>NW_026991714.1:118777046-128777046 GCF_029215605.1 Mirounga angustirostris
GGCCAACCGGGGAAGTCCCAGGGTTGGCCATGAGGCGGGGGGAGAGAAGGACGCTTACCGTGGTTTCCGGGGGAGGAACGGGTAAGGCAGGACAAACAGGCCAATCTGAAGAATGTCAGTGCGCTCTGGCGGCACTGGCGCTGCCCCTGGTTGTCTGGTACCTGGCCCTGGGGCGCTGAAGGTGGTTGAAGAGGGGCCTGAAGCATCAACGCCCCCCAGGGGAGGTGTTCGGGGGTGTGAAGTTAATCTGGGAACTAACCCGCCAGCCTCTAGCCAGGGCCTCACCACCACACACACGCAAACCTGCATTACAGTGACCCAAACAGACTTTTCTCCAGGGAGACTCTCCTGGGCCGCAGGAAGGGCTTGCTTTTTCAGAGAGACGGGGAGAACTGCCAGGTGATGGTGGCGGCACATCCTGATGGGCAAAGGGAGAGTCTGGGGGCGCCCGTACGTATTCCCGGCAGAGGGCAGGGCCGGCCGCAGGGTCCTGGCCACTCCAGGGCCCCTTCTCTCACTTCTCCCAGCCTCAGGGCGGTGAGCGGTGCTCTGCAGTGTCCCCCAGGCTCCTCAGCATGACACACGAGCACAGTTCTCTGAATGATCATCACTCCCAGAACATTTCCTTGCGAAAGACCTTTTGTGTTTCAACACCGAGTTGAAAATGATCCGCTTTAAGGTTATAAAAAAGGATCACGTCATTTGTCTCCTTTCCCCAGATTTGGTCAAAGTGCAAAAGCAAACCGTAGCCCAGGAGCACGAAAAGGAGCCACACCTTATTCCCTTTCTGCAAACAGCTCAGAGAAATGAAGAGACTCACCGAAGTCGTGCCGCTAGTTCGGCGACTGCCAGGACGAGAACCCAGATCCCTTTACCGCCTTGTCAGTGGCCGAAAGCTCCTGCAAACCGTTCGTCCCGTTTCTCGGTGAGGGCCGCGGAAATGCCCGAAGTCGGCCGGAGCAGCGGGCATGCGCCGAGGACGCTGCCGTCTGCTCGCGTGCGTGCTGTCCGCTCGGAACAGCGCCATGTTTGGCCCAGTCGTGTGTAGCTCGGCGAACGCCCCTGACCCGGCACCGTGGCAATTTCAAACGACTGCCCACTGAGGTCTGTTTAGTGTGGATGCTGCCTTAGTTAATCATCGCATCATCGCCCCTGAGCAAGGTATGCTGCTGGACGAGTCCTTGAAAACGCATTATCGGAAGGGCATCTCCCCTCAAAGAGGAGTCGCACGGTACCTCTGTGAACGAGAATGGGATGAAAGCACATTTGCAGGAAGTCTGCCCCGATTCTGTCTTCAGGCCAGCCCGGCTCAGTCCCCTCGGGAAACGTGCTTTTGGAGTGGAGAAGCCCGTTCCGAAAGGTGACCATCCAAGTCACACGATTGTCTGAGATCCAGCCTTCCTCAAATACTTACCGGTGGCGTGGAGCATGTATTTGTTGACAGCTTATCATTTTCGGTTGTTCAGAATACCTTGATGTGAGTAATCACCAACGGTACCATTCATACTTTGGAGAGTAAGACAAACTCTGCAAACCTCTGGTGGCTCCCCCTGCTTACAGGACGTTGCTAAAGCTCCTTGGCTTGATGTGCAAAGCCCCAGTAGCATCTAATAATGAGCTGTTATTCTCTCATAGCTTTTAGGCTTCAGCCAGTGTGGGACTCATCCATTCAGCAGGTATGTGTTGGGCCCCACTGTGGACCAGGCAGTGTGTTGTGCATCAGGGGTAAAGTGAATCAGACGGGCACCCTCTTCGTCTTTATAGTGCCCACTGTCAACACTCCCAGGGTTTCTCAGTCTCGAGTCTTTCTTTGCCCTTCCTGTTCCCTGACTGTGGTGTCCTCCCCTCATCATCTCATCAGAAAATGACCCCTCATCCCTTAAAGCTTTCTGCTCTGACCTTGTCCTTGATCTCCCTCCCCGTGTTACCACCATGTGTTTCTGTAGTACTTACCCTATTGTATCCTGTGTTCTCCCCTGTGTTTACAGCTCAAGAGTATTCAAAACACTTAGCTGTAAACTCCTCATGAACAGGGGTCATTCATCTTTTAATCCGGGCTGCCTGGCATGGTGCCTGGAAGATGTGTGGGGATGAATAGACATTTGCTGGACAGATGGGGGCTCTGACTCCATCTTTGGCCTCCTGATCCTGTGGTCAGCCTCCTGAATTCCTCCACATTTTTGTCGCCTAATTTATGGTGACTTATGTCTCTATTAAGTCCAAGAAAATGTCCATTTTCCATGATGTGGAATTCTTAGAATAGCTTGAACAGAAGGCAATCTGTGGGAGTTTCCCCATGTTCAGTGGATCACTCCCTGAGAAACATGGGGTTAATGTACACTTAATTTTTGAGTGTATTTATTTGTTAATATTTGTTAGTACTGTATTTGCTTATTCTGATAAGGAATCTTGGTTTCCATTTCTGTTTATTTTTATTTTAAGCTTTCAGCAACTGCTTTGAGGAGAGTGAAAAGTATTTTCTTCCAAGAGAATAAAATGAATATTGTGTGGAGGATAATCTCCAAAGTATTGCTTATGTTGCTGTTCAAATGACCTACTTATTAATGTGAAACATCCTTTTCATTTCAAAAACTGTTGACTGGACCCAATTGCTTTTTGATTGCAGTGCTAGCAAAATATATTAATACTAATTATCATGGAGTTTATCGTTTAAAGAGGTGGGGTATTTATTTCTGTTTTAGTCTGGAACTAAACAAAGGATATGTTTGTTCTTTTGTAGGATTTTTCCTTACATAGTCCATAGTTGCATATTTACTTTCATACATTAATTTAATTGTGAATTATGAGAACTTCTTTACTTGCACATTTTTAGAATTTTGGGGGTTGGAGCTTAAGACTAAACTCATCTCCATCTCTCTATATTTCTGTCTATAGCGTCATCTACACATCTATCTGTCTATCTATCTATCTATCTATCTATCTATCTATCTATCTGTCTATCTATCATCTATCTTCCACCCATCCGTCTAACTTCTTTATAGAACAAGAAGCAGTAGGATGTATTTTGTTTATTTTCAGCTACAGTGTTTGGATTCACCTCTTAATTAATTTTGTTTTTGTAGTCTAGAGTTTTGCTAGAACTCATAGATGAGTTTGCTTACCCACTGTTTCTAATCTCTGAGGAGCTTCAGAAAATGGAAAAGATGCCAAAATATTAGAGCAAATTTCTGGGCAAATTTGATTCTGTCACAAAAGAGAGAAGAGAATGGAGTTTGCAGACCAAAGACTGGGGCCCTTGAGACTCATATTGGGCAGGGCTGTAGAATAAATTATTGAAAGATGGTTACTGAACATTTAGAAAAGGAAACTTTAATCAGCAAGATTCTCAAGGGTTTATGAACAATACATTTTGTTAAACAAATATTGTTTTTAGTTCATTAAATAGGGTTCCTCATCAGACTCTGTTTCCTGAACAATTCCATGCCAGTCTACCTTTCCTTCTGCCATTTTTGGAGCTTGAAATACCCTTCCTATATACTCTTGTCTATTGAAAGTTTATTCATTTCTCAAGATGCAACTCAATGTTTTAGTGAAGTCTCAAGACCCCCAGTATTCAGTGCAACTTCTTTTTTTTTTTTTTTTTTTAAGATTTATTTATTTATTTGAGAGAGAGAGAGAGAGAGCATGCATGGGAGGGGCAGAGGAGAGGGAGAGAGAATCTCAAGCAGACTCTGTGCTGAGCAGGGAGCCTGACATGGGGCTTGATCTCACAACCTTGATATCATGACCTGAGCTGAAATCAAGAGTCGGTCGCTTAACCGACTGAGCCATCCAGGTGCCCCTTGAGTGCAACTTCTCATAGAATAAGAGATGTGTATCTCTTTCCCCTTCTTTCATTGTGTATTATATTTCAGTGTTTATAAATCTGTTCTCTATCTGCTTGTTGAAGACAAAACTGGCCTGACTCAGTCCATGGCTCTCCTCTAGGATAATTTGTGAGCTTACATACATCAGGGCTGCTTTCTCCTCGAGTTCCACCGCATCTTCATTTTCTTTCAGCTTCTCCTAATTGGATAAAATTAGCTGTTAAGTTACTCTTGCTCTTTCATTCTCTTATCTTCAAAGTGATGGTACTGTGACAGCAAGAAGGTCCAACATTGGTGAGAATTTCTATCTTTTTTTTTAAAGATTTTATTTATTTATTTGAGAGAGAGAGCATGAGCAGGGGGGAGAGGGAGAAGCAGGCTCCCCATTGAGCAAGGAGCCCGACTTGGGGCTTGATCCCTGGACCCTGGGATCATGACCTGAGCCGACGGCAGACACTTAACCCACTGAGCCACCCCCAGAATTTCTGTCATTAAGCAGAACATAATTTCCATTTTCTATATCTTGTCTCTGTGCCAGAATTGTGATTTACACCATGGACACTCCTCTTGGTTATTTTATGTCTCTTCTGTTTTCTCTGTATGGCTGGGAAGCTTGCAGTTTGCTGCATTCTGCTGTTACTTTATCTTGATAGTATATACCAGTGATACCTCCCCTAGTTTAGATATATCTTCTTTACATTCAGGGCCATTTTTTGCTCCTCTTTAAGCCTGTTTCTTTCAATCCAAATTGAGAATACCTTGCCTTATGCATTCAGTAAACATTTGTTGAGTCCTAGTGTGTGCAAGGCACAGAGACACAAAAATAAATAAAATCCTTTTTCCATTCTCCAGGAGCACTATGACCTCTCAGCAAGATAAATATGCAAAAGGAGCATTTCCAGTATAGTGTTCTAAGACAGTGCCAAAGAGAGGCGCAAATCTCATGGGAATGCTTAGGGGCAGTTCTGACCCTGCTTGGCTGGTGGGGTGAGATAAGAGAAGGTTCCCAGGAGTTGTGATATTCAAGCTAAACCTAGGGACCTGAATAGATATTAGACCTGAGTAGGAATTAGCGGTATAAAAGTGGAGGGTGAGGCATGGGGGTGGGAAAAAGGTCTTCTGGGCAGACGGAAGCCATGAGCAAAGGCATGGAGGTAGAAGCATCATGATGTGGCCTGGGAAATACAAGCTATTTGGTGTTGTTGGAACATGAAGTTCAAGGCAGGGAGTATCAGGAGATGAGGCTAGAGAGAGTCAGTTTTAGGTCGGATCTCGTAGAGTCTTGAAACTCAGCCAATGAACTTGGCAGCATTCTTTTTTTTCTTTTTAATTTATTTATTTGACAGAGAGAGACACAGCAAGAGAGGGAACACAAGCAGGGGGAGGGGGAGAGGGAGAAGCAGGCTTCCCGCTGAGCAGAGAGCCCGATGTGGGACTCAATCCCAGGACCCTGGAATCATGACCCGAGCCAAAGGCAGCCACTTAACGACTGAACCACCCAGGTGCCCCCAACTTGACAGCATT
This sequence comes from Mirounga angustirostris, assembly GCF_029215605.1. Lineage (NCBI taxonomy): Eukaryota > Metazoa > Chordata > Mammalia > Carnivora > Phocidae > Mirounga > Mirounga angustirostris. Next base: position 118,782,398 of record NW_026991714.1, read on the forward strand.
CTTGTTCTGAGTTCTACCCCAGTAAGTCACAGTTACAACCCTATCATTACATTTCCTTTGTTGGGTTGAAAATGTAAGTTTTCTTTGTCTATATTCCACACATAGATATGGCTGGAGCTAGTTTGTATTGACTGTTGAATTTCCAGGAATTTTGTAAGTTGATTGTTAAACAAGTTATTATAAAAAATTAAATTATATAAACATATAATTAATTAGATTAAATTAATACAAAGATAATAAAGACTCAAAAACATCATTTTTCAATTATTGTACTACATTTTACTTCACTGTACTATATAGTATCTGTACTTTCAAGGCTATGTCTATTATTTCTGTATGGTAGAAATATGATTTCTAAGGCTGTGTCTATTGTTCCTGTAAGGTACTAATATGATTTAATGGTGTTACAACTGCCCATCTCTTCCCAACTCTGTTTATTACATCAGGTTGGTAGCTTGAAGTTGGCTGTGCTGGGAATATTTACACCATGGAAATCAGTAAACTCTAAGAGTCATGGATTGACTTATTGTTTTATTGGCTATCTAGTCTTAAAAAAGTGATAGAGCAAATGTAAATAATGCACATTAAACATAAAAGTGTGTTTGTGACTGTAGCCATTATGTTGGGAGTAGTGTAAAAAATGGGAAAATATTCTTCCAGTATTTGAAAACTATTTTCCAATTCAGCAAGGAAATTGCTCACATCATTGACATATGAGTAAAGTTACAATATATGTCTTTGTTGTTTTGCCTTTGTCCTTACTTGTCAGTATAAATGAAAACATCAACCAAAATTTATTTCAGGATTATGCTCATTTGTCGTTTGCAACCACAGGTTGAATATAGATATAAGAGTTCAGCAAAAATCAACAGAAGCATTTTGTCAGAATCGCTTTGCTAGATGGAATTTACAATAAAAAGTATGTATTTTATCATTATTTGTAAATTGTGAGCTATACATATTTTATGTAATAAAATTTATAATAAACTCTTATGAGTACACATGAAATACACATTTTTTTCCTCAAAGAGCTGATTGTTAAACATTTTCCAGTACACTGGCCAAAACCTATGCCTAACTCCAATCTTGTTGATTCCTGAATTCTCTCCCACAGTTATTATTTTTTTTCCTACATAGAAATTCCCATTATATTTGGTTTTACAAAGATCCGGGTATTTTTTCTCTCCTACCTTTTAGTTTCTATCACTCTTAATCACATTGGGAACTCTCTGGGAAAATACGTCTTTTCTCTCTTTTTGTGATGCAGCATGTTTTTTGCCCATTATTCCATTACCAGGTCCAGAAAGTGGAAATCTATTTTGCACCCCCCACCCCCACATGTAGCTACTTGTTCATTTCCCACTTTTTCCTTTGTCATGCAAATTCCCAACTGTCAACTGTAAGTTGAAATAATAAAAACGCCACTTAGATTTGCAAGTCCTCCAGCTTTCCTTCATGGACTTCATAGTCCTGAGAGATTTTTCTAAGCCTCCTATGGCAGAATTAGCAATTTCTGCATGGATCCATAAAAGCAGAGGGAGGGACACTGCCATGGCCTTCATATTCTCCATAGGAGGGGCTGCCAGCGGGGGAACATGTCAGGTTTGTGAGAACCAAATCTCTGTCATTCCAAAAAAGCTGTTATGGAGGACTGAGTGCTTCTTACTACAGACCAAGAAACAGGTTTCTGGTACAAGTCCTCATCATAGAATGCATAAATCATTGCTGCTTCTCCAGGGAGATCTGCATCCTAGAGATGCAGCTTCTGTCTCCTCTTGGTTATTTTATGTCTCAGATTAGGTGTCTCTTCCTCCAAGAAGTCTTCCCTGAGGGGATCTCCTCTGATGGGTGGTGCTCCCAGGTCCTCCTGCAGCACCCGTGTTCCGACTGGAGAAGTGCCGGCCTGGCTTCCAAACTGTTTCCCACACTGCTCTGTGAGGACCGAGATGGGCCCTTTCTTGGTGACTTTATTTCTAGCCCCCAGCATAGTACCTGGTTAATGGTAGGCCCTCCATATGCATGCACCCAATGAAGCACTGAGTGAATAAATGAATGGTTTCAGGAGGTCTGGATGAGGATCCTGTTGATTTAAGACCAAGAAGACAAATGTTCTGCTGGCTGACATATTCAATAGTGAAACAACTATCCGTATACAAGAAATTCACCCCTTCCAAAAGCATTAGAATGGTGGGCACACAGTAATCACTGGCTTACTGCAATTTTGAAATTTAACTGGACAAATGCTGTCAGGTCCTCCGACTCTCAGGGTGGGGAATATTCCTAGATTAGGCTTCGGTTCTGCTCCCCTGGTGTGGCTCCCAGTTCACTGTTCTCTATAGCTCCTGGCTTCTCCCTCAGAGATGTCTTTCCTTTTCCATAAATCTGTTGGCCACTTCTGAAAATGGAATGGAAATATATCCTTTGAGTAGATACTTAGCTTTCTTCCTGCCCCAAGAAAGCTGGAGACCCAAGGACCATTTCACAATGTGAGCCGGGTCAGTCTCCTTGAGCTCAGGCTAGTAATGCTTCCACCAACAGAGCTTTTTCTATAAACTTGCAGGTTTTCTATATATTTGATTTGAGTTCACTCTCTGCCAAAGGCCACACCAGCACTTCTTTTTAAGGGAGGTTTTCCTCTCTAGACTTAATTACTCCTATTTTGGGCATAACTGGTTGCTGTGGGACCATCTTCTAAGCTTTATAGAAGCACTGTGTGTGTGTGTGTGTGTGTGTGCGCGCATCTGGGAATATACTTTATTTCTTCCAGAGGTTTTAAGGAGGGGTGTGCAAACTCCTGATTTGATCTTTGCCTGAGGGCATGTCTTCCTGCAGTGCCCTAGATCTTTGCTTTCAGGATTCATCTTGAGAATCTCTTACTGCTTGGAAAGACTGGATATGAGAAACCACTTTATTTTCAGACTAGCAGTTTCCTGCATTTAAATGTGGGCTATGTTCAGTTTTGTTTGCAAATTTGCTAGTTCTCGCTTGTGTTCCTCTCTCTCATAGTACCTGGTCATAAAGAGCTAAAAGCAACCAGCTGATGCTTTCAACATTCAGGCTAGAGATCTCCTTGGACAAATTCAAAGGTCATTAGATACATTTCCTATCTTCGAAGTTACCATAGAGGACAGTTTAGCCCAACATTTCATGTCTGCATAATACAGGCCACCATTCTTTAGCCTTCTATAAGTTTTCTAACCACCTCTCTAGCTTTCTTTAACAACTTTTTTGGCCATTTTCCCCAGCCTCCCTATACCCTCTGGTTCCAAAGCTACTGCCTCATAATTTAGGTTTTTGTTACAGCAGCGCACACTTCTAGGTACCAGTTTCTGTATCATGCAGCTATTGCTGCAGAACAAACCATCCCCAAACATGTTGGCTTAAAGAACAATCATTTATTCAGTTCTAATAATAAATGGCTCTGATGGATATGGCAAAGGGAATAGATACGAGGGTGGGGGGTGTAGATTAATACAATCTACCCCAAAGATTAAGGCTTTTTACATTGGAATTATGGAGAAAACATTTTTATTTGTCTCTTGGATAATGATGTTATTTTCTCTTCACACATTAAAAAAATGCTTTGAGAAATGTGCCCTGTTTTCTTTCTAAAAAAAAAAAAAAATCAATGGCAGGTTTTAAGTCTGCAAAAATCAGTAAATGAAGAACTGGGGCTTAAAAGTTGTAAATCCAAGTTTGAAGCAACTAAGATTTCTACAAACTCTCACTTCAAAGGGTAAGAGAACCAAGTGGGGCAGCTTGATGGAGGAAATTCTTCTCTTTATTGGCAAAAGTCACTCTAGGAACCAATGTGTTTTCTTTCTTTCAAGGCTCCTGGAAGGAATATAGAGCTCTGAAGTCAGTTGAACTAAAATCTTTGGGGAAATTACTCAGTAAGGCAGAGGCTGAGAATGCAGAAACTGGACATGGTGGGGAAAGCTGCAGACCTTTATGACCTTACGACCTCAGGTCCAGGGAGTGAAGGAATGCAGGTTCGGGGTTCAGCCCTTCAGGGCTCTGTGGAAAAAAAAAAAGGAAGGGTTGGAGCTCCTAATGGCAGGAAGGGTTACAAATACAACTTTTATGCCAAATTCAAAATTTAAAGCTCTTGCTATGTATATTACATATAGTAATATGTTAATTAGCTCATATTTTCATACCATGAAATGTTTTTGCCAAAATGTTATTGGAAAACCCATACTCCATTCTTTGTAATGCAGGGAGCTAGCCAGGGGAGTCAGGACTCCCTCAGACTCAGGGGGTTCACATAATGGAAGCTGATTTCTCACTCATCACAGTGTCAGGTGGGTGGAAGGGAGGCACTGCTCTGGGCAGGTGGTCATTTGGGGACCTGGGCTCCTTCCATCTTGCATCTCCACCCTGTTACAGCGGGAAGATGGTGAAAAAGAATGAGGTGGTTTTAAAATGGTCACATACCCTTGATGGTCTTTTTATGTGCATACACTTCATATGTGCTTGAAATGGTGTCACCTTATTTCCTTCCTCTTAAGTGTGGATGTACTTAAGAACTTGCTTCTAATGAACAGAGAAAAACAGAAGCGATGGCATGTGACTCCAGAGATGAGATCATAAAGGCATGGCAGCTTCTGGCTTGCACTCTCTTTTCTCTGATTGCTCACTTTGGGGAAAGCCAGCTGCCACATCACAAGGACACTCAGGCAGCCATGTGGAGAGGGAGGCCCATGCGGTGAGGAGCCAAGGCCTTTTGCCAACCACCAGCAAGGAGCCAAGAGCCCTGTCGGGGCCACCTGGGAAGTGGATCCTCCAGATCCAGTCAATGGTAAAATGACACACAGTCCCCGTGGATGGCGTGACTGCAACCTCACGAGAGACCCTGAGCCAGAAACACCCGGGAAAACCACTCCTGGATTCCTGAGCCTCAGAAATTGTGTGAGATAATAAATATGTGTTGCTTCCAGCTGCTGAGGCATAGGGTGATTTGTTACACGGCAATAACTAATACAGAGAGTGAAGACTCGTGCTTAAGGCGGTATGTCCTCTGGGCCTGCAAGAAGCATAAACTACTTCCTCCCCCATTCCACTGGCTAGAGCTGACTCACATGGTCACACCTACCTACTAACTGTAAGAGCAGTTGGGGCCAGTAGCCTCGCTGTGTGCCCAGGAGGAAACACTCGGATGAACAGCTGGTGGATATCTGTCATGTTCAGTGAATTTATATTTGGGAATGTTTGGACTGCAAGGTGCTGGTGGCTGTTTTTCCAAATCCATACAGAATTTTTAGAGGAAATAAGTAAAGCCTTTGAAATATTAGTATTTAACATTTGTTTTAATATTTAATGTTTAGTAATAATAACATTAGTATTTAATAAGTCCCTCTTACAGACTGACGCCAAGTATGTCAGGAATCACTGAGGAAAATGTAAAGAGGCTTTGGTTTGTCTGATTTACCACTGCGGTCCTAATAATAATAAAGAACAGCAGTAATAGCAACACCGCTAGTGACAGTTAATGTTATTGAACACCCGGGCATCCTATGAAGCATTTTATGAACCACCACCACAACAGAACGAGGTTGGTGAGATTATCTCGTTTTTCCAGGTGGGGAGAGAGAGACACAGCCCAGGCCACCTGCTCAGCTGCTCAGAGATATCTGGGTAGGCCGCAGCCCCAGCCCTCCAACCCATTTGGAGTTTCCCAGAACACAGACGCTTGACCTTGGCTCAGGGTTAGCAGGGCGCTGAGGGAGGGACTGGGTTCTGCCCAGAGAGTTTGAAGCGGCTGGTGTGGGAGGGGCGCTGACCGGCGTGGTCAGTCCTAGAGCCTCGAGGGTCCTCCGTGCTGGGGACTGGCATGAGGGCGCTGGATACTTCAAGCACAGAGATCACCCTGACAGCAGACAGGAAGACATCCCCCAGAGGGATAAAACTGCAGCTTCACATGTTACTTTCTTCAGCGTAGCTCTGGGTAGTCTATCTGAGCCTCAGTTTCTTCTTCTTTATACCAGAAATAAAAATTCCTACACGTGGACTTGCTGGAAGGCTTGAATGACGCGATAGATGCAAAAACATCTGGACTGTTTCTTGGTAAGATTACCCCCTTTGTGTGTGTGTGTGTGTGTGTGTGTACTTCTATTACCAGTGCCATTACTTTCTGGCAAGTAGAGGCCAGACGTGATTTATCATTATATCCTTTGTGCCTAGTACAGTGTCTGGCACAAACGATCGCACGATACATCTTTGTTAAAGGCGCAGATGAATAAATGATGGGAGCATTCCTTCTTCTTCCTCTTGGGAATGAAGAGAGCTCAGTTAGAGATGTACAGGCTCATAATCATCTCTTCCCTTTGGGTGCTGCTCAAGACTTCACAAAATGCTTTCACACGCAAGACCTCAGGCCAAGTCCGCGTCAGGACATCGCCACTGCCCACTCCTGGGGCAGTGGGGGGCAACCCTTATTAAAGTACTTTATCCAATTCAGGATTGAAGAAAATCTAACGGACTTGGAGAGGGCCCAGAGGAACGCAATAAAAATTGATTAAACAGACCTTCTGAAGAAAGGTTAAGAGAATTGGGATTATTTCAGCTAGAGCCGTTGGTGGGGGGAATAATAAATTTTCAAAAACAAAAGACTATCTTGCAAAACTTTGTGGTTACTGTGGGCTATTCCACTGAGGACAGCAAAGAAGGAATTTTGATGATTTTCCTGTTCGACATTAACGAGCTGCCTTTCTCACCCTCTCTGCCCATGGGATAGCAGCCACCACTGGCTCTCTGAAAATTCTTTATTGCATTCGGACACCCTCTCAAGAGTGTTGTGATGCTCTCAGGCGCTGTGAGGTCACCGGGGCAGGACAGAGAGGACACATTTTAACTAAGTAAAAGGTTAGATTATATTCATCCCCTGACTTGGTGAGAGTCCAAGGGAGAAGACCATGAACCCAACTAGCCAGGGGTTCCAAAAGCATTTAAGGACAGTACACCTTCCTTCTTTGCTGACCTCCCAAGACTTCTCAGGGCTAATTCTTATTAATCTGTTGTATTTCATAACACCTGCATGAATAGCGTATTCATTTTACTCTTGTTCAATTATCCTATAATCTTTCTGGATAGAGGAAGTTTTTTAGATCAGGGCCATGGAAATGGGTGTTTGCCCTGCCATGAGGACTGTGACTCCTTGCCTAAGCCCTGAAGTTAACTTACATCACCTACACCCAGCTTAATAACATAGCAGATGTTTACTGAGTGCATTCTATATGCCAGGCATTGTGTTAAGCCCTGGGAATACAATGGTGAATTGTATCTGTGTGGCCCTTGTCAACACAGCGCCCACACATAGGCTAGTGGGTGATACAGATAAATCAAGAGGAAATTGCAGGGCGCAGGGCACCTGGGTGGCCCAGTCGGTTAAGCATCTGTCTTCAGTTGAGGTCATGATCTCAGGGTCCTGGGATCAAGGCCCACATTGGGCTCCCTGCTCAGTGGGGAGCCTGCTTCTCCCTCTCCCTTTCTTGCTCTCTTGCTATCACTGTCAAATAAATAAATAAAATCCTTAAAAAAAAAAGAGGAAATTGCAATATAGTAGGATATGGGCTATGAGACTACATCAGAAACCAGCTGAACCCAGAGTTGAGGGGTCAGGGAAAGCTTTCTGGAGAATATGATGCCTAAGTGATCCATGAAAGATGAGTGAGCATTATCAACTGTCATTAATTTCTTCTTTGGCCACATTATCAGTCTAGGTGTCTCTTCTTTTGGAAATTGACGTCATGACCTAATCCATCCAGTCATACCTCTCCTCTCCATTTGTTATTTTTCATTTTATTTTTATACTATTATCTCCATCATCTGACCACCACCTGCATGGTTTAGGGGTGAAGAAAGTCTTCAGGTATAGTTAACCTAGGCTACATTAATTTTAATAATCATACACTAAGAGTTAATTCTCTCTCAAAGCAGTGTGTTAGTAAAGCATCCAGGCAGCTCATATGTTAATGGGCTTCTGATCGGGGGTGCCTATAGTAAAGAACCTATATTCTCTTGAACCAGAGAGAGCCAATAGCCCCTACAGAGAACCCAGGTGCTTCTTTGGTATTGGTGCACCATTACGGTTTTTTATTAATTATGTTTTGCTTAATAATAATCTGAATGAAGCCTCAGTGTAATGACATAAAATTTTGGAATTAAATTTGAGCTGCTCGAAGTTAAATAATCATTACAGTTAGCTTTGTAGCGAATATACAAAGGGGTGAGTGCCCAGCTTAGGGTGGTTTCTCCTTCCTTGGGATGGTGTCCACTCAAAGTGGATGGGCTCCAGGGGCCTCCAGTGGTACATCTATGCTGGCTATAGTTGACAGATTCAGGACTAGATACCTGGTCCAAGTTGGGCCAATCCCATCCCACCTCAGGGATTTTTGAATTGGGACAGGAAAGAATGTGAATCAGTCTCTCTTGGTGACAGTCACTGCAGGATACCAGTCCCAGGGCAAAAGGGGGGTGGGTAGGGAGTGAGCAAGCATTTAAGGACGTGTATGCCTCTGGCTCTCAGAGTTTCCAAGGCCCCATTATTTCTGTGTCTGTCCTGCGGTTTGGTTATGTGAGATAGGTCAGTATTTTTTCAATAAATTCCTTGTGTTCTGCTTAAGCTACATCAAGGTGGGATTTTGTCTCCTGCAACTAAGAGCCTTGGTGAAGACAGGCCCGCAGTGTAGGTAGTTAGAAACCTGCTAATCTGCCACCAGGTGGCACATAGTCATGGGACAGCGTGAGGCTCACCTCCTGCTTTGTGAGTTTGCCCATCAGGAAGTTTCTTGGGGGCACGTAGAGTCTTAGAAGACCACACATTTGGCTCAGCTACCAAGGTCCTCTTCTGTACCTGCATTTGCAACCTTAACACCAATAGCAGGCAGCACACTCCCAGCCCATCAGCTCCCGTGGCTGTTTCTAGGGGCTCTGACTAGGAGGCAGTACTGTGTGGTAGTTACCCACCCAGGTTCTCCAAAAGATCAAGCTTGGGACTGATTCTGGCTCTGCTGTTTAGGGGCAGCTGTGTGGCCTTGGTGCTAATTTCTCACTCCCCTCAGCCTTGGTTTTCTCATCCTTAAAATGGCAGCCTCACTGGGTGTTGTTCGGATTAAAGAAAACTTTACACGTAGAGTCCTGGGCCTAGCACCCGGCACATATCACCCACTCAATAAATATTAGCAATTATTCTAATGCAAACCAAGTCTACAAGTCGGAGAGAAACGTGCTTGCTCACTCAACTGGTGCAAGACGGTGGATGAAGTCAACTTTTCAGACGCATTGTGTTACTCTAACACTGGTATAAAAGAATACTTTGACAGCGCTCTAATGCCTCAGAAGAAACCAGAACAACAGAAGAGCACATGATGATCACACTACCCCTTGTGACATATTCCCACAGACTCACTCTCTCCTTCTCCCCTTGGAAACACTGCTGCAGAAAACCTCCTGAAACCGTGTGGTGGCCTTGCTTTACTATGCCACACTTCAGCCAGGAATCCCACAGACCCTCTCCAGGGGGTTTAATTACCCAAACTATCCAAAGGAACTAATTATAACAACCCAAGTTGGCCCTGCAGTTGCACTTACGCTCAACAAAAAAGGTCATAAAATTTTCCCTGCTCCTGTTTATTTTTTTCACAGTTTGAGGTAAAGATGACTGGTCATAAGAAGAGTTTAAGGTGAACCAGTTGTTTTTCCTGGTACTCCTTGTTTTCTTTGACTGTTGTGAAGCCTCTCCCTCCCCTATGCCCCAAACTTCCTGGTTCCGGCTCCCCCAATTTTCTGAGATATTTGAAACACTATAATTGTTGAGAGTGGCCATAGAGTCAGACATATCTGAATTTCAATCCCAGCTCTAATGTGGTGGTAATAACACCTACTCCCCCTATATGAGTATATAATAAGTGCTCAATAAATGAGAATTATTGATAATTATTATTATCGAAACCAATTTCTTCTATTAAAACACCAAAGGAATGATTCTTTTTTTAATATTTTTTTTATAATTTTTAATTTTTGTAAAGATTTTATTTATTTATGTATTATAGAGCGCGTGCGAGAGAAACAGCATGAGAGGGGAGAGGGTCAGAGGGAGAAGCAGGCTCCCTGCTGAGCCGGGAGCCCGATGTGGGACTCAATCCCAGGACTCTGGGATCATGACCTGAGCCGAAAGCAGTCGCTTAAACAACTGAGCCACCCAGGCACCCAGGAATGATTCTTGAAATGTCTGAGGATAACTTTCATCAGAATCACCTGGAGTTTTTACTAAAAATGTAGACTCCTGGCTCTCGCTCCTATGCTACTCATCTCTGAGGGTGGGAGCCAGGAATCCACATTTTTTAACGAGCTCCCCAGATAATTCTTATGCACACCGAGTTCTGAGAATCACTGAGATTATACTTGAGGATGTCAGAGGTGCAGCCAGTGTGTCATCCTTCTCAGTGGTATTTATATTTTGGCCTGACTTCCGACAGTGGGATGAGAGAATTTGGGACCATGTCTCAGGCATTGATAAGCAGGAGCAGAAAGGCTTTTATGAGCTCTAGGGACAGCGTGTCCCCTGAAGTCACACAGAGTCCCCATCTAAGGTTGACCCCATTAGGTTATTCTGCTTTTGTTGTTTGAGCCCTCAGCCTCTCAGCGGTGCTCAACTGTGGGTGGTACTGATACCCCTTGGGCATTTGGGAATGTGGGGGGCTGCTGTTTTGGTTACCAAAATGACCAGAGTGAGTTCACAGATGCAAATGTCCTGCAGTGCATAAGATAGTTCTGCACAAGGAAGAGTGTGCTGTCTTATGCAACATAATGTCCCTGCTGAAGGCCATGGGCAAAGGGAGGTGAATGAGACAGTTTTCCACCCCTGCTCACCTGTGACTGCAGAGCCCCTGGGAGTAGAAGACTGGTGACAGATGCCCAGACATTGGTCTTCGGTGCTCTGTGAGACCCGTTCTGCTCCTGCACAGAGATGCCTCCTGCCCCTCTTTGCCCAGACACTCTCCACCTGTAAGTAATGCTTCCTTCTGGACTCTAAAATGTGCGGCAATCACTGGAAATGTCTCTTGATCCGAGGCAGCATGGCCATAAAGCTAACGAAGCTTGAGCTGTAGAGCTCTCCTCTTGGACAGACCCCTCTGGATGCTGGGAGGTATAGAGTGGGGAGGGAAAGCCAGGTTGCCATCAGGAAGCTTCTGTCTGTATAAGCATTTCTGGTCAGTTGTCAGAACAGTACAAAGAACTGCTATAGATCCACCATCCAGATTTTCCAACTGATAATATTTTATTGCATTTGCTCTGTTGCTCTATGTTCTTGGTCAGGAACTAGGTGTGTGCAGTGTTATTAGGGTTCAGTCTCTTCCAGGATGAAAGACTTCCTGTTTTTTTCCCTGTCCTCCACGTCCTTGATGACTTTAGCAAGTGCAGTCCTTTCATTTTGGAGGATGACTCTCAATTGTCTAATGTTCCTCACAACCAGGCTCAGGTCGTGCATTCTTGATGGGCATGCCACAGAAAGAACCCCTTCTCAGGGTCTCATAGCAGGACTCTGGACCCATCCCCCTAGTAATGATGTGAACCTTGATCACCTGGTCCTATTGGTGTCTGCCATGTCTCTCCATCACTTTTACCTCTGTACTTAATTCAAATTTTGTGGGAGGTATCCCAAGATCATACCAATACTATTCCACTTCTATGATGGCTGTCAAATGGTGATTTGATTTTTTTCCATCACCCTTCTTACATTATTATTTGCCATTTTACTCTAAAGCAGAGCTTATTGATATATATGGACTCATTGTGTATTGGTGTTCTCCAGAAAAATAGAACATAGATAGATAGATAGATAGATGATAGATAGATAGATAATATATATAGCTAGCAACTCTCTCTCTCTCTTCTCTCTCTCAATTTTTTTATTATGTTATGTTAATCACCATACATTACATCATTAGTTTTTGATGTAGTGTTTCATGATTCATTGCGTATAACACCCAGTGCTCCATGCAGTATGTGCCCTCTTTAATATCCATCACCAGGCTAACCCATCCCCCACCCCCTCCCCTCTAGAACCCTCAGTTTTTTTCTCAGAGTCCATAGTCTCTCATGGTTCATCTCCTCCTCCGATTTCCCCCCCTTCATTTTTCCCTTCCTGCTTTATTATGATTATGGCTCATGTGATTATGGAGGCTGAGGAGTCACACAATCTGCCGTCTGCAAGCTAGAGACACAGGAAAGCTGGGGGTATAGTTGGGAGGCTTGAGAACCAGGAGAGCTGATAGTGTAGATTCCTGTCCAAGTCTGAAGACCTGAGAACGAGGACCACCAAGGAGGGCAGGACAAGCTTACTATTCCAGCTCAAGGAATTAGGCAGAGAGAAGGTGAATCCAACCTTCCTCTGTTCTCTTGAGGCCCTCAGTGAATTGGGTGATGCCCACCTGCACTGGGGAGGGCATCTCCTTTACTCACTCCATCAATTCAAATGCTAATCTCTTCCCAAAACACTCTCACAGACATACCCAGAAATAACATTTATCTGGGCATCTGGTGATCCAGTGAAATTGCTACATAAAATTAACCATCACCCATGGATTCCTATTTTATTTAGTGGTTTGTAATTTGTTACTTTCATTATTTATTTGATGGTCAAATTTTCCACAATTTGAACAGTGGGAGCCTCTTTGTGACATGTTTCTTTCAATAATTGACTATTTTCTTATTTTGTGGCATCAAATAAGATGTTCCAGGCTCATCTTGTACTTTCTGTGCCTCAGCCCATAAATGAGCCAGTGAGACTCTTATCCCCAAATTTTTACCAAGTAACATCTATAAAGGGTAAGTACATGTTAAGAATTGATTTGTTTCTAAATCTGAGCTGTAAGCATATTAATAAATGTTAAAAACTGGAAACAAAATGCCTATCTGAAAGGAATAGATAAGGATGGGAGGATAGTGCAGAGAAAAGTTTTATGGCCCTTGTTTCTTTCTTCTCGAATAACACCCTTACTGACAAATGTGCACACCTTCCAGCACTGGATCTACCCTAAGTTATCTTTGATGTTAACTTGCATCTAGACACTGGGTTTCCTTCTTTCTCTGGGTCGGGTTTGATGGCCGAGATTGATGAGAACAGTTCTGGCTGTTGACCTTTCCATATATCTCCATTGAGATCAACCAGAGGAAGCAGAGTGGAGACTTCAATCCTGCTTGCTGGTTGAGCATAAGGAAGATCTGGAAAAGATCAGCTTATCATGGGCTGTTTGCAATGCCATTCCTGAAGAAACTAAAGGTGGCTTCCCAGGAAAGAAATCTGCTAATTTCATGGGATTCTGGTGGTGTTCTTAGAAGTTCCCATTGTTTCCTGCTGAGCCTCCTTGCCAAAATAACGAACTCACAACCTAGGAACTGCAGTACGGAGGGTGGAGGGAGAGACAATACACAGTTGTTTCCTGTGATTTTTTGCTTTCCTGAAAAGATTTCAGGTTTTGCAAAGTTCTCTGCTATTTTTAAATGTTCTCACTTTAATGAGAAGCAGCCCTGGTATCATGTAATGGTTGAGTTGGTATGGTAATTGCATTACAATAAATAGCTGAGGTGCTCGGCCCATAAAACTGACCTACAACCCACTGTTCTCTTGCAACAGGGGACTCTTTAATAGCAATAGATTTTAAAGGGCTGGTATTCCTTTAGACCATTTCTTCCAGGTGTAAGTAGGGAAAAGTCTACCTTAAGGGCCCTGGGTTGGGTATGAGTAATTTTATGTCTTTGCTAAGATGAGGAATGTTATTATCCAGAGAAAATTATAATGACATAATTTAAGCAGAAATTATACCGGAAATAGTTGGGAAAATCAAGCCTTTTGTTTTTTTCCAAGCAAGAAATTAAGGTATTTTGGCATTACTGGGAGGAAGATGAACTGAAAAATCAGTTTTTCTAAGAACACAACCCTCTCTAGAATATGGCCCAAGAATACTGGTATCTTTAGATTTATGAAATAGATACGTGAAGACACATTTCATATACATTCATTCCCCCCTCCCCCAATTTCCATTATTAACTGGGGGTATAAGCTGATAGGGGAAAAAAATAAAGCATTCATAGGATCAAGTTCACTTGCATTCAAAGCTTTATGTTGAGGGCATGGTGCAAGATGGACTCAGGGATAAGAAAAATGTATAAGATCTAGCTGTGCCCTTAAATAGCTTATAATAATGGAAGGGGCCAGAGGGATTTAACACAGAGCTCAGTGTGCAACAAGCCCCAGGAGTCGCACAACTAAAATGTGATGTAGGTTATAGAAGAGAAGTATGCTTAGAGGAAAGTGTGTGCGTGCGTGTGTGTGTGTGTGTGTGTGTGTAGCTATAGATCTTTTTAATGGAGAGGGCACTGTTTCACTTGGCACGTCAGAGCAAGAGGGCTGGCTGGAGGCCGATATGGGGCCTCACAATGTGGCATTTACCTTGGTGAATTCTCTAGTGTCCCAGGGACTGGCTCATAGTATTTCAGTACCAAAAACTGACTTCTCAGTGTCCCAGAGTTAACTGGATTCAGTGATGCTGACTCAGTTTAACAAAGCTTATAGGAGTTTGATGTATAAATCCAGAATACCAACTTATTAATCCATATGGGAATTATAACCCTTTCTGGACATGACATTTCTTTAGCCTGACCAGAGTATGCTTTCCTTATAATCCTACATAAACTGAAGTTCACTTGAAGTCACGGAATCAGAATCAGGATATTTAGTTACTGATTTCAAAAGGTGATGGTTATCATACGTGATCATGTATCCATTTCCTAAATGAGGGCACCCTCAGTGATAGGACCCACAGGATGCATCCTTGAACCATTTTCCTCTGGACAATGTGTAGACCAGCACCACTCATGGTGGCCTCTGGTGATCTTTCTTGTATATTTCTCTGGATGATTGAAGATCCTTTGTTCCTGTTTGGATTGATACATTCTTTTAATATGGTAGAATCTCCTTTTCTCTGGAGGGATTAGAAGTGGAAGATGGTGAGTCAAACAATAAAATTGGCTAAATTAAAAAACTGCTAAAAATAATGCATACATACTTAATTAAAAAAATTAACAGATATCCAATGTAAATTTATCCCCTAATCTTGTAATGTATGGTCATCTTATCACATTTTTTTGACTCTTGGTTTGGACTGCATAAATGGTACCCACTATTTAGTGTCTATGATTTCTGGGCTGTGCATGTTACAATCATGTAAGCGCACTCATGAAGCAATCTGAGGGCAGAATCTCTCTAGATTTTTATGATTCTTACCATCATCAGGCTTCTTATAGTTTTCTCACATGCACTTAATCTGATAGCAGTTTATTTGTTTCCTACTCAACTGTTTTAGTCTTTCCAAATTTTGAATTTAATAGAAACAACAATTATTATTCTTTTCACAGATCTCATCCATTTACCTTGTGTTAATTAAATAAATAGTTTTGGAAAAACCAGAATTGACTCTTAGGCTTACACTCAACCTGGTATGTTAGAGAGTAGCTAGTCAGCCAGAAGTGAGCATTCGGCATGCTGGGGTATCAGATACATTATACACAGCATTAGGGAGGTTTGGTTAGTACAGGGAGCTTCTACTGTATATTAATTGTTTACTTCATTTACAAGTTAGATCTGCTGGCCCAGGACTATCTCTGGTTTGCATTTCTCTTTATTGGTCCATTATGTATTGTTAAGCAATCGGAGGACAACCTCATTTCCCTTCATTAGCAGTATGTGCTTCCAGAGATTAGTTTTTTCCCTCTGCCTTCTAGTGAGAGAGATGCCAGAAAAATCATTTCAGAATCACTGAAGGCAACTATAATCCATCCCACACACTGGAAGGGAAGATGTGACTACTAGGGATTTCTGGGGAGCCTCCCCAGGGGTCGGTATAGGGTATATAGCTCCATTATCCAGGGAAGGGGAGTATAGCTAGATCTTTTGTGTTAAGATGAAGTTACCTGCTTCCATGGGTTCATCAACAATGGGAGAACAAAAGGCTTTGGTTTCAGGTGTATGAAATGGTGGTGCTAGAATCAATCCTGGCACAGTCCTCCTTGGGTAGGCTGATGCTCTGAATGGGGATGGGTATGTGAAGTGGAAAAATGGGGTCATGAAAACTGGGGATCCCAAGCATGGGTCATTATGGACTAAGCTTAGTGCCAAGAGACTGGGGGCTTCATCTCCATGAACCAATGTGGTCCATGCAGGAAGCTGGGCTGGCCATGCACCTGTTAACAATATCCAAACCTTGGATATAAGACAAAGGGAGGGAATCATGTTCTTTCGATGTCATGTTAAAGCATTGCTTAACAGGTTCACCCAAGATTACTGAATTATCTAAGAGAATGGGCTTTTTGTTTGGTACAGATGAAAATGGGTCTGTCTTGTACAAAAGATAAAAAAATAACCCTAAGGGTCATGTTTTTAATGCCTTGTCAGACATTACCAGTTTTATATCTTACTGAGTATCTTATTCTAACGTTAAAAAAAATCAAATCCTAAACATCCCAAATTCCTCAACTGGTCTTGGACCCAGAATTCCCATGAATACATTGAATAAGGCCTTGGCATGCATTCATTCTTTATTTGCATAAGGGTCAGGTTTCTGATATTCTTTGATAGCCTCTGTCAAGCTGATTCAGGATCTGTTTCGATTAGTGAGTGATTCCATGTTGGAGAGAAAATTAAAATCATCTCACTCTGGTGGAGTAGGTGGACTGAGTGTCTCTGTTATTCAGCTTAGGTTTCTAAGCTCTTGGACAATTCATGAGAAGGATGGCATCCTTAAATTTTTCTGCTCTTAGTAAAGGGAGTAGGGTATGGTGGTGAGGATGGGGCTCCAGTGATTCACTGGAAAAGTAAAAGTGATGTGACTACAATTGTGCCTTGTTTGTGAAGCTGCTCATATCAGGTATTTAGACTAGTGCCTCGCTTTTGAATTATTTAGGTAAAACTCATTCTCTTCCCCTGGTACTTCTGATGGTGGCATTTGAAAGGGGTCCTGAAACTGCAAGGTGAGGGGGTGGGGCATAGTGTTGCAGGTCTTTCAGAGCTCAAATAGAAATACACTTGCTGGGAGTCATAGTTCAAAGTGTAGTTCACTTTGAATCCTTCATGAGACTATCTGGTCTTAACACTTTCCAGAAACAGGAGAGAAAATAAATGTGGCCACCTTGCCTTTTGCATTGCTTAGCTCGTTCTGAAATTGATCTAGTTGGCAGTCAGGTGCGAAATCTAGCGCTGGAAGTGCTACACCCGTTGTAATGATTGTTCCTAACGGTCATTGCTCATTTGTTGTCCCCTGAAGCTCTTCTATTCACTTACCTGTAGTCATTCGTTTTCATAAGGGAAAAGGATCAAATTATATTACATATTTGTTCTATAATAAAGGAGATGGCAGCTGTTACCAGGTAAGGCAGGCTTCCCAGGAAGCAGGCTATGACTTAGTGGTGTGTGCAGGAAGGCCACCAGGGGTCTCCTGTGGGATCAACATCTTGGGGAAGTGGAGGAAAGCAGGATGGGGCAGAGGGAGAAATTCGGGTGTGAGGCTGCAGGACAAAGGCCTCATCCGGTCCTTTAGGAAGCTCTGAGGTTTTGACCCTCTGCATGGACTTGTCTTTGGATGTGAAAAGGGGTTCCAGTTTGCAATCACCAGGGAACAATCACCAGGAGTGGGGCTCTGGGGTAAGCAGTCAGCTGTCAACACTTCGAGAAGCTGGGAGAAAGAGTATTTCAGTTCTAAAAGGGCCAGGGGATCTAAGCATCCCCTGAGCAAACTTTGGCTGATTTTGTGTTTATAAAGCAAGATAACCTAATTTTCATATTTTAATGTCGGCAATTTCTAGACACCCATGTTTCTTGATACTCCTTGTAAATCTTTTGAAGGGCTCCTTTGGCCCTTCCCTACTTAATGATATTTCCTGGGGTCCCAGCCTCAGCCTTCTTCTCCTCTCAGCCTGCATTCATGTTCTAGATGATCCCATTGACACTCAAGCCTTCAACTTTGTACACGTATGACAACATACCATATGCCATGTTTTGTTGTTGTTGTTGTTGTTGATTCCCCTATAGTTATGTGCAGCTGTTAGTAGGTAGCATATTTCCTTTACTAGACCTCTTATGGCCTAAAATCTCATGACTGCACACTGTCTTAGTCAGCTCTGGCTGCTATAACAAAATACCCCAGGTTGGATGGCTTAAACAACAGATGTATTTCTCACAGTTATGGGGGATAGAAGTCCAAGATCAGGGTGCTAGCAGATTTGGTTCCTGGCTTGCAGACGGCTGCCTTCTCACTGTGTCCTCACATGATGGAGACAGAGAGGGAGTTCTAGTCTCTCTACTTCTTATAAGAACACAAATCCTCACCTATCCCTAATTACCTCATGACCTCATTTAAACCTAATTATTTCCTAAAGGCTTTATCTCCAAATACCATCACATATTAATTTGGCGGGGACACAAATATTCGGTCCATAACACCCCCTACTACAAAGTTATATATCAAGAAATTGAACAAAAAAAATCTATAAAACATAAGTGTCCCCCCCACTTTCAATAATAGATGGATCATCTAGCTAGAAAATCAATAAGAAAACAGTAGACTTGAACAACACTATAGATGAAATGGACTGAACAGACATATGCCGAATATTCCCTCCAAGATCAGATAGAAGGAATGTCCCTCAATATAATAAAGGTCATATGACAAACCCAAGGCTAAGATCATACTCAATGGTGAAGAGCTGAAAGCTTTTTCTCTAAAATTTGGCACAAGATGAGGGTGTCTACTCTCACCACTTCTATTCAACATATTACTGGAATTCCTAGCCAGAGCAATTAGGCTAGAAAAAGAAGTAAAAGGCATCAAAATTGGAAAGGAAGAAGTAAAAGAGTTTCTGTTTGCAGAAGACATGGTCTATTTTTTAAAATTTAAATTCAATTAATTAACATATAATGTAATATTGGTTTCAGAGGTAGAGTTCAGTGATTCATCAATCTTATATAAGAGCACCCAGTGCTCATTACATCACGTGCCCTCCTTAATGTCCATCACCCAGTTACTCCATCCCCCCACCCCTCTCCCCTCCATCAACCCTCAGTTTGTTTCCTATGATTAAGAGTCTCTTATGGTTTGTCTCCCTCTCTGATTTCGTGCAGAAAACATGATTTTAATGAAAACCTTGAACATCCCACCAAAAACCTGTTAGAACTAACAAATGAATTCAGTAAAGTTTCAGGATGAAAATCAATATACAGAAGTCAGTTCTATGTATCTATCTATCTATCAGTTATATATACACACATATATATATCAGTTGTATTGTAATATATCAGTTGTTATATATTATTAATAATATTCCACTGTGATTATATTATATATACATATAATATATGTGCATATCACACACATATAATACTATTTTATTTTAAGGCTGGAATATTATTCAACCTTAAAAAAGAAAGAAATCCCACCATTTGTGACATTAATGAACCTGGAAGACATGCGAAGTGAAATAAGTCAGACAGAAACACAAAGCCTGCACAATCTTACTTATCTGTGAATCTAAAAAAGTCAAACTCATAAAAACAGAGTGGAGTGGTGGTTGCTCAGGGGCTGGAGATGGAGGAAGTGGGGGGATGTTGGTCAAAGGGCATAAAGTTTCAGTTATGTGGGATGAATACATGCTGGAGGTCTAATGTTTAGCATGGTGGCTATAGCTAATAATACTGTACTGTATACTTGGAATTCGCTAAGGATGTAGATCTTAAGTGTTCTCACCACACATACACAAAAGGTGTGAGGTGATGGATATGCTAATTAGCTTGAGCGTGGTAAACATTTCACAATGTACACGTACATCAAAGCATTGTGTTCTATACTTTAATCATACACAATTTTTGTTTGCCAATTGTACCTCAGTAAAGCTGGGGAAAATACCCTTATAAATACCCATTACTTTGGTTAGATTGAATCCATGGGGTCTGAGAATTCTTCAGTGACCTCAGGTGGAAGAACAGTTTTTTCTTAACTGAAACTGTTGATGCTTTCTTTTGTTTCTCAGGACATTTGAGGTCTCAGGGATGATACTGAGTCTTATAAATCACAAAAAGTCTTACCAGCTCTACCTCGACTGAATTGTCGCTTCTTTCCAGCAGTACCAGCTCTACCTCTCTGGTTACTTAGACTACCAGGCTCCTATTTCTTTTTTCTTTTCTTTTCTTTTTGTAGTAAGGACAGTTAGCATGAGATCTACCCTTTTAACAATACAGGCATGATATTGGACAGCAGATCTCTAGAACCTACTCATCTTGCATAACTGAAACTTTACACCTGGTAAATAGCAACTCCTCATTTCACCCTCCCCTCACCACCAGCCCCTGGCAACCACCATCTTACTCAACCGCCCATATAAGTGCTATCATGCAGTGTTTGTTCTTCTGTGATGGGCTAATTTCACTTGGCATAATGCCCTCTAGGTTCATCCATGTTGTCACATATACAGGATTTCCTTCTTTTTTTTTTTTTTTTTTTTTTTTTTAAAGATTTTATTTATTTATTTGAGAGAGAGAATGAGATAGAGAGCATGAGACGGGGGAGGGTCAGAGAGAGAGGCAGAATCCCTGCTGAGCAGGGAGCCCGACGTGGGACTCGATCCCGGGACTCCAGGATCATGACCTGAGCCGAAGGCAGTCGCTTAACCAACTGAGCCACCCAGGCGCCCGATTTCCTTCTTTTTGAAGACGGAACAATTTTCCATTGTTCCATACATACATTTTCTTTATCTGTTCATCTGTCAATGGACATTTTAGATTATTCCCACATCTTAGCTCTTGTGAATAATGCTGCAGTGACCATAGGACTGCAGATATCTCTTTGAGATCCCAATTTCAATTCTTTTGGATAAATAGCCAGATTTGGGACCACTAGAACATATGGTAGTTCTATTTTTAATTTTTTGAGGAAATTCCATATTGTTTTCCATAGCAGCTGAATCATTTTGTATTCCCACCAAAAGTATAGAAGGGTTCTAAATTCTGCACATCTTTGCCAAGCTTGTTACCCTCTTTTTTTTTTTTTCAAATAACAGTAACCCTGACAGTTGTGAGGTGATCACTCATTGTGGTTTTGATTTGTATTTCCCTGATGATTGGTAGATACCATTTTGTATACCTGTTGGCCATTTGTATATCCTCTTTGGAGCAGGGGCATGCTACTATTTATTTATTTTGCCTTTTGCAGAAAAACACTGGTGATGCAGTACCCTTCTGCAAAGCAGCCCCAGAGTGTATGTGTTATGCCTCCAGATGTCCTTTGAGTGTGGTGGGGAAGAGCCTGGGCTTGGGACAAGACTGTCTGGAGTGAACCCAGATCAAGTGTGTGTCTCTTTCCTCATGAAATAATACCTTCATTATAGGGTTGTCCTGTGATGAGATCAGATACTATGAGTAAAGTATATAAATATTCTCTGGCACGGGGCGCCTAGGTGGCTCAGTTGGTTGAGCGGCTGCCTTCGGCTCAGGTCATGATCCTGGGGTCCTGGGATCGAGCCCCGCATCGGGCTCCCTGCTCCGCGGGAAGCCTGCTTCTCCCTCTCCCTCTGCCTGCCTCTCTGCCTACTCGTTCTCTTTCTCTCTCTGTCAAATAAATAAATAAAATCTTAAAAAAAAAAATTCTCTGGCACATACTAGTGATTAGTACACATTAATAATTAATTTAATAGCTTTTTGTTGTATATTTAATATATTTTTTGTTATTTCATTTATCTCTTTCTCATTTCCTTTTCTTCCCCCCTCTCTGTAAGGCTCTGCCCACCTGGTTCTCCATTCCTGTATGTAAGAGTATATTTCCGTACCGGCCCTGGCATATATACAGATGCCGTGTCTTGGATAAATCTCCAAACCTAACTCGCTCAGACTTCACCTTTTGAGCTCAGGACACCTATTTTTGGCCGCTTATTAGGGACCTCTTCCTGCACATCCCAGAGACACCTCAAATCCAACCATTTCAAAATCAAACTCAAAACCTTTCTTCCCACATTTCCTTCTAGAATCCCCATACACCAGTTCCCCAAGGCAGAAATGTTGAGGTCACATCAGATTCTTACTCTTCTTCACTCATAGGCAATGGTTCATCAAATTCCTACAGCTTCTACCACCTAGATTTTGCTTTACCTCAATCCGTCCTATTTTCTCTAATCTTGTTTCTGCAGCGTAGGTTTAGGCTCTCCTTGTTTCTTTAGAGGATTTTTCAATAGTTTCTAACAACTCATTTCCCAGGTCCCACTACTGTCTTCTCCAATTAGGCTGACATATAATTTGTCAACCAAACTGGGACACTTTTGAAAGTGAAACAGGGATGTTTATTACACTCAGAAGGCAGGCATCAACAAAGACTGTCCCAGACAAACCAGGACATATGGACACTCCTCTAATTTATCCTGCACAGCTGTCAGAGTGTGCTTTCTAGAACACTTGTCTGCCCCTGTCACTTGCTCTCCCATAGAGTGTGTCTAAGGGGAAAGCATGTACTGTTCTAATGACTGGAGCGTTCTGCTCTGCTTGGCTGGCTTTCTTGTAAATCAATCAATTAGCTGCTTGTATCTCTTGCAGTTTGGGGTAAATTTTAGCAAATAGAAGTCGTCCCAGGGTTTGGTCACATCTGGGTATCATAAAACAAAACAAAACAAAACAAACTTTGGGATTTGCCAATCTTAGAATATGCTGATCTGATTCAGGCTTTGCCCAAGACAGCTCTGCCCTACTGATCGGCAACAGCCCTAGAAGACAGCAGCACCATATGGCCATCAGCCCTCAGCTGCCATCTCTCCACTGCCGTCGAGTCAGTGGTTGAGTGAACCATTGAACGAGTGGCTTAATAAATACTGAACAAGGCATAAAGTGGTTGGTGATCCTTACTAGATGTATCAGCATTTTCCACATTAGCTTTCTGCTTTTCAGGGCAGAAAAAGAAAAGGTTTTTCCTGTTAAGGCCACATTTACTTTTCATTCACTGAAGAAAAAGGAGTCCTTTCTTACAACGTCTCTGAAGAAACCAGCTTTTCTTTCTTTCTTTTTTTTTTTTAGAGAGAGAAGGAGAGAGGGCCCAAGTGGGGAGGGGTAGAGAGAGAGAATCCCAAGCAGACTCCATGCTGAGCGAGGAGCCCAACATGGGGCTCAGTCCCACAACCCCAAGATCATGACCTGAGCCAAAATCAAGAGTCGGATGCTTAACCGACTGGGCCACCCGGGTACCCCGAAACCATCTATTCTTTGATATTTCTAATCCTTCTTAGATATTAAAAGTTTCATTATATAAGGAATCTATATTTATTGCAGAAAAATTGGAAAATACAGAATAGTAAAAGGAAAAAAAGTTGCCCATCTTTCTACCTCGTACATAAGATTATATTAATTGTATATGCATTCTTCAGATGTGTTCTATGTGAATAAACATACAAAACTCATATAGCAAAAATAGGAGCATGCTGAAGTGTAACTTGCTTTTTTCATTTAGTAATAAAAACGCTTTTCATATCAGTAAGTGTATCTCTGTACCATTATTGATAAAGGCTGCACGTATTCCACTGTATGATTGCTCCATATTTTAACAATCATTTATTTTCTGACATTTAAGAAGTTTCTAATTCTGCTGTCATTTAAGAAAATGTTCACTGAATCTCCTTGAATATATATACATTTTCCCACTTTGATGATTTCTTTAGGATTAATTTTTATACGAGGATTGGCTGAACCACTTTAGGCTTTTGCACTGTCTGGCCAACTCAGTGGGCTTAGAATTTGTGTGTGTTGCTGAGCCTGTCTGGACAGCTTCACAGATGGAGCTTCAAACTCTTTGGCTGCTTATTACAAAGTGATAAGTTTTAAGCTCAAAGGAATGCATTAAAAAATTCCATGACAATCCATTGGCTGTGTTTATGCAGGCACGCTGAAATAGAACATGTTCTAAAGAATTCATTCACAGTAAAATTCAAGCCTAATAAATATATATATGTATATGTATATATATATATATACATATATATATGTTTTTTTTTTTTTCTTCAAAAGTAGTTTTGGTGAAGTTTCTTCTTCATCTGTGGGTCCTTGGGGGAGAAAAACAATGCGGCTTCATTTTTTCCCCCAACAGTTTGCCCAGCTACTATGGACTCAGTCTACTGATTGGACATTTCTAGGGAAGATACTAAAAGATACTAAAAGACATATTTAACATATTTCCAATTTTGAGTAGATATCGATCCCATACAAGCACTTTGAATTAACCAGGAAAAAAGGATCAGAATGTGACATATAATTAAATTGTCATATTTTATTCTTCAAATAGTTCTTTTACAGAATTTGGTGTTTGCTTGAATCTCCTAAAAGTAGTTTGTGTCAGAGTTCTTTGTGATTGGTGTCAGGTAAAAATTGTCAGCCTAACTCACAACAGTGATGGATTATGGAGGGTTGACTCCTCAAGAGAAAAACTGCCATATGATGCTCCGAGCTGACAATATTCAGAAGAGGCCATATACATATTCTCCATCTAAAAAAGGTGAAGTCAAAGTGAAAGTCAAATTTCTTTAGGTATTTTCTTAATGACTGTCACCTTAATCTTTCATGGTCTACATTACTTTCCTCCTCCTAAATCAAAGAATATATATTTTTGGTTGTTACTGAAATATAGCTCCATGTCCACCCTAACTGTCTCTCCAGAGGCTCTTCCTTTCCCTTTGGTCTCTCAACATGTGCAGCAGTGGGTCAGGGAGTGGGAGTTGAGGTTTTGTTTGCGTCTAGGGTAGCTTCTTGCCTTCTGAATCCTGAAGCTTTAAAACATTAACCTGTGAGGCAGGAAGTATGAGAGATGAATCAGTCTATTCCCCCTCTAGCATCAATTTCTTGAATCTTGAATTTTGAATTCTTGAAGAGTGACTTCATCATCATGGACGATGATGGCAATGGCCCTAATTATTGGAGCACTATATTCATGGCTACACAAATACAATTGCTAGCGAACGTGATGATCATGTCAACAGAACCAGGAGGCCACTGAAGTTTTCCAGTTCAGCATCGGGGATTAGAAGGTGTTGCTGCTCCAGTAACAGGCCACGCTTCTGCTCACTGCCATTCTGCAATAGACAATCTATAAATCACAAGACAGCAATTATCTGTTGCATCTGTAGAAACTCTCCTGGCTCTAGAATCTATGAATTCTGGGTATTTTCTTGCCAAGCATATGGGAGGGCCCCAAGCCTTAAGATGTCCAAAAAAGTCTGTGTCCTTAAGTAGACATTGAGAATACCAAGAGCTAGCAAGCTGGTGAGCAGGCTTCTCTTGGGATGAAGGTGAGATTTGCAGTAGTTAGTCTGTATATCTCTGAATAATGATCCTTTGATCCCTGACCGGAAGACGTGGGTGGCTACGGTGTGGGAAAGAGGGGGAATTGTGAAAGACGGCAAAAATGTGTGTTGGAGAGAGGGGTCTAAATCTAAGTTAAAATGTGCACATTTTATACAAATTTAAGATACCTTGTTTCCTACTCTTGTCTCCTTTGAGGGAGACAGAAGGGGCTTGAATCATAAAAAGAGCAGTCTTGGAAGTTATCATAAATACTATATAAGAGATTGAAGTTGCCAGCCTCATAACCAGACATATATGTTCTCAAACCACTAGGTTAGAAAAATGTGGCCTGGGAACACCCGATCTTGTAACTGATCTGAAGTGAGGGCAGACTAGTGGGGGACCATGCCCTTACCCAGTTTGACCTGACTCCAGGTAATGAACATCAAAGTCAACTGCAATATTAAAAATCACAGGGGAGCCACTGAAATAATATAATGCCTGGCACAGAATTGTTGCTAAAAAAAATATGAGTTAAAGGGCTTCCAGTTAAACAGGACAAAGCCATATTTTATAACGGAACGAAATGACATGGATACAATGTACACTTTTGCAGTATCTAAGTATGATAACAGATTCCAAACAATCATAAATAGAGACAACTTGCTCAACAGCTTTTGTTTTATAAAAATACTTGTCAAAGAACAGGTGTAGGGATGAAGGCGAAAAGATAAATCTGTGAAACTTTCTGGGCTGAAAAGATTCAAAATTTCACCATGAAAAAAATTAGAGGTGAAAACGTCACCATTAGCAGAACTGACATGTAACTTACTGAACACTCCGGCACTGCCAGAGAGAGTATTTTCTCAGTTAAAACTGCTAAGGCTCTTTATGATAAACAAAGGCCATTGAAATTGTCAACAACTTCTAATTTATCAATCATAAAGTATAACTTCCAAGGTTACAGGCCATTTTCTAAGGACTTAAAATAACATAACTATATTGAAAAAACAACCGCTAGGAAGGCATGAGTGACATGATATGAAAGACAGATGCGGCTGAGGAACTGGCTACGCACGCTCTCACTCAGAATAAGAGCCCGAGTCCTTAGGATGGCCCTTGAGGTTCTCCCTCAATGCCTGGGCCTCTTTTCCTCTGTGACCTCCTCTCCTGACCCTCTCCCCTTGCTCACTCTGCTCCAGCCACACTTAGTCACACTCTCCAGGCACATCGGCCGGCCGTCCTCAAAAAGGGTGGTGGACCACAAACCTGGAGAGCAATCCCAAGTCACCGGTGCTCTGAATGTGCCTGTTACCTACTGTACTGCTAATCGCCACTACCCAAATAGTTTCCTACTCCCTTGTAATTGGTTTGAACCACATGAAATTGACTAAATAATGGCAATGTGTAGAAGAGGAGGTAATCACATTAATTCCCCAAATTGTCTAGTCTCTGTCTCTCTGAAATCAATCAATAAGTGCCAAGTAAAATCAGAGAAGGCAATAAAGTAAGAAGATACAGACACCGAATAGAAATATTTATCTATCGCCACAGGAAGGTGCATCTGTTTGTTTGCTGACAGTTGTTGTTAAACCCACAGGCTTAATGTAATTAACCCCAGTTACCAAGGGGCTAGTGTAATTTCCATCAACATCATCTTTCCTTCAACAAGAGGTTTACCCTGCTTGCTCCTCTCATCTCCTTCCAGCCTGTCCTTGATGCCTCACTCCGGCCCCAACCACGTTTGCTTTCGTTTTTACTAGTGACCTCTTCATTGCCAGGCTGACAGCCTTTTCCCTGTCTTCACCCAGTTATGCCTGAAGGGCTTCTTTGGCCACCCACCAATTCAAACTCTGCATTTTGGGTTTCTACAACACATTCTTTCTTTCCTGCAGTGCTGTGAGCCTTCTCATCTCTACTTCTCTGTCCTCTTTTATTGGCTCCTGTCCACGAACAGCCCCCATTTTTGGTCTTCTGTCCTCTGTGCTCATTCCTAACGGGAGCTCATTTCCCTTATGTTTTGTCACCTCTGTAGCACTGACTACCTCATCTTTAAACTCACCTCTGCCCTCTCACCTGCTCCTCCATGTCACATTTACAAACACTGGAGCTTTCTGCATGGAAAGCGCCACCATGCTCTCTAAATCAACACAGCTCAAGTTGAATTCCAGACCACTCCCCTTTCCCACTCATCTATTTCTGTCTTGGGCATTCTTTCAATCTCCCAGGCAACAAGACTTCAGTACAAAAGAAAAATTTAATGAAGAGGAAACTGAAGTCATTATATTTCCTCCCAAAAGTTTCTGTCTTCAGCTTCTTTGTGTCTTCAGTGTATACTCCCATGTGCCTACATACACCGTGGTCCTACAACACCCTCCCACTTCTCCTTTTCCAAAAGCACTCTCATTCCCCATGCCTTTCTCCATGCTACTCCTTCTACTTGGTTTCCATGCAACTCATCTCCACTGAGAAATCCTACCCATTCTTCAAGGCCTTGCTGGGATCTCACCCAGAGCCTCTGGCCAGCCACCTTCTCTTAGCACCGAAGAGACTTCGGTGGATAGAGATATTTCTATACAAGTCTCTCTTTAGGTGGTGCATCCTCAGAGAGCTGGATGCAGGTCAGATTTTCATGTTTTAAAATGTCTTACAGTGCCCAGGTAATGCTCATCACATGTTTTAATGGAAGGGGATGGAATCTCTTATGCGGGGGCTCCAGAATAATCCCACTGACTCTTGCTTCAGCATTTTGGAAACTTCTCCCCTTAGTACCTGCAATTAAACATTAATGAAGAATCACCAGAAAAATGAAAACACATAAAACATAGCTAGAACTGTAAGAAGGATGACAGCCGAGCTAAAGACCCAGGCACCCATCCACAACCCATTAACTAGCTCTTCAACAGTTGTCTCCTAAATTACTGGACATGTAGAAACCAAAGAGAGCTACACAAGCAGGAACTTACCACAAAAAAGAGAGAGTCCCTGACCAGACTGACAACCTTAGTTAGAACAGATATCTACCACCAGAGCCTGCCAAGGTGTTTGCTCCCTCTTCCAGATCACTTGCAGGAGGATCTCTGATGACAGGTTGTAACTCCTGTCTTAGCTGTCATCATCAAAGGCGTTACTGATGAGTGTGCCAAGCCCAGGATGCTGAGCCGGGGTACTCTGAGACAGTTCTCTGCAGGGCTGGCCTCGAGCTAAGTGTGGAGTCAACTGCTTTCTTCCTTCACTTGTCCTCAGGGCTGCCCAAAGTTCTTTTTCATCCACTTCTTTCCTGCCTCTCTCCCCAGACCTGTGCAAGATGCCTCACCCACTAATGGTTTAAAAAGGGTTGGGGATGCGGGGGGGTGGGGGGGAATTGGAAAGGTACTAGTTTTTAAATCAAAATAATACATGTACATATTTTTTTTTAAAGTCAAAGAGTATTCCAAGGTTAATTAAAAACAAAAATTACCGGCTTCTTTTCTTTCTTCCTCATTTCCTTCTTGTGCCACCCAGACACAACTATTTTAGCAGTTTCTCCTGGCATTTACCTCTATTTCTAAATAATTTGCTTATTCTTGCTTTTTTGATTTTAATATATTATCAGTTGTTTTTCCATTAACTTAATCTAATAAGCTGAGAATCCCTACTCTTCCCCCGACCACTTCTGCTAAACCCTCGAAATGCCTATATCACCATTGGGTACAGACATAGTCAGTCATATATTTCCTTTCTTGTTCAACTTTTTTTTTCCTGAGTTAATAAATGCCTCAGTTTTAATTTTTTTAAAGATTTATTTATTTTTATTTATTTGACAGAGAGAGACAGCGAGAGAGGGAACGCAAGCAGGGGGAGTGGGAGAGGGAGAAGCAGGCTTCCCACTGAGCAGGGAGCCCAATGCGGGGCTTGATCCCAGGACCCTGGGATCATGACCTGAGCCGAAGGCAGACGCTTAATGACTGAGCCACCCAGGCGCCCAATGCCTCAGTTTTTAAGGCTTATTTTAATTCTACCTAACTAAATCTGCCTCAAACTTCTCAAAAAATATCTCGCAGTGTAGGCAACAAATCAAGTTATCTGTCAGCTATTTTGTCCTTTGAGTGCCACCCCCCCCCCCCGCCCCCGCCAGCCCCGAAGTCTCCTGTATCATCCAGTCTGGGCTAACTGCTCTTGAGACCAACTACACAGTATTGTTCTGGGTCTGCTCTTTCTCATCCTAGGAATTCCCTTTGTCCCTCTCCTATCTGGGATGCCCTGTTTCTTGGGTTCCACTTCTCTCTCACCAAGAGAGTCTTGGTCGTCATTTTGGTGAAGCGTACCTTTCAGTAGCTTCCAGGGGAAGGTGCATAGGAGGTAAATTTCCTAAGAGCTCACTTGTCTTAAAGTGTCTTTATTCTATCTCCTACTTAACTGATTGTATTTTAGGGTTTCAATTTCTAGATTGAAAATGATTTCTGCACAGAATTATATTGCTTTCAAGAGGTCTATTGTTCTTTGGTGAGCTGTTTTTTGGTATGTGAGCTATTTCTTCTTTCCTTGCCAGGACTCTGTCAAAGTTTCTTTCCCTAAGTCAGGATATTCCAAAGTGCAATTACAGAATTTCAGAATTAAGTCTTCTATACCATTTGACCCCTTGCTTCAATTGTTTTGTTCCTTTCTTTTGTAAGGATCAATTTAAATGTCTTCCTGCTCACAGCTTTGTTTTCAATAATTGCAATTTGCTAAAAGCTTCCAAAGCTAAAAATTTTGGCACTTAATACATGAAATGCTACCTCCTGAAACCAGAAGGAGTAAGCACACTTCATTTTCACACCCTGCATGCTATCCTTGAAAGGGTCTGTAAAGGGTCAGAAAAAGAGAGTGATTGCTGGTTTTCCTCCAGATTTTATGAGTTAAGATGAAAGGTCTTTTTTCCGCAAATGCATCTCACGTGCTGCTAAATGAGAGCATGGCAGAAGTTGGAAACTCAAAGTGAAGGTCGACCAATCCAGGCCTATTTCAGAGCAACTCTTACTATTAATGGTACTTCATTACAAATGAAAAAAATCTGGAAAAATGTTAAGCTGGATGGAATTTTGGGGCAACTGTCATGAAGTCAGACTGTTCTAAACAAACTGGGTTTTATGCCCATGATCTATTTCAGAATTTATGGCAGGAGGGTGACGTCCTGGAATGTGCTTTAGGTATCTCCATAAATTGCTCTGGCATGGGCATTCTAAAAAAACACAGAACAGGGAGGAGAGATTTGTAAGGGAAGAGGAAAGTTATTTGGCTAGAGGAGGGGAGACATAGAAAGTAATATAGGTCGGACTGCTGCTAGAGGGAAATGCCATGAATTAATCTTGTAACGATTTGAATAAAAATCCAACCACAGTTTGGGGATTTCATCTCCTCCTGGTGCTACAAACAAATGTCCCAGTTGGAGGAGGGCTCAGAAACCAGCAGATATGATGAAATTTCAACTTTCAAATGCAGTCTCTAGTTTGCACAGAGAATTGTTTACTAAGTTGGCAACTTCTGAAAAATCTGAGTAATACTTGTTTTGAAGAGTTAGAAAAATCATCTGGACCTTGTGCTAGGCCCACCACATTCTCTGAGGTTGACATATGGTGCTTTTTCTCGAGAAAGCCAAAACTACCTGTGCTCACCGAGGGCAGTGGCATTTCTGAAGTTAAGGAAATGCTTGTTGAAAAGGTTCCATTTTGGCGACTTCCATAAAAAGAGAGAAACTGTGTTCACTTGAATTGAGCTTAGAAATAGGCATTTGTGAAATTGGGGAGTTATTTTAGGATTATTTATTTACCCACTTAAAGATAGACTATGCATGTTCCTATTATGTGCTAGGCATTGTACTTGCTGCTAGTCAATGAGGCAGACAGAGTTCCTGCTTTCATGGAGCTTTGGGATGAATGTAAGGAAATATTTCTTTGGGTGGAGGTAATGCTAAGGTGTTCATTACCTATCCTCTGCCCTTGCAACAACTTCTGTGTTTCAAATAGATTGGTGCCAGGGTGAACAGATTTCTAACAGCATATTAAAGAAGAGTAAGGGAAGTTTAAAAATTATATTCCTCATCAGATCGATCTAATGGAATAAAAATATTTAACTCATTGATATAAGTAATAGTTATAATGATGGTAATAATTCATTGGGTGCTTTCCATGTGCCAGACACTGCACTAAGAGCTTTCAGTGGATTTAATTTAATTTAATCCTCTCAACAATCCCATAGAGTAGGCACTATTGTCATCTCCATTAAAAAAAACAAAGTGACTTACAAAAAGATTAAGAAACTGCCTAATTGAATAATGTAATATTTATGACACTGTGTGTATATATATATATATATATATATACATACACACACATATAATGTATGTATAATGTATGTATACATACATTAATAGTGTATGGATGATCCCAGAACCAAACCTAGTGAGTTTGACTCTGAAATGTCTGTATTAGCCCCAAACATCCCTTGCTTCCAACAGATTCAGGCTAAGTGACATCTGTCTGTGTGGTCACTATGCATCAGTTTACATAGTCACTCTTTTTAGATGCTGGCATGGAGTGAGGGGGTCGTTGAAGGGTCTGAAAGGCCCAGTCACCAGTGTTCAAAGCTCACTTTTCATCTAGCACTGTCCTTACTCATGGCACAATGGATGTATTGTCTCTCTCTCTTTTTTTTTTAAAGATTTTATTTATTTATTTGACAGAGAGAGACACAGCGAGAGAGGGAACACAAGCAGGGGGAGTGGGAGAGGGAGAAGCAGGCTCCCCACGGAGCAGAGAGCCCGATGCGGGGCTCGATCCCAGGACCCTGGGATCATGACCTGAGCCGAAAGCAGACGCTTAATGACTGAGTCACCCAGGCGCCCTGTATTGTCTGTCTCTTGTCAATGCCTCCCTGTGGAAAGTCTGTCCAAGAGTCGTAGCATCTGGAAAATGGAAAATAGGCATTTACCCACTCAACAGAACCTAATTAGAAGAAAAAAAGTTTCAATTCAAATTTGCTTTCACATCAAATAAATATCCTATGTTAAAGAGATGGAAGTTGGCAACTCAAATGGCTCTTGAGTTGGCTCACTAAATATCAACTCAGAAAGTACCAGGGCATGTTCAAAGTATAGAAGAACCAAGATGTAATCAATTATAACTCCTCTGTGTGTATGTGTATGGATGTGTGTGTCTGTGTGTAATTGTGTGAGTCAAGCTAGTGTCATAAATATTACATTATTCAATTAGGCAGATTATGTTTATAAAATGTGTTAACGTGGCACATCATTTCACAAATGGGATGTTAGGATGGCTTGCTCGGATTCTCCAACATGACAAAACACCCATTAATGTTTACTGCAGGCTATCTTAAGATTGATGTAGAAACCAGTTAACAATTCAAGACAGGAGTGGGTGTGGTTGAAGATCAGTGCTCACTAGAGCTTATTTTGCTTTGTAATCTGCTTTGTGACTTTCTTCAGTTCTCTTCAGATATACAAATAAGCTCTTGGTTACTTAATCACTTGACAATAATGTCTACTATTTACTGAGTTCTATTCTGAACTTCTTATGCTTTAAATAAATAAGTTTTGGGCAGAGCAAGATGGCGGAGGTCTCCTGGATTTCATCTCCTCTCAGGAATTCAGCTGGATAGGGATCAAACTATTCTGAACACCTACGAATTCAACAGGAGATCGAAGAAAAGAAGAGCAACAACTCTCTGAACAGAAAAGCGACCACATTCTGGAAGGTAGGGTGTGCAGAGAAGTGAATACGAGGCGATATTCGGGAGGATAGACGGCGGGGGAGGGGCCTCCGTAGGCCGCTTCTGGCAAGTGACAGAGCCGGGGAGCACAAAATCAGAACTTTTAGAAGTCAGCTCCGCTGAGGGACGTCACTCTGGTGGCTAAGCTGGAGGTGGAACCCTCGCGGGACAGTGTGGTCTCAGGACCCCTGGGTCACAGAACGACCGGGGGTGCCTGAGTGCAGCAGAGCTCCCAGGTATCGGAGCGGGGAAGCCGGCTGCAGAGGCGGAGCCCAGGCGCGGGCTCTCAGCTCGGGGTGGCCATAAACCGTGATCCGCGGCACAGTTGGGCCACTGCTCCTCCAGCAGGGACCCAACAAGCGGCAGAACCGGGGAGACTCCCCTTCCTCCTCGGGGAGGAGCAGCGCAGGAGCACACCGCAGGGATCTGCTGGGTTTGGAGATTCCACACGGGGTCGTGTGCCAGAGATAGAAACGCTTGGTCACAGGCCAGGTGAGCACGGAGTGTGGCCAGAGACCAGGGAGACAGGAGTGACTGACTGCTTTTCTCTGGGGGCACACTGAGGAGAGGGGCCCCGAGTTCTTGGCTCCTCTGAGGCGGAGATTGGGAGGCCGCCATTTTCACTCTCGTCCTCCAAAGCTGGATGGAGAGCTTGCAGGGAACAAAAGCTCCAGGAGCAAACCCAAGCAGATTACTTAGCCGGGAGGGGGCAAGGGTGGGGCAATTCCGCCTCCGGCAAAGACTTTTGGAAACCATGGCAACAGGCCCCTCCCCCAGAAGATCAGCGAGAACAGCCAGCCAAGACCAAGTCTACCGATCAATGAGAATGGCAGAACTCCAGCGCTAGGGGAATACTGCACATAGAATTCATGGCTTTTTTACCATGATTCTTTAGTCTTTCAAAGTTAATTTTTTAACTGTCTTTTTTTTTTTGAATTTTTCTTTTTCTCTTTTTCAACCAACATCTTATCAATTCCTTTTTTAAAAAAATTTTTTTATTTTTCATTTTTATTTTTCATTTTTAGAGTCATATTCTATCCCTTCATAGTAGTTACCCATATTTTTGGCATATATATATATATAAGTTGTTCTCTCTTTAAAATTTTGAGATAGTTTCTTCTAACAGATCAAAATATACCCTAAATCTCTAGTGTATGGTTTTTTCTACTCCCCTGCCTGATCACATTCTCTCCCTTTTTTTTCTTTTTTCTTTTTTTAAATCCTCTTCTTCCTTTTTTCAAACAACTTCTTATCAATTCCTTTTATAAAATTTTTTATAATTTCCATCTTTACAGTCATATTCCATCCCTTCATCATATCAACCCTTTTTTTGTACATATATAAGTTTTTCTTTCTTTAAAATTTTGGGAGGCACTTTCTTCTAACAGACCAAATACACCCAAAATCTAGTGTGTGGCACTGATCTATATACCAGCCTGATCATATTTGATCACATTCTGGTTTTTTTTGTTTTGTTTTGTTCTGTTTTTGTTTGTTTTTATCTTTATCTTTTTTTTTTCTTTCTTCTCTCTTTCTCTTTCTTTTCCCACTGCTTCAGGTCTTTTCTGATTTGTTTAGAGTATATTTTCTGGGGACGTTGTTACCCTGTTAGCATTTTGTTCTCTCATTAATCTATTCTCCTCTGGACAAAATGACAGGACAGAAAAAATCACCTCAACAAAAAGAACAAGAGTTAGTACCGACTGCCAGGGATCTACTCAATACGGACATTAGTACGATGTCAGATCTAGAGTTCAGAATCATCACTTTCAAGATACTAGCTGAGCTTGAAAAAAGCTTGGAAGTTATTAGAGAAACCCTTTCTGGAGAAGTAAAAGAACTAAAATCTAACCAAGTAGAAATCAAAAAGCCTATTAATGAGGTGCAATCAAATATGGGGGAGCTAACTGCTAGGATAAATGAGGCGGAAGAGAGAATCAGTGATATAGAACCAAATGATGGAAAATAAAGAAGATGAGAAAAAGAGAGAGAAACAACTACTGGATCACGAGGGCAGAATTCGGGAGATAAGCAATACCATAAGATGAAACAACATTAGAATAATTGGGATCCCAGAAGAAGAAGAAAGAGAGAGAGGGGCAGAAGGTATAATGGAGCAAATTATAGCAGAGAACTTCCCTAATTTGGGAAAGGAAACAGGCATCAAAATCCAGGAAGCACAGAGAACCCCTCTCAAAATCAATAAAAATAGGTCAACACCCCGATATCTAATAGTAAAACTTACGAGTCTCAGAGACAAAGAGAAAATCCTGAAAGCAGCTCGGGAGAAGAGATATGTAACCTACAATGGTAGAAACATTAGATTGGCAACAGACCTATACACAGAGACCTGGCAGGCCAGAAAGGACTGGCATGATATCTTCAGAGCACTAAATGAGAAAAATATGCAGCCAAGAATACTCTATCCAGCTAGGCTGTCATTGAAAATTGAAGGAGAGATAAAAAGCTTCCAGGACAAACAAAAACTAAAGGAATTTGCAAACACGAAACCAGCCCTACAAGAAATATTGAAAGGG
Source organism: Mirounga angustirostris (assembly GCF_029215605.1). Lineage (NCBI taxonomy): Eukaryota > Metazoa > Chordata > Mammalia > Carnivora > Phocidae > Mirounga > Mirounga angustirostris. The sequence continues at coordinate 118,818,041 of NW_026991714.1, forward strand.
GTCCTCTAAGCAAAGAGAGACCCTAAAAGTAACATAGACCAGAAAGGAACACAGACAATATATAGTAACAGTCACCTTACAGGCAATAAAATAGCACTAAATTCCTGTCTTTCAATAGTTACCCTGAATGTAAATGGGCTAAATGCCCCAATCAAAAGACACAGGCTATCAGATTGGATTAAAAAACAAGACCCATCAATATGCTGTCTGCAAGAGACTCGTTTTAGACCCAGAGACACCCCCAGGTTGAAAGTGAGGGGGTGGAAAACCATTTACCATGCTAATGGACACCAAAAGAAAGCTGGGGTGGCAATCCTTATATCAGACAAATTCGATTTTAAACCAAAGACTGTAATAAGAGATGAGGAAGGACACTATATCCTACTTAAAGGGTCTATACAACAAGAAGATCTAACAATTGTAAATATCTATGCCCCTAACATGGGAGCAGCCAATTATATAAGGCAATTAATAACAAAAGCAAAGAAACACATCAACAACAATACAATAATAGTGGGGGACTTTAACACCCCCCTCACTGAAATGGACAGATCATCTAAGCAAAAGATCGACAAGGAAATAAAGACTTTAAATGACACACTGGACCCAATGGACTTCACAGACATATTCAGAACATTCCACCCCAAAGCAATGGAATACACATTCTTCTCTAGTGCCCATGGAACATTCTCCAGAATTGATCACATCCTAGGTCATAAATCAGGTCTCAACTGGTACCAAGAGATTGGGATCATTCCCTGCCTATTTTCAGACCACAATGCTTTGAAACTAGAATTCAATCACAAGAGGAAAGTCGGAAAGAACTCAAATACATGGAGGCTAATGAGCATCCTACTAAAGAATGAATGGGTCAACCAGGAAATTAGAGAAGAATTTAAAAAATTCATGGAAACCAATGAAAATGAAAACACAACTGTTCAAAATCTTTGGGATGCAGCAAAGGCAGTCCTAAGAGGAAAGTATATAGCAATACAAGCCTTTCTCAAGAAACAAGAAAGGTCTCAAATACACAACCTAACCCTACACCTAAAGGAGCTGGAGAAAGAACAGCAAATAAAGCCTAAACCCAGCAGGAGAAGAGAAATAATTAAGATCAGAGCAGAAATCAATGCAATAGAAACCAAAAGAACAGTAGAACAGATCAACGAAACTAGGAGCTGGTTCTTTGAAAGAATTAACAAGATTGATAAACCCTTGGCCAGACTTACCAAAAAGAAAAGAGAAATGACCCAAAGCAACAAAATCATGAATGAAAGAGGAGAGATCACAACCAACACCAAAGAAATACAAACAATTATAAGAACATATTATGAGCAACTCTATGCCAGCAAATTAGATGACCTGGAAGAAATGGATGCATTCCTAGAGATGTATCAACTACCAAAACTGAACCAGGTAGAAGTAGAAAACCTGAACAGACCTATAACCACTAAGGAAATTGAAGCAGTCATCAAAAATCTCCCAGCAAACAAAAGCCCAGGGCCAGATGGCTTCCCAGGGGAATTCTACCAAACATTTAAAGAAGATTTAATACCTATTCTTCTGAAACTGTTCCAAAAATAGAAATGGAAGGAAAACTTCAAACTCATTTTATGAGGCCACCATTACCTTGATCCCAAAACCAGACAAAGAGCCCATCAAAAAGGAGAACTACAGACCAATATCCCTGATGAACATGGATGCAAAAATTCTCACCAAAATACTAGCCAATAGGATCCAACAGTACATTAAAAGGATTATTCACCACGACCAAGTGGGATTTCTCCCTGGGCTTCAAGTTTGGTTCAACATCCGCAAATCAATCAACGTGATACAATACATTAACAAAAGAAAGAACAAGAATCATATGATCCTCTCAATAGATGCAGAAAAAGCATTTGATAAAGTACAGCATCCTTTCTTGATCAAAACTCTTCAGAGTATAGGGATAGAGGGTACATACCTCAATATCCTAAAAGCCATCTATGAAAAACCTACAGCGAATATCATTCTCAATGGGGAAAAACTGAGAGCTTTCCCCCTAAGGTCAGGAACGCGGCAGGGATGTCCACTATCACCACTGCTATTCAACATAGTACTAGAAGTCCTAGCCACAGCAATCAGACAACAAAAAGAAATCAAAGGCATCCAAATCGGCAAATAAGAAGTCAAACTCTCACTCTTTGCAGATGATATGATACTTTATGTGGAAAACCCCAAAGACTCCACCCCAAAACTGCTAGAACTCATATAGGAATTCAGTAAAGTGGCAGGATATAAAATCAATGCACAGAAGTCAGTGGCATTCCTACACAACCAACAACAAGATAGAAGAAAGAGAAATTAAGGAGTCGATCCCATTTACAATTGCACCCAAAACCATAAGATACCTAGTCATAAATCTAACCAAAGAGGCAAAGGACCTGTACTCAGAAAACTATAAAATATTCATGAAAGAAATTGAGGAAGACACAAAGAAATGGAAAAATGTTCCATGCTCATGGATTGGAAGAACAAATATTGTGAAGATGTCAATGCTACCTAGAGCAATCTACACATTCAATGCAATCCCTATCAAAATACCACCAACTTTTTTCAAAGAAATGGAACAAATCATCCTAAAATTTGTATGGAACCAGAAAAGACACTGAATAGCCAGAAGAATGTTGAAAAAGAAAAGCAAAGCTGGCGGCATCACAATTCCAGACTTCCAGCTCTATTACAAAGCTATCATCATCAAGACAGTATGGTACTGGCACAAAAACAGACACATAGGTCAATGGAACAGAATAGAGAGCCCAGGAATGGACCCTCAACTCTATGGTCAACTCATCTTTGACAAAGCAGGAAAGATTGTCCAATGGAAAAAAGACAGTCTCTTCAACAAATGGTGTTGGGAAAATTGGATAGCCACATGCAGAAGAATGAAACTGGACCATTCACCACACACAAAAATAGTCTCCAAATGGTTGAAAGACCTCAATGTGAGACAGGAGTCCATCAAAATCCTAAAGGAGAACACAGGCAGCAACCTCTTCGACCTCAGCCACAGCAATTTCTTCCTAGAAACATCGCCAAAGGCAAGGGAAGCAAGGGCAAAAATGAACTATTGGGACTTCGTCAAGATAAAAAGCTTTTGCACAGCAAAGGAAACAGTCAACTAAACCAAAAGACAACCGACAGAATGGGAGAAGGTATTTGCAAGTGACATATCAGATAAAGGGCTAGTAGCCAAAATCTATAAAGAACTTATCAAACTCAACACCCAAAGAACAAAGAATCCAATCAAGAAATGGGCAGAAGACATGAACAGACATTTTTCCAAAGAAGACATCCAAATGGCCAACAGATACATGAAAAAGTGCTCAATATCGCTCAGCATCAGGGAAATCCAAATCAAAACCTCAATGAGATACCACCTCACACCAGTCAGAATGGCTAAAATTAACAAGTCAGGAAACGACAGATGTTGGTGGGGATGTGGAGAAAGGGGAACCCTCCTACACTGTTGGTGGGAATGCAAGCTGGTGCAACCATTCTGGAAAACAGTATGGAGGTTCCTCAAAAAGTTGAAAATAGAGCTACCATATGATCCAGCAATTGCACTACTGGGTATTTACCCCAAAGATACAAAAGTAGGGATCTGAAAGGGTACATGCACCCCCATGTTTATAGCAGCAATGTCCACAATAGCCAAACTGTGGAAAGAGCCAAGATGTCCATCGACAGATGAATGGATAAAGAAGAAGTGGTATATATATACAATGGAATATTATGCAGCCATCAAAAGGAATGAGATCTTGCCATTTGCAATGACATGGATGAAACTGGAGGGTGTTATGCTGAGCGAAATAAGTCAAACAGAGAAAGACATGTATCATATGACATCACTGATATGAGGAATTCTTAATCTCAGGAAATGAACTGAGGGTTGCTGGAGTGGGGGTGGGGTGGGAGAGATGGGGTGACTGGGTGATAGACACTGGGGAGGGTATGTGCTCTGGTAAGCCCTGTGAACTGTGCAAGACTGTTGAATCTCAGATCTGTACCTCTGAAACAAATAATGCAATATATGTTTAGAAAAAAAAAAAAGAAGATAGCAGGAGGGGAAGAATGAAGGGGGGGTAATCGGAGGGGTAGATGAACCATGAGAGACAATGGACTCTGAAAAACAAACTGAGGGTTCTAGAGGGGAGGGGGTGGGAGGATGGGTTAGCCTGGTGATGGGTATTGAGGAGGGCACGTTCTGCATGGAGCACTGGGTGTTATGCACAAACAATGAATCATGGAACACTACATCTAAAACTAATGATGTAATGTATGGGGATTAATATAACAATAAAAAAATTAAAAAAAATATGTTTTATGCAATGTATTATTTATTTATTTATTTATTTATTTATTTATTTATTTATTTATTTAATATTTTAATTTATTTATTTGAGAGAGAGAATGAGAGAGAGAGAGCATGAGAAGGGGGAGGGTCAGAGGGAGAAGCAGACTCCCTGCCGAGCAGGGAGCCCGATGCGGGACTTGATCCCGGGACTCCAGGATCATGACCTGAGCCGAAGGCAGTTGCTTAACCAACTGAGCCATCCCGGCGTCCCTGCAATGTATTATTTATGATATATCATTTGTTATATGCCATTTGTTATCATATATTATTTGTTATATACTGAACATTGGAAATTATCCACATGCTCAACCATTGGGAAATAGGTAAACTGGGATATATTTACATGATGAAATATTATATAGCTATTAAAATGATGTTAATGAAGAGTTTATAATAACAAGTGAAACAGTTATGTTAAATGAGTAAATTAAATTAAAAAATTGTTTATACAACCTAATCTTTGTAAAATATCCATAGAAAAAAGACTGGAAGGAAACATTCCAAAATGTTAACATTGCTTGTCTCCGGGTTACAAGATATGAGCATGAGCTTTCTTCTTCTTGTTTCTTCTTCTCCTTCTCCTTCTCCTTCTTCTCCTTCTTCTCCTTCTTCTCCTTCTTCTTCTTGTTTCTCCTTCTTCCTTCTTCCTTCTCCTTCTTCCTTCTTCCTTCTCCTTCTTTCTCCTCCTCCTTCTTCTACTACTACTACTACTACTACTATTCTTTCTGTTATTCATATTATCTGCTATTAGTGTTATTTTCATGGCCAAAGTAAAAAATTTCATTTGAGAGACATTTGAATTATTCACTAGTACTGACAGAAACTTCAATTACAGAGTCACCATTATGCTTGGGTATTCAAAACAGTTCCACTATCATGCAATTTTAGTATTTTCAGTAAAAGTGATTTGCTCAAAGTATGAAAAAAATACGGTTTAGTTATGGCCTTTTATCCAAATTCCATTTATGGCAAAAGAATTGAGAGTGCCTGGATTGCATGTTGACTTCCTGATGGGTGTGCACTGTGTGAGTGTAATGCTGGGGAACCTGGTGGAAGACACCCTTCTGGTTGCTGTTCAGGACCTTTGCCTGGAATGCCCTGTCCCATCTCCCTGCACCCAGCTTGCTCCCACTCCCACTTGTTCAGGAGCCCCTGAGAGGTCATTCTCTTAGGCAAGTCTTCCATTGTTTCTCTTGTCACTCCCCGATTAGATCCTAAAGGAAAGCTGCACTGCATTTCTCCCAGGAGCCCTTCCCACAATGTGACGTATCTCCATGTAATTTATGTCCACCTGTCCTCCTGCTGCACTTTAAGCTCCATGAAAGCACGGATGATGTCTGTTTGGTTCCTTACTGCACTGCCAGCACCTTGCAGAGTCTCCTGCATGAGAACTCAGTACCTATTTGCATGAATGAGTGAATCCATCCATTTTAGAGATGCCAGATGTGAATTTCAGATATGTAAAAATCCCCACACAATTGAAATCTTGCTTGAAGGAGAAGCCCGGGAATTGGAACATGATGGAAGTGAGTTGTGGAGTGAAACGGTGAAGGTCACGCCTTCCTTCAAACACATTTGTGTGTGTGTGTGTGCCCTTGCTTGTGGGTGTGTGTTAGTCGTAAACACAGCTGAGGTTTAGAAGTAGTTTAGCATTCTGGGTGAGAATGAAGGCCATGGAATGACTACTTGAATTCCAGGTAGGATTTGCTATATCCATGAATATGGCATATTATTTAATACCACTATGCCTTCACTTCTTTGTATAAGTGTCAATTAAGGTTATTGTGAAGAGAAAATGAGATAAAACACATAAAGTGCTGAGAACAGTGTCCTGAAACATTGTAAGTGTTCAATAAGTTTCTTCAATGGCAGCAGTGTTATAACTAATAATTTTTTAAATTTCTAAAGTTGTTACCAATTCTCTGAGACAGAAATTTCTCAGTGATCACAAATGGTATTAAGGTTAATTTAAAATATACACAGTGTGGGCCTTACTCATATCAGTAAAAACATGTGGTGAAAAGTAATTTCATGCATTTTGATTTGTAAGTTGTGATTTCATAACTAAGGCCTTTTCATTATTTTATGTAGGAAAATCCTAAAAGAGAGATTTGATTCAACTATGCTTCCAGTAAGGGCTCACCATGCTCCTTCTATTTTTCTTAAATTAGGAAAGTGATTGCTGAGTGTTCTGAATGATGTTGTACCTCTGTGCACTAAAAACAAAATTACTGTTTTGTAGCCAGGGTGGGATGTACTGATAGTCAACAATCTGCCAACCTCAGTGGTGAGCTGGAGCTAAGGCTCTTTGGATTTCTCCCAGCAGGGGGCTGAAGACAATTAAGACAGTGGTCATTTGTACAGCAGATGAGTGCATGAAAGAACTGCCTGGGTGCACCCTAAGGGAAACATGGTCATTCCCCACCCTGCTCAAGGATGCTGCACCAGGAGGTCTGTTATTTCTTGAACTCTGCAGAAGGCAATAAATGAACAACAAAATGCAAATATAAATATCCTTCTCAAAGACGCTGCAGTCTACTTAAAGATTCAGTATTGTTGATTTTTTAGTTTGGTTATCAAAGCATTAATTTGTGGATATGTTATCAAAGGTGTTGTAGAAGGACCATATATTTAGGACATTCATAAATGAGAATAGTTTAGATGACAAGTAAACTTTGATGGGATGGGTGACTTATTAGGAGCAAAGAGGACATGAAGTTAACTGAAGGGGAAAGATTAGTTTTGTCCTCTTGGCTAATGAGCCTGACCTGGGGAACTAATCACTGTGGCAATTTTGTTCAGTCTTAGAGGTGGATTGCCAAATAGGTTAGCTCACCTCCAGCTGTGAACTTGTAAGAACAGCACATATATGTAAATGTCACCTCTGAATCCCCAGAGTGGATCATGATACCTGCAACACAGTATGCACTCAATAAATGTCGGCCAAACAATGAATGATAAGATACCCAGTCAATTAAACTCAATACAAGAATCCTATTGGAGGTCAGCAAGGGGTGGTTTTGGTCAAGATGTTATAGCATGTTTGTAACAAGACACTCCTTTTTTGCTACAAATATATGAGGCAATATAAAATATAAATTTAAAAAAGGGATAAAAAGGCAAAGTTGAATGAAAAAGTCAGGTCAACACCTATATGGACCAGAAATGGAACACAATCACAAAGCAGTGAATGAGGTTCCCTGTGTAGAAGTAAGCTTTTGTGACTTTTACTCTTGGGGTTAACAAAGTAAATGTTCTCCTTGTGGGTTGGGGAATTGGGCCCAGGCTCACTGCTTGCATTTTACTCCCAAAGATCTTCACCAGAATTATTAAGAATGTACTTTAATGTGAAGAGAAGTGAATCCACCACCATCTAGATGTTTAGCCCTTTGTCTTATAGGCTTAACAAAGTGTTCCCCCCCCCTTTTTTTAAAGCAAATTTAGGAAGGAACCATCACTATGGGATGATTCAGATAAGGTGAGGTCCCATACATTGATGTAAAAAAAAAAAAATCCAAAAAACCCTAGAATGTAAACACAGCTAGAAATAAGAAATGGCCAAGGCAGTCTCTCCTTTGTTGGTATTCTACCTAGAAAGCCAAATCATAATCAGAAGTTTGCTTAGTGAGCTCAGACTCAGAGCAAAGGGAATTCATTATATGATTGAAAAGATGTATGACAGGGATGAGGAAAATCTTTCTATAGAAGGCCAGATAGTAAAGATTTTAGGCTTGTGGGCCGTATGGCCTTTGTCAAGACTACTCAACTCTGCCACTATAGTGCAAGAGTAACCACAGAAAATGGGTAAATGAATGGATATGCCTGCAGTCTAATGAAACTTTATTTACAAAGATAGGATTTGGCCCACAGGCTGTAGTTGACCAACCCCTGTTCTGTGGTGCCAGGTCCTGAATGTCTGATAGATCCACCTCTAGTGTGTTGATATAGACACTGTCTCTTTACATAAGACCCCATATTCTTGAATGAGGCTTTGTCTCTCCCTTAGTCAACAGAAACAAAATTAATCTCTGTGACTTGGCTTTTTGCAGGCCTCTGTGGTGGCCAGCCTTCTTATGATTAAGACTTTCTTTCTTTACATGTGATAATTCCTACAATTAGAGTAGGGTCAAGCGTTACTGGCTTAGGAGGCTTTCTGTCTTCTTAAGGTGACTTCATGGATCACTGTTTTAGTTCACTTAGGGTTTAACTCTCAGAGGATATCTTATTTCCCAATCCCACCCAGCTCCCTGTTCCCTCTTACTTCCCAGTCCTGGAGAGGTTTCTCCTTACTGCCCCCACACTGATCCTGCAATGGTAAGTCATGGCGCGGATCCAGTAAAAGACAATGTTGAAACATGGGTATCAGTTGATGTTTGAGATGGTGATTTTTGCCAGCTGTATCATTCCAGGAAAATTGCCTTAATTTTTTAGCCCCCAGAGCCCTCCCTGGCAATACGGAACACAAAAACACCTTTGGCCCACTCTACACTTTCAACAAACAAATATGTGAAGGATTTTTTTTTTTTCCGCTACAAGAGCTGTTTAAATTTCTTTTCTGATTTTTTTTTTTTTTTTTTTGGTCTGGTGCCTCTGATTCCTGTCAATGTGTTACTTTAGCTAATTACGTAGTAGTGGCCATTTCTCATCTGAAACAGCATGTGGGTCTAGTTTAGCAACTTACGACTCAAAATGTGGTCAGGCCTACTGCTGCGTTGGCATCATTTGGAAGCAGGTTAGAAATGCAGAGTCTCAGGGCCCCAGACTGACTGAATCAGAAGTACATTTTAACAAGTTCCCCAGATAGTTCATGATAACAGAGTTTTGAAGCATTTCACTCATTTTGCCTCTTAATGTTAATTATTTTTTAATGTAAAAAATTTTAATTTTTATTTCATCAGCTTTATTGAGGTATAATTCACGTAAGATTTTAAGAAAGTTGAAGTGTACATCACAGTGACTTGATATTCATAGACATTGTGAAAGGATTTCTACCATCTGGCTCATTAACACATCCACCACTTAATGTTAATTAGGAAACAGTGTCTTCTTGGGGTGGCACAATTAGGGAGGTGCCATAAGGGTTGAGGATAGCGGGTGTAATGTCTCCCATATTTTTGTTCCTTTGGGCAGGGCATACAAATATATAGTGGCTTTGATCGGCATGGTCATCCACAAGCCCATTCATGCTCCAAATTCTTTTTTTTTTTTTTAAAGATTTTATTTATTTATTTGACAGAGAGAGACACAGCGAGAGAGGGAACACAAGCAGGGGGAGTGGGAGAGGGAGAGGGAGAAGAAGGCTCCCCGCAGAGCAGGGAGCCCAACGCGGGACTTGATCCCAGGACCCCGGGATCATGACCTGAGCTGAAGGCAGTCGCTTAACCAACTGCATGCTCCAAATTCTTGATGAGATGGGGGTTGAGAAGATTAAAATTAAGTACAGTTCTACTTCATCAGCAGCCTTATATTTCAAAGATTTTTAAAAGCTTCTTTTCATTGGAAGCTTATGGAATTCTTTCTCCTTCATTGCTTTTCAATAAAATATTGACCAGCTGGAACAAATCTCGTTCCTGTCAGGGCCTTGCAAACCTGGGCCTTCACCTTCTAACTCTGGGTTTGATAAAACTCACACGCACAAACCTTCCCACAGCAGGCAACCAAAGTGTACCTTGATTAGCCTTCACTGTGTGGCACAAAATGGATCACGTGAGGTAGAGCTGCAAGCTATAGGACTTGCAGGGATATCGGATGGTCTCGTTTTATTTGAACACAAAAGGTAAAAATCTGATACTTGGTTTTGCCAGATTAAGCCTTGTGTGTCCTTGGACAAACCAGTTTTGTTTTTTTTTTTCCCCAAAGACTGGTAATTTATGGCAAAATAACTTACTGCACCTTTGCAGTCGATCTGGGAATTTTAATTTTTTTTTTTTAAAGCTTCCCGAGTGACTCTAATACTCAGCCAGTTTTGAGAACAATTAACAGAGTCTTTGAGTCACAATTTCTTCATGTGTGAAATGGGAATATTACTTACATCTTCAAATGGCTGTTGAGAGCATTACATGAAATTACATGCGTGAAGAGCTTTCTAAAGTACAGAGCAGCCTAGAGACACATGCAGCAGTTTTGATTGTTACGACCTGTTGGGTGGTTGTGTCACAAAGACAGGACTTTTGGCAGAGTGTGAAGAAATAAAGGCTGTATAAATGAAAGTAGAGGCTGAGGTGGCAGAACTGAGAACAAACAAACAAACAAACAAACAGCAGCCACCTCTATTTTGTATGGTGAAGAGTTCCTATATACACGCATGAATAGATATAAGACATGCCATCTGCAGGCAGCCAGGACTGGGAAACACTCCATCCCTAAGGCTGAATTTCTTGTAAAGAAGAGCTTGTAGTTACACGAGGTCTATACAGTCCTGTGTTCCTCCCTTATAATATTTCATCTTGTCTGTCTTGGCTCAAGAAATTGCAGGCACTTTGAGGTCAGGGTTTGGGTCTTTCCTTTCCCACAGGAACTCCTATTACAGTTCTGGCTACAGAGAAAACTCTCAGCAGCTGTAGATTGATGCTTGGTCACAATTCTTGGACTTCTTTCCACATGAGTAGTTGAGGCCTCTCAAATGACTCAGTTGTAGAATGGGATTAATTAAAGATGTCTTTCTATGCCAGCTCTACCCCATGATGTTATTACAATTTTCTTATGTTGCATGGAAAAACTCCCCATGTTCTTTCTGAGCATAAACACCAGGATTGCATCTCGTTCTACATGAGTCATGAGGGGCTAATTTTGGGAGGAGGGTGGGTTTGAAATCCATGCTGCTTCTCTTTCCTTTCAGAGCTGGTTTTATAATAAACCCATCATGTCACCAAACAAAGCAAAGTCATTTTCAAGCTGTGTCTCTTTGTCAAAAGAAGCCAGTTCAGTCAATTTAGCATAAAACAATAAACTGGCCAATGTGACAAGACAAAGACCAGGCTTCAACTGATGGATTCATTTTCTAACTTGTTAACTCATTGCTGTATAGACACAGTCTCTGATTTACAGACCCTATGACTGTTCAGAAGAATGAGCCCCAAAAAGCAATTCTGTTGGAAAAGATCAGTGTAATAGCTACTCATCTAATTCATCCATGCCCTGTGTGGGTCCTAGAGGGAGGCATAACAAATAGTTGGTTGAATTTTTCTTTTCTTCTCTCCCCCTCTCTTCCCTCTGTCTTCCCTTCCCCCCTTCCTCCTTCTCTTTCTTCTTTCCCTCTTCCTCCCCCTCCTCCTTCTTCTTTTCCTCCTCACAGTATTGACCCAGGAGATGTAGAAATGAGGAACTTTACAATATTTCAGGGGTGTGTCTGAACTTGTCTTGTCCTCTTGTTAAAAAGGAGTCCTTGGACTGTGCCCAGCCTGAGTGTGGGGCTAGCCCTCAGCTGAGGGCAGAGGAAAGGGGAATTGAATCCAGAAACCAAATAATGGCTGGGGAATCAAAAGATGTTCTTAAGCATCAAATCTGATGGGCCCAAAATGAAACTTGATTTGATCCAAAGCAAAAGGATTAACATGGGTTAGGAAAAATTGAAGTAGGAGGTTTGAGAGATTGAATCAAGAAGATGACAGAGTAAGGGGGCACCGTGGGAGGGAGGCTTTAAGAACTTGCCATGCATTGACTGTGTGGAAGTGGGGCGGGGGATGTTGAGGGTGCTGAGCTCTTTCTATGAAAGATGGAGCCTGTAGCCAAATGGAACCCATTCAAAGTGTACCTTCACAGTCAACTTCAGGCTTCAAGGAATCTAGCATGATAGCTCCTTGTATAACCCTTCAGTTATGCCTGTAACTTCTAGAAGAGCATACAGGTATAGGTGGTTAAATGAAAGAAAAGAATCATACTACCACCTAGCTGAAAACATAATCAGTTCAAAGAATGGTGCAAAATATGTGGCTTTAAAAAAATAAAACTTCCCCATAAAGTTTCTGTAAACATTCACAGAATCTGTCATCGGTATGTGTAAAAGAATCCCTTCTCTTGCTGGTTCCCATCTTTTGTCTGTCCCTCTCTAGGTTTTTCACCTTGTTTTCCATACTTCTGCACCCCCACCTTCCCCAACAGTGGTGTCCAGACTCCATCTTGAAGGTGGCCACATGGTTCTCAAGGTCATGATAAGCACTGGGCCTGTCCTGGAAGGGAGGAGATTGGACCTTGCTGTCTGTCAAAGGAATAGGTTTTAGGCATTTAAATCTTCAGAGATGAACAGTTATAAGATCAAATCTTCCTCTTGAAAGGCTCTCATTGCTTAACTTTGATGAGTTATTCTACTATCCCAAGAGCACTCTCTTCACTCTCATCAAAAACCTTCCCAACTAGGAGTGACAGGAGAAGAAGTGAGTTGTGGGAAGGAAGACATGGTTCTTCATCTTATGTTGCTGATAAGTACACTGGCTATTACATGGAGGAAGAAGGCAGAATATTATTATTATTTGGTTCTGATTTCAAAAGGTTGAGAAACTCTATTTCCACAATTTTGAAACATCTTACAAATTGATGTCCCACTCTTTTGGCCACTCAGCTCTTGTACTGGATTGCTTAAAACCTATTGTAGTGAAACCTGTATCTTCTTTAATCATTTAAGGGGAAGTCTTACAAATTTTTCCTGAGGTTCATATTTATGGAAACTTTCCCTCTAAGAGGAACCCAAAGATATGTTAAAACAAACTCCAGACTGATGTCAAGGTGAAATAAAGCTTTGGGTTTATTCATGGGCTTCATAATTGACAATCCTGTGCAAGATAATTGGAACATCATTTTAGAAACTCCTTGTGACTTGATTGAATTTAAGTTGGATTCCTGCGTTCAGGCTAAAGATATGCAGAATATATAATTGTGTTTGAAATAAAAGCCAAAGGAATTCTGGGTAAAAATTTGAAAGAAAAAAAAACTGTGGACATTGGTGGGCACAGACACAGGGATGGGGTTGTTCTAGGACAAATAGTCCACATATATGCTGGCTCATAAAAGAAGAAAAAGATGAAGTAAACAGGGAAATTTCCATTGGACTATCAGAAGAGTATAGATTACTAGCTAGCAAATATTCAATGTGAATGTTGCCTGTTTCCTTCAATCTCCCCTGGCAGACATTGCTAATTAATTGAAGCTCACCTTTCCACTGAGCCTACAGTTAGTTTGCAGTGATCAATATGGTTTTCCAAGTAGCCAGCGAGAGTTACACAATTTGATATCTGAGAGATAACTTACTCATCTCCTTGATTTAATTTAAGTCACCAAAGGAGGCTTTCAGGTAAACTTGAAAGGCTTCTTTGTCCAAGTATCTGGGAAGCATTCCGAAATGTCATAGGAGGAGAAAGGGAAGGTCAGGTACAAAGAAAATCTTACTCTAAATTGGTTATGATCCTTTTACATAGCTGATTGAATATTATTTATGTTTAACTTGGGTGAAACTTTTCTTATAGACATTAAATTATGCCCAGGGCCAAAAGTGAACACCAAAGTTACTAAATACTCCCACATTCAAGAAAGAGCTTCAAATGAACAACCTAGAGTTGAAGTCAGAAAACTCCTTACAGGGTTTGTTTATTAAGAAGTCATCAAATTAGTCCCTTACCGCTAATCACCATTGCCTTCCTGGTCTCTGAAAGAAGTCTCGGGAGAGGGAAAGATTCATCAGTCCTCCCCTGCAAGTGGGGAGATGACTCTTCAAGATACCCATCTGTGAAGAGAGTAGGTATTTTCCAGAAGGGAAGACTGAATTACTTTTGCTACCCCTTTTGACAATTTGCTTTTATGCTTCTGTGCCGGTCTGAGCAGGGGAAATGAGAACTGGAGAGAGGAGGCAAAGAGGACAGCGCCAGAGAACCTGCAAGCTGACACTTGGCATGTCAAGGAGACAGGAGTTTTCCAAGGATTGAGCAGACACAATAGAGGGTGGCTTGGCCCGGTTTGCCTACCCTTACCTGTGAGGGATGCTTTCTGGGAATAGGGACCTCAATAGCAGAAGGCTGTGGCATTGACTGCTGGTGGGAGCTACTCGGGAAGTGATTAAAGATGTTGAGCCAGAGTCAAATCTCTTGTGTCAAGTTACTCTGCAGTGGGGAGGCCCCACACGGCCCTCCAGACAACCCAGCCAGGACTCCACAAGATATCATTAGGATACTGACCACACAGGAGACACTGATGGTCAGAGAGTGTTATAGTATAAGAGAAAATCAACAAGAAGAAAAGTGAATCCTCCCTCAGCTAGATAAGGAGAGAGTCCCCTTTTCTAATTGAGGTAGCTGGCCTCCAGGATAGCCCCCAATAATCCCCACCTTCTAATAATCATGATCTTATGTGTATTTTTTTTCCCACATGGAAACAGGGCTGATCTATGTGACCAGTAGAATCCTGTGGAAGAAACAGTGTGAGACTTGCTAGACTAAGTCACAAGACACATTACAGCTTCCACCTTTCTTAGGTGGTATACTCTGGAGGATCCAGCTGCCATGATGTGAGACACTCAAGTAGCTTTCAGAGGCCCATGAAGAGGGCAACTGCCGCCTCCTGCCAACAACCAGCACTAATATGCATCATGGGAATGAGCTACCCCAGCCCAACTCTAGCCTTTAAGTAACTGCAACCCTGGCCAACATCTGACTGCCACCTCATCCTCACGAGTGATGTTGAGACAGAAATACCCAGCTAAATGGCTCCTGCATTCTTGTCCCACAGAAACTCTGAAAGGTAATATAGAATTGTGATAGTTTTAAATCATTATGTGTTGAGGCTTATGTGTTATTCAGCCACACAATTCACTTCCTATCCCTCTTTCTTGCCCTAAGCCCAGAAGAGTTAGAGCCTAGAAGAGTGAGGAAGGGAAGCTGTGTAAAATGTAAGACATTTTGAGTCACTCAAGCTATATGTTTAAACTGCAATGGGGATGAAGAGAGAGTTTTGGATGGGATATGAAACTAAGCTGGACTGGAAACTTAAGGAATCTCCCTAAAATGACATTGCTGGATAAGAAATGGGAATTTTACATAATACAATTGGGAAAATTATTTGGGCAAAAATTAAATCCTGTCATGTGTATACTCCAAGGAAGTGAAACTTCTCAGTAAACCACTTATAGATTAATATTAAAATATTAAATATATTTTTTTAAAAAGCATAATTGAATGGAAACATTTGCTTTGTTCTCTGTGATCCAGTTATGTGCAGACTATGGTCCTTGACCAGTAGCGCCTGAGTTGCAGAACTAGCCCTCCAGAACAAGGAAACCATGAAATATTAGTTCTGGAAATCCAAACTTATGACATAATGAATGACAGGAGCTGGACCTGTCACATGTAGAGAGCTATAGAAATATGGAAAGTCAGGGTGCCTGGGTGGCTCAGTCGGCTAAGCATCTGTCTTCGACTCAGGTCATGATCCCAAGGTCCTGGGATCAAGCCCCGCATCGGGCTCCCTGCCCAGCGGGGAGCCTGCTTCTCCTTCTCCCTCTGCCTGCCGCTCCCCCTGCTTGTGCTCTCTTTCTGGCAAATAAATAAATAAAAACTTAAAAAAAGAAATATTGAAAGTCAGTAGCATTTTATAGAAGTTTCTCTGTATTATAAAGATGCTTTGGCATTGTTCTGATCTTCTAACCAATGGGTGGGTGGTGGGAGATGGTGTAAATGTCTGTATCGAGCTCTTGGTAGCTAATTTAGTCCTCATACAAGTCAGTCTTCCCCGATATCAAAGTCAAAGAGAAGCTGCCAATATGATAT
The DNA here is from genome assembly GCF_029215605.1 of Mirounga angustirostris. Classification (NCBI taxonomy): domain Eukaryota; kingdom Metazoa; phylum Chordata; class Mammalia; order Carnivora; family Phocidae; genus Mirounga; species Mirounga angustirostris. The sequence continues at coordinate 118,834,187 of NW_026991714.1, forward strand.
GGATAGCATATTTACTTTTTGGAAAATATGATGAGTTATACAGTTCATAGAAAGGAAGAATGTGGAGTGACTGGCCTTTAAGATAAACTTCTAGAGATTACCCAAGACAAGTCTGGAGATGGTGGTAGCCTGCAATAAAGATTTCAATCTGTGTTGAGTTATGATAGAGTCAAGGTCATTCTACTCTTTTGTAAACAACATAAAATCTCATTCTTTTCTTCTAGGACTGGGACTGTGCTCCAGCCCCCTCCTGGAACAGATGACACAGGAAACGTCCCATATGATGATACCGAGAGAATTCCCCTGGTGTGAACTGTGTGCAGTATCCGGGTAGCTCATCTACGCTACCTGAGCTGGAACCACAGAGGTCAAGGAGGTCACAACTCTGCAGAACGGATGGCATCCCCAAGGCAGAGAAGAGCCCTGGGCAGGAATAACCATCACATTCTGGGCCCAGAATAGAAGCAAGTCTGTGTAGCCTACTTCCGGCCTGCTACTCAGAGGAACACTCGACTGGTATTCTCCAGAAGTTTTCACATAGGCTAGCTCATTGGTTTCACAAAAGAAAACAAAAAGTCTGATGTTGGGATTTTCCTAAATTAACCTATAAAGAAGGTTCAGAGGTAGTAGCTTACTTGCCTAAGGCCACACAGCTGAAGAGAAGTGGGATCCAGTTTCAAGCCCAGGCCTTTTGATTCACCCAACACCTCAGCTGTTTTCCTTCCCTCCTTCGATTTTATTTGTATCACCTGTAGAGCTGAGCATGCGAGCGGTGAATGAGGGGATGCTCCTAAATGCTGGAATCTGATTCTGATGATTTTGAATGTGTGTGTGTGTGTAAGTAGGTGCTGTTAGTTTCTCTTGAGAATCAAGCTCTCTCTGGGTGCTGTGAAGAATGAATCTTTCCTATTGTCCTTTGGGCTGTGATTTTCTGTAAACTTTTGAGATTTCTCCTCCTGTGTTTTCCATCCCCCAATCTCTCAACCCACGTTTCTCTTTCCTCCATTTATCTAAGGGAGAGAAAGAGAACTGGCTTCCAGGATGGAGCCATAGGTCTGGTTTCAAGTAGGGTCAAGTTGCAAATAGCTGTGTCTATGGAAGTACCAGGGGAAACCAACTCCTGGTGCTTGACTTTCCACTTTATTAATGATTTCTTGGGTATTAACTATAGTCTCTCTCTTCTTTTTATTTCCCCCCTAAACTAAATACTCATTTGAAATCATAAAAATGTGTAACAATAAAATAAAACAGCTGTTCCTCTGGATATTTCTGGATATCATGCTTGGAACTGCTTGGCCATTTACTGCATTTTGCCAGGCCTAAGGATGGCAGAGTCAAAATACGGAAAGAACCTAGATGCTTGATGACATGATTAACCTATAGGATCAACAGTCCTTGAAGCCCGTCCTATCTTTGCTCCTTCTGTTATATGAGATAATAAATATCTTATTGTGTAAGTCCGTTTGACTCAGTTTTTTAAAATTTGTAAACAAACGCATCTTGACTGATAGAGAAAAGTTTGTTTAATTTGTACTTACAGCAAGGCCTGGCTTTCACTACTACATATGGCAGCCATAAAGCCTCCTTTTATATTTTTAATTTTTAAAAAAGATTTATTTATTTTAGAGAGAGAGAGAGGAGAGGCAGAGGGAGAGGGGGAGAGAGAGAATCCTCAAGCAGGCATCCCACCGAGCATGGAGCCCGACCTGAGCTGAAATTGAGTCAGATGCTTAATGGACTGAGCCACCCAGGTGCCCCTATTTTTAATTTTTTTGCTAATAAACAAAGATATCCAAAATAAAATAGATGGAAAAGGAATAAAAAGATTCCACTAGAAAAATATGTATCTGTGTAAATACATACGGACAGGCAAATAAAGAGGGAGATATCCAGTTTTTGACAAAGTTGACTATTACAGCCAATAACCAACCATAAAAATCTCAATTTAATAATAAGCACTCACTTTATTCACATGTCGGTGGGCAACTCTGCAGTTTGGGTTGAGGTATACTCTACGTGTCTCTCATTCTTCCTTGGATAGTCTTTCTCATGGGATGATTAGAGGGAACATGAGGGGTCTTTTCAGGTTAGGTTCTGCATGGCCACATTATGACTTCCACCCTCATTCACTTGGCCAGCACAGGTCCCGTGGCTGAGCCTAAAATCGGGTGGGGATCACACTCTGTTTTTAGGGAAGGATTACGAGGCTGTATAACATGGTTTATTTGGCCACAAAACAAAAGGGTGCAGCATTGGAGCTAATAATTCAATCTGTTACACTTCTCAATCCATGTATTTTGTATGATCTGAATTTTTTACTATTTGCATATATTGCTCATATAATGATCATGATCATTATACATTGATGTCATTAGAAAACTTTCTCTAGGACCTGGGCCGTGTGGAGGAGGATGGCCTGAAGGTTAGGAGACCAGAGATGCAGAGGTCAGGGAGAGGGCTGGTGAATTATTTAGTGAGGGCAGGATGAGTCCTGAGCTGTAGGACTAAGGACTGGGGCTAAGGGGATGGAAAGGAGGGGGAGGCACGTGTGGGAAGCCACTGTGTGTGGGGTTGGCTGGAAGATGTGGTTAGTAAGAGAGGGAGGGAGTTGCTGGGATGCCCAGATTCCTGGCTCAGCCACTTACAGTGATAGTGAGGATCAGAGAGGAGCAGTGTATTTGGGGAAAGATGGTTCAGATATGGTAAAGTGAGGCCCTATGGGCAGTGCAGAGATGCACATGAAGGATTTGGATTTTTGGATCCGAAGCTCAGAAGACAAAGATTTTGCTGGAAACAAAGATTCGGGCATCCTTAACTTGGACTTATTAATGTCCAATGAGTACATGTGAAGTTGCCCAAGAGGTCCCGGTATAGAAAAATGAAGCCAAAACCCACTGACTTTTAAGAGATAGTAAAGGAAATAAAATTGACAGAAGAGATCGTAAGTGTGTGGGGATCTCAAAGACGCCAAGATGAAAGGAATTGTTACAATTTGGGTTTCTTTTCTCCCAGATCCAAAGTTCTTCTTCTGGCTAATGCCTGTGCCCCACCACACCCTGCCCATCTCATGATGGTGATACTTGGGTCAAGGGAGTGAATGTCTCACCCTCCTAGCCTTCAGGGGCAGAGGAGGATTCCACAGGGACATGATGATTTGTATGCTATACATCAAATAAAAATAAGACTCACTGAGACCCAAAGCTCTCCCAACTAGTCATGTTATGTTTTCAGGTTTTAATTCATTGTAGGCAAAAGTTCCTAGCATTCTGGTTTGAACAATTTATATAAGTAAATACTTAATTCAATTATTGGGATCTTAATTTACCCACTAAATTAATGAAACAACTACCAAATTGTATTGTTTTGTCTTTTTCAATCAAACATTATTTAGAAGACACAAGGAAGGGATATATTGGGATGAAAACTATGTCATTGGAGAAAACTTGTGTGCATTAAATAATTTCCAGAGGGGCTTCCTATCATCAGAAAGGTTGCTTTCCTCAGAACCATCTGAATCACAGTTGGGTGGCCTGGCTCATATCTCTGAATGGTGCTTGAGTTGAACCCCAGTCACCAATTTTCTCAAAAGCCATTACTAATAAAGGGCCTTATTGAAGAGGCAATGAAACTGTTCATCATTACCAGAACACTTTCTTCCGAGCATGAAGGTCCTTATGGAAAAACACTTGCTGGATGTTTTGTTTTGTTTTCTTTTTAGGTCTCCTTGAGGCTATTTCTATGTAGCCAGGGAGTGAGAAGTAGAGGAAAGAATCCGAAATGGACAAGGCCAAAGATTCTGTTGTTGAAGGAACATTGATGTTAGGATTTTTTCTGAGTGAACCAGGCCTGGAATCTACAGGAACCCATTGAGTGCTCTTAGTCTCCTCCTCTCCTGACTGAATGCAAGCATGTCAATGCTGCTTTTGTAGCATAAGAATGTAACCTTCAAAGTAAACTTCTAATGAGGCACATCGTGCCTTTCATTCTGCCGCCTCTGGGTCCAGAAGTGTACTTCTCAGGGCTTCAGTCATACCTGGGTTTGAGTCCTGTCTCTGCCACTTCCAGTGTGACCTTGGGTGAATCAATTACCTTCTAGAGGACTCAGCCTCCTTATCTGTAAAATGGAGCATAGCACACATCTTATAAGGATGTTGTAAGGACTAAATAAATGAAAGCATGTCACATGCCTGGCAGACAATCAGTGCTTAGTGAATGGAAGCCATTGTTTATCAAATGAGGAGGTTGGAGTAATCTATGGACCTCAAATCGAATGGGCATATGATCTAGGGAAATTGTTAGAAAAGAAGATTTGGGGGCTTCTTTCTCAAAGATTTTGATGTAGTAGGTCTGGGATAAGGTCCAGGAATCTGTATTTTTAGCCAATTCCTAGTTGATTCTGATGCAGGTGTTTGCAAGCACACGTTCAGAACCACTGGAGGAAATGTATGATCTCCCAGAGCCTCTTGGAGCTCTGAGGCTCTCATACTCCAGTCTAAGGTGCAGAAAACAGGAAGTTCACTTGTGATTGAAGATGAGTCTCAGGCAGAGTTCGGAAGGCATGGGGACTGTTGTATGATGGAGACATGAGGAGGTAGGGGCTGGCCACAGGCTGGGGGCTGGCAGGTGGGGTGACAGAAGGTGGAAGGGGAAGGGGGTGTGGCCAGGAGGGAGGTCTGCATCACTGAGGACAAGAGAGGGCGTTGGGATGTAGGAGGTGAGACGTGTGAGCTAGGAGTCGGGGGTGTGCGTGAAGAAACCCCAAAGGTACTGGTTGGAAAGATGATTCTTGTGGGGTTGTGCATGGCAGCCCATCGGCCGGCAGCCTTATTAGGGGAAGCTGGCAAGGGTCAGGCCTGGGCTTATTAGGATTTGCATTAAGGTGACAGCCATTGGAACAGAAAACCTGCAACCACATCTCTAGGGAATTCTGAGTAACTGTTTACTGCATTTTTAGAAATGTTCAAATCCAGCTCTGGGGAATTGCACAGGGCCAAAGTTGTTGAAAACATTAGACATTTTACCACTAGAGAGTGAACAGGGACTTTGCCTCAGGGCAAGGAAACATAAAGTATGCCAGCCTGGTAACAACTGCTGAAGAGACCGAGATTTAAGCATCCCGCCTTTGCCTCTGCAGTGGCAGTGGGGGGCATGCCTGGACCCCGGGTGCAAGATACGAGATTTCTTCTTCTTCTTCCGGGTGCTGTTTCCATCATCAAAATCTTGGCCCAACACAAGCCATGTGTGGAAACAGGAGGAGGAGAGGGGAGAAGCTCTCTGACATGGTGTTGGGTGTTCTGGCTGCAGTGAGTGATGTCCTGGCTCAGCGGCCACTGCCTCTGCCCCGGGATTGGAGAGCAGAGCAGCTGTGAGACCAGGCGACCTAGTGCTCTCCTCTTTGCTGCCAGTACTGATTTTTAGGTGTGCTTCCGAAGGAGGTGGGAAAAATCCATTTTGACAAATGGATTTTTGAAAAGGAAGTTGGATACTAAGTCTTGATTGCTGGGACAGCAGTCCTTTCGTTGCCTCTGGGAATGAGCTGCACATGGGGAAAAAAACCCAAAAAACCCAGGACTATTGGTATCAATTTCTTACCCCAGTGCAGCATTACAACTCTGTAATTTCTCTTAAATGTTCTATTTCTTTTGTTCCATCATGGCCAAAATGTTTGGAGAACATCATTGTACTTGTGACTCATATATTCCAATTTTTAACTGAATCTGCCTTTAATCTGACCAGGGACTTCTTCAAGCCGGCTCAGTGGCTGCTTCCCAGCAAACCTCTGCGTGTCTCCCCTGTCCTTTAAGCCTTCCTTCCTTTTCAATTCATGGGGTATTGTTAACCATATGTCACTTCTGGTTTGCTTTTTGCTTTCTGCTTTCATGATTCTTGTTTTTCAGGAAGGAAGTCGTTGGAGCAGAGGAATAGTGGATTAGGTGACATCGATAATCAGTTTTCAACTTGGCTTTGTAGAGCAGGGACACGACGGTCTCCCATCATTGTGAGTTCTTCTTATTCATCTTTGAAATGGAAGTATTATTTCAAATTATGAAATCCACAAATCCACACATGTAAAGTTAGTGTTCTCCCTAGTAATAAAAACAGTAGAACTTAACAAATGTTAGTCACAAGCAAGGTGATGTGATAAACACTTCATATGCCTTATCTGTTTGAATCCTTCAAAAATGTTATTATCTCCTTTTTATAGGAAAACGAACAGGCTCAGAAAAGTTAGGTACCTTATGTAGGGTAAGTGGCAATACAGTGGTATCTTGATACCAGATTTGTGTCTTCTTGTGGAAGAATTTTAATGAGCTGTGGGATATTATTGAGTCTGTATATTTTCCCATAGAATTAAGGAGCTGGAAGAGACAAAAGGATGTGAATGTCTTCTTTTGTGTGAGTGTAAATTAGGTGGTGGACAATAATGGGACGCTGAGACCCCAGTTCTTGCTCAGTAATTGCAAATGCTTGATCTCAGATATGGGAATACCAGATCTGTTAGAAAAGTTATGGAACCCCTGTGTGGACCTCGGACAGAGAACAGTGATACTCAGTTATCCTGAAAGATTGAGAATCCTGGCATCAAAGTGTCGCCAATGAACTTTGATTAATGAAACACCCTAGCATCTTGGAACGGGTACAGAAGGCTAGACAACAACTCTTGGAAAACAGCATTGCAGAAGAAGGGAGCAGCAAGCTTTTCAAGGCTCTGGGGATCTGACCGAAGTGAGCAAGTTACAGGTATAAGGGTCTGGCTTTGTTGAGAGGCAGAGATGTAGTGAAATGAACCTTCAAGGTGATATAGTCACATTCTACCAGGTGGGAAGGGCATAGCAAAGATGAATTCACGATGGACTATTTTCTGAACATTTTTCAGGTAAATGGTACTGATTCAGAGGTTGAGGAATCAAAAATCAGGGCTCTGGCCCAAGGTAGATGGTGGTCCCGGGAGGGATTTGAGTTGGAACGTGGGTATAGGGGTCAGGCAGGACCCTTGACTGAGCCAAAGGCAGGGTCTGGAGGGTTGAGGGTGGTCTGAGGTCCATCAATGTGGGAGGGACACAGATGTTGGATAGTCATTCCTGGGGCTCTGTTCCTTGTTCTAACTGGCAAAAGGGGACTTGGGGAGCGACCTGGAATCATACTTATCACTGGCATGCTGATGCTCATAGACACTTGGCTCTGAATTGGATTAGTCAGGGAGTAAGACAAGGTAAGATTTTAGGGACATTTATAATTGGGCCTAGCTGTGGTCAGCCAGGCAGGGCCACAGAGAAAGAAGGGGAGCCTTGTCTGGGATCTGTGAAGGGCAACACAGACCTAGCTAGAGGGTCCCTAGTCCAGAAAAATATGCCCGTCTACCCAATGAGAAGTACCTGGTGGGAGCTCTGATAATATGTGGAATTAATTCCAGAACTGCTCCTCTTTCCTGTTTGTACTCTATCCTTTTATTTTCTTATTATCAATCCCATTCCCCCTCTAATCTTGCTTCTGTCTCTTTTTTTTTCCAGAACACTTTTTGACTTTTGATTTTTGGCTTCTGATACCTTTTCCCCAGCGAATCATCTTCATTAACTAGCCCTATTTGATGTGGATCTAGAGCTCCCATAAACATTTACCACTTTTCCTCGCAGATCCAAGAGGCAGGGCCCAATTCTGTAAATGGACTTGGGAAGATAGTGGTCATTGATACTTGTACTTCTGAACGATTCCATTGTCTCTGGACCATTCCTATCCTGGCTTATGCCCAATATATTCAACAGAGCAACATTTCCTGAAGCATGCGCCATGGAATACTAGTCCCATGAGATCTTCTGAGAAAAGGGTTTTATGACCATATACATTTGGGAATATGTTGTATCCTCCTCTTGGAGACATACCATGAATATTAGCACACTAAAGGCTCTGAGAAGTCCTGGAGTGAATGAAACTCTTCAAAACCAAAAATGTTTCCCAAAGTGACTTGTTCTAATACCTATAAAAATTCTGTGGACATAGTGTTCCAGAGAACAAATTTTGGGAAACGCTGTCACAGAGCATAGCTTATGTTAGGTTTTCTGTTTGTTAGGCTAAGTGAGATTTACTGATAGTCATCAGATCTAGCAGAGAACAAAATGTACTTTGAAAACAAACATCTTCTCTTGATATCGCACTTGCATGACCACAAAATCCCTCTTGAATCTGTATGGGAGATTTCCTAAAGTTCCATTTGTGATTATTTCATATTAGGAAAGAAATGAAAGGAGGTCCTTTCAGAATATTACTCAAAGATGATTTTGTCATGGGAAAGGAGGAGTAGAAAATGTATTGAATTTATTTTAATGAGAAATAAACACTTAGAAATCAAATAAAGTAGAAATGATTTTGGTACTGATTATCATGACGTGGTCCTAAAAACGTGGATTCTTAAAATTAGTGGATTTCTCATGAAGGAAGACCCAGCTGTTCAGCCACTAGTAATTAGGCTGCCACTTCTATCAGAGGGTCATTGAAAGCCAGTGAGAAGGAAGCACTCTTCTTATATTGCAATTTCAGGGAAGGGCAATTCTTGGGGGCTCTGGTGGGCAATAATGCAGGATGTATAGGGAGCACAATAACATATCTGAGCCATATTTACAAGTCTGGGGCTGTTGGTTGCTGTGGAGTGCAGTTGTATTTTTCAAGCTTCTAACTCTTAGGTATTTCAACCAGACTCAGCCAGCAATCTGAATGTGGCTGGAGTGGAGCTCAGGAGAAACATTATTTCATGGTGCTGGTGATTCTGCTGCCCATTGCTCTTAATGAGTCTATGCCCAAGAGAAGGAAGGAATGGGAGAGATGAATCTGCTTTTCCCTCGGTCCCCAAGTGCCTCTTCCAGCATGAGTGTGTCACTGTGTGGAGGGTGATTCTAGTGTTCAGTGATGTGCATTCCTCATGAATATGCCTCCAAACACAAACCAAAGACTTTGACGGGAGCTCAACTGAAGAATCAGTGATGCGTTCTGTTGGATTTACTAAGAGATTGTAAACAACAAGGTAATGCCTTTATAATAGATTTTCAAGGATAATTTGATGATATGCAATTTTTATCCTGTGAATGGGCTTCAGAGCCAGCCGCCCCAGGAGGGGAGACTCTGTTGAACTCAGTATCTCATTCTTTTGTTCTGAGTCTTTTTTTTTTTTTTAAGATTTTATTTATTTATTTGACAGAGAGAGAGAACACAAGCAGGGGGAAAGCAGAGGGAGAAGCAGGCTCCCCACTGAGCAGAGAGCCCGATGCGGGGCTCAATCCCAGGATGCTGGGATCATGACCTGAGCAGAAGGCAGATGCTTAACCGACTGAGCCACCCAGGTGCCCCTCTTGCTCTGAGTCTTGATCTTATTTCTCTGACTCCCCTTCTTGAGCAGGAAACTTGCAGGGGAAACTGAGTTAAGTTTTTGGAAGGGTTGTGAAAGATGCATTGGTCACCAGCCATGTACATTCTGAAGAAGAGAATGTCCTTCCTATACAGGTACCCTTTTCTGGGACAGGGGTGGGATATGGTGAACATGGGAAAGTTGGTACCACTGTCTTCTTTGATTACTACACATGATAAATGAGAATACTATTCTTTATAAACTGCTCAATTCAGTTGTGAGGCTTGGATTGGGAAGACTGTGGCAAACGGTTTCCCCCATCATAATTCTCCTAGCTAACTAAAGTGCCAGTAAACAAGAGCTGGTTGTGTGAGCCCATTCATTTTGTGTAGAATTCTTTATGGCAACTAAAATAAAATTTTAATCCTATTAATAAAAACAAACAACAGATGATAACATATTTGTCTAGCACTTTGAAAATGTCAAGTTGATTCATAGCTATAACCTTAATGTAATTCACCCTGGTAGTGTCTGCTTATAATAGTAAAACAAATTACAGCAACCCTGAAGTAAATGGTAATATGGGGTCTGCATATAACCACTGCCCATGGGCACAGATTGGTGTATCATTGTATGTAAAATGGAGTCATTTGTTTTGCTGATTGAGCACTTTAAAGTATAAAGTTTCTCTGTACAGATGCATCAAGAACAGTGGCTATTTCTGGGGAGGAAAACCAGGATTGGGGGGATGTTTCAGTTTTTTTTTTTTTATTATATGCATGTACCTTAGTTAAAAAAGTGAGAAAAAAAAGAACTATGGAGGGAGCGAAACTTTCTGGGGTGCTAAGCCACCAGAATAGGGAGGGGAGGTCCAGGCACTGGATGCCAAACAATCAGATGATTCCTAGAGAAACGGACATACCCCACCATGGCTGTCAGAGCCCAAGGAAGCTTAACTGGCCCAAAGGAATGTGATGTCAGGAGGCCCACAAATAATGGGTGACAGGGGTCTGTTCCTGGACTCCACCAACTGGAAGATCCAAGGTCTACCAGGAAGGAAACCCCTTTCTCCTAGCTTTGCCTTTGTCCTGGTTAACAGGAAGTTTGGTCCCTGCCCAGAACTGTTACAAAGGACTCAAATGTCATCATCCCTTTTATCTCCTCTCTCCTTTCCTTGTTCTTTTTGAGCTGGAGCTGTTAGCATCTAATGGGTGCTGTGTCGTAGGGGAAGCAGCACAAAGTAGAGAAGCAAGAGGCCCAGGCGTTCCTCGCACTGAGGGAGCCTGGGGATCCCTCCCTGGCTGGCCGGTTCTCTTGGCCAGTCTGCTTTTATTCAGTGCTTCTGGAAGAATAGAGTCTCGTTCACTTTCCACCTTGATACATTTTTCTTTCTGCCATTTCTGCATGTCTCCCTTCACTGAACATCTATGATATTAGCTCTATTATTTCTTCAGACACATTATTTTTGTCAAGACTTCAGGCAGAAATTCTGTCAGCTGCAATTTCGACTCTGGCCTTTTCGATGATTGATTGAACTTGTCTTCCGATTCCACTCTTGGTTTCCCATCTATTCCCTGGAAGGCTTTGGGACTGTGTCAAGGGGAAAAGTGTGAAAGCTATGTCTATATATTGTGTGGCCTGGATTGTGCCTTCCTGTTTCCATGTAGAACCTTGACTAACACAGGCTCCTACCAACCCACAGAGACCAGGAGATGGGAGCGCTAGCTCTTTCCACGATTACATTCCAAAGTGATGGCTCCCAGGTTCTCGAGAACAGCGCTCTTGGGTTGTAAAATCGGCAAAAGCCTGGGAGAAGATTTACATCTCAAAGAGCCAGAAAAAGAATTTATAATTGCTAATTTTCCAATGTCAATGCCCTAAGAAAAGGGAGGTCAAGAAAAAAAACCTATATAAATATTAGTCAAGCTGAGGGGAGTAAGTCTATCTTTGTGATGTGCCAGGCACTATTCTGTGTCTTGAGATACAGAACAATATCTGGGCATAAGTAACAGAGGTATACAATTTTTAAATATTTTTAAAAAATATTTTACACTTAAAAATTTTGTTACGGACTGCCATGAACCAGAGCCTTAGTTTCTCCTTAGCAAGAATAATTAACCTAGATGAGAGGATAAAAAATTTTATGAACACCCACTGAGAACCAGGTCTCATTTATAAAATGGACTTGATTGGCTTGCCCTGGGTGTGACAATCTCAGTGTGTGGCACAGACAGTATGCTAGTGAGTGAGTAGAAGAGCTACGTGGCTTCATAGTGGGATCATGGGACACAGTGAATATGAAAGCAGCATAGTGTCTAAGGTCGAAATCAGACTTGTTCCCATTTCCTGGTCCCAGTCCCCCTGCCTGACAGTACTTCTCCCTCTGGTTATTGCTGCCAGAGCTTTCTAATCCTGTGTTCTTCCTCTGAGCATCTTCAGATGAGACACTGCTGTTCCTTCTGTGCCATCAGATCTCCAGAGAGTGCATGTCACAAGGAGGAGCTCAAGGACACTTGGTGATCGCTGGGAACTTGTGGGCGGGGGCGAGGTGAGGAGCCATGTGAGGGGTAAAGAAATGAAGGCACAGCAGGAGGTGCGAGGGTAAAAGTTTCAAGGAGTAGGGTCGTGAGGGTAACCGGAATGACATCAACCACCCACCCAATGTGCAAGAGCTGACTGTTGTGCCTGATGGTGTGGGGGTGGGGTGGGGCAGACTGAGTCCTCCCATTCTAGGCCCTGCGGGACCAAATGCTACTGAAATTGCAGAGGGAGAATACTCTGATTATTCAGGTTTGCATAGTGATTAAAAGCAGGGGCTCCTGAGAGAGGCTGGTTGGAACTGTTTATGTGCATTCTGACTCTATCAGCTGGCTGTGTGACTTTGGGCATATTACTGAGCCTTAGTCTCATTGATGAAAGAAAGAGAATTATATGTATCTCATTTGTGGTAATTCAATGGGGTATGTGTAAGGTGCTGAGCACAGTGACAGGTACAGTCGTTGGGCCAAAAACAAACTAGTGGGGACCTCTGCGTGGCTCAGCTGGTTGAGCATCTGCCTTCAGCTCAGGTCATGATCCCAGGGTCCTGGGATGGAGCCCTGCATAGGGCTCCCTGCTCAGTGGGGAGTCTGCTTTTCCCTTTGCCCCACCACCTGCCTGTGTTCCCTCTCTTGCTGTCTCTGTCTCTGTCAAATAAATAAATAAAATCTTTAAACAAAACAAAACAAAAACAAACTACTAAGAGTAGGGACAGAGGTAGGAAAGCCCCACTCTCCCCTTGAGGTTTTCAAGGGCTTTCCTGCCAAGCTCTATGCTGCCCCTACTTCCAGGTTCTGGGCTAAGAATAAAGCTCATTAAAACACATTTTCTTGTAAGGAGGGGGAGAGGAGAGGGTTTGGAGCCAGCCGGTTGACAGTGTGAAGAGAAAGCTGGAAGTGTTGCCTGTCGCAGCCAAGGACTGTTGGGGAGTTTGTTTTGTACCTCTTGATTATTCATTTTCTGTGATCCAGAAATTGCCTAAATGTTTTAATTATGTTCCTTTCATTGTATTTTAATGAGCTAATGAGTTCCTTCACCCACTTTTTTTCCCTACAACAGGCCAATAATTTTAACACCCAGAAAATCTTTTTAAATTTGCCAGGAATCAAAACTCAATGGAGCTCTTTCTTGGGTAGTAAAATGAATGTGCTAATTTTGTCAGCTAACAAGCATCTTTGAACACCCACTGTGCACAGAGACCCTGTGTAGGATGGGAGGGAAGTGAGATACAAAAGAACCAGAAGTCTACCTTAGCCTGAGTTTTATTTTAGAATGAAAATAAATAATCTCCTCTCATCTCATTTATTCATTTATTTACTTGCTCAGTAACCACTGGTAGAGCACATACCTCATGCCAGGCATGGTGGCAGGCATGTGGTATTTGGATGCTACTGCAGCATAAAATGTGAGGCTGGGATTAGAGAGATGAACGTAAGGGAAATGGGACCAGATCACAGAGACTTTATCTAGAATTAGGTGAAGGGGACAGAAGTGACAGGGTCAGATTTATATGTTACATAAGTGACTCTGGCTATAGTGAGGACCATGGAGTACAGAGGGAGTTACTGGTTATGACAAGACTCCTGTGCTTTTGCAGGAGAAAATGAAGACAGTGGAGGTAGGGTTGGACAATGGACACCTGAGGATTCCTCTTTTCCTTCTTCCCCCTCTCCAAGAGACTTTGATTTCAGCTGGGATCTATTTGGTTCTGGGAAGCTGACTCCACCTGTGGCTCCACGGGTGTAGAGCATGTGACTAGGTTAAGCCAATCACATTGGGTTTAGGAGCATGGCCTCTACTGATGAGCCCAGACAAGTCACATGCATCACCCATAGAGCTGGGCATTGGTTTGGAATTGAACATGTACCTACAGGAGTCCAAACACAGTGAATCTCAATTTTTCTGGGGATTCTGTGAGTGGATGCTCTTGCTCTAGAACATGTACTACACAGATACAAGACAGGATGCAGCAGAGAGTTGGAAGACAAAAGAGAAAAGGCCATTACTTTCCAGAGCCCACCGCAGGAAGATGTAGGGAGACGTGAGGTTCAAAGCAGCCTGTAGGAGAGCTCTTTAGAACTACTCACTCAGATCAAGAGAGCCAAAATGACCCCTGAGAACATCTGTGGTGACTCCTCTGACCTTCACTATCCATAGTCCTTCCAAGGTTTGTTGTTTCCTGTATTTAAGCCTTTTATATTTGACGTATACAAAGTGTTTTTTTTTTTTTTTCCTATCCCAAGTCTGACTGATACAAGGTGGTAGTTGATGAGGGAGATTGATCTTGCTTGAGAAAATTATCTCCAGTTGTGAGAAGATACAGTTACATGTGAAACATCAAGGAAACCAATATTTGGGGGTCAGTGGAGGAAGATCAAAAAGGAGACCAAGAAGGAACTGTCTGATACGAAGAAAGAGAACTCATCAAGTATAATGTCATGGAAACCAAAGCATTAAGTTTCAAAGAGGAGGAGGAATACCAAAGTAAAGTTGGGGCACTTGGCAAGAGAAGAGATAAAAAGTGGTCAGTAAATTTGGTGGATATAAGGTCAAGTGGGACCTTCATAAGAATAGTTTCAGTTGAGTGGTAAAAGATGAAGCCATATTATAGGGTCAGCTGGGAGAACTGGCCCAGTCAATTCAGTATACAAAAAGACAGCATAAGTTTGGGCTGGCTTAATACTTCTTATTTTATTTTTAAAAATTTATTTATTTGAGAGAGAGAGAGAGCAAGAGAGCATGCACACAAGTGAGGCGATGAGCAGGGAGAGAGAGGGAGAGAGGCAGACTCCCGGCTGAGCAGGGAGCCCAACTTGAGGCTTAATCCTTAGAGCCTGAGATCATGACCTGAGCTGAAATCAAGTCAGACGCTTAACTGACTGAGCGGCCCAGGTGCCACCCAGATGCTAATATTTTTTAAACACATTTCTACATTGGGAAATTTCCCTCATACATCTCAGTGTCTCAAGGTAGAAATTAGTCACTTCTTCTCCAACTTGCCTCACTACTACAACAAAGACATGTAACTTGGGTTCTTCTAGCCAGAGGCACCCATTTGAGATTTCGGTTCAAAAGATGCTGATCTGAAGAAGGTAGCTGAGGTCCCCAGTGAAAATATTTATGGTTAAGAACCTCCAGATAGCCTTACCCTTTGATCTAGTAATCTCACTACTCACAATTGGAACTAATTATCAGAAGCCAAAAGCTATGCCTATGAAGATGATCACAGCAGCATCTTTCATCTATAAAAGGAAAAAATGGAGAAGTCAATGTCCGTTCTTAGTGGGATGGTTGAGTAAAACATGATACATCTACTTGATGAAATATTATTCAGTTTGTAGTTTTCACATTACTGCCTATCACATAGTAGGTATTTGTTAAAAGAATAGGTTATTAAAATGAAGAGTATGAAAAACTTTTATGGTTTGTTGTGATAATGTTAAGGCAAAGTGAAAATTTGCATATATGATTACAGTGATGAAAAGTAAGAATACATGAGTACCTGGACTCTGAATAAACTCAAAATTCAGGATAAAAATATTTGTGGTAAAGAAGAGGTGATTTTTTTTTCTTTACTCTTTAATATCATTCCTACGTTTGTTACTTATACCAAAATAAACTTTAAAAATGCAAAAAAAAAAAAAAAAAAAAACCCGCCAGGCAAGTCCAGTGTGATTCCTGCTTTGCTCTGGGCTACAACTGTGCTCATGCCATTCTGCCATCTTAAGTGATCCCAACAACAGGCTTCAAAAGGAAAGTTTCTATTGATTAGCCCACCGAGCCAAGGAAATAATGACTCATGTCTCAGGAAGTTGGCTGCTTCTGTGACTTTGCAATTCACCAACACTTTCTCAGGAGCCTCCCACCTTTATGCACCTTCAGAGAGAAATGTGAAAGAACAACTCCAAGGGGGAAATCTGTACTTGGAACCATGCTCTGCTTCCCTGACGGTTTTAATTTGACATCTGAGGGACAACAGGATCTGGGAACGAGAAGAGGCTTGGAGCCTGTATCAACAGGGTTGTGCAATAGAAATCTTACTAGAGTGGCTTAAGTATTTTCAAACACTTTTATTTTCCTCACTTAACAAGAAGTCTGGAAGTAGACACTCCTGAATGGCTTGGTGGTTCACTAAAAAGGTCAGCGATCCAGGCTGTTTCCAGCCTTCATTCTCTGTGTGTGGCTTGTATGTTTCTTGTTTCAAGAGGGCTGCAGCATACCTATGTTCCTGCTGCAAGGAAGATGAAGCACCTGCAGACTTTTGTTTACATCTTCTTGGACAGAAATATGTCACCGAATCACCGTTAGCTCCAAGGAATTCTGGGAACTTGATTTTTTTATTCCATTTCAGATTCTTTATTTCTTTATTTGAAAAGAGAATTCCAGTGAACTTCCTCATATAGTTGTTGTGAGGATCCTGTGAGTGAATCTCAGGAAAGCATCTCGCCAGCACCAGGAATATGGGGCATGTTCAGGATAAAACTGATGAAGCTGGGACCCCAAGGAGCCAAGGAGTGGAGTCACATTCAAATGAGACACATATATGTTGAAGAATTATGTGTATATGTTTTTTACTTAAAAAATAAATTTTAGTTTCTTTTTTTAAAGAAAAATCAACGCATATACATAGCTGAGAGACAAATAGTCACACATAAAGAAACCAATAGTCCCTTATCCTCCATACTTCCCTCATTTTCCAGGGGTGATTTCTTGGAAGCAATCACTATGAAGTTTTCTGGGAGTATATATTCTGGAATTTAACTACTGATTTCTTTTTTTTTTTTTGAAAGATTTTACTTATTTATTTGAGAGAGAGAACATGAGCAAGGGGAAGGGTGGAGGGAGAAGCAGACTCCCTGCTGAGCAGGGTGCCCAACCTGGGGCTCCATCCCAGGACCCTGGGATCATGATCCGAGCCAAAGGCAGACACTTAACCGACCGAGCCACGCAGGTGCCCCTATCTACTGATTTCTAAATAGCATATTTCTATTAATATTTATTGATATCAGCATCAGATATCTACTGCTATCTATTGATATTTCAATGTTAGTAACTATTAAAAAAAACTACTCTGATAAGTGAGAATTTGCTGTCTTATGTTCTACCCCCACCACACACACTTCCCTGACCCCTATATAGTTGTGTCATCATTTTGGTTAAATCATCATTCAGTGTTCACGTTATTATTCAGAGCTGAGTCATACAGTTCCTGTGATGACTAAACTTTGTTTTGCCTAAACTTACCAACTGCTTCATTTAAAACATTTTTTTTTGCTGAATTTCTACCGTATCTATCAATCATTCATGCCAAACTTTGCACTAGAAGAGTAAACCTCATGTCTGCATGTTAAAACATACCCCGTGTCATCTTCTCCTTCTGGAGCTCTCTGTCATCCTGTTTGAATCTGGGCTGCTGCATAGTGTTCATCCTGGGATTTTTCCTTCTCCACCAGACTGGGAATTCTGTTCACTACTCTGCTGGGTAGAGTACCTATCTTCTAGGTGCTCAGTTTTCCTCCATCCTGGATTGTGCCTTCATTTTGGTGTCATATATCTTGCACTGATTTCCTGAGAAAGAGTTCTTGCGAGATAAATTATTTGAGGCATGACATATCTGGAAATGTTTCTTTTCTTACCACTGCTCTCATTTTATAGTTTAGCTGCATCTAGAAATGCAGTATGCATCTTGTTCCCGAAGACTCTGAAAGTGTCACTCCATTGTCTTCCACATTGTCATCTACATTGCAGCTTCTTACATCATGATTGAGAAATCTGATGAAATTCTGATTACTGATCCTTTCAGGTGATTATTTTTCCCTCGCTGAGAGATCTTAGAATCTTCTCCCTACCTCAAAAGTTATAAACTTTTTAAAAAATCTGGTGTTCCTTTTTATAGCTTCCTCTTCTTGTTTTCTAGAGAAGGAAACTTCTCTTGTGCATATTTATTGTGAGTGTGTTGGGGTAAATTTTCTTCTGCTTCATTGTCTCTTTGTCAGACTTATTTCTGTTTAATATCAGTCTTCCGTGTGTAGGATTTTCTTAAATGTCTCCCGATTCTTAGCTGTCGTTTCATGTTTAAGATTGATGTTCTGTGCAGAAGCAGTGCACATGTGTACATGCATGGTTAAGTGGTTGGCTTTACTATAGGGTTATCAAGCAAAGACCTGCTGTTTTGTTGGGGGATCCTCAAGTATCAGTCAAACATATTCTCCTCTGAAAAGGAGATAGTGGGGAAAAGAAACTTAAGTTTCCCTATGCAAACTTTCAACCATTCTCTTCTTCCCTATGCCTACCATACTTCAGAGGTCTCTGGAACCTCCAATTTGTGAGCCTTTGGGCGTTCTTTATCATAAACCCTCTTGCTTCTTGGCTCTGCTCCTCATGTAGTTAGCTTTCTACTCTATGATTTGCCAAGACAGTTGCCCCATCTCCACGTGTCTCTAAGTTCTGAACCTACTATCTTTGTCTGCTGCTTCCTGTTCTTTTTATCCTCACAGGTGTATGTCTTTATCCCTTTTCTGGAATATAGTGGTGTTTTAGGAAAGAGGAATGGTAAATGTGAGTAATTAACCTGTAAACATTTTATTTAAGTTATTAATTTATTTTTTAAAGATTTTTTACTTATTCATTTGAGAGAGAGTGAAAGTGGAGAGATCACAGAGGGGGAGGGAGAAGCAGACTCACAGCTGAGCAGGGAGCCCGATGCAGGACTTGATCCCAGGACCCTGAGATCATGACCTGAGCCAAAGGTAGACACTTACCTGACTGAGCCACCCAGGTGCCCCATAATCTGTAAACATTTTAAAGAGAAAGTTCAGAGTGTAGACCTTTACTAGGTCTCCTTTATTATCCAATTATCCACCTTTACACCTTGGCTTTGATTTCAGTAGAAGCTTTATAGTTCACAGGGCTCTAAAGCAGCAATAGATAAATTTCTAGACAACAACAGCAAATACTCGTTTTCCATTTCTAGTCAATCTTGCAGAAACAAAGAATAAAAAACAGCTTTTCAAATAAAACACTTTTCACAGACTGGCTGTTTTTTTTTTTTCAGTTTTTACACCGAAGAGCTTCTGGAAATTAACCATCAAGGACTTACTGAGTGCCTAACACTTGTTCAGACAAGCCAGTGTTAAGGTAAAAGACTTGGTCTCAAGTCTTAAGGAGCTTGCTGCCTAGCAAAGGAGACAATAATACATTTGAAATGAAAACAGATGCTACCTGGTAGGTTGGAAAATATATAAAACTTTTTTTACATTTAACAAACAATTCCAGAAGTGTTTGATTGAGAAAAATTTGATCTATAGGTTAAATCCAAATAGGAATATTTACTGATGTTTGTTATCTTTAATTAGGCTGATGCATTTTATGAGTAAAAACTAGAAAGAGACCCTTTCTCTCACGTTTCTCCCACATTTATTTCATCTAGGTCAGTTCTGCTCCACAGAAAGACAATGCAATACGTATATGCAATTTTAAACTTTCTAAGAGGCACATTAGTGAAAACTAAAATACCACTCTCACTACTTTCATTCAACATAGTATTGGAAGTCCCAGCCACAGCAATCAGACACAGAAAGAAATAAAAGGCATCCAAATTGGCAAGGAAGAAGTAAATTTTCACTATTTGCAGATGACATAATATTATATATAGAAAACCCTAAAGACTCCACCAAAAAAATTCCTAGAACTAACATATGAATTCAGTAAAGTCACAGGATACAAAATCAATATACAGAAATTCACTACATTTCTATAGACTAATAATGAAGGAGCAGAAAGAGAAATTAAGAAAACAATCCCAGGGTGCCTGGGTGGCTCAGTCAGTTAAGTGTCTGACTGTTGATTTCAGCTCAGGTCATGATCTTGGGATCATGGGAGTGAGCCCCATGTCCAGGTTCTGTGCTCAGTGGGGAGTCTGCTTTTCTCCCTCTTCTTCTCCTTCTGTCCTACTGCCTCCCCCACCCCTCCCCCCATGCTGACGGTTGTGCTCTCACACATGCATGTGCTCTCCCTCTAAAATAAATAAATCTTAAAAAAAAAAGAAAAAAGAGAAAACAATCCGATTTACAACTATACCAAAAATACTAAAATAACCTAGGAATAGACTTAACCAAGGAGGTGAAAGGCCTGTACTCTGAAAACTATAAAACACTGATGAAAGTAATTGAAGATGACATAAACAAATGAAATGGTATTCCATGCTTATGGATTGGAAGAACAAATACTATTATTAAAGTGTCCATACTACCCAAAGCAGTCTACAGATTTAATGCAATCCCGATTAAAAAAACAACAGCATTTTTCATAGAACTAGAACAAACAATCCTAAAATTTGTATGGAAATACAAAAGACCCAGAATAGCCAAAGCGATCTTGAAATAGAACAAAAATGGAGGTATTACAATTCCAGATTTCAAGACATACTGCAAAACTGTAGTAATCAAAACAATAGGGTATTGACACAAAAACAGACACATAGATCAATGGAACAGAATGGAGACTCCAGAAATCCACAATTATATGGTCAACTAATTCTTAACAAAGGAGGCAAGAATATGCAATGGGAAAAAGTCTCTTCAACAAATGGTGTTGGGAAAACTGGACATACATGCAGAAGAATTAAACTGGACCATTTACACCATACACAAAAATAAACTCAAAATGGACTAAGGACCTAAATGTGAGACTTGAAACCATAAAAATCCTAGCAGAGAATGCAGGCAGTGATTCTTCTGACATTGGCTGTAGCAACATTTTTCCAGATATGTCTCCTCAGGCAAGGGAAAGAAAAGCAAAAATAAAGTACTGGGACTACATCAAAATTAAAACTTCTGCATAGCAGAGGAAAATATCACCAAAACTAAAAGACAATCTACTAAATGAGAAAAGGTATTTGCAAATGGCTTATCTGATTAAGGATTAGTATCCAAAAAATATAAAGAACTTATACAACTCAACACATAAAAAACCAAATAATCAAATTAAAAAGTAGGCAGAAGACACAGACATTTCTCCAAAGAAGACATCCAGATGGCCAACAGACACATGAAAAGATGTTCAACATCACTCATCATCAGGGAAATGCAAATCAAAACCACAATGAGATATTGCCTCACACCTGTCAGAATGGCTAAAATAAAAAACATGAGTAACAACAAATATTGGCGAGGATGTGGAGAAAAAGGAACCCTCTTGCACTGTTAGTGGGAATGCAAACTGGTGCAGCCACTGTGGGAAACTGTATGGAGGTTCCTCAAAAAATAAAAATAGACCCACCATATGATCTAGTAATTCTACTACTGGGTATTTACTCAAAGAAAATGAATTCTAATTTGAAAAGATATATTCACCCTTATATTTACTGTAGCATTATTTGCAATAGTCAAATTATAGAAGTAGCCCAAGTCTCCATCACTAGATAAATGGATAAAGAAGTGCTATCTATATCTATATCTATCTATAATGGAATATTACTCAGCCATAAAAAAGAATGAAATCTTGCTACTTGCAACAACATGGGTGGATCTAGAGAATATAATGCTAAGTGAAATAAGTTGGTCAGAGAAAAAAAAATTCATATGATTCACTCATATGTGGAATTTAAGAAACAAAAAAATGAACAAAGGAAAAAGACAAACCAAGAAACAGACTCTTAATTATAGAGAACAAACTGATGGTTACCAGAGGGGAGGTGGGTGGGGGAAAGGGTGAAGAGAATTAAGGGTATACTTATCATGATGAGCACTGAGTAATATATAAAATTATTGAATTACTATATTGTATACCTGAAACTAATATAACACTATAAGATAACTATACTGGAATTAAAATTTAAAAAAAGAAAGAGGGGAACCTGGGTGGGTCAGTCGGTTGAGCATCTGACTCTTGATCTTGGCTCAGGTCTTGATCTCATGGTGGACTTTGAGCCTTGTGTTGGGCTCTGTGCTGGGTGTGGACCCTACTTGAAAAGAAAAGAAAAGAAAAATAACAAAGCAATTCTATGCTGTATCACAATGAATCAGATTTTTCAATAAACCAATTATGTGCAGGAAAAATGAAACTAAAATAAATGGGTATGATTAATTTTAATAATGTGTTACTAAATCATTGTATCTAAAATATTATCATTTCAACATGTAATAATATAAAAATTAGTGAGATTTTTACATTTTTCCCACACCAAATCTAGTGTATATCTTACACTTACAGTACATCTCAATTCAGATACTAAATTTTTATCAGAAATACTTGTTTTCTTTTTAAGATTTTATAAAACTTACAGTTGAAAAAGTAAATTCACATACCCAAGTTGTTCTATACACTCATTTTTTTCCCCTAATAACTATGTTGAGAAGTTTTAAAATTCAATAAAAATTTAAAAGCAGTTTCTCAGTTGGATTAGCCATATTTGAGTGCTTAATAGTCATGTTTGAAGTTCTCAGTAGCCACATGTAGCTAGTGGCTACCATATTGGAAAACTCAGGTCAAGGTCATAAGATCATGCTCAGGAAGCTAATATTTGATATTTTTATTTTTAAATATAATTTTATTTTAATTTTTATTTATTTTTTATAATGTGGATTTAAAGAGAACTGGTGGCTTTGTATAAAAGTGGTTTTCACAGGTAATTTAAAAACACTCATTAAAGTATAAAATATATACAAAAAGCATATACCTCAGTGAATGTTCACAAAACAAACACATACATGTAACCAGCACCCAGACCAAGAACACAACATTACCAGCACTCCACAAAATAGGAGTCAAGATTCATTTTTTTCCCCCAATATAAATATCCAATTGACTCAGTACAGTTTATTGGAAGATAATCCTTTCCCCATTCCACTGAAGTCATCTCTATCATGAATCTTTATCATGAATCTGTATGTGGGGGTCTGTTTCTGGACATTCTATTCTATTCCATTGGTCTGTTTGCTTATTCCTGTGCTAATAACTCACTGCCTTGGTTACTGTAACTTTATAATAAGATTTTCTTGTAGTAGAAGTCCTCAAACTTTCTTCTTTTCAAGATCTCTTGTCATATTATTTCTACAAATTTTATACATGTAATGTCCAGCAAAATTTTTTAAAGGTATAAAAATAAAATACTTGACTAAAAACAAACAAACAAAGAAACAAAAAGAAATAATTCCAGAAGGCATCCAGATAATGAAGTTCTTTATCATGGGATTTAAAATTTTTATGCTTAATATGTACAAAGACATAAAAGATAGAGGAAAACAGGAAACTATAAAATTTCTATTTCAAATGGAAATTTGTAGAACAGGAAACATAATAACAGAAATTAAGATGTCAATGGGTAGGTTTAATAGGATATTAAGTTCAGCAACTAAACAAAAAATTAGTGAACTGAGAGATAGATCAGAAGAAGATATTCAGATTAAAGAGAAGTGAAACAAAAGAATAGGAAATTCCAAAAAATAGATACAAGGAAGATAGATGCATAGTGAAAAATTCTAGTAGGTGTATAATTATAGTTGCAGAAGAAGAAATGAAAAAATGAAGCAGAAGCAACAAATGGAGAGGTGAAGACTGGATTTTTTCTCAAGTCTAATTATAGACTTCAAGTCACAGATCCAGGAACCACTATGAACTCAAATGGGATAATAACAAAGAAAATCAAACCTGCACACATTATTGTAAAACTGGTGAAAAGTAAAGACAAAAAGAAAAAAAAATCTTCAAAGCAGCAAGAAAAGAAAGATATATTATCTTCAAAGAAATTACAGCTAATGTGTTGTTAAAAAGAGGTAAGGTAAAAGACAGTAGAATTATGCATCAATGTTTTGAAAGAGAAGTAATTGTCAACCTGGGTTCTATGAAAAAAAATCAAGCAAGCACAAATTGACAAAAAATGTCACCAGCGGACCTATAAGAAATAGAGTAAAGATAGAAGGAAAATGATGGTAGAGAAAGCAAAGACATGTAGGAAGAAATTAAGAATATTGGAAAGGAGAAACATGAGTAAATATGAATGTATGTTGACTGTACAGAGATAGCAGTAATGAGAGAGAATTTAAAAACAACAAAAATGATATAAGGTGAGAAAGAGGTCTTTGTATTGTCTGGGAAATGGTAAAAAAAAATACTAATTTATATTCTATCACAATATGTCAAAATACTGGTTATAATCTCTGCAGTAATCACTAAAAGAAGAGTAAAATAAAGCATAGTAAGCAAGTTAATGGAAGGAGAGGGAGATTTTTTTAAAAAGTTAATGCAAAAGAAAACAAAAAGACAAATATAAATATAAAGGAGATGGAGAAATAGCCAGCAAATAATAAGATGTTTAAATCCAAATACTTCAGTAGTTCTATTAAATGTAAGTGAACTAAATATTTCAATTTAAAGACGAAGTCTGTCCCACTAGATAAAAGTAACACAATACATCTATATTTGGCTTACTGGAGAACACTTGAAATAAAATCATACAGAAATGTTGAGGGTAAAAAAGTGGAAAAAGATATATCATGTAAACCAAAAGAATGTTGGTATAATTATACTACCATCATTGAAACTGTGAAGGCAGGAAGCATTACAGGGATTCAAAAGAGATATTTAGAACTGATAAAGGGGTCAAGCCAACTCTCCCATCTCCAGGCAGCCAGACATCTATCCCATGTTGACACAGAGGCTTTCTCAAGACAAGTGGCTGAATAGAAAATGCTAGGGGACTTAATAGTGCACTGGGCGCCTAGAATGTCCCAGGCACTGAGTGGGGAGTTTTATATCATTGCCTCCTTTAATTTTCACAGAAGCCTTCTGAAGTGAGTGCTGTCATAGTCATTTTGTGAATGAAGAAAATGAGGCTCTGAAAGAATAGTAGATGGTTTCATTAGTTCATACAACTGGTCTCTGGAAGAGTTAGAATTTAAATGCGGGTCTATCTGATCCCAAAGTTTTTTTGTCTTCTCATTATTTGATATTGATAAAAGCAATGGCTGAAATATTAGAGCTTCTGTTATAGGTTCTCTTCTCTCATGTCAACTAAGGGACAAATTATTTTTCGATTCTATGACTCATTCATATTATTTGAAAAAGGATGTTGGCTTATATTTTTTTAGTCAAAAGGACAGACTTTATTCCTAGTCCTCTCTGCTTCTAAGTTTTGTTGTATGTATGGGTATAATCCTGATGTGAGAAAGCTTGCTTCCAAGGAACGAGAAATGTCTAAATTTTTCTATCAAATGATGATCTGTTAGCAGAAGTGTTCCCAGGTGGGCTGAATTTGGGGAACTAAAAGCCTTCTTCAGGAAGATTGCCAAAGTGGCCGTAACTGGATCACTGAACAACAGATGGTAGAAGCCTAGGACCCCTACCTTCATCATGGGACAGCGTTGCCTCTTGTAAGAACAATGACAACATCCCATCTGCCTGCCTGACAGCCACAACTCAGGGTGAGACCCTTCTTGGAATTCTGCCTGTTTAGTCAAACACCTTTCTAACAAGAGTACTCTGACTCCCCAGAAGGAAAGAGAGGTGTCAAGATATCCCTCCACAGTTCTTTATTAAAAAGTTTCAATTTGGAAAATAATATGCTTTCCCTGATTATAAGATTGGTATGTGTTTGTTAAAGAGAGTCAGAATATAGTTTACCTATAAATCCCCAAATTATCTTGGTTAATATTCTGGTAAATATTCTTCTGAATATTTTTCTCTATATATACAAACACTCATCCATATACATATTTTATAAAATTCATGCTATTCTTCATAGTGAGTTTTAAACACGCTTTTTCACTTAATATATCGTCATCATTTTTCTAAGTAAGTTTATATAGATTTATAGAGACAAAGGATCTTAGGATATTGGTAAGAGTGTAATGAAAATGATAGACTGTTGACTCTAAGTTAATTAAGGGAAAAAGGAAGGGGATAATGAATTGCGGGAAATCAGAAGGATTAATGGACTGAAGATCACATGGGGGGGTCAAAGAATGGTCAAAGTGGGAACTGTTAAAGTAAAAGAAAGTGGACAGATGGTGGGATGCATGGCTAATGACTGAGTGGTAAAATAGTTTTTATGTAACAAAGTCTCATGGCCATGAGACTGAGTGGCTGAAGTTGGAGAAAACTCACTGGGGATGAGGAAATCAGGAAATGAAAGTGCTGGATGGGATGTCCAAGTGGTTATTAGACTCAGGATTATGGGAGGACTTGATCTTGGGGGGGAAGGCACTGATCCAGGTGTATTTTATATTATAGCATATCACATTATGTTATGTTATGTTAATTACATTATATTAACAGGAGGGAAGTAGCCGAATATTATCCTTATGCAACTTTACTGACAACGAAAAAGAACCAACTATTTTGCTCATGTTGTGGAATTCTCATTAGGCTCAGGGTCTGACCAGCTTGTAGAAGAAAGAATATGTTGCTACCGGTCTGACAGAAGCCATGTGGTATTGATAATAGTGGACTTTGGAGTAGGACAAAACTGAATCTGAATGCTGAAGACATTGGGTAATTTACCTCATCTCTTTGAGCCTAAATTTCCAAATCCCTAGAACGGGATTCTGAACGCCAATTTTATGGAGCAGCTGTTAGAATGAAGCCAGATGAAAGAAGGGACACTAGGATCAGAGTGCCTGGAATTTAGCCTGGGCTCAAGAAATCTAAATTCTTCCCCTGTGAGGAGTCCTGTCCAAGGACATACCAGTTTTGAGGGGAAAACCTGTAAGCTGTCCCATTGGGTTTTGGTGGAAAAACAGTTTTCTAAATTATAACTTTGTGCAAAAAGACAAGCAAATGAATAGTTTGCCAAAGGTGTCAAGACACCTCACTTTCTAAATTTCTTTATAATATGGAAATTTAATTCCATTCTGTGGTGATTACAATTCAGTCTCTGGAGATAATTGCACCTAATTGTCATCTTGTTATGAATAACTTTGTTGAGAGAAATGCAGCTACACAATGAGGTTGATTACCTGAGGTTTACAGCATTCAGAGAAATGAAAATAGGCTAGAGTCCTTGGCTGAATATTAATTAGTGAAGGAAATCCAGGATTTCTTTGAGATTCAAGAAGTGTACTTTTCTTCCAGCTCAAGTGAAGCCTAGACAAGTCAGTGACAACTGTCATCACTTGAGGGTAGAAAAATCTCGTTTTTACTCGTTAGGGTAATGTTTAAATACAAGTTATCGAGTATCTATTGCATGCCAGAAGCTTTCCAAGCACTGACCAGTTGTTACACACACTCTCTGAGTGAGACACAGATTCCTATTTTCCAGATGAGAAAGCTGAGGATGGGAGATTTGAGGGAGATTTGAAGGGACTCACCCAAGGCTAGTTACGTGGTAAATGGCACAATCAGAATTCAAACTCACACCCCCCTTTATAGCCCTAATCTACACATTGTGTCATCCTGCCTCCAGGCAAAGCTCTGGATAGCAAGGTGTTGTATCTCTGGATTTTTAAAAAAAGGAACATGGCTAATAAAATTTCTCAGGAGGACACCTGGGTGGCTCAGTCTGCCTTTGGTCTAGCACCTGCCTTGGATTCAGGTCATGATCCCAGGGTCCTGAGATCAAGTCCCACATCCAGCTGCCCGCTCAGTGGGGAGCTTGCTTCTCCCTCAGCTTGTTGCTCCCCCTGCTTGTGTGCTCGCATGCTCTCTCTCTCTGACAAATAAATAAAATCTTAAAAAAAGATTTCTTAGGAGACTGTATTAGTCAAGGTTCTCCAGAGAAACAGAACCAATAGGATGTGTATATGTATAGAAAGAGATTATAGGGAGTTGCCTCATGTTATTAGGCAGGGTGGGCTTATAGGCTGGAGACCCAGGAAAGCCAATGGTGCAGTTTCAGTATGAAGACATTCTGCTGGAGAATTCCCTCTTGCTCAGGGAGGCTGATCTTTTTGTTCTAATTAGGGTTTCAACTGATTAAATGAGGCCCACCCATGTTATGGAGGGCAATCCGCTCCTCAGACTTCACTGATGTAAATTTTAATATCATTCCAAAAGACCCTCCAAGTTGAGAGATAAAAGTAGTCATGACAGAGACAAGGTGACTCTGCAATTCTGTAATAGAATTCTCCAGGAGGTAGAATTCACCAGGCAGTAATAGAATTTCTTACCTTAATAATTAGCAGAGCCCACTAAATTGGGCTCGTGGCAGACCACAGTAGGTTAGGTGTTGCTGTCACATTTTAAGAATGAACGATGACTCAGATTCATAGAAGATAAAATTCTAATTGCAAAAGTTCAGGCTCTGAGATTTTGTTTTAAAAGCTAGCACCACAGGGATACCAGCAGTTCCCTCAGACTAGCCTTTGTAACCACCATCATCTTCAATAATAATAATTACAATAATAGTTAACATTTCCTGACTGCTTCTTGTGTAGGAGGCACTGGTTCTGAGTGCTTTCTGTGTGTTATTTATCTCAGCACAAGGAGGATGGTACTATTATTCTTTTATACCTTCTCTTACGTGTTTGGAAACAGAGTCTCAGAGAGGTTGGTAAATGGGCCATGGTAATACAGCTGGTAAATGGTGCATCCAGGATTCAAAGAAGGTGGTAGGTTTTCAGCACACACTATGCATGAAGATGATTTGGGACACCGAAACGCATTTGCCTGAAAATCTCTCATTATTTCTCATAGTGTCTGAAGTTGTTAACTTTTGAAGACCGAATAATCAACACTCAGTCCTCATGGGGCATCCGGTGTCCGTGTAGGTGCCAGAGAGGATAGAAAGAAGAATAAAGTGGATTCCCTACCTTGAAAATGCTTGCCATCTCATTAGAGAGGTTTGACTAGACCCAGGACAAAGACCTGTTCAGGGGACTGAGTAGCTTCCATCAGTTTGGTATGTTGTTTCCTGGAATTTAGGGAATGGGCATTCTTGCTGTTTTTTTTTTTTTTTTTAAGATTTTATTTATTTATTTGACAGAGAAAGAGAGAGAACACAAGCAGAGGGAGAAGCAGGCAGAGGTAGAGGGTGAAGCAGGCTCCCCATGGAGCAGGGAGCCCGATGCGGGGCTCGATCCCAGGACGCAGGGATCATGACCTGAGCCGAAGGCAGATGCTTAACTGACTGAGCCACCCAGGCGCCCCCATTCTTGCTGTTTTTTAATGAACCATTTCACTTCTCTGTGACGCCTTGTGTGAGCCAGAGGCAAAGATCTTAGGTAACTTGGAGGATTCTTAGGTAAATGCATTTAGCAGGATACTTACTAGGACTGGTAGAGGAAATAAAACATAATAATAGCTATAATTTGATAAGAACGCACGAGTCCCCTCCCTCAGCTGGGGCATCAGACAGCAGGCACATTAGCTGCATTCAGCTGTTCCTCATATTCCAGTAAAATGGGAGCTTCATGAGAGCAGGGCCCAATCTGCCTTGGTTTGTTTTGTTTCCAGCCCCTGGCAGAGAGCCAGACCCATGGAAGGGGCTCAGTAAGTCTCTGAAAAACAAATGAAGGAATGTGACAGTTCACTTAGGATCACTCTATGCTCTGTCAATATCCATCTCAAACTGTGGAAGTCAAAACTGGGTGATTTTTTAAAAAATTTTTAATTGTTACGTTAATCACCATACATTACATCATTAGTTTTTGACGTAGTGTTCCATGATTCATTGTTTGTGTATAACACCCAGTGCTCCATGCAGAATGTGCCCTCTTTAATACCCATCACCAGGCTAACCCATCCTCCCAGCCCCCTCCCCTCTAGAACCCTCAGTTTGTTTTTCAGAGTCCATCATCTCTCATGGTTCGTCTCCCCCTCCGATTTTCCTCCCTTCATTCTTCCCCTCCTGCTATCTTCTTCTTTTTTTTTTCTTAACATATATTGCATTATTTGTTTCAGAGGTACAGATATGTGATTCAACAGTCTTGCACAATTCACAGTGCTCACCATAGCACATACCTCCCCCAAATGTCTATCACCCAGCCACCTCATCCCTCCTACCCCACTCCAGCGACCCTCAGTTTGTTTCCTGAGATTAAGAATTCCTCATATCAGTGATGTCATATGATACATGTCTTTCTCTGATTGACTTATTTCGCTCAGCATAATACCCTCCGGTTCTATCCACATCGTTGAAAATGGCAAGATCTCATTCCTTTTGATGGCTGCACAATATTCCATTGTATATATATACCACTTCTTCTTTATCCATTCATCTGTCGATGGACATCTTGGCTCTTTCCACAGTTTGGCTATTGTGGACATTGCTGCTATAAACATGGGGGTGCACGTACCCCTTTGGATTCCTACACTTGTATCTTTGGGGTAAATATCCAGTAGTGCAATTGCTGGATCATATGGTAGCTCTATTTTCAACTTTTTGAGGAACCTCCATACTGTTTTCCAGAATGGTTGCACCAGCTTGCATTCCCACCAACAGTGTAGGAGGGTTCCCCTTTCTCCACATCCCCACCAACATCTGTCGTTTCCTGACTTGTTAATTTTAGCCATTCTGACTGGTGTGAGGTGGTATCTCATTGAGGTTTTGATTTGGATTTCCCTGATGCCGAGCAATGTTGAGCACTTTTTCATGTGTCTGTTGGTCATTTGGATGTCTTCTTTGGAACAATGTCTGTTCATGTCTTCTGCCCATTTCTTGATTGGATTATTTAGAACTGGGTGATTTTTTGCATGACCTCAGTAGAAAGAGGAGTCAGACGGATCAGCGTTCTATCACAATTTTGCCTTTTGCTTAAGATGTGGCCCAAATTACTTCACTTTTAAACCTCAGTTTCCTTGTCTGATTCTTCAAAGCTGGCAGGGGCAACCGTTCATAGTTCTGTAATCTTCCCCAATCGCTCCCACTCCA
This sequence comes from Mirounga angustirostris, assembly GCF_029215605.1. Classification (NCBI taxonomy): domain Eukaryota; kingdom Metazoa; phylum Chordata; class Mammalia; order Carnivora; family Phocidae; genus Mirounga; species Mirounga angustirostris. Next base: position 118,864,867 of record NW_026991714.1, read on the forward strand.
CTTATAAACAGAGAGAGCAAGTAGAGAGCAAAACCAAACTGGACAAAAACCCCATGGGCAGCATGTACAATAAAATGGTGACAAGGTATCCTCACAAACCCCAAAGACTATCAGCCACCACAAAACCTGTGTGGCATCTTTGTGTGCAGGGGATGAAGAAGAGGGAAGCATTGGAGTGTCTGGTGGGTGTAAAAACAGGAGAACCCCAAAATAGACAAAACAGACTTGTCACAAAACACTACGGGCTGATCTGGAAACAGCTACTGAACCCAGGAGGGGCTGTGTCTGGTCTAGCAGCAGATGGTGGAAAGGTGCACAAGGCCGCATGTCTCCCTGCTGGAACGCTCATCCTCCGCATGCCCTAGCTCTTCACTGGTATCACTCCTCTTAATTGTTCAGCTATAAGAGTAGATATTACTTTGTCTGACGTATAGGTTTCTTATTGTTGTCATAACAAATACCTAAACTGGCTTAAAACAACACAAATGTATCACCTTACAGTTTTGTCATTTAAAAGTGCCATGCAGGTCTTACTAGGTTAAAATCGAGGTGTCGGCGGGGCTGTGTTCCTTTCTGGAGGCTCTAGAGAATCCACTTCCTTGCCTTTTCCAGCATCTAGAGGCCACCTACACTCTTGGTTCGTGATCCTCTTCCTCCATCTCCAAAGCCAGGAACAGGGGGTTGAGGTTTCCTCCCATCGCATCACCCCATCTGGCTCCCTCTTACACTCGTAAGTACCCTTGTGATTACACTGGGCCCACCTGGAAAATCCACGCTCTCTCCCTATCTCGAGAGCCCTAACTTAATCACACCCGCAAAATCCTTTGTTCAAGGTAAGGTGCTCTGTTCACAGGGTTCCCAGGCTCAGGACGTGGATGTCCTGCTCTGCTACCACACTGAGAAGCATTTTCTGACCCAGAGGAGGTTAGGTACCCCTCTTGTGAGTGCCGCCAAATGCGGCCCTAGTTGTCTGTTGACTTGTCTATCCAGGGGTAAGATGAGATGTTCTTTAAAGGCAAATATGTGTCTTCTCTGCCCCTGACTTCTGACTCTCGCATCCTGCTGTCCAACATGAATAGAATTCGAACCACGTATGGCATCTTAAATTTTCTAGTGGCCATGTTAAAAAAAAAGTAAAAAAGAAGCTGGTGTAACACATTTTAATACTGTATTTTAGTGAACTCAATATATTTAAAATGTTATCATTTCAACCTGCAATCCATGTAAGATTTACTGAGATATTTTACATTGATGTATTTGCACTAAATCTTCAAAATCCAGGATGTATTTTTACACACATAGGACCAGCCACAGTTCAAATGCTCAGTGGCCACATGTGGCTGGTGGCTGTCCCCATGAGACAGCTCAAACTTAGCACAACCCCTGGTGTCGACCCCCCACCCCCCGCCAGGTGCCTAACAACTGGTGAGGAGCCAGCATGAGTGCCCAATCTTAGATGTGAGTGTCAGCTTCAGGGCACTCACATGTTTGTGGCTTGTCTCATTAGATTTTGCACAAAAACCAGAAACAGAATCAAACGTCTCGTGAACAATCTATTTCCGTTTCTAATTTGGCAACGCGCACACTTGGATTAGGGACTGTCAGTTCCCTGTGATGAGGGAGCATCCGCTGCAGTAAACATTTACCCAGAGCCCTCTCCCTGGGCTCCCGTGAGTGGGAGGTAATTAGCTGGTGAGGCGAAAAACATATTTTCACAACATTTCCCAAGGTTTGCCTTTGCTTTCATGTATAGCTCCTTCCAAATATTATCCTCAAACTGCAATCTGAAAGCTGACCCTGCTAACTCTGGCTTCCCAAATCTCTTTGAAGTCACAGAACAGTCTGAACACAAAGCATTTTCACAGTCCTGCGACAGGAAAATAAACACACATCCCTCCTGAAGGGAGACCCCGGCTTCCGAGCTTCAGAGAGGAGGTCTGCCAAGCGGGGGAGGCTGACTGGCATCCAGGGCTCTTGTCTCCATCAGGATTGCTCTGGGACACTGCTTGGCCCTCTGGTTTGCTCTTTCAAAAAGCCACTGGAATCGCCTTCATGCGTGCACAGGTTTCTGCAGAAGCACACCTGCAAAGTTCTCTGGGGTGTGCTTATCTGTAGAGCACTGTCATCGAGCAGTCCATTATAAAAGAGAGGAGAAAGGAACACGTGCCCCAAGAGGTCAGGATGCAGGCTTTTGCAGAGTCTAAAATGGAGACAAGTCTCAGGATAAACCGGACACTGCCTAGAGGCTGAAGATCACTTTGCGTTCTCTGGAGCACGACTGGCAGGTTCCGGCTAGAACTCCGCAAAGGCAGTGAAGGTCTGAGGAAGTGGAGCAAGCCCCAAGACAAAGCTGAGTTGGTTGAGGCTGTGTCACAGATGGGGAGAGATGAAAATTGGAATCAGGGATGATTAATAAAGGAAAGACGTAACGGTGTCACAGATTTCTGCTGATTAAAGTCAATCGCTTACAGCTTATTTCTGTTGAGCTCGCCTGCATGGTTCAATTTATCCAAGAGTCCTTTGACCTGATGCACTTACAAAACTGAAAAGCACCCCATTGACTGGGAACATAGGAAAGTAAAGACGGGGATGGAAACAATGCCCAGGGTGGAAGATCCTCACAGGTCTGAGCACACGTCCTCTTGCAAGCGAAAAAGACTACAGTGGTTATGGTGCCAGTGGTTTCTCCAGAAGGGCAGAGGCTTGTATTTCCAATCATGGGCGAGGAGGGTGGTCCTAGGGCATTGCCTTGAGAGGGTAGTGAGCAAAACAATTGTAGAGCCCGACCCGTATCTCTCCACCCCTCTTCTGTAGCCCCAGCTTCTCACTGGCCCACACTTCCAGGGTTGCCATAGAAAGGAAGAAATGTGCGTATGCTTGTGTGTGCAAGCATGGGCTTTATTTTTTACTGTTTTATTTTCTCTTAAGACCCAGACCGAGGTGGGGGGGGGTGTCTGATTATTCCTTATTCATGATGTGTTAGGGTCACTGTCTAAACTCAGAACAGAAGTATGTTCTTTCAATTCTCCCTTTCTTTTCTTCCTGTCTAGCAAGAGTGGGGAATCATTCTTGAGAAAAATGGTACACACAGTCTCAAACGCATCTTTTTTAAATCTTAACTCTCCAGGTTTGATAATTTAAAAAAAAAAAAGGTCGGGCAAATATGCATTTTAACACAGAAAAATGAAATTATCAGCCAGTTTGCTAAAGCCAGAGGGTGGGCAGTGAAGAATAAAATTAGGTTTAGGAATTGGGTGAGGCTGGGATGTTGTAGATTTTGCAATGAGTAGAGTTATCTATTTTAGGGACACACAGGCCCATGTGATGTGCGCCAAGTTCAGAGTTGAAGGTTTCTATGCAACTGTGGGAACGAACTGGCTAGGAAAATGGATTTCAATTAAACCAAATGACAAGGATAACCCGAAAGCAGATTTGGGGCAGGAAGAGGTCAGAAAAGTGCTGTGAAATCAATGAAGGTGAGTAGGGACAGATGAACCAAAAAAGAGGGCAGAACCACTGAAACTGTTTTCCTGTTTCCTGCTCTGGGGAGGCATGTCCTGCTGAGTGTAAGCAGGTTAAGTGTTGCAGCTGTGTGGGACAAGCTCAAGAGGAAAGCTTCCTAGTCAATAAGCTTTCTTTTTGGCTATGGGAAGCTGACATTTTGTCCAATTTTTTTCATGGTAATCATAAAATTGGCTAGCGTTCATCTACTTGAAAACTCGAAAGTTTGGGTAGGAAATGAAATGTTCGAGCTGGTGATTCTGAAGTTGACATTTGAAGTATTTTCTCTAAAATGAGAGGCTTCAATAACATTGGGATGGCCAAACAAAGTTTATTCCCAGGTCTATATCCTGGGCTTATTTTGCTAAGTGCTTGGCTGTGGTATTACATTGTTACCACTGCCAGAGCCCCATTTTAGTTCCAGTATATGGCTCAGGAATTAAGAACATCTCTCTCTTATCATGTCCTAAATTAGTAAAAATGGTCAATCTTGTAATGATGCAATTGGCATGGGGAATGAAGCAAGGAAATGCTGGCTATTTCTTGATCACTTACGGCAAGTCTGCTCCCATGGGGCCAGCACCAGCAGCTTCCAAGCCAATGATTTTATATTTGTGTTCTTTTAGTGGTTACACTTAAATTTTTTATAAAATGAGCCTCAGGTGCACAAAATTGGATTACTTGTAAATCTGAGTTTGAGGAAAGGTATCATATATCCATGTATATCTCTGTTTTTTATTTATTTTCTTTCCTTTATTAATCATCCCTGATTCCAATTTTCATCTCTCCCCATCAAAGTCATCCATTCTTGTGCACTCTTGTGTAAGTAACACTTACAATAAGTGTTACTGTGTTAAACATCTTACTCTGCTTCATACTTTCTTACATTTAGCATTATTAACCCCATCGCTTGCATCGACCACATTTTGGTTTCCATTTCGTATTGGTGAATACCTAGGTGATTTCAAACCTTCTATTACGGAGTGCTGCTATAAATATCTTTTATTATTTTTATTATGTCTCTTTGTGTATATTTTTTTTTCTGGAAAATATTCCCAGTCATAGGATGTAGACATAATGAATTTTCGTTAAATGCTTTCCAACTGGCCCCCAAAATGAGCACACAATCTTCCCCAACATTTAAAAAAGATCCAGTAAAGGAGACATTCATTAAGCTGACAGGGTATTCTTCCCCACCCCCCAGGTTTATGGAAGTATAATTGAAATATAACATTGTATAAGTTTAAGGTATACAATATGATGATTTGATACACTTATATTAGTGTAAAATGATTACCACAGTAGTGTTAGTAACCTCCATCACCTCACATAATTATTTCTTTTTGTGTGTGCAAATATTTAAGATCTACTTTCTTAGCAACTTTTAAGTATAAAATATAGTAGTGTTAACTATAGTCACCATGCTGTTCATTAGATCCTCAGGACTTACTCACTTGTAATTGGAAGTTTGTACCCTTTGTCCAACATCTGCCATTCCCCCCCAGTCCCTGCCCCTGGTAACCACCATTCTACTCTCAGTTTCTATGAGTTTGGCTTCTTTAGATTCCACATATAACTGATAGAGTATTTGTCTTTCTCTGATTTAGTTCATTTAGCATAATGCCCTCAAGGTTCATCCATGTTGTCACACATGGCAAGATTTCCTTCTTTTTCATGGCTTAATAATATTCCTCTGTGTGTGTGTGTGTGTGTGTGTGTGTGATCTCATTTTTTTAATCCATTCATCTGTAGATGGTCAGGTTGTTTTCACATCTTGGCTACTGTGAATAATGCTGCAATGAACATGGAAGGGCAGGAATCTCTCTGAGGTACTGATTTTATACCTTTAGATACAAACCCAGGAGTGGGATTGCTGGATCATGTGGTAGTTCTGTATTTAATTTTTTTAGGAACCGTGATGCTGTTCCTATAATGGCTATACCAATTTATATACCCACCAACAGTGTATAAGGTTCCTTTTTCTCCCCATCCTTGCCAGTATTTACCTCTTGTTTTTTCAAAATAACCATTCCAACAGATGTGAGGTGATATCTTCAGAAAAATAATATATATAAAGCAAAAAGGGTTACCTGCTAAGAATTGTGGGATCTGGGTGAGAGGTGTATGTGAGTTTTTTTGAACTTGCAACTTTTCTGTGAATAATTTTGAAATTATTGCAAAATAAAAAGGCAAGCAAAAAAGAATCCATGATCAGGTAGGAAGTCATTAAAACATGTTGATCAATGTAAGTAGGCATTATAATAAATAATAACCATTTTTGAAGTTAAAAAGTGTGAAACTAAAGTGTTGCATATTGCATGGCTTGTGTAGCAACAATGTTTTTGTATTCATTGAACAATGCATCTTTTTTTTTTTTTAAGATTTTATTTATTTATTTGACAGAGAGCGGGGCTTGATCCCAGGACCCTGGGATCACGACCTGAGCCGAAGGCAGATGCTTAACGACTGAGCCCCCCAGGCGCCCCTGAAAAATAATGCATCTTAAAATATATATAAAGCAATATATAAGCAATATTTAAGATGAAATTAATGTAGCTACTCAGTAGAAATCTGAGAAACTGAAAGACCAAGATGACTAATAGACACCTTTCAAATAACACAATTAGCATGTTTTATTTAATAGATACACAAACACACAGAATCCTGCCCCCAACATATAGAAAATTCACATTCCTCTTAAGCAAGCATGAAAGAGCTTTTAAAAAACTGATCACATTCTAGGCAACAAAGGAAGTCTGAAAAATCCCAAAGAATATTTTACTAACTATATATTTAAATACAATGTAATAAATCAGAGATCGATTTTTAAAAATGGCCAGAGTAAGAACTTTCTCCCTCCCCCAATACAACTGGAAACTATGGAATCCGATTTGAAATAATAGGTTAAAGAAAGCTAAGTGAAATTATAAAATATTTAGCATGGACTGGAATGTGAACGCAGGAAAATGAGAATGCAGCTAAGCGGGTAGTTGGCAGGGAAACATTATAGACTTAAAAGCACACATTCAGAAATAAGAAAGATAAAAAATTAATAGACTAAGCATCTAACTCAAGATGCCTGTGAATAACCACAAAATATCCTCAAAGAAAGCAAGAGGTGCAGAAAAGCATGAGATGAACGAAACTCATGGAAACCTGGGGAAGACTGGGACTAACTTCACTTGGGAACGTGGGGCTCAAGCCACATTTAGCCAAATTGAAGGGTGAAGATGGATGTTCAGCAAACATCTGTTTTATTCAATAATACTATCTACAGAGTTATTTCCTGTGATTGACTAGATATTGAACGTGGTGATTGTAAGTGTCAGGCTAAGGCACTAAAGCTTATTCCTCAGGAGATCTTCAGGTAGGATTTTAAACTTGGGTTTAAACTTTCCAGGTCAGAGCCTTGGAAAACCTGGCTTCTCAGCCCTCCGCCAGAGTGCTACTACTTCTGGCAAATTTTATCAATCATTTATTATTATTTCCTGTGGGTATCTCAACTCTGGACTCTAATAGGAAGTTCTTACCTTCTCTGAGGAATTCTTTCAGAAAATTCACCATTCTTTTCCCTCCAAATGTATGTCCATGCCTCCATGGCTAACTGTGACGTGAACCCAAGGTATAAAGCCAAAGAAGACTTACAAATGGCCAACAGACACATGAAAAAAAAATGCCCCACATCCCTTGGCATCAGGGAAATCCAAATCAAAAGCACAATGAGATACCATTTCACACCAGTCAGAATGGCTAAAATTAACAACACCAAGAACAACAGATGTTGGCGAGCATGTGGAGAAAGGGGAACCCTCTTACACTGTTGGTGGGAGTGCAAGCTGGTGCGGCCACTCTGGAAAACAGTATGGAGGTTCCTCAAGAAGTTAATAATAGAGCTACCCTATGACCCAGTAACTGCACTATCAGGTACTTACCCCAAAGATACAGATGTAGTGAAAAGAAGGGCCACATGCACCCCAATATTCATAGCATCATTGTCCACAATAGCCAAACTGTAGAAGGAGATGAGATGTCCTTCAACAGATGAATGGATAAAGATGTGGTCCATACATACAATGGAATATTACTCAGCCATCAGAAAAGATGAATACCTACCATTTACACTGACATAGATGGAAATGGAAGGTATTATGCTAAGGGAAATAAGTTAATCAGAGAAAGACAATTATCTGGTTTCACTCATATGTGGAATATAATGAACAGCACAGAGGATCATAGGGACAGGGAGGGAAAACTGAACGGGAAGAAATCAGAGAGGGAGACAAACCATGAGAGACTCTTGACTCCGGGAAACAAACTGAGGGTTGCTGGAGGGGAGGTGGGTGGGGGATGGAGTAACTGAGTGATGGGAATTAAGGAGGGTATGTGATGTGATGAGCACTGGGTTTTATATGCAACTAATGAATCATTGAACATTACATCAAAACCCAATGATATATGTTTGCTAACTGAATTGAAATAAAAAAAAAGCTAAATTGATGTCCCTGTATGTTTGGTCACGAGAGTCCAAGAATACCCCTTAACATTTAGAATTCTTGATTTACAAAGCTCTCTTGTGACAAATCTACTGCATTTTAAATAGTAAATATTTGAATTTTGTATTATGATTCAAAGTGAGTATCATCTGTTTTGTCAGCTGAGAGCATTATCTTAATAAAAAACATTTGGCTTCCAAAAGGAAAATTTTATTTCAGGATTGGCTTTCTCGATAATTTCAGTGACTGAGAGAATACATCAAATCAGGTATTATGTTCAGGTCGGTTATTACATTTTACAGATAGCCTTTTGTGTTTCTAGTTCATAAGGAATAAATAAGTCAGCCAAATCAATATATATTTATTTAGCAGGGCTATGTTTCCACTACTTTTCAGAAATGTATTATCTAACACTGTTGCCTAATATACTCTGAGACTTATTGTTTCCCTTGTGTTTTCCGATATAATCTAGAAAAATAGGAACCAGAAGCAAACACAATTCTGTCATTCTATTTTTGTTGGAAGCAAGGTAGTTGTTATTACTTGGTTTGGGGAAAATAAAGGCAGCACTGCAGATCTGAAAAAATTTCCTGGACTTAAAAATAATATTTGATGGTGTGAGCAGCAGGGCCAATGTGGCGTCCTTTGTGTATAGGCAGAAGAAACCAATTTATTTGCAGTTAGTTTTTCTCTCTTTGTAGAGTCAAATAAATCCCATCCCTGTGTGGAGATAATTGTGAGGACATGGAAGACCAATGACAAAGCACCACTTTTTGACCAGAAGCTGCTAGGAATGAGCTCTTTGAGAGAATCAGGAGGGTATAGTGATTGGGTTCAGCTTTTGAATCAGGCACACCTGACTCTGAATCATCTCTGATTCTTACCAGCTGTCTGACCTTACTTTTTAAATCTCCAAAAGGAGAATGGTGGTAGTATCTGATTAGCCCGTTGTGAGAATTAAAAGAAACCAAACTTAATAAGGCTCGCAGCTCTGCGCCTGACCCACAGTGAACCCTTCCCTGTCTCCAAGGAAACTACTAGCATAGCAATTCAAGAAAAAACAGGGAGGTACCCAGGAGTTGAGAACTCTTGGTAAGTTCGAAACCAGAAAAGAAAGGCAATGATACTGCTGGTGGGGGGACGGGAGCATAGGAAGTCGAGGCGCCTGGCTTTAGGAAAAAATACTGTTACTGAAGGGAGCAACGGAAGGTGAATCAGGGCCATCCAGGCACAACAAAGCTTTGAGGATGACTATGGTCTCCCATAGGCCATTATCATGCAGGATGCTGCTCACATCTGAATTATGCCCCAGCTCCTCACTCTTGCCCTGACATACAAGGTCTCCACATGTAGCTCCAACTTCACCCCCATCCTGTTACTACTGCTCCCTACAGATAAGCCAAACTTTCTGCTAGCTGGACCTTGCTGAAAAGATCCTGCACCTACTGACTTCTGCGGCTTTGTTCCTGCTGTCCCCCCTGGTTTGTTTCTTCCTTTCTTCCGAACTTCTTTGAATTCCTAGCCATCCTCCCTCTTCCATTTAAAAGCCACCTTCTTCTTCCCGGATTGCAACAGTAAGGTCCAATATCCATCTACCTCTTTTGAATTCCTGGAGTACTTGCCTTACACTTCTTTCATAGCACCCGCATTATTCACTTTGGATTAGAGCTCTTACAATGGGCTCATGACTCCTGAACTTGTAAGCAACTCAAGCAAAGAGATGATCTTACTTATCTTTGTTTCCCCCTGCATGGTGGGTAGGACATGATAGGCACAAAATACATGACGGTTGACAGGATAGTAAGATCACAGATGTATTTCTGAATGAACAGCTAACATGATGCAGCGTTTTTATGACCACATTTCTTATGATCCAGTGTTTTTTATGATCACATAATGGTAAAAACCGCACCCAGTGTCTATTAAACATATACTGTGCACCAGATAGGGTGCCACGTTCTGTGAAGGAGACTGACTTGATTCCCACTCCCTTGTGCCTTACAGTCTAATGAGGAAAACAGAATTTAGGTAATTAGAGCTCCAGTGAGTGTTAGGAAAAAGGTAGGAAGAGAAGGGTTCTAATTAAGTAGCTCGCTTCTTACAAAGGAGAAAGCTGTTAGGTGCTGAAAAAGTTAAGTGGATTAGCTTCCAATGTGAAAGTTCTGTCGCTGTGACTGATTTAGCTGTAAAGCTACAACAGGGTGTGGGCCACAGGAGCTGCTCTGTGCTCTAGGAGAAGGAGGTTGTCTATAAATTCAGATTCACTAATAAAAGATGTAGGTTGGGAAGTCAGGATCATTAGCTGGCTGAAGCAATGCACTAATGCAGCATAAAATATACTGAGGTCTGCCATTTATTGTCCCCTTAGCTGGCATAAAGTTATTACTGAGTTATTGGCTGCAGCAAAGAGGGTAAAGTCACACTGTAGCATTATATATTATATACAACTGCAGGCATGCACAACCTGAATATATAGACAGAGGCTTCCATTTTATCTCATTCTGTTAATTTAACTTGGTGTTAGGATGTAGGACTTAAAGCACAGTAAATCACTGGGATCATTTCAGGACACTTAGCTCAGAGCGAAGCTATCTCTTTGGTTTAAAACCACTATGATTACTCCCAATCCTTCCTAGAGAAAGCACTTAACTCGATGTTCCACATTCTCTTGAGAGTCATCTTTCCAAAAGTCGATGACAGAAAAAATGGACTTTGAATAAAATAACAGTATCTCAGGATTCTAATATTTAATTTCAATATTTCCCTAAATGATGACAGGCTTTGGCCTGCGGACAATAATGGCCCTTTGAGTCTTCTTTCTTTCATTTTGCCTGAATTTATATCAACCTGCAAAAAACTTGGAACCTCTCTGGGCCGGGTAAGGAACTGTGTTTTTTTGTTTTTTTAGATTTTGTTGGTTGGTTGGTTTTGGTAAAAGTTAAAGACAAAGTGATTACACAGTTAAAGTGCCATCCCAACTCACTGAGTTTTCTTTCCTGAGGGTTACTGTCATATCTACAGAAAACTATTCATACTCCCTCATATTACCAATTATCAGTAGAACAACAGAAGCACTTTATACAGGCACATAGAGCACAGCACAGTACAACACCGAGGCTCTGAAATGAGGAAGATTTGTGTTTTAAGTCTACTATTTACAAGCTGTGTGAACTTGAGTAAGTTATGGAACCTCCCAAAACCTCAGTTTCCTTATCTGTAAAATGTAATTTATAATATTACCTTCTTGGTGGGAATTTAAATGTGCTAATACATGAAAGTGTGGATCTATGGTAAGTTCTCAACAAATGATAATAATTATGATTATTGATATTATTTTTATTAACCTCTACCTCTACACCAAGCAGGTTCAAAGCAAAAACTCTTTCCAAGGACCAGTAGAGAGAACCTACTCTCAGTTCCCCTGAGTTCTAGAAGCAGTGAAATCACTAACGAAGAATAGGTATGTGTGTCAGGATTCTTCTGGTTGTAGGTGACAGACTAGTTTAATCTACTCAAAGCCAAAATGGGATTTATACGAAGGGGTATGTGTCAGGCAAAGGACATTCGTTGCCTGTTAGTAGGAGCAGAAGTCCAAATACTTACACCCACTGCATCTTGGTACTGGAGTCGCCAAGGAAAGCAACAGTCAATCACTGGGTGGAACATCACTTCATTCCCCAGAGAAGAGGCAGGACAAGATCAGCTCCAGTAGCTGGCACCAGTTCCCCATGGCCAAGAGGTTCCTCCTAGCACCCAACACTGGGCAGCTGGCCTGCACTCACTCTTCTCATGCTGCAATAGAAGGATTCCATCTCCTCCCCATAGAAGGATTCCATCTCCTCCCCAGAGGGGACAGATGGAGTACTTGGGTTGGTCAGGTGCCATTTAACATATATGCTTAAGCAAGACAAAGGAGTGCACATTGAGTCTGAAACAGGGTAAGTTCTTCCCACACAAAGTGATAAATCCAGCACTGGCTATGGGGACTCTATCTCTTGGTAAGGAAGTGTTCCAGGCCCAAGGCCCATTCTTATGTGGCTGAGTTGGGTTTGAAATATGACATGCATGAGACTGCCTTTCTCAACACTAGGAGAAACTTGTGGAACTGAAGAAAGAAATAGAGGTTCTTTATATCAATGAATAAAACTTAGGTCTTGAAAACCACCAGTTTATCTCTGCCTGTCTCTCATCTCTGCTTGTTGGTCTAATTTTCTCCTATTATCAAATGACTTTTCCCTTGTGGCATAAGTCACAGCTATTGGCAACTTCCAGGACCATATACTAACAGCTTGGAAACAGTGAGGACACAGAGCATCTCTCTCTCTTTCAGCTTCTACTTGAAAAATGCCAGGGAAGGACTCTGGAATTGGTCAGGTGGCCTCTCCTTGGACTGCTCACATAATCAGGGATTGGGGTCCTATGATTGGCAATAATCTGGGCCATGTGCCCATCTCTGTTACCTAAAGCAGGGGTGCTATGTGCATGCTGGGAGGTGGGGTTGCATAGGGGTTGAAGGTAGAATCTCCATAGCACAAATGTGACCACTTAGGGAAGAGATCTTAGAGATAAATTGTCCAAACTCTTCATTTTACTGTCAAGAAACTGGGACCCAGAGACAATTAAAGATTGTTCAAGGTTAGTGGGGCATGGCCCTTTTGAAGAAGTGTTCTCTGCTGGCTGGAAGCCTATCTTCATTAGGTTGTTGGTGGAATGCAATTGGTCTAAAGGACTCAAAATACTTTAAGTGCCCATCAGGACTTCAGTAGGAAGTTTTCCTGGTTGCTTTAAATACATTTGAATAGAGAGAGAGAGAGCACAAGAGGGCAGGGAGGGTCACAGAGGTTATAGTTGGCATTCTTTGGAACTGTAATTTCCTTCAAACCCCAAAGGGACACTATTGGATTTGCTTCTGAGAACAAGCTGTGTGAACGCAAGCTTGAGAGGTTTAATTGGCCACCACGGCAGTCTCAGGCATGACTAAGTGGAAGCTGAGAACAACTTCTCAAACTGCATAGGAGAGGATCCAGTTATAATTTTGCCTCTGAGCTTCCCTTTCTATCCTTATCCCTATGGTATTCTGCCCAGCCTATGAGTGGCCTGGTCTTATTTCTCAACTGGTTGTTGGTTCCCACACTGAGGTATTCCAGGGGGAGTACTGGGAGTATGGGAGCCAAAGGATAAACAAAGAGCATTTTCTAGGTTTGGCAGTTAAAAATATGGCTTATAATTAAGGCAAACATCTGAATATTACAGAATGGAATTTCAATAGTATTTCAAAGTTTACAGTGAATCAGAAGATTTTAAAGTCATTTTGATTTTATTGCCAGTGTCCTGGCCCTATGTCCTTGATTCTCTTAGGGCTGAGCTTCCATTTTTGTCAAGTGTTAGGGGTACCTTAGATGGAAAATTTGAGAAGCACTGGGGAACTAGTGGTACTCAGAGCTTAATTCTGAGGATAAAATCATCATACTTAGAATTCAGTTCTTCCCCGGTCCTACACACTTCAGAAAGCCTGCTTTCTTTTGCTACGGTGATTTTGGAAATGGAGGAACACTGTCAGGGACAGTCCTCTTATCCTTTTGCCTTGATATTCCACACTAGACAATTTATCAAACTGATTCCCCTCTCTCTTTTCCTTTCATTTTGCTCTTGGCTGCTCTAACAATGTTTCTTAGTTCCCTTTAAATATAGAATTTGGACATACACCATTTAAGAGCTGGAGGAGATCTAAGAGATTTCCTCACAAAGGAAGAGCCTGAAGCTTAGCGAGGGGAAGCCACCGCTGAAGGTCACACAGCTCAGCAGTGGCAGAGGCAGAACCGGAACCCAGGTCTCTGACTCTCATTCTAGTGCTCTGCCCTTGACCCCTGGCCTCCATAGACATTACTCCAAAAAGGGTTTGACTCATGCTAAAGCTTATGAGATTTTACTTTCCTGCTCTTGGATGTCTGCCTTGAATGCAACTTCAATTGGGTTATGTTCTGCCTCAAGAGACAGTGCTATGTTGAGATTCAGCTACCCTTCAGAACATATTTGCTCATTTGTCCTTGTAGGTGTTGACTTTTGTGACGTCCATGATATCTAGAAGATTTTTAGGTGATTTTGTATTCACTTTTTAGTTTCCGAAGTGTCAGTAACCTTCCTTATCTTGGTGATACATTCAGAGATCTGTAGTCTTCTCTCCTGATCTGTGTTCTAGAACGTATACCTAGAGGACACTAATTTGGCAAAGTTTACCAGCAATACAAAGCTCTTTCAACATCTGTGGAAATAGAGATGTGTTCTCTTTCATTCTATTAATATTGTCAGTTATATTAATGAATTGCCTAATGTTAAAACCTCTTTGTGTTCTGAAATGAATCTCACTTGGTTATGATGTCTTATTTTTTTATTGTAATTTTGGATTCTCTTTGCTAGTATATAATTTAAGATTTTTTTTGGTATCAGTATTCATAAGTCAGATTTGCCTAGTACCAACTTTATCTGCTTTTGGTACCAGTATTATATCTGCTTCTTAAAAAGAATTTGGACCCTTTCCCCTTTTCTCCTTTCTAGACTTTGGTATAATTTAAACACCTTTAGGATTAACTTATTTTATTTTATATTTTATTTTATTTTATTTTATTTTAAGATTTTATTCATTTATTTGACAGAGAGAGAGACAGCAAGAGAGTGAGCACAGCAGGGGGAGTGGGAGAGGGAGAAGCAGGCTTCCCGCGGAGCAGGGAGCCCGATGTGGGGCTCGATCCTGGGACCCCGGGATCATGACCTGAGCCACCCAGGCGCCCCTAGGATTAACTTATTTTAAAATTGCACAGGATTTTCCTGTGAAACCATTCAGGCCTGGTGTAAACTCCTTTTTGTAAAGGGTTTTTTGAAAACGTTCTCAATTTTTTAAATGAAAACTGGTCTGTAATCTGTCTTTAGAAGGGTTTCACTTATGATTTTAAAAATATATAACAATAGTTATGTCTTCCTATTCTTATTTTGTATATTCTCCACTTTACCATTTAAAAAAATCAAATTAGCTATTGTTACACATTTTGTTGATTTTTTCCCCCCAAAGCTTATTATTAATTGATTAACTATTAGTTTTGTTTTCTAGATCATTAAGTTCTTCCTTTCTATTTATTACTTCCTTCTGATGGCTTTTGTTATAGTCTGTTGTTCTATATCTTGCTTTTTGAATTATACATTTAGCCATTTTATTTTAAAATTTTATTTAATCCTAGAAATTTTCCTCAGCATTTTTTTAAAGCTATACCCCACACATTCTGATATGTTTTGTTTTCATTATTGTTTTCTAGGAATTCTAGAAAGTTTTGTTTTGTATCTCTCCTTTGTCCAAAGGATTAACACACATTGTTTGTTTGCCATCTATCTATCTATCTATCTATCTATCTATCTATCTATCTATCTATCTATGTAGGCCAGGTGGAAAAACCTGTTCATTTTTGGGTTTTCTAGTTTCACTGTATTGTGTTCAGAGCAATGTATTATCATCATGGCTCTTTCTGAATTTGCCATATTGCAATGTGTGCCTGTGTGTAACACTATGATTAATCACCCCAAATTCCATACACTGAGTCTATAATTGTATTGTTCCCCATGGCTCCCACCCCACTACACTCAATGAGAAGTAGATTTCTATGTTATACTCTTACATTATCCTGTGCAGTTCATTTTTGACACTTATCACAAATTGTAACTATATAGTAATTTTGTGTGCTGCATTAGTGTCCGTAGCAAATTACCTCCACTTTGGTGGTTTAAAACAAGAGCAACTGTTTCTCTCACTGTTCTGGAGGCCAGAGTCTGGAAATCAAAAATGTTGACAGGGCTGCCCTCTTTTTGCAGGCTTTGTGGGAGAATTTGCTCTTGGTCCCTTCTAGTTTCTTGGGGCTATTGGCGTTCCTTGGTGTTCCTTGGCTTGTGGTCGCCACTCCAATCTCTGCCTCCGTCATTATATCACCTTCTCCTCGGTGCGTCTGTCTTATCTTTCTCTGCCTTGCTCTAATAAGGACACATGTGATTGCACTTAGGGTTGACTTGGTTAATTCAGGGTAAGTTCCTTCTCTTAAGATCTTTAACTTAATCACACAGTTTGCCATATAAAGTAATATTCATAGGTTCCAGGGATTAGGACCTGGGCATATCACTGGGGCCACCATTTAGCCTACTATATGTACCATCCCTCCTGTCAAATATCTGGCTCTTTTAGTGTCTAAGGTCCATGAGGTGAAGATCATGTCTTTTTCTGTCTTGATACATCCTTAGTTCCCCATACAGTACCCAATTCATAGTAGTTAATACATAAATAGTTGTGAAATAAATAAATCCATGAATTGTGCATAATTGTTTCTCTATGTTTAGAGTTAGTTTTTAGCCTTAGCCTCAAACAATCTACTTATAATTGAATGGAGAATAGCTATAGATTCTATAGGATCAGACTAACATTTGTATGAAGATATGGCATCATGCATGGGACAGCTCATTTTGAGTTGTTTCAAGTGCTGTCTAGAATTCTGGAAGATTTCTTCGTTTTACCACACTTGAGAGCTCTATGAATTAACTTCTTACACAACCTATAGCAACTATTTCAGTGTCCTATTTCACCCATTTTTCTTATATGTTCAGCTTGGTGGAGTTATATTAAGATGAGCATTGTTTTAGGACTGATGGATCGACTATCTTAGTGGCCAGATCATTCTACCACTTGTGTTCAGCATTTCTTTAAAAATTAATGTATACCCTGCCTACTTCCAATGCAATCTTGAAATAACTTCCACATTTAGTCTGAATAAGCAAGACAATAAAAATATTTTTTAAAATACCAGAAATAAAATACAAAAAGGAGAGGTATACATGCATTAAATACTCAGGATGAGATAATTATTGTAATCATGTTCTAAGTTAAGCAATGATATTGCTGGTGATGGAATAAGAAAATAACATTACTTCATTAACCAATTAAAAAAAATATGAGTTCATTAGAAGATGTAAAGTTTTTCCTGACTCTAGGCTCTAGAAGGAAGAATTTAGTGTATATGTTTTATTTTCAAAGTGTCATTCATTATTAATCAAATTCAACAAGTCCCCTCATTTATTTCCTGTGTTCTTTCTGAAGCTACTGTCAGCTGTAAATTTCTTTGTGGCTTTGTGGTATTATATAGGAGTCATGAGGAGGGTGAATGACAGGCAGTAGTGAGGTGCTTTAGGATTTTCCCCCAAATTCATTTTACTTCTAAATAATGTATATTTAAATAACCAGAGTGAGGTTTAAACATTTTTTTTTTAATTTCTATAACCAAGTTTGAGAAGTCCCTTAAAATGCTTGTGAGTTGATATGCTCACTCCACTACTGGTGGAAATCACTAGCCTATTACACGGTGCTACCGCATGCATACGTAGCTGGCACGATGTATCCATATTGAATGAATAAGTCACTGAAGAAATAAGGGCATTTAGAGCCAGAGTGCAGGTCTACTTTCTTCCCATATTTGACATGGTTTTAGAGGACTGGACATCAGACATAATCCCCTCAATGCCTCCCTCTCTGCTCACAAGCTTATCTGTACCACACATAGCCTCTTTTGTGTGCTAAAGGAGATCATTCTCCTCTTTCCCAAGGCCAATTCCTTCACCTTGTTATGGATCATATCCATTTGATCTCATAAAGAACTTGGTTCTACCCACCATCCATTCTCCTTCTTGTAATTTCAATTTCTCTATTAGCTCTTTTCTTTACACATGTGCTCCAGTGCATTTCATTTTGATAAATAAAAATGTAAAAAATCTCGGGGCACCTGGGTGGTTCAGTCGATTAAGCATCCGGCTCTTGATCTCAGTTCAGGTCTTGATCCCAGGTCATGAGTTCAAGCCCTGTGTTGGTCTCCACTTAAAAAAAAATGTAAAAATATCTCACAGATCTATAGCTCTTTCACAGTTAAACTTCGTCAAGGTAATCTTACATTCCTTGTTGCATTCACTCATTCATTTGATTGTTCAACAAACATGTATTGACTCCTAACTAGGAGGTACAGCAATAACCAAGACACTCAAAAGAGATGATAATGTAACAGGATAGAGTTAAAGTAAACAAGCAATTGTAATACAAAGTAACAAGTAACAAGTGTTTTGATAGGTATAAAAAAAATGTTACAGGCTCTTTGCTATTCCTTCATCAAGAAGTAGAGTCTAATTTCTTTCCCTTGGATATAGACTGGTCCTAGTGACTTGTCTGACCAATAGAACATAATGGAAGTGATGTTCAGGGATTTCAGCCTATGTCTTAAGAAACTGAAGGGGTTAAGAACAAGTTTTCCCAAAATATGCCACTTTGGCATGAAGATTATTTTGAGCTAAATGTAATCAACACCCAGCAGAATCAGGAAAAGCTCTTTACCTACTGCTTAACTCCCTAAAAGAAATATAAATTTCCCCAATTGCAGGGAAATTCTGTAATTATAAAGGAATTTACATTGAAAAAGGGGCCTGTAGCAGAAAGAGACCTATTACCAGAGGTAACTTTTTACTTAAGAAACTTGTCTGCGTAATTGGGCAATAGAGATGTTTTCTAAACATTTCCTCCTCTTGCCTTCCTGTGAATGGCCTATCCTCCCCTTTGCAGCCCCACCCCTATCCCTTTCCTTAGCTCAGGATGGTATATAAGCCTCAACTGCCTGGCTGCCTTTTGAGTCTCATATCTTTGTGAGGGCTTTCAGAAGTATGTACATAATTAAATTTGTTTTTCTCCTGTTAATCTGTCTCATGCTATTTTAATTTTTAGACCAGGCACAGAACCTAGAAGGGTAGAAGAAAAATTTTTCCTCCCCTACAAAGCCTTGTAGCTTTTGGCTGGATTTCTTGGAAGATGATCCCTCACAGATCACAGCCACCATGCTATGGGAAACCCATGTCAACTGGTGAAACTACAAGTAGGTAATCTGGTTGTCAGCTTAGTAAAGCTTTCAGCTGATAGTAAGCAGCAACTTCCAGTCTAGTAAGTGTATCATTTTGATCTTCCACCCAGTCAAGTCTTCAGATGATCCAGTCCCAGCTGCTCTATGACTGCTACAGCATGATAAATCCTAAGAAAATATTGCTCAGCAAAATCCAGTCACCTCCCAGAACTATAAGGGATAATAAGTTGTTTCCAGCCACTAAACTTTGTGATAATTTGTTATGCAGCGGTATGTAACTAGACAGCTGTCCCTGTAGAACAGTACCTGTCCCAGGCTTGGGTAAAGAGAACTTGAGCAGACTTCCCAGGAGATGTGACCTGGTGCCATCCTGGGCCCTTGAGACTTCAAATGAAAAAAAATGTGATCCATGTTAGCCATAAGCTTATCCACTAACACTTTTGTCAAAAGCTCAAGAGTCTATAAAGAATGATGAAGGCAATAATAACGTGCACCTGAGCACCAATTGCAGTGTTTATCCAAGTGGTAAAAAAAAAATTAAATAAATAAATAAATAAATAAATAAATAAATAAATAAATAGGTATGTCTTCAAAAAATTGTTCTGCATTCAAGTAAGTTTGGGAAACACTATGTTAATTAAAGTAAAATATGATATCAATCCTCCTAAATTTATTAAGACTTATTTTATGGCCTAGATGTGATATATCTTGAAAAATGTTTCATGTATACTTTAGAAGAATGTATATTCTATTGCTTTTGGGTAGAGTATTCTGTGACATATGTTAAATCCATCTGGTCTAATGTGTCATTCAAGGCCAATAATTCCTTGTTGATTTTCTGTCTGGATGATCCATCCATTGATTTAAGTGGGGTATTAAAGTTGCCTATTATTATTGTATTGTTGTCTATTTCTCCTTTTAGGTCTGTTAATATTTGCTTTATATAGTTAAGTGCTTCTATGTTGGGTCCATAGGTATGTACAAATATATTTATAAATATATATATATATATCTTCTTGTTGGATTGACCCCTTTATCATGTTTAATTAGAAGCTTGCCCCTCAAGCCACAGTCATGATGGATTAGCTAATAGGCCTCCTTCACAGAAAGACTGAGCTCCTAAGTCTGCTGCCTTTTGCTGTGCCCTGGGGGTGATAGCTGTTGGAAAACTCTTTCTCTGTTGGTTACAGTCCTGGGAGGCCCATGAAAGTAAGCCCCACTGGCCACTAGAGCCAGGTGATTTAGAGGTGTCCCCTGGTAGCAGTTGCAAAAACTGGGGTGCCAGATAGGGGTAGGAGCTCCTTTCTTGGTGACACCGATTACTACAGTCCCAGGGAAATGGGAACGCAAGCTCTTTTGGCCTCCAGAGCCAGTCACATAAATTGGGCCAACAGACTCATGGAAAAGCTCCCTTCCAGCAGTGCTGGTGCTCTGGAGCATGGTAAAAGGAGAGCCTGCCAGCCTCTGTCCCTGAAGAGTGTTCCACCAAGCTTCTAGATGTATATGTTAAATTAGATGCTTCCCCTCAAGATGATGTTTTCATATAAGCAGGTGAGCCTCCTTTGCTTTAAAGGCACAATTGTCTGCCTCTGAGCTGGGATGGTGAGTCTGAGCCCAGAAGCCCTGTAAGAACAGTTACTCAGATGACTAGAGTCTTATGGGTCTTGGAACACAAGCCCCACCCGTTTTCAAAATTAGATGCTTTGGGGGATTGTGTCTCAAATGTATGTCTTAAAAGTTGGGATGCCTGATGTGGTGTTCAAACTCTTTGTTCCTTGGGGAGAAACCCTGGGTTTTGAGTTCAGATACCAGGAACCCTCTGTGATGCCTACTCAGCCCCATAAAATCTTATAATCTTCCAAAAACCAACCAGTTTTGTCTTCCGGCATAGGTATAACTCAAGGTCGTCTTCAGTAAGCTGGGTCCCATTGGTCATATGGCATACGAGGTGGTGGCAACATGTGGGTTCATATACATCTTATCAACCATGCCAAGCTTCCCCCAGGGGGCATGAACTACTGAAGTAAAGAGAAAACAAATATGGTTCAAGTGAAACCAAACAACCTTGCAGATATTCTGGAATGCTCTGACGTTACAAGCCAAGGTCTCCTTGTCCTTTAAAGTCATTTGCCATCTTCCCTTGCTGAGGCAGGGAGATGTTCTCTCTTCATCCACTTTCCCATCTGCAAAATGAAAGTGGGGAATGGATGACACCCCTCAGGCATTTCCAGGTTTTTAATGCTATAGAAGTTTCCTTCTCTTGTTTCATTTTGCTTTTCTTTTGTATTAGGCCTTCCAAATTCAGACCGAGCCTCTTTGATGTCCCTGTCTTCTCTAACCACTACCAGCAGAATGACTTCATCATGCTTGCTTTACATAATGGGGGGAGGGGGGAGGGAGCAGTTAATGCAGAGCCAAGAGACCCTGAATCCCAGATGTCACTGCTCTTACATGGATGGCATTTCTGCACCTCTTCCCAGATTCCACAACCACTAGAGACCAGAGACAGCGTATCTGGGCACAGAGCTTCTCTGTAAGACAAGAAATGATCTGCTTGTTTCCTCTGTTCTATTCTAGACATTAACTTGTGGGTTAAGTGACTTCAGACACACACATACCTTGGCTGGGCATCAGTGTCCCTTTAGGTAAATATTGGACTGTAGGATGTCTAAGACACATTTGGGCTTCAACAATGCATGATTCTAACCAATGTCTTCATTTCTGGACTCTTTTCTTCTAGCTCCATGGGATATGGTAATACTTTTGAGTCCTCAGAGCCAGAGGAAGAAAAGTTTCACTCTTTGGGTAATGCTTTTGGGAACTTTGGGCCAAAGGCTTGAATCAGGCTTATCACAGACTGGCTGTAGGGTCAGAAACATCTGCTTTACTCCAATGGATGTGAAACCGGGTTTCTTAAACCCATTTCTCCGAAACCATCAATTACATCCTTCTGTTGGAAAACAAGGTTTTTGGTTTTGTTTTGTTTTTGTCTTTATTTTTTATTTTTAAAGATTTATTTATTTTAGAGAGAGAGAAAGAGAGAGCGAGCACATGAGCAGGTGGAGGGGCAGAGGGAGAAGGAGAGAGACAGAATCCTTGAGCAGACTCTCTGCTGGGCACAGAGACTGCCACAGGGCTCTATTCCAGAACCCTGAGATCGTGACCTGAACTGAAAGCAAGGGCCAGCCTCTTCACCGGCTGAGCCACCCAGGAGCCCATTTTTGTCTTTATTTTTAAAATCAGCTGCCTATATCTGAATGGTGTAGGGATAAATACAAACTAAAAATAAGAAGCTTATTTTTCCCTGTGGAAAAGGGGAGAGACTCCTCTCCAGAACCTGTTACTAGAGCATTTACTTTTAAAAACATGTAATTGTAAGTTCTTTTTCTGTCTCAGTGAAATGTATATCAATCTTTTTAGAAACTAAGTAAAACTTTTGTCAACTTTGTGATCTAGGAATGTCTTTCTCAAGGACCTAGGACATATCTTTTTGAAATATAAACATTGAGGGAAATAGAACCCCTATTACCCAGTTTCTGTGGGAGGATAGGAGCCTAACTTCAATAGGTGCCTTGTTCCGAGCTGTAAGATAGGAGCACGTAAACACAGGAGACATTTGTGTTTGGATAGAGCTAATTAGCTAACCTAGACGGTTGCTCCAATTAACAGGTGCAACTCGGATGAACTGTGTGTGACCATGGTGCTGTCAGGACTTATTCCCTGAGGACTAGTTATCGTTTGTCTTATGAGCATGTATGAAAAGGGTGGTATCTGCTCGGCTCTATCAAAGGATGAGATTTCTTTCTGTCTTTGCAATCTCTTGATGACCACCTATGATGTGCGTCATGTCGGGGTTTAATGCTTATTCAGTAAGAAAATTGTTTTCCTTCTCTTCTACATTTTGTGGAGAAGTTTCTGGATTGGGAGAAAAAATTGTTTTTAATTACACTTCCTCAACAATGGATATTCTAGATCAATTTTTAAAAAGATTTTATTTTTATTTATTTGACAGAGAGAGAGAGCACAAGCAAAAGGAGCATCAGGCAGAGGGAGAAGCAGGCTCCCTGCTGAGCAGGGGGAGCCCAATGTGGGGCTCGATCCCAGGACCCTGGGATCATGACCTGAGCCGAAGGCAGAAGCTTAACCGACTGAGCAACCCAGGCACCTTAGATCAATGGTTTTCAAACTGTGTTCTCTAGAGGGGCCTCCACAATTGCTAGGGGATGAGGCAGACAGACAGAAGACTGTGGCGGGGGAGTGGCCTCTGGGCTCTACACTTGCTTCCACCACACCATATTCTTTTTGATATGTTGGTATATAGTATTAGTGTTCTAGGTAATTTTTGCCTAAGATCCAAGTTTCTTTGGTAAAAAATGAAATGATTACAAATCAGTGATCTATTCTGTACATATGTTTTCATGATCTTTTTCCTTCCTATATAATATAAACGCTTTGAGGGCAGGGATTTTGTCTCTGTGTCCCCTGCTAACTTCCGTAAAACTTAGAAGAGTCCCTGGAACATAGTAGGTGCACAATTATGTTGAATTAATGGATGACCATCGATAATGAACAATGTGTGCCAGAAAAAGAGCGGAGTATGGACACATGTGTTTATAGCAGAATTGTCTTGGATAGCATTTCACTCCTGTGTGTGGCTTCCTGTGGTCTGAAGACTGTGTGTGCACAGGGATATAAAATGTAGTAACAGCAATGCAGGAGTGCATAAGGCAGAAATATTGCAAACTGGTTAAAAGCACAGGTTTCAGGACAAGATAGCTGGGATTATGAAACTTGTCCCTAATTAGCTGTTTGTGTCACTCTGAACAAAATCCTTAAGCTCATTGTAGCTCAAGTCCTTTCACTGCAAAATAGGAGATAATATTCTTTAACTCTGATTCTATCCTTATGCCTGAGCAGGAGGGGCCCCCACCCTGGGTCCCATGCTTTAAAGGACCCTACAGATCACAAACACAAAACATATGCATTTTTTAAAAGATTTTTTATTTATTTATTTGAGACAGAGTGAGAGAGAGAAAGAGCACAAGAGGGGGGAGCGGGAGAGGGAGAAGCAGACTCCCTGCCGAGCAGGGAGCCCGATGCGGGACTCGATCCCGGGACTCCAGGATCATGACCTGAGCCGAAGGCAGTTGCTTAACCAACTGAGCCACCCAGGCGCCCCAAAACATATGCATTTTTTAAATAGAATACGCGGACTCCTCTCTTACTGGGAGATCCTGTGCTCAACCTGGTCACAGCCAACTCATGACCTTATGCATCTGCTACAGGATTGAGACAGCTCACACCCCAGGAAAACTCTGCTTCACATGTTATGCTTTAGAAACAAAAGAGTTCAAATAACCTTTTCAAAGAGCTCAGAATAGGGCTTGACAACTTGAGAGCTATTGTTTTCTCTTTTTTTTTAAACATTTTAAAATTTAAATTCAATTAATTAACATATAATGTATTGTTGGTTTCAAAGGTACAGGCCTGTGATTCATCAGTCTTATGAGAGCTATTGTTTTCATCCTTATTTTCATTGTCCTTGAAGTCAGCAGCTCTCTCCCTGCTGTACTCAGCCCTGCGCTCTGAGAGGCCTGTTAGAAAGACTGAATTCTCAATCTGTGGCTCCACACAGCTGAGGACTAGACCCCACACTCCAGAGACCTCCACTGAGCCTCAGTCACCCCCGTGGACCCAAAGAAACAGCTTGTTCACATCTATGGCTTTTTGGTCATCATCTCAACTTCAACATATTAACATTAAAAAAAAACAGAGACTTAAGGTCCAGATGATTTAATTAATCAGACTGGGCTTAGAAAGCTCTATACTTTTAAATATTTAATGAAATCATGGAAAAAACTCCTTTAATCTTTATCAGGACTGAGACATTGAAAAGGTCTTTTCTGTAAGATGACATAGGTCAACTTTTTTGGCCAAAACCTCAGGAAGAGTCTTCTGGCTTCTCTCAAAGCCCCTGTCTCACTCAGTATCAACTTGTCCTCTTTCCAGGGAGATCTCAATGAAGCAATCATTATGGTGACCATAAATTTCATTGTCCAACAAGAAGACTCCCAGTGTAAAGGGAGCTATAAGTAATTATGCCAAGACAACAGGCATGAGCCCTGACTATTCCTGGCAAAGCAGATATAGGATTATCCTATCCTTTCAGAAGTTTGTCTGAGCCATCCCCCAGTTTGGGACATTCCCTATCCCCTTTCCTTGCTCAAGTCCCCGATTCCAGTTCAGTAGAGGTGGATTTCGTGAGATAAAAATACAATAGTCAATTCCACATCCAAGGGTCATTATCCATTTCTGCACAATGAACATATTAATTTATAATTTGTTCTTGCCTATTCTAGAAAGATTAAAGGTGGCTTATGGCCACTTAAAGTTGAATAAGATAGCAAAAATTGAAAGTAAGTAAGAAAAAAATCACTAATACTTACAGAGTGGTTACTCTGGGACAGACACAGTGCCAGGCATTTTACATACATCATCTCAATTAAGCCTCCTAGTGATATTTTCCAGATGGGGAAAGTAAAGCATGAAGAGATTAAGCCCCTCACCCAAGGTCACATAACTTGAAAAATGTCAGAACCCAGATGTATTTTATTGCAGGGAAAGTGATGTGTTCCCTAATGAAAATTTCCATTTTGGTTATCTTTATGTTCGTTTCATTTTTATCAGTATATGAAACTGGAGATGTTTTTACTTCTAATAAGTCCTTCTCTTTCTTGGGATGAGAAAACTTACTATGATTAAATTAAGCAATAAGTTAATGTTTCACTGATTTCAATACTAACACAAGGGCCCATGGGATTTCTGTACTTAAAGGATTACTAATGATCTTGGGTCTTCCCCTATGATCCATGATGAAACACCTCAAACTGTTTTAGAAAGAAATAAATTTCATCCAAAAAATTTCAATTGTATAAGCTGTCTTTAAGTTTTGCAAAACTCTCAAATTGCTTTCCTAAGGTTAAGAGCAACTCAGAAGGATGCATGCTCAATTTAAAGAATTAATATAACATAAATCATATTCTTCCTTTATGTTTTCCTGAAAGTCAGTAATTTTGTTGATATTCATAGTCACTGAAAATGATGAATTTGCAGATTGCATGTTTTTCCTTGTGATACAACCTAATTCATTCACAATACTGAAGAGGGCAAGTCATTAACCTAACACTGGAAGGATGAAATGGGAGATAGGAAAGGTTAAAAATATAAATAAGCCATCCTTCCTTTTATTAAAGCACCAAACAGTCACATCAGAGATGTGCAGAGTCCTCAAGAGCTGTCCCAACATGACATCATTCTCCCAAACTCCAGTTTCCTGGAACTAAAGTGTCACCTATTCCATAAATACCCCAGGCTTCTAATAATCTTCAGCCGCACCCCTGGAGCCTGGTAAGGTAAAGGTGATTGCTTTTTCCTCAGCCTCTGGAAGAGTTTATCTGCACCCCGGGTGTGTAATAATCTTGTTACGAATGTCATCTGAGTTAGTAAGGAATTGATCTAGGGCTACTTTAACCCTCTTTACCTTAACATGGTCTGATCAAATTGAGCATTTTACAAGAGGAAAGTGGACAGAGAAAAAGAGCAACACCAATCATCCATCTCTCCTGTTGTTTTCTCCTGGTCTCAGCAAAGGATAGGCCAGTGATCTAGGCTTTCTGTTTCTTAAGATGAAGATGGTGGGTGATGGACACAGTAATGGCCCCTCTAAATTGTAATGAGGCTGTGTTGGTCTCTGCCTGACAAAGCACTTGGTTAGAGAAAAGTTGGAAGAATAGGACTGGGTCTCAGGCGATCAGAGGAAGGATTTGGTTGACTTCCAAGGACTGTCATATAGTCCTTACATGATCCAGTCCATGTTCTCGGCCCGCTGGCTCTTTCTATTAGAACAGGACTAATTTCTTTGTCCATCTCCGCTAATGTGGGCAAAACTGAGGTTTACTTCTCACTGACTTAATTTCTCAGTGACTGTTCAAAGCAGGTCTAGTGATTATTAGTTCAACTGCTTTATCTTGCTTAGAAAGACCAGGTTTATTAGAGAGTGAAACCTAAACCATTTATGGCCATGATATGATGAGTTAAAATCTCTGTTAAAATCTGTATTTACTCTAGGTACCTGAAGAGGTGTGGTATCAATCAAAATGCATTCGATATGTAAACCTAAACATATGCAGTAAGGCATCTCATTTTACCTCCTCTCAAGGTGTGATAATCTCAATACTTTGATAGAAATATCCCCTTATAGACATTTTTAGGATTTTCTGCTTTGTCCTAAAGTTTAAACCACACATATGTGTATACCATAGCATCCTGAACAGACAAAAGATGAGATATGTATCAGTGATTCTTTTCCCGTGTTCTACAGCAATGGCTCACAGATGTCCTAGATGTCACTATGTTGAAGAAGGACATTCTTCAGATGGGGAGAAGATTGTGCTGCTGTTCAGGAGCTCTGAAAGCCCCCATCTGTGCCTGACTCACTGTATAGCTAGAGTCTTGCCATGACTTTTCTCTACCCTGCCAGGGTATTATGAGGAGGGGCTACAGTGTGTCATAGGAAAGCTCTTTGATTCCAGGGATGGAGAAGCCATGGAGTCCAGCTCTGCCATAACTTTTTAGAGCCTTAGTTACCCCATTACAAAGTGGGCTAGACTGTACAACAACAGCCAGCATTCACTAAGTACCATGTGTTATGCTTAGATCTAAATTTTTTGTTTTTAAGATTTTATTTATTTATTTGAGACAGAGAGAATGAGATACAGAAAGCATGAGAGGGAGGAGGGTCAGAGGGAGAAGCAGACTCCCTGCTGAGCAGGGAGCCCGATGTGGGACTCGATCCCGGGACTCCAGGATCATGACCTGAGCCGAAGGCAGTCGCTTAACCAACTGAGCCACCCAGGCGCCCCTAGATCTAAATTTTTATTGGTATTGTTTCAGATAAGCCTTATAAACAACTCTATGAGGTTGTTCCTTTGAACCTGTCCTATGATGAAGACAACAAAGCCAAGAGAAATTGAACAGCTCATCCCATGTCACACAGCCAGTAGGTGGGAGAGCTAGGATTAGAACCCAGATGATCTGAGTCCACAGATGGGCTTTTGAACTCTATACTCTATATCAGTAGTGGTTCTTTCTAGCAAAGTCAACCTGAAAGTCTAAAAGAAATGTACTAACCTGTATTTCTAATTCTTGAAATTGTTCTCTACATCTTCTATTATCACTGGATAGGTGTTATTTGCCTTCTGATGCTAGTTCTCACTCTGCCCTGCCTACTTCTCTTCCTTGGTCCAGTACTACTCACTGACCACATCTACGATTGGGATCCCTAGCCTTAGAAAATCCACGAGCATAGATTCATTGGAAACCAGCAGCACCTCAGTACCCGAAGAAACCTACTTGCTACCAGGAAAGCTCTATATCCCAAAAGGCTGAAGACCTTCCAGGGAGAATAAGCTTCTTAATCTAGATCTGAAATGTCTGTACGTTTTCCCCCACAGTTCAAATATTTGAAACTGGTTTTGCTGTCTTAATTGCCTCTTACCCCAAGGCAAGAACAAGATTAGTCAAAGAGCTAATTATGCAGATTTCTCTATTAGATTTCTTCAGCCTAACAGATTCTGAAAGCATTTGCCTATCTACTGTAGAGAAAACATTGATTTCTGTGGCTAGACACCTACTGGGCAGAAATTTCAGATCAGGCCCCACTGTGTTACACGTGGAATTGAATAATAATGCTGGCTGGAGTGGCCACTGCAAAGTTCTAATCCAAGGCTGTCTGTTGCTATTTTATTATAGTCATGCAGCTACCTACCCCCTTAGCCACTGGCCCACCAGCAGGACCAGAGTGTCCTAGTAATAGAACAGAATTCTCACGGATTATTTGGCTTTCTTTCTACTTGTTGGTGAAAAAAATGGGCTGGTAAAACATTTGAGTGGGTTGGAATACTTTTATACATAATTATAAAGCAGCAATAACCCAAGGGTCTGTTTCTTTCCAATGTTAAGAAACAGATTTTAAAATCTCAGTATGTATTTCAAAGTTAATTGACAGGGATTTGAAAGACCCCTTTATACTCAAGCTAAATTGTACAAAGAAAAGAATAACATTCAAAAGAGAAGAGAAACTTAAGACCAGCAATACAACCAAGGTTGTTGTGAATATGCTTTTCACTTATCAGCTGAATTTCCATTTCCTATGACCAGCTGGTTTATGGATGTCTTATTTGTAGACTAACCTCTGCTACAAATTAACTGTATGATGTTGACCAAAACACTTAACTGCTGCTTATTTGTTAAAAATGAGAGAGGTGACTTAAACAATCTCAAAAATATCACTTACCTAAAAACAGGGGCTTTGGTTAATACAGATCTGTTTATTTATTTATTTATTTATTTTAAATTATGTTCAATTAGCCAACATACAGTACATCATTATTTTTTGAACATAGATCTGTTTAAATCCTAGCTTCAACATGTATTAGCTTTGTGATACTGGCCAAGTATAAACCTCTCTAAGCCTCTGTTTTCATCTGTGTGGTGGGTACTAATACATATGCCTTATAGGGTATTGTAAGGAACGAACTAGCTAATGCACATAAAGCATCTTGCACAGTGGTTCTCACTAGGGATAACTCTGCCCCCTTCCCCAGGGTGTATTCAACAATGTCTGAAGACATTATTGGTTGTCATTACTGGAGGATGTGACTGGCATCTAGTGAGTAGAGGCAAGAGATGCTTTTCAACATCCTACTGCACAGAGCAGCATCCCACAATAAAATGTCAATTTGTGGAGTTGGAAATCCCTAGACATAACATATGGCTCACTGTAAGCACTCAGTAAATGCTGGTGATGGTGGCTTTGGTGGCTCAAAGACCAACGCTGGAGAGAGTACAAAAATCTCGGGGCATGTAAACACTGTATGAGGATACATTATTCTTTTGCATACATTTCTTTTTTTTTTCTTTCAGGGCTCTTCTCTGATCAGATCAGAAAAGTCCTGGGCCTGGAATGAGGCCCTTGTCTTTACACCCAAGACCTACAACAGAATGTTTATCCCATATCACAAGTCCAAATTCAGCCAAATAACATAAGACCCTGGAATTTTCCACTATTCTATCAACCTAAACAGAAAGGGCTCTAAACTTAATTAATTTGCATTAAAATTCCTCCCTTTCCCACTATTAATTCCAATAATAACTTACTGTAGGTCAACCATAAATCATTTACTCCAAAAAGTCCTAAGCATTAATTACTCCTTTCCAATTCAGTGCACTAAATTAGATTATAATTATTAGTCACACTTGCAGCTTTTATTTAGACTCTAACTCCAGCCAACACAAAACAAATGTTTGGAATGTTTATAAGCACTTTCTTTCTTTTTAACTTGACAGGCTTTTTTTTTTTTTACATTCAATAGAAACCATCATATAAAAATTGGGTTTGCCTGACATCATGCATATTATAAGAATGAACAACCTGACAGACATCCACACACACAGTTCCATAACCTCCATGGACGTGGCAGGCCAGAGGAAGGTGATGTTATCGAAATATAAAAAGAGGTCCACTGGGTCTGGATTATCTTTCCAAGGGGTCTATAAGGTGGCCTGAAAAATCTCATGCATTTACTTGTGGTTTACTGTTAGTGTCCTTCTTGCCCACTAGACTTCAAGATCCAGGAAGAAGCATAGCATAGTGATAAGAAAAGTGAACTTGGAAATCAGATTTTATGGATCCATACACCTGTTCTAGCCAGTTCACCTACCAGCACTAGGATCTTGGGAAGGTTCCTCTTTAAAACTCAATTTCTCATTGAAAATTCTATATTCTGTTAATAGTGTCTATATCACAGAGTTTTGGTGAGTGTAAAACAAAATAATGCCAAGGACCTCGTAAGAGCATAAACATGTAAATGTCGGCCATTACTATGTCATTATTAAGGCAAAGACTGTGTCTGTTCTGTTTACCAGTGTAGACTTAGTCCCCAGTACATTGCTTGCAGAGATTACTGGCTTAATAAACAATTGTTGAATGATTGAAATGTAGGCTACTGGCTAACAGGGTGACTTTGGGCAACTTACTTAATCTCCCTGAACCTCAGCATATTGATCTACAGGGGGAGAGCGTTGTTATGAAAATTAAATGAGATCATGTTTGTGACAATGCATGACATAAAGCATTTGCTTAATGAATGTTGGCTGCTATTAAGATTGTCCCCATGGTGGGGTGTCTGGCTGACTCAGTCAGCAGAACATGGGACTCTTGATCTTGGGGTCATGAGTTTGAGCCCCACATTGTGTGGAGAGTTTACTTAAGAAAAAAAAAAGATTACTCCCATGGTTAGCTATGTGTGCCTTGAACAAATCTCTTAATTCTAAACCCTGGTTTCCTTATATGAACAATAGACATTGATTCAGTTTCTCAGGTGGAAGTAGAGAGTTGGTTGTAGGCAGTGTGGAGGGTTTGCCAGGAAGGTATGATGGAGAGAGGGTATTTATAACGGACCGATCATAATGATAAGCCATGGGGAGATAAGGATGGAAGTGAGGACGTAAGAGGTAAATGGATAAGGAAAAAGATGTAGATTCACTGGAATGGAGACCTCCTCTTCTCTATTGGAGCCTAAGTGCCAGAATAAGGGAGGCAGCAGCTTGGCAGTTAGAGTAGGATGTTTGAAACGAACTTTTAGAAGAGGTGTAGGTACAGGTGCTAATGGCGATTCCTCTCATAGCACTTTACACACATTAATATGCACAAAATATTTGCTGCAGAATGGATTCTTTGAGCCCTTCTTTTCCCTGGAAGAGGCTGCTTAGAGCTTGTGAGTAAAATTTCAACCATAAACGAAAATACTCTTCTTGCTGTCCCACTGACATGCAGAATCAGTGCTACTTCTCCACAATTCATTTGGTAAATATTCACTGAGGGCCTACTACGTAGCAGATACTGTTCTATATTCTTGGGACATAGTACTGTATTAACCCCCCAAAATGGAAATCTTATTGTATATGGTTCAACCGAATTTTCATGAACCAAACAAATATCTCTGCCTCTGTGGCACTTACATTCTGATAGAGACATACGATGATGAAAATTAAACTAAGTCATTAATAAGTTAACCACAGTATACAGAAAAGATAAGGGCTATGGAAAAGATAGAGTGGAGCATGAAATAGAGGCCCAGGGGTGTCAGTGGGTCTGATTTTAAATAGTGTGTTCAAGGTAAGCCTATTGAAGTGACCTTTAAGTAGTATCCCAAGGAACAATCCAACTCTGTCTTCTCTTGGGGAACCTCCTTTAGCTGTGGTGGCTGAGCAGCTGACTACTCAAGACATCCTTCTAGATCCCAGCACTTGAGGGTTCCAGATCATCACCATCTGCTCCCCCATTTCTAAACATGATTTTCTTTCTCCAGCAGGATAAAATCTCCATCACAAAGAGGCTTTCCCATGATAAAATCCATCATGTGATCCCCCAACACCGCTGAAGAATCACCACCCCTGGTTTGTCAGGCTTCAGGTGGCCAATTCCCCCTCTCATGCTCCTGGGATGGGACTGTGTACCTCTGGCAACCCAAAGCTGGTGCCAGCATACCGATTATGCCCATCCCTTCTAAAAACCACTAGAGTTTCTCTAGCTCCTAAAATAAGATAATTAAGGGGTAGTATGCCATGAAGAGTGAGAGCATATCTTTTGGGAGGAGACCTTAGTCAGTTTCTCACCTAATCATATCAGCCATAGAGGAGACAGGAAACAGGTGATCATTATCCAAGTGGTTCCCATTGGGCCTCTGCAGGAATCAATGGAGGCTATTCTGTGGGAGATCAATGAGCATAAGAGCCTGTAACTTCACCTAAAAGGGATATCAGCAACTGCTCCTGGTTTAGTGGAATGTGAAGATCAAGAAAGGAGTAGAGGACCTGAAGCAAAAAGTGATAAATAGTGGTGTCAGGAATACACCCCAATCCACAACACTTTCTGGTATGTAGACGCTCAGATCCTATTTACTGGCTACTCAAGTTGATGCCAGAGAAGTCAGTCAGTAGCCTCCAAAAACAACTCCTCTGCTCAGAACCAAAGAAATGCAGAAATTGAGTTTTAATAAAGAAATATTTCCCTACCCAATCAATATAGCTTATCTGTAAATGTTTAGAAGAAACATCTGTAAAAATACATATATTGATGTCATTGCCCTGGAAGAGTAAGGTAGAGAGCAAATATTTATTCATCTAATTTAATCAGGACAAACAACTCAACTGGACAATTTTAGCCCCTAAAGAAGAACTCATTTTTGTCCAGTGTGTAATTAAGACAAATGTTTAAGTTGTTTAAACTAGTTCTTATATATTTACATCATTGCTTCAATCCTTTGCTTTCTGGCCACATTGTGAATGTTTTTTTGAGTTGGGAAGATTCTTCACTCACTCAACTTAGTATTCTTCTTAAACAAGGCCTAAAATGAAATCAGTTAAACACTCAAGAGTAGAATCACTTCCAAATTTTCAATGCAAACTTAATTCTAATTTGCAAATTCGAAATCAATTCTGCACTCATTTAGATAATTGTTTGAGCTTTGGGTTTCCTATTACTCTACCAATCATACCAAATCTGTTGGGAGTCTCTTAGCATGGAGGAGGAAATGAATTTTAGCTTTTTAAAATCTTATAGAGGAAAGAATTAAGTATTTTCTTTCAATTGAACCATTTATTTAAGCTAGTGTGAGCATATGGTTTAATAATCAACTAATAAGATAACAATCAAATAAACATATTTCTTTTTTTGAATGGTTCTGACTTAATATTCACCTGGGCTAGGCTTAGAAATAACCTAGTCTAATAACTCTTGTCCTTTTCTGGGTCAGAGATCCCTTTGAGAATCTAATAGAAGCTATGGATCCTCTCCCCAGAAAATCCATACATGGATAATTTCAAGGGCTTTATGAACCTGGTGGTTGTATGGAATCTATATTCAAAAATCTATAATTCAGATCAAGCCCCTTCCTTTTTAATTCAAAAAAATCTTTGAAGTTCCAGTTCAAGATGGCAAGTAGGAAGGTCCTGAACTCACCTCCTCCCACGGACACATCGAGTCTACAGCTACATATGGGACAATTTCCTTTTAACAAAACCTAAGGGCTGGCTGAGTGATGACTACACATTGGGTGGGCAAATGAGAAGAAAACCACATCAAAGCAGGTAGGAGAGGCAGGACACAATCTCACCATAAGCCCCATCATGTGCAGGGTGTCCCCATTAACATTGTTGATTCTCACTTTGTCAGTAATTTGTAGTGTGGTCTGCTTCTAGCACACTCATATTTAGAAAACCAAGGGAATATTAGATATTTTTTTCCTTTATCCTTCAAATTTCTTCAATTTACATGTTTTGGGAAACTAATTGCTTTCCTTCCCCAATTCTTCAGCTTGAATTTCTCAGGTCCTCTTATTTCCTTTTTCTGGCCAAGATAATAGAAGAATATAAGCCCTCACAGGCACATCACACTGAGAAACGTTGGGGGCAGGGAATGGAAGAATAGTTGTGAAGGAATTAATGGCTGACTTTTACAACACGCTTATGTTGTGTTAGACACAGAGATGTATTTTGGGTTTTAACACAAAATTTGCCTCCTCAATTATGCCACTTCTTTACTCTAGAAATGCATCAAGCTCTTCATAGTTGAGTGCTAGTATTAATCCCAGAGAGGTTCAGTGTCTCTGGTCTAATGCTATTGTGTTTACCATTGCAGGGTTTATAGGATGAGACTCTTTTCAATGTCCTTTGTGTTTTGTATCTTGGGCTTCTAAGATGAGCCCATTCTCTGATATTTAAGATGATCTTCTTCTTCTCCATTCCACTCACACATGTCTCTCTTAATTTTGGACCTTTTCAGATTAAAAGCATCTTTATTAAACAGGCAGATTTGAAAAATGGTAACCAGACATTGAAAATAATTCTTTAAAGTCCCTTTTTAATTTCATGAAGCTCTCTTTCACTTTTTACCTAGTTATTGTAATTGCCTACATCATTTTCCAGGACACAGCAAAAAGTAAGCAGATGTCGGGAAATAAAACAGTACCCCGAGTTTGAAGGTTAATGTCTAGAAT
Organism: Mirounga angustirostris; assembly: GCF_029215605.1. NCBI lineage: Eukaryota > Metazoa > Chordata > Mammalia > Carnivora > Phocidae > Mirounga > Mirounga angustirostris. The sequence goes on from NW_026991714.1 coordinate 118,899,901, forward strand.
GCATTTTGAAAGCAAACAAGACTCCTAAAACTCAAGCTTGAATTCTTCTGAACTACTTTTGAAATTTACACAACACCTCCTTTTTGTAACTCAGCCTTAAAATCTTCTCCCTCTCCCAATTGCTAATGCGGAGTTGAATACCTCGGAGATTCCTGCTGAGTTATTTCTGTTGTGGGATCTGACCTGCTGTTAAGCTAGTCAACATCTCATCTCTTATTTGGGTCTTCTCTCTTCCATATCAGCTCCCCCCTGTTGCTTTGTCAGCTCATCTGCCCTCTGATCCTCTGAAAGGACCAAGGAAGGGGAGTGCAAGAAAGGCAGGCTCCAGCTGATGTTTATTCTCATCAATTCTAGCAAGCCCTTCTTCCTTAAACATAAAACTCCTTACCACCAGTATTTCCTAAAATGGATCTCAATGTTAAAAGTTTTATTTAGAAAAAAGAAAGTTTTCTGGTCAAATAAATTTGGTAAGCGCTGACTTAAAATCAAATGAGTTTCTTTATTGCAGAACTTCTTCAAGCTTTTAATATGCTAATATGCATCGTGAATCTCTTAGAGGGTGATATAGTATACAGTGTTTCCCAGACTCATTTTACTGCAAAGCAGGTTTGTTCCCTCCCCCCCCCCCGGGAGCATATTTTGAAACTAATGTTTTAAGGAACATAATTTGTTTAAACTCATTTTAATTTTTCTCTTTTCTTTAGCTCAGTATTTTCCAAACTTCCGCCATTCAGTTATGACCTTCATAATTTCTGCCAACAATTTTCTTTAGATCAACTCACTTTTCTACTTAAATAAATTTATTTGAAAAGGACATGACTGTATGTCAGCTTGACCCCAAAGTCTACCTTCATGCCCACGATGTTACACTGCCTTCTTTTGGGGCATCCGGGGGGAAAGCTCCTTGTGGTTTTCGTTCCCGGGGGCTCTAAAGCCAAGGCAGGCTGTTAAATTGCCTACCATCATTGTCTGCTGATTAAGTAGCAGGTAGGAGGAGGAAAATCAGGAGCAGCTGTCTCTTTTTAAAGGAAAGAATAAAGTAGGAGGGTCACTGTGACTGGAGAATTCTACAAATGAGATGTGAGCCTTGTGATCGAAATAACATCCTATTAATAGAGTCCAGTAGGAGAAAGACCCAAGAAAAAGCATCCTGACCTGCGTGAACAGATGTTCAGCAGGCAGGAGGTGTCTGGAGGACCAATGTTATCATTTTAACTTAGAAGGAAAATCAGACAAGTCATGAAAGGCTCCACTTCCTTCCTCCCTCCTCTTTCTTTCTTAATTCATCTTTATTGAAGTATAATCGGCATATAAAATTGTGAGATATTTAAAGCATACCAAAAAAAAAAAGCGTACATCGTGGTGATTTGATACAAGTATACTTGTGAAAAGACCCCTCCCATGCTGTTAATTAACACATCCATCACCTCTCATATTTATCTTTTTTTTTCTCTTGATGAGGACATTTAAGTTCTGCTCTCCTAGTGAATTTTAATTATACAAGACAGTGTTCTCAATTCTAGATAGCCATCATGTTTTACATTAGATCCTCAGACCTCATTCATCTTAGAGCTGAAAGTTTATACCCTTTTATTCACCTCTCCCTCTTCCTTTTACCACCCACCCCCCCTCCACCCCTGGAAACCACTTTTCCACTCTCTGCTTTTATGAGTTTGACTGTTTTTTTTAAACAAGATTCCACATATAAATGACACCACACAGTATTTGTCTGTCTGGTTTTTTCCTGGCATAATGTCCTCAAGCTCCACCCATGTTGTTGCAAATGGCAGAAATTTCTTCTCTCTTGTGGCTGAGTATTCTTCCTCCCTCCATTTTCAAATGTGGCATGAAATAAGCCTCAGGAGGTGTTTAGAATCAACTTTTTTTTGGGGGGAACTCTTGGCACCCTGTTAAAACCTTAGGGTTACAAGAGTCAGAGTAGGCAGCATAAGAAGTGTTAGCTAAAAAGAGAAAAATACATTTTTCTGAATATTCCATGAAAGTTCAATAACCTAAGTTGAAGTTGTTTAATGCACATATTTTCATTGTAATACAAAACACTGGCAGAGGAAAGACAGCTGAAGATTTTTTTTCCTTACACTTTAATTTCAGGTCTCAGCCAGAATTCCAACCAAATCTCAGTTCCCCCTTCTTATGACCTTGGGAAATTTCTTAACTGAAAACCTGGCTGCATCAGCTTTAAATGTGGTAACAATGGTACTTAATTCTTGGAGCTTTTGTGAGAATTAAGTGATACCCAACATGTAGCAGCTGCATAGCTTTTGGCAAATGTTGGCTCTAAGCAAGTTTGGTGGTTTCCGCTCTGCGGTCATACGCAATCCCTCTCCCCCACCACTAGGTGTCAGCCTATCTAAGCTTCCAGAGCCGCTCCTTTGCCATTAATTTAATTCAACAAATACTTACGGAGCGTTTACTCTAGCTAAAACTCTCTTAGATGACGCTGGAGGTAAAAAGCTGAGTAAGATGGCCCTTGATTTTAAAGAGTTTATAATAGGATTATAAGTTCTGTCCAAATTGCACAGGAACAATTGTTATATTTGGCTGGCATGTTTTTGTTTATTTTAAATTGATTTAACTGTCTTTAGGTTGGTCTGCAGTCTGTGCTTCACCCTCAACACCCGCCCTCCTCCCCCAACTCCCTTTTCTCATATTATTCTCAGCCCAATTGTGTTACCTTTCTGGCCCTGGCAGACATTTGTGACGGAGACCCCTGGTCTGCTAATGGGTTAAGTGAAGAGTGATGCAGACTAGGAGAAATAATATCTTGAGAGCTGAATCTGCATAAATGCACACTGATAGGAGGAAGAGAAACCGGGTGAAACGAATTTGGCCCATTTATTAGTTTTGCTGAGGCCTACACAGATCCATCTCTGCTATCTGCTACATAAAATTGTTTCCTGTTCTATTCCGTCAAATTCCAAAAAAGTTACAAAATAAAGAAAAAAGCCCAACCTGCTGATTGGTTTCTAAAACCTTCCAGATGAAAAGCCTTACAAAATGAAGCCTCACATGGGAGATATTAAAAAGCAGGAAATGCTAAAATGGGCTGCACCATAATGTGGTAAGTCCAGCGCTCTAGCTCTGATTCTGACAGCTGCCAGGGAGAGCTTTCACATTTAGAGTCATAAAATCTCAGCACTGGGAGGTAGAGGGGTTTTGTCAATGGGGATATGGAGTGAGTAACTAACTAAATGACTTGTCTCAAGCCCTGCAGATTATGGGAAATGGCAGCGCAGAAACAAAACCCCTGCTTGCCCAACTTCTAGTCGTTTCTCTCACACTATTTGATGGAGAAAGAGAATATTTTTGGCTTGAATAATTCACATTCTTGATCTATATGACCTATAGTTACCAATAATTCTCACTTCATTTCTCTCTGAGACATGTTTTTGAACCTTGGAGTTCTGGGGAGTTGTGTGTCCATGTAGCAGAGATGTAACTTCAGCTAACACTTAGGTTGTATAATCACAGGAAATGTGAAATAGAAATGTCACCTTGTCATTTGAGCAATCCAGGGAAAAATAAAAAATAAGCTGCTACTGAAGGGGGTCGAAAAAGGCATACAGAACTGACTTTTGACATTGATTCAACCTATTGGGTCTTTGCCCAGTTCCTCTCTTTTCTTTGTATAAATGGAGCCAAGAGTAATAAAGATAAATCAGGATCAACTGGTTCAAACGATATGACTCAATTCAGAGATTTCATCTCTCAGTAGAAAGCTTTAGAATAAACAAATCCACTCTGTAAGCTGCTCTTGTAGTGGCCTCCCCTTTAATTTTGTGTTCTTCCAAAACCAGCCACATCATAGCATGAAGTGGGGAAGGCTGCGGTTATCATTAGAGGACTTACCACTCTTTGAAGTTTGTTCCTGGGTTCATTCAATCTTTAAACAAATAATTGCTGGTGTCAAAGGGGGGTGTTTATGGATGAAGATGAATAGGATGAGAACATTGCTTTTAAGGAGCAGTGAAGTCCTAGTGAATGGAGGAGGATAAAATAAACATAGGCATTTCTTTCATACCAAGTAGACCATAATAATGGAAGAAATCAGTTACAAGTAGTTTGCGGGGGGGGGGGGGAATCTTTGCAGAAGAGACTGCATTGGTGTTGGGTCTTAAAGGATGGATACAATTTCTGTAAGCTTTGACCCCCACAGGCCTCTCTGATTAGAATGGCCACCTTACATTTTGGCTGATAAAAAGTAGTGAGAATAATTCTTTTAACATGTACTATTTGAAAGCCTACAATGTTCTGTGATAAACCACTTTTTACTGCTCAGTTAATGCTACCATCTTATCTGAGCTTAATATGAGTATATCAGCAAAGATTCCTTCATTGTTTGCATTTCTGGTCTACTTAATTCATGTTGATTATTTTGTATGAACCACATACCTAGAACTGTATATATATATATATCTTCCATTTATTTACTTGACTTATAAGCTTCTTCAGGGCAGGTATGATTTTGTATGTTATTTTAATTTAGCCCAGCACTTAGTACAGAGAAAGAATTTAAGAAGAATTTATTGAATAAAATGAGGTAGGTGATTGTCCAATCTTCACCTTTTGTGCATGTGTGGAAAAAAATCTATGTCTATGTAGATCATTTCCATCTTCTTCATGACAAACACCACTGCCATGGTCAAGACCACAAGCCATATTTCAGAGGGTTGAAAAATAAAATGGTCAGATGGATAGATCTTGAAGTTCTCTATCCTCTGTAATGTGTCCTGGGCACAGCCCAGTCTCTTCTAATATGTAGTTTTTATGGAAATGGTTTTGAACTTTATGTGAAACTATTTTGTAAAGACAATGAAATGTAACCTTTGTAGAAAATTATATAAAGATAAAGATATATGACTTTGAACTCCTGAGGCTTACATTTTTTGTTACAGTGTATGTGTGTTAGCTTTGAGCTCCTTTTAAAATCAGAAGGCTTTGGAGATTAAAAACTGAAAGAGTTTGTGCAGAAGACTGCTCAGGGGCTGAAATAATAGAGCACCTCATCATTTTCTACACTTACCCATCAGTTCAAGCCTTTTCTTTTGTCATATAAAAATTACTGAGGTTAATAGGCTGGCTTCAGCCTTGTTCCCCAACTCGCCAGAGGGGTTTAAAGTCAGAATCTGAAGGATACATAAGACATACATTATTGAGTCTGTCTAAATTATCTCTATATAAAGACCTACCATGAAAAGAAGACAGCTTTAGAGGCTCGGCTTCACTGGCCCAGAATCCAATGGGATATCATTAAACATTTTGAGAAATAAAAGCTAACAAAACTCAGAATGTATATGGTCAATTTTCATGCTCAAGAGTCTTAAGAGGTAGCTACTTTTATTATCACATAAATGAGAAAACTGAAGCTCAGAAAGTTTCTGCAAATTGCCCAAGGTTACTCAGTTGGTGAGTAGTAGAGCATTGATTTGAACCTTGTGGTTCTATGCCTACAACATTGATCGCAAAGCTATTTTGCCTTTGTTGGAATTCCACCCTCCTTCATATGACACTTTGAGAATATGCCCACCCTCCTCTAAGAAAATAGACTGGCCATAGAAATAGATTCCATGCTAGGTTCTAAATTTTATGACAAGTTGGTTCTTGAACTTTCATGAAAGAGAGTCTGGTATAATTTAGTGCTACATAAATATTCCCTGAATGAATAACATGTCCCTCAGTAGATCCCTTCTTTGTTAAACTCTTCATTGAAATTTTTATAAGTCCTCAGTTGGATTCAGGATAGTATAGTCAATGGAGGAGTCTAAGAGAATATTCCACCTTTCTACTCAGATGCTGCCTAGAAAAGGAAAGCATGTGGATATGAGTATTAGCAGGGTATTTCCTACACACTCTATTGCATTTGTGAAATTGCTATTAATTTTTCTCAATCCACTGCCATTTTAAGAGCTACTAGGCTGTGATTATATAGCAATTTACATGCTATCTTTCCCTTTTCCATCAACAATGCCAATGCATAATTAAACCATGTGCTCTGGGGGAAAATACACTCTGAGTACAGAAGTAAAAGCAAGATAGTGTCTCAAGAAAAGAGCACAGAAACCAATTTAAATACTAAGTTAATGTTGGTATATTAATGTCAGTATACACTTTGGCAAGGAAAACTAACTTGAATAATTTCTTTCCATAATGCTTTTTAATTTATTAATAGTATGTTGCTGTTGAAGTCTAAAGACACAGGTTCTCAGCCAAAAGGTCTTAACATATTATATAAGATAATTAGAAAAAACTAAGAATCATTTGATTATTATCATTTGATTGATCATGTGCACTCAGATAGATAATATAGCAAATACCTTAATATAATTTTTAGGTTGTTTTTTTTTTTTTTAACTCTAAGTAAGACCAGACATTCCCAATATGTAGCAGGCACAGGATGAGCAGATGCAAATTAATCTAAATCCCCTGGAAGTCATTTTGACACTTTTTTTTGGCATTTTCCCATTTCATAAATAAGTGCATCCTATTACATTTATTTACATTTAGCTGCAGGCTAGTAGAAAAAAACCCATTTAACAAATATCAGGCTAAACTCTGACTAATAATTTGGCAGAGTACATCTCATGGGGCAAGGCAGCTATGAGCTATAAACATGAGGCACAGAGAAACAGAACATATGCAAAACACTATCTACGACTCCGTTGGTTTGGCTCTATCTACAGATCATGGGCTGGAGGGAAATTTTCAAGAATTTCCCCATTTTCCTTTCTCCACTGCTTTTCAAACTGAGAACTTAGGTCAATATTGCTTTCCTCTATAAGCCAATTTACCCTTGGAAATGAAGTGATTATCCACAAGGAAAGCAGAAGGAAAGTGTTCTGTAGGGTAGGCTGGTTTGGTGAGTGCTTTAAATTTCTCACATTGTAACCTGATCCCAAATGGCAGAGAAATGCCACAGAGCTCTGGGCAGAACCTTCTAATTCTTTGGTCAAATCCATGGACCTAAGCCATGACAAGAGAAAACAAATCTAAAACAAAGGAAATTATTCTCAAGGGACCCCGTCACAGCCTAGGACTCACTTCACAGACCTTAAAAATTAAATTTCTCTTTAGAATGAATTTTAGTGATTTAGAGTGAGTTAGAATGGAAGTGAGAAGACCCCCGGGGACCCTGGGCTCTAGGAAAGACAGGGGCATGGCTGAACCTTCTATTGTGGTACTGGCATCAAGTGTCACAAATGCTCAGCTTCCAACATTTGGAGTTTGTTCAGTATCCTTCCAATGAGAGGGGTCTCTTCCTTCCTTGGAATAAGTTTTCAGGATCCTACTTCTTGGCTTCATGTAATTCTTTTAAGGACTTTCATATTTTACTCTTTAGTGAAGGACTGCCTTTTATGACAAAAACATAAGGAAACAAACATACTCTCTGACCCCCATATCAGTGAGCGTAGCTAAGAATAAAATAAATCCTTCAGAGGCTTAATACAGACCAAATCTCTGTAACTTCAGTGGTTCTGACATAAGAATAGAGGAACCCTCCAGAAGTCATCAAGACTTGAATAACTGCATAAATGGGGTCAATCCCAAGGTGTTTTTCTTTGTGTATTCTTGCAACAAGATGTTCGACAGTCAAACATCAGACTTACCTAAAGCTGGGTGGATGGTCACTGGGCACTGATTATCTGTTTTACTACGTAATCATTTTCCAAAGTTGTCATTAAAATGTGGAACCTTATTTTTAATGCATGGCAGAAGCCTGTTACTTCAAGGAATCCAATGGTATCTTAGCACCCTGTGGACTGGTTTTCCATGCTGGGATTCCACCAATATAAGGCATTAATAAAGTAGTGCTTCCCTAAAGGCTTATGAGGAGACATTCAAAACCTCCAAGGCCTGAAGCATTCTCAGCCCATTGTGAGGTTGAGGACACAGGCCTGCCCAGGTTTCCGATGTGCTTCTCCTCTCGACAAAGTGACCTGCATTACCGGGCTCAAGTCTAGGCCTGTGGCAACTTCATTTGAGGTATGTCAATGATGAAAAGTGGGGAGTACAAGTAATTATCCATGCCAAGGGCCCCATGTCATTTATTTGATGCAACTAAAGGTGTCTGGTTTGAATTCTGCAAATTGGCTGTCAGTTTTGCTCAACAAATTCATTAATCTTTCCCTCATTGAGTTCCCTTCTGCAGATCCTTGACGTGCGTACTGGAAGGGAAATAAAGATAGAGAAACAGACATTCTTTTAGTTAGTAGTCCCTACTCCTACTATTTCAGTAGCTGTGGTCACTCGGGATCCTGTGGCAAATGGAATGAAAGATTAGTAGAAAATTGGACTGGCCCGATTTTCTCCTCCATGTAGGAGGGCCTGACCATCTCCAAGTCAGCATGTTACAACATCCCAACCACCTACCTTCCCCAATTCCCCTACCAATTCTCCCTCCCCACATCGTGGCAATACATATAAAGCAAATAGAAAAGAGGGCAAGTTCAGATTCTACTGTATCCAGAAATCTTGTCACATCCTGAGATTTTTCTCTGATTTGCAAAACCACAGAGGTCCAGCATATCAGCCTGACTGAGTTTCATCAGAGGGATGATATTAACAGTCAATTTCAAGGCAATTACTTGGGGGCAACAGAAAGAATGTCATATAAATGCTTGACCATGCCCAGCCATTCTGCCTTCTGGAGCCTTGGCAGGCAGCTGGGAAGAAGGGAGGTTTGAAAGTTCTCTGCTATCTGGCCTATTTGGCTTTCTTATAGTTAATATTAAGCCTCTGAAGGATTTTTAATGTTATTTATTAATAATAATTCCTTATTCCATTTAAAAGATTTCAGTTTCGTGGGAGTGGAGTCACTAGCCAATTTCTCGGTTCCCATGTTCTGCTTGCTTTTGGGAGGTTTCAACAGGCAGCTTTCATCACAAAGTCTGGATTATACATTCCTTAAAAGCAATAGAATGTTCTGCTGAAGACTTAGATCTGTGTCTCATTTCCTTTCCAACCAACTGAGAATTCTCTTTGGCACAGGACTTTAAGAGCCCATGATAATTTTCTTTCTTTCTTTCTTTTTTTTTTTTTTGGCAGCGCGATACAGAAAGATCAGTTTCATTGTCTTCCAGTGTTTTCAACTAATTAGCCTTTTTGATCTCAATGAATAGATGAACTCTTTTTATATAATTTATTAGCTTGATTATTTTGTCTTTCTTTTTTAAAATGACAGACTGGGAAAGGATACTAGAATCTGAACAACAGTTTGCATAGCCTGGGAAGATTTTAAAATAATACTGAAAAGCTGCGGGATTTATTTATTTTATTTTATTTTATTTTATTTTTTTTGCCGCGGGATTTATATTACAGAATTCTGTGTACATTACTCGGATATTAGAGAGGGTGGGTTCTGTTCTTTGCTCAAGTCCCTGAGAGGGTTTGTGGCTGTGGGACGGGGGGGAGAGTGTTTTGGGAAAATTAATGTCCTTGTTCACTTCATTTTTCTTTTTCTTTCCATTTGATAGTTACGTTTTTTGTGTATCCTATTTTATTTTATTTTTTTATTTTTTTTAAAGGTTTTTTTTTTTTTTAAAGATTTTATTTATTTATTTGAGAGAGAGAGAATGAGAGACAGAGAGCATGAGAGGGAGGAGGGTCAGAGGGAGAAGCAGACTCCCTGCCGAGCAGGGAGCCCGATGCGGGACTCGATCCCGGGACTCCAGGATCATGACCTGAGCCGAAGGCAGTCGCTTAACCAACTGAGCCACCCAGGCGCCCCTTAATGTGTGTCTTTTTTCTTTTTTTAAATTTTATTTATTTGACATAGAGACAGAGAGAGAGGGAACACAAGCAGGAGGAGTAGGAGAGGGAGAAGCAGGCTTCCCGCAGAGCAGGGAGCCTGATGTGGGACTCGATCCCGGGACTCCAGGATCATGACCTGAGCTGAAGGCAGTCGCTTAACCAACTGAGCCACCCAGGCGCCCCCTATTTTATTTTTTAATGTAGCTTCTCAGAGGATTAAAGGAAAAGACATTTACACATGATGTACTCAACATTTCTTCTACATTACCAGGTGTATAAGAAAGCCAAACATTGTAGGTCCCATGTTTAATATTTATGCTCTGCCTCTTTCCTAATAATAGAACAAATATATTATAGGGACATTAGACAGAAGGTAGACGAGAACATTACATGAGACCAATTATGGTTAAACAGCTTGGGCACACGGGTTAGCCTTGCCGTGTTATCTGTCATTTTTCATACAGTGCTCAATTTTGAAAAGTGTTCATTATTTTACTTTTATTTCTGTTCCCTCTCTTTTCTTTATTTTTTGTTTTCTGTTTCTTGTTCTAATTTTTCTTCCGCAAGTCAAGGCATCTGCATTCTGCCCACCTGTGAGAACTCGCTCAAGATCAAGATCAACATTCTTCCTGGCAGACACGTTCTTTACGGAGAGTAAGTGGCTTTACTGTCAACACAGCAGCTTCCATAGAGAGTTGGCTCCACTTTGGAGAAGGGCCATGGACCAACCATTCTAAAAACAAAGTTATGATTTTGGTAGCTACACTCAGATTTTAACCTGGTTATGGAGGTTATCGCTCTCAGCTGATTATGGAAGATAGCCTGAAAAATCTGTAGTTCATATTCTCTTTTAGATAATCTTAAATCTATCCCTGAATTCAGTTACAGGAGCAGAGTGCTATAATCCTGGATTTTTTGCATTGGCCCTTTTTAGAATCTAAACTTTGGAGTGGGGGAATCAGCACATATATTGGGATCCATTAAGAAAGAGCCCATCTAATGCACTGTCATGTGAAAAGGATGCCATTGAGAATAGCATTTATGTCATTACCCCTGTCTTCTTTTTTCCTTAAAGATTTTATTTATTTATTTGACAGAGAGAGACACAGCGAGAGAGGGAACACAAGCAGGGGGAGTGGGAAAGGGAGAAGCAGACTTCCCGCTGAGCAGGGAGCCCCATGCAGAGCTCGATCCCAGGACCCTGGGATCATGACCTGAGTCAAAGGCAGACACTTAATGACTGAGCCACCCAGGCACCCCTACCCCTGTCTTTATATGTGGGCTGTAGATAGAAATTCCCATCTTATCTTAGTATAGGGCAACTTCAGGATTGTCAGGGACAATCATATGCTCCCTGAATCCTGTGTATATTTTGATATAGTAATAACTCAAGATTGAATGTGACAGAGGATAGTAGGTCCTTCTGTTTACAACCTAAACTGGCACTACTAGGAATCAATAGCATGAACACAGTTTATAATTCGGTTGGCACAACAATTATGAAATTATGTATTTTTATATGAATTAAGGAAAAAATTTGGGGAACCACATTTCAAAATTTGTGCAAAAGGTGGGAGTTTATTACTCGTTTTATACTGCATTATTTTAAATTCTCACAAACTGTGATTACACTCTACCAGGAATGGTTGAACTTCTCTGGTGAAGTTGTTCTGTTTGTAGTCTGTGAACATCATGGGTTATGTAATTGATCAGGTTCCCCTATTTTTGTTGTTGGCTAAAAATCACAGAGCTATACCACAGAAATCTGCCTCATTTATAGAAAAGTAGTAATTAAAAAATTTAACCTCATGTCTGATTTGTAATTAGCCTCTTTCTTGGACTCAGCTTATGCTCCCCCAAGCCTGTGGCTATCCACTTAATAATCTATTTTGTCTTCCTTTAGCTCATGAATTTTGTAAATCATTTTAAATTCTTATTGGAAAATAATGGAATGTAAGAATTTAAAATTATATTTTGATATCTCTTTTAATACGACCCTTTTTCCATGACCTTGTCCAATGAGTACCAAGTTTTTTGCCCATTTCCTTTGGCAAGTATGTATTCCTCTGTTGAATATTCCTCTGTACAGTGATTTAGCCAACAAATGGTTTTGTAAGACATCCCATATGGCCTTTTGTTTGGTCCTAATTCTTCTGGTAAATATCCTCTAAAACTATGTTTATTAAAAAATCCATCCATTTTTATTTTATAAGTATAGTCTTTAATAACTGTATAATTCTCTTCTGAGCCTTTTTTAAGAGACTCAAACCATCTCTCAGTCTTGCATCAATTTTTATTTTGTGGCTTTTTTTTAAAGATTTATTTATTTATTTATTTGAGAGAGAGAGCACGCGTGGGAAGGGCAGAGGGAGAGGGAGAGATGATTTGAAGCAGACTCTGTGCTGAGTGTGGAACCTGACTCAGGACTCAATCTTACAACCCTGAGATCACTATCTGAGCTGAAACCAAGAGTCAGATGCTCAACTGACAGAGCCACCCAGGCGCCCCTTGTGACTTTGTTTTTTTTTTTAGCATAGTTTGCATTGAGGCAAAGGCTCTGCCATGGCCTCGTGAAGATGGTGTGGCAAAGGTCCTCAGCCCACAGATGCCAGTCTTGCTCTAGGATCACCATGAGAGTAACAGTTGGCATTGGAAAGTACTCAGTCTTTCTTGTTTGGTAATTAAAGCTTATATTTCACCAAGTAGAACTGTGTTAGAATTGAAGAGTCACAGCTAACTAGACAGCAGAAGCAGAAAAAAAGATTTGTGCTCTTTTACTATGAGATTTTATTCTCATCACATGATTTCCGCCCTGTATTTTATTATCAACATCTATTCTTCTGATCTTGTCTATGTTATTAATATATGCTTCAAAAATATTTTATCTTTTTACCTTCTATTTTGATGTTTCCATTTGTCCAATGAAGTGGTCACCTTTTTTTTTTTAATTTTTTTTTTTAAAGATTTTATTTATTTGACAGAGAGAGACAGCGGTGAGAGAGAACACAAGCAGGGGGAGTGGAAGAGGGAGAAGCAGGCTTCCCGCGGACCAGGGAGCCCGATACAGGATTCGATCCCAGGACCCTGGGACCATGACCTGAGCCACCCAGGCGCCCCGAAGTAGTGACCTTTAGGCTCATAACAACTTCATTTCTCTGACAATCATACCCACCAGTAAGGGAGGGGCCTTTACAACAATTTTGTATTGTCTGCCTTTGCCCCTGTGCCAAAACAGCTGAGCTAGAGGTCCAGTCATATTTTCTCTCTGTGAGTCAGTCTGTGTGGGTGCCTCGAAGTGAGCTGATGTCTACTCAGAAAGCTGTGAGGCAGCCATTTTCCATCACCTTCTGTGCTGAGAAGAAGAAGTGAACACTCAGAGAGAAGCAGGGACGGAAAGCATGGCTGATTTCCTTGGTAACTATTCACTGTTTCCAATGCCTCCTGTGATTTAGCTATCCTTGGGCTCAGTGAATTACTCAATATCCTTCTAATAAAAAATTTTTTTTGGGAGCCTGGGTGGCTCAGTTGGTTGGGCGACTGCCTTCGGCTCAGGTCATGATCCTGGAGTCCCGGGATCGAGTCCCGCATCGGGCTCCCTGCTCGGCAGGAAGTCTGCTTCTCCCTCTGACCCTCCTCCCTCTCATGTGCTCTCTCTCATTCTCTCTCTCTCAAATAAATAAATAAAATCTTAAAAAAAAATTTTTTTTCCCTTTCTTAAGCCAACTTGAATTGCTTTCTGTTGCCACTAGAAAAACTGGCTAAGTCATATTATTACCAAGTGAAGAGCCTCCAAGAGAGTTCTTTGGGAGCAGTAAATTCCCTTTTTCGTGTTCCACTTTGCTTTTTTCACAAAAATTCCATTAGTATTTTCTTCTCAGAGCCCCTTAGGCAACACGTTGTGCCCGAGTTCCTTTGCCACTTGTGCTACATGTTTCTGTTTGGAATTGTGCTTGTCCCAAGTCCAGGTGATCTTTCTTACTCTTTCAAGTATTCCTCTGAGCACTGTTCTCTCTTTGTCTCTTACTGTGCTTCTTGTCCTCTCTGAGGTTCAAGTATTCCACAGTTTTCTGGACTTAAGTTCTATCTACAAGGGGACCCGTCATTCACGTTATCTTTGATCTCTCCGTACATTAATCCCTCTGCATCTTTTCTTCCCACTTACATTCTTCCTCTCTGGGTTTTCGACAAAGCTGCTCTTACGGAGGCAAGTATTTTTGTCTTCTTTCTTCCACAAGAACAAGTTTCTCCCTACCATTTTCTTTCTTTCTTTTTTTTAAAAATTATTTATTTATTTATTTGAGTGAGAGAGAATGAGAGATAGCACGAGAGGTAAGAGGGTCAGAGGGAGAAGCAGACCCCCCGCTGAGCAGGGACCCTGATGCGGGACTCGATCCCGGGACTCCAGGATCATGACCTGAGCCGAAGGCAGTCGCTTAACCAACTGAGCCACCCAGGTGCCCTCTCCCTACCATTTTCTTATGTAGCTATTGTTCACCTCCAGATTCTTCTTCTTTTCCTTTTATTTATTTCCCTCTTTGTATATAGAATTTCTTTTTTATATTCCTTAAACTGTTCCTGGAGCCTATCCTACTGTGTTCTCATTGTCCTGTGTGTCTTCCCTGCATTCATTTGTGCTGAGAGAATGAGATCCCAGTTTAATCAGGTGCTCTGGCTCATCTCTCTTCACTTTTGGAAATTGTCTGAGTAGAACTTTGTAGATTCAGAGATTATGAAGGAGGAGAGTATTAGTCTGGGTTCTCCAGAGAAATGGAATATATATTCTTTATTGTATATATATTTCTTAATTTTATTCATATATTTATTATACTGTATACTTATACATTATTTATATATTATATTTATTTTATTATGTATAGAAAGTAAGGAATTTAGTTCATGTGGTCAGGAAGGCTGAGAAGTCTGAGGCTTCGTGGTCAGCAAGCTGGAGACCCAGGAGAGTCATGGTGTAAACTTCCATTTGGTGTAAGCTTCAAGTTCAAAAGCAGGGGTAGATTGATATCTCAGCCAGAAGACAGGCAGAGAGAGTGAATTCTACCTTATTCAGCCTTTTTGTTCTATTCAGGCCTTCAACAGATGGGCCCATGGTCAATGGCATCCACCCATATTGGGGAGGGCAATCTGCTTTACTCAGTCTGCTGATTCGAACGTTAATCCCATCCAGAAAGATTTTTGCAGACACAAACAGAGTAATGTTAACCAAATATCTAGGCACCCTGTGGCTCAGTTAAACTGACATATAAAGTTAACCATCATAAAAAGTTAAATAAAATTGCCTCAGCTGCTCATCCACATCTTGTAGGCATCCACGTCCTGGTGGATCCCACAGGGCTCACCTCCCCTAGTTTTCTTAGGGATTTGAGTTCCTGTTCTCAGTGAAGTCTTTACATGTTTACTTCTCTCACACATTTCTCTCATGGCTATTCCTTCTCTTTACTCTCCAATTTGATCTAGGGAAGGAATAAATTTGCACAAAAACTGCCCAAGTAAGGCATTTGAGGATAGCTAGCACTGCAGAGAGCTTGGGAGGCAGAGAGATTGTACACTACATCAGTGTCATGAGTCAAACTCATCCAGCAGGTAGTTCTGTCTTTAGCAAACATATCCAGTTACTCCACCCACAGGATTTCCTCACTGGGCACCTTCCTCTCACCGATGGCTCAGCTACCTGCCTCCTCCTCTTCTTCCTCTCCCTCCTTTCTGTCTTGAAGCCCCAAATTCCTGTTTGGTTCAGATGGGAGTTAGGCTAATTCTTTGTTGTGGTGCATCCTTCCAAAGTGCAAATGTACAGAATCACGTTTCCTACCTAAAGACAGTTCCATCCTGAAAAGCTATTAAAATGCTAGTTTATTCACTCTGCTTTGCTTATTCATGCAAGTAATCATTCATTCATTAAACTTTAACAAGTACCTACGTAGCATCCATTAAACATGGGATGCAAAAGAAAGGCAAAAGTTGTGTCAGAACAGTGTTTGAAGTGATGCTATTAGCATTTTATGCTATGATTTAGTATTTATTGTATTAAGAAGGAAGACTTAGAGTAAGAAGGAAAGAAACGCCAGCTAGTGTTAGGGCTGAAAAAGAAAACTAACATATGAGTAATAAAAGAAAAAAAATCACACATTTGTTGAGGCTACTGCATTAAAAAGACCGAACAACAACCTTCCCATTCCTTAGGGAATTTACAGACTAGTAGGGGAGATTAACAAGCAAAGAGGAAACTGCAGCTCAGTCAGTATGCTACAGCAGAGGTGAACATGGGATGGCAGGGATTCAGCATGGATGGACAGGGGTCATCATAGGATATTTTTTAGAAAGAGTTCCACTGGGCGCCTGGGTGGCTCAGATGGTTAAGCGTCTGCCTTCGGCTCAGGGCATGATCCCAGGGTCCTGGGATCGAGTCCCACATCAGGCTCTCTGCTCCTTGGGAGCCTGCTTCTCCCTCTGCCTCTCTCTCTCTGTCTCTCATGAATAAATAAATAAAATCTTTAAAAAAAAAAAAAGAAAGAGTTCCACTAAAGCTGAGTCTTGAAGGATGAGAGGACTTAGGTAGGTAGTGAATCATTTGTTTATTAATCTTTTTTAAAGATTCATTTATTTATTTGACACAGAGAGAGTGAACACAAGCAGGGGGAATAGCAGGCAGAGGGAGAGGGGAAAACAGGCTCCCTGCTGAGCAGAGAGCCTGACGTGGGGCTCCATCCAGGACCCTGGGATCATGACCTCAGCTGAAGGCAGATGCTTAACCGACTAGAGGCACCCTGGTAATGAATCATTTGTATGTTCTCGTGTACTGGCAGGTGGAGGTGGGGCATGAGGGTGAGTGGATGTGGGGTGTGATGATGAGGAAGATTCACAGGGATGTCACACTGATAGTTAGGGCTAGACACCATAAATTAAACTCTGCTTTTCCTCTGACATTCCCTTATCAGTAGATGACACCAACACTCACCTGATTGCTCAAGCCAAAACTGGGGCATCATCCTTCTACATCTTCTCCCTCAATGAACATATGTAGTCTATCAGTTACCAAGGTTGGCCATTCTGAACAACTTTCAGAACCCTAAATATGCTATCCCTCCTTTTACCTCTGAATGTTTGTGAATATTATTTGCTCTATCTAGAACATGGTTCCTCTCCCACACATCACTCACCTTTGCTTGGCTAACTCCTACTCATTCTTAAAGTGTCATTTTAGATATCACTTATCCCAGGAGGCCTTGCCTGACAACCTACATCCAGATTAGATACTCTTCCTGTGGGACCCCAACATACCCCAGGAAAGCACTTATGAGCTTCTATTGTAATTGCCTACTTGTTTCTCTGTCTCCTTCACTAGTTTATGAGCTCCATGAAGGAAAGGATATTGTCTCTTTTAATTATAATTACTCTTACAGTGACTGACACCATGGTTGGCACAAGGTAGGTAGTCAGTAGACATCTGTAAAATGAATGAGTAAATGAATGATTGAAATTTTGCAGGTAGAAAGTTCCAGTCATGATAATATGCTATGATTGGATATGATCTGTGTGGCAGAATGGAGCAGGAGCTGAAGTCACCAGAATTGAGAAGGCCAAGGGCTTGTTTACTTTGTAGGTGTCTAGAGGGAACAGTGGTTGTTCAGGACGATAGCCCATCATGACATGGATAAAAAGACCATAAACCACAGCCAAGATCTTCAGAAAACACAGTGAGTAGGTGGGGAGGGCAACAGATCAGAGCTGAGAAAGGGTAAATTGTGCATCAGCCAGAATCTGTGAGTGTCAAGAAGGAAGGAATTTTGTATAAACATGGAGGAACATTTTTTACACTAGGAAACATTTTTTTTCTGTTCATATAAGGCTCTCAGATCACCTTCAAGCCCCATCTCTCTATATATACTGTCCTTAACAATGGCTTTAATCTTGGACCCTTAAGTTGAAAGTGTCTGGTGAGCATTTCCCATTGTTGCCTTTCAGTTTTTCATTCCCAAGTTCAGACTCCAAGTCAGCCACCCCTGTTATTGAGACTGCCAGTCCATCATAATGCCTTTGAAAACAGTCACAATGCCTCCCGCAGCAAGTGTTTCCTCCCTGGAGAGAGAAAAAAAAAACATGTTTTTAACCTTAGCTTTCAAAGGATGCTCTCTTATTGGCTCATTCTTTTTCTTTTAATGCTCTCTTCAAAATCCAATTTTTCTGATGCTCTGTGGCGCACACTGAATGACTTATTTCCAGGGATTTGAATTACTGCAAACAGGTCTCTTGGGTCCATCCAGTGGAATCAATAATAGGCATTCCTACCATGTAACGTCTTGCCACGCAGTATTTAGTCTCCCTTTTTATTTAGATCATCACAGTGAATCTTTATATAATGGTGCCCTTCTCTTACCCTTCTCTGCCAGAAGGTTCCTTTTCTTTCCCTTCCTTCTCAATTCCTGCCGCTAGGAGAAAAGGTACTGTGGAGAAATCAGCAATATTTGTATCTTTTCTTCTCATCTTGTATTTATCTCTGCTTTTCTTCCCTTTTACTTTGCCCATTCCAATTCTTCAGCTGTGTCTTGCTGGCCACTTTCTTGAGACACTGTCTCACTCTCAATAAGACACAGATTCACTCTGGAGGACTCTGAGTGCAGACCTTTGACCTCTGACCCCATAGTCAGGGCTCCTCCGGTCTTGACTTTCCCCACTAGGTTCTGCATGGTGGGAGCAGACCCCATGCTCACTCTCACTGTGGTCCTCCACTCTCCCGCTTCTTGTTCTTTCCTTAGGCCAACTGCAGTGTCCCCCTAACTACTCACCCTGCTAAAGGACATACATTTCCCTCCCAAAGACCACAGTTTGATTTGGATAATTGAATTTGATCATCAGAGATTGAGGGAAAGAAGGCCTTTGAAGATGAACTCTTATGAAATCATTTTCACCAATTTGAGGCCTGCCAGCAGACGATAATGAAGACAACGATGCCATTTACATTAGTAACATGTGAATATCATACAGTATTGATAGAAGAGAAGGTAATCTTCTTTGACCTAGAAGGCAGCTTCAGCGGGAAGCATGAGAAAGGAAAAGGGCACTAAATCAGCCTTGGTAACCCATGGGTGATGGGTGTCACAGATAGATCATGCTTATATTCGAGTAGAATTTTTTCTCACAAAACCAAACAGGAAGAGAGGTAATATAAATCTTGACCTGTTGCCTGCTTTTCTCCTCTGTGTGTTGCAGAAAGTCTCAAGGTGAAAAGAAAATACAGAAATCTGGGAGTTTCTTTGTGCTGACAGTTTCCCCCTCAGGATGAGGAAGAGATTCTACTTGATTCTCCAACCTCTAGCTTTATAGGTTATCAGAAGATACCACACACCTTTCTAAACTCCTTTACAAGAAACACTGATTTAGAGCCCCAGGCCTCTGCTTGTGGCTGGTTCTGAAGCTTCTCTCCAATATGAGAAAGAGGCCGAGGGAAAGGTCAGAAGGACAACTCTTCCAGTTCACGATGAATTCCTGTAGAGCACACAGCAAATCTGTGCCCACCACCAACTCCTGGGTGAAGATGTGAGCATTTAGAGGCTCCTTGTGTTCCCACAGTGGGATGGGAATCAGGGCAGATACCTCTTTGTTTTCATTGTGCTTTTTACAATCCATTAGGTAGGTAGAGGAACCACTGTTACACCATTTTAGAAATGAAGAAATGGAAGCAAAGCTTGGTAATGTGTCTGGCTAGAGGCCATGAAACACATCACAGATGCAATCGAGCCTGGGCCCCAGGTCTTCTGACAACTGGCCTGGCCTCTTGCTATTGGTATGAGGTGCCTCTCCTAAGCCCTTATTCTTGGTCAGAAGTCATATTATTCTGAACAAAAAGAAGCTACATTAAAAAAATTCTAAGCATGTAGTTTGTTCTCTGGTCACTGAGTTGATGCATTTATCTAATCTGTACACACAGAGCTCTGACTTCATTGTGTTTTGCTAGAATCACATTCCAGGGCTTTTGGTCGATATTATGCAACACCACTTTGCTGGTTTGTGCTCTGCCAATTTTTGGGAGCAAGCTTAATTATGCAAATGCACCTGATAACAGAGTATTCATTTTAGTCATGCTCAATTATTTATTTTTTATTCATGGCATTAGTGACTTGGACAGAGCTTAGTAACAGCTCATCTCATATCTAGCAAGGAGACACAGGAAAGGACACAATTCTGATGCAGGTCAACTGCCCCGATGGACATCAAGCTGCTTCAGGGAAAGCCACATTTGAGGCAAGGCCAGCTATTTCTAGGGAAAATGCGCTCTATTGCCTATCTGTTGTTCCCAGACTGAGAGGCCATTTCACGGGACTGGAGGAGCAGTGACACTTGGAGGCAGAGAGAACAGTACTTGAAATTATTGGTTTGAAGGAGAATGGAAAAGAAACCTGTTTGGTTACTTCCACTGACTCCTAGACTGCCACCTCTCCCCATTTGTGCTGCTTCTGCCTTTAGGGATAATAAAAAGGAGTCTGGAGGGAAAGCAGTAGAGACAAGTGGAAAGAGATATGCTAGAGTGTTTTGTTCTTCTCAAAAGACAGCAAGTGAAAATCAGGCCACTGAGCAGAAATAGCATGGCAGCTATCTTTAGCTCTTTCATTTTTCCACAAGTGCCATGATCTCATTGACACTGGGCATTTGCCTATTTTAACTGGACAGCACTCTGTTGTGGTTAACCTGTACTCATCCTAGAGGTGTCTGTTTAAGTGTGACTTCTCCCAAGATGTCTTCCCTGAACACTTCACCTCCATCCTCATGCCTGGAATAGGAGAGGCACCCCAGCAGTGTTCTCTCATAGATTCAGGTTTATTACTTATGGTGCCTGTTATTTCATTTAATGGGATTACTTGTTTCATTGTATGACTCCCCATCTATGAAGATGGAGACCATGTCTTCACTGTTTGCTGATGCACAGCACCTAACTCAGTGCTTGGGAGTTGGTAGCCCCTTGATAAAAGTTTGTTGAGAGAGAGAGAGAGAGAGAGAAAAAGAAAGAAAGAAAGAAAGAAAGAAAGAAAGAAAGAAAGAAAGAAAAGAAAAGAAAAGAAAAGAAAAGAAAAAAGAAAGAAAAAAAGAAAGAAAAGAAAAGAAAGAAAGAGAAAAAGAAAGAAAGCAAGAAAAAAGAGAGAAAGAAAGAAATTGTGATGGGGGGTTCAGGCTTTAATTTCATGCTTAATGTCCAATTGAAGCCCAGAAGGACTCACCTAATATCTGTTTCCAACTGTGGAACACACAATATCTTTTCTACTGTATAGTTGTGTCTAATTAATTGATAACTTTTGTGAACACAGTGGTGGCTAAAATATTTGTCTGTCCAACAAACTTTGTCTTAATCTTTCTTCTGCTAACCTACTGTTTCTTCTCTCCTCCACTCCCCCACAACCACCAGAGAGGTGGGACTAGGACCCAGGGCTGGCCCATTATGGCTCTTCACCAGGATTGAAATTGGAAGAAAGCATTTTCTTTCCTGATGGGGTTATTGTATTGAGAGATTTGGATCTGGGACCACTGAGAGCCACTTTGTCTACCATATCTGAGAGAGTCTACGGATGAAGCCAATCAGAAAGCCAAGTAGAAAGCCAAGTAAAATTCAGTTAGGGTCCTAAGACCCTGATTCTTGCACCTCTTTTTTTGTTCCCATGCCATTCCCCAGAATACATTCTAGTTAGGAGGCCCATAAATAATTTTTCTTTAAGTCAATGTGAGTTTGATTTCTGTTTCTTACAACTGAATGAGATCTGGCTAATGCAGTAATTAAAGTGCATTTATTTTTAGGGACATAGGGAGAGTCAGCTGAAGTCAGGGGAAAAGGTTGCCACATCCTTAGTTTCCAAGTTTAAATGGGCTTTTGACTTTAAAAGTCAGAGTCCTGATAAATATAGAAATTGTTACCTGAGGCCAGACTTAAGGGTCAAGACCACAGCTGTAATTGTACCAATGGGAAGTGGATAAATCATTGCAACACCTAAAAGAAGTTTCAAGTCCTAATTCTGTCTCAGGCTCATCCAAGGACGTCAATGGTCATGGTCAACTCTTCTGGCAAGTATCCAGGGGCGGGTGGAGAAACTCATCCAAGGACTTACTGTGTGGCCAGGGAAGTGAGTCCTTGACCTTCTGGTTCAGAAATATGCTATATATGCCATGGACCAAGACAGCTGATGTTGCTAATCCTTTCTGTGCTTTCCAAAACAGGAGTTTTTATTGCAGACATTATGTATTCCTTCATAATTTTATATTGGCTCTGGTGGGGTGGTTAAGTTCCCTATTTGGCAAGAATATGAGAAGACTTGGAATTCAATCTAGCAAATGATGGGATTTGGGTAGTCCCTTTGGAAAGGGTGGCTGTGTTTTCTGTTGTACATAGGGTCCTGGTATTTCCATAGGTGGGCATTTTTTAATTTAATGTCAGGGGAGAAGGTGCCTTGATATGTTAGGAAGTGAAGGGGTTGAGTGCAATAATCTGTAATAGCTATCATGTTGTTCCTATAGTTTCTCCACCCTCTTCTCTGATGAAATGCTTCCTCCTCCCATTTCTCCTTCATCCCCCTGCCATTCTGAACCAGCCATGACAAAGACCTTGTAACTTGCTTCTGGCCAAAATTGTGTTTTGGGATTGAGAGATAATCTCTGGGAAAAAGAGACCTCTTTTCTACTGGGTATGCCCAAATGGGGGGATGCGAATCTGCGAAGACTAGAGGGGCCAAGATGTGGAAAAGAAGGTTGTGTTTTCTGGGTTTGATTCCCCATCTCTGAGACCTCAAGGTCCCAGATCCTGTTATTGCTCATTTAATCCTGAGGCTACTCCAGTATCCTATCTCCCTTCTTGGGTCAATAAAATCTCTGTTCTGCTTCATCTAGTTTGATACTGATTTTGATCACTTGCAACTGAAAGAATTGTGACCTCAATGTCATCTCCTCAGAGAATCCTCTTTTGACCACTCTAGCTAATTTAGTGCCCTTTCTGCAACCTGCCATTTTCTATCTTGTTACCCTATTTTATGTTTTATAGCACTGATTGCTCTCCAAAATTAGCTCTTCAGAAAATGTCTAATTTTCTATCTGTTTATTGCTCATTCTTCTCTCCTCCCCGTCCTGCTACTAAAATGTAAGTTCTATGAGGTCAGAGATTTCATGATTTACTCATTAATTAATTTTCCTAAGGCCTAGAACAGAACTCAGCATGCAACGGGTGCCTCTTAATAAATATTTACTAATTAAATCACTAACATAGGTGTAAAGACTAAGAAATGCCAAGGAAAGGGAGTCTGCTGGTGAAGGCATCCATCTATTCATCTATCCTGATTCTCCTAGCTTTCCTATTACTTCACTAATTGATATTAAATATTTTTCCATTTTCTCTCCTTTGGTTGTCCTTTATTTAGAGTAACCTTACTACTCAAGCTTTACATTGTTGTTCCTGTCACTTCCTCTGGTCCTCTGCTGCTTTTTTGTCCAAAAACTCCAACCTCAGTCCAGCTTTCCTAAATGCTTATACACTAGATGATTTCATTATTGAAAATGTTACACTTCCTTTTGGTTCTCCACCCCAGGAAACTACTCAACCATAGTGCTTGAGTTCCTTATGACCTGCCTGAATAATTTTCTAAAGCTTTCTGGTGGTGGGGATGTGATTAAGAGATCTAGTTTCTTAAATGTGTGTAGCACTTTATTCTTTTGAAGACATTTTTGAATGAGTTAATCTCAGCTGGTCTACCTAACATCCCTTATGAAGTAGACCAGATTGGAACTGGTATGAAAAATTCAAAGATGAGAGGGGCACCTGGGTGGCTCAGTTGGTTAAGCATCTGACTCTTGATTTTGGCTCAGGTCATAATCTCAGGGTCATGAGATTGAGCCCTGTGTCGGGCTTGGTGCTGGGTGTGGAATCTGCTTAAGATTCTCTCTCTCCCTCTGTGCCCCTCCTGCCCTCCCCCCCCAAAATTCAGAGATGAGAAAACCAAGGTATAGAAAAGCTGGTGGTTCTTCTAAGGCTACAGAGGTTGTGAAGGTAAAGCCTTGACTTTAATCCAGTCTTCAATTTCTTTGTAACATCTGAGACTCTGTTGAGAAGACTGTCCATTGGGATGACAAACAAATCATAGAGCATTGGTAAGCTGGTGAAGTCTAGGACACAAAATCAATTGAGGCCATATTTTACTGGATTTACAAAACAAACTAGAAAGTCACATCCATATCACTAGTCAAATTCTGTTATTAAAAAAGAACTGAAAGCTGCCATTTGGAATTTCTTATGGCACTATTTATCAAATCCCAGCCACAAAGGGATAGAAAAATATCATTTTTGAACAATTTGCATTTTCCCTGTTTTAAGTAAAATCCAATACATCATAGGCCCAATGACATTTTAAGAGTTTCAAGTCTGTAATGGCTGTCATGACATGAATCATTCAAACAGAGGCCACTGTCCTGAACAATGACTCAGAGTAAACAGCTCTAAGAGAGAAAAAACACATTTTCCCTCTACTTGGAGTCATCGTTCAAATGAAATCAACCTACCAAATCCATGACGACTTTCCGAAGGCTGGGTGCTTCTACTGTGTCCATGGCAGAAGCACATTCTTGAGGCAAGTCCACCAAACAAGGAGCAGGGACTTCTCAGGGTCAGTCCCTTATTTACCACTAATGAAAGTGAAACCCCAGGCAGGTCTTTTCAGTTTTCCTTGTCCCAGCTTCTTCATTTGTAAAATGAGAGAGTTAGACTGCATAGGCTGAGAGGTCCTTCTGGTTCTAAGAACTGCTGATTAGGGGTCATTTTACTCCAGTGCAGGAGTTATGATTGATTATGGATATTTTCTTTCTTTTTTTAAAAAAAGATTTTATTTATTTATTTGAAACACAGAGATACAGAGAGAGAGAGAGAGAGCATGAGCAGGGGGAGAGGCAGAGGGAGAGGGAGAAGCAGGCTCGCCGCCAAGCCAGGAGCCTGATGTGGGGCTCGATCCCAGGACTCTGGGATCATGACCCGAGCCAAAGGCAGACACCTAACCATCTGAGCCACCCAGGCGCCCCTACAGATATTTTCTTACCCATTGAGAGAAGCTAGGACACCAAGTGAGAACACCTCAGAGCATGACATGTGGTGGGGAGTTTTTCCTGCTTCAACTACCACTGTGGTGAAGTGAGGAAGAAGACACATAGTTATCACTTGCGTGGTGAACACTTTAATTTGCACCTGGACATTTGTGTACCTCGGAGGGAGTCATTAGGTTCTTACTTAGCTAGTGTTTTACCAGAAAACATCCTCTGTTGTGGCAAAGGGAAGCACAGTAGCCAGGAGTCCTATTGTACTTTTGTGTGCTCTGTGAACATTCCTGGACCCTGACATTACCTCTCACCCCTAAGATGAGGAGAAATGGGGACATTAGAGAGGGTATAACTGCTTTAACTGTGGCAGGCATGTGATGGAGCAGTCACTGGTCTGAAGGATGGGGTTGGTCTCTAACTGCCGTAGGACTGGATAATAGTGGAGACTATTCCTTTAGATCCAGGCAGTCATTACCTGTCCTTCTAGGTATGATGAAAGGCTTGTTTGGCTTAGGCCAATGTAACTCCTCAATGGAGGACTTCATTTATTGGTAGATAACTTTTTCCCTATGGTAAAATTTTTCTGGAGATGGTGGTTGGGAGGTTTGGGAGTTCCAACTCTTCAGATTTTCATTTGTTCAAGCAGTAACATTCTTTAAATGCTTTAAAGATTTAAATTATTCCATCAGGTGCATACTCATAACCTAATTCTCTTATAACCCAATTAGGTGATTGAATTTGAATAGTCACATAACTCTTGCCAATACACAGTCCAAGCCATTGATTCAAAATAACGGGTCTACAACTGTGGAGCCCAGAAGCCCAGTGGCCTCTTGAAACCATCACCTGGGAGGCATCAAAGAGTTTCCTTTCAGGGACATGCTCGTCCTCACAGGGGATTTGCCAGGATTGCCCAGGATAGGCAGGTCCAGGGATTCTTGGGGTGCCTTCAGTGACCCTAAGACTGGATGCAACAAATGCTAATAGAATCATGGTTTACATGGGAGGCCAGGAGAGTCAGCAGTGGGCATGGTGGCTTTTAGTGCTATATATTTTTTTAAATTGTGGTAAAATACACATAACATAAAATTCACAAATTTAATCATTTTTAAGCGTACAACTCAGCAGCGTTACGTACATTCAGAAAATTATGTAACTACATCACTGTCCATTTTCAGAACTTTTCCTCATCCCCAAACAGATACTCTGTACCCATTAAACATGAACCTTCTATTCCCTTCTCCTCCTAGCTCCTGGTACCTTCTATTCTATTTTCTGTGTCTATGAATTTCTCTATTCTAGCTACTGCTTATAAGTGGAATCATGTAATATTTGTCCTTTTGTGTCTGGCTTGTTTCACTTAGCATGTTTTCAAGGTCCATCCATGTTGTATTGTGTGTCAGAATTTCATTCCTTTTTATGGCTGAGTAATATTCCATTGTCGGGATATGCTACAGTTTGTTTACCCATTCAGCTGTTGATGGACAGTTGGGTTGTTTCCTTTTGGCCACGGTGAAGAATGCTGCTATGAATTTTGCTGTACACATACCTTTCAATTCATTTGGGTGTATATCCAAAAGAGGAACTTCTGGATCATATGGTAGTTCTATGTTTAACTTTTTGAGGGACCAAAAACTGTTTTCCACATGGACTGCAGCATTTTACATTCCTATCAGCAGGGCACAAGGATTCCAATTTTTCTACATTCTTACCAAGACTTGTTATTTTCTGTTTTGTTTTACTTTTTGATAATAGCAATCCTAATGGTATGAAGTGGTAGCTCATTGTAGTGATGATGTATTTTTGGTAAAGCAAGGGAAGGAAGGCCTAGAAAGAATAGGATTGCTTGGAAATTTAGCCATTGCCTATATTCCAGAAGATGTAAGTTGTGCCAGAAGTTCTGTGGTCCATTTAGAACAAGTTACTTAACTCCTGAGTCACTGTTTTTCCTCAGTACATATGATCATGAACCTCAAACTAAATAAGTCATCTAGGAAATACCACCTGCCCCAGCTTAAATTGAGAACATGTGCTGGATGGTGGGCCATGTTTCTTGCTGATTTATTTGCCATTAGCAAGTGATAGGTATGGCACAATTTAGTGAGGCCTAAAGTTTGGCCCATTTATTTCTTGAAATGATAAGTCTGAATTTCTCAAGCTAATAGTGTAGATAAGGAGGAGGTAGGGTTTAGCCATTACTATTCTATAGAGATATATCCACTTTATGCAGCAATTTATTAGGAATAATATAGAATTGTCATTTTTATTGACCTTCCATTAGCTTTCAGTTTGTGAACAAAAAGTTGGTTAAATCAATTCAAAATACCTTTTTCTTCCTCTCCCCCAACACTCAACTACTGATGTTTGTACAGAATCTGAAATCTAATATCCCACAAGACTCAAAGTGAGTAAGGATGCCCCTTATCAAATAGGCAAGCTTTTCTAGTGAGATAAAGCATGGATGGCTATGTCCTGACTTCATTTTAATTAGTTTCTTATCATCTGATAACACATTGGGATGAACTTTCTTTTATATATAAGGCCGCTGTGTTTTCAATTTCATGATCTAGGAAGAGATCTTAGTTGACAACTTGACATGCCATCTAATTATTACAAAAGAGAAAGATTACTGATCGGGTGTGCCAAAATGAAAAACAGTTTGCAGAGAGCAACTAATTTTTAATTAGCTCATATTTAATAATTTCACATAGCAAGTCACCTCACTCTGTGCTCTTGGCACATATTTTGCATTGAAGGAAACAGCAGGAAATGACATGACTCAAAATTAGGCATTCCATGAATGATGTTTTTAAATGGTGGGGCAGTCATCCCACTGCAATATGGACTGGCTTTTAGCCCATGGAGTTAAAGGAGAGTGATACAGGTATAAGGATGAATAAAAACTCAGCTTTGTTCCCACAGAATGCCTGACTCCCCTCTCAGAACGGAAGAGATGGAGATCCATGTTAGGCTTCTCAAATTTCACTAAAGGATATCAATGGATCCCCTAGCTCAGCTGCAAGTTAAAACATACCATTTCAAATTTAAGTAGCAAGAGAAAAGGGCCTCCAAGCCAGGTAATTGTCAAGGATTACAAATCTGAATTCTCTTGTGCTCTGTTCAAACTCTTAGTTGAGAGAGAATATTTACAGAGAGGAGTTCGTAGGATAGACAGTCTTTTAGGTCCTCCAGATAAGTGCTTCCCAATTTCTCTTAACAAGGGAAATAATAACATTAGTATTTATTAAAATCATGAACACTGATACTTGACAACTGGTATAGCACTGAACCCGACCAGTCAGAAGGGATGTTGGCTGCAAATAACCACATTGTATTGTTTCTGTTTTTGAAGATGGGGGTTCTTTTCCACATCACAAAGTCATGTGGAGCCCCCTGCCTACTGTCACCCCGACACTAAGTGTCCTCAGAATGTCTCTTGTCAAACAGAGAATGAGAAAATAAGCCTTCACAAACCGTGGGCCCAATTTAAATTAAATGTATTTTATAATCACAGTAGCATCCATAAAGATTTGAACATTTTTCATACGTTAATGAATGAGGCAATTATTTATAGAATAAATGTGTGGGCACTTCTTCAGGAACCTTTGCAAAAACTTCAAGGTTCCCTAGGGCTTTGTGGTGCACAAGTTAGGAATCACAGAGTAACATGAGTTAATTATGCTGTGTAATCACCAGATGAAGATAAAAAAATCTATTGGATGGTAGTAAAGGGCCTGGTTCATTACATCACACAGTGCCCCATCTCTTTAGGGAGACTTCTAGATTTATGAAAAGCTATTGTTTTTTCTTCTTGGCAGACAGTTTGATTTTATCTTTGGGAAGCAGAATTGTGTGAGGGACGAGAAGAACATTAGCTGTTGGAAAATTTGGAGGCACTTTCCTCCAAATGTGTCGCTCTCCTGTGGCCAGCAAGTAGTACTTCATTGATATTTCCTATCAGCCTTATCTCCTACCGTTGGATCCCTCTTCTTCCTCTTTATCCTCTCCCTTTAATTTGTTATCTTGATGTACCTTATATACCTTTGAAAGATACTGTCAATCTTCTCTGGAATATAGCTGGGTATCAATAAACAAAATCAAATGATTGCTGTCAACAGGGCGGCAAGTCTGTATAAGCAATGAGGCAGAGGTGTGTTGATTGATTCCTTGTAGGAGATCTATGGCCATTTGAATATTGTGTTAAGATTTCTCTGCCAACCCTGTAAGCCCCTGCTTCGCTTACAAGGCTGACAGGTATGGTTTCGCTGGGAAAATCATTGGAGTGAGAGGAAATTCTGCGTTTTAACTGTCAGCGTTGGTATTAAGTAACTGAATGATCTTGCTCAAGGCTTTGGGGCATTGGTTCTCTTATTTTCAAAGTCAAGTGCTGATTAGTCCAGAGATCAGAGCTCAGTACCGTCTGGGGTCCAAGGACCTCTGCAGGGAAGTCGGGGTCCGAGGCACTGGGTGTAAGGTAAAGACAGAGGTGATACTTTGGGGAACGGAGAGCACCTGCCCCACCTGCGGCGTGCCCATCCTTTAAATACTCCGCGTCAGCTGAGCAGGGGCCTTCAATTTATCCATAGGCTGTCAGATGGGGTTTTTCCCCCCCATTTTTCCTTTCTTAAGCCCTGGTGCCCAGGACCCTGCAGGGCCCCTCATTCTGACAATCCGTGGTGACAACTCCATTGTTCAGGGCAGTCCACCCCGTTCAGACCCGGCAAGCATGGAGACTGAAATGACAGCCAGCGTGTGAGTTCAAGTGAGGGGAGTGCACGGGACGGGGGACACGAGAATCCCCTTTAGAATCCGCTGGCAGCCTCCAGACCGGGGCATAGCTGCGGCCAACAGACTGCGCTGCCAGCCGGGGGGTGGGGCGGGGGCGGCTGGCCTCCCTGAGTTCTGACTTTGAACCGACCATGAATCTAAGAAGCAAAATCACAAACAGTGACAGGCGGTAATTAATAACTCTATCTCAGCTTCCCTTTCTTCCCTCCTCTAGGCCCTTAGGCATTCGGCCTACTTTCTGCTCCTTTTAACAGCTTTCTCATTATATGCTGCCCATCACTCAAGTGCGGTTCAAATGCCAGTTCCTCCTCGAAGCCTCACTCGTCTCCCCAGCTGGAATTCTCCTCTGTGTTCTAGCAGCATCGGTGTGCACTTCACAGAGTGCAGATTGCATTCTACCCAGCGCTAGGAGCATCATGGACATGGCTGTTGTCTCCTGCTGGGACATTCGTCACTTGACAGGAGGGACCACATCTTCCCTGCTTTTCTGTCTTCCTCTCAGTGCCAAGAACAGCGTTTTCCCCAAAGCAGGTGCTCAGTAAATAAGGACGAAAGCCTAGAGTGTAGGCTCCAGGGCCAGAAATGACTCGATGTTGGCTGCTGGATCTAATAGTTAGATGACTTTGGGGTGAATTATCAGCCTCTCTAAGCTTCAGTGTTTATTATTAAGGTTTTTTTTTTTGTTTTTTTTTTTTAGGGTTACACGATAAAATCATGCACAGTTCTTAGCATCGTAATTCCCAGTGCCTGGTAAGCACTGAATAAATGTTAAAAACAATGTTGGATTATAAGCGCACTGTAGCCCTCCTCCTTTCCTCCTCCATGAAAAGTGAGTTTACGCGTGTTGATGAGACACAGGGCCTTGAGGATGACGGCTTTAGGATGGCCCAGAAAGGTACTGACAAAAATTGGAAAACAAGGATTCTGCATCTTAGGTTTAGAGGGATAGGGAGAGAAGGTGGCTGATGCCGGAAAGCAGCAATGCAAACTGATCATGAAGAGAAGGCTTAAGGTAAACAGGGTCAATTTAATTAAGAGGAAAGTGGTACTGGTGGTGCAGAATGGCAGATTTGTTAAAAAAAAAAAAAGGCACAGAGAGTGAAAAGTAAAGATTACATAAAAACTGAGAAAAATTCCAAGACAGACTCTTCCTGTGGAATCTGTCCTAGGACTGGGGTGTGCGGGGTAGAGAGGGACCAGGGAATCCCTGGGTATAGATACCTGAGGGGTGAACAAATCACTTAGGGGCCTGGGGCTGTGCCTGGGACAGGGAGATCCCCTGGGTCTCCCCAGAAGGGGCCAGGCCTCCTTAAAGCTCACAGAAGAGGGGTCTTATCTTCTCTGGAAGGGAGAAAGCCCCAGACCGAAAGTTAAACATGCCAAGTGCAAGCTGGTGACTGAGCTACGGACTAGTAGTAACTCCCCTTTTCCCCTAGAGCCAGGAATGTCAAAATTCCTTATAATTTGACAAGTTGATCTAGATTTCTAAGCACCTGTGAAATGAATGAACCAATGTTGCAATAATGGAAGGATTTGGGAGCGGATAAAGCTTCATGTGAAGCCAGGTAATTAGAAGGTTGCTTGCTGAGCATGGAATTAACTATCATGTTTCATTAATTCTAAGACACATATATTATCACATTTTAATATTTCCCAAATTATGATATATATTAGACAATGGTGTTTGACAGTTGTGCTGGCCAGGTAACAATCGAGATGTGGCTTGCTAAAATTTGCATAAGCATAAGATCAAAAAATGCCAGCACTAAAGCTTGCAGAATGGGAGAAAATCTGGAGGCAAATGTGGATAACACTTTTAAGAAATGTGAACTCACCACAACCCTGATGGCACAAGGGATGGAAAAGGAGACCATTGGTAACTCTTCAGCAAAAAGGGATTAGGAAGAATCAGGTTTGTAAAAGCTTCTCCTAAAGAGAAGCATGATGGCCATCCTGCTTTGGTATGTAGCAGCAGTTTATGTATATTCCCATTTCATTACATGGAATATTAAAAAGATGTGGACACAGGGGCGCCTGGGTCGCTCAGTCAGTTAAGCGTATGACCCTTGATTTCAGCTCAGGTCATGATCTCAGGGTCATGGGATTGAGCCCTGCATCGAGCCCCTGCTTAAGATTCTCTCTTTGCCTCTCCCTCTGCCCCTCCTCTCTCTCTTTCTAGCTCTCTCTCCCTCCCTCTCTAGAAAATAAAAATAAATAATAATAAAAAGAAGATGTGCACTGGGTGTTATACACAACTAATGAATCATTGAACACTGCATCAAAAACTAATGATGTATTATATGTTGGCTAATTGAACATAACAAAAAAAGTAAGAAATAAAATGTATTAGTATTAAAAAAAGAAAATGTGGAGACAAAGATGGAGATTGAATAAAATTAATACGGTTTTTGCTGTTTTATCGTGGACTTTCTTGAATGAAATCAGCTTTTTAAAAAATTTTTATCCAATTGAGAGTGGTTGGCAAGGGACGAATACAATGACCACTAACCCAGTTCGGTGACACTGCCTTAAATCCTGCTATGGCTCCAGCAGTTTTGCGCATCATTGCTTTTTGCCATCAGCTCAAATGCCAACATAACGAGAGGGCAAATGATGCCTTAGCATTATTATAGAAATAGTTTTGACCTTGTGTACCTCATGCCAAAGTCTTGAGGAGGCCCAGGGGTTTGGGCACGCTTTGTGATCTGCTGAGGTAGTCCATCCAGGTCAGCCTTCTGGGTCAGAACACAGCATGCAGAAAGGTGGGGAGTAGATTTTGCAGGGGGTAGCGGGCAACTGGAAGATCTATGAAGTAAGGCCTAAACCAGCACTTTGCTTTAGAATAATATAAAAACAAATCTCAGTGATAAGAGTACTTGATCCTTAGTTTATAAGAAATTACAGTCTAGCAGAAGGGTAAGTCAAGTGTATAGGTAATAGAAACTCAAAAGCTGGGCGCCTGGGTGGCTCAGTCGTTAAGCATCTGCCTTCGGCTCAGGTCATGGTCCCAGGGTCCTGGGATAGAGCCCCACATCGGGCTCCCTGCTCTGCGTGGAGCCTGCTTCTCCCTCTCCCACTCCCCCTGCTTGTGTTCCCTCTCTCCTCGTCTCTCTCTCTGTCAAATAAATAAATAAAATTTTTAAAAAATAAAAAAAATTTAAAAAATTAAAAAAAGAAAAAGAAACTCAAAAGCTGTAGTAGAGTGTTACCGCGGCTTACTTTTTCTTGGTCAGTGGTATATAAAATAAAGTACATCTTTGAATGGGTTCTCTGAGTCTTAGATTCTGTGATGTCTGATAAGGATGTCTGATAAGGAATTTGATTCTCTCCTTATTATTATTCTCACCTGAATCACATGGTGGAGTGACCTGATGCATTGCTTTCCACGAGCGGGTAGAACTGCTCCTGGGACCAGACAGGTCAGGGTCTTTGGGACGGATTTCCCGCTCCCTAGGTGGGATAGAAACGTTTGGTGTTGGAGCCTTCCATGACTCACGAATCTTCTCTTTGAGAGACACAGTTTGTTATGAATGCTATGAATGCACAAATGGGTGAGTGAATAAATATAATGGCCATTTTGCCTCCTTTAAGGAATTTTGCCTATCTACTCTGATGGGATGATTTTGTACTTTAATATTCATAGGGCAGTTGTATTTTATCTCCAATTTTGTCTCATCTTCCAAGAGGAAGGATCATCTTACTCTTACCCCTCTCCTCCTTGCCCTATGCTTATAGATTTAATAAAAAAAAAAAAACAAAAAACGGGATGGACTGATACGCCCCAGTGCCTCCATCACTCTTTCACGTATGCCTGGCTAGCTTGCTCCAGTTGTGGCTCAAGAGGAAGGCTGCTGTCACCTGCAAACTGGAATCACTTGAGTTTACATTTGCAAGGGAAATGGTAACCTAGAAGCTATTCTTTACCTTGAGGGGATTAGAGCTTCAGCTGATACTGGACTCTCTCATTTGTTTCTATAAATTTTTAACAGCCTGGGACGGCATTAAACTCTGCAGAGGGTACAACAGAATGCCACTAATCCTGTTGATCTTACATTGCTTTACAGGGCAAAGAAGAGCGATAAATCCTTTTAAGTGTAAATCAGGAGAGATGTTAGCTATTTCTCTGCAAGGACATGTCTTATTACTAGCTTATTACTTGGCTGCTGTGTTAGAACTCAAGTATTAAATTTGAAATATCTTTTCTCCTTCCCTCTGCTACTTTGCTGATTCTCTTCCTCCACCCATCCCCCCTTCTCCAAGTAATTATACTTTCCCTCTCTCTCTCTGTCTCTCTCTCCCTACCGATTATCCATTTATTTATCTACTGACTTGCAAAATCTGTGTCTGGCCATCCTGCCATTTTAGGCTACATTCCTGCCTAACACTATGACAAATACTTTTGGGGGGAACAGAGTAAGACTTGATCCTTGGTTTCCAAGAGCCTGCAGTCCAGTGGAAAGGACAAGTCAAGTACACAGGTAACAGAAACACAAGGCTGGATTTGACAGACTATAGGTTAAGGGTAAGGGCTCAGTTAGTTGAGATTCTATGTGTGTCTCTACCACTTCCCGCCTGTACGTCCCCAGGCAAAGCCTTTGACCTCTCTGCACCTCAGCTTCCTCATCTGTAATGCAAATCCATTACACAGCGCTGTTGTGAGGATCAAATGAAGCACAGAGTATTTATCACAATGCTATTTATGACCATAATCGATGTCATAATTTGTGCTCAAGGAAATGTATAAACAGTAACCAAATCGATCCTTCCATTTAATATTGTTAACAGTAAATTTGCGCCACTGCCGGTAAAATGTAGCAGGTTTGGTTTTCTTCTGTGTGTACATCAGGACAGGCTGTTTCAGAAATAAAGCTAGCCCAGAGTCCCTGAGCTGTCACTAGCGTTATACATATGGTAAGGCTGTTGCTTTACACGGGTGATATGGTTATGATTGAGACTAGATGCCTCTGGAATTCTCTTTCCTAGGGTAGAAACGTGTTGCAGTAAACCTTGTGCACTGTTTCATTTAATCTCTACTCTAATAAGCAACAATATCCAAATATGTTACCTTCCTGGAGCTGGAATTTACCCAGACTGAAGCTAATCATGCCTGGCACAAGTCATCAGATTTGCTGTGCTTGGTCCCATACAAACCAAGCCCACAGCCTTCCGCCATTTGTAGGTTTCCTTCTTCCCTGTGCTCGGTTTTTTCCCATCTGCTATTATACTGGGGCAAGTCCCATAGCCCTCCCCTCTTGCAGCAACCTTCCACTCCATTCCAGCACAGCCACTGATGATTCATTTGGGTTTTGGGGAAAGCAAGGGTCACAGTCTCCAGAACTTCAGAGAACCAGAGGAGACCAAGCCACTTCATGACTTAGGCCATCTGCAGTTCCCACTGGAAGCAAGGAACAAGGGAGGAAAATGATAAGAGGCCTCGTATCAGACCTCAGAGTGCCTTCTGGCCCCAATTCTGATGTACTCTCTTAACCTGAACAAATTACTGAGAACTTGGGGCCTCAGTTCACCCATTTATACAGTAAATATAGTGTGCTAAACACTCTGTCACGTTATTTTATTCACTAGTTTATCCATTTAACATTTATAAAGCTCCCACTGTATACTGCACCGTTCAGATAATGAGACACATTTCTGTACATCACACACACACAGCATGGCTCACAATGTGATAAGAGCCACAATAAAAACACAAAATGTGAGAGGCTACAGCTCTTCTGTTGTGGGTCTTTAAGCTACTTCTCAGTTCTAGCCACAGAGATCTGTGATTTGTGTCTTCAAGTTTGCTCACACCATCAATGGAGCATTTCCTCTCTGGGCATCTTGTCTCCTCTGGAAAAGGAGGCAAATGAATGTAATCGGTATTTGTAAGGATTTCTTCTCTTTTTTTTTGAGAGGGGAGTGAAGGGGTTTAAAGGGTATAAATAATTCGGTGGGCATGTAACTTTATCTCATTTGTCTCCCAAACTCACTGAGAGCTGGGGAGTGCAAATATCCTTCTCTCCTTTTGATATAAAAGGAAACGAAGAAGCTAGAGCACTTCCTGGAGGAACAGTTAGGGCGAGGATGCTCGGTGTAGGACTATAAATGTGATGCATGGAGAAGCAACTGCTCTGTTAATCCTCCAACGTCCAAACTCCCCCCTGCCACCCATATTCTCTTCTCCTGACCTAGAACAGCCATGATGGAGGAGATAGTGTATGGCAACACCAGTTTCTTGGTGAATGAACTTCATCTGAGCCGAAGTTTGAGTGCTTAGGCTGAGGTCAGCCAGACAACGTTTCCTCCTGCCAATAGGTGGCAGAGGAGGCAAATTTGTCCTAGAATGGAAATAAAATCTGAAAGGAGGGAGCTTGGGTTGGGACCTTCTGTTTGCTCAACCTATGTTTATTATGCGCCTACACTGCAAAGCCCAGGGCAAGGCCCTAAAGCCATGGCTGAGACACGATCTCTGCTTCTTCTGGAGTTCCCTCTCAGCCGACCCACAGAAAGACTGCCCTTTCCAGACAAGAGACACTATGCAAACAGTAAAGTAAAAGAAATAGAAAAAACAAAATACAACTTCGTTAAACGACATTCCTTATCCTGTCTTGATTTGATGCAGTCCTTAGTCCTAACTCTGTGGACAACGGAGGAAACCAGACTTGGTTGACAATGAACTCGAGACAAACAAACAAAACATACAACAACCACAAAACCCCCAAATCTGTGGCTCAAATTCAGGGCCCCCAGCCTTCTCCGAAAGAAAGAAATACGCTCTTATTTTTCATTCAGCTGTTACTACTTCCTGAAATGCTCTAATACTTTCTCTTTAGAACAAGCCGACTTTATTCCAATTCCTTTAAATAACCAGAGGAAAGCCACTGAATCTATTTATAATTTTTAACTTACATAAAGACACAACTTGTGAAAGATATTTGGAAGCTGATTACATGCTGAATAATTAAAAGGCAAGGAATGGGGGTCGAAAATACTGGCAAACTCTTACTCATGCCCCAGCACTCAGCAAAACTGGTGTCTCCCCGGCAAAGGTTTTCCTGTCTTTTTAATATATTCCCCCTCTTCTCTGGGCTCCCACCGCACACTGGGTCTTCTGCCATCACATTAACTTATCTTAGGCTCTTTTATTTAAAAAAAATTTTTTTAAGATTTTATTTATTTATTTGACAGAGAGAGAGCACAAGCAGGGGGAGGGACAGAAGGAGAGGGAGAAGCAGACACCCCGCTGAGCAGGGAACCCAGTGCAGGGCCCAGGACCCTGGGATCATAACCTGAGGCGAAGGCAGACGATTAACCAAATGAGCCACCCAGGCATCCCTATCTTAGGCTCTTTTAACTAATTTTTTATTATTATGTTCATTTAGCCACTGTATAGTACTGCATTAGTTTTTGATGTAGTGTTCAATGACTCATTAGTTGCATATAGCACCCAATGTTCATCACCACACATGCCCTCTTTAATACCCATCACCGGACTACCCCATCCCCTCACATCTGAAACCCTCAGTTTGGTTCCCAGAGTCCATAGTCTTTCATGGTTCATCTCCCTCTCTGATTTCTCCCCCTTCAGCTTCCCCTCCCTTCCCCTATGGTCATCTGTGCTATTCTTTATGTTCCACATATGAGTAGAACCATATGATAATTGTTTTTCTCTGCTTGACTTACTTCACTTAACATAATCCCCTCCAGTTCCATCCACGTCAGTGTAAATGGTAGGTATTCATCCTTTCTGATGGCTGAGTAATATTCCATTGTATTTATGTACCATATCTTCTTTATCCATTCATCTGCTGAAGGCCATCTCAACTCCTTCCACGGTTTGGCTATTGTGGACCTTGCTCCTATGAACATTGGGGTGAATGTGCCCCTTCTTTTCACTACATCTATATCTTTGGGGTAAATACCTGGTAGTGCAATTGCTGGGTCATAGGGTAGCTCTATTTTTAATATCTTGAGGAACAGCCATACTATTTTCCAGAGTGGCTGGACCAGCTTGCATTCCCATGAACAGTGTAAAATAGAAACAGATGGAAAACTTCCAAACTTGTTCTATGAGGCCAGCATTACCCTGATCCCCAAACCAGGCAAAGACCCCATCAAAAAGGAGAAATACAGACCAATATCCCTGGTGAACATGGATGCCAAAATACTCAACAAGATCCTAGCCAATAGGATCCAACAGTGCATTAAAAGGATTATTCACCATGACCAAGTGGGATTTATTCCTGGGATGCAAGGTTGGTTCAACATTCTCAAATCAATCAATGTGATAGAACACATTAAAAAAAGAAAAGACAAGAACCATATGATCCTCTCAATTGATGAAGAAAAAGCATTTGACAAAATACAACATCCTTCCTGATTAAAACTCTTCAGAGTGTAGGGATAGAGGGAACATTCCTCAGGTTCATAAAAACCACCTATGAAAAGCCCACAGTGAATATCATTCTCAATGGGGAAAAGCTGAGAGCTTTCCCCTTAAGGTCAGGAATATGACAGGGATGCTTGCCCTCACCACTATTGTTCAACATAGTACTAGAAGTCCTAGCATCAATAATCAGACAACAAAAAGAAATAAGAGGCATTCAAATTGGCAAAGAAGAAGTCAAACTCTCTTTGCAGATGACATGATACTTTATGTGGAAAACCCAAAAGACTCCACCCCCAAATTACTAGAACTTATACAGCAATTCAGCAACATGCAGGATACAAAATCAAAGCACAGTAATCAGCTGCATTTCTATATACCAACAATGAGACAGAAGAAAGAGAAATTAAGGAGTCGGTCCCATTTACAATTGCACCAAAAACCATCAGATACCTGGGAATAAACCTAACCAAAGATGTAAAGGACCTGTACTCTAGAAACTACAGAACACTTATGAAAGAAATTCAGGAAGACACAGAAGAGGGAAAAACATTCCATGCTCATGGATTGGAAGAATAAGCATTGTTAAAATGTCCACACTGCCCAGAGCAATCTTTTAACTAATTTTTTAAAAAATCTGTATATTTTGCTCACCAAACTCAGGAGTCATGATCATTATGATTTGTCATTTTGATTCCATGGTGTCAAATAATCATTTATTATTTGTTGAAAAAATAAATTTAAAAAGAGACAAACGGGTGAAAAGGAAGTACTGGGTTGTTTTCTAAACTGCATCACCATTTTTAGAGGAACGCAGAGGTGACAATGGAGAAATGGAGCCGTATCAGATAGAAAGCTCGGTGACGTAGCTTTTGTGACATTAGCCGTTGCACGCTGGAGAGCGCTACCTGCGTTCATATATGACTCTGTCACATAGTAGTGTATAATTTAACCACTCGGAACTTGTTTACTCATGTAAAATGGGAAAAATAATGCTTCACAGAATTATTACCAGCTTCAATAGCTAACAAATACCTTTAGGTTATATATTTTAACATAATATACACATAAGGCATGATGACTATCACTGTTATCTCTGTTGACAAGCCATTTTCTCTTTTAAATGATATTGGGTAGTTTTACAGCCAAAAGAGACAGCAAATAATCGAAAGTAGTTTATTCTTTCATAGCTTGTGGAAACAAATGTAACACAGTTGTTGCTCCTGTTTTTGTCTTTTTTTTTTTTCCCCCTAAGATTACCTTGATTTTGCTATAAGAAAGTAAAGGCAATTTTGCAGGTAAAAAAAATGGTTGATTCATTGAAGGAAAAACTTTCTTTATATTTGTGATTTATTTTTATGATTTAATTTTATGAACAATTTGGGGACAAAAAGAGCTTATTTTATGTGGGTGTTACTTTTATACTAACTTTAAAAAGCAAATGTATAAAGATTCTGAATTATGCTATCCATCTGAGAGCTCTTGGATACTTTTTTTTCTGGAAGATTTAGGAATTAAAATTGAAATTGGCAGAATATAATTTGAAGTATGACTTTAAGTTGAAATTGGGGTCTGTGAGATTTTGAAAAATAGAGAATCCTTTTGGCAAAGAGAAAAAGCTTGAAATACGTTTGCAATCAGGCAGGCTGCTTCTAGAATGATGCAAGAACTGTGGCTAGAAAAATCAGAGGACAGTTACATGGGCCAGGTTCTCCATGAGAGCTGTTCATATCTTCCATCCAGCTCAGTCCTGGGTCATGGCAACTACATCCTTGGCTGTTGGGCTGGAATGTACGTGATGAGCAAATGTCTCATCAAACAGCTAAGATGGTAGAACCAGTGCACTTTGAAGTCAGACAGCAGATCTTATCATTAAAAGCCCATAAAACAATAAGAAGAAGTGATGCAATCTCCACCTGCTGAATTCACTTCAGTTCCTTGAAGTTGTTATTTGAGGACATGCAGCTTGCAAAGCCCATGTGATTTCATCACTCCTACCCCCTGTCTTAAGCTGTATCCAAGAGGATTTATCCTTATTTATGTCTGTGGAATAAGACTTTCTTTTCAAGTGCTTGGGAGCTTTCCACAGTAACCTGTGGATGCTTCAAAATGAAGCCTTCTCTTTTTGAATCCTTTCCTTTCCGTAGACAGAATTGCCTCTGCAATTTCTTCTTTTTATCCTTAAAAAAAGAAAAAGAAAAAGAAAAAGCAGCAGAAGGAATCTAGCTGGAGATGGCAGCCCAGGTGTTCCAGAAGACAACTGCTGTCATCGGTCGTTAAAAGCGTTACTGCCATCATTTCCCCACAGATGGAAAATCGACCTTTCCTCTCAACATTTCCCTCTGTGGCTGGGGAAATTAACAGAGTCATTGATTTTAATGAAATGACCATTTAAACATCAAGTACTGGCCTCAAAGAGAAACTAAAGTTTTTTTGAAGCGTCTCTCTCCTGAACCAAGTTCTCGCATAATCCAAATGGTTCCGTGGGTGAGTGCTAGTGTTTAAATGCCGAATCATTCAAATGCTGTTCTCGATATAAATTTTCTCATCAAGAAATCTCGCACGTGATTGAACATAAATTGTAGCCTATTTAATGACAATCAGTAAGTGAAATACGCTCAGTGGTGTTAAACTGCTGTTAACTGATGGAAGAAATCTGAAAAAAAAAAAATTGTATGCTAGCCATGTGTAACTACTCAGGAAAAAGAAAGGGGTTTCTAAGGAAATGCACCTTGTTCTCAATCACTGTGGTGAGCTTTGTAACATCCAAGAATCCTCCAGTGGTTATTGGAATACTGTGGCAATATGAGTGACAAGATAGAATGAGCAGATAGCATCCATGAGTACAAGTAACTGGATTACAGACATGAGCAGGCTCACATTCTGTTGATACCAAGTTTCTGTAGGAACATTTGGCAATACTTTGAGAACATTTCAAAATGTGCCCATCGCTTGTCCCCACAATTCCATTTCTAAAAATGTATCTTAATGGAATTTAGGATGTGTGCAAAGATTCATATATAAGGATGTTCACTATAGAATTACTTACGGTAGAGACAAATTGGAAGCAATCCAAATATCCTACAATAGGGTACTGATTAAATAAACCATAGTATATAGATATAATTCCTTTTTTTTGATTAAAGTACATAAAAATCTAGAAAATATACTTCCAAAGCTTACTAATAATGGTTATCTAATAAGTCATCGGTTATAAGTATTTCCTTTTTATCATTGTGCTTCTTGGTATTTTCTATTTTTTCTCCAATGAACATGTGGTGCTCATATAATTGCCCATTGGCCCACCCCCCTCCACTCTGGTATAGCTCAGAGCTTCCCAGTCCACCTCCAAGTATAAGCCACAGAAATCATCCTGGGCATAACTAGAATTTTTCTTCTAGAACATGGAATTGGGATCTCCTTAAAATCTAAAATTTTGCAGTTGTAACAACTTAACAGTTCCTCATTTCACAATATCTTCTTACAAATGTCTTTTAAATATACACTTCTTCAGAGTACTATAGAACACATGTTATTGTTTTAAGTTAGAAAATTTTATTCTTAAAATTTTTTATTTGAATATCTCTTATGATAACCATTTATATCATTGGGAACATCTGGTGCTCAGAATCACTTCTTCAGAAAGTAGATTTGTTTTAGGACCTACTTCACATTTGAACAATTTTAGTAAGGATACTGAGTAGCAGTCCTTAGAATCCTTTTCAGTAGATGGTGGAACTGAGAACCAGATTGTCAGAAAGAAAAATCAAGGGAACTCCTGTAAGGGAAAATCTCCTCCATCCTCATTCCTCTATTTGTTTCTGGCAGCCACAAAATGTCCTTAAGTTCTGTGAATGGAACCAGTGTAGTACTCTCTTCTTACCTCCATTATGTCTGAAGTCCAGTAGTCATGATCTGGATCAAAGAGCAAATAGCCATGTATTATGGGCTATAATGGAAAACAAACCATATCACCCATCCTTCAGATATACCACTTTTAAAATTTCCAAAGAGTGTTATTTCTCAACCATTGCTATGCCTGATGTCGCAAAGCCATGTTGTATATCTGGGTTTCCTACTACCATTGCATCCCAAAGCTTATGAACCTTAACCCCACCAATGTTTATACCCTTGTTACTAAACCTGCATCATCTTTTGGATTAGGTCTTTAGAGGGGAGTAAACCTGGAATGAAGGTGATTGAGGTCAGGAGAAATAAGTTCCATGCTGATTGGTTTAAAGGACCTTGCTTTTTGTGTGAATTAATAATTCATTTGTTTGGCTTGCTTCATTCAGACTGTGGGTATAGTTCATGCTACATGAGTCAATTTCAGATCTTCATTTCACTCAGAATTATGTAGATTTTGCATTCAACAACCACTTTTTTTTTTTACTAATTTACTGTTCCAATAGAAATCTACTGAGCTTAGTAGACCCCAAAGTAAGAGTGCCTCCAGAATTCCCAAAGTACTACAGTAAATTTCTCATAGCATCTCATTAACACGCTCAGCCCTCCCAAATTCTCATCCTCCCACGTGGGCAAAGTTGAAAGTTATTTTCCTCCATGATAGTACTTTGTAAAATCTTTATCATAGCACTTATGGTATTATATGGGCACTACTTGTTTGTTTTGTTTTGTTTTTTGGTAGTAGCAGACTTTGTGCTCCTTAGATAAGGCCAGTACTATGACTTACTCATCTTTGCACATCCAAATCCTCTGTCTACCATAAAATAGGCAATCAATGGGTTAAATACATGTGGCACGAATGAGGAGATTACCATAAGAATTTCACATTCTCCTTGTGAAGAAATGCCAAAGGATGGAATCATTTACTGTTAAGGATAAACTACGTCTGCACTGGTAGTGATAAAAAGCAAGAAAGGAAAGCAATGATATTTTATAGCACCCATTTAATGATCTATAAGGCTGGAAGAAAAGCTGGATTTTTTTTTTTCCCCTCTATTGTGTACGTCAGTTTGATAAAGTAGATACCTTACAGCTCTTTGCTGGGGCATTTTTATGCATATGCAGTAACGGCTCAATCTTGTCAGATAACTTTCTTCTTCAATAAAATTGCCGCTGACTTCCGCACAAAGCTGATACCATTCTGCCACTCAGAAATCTTACACTGCATCGGAGTCCTGCACCAAATATCAGCCCGCACAGCCAAGCTTGTCTGGAGCAATGACTAGTCAGTAGAACAGTGGATTTCATTTCAAAACCACAGTGGAATTGAATAAGCTTTCACTATCTTAGGCACTAGATAAAACACTGTTTGAATGTACCATTACTAAGAAAAAGTAGTCTTTCTGCATTCTTTTTCCTCTTCTACCCATATCTCTTTATTTCTCCACCATATAAAGCTTCAGTATTCACATATAATTTAATGGGAAAATGTCTCATGATGACAGGATCAAGGAACTCCTTGATAGTAGCCTGAAATTCATGTGGTAAAACACAGTGGGTTAAAATCTTGTCTTTAGCTCTAGGACTTGGGAGGGAGGAAGCTAGACACTTCTCCATTCTTAAGAGGCCAATTCAATAGCAAAAATATGTGAACTGTAAATTAAGTGTCAGACAATACACTGGGCTCCTGGTGGGTGTTGGAGACAGAAAGATGAATGAGTTGAAGTGGCTTTGCTTGAGGGGCTCAGAGTCCAGAAGGAAAAACAGACAATATGATAAATTATAAAGAACCCCATAGGGGGCTTTGGGATCTTAGAGGAGGTATACATATGCTTTCATATCTTTTTTTTTTTTTTTTTTTGCCAGTTTTTTGCTTTGGGACTTTATCACTTGTAAAGAGTCCTGGCTACTACAGTCTCTCGGTCCCAGCAGTACTGCTTATCATTCCCTATTCTCTGTGACCTACAGGATCTCTCTCCTGGGATCCATGGCTATGTACCTGCCCTTTGGTTCCTGCCCTCCTCTTGGTTTGGGGGCAATACGAATACCTACTGCTGAAATACAACTGGCAATCCTGGGTTTTGGAACTGGCCTTCTGGCTCACGTGGTTACACATTTCTGGACTTTTCACCCAGGTTTCTTCTCTGTCTTTTCCTGGGCCCAAACCACAGCAAACCAGTCACAGAATTCTGTTGGCAAGTTGCTGAATGTGGCTGCCAGACAGGGACTTAGGTCTACAGCTTCTTTAAAGTCAGTGGATTTATTGTGATGTCGAGGACCCCAAGGGGACACCTAGCCCTCTCCGATTGCTACTTGATGAGGCAGACTAGGTACAGTAGAATGGAAATTTAATTAAACAAGTCATTTTATACTTATTGAATGAGCATTTCTTTACCACTTGTCGGGGTCAAGTACGGAGCTAGGAATTGAAAACACAGAAATGCCTTCATGTAACTGATCACCAAACAGGGGAGGCAGCCATGAAACCAAATAGTTACACTGAGCTGTCAAGGAGGCTAAATGGAGATTTGGAGCAGGCAGAGGAGGGAGCTGGAGAACT
The DNA here is from genome assembly GCF_029215605.1 of Mirounga angustirostris. Classification (NCBI taxonomy): domain Eukaryota; kingdom Metazoa; phylum Chordata; class Mammalia; order Carnivora; family Phocidae; genus Mirounga; species Mirounga angustirostris. The sequence goes on from NW_026991714.1 coordinate 118,944,372, forward strand.
GAAGAAATCTCCACAGAAGGGGTCACATTTCAGCTGGGTCTTAAAAGACAGTATTTCATCAAGAAGCATGGAACATGTTCAAGGGCACTGGTATGAGAAATAACACAGTATAATTGGGGGGATGATTTTAGTGTAGCTGTGGGAGGAGGAAAGGGTTCAAGGGATTGACAAGTTTTGACCCAGATGTAAGTGGATTATCTTCCTCCTGCCTGTGCATTCCCTTAGTTAGCTTCTCCTCTCCTCAGTGGAGATTTTCCACTTCTTCTCTTCTTGCCACAGGTCAGATTTTTAATAACTCGCTACTCGCAAAATGTTAATTTCAACACGTTTTGGAAAACAACGTTATCCTGACCTTGGAGGCTAAATTTCTTAAGAGGTTAAAAAAAAAAAAGTATTCAACTAATCTGAAAGAACTCATACAATTTTTAAAAGAAGATTTATTTATTTATTTGAGAGGAGCAGGGGGAAGGACCAGAGGGAGAGGGAGAGTCTTAAGCAGGCTGCACTGAGCACAGAGCCCAACGCGGAGCTCGATCTCACAACCCTGAGATCACGACCTGAGCTGAAACCAAGAGTCAGTCGCTTAACTGATTGCGCCATCCAGGCACCCCAGAACTAACACAATTTTTAAAAACTGAGATTTACTCAGCAATTTACAGTGACGGACTAGCTCAAACACTTGGTGTGTCAGATTCAGAGATTCCCATCATACATACAGCAGTCTATACACAAGTACTCTAGTAAGGCACATCATACCCATAAAATGGTCTCAGCAGCTTATAATCATCAAGGAGAGCCTTTGTGTTCTTAAACTGAAATACATGATGAGTAAGAGGATGATTCGTACTACAAGCATTCATACTTTCAGAATTTCAATTTTTCAAGACTGAAGATGAACAAATTGGAAAGAGATGGACTAAACCAGTGATTCTCAAGCCAGATGTCTCTCAGAACCACACATGGAACTTGTTAAAAAAAAGGGGGGGTGGTGAAGATCTGGAAATAATTTTTTTTTTTTTTTTTTTGTAATTCCACAGATGACTTGGTGCACAGTTACATTTGTAAATTCCGGGATTCAATGACCGCTTGTGGATACATCGAGTCACATGGCTGTTAGGCAATTTTCTGGGTGAATAACTAAATGATGTAAAAAAATCCTTCCCCTATTCAAGATTGTTACATATGAAAAGAATTTATTGAAATAGAATGCCCAACTGTTTTAATTGTGAAAGACTGTTTTGAACACCGTATCATTAAACTCTAACCATCCTGCTAGTCCAATAAAACAACACATACATAATATATACAAAATATATAGTTCAATGTAACAAAACACAAATCCATGGCTCACCTGTTGTTTCGGTTCTTCTCATTCCTGTTGGTAATACTTCTGTTACTTTGGGCCACTAATTTATAAATGCCTTTTCCCCCCAGGCAAACTCATGTAGGAATGTGCTATTATTAGTATAGAGTTACCTTCTTTGGGTTGAAGTAGGTGTCTTCGAGCTGTACAGCATCTATAAGAATTAGAGAAAAAAAGATTAACTTTCTGCTATTGTAAATTCCCACATGGTTGGTGTTTAAAAAAGTATTGTGTTAAAGCATTTAACAAAAAAATTATGAGTTTTATAGTAGAAAATCAAGTTAAACATGAACATAAAATGACGTATGATTTCCTTTTTGACACTTCAAATGTGTATACTGAAGGAAGGACCAAGAGGACAAAACTCGTGATGTCTGGGTCAGTGCCCTACCCTGCAGAGAATGGGGGTAAACAAAGGAGAAAAGTGTTCTGCCTGAACCAGGCAGAGCAGAGAGACAATCCTTCGAAGGCAGAAGGAGGGTATTGTTGCCAGAAAATATAAGGTGCCTAGCAGATAAAAACAATATAGGTCCACTACAATTGTAAATCAGATTACATTGTTATTTGTTTCCTCTAAAACTACAATTGAAGCAGGGGTACACAAAATAAGGCTGTTTCATTTAGCTCTATGTTTGAGACATTTTTTAGAGTGGAACACCAAGGTATGCATACACTAGCCACTTCAAAAATACAGGAAGAAAAGGAAAGAAGAAGGTGTGTAGGCAGGTATGTTCCAGCATGAGAAAGGTGTGTTGATACGCTTCAAAGAGGAATATTGTTTCCGATGTATGCTACATTAGATGCGAAAATTATTATAAAACAGTTTGGTTTTGTCAGTGGAGTGCTAAGATTTGCATGTGAGATGAAAATGAGTGGTTGTTTTGGTTGGTTTCCCAATCAAATCTACTGTTCATTTGTGTCAAAGCTGTTTCTATTAAAGTAAACAGAATCAGACACTGAACTCTTGGTAAGTAGAAAATGCAATGAGAAGTTATGAGTTGTTACGTACTGTAGAATAAGCATTTTCTGTTGGCACCATTTTGCAAGGCCAGCAGTTTGTCCAGGAGCAACAGTTTAGAAACTTAATTGATGACCAAGCTACCAAATAGATCCTAACCCCATTTCACTCTTCTGCTTTCTTTACTCTCACTTTGATTCTTTGATTTTTCTTTCATATGTTCTCTTCCCATTCTGCACAGTAAAATCCATACAAAACAGGGTGCCTGGGTGGCTCAGTCAGTTAAGCATCTGCCTTCGGCTCAGGTCATGATCCCAGGGTCTTGGGATCGAGCCCCTCATCAGGCTCCCTACTCAGCGGGGAGTCTGCTTCTCCCTCTCCCTCTGCTGCTGCCCCTGCTGCTTGTGCTCTCTCTCAAATAAATAAATAAATAATCTTTAAAAAAATGCATACAAAACCCCATTTTCCACTCTTCTTATCCCCCATTACCTATTTTCTCTAAGTATTTTATTACAATAATCACTTTTTCTTGTTTCTTGTCTTTTCCTTTTTCTCCTTGCCCTCTAAACCCCAATTATGTCCCAATTTCTTGTCCAGATGTGGAGTTGGAGAAGTGTACTGAAAAAAGGCTTAGGGAAAATAAAAATAAATAATGAGGGACAGAAAACAAAAGAGAGTAAAAGAAAAATGAAAAAAGAAAGCCTAAAGACAGTAGGTTGGGTTGCTTTGGTATAAAAATAGAGACTAATGCAGGACTCGCACACTGAGACTAAATGGAAGAGGTCATGGTCACCAGCTATTTGCAAAGCTTTTAAGCTGTCCTTTTGGACTGCCTTCTGAAGGCAAGCGGATGTGTGGAAGGGAATTCCTCAAAGTGTCTAGGAGGATAGACACTCTCCTACTTCCTCTCTGCAGCTTGGAAAGTAACTTTTTTTTTTTTTTTTGAGAGCAAGAGAGAGAGAGAGAGAGCACAAGCAGCAGGGAGGGGTACAAGGAGAGGGAGAAGCAGACTCCCTGCTGAGCAGGGAGCCCGATGTGGGACTCCATCCCAGGACCCTGGGATCATGACCTGAGCCGAAGGCAGACGCTTAACCGACTGAGCCACCCAGGTGCCCTGGAAAGTAACTTTAATACAAAGACTCCCAAGGCGGGAGGGATGTGGGAGGAAGAGGGAAATAGAAAAATGGGCTTTGACACTAGAATAGAACTTGGAAATGTGGAAAAATGGAAAGATATGACAAGTATTAAAAATAATGTCATTGCTTAGATGTAACTTATGGCTGTGGACAAAATTTTCACTAAAGGCATAAAAGTGGTCATGGCTTTGAACAATCTTTGGTAAAAGGGTAAAGGTTTAATAGCTGTACTTGGGGTTTGTTCAGTAATTTTGTGAAATTCACTTTTATTTTTAGTAAGAGAAGCAAATAGAAGTTGGTGTCTAAATGTAGACTTCTTCATCAAAGATGATGGTTTTGATGCATAGACATGCTAAATTCACAGGGATTTGGCAACTCTGACACATCTGGAGGCCTTTGTGGGAAGAAGTGAGATTTAATGAACCAGCGGAAATAAGATTTGTTTTAATTTCAGCTATAATATACACTAGGCCTGTGACTTGCACAAATGGTGGGTTTTGCTTGCAGTCTCACAACTGTGAACTGGGGAAGAGATAATGAGAAGCAAATGGGCTCATCTATGAAATGGATTTCAATAAATAGTAAAGCTGTACAATGTGAGAGATTCTTAAATATCCAACACATGTATTCATAGTAGGTGGGCTTTTTCCAAAATCCCTTACTTGTTGATTTCTATGTTGATTGCATTATTGTCAGGAAAGATGGCCTGCATGACTACTGATTTAGAACATATGGAGATTTTCTTCCTAGACCACTAACTGGTGAATTCTTTTGTCAAGTTGTCATATATAATTGAGAATAATCTGTATTTTCTGAAGAGTTTTCTCTCTCTAACCAAGTTTGATAACTGTTAATCAAAAGCATGAGAGCCTTTTTTTTGTTTGTTTTTCACTTTGATTTTTTGTGTGAAAATCTCCCACAGCGATTGTGGATTTGTCAAGTTTTGCTTGTCTTTCTCTCAGTTTTGGTTTATATATTTTTGAAACTATGTTGTTAAGTATATAAAGGCTCATAACTGTTAATTTTTTGGTGGATTACACTTTACGATCGATAATACTCTTCTTTCTCTTTTTGAAGGTTTTTTGTTTTGTTTTGCCTCCCAATTAATTTTGTCAGAAATTAAAATCGCTGTACTTGCTTTCCTTTCATGGTGTTGATTCACAATATTGTTTTCCCTTCCTTTATTTTCAAAATTCCTGTGCCACTGTCCTAGGTCTCCTGTGGACAGTGTAAAGCTAGACAGTGTCTATTTCATCAGATTCTTTGAGAACTTTGTCTTTCATAGAAGATTTTTGTTCAATCACCTTTGTTATAATTTCTATTGTATTTGGACTTAATTTCATTATATATATTCTAATTCTTTGTTATCTAGTTATTATGGTTTCTTGTTTTTCTTTCTCACTTTCCTGTGCTCTGATTGTTTTCCCTTTGAACAATTTTTTCCTTTAGTGGTTTGGAAATTTTGTCTCCTATTCGATTCCTCCACTGATTCTCTTCACTTTTTTTTTTTACGTCCCACTGATTTTTTTATTTTTATTTATTATTTATTTATTTATTTTTAAAGATTTTATTTATTTATTTGACAGAGAGAGACACATTGAGAGAGGGAACACAAGCAGGGGAAATGGAAGAGGGAGAAGCAAGCTCCCCACTGATCAGGGAGCCCCATCCCAGGACCCTGAGCCAAAGGCAGATGCTTAATGACTGAGCCAACCAGGAGCCCCGATTTTTTTATTTTTAAAAAATAAACCTTGTATTCAACTATCTTATACATACAGAAAAGTGTGCAGGAGGGCCTGGGTGGCTCAGTAGGTTAAACATCTGACTCGATTTCAGCTCAGGCCATGATCTCAGGGTCCTAGGATTGAGCCCCGTGTCCAGCTCCATGCTCAAGGGGTGTCTGCTTGAGATTCTCTCCCTCTGCCCCTCTCTCTGCTCATTCTCTCTCTCTAATAAATAAATAAATCTTTAAAAAAAGTGTGCAAATAAGTTTTCACGAGTTGAATGCCTGTGTGTAACCAGAACCCAGATCAAAACATGAACAATGAACAACAACCCAAAGCTCCTCTCCAGAGATCCTTCCTAGTTACTATCCCTCTGCCTAGGGGACCTTTTGTTCTTACTTCTGACACCTGAGATTAGTTTTGCTGATTTGCGAACCCTGTGTAAATCCAATCATACTCTTGCATTTGGCTTCTTTTGCTTAACATACTGCTTGTGACATTTATCCATGGTGTTCCATGCAGCCATAATTTGTTGATCTTACTGCTGTGCAACATAGAGCATAGAGTAATCTCACCACACAAATGTCTGCAGTTTAGCCACCCAGTTTACTGTTGACTGTTTACCATCCCTTTGAGTTGTTTTTTGCCATTAAAAATAATGATGCCATGAACCTGGCTGAACCTGTCTTAGAGCGAATACATGACGCATTTCAACTTGGGGACTGTGCCTCACAGTAGAATTGCAGGTGTCACAGAGTCTGTGTATGTTCAGCTTTAGCAGGCTTCTAGTAGGTTTCGTAGAGCTCTTTTACCACCAGTTTTCCAGAATGGGTGAGCCATTGTATACTCCTCACACTCCTCGGTTAGCATAGGAAAGTTTCAGTTGTCCCACATCCTTGCCAGAACTTTATTTCCATCTTTTTCCATTTTAGTCACTGTGGCGAGGGTGTAACAATATCACATTAGAGTTTGAATCTGCATTGCCTCGATGACTATGAGCTTGATGACTCTGAACTTGAGTATTTTTTCATGTTCGCTAGTCATTTAGATATCCTCTTGTGTGATGTCTTTGCTAGGTTTTCTATTTTGTTATCTGCCTCTTTGCTATGGCTTTATAGGAGTTCTTTATATATTCTAGATATGAGTTACATGTGGATATATGTACTGTAAGTATACCCTTCCAGTTTTGTGTCTTTTGATGAACAGAATACTCCACTTTAACCTAGCACAATTTATAACTCCTCCTTTAAGTTTAGCTCTTTTTTGCATTCAATTTATTAACTCTTTACTTACTTTATTTGAAAAAGATACTTTATTTTTAAATTTTTAATACCCATATTTAATCATATTTTTCTGGGATTGTTAACAGAGCAAGAATACCTTTACTTTCCTTTCTCTTCCTCTTCCTGGGCTCCTTCCACGTTGAGATGTCCTGTCAACTTAGATTTAAATTGTAATTGTCTCTCTCTTTTTCTATTTTATGGTAGCTATTATTCTATTTTATTTCATTTTCATTTGTTTTCTTTTTAATTATATTATTCTATTTTATTATGTTTCTATTTTGTTTTTTTCTTATTTTCTATTTTTATTGCTTTCTTTTTCTATTTTATTTTCTATTTATACACAAAGTAAATCTTAAGAGTTCATCTTATTTTTATATATGTATTTTTCTGCATCTCTCTGTTTATATCTTTACACTGATGTGACTACTTCCCCAACACATTTCCAGTACTCCAGAAGGCTCCTATATATAGCCCATTCCTCTAAGATCTAGAGTGGTTTATTACACATCAGTGGAGAGCTGATACATCTCCTTCATACATACTAATTTACTCCAAGAATGGACATAGTTTTCTTCCTTAACATTTCAAAGCACATAGTGTATTAACCAAGATAGGTTAGATTATGCTGAGTTAACAAACCCCCTGCCCCAAAATCTGAGTTTACATTAAAAGCACTTATTTCTTCTCATGCCATTTTCTGTTCATCTTAATCACTCAGAACACAGGCTGAGGGAGATTTTGTTCCAAAGTGAGTTTCTACATGTTTGGGTTTTATTACGGAGCATCCCACTTTCAGTACCAATTTCTGGGTTAGTCAGGTTAGGCTAGGTTAATTTCCTTCCCTTGATTTCTGCCTCCCTTCCTCTGTTTGGTATTTCAGATCCTGGGTGGTTCTAGTTTTGCATCAAAACCTTAGGGTCTCTGAGGCCAAGTTTCTCTTGTGTTGAAAATGGATATCCTGATGTCCATTGTCAATGTAGGTTCATCAACTATAACAATAGAGCTCTCTGGTGGGGTAGTGGGGGTATTGATTATGGGGGAGGCTGTGCATGTGCTGGGGCAGGTGGTTTATGGGGAATTTCTATGCTTTCCTCTCAATTTTTCTGGGAACCTAAAACTGTCTAAAAAATAAATCTTCAAATAATAAAGAAAATGGATATACTGTTGTTACCCATCTTATTAGGGTGGCTGTGAGAATGACATGATTATGGGTGTATGTAAGGAGATCATAGTGTTTTTAAGACATCTGCAAATTCTCTAATTCCCGTGCCATGAAGACATGAAGTGTATGTCCCTTCCCCTCGAACTTGGATGGGCTCTGTGATTACCTTGATGAACAGAATGTGGCAAAATGACACCTGAAGACTTCTGAGTCTATTATGGAAAAGGTTGTACAGCTTCCTTCTCTTGGGGGTGCCTACTCTGTGAGTCTTCAGCTGCCAAGTTAGATGTCTAGCTGATGCAAAGGCACCATTTGGAGAGATCCAAGAGAGGGAGATAGAAAGAAAGATAGATATAGACAGATACAGAGATGATAGATAGATAGATAGATAGATAGATAGATAGATAGATAGATAGATAGATAGATAAAGAAAGATATCTGAGCTCTAGTTGGTCCAGTCCCCAACTTTTGAATCTTCTAGCCCAGGTACCATATAAGTGAAGAAGCCTTCAAGATGACCAAAGCCCTAATCACTGTCTGTCTGTACGTGTATATGAGAGCCCAACTATGAACCACCTAACAGCCCAGCCAACCCTCAGAACCTTGAGAAATAATAATATTAAATTATTGTTGTTTTATACCATCATTTTTGTTATACAGGATAACCAGAGCAGAATAATACCACCTAAGGTATTATTCTAAGTATTTAGAATACTTATTTAGTCCTCACAGCTCAATGATGCTTCCCACTTTACATACTGGACAGTTGAGGTATAGAGAAGTTAAATGCATCAGGTGGCTTTTCTCAAATAACCCCAAATCTAGTAGTATAAAATAATGACTCTGCTGATCTGGGCCTGGCTCACCTGATCTTTACTGGCTTCATTCACGTATCTGAAATTCACCCTTGGCTCAGTGATGGCTGGGGAGTCTATCATGGCCTCGCTGATATTTCTGGCATCCAGTCATTGTCATCGGGGGATACTGGAGTGACAGAGCCATGTGATCTCTCATTATCTAGTAGGCTTGTCTGGACTTGTGCACACGGTGGTGGCGGCATTCTAGGAGAATGAGTAAAGCCTTCACGGGCTCCCGAGCCCTGATCTCGGGATTGGTCCAGTGTCATCTCCACTATATTTTGTTCATTAGATCAGGTCACAAGGCCAGCCCAGAGTCAAGGTGTGAGGAAAATAAAATCTTCCTCTTGATGGCAAATTGTATTGCAAAGGGTGAGCTACAAGAGGGGAGTTCCTGGGCCACTGTGCAACAACACACCCTATGACAGAACTTGCCCACTGTTACCCAGGTCATAAATGACAGAGGCAGGATCTGAACCCAGGCAGTAGGGCTCCCGAGGGCATACCACTCCCTACTACATTACACTGAGTAAAGGAGAGCTATTAGCTCTTGGTGAAAGCCATCTTAAAAGGCTGCTCCTATATCAAATCAGGAACCCAAGGCTTTCATACTGTGCTGGAGCAGATGGTTTGAATCTTTGCTTGACCATTTAGCAGCTATTTGTTGTGGGGTAAATTACTCAAACTCCTTGAATCTCAATTTCCTCATATGAAAAATGATAGTTTTTGTAAGACTAAATAAGATCAGAAGGTACTGTCAGCTCTGCTGTAACGCAACATAGGCCTTTCTAAAGAGCACTGTACTGTGCAAGATTGCACAATAAAAACCACAGGGCTCATGGAGAAAGTGAGGTCGGAGACATAACACTAAGCCTTCGGTGACACACATTAAAACAAAGAATAAGACCTAATGAAAATGGCAATGCAAGTTTACATGATTAATGGTTACCATGTGAAAACTACAGTAAATATGGCTTTATATTGGAAAAAGGACCTGGGATTTGTTTGTGAAACTGGGTGTTGGCAGGGTTACACCTGGCGAGTTACCATGGAGTGGTGGATGGGGGTGGGGAGTTCTGAAGTTGGATGACATATGGTGACATTGGACATGGATGAGCTGCCTCCTGACAGGTGGGGAACTGAGGCAGTTGGTAGGCACCTGAAGTATGTGCACGTACGCTGGGTGGGTGTTCCTAAGTGGTTTCGGCTGAGTGAAATTTTTTGTTTTCACCTAGTATTTCTTCCAGACAAAACTGTGCTATCATAAACAAATGAAATTCATGGTATTTTCAAATGGTTCCCTAGTATATCAATTATTTTGGAACAAGTTTGGGTTTTCAAAACATGCATTTGAACAGAATTAAGTGTAGAGTTGTTAGCATACATCTAATATTTATAACCTCTTGATAATTATTAGCTCATCACTGTTAGCAATGAAGACTTGCTGAATGTCAAAAAGAGACATAACCTATTCAGCCGCATGAATGTATGTGAAGGGAAGACATGTGGGTGTCCAGCAAGGAATCTAGAAAAACAAAGGCCAGCGAGCAAGAACTGTCAATGGGTTTGCAGCACTGGCCAGAGAATCCAAGTGTCCTGCCTTCCTGGGCACGTGAATCTCAATGTCAGGTCTCGTGACATCAGTCATTAAGGTCACCTTCCTCCTCCGGCTCCCAGTTCACGCTCACCCAGCCAACGTGACTCTGACGTACCTCCTTGTGCCGTTAGGAGGCTGCATTCTCCTGCTGACATAAACATTCTGAACCGCTTGGCAGTTGCACTTCTTAGTGTAAATTGCTAAACCGGCACTCGGGTTTCGTACATCAGTCTCTTGTAAATTCCAGGATTAATCAAGTACAAGCACACTGACACATTCCATTTTCTGGATCTGCAAAGCCAAGGAGCAGATGCTGGGATGCCGTGACCCCGCGAAGTGACTGTGTCCTGCCAGGCTTGGCAGCTGCCTCCCGAAGGACACAGTTACCCATTCTCTGACTGTAGGAGTGCTGCCGTGGACCTGCCCCCCATCTGGACACACGTGTGTGGGAGCAGATATAAAGTAGGCTCTCCTGAAGGTTCTTATGGTAGCATCAGTTTCTTTGTTCACTAGTAATTAGCTGCAATCGCTGGGCTCTGAGCCTCCAGGCACAGCATCTTCACTTACAAGACTTGGATTTGGGATAGCTGACTTTGAATGGATTTGCACCTGCAAATACTGATTTTTCTCTTTCTTCAGGGGGTAAATTACCTTAGAAAGAAAAGGAGTATGACATTCAACTGGCTACTCTATTCCCTATTCATTTGGAACCAAATCTGAGCTAACAAAAACACACATGATTAGTGTTATCAAAGAGAAGTTAGAGTGAAGGAGACTCTTTTCTTATTTTGCTTCAGTGCAATACTGACAGATATCTAACCCCATGATTGGGTCTGAAATGCACCACTTGTGAAGATGCCAGGTTTCTAATCTTGTTTCTTACCAATTGAGAGAATTTATAGGCTTTACCTATGGATGAACACCTACTACTACAAATAAACCAAAGATGTAGGCGGACATTTGCTGTCATTTGAAGGCAAAAATAATTGGCCAATTAGGTAAATTGGAACCATGACCATTATCTGGAATCTTTCAAAACTTGTAAAGTTCAAGGCTATCAGTATCTGTCATCTCATAAGAATACCTTAGTATTTAAACTAATTCAATTGTGGTTTGCATATTTATAGGACAAAACATCAATTCTCTATGGTTGCATGCATTGTCACTGTCTTTAGGTATTCACTCAAAAGCTCAATTATTTGTTCAACAAACATTTATTAAATACAGTAATGAATTCCAGGCCCATATTATGTGCTAAGGATATAACAACTGCATGATCCTTGGCCTGTAAGAGCTTGAAGTCTGGTTGAGGCAAAATACAAATAAATGAATACTTCTTATACACTTCATTAATTCATGTTTTCAACAAATCTTTATTGAGCCCCTAGGTGCTAGGAGTTATTCTAAACATGGGAAATGCAACAATGAATCTGGGGGACAAAGTCCTCGCTTTGGAAAGCTTGTGTTGTAGGAAACTGTGAATGATGATTATAAGTAAACAAATAAAACAATCTTGGGTGGCCATAAGTGCTATGAACAAAATAAAGCAGGGTGAATTAATACGTAATGAGTAGGGAGGATACTACTTTAGCCGTGACTATTAAGAACAGCTTCTCTGGGAGGGTGACATCTGTGCTGAGATCTGAATCTCAGGGAGTGGCCAGCTCTGAGGATCTGGAAGAGGCGGTTTCCATGCAGGAGGGCAGCAATTTCAAAAATCCTGAGAGAACAAGTTTGGCATATTTGGGGGCACCCTAAGCGAGCCAGTGTGGCTGCAGCAGGACTGGGTAGGACACGGGGTCAAGGATGGAGGCAGGGACCTCAAGACCACAGTAAAGCATTGCAATTTGGTCCTAAATTGATAGGAGTTCCTGGTGGTATTTGAACATTGAAATAGCCTGATGTGTGTTTTTAAAAGATTATTCCGGCAATTTGCACAGGGGCTAGATGGAAGCGGGTGGACAAGGGGGCATCTGCTGTAATCCGGTGGGGACACGGTTATGGCAAAGCACAATCTCTGCAGTGATTATGTTACAATGTGATTTGCGCTATAAAAGCTGCATAGGAAAGAGGCACGAGAGCACAGATATAAGTGGGAGTAATTCTGCTTTGAAAGGTTGGGCGTTCATCAGGAGGGGCATGTGGGACACCACATGTGAGATTAGAGCCATGATCGGCAAACTTCCATAGGGGGTCAGAGGGTAGACATTTTAGGCTTTCAGAGCTCTATGGTTACCTGTTGCCACCAGTTAATGCTGTTGTTCTAGCTCAAAAGTAGCCAAAGACGATGCACAAATGCATGGGTGTGGCTGTGTTCCCATAAAACCTTATTTACAAAAACAGGCAGCCAGTGGATGTGGGCTGCAGGCTGTGCTTGGGCCACCCCTGGTCTAGGGTTATTGTCTCTAGCACTGATGAGTTTCTTCTTGTCCTCCCTCGTGTCTCCTGGCATTTCTCTTCATCCTTACTCTTCTGGTTTTACATTGACTTTGAGAACTCAGATATTTTTCCTACGTTATCGAAATAACTCACAGTGTCATCAACCATGAGATCTCCCTCCCCCCCTCAAATCCACTCAGATGATTAGTCTGATGGCCTGTTACAGATATATGGCCTGAAACTTGCCCAAGACTCACAGCAACTTCTTGGTGAAAAGCCCACAGCAGTCCTCATTTCTTACTCGCTACTCTATCTTCCAAGTTGGTTTTCTGGCACTGAAAATGATGGATTACAATGATATTGGAGTCATATTTTATTAGTCATTGTCTCCAGCTCCTGGACGCGATCAAACAGCAAGTTCTATTGACTCTTCCTCATAATATTTTCTATCCACCCTCTACATCAGTCAGGACCCAGCCAGGAAAAAATCCACTGAATTTAAAAGTGAACAGAGTGACTTGGTATCACCCGTGATGAGGCTAAAAGGCTACAGAGGGAGCAGTAAGCTCTCTCAGAGATGAGCAACAGTGAGAAGCCACTGCCAACCCCAAGCAGGAGTGGGGTGGGGGCAAAGGAAGGAGCCAGGCTTACAGCAGCCCAGGGGCTGGAGTCACCAGTTGGCAAGTAGAACCCACAGAAGGCCTTCTTGGCAGGAGCTGAAGCCATAAGGAGTGAGATGACCATTGCTGAGACAATGCCCAGGACAGTGAAGTAGAGCAAAAAATAACTAGAGTTCTTTCTTTCTCCTGCTCCACAATCACCTGCTTGTTCTTCCACTGGCCAAACTGACACAGAAACCAGCTGACACAAAGGTCTGTGAAACAGTGGGACAGAGCAGAGGAAGGGCAAGGAGTGGGTCTGGGGGAAAGGGACCCTGCACCCACTCATCCTCTCTTCCTTTTGCCAGCAGTGTGGGTCAGGTAGACTCACTGTCCTACTCCTGTTTGACCCTGATAGCAACTCACCAAGTCCCCTTTCTTCAAGCTGTGCTCTTCCACATGATCCAGTCTTGTCAAACCCATAGCCAACTTTCATGGCTGAACTCAAGTCACACCTCTTTCTTAAAAGGTTTTGGATCACTCCAAAACTCTCCAGTAGACTATTTCTTTTGAAACCCTGTACCAAGTATTGTTTCCAATAAGCCCTGGGTACTTGATCATATATTTCTTTTTATTGGATCTAAACATTTCTTCCAAGTAGACTATAGTTTTCTCAAGTGCAAGGACCATACATTTTATTTCTTTGTATTGTCTATTGGCCCACCGCATAGATAGGTACAAGTATGTGCCAAACAAATGCTCATTGATTAGATTTAAAAATGCCAGACCTCTAAAGGTAAGAAGGAACCTCACTTGCCTAATTTACAGTTTCTTGACTAGTCACAAAGAGACTCTTGAAGTCAGAAAGAGAACTTGGCAGGAATAAAGGTTTGCAGAGATATCAAAGTGTGGAGGAGACTTGAAATTCTTTCCAAGAAGGAAAGGTGAGTGGAAAATGCACATATATGGGCACACACACATGCACATACACACACACACATACACATGCATAGCCAAGGGCAAACATCAGGTGGGCAGAGAGAATGGCAGGTCCTAGGATCAGAGGGTTCTCTGATTACAGACAGAGTGAAATGTGCTGATTACACACAGAAAAACAAAAATATGCAATAGTTAGTCTTACACATGTATTTTTAAAAGTGCCTAGAGGGACAGCTACCAGAGAGGTCTCCTGCACACTCTCTGAGGGACCCACTACCTAGATGCCATGTTTGTCGGAAGGAAGCCTGCTTCACAGTCAGCTTCCCCAGGCCCAGACTGCCCATCTGTGATGTGAGTTGTTTGGAGGAAAAGAGTTTGGAATTTGCCCAACCAAGCACCAGGCACAGACTGCCTCAGAGCCAGAGGTGACCCAAACTTCCTTGCCATTCACAGCCAAATGCGCAGCCTCAGCTGAGCTCTTCCTGGATGGCCTGGGATATCCTCCTTCGGTGAGTCAGCATTCACACTTTGTAACTTTGTGTAAACATTCTCCTGATACTTCCGGGAGAGGAAACAGGGAGGTATAGCACGTGCTATCCAGGCATCTTCACTGCCTGGCGTCCACCGACAGCCCTTCCACGACTCACATGGGTACCCCTTGTAGACAGACCAGAAGCAAGTTTTCACTGGTTTCTTCCAGTGACTGACATCCTACAAAACTAGGCTCCAGCCCTCCAACTCGCCAGCCCCTAGGGTGATGGCATAGAAGACGTAACTATGTCAGTAAGATCTCAATGGCCCTGCTGGGGGAACTCCCTCTGAGAGATGTACCTACCCCTCAAGAAACAAAGTCACAGTTCTCCTTCCAAGACACAAAGAATAAGAGGCTAGTGATCTGGAGGAGGGCATCAGTGACTCCAGGTGACACTGGGAACATGACAGAAGTGGCAGCAGTTTGGTTTATATGCTGAGATATCACTGCCTCCTTCAGCCTGCTCACCTGGGGACATCTGAAGGGAGACTGCCTGTATCTAGGACCCACAACTTCTGAGACCTATGAAACCTTTGGATTGTGTACATAAGTTCTTTGGAGGATTCTCAGAAATACTTGCAGAAGGCTAAGCTTCCTCTCTGGGTAAGAGTATTTTCAACTAAAGAGAAATGGGGAGTCTTCTAAGTAGGAGTTTCATGGGATTGATATTACTATAGTTGCACACTCAGTTGGCTGGTGATGCCTAGAACACCTGGGCTCTATGAAGAGTTTCTTAACAGTGAGAAAGGACTCCAGATCGGATGGTCTCCAGTGAAAGTGATTTCTTGAGTGACTCAAGCTTGGACACATCTCATCTAGTGAGCAGGAATTAATGAGGGGGTCTGGGTTTCCTTTTCCAGGGGGATCCCAGGACCCCCAAAGTCCCTTCTAATTCATCAAAATCAAAATCAAAGTCCCTAATTCTCAAAATCAAAATCTCATCTAAATTCTGTAGAACATTCTTATTGGACAACTTTGCAGAGTTCTCTTATCTATCCCTTGGACGTTACTGTGTTGTCATGAGGCTGCATGTCTTTTGCACTTCAGCCATAAGTTCTTATTTTCATAGTCAAGAATGTGGGGGAACACAAGGACAGAGTGGCAAAAGAAAGGAAACCCGAGAGGCAGGTTTGGAAAAACAAATCCTCTGTAGGCTTATAGATCTTATAGGCGTTTATTTCCACAGTTGCTTTTAGGATCCTGGATGGCTGCCTAAAATCTGTACAGCAGTATGCAAAGAACTTCAAGTGCAAAGTTATGCTCTCCACCGTTCCCACTTGCCAGTATGGCCACAACAGAGTTATACAACTGACAAGATATTTTTACAGATTTTTCTCAGTAGGGTAGCACATTGATCATTCGGGGATTTAGAGAGGAAAATTGTCAGTCAATCGATGCTTCTACATTGGCAAGCTGACCCCACTGCTAACCTAGTCCAAATAACTTGACAGCACAGAGTGTCAACAGTTCATGATCTGATGGATCACTTTAGATAAGGAAGAAACCAAATTACCCTTCAAATGAATTGGTAAAGTTGAAATATGTGAAGAGAAGCAGTTTTCTCCTTCGAAAAAGTTCCCTATCCTATTTGAATCATAAGATAGGAGACTGTTAGAACAGAAAGTTTAGTGATAATATAGTAAAATTAAGTTCCTTAGTAAAATGAAAGAATTGGGGCAATTTTATGGATGTGATGACTTGCAGCTCTCTGGCTTTGCCCAGATGGCCGTGGGATGGGACTGACATCCTTCTTGGTGCCAGGGGAAAATTT
Source organism: Mirounga angustirostris (assembly GCF_029215605.1). Classification (NCBI taxonomy): domain Eukaryota; kingdom Metazoa; phylum Chordata; class Mammalia; order Carnivora; family Phocidae; genus Mirounga; species Mirounga angustirostris. The sequence goes on from NW_026991714.1 coordinate 118,960,672, forward strand.
CATTTTGCAAAAACAAACACACCAACCAAACCAACAACCAATTCTAGATTAATGTGCCATTCATGAGCTTTATTTTCTTTAAACTTTTTCTTATAAGTTAATGGATCAAGACAGAAGTCCACCACTAGAACTATCATTTCCTTTAGTTTATTTAAACAGCTTCGTGTGGAATGAGAACTTTAGCTACTGTTCTATCGTGTGTGTGCAAAGGCTTTTGTTTGTAATATTAATTCTTCTACTGGATATTTTATAGTGTAGATAACCTTTATCAGGTTTTATTTTATCTTCATAAAAATATCACTTTATGCTTCTTGTGTAAACAATTAAAAACCTCGAGTTGTTACTGCATGAAATTTATTTCTCCTTTACAAAGAAATTGGAAGAGCCAGTTGATTGCAGTTAACATATTAAATGTAAAAGTTATTATCACCTCCATTATATTAAACCCACTTTTGCTCTTTGCTTTCGCCTAAAATTTGTTTTATTCCATTTATTCAGAATCAATGCTGAGACTCAAAACTGTCTTCCATCTGACCAATTCTCAGTAAAAAAATAAGAGAATTGAAAAAAGGAGCAGAAAATATAAGCCAAAATGTTACAGTCTTCCCAAAATAGTTGTGGAATTGAGGTGTATTTAAAGTTTGGGTCTCTGTTTTCTAGATATTGCTTTAATTCTTTCATATTAAATGTTTTGACTTGGCCACTATAAATGCTTTCAATCAGTTGTTGTACAGTATTTTTAGCTTTCAACTTTAGTTTAAGAATGTATTATGCATATAGAGAAACATATATAACTATGGAAGTTACCTCTGCGTGCAGAGATGGAACATGATGTTTTTGTAACTTGTCACTTGTTAATTTGTTTTTTGGTTTAAGAAAATATACTCTACATAATCTCTGAAATTTTTACTCAACAAATATATTCTGAGCATGTGCTATGTGATAAGCAAACTGCTAGATGTAAGTTATGCAGATATCATGGGGTCAACATTTTATATACTTACATGTCTAAAAAAAGAGGTGATATATATATCACAGTATCTATTATATAAAATTACATATACAATTTTAATCTGAAAGACTTCCTTCCAAAGGACTGGGAGTTGTGGGAAGAACAATCTTAACAATTCAATGTATATCAGTCTCGGCTAGGATTAGTTTCCTCTTGTTTGTTCAATGTCTTTTGGATTCAAGGTTCATCTCCCTACCAGGCTGTGTTTGCCTTTCAGGTATTCATCCCAAATCCTCTCCTTCTCCAAGATGGAATGGGGAAGAATGGCAAGTCTTGCATATCCTCTGAAATTCAGAGGTAGCTGTTGGGTGTATGGGTCCTTGTGCTGCCCTGTAGTTCGTACTGACCTCTGATTGAGAAGTCCTTATCCACTGAGAGACCAGCTCTTACCTGGTGTACATGGCTGGTGAAATGTGTGTCCCATTCTCTTGACATAGGCATGGTGCCCTGGGAGCTAAGCCATCTCCCTGTACCAGTCATTAGGCATGGCCCATCTGTCCTGAAGCTCTCATTCTGCCCCATTGTAGTGACCCCTCACTGGGCACATTTGTTGGACCAGAACCAACAGCTGCCTGTCTCCTGTGAGGCCACAGGTACTCCTGGTGCCCTTTCTACAGCCTATTCCCTTCCCAAATACCACCCCCCACCACCATACACATACCACCACCACCACCAGCAGCAGCAGCATTTAAATGTGTGGCTGTTTCCTCTGAGGTGGTTTTCTCTCAGGAAGACCAAGGAAGACAGAAAACTGAGTCTTAGACAGATTTGCCCAGGGTCGCATAGTTAAGAAGTGGGAAAAAGCCAGTAGCCAAATCAGGGCAGTCGACCTTAGAGCCTGAACTCTGACCAGCTTGCCACCCTGTCTTAAGGTGACATCTCAGCCACAGTGATCACCATGCATCCAAACTGTCTTCAACAGTCCTGGCTTGAACTATTTAGTGCCTTTGGTCCATGAAGATGCTCTAACTTGTCCAACTGTGTGTCCCATTTTCTTACAGTTCTGAAGATCAGAAATTCAAAAATGCGTCTCCCTGGGATAAAATCAAGGTATGGCAGGGTTTCGTTCCTTCTGAAGTCTCTAGGGAAGAACCTGTTTCCTTGCCTTTTCCAGCTTTTGGGACCTACCCACATTCCTTAGCTCATGACCATCTTCCATCTTGAAAGAAAAGCAATTACAACCTTCCAGACTTGCTTCCCTTGTAACATCTTCTCTCTTTTTTTCAAGGCAGAGAAAAATGAATTCAAGGACTCACAGCCACCTCTTGGCTCAGCTTCTCCCTCTACCCTCAACATATATGGGCCTGTCATATCATTTCCTCTCTCTCAAAGGGGTATGGGAAGGGGAGGATTTGCATAATGCTCCCCAGGCTCTAGAACCATAAAACTTTTCACTTGTTTTCTGTCAGGTGGAAGTCTCCTCATACTGCTTCACTACTTGTTTACAGGACAGCTCCTAGCAAAGCTTTCCTCCTGTGATATGTAAAGATGAATTAGGTGAACTTTGAAAATCCTTTTTTTCTCTGGAGAAGATTTTGTTTTCAAAACTAATGTTGCACATTCCAAGTTTCACAGGTGAGTCAACTTCACCGGGGAGGCAGAACTCAACGTCCTCTCTCGAGGTGGGAGGCTGCAATAAATACCACAGTTGTCTGCAGCTGGTGAGAAGAAAAAAGGCTCAGTGGGATCCTCGTTCTCCAACCTGTCTCCATTCCAGCAAGGGCAGCTTGCTGTCCCCTCCCCAATGGGGACCACTCTTGGGCTGCAGCCTGCTCACCCCTCCATGTCTACCCTTTCATATCCTACCTTCCCCATCACCTCTTGTTCTCTCTTCTACCTCCAGAAGATAAATCAGTCTAGGACTATAGCTTATTTACATGCAACATCATGAGACTTTAGACTGCCAACTTATTCCCTTCTCTATGGCATCTGCCCACTTTTAGAAAAGGGGAAGAGAGAGCCACTTTTCCTACAACCAGAATCTTTGGGGATGGAGTAAGGATTTCAGTGAAGGATGCACCTGTCTCCCTCAGTAACTCATCTGTATTAAGGCAAGTAAGAGCACTGAACCTCCACTGCAGATTCCAGGCCAGAGCCTCCTCTGTGACAGAAGAGGGAAAGAAGAAGAAATTTCCCATTTTGGAAATCTGTTGCAAAACTACATTATCAAAGGGAGAGAAGAAATATTTTAAAGTAGAAAAAGAGAAACTGCTGAGATTTATGACCTATGTTTTTCAACATTAAGTATTCCTCAAACGTTTCCACTTACAGCATAGGACGATGGAGGCTGTGTATGTGTAAGTAAGTGATGATGGAAACATGTCATTTCTTTGAAATCTCATGGTTTAGTTTTAAAAAAAGAGGTACAAACTTCTAGTTACAAAATAAGTAAGTCATGGGTATATGTGTGGATACGTGTGTGTGGTGTTTGGAATAAAGGGGAACTACCTTGGGATGTGTGATTAGTGTATGGCAGAGTTGGTCTCAGTGAATTTTAAGTTATTAGTTACTGTATTAAACATTGCCATTATCATCCCCTCATCCTCCTCCCCTTCCAAGTTTAAGATGGTTATGTATGTGAAAGCACCTTGTGTAGCTAGGGTCTCCTTATTTTATATCTGAAAAAGTTAAAATGAGGCATATTCAAGATTTGATTCTGGATGACCTCTTCATTTTCTACAGTGGCATTGAGAAGCCATCCAATAAACCTGGCTGAGAAAAAAATCAACTACATCAATGTGTATATTTGTTGAGTCTAAAGCACATATTACTCTGCTGAGAGCTTCACATATTTCTCATTGAATCTTTATAAAAACCCTCAGAGAACCCAAATAATTTGCTCACAGTCATCCAACTGGGAATGAAGAAAGGTACAAGCTGAACTCTGGTCTGTTTGAATTCTGAAGACCTTGCCCCTTCTATGAAATAATGTCATTCTCGCTGCACCAAACAAAACCACACAGAAGGAGAGATAATGACAAGATTTCACTCACCACTGACATCACTGTCAATTACTTCCCAATTCCAATCAAAATGTCAATAGCAATTGCTCTCTTAATTGGCCATAGATTCCTGGATTGCTTCCTGAAGATTCAAAACTTTGGTTTTCTGCAAGCCAGGCCCTTCTCCCTTGTTCACGCTGTCCATCCTGACTCTGGACAAAGTCACTGGTGCCTTGTGTCATCACTCAGGTCTTCCGCCTCTTTATGAGAGAAAAACTAGGATGGCCCAGGCCATGGTGATGAGGTCTGGAGAGGCAGACTTCAGGTCAAACTGGGCTACTTTTGGCTCCCTGAGACGATCTGGAAATTTGCCTTGCCGGTAGAGAAAAATGGCCAAATCAGACATCCCAGTAATTGTGTGTTGTGTGAAAAATTGAGGTCAAACCAGAACAATAATGGCCAATCCTCAAATGTTTGTTTTCTATCATTTGTTTTGGATCCCATCACTAAAGGCAAGACACTTAGCCACTGTAATATGGTCTTGTGATAATTTTTTTTGAAATATAAAGTTTTTATCTTTTCACAGGGGAACATTATTCCTTGTTGTTTATATCACAATTTAAATACAATTTTATGCTCGTAAACCTTTCCTTTTTTATGTTCCCCGTCAACAGCTGAAGGTAAATAAAAATAACATTTGAATAATGCATGCTAATAAAATTCATAAAGAGAAGAGTGTTTATAATAGAATCAAAAAATCAATTCCATCATACCCCTACATAGACTAAAAACCCATATTCAAAACACATGATTATTTCAAGGACTGTGACATTTCAAAGCTGGTAGGATGTCTTAAGCTCTTCCAAATTATATGACCTGAGAATATTAAATAATTATTTCTTTTGATTTTGTCCCTAGCTATTCCAGCAATAAAGGGAAGACAATTATGCAAATGAGCCTGGGCAACTTGCTAAAAGATCACAAACCACTGAGTGTTGCTCAGATGCCTATATTTTATGTTAGATATATCTCCTCAAAGACTGGAAAATGGATCTCTAATTTTCCCCAAAGAAAGTTCACAGAGTATATTTTAGCTTTCAGGGCTCTAAGCTCAGAACACAAGCCAATGCCAGAAATAAAGGAAGGGTTTCTTGCTATTCCCCAGAACAAAGGGTCTGAAGGTATCAAGGATTGTATTGGATTGTATTATACAAATATTTTTTTTAAAGGCACAATCTATAAAAGTAATGAACTGGAGAAAATTAGAGATAAATTGAGAGAAAGTCCTTTAGCTTTTCTTGGTCCCGAATTTACCAGATAATTGTCCAAATTTTCATTGCACTTTTCATAAGGAGACACAGCCATCACTTTGTTGAAACAAAAGGAACTTTGGGATTTCTTTGGTCCATTTGTTATCTTATATTAAGTTTCCTCATGGGTGAGGAGAGCTATTCATATAATCCAGCCCCATGTAGAGGTCAAAGCCACTGGCATGTGACTAAAGAATCTTGTCTTCTATTCAATTCTGCTTCACACAATGAGAAAATAAGGAATAAGAGCTGCGTAACTCAGGAAAAAGATATACAAATTCTGTGCAATAAATATGAATCTAGCATACCAGCTGGAGAGGAGCAAGGGAAAACTAAAAATAATACTGTCGATTTTAAAATAGTTGAAGCCAAGACATGCCAGGATATATTCACATTCAGCTAACATTTATTGAGTGCCTACTACACACAAGGGTCCACGCTAAGTACTTCACATATATCACCTCCTTTCTTCTTCACGAGAGCCTTGCAAACTAAGAAGAGAGATGGATTTTTTTTTAAACAGAGGAGGAAACTGATGTTCCTAGTGGTTACATGATAGGTCTCCAGGCCTCACAGCTGGTGAGTCTAACCAGGTTTCAGATCAAGTTTTCTGACTCTGCTTGAAATAGTTTCTCCCAGAAGCAGAACCTTGGCCAAGGAATTGAGTGCAAGTGATTAAGAAGAAAATGTCCCCATGAGTAGGGAAGCAGGATGGGGATGAGCAAGATACCAGGCAAGGTGCAATTTTAGGTGAAGCCTCAGATTTAGATTTTATTTTGAGGCAAAGGAGCTAAGAATTTGTGCTTCCTCATCAGCTAGTCTGTGGCCAGCCCAAATACCTTCCCTCTCTCCAGAGCAAACCTCTGAAGTAGGAGTATTTAGTGGCAAAGCAAGCAGAAGACAGATACACAGAGCAGGTGCAAGAATATCATCAGAGCCCACTATAGACTCCAAGACTTGTGCCTCCTACTGCTTCTGTTGTTGTTTTTAGTATAATTTTGGAATTAATCCCCCCCAAATCATGGAAATAGAAATAAAACATGATAAAAGCACCCAATGCCCGACAAATACAGGAAAAGAACAGATATTCCAGAGGGCATCTTTGGAGATTGCACAACTAGGCAATTTCTTTAGTTCCAACAGAAAGAACCATTTGTGTAAGGCCTATGGCTTCACAGAGCTTGTATGAGAATTGAGAATACCATTCTTTGGTATAAGAACAAGAGGAAGGTTGGTCTTGCCGCACATGCTCTATTATAAGCCAGCCGTAACCACCAGTTACACCAGAAATGTCTTCCCTCTCCTGTACTGCACATTCTCTGACTTATGCTCTCTGAGTGATGTTACCTGTGTGTGTGTGTGTGTGTGTGTATTGGGGAGTATAAAGTTGCTGCATTTTGGTACAGGATAGAAAAAATTCTGGTTAGTAGCATCTGAACTATCTCCCTCCCAGTGTAGAAAGTGCTTATCGTTGGTCACAGTTGTGCATCAGGAAGCACCCATTGTTGATCCTTTTATGACACCCTATGTGGGCTTCACAGAGGCACTCTACATATGGGCAAGGCCCAAGGAGCATACTTAGGCGTATCTACCTACATTATTGCTCACCATGGAAATGTAGGCTGGAGACTGTAATCCAGTTCTCAGAATCTCTGCCCATACAAAGAAGAAAAAGAGGGAGGTTGATTGATCCTTTTAATAATCAGTACAATTTAGTAAAATATAACCTGTCACTTACCACTAATCAAATATGAGAGTTTTAAAATTTCTGTGACTTCAGAAAAGGCACTTACGCCTAATTTATAATCAGTTTCAGAAAAGTGACATTCCATAGATCAAATACAAGATAGTCAAACTAGGATTCATTAACATCACATTTAACTATATTTTTTAAATCATATGAAGCAATAAATTGAGATGGATTAGTAACTTGAGAGAAAGTGAGAAATGTTAGGTATCTGAAAAGACATTTATCATCACAAATACAATTTCCTATCAAATAATAGTGATTGCCTCCATTATAGAAGAAGCCAGAATCTGACAAAGGGGAGAAATATTTCTTAGAAGATGCTATAATTCTGTATATGTCTTTCTACTTTCAGCTGGACAGAGAACTGAGCTCTTACTCTCATTACTCTCCTCCTGTAAATATAACTTCTCATTTCTTGAAATGTGGGCCAATTCCATAGACATATCCCCAAGTTTTTTGTTGTTGTTGTTGCTATGGGCTGAAATCCATAAGGCTTTCAAAGAAGATTCAGGTATGATGCATTAGATAAACTAGAGAGGTAGACTTCCTTAGCATAGAGTTTGTGATTCAGAGATAATTTCATAAAAAAGAATCATTATAGTAAAATAACAGACCACTGTGTTCTTTTGAACGTAGTCTAAAATGATTTAACTTAGATTTTGCAAGTGACTCATGGAAAAGACAGACCCAAAACTAATTTTTTTTTCCTGAAAATAATATTCAGTGAATTTTGATTAAGAGGGATAGAGACGTCTATTGGTCATTGTCATCCATCTTTAAGGTAGACATGATCAGATGTGCACTGGTGCCAGGCAAAGCCAGATTTTTCTGTGGCCTATTCATAGTTTCTGTGTTCCTCCCCATTGCTCAAACTTTAGATAAGTTTTTGGTTACTACCATGCTTTTTATTTTTCAGGACTAACTGGGATTTCTGACCTTTGCTCACTTTTTCCAAACTACAATCTCCTCATGTATATGACTAGCTTCACATTCTATAACGTCAGATGAAACCAAATGAAACAAGACTTGTGTTTCAGCCCACCGAGGGCACATATCTCAGGCATTTTACATGATGCAAGGAATGAGAATATGGTAAGGTTCATTAAGGATATGGAAATAAATGCCTTTGATTCTCCTTGGAGAAAGAAGAGTGAAAAATTAGACTCACTATGAGAGAGCACTGAACCTTGGCCCGGTGTAAGATGTATGTAAAATCCTTATTGCTTGCATAGATCTTTGGGGCCTGACTTTAAGAATGAAGTGAATTCGTTCTCATGAACAGCTGAAGACAGAATTGTCAGCAGCCTCTGAGTTAGAAAAAAACCTAATCAATCGATCAATCTACCAATCTACCTATCTATCATCTCTTTATCTAGCTATCAATCATCTATTTTTGTCCATTATTCTGTAAGGAAAAATCTAAGATTTTAGAATAGGCAAAGGGATTACTAGATATCCACTCAGCGGAATGCTGGAGTCTCTGGGGACTGTCTAATCTTATAGGGATGTGTGCCCTTAGCTTTCACTAGGCTATGTTACACCTCTGTAGAGAAAGACATTAACTTGTAGAAAATGGATGCTAATGCAAATATTGCCTCTTCTTAGCTGTGCAAATAATTCCTGATCATGGCAATGCAAATGAATTTTGTGCAGTAGAGAATATAAATCTCTGTAAATTAAATCTTCATTTGAACCAGGTCTAATACCTTACTTGTTCCCTTATTAATGTTTCACAATTATCATTGACACACTTATTTTCTACCTATACAAGAGTCATAATTTTATGTTTGTTGGAACACTACCCTTTAATAATACTCAATGAGGGACTTCTTTTTCTTTTGAGAGCTAGAATGATTCTGGAGGAGGGGTGATGATTCCAGTAGGAGCAGAATCACTTGGTCCCACTTGTGGAATGCTGCTTGAAGAGGAGCAGAAATGGTTGGGATATGGTTAGGGAAGGGGCAGGGCTGAAAGTGTTGTGAAATTGAGAACAAAGAGCCAGTTTTGTGTTACACACACACACACATTTATAGGGGGACACCACATAAATACACTTAAGGAGGAAAGAAAGGGAGAGAGGAGAGAGCCTATTTCTTTTCCTAAAACTTTCCCCTTGCTCTTTGTTTCTTGACTTAATATTTTTTTTACATGCATCATTATTTGTTTTGATTTTTCCTAGAAAGAACTTCACAGAATGCCTGCAATTTATATAGCAGATATGTTTATTGTGACATGCTGTCAGTTCTATTTCTTTCAAAATACAATAATTTCAAATATTATGTCAGTTAAAAATTAAAAAAAAATTTTTTTTGAGAATATGTATTTATTATTTTTGTGTGCTTGCTTAGAGGCACCTCATAGAGCTAGCCACCATTCCTTTGCTCACCAAAGCCCTATAATTAACTAAAATCAGGAACTGATTAAAAAATTTCTTACTAAATGATAGAATCCTTTCCTGTAAGCCACTAGCAATAGTAATGTTTTGTCAGTTTCCTTATATCTAGATCAATGTTCAGCCTTTCTTTGAATTGAATTGGGTATTTTTGAAGAGTACATGCTAGTTGTTTTGTAGAAAGCCCCTCAGTTTGTGTCTGTATGATGGTTTCCTTGCAATTGGATCCAGGCAATGACTTTTTTGGCAGAAATTCTATGTAAGTAATGTTGTATCTTCCTCGATGCATTGAATCTGGCATTTTATGGGGTCACTTGGTGCCATTATTGGTAATGTTAGATTTATCATATGATTAAAAATGAAAGCAATGCAGGATTTAACAGTAGAGAATGAAGAATGGTATAGAAAATTTATTGCACTCTATCTAAAAAGTAACTTATTGTATCTGGTAGGAATACATGAGGAGATACATTATAAGAGCATCTTATTCTTTGATCAACATTTTAGCCAAAAGTTTTAAGATCCATAATGAACCTTGCTTAAATCAATTAATATTATGATGATTGAAAATAGTAATTTTTCTATTTCATTTCTTTCACATATAATATTAAGAATTCTGCTGTAAAAAAAGAGCTTCCTCTTTCTCTCTCCTCATTTCATCCCCCTCTGACCACAAAGTATACATTCAAAAATATTGGAAAACTGGATTTTATTAATATGAAGCAATGCTTGCTATCCCCATGCAAATCTCTGGCTAAACAGGATTAGAGAAAATGGTTTAGACTCAAGGCCAACCTGGAAACTTCTGTCACTCATCATAAATCTAGAATACCACAACCCACTTAGGTGAAGAAATGTCTCCTGTGCAATAACTATCCTGGCTCATTTCTATTATCTAGTAGACAGAGCTCATGAAGTAATGAACCATTTAATGTCCTCTCAGGGGATCCACGATCAGGGGACTCAGGCCCACCACAGGTATACCATACTTTGGAGACACTGCCACAGAGTAAGTCTTCCTTATAAGGGACAGCGTCTCTTCCTTGGTTAACATCTACCAACAAGTCAATTCTGGTTAGAATGACTCTGCATCAGGGCTCACCTGACATTGAGGGTCAGAAAGAGCAGTTAAAATCTAAGAGTAGCAGACAAATGAATCAAAAACTCATTTATGTGAAGGATAGAAAATAACTTATCCTGTTTTCTGATATTTGGGGTTTACCAGGAAAAAAAGGAAGAGGAAGAGGAGCCGCTCATTGCTAGTGATCCAACATCTTCAGTGTTGGGTTGAATTATGTTCCCCTAAAGATGTCGAAGCCATAGCCCCTAGTGCCACAGGTATGACCTTATTTGAAAAATATTTGAAAATTGCAGATGTCATTTGTTAAGATGAAGCCATACTGCAGTAGTGTGGGTCCTTAATCCAATATGGCTGATGTCCTCATAAGAGAGGAGAAACCATATGGAGACAGAGACACAGAGAGGGAAGGCAGCCATATGAGGAGGGAGGCAGAGATTGGAGTGATGCATCTACCAACCAGGAGATTCCAAGGACTGCCAGAAAATACCAAAAGCCAGAAGAGGCAAGAAGGGATTCTCCCTTACAGGTTTCAGAGAAAATATGTTCCTACTGATTCTTTTGTTTTAGACTTCTAGACTCCTGAAGTGTGAGATCGTACATTTCTGTTCTTTTAAGCTGCCCAGTTTGTGGTATTTTGTTACAGCAGCTCATGAGACTAATACAGATTTCCTAATAACAAATACCTAAAACTGTGGGAGTAGCTGTGGATTTGGGCAGTGGGTAGAGGCTGAAAGAATTTTGAGTTGCTTGATTGTGAAAGTCTAGATTGCCTAGAGGAGACTGTTGGTAGAAATATAGACACAGAAATCCAGATCACTTTCTATTTCTTAAAGAATACAGAGATCTTCACTAACAGAATACTGTTGTAAACATGAACATTAAAAGTGCTTCTGGTGAGGACTCAGATGCAAATGAGGATCAGATTATTAGTTACTGGATGGAAAAATAACCTTGTTACAAAGTGGCGGAGACCTTGTCTGAATTACGAGAACTCGAGAACTCGTCTGTGGGATGGAAAATAAAACTTGCCAGAGAAGAACATGGATATTTCACTGAGAAGAATTCCAAGAAAAGGGTAGAATGTAGCTTGGATTCTTGATGCTGTTTATAATAAAATGTGAAAGGAAAGAGGTCAATTGAGGAAGGAACCGCTAAGCAAAAAGGAACCAGCCCTTGATGATTTGGGAACTGCTCAGCCTCTCAGATAGGCCCAAAAGTGCAACTGGATGAACTTTTACCAAAGTGGGTAGGCCAATCCACCACCTCAGCAGGAGTCAGTAAAAGAGATGGGGTTTTTCAGGTAAGACCTGTGGAAAATTCTGATGGCTCATGGTGTGGCTCCCTACAACATTCACAGAAGACTAAAACAGTTTTTGAGAACCTTATGCCTGCAGAAGCACTTCTAGCCTGGCCTAAAAGAGACGGACATGGGAAGAAGTGAAGGAAAGATGACTCTGAGGATAGAGCCATGGATGCAGAGGTCACTGGGGTTGCTGCTGCCACCACCTGCGCTGGGAAGGCACAGGCCCAGCAGGTGAGGCTACCACCTCCTTGTTCCAGAGACAGGGCTGCCACCCAGCCCTGAGGAGGACAGGATCACTGCCCGGGGCCACAGGGACAAAACACGGGGCCACAGATAATTATCCTCAAGACTTGAGATCAGATGGAATTTTCCCTGCTGAATTGTGAACTTGCTTCAGCCCAGTGACCCCCTTTTTTTCCTTCCACTTTCTCCCTGTTAGAATGGCAATGTCTATCCCACGCTCACCCATAACTGATTTAGTTGATGAGATTTGGGATTTTTGAGATGACGGATATTTAGATGAAATTTTGAACTTAGAGTTGAGGCTGGAATGGTTAAGACTTTTGGGGATGTTATGCTGTGTGAACGTATTTTGCACACAGGAAGAGCATGAATTTGGGGATGGGCAGAGGGAAGATTGTTATGGGTTGAATTGTGTCCCCCAAAATATCTGTTGAAGTCCTAGCCCCCCGTATATCAGAATGTGACCTTATTTGGAAATAGAGTCATGGCAGAGGTGATTAGTTAAGGTTAGGTCACGCTGGGGTAGCCTGGGCCCTTACTCCCACCTGACTGGCATCCTCAAAAGAGAGGAGAATGCAAACATAAAGATAGAGCCACACAGGGAGAAGGTGGCTAAGTAGGGTGGAGGCAGAGAGTGGGTGATGTCTCTACAAAACAAGATGCTTGAAGGATTGCCAACAAGCACCAGAAACAAGGAAGAGGCAAAGAAGGATTCTCCTCAATGGGTTCAGAGACAGGGTACGGCCCTGTCTACAACTTGATTTTAGATGTCTAGCCTCCAGAAAGATGAGATAATAAATCTCTGTTTCAAGCCCCCAGGTTTGTGGTACTTCGTTCCAGCAGCCCCGGAAACTAATACAGTGTCTAAGTACCAGTAAGCAGCTGCCTGAAATCTCTGTGAAGTGAGGAGGATCAACTGACCAATAATCAATTTGCTATCAACATTCAACCATTTTGAGTGCCAAATACCAAGACTTCTTATTTCGTACTTTGCCAATGAGACAGCCTCCTCCTATGATACTTTATGAGAATTTTACTCTTAGTTTGCCCTTGAGATTCTATTGACAAAAGTCACTTTGATGGTTATCTGAACTATCTGGATAACAAAATTTGTTGGAGAAAGGGTCTTATCACCCTATTCATCTTTATATCTGCTGTACCATAAGGCTCCCTATGTCACGTGCACAAACATTCTCAAATGTATCCCGCAGGAAGAAATACATCTGCCACCGTAACCCTGTGTTCCCATACCTATGCATTCACATAGCTGAAAAAAATCACTTTACCGTCTTTAATACTTGCCAAACATATATTTTCTCTTCTCTTCTATTTTTAAAAAAGGTGATATCCACCTGTATTTGTCTTCTTGGGCCACCATAACTAGGTACCACAGACTGGGTGGCTTAAGCCAGAGGAATTTCTCTCTCACATTTCGGAGAGCTAGGAGTCTTAGATCAAGGTGGTATCAGATTCTGTTCCCAGTGAGGGCCCTCTTCTTGGCTTGTAGATGGTTGCCTTCTCTCTGTGTTCTCACATGGTAGACAAACAGAGAGAGAAAGAGCAAAGAAGCCAGCTCTCTGGTGTCTCTTCTTATGTGGACACGACTAGTACCTCATGACCTCATTAAAACCCAATTACCTCCCAAGGGTTCCAATTCCACCAAATATGATCACATTAAGCATTAGGGCTTTGCCATATGAATGTTGGGGCAGAGGGAGACATAATTCAGTCCATAGCACCACCCTATAAGTTGATCTCATCCCCATTATTGGGTACCATTATTGAGTTATTATTGGGTAACAATCCATAGTTTGAAAAACACTGCTCTATGGCTGATATTTTGCCCAGTCTCTGAACTCTAGCCTCCAGAGAGGGATTTACTAAGTTATATGTCACACCCTCCCCTACCTTCCTAACCATATGCAATATAAACAACACAGCCCTATATGATTTAGAGATAAACAGGGCTAAGAATTTATAATGGCAAACACTCCTTGAAATAAAAAGGAATCAAATATGAACTCTCAAGTTAAAAAAACATATATTTGTCATGTAAAAACAAGGTTCTAGCTGTTTTCAGAGTTGCAGCTATACTAAATCACTGTTTCTTGGTATTCATAGAAACGAAGCACTTTTTATTCATGGAGCTATTATACACGGAGGCCCTTTGCATGTGGGACTCTCAGATTATTCATTACCACTCGGTTTCCTGGTCATCTCAAACAATTACTCATGTCTCTAAACCAGGTTGACTGAGTTTCTTTCTTTCCTCAAATAATTCATTGTTTGAGTGAATCGACCAAGTAATAGCTTGTGTTCTGCAGATAATGCAAGTAAATGCAGAGCTGACAGCTAATCTAGATGAGACCATTTGTTTTGGGTGAATCTTAATGTGGTCTTAAGAAAAACAACCATCAGAAACCATGCCTTGACAGATAAGCTAATAATTTTGAGAAATAGAAAGCACCTATTTATTCAGGCTTCACTTCTTTTTAACTTGTTTCTTGACTTGAAGCTACTTGGGAATGATGAGAATAGATACTTCCATAATGCTGAGAAGAAATATTTGGTTGGTTTCCTTTAAACTAAGAAACTATTTTCATTGGCAGGAATTTCGCAAATGAACTCATCCTATTATCTAATGAAGATCAACAGAAAGAATGGCTTGGGATCAATCACTCAAACCGGAAATCGACAGTTTTGCCAGAAATATTTTAGAATGTCATCAAGTTACACACCAAGTCTCTCAGGTCGGGCCATTCAGTATATTTTGCATTACAATTATTCTGGAGTATTTGCTGGAAAGTTGTATTTCTCCAAATAAGACGATTTCATCTGTTCACCATTAAGCTTTTTCTTTGGTCCATCTAAGGGTGATGGGTAACTCCCATATTAAAACTCTTTGGGCTATAATTATCACTGTGATCATACTCTGTGTTTGGAACTGTGAGCCCTGTACAGTCAAGAGACAGAGCATCTGCCCCCTTAGAAGCAGTTGGCCAGTCTTCTTAACAGAGTTAGGCTGAGGCTAGTGGGCAAATCACCCATGGTCTACCCTAATGCCGAGGATCAGTCAAGGATCCAGGCCTGATCAGACCTTGGGAAAATACAAACCCAGCTCTGGCCAAGTTTTGGAAGCAGTGTGGGCATTTGGATGTTTCCTTGCAGTGTCTCAAACAGAAAACACAGGATTAAGAAAATTTTCTTAGTTAATGCCAACATAAAACTGTTTGCTGTGTTATATAATGTTCCTGTCCAAATAACTCACCAACATTGAAAAGTGGCATGGTCTCTACACAAAGAGAAACATTGGTTGGGTGCCTTCATTTTCAGAAGACATCAACCTCTTTCTTTTTATTGTTAACCAATTTTTAAAGACCAAGGAATTGTCTAGAATCTGCAGTATAGAATACATGTACTCTGAGCATTTTTCAGAGGCGTAACCTGACATTATCTAGTGCTTGAATTTTTATCCAAAGCCCAATTATACAAAATTCATGGAACATTGCTATGATCTGTAGCCTCTTCATTTCTCAATTTGCTTGAATTGAGGGAAATTATAAAAAGTAGTCATAATAAATTTGCCCTTACATCTATGTAGGGATGTCACCAATTGAAACACTTATTATCTTCTATATTTAGTTAGAGAATAGGCAGGAGAACTTATCCTTTAGTGTCCCAAATGAGCTAAGATAGTGATGATTAAATGTCAGCCTAGATGAAGGTGATGAAATGTCTCAGTTTGCCCAGGATGGCCTGGTTTCTACCTGTTGTTCTGATGAAATTATTAATAGTGACTCCCTTTATCATTTTCAAAAGTATCTGGGTTTGAAATATTAATCATGTGGTCTCTGTACCACAGGAACACAAATTCTGCCTAGTGTGGGTTTAAGAACAGAAGCAGTTGGCCAGTCTTGTTACAGAGTTCAGCTGTGTCTAATGGGCAAAATCCCCCATGGTCTACCCTAATGCCGAGTGAACACTGCAGCCAAGGATCCAGGACTGATCATACCTTGGGAAAATAAAAACCCAGCTCTGGCCAAGTTTTGGAAGCAGTGTGGGCATACAAATGTTTCCTTGTGGTATCTCGAATAGGAAATATAGGATTAGGAAAACTTTTCTTTTACAGAAATTATAGGAATCAAAGTAAGACCATGGTCAGGGAGGGAGTTGTACTTAACTTTGATAAATTCTATGACACACAGCTTAAATGCTGACAGTGTCCTGTACATGAATCCTCATGCTGATGACTTTGAAGTACTAGGATCTCACAAATAATCTACAATCTGGCCAATACTGCTGTTTGGAGCTTTTTATTCACCTCTAAGAGGGTTTTAAGGAATAACTCTATGCATGAATAACACTCAAGGAACAAAAACTATTTCTCTCCTTGAATATATTTATAAATCATCAGCGTACTTTTGTAATCCTCAGCAGTACAACATCCCACCACATGATGTATGTAGTCATTATTTCTTTAAAAAATATATTTTTTTAAAGATTGAAAATACAGTAGCAATTTGAATTTGAAAATCAGGCATCCTAAAACAGCTAACAGATTGCAGACCCACAAGTCAGCCACCTTTGTATCTTTTCCTTGATTGGTGAACTGAACAGAAATGTTGAATTCCACCTTCATCAGTTTCTGAATGTTGCATGAGCCCTGTAATTCCATCTACAAGATGACATTGTTAGGGAATGAACAAAGGAAACAATTGATACTTTATTCTTACCATTGCAGTGAATATTGCTTATTACTTTCTCCAAAGTACAATTGAGTGAATAGTGATTACTCCTGCATAAATGTGTACAGGTGGAAGAAGCAAAAAACTGCATGGCATGAAAATAGCTTTCAACTTCCAAAATCATTTTCTCAATCTGCTAAATGAGGCCAGATCTGGGCAATATATGTCAAGCATAAAACAGAGTAGACTCTTCCAGCTTTGTTATTTAGGATCCAATAACATAAGGTGAACATCTAGTTTTCTATCTGTGGACACGACTCAGGGAAAGTATGTAGTAACATATCCTTCAGTTATCCATACCTTTACTACTTAAAATGTACACAGGACAGTTTGAAAAGCATGTTTGTAAAATTTCATTAACGTTTGAATCCACCTCAGATATTAACCATGTTTACTTTAATGCCATGACTACTGAGGACTTGCGTATGTTTTAGGTAGATATCTGTGAAATTAGTCCATGATTCTATTCTGTTAGTAATTGGGAATATTTAGTTGGTTTAATTAACAGAGTTTAAGAATTTTCTTCCCCTTCTATTATATTTCCCATTAATCAGAGAGTTATTAGAATGTAAATAGATTTTTTTCCTAGCAAAATCATTTGCAAGTGATTGCCCACAACAATTTCACTTCATGAATCTCCATTAATTGCATAGGTTACTACTCAGCTCACACATATACACTGGACTCTCATTTAGTCACAATAATAAGGAATGGGGGCGCCTGGGTGGCTCAGTTGGTTAAGCGACTGCCTTCGGCTCAGGTCATGATCCTGGAGTCCCGGGATCGAGTCCCGCATCGGGCTCCCTGCTCGGCAGGGAGCCTGCTTCTCCCTCTGACCCTCCCCCCTCTCATGTGCTCTCTGTCTCTCTCATTCTCTCTGTCTCAAATAAATAAATAAAATCTTTTAAATAATAATAATAATAATAAGGAATGGACACTAACAGTTAATTGACCACTATGGTTGACTGATAATTACATTATGCATTTTTAGAAATCAAGCACGACCACAAGCACTATATAAAACAAGATTTAATCTCTTGTTTCACATGCACAGGGAATTTCAGAATCTTTATGTGGCTCAAACTTCATTTATTAACTCGTTTCATTGAGCACCAAGGCCTGTCAAAATTTATCTTAGGAATCAGCCTACTTCTCTCCATCCCTAATGGTATTTCCATACTTCAGGTCACTGTCATCTCTTGACTAGATTAATGCCTATCCCTCTCCCTGGTCACCAGGCTGGCCACTCTTTAAATTGTTCTTCCTTCTGAAATCTGAGAGATTATTAAAAAGAGGAGTTTATAATTTTACCCCTCTGATAAAAATACACCAATAGCTTTCCATTTCTTCCAGGATGAAGTACAAAATTCTCAGTTTGGTCTGGACCATACTTACTTTTCAGTGTCCTATATGGTCAGTCGTCTCTACATCTCAACCCCACTCTCCACATATGCATCTCTACCCCTTCGGTCTGTTCTCCAATTAGATTAATGACTTTCAGGTTCAGAAGTCTCTGTGTACTTCCTGGCCTCCAGGCCTCTGCATCTGATGCCCCATTGACTGGACCATTGTCTTTGTTCTCCACTTCCTGTCCCATCACATCCCACCAATTCATAGTTTCCTTCAGGTCCCAGCTTCACCATGGGTTTGGCAAGGAATCCTGCCTGCTTCTCTCACGCCTCTCTGAGCCTCAGCCAGTTGAAGGGTTCTCCTTAGTGATCCTATAGCAGCCGTAACATCCTTCATCCCAGCAGTCACATTTTGGACTCAAATTCCCTGTTTACCTATCTATCTATATCCCCCCTCTATAAGGGCCTTCAGGGATGTGAGTAAGTCTTTTCCAGCATTCCAGCTCCAACGCCTAGCACAGTGATATGTGTAGAAGACACTACATACCTTTTTATTAAATAAATGAATGTAGCAGTGTCCTTGACATCAAAAAGCATAAAATTTACCAGTTTAAATATCAGTTTTCTATATATGCTATAAGAGAGATAAACTATTTACATTGGATCTCTAGTTGTGTTGGTGTGTGCTTTAGAAGATGCTATCTGAAATGAATACTCAATAGTAACATGTTTGTTTGTCATTTCTTTGCATTAACAGAAGGAAGATTGGACAAATACAGAGCTGGTTAGGTCAAAACCACCTGGCTGCCCTTCATAAAAATGAAGATAAGATTCTACTTGTTTGAATGCACTGATCATTACAAGAGAAGATGGGTGGTGGAATATATCTTCAGGACAAAGATTTATAAAGCGAGAATGGCAAAAAAAAAAAATATGAACAATGAACAGTGGGTGACATTTAAATAGATGCTCAAATCTTGAGAAATTGCAAACTAAATATAGTAGCCTGTGATAACATTCTGAGAATTTAATCAAGCAATTACATATAGGAAAAGTATTTAATTAAGAGGTAATCAGCAGAGTTTCAGGTTGGTGAAGGAATAATCAAACTCAGCTGATGTTGTCATCACCCAAGAAAGCATCCACGTAAAGAAGTGGCACATTGCATCCTTAAGGATGTGGGTGAAGGCTCAAATGCTGGTTGAAATGCCCCAGAGAGAGCGAGCTGTCAGCTGTGGCCAAGAGGGAGGATGTGAGGCAGGAAGTGTGTGTGTGTGGTAATCAGCTCTGCTGTGGTGACAAATGACCCCCAAATCTCAGTGGTTTCCAACCATGAAAGCTTATTTCTGAGGCACATGAAACATGAGCTGTTAGGTCAACCATAGCCCTGCTTAAACATGTCTTTACTTCAAGATCCAGGCTGAAGTTGAAGCCCCTGTTTGGGACATGGCATTCTCGTGCGATAGGAAACACATGATGTAGTGTTTAAACACACAACTGCGTTTATGATTCTTCTCAGAGGTGGCATACATCACAGCTGCTCACATTCCATTGGCCAAAGCAAATCACATGACTAAGCCTGACATCAGGCTGAGGAAGTATCTGCCACCAATGCAGAAGCCCTGCGAGCTATGTGCATGCAGATACATACTCTTCCTCTATGGGAGGGGATGAAGGTTTGGGAACAATACAATGGACCACAGTCTTTGACCTGAGAAATAGGGGGGACAGAGTCAAAATGAGGGACTTGGCAGAAACCTATTAGTTTGAAAATAGAAGGCCCTGTGGGATAACATTCCTAAAACCTGTGTCTAATCCATGAGAAGCAGAGAATGTGTGGCTGGAGGTTAAGGACCCAGGCACACAGATCTCCACTGGTCCGGGGTGGGAATGTCGGCTCTACTCTTCATTAGCTTTGTGAGTCACTTCACTTCTCTGAACTGCTGTTTCTGTGGCAGTCTGTCTTCTGCTCATCAAATATCAAAGAAAAGTCTACATGTTTCTCCATATTAACTCACCTCACTGACAGCTGGACTGAAGGCATGAGAGACGTTCTGGCCATTGAGATATGAATACTTCTAGGAATGGCCCCTAAAATCTGCCCTGAGATCCTCAGTGCATTTTCTGAGGATCTGATAGCAATTCAGAGTTGCTAGGTGAAGGCAGCATGGATCCCTGAATTGCCTGCTATGGAAAAGCAACACAGAGAGCCTCTTGACCTGTACCAGACTGTGCTGGGGTGACAACCCTAGGTTGTGTTAAGGGACTGAAATGTGAGGCTTTGCCTGTTCCTGCACAATCATCCAGCATTTATATATGAACGAGGATAAAGACTATCTCCAGGGTTTATCTGCAAAGATTGAGATAATTGATGCAAAGACAGAGCAGTGTCTGACACAATATTCAATATGTGGCAATTGTTATAATTTAAGGTCATATTCATACAGAGATTAAGAATAAAGTCTTTGGTGTTAAAAATAGAGCTACCTATGACCCAGCAATTGCAGTACTAGGTATTTACCCCAAAGATACAGATGTAGCGAAAAGAAGGGGCACATGCACCCCAATGTTCATAGCAGCAATGTTCACAAGAGTCAAACTGTGGAAGGAGCTGAATATCCTTCAACAGATGAATGGATAAAGAAGATGTGGTTCATACATACAATGGAATATTACTCAGCCATCAGAAAGGATGAATACCTACCATTTGCATTGACATGGATGGAACTGGAGGGGATTATGCTAAGTGAAATAAGTCAAGCAGAGAAAGACAATTATCATATGGTTTCACTCATATGTGGAATATAATGAATAGCACAGAGAATCATAGGGACAGGGAGGGAAAACTGAATGGGAAGAAATCAGAGAGGGAGACAAACCATGAAAGACTCTGGACTCTGGGAACCAAACTGAGGGCTACAGAAGGGAGGGGGGTATGGGAATGGGGTAACCAGTTGATGGGTATTAAGGAGGGCACATGTTATGATGAGCATTGGGTGTTATATGCAACTAATGAATCGTTGAACACTACATCAAAAACTGATGATGTACTATATGTTGGCTAATTGAACATAATAATTATAAAATATATAAATGATAGAAAAAAACAAAGACAAGAAAAAAAAAGAATAAGGTCTTTGGAACCAATAGATTTAGTTCATACCCCAGCTTTACTAACTATGCATATTAAGAACATTATTTAACTGCTTCATGCCTCAATTTCTTTATTTATAAAAATGGCGATAAAAATAGCATCTGACTCACAGTGCTATAAATTTACAATAAGATAATCCATGTGGTAGTGGTGGTGATGGGTGATAATCTTCTGCCTGATCTCCCATCACAAGAACAGAGGTGGTTGTCAGCGAAAAGAACTTAGGGGAAAAGCTTATGTAGAGACTAAACTATGATTCTTCTCTGATCGGCTGAACTGGCCAGTCACAACATCACCACAAATAGAGCTGTCTCCATCCACAAAGCCAGGGTCCAGATAATGGCAGACAGTTTCTGTCTCAGTAGGTGGTTTTTCTGAAGACAGGAAAAGCTTAGGATTTGGAAATACACACTTTTATACTGTTTTGACTTCATGTTGTGTATTCCCTTTTTAGTAATTTTAATGCTGGAAGGAATGAAGCATTAAAAATTATTTTTTCCAATTATAATAGTAATGAAGTTTATTGTAGGAAGTTAGAAGTACAGATATGATAGAAAGGAAAACATGCATAGTTCTATCCAACAAATAACTAGTCATTTTTCTGTATTTACATTCAGCCTTTTTTCTATGTACAAGATTTGTTTATTTAACATAACTGAATTTTCTAATGTTATATTAAAATCGCTTCATAAATATTGTTTTCAAGGATTTAATTAGGTAAATACACCACAGTTTATGTAATCATTTATTTATCTTGGGTCATTAATTTATGTTTAGTTTTTTGCTATTATAAATAATGTCCCTATTAATTTATGTTATACATTTCTCTGTGTTTTCATTTATTTAATTAGGACAGATTCACAGAATTGGAATCACTAGGTCAGAGAGAAGAAATATTTATAAGAAATACTATAATATACTGCCAAATTGCTATCCCCCTGAAATATATGAAAATGATGATTTCATGTCAACTATCATGGGTTTTATTTTTTAAAAATTTGTTAATTGTTTAAAAATATTTATTAATATAGGATATATATCTACATAGATATAAACATGTATATTTTATTTTGCATTTTTTTTTTACATTTTAAAGCTAACAAATGATACATGAGATTTATTGTTCATATTACAGGAAAAACATGAATAGCTCTCTGTATGTTGCTAATAATGTATTTGTATTTCCTCATATGTATGGCAAATCACTTTTTCAACTCTCATATACAATGATATTTTATTTATAAATGAATTGATTTAACAATATCTGCCTAATATGTATAGAGCACTGTTGAATTCAATACATGAAAAGCAAAATACAGACCTTGCCCTAAGAATCTTTGGTCTAATAATTCTGACCTAATGATTACTTTGTATTTAGATTATTACAATATTTGTGGATTACCTGTATGTTCATTACGGCATTAAAAAAAGAGTAACATTGCTATTTCTCGCTATTTTTCACTTTCTTAAATGATATGTCAGTTTGAAAAATCTTCTGAGTTTACTTTTAGTGCATAATTTTTAATCACCTCTTTATGTCAGTTGCCAATTTATCTAATATTTTTATCACTGGTTTGCAGGAGTGTTTTTAATATTAAAGATATTACACATAGAGTCTTCGTAATATATTTCATCCTTTATATTAGGGAACCAGTAGCTGGATTTGCTCTTCTTTGCTCACTTTCAACTGACTAGATGGCTTTTTGCCCTCTCATATACTCTCATAGTTGAATTTTCCATTGGCCATAATAAAAATCTCCCTTTTGGGTGGCCTCTCAAACTCAGTAGTAGGCATTTTCCCCTGAAGGTAGGCCTCAGGCAGACTTTTCAAATTTTGGCAAATACACTAACATTTACTCGTTTTCACAAGTGCCATAGTTGCAGAATTTTACATAATTTTTAAGTCCCTCTGTATGCAAAATGTTTCTTCCAACCCAACTTTGGAACTGTCAGAGAGGTACTGAACTGTGGCTGAGTTTCTGTGTAAACTGGAATATGGGAAAAAATTGGCATCTTCGTAGAAATATCCATTCTGAGCCACCATTCACATGGCAATTTGTTCTTCAGATATCTTCTAATACCTCTTCACACATGACAGTTCTGAGCATTGAAAATGTTTTCTCAGAACTCCTCCTGTGGAGGTGCTGTTTCCACGACTGCTTGTCCCGGTATAAAGCAGTGGAAAAGTTGGCAGGCTCCGTGGTCCAGGTTGTCAGTGGAGGTCCTATGTGTGTTCCTGCTGAGCTTACTTTTCTGCCTCCTAATGACCTAGCTGAGTTTCCAAGTGCCACAGTGCTAGGCAGACGTCCGTAAGGTCAAATGTGGCTTTCACACTTTCATACATTGTGGATTCTGTTTGGACTATTATCTTCCTCAAGCCTCACCTAATCTCCTGTTTAGGATATCAGCTCTCCAAGACTTTGGCTCCCAGGATTCAAATGCACCAGGACACATACTGCGTAACACTGCCATTCAATAGTACCACAACTATGTTTTCTAGATTTAAAAGGCATTCCTTCATTTATTTAACGAATATTTATTGACTGTCTAGGGGAGCCAGTCTGCCTGCATCTGAATTTCAGCTCACTGATTTAGTAGCTGTATGAATTTACGTAAGTCAGGTTGGTTTTCTCAATTTTTCTCATCTTAATCGTATTATTTCAACTACGATGACTATGAGCCAGGCACTGTTCTAGGGTTAAAGCCTACTTCAGTAAATCAAGGACAGTCTTTTCATGGAGTTTAAACTCAAGTGGGGGAGAGGACTTCTGGGTTTTAGAGAGGATGGTGGAAGCTGCCTAAATTTGCACCTCCCCCTCCTAGCTTCCTAAAATGCAGATATAGTAACAAGGAGAGAAAACAAAATCTTCCATAGATCAGAGCTATGGCTTTAATAGGCAAAAGAATACCCCAAACTTCAATTTACACGTAGGTGGAAGACCATGTCTGAAAACAGTGAAGTCTTCTCAGGAGTCCAAAAAAAAAAAAATCTAGATTTAGATGGGAAATCTGTGGAATCAAAGAGGGTGCAGTGGAGTCTTAGTGTCAGAGACATGGATGATGTTAACTAAGGTTCATCCCCCAAAGGCCTGGGTCCCACCCAGAGAAATATGAAGTGTAGGTTCAGAAGTCTGGTGGATGGGAGCCCTGGCTATGGAGAGGTCGAAAGGAGGAGGCTCTGAAAGGAACAGAGCCAGAGGTGGTCCTGGTAGGAAGGTACCCTCCTGGGAAAAGGATGCACCAGAGAATGTGGAAGTGTCTCTTGATAGCTGGGAGGTAAAAGGCAAGAAGGAGCAGCAGGAGACCAGAGCCACATGCAGGATGTTTATTAGGGAGCATCGGCCTCTGTGGAAGGAAAGGGAAGAAGCAGTACTGGGCAGAGGGAGAGGTGAAGCTGCAATGCAAACCCTACAGAATGCCCAGGGTCACAAGGACTCGCCAGGCTTTTCCTGCATTGGAGAGAAGTGGCTGGGCATTTAGCACCCTGGGAGATGAGAAAATAACCCTTCTGCCTGGCTGCCCAGACACTTCATGTTATGACACTCTTGCTCTCACCCCAAATCTGGACATTTAGATAAGACCCCAAGTTGGGGTTCCTGCCATAAGTTCTTGCCTTGCTTTTCCCAGGGCACCTTTTAAAATGTCCACTCAGGGGGCGCCTGGGTGGCTCAGCCCATTGAACGTCTGCCTTCAGCTGAGGTCATGATCCCAGGGTCCTGGGATCGAGCCCCACGGCAGGCTCCCTGCTCAGCAGGGAGCCTGCTTCTCCCTCCCCTCTGCCTGCCTCTCCCCCTGCTTGTGCTTACTCTCTCTCTGTCAAATAAATAAACAAATAAATCTTTAAAAAAGTAAATAAAATGCCAACTCAGAGTTGTGGCTATGTAGAATTAGCAACTGCCACCCCGCCACCCTGTAAGTAACAGGTGCTTGCTACCCTGCTCGCCCCTGATGTTTGCTTGTGACCTGGCACAGAGGGCTGCCCTCCCCACCCTCCCATTTGCATTCCTGCCAGGGCGGGGCGTGGGGCGGGGGGACTTGAAAGTAATAAGCCTTGTGGCTTTACTTGCTTTGGATGGGTGTACTGAAACCGTGCCTTCAATCAAATAACCCAGGGGGTTTCCACTACCTCAAAAAGCAGGAGCTGGTGGGGAAGCGGGGCAGGGGTGTGGCGGGGGGCACCTACCAACCCTGAGTGAGTGGCTTTGTGCTGCCTCATTGGACAGGTCATACTCTGCATATTCTTAACACAATAGCTCTGGCCTTTCCAACATATCCTGCCTCCAGCAGGCCCTGGAGTCGACTTACCCCCAAAAGAGGCCACCTTAGGTGGGGAAGCTCACTTTCGCAGTACAATTTCCAAAAGGCTGGTGTTGAAGGCTACCTGCCTACAGCACCCTCAGCAACCGGGTAGAAGTCCTCTGTTTAAGGAGGATCTGAGTGGCACACTTCCACGTCCATCCTAAGACTGAAGTCACGCACTAGTGGATAAGAGAAGGGGCTCCTGCATCAGAATACCTGTGTGCAGAGCCATGCCATTTACTAGATGCGTAACCTTAGGAAAACTACTTACACGCCCCCACCATGAACCTTGGTTTCCCCAACTACAAAATGAGATACCACCTTTTTTTCCCCTAAGATCATCATGACTAAAGATAACACATAAAATGTATCAACTAAAAAATGGCTGATTACAGTGATTTTTTTGTTCTTATTTATATCCTCACGGCCATAGCACACGGAGGAAGAGCATGTGAGTAGCGTCTAGAACACGTATACTTTCCCATCAGGATTGAATTCCTCCTATGTCTTTCTTGGGGTCCTTGCAGTTGGTCATTTCCTCAAAATTCTGACCTGTCTTTTCTGCTCTGTGGGTCTTTGTTGCACGGAAAAACTGGAAACTGCAGGCCCTGCAATTTTGTAAGCCACTTCTGGCAGAACTCTTTCTTGAGAGCTTATTCAGGAAGGAGACAGATTGTTTTTTTCTCTTGAACATTTCAAACCTATTAGGTTTGAATAATTTTTCAGCACAGCTAATAGGAATTTGCTAACATATGTTCTGAGAGCCAAATGATTCCCCTGAAATCTTCACTATTTGAGACACTAATGAGTCCGATGAAAATATTAGGGGCACTGTTTCCAAGAATGCAATGTCCATGTGAAACTTTTGAGACAGCTCTCCAAGTGCCTCCCATTGAAGGCTCAGGGTGGATTGGTTTGTCAGTAAATTGGCTGACATCCGAGGCTTGGAGGGGCTAAGATATAGGGCAGGTTTGCGATGGTTGGTGGTAACAAGATTATAGAAGGTGCTGGGTGGATGTGGGGCTGCCTGGGGTTCTGAGAGTAGGCTTGTGGACTCCAGGGGGAGAAGCTGAGAAGCCACAGGGACCACATTTTAGGAGAAATGCAAAGGGCACAGCTTATCTACTTCTTGACCTAATTTTGGTAATGTCTGAAAAAAGTTTGAAGAAATTTCACCCCCCCCAAAAAAATTTTTTTTAAACAGTACAAAAGGATATACAATGGAAAGTATGTTCCTCTTCTATCTCACTCAATTTTTCTTTCCCCCAGAGGTAAACACTGACGCCAGCTTCCTGATTATTCTCACAGAGCTCTTCTCAGCAGATAAGCAGAAATGCATATAGAAAAATATGATTCCTACTTAGTGTTTTACTAATGTTAACTAAATTAATCCTTGCAGATGACTATGAAGTGGATTCTATTACTATCATCCCCATTTCAGATGAAGATGAAGGTACAGAGAGATGGAGAAAGTCGCCCAAGGATTCACAGCTAATACATGGTGGAGGCAGGGGATGGATATATATATTCATAAATGTATGCATGTGCATGCACACATAACCTATAATTTATTTTATTAGTGATCTGTCATCTGAAGGGTATTTAGATTGTAGCTCCTCATATTTCAAACAGTACAATGCATTTCCTTGAACACAAGACCACCTGGGCAGGTTATGCCCTGCACAACGCAAGGAGGTGCCATTCACATAGATTATATTGTGATATAATTCCCATAGATTATAATGTCATCCTTGGAATTGCTCAATGTGCCAGCAGTGCTTGTTCGTGCTGACCGAATTTGAAATCGAATGTCTCATCCTCTGATCAGCTGCTATTTCCACTGGGTTATTCGCAATGTAGAATGAAATCAGGTGCTCTTTAGATGAGGGTGCTAGAATGTCCAAACTCAAGACTTGAAAAATTGCCTGATCAAGATCTGCACTCAGTCCCCCAGCCCCCCATGTGCCAGGAGGAATGGGAATTCTCTCTTTTCATGCTCCGGAAAAGGGTTTCAGGCACACATGATGATCTGCCAAGATGACACCGAGATGCCATCAGGCAGCTTTCTCTGGCATGAGATAGCTCTGCCTCCCAACAAAATAAACATCATATCTTCACCCAGAATACTCCTGGAATATAAATCATCTGAATAGTTTAAATTTTTTCTTTGATGGCGTGATGGATCACTGGGCATTAGATCCTTGAAGGGATGCTATTTTTTTCGGAAGCTGCCTTTAGAACATCACTCACCCTGTCATAAGAGATCCAAGTTTTCTAGTCCTGCAGCTAGTATTCTAAATTGTTGAAGTCAACACTAAGTAGGATGCCCACCATAAATGATTGAAATAAACTTTTTAAAAAAAAAGTACATTTGAAATTATTTATTTCAATGTAATCATTAAACTAATTTGAATTTATCACCCAAGTGTTTACAACTAGTATTTGTCTGCCCTGTGTCCAAGAGTATTCCTTTGTATTTTTATTTTATTATTTATTATTTTAAGATTTTATTTATTTGACAGAGACACAGTGAGAGAGGGAACACGAACACGAGGGAACACGAGTGGGAGAGGGAGAAGCAGGCTTCCCGTGGAGCAGGGAGCCCGATGCGGGGCTCAATCCCAGGACCCTGGGATCACAACCCAAGCCAAAGGCAGACGCTAATGACTGAGCCACCCAGGCACCCCTTTTTTTGTATTTTTAAAGAAATGATACATTTTGTTCCAGCTAGTAGGTCCAGAGCACACCCGTCCATTCACATCTGTATGTAGAGGGGCTTACGTTGTTCCCCCTGGAACTGAGACAATCATAGAAAAGAGATGGCCTCTATCTGCATAACTTCATTCCTGCTCAACATAATCAATCAACTTCTGTTTGCAATTTGATTTTGTCAGCCACCATAATGGTCAATTACTAAGTAAGAATTGATCACCAAGTGGCCTGATGCTGTTACCTTAGCAACCCTGCACACAGTCTAGTTATTTTAATCATTTAAATGACTAAATTGGATTAGCCCTTGCCATTTGATCAGTAACACAGTGACCAACATAAGACTGACTAATCCTGTGTATTTAGGCAAAGTCTTATGGGGGAAATGGTTGTTTAATTAATATACAAAAAGTATTTCTCTGGAAAAAACAAGGTACTTGCAGATTTAGTATCTAACTTTGCAGCTATTATTTTTTCTCACAAATTGAGAATAATGTTTGCCTTAAAGTCATTGAAAGGAGTGTCATACCATACATAACCTTTTCAACAAATAATATTAGGTAAATTTTTATGTGTTGGATGTTGGGGCTATAGTGAGGAATAATTCATAGTCCCTGCCAGCGAATAAATCATAGGCCCCCAACAGATATACTGGGAAGGAAATAATTTCAATGGAGCATGGTAAGTGCAAATGAGGTATAAGAGGAGGAAAAGAAAGGGAGTTCCTATTTTTACCTGGAGAAGTCAGGGAATATACATACAGTTAGGGAACATACATGCACGAAGCTTGAGTAGGTTCTTGAAAGATCAATATTCATTCTCAAGGTAGCCAGCATAAGAGTCAGGGGAAAGCTAGTGAAGCACAAAATGGCACAGCATTTGTGTTTTTTCAAATCTCTTGGTGGAAAGGGACAAAAACCAGAAAACTAATTTGAGAAGAAAAGCAGATTTTTATTGGAAATTACAGCAGGTAGGCAGAATAATGACCACCCAAAGATACCTCCATCCTAATCCCTGAAACCTGTGAGTGTGTTGTTACATGACCAAGGGGAATTAAGGTTGCCGATGGGATTATGCTTGCTAATGAACTAAACAATTAATACAAGGAGATTATCCTGGATCATCCAGGTAGGCCCAGTGTAATCACAAGGGTCTTCACATGGAGAAAAGAGAGGCAGAAGCCTAAGAACCAGAGTGAAAAAGACTTAACCAGCCCCTGCTGGCTTCAAAGATACAGGAGGGCCAGGAGACAAGGAATGTGGGCAGTCTCCAGAAGCTGCAAAAGAAAACCAATTTTCCCCTAGAGCCTCCAGAAAGGAATGCAATACTCTGATTTTAGCCCAGTGACACTCATTTTGGACTTCTGAGATGTAAGACAATAGACTGTTTCAAGCCACTAAGTCTGTGGTAATTTGTAACAGTTAATAGTAGGAAACTAATGCAGAAATTCACTTGAAATTTCATTTACTTGAAATTTGACTGAAGAAAGAGCTGGGAACTCAAGCCTCAAGAAGAGAAGATATAACTGCAAGCAGATTCTCCATCATCTATGTCTCTCTCTCTCTGTCTATTGGCTTCCTTCTCTGAGAGGAGCTTTCCCCTTGGGGCAGGAGATTTGGCCACTAGCTGCTCATGGCATTTCATACAGAAAAATATTTCTCCATCTTGGCTTTAGTTTGAAAAAAAAAAAAATGCCATGGGGGAATTCTGATTGGCTATTTTGAGTCAAATGTACAACCTTTGAATTAAGGTTGGAGAAACAATATTAGTTAGCC
Source organism: Mirounga angustirostris (assembly GCF_029215605.1). Lineage (NCBI taxonomy): Eukaryota > Metazoa > Chordata > Mammalia > Carnivora > Phocidae > Mirounga > Mirounga angustirostris. The sequence continues at coordinate 118,990,736 of NW_026991714.1, forward strand.
CAGCCTGGGTTATGTGCCTATCAATTTGGCAAATAGGGAGAGGTTTGCTACCAAAAGAAAGGGGGCGAGAATTTAGGGCAAACTGGGAAAGAAGCTGTCTACTACACCATGCTGAATGATTTGCAAGTGGTTTACTATAGTGGGAGTTCAAAGTCAGTGGTAAGTTCAGCCTAAGTTCGTATGAATAGTTAGATCACATAACTAGGCTCTAACTCTGTGGACTTTAAATTATTCTTAGAACTCCAGCTTTCTTCAACATATGATTATGAGCCTCCTGTCAAAAGGTGGAGGTCATGCTGAGGAGTTCAATCTACACTGCTCCACTATCTTGCTTTCAGTATAGGAAATTCAGGAATTGGTCAGCTGTGAGGAGGGTCAGTGGAGGAGAGACCAAGGCCTAGAAACTATTCCTACCAAGAAGTGCTAGTGCTTGGATCGTATGCAGTCATAGGCAACTGAAAGTCCATTCGGGAATCTTCAGTCTATTGGAAAATGCCTTGGATTTTGGCCGGGAGATCTGGATTCAAGCCTGAGCTCCACTCCTTCCTAGTTTTATTACCGTAGGCTGGTTCACTCAGCATTGTAAGTCTCATTTTCATCATCTCCAATCTTATATAGATTGATCATAAAATCTACTCCCTGTAAAAGCTGTCCTTTATTGAGAGCTTATATGCACCGGACAATTTACGAGGTTCTAGGACCCTTCAGTCACGCAGGAGAAGTCACTGGCCTTGGCAGAAAGGAAAGATGTAAACTGAGGGAAGCAGCAGGAGCCCTGGTGTAGCAGTATGGACATAAAATCGAAACAAGACCTGCAGGGAGGTTAACTCGATGCAGAGGCATTTAAATTGTGATTCTTGCTGCAGATGTGATGGGTTCTTGAGCCTGGGGATGTTGGGGTATACAGTCTGCAGATGGAGGGCAAGTATGGGGGAGACAGAGAGAGAGACCGAGGTACAACAGAGATAGACAGAGACAGCAGCAGAAGAAAGACAAACAGACACCAACAGTTGGGCCTCTGCTATTCCCCATCCCAGGGTTTCTAAGCATGCAAACCCCTCAGCAACCTGGCATTCATTAGGCAATTCCTTAAAGGAAATGTCTCAAATGAACTCAAGAGAGGAATCTCCAGCCAACATTGTCTTTACGATAGCCTCAAATGGCAACTGTTCTCCAGATCTTAGACTCACACATCACTGCTGATTCTGACCCTTTAGGCCAGCTAGACTCACCTTCACTTTGCAGTGTCTCATCCAATAACATGCCATATGACTGTCAGGAGTTATTCTTGCCCATCTATCTACACTAGTTTCTTGGGCTGCTGTCACCAGGTACCACAAATTGGTGGCTTAAAACAACAGACATGTGTTGTCTCACATTTCTGGAAACTAGAAGTCCCAAATGAAGGGGTCAGCAGGCCTATGCTCCCTTTGAAACATGAAGGAGAATTCTTCCTTGTCGAAGTTTCTCGGGGTTTGCTGGAAATCTTTGGTGTTCTTTGGTTTGCAGCTCATTGTCATAGGTGTTCTCCCTGTATGTCTCTGTCTTCACTCATGGCCATCTTATTATAAGGCCACTGGATTTATTGGATTAGGGGACCATTCTCTTCCAGTATGACCTCATTATAGCTTAACTAATCACATCTTCAGTGACTCTATTTCCAAATAAGGTCACGTCTGAGATCCTGGAGGTTAGGACTTCAACACATCTTTTAGGGGGATGCAATTCAACCCACAACGTCATCCTCTAGTTTTTGGCCAACTCCTGTTCAGATTCTCTATCTGATTATATCCATCTGCTTCCTGACTTCTGATTTTCTTGCTTATATATGACCCAGCTCATCTACTCTGGGTTAAGTATTGGTATATCTTTGGTACAGATGTGAGAAAGAGAAAAGCAGCCCCCGACTTCTGGGAGCAGGCTGGGTATTATCATCAAGGCCTTGGTATTGTTATGAGCTGTCCTGCACTTGGCCTTGGCATTCTCTTATTGAACATAATCTCACAAAACATCAACATCAGACAAAGCTGCTATGAACATGATGAGTCAAAACAAAAACACGACCACTCTATAATCACGTCTGAGCACAGAACAAAATACAGACGTTGTCCAAGCCACAAAAGTGACCAAACATTCCTCTGTCTTGGTTAATACGAGCGACTGCTGCTTCTTTATCAATTACAGCTTTGTCTTCTTCTAGTCTTCCCTCCTTCCAGATAAGATTAATTAAAATACTTAAAATTTCCCCCACTTCCTGAGAGCATCTGATCCAGAACAAGGCCCCACTTCATAAATACTCCCCAAATGACAGAACATGACCTCAAATCTCATAGTAAATCCTTTCTAACACCCTCTTCCTGAGCCTCCCCCGGTTCAATGATGTACATTCTCCCTCCCTGCAACAAGCAACAAACTCAACTTGCTCAACTACGAATGTGTTCCTGATGGTATTTTCCTGGAGGACACTGACAAGCATTTTAATAATGCATATTAGCTGAAATGTGATAATTGAATTAGGAAACATACTTTGCATGGGGATGTATTGATCAATCAAATGCTTACTATGGGGATCATTCTACTTCAGATAGAAAAATACAAGTGCAAAAACTGGTATAATTACGGAAGTATTAATTGGTATAAAAATCTGGTGTTCAAATGCAGTCATCTCTGTCGATTTAAAAATCAAATTAAGCTCAATCTTTGATACATCAGTTTGACATCAGGTTTAGTATTTCTTTTTTGGAGGGGGGGGTGTCATCTTCCTTTGAAGGGTCACAAAACTAGCAAACTTATTAAATCCATGAGCAGTGAGATCCACTCAACTTCCATACCCAAGTGTGGGAATGGGAGGGGAAGCTGGCCCCTGCCATGACTTCTGGCTGTCCCCTGGAGTTGTGCTTGGGAATCCGCCTTACTGCATCAGGGCAGGAAGTCAGCAATCTGTGAGGATGCAAATCCCTCCGTGCCTGGAGCCACCAAGTGTGTCCCTTATTTTGGTTCTGCCAGTCACATCTATTAGTTCTTGGATCATTCAGTCCCACAGCCAGCCACTGTACCCAAGCAGATGCTGGCCTCTCCAGGAGTGCTGTCCGAAGTGGGTCAGGTGCCTCTCCCTCTGGGACTGAAGCCACTCTTCCTTTTCCCTCTAATGAAACCTCCTCTGCTGATGGGCTCATCTCAAGACCCTGACACAAAGGTCTCTTTGCTGTCATTGCCCCTGTAACAGGACCAAATTGTAACTTCAGGGAGTTCTTAAATTCCCATTCCTTTCTGGAAGGGAAGGGACCTCCGTGTGTCAATGAGAGAAAACATTCCCAAGGATGACATGGGGTTTTCAAAGCCCTCTCTCAATAGAACAGAGAAGAAAGAAAACATTTTTAAGACATAAGTTAAATGCTTGATGGGGATGCTGCTGCATGCATGGGACACAATGACAAAGAGCTGCTTGCTTCTGAGCGGCTGCTCACTTGGAATTGTTTACATTGGATGTTGGGTTCTGTGGTACGGTTTGTTTTGATCATTTATGTACATTCTGCCAATCTTATATATCACCCCAGACTTTTTAATGTTAATGAGATTAGTTCTAGTCAAAGCTCATCAACACATTATTGTCTTCAGGTTGAAATAATAATATATTCTTAAAAACATCATTTTTTAACTCCCTCTAGGGAAGATCACATTATCATTGGGAATTAAAATTTCCTTAGGTCCTAGCTCTTCTTTACCAGTGAAACACTCTTTTTTTTTTTTTTTTAAGATTTTATTTATTTATTTGAGAGAAAGAGAATGAGAAACAGAGAGCATGAGAGGGAGGAGGGTCAGAGGGAGAAGCAGACTCCCTGCCGAGCAGGGAGCCTGATGCGGGACTCGATCCCGGGACTCCAGGATCATGACCTGAGCCGAAGGCAGTCACTTAACCAACTGAGCCACCCAGGCACCCGAAACACTCATTTTTATAATGTAATTTTTAAAAATGTGATGCTACCTGTAAGATTCTGTCAACAACAGTTATACTGTAGCAGACAACATTGATGCTCATTTTAAATCCTGGCCAGGGGTTTTGGCTATGACTACCTCCTTTCCCTCTTTCTCTTGTTGCTAACCTGGTGGGGTACCTCATTCTCAGATACAGACTTCGGTAGCAAATCACTGGCCTCTGCACAAATCCTTTGAGGGGAATAGATTTAGTAGGTTACTCTTACCCAAGTAAGGGTCACTGTCACCAGTTACAAAATAAGCAAAGTCTATTCTACAAGGGTTGTGCTGCCTGTGTAAGGGGAAGAATATTCTGCCATTATCAACTAAGACATTCTTTTCTTCAAAGGGCTTCTCAAAGTCCTAGCAGAAAGAGAACCTGAGAGGATGGGACTCAGAATAGGTTAGTTTTTGCCAGAAGCAGTAAGTTGTTGAGAACCCAATGTAATCCCCTGGAGCATCAGTTTGTAGGGACACAGAGGGCAGAGCAGGGGCAATGGAGATATGAGTGAAGGGTAAAGAAGTCAGAATTTAACTCATGTCCTAGTTTTGCTTTGGCTTCTCCCCAAACCTGGAGTTTTGTGTACAATGAATTAAATTAAGAAAGTTAATTGTGTCAAGCTTTTTTTTTTTTTAATTTAGGCTGAATGATATGCACTCTCTTTCCAACTCATGACATATTCTCCTAAATATTTCAGAACTCTTTGAGCTTATTTGTGTGGCACAAACCCACCGTCTACAAAGTCGGGAGACAGGTCTCTGCCAGCACTGATCCCATCAACTGGAATATGATTTCAGCCCTGGTGGAATCTGATCGTGATGATGACAGAAAAACACATTTCTCTGATGCTTTCAACTCATTCTCTGTTCCTGCACAGTATTAATTTGTTTCTGTTCTCTTCAATCAGATGAAGTGCAGAGAAAAGCTCATAGGATAAACACAACATTCCTTTTCTGCTTTACACCAATTCCAGTGAAAATCAAACTCCTGGTTCTCTGACAAAGTCTATTTGATAGGAATATTGGTCATGAAGCCCATGTAATATATGCTTCTTAAACTAAGTGCATGCATTTAGACTTCACACAGTAGCAGAATCTTCAACCATTTCCCTCTGCCTGACATGTCACGTTCTGATAATTACAGATTTCTCCATTTGAAGACCCATCACTTCTAAAATTCTTATTTACCTTACATTATTCAGTAATCAGAATTAAAATATCTCTTCATTAAAGCCCTACCTATAATGAATTTTCATTTCAGGGCAAGACTTTCAGTGAACAGAATAAAAGAAATCTTTGTTTTCTTTTTAGATGTTTTACATTTTTAGTTTTATTATTTCATTTGCATTCATTCATTCATTCATTCATTCATTCATTCATTCATTCATTCATTCATTCTGCCTCAGTTGTGCCTGCTGTCCCTGGAACTAAAGCCCCTGTAGGTCAACCTCTCCATCAGGTGAACCTCCTACCTTTCACTGGAAGGTGGGAGGAAGAATTTGTCAGCTGCCTTTTAGGGCTGGGGAGGCCATCAGGAGATCTAATTCCTCTTCCACAGATTTTTAACTAATCCCCACTATTTTTAGGCCCTTATTTTCCCACGCTTTTAGAGGGCCTGGCATTTTCTATTCCTGAAATTTTCAGAGGTTCAGTGGAATGAATGTGCTTGTCCCTTATTGGCTTTCTTCCTTGCAACCACTTAGGTTCTCTCTTGTCCATCTGTTTTCCAGTTTCCAAACTGTTACATATTCCTTTATTTCTATATCTTGTGTATATGTGTATGTGTACTTTTAGATTTTGCCCCTTTTTCCCCCTTTACTATCCATTTAGTGGGTTTGCAGAAGGAAGTGTATTTAACAGACACATTAAATCTGCTGTTTTACTAGAAATTCCTTGTACTGATTTAAAAAAACTTAAAAAATATTTAATTGAAGTATAATTGACGTAGTTTTATATTAGTTTCAGTTGTACAACATATTGATTCGACAATTCTACCATTTGCATTTTAGAGCTTGACAAGTATATATCTTTAGATAATACATTCAGTGACATACGTACCTAAAGTGGGGGAGACATGATTGAAAAAGCTATTACACCAGGGTCAGAAGAGGGTATTCAAATTTTGTCCCTATTATTTATGAAGTATGTAATCACTTAAACTCTCAGATCCTCATTTTCCTTTTCTACAAATTGGAGACAATAATTCTGTTATGTTGGGTCACTGTGAGGATTAGAAATCATATATACAGTGTAAGTACAGGGCTTGGCATGTATCAGATACTGACTAAAAGGTAGTGCTTATATGAAAGCCCTGGGACACAGGCATTACTCTCAAAGATGGGCCCCAATGATCCCTACCTTCTGGGGCTCACAGCCTTGTCTAATCTCCTCTCCTTGGACTTATCGCCTCACTTCTAATAAATAAAGTATGACAGAAGTGGTGGCATGACACTTCAGAGATTAAGTTATAAAATGACTACCTTTAATCTTTAGTGTGTTCTCTCTCACAGTCTCTGGCTCCCTTGCCCTGGGGGAAGACAGCCGGCATGTTGTAAGGCAGCCCAGAGAAGTGGCCCACGTGGCGACTGACCAAGGCCTGCCACAACCACGTGAGTGAATTTGGAAACAGAGGGACATTCAGATGAGACTGCAACTCTAGTCACCAGCTCGATGCCACCTCTGGAGAGACCTCGAGTCAGAAACACCCAGTGAAGCGCTGCCCAGATTCCTGACCCCCAGAAAGGGAAATTATTTAATGTTTGTTTGTTCTTTTAAGCTGCTGACTCTTGACCTCGTCTGTTATATGGCAGTGAATGGCAAATGTATATAACAGACACAATAGATGAATTTAAAAAAAAAGAAAATATTCTCTTCATTTTTATGGAAATTATTTGGTGAATTTATATAGTAAGTTCCTACATAACTCACCTTAAAACAGTATTTGGTGTGTAGTGAGGTGGGAAGTGGTAGAGAGTTTGAAGGAGTTTTAGGAGGTAGACTCTGGGTTCTGTTTATCGGTCATAGCCTTGAATCTCAAAATGTGTCTAAGGAGCATGAGTCAGCTTTTCAAAATTCTCCAAAAGGAATGTGCGAAATGTGGTCCTTAAGTTTGGGAAACACCAACACCTTCTTTCACTGCCGAGATTCACAGTGAACACAGTATGTTCAGATTCTAGAAACCTGAGTGATGCTAAGATTTCTAATACGTTAATGGTTTTAATAAGTTAAACAACCCACAGTCCCCTTTGGGAAATCATTAGTTACTTTGGCCAATAAAATGCTGAAATCCAGGGCGCCTGGGTGGCTCAGTCATTAAGCGTCTGCCTTCGGCTCAGGTCATGATCCCAGGGTCCTGGGATCGAGCCCCACATCGGGGTCCCTGCTTCGTGGGAAGCCTGCTTCTTCCTCTCCCTCTGCCTGCTGCTTGCCCTGCTTGTACACTCTCTCTCTCTCTCTCTCTCTGTCAAAAATAAATAAAATCTTTAAAAAAAAAATGCTGAAATCCTGGCTTGTTTCCATGGCAGCCTGACTTCACTTACCAGCAGCTACTTTCAGTCTATTTAACCTTGCCTCAGTCCCCAGGCCCTAAGGGTTCAACCTTTCCCCAGAGCAAATGTAAAATAACAAGAATTCAGTGTTTTAATCACCAGATGGTAATAGCTGAGCAAGTTCTAATCTGACGACACAGAAGAAGAAATTGTTCCCTCATTCTGTCAGTTCCCATTTTATCATTTGCCTCCTGTTAAGTCAATTATTGCTTGATCCCAATAATTCACTCATTTTTTCAGAACTGGTAACACCCCCACTGCCTCCCCCAAGTATATATATCTCAGAACCTGTGCCCATTTAAAACTCCTTGCTAAGTAGTTTCAGTTCTCCAGGGAGGACTCCCCTTCACTGTGACTTGCAGCCTCCCTGCTAAATATTGTATAATGTTTTTGCAACATATTGAAAAATTCTTTGGAAATATTTGCACATCTCTCTAGTGCCATTTGCAGCAGCGTGTGGCAGTTGCTATGACAACTATCTTAGAATTAAAAAGAGAAATTAAAAGTTTTGCATAGCTGGAAGGACTTTCTGACATTAAGTGTAAGATGTTAGGATTTTCACATAAGCTCTATCTTAGTGTGTGTTTGTTCTTATTAGGACGAGATTTTAGAAATCATCATTGGAAATGTTATTCCACCAAATTTTCTTCCCATGTCAGCTCTGCTAATATCACTGTCAGAGAAGTTTTACCAAAAAAAAAGTCTCCAGCTTATAAATTTTATGGAACATGCTTGGTTAGCAAATTCTCCTTTGTGGATGCTAGTAACAACAATCACAAAAACCACAATAGTCTGAAACAATCTTTGAGTGGCTCTGCGCAATGTGCTACATCAGGCACCGATAGATGTATATTATGAATATGTAGGATTTTGTAGGATTGTCATGAGAAGGAAATGCGGTCTTAAATACACAGTTAAATTTTGTTCTCATGACAATCCTACAAAAGAGCTACTATAATATCCATCTTACCCATAAAGAAACTGAAGCTCAGAGAGGTGAGATCACTTTTTCAGGGTCATAAAGCTAGTGGGCGACAGAGCTGGCATTCAAATCCAGGTGTGGTTACTCCCAAAGCTGTGCTGTTAATAATTACACCTTTTTATATACTTAGTTTTTAGTTTGCCACTCCTTGCAATTCATACAAGGGATTCTTGAGATGAGAAGAGGGCAGGAGGGATCAAGGGACAGGCTCTCCAAGACAGTGCAAAGGCTCCACACTTCTCCTGGCCAGACGCAGGCCACTAGGGAAATGCAACTCAAAAACACAATGAGATACCACTTTCCATTTTATACTAGGATCACTATAATAAAAAAAACAGAGTTACAAATACTGAAGAAGATGTGGAGGAACTGGAACCCTGTGCATCACTGGTGGGAACGTAACGAGTGTAGCCTCTGTGGAAAACAGTGACATGTTTCCTCAAGGCAACTCAACACAGAATTACCATATGACAGAGCAATTCCACTCCTGGGTATATATTCCAAACAACCGAAATCGAACTTAAAACAGATACTTGTACACAAATATTCATTGCAGCAATATTAGAAGAGCCAAAAGGTGGTAACAACTGAAATGTCTCAACAGATAAATGGACGAACACAATGTGGAATACATATACAATAGAATAAGCTCTGGCCATAAAAAGGGATGGAGTTCTGACACATGCTATGACATGGATAAACCTTGAAAATAGTGATGCTAAGCCGAACACACCAGGCACAAAAGGACCAATAATGCATGATTCCACTTATATGGGGTATCTAGAAGAGGCAAGTTCACAGAGACAGAAAGCAGATTACAGGTTATGGTGCTGGAGGCGAGTGATGGGGCACTCTTACTGGTTACAAAGTCTCTGGGGCAATGGAAGAATTTTGAAAATAGGTGGGGCCACTGCTTTCTCCACTTAAAAATGGCTACAATGGCAAATTTTGTTATATAGACGTTACCACAATAAAAAAGCGTTCCAATTATCTTTACTGTAACTATTAACCAACCTTTCCTCAGCTGTCCTCCTTTAGCTTCCTGCCATGCAGTTCTAGCTTTAGTGTTCTTTTTTGTCATCATTCTTTTCACCACATAGTCTGTCCAGAAAAGTTTCCGAGAGGGCCAGAATTTTATATGTGGATCTTAGAATTTTAGAACTGGGACAAATTTAAAGGTTACTTTTTAAAATCACTCCGTTCCTGCTTTTTAAAAGTTTTGGCCTCAAGTTAATGCACGTGCTTCTAGCGCCCATTGAGTTTCGTACAAAAATGAAAGAAAGGAAGGAAGCAAAATGTAACGTTACATTAGAGTTCATTTTATTCCTCAGTCTATCCATTCATTAAAACAAAACTTGCTGCTGCCTGCTTGGCGTTACGGATACAAGACGCTGCTAAGGTGGCTCTTATCCCCCAGGAGTTCCGAGTCCACAGCGGGAGAGAGACTTAGAGGAATATTCCCAGCACAACGGAGTGGCTGGTGGTATGTTCTGTCAGATGACAAAGGTGGCCAGACAACAGCCTCCCAAGTCCTATTCCAGCTTGCTTCTTGTATCACTTGGAAATATTGAAAGATACAAGTTCTGTTGTAGCAATACCCCTCCCTCCATTAAAGACCAGAACTAGGCCAACAAGGTTACTGTGGGCCCTACCATTGTGAAGACCTCGGAAAGTGCATGACTTGTGTTGCATTAGCCCACTTCATAACTTAAGTGGTTGATGCTGTACCTGGCTACAGTAGAATGAGACATCTTTGAGAGAAGATATCGGGATTCAGGATGCTTTGCATATGGAAAGGACTTTATGTGTTCTTCCCAAATTCATATGTTAAAGCCCCAACCCCCAACGTGATGGTATTTGGAGATGGGGCTTTGGGGAGGCAATTAGGTTTAGATGAGATCACGAGGGTAAGCTCCCCATGATAATATTAGAGTTCTTGTAAGAAAAAGAAGAGAGACCAGAACTCTTTCTCTCTGCCATGTGAGAACCTGACAGAAAGGCAGCCCCCTGCAAGCCGGAAGAGAGCTCTCCCTAGGAACTGAATCCGTCAGCACCTTGGTATCAGACTCCCCAGCCTCCAGAACTATGCAAAAGAAATGTCTGTTGTTTCAGCCACCCAGACCATGATACTTTGCTATAGCAGCCAAGCTAAGAGCATATATGTGAAATGGGAGGCTACAGGTTTCTGGAGAGGTGGTGGGACCTGGTTTGTCTGTTCTAGGCTGAGGAGAGTGGGAGAAAGTTACCAGAGTGCCTTTTATCAGGAATGTCAGTGCATGAGGCCAGAAGGCCAGCTTCATACCCTGGGGTAGGAAGGGGAAAAAAAGGTGGGGTCAGGGGAATAAATGCAATGTGAATATTCAGCCAGTAGTACACAAGACAGGAATTGAGGGTTTAAGGCCCAAAGTAAAAAAGAGGTGAGAGCAAAAGGGAAAGATAAAAATAAGGCATTGTCAGCAAAACAGGAAGTAGATGGACAAGTTTCAGAGGTGGAGCTTATGTCCGCATCTGTAGTGGCTGAGATGGGGCATCCTGCGGTCCAGTTGTTATCTCGCGTGGATTTCACTTTCTTGGCTCTACCGCCTGCAGTGAACCTGGTTCCCTGTACCCGGGCCATGGCTTTACCTGCTTTTCAAAATGGCGCAGTGGCCCCAAGTCGGCTTCCTCTTGTGTGGGGGAGGAAGGCTGTGCACATCACGGGGATGCTCAACTGTAACCCTGGCTCTAAAGAGGGAAGAAACCAAAGACATATTCATGAGTCAGCCTCACCATCTGCTCATAGAATATGGTTTGAATTACTTTGTTCCTTTTCCCTCAAGGGTCCCTCTAGTTTGGCACAGGCCAGACACTTCAGAAACATATATAAAGTTCCTCTAATTCACCCAAATCTATAACTGGAAAGATTTGTATTATCCTGAAAACCTTTAGCCACATCAAAGCTGCTTATCAGTTTATGTATGAACACTGACAATCCTTTGAATGCCACTGAAATTGCTGTGTTTTAAAACTGACAAATGCTGGGAAGTTAAAATTGCAACTACACACACTGCTTGCAATTTTATGTTCTCTGCAAATTGTCATCATGCATATTTCCGGAAATCTGAGGGATCCCAAATTAGAAGCTCATTTTTCTTTCTTTCATCCTCTTTATTATTCCAACCTTGTTCTAAACCAGGCTCTATCTTCTAAAGAAAAGCTACAAAGGTCACTCTGATTCAATTTTTTTCCTTTTGGAAATTCAGATTGTCAGAACTGTTTATATTACATTGCTTTTTAAGCAAGGTATTACTCTTTCTCGATTCTCTAGTTTGGGTTGTAAAGAAAAGCCCTGGCTGAGGAGGTAGAAAACTGATTTTTTTTCCCACCACATCTGCTTTGGGTGAATTCCTTACCTCTCTGAATTTCAGTTCTTATTGGCAAAATGGGAACAATAATTCTTGCTCTACCCACATTGTTGAGATGCTGAGATGATTAAATGAAGATACCAGATATGAACAAACCTCTGTAAAGAATAAAGCACAACTCCAAGAGTGAAAAACACAAAATCTTAGTTATTTCACTAGCTACCTCTTCAAATGAAGATCAGTTTGGAATCTTGTGGGGTTCATATTCATTCTAGTCACTAATTCCCATACTTGAGGAAGCCGTATGAGGTCCACAACAAAGTAAGTGAACACGTCTGGACAGGACTTTTGAATGTTAGCAATTGAGAAAAAAGTATGAAAGAGAATGACGTAACTCTTAATCCCCAAACTGATAGGGAGGGATTACACAAAAGAAAGCTCCATCCAAGAGAGAAATACTCCAGAGTTCTCTAGAGAGAACTAGAGAGAAAAGTCCTTACTCAGAAAATTGTAGGAGTCTAAAACTCGACTCTGCTTTTCATGTGCTCTCTTATTTATTTATTTATTTATTTATTTATTTATTTATTTATTTATTTATTTATTTAAGCACTGGGTGTTACACACAAACAATGAATCATGGAACACTACATCAAAAACTAATGATGTAATGTATGGTGATTAACATATCACTTGCTTTCTTTTAAGTGGAACCACACTTTCTGCCAACTTACACAAAGCCTTTCCCATACAGGGGAGGGAAAACTGCTGGCCAAACAGAGGTACCCAAACACCAAAGAAATCTATACAGTCTCTTTCTAATTGACTAGGTGCCAAATTAATTCATGTGTATATATAAGAAGAATCATCATATATCCAAAAGGGAGAAAACAGATAAAAGGGAAGGGTTTTGGTCAATTAACAGAACTGATACAAGAAGAACTAGAGATAAATTAACAAATAGAAAAGAGCTTAAAAATAACTCTACTTCACAGAGAAATCTGAAAATACATTATAGTCCTAATATAAAACTATACTGCAATGCCAAGTAAACTATTAAAAACCAAGATAGCATTGGGAATTTTGGAAATTAAAAACATAAGTCCCCAAAATGTAAAATATCTAGTCATGGCTGAGGATAAAATTTTTTATCTGGAAAGTAAAGTGAAGTTAATCTCTTTTGGAAGACAATGCAAATAGATAAAATAATAGAAAAATAATGGAGAAAATGAAGAGATGTCGGAAATGATACCACAGGTCCAATATCTATCTAAAGGAGTTCCAAAGCATAGGCATTAGAAAGTGATGGGAGGACTAATTAAAAAGATAATTGTTTTTGGGACACCTGGGTGGCTCTGTCAGTTAAACATCTGCCTTCAGCTCAGGTCATGATCCTCGGGTCCTGGGATTGAGTCCCACATCTGCCTCCTTGTTTCGCAGGGAGCCTGCTTCTCCCTCTGCCTGCCGTTCCCTCTGCTTGTGCTCTGTCTCTCTCTGTCTCAAGTAAATAAAAATACTAAAAAAAAAGATAATTGTTTTTTCAAGCTAAAGAAAGTCACAGATAGAAAGAGCTCACCAAGAGCCAAAATGGAAGAATGGGATAAACACACAGATAGATGTATAGACAGATAGAAAGATGATAATAGATACACAGATAAACATCCTGATAAAATTTCAGATGCTCAAACATAAAGAGAATATTCTCAAAGATTTCAAAAGGAAGAAAAGCAGCTTATTTACAAAAGAAGTAGAACCATATAAATATCAGATTCCTTACAGATCTAGACATTAGAAGGCAGTGGGAAATGAGCTCAGTGTTCTGAGATCAAAGGAGTTTAGAGTTTTATACCCAGCCACATTAGCATTCACATGTAAGGGCGCATTAAAGATATAAATTTGCAAAGTCGATCATCTGCAGAACTTTGCTAAAGGAGTAAGAATATATCACAGCAAAACAGGGGTCCCTGGGGGGCTCAGTCAGTTGGGTGGCCGACTCTTGGTTTCAGCTTCAGTTGTGATCTTGAGATCTAGGGTCAGGCCTCATGTTGGGCTGCTCGCCCAGTGGGGAGTCTACTGAAGATTCTCTCTCTCCCTGTCCTTCTGTCCCTCCCCTCTGCTATCGCTCTCTCTCTCTGTCTCGAATAAATATTTTTTAAAAAGTATATCACAGCAAAATAAAAAATAAATGAAAGAAGAAGGGAAGCAAGAAAGAGTAATGAACAAAGAAACAAACAAAATGCATAGTTAATCCAAAACAAGTATTAATATATAATGTACAAACAAATAGGTGGGAAGGAGAAAGGATTGCTGGGTGGAAGGGTAAGGTAGATACAGGGTAAAATGAAGAAGAAATGATAGCACATTAAGTGGGTAGAGACACTCACTAATTATAGACACAGATAGGGAATTATACGTTTATATATTTTGTGTTAAAAAGGTAAGGGTAACCATTAGAAAAAGGACAAACATTGGAAATTTCCATATCACTAGGTAGAAAAAAAGAACAAAGGTAAGTCAATCAATCTAACAAAAGATAAATAACAAAAATGGTAACAAAGCAGATAGAAGCCATAATATAAAATTGTGAGTGTAACTCAATTGTTTTAGTAATCACAGTTGTATTCATGGATTAAATTGTACTATTAAAAGGTCAAGGGGTGCCTGGGTGGCTCAGTTGGTTAAGCATCTGCTAATCCCTTCATTTTATAGATAACTTTTAAATATAAAAATATAAATTTATATAAAATATAAATGCCAAACTGAGGCACGTGGGTGGCTCAGTCAGTTAAACGTCTGCCTTTGGCTCAGGTCATGATCCCAGGGTTCTGGGATCGAGTCCCACATCGGGCTCCCTGTTCAGCAGGGAACCTGCTTCTCTCTCTCCCTCTGCCTCTCCCCCAGCTTGTGCTCTCTCTCTCTCACTCACTCTCTCAAATAAATAAAATAAAATCTTTAAAAAATAAATAAAAAATAAATAAAAGGTAAAAAAAACTCAGATTATGTTAAAAAAAAACCTATCCTATTCTTTTAATAGGAAATATACTTAAAAAATAACACAGAAAGGTGGAACATGCAGGGTATGAAAAATATAATAAGCATATGAAAATCACAAAAGCTAGAAGTGGCAATATTAATATCAAACTAAAATTCAAGGCCTCAAATAAAAATAATTGAACTGGACGAGGAGTAGACATTTCATATTGATGAAAAACATAATCCACCTTTTTTCATTCTATAACATGGTTTCAAAACTTATGACACAAAAATTATTAGAAAAATGTACAACTGACAGAAATCCACAATTAATGGGGGATTTTACAGGCCTCTCTAGGAAATCAATAGATTGATTAGAAAAGTATAAGGGTACAGAGAATGCTATCTAATACAGTAGCCACTAGACACACGTGTCTATTGAGCATGTGATATGTGGTTAATTCAAATTGAGATATGCTGTAAGTGTAAACACACACCTGAATTTTAGTGACAGTACAGAAGAAAAACAATGTAAAATATCTACCTATTTTTATATTGATGAATATTGAAAGAACAATATTTTAGATATATTGGGTAAAATAAAATGTATCAAAAAATTGATTTTTTTATATACATAATTTTTCAAAAATTATGTATATGACTCACATTATATTTCTGTTAATGAGTGTTGGTACAGAGGATTTGAGTAACACAAAATACAAGCTTGAACTAATAGACCTATCCATTTGTAGATTCACTTTGTACCCTTAAAATAGATAAATGATTCTATTCCAATATCCATGAAATACTTACAGAAATATATGACATATTAGGTCTCTTGGAAAATATCAATATATTCTTCCAAAAAACAAAATAAAAATCAATAAGTTAACAAGAAAAAATCAAGTATGTTCCCCCAAATGTCATTATGATGGTTATTATCAATCTAAATAATCCTTGTACTAATACATTTGAGACATATATGGACAAATAATGACCATGAAATGCCTGCTCATAAACAGACTAGCACTAATTCTTTACAAGCAACCTTGATACTTTTGATTTTCAAGATGCCTTGGTGATAGGGACAGCTGACTGAAAGCTGCAGGGAGAGAATATGTGTAGGCCAATGTATGGGTCAAACAGGCCTACAATGACAACGGAGCACATACTCATCATCACAAATGCCAGATTCTATCTATCTTCCGTTCAGAGCCAAGTTCATTGAGCATGAGCTCCAACCAAGATCCTGAGCTACACTAAAATGAGGAGAGGCAGCTTGGTGCAGGTTTTAACAACATAGACTTTGGCATTAAGTATACCTGGGTTTAAACCTTAAGTTTGCAAATTATAGAGCCTGGACAATTTCCTAATCTCTTTGAGGTTCAGTATCCTCATCTTTGAAACGAGCCTAATAATAGTAAATTAGATATAATTCATGTAAAAATAGGCAGGACAGTCCTGGCATACAGCAGCAATTAGGGGAAAGAATTTGTGACTAATATTGTTATTAGGTAAAATAAAGGATCAAAGGAATTCTAGTTAGAAGGAATAGAATGAAGACACGAAGCAAGAACCATAATAGTGTTTTGGGGGAAATTCAAGCAATTTGATGAATTGAAAGGCAAGGAGGGGCAGGAAGAACCATGTCATGGAGAACCTTCAGATGGCATGTCAAAGGGCTCAAATTTCACACAGTGATGGATAATTTTTGAAAGGTTGTCTTGATAAGGAAAATCTTTGAAATCTATAATGACAAGGACAGGTTGTACTGTAGACAGACAACTTTTTTCATGAGGTGGTAAATGGACTGGAGAGGGTCATATGCATATGCATATATATATATGTGTACATATATATTCCCATACACACGCACACACACGTAGGCACAAAATTAGTGAAAGTTTGTGATTAATTATAAGTGGGGAAGGAGAATAAAGTAGATCAAAGAGATCAAGTTATCACCAGTTTCTGCCTTTGATAACAGGAGAATGGACGTGCCTATGACAGAGATAAAGGACACAGAAGGGAGAGCACAATTGGAAAGGAAGATGAAGAGCATGTTGGGACTGTTAAGTTTCATGTCTCAATGGGGCATCTAACTATAAAAGTCTAGCAGAGGGATACCTGCGTGGCTCAGTTGGTTGGGTGTCTGCCTTCAGCTCAGGTCATGATCCCAAGGTCCTGGGATTGAGTCCCATGTCAGGCTCCTTGTTCAGCAGGGAGCCTGCTTCTCCCTCTGCCCTGCCGCTCCGCCTGCTTGTGCTCTCACTGACAAATAAAAGATTTTATTTATCTGAAAGAGAGAGACACAACAAAAGAGGGAACACAAGCAGGAGGAGTTGGAGAGGGAGAAGCAGGCCTCCCACCGAGCAGGGAGCCTGACTCGGGGCTCCATCCCAGGACCCTGGGATAATGACCTGAGCCGAAGACAGACGCTTAATGACTGAACCACCCAGGTGCCCCAATAAATAAAATCTTAAAAAAAAAAGTCTAGCAAGAATTTGTTTAATAATATTCCAAATCAAGGGTGGGCTGGTGGTAATGGTTTGTGAATGAGTGATACACTTGGGAGCACTAACATTAGTGGGAGAATCAAAGGAAGGAATGACTATTAAGACTGAGAAAGTACAATCGAGGTAAGAATTGGAGAGTTTGATGTAACAGAAGGTTCAGGAAAAGAGTATCCAAAAAGCAAAGCATTGTCTGTAGGGTGAAAGACAACAAAAATGTCCACTAAGGACTGAAGCATCCTCTCCTCTAAGAAAATTTTAAGCCACTAGATGATAAATTTGAAGGAAGAAGGAGAGCATGAATGAAATCACAGAATGTTAAAAAAGTAAGAAAAGCAGTGGCTAGAGTGGAAGATAAAATGAAATCTTGTTTTGGTGATTAAATTACAGCCTGTTGTACATCTCAAGTCAGGGGTTCCACAGGCACAGCAACATCAACATGGTCAAACCTGAACTCAGATTTATCCAATTTTGTTTATGGGACTTCAATACGCTTACAAAGTGGGGGAAAGGAGACAGTAAAGACAATAATATTGAAAAGAGAGGAAAGAGAGAGGATAACTGTCCTAAAAGAGAGATGAGAGAGGCTTATCTCAAGATCACATTGAGGAGGGTGTGTCCCACAACAGGGGGAGACAAACCTCATCCTCTGAACTTGGAGGTAGGATGAATGCATCAGCTCTGACTTCTGCCTTGTTGCTCAAACAACAGCTCTTGTGGTGTCTTCTTACAGACAACTTCTCATGGCCTGCTATGGCCTCCTCGGGTCTGGATGTTCTCTTGGGATCTTCCCTCCCCTTGCTTTTTTTCTCCCTAATATGGTGAAATAAGAAAAATATGTACTGCTCCGTAATTAAAAAGTTCTCTCAGAGTCACTGGGATGAGTTTGAGCTTTTAGAAATCAAAGCCTGGAAGACATCTTTTTCTTTCTGCTTCCTGACTGGTATTTTCTGTCACTAGATGCCTTGATTAGAAGCCCTACCACATGCTTGAATGGGAAGGAGGCACAGAAAGAAAAAGGTAGATGACTTGGAAATAAAAGTTCAGGAAATCAAGAAGTGGTTCCAAGCAAAAAGGTGTCAGAAGCTTAAGACAAAGTATCTCGATATCTATACAAAGGTCCAAGTAACAGGTATAGGGTATCAGAGTCAGCAGGCACTTGCTACATACCTCTTTTGAGTCTCCTGTTTAGTCAGTGCTTCCTGCCCTGAGCAAGAACTAGTCCTAGAGTGTGAAACCTGAGTGAAATATTGGGGCAAATGGGTAAGTAAGACTCCAGTGTGAGAAAAAGGGAACATGGAACAAAGGAGAGCTTGACAGGGTGATATTTCTCTGTATTCTAGCTGGTTGAGAACTAGAGTCAGGCAACATGAAAGCTGGAGAAGTCCCTAGACCTAGGAAATACTAGTAAAAATTGAGCATGGTGTGTTAAGGGTTCAGGCTGTATGTTAAGTGCTTTATATCATATAATCCTAAAAATCAATCCATGAAGATGACATTATTATGTCCATCTGACAGAAGAATAATCTGAAACTCAGAGAATTTAAATGATCTGCCCAAAGGCATTCAACTCAAAGGTCTTCAGTAAATGTTTGAGAGAGAAATCAAACCCATGTACGAAAGATTATAAAACCCCAGATTCATGCTCTCTTGATTTCTACCATATTGCTCCTTATTAGTCCAGCATGAATTTTCTGTTACTATCTAGAACCCACAACTGCAAAAACACTCCAGTGCAGCCTTACTGCTGTGGGGATGTGGGAAATCACATGCAGTCACACAGTTTTAATTTAACATTCAATACATTTCCAGATCATCTACACTGATATCTCCTCTTAGAACTACGGGCAAATCATTCAGCACCTAGAAAATGTGTCTGTAATCTCCCTGGATTCTGTTTATTTCTGGCCAGCAAGGCACAACCCAAATCACACTGCTTCAGTTTCTAATTTAATGGAACATTAAGCATCCATTTCTGGTACCTAAATTACACAGTCTCTGTTATTTATAGAGCTTACATGCAAAGTATTTAACTGAAAAATGGAAATAAAAATAGGAAATGGATGGGTGCCTGCTATTGAGTCTCATAAGTGATCCTATAATATTATTAAATCCAGTAGGTAATGAGTGTTAAACAATTTACATTTTAGAAATTTTAAAATAAATACTTAATTACTTCCTTCTGCTAATGAGCTTCCAGTTCTTATTTTGTGTTCTAAACACATGCTTCTGGAAATAGGTCAGCTATATTCCATATAATATTCAGAAGTCTTTTGTTCTTGGTTATGGTGTAACAGAACCCCTTCCTCCCTCCCTTCCCTCCCTCCCTCCTTTCACCTAAGGAATATATTGTCTAAGAAAAGATGGAATTCAACTCTTCTCATAATTAGACAAAATGTGTCCTCTCCTCACCCGGGAGAGGAAGAAAGGAAGGAGGATGAAGAAACTCACACTTCATGAATAAACTCACAGGTCTGGAGTCAGACAGACTAAATGTCACCTTAGCTCTGCCACTAACTGCTTACTATCCAGGCTTTGGACTTGTCTATCAGTCATGTCTTAGCAGGAGACAGATGACTAAGGTGATTGAAGAGAGTTTCAGAAAGGGATTATTTACAAAGCTGTAGGAAGGCTAAGGAAAATCAATAAGGAATATAAAAACCCTGGCAACTAGGGGACATTGCTACTACCCCTAGTTCATTGGGCTACAAGAACTCTGTGAGACCTGGCAAGAAAGTGTCAGAAGAATAAATACTTCACCCTCCCTTTTTCCCACCCCCTGATCTCTGCCAGTGTCTCCCTTTGGCTGAAGCCCACTGAAAGTCAGAGGACATGGGAGTCCATGATGCAAATCATAGACATCAGCCTCCCAAGGCATCAAACAGCGTGGAAAGGGGGTAGAGTGCAGATCTGGAGGGGCAAACAGAAAAAAATTCTACACAATGATTATTAATAACAATCCCCTTGTAGGAAAGAGAGAACAAAAGTGCCCATCTCAAAGTTTTTTTGTTTGGTCTTGCTTTTTGGTAATTGAAGGAGAGATAATGATTGCAAAAGGTTTATGTAATCTCTTGATACTTATTTGCAAAGCAGTGCTCTGCCAAAGAAGGAAACTGGCACTAATATGAAAATTCCTGTATCAATCTGGCACCATTATTTCTAAAGTGTTTTTAAGTCAGTCTAGCCACTTATTGCCCAGGCTCCGTGAGCTAAGTTTGGGAAGTGGTGAGCCAGGCCACTTAAAAGCACCCAGGGCGTAGCAGGGCAGAGTAATGCTTTACCACACTGATAGTCCTTAGCTCCTAGAAAGTGATGAAGTGCTGCTCTGGGAGGTTTGAATGAGTGAGTTTTGATTTCTCTATCAGAGCTTCTAACATGAACAAAGTAGTTTTTTAATCACAGCCAAGAAAAAAATGAGGCATTTGAGCTATGTAATAGTGTCTGGGAGGGCATATTTCTTGTCCCCAGCCTCACCAGGCCACGAGGGCCAATAGCAAAGAGACTAATCAATATTTTTACAGCTGGAGGCACTGATCGCTTTGGGTTCACTGAGATGGGAACATATTTTCAGCCTAAAGGAAGGAATTCTCTGAGGTTTGAAATTCCATTCTCCTGGGTTTGTAATGATAAAGGTTTTGTGACGTGTTTTAGTTCTAAGGCCGAGGAACTTTCAAAATAACTCTCATCTAACTCCATCAGGTACATCTTAAAGCCCCAGGTTTGCTAGATTGACATGATCACTGTCTTCATTTAAGAATGAGGGGGGAGCCCTTGGAGCTAAGATGGCAGAGTAGTAGGAGGACCCTAGGCTTGCCTTGTCCCTCAAACACAGTTATTTGATATTTAATAAATATCAAATCATTCTGAATATCCAAAAAATCGATCTGAGGACTGACAGAACAAATTGCACAACTAGAAGGAGAGAAGAGACTACATCGTGGAAGGTAGGAGGTGCAGAGTTGTGGTTTGGGGGAGAAACAGATCATGGGTGCTGCAGAGGGGAGGGCGACCTGGTCACAGAGAGAGGCCAGAGAGGGAGGAGTGGAGCACACAGGGGATAGCACAAGGAAAACTCTTCCCCAAAGCCACTGCCTGGGGAAACAAGAGAGGCTGATTTGCGTGAGTTTTTACAATGAGCAGGGCTCAACGACTGGAATTTGAGAGATCCATGGCATGGCTGGTATGGAGCCTGGCAGGTGCAGCAGTGCTCCCATGAAAAAGGAGGGTGGATAGCCCCGGAGGAGACAGTGCCATCTGAGGATCTCCTGGGACATACTGAGTGAGATGGTTTCCCCTTCTTAGAGAACATCTGGGAGAGGTGATGCTGTCTCTCTAGGGACAAAGAGCTGGCAGGCACCATTTCCCGCCATAACCCCTCAGCTTAAACCAACTTCCGTAAGCAGCACAGCACCCACACTGGTGGCCTAAACTGCTTACACCAGGTCCTGTCCCTTGTGCTCTGCGGGTACAGCTTTTCTCGGCAAGTGTGCCTGAGAACCAGTGCAGTGGACCTCTCCCCCAGAAACCAACACAAACCCCCTGCACGCACCATGTCTACTGGACCACAGAGCTCTGCAAAGCTTCAGCTGTAGTAGAAATAGCATCCAGTCTCTTTTGACAAGCAGACCAGAGCACACCTAATTAAAACTCACCACACTTTGGCCCAGGTCCAAACACTCCCCACGGCAGGTAAGGAGAAATTCTGCAGAGGACTGACCTGAGGGAAAGAGCAGCCAAAACACAGTAACAGAGTGCACACAGTATACACCAGAGACACTTCCAGAAGTGCCAGGCCCTGGACCTGGACTATGACCTCTTCTTCATAAAGCCATCACTATCAGGAGCAGGAAACATAACAGGCTTTCCTAACACACAGAAGAAGACAGAGACCTAGACAAAAATGCCAAGACAGAGGTATTCATTCCAAAAGAAAGAACAAGAAAAGGTCACAGCCAGGAATCTAATTGAAACAGATGTAAGTAATACACCTGATCCAGAATTTAAAGCAACAATCATAGGGATCTTAGCTGGGCTTGAGAAAAGCATAGAAGACCCCAGGAAGTCACTTACAGCAGAGATAAAAGACTTAAAAACTAGTCAGGCTGAAGTGAAAAATGCAATAACCAAGTCAAAACCAACTGGATGTAACGACCACAGGAATGGAAGAAGCGGAGGACCTAAGTGATATATAGGATAAAATTATGGAAAATGATGAAGCTGAAAAGAAGAGGGAAAGAAAAACATTGGATCATGAATGTAGGCTTAGGGAACTCAGTACCTCCATAAAGTGTAATATTCTTATCATAGGAGTCCTAGAAGAAGAAGAGAGGGAAAAGGGGGCAGAAGATTTATTTGAGGAAATTAAAGCTGAGAACTTCCCTAATCTGGGGAAGGAAACAGACATCCAGATCCAGGAGGAAGAGAGAATTCCCATCAAAATCAACAAAAGCAGGCTGACACCAAGACATATTATATTTAAGTTTGCAAAATATAGAGATAAAGAAAAAAATCCTAATAGCAGCAAGACAAAAGAAGTCCCTAACTTACAAGGGAAGACAAATAAGGTTAGCAGCAGATCTGTCCACAGAAACTTGGCAGGAAAGAGAAAAGTGGCATGATATAGCCAACATGCTGAATGAGAAAAATATGCAGCCAAGAATACTCTATCTAGCAAGGCTATCATTCAGAATAGAAGGAGAGAGAGAGTTTCCCAAACAAAAACTGAAGGAGTTCGTGACCACTAAACCAGCCCTGCAAAAATATTAAAGGGGACTCTTTGAGTGGGAAAGAAGGACCAAAAGTGACAAAGACTAGAAAGGAACAGAGAAAATCTCCAGAAACCACAAATAATGAAATGGCACTAAGTTCATATCTATCAATAATTACTCTGAATGTAAATGGACTAAATGCTCCAATCAAAAGACATAGGGTATCAGAATGGATTTAAAAAAAAAAAAAAGACCCATCTATATGCTGTCTACAAGAGACTCATTTTAGACCTAAAGACACTTGCAGATTGAAAGTGAGGGGACGGAGAACCATTTATCATGCAAATGGATGTCAAAAGAAAGCCAGAGTAGCCATACTTATATCAGGTAAATTAGATTTTAAACTAAAGACTGTAATAAGAGATGAAGAAGGGCACTATATCTTAATAAAGGGATCTGTCCAACAAGAAGATATAACAATTGGAAATATTTATGCCCTCAACTTGGGAGCACCCAAATATATAAATCAATTAATAACAACAAAAAGGAATTCATTGAGAATAATACAATTATAGTAGGCGACTTTAACACCCCACTTAGAGCAATGGACAGATCATCTAAGCAGAAAATCAACAAGGAAACAATGGCTTTGAATGACACACTGGACCAGATGGACTTAACAAATATATTCAAAACATTTCATCCTAAAGCAGAATACACATTCTTTTCGAGTGTACGTGGAGCGTTCTCCAGAATAGATCACATACTGGGTCACAAATCAGACCTCAACAAGTATAAAAAGACTGAGATTATACCATGCATATTTTCCAAGCACAATGCTATGGAACTTGAAGTCAATCACAAGAAAATATTTGGAAAGACCACAAACACAAGGAGGCTAAAGAACATTCTACTAAAGAATTAATGAGCAAGCAGGAAATTAAAAAAAGAATTTAAAAAATACATGGAAATAAATGAAAATGAAACCCTATGGTCCAAAACCTTTGGGATGCAGCAGAAGTGGTCATAAGAGGGAAGTATATAGCAGGCGCCTGGGTGGCTCAGTTGGTTAAGCGACTGCCTTCGGCTCAGGTCATGATCCTGGAGTCCCGGGATCGAGTCCCGCATCGGGCTCTTTGCTCCGCAAGGAGCCTGCTTCTCCCTCTGACCCTCCCCCCGTCATGTGCTCTCTGTCTCAGATAAATAAATAAAATCTTTAAAAAAAAAAAATCACCTTTAAAAAAAAAAAAAGAGGGAAGTATATAGCAATCCAGGCCTACCACAAGAAGCAAGAAAAATCTCAAATACACAATGTAACGTTACACTTAAAGGAGCTACAAAAAGAACAACAAATGAAGCCTAAAGCCAGCAGAAGAAGGGAAATAATAAAGATTAGAACAGAAAAAAATGATATAGAAACAAAGAAAACAGTAGAGAAGATCAATGAAACCAGGAGCTGGTTCTTTGAAAGAATTAATAAAGTTGATAAACCTCTAGCCAGACTTACCAAAAAGAAAACAGAAAGGACCAAAATAAACAAAATCACAAAGAAAGGAGAGATCAACAGCATACAAATACAGGCGATTATAAGAGAATATTATGAAAAATTATATGCCAACAAGTTGGGCAATCTGGAAGAAATGGTTAAATTCCCAGAAACACATTAACTACCAAAACTGAAACAGGAAGAAATAGAAAACTTGAACAGACTGATAACCAGCAAAGAAATTGAATCAGTGATCACACATCTCCCAACAAACAAAAGTCCAGGGCTTCCCAGGGGAATTCTACCAAACATTTAAAGTAGAGTTAATACCTATTCTTCTCAAACTGTTCCAAAATACAGAAATGGAAGGAAAACTTCCACACTCATTCTATGAGGCCAGCATTACCTTAATTCCAAAGACCCACTGAAAAAGAACAACAGGCCAATATCCCTGATGAACATGGATGCAAAAATTCTCAACAAGATACCAGCTAGTCTAAATGAACAGTACATTGAAAGAATCCTTTACCATGATCAAGTGAGATTTATTCCTGGGTTGCAAAGGTGGTTTGATATTCACAAATCCATCAATGTGTTACATTATAGTAATAAAAGAAATGATAAGAACCATATGATCCTCTCAATAGATGCAGAAAAAGCATTTGACAAAGTACAGAATCCATTCTTGATAAAAACCCTCAACAAAGTAGGGATAAAGGAAACATACTTGTACATTATAAAGGCCATAGGGGTGCCTGGTGGCTCAGTAGGTTGAGCGTCTGACTCTTGATTTCAGCTCAAGTCACGATTTCAATCAAGGTTGTGAGATTGAGCCCCACATCGGACTTCATGCTGGGCGTGGAGCCTGCTTCAATACCCTCTCTCTCCTTCTCCCTCTGCCCCTCCTTCTCGCCTGCTTGCACCCACTCTCTCCTAAAAAAATAAAAATAAAAATAAAGGCCATATACAAAAGACCCACAGCTAATATCATCCTGATTGGGGAAAAACAGAGCTTTTCCTCTAAAGTCAGGGACAAGACAGGGATGTCCACTCTCACCACTGTTACTTAACATGGTATTGAAAGTCCTAGCCTTGGCAATCACACAACAAAAAGAAATAAAAGCATCTAAATAAGCAAGGAAGAAGTCAAACTTTCGCTATTTGCAGATGATATGATATTCTTACGTAGAAAACCCAAGAGACTGCACCAAAAAATTTGCTAGAACTGATACACAAATTCAGTAAAGTCGCAGGATATAAAATCAATGTATAGAAATTTATTGCATTTTTATACACCAATAATGAAGCAGCAGAAAGAGAAATCAAGGAATCCATCCCCCCATTTACAACTGCACCAAAACCCATAAGACACTTAGGAATATACCTAACCAAGGAGGTAAAAGATCTGTACTCTGAAAACCATAAAACATTGATGAAAGAAATTGAAAATGAGACAAAGAATGGAAAGACATTCTATGCTCATGGATTTGCAAGAACAAATATTAAAATGTCTATACTATCCAAAGCAATCTACACATTTAATGCAATCCCTATCAAAATACCAACAGCATTTTTTCACAGAGCTAAAACAAACAATCCTAAAATTTGTATGGAACCAGAAAAGACCTCAAATAGCCAAAGCAATCTTGAAAAAGAAAAGCAAAGCCAGAGCATCACAAATCTGAACTTTAAGGCATATCACAAAGCTGTAGTGATAAAGACAGGATGGTACTGGCATAAAAAACAGACACACAGATCAATGGAACAGAATAGAAAACCCAGAAATGCACCCGTAACTATATGGTCAACTAATCTTTGACAAAGCACAAAAGAATACCCAATGGAAAAAAGAAAGTCTCTTCAACAAATGTTACTTGGAATACTGGATATCATGCAAAAGAATGAAATTGGACCACTTTCTTACACCACACACAAAAATAAACTCAAAATGGATGAAAGAGCTAAATGTGAGACAGGAAACCATCAAAATTCTAGAAGCCAACACAGGCAGCAATCTCTTTAACATTGGCCATAGCAACTTCTTACTAGATATGCCTCCTGAGGCAAGGGAAACAAAAGCAAAAATGAACTACTGGGACTTCATCAAGATAAAAAGCTTCTGCACAGCAAAAGAAACAATAAAACTAACAGGAAATGTTCAAATTGGGAGAAGATATTTGCAAATGACATATCTGATCAAGGGCTAGTTATCCAAAATCTACAAAGAACTTATAAAACTCAATACCCAAAACCCAAAAATCCAGTTAAAAAATGGGCAGAAGACATGAATAGACATTTTTCCAAAGAAGACATCCAGATGGGTAACAGGCACAGGAGAAGATGCTCAACATCACTCATCATCGGGGAAATACAAATCAAAACTACAATGAGATACCAGCTCACACCTGTCAGAACGGCTAAAATTAACAACTCAGGAAACAACAGGTGTTGGTGAGGATGCAAAGAAAGGGGAACCCTCTTTCACTACTGGTGGGAATGCAAACTGGTGCAGCCACTGTGGAAGACAGTATGGGGGGTTCCTCAAAATGTTAAAAATAGAAATACCCTACAATGCAGCAATTGCATTACTAAGTATTTACTCAAAGGATACATAAATACTGATTTGAAGGGATACATGACCCTGATATTTAAAGCACCATTATCAACAAGAGCCAAATTATGGAAAGAGCCCAAGCGCCCATCAATTGATGGATAAAGAAGATGTTGTGTGTGTGTATATATATGTATGTATATATACACATGGATATTACTCAGCCATCAAAAATATGAAATCTTGCCATTTGCAATGACATGAGTAGAGCTACAGAGTATTATGCTAAGTGAACTAAGTCAGTCAAAGAAAGACAAATGCCATATGATTTAATTCATCTGTGGAATTTAAGAAACAACACAGATGAACATAGGGTGAAAATAAGAGAGAGGCAAACCAAAAAACAGACTCTTAAATATAGAGAACTGAGGGTTGCTGGAGGAGAGGTGGGCAGGGGAATGGGTGAAATGGGTAATGGGGATTAAGGAGGGCACTTGTTGTGATGAGCACTGGGTGTTGTATGTAAGTGTTGAATCAGTAAATTCTATCCCTGAAACTAATATTACACTGTATGTTAATGAACTGGAATTTAAATAAAAACTAAAAAAAGAATGAGGGGGAAAGTGAAGTGATAGAGGAGACAAGAGAGTGTTGGGGACTACCGAAATAAAGCTTTAATAATTTCAGTGATGCTTCCAAAGTCTCAATGATGCTTTTAAAGGCTCCATATGGGAAGAAAGAGCAGAGTAATTGAGGGGAAAAAAATCTAGCAAAACTATCACTTCTAAGAAACATTATTCATTGACTAACTCAACAGGTATTTATTGAGTAACTACCATGCATCAGGCACTGTTCTAGTTGCTGGGGATACAGAAAAAGACAGACAAAATAAATGTTCTTATGGAGTGCAGTGAGCAAGCGACATGTGACAGTAGGAAACGTAGGCAGGAACTAGGTTACTGAGGCCGTGGAGATTTGGGTAAGAAGCCTGTATTTTATTCTGTGTTTAGTAATTAGCATCAAGAATGTGTTCACCTACAAAAGATATTGCCCTAACTTAACTGAAATTAAAAAGGGGGAAGATTTATTGTCTCATGTAATAAATTTCAGAAGTAGGGTTACTCCAGAAAAGGTTAACTTCACATTTCGGTAATGCCCTCAAAGATCAGGTATTTTACATCTGTTTTGTCATCCTTAATGTATTGCTTTTGTGTTCATGGCTGCAAAAAGACTACCTAAATTACATTCTGCAACTTGCAGTCATGAAAAATTCTACAGAAGAGTTTACTAGTTAGGAGTAGATTTCATGGCAATAAGCCATAATAATGGCTTAAAGGAACAGAAATTTCTTTTTGTGTAGAAGAAATCTGGACTCAGAGTTGGTCAGATGTCTCTATGAAGTTGTTAGACTCAGGATGAGCTCTCTGCCTCCCTCATCCTCAGGGTGATACTTCATCCAGTCCTCAGTCATGAACATGGCTGCTGGAGTGCCAGCTATTTTACCCACCTTCTAAGCAGTAAAATGCAATGAGGAAGGAAGAAAATAGATATACCCCTTGTCTTTTAAGTGGAGTTTCCCGAAGTGCACCCAAAGTTTCTACTCCCAGCTCATTGGGTAAAACTTAATCACAAAGCCACACTTAATGGCAAGGGAATCTGTGATTTGTGGTCTGATAGGAGGACAGCAACATGTCCAGTTAAAAATAAGGAATTTATTAACAAAGAATAAGGGGAAGATGAACATTGAGGAGAGACAGGAAGTCTCTGGCACCAGAAAGTATCTTCTCTTCTTTACCTCTCACTTTGAAAGGATGGAAATTTTCCAGATGCGTCTGAACAGAGAACTAAGTTATATAGGCTTTGAAGTTAGGAGACGGTTTGGGGATCGGAAAGTTGTATCAAATCCCCGCTCTGCTATGTAAATTTATGCAGAATACTTTACCTCTCTGAGGTTTAATTTGATAATATATAAAGCGGGGATGATCATGAAATTGTTGGGAGTATTTTTTTTTTTTTAAAGATTTTATTTATTTATTTGAGACAGAATGAGAAAGACAGAGAGCACATGAGAGGGGGGAGGGTCAGAGGGAGGAGCAGACTCCCTGCAGAGCAGGGAGCCCCATGCGGGACTCGACCCCGGGACTCCAGGATCATGACCTGAGCCAAAGGCAGTCGCTTAACCAACTGAGCCACCCAGGCGCCCGAAATTGTTGGGAGTATTAAGTGAAATTATATATTGCAACAAATAGTGATGATGATAATGAAAAATGATTTCAGAGTGGAGCAGCATTTCACTACCGGGATCACACTAGTGACTAACACAGTCCAGCAGCTGACTTGATCTTTTGTTTGAAGAGTCAATGCTTCTGGAAGGACTCTGTTGCCAGATGGTGCAAAGGTGGCTTTGGCCCCACCAACCCCTCTGTAGGCGATGTGTATGAGCACAAGCACTTGACCTTGGGTGCTAGAGAACACATAGATCCTTTCTTCTGTAGCTACTATCAGACTTAACATTTGCCACCTTCCAACCAGGAGGGCTTTAGGACATTTTAGAATGGTCTTAGGCTGGGACTCAGCTGCAAAATATAAACATCCACGACACATGGTATAGAGTATAACTAATGCTAAAGTTCCAAAAAGAAGTTGAGAATCCTAAAGGACTAAAAATACTTTCTTTAAACAACCTTTTTCAGTACAGCTGCTTCTTTGTTAAACCAGCTGTTACTAACCCCCCGGGTACCTCTCACATGAGGCTGTATTTGTTTTTTGTTTTTTTTTAAATGATTTAATTCTCATAGCTCAAGCTGCATTGTGTTTGTAATGGTTTTACATTTCTACCACTGAAAGATGAAGAAAGGGAAAGGGCAATGAAGGAAATAAAAGGCCAGAGGAAGATTTATGAAGAGTTGTATATATCCAATTCAGAGTGCGGTGGTGGTAGGGAGGAGGGAGCTAGAAATACAGCCCAGAAAAAAGAATGAGAAAAATGAGTGTGTTCCTGATGGAGAATAGCTACAGATCTAGCAAATTAGGATGCGCTCAATCTGTAGAATATTAAATAATTTCTGCACCACACTGACCAATATATAGGAAAGTCGTTGACAATGGTATTTAAGAAAGTAATCCCAGGAGACCAGTAATGGTGGGAATCCCAGCTTCTGCATTAGCTGTGGGACACTGGCCTCAGGAAGTTACTTAAAGTCTTTGAACCTTGATATCCTCATTTTTAAACCAGAAACAATAATAGTAATGCCCACCACTTGGTACAATTGTCAGGGTTAATCTGGGCATGTATATAAGGCATTTAGGACACTGCCTGGCACACAGAGCCCATGATGAATTTAATCACTTATTATTACAATTAGCTTTTTCAGAAAAAGTTCATACTTGTCAAGAAAAAAACAATAAATAAAAAAATAGAAAATAAAAAAATAATGTTCTCTTTCAGCATGGGCCTGTAAGAAAAAAAGTCCCATAGCCATAATTCTGTCCTCAAATGGGTCAATCTTTGATTCTCAAAACAGATCACTTAACATTATTCAGCCTCAAAAAAAGAAGGAAATTCTGTTACATACTACAACATGGATGAACCTCGAGAACATTATGTTAAGTGAAATAAGCCAATCAAAAAAAGGAAAAACAATGCATGATTTCACTTATATGAGTTATCTGAAATAATCAAACTCTTGGAAATAGAAAAGAGAATGGTTGTTTTCAGAGGTTGGGGAAGAGGGATGGAGAATCATTGATCAGTGACTATAGAGTTTCAGTCAATCAAGATGAAAAAGTTCTAGAGATCTGTTGTGCAACAGTGGGCATATGGTTAACAAAACTATAATGTACACAGAAAAAGTTTTAAGATGGTAAGTTTGTTGTTTTACTGCAATTTTAAAGAAGAAGGAAATTTCCACACATGCTACAACATGAATCTTGAAGATCCTATACTAAGTAAAATGAGCCAGTGACAAAGGAGGACATATTGCATGATTTCATGTCTATGAGGCTCCTAGAGTAGTTCAATTCAGAGAGACAGAAAGTAGAATGGTGGGTGCCAGGGAGTGGGGGGAGGGGAAGAATGGGGAGCTATTATTTAATGAGGATGGAGTTTCAGTTTAGAAAGATGAAAAAGTTCTGGAGATGGATGGTGTTGATGGTTGCACACAATGTGAATGTACTTAATGCTCATGAATTGTATGAACTGTATACCTAAAAATGGTGAAACTGGTCAATTTCATATTATGTATTTTTACTATAATTTAAAAAGAAATAAATCAGACTGCCTTTTCTATGATGAGTTTACAAGCATGTCTTCACAATTGAATTGGTGTGATGGTAGCATGAGTAACTGAGTACTTAAACTAAGTACTTAAGCTGCTGCATTCCAGGGCTCATGAAAGAATGGGGCCCCACTTGCCTATGTAATGTGTGGCACTCTGTGTGTTGGAAGAAAAAAAAGTTTTGCTTAGACAAATCTTCTGAGGAGGGCTCCTTGCCTGATTTGCCTTGTACGAGAAAAAGAATCAAGGATATTTTTCTTTCCAGAAAAATACCTAATGTAGATTCTTAAACTCAAGGCTTTAAGAAGGTAGCAAAAGGATTTGAGTATGTTTCAAGCTATTTCTCTTAATCCATAATAAATTTGTAATATACATTTAGAGATGACACATTTTAAAGAACATATTTAGAATTCTTCCCCAAGGAAGAACTGGTGTCAATCCTTCAACAGAAGGGCAAAAGAGATGTTCTTATTCAGATTCCATCCTCCTTCTTTCAGACTCTAGGCCATTGTTTTGTTCCATGAAATCTGCATAAGGGTGTCACTTACTGCTTCAGGACCATTATTGATGAATTCTTGAATTTATGTAGCCATCTGATCAAAGTAGAGCCATTTAGCTCTGAGCCTTTAGGAACTAATTTCTATAGAAGGTTTTGCTTCTCTCCAAAATAATACTGTGCTGGCTGTCCAAATTCTTTGCATCCCTACTTTCTCTTCTGTGATAACCAACTTCTTCGCTCTGTACTTGAGAGGTGAAGTTTAAACTGATTGTAGTAGGAAGGGTCACTTTTTGCTCAGATCAAAACTAGAAACAAGCAGAGGCACTGTCTATGTAAAACCATCATACCTATCCTGTCACCCAACAAGCAATAGTAATAATTTAGAGCATTAAAGTTTATTCTATGTACATCATTATTTTGATTTTATAAGGTGGAGATCTTTTGAAATGGAAATTAATGAAGAGAAAAGAGGCTCTTTCTTTAAATGTTTATTAATGAGAAAATTCAAAATAGTTTATTTTTTATTTTTTATTTATTTTTTTTAAAGATTTTATTTATTTATTTGACAGAGAGAGACACGAGAGAGGGAACACAAGCAGGGGGAGTGGGAGAGGGAGAAGCAGGCTTCCCGCTGAGCAGGGAGCCTGATGCGGGGCTCGATGGGGGGCTCGATCCCAGGACCCTGGGATCATGACCTGAGCTGAAGGCAGACACTTAATGACTGAGCCACCCAGGCACCCCCAAAATAAAGCCTGCAGAGTAGTCAGAAATGGTAAGTATAATGAGTATCTTTTAAAATCATTAGTGAGCCTGCACAAAAGTGAGGGAAATGTCTAGGGGCCACAGAGTAAAGAAAAGATGAATAGTGGAGTGTTAATACTGGTGCGGTGGGCTTCCAAATGGTTGGCATTTGCCACCTCCATATCAAGGGTCTTGGGTTTCAGCAGCCACTGAAGATATGACATAAAGCGCTGGGCTTGTCTAAAGTAAGGAAAATTCTACTGAGCCTCCTGAGTAAAGCTGAGACCACTGAAGGACTAAACTAGTGGAATGGAGAATTAGAAAAAAAAAACTATGGATTTGCAAAGGGAGATAACATAAAACTTTTCTATTTCAGAATGGGCTTTGATAGAAATATTTTTCTTGTAACTATAAGCTTGTCCTCATATGGAATTGGGTTCAAGTTTATGCTCCCTCTGTGGTCAAAACTACTTTGACCACAGAGGGAGCATAAACTTGAACCCAATTCCAATTAAATAAAACATTAATTTAAAGAGCCCAAGGTTAATAGCAGTCCAAGGAAGTTGGCAAAAGGAAACCAAAATCATGTTTGGGGGTCATGGTCTTAACCCAGGCCAGATCTCAGAAGCACAAAGCAGACTGAAGTCATTTAGTTGGAAAGTATTCTCAATTGTAAGACCTTCATTATATTTTACAGTTCAGCTAGCCTCCACCTTAGGATCTCTGTACTTGCAGAGTACATAGAGTGTGAATGTCATTTTCAAGAATGAATTCTCAATTTTATGAACAGGAAGAAGTGTAAAAAAAATCCTTTTGTTCTATTTCAGATGAACCTACAAAACACACTTAAAGGAAAACCGTAAGTTGAGATTTGACTCTGCTACCGTTTTTCAAATCCTATTTGTTACAGATGTAGACAGGAACAGGATCTAGATTACAGAGATTTAAGTGCTGTGGAGGATGCAGCACCTTTATTGGAAAGAGCACCCCTCTGAGTATCAGAAGACCCTGGTTTCCCTGTGGCTCTGATAATTCCCCATGTAAAAATGGGCACTTTATCTCTGGATAAAGTGAATCTGGACCTCTGTTTCCAATTTCAGGAGTTGGGACTTCCTCATTTCTAAAGTCTCTTTCATCTCTAACTTTTATAGACTGTGATTTAAATGTGCTACTCCTTGAAGGCTATGGGTAATTTTTACAGTGTGAGTTTCAGCTGAAGGAGAAAAACCATCACAAATGAAAACGGAAACACTTGGAGCAGTAGGAAGCTCTTTTCTGGATTCAGCTTGTGACCCAGATGCTCCGACAGCTAGCCTTTCCGAGGTGCAGATGGTGCAGCGGGGCTGTGTGCATACTGAAAAGCAAAGATTTTTTAGGAAGATTTACTGGAACACAATTGCCTCTTAGAAGCTGGCTAAAACACGATTGATAAAAAAGTCAATTGTCCACCAGACAACCCAGCATATATAAATTTGAATTTATTTTTAAAGAGTAAATGAAAAGGAGTCATGACTTCTATCACAAAAGACTTGGTTGTTCTTGTGAAAAAGAATCTTTTTAGCAATGTTAACGGTGCTGCTAAGTGATTTGCCTTTTACAAATCTCCTGTATGATTTTGTAGAATTCTCAAATTCCAACCAAATTTTAGGAGCCTCTCCTGAGAAATGAGGTGTGTCTGTATGTCTAAGGCATTTGGGAGCCCAGCTCTGGATTTGGACGCTTCCCTTAGGGCCTTGGGGCTTCAGGAAAGCGAACAGATAATGCCTGAATAAAGGGCTTCCAGATCAGAAGATAGCTTTGTTGTGGAGGATTTGCTGATTGGCCAAAGAAAATTCCAGAGCCGAAGTTCTCATGCTTCAATCACTTGTTTGTGTTTACAAAGACAAATGCCTTAATTCTCCAAACTGAGATGTCAGAGATCAGCCCTGAAAGAATTTGGGAACCCAGCCTATTGTATGTAAATTTCTACCAGTTTACAGGATGCTAATAATGGTAGAAGATTTTATTCTTTCTGCCATGAATTAGAAAGTGATGGTTTAGGTGACTGCCTGGATCAATCTGAAATGTCCAGAGACTGGGTAAAGCCTAAATCCCCACTCTCACTTCTTTCAACCATGGAAGTTGTGTTTTCCTAAAATGCTTTTAGTAATTTACTCCCTAAACCCTGACCTAGTGTGGATGACAGACAAGGCCTGTGGGATTTAAGGTGACAAGAGATAACAGAACCCTTCTCCAAAATAAAGACCCTATACAAGGCTATTGGGAAAACTGTCACTTTTGTTGGAAAATGAGGGGGACCAAGATGAAGAATGTTCCAGATCACCTGAAGCTGGCACTGTCAAGTGAGGATTTTTTTCCCCCAAATCTTCGTTCTTTGATAAATTTCTTAAAATTATACATTTTTCTACTTTTTTGAAAGGAACATAATTTGGTCGAGCCTTTTCTTGATGCTTCCAGAACATTGGTACCGATGAGAGTAACAATGTAATGCAGCAATCAAACTGTTCTGTGCAGTGATCAAATTGTTTCTCCCTTTTATCCTTTGTCTTTATCCTTCTTTAATTTCATGCTGACTGATGCCATGTATTTTTCTATTAAATTGCCCATCTTTAATTATGTTTTCCACTATTTTCCTTTTAGTTTGCTCTTTTTAGTGTGATACTAAAAACCCAACCAGCTTAGGAAGTATAGCTGTTGTAGGGGAGAGATTACACACACACACACACACACACACAATAATCCACCTCTCTGTATGCTTATATTTGGAAGGAAATACATCTAAATGTTAGTAGTAGTTTTCTCGGGATTGTTAATTTTATTTTCTTCTCTTTAGTATTTTCTCCAAATTTCTGCAATGACTATGTATTTATAATTTTAAAAAACCTGATTTTACTATTTCAGTACACTTTATTGGTTCTGAATCTAGCTTTGCCAGTACACAGTAGATAAAATCTTGATTAAGCATCACGGAATGACCTTGATTAAAACACCTCTCTGAGCATCAATTTTACCATTTGTATAATGCCTCCTCCACAGAACTGGGAGAATCAAAAAAACTAAGCAGAGTGTGTGGCATATAGAGAATGATTAAAGAACTATCAGTCTCATTTTTAAGGATTTTATGGTAACTGAGGGAAAAGACTAAAATACCCAGATTTAAAAATAGAGACTGTGAAAATGATTTTTTTTTTTTTTTGGTACTTGGAGTTGATTTCTACCAATGTTTGTGTCTCATAGTGTGTTCCAGAAAGCTTGACTTATAAATAAGGGGGTGTACTGTACCCCTTTGAGTTGTAACATTTTAGATTTAGGAGGAGGCTTCAGGAACCACTGAGCCCTAAAATTTTTATTTTCTAGTTGAAAATACTGGGAGGAAGGTTTACTTAAGTCTATAGTAGCTTGTCTCCAGAGTGCTCTCTGAGAGTGGATCATCGATTAGCTTTTAGCCCTTGATTTGGGATTATTTGCCATCACCTTAACAGGATTCCTGAGACCCTGGGCCTCAGGCTAGTGGCCAGAATGGAGAAGAGACAGTTGGGGAGAGGAAAGAAGGGACAAGTGAGAAGGCATCAGCCCAGCAGCACATCCAAGTGATAATATTTATCTTGAACTCTGGCTAAAAATATACTTACAGAGGGAAGAGCTCTTCCATGCAATTTTATGAACCGTGGGACAAAGCAAAACAGTTATTTCCTCACTGACATGCTGGAGGTTCCTTATTTCAGGAGAATGTGCATGCCTTGCCTCAGGTCAGCGATGAATGCAACTCAGCACAACTCCCTCTGTTGCATTCCGGAAAGAGGGGGCGGCTATAAGAAGCAATGGTTTAGCAGGAACCTTGCATTGTGTCTCTAAGGTTGGTGCTAAAGGCAGAGAGAAGTGTGGTATTTAGGAGAATTTCTGTGCAATGTTTTGTTCTAAGACACAAAATCTCTCTTGTTCTTCATTTGAATAACAAAGCTCATAGAAATATTTGTATTTCTAGACTAATGGCAGACTTTTTTCCCCCTGGGCCATTCTCACAAATAAGCTAATTTGACAGGGGCGGGGGGTGGGGAGGAAAGGCAGGTGGGATGAAAAGAGTTCCTTTTCAGCTTCTGAGGAAGTGTTAATTATTCCTTTGACAAGACTGGTAACTCTTGGGAAACAGCTCTCCCTTTGATGGACCGGTTTCTGTCTGTTGCTGTAATCTGAAAGCAGCCACCTGGCTTCAGGTCAGAGAAGGGGAAAGAGCTTAATTAAGTTTCCCTAATACTAATTTTGAAAGACTTAAAAAATACAAACACAATAGTTGAGCCTATGATCTACCCGTCTCATGCTCTCACATCCCATACTGCCCTCCCTTCGAGATTTTTTGCTAGGTTTCCACGTTCTGGATTTCAGCTTGACATTTTTTTCTCCATTTAAAATTCTTATTACAGGTATATAAAACCTATGAAAGAGGATACTATTCCAAATGCCTTGACAACAAGAGGCTCAATGTGCACAGATAAAACCAGTGTGGAGAAAACATTAATATCGACATTACAATAGCCAATTAATTTGAAGACAAACAGTTAATAGAGATGTATTGGTCCTTGCCTTCCCAGAGGTTGTCGAACACAAAGGATATTGAGAGTATTCTTATTTTAGTCAGGAACCCTGGACATTAGTAATGGCTGTCCCCCTCCGCAGGTGTGTGTCTTTGGATGGCCCCTCTATGTCTTTGTGCTGGTTTCCTCATCTGTAAGCCAAGAGGAGGGAGCAGGACCCATAGCTGTCTTACTCAAAGCATGGTTCTGTGCCCACGTGCAGACTGTTGGATTCTGGTCCTGACAAGATACTACAGAAATTGGGAACGGGCATTTACATTCACCACAGTTCGATAGAACAATTCTACACCTCTAGAAGCTCATCGACATTGGGAGTTTGAGTTTTGAAGTCTTTGTTTTTTTCATTTTTGTACTCATTCGATTTTTTTACATTTTATCAAAGTATCAGTTTATGATGGATTTGAAAATGTGTATTAGTACATTAAAGGCTCTGAACAGACCTGCAGAAAACAAACCTGTAGACCTAGGATTCCTGGACCATATAACTTGTACTTTTCCCCCAAATATTTATCAACACTGCCCCCTGTGCGTGCCCTTCCTACTCTTCATTTCTGACAGTGCTCCTAGGCTACACAGCTGTCCTCCTCACCCCTCTCTGGCTCGGGCTCTGCAGGCCAGGGCTATGTTTCCCCACACGGACCCCCTCTTCATCCCCTTCCTCACACACTGGTGCTGCCCTGGGTCACTGAGCCTGACCGCCCCCACCCTCCCCCCACAACAGACCTCTCTGATGGTTTCAGGAAGGGATGGGAATTCAGGAAAGAGGCAGAAGAAAAAATATATATATATATTTTAGAGATTTCCTATTTTAGTTACTTCCTTTTCTCCATAGAAAATGGTCAGGTCTTCTCTGATCATAAATGTTCTATCAGGGACCTTCTTAAGAATCAATAGAACTCTTCAAACACACACTATAACACTTCCACCTCAAAGAGCACAGTGGCCTAAATTTTGGTTTTTAACTTCAGAAATTTGATGGACTGTAGCCCCAGAGACCACCTATGAATATCACTTAAAAAGACAATGCAAAAAAAAAAAAAAAAAGACAATGCACAAACATAGCTACTCTTAAGAACAATGTTTCCTTGAAGTTTTCTGTGGCTGCTTCTCACAGTTGTTTCTCAAGGATTATGAAAAATTCACTCACATCTTGTCCTTATTTATTTATTTATTTATTGAGGGGAGGGTGGGGTTGATGTCTTTATGCCAGACTGTGCAGCTCATGATATGACTAGATAGTAAAAGTGGCTTTTTGAAAAAGAAAGGCCATTTCTGACACAGGAAGAAATAAGTATGTAAGTTTGGGTACTTGCTACCTATATCCTTTGCCTGTTCAGTTAATGCTAACAATCAGCCAGAAAACATTTGGGCCTCCTAGTAGAGGAAAAACAGAAGGAAAAAATAAATGGGAATTTTTCATATATTTATTGAAGTCTGAGGTTTTTAACTGTTTATTCCCTCCTTCCCCCAAATGTTATGGACTTTTGGCAGTTCTTACTTGATTCTTATGCTAGTGGAAGTGAAGCAGAAAATCAAGCCATAACATGATTTCTTTAAATTGGCTTTTACTTTTTAAAAAAGATTTATGTATTTGAGAGAGAGAGAGCACACACAGAGGAAGAGGGAGAAGCAGATTCCCTGCTGAGCAGAGAGCCCGAAGCAGGGTTTGATCCCAGGACCCTGAAATCATGACCTGAGCCAAAGGCAGACACTTAACTGACTGAGCCACCCAGGCACCCCTAAATTGGCTTTTAAAAAATTTTTTTTCAAAATTCTAAGGCTACAATTCCTAAGTATGATTCCCTTTGAGGAGTAAAGTCATGGATGACTTTGGTTTTGTTTTTATACTTTTTCTGCATTTTTCAAATTTTTTACAATGAACATTTACTACTATT
This sequence comes from Mirounga angustirostris, assembly GCF_029215605.1. Lineage (NCBI taxonomy): Eukaryota > Metazoa > Chordata > Mammalia > Carnivora > Phocidae > Mirounga > Mirounga angustirostris. The sequence goes on from NW_026991714.1 coordinate 119,029,817, forward strand.
TTAATCAGAAAAAAACATTTGCATGAATGTCATAAGATATATTTTAAAAAATACCAGGTTCTATAGATTTGTTTTTTATTGAAGTAAAACTAATATACAATATTTTATCAGTTTCAGGTATACAACATTGATTCAACAATGTTGTATGTTACTCAGTGCTCATTAGGGAAGGGTAGTCACCATCTGTCACCATATGCACAATGGAATATTACTCAGCCATAAAGAATAACATCTTGCCATTTGTGACAGCATGGATGACCTAGAGGGTATTATGCTAAATGAAATCAGTCAGACAGAAAAAGATAAATACCGTATGATTTCACTCATATGTGGAATCCAAAAAACAAACGATTCTAGATGCTTACAGGTGAGGGAAAATATTCTAAATGTTCAAGTATACAGGTTATGGATACTGAAACTATTTATGAAATTGGACCTGAAGTTTAGATCTCTTTTTAAGCTCTCTCCTTTAAAATGTGAATGGAGGAAGGCTTTGTAGTGACATGGCCCTGCTGACATATCGTTTTTCATTAGCTTCAAATTATGATGCTTTTTCCAAGGTTAAACATGGACATTCTCCCTTCTGAGGAAGGTGCCCCTCCTTCTGGCCCTAATTCCACTTTACTGCAGGAAGTTCTCTTTCCTGGGTTTGAGATTTGTCTCACACAGGGATTGAGCCCAAAAAGAAATGGGGATGGGCCAATATTTAGTGACTTGGTCAAGGTAGAAAGCAAGCCAAGCAAGGAATTCAGAGCAAACGATCCACTCCAGGGCCAGGATTGGTCAATTCATCAGGCTTCTCCGACTAGAACCAAGATCAGGGCCACCCCGAGTCACAGAGCACATGTGTAAGAGGACCATGTAACATCTTTCAGCGCTGCCCTGAGAGGCTGGCACTCGGTTCCCCGTAGCCACAGGTCCTTCAGGTTGAGATAGGTGACTACTCATGTCAAATGCTAGAATTCACCACTTGAGAGTAACCAGGAGCAAGCAGCTTCTGCTTTTCTATCAGTATGGTCCCTGACTGGGGGAAGTCCTATCCCATCATTACCTTTGCCTGTGTGTGACACCACGTGGAAAAACGAAACCAGATTCTGCTTTTGCTGCTAGATTCCCAAGAACTCTATCTGGGGAATACAGGAGTTTCAACTAATCATATCTTGACATTTTCTTCTGTACAAACAAGTAGCAAAATAAATAGCAAAAATGTGTTTTAATGCTAGCTGATAATGGGGAAAGGACTTTGAGGGATTTTAATAGAAGCAGTGATTTCATCCATATGTGAACCATTCTAAGAAAATGTATTTTCTTAGCAGGCAACAGCACATATGCCCTGAAAGGGCTGCTTTATTTAGATACCACATGTCACTTTTCAAAATGGAAAGGTACTCATCTCTGGGAAGTCTTCTTGGGTAAATACAAAAATTAAATGTGTTTTAGGTTTTTCTCTCCTAGGTATACGCACTTGTTATACCCCCTCTAATAGGTTATTATATTTGTTTGCGTTTCTTGACTAGATTGTCAGATCCTTGTGGGATGGGGACCTTAAACATCTTTATGAAGGTTGTCCAGAAGGAAGTAGGTGCTCATATATGTGCGTTCAATGGTAAAGTAATATTACAGCCAACGTTTGTTGAGATCTTATGGAGCCAATTAATATGTCACATGGAGTAGCTCTTCTATTCTCTATAAAGTAGGTGTTCTTGCTGCATACATTGTTCTGACTGAGGGAGACACTGGAGTTTGAAATGGTTACTGTGCCAGGTCACGAGTCAGCATGAACCAGGACAGGTACTTTCACACAGGTGGGCTGACATGGGAGCCCACACTTAGCGCTACTCTGCAATGTCTTGCACTTACATGAAAGAAAAAAAATGCTTTGTCCACAACTTATGTATTTTTAGGGTTACTTATTGCTCTAAGAAGATTTTAGCCCTCAGAAATCCTTCGGGCAACATGAATAGGTAGTCAAACAGTTCTGAGTTGGAATTCTGGCTTGGTCATTCACAAGTTATAAAATTTAGCTTCTCTGAACCTCAGTTTATCTTTAAAGAGGACAATAATACTTTGCAAGATTCTTGAGAGGAGTAACATTAACATAGTACATTCTTGGCACCAGACGTGCTCAATAAATGTAGCTTTTACTTTTTCTTTTTTAGATAAACTGGGTCTGAAATGACAACACTTTCATATTTTCATTATTCTGGAAGTGGAAACATTTCTAAAAGAATTCCATATGCTTTTGTCTTTTTAAATAGGCTGCGGTATAGATAATTTTTTTCTTCCTGGACTGAGGATCAATATTTCTGGCAGCTTCAATTCAATGATGCCTTCAGGCCCTAATTAAGTGTTTGAGTCTTTTGTCCTTATACTAAATAACCTGAAATTGTTCTACTTTGAAGTTTCATGGGTTTGCTTTTTTCCCCACCGGTTCTATGTAACTCTTATTTTCGTCTGCCAGCTCATTCTTTTTGTAGGCTATCTGCTGAAGAAGTGCATGTACCCAACTTAAATTTGTTACATGCTTTTATATAGGGTGATAATGATTTTTAGAATTGCATACAGAATCTGAGATGATAGACCTGAAGCTCTCCTAAAGACAAAATACCTATTTTACTATGTGAAATTTTAAGTATCCCTTAAATACTTAAGCGATTTAAGTATTTAAGTACTTAAATCTACCAGATTCTACCAGAATACCTCACCTCCCCCCTCCCTGAGTTCTTGCTGCGCTATAAATACTTGATTTTGTCACATACATGACAGTCTGTCTCCTCCTCTCACAGTTGATACACAGTCGGTCAGTCATTTGCATGCCCTGTACATTCCACATTTCCAGACTCTTACCCCCCCATTTCTATATTTCAAAATCTAAATTTGGCAATCCTAGTTATCATTCAACGGACCATTTTATTATTACTTTCTCATTAGCTGTCAAAACAGCTGAATGTTAAACAATTGGTCAGTTGCCAAAAACAGCATTAGGAGTGGGGGTAGGAGAGGTGATTAGACCAGCTCTGAGTTACTCACTCTGAGAAATCATCTTGGGATGAGAAAATGGTGGCATTCAAAATAGTGCCTACGAAAACAAGTCATTGATCTTAATTTCTACTTCTCTTCCATATAAATCATGGGGGAGTTAATACACCATTGCATTTATCAGGGAGATAAGAAGCCAGATTCATCATTTGATGACAAAGAAAGCTTTAGCAGTTCCTTAAGCTTCTGAAGTGAATGTCAACCAAAGGGCAGACTGGTGTCTTTAGAGGCTCTGCATGAAAGCAGACACCAAGCAGTGGGTCACAGAACCAACACTCGTGCACAGCAAGGCTCAAGTCTCTAGTCTGACCTTGAGGTTGGTGACGAATTTATGTTCCCTTGGCCCTTTCCAGCTTCAGCGTTGTAGCTGAGGCCACCAACCAGTTAGCTACACTTCCCTCTTCCCAGTGTCCAGGAGCACCCAGCAGAATCTATAGTCCTAAATCTCTCAATATTCAAGCACATGAAATTAGGTAAAAATTCAAGAGGAGCACTTTTTAATTATTTTTTTTATTTTAATAGATTTTATTTTTTTAGGAAAGCTTTATGTTCACAGCAAAATGGAGCTGAAGGTACAGGTATTATTCCTTGACCCCTCACATGGATATCCTTCTCCATTATCAACTGCTGCTACCAGCGAGATACATTTGTTACAGCTATGAACCTACACTGACACTCATTTGCACCCAAAGTCAATAGTTTACTGTTGTAAATAGGCCTTACTAATGTGGTGGTAAAGTGTAGGTGAGGGGAAGCATTCTATAGTCCTAGGATTAGGATCAGTCTTCCAGTGAGCCTTCGCCTCTGGACTGTGAATTTCACACATGTTTCTCAGTCCCCACATCCCCATAGGTAGGACATGATGGCTAATGTGGGTGAAGTTGGGTATTTCCCTTCCCCTAGGTTACTCGGGCTTGGTTAATTTCAGCAAATTAGGCGTGGTTAAATAGTTTCTCCTTAAGGGTATACTTTGTAAAGAAAGACAGAATGCCTTGGAATATTTCAAAATGGTTCCTTTCCCATTCCCACTGTGGGGAGCCTCCAGAAATTCATTATTTACAGTTCAGGTTTCCCTACCTTGGTCTTGATCCCTGTGGAAGTTTCTGAGCTAGTAAGTTGTGATTCTCTATATTAGCCCGCCAGGCTCTCCAATTTTGGAGGGAGTGATCTGCTTTAGGGCCGCTCGTCCCTCACAGATCTAAGAAAAGCTGTTGGTTTTCTGGCTTGTTCAGGTTTTAATAGTTGTTAGGATGGAGCAGTGACTTCCAAGCTTCTTACAGTCCCTTTTTAAAAAATTCATCATTTTTGAAAATTAAATATGTCAGATATAACCTAGGCATCAATGCCTATATATTCAAATAGTATTAAGTAGCATATAATAAAGGGTACATTTTTTTCCCACACCAGTGTCTCTTCTCCTTGGAGGCAACTTCTGCTAGTGGTTTCTTGCGTCTCCCTCTAGAAACATCTTCGTCCTACACAAGCATATATATTTTTCAATAATTTTAATTACCCAAATAATACACTAATTCTCTGGGGGTGCTGGTCTCTTAAAATGAATTGGGAAGTATTATCTATTTTTCTCTATTCTGGAAGAGTTTGGGCAAGATTGTGCTCTTACTTCTGTAAATATTTGGAAGAGTCCACCAGTGAAGTCATCTGGGCTGGGAGTTTCCTTTGTTAGATTTTCACAAATTCTTTCACAAATTCTTTGAATTCTCTTCAAGTATATAGAACTATTCAAATGTTCGGTTTCCTCCTGTCTCCATTTTATCCACATTTTCAAATATAGTATCATACATTGTCTGAGTATCCTCTTCCTGTTATCATTCCTGAATTGGCTATATATGCTTTTTCTCTTTTGTTCTTTGTCAACCTTTCCAGAAGTTTATCAGTTTTATTAGTATCTTATTTCTGTCAATTTTTGTTTCATAGATATTGAAACCATGCCATTAAATGCAAAAAATTTAAAATTGTTCTATCTTCTTGATATATACTTTCATTATGAAATATCCATTTTTATTGCTAATATTACTTATCACTTTATTTTTAAAGTTCATTTATTTAAGTAATCTCTATGCCCAATGTGGGTCTTGAACTCACAACCCTGAGATCAAGAGTCACATGCTCTTCTGCCAGCCAGACACCCCCATTTATCACTTTAAATTAGTCAAGTCAGTCTAGGCACTATAGCTCTATTTTGCTAATTTTTGTGAATTTTTCAGCTATGTTGAAATGTTGTGTATTCATATATTGAAATTATGTCTCTTGAAGAAGCATGTTTCCTCTTATCCAGTTTGACAACTGTTATTTTTAAAATGGAGCATTTATTCCATATTTGTTGTACTAGCATTTAAATTTATCATTTTAATATTTATTTTCTGTTTTTCTCTCCTTTACAATTTATTTTCTTCCTTATGGCTTTTTAATTTTTTGTGTGTTTCTATTATGTTCCCTTTCTTAGTTTACTAGCTATATATTCTTTTACTATTCTTTTAATGGTTGTGGTGAAGATTATGACATATGTCCTTGATTTATCCAAGTTTTATAAAATTAGCAATTTACCAACTTCTAGAAATACTTTAATTCATTTCACCCAGCTACTCACTAGATTTTGTGTTATTATTGCATGCAATTTAATTTATATATTAAGTATATTATTATTGTATTATAGAATCTACATACATTTTGTTTTTACTACATATTTACCCCCTTTCCTTTGTTCTTTATCCTTTTTGCCAAACTTTGTATTCACTGGGGATAAGTTGCCTTTTGTCTGAAGGATACACTTTAATGTTTTCTTTACCATGAGTTTGATTATAAAAACTCTGAGTGTGCCTGGGTAGCTCAGTCGGTTAAACATCTGCCTTTGGCTCAGGTCATGATCCCAGGGTCCTGGGATCAAGTCGCACATCAGGCTCCCTGCTCTTCAGGAAGCCTACTTCTCCCTCTCCCTCTGCTTGCCACTTATCCTGCTTGTGCTCGTGCGTGCACTCTCTCTCTCTCAAATAAATAAATAAAATCTTAAAAAAAGAGAAAGTCACATAAAAAAAAAAGTCTGAATTTCTTGGGATGTCTGGGTGGTTTGGTTGTTCAAGCATCCAACTCTAGATCTCAGCTCAGGTCTTAATCTCAGGGTCATGAGTTTAAGCCCCACTTCAGCTCCATGCTGGGTTGGAGCCTGCTTAAAAAAAAAAAAAAAAAAAAAAAAAAACCCTCTGAATTTCTTCTTTTTGCCTGAAAATTTCTTTATATCTCTTTCACTTTTAAAGGCTATATTTGCTGAATTCTAGGTTGTCCAGCATCATCGTTCTTTACTTTGAAGATACTATTCCATTGTCTTCTGGCTCCCCTTATTTCTATTGAGAAGCCACTGTTAATCTTATCATTGCTCCTGTTCAGATGACATGCTCTTTTGTTTCCTGGCAGCTTTTAAAAGACTTTGTATGTCTTTAATTTTTAGCATTTTTCCTATGATGTACTTACTTATGTATACATTTTTTGGTTATTTTCCTATTCAGAGAGACTTACTGAGGTTACTAGCACTTACTGTAGATGGTATCTTTTGTCAGTTTTGAAAAGTTATTAGTCACTATCTCTTCAAATATTTATTCTGCCTTACTCTTCCTCTATTATCTTTCTGGAGCACCCACTGACTCACTGTGACAACTTTGCTCTGTGTATCTTATGCCTCTTAGACTGTCTTCAGTATTTTCCAGCCTTTGTCTCTTTGTACCTGAGGCTAGATTTTCATCAGTCCTATCTTCTAATTTATTAGTTTTGCAAGTACCATATACCATTAAACTCATTCAATGAGTTAGTTTCAGTTTTTGTATTTTTCTTAGTTATATGCTATTTTTTAACTTTAATTCTCCACTTTAATTTAATTCCTTGAATATATCAAGCATAATTTTTGTGTTTTTATTAAGTGGGTGCCTTATAATTTCAGTATCTGTATTTCTTTTGGGTCTAGTTCTAATATTTACTGTCCCTTGGCTTTTGATCAATTTTATGTACTTGTAAGTTTCACTATTTTTGATTAAGGGCTGAACATTGCACGTCAAAAATTGTAGGGATGATTTGAAGTTCTGTATGATGTTATTTTCCTCTAGAAATAATTTATTTTGCTTCTTGTACGGAGCTAGGCTAGAGCAAGTCATCTGAACTAAACTTGGTTTGAGATGATTTAAAGATGGGCATCAGTCCTTCTGAGAGCTGTTCTATTTGCTATTCATTATAAATTACAGGGTGTACCCCATCAGAGTCTCATTTTGAAATACTGAATATTAACCAGTGATTTTCTCCTTCATGATTTCTGGTTTTCTTTTTTTTCCCTTCTAGTTCCACAGACTAATGAACACTATGCTTGGCTTTTCACCTTTTATCCATTATCTTTTCTTTAATAATCTGTAATCACCTTGTAGGTAAGTGATATTCTAAGTGTCTAAATACTTCTCTTAGCTTCCCTATTTCTTTTTACAGATTATGGCCTGAAAATTCTCACTTCCTTGATGGTTTCCCAGTAACTTAAGTTAGATATTTCATACAGATATTTTGGACAGATTCTATGGAAAAAATTGATCCTAATCAACCCAGTTATCCATTGCTGGCAGCAGAACTTAACATATATAAAATTTGAAGTAAAATTAAAAAATGAAAACGTATGAATCCATATCTTACTAAAAATATTTCAGATGTAATTAAATCTACCTGTATCCTGTGTTAACCTACCAATCACCCAGAAATAACCACAACCCCAAACTCCCTTGCTTAAAAATTACTATATGTACCTCTAAACAATGTATTTTTTAATTTCACTTGTTTTAAACTTTATAAAAAAAATACTTCATATAGTCTTCCAAGATTTGCCTTTTTCCTTCAGTATGGTGGTTCTAAGATTTATCTATGTTATTGCGAGTAGCTATAATTCTTTTATTCTTCTGACATATATATATATATTCTATTATCTATTTTTTTTCAGTGGACATTTGTGGTTTGTATCACTGCCTTTTAAAAAAACCAAAAACAAGTTTTTGCAAATATTCTTATGTATATCTCTATTGTCAATAGTTGAGAGATTCTGTAAGGTGTACAACTAGGAAAAGGAAATTTGTGTAAGAGTATATGTACATTTTCAACTTTTTACGATAGTGTCTGGTTGTTTTACACGGTTGGTGTATCACTTTACTCACAAACAATTGCTTAGGAGTTTTCCTTGATTTATATATTCACTAATACTTGATAAATTTACTTCTAAATTTTTGCCAATATATTTGCCAATATATTGTGTGCAAAAGTGTAATTATTGTGGTCTCAATTTACAATAGCCTGGTCAATAATGAGGTTCAGCAGCTATTTAGGTACTGATTTACCATTCATGTTTCCTTCTCTGTGAAATGACTGCTCTTTGTGGATCTTTTTGCCCATTTCACCTAAAACAATTGATTTCTAAGAGTTATATGTATTTGGGATACTAATCCTTTATTAGCTACATGTGTTGTAAATATCTTTTTCCAGATTACGACTTTTTTTTCCCTCTTTTAGTGTATGTTAATGAAAGGAAAATTATTAATAGTTGGAATCAATTACTGCCCCCTCAAATAAATAATTGGGGAAAATTAAACTTTAGTAGTTGTTACAGTAGGAAACACAAATGCTTTATCAAAGTGTATTTAAAGTAATATTTAAAAATGAAGATTGATTTTAAATTCATATTCAAAATAATAATTTCATATGTTTTTGACTTATAAAATATTACGGTTTACTGTGATCTTCCATATTTTGAAATTGCCAACAAAATATGTGTATAATTTCAAAAATCTTTACTGATTACAAAGAGGTATGCCCAGTCTTTTGACAATGATCCAGGTTGTAATTGAGACAGAGTAATATCAATATATGGAATGAGATTTTATGGTTACCTAAAAAAATCCTGACATTATATTGTTCAAAAGTTTAGCAATTAGAGCCCACTTCTTATGGCTTAACAACTGTACTTCCTGACATTTTTTCTATTGAGCATATCAGTCCAGAAGTCTTTTGGCAATTTCTTTGCAACATGAAATTTTAGCCACAAATAAGAAACCAAAAGATTTGTGTTCTCTGCAATATGATGAAATTTTAATAAATTTTATGGCAGTGATAACAATATGAAACAGAACTTATCAAACTGTAAAACCTAAATCACTATTAGTTGAAATTCATACTTCCGTTGCGAGAGGCTAATCAAATTTAAAAATAAATCACATTTTTAATTTTCTATTCATGTGAAATTATTCCAAAAGATTTCTTTTCTTCTATTCACTTCTAAGTTGAAACTTGCCATCCTTGGGTTAGAGCAAGTCCAGCCTCCTCAGCACTATGAGAGCCTTTCTTTCCACCAAGAAGTCCACTAGTATATATATGGATCTCAAGGGTCCTTTTCTCTGGAGAGATTCAGCCTTAAATCAGTTGAGCACTGCGCGCATTCAATCAGCCATTCAGTCAAAAAATATTTATTGAGAGCTTAGTGCTAGGCTTCTTTTAGGCACTGGAGATTCAGTGGTGGGCAAGGAAGACAAGATCCCTGATCTCAGTAGGACTTAAAGTCCAGAAGAGAGTGTGCGATAAAAACAAGATGAAAGAAACATAGATTATTAAGGAAAATATCAGGTAGTTCTATACCAAGAATACATGGTGGGTGACTTGATGGAAAGTAACTAGGTGGCCATTGAAGGACATACGCAAAGATTAGGAAGAATAGCCCTACTGACAGAGAAAGCACAGAGTACCTGGTCCTTGAATGACAGGTATTTGAGAAATGGAGGAGTATTAATGCTGAAGAGGGAGATCTATAGAAGTGAAGTCAGAGAAGTAGGCAGGGCAGGTTAGGTAGGTCTTTCTAGGATAAAGAATTCAGGGAATATCCAACTGTAATGGGGAAACACTGGAGATATTACATGACATGAATTTTTCAAGGATCACACTGACTGCAGTGTAGTGAACATATTATAAGAGTAACACTGTAATGGGGTAAATAATTTCAAGTATTTTTCACAGCCTCACACCCATCAAACATGCAAATTCATGATGACAATAAAAACAAAACTAACCAATTTTAAAATTTTCTGTTTGTTTTAAGTTTCCAAAGCACTGGCTCCTTATTCTGAAAATTGGTGAACAAAGAGCAAAGATCAAACATTCATCCTATTTTTCCTATATAAAGTGGGTTTCAGGATAACAAGATAATTGCTGAGGGGAAGTTCTTTATAGAGGAGTTTCAGCCAATATATGCAGGTGGAAGGACAATGTTTTTTTAATCACCTTTTGTAACCAATACTGAAATAATGGATCTAGGCAGTGGCCATCACTGGTTCCTAGAACATTTAAGCAAAAAGTTATTTGGTGGTGGTGGTGGGGAACATTGCTTTATAGGTTGTTTCTTCTCAAATAAAAATTAAATTATAGTCATTTTCAAGCTAAAAAAAAAGAAGAAAAAGAAAGGTGGGTTAATAAAAAGAAAAGTTATTTGGGAATTGCATAATGGATGGACCAATCTGATATCACTGGAACCCCACGGTTAATTCATTATCACTTAAAATAGGACAACCAGACATTAATCTTGATACAATGCAATAGAAAGTTCATAGCTCATCACCTAAAAAGTTATTTTTGCCAAAATAAAACAGGACTTGAATATAATCAAGTCTCTAGAGCTAGCTAACAAGGAAAAATGTGGAGAGATAAATATGTGTAAAGAACTATTAGTAGGGGTGCCTGGGTGGCTCACTCAGTTAAGCATCTGCCTTCAGCTCAGGCCATGATCCCAGGATCCTGGGATCAAGTCCCACATCGGGCTCTCTGCTCAGTGGGGAGCCTGCTTCTCCCTCTGCCCCTCCCCTTGCTTGTGCACTCTCTGTCACATGCTTTCTCTCTCTCTCAAATAAATAAAATCTTAAAAAAAAAAAAAGAACTATTAATATGCAATCAGCCAATCCAGCATGTGGGTAACAATACAGGATAAGTAAACTGGCTTCTTTAACAAATGGATGATATAAAATCAAAGAGGGTATTATAGATTAAAATTGACCCAAGAAGCATATGCAATGTGTGGAACTTATCTGAAGGTTTATTCAAACACAACAATCATAAGAAGACATTTTGGATACAATCTAGGAAATTTAAAAATGGGCTGAATATTGAATGATGTAACCAATTATTGGTGTTTTTGTTAGATGTATGGTGGTGTTATCGTTATGCCAAAAACATAAGTCACTTTCTGCTATTGATACATACTCAAATATTTATAGTGAAATTAAATGTCTGTGCTTTATTTTATAACACTTCATTGACGAGAGGAGAAAGTGAAGGTGACAGATGAAACAAGATGAAACTAGATGCAGTTTTCATGGGGATTCATTATAATGTTCTCCTTAGCTTTGTGTATGTTTAAACATTTCTCTAGTGATAAGACACAAACAACAAAAAAGTAAGATCCAATAATGGAATAAGGGGAAAAGGTCTATGTAGTAGTAGTTGAGGCAAGAATTAAGAGTAGATTGGACCCAGATAGACTCTGAAATGGAAAGAGTGGATGGATTCTGAATACATGGTGGAGATAAGTAAAGTTTGTTACTGCATTAATTTGAGGTGGGGAAAAATAAGTGGTACTTGGATTTTTTGAGTAAATGAGAAGAATGATGATGCTATTCTGAATTGTGGAAAGTGGAAAGAAGAAAAGTTGGAGTCAAAGTCAACAGCTCTGTTTTGATCTTGCTAGATTTAAGGTACCTATTACATAGCTAATGAAAATTTTAAGTAGACAGTTAGCTGTTCTAATCTAATTCCAGGATTATACCAAGGCTAGTGGTAAAAATTTGAAAGTCAGGCATATAACATTATGAAAGTGGATAAGACTATGCAGGGAGAGAATGTAGTTAGAAAAGAAAGGAATTCCAGGATGGAATTTGGGAAATACCAACTTTCAGAGTTCAAGCAGAAGTATCAAGTTAGTAAAGAAACAGTCCAAGAAAGATTGCATCACAGAAACCAGAAGAAACTTCAGCAAGGAGAGAGTGACCAGTAATATTAACTGCTCCCGAGAAGTCAAATAAGATGAACATAGAATAATGACCACTGGATTCGGTCATATGAAGCTCAGTTTTAGATATGAGAAGTAAGACAGCAACCAGAAGAAAAGGCAGATTTGGGATAGAAGCAGGAGAATGAACGATTCCTTGTGTAATGATTACCACAATCAAGCTAATTACCATCTCCATCATATCACATAGTTACCATTTTCAGTATGTGCAGTGAAGACACTCGAGATTTACTCTTTCATCAAATTTCAAGTATACAATACAATATTGTTAACAATAGTTACCATGCTATACATTAGATCTCTTGAAATTGTTCATCTTTAACTGAAAGTTTGCATCCCATAACCTGCATCACCCCAAACACTACAGTATATACCTTAAATACAGATAATTTATAGTCAATAATACCTCAATAAATCTAGGAAAAAACCCATTTATAAGAAAGGAAATGTAATCATTGCGTGCCAAAGGATTCAGCTGCAAGTGACAGTGACCTAGCCATAGCAATGTAAAAATTAAATTGAGGAAGTAAAGCAGGTGAATGTGTGTGACATCATTCATAGCGGGAATAAGTGTGTCAAGAATAAATTTAAAATCAAGGAAAAAATTTCATATGGTATATGCTTAATCTCACTAAAGTTGGTTGCAATACTATTAGATCAGAACTAAAAAGACCAACTTTTTAGGGTTTGTCCTCAAGAGATGATATTTATGAAATGATTACTATCTGAGATATTATGAAAGATTTATACTTGCGGCAAGGAGTCTTTTAAGTATATGTCTAATGAGTCACAGAAACTTCATTAGACACTATCTTATTTAGCAGTACACATTAGAGAGATGCTTCTAGCAGCAGCAGGAACTCACTTCCCTTGAGTTCATGGTTTCTATCAAATGGGCTAAGTGATGTAAAAAAAAAATCAAATTTAATCAAATCAAATCAAGTAGAAAACTCTTCTTGCCTAGATTTTAATTGAGATATGGCTTGCAAATGATACATTATGTGTTTATTGTAAGTTTTCCTTCTTGCAAGAAGGACAGGTGGTTTAGAATAGATGATCATACTGATTTCCTATATAATCCAACTCAAGTCATAGGAGTAATATTCATTTTTCCTCTTTGTTAAAATTTATTGTGCCAGAATGTTGAAATAAAAATGAGCAAAAAAAAAGGGGGGAGGGCATGAAAATTTATCTGGAAATAAAACAGAATGAAAGATTTCTTGAGGACTAGATTATAATCACAAATTTGGCATTATGGGGAGTAGAAGCTGTCACATCTTTAATCAGAACTTGTACCCCCAAAACATTGCACTCTTGAAAGCATAAACACAAAGTAGACTGCAGTGTGAGACTAGACTCTGAAGGTACAAGACCCTTTTGTATCCAGAGGCTGCTCCTTTATTTTGCTGTCTTCCGACATGCTCTGTTCCCATCATCCCCACTATCTCCACTGTTTGGAAGGTGAGACTCAAAAACAGTTATTTGCTCTTCTTCAGAATTGCTGGCTCTAGGGCCCAGCATGGACCGAGTCTCTGTTGATGATTTTATTTTATAGGGACAGCTGGGTTACATGACTTGCAGAGCTAGATCTCGAGACACCTAGGTCAACTTCTCAGAACATAACTATAGCTGTTACATTCCCTCATGAACCATGACTAGAAGCTTACCACAAGAAATCAATGCCTCTTATAAATGTTCTCATTACAAACACTAATAAAATAGTCCATAAACATTTTTCCTTTTAGCCTAAAAAAATGGAAATAAGATGTTCAACAAGAAAAAATAGCTTTCAAGCCCTTGTTAAGAGTGGTAGGAAACATAAATCTGTGTCCCAAGGGATGCAAGCTAAACACATCCTTTAGAAAAGTCAATATTTGGAAAATGTGTAAAGCAAATATCTTAGCACATCTGCTCAGTTTAAAATAAAAACTTCAGAAGATATATAATGAATTTTCTAGTGATTATAGTTCTTCCAAAGAGTGACACAGAGACCATTTATTGGAAAAGACAGATCACATATCATTCTTGAAATATTCTAAAAACTATCATAAAGTCTAGCTTTGTTCACGTTTCCTAAAATGGAGTAATCAACAACCTAACATCTCAGTTCTCATAAGCCTAGTTTATAATTGGAACATGAGTTCTCCCACTGTGATTTTTCCACAAATAAAAAGAAAATCTCACTGGACTAAGGAGAGGGTGGGGGAAAAAATAAAGAAAACACTTCAAATAGAAAATCACTTAAAACTTTTGTGTTAGAAAGCGACTCTTTGCAGCAGGCCTCATGGAGAGAAGTGGGGCTATTTTTCCATCTCGAGATTCTAGCAGCTTTGTGACTCGCTTTGGTAAACAGAACGTGGTGGGAGTGAGAAAGTCACATTTTGTGTATTCCACGCCTTGGCCATGGGCAGCTTTGAAGCTACCATTCTTGCCTTCTTGGAATTGCTGTTGTCAGGTGAATGAGTCTAAGCTAGCCTGATGGAGAGGTCATGTGGAGGAGAACTGAAGGATCCAGCCAAAAGCCCACATTGTGCAAGACGTGTTGAGCAAAGCCACCTGAAATCATCCAGCCCCTATTTAATTGCTGCCTCATAGCCGAGCCCAGGCAAAATCAGTATGTATAAACCAGAGCTCATCCCAAATTGCTGACTCAAGGAATCACAAGAAAATGAAGGACTGTTGCTTTAAGGCACCATATTGTAGGGCGCTCAGCAAAGGTTAACCAGTGCAGTCATCCCGATGTTGCCCTGTGCTGTCAGTCTCTTATTGGCACATGCTGTAATTAACCAACCAGAAGAAAATGTCTATTTCACATTTAAGACCTTCCATGTAAATGCTAGAATTATTTTTAAACTCCCATCAGGCATCAATGGTGGGCAGGCCTCAATCTACAAGAATTCATTACCGTTGTCCCTATCATCAAACTTGATTCCCTTACACACACACACACACACACACACACACACACACACACGTATGTGGGCATGCATTTTCACCCTCATTTGGATTGCTGTGTGAAAACACTGTTATTAACCTCGGTATGTTGAGGAATTTGTGAGACCAGAGTAAACCATAGTTGGGAATCAGAAGGCCAGACAAAATTGAGTTTAATTTCTTCTATTAGTCCCTAAATCTCTTTTTCTGCCAAATCCCCCTTCCACTGTTGGATATTTCATCTAAACATTTAATTGATGACCCATTTGAGTTTACATTTGAGGAAGAGGAAGTTTGTTAACATCTTGGGGGGCAGGAAGTTGTGAAAGATCAGTCATTCAAATCTCTCGGAATTGGTTTAAGCAGCTTCTTTCCATTATATCCCTCTGAGCCAGTTGTATAGAAAACATGGAGATTTTGAGTGGAATTAGGAGGTAGGAAATTTGGAATTTGTGGCCGTTTGAGAAGTGTGGCAGGCCAGGCTGGGAAATCTTTGTGTCACAGTGTCTTAGGGCATTCTGATGGCATGGGCTTCCTGAGGACCTCAGGTGAAGGAGGTAGAAAGGACAGAGAAGAGAAAGGCCTGAGAATATATAAGGCAGATTTTTAATTAAAATACATCCTAGGGCCAACCCTTCCCAGGACTGGGAACAAACTCTTCATTTGATCCTTTCACTTTTTCTCACATGATACTCCAATTTCAGGGTCCTGGATTCAAATTTATGGTATTATGCCATTCTCCATCCATGTTTAAAATAAAATAAGCTTTTTTGGGTGAAGATGGTAGATCTGAGTTGTTACCCTAACGCTTGAGCTGCTGTAGGCTCATGAGCAAGATGCGTAGACGCAGCTCCCAGGCGGTGCACACTCTTTATTATTAATGCAGGACTTCATCCCCAGACTCCTATTTGGAACCCCTAAATCTAGGTGGCTTTGGTCTTAAACTCCCAAAAAGAAGTCCTTGACCTGGTGATTTAATTTCTCCTTTCTGTCCAAGCTTAGGCCATAAGCATGCCTGGAGGCCTCTTCCCCTTCTCTACCCTTAGTCTACTCCCTAATCTTGACACCGAGGGCTATGATTCTTTAAGAAGGAATGGGCTTTTTCTCACTAAAATTAGAACACAGCTGGGTTGGGCATACTATCTTTTAATCAACATTAATCTTGTGAGACACATTCCTGATGTGTCAATTCACTGGTGGCAGGAGACGAAATTATCCAAAAAAGGACCAAGAATTAAAGACGACAGGTCATAGATGACAAGTCCAGAGAAACTCCCCAAACAGGATGCTTTTCAAAAGCAGTCACATTTAGCTACTCACAGGGCATCCTACCTGGTTTGTGGCCGATACACCAGCATCTGCCTGATTTAGCATAGTCTTTCTTTCGTCTCTGCTCAAAGATTTTAACGACCTTAGCACTCTACATTCACCATAACCCATTACAGTTGTACGTTAGAAGTAGGACAGTGTCCTCATCTTACTGATGAAAGCAAGGCTCAGACAGGTGGGGTGAGGTGCCTAATTTCACCCGCCCTTCTGCAGTCTACCACACTGCCACTGTGCCATCACCATTTCTTCCCTCCCTAGAGCGTTGACCTGTGTTCAAGGTTTGTACAATCATTCTCTAACATATTACTTACAACAAAGGAAAAAATCCCAAACAAACACAACTCTCTCACCTGTGAAGCACTTCTCCCTTGCTATAGGACTATTCTTCTCAGACTTACCAGACCCATGTCTAAGATAAAAATCACTTGTGTTTAAGTTTTGAGGGTCTTTGGAGAAATTCAAATTGTGATTTAACTAGACTATTCTGTCCATATGTTCCATAGAAATTCCTCAAAAATTCCAGTTTAAATTCACTTACTTAGAAAAAAACTGGTCATATCAATTTTATTAATCCTTTCAAGGAATCAGGTTTTTACATGCTTGATTTTCTCTGATTTCCTATTATCCATTTCACTGATTTCTGCTCCAATTTTTATTTTTTCTTGCCTTCTGCTTAAGATTTAATTTGCTCTTTTTTTAGTCTCCTAAAGTAGAAGCTTAGAATACTGGTTTTAGCTCTTTCTTTCTTCTTTTTTTCTAATATATGTATTGCATGCTATCAATTTCCCTCTAAGCACTGTTTTTGCTGTATTCCACAAATTTTGGTAAGTTATGTTTTCATTTTCAGGTAATCCATAATATATTTTAATTGCTCTTGAAATTTATTTTTAAACCCATGTGTTATTTGAAGTACATTAATTTCCACATATTCTGGGATTTTCCTCTTACCCTTCTCTAATTGATTTCTAGTCTAATGCCGTTTTGATCTGAAGGCAGATACTGTATTACTTCTAATCTTTTAAATTTGTTAAGGTACATCTTATGGCCCAGAGTGTTCCATCTGAGCTTGAGAAGCATGTTCTGCCATTGTTGGGATATGTAGTCTATAAATGTAGTCAATTATATCCAGTTGACTGATCGGACTCAACTATTTCCAACATACTGATCTTACTGCCTACTATTTTACTTACTCAACTTACTGGTTTTCTGCCTGCTAGATCACTCCATTTCTGATACAGGGGTGCTGAAGTCACCAACAAGGATACTGGATTCATCTGTTTTTCCTTGTAATTCTACTAGTTTTTGCCTCATATAAATTGGTCACATACATGTGAAGAATTATTATGTCTTCTTGAAGGACTGGCCCCTTTATCATTATGTAATATCTTTCTTTACCCCCGATAGCTTTCCTTGATCTGAGGTCTGCTCTTTCTGAAATGAATATAGTTAATCTGCTTTTTTAAAAATTAGTGCTAGCATGGTATAGTTTCCTCTATCCATGTACTTAAAACTTTTTTTGAAAACAGATTTTGAATAGAAACACTTTATACAATATGCCAAATTGGCTGGTCCATATGTCAAACATCACATAATTTTAATTATTTTTGTATCTTCTTTCCCTCTCAAAATTGACCCCATTGGGATGATAAATTATATCCTTGCCCTAGCCTCTCATCAAGGAAAAATTCCTCCTACTATGACCCAACTCGCCCTTATAGATGAGCCAATTATTTTTAGTTGGAATGAGAACTAGTAGCAGTGAGCTCCACTTAGAAGTATATGTAACCAGCAATAACCTCCTTGTTTCTATGTAGAAACAGCCCTAGGCACTGCTGGTACTTATCTTGGGAGTACAAGTTAAGGGCAGCTATGCAGAGAAGACATTAAATTAAGCTATGATATAATAATATCATACTACCCTAAACCATCTATAGTTTCAATGCAATCCCTATCAAAATTCTAGTGGCATTTTCACAGATACAAAACAATCCTAAAGGCATCCAAATTGATAAGGAAGAAGTGAAACTATGTGCAGATGACAGGATACTATATATAGAAAACCCTAAAGACTCCACCAAAAACCAACTAGAACTGATAAATGAATTCAGTAAACTCAGGATACAAAATCAATGTACAGAAATCTGTTGCATTCTTATACACTAATAAATGAAACAGCAGAAAGTGAAATTAAGAAAACAATCTCATTTACAATTGCATCAAAGACAATAAATATCTAGGAATAAACTTACCCAAAGAGGTGCAAGACCTGTACTCTGAAAAATCTAGAAAACCGATGAAAGAAATTCAAGATCATGCAAAGAAATGGAAAGACATTCCATTCTCATGAGTTGGAAAAACAAACATTATTAAAATGTCTATACTACCCAAAGCAATCTACACATTTAATACGATCCCTATCAGAATACCAACAGGATTTTTCACAGAACTAGAACAAACAATCCTAAAATTTGTATGGAACCACAAAAGACTTCGAAAAGTCAAAGCAATCTTGAAAAAAGAACAACAAAACTGGCAGTATCCCAATTCCAGATTTTAAATTATATTACAAAGTGGCAGGAATTAAAACAGTATGGTACTGGCATTAGAACAGACATATAGATCAATGGAATAGAACATAAAACCCAGAAATAAACCCACAACTATATGGTCAATTAATCTTTGACAAAGGGGGAATGAATATAAAATGGAAAAAAGACGGTCTCTCCAAAAACTGGCATTGGGAAAACTGGACAGCCACATGCAAAAGAATGAAACTGGACCATTTTCTTTCACCATACACAAAAATAAACTCAACATGGACTAAAGACCTAAATGTGAGACTTGAAACCATATCTTTGCAGAGAGCACAGGCAATAATCTCTCTGACAACAGCTGTAGCACCATCTTTCTAGACAGGTCTCCTCAGGCAAGGGAAAGAAAAGTAAAATATAAACTACTGGGACTCCATCAAAATAAAAAGCTTCCACATAGTGAAGGAAATGACAAAACTAAAAGGCAATCTACTGAATGGGAGAAAATATTTGCAAATGACATATCTGATAAAAGGTTAGTATCCAGGGCACCTGGGTGGCTCAGTTGGTTAAGCGACTGCCTTTGGCTCAGCTCATGATCCTGGAGTTCCTGGATCGAGTCCACATTGGGCTCCCTGCTTGGCGGGGAGTCTGCTTCTCCCTCTTACCCTAACCCCTCTCATGTGCTCTCTCTCATTCTCTTTCTCTCAAATAAATAAATAAAATCTTAAAAAAAAAAAAAGGTTAGTATCCAATATATAAAGAACTGACAACACCCAAAAAACAAATAATCTAATTTAAAAATGGGCAGAGGGAAGACATAAGACATTTCTCCAAAGACAACATACAGATGGCCAACAGATACATGAAAAAATATTCAACATCACTCATAATCAGGGAAATGTAAATTAAAACCACAATGAGGGGCACCTGGCTGCATCAGTCAGTGGAGCATGTGACTCTTGATCCCAGGGTTGTAATGGAGATTACTTAAAAATAAAATTTTAATAAAAAAAAAACCCAATGAGATATCACCTTACATCTGTCAGAATGGCTAAAAAAAAAACCCCACAAGAATCAAGTGTTGACAAGGATGTGGAGAAAAAGGAACCCTCTTGCCCTATTGGTGGGAATGCAAACGGGTGAAGCCACTGTGGAAGGCAGTATGGAGGTTCTTCAAAAAAATTAAAAATAGAACTACCCCATAATCCAGGAATTGCATTACTGGGTATTGACCCCAAAAGTACAAAAATGCTAATTTAAAGGGATACACGCACCCTTAAGCTTACTGCAGCATTATTTACAATAGCCAAACTATGGAAACAGTACCAGTGTCCATCAATAGAGGAATGGATAAAGAAGAAATGGTATATATAAAATGGGATATTATTCAGCCATAAAAAAGTATGAAATCTTGCCATTTGCAACAAATGGAAAGAATTAGAGGGTATAATGCTAAGCAAAATAAGTCAGCAAGAGAAAGATGAATACCATGTGATTTCATTCATATGAGGAATTTAAGAAATAAATGAGCAAAGGAAAAAAAGAAAAGAGAGATAAACCAAGAAAAAACTCTTAATTATAGAGAACACACTAATGGTTACCAGAGGGGAGGTGGGCGGAGAATAGGGGAAACAGGGTATGGGGATTTAAAAATCACTTATCATAGTGAAAAAATAATAAAAAATATATGGTACATATGTACATAGCACTTAATTTTAATGTACTTTTCATTCTTGTTCTCAGTTGTACTCTTTGCATTAGACAACTTAAACAGTTGTCTAAATTAGACAAAACACATTCACAAAAATATTTCATCATAATGCATTATTGTTTTTATACACTAGGGAAAACCACAGTAAATGATGAGGATACCATAAGTCCTCAACATCAGATATGTTCTTCAAGGAAAGAGAAAAAAAGAAAAAAAAATCCTAAAATTTGTATGGAACCACATAACACCCCAAATAGCCAAAGCAATCTTGAGAAAGGAAACAAAGCTGGAGACATCACATTTCCTGATTTCAAACTACACTATAAAGATACTATAATTAAAACAGTATGTGGTGATTAACATAATTAAAAAACCAGTATGGTACTGGCATAAAAATAGACCTGTACACACCAATATGTGGAACAGTAGAGAGAGCCCAGAAATAAAGCCATATATACACAGTTAACTAACATTTGATAAGAGAGTCAGGAATATTCACTGGGAAAAGAATGGTTTCTTCAATAAGTGTTGTTGGGAAAACTGGATAATCATATACCAAAAAGTGAAATTGCATCTGTATCTTACATCACTCACAAAAATTAACTCAAAATGGGTTAAAATTTAAACATAATATCTGAAACTATAAAGATCCTTGAAGAAAACACAGGGAAAATCTCCTTCACATTGGTCTTGGCAATGATTTTTTGGATATAACATCAAAAGCACAAGCAACAAAATAAAAATAAACAAGTGGGACTTATCAAACTAAAAAGCTTCTGCACAGCAAAAGAAGTCATCAACAAGATGAAAAGGCAACCTATGGAAATGGAGAAAATACTGGCAAACTGTATATTACATAAGGAGTTAGTATCCACAATATATAAAGAACTCATACAACTCAATAATAAAACAATTTAAAAAATGGACAGAGGAACTGAATAGATGTTTTTCCAAAGAAGATATATAGATGGCCAACAGATACATGAAAAGATGTTCAACATCACTCATCATCAGGGAAATACCAATCAAAACAATGAGATGCAATCTTATATACCTGTTAGACTAGCTATGAAGAAGATAAGAGATAACAAGTGATGATGAGGATGTGCAGGATTCAGTATATAAACATAAACTGTTTGAGCCACTATGGAATACAGAATAAAGTTCCCTCAAAAAATTAAAAATAAAACTACCATTTGACCCACTGATCCCACTTCTGCTTATGTATCTAAAAGAAATAAAAACAAGATGTCAAGATATATATACTCACATATTCACTGCAGCATTACTCAAGATAACCAAGATATGTAAACAACCTAAGATGAATGGATAAAGAAGATGTGGTGTATATATATACAACAGAACATTATTTAATCATGAGAAAAAAGGAAATCCTCTTATTTGCAAAAATATGAATGGACATTGAGGGCATTGTGCTAAGTGAAAGAAGTCAGACAGAGAACGACAAACACTGTATGATATCATGTATATGTGGAATCTAAAAAAGCCAAACTCGTAGAAGCAGAGAGTAGAACAGTGGTTGCCAGAGGCTGAGGACTGGGGCAATTAGGGAGATGTTGGTCAAAGGGTACAAACTTGCAGTTAGAAGTTCTAGAGATCTAATGCAGAGCATAGTGATGATAGTGGACAGTATTGTAAGATATACTTCAAAGCTGCTGAGAGACTAGATCTTAAAAGTTCTCACCACAAAAAAGAAGTGATAATTATGTGACATAATAGAGGTGTTTGCTAATGCTATGGGGGTAATCATACTGTAACATATAATGTATCAAATCAACACACTGTACACCTTAAACTTACACATTGTATGTCAATTATATCTCAATAAAATATAAAAAATAAAAATTTTTTAAGATGCTGAATTTTGTATATACAATAATATTTCAGAGATTTGGTCAATAGGTTGCAGAGATTCTTCCCTCAATACAAACAACTACATGAAACCAATTTAAAATAATTCTGTTGAAACATATGTATGCTAATATTCATAAACAAGAAATGCCTGTGTAGCAGACTTTCTGCTTTATGAAAAGATATAAAACATCTGGCCGCACATTAGGGACATAACTCAACTCCCAGTGATACCAAATCTGTGATATAAACATATGTTTTACTACTCAAGCTTTTCAAACAACATACAGTCTTACAATCAGCATCTTTCAAGATATCCATTTAACAGAATGGTCTCCATGGTAACAGATTTGTATGTGCTTTCTTATCTAAGGCTGAATGACCAAGGTAGACCAATTGGCAGCTGATGTTTTCAGTTATACAACATATGCTCCCCACAGAGCTCATAAAATTCCTCCTCAATCTGAATCAGGTGATGTGGTAGCCAAAATGGCTGGATGATCTTGCTGAGGCTCTGGATATTTGGGGCATCTTACAAAGACCACAATAGACCAATTTTATTTACCATATGGTTTTCAAAGTGTCAGCACACTAGCTATGCCTACAGACCTTACACGGTCACTGGCTGGAAGAAAGAGAATTGGGTAAAATCATGTGGATAATCATGTAGATGATCTGGGTAGAAACTAAAAACATTTAAAACATGTAGATAAGGAATTAATGTTTTTATATTTTTATTCAGATATTTAATCTCATAGACACACAAAACAAATTTTTCCACATGTAGTGATTCTGAAGTAGAATGATAACTGCTGCTTTTCTTATCTTCACCTATCCTGGCTCTAAAATTTACTCTCAAGAAGAGAGTAGAGATTTGTATGAGTGAAATTGGCATATGAAAGCTGATCAATAAGTATTAGTTCAGTGAATGAATGAAAAACAAACGCTGGTCAGTATTGTTAACAGGGCGTCCCTGATTGGAAATTCAATAAAGAATATTAATTAAAATGTTTGTAGATACAAAAATAAAATGTAGTTTTACAATTTGTAATATAGAATTGCAAGAATTTAATTTTTAATCTAGTGAGAAAGTTTATAAAGAGAAATAAATAAATATGAGGCTAATAGAGATTATGTAACTCAGTAAGAGACACAGAACAGCTAAGTAGTAGATTGTAATCAAGTCTAAGGTTTTCTAATGTTAAGTCTCATGTCCTTTAAAATTCAATATGGCCCCCAATATAGTAGATGAATTAGAAATAGTGCTAGGGATACTAGCCCTTTATCTGATATGTCATTTGCAAATATCTTCTCCCATTCTGTCCGTTGTCTTTTGGTTTTGTTGACTGTTTCTTTTGCTGTGCAAATGCTTTTTATCTTGATGAAGTCCCAGTAGTTCATTTTTGCCCTTTCTTCCCTTGCCTTTGGCGTTGTTTCTAGGAAGAAGTTGCTGCAGCTGAGGTGGAAGAGGTTGCTGCCTGTGTTCTCCTTTAGAATTTTAATGGACTCCTGTCTCACATTGAGGTCTTTCAACCATTTTGAGTCTATTTTTGTGTGTGGTGTAAGGAAATGGTCCAGTTCCATTCTTCTGCATGTGGCTGTCCAATTTTCCCAACACCATTTGGGAGAAGATATTTGCATGTGACGTATCAGATAAAGGGCTGGTATCCAAAATCTATAAAGAACTTATCAAACTCAACACCCAAAGAACAAATGATCCAATCAAGAAATGGACAGAAGACACGAACAGACATTGTTCCAAAGAAGACATCCAAATGGCCAACAGACACATGAAAAAGTGCTCAACATCGCTCGGCATCAGGGAAATCCAAATCAAAACCTCAATGAGATACCACCTCACACCAGTCAGAATGGCTAAAATTAACAAGTCAGGAAATGACAGATGTTGGCGGGGATGCGGAGAAAGGGGAACCCTCCTACACTGTTGGTGGGAATGCAAGCTGGTGCAGCCATTCTGGAAAACAGTATGGAGGTTCTTCAGAAAGTTGAAAATAGAGCTACCTTATGATCCAGCAATTGCACTACTGGGTATTTACCCCAAAGATACAAATGTAGGGATCCGAAGGGGTACGTGCACCCCGATGTTTATAGTAGCAATGTCCACAATAGCCAAACTGTGAAAAGAGCCAAGATGTCCATCGACAGATGAATGGATGAAGAAGATGTGGTATATATACACAATGGAATATTATGCAGCCATCAAAAGGAATGAAATCTTGCCATTTTCAACAACATGGATGGAACTGGAGGGTATTATGCTGAGCGAAATAAGTCAGTCAGAGAAAGACATGTATCATATGACCTCACTGATATGAGGAATTCTTAATCTCAGGAAACAAACTGACGGTTGCTGGAGTGGTGGGGGGTGGGAGGAATGGGGTGGCTGGGTGATAGACATTGGGGAGGGTATGTGCTATGGTGAGCGCTGTGAATTGTGTAAGACTGTTGAATCACAGACCTGTACCTCTGAAACAAATCATACATTATATGTTAAAAAAAAAAAAAGAAGAAGAAGAAGAAGATAGCAAGAGGGGAAGAATGAAGGGGGGGAAATCGGAGGGGCAGACAAACCATGAGAGACTATGGACTCTGAAAAACAAACTGAGGGTTCTAGAGGGGAGGGGGCTGGGAGGATGGGTTAGCCTGGTGATGGGTATTTAAGAGGGCACGTTCTTCATGGAGCACTGGGTGTTATACGCAAACAATGAATCATGGAACACTACCTCAAAAACTAATGATGTAATGTATGGTGATTAACATAACATAACATAAAAAAAAGAAATAGTGCTAAGGAAAACAATGAGGGGAGATTTTATCCATTTTCTTCACTGATGTTTCTGAGGAGTTAAGTTGTTGAATAAATAAATGTTTAAAGTCACAAATTCTAAAAACAAAATTTTAAGAATTTAAGAAAATGTAGAAAGCTATCTTTTATACATGGATAGATAAGAAGACTTTAAGTAAAACACACAGAAAAGGAAAAACCTTAAGGAAAAGATTGGCATTGTATTAAAATTAAAGTTTTATTTATTACAAAGAACCCACAAATGAACTTAAAAAGGAGTTATTTGCAATGCACACAACCCAAAAGAATTGTTTTTCTGAATTTTTAGGGAAACTACAATTGAATGACCTAACAGAAAAATGGACAAAGAAACAGCAGTATGAAACAATGGTCAACTTTACTGGGATTACAAATTAAACAATAATAGGAAATGCAGATTTCACCAATAAAATACATTTTCATGTAAGCTATTTTGGTAGCCTTAGAACCCTAGAGAGGAACAGTGACCAAGAAACAGTGGCTTTGACTGGAGAGAGCCAGCTCAGGACAATCTTTCAGGGAGAGAGCCAGGGGAAATAAATACATTCACTTCACTTGCCTATCTCATCCTGATCTCCTCCTAGGGTTCCCTATTGGATAAACCTAGTGAGAAACGAGAGGGATATGAACCTGCTGATTTAGTCCATATGGCTATATCGTCAGCACAGATAATAGGTGAAGAAGGGTGAAGAGCTTATCTGGAGGAATGACTTAAAGATATTTTGTACAGAAGTTCTGATGCTTGGTGACCAAGAAACTGACAAATGTCTACGATTGTTAAGCCTTTGTTAAAAAATGTATAACATGCTTATGTGGAAAAACAAACTATTTAAAAATCTTTAATGGGGTGGGGAGCCTGGGTGGCTCAGTCAGTTAAGCACCCGACTCTTGGTTTTGGCTCAGGTTATGATCTCATGGGTCATGCTACTGAGCCTAGTTTTAAACACTATATAATAAACCTGTCTTTTGATTCAAGTGCATAAATTTTCTCCTGGGAACATACTTTACAAAACAACATATTCTAAAACTAGGTTACAAAAATAGAGCATTTTAACAAAACCATTTTCAAATAATTTTTTGCTACTTTACAAAAAGAGTCCTTGAGGAATAAGTATTTTTCAAACAATTTCTAGAAACAGTATAGAGAAGTATATTTATCCTCACTGTTCTACAAGATTCTTTTATGTTCTCTAATTTGTTTTTATTTTACACTATCTGCTTTTGGCTTTTGCAAGTAGTAATCTAAAATGTAAGAATTCATTTTACTCACTTGACTACTCTTTTAATTACACTTTTAATGGTACTGAAGGAGCATCCTCACAGCCTAGTTCTCTCTGGATTTAGACGGAAGTGCATAGATTGAAGTCCAGTGAAAGTATTTCCAACAGTGTTTCAGTGAGTTTGGAAATGGCTTTCTTTACTATATGAGCCAGGTGGCATCCATATTCATTAAGGTAACCCAAACTACTACTTAAAGTTTTAGGTCTTAGCTCAACTCATCCAACACTTATATTTTGAGTGTCTTCTAAGTGTTCTAGATGTTTGGTCTATATCACTGAATTATAGAGAAAGATTCCTGTGGTCTTGAAGTTCACCTTCTAGCAGTGGAGACAGACAATAAATAATAAACATAATAAATCTATAAACTGCACAGTATGTTAGAAGTGGATACATGCTATGGAGGAAAGAAAAAGGAGAGCAGGATAAGAAGGACTGGGTTACGGGCATGTTGCAGAGTTAGTATTAGCTCCATTGAGAAGGTAATATTTGTACCAAGATTTGAAATGTTGGAGTTATCCAAGCATATTGCTAGAGGAAGAACTTTCTAAAGAGACTTCTTTCACATCTTCTAATGGGCTGCTTATCAAGGTTTGATTTTCAAGTTCCTCACAATCATATAAGAGATGAGATTTTGATGTTATTTTGATATTATAAATATAACTTTTTAAAGATGAATCATCATACTTAGTCAATTATTCATTTTTATATTATCCTCCCCCACCATTTTTACTTACGCTGTTATTATTTGAGGCCTATCAGTCCCAACGACTGACTTGTCTAAGATATAGACAATCTTATTAATGAGTCACTGCCTAATACCCTGCATGATTCAAGAATATCTTGAAACAACAGTTATCTGGATTGCCAAATCCAGGAAGAAGATTAAAGGACAATCTTTAAATAGATATAGTCAGTACTACAGCACCTAATTAAACAGATTCCTATTAGGGGGTGAAAATGTCATTACATTGGCTTTGGTGATGCTGTGATAAGTCATTCAAGTAGCCCTGCCTAGGCCAGATTAAAGTCCAAATAGTCATGAGCTTTCTAATAACGCGTCTACTCTAGAATTCTTCCCCAAAGATCAACATCAAGTTCACTGAGCAATAGTTTTCAGAATCTATCACATTCTAGTTTTTAAAAACTCAGACAACACCAGCACCATTGTTTTATCCATTATTCTACCATGTTTCTGGCCAGTTAGAATGTGCCAGAGATTACCAGAAGTGTTTCCTTTGGAACTGATGTGGTTCAAATTTTCAATCCCTTCTGAAATGAGGGAAAACATGGCACCTTCACACACTGCTGGTGTGACGTAAATTACTACAAGTACGCTGAAGGGTAATTTGGAATTAGGTACACAAAGTTTAAAAAAGTATATTCTCTTTAATTCAGCAATCCCACTTCCAGGGATAGAGGTATTCCATAGAAACAATGAGAGCTTTACACTTAATTTTATGTGAAAAGGATGTTTGTTGCAGCACTTTTATAATAGGGGAATATCAGAAACAACCATGTTCTGGCACCATTAGGCGCACATCAATCATTAGGAGAATTAGTAACAAAGTATGCAATAGCTACACAGATGTTGGAGAGCGATCCAACCATGAAATAATGTGTTTTGGAATACTTGGAACCAGAAAATATCATTATATTTAATTTTTAAATAGTTTAAAAAATGGTATATAAGTTATAAATTTAAATTTGTTTCATGCACATAAGCATATACATATACGTGTATATATAGGTGTGCATATATATTTGTGTGTACATATATACATATACACACATTATATATAATATATATACACATACATATATATACACACACACACCATATATAAAGAGAGAGAGAAAGACACAGATAGAGACAATGAATTTTAGATAATCTCAGGCTATAAGAAATATTATATTCCCATATCTCTCTAATTCTAATTTAATATCCTCCAAGCTTCCACTCATTGGATAATTAGACAATTTAATCTGTCATTGTTAGGGCCTCCTGCTACCTCAAATAAACTTAAAAATGATATAGGTAGGGACCAAGTTATTAATCCACAATAGTTAGCATCTCTTCTTTATTCCTAAGCTACACCATATTCTTATCAAGTATGGCCCCTACCATTTGTCTCTCAAGCACTACTACTTCTGGAAGTTTCAGGGATATTTCTCATCGTAGTCCCCTCCCGCCATTGGCACACATTTGGCACCCTATAACTAGTTCCCAATCTGGAGATCCCCCCACTCCCGGGGGAAGAACTAAAAATTTCCCCTGGATCCTTGCTTCTCTTTCTCTCAAACTCTTCCCTTTAGAGACACATTGAATCCTCAGAAAGGTAACTGAGTCCAAAAGCTCTTGACTTTCACAATGGGTTTGGAGGAAGTAACAGGGAAACCAATTCTTTTTCCTGTCGGTAGAAGTAGGAAAAGAGATCTTAGCACCTATTTATTTCTTGATTGTACATCCTATTACATAAACAAAGTAAAAATAAGATTAGAGAGTTAGACAACAAAACAATGTTCATCACTGGGTGCAAGGATAGTTGAGTGGCTTTTTAGTTAGTAAGGTTTTTTTCTTTTTAAGTTTTTATTTACTTATTCATTTAAGTAATCTCTACCCCCAACGTGGGGTTTGAACTCACGACCCTGAGATCAAGAATCACACACTTTCTGACTGAGACATCCAGGTGCCCTAATAAGGTTGTTTTTTACTTTTGGTATTTTCCTAATTTTCTACAATGAACATAGAAATAGATAAAAATTATAATCAGAAAAAATAAACATTTCATGTTTAATGGAAAAACCATCCTAAAGTAGATTGACAGTTACCCCCCCCCCCCCGCCCTTCCAAGAAGAATCATCAGGTATATTGGCATAAGAATATGCTAAATTCTTCTTAGCCAGGAATTAGTGACAGTCAATGTGACAAGTCTAACCAGACCAAACGAAGAATCCCAGAGACTGCATATATATATATATATATATATATATATATATATATATATATATCAAGATATATATATATCAAGAGAGAAAGTATGTGGAACTATGGAACACATGAGGTTGAGACTGAGATTTTAAAAAAAATGTAGGGGTGAGAATGGAGAGACAAGTTCCTTGGAACTGAACAAACCAGTCTTTTTTTTTTTTTTTAAGATTTTATTTATTTATTTGACAGGGAGAGACATAGTGAGAGAGAGAGCACAAGCAGGGGGAGTGGGAGAGGGAGAAGCAGGCTTCCCGCTGAGCAGGGAGCCCGATGCGGGGCTCGATGCGGGGCTCGATCCCAGGACCCTGGGATCATGACCTGAGCCGAAGGCAGACGCTTAACGACTGAGCCACCCAGGCGCCTCTGAACAAACCAGTCTTTAGCCCTTTATGGAAAGCCTACCTGTGAATGGAGAGATAGGAACAAAAGAAAATAGTAGTTTGGTAGTAGAGAAGTATCTGTTGGCATTTTGTCCAGGGCTATGACCTGGAAAAGGAAAAAAAAAAATTCAAAATAAATACTGGAGAACAGATTCTGTACTACCATAGTTTTTCCTATCATATTGAGTCAGCAACACACTAATCTCTGTAGAGTTTTCCTCCAAAATAATTCCTAGTGAATCATCTTAATTAAGATCTTTATTACTGCCTTTCTTGACCACTTACTCATTCACAGAGCCAACAATTTTGAAGGTCTACTATGTGCATTGCCCAGTTCTAAAGAAACATTAGCAGAGTAAGAGAATAGAAGGAAAACCAATATAGATACGGTGGATGGATTTCAGAAGTATTTCAGAAGATCTAGAAATGCAGAGTAACATTTTTTTCTTAGTCCTATGAATAATAAGAGGCCATGATAGGTTTTGAATAAGGGATGTCAAAATATGGTTTCCAGTAACATGAATTTAGCAGCAGGAAAGACCGGGTGGGGAAAACTCTGGGGCAAAAATAAAACAAAAGATAACATAAATAGTTAAGTGAATATAATGGTGCTGCTTACCATGTGGACATAGGAAGGGGGATCTTCATTCCAACCAACTGTGCGTACTCTCATTTTGGTGACTTTAACTTTCTATCTAGCACCTTGGTTCTTTAGTGTGTAATTTCCTCTTACTAGTCCTTACTCCACCATTTTTCTACCACCCACTCACATAGTCACATTCTAGCTTTTGTCAATACAAAAAGTGGCACTATCCATAAGAGCCATCTGTCACCTCATGGTGATGTGGATTAAGGAGTGTACTTGTGATGAGCACTGGGTGTTGTATATTGTATGTTAAGTGTTGAATCACTAAATTCTACACCTGAAATCAATATTACACTGTATGTTAACTGGAATTTAACAATGCAAAATACTTTGCTTTGTATTTTCTAGGATACCACATATAAAATGAAATGTCTAAATAAGACATAAGATAGAAAAGACATAGGAGTTTG
This sequence comes from Mirounga angustirostris, assembly GCF_029215605.1. Lineage (NCBI taxonomy): Eukaryota > Metazoa > Chordata > Mammalia > Carnivora > Phocidae > Mirounga > Mirounga angustirostris. Next base: position 119,060,866 of record NW_026991714.1, read on the forward strand.
GAGTGGGAAGCCTTGGGTTATGGAACTGCTTTTGGCTTTCACCAATTTGTACAAGAAACTTCACCATACTGAGCCTCAGTTTTCTCATTTGCAAAATGGGAATAATGACAGTACATGGTAAGTTTGTGAAGATTAAGGAGACATATATATATGCCTCCCCCAACCACAGGTACTAGCCCAATGGTCTCAGTGCGCAACATTTCCTCCCAGACCACGGACATGCCTTTCCTCTGTTAGAGAAGTGGGGATAGCCATCTGAGGTGGCACTTAACCTTGTGTCCACACTAACTCAACAATGGGCAGCCTCTGCCACTCATGTCCACTGACACATGCTCCTCAGGATCCCTATCAAGTTAACTCAGAGTTCTAAGACATCAGACGCAAACTAGAAATCCTGTCAATGCAACATGATGCAACAGCAAGGGGAAAGAGAAAAGAAATGTGAGATTTATGTCATAAATGTGTGGGCAGAGAGGTGAGGCTGGCATCATTTTGAAGGAATTAGTCTTAAGGATATGGGTTTTGTGTCTAATATCCTTCATTAATTATTTAAATATCAGCCTATTTAAGTAAACAAGAATGAGGAAAGTGTAACTTGTCCACGCGAAATGTCTCAAGTGTTCCATTTCCATCAAAAGACTGGTGTGTAGGGATAAAAAGACATGGATAGCTCTAGATCTTGGAATAGCATAAAATGAGAGTTCCAACAATAATGTGAATAGCATAGAATTTTGTGAAACTTCTCACATGTATATTTCTCATTTGCTCTTCTCCATAACTCTCTGAGATAGACAAGGAAGATATTATTGTCCCCAGTATACAAATGAGAAACTATGACACTAGTCCAAAGCCACTAAGTCATGCTACAGAGTGAACCCAAATTTCAGTGGATTACAATGACAAGTGTTTATTTCTCACTCATAGATACAACCATTGTCTCTTATCTCCAGCATCCCTGTCTCATGTGCATGGCAGAGGTAAAATGGCAATAATAGAACCCCACTGTAGCTCTTAAAAAGCTTTTGCTGGAGTTTAACGTACTACGTTCTTCTGACATTTCATTGGCTAAAGCAAATCACATGTCCAAGACTGTTGTTAGGAGTAGGGGGAATATAATCCTCTTATAGGGAACAGAGAGTGAAACTGGGAACAAAAGCATGCACAGAGAGAAAGTATAAGAGTTGGAATTAAAACTGGGGTTTTCTGATCCTTAAATGTAGTACTGTGGAACCCAGCATCACCAATGGTGAATGAGCACAGCAGGCTCTGAAAACTAACCTACTGAGTGAGTGAGTGAATGAAAGAAAAAAAGATGAAAAAGGATGAAGAATGTTACCCATTCATTTTCTCTTCCTTGTGTGAGGATTCTTTTGGATAATTATTGAAACTTACGATTGCTAGACATCAACCATACAGTATTTTAGATGCCTACACACACCTTAGAACTTTGTCAGATTGAGCCAAGGAGAGGAGGACTATTACCAGAAATATACCAACATGATCTAAAATAAATGCCACAACAGGAATATTTGTCCACATGATAATAAGCACTGCTATCCTTTAAGAATAGACCTTGGATGAAGAATTAAGATTACTAATTCTTACCAGAAGGAAATTGAGAATGATTGACAGGAGGGCTAAAATTTCTGATTCTGATTCCTATACAAATATGCTCATATGAATGAAGTAAAAGATTGAGTTTGTAAAGTGTATTGTTGAGAGTGCACACCTATGCAATGGAATGAAAAACTAATTATTTTAATTTACCCTTTTCCCACAATTAGACTGACAACCTTTTGCTTAGTCATTCAACAAGTATTTACCGTGTGACCATTATATGCTAAGAACTAGTGAAGATATGAAGGATATAAAGTTAAAAAGAAATAAAAACTTCTTGCTCACATAAACCTTCTTTTCTAGTGCAATAAATGTAATTATCCCTCTGTCTGCATATACAAGAAAATAAAATATTTATCAGATGGTAATAAATTCTATAGAAAACAATGAAGGGCATAAGAAATCCCAGAGGAAGTAGTTGGTTGTAGGCAAATTAATAGTAAAAGGTATTTGATATTTCAAATAGGTAGATTCAATTTTTGAGTTCAGAGAAGAGATGCAGCTTAAGATAAAATTTGAGAGTCATCAGGGTATAAATTCTTTAAAGCCCCAAGACTGAATGCCATCATCAAGAGAGTAACAAAGGCAAATACCAATGTTTACAGATCAGGGAGATGAGAAGGAACCAGAAAAGGAGACTTGTATAGACCAGTCAACAAGGTAGGAGGCAAACCAAAAGAGTGTGGCAAAATAAGGAGAAAAATAAACTCAAAATGGATTAAAGACCTAAAAGTGAGACCTGAAACCACAAAAATCCTAGAGGAGAACACAGACAGTCTTTTCTCTGACATTAGCTGTAGCCACATTTTTCTAGATAGGTCTCCTCAGGCAAGGGAAAGAAAAACAAAATGTAAACTATTGGGACTACATCAAAATAAAAAGCTTCTGCACAGCAAAGGAAACAATCAACAAAACTAAAAGACAACCTAGAGGATGGGAGAAAATATGTGTAAAAGACCTATCGAATAAAGGGTCAGTATCCAAAATATATACAGAACTGATACTACTCAACATTCAAAAAACAAATAATCCAATTAAAAATGGGCAAAAGACATGAGTAGACATTTCTCCAAAGAAGACATACACATGGCCAACAGTCACGAAAAGATGTTCAACAGCACTCATCATTAGGGAAATGCAAATCAAAACCAAAATGAAATATCACCTCACACCTGAGAGAATGGCTAAAATAAAAAACACAAGTGTTGGCAAGGATGTGGAGAAAAAGGAACCCTCTTGCACTGTTGGTGGGACTGCAAACTGGTACAACCATGTGGAAGATAATATGGAGGTTTCTTAAAAAATTAAGGAACAGAACTACCCTATCATCTAGGAATTTCACTACTGGGTATTTACCTAGAGAAAATGAAAACATTAATTTGAAGAGATATACACACCACTATGTTTATTGCAGCATTATTTACAGTAGCCAAATTATGGAAGCAGTCCAAGTGTCCATGGATAGATAAATGGATAAAGAAGAAGTGGCATACTATACAATGAAATATTACTCAACCATAAAAATGAAATCTTGCCACTTGCAACAACATGGATGGATCTAGACAGTATAATGCTAAGTGAAATAAGTCAGAAATACCATATGATTTCATGCATATATGGAATTTAAGAAACAAAACAAATTAAAGAAAAAAGAGACAAATCAAGAAAGAAAAAAAAAAGAGAGACTTAACTATACAGAACAAACTGATGGTTACCAAAGGGGTGATGGGTGGGGGTATGGGTGAAAAATGTGTTTGGGATTAAGAGTACATTTATCATTATGAGCTCTGAAGAACATATAGAATTGAATCAATATATTGTACATCTGAAACATAACACTGTATGTTAACTATAATGGAACTAAAGTTTTAAAAAATCTTACAATAATAAATAAAATAAATAGAACCAATGCCATCGGCCAAGAATGAGGCTTAAGAATAGAAGTGAAGATATTGTTAAAAAGATGACAGACTCAAAATAGAGTCACTTATGCTAATCTCCATGTCTCTAAACCAAGAACTAATTATACTTTCAGCTCTCCCAGAAATGGAATTTTAAACTAGTCAATCAGGAATCTTCGGATCAGCGTTAGTTAGGTAATCCGCCTGATAGACCCCTGCCATCCCCTAAAGGAGAGTAACCTTGAAATAACCAACCTCATTTTTTTGCCTAGTATAACTTCCTTGTTCCTGCTGCCCTTGTGCCTATGAAAGTCTTCCATTTTGGGCAGCATCTTGGAGCTCCTTTCTATCTACTAGATTGGATGCAGCCCAATTTGAATGGAGTTTTGCTCAAGCTCATCAATTTTTAAATATGCCTCAGTTTATCTTTTAACAGTTGAAAATAATTGCCTAGAAGAGACTAGGAGAATGAGCTGCTATGTGTACTGTGGCTGGATACGTACTGCTGGGCTGTGGCAAGGTACAGACAGGATTCTGCTTTCAATGAAATTAAAGTGAGACAAGTTGGCAAGGCTATGTACTTTTCTCCAGGTCCACCCTACTGGGTGGGAGTAAAAAAAGAGTAGATAGAGTTGGATTTAAGTAGAGTTGGGATTTTGCCAGATGAAGATGATAAAGGGAGACTGTGGCAAGGGAGTCAGGGGAGAGCACAGGGAAAGATGATGAGGGACTAGGGAATTTAAGCTATCTGAGAAGGGAGATGAGAATGCAGAGGTGGCACTGTGCAGTGACAAAGTGAAAGTTTTTAGTAGATTGTACATCCTGGAGATGTTGTATTCAGAAAATGATGTGTTCAGAAAATGAGACACTTGAGATAGAGATTATGTGGATGCATTGTAGTTCATGGTAATCAAGAAGTCAACGTGTGACCTTGGGTTGAATGGGCGAACCAGGGTTGAGAGAGAGATCATTGAAGCAGACAGTGTCGAGGGACTGAGAGACTAAAGTATTGGAGGGTCATCTGGATTCTTCATCACATGGATATTAAAATCACCAACAATTGTGGCAAGAATAGAATAGAAAGAGTTCACTGAGCCAGAGCTAAAAGCTGAAGGCAACACAAGGGATTGTTCGGGGGTTCATGGATGACAATGGCAAGGAGAGTGTGAGTGGAGGTTCTAGTCTGACAACATGTAAAGCTGTGCATGTGTGGCAGGGAAGGGAGATTAGGGAAGAGGAAAGGAAAGTGGTCTGAAGTGGCAAGGAGGAGCTAGGAGTACACCAACCTTCCCCAGGGACCAACAGCAAGAGGGCTTGAGGCCAGAGAAAACATCCACCACTTAAGAGGTTCTGCACAGGAAGTAAACTGCTAAGGGTGACCCACCTTTTAGTTTGAGCAAGACAGCAAAGGAAAAAATTGAGAAGTCTGAAGAAATTGAGGATTTTGCCTGTGATTGACTTTGAGTTTCAGAGTGTATAATGGAAGGGTTTTAGGATTTGAGGTAGGGTGAGGGATGGGTTAGGAGGGGTCACTATGGAGTGACATGGGGAGGAGAATCTGAAGGATGAAGGATGACTTGGCAGTCACAGGCTGCTTTGGGTGACCGGAAGCAGAAATAAAGTGAGTCCCAGTGGTGGGAAGGGCAACTGTCTGGGTGTGTTGCTGTGGAGGCAAGGAGTTGAGGTCTTATCTGGACTGGCCAAGGCTCTTAAGATTTCTTCCTCATTCCTGTGGAAGTCACTGGATGTCCTATTTGCATTTTATCCCCAGTGCCCTCCAGTATACAGAGATGGTATTTGGTAGATGTTTGTTGACTGAGATCGATTCCTGTTTATGGTAAACCGTAAATCAGCACTAGTTAGATTTGAACACTGGAAATACTGCAGATGAAGCAATTCTAAATACCTTGGGATATCTATGGAAGTTTTCAGTGTCAGAATTCCATCCTGTGATAGCAGACACTGTTAAGCTTCAGATGGTAGAATGATGTGAGAATGAATCAGCACTGACTCACGGGTCCAGCTCATTTCATGTGCAGTGCTCACTTTAAGTCACAATGACCTTCTCGGACTACTCGTCATGCAGCCCAGTGGGGGCTGCAGTTCTGGAGAGTGCACCATTAAGAGACTGGTTAGTTAGTACTGTTTCTTATCCCTGGGAGTGAAAGGGAAAGTGAAGCCAAAGAACAGGGATTTTATGCCACATTTTTCTTCACTCAGTTTAGACATGTATCTGAGAACACTATAAAACTTCCTATTTTTATTTTTTTAAAGATTTTATTTATTTATTTGGGAGCGAGACAGTGAGAGAAAGCATGAGTGGGGGGGAGGGGCAGAGGGAGAGGAAGAAGCAGACCCCCCACTGAGCAGGGAGCCCAATGTGGGACTCAGTCCCAGGACCCTGGGGTCATGACCTGAGCCGAAGGCAGCCGCCTAACCGACTGAGCCACCCAGGCACCCCAAAACTTCCTATTTTTAAAGGGTAGTCTGTGCAAGGTGATTTTGGTCTTTTTCAGATAGTGAAGGACTTTTTAAAGATATTAAATAAGTTCTTACTTTTACTCATACAGAATAAAAGATAACAGAAACATAGGGATCAAGACATCCTGAAATAACTTTTTTAAAAACATTCTGACTAGAGAAGGAGCTTCCATTTTTAAGAGAGATTAGGCTAGGTAATCTTAGATCCTTTTCAACACAAAGTCTGTGTTTATCTATAAGGTGTGAAAGAGTCAAATACTGTTTTAATTGAGGTAGGAAGTTGGCCAAATACTTCCCCAATGTTCTCAACTACTATAGACTTGTATGCCCTCCTCCCAAATTCATATACTGATACTCTTTAGAAGGTAATTAAGGTTAAATGGGGTCATAAGCGTGGGGCCATAATCCCACAGGAATGTGGCCATACAAGAACAGAAAGATCTCACTCTCTCCATCTCTTTCTCTCTCTCTCAACCCCTCTTTCCGCCATATAAGGACACAGTGAGAACATACCATTTGCAGGCTGGAAGAGAACCCTCCCAGACACCTGCCCTAGGGGCACCTTAATCTTGGACTTTCAATCTTGAGAACTGTGAGAAAACAAATTTCTCTTGTTTAAACCACCCGGTATTTTGTTATGGCAGTCTGAGCAGATGAAGACACTAACCTGCCCACCTTTTTAGAAATGTTTATTCCTGAAGGACCAAGAGAGTCATTTTTTGTTGTTTTTTTTTTTAAATCGGTAAGAGAGATTCTTATTCTCTGGAACTTAAAGTCTTTCACCAGAGGTGTCTTCCAGTGTAACTTGGCGGAGCAGTTGGGATAGTCCCTCCATTGAGCACAACGGCCATCTCAGTGGGCTGATAGACATTGCTTCTAAATGGAGCGCTCGGTCTGTTTCCCAAGCTGCCATTGTGAAATCCTGCTGTTCAGAGAGCTCTTTTGCTTTAGCAGCTCCATCCAAGCCTTCAAGCAGCTAGTTATGCATGAGCTGAGCAAGGGGGAAGGAGTTCAGTGCCTACCTGTGGGGGCAGCTGAGTGCACTGTTTTTCTCTTCCAGAACTCCAGATGGCACATTTGGCACCCTGTTAATCTAGAAAAGATGACCTGGACTAATTGGCTCCCATAAATGTGTGAAATTTGTATTTAAAAAATATTAGCAGTAATCTGAGTGTCCTGGACCATCCAAGAAGAAATAGTCTGTAACACTTGTGTAAGAAATTGATGACATCTGCCAAGTTCCCATCAATGCCTCTTCTCTATTCCATCTTTCTCTGCCTCTTTACTTGGTGCTCTTCAATCTACCACTTGCTCAGTAGTATGTCATCCTTCTCCAGGAAGGCAGTGTAGGAAAATAACACAGGACTATTACTGATGAAGTGTTAAGAGTCTAACAGAATGAATTTGACTCCCAGCTGATCCATTTAGCACCGCGTGATCTTGGACAAGTTATTTCATCTCTTTATAACTGTCTCATTTCTATTAAGGGGACAGTAATGGTACGTAATTACAGGGCTATTAGGTGGATTAAAGGAAATAATACAGGTAATATTCCTATGCCTCATATGCCTACAGGAAGTGGTCAAAGTGTTGGCCATTATTATCTTATTATTGCATATGGGGATTTTTATAAAGTGAGCTTATTAATCTACTTTTCCTGGTCTTTTATCTTTTTCCTTTCTACTGCTAAGGATATCAGGGGGAGAAAAATCGGCCTGCTTCTCCTGTAGAAATTCTACAACATTAGACAACTGTTTTCTTGAGGGAACTCCTTAGCTAGCTGTACATCTCCTTTGCCTTTTCTCTTGGTCTCTTACTTTGCTATTTTTCATCATTCCCCTCCCAAAACCAAAAGACAATTTCATTTCTATTTCCATGGCAAGCCTGCAGCCCCTATATTCTGCTTCACTACCATCTGAGCATCTTCCCTATGTTCATCTTGGCAATTGTTCTTAGCATGGATGATTCTCTCTCCTTGTCCACGAAGCTGGGCTGACTGTGTCCCCTTTGCTTTAGAATAAGGGTGTTGGGACATTTTCATAACTTCACCCCTTTGCACCATGTTACCAACCAAATTCATATTTACTGAATTGACAGGCTACTGGTAGGTTCTCACAACTTCACATCTCCACACTCTTTCTTGCCCAGGTCTTTCAGCTTTATTTGAAATCATTCTCGTGCTTGCTCATTCTCCTCTGACTGTACTTTCAGTGATCATCTTTCAGTTGTCCTTGAACACCAATCTGTTTCTGGGCTCTAGTTCTTCTCTTCCTTGTTTACTTGATCAATTTTTATTCATCTTTTATATCTCATACTGGGATCTCTCAGGTTTCTAATTTCATGCATTCTATGTATACTGTGCTTCTCTGAGACGTGTTTATTGTATTACTTGTTGAGTGGCTGCCTCCTCCATAGGTGTTTTGTTTACTGATAACAATTCCAGCACCTAACACAGCGGTTGGCAGATAACAGACTCTCCTGTTACCATTCGTGACATAACATAGTCTCTGACTAGTTTCTTCATCAAAACTAACCATCCTATGCCCATGATAAAATATGCCAGGGGGCTCATCGTCTCTATTCCAAAATTCTGTATTTTTATTTCTCAGTCTAAACTCATATAAGCATTTTTCCCCCTAAACTCTCAGAGATTCAAAATAGCTCTTTCATCAATCCCCAGTATGTGGCTGCTACTTCCTTCATCCTTAGTTGGCCTAGCAGAATCACACAGTCTCTGTCCATCAGAACCCCCCTGCAATCTCTGTAACTGAGGAGCTGTTCTCAAAGCCTGGGAAGCAAATGCTCACAGCTAATGTCCTCTTGACAACAACCTCCAATAGCCTTTCCCTCTCACGGCGGTCCACAGCATTGTCTTTTTCTTCTTTTACCATGTCTTTATGATCCTTGCTGAAAACAGGAGAGGCATGTATAGGCCTTTTTCAGATTTGCTTCGGCTACCTTTGTCCTGTGTCTATCTCGCAGGTGTTTTGAGACTTTAGTCCAGCACTACTGACCACCTCCCTGCCTGCCTCTCGTTCTAGGCAGGCTTCCCGCCTGGCAGCAGTTCCTTCTCTCTCTCTTAACCATCCTTCTGTGCGCTTTTACTTATTCCTATAGACTATGGAAGAAACACTTTGTTCCCTACCATCACCCGTGAAATCAGCAAGCATCAGGATAAAAACTGGGGAAAAGCAGGGCCAGAAGGTCAAACTCCTGCACTCCATCTAGGTCAATCTCCAATTGAGGTTTACCATCTCTTCTCCAAATATGCAAAGCAAATTCATATTTTGGTGGAAAATTTTATTCTCCAAAAACATTCCATGTGAATTGCCATAAAAAAAAAAAAAGAGAGGGAGGAAAGGTCAAATCTCCCAAGGAAACCCAGACAATTTATGTTCATGGAGAAGGAAGACATGGGGCCTGACATGGGTGTCCTATGGTCATCTTAGAGTAGGCTGCTGTGACCATTAGCAGGGACCAGAAGTCTAGGTGGTCACTCAGGCCAGCAGCTGGGGCAGCATTATGCTTGGAGGGGAAGAGAGAGGGAAGGTGGAAGAGAGGCTGAGGAATGTGGACTAAGGTGAGAATAAAGTAGGGATATCTAGCAAAGAAGGGGGAGAGAGCACCTAGCTGCATGGTGCCAAGGCCTGGGGAAATGGGGAGGGGGAAGGAGAGTATAGTTGTGGGTTATAGGTGGTAGTTTTAGGATGTTTGATCAGTACTGAATTCCTCTCTAATCGCATTTACTTGTTATGTTAGACTGGTTTTTGAACTGCAGTGCTATTCAGAGACTGCATCACATAAGATGCCAGGGTTTTTTTTGTCTTGCTTTTGGTTTTCAGACTTTTTTTTTTTCATTTCTTGCCTATTACTTTGTTCTTAGTTATAATTCTCAGCTACACTTCCAATTAACAAAATCAACACAGATCTACACCAAGCGTGCATTTTCACCATGTCTGCCTGACCTGGACACAGGATGTTAGGGAGTAAGCCTTAATTAGATATGAGTCATTACAGTTCTTGGAATGTAAGTACCAAGGCAGTGGGAAGAACGCACAGTTGAAGACAGGATCCTGTAGGCAAACAGAGTTGCACAACATTATGTGAAATTGTAAACTGGAATGGAGTGTAGTTTTTAATTTGAACTCCATGGATCCTCAGTTTCATAGGATATCAGGGTCTTTTTCGGATGGCAAGAGGAGGCCAACAGCAGACTTTGGAATGGCTGTATGTTGCCACTCTCCTGTCCCAGGGAGATCAGTTTCTTTGAAGACTGGACGACTCCTGGGGAACGTCAGAGAAATAGGCTTTCAATCCATGGGTATAAACTTCCTTCCCCCAGAGGCAATATATTCTCAGCAAGAACCAAGTCAGGGGACAGAGAAAAGCCCTTTGAGTTATGGCTTAAATATGCTATTAATATGGTGCTGGAATGTGCAATCTTCAGAGGCTGAGATATACTCATGCCAACTGAGAGCCCATCGTCTTCAAGGCTATTCCCAGCCACAGAGACAGCTGTCCCCAGGGAGAACTGCCACACTTCCTAAAGCAAGGGTGTGGTAGGCAGACAGCGGCTGGGACTGACACCACTAACTTACGACCAGGTATCAGTAGACAAGGCAGAATTGTTACTGCTAAGTGCTCACAATGGAAGAACTCCAAGAGTGAATTCTCCATCAGGGCTGTAAAATGATGCTCAGAGTATCAAAACCAAAACCAAAAAAATGCTGGAGCCAAAAGTGGGAGCAAATTTGAGTCCAGATTCACTAAGCCATTTTGTAATTCATGGTAACCTAAAGGGATTCCGAGAATTCTCTCTGTAAGTGAAGCTAATTAGAGCCCAGGGTTGGAAGAATGAGTTCGTGTCTGTGCTTTCAGAATGAGGCAGAATACTGGAGCTTTGCTCAGGGATGCCCAGAGGACTCAGGCAGCCAGGGTGCTGCAGGAAATCAGGTTTCTTGAAGACAGACCTTCCCTCCTCAAGCAAGGTCTTAGCTAAGTGCATTAAGAAAGCTCCTTCATCTCAATTTGGGAACAGACTCCTGGAAGGTTGGCAGCTGAATTTTGGGACTTACTCCCAATGAAATTGGGTTGCTATAATCATTGCCTTGTATTTCCTCCCTTGCATGGGAGAGCACTCTAAATAACCATACCCAGGCTGTCTGCAATTTTAACAGCTGGAGAGATCTCTGCCTTCAGTGAGAGCAATGATAAAACAACTAGTAGCCTTTGGTTCACAAGAGGTGGAGAAATTGGAATTACATCCTATTTCCCGCCTTTCCAGGGTCCCAGACATTTGAGAGGAGAAACTTTCAACTACCATTTTACCTGCAGGAAACTCTCCATTCCCTGAACACAAAGATGGTAAGAAGAGAGGGACCTAATGGAACATCAGAACTATGTTTCTCATGTGTTTCCATAGGCTTACTCCTTGGAGGGGTGGTGGAGGGTCAGGGAAGATAGAGCGACTAGGTCCTCCTGTGCTTTCCCCATGATAAACCTCACCCCTCCAATGGCAGCAGAAATCATGAAGTCCTGGCAGGGATCAAAACACGGAATGGGGAAGTGTTTGTGAGAAGTCGGGGAGAGAAAAACAATAGGGACAAGGATGTTCTGGATAATTTCTAGGGTTGGACAAATTAGAATCCATAGGCATCGAGTTAGGGTAGAGATAAAAAGGGATTTGATAATGTTTCTTCAGGTTATGAATTGGATCTGTTAATGTTCTTTGAAAATCATAGGAAGGCATTTAAAATTACTCTTTGTTCCTGGTTTATGCCTTGAATGCAACCCTGGTTCAGACCTTGAGTTCCCATAAAAGCTAAAATCTATTACGCTTTATTCATTGACTTAGTTCAGGCTGCTATAAGAGAATACTGAAGACTGGGTGGCTTATAAACAATACACATTTATTTCTCACAGTCTGGAGGCTAGGAAGTCCAAGACCAAGGAGTTGGCAGATTTAGCATCTAATGAAAACCCACCTCCCGGCTCTTAAAGGGCTGTCTTCTGACTGTGCCCTCACATGACGGAAGGGGACACGAGAGCTTGCTAGGGTCTCTTTAACCAGGGCCCGAATCCCATTCATGAGCGCTCTGTTCTCATGACCTAATCATCTCCCAAAGGCCCACCTCCTATTATCGTCACATCATGGATTAGGATTTCAGCATATGAATTTTGAAGGGACACAAACAGTCTATGGTAGTCACAGAAAATAACAGATAAATATTATACCAATTTTTTTCAGGTAGCAAATAAAAAAGCAGTTAATATCACATCAAACAATTAATCTGAGATTAAGAGGTTCTGCCATTATTTACAAGGGGAAGGAAAATTCCATCTTTGTCTCTCAGTGTTTCTTGAGAAAATATTTTGTGTGTGTGTGGGCGTGATTACTGTGTATTAAATGCATGTGAGAACTTTTAAAAATATACACGCTAGACTTTTGTCAATAATCACTCTTTGTTTTTTCCCCAATGTAGATTATACATTCTTAGTGGGGTAGAGCCATAGAATATTCTTTTAAACTTGCTTCTCTCCTTTCCCCAAGCTGGCGTTGCCATTCTCTCTTTCCCATTTCGTTTTTCAAGATCATATTTTTCCTTTACTCACCTTGCCTTTCCTCATCTCAGCTTTGTGTGTTTATAGGAACTCGACTTTACATGGCTGTGGGAGGAGCTGGAGGCCGAGAGACAAGTCACTGATCCGCCCTGCGGAAGCTATGGTGGAGGGGGACAAGCCCAAGCCAGCAGGGAAATCTGTGAAGCCAGGCATGTCTAGCTGCCTGGGGAATCACAGCCTCCAGCAGTGAGGCTGGGTACCCTGTTGTCACCAGGGCTGCCAATGAGGAAGAAGAGCAGGGAGGAGCAAGGGCAAGCTGGGGCCCATCAGCATGCCGGTGACGGGCGGGGTGAGTGAGAACCAGCTTGAACCTGCCAGGACCGGGGCATCGGTCTCAGTCCATCAAAAAAGGATGGCCTTCAGAAGTAAGGAGTCCTTTGCTGTGCAAAAGCTTTTTATCTTGATGAAGTCCCAATAGTTGATTTTTGCCCTTGCTTCCCTCGCCTTAGGAGTCCTGCTTCATGCCTCCCTCCAAACATTTCACAAACGGCTCCCCCTGGCCAATTCTAACCTGAAACCGTGCAGGAAAGGGAAGGTGGCCCAGCTTGGAATACAAAGCTACCACAGAAACCAAGTCTGCTTGTGTCATCGACTTGCGGATAGGACAAGAGAATTTGTAAATGCCAGCTTCACACAACTGTCTTTCCCTATTGGGGTCAGAGTCCCCCATAGCCATAGAGATTTCATGGAATCATCTGTTCGATTCACTTCAGTTTCTCTAAATTACTTGGCCATGATACTGGATTAGGCAAAATGGATAAAAGAGACATAGTTGTTGGCTTAGTGCTAACCATCCAGGGAAGGCAGACATAAGTAGACAATGTTAACACACTGCGGCAGGTGCTAGAATAAACGCAAGCCAAGTGTGCTGTGCATGAAGGAGAGGCCCCTGATGTAGCTTGGGTGGGAGGACCATGGAGTCTTCGTGGAGCGGGTGAGGCCTGAACGGAGTCTTAAAGAATGAGTAAGAATTTGTCAGGAAGAGTATAGCATGGACAAAAGCATGGAGTACATGTTTGGGGGTTCCTGGAGATTAAAGTGTGCACATGGCAATGGGAAGAGATGAGTACAAGCAAGGTAATCAAGGCTGCCCCTAGAGCAGGTGGGATCTCAGGCAAATATATTCTGCAGGGCCCCTACTTATATCAATAATTTGATTAAAACCATATTACAAATATATAGATATGTGTGAAGTATAGTGATTTATTTAATGATAATTATTTAATAGTAAATTTACCATTCAGAAAGTTATGGTAGGACCACACATCCCCCACATATTCTCTTGAACGTTTTAGGCTGTGATCATGGTATTCCTAGAACGTGATTTTTCTAGGTTGATCATACCGCTGTCTCCCACACAGTGCCACAAACAGGAACAACAGGTTGAGGGGCCAGGTGGGATGAAAAAGGAATTTCCATTCGCATAAGTAATGCCTGTCTCTCATCCAGCTCAAGACTGACCGAGGAGAACACAATGTCACCACATGGGTGAGGATAAGAGAGGACACTGATCAGAAGGGGCCACTGGCACTGCCATCCTGAAAGCCTTCAGATGAGACGCAAGCAGTCACCTGCAGAGAATTACCAGACCAGTGGCACAGGAGTCTATGGGGGGGGGGGTTCAGTGTGACAGCAGGGAGGGGCACACAGGGTAAAGGACACCTGCTACCACTCCCACTACCCAACAGTGTTATAGACTAGAGGTGGCACCAGTCAGAACATGGATGGGTGAGAGCCAACACAGGGGTCTACACATTTGGCTCAAGCCCAAAGGTCAGCACTGAAGCTTTCAAGAGCCCACAGCCCTGAACCTGTCCTTCTGGCGGCCCATGTTCATGCCATCAGGCCAAAGCAGCTCTGTGCCAGTAGCAAGAGTGAGCCTGGAATCAGAGCCAGCCACAGGTCCAGGACAGCCCCACCGCCCGGGTCCCCATGTTTCTGGGGGGGGGGGGGGGTGGCCAAAAATGAGGACCTGGGTCCACCTGGGTCCCAATCTGACTTCAAAGTGCCTCATCCAAGTGGTATTTCCACCCCATCTAGTCCCAGGATTTCCAGGAAGCAGGGTTTAGAAAGTTTCAAGGAGGGGGTGCTATGAAGTGTGTAGGCCTCCTGAAGCCTGAACATGGGTCAGGGCGAACCTTGCCTGAGTCTAAGGGCAGTGCTGAAGGTAAATTAGGGCCAGCACTTGTAATCCCATGCTCAGGAAGTTAGATTTTATCTGTAAGTTTGCACTTCCCACATGTATTACTTTTCTGTACAAGGACTATTAGGTAAATTTTTTAACACTATGGTAAAATAAATGGAAAACATTGGACTTACTGATGGTCTTTAGTTCATTAATATGAATTCTGAATTTTTTTTTTTACCAAGAAATAGACTATGCACCCTTTTGTAACTTTTTTTTTTTTTAAGATTTTATTTATTTATTTGACAGACAGAGACACAGCGAGAAAGGGAACACAAGCAGGGGGAGTGGGAGAGGGAGAAGCAGGCTTCCGGCTGAGCAGGGAGCCCGATGCGGGACTCGATCCCAGGACCCGGGGATCATGACCTGAGCTGAAGGCAGACGCTTAACGACTGAGCCACCCAGGCACCCACACCCTTTTGTAACTTTATCTTTGACGATAACTCATGAAATCCGTAGGCTGTTACAAATTATATTCCTTAATTATTATTCCACAGAACACACTTTGGAAAAAGCTGCAATAGACATGAGAGTCGTTGCAAGGGTTCCACACAGAACAGATTTTCGTTTTAGAAAGAACACTTAGGGTGACAGGAAAGCGGATGGTTAGAGGAGAGAAGGGGGAAGATCAAGAGCCGAGGTTAGTTGCATCAACTAATGCAAAACTTAGTTGAGTATTGGGGT
This sequence comes from Mirounga angustirostris, assembly GCF_029215605.1. Lineage (NCBI taxonomy): Eukaryota > Metazoa > Chordata > Mammalia > Carnivora > Phocidae > Mirounga > Mirounga angustirostris. The sequence continues at coordinate 119,076,355 of NW_026991714.1, forward strand.
CTGACTTAAGCCAGGATTAGGAGTATAGCGAGGTCACTAAATAAACACGTGTTTCTTAGGTAAATTAAATGCTATGCATCTGGTCGAAAAGAACTAAGTCAGGAAAAGAACCATTTAATTATTTTGGACCATTGGGCACACCACTGTGCTCAACAGCAGCCAACTCCAGCCTGGGTGTGGGGCGGTTTCCCTGGAGCCCTAGTTATGAAGTACATTTTTTTCGTGACCAACTAGCCCCTCTGAGTATGAGTCTCATATTTAAGGGTGTGCATTTTCTAGAAGACACTGCCTTTAAGCAAAAGTCAATCACTTCATCTGGGACCCAATCTGTTCCAATTGCTGCAGGGAAAACTGGCCACACGGAGACTTAGCTGAGACACAGTACGTCAGGCTCTGATGTGACAGCTTCCTAAGGTCATCTCAAGGGTAACTGTGACCATATGTGACTGTTCTCCTTTGAGGAGGACTTCAGCCTCCCATCCTTGCGTAGGTGGCGACTACTCACCGATAGCACCAGAGAGCATAGGTCAACCCTTTCTCTGAAAATTCAGTCATGTGACTCTGTGCTCTAAACACACAGAAGCAAATTTGCTGCCTTTTAGTGGATGGAGAGTCTGGATAATCTCCAGACAAAGACAGAAACACCATGTGAATGAGAAGCCTGAGGGCTCCTGGGTGGCTCAGTCGGTTGAGCATCTGCCTTCGGCTCAGGTCATGATCCAGGGTCCCGAGATCGAGCCCCGCATCGGGCTCCCTGCTCAGCGGGGAGTCTGCTTCTCTCATGGCCTCTCCCTCTGCCCTACCCTCACTCATGTTGTCACAATTTCTGCTCTCTCTCTCAAATAAATAAAAAATCTTAAAAAAATTCTTTAAAAAAAAAAAAAAAGAAGAAGCCTGAGGGGCTGGAATTTCGTAGATCTTCTGGGAAAGTCTAAATTGCTGAGTTTTTTGATGATGAAACTGAAGTTCACAGAGGGAAACTGACCAGGCTTGACCCAAGATGGCAGAAGTGAGATGTAAACCCACATCATCTTATCCTTCTAAAAACTTTTAATCTCTACTGACTGTAAATCTCTTAAAATAGCCCAGAAAAAGGCTTTTATGAAAAAGGTTGTTTTCCCTTGATCTCAAAAGGCGTGCAAATTTCAGCTGCATGAAATCACATGGTACAAAAGTACATCACCTTCATCTGTAGCCCTACACTTCTAAATACCTCATTTCTGTCTTCTACATAATAGAAAAATTCAATATAAACAGAAAAAATCGGTGTTTTGAGAAGTTTTTAAATGACTTTACTTTTCTAGAAATGTATCAGAAATATTCATTCTACCTCTAAAGCAAAAAAAGGATATTCCCAACTCCATACACATGCATACACTCCACTTCAGCATACCACACCAGGAGCCAAATTCTCAGTACTGCGGTGCCTTTTTAGTCAACAACCTATCTGGATATTTAATTGTAACCAAATGAATTTGTTCTTCACTTGGCTGGCTGGAATCCCAAGGCTTTCTGAGCACTGGCTGATGAAATTACAGAGCAGCCCTCAATCTTCTACAACAGGAGCTCTTGATTAAGCCTAAGAAGAAACTGAATGAGTCATAAGTAAACTACGGGCTGGAGAGAGGAAGAGCCAAGTCCCTCGCGGAGGCTGGCTTGGCCAGCCAGGTGGACATGCAGGTGCCACACCCCTTCCCTTCTGAAGACAGGTGTCCATTCTGGGACACTGAGAGCAGCAGCTGCTATGGTTTAGGAAAGACACCGTGTCCTTCACAGTGCTGTGATGTCAGACGTGATAGAGAGTAGGACCCAGAAAACTATGGCAGAGGAACCAAAAGGGACAGGAAGACAAATGCTATTTAAAAGCTGGTGGGTATTGAGGAGGGCACATTCTGCATGGAGCACTGGGTGTTGTGCACAAACAATGAATCATGGAACACTACATCTAAAACTAATGATGTAATGTATGGGGATTAACATAAGAATAAAATTAAAAAAAAAAAAAAAAAAGCTGGTGAGGACACCGTGGTGGTATCAATGTGCCAAGCATGTCCCCTGCAGCAACCCGGAGGCCCGCAAAGGCGATCTGCAGAGGAACAAGGTGCCAGGGCCACTGAGAGGTACGAACATAAAAAGAACACAACTGAGCAGCCAAATTCCCTCTTTCCTAGAAGCTTTGGAGTATGGTGAAAACATACTCAAAAAAGGGAAGTTACAGGACCACAGAGCACAATGCCCATCTATGTTTTTAAAAACATACGTGTTTCTATATTTGCTTGTAGACGTAGGAGTGTGCACGTGCACGCACACAGAGAGGTCTGTATGAGCATAGAGCAGCATGTGAAAGTGTACCTGACTGACCCAGTTGTTCACCATGCTCATCTCTGTTGTCGAATCAGACAGGTGGAAGAGGGCACTCTCTTCTTAATTACACACATTAAGATCTGAAATTGATGGTAGTGGTGACAGATTTTACTTTTAGTGTCTGACCATATGTATAGATTTGCAGCTGCATTTAGCTGTGGGAATTGGAAAAAAAAAAACAAAACTTCACATTTGTTGTCTTTATTTTCCAACTCTGTCAAATGGGCATGCCCCTCTGAGGAGGCAGAGAGTGAAGCTTGAACGAGGTGGGAAAGAAGTATGATATGAATATGAGAATGGCCTTTTTTACTTTTGTTGAGAAACCAAGAGTATATAGGTAGGATTACCATTCCAGAAGGTGGAGAGAAGATTCCTCTTTGCATACTTCCCATCAATCCATGCTTCTGAAGGCCCTGTTTTGGTGAGAGTCTGAGTGGATTTGGTCATGCCAAAGAACACTTCACATTTTCACTGTAGGTTGCTCGCTTCTCTTCCTCTCTACTCTGAACTGAGGAGAGCTTATTAACATGGTTAGCTGAGAGGTGGCCAAAATAGATTTATCCCTTGATTTGCTTTCTCTGTTCTTTTGCTTCAGATGACAGCCCAGACAAGCAAGAGAAATGAGAACACCCTAATTAAAAAGATAAAACTGGGATTTTACTCTTCCCCTTTAAGCTTTCTCGCCAAGTAACACTAAGTATGCAATAGGAAAAAACCGATCTCCTAACAGCCACAAATCAGTCATTAAAACAAATACCAAAGCTTTATAAATGAGGCTTTATTTTCATTCCCAACATTCTAACTAATTTTTGCTAGCTAAAATCCTTAAGCTCCAGCCCCTAGTAATAGTCTCACAGAACATTAGCTTTCAAATTTAGTATGTATGGGAATAATTTGAAGTGCTTCCTCAAAATGTAGATTCTTGCCCATAATTATTCTGATTTAGCTTAGGTCTGGAATATATCTCAGGAATGTGCATTTTAACATGTACCCCAGATGATTCTAATGCAAGTAATCTAAAAACAGATTCTACTGCAGTGGCTTAGGGAATCTAGAATAGGATACAAATCACAATCCTCATTTAAGAAAGATACTAGCCTTAGATATATTGAGCATTCATTATTTTAGCAAATAAACATTGAATGCCTACATAGTTCAAGCACCAGGTAGTAAGGATACTAACATAAGGCAGCTTCTACCCTCGAGGATTTTGTGGTATCTTTTAGGAGCTGAATTTTTGCTGCCCTCCCCCCAGGCACTATGTGACCAACTCATACACTTGTTATGGCTATTACTTTTCGTATCATCTGGGAGCATAAGACAAAAGGTCCTTTACCCAGTTTCATGTTTAGGGCAGAAATTCTATCTAAATGACAGTGGAGAAACTACAAAGTCTATAGATACCTTACAATGCAAGCTTTTTTATTTGGTGGGAAATAGGAGGTTGGTAAGGGGTGTTTATATAACAGGAAAGTACCCTTTCTATTTGGCAGAATCCCTCAATATGTAAGTCTTAATGGAAGGTTTAACCCTTTGGCAGAATCCCTCAATATGTAAGTCTTAATGGAAGGTTTAACCATTTGGATGGTCACGTCTAGCACTTTGACTCTAAAGACTTGGTACAAAGATAGAGGGTCTGTCATGATAATATTCATTAGAGAGAGACTGTAGAGAATGTTCAGCAGCAGTGTTGAGGATTAAGACATGGCAGCAGTGAAGGCACAGTGTTGGTAGTAACTTTGGAAGCATCATCACCAGACTGTTTCTGGGTGTGAGGTGACCTCCTTCAGCTCCAGCCCACGCTACATGACTGGTTCGAAAAACTTTTTTTTTTTTAAAGATTTTATTTATTTGACAGAGACACACAGTGAGAGAGGGAACACAAGCAGAGGGAGTCGGAGAGGGAGAGGGAGAAGCAGACTTCCTGCAGAGCAGGGAGCCCGATGCGGGACTCGATCCCAGGACCCTGGGATCATGACCTGAGCCGAAGGCAGACGCTTAACGACTGAGCCACACAGCTGCCCCTAGTTTGTCAAAATTCTGACGGATTCTTTCCAATAAACTGATTTTCTACTTTAGTTGGTCAGGTCAGTTTTTTTCTTTTTTCTTTTTTTTTTTTTTTAAAGATTTTATTTATTTGACACAGAAAGACACAGCGAGAGAGGGGAACACAAGCAGGGGGAGTGGGAGAGGGAGAAGCAGGCTCCCAAGGAAAAGGGAGCCCAATGCGGGACTCGATCCCAGGACCCCGGAATCATGACCTGAGCCGAAGGCAGACGCTTCACGACTGAGCCACCCAGGCGCCCCTGGTCAGGTCAGTTTTTATTCCTTACAATTTAGAATCCTGACTGACACCAAGACTAGTACCAGCTAGTTGGTAACAAAAACACATCCTCAGAGAAATGGCAGAGGAAAGACCTGAGATTACACATGTGGACTATGTTGGCTGGAAGTCAGGGAGAATCTCATCAACATGCGAATCTGAAAGACCCCAGAACACAATGATAAATCAGCCAATTAAATTCCCTCTCTCGCTGTTGTTTAACTGGAATGAAATGCCCAAGGAGGTCAGTCTTTCTGGGATCAAGTTGCCACTTCCATAGAAAAGTTAAAGGAATACAGAAGTCAAGGACTACAGAGTTTGATGTTATTCTGTCACTGTACTGGAAAACTCACCACAAAACAACAACAACAACAACAATAAAACAGTTCCCCACGTTCTCAAAGACACTGAAAGAAACTCAGGGACTGCTTATGACCAAGCTAAAAAAATGTTTTACCTATTGATTCAGGTGCCTCAGAAAATTATCATCTGTTGAATTCACTGCCACTGTTTTGGGGCTGGTAATAGTCCTGGGAATATACAGGAGGTTTGGGAAAGCTTGGAGTACCCCGATTCCTCACCTCTCACTGAACATCCTCTGCCAGGCTCCTTCCTATCAATGAGGCCATCCTTCCTTGCTTGAAGACAGTCTTCTTTCACCTAAGGGAGTTACCTTCCTAAGGGAGCTAGTTTTTTTTCTTGTTTTATTCTCTTATCATCTTTGTTTCCAGGGTCAAGTCAGAAAAGAAAAGGAAGCAAAGGCTTACATGCAAACATCTCTGGTACTCTGCTAATGTGTAGCTGCTAGAATCTTTAGAATACATGTGGAAATGGATTCTGAGAGAGACTGGTCAAGGGTAGGTCAACCTAGATTTATTAATATGGGTACCAGAAATTCTACATGAAGCAGGCTAGCCAAACAACTGAAAGTAGTTTTATGTATCTACTCAACTGGTTAATGAAATCCTAAATAATATATGGTGACCATATAATATTAATGTGAAATGCCAGTAGTTCTTCGGACAAAGGTAGAGAAAGGAATCCAGATTGAAAATAGAAGATTTGGTGTAGTGTTGACTTGTCCAATCTGACCAACCATATTCATTCCCCAATTAAGCACCCCCGAAGACCCAGAAACTAGCCATTTTACCAACACCCTGAGAAATACAATGGCATGGGAACTATCAGCAGGAACTGTTCATTGGAAGATAAAAGGAGTATTGGTGAGAGTTGCTAAAGATAAAATGAGCACCTTGATTTCAATGTAGATGAGAATTCTGACGTGACAAAAAAAAAAAATGAGTAAAATGTAATCATGACAGGCATGGTTACACATGTGCCCTTTGGCATATATCTGCCATCATAATCAGAATACTCTAGCCCAAAGGGATCCTGAACAATATTTATTTGGTCATTGGATACCTACATCTAAAACAACTGTGGACCCTGCTAAGTTCCTACTCAGGTTATATTGACAAAAACAGAAACCCAACAAATTTCGAAGCCAGTGAACAGAGATCTGATTGGGAGCTCCAAGACGTCCCCATCCTTTTTCCATTTTTCTGACCTGAGTCAGTTCATGGACCCAGAGCTCTTTGAAAGTGAGGAGGATAATGAGGAAAGACCTTAGGGAGTGGAGAGGCATTCAGAAGGAAAAATATACCAACTTTGGTACAATGGGAGACATAGAGGTTGAAGGATGTGAGACTTTGGCGTTGTATTTTTATATATATTATTCCCCCCAGAAAATATTTTCCTTGTTGCTTTTCATATTGTCATACAAATGTTCTGGCACTAACATTTTAAACTTCTCCAAATTTTTTACAAAAACATTTCAAAGGGATGTTTTCTATTTAACTTCACAAAACTTGAAGACAAGCACATGATACATTAGAGTACCTACATAATGGCCATTCTTTCTTTATCCATTTCATTGTTTACCAGAAATGACTTTGTCTATGACTTAGTAATTTAGAGTTTTCTTTTTTGAATGTTGTGATTACCTAATTCATGTTTCCAAAGATTCTTTTTTTTCCAAATGTCAGATGAGTCTGCATTACCATCAGATTCTTACCTGTCTTCTCAGATGGAATGTTTCTCTTTTGCATTTGGAGAAAATGTTAATTAACACATTAGGAATGTGTTTGGTACATTTGGTTGCAAATGCAAACAGTCTAATCTTCTATTCATTAGAGCCTTTTGTCTGAATCATTCAAGTGAGTAACAGGTTGCACTGAGACATCACCAAAATGATTCAGTTATCCTAAAAGTACTCCTTTTGTTTTTCTGAGAAGAGTGATGTATTATGAATTATTCAAATTGCATTTTCATTTCATCACCATGGTAACTACTATGGCAACACTTGAAGGGATGGCCATGTTAATTACTTCACCAAACAAGAGATTGTGGCCAAATTTTCTGTGAACTTCGCAGAGAATATTAAATGCATCCATAGGAACTAAACATCATCAGAGGTTTTGTGCCCTGGGCTTTATATTGATGCTGGAGGACCACCAGTGAAAAGGAGGTACACAGAGATGGCTGGACCCAGTTTTCCCCTTTGAGTTCCATTCCCATGTCATTCATGTTATCCTTTCCCAGGGGAGAGCAAAACTGGAGGGCAGAAAGTTATTTATCGAGATACTACCTCACACGAGTTAGAATGGCTAAAATTAACAAGTCAGGAAACAACAAACTTTGGCAAAAATGTGGAGAAAGGGAACCCTCCTACATTGCCAGTGGGAAAGCAAGCTGTTACAGCCACTCTGGAAAACAGTATGGAGGTTCCTCAAAAAGTTAAAAATAGCTACCCTACAACCCAGCAATTGCACTACTAGGTATTTACCCCAAAGATACAAATGTAGTGATCTGAAGGGGGACATGCACCCCAATGTTTATAGCAGCAATGTCCACAACCGCCAAACTATGGAAAGAGCCTAGATGTTCATCGACAGATGAATGGATAAAGAAGATGTGGGTGTATACACACACACACACACACACACACACAGGAATATTACTCAGCCATCAAAAAATGAAATCTTGTCATTTCCAATGATGTGGATGGAAATAGAGGGTATAAGTCAATCAGAGAAAGACAATTATATGATTTCACTAATATGTGGAATTTAAGAAACAAAACAAAAGAGCATAGGGGAAGGGAGGGAAAAATAAAAACAAGACAAAATCAGGGAGCCAAACCATAAGAGACTCTTAATCCTAGGAAACAAACTGAGGGTTGCTAGAAGGGAGAGGGGTGGGGGGATCAGGTAATTGGATGACGGGCATTAAGGAGGGCACATGATGTAATAAGCACTGGGTGTTATATACAACTGATGAGTCACTGAACTCTGCCTCTGAAACCAGTAATATACTATATATTAATTTAAATTTTAAAAAAAGAAAGTTATTTATCAAGTGCTAGGTGCTTTTGCTCTGTGATCTCATTTAATCTTCCTGAGAGTTCTATGGGGTGAGCACTACTGTCTTTCCTCCTGACAGTTGAGAACAAAGCTCAGAGCAATGAGTTCATTCAGTCATTCATCTAACAAGCAGTACTGATGGTTTTCTTCAAGTAACATGGACCAAACCTTACAAATAGAATTAGTGAAGCTGAGATAAAACAAGTCCTTCTGACTCCGAAGTCCATGCTTCTTATGCGATATTGTGTCCAGGCAGGATTGAGTTGCACTGCATCTTCACCACTCTCAAGCCTTGCCTGACAATAGCAGGGAAAATTACATGAGTGTGCATGTGTGTGTGTGTGTGTGTGTGTGAGAGAGAGAGAGAGAGAGACAGAGACAGAGACAGAGACAGAGTTATGGCTGTGGGGGGGAGGGGGGGAGGAGATCTTTCCATATCCATGGTCAGAAAGGGGTTTAGACTGTACTCTACAAGAAAGTAGAATACAAGGTATAATGTCATCTACTACGGGAAACCCATTTTCCAAAAGAATATCCTTTTCTCCACCTTTCAGGAGCACCAAAGTCTTAAATGCAATGAGACCCAAAGCTTAAACTGTAAACAAAAATGCAACTCAAGGAGTTAATTTCACGTGTATAAATGACTTGTAAAATTTCCTTTCCTTTCTCGAGATTTGTGCTCATAGGGCAGTGAGGGCACTGGGACTGAAGAGACGGGAGCAGACTGTGGCACCAGAAAACATGCCTCTTTGGCATAAGGATTACCTTAGGCTGATGAGTTTTAAGAAATAGCAGCAAAGGAGAAGCTCTGAAATTAAGAAGTTACCCTGTGTGGAAAACCTTTACGTTTATAAGGGTGTCTCCTCTCTGTACAAGGAAGAGGAGGAGGACTAAATCTCTAGAAACTCTTGTCAGTGAAGGAGGAAACAACTTAATTCTGCATAATAATCCTACCCTCATTTACTGTGCTTTCCTGATAGCCTCCCATCATTGGCACCCCACTCCCCAATATCTTTTTTTGTCTTTAGCTGAGAGAGTATTTAAGGTGGTGGCTTGGGCCATCACAGGGAGTTCCTCAGGTTTTCCTGCATCTCTCCCTTGTTAAAAGGAGGTATTTATGTTACTAAACTTGTTTTTCTCTTAATCTTTTATTATGGGGGTGGGGAAGTGGTCTCATCCAAGAACCTAGAAGGATAGAGAGAAAAGTTTTTTCCTCCCCTTCAAAAGGTTAGGCTGGGAACTCAGAATGAAAGGCTGAAAATTATTTTGTCCTGAAACAGTGCTCAGAGAAAAGGGAGGTGTTGCTACAATATTGCTCTCCAACCCACCATATCGTGTCGCAAATAATACTGTAGTCGTGAGGCTTCCGTAGTGAGCAAAATCAAATAGCCTCTGCAGTCACAGATCTAGCAATCCAGGGACAGAGACTGGCAATCAAATAATAAGATGATTCCAGAAATAAATGTAAAATTACAAGCCTGTATGAAAGAAAGGTCGCTGTCTTGTGAGAAGGAATAATACTAGGGCCTGTCATGGTCTGAGGGGTCAGGGAAGGCTGCCTCTAAAGGAGAATCTGAGTGGAGATCTACATCTGTCCATTTTTCCTTAAGCTAGCTTCTTCAGTTGTATTCTCCATCTCTAGAAGTGACTGTATAATCTACCTGTTTGCTAAAAAAAAAAAAAAAAGAAAGAAATAGAGAAGTTAGCTTTGATTTCTCTTTCTCCCTCATCCCCTACTCAATCATGAGATTCCTATTTCTCTATATCCAAAAGTTTTTTCTCTTTGCCACCTGGGCAACCCTTGTCCATGCCACCAACCCACATCTTCATCTGAACTAACTCAACAGCCTCCTAATTTGTTTTTCTGCCTTAGCTCTTGTCCTCCTCTTGGCCCTGCCAATCAGAATCCATTCTCCACGATGCAGCAAATGGGATCTTTCAGAAATACAAATATAACAGAGTCACCCTCCTATGTTAAATCTCTTGGGAACTTCCCATTGTCATTAGGATGAAATACAAACATCTTAATATGGCTTATAAAACCCTTCAGGGTCTGCTTCCTCTCATTTCTGCAGTCCCTTCTCTTTCTGCTTGCATCATACCCTCTGGTTATCTTTGATTTCTCTCTGTGCCTGGAATCCACCCTCTTCTCCCTTTCTACCATCCTCTTCATCTATCTGGAACACTCTTCCTCCTTCCTTCTCCTTGTCTCTCTTCGACCTGGATATCTTCCCCAGATCCTCCAGGTCTTAGCTTTCTGATGTCCCTTCCTCTATGTAAACCTGAGGCCCCAGAACTGGGGTTAGGAGCCACATAGCACTAAGCACACTCGATCATAATTGCCAGTTTTCACTTGGTCTGAATCCCTTACTATATTGTCACCTGTCTGCCAGTAGGAGCCGTATCTTTTCTTATCATAGCTCTGGGACATGGGCAGTGCCAGGCTCATTGTAATGGCTCACTAAATATTTGTTGGAAGAAGAACAAAGGAGGAAGGAACAAAGGAATGAAGAGCAAAAGAAAGGATGGGAGGAAGGGATGAAAGGATCCTTAGAGATGGCTCATTGTTCTTCCCTTACTTAAATGACTTTGAAATGGTATGAGCGATTTTGCTCATCTGCTAAAAGCAGCAATACAATTAAGTTCTGCAGCAAGAGAGATGTTCTCTATTTGCACTAATCCGGTAGTCACTAGCCACATGGGGCTCCTGAGCATTTGAAATGTGCTCAGTGTGACTAAATAACTGAATATTTAATATGATTTTATCTTAAATTTAAATAGTGTGGTTACTGGCTACTCTAATGGACAGCACAGGCCTAGAAGAGCCATGGCAGGGCTGATGTCCCACGCCCAACCCCTCCCTCACCATTGCTGCTCCCCTGCTGCTCAATACTGTTCCATTCACTACAGTTTTCCTACTGTTTTTAGGAATTCCTCTAAAATTCTCCTTTCCATGCTGGGCAGTAGAAGTCAAATAAATGCAGCAGATAGGTGTGGCCATTTACACTTCATTTTCAATAGCCTTAATGAGGGTTATTTTGATCTCATAAATACTGGTGATTTCTATCTACATGATCAAGAGCTGCATTTTTCCAAAACACTTGATATAAGGGTAAAATGGTAAAATAAGCAAATAGACTCTCAAACTATTATGCCAAGTGTTCCAAATCAGCTAAAAAAAAAAATTAACAAGGTTTAATTTGAACACTGTTCTTCATTCCTTTGGTGCACAGAGAAAACAGGCTGGAGGAGAGAGGGTGGGCAGGGAGAAAAGCAAGAGACAGGCATGAAATAGAAGATAAGTGTACGATCTCTGCCTCTTCACACAGAGCTGAGTGGCCATCATGCTACAATTACCGTTATCAGAGAACCAGGGCCTGGAGGAAGAACACCAGATTGGGAGTCAGAAGTCTTCTTTCACACCATACAGACTTGCTTGGGCAAGTAACATAAGGTCTCTGAACCTCTGTATTTTTCTTGTCTAGATGGGGAAAATATACCCACTCTCCTTACCTGGTTGGGTTTTTGCAGTTTCACATGAAACAATATATGCCAAAAGAATATGCAATGTAACTTGTTCTTACTGTGACACAAGAGGACATAATTTCAATATTGCCACTTCCAATAAAAACTTATGGTTGGAAAATAAACAAGAATATATCATTTATATTTCTTAAACCACACTAGCCTACTTACCTACCTTCAGCCACTGAAATTTATCTGAAAACATATGTGTATGTGTGTACATATTTATATATATATATATATATTTATATATATTTTTTTTCTTTTTCTAATTAGTACTTATTGTTGGAAATATCTACTTCCACACTTGGCCTGGAGCCTGGAAATGCTGTATAACCTCGTACCAAGGGCCAGATCGTATCTTAGCTGGGCTGGTGTGCAGGGAGCTGTCACACAGACGTGGAATTCAAAATAGGGTGATGTCTGCAAAGAGAGTACATCTTTGGCTCTCTCCTTTCTCCTATTTCTCCTGTAAGTATCTACTTCAACTTCCATATGACACTAACTTCTCCCTTTGAGCAGGTGCCTACTTACTCTGAAATGTTACAGTTCCGTACTTGCACCAAGGTTCTCTTTAGCTTTGAGAGATGTTATCCATTCAATAAGGTTAATTAAGCTTCCAATATATGTCTAGCAATATATTGGATGATTTGTAAAAGTGAAGGAAAAGCCCTCAAGACATACACATTCTGGAGGTGGAGCTCATCTGCATAGACACGACACAATGAGATAGTTTATTAGAGCATACGAGGGAAAAATACACTCTGCCCCTATGCAATTTAAGACCCTTAGACCTTCTAACAGCCTCAGGCATATGACAGTTGGAGCCATCCACTTTCAGTGTCTTCCTACTTTGACTAGAAAGAATATTGACATTCTATAGGTGAAAATTCAGTTTGCAAACTTCATTTTCAGAACAGACAAACCAGCAGAAAATGACAGCTTACACATTAATTGCACATGGAGGATTCTATTAAGTCAGACTATGTGACTGCTACATTCAACATATATATATATATTTTTTTAAAGATTTATTTATTTATTTGACAGAGAGAGACATAGTGAGAGAGGGAACGCAAGCAGGGGGAGTGGGAGAGGGAGGAGCAGGGAGCCCGACATGGGGCTCGATCCCAGGACCCCGGGATCATGACCTAAGCCGAAGGCAGACGCTTAAAGACTGAGCTACCCAGGCGCCCCTCAACATATATTTCTAAATGGATTTTAATGAAGCTTAATTATTCATGATGTGGTATATTATACTGTGTGGGAAGATTCCAACTATTTTCTGATATATCTCCATTATAAGAATATAAGTCCATTAAATACATCCAGCATTATTAAAACCTCTATATATAACTATGACCCAAATATTACTGGTTTCCATAGGTTTGCACTAAAACTACATCCATCTAATCAGCTGTGACCCCTGTATATGTCCACAGTTGCTTCCTGTGTTCGTTTACTCATTCATTTATCCAACTACCCGCCCATCAATCCACTGATCCAACATGGAAGAAGCTTGATATGGAGAAATAACAGGAGCTTAGAATTGGATCTGGCTTTGAATTCAGACTCTAATATTTAATACTAATTATGTCTCTGGGCATCAGTTTCTCATTGTAAAAGAGAGTAATACACATAATACCTAACCAATAAGTTACTGCAGCATTATAGGATACTTGCTGTAGGGATAAATTTCTAATTATCTAATCTTGACTCAGAAGAAAAATAAAACAATAATTAACCTTGTACTAAGGAATTCCTTCTGCAAAATAGTGATATAACCACGTGTCCTCTATTAGAAGAAGAGAAACACAGACCATGGTAATTGTCAGGGCTCAGAGAACAAATGAGTGTTTTGGTTTCCCACATACCATGGAATAGACGTAATTTTAGACTGGTCAGCCCAATCCTGTTGGTCAGGCATTCTGATTTCTACTGTGCCAATTCATGTCTTTCTAAATAAAGTAGTTAAAAACGAAGTCTCGGGGCACCTGGGTGGCTCAGTCGTTAAGCGTCTGCCTTCAGCTCAGGTCATGGTCCCAGAGTCCTGGGATCGAGCCCCACATCAGGCTCCCGGCTCGGCGGGAAGCCTGCTTCTCCCTCTGCCTCTGCCCCTGCTTGTGTTCCCTCTCTCACTGTCTGTCAAATAAATAAAATCTTTAAAAAAAAATTAAAAAGAAGTCTATTTTTTTTAAGGTTTCTTTTTTTTTAAGATTTTATTTATTTATTTGACAGAGAGAGACACAGCGAGAGAGGGAACACAGCAGAAGGAGTGGGAGAGGGAGAAGCAGGTTTCCCATGGAGCAGGGAGTTCGATGCTGGGCTTGATCCCAGGACTCTGGGATCATGACCTGAGCTGAAGGCAGACGCTTAACCACTGAGCCACCCAGGCGCCCAAGAAGTCTATTTTTAAAAGAACTTTTGGGCACCACTGCTCTGGCAAAGCAGCCAGGGAGTAGGGTTATCTCAGTGCATGTGTTTTTGTTCATCTGATACTTGAGAACCAACTCAGACTTCTCCTTTAAGGAGAAAAGTCATGAAAAGTGAGGGTTCAGTAACCTCCAAAAGAAGTCATCAGCATTCGGTCTGTAACCAGCTCTGTCCACCCTAAGGAAGCCAGAGGCAAATGATGCCATTTCTACATTTTCCCGTGTGCCTGGAACCCAAGTAAATAGACCTTTGCTTAGTGTTAATACATATTTAACTCAGTCTAAATCGGTGGTGGACTCAGGAGAATTAAGACTGGCATATATAGATGGTTTTGATTAAACTCAAAAGTCACTTTTGAGGAAGAAAAAAAAAGTAAAGCACCTAGCAGAATGCCCCGCATGGAGCATGAATACAGCGGGTAGTTTCATTCCCCAAACTTTGACTGAGACCTTATCACGTGCCATGTACCATCCATTCTTGACCAGATAAAACTAGTTCCCTGCTCTCTGGGGGCCTATAATTCAGTGCTGGAGGAGTTCACTGACGAATATAAATAACGTGAGTTTCCTAAGGCCACACTGTGGGCCTCGAATAGAAGGGACGAACCCCCTCTGCTGAGAAGGCACAGGGAGGTTCACTTGAGAGTGGCCTGTTCCTGGGAATGTGAATGGCAAGGTATTTATGAGACTTTAGTCCATGCCTGTCTTGTGCTTGACCATGATGTACTATTGGGTCTCGGGATCACTCTCTATCAGCAGAGCAGAGTTTGATAGTAAAACAGTAACACCAATCCTGGTTTTGCTACCCTCGAAGCTATTCCTGTACGTTCATTTTTTTCATCAAATATTTACGGACTACCTACGATGTGCCAGGCACTCTGTAAACAGCATTAATAATAAAGCAGATATTTATTCTATTCCCGGGAGCTTATGATAGATAATAAGCAAATAAATAACTTAATAATTGGAAACAATTTAACAAAAACTCAAACAGGCTTTTGCAAATTATAATACAATCTAGGGAGGAAGAGGATGAGGGAACGGAGAAAAAATAGGGTAAACTTCCTTTAGGTGTTAGCAGAGGCCTTTTTTGGAGCTCGTGTTCCCACTGGAGGCACGAAGGCAGGGGAGGACTGAGGTGTGAGAAGAGCAGGGATGGCAGGAGAGCATTTCAGGGAGAAAGAAGAGCGCGTGCTAAGGCCCAGAGGTGGGGGCACGTTTGGCACACTCCAGCTCTTGAAAGGACACCAGTGAGGTTGCTGGTGGCGTGTGTTGAGAAGGCTGCACAAAATCCTCACTCAGGGCCCATTCCCCTCCACTCCACCATGACGTTCTCTTTTCAATTCAAGTGAGAGTAACGGCAGAGTTACTAAAGCAACATGAGCATGCCCTCTCTCTTCTCCCACTACTCTCCCCCATTCACACAGACCACTCTGGCTCCCATGCTCCCTGAGTTCAACAAGCAGGTGCTGCCTCCAGGCTCAGCATCTGCTCCTACCTCCACTGGAGTGCTTTTTGCCCAAATCCCCCCACCACAGCCCTGTCCCTTGCCCCCTTCAAATATTTGCCTTCTTGGTGAGGACATCTCCACCCATCTCATCTAAAATCTCACCTCTCCCAGCCCTCCCACACCCACTTGTTTTCTCTTTCTCCATTGCATTTATCCTCTTCTGAAGAGCTAGGAAATGACCTTCTGGACTCTGCTCAGTCTCTCTCCTCTAGACTGTAAGCTCCAGGAAGACAGGGATTTTTGTCCATTGTGTTCACTGCTCTATCCCTAGCTTCCAGAAGAGTGCCAGAGGAGGCACTGGAGGACAATTTGTTGAACAAATCTCTTTTAATCCTCATGAGCGAGCTCAAGGGGATGGTGAATTTGCACACATGAAGTTACAAAAATCATGTCATTGACAAATTAAAGTCTTGCATTGATGAAGTTGTATTCAGTTTGACAGTCTTTCCATCTCATGAAATGAAAATCAATGACAATTTATTAAAGCCAGTAATTTTCCTTGCTATTCATCAAATATTAGTAACATTGTGACAATGTTACCTCCATTGATTGCATTTCACTTTGAAAGTCAAACAGAATTAAAATAAAAGGTTTTCTGTGAGATTCAATTCTTTTTAAATAATTGTATCTCTTATCTTCTGGTATTGTTATATAAACTGTACACTGTAATGAATTATATGCTCAAGGTATAAAGAGAAAGAGGTCTTAAAAGTATGTTTCATTTTGCTGCCGTTTTAAATTTAAAAACCAGAATGCAAGCAGGGAAGTTTTTTTGGGGGGAGGGGGATTGTCTGTTTTTCCACTCTAAGAGATAAAACACAAAATAGAGCAACACTAAAAGAAATACTACTAGCCAGATGGGTGTGTCTCCTTGCTAAACTTACGGTGATTAAAACTTTCCATTTTTGGTACTTATTTGAACTTGATGTCTGCAGTCAGAAGCCTCTCAGGCTGTGGGATAACTGAGAAACTACATACCAGCACACTCCAAAATAGTCTTTTTAATCAGCTACTTACCTTTGAAAATACAAAGAATCACTTTTCTTCTCCTGTTGAACTCCAGACTCCCTTTCTCCACAAGAATGCCATACTTTTAATCATCAGGATACAAATCCTTAGTTGCTATATTCTTTCTGGCTCTAGTTA
Source organism: Mirounga angustirostris (assembly GCF_029215605.1). NCBI lineage: Eukaryota > Metazoa > Chordata > Mammalia > Carnivora > Phocidae > Mirounga > Mirounga angustirostris. The sequence continues at coordinate 119,093,077 of NW_026991714.1, forward strand.
TGTCAAGTTGTATCTTAGAAGTCCCCTTCTAGAATGTGACTGGAGGGGTGAGGATGTCAATCCAGGCAAATCAGCTAACACAGGGAATGTACACAGGCAGGATCTTGAGTCAAGGGAATGAAAGAGTGAGCAGGACCTGCAGAGAAGGGCGGAGCAAATGACCTTTGCTCTTGACTTTTGAGGCATTCCACTGTATGGGAACATGCAGGCATAGGATTTCCGGACCCACCCTCTGTTGCTGACATTCCCTTAGCTTACAAAAAATTCTAGGTGAATAGAGGACAGGCCTAGTTTAGAAGGATGGAAAACAGTGATCAGACAAGCCTTGCTGGGCCCCAAATCAGGGAAAAGCATCTTTCAGAACTATAGCATCTGTCTTTCCAGAAACTACTGGACTATATCAAAAGGATAGAAATTAATCCATAAAATTCTAATGCTAGCACAGCTTCACAACCTAATCAAAAACTCTGGCAATGTGATGCTTTTTTGTGTGTGTGACAGTGTCTTTTCCAGTGATATAAACATTCTGGTAGCACTAGTAGCTTTACCTTGATGTAAGCTCTTCCCAAGTGATGCTCAGCTCAGGATCTCACACACAGTAGTCCCTTGATACATGCCCACCAATCACTGGATAAGTGAATGAAGGATCAACAAAGGAACAACCCTTTCTAGCAAACAGCATTTTACTCTGAAAAGCAAGAAGCTTTCCAAGAGTTAGCATTTTACAACCTGGTTTCTCTAAAAGCTTTTGATACAAAGGTTCTTAGAGAGGATAAACATTACATTTTTTAAATAAAAGACAATTCAACAATAAAAAAATTTTTCTTTCAGTGCTAAAGCATCAAACACATTTAAAAGACCATTTTGAATCTTGCAAAAACAAAGTGAGCTTTAATGCATAGCAGAGAAAGTTCATCGTGTACAAAGTCCCCTCTTTGCTAATTTTAATTTTTTCATATAGTAGCCTCCATATATGAGAACCAGTGGGCCCACATCTGTCCTCCCTTCTCCTGCTCTACCTCCCCTAGAGGTGATGGTAGCACTTTGGAGTGGGGATGAAGGTGACTTAGTCCTAGCCAGGCTGCCCTGTCTTTGGAGAAATCACTTAGTAGCTCTGGGAGCCTTGCTTTCCTCCCTTGCAAAATGACAGAAGAATGCTTGCCCTACCACACCACCCGGATGGTGTGGGAAGTGCTTTGAAAATGCTGAAGCAGAATACAAATGTAAAACGCTCACATGAAGTATCACCAAAAGAGGCCCTTCTTGCTTCCTTAGAGTGACTCCACAGCCAACAGCCTGCCCCTGACTTTTAACTGGAGGGTATGGGAATTTCCAGGGAGGTGGATCTCAGCTGGAAATGAAAGGCACTAAATATTTCATCTTCTAAATCCAAAGGCATAAGCACTACCACCTTATCATGCCTGCTGCGTCACCACAGAGCTGACCGAAAGGGTTTACTTCAGAAAAACCCGTTCTGAAAAATCCCATCCTAGATGTCTATATAAAGAAAGATGAGCCTAGGGGGTATCCCCAAACTTAGGTCAGGAAGTAGTAACTACGTACTATGGACTGAGCTGTGTCTCCCCAAAATTCATATGTCGAAGTCCTAACCCCCCAGGGCCTCGGAATGTGAGACAGAGTCTGTAAAAAAGTAATTAATTTAAAATTAAGTCATTAGAGTGGACCCTAATCCAGTATGACTGGTACCCTCATGAGAAGAGATTAGGAACAAAGACAGGTTATAGAAGACAGACCATGTGAGGACGCAGGGAGGGGAAGATGACCGGTAAGCCAAGGAGAGAAGCCAGCTGACCCCTTGTCCTTTAAGGGACCCAGCCTGTGATACTCTGTTATGGCAGCCTGAACAGACTAATACACTATACCGGCACCTTTCTCTCTCCACGAGAGAAGGGGATACATTGGACTTGGCACCTCTTTCTACCTCAAAGATTATGCCCAATTCTTTTCCCCCCTAGGTAGGGTCAGTGGTGACTGGTCTGAAGGTTGCTGAGTTGCTGAATCTGCAGGGTACCTGATTATTTGACATTGCCAGGTAAGAAAGGGGGCAGGAGACAGAAGGTGAAACTGGGAGGGGCCCAACCACCACCACTCAATGAGAACACTTGAGTTTCCTTTGGGCTGAATGGATACTGTGCAGAGTAGCTGGCTTCCCCTACTTGGGCCTTCCACCAGAGCACGGGGACCTCAGCCTCAAGAGGCTCTAAGGAAGATTCACCACCGAGGGAATGAGAATCAGCAAGAAGTCCAGCCTTGGCAGATACCCATGCCAGGAAACAGTACAGGAAAATGCCCTCACCTGGAGGAGCCCCGAAACAAGCCACAGGTGAGCTGTCCTCAACATCCAGCATTTGGACATGGATAGCACAGGGCGGATGAAGAGCCTGTTAGGAACAGATCTAAAAAACCAGCAACCTACTGAAAAGGAATGGTAAACTTGCCACCATGTTGGCCACTGGAGAGAGAAAATGTGTGTCCTTCTTCCCTCATTAGGGAAGATGGTTGAGAGGGCAGACTCTATCCTACTAATGGTTCTGACAACAGTTCCAATGGGGGAGGGGGAGGAGGGCAGCATCTGCACCATCCAGTGATTCTCCAACACCAGCTGAGGGTCCTACAATTCAATTCTGACACTGTATATCCCCACCCACTTCACACAGTAATGGCAAGCCCAGGTTGGTACCTATGCTTCTGACTGCCTGGCTATAGACAGAAGGTTCCAATGACTGCCTCTTCAGGTTTGACTAATTGGCTAGAGTGGTTTGTAGAACTCAGAGAAACCTTCTACCTGACAGCCAGATGGAAGAGATGCATAGGGCAAGGTATGAGGAAAGGGTGAGGAGCCTCCATGCTCTCTTCCCACAAGCCATTCTCCCTAAATCTCCAGGTGTTCACCCATCTGGAAACTTGCCAAACTCTGTCCTTTCGGGGTTTTATGGAGGCTTCATTACATAGACACAGCTGATTAAATCACCACCTGCTGGCAACTGAACTCAATCTCTAGCTCTTTTCCCTTCCTGGGAGTTCAAGGGATGGAACTGAAAGTTCCAACCCGCCAATCACAGGATTGGCTTCTGTGGCAACCAGGCCCCATCCGTTGGTTACCTACTGGCTTTCTAAATCTCACCTCGTTACCCTAACAAAGACACCTTTGTTGCTCTCATCATTTAGGAAATTCCAAGGATTTTCAGAGCTTTGTGCCAAAAAACAGGGACAAAGACCAAATATATATTTGTTTTAAATCACAATATCACACCTTCCTTTTCCCCCAAACAGTTCCATCCTCCAAGTCAGGCCCATGAATGGATAAGTGGAAATATCTCGGTAATACAGTTGGATTACAGAAATCAATGGACTGTCCTAAATTTTAAAAGGAACTGGGAGGAAAAAAGAGAGAGAAAAAAGGAAAAAAAAATTCTTTCCTAGAAGAGAATGGGAAATTTGGGGTCAAAAAAGTCAGCGCAGTCTTGAGACTCAGGAGAGTTGCCCACTGTGTGTATCCATCGCACAGCTTCTCAGCCAAACACCTCACACAAATGAAGCACAGTAGCGCTTCCTGGCAGGCTTTACTCAAAAATAATCTGCTTCTGGCCGCAGTGTTTTTTCAAAATCTAGTAATTTACCTCCTCACAATCTCACTCCTAAACTTGAACTTCACCTCTGCAACAGACTAACAGTGGGATACAACAAGTAAGACATGCTCTGGTGTTGCCTCATTTGTAAAATGGGGACAATAATACCATCTGGCAGAGTGGTTGTAAAGAGTAAATGATATAAAACATTTAAGATCAAGCCTGGTATATACTGATGTGGGAAAAACGTTAGGGTTCAAAGCCCATGGCCAAGAAAGAATTCTTGAGACATCTTTGGTGCAAAAAAGGTGGTTTTATTAAAGCACGGGGACGGGACCGGTGGGCAGAGGTCCTGAGGGGAGGTGATTATACACCTACAAGTTGGGAGGGGCTTAGCTACAGCCTAGGTCTCTAAGGAATTTTGGAAACAAGGTTTCCAGGACCTTGAGGGGACTAGCTATTGTTAGGAAAAGGTCATTTATTACCATCTGATAAAACCTTAGTCATGAGACCCTTCAGACGTGTATCAGTGGGCCATATGCTTGGGGAATGATTGCCAACACGCATCTTGGGGTGTTTAGAGATAAAGGAAATTTCTAAAGGAATTTTTATATGTTAAAGCAGACTTACAGGACCCCTGGGGGTTGGGCTAAGATTGCCTGTTGCCCTTAGCGAAGTATTTACATCAAGCCAGTTGAGTCCCTAGAAGAATGTCACTCCGCCTGTTTGAAGGACTTGTCAATGGGCTGTAGGTAGTAAGGCAATTTAATAATCTTTCTTCTGCCTTTGTTTCCCATATCAATACTACATCCTTTTTTCTTTTTTTTTTTTTAAAGATTTTATTGATTTTATTTATTTATTTATTTATGAGAGAAAGAGATACAGAGACAGAGAGAAAGAGAGAAAGGAGGAACAGAGAAAGAGGGACAAGCAGACTCTGCTTGGAGCCCGATGCAGGGCTCGATCTCGGGACTCTGAGATCATGACCTGAGCTGAAACCAAGAGTAAGACGCTCAACCAACGAAGCCACCCAGGCGCCCCCATACTATATTTTTGATAAATGACAGTTACTGTTACTATTATTAACAATAATTATATGAGAAAATCTTACATTCTAGGAACACTAATCTATCGATGTTATCCAAACAAAGATATTCATTCCCAGCGCAAGCTCTTTGTCTAGAAAACACGTGGCACTGTAGGGGCCAAGGGCAGGCCACCCCGAAATTATGTCACTTCGGCGTATTATTTTAAACAGAAGTTAAGAGGCAGCCTATACAAGAAGGATGGTCAGACCTGACTCTGTCCCCTTGAAAGCAGGAAATAAATCTCAATGTGCAAGTTACCCTCCCTGTACCAGAAGGTAAAGTACACATTCTCAGAGACAGAAAATTGAGAGCTGAGAAGGCTGCATAAACAATCTTTGTTACTTTTGACTCATTTACTACTCCCACCCAAATTCTGCTCAGAATTTCTTACTAATATTAAAGGCAGGTAGCTGGGTTCTAGCAGGAGGCCTGGAGGCCAGCAAAAGTCGTGGCCAGCAATCGGGAAAGTCAGAGGCCTATCTGGCAGCACTCCAAAATGAAGCCACAAGAAGCCAGATCAAACCAGACAGGCCCAAGATGGTTGACAAAGGAGACTGGAAACCCCTGACCAAATGAGGAAGAAAAATCACAAACTTCGCTTCCAAGAAATCCCCACCTTAAGTAATATATATTCTATCCCCTAGTTAACAACTGTCAATAAAAAATGGAAACCCAAACCCCAGGGCTCTCAGCTCTTGCTCTCTTGAGCTCACACATTCTCCTATCTGGAGAGTGTACTTTAGTCCCTCTGCTGTCTTGTGTCTGTTCTTGAATTCTTTCTTGTGAAAAGACCAAGAGTCTGGAGTGACACCTCTTTGGGATGGCCTGGGTCAAGGCCTGGGGTCTCCCCAGTTTATCTGGCGGCACTAACTGAAGCTCCGAAAGTTAAATTTTCTTTGTCCTGCCAATTCCTCACAGATTTATTGTTTCTGCATCTAAAAAGTAAAAAATTCCTCGCCTTGGTCATTTCTTTAGTTCCAATTTCATTATTGGGCCTCTATGCTCATGTTATAAAACTTTGTTTTTTTCTCCTGTTAATCTGTCTCATATAAATTTAACTCTTAGTCTAGCTAGAAGAATCCTGAAAATTGGAAAGTTTCTTCCTCCTCCTCAGTACCTACCCCATAACACAGGACCATGGGGGCTACATCAAATCTCACCTTTTCTATGAACCTTTTTCAGCTTCCTCATTGTACCTCCTTCATCCTCTTCGCAACACTACAGAAGAAACTTTTTCTCCTGCTAGGTAGCTTCTGTTCTATTTGTGGAAAAAGTACTTAGCATATTAGTTTTTCCAGCTAAACAACAAACCCTTTAAAGGTCAGAACATGGGTTACTCAGTTTTGTGCCTAGTAGGTAGTATGTGCTCAATGTTTATTACCTTGAATTAGATGGTTAGCTGACGCATTCTTATCTACATGAGGTGTTGAACTAGAAGATGCTCTAGGGTTGTGTCAGAATCATCTGGAGAGCTTGTTAAAATACAAGTTCCTGGGCTGCACCATCAGTGAGCCAAACTCAGCCAGTTAGAAGGGGCCCAGGGCATTTTAACAATCACTCACCCTTCCACAAGCTAATTAGTCTATAAGTGAAACAGCCACAGACAGCTCCAGCTCTGGGATTCCATGATTCCATGAGTCAGAGAGCTCACATCTGAGTGTGCCCTTTGTTCCTTTCCCAACTCAACTCTTCAGCCCTTTTTAATTATGGGAGAAGGAAAAAAGACTTTGTTCTTTTGTTTCCAATGTAGGAAACAATTTTTACTGAGGACCAATTTGTTCATGGTTGAGCACAGAATTGTTTTAGTATTCAAATTAGTTCAGTGTTTGATGAAGCATTTCTTGAAATTATTTCATAGCCCACAAACTAGTTTTTCGGGTTTTTTTTTTTTTTTGGCCTAAAAACAGTCTATCAGGCATCATGTACAGTACTCACAGTTCAAAATGGTCTTTCCAGAAGCTTTAGGAATTGTTCTCTAGCTCAAAAGGCCCATGAGTATAATTCTGCGAGACTCCTGCAGCAGATCTCTGACCTACAAATCTTGCATTTCAAATCTGGTTATTTTCTTAGAATGTATTCTCTCTCCTCCAACCCAAGTTGCAATAGTGAACACATTTTTTTTTTTTTAAACAAATGAGGAAAAAGTTGCTTTAAGGAAGCGGTATCTAAAAAAGACATACATTAGAATAGTCCCAGGTATTAAAATAGAGATTACCTGGCCATTTCTCATGTTTTGAACTATCCAGCATCCTTTCACACCCTCCCCATCACCTCCCACCAAGCCTATGCAGCTGGACAAGGGACAAAGCATTAAAACCTCCGGAGAAAGATCTTAGACCTGTGGTCACTAAGAAGAAGAGGAAGGAGTAAATGAGGCAGGTGGTTGGGGGCTGGAAAGTTGTCTTTACCATGGCACCTTCTACCAATCGAGAAGAAAGTTTGTTCCTATTTCCCTTCCCTGCAGAAAAGTATAGGAAAAATGAAATTGGGCATACTTCCAGTCCTCAACTGAATTGCTGGTGAACTCTAATTATCCTGGGGAATTCTGGTTGAAAATCCAACATAAATATGCTATTTCAGAAAGTGTAATTAGAAAAAAAAAATCAATATATCTGCAACATTGCTTGTTAAGAATACTGCATCCCATAATAAACATTAAATATACTTTTTCCTTTAAACCTGTTAATTATCTTTGCTCTTCCATAAATATTAGAGGATGTTCTCTCTTCTGGTCCTGGTGTACTCTGCTACCTACCACCAAGCTTGGGTTTCTGGAGAGACAGATAAGGGGCCCTCACAAACACATTTATCCTTAAACATGCCTTCTTCCCCAAAAGTTCTGTCCATTTTCCACCTCGAGGAGCTGGAAAGGTCCATGTTTAAGAGTTCTGACCTCTACATGGCACATGTATGACCACTTCTCACCCCATGTCCACGCAAATTTTTCAATTTTGAAACATCATATATACAGACTAGTGTGTACATATATATAAGATATGTATAGTTTACAGAACACTATGATCACCAGTTTATGTTACATGCCCGTTAAGAAATAGAACATCAGTGTTATCTTAGAGTTTCCTTCCAGATTATGTGCCATGTTTCACTGCTCTCAGAGAAAACCATCGGGTGACTTGTATAATAATAATTTTTCCCCTTTTTATAGTTTTATACCTATATGTACATATTTAAAAAATCCAATTTTGTATTGCCTGTTTTTGAACTTTATACAAATGAAAACATATGTATGTGTATGTATATATATGTGGATATGTGTATGTTTGTGTATATATATATGTGTATATATATATATATTTTTTTGAGATTTGCCTCTCTTGCTCAGTATGTTTATAAAATTCTTGATGCATGAAGCTGTGGTTCATCATGGCCATTGTTTGTATACTATTTCACCATATACGTTAACCATAGTTTTTGTATCTGTTCTCATCTTGGTGGACTGTTAGGTTGTTTCATGTTTGGGCTATTACAAACCTGCTTTGATTGTCCTTCTGTGAATCTTCTGATGCCCGCTATAAGAGTTTTTCTAGGATAGCTAGCTAAAGGGAGACTTGCCAGCCCAGAAGATATACACATTTACTTTATGAGACAATGTCTAATTGTTTTCCAAAGTGGTTATACCAATTATACTCCTACCATGAGTATAGGAGAGTTCTACTTATTTCCATCTTTGCCAATTTTCTCTAAAGACAAACCTAGCTCCCTTAATCCTCCTCAGCACAGAGCTTGAAGACTTTATGACAAATTTCTCAAAGCTGGCATATAAGATAAAACCTGTTCGTCATCTCCAATATAGAAGGTCCCCTTCATTTATCTTTCTCAAGCCTTAGAATCTGGAGAAAGCCCGTAAGAAGCCGGCTCCTAACTCCCAGTCTTTGAAGCCCCACCTTGGCCTCTCTCAGCCTTCCAGAGTCAAAGGTACGCCTATGCAAGACACCTCCTCGGTCTCCAAATACATATTCTCAGGCTTAAGATCAAAACTATAAGAAAACATGTTTAACAAAAAAGAGGAAAAAATTTAAATAATCTTTCCCATCTTCCGACCAAAATATTTTCTTATTTCTAAGGTGACTATTTCTTTTTTTTTTTTTTAAGATTTTATTTATTCATTTGAGACACAGAGATACAGAGAGAGAGAGAGAGCATGAGCAGTGGGAGAGGCAGAGGGAGAGGAAGAAGCAGACTCCTCGCTGAGTCAGGAGCCCGATGTGGGACTCGATCCCAGGACCCTGGGATCATGACCTGAGCCGAAGGCAGACGCTTAACCATCTGAGCCACCCAGGCGCCCCTAAGGTGACTATTTCTATCAAACTCAAAATATTATCAATAAGGTAACAGGAGGAAAAAGAGTATCTGGACACAAAGAGAAAAAGACTACATAAAAGCTCAAGAATGGGGCGCCTGGGTGGCTCAGTTGGTTAAGCGACTGCCTTCAGCTCAGGTCATGATCCCGGGGTCCTGGGATCGAGTCCCGCATCGGGCTCCCTGCTCTGCGGGGAGCCTGCTTCTCCCTCTCCCACTCCCCCTGCTTGTGTTCCCTCTCTTGCTGTGTCTCTCTCTGTCAAATAAATAATCTTTAAAAAAAAAAAAAAAGCTCAAGAATTTTATTTTCAGCACTAAAGCATCTGCAATTTTTTAGACTTATGTCTCACAAAAGTTATTGAGAATTTTCTTGCTTTGCTCGTCCCCTGAAGGGGTTCTAAGGAGCAAATAAAACATGGATAAATCCGGCTAAATTTTCCATATATATGCCAAAAAGTCCAGTCCTCAGGTCCCCCCAAAACAGAGCAACACAATCACTAACGCCCAGAAAACAGCTGTTCTTCCCTCTTTTCCGGCAAAGCAGAGAGGTTGTTCCCAGAAGAGAGCAGTCTCTGTGGTCCATTACGTAGACCTCTTACCTCTTTAAGAGTAATACATGAATTGCCTGACTAGTACCCAATTCACTTAGTGATTATTTAAAAGCACCCAGTCATGTTTTCTTTCAAACTCAATGTGTGACTCAGGAAAATCAGTTAAGCACAGTTGCCCCACTAGTAAATGGGGTATGGGGCCAGATGATTTCTGACATTCTACTGCACTTTTACATTCTTTGATTTTTACTTTTCATATCTCCAGGTCGAGTGCTACCAGGCAGATTGACAGCCTAATATAAAGTGTGCTTTTATGCAGGTCAACGATAACTATTCCTGAAAGCATTTGCTATAGTTGAGCTATGCAGCTGCCAATTTATGAAGCTGATGATAGATAACCAAGCAGATAGCTTAATAAAGCATGATTACTACTAATTTCTTAACTTGGCTATCAGTCTGTGCCTATTGGCTTTCCAATGGAAAAGGGTGATGGCAGGTAGTACTGGTTGGCTCCCAGCAGCCGTTTCCTCTTCTTCCTTTTGACAGACCCTCATTTGGGAGCTCTGCAATGTGCCCAGTTGGAATCATAGTAATCTCATTTTCTTTCTTGACTGCGTATGGGAGTGAGCATATGACTCCATCCTGGCCAATGAAGCAGAAGATGATGACTGCTAGGTACTTCTGGAGATGGCTTCTCTCTCTGATGAGAGATAGAGGTATAAAAGTAGATGACTCTAACCTGCCACTTCTTCCTTCCTGCCTTTGGATTTTGTCCTGACAGGACATGATGATTAGGGCTGTGTTACCTATTTAGTGGGAATGAAATGCTGAAGGCAACCAAGCTGAAAGCAGGAAAGAGTTCAAAGACACTGCCGAGGAGCTCAATTATCCCTGAAACCACCAAACCCCAGATGTTTTGTTACATGAGATTAATAAATGTCTATAATTTGAGACACTTTTATACGAGTATTCTTACACAAACGACCTGAGACACACTTCTCCATACAAAGGTCTATGATGTCTAAATGACATTGCTCTGAGGACATGGATGTCTCCAGGCCTAGCTTCACAGTTGATGAAATGATTCATCCCCTGAGATGTAGATGATCTGGTCCTCTGCCACCTCCTAGAACTGGCTTTAGGCTAATTACTAAAATGGATGCATTATCATGCCATCTCTGACATTCCTCAATGCTCTCTCCTTAGCTGCGTTGTCCAGTGGGAAAATGAGGAACATCCTTAGGGTGCAAAGAAAATGCATACAACATGGAAAGAAGTCTAGCCTTGATAAATACTCCAGAATTTTACAATCAGAGAATTTAAAAATATGTTAATATCATATATACATAAGTTCTACAATTTACATTAAAATATTGTTCTGAATTTGAATAACTGTGGTAAAGATTTCTAGTACACATTTTCTTCCAGCTCTTCTCTCATCCTGGACCTACTGAAGATGGAACTTTGTAAGGCCATTGTAGGTAGTTGGAGCCATTGAGTGGTCCTAGCTAGAGAAATATGACTGGAAAGAATGCAGAATTTCAGAACTCCTATGGACTAGTGACTACTGTAAATTTCCTATTCTTTCTGAATGGGACTGTTTATCATACCTTCCTATTCCTTCTCCATGAATGTATATTAGAAGAATGGAGATAGGATAAACTTGTCTCTTTAGTCCATAGGTCACCAGACCAAGATACACCCCTTCTGAACATGATGGAGATGATCTATATCACCTAGAGTGGTGCACTGTGCAAGAATTAAGTTCCCAGATGGGACTTCGACTTATCCTCCTAAGGAGGTGGTTGAGTGCACTCTTCATGTAGACAGAAGCATATACCAAGTATTTCATAATTAGGAAGACAAACTGCAATGGAGATGATGTGAGCTCACCCATATTCCTTCCCCCTCTCCCTTCTGAGATTAGAATTCCCAGTAACCTTGCAGTTAGGCAGGGTCATAAGCCACTTTTATCCACTGAAAGAAAAAAAGTGATATGAATCTCTTTGAGGCCAAAGTATTCTGAAGACAGTATTGCCATCCTGACACTCTTCTCATCTCCTTTGACAAGAAATGAGATCACATTTTAAGATAGTGACCTAGAAGATAGAGGAAAGCTTCTAAATAAAGTGCCTCCTACCCTAAATTAGGTTTTTTTTAAATTTTATTTTGTTATGTTAATCACCATACATTACATCATTAGTTTTTGATGTAGTGTTCCATGATTCATTGTTTACGTATAACACCCAGTGCTCCATTCAATATGTGCCCTCTGTAATACCCATCACCAGGTTAACCCATTCCCCCACCCCTCAAAATGGTTGAAAGACCTAAATGTGAGACAGGAATCCATTAAAATCCTAAAGGAGAACACAGGCAGCAACCTCTTTGACCTCAGCAGCAGCAACTTCTTCCTAGAAACATTGCCAAAGGCAAGGAAAGCAAGGGCAAAAATGAACTATTGGGACTTCATCAAGATAAAAAGCTTTTGCACAGCAAAAGAAACAGTCAACAAAACCAAAAGACAACCGACAGAATGGGAGAAGATATTTGCAAATGACATATCAGATAAAGGGCTAGTATCCAAAATCTATAAAGAACTTATCAAACTCAACACCCAAAGAATAATCCAATCAAGAAATGGGGAGAAGACACGAACAGACATTTTTCCAAAGGAGATATCCAAATGGCCAACAGACACATGAAAAACTGCTCAACATTGCTCGGCAATAGGGAAATCCAAATCAAAACCTCAATGAGATACCACCTCACACCAGTCAGAATGGCTAAAATTAACAAGTCAGGAAACGACAGATGTTGGCGGGGATGCGGAGAAAGGGGAACCCTCCTACACTGTTGGTGGGAATGCAGCCGCTCTGGAAAACAGTATGGAGGTTCTTCAGAAAGTTGAAAATAGAGCTACCATGTGACCCAGCAATTGCACTACTGGGTATTTACCCCAAAGATACAAATGTAGTGATCCCAAGAGGTATGTGCACCCCGATGTTTATAGCAGCAATGTCCACAATAGCCAAACTGTGGAAAGAGCCAAGATGTCCATTGACAGATGAATGGATAAAGAAGATGTGGTATATATATACAATGGAATATTATGCAGCCATCAAAAGGAATGAAATCCTGCCATTTGCAACGACGTGGATGGAGCTGGAGAGTATTATGCTGAGTGAAATAAGTCAATCAGAGAAAGATATACATCATATGATCTCACTGATATGAGGAATTCTTAATCTCAGGAAACAAACTGACGGTTGCTGGAGTGGTGGGGGGTGGGAGGGATGGGGTGGCTGGATGATAGACATTGGGGAGGGTACGTGCTATGGTGAGTGCTGTGAATTGTGTAGGACTGTTGAATCACAGACCTGTACCTCTGAAACAAATAATACGTTACATGTTAAAAAAAAAAAAAAAAGAAGATAATAGGAAGGGAAAAATGAAGGCGCGAATCAGAGGGGGAGACAAACCATGAGAGACTATAGACTCTGAGAAACAAACTGAGGGTTCTAGAGGGGAGGGGGGTTAGGGTTATAAAAGAAAGAACAAGAACCATATGATCCTCTCAATAGATGCAGAAAAAGCATTTGACAAAGTACAGCATCCTTTCTTGATTAAAACTCTTCAGAGTATAGGGATAGAGGGTACATACCTCAATATCATAAAAGCCATCTATGAAAAACCCACAGCGAATATCATTCTCAATGGGGAAAAACTGAGAACTTTCCCCCTAAGGTCAGGAACACGGCAGGGATGTCCACTATCACCACTGCTATTCAACATAGTACTAGAAAAGTCTTAGCCACAGCAATCAGACATCAAAAAGAAATAAAAGGCATCCTAATAAGCAAAGAAGAAGTAAAACTCTCACTCTTTGCAGATGATAGGATACTTTATGTGGAAAACCCAAAAGACTCCACCCCAAAACTGCTAGAACTCATACAGGAATTCAGTGAAGTGATAGGATATAAAATCAATGCCCAGAAATCAGTGGCATTCCTATACACCACCACCAAAACAGAAGAAAGAGAAATTAAGGAGTCGATCCCATTTAACAATTGCACCCAAAACCATAAGATACCTAGGACTAAATCTAACCAAAGAGGCAAAGGATCTGTACTCAGAAAACTATAAAATACGAAAGAAATTGAAGAAGACACAAAGAAATGGAAAAACGTTCCATGCTCATGGATTGGAAGAACAAATATTGTGAAGATGTCAATGCTACCTAGAGCAATCTACACATTCAATGCAATCCCCATCAAAATACCAACCACTTTTTTCAAAGAAATGGAACAAATAATCCTAAAATTTGTATGGAACCAGAAAAGATGCCGAATAGCCAGAGGAATGTTGAAAAAGAAAAGCAAAGCTGGTGGCATCACAATCCCAGACTTCCAGCTCTATTACAAAGCTGTCATCATCAAGACAGTATGGTACTGGCACAAAAACAGACACATAGGTCAATGGAACAGAATAGAGAGTCCAGAAATGGACCCTCAACTCTATGGTCAACTAATCTCCTACATTAGATTTTTAATGAGTTTGTGGTTCTAAACAACTGGGCCTTTGTTATTAAAGCAGAACTTATTATAATTATATTCTAATATAATAACATTATTGGGAAAGGAGGAGAAACAACATCTTTCCAATACTTGGGTCTCTGATGCCCTCTTCTTGGGCACTATGGCTCTTGAACGTTCAAAGACAACCCCTTATGCAACACACCAGGCCCACTTCCTCGGACAATCACACTACATCCAGAATCTATTCCCTTTTCACTGGCCATCAAAGCTTCTTCCTCCTATCTATGGTCTTATAACCTACATAGGAAACAATTCACATTTAAGTATTACCATTACAATAGCAAGCTCAGATTTTTTTTCAAGGAAGAAAGTACTCTTAATTTTGCTTACTTGAGCCTGTGTCCTATATCTATATATAAATCAGTGCCTACAGGAATGCTTTTGCTTGGAATCTTATAAAAATGACAGTAGGATTTATTAATAATTAACACCCTGTAATTAAAGCTATTTCTAGTTAATTTATATATAGCTAGAAAACCATACAGGATACGCAGGTGTATCTGATCTCAGTCTCTACTTTTTATCTCTAAGGAATGGTGATCACCTCTAATCAGAGTAGTTAAGCAAATACTATAACCTCCTTGATATTTATCCTACTCTGCCAGAGTAGTCCTCAACATTTCACCTCATACAGTTCTCTCTGGGGCACACTAATGTTGCTTCAGAGTCCACATGACTCATATTGTACACTTGTCCTAGTTAATTTATTATCATACATGCACATAAATTTTTTTCTTTTATGTCCTTTAAAAATTAAAGATTATCTCTTGAAGTTCAGAAGAAGAGGAGAGTCCAAAGATGTATTTTGATCAGTGGCTCAACAATTTCACCAAGAGCCCAGGTTCTTTCCTTGTCTCTCTCTCCCACTTTCTGCAATGACTTTACCCTATGCTTGTTTCCCTTTGTGGTCACAAGATGGCTGTAGCCTTTCCAGAAGCCTCATTCAGATAGGACAGTATCTAGCCCAAGGTAGAAAGAGGATGCTCACTTCCCCACATCCCTTTTTAGGAAGGGGAAACTTCCTCAGAAGGCCCACGAACACTTCTTTCCTTCAGGTCTCACCGGTCAGAATCACATCTCACATCCACTCCCAAACCAAAACTGGCACTGGGACTAAGAACTTAGAACAAAAGTTCTCAATGAGTAGGGGGTGGAGGTCTGCGGGAACCCCAGGTCATTTCATGGAATCCATGAAGTCAAAATGATTTTTGTAATAATGTTAAGATGTTACTAGCCTTTTTCACTGCATTGCCATTCACACTGGTGGTGTGAAACCAATGGCAGATAAAATTACTGTATCAGCACCAATCCAAGTAGATGCACTAGACTGTATTAGTTATTACATTCTTTACTGCCATGTACTTGCAGTAAAAAATACCATTTTACGCAAGAATGTCCTTGATAAAGCAGTAAAGATTATTAATAAATCTTGACATGTGAGCCCATATCTTTTTAATATTCTGTGTGATGGAATTGAAGTATAGGCATGAAATACTTCTGCATCTAAAGTATATTTGTTGTCTCAAGAAAAAAATCACATGTGCAACTGTTTGAATTGCAAGCTGAACCAACCACTTTTTCAGTGGAATACTATGTTTTTCTTGAACAGCAACAATAACAAAATGACAAGCTAGAAGTATTCATACTTGGGTATTTAGCAGAGATTTTCCTTGGGAATGAATGAAGTAATCCTGCCACTTGAGAGACAAAGAGGGTGAGCAGGAGGAAGGGGGGGAAAAACCCAAAACCACAATTAGTGATTATGTTTGTTGCCAGTCAAAAAATTTTTAAGTTTTTAGGAGATTAGAATTATGGAAAATTTGTTCTGTAACCATGAGCTTGGTACCTTCCTGATACTAAAGACTTTTCTTACGAGATGTCAGGAATATGAGTGAATGTGACGTGTGATTTTTTTATATATTAACATTTGAAGAAGAGCTGCATAACTCTGTGAACCCACATTCTTCGAACGACCAGTGCACAATGTTGTTGAACTTATGTATGGTGAAAAGTTCCATTTAATGTGTAGGATAGGTCAGTGAGTTTTAATAGATGAAAAGTCCATTAACATGGCTTTAGTTTCATCTATTAACATTTGAAAAACTACCCCTTGTTAAGTTTTAGTATATCAGAGAGGAATATCCACAATTATGTGAGAAGTTTACTTATTAAAATATTTCTCCCTTTTCCCACTGCATATATGCAGTTTTTATACTTTAATGAAAATAGTCTATTGCAATAGATCGAATGCAGAAACTAACATGAGAATCGATTGCACCAAATAGTAAAGACATTTGCAAAACTGCAAAACCACTACACACCCTTGCCACTCATTTGTTTTGAGGAATATAGTCCTTTTCACTGAAAATGTTAACTTTTGTAAACATGTAGTGGATTTTAAAATATACTTATAAACATTTTAAAATATTTCTAAGTTTTAATTTCTCCAATAATAAGTGTTGATAGATATAAAACACAAAAGAGAAGCTCATTGGGGTCCTCAATTCTTTGAGGGTAAAGAGTTCCTGAGACCAAGGAGTTTGAGAATCATTGGCTAAGGCTAATCAGGACCCATCATCAGATTTCATCAGATTTACTAGAAGCATATGGATTTCTGGTGTATAGGAAGTACATGGGTAAATGTAGAGTTCTGTTAGCAAAGAAAAAGGGAGCTTCTGATACAGTTACAGTGGAAACTTTCACTTCCCTCCAATATGTTCGGCAACACACTGGCTGCCATTTGAGTAATTAATAGGAATGGCTTTGTGACATGGCAGCTCTCAGTTTCCCTTATTGTCATGCTCTGCAGCTGTGTTCTCCGCCATGTTCAGTCCCTCCAGCACTGACTCTACAGTCTGATTTGTGGAGACAAATGGAGTAAGGTGTTGGTTCCTCCCACAGCACTCATCAGGCCATGATCACAGATGGGGATTCTTGGTCTTAGTGCAGCCAGAGGGGAGAAGTGTAGAAATAGGAATTGAGAAATATTAATAAACAGTTACCTTCAGGCAGTGGTACCTTTATATTTTCTTCATAGCAGGAACATAGGAGCAATAACCTGCTTGGAAAGGAGTCTATGGGACTTGTTTTGAAATTCTATTTGCTAAGCAAGCATGCAGTCGCTTTTAATCCATGATTTATACTACAGATACATAAGAATAGTAAAGCTTGATAAAGATGCTTTTATTCGCACATTACTTCAGATTTAGAAAATGGCAACTGTCCATCTCAAATAATGAGTGACCTTGGGATGGGGCAGGTGATGGATATTTAAGAGTAGGGAAGTTATTCCTAACACACTCTTGGACACTGCCTCTGTCCTGAAGGTAAGGAGGAAAATCAAGGGACCATGGACTAAGGTGCAAAATCCACTGCTAAGTCAGGGATGCTAAATAAACACTACTACTCGAGAGTAACATGGGGTGAAGAATTTCTGGTCCTTTTGGTACTTGAGCAATAGATAAAAGTGTGACAGGTGACAGGATAAGAGCCTTTTGCTGAAGACTCAGCTAAAAAATATTTCCCTCTGTTTCCAAGATTCAGCACATTTAACACACTTTAAGTAGAGTCCTAGCAACTGCTGAGATGTTGATCACAGAGGTAACAGCATCCACAAGACTCTGCATGCTTGCCTGAGAAAAGGATTGAGCAATAGGATTTGGGGTAAGGGAAAGACATTGGGATGCCTGAGTCTGCCCAGGAGTTATTAGTATCAATAGAACAGTCTCTCCCATGTAATATTTGATGTATTTATTATATAATTCCATTAATTAACCTGTCTAATATAACACTGTGCTGAAGGCTCTTGCTCAGGTCTCAAATATTCCCAGGAGTTTCCTGGGAAGTCAATGGAGAGTGGTAAGTCATCCAACAATATTTCAGTTAAATTGATTAACTGAGGAAGCTCATTATAAATCTCATGGATGGATGAACTACAACTTACTAATGTTACAGCAATTATACCTCATATAGGTGTAGCATTTAACTCTTTACAAAGCCATCTTATTCTGTCATCCTCACAGCAGCTAACCTGGAATTACCTCACATTATCCTAAGAACATGCAAGATATGCTTTATCTCCCTTTGACAGATAGGAAAATTGAGGTTTAAACACACATACACTTTTAAATGATTTGCCCCAAATTCACGAGAGGAAAGAGAAGCAGAAACATAATTTGAACTCAGGTATTGCAAATTCTACATCCCAGCTGCTTACTGTTTACAGACTTGCCCTGTTACATCCAGAAATCTGAACGGAGCTTCTGAAGTCATTTCACGACATGCGTGTTCTCGTATGGAGATGCTCCCTCCCCTCCACCTTCCTCTAAGCACTTGGCTGGGCCGCCTGCTTGGCAGTGCTTATCACTCACTGTCTGTGGTGCTGGTGCTGGGTGACATGATTTCATCTCTCCTGGAAAGTCCTTGACAGAGGATGGGGACTAGCCTCACTGATCTCTGGGTTTTTCTTCCACAGAACCCCGCTCAGTGCTTAGCCCATGGTAGAAGCTTTGTAAATATACTTGTCCCTGGTTGACAAAATGCTCACACTTCTGCTCTGAGTGCCGAGTGGTTCTAGGAGAAAGTCATCCTCACAACAAATCAATTATCCTGTCAAATTGCTTCTTCCAACTAAAACCAGATCTAATGCTGTAGAAACAGCTCGAATTCAACCAGGCCAGCCTGTGTTCCCAGCCAACTGGGATCATCAAAGTCATTCTGGGAAGACAAAGGGATCCACTTCCTAGGTCCCCTTCAACGAAGGCTTTGGTGGCCCAAGCTGCTGGGAGTGCGGTCATCAGGCCATGCTCAGCTTCAGCCCCTTCAGGGATTACCATGACTGCCCTTCCTCCAGGAGCCCTCATATCTATGTCCCATCTGCTTGGGATTATAAAGGCCTGGCCATCTCAACTCAACAAGGGACAGACCCTGACGGGCCCTTCTAGCTCGAGGGCTCCCTGTGGGGTCAGCGGAGCCTGTCACTGATCCAATAGGACAGTTCAACCTCACCCTCTGCCCAACCTTTCTTCCTCTCCCTTCCTCAGCTGTGGCTCTCAAGCACTCCCCTAAGAAGCATCCCACACGTCAACTCCAGGTCAGAGTTCCCAATCCAAGACACATCTTCACTTCGTCCAGGATTTGAAACAAATTAAAGAAGGGTTCTAAAGACCCTTCCTTGTTTCTGGATTCACTTTGGGGAATTACAGCCAGCCAGAGCACTGGTCCCTCCGCCTTGTACAGTGAAGACAGCTTTTCTCTGATTATATAAATAATACAGGCTCAACATAAATTTTTTTTTTTTTTTAGATTTTATTTATTTGACAGAGAGAGACACAGCGAGAGAGGGAACACAAGCAGAGGGAGCGGAGAGTGAGAAGCAGGCTTCCTGCAGAGCAGGGAGCCCGATGCGGGGCTTGATCCCAGGACCCTGGGATCATGACCTGAGCTGAAGGCAAACGCTTAACGACTGAGACACCCAGGCGCCCCTCAATATAAATTATTTTAACAAAACAAAGATAAAATTCATTTGTTATCATGCTAATTGTCTTTAATATTTTGGTGACTATCCTTCTACTCATCTCTTTATGTATACATACAGTTTTCCAAAAATCTGGAAAATTACATAAACACAGTTTTTTTTTATAATCATGGACCCCATATATTATGCACAGATCCACAATATATATTGTACAGCCTTTCGGTTTTGCCTAGTTTTCCCTTCTCATTTTCCCCCCTTTTCTCTGCCCCTACACATAACACAGGTAAGTCATGTTAGTTACTGAGTACATCTCCCTATATTGACTTCTCCATGATATTATACTTATTCACATACACATATGTACATGGAGACTACAGGTATTTTTGCCACTTTTTCAAAAATGAAATCATTTATTCTTCTGTATCTTGCTATTTTCACTTAATATATTAACAGCTACCTCTCCAAGTGGTATAGCCTCATCTTGTTGCATTATGTTCCACCAAAGGAATGTACAAGTTCACTAAATATTTGCATCTGTTTTTTTTTTTTATGGGTGTTTGCATTATTTCTAGATTTTACTACTCCAGTGTTGAATTAATCATCTTTATACTAGTGCTTCTATTTCTAAGAGATAGGTTCCCAGAAATGGGCTTTGGGAATACTGTGGCAAAAGATGTGTACATGTTTATATATGTGTGTGTATATATACATATAAAGTGCTATCTATAGAGATATCTATTGGTTTACTTTTCAAAAGAGATGTAATGATTCATAATTTCTCAAGCAATACCTGGGTGGGTGTATTCCTTTTCCTGCTATTCCATGATTAGGTGTTATCACTTTTTGTCCATCTGATGATTTAAATTGATATCTTACATTAATTTGCATTTCTCTAGACACTAGAAAGGTAGAGAAACTTTTCATATATTTATTGGCTGTTGATTTGCACATTTTGATCCTTTCTACATTTTCTATTTTTAATCTAGATCTCTACTTGAAAAGTGTTCATTAGCTTTCTCGTATTTTATTTTTAAAGATTTTATTTGAGAGAGAGAGTGCACATGCAGGTGTGGGGGGGAGGGGGAGGAACAGAGGGAGATGGGGAGGGAGAGGGAAAGAATCTCAAGCAAATTCACGCTGAGCACGGAACCCCACACAGGGCTCAATCACAAGACCATGACCTAAACCAAAACCAAGAGTTGGATGCTTAACTGGCTGAGCCAGCCAGGCGCCCTTAGCCTTCTCCTATTTTAAAATGTAAGTAGGAAGATATTTCTAAGTTGGACATGAATTATACGGATAACAGGGAGGTAGAGGCTGGGAACACTGTTCTAAGGGAGGGCTGATTAGGGGCAACTAGCAAGGAAATAAGTATCATTGTTGAGCTACCACTTTGCCCTAGGTGCTTTGCCTACACTCCTCATTTTCTCAACATCTCTGAGAAGTCAGTACTATTATCCTTCTTACACAGGAGGAAACTGAAGCTCAGAGATTTTCAGGAGCATCTCAAAGTCACTCAGCTCCTGATTCATAGCTGGAATTTGTATTGTGAACCAGAGTCCCTGTCCTACCACCACTCCACACAGCTTCCCAGCACACTGGAAATTTTACAAGCTTTTGTTTGTACCCTCTCCACATAAGGCATCAGGTCCTGCGTGAGCTTCTCATGCTCCCTTTACAGGGTCAGGAAAGTGGGTCCCAGGGGCGTGGGGTAACAGCGAGGTCAAGGGATAGTCCAATATTTTATAGGACTGGAGGGTTATGGAAAAGAATTTATCTGCTAAAAATACCTATTGCACGAAGCTGCTACCCCATCATTGAATAGTTTTGTAGGAAACTATTACATCGCCAAAGCTCTTTAGGGAGGAATAATATAGATGTTGGTATTTTAAGAATTGATTTTTCCTCAATTTGTTGTTCTCTTGTAGCTCAATGAGCTTCCTTAGGACAATTATTTTGAATTCTTTGTCAGGCAATTTGTTGATCTCCATTTCTTTAGGATCAGTTACTAGAGCTTTATTAATTTCCTTCAGTAATGGCATGTTTGCCTGATTCTTCGTGATCCATGTGGCCTTGCATTGGTGTCTGTGCGTTTGAAGGAGTTTCTTCCTGTCTTTACAGACTTTTTTTTTTCTTTTAAAGGAGGCAAAGACCTTCTCCTGCCAGGTCTCCTTACTGATGGGATTGTCTCCAGAATATCAGTCAAGTGAGACTGGATCTAGGTCACATGGCTGCTGGTTGGCAGGCCTGTTATCAGGGGCATGAATGGCTGTCTCTTGCTGGGTCCCTACGAGATCAGGACCAACTCTGAACTGGCAGGAAAGTGGGACTGGAGGTGGGTCACAGGGCTGCTTCAGGTCCCACGGTTCACCTATGGTGGTGTGGAGGGCTAGGCACGTGTCAAAGAATGAAATTATCTAACACCATACACAAAAATCAACAAAAATGGATTAAAGACTGAAAAGACCTGAAATCCTAAAACTCCTAGAGGAAAATATAGGGGAAAATCTCCTTGACATTGGTCTTGGTAATGATTATTTGGATAGGACACCAGAAGCTCAGGAAACAAAAGCAAAAACAAAACCACAGGTGGAACAACTAAAAAGTTTCTGCACAGCAAAGGAAGTAATCAAAATGAAAAGGCATAAAAACCTATAGAAGGGGAGAAGATACTTGCAAACCATATATTCAGTAATGGGTTAATATCCAAAACCTATAAGGAACTCCTACAACTCAATAGCAAAACAAAAACAACAAAAACAAAACAGAAAACCAGAAACAAAGAAAAAATTAAAAATGGACACCTGACCTAAATAGATATTTTTCCAAAGAGAACATACAAATAACCAAGAGGTATATGAAAAGATTTTCAACATCACTAATAATTAGGAAAATGCAAATCAAAACCACAGTGAGATACCACCTCACACCTGTTAGAATGGCTATTTTGAAAAAGACAAAAGATAACAAGGTGTTGGTGAGACTATAGAGAAAAGGAAACCTTTGTGCAGTGTTGGTGGGAATGTAAATTGGTATAGCCACTATGGATAACAGTATGGAGTTTCCTACAAAAATTAAAAGAGAGAGCTAACACATGATCCAGCAATCCCACTCCTTTTTTCAAAGGAAACAAAATCAGTCTCTCAAAGAGAGATCTGCATTCCCAAGTTCACTGAAGCATTATTCACAATAGCCAAGATACGTAAACAACTTCCATGTCTGTTGACAAATGAATGGATAAAGAAAATCATAGACATAGAATACTTACAGCCATAAAAAAGAAGGAAATCCTGATATTTGTGACAATATGGATGAACCTAGAGAATATTATGCTAAGTGAAACAAGCCAGACCGTGGAAAAACAAATACTGTATGATCTCACCTATATATGGAGTCTAAGAAAACTGAACACATAGAAACAGAGAAGAGTGGTCACAGGGGACTGAAGGGTAGGGGAAGTGGGAGATTTCCATCAAAGGGTAAAACTTCAAGTTATAAAATAAGTTCTGGAGACCTAATGTACAGTATGGTGAGCATAGTTAATGATGTAGTATACACACAAAATTTGCTAAGTAGATCTTAAGTGTTCTAACACACACACACACACACACGCATACACACCGTCCGTAACTATGTGAGGTGATGGATATGTTAATTAGATTGATTGTGGTAATCATTTCACAATATATACTTATATCAAAACATCATGTTGTATACTTACAGTTTTGTCAATTATACTTCAATAAACCTGGAAAAAATGAATAGATTTTTATGGGTTCAGTGTCTTTTAATCTTAAACATGTTATCCTTCTTTTTCTTTGTACCACATTGTGATCTCTTATTCCACAAACCTGACAATAGTCATAATGACTATAATTATCATAATAGCAGTGTTAACCCTCATTCTATTCATACCAGATTTTACTAACAGTGATTTTATTATAGCAGTGCTTCTAGGGGCCAGGCCCTCTCTTACTTGCTTTTCGAATCATTTCCTCATTGAAACAAAGTGTAGATAAAGTCCCATGCATTAGTCATACTAACCTAAGATAAAGGAGGATATATAAGGTGTATTTAAATTGTCCTCTTTGCTGTCCACCGGAGGCTTTAACCCCTCAAGCTTTCTGTCCCGCCTTGTGGGTCACTGTTGGATAGTCTTACTAATGGCTGGCTCCACTTGCCAAGTAAAGAGAGATGGTGACACTTGGAGGGGGGGGGGGGAAGCCTGCTCTAAGTAGGTTGCTTGCATACATTATATTGGAAAACCTCATGTTCTGTTTATCAGTCTCTGCACTGTGGGGAGGGCAAGAAGCGAAACGTGCCTGGCTCTGGCTCTCAGCCCTGGCATTAGGAAATTATTGTCTGGTTGCTTAGAAGTCCATCTGCTCCTGCT
Organism: Mirounga angustirostris; assembly: GCF_029215605.1. Taxonomy (NCBI): domain Eukaryota; kingdom Metazoa; phylum Chordata; class Mammalia; order Carnivora; family Phocidae; genus Mirounga; species Mirounga angustirostris. The sequence continues at coordinate 119,117,093 of NW_026991714.1, forward strand.
GGGTACTGCTGTACTTGGAGGTCTAAGCCCCGTAAGTCATACCCAGTCACTGCCAAGGACCCAGATTCACTTCGGCAGAGGTGATTAGGTTTCCATGTGGGAAACAGGCTGCAGGAATAGATGACTTCTCACAGCTTGGATTTTTTTTCATCTAGATGACCTAGGGCACATTGAAAAGAAAGGATGCACAATTTACCAAGAGCTACTTTTCTACAGCTCATATACTTCTACACTGCAGTGCAGTTGTAGGTCTTCACACTCTGCTCTCTGCATTAAAAAGAGAAATTAGTGGAATGGTGAGTGGTGTGAGTCTTTCATTAATAGGTCTTCCTGAACTAGGAAACAAACAGGCAGCACTCTGAGGCTTATCGGTCATGCTGGGCACACTGGTGCCGAGGATCCTGCCCATGGGTGAACCTTGAGAGACAGGAGAAGTCAGGGAGGAACTCTGGGCTGGAAACTCTGCTCAGGGAAGGTCCTGGGGAGAAGGTAAATTGGATGAGCTGTACGTGCCGACCGTGGAGACTCGACTACTGACTTCTCCAATGATTTGTCTTCTGTTGGCCACTTAGTGGCTTCATTTTTCTGGAACTGGAAAGTCATAAATATACTGTAACATGCTGTTAACCTTCCAAATCAACTGCTGAGATTCCCTCTTGATGTGGCAGTTCCATTTTTCTTGTCCTTACTCGATGCCCTTCACTGACTGCAGAAGACGTCCCTTCCAAACATCCCTTATAAGCAATGCTCTCCCTTTTCTTCAGCACGGAACGCCCACTGTATGTCAGTTCTCAGCTAGAGTATGGGCACTGAAGTGGCGACCAGCACAGGACAGCTGCAAAGCAGAGCCAAGCTCTTGCCCCCACTTCCCATGAATGATCCTGTGAGCCCCTTAGGCTCGTAAGAATGCAGGCTGTTAAGTCCTACAGAAAATACATACTGGAAAATTAGTGGGTTGAATTAGTGAAACAGTCCGGTATGTAAATGCAGAGCGGCCAGTTGCTGCTGGCAAAGTGGTGCTGAGACTGGTCCTCTAACCTGGGAGCTCTCTGGGCTCTGACACAAGGCCCCCTTCAGCTCTCTGTTTCCCTATCCAGGAAAGGGGAGATATCAGGCCCTGACCCATTCCAAAGCTCCCAATAACACTCTTGGGTGTCACTCAACACACAGTTCCAACGTTTTCCTATATTCTGGTTCTCCTTCAGAGTTTCTACCATAGGTCATTGAAGATGGGACCTAGGGTTCAAAAGGGAAAGTTCTGCCTATCCAGGACCTCACAACTCCTAGATACCTTCAAAGCACAGAGGAGGCTGGGTATAAACCTTCCCCTATGCAAAGGTGGGTAACTACTTCCTTCAGCCATCCAAACCACTAAGTAGTATTTTTACTTTGGACAAACCATTTGTACCTCTTTGACTGTTGGGAGGGAAGACCTACCTTACAAGACCATGGTGAGGATTAAATGAGATGGTGCTAGGAATGGAAGATGACAAAAGTGAATAATAAATGCTTTATAAATTGTAAAATTGTGGCACCAATATTAAGTGTCATTGTCATTATTCTTGGTAATTATTTAGTTTATGCATTAATCCAAGTTTTGATGAGTCTCCAATGTAATTAATTTTTAGAGCTATTGTTGAGTGATTCTTGGCATTCCTGGAAATATCTGAAACATAAGACAAGAGTTCTCAGCCAGGTTATTCTTAGTGAGGCACCTGGGTGGCTCAGTCAGTTAAGCGTCTGCCTTCGGCTCAGGTCATGATCCCAGGGTCCTGGGATCAAGCCCCACATTGGGCTCCCTGCTCTGCGGGAAGCCTGCTTCTGCCTCTGCCTGCCGCTCCCCCTGCTTGTGTTCCCTCTCTCGCTGTGTCTCTGTGAAATAAATAAAATCTTTAAAAAAAAAATTATTAGTTTGAAACCATTGTGTTGGCTCAAACATGAAGCAGGTAGATGGCTTATAGACATTAAATTCCCGGCTAGTCTCAGTCTGAAAAGCTGAGAATGAAAAACATGTCCCTCCTACAAAATCCTTGTAGGGTCATTGTTTTCTCAAATATCCATACAATTTCTTAAGGGTGTCTTGCTTCAATTTTCAGCTTATAAGCATTTTCTAGAACTCTATTAAACATGCTGAATATTGGATACAGACAGAAATTAATTCCCTTGGAGCTGGGCTTCCAGAAAAAGCTACTTCTCCTCCTGTGCCCACTTCTACCCAATTCCTGCACCTGTGTCACTCTTCAGTTAGCAGCTTTACTCCCCTTCCTCCACGGAAACGCTGTCGACACTTACTGCTCATCCAATTTACCCTCTCCCCAAGACCTTCCTTGAATTTGCCAGGGAGACGGAAATTATTCCTTGTTTGAATTTTTGCAAGTATTTTTCATTTTTTGTATCATGTATTCCGCTTCAATAGAGCATCACTCTTCCCCAGCTGGTATTCAGTGGCCCTCAGTGACCACTGAATTCCCACACCCCTTTGTTGTAATCATGTTGCAGAATTAATAGCAGCAACGTACCAAGTTGGAACCATAACCGGAAGAAGTTAAGGCAGCTTCCCAAAATAGATGGGTTAGTCCCCAAAAGTTATATATTTGAAGAATCTGACTCATGAACTATGTGATCTACATAAGCAGAAATACTTCCTAAGAGAAATTACCATACCACAGTTTTATTTTTCTGAGACACAAAGCCTGAGAAATAATGGAATTTAATACAATATAATGCAAAGAATAGACCATTACTCACGGGAAACAGCACATTGCTTAGCAACTGACAAGAATTACTAGGGAACTTCCTGCAACAGCAATCTATATGAGCAATAACTAAAGATTATGGCTCTTTCTCTCACCAGATGGCCAATATATACTACTGCAGTTACCTAGCAGAATTCAGAATCACAGAAGGTCATGTAATACAAACCATCACCAGTGTTTCTCAGACTTTGGTCTGCATAAGAATTACTGAAAGAGCTTTTTAAAATTTAGATCCCCACACCCCAGTCTCAGAGATGTTAGGCAAGTGGAAATTCAGGTAGAGACCAAAAAAAAAAACCCCACAAAAAACAAAACAAAAACAAAAAACAGCTGCATGTTTAATGTGCACCCCAGGGAGTTCTGATACAGTTACTCCACACTCAAAATAACAGATACGTACTTCTGAATTTTAATTTTTCATCTGCAGTGTATCTGTATGCCCAAGGTCAAAAACCCACTTATCAATAGAGCCAGGACAAGGAATAATTAATCATAATCATCATCAGTTAAATGTTTTATGGGAGACTAGAAACAAATCCCTGCCTCCCATGCAAAAGAGTCCCACCATTTACCTCTTACTTCCTTACATGCCTTTCTCATCATGCAGGCATCTTTAAAGCATTCAGCGAGCATCTACTATGGTCAAGACACCAAGAGTAAAATGTTCAAAGACAGAGACCTAGTCGCTTCCCTCATGGAGCTTATAGTGTAGCAGATAACTGTTTATAGATATAAGGAAGGATATAGAATAAAAACAAGGAAAGAAATGATTTGATTACAAAGATTCTTAAGAATCCATTCAAAATTTATGGAGTTAATGTGACAAGAATGAAAAGAGGCGTTTCAATATAATAACGTCTCCATTTTTTCTTTATTCCACAAGTATTTATTGAGTATTATATGCTAAGAACTATGCTAGGCATCAGGGATACAGCAGAAAATATGAAAGACAACATCTCTAAATTCTGGAGGGGTAATTTCTAGTGGGATGAGAAACAGGTAACAGTTAAACCACACAATTAAACAATATAATTACACTTGAAGAAAAGTGCTCCAAAGCAAATAGATTGGGCAATGCCACAGATTAAGAGGAAGAAGGGGCAGAAGGTAGTTTCAGTAGGATGGCCAGAGGAAAAGCCTCTTTGGGGAAATAACCTTTTATCTGACACCTAAAACCACATAGGGACCAACTATGTATGCAAAGAGCTAATAAAAGGAGTGTTCCAGGTAGAGGGAACAGTAAGTACAAAAGCCCCGATAGAGGAGTAAGCTCGTCACCTTAAAGGAATAGAAGGAAGAACAATTGAATATTTGAATGGAAGGTAAAGAGTGACAAGTAAAGTGGTATAACATGAAGTCCAGGATGTGGTCAGGAGCCAGAGGCTTTGGGATTTCGTGGCCACAATACGAAAATTGAATTTCACACCAAGTGCAGTGGTTGGCCATGAAAAACAGAGAGATTACTCAATTTGCATTTTTAGGGCTCACTGGATAAGCTGTGAAGAGTGAATTAAAGGAGAGGATGGACATAAGGAGGAAAATAAGAGACTACTACTTACTGTTCATGATGTTTCATGCTCAAACACTAAGGAAGGACATTCACCAGGAACAAGGAAGAGAGGGGGAGTGTACATCAAGACATAAATTGCCATCGTAAGTAGATTTGACTGTGTGCACAAATCCTCTTGGTGTTCAAAATGAAGCACAGACTGTCCAGTCTGGCATCCAAGACCATCCACCCCATGGCCCAGGCCCCACCATCGGATTTATCCTGCCCTTCTCTGTACCAACCAGATTAGACTCCTGTTCTCCAACTATCCTTTCTATGTCCAGCACCATGCTAATTCCTTTCCATCTTGAAACTCTTTCATCTAAATGTGGCCTTACAAATGTTTCTTCCTCTACAAAACCTTTTCTATCAGATACAATCTCTTTTTCTTGGAAAAAGATATTTAAATTCACACAGTTACGCCCAGCATCATTGCATTTTATTTTTGTATCTTTCCTTCCCTAAGAGACTGTGAGCTGCTTAGGGAAGAAACGGAGTCTCACTCAGCTTTTATTATCCATGATGCTTTGCACAGGACTTCAGAATGGAGGAGTTCTATCACCTGAACTTGATTAACTCTGGAGCTTCCTTCCTCTCTCTCACCCACTGCCTGAACACATGGTGTTCCAGCTTGCAGTCCTATGGAAAAGACTATGCTGTTATAGCCTGGCCCTGCATTCTTATTCTGTCATATGCACAGTATGCTTTTCCGCCTCTTGTATGCCCAGCAAATGCCTCTTCATCTCTCAAGACTTAGCCAAGGGTCAATCTCTTTATGAAGTATTTAATGACACCCTCACCCTCTCTTTAAGAAGAACTGGCACCTCCCTGTTGGAGGTTCTCCTCCATGCCATCTAAACTTATAACACTCTGTACATATTATTTAACATAAAATGTATAATATCTTGCAGGGCATTGCTAACGTATGAGAATAGGTAAATGTAAGCCTATGATAACGTTAAGCTGATGATAAAAAGAAAAAAGCACAAGAGAAAAAACTACAATAGACAAGAAATGCCATTTTTTTATAAGGTAGAAATCCCTGAGTTAGAAAAGCAGAGAAACTGGAGTCCCCTAATGGCTGGATCCCCAGCTAAACCTTCTACAGCGAAGTTCACCAGTTCAAAAGCGCTGCATACACAAAACACGCCAGCTTTGTGTGTGTACCTCACTCTTAAACGTACACATATTCATAGACTAAATGTTAGTAAAAAGCCTCTACTGAAGAGAAAGGGAATTCAGAAGCTACAGAGATAAATAGAAGGAGAGATTCCTTTAAAACTGTAATTAGTTTCTCCAGAGAGGAAAAAATGCTAGAAGAAGGAACATTCATATCATTTCAAAAATAGCTCTTAAAAATTAAAAACATGTGAAAGCAGGAATACACACACGTACACGCATGTTGGAAAATACAGTTGGGAAGATCTCAAAGATCTCCCTCAAGAAGACCAAAACAATCAAGAGATTAAAAAAGATATTTATAAAGGGGTGCCTGGATGGCTCAGTCAGTTGAGCCTCAGACTCTTGGTTTCAGTTCAGGTCATGATCTCAGAGTCGTGGGACTGAGCCCCATGCCAGGCTCTGCACTGGCTATGCATGAAGCCTGCGTGGGATTCTCTCTTCCCCTCTACACTTTGCCCCTTCCCTCCTGCTCGTGCCCACTCTCTCTCTCAAAAAAAAAAAAAAAAATTAAAAAAGAAAATGAGAAAACTAATCTGGGTAATTCAAATACCAGGAAGTATAGGAAAAAATGGAGAGGGGAGCAATATTAAGAAGTAAAATATATGTTTCTATAAGGAGAGTATCCATTGAAGCTTCTCACAAATGCACATAATTGTCAAATTCCAGAGTTTTGGGTTTAAAGAGACAATCTGAGAAGGTCCCAGGGAAAAAAATAGATCATTTATAAATAATCAGAAATAATATCATCAGATTTATCTGGAATACTGGAAACCAGGGAACAATGGAGTCATGTCTTCAAAATGTCTAGGGAAAATTATTTTCAGCCTGGAATTCCATCCTCAATGAAACCATGATGTATGTTTAACGGTAGGACAAAGACATGTTCAAAGATGCTAGGTCAGAAAGCTACTAGAGGATGTGCTCCTTCAAAACAAAGGGCATTCTATCAGGAAAAAAAAGGAATCTAACCCAACCAGGGGGGAAAAGAGAGAGAGAGAGAAGTGTAAGATATTTCTAGAATTTTCCAGAGCGGGGGGAGAGAAAGAAGTGAAAAATATTTCTGGGGGGAATTTCTGGGATGAAAACTGCACAGCAGGCTTAAAATAAAGAATCTCAGACTAGCCAGGACAAGATTGCTCTCAAAGGAGAAAACAATGTAACTGATCAAGATTACCTAGTGCACCTGATCACAGTGAAAAGTTTCCAACGCCGTCAGAGAATATCGTGATAAGCACACAGAAAACAAAACGAAAACAATGCAATTATTAACCCTAGAAAGGAGGCAAGAAAGAAAACATGATCACAATATATTAGGTGATGCACATAGAAATATTTTTATGGCCCTGATGCTGTAAACACTAAATGCTGATATAACCAAATTCTGATATAATTATATTGCGTGAAGAGGGGGAGGGAAGCACATTGGAGGTGGTTGTCAAATGAAGGTTATGTACTACATTTCTTTACATCAAGAGGCAATCTAGAAATTTTTGTTTCAAAAATCAAGAACTATCACTATAAACATGTCAACGACATAGAAATAGCTTAAAAATCAGCTATAAAAAAATGAAAGAGGTTGCCTCTGGGGAACAGAAAAGGAGAAAAGACAGGTAGGAGAAAGAAAGGAATAGCAGTGTGTTTTATTACTCTTGCCAAAAAATTTAAACTGACTTTTGATGTATGAACTACTGAGACAATTCTTCCACTCTCCTCTATATAAGAGGGCAACAACATAGAGAACAATATGTTTCACTATCTGAAGAACAATACACTTTGCAAAATGATGATCTGTCTATAAATAACCCAGAAACATAATAATTTTGAAGGTGTTTGAGCAGTTTTTATATAGTATAGAGCCAGAAAGTCCTTTCTGAGTACATGAAATCTGCCTTACTCAAAATCTCCAAAAAATTTGTGCTATTTATATAGACCACAAAATATGATTAGCCAAAATGGGTTAATTCATTCAGTCATTCTTTTACTGAATGGCCATTAAGTATCAGGCACACCAATGTTGATCTTAAAAACAACAGGAAACAAGCAGAGAACTGATAGGATCCGATTTGCATTTTAGAAGATCCTGGGCTGTTCTATGGGCTGGACTGAACTACAGTTAATAACACCATATTGAATCCTGGCAATTTGCTGAGAGATTTCAGGTGCTCTCATCATATACACACATACGGTAACTACCACAGAAAATGTGCTATTTAGCTTGACTGTGGTAATCATCTCACTCTGTATATCAAATCATGTTGTATATCTTAAATATATATAATTTTTATTAAGAATAAATTTTTAAAAATAGGTAGTGAAGACTGGAAGGCTCCACAATGGTCCAATTAAAAGCTGACGGACAAAACCAGGGTGGTGACAATGGAGATGAAGAGAAATGTATTCATTTGAGATAGATTTTGGAGGTGATATCAATATTTTTTTTGGTGACTAATTGGATTTCAGGGTTGACAGAGGAAGATATTGAGGATAATTTCCAATTTGGGGCAACTGAGCAACCAGGTGCTTGGTGGTGCCAGTAATTGGGATGGGCGAATTATATTACTCAACCATATAATGATCTTATTTATGCCTCGTCCTTAGAACAACTGGGTTTTCAGTCAGCTGAAATCTATGAATGAGGCATTTAGGAACTTCAAAGAACATCAAGGCTCACTTCTTGATATTTTGGGTTTAGGCCCTAAAGGAAAGGCTCTCTATTCTTCTGCTCAAACAGCCCTTGAGTAACTGAAGTTACTTTGGGGTCAGGATTTTTTGTGCTGAAACTAAAAGCTGTCCTTTTAGTTTCATTGCTCTCTTAGGACTTTAGTAGGGTATTCTATGTCTGTCTAATTGTGTCCCTCCTGGGTTGGCTGAGTGCCTGACTCTGCTTCCTAACCCCAGAAAATGCAGCCGCAGCTCTGATGGCACCAAAGCAAACCCAGAGCTCACTCCTCTGAGTGGCATGAAAAGTGCATATATTTCCTTTGAAGCCTTATTAAGAAATAATATGTTCTATGGTCAGGAAGATGTGGAATATATAATCTGTATGCAGTGGAAAGGATTCAAACAGAGCGACAGGACGCCACAAGATTGAAGATGCAGATGTACCTGCTTTACCACTTGGGGACTGTTTAACCAGCCAGAGAAGAACTGAGTATTTTAATTATCTTCAATTGTGCTAACTCTGTGAGGCAAATACTTCCAGGTGAAACTCAACTTGAATCCAATTTTCAACGACAGATTCTATTGTGAAGAGGCAGATAATCAAACTGATAGAGAAGAGACAAGAGGGGTTGGATAGGAGCCACATGGGATGAGGAGCTCATGCACTCTTCTGATCCAAACCAACCAGCCTCTGAGAGTCTGTCCAGAAAACAACTGGAGAAAATATCAGACAAGTAACTAGATATGCTCTTCTTGGGCTCAAAACAATCAAGTATCCTTTGAAACTGTTGGGAAAAGCATCTTTTACCTCTCCTCTATCAGTAAAATAAAACCATTAGCTTCCTAAAGGATACATTAATGTGTCAACGCCAAGCCAGAAATCCAGATTCAGACTCAAGATGGCCTCATTCTTTCCACTACAAGTGTTAAATAGCCATTGACACACTAGCTCCATTTCACTGTCTCCATTGTACTTGCCTGGACTAAGCTAAGGAAATTACTAGTATTTCTCTTCTCAACTTCCTGTAAATAAGACTTTTTTTTCTCAGCTTGTGTGAAGATGTGTATGTGTTTCTCAATGGACTTGTATGACAAAAAGCCTTCCAGGGACTTCCAAAGGGGCAAGAGAAAATGAAATCAAAAAATATTTCCCTTATGAGGAAAGGTTTCTGATGTTGAATAAGTTAGAGCATTAATAAAGAGAAATAAAGGAATATTCCAGTCATGAGGAAAAATCTCATGTGGGGGTTCTTGGCAATATTCATATTTATATTGAGCATAGTTTAACAAGAAAGCAGAACATAAATACTACTGAAACCTCAAACTTCTCACACATTTTCTTATTTTCTGAATTTTTTTTTAAAGATTTTATTTATTTATTTGACAGAGAGATAGAGAACACAAGTAGGCAGAGGGAGAGGGAGAAGCAGGCTCCCCACAGAGCAGGGAGCCCGATGCGGGACTCGATCCCAGGACCCTGGGATCATGACCTGAGCCGAAGACAGATGCTTAACCGACTGAGCCACCCAGGCGCCCCTTATTTGCTGAATTTTTTAAAATATGAGAATGTGCAAGCTCCTATTATAGTTGATTCTTTAGGAACCATGAATAACTAAATAAGGAGCAAGTGTAATCTATATGAGTTAAATAAACACGTGCATGCACTCTCTCAACATAATGCCCACAAAATACTCTAAATATCTTGCTAAAGTCTTCAAATCAGACATTAAAAAAATAGGTTAAGCATACCTTAACTTCATAAACATTTTCTTAGCATTGTTCATGCTTCATCTGTAAGTATATCCTCAGCAGTCTACAGGCATATCTCACAGAAAGCTCATTTTTATTTCAATTCTTAAGGAATTACAAAAAAACTTCCTTTCAGACTTTCAAAAATATGGCATTTGGTTGTGCCAAGTATATCCCCACCCATGACAAGAAACATGCCTGAACTTTGAGCTTTCTATGAAATGGGCCCTTTAAACAAGCAGTTTCTTTCAAAATAGATTTGTCAAAGTTTCTCATTCTTTTGGATCACAGGTCAATGTTCATTAGAGACCTATTGGAACCCCACTGTGATAAGGCAGCATATTCTCCTCTCAATAGTGCTCCAGGACCTGTGTTGATGAGCATTGGGTTTGTAGGTCTTCCAAGGATACTTTGGTATCAATATTTGGAAAACAGCAATTCTTCAGAGCCAGTCATCCTTCTAACATATGTAAGAGCTGCATGGGTATCTTTTCTGGACTACTTTGCTTGCACTCATAAGTTCTTCAGTCTGCCACAAGTTGGGACTTACATCAGGCAAATTATGCAGTATAAGAAAATTACCTTTCTCTCTCCACTCTCTTTCACTGTCTAGATCTCTGTTCTGGGGCTTACTCCAGGAAACACCAGTACCCCTGGGCTGGTTTGGGCTGCCCAGAACTTGTCCCAGACTCTGACTGTCTCCTTAAATCATATAATCTGTATTCCTCAGGAGAAAGATACAAATCAGGATCTATACAAACCAATCTGACCAATGACTATGTTCTATTAATGACTGGTAGTGGAATAATAAGTCCTATTAACACCAGGGCATTTCCCCAAACCCCGAAATGAGTCCATTCTGTCGGCTACTATTCTGTTCATCATATCAAAGAATAGCACACATCACCATTCCTCCCACCCTGTGTCCATGGCAGACAAATATAATTGATGGACTATATTCACTAAGGAGTAGACAAAGGCTCAAACCCCTTTGCAGAACCCTACTTCACACAGTCAGGACTAATTTATGTTAATTATCTATTGCTGCATTCAAATTACCTTAAAGTGTTGTGACCTAAGTCCACAAATATTATCTCACAATTTCTATGGATCAAGAATACAGGTTTGGCTTAGCTGGGTTCCTCTGGTTCAAGATCAAAGTTCAACTGAGTTAAGATCTGTTCCTAACTCATTATTTAGCAGACCACCTTAGGTCTTTGTTGACCATTGGACAGAGGTCTTTGCCACATGGTCCTCTTCATAGGAGAGCTCATGACATGGTTCTCAACATCTTGTAGAGCTAGTAAACAAAAGGGAAGGGAGAGCGAGAGAGAGGAAACCACAGACTCATTTTGACCTAGTCTCAGAAGTGACATTCTATCACTATTGCTGTATTTTATTGGTTAGAAGTGAGTCACTGCATCCTGTTTGCATGCAGGGGGAAGGGATTACACTAAGACATGAAAACCAAGAGGTAGGGGGCTATCTTAGGGATGGCCTACCTCACTATGAATTTATCAGACTGGACATGCAACATGGACCTTACTCTACAAATTACTGTTAAATAATTTCAACTGAAGAAATGAAAATTTGAATTTAGTAAATGATCAAGATCTAAAATGAAAGTCTTTCTTGAGCTATTGTGGTCTTTTGTATTTTTTTTGTTTTGTTTTGTTTTTGAGAGAGAGTGCACGAACGGGGCAGAAGGAGAGGGAGAGAGAAAGACTCTTAAGCAGGCTCCATGCCCAGTGTGGAGTCCGACATGGGGCTTGCCTGAGATCACGACCTGAGCTGAAACCAAGAGTCAGATACTTAACTGACTGAGCCACCCAGGCACCCCTTGAAGCTATTGTTTTCAATGGACACATTTCTTTGGCTTCTCTTAAAAATGAACTACCTAATTTTGGAAAATAGTGATTTCCTTCAGAATTCCAAAAAAGCAATACTAGGTCTGCAATGAGATGTCCCCCTGTAGATAATATTTATAGTTTTTTATTTAAAAGTGTAATGAATGATTTAGAAAGATTATAAAACCTAGACAAGTATAAGAAAAATAAATTTACCTAGGATTCCACCTTTCATAAATAAACACAACAGTTTAGCTCCCCCCCCAATTAGTACATATATGTGTTTATATTCTACATTTTAAAATTTCACACTTGGTTGTGAATGTTTTAGCACTTCCCCAAAGGAAAACAAAACTGGAAGTGTTACTTTGTCAAGTACGTGTCAGGATGGCTCATTCACTTGCAGGCATATGGACATAGACATTAAGGGAATAGCTGTAAAAACCACTTGGGTCATAGCATAGTGTGGGCCTGGGGTGACTTTTTTATGCCTTGCAAAATCTCTCACTGCCACGATAATGGTTTAGCAATAAAAGAAACCCCAAGAGAGGAAGGCATAATATATTTTCTCTGCTGAACTGGATTGAATGGTTATGACAATAGTTAAGAGCCTTTTTAAGGAAGCAGATACAACAAGTCAATTTTTAGGTCTATTACTTTTGTTTAGTATACTTTTTTCTTATTCTGTTTACCATGTTTCACTAAGATTATTCCCACTATTGATTCTACCCATCTGAATCTTCTTGGCCCTTCGTAGTGTTTTAGGTTTGGGCTTACTAGCAAAGTCTAAGAAGACCATTTAATTCCTATAAGATATCTTTAAAGCATATTTTAATAACAATGTTAGAGCTAAAATATGTACCTCATTAGGCCATTGGGAGGACAGAGTAGGATGATGTTAATGAAGGGCCAGTACATAGCCAGCATACAATAGTGCTAACAATTTGGGAAGGAGAGCTAGAGCCAGTCAGCTTCTCTGAACTGGACTTCGTTTAGAAATTAATGCATATGGGAGAAGACATTTGCAAATGACATAGCAGATAAAGGGCTAGTATCCAAATTCTATAAAAAACTTACCAAACTCAACACCCCAAAATTAAAAATCCAGTCAAGAAATGGATAGAAGACATGAACAGACGTTCCTCCAAAGAAAACATACAGATAGCTAACAGAAACATGAAAAAATGCTCAACATCACTCATCATCAGGGAAATACAAATCAAAACCACAATGAGATACTACCTCACACCTGTCAGAATGGCTAAAATTAACAACCCTGGAAACAACAGGTGTTGGTGAGGATGCGAAGGAAGGGGAACCCTCTTACACCGTCGGTGGGAATGCAAGGAGGTTCCTCAAAAAGTAAAAATATAACTACCCTATGACCCAGCAATTGCACTACTAGGTAATTATCCAAAGGATATAAACATGGTGATTCAAAGGGGCACATGCACCCCAGTGTTTGTAACAGCACCATCTACGATAGCCAAAAATATAGAAAGAACCCAAATGTACACTGACTGATGAACGGATAAAGAAGATGTGGTATGTGAGTGAGTGTGTGTGTGCGTGTGTGTGTATGTGTAATGGAGTATTACCCAGCCATCAAAAAGAATGAAATCTTGCCATTCACAATGACATGGATGGAACTGGTGTGTATTATGCTAAGCAAAATAAGTCAGTCAGAGAAAGACAAATACCATACGATTTCACTCATTTGTGGAATTTAAGAAACAAAACAGATGAACATAGGGAAATGGAAGGAAAAATAAGATAGAAACAGAGGGAGGCAAACCACAAGAGACTCTTAACAATAGGGAACTGAGGGTTGCTGAATGGGAGGTGGGGGAGATGGGCTAAATGGGTGATGGACATTAAGGAGGGCAGTTATTGTATGAGTACTGGGTGTTGTATGCAAGTGATGAACCACTAAATTCTACCCCGAAACTGTAATACTACACTATAGGTTAACTAACTAGAGTTTAAATAAAAGCTTGAAAGGAAAAACAAAGAAGTTAATGCATCTGTACAGTGATACAAAAGAGAGGACTCTGAAAAAGCTTTAACTCCCAGGTGAGCTGTAAAGAGGCCAAAATAAATGAAAGAAGGCAAAGTATCTTTTTTTGAATTCTGTTTGGTACCCATTTACTCCTTTAATGGTTCATAGGATATTTTAAGAAATTTCAGAAATTGAATAAGACTTGTTGCAGTCATCTGAACTCTGACCTGGGAAATTCCTTCAGACTCCTGTTTCCTCCTTGTGCATCTCTCCTCCATCTTGTTTCCCTTTTGGATTCAACCTTACTCAATCTGTTATTGTGGCAAAGATGGCTAACTATCAATCAAAGATTCAAGCTCTCCTTCTGCATGTTGGGACTTGGCTAGGAGAAGATGGTCTAGCCCGTGACTATTTCCCAGCTCCCTGCAGAAACCTATAACTAGTCCTTTCCAGTGGAACATGAGGAGAACTGGTGTGTGTCACCACCAGAATGGGACAGTTTCTCTTTCAGTACTGACTGAAAGAAAAGGGAAAGTCAAAACAGAGGAAAAATTAGCCTGGTCCCTGAGTAATTACATGGAAGGCCACCTGTGAAACACAGACACTGGGATGTTAAATGAGTGAGAAATAAACTTTATATTGCTTTAAGGCCCTGCAATTTGGGAGCTTGTTTGTTATATACCAGCTAGCATTCTAAATAATTGTGATCCAGTTCCGGACTATCTCACTACTGACCAGGGAACTCCACAGAACTCTATCTCAGCCTATTACTATTCAGCTGCACATATACCATCTGTGGGTGCTTAGGACTGTACCCAATCACCTAGCTAGGGTGCCAACCTACCTAACAAACCCATCTACTCCTCTAGACCTCAAACACCCATGAAGAGAGGACATAATGTAGTTGCAAACAGCTAGCTCTGGCCTCTTTGTCTCCTTGAAATTTCATTGTCTTGTCTCCAAGTTCAATGAGAGAAACCCTGCCATAACATAACAACTAATGGATTTTCAAAACTGAGGCACAATTTAATGGATACAAGATACAGCAAAGCTAATTGTGGCATCAGATAGCATTTAAGACATACTTCAATTGATAAGGCAGAAGACAAGGCAGGGGTGAAAAGTCCAAATTAATTACCAAGCACCAGTAGTTTAGGCATCCGCTATAAAGAATCTGGAGCCAGTATCCATTGATTTCAGTTTCCAGGCACTGGCTGACATTCTGGGATACAGTTGAGACCCAAATACACCGCACAACTAACAGTCTGCTGTGAAGGAAGGTGGATCTCAAGTGTCTCCTAGATAGAAGGCAACTGTCAATTCCACTCTATCCATGCAATGCTGATTGACTCTCTCTAGAGTTCTACTATCCAGCAGTTCACCCCCAGGGCTGCTGAGACAGTCCATTTGAAGAACATATCCACAGCTGTGTTATTGTATCTGCTACAAAAGGCCAGCAAAATTGGCTGCAGGCGTTCCCCCAGTCCCCCAAGACCTCTGGGGGTCCACACACAAATGAATGTGATTTTTCTACCAAAACCAACTTCAAATGGAATATGGACTAAAAATGAGGCAAAAGGCATTTAATTTAGGACACACGGAAGACATCAAGGTAATTACAAAGTAAATTAGGTAAATAATTTTAGGAAAGTTGCCATGTCTATCCTTAATTTTATTAGTTTAAATTGTTCAAGATTAAAGCCCATTAAGCTTTTGGCTTTATATGTGTTTGGATCAATAACAAAGCATCTTTCTACTGTCCTTTCTTATGGCAAATGTAACTCATGGAGCATGCAAACCCTATTTATGTAATTTCAATGGATACTGGCTCTTTTTGTAGCTTTTCAACAAAATACTCTTTTATACTTCTAAGACCCAAGTCACCAAAGTACAGTTAAGTTGTTTGGATTCTGGCAAGTCACTACGGAAGCACCAATCTTGCACTAGAATAGCAGCAGAGAAAGGATGCTATCAGAATTGAGCCAGGGCCAGTAGAGAGCATATTTGTTTCCTCCCTCCCTTCTCTATTCCTCTCCTCTCAGGAATGGTAAATGACAAATATATTTCTTATAGGGGAGAAAAAAATGTGGTAACTCTGATGGAGATAATAAAGTCATAAAGTCCATGTGACTCCTAAGGAAGCCACAAATAGAAGCTCCAATTATATCTAATTACAAATTATCCAATCAATTAAACCATAAGGACTGTGTACGCCCCAGTGAGAATGAAAAATAATCATTCTGGGACATTTTTACTAAAAACACATGCACCTGAAGTAATGAGGCAATAAGCCACGTTTTCGTCCCTTGCAAGAATACACATACTGTCTCAATTCTCCAGCTCCATTTACACACATGAAACAGAGCCCTACATGACACGTGCATAGAATGTGATTTATACCATAGTATTGGCCCACTTGGACTTCAGGACTTGATCCACCTAGTGGTGGAACTGAAGACTCCGAGCTTTGTCAAGGTTAAGAAAAAGGCTTTGGTGATGGTCACTCTATTACCCCCGAGCTAGATAAACCTACTCTTTCACCAACTAGTTCACATAACATTTACTACCTCAAGTAATAATGAATTTCTATATTCTAAGGTGTTAGCAATGAAACAGGCCTGGTAGAAGGGGAGAGAGTGAAAAAAAGAAGGTAATTAAAATGTTGAAAACATCTTTGTGCCAAATCCTGGGAAGGAGCTTCACATACACGGCTGTATTTCGTCCTTACAGTATCACCATGTGGTAGGAACGATACTTCTTGTTTTATAGATAAAAACTGACGCTTCAGGGGGCTAAATGGTTTGCCTCAAAACACACACCTAATGAGTGTTGGGGCTGGAATTATAATTTCTCTGTTTGCTTCTAAAGCCTTTGTCCATACCTCTACATCCTCCTGCCTCTCGATTTCTCTGCACTACTCTCCTTATTGGTGAAGCTGCAGACTTAAGCTGCTAGTATGGGCTCAAAGGAAATAAATTTGACTATGTTCCTACAAAGCATAGCAAGATCTAGGCAAAAGCCTGGTGCAAATCATTCTAATTTACAACAGATTAAAAATTATATATAAAATCATCATTATGCCAAATTTTCCTTTTAGACTGTCAAACTGAATATATCTCAGAAAATAAAGACGGCAATACTACTTGGTGACTAATTCTCAAGATGGTCAATGGGTGACTATAAATCAAAGAAATAAGACATAACAAAAAAGAAAAATAACTTTCAGAAGCTGTCAGTGCTTTCTGAAAGATTCTCAGTGTTGCCTTGATGTAGGGTGGCCTTTTCTATTGGTGAAAAGTATAAGAGAAGATCACCTAACCGAGGACTTGGCAAAGCAAAAAGGAAAAATATCGGAGTCAAACTTTTTCCAAACTGTAGCTTTCAGTCAGCAGGCTAGACAGCTTTCAAGATAGTTTGAGCCAGGGATTGGCAAACTTTTCCTGTAAAGGGCCAGGTAGTAAATATTTAGGATTTGTAGTCCATATGGTTTCTATTGCAACTATTCAGGTCTAATGTTATAGCATGAGAGCATAGACAATACATAAACACATAGGAGTGGCTGTGTTCCAATAAAACTATCTACAAAATATATGTGGTGGGCCAGATTTGGCCCACAGGTTGTTGTTTGCCAACCTTTGTTTTAGGCTAAAAGTTTTGCTCAGGTTGGGAGTGGAGGAGGTTCCTTGAGCTATTGTCATTTACAAGACAATGGGATCTTGAGGAGGGGGCGGAAAAAAGGAAAGGAAGGAAGGCCTTAGCGTTGTCTTGACGCCAAAGCCAACAGGAAGGCTGATCTCTTCAGAGAAGCTGAAAGGAACTATGTAACTCTTGTCAAGAGGTAAGCCCTTTAACTTCAGGAATTTCCTCATTAGCAAGATGTAAGGCTGATGTAGATCAAAGAGTTTGAGAGTACTTTCTTCAAATGAAGTCTTTTAGAGTCCCAATATGTAAAACAAGTTAATCCACTGACACTCTGGTTAAAGCTGGAATGAGAGCCTCACCTCACAAAACTGATCTCTCTGGTGAACTAAAATGCCCACATCTCTTTCCCCCAAATCTGAACTTCGAGTGTAGGTTGAAAGCCACTATAGTAGACAAACATGAAGGCTCTAATTCTGACATTCTGTGATTTTGTGATTTAATTTCTCTTTATTCCTGCTCTTAAGGTATATCTACATAACACTACCAATATTCCTGTTTTAAGATGCCATTTTTTGTGGCATCTCCCAAGTAAACAAACATCAATCCCTAGATCTCTAAAAGAGCAACAAAGTTGGTTTGATTTAACATAGTGTTCCTGTTTCTTTCTCTACAAAAAAAACGGATTACTCACATTTGTTCAGCTATTCAAAAATTCACCTAAAAGATTTTAAGTAACACAATCCAGTGGGGCTGGTCTTAGTGTCCATGTGTACTGTCCTGATTTCAGATTTATTCCAATTTCAGTCTTGTCCTGATTTCAGATTTATCCCAATTTCAGTCTTGTCCTCCTCTGCTCAGGCTGCCATAACAAAACACCATAGATTGGGTGGCTTCACTGAGAGAGATTTTTTTTCTCATAATTCTGACTGCTAGAAGGCCAAGATCAAAATACAAGCACCGTCAGCCTCCAGTGAGAATTGTCTTCACTCCCTCCCTCTCTTCCTTCCTCCCTGCCATGTCAGGACACAAAGGTGGAGTCTACTGACAAGTCACTCCATCTAGGGACAGTTTCTGTCTAGTTTACCTCACGTGAAGTAGATTTTGGCATCTTTATTATTGTTAACTTCGTTATCTAACTCCATCCTTCTAGTCAGACATTTTATGAACTGTTTTTAGGTAATATCGTTTGGAAGGCAAACATAATTCAATGGAAATGTTGCTGCTGTGCTTGGAATGGATGGACGAACAGCAAGTATAATCTTGGATTTGTTCCTTTTGATTAAATGGAGGAAGCACTCCTGAAGAATTTTCCCTCCAAGCACGACAGAGGGGGGTTCTGGGCTTGAACGGCCTCTTCCAAGCAACAAGTATGCTGATGATATGTTTCCAGCAGCAGCCCTTCTGTAGACACCGGAAGTGAGGGGCTTCTGGGAGGCTGGCACACAGACTGACTGCAGGTTTCATGGGAGGGAAGCATGACCTGGCTAGAAATTGAGTGTGGGTTTTCATCAGAGGTGGAAATTGTCCTGCTGATAAGGTTTCATCTCCTGCAAATGCCTTCCTCTAGCGTCTAGCACAACGCTGGGTGCTACAGAAGCATTCGGGGTGGGTTTCCCAGGTGTCTTAAGATCAAAAGACTGCCTCCCATCTGAGATTTAGGACCACTCAGGAAGATAATACCCAGAAACACGGGAGGGGGCCGTTACTGCAATTATGGTTGGGGAGTAGGACAAGTTTGCTCCTCCAAGGACAGTTCTAGTTGTTTTTCCAGAAAGAAACGCCGGCCATCTTTTTAAGCACATTTGGTCAGAGCAGCTGTGGTATTTCATGCAGTATTTCCTTTTCTCTTTCGCTCCTTTAACACCAACAATAAAGTTTACTTTTTCTTTTTCTTTTTTTTTTTTTTTAAGATTTTATTTATTTATTTGAGAGAGAGAATGAGATAGAGAGAGAGCATGAGAGGGGGAAGGGTCAGAGGGAGAAGCAGACTCCCCGCTGAGCAGGGAGCCCGATGCGGGACTCGATCCCGGGACTCCGGGATCATGACCTGAGCCGAAGGCAGTCGCTTAACCAACTGAGCCACCCAGACGCCCCTAAAGTTTACTTTTTCTTCTTTTATAACTTCACAATACATAATGCATAGTCACTGCAATTATTCCATGATGCAGCATGGCCTTGCATTTATCCCATTTTATCACCCACCGGAGGACACCGTATTTCCTATTACTGCTGGTGAATTTGATGCCATTATGTGTAATTTCTTCCAGATGAGCTGTAGCACTTAACTTTCTACTTGAAAATACTAAGTTATGTTTAAAGCAAGCCCAGCTTCTATAAAGCGATTTCCAAGGGCAGAGAATTCAAGTCTAATTAAACACATTTCTTCCCCTGTCAATGTCTTCTCTGTGACCAAATTGTTTCTGAAGAGATAGGCAGGTCTCAGATCAAGCCTGGAAACAATTTTTAGGTGTTGGGTGGACATTAATGAAGATAGTAGCTTAGTAAACTGCTAAAGACAGCATAACAATAGTCATGAGTGAACAAAAATAATTTATAGAAGGATTTTTTTTTAAAGCGGCAATTCAAGGCTTTTGTCTTGCTCTGCTTTACTGCACACGCATAATACTTTGTGTTCAACATAGGAGGAAAAACCCAGAAATTTAAAAGAGACTTTTGGCATTAAGCGCCTATTATTTGCCAATGTGTTAAACAAGCTATAGAGTTTATCTCTAATCCTCACAATGCTAACAAAAAAGTATTTCAGATATGCAATCCCTCATCCAAAATCCTGATAGCCATCTGTGCTCCAGAATTCAGAACTGTTTGGATCTTAAAAGATAATAAGGAGCATATATGCCACATGTTCTATAACAAAGTGGGGTCTGGTAGAGCATTTGGTAGGCCAATTACAGAATATCTGCAGTGAAATATGACTCATCACATTAAGTGGTATAAAAAAACCATACACGCCAAAAATGGTTCATCAGTAACCATCAATATACTTGCCACACATTCACTTGATTTTTTTTTTCCCAGAGGCTTGTGGATTGTGTACTTGTGAATTACCTGTTGTAGATGCTTAGGCAAGTTAAAAAGAGGTTAAATACAAACTCATACCACTAGCATACAGCTAGGCTGGGATTTGAATCCAGGACCTTCTGCCTCCAAAGTCTATGTTCCGATAGGTGAAGATGGGCAAGAGAAAGCAGCAAAACAGAGGTCAGGCAGGGGAGCAGCAGGGCAGAAAAACAAAAGGACAGTGAGTCGAATAAAGGAAGAGATAGACATAACATCAGCTGCCCAAGGGTAGGCAGAGAGACAAGAGAACAGTCATCAGAAAGAGAAAGAGAAAGAAAAAGAGAAAGAGAAAGAGAAAGGCGATGAGCAGAGCAGGAAGAGGAATAGTGTGCCAAGTGTCCCTGTAGAAAAGATCGGACTGATGGGCTCTGCACAGACTGCAGGATGAGGCTGGGAGGACATAAACCTTTGCATTGTACCAAACTATCTCCATTTTCCATAGCTCATGATTATTTATTAAAACATACGCAAGCAATGCCTACTATGTGCCAACACTAGGGATAAAGCTATGAAAAATATGCACGTGTCTCTGATCTTATTAGCTGCGTGACCTTAGCAGAGTTACTCAACTACTCTAGGTTGCAATCAGTTCATTTGTAAAATAAGGATAATAATATCTAGCTCACAGACAGTAAATGGCGGGAATTAAATGATACGGTTTATGCAAAGAACCAAGCACGGTGCCTAGCACAAAGTAAGTGATATTTGCCACTATTATTCCAAGAATTTTATCCTTTGAGACAACAGACTTCTCCAGTCAAAGGAAAACTGTCCATGTTCTGGTAGTATCTGCAGAAAGCAAACCAGAGTACAAAGTACCCACTTCTGGTCGAATACAATTGCTGTTCAATCAGCAATCCTGGTCAGTTTGCTCTATTTTCAGTGCCACCCCTAACTTGTGGTGCTCTCCTGAATGAGTCGTGTAAGAGCATATGCTTTCCTCCTCTGTGAACTGACTTCCGCTCTTGAACTCTAGTGTAGTGGAGGTGGCTTTGGGGGTAAATGAAGGAGAAATCACTGCTCCCACTAATACGCTGCTCCAAAACATGGGTTTTTAGAGAACTCTCTTGCAGTTGCGGACTGGAAGACTAGGAGAGACAGACACGGAGAGAAAGCAAGCTTCTCTTGCACATTTCTACCTGAATGAGAGGAATCTGTCTGGATGACCACAGCATAAGCAGAGGGAATAGTCATAAATGTTGCTTTTCTCAATCCCACAGTAACATTCCCACTCAAAAGTGCAGTGCTCATTTGAATACAAACATTTTCTCCCAAGTCAGAAAACTGAGAATTGCTAAAAGAACTGATCTATTTCAGCTGCTTTTAGAGTACAGGTTGATAATTCAAAGGGCAGCCATTTGTTTCTGGTAACATCAATAACATATTTTGTGGGCAGCTGCTTTCATTGAAAACCACCTATGGTGCTTTGCCTACCTATGGGATTGCATCCTATAAGGGAAAAGTCAAGACCTTGGATATATCCAATGTCTTAGGTGTACAATTGGGGAAAAAAAAAAGCTGCTAGGAGATAATTAACTGAAAGTAAAGTGTTTACTTATCTATTTGCTCTAAATGAAATGTGAAGAACTCACGCTTGAACCTAAGGAGAAAGTATACAAGAAAGGTATATGGAAAAGTTGGATCACATGATGATGGTACCCTATGATCTCTGGAATACAGTTCCTAACATTTTAGGCAGTAACCAAGAGGCATAAAACATTCTTTTGTCTGGGATGGAAAACTAAAGGCATGAGACAAAACCTTAGTGAACAGACTTAATATCTCCCCTCCAAATATAGACACTGTCCATCTGAATTTTCCCATCTTCCCATCTTCATTTTTGAAAAGATTTGAGAGAGAGTGAAAGAGAACATGAGTGGGGAGGGAGGGAAAGGGTCAAGAGGACTCCCCAGTGAGGAGGGAGCCTGATGCGTGTGGGGTTCAATTCCAGAACCCTGGAGTCATGACCTGAGCTGAAAGCAGATGCTTAACCAACTGAACCACCCAGGCGCCCCTCATCCTCCCATCATTCTCTAGCCATACTCAACAGCTTGCACATTCCCAACCCTGCTGTGAATTCTCTTTCAGTCTCTGTACACTGTGTTCTCTTTGCCGGGAATCGTTTTCCACTCTCTAATCTCTTTGTTAACTCACCTTTCATGTTTCATATTGTGAAACATATCTGACTCCTCCATGACCTCCTACATCTTGGTTAACTATCCCCCTTTTGGTGCTCACATCACACTTGTCCATCTGCATGATAACAGTTGCTCTCCGTATATGTCTCTTCCACTTGACAATGAGCAAATTGAAGGCAGAGGCTCTGTCATATTCACAGTTGAATTCCCAGAGCCTAGCACAGCGCTAGCCACATAGCAGACACTTAGAAAATACCTGTGGAGAGCACCTGGGTGGCTCAGATGGGTAAGTGCCTGCCTTCAGCTCAGGTCATGATCCCGGGGTCCTGAGATCCAGCCCTGTGTGGAGCTCCCTGCTCTCCCTCTGCCCCTGTCCCCCTCTCCTGCATGCACACTCTTTAATAAATAAAATCTTAAAAATATATATCTGTGGAACGGTGACTGAATGAACGAAGGAGGTGACTTCGTGGAATTAATCAAAGGACGACTGGTTTTCTAGTTCATTGTACCACTGCCTATATCAACATCACAACAAAACTTATATGAAGCTTAGAAATGAATGTTTCAAGGGCATTTATAGCCATCTACAGGGCTGGCAGCTCTAGATCTTCATGAGGCTTTAATTCTAGCTTGGTACTTAAGTAAAGTTTTGGTTATAACCTCAGTGAAAGAAAGAAAACATGTCTTGGCAACCCATTAGTAGTTTTGCTGATGAAAATGAACAAGAGTGAGAAATGGAAATCTCATTAGACTTGAAAGTATTTTTAGTTAGAGAACATTGGCTTTAGACTGCCAGAAAACCAAATGGAAGAGAACTATAATGAACTGTAAATATGTTAGTGAAAATGGTCAAGTGGGATCATGCTTCGAAGAATTGTCTAGTATTTCTACCAAATCACAGTCTGGTTGCCCAGCAACCACTCCAGATGGGAATTGCACAGCATGATGACATATTGGATCCCGATCTCAGAAGTGGACTGACAAGCCAAAACCATTAAGTCTTGCAGTCTGACTTACATTAACCCTATCACCTTAGTAAACTGTGAACAAGTCTCATCCTTTGCCTACACAAAAGGTGAGGTCAGAAGAGCACACAAATACTTTGGGTGCCCTAAGATACCTTAGATGTGTTTAAGGGTAGATGAATTCATTACATATACAGACTTGATTATCTGTGCTGTCCCAGACTCTTTCCATTGCACTAGTTAGTATATTAGTGATAAAAAGTGGTATCTAGGCTGGCCATGGCAGAAAGAGAAAGATGACCTGTGTTTTTCTGTGCCATTTCTCTGAGTCTCATATTCCTTCTGACCTCTCACTTTTACTGTCCACTCCCCAAAAGAAGGGAAACCACAAACTATAAAGCTAATGCTCTTATTAATGTTTTTTTACTTATCAATAGGAGAAATAACACTGCAAAATCAAGTTACCATTTGTTAAAAATTACTATACATATGCAGTTGGGTTGATATACCAAGTACTTATATGACTTAATTTTATGAGATACACACTATTAATATCACCCTTATTTTTTATGTGAGAAAAATAAAGGACAGAAATTTTATTATTTTTTATTTTTTTAGAAGATTTTATTTATTTATTTGACAGAGGGAGACACAGCAAGAGAGGGAACACAAGCAGGGGGAGTGAGAGAAGGAGAAGCAGGCTTCCCGCGGAGCAGGGAGCTGATGCGGGGCTCGATCCCAGGACTCTGGGATCATGACCTGAGCTGAAGGCAGATGCTTAATGACTGAGCCACCCAGGTGCCCCAAGGACAGAAATTTTAAATACCTTGCTCTAGGTTAAATACCTACTAAGTATCAGAACCAGGATTCAAACCAGGCTGACTGACTCCAAAGACGACCTTCTCAACCACTGCACAATGATATCTTTCGAGAAGAAAGGGCTAATAAGTATATTAAAAATGCTATCACTAGTAACCAAAGAATTACAAATCAAACCTAACACACAGCAATGTGTTATTCACCAATTCAGCTATGATTTGACACAATGATAAAATTCAATGTAGACAGTATTTGTATAGTGTTTAATGTGGGGAACCATGACTATATTGCCAACTTTTTGTTTAGTTATAGTGGAATGGCAAAAACTTGGGAATGTAATAGAAATTAGCCATATTAAACACTATATGCATACTTTCAGTGAACTATGGGCAGTTTTTGTAATTATTTTGTTATACTATGTTTTTGTTCTGATTATATTTGTTAAAATGTAATTTTATGTCTATTTAATCTATTTAAAAGATTAGGCTTGCAAAAATATTCAGTGTAAACAAGGATAAGGTGAAACTCCTGCTTTCAGAGATTGTTGGTATGAATATTAATTAGTATAAACTTTCTAGAGTGAACCTAAGCATTATGCATCAAGAGCCTTTGAAGAGCTATCCTTTCCTACTCCAAGAAATCTATCCTAAAGAAATCATCAGAATTTTTGGCAATCACAAACATTAAATATTCACTAAATATCATTTAGAGTTGTAAAACATTGGAAATAATCTAGTGTCCAAAATTAGGGGACTGTTATGTAGCTATGAAAGACAAAAGAATCACAGCATAGAAAAATTCAATATACCATGAAGTGAAATTAGCAGAATATAAAGCTGGGTATATTAAATGACCCCTATTAAATATTCTCTCTCTCTCTCTCTCTCTCTCTCTCTCACACACACACACACACACACACACACACACACACACACACTACTTGCCAAAGAGAGCGAGAAGGAAAGGGATAAATAGAAGGCTTCTCTGAAATACATCATCCAAAAATAAGTATTGGTAATTATTTATAATGACAGTTTATTTTTAATTCCAAACTTTATTTCTAAAACCTTTCCATGTGAAATAAGCAGAGAAGGTCAATTATCATATGGCTTCACTAATTTGTGGAACATAAGGAATAGCATGGAGGACATTAGGAGAAAGGAGAAGGAAGGAAAAAATGAAGGGGGCAAAATTGGAGGGGGGAGATGAACCATGAGAGACTATGGACTCCAAGAAAATGAGGGTTTTAGAGGTGTGGGGGGTGAGGTGATGGGTTAGCCCAGTGATGGGTATTAAGGAGGGCATGTACTGTATGGAGCACTGGGTATTATATGCAAACAATGAATCATGGAACACTACATCAAAAACTAATGATGTACTGTATGGTGACTAACATAATAAAATAAAATAAGAAAATTAAAAAAACCTTTTCATGAGTATTCTTAAGGCAAAAATACTAAAAAAGCAATGAAAACCTATGCTATCCCCTAATAATTCTCTTTGAGCCTGAAGTAGATGACCAGAAAACTAATCTAGTGATGGATTATGCTTGATTGTTGATGTTATTGGTAGCTCAGTAGGTTTACCACTCCCATTTAACATTTTAACTTAAATGTCTCCCGTGCCTTAAAGCAGAGGAAAAAACATGAAGCTATCAGCTTTTAAAAAGCAATCCTTAGAGCAACAAAGTACTTTATAGTTTACAAAGCCCTTTCCCAGATAAGGCAAGGCCAGTTTGATCCTGAAATGACCTTTGAGTAGGCAAGTCCTAATATTAAAACTTAAGAAAAAGAGCAGACCTCACTCTTAGATGCTTGAGGGCAGCAGAATGACTGATCTCACTTTCTAAGCACTGAACTAAGCAGATGAGAAGTCTTACTTGACCAGGATCATGGAGATAGTCAGCAGTGAGGTCAAGGCCCAGACCTGGACCAAGTTCCTTTGATTCTAAATCTGGCACACTTTCCATTAAGCTAGCAGAATAATCAGATGGCCATTCTGTGAGGGACGTGGCAGGGAGAGGAATTTCCTTTTTTCTGAGCTCCTGCTATGAGGGGCATGGAGCACCTAGGCTTCTGAGTAATCTAAATTTGGGATTAAATATGTAGCCATGTGTTTGCTACATCATCTTTGCAAGTAACATTTTTAAGCTATGGTCTTCCTATCCATAAAATAATGGTAACTGCCAACATCTGTGAGTGTAATAAAGATTAAATAAGATATGTAATATATGCTCGATGCCACGTGACCCTGGGCACAGCCATTACTTCTTGTTTCTGCCACCCATCATCCTGACTGATGCACAGGCACAGACTTGATTCAAGCCTGTCTATCTTCCATTTTTTGTATTCAAGAAAACAGAGTTAAGCACCATCCTGAAAAGAATGAAAATCTAATACTGTCATACAATGGGCAGAAATCTTAAACATGCCCACCTTTCCTAGATATGTTCTTAAAACTCTGTACATTTGCTAAAGAGAGTGCTCAAACTAATATAGACCATCGACTCTCTTTTGATGCTAAATATAAGAAACTACTTGCGTACCATAGCATTCAGTCACATATTCAACTTAGAGAATGTTAACTGAGTAAAATGTTATTTTGACTGCATGTGACCAGGGCTTTCTTAAGTCTTTCATTTTTATTATTTTCTTTTTAAACATGGAAAATCTGGCTTGAGGATATGTGATGAGAAAATGCACATACATTTTATTCTGTCACTCCGAAGGCTTTATACTAAGCCTAAAAGCTTTTGGCTAAAGTGCAAAAACACTAGAGACCCATTTTGAATAGCAAGAGAAATTGAAAGGATTTCAACTCATCTGCAGTTGCCGTGGCTGGCAGGAGGTACCTTTTTTTTAAATTGATTTTTCAAATGCATATAAGTCACCAAGCTTGCAGATTTCAACCTCTCCAATAGAGAATTAGCAAACCTGCACAAAGAAGGAGACTTTTGAAAAATCTTAAGTTATTTAGACTCTCAATTTGAAAATGGGGAGACTGGAGATATTGACAATAAGTCTAATGGAATGAAGGTTCCTAAATGAACTTTAGATATAAGGCCAACTCTTAACTACTTACATGAATATAGAGGTGAGGCCAAGGAAAGGCTTCATTTGAACGGCTGCCTGCCAGACAACTCTTGCTAGGAGTTTCCAAATTGGGTTTGTTTGGTTTCTTCTCTTTGTCCACAACTGGTAGCTTTATAGTGGGAATGCATGAATAAAATGCCAAGTACAAGGGAATCTGATGGAATGATCCATATCTCAGAGTAAGCAATCCTTTGATAGTCAAACTGCCACTAAATCAAGGCTCCTGCAATCAGTGTGGCTGGGTAAAGCCCTTTGGTGCCCCCATCATCAATCATTCAAAGTAAAAAGATTCTAAATTATAACATTAAATGTGAGGAAGTCCAATAAAACTCTCAGTTTATCCTTTATGGTTACTCTTTTCCTTTCATTTGTGCTATCTAATATTAAATTATGACCAGATACTTTTTCTCATTTTGAGGTTCCCCTTACTGTGCCGGTTCCGTGAACAGAAACTGTCTGCAGGTTGGATCACCAAGCACTGAATAAGAATTATTTTTCAAAAAAAAAAAAAAAAATCCAGTAGTACTAAACCATTTGTTTTAGAGAGATAATATAATCCATAAACAGTTATTGGTTTTCTTGCTCTTCTACAATTCTTTGCATCTCAATTAGAGCATTGAATAATATTGCTGTGAAATTATGCTATGTATTTCATATAAAGCATATAAAATATAGATTCTATAAAATGATGAGTTTTACAGTGTGTTCTAATTCCCTGTGTGTATGCCTACATTCCCTGAAGGCAGAGAAAGGGTTTCTTTCTTTCTCCTAGCTTCTGTGTCTACAACAGTGTCTGGTAGAGCAGGCATTCAATGTCTAATAAGTGACATGACAGATTCCAAGGAATCTGAATTGGTTTTCTCCTGTTGGTGTTACTGGTTGAATCTCTCACATAAGGAGGAAAGTTTTGAGAAGTTCCACGACTGTCCAAGGTCAATGAGTGGCAGAGATGGAAACAGATCGTAGATAATCTTTCTGATGTCCTGAGGGTGTCCTTTCCACACATCACCCTATCTCCCAACAACCACATGCCATAATTAACTTCATGGTCAGCCAAGTTAAACAAATAATGGCAGTGGTTGTAAATAATGTAACACACTTCTGAAATCTGTTTATGTTGGAGATACCAATAAAAGAGCTATTTCTCGTAAACTTAGCTACCAAAATTAGTTACACTAACTCATAAATACAGATATAAACATTTGATTGTCAAATCAAATATGGCTAATTTCCCCAGACAGAAGTGCTTTTTGGTCAAGGAGAAAACGCTATCTCCTTCCCACTTCTCCTGGGCTCTCAGCCAGTTTTTTTCAAATCTTGCATTCCTTGATGAGTCTAAGGATTTGAGGTGGGGGAGATGGAAGAGAAACCAGAATTTCTTACAGGCTACTTCTGTTTTCTATACTTCCTATCTCCCCTAAGGCAATAGAGCACAGTCATACACCTGCTTAAATGGAGAGAGGACAGAATGGGGGGTATAGGTGGAGAAGTGGCAAGAAAATGCAAGAAAAATGAAATTTATATCTCAAAACATTATCCAGCCATAAATATTTATATAGTATATTTCTAATCAGGAAAAAATATAATTACTACAGCAGGAACATGAATAGAAAATTCACACACACAAAAAAATGTCCCATCTCTACTCTCAAAATAATCAACTTTACAAGTAATTAAATAAATGCAGATTGAACCATTCTTTTGGACTCTTATGAAAAAACTAAGAAGTTTGATAATAAACTATACTGGAGAGAATAGAAAGATGTTCCTGTTAACAGACTTCTCAAGGAAATTTTTTAAATTGTTTAAAAAGCATTCAAAATTTGTATTTCTTTTGACCCAGAAATTACATTTCTCTGAATTTATCCATTGAAAATAATCACACTGACTGACAAAGATGTTTGTACAAACATGTTCATTACAACAAACTAAATGCTCACCAATGAGGAATTGGTTTTGGATTTTTTTAGGAATCGGTTTTAAATATGGGCTTTAGTATGCAATGGTGTCTTCTGCAACTCTTAGAAGTGATGCTAATAAGTTAACACAGAGGTTGATAAAACAGTATTATATTCTACCCTGTTACATTTATACACAGATAAAAAGTTTGAAAGGCTATGTAATATGAAAGGTTATTTTTTTTTAAGATTTTATTTATTTATTTGACAGAGAGAGAGAGAGATAGTGCACAAGCAGGGGGAGTGGCAGGCAGAGGCAGAGGGAGAAGCAGGCTCCCCGCAGAGCAGGGGAAGCCTGATGTGGGACTCAATCCCAGGACCCTGGAATCATGACCTGAGCCAAAGGCAGTCGCTTAACCAACTGAGCCACCCAGGTGCCTGAAAGGAGGTTATTTCTTACAATTCATTTGAGAGAGTTTTATTTTCCTCTTTATATTTTTTAATTTGGTTGTATTTTCTGTGATTTCTAAGTATATGTTATTTTCATAATTAGACATACTTTAAAGATTACAGTCATTTTCAGGGGCACCTGGGTGGCTCAAGCAGTTAAGCGTCTGCCTTGGGCTCAGGTCATGATCCCAGAGTCCTGGGATGCACCCACATCCGGGCTCCCTGTTCAGTGGGGAGTCTGCTTCTAATCTCTCTTCCCAGCTCGTGCTCTCTCTTGCTATCTCTGTTTCTCTCTAAAATAAAATCTTAAAAAAAGATTACAGTCATTTTCATTGACTTCCCCCAAAGAGAGGGAAGGCAAGAGGGATGAAAGGAAGAAGAGCAGTGTCTCTTCTGGTAAAACCAGCATGACATCCCCTAAGTCAAAGATTTGGCAGCAAAGAGGGCTCATGGGGAACAAGTAACAAGATCAGCGGAAGTGACAAGATCTTCAAAGGGACTCTTTCCTTCAGTTCCTCTGAAATTCTCTGTGCTTAAGGTCTACTGGCCAGATGGCAAAATTACTGTAAAGGGTCACTTCTCCCTCAGATACTCTCATATCATTGGCCTGGTCTTTCTTCTTCAGGGGTTCCTCCAGGAGCCCAACCTCAGCTCCCCTTATGAATTTAACCTCAAAATTCTCAGAACTGCATATTATTTCTCTTCATGTTCCCTGCTTTGGATTTATACCTCTCTTACCTGTCAAAATACATATATCATGATCTCTGTTAAATAGCGACTGATGGATTTACTGGAGGAGCAAGACCGTGGAGGAGTAGGAGACCTAAATTTTGTCTGGTCCCAGGAATTCAGCTAGATAGTTATCAAACCATTCTGAAAACCTATAAACTCAACAGGAGATTGAAGAAAAGAATAGCAACAACTCTATGAACAGAAAAGCGACCACTTTCTGGAAGTGTATATTTTCTGGGGTCATTGTCACCCTGTTAGCATTTTGTTCTCTCATTCATCTATTCTTCTCTGGACAAAATGACAAAATGGAAAAACTAACCTCAAAAAAAAAAAAAAAAAAGAAAGAACAAGAGGCAGTACTGACTGCCAAGAACCTAATCAATATGGACATTAGTAAGATGCTGGAACTAGAGTTCAGAATGATGATTATAAAGATACTAGCTGTGTTTGGAAAAAATATAGAAGATACTAGAGAATCCCTTTCTGGAGAAATAAAAGAACTAAGCTCTAACCAAGTCGAAATCAAAAAGGCTATTAATGAGGTACAATAAAAAATGGAGGCTCTAACTGCTAGGATAATTGAGGCAAAAGAGAGAATTAGTGATATAGAAGATCAAATGATGGAGAATAAAGAAGCTGAGAAAAAGAGAGATAAACAACTACTGGATCACAAGGGGAGAATTCGAGAGATAAGTGATACCATAAGATGAAACAATATTAGAATAATTGGGATCCCAGACGAAGAAGAAAGAGAGGGGCAGAAGGTATACTGGAGCAAATTACAGCAGACAACTTCCCTAATTTGGGGAAGGAAACAGGCATCAAAATCCAAGAGGCACAGAGAACCCCCTCAAAAATCAATAACAATAGGTCAACACCCGACATCTAATAGTAAAACTTACAAGTCTCAGAGACAAAGAGAAAATCCTGAAAGCAGCTTGGGACAAAAGATCTGTAACCTACAATGGTAGAAACATTAGACTGGCAGCAGACCCATCCAAAGAGACCTGGCAGGCCAGAAAGGACTGGCAGGATATGTTTAGGGCACTAAACGAGAAAAATATGCAGGCAAGAATACTATATCCAGCTAGGCTGTCATTGAAAATAGAAGGAGAGATAAAAAAAGCTTCTAGGACAAACAAAAACTAAAAGAATTTGTGAACACCAAACCAGCCCAACAAGAAATCTTGAAAGGGGTCTTCTAAGCAAAGAGAGAGCCTAAAAGTAACATAGACCAGAAAGGAACACAGACAATATACAGTAACAGTCACCTTACAGGCAATACAATGGCACTAAATTCCTATCTTTCAACAGTCACCCTGAATGTAAATGGGCTAAATGCCCCAATCAAAAGACAAAGGGTATCAGACTGGATAAAAAAACAAGATCCATCGATATGCTGTCTGCAAGAGACTCATTTTAGACCCAAAGATACCTCCAGGTTTAAAGTGAGGGGGTGGAAAACCATTTACCATGCTAATGGACAACAACAACAAAAAGCTGGGGTGGCAATCCTTATATCAGACAAATTAGATTTTAAACCAAAGACTATAATAAGAGATGAGGAAGGACACTATAGCATATTTAAAGGGTCTATCCAACAAGAAGATCTAACAGTTGTAAATATCTATGCCCCTAACATGGGAGCAGCCAATTATATAAGCCAATTACTAACAAAAGCAAAGAAACACATCAACAATAATACAGTAATAGTAGGGGACTTTAACATCCCCCTCACTGAGATGGACATATCATCTAAGCAAAAGATCAACAAGGAAATAAAGGCTTTAAATGACACACTGGACCAGATGGACTTCACAGATATATTCAGAACATTCCATCCCAAAGCAATAGAAAACACAATGTTCTCTAGTGCACATGGAATATTCTCCAGAAGAAATCACATCCTGGGTCACAAATCAGGTCTCAACCAGTATCAAAAGATAGGAATCATTCCCTGCATATTTTTAGACCATAGTACTTTGAAACTAGAACTCAATCACAAGAGGAAAATTGGAAAGAATTCAAATACATGGAGGCTAAAGAGCATCCTACTAAAGAATGAATGGGTCAACCAGGAAATTAAAGAAGAATTAAAATTCATGGGAACAAATGAAAATGAAAACAAAAACTGTTCAAAGTCTTTGGGATGCAGCAAAGGTGGTCCTAAGAAGAAAGTATATAGCAATACAAGCCTTTCTCAAGAAATAAGAAAGGTCTCAAATGCACAACCTAACCCTACACCTAAAGGAGTTGGAGAACGAACAGTAAATAAAGCCTAAACCCAGCAGGAGAAGAGAAATAAAGATCAGAGCAGAAATCAATGAAATAGAAACCCAAAGAACAGTAGAACAGATTAACAAAACTAGGAGTTCATTCTTTGAAAGAATTCATTAGATTGATTAAACCCTTGGCCAGAATTTATTAAAAAAAAAAAAAAGGAGAGAGAGAGAGAGAAAGGACCCAAATAAATAAAATCATGAATGAAAGAGGAGAGATCACAACCAACACCAAAGAAATACAGATAGTTATAAGGACATATTATGAGCAACTATATGCCAGCAAATTAGATAACCTGGAAGAAATGGATGCATTCCTAGAGAGCTATAAACTACCAAAACTGAACTAGGAAGAAATAGAAAACCTGAACAGACCCATAACCAGTAAGGAAATTGAAGCAGTCATCAAAAATCTCCCAACAAACAAGAGCAGGGCCAGATGGCTTCCCAGGGGAATTCTACCAAACACTTAAAGAAGAATTAATACCTACTCTTCTGAAACGGTTCCAAAAAAATAGAAATGGAAGGAAAACTTCCAAACTCATTTTATGAGGCCAGCATTACCTTGATCCCAAAACCAGACAAAGACCCCACCAAAAAGGAGAATTACAGGGGCGCCTGGGTGGCTCAGTTGGTTAAGCGACTGCCTTCAGCTCAGGTCATGATCCTGGAGTCCCGGGATCGAGTCCCGCATCGGGCTCCCTGCTTGGTAGGGAGTCTGCCTCTCCCTCCTCCCTCTCATGCTCTCTGTCTCTCATTCTCTCTCTCTAAAATAAATAATAATAAATAAAATCTTTAAAAAAAAAAAAAAAAGGAGAATTACAGACCAATATCCCTGATGAACATGGATGCAAAAATTCTCACCAAAATACTAGCCAATAGGATCCAACAGTACATTAAAAGGATTACTCACCACGACCAAGTGGAATTTATTCCTGGGCTGCAAGGTTGGTTCAACATCCGCAAATCAATCAATGTGATACATTAATAAAAGAACAAGAACCATATGATATCCTCAATAGATGCAGAAAAAGCATTTGACAAAGTACAGCATCCTTTCTTGATCAAAACTCTTCACAGGGTAGGGATAGAGGGTACATACCTCAATATCATAAAAGCCATCTATGAAAAATCCACAGTGAATATTATTCCATTCTCAATGGGGAAAAACTGAGAGCTTTCCCCCTAAGGTCAGGAACATGGCAGGCATGTCCACTATCACCACTGCTATTCAACATTGTACTAGAAGCCCTAGCCACAGCACTCAGACAACAAAAAGAAATAAAAGGCATCCAAATCGGCAAAGAAGTCAAATTCTCACTCTTTGCAGATGATATGATACTTTATGTGGAAAACCCAAAAGATTCCACCCCAAAACTGCTAGAATTCATACAGGAATTCAGTAAAGTGGCAGGATATAAAATCAATGCACAGAAATCAGTGGCATTTCTATACACCAATGAGACAGAAGAAAGAGAAATTAAGGAGTCCATCCCATTTACAATTGCACCCAAAACCATAAGATACTTAGGAATAAATCCAACCAAAGAGGCAAAGGATCTGTACCCAGGAAACTATAGAACACTCATGAAAGAAACTGAGGAAGACACAAAGAAATGGAAAAATGTTCCATGCTCATGGATTGGAAGAACAAATATTGTGAAGATGTCAATGCTACCTAGAGCAATCTACACATTTAATGCAATCCCTATGAAAATACCATCCACTTTTTTCAAAGAAATGGAATAATCCTAAAATTTGTATGGAACCAGAAAAGACCCCGAATAACCAGAGGAATGTTGAAAAAGAAAAGCAAAGCTGGTGGCATCACAATTCCGGACTTCCAGCTCTATTACAAAGCTGTCATCATCAAGACAGTATGGTACTGGCACAAAAACAGACACATAGATCAATGGAACAGAATAGAGAGCCCAGAAATGGACCCTCAACTCTATGGTCAACTCATCTTCGACAAAGCAGGAAAGGATGTCCAATGGAAAAAAGACATCTCTTCAACAAATGGTGTTGGGAAAATTGCAAAGTCACGTGCAGAAGAATGAAACTGGACCATTTCCTTACACCACACACAAAAATAGATTCCAAATGATTGAAAGACCTCATTGTGAGACAGGAGTCCATCAAAATCCTAAAGGAGAACACAGGCAGCAACCTCTTCGACCTCAGCCACAGCAACTTCTTCCTAGACACATTGCCAAGGCAAAAATGAACTATTGGGACTTCATCATGATAAAAAGCTTTTGCACAGCAAAAGAAACAGTCAACAAAACCAAAAGACAACTAACAGAATGGGAGAAGATATTTGCAAATAGCATATCAGATAAAGGGCTAGTATCCAAAATCTATAAAGAACTTATCAAACTCAATACCCAAAAAACAAATAATCCAATCAAGAAATGGGCAGAAGACATGAACAGACATTGTTCCAAAGAAGACATCCAAATGGCCAACAGACACATGAAAAAGTGCTCAACATCGCTCAGCAACAGGGAAATACCAATCAAAACCTCAATGAGATACCACCTCACACCCCTCAGAATGGCTAAAATTAACAAGTCAGGAAATGACAGATGTTGGCGAGGATGTGGACAAAGGGGAACCCTCCTACACTGTTGGTGGGAATGCAAGCTGGTGTAGGCACTCTGGAAAACAGTATGGAGATTCCTCTAAAAGTTAAAAATAGAGCTACCCTACAACCCAGCAATTGCACTACTGGGTATTTACCCCAAAGATACAAACATAGTGATCTGAAGGGACACGTGCACCACAATGTTTATAGCAGCAATGTCCACAATAGCCAAACTATGGAAAGAGCCTAGATTTCCATCAACAGATGAATGGATAAAGAAGAAGTGGTATATATATACAATGGAATATTATGCAGCCACCAAAAAACAACCCTGAAATCTTGCCATTTTCAACAACATGGATGGAACTAGAGGGTATTATGCTAAGTGAGATAAGTCAATCAGAGAAAGACAATTATCATATGATCTCACTCATACATGGAATTTGACAGGTCAGAGGATCATAGGGGAACGAAGGGAAAAATGAAACAAGATGAAACCAGAGAGGGAGACAAACCATTAGAGACTATTAATCTTAGGAAACAAACTGAGGGTTGCTGGAGTAGAGGGTGGTGGGAGGGATAGGGTGGCTGGGTGATGCACAATGGGGAGGGTATGTGAGCACTGTGAATTTGTAAGACTGATGAATCACAGACCTGTATCCCTGAAACAAATAATACATTATATGTTAATTAAAAAAATAAATAGCAACTGATGCTAGTGAGCAATAACTATGATTTAATTACAACTATTTTAGTATTTTAACTTTTTTTTTTTAATAAGGGGGCATATTAGGTGGTTTGGGAAAGATAAGTATCAAGCATGGTTGTTATACTCAAGTTTGGGAGGCCATAAATAAGAACTAAATAATGCCAGAAATTTTTAAACGTAGTAACAGCAATGTGAGCTATAACCCGGCGCAGTATGTATTTTAGTCAACAGTGGAGTTAGATGAGTTGGAGATTTGTAGGTCACAAGACCTAAGTTTGAGACCCAGATCTGCCACTTCCTTGCTCAGTCAAGGTCTCTCAATTCCTCTGGGTCTCAGTTTATCAATAAATTGGATACTATAACACTAACAGTGTCCTTGTGGGATTTACAGAGATTAAGTATTTGTAAAATACTGCGTCCTTGGAAATAGAGCCATAATACCCTTCAAAACAACCATTTGCCTTATAATACCCTATGTGATCAGTTTCTTGATCTATCTCCATGTTAGTTCAATGCTGTTCACTTCTCCCTGTCTTGAAGAGAATATCTGTGTTAAAACCAGGCAGGGAAAAGGCACCTGAGTCATAGAAGCAGCCACGTCTAGTCAGATATCATCCCTGGCCCCTGGGAGATACTAAGTCACTTCTCTGAGTGATAAAGAGTATCAAATTGAAGATTTCAGTTGAGTGATATGGATAAGGCAAACACTATCAACACTATGGAAACTTTTTTTTTTTAATATTCCCTTTAACCCATGGTCTCTCAGTACCAAGTTTTCAGAAGTCACAGAGAAGGCAAAGCAGGACAGTCTCTATTTTATTTCTGTTTCAATCTAGAAGAAAAAATTTCAGATGAACATTGAAATTATTTTAAGAGTTTGAATTGTGTCCTCTCTTGTACTTCCCCACTTAATTGAACTTTGGCTTTAAAATGATTCTTGAAATCTTAAATTTATAACATAAAAGAAGGTCTGGTTCCCTTAAAAATGACAAATCTCTCAAATAGTGGATGTAATAGTAGAGCTATTCCCCTCCCAGCCTTATACAGATATAATTGACAAATAAAAATATTTAGTATCTAAACATGATGAGTTGATAAACATACACATTATGAAATGATTACCACAATCAAGCTTATTAACACCTCCATCAGCTCACATAGTTACCATTTGGGTGTGTGTGGTAAGAACACTTAAAGATCTACTAACTTAGCAAATTTCAGGGACACAATGTAATACTGTTAACTACAATCACTATGCTTGATAGTAGACTACCAGAACTTATCTTATAATTAAAAGTTTGTACCCTTAACTCTGAGAGATCATGAAGAATAGGGGCACTGTCAGGTAAATAGAGATTGCAAATAATATATTTGTTTTTTTTTTAAAGATTTACTTATTTGAGAGAGAGGGGGAGAGGGAGGGAAAGAAAGAAAAAGAGAGAAAGAGAGAAAGAAAGAAAGAAAGAGAGAGAGAGAGAAAGAAAAAGAGAAAGAAAAAGAAAAGAAAAGGAAAGAAAGAAAGAAAGAAAGAAAGAAAGAAAGAAAGAAAGAAAGAAAGAAAGAAAGAGAAAGAAAGAAAGAGGGAAGGGGAAGGGAAAGGGAAAGGGAAAGGGAAAGGAAAGGAAAGGAAGGGAAAGGGAAAGGAAAGAGAGCGAGCAGGGGGAGGGGCAGAAGGAGAGGGAGAGAGAGTATCTAGCAGATTCCCTGCTGAGCATGGAGTCCAAGGCAGGGCTTGATCTGAAGACCTTGAGATAATGACCTGAGCCGAAATCAAGAGTCAGATGACTGAGCTGCCTAGGCACCTGATACATTAAAGAGGAAAAAAAAGGGGCAAAATTCTGCAAATTACAGATTTTGTGAGCTTGTAATTAAACCATAGGAGAATCCTAAACTGCTTCTGTATTGGGTGATTCGTGAGCCTTAAGAACATAATCTTATGATCAGTGGCTTACTACAAATCAGTCACATTGTGAATGTAAAAGAGATTATAGGCTTAATTTATGTAAGTCCATTAGCATGAGCAAGAATACTTTGTGTTTAACACTTGCTGATTTTCAAGCCACTTTCATGGTGTTTTTTAAAACCTCATAACAGCCCCCTCAGCTAAAAATGGGTTTTGTTCCAATTTTCATTCAGGAGGAAACAGATAAAAGGTAATTAGGGTTACAAGGGAGCAAAGCTAGTGAATCGAAGAGCCAAAATGTCAGCCTGAACTTGTGACTGCTGATCAAGGGTCTTGGTCACTGCAATCACAATTCCTGTCAGGGGGCCAAATTCACAGATGTGAAGACATTAGGAGGAACATCTACTGTGTGATTTTTTGAACTGTTTAACAGTGGGATGATTCATTTCACAAACAAATACAATCCCCTTCAGTTCAAGAGTCAAACTAACAGCTAAGTGGCTGAGAAGTAGGACAGATCTTTCTTATATTGGTAACCATTCAAATCCCTGCATCTCTAAAATCCTAAACTGGAAGTTTCTGTAATGCTTCAATCAATCAGAAAGACCAGATTTCTCCCTGGACATTTGCTACATAGTATAAATTGCTTCGTTTATGAACGATTGTTCATTTAATTGACATTGGAATGACTTCAACCTAAGTAATCACTGACAATTTCTAAGTTTTAAATCTTTGTTTTCTGGGTTAATTGTGTCTTTTCTGGTTTTTATCATACTGGAGGGTCATGATTTTGAAAATTGGCCATTATTTTTCCAGGCAACTAATTTTCAGGCAACTAATCAGGATGCAAAGATAGGCTATGATCCACCTAAAATATCCATTATCTATTTGACCATCACCTCATAATTAAGCAAATCTTTGATTTAAAGCTATTATTTTCTTTTTTTTTTTAAGGATTTATTTTATTTGAGGGGGAGAGGGAGAGAGACAATCTCAAGCAGACAACCCGCTGAGCATGGAGCTGGATGCAGGGCTCGATCTCACAACCCTGCAATCATGACCTGAGCCAAAATCAAGAGTTGGACACCTAACCAACTGAGTCACCCAGGTGCTCCAAAGCTATTTTTTCTTAACTGATATGACCTTCTTTCCTAAATGCAGATAACCAGCAGACACAAAAAAATCACTTCTTTAGAATCCTGCTGAAAAATCTGGTCACAATGAAGTTCCTTTGATGTTGTTTTTCTCACCCAGTCTTGTACACCTGCACTACCACCAGGGCACTCCCCGACACACACACGTGCACGCACACACACACACAGAGCTCTACAGTCACATTTGGAGAAATTTGAAGATTTCTCCAGGAACACGTTTAAGGTCATACAAGATTTAGTCCTGGGCATTTCAGTTAGGCGAAATCACAAACCAACAGTCAGTGAAAAACAAATATTTGTCCTTTCGCCTCTAGTCCTATGAATTTTCTTGGCTTTTCCCCTTTGTTTTTTTTTTTCTCCTTACCCAATTACAATGTAAAACTGGCTCCAAATGTTCTTGACTTGGCTCCCCATGTGCTAAGAAGTCCACTTATCTATTTCTGAATTTCAGTGCTTCCCAGGACACTGTTGATTATTTCCAAGCTTTCCCTATTTAAGCCACTCCGTCACCAGCAAAATCAACTTCCCCAAACCAACCCACCATGTCAGAGCCTATGCCTGGTTCATCCCTTTGGAGAAAGGGAAGGGGGCAACAGAGGAACCATGCAAGAAATAATAATTTGTCAAATCTTTTCTTTCCAAGGCAAAACCCACTCCCTCCATTAGATTAGATGAGGTGATTTCCTTGGAAGTCTTTAAACTATGCCATATTCATGGGTTACTGGTTATCACTGTGGAAAATTCAGCTGGGACAAGGCTGGCCACAGGCATTATATTTCAACCATTTTTCAGGGCCTAATTTTCCCTGACACAGCAAGGAAGGGAGAAAAGTTGCTAATGTTAGCTAATAGGTCTATTTAATAGGCAGTGAAATGCAGTAATATCAGTTTCCAGGAGAGTCCAAAGGTGTCCAGTAGAACTGCTGATTTATTACCATTCTGGGGCAATATTAGTTGAAGTATTTGGCAAAAAACAAAAGTGAAAGTGTTTTAAAAAGGAGCTTATGGTGTTAGCAAGGAAAGATCCCAGTTTGAAAACATATCTAATAAGCAAAGATTCAATGCTGAAACTAAGAATCTGACTTCTATTACAAAGCTCCCTTACCTATAAATATGGCCAAAACAGGAAATGACTTCAGTTATCCAAAGAAGGTATCTTTGACCATAAGACCTACTTTGAAAGGCCTGCCACAAGGCCATTAATTCAAGTACCTGAGACTAATTTACTTGGCTTTAGAAATTCTTGTCTGTTAAAATGAGAATAGACTCAGTTGTATATAGCATATTCAGATTTGTCATTAATGTCTTAGACTGAATTAATTTATCAGCTCTTTCCTTAAATACAGGATTCTGTATGACTGAAGTCTGTTATAATTCTACTGGGAAGAATAAAAATACAGGGAGGTACAGAATACTACAAGGGAGAGCCATGGAGGACAGAGCCTTGTAGAGGGTATGGAGCAAAAACAAAACTAAAGGGGTTTGAACTACACGACTCTGCTTAAAACACACAGATTTTTTTTCCCAATAAATACAGTACAGTACTGTAAGTGTATTTTCTCTTATGATTTTCTTAATAACATTTTTCTGTAGCTTACTTTATTGTAAGAATACAGTATATAATACATATACCAAATATGTATTAACAGTTTATATTATTGGTAAGGCTCCCAGTCAACAGTAGGCTACTAATAGTTAACCTTTTGGGGAGCCAAAATTTATACATGGGTTTTTGACTGTGTGGAGGTTTTGGCAGCCCTAACCGCGCCCCCCCCCCCCCCATTGTTCAAGGGTCAACTATACTCAACCCTGTGTAGCAGGAAAGAAGCCATAAATAATATATAACAATGTCTGTGCTACAACTGTATGTACAAAACAGACCAAATTTGACCTATGGGCTTTAGTTTGCTGAATCCTGCTGGGAAGACCTACACAAGCCTTATTTTTACATTTAGATCTCTCACCTCATGTAGATAGTGAAGCAGAGCAAACACTGGATTTCGGAGTGCTGGCCTCCACTTATGTCCCTGACGCTAATGGCTGTGTTGTCTTGACTAACTTCCTTAGCTTACCGGCCTCCCTAAATTGTCATAAGGAAAAGGTAAACATCAATCTCTTTCAAGGTCTGAAATCTTTAAATCTATCCTTGTGTGCTTAGGTACTTCTCATGAAACAGGTTTTCTCAAGTTGTGAAACCTCAAAAACAATTTCATCTTTGTAAATTATTAAAGGCTACACAAAGATCACTGGCATGGACCACTGACCAATGAACACGATTTTATTAGAACACAGTACGCTAAAAGGAAAAACTCCCTGGAAGAGCTTTAATGGCGTAGCAACTCTATTTTTGCCATTTCATAGTTTATCTGATAAGGGCAATCTGTGTCCTGAGATGGCCAACCGAGCCAGTGAGAGTTCCAGTCCTTGCCCTGGGGCTCTTCCGGGTTCTCCTCCCTGCTCTGCTTCCCGCACGCGCCAGTCCGGGTTCTTTTCCTGCCCCGCTTTATGCATGCACCAAAAGTGCCAAGTATGTGGAGGTAAGCACTGTATAAATTACCCCCTTTGTTTGTGCTCGGGGCTCAGACCTTTGGAGACCACTCTCCTCTGAGCCCACCGGTGTTAAATAAACCTCCTATCCCCCAAGATCTCCGAGTGCCGCTTGATTCTTCCATCAGGCGATCCAGTCCAGGTTCCGCAACATATCAAGTTCCCATGTCAAGTTTGTTAAAAAACAAAATTTGAAGATTTCATTAGCTTGAGTAAGTGATTCATAAATTGGGCAGCGTCCCATCTAGAGGGAAGCTCTTTGATCAAGCTGCAGAAGAGGAAAGGTTTTTAAAGAGAGAAGGAGCAGAAAAAGGAAATTCTTAGCAAAAACAAAGCATTACTTTAGGCAAGTTTGCCCTCCTAGTATTGACCAGGACATTCCAGTTAGGCTGGATAAAGTTTACAATTCTGCAGGGGTTG
This sequence comes from Mirounga angustirostris, assembly GCF_029215605.1. Classification (NCBI taxonomy): domain Eukaryota; kingdom Metazoa; phylum Chordata; class Mammalia; order Carnivora; family Phocidae; genus Mirounga; species Mirounga angustirostris. The sequence goes on from NW_026991714.1 coordinate 119,159,248, forward strand.
AAACTGTGATTAGGTTAGATATTAAGTCTTGGTTTACTGATGTGGGCCTTAACACAAGTGAATCCATTTTGGGCCTGTGGTTTTCTTTTTAACAGGCTGCATATCTCAACTGAGAAGTATATAAACCCTTTAATATGCATTTCTTTTGAAACTCTAATTTTCTTAACATTTCAATGAAATATGTATTTTATTAATATGGTATGATTTTTTTTAAGATTTTATTTATTTATTCATGAGAGACAGAGAGAGAGAGAGAGAGGCAGAGGGAGAACCAGGCTCCCAAGGAACAGGAAGCCTGATGTGGGACTCGATCCCAGGACCCTGGGATCATGACCTGAGCCGAAGGCAGACGCTTAACCGTCTGAGCCACCCAGGCGCCCTAATGTGGTATGATTATTTTAAAGTTATTCTAGTTAACATAAAATATTTGGGGAAAGGAGTTAAAATTTATTAATGAAAATGAACATAGAAATTGTTAGAAAATCAAATGAGTTACCATCAACCATAAATTGCATTAGACAATAATGGTTACTATTTAGAACTAATAAAATACATTCATTTTAAATGTATTTGAATTTTTAATATATATTAATAAGATTTATGATAATTGAATCCTTTGGAAATTTTTCTTAATGACAAGAAAAAAGTAAAATCATGACCCTCCTATCACTGAGAATATTCAAGAAGCACCTAATGAGTGTTAAACACCTTATTAAGAAAATGTGTACATATTAAGCCAATAGTTAGCGTAAGGAAGGAAATAACATTAGAGCCAAAATGGAGAATAGAAGATCAATGAAACTATAGTTGGTTTCTTGAAAAGATAAACAGAATTGACGAACTCTTGACTAGACTAAGAAAAGACTCAAATAATATCAGAAATGAAAGAAGACATTATAACCAATGCCACAGAAATAAAAAGAATCGTAAGAGATTATGAACAACTGTATGCCAACGAATCGGATAACCTAGAAGAAACTGATAAATTCCTAGAAAGAATCAAAAGAATAGAATCAAAAGAATACCTATTAAGACTGAACCATGAAGAAACAGAAAATCTGAACAGCCCAATAACAAACAAGAAGATTGAATCAGTAATCAAAAGTCTCCCAAAAACAAAAAATCCAGAACTAGGTGGCTTTGTTGCCAAATTCTACCAAACATTTAATAAAGAATGAATGCCCATCCTTCTCAAACTTGTTCAAGAATTGAAAAAGAGGGGACTCCTGGGTGGCTCAGTCAGTTAAATGTCTGCCTTCGGCTCAGATGGCAGGATGGAGTCCCATGTTGGGCTCCTTGCTCAGTAGGGCATCTGCTTCTCCTTCTCCCTCTGCCACTCCCCCTGCTTGTGTTCCCTCTCTCTGACAAATAAATAAAATCTTAAAAAAAAAAAAAAAGAATTGTAAAAGAGGAAACACTTCCAAATTTATTTTACAAAGTTGGCAATACCTTGACACCAAAGCCAGACAGACACTACAAGAGAACTTCAGGCACATATCCCTGATGAAGATAAATGCAAAAATCTGCAACAAAATACTAGCAAACTCAATTTCAGAGCACATTAAAAGGATCATAAGAAATGTATACATATGGGGCAACTGGGTGGCTCAGTCAGGAGGGTTAAGCATCATGATCCCAGGGTCCTGGGATCGAGCCCCACAACTGGCTCCCTGCTCGGCGGGAAGCCTGCTTCTCCCTCTCCCACTCCCCCTGCTTGTGTTCCTACTCTTGCTATCTGTCAAGTAAATAAAATCTTTAAAGAAAAAAAAAAGAAACGTATACCTGGCATGAGAGTTTGGCATCACCAACCCTGAAGATACTTTCTAGTTTTATAAATTTATAAAGCCAGGCAAAATATAAATCCTATTTCTTGAATATATTCCCGTAAGTATATTTAAAATGTTCTTCTGGGGCTAAGTATGGTAGAGAACACTCAACAGAGGCTGAAATATGAATGAGAAAAATTAAAAGATACAGATCTTTTAAGAAAGTAGAAGACACTGTTACAGATATTCACAGAGGAAGTAACTAGCAGGTCCAGACCCTTGATTCCCAGCTGGTTGCTGGCAGAGCTCAAACTAGAGCCTGTACTTCTTAGTTCTTATTCTAGACCTCTTTCTACTTTACCACTTTGAGACTCCATAAATAGAGAAAAGTAACACAAAGAATATAGATAAGGCCCACGGGTTATGCTGTAAGCAAAAAATCAGGGCTTTCTTCAAGATGTGCAGAGAGCTGGTCAAAGTACGCTGCCTGAAAGAGGTAAAAGGAGAGGAAAGGGACCATGGGAGATGCAAATTATCCCAGGCAAAGGGAGTGCCAGGCCCTGATGCTTCAAAACAGTAACAAAAAATTAACTGGGGAAGAGGACAGTTTTATATATTCCCTCGACTTGGAAACAAAAGAAAACGTAAGATGTCTAGTTCCTTCAGTATTCATTCATTCAGCAAATACTTCTTAGCACCTACTGTGTGGCATTTGCTGGGCCAAGTCCCGGAAACATGATAACCAAGGAATGCGTGGTCCTCACCCTCCAGGAGTATACAGTCCGAGAAAGGAGACAGGTGTCTGGTCTAGCAATAGCAAAAGTACAGGAGGGATGTTAGAGAAAGCAGAAGGTATGGGGAGAGACTGACCTAGTCAAGGAATCGTAACACAAGACTTGCTGGAGGAAGTGGTATTCATCAGAGTCAAAGGGATAAGTTAGAGGCAAGCAGGCAGAGGAGGAGGAAATCATTCTCTGTTACCTTCTCTTGACTTCTCTTCAGACTTAACAGAATTGGTGCACCTTCCCGCTGGGGTATCGAGACATCACCAGCCATGCTTTTTCCATCCTCTATGCAGGCTTGGCCTCTGTGCAACATCTTAATGGTGCTCAGCCCCAGAGTTCTCTCCTATCTACTTTCTTAGATTTGGTGATTTCTACCCAGATCACTAGCCTGATTTCCAGGCCTGATCTTGCCACTGAGCTACAAACTAATGTGTCCAACCATAGATTTCAAATCTGTTGTTTATCAGACATTTCAAACACACCATGGCTTACCTGGGGTAGCTCTCCACCTTTCTTCCATTTTGTGTGTTGAGTATACAAGCTCTCTTGGAACACATTAACATTAACAAGAGGAGCCAAGGTTGGTAAGGAGAAAAAGAGAGTATTTAAGCTCAGACAGGAAGGATGAGTAGTATTTGGCTATGCACTGAAGGAGGAAAACAGTATTTCAAAAGAATGACACTCGTCCCTATTTTTACTTTCTGTGTTCTCTTAACAATGCCCTAATAAGGGGTGTCTGGGTGGCTCAGTCATTAAGCGTCTGCCTTCGGCTCAGGTCGTGGTCCCGGGGTTCTGGGATCGAGCCCTACGTCAGGCTCCCTGCTCAGCGGGAAACGTGCTTCCCTCTCCCACTCCCTCTGCTTGTGTTCCCTCTAAAACAAAACAAAACAAAAAAACAATGCCCTAATAAGGCACAGGTGAGTTTTAAAAATTCTTTATTCTTTTATATGTAGCTTAAATTTTCATTAAAAATTAACCATGTTTATTCTTAGTAATGAAGTAATCTTTACAAAGAAACATATATGAACCTGGATCATTGGGAGAATATCAATGTGATGTCACTGAGTCCAGGGATCAGCATTAATTTCTGGACTAGACTTGGTTTTGCATGGTTCCTCCACTCTGTGTAGCTGGACTGGTAAAACCAAACAACTCTTGCAGCAATGAGTCATTATGGAAAACAAAAGACAGCAAAATGGTTTGCTACCTTTTTTGAATTCCTAGGTATGTGGCCTTGCCCTTCAGTTAAAAAAAAAAAAATCCATTTTTAACCTAACCACATCCTTCACTGACAGCTTTTTGTTGCAAATACAAAATGCAATAATGAGAAGAGTGAATAGTTCAACTCTCAGACTGATTTATAATGACAGTTTTCTGATACAAGGGAAATGAAGAATTGAACAGATTCTGTGAAGTGAAAATCCCCCAACTATGTTGTTCCCTTGTATTAATTAAACAGGTGCTAGGGAGTTTTTCAGAGTAGCACTTCTGAGACCTCCGTTGTGCGGAATTAGTTACAGTTGTTACATGTTGTGCTCTTCTCCTCGCAAACTCGGACACAAATCCTGATTGAGCATCTACCAGGTACAAAGTACAACTCTGCTTGGACTCCCTTGAGGAGTTGCTACTAATCCTGATACACTTCTTCCATATTACCAAATACTTGTTTGTTAAGAAAAATAGTCTGCTTTGGAGGACTTCTGATATTTATCAAATAACACTACTAAAAAAATTAATTAAAAAATCTTAGCCCATTTCACTACTATCGCCCTATTCCAGGATTCACAGAAGAAAAATACTTTCACTGGGTTCCACATGCATCAAAGAAATTACCCTTATTTTTAGATTAAGATTTAAGGTCTCTCAGAAACTGGACCATCTCATGCATGACCAGGAGTTAAACTAATCTAAATCTGTGACTTCAAAACCTGCAGCTTCTGACAAAACCTCACTCCCGATTTCCAGAATCTAAGAAACTAATCACTATTTTTTCTTAGTTACCTTGCAAATGCCTCAAAATCAACGTATCCACAACAAAACTTGTCATCTTCAACAAAACTATTCTTCCATTTATATTCTCTGCTTCTCTGGATGAATACCAGTATCTCGAACCAGAAGCCAAGAAATTATCCTAGAATCTTTTTCCTTACCCTTCATGTTCCGTCCACCACCAAGTTCTTGGAATTCCTCCTGCATCTCCATGACCAGCTCCACCACTCCAGCTCAGGCCCTCATCTCTCATCTGAACAACTGACTATAGCTTCACTAATAGTGGTTTTTTTTCTAACCATGTCCCTTTTTCCCCATCAGTCATACAGTCATGGAAGCCCGTGCTCCATACTCTCATGGGCTTCATCTTTCTAAATCATCGCTACCATTTCAGAGATCTTTAATGGTTTCCTGTCCCTACAGAATATTATCTAAACTACTTTGCCTGGCTTACAAGACCCCTTTTGATCTGGCATCCTGCCTCTTCTGCCAGTCTTAACCTGTATGTCCCTGACCACTTTATCTTCTAATTCTCAGAAAATGCCTTCATTCACTCAGGTCTCCAGGCCCATATACATTTGGCTTATTCTTTGCATGGCATCCTGACCCCTTCTTGCCCATCCATGAAACTCTCATTGACAATTCAAGTCTAAACTCAAAGAGTATCTGCTGTATAAACTTTCCTCGACTCCTGAGATCTCACAATCTCCTTTCCCTCTCTATACTGAATATATTAAGAATATAGTAACTGTCCTTTCATAATGATTTTTTTCTGTATAGGTCTGTCTCCTACTAGGTTACACATTCTTTGAAGATCCTTACAACTTTCTCACTTACAATAGGGCCTTACATGTGGTCAGATGCAGTATTTTTAAGACACTGATTTGAATGAATGTATGTATGAAAATACAAGGTTGACTTGAAAAAATAAGAAATCATTTTTGCCTCAATGGCTTTCCCACTCTCTCACCTATTATTATTCCAGGGGCCTAAGTCACCTTGGAAATTGGACATCTGAATCCTGCCTCTTGGTTAAGTTCCTTCAAGTCTGTTTTATGCCTTTTCCTGCAGAAAGGGACAGGGGTAAATTGGGAACAATAGATGTGGGAATGCAAAGATGGATTTTGCCTTGGTCACCTCCAGAGTCCCTTTCAGTTTGATTGTCTCTGCCGAGGCAAATATATGTTATTATTAATGAATGATTTCAGGTCATTTATCAGACAGAACAATTGACTGAATTTCATCAACACTAAGAGGGAGGTTAAGAACAGAGTGAGGAAAATCACATGAAGCAAATCTGTATGCTCCTGTGAAGAACCAACCCAGGGTTTGCAATATAGCAGCTTACAAAATTGGAATGCTTGTTTTGCTGTCTTTACACTGGAGATTTGCCCACTGCAGGGCTTAGTTCAGTGTGAGAATAGGGAATGCGTCCAGCACACTGAGGCTTCCAAACTCATATGAACAAGACCAAAAATGGAAATATGACCTAAAATAAAACCAAAAAGAAAAATGACCCATACCTTTTGTTTTACCAGGCCAGAGGGTTCATATTTCATCCATTACTACTTGCTAATTTATTTATTCAACTTCCCAAATGTTTTCTAAGATGTCATGTGAAAGACCAGATACCACTGGAGTTAGAAAGACCTTACATGTCATGTGGTCAGGTGCTTCCCAGACAGTGATCCCTGGTACCCTGGGGCTCTGATGTGATACTTCATGGGCCAAACAAGAGGACAAGATCCAGCCCCTTCTTTGCCTCAACTCCAGTACTAATCCTCTTGCTTATCACATTTGTTTGTTCAATAATGGAGTCTCACACATGACTTCATCTGGTGGGGATGAAAGAATTGTTTAAAAGTTTAAAATATTCTGTTATGCCAAATTCCCTTGACCTATAAAGGAGGAATCTGAGGCTTGGAAAGGTAAGTGATTCCTCACTGAGTGGCGGATGACCAGGACCTGCCCACTCTAACGCCAATTAAAATGAAGGCAGTATCTCGAATAAGTTTCAGAGCCCAACTGCCTGAATTCAAACCCTGCCACTGTCACTTGACTTTGGGCAACTTATTTGTCCTATCTGGTCATCAGTCCTCATCTGAAAAATGGGATTCATACCGGCACATGCCTCAAAGAACTGCTTTGAGGAATAAATGGGTTAACCATAGAAAGTGTCTGGTATATAGGTAGTAAGCACTCAAAATATTACCTGTTGTTACTACAGCTCTTTTTCGGTTTTATTGAACTCAAAAACTTCAGGGTTAAGCAACATGGTAGGTTCCTATCATTGCTATAACAGACTGTTACAAATTTAGTGGCTTAAAACAGCATAAACTTCTTATCGCAAAGTTATGGGGATCAGAAATCCAAAATGGAGCTCAACAGGATAAAATCAAGGTATCAACAGGGCTAATGTCCTTCTAGGGGCTCTAGGGGAGAATCTTCTCTCTTGATTTTCCCAGCTTCCAGAGGCTGACCTGCATTCCTTGGCTTCTGGTCCCTTCTTCATCTTCAAAGTCAGTAAGGCAACAAAGGATAACTTTCCCATCTCAAGACCCTTAACTTAATCACATCTACAAAGGCTGTTTTGCCCTGTAAGGTGATATATTCACAGCTTCCGGGAATTTGAACATGGACATCTTTGGGGGACTATTATTCTGTGTATCATAGGCAAGTTATGTAAATAGGCAAAAATGGTTTTGTAGAAGAGGGAATGGTGTGGACCGCTTATGCCTTACCTAAAGGAAAGCACATTATTAAAAAATATTAGAGTAAACAAACCAATACATTGCAGACCTGACTTGCATGAGGCCACTGGTTTGGGATCCCTGCTCTAGGACGTTCCATTTTTTTTTTTTAAAGATTTTATTTATTTATTTGAGAGAGAATGAGATAGAGAGAGAGAGCATGAGAGAGGGGAGGGTCAGAGGGAGAAGCAGACTCCCTGCTGAGCAAGGAGCCCGATGCGGGACTCGATCCTGGGACTCCAGGATCATGACCTGAGCCGAAGGCAGTCACTTAACCAACTGAGCCACCCACGCGCCCTAGGACATTCCACTTTTTGATTAGACCAGGTCTACATGAAGCAAAGAAGGAAGGTGGTAATTACCAGAGTCTGTGTTACCTAAGAACCCTAGATAATTTGAGATATTTTTCTCATAATGAAACAATGTAAGTTTCTATCCAAATGCATGCAGTCTGCTTCCTACATGCTTTAAATACCTGGCCATGGGAAATGACCCAGTTTTTATCTCCCTCTGTTGACTATTTCAAATTAAACTCTTTAGCAGCCAATAACCACAGGAGTCATACCAACAGGTGCTTCATCCTACACTCCCATTTTATGTCTCTTTTTTAGCCATTACACCTGGTTGACTTGGAGATCCTCCAGGGATGGCATGTGTTACCACCATCTCCCTTGAAATATAGGCCCACGGTTGTTGATCTGCAAATGTTGATGAAAACCCAAACTGTATTGGTCTCTATTGTCTCATGGCTTTGCCACCATATGCTAAATCAAGTTACATTTCACAGTCAGCAGTTGAAAGAAATGAAGAAATAGTCAATGCAAAGACATCTTCCTTGGCACCACTGGGGAGGTAAAATATTAAACCTGCCTATCTATCGCCTTTATTCAGTCTAATTATTATCATTGTTAACATGGAAAGTGGCTCTTTAAAATGAGCACTGGAGGGAATGCAAGCTGGTACCGCCACTGCAGAAAACAGCATGGAGTTTCCTCAAAAAAGTAAAACTAGAATTACCATATGATCCAGTAATTTCACTACTGGGTATATACTTCCAAAGTCAATGGAAACACTAATTCAAAAAGATACATGCACCCCTATGTTTATTGCAGCATTATTTACAATAGCCAAGATAATGGAAGCAACCCAAGTGTCCATCCACAGATGAATGGCTAAAGAAGATGTGGTGTACGTACACACACACACACACACACACACACGGGAATGTTACTCAGCCTAAAAAAGAATAAAATCTTGCCATTTGTAATATGGATGGATCTAGAGGGTATAATGTTAAGTGAAATAAGTCAGAGAAAGACAACCATATGATTTTACACATATGTGGAATTTAAGAAACCTAAAAAAATGAACAAAGAATAAAAGATACAAACCAGGGGCGCCTGGGTGGCTCAGTCATTAAGCGTCTGCCTTGGGCTCAGGTCATGATCCCAGGGTCCTGGGATCGAGTCCCGCATCACACTCCCTGCTCAGCGGGAAGCCTGCTTCCCCCTCTCCCACTCCCCCTGCTTGTGTTCCCTCTCTTGCTGTGTTTCTCTCTGTCAAATAAATAAAACCTTAAAAAAAAAAAAGAGACAAATCATTGAACAGACTCTTAAATATAGAGGAAAAACTGATGGTTGCCAGAGGGGAGGGGGGTGGGGCACGGGTCAAACAAGTGAAGATTAAGAGCACACTTATGAATTGTTGAATCATTATGTTGTACATCTGAAACTAATATAACACTGTATGTTAATTACACTTGAATTTTTTTAAATGAGCCCTAGAGGCTCCTTCTCTTGAGTGCACACATCAGTCACTAAAATGGAGGTTTGTCATCATAAGTAGGAGTTTCAAGCATGAAAAGCAAGAGTGTCCTTGAGGCAATGACCTTGAGGGAAGGAAGAGCAAGGAATAAGTAGGAAGAAGAGCGGTAAAAAACAGAAGATGAAGTTATCATGTGTCCATATGCATGAAAGCGGGCATGTGGGAAAATAACTAGGGGTGACTGTCAAAAGTCTTAGAAGGAAAGAGATGGTCTTCATCCATCTCTGACTGCTATGTGGGTGAGAGCGCTAAAGGTAAAAGAGTCTAAAGCCCATGGAGCCATTAGCTTATTGAACTTTAGTTTATGAGTCATTATTTATCCAATAGATGGAAGGAAACAATTACTGTCCTCTGCCTTATTTTCAGAAAGGCAGCAAACTTCCTAGCACGGAGTCTTATCCCCACTGAATCTGTTCCTTCATCACGAAAGTGACACCTCTAATGGCCACAGAGACCAAGTGGTGAAGACGCTGGTACAAAAGAGGGTCAGGCAATTGCTTTTTGACTCTTACCGTATATATTTCCTCCTGCTGCTTTAACAAATTACCACAAACCTAGTGGTTTAAGACAACAGAAACTTGTTATCTTATAGTTCTGCAGGTCAGGAGTCTGAAATGAGTCTTATGAGGCTAAAATAAAAATGCGGGTAAGGCTGTGTTCCTTCTGGAGACTCTAGGGGAGAACTGGTTTCCTTACTTTTCTATCTTTCAGAGACCACCTGCATTCCTTGACTTGCAGCTCCTTCCTCTGTCTTCAAAGTACATCACTCCAACCTCTGCTCCTGTTGTCAAATTTCCCTTTTCTAACTTAGACCCTCTGGTCCCCCTCTCTAAGGACCCTTGTGATTACACTGGGCCCACCTAAATAATCCCTGATAATCTCCCCATCTCAAAATCCTTAATTTAATCACATCCACAAAGTCCCTTTTTTCCAGGTAAGGTGACATGTCTACAGATGCTGAGGATTAGGATGTGGGGGTCATTATTTTGTTGAGCAGATTTGTCAAAGATGAATTTATTCCAGAATGTACAAACCCAAATGTCCACAGAAGATAGACAAGTAATATAAATGAATCAACAGACAAAGGAATGATGGAAAGGGAAGTAAACTGGAGCATGGCTTTCAAATTTGAAAAATCATATGTAATCACCGTGTGGTTAAAAAAAAAAAAATGTCTTTGGTTCATGCCTGCTAATTTGTAGCCACTGTTTCAAACAAAATATTTGCTCGATCTTCAAAGAGCCTCTTTTGCCATAAGAAAGGGAGACACTTTCTGTTAAAATAGCCACACGCACTCTGGAGCAAAACACACACTGCCAGGAATCTATAAAAGGCTAAGAAGAATATGCTAAAAAAGAAGAATGAGGTGTAGAGGCCCGTGTTAGTGGAGAGACCCACCAACAACTGATTGGAATAGGCCAGGAAGAAACCTGACACTTACAGGGAATATGGGATTTAAAAAAAAAAAAAAAAAAAAAGATGGTGACCCTGTTTCCAGCAGACTCAGAAAGAGTTCTCTGGCTTGGAGGCAGATGAGAGCCTAAGTAGTCTGCAAGACTGATGGCTCATAAATTTCTGAAAGTAGCCACTGTGACATTGTAGCACAAGTTCCAAGGACACAGGCAGAGACAGCAGCAATGCCATGTTTTTGCTGGACTTGAACTTAGAGAGCCTCAGCCAACTCCTGAGGTTTGGTGTGGGTTATCAGGGAGAAGGGGATGGGGCATCAACTGGTGAAGATGTGTTGAGTATTTGGCTATGGTAAGAATGGACTTCATCATCGGTCATGGAACTCCAGGTTTGCAAATGCTCTGAAACTTGCATCAAAATCGGCATACACATCAAAGGTTTCTAGAGGCTTGAAACAGTACTGAATACATGGTAGCAGGGAGGAACATAAAGATGTATAGTTACTGGAGGAAGACAATTGGGGCAGCTCATGCATGAGGGGGGAATTCAATTAAAATCCACATCGGGAAAGACCTGCCCTTCTATTTAAAAACCAAAGGAAACAAGCAAGCAAGTACATGGATGTCTGGTTATGAAAGGGAAGGCTCTATGCTTCTCTAGAAGGGAGAAGTTGAGTCAAAGAAAAATTTATTTGCATACAAAACATAACAGAATATAAACATTTATGTGGGAGAGAGGAGGAAAACGAAGAGACAGAGGGAGGAAGACACAGACAAAATGCTTTACTGAACGATTTGTACTCTATAGGGGTGAAATTATAAATTAGCTTCTTCTGTTGTTCTATGCGACTGCCTTCCAACACATTTTGTCAATCATTTTCCTGCCTCTGGATGAAATCTCCAAAGACATACAACAGCTTCTCCTGTCATTCACACATACCGGTGAATAGTCTAATATAAAATGCCCCGTTTAGTCCTAATATCAAAGCCTTACTCTCTAAGTCAAACCCTATTCCCTGTCCTTCTGCATCTTGGGCTGGTGGAAGCGTGGAGAGCCTCAGCAGGGAAGGAAGCTGGGTCAGCTTCTGACTTTCATTCTTGTTCTCTTCTACTCACTAGGCTATCTGGTTTTCCAGCGCTCAGGAGGAGGGAGAGGGGAGAGAGAGGAGACAGAAAAGATTTGGCCTGACTGGTATGGCTGCCCCTGACATTGGTGGCCACCAAGAAAGCCCCCCTCCCTCACTCCCCTCTCTGTGCTTCATGGTCTCCACCTATGGGGAGTCTTTAGAAACCCCCATTACTGTGCATTTCTCTCCCGCTTTTCCCATATCACAGGAGACACCACCTCTGTCACCTCTAGCTGGTTGCTCATGACTCTCCCACCAGCCCTAGCATCCAGTGGTCCACCCCATACATGCTCCGCATCATGGGCTCATGTGCCCTCCAGGAGATCTCGTTGGGCAGAAGCTTTCAAAGTGGCCCAGGTTCAGCTCCTACATCAGTGCCTATCTGGTCCATATCTAGTAGAGCTGATCATTTTGAAGGCAGCCCTGTGTCCTTGCTCTCCTGCCACAAATGGTTCCCCTTAAGCACTTTCCTTTATAAATTTTAGGTATAAATCAGGTTCCTCAATATCAGCAGGCGCAGGTCAAGCTCTGCAGGTGATTTCCTAGAGCATCCCTCAGGAGATGAGATCAGAATTAAACACCCCTCTGCTTGTCTTCTATACCTTCCTGAAGTTACCCACAATCTTAAGAATCCCCCCTAGAACTCCCAGATAGAGGGAAAAGCCACAATTAATATCCTGTTACATACATGATACATATACATATGTATGCATATGTGTGTGTGTGTGTATATATATATATAAACATATACGTATATGTATGTATATATATCTATCTCTAGGTAGTGATTAGCTGCCTGAGAAATAAGGAACTGGAGCCCATGAATTCAAGGAACAGAGGTGAGGGTAGAGCAGTTTTCTGCAAGAAAACAACCAATAGATGCCAAGAAGAGAACTGATTAATAACACTGGGGAATCAAGAAATTTTAGAATGGTAATGATTGGCATGTAATTTTTAGTGGTTTCTGAATCTGGGCAGAAATGCCCTTCACTATGCCAAATCTTTAGGACAGTTCTGTCACCATATCTTTGTTGAATTAGTGCAGCATTGCTTTGGATAACAAAGCAGAGGAGTTTTCATTTCCATTTAGGAGAGAAAGGCAACATAGATTTGGAGCAGGCAGCATTATGGTGAAGTGATGGTGGGAAGTTCTTAATGACTGAGCCAAAACAGAAAGTCACAGACAACTGTAGGCCAGAGTTAGCTCCTCTTTTTGGGAATGTGCAGAAGTATTGAGAATCTTGGACTTCTTCTGGTTATTTTTTTTTTTTTTTTTTTAAAGATTTATTTATTTATTTATTTATTTGAGAGAGAGAGAATGAGAGACAGCACATGAGAAGGGGGAGGGTCAGAGGGAGAAGCAGGCTCCCTGCCGAGCAGGGAGCCCGATGCGGGACTCGATCCAGGGACTCCAGGATCATGACCTGAGCCGAAGGCAGTCGCTTAACCAACTGAGCCACCCAGGCGCCCTTCTTCTGGTTATTTAAGTTGGAAACTTGATTTATTTCATGTGAATGCCAAACAAGATGGTGCCTTCAGAAGGCAGGAGAGCTTGGAGGTAATCAGGACATATATAACTAATGTAGTATTCCCTGTTTTTTAAACTTTCTAGTATAAATTTGAGGTTTGAGGGTTCAATCAAACTTCAAAATGTTTCCCATTATATAGAAATATAGCAAAACAAACATTCCAAAGCTATTAAACACCTACAAGAATCAAGCACCAACTATGCATCTACTAGGACAAGTCTGACATCTTTTGTTGACATTGGGTGAGTTTTGAGGATTAGACTGGGCCATTTCCCTAATGCTCTTGAACCTCTGGGATTTCAGTGTTTTATTCCTTGTCCTGTCCCTTCCATTGCCTCCAAGTTCCCTTATTCAGATCACACGCTTCCAGTCTCACTTTGAGGATGAGAACAGGACTATGATCAGACAAAAGCAGAGGACAGGGAAATCACTGGTTTTTCCAGGACTCCAGAAGTTTCTTGCAGAGGTCCTGCTAGGAGCCAAAGTGCAGAATGCAGATCCCAGTTTGGTCTCTGCCAAACTCGCCACGATACCCCAAATGCCATGGTAAGGTCAGCTGTGCTAGGCTGAGGTTTTATAACTTCTGCTATTCCAGGCCCTTGTAGGTTGACTCATTAAAGCCACAGGAGAGTGGCTCACAGCACTCAGGCTCACCCAAGGCTCATTTGTAAACCAGAAAATCAATTTTCTAATTTACAGTAATTCAGATTCAGCTACCATTTGTTTGGAGCATGCTGCATGCCAAACATTGAGCTCAAGGCTTTCTTACTCATGATCTCATCTAATCCTCCTGTCAATGGTCAATGGATGTCTCCAAAGGGAAGCCAATTTAGAAAAATGAAGAAGGTTTAAAGAGTTTCTTGGAAATATCAAATCAAGGCAAAGAGGAATAGATCACCTATGGAGGTAATCTTAAAATAGAAGGATGCTCTTGAGTCTTTCTCTTATATATACCTGCTTATGAAACCAATGTCAGTAAGGAAACCCAGACTGCTCCCCCTTGGCAGTGCAGGACCCTGTCTGATCAAAACTTTCTCCTACTCTTTTCAGTATTTTATGCTGATGCTTGTGCCTCGCCACAACATCTTATTCCCTCACAACCAGACTGCCTCTGCAGAAGGAGGGGTAGGCACAGCAAGTTTTCTTTAATATAGGAGAATGTCCCCCATCTCTTAAATAGATGCAAACTCTTTCTTGAACCTGACTTATCTACTTTTCCATAGTAGCAGACTGGGCAATTTGCCTCCAGAGTAAATCTCTGGAACCTTCTCTACCTATGCTGAGAGCAGAAGGTAACCTATGCCCTCTCTGTGGCTCTAGGCATGTCTTAAAGACATGGGAGAGAGGAGGCACACAGATGGAAGAGATTCAAACTTTTAAAGTTTATAATCACAAATAGTTTCTACACCTAAAAAAATAAAGTTTATAATCATATGGAAGAACTGTCAGGTGTGTCAGTTTGAGATTTTTAATTAATTTAAGCATTTATGCAGTGCCATGCATTATGTGTATAGAGATGAATGAGTCACTTTACTTTCTAAGAACTCATTGTCCAATGGGGAATACACACATTTAAGGAAATAATTCTAATGCAGTGAGCTAAATGTTAATGGAAGTATAAACATGGTACCATCAGAGAATTGAGGTTTGGAAAATTCTGACTCGGTGGCCAGGGAAAGTCTCACAGCTAATGTGACATTTGAGCAGTTTTAAATTAAAAACAAATTCACTGGACAGGAATAGAAGGGGCAGTGGAAAAGGGGATGAAGAGGGATGTTTAGGGGAGGGCATTCCAAGTGGAAGGAACAGAGGCCTAAGACACCACATGACTCTTAAGAAAGTACAAGACACTTGGTATACCTACAGTGACTCATGAGTGGAAATGAGACTGAGAGTTAGGTAGGATCAAATCAAAACTGACTAATTGTTAAGATTAGAAGCCTATAGTAGCCAATAGGTACCAAATCTAAGCAATGTCATATAAAGAATGTACTGGCATTTTTAAAAGAATAGTGTTATGATTTGTGCAAGTTATTTTGTTTTGTAACTGCTAAGTAAAAATAATGTGTGAATGATATTTGTTTTAGGAAAGTCTATTATTCTATCTCACTGTGTTTAAAATATTTTGATAATATTCTGAATATTTCACAATGTACTTCCTTATTTAATATTTCCTGATATACCAACAACTTAACATATAGTATGTAGCTCTGGTGTAGTGGGAAGAGGGCTAAACCTAGACACAGCAAATTTGGCTCTGGGTCCCTACTCTTCCTCTTTCTAGCTGTGTGACCTTGTTGAGTCACTTAACTTTACAGAGATTCAATTTTTGCATCAATGAAATAGGGATATTGATATCCACTTTCTGGTTGGCAATGAGGATTAAATTAAGGAAAAAATGAGAAAGCCCTTGGACCTAAAAGGTCCCCCAGGGATTCCAATTCATGAAATATAAGATGCTGTTAGGTGATATTTAACAGACCCTGCTGATCTTGAGTGGTCAATTTCAATCTCCCTCTCTTTTCTGGAGGAGAGCATTCAGGCTCAGAGAGCAAAGACTAGGGATGGAGCTAAACCAAAGTCTGGACCCCCAAAACTATGCACCAGTGTAATTCAGGAATGGTTCTCTGGAATGACTTCATAAACAGGAAGCCAAAACCTCAAATAAAAACTTGTACAGAAGTGTGTTAATATATATGGAAAGAGGTCCTGATTCCTTGATCCAAATGTGACTGGTTTGCTGTTTAAAAAGAAATAAAAGAAAATCTGATGGTTAAGAGAGAATAACATATTCCACTTCTTCCACTCAATGAAAAAAGAATTAGCTCTCTTCCTTATCATAAACTATATTGTAAACTCATAACTGGTTCTAGTGTTACCTACTGATTAAAGGTTGATTTGCTGAGGATGAAAGTAAAATCTTGATTGAATGATAATCCCACTAAAGAGAAATAGGTGGATTCCTATTTTAACCCATATGGTTTCTGTGATAGAGTTTTCAGGAACAATACTCTTAATAAATCTGTCAAATTAAAAACAAAACAAGAATACTTTTTTCAAGAAAGTGAACATAGCCTCATTTATTAAAAATAGACTTTGTGTTCTTAAGATTCCAAGACTAAACAGAATAGACTACATGAATTTAAATAAAACCATTCAGGTAGAAAGGGGGAAATTTCTTTGTTAGAATTATAATAAAATTCAGGTGTGCCTGGGTGGCTCAGTCGTTAAGTGTCTGCCTTCAGCTCAGGTCATGGTCCCAGGGTCCTGGGATTGAGCCCTGCATCAGGCTCCCTGCTCAGTGGGAAGTCCGCTTCTCCCTCTCCCACTCCCCCTGCTTGTGTTCCCTCTCTCACTGTGTCTCTCTGTCAAATAAATAAAAATCTTTTTTAAAAAAATTATAATAAAATTCAGAGTAAGAAATTCCATTTCATAGCAAATGGTGGGCTACATTATCAAACTAATCCTCCTGCTGAAGAAAACTAAAAATACTGGACAAAATGTATTTTTTTAAAAAAGGATAGAAGAGTTGAAAAGATAATAAGATATTAAAGAATTCTAAATCCTAAGTGTAACTGGATCACTGAAGCTTCTTTTGTTCATATGTCATTTACCCAATCTCCCAAAATTAAACTCCAGATTTGACAGCTTCATACAGGAAAAAAGAAAGAAGCAAAAATCTAGAGCTTTCTTAAGATACAAAAACCAGTTAGAGACCTTCCTCACATTAAGACAGACCTCAAAAGACTAACTGCTCAGCCAAAGATGAAACAGAATTAAGTATGTGTCCCAACCACTCCCCACGAAGAGAATTGCATGCCCACACCCAAAGGGAATTGTAAGGAGAGTTACACTGCAGAGAAGGGGAGAACAAAACAAAAATTCTGGAAAAGAAAAAAGTCATAAAATTTGGTCATCAAAAAATAAGTAAATAAACAAAAAAATAAATAACCTCTCAAAAAGTGATCCTAGAGTATGATTGCCCTCAAGGGCCAGCCAGAAGTGAAAACAAATCTTCTCTGGAGATATAAGTCTTCATACTAATCCTCAAAGTATCATTACAAATACCTATCTTCAAGGACAAAGAGTAAAATAAAGCTGAGGACACATGAAAACCAGGCATACCAAGCAAGCATCAGTAGAAAGAAAAGACAACAGAAAGATCCACAAAGTCTTCTGGTATTAAAGTTGGAAAAGCAGATTATAAGTTAACTGTGCTTAAAATGTTGAAAAAATAAAGACAAACTTGACATACATAAATAGGAAAATACTGAAAGTGACCAAGTAGATTTGAAAAAGAACCAAATAGTGTCTAAAAATTTTAAGAATAACTATAATGGAAAACTCAGTGGTGGTGTCTGACAGCAGATGAAACAGAACTTAAAGAGAATCAATAGGGGACTTCTGAGATGATGGTGGAGTAAGAGAATCCTAAGCTCCCCTTGTCCCCAAAATACAATTAGATAATGCCCACATCAGTGTAAATAACCCAGAAAATGACCAGAAGACTGACAGAAGACTCTCCACAGCTAAATGTAGAGAAGAAGAACGAAGAGGGAAGAGACATGGTCAGGAACTCACCTGACCCAAGGGACTGTCCATGTCCATAGCAGGGAGGGATGCCATGGATACAGGAAGGGTACAGGAACAGACCCCCACACCAGGTACCCCACGCAGGGGGTCTCACATGGGGAAGACAAATCCCTATAATATCTGGCTTTGAAAACCAAAGGGGACTAACAATTGGTGGGGCTTAACACCCGGAACTTTAAAAATCAGCAGGCTTACCTCTGGGAAAACCAAGAGGATCATCTGAGTCTCCAACCTTAAAGAGACAGCACAAAAAAAACAGCCTTACTGAGATAGTGCATAGAAGCATCAGCTTGAAAAATGACTAGGGCATACAGGAGGGAGATTCATTTACAAATCTCAGAACACGGAGGGGCAGGGATCTTTGGGAGACTTCTCTAAGAACAAAAGACCTGGTGGTCACCATTTCCTCTCCCTACCCCCATCCCCCACTTGCATACACAGACACCTGAGCTAATTGTATGTATGTTCCATATATACAATGGAATATTACTCAACCAGTAAGGCATGAACACTCTCCACCTAGCTTGCTAAAAGCATGCCCCACCCACATGTTCCCCTCCATCCTAGACTCAGCAGTTTTCCAAGGCAGCAGCAGTTCCCCTCCTGCAGCAGACCAACAATGGACCTTGCTAGTACTGCATGCCTTACCCTCAGATTCTTCCTCAAACATGCCTTTTCCAGCTCAGCCTTTCTCAACAAGAGTCTTTGAGGGCAGCTGCAGGTCTCCTCCCACAGGGGACCTGCATGCCCTGCCTCCACATTTTCTTGCAGAACTGCCTCCTCCAACAGCCCTTGATAAGAGTCCATCCAAGTGCTGCCACAGCCTGGCAGTGTGCAAGTAGCCCCAACAAGGGCCAGCATCACTCCAAAGGGACTCCTGCCCTAGATAGAGGGGGAGATAACCACACACCCTGGTCTGATTGGGGCCCCAACAGTGGGCTGGGAGCAAACATCTGGTCTGACTACAGGCCCCACCCATCAAGAAAAGCTTCTGTTGTACAACAAACAGAAAGTGCCCTGCAGTTCAATGCTTCTGCATCTCTGGCAAATGGCTGGTCTGACTCAACTCAAGATAGAGTTGGCCCCAGACTGGCCCACTAACACCACAGGGACCAAACCCTGCCCAGAACAGGCAAAGAGAGCCATTGCAAATGACTTAAAGCAAATGCAACTGTGCTACAAGAGTAAGGCACATGCAACACACATAGAAGACACCGCTGAGGTGCCAGGTTCTTATGAACAGGGGACAATTCATTGCAGACCACTGCAGGAACTCCTCATCATAAGGCCACTACTTTCAAGAGCAGGAGATGTAGCTGACTTTTCTAACACAAGAAACAGAGACATAGAGTTGTAAAAAATGAGAGGACAGCAGAATATGTCCCAGATGAAAGAACAGGACAAAATCAAAGCAAGGGAGTTAAACAAAATGGAGGTAAGTAATAAGCCTGAAAGAGATTTTGAAGTAATCATCATAGAGATACTCACTGGACTTGAGAAAAGAGTAGGGTACCTCTGTGAGAGCCATAACAAAGAAATAAAAACCTAAAGAGTAACCAATCAGAGATGAGGAATTCAATAATAAATTAAAAATACACCAGAGGGAGTAATTAGTAAACTAGAGGAAGGAATGGATCACCAACCTGGAGGACAGAGTAATAAACAATCAGGCTGAACAGGAAAGAGAAAATAGAAAGAGAACATAATAAAAAATAAAAATATTGCTTAGGGAACTCAGCAATACCATCAAGTGTAATAACACTGCATTATAGGATTCCAGAAAGAGAAGAAAGAGAAAAACAGACAAATATTTTATTTGAAGAAATAGCTGAAAATTTCCCAAATCAGGGAAAGGAAACAAAAACCCAAATCCAGAGGCACAGAGAGTCCCCAACAATAATCAACCCAAGGAGGTCTACACCAAGACACATAGTAGTTAAAATAGAGCTACCCTATGACCCAACAATTGCACTACTGGTATTTACCCCAAAGACACAGATGTAGTGAAAAGAAGGGCCATATGTACCCCAGTGTTAATAGCAGCAAGGTCCACAATAGCCAAACTGTGGAAAGAGCCAAGATGCCCTTCAACAGATGAATGGATAAAGATATGTTCCATATATATAATGGAATATTACTCAGCCATCAGAAAGAATGAACACCCAACTTTTACATCAACATGGATGGGACTGGAGGAGATTATGTTAAGTGAAATAAGTCAAGCAGAGAAAGTCAATTATCATATGGTTTCACTTATTTGTGGAACATAAGGAATAGCACGGAGGACATTAGGAGAAGGAAGGGTAAAATGAAGGGGGGCAGAAATCGGAGGGGGAGACGAACCATGAGAGACTATGGACTCTGAGAAACAAACTGAGGGTTTTAGAAGGGAGGGGGGTGGGGGATGGGTTTGCCCAGTGATGGCTATTAAGGAGGGCGCATACTGCATGGAGCACTGGGTGTTATACAAAAACAATGAATCATGGCACACTACATAAAAAACTAATGATGTACTGTATGGTGACTAACAAAATAAAATTAAGTATGATTAGACAGAAGAAAACAAAATGGCAAAAAGTAATGATAAATGTAGAATTTTAAAAGCAGCAAGAGTAAAGAAACAGATACAAGGGAAACCCTATAAGGCTATAGCTTATTTTTTGGCAGAAATTTTGCAGGCCAGAAGAAAATGGCATGATACACTCTGCAAAAAACAAAACCTGCAGCCAAGAATACTCTAACCACCAAGGGTATCATTCAGAATACAAGGAGATGTAAGGAGTTTCCCAGACAAACAAAAGTTAAAGGAATTCATGACCACTAAACCAGCCCTACAAGAAATGTTAAAGGGGACTCTCTGAGTGGAAAGGAAAGACCCTAAGGAGGAGTAAGAAAGGTAGGAAGCAGAAAAGCTGTAAGATTAGGTATATCTATAAAAATTAGTCAAGAGATTCACAAAATAAAAGGATATAAAGTATGATACCATATATCTAAAATGTAGGGGGGAGAGAAGTAAAGACTTGTTCAAAATTAAGCAACCATCAGCTTAATATAGACTATGTATAAGATGTTATATACAAGCCTAATGGTAACCTCCAAAAACTGGTAATAGAATGCAAAAAATAAAGAGAAAGGAATCTAAGTATCTTACTGAAGAAAGCCAACAAACCATAAGAGAAGAGAGCAAGAGAGGAAAAGCACTACAAAGAAAACCACAAAACAATGAACAAGATGGTAATAAGTATGTACATATCAATAATTACTTTGAATGTAAATGGGCTAAACACTCCAACCAAAAGACATAGGGTGACAGAACAGATTAAGAAAAAAAAAACAAGACCCAAATCTTGAGGAAGGCGGTGGTGGAGTAGGAGGACCCAAGTCTTGCCTTATACCACATATACAACTAGATACTATCAAATCATCCTAAATACCCCCAGAAATCGACCTAAAGAATGACAAAACTCCACAACTAAAGGTAGAGAAGAGGACACATCAAGTAAGGTAGTAAGTATGGAGACGTGGTTTAGGGGAGAAACATCCTGGCTGCTGCAGAGGGGAGGGAGCCGTGGTCACAGAGAAGGGTGAGAGAGAAGAGGACACTGGGGAAAGCACAAGGAGACTGTTTACCCATAACTATTTGCTTGGAAAATGAGAGGGGTCGAATTTCATGAGTTCTTGCAACCAGTGGGGTGTAAAGCCTAGAGTTTTAAAACTCAGCAGGCTTGGCCTGGATAGAGCCTAGAGGGTATTGTGCTGCTCTTGGACAGAAGGCTGGCAAACAACCTGAGGTATACAGCGTGGAAACATATGTGAAGAACACTTAGGGCACAAAGTGAGATTATCTTAGCTCTTCCCTAAGAGGAAGCATTCATGGACACAACTTTCTGGGGAACAAAGGAGCTAGCTAGCTGGTGCCATTTCTCTGCTCCACCCCTCAGGACAAACACAGCACCATTGACCGGGGCGGGGTGGGGGTGGGCAGCACAGTGCCAACACTGCTGACTAACTTGCTTACACTAAGCCCCCCCCCCCCCCGTGCTCCAGTAGAATTGCCCTTCTTAGTCACACTTACTTCAGTCCCTGCACAATGGGCCTCTCCTCCAATAAACCAGCACAAATCTCTGCCCACACCATGTGTCCCAACCAGAGAGTCTTGCAAGGCTTCAGTTCCAGTGGAAGTGGTGATGGGTCTCATTTCACAAGCAGACCAGAGCATGCCTAGTTAAAAGTCACGACATTCAGGCCAGGGACCAAACACTGCCAAAAACAGGCAAGGAGAACCTCTGCAGATGACTAGCCTGAAGGATAGAGCAACCAGAACACAACAGCAGAGTGCATGCAGCACACACCGGAGATACTTCCAGAAGCATCAGGCACTGGGCACTATATGACCTCTTCCTGATAAGGTCATTACTTTCAGGAACGGGAGACATAACTGGCTTTTCTAACACAGAGAAGTAGACAGAAACTTAAAGTAAAACAAAGGAATTTATCCCAAATGAAAAAACAAGATAAGGTCATGGCCAGAGATGTAAGCTAAACAGATATAAGTAACATGCCTGATGGAGAATTTAAAGCAACAATCATAAGGATATTCACTGGACTTGAGAAAAGAGTGGAAGATTTCAGGGAGACCCTTGCCACAAAGGTAGAAGAGTTAATAAAGAATCAGAGATGAAGAGTGCAATAAACAAGATGAGAAACACACTTGATGCAATGAACAGCAGGCTGGAAGAAGCAGAGGAATGAAAGAAAGACTTAGAAAACAAAGTGGTAGAAAGTAATGAGGCTGAAGAAAAGAGAGAAAGAAGAATTATGTAAAACGAGAATAGACTGGGAATTCAGTGACTCCAAATGTAATAACATTTGCGTTATAGGAGTCCCAGAAGAAGACGAGAGAAAGGGGGGGCAGAAATTTTGAAGAAATAATAGCTGAAAATGTCCCTGATCTGGGGAAATAAACAGACATCCAGATCCAGGAGGCACAGAGAACGCCCATCAAAATCAACAAAAACAAGCCAACAACAAAACATACTGTAATTAAATTTGCAAAATCTAACGATAAAGGAAAAGTCTTTAAAGCAGCAAGACAAAAGTAGTCATTAACTTACAAGGGAAAACCCAAAAGGCTAGCTGGAGATTTTTCAACAGAAACTTGGCAGGCCAGAATAGAGTGGCATGATATATTCAAAGTGATGAATGGGAAAAATAAGCAGTCAAGAATACTCTACCCAGCAAGGCTATCATTCAATACAGAAGGAGAAATACAGAGTTTCCAAAACAAACAAAAATTAAAGAAATTCCTGATCACCAAACCCCCCAAAAAAGGGGACTCTTTGAGTGCAAAGGAGAGACCAAAAGTGACAGTATAAAGACCAAAGCAGTAAAAATGAACATTTCTATTAAAAAAAAAGAGTCACAGAACTCACAAAGAAGGATATAAAATATAATAACATATACCTAAAACATGGGGAGAAGAATGGGTTCAAACTTAAATGACCATCAATATAATATAGACTGTTATATGCACAAGAAGTTAAATACAAATAGTTAAATACAAATACTGAGTATGGATTTCTCTTTATTTTTTCTACTATATACCTGGCTTCTTAAATTTGTACATTAGTGTGTCTTAGTAGTTTCCAAGCAATTATCTTCTTGAAAATTTCCTGAGAATATTCACAATATTTTGTGTTCCATTATCAGAAAAGTATATGTACCTACCTATATGAAGAACTTTTAAAACTACCTAAGAAAAGGGCGCCTGGGTGGCTCAGATGGTTAAGCGTCTGCCTTCGGCTCAGGTCATGATCCCAGGGTCCCGGGATCAAGTCCCGCATCGGGCTCCCTGCTCCTTGGGAGCCTGCTTCTCCCTCTGCCTCTCTCTCTCTCTCTGTCTGTCATGAATAAATAAATAAAATCTTAAAAAAAAAAAAAAACTACCTAAGAAAAAAGAAACAATTGAAAAATGGGCAAACAACTTGAGCAGACACCTCACCAGTGAGGATGTATGAATGGTTAATATAGCTATGACAAGATCATCACTAATCACTACAGAAATTAAAATTAAAATGACAGATACCACTACCCACTCATCACATTGCTAAAAAAAAAAAAAAATCTAACCATATAAAGCAGTAGTTAGGATACAGAGCAACTAGGACCCTCAAACACAGCTGAAATGAATATAACATGTTATAATCACTTTGAAAAACGGCTTCGCAGTTTCTTTTAAATTAAACATAAACCTATCATATGATACAGCCATTTCTCTCCTTGGTATCTACGCAGAATAAATAAAAGCATATGTCCATATAAACTTGTGTGAATATTCAGAGCAGTTTTTTAACAGCCAAAGAAAAAAAAATCAATCCAAATGACCACCAAGAGGTGAATGAATAAATTGTGGCACATTACTCAGAAATAAAAAGAATGAGTGACTTACACACATAACAGTATAGATAAATCTCAAAATCATTATTATGAAGTAAGCCAGATGAAAAACAAATACTGTATGATTCCATTTTTATAAAGTTCTAGAAAATGCAAACTAATCAATAGTGACAAAAATCAGATTAGTGATTGCCTGGGAACAGAGACAGAGGAAGGAAGGGACTACAAAGGGGCCTGAGGGAACTATGGGGGGCAACAGCAGGGTCGGATATCTTGATTGTAATGACAGCTGTATGGGTCTGTACAGGTCTCAAAATTCACCAACTGTACATTTTAACCTATGAAATTTATTGTATATCAATTATAACAAGATTTTTTAAAATAGCTAAAAAGCAGAAAGGGTTACAGAAGACAAAGGGGTTGAGGACATGTGATAAAAGTATTTGGTCACCCTATATTATTCATCCTGGAAAGTTCTTTTTTTTTTTTTTTTAAGTATGAATGAAAATCTTCCAAGCATTTTGAAGACAATTATCTTCTGAAGATTGAACTGAATGACACCTCAGTTCCTTTCACCTCTGTGATTTGGAATCAATGTTGACACATTACTACATTATATCATTACAGATGTCGACAATTTTCAGACCTTATGTGTACCAGATATTTCTCATGAGTCCTCATTTTTAAACATCTATTTATGAAATTCCATTATACCTCCTGTTTATGTAATTGTACATGACTTTTCCAGTCCTTTTTTAAAGCAAAGACATTGGTCTAGTTGTCCTAGATGCTCATAGCCAACTATTAGTAACTTCAGGTTGTTTTTTTTTTTTTTTAAAGAAATACTGCTTTTATAAACCCAGAGGGAAAAATATGATGCTTGTTAAATTCAGTAATCAATCAACTGGAGAGGCCACTTGTATATCCAAACAATTTTCTCTTTTTAGTAGAAGAATGTTTTAATTCAGAAAAGGCGTCATATGAAATAGCTCTAGTGGTTCTTTTAAGTTTTTTAGTGAGACAGTAATTACAATTCAATGTGTTAAATTCTGTAGTTACAAATTGCTAAATGAAGTTTGTTCCTATAACCAATATTTTAAGAACTTTGTTTAAATGTGTAATATTATAATATAGTAGTGATGTGTTGTACCATAAATGTTAAAATGAAATCATACTACAGGGGCACCTGGGTGGCTCAGTTGGTTAAGTGTCTGACTCTTGATTTTGGCTCTGGTCATGATCTCAGGGTCATGAGATCAAGCCCCAGGTCAGGCTCTGCACTCAGTGGAGAGTCTGCTTGAGATTCTCTTTCTTTTTTTTTTTTTTAAAGAATTTATTTATTTATTTGAGAGAGAGAATGAGATAGAGAGCATGAGAGGGGGGAGGGTCAGAGAGAGAGGCAGACTCCCTGCTGAGCAGGGAGCCCGACGTGGGACTCGATCCCGGGACTCCAGGATCATGACCTGAGCCGAAGGCAGTCGCTTAACCAACTGAGCCACCCAGGCGCCCCTAAAATAATGATTTTCAATCTTTTGGGTTTTTTTTGGGGGGGGGGGCTCAAACATATAACATTTACAAATGAAGAGTGAAACTACACAAAAGAAACATCTTAGCAAATTGATGCTATTTTTGAGGTCATCTACAAATCCTATTCCCATAGCAACACAAGTACTTCTCTAGATTTCTTCCTTTACACTTCATACTTTGCTTAATCATGAATTTTCAGAGAAATACCTTAGGTATCTATTTTGCAATTAAATTAATTGCTTCATTGTTAACCCAACATTTACTCTCTGTCCTTTCAGAGAATGTTTAAACACACTGATGAATAAAAAAGTAAAACATAGTTGCAGACTATTTACAGGAAAATAAAATAGCTTCTGAAATTTCAATATAATGTACAAATAAGCAGGTTTCTAAATTTAATTGTTAGCTTTTATAAGACAATGGCAAATCTTCACTAGTAGTAACAACACTGTGATTTTTAATTTATTCTTCCTGAGTCAAACTGAAGAATGAACTTGAAACTAAATCAGTCCCATCTGGATAATATTCACATTATATAAGAAATATTGGCAATGACTAGAATTGAATATTTCAAAAACATCCACACATACATACAAATATAGGGATGATGGGCTATAACCGGATCAATCAGTCATATCACCTCAAATTACGATTTGTTCTCCTTCTTACTAGTCTGTACCCTCCCTCTTCAACCTATGGCTATGAAAAATAACAAAGGGAATAACTTAAAACTTCAAATAATCCTTTTTTTCGTAGCTATAGTTTTACCCTGACTTCTTCAAGTGGGCCTAAAACAGCTCAAAGTGATATTAAGTATTATTTTAAAAATATAGAATCCCTTCTTTCCACAAAAATCTCAACATACTATTCACCATTGAGGGATATAGAGCATTCCAGAAGAGTCTGAAAAAAAAATCTAGAACTCATCAAGGTACATGTCATCCAAAGTTGGACAGATATGGGTTCAAATCCTAATAAAGTGTGGTACTTTTGGCAAGTTATTGAAACTCTATGTACCAGTCAGAGTTTGGTCAATAAAGCAGAAATTGCTTGCGGTATGTCAAATATATAGGTCTGGAGAGTTAAGAAAGCATTGGGATGACGAGTCAGGCAAGGATCAGGGAAGTCATTGCTGTGCTCAAAAACTCAGGAAGAGTAAGAATCATGGGAAACTGCCACTGCTCACTCAGAGGCTCACATAAGGAAGTCACTCGTCTAACCTCACATCTGTCCCTCTGCAAGCCGTATGCCTATGACACCACATCAGGAGCAATATGGCCTCTCTTCTTGCACGTGGCCCAGCAGCAGTGTAACATGGTAACTTGCTGTTGGGAATTCTGGGGAATACAGTCCCCAGGCTTTCAGCCTGTGCAACACAAGGAAGAGAAGAGTGGGCTGAGAAGTGTTACTGAACTGCCACCTAAAAATCTAGCACATTCTATATTTCTCAGTGATTTCAAATGTAAAAATATTTTCAAGAGTGTATCAAGACTGTAGAGGGAGCACCTGCTTCAATATTCTCTTGCATCAAATCCCCCTAATGTGAGAGAAAAAAATACATATATATAAATTCGTACACACATTTATTCAGATATAGCTATAGATGATATAGATGATATAAAGCATAAGAGGACAGAAACACACAAGTTGTTAAGAATCATGGAAAGATAAAACGCAGATGGGATCAAACTGATAACAGCTGTGACAAACAGCAAAAAAATAATCAGGACAATAGCACTGTTAAAGACTAAAAACAGAATCTAACTTGGATTGAACTAAAAAGCAGAAAAGTGTTCCAGAAAATCATTACAGTTAATTAAAGAAGTGAATTTAGGAAAATAAGATCAGGCCTCTTCACCCTTGCAAAATGCAATAGAACCAAGTTTTTGTAGGATTTATTCATTTTTATTAGTGGTGCAGAGTTGGTTTTTCAGTATCACTTTTAAACCTAATTTTCATGTAATTTAACGAATTGTGATTCAAATATTTATTGCATCACTATCCGAGTTCTTTAATTCAGAATCTAGCAATAGAGGACTTAGAAATTACAACTTCTCTGATTTTCTTTAAAAGGCACTGTATTGCCTTTGATGGTGATTATACAATTATACAAAAATATCATATACCCGCTATAAAGCTTTATTTAAGACCTATGGGAGGGGAAATTTCACAATTCAACTGAAAGTTTAGGAAGTTTAGCAATTCAATGTGATATAGGATATGCAATGTGTATATATGTTTGTGATACATATATATATGTATCAGTGTATAAGTGATATACAGATATATTTGTGATTTTAAAAGTAAGCATTCTAATGATAGTCTATGTATAAGAATAAATCTCTTCAAGAAAAGTTAAGATGCCTATGCATTTTGATTGGTTCAACACTATTTAGAGATGATCTACTCTAATGGTTGCACGCTATTTGCTTAAACTTAGCTATAAAGATGAGAAATTAAAAAGGACAAGGCCTTAATCCAAGGGTATAGTCAGAAGAGGCAAAAACTACTTCTGAATTAGGGTGTGTTAAGCGTGGTCCTGCTAGAAGCAGGTGCCAGGACAGGATTAAACATGAAAGCATTTTTATTAAGGAGAATGGCTAGGAGAGAAAATGGAAAGGAGCCAAAAGTGACTGTGAGAAGCATCAAACCACAATACAAGTTTGACCCCAACGAAAGGAGAGAGGGAAGGAAATTGAGTGGACATATTGTAGATTACTATACATCTAAGAAAAATTTGGCAAGGCCATTGGAGAGAACCACGCTAAAATCCAGCCAGCAAATGAGGCCTATATCCCCCAGGAATTAGTGGTGGGCCAGGAACCACCCCTAGGAAACAAGGAGAAAGAGCTATGATGAACTCAGAAGCTGCTCATCATTGGTCAGTTAGGCTCCCAGTAGCTGGAGTCCCACCCCATGTATTCTTGATGGCTGCCACATCCACAGTCCACTGTCCACAACCAGCAGGATTCTCTCTGAGAGAGCCTTCTCTTTGAGGGACTCCCTGGAATCTATCTTCTCATGGTGACCTCCTCTGAAGTTGAGAGAGGATTCTAAGGCAGAATCCAATTTTATGTGGGCAAATGTACCCTACTCTATACCCAGTTTTAGAGCTCAACCCTTGGTTTACATAAATATTTCTTCCATGTCTCAAGGAAATTGTCTAAAGCAAGTTATATGTTAAGCGAGCCCCCCCCAAATCTGTTCCTCTTTCCCAAAAAAGTTGGAGGTGTTACAGATTTAATTGTGTCCCTAAAAAAAAAAAAAAAAAAAAAAACAACGCTGGCATCTTAATGCCCTGTAACTCAGAATATAACATTATTTGTAAATAAGGTCTTTACAGAGGTAATCAAGTTAGGATGAGATCACTAAGATGGGCCTTAATCCAAAATGGCAGGAGTACTTATAAAAAATAAATCTGGACACACATACACAGAAGGAAAATGATGTGAAGACACATAGGGAGAAAGCCACGTGAAGGTGGAGGGTTAGAGTGAGTCATCTACAAGCCACAGAGTAATAAGGGTACCTAGCAAATCTCAGAAGCTAGGAGAGGCATGGACCAGATTCTCCTTCATAACCCTCAGTAGGAATCAACGCTGCTGACAACTTGAATTTGGACTTCTAGCCTCTAAAATTTCTGTTATTTTAAGCCACCTAGTTTGTGGTACTTTGTTATGGCAGCCTCAGGAAACTACTATAGGGGGGCTACCCTGAATAGGATGGAATAAAATGCCTTAAGTAAATTCAGTTTTAGTGTAGACCACTACCTTAGAACAACCAAGCCCAAAGCTTAGTTCATAACCCAGTAATGTGCCAAAAGAATCTCCCTGCATCAGCAACAAGCTTACTGAAAATGAATGAGGGCATATCCATACAGCCTACTAGTAACAAATTAAGTTTAGTAAACCTTGGCTTATAACTCGGACATTTTTAAACTAAAATTGAGCATTATTAAGATTTACTGAGCCTTCTATTGAACACTCTGCTACCTCCTTGGTAATTTTGTCAGTGACAACTTTAAAACTCCCAAAATTTTTAGGGAGAGCTAACATTTTTAGCTCATCATAAATCATTGTGTATTGAGTTGGAGAGGACTTTAATTATTGCTCTTATTGCATTAGTGAAGAGTTCTGGTTAGGTTCAGGAGGTGGGGATTATCAACAGGCAGACTATTACAAGTTTTAAAAATATTACTGATGACTTGTTCTTTAGTGGTCAGACTTTCCAGTTCTTTTTATAAATCCACTAAGTTATTTTTCTACTGGGGACTGGGAGCAAGTCAGATTGGTGGTTCATGGGTCTTTGGGTCCCTTCTAAGGGAGCCATTTGTAAAATTGGGTAACCAGTGCCATAACCTCATTCCACCCCTTCTCTAGCTCTTTTTTGTTAATGAAGAAACTGAAGATCAGTGTCTGGTTTTGACATGTGAATGGGTGGTTACCCTATCTTACTATAGAAATATTCTTGTTTTTTTTTTTTTTTTAAGATTTTATTTATTTGACAGAGAGAGACACAGCGAGAGAGGGAACACAAGCAGGGGGAGTGGGAGAGGGAGAAGCAGGCCTCCTGCGGAGCAGGGAGCCCGATGCGGGGCTCAATCCCAGGACCCTGGGATCATGACCTGAGCCGAAGGCAGACGCTTAACGACTGAGCCACCCAGGCGCCCCAGAAATATTCTTGTTTTTAATAAAGATTTGTTGAGTGCTTTAAAATGACAGGCTATGTGGAGATTTTTAATACAAAATCTTATTTAATCAACCAAAAAAGTGCAGTGGATACTATTATCTCATTTTCACAGATAAGGAAACAGATTTGGAAACATTAAGCAAGTTACCAGAGTTTAACATTGTTAAAACTGACAGAGCTAAGATTTGATCATTGACAAGTTTTCAAAGCTCATGTGCTTACTCTCTGCCAGTGTTTCTTTTTTTTTTTTTTTTTAAGATTTTATTTATTTATTTGACAGAGAGAGAGACAGCGAATGAGGAAACACAAGCAGGGGGAGTGGGAGAGGGAGAAGCAGGCTCCCCGCAGAGCAGGGAGCCTGATGCGGGGCTCGATCCCAGGACCCTGGGATCATGACCTGAGCCGAAGGCAGATGCTTAACGACTGAGCCACCCAGGCGCCCCTCTCTGCCAGTGTTTCTTAAACTGGGCATCTGCTGAATGGTTGAGTTGTCCCCAAATTCATATGTTAAAATCCTAACTCCCAAAGATAATGGTATTAGTAGGTGAGGACTTTTAGAGGTGTTTATATCATGAGGATAGAACCCTTATGAAAGGGATGGGTGTCCCTTTCATAGGGATATAAGGAGAAGTCTGAAACCTGAGAGCTCTCACTCAATGGTGCTGGCACTCTAATCTCAGGCTTCCAGCCTCCAGAACTATGAGAAATAAATTCTCTTATTTATATGCCCCCCAGGCTGTGGTGTTTTGTTATAGTAGCTCAGATGGACTCAGATAGCATCCATGGGCCTCTGGGGTCAATTTCCTTTTCCCAGGGGTCTGCAAGTCTAGGCACATTTTTCTTTTAATTTCATAAAAGCACATCCTGAGGATTAGCTGGATGAGCACTTTCCAGCTGACTAACGATAGGTGATTCAAGTGCTGATGAGGCATCAGTATTTACAGCTAAGTACTTGCCAAGTGAAGGCCAAATGAAGTTGGAACTTGCTCGTGCATGAAGAGTTTCTAACAGTTTTCAGAAAAAAACTGGAAGACCTGAGTCATCTCATGACAAATGTTGGTAGAAGCATGCCAGTTGTAAAGAATCTGCACAATAGCTGTGTCTCATGAAAGTTACCTTCAACCTCTAAAAATCTGCAATTCTGATAGACTGCCATGCCACTCAGGCAGGAAAAAGATGGCATAATCAAGGGAATAATGCAGGACAATTTAATGAAGAGACTTGTACAAATTTTGTGGGCAAGGTTAAGGGAAATTCAGGAGAGATGGGGTAGTGCTCCAGGGCAAGTGGTAGTAAGAAACTTGAAGGGTTTGGGGAAGGAGCTATTACTCCAACTTGGAGGGCGAGAGAGAGAGAGAGAGAGAGAGACCTGTGACCTTTAGTATAGAAATACAACTGTGATTTGGGGACCCATTAGAGAGAGTGCAAGATCCCCACATACCACCACTTGCCTGTTGATAATCCCCACCCCCTGAGCCTAACCAGAAGCCAAAGGTCAAAGTACCTTTGGTGGAGTCATACAGGTCACCCTACCTGAGCATGAATCAAGGTAGAGAGTAGTGGAGAGTGAGCTGGTGGGGCAAAGGAAGGTATCCAGCCTTGTCATATTAACTAAAGATGTAGTGCCTTGTCACAGTAAGATTGAAATTAATGTCTTATTTTCTGAAAAGTATAAATATGTATTAATCTGAATTACTGATGTAAAGTATGACACCATATATCTAAAACGTAGAGTGGAGAGGAGTACAGAATATGTTCATACTTAAGCGATCATTAACATAGAATGCTATGTGCAGAAGATGTTATATACAAGCCTAATGGAAACCACAAATCAAAAATCTATAATAGATGTGCAAAAAATAAAGGAAAAGGAATCCAAGTATATCACTAAAGAGAGCCAGTAAACAAGGAAAGAAGAGAGCACAAGAGAAAAAAGGAACAGAGAATAACTACAAAAACAAGTAACAAAATTGTAATAAGTACATACCTATGAATAATTACTCTGAATGTAAATGGACTAAATGCTCTAATCAAAAGACACAGGAGGACAGACTAGATTAAAAAAAAAAAAAGCAAGACCCATCTATATGCTGCCTACAAGAGACTCATTTCAGACCTGAAGACACATGTAGATTGAAAGTGAAAGGGATGGGGGGCCGGAGCAAGACGGCAGAGGAGTAGGAGACCTGGATT
Source organism: Mirounga angustirostris (assembly GCF_029215605.1). Lineage (NCBI taxonomy): Eukaryota > Metazoa > Chordata > Mammalia > Carnivora > Phocidae > Mirounga > Mirounga angustirostris. Next base: position 119,191,825 of record NW_026991714.1, read on the forward strand.
TCGTCTGGTCTCAAGAATTCAGCTGGATAGGGATCAAACCATTCTGAACACCTACAAACTCAACAGGAGATCGAAGAAAAGAACAGCAACAACTCTCTGAACAGAAAAGCGACCACGTTCTGGAAGGTAGGATGTGCGGAGAAGTGAATCTGAGGCGCTATTCGGGAGGACAGACGGCAGGGGAGGGGGCCTCCGTCGGCCACTTTTGGCAAGTGATAGAGCTGGGGAGCACAAAATCAGAACTTTTAGAAGTCGGCTATGCTGAGGGACGTCGCTCCAGTGGCTAAGCTGGGGGTGGAACCCTCGCGGGACAGTGTGGTCTCAGGACCCTCGGGGTCACAGAAAGACTGGGGGTGCCTCAGTGCGGCAGAGCTCCCAGGAATTGGAGCAGGGAAGCCAGCTGCAGAGACGGAGCTGAGGCACGGGCTCTCAGCTCGGGGTTGCCATAAACCATGATCCGCGGCACAGTCGGGCCACTGCTCCTCCAGCAGGGACCCAACAAGCAGCAGATCCGGGGAGACTCCCCTTCCTCCCCCAGGAGGAGCGGTGCGGGAGCGCACCCCAGGATCTGCTGGGATTGGAGACTCCACAACAAGTCGGGTGCCAGAGAGAGAAACGCTCAGTCACAGGCCGGGTGAGCACGGAGTGCAGCCGGAGACCGGGGAGACAGGGGTGACTGACTGCTTTTCTCTGGGGGTGCACTGAGGAGCAGGGCCCCAAGTTCTCGGCTCCTCCGGGGCAGAGACTGGGAGGCCGCCATTTTCACTCTTGGCCTCCAAAACTGGACGGAAAGCTTGCAGGGAACAAAAGCTCCCAAGAGCAAACCCAAGCTGATTCCTTAGCCTGGAGCGGGCAAGGGTGGGGCAATTCCGCCTCCAGCAAAGACATTTGGGAACCACGGCAACAGGCCCCTCCCCCAGAAGATCAGCAAGAACAGCCAGCAAGACCAAGTTTATGGATCAATGAGAACGGCAGAACTCCAGCGCTAGGGGAATACTGCACATAGAATCCATGGCTTTTTTACCATGATTCTTTCAAAGTTAATTTTTAACTGTCTTTTTTTTTTTTTTTGAATTTTTCTTTTTCCCTTTTTCAACTAACATCTTATCAATCCCTTTTTTAAAAAACATTTTTATTTTTCATTTTTAGAGTCATATTCTATCCCTTCATAGTAGTTACCCTTATTTTTGGCATATATATATAAGTTGTTCTCTCTCTAAAATTTTGAGATAGTTTCTTCTAACAGATCAAAATATACCCTAAATCTCTAGTGTATGGTTTTGTTCTACTATCCTGCCTGATCACATTCTCTCCCCTTTTTTTTTTTAAATCCTCTTCTTTCTTTTTTCAAACAACTTATCAATTCCTTTTATAAAATTTTTTATAATTTTCATCTTTACAGCCATATTGCATCTCTTCATCATATCAACCCTTATTTTTGTACATATATAAGTTTTTCTTTCTTTAAAATTTTGGGAGGCACTTCCTTCTAACAGACCAAAATACACCCAAAATCTAGTGTGTGGCACTGATCTATGCACCAGCCTGATCATATTTGATCATATTCTGTTTTTTTTGTTTTGTTCTGTTTTTGTTTGTTTTTATCTTTATCTTTTTCTCTTTTTTCTTTCTTTCCCTTTGTTTTCCCCCAGCTTCAGGTCTTTTCTGATTTGTTTAGAGTATATTTTCTGGGGACCTTGTTACCCTATTAGCATTTTGTTCTCTCATTAATCTATTCTCCTCTGGACAAAATGACAAGACGGAAAAAATCACCTCAACAAAAAGAACAAGAGGTAGTACCGACTGCCAGGGACCTACTCAAAACAGACATTAGTACCATGTCAGATCTAGAGTTCAGAATCATCACTTTAAAGATACTAGCTGGGCTTGAAAAAAGCATGGAAGTTATTAGAGAAACCCTTTCTGGAGAAATAAAAGAACTAAAATCTAACCAAGTTGAAATCAAAAAGGCTATTAATGAGGTGCAATCAAAAATGGGGGCGCTAAATGCTAGGATAAATGAGGCAGAAGAGAGAATCAGTGATATAGAAGACCAAATGATGGAAAATAAAGAAGCTGAGAAAGAGAGAGATAAACAACTACTGGATCACGAGGGCAGAATTCAAGAGATAAGCGATACCATAAGATGAAACAACATTAGAATAATTGGGATCCCAGAAGAAGAAGAAAGAGAGAGAGGGGCAGAAGGTATACTGGAGCAAATTATAGCAGAGAACTTCCCTAATTTGGGGAAGGAAACAGGCATCAAAATCCAGGAAGCACAGAAAACCCCTCTCAAAATCAATAAAATTAGGTCAACACCCCGACATCTAATAGTAAAACTTACGAGTCTCAGAGACAAAGAGAAAATCCTGAAAGAAGCTCGGGAGAAGAGATCTGTAACCTACAAAGGTAGAAACATTAGATTGGCAACAGACCTATCCACAGAGACCTGGCAGGCCAGAAAGGACTGGCAGGATATATTTAGAACACTAAACGAGAAAAATATGCAGCCAAGAATACTATATCCAGCTAGGCTGTCATTGAAAATAGAAGGAGAGATAAAAAGCTTCCAGGACAAACAAAAACTAAAGGAATTTGCAAACATGAAACCAGCCCTACAAGAAATATTGAAAGAGGTCCTCTAAGCAAAGAGAGAGCCTAAAAGCAACATAGACCAGAAAGGAACACAGACAATATACAGTAACAGTCACCTTACAGGCAATACAATGGCACTAAATTTCTATCTTTTAATAGTTACCCTGAATGTAAATGGGCTCAATGCCCCAATCAAAAGACACAGGCTATCAGATTGGATTAAAAAACAAGACCCATTGATATGCTGTCTGCAAGAGACTCATTTTAAACCCAAAGACATCCCCAGATTGAAAGTGAGGGGGTGGAAAACGATTTACCATGCTAATGGACACCAAAAGAAAGCTGGGGTGACAATCCTTATATCAGACAAATTAGATTTTAAACCAAAGACTGTAATAAGAGATGAGGAAGGACACTATATCCTACTTAAAGGGTCTATCCAACAAGAAGATCTAACAATTGTAAATATCTATGCCCCTAACATGGGAGCAGCCAATTATATAAGCCAATTAATAACAAAAGCAAAGAAACACAACAACAATACAATAATAGTGGGGGACTTTAACACCCCCCTCACTGAAATGGACAGATCGTCTAAGCAAAAGATCAACAAGGAAATAAAGGCTTTAAATGACACACTGGACCAAATGGACTTCACAGACCTATTCAGAACATTCCATCCCAAAGCAACGGAATACACATTCTTCTCTAGTGCCCATGGAACATTCTCCAGAATCGATCACATCCTAGGTCATAAATCAGGTCTCAACCGGTCCCCCAAAATTGGGATCATTCCCTATTTTCAGACCACAATGCTTTGAAACTAGAACTCAATCACAAGAGGAAAGTCAGAAAGAACTCAAATACATGGAGGCTAAAGAGCATCCTAGTAAAGAATGAATGGGTCAACCAGGAAATTAAAGAAGAATTAAAAAAATTCATGGAAACCAATGAAAATGAAAACACAACTGTTCAAAATCTTTGGGATGCAGCAAAGGTGGTCCTAAGAGGAAAGTATATAGCAATACAAGCCTTTGTCTCAAGTATACAACCTAACCCTACACCTAAGGGAGCTGGAGAAAGAACAGCAAATAAAGCCTAAACCCAGCAGGAGAAGAGAAATAATAAATATCGGAGCAGAAATCAATGAAATAGAAACCCAAAGAACAGTAGAACAGATCAATGAAACCAGGAGCTGGTTCTTTGAAAGAATTAACAAGATTGATAAACCCCTGGCCAGACTTATCAAAAAGAAAAGAAAAATGTCCCAAATCAACAAAATCATGAATGAAAGAGGAGAGATCACAACCAACACCAAAGAAATACAAACAATTATAAGAACATATTATGAGCAACTCTATGCCAACAAATTAGATGACCTGGAAGAAATGGATGCATCCCTAGAGATGTATCAACTACCAAAACTGAACCAGGAAGAAATAGAAAACCTAAACAGACCTATGAACGCTAAGGAAATTGAAGCAGTCATCAAAAATCTCCCAAAAAACAAAATCCCAGGGCCAGATGGCTTCCCAGGGGAATTCTAACAAACATTTAAAGAAGAATTAATACCTATTCTTCTGACACTGTTCCAAAAAATAGAAATGGAAGGAAAACTTCCAAACTCGCTTTATGAGGCCACCATTACCTTGATCCCCAAACCAGACAAAGACCCCATCAAAAAGGAGAATTACAGACCAATATCCTTGATGAACATGGATGCAAAAATTCTCACCAAAATACTAGCCAATAGGATCCAACAGTACATTAAAAGGATTATTCACCACGACCAAGTGGAATTTATCTCTGGGCTGCAAGGGTGGTTCAACACCCGCAAATCAATCAACGTGATACATTAACAAAAGAAAGAACAAGAATCATATGATCCTCTCAATAGATGCAGAAAAAGCTTTTGACAAAGTACAGCATCCTTTCCTGATCAAAACTCTTCAGAGTATAGGGATAGAGGGTACATACCTCAATATCATAAAAGCCATCTATGAAAAATCCACAGCAAATATCATTCTCAATGGGGAAAAACTGAGAGCTTTCCCCCTAAGGTCAGGAACACGGCGGGCATGTCCACTATCACCACTGCTATTCAACATAGTATTAGAAGTCCTAGCCACAGCAATCAGACAACAAAAAGAAATCAAAGGCATCCAAATCGGCAAAGAAGAAGTCAAACTCTCACTCTTTGCAGATGATAGGATACTTTATGTGGAAAACCCAAAAGACCTCACCCCAAAACTGCTAGAACTCATACAGGAATTCAGTAAAGTGGCAGGATATAAAATCAATGCACAGAAATCAGTGGCATTCCTATACACCAACAACAAGACAGAAGAAAGAGAAATTAAGTAGTTGATCCCATTTACAATTGCACCCAAAACCATAAGATACCTAAGAATAAATCTAACCAAAGAGGTAAAGAATCTATACTCAGAAAACTATAAAATATTCATGAAAGAAACTGAGGAAGACATAAAGAAATGGAAAAACGTTCCATGCTCATGGTTTGGAAGAACAAATATTGTGAAGATGAATATTGTGAAGATGTCAATGCTATCTAGAGCAACCTACACAGTCAATGCAATCCCCATCAAAATACCATCCAGTTTTTTCAAAGAAATAGAACAAATAGTCCTAAAATTTGTATGGAACCAGAAAAGACCCCGAATAGCCAGAGGAATGTTGAAAAAGAAAAGCAAAGCTGGCGGCATCACAATTCCGGACTTCCAGCTCTATTACAAAGCTGTCATCATCAAGACAGTATGGTACTGGCACAAAAACAGACACATAGATCAATGGAACAGAATAGAGAGCCCAGAAATGGACCCTCAACTCTATGGTCAACTCATCTTTGACAAAGCAGGAAAGAATGTCCAATGGAAAAAAGTCTCTTCAACAAATGGTGTTGGGAAAATTGCACAGCCACATGCAGAAGAATGAAACTCGACCATTTCCTTAAACCACACACAAAAATAGACTCCAAATGGTTGAAAGACCTCAATGTGAGATAGGAGTCCATCAAAATCCTAAAGGAGAGCACAGGCAACAACCTCTTCGACCTCAGCTGCAGCAGCTTCTTCCTAGAAAAATCACCAAAGGCAAGGGAAGCAAGGGCAAAAATGAACTATTGGGACTTCATCATGATAAAAAGCTTTTGCACAGCAAAAGAAACAGTCAACAAAACCAAAACACAACTGACAGAATGGGAGAAGATATTTGCAAATGACATACCAGATAAAGGGCTAGTATCCAAAATCTATAAAGAACTTATCAAACTCAACACCCAAAGGACAAAGAATCCAATCAAGAAATGGGCAGAAGACATGAACAGACATTTTTCCAAAGAAGACATCCAAATGGCCCACAGACACATGAAAAAGTGCTCAATATCACTTGGCATCAGGGAAATCCAAATCAAAACCTCAATGAGATACCACCTCACACCAGTCAGAATGGCTAAAATGAACAACTCAGGAAATGACAGATGTTGGCGGGGATGCGGAGAAAGGGGAACCCTCCTACACTGTTGGTGGGAATACAAGCTGGTGCAATCACTCTGGAAAACAGTACGGAGGTTCCTCAAAAAGTTGAAAATAGAGCTACCATGCGACCCAGCAATTGCACTACTATTTGCCCCAAATATACAAATGTAGGGATCTGAAGGGGTACATGCACCCTGAAGTTTATAGCAGCAATGTCCACAATAGCCAAACTGTGGAAAGAGCCAAGATGTCCATCGACAGATGAATGGATAAAGAAGATGTGACATATATATACAATGGAATATTATGCAGCCATCAAAAAACAACCCTGAAATCTTGCCATTTGCAATGACGTGGATGGAACTGGAGGGTGTTATGCTGAGCAAAATAAGTCAATCAGAGAAAGACATGTATCATATGACCTCAGATACGAGGAATTCTTAATCTCAGGAAACAAACTGAGGGTTGCTGGAGTTGGGGGTGGGGTGGGAGGGATGCGGTGGCTGGGTGATAGACATTGGGGAGGGTATGTGCTATGGTGAGCACTGCGAATTGTGCAAGACTGTTGAATCACAGATCTGTACCTCTGAAACAAATAATGCAATATATGTTAAGAAAAAAAAAATGAAGAAGACGATAGCAGGAGGGGAAGAATGAAGGGGGGAAATCGGAGGGGCAGACAAACTATGGACTCTGAAAAACAAACTAAGGGTTCTAGAGGGAAGGGGGGTGGGAGGATGGCTTAGCCTGGTGATGTGTATTAAAGAGGGCACGTTCTGCATGGAGCACTGGGTGTTATGCACAAATAATGAATCATGTAACACTACATCAAAAGCTAATGATGTATTGTATCGTCATTAACATAACAATAAAAAAATTTTTTAAAAATGAAAGTGAAAGGGATGGAAAAGCATCTATCATGCAAGTGGTAGTGAAAAGAAAGCCAGGGTAGCAATACTTAAATAGAACAAAAGAGACTTTAAAACAAAGTCTGTAATAAAATAACATAAAAATTTTAAAAAAAGAGTATAAAAATAGACAAAGGATACTATATATAAAGGGAAAATCCAAAAAGAACAATTGTAAATATTTTTGCACCCAATATGGAACACCCAAATACTAATAAACAATAACTGTTTTTACTTAAAATTTTATTAAAATAAATTTTATAAATTTAAAATATTAAAATAATAAATTTAAAATTAAATAAATTTAATTAAGATATTTATTAAAATTTAATTTTACACTTACATTTACAACAATGGATAGATCATCCAATTGGAAAATCAACAAGGAAACAGTGGTTTTGAATGACACAGTGGAGAAGATGGATCTAACAGACACATTCAGAACATTCCATACTAAAATAGCAGCATACACATTCTTTTCAAGTGTATATGGAATACTCTTCAGAAGAGATCACATCAAGTCTCAACAAATTCAAAATGACTGAAGTCATACTATGCATCTTTTCTGAGCAAAAGGCTATGAAACTAGAAATCAACCACAAGAAAAAATCTGGAAAGAACACAAATACATGGAGGTTAAATCACGTGCTATTAAACAATGAATGGATCAACCAAGTAATCAAAGAGGAAATCAAAAAATACATAGAGACAAATGAAAATTAAAACACAATGCCTTAAAATCTTCAAGATACAGGGAAAGCTGTTCTAAGAGGAAAGTTTATAATGATACAAGCCTACCTCAAGAAGCAAGAAAATTCTCAAACAACCTAACCTTATACTTAAATGAGCTAGAAAAAAAACAAAACAAACCCAAAACCAGTAGAAGGAAATGTATTAGTGCAGAAATAAAATAGAAACTAAAAAAGGAAACAACAAACAAAACCAACAGAACAAAAAAATCAATGAAAACAGGATCCTGGTTTTTTGAAAAGATCCAGAAAAACTGATAAATCTTTAGCTAGACTCGACATACAAATTAAGAAGAGAGGCGCCTTGCTGTCTCAGTCAGGAAAGCATGTGACTCGATGTTGGGGTTGTGAATTCAGGCACCATGCTTGGTGTAGAGATTACTTAAAAGAATTAACAAAAGGAGAAATGAGAGAGGAGAAATAACTGACACCACAGTAATACAAAGGATTACTAGAGAATATTTTGAAAAAAGATATGGCAACAAACTGGACAACCTAGAAAAAATGGACAAATTCCTAGAAACATAACCTCCCAAAACTGAATCATGAATAGAAGATTTGGACGGAGTGATTACCAGCAATGAAATGGAATCAATAATCATAAAACTCCCAACAAACAAAAGTCCAGGAACATAAGGCTTCACAGGAGAATTATATTAAACATTTAAAGAAGAGTTAAGGGCGCCTGAGTGGCTCAGTCATTAAGCGTCTGCCTTTGGCTCAGGTCATGATCCCAGGGTCCTGGGATCGAGTCCCACATCGGGCTCCCTGCTCGGCGGGAAGCCTGCTCTCCCTCTCTCACTCCCACTGCTTGTGTTCCTGCTCTCGCTCTCTGTCTCTGTCAAATAAATAAATAAAATCTTTAAAAAATAAAAAATAAAAAATAAAGAAGAGTTAATACCTACTCTTCTCAAACTATTCCAAACAATAGAAGAGGAAGGACCAAACAATAGAAGAGGAAGGAAAGTTTCCAAATTCATTCTATAAGTCTAGCATTACCCTGATACCAATGCCAGATAAAGACATTACAAAAAAAAAAAAAAAAAGAAAGTGAGAACTATAAGCCAATATCTCAGGTGAACATAGATGCAAAAATCTTCCAAATATTTGCAAACTGAATCCAACAATACATTAAAAGAATCACTCACCATGATCAAGTGGGATTTATTCCCAGGATGCAAGGGTGGTTCAATATTTGCAAATAATCAACACGATACATCATATCGACAAAAGAAAGGATAAAAACCATATAATATTTCAATAGATGAAGCATCTGACAAAGTACAACATCCATTCATGACAAAAACCCTCAATAAAGTAGGATTAGAGGGAATATACTTTGACATACTAAAGGCTGTGTATGAAAAACCCACAGCTAATATCATCATCAATGGGGAAAAACAGACTTTCCCCTAAGATCAGAAACATGACAAGAATGTTCACTTTCACCACTTTTATTCAACATAATACTGGAAGTCCTAGCCACAGCAATTAGACATCAAAAATAAAAGCCATTCAAGTTGGTAAGGAAAAAATGAAACTTTCACTATTTGCAGATGACATGATACCATATATAGAAAACTCTAAAGTCGCCACCAAAAAACTGCTAGAATAAATTATTTCAATAAAGTCACAGGATACAAAATCAACATACAGAAATCCATTGCATCTCTACACTAATAATGAAGTAGAGGAGAAATAAAGACAATCCCATTGACAACTATACCAAAAATAATAAAACACCAAGGAATAAAGTTAACCAAGGAGGTGAAAGACCTGTACTCTGAAAAATATAAAACACTGATGAAAGAAACTGACCAAATGGAACAATATCCCATGTTCATGGACTGGAGAAACAAATATTGTTAAATGTCCCTACTAACCAAAGTCATCTATAGATTTTATGCAATCCCTATCAAAATGCCAACAGCATTTTTCACAGAACTAGAAGAAATAATCCTAAAATCTGTATGGAACTACAAAAATAAAATACATGAAGAGCCAAAACAGTCTTGAAAAAGAACAAAGTTGAAATCCCAGATTTCAAAATATACTACAAAACTTGTAGCAATCAAAACAGAATGGTATTGGCACAAAAATAGACACATAGATAAACAGAACAGAATGGAGACCCCAGAAATAAACCCAAAATTATATGGTCAATGAATCTTTGACAAAGGAGGCAAGAATATGCAATTGGAAAAAGACAGTCTTCAACAAAAGGTGTTGGTAAAACTGGACCGCTACATGCAAAAGAGTGAAACTGGACCACTTTCTTACACCATACACAAAAATAAACTCAAGATGGATTAAGGACCTAAATGTGAGACCTGAAACCATAAAAATCTTAGAAGAGAGCACAGGCATTCTCTGGCAACAGCTGTGGAAATATTTTTTTAGATAGGTCTCCTCAGGGAAGGGAAAGAAAAGCAAAAGTATATATTAGGACTACATCAAAGTAAGAAGCTCTGCACAGCAAAGGAATCAACAAAACTAAAAGACAGCCCACTGAAATGGGAAAAGATATTTGCATAATGGCTTATCTGATAAAAAGATTTCAAAAAAAAAGTAGTATCCAAAATACATAGAGAACTTACACAACAAAAAATAACAAAAACAAAACAAAACCCTAAAAAAACCAAACAATCCAACTAAAAAATAGGCAGAAGACATGAACAGACATTTCTCTAAAGGAGGTATCCAGATGACCAATACATGAAAAGATGCTCAACATCACTCATCAGGGAAATGCAAATAGAAACCACAATGAGGTATCACCTCACTCCTGTCAGAATGGCTAAAATCAAAAACACAAGTGTTGACAAGGATGTGAAGAAAAAGGAATACTTGTGCACTGTTGGGTCAAAAGGCAAACTGGTGCAACCATTGTGGAAAACAGCATGGAGTTTCCTTAGAAAGTTAAAAATAGAATTACCATATGATCCAGTAATTCCACTACTGGGTATTTACCCAAAGAATATAAAAATACTAACTTGAAAAGATATGTGCACCCCCACATTGATTATGACATTTTTTTACAATAACTAAATTATGGAAGCAGCCCAAGTGTCCACCAATAGATGAATGGATAAGAGCTAAAGTGATACATATGATCTATATATGTACACAAATACACAATGGACTATTACTCAGCCATAAAAAATAATGAAATCTTGCCATTTGCAATGACATCGATGGAGCTAGAAGGCATAATGTTAAGTGAAAGAAGTCAGTAAGAGAAATAATATTATAGAAAATTGATGGTTACCAGAGGGGAGATAGATGAGGGGATGGGTGAAATAGGTGAGGGGATTAAGAGTACACTTCTGATGAGCACTAATTTATAGAATTGTTGAATCACTATATTATATACCTGAAACTAACAGAACAGTGTATGTTAACTACACTGGAATTTTTTAAAAAACAAAACTTTGAGATATTATGTCTCATTTAAATTACCAATAACATTCTTGTTGACTCACATGTCAAAATTTGGGTGTAGGCACTTGTACATAAAAGTGTAACTTCTTGGTTAATTCTTTTTAAATAAAAGGCTGAAAATTACCATTGCATGCCAAATTATTTCCAAATGACTTCAATTGCCTGGAATGATGAATCTGGGTCAACAAAAAGAAAAGCCCTCAATTCTTTTTCAAAAATTGCATTTCCCAAACACAACATAAGGAAACCACATCTAGAAGTTGTTCTTGAGAAAAAGATCTAGTGGCTTTAATACAAGATTGCTATAAGCTACAATGTGACACAATTGATAGGAAATTTAAGGTAATCTTAGCCCAAAGGCAGATTAAGAAACTTCAGATCAAAGGAACTGATTCCCTGGGGCTTCAAGTAGATTGATAAATACCTGGAATGTATTGAGAAGGACATTGGCAAAAGGATGAGCATGGATAAAGGACCTCAAAACCAAGTTATAAAAACAATTTACAGACACTATGGATGCAGAGCCTGGAGACAATTTAAGGAAGATTTGATATGGCAAACATCTGAAGCTTTATGGGAGAGGAATTAGACTGGTTCCATGTGACTCCAGATGGCAAGACTAGGAGCAATGAGGATAAATCACAGGCAAAAAGATTTGGACTCGAAATAAAGAACTTAGGAGAAACTAGAGCTGTCCACGGGTAGAAAGACTTGTCCCTTGAAGTGGGAGGTTGAAGAGGAGAATGGACCTTAAGGATGTTGAAAGATTCTTGCAATGAAGACACAGTTGCATCGAATGATCTCTGAGGATCTGTGATCAGATGACAAGAGCATATTAAAATTGATGCCAGATTGAAATGGCTACCATGGAATGAGCAAGAAATTAAGTTTTAGATGTAAAGAAAAGAAGACAGAACTCTGACCATGAGTGTATCTGGTGGTTAATAAAAAGAAATGGGGCAAGGGCAGAAAAGGCTACATAGACAAGAAAATGTATTGTAAAGAGGATGGAAAATATTGATAGGAACATGTGTGTTTTACTTTTTAGATGTTTTTCTAAAGATGGATTCAGTGGCGCCTGGGTGGCTCAGTCGTTAAGCGCCTGCCTTCAGCTCAGGTCATGATCCCAGGGTCCTGGGATCGAGCCCTGCATCGGTGGGAAGCCTGCTCAGCGGGAAGCCTGCTTCTCCCTCTCCCACTCCCTCTGCTTGTGTTCCCTCTCACTCTGTCTCTATCAAATAAATAAATAAAATCTTTAAAAAAAAATAAAGATGGATTCAAAATAGTTCTTTAGACCATTCATTACTTATCTTTCATCATTTCTGATATCAGATAAACTCCATAGAGAATGCTTTTTTCCTACATTTTTGATGCCAATATACTTAAAACAGGATTCAGGAGTAGAAAGAAAGCAGGAATAAATGCTTTTGTCAATGTCTCAGAAACTGCATGACTGTACATAAAAGCTGTCAAAGACAACTGTGGAGGTTGGAAAGTATGACTTTAAATAGAACACTTCAGTTGTTCAATATCTTTATCTCCCCAAATGTGTAATAGCTGTTATATTGTAAAACTTACCAAATGAGTAAAACATTGTTCTTCCTCAGATTTTTTGTGCCACTTTAAATTATGAGTTCAGAAGTTGACCAACAGTGAATTATTCGGCTACACATATGATGGGCAATATTGATTTAGAATCAAATAACTGGAACTTTCAAGAAAAACCAACAGTGTGGAATTTGATTACAATCAGGCCCAACAGCAGGCGGCTTTTTGTTTTGCTTTAAGTTTTATTTATTTGAGAGAGAAAAACAGAGAGAGCACAAGCATGGTTCGGGGAGGGGCAGAAGCAGAGGGAAAGAGAAACTCAAGCAGACCCCAGGCTGATCACGGAGCCCTGTGCAGGGCTCAGTCTCACGACCTGAGATCATGACCTGAGCCAAAACCAAGTCAGAAGCCATCCAGGTGCACACACCCCCTCCACACACATACACACACACAAAGCAGGTGTTTTAAGCATACTTTCAAGTAATGGGCTCAAAAATTGGTACTTTATCGTGCTTTCATCTTCAAGATCATGACCTAAGGAGCTGGCATCTCTTCCCTGACCCTCAAGATGAAAAGATCTTCAAAAAGAAAATTAAAAGATAAGCAAGATGACTTGATAAGCAAGCTTCTGTGACAAGATTCTTTATCCACCCCTGGAAGCCTATGAAGAGAATGAACAGGATGAGGAAAAATGAGAAGGAGCACAAAACAGCTCCACACCTTCTCAGCAACCAAAAGCAAACAAAAATAGTAGCTATTTCTTCTCATGCCGTGGGAATCCAGTTAGCCCAGCCTGAAGAAAACCCCCGTAGAGTTAAAGACCACACCTAAGGCCAGTGAGGCCAAGTGACTTGAAGTAAATACACGAATAAGGATTCTAATAGTTGGAAATGTGTGCCAAGATAAGTTAGACGTGGTTCCTCCCCTCAAGGGGCTTCTAGGGCATAAAAGCGGAATAGTGACATGAACTCTCTCACATAAGTATTCTAAAAGAGGTGTACACACAGTGTATGAAACTTTATGAAATTCGAGAAGATCATCAAAGGGCGATTGAGAGAAAAGATGTAGTGCTCTGAGCTATGAACAATGGGCAAAATTCCACTGGATGGAAAGAGTTGAAAAAGCAGAAGAGATTGCAAAAGTAAAGGCACAGAGCATGAAATGCCTGGCAGCCCAGCCACTGGCTCAGCACCCCTAGAAGCCGCCTGGTAGTCCTGCCATGTCTCATTATCTAATATCCCCATCCCTGCATGGATATTCCAATAACATTGATGGAGTTTGAATTCATTGGTTTCCCAATGGGACAACAGACATTTCCTTAGGCCAGCTGACTTAGCAGGAACCTGCTTCTTCCTATAAGTGTTTAAGGCCACAGGGAGGTAGAAAAGGATTAAGGTCTAAGTTGCTGCAGAGGCCATTTACATGTGTCTCAGGGATCAAGGCACAGAAGGAAGGGCTACATCCCTGCCAAGAATGCAGTAGGAGCAAATAATTAAGTAAGCTGAAATGATTCTAAGTGGGAGAATCCAGAGTGGCAGAATAGAGCTTTACTGCAACAAAGGAAACTATGTTGCTAAAACAATAACAAAACAAAACAAATCTATCATCTGTATCCTTCCATTCAAACTTCTCAAGTTCTAGCCAATACCACCTGAATACACTCATTTAACCAAACAGGATGTGCTAAGCTTTAACCATCAAAGGTTTGGCTGTGACAAGTCTCTGGCCTACAAGGTCAGACCTTAAACTGGAATTTTTATTTCTTCAAACCCAAGGAGCTCCTAAGACCAGGGGAGGTGGTTTGGAAATAGGACTTTTTACAGCTCATACTTCAGCTCTAACCCAAAGGTTAATACAGATGTGGTTGTATTTAATTTCTTATAAGAGTCTTTACATATAGTATCTCACATAGGGAGACAAAGCTACTGATCCAGCTCCAAGAGGACTTGGAAACTTCCCATGGAATTAGCTTATACAGAAAGTCACCTATATCACTAGGACCCTTCTGTCAGTTTCACCAGGTTGTTGGGACACAGTTTCCTGCTGGTATGGGAGTGATTTGCAACCATGATTAATAACTGAGCCCATACAACATTCCGGGCACTGCGCTAAGTACTTTACATGCATTCCACCATTCAATCCTCCCAACACCCTCATGAGCTCTTGATGAGGTTCTATAGATGAGAAAACAGACTTAGAAAGGCTGAATGAACAACCTGTCATCACACAGTTTGCTAAGCAGTAGCTTCCATGGAGCTTCCATTCTAAAAGGAGTGGACAGACAACTAATGTACAAGGAAATCTAAAATATGTCAGATAGTAATAAATGCTAAGAAGAAAATAAAGTGGGAAGAGAGGCATGGGGACAGAGACAGTTCCACTTTTTTAATAGGGTCATCTCTATTAAGATATGAGTAAGTAAGGGGCCAAGTCTTGCAGATATCTAGGGAAAAGTCACTGAAGGAAAAAGGAAAAACAAATGCAAATGCTCTGAGGGTAGAAATGGCTGATGTGTTGAGACAGAACAAAGAGCCAATGTATCTAGAACATAATGAGCAAGAGAGGAAGTCTGGGAGGGGAGTTTAGAGCTGAAATAGGGCCCAGACAATACAGGACTGGGCCCTGGTTGTTATATTAGGACTAGATTTCAATGAAGGAGCAGGAAGAGCAGTTAGGAGGCTGCTGTATTGTAGCAGAGAAATGATGACACACACTGAGTTGGGAGCAGCTGAATTGGGGACAATGGGTCACATTCTGGATGTATCATGTAGCAGAGATGAAAAGACTTAAAGGTTGTTCAGAAGTCAAGTGTGATGAGGGACAGGAGTCAAGGCTGACTTTAAGGTATCTGAACAACTGGAAGGACAAAATCTCTATTTGCTGGAATGGGGAAATTGATGGAAAGATCAGGTGGGAGGCTATGGGAAATCAGGAACTTGATTTTGGACATGAGTTAGCTCACAGACATGAGAAAGCCCAGTGAGGCAAGTAATATAGGATTTGGAGCTTAGTTAAATATATGGATTGAATGTAAATTCTGGGATCATGTGTGTATAGAGAATATTGAAAATCACATAGCTGGATAAGATCATTTTGGGAGTACAGATCCAGAAAACATCTGAGAACGGAGTCCGTTGACATAAGATTGCATTATGATGTGCATCACTGGGCTCATTTCTTCAGATACAGGACAACCCACTTCCCCAAACACACCTGTAATTTATCCACCTTGCTGACAAATTACGTAGAACAGTTTCCAACTATCCTTTGGCTACGAGAACCTTCATCTAACATTTTAAAACTTTGAGACATCCTGAAAGCATGCACACGCACACACGTTACATCTTTCCACTAAGGACTGCTTAGCATGATTTCTCTCATTCTGCATTCAGGCAAGGTCAGGGAGATGAAGAATCAGTGGAGGAGAGTGAAAAGGAGCAGTCAGTGAGTTCAGAGAAGAAAGAGCTTGTGGGCCAGAAGCCAGGAAGTAAAGGTGTCTTAAGAGAATAAACAACTGTATCAGAGGCTGTTGATACACTAAGAAGAGGATTAAGACAATCTGATTGGGATGTGTCCAAGAGAGAATAGGAAGAGGAACAAAAAAGTCAAAATGATTGCACCAGCACATACTCCCATCATCAGTTTTAAAGTCACTTCCTAGCACTCACGGCAAAAGAAAAAAACTACACTGGATATGGCTCCACTCAAAAATGTCCCCTTGTCCCTGAATTCTGACTTATCTGCACCATTGCCATCTGGAGTGCAATCTTCAACTTTAAATAATGCCCTGCTTTCCTCCTAATCTTCAGCCATTAATTACTTGCACCCAGTTCCTCCCTAGCAGTAATCACATCCCTTGAAGTCATTTATCTTACAAGAGTTGGCCCTTCTGTGTATGCTGATTATTTTTATCTTTACCAGTAAGAAACTGCTTCACTCAGAGATTATCTTGATGAAAATATTACCTTCTGCATCTTTCAGTCTTGTCTGGTTAGACACATGATATCAACCAAATCACATTTATTTGTTGAAAGTGAATTTTTTTTTTTTCGAGTTTAATGGGAAGTCACAATTCTTCAAGACCATATTCCTGGCAAGGCACAATCATAAAGCCCATCTGAATGACTAATAGCATTTTAACCTGTTAGTGGACTCTTCTAGTAGCAGTGAAATCCTTAAAATCAAGTAGAATGCATTGATTTTTTTTAAATAGTTTGATCTCTCACCAGCCTTAAAACATTATGCCTGTTGGGGATAGCATATAACCAGGACTGCACCCCAATTGTTTTGCCCTGACAATGAGCAGACGCCCAAACTCTGTAGAGAGATCTATACAATGGTAGGTAAGAATGTGGCTCTGGAGACCAACTGCCTGAATTAGAAATCAGCCTCCACAATTCCTAGCTGGGTGAGTTGGATCCATTGAATGGGCCCATCAAGGTAGCTCATGGAGTTCTTGTGAAATTAAATGAAATGACAAATGAAAAACTCTTCATCCAGTGAAGATGGAAGTACTTATTTACATAGTAAGTATGGGATAAATGTCATCTCTCTTAAGCAGCCTACCTAAAAGCAAAATCTGTTCAGCAGACTTTTCCTTTGCTACTCTTTCCCTTGGGCCACGACATCTTTTAAACCTGATATGACAATAGAATTTGTGCCACACCAGCCAAATCCTGTCAGAGGGTGAAAATAAGAATGTGGTCAAGTCTGTGCTCAACGTAGTGGTGATTCTGTTCCCACCAAAGGAATTTTCCTTTCATCCCCAGAGTCATTTGCTCATTCGACTGCCCTGGTAAGACATTCACAAGGTAAATGTGCCGGTGGTTGGGTATCTCTGATGAGGTGCACACCTTCTGAGAAGTGGCTGAGTCTGTCCCCACTGACTGTGGTGTTCTTCCTGGGTGAGGAGGTATCGTGGACATGTCAAACAGGGAGACAAGTTGAAGGGCACAGTGAAGAGAGAGCGCAAAGACTCCTAACTTTTCTAATGGGGTCAGTGGCCTCACCTTCTGGCCATTTGGCCACAAACCTTCCCTTTGGGAATTTTTCCCTATTGAGATCCTCAGACTTGCTTTTGCAGAACTTTGTACTGGCCTTAATTATTTTTGATTCACACAAAGCACCTTCTTGGGGGTGGGATGCCAGCCAGACTTGCAAGACTTTACTATAAATGCTTGTTTTAGTCGTCTTCATTTTTAGCTACATCATCACTCACTTTTTACACGGAAATGAGGAAAGTACCAGAACAAGGGGAAAGTTCTTGACACAAATACAGAAGATAGGGGCGCCTGGGTGGCTCAGTCGTTAAGCGTCTGCCTTCGGCTCAGGTCATGATCCCAGGGTCCTGGGATCGAGCCCCACATCGGGCTCCCTGCTCATAGGAAGCCTGCTTCTCCCTCTCTCACTCCCCCTGTTTGTGTTCCCTCTCTCGCTGCATCTCTCTCTGTCAAATAAATAAATAAAAGCTTTAAAAAAAAAAAAACCAAATACAGAAGATAAAAATAAGTTTGAGGTTCCTCAGTCATCACCGTATGGGTCATTCTTATTTGGGAAACAGACGTTCCAGACTTAACTTGGTGAATCCTAAACTGAGCTGGAAAAAGCAGAAAGCCAGATTTCAAACTTCTTTCCATGAATATTGTTGAACACTGCCTTAGTACAGAGACACCTCTGAGTAATGTAAAACCTACTTTGACTTTTCCCACCATTTTTAATGGATTTTAGGGTTTTTTTTGTTTTTTGTTTGTTTGTTTGTTTTTAGGACCGTTCTAGATTTACAGAAAACGTGGCCTCTAACTGACCCTCCCGTGACTCTCCCATTTCCAAATTACTTAGGGTCAGCCCTTTCTCTGTCCCGACTTTCAGGAAGCTGGTTTCGCTTTGTTTCATCACAATCTTTCATCATAATCTGCAATCCTTTCTGGGGTCCTCTGCCTCCTCAAGGATTTCTATTTGTAGACATCAAGGTCCACCCTTTGTGCTCTAAAGTCCTATGGGTTTTCACAAACCTGTAATAGGAGGTCCACCATTACGACAGGCTAGAGCAGTGTCACCACAGTAAAAAAAAAAAAAAAAAAAAAACGCTGGCTTTTTCCCCTCCCCTCCTCCTCACCCTCTGATAACCAATGGTCTCTTTATTATCTCTATAGTTTGGGCTTTTCCAGAAGGTCATATAACTTGAATCATACGTATGTAGCCTTTTCAGTCTGTTTACCACTTAGAAATAAAAGTGCAGCCATCAAAAGGAATGAAATCTTGCCATTTGCAACGACGTGGATGGAACTGGAGGGTATTATGCTGAGCGAAATAAGTCAATCAGAGACATGTATCATATGACCTCACTGACATGAGGAATTCTTAATCTCAGGAAACAAACTGAGGGTTGCTGGAGTGGTGGGGGGTGGGAGGGATGGGGTGGCTGGGTGATAGACATTGGGGAGGGTATGTGCTATGGTGAGTGCTGTGAATTGTGTAAGACTGTTGAATCACAGACCTGTATCTCTGAAACAAATCATACATTATATGTTAAAAAAGAAGAAGATAGTAGGAAGGGAAAAATGAAGGGGGAGAAATCAGAGGGGGAGACGAACCATGGACTCTGAGAAACAAACTGAGGGTTCTAGAGGGGAGGGGGTGGGGGATGGGTTAGCCTGGTGATGGGTATTAAGGAGGGCACGTATTGAATGGAGCACTGGGTGTTATATGCAAACAATGAATCATGGAACACTACATCAAAAACTAATGATGTATGTTGATTAACATAATAAAAAAAGAAATGTGAATTTGAGGTCCCTTTTTTTTGTAACCTGATCGCTCA
This sequence comes from Mirounga angustirostris, assembly GCF_029215605.1. Classification (NCBI taxonomy): domain Eukaryota; kingdom Metazoa; phylum Chordata; class Mammalia; order Carnivora; family Phocidae; genus Mirounga; species Mirounga angustirostris. The sequence goes on from NW_026991714.1 coordinate 119,211,383, forward strand.
TTTGTTTTTATCACTGACTATTCCATGGCATAGATGTATTACAGTCTGTTTATACATTCACCTATTGAATGGCATCTTGGTTGCTTCCAATTTTTAATGATCATGAGGGAATCTGCTATAAACATCCATGTACAGGTTTTTGTGTAGATATGTATTTTGAAACCAGGACCATGATTACTGGATTGATAAAGCTATGTTTACTTTTGTAAGACACTGCCAAAACGTATTCCTAAGTAGCTGTGCCATTTTGCATCTCCACCAGCAGTGAATGAGGGCTATTTTCCCCCTGCCTCCTCCCCAGCAATTGGTATAGTCAGAGGTTTTTTTGTTTTTTTGTTTTTTTATATTTTTGCCACTTTAATAAATGTATAGCCCTATCTCATTTTGATTTGAAATTCCCACCAACAAATTATGTTGAGCATCTTTTCATATGCCATCTGTATATTGTCTTTGGTCAGGAGTCTGAGCTCTTTTGTCAATTTTTACATTGGGTTGTTTACCTATTGGTGAATTTTAAGAGTTCTTTGTATATTTTGGTTACAAGTTCTTTATCAGATGTGCATTTGCAAATATTTTCTCCTAATCTGTGCTTTCATTCTCATACAGTGTTCAGGACAAAAGTTTTTAAATCTAATGAAATGCAACTGATTTTTTTCTGTCCTGGATCATACTTTTCGTGTTGTATCTGAATACTCCTTGCCAAGTCTGAGATCCTATAGATTTTCACCTAGGTTATCTTCCAGTTTTGCATTTTATAGTTAGGCCTAGGGCCATTTTGAATTAATTTCTGTGAAAAATGTAAAGTTGGTGTGTAGATTGGATTTTTTTGCATGTGGATGTCCAATTGTTCCAGTACCATTTGCTGGAGAGACCATCATTTCTCCACTGAATTGCCCTTGTTCCTTTGTCAAAGATCAGCTCCCTCTATTTTATCAGTCTATTTCTGGCCTTTCTATTCTGCCCGTAGATCTCTGTACCTATTCTTGTACCAATACCACATCTTAATTACTGTAACTTTAGAGTAAATCTTGAAATTGTGTAGTGTTAGACATCCAACTTTGTTCTTTTCAAATAATGTCTTGGTTATTCAAGATCTTTACCTCTATATAACTTTTGGATTTTTTCATTATCGGCAAAATAGATTGCTAGAATTTTGATTGGGATTGTATTAAAACTATAGGTCTAGTTGGGACAAAAATGACATTTTAACAATACTGAGTCTTGCTATCTATGAATACAGAATAACTCACCATTTATTTAGATCTTTGCTTTCACCAGAATCTTTTAATTTTCTGCATACAGATCTTATACATATTTTGAATTTATAGCTCATTTTTTAAAAATGTTAAATGGGTTATTTTTGAGAGAGAGAAAGAGTGCACAAGTGGGGGGGCAGGTTCCCCGCTAAGCAGGGAGCCCAACAAGGGACTCCATCCTAGGACCCTGGGATCATGACCTGAGGCGAAAGCAAACATTTAATGACTGAACCACCCAGATACACGTATTTTGAATTTATAGCTCATTTTTTGTTGTTGCTATTATAGATGGTATTTTAAATTTTGAATTCCAATTGTTCATTGCTGGTATATAGGAAAGCAATGAACTTCAGCACATTTACCTTATAGCCTGTGACTTTGCTATTCTCACTTATTTCCAAGGGATTTTTGTTGCTTCGTTAGACTTTTAAAAAAATTTTTTTTACAGCCAATCATGTCATCTGCAATCAAAAATTTATTTCTTCCATCCGAATAGGTATATCTTTTTCTTTTGCAGTCTTATTGCACCAGCTAGTACTTGGAGCACCACTGTTAGATAAGTACTTCTCCTCCCTGTGACTTCTTTATAACTGGAAGTTTGCATCTCCTAATCCCTTCACCTATTTTGCCCATCCCTTATCCTTCTCCCTTCTTGCAACTACCAGTCTGTTCTGTATATTTGAGTCGGTTTCTTCTTTGTTCCTTTGTTTTTTAGATGCCTCATATAAATGAAATCATACGGTATTTGTCTTTCTGACTTATTTCACTTAGTATAATATCCTCTAGGTCTGTCCATGTTGTGGCAAATGGCAAGATTTTTTTTTAAGGCTGAGTAATATTCTGTTGTGTATACATACCACATCCTCTTTATCCATTCATCTACTGATGGACATTCAAGCTGCTTCCCTATCTTGGTTATTGTAATAACGCTGCAATAAACATAAGGGTGCATGTATCTTTTCAAATTAGTGTTTTTGTTTTCTTTGGGTATATACCCAGAAGTAGAATTAACAGATCATATGGAATTTCGATTTTTAATTTCTGAGGAACTGCCATACTGTTTTCCACAGTGGCTGCACCAATTTACATTCCCATCAATGGCATACAAGGGCTCCTTTTTCTCCACCTCCTCACCAACATTTGTTATTTCTGTGTACAAATGTCGAATTGTTATTGCACACCTGAAACATGTATTTTAGGTACCCCCCCAAAAAAGAACAAGAGACATCATGCCTTGTTTTCAATTGCATCTTTTTTTCCAAAGCATCTAGTTTCTCGCAAGTATTATGTTAGCTCTAGGTTTTTTGTAGATCATTTTCACTTTTAAAATTCTGTATTTCCCTATTTATTTGACCATGAGGCCCTTTGACTGAAGTACATCTATTAATATTTCACTGAATAATGGTGTTCCATGCAACACAGGAAAAATTTCATCATGGTAATAATTGCTCAGGAGTAACAGGTCAAATTTACTTTCAGAAGAAAATAAGATCAATTCTAGAGAGAGAAGAAAACATTGGAATGGTTTTATCTGGTTGCGAAAACAATTTGAGCTGGTACATTTGTATCTGGGGTTTTATTCCCATGGTTTCTAACCTTTAGGTCTACCTGATGCATTTATTCATAAAGTGTTTGTTTTACATTGTCAGGATTCGTGTGGGTTGCAAGAATACAAAGATGAATAAGGCATAATTCTTGCAATGGAGGAATTCACAGTCTAGTGGAGAAATAGTAATTAATTCCCAAACAGCCCACCTGCTTGTATGGAAAAGAAAGCACCTCAAAAGTTCCCCTCAGAAAAGGACTTGTCAGGGTAAGTAACTATGAGTCTAACACTCCAGAGATCATTAGCTTTTGCTGGGGATTTTTTATTATGAAATTTTTAGACATACAGAAAAACATTTTTCAAAAATCAAGTACCCATTAGCTGCCATCTACTTAAGAAATAAAAGAGGATCAATATTCTTAAAGCCCGTGTGTACCCCCAACCCCAAATGTATTTAAATTCCCTTTCCTTGCTTCAGGTAACTATTACTTTCAATCGGGTATTTATTTTCTCTGTGAAGGTCTTTATACTTTATTATATGAGTAGATATTCTTAAATAACCTATACTATTTGGGCACAATTGCAGATTTTATATATATATATAAATATAGGATGTAAGGAGGGATAAAGCTTCTGCATCTTGCTTTCTTCACTCTGTATTGTATCTGTGAGCCACAGCCATATTGACAGCTCTAATTCATTTTCACTGCTGAATAATGTTCCATTGTAGCACAATGGAATCACAATGTAGCACAGGCACAATGTAGCACAATGTATCCATTCTCCCCTTGATGACATTTAGGTCTTTTCCAAGTCATTGAGATTGCAAAAAATACTGCCACGAGCATCATTACACATGTCTCCTGGGCACATGCGCTAGAGTTTCATTCATCCAGAATGAATGGGAAGGGACATGCCTGGAAAGGGACATGCAACCTGATCTTTACGACTTTTTATTAAATTGTTCTCCAGAGCAGCCACTCATTTTTTATTTTTATCAGTACTGGGTGAGTTCCCATTTCTTCATGTTTTGCCAACACTTCGCCACCAATCCAATAGCTGTGAAGTGGTATCTGTTGTGTTCCTCAAGCCATATAGTTCTCTTCTGTGAACTTCCAGTTCGTGACCCTTGCCAATTTCTCTTTTGATGTTATAAAGTGTTCTAGATAGTGACGAAATAGGCTCCAAATCTCTTTCCCACTCAGTATTTGCCTTTCTGCTTTGCATGTTATGATACACAGAAGCTAATTTTAGTTTTATATAATCAAATGTACCATTCTTTTTCCTTATTGTTTACTCTGTCTTAAGAAATCTTTTCTTGGACTTGAGTCAAAGAAATAATCTTGTCTTTTCATTCAAAGCTGTTAAATGTCACTGTCACATTCAATTCTATTCCATCTAAAATTGATTTTTGTAGGATTGAGGTTGGGATAAAATCCTATTTATTTCTAGGGGCCAACTTGTTTTCTTAGGGCCTTTTATTAAGATGCTCATCTTGCCTCAACTTATTTGTCAAAGGAATTATATCATTTATCAATTTTCCATATATGTGTGTATTTTGGAGCTCTTTTAATATGTCCAAAGGTCCTATGTCTCTTCTTTTAACCCTACTTAAACCACACTATCTTATTTACTGAAGCTTTATAATAAATCTTGCTTTCTAGAAAGAGAAATTGCCCTACCAATTTCCTTTTCTACAAACTGTCTTAGCGCTCTCAGCCCTCTTCTTTTAAGTATTAAATCAGGTTGATAAAAACTTTCTAAAATAATAAAGCTAGCATTATAGAAAACATAGGTTGATCATGGAAGAAGTGATATATTAATATTCAACCTTATTATCCATGCACATGGAATACATTTCCATGCATATAGGCCTCTTAAAAATATTGTTCTGCAAAGTTTTATAAATCTCTCCCTATTGTTCTCATACTTCATTTTTGAAGATTCATTTGTAAGTATGTTATATATGTGACTATAGTATATAGTATATATTTTATATTTAATTAAGTTTTTGTTGCTGGTATATAGGAAACCAAATTATTTTTGTTTATTGATCTATGTTCAGTAACCTTGCTGAGCTCTTAGTAATTCTAAAAACTTGTACATTCTCTTGTGTTTTCCATGGAGACAATCCTATTCAATTACAAATAACAGTGGTATTCTTCTTTTCCATCTTTCTTCCCATAATCTGGTTTTCTTTTTCTTACTCTACTGCTAGGACCTCCACTGTAATATTAAATAGAGGTGGGATAATGAGAAATTTCATGTTCACTTGATTTTAAAGGAATTATTTCTAAAAATTGTTTCATTAAATATGAGTTTCCTTCAAGTTTTTGTTATAAGCCATTGGTCTGGTTAAGGAAATTCTTCCTAATTCTAGTTTGCAAAGAATTTTAAAGTTTCATTGTTTTAATTAATGAGAGGAAGGAAATTTTTTTTTTTAATTTGAGAGAGAGAGAGAGAGAGAACACAAGAGAGGGGAGGATCAGAGGGAGAAGCAGACCTTCTGCCGAGCAGGGAGCCTGATGCGGGACTCGATCCCGGAACTCCAAGATCATGACCTGAGCTGAAGGCTGTCGCTTAACCAACTGAGCCACCCAGGCACCCCAGAATTTTATTTTCTAAAGATAAACCAAACCAGCAATCCTGTTAAAAACTCTGCTTTGACATGGTGTATTATTAAGATTATTGCACAATAATGCTACACTAATAAGCCTTCTTGAAACTCAATGACTTAGAGCAGTAATCATTTACACTTATGGATCATCATCAGTTAGCTGGGGTGATAGAGGAGGCTTTGGTTCGTTTGCAGCATCTGGAAAAGCTCTGCTAACCTGAGTTTGGCACATATCTGCAGGTCAGCTGATACAAACTGTCTGGGTTATGCAGCTCTAACAGGTGCCAACCTAAATTAGCCAACTAGCTCGGCTCCACAAGACCTCTCCTCCTTAGACCAGCAGGTTAGCCCCTGCATGTTCTTCCCATGATGATGGCAAAGGGACAAGAAACGACTTTATTGTACAAGTTCATTCTAAGCCCTTACACATCATCTCCACCAAATTCCCATTGACCCCACCCCCGCAAAAAAATCACACGATAGAAGCTCAAGTCAAATGTTGAAAGTATACTCTTTTTGTTAGAGGAATTGCACAGTCATATGGCAAAAGTATGAATATTGGAAACAGTGAAGAACGGATCAATAATGCACTCTACCACAATGTATTATTTTTTGAATATATTGCTTGGTTTTACAGGATGCAAAAGTATTATTTATTAAGCACATAATTTTAGATTTGTCCTTTTGTGGCTTTGTGATGGAAAAGTTCAAGTAACATTCTCTTTTATCATAACATGAAAAAAGTGACTAGTGCAAATTTTTCCATACATCTAGCACAGGAATTGCCTGCAGAGATTTGCCAAAGCCAGAAAACTTCTTACATTTTTGTAGAGAAATTTTTTATGTTCCAGGAACCAATTTAAGTTGAATGTTCTCAAGAATTTCTTCACATATTCAAATAAAGGATGTCACTACGGGTATATCAGTCTGAATGAGCCTAAGTTCAGTCAGGAAAACAATCTCTACTGCAGAATTAAGGGGTACAATATATGAATTAGGATAAACCTAAGTGTTATAGAGGGACAACTTTTCTTGCAAGGACATTTCCCACATATAAGACCTTTTGACTTAGTTGATCCATTTCACAAAACGGGCTTGGTCTCACAACAAGAACCATTAACAATAGTAACAAAGAATATATAGAAATGAACCCAACAATGAAGGCATAAAGCCTTTCAGAGAAAATGTTTTAGCTATATTAAAGGACACAGAAGAAAGTTAGAATTGGGTGATATACCATATTTATGCATGAGATAATTAAATATGGCATAGAGGTCAGTTATCTCCCAAATTAATCTATAAACTCAACACACTAGCAATAGAAATAGCAATAGAATAAGGCTGGAGGGATTAAACAAACTCATTCTAAAGTTTATGTGAAAGAGCCAAAGTCAACTTTGAAAAAGAACAAGAGGGAAGACTGACTCTATAAGCCATTAACGTATGTTATTAAACCCTAGTAATTAAAAAAATATAGGACACTGATAGAGAAAGTAGATTATTTCAACTAGCAGACTTACGGCACATAAGAAAAACAGAACACTGCACATGAAAACTTGATGTAGGATAAAGATGGTACCACAAAGCATGAAGAAGAGCTAAATTGTTCAGTTGATGATGTTCTAAAAAAACTAGTTCACCATACGAAGAAAAATGGAGCTGGACCCTTACTCTTTAAGCACATGCCAAGTGACGAGTAAGTGAATTAAAAACCCAAAGGTGAAGATAAAACCTTAAGTCATAAAGAAAATAACGTGAAAATATTTTTCTGGCCAACGCTGGAGAGAAAGCTGAAACATTTATTCAAAACACTGTAAAGTTAAAAAAAAAAGGGGGGGGGGGAGAGAAGATAAAGAATGTATGTGACTACATTAAAGCCAGATTTCCCAAAGAATATTATAAAATCATGAGCAGATATATGGCTTGGAGAAAATATTGGCAACCTTACAAATGATGAGGGAATACTACATAGATTATAAAACAAAACAAAAACAAAATGAGCTCTTGACAAGTAAGAAAAAGGAGACGAAGAAAATTGGAGGAAGCCCGCCTAACAGATCCAGGAAAGATCTCAATTCACAACTCATAGAAAAATACTAACAACAGTGAAAAGTCAATGTACACCCACCAGAATGCAAAAATTAGGAAAGTGAGTAATACCTAATATTGGGAGCTGTGGACCAGAACACTCATGCACTGCAAATGGAAACAATAATGAACTGACTCAGCCATAGCTTGAAAGCAGTATGGCAGTGTCCCAGAAAATTAAGTATCTGTATGTTTATGACCCTCTGATGCCCCTCCTGGAGCTCTGTATCTCAGGAAAATTCTCTCAGAGATTCTTAAGGGTATGTATATGTTCAAGCACGCTCATTGTGATATTGTTCATAATGAGAGTAACTGGAAGTATGTTCAATGTCAATCATTAGGATGAAGTTTATAGAATAGGGTAGCTGTATAGCATGGAATACTAAAGCTCTAAGAAGCAGCAAACTGGATGCACATATGGTGTCGACCAAACTTTAATACATTATAAGCAGTGAGCAAACTATTAGAGCGAGATTTATGGTGCAATACCATTTAGCTACATTAAAACCAAACACTCATGAATCAAAACCACATAATTTGCAAGGATATGTGTGTACTTAAATGTGTGTATATATACAGTTAAATATATAAAGATGTATTTAAGAATATAAAGCAAATCCATTAAAAGGGGAAAATAAACAGGAGTAAAGCCTTATATGAATCGATTATGATCATGTGATAATATACACAGAACTATGATGAGCTCCGTTCTCTGCCTGAGTTCCAGTAGTTAGAAAAACAGAAGAAGGTAGCTACATATTCCTTAGCCCTAAGGGCTCTTGAACCACCCACATAATGACAAAATCCTCTGGTGCAAAGTTAGACTAGAAAAGGCTGAATCTAACAAATTTTTTTCTGGATTTTGCAGGATTTATTTACAACAGACCAAGATTTTAGAGAATTAAATCTCCCCCATATTCAAGGTATCAGACTGTTTTAATCCAATCACGGTTCTTTATAGTATGGCAGAGGCAAAGATGGGTTTGCTAATACCACCTGATTGAACAGTATTGCTTCACTCAGTTGCATGAAGATTGCCCCCCATGAGGTTATACAACACTTATGCATCCTCACAGGGATGAGCTGATCTATTAAGATGCAACTGAGAGGTGCCTTTTTTTATTCTGATGGTCGGTCACGTCCTGTTAGTATTTTTGATCTTCCAGCTATTGTACCATTAGTGGACACAAGGGCCGACTGCTGAAATTAGTCAAAGGTACCATCCTAAGATCATTTATTACTGACTTCTGCCTAGGTGTCCCTCTCACTCACTTCTGGTAACAGCAAACACAGGCAGGAAAATGGCAGTGATTGGTTATAAACCTGGGTCACAAAGTTGGATTTGCTTTAACGCTCTTGTTTTGAATTAAGAAGGTCCCTTCAGTAAATGTCACTCAAACTAGAAGGAAAGAATATTCAAGAGAAAGAATCATGAAAGTCCCTTTCTATTACTCACTGGTCAGACCCTTGGAAGAACTAGGTTTCATTCTAGAAGTCAATTTTCAAGGAGGACTTCTACAAACTGATTTCTATACAAAGAAAAATGAACATGATGGTCCTAAGTCTGGAAACCACATCAAATCAGGAACCAAGGGTGTTGGTACCAGAGAAGAATATTTGAAGGAGAATACCTGAAATGCAGGTGTTTGGATTCTAGTCTCACCAGGGTCTTTAAAGATCTGCCGTGTTTAACAATCTCACACGTTCTCAAAAATCAAGGCGTTTTAGTTTGACAGACGGCAATGAAGATTTAAGTATCAGATTAGATGTACTAAGTGACAAGTTATGGACCCCTCCAGCCCCAACTTTCAATGCATCTTATGACAATGTTTTTAATGTGTAAAGGGAAATGAAGACGCTCTCTTCATAAATGGCCTAGGCACTGGATTTTCAAATCACTTTCTCCTCATTCCAGATGGGATGAAATAAAAGATTTTCCCCATCATTCCAGATTTTATTGCTAGCTTGACTCTGTTGGACACATATAACTGAGACTTTAATATCTGCAAAAACCCAAGAACACAATCTTGGAATGAGTCACCATTTTTTATTACAGAGGCTGCCAACAAAGTTTCCAATCAGAAGTGATATTTGCAAAGCGGGGGCTGTAGTTGGAACAAGTTACAGTGTATTTCTGAATTGTCTCTTTTCCTCTTTTTTAAAACCACCTGAGGGACTATCTACAGCACACTAGGACTAGGGATTAATAGTGCATTTGTATGAAAACCATCTATAAAGCCTGATGGAAAAGCCATGCAATTTTTAATTAGTTTATTCAGTAGTACCATCAAGATGGAAATCATGAGATTTATGTTAGCCACAAAACCAGAGAGAGCCAAGAGAAGCATAGTTTCTGGATCCCTGTCAAGAGGAGGTCACTCTGGAAAGCAAAGCCTTTATACACAGCCATCACCAAAGACAGAAGCTCTGGGGGCATTTTTCCAAAACAGGAGGGAGAGCAGGGCCCAAGCACTGTTCACTCGAAGCCCTGTGGTACTCATGGGTCCAGCCTGTACCATCTTTTCATCTACGCCAAGCCATTTGCAGGGACCAGCTTTTAATATGGCACCTCTCTCGATGTATTTCATTCACTGTCAAGGGTGAAAGTACTCAGTTTGTTAGCTTTCATGGGCAACCAACCAGGAAGCAACAGCTAGCTTCTTTATACGTGCCAGGCAACAATTCAGCAGCGATCATCTCCATTATTTTGCTAGAAGAACAGCCTTATCTCAAATATTTTGAAACCCAGAAACGGGTAGGCTTATGCATTTATCTGTGAAAGGAAGTAAGGCAATGGGAACAGAGAAATCCCCATTCAGGTATTGCCTGAGCCAGGATATCTTCCTTTTCTTCTTGGTTGTGTTAATATAACAGTGGTTCCCTTCAGGGATGGTACCACCTCCTAGGGGACATTTTAGGAGTTTGTGGGAGGAGTGGTATTTGGTTTTGTTTATGATACAAGAACCCCAACAGTGTTTATTGGACTCTACAATGAGTTGCACCGTCCCACACATTGAAGAATTGCACACCTTGCAACTCCTGAATGTGCCATAGGATTTTTTGTGGATAGAAATCTTAATCCAAGCCAAGCTCTTCCAGTTCATGACTTATTTTTCATTTTCTTAACTGCTCCTTTTGAAGAGTAGATGATTTTGATACACCTCTTTTTAATTAGTGCTTTTTGTACCCTGACAAAAGTCTGCCTACCCAAAGTTCACAAGTTCATTCTCCCAAAGTTCATCCTCCTGCTTTCTAGTTGTATGGTTTTGGTTATGTTTAGGTCTATGATTTATTTCAATTATGTTTTATGTATGGAACGAGGCAGAGGTTAATTTTTTTGGCATATGGGTATGTGGTTTCAGCATCATTAAAAATGTAAAGTTTTTGTGACTAAATTAACTTGAAATTGGTTAAAAATTAATAGATCACATATGCATAGCTCTACTTCTGAACTCTTTATTCTATTTTCTCCTTACATAAATACCATGTTGCCTACTGCGGCTCTATGTTGTCATAACATTAGGTGGTATAATTCATCTAACCTTTTTTCAAATTTGTTTTAGCTATTCTAAGACATATGCATTTCTACATGAGTTTAAGCATTATTTTATTATTTCTACAAAAAGAACGTTAGGATTTGATTAAGATGGCCTTGAATGTATAGATCAATTTGGGGGAAAATCGGCATCTTCACAATACTGAGTCTTCTGGACCAAAAACATTATTTTTCCCAGCAATATGTTATAGTTCTCACTGTAGAGATCTTCTACATCATTTCCATGGATCCTAAAAGTATTTCATGATGTTGCTGTACCTAGTATTGTTTTAAATTTTGTTTTCTAGTTTGTGTGTAAAGAAATACAATTTTTGAATATTGATCTTGTACCCAATAACCTTACTATAATCATTTACTAATTCTATTTTTATAGATTTCTTAGGATTTCCTATTATAAACAATCATGTCATCTGCAAATAAGGGGTTTTTTCCTTCAATTGTTACACCTTTTATTTCTTTTACTTCTATTGTTCCAGCGAAGAACTCCACATCAAAGTGAAATAAGAGGGGTAAGAATAAACCATCTCACTTGGTTACTCATCTTTGGAGTAGAGCATTCAATATTTTTCCATTAAATTTAAGGTTAGCTGTAGGTTTTTCATCTATGCACTTTTTTTTAATTTCTTTTTTTATTGTTATGTTAATCCCCATACATTACATCATTAGTTTTAGATGTACTGTTCCATGATTCATTGTTTGTGCATAACACCCAGTGCTCCATGCAGAACATGCCCTCCTCAATACCCATCACCAGGCTAACCCATCCTCCCACCCCCCTCCCCTCTAGAACCCTCAGTTTGTTTCTCAGAGTCCATCGTCTCTCATGGTTCGTCCACCCCTCCGATTTCCCCCCCTTCATTCTTCCCCTCCTGCTATCTTTTTTTTTTTTCCTTAACATATATTGCATTATTTGTTTCAGAGGTACAGATCTGAGATTCAACAGTCTTGCACAATTCACAGCACTTACCAGAGCACATAACCTCCCCAGTGTCTATCACCCAGCCACCCCATCCCTCCCACCCCCCACTACTCCAGCAACCCTCAGTTTGTTTCCTGAGATCAAGAATTCCTCATATCAGTGAGGTCATATGATACATGTCTTTCTCTGACTGACTTATTTCGCTCAGCATAATACCCTCCAGTTCCATCCACGTCGTTGCAAATGGCAAGATCTCATTCCTTTTGATGGCTGCATAATATTCCATTGTATATATATACCACATCTTCTTTATCCATTCATCTGTCGATGGACATCTTGGCTCTTTCCACAGTTTGGCTATTGTGGACATTGCTGCTATAAACATCAGGGTGCACGTACCCTTTCGGATCCCTACTTTTGTATCTTTGGGGTAAATACCCAGTTCCATCCATGCACTTTTTCAAAAAGATTTTATTTATTTGACAGAGAGCGAGAACAAGCAGGGGGAGTGGCAGGCAGAGGGAGAAGCAGGCTCCCCACTGAGCAAGGAGCCCGATGTGGGACTCAATCCCAGGACCTTGGGATCATGACCTGAGCCGAAGGCAGACGCTTAACTAACTGAGCCACCCAGGCACCCCTCATCTATGCACTTTTTTAAAGATATTCTTTTCCATTTATATTTTGAGAGTTTGGGCATAAGTAGATGTTGATTTTGTCAAATATCTTCTCTCCATCTCTTGATAAGACCGTATACTTTTTTCTCATTGACCCTATTAATGCTGTGAATGCCACTGATGGGTTTTTGAATGCTTGAACCCACTGCACATTCCAGGGATAAATTCCAAATGGTCATGAGGTTTTATTTATTGTTGGATTATTCTTTTCTGTGGACTCCTGTGTTATTAATTATTAATGCATTAGTATTAATGAACCAATATTAAGTATTGGTCTTTACTTGTAATGTTTTCATTTGATTTTAGTATCAGGGTTACACTAGCCTGATAAAATGAGTTAAACAGTGATATCACCTCTATTTTCTGGAAGTTTATATGGGATAATTGTCTTTTTTCTTCAATGTTTGTTATCATTCACCAGTGACCCTGAGCCTGGAGTTTTCTTTGCTGTAAGGTTTCAAATAACAAATCTGATTTCTTCAACCTTCTTAGATATAAGGTTATTAGGGTTTTCCATTTCTTCATGAGTTCATTTTTGGATTTGTATCTTAAGGAACCACAGCTTCACTAAAAGTTTCACTAGTTTCTCTGAATACAAGGCAAGATTGTCCTCTGACAGATTTTCTCCTCTACCTACTCTGAACCTCAACCAGCCTCAGATATAAATGTCTCACTTCAGAATGACCAGTCTTTCTGGAATTTAATTTTTCTGAGATTTGTGTCTACAGATTTTGGATTTTTTTTTTTACAGGTTAATTTTTTTGTTTACTTTGTAACTTTTGTTGTTTGACAGTGAAGGTCTTTCACTTCTGTATCTTAACAGAAAACAGAACTCCATAGAGAATTTTAAATTTATATTTTGTATATTATAATGTATGAACTTCAAGATAGGAAGAATTGCAAAATATTTGTTATAAAAGGGGCACTGGGACTGGCAAGTTTAAGAACTACTGAGTTTGAAAGACATGATTTTGTGAGATTTTGTTTTGATTTCCTCATCTATAACATGAAAATAGTAGGACCTGCTTTACTATTTCATGAGGTCTGGCCATATTTCATCAACACCTGGGATTTTTCTAAACTACCTACACCAGTCCCTACCATCCTAAAGATTGTGATTCATTGGGTCTATGGTAGGACCCAGACATCTAAATGATTTAAAATCTCCTAGGCTGATCCTGATATATATTCAAGGCTAAGAATCCCTGTCATTGGGTTTTGTGAGGTTCAATAATGTAAAGTCTTTCATAAATACAAACTATAAAAGAACTGCTTATTGCTTTTGAATGAGTATCTTATTTTCATAAATGCAAGAAAATAAGACCTGGCACCCAACATGATCAACATGAACATAATCATGCCACAGGAAAAAATTCCTACCAATGTAATAATTGTGTGTTCACCTGTAGGGAAGAGAATTATGCTGAATGTCACTAAAAGCAAAAACCAGAAATGAGTTCCATCATCTGAGAGGGAGAACACATTACCATTAGTCACATGATTTAGGAATCTTTCCAGAGTCTATCCGTGCAATTTAGCATGTGAACAACTGCAAGTTTCTCTTTTCATTCCCTGCACCTGACCTTTGTATATAATCTCTCTTCTGTTTAGGATCTTTTCCCCCACAGCTCTCATTATAGTTGAATTTTACATTCATATATGCAGTTATTAGGCTTATGTTGCTTCCTTTCACCAGAGTGTAAGTTTATTGAGGGAAGAAACTTCAAGCTTACTTGCACTGCAATACCTGGTACACACTAGGGGCTCAATAAATGTCCACTGAATCACGGACTGAATGAAGACTTACCCAGAACTCTTGGTATATTGAATAGGCATTTCTTCCACGGATTAAATATTAATTTATAAAGACCACCATTTGGATTTAGATAAGTTTTTCTTTATTAGTATCATGCATTTGAATACAGGTAAGAATTCTTGGGAAATCTGAATCCATTTCCTTTTTCTACAGTCACAGTGCCTGCATATATTTTCTTGTGCTGCCTTAGGAGGAGCTGGGAAAGACAGATCTGCATGGTGGGGAACGTGGCTCTGGACTCAGGCTGCCTGGATTAAAATGGCAACTCTACTACTTACATGTAACTGGGACAAAAACAACACAATGTCGTTGGGAGGATTCAATGATTTATATATTCACTGTCTACTGGATATCTCTAATTGGATGCATTATAACTATCCTAAATTTGGAATATCCAAAACCAAATCAGGAATTTGGTTTTGGATACTCCCCCCAAACCTGCTTCATCCACTGACTTCTCTAGGTCATTAAATGACCACTCCATTCTACCTGTCCTTGAGGCAAACGTCTTGAGTTCTTCTGGCCACTTTGTAATCATCCTTCACTCCTCGTTCTCCTATGAAATATACAAAATATCGGCAAATCCTGCAGTTTCTTTCTTCAAAGATAACCAGAACCTGATCACTTTTTATCACCTCCTTGCTACCGCACTGACACTCTGGATTGTTGCAATCATATCCTAAATTATCTCTGAGCTCCCACTCAAAAAAGCACCCAAAAAGCCTATTCTCAGCACAGCATGCATTATATTCCTGTGAACACTTAAGTCAGACCATGGCACTCCTCTGTTCTAATCCCTCTGGTTACTTTCGAAGTCCATTCAGGGCCTTCCAAGTCCCCTCTTATAGGACCTCTGTTCTCTCTCTCTGACCTCGTTTCCTCTTTCCCTCCCCCAGCACCTTTGCTGCTCCAGCACACTCATCTCCCCACTGTTTCTTAATCACTGCAAGCCCAGCTCCATTCTGGGGTCCTTGCCTGGATGTCTCTTCCCCCAGATATTCACACGGCTTGCTCTCTTACCTCCCTCAGGCTTTGATTCCAATGTCAACTTTTCAGTCAGATCTTCCCTGGCCACCCTATTTTCAAGTGTGTCTGTCAATCAACACTGCATGTTTCCTAACTTTCTTGCTTTAATTTTTTTCAACCATTTCTCATTATTTAATACACTACATAATTTGCAAGTGTATTTATTACGTTTCTCTTCAGCCTTACCCATTAGGCTACAAAGTCCATGAAGAAAGGGATTTATTATATTTTATTCATTCCTGTATTCCAAGTGCCCAAACTGTGTCTGGCAATAAATATTTGTTGAATGAATGAGTGAAATAATACATGAAAGGTATTTAACACAGCTCTGACACTCAAAATTATTATTATTTTAGTATTTCTATCTGTGTTCAGCCTCCCAGTTTTCCCAAGGCAGCAAAGCATATTCTAACTTCTTGAAAGAAGCAGGAAAACTTTTACCCCTTTACTACGGACATTAGCACTATTCATGTTTAGTTGGGCATAATGCTCTGGAATTCCACAGGCTACAAATTAGCTGTACCTGTCCAGCTGTCCAGGCTGTTAGCCAACCAAGGAGACACTCGGGGATGAGAAATTTAATATTCTTCCTCTCCTGGATAAAAAGCCACTTCCAAATCCCATCAGCAGCTCCAAAACCCTCTCTGACCACTCATTTCCCCAATTCCCCCCTCGCTCTAGAATTTCCCCACACCCAAGTTAGAGTTTGGGGCTTTCTAGAAGTTACTTTTGTCGGGTAAATCTGTTTCTCCAAGTGGGGGCATAAGAAACCTAGCATACACCTCCCAAATAGGCACTTTCTGAAGTAGTAGTTGAGCAAGAGCTTTTAAAAGGCCGTTTAGTGGCAGAAAATCAACTAGGTAGCTAAATTCTTAACTGAACCAAAAGTTAAATACATTTTTTAACCCCATAGGTTCACACAGCTTCGTACTATCAATTTCCCTTTATTACTTACATACTTCTCTGAAAGTTGTGAACAAAACCAAACTCCTACATCATCCTTAATATAGTTCTTTCCAAATCTAAGTACATAAACCATTTTCAGACAGTTGTGCTCCCTCTTGAACTCAGCTATGGAAATTCAAAATTAACGAAATTGGAGTAGAAAGGCTTCTGAGCCCATGACTTTACTTTCATGCTTGCATTCCAATAATACAATTTCAGATCTATAAGATGTCAGAATCCGAGATCATCCACTCTGAATGCATCACAGGAGAAAGCTGAGGCCTTCCCGTTTTCACACAGGCAGCCAGCAGCAAAATGGGGACTAGAAATTGAGACTATAGCTTCATGTCTAGAATGCTTGTCCACCATCCAGCACCCACTCAAGCTTCTGGTAATGGCCTCATTCTGAGCCCTGAATATTGAGTACTCTCACTGCATAAGGATGTCTGAGTTCATATGGGTTACAAAGAGCAAAGGAATTTATTTCAACTTATTCCAAGAGCCGCGGTAAATTTCCACTCCATGCGAGGCCAGAGAGAGAACCATGGACAAGAGAGCACACTTTGGATTTAGTTGAAAGTTCAGAGATCTGAAGAAGTACAACATTCACTTAGGACATTAGCTATAGCAATGGCATTGTCCGGTTATGATTACATAGGAAAGCAAGACCTAATCCACAATGCATCTGGGATGCTAGAAGTAACTTTTCAGATACAGCCAGGATGGTACTTTGTACAAGATTCATTTTATCGGGGTAGAGTACTAAAAAATCCACAGAAGCTGACCTTACATTCATTTGATGCCTCTTGATACAGAAATACTTTAAGTTATAAAATTGTTATTACAGACTCTACTGCCTTATTACAGAAAACTGCCTGGTATCTTAGTAGCAATTTGAACGGGCCTTGAAGTTTCTAGCAGCAAGGTCATCATCTGGAATCGATATACAAACAATTTCACATGCTCTCCCACAAGAGCTTTTAAAGGCATCCTCTCCTCTGCCTGAGTTTTAAGAAGCAGGACAAGAACAGCTATCCTAGCCCAGGGAGATGTAAATGCCAAGCAGTAACTCAGGGCCACAACACAACCAAGTTTCAGTGGCACATATAATTACTATCCAGTTTCAAGCAGGGATGAGTTTTTCTTCTACATAATTCTGTAAGCTCAGGCTTCTAGCAGTATTACTCACCCATGAAAATTATGATTACCTAAGGTGAAAATAACTGGGAGGATTATTCTTCTATGTGATTAAGTAGGGCAACCAAGTTTATGTATTAAGAGAAAAATCAAGAATGACTGTAGTGAACACACCTTTTGCAAGTATGGTTGTACGTTATGTTTGGGGATCCAAAGATTGGATAGAACACAGTTCTCACTTCCAAAGCAATCCAAATCTAGTTGAGGGGCAATGGTATGTAAATAATAAGTGCTATACTCTAGTGGGGAAAGCCCAGGATCTACTGTCACCCCAATCTGGGATTGAATTCAGCTTTACTAATTTTTAGCAGGGACACCTTAAGTTAACTTTACCTCTCCTAGGCTTTAATTTTCTCATTTATAAACCAGAACACCTCCCTTTGGAGATACTCTGAGGATTAAAGGGGATAGCGCATGGAAAGGGCTTAGCACATCTTCAGATATTAGCATGTAAGATTACCACCGTTATTATTACATAAGGTAAAAATAAACAAATGCTAGTACATAGCACAGAAATACAAGCAATGTGCCATGAAAGCAGTTTATTCTGCCTGATGATGAGACCTCTGCTCTGAGCTACACACGCCTTTTACAAAAGCAGCACAAATCACATTTACGGAGATATGTTTAGGACCTTCTCAGAGTAATCATCATGAGATTATTACTATTTCAGATCAAAGCACATTAGCTATGCAAGGGGTAGCCATTTGTCTGAAAGTACCATCTCTAGGACTGATGAGAAAGGTAAATCTATTATCTGCAAGGTAAAATTGTCTAATAGAAGTAAATCACAAGGAAACCCAATTTACCTCATAGTAAAATTGGGCTTAAAATGACTCTGACTCATGTTAGCACAAGAATCTTCCAGCAACACTAGATGATCTCTTCACAAAGTCTCACCTGGAGCCTCTCCACAGACCCTGTCTTAGACCACTCAGGCTGCTGTGACAAAAACACCATGGACTGGGCGGCTTTAACAACAATTCTCACAGTTCCGGAGTCTGAGAAGTTCAAGATCAATGTGACAGCAGATCGAGTTGTTAGTGGGGGCCCTCTTATATTGCAGACAACTGCCTTCTCACTCTATCCTCGCACAGCCGAGAGAGGAAGCTCTAGTGTCTCTCCCTCTTCTTGCAATGGGGGCTCCACCCTCATGACCTTATCCAAGCCTCATCACCTCCCCAAAGCCCCACATCCTAATATCATCCCATGGAGGAGGGGTGTATGAGCTGCAACGTATGAATGTGGGGGGACCCAAACGTTCAGTTCATAACAGATCCCAGTTATATAATCTTGAACTATGGTACAAAGACTTTAAAGAAAAAGTCTTATTTTGAGTAGTTTTAGATTTCCAGAAAAACTGTAAAGAGAGTTTCTATATATTACCACACCCAGTTTCCCCTGTTGTCAACATCTTACATTAGTGTTGTAGCCACACGGAAGAAATCAGATAGAGCCTTACCCACAATTTGGCTTGGATGTCAGAATGATGGTGCAACACACATGTGAAAATGTTACAGCTTACATACAAAGGCTTTCTGAGGACAGCAGGGCACTTTTCAAGGTGGTTCCAATGGCTTGAAAGCCGTGAGAAAGGAGAATGGCTAAGGGTTTTTACTGTAGTTAGAGGGCTGGACCAGGGTGCGAGTTACTGTGTGTAGTCAGGGACTCATATGGTTCAAATCTCCCACCAGGGCCAAAGGAGGGAGCACCCACACTTTCTTATTAGTTGCCCAGATGTGAGTCAGAAGATGGTGGAAGAAAGCAGATGTCAACACACAAAGTCAGATTCTTTACTACATATGGTATATTTGTAATAGTTAATAAACCAGTATTATTATATCTTTTTAACTAAAGTCAGTTGTTTTATCTAGATTTCCTTGGTTTGTGTCTAATGTCTTTCCTGTTCCAGGATCCCCTCAATCATATGAGATTCTGTCTAGTTGTTCTTCTCTTTAGGCTCCTCTTGGTTCTAGCGGCTTCTCATACTATGTTTTTAAGGACCTTGGCAATTTTAAGGAATATAAGTCAAGAATGCTGTAGGCTATCTCTCAAGATTTTTCTGTTTTCCTTATTAAACTGGAGTTATGGGTTTGGAGGAGAAAGACCACAGAGCTCAAGTATCATGTTTCATTACATCATATCAATGTCCATATGATTTATCACTTTTTTTTTTCAAAGATTTTATTTGACAGAGAGATATACAGCGAGAGAGGGAACACAAGCAGGGGGAGTGGGAGAGGGAGAAGCAGGCTTCCCATGGAGCAGGGAGCCCGATGTGGGGCTCGATCCCAGGACCCCTGGGATTGTGACCTGAGCTGAAGGCAGATACTTAACGACTGAGCCACCCAGGTACCCCGATGATTTATCACTATTAACATTAACCTTGATCACCTGGCTGAGGCAGTGGAAATCAGGTCTCTCTACAGTAAGGTTCCTCATTTGTTCCCCCTTCCCATACTATACTCTTGGGGAGTACACACTCCTAAGCCCACACTTTGGAAATGCAGAGTTATGACCACCTCCTGCAGGGCAACAATCTACATAAGTTGTTTGGAATTCTCCCACAGGGGAGATTTGCTTATGCTACTCCATTTATTTATTCAATCATTGACTTATGTCAGTATGGACTACTGGATATTTTATGCCTTGTGTTATATTCCAAAATTACTTAAGTTTTTGTTTAAATTGCATCAGCTTTGGCCATTGGGAGCTTTTTCAGTTAGTTCTTATGTCTCCTTGACATACCCATTTTGAGGATTTTCTTACTTTCTGGCACCACCAGATACTCCAGGATTATCTTGTCTATTTCTTGCACTAGTCCCAGAATCAGTCATTTTTCTAAAAATTCATGGTTCCTTTTATGGAGAATGGAATTAGAAACATTAAAAATGTCTATGGTTCTTGTGCTTTTCATGATCTCTGTGCTAGTAACAATTGGGGCTGGACAAGTCTTTATCGTGGGGGCTGGAATGTGTCTTGTAGGATGTTTAGCAGCATCTTTGGCCTCTACCCACCAAATGCCAATAGCACACCCATCCCCCTCACTAAGTTGTGACAACCAACAATGTCTCGAAGACATTGGTCAAATTGTTATAAACAATTACTTTAGTCTGAAGTCTGAAGAAAGCCCTTTGGTGTCCAGATATTTAATGGAAAGTCAAAGACCTCTTACCTTTTCAAAGCCATTTTTCAAATAAGATCTAAATTAAAATAGAACCCCATTGACCATTAAATCAAACTGCATCAAGAGTCTCTTTTCTCTTTAATACTTTCTCTTTAAAAAAAAAAAAAGTCTCTTTTCTTACATTTTTAAAATATATCCTCACTTCAAAAATTCCTTATTCTCTCTAGTTTTTATATCTACTTAATAAAAATGTGATTTTTCTTTCTTTTTAAATAGGTTAACTTTGTTAGTCATTTGCTGACAACCATATCCGGATGTTTGACCTACCACTTTCCTATCAGGGTTGGCTGTCAATAGAAGACATTATTCTGAAGTATCAGGAGAAACCAAATGTGCCAACACCTTGATCTTGGACTTCCCAGCTCAAGGACTACGAGGAATAAATTTCTGTTATTTAAGCCACCCAGTCTGTAGTATTTTATTTTGGTGAGCAGACTACTGCATCCTCAATGCTTTCTGAATTTTTGTGATACCAACCACATAGTATATTCTAGGACAATGGGTAACATGTTTACCTACCTAGGTTGATGATCTGCTTAATTGTGTTTGGTGGTCATTTGATTTTCTCTGTTGAATTATTAGAAAACAGCATCATAAATATTGTCTATATTCACAAATCCTAAGATAACACTATCCATTAGAAATAACCATTGGTTGAAACTAAGTCTCTTTTAACAAAGGCCCCAAGATTCTCATAATAAAAAAATCATAGCCTTTGGCTGCCTGGGTGGGTCAGTCAGTTGAGCGGCCAGCTCTTGGTTTCGGCTCAGGTCATGATCTTAGGGTCCTGGGATGAGGCCCTGCATCGGGCTCCATGCTCAGCAGGGAGTCTGTTTCTCTCTCTCTCCCTCTGTTGCTCCCCTGCTTGCTCGCTCTCTCAACTAAATCTTAAAAAAAAAAAAAAATTCATAGCCTTCTTTCTCTAGTTCAAAAAAACAGTAACAATAACCAGTTTTAAACCTTCCTACACGTAGGACACTGGTCTCTGTGCTTCGCCATTAGTGAACTCACAATGCCGATGGGCTTTTACACAGAAGAAATACCTTTAATCTGGCCACTTCTACACTACAAGAAACATCTTTAATCTGGCCACTGAGATGGCTCCCATTGTCTGGCCAAAAATACTTACTGGGAGTTTTAAGTAAGCTTGAGATCACAATTTTATCTTATAGTCCGAAACATAGAAGCAATTGACCTTTCTAACCTGTAACGTCCCCAAATACTGGACTATCGGTATTAATAGCAGGCCACAGCTGGGAAAAACCACCCTTCACAGAGCTGTGTTCTTTTCATCCCTGCTTGAGAGTTTTATCTTCAGTTTATCTCTAAAACTTGGTAATTGATACATGCTACATGATGCTTTCAACCAACATTCCAACTTTTGCTTATTCTTTTAGAGCTTCAGATTTAGTAGTCCCCCTGCTTCCAAGATACTGCAGTATTCATTTTACCAAGTATTTTTCATGGTATGACAAGGGTAACCAGCTTTGCAGACTGTAACACCTGCTTGACCACTAAGCCAAAGCAGCTCCACTTCTAGGCAACAAATCCTGTAATGGTCATGGTTCAGCACAGAAAAAATGAACCACTCTAGGGATTTGCAGCTGGAAGCGATTTTGTACAAGCTCTTCTAACAGAACCATTGGGTCGCTCGGAGTAGCAGTGTCAGAACTTCAGGAAAGCTTGAGAAAACTGAGCTCTCAGGTGTCAGAGAAGCTGACTAAAGCAACAAGCCAAAATGGAAGTAACAATCAAGCCTTCAACCACCTACCGTGATGATATAAGCAAGAGGCTAAAACCAGATAAAGTGCTGACTCTCCAATGCCATTCTATGTTCTCCCATGGAAACGTGCACTGGTAGATGGTCAAACGATAGAGCAGTACATGGTATACACCCAGGAGAGGGCTTGGAGGGGTTGGGGGTCGTCTCACTGTTGAGGCAACTCCAAACAAAAGGCTCCTGCAATTGTACAGACTCGGGGGGTAGGGGAATAGAGTGGGAGGAGGGGAGCTGGGGGTAGAAAAGTACTGGGTAATAAGTCAGAATGGGGGAAAATATCTCCAAGGCTTCTTCCTTCTCTCCCCCTGAACAGGACCTCGGCAAGAAGGCCTCTAGACAAAGAGACTTTTGAATGAAGGCCCCTGGGCTAGGAATGCTCATATGTTTAAGAGCATGGAGGGTGGAAAGGGGGGGGACAATCTTGATTGCAACCCCCCCTAGAGGGTATAACATACTGGCTGTGCACCAAATCTTGTGTGTAGGTAGGTGGTGGGGTGGGGGCAGTTTTCCCTGAGAGGTCTGCCTGGTAAAGCCTCTGTAATTGCTTCTGGTAGTGCCAGGGCAGGGAAATCACAACTAGGTTTTTTGGGGGGAGGAGCCAGACTCCTCTGCAACATCTTGGCAGGGCCTTCAGGAAGGAGTCCTAGAACAATACAGACTGACCTACCAGGAAAGTCAGCATTGCTAAGGCACCACTTGGTGTCCAGATGAAGGAACCAACCAACATATGTTATCAACACTGCCACGACTATATTACCACAATAGCCTCTAGATACCCAGAAGCATGGAGACTGGGACAGGAAAACCCCATTTCTCCACCATCTAGCTTTCCACTAACAACCAGCTAAAGGAAGACGGAATGAGCGTGAGCAAGGTGTCAGGTGAGGCTTCTGGTTTTTTGTTGTTGTTGTTTTCTTCAAATAATGAGTATTTATTTGGGAGGCAAACCATAAAAGACTTAACTATAAGGAACAAACTGAGGGTTGCTGGAGGGGAGGCTAACGGGGATGGGGAAAATGGGCAATGGGCCTCAAGGGGGGCACTTGCTATAATGAGCACTGGGAGTTACATGCAACCCATGAATCACTAAATTCTACCCCTGAAACTAATACTACACTATATGTTAATTAACTAACTTGAATTTTAAAATCTTGAAAGAAAAAAAAGAATTATTTAGTATAAGAGCTTTGAGACCAACTCTATTTAAAAATTGGATTTTGCCCCATAAGTTTGCATGTGTGTATGTGTATGTGTGTATGAGAGAGAGACTTTGGAAAATGTTGATTTCTTAGTGTGAATTAAGATACACAATTCCTGGGGCGCCTGGGTGGTTCAGATGTTTAAGCGACTGCCTTCGGCTCAGGTCATGATCCTGGAGTTCTGGGATGGAGTCCCGGGATCGAGTCCCGCATCAGGCTCCCTGCTCGGCGGGGAGTCTGCTTCTCCCTCTGACTCTCCCCCTCTCATGTTCTCTATCACTATCTCTCTCAATAAATAAATAAATAAATCTTAAAAAAAAAAAAGATACACAATTCCTGTTAAGATCAGGAGACAAGAATATTTTTTAGAGGGCACTATGGGATCACCCTAAAGGGCTTTGATGAGACTTAACTAATGAAAGTAGATAAGTCACATCATTTTGCCTTTTGTTCATGCCCAAATCATCAGCACTGACTTCCAGTCTTCAAGTGTTAATTTTCAGCATTTAATGAGCACCTACGTTTGTCTCTGAAGAACAGAAAAAGGCAGGAGACAGCTCTTGCCCATGAAGAAACTAGAAACCTATATTTCCTGGAGACATTCATCACTCAAGCATCTATGATCTTAGACCATCTTTATAGTCATATTGCAGAATATATCTGCCACCTACTTATGACTCCTCACTCAAGACTGCTGATACTTTCCAATTCTTCTCCCATGACCAGGCAGAGTAATTTCTAAACCTGATACTAAACGAATCATGGTGTCCAAGAAGATGAAGTACCTTCCATACAACAGAAATCATATTCTTCTTAATACAATCAGGACCATCAATGGCATTTTCTCTTATAAGGCAGTATTACTATTATATACATGGTCCTAAGAGTAATTAAGTAACTGGGGACAGGTTTCTATTACAATAATTATGGGAAATAAAGACCTCTGACTGAAGGAATCCCACTGAAATCTTTAATAAAGTCTGAGGAGAACTATTTGTCATGAAAAGAAACACTGAGTTAAGGCAAATACCAGCTTAGAGTAAAAAGAACAGCAACAGTCCCCACCTTCGTTACCCCAGCCTCTACCTCACTAATCACTTAACCTTTTGTCTTTTCTAAAACCTCATTAGTAAAAAGGAGACCTGCCTCGTAAGCATAATGGTAAGGCTTTATTTAATGGACTTGGGAGATCATGTCCATCTAGGACTCAAAGCACTGAAATGCAAGTTCTTTTTATTTGAATATTTGAGAGAATTAAGCATTTTTAATGGGGTTCAATTGTCAGGATAAAATAAAGTTCTCCAGGGGAATCTGAATTTTAACAAATATTAAAGTCAAGGGTGATTAAATGGGGAAAAAGTATTCTGGTAACATGAATTTTGGTTAGCCAAATTAGTTTTATAACAAAACAATTTTTTTTTAAGATTTTATTTATTTGCAAGAGAGACAATGAGAGACAGAGAGCATGAGAGGGAGGAGGGTCAGAGGGAGCAGCAGACTCCCCGCTGAGCAGGGAGCCCAATGTGGGACTCGATCCTGGGACTCCAGGATCATGACCTGAGCCAAAGGCAGTCGCTTAACCAACTGAGCCACCCAGGCGCCCCTATAACAAAACAATTTTTAATCTGTTTCATTAGCTTTGAAACTTTGAAAAATCTCTTCACCCAGGGAAGTTACTTCCTAAAACGAATTTTCACTGCCTTTAGAAATATCGTTTTGGCTTTGTTCTTTTCTCGGCAAATTTTGCTTTTGTTTAGCTTTTTTGTCAGGAAAAAAAAAAAAAGACCACAGAGGTATCTTTTTTTTTTTTTTAAGATTATTTATTTATTTATTAGAGAGTGAGCAGGAGAGAAACAGCATGAGAGGGGAGAGGGTCAGAGGGAGAAGCAGGCTCCCCGCTGAGCCGGGAGCCCGATGTGGGACTCGATCCCAGGACCCTGGGATCATGACCTGAGCTGAAGGCAGTCGCTTAACCAACTGAGCCACCCAGGCGCCCCAGAGGTATCTTGAAAGGAAAAGATCTTTTAATGGTGGTAACAGATAAAATGAAGTATATTTAAAATGTTAAGAGTTTATCTGAGCACAAATCCATTTGGATGGGGCAGTTGTGAAACCACAGTGGTTAGGAGTACTCCACTGACAGAAGCCTGGCTGGAGACCTTTCTAGAGAAAAAGCAGCAGCGAAGCAAAGAGATGATTGTCTTGACTGTCGCTTAAATCCTTGTTGGCTGTGAGTGGGTTGTCCTCAGGTTTCAAATTTGTGACTGAGGCATTTACAGGCTTAGGTTTTGGTTTCCTCACCAAAGCTACCACAACATTAGAGCACCCTCAGACTAATGGGCTTCTTGTTTAATTACATTTAATAGCAAACACATTTCAGTCTAGAACGAAACTGCATTTCACTTGGTGAAAAGAGAACGGATAGCAGATAGTTACTCAGTAGTATTTCCCGTAAGATACTTTGACAGAGAAGCACAAGGCTCACCAGGTGAAAAACCCACATGTTCCCTCTAACGAGGATTATGTTCTCCTACCTCTTCAACTACCTAGTGTCTAGTTATTCTTGATTTATTATCCAGGTTTCACTTCCTCTGAGGAGCTTCCTGGATGCCCCAAGACAAGGTCAAAGGCTCCATCTAAGTGCTGTATTTCCACCAACCTTTCATTCCTATTTTGCATTTACCTACTTGTTTCTTCCACTAGTACATATTCTGCCTGTAGAAACTGTCGTGCTAAACATAGTTCAATAGCACTAGCACCCTGCCTAGTACAGAATAAAACAATAATGAATGCACCCAGAGTAACCGTTCAATCAGTTGGTGACTGGGTTGGCTTCAGGTGGCAAGATCATAGACTGGCAACCAACTGGCTGGCATCAGTAGGAAGGGAATCATAAGATAACTCAGAGGACAATTTCCCGAGGTTCCTATATGCACCCTGTGGAGTTTGGACTTCACGGATCTGGATCTGGATGTGAAGAGTGGGTATAAGATCACGGTGATGTTGGATGGAGAACATTTTAGTTGGCATTCATTGGTTGTTTTAATATACATTATCCTCTTCCCTTTCCCTGCCAAAGGTATCTCAAATTGCCAAGCCATTCAGGATAGGAAATTTATACCTACACTAAGCTTCAATTCCATCTACCCCTTCT
Organism: Mirounga angustirostris; assembly: GCF_029215605.1. Classification (NCBI taxonomy): domain Eukaryota; kingdom Metazoa; phylum Chordata; class Mammalia; order Carnivora; family Phocidae; genus Mirounga; species Mirounga angustirostris. The sequence continues at coordinate 119,238,343 of NW_026991714.1, forward strand.
CTATCACCAGCTTGCCTTGGACATGGTGACTGATTCAAGAATGGGCATCTAATCCAAAGTCAGACCAATAAAGCACCTGGAGGTTCAATGCCTGGGCATTTTTCAACTCTCGGAAAAAGTGAACATTCTGGATGTTCCCATCTTGGTCCCATTCTAAGACAAACTTTTTAAATCCAGTAACAAGGAAGCTGAGTCAAACATAGGGAGAAACATGTTTTTTAGTGATAGTTTGAACTTTGCATAAAAATTCACTGGAAGCTAGCATCTGCCCCTGCATCGGAAGAAAACCTTCTGACACTTGAGAAACTGTGTTACTTCTGAAAAGGAATTGCATGACACTGCACAAACCTGTTATAGCAGGCAATACACTGCACTGAAACAGTTTATTTATATGGGCATTCTCTCCTGTAATCCTTCTGGGTGCAGCCATGTCTTGTCATACAGCACAGTGCCTGGCACATGATGACTGAGTACTCTACGAATCTTTGCAGAATTAACAAATGAGTAAGAGCTGCAATGGAGTTCAACTATGTTTTCAAATATTTTTTTATTCGAGATACATTTAAGTAGTCCTGTTCTTTTTTTTTCTAATTATATTTTAAAGGGTAATTAGATGTCAACCTTTAATTTTTCTGAAGGTTTTACAAGGAAACTGTGTGCAGGACATAAATTAATTGGTGAGTAACTCCCACATTGGATGTCCTCAACTTGTTTCTAGAGGTGTAAGGAAGTGAACATGGAGACTAAAATTCCCAAAACCAAGCTAATTTTTTCAAATTGGTCATGATTCTTGAATTTCATTTAAGATTTTATCACCTTTCCTCTAGAGGCAATGTCTGCTGTGAGCATTCCCCATGGGCATGCATCACTGGAAAATTAAAAAGCATATTTAAATGCAACATCATGCTACAAAAATGCTGGCAATGCCCCAGAGCTGACTATGTGTGCTATTAGATATTTGAGAATTTACTTTGCCTGTGGTAAAGAATTCTCAGTAATTCCCTTCTTAGATAAAATTAGGGCATTGGCAGAGAAGTAAACTCCATCACACAAGCCACAAGTTCCCATTTTTCACCATAAATGTGTTCCTAGAAACCATGTTGGGAAGCAAAAAGATTAAAAATAGATTTTTTTTTGCTTTTATACGGTTTAACACTGCAGTTACCTATTCACGCGAGTAATATTTATACACTGGTTAGAGAGAATACTGACTGGGGCTCTCTTCTGGAACCAAGAGAGAATAAAACAAGTAGACTCTAACACAGGCTATGTCTCTCAGTAACTAATGCAGTAGAAAATCGAGTTCAAAGAAACCTATGGTATCTACGGCACCATTTCCCTTTTCAGAACCTATGGAAGATAGGACTATCTGCGCTCGTCATTTCTTCCTGCTTTACCTAAATTCAGCCTCCAGGTGGTCACTAGCATTCATTTGGAGTTGTTACCAATATTGGCCTATTTAATGTTGGCCTAACATCTTAGACTTGGGGTGTTGGCCTCTCTGGCCACAACCAGGGAGCAAGTGTTCACCTGGTGACATCACCTTAAATTGCAGCCATAACCCCAAGAGAAGGAATCCAACATTTTAAAGCCGAATTCAGTAGGTCACGTCTACAAAATAGTGGCAAACATAAGCTATTAAAAATAGTGGCTTGTACGAAACTTCTATCTCTAAAATCCCCCAACTCATGTCGTGATGGGGCATTTTAATAGTTTAACCCAATCGCTCTGTAGATGGGCCAAATAATTCAGTTCAGCCAGATCTATTTACTTCAGCAGGTAGTTACCGATATCCTGATACTGTGTATATATAGCACGTTAGATTTGGGGGCCTTTAAAAAATTTTTGCTTTAATATTTGTGCTCAAAGTTTACACTTTAATATCAAAAAGTTATATAGAGATGACCCAGATGTTAGAGTTAGCAGACAAGGAATTTAAAGTACCAATTATAAATATATTCAATAATTTAAAGGAAATTAGTCATAAGGAATGAAGATATGTGGAAAATAAACAGAAAAATGAACACAGATAACCAAATCAGAATTTTAGAATTAAAAGTATAATATCAGAGATGAAAAATCTACCAGATAAGCTTAACAGATTGGAGACAAAAAATATTTGGATAAATAATGGCCAAGAATTTTCTAATTTTGATGAAAATACAAACTTAGATACTTAAAGTTCTGTGAACCAAAATGGAAATAAATTCAAAGACAATCAGAGTCAAATAGTGAAAACCAAAGGTGAAGAGGTAATCTTTAAAGAAGCCAGAGAATACCAGTATGTTCACAGAAGAAAAATACATGTGTGAATGATGGCTTATTTCCTATAAATAATGGAACTGATAGAAGCCAAAAGACAACCAAGAGAAAAAATATTATCAGCACAGAAATCTATCCACAGAGAAAATATTTTAAAAGTAAAGAATGATAAAGACAACATAAGTGAACTCAATGACTATATACTAACTTAAATGCTACACGAAGTTATTCAGGCTTAAAGAAATCAATGTACGAAAGCTCAGATCTATAAGAAGGACTGAAAACATCAGAAATGCAAGTAAGCAGGTAAATATAAAATATTATACTTTTCTCCACTGGCTTTTTTTAAAGCCTTTGAATGTTTACAGAAAATGTTGCAACATTGTACTGTAAGGTTTAGATGTGTATGTAATATAGCACCACAAATGATGGGGTAGAAGGTCAAATGACGCTATACTACTGAATATTCACATTCCCTCTACATAGGTTGTGATGAGTTGGGGATATATGCTCCTAGAGCAGCCAAGAGAAGTAAATCCAAAAAGGTGTAATTCAAAAGCCGATAGAGGTTATTATGGGTGGAATTTTGTCCCTCTAAAAATCATACATTAAAATTCTAGTCCTCAGGACCTCATAACAGGACCTCATTTGGAGGTACGGTCTTTAGGGCTGTAATCAAGTTAAAAAGATTAAAATGAGCCTAAATCCAACAGAATTGGAATCCTTATAAAAGGGGAAATTCGGAGACAGCCTGGGATACAGGAAGAAAGTGGTATCAAATGGAGATGGCCATCTATAAGCATTTATAGAAAACAGCAAAGACAGGCATGTTATAGAAACTGAAGAGCTGATTTTATAACTTATTTTAAAAATTCAAAGGACATAGAATATCCCCAACAGTCTTGGAAGAACAAAACTGAAGGACTTCCATCACATGACTTTAAATCTTTATGCAAAGATTTAAAGTACAGTAATCAAGTTGATATTGTCCTAATAACAGGCAAATAGATCAATGGAACCTAATAGAGTACAGAAATAGACCAATTCTTACATGGTCAATTCATTACCCAGGAAGACAACAAGGTTACTTAATAACTTGGAGAAAGGAAAGTATTTCTAACAAAATGATGCTGTAATAACTAAATATCCACTTAAAAAATAAACCGTAAACTCTATCACACAAATAAATTATTTTGAGATGGACCATAAACCTAATCACAAAAGTGAAAACAATAAAGCTTTTAGAATAAAGCACAGAACACTATCGGCGGCCCGGAGTTAGACAAATATTTCCTAAACAAGACACAATGCAATAATCATAAAAGAAAAAAATTGATACTTTAGACTCAAAATGAAAAGTGCTCATCAAAAGAGCATTAAAAAAAAATAAGTAGGTAAGGCTCAGACTGGGAGAACATAGTCTCAAAACAGTATTTCTGGCAAGGAATTTACTTTCAGGAAATACAAGTAACTCCTACAATTCAATAATCAAAGACCATTCGGTAAAAGTGAGCAAAACTTGAACAGACACTTCACAATGAAAGACAAACTGTCGAAAAGGCCCTAAAAAAAAGCACTTGAAATCCTTAGCCCTCAGTAAAACGCAAATTATAAGGAGACAGCAACAGGCACTCAGAAGATGGCAGGAAGATGGACAAGACCGCATGTCAGGGAGACCGGGGCAGCCAGAACGCGCGCACGCCGCATGCTGCGGGTGGAGATACCACATTGGACGGCCGCCTGGGAAAACAGCTTAGCGGTCCCTTAGGAAGTTAAACATCGACCACCGCTATTCTGCGAGGCGAATAAAAACCCGTGTCCGCGAAAAGACCGGTTCAGAACCGTAAAGCCCCGTGGGTGTGCAAACTGGGCCGCGAACACAGAGGGCAAGGAGCGAGGGCAGAAAGAGGCCACCTGGGCACCTAGCTGGCTCAGTTGGTTAAGCGACTGCCTTCGGCTCAGGTCATGATCCTGGAGTCCCTGGATCGAGTCCCTGGATCGAGTCCCTGGATCGAGTCCCGCATCGGGCTCCCTGCTCGGCGGGGAGCCTGCTTCTCCCTCTGACCCTCCCCCCTCTCATGTGCTCTCTCTCTCTCTCATTCTGTCTCAAATAAATAAATAAAATCTTTAATTAAAAAAAAAGGCCACCTGAGGGACACAGGAAGGCGGCAGTTTGAACAAGCAAGGGAACTTAGGCGTGAGGCTTGTCCTCGCACTGAAACAGGATCTCTGTACCCCCTGCCAGCATCTTAAAAGTTTATAGACCTGCCTTGCCTGGACTCGGCCAAAAATTCCGTCCAACTCCTTGCTCTCAAGGCTGTCCTCGAACAAAGGGCTCTCACCGTGGTGAGGGTGGGCTGATCACACATTCCAAAATCAGGGGAGGGGCTGAAAAACCCCCAATGGCCTGGCTCTAGCTCGGGTCAACTGGAGGGGACGACTGCTCAATGACCTCTTCCAACAGCACAGACACACAAATTGTGTTTTTTTCATAAAAGGGATCTGATTCACCAATAAAAAGTGTATTACTGATGCATATAACATGCATGAATTACACAGGTGTTTATTGCTGAGCAAAAGAAAGCTAGACCCTAAAGAGCGCACAAATTTTAGGAATCTATTTATATGAATTTCTAGAACAAGATGAATCTACGTGGGAAAAAAATCAGAAAAGGGGTCCCTCTTGGAGCAGGGGTCATTGACAAGGAATTTTCTGGAATGACAGAAAAGTTCTGTCTCTTGATGGGGCTGGTTATGTATTTGGAAAAACTCAAAAGTTGTACATGCAGGATTTGTACATTTCACTGTCCATAGTTTTCAAAGAAAAAACTAGGAGCAGAAATACTGCAAGTAAAACACAACTTCATAGAAAATAAACATGCCCCAGACATCAAAAAAAAAAATCAACGCAATAATTTTAATTCTATGATCAATGTATTATAATCACTGCCTTAGTTAATTCATACAATACACGAGCAAATTTCTAATTTGGTTCCCGGTAACACTGAGCAACACTAAGGTAGTGTATCAAGAAGATGCAATATAATGGCCTTGCCCCGAGTCAAAGAGATGGAAGTAAGCTGATAAAATTTTCTCAAATTTGGTTTGTTCTCCAATACATTTTTAAAAACATATGTACTTGCTTTTAACAGCTTGCTGGAATGTGCTAATGAATATCACAATAAAGCCAGGCTCCAACAAATATTAATGGGAATATTTAGAAGTGTGTGATTTCTTAAGTCTAGGTAATCACAGTTTGCTGGAGATTTTTGTATAATAAAGAGACCTATCTGCATATTACAACTAAGAGAATCCTATTTTATACTTTCAAAGGTGCTAATTGCTACACTAGAATTAAACATAGTAACATTCCCTGGTGTTAACAAAGGGCATGGGAACATCCAAGGTGTCCCACCAGGAGGACAAGTTTGAGATCCACAGTTACTGACACGCAGGAAGGTTAAAGCATGTTCACTGATTTTTATAGAGGAGAGAATCTTGAAGAGGTTGGCGCTTAGTTGAGCCTTAAGGGTGAAATTCCAAAGCTAAGAGAAGACTAGGGAAATTCTAGCAGAGACTATGTAGCATTGAGATGAGCTTGACATTAGCTCAAACTCTGGCACTGGTATTTCGCTCTATGATCTTGAGCATATTTTTAAATATAAAAGTCTCCATGTTCTCCATTCATAAAACAAAAAATACTTATTTTTAGGGTTGTAAGGAGAGAAGATGTAGATAATGCCAAAAGTGATCGAGATCAGTAGTTATATTAAATAAGCAAATCATTGAGGGATTCTTTGAAGTGACCAATTTGCTTTTTTCAAAGAGATTCTTCTGGAAATGAGCAGGAGATAAGACTACTTAGCTTCATATACATGATGAGAGGAGTAATTCAGAAAAAAAAATTGGAAATTAGGGTAAGGAATCAAATTTAGTTAAATGCCTAAAGACAAGTTTAAATATTTATGACAAAGGACTCCATGCCATTTTGATGAAATATGTATCTTTGTATGTGTATGAGAATACATATATAAGTATGTATATAGTGTTGGAATAAATTCTAGATTTTTACAGGTGTGTAGTCACTGTGATAAGATACTCAAGGAAACAATTTATTCCAATTATATCTTGCTAATTCACCAAGAAAAATGACTATTTGTCCAACCTGGTACTTCCCAAGAGAGATCTAACTTGGCTGAAATTTTTAAAATTTGTTTTATTATTTTGATTGTACGCTCCTGGACTTCAGCATTAAAGGCGTTTGCTCACAAACACATAACATGAGAAAAATCCAGAGACAGTAACCTAATAGGTTTTCACACATTTACCTATTATCTCAAGAAATAGCATCTGCTTCAATTATGCTAAATGAAATCATTCTGTAACTCATAAGGGAGTCTGGTATACTATTTTCTGCATATTGAAAATAAAAACAGAAAATTATGCTAATTTCAAACAAATTTACACCCAAGGTTTCTCAATTATGAAAAAGAACAGCTAGCTAGCTGGCTTGCTTAATGATACAGGCAATATCTTTCTTGTTTTTTTTCCTAACAATTTCAGTCTAGGAAAATGATGGGAAGACTGCCTAGAAAATAGCCATTAGGTTATTGTTATGCACAATGCATCTTGAAATGGTAAAATTATCTATTAATTATCTATTAATAGGATGACCTACTTCTACACAACCAAACTACTTCTTGACCTGGTTCTACAGGTTTCCAATGGTCTTCCAATTTGCTATTTCCTTCTTCATCTTTTTCTTAGACATCTAGTCAATTCAACGGCTCGAAGACATTCTCCTTTGCCTTAGGAAATAGGTCAGAAATGTTTCCATGCACTAGCCCTTTCTCAGTGTTATAGTTAATATACATGTGGGTCTTTTGAGTCACACCAAGCATAAATTCTACAACCATGGATGCCATCACAGAGTTCACATTCCTTGTGCTGACACTAAGGGCCACTGGGAATAGCAGGAAAACATATGCCTACATGAGTTTTTGCTTTTAAAGGAAGAGCGTTCTGCATTTCATGCAACAGGGCTTCCAGACACTTTAAGTGAGTTCAATTATTGAGTCCTAGCTCTAGGGAGATCCCTGGCCCCAACAATGGGTTTTCTCAGGCTGCCTTACACCCCAAACCCCAGTAGTCTCCTTGCTCAAAATTACATGAGAATTGGGTTGTTGTATAAAATCACTAACAGCCTTGAGCAAAACAAATTCAAGGAACATTCTTGGGATGAAGGAAGTCAGCCTTAAAGAACTGGATGGGTTCCTCACTGCCTCAGGTTCAAAGTCAATTCCATTGCAGTAGGGGAGGTTCTCCCATTTTAGTACCCGTCTACCTCTGCAATGTCAACTCAGGATTCCTGTTTTCTCACACTGAATGCCAGCGAAGCTGAACATCTTTGGCTTCTTTTAAAGTACAATGCCCTCTCCTGGCTCTGAATTTGTTACACTATTTTCTGACACCCTACAACATACACCTTCCCCCCACTTTACCAAATTCATGCCTGTCCCTCAAGACCTCAGCTTAGTTACATTTTTTTCAAACAATCCTTCCCTGATGCTCCCAGATTCTCCTTAAATGACATTCTTAGGCACTGCCTTAGCACCCTCCCATCCTTTAAGAATGAGGCTTCAGGATGGGAAAATGAGAACACAGAAAATATTGCCTGTCTACAGTAAAAATGAAATAGAAATCTTATACCCCATGGGCCAAATTCATTCTGAAGAAGTTGGGTCTGGCCTACAGAGTTTAAAAACTGGGTGATGTAACATTGTGTGTCAACTATACTCAAAAAAATTTAATAAAAACAAGTTTTAAGAAATGGGTGATAATCAAGATTTCTGGTTTCTCTTTAAAAGAGATCAGAATATCTATCAACACTATTTCTGTGTTTCAACATGCCAAAAGTTAACTAGGGCTGGGAAGCATATGCCCTTAAAGAGGGTAAAATGGGCTCTAATTCACCACAATCCCCTCCCCTCACTAGCCACCCCCATGGCACGCTTGCCTTCTGTTGGCTGCTGGACCCTTGTGAGAGTGTGAACTTGCAACTCTGAAGAGGCGGAGGTTGAGCCTGCAAAGATCATGTCCATGTTTATATTGGTAATGGGAGACCAAAGGGGAGACAGAGAAAACCAATTGTGTTGGGAAATTCAAAAATTAGGAGGAAGAATGTGGGGAGAGATACATCTCCAACTTTTTTGCTTCAGTAACTGCAGTTCAGCCAGCTTGCATATGGCTTTTGCACCATCTGTCAGGAAATTATAGCAGGACAATTAATATCATGCATTCAGTTAAAACTCTACATATCTAGATAACCTAGTACCTGGATACAGGTAGCTACTGGACCACAGTGTGCTAGAGCCAAGTTCCTAGGGCAAAAGCCACCATTCAAGGATTTGCCTCAGATAGTACATTTTGATGCCTCACATGGCCCTGGCCAACGAAATGGGTAGCTCATTTATTCTCAGGCAACCAGGGCGGAGAGGGAGGGGGAGAACCATGAGCCCAGTGAGGAAATCCAAAAGGAGTCAATGAGAAAGCAATTTCTGTACTTCATCTTAGACTTCTGTTCCCTTCAAAAGCTAGGGTGTTCTTTAGGGTATGATCTCATCTCTGGAGACTAATGAAAATATATTATTTCTAGGAGATGCAAATTTTACTTCAGTGTTATGGGAAAATAGGGACACTTTAGACCATAAAATGTGCATTTTATGCTTTAGGGAGAAAGACTTTTAAACATGCCCTGTCATCCAAAAAATAAATAGCTTCATAAAACTGCCCTCGAGAAGATGAAAAGGTTGTAACTGTAAGAACAAAATCTTCTGAGACACTAAATGGGCTGCAAAATGCAATTATTGACCATAATATTATGTTCTTCATGATACTTAGAGACCTTCTAGAATATCCCTTCCTATACAGGTGAACAAAGGCGCTACCACATTGTATTGGTTGCCTATTGCTGTAAGAAACTTCATGGCTTGAGACAAAATAAGCTTATTATCTTGCATCTATGAAAGTCAGAAGTCCTAAAATCAGATGTTTGCAGGGCTGCTTTCCTTTTGGATGCTCTGAGGGAAAATCCATCCCCTTCCTTTTCCCAGCTCCTACAGGAAAATGCCTTAGTTCATCATGGACCCCTGCCTCCATGTGCAAAGCCCATAATACAGCATCATCCAATCTCTTTAGGACTTATATCCTCTTGCCTACTTCTTATGGACCCTTGTGATTACATTGGCTTACCGGAGAACCCAAAATAATTTCCCTATCTCAAAGTTCTTAATCTCATTCCAAAGTCCCTTTGCCGCATAAATTAACATTCATAGGTTCTGGGGATTAGGATGTGGACATATTTGGGGAGTGGTTTTCATAATTCTGCCTACAAGACATATTGGAGTTGTGAGCTACAAACCATGAGAGTAGGGAGGGTAGTAGGAATAAGGAGGGTAATGGGAATAAAAAAGTGCATTTAGGAAGCTCACGGTGTTTCAGACAAAACTCACATAAGGAGGAACATTCTATTTGCTATAATTTCCTATCTTCAATCTACTAACATGTGTTTGAAATAATTGCTCTTAGAAATATTTTTATCTGAACCTTGTAGACCTAAGTGAGATTTTCTTCTTAAAAAGAATGGATTAATATTTAGTGAGCATTGTACTAAGCTCTTTGACCAGCATACACTCATTAAATATTTATTTTAAATATAACATGGAGCTGTTGTCAAAGAAAAGATAGGAACACTGTTTAGTATGTTATGTGGTTAAATGAAAACATGACCCTGTAATCCCTGATGAGAGACCAAGACCTTCAGTTATAATTAAGGTAGGAGGGGTGTGTGTGAGTGTGTGAGAACGTGTGTTGGGGTGGGGTGGGGAGGAGAGGAAAACAACAGCAGTAACATTTACTAAGTGCTTACTATGTTCTCTATAGAGTGATTCCTACAGTTACCCTTATTTGACAGATAAGCAAATGGAGATATAGGAAAGTAACCTATTTCAAGCTATAAGTCTAGGAAGTGAGGGCTGAGGTTTGAAACCAAGTGTTCTCCATTCAGAGCCAGAAGTTAGAAAGGCCTAGATGTTTTTCTTACCTGTCTGAGGGTGATCCATTTCAGGGCAGAGCTAGAGAATGGTAGAATATACAGTGGAGATTCCTTTATGCAGGTCAAGATACACAGTTTGTACTAGTGCTCTCCAGAAACCCCAAAAAGAAACATGTGGTTTCTAGAAGCTGTTTCAATTTGCAATTGACTATGCACAGATTTTAAAAAGAAGATACTGACACAGGAGGAAGGAGAGCACTTTCACTTACACACACATGCATTTTTCTTAAAAAAAGAAAAAGGTAAAACAACTTTTCTGAGAAAAAAAATTCATCTAAGGAATGCTTTTCACTAAAACATTTGTTTTGGCATGCCTGGGTGGCTCAGTCTGTTAAGCATGCAACTCCTGACTTCAGCTCAGGTCATGAGCTCACGGGTTTTGAGACTGAGCCCCCACATCGGACTCCATGCTGACTGTGGAAGCTGCTTAAGATTCTCTCTTCCTCTCAGTAAAAGTAAAAAAAAAAAAAAAAGTAAAACCTTTGTTGCAAATTTTCCCCCTCACCTCAAAATCTCATGACCAAGACATTCTACATCTTCTTGAACCTGAAGGTAAAAGCTCCTCCAGGTTAAAGGAATAGGAAATGTTAGGTGAACAAGTATCAGGACTTGAAACAGAACTCTTTGGGCTCCCATGCTTGCTGAACATGTCCCCATCTCAACTTCTACACAAACTTTGCTACTCGATACTATGCATCTGAAACTTTTGTTGTGTTAGTCTCCTGAAAGAATATGGAGTTGTTCACAATGGGGGGGGGGGGCTTCTTCAGGAACTTAAGATTAAAATTGGAATTTTGTGGTCGGTTATAGACAGCTCCAGCCCTTTTACTCTGAAGCAAGGGATGAACACACACACACACCGTCAAGAAATGGAGGAGGGCACCCATGACTCCAAAAGGCCTGAATTACAATAGCAAGACTTGCCCAACAAAAATCAATGTAAGAAATCATTCAACATTTCTTAAATTACAGACCTATAGGAAGACAGCATTTGGGGCTGTGAAAGGTTTCAGACCAACCTTCACCTTTTCTTATTGAGGAAATGGAAGTCAAAGGGGGTGGGGGGGAAACAGACACATGAAAAAGTGCTCAATATCGCTCGGCATCAGGGAAATCCAAATCAAAACCTCAATGAGATACCACCTCACACCAGTCAGAATGGCTAAAATTAACAAGTCAGGAAACGACAGATGTTGGTGGGGATGCGGAGAAAGGGGAACCCTCCTACACTGTTGGTGGGAATGCAAGCTGGTACAGCCACTCTGGAAACTGTATGGAGGTTCCTCAAAAAGTTGAAAATAGAGCTACCATATGATCCAGCAATTGCACTACTGGGTATTTACCCCAAAGATACAAAAGTAGGGATCCGAAGGGGTACATGCACCCCAATGTTTATAGCAGCAGTGTCCACAATAGCCAAACTGTAGAAAGAGCCAAGATGTCCATCGACAGATGAATGGCTAAAGAAGATGTGGTATATATATACAATGGAATATTATGCAGCCATCAAAAGGAATGAGATCTTGCCATTTGCAATGACGTGGATGGAACTGGAGGGTATTATGTTGAGTGAAATAAGTCAAACAGAGAAAGACATGTATCATATGATCTCACTGATATAGGAATTCTTAATTGCAGGAAACAAACTGAGGGTTGCTGGAGTGGGGGGTGGGGTGGGAGGGATGGGGTGATTGGATGATAGACACTGGGGAGGGTATGTGCTCTGGTAAGCGCTGTGAATTGTGCAAGACTGTTGAATCTCAGATCTGTACCTCTGAAACAAATAATGCAATATATGTTAAGAAAAAAAAAAGAAGAAGAAGAAGGTAGCGGGAGGGGAAGAATGAAGCGGGGGAAATCGGAGGGGTAGACGAACCATGAGAGACGATGGACTCTGAAAAACAAACAGGGTTCTAGATGGGAGGGGGGTGGGAGGATGGGTTAGCCTGGTGGTGGGTATTGAGGAGGGCACATTCTGCATGGAGCACTGGGTGTTATGCACAAACAATGAATCATGGAACACTTCATCTAAAACTAATGATGTAATGTATGGGGATTAACATAAGAATTAAGAAAAAGGGGGGGGGAAACAATTGGCCAGAGAGTCTTGATGATAGTCCCTGCTGAGGTTGGAAGTCAGACCATGGACAACAGCTCACAGTTGCACCTGAATAATGACAACAACAATGGTGGTAATAACTATTATTTGGGGGGATTTCCAATGTGCTAGACACTTGAAAAGCATTAGTCATTTGTATCCCCCAACCCCCGAGAGATCAAGTTTTATTAGCAGCCCTAAATTACAGGTGAGGAAACTGCAACATAGAAAGTAACAGTATCTTTAAGGTTGGGTGCCCAATGGGTGGCAAGCCAGTTTGGAAACCGAACTGAGGCAGCCAGCTGAACTCATCTATACCCTGTGTTAACAGCCTATATACAAAGAGATGCTCATGCCTACACACACACACACACACACACACACACACACTCTCACACACCATTAATAACAGGTCACTCTTGGTTACTACTTTTATTTTCAAATGTAGCTCCATCAGGACATTCTGTTTCCCTCCTTTTAATTCTTATCTCCTTGTAATTTCATCTAAGCCTTTAAAACAAGAACCTTTCACTGCCTAACCCCTACTTTTTAATTAGCATGAGTAGTAAACCAAATTATAATGCATCAGTACTTTTTCATGGCAGTTTAGCTCCTTTAAAATCTCAACTGTTAATATTTTTTTTTAAGTGCAGCAATTAGGACAGTTATCAAATCCATTTCAAGGAATAAACCTTTGGAAATTTTACAATTGATATGCTACCAGAAAATCAAATGCTTTGCAGCAGATCCTAAACCATAGATAATTTTTCTAGAAAAAAATTTTCCAATCTTGAAGAAAATACATAACTTAGGGTCTATGTCTTCTGAGTTGGATTTGTAGGAACAGGAAGGAAACCACTATGAGCCCAGGCTTTGCATAATCATTTATTTGTATTTTCCCAACAGTATTGCCAACTATTATCCACATTTCCCAGGCAATATAGAGGAAATGGGCGCTCAGAGATTAAGTAATTTGCCAAGATAGTAAATGACAAGTCTAGATTCGTATCCATTTTCTCTCTGACCCAAAGGCTCATTCCGCTCTAACACACCACAGCCAGGAGGGAACACGTTTCCGTTCGGGTGTTGCACTTCTTCCTTCTTCAAAGCAGAGCTGAGAGTGCCAGGTGCACCTTCTATTGCGTCTGCATAAATCCTACTACTCCCATATCAATTTCCAAAGCAACAGGTTAACTCCAAGGAGTTTAATAGGTGGTAGAGGTGGGAGGAGGCAAAGATCATGCTTGGAATGCCAAAAAGCCTTTAATCTAAGGCAATTTTACACATAGACCTCAGAGCTAAGAACATCTATATTTTTAAGAGTGAGAAAGCAAGTATGCATGCATGCGTGGGGGTGGGGGTAAGGACAGAGGGAGAAGAAGAGCGAGAATCCCAAGCAGGCTCCATGCCCAGTACAGAGCCTGGCCTTGATCTCATGACTCTGAAATCATGATCAGAGCCAAAAATCAAGAGTCAGACACTTAACTGATTCAACCATCCAGGTGCCCAGAACAGTTTTATTCTTAAAGGCACTTACAAAAAGTCATTTTTAAGATGTCAGTTTCCTGTCTGTCAGCTCCTCAGGTAAGAATCTGTCAGTGGTGACCATGACAATGATCTTTCACTGTACCTAGGCCTCCTCTCTCTCGTGGTGCCCCAGAAAGTAGAAAGGAGACAGACACACTATTTTTCTGAAAAGCAGTCAGGATAGCTTTCATTTGCATTTTTAAGAACTCTAGGAATTACTTATTATAGACTTTCTAAGTTATTCTTGAGGCTTAAAGACTTTCAGTTCACTCACATCTTTATGGCAAAGGAATTGCAGAATGATAAAAAGACATCATAAACCTAAGTATATTTGAAATTATATTTCCCTAAGAAAAACAATTCCTGTGAGGAGTTTTAACATGGAGATTTTGTCCTTCGGGTATATGCATCCACAGTTAATAAGTATGTAAATCAGCTACAAAGCCCATTATTTCTGTATCCTCAAACCCTGAAAAAGGTCCTCATGGAGGCAGACATGTCTCACTGACAATGAGATGACAAAGGACATAATTCCCATTATTTGCCAGCGCCCCCTTAGCAATCCATGTACACTCGTGTCCTCAGCCTTCTGCTGCCGCCCGCAACAGGGGGTGAGAACTGCAGGTTCATCTGCAGTTTGAAATGGAGCCCCTATGCAGCCCCAGGCCCGTGTGTCAATGCATCTCTGAACCTACATCTGACCAGCACCTTCCACCTTTGGGCTCTTTCATCTCCAGAAGAACAATCACAAAAGCCCATTTCAGCTGTTAAGATACATACTTGCCTCAACAGTTCTTTTCTAGCAATTTCCGCCAAGGAAATATTTACTGATGAGTACATTCAGGGACAGTTACAAGGTTGCTTCTCTGAGAGTTATTTTTAACGCCCAACAACAGGGGATTGCTTGATTTAGTTGTTTAAAAGGATGCCGTAGAGGTCCATAGCATAAGGTCAGAAAAAAACAGGTGACCATAAATACATTTTAATCCCATTTTTACTCATGTACACACAGACACACATGTACCAACGGACACATACCTCAGTACACAGTGGGCATAGGTATTTTCATTTTCCTCTTTCTTTGTATTTTCTACTGTTTTCTACACTAAAATTACTGTTTATTACCAAATCTTAATTTTTCTTAGTTCATGTGTTCAAGATGCAGGAAATAGCCTAGAAACAAGAATAAAACAAGACGGGGCATAAAGTACTTCACCTCTGTCAGGTGATTCTCAAACATCACCTAATCGCTGGCCTCCGCAGCCCTCTGTCTAAAATTGCAACCCCCACCCTTGACACTCCATATCTTCCCCCGCCCAATATTTTATCTTCATAGCACTGTTTGCCATGCCATCCAACAGGTCATTTCATTTTTTTCCTCGGTTTTTGTCTTCTCTCCCCACAGAGCATCAGTTCCTTGAGGGCAGGGAGTTGGCTTTGTTCACTGCTGCCTGGCTGGTGGTCCCCAGCTCAGTGACTGGCCCTGCACAATGGATGCTCAGTCGCTAGCTGTACAAAGCTGACTGCCAAGGAATAGCTCAGGCCACACCGAAAGTCAACCAAGTTAGATTCTCCCATGAGCTTGGCTTGTGAAAAATGCTTAAAGCAACAAAATAAGGGAGTGGTGCTGGGGGGTTAACTATATTCAGAGCAAAAAGATACGAATTTGGGAAGTCTCTTGAGTAGATGGTACACAGATGAGGAAAATCAACCTTCTCATTAGCTTCTCTTCAAAGTGAGGACAGCGAAAAAGGTAGAAGTACCACTGAAATAAGGCCACTCAACTCTCAAGTAGGGAGGATATCAAAGTCCATCGATTGCTCTGCAGGAGTCTGGCCTAGATGACGATCACGGTTGCTGGGAGGACTTCCATCTGCTTTAGGCACCCCTCAACACCCGGGGCTACCTTGTGGTAACGTTCTGATTTATTGTAATTAATTGCTGCTCATTTAGAAAGTCAGATCTTTAAGCATAAGCATTGTATTCTGTTTAACTGTTGAAGCCTCAGAGCCCCTTCTAGCACAAAAAGTCCTCAATAAGTACATGTTTTATTAATTGCTAAACCACAAGCCAGGTATTAAGAAAATTTGCAAATTAGGTTTATTGATCCACACTGAGGGAACTTTAAATATCAGGATTAGAAGAGTAACAAAAGAGAACAGACAGACAACTGTCTGATTTTACAGAAGGAGAACAAATACATGGCAACCTGTTCACTGATGTGTTTTGTTGTTGATCTCAGGCCAAATTTTATACTGAAAAATTGAAGAAAGACTTTGTGAGGACTTCAGAAAATAAGTTATGATCAATATGGGCCGTCCTGAGTTCACCGAGAAATACTCCTGCCTGGCCCTCCAGAGTTTATTCTTAGCTCCAGTTAGTAAACATTTTAGAAAATGACCAGGAACTTTTGATTTCTGCAAAGCATCGAACAAGAGCTCCTATCTTATTTTTGTTCACAGTGTCCTGCATATAATAGATACTTGATAAAAGTCAATAGCACAAATGCTTGCAGGAGTATTAACTGAACCCTTTCCTTCTAACGTTTTTTGTGTGTGATTTTTCCTCCCCTCTACTAAACCGTGCTCCTCTACGGCATCTATTTCTTCTTACCGGTCAGGTCCACTAACCCTTTGTTGAAGAAATTATTCCAGCTGTACCATATTACTTTAATTATGGAATTTGATAATTTCTTTACATCAAATATTAGGCAACATGGAAGCTTGAGATCATCTATCACTTTGGCCTTGGAGAAGACTCAAACAGGTTAATGGAAGCAATGAAGTAGATGCTAGAGGTCAAGATGGATAGCTTTGTCTTCCCTTGATTTTTCTCTTCCATCTTTTCAGAATCAAACTCCAGTTGCATTCCTATTACCCTTTTACTACCCTGGTAGCTACACAAAAATGATACTCATCTGAAAAATGTATTATACTAAGATGTGGAGGTTTGACTGTTGTATCACCATGGGACTTTTTTTTTTTTTAAAGATTTTATTTATTTATTCATGAGAGACAGACAGAGAGAGAGAGAGAGAGAGAGAGAGAGAGAGGCAGAGGGAGAAGCAGGCTCCCAAGGAGCGGGGAGCCCGATGCGGGACTCGATCCCGGGACCCTGGGATCATGACCTGAGCCAAAGGCAGACGCTTAACCATCTGAGCCACCCAGGCACCCCATCATCATGGGACTTCTAAAGAAAGAAGACAGAGCAATTATTTACATGTAGTCACGAACATAAAGGCACAGACAATATGCATTCACAAACTCGTTCACTTCCTCTCACTCTGATACATATGGATGCTCTGGAAACAGGTCTACACAAGCACATGCATCCATGTGCATGCACACACACACACACCACTCACACTCATGACATTATATAGGAATCCCTGAATGAGTTGAATTCTTTCTCCCTTGTATATGTGTGCTTGAGTAGAAAAGGCTTCTAAGGGGAGTTAGGAGGCTTGAATTCTTGTCTTGCATTTTCTAGCTGGCAAGTTGTATAATTCTGAGAAACTCACTTTCCTTCCCAGACTCTAATTTCCTTATAAATTGAAAGGGATTTAGCATAGGACATTAAGTCTTCATAAAGCTGTTGGAAGGGCTGAAGAAGTGGGCTCTAGGCCAGTCTCTTGAAAGGTCTCCAGACGGCACAGAATGCCACACCCCTGAGGTCTAAGGCCGCCTCTAGAGTTCTGCTGGCCTGTGTCCAGGGCTCTCCACTCACTGTGTGGCAGTCTGTGGAAGTCGCCATAGACTGCCACAAAACAGACCCCCACACCAGCAATCCAGAGATTAGAGTCAGGTCAGGAAGTTGCCCCTATACCTAGACAGGCAGACAGACAGACAGACAGACAGACACACACACACACACACAGAATATTAGCTCATCTTGGTGTTAGGGATTAATCCTCTGCACAAATACCAAACCCAGTGCTTTTTTATACTTGCCCTTGAAGGGTTGGTAAATGTTTGGCTGAGCAGAAGGACAAATACAGACAGGTTTTACCACTGGTATTATAATCAGTGACTCAAAAATGATTATTCTATCCAATTTACAGCTCAAAATCCAAATTCGTTATACTTTGCTAAGTGTCCAGGGTTTTGCAGGGACTGCAGGTCCTGGTGTAGAAGACACACACTACTCGAACGTCAGCAGTATGTTCTATACACCAGAGAGATTTCTCTGAAACTTCAATGTAGGTAGAAAACACGCAGTTTGGCCCCATATTGGGGACCAAGCATGTGAAGTACAGTGTTAGAGGTACCCAGAAAAAGAAAAGTTGGCTTTGGCCTCAATGAAGTGCTCATACTAAATTTGGATAGAAAAATAAGATGGGCTTGCAGTTGCATTTCTGCAACTCAACTCACTTTAATTTTCTTGATCATTTATTTAGCCAAAACTAAGTTTTATATTCTGAAGGTAAAACACACTTCAGTCAAAAAAAAAACAAAAAAAAAAACAAAAAAACACCTTGGTTCATCAGTGTTTGGTGCTAGATAATACCAAGTTATATACACTGAAATTTAGAAGCACATCTAGTCTACTCATAGGGCTACTGATTTTTTCCTAGTTTCTCCAATGTGGTGAGAATGATGGCCCCCAAATATGCCCCCACACTAATCCCTGAAACCTGTGAAGGAACAGATTCTCCTACATGGCAAAGAGACTCTGAAGGGGTTACAAAGGGCATGGGCCTGAGATGGGGAAATTATCCTGGGTTATCTGGTGGGCCCCATCTCTTCACAGGAGCCCTTAAAATATCCCCACTTTCCCCAGCTGAACCAATCAGAAAGAAGTCACATGAGGAGGCCTCAATCTGCCCCTGCTAGCCATGGAGGTGGAGGAAAGGCCCCAAGCCAAGAATGCAGACCACCTCTAAAAAACTGGAAAGGCGGGGAAAAGGAATCTCCCTGAGAGCCTCCAGAAAGGAACGCAGACTGGCATCTTGATTTTAGTTGCGTGACATTTGTGTTGGTTACTTCTGTCCTACAGAATGGTAAGATAATGCCTTTGTATTATTGAGCCCCTCAGACTGTTGGAATTTGTTACAGCAAGGGGTAGAGAACTAAAACCTCCAGTAGCTTTCCTGTTGATGACGGTCCCCAACTCTCCAGAGTGGCAGAGGCTGGTCACTTCCCACTAACCATCAAGAAAATCGTTCACCATTTGAAAGGAAGTTTGGATGAGGCAGGAAGGGCATATAGTTTGGAGTTGAAGGCAGGTCTCAACCAACAACAAAACAATGTGACCTTGAGAAAAATTTCTTTTCTGAGGTTTAGTATTTTCTTTTATATCTGAATAACAAGCCTTGCTTATATTGTAGAAGAGTTGAAAATAGATTTAAAAAGGGATAGAAACATGCTTTGTGTATTATACTCTGTCAAGAACCATACTACATTTTTTTCCTCCAAGAAAACATGTATTTGTATTATAGCCTTTGTCAAACTTACAGCAGAAATGATTGTCTCCCAAATATCCGTTCTTTTTTGCTCTTATGTAAGAATCTCCCAAGTTCTAGCTGGGAATATGGCAATCGATCCCTTGCAGTCAGGGATAGCTAGAGGACTGAAGTTCTAACCAATGGGACATCAGTGATCATTTTAGTAGTCAAATTCCAGATGATGCCCTTGATAAAATGATGTTGCCCTCTGCTTCTTCCTTTCATGTTCCCACAGGACAAAATGGCTGGGGCAGCAGAGAATCATAAGCGAGAGCATTATGCTGGGGCAGGGTGGTCAACAACACAAACAGACCTATTCATTCATAGAAAATGGCAACAGCAGAGTTGAGTAATTCCAACAAAAAACATATGACCTTCAAAGATACTTACCATTAGCCCTTTATATGGCCCCTGCCATAGATGATAGGAGGTCAAGAATATAGATGAAATCTGAGTCTTGGGACAACCTCCTAGAGCAGAGATGCTCTTCCCCTCCAACGACCTACCAGCTTGGATTTTTATACTAACCAAAAACAAACCTTCTATATTGTTGAATCCGCTATTATTTTATCAGCCACAAGTGGGCATCATAAACTAGACTTCATAATAGGAACAATGATGATGACGACGATGACCATGAACACATATGGTGCTTACTACATTCTAGGACTCTTCCAAATGTATATATTACATACACACATACATTTAATGCTCATAATTCTATAAAGCACTATTTTTTATTTCCGCTTGACAGATGACGAAGCTGAGGCCCAGCAGTTAAGTAACTTTTTCAAGAACATACCAAAAAAGTGACAGAACCAGTTCTGGACTCCAGTCACTCGACACCAGCATCCCTGATCTTAACCATACATTAAACTGCCTCTTGGTAGATCCCAGCTGTTTCATTTTGACTGAACAAATCTAACAGTCAACCTCCTGAAATTCATTTTATCAGGAGACCTATTAGAAACAATACCTTAACCCCAAAATATCGACAAGTAGTGAGTTAGGGCTGGGAATACAAATAGCAATTTGTTTTCTTTTAAATAAAATGTCCTTTTTTATTGTATACCTAATCTTCAGACTCAGAAATCACCTAAATTAAAGATTTTAATTAAGCTTAGCAATCTTGTTTGAATTGGGGTAATCTATTTGGAAATAAAGATGAATACAAAGGCAAAGTTCAGAGACATAAAATGAAGTCTGAGAAGTTGTGATAAAGAGGAGGATGGGAGAGGGGGCATAAGAAATGGGGAATTGGAGATCCTTGTTTCCTTACCAGGCACTAGAAACAAATCAGAATACTTGACCTCCTAACTACCTACAAGAGTTTATGTTGAAAAACAGACTCAGGAAAATTGAGCTAGTTGCCTCAGGTCACAGAAATGAAACCCAGATCTTTGTTACCACAAGGCAAGCTTCTTTATGCTACAGTGTCTTTAAGAGGATAACAAGAAATAAACAACAAAAAACCCTGGTGATTCCAGGAAGGAAAAAGCTTAATGAGATGGGCATTTACTTAGAGCTTCGACACATGATCAGGCAGGCATTTCAGAAGGCCAGTAAGCACAGGACTGGCCCAAGGCTGATCAAGTGTCTATTGGAAAAAAAGGAAAGAAAATTCCCGAATGCTGATATAAGAAACTAAAGTCAATTCGAGGTCAGAGCCCCATAACGAGTACCAGGTCATGACAGAGAAGTTGTATCTGTGAGGAAATTGTTAAGCATTAAAAATCCCAGCTGGCATATCTATTTTCACTTCCATGGAGATTAGTTGCTGATAAGCTCTCTATTATTGATTTCTCTGAGGCTTGAAGTTCCCCTTAAGATGGAGAATATGATAGGATGAGCTCCATTACAACTGTGAGGTTAAATGCAAGGCATTGTGGTTGCCTCAATCGATTCATTAAAAAGCAATGACCTGTAGAACTCACTCACTGTATAATATTATCACTCAGTTCCATACTGCCTAGAATAAGGAAAAATAAAAGATTCTCTCTCAAAATGAATTTGAATCATGGACTCAGAGTTGACAAGGCCTTTTGGAGATTATCTATTCATTTTATAGGTGAGAAACCACAATTTTCAGGGAAGACATAGGTTACATTGTGCTTTCTTGGTCTTAGAGCATGAAATCCATCTGTTGACAAGCACATTCCAAAACTCGTGAATGCTATTGTGCTCCGTCTGGAGTTGATTTTGTTTGAGCCATGGATCGGCATTCTGAAATGTTCAGAGGGAAGATTTGTATATAGAATGCAAAAAACAAAAACAAAACCAAGAACAGATTTGTATACTTAACACAAAAACCACAAAAGCGATCTTCCTGTAAGTGAACAGAGTGGTATCTGGTTGGTGTGGTCAAAGGATAGGAACTGATGTAGAGGGATGTGGGGCAAGAAGGGGCAAGATGTGCCTGGAAAACTAAGCCATGACCTGGTCACCAGGTGCTGTGTAGACCACCACTGGAAGGTTGAGTTATTGTTCTAAGTGCAATTCAGGTTATTAAATGGGTTTGGGCTAGGTTATGACATGGCTAATTTCAACCACTCATCTCCTTATTCTTTTTATAATCAAGCATACTTTTAGACGCCTGGAAAACAAGAAGCTACATTGACACATTCTGCCCATGAGAACCTCAAAGTCTGTTGGAAAAGGCTGTGCTCTAAAATGTAACACAAGGTAACGAGAAGGGAGCAACAAAGAACAAGACAGACTGGTACTGCATGAGAGGGTCTGCAGAGACAGGAATGTTTAAGTGTGTTCTGTGGCCAAACAAGCTTTAGTTGGCAAAATAATTTCATATATGGACTCTCACTTGATCCTTAACAGTAAAACCAGGATATACAGGTCTACCATCACCATTTCTGAAATGGATACTCAAGGAAGCCAAAGGACTGACTGAGACCACACCTCAAGGATGGCAGAGTCCAAGGTCAAGCCTAGACCCTGACAGTAGCAGCTGCTTCCAGTTACATGGGGAGAATTGTATAGCATTATGCACACTCAGTAGGAAAGAATTGTTGTTGTTTATTAGGAGGTCTAGAACAGAGGGAAGGCACATTTCTGCTTTTTACTATGAAGGAAAATACAAGAAAGGACTTCTGGTTAGAACACCTCTACAGAGCATACAGAGCTCTATCAACTACTTTGAGATGTCATCCATTACCTTTTAGGAAGCAGACAGGATTTTACCTTCTAGTGGAATGGTGGATCATGGCAGTACTTTAAATCAGCTTCTGAATGAAGAAATGTCTTTTCTCAGTGCTATTCTTTCTTGCTTCCTTCAGTATGATTTTGAGTTCAAAGTTCTGGAGAAGATTCATAAGCAACTAAATTAGTGATAACATGTCCTCCCCCCCCCCCCATAGAATTGTAGTAAGAATTAAACAAGAAAACACTCTCCTATATTTGAGGGTGGGAAGTAGATTCTGGGAATTAAGGAGACTTGAAGAGTCTCAACCATTGGATAACTCCAATGGCTTGCTTGTCCTGAGGCAGGCAGCTGGAGTTGGAATGGAGTATGGCTTGAAGGGAGGAAACAAGGCCTAGGATCCAGACATACAGATGTGGGACTTTTGGGACTGTGTGGGACTTTTCCACCTCTGTGCTGCATGAGAGTCTGAAGAAACATCTGGCGTAATCATGAAGAGTTTCCTGGGAGAACTAGTCAGGCAAGCTCTAGGGACTCAGAGAGAAAGGGCAGAGCTAGCCCTCATGTACATTCTGGAAGGAATTCTGGTCCTTGCGGCCCTTCAAAGCACACAGGAAATAAATAGGTTGAATCTCCTATATCCGTAAAGCTGGGAAAATGCTGGCCTTCACAGCTGATGGGAAGGAAAGCAAAGGAGCATATGCTGGATGCCTTGAGGGGAGACTGACAGAACACTTGCTAGTATGGCAGGTATCTCCCAGTAGGCAACCAGCCCAGATGGGCAGATTTTTCAGGGCTTAGTAAGCATCATTAGTGTGACTGACAGAACTGTGTCCACCTAAAAAGTGACCCAACTCAGGATCCCATGTGAGAAGAGGAAGAATATAGAGACAACCCAGAACAAGAAACTCCTGGAAAAACACAACTACTGGAATAGATGGATAGCAGCTGGTTAAAATAAATGACATTCAATTACAGCACCAGTAACACCTTTTGAACTTATAAAAACTTAAGATTTTTTATTTGAGAGGGAGGGAAGGAGGAAGGGGGAGAGAGAGAAAATGAGGGAGCAGAGGGAGAAAGAGACTCCCCGCTAAGCAAGGAGCCCGATGGAAGGGGGCAGGATGGGGGGCTCGATCCCAGGACCCTGAGATCACGACCCAAGCCAAAGGCAGACACTTAAATGACTGAGCCACCCAGGTGCCCCTAAAATGTGATTTTTGATCATAAAATTTGGTAAACTGAACAAAAAGTTCATGGTATTTTCAGATACTGAAAATCAGCATTTCCATCCCACTTATATAAAGTGTGTGTGTGTGTGTATGTGTGTGTACAAGGAAAAAAAATCCTCATCAAAACCTTAATGGTAGTCACCATACATCATTAGTTTTTGATGTAGTGATCCAAGATTGTTTTCGTGACTAACATAATAAAGTTAAAAAAAAAAAAAAAAAAAACCTTAAAGGTAGTTATTTCAAGATTACCTGAAAAGGAGACATATGCTTCCTTTAAATTTTTGTGTACTGGATTAATTATATCAAGACCATTATCAGAAAAGCTATATAATCAAAAGTCTATTTTTAATGAACAAAAGGACCAATAGTATTAGAATTACAAGTGCTTTGTAGCCCACAGGATAGAAGACGTGAACAGTCTTCTGCAGTAAGATAGGAATTTTACAGCTAAGCCAAACTATTTTTACCTGAAGGATTGCATCTTATTAATATTCTTATCTAAAGGCCTGCATCTTCTACCACACTGATGAGCGGGTGAACTCGGAGGCTGGGGAAGCAACAGGTAAGGCAGCATCACGGATGGGATACCCCCTTATGTGGTCCTCTTGTCCCAGCTCTGAACTACAACATGAACCCATCCCTACTGGTTCTCACATGTATCGTGCACATATTCTTCAGTCAAAAGAGAAGTCGCTGTGTTTCTAAATTGTTGGCTATTAAAGAATCATTGCATAAATTGTTAGAGGGATTACATTTCATTTTTAAGAAAGTTTATTAAAAATTTGTAACTTGCAAATCTGTATCACTGACTGAATTCTGGGCCAGGAAGAAGTAGGACCAATCAGACACTAGACTCTGCTCGTACACACAGAGGCTTGGTTATGCCAACTCTCGGAACTGGGCAACTAAACTCTAGTGGCACTTAATGAGGCACTTTATAAGCAACAGAAATCAATTGAAAAAATGAATTGCCAGTAATTACTGTGACTAGTACTAATTAAAAATGTCTCTAAATGGAGACATGACAAGGATATAAAATTTGAATCTGATTAAGCAAAAAGCCAGCTCAGGCAAGTAGGGAAGCTTGCCTCAGGTCAATTGTTGGCAAAGAGCTCACTGGTCCTCAAGCTGCAGAGCACTCCTCCTCTGCCTTAAATCAACCACTGAGAATACTTAACTCAAAAGGCACCCAGCAAACTGCACCCTCTACAACTTGAGGGAGAAGTCAATCCGAGTAATCGTGAGCAGATATTTCTGGAAAGTACATTAGAAGAGAAATGCCCTTAACCTCAGTGCAGTCAGACATCTCCAGAGCCTAATATTATTGAAAATAATAAGTATTGATGGAGACACAGTATTTAAAATCTGAACTTTAAACAATTACAGACCCAGTTGTTAAAACTGTGCCTTTTTGTTAAGAGCCCAGATATAGAGACTATTCCAGCACAGAAGAGTATGGGACATAAATTGCATCAGCTATTTGTGTTATTTGTTTTTGATCTACTGTGACTTTCCTTCTACTTTCTTATAAAATATCTCCACTTGGCTGTGGGGAGCATCTTCCCTATAGTTTGGGTAGGGTTGATTTTGCCTCCCATCTCTTCCCACAATGATGGTGTTTAGTCCCAACTTGGCCAACAAGCACTTCCCATGCCTGACCAGTTGTTAGATCACTGTGGCCCGGTCAAGTCACCTCTACATGTAGATAAATGGGGAGAGAACATCAGCCTTATTCTGGAGTCAAGAGCTAAAAGTATCATCCAAATCTTGAGTTTGGGTCAGTATCATTCCTGCCACGGGGTGGGGGTGGGGGATTAAGAGCTCATGAAAATGAGGTCCTTATTGAGGAGAAGAGTAAAGGTATGAAGGAAACAGGGAAAAGGAGGGAAGAAGATACGTGGAAGGAGAAGGGAAGAGGCAGAGTTGTTATACAACTTTATCTGAGCGCCCTGATCCAGGCGTGCCTAAGTCTTGTTTATTCATGGACTTTCCAGCTGCATGAATGCTACTTTTGAGAAAATTTCGTTTGAAATTGATATTATTTGAGATGGAAACAATACAGCATGAGATACTCGTAGTAGCCCTGAGTTACCCCTGAATAGCAACAGAGGTAACAAATACTATTCATATCAGAAAAGAATTCATTGGCTCATGGGTTCTACCTATTATTTACATTAATGTAAATTACTGCTCAATGTTTACCATTTACAAGAGAGACCTGAAGTCAATCTCCTAGTATGAAAGTACAGAACTGTATTTTATAGTATTTACATCTTTATATCATTAGAGCTAATAGAACTATATAGAATGCTAGATAAAGCTCTGAAGCTCTTCTCATAGATTAAAAATTTAATCTTACAGGAATCCTCAATTTGCTCAACCAATAACATAAAGGCATCAAATGTCCTGTGGCAATACAGGACAGGAATACATACATGCAGGATCTCTAATCCTAGGTGGCCTCAGCCCTCATGAAACATCCAGTTGCTGGTCACATTGTCCTTACAAGCTAGGATTTCCTCAAATAAGAAATCCTTGCTATTGCACTTCCTATCTGAAAAGAAGCCCAAACACCGAATATCTACTACACATTTTAGTTTCAGAGACTGAAGCAGGCTCCCCTTGTTCTGAATTCAGCATCATCAAGCTATGCCCTCCTCTGAACATAGAAATTAGAATCCTTCTCCAAATGTCCCTGATTAATATCTGTCTTCAGATTTCCAGCATTCTGGAAAGCCCATTTACCCCCGTTCACGTCTTAACTCTGATTTAATACCCTTTTAATACAAGAGTTTGGTCTGAAGGTGAAAGCCGCAAATCAATTTCCACAAAATTTTAATTCCAACATGCAGGTTCTATCACTCTAAATCTTTTATGCTTGTGTTTTAAAGTCTCAAATTAAGGAAGAAATTGCTTCAGATATTTTTTTTAAAGATTTTATTTATTTATTTGAGACAGAGAGAATGAGAGACAGAGAGCATGAGAGGGAGGAGGGTCAGAGGGAGAAGCAGACTCCCTGCCGAGCAGGGAGCCCGATGCGGGACTCGATCCCGGGACTCCAGGATCATGACCTGAGCCGAAGGCAGTCGCTTAACCAACTGAGCCACCCAGGCACCCCTGCTTCAGATATTTTTAAAGGTGGAAATCTGAATTGGACATACCTCAAATCATGGCTTCAATTAAGTTTTTGGTTCCCAAAGAAGCCAGACTACTTTGAAATTACTCCATACAAAATACGGTCTTTAATGCAATTCTTGTCAGAATGTGTCATAACCACAAAATTGAGTTATAGATTTATAACTTTGGTATGAAAGCAAGTAAGAATGACTAATCTGGCTTGCTTGGAGAAACTAAGTTACCAGGATCGTCTTTATCATTGAAATATTTAAATGTTTATAAATACTTTTATGTAGGTATTATAATGTTCATTTTATAAAGTTCTAAGCAATTTAGAATCTGTCTCCTGATACCAATACCTAGAAATTTTGGGCAAGAAAACTAAAAATATGAGAGAAGTGATCACAGGATTGACGGGCTGCCTGGGGCATTCGCTGATGTGAAGAAACTAAATATTTGGTTTTAACAGTGGCAGCAGAATTAGAGGGAAAAAAAAAAATCTTAGACCCTCACAAGTTGGGGCATTAGACTGAAACTTCTGCAAACGTCCAGGACTATGGCAGGAGGAGAGGCAAGATTAGTCCATTCCAGCCTCTGCTTGGGCTGAGGGGGAGGGGGGCGGGGGGGTTCCAGTTAATTTGTAATCCCAAGCTAGCTGTATTAGTTTACTGCAGTCATAAATTTCCATGAATTTTCTGGCTTAAAACACAAGTTTATTCTCATAGGAGTCTGGAGGTCAGAAGTCCAAAATAGGTCTAATAAGGCTAACACCAAACAGACTAGGAATGTGTTTCTTCTGGGCACTTCAGGAGAGAACCCACTCCTTGCTTCTTCCAGCTTCCAGATGCTAGTCATGACCACTCCCTCCACATTAAAAGCCAGCTGTGAAACTTCTTTTCTCTATGGCCACCTGCCTTATTCTTAGGAGCCTTGTGATTATATCAGGCCCACCTGGATACTCCAGGATTCTCTCCCCATCTCAAGGTCCTTAATCACATCTGCCAGATCACTTTTGCCATATAAAGTAGCACATTCACAAGTTCCAGGGATTAGGATGTGGATATCTTCAGGGGCCATCATTCAACCAGCTCAATGGCCCTAACTTAAATCTGGAGGTTGAATTTAGACTGGCCCAGGGAAGATGGAATCAAGAACTTGAAGTGACAGAAGCAAATTCTCTCTGGAAGAATGCACCTTCAGCATAAGCCCCTTGACACCCAGACAGACTAAGGCTTGATATCAGGTAAACATGGGCTCATAATCAAAATTTACTCATTTCAAGAGAAAACAAGCCACCATCAGGAGTCAGCTGGAGTAACAACAATCCTACCTCCAAGAACTTCAAATAATGAAATGATTGGAAAAACAAATGGAAAAAATAGTGTGGTTAAAATGTTCATAGAAAATAAAGGAGGGGCGCCTGAGTGGCTCAGTCAGTTGGGTGTCGTCCTTCAGCTCAGGTCATGATCCCAGGGCCCTGGGATCGAGCCCCGCATCGGGCTCTCTGCTCAGCAGGGGGCCCATTTCTCCCTCTGCGTGCCACTCTGCCTATCTGTGCTCTCTGTCAAATAAATAAATAAATTTTTTTAAAAAGTAAAGGGAAAAATTGAGACCAATCAAGAGTCAATAAAATGACCAGAGAGATTTGATAAACAACATGTAAAAATAAACTCAAATCAGAAGCCCAAAGGATGGAAATAACTTGTGCAGACCAGGGCACTCTGTGAAAACTAAAAATGCCATAAATTTTTAAAAATCGCTAACAGTATTAGGAGCTGCTAATGGATTGAGAAATAGGAGTAAACATTCTGGAAAAGGGACAGATGAGTGACAACAGAGATGCTTTTTACTGGGGTTATTGATGGTGCATAAAACATAAAATTGGGGAAGCTTGCAAGAGAAACCAGAAGAGCGCTCAGCAGTTTGAGGGCCCATAGAGACAAAATTCATCCTTCAGGCACCGCTGATATGGCTCTCAAGACATTAAATTCAAGATAGGGAAGGGGAGTGTCCACCAGAAGTAAGCCCCCAAATAAACACCATTTCATAAGTTCAAAACACTGGATGGTTACACCCGAAGGATGGGAAATGAAACAGCAACAGACTGATTCCTACCAAAACGCCAATCCAGGGTCAACTCGATTCAGACCTTGATTGTATTGAGGTACCGTGTCCTTAATTCTATCTAACCGAAGAAAGAGCAAATCCTCTTTGTGGAACTTACCCAAAAGTTCAGCTAGAGGCACCATTGTTTTTTTTACATACAATGTCCTATATTCAGTAAAAATTTCTAGGCCTGCCAACGAGCAGAACCATAACAAATGGGAAAAGAAAATAGAAATAAACTGCTATCTTGGAGTTAGTAGAGAAAGTGGATTAAGTGATTGCTTTAAATAAAGAAAAGAGAAATAGGAGAAAATATGAAGAATTATAATAGATAATCGAAATTTATGAAATATAATGAAAATTACCACCTATGAATAACACAATGATTGGATTATAGCAGACTGTATACAGATTAGTGAAATGAAAGACAACAGAAAATATTTGAAATTAAAGCAGTGAGAAAATGCAAGAGAATTTATACACATGCACGCACACAGGAAAATGCAACAAACTGTATTTAAAGAGAATTTTCTACAACTAATAAAAGACATCAGCCCATAGATAAAAGCAGTTCTGAAAACGCTAAGCAAAGTAAGTATGAAGAACCACCACACCTAGGCACATCCTAGTAAAAATGCTGAAAACCAAAGACAGTATGGTCTTAAAGCAACCAGATTTTAAAAGGCTCAAAACAAAACCACAAAAACCCCAACAAAAACAAAAAAGGCATTGTACTACCCTTGCAGAAGTAACAAAAAAATGAGACTTGGGCCTGAATTCTCAATAGCAATCGCAACAACGGGAGCCAGAAAACAATGAAATGACATCTTTAAATTTCTGAATAACCACCAATCAAGAATTCTATATTGAACAAAAATATCCTTCAAAAACACATTTTCAGAAAACCAAAAACTGCAATAATTCATCTTAAGCAAAGTTGCTCTAAAGCAAAGGTCAGAATTGTTCAAAGAAAATGATCCCAGAGAGAAGACACAAATGCAGGAAAAGATGAAAAGCCATGGGAAGAATCAACAAGTAAACATAAATGAATACAGTCTCTACATCTCTTGTGTGGTTTAAAGAGAATTAAAGTAATTATGACACACGAAAATAATTCAGAAGATGGGGAGGTAATTCTCAATGTTTACTCATCTAATAACTGAATTTCAAAACACATAGAACAAGAACTCATGAAACTGTAAGGAGTAATAAATACACAAAGTCCTAGATTTCACCACCACTGTCTAAATAAAGTCAGTAAGGACATAGAAGGTGTGACAATAACTTGACTCAGTTGACATGTACAGAACTCAACACCTAAAAACAGAATATTCTTTCAGTTTTATCTAGCACACTTACCAAGTTAGACTATAAAAACAAAGTCTGAATAAATTTTAAAAGATTCAAGTCCTAGATAGTATTCTTTTACCACAGTGAAACAAGACTTGAAATAGATAACTGAAAGATATCTGGAAAAGTCCCAAATACTTGGAAATTAAAACAGTTTTCAATAACCAATGGGTCAAAGAATAAATTAAAAAGGGAATTCAGTAGTGACGTCAGCAAGATGATGGTACAGGAATTTCCGGTACTTGTCCCCTCCCAGAAATAGCAGTTTGAACAACTGTCTACACAAAAAAATAACTTCCCAAGAGCTAAGGATTCCAGGTAAGGGATTATAGTGCCTGGATGGAGCACAGAAATCAAAGACGCATTAAGGACTGTAAGAAAGACAGTCCAAGTTACCCGGTCACACCTCTCCCAAGCCCGGACAGCCCAGAGCAGAGACACCCTCCCCATGGGGACAAGAGATGAAGTGAGTACCAACTTTCCCCCAGAATCAGGCACACACCAGCCCCAGGTGACTCCTAAAGCCCCAGGCTTCCAGGCCATCTCAGTACCAGCCAGTTCCCATGGTCCCAGACTCCCGGCCCACTCCAGTGAAGCCAGGCCCCAGGTGGACTCCCGCAAACCCAAGCTCCCTGCTAGCCCTGCCACCAGTTCTTTCATGTGCCCAGGCTCCTGACCCACCCCAGGCTCCCACAGCCCCAGGCCCATACCTGCCCAACACCAGGCCTGCAGGATCCTATAGCCCCAGGATCCCCAGCCTGCCCTTGTGTCAAGGCCAACCTCCATGGACCTAGACTTCAAGCAGGCTCCTACAGACCCAGAATCTAGGCCTGCCTCAGCACTAGGTTGACTCCCCTTAGATTATCCTCTAGACTGGATTCCACAGACACAGGCTCCTGTCTGCCTCAGTGCCAGGCCAATCCCAGTATGCAAGCCTCCAGACCAGCTCCCATGGACTCAGACTCCCAACCTGCCCCAGGACTGTGCCAGTCTCCACAAACCCAGATGCCAAGCCCACCCCAGGTGGCCCCTAGAACCAGGTTGGTCCCCACAGACCCAGGTTCCAGGCCCCATCCAGCAGACCCAAACCCCAAGTTGGCCCTGATGAGCCCAAACACCAGGCCTGCCCACCTGTTAATAATGCAGGTACCAGACCTGCCTGTCCAAGGACTCCAGCAGCAAACCTACCTATGGAACCACCAGAGAGCCCACCAAGCATCTCTGTACAGAATGACTAGTGAAGGGCTTTCCCTGACAAAGCCAGTATGTGAAGAGAGCAAGAAGGGCCAACTTCCTTAAAAGGCACAGACACCAATGCAAGACACAACCTACAATAGATACAGATAAGGTAAAGGAAAGGCAATGGAAACACCACTATGGAAAAATCAGTAATTCACAAAAGGTGGCAACAGCAGTGAGAGAAAGGAACAGGGAACTGCTAGAAAACTGGTAAGATGGCATTAGTAAGTCATTAACTATCAGCAATTACTTTTAATATAAATGAATTCAGTTCTCCATTCAAAGGGTATAGATTGGCTAAATGGATTAAAAAGAAAAAATGAAAACAAGGAAACCTACTACATATGGCCTACAGAAGCTTTAAGGACACAATGGCTCAAAGTGAAATGGAAATGGTCGGAGAAAGATACTCTATGCAAATGTAAAATAAAAGCAAGACAAAATAAAATTTAGACAAAATAGACATTAAGTCAAAAAATGGTTAAGACAAAGCATAGTACTGGCATAAAAGGGGCACATAGCCCAATGGAGCAAATCAAGAGCCCAGAAATAAACCCACACATGTATGATCAATATTGGACAAGGGAGCCAAAGAAGACCCAATGGGGGAAAGGATAGTCACTTCAATAAAAGGTATTAGGAAATCGGATGTTTACATGCAAAATTGGACCCCTATCTTACATCACACACAAAATTTAACTCAAGATAGATTAAAGATTTAAATATAGGACCTGAAACTCTAAAGCTCTTTTAAGAAAGCATAGGAAAAAGCTCCGTGACATTGGCCCTGGCGGTGATTTTTTTTTTTTTTTTTGGATAGGACAAAAAACACAAAAAGCAAAAATAAAGGGGACTAAAGCCAACTAAAAAACTTCCACAAAGCAAAGGAAATCAAAATTAAAAGGCAGCCTTCTAATTGGGAGAACAGGTAAAAAAAAAAAAATATTTGCAAGCTATATATATATCCAATAAGGGGTTAATATCCAAACTATATAAGGAATTCTTACAACTCAAAAAAAAAAAATCTGAATAAATGGGCATAGTACCTGAGTAGACATTTTTACAAAGAAAACAACTGGCTAACAAGTACATGAAAAGACCTCACCACCACTAATGAGGGAAATGCAAATCAATAGCACAATGAGCTACCATTGAATACCTGGTAGGATGGTGATTATCAAAAAGATAAGTTATTGGTTTGCCAACTGACACAGAAAGCAAAAAGAGACCAAAGAAAGAGATAAACCACTCCAGATTGCTAGGTGGCAGTTTTAATAAGCAAGGGAACTTATAGACGAGGCTTGTCTGGGGCAGCCAAAATACATGTAGGTCTCCATACCCTCCTGCCACAGTCTTAGAAGTTTACTTGAGTTTAGTCCTGTATTAATCCATGTGCTGGGCCGGGACCTCTACCTTCTTCCCTCTTTCAATGGTGCGTGTTTTATTTCTGGTGCACTCTATTTCAACAGGTTCAGCTTGCAGCAGGACAACAGGATCCCAGGAGGGAGGAGTAACTCACCCATCCCAGTCGAATGGCCCACTGCAATTATCTCTTTCCCACGCATAATGGGGCTTGGTGTTTTCAGCAGGATAGCACAATACATAGTGAGAGGGCAATGGAGGTTTTCCCTTATTGTACTGGGTGTCTCAACAGGGGTACCAGTCTGGCATATGTGGCAACAGTTCTCACTGGTTGATCATTCAAATGTATTAAAGCCTGGGACAGTACTTTAGTCCACCTGGCCAAGGTTGTTTTACTTGTTACTGATTTGCCGTTTTAATATTCAATTTTTTCTATGAACCCTGTTGCTAGGAATCCTCTTGCTGTCTTATAGGGGCAATGAAACCTCCACTCATCATGTTCTTTTGCCCAATCTTGCATTTCATGACCTTTGAAATCAGTGTTTGACGAGGGTATCTGTCCATGGTACTCAGCTTCTCTAATCCCCTAGTGGTGGCAACCTGGTTTGCACAGTGACAGGGAAAGACTGGTCAGGCCAGATGCAGCGTCCACATAACCCAAGGCATATTTAGAGCTTTCACTCAAAGGGACAGAGCCAATATCATCAACTTGTCTATAACATGTTGGCATCTCCGGTAGGTGGCCCCTCACTTCTTTAGCCATTGTCTAGAACACACAGGACATGCTGTTACTATATTAACCAAGTCAGTGTTTCAAGAGCATTCTGGCAGCCTTGGCAATATGCCATCGTCCTCTGGGCGCTACAGTGGTTGATCTTATGCCCCCAATCTGTTGTACCTACTGAGGGGTCAGTTGCTAGGGTTCATACCTGGGCTAGGACATCAGCTTCCTGATTGCCACAGGATTTTAACTCCCCTATGAGCAGGGATGGGGTAAGACTGAGGATTGCCTCAAGCTCCTGCAGACAAGCCCAAATGTCTTTCCACATTTCCTGACCCCACAAGGCTATATTCATGATCATCTGCCCCTTGGCTTCCCATTGTCCAGCAATAGCTTTTAGACCAGCCCAACTGTGAGTGCAAAGGGTTAACAGCTGGGACTCATGAGTGATCATCATGAGCAAAACTGCTGACTTCAGGCCACTCGCTATTGCCATTCTTTCCTGCTAGAAGGAGAACAGATTCTTACTGAACTTCCCTATAATAATTGGGAAACAATTATGTTGTCATGAAAATACTAATTTTGAGTTCTGGAGAGACAAGGTAGGGAGAAAAAAATGTTTTCATCTTTGCTTACAAAGGTATAGGCTGGCAAACTGGATAGTTTGAAGGAAAAAAAGTTCTCTTAAATCTGGAAAAACAGAAAAACCAATCCTGTTTCAAACAAAAAAAAATCTTAAAAATTATCATCTTCCTTATTAGTTTTTCCATCAGACTTTTATTGATTCTTACTCAGTTTAGTGGTATGGTCAGTGGTTAGCAGAGTCTTTTCCATGAATCTCCTTGATGAGAGTAGATCTTAAGTTTTCTCAACACACACACACACACACGCACGCGCGTGAGCAAAAGTAATTATGTGAGGTGATGAAGGCGTTAATGGACATTTTGTGGTAATAATTTCACAATAGATACATGTACCAAGCTATCAAAGTTGTACACCTTGAACTTACAAGGTTTTATGTCAATTTTATCTCAAAGCTGGAAGAAAAAAGGAATTCAGCAATCATTTTGAACTGAAT
The DNA here is from genome assembly GCF_029215605.1 of Mirounga angustirostris. Classification (NCBI taxonomy): domain Eukaryota; kingdom Metazoa; phylum Chordata; class Mammalia; order Carnivora; family Phocidae; genus Mirounga; species Mirounga angustirostris. The sequence continues at coordinate 119,273,148 of NW_026991714.1, forward strand.
GAAAGTGAAAACATCAATATCTGAGAAGTTGCTAAAGCAGTGCTGAAGGAAGATTTAGGACACTCGACACTTGTTAGAGAAGATAGACCTCAAATAATATTCACCTTTATAAACAAGTAAATTGAGCCCAAATAAAATCAGAAATCCATGAAATATAAAACAGAAAAATGAAGAAAACACAATGAAACCAAATGCTAGTTCATTGAGAGAGCAGTAAAATTGATAAACGTCTAAGCAGATTGTTGAAGGCAGAGGGAGAGGGAGGCAGAGGGAGAGGCAGGCAGAGGGAGAGGCAGGCTCCCTGCCAAGCAGGGAGCCCGATGTGGGACTTGATCCCAGGACCCTGGGATCATGACCTTAGCTGAAGACAGACACTTAACCGACTGAGCCACCCAGGTGCCCCCAAAAACAGAATTTAAAATATCCACATTGAGGGGCACCTGGATGGCTCTGTCCATAGAGCATGCAGCTCTTTACTGCAGAGTTTTAAGTTTGAGCCCCACGTTGTGTGTAGAGATTGCTTTAGAAAAAGTAATTTTAAAAAAATATGTATTAGCATTAAATGAGGTGACATTACTTTAGACAATAGAGTAAAAAGGTAGTATCACACTTGAGCCAATAAATTAGGCAACTTACATCAAATGGGTACATTTCTTGAAAAACACAAAAAAACAGTTATTTGTGAATAAGGTCTGTTCTGCTCCCTTTAGTACAGAATATGAGTTATCTTTTTTTAAAAAAAATATTTATTTATTTGAGAGAAAGAATGAGAGAGAGAGAGAGAGAGCACATGAAGGGGGTGGTCAGAGGGAGAAGCAGACTCCCTGCTGAACAGGGAGCCCGAATGCGGAACTCGATCCAGGGACTCCACGATCATGACCTGAGCCGAAGGTAGTCGCCCAACCAACTGAGCCACCCAGGCGCCCCAGAATATGAGTTATCTTCAATGCCACTCCTGATCTAGGGAGTGAAGGATGGGACCAAGAGAATTTAAATACCCTAAGACACTCTCCTTACCAAGATTCACCAGGTTTTCATCATTAAGTATTCCCCTCATTGTTGAAAGCTTTTGGTTTCCAGAATTCCATAAAAGTAGATTATGCCCATTTTTGCCAGTTTTTTTCCATGGCTTTTATGGGAAGATATACTCTCGGGGTCCCTCACTCTGCCATTTTCACTGATGTCACTCTTTTCACAATTTTATGATCACAGTACCATCTTAAAATCAAGTCAGGACAGCACAAGGGGAAATAGTAGGCCAATCAGTCTTCTGAACATGGATGCAAACCACCTATATGAAATACTAGTTTACTAAATTTAACAATAAATATACATGTTAAATTTGTATTTACAGCAGATATTCAGGGTTGGTTTAAATATAGGAAGTATGGTAATATTGTCACTGAGAAAAATCATATCAGCAAGACAATTGCTGGAAAAGAATTCTATACAAGTCAGTACCATCCATGATCAACAGCTCTTAGTGAACTATGCACAGAAGTCAACATTTTACCAAATAAGAAGTATGCACTGAAAATCTACAGCTTCTACCTTAATTAATAGGGCACACTTTAGAGCTAGTGCTTTAAAGTTAGGAACAAGGATGCCCATCATTACCTCTTCTTTCCAATATTTATATGGGAGATCATCAGTGAGATAGGATAAGAAAAAAAAAAGCATTGAAAAGAAAGCTTATTTTCAGTAGAACCCCCAAGAGAGACATTTTAAACATTGGAAATTGAGTTCAGCAAATATCTTGAACACAAGATCAACTTAGAAGAACCATTTGCATTTCTGTTCACTAATGGAAAGTCATGTAAAAAAAATAACTTGCTATATCTGAACTTAAAGGAATATATAACTTTGTGTATTATATATGAAGACCATTACCATACTACATATGACAGGATGAAATATTACTAAGATGACAATTCTGCCCAAACTATTATAACTTCAGTTCAATTATGAAAAAGAATTCCAACATGGTTTTTTTGGTTCTTAGACTTTAAGTTTATATATGGACAAAAGGCAAAGAACAGAATAGTTTTTAAGAACAATGTGAGAAGACTTTATTTTTTTTTTTTAAGATTTTATTTGACAGAGAGATAGCGAGAGCAGGAACACAAGCAGGGTGAGTGGGAGAGGGAGAAGCAGGCTTCCCGCTGAGCAGGAAGCCTGATGCAGGGCTCGATCCCAGGACCCTGGGATCATGACCTGAACCAAAGGCAGATGCTTAACAACTGAGCCACGCAGGTGCCCCATGTGAAGAGACTTTAAAATTTGTAGCAAGTTAAAAAATTCAGCATAACAGAATAGGAAGTTCTGAAATAGAATCACGCATACATGAAAATTTGTAGCAAATCTAGCATTTCAGATCACTGGTAAAAAGAAAAATAATGTGTGCTGGAATAATTAGAATTCATTTATTCCCTCACAAAATGCACAAAAATCAATTCCAGATGTACTGAAGAAATAATTGTATAAAGCAGGCTCTAGAACTTAAGAGGACACATGTAGGAGAAAGTCTTTATAGTCTTGAGTTGAAGGATTTCTAAATCAAGATTCTAAAAAACAATTGGGAAATATTGGTAAGTCTAGGTGGCAGATCATATTTTCCAAAAATGTCCAGAACAATATTCCCCATTCCATCTGCACTGCTTCTAATGGGTTGAATGTCAAAGTCACATGAAGAGGTGGCCTTTTGTGACTGGACTGAAGAATACAATAGAATTAACCCTATAAAATTCCAAGGCTAAGTCATTACAAGCAATACAGCTTCCACCTTGCTTGCTGAAACACACACATACACACACACATCTTGAACTGCCAAGTAAGCAGCTCAGCCACCCCATGCTGCTGTCAGGCTATGAAGAAAGCCAAATAAGACCCTACAGAGACAGTGTATAGGGAAGTTCTGACAGCACATGAAGAGAACTGCCCCGTCAGCTTCCCACCGTTCCAGTTCCAGCCACCATCCCACTGCAACCACATGAGAGACGCTGAGTCAGACACACTCCGCTGAGCCCTTCCCCAAATTCTGACCCAAAGAAACCATGGACTGTTACTGTTTTAAACCACTAAATTATGGCCTGTTCTTTACACAGTGCTAAACACTGGAACAATCTGGCCATGTTAATATTGAAAGACTTCCATTCAAAAATAAGAATGGAAAGATAACCCACAGATTACAAGATGATACTTGCAACCATACAACAGATGAAACCTATGCAATGAATGCAAAAAATCTTCTCCAATAAAAAGGCAAACAAGCTAGTGAAACAAAAGCGAAAATGAACTTTTGGGACTTCATCAAGATAAAAAGCTTCTGCACAGCAAAGGAAACAGTCAACAAAGAGGCAACCCACAGAATGGGAGGAGATATTTGCAAATGACACTACAGATAAAGGGTTGGTATCCAAGATCTATAAAGAACCTCTCAAACTCAACACCAAAAAAACCCAAATAAGTCAAAAAATGGGCAGAAAACATGGACACTTCTCTGAAGATGCCAAATGGCTAACAGACACGTGAAAAAATGTTCATCATCATTAGCCATCAGGGAAATTCAAATCAAAACCACATTGAGATACCACCTTACACCAGTTAGAACGGCAAAAATGGACAGGGCAAGAAACAACAAATGTTGGAGAGGTTGTGGAGAAAGGGGAACTCTCTTACACTGTTGGTAGGAATGCAAATTGGTGCAGCCACTTTGGAAAACAGTGTGGAGGTGCCTCAAAAAATTAAAAATAGAGCTACCCTATGACTCAGCACTTGCACTACTGGGTATTTACCCCAAAGACACAGATGTAGTGAAAAGAAGGGCCATATGCACCCCAATGTTCATAGCAGCAATGTCCGCAATAGCCAAACTGTGGAAAGAGCCAAGATGCCCTCCAACAGATGAATGGATAAAGAAAATGTGGTCCATATATGCAATGGAATATTACTTAGCCATCAGGAAGGATGAATAGCCAACTTTTACATCAACATGGATGGGACTGGAGGAGATTATGCTAAGTGAAATAAGTCAAGCAGAGAAAGTCAATTATCATATGGTTTCACTTATTTGTGGAACATAAGTAATAGCATGGAGGACATTAGGAGAAGGAAGGGAAAAATGAAGGGGGGGAATCGGAGGGAGAGATGAACCGTGAGAGACTATGGACTCCGAGAAACAGACTGAGGGTTCTAGAGGGGATGGGGGTTGGGGGATGGGTTAGCCCGGTGATGGGTATTAAGGAGGGCACGTACTGCATGGAGCACTGGGTGTTATACGAAAACAATGAATCATGGATCACCACATCAAAAACTAAGGATGTACTGTATGATGACTAACATAATATAAAATTAAAAAAAAAAAAAGGCAAACAAGCAAATGATAGAAGCAGCCAATTCAGGTAACCGATACAACTTGAATGGCAAATACCATGTAAAAAGTTACCTAATTTAGCCAGTGAATAGGAAGATCTACATGAAAATAAAAATATGGTTTTATTTCATCATAACAAACTTCAAAGTCCAACAACAAACATTGTCAGAATACAGAGACAGGGGAACTTTCCTACACTGCTGATGGGTGGGTGAATTGATGTGATTAGTTTAGAGAATTAAAGTTGCAGACACAGAGAAATTCCACTCCTACATATAAATCCCACAGAATTTCTCCCAGCTGTACAACAGGATGTGTGCATGGAAATATTCATAGTAATACTGCTTTCAGGAAAAAAAAAAAAACCAAAACCCTAACATCATGGGGGCACCTGGGTGGCTCAGTTGGTTAAGCGACTGCCTTCGGCTCAGGTCATGATCCTGGAGTCCCTGGATCGAGTCCCGCATCGGGGTCCCTGCTCGGCAAGGAGCCTGCTTCTCCCTCTGACCCTCCCCCCTCTCATGTACTCTCTCTCTCTCATTCTATCTCAAATAAATAAATAAAATCTTTATAAAAAAAAACAAAAAACAAAACAAAACCCTAACATCATGTCCAACACAGAAAATTTAGTAATAAGTTAGAGTATATTAGTAAAGGAATTGATACATAACAGGTAAACTAGAGCTATGGGCTTCAACATGGATGAATCTTACAAATATGTTGAATATGTATGAAGCTCTGTATATGAAATACAAAACCAGTCAAAGCGACACAATACATTGCTTTCTGGTATGTAAATATGCATCAAGTATAAATAAATGTATGAGAAAGAAACACCAAATTCAAGATAATGGTTACCTCTGGGTAGGACACAGGGTGATCAGAGAGGGCTATCAAAGGGGAATTCCAGGTTGTTAATAATTTTTAAGTAGTAGATATGCTAGTGTTGGTTGCCTTTTATTTTAGACTTTGGTGTGTCTTAAGTATTGTATAATAAATTTGAGATTTTCAAAGACATAAGCAAGACAAGACATAAGGAGAAAGGTTAGCACTGAAAAAGACACTCCAGCACAGAAGCAGGTCTACTTGGAAGCCTACTGTCATCCAGAGACCCGGGGTTAGCAAGAAACACACATATGGGAGGCGACTGGGAGTCAATGGACAAAATGGAGGAAATGACGGCTTCCCTGGCCTCTTACCATGGACCCCTCCAGGCTGCCATTCTCTAGCGATACTTGCAGCAAAGGGAGCTCTCACTCTTTGGAGGGCAAATGTTTGTCAAATGCCAGCCCTACCTGCTGCTTCTAATCATCTCCAAATTAAAGTCTCACCCAGAAGATTCCAGAAAGATGATCATGTGTTTATGTGATTCCCATACAGAGGATTCAACAAGACCACAAATTCAGAAGTACTTTTCATGTGATTTCTCACTTTTTGGTCACATGGGGCAATCTTAACATCTGGGAACTGGCCTGAAGCTTGCAAGTACGCTTCAGTATGGCTTGAAGCTGGCCTGGCAGTCATGAGAGACCGTGTTATTCTCCTGTTAGACATCAACAATCTCACAGGACAACAATATCGGATATGCTTACTCTGAGCCCATGATAACAGAGAAGACAAAACAAGGTCACTTCCTTTGTCTAAGCAGGGACACACAAAATCACCATCTGACCCAGAAAAGACCAAACATGCCCATCTCCTGGCTAATGAGTGACCGCTCTTCTGTACCAATTAGTGTTATCCTTGTTCTGCCCTTCCTATAGATAAATTGAGATACCCCATCATAGAATTGCTCTGCTTGACAGCACCCAACACATACAGAGCAAACCTTCACGTCCTCTGACCCTCCTAAAATCACCCCCACCAAAGTCCAAACACCCTCTTATGGAGAAATCCCACAGTTCCTTATGGGTGTTCATGCTCACTGCAATGTTTAGTAAACCCAACTTCAACTACAGGCATGTTCAGGTGGCATTTGGCTGGAGGGCACTGACATTTGCTATCACCAATCTATGAAGAAAGCCAATAATGGACTTGGAGTGAAATCACATTGCTCAAGTTGTTCAAATAGTTGTGCCAGCCACTTTGTGCTATGGAAAAGTGTATAGGAACCTGAATTACAGAGTACTAACCCACATCAAAACTCTAATCATCTCCAATGTCACACAATTTTCTCCTCTTCAATGACTAAACGTGTAATGGTCTATTTGATTTTATTTTTCATCTGAGCAGAATACAAGAACTAATTTTTTCTTGTGAAGAGGGAGGAAGAACAGTTAACTAGAAAATGGAGAAGTGACCGTATCCCTAGGCTCCTGGCATGGTAAGTGTTTAAGTGTGGCCCAAGAGTAAGTAAGCTTGGTGGAAGAAATTAAATAGTGAGGGCATGTGTAAAAGGAATGGTTTGGGAAGTTTAGGCAGGGTCACACATACTAGGTAGTAACTTTGGACTGTATTTTGTCACCAACACGTTTTAAGCCATGGGCCGAGGCAAAGTTGTGAGAGGACCAGGACTAAGTTTTGTAAGTGATAACTGAACAGAGCAAAAGATGGATTAAAGAGGAGAAAGAATTGATAGCTTATGGAAAGCCCATTTTATGAAACAGGTCTTGTAATTACCAAATACAGATTATTCTCTATTTAAAATCTCTCCACATCCAGGTGAGACAGCTTTGGTATTATTTCAACACCCATGGATGTTAAACAATCACAGTGAGTCTTTCATATAACTCAGGGAGCATTAAAGCAGCTCAGTTAAATTATGAGTTCTAATTAGGGTTAAATTAGAAAGAGAAAGCAGCTTAGTTAGAACACGGCTTCCTATAGCTAGTTACCAAGCTTCATCTGCAGCTTTGTTACAGATTTTTAAAAACCCTCTATGTACTGAATTAAGGAAGACAGGGATTATGAATATATTCCACCAAACTCATGGGTTCCAGGAATCATTGCTAGGAAACATGGGACAGAAATATCAGAGAGCCTATATATTTGTATTCATGCTTCCCAAACCCTGTTTAAAGTCTGCACCTAAGGGGTGCTTGGGTGGCTTAGTCAGTTAAAAATCTGACTCTTGGTCTCAGCTCAGTCCTAATCTCATGGGTGGTGAGATTGAGCCCCTTGCCAGGCTCCAAGATCAGCAGGAGTCTGCTCGGATATTCTCTCCCTCTGCCCCTTCCCTCTCACTCACTCTAAAATAAATCAATCTTTAAAAACAAAAAAACAAAAAAAAAACAAAAAAAACCCCTGCGCCTAAAAGACCAAGGTGATGGATAGAATTTCATCTTGATTAAACTTAACACTGATCAAATAATAGAAATGAGAAGAGTGGGACTTTGGGATGGTAGTCTCAGCTAAACAGGGAAGAGTACTGGTGAAGACTTTGGTAGATGAGCTGTAAGAGGGTCAGTGACTGAACACCAGGAAATAGTCTCTCCAAACAGAAGACACAACAATCAGAACAGGGGCTGCAACATAGCTTTGTGAATGCTTCATTCATGTATGCTGCCCATGGGGTCTTAAAAAGATTGTTTTCTGTACTTCCTTATATAGGATCCTTTTCCTAGTTGGTCATAAACATCCACATTGCCTCTAGAAGATTTAAACCACTTATAACAATAAAAGAAACAGTGAATGTTGAGATTTTTTACTTCTAAAATATTTTTAAAAGCTATTAACAGAAGCAATGGTTCTCAAAGCCAAAACTTTTGAATTGCAGGAGATGGGCTTTGCTAAATCAAGAGGAAGCTCTTGTGAATCAAAGGGAAAGCTCTCAAAGAGACAGGGAATAACACATTGGGGGGAAAAAAAAAACAGAAGATAGAGATTATGCAGACTAAGCAAGGGTGACCTGGGCTGGGAGACACGGGGAGTTTATAAGAGATTGGTTGGGACCACAAAGATGGTAGCCTCACAGAAAGGAGCAAATTGGACCACTTGTTGGCTCAAGAAGAAATGTTAACTGCTTGGGAAGAATTGTTGTCAGCAAAAAGTTTGTGTTGAATTCTACAATTTTGTGTGCTTGAAAATATGTTGCATGTAATATCAGTTGAATTAGAATATATGAAGAGCATGCTTTAGTAGAGCATGCCAGAGTCCCAGTGATACAGGAAGACACAGAAAGGATAAGGCAAAAGGGTCTGTTCTGAATCTGGCCATAAGAGTTACCTGAGCAACCAACTCCATTGACCTTTGACCAGGTGCGCAGAAATTCACAGTACCCCTCCAGTTTGCCCTTCCCACCTTCACTTACATGGCATCTCTACTCATGCTAATAGTATAATGAGCTTTGGGAAAGGGACATAATAGAGTAAAATCATAAGGGATGAGGATTGGCTGGTCACTCAAAGGGAAGCCCCAAGACTGTGTGCCAAGATCATCTTGGACATAGTTGCCTGTCATGACTCCCTCAAGCATGGTCACAACTAGGACAAATAAGTGGATACACATGAATTCACAGCATTCCTGGTCTTCCTACTGACCTTCCTATTTGGAAAGGAATTCTAGAGCTGAGGTCATACATCATCACCATGAATCTGGTTTTTTTGAAGAAGACATTCTCTCTCTCTCTCTCACACACACACACAGATTAAAAGCTAATTCTTTAAAATTTAGCTTTATGAAAAGCTTACTATATATTAGATTTATTTTCTACCCTTGGCCTCTCAGGAGTGAGAACATGGCTTTCTATTTTGTGCAGAGGTCTTCTGGGGAACACCCTCAATACAGCTAAAGTAAAGGTAGAAGGTGAAGCCGACCTACAATGCTGTTGCAACTGAACCTTCTTCACTCCTATAGGGAGCTCTGCACCTAGAACGGCCTTTCAGAGTTATCCTAAATTGAGCCTTAGAGCTGGGACTTGGTGTCCTGTCTCAATCACTTATAGACCACAAGCCATCTCCTCTTGCGGGTGTAACCATGAATGGAGCAGTTCATTGAAACTGAGGGCAATTTCAGCGAAGGGTGTAGCTATGATCCATTGGAAGCCAGTATTTCCAGCCATAGGGGATGAGTGGGTCAGCCCTGATGAGCCAGCAAAAAAGGTCAACATGCAAGCTTCCACGTCAAACCTGATCCGTCTAAGTATTAACATCAGAAACTACCATCTTGGCAATTCTTTCATTTCTCCCCTCCGCAAAAACTCCATAAACCCAGGTAAGGTCTCCCATTACTACCTGCCCCCCGGCCTACTAGCTTTCACTTATTGACTATAGTCCTGGATTATGAACTGCTAGAGAAATCTGGGTCTGCCTAGAAAGCGATGGATGACCACACTGCTTAGATACTAGCAAATCTTGAGACCACAAAAAAAAGGATTCCTGTAGGAATGGGAATTTCTTAATTTTCTTTTCCCCTGGGATTTTACACAATTAAACATAAGCCACTCTGATGTCTTGTAAGGTCAGCCCTGACAACGGTCACATGTGACATGAACACTGAGCAACTGTCTGGTGTCCCTGTGAATCCAAGCAGCAAGAATATTGGAACCCAGCAGTGGTGTGTGCTTATGGGCATGTCCTTCCCATTTTGCATCCTTGTCAGTGTCGAGATAAATCAATCTGTTAGCCTCCAGTGGCTTTCTTCAGGGCAACTCTGAACTCAGTGGCATAGACAGACACACGAAGGATAGAAAAATGCCCCAAAGAAAAAAGCATAATTTGGGAAAAAAGTTAAATATATAGGTTTTAAACATAGGTTAAAATATAAGCTACCTAAATATGTATATTCACGCATTCTTGTATTTTTATGTGTGAATAATACTGTAGTTTTTTTCTTAAGTCTCCCTCTGAGGTGGGACTTGAACTCATGACCTCCCTAACCCAAGATCAAGAGTCGCATGTTCTACCAACTGAGCCAACCAGGGACTTTTTAAGATTTACTTATTTGAGAGAGAAAGAGCATGAGCAGGGAAAGGGGCAGAGTGAGAGGGAGAAGCAGACCCCCACTGAACTAGGAGCTTGACTCAGGGCTCCAACCCAGGGCCCTGAGATCATGACCTGAGCCGAAGGAAGCAGCTTAACTGACTGAGCCACCCAGGCGCCGCCAGGCAGGGACCTTCCTAACTGCTCTTAACTTCATTATCTTCCAGGACCTAAGATGTCTTCTGCTAATGAGTTGTTAACTTGAAGTTTAGAATTTCCCCATTCTTTCTTTTGGTTTAATTTAGAATATAAATTTAGTTACTTAAAAAAAAAAAAAAACCCACAGTATGTATAGCCCAATATCATTTTTATTTTTTTTATTCTTATGTTAATCCCCATACATTACATCATTAGTTTTAGATGTAGTGTTCCATGATTCATTGTTTGTGCATAACACCCAGTGCTCCATGCAGAACGTGCCCTCTTTAATACCCATCATGAGGCTAATCCATCCTCCCACCCCCCCTCCCCTCTAGAACCCTCAGTTTGTTCTTCAGAGTCCATCGTCTCTCATGGTTCGTCTACCCCTCCGATTTCCCCCCCTTCATCCTTCCCCTTCTACCTTCTTTTTTTTTCTTAACATATATTGCATTATTTGTTTCAGAGGTACAGATCTGAGATTCAACGGTCTTGCACAATTCACAGCACTTACCAGAGCACATACCCTCCCCAGTGTCTATCACCCAGTCACCCCATCCCTCCCACCCCACCCCCCACTCCAGCAACCCTCAGTTTGTTTCCTGCGATTAAGAATTCCTCATATCAGTGAGGTCATATGATACATGTCTTTCTCTGTTTGACTTATTTCACTCAACATAATACCCTCCAGTTCCATCCACGTCGTTGCAAATGGCAAGATCTCATTCCTTTTGGTGGCTGCATAATATTCCATTGTGTATATATACCACTTCTTCTTTATCCATTCATCTGTTGATGGACATCTTGGCTCTTTCCACAGTTTGGCTATTGTGGACATTGCTGCTATAAACATCGGGGTGCACGTACCCTTTCGGATCCCTACTTTTGTGTCTTTGGGGTAAATACCCAGTAGTGCAATTGCTGGATCATTTGGTAGCTCTATTTTCAACTTTTTGAGGAACCTCCATACTGTTTTCCAGAATGGCTGCACCAGTTTGCATTCCCACCAACAGTGTAGGAGGGTTCCCCTTTCTCTGCACTGGATAGCTTTTCTTATTTAAATGATAGATCAGAAACATTCTAGATACCTCTCCTTTTTTTGCTATTAAAACATTTTGCAAATGTTTTAAGATATACCCTTATATTTTACTCAGAAGAAAGGTCTAGAGGTGAAATTGCGGAGTCAAACTAACAACATCTTTAAGATTTCTATGACTTTGGAAGTTTGAGCCAATGTGTAGTTTTACCAAAAGTACTTAAGAATGTCCATTTCCTATTTTGGGTGTTACTAAATTTAGCTTTCTAATCCAGTAGAAAAAACAAATCCTTTCTCATTGTCTTCATTTGTGTGCCTTGGATTACTCTCAAGGCTAAGGAATTTCATAGAGTTACTAGGTATTTCTTCTAATTCTAGACTTTCCTTCTTTTTATTGACATAGCTATTAGTTTAGGATAGTTACAATATTATTCCTCTATCATCTGTTCGGTATGTTTATAGGTTTTTGTTTTTTTGTTTTTTTTACATAATTTAACTGGCTAACATTACAGAGTGAAGTAATAACTGATAACAGAACCTTTGTTCTTATTTTGGTTTTAAGGAGAATAAATCTCATCTTCCAACCATTAGACATGTCTGTTCATCTGAGATTAATAAAAGTAATTCTTCCAATCCTATTGTATTCAAATTTTAAGACCAGGATGTGTTTCAAATTTTATCAAATGCCTTTTTAGGATCTATATATTTAATAAATGACATCTCATTTTTTTCTAATATTGAACTTCTTTGCATTCTTGAAACTCCCCCTCCTTGGCATTCAAGGTTTGGATCTGTTCCATCTGTTCTCATTTTCAACAATACCAATTGTGCATTTATTAGACCTCCTTCATTTACCTTTGTATCTATTAGAACACCTTTATTCTTTAGTTGTTTTAGAGGATTTTCCCAATCCATCCACCCTATCTTTGCTAGAATTTTCATTAATATTTTTCTATGTTGTTACTGTCATTCTGTAAGGTCTTAGGTTTTTCTTTCATTTCTGAGCTTTTCTAACATTTTTTGGATTATCTCGTTATCATTTAATCTTCCCGTGCTTTTAAGAATTATATTATCTGTAATTTTTGTGAGAATATTGAGAACTATTGAACTCAACCCTTGCTATGTTTCTTTGCACAATTCCTTTTATAATGTATGTTGTTCATTTTAAGATTTTTACCCATCTTTGAATGATTTATCAGTCAGATTCTAAATGAAGAACATTCTAAGGAGGTAGCAGGTGTGAGCTGGAGATCTGCAGTCTCATCTCTATTAGTCTCTCCTTTACCTTTAAATCTTCTAGTGTCCTAGAAGCAGAGTTGGGGGTGCGGGGGAAACACAGAGGAACATAGGTATCATAGGGCTCTGAAGTCACCTACTTGATTCTTAGCGCAATGATGCCACTTACTACCCTCACAGTCAAATAACTATTTTTTTATATGTAAAATGGGGATAGTATTTCCTGTATGAAAATTAAACGAGATAATATTTAACCTAGAGCAGTTCCTACCACATACTAATTATGGTATAAAGGTGAATATTATCATTAAATATTATTGTCCTGTGACCTTTCTGTTACAATCTGCAACAGCTGCCTTCCTTTCCTTAAGCCACTCTACCTCACTCCGGGTATTCACCTCAATTATGAGAACTGGTTAGAGACAATAGAAAGGATAGAACAAGATATACTGTTCAGTTACACTTCCTGGACTTCCTGTGGTTTTGAACTAAGAATGTGTAGGGACACCCCCCCATCTCCCATGGATGATCCATTCCTCTAACTGTAGTCAGAAGTTCAGTGGACTCCCCCCACCCCCCTTTTAGGACTACAGCACTAATTTGAGGAGAGATCTGTATCTTGCAGAAGGTCAAGAGCACCTCTCACCAAGCTCTCTTCTTAGTAGAGAGCACATATTTAGCCGGTACTTTGTAGTTTTAGGTTACAGTAGACCTCATTTTCTTTTATCATCGCCAACAGTGGTTCACTCTTTTTTGCTTTTCCTGGTGGATTTTAAATAGGGGAATAAATATGACTTAACTTGGAGATTTCTACCAGAAACCTGGAATAGTTTCAATAGCTTAAGAATGGTCTGAAAGAACTCACTTGTAAAGTGCTCCAGGCTAAAGCCTCACCAATGGTGAACCTTTATGAAATCATAAAATCCAGCATGGTCATTACATTACTTACATTTACTACTGAAGATCGGTTATTAGTGGATATTTTCCAAATGTCACTGAGACTTTCTATTATTTTTCTTGTTGTTTTTTTTTTTTAATGGCTTTGGTGTTTCTAATTATAACATTTTTCTCATTGCAAATACTGTGTATATATGGTCTTGCTCCGTTACTTTCATTGCCAGGACCTTGGCTATTTATCCGTCTTTCCAAAAAGCCCATTTATGGCTTTATTTGTCTGTTTTTATCCTTACTGATTTCATCTTCTATTTTCCTTAGCTTAATTTTTAATTTTTCAAGATTCTCAGAAAGCCTGTTTTTATTCTTTGTTAATAATAAACCGTTTGTAGTGAATCATTTCACTCTGAATATAGCTTGGTGATGCTACACTATCATTTTTTTTTTAAAGATTTTATTTATTTGAGAGAGAGAATGAGAGACAGAGAGCATGAGAGGGAAGAGGGTCAGAGGGAGAAGCAGACCCCCTGCTGAGCAGGGAGCCTGATGTGGGACTCGATCCCGGGACTTCAGGATCATGACCCGAGCCGAAGGCAGTCACTTAACCAACTGAGCCACCCAGGCGCCCCGCTACACTATCATTTGTTTGCATAAATATTTTAATGATAATGAAATATTCTATGGTCTGAAAAGACTACAAAATACTGAACTGTTCATTTTCTGCTTGTAGGTTAGTTCCATTTTGTGGGTAATTATAAACAATTCTATTAAAAATGCTATTTTTTCTGGATATAATACAGATTATAAAAAACTTGAAAGTTCATAAAAGCTAAAAGAACACTTTCCACTAAAAAAAAATCTAGGATGTATTCAATGTTCCCTCAGCTTTTTATGGAGTTCAATATTATTTTCAGAACACTACAGTATGTTTACTGATTACCAAAGAAAAATTATCACCATCTGCTTAGCATCAGTGACCTGTGACACGAATGGTGGTAAATGACAGATATCATCAGTCAGGGGTTAAGGTTAAAACTGTTGTTTACTACCCTGAGATGGTCTTTGGTTTAATTTTACAGAAAAAGCATCTGTCATCTTTTCAAGTCATGGGAATTTCACTGGTAGGTTACAGATATACCCGACACTATGGATCACTGTAAACAAAGAATTCAACATGTTTTCCATAAAATTCTGGTGAAAAGATGGTGACTGGTTGAGAGAAGGCTCTGACAAAGAACAAGGAGTCACTGGAGATACCCAGTGTCAACCCAGAGGGTGTGATGAGGAAATCGAAGTCTTCCAGGAACAGTGCTAGGAACTGAATGGTCAAGTGATAAAGTGATGAGACTGTAAGAAATACTGAAGGATACGGAGAACAGGAGGAGAGTGTTCAACAGTTCTGTTGGGAATAACAGAACCTCAGAATGAGGTAATGGCCAGGAAATTTCCCCATTAAAATACGCGAAATCTCAGCTTGAATAAGCACCAGAAGTCTTGAGCAAAATAAATTATCTACATCTTATACTCCTAGAAATAGCAGCATATCAAAGATATTGAAAATAAAAATTTAAAAGTCATAGGAAGAGAAAGAGACCTATTAGCCAGTAAGAGGGAATAAACTGATAGCACAGTAGCACTCGCAGTAGCAAAACAGAGACCAGAAAAGAGGAAATTGAGGCCCAGAGACGTCACTCACATACGCTCCACAAGGACTGGTAACCAGGGGTAGGAAAGTTCCCTCAAATAAGGCGGTCTGACTATGAAGCCCACATTTCTCAACATTACAATGCCCCTTTCTGGAAAATATACTGGACAGTTGTCTTAATTTTTTTTTTTTTACAATGATGAACCTTTTTATCTCAATTCAGTAACTGAAATTTTAAGAACCACGTGTGTGCCTTTTAGCAGATAAGAAATTCATCTAACTAGTATTAATGATGTTTATAAAAATTCAAAAGTAGGGTTTAGAGCACTCATCATAAGTGGTACGATGGATTATAGATTTCCACACGGTTCAATTAAATCATATTTAGACATGACTCAAGGTGAAATGCTCTTGATAATGTCGTCCAAAAATGGAAGGTGGGTGAGTTTTGATAAAAATATTTCCAATTTTTAATTAGGCATGCCATATGTAGTAAATTGAGATCTGTTAAGATTTCTCCATTTCCCACATAATCTCTAAAGCATATGATCTTGAATATAAATGAGCTGGGCAACAGATCTTTAATTTAGTGAATGTTACACATGTATTCAGAATTGCAATAGAAGACATTATTTTTAAAATGGGACAGATTTTCTTTTGTAGCTTGTTAACTAGTTCTGGAAATATTCCCAAATTGAGGGATCAATGAGGATGGAAGTTAAAGTAAATATTTGACCTCCCACAGTGAATTCTTTGAAGAACAATACTTATTAGCACATATATATAATGTCACAGCTCAAGAAGTGTTGAAGACATTGAATTCTTGAAATATTCTTACATTTCCCTGTATCAACCAATGTTTCAGCATTGCATAGCACAAAAGAATACTCAATTTACCAAAAGAGTCTAGAAAATTCTATTCTGAAATTATTAATACTTTATTTCCTTTATTGACAAAACCTATTGAATTAGTGACCAAAGAATGGCCAAAGGACTGGAATAGGCTCAGTAGTCTGGTATCAGATTAGAACTATTTTCATATAATACTGCAAAGCTCACTTTCTAATAAATGACAGGCCTACTGGGAAGTGAATAGTATAGCTGGAGCTTAAAAGATTGAGTTTAAATCCTTCTTATCCTATAACCTTGGAAAAGTTACTTGAAATCTCTGTTCTTTCATATGGATAAAAGAGATAATACTTACTTTCAGGCTTTCAGTGAGGATTAGACAAGATAAGGTATATAGTGGGAACTCTACAACTGGGAGTCATTTTTATCTCCAATTAAATTGTGCCAGTGTATGAGAGAAGGAGCTGTCCGGAAATCCTGGGTTCTGGTCCTATCATAAAAGGCAGACAGTCACACATACCTGATATATGTGTAGAGCCGGGTACCCTAAAGAGGCAACCCCATGAGTTTTGGTTTGTTTTGTTTTTGATCCAGAATTCCCCAATCCCACCCTACAATCAATGGAGTCTACCTCAAAGACCCAAATGTTCACACCAGAAATGCTTTCTGTCCACCATGGCTGCTCATGGCAATCCATGCGATGTCACGTCATTAGATATTATTCAGCCAACAAATCACAGAAGAAAAGGTACAAGTGACATAGAAATGGATTGGGATTGGGGAGGTGGGGAAGGTTCAATCTATTCTACTACATTCTAGGACTTGGGCTAATGGGACAGAGCCTCCCAAACAATGGTCCAAATGTAAATTCAGTTCCAGCCTTTGACATTTCTCATGCTACTCCAGAGGAGGAGTTACTCAACCTTGGGCAAATGTCCCTCCTAGGCTAGTAACCTGGTCTATTAGCACATACCTAAAACAAACCCAGACACCTTTCACCAAGCATGGTCCCAGCCCTTACCTATCAGGAAAGGAGCAGGCCTGGGATGAGGGCTAGTAGCACTTGCCTTGTTTCCCTGGCGTCAGTCCTAGAATTTCACTTCCTACAATAGAGCTCTAGTCTCCATGAACTTCCATTAGTTCACTATGAAGTTATTTAGCACTCATCATAGTACAGTAGACCTGTCTGAGTGCTCACTGTGAATTCAGGAACACTGCTAAGTTCTTTTCTAAATGTATTCTTATTTAAGATCCCCAACGACTTCATAACCTATGTATATTTCCCATACTTAAAGGAACTAAGCCACAGAGAACTCAACCAAGAATCAGTCTGAAACATGGTCTGCTTATGACTGCTCTAAGACTGAAGAAAGAAATAAGATGATGCCCTCTGTCCTCCAGGAGCTTAGAGTGCAATAGGGGAGACACATAAGCACAACTTACATGTTACTGTAAGTCCATGCAAACAGTTTTCCAAAAATACGAATCTCTATCAATGTCAGCTAATGACACCTGATAATATAGCAATAGATTCATACTCTACATGAAACAGACATTGTAAATAATCTATGGTAATTCAGCTTGAGAATCTATCTGGGCCTTCACAGTCTTCAAAACCATAAGCCTTTTTGTTCAGACAATGTTTGCTGTGAAAACCACCATCTGGTAACAAGTCATGCAGGACCCAGATACTCACAGAACTTGCCTCAGTCTGAGATGAGTAATGACTGGAAATGTACTTCCCTAGGAGGTCAAAACTATGAGATGGTCCAAATAGAACTTCTACAGGGTCCAAGGCCCAAGCTTCATGGGTTAGGGGATGTCACATGTTTCATGGTACTAAGTTCTAACAGACTCCCTCACTGTCCTACCTTTGATGGGTCACTGGGGAACAAAGACTCACTCTGAGACTTGATTATGGCCACAGACCTAGAGAATAGCCTTGGGTCTCCATCATAATTTGGCATGCAGTCTTAGTCACGGAGATAAGTGCATGCTTCTTCCACCCCTGCTTCTAGACTGAAGGAATACGCATTTATGGAATAAAGGGAGCCAATAGCCACAGCAGGGAAAAGAGAACTAGAAATCAGGAAACCAACCTGAATAAACATGAAGTTGGAGGGTCTCTTTTAAAGCTGAGATCCTTGCCACGTCCCCTCTCAAGCCCGGATTTTTGGTCTTCTGACCAGTTAGTATCCATCAGTCCCAGCTCCGTTCCCCCGAAGCACTCTTTAACCCTACTATACCATTTCTTTCACCTTCATCTTGTAATACAGCATCTCTTGTTGGATTAAGAGCTCCATGAGGGCAGTAAACAGAAGATGTATAGCTTAATCTCAGCTTCCCACATAGAGGCGATAGCAACGCTTAACGGAAAACACAGCATCAAAGTTACACCTATCTGGAGAGGACACCCCTCAACAATGAAGAGATCAAATAGCCCACCCAGGATGAAGAAGTTACGATGCAGAGGAGGAGTATACACTGTTGTTTATACCTCTTGACAGTTCCCAGGGTCACAGCCACCAACTGCAAGTCCACAGATCAGAGTGCTGGTGTGGGCCAGAGGGAGTAAACAAACCTCAGGAACCTCCCAACATCTAATTCACAAGCACAGCCTATCTGGTCTACCTTCAAAATACATCCGTGATTCAGCCACTCCTCACCACCCAAGTCCACCCATATGCCTCACCTGGTTTTCTGTGGCGGCCTCCTAGTTGGCCGTCTGCCTCCACTGCCCCCAACCCCTCAGTCTGTTACTAATACAACTGACAAGAGCCTTTTAAAAACGGTGTATCACATCCCAGTTCAAAAACCTCCAATGGATATCCATCACACTTAAAATCCAAAGCTTCTACCGTAGTCCAAAATGCCTCCTATGGTTGTGCCCACGTCTCCCAGACCATTCCTATCTTGTTTCCTTCCACTCCAAACCCCACCCCATACCACCTTCTTGCTATTCTGTGAGCACATCTAGTATGTTCCTACCTCAGGGCCTTTATCCTGTTTCCTCTGGCACTTTCATTCTGGATATTCTTAAGACTCACCACTCCTATTATTCAAGTTTAAGCTCAAATGCTCCCTCTTCTAAGAGGTCTTTCCTATCCTCTCCATCTAATGTAGTATCCCAGTTATTTGTGGTTCTAATACTCCTAATTATGCTGGAGTAATTATCACTATCTGACATGTTATTTTTTTTATCTCCTATAGGAGAAAAACCTTCATGAGAGCATGGACTTGGTCTTTATTCACTGCACAGTGCTCAGGACAACACCTGAGGAGGTATGCAACAGATGGTTATTAAAGGATTAGTCACAAGAATAGCACTAAATGGGCCAGGAGATTACAGGCTCCAGGAGCAGACTATCTCAAGGGCACTTTATCGTCAAAAGGTCAGTGAGCAAGCCCTGAGAAAGGAACAGGTGGAAGTCTAGGAGTCCTCCATCTTCTGCCCCCCCAAGTTAATAGCACAGGACATTGACAAGTTCAGCATAGTTACCCACTGGTCAGTTGTGGCTTACAGAGAACACACAAGAATTAATTAACCTGAGAACACTTGCAGGTAAGCCCTTGTCAGCTATTCAGTAGTTGTAGGATTTAGGCAAGTTAAATTACCTTTCTAAGCCTCAGTTTTCTCAGTAAAGACAGGAAAACGGTCATCCATACTTTGCAGGACTACAGGCAACAATTCTGATGAACTAATATATATAAAAGGGCTCAGAATATTAGTAAAGGCTCAGCAGCTGTTAGTTTAAGGTCAACCTGGTCTCCAAGGCAGCAAGGTCCCAACTATCAAACCTTTATCTTACACCTAGGAGAGTGTTCCAGTACTAGATCATGAAATACCCAGAAAAATGTCCATTACTAGTGGAGCTAACCATCTCACTGGCCCATACTCCAGTGTAAACTGAAAGTAAATATAGGTTAATGTGCTGGAAATTTACTAACAGCTTCGTCTCCATCCTGAAGACCTCCCCCAGGGCCTAGCCCATGCCCAGGCAGGAATGTTCCTAAGGTGTCCAAAGGAGCCAGACATGGTTTAACATCCTCTGACAGTTCAAAAGTTTATCCCCAAAGGTCTCTGGGTGCTTCTGAATTTCAGCCAATGAGCCCCTGAAAGGCAGGTGTAGAAGTAATTGTGGAAAATAGGGCCTAGTTTACAAATTGCTAAGCTAACATTAGCTGGTGAGTATGCTTTATGGATTAACTAATTTCTGCCTCTAACCATGTTCAGCTCTGAACACTGATGTTTTGTGACGTAAAAACACAGGAGGGCAGTGAAAGAGTCCCCAAGCTTCTAAATCCCTCGTAATCGGACTATGTTTCCCATCAAAACTTAGGTTTAGGCAAGGGATGGCAAATGCGTGTTCAGTGAGGCCCCCTTGCACTCCCAAGCTTGCAGATTCATCATGGCCTGTTTCCTAGGGGGCTCTGACATGGCCTTGCTTGACAAAGTATTCCTGGCAGGTACAGTCAATAGATTTGAATTGAAATTTAAGAAAAAATTCCTTATTCTGAAGGATTGTTGAAAAGGGAGAACAGGTTTTATGGGAATTCCCTCTTGCCATGCCATTGTGTACAACCCAAGCTTAAACTGAAATTCAACTTTTCCTCCCCCTACCTCCCAACCTGTCCTGAGCTCCATCACACATTGACCATTTGTAATCTTAGTGTATTCATTGGCACCAGCTGGCTAATTAGAAGAGTGTTACCATTCTCCTCAGAAGTATTAATGAAAACATTCTATTTGGTCTCTTGAACGTTGCCTATTGGTTCCTCCTTTGGGGCCTTCATCACTATCTTCCTGCTGCTGGGACTCCCTCCCCTTTGCCTCATTAAGACTTCCTAAAAGTACCACAGTGACTCCCTTATGATAGGAAGAGGCTTTACAATTCGAGGTGACTGTTCACAAGGCAAAGCTACCTTTTTTTTTTTTTAAGATTTTATTTGACAGAGACACAGCGAGAGGGGGAACACAAGCAGGGGGAGTGAGAGAGGGAGAAGCAGGCTTCCCGCGGAGCAGGGACCCCAATGCGGGGCTCGATCCCAGGACCCTGGGAACATGACCTGAGCCGAAGGCAGACGCTTAACGACTGAGCCACCCAGGCGCCCCACTACCATTTCATTTTATAGGTGAAGAGACTTGGTTTCAGAGGTTAAAGAACTTGCTAGGTGTCACACAGCTGAAGGAGATAGCTGGGCCCAAACGCTGAGTCTTCCGAATTTCAACTCCCAATGTTTTCCACTCCACCGATGAGCTTCCCTGAAGGGCAAAAAGTAGCTTCAACCCCGAACCAGTCCTAGCACTGTTGGCCGTTTACCTCCCTCAAGATTAGAATGCAGAAAAACAAAGGTTGTTGTGTTTTTTTGTTTTTAAAAGACCATCACATTCTCAAGAAAAACACATGGACAGATTGCAGCCGTGCTCTTCAAAAATTTAAGATTATATGTCGTTGCTACTCTTGCAGTAACCAAATTTACGGCATTCCGTAAGAATGAAGAGTCCCAGGAAGAAGCAGGAAGGGGCGTGATAAAAAGGACAAAAAGGAACTAGAGAGTAAGGTGAATGAACAGCAAGAGATATTCAAGATCTCTCCCCCCGCCCCCCCAATGGAAGTGGTGTCTAGGAGGCCAGGAGCTCCTGCCACCACAGGTCAGGAGGAATAGTGGGCTGGTGCCCTAGAGCCCACGTGTACTACTCACAGTGCTCCCTCACATCCCATTAGCTCACCTCTTTAAGGCTCAGCTTCCACGTCTAAAGATAGTAATCATCCTACATCATGGTGTTTCTAATGGTACACTCAAGTTTATATAAATCCCTGAGCACAGCATCTAAACAGTTTTAAACTAAATTAGCTAGTTATACTAATGTTATTCGTGCTAGATAGAAATCCTTTAATAAGGACTTTTCCCTTTTATGCCTCATCTCTGTCTGACCTTGGGCAAAGCAGTCAACTTCACGGAGCGCAGGTTCCTCTTCCATAGACAAAGACAATAGCAGCAGACCACTTCACAAAGTCCTTAAGAGGATCAAATGGGATAGAAGAGTAGAGTGCTTTGTAAACAGTTTCTGATCACAGGCTTTTCATATTCTAGCCAGGTATCATTAAGATGCGAGCTGAGGGGCGCCTGGGTGGCTCAGTTGGTTGGGCGACTGCCTTCGGCTCAGGTCATGATCCTGGAGTCCCTGGATCGAGTCCCGCATCGGGCTCCCTGCTCGGCAGGGAGTCTGCTTCTCCCTCTGACCCTCCTCCCTCTCATGTGCTATCTCATTCTCTCTCAAATAAATAAATAAAATCTTAAAAAAAAAAAAAAAGATGCGAGCTGAAGCACTAAAGATTTCAAGGAGTGAAATGCTGGAGTCCTCTTTAGACCACCTCAATGAAAGAGGTGTTTATGTAAGAATAGGGTGGTGGATGTTGTGATGTCCATCATTATTCCTTTATTTCTCCACTTACAAATACTTAGAGGGTAGCTGGTATGTGTGAGTCACTGGAGTTGTGATGGGGATATAGCATGAACGAAGCAGGTGGGGAGCCTGCCCTAGTACCACATGCTTGCGTAAGCTGTTAGAACATGTACACAAACTGGGGCGCCTGGGTGGCTCAGTCGTTAAGCGTCTGCCTTCAGCTCAGGTCATGATCCCAGGGTCCTGGGATCGAGCCCCACATCGGGCTCCCTGCTCCGCAGGAAGCCTGCTTCTCCCTCTCCCACTCCCCCTGCTTGTGTTCCCTCTCACTGGGTTTCTGTCAAATAAAATCTTTAAAAAAAAAACCACATGTACACAGAAAGCCAGGGTGCACTGCTGGAGGATTCAAGCTCATTTGGGAGGGACATAGAAGGATACCCATGGATCTCTTTGAGTGGAGGTCCAAAGGATGAGGAAGCATTACTGAGGCAAAAGGGAAGGCATCCTGCCAGTGGAACAATGGGCACCAAGGCCCGAGGAGGAACCAATAGGAAATATTCAAGAGCCCTAAGGAGATCAGTGTGAATGGGACCAAGAAAGAGGGTGAGAGTTGAGGAGGGAGGCAGCGAGCCTGACAGGCCAAGTCAGAGGTTTTGATCTTCATTCTAAAAACAAAGACCACCATCCACAGGATTAAAATAAAAAGGACCATGGAGAAGAGTACTCATCTGACAAGATAGGAACAACGGATGGGAGGGGCATGCAAGGATGCAGGAAATGCGGTGAGAGGTGGGGCTACTGCAGTGGTCCAGACAGGTTAGAATGGCAGTTAGTGAGCCTAACGAAGAAGGTAGAGAAGTAGCGAGATGCAGGAAATACTGATGGGCCAAGAACCCCAGAGCTCGGTGCTGGGTCAACTACAGGGTGAGAGAGGGAGATGCTCAGGTGGACCCCCTTGTTTCTGCTAGGAGCAGCTAGGCAGACCACGAGTTGCTCTCCACCGACGAGAAGGTGACAGAACCGGTTTCGTCAACCCTGAGGCAGCCAAGGCGAAGTACCAAGCAAGCAGGGGAATTCAGAATCCAGAACAGAGAACCTTGACGCACATCCAAGCTAGTCCAGCTTGAGGCTAAAATGTGTAGCACTCAGGGGAAATGTTGTCTTCTGATGCGGAGAAGGACCAACAGAAAACAGGCTTCTCCGGGGGAAATCGGAGGGGTAGACGAACCATGAGAGACGATGGACTCTGAAAAACAAACTGAGGGTTCTAGAGGGGAGGGGGGTGGGAGCATGGGTTAGCCTGGTGGAGGGTATTGAGGAGGGCACATTCTGCATGGAGCACTGGGTGTTATGCACAAACAATGAATCATGGAACACTTCATCTAAAACTAATGTTGTAATGTATGGGGATTAACATAAGAATAAAAAAAAAAGTACAAAAAAAAAAAGAATACACCTTTGCACTTCACTTATTCAGTCTAATTGGGATTTAAATAAATTTTACACTTTTTCCTCCCTGACAAAAAAAAAAAAAGAAAACAGGCTTCTCTCCTCTTCTGAAGTCCAACACACCGAAGACAGAATGACTAGCATTTGTTCACTCCCCTTCTCCATTCACACACCTTCACTGCTCTAACGAGGCCGCCCCTCTCCTGCTGGCCATTAGGCTCACCTTCAGAGCTTTCAGATCTCTTCACCGACAGAGATGCTTATTGGGAAAACAGGGACAACATTTGACAGACAGCAGAGAAAACAGCAAGAATTAAAGCAGTGGGGCTTTCTGATTGGCTCTAGCATGGTTCCCGTTTTCTTCTAAGTGGGCTGAACTGACCCTACAGATCCTCAGAATCGGCAGCACCGGGACAGCCTGTGGACGGCACACCTCCCCAGGACCGCTCTCCGCTGGGCCAGTCTATGTAACCGGTTTCTCTCGGCTCTGGGCAGGTTCTCTTGTCCATCCTCTTTGAGCCACAAGCTAACGACCCTTGGGGGTCAGCGAGTGTGCCAACGGGAAGCGCAGAAAAGCTTAAGGAATTTGTGATGAAAGCTTTTCTTGTCCTTGGCACTCCAGCTAAGCATTCACATGTGATGTGCGATTTTGCTATTTGCTAACTCTTTTTAGACAGGTTATTCAACCTCCTTTACATGAGTTGCCTTAACTGTAAAATAGGATACTGTTGTTTTCCTCGTAGGATCATCATGAGGCTGAAACAAAGTCACATTCAGGATGAACGAACAATGCATGCACAGAAAGATTTTTGTTGTTTTGGTTTGTTTTTTTGTAGAGAGGAGAGAACATGCACAAGGCGGGGGTGGGGTGGGGGGGAGGGATGGGGCAGAGGGAGAGAGAGAATCCCAAGCAGGCTCCATGCCCAGCAATGCGAGCCACACTCGGGGTTCGACCCCAAAACCTTGAGA
The DNA here is from genome assembly GCF_029215605.1 of Mirounga angustirostris. Taxonomy (NCBI): domain Eukaryota; kingdom Metazoa; phylum Chordata; class Mammalia; order Carnivora; family Phocidae; genus Mirounga; species Mirounga angustirostris. Next base: position 119,298,063 of record NW_026991714.1, read on the forward strand.
TCATGACCTGAGCTGAAATCAAGAGGACACTTAACTGAATGAGCCACCCAGTGCCCCAGGATGGTCTGTTTTAGAGGATTTTTTTTTTTTTTCTTCAAAGAATGGTCCATGAACCATCAGAATTCGTTTCACCTGAGAGGTTTATAGAAAAAGATTCTGGGCTCTGCCCCTGCCCACTGAGATGGAGTCCAGATTTGTCTAATGACAGAATCTTATTAATATCCCTCAGTTTGAGGAGCCATTTGTACCTGTGTGCTGAAAACGTTGAAACATGTGAAGACTCTTTTGGTCCAAGATCAGTGTTTCTCAACTTTAGCTCCCCATTTCATCACACTGATGCTCAGGCCTCTACCCTGCCTAGTTAGATCAGAACCCCTGAGCATGGGGCTCGGGCATCAGTATTTCAAGAAGTACCAGGTGATTCTGGAGTGTCGCCAGAGATGAGAACCACTAGTTTTGCTAAGCTACCAATGAATTCTATCATTCTTTTAAAATTCCATTAATATCTAGCTCCCTTGCACAACCAGCTTTCTGCTGGTTTCTTTCTTACACTACCCCTTCTCTAATAGTCAGCCTCCCTCCATCTTGGATACTGGTCTTCTTTGTTAGTACTTTAACATAGAACCATCTAGTCTCTCCTAGAAGAGACCTCCAATATTTACCTATTAATAGCACTGCTCTGTTGGCATTCCCCTTAGAAATGCAGCCCAATAGGCCACTGGGAGACAGGGCTGGAGGTTGGAATTGAGAAATGGTCTTGACCCCACAACCCCAGGAGACACAGAGTCTCTCCGACAGCCAAGCAGGTGTATGTGGTGGCCTGGAGAGGGAGTTAGGCAGATAAAGGGAAGTCCATTACCTTAAGAGCCGCAGCTGTGTAGAGGAGTGGCTTCTATGTAAAATCAGGCTTCTTTCATGACCTAGCTTTGTACAGTCTTTTAATTAAACTGTTCAGTTGCAATCTAATGGAATAAAAAAAGGTAAACCAAAGTAGTTAATTGCTGGTGGGGGAAAAAGCTAAAATTTTGGACAGATGTCCTTGGCATATGGAAAACAAAACCAAAGTTAGCTAAAAACTTGAAATGTGGAGACTTGGAAATTCTATGGTTCTTTGCCATAAGTTTCTCTGTTTAATGGCAAACAACCCAGGGTCAGGGGCAAGGTGGGGATAAGACTTTTGGCTTTTTTTTTTTTCCTTAAAGATTTTGAGAGAGAGAGAGAGAGAGAGAGAGAGAGAGAGAGAAAGAGACAGACAGACAAACAAGGGGAGCAGCAGAGGGAGAGGGAGAAGCAGGTCTCCTGCTAAGCAGGGAGCCTGACGTGGGGCTCAATCCCAGGACCATGACTTGAGCCGAAGGCAGACGCTTAACCAACTGAGCGACCCAGGCGCCCCAAGACTTTTGGCTTTAATACAAGTTTATAAGCTCTTCTCTTGGAAGTAGGATTGATTGGGGGCGGGGGGGGGGGGTGGAGAAGCACAGACCTCCATGAACTTGAAGATGGAGCAAACGAGAGGGATTTGGAAGGTGCCTAAGGAAGCAAGAAGAGATACTTTTGGAAGAACTGTTGTGTTTGTGTTTTTTTGTTTTTGTTTGTTTTTTTAAAGATTTTATTTGACAGAAAGCAAGAGCAGGAACACAAACAGGGGGAGTGGAAGAGGGAGAGCAGGCTTCCCGCCAAGCAGGGAGCCCAGTGTGGGACTCTATCCCAGGACCCTGGGATCATGACCTGAGCCGAAGGCAGACGCTCAACGACTGAGCCACTCAGGCGCCCTGAGCGGTTGTGTTTTATATGCTCTCCTTAGCATTGTCATATTGCAGCTTCCTTCGTCCCAGATCAAACCGGAGAAAGTAGCTCAACATCAAGGATAATAAGCAATCAAGAATCTGAGAAGAGGTATAATCCATGCATTTTAAACCTATCCGATCTGTAATCTTGCCTCCTGGTGCCTCTCATCTCTCTTCCTCCTTTGCAAAGTGTTCTAGCCAACTGGCTGGTTTGTTTTTGACACCTACATGCCTGTTACTTTGTCCCTGCTTGTGATAGGTTGCAAATAAAAATTCTCTCTTTAGACGGACATGGTCCAAGCTTTCTAGCCAATACTAAGCCTAAAGAACTTCACATCTCAAACTATAAAATAGTGCCCCACAAATTCCTCAGGCAAGACCCATGGTTGGGAAATGGATACATTCATTTTGCCTGATAGGCTCAGGAATTGAGTCCCTATCCCCTTGAGTGCATCCCAAGGATAGGCACCAGACCACAATGGCAGAAGAGAGCCTCCAACAAAGGCCAAGATGAGCACAAAAATTGAATATCACTTTGGTTACAGTTTACCTAGGTCCCATATTTTAATCTTGTTCTAATAATCCCCCCTTCACTCTTAAAGTAGGGAAACCTATTTGAGATGATTTGAGGAAATTAAATGGCTATCACATTGGGTCTTTATCCTTAGAGAAGAAACCCCCTAGGGAACTCTCTACCCCCCCTCCCCCACCACCAACTAGCCAACAAGCCAGAACACCCACTTACTTCCTCATTTTCTCTTGGTCCTAAGGCAAAACCCCAAAGGAAGCCAACACTAACCAAGGAAATGGAGGAAACCGTATTGGGGAAAATTTGAGGAGGACAGGGATTGAGACTGCCCAGGGCGGGGGGGGTGGGGGATGTGAACAGGACCACTCTGAATTTAATGGGTGATGTCCATAGGACCCCAAATAAACAAAGGATTCTAAAGTAAGTTGTTTGAAAGGCCCTTCAGAAACACGGTGGGGATTATAAGAACATTCTGATCAAGATTCACCAGCCTGGATTCAGAAGAGAAGAAAAACCCAACACTGCCCCCATACCCACTGCAGCCTTTGAAGCGGTCTCTTTATTCGCCTGGCCATGAGTCAGTGAGGGCGATACACTCGGGTTTTTTCAAAAGCCTTTTGACATAGTTTAGCTTCAGGAAATAATAGCCAAAGCAAAAGTCACACAATAAAAGATAAAAAGTTTCACGTAGAAACTTTAGGTCCTAGGGCCAAGAGGTGAAAGAAGTGCCAGGTTCATACCTAACACGTGTGGCTGAGCCTACTGTTACTGAGGTCAGGGGAAACTCCCATCCAAGCCTTTTAAGGAACAATTATTTCTGGGAAGACACTTCTAATCCCACCCAAACCATCTTCAAATGTGTTCCCCTGGTCACAGAGGATAGGAAAGGATGAAGAAGGCTACACAGGGCAGTCTGAAACCACATCCTTGCCTAGGCTAGTAAAGGAATCTAGGTCAGAAACTGACAATTCATGTATTTAAAAACAAAGCAAACAACAACAACAAACTAAGAGGGTAGGTCTTAGGTGTTCTTATTTCAAGAGAGTACGAGGGTAATAAACTTTTGGTGGTGATGGATAGGCTTATGGCAGTTTGCCTTGATGGTCCCAGGGGTACAGGCTTCTCTCTGAACTCATCAAGTTATGTTAAATAGGTATGGCTTTTTATAGGTCAATCTTACCTCAAAGTTAAAACAAAAAACAAACCTCTGATCTTGACCTCAAATTTTTCACCCTAACCAGTCATTTCCAGTTGCTTCCTACTATAAATCTCTAGAAAGACAAAGGCTAACTCTTCAAAAACCAGTGAAAGGTGAGAACTTCCGGCTCATTTATCAAGTTTGCTCTAGTTCCCCTCAGGTGCTGCTCCCCCTCCCTTGCTGAAGTTTCCATCCACTGCCTGAAAAGACCCCTCTCGAAGTAGATGCCCAGGCCTTGAGACCTGTGCTCTTGTCCCACTGAAGGCCCACCCCTAGCGATGGACTTCTAGGAGCTGTTTATTATATGAGCCAGATTTCCAACCCTTTATGAGTGGGCCAGAATTGGACTTCTGATCCAACTGAACCACTCACACATCATCCAGGAGGAATTTGGAAGGTCAAGAGCGCCAAGCAGCCTCTGCTTTGGTGTGAGGGCTTAAAAACTAAGTCAGCATGGGATAGCCCTATTCCTCCATATAGGCAAAGAACGGAAAAAGGATGTACAGGAAAGAGCTAGAGAGAGTCCTGACTGAATTTTTTCCAGTCTATGAAACATCCTGGTCTGTGTCTTTTTGTTCATGTTGGCTATAATTGAGGTCTCCTCCTTGTAAATCCCTTCCCTTGACTAAATGCATTGCCCTATTTTCTTCTGTCTTCTCCCTTTCCTATGGGGAGCATGGGAGATAAAAGTGTCCATCTCCTATGCCCCCAAAGTGCTAATCTGGCAATATTCTCGCATTGGTTCTGGAATGCTCTGGTATTTAGTCATTAAGAGACTGAACAGAGGATGCAACCAGTCTGTCTGTCTTTTAAGTTTCCAGTAAGCCCTGAAGGATCTAGTTATTGGTGAGATGAGCTATTACAGAAGACTAATTCTAGAGTTGCCTTAAGCAAAGTGTGCCTTATTTACCAATCTCACTAGCCCGGAGAGGATCTGGAGGACACACGGATTATAAGATGCCAACAGGCAACATTCAGAAACTAAATGATGCCTTTCACACATCCTCTTCATTACGTGTATCCTGGGAAGGGCAGATACTTTTTGGCCAAATATTCCAAGGCCCTACTTCTCTGGGAGGCTGCTGTATCCTGACATAGTTTTCAGGATGCCTCTAGTTCCCCAAGGAAAAGAGATGGTCACCCAGTGTTCCTAGAAAACGGAAATTTCACAGATGTTCAGGCTATCTGCCATAAACAAATCCCCTGTAGAGATAAATTAGGATTTTTATTAGTGGACACACCAGAAGAGTATGCTATTAAAATCAGAGTAATCTAAAATCTAGTTTTCAGGGAGTCTCCAAGACTCCTTCCTTCATGGTTGTTTCATGTATTAAAAAGACATTTGAGGGGCACCTGGGTGGCTCAGTCGTTAAGCATCTGCCTTCAGCTTAGGTCATGATTCCAGGTCCTGGGATCGAGCCCCGCATCGGGCTCCCTGCTCCGCAGGAAGTCTGCTTCTCCCTCTCCCACTCCCCCTGCTTGTGTTCCCTCTCTCGCTGTGTCTCTGTCAAATAAATAAAATCTTAAAAAAAAAAAAAAAAAAAGACATTTGAGTATCTACTATATCCCAGTCACTAGGTTACATTGATGAGATGGGCAGAATTATCCAGAAGTAAACTGGGGAGCTCACTCTAGGTTATCTGGACAGTAAGTCCATTAACACAAAGGATTCTGCTTACCCACCAGAAGGGGTTGCACCTGAGCTTAGCTCTTCATGGAACCAGGGGGCTTCCTTCTCAGAAGATTCTTTAAACTTCCATGGGTCACCTGGCTCTCCCAGAAAACTCCTTTAAATAGCTGGCACTCAAATCCAGATTGCCTAGTGGAAAAGCCATCTGATTATTCCCCCACTGAAGAGGCTGCTCTCAATTTTGTGCCCTAAAAAAGGAAAGTATTATAAATTCATGTCCCCTCAAGAATCACGTTGAGGGGCGCCTGGGTAGCTCAGATGGTTGAGCATCTGCCTTCAGCTCAGGTCATGATCTCAGGGTCCTGGGATCGAGCCCCATGTCGGGCTCCCTGCTTGGCAGGGAGCCTGCTTCTCCCTTTCCCTCTACTGTTCCCCCTGCTTGTGCTCTCTCGCTCTGTCAAATAAACAAACTCTTTAAAAAAAAAAAAAAAAAAAGATTCACATTGAAACCCTACCCAACCCCCCAACACACACTTTGTGTGATGTTAAGAGGTAGGTCTTTGGAAGGTAATTAGGATTAGAGGAGTTCATGAATGGGACTGATCCCTTTACAAGAGTCATGAGAAAGCTTGCTTTGTCTCTGTTCTCCACCATGTGTAGCCTCCACCATGTGGGGCTACAATGCCAAGTCAGCAGTCCACAAGCCAGAAGAGGGCTCTCACCAGAACCAGACCATGCTGGTGCCCTGAGCTCAGATTTCTGGTCTCCAGAACTATAAGAAATAAGTTTATTTTTTGTAAACCACTCAGTCTAGATATTGTTGGGGAGGAAAAAGTTTTCCTCAACCTTTTTAGGATCCCTAAGTGGCCTTCAAAATTTAACTGACAAAGACAAGTTAACAAGAGCGCGCATACACACAAATTTAATGTAAGTTTAAGGAAACAAAGGAGCCTTCATAAGGAAATAAAGACCCGAAGACGTGGTTAAGCTGGGTATTTTTACATTAGCTTTGATGCAGAACCAACAGTCATGGAGAAAGAGGACAGGGTAAAGTAGGAGGTAAGTTTGGTTAAACTAAGGGATACTTAGTGAGGCCTGTTTGGATTATTTGCAGCATCCCTTTTTCTTTGGAAGTAAGATGATTTCTTTCTGTTATAGAAAGGCAATCTTCACATAAGGTTTATAGGACCTATTTCAGGGAAGAAGGGCAGGTAGGGAGGTCAGAGGGACTTCCCTGCTCCCACCATTTTCTCAAACTTGATCAGCTTAAAATATTTAATACACCAACATTCTGGAGTAATGTATCCTGAACCTCATCAGTACTTTGTTCGAGCAGCCCACACGACTGAGACTGATCAGTAATGGGAAAGAGCTCTTCTCCTGAAGCATAGCCCCATATGTTTAGCAGTCCCCTGGCTCCACTACACTTGGTATAATGATAGATTTATGCAGTATTCTCACTGTATCCTGGCCTTGAGGTTTTCTCTATCCCTAATAAAACCTATTTCTTAATCCACACCATAGGACAGAACAGAATTCTTCCCAACATTGGTGCCTATCATAGGAGAGCTTGGAAGGGGCCCACCTGGAGGTCAGTTGATGATTGGCCAGCCCCACACAAGAGGAGGAAAAAAAAAAAAAAAAGTCAACACAAATAATTGCAAATTGAGAAAAGCGTTGTTCAAGTGGTAGGAAGGATCCCATGACAGAATAAATGTGGATACCAACTTAGGTGATATTTTCAGGGAAGACCTAATGTGACCCCTGATCAGTGAAAAGGGCCAACCAGCCACGTGAAGAGCTTAGGGCAGCACTGTCTAGACAGAGAGCATAGTACAAGGGATGTCCCTGGGGAAGAGAGGACTTGGGGACTAAAAAAGCTCAAAGGAGGCCAGTGTGGATGAAAGAGGGTAAAGTGGTGAAAATACGGTTCAAGATGGAACTCCAGAAGCACTCGCCACAACCCAACCGCTATCCAAAGTCCACACACCACTCTGGTTAGCCTCTGCAGTGTGCCTTTCGTACCCCTCTCAAGACTAGTCCAAGGCAGTATTAAAATCCCAACTCACAGCCCCAGGGATACTTTCACTGAGCAGTTCCCCGCCAAGTTGGGAGCACCTCCTCCCCTATGTACTTTCTACCATGTAGAAAGGGTAGGTTAAAGAATCTCACTGCCATGTTTGCATGCTAGACCTGCATCCAGAAGGGTGGTTGTGATGTGGGTGCTGAGGATTATAACTAGTGACAGCTAACATTTGTTGGATCTACTAAGTGCCAAAATTTAGGTGGAATACTCTATAGATGCAGGATTTAATCCTCCAGCATGTATACTTGTCACAGAGCCAGGGGTATTAAGAGAGTATCTGTGAGAGAAACAGGTCATGAAAGGTCATGTTTTCTCTCCAGAACATTTGTCACAGTGGCAGGATAAATTGGGTGCCAAAGCATGTTTATGTTGCAGAATCACTGCTTTCAGATACAGGGATGTTTAGGCAGGTCTTTGAATTTGGCTTGGGAACACATAATTCACAAAGCAAATACACTACTTCTAGCACTCGCCCAACAGGAATCCTAAAATCTGGCCGCTGATAGAAACTTTGTAATAAAATAACTAGGGCTTTCTTAAAGGGAAGGTCTTGGGGTCTTCAAGTCTGGAAGGCAGAGGAAAAAGTGCTTACATTTTCTTCTGTATGAAGACTATGCAGAAGGGAGAGTCACTTTAGATACCTCTGCAGTCTTGCTATAGTCCACTATTTTCTACACTGCAGCCCGGATATTTCTCAAATTTAGATTTTTCTCCATTTCTCTATAAAAAGATACTCTCTCCTGAAGGGCTCAATGCCTTTATTCCCAGGCATTGATCTGGACATCACAGCTTTGAACCACTAAAGGCAGCTCTTCTAAAAGTTTGCCCCTCACCCCAGACATTGTCCAGGGCCTGCACAGCCCCTCACAACTTACATGGCGTAAACAGTGATCACCCCCTCAAATTTACCCTCGCGGGGCGCCTGGGTGGCTCAGATGGTTAAGCGTCTGCCTTCGGCTCAGCTCATGACCCCAGGATCATGGGATCGAGCCCTGCATCAGGCTCCCTGCTCCCTCCCTCTCCCTTTACGGCTACCCCTGCTTGTGCTCAAATAAAATCTTAAAATATTACCCTCGCAATATAAGCACAGTAATAGTTGGATTCTTAACTTGTACACTATTAGCTCCTTGTATTTCTAACAAACCTCTTTTTCTTCCCCTTTCCTGGCTCAAATGGTCACATTTCCCCCTAGAGTGGGTATCTGCCCAGCACTGCCTCTCTCGGAAGGTGTTATTCTCTCATGTTGAGTCCTGTTTTTTTTTTTTTTTTTTTAAGATTTTAGGGAGTGAGCACAGAGGGAGGTGAGAGGGGTTGGAGTGGGGGCACAAGGAGAGAGAAAATCTGAAGCAGACTCCCCACTGAGCACAGAGCCTAATGCAGGACTCGATCCCAGGACCCTGAGATCATGACCTGAGCCAAAAATCAAGAGTCCAATGTTTACCTGACTGAGAGACCTAGGCGCGCCTGTGAATCCTGCCTTCTGATGAGGGCTTCCAGTAACAGAATCCCATTTCCCTAATGACAGTGATTAGCCTAGACTAGCTCTATAACTCTGAGCATAGCACTCTGGCCACGGGAATGGGGGGTGAGGATTGGCAATACATGGTATAGAACATCCACAGCTCCTGGCCACAAGCCCCCATTCCCACAAAATATAAAGTGGCCTAGTCATCAGACCAGCCTGACTCCCAGTAAAGGTCAAACTTAAACTAGCTCAAACCCATGGGAATTTAAGGTCTCTAGAGAAACAGGTTATAGAGATACCCCCCTGAGCTACTGCCCATGCACCCCAGCCTGATGGAATGGGGTTCTGAATTTATAGACAGATTTGTTGCTCTGCAACACTCTAATTTGTTCCTGATAAGGAAGCGTTCAGCTGCAGACAACATAGCGGAGATTTTGTTTCCTGTCAACTCCTCAGTACTCTGGGTAGAGGAGTGCAATCAACTACTTGCAGTAGAAAAGGTCTGTAGCCTCAGTCACCAACTGCAAAGACTATTGTTGATTTTCTGTTCTGGGCATCTTCATCTCCTAGAAGGATATAGTCTTTTGTTTGGGCAAAAATTTAATGTGCAAGAGATAAATAAGAATGACCCAAAGCAATCTCCTTTCCAGCCATATATTTTATCACAAATAACTTTAAAATTTTCCATCTAAGAAAAAAAACTCCTTTCCAGTATTTCTGAATGTTTTTTGGGTTTTTTGTTTGATAAACAGAGGCCAGTAGGTCATAAAATGAGAGTTTACTGCTGGATCAACTCTTCCAGATACTCTGGCTCAGAGCCCGGTCTTTAAAGAGCCCAGGTAGCATTGTTCACCAAGTGTTCTCTACTTCCTGAAGCAGGTTCACTCCTAACAACTGCACAGGATTGAAAGATAGGAGTACAGGGTATGTGTCTGCAGCGGAGTTCTTTCTTACCCCTGGGACTGTGCGCCCAAATTTTCCAGCAGTGAATATACAGAGTTTGACAGGGACTAGGAAAATAAAAGATTTCATAGAATAACGGGGAGTGCAGAGCCCTTGACTCTAATTCATCAAGACTGGATTCAATCAAAAGCAGGAGGGGAAAAAAAAAAAAAAAAAAAAGATAAGCTCCTGAGAAAAACCAAAGGCGCTCAGACCACTAGCACTCTTTCCATTTTCTTGAAGAAACAGAGTCCAGATCAAATAGCTCATGGCCTTTTCCTTGTCAAAGATGAAAAAGTTAAACTTCTATCAGTAGGTAACACTGCATCCCATAGAGGGGCGGGGATCGCCATGGCTAAGAGCCTGGCTCCACCTGCCAACTCTGGGACTTTCAGCAAGTGACTTAACCTCAGTTCCCTGGCTTTTTTTTTTTTTTTTTAGATTTGTATTTTTGCAGCAGAGAGAGAGAGAGAGAGAACGTGCACACGAGTGGCGGGGGGGGGGGGGGCGGGCAGAGGGAGAAGCAGGCTTCCCGCTGAGCAGGGAGCCTGATGGTGGACTCAATTCCAGGACCCTGGGATCATAACCCCAACTGAAGGCAGACACTTAACCGACTGAGCCACCCAGGAGCCCCTCCTGGTTTCATTTTTGTAAGGAGGTTAATACATAGCCTCAGGATGCAGACAGGCTTAAGAAAAAAATTACCTTGGGAGATCACTGTTGGCAGCCTTTCTCAAACCAGTTTAGGAGTACTGCCCACATTGCGTAAGGAGGAACTGACCCCTGAAGTTTAGAGTCTTTGTCACATAAATATCCCTTGAGAATCAGAAACTGCCTATCGAGATCAGTAGATTTGTTGTGAGGTTGTTTTTACGAAGATTCTGTGAATTCATGTTCTGTGCACCATAAGAAACCTCCTGTCAGCTCAGCCTCCGCATCTACTCTTCTGCAACCTGGTCGTGTCTACTCCTCACTTCTCCCTGCTGCCTCTCTCCTTCACAACTCACTGTCCTGCTGGCTCTCTCAGGAGTTCTGGTCTTAAAAGAAATGGCTATAGGGTAAGAAATCATCTATAGTGTTAAATCCTCGCTCAAAACACAAATACAAAAGAACCCCACCTTTTATTTATTTTTTAAAGATTTATTTGAGAGAGAATGAGATAGAGAGAGCGCATGAGAGGGGGGAGGGTCAGAGGGAGAAGCAGACTCCCTGCTGAGCTGGGGGCCCGATGCGGGACTCGATTCCGGGACTCCAGGATCATGACCTGAGCCGAAGGCAGTCACTTAACCAACTGAGCCACCCAGGCGCCACCCCCCCCAACCTTTTTTTAAAAATGTAGCTTTTAATTGTATTTTCATTAAATAGGATTTGGTAAAAATTCCAAAATTAGTAGTAAGATAGGGGATGCTAAGAGAATTGAGTTAATCCATGGAAAGTGTGTAGAGCTTCTGATCTACCAAGCACTTAACAAGTGTTTGCAATTATTATATGTATCCTTTAAATGGGTACTGTGTCCTATTCCTAAGTTTAGGTTTAGCTAAAATTAAAGAGATGCCTGTGAAATAATTAGAAGTGAAACTGTATATTCATTATAAGGAAATAGAAATTGTTTTGAGCACAATTCCATCCTGGAGCCCAAGTGGCTGGTGAGAGGTTAAGTGGTCAACTCCCTTATCCAAGGCTGTCTGTCCAGTCCAGTTCCCTGGTTAATTCACAGACACTCATGGAGGCTCTCATGTTCCAGACTGGGGGCTAGACTTTTACAGAATATGGACCTTTGAGTCAGGCTGATCTAGGTTCAAAAATTGATCCTACCTTTGTTAGATATAAAAATTCAGCCTTGTTCCTTAACCTGTTTAAACACAAGGCTGCCTACATTCAAACCTTAGCTTCCCTTGCTAACACTTTATCCTTTGCAAGTTACTGGACCACTTAGATCTTGAGTTTTCCTTCGGAAATGGGAATCATAGTAGTACCGACTTCACAGGGCCTCCGGAGAATCAGGGGAGACTCCACGCAAATGCTTCAGTGTATTTCCATGTGTCTGGCACATGGAAAATACTCAGGAAGTGGTAGTTGTTCTGAGGACTCCCTACCACCACATAAATGCTTGGATATATATGCCTGCCAGGTACAGAGGGTCTAAAACTCATTCGTTCCCCATTCCCCCACTGCCACCACCCTATCACTGCTCTTGGTATTTCTTCCACCTGAAATTTTCCCTTTTCTGTGATTTCCACTAATCAAACTACTATTGTTCTTCAAAGATCACCTTAGAGATAAAACCCTTTAAGAACAGTCTCCCAAACTACTTATATTTCCTTCCTCTACACTGCTGTAAAATTTTTGGTACAGCTTTTATAAAACTTTGTGTTCCCAATTAGAGAAGCTTACCAGGAATAGAAAAGCAAATTTTACTCCTCCCTGTCCAGTACCAGAAATTGTATTCATGCTAATAGATGGGCATCAAAATTTCTAAAAACAGCCTTGATCGGCACACTGGTGCTTGACTTAGCTCAGAAATCCTTAAATGAAGGGAAGGTGATATTTATTGAATGGATTTTGGGGCCAGTCACTAAACTAGATTTTACATATGTTGTCTCATCAAATAAAATTCATGATGTGATCATCCCAATTCCACATGTGGGGACAGACATTCCGGTTCATGGAATTAACTTCTAGTGATTTAATAGTATGTGCTGGAATCAGAATTCAGACTCAGGTATGTACTTCTAGCTGAATGTTCTTCTGCCAATATTATACCTCTTCCTACATTGTTAGGATTCAATTCAAGGAGAGAAGGGCAGCTCCATTTCCCCACTCTGCCCTCCTACTCAGGTAAGGAGAGAGCTTACCTTACTTCTCCGAGTTTCCCCTCCTTGGCTTCTGAGACACTCGGAATAACCCCACAGAGCCTGAAATCAATCAAGTACTGCTCCTTGTCCTGATTCTCATGGACAGTGGAGCATGATGCTGTCACTAAGTCAGAAAGCAGACCAATGTCTGTGGTCAAGAATAGAACACCTATTTTTAATCAGAGGAACAAGGTTAAGCTGTTTATATAATAAAGCATACTTTTTAGTGTGGCTGTCAAAGCATTCCATATAAGCTATATTGCAAAATTAGTAACATTGTAATTTAGGTATTATACAGGATAATCTACATTTTTCTAATGATGTACAAAATAGGACTCTGGTCATAATTGAGTGAAATATTTAAAGACCTTCCTCTGTTCTGGTAGAGGAAGTTTTATAATAAGCCTATGAAAAAAGTCAACCATTGGAAATTATCCTACATGTTGTCCAATCTAGTAAGGTGACTATGGTAGCCTCTGCACTGGTCAGACCACGTATGTGAGGTGTCATTTCAGGGAATCATGCTTTAAGAGAGTGTGAAGTGGAAGAGATTCTAGAGTGGAGCACTGAAGATGCTGAGTGCTCTTCTAACTATCCTACTCACAAGGGATGCAGGAACAGAGAAGTCTCAAAAGGAACAAGTCACCTGTCCCTAAATACCTGATGGATTCTCCTAGAGAGGAGAAACCACACATACTTGGTGTTACTCCAGAAGGTAGAGCTAAGATCAGAGGTTAGAAGTCTAAAGAGAAGCTGATCTTATAGAACTCTCAAAAATTCTGCCGTTCAGGGGAGAATGCTAACCATCAGACCCAAGCAAGATGTAGGAGGCCACCTGCTAAACACTGAACGACCAGTCACTGCTCACACCCTCTACAATCTTGAGCTGTCCTCTGAGGTCTCTTCCAATTGGCCTATTTCTTTGTCTAACCATGGCTCAAACTTCTCGCCTTCTACCCCACTTGGCCTCTAAGTTGGCCATAAAAGGGAAGGCAGCTGAAAGAGGGGTGGGGGGGTGCACGGAGGCAGAGCCTCTCTGCACAGTGTAATGGGTCTTGGCAAAAGTTCCTTGGGCCTTTGTCCTTTCCAAATGCTGTTACCAAGGCAACTGCTTACTCATGACTGCAAAAGTAGACAGCCCCTACATGAAATTATGACCACTTTGTTCTAAGAACAAAATGATTTGAATGATCAGAGCTTCTTTTACACAAAATGAGAAGCCAGCTAAGTGTTTCCACTCAAGGGGAAAAAAGAACGCGTATGAAGTCTCCAGCTTCAAGCTCCACCATTAGAAATGTATTCTATCAGGTGATGGAAAGGTTAGGAGTAGACCACTGGCGAGGACAAGAAACTAAGTTACAAACACCAATGGGACTGAATGGATCACCCCTTTCCTAAGGTCAAACGTGAAAGAGGATAATAGATGCATGGACTTTCTAGTGAGACTCCCTCGTTTTAAGTGTGGGCCCAGTCACTTAATAGTTGTGTGCCTTTGCCAAGTTACTAAACCTCTCTGCCATCAGGTTCATCATCTATAAAGATTACCTACCTCTGAGTTGGATTAGTGATTTAATACATATGAAGGGCTTAGAATGTACTTGGCATATAGTAAGCTATTTGAGTGTTAGCTATTGTTTTAATGGTGAAAGGGAGGCTGAGGAGGAGGAGAGACTAGGAAGTACTGGAGACAAGATGCCAGGGCCTTTAAGATTTTTGCCTGGGTTCATAGGCAAGTCAGGCAAGGAAAAAGGAATGGACATTTCCTGAGTACCTAGGTACCCAGGAATAAGCCGTTAGAGCCTTGATTTCCAAGAGGGGACAAAATTTTTATTTTGGGGGGGAATAGGAGGGAGAAGGACCAAATCTTAGGAAATGTCCTGAACCTCAGGACTTGTAACAAGACACAATAGAATGACCATAAGCATCTCCAACCCAGCCCCAGAAATGGGTGTTATCAGGCTGCCCAAAAAGAAACATGGAAGCTCCTTCTAGAACAAGGTTTCACTACTGCCTCCCAATTGTGTCCCCTTCCAACTTCTCATTCCCTTACCGTATGATGGGAGGAGGGTGGGGACATCAGCTTCCCATGAAATACTGCCCTCTGTTTTTTCCTTGTAGGTACTTGCGGTCTGGTGCCTAAGAGCTGGACTTTCTAAGCATCTTTGTGCTTGTAGCAAATCAGACCAAATATAAGCAGTGGTATTAGTTCCTACCTACATATCAGCATTTATCAGCCCACAGTCACACCATCCAGTGACTATTCAAAAGAAAAGATGCAGGAGAAAGGCCATTACAACACTTGGTTCTGGAGCAACTTGGATTTCCAAACTCTGTTGCTGAACAGAGGCCCACAGATTTTGACTTCTTGTTCTTATAGTAGAAGCTCCTCTTCTCTCTCCTTTCCCATCAAGTGCCCTCCAAACTGAAGGCCACCAAATTGCCCCATGTTGGTCACCTCAGCAGTTCTTCCCAAGCTGGGGGACAAGTATGGTTTCTTGTATTGAGAAGATAGCCGTGCGAGTCCTGACAGGTTCCCCAACTCCAGAGGACAGACTTATTAAGCACGATAGTCCCAAACGGTCTGCTCAGTGGTAGGGCACCTTCTGAGGTAGATGCTCCCTTAAGTCACAAAAGGGAGTAGGAGGGAAATAAGAACATGGACACTGAGGTTTTACCCTGCACAAAAAAGGCCCCCTTGGGTCTCAAGGTAGACTAACTATTCCCTTCACCCTGATTGTTATCTGTATATAGGCCTAATACTTATAACCTTTTTATTTATTTTATTTTTTTTAGTATTTGTCTCCCTCCAAGAGACTGAAACTTTGGGGAGGGAATACAGATAATGTCTTAGTCATCTATCTAAAGTACTTACCTGAATGTCTCACACATAGGTCAATAAATATGTTTGAACATTTTTTAGATCATAAGGTTCATTCCAGCAAAGATGGAGAAAAAAATTTAATCACTAGTTATTACAGAAGAGGACTACAAAAATACATTTTTCTCAGAAAAGTGTATGAGGGTTCTTCAAAGGAAGAACCAGTAGTGGATGTGTTATCTATGAGATTTATAAGAAATCAGCTCAATTATTAGGGCTGACATGTCTCAAGACTAGGAGAACCAAAGGTGTAATTCCAGTTTGAACGCCAGCAGCCTTAAGACCCAGGATATGCCCATGTTTCAGTTTGAGTCCAAAGGCATGAAAAAGCCTATGTCCCAGTTCAAGGCAGTCTGGCAAGAAGAATTCCCTAAATGAGCATTCAGGGGAGGTGTAGCTTTTTGCTCTAATCAGGCCTGCAAATGGTTTCTCTCCATATGTGGGTGGCCCGCATCCACAGCTTTACTCAGTCTATTAAAATGTTAAACATATCCAAGAGCATCCTCACAGAAATTCCCAGAAACACGTTTGACCAGAAATTTGGGCACCCTCTGCCCAGCCAAGTTGACATATCAAATTAACCATCATGTTCATTATCTAGGAGTCCAAGTAGAACATCCCCACTCCTCTTATATTCATTCCAACACATAAAAAGCACCTACGATGTGCCAGACATTACGCGGTTCTCTTTTTCAGGTCTTGGCCCCCTGAGAAGGTGGGGACACCTGCCTAGTAGCACAAGTGAGCTAGGGTTGCACGGGCATAAGCTAAAGACGACCAGAACAAAAATGCCCCAGCCCAACCGTCAAGCAGGACTCAACTCAGATTTTCGTTTCTAGGCAGTATTGCTAGGGAGGAAAACTTTCCTCCCAGAGAAATCAAAGGCAGTCTTGCTCAGAATGATTCACACAAAGCTTCTCAAACTTGGCTGTACTTTTAAAATCACCTTGGGAGTTAAGAAAAAAAAAAAGTACTTATGCCGGAGCTCCAATTAAATTAGAACACATGGAGGTGGAACCAAGACATTCAGTTTTTCAAAGCTCCCAAAGGGATTCTGCTGTGTAGCCAGGGTGGAGAATCCCAGGTGTATACAACCCGGCTCTTCAAGTTACAGGTTAGGCTTGGGAGATAATTATCCCACTGCTCACCTGTCCGCACTGATGTACACAGACCAGGCTTTCCGGCTGCGGCAAGGATGAGAAACCACTGTGAGCAAACACCTGGTTCTATTACACTGTCCAGTTGGTCAGGGAGGAAATCAGCCCAGTGCTGCCTTGGATTACTAGCTGTGGTTGGAGATTCAGTGGCTCGGGCACTGGCCTCTTGCTAGAACTATTCCCTCCTGATGCATTCTTCGGTCTGCATGCCACCGCTGTGTTTTCTACAGCAAAGCCAAATACCCACATCTGATCTAGTCACCTAGTCCTCTCACCTGAGTATGTCATCAATTTTTCAAAGTAACAGGTAACACGCAGCTGGCTTATATTGCAAGACCACTGCAGACTCTTCGGGGTAAGAAGCCATCAGTTCTCTGCTTCTGGTCAGGACAGCCCAGGTACAGAAGGAGCGCAGCCCGATTCATGCCTAAGGCTACCAGAAGATACAGGGAAGGAGTACCTAGAACTTTCCCGAACCCTATAGACTCTAGTACACATACTGCTTTGAGGGCCAGAAAAAGGAGTTTTACAGCAGAGGACAGCCACACACAAAGCCTTTCCCTCCCCCAGCTTGTCTCCTACAAGGAAGGTCATTTCTGAGTCTCAAGAGTTGCAGGGGTAACACACCTGAGCAGTTTAGGAAAAGAGGCCATCAAGGCAAAATACCTGTGTTTGAATTTCAACATTGCTATTTATCACCTGTGTGACTTTAGGCATTATTTAACTTGATTTTCCTCATAATTAAGAGTTAGGCTAGAGCTGACCTGTGAAAGTTACAGGACATAAAGCACATGGAGGGGTGAGCACAGGACTCAGCCTGCAGTCGTGCTCAAGTCAACATAAGTTACTCTTAATGGAAATGTACCTCCCAGAAGTATGTGCAGTTGAAGTTCTACTAGGGACTCATGAATTCTCAGGTCCCATCAGAGTCTGGGCTGCCTGTCCTGAGTACCTATTAGCGTAGTCACCCCCCACTCTGGGGCAGAGAGAGGACGACTGCTAACCCATTAGGAACCACCTCATGAAAAAATACATGTATAAAATGCTTTGTAAATTAAGCAGAGATCCCCAGTTAGCAAATAGCATAGCATATCCAACATTGTAACTAAGTACACACAGTACACTCTTCCTGCATTGACAACTTCCTAATCATTTGTTTAATAAGGCAGAATGCCATCTTCTGTTAGATTTATGCAATCTTAAGAATTACTTCCCACACACTAAGCACATCGTGCAGGTTTTGTCACATGTAGAACACTGGATACACAGTTCACTCCTGGGAGAATATGGGGTTTTCAAATAAACGCTCTTAAAATACCACTTCCCTCCAACCTTAAGATTATTCTTTCTAGCTGGTTGACTGGGCATTTCTTATTACCTAAATTCTCCAGGTTTACCCATAACCGATCAGGTTTGGCCCAAATGTGAGCATAACAAACACTGGTGTATCATATGCAAGTCTATTGCAGTTTTAACCACTCAATAATGGATACTATGTATTGAGTAGGTCGCAGTTAACTATGTAGTAGAACCTGTGCTAAGTATTTTGCTTGCATTATTTTATATCATCTTCGTAACACCCCTATAATCCCTACTTTATATATATGGAATTCAAAGCTTAGGAAAGTTAAATTCGCAGCTAAAGACACAAGTTACGAAGTGGCAGAATCAGGATTTGAATACACAGGTTTCTAGCTCCCGGGAGCAAACGGTTCATCACCAAGTCTACTGAGAAAGTGGCATGCCAAAGCAACCTTCTGAGCCAGATGGGGCTGAGACCCAGTCAACGCAAACCAACGTAGAGTTTACTCCTATCCCCCACAGGCTAGTTATTTCCTTCCAAACACTCACTAGATTGATGTCACCAGGCAAGTTAATAAAAGATAAAACAAGCAACAGCAAAAATATGAAATAAAATATCTATAGGGAAGAAAAACTGATGACTGAGAATACCCACAATAGTCGTTTTTACTAAAAAATGCAGTTCTGTAAAATTAGAGAATTACGAGTGAAATACCTATATAACTGCAATAGTTTTCTTGTTACTGCTACAAAAAAATTACCACAAACTTAGCAGGTTAAAACAACATGAACTTCGGTCGCCTGGGTGGCTCAGTTGTTAAGCGTCTGCCTTCGGCTCAGGCCATGATCCCAGAGCCCTGGGATCGAGCCCCGCATTGGGCTCCCTCCTCAGCGGGAAGCCTGCCTCTCCCTCTCCCACTCTCCCTGCTTGTGTTCCCTCTCTCGCTGTCTCTCTGTCAAATAAATAAATAAAATCTTTAAAAAAATAAAATTAAAATTAAAAAAATAAAACAACATGAACTTGTTCTCTTACGGTTTTGGAGGTGAGAAGTCCAACATCAGCCTCACTGGCCTAAAGTCAAGGTGTTGGCAGGACCGGTTCTTCCCGGAAGCTCTTGGGAAGAATGTTTCCTCGACTTTTCAGCTTCCAAAGAGCTCCCGCGTCCTGGGGCTCCCGGGCGCCTCCATCTGCACATGCGCAATGGGCCTCTCGCCCGCTCTTACAAGGATCCTTGTGATTACATGGGGCCCACCTGTAACACCACTCTTCCCATCTCAACACCCTTAACGTAACCACATCAGTAAAGTATTTTTTGGCCAAATAAGGTAATATATCCACCAGTTCTAGGTGTGAGGACATGAACGTCTTTGGGGGCCATTATTCTGTCCATCGCAATGACCAACATTTATATTTTTTTCGTTAAGACAAATTTTTAAAATTAATTAGAAAGGAAGCCAACCTTTTTGTAAATACCTGTGTCCAATTTCCAATTAATTTGTGTTTCTGGGGGGCTTTCATGTCTAAGTAATGATGAGTTGTTTTTTTTTTCCTTTTGGTTGGAAACTTTCTGGAAAACGTGGGTGCAGGGACAGTGGTACCGTCTGGGTTACTGAGCAGCTTGGATGAGCATCTGTGGAGGAATCACTGTGGTGGGTTATATTTAAAAACTGTTTCTTCCAAATGTTCAGAACAGGGCCAGGTCTGTACTAAGAAGCAGCCTTAAATCTGCTGCGGAAAGAAAAAAAAGGTAGAGATTATAAAATGCAGAAGGTGGTTACATCAATTCATTTAATATTAGCAGCTCACTAATAATGAGTGACGAAGCAAAGAGGATTAAAGGAGAGAGATAAAAACCTGCAGCTTCTTGACTGATCACTGAACCAGTTAATCATATTCTGATGAGAAGAGAGTAGAGCAAGAAATCATAGGCACCAGATTCCCCTGAGTTTTTTTTTCTAGCCATGGAAAAAAAAGACCATAGTGCTCAGATGCCCTTTGAATGAAACTGGATCCCAAAAACAAACAAACAAACAAAAAACAAAGAAAAACAAAAAAAACGCAGTAAAGTCTGAGTAGGGCGAGCCCAGACAGAAATGTATTTATTTGCTTTTGTTTTGTTTCTTCCTTGAACTGGTCATTGGAGAACTTCCACTCCCTCAGTGCCCTGAGGGGAGATGTACAGTCTCCTGACCTCCCAGTCTGATGGAGAAAAGAGCCCTACACCTGTTGCTACACAGAGCTCTGGGTTTTGAAGGTTCAAGTTGCTGCTTCTAAAAGAATCAAGTGAAATTGAAAGTACATGGGTGGGGGGGATGGGGTAACGGGGTGATGGGCATTAAGGAGGGCACGCTTAGGGGCGCCTGGGTGGCTCAGTTGGTTAAGGAGGGCACGTGTGGTGATGAGCACTGGGTGTTATAACCAAGTAATGAATCGTTGAACACTACATCTGAAAGTAAGGATATACTATATGCCGGCTAATTGAACATAATAATAAACAAAAAGAAAGTACATTTGTAAAGAGATTAACACAGTTCCAATAGGAGGAAACTCATGTTTACCTAAATGTTCCCCCCTTTTTCAGGCTTGCTTCTCCTAACATTTCAATGTGTATTTTCATCTCCTAGGAGGGCATTAACTGATACACATGTTACTTTTTTAAGAAACTGTGATATAGCTTATTTTTTTTAAATAATCTTATGTGAAAATATGTATCAGATGCTTTAAAACAACTAGCCATATCTAATAAAATATTCGTATTACCCTAATTAGAATTCCCTTCACGTCAGTGAGGAGAGACAGGGAACTTTTCTGCTAGTAGTTCCTAAAACTTGCTAAAGTACCTCTCAGTCTTTAATGTGCACACAAAACACCTAAGGATGTTGTTAAAATGCAAATTACGACTCAATGGGGAGAGGGGAGAAGAGGAGGGTCATAGAGTCTCTTTCTTACACGCCCCCAAGTGAGGTCATCGTTGCTCTCCTTCCCCCTGTGAGTAGTTATGTCATAGGGAACTTTATAAAATTACAGATTTCGGGGTGCCTGGGTGGCTCAGTCGTTAAGCGTCTGCCTTCGGCTCAGGTCATGATCCCAGAGTGCTGGGATCGAGTCCCGCGTCGGGCTCCCTGCTCTGCGGGAGGTCTGCTTCTCCCTCTCCCACTCCCCCTGCTTGTGTTCCTACTCTCGCTATGTCTCTCTGTGTCAAAAAAATAAATAAAATCTTTTTTAAAAAATAAAAATAAAATAAAATAAAATAAAATTACAGATTTCCCAAGTGCGCCTCTCCCGCTCCCGACCCCCCGCAGAGCTGTAATTTTTAACAAGGCCCCTCGGATTATTTCTACACCACCGGCCTTACACTGATTCAGTGAGCGGAACTGGCACAGCGGTTACAATTCAAATGCTTGCTAGGGGCATGTAGTCACCTAAATGCTCGAACTGGACTTACTTGAAAATGGGCGCTAAGCTGGTTGGTCCGGGACCAAGCCTCAGGCCAGCCTTCCTCACCCTCCCCATGCTCCGCAGCCACCAACACGGTATGGCCACAGTGCAAACTGTCAGTCCACAGGCCAGCAGGGGGTGACCTCTGAGCCTGGAGCCGGCTGTCTGAACATTTTGAAGGCCATGACCCCTGTGAGAATTGAATGTCCATTATGGGACATCTACTGCCAGCAAAATCTACAAACACATGCACACATTTCATAAACAGTTTCAGGAAGTTGCATATTCCTCTTCCATCCATAGATTCCCTGAAAGTTCATGACCTCGGGCTGAGAATCCCTGGGCCGTCCTTCAAGCACCATCTGCCTCAGTGATGGACAACATGCAAGTTTCAAATCTCATCTCGTTATCCTTTTGACTCCTCTGGGTCAGCCCCAGAACCTTTCTGTAAAACGATCCACCCCACCAGACTAAGGGCTTCTCCCTCCCAACACCCAGGTGCTCCCTGTGATCCTGGCCTCAGAACCTGAGTTCAGGTTGCACTGTCTGCCTCTGTTTCCCATCCTGTTTTGACTTGCTTCCTGAATGAGGCTCTAAAAAGTTCCCTGCTAAGTGTAATTATCCCTTTCGAGGCCAAGTGTCTGTTTTTTAAGGCTTCTTTGCCAATCTCCCAACTTTGAGACTGCTACATTTAATCAGAAGTTATTACTTAAGACATCTCATTTGATCACTTAGTCTCTATGCCAGGAAAGGTCTTATGCTTCTTATCCTTGCAGTTTTAGCAATCTTAAAAGCCCTCTGCTTAGAGGGACTTTCTTTTTCACTCTTTTTGAAAAAAAAAAAAGTTTTAAAATGCAAATATATTTTGAACAGAACACAATTATAAGTCAGAGGACGTGCAAAGAAATATAAGAATTTTAGCATTAAAATGAAGAAATGAAGTCTTCCGCTTGGATTTGGATGCTAATGCACCTGCACACACACATCATAGAGCTTTGGTATTGTATGGTTATTCAGTTTAATTATTTTATCACCTATTCCTGTAAATTTTCTTAGGAATTTCTGTTTCATAATATTTCTTATGCTCCATTGTGCAATAATAGAGGGTTATAGAATAGAGCATTACTAATGAGTTATAATATATGACAATACACATTGAAAATTTTTCTTCACTTAAAGAGAACGCAAATAATTAGTTGATTACAAATGCAGAACTAAGAAGTATCAGCAAATATTGGTTTTTCCCTTCTCATGAAATTTATCACATTGTAGCTGCAAAAAATAAGAGGAGGAGGGAATGCTCTAAAGACTTATCCAAACAAACATTTACTGCTACCTTTTCTATATGATCATGAGGCAGCTGTTAGGTACCAAGTTTTCTGTTTTACATGATGAAGAAGAGAATTTACAATTCAAGAAACAATTTGTTTGGATATAAACCTCTTTCTTGAGTAGACTTGGTGTTTAGAGTCCAGAATGAAGCCCTGCCATGTCACTTAGTGATAATGGAAATTAGTTTGATCTCTGAGAGTGAAATTTTAAACCAACAAAGAATTGATCAAAGTGAAAGCATGCAAAAATCAAGCCTACAAAATAGACTTGGTCTCATAAAAACTGTATATCTGAGACCTGTATGAATATCCAAAGGAAGATTGTGACAATTATGAGTGGATAGGTCAGTCAACATAACATTTAAAAGACTTTGCAAAGTCAAATTATCGTACTGCACACCCGCACCTTATGAAGTTTTGTTCAACAGACATTAATTATTTGTTTGTATTGTTATGTGGAGAAATCAAACCATTTTAAGCTAATGCCATTAAATATTTGACTCCTCTGACCTTTTTTCTTGATCCTATATGTATTGTTTTTCCATCACTGATGTAACAGATTTCCACACACCAAGTAACTTAAATATCTAAATAATCCAAAAAAGGCAGGAAAGAAAGTAAAGAGGAACAAAAACCAAAGCTAAAGAGAAGGTAAATAAAATGGTGTCTTCAATCTATCCATATCAATAACTATGTTAAACATTAGTGGCCTAAATAAAACACTCCAATTAAAAGGCAGAAATTAATAGTGTAGATTTTTAAAAAGCAAGACCCAACCATGCGCTGCTTCAAAGTGACAAATTTTACATATAAAGGCAAAGACAATTTGAAAGGAAATGGGAGGGAAAGAAGAGGAAGATATACTATGCAAACAATAAGCATAAGAAGGCTGGAATGACTTTTTATATCAGAAGAAAAGGCTTCAAATATAAAAATTAATGAACTTTAAGACAAAAAGGATATTTCATGATGATAAAAGATACAATTCAAGAAGATGGGCTCGCTTCAGCAGCACATATACATCAAGAAGACATAACAACTTAAAATGTATATTCACTTAATGATGGAAACTCAAACTATATGAATCAAAAATTGAGTTAAAGGAAGAGAGAGACCACTGTACAGTTAAAGTAGAAGATTTTAACATCCATTTTTCAATAATTCGTAGACCAACTAAACATTAAAATGTTAGGAAGGACATAGAGATCTGAATACCTTTAAACACTTCAATTTAATTGATGTTCATAGAACACAACAGTCAACAAGTGCGGAATATGTATTTTTTCAAGCTCACATGGTACATTCCCCAAGGGAGATCATACACTGAATCATAAAGCAAGTCACAGTATTTTTATGGCACTGAAATTATACAAAGGGTATCCTCTGATCACAATAGAATTTGATTTAAAAATCAATAAAACAATATATCTAGGAAAACTCTACAGAGAGTTTAAACGATACATCTCTAAATAATTTGTGGGTGAAAGACGAAATCACAGGGAAATTTGAAAATATTTTGTAGGGCAGGCCAGCAGGCTGGAAACTGAAGGTAAGAGTTGATGTTGCAGTCTTGAGCCTGAAATCTGCAAGCAGGATTGCTGGCTGGAAATTCAGTCAGGATGCTATGTTGCAGGCTTCAGGCAGAATTTCTTCTTTGAGAAACCTCAGTTTTTTGCTCTGAAGGCTCTCAATTAACTGGGTGAAGCCCACACACATTTTAAAAGGTAATCTGCTTTACTTAAAGACTATTTATTGCAAATGTTAATTATATCCATCTACAAATACCTTCACAGTAACAACTCGTCTAGTGTTCTACCAAACAGCTGTACACCTAAGTCAAGTTGACACAAAAACATTAACCATCACATATAAAACATCAAAATGTGAAAGATGAAGCTGAGGTGGTGCTTAGGGGGAATTTATAGTTTTAAATGCCTAAATTTGAAAAGAAGAGTGAGCACAGGGTGTCATACACACCTGGGTGGCTCAGTCGGTTAAGTGTCTGCCTTCGGCTCAGATCATGATCCTGGAGTCTCGGGATCGAGTCCCGCATCGGGCTCCCTGCTCGGCGGGGAGTCTGCTTCTCCCTCTGGCCCTCCCCCTCTCATGTGCTCTCTCTCTCTCTCAAATAAAAAAAAAAAAAAAACTTAAAATCTTAAAAAAAAAATTTAAGAGAGATCATTGCTCAACTCATTTTATGAAACCAGTATAACCCTGATGCCAATCTGACAACGACATTACTAAGAAAGAAAATTACAAATAAATATTCCTCATGAATATAGATATAAAGTCCTTAAGAAAATATAAGCAAGTAAATCCAAAAACTATAAAAAAGGATAACAGATCATGACCAAGTAGGATTTATACCAGGAATGCAAAGTTAGCCTAACATTAAAAAATCAATGTAATTCATTATATTAAAAAAAAAAGACAGAAAACCATATGATCCTTTTGTATGGAAAGGATTAACACTATGCATAATAAAAGCTCTGAACAAACTAGGAATAATAGTGAACACCTATTACCCTATTACCATAATGTCAAATGACATCTGTGAAAAACCTACAAGTAATATCATCCTTTTTTTTTTAAAGGTTTTATTTATTTATTTGACAGAGAGATAGAGAGAGAGCACAAGTAGGCAGAGAAGCAGGCGGAGGGAGAGGGAGAAGCAGGCTCCCCGCAGAGCAGGGAGCCCGATGCGGGACTCGATCCCAGGACCCTGGGATCATGACCTGAGCCAAAGGCAGCCGCTTCACTGACTGAGCCACCCAGGCGCCCAAGTAATATCATCCTTAATGGTGAAAGTGTGAATTATTTCATCCAAAGATCAGGAACTTCTACCCTACATTGCTCTGGAAATCCTAGTTATTTCAATAAGATGAGAAAATTTTTTTAAAAAGACATAAAAGTTGGAACAGAAAAAAAAATTGACATTGTTTGCAGATAATATAATTTTTTACATTGAAAATCCCAAAGAATCTACAAAACAACTAGTAGAACCAATAAAAACACTTACCCAGGATACAGAATATAAGGCTAATATTTGTAAAATCTATTATATTCTTATATACTATAGCAAATAAATGCAAAGTGAATTTTTTAAAAATTCCACTTACAGTGGTATCAAAAATAGAAAATACAAAAGAATAAATCTAATAAAAGAGACCCAATATCTTGACACTTAAAGCTGCAAAATGTTGTGACAGAAATTAAGGAATTTCTAAAAAAAATGGAAAGATATGGTCATAGATTGGGAGACTCATATTGTAAAGCTGATAATTCTCACCAAATTGATCTATAGATTTAATATAATCCCAATTAAAATTTCAACAGGGTTTTTATAGAAACTGACATGTCAATTCTAAAATTTATTAGGAAATGCAAAAGTTCCAGATATCAAACCAATTTTGAAAGAGAGAAGTAAACTTGGAGAAATATTAAATTTTAGAACTTACTTTAAAGTCACAATAATGAAAATAGATTGGTATTGATAAAGAGGTAGACATACAGATTAATGGAATAGAGAGTCTAGAAGCAGAACTACATATATTTGATTGATTTTGACAGATTTCTAAGGTAATTCAAAGGAGAAAGGAAAAGTCCTTTCAACAAATGTTACTACGCAAATGGATATCCATGTAGGAAAAAAATGAAAATTGGTCCTTATCTCACACCACAAACTACTCTGAATCTTTTGTGCGCAAAAGTAGTTTTACAAATCGAAAATTCAGGACATGGATTATTGGCCTGGATGTAAAATCCAAAATTATAATACTTATATGGGGGAAAAAGAGATTATTATGATGATTTTTTAGGTGGGCAATGGGTTCTTATATAGAAAGCACAAAGCATGTAACATAAAATTTTTAATTTATGAATTAGACTTAATGAAAATGAAAAGCTTTTCCTCTTTAAAAGTCACCAGTAAGAAAACAAAAACAAAAACAAGCCACTAATTGAGAGAAAACTCTCAAAACACAAATATCAAAAGACTTATATCCAGAAAAAAAAAAAAATCATTCCAGCTCAATAACAAAAGGCAAATGCCCAATAAGTAAATGAGCAATAGATTTAAAGACACTTCACCAAAGAAGATATACAAATGGTCAATAAGTATATAAAAAAATAAAAAGCTCAACATCATTAGCCATCAGGAAAAAGCAATTTAAACCATAATGTAATACATACTCATGAGAATGGCTACGATTAGAATAACTGACCATACCATGTATTGGCAAGGATCTGGAGCAATTAGAGTTCTCAAACACTTCAGCTGAGAATGTAAAACAATACAATCAATTTGTAAAACTACTTTTTCCATTTGTTAAAATGTTACATGTATCCTACCATAACATCCAAGCATTCTGCTTCTAGGAATTAATCCAAGAAAAACATATGTATATAAGTTCTTACATAGACTTGTGCACAAAAGGTTCATAGTAGCTTAAGTGTAATAGACAAAATCTGGGAAAAACTCAGAAGTTCATCAACAAATGAATGGGTAAACAAATCATGAATGATCTATACACAATGGAATATTAGTCAGCAATTAAAAGGAAAGAAGTACTGATAGATGCAACAATTTGGATTCATATCCAAATTTGGATTCTAACAATTAGAATCATTATGTTGAAGAAGAGAAACTGGGTGAAAAAAATCTGTATTATTCCGTCCATTTAAAGCAGAAAAACTGACAAAACCAATTATGCTGTTAGAATACAGTCTTGTGGTTACTTTTGAGAAGTGGTACTAACTAGGAGGGGAATGAGAGAGGCTTCAGGGGTCCCTATAATGTTTTTTATTTCTTGATGTAGGTACTGGTTATATAATTGCATTCATAGAAAGAAAATTTATCAAACTGAATATTAATGATTGGTGTATATTTCTGTATATATGCTATAATTCAATATACATTTCAAAATACAAAAACAAGAGAACATGATTACAGACCCTGCATTTTCTACTCCTTTGAGCATTAATAGAGCTATTTGTATTTGTATTTGCCATGCCCTTTGCGACCCTGTCGCATTGCATCAGAGGGTCACACTCTATCCTTGAACTTGGAAGCTAGTAGTCCCCTCATCCTCATCACTGACTAACACCAGCACTTGTACCATCCAGAAGTGGCAGCCACATGAACATTACAGACCTCTTGGCTGACATCTAATGAGAATAAACCTCTGTTCTGTTTAGAGAATATTCGCAGGACATTCTAAGTTTATTTATTCACACACACACCCACCACCACCACCACCGCCTCTACCCACATTGCTAAGGAAAAGAACAAAAATTATATCGTAGTTATTGAAAGTAGTACTCTTTGCCATATGTTTGCCTAGCTCCCCTCTTCTGATGATCATGAGGGAGAATAATGATAATTCTGTCACTATTTGGGGCAATTATTGCCTTTTCATACAATCCTAATTGACAAATGCATTTGCAAATTCAGGCCATGTGCAGATGGTCATGATTCTGTGAATAAATAGAAGGACTTTTATTCCAAATCTGAAACAAATATTACCTCTCCAGGTCAAGTTCTGACAGGACTATCTGTTAGAAACCTTGTCTCAACCCCCAGAATCCTGCTTGGGGGAAAATTAGCTGAGGGAAAAACGTGGTGGCCTACATGTGTCAGTCACCATGAAGCTGCTAGAAAACCTGAATTCTACCCCCAGGGAAGACAAAAAATTGTCTGGAGAACACATCAGAGCCCACGACAGATACTAAGATATCTGAACTTATGAAAAGTTGATTTAAAAAATAGTCCCAATTATACACCTTATTGTACCCATGCTTCTTGAAAATATGACTTTGCAGTTTATCCTATCAAAATGATGAGCCTCTTGGGGCACCCGGGTGGTACAGTTGGTTGAATGGACTCTTGGTTTTGGCCCAGGTCATGATCTCAGGGTCGTGAGATTAAGCCTGGCCTTGACTCTGCACTCAGCGTGGAGTCTGTTTGAGATTCTCTCTCCCTCTCCTTCTGCCCCTCCTGCTCATGTTCTCTCTCTCTCTCTCAAATAAATAAATAAATCTTAAAAAAAAAAAAAAAAAAAAAAGATGAGCCTCTTCTTTCACCCCCTTGAATCTAGGCCAGTCCTGTGACTTGCTTAGGTTAATAGAATATGGAGAAAATGATGTTGTGTTAGTTCTGAGCCTAAGTCTCAAGAGTTGTGTGTGCTTCCCCTTTCTTTGCTGGAATCCTGCCACTACTGAACAAACCCTAGCTAGTCGCCTGAAGAGAATTCAGTTGTAGTAGCCAAAATTTTCCTAGACCAGCCTATAACCAGCTGATCCTCATACCCATAAGAGCCTACTCAAGATCCGCAGAGTTGCTTGTCCAACCTACAGCTGATCATAGACACAGTATGAGCCTGGAGGAGTCCAGAACTGCCTAGCTGACAAACTGACAAACCCGATATATTTGTATTACTCAGGCACTAAGGCTTGGGATGGTTTGCTATGTGAATAGTTAGGCAACAAGGAGCTGAAACAGAAATCTGAGGGTATCTCTATTACCATCATCAGAGATGTAGATCTTTGGGAAGAGTCTTTGGCCTAATTTTCCTCATTTTATGAATATAAGTAAAGGTAAACATAAAGGACATGAACTAAGAGTCAAAAATACCAGCCTTTTTTTAATTCCATTATAGCTAATATTACAAAATTTATTTGAACAGTTTCATTATAATAACCGTATTAATAACTACTGGCATTTAGGCACTTAATATAGACAGAAGTATTCTAAACATTTTACATCATTTTTTCCCTATAATCTGAGGAAATGGATTGTTCAGAATCACACATGGAACTAGTATAGGAATGCACATCCTTCTGACACCAGAGCCCCTGTCCTACAGTTTCACTCTATTCTACCACCTCCCATGATGGTAAGGCATGGAACTGCACCTTGCACGGGCCTGCAATTCTAAAGTCAGTACATCAAGCAAATAATAACTACAGTCAAAATTATCCTGGAAAATGTCTTTGTCTATAAATTGTAACACCAGCTGTCAGGAAGTCCACCAGACTCAGTTTTATCCTCCAATATTGTAGAGACAGCTACAGTTTGGGAGGAACAGAAGTCAGTCTACATAGCTGGACTGTATTTCAGAGTCCATGTTGAATAAAAAAGATCCATGCATACATGGCCATGTATTTTATACATGGTTAGATGCTCACACTATGAAAGATGCAGGAGACCTGAAACCCACTGAATGATCATCATACTCACTCATCTCATTTTTCTTTTGGCTCATAATCCAGACTGACAGATGGAATCACTTGAGGTATTAAAATTTGCTCTTTCTCTATTCCTGTCTCTTCTCATTGCCAAGTGTTCAAACACTTAAATTCACAAAAGTTAAATGTGTATCTGGTGCGACTCCACTATACTGTTTTGGGAAAGGGTAACCTGCCATGAGTTCCAGAGTAATCAAGGAGGTTGGAGCTACATGGAGAACTGGAAAGCGTACTCCCCCAGGGTCAGGAAGCCCTGGTCTTGATCCCTGATCTGGCACTAACTTGCTCTGTGACTTTGTTACATGTCAACATTAAGTCGACAGCCCTGAAGCTCAGTTTCCTTGCCTGTAACACGTTTTTTGACTCTGAAACAAGCCTGAACGCTTTCATACCAAAGATAAGATCTACTAGGTAAAGTGTGACTGCTTCCAGGAAATCAAAAAGGGTAGGGGAGGGGCAGGATTGATGTTAGGCTCCTGGTCCTTAGAGTGCAACTGACTTCCCTGAAACTCTCCCAGATGCTTCCTGAGATGCAGGCTTCCCGCACCTTCTATCAGCTGCACCCTGGACTCATGAGCTCTATGATGTCATGGACCCAGGATCTGACAGTCCTGAGCTCCAACCTTAGCTTTTTCCCTTATTACCAGCATAAACCTTGGCAATGTACCTAAGCTCTTTCTAATTTTAATTTATTCATGCACGCAACAGAACTAATAATGCATATCTAACCCACCTATATAATAATAGATGGTGTTTTTGTTAAATATGTAAGATAACATATCTTAGGCCCAGTTATTTTGTGTCCCTTGATATCATTTAAACATTCCATAAGCAATAAAAACAGAAAACTAACTTAAGAAAAAAAATTACCACAGTGGAATGATACTGAGTGAGCTCAAAAAACTGAAGAGACAAAACCAAACCTGGGAAGGACTAGGCCCAGGGCAATTTGGGTGTTTCCACAATAGAGGAGCATTCCTAGCTGGGTCTCTGCCCCACCCACCTTCTGTGTTCAGGATACGAATTGCTGGGAAAGATAACCCAACTGTACTAGTTTGGATCATCTGACTACACTGGATCAAAGGTAAAGAGCCCTGTGGTGGAAAACCCCATTCAAGCCACATGGAGTGAAAAGGGTGAGCTCCCTAGAGGAAGGAAGTACTGTTTCCAGAACAATAGAAGGGATGCTGGGCAGAGAGAAAACAGGTTCCATGCCCAGTCCTGAGAGTTATCATCAACGTCACACAAAGTTTAGGTCCCAAAGTCATTGTTGTTGTTTTTTAAATGGCCTACCCAATGATATTTTCCCCTAGCTATGTCCTTGCCATGACCTTTCCTGCTACCCTACCTGCCTTCCTGTTGTTGGCCCTTTTTTGTGGTTCTAGATAGTTTCCTGTTGAGAGCCTTGCTGAGTTTAATTACTTTTAGGGGAAAAACTCTTCATGCTGGTGAACTCAGCCATAAAACACCATCAATCCAATGAGTAGGCCTAGGTTCCCCCCTAACACAAGACTTTTGTTTTTGTCTTTGTTTTTTTCACTTACAGAACAATACAAACAAACTCCACATAACTGATGAATCAGTAAATTTTAAAACTTTGATCTTCACCCGGAGGCAACACAAAGAAACTCTGAAACCAGAGCAGGAACGTAGTGTGTCCTCCATGAACTCCTCCCTCCACAAACTCATTCAGTGCTATTTGAATAGCTACCACAGGCTTGGTCTGATCTCTTGAGCCCTCCATAACATTGGATCAGACAGTAACATCAACGCTATGTTCAGCCATGAGGGAAATCAAGGTCAAAAACAGACCCATGAATAGTGCAAGCTATTTTTTGGTTTGTAATTTTTCTTAGGAAAACAAGGAGATGCTTGGTCTATATATTTAGGCTTGAGAGCTCCAGATCCTAACGTGAACTTTCTGGGTAATGTCTTGTGATTCATTTCGTCTCTCTGTGACCTTTTCAGACCCAGCACAAAACACATGGATGGAAATTCACACCAGCAATTCACAGGTGGGGAAGTGGAATTCAGTCCAATTCAGTTTTTAGTGTAGCAGAACCACTATAAGTCAGGATACCTGGGCTCTGATCGAACTGCCAACTGCTTCCTAACGTGAGGGGAGTTGCTTTCCTTCCATGGGTCTTGGTTTTCTCCTCCCTCATGTGAGGATGCTGAGCCACTTATTTCTAAGTTGCTTTCCTTCCTGTGTTGATGTTCAATGAAGCTAGGGCCAGAGGGACTCCTAGGAATAAATGCTTCCAGTACTCAGAGGACCCAACTTCCTCCTGGGGAGGAAACATGGAAATTAAAGGGCCCCATTTGCTCACCTTGACTTAGCTGGGGGTGAAGAGCTGAAAAGGGCACCTGCTGATGTTATTCAAGAACTCCAGAATATCATTCTTTGTGGGCACTGATTCTATGATATTTGGGATGACAATAAAAGTTGGAGTCAGCAAACTTTTTCTGTAAAAGGTCAGATAATAAATATTTTAGGCTTCACAGGGCTAGTCTCTGTTGCAATCACTCAACCCGCACCATTGTCGTGTGAAAGCAGATGCAGACAATCCTTAAACATAGTAGCAGGTTGTGTTCTATTACAAAACAGGTGGTGGGGACTTGACCAATGTGCTGTAGTTCGCTGACCCATGATGTAAATGGCAGCCTTTGGAAGATCACTGAAATAGGAGCCACAAGATGTAGGTCGAAGCCAAAGTTCACCATTAAAGTAACTGGCCAATTATTTAACTTCTGTAAATCTCAGTTCCTTCATTTTCAAATGAGAAAAAGAACAAAAGAAAAGAAAATGGTACACACTGTGCCTCAAAGGAGTAAGAATGCTAACAGTTAACACTGGAATATTATAAAACTTAAAATATTCCTTTCACATTTATCATCACATTTAATTCTAAAAAACAAAAACCCTTAGTATCCACCTAAACTGGTAGTTGTTACCTAATTCCTAACATTCTGGCTTGTAGATATCATTATTCCCATTTTATGGAAAAGACACTGAAGGTCATGTGAGGGGGGGAAATGAGGTGAAAACTGTCGGGTGCTACATTAGCACAAGGTGCCATAATTATTCAAGATGAGGAAAATAAGGTCTCCCAAGTCCTCCCTTCACAGGTTCAAGGAGTGGATTTTCATCCTGGCGTTTAAAATCCAATTCAACATACATGTTCTAACATCCACTGTCATGCGTAATCAGCCTCCACCCTCAAGGAGCTTCTGATCCTCATAAAGAGCCCTAATTTACCCCCAAGGAGAGGCTGGAGAATCCCTCCTATGTCCTTGTCCTCTCTCAGAGCATATCCAGGAAAAGAGCTGCTGCTATTTGCATGGACATGGTAGTTACGTGGCAACAGAGAACCAGGCGTGTTTCCTACCTCTGCCAATAAGACACATGGAGGAATGGGGAGGGGGAAATACTCCGAGAAATCTGGAATCTTCCAACTGCCAACAGCCCTAGGTGAGAAGGCTTTGAGAATTCTCCTTTGCCTGAGGCTATGGAAAGACAAGGGTGACAGGTACACAGGCAGTGTCTTCCCAGGCTTGAAAGGGGATGATCAGACTAAAAGACATACATGGAGATCACCACTTTCAAGGGTTTGAAATCATCCCAGACATCACTTTAAAACATTTTACAATTTTGAAGAGCGAAGATCACAGCTGTTGAATTTCATTTGCACAGTATAATTTGACACTTACATGACTTTTTTGGGTGTTTTTGACATATATTTTTCTACCATTAAAGGGAGCATTGTACTAATATGGAAAACCAGGAAAACACAGGAAAAAAAATGATTGATGAAATAAGAGTAATCCATAATTCCATAAGGCAAAATAACTATTAATGTGGCAGATTGTTTTCAAAGATTGTTTTCAAAGATGGCCACAGCCATTCTTCCCCTTGTGCATGCCCTTTGGCTATTGACCTTGCCATTCGCATCCAGAAGTGGAGTTTGATTTTCCCTTCCATTGAATCTGGGCGAACACTGCAGCTTGTTTTGCCAATAGAATGTCACAGAGTGACGTTTTATAAATAATGATGCTAGGCCTTAAGAGAACTTAGAGCTTTTGTTTTTGTCTGCTTGGAGCCCTGAGTCTCCATATTAAAAAAAAAAAAAAAAAAGTCTAAGGGCTCCTGTGTGGCTCAGTTGATTAAGTGTCTGACTCTTGATCTCAGCTCAGGTCTTGATCTCAGGGTCATGAGTTCAAGCACAGCATGGGGCTCCTTTAAAAAAAAAATGTCTTCTAGGGCGCCTATGTGACTCAGATGGTCAAGCATCTGCCTTCGGCTGAGGTCATGATCCCAGGGTCCTGGGATCGAGTCCCACATCAGGCTCCCTGCTCCTTGGGAGCCTGCTTCTCCCTCTGCCTCTTTCTCTCTCTCTCTCTCTGTGTCTCTCTTGAATAAATAAATAAAATCTTTTTTTTAAAAAGTCTTCTAAAACGAACTACTTAAATAAGACCCAGAGTCTTGTAATACTGCACAAGCCCAAATTTCAATGGAAAATCAGGCATACCAAGAACACAGACGATCTCAAATCAAACAAGAAAAGAAAATCAACAGACACCGACACCAAAATGACACAAATGTTGGAATTATCTGGCAAGGATTTTAGAGCAGTCATCATCAAAGTGCTTCAATGAGCCTATGAACATGCTTGAACCAAATGGAAATATAGGAAGTCACAGAAGAGAAACAGAAGATATAAAGAAGAACCAAATGGAAATTTTAGAACTAAAACGTACCATAAATAAAATAAACAACTAAGAGGTTGGGCTTAACAGCAGAATGGAGAGGACAAAGGGAGAATCGGTAAAGTTGAAAATGAAACAATACCCAATTACCCAATCTGAACAACAGAGAGAAAACAAATAGAAAAAAAAAAAGATGAATAGAGCCTTTGGGACATGGAAAACTATAACAAAAGATTAACATTCATGTCACTGAAGTCTAGAAAAAGAGGAGAAAGTGGGCAGGCTGAAAAAAGTATTCTAAGAAATCATGGTTGAACAGTTCCCACATTTGGCAAGACATAAATCTACAGATACAAGAAGCTGAAAGAAACCCACACATTATAAACCCAAAGAAACCTGTGTCAAGATATATCATGGTTAAACTTCTGAAAACTAAAGACAAAAAACAAACAAACAAATCTTGAAAGTCACCTGAGAGAAATGATGCATACCTATATAGAGAAAACAACTGGACAGAGTTGGACTTCTCATCAGAATCCATGAAGGCCAGAAGGAATTGGCACCACATTTTTCAAATGCTGAATGACAAGTGTCAATCCAGAATTTTATGATTAGCAAAAACATCCTTCACAAATGGAGGAGAAATGAAGATATTTTCAGATGAAGAGCAACTAGAATTGGTTGCCAGCAGAGCAACTATATAAGAATGACTAATGGAAGCTCTCTAACCAGAAAGAAGATGATAAGGGAAGGAATCTTTGAAAATCAGGATGGAAGAAAGAACACAGGAAAATAAAAAGCATGGGTAAATGCAGTAATATTTCCTCCTTAAGTTTTCTAAATTATGTTTGATGGTGGAAGCAAAAATTATAACAATGTGTGCTGTGGTTCTCGATGTATATAAAGGAAAGATTTAAGACAAGTGTAGTGGGAGAGACAAAAAGGAGGTAGGGTTTCTACGCTTCAGTCAAACTGGTAAATGTTGACACCCACAGCCTGCGGTAAGCAGTGTGTGTATATCCTGCAATACCCAGAACAATCACTATAAAAACTATATAAGAAGAAAAACAGTCAAAAACACTACTGATAAATCAAACTTGGATTTAAGTAATTCACAAGAACCCAAGAAAAAAGGAAACAGAAAAATGAAAAAGAAAACAAACAGAAAGCAAAATTCTTCAAAAAAAAAAAACCCCCGCAATTATACAGGCCTCCGAGCAATCAGGTGCAAAGTGGTTAAAGCCAGTCCTCTGGAGCCAACCTATGGGGCCAAATTCCTGGCTGTGTCCCATTGGACAAATTTCCTAATCTACCTGTACTTCGGGTACTAAATCTGTAAACTAAAGATAATGATATCCACTTCACAGGATTTTGTTGAGGTTTAAACAAACCAATATTTACTTATAACAACACCTGACGATTGGTAAATATGATACACCTATTTTCCAATTAAATAAATTAAATTGATTCCAATAAATTAAATTGATTTCCTAACACTCAATTATTCCTCTTTTTTACACTCAAATTTTTTGTAATGATTTTTTATTTATTTATTTATTCATGAGAAAGCGAACCCGCGAACAGGGGAGGGGATGAAAGAGCAGAGGGGGAAAGAGAGAGAATCTCCAGCAGACTTCCCACTGAGTGCAGAGCCGGAAGCATGAGATCGTGACCTGAGGCGAAATCAAGAGCCCGAGGCTCAACCAGCAGAGCCACCTAGGCGCCCTGACCCTCATAAATTAATACTGTGAAAAACATCCTTATACTTTAGTCTTATTCCATATCTCTGACTATTTTTAGGATACAGGAAACCTCTGAAATGTTTTCATGTTCATGTGCAGCCCCACTCCTTTTTCCTGGCGGGATAAACTCCACAGACTTCTAGAAGAACTTGAATAACTAAAGCAGCTGCTGTTTTCACCAAATTTGTTTTGCCAGCACACAAACTAGAGAGCAGAGGTCTTTATGACAGATGATGTAAGGAAAGCCTAATAGCTTATGACTTTACACTAATGATTTCACTAAAGCAGCCTAATATCTTGGTTAAGAGCATGGCCTCTGAAGTTTGATTGCCTCGGTTCAAACTCCAGTTCTATCATTTATTAGCTGTGCCACCTTAGGCACATTGCTTAACCTGTCTGTGCTTCTGTGTTGGTTTTCTTCATCTATAAAAAGGGGGAGGGGCGCCTGGGTGGCTCAGTCGTTAAGCGTCTGCCTTGGGCTCAGGTCATGATCCCAGGGTCCTGGGATCGAGTCCTGCATCAGGCTCCCCACTCAGCGCAGAGCCTGCTTCTCCCTCTCCCTCTCCTCCTGCTCGTGTTCTCTGTCTTGCTCTCTGTCACATAAAGAAATAAAATCTCTAAAAAAAAAATAAGGGGAAATAATAGTATCACAGGGATGTCATGAGGATGAAAAGAGTTAATACACCTAAAGTGCTCAGAGTAGTGCCTGCCATTAGAACGAATAGAAAAGTTAAGTGAAGCCTCCTTCCTGATGGCCGAAATCCATCCTGCAAGCGGGCCGATAAGAAACTGATCGAGACCCTTCCATGTGCGATGGTGGTTCTCATTACTGAGCAATGTTGGCGGCCAGGAGTGTTGGGGTGGGGCGACTGGTTATGTGCCACCACTACGTTAGCCTACTGAACATCAGCTCCGCAAGAAATCATGAGTGAAACAAGTAATTTTCATAAAGCATTTTTTTCATCTGAGCTGACTCTAGCTGCCGGCCCATGTGGGAGCTTTGCACATTTATTGGATGACAAACAGATTGGCCTGTTCCATCCGGGTATCTGAAAGGCTCAACGTGCAGTTTGAAACCTTTGCAATTCTTGATCTACAGGAACTCCGTGACTCAAAGGGAGCATTCTTAGATTTCTTATGGCTATAAATCAAAGTATAAGATCATGCTTTGGGAGATGTTGTTTATTGTGTTCTTAAATGGAGTAAAAAAATAAACTGTTAAGATTCCCTCTTAAACTCTGGGCTTAGAGCAGATTCTATTCTGAGGTATTATTAGTCAGTATACAAACAGACTCTACAGAGACAAATTGTACAAAATCCCATAATTCCGTTCTACCAAAGAATAGCAGCTGTTTGCTGGGGGGGGAAAAATAGCTTCCTATCTTCCCTTTCTCCTTTCCTCATCTTTAATGGCTGACTTTACTCTGGAATCCAGACAAGGGACAGACTATAAAAGCACTAATCCATCCATTGTATTCAACTTTGCAGCAGGATATTCAAGACCCAAAGGAATCACTCTCAGATTTCATGCATCATAGAAAAGAGATGATACATACGTCCTCAACTCAACTTAATGTTGACCACAGATCCTGATTTCCTATCACAGTTCCAATGTGCAATATTCTGGCCTATTCTTAGCATAAATTATCAAATTATCCTGAAATCCCACTAGCTAAGCATTCTTGTCACAGCTCCTCTATGACCCTGAGGAGCCATGTGTCCTATTTGAAGGTATGAAAAATATTAGGACCATGAACCCAGGCAGTTCCTCTCATTCATAACTGCTGAGTATGGTATGCCCATTTCCAGGGTACAATGTTGGGGTCTGGACTCCATAATTTGGAGAACATGATCAGTGTTCCAAAGAAAGCTCAAAAGGGATGCCTTTTACAATTTCTTAAGAATTTCTGCCCCAGTATGTTTTGCAGGTCTCACAGATTTATTATTTTTTTAAAGATTTTATTTATTTATTTGAGAGAGAGAGCACCAGTGGGGAGGGACAGAGGGAGAGGCAGACTCCCCACTGAGCAGGGAGCCCATCCCAGGACCCTACAGTCATGACCTGAGTCAAAAGGAGACACTTAACCAACTGAGCCACCCAGGTGCCCCAGGCTTCACAGATTTGAAGGAGAATTTGGTATAAACAAGAAGGCTCTGCTAGAGGATTTCCAGCTGGGGACTATTTACAGATTGAACCCTGTTCTCATAGGAGATAAGCTCAACAGAGCAAGGCCAAGGTAATTGGAACAGAAACCAAAGAGGCACTCCAGCCTCTGTTGCTTTAAGAGTGTGCACTCTGGAATTAGACAGCATGGGTCTGAATCTTGTCTCTACCACTTATTAGCTGTGTGACCTTAGATAAGCTAAACAAATTCTCTTTGGTCATAATAGTGTCATCCTGACAAGATTGTTGTGAGGAGTAAATGAGCTAAAACACATAGACTAGTACTTCTAAAACAACATTTCCTGTTTTAGGGTTCTTATCATGTGAAGTTATTAGCATTGTTATGTCCACATTGAGAGAGATTTACAATGGTTGCTTAGAAAACCAGAACCAATAAAGTGTATTAAGTACCTACCATTCACTCAATCCTGAGCTAAGCACTCAGTCTTCGAGGATATAAAAACATGAGTAGGGGCGCCTGGCTCAGTCGTTAAGCGTCTGCCTTCGGCTCAGGTCATGATCCCAGCGTCCTGGGATCGAGCCCCGCATTGGGCTCCCTGCTCCGTGGGAAGCCTGCTTCTCCCTCTCCCACTCCCCCTGCTTGTATTCCCTCTCTTGCTGTGTCTCTCTCTGTCAAATAAATAAAATCTTAAAAAAAAAAAAAATGAGTAAATGGGGGAGAAGAGAAAAATATACTATGTAGAAGTATTTCAAATAATTTATATACTCAGCAGAACCTACTCCTTGAGTGTAGGCTGCACCCAGTGACTTTCTAAAGAGCCATAAACAGTATGGGAAGGGGTGGGAGGCCTGCAACTTTACAGTGAAGAAACCTGACAAACACTAACTCAGCCAAACATCAAGCTCATCGTAACAATGATAAATCATGTTAATTATATGCACCCCAGCACCAGTCAACTCATGGGAAAAACCTGAGACAAATCACAACTGAGGGTCATTCAATACCTGGCCAGTTTTCCTCAAAATTGCCAAGGTCAGAAACAAGGGACGTCTGAGGAGCTGTCACAGCCAGGAGGAGTCTAAGGAGATATGAACTACTAAACACAGTGTGGTTGGTCCTGGAACTAAAAAGGACATTAGGTAAAAACCAAAGAAATCTAAATAAAGTATGGATCTAGTCAATAATGTATCATAGCGGTTCAACCATTATAACAAATGTACTTTACCTAATGTAAGATGTTAGTCAAAGGAGAAACTGATTGCTGGGCCGTATGGGAACTCTGCACTGTCTTTGCCAATTTTTCTAAAAATCCAGAACTGTTCTAAAAATTAAAGTTTAGGGCACTTGGGTGGCTTAGTTGGTTAAGAGTCTGCCTTCGGCTCAGATCATGATCTCGGGGTCCTGGGATCGAGTCCTGCATCAGGCTCTCCCTGCTTAGCGGGGAGTCTGCTTCTCCCTCTCGCCTGGCTCCCCTCCCCGCCCCCCCTCTCTCACACACACACAAAAATAAATAAAATCTTTTTTAAAAATTAAAATTAAAATTTATTTAAAATAAGATATGGATTTGGCTCATAAGAATGTCCCGGAGTGGGTGCCTGGGTGGCTCAGTTGGTTAAGCGACTGCCTTCGGCTCAGGTCATGATCCTGGAGTCCCGGGATCGAGTCCCGCATCGGGCTCCCTGCTCGGCGGGGAGTCTGCTTCTCCCTCTGACCCTCCTCCCTCTCATGCTCTCTGTCTCTCATTCTCTCTCTCGCAAATAAATAAAATCTTAAAAAAAAAAAAAAGAATGTCCCGGAGTAATGGGGAGACGTGATTAAGTCATAAATTACAAGGCAGCGTGGTGGGTGTGACAATGGAAGCACATATGTACAGAGCCTACACAGCTCAGAGAGGTTAATTCCAATGTTGAGGGTGGTTAAGCATGGCATGAGGAAGGAGGCATTGTCTGAGCTGCAGTTTTCAGGAACCAATCAGGGGGTGGGGAGGGCAGGCCTCCTAAGCAGAGGGAATACCTGAGTAAAGATTTGGATTTGGAAACTATCGAGCCTTTTGGAGTTGTCAGGGCACTAAGCATAAAGGGCAGGAGTCACAAAACAGGAGACTGACAAGGGAAGAGCCAGATCAGAAAGAACCTGGCTACTGACTACGGACTGGACCTCACTTAGCCGGAGGGAGGTCGGCTCATCAAAACCATTCCAAAAGGGGATGACTGGAAGAGCAAAGCAGAGGGAAACTGCTGACAGGCACCCCATTCTCTTCAAATTAGAATGCCTATCATCCCTCCACTGCCAGAAATAATGGCTGGAAAGTACTGGGCTTGACCTATTTTAATTCCATTTGTCACTGGGCTCAATTTATTGATGGCTAATAGGCTCTTTCCAGAGCAAGATTCATGACTCGAGAAAAAGAACTTACCATTATTAGTCGGAAGGCTTTTCCTGGGATGGACAGAAAAAATATCAAATGAGGCTTGGCCCGGATGACCAGTTTGGGCCATCTCAGCCTGTGTAGGGGTCCACGTGAGCCAGCACCACATCAGTGAGGGCAGGAAGGGGGCAGACATTGGGCGGGGGATAAGGATGGGAATGCAAATGCCCTTTTATAATGGGCTAGAATTCAAAGAAGTGCCCTGGGTATTGAGCTCCAACCTGAGCACAGACCAGCAGACTAGGAAGGCTATTAAAATAAAAATACAATTCTCCATCACTTTTTGCAGAAGTACAAGCATACTGCCCCATTATTAAGAA
Source organism: Mirounga angustirostris (assembly GCF_029215605.1). Classification (NCBI taxonomy): domain Eukaryota; kingdom Metazoa; phylum Chordata; class Mammalia; order Carnivora; family Phocidae; genus Mirounga; species Mirounga angustirostris. Next base: position 119,339,230 of record NW_026991714.1, read on the forward strand.
CAGTCAGTGTGGGTTATGGGTTTAATGGTGCCACTTTAATTTCTAACTTATGAAATCCATGAAGAGCAGAATTTGTCCAATCAACCATTCTGGTTGCCCCAATGATGGGAAGAGGCAGAAATTCCAGATGTCCCACAACACCTGGGACAATCCCACCCAACAAAGAACTGTCCTGCATTCCACCTACTTCACACATGTCACTCCAGAGGGCCATGAGGAACAAAACCTACGTATAATTATCAGAGCCAAGAACATAACTCTGTCTTACCTATAAATACAAAGTATCTTTTGCAAGATACTAATTTTGCAGAAACCCAACCACCATGTAAATCAAAGAGTTTCTGTTGTTTGAAACTTCCATTTTGGACGGTGCCATGACTTACCTAATAGCAGCACTAACAGTAGTTTTGGATCGAAGACTCTGTGAGCCTATTTTTCACAGTCTCTGCATTCACAGAGTTTCCAAATATAAATGCAAGTATGCAACACCCTCATTGTGGCCCCTGTTTGAAAATTTACATATTGAAACATATCTCCTTTTAGTAGAAATCTCTTTCTTTTTATTTCTCCTCTATATTATTGCTAAGATGTTACATTGTTTTAATTGTGTGAATAGGGATTTCATTTTAGGATAGTAAAGAGGACATTATGTTTGCTATAAGTAGGTGGTGGGTCTGATAGGGTTAAGAATCATAGTATTAGATTCAAGGGGGCTAAGAAATGGGGAGAAAGCCCCTCCCAGCAGCCTGCCCCTTCATTATCTCTAAGATGAAGTTAAATGGCTCTGGTGGGCTCTGTTAGTCCACTACTAAGGGATTCTGCTTAAGGAAATTCCTGAGGGCAGAAGCCCAAATGAGCTCCAGGAGTGTCTCAGAAGTTTGGGGCTGCTCTGAGACCCAACTGAACACAATTAAATTAAACTCCAAACATGCTTCAGAAACGTCAGGGGAAGTCTAGTCTCCTTAGTGCTGGGACCAAGCCATGAATGGGTTCTGCTTTAAAAGGGTAATATCTCATACACAGAGACAGAAAGAAGCCCTATTAAACTGTTTTCTACGAGAGGGCAGGGTGACCATGTACCAGCTTTTCCTACATCGGGCATCAGCACCTTAGCTGAAATCATTAAGTAGATTTCCTTTGTTCCAATAAGGTTTTGTATTATTGTGTTTTGTTTTCACCTGTAGGAGGATTTGGTGATGAGTACGGTGCCAGTAAAGACAAAGATGCTTTCTATGACCCAAGCTAGCACACAGTGGAAAGAGAGACCCTTGGGGTTCTGATGTCGGTCTCCAGGTCCTCCTCACCAAGCAGCACGGAGATAGCCTTTAAGCAGGAGAACCAGGGGACCGGTTCTGACCCAGCCATGCTTCTTTTTTGCACACTGCATAGCATTCTTGATCCACACAGCCTCAGGTCTTTGGTTCCTGCATCAGGGTGAGGTGCACAGTGCTCAGCAAAGAAAACCTGGACAGACATCCAAATCAATGGTATCTACCACAGTGCCCCACCCGAGTTGCAGGAACAAGCCTCCTCGGTGTGCAATGCCTGCTTCAGAAGATTCTAGACATTAACACTGGATGGGAATTGGTACCCTAAACAGAACTTCTCAGGGTACTCGTGATTTTACTAAATTGTCAGCAACAGTATTACCCTTTCCAATCTCCCAGGGCTTTATCTGACTCAAATCCTGTTATTTGTCTCCATTTCCCTTGGTGAAAATATTAAAAGGTCAGTGCTTGAACTAGCTGAGGAAATCCATGTTGTACCCAAACAGTGGCATACTTAACCTAATCTGAAGGAGAATTTTTAATTGAAGTACTTCCCACCAAACCCACATGGCTCATATGATCAGCACCAAAAGTCACTTGCAGAAAGCTGTAGGTCAGGTGTTGATCTCTTTTTAGGGCAGTTTCCAAGGAATTTTCCTCTGAGGGCATTATAAATAATAGCAAAAATAACAAAACACCAGCACCAATCAAATGCTATTTATTGGGTCCTAACTATATTTCAGACATCACACTAAGGGCATGTGGCCTCTGCCATCTCCTTCCTCACAACTACTCCACTGTAGAAGTATTACCATCCCTAATTTCTAGACAAGCAAACTGAAGTTCATGTATGCTAATTAGCTTTTCCAAGCAGTGTAGAAATAGATGTGAGCCCAGGACTGAATCCAATGCTCTCATCCTCATCACGGCAGGAGAGGCAGCATGGACCATGGATAGAATATGAACTCCAGGGGCGCCTGGGTGGCTCAGTCATTAAGCGTCTGCCTTCGGCTCAGGTCATGATCCCAGGGTCCTGGGATTGAGCCCCGCATCGGGCTTCCTGCTCAGCAGGGAGCCTGCTTCTCCCTCTCCCACTCCCCCTACTTGTGTTCCCTCTCTCGCTGTATCTCTCTCTGTCAAATAAATAAATAAATAAATAAATAAATAAATAAATAAATAAATAAATAAATAAATAAATAAGAAAGAATATGAACTCCAGCATGAAATACATCCCCAGTCACTGGCTGTGTGATCTGGAATAAGTCTCTCAATCCTGGGCTTCTGTTTCTCCGAAATTCCATGGGCTGTATAAACTGACCAAAGGAGAGCACAGATGGGTGTAGACTGTTGCCTGAGGCTGGGCTGGCTTGTTTATTCTCCGAATGGAGTCAATTGAAAGGTCGTGCATAGGATACTCCCAGATGCACACTGACGGCGAGGGCAGGATGCCCACTTGAAGAAGAATGACTGCAACTAATGTATGGATTTACGTTTGCAAGGCCAGTGCTCTTGAAGCTGTTCATGGGTCAGTCCCTTTACACAAGGTGAAGAGTAGAGACAGCTGTCCTCAGTTTTCTGCTGTCTTGAGTGTTTGTAGTCATTGCCATCTGAATACCCCTGAGATTTCCTCATCCTTCTGGATTTTGCTGCTATTGGGTCCTGGAAACTGCTGAGAGCTAAATCCAAAGGAAAAAAATATAGACTTAAAATCCATATGGTATAATATATAGGACTATATATATAACATATATCATACAATTTATAATAATATATATTTGATATTATATGTGTGTGTGTGGATACATATATATATATCAGAGCCCAATTACTAGCTGCATGTACGCAAAAGTACACAAAAGTTAAAACTATATAGGAAATGAAGTACACTGTACCACATGATGGAACTAATACATGAAATGGACATAAAATTCTCCAAAGCATAAATTTAAAAGGAATATAGATTTTATTTAATCATGAGGGGAAACATGATAACAAGAGCTTTGTTCTTGTCCAGCTCTGCCATTGGCTAGCTCTGTGAACTCTGTAAGACACAGTGAGGTCCATAACAAGCTTATGGGTCAGACAATTTAAATTATGGTGTGGCAGGGCATCGATCTGCACAATACGACAATACAATTCAGATGTGCAATAGCAACAAAACAAACGAAAGTCCTATTTGTCCCACAACTAATCACATCGTTGTAAGGCTCTCATTCCCATGGTGGAAAGACCATAGGGGAAAATGAAATACTTAAATTTGACAAGTCAACGTGATTTAATCTCAAGTTTTAAAAAGTCTCCTTCAGTGCAACAATTTTATTTGGACAAATAGTCAATTCAAACTCACACTCAGAGAAGTTCTTCCCTCTTTCTTTAATTTCAATATTCTCCCTTTCCTTCCTTCTTCACAGTATAGTATCGGAGTAGAGGGCAAGTCTACTGTGTATCTGTTTCTTGGCAGGGCTGAGGCATCTGGTCTACCTGCTTTCCTTCCCTCACTGCTCTCCAGTGTACATGTCGTTGGTGCAGACAGGCTCCTGAGCACTTACTACAGGTGTCTGTGGAGGTACAGCTAATCCTAGAGATTTAGGGTGTTATGCTCGCCCCTGCTCCTTAGTGTCCTGAATACAGTGGTCAAAACAAATCAAGAAGTAAATGTCTGAGAAAGTATGGGAACAATAATCTTATTCCAACTCCACCCACAACATCAATAACCATCTATAGTAGATGACTCAACATGTTTTATCTCCAGTCTTATTCCTTGAGCAGCTGACATATGTGGCCAACTACTACTTCATATCTCCATCTGGTGCCTGAAAGACACCTCAAATTGAATATATTCAACCAAATTCATCATCTTAATCCCCCCCAAATCTGGCCTTATTTTAGTTTTCCTTACAACAGTAAGTACATCTACCATCTACCAGCTATTTGAGCTAGGAATTTAGAGTTCATTCTTAAAAGCCTCTCTACCTCATCAGGTGCAATTATTTTAACGTCCTAATTACCTCACAGATCTGAGCCCTTCCTCTCTGTCTTCACTGCCCCCTGTCTCTCAACTGGGCTTCCTCAACGGCCTCCTGACTGCTTTACCTGTATCCATTCTGGCCTTTTAATCTGCTTTCCTCCTCGGCCAGAGGGATGTTCGCTAAATAAACACAGTGCCAGCAGCGTGCACGCACACGCGCACATGCACACGCACACGTACATGCACACGCACACGCACACCTACTTCTTAAAACTCTAGTTGGCATTCTATTACTCTAAGAGAAAGACCAAAATATTTCACACACATCTCAGAATCCTATGTCATCTGACCCCCACTTGCCTCTGCAGCTCCCCTCACACACTTGCCTTCACTCTCTGAGTTCCCGTGACACTGGCCCAATTTCAATCTCGCAATCTGAAAGGCTCCTTCCTGACACAGAGCCTTTGTCTCTGCTATTCCCTCTGTCTTGAAGGCTCCTCTCCCCACTTAACCCTCCTTTTCCTGGCTAACAGTAACTCTTCCTTTGAACCTCACCTTAGCATCATTTCCTCGGGGAGCCTTTCTAACCTTCCTGATGATGTAAAATCTCCTTGTGAAATGTACTTTCTCTCAGCTCTCAAGTTTACATGTATTCATATGATTCTTTGATTAACGGACATCCCCTTTTACTAGATTATAAGCTTCCTGAAAGCAGGGACTGTATCTGCTTTACTATTTTATCTTTGGCATTCTGAACCATGCATGGTACATAGTAAGGTGCTGTCATACATATTTTTTATTTCCACTCATTGAATGCATAACTGATTGAATAAAATCCATCCAGAAACTCTTTGATGATTACATTTTTAAAAATATAGTAAGTTATTGATATTTGTGGAATTGACTGTCAATGGGAGAAATGTTTTTAGGTTGGAGATTTTGACAGCTGTTTATGCCACCTATTAGCTTGGTACTCTTTGGAAAATCATTTAACTCAGCAGCAGCATTAAAATAATAAACCTGTTTTCAATCACAAAGCTACAGATAAATAGTCAAGTATTATACAAATGTAAGGCATTATAATTTTATTAGCAAGTTTAAAAGCTTTCTATGCAAAAGCCACAAAAAAATACATAAGAACACGTAATTAATGTTGAAAAAAGCCTGTGATTTCCCCCACAGACTTTAATTTTATATTAGTCAATGCGATGTTTAATCAAATGTTACACTAAATATTTATGGAACATTCTGTAGGTAACGAATACCTTGCAAAAAATATCTATTTCCTATCATGTAATCATTATTATAGTTCAGTTCCATGGGTGGTAGCAGCTCCTTCCCCATAGATGAGGAAACTGAGCTTTAAGCAGGTAACTGCCTTGTCCAAGGTCATGAGCTAATAAGGGATGAGCGAGGGTTCCAACACCTGGTGTCTCTGACTTCAAAACTATCCATGCTTCTGGAAATTTGGGCTGATTTAAAGGAGAAATTTTATCAAACAAAAGTAGCATTTCACTTTTTTTGGCGGTGGGGGGGAAGGTCATTATTAAAACCCAAATTAGTAGCCTAGAAAATGGCCGGCAAGAAATATCTCAAAGACCTGAGAAAAAAGTATAGAGACATAAATCATGAAGGAAAAGTTTAGAGACTTAGAATCTCTATGTCCAGAAGACCTAACAAATGAATAACAGATATTTTAGAAGGACAAAGGGAGATAGATAAGAGGAGGTCGTAGTTAGACAAATAAATGGAGAAAATGTTTGTGAGATAATGAAAGACTTAAGTCTGCAAGATTGAAAGGGCTCTCTGATTTCGAGCCTGGAATACTCTTAGGCATGCCTCAATAAAATTTCTGATCTCTTAAGTAAGGATAAAGAGAAAAAAAAATAATATCCAGGTCATTTCACAGTAAAGATACACTTGTCCTTCCTCATATTAACAAGCAGCAACTAGTTGCACACTGAAATCATCTTTTTCTAGTCCTAAAGTTGCCCCTTTGTCCCCCAAAGGGGAAACAGACATCTCAGTCCATCCTGACACAACACATTGTTGTCATTACTTGATGAATACCCAGCTTTTCCCCACTAGAGTATAAACTCTGTGAAGTCAGAATCCTTGTCTATCTGGATCCCCAATGTCATTGTTTCTTGAGCTTTGTATAGTTCCTGGAACATAGTAGGAACTCAGTATTTGTGGAACCAAGAAGAGGAGGAATGGGGAGAGGAAGGAAGGAAAGAAGGAAGTCAGGAAGAGAGCAGGCATATAATAATAAATGATAGCTTCTTGTTCAATAAGTGGTCATGGTTATTATTGCTGTCACTACTCACATTTTATGGATGGAGTTCTAAGTCCATTTGCTTGCATTTACAAAGACTTCATTAGTCCTTCAGACATTTTGTTGGGCTTTCGCTACAATATAATCATATTTCCAGGCTAACATCTCTGAAAGAAATTTTCTGTGGCTTCTGTTTTATTTCTAAGTGTAGCATAAGGTATCAACATTTCCAAACAAAACAAAACAAAAAAAGTTTTTCTGAAGATATTTGAACCAAGAACAGCAAGTTATATTTTCACGAGGAAATGGATTTTCTATTAAATGGCAAATTCCTTCAAATGGCTGTTTCATAGAGTTCTCGGCAAAACGGTGTTTTTTAAAATTTACGTGTTTAAATTTAGATTACTGAAAAGTCCATTTCAAGAATGTTTTCTGAACACAGTAAGAGCATCTTCACTCAGTTGTGAAGAAGGCCAATTTTCTTCTACTGTACACTTTCACTCAGCATTTGCTCTTCTGAGCTAGAAAAACAGGCAACGACATTCTGTTAGCCTTTAAACTTTCTATTACAGTCCACATCATCATCTCAAGAGCACTATTATATTTTAGCGCTTTTCAGAAAAGTTATCATACTCAAAAAATATGGCTATTCGTCAACATCCTCATCTGTACCAAGATGACTTCTCCCTTCCCCTGCCTTTCTCACCTGGAATACTTTCTCAGTGTTTGAAATCATTTTAAACTGAAAAAGTAATTCTCCATCTTTGTTGGTTTTATCCAAAAAGATGGAAATGTGGTGTCATTACTGTCCACACCGTCCTAACCCTCACCCATGGCAGACATCACTAATTGATTATGGCAAATCCAGTGCCTAGATTTGAACACAGAGTACATATCAACCTGGGCTTCCAGGCAGTCACCCACAATTATTTAGACCATTTATGGTGAGAGAACACTTGTTTTGCCAGAGATAGTCTAGAAACTATCTGAAAGTTAGGGCAATTAGCCACCTTGAGATCCATTTCAATTCTATTATTCATTCCTATCTACAAATTATTTTACCCCCCAAAGTTGGGAGAGACAACTTAAGTAATCTTTCATACTCCAGAATAGTAAAATTTCAACATTTATCATGCTGTTGTCAGCCACCAAGTAAGAGAGTAGCAACTACGTATAGGTTTAAGTAGTAGTAGTTGTGTGTCCTATGGAAAGATTGCAGTGGTCTCTTTAGATCTTGTATAAATCAAGAAAAAGTATGTGCATGAGAAGTCAGTAAGATGCATGTTATTGGAAATGTAGAATAAAGTTGATCTTGGGCAAAGAGGAGTGGAAAAGAGGTCCCAAGAAGAAAGGGAGAGAGTATAGAACTAACCCTGCCCATTCAGGCTGACAAAACATGGGACAAGAAAGGAATGAATTCTGCTGCAGGATGGGAGGCCGAGAGTGTGAAAGAATCAACTAGTTCAAACCTACCACATTTTACCTCAAACAGTGTGGTGTCTGTGGCACTTTGCATCTGTGTTTGTGTTATGGTCCATCTACTCACACAAGTTTTCATTTCATGGTACAGCATGTTTTTACAACTGAAGCAATGGAATAGGGATGCCTCCTGATTATGAAGTAAACTGGAAGAGGGAGTGGGCAATTACTTGGGTTGATAATCTTCAGAGCCCAAACCCAAGCAATAATCACACATTCCCACCATTTTCCCTATGTAAGTGGCAAGAACGTACCATTGGTTAATAGGTTAATATTTTTAGCAGGCAAAATTTTACTAATCTATATGTTTAAAATGATTACATGCTCTCTATAAGATACTCTTTATTGAACTACAATAGAATATTTGGGTAGCAGAAATTAACTTCTAGGTACATCTTTCTTTTTTTCAATCCCCCAAGATCCATGATCAAAGCTGTTCTAAGAGTTGTAATACTAAAGGAAAGTACTGTTTTTCTTGTACAGAGGGATGATCTTCCCAACCTAGTATCTATGGAAGGCATCATTTTGGTGCTTTCCACAGCAATGGGAATAAGTCTGTCCTGAGCCATCCACATCACTTACCTGGACCCCATTACAAGCATACCTGTCAGACAGTATAATTTGAGGTCATGGCCTCATTTGTAAAACTTTTTTTGCAAAACTGGGAATTGAATATGTGAACTTGTTCTCATATGAATGTCATTTGTGGGAGCTCAGTGGAGATACACTGTCTTTCCTATTCTTCTGGAAATAATAATCCAGCTTCCAGCTACCTTAATATTATGTAAAGTCCTGGTTAAAAAAATAAATAAATAAATAACCTTGCCTTGAGAACCTGAGATCCACTCTGACTCCTCTCATATAGGTCCCTAGCTAATGCTAAAAGCATAATACGATTTTTATAAAGATGGGGATGTGCCTCGGCATAAAATAAAATATGGTGTTATCAGAAGGAAGCCAGAGGAGTTTATGAAGGTTCAAAATCTTCCCCGTATTTTTCTGTTTTGCTAAATATAGAAACAATGAATCATATGAATGGGTGTGCTCAGCGTTCCTCTCCCCAGCTCCAAGCTCTTTTCCTTTTGGGAGGGGGCGGCATGAAATGTGGAACACTGTCTCAGCTTGCTTTCAACCTTCTGGTCTCCCATCAAAGCCCTAGAAGTCTAGAAACTGCTACCAATTTTTCCCTGGTCCAACTGGGAAAAATGGAGAGAATGAAATACTCTGTATCAGTCAGAATTCCCCAGAGAAACAGAAAGCAGAATCACATTTATTTATGGATATATACATATACAGATAGAGATTATTTATATAGAGAGAGAGAAAGAGAGAGATTATATATATATGTGAAATATAAATAGGATATAAAATAGGATATATATATACACATATATGAACACACATTTATATATATGTTACATATATGTGTATACACACATACACACACACACACACAGACACAGTCTTGAGTCAAAAATCTACAGGGCAGACCAGCGGGCTGGAGGCTCAGGCAGGATTTCTATGTTACAGTCTTGAGGCAAAAGTCCTTCTTCTTCCTAAAGGCTCAGTTTCTGCACTAAATAAATTCAGCTGATTATATAAGTGCCACTCACATTGTCAAGGGCAATCTCTTTCATATAAAATCACTTGTAACTGCAAATGTTAATCACATCTACAAAATTTACCTTTGCGACAACATCTAGGCTAGCGTTTGACCAAACAACTGGGCACAACAGTCTAGCCAAGTTGACAATTAAAATTAACCATCGTGCATCAGTCCTAGCAATGTCTCAAATTGTTGATCTTCAGGCGCCTGGGTGGCTCAGTCGGTTAAGCGACTGCCTTCAGCTCAGGTCATGATCCTGGAGTCCCTGGATCGAGTCCCGCATCGGGCTCCCTGCTCGGCGGGGAGTCTGCTTCTCCCTCTGCCCTCTTCCCTCTCGTGCTGTCTGTCTCTCATTCTCTCTCTCTCAAATAAATAAATAAAATCTTAAAAAAAAAATGTTTAAAAAAAATTGTTGATCTTCTAGAAATTATTTCTTTACATCTCGTTCTACCAGATTGATAAATATGTGATTTTTCTTGTTCTAAAATAAATTAAAGAAATGTCAAAATGATGGCTTTATACACAGCACAGAGCCTTTAGAAGTAGAAGGGAAAATGGTGTCGCAAGCCTTAGAGTTATTTAAAGATAAAAGAAAAGCTCTAAGATACTGCAAGGTCCTTAAATATAGGAATAAATTATAGGAATAAATGTAAAAATAAATTGGAATTGGAGAGCATTCCAAGGGCAGATGTCTGATACTGTTATCACCTCAGAAGTATACAAGTTCTGGAATTGAAGCGACATAGCTAAAGTCAATACACATGCAAGACGCATTACACTAGAATCTGGAGGGTTTTTTCCTTTTACAGGAAAGAGAAGTACAACCTTTTTTAGGAGTTTACATTCCCTGTGATTGCTTTCATTTCAAAAAATAAGATCAAGAAGAAAATGAAGGTGTTTTATTATCACCCAAAATTCAACAATAAATAGACACAAAGTGGAACTGATTTAGTTTGCAACACCATAAATGCAACATCCTATTGTTCTAAAGTGCCTTTCATTTATTCATTAGTGTTGTTATTCAGCATGATTGCGTGCCTGCTCTGTCCTAGGCTCTCTGCTGTGGACTGACAACACAGTCACTTCTAGTATCATGGCAGTGACCCTCAGAAGGATTTGCTTGTATTTATAAAATACCTGGGAGGCAGAGAGATAACATTTTTTTTCTGTGCATAAATGCATAAACATTGCCTGAATGGCTATACCATCATCTGCCAGATGGGTACATCTGCCAAGCTGGGTCAACAATGTTTGTGTATGCTTAGTAACATCCCTCTTTGAAGTATGCCTACCTCCCAACACACCTGCAACCCACATGCTCCCAAATCCATCATTTTTCTTTCTTTCCTGGCTCCTTTGAGTTTTTCCTCAACATAGCACAGATCATCACTTATTGTTTGTATCTGTTTCTTGTTCATCATTATATCCCCTGTTCTTGGCTTAGAAAAGGAAAAGAGATGAATGGTTATTTGTTGAGTGAATGAACAAATGGCAATTCACAATTATATGAACTCTGAAACCTGCCCTGGGTCCGGGAATGAGGAAATATAGCTTACTCCCTGACAAACAGGCATTCCCAACCATGGGCTGTCTATGTTACTATCTTTGAAAAGATACATCTTTTTAAGAATAGAAAACCCAGAAATGGACCCACAACTATATGGTCAACTAATCTTCGACAAAGCAGGAAAGAATACCCAATGGAAAAAAGACAGTCTCTTCAAAAAATGGTGTTGAAACCTGGACAGCGACAAGCAGAAGAATGAAACTGGACCACTTTCTTATACCGTACACAAAAATAAATTCAAAATGGATGAAAGACCTAATTTGTGAGACAGGAATCCATCAAAATCCTAGAGGCCAACACAGGCAGCAACCTCTTTGACCTCGGCCATAGCAACTTCTTACTAGATATGTCTCCTGAGACAAGGGAAACAAAAGCAAAAATGAACTATTGGGATTTCATCAAGATAAAAAGCTTCTGCACAGCAAAGGAAACAATCAATAAAACTAAAAAGCAACTTTGGAATGGGAGAAGATATGCAAATGACATATCTGATAAAGGGTTAGTATCCAAAATCTATAAAGAACTTATCAAACTCAACACCCCAAAACAAATAATCCAGTTAAGAAATGGACAGAAGACATGAATAGACATTTTCCCAAAGAAGACATACAGATGACCAAGAGACACATGAAACGATGCTCAACATCACTCATCATCAGTGAAATACCAATCAAAACCACAATGAGATACCCCCTCACACCTATCAGAATGGCTACAACTAACAACACAGGAAACAACAGGTGTTGGCGAGGATGTAGAGAAAGGGGAACAAAGGGAGAAGGGGCTGCAAACTGGTGCAGCCACTCTGGAAAACAGTTCCTCAAAAAGTTAAAAATAGAACTACCCTACAATCCAGCAATTGCACTACTAAGTATTTACCCCAAGGATACAGAAATACTGAATCAAAGCAGCACATGCACCCCGATGTTTATAGCAGCATTATCAACAATAGCCAAATTATGGGAAGAGCCCAAATGTCCATCGACTGATGAATGGATAAAGAAGATGTGGTATATATATACAATGGAACATTATTCAGTCATAAAAAAGAATGAAATCTTGCCATTTGCAATGACATGGATGGAACTAGAGTGTATTATGCTAAGCAAAATAAGTCAGTCAAAGACAAATACCATATGATTTCACTCATATGTAGAACTTACGAAACAAAACAGATGAATGTGGGGAAAAAGGGAAAAAAAGAGAGGGAAACCATAAGAGAGACTCTTAACTATAGGGAACAAACTGATGGTTGCTGGAGGGGCGGTGGGTGGAGGGATGGGCTAAATGGGTGATGGGGATTAAGGAGGGCACTTGTGATGAGCACTGGGTGTTACATGTAAGTGATGAATCACTAAATTCTACTCCTGAAACTGATATTACACTATATGTTAACTAACTAGAATTTAAATAAAAACTCAAAACGTTAAAAAAAAGATACATCTTTGAAGTGCAAGAACAATGGGGACCCTCTCTTAACCTGAGAGAATCAAGCTCTATTGCCCTGAAGCATCTACTGTATGTTAGAAATTAACTTCTCTCTTATGCATCTAGAATGTTCTGTGTCATCCTTAGGAAAACTGCAAAAATAGTCACTGAAATCATTTTCTGTGTTCAGATGAAAAAGGCCAAGGGGAGGTATGCCCATACCTGAGGGGCAACTTTTCCATACTGTATCATTGCAAATACACTGAATAACTATAATTATAACTATAACTATATATAAGTGTGTGTGTGGTGTGTGTGTGTGTGTGTGTATATATATATATACATAAAACTATATATAATTAACTAGATAATTGCTCATTATTGGCTCAGTCCCTCCATTTCCCCCTCTTCTAATTGATCCTGACCAGTTTAATTCTATATTGGTGGCAGGGACCTATATTTTGACGCTTTTATTTCAACGCATCACTATTAGGTAACACTTGAGGTCCTGTTTGTCAACCTTTTCGCTGCATCACCAGAGGGCCCCTAGGCACGGGAAGTTCCATGCTTCTGGTCCCCTGTGCTCCTCATGCAGCGTCTGATATTTCTCAGCAGGGCACAGAACACAATCAGTGCCAAGAATTTCGGGAGATTGGGGCGGGGAACCTAGAGCCCCACTGTCAAGTCTGTTGCAGAGCATACAGCAATAGAAGCTAATCCAGGGACAGCCAGCACAGCAGGGGGAGGAAGGAGTGAGCAGGACTGAGCGTTCCCCAGCCAGTGGATGCCTGCTGGCTGGCTGACTCACCATCTTATTTCCCTCGCTTCATTCTCCTGAGAAAAATAGGACTCCCTCTCCCTATGCTTGCTGCTCTTGGTAGGAGCCCAAACCTCAAAGCAGCTGGGACAAGAAGGTGAAAACAAGGGTTTTTGATCACGTTATATGAAGCCTTGATACAAGAAGAGAGCCTACCTCCTTCTGTTTCTATGAAACAAAATATGGCTCAGCAGTTTGCTTAATCAGAATACGTCTTGGCTATTTTTTTTTTGGCTATTTTATCACGTTAAGTCTGCCAACCATTCTTTTAAAACGGATGTGACAGGAACAGTGCAACCCGTATGTCTCTCCAACAACAATAAGTAGAGAATTATTATAGATCCGGGAGAGGCATGCTTTTCATGTATGCTTATTGTGCTACTGAATTTCTGAAGTACAGACCCTCATCTAAAATTTCAAGTAGTATCTATGACAGCCTAGAATGGTTTTCTCATGTCACTTGTGGGGATAAGTGATACTGATAAATAAAATAAGTCATTCAGTTAGGGTTTTTCTTTGTGTATGAAAGATGTTTGCTCTCACTTAATAAGTTTAAAAATAAAAGATCAACCCTACACAGACTACTCCCTTCCTCAAAGACCTAAATCGGCTCTGGGTGTGTTGACCAGACCAAAAAGTTCCCCATTCAGCTAAGTCGCTGAGGAAAATGAGATGACGCATATTTCCATGCTTCTTGATGGTTTTTCCCTTCAGAGAAACTATTAGAATAATAACCCAGTACTCAGGAAGAATAAATATATAACAGCAATAAAAGCAGATACAGTTGACCTTGGAACAGCATGGGTTTGTACTACGCAGTCCACTTAGACGCGAATTTTTTGGATAAAAATGTATTTCTCTTCTTTATGATTTCCATAACAACATTTTCTTTTCTCTAGCTTATTTTATTGTAAGAATACAGCATTTAATACATGTAACATACAAAATGTGTGTTCCTTGACTGGTGATGTTATAGATAAGGCTTCCCCAGCGGCCCTCTTGGTGCAGTGGGCAGCGCGTCAGTCTCATAATCTGAAGGATAAGGCTTCCTGTCCACAGTAGGCTATTAGTAGTTAAGTTTTGGGGGGAGTCAAGGTTACAGCGGATTTTTGGCTGCCCAAGGATCAGTGCTTCTAACCCCCACGTTATTCAAAGGTCAACTCTACTAGACGACTTATTGGGAGCAAGCAGGTACTCTTCTAAGCATTTTACATTTATCAGTTCATTTAATCCTGATAAAAACCCTATGCAAGGGATGCCCCTATAATCTCATTTTACCTATTAGGAAACTCAGGCACCGAGGGAAAAGTAACCTTCAGTCACACAGGAAGTAGGTTGAAACGATACTAAAATAAAAACAGTTGGGGGAGAATGGTACCTCTTGTCCCTAAATTTTGTTTCCATCACCACTTAATTAAAACTTGGCTCAGGAAAATTTTCATTTTCTCAAAATAAGAAAAAAAACCCTGCTTGTCTTAGGCCAGGCCTCCCCTCGTAGCTATTAGCAGCTTGCATGTTATAACACATGGTGCATCCTCCTGCTGACAAAGTTAAATGGAGGCCAGTTCTCACTAAATATTCATGCTGTGGGTAAAGAGAACTGCTATCTGTTCATGTGGATTGTGTTATCTGTGGTGATGTCATCAGAATCTTTCTGCATCAGTAACGGAGACTTCTGAAATCCCCAAGAGTCCCCAGAATGGTCATTCTAGCCATCATCATCTCCCTGCCGCAAAACGTATTAAAGAACCAAGTCTCTGATTCATTCAAACAGCCATCCTCCTCTTGCCCACAGAGTTCCTCGCTATAGCACTTTGCTGTCTCTGGCTACCCTGGGCTTAGCAAGGACAATTCCTTACTGGGGCCTTACTGAACATTTAAAAAGAGCAGTCATTTCTAAATACAGTTACCTACAGCTTCCTTAGTATCTTGTGCAAGTATCTTATGCACTTTAAGTGAGCTTTTTTACCTAAACCCTACCTATACAGACCTCAGCCTCCAAAATAAAATTTGCCACATTTTAAATCCGAGGCAAATTCAAGGTAACAAATGGACTCAGGTTCCGCTATGTACAACACGGAAGTTTTATAGCTCCTTAGCTTGTGTTTTAGTTCCGGACTTTGCTCCCCAAATGATGAAGCTAATTTAATTAAGGGTCTGTGGAAGCAATGTCCTGTTTAGTGCTGGAAATAGGAAAAACATACATCATTTCTGTCCCTTCCTACATCCCCATCCGCCCTCAAACCTAGTGATGTGAGTATCTCGCAGACAATGCCCTGTGGATTTAAGAATCATGGCAGGTCAGAGAATTCTCAGACTAATCTTAAGTCCATGGCTTATTGTAGGGACCCACAGGTAGAAGTCTGAGAGAACACAGTGTAGAGAAAAGTCGGGCTGATCAGAGGCTTCACAACCCAAGGAGCCCCATAGTCAATGACAGTTAACTTTGGTTGAACACGCATCTCTAGCCAGGCACCTTTCTAAATGCTTTACATGTTTTTACTCATTTATCTTCACAGGGAAATGATGAAATAGGTACTATTCTTATCATCCATGTTTTACATATGAGAACCCTGAAGCACAGAGAAGTTAAGTGACTAGCCAAGGTCACACAGCTAGTTAGAGGCAGAGTTAAACATTTGGATCCAAGCCTTCCAGCTTCAGAATTCCTGAGCTGAACTACTCTATTCCAGCTGCTTCTCGGAATATAAATTTAATGTTGCTGTCCTCTTCTTCCTGGCCTCAGAGATAAAGAAAGAAATGGTCAGTAAATTACCTGAGGGTTCATGGAGAAGGTGGATTTCAGAAAAACCTGTGTTTGGGATTTTCATTTGTTTTGGGGGGGGGATGTTGTTTTTTGGTACTGGAAAGAAAAAGACTCCTTATAATAATTATTGTAATGTTTGCCTAGCAAAGAACCTTTGGACACATTTATCTGACTTTCCAGGGCAGAAGTAAACAACAGTTAAGGTCCCCATTTGTACTTACAGTTATGACGATTTAAGAATCCAGTGAACACCAAAAGCACCAACATAGGTCACAAAAGATACAAACAGAGCAGCATACCCAGAGGGTTAGGGATTCCTGAGCCCATTTTATCCCACTATATCCAATCGATATGGCTTTGTTGATAGAAACATTCCGCTTTCAACCTTTCCAGTATTCCCGACATTTATTATCTCTTTGGAGAGCAGGGATGATTCTGGAGCTTTCAAAGCCTAGAATCTAAACCAGAATATAAGGAGAGCCTGAGCCTTATTTACCTTGCACACTTACGTGTTGCAGGTGCCTAGAAACATGCCCAACAGATAGTAGGCACTGACTATACTGAGTGAAAGTTGGTCAGTGAATGACTTGGAACACCAGAGTTCTCTGAGTCTGGTTCCAGTCCTGGTTTGAGGGAAACGGGTAGGACCCTTACACAAATTTATTCTATAATTCCTTCTGCAGGATTTGCAACCTGAAATCATAACAGACAAGGGAAATCTTGGCTCAAACTTATACTTCTAAGACTATTGTAGAAGCCCCAGGACATGTTGATTATAATACCAGCATTTGACCACTGGTTGAAGGTAAAGAGGTCCATCCACCCAAAGCATGTACCTCAAACTCATTTGCAAAGTCATGCAGTATAATGGTTAAGAATTTGATCTTTGGGGTCTGATGTAAATTCAAATCTGAGCTCCACCATTAATAAGCTGCATTCTGAATATCTCTTAACCTCTGTTCCCTTGTGTTTAAAATCAAGGTAATAATGCATTCCAAATCTTCTTTTTGTAAGAATTCTTTGCGGTAACATACAAGAGGGGCTAGCAGAATGCCTGGCTATAAGGAAATGCTGAACAGATGGTTGGAAAGGATATAATGGAAACATGCTGAATACTCCTTCATTCTGAGGTTCATTCTCATACAGTATTTCTATCACTAAAAGCACACGGAATTGATGATCACCAACTTTTCTTTTAAACAGTCTGTGTCCCCCACAGGTCACTGAACCTCTCAGAAAAGAATTCTGATATCTTCTAGCAACGTGCCCTATGAACCCTGGCAAGAGTAGGGCTTATCACCATGGCATTGGGAAGTCAGCTGTGCTATGCTCATAAAGAGAATACATTTCACTAAATGAAAGAACGTATATGGTTTCTAGAAATACTTAGCTTGTTTCTGGGCCAGGGATCCTCATTTCTGTTATCCTCAAACTGCCTTTCCAAATAACTTTAATGAAAAGAACCCCTGACTTTTCCATACCTTGAAGATTCTAATCTAGTGTGTTATTCTAACATCCACACATTCAGGAGCCTCTTGGACCCTCTGTCCCACTCAGGAATTTTCTTACCTGTGTTAAGGGAATCTGACTTAATCACAGAAAATATTTGTGCTTATTTGGTGATATAAATCATAAAATATAAAAGACGTGTTGCAAATAAAAACATTTAATTAGCTTAAAATGATTATTGCACACACTAGCAACGTCATCCTAAGAGGAAGATTATCGGATACAAGGAGGAAAGGAATGGAAATGAGGGAAATATTTTAAAATTCATACAATATACCAGAAGCTGGAATACTTCACTACCAGCATTTACTGGCCTTAATGGATGCCAACCTCTATGCGAGCTCTTTTATGCCCACTTTCTCATATAATCATCACAACTAGTCTTTGATGTTGGGAAAGCAGATCCCTTTTTTCAAAGTGGGGAAGCCTTAGCAGAAAAGGGATAACTTGCCCAAGGTCCCTTATCCAAGAAATGGTGTGTTCAGAACTTGAACTGCCAAATCTGGATCCAAAATCTAAGATTTCTCATGCTATCATTTCACGTGCCCCATTGTTAACTTAAGCAGAGGGTAAAATCTTGACCCTCATAATTGGAAAGAGTAGGTGTGGGATACAATTTTTTGACCACTTTACAGCAACAGATACTATTATATAGGAGGACAACTTCATTGTCTCTCTATATCACTGAGATAAAGATGCACCCCAACTTCTCAGTCAAAGGAAGAATGAGCTAGATCTTGATTTTGCTTGAACCAGAGATCAATAGGTTTTAACAGAACTCTGAAATTCTGGAGTCTCCACTTATAATGCTTTTGTTGTGTTTGTATCTTGGGTCCAATTGCAGCTCAACTGGTTACAGAGAACAAGTTTTCCTTACTCACTCACCATCTTCTCCTAGCTCATGGCTTTTCCTCCAAAACCTTCTCTGGGTATTTTCATCAATAGGCTTCATAATCAGAAATATAAAGAGAATCACAGCAACACCAATTCTACCCCCAGGACAGGTTCCTGAAGGCAAGCTTCGGACACTTCACTTGCTTTTCAGACAAGAGTAGAAATAATTGGGCTGCACTAGGTCTATTTTTAGGAAATTATTCTGAAGAACAATCATTAGGTAGGAAAGATTCTACCTTCTCCATCTTCATGGGCTTGCTAAATGAGGACAGCAGTTTGTGGAAAGGCGGTTGTAAGCTTTTAAAACCACTACATTTCATACAGAAGTTGGTTTCTTACATATTTCAATGGGCATGGCCTGAAGCCCAAACTAAAAAGAAAGATACCCATCATTAGCTCTAATTTATTAACGATTCTTCTCTACCACGTCCAGGACTAGGTGACGTGCCCAGAAAAAAAAAAAATCCATATAAATTTGCGTCATAAAAGCAAATGTCATGATTATTAAACCATGGGAGAGTCTGTCAGTTGGTGGGATATTTGTTTTTATGCTGGGTCCCCCCAGGGGTGGGGGTGGGGAACCTGTGCAGCGCCTGGTTTCCCAACTGAGCTCTATCTCCTGAGATTTGCAGTTACCTCAGTGCCTCTCACTTACACAAGTGGTTTAGGACAATTCAAAGTGTCCAGGCCAAAGACGCTGGCTCTAATCCTGGTCCTGCTGGATTTAAATAAATTCCCTCATCTCGAAACTGTGTGGATGGGACTAGGTGATGTCTAAGTTTCTCCAGAAGCCTCAAATTCTGGAGGCTCCTTCTTCTACTCCCTCCACCCTATTCACACATAGGCTTCCTGGCCTCTTCCCCTTCCCAAGGCAAACGCCACTGGAAGCAGGGGCGACTGCGTGAACTGGTCTGGTTGTCAGACTCCAGGACACGGAGGGGGCCACTTTCACCACAAGGCAGGGTCACCATAAGGGGAATGCGCACTTGGAAGTGACTTTCCTTTCCTGCTCTCGGGCATGGAGCTGGATGCGAAGTAGACCCCAGGCTTGTTCTCTGCGCCACTCTACCCCCTCTTCTCTGACAACAGCCAAGCCTGAGCCCACGCCTCCGGATGCAGCTTCGAGGCCATCTCAGCCATCGGGTTGGAAACAATTGCATTTTCCCACAGTCTCTCCTTCTCTCTCTCCCTGTCCTTCCATTCCTGGGCGGCTAGCAGGGGATGGACTAGGAGTAACTAGCTGGGAGGAAATGAAACACTGGGCTCATACAGTCCCGTTGTCTTTCCTGGAGTTCTACAGACTGAGACCTCAAGCCTGAAACCAACTGCCAAACATGCGGTTTTGGCCATTTACCTTCCATGCGCTCCATTTGGGTGTGCTTTCCCAGAGAAAATTCCAGGGAGGGTGGGAGATGGGGCTGGGTAGGTGGGAGGCAGATGCTCTGAATTCCTTGGCTCTAACACTACTGTCACCAAGAATAGTACAATTATCAAAAAGATAGTTTGGAGAACACACTTTGATTCCAGAAACAAATATAAACAATTTTATCAGAAGTTAGCTTAGACCCTAATTAATAGTGTTTGCTTAAAATATAAGTTCTTACCTGACAAATATATGGCAAAAATTCATTTGTCTGAACTAATTCACATATAGCCTAGACCTCTCTCTTTCTCAGAGTATCTCTAGTTCTATCACTTTCTTTCCTCATCTTTTCCTCCCTCTCTCGCTCTCTCACACACACACACTCACACACACACGTACACACACGCACGCATGCACACATACACTCTACCGTGAGACCATGCAGGTACATCACGGCATCACACTGAGAGGGACTAAGAGTCTACTCTTTCCCAACAAGCCATCTGTACCAGGAAGCCTCCTGAACCAGAGCCCGAAGAAGAAATAATATACTTGATCTCGGTTTTTCCTATCCAAAGCCCACATACATGCCCACCTCGTAACACACACGGCATCTGGCTTACACACCCCGACGTTTCCCTACCCACTGGGAGCTCTGCACCTCAAACACGTTACTGCAACTATGGGGAGTGAATTCTCAAGGACATAACCTGGGCTGAGAAACTGTGAGGACAAGAGGCAGCGACCTCTGTGTCCAGTGAGCTCAGAGCGCCCTCCTCACCAGCAAAGTCGAATCGAACTCCCATCCAGCTTTTCCTGGAGGGCAGTGACCTATCGATAATGCACCTCTCCAGGTCCTTGGCGTCCCATCCTGTCCTGAGAACCCTGTCATTTCCACACCATTGGCTGGAGCCTAAATGCTGCTTTGGGTACAGAAGAAAAGGAAATAAAGCTGAAAGAATATTCAGCAGCCACCTCCCCAGGAGGTTACAGAAACTCAGCTGTAAGGATGATGTCTGACTTCCCAGAGGAGAAAGGGGGAAGAGGAAAGACAAAAACATTCAAGAGTTGTCAAACTCCAGAGTTCTTCTTTCCACAGTGATAACAAATGCAGGCTACATCAAAGACTTTGCATTTTTCCTAATATGCCCTGAGCAGCTCTCAAGCTGTTGCCATTAAGCGACTCTGATGTTTTCTAATGCACAAGCACATTTATAGTAATTAGACACGGGATGCTTCTTTCCGTCCCAGAACCTTAATGCTGGAGCCTGTGGAGGAAGTCTGGCAGAGTCTTCTCGGTTACAGTGGCTACTCTCCTGTACCATCTCTTTTTCAAAAGGGAGGTGTGACGTGGCATATAGTGACAGGCTGGTACCAAACCCAGGGCGGCCCCCATAGAGCCCAGAGAGGGAGAACTGTGCCGGGGAGCACCCTCTACACCGCACCACAGCGGGGCAGGGCTGCGGGGAGGGAAAGGGAGAGAGGAGGAAAGATGGGAATAACGTTCCTTGGCGACGTTCCCATTTCGCCGCAGGGCTGACCAAAGGTGCTCCATGACACTGCATTCCTTAGGATGGCAAGGGGTAAAGAAGACCTTTCTGGAGTGAGCACATGTGCTCCTTACCCCATTTGGCTTCCTCAACCTCCAGGCAAACACAAACACCCACGCCTCCTACATATAATTTGCTGCCCTAGCCAAGACTGTTCCCAAAGATTACATTTGATATTTATTGTAAAAATACTACATAGTCAGAGTAAAATCTTCCATTATGCAAACAGTATACTGTGAAAGGTCATCTCCCCGTCACCTAACCACCCCCCCACCATGTGCCCTGGCCACAAGTAACCATACTCCACAGTTTACCTTATATCCTTCAAGAAGTGAGTTATGCATATGCAATTGAATCTGTATAAAATACTTCTAAAAATATTCACAGGGGTGAAATAAGTCAAACAGAGTGAAATAAGTCAAACAGAGAAAGACATGTATCATATGATCTCACTGATATGAGGTATTCTTAATCGCAGGAAACAAACTGAGGGTTGCTGGAGTGGGGGGTGGGGTGGGAGGGATGGGGTGACTGGGTGATAGACACTGGGGAGGGTATGTGCTCTGGTAAGCGCTGTGAATTGTGCAAGACTGTTGAATCTCAGATCTGTACCTCTGAAACAAATAATGCAATATATGTTAAGAAAAAAAAAAGAAGAAGAAGAAGGTAGCGGGAGGGGAAGAATGAAGCGGGGGAAATCGGAGGGGTAGACGAACCATGAGAGACGATGGACTCTGAAAAACAAACTGAGGGTTCTAGAGGGGAGGAGAGTGGGAGGATGGGTTAGCCTGGTGATGGGTATTGAGGAGGGCACATTCTGCATGGAGCACTGGGTGTTATGCACAAACAATGAATCATGGAACACTTCATCTAAAACTAATGATGTAATGTATGGGGATTAACATAAGAATAAAAAAAATAACAAAAAAATAAAAATATTCACAGGGAATCACACAGAGCATACTGTTTCATTACTTGCTTTTTTAACTTAATATATTTTGACATTTTTCCATGTCAGTATACTCAGATCTAATTCATTCTTCATAAGAACCAAATACTGTTCGGGCAGACCATAATTTAATGAGTCCCCTCATTAGTGACCATTAGGTAACTTCCAGTTGTTTTTTATTACAAGCCATGTTGCAGTTAAATTACTTGTACATATATCTTTGTGTACCTGTGCAAGCATTTCTTTTTTTTAATTCTTTTTTTTAAAGATTTTATTTATTTGAGAGAGAGAGAGAGAATGAGCAGGGGTGAAGGGTAGAGGGGGAGAGAGAGAGAGAGAGAGAGAAGAAGACTCCCCATCAAGCAGGGAACACGACGTGGGACTCGATCCCAGGACCCTGGGATCATGACCTGAGCTGAAGGCAGATGCTTAACCGACTCAGCCACCCAGGCACCCCTGTGCAAGCATATCTTAGAAGTGGAATCCTTGGCTTAAAAAGGATGTACATTATAAATTTAGATAGATGAAATCATATTGCTCTCAACAATAATAATTGAAAATAAAATGTTGGCTTTTCCACATCCTTGCCAACACACAGTATTCACCAGTAGGTGAAAATGATATTTTGGGGCACCTGGGTGGCTCAGTCAGTAAGTGTCTGCCTTTGGCTCAGGTCATGATCCCAGGGTCCTGGGATCGAGCCCTGCATCTGGCTCCCTGCTCCGTGGGAAGCCTGCTTCTCCCTCTCCCACTCCCCCTGCTTGTGTTCCCTCTCTCGCTATGTCCCTGTCTGTCAAATAAATGAATAAAATCTTTAAAAAAGGAAAGAAAGAAAGAAAGAAAGAAAGAAAGAAAGAAAGAAAGAAAGAAAGAAAGAAGGAAGGAAGGAAGGAAGGAAGGAAGGAAGGAAGGAAGGAAGGAAGGAAGGAAGGAAAGAAAGAAAGAAAGAAAGAGAAAGAAAGAAAGAAAGAGAAAGAAAGAAAGAAAGAGAAAGAAAGAAAGAAAGAAAGAAAGAAAGAAAGAAAGAAAGAAAGAAAGAAAGAAAGAAAGAAAGAAATAGAAGGAAGAAAGAAATGGTGTTTTATTGTTTTACTAAATTTTCACTTCTTTAATTATGAGTAAAATTGGGAATATACCCACTCATTATAAATCCTAAGTGTGCATTTATAATGCCCTATTTGTACACACACAGATACATACCGACAAACACATTTCCTTCATGAATTATTTATACATATCCTTAAGTCATTTTCTTTTGGGTTGTTCATTTACTTTTCTTGATCTGTAAGAATATATCCATATATATATATGAAATTACTATGTCCTTATCATATACATTCACATTTTCCCTACTTCGTCCTTTGAACTGTTTGTATTTTGTTTACAGTATTATTACAATACTGAAGTTTTCATATTTCTTAAAACATAACATCTGGGTTTTGTCAGACACCAAGCGTTTCCCCACTCCAATTTTTTAAAATTACTGGTATTTTCTTCCAGCACTATTATTACTTAATTCTTTGTGTAAATGTTTTAATCATTTAGAATTTATTTTGGTGTAAGACATGAGGTAAAGAACCAACTATATATTGTTCCCAAATTTCCAGTTGCCCAAATATAATTTATTACATAATCTAATTTTGGCTTTTAAATTCCAAATACTATCCCACATGTCAAATTCAAAACATATGCAGGTTATATCTAGACTCTAATCTGTTTCATTGATTTGCTATTTCTGCCTTGATTATAAGCTGATTTAATTACTCAAACTTTATTATGCGTTTCAATATCTGGTAGGGCCAGTCTTTCTTCATAGCTTTTCCTTAATATGTTTTATTTTCAAGCTGGAAAAGTTGCAAGCAGATTCTCTCTTCAAAGGTGGTGGCTTGGGTTTGCTTTGAGGGGGAAGTGCTCTTGCTCTGTGAAAAGCCACTGGAGTGGGTCCTAGGGTTATGCAATACCCACCCATAGCCCCGGGGAGCAACTAGAATGCAAACCCAGATGCACTCCGTTCCATCTGAAGCCAAAGGTTCCATTTAGAAATGTAAATTGGGCAGATTTTTTTAAAAAGAGATCTAGGTTTCTGTAGTTTATGTAGCCAACAGAGAAATGTTTCTTCCTAAGTGTGGAATTTTAACGTCCTAGTCCTATACATGAGCACATATGACACAGGAATGTGTGTCTCTCAGGGATAGAGATGGAAAGGAAGGAGCCAGCATCAGAGAGAGGCCTGTGTGGAGTCCTGATGTTCCCCTCACCCTCCAGCAGGCCACAGAGAATGTAAACAAGAACAGGCTGGGACTGGTGCAGTCCATCCTGGGCCTGGGCGCTTTATTCCACAATTGGTGTCATGAACAGTGAAACACCCTGAATTAGGAAAATGTGCATTGTTAAACTTCAGAGTTCTGATGTATTCTAGAGCCTTCAGAGAAAATTGTAGAGGCCATTTTTAGGCAACAGGCTTGAGCCATGGAAACTTGATCAAGGTCAAAGGGCCCACAGCGACCACGGAGCTGAAAACAAACAGGCTCATGAAGGGACCCACACCGAAATAGCCATAGGCCCTGACTGACCAAGTACAACCAGGCACCGTTCCTAAGATTACCAAAAAGGGAAAATTCCATACATTCTCCATACTCCCTCACTCTGCCCTGTAACTGTGGCCCCTCATTACCCGCCCCCCAACCGACAGTCTCTCCTTTGCTGTCCTGCCTACCCCTCCCTTGGGGTGTATTCAATAAACTTCTTTCTCCTTTGTTCTGTCTTGGGCGAATTCTTTTTTTTTTTTTTTTATTCTTATGTTAATCCCCATACATTACATCATTAGTTCTAGATGAAGTGTTCCATGATTCATCGTTCGTGCATAACACCCAGTGCTCCATGCAGAATGTGCCCTCCTCAATACCCTCCACCAGGCTAACCCATCCTCCCACCCCCCTCCCCTCTAGAACTCTCAGTTTGTTTTTCAGAGTCCATTGTCTCTCATGGTTCGTCTACTCCTCCGATTTCCCCCGCTTCATTCTTCCCCTCCCGCTACCTTCTTCTTCTTTTTTTTTTTCTTAACATATATTGCATTATTTGTTTCAGAGGTACAGATCTGAGATTCAACAGTCTTGCACAATTCACAGCGCTTACCAGAGCACATACCCTCCCCAGTGTCTATCACCCAGTCACCCCCTCCCTCCCACCCCACCCCCCACTCCAACAACCCTCAGTTTGATTCCTGCAATTAAGAATTCCTCATATCAGTGAGGTCATATGATACATGTCTTTCTCTGTTTGACTTACTTCACTCAACATAATACCCTCCAGTTTCTTGGGCAAATTCTTTCACTGCCCCTGCCAATTGGCTTCCACCCAATTGGGTTGCCCCACATTTGGGGACCCCATCCCATCAAGAGAGACACCACAAAAACCTTATTCTTATGGCCTCTTCTCTTTAAGGAATGAATATTCCTAGTCATCCTTGAAGGAGGTGGGGAAACATGGATTTTGGGGGTCTTTGGGTTTGGGGGTAAGAGAGATGTGCTTGAGGGCATCGCCCTGGGCTTAGTGAAGCAGCAGACTGGGGGCTGGACTGGAAGGGGAGTTGGCGAAAGAGATACACCTTGTCAACGACCTCACCGAGGGGCTTTGAAGGCTGCCGTAACTAAAATTCTTTTTGCATTCTCTCTGCTATTACTTTCTTCTGAAACCCCCAACCCTTCATAAAGCTTTGGACCATCTAACAGGCAATTATGGGGGGATTAAAGGCTGTGACGGTGCCCACCTGGGGGAAAATAGTCAAGAGGCATCCAACCACAGGGGGATGAGATCCAGGGAAACTGAGGGATTCAGAGGAGTCGGCAGAAGACGAACTGGCAGAGGACAGAGAGCAGCAGTTAGATGGCCAAAGTGGCAACAACTGTACCAATTTCTGTACTATGAGCATTTCCCAGGGAATCCCAGAAAATACGTAAGTGTTCTGGAATTTCTACAGGCAGTCAAATTTGGTTACCAAGGGGGAAATGTGGGGCTCCTGGGTGGCTCAGTGGATTGAGCATCTGACCCTTGATTTTGGCTCAGGTCATGATCTCAGGGTCATGAGATCGAGCCCACACAGCAGGGCTCAGTGGGGAGTCTGCGTGAGATTCTCTCTCTCCCTCTGCCCTGCCCCTCCCCCCACTCACAGGCACTCCTCTCTCAAAAAAATATTGAAATAAAAAAACTAAGGGGGAAATGTGGCCTCACATCTATTGACAAAGGATCATTTCTTCAACAAATGTTTGACTTTTTGTAAATTCTAGGTTTGCTACTTAAGGTGAGGTATGCTTTTACTCACTAATTAAACTAAGTTTTTCAGATAGGCCAGCTTGTGTCTTCAGCCTCACCCAGCTGTCACAGTTTTCAAATAGTCCAGTGAATCCTATCAAGGCAGGAAGATTCTTTATCCTAAACGAACAAAAATTAAAATCCAGCTTATCCAGGTAGTTACCCCAATTCTACTCGTAGCCAACTGAGGACTCTTAGTTGCAGCCTTTGCCGGTGAGCAGGGAGAGGCCCCCGACGATGGACAGCATTGGCATTTCCTCATGGCTCTGGCCTGTAGAGGGCTTTGCTCTTCCAGGTACTACTAAATAAAAATAATTACAGAATTGAGACTCCTCTGAGCCCACGCTACCCTTTCCCTCCGATCTCCCGACCTAGGTAAGCAGATCTAACCTCTGAGCCTTCCATGGTGCCCTTAGACTGCCTTTTGAGTCCTTGTTTCAATACAAGCTTCCTCTGATACTCCTTTGAACTCCATTTAAACCAGATATAAATTTGGATTTGGGGAGATACTTGTATCCCCCTCCAGACAACTTTTAATGTGATTCTCACTTAAGGTTATCCAGTCTTTAAGCAGTCATGGAAGACCATCTTTTGACTCAGGTGCCACTAGTCCTTATGAGTTCACTGATCCATTTAATATGCATTTATGAGCATATGTCTATTGTATTCACAACTCTATGCCATGGATAATAGAGATGCGGGTGATAATATTAGCTTTCATTTCAACAATATTATTTTTAAAATAATTTCCAAATGCATTACCTCATCTAATCCTACGTAGAAGAAATGTCTGTGCCTTAAAAGATATGTAGACTCCTGGGGAATAATATATTCCATGCCAATGCAAAAATATAATGAACTTTATACTTTCTGTCATGTTTTATAAAATAAGAAAATTAACATGAAGTCAGCTTAATCTTAGAAAGATTCTTGGAGGGCGCCTGGGTGGCTCAGTTGGTTAAGCGACTGCCTTCAGCTCAGGTCATGATCCCAGGGTCCTGGGATCGAGTCCCGCATCTGGTTCCCTGCTCCGTGGGAAGCCTGCTTCTCCCTCTCCCACTCCCCCTGCTTGTGTTCCCTCTCTCGCTGTGTCTCTCTCTGTCAAATAAATAAATAAAATCTTTAAGAAAAAAAAAAAAGAAAGATTCTTGGAGGGAGTGGACTCAGATCAGTTTGTGTGGGTTTTGGTTTTTTTTTTTAAGTCTTGGGATGAGCATGAGTGAATTTTTTTGAGGGGTGGGGGGTGGAGGGGCACAGGGAGAGGGAGAGAGAATCCCAAGCAGGCTCCATGCCCAGCATGGAGCCCGACACAGGGCTTAATCCCATGACCCTGAGATCATGACCCGAGCCAAAATCGAGAGTCGGACACTCCACTGACTGAGACACCCAGGTGCCCTGAACATGAGTGAATTTTTTAAAAATTATTTTTCATATAATCACAGTATAGAAATTTTGGAAAATGAAAAATATAACACCCCTATCCTAAGTGATATTATTAGCATGCATAGGAAAATGAAAATAATGGAATGGAGCATATACTAGAGTGTTTCCTTCCTTAATTTTTTTAATATGCCACATATCTGTATCTATATATAGTTCTTTTTTTTTTTTTTTTTAAGATTTTATTTATTTATTTGAGAGAGAGAATGAGATAGAGAGAGCATGAGAGGGAGGAGGGTCAGAGGCAGAAGCAGGCTCCCTGCCGAGCAGGGAGCCCGATGCGGGACTCGATCCCGGGACTCCAGGATCATGACCTGAGCCGAAGGCAGTCGCTTAACCAACTGAGCCACCCAGGCGCCCTCTATATATAGTTCTTAATGAGCATTAGGGCATAAATACTTACATGCTGCTGCAGAGTGTTTATAAGCATCATTTTAATATTTTTATCCTATTACAGTCAGTGAATATATGACAACATATCATATAACCATTGCTCTATTACTAGACAGACAAAGTTTTCCAACTTTTCAACTATTCTGAGCAAAGTAATCTTCCCATATTATTGTTTCTTTAAGGTAGTTATCCATAAGAAACTTTTTTTAAATAATCTGTCTTAAGTTTGAGCTTTCTTGCTGAAAATATGGTAAATTCTTGCAAAATTAGGGTGATTAAAATCCTAAAGATTTTTGCTGCAACACTTACTTATTTAAATCTACATTCCTTCTTGAGTGACTAATCCTTCTCTATAATTTTTTCTGACTGCTTTGTTCCTCTCAAGGTAAACAACATATTTTTCTGTCAACTTTTTGTTATACAAACGCAGAACCATTAACATCAACAAGACACTTTAAAAGTTGTACTTTAAGAAAAAAAACATTAAAAAAAAATGGATCAGTAGCAATACCAAGTGTTTTCTTTGGCTTGAATTAAAGAGTAAAACATTTTGGACCTGTAGAATCACTTTGGCACACTGAAGAATTAGGAACACATTTTCTTGAGTAATACGGTGGATTTGCTTCAGCTTCTATTTATTTTCTGTCTTTTCCCCCCTGCCCCAAGCTTGTTTGCATGAAAACAAGAAATGTTCCTGAATTCCCGCCTGCCTCACACCATTCTGCTATTCCTTTAATTAATTAGTCCTCTTAAAATCACCTCTTCCATTCCTCCCACATTGTTCTAATTCTATGCATAGATCCCACCCTCCAGCTGTTCACAGGGCTTGCTAGCAACCCAGTGGTGGTAGATTTTATAAGAGAAAGCAAATCCACATGTCTGTTACATTTAAAGTTTCACATCCGGAAATGTTTACGGTGGGTTCTCTACAATAACTCCTAGACACTTTTTTCTTGCAGGGAATTTCAGTGCAGATCATTTGAGAAGAGGAAACATGTGCACTTATGGCAGAAATAAAAGCTGCAGGACCAAATTCCTCCAGCCAGAAAAAAGAAAAGGTCCACAGGATACATGCATTTCCAAATACCTCAGTGTAAATTTCAGCACGTCAAATATAACTGGTTAGCTATTTAAGCTCTATATACAAAGAATATTGGGAAAATTACAAACAAAAAATATTAAGGTCTTTTTATATTTAATATTGTTACAAAAGAAATATGTGTTCCCCGTAAAAATTCAAAATTCACAGAAAAGCATAAAGAAGAAAATAATATCCACCAGGAATAATTTAAAACTTTTATGTCAAGAGAACCACACTGTTCAAATGATAGTTTTTTAAATAAAGTTGGAATCATGCTCCACATCGTGATCTCCAATCATGCTTTTTTCTTTTTTTTTGAAATTAAAAAAAAATTTTTTTTAAAGATTTTATTTATTTATTTGACAGAGAAAGACACAGTGAGAGAGGGAACACAAGCAAGGGGAGTGGGGGAGGGAGAAGCAGGCTTCCCGCAGAACAGGGAGCCTGATTGAGACTTGATCCCAGGACCCTGGGATCATGACCTGAGCCAAAGGCAGGTGTTTAACTGAGCTACCCAGATGCCCCTCCGATCATGCTTTTTTCAATTAACAATATCCCAGGAACAATCTTCTATGTTATTGGTGTCCTGAAACATAATTTTTGTCTTATTTTATATATGAATATATCACAGATTAGCTAATTCCTGTTTTTTAGAAGTTGTGGGGTTTTTTTTCCTATTATAAGTAACTGTAATTGTAACTTGACATAAATTTTTTGCACATTTCTTATTATTTCCCTAGGAGAGATTTTTAGAAAAACTAGTTTCGCTAATCAAAAAATACAAACAATTTTAGAGATTTTTAGTAAATGTTGTTGAGTTGTCCATGAAGGACATTCCCTTCTTTTAATCTATGAAAACGTACCACACATATGCCTTTCTACTTTTTTTTTTTTTTTAAGATTTTATTTATTTTACAGAGAGAGATACAGCGAGAGAGGGAACACAAGCAGCGGGAGTGGGAGAGGGAGAAGCAGGCTTCCCGTGGAGCAGGGAGCCTGATGCGGGGCTCGATCCCAGGACCCTGGGATCATGACCTGAGCCGAAGGCAGACGCTTAACGACTGAGCCACCCAGGCGCCCCATGCCTTTCTACTTTTAAATTTTTAAAAATCAGGTGTGATATTGTTAACCAACTTCTAAAATAATTTGTGTGCCTATGTATCCATCCTTTAGTCCCTTCACACATTTAATCCTTTTATTTCTACAACAATTTTGTAACTAGAAAAATGGCGTTTTGTCCCACCATGCTAATACCTAGAAGATGACCATAGTTTGTTTCAACCTTAATCCTTAATCCCATCAATCAAAGCTTTCCCACAAGGGGACTCTAAGATTAAAAGGGAAAATTACTACTTCTGATTGAAAAAACAATCATAAAGACTTTTAGACTCAAAGGTGGCTGCCTAATGTTTTAGCTACCCAGCACCCTTCCTCTCTTGGTCTATTCAATATTTTTGGTGGGGGGTGGGGGTAACAACAGTGGCCTCATTTCATCTGTTTATAGTTCAGCTGCTAGTTAGCATCCTGCTCCTGTCAGAGTAAGTCATTCATCCCTTCAATAATTATTGAGCACCTACTTTGCGCCATGCGCTATTCTAGGATCTTGAAATTCAGCAGTGAGCAAAAGTGAAAATGCTCCTAGTTTCTTGGAGCTTAGATCTGTAACAGGGAGAAACTTAGCATGTCTGACTTCACATTGCCTCTATTTCCCTTGGTGCTGGGACCTACGGCTTAGAAGCTTCTGATATGCCCTCCACATAGGCATGTTAATCATTGAAGGAATTTTGCTTACAGCTAAGATTTGTAAAAACTGCTTTTTTGCCCCAAACCTACCTCTCTTGTGAAGATAAGGAAGTACATACAGATAGGACTACGTTATGTCCAAGATTAACGGGAACAACATGGCCAGATCCCTGTACACAAAGATCAACTGACCAAGGACAAAAATTACACGACCTTCCTCGGATGTCTACAGAGGTCAGTCACCTATTGACTCAATCCTCCCCCGCTTCCCCCTTTTGCTGACGTTACAGAAGCTTAAATTTCACGCTGAGGGGAAGTGGTTTTTGGGGACGATAGTCTCCAATCTCAGTGTGCTGGCTTTCCACATAAAGTCACTTTTCTACCCCAACATCTTGCCTCTCATCTTACTGGCCTGTCATGTGGCGAGCAGAGGAGCTTGAACTGGTTCTAAACCCTAGTTGGAGGAGTTGGCCAAGTTACACTAAATGGAGTTACTTTCTAGAATTTTATATGCAGACAGTGAGAAAAATATTCTTTCTTTCCCCTTGATTGAGAGCTGTAAAGGTAATGTTTTATTTATTTATTTAGTTAGTTAGTTAGTTAGTTAGTTAGTTATTTCTAGCTCTACGCCCAACATGGGGCTTGAACTCACCACCCCGAGATCAAGAGTCACATATTCTATTGATTCAGCCAGTCAGGTGCCCCTAAAGATACTATTTTAGAGCTTCCAGCAGCCGTGTCCTCTGCCGTGTGAGGGCACCAGAAGAACGAACGAAGCCAAGAAATACTGTAGAAGCTGAGAAAAAAAGCTAGAGAGCCACGGACCTGGGGCTGTTTTGCATCCCCAGCCCCAGCCCTGTGTTTCCTGGTTACAAGAGACCATATAACGCCCACTGCCTTTTTGTCCTTAACCTATTTGTCTAACACAGACTCTGGTCCCACGTCTTAGAAGATGGGATCTAGGAGCGCTAAAAAGCCAGGTGCAGAAGAGGAGATGCTAAGCTTCTGTCTATGTGTTTCTTCTTCCTTTGCTCCAGCCATACTTTAAGTATTTCACCTGCCCCCACATTTCATTCATTCAACAAACATTTTTTTCAGCAATGACTGTGCATCAGATAGTCTTCTAGGAGCTACGGACACAGCAGTAAACAAAACACATGAAAATCCCTATCCTTACAGAATTCAATTTCTAGTGGAACCAGCTAGACAATAATCAAACTAATGAAGAGAGTGGTGATACCAAAAAAAAATTAGTGGGAAAGGAGAATCGGGTGTTGAGGAAGGGGAGGTAAGGGATTGTTATTTCAGGGTCCAGTGTCCAGCCCCTGGGAAGAGTCTGGACTCTAAGACCAGAGTTAATTTGAAATAAAAAGGAAAGTGAGGGGAAAAGGGAAAAGGTGTTAAAGGATATAGCATTGCAGATTTAGTTTACCCTGTTCTTTTAATAAAGAGATAAAATGTTGTAATGAAGGATGGAGTGTCAAAATTATCCTTCTGGCATACTTTATAAGGGATCCCCATCGAAGTCAGCACTGGTGTCCAATCCACCTGTACCCACCATTGTTCTTGCCTGAAGAGTCACTGAGGGGTCAGAGAGAGTCAGGTTCCACTGGATTGAAATCTAGAGTGGGGAGTCCTCAGCTGAGATACCAGGAGACACTAAAGCCATAAAATCAGGCAACATCCACAACTTTAGGGACAGACAGACACTGTTAGTACACATATACATGCAACATCTATCTACTATAAACACACACATATATATATGTACATCTATTATATATACAAACATCTATTATATATATCTACATACATACATACATGCTATCACTGAGACCCAAGATAAATTGAAATGAGGATCCTTTCTCTGTGAAGGAGAAATGATACCACTATTAACTAAAACCTCAACCTCCTCTCTCTAAAAGAAGAAGTGAGTCATGAATGTGCCCAGGATTGCTGGCCTTCAAAATCAAGGGCCCTCCCCTTCTCTACATCACTTGTTTGTGAAACAAACAGGAGATCAAATTAAGGTGCTCAGAAAGGCAATAGGAGATCGCCTGGATTTAAAACCCAAGAATCTCAGAACCAACCTGTCCAGTGATGTGTCAGTATCTTACGGGCCTACAGACCCCAGAGAGGCAAGCCTGGGAGGTTGGTTCATCAGAGAATCACAAATGCCTTGAAATGTAACCTGCCCCCTCTCTTCCTGTCCAGAGCTCCCTCTATTCATGGGCACCCAATCCACTCTTATTCTACCATCTCATGCTTGGCCTTCCTTTCCTCACTTATAAAATATTATAAAGGTTAGATCATTAAGGTCCCCTCAGCATAAATTCATCCAGCCTTCAGTGTTGGGAACCAAAGGATCACCCCTGCAAGGAAAACTACGCTTCACAAATGCTCACTAAGGCATGGGCTTGGCATCAATCCCAAGGGGTCAAGACGAGTAGGCCCCCTCTAGTCTATAAACAATGATTTAAGAAAGTTTTCTATCTAATTTGAATACAATCCGGTCTCCCCCCCCCAAAAAAAAAAAAAATCCTTTAGTTAGAAGAAAGAGGAACCATTTTTTAGCAGTATCGGGAAATTCTGCAGTATAAAGCCTGTGCTAAGTGATAAGCTACCACTCCCTTCTTGATGCCCTTTGTGGATAACGTACCAGGAAATCCAGAGCCAAGCCACAAATAGCCCCAACCACAGAGGCTTGGAAAGGGACCAACGACTGTATGACAGTATGACTAACTGGTGAAAGTCCCAGGGCCATGCACGAGAGCAGTACCCTGTGGGGGAGGGAGAACCGACTGAGCCCTCAGTGGCCCATCCCCCACCCCCCTCAGACATTGGTCTGATATTCCTCTCAGATCTACTTATGGCAGTTACTGTTTCTAAGTAGAGGGTACATTTCAAGAGCCTAATTCTGTTCCTCTTAAAGATTACATTTTCTATAAGAAGCACAAGGCAGCAGATTACACCCCTGGCCCTCTCCAACATTCCCCTGCCATACAAGCCTCACTGGCAGACCTAGGTCTCCCCACAGACTCCCAAGTTCCCTGAGAACCGGAATGGCTGTGCTCTGATGAGCTTAGCCTTTCCTCTCTATCCCGCATCACAATGCCCCAGGGGATGGCAGAACATGGTCCTTCCCAAGTCCGCAGAGACCTGCTGGCCCAGAATGACTGGGGGCAGGGCCCAGGCGTCTGCATCTGGGCAAGCGCGCTAGTCACCCCCACAGGGGCTGAGAATGACCTAACTGGCAGCAAGTCACAGCACAGGGAACACAGAACCGTAGGCCGAAGGCCCTGGATTCCAGCCCAGCTGTCACCGTTAACTGCGTGGTCTGAGGGAAAGCTCCTTTGAAAAGGAAACTCTGGTTCAGTTTTCTTTTCTTTTCTTTTTTTAAAGATTTTATTATTTATTTGACAGACAGAGACACAGCGAGAGAGAGAGCACAAGCAGGGGGAGCAGCGGGCAGAGGGAGAAGCAGGCTTCCCGCAGAGCAGGGAACCCGATGTGGGGCTGGATCCCAGGACCCCGGGATCATGACCTGAGCTGAAGGCAGATGCTTAACCAACTGAGCCACCCAGGCGCCCCATGGTTCAGTTTTCTAAAGAATGGATTTAAACCTCTTTGTGGCCACTTACTCTCTTGCTGTCTTTGACATTTGAAGACAACACCTTAATGTGACAAGGCCTATCGTGGGGCTATACGATACTCAGGCACAGTTGCATTCACTGAGAGCAGAAGGAGGGAGAGGGAACATGCTTGCCCCTGAATCATATCCCGTGGATGGTCCCTTCGCACAAGCAGGTAGGAGCTGAGGACATCATCCTGCCACATCATACTTGACTGTCTGGAAGTTCTTGAATCAGTTCAACATCTGGGTTGCGGTAGGGTTATCCCTGATGAAGGATTAAAGTAACTTCTCTGGGATACCATGACACTTTCAGACAACTGCAAGTGGTTTAGTTTGGCTACACAAAGGGTACTTGAGTGAAAAATGAGGCTATGGAGGAGGTAAGAGCCAACATCTGGAAAGTCTTCTGTGCTAAACTAATGAAAAGCATAAGACAACAGTGAAAGAGTCTACATAAGGAGTGCCATGATTAGCATTGCATTTTATAACAATCCCACTCAGACAGCACCATGAAGGGCGAGTGGTGGTGGGGACCAAAATGGAGGCAGAGAGACTGGTTAGAAAGTCGATGGATTAGTGTATTTGAGAAGTGCTCAAGCTTGAACCAGGCAAGGTAGTGGGATCACAGAGAGAGGAATGGAGATATACTATTGAAAAGGTGGGCCATACAGGACTTGTGACAGGTTGGATAGAGTAGTTGAAAAAGAAAAGCACCCATTATTGCAAAAAAAAAAAGACCCTCCAATACAACAAAATGCAATGAAACTAGACACTTTTGGTACAAACCTGTCACATCAACAGTCTGACAAACCTCAGGGCACTGTCTTCTCTTGCCATTTTGAATCTCTCTACTGGACAATTCCTCAATTCATGTTTCAGGAAGCTGGTTTCCATTTGGACATGGACCTGCATGGCAAAACCTGGAGAGGGCTTAGAAAAGTGGCTTCCAGGAGCATTCAGGTCTTCATACAAGTGAAAGAAAAGCTGTCAAACATTCACATCACTTTGCTCAGGTTTCTTTGAGAAATGCTCTTTGTCACTTCACCGGGCTCCAGTATATTAACCACCTCCATCCAATGCGAATCAAGAGCAGGGCAAAAAAGGGAGGCATGACACAGGAGGAACGTTCCAGAGAACTTCATACCACTGAGAATCAAGGAAACAAGATTAACTCGATTAATAACAGAAAAAAAAAAGATAAAAGAATAAACTCCCAAAGTACCACACCCTCTCACCTTTCCAACCCCTCCCTTCATTGCACTCACCAAACACTTCCTGGTAAAAGTTTTTTTATGTGTTTGGTTTTATTTTGTTTTATTCCAAAATAATTGATGCTTAAGGTATTGGTTAAGCACACAGAAGTCATAACATGAGAGGCCTCAGGAAATTCATAACATGAGAGTGTCAGGAAATCATGTCCATGTGGCCAAGATCTATCCTCTGCTTTGTTTGGACTCTCCTCCCGCAGCAACAAGAGCCCTGCCGAATCACCAGGCTGGAATGGCAACAGGACACTCTATGGAGAATCAAGACGCTGGAAATTCAGTCTCAGCTGTGTCATGTAATCTCTCTAAGCCTTGGTTTCCTCATTTGTGAAAGGAGGAATTTAAAATCCTGCCCTTGGGGCGCCTGGGTGGCTCAGTCGTTAAGCGTCCGCCTTCGGCTCAGGTCATGATCCCAGGGTCCTGGGATCGAGCCCCGCATCGGGCTCCCTGCTCTGTGGGAAGCCTGCTTCTCCCTCTCCCACTCCCCCTGCTTGTGTTCTCTCTCTCGCTGTGTCTCTCTCTGTCAAATAAATAAGATCTTAAAAAAATAAATAAATAAAATAAAATCCTGCCCTTGTCAACTTCAAGGGGCTCATGGGAGAGTCTGAAAAAGGTAAACCTCTTTGTAAATTATAAAACACTACAGCAACATCAGCTTGTTTGATTATTATTCCTCTTGTTATTGTCGTCAGATGAGGTGTTGGGCTACTCAACTGGCAGGTGTGAGTAATTTAGACCAAATCTGTCTTCATTGCTGAAGTCAATCCCCCCAACAACCCTCTTAAGGTGAATTACTATTGTGTGTCATTTTCATGCAAGAAGGGTATTTGTGGACACCAGTGAGAGCTTAGAACAATAACAAACTTGTGCTTTGTTGACCTCAGATGGACATTAATGAACAAGTGTCAATTTTATTCCAGCTTGTAGAACAAGTGAAACAATAAATGCAGAATTTGGCACATCTCATTATTTAGAAACTATCTGAAGAAAATTCTAGGAAGAAGCTTGGTTTATTCATAAGAACTAATATGTTTGCTTCTATTTTTCTCCTAGTTTATGGCACTTCTCAATATACTGGTAAATCATCTGATTAATAGTCTGAAATTCCATGTGGGTAAAATGGGATTAATAAATTATAACAGAAATCATCATTAGTGAACTCTCTAACAAACCCCAAATTACTCTTTGGTTTCCAAGTTTTTCCTAATGCTCCAAAATAAAAAGTTCAGTAATGTATCAGTGTGACTGGTGATATTAATGTCCTCTGCTATGTCATCCCATCCTCAAGAAAATATGCTAAGAAAGGAATTGATTATCATCAGAATTATATGTCACCATGGCTTAGCTGCACTCTTATACTAACCTCTAGTTCTAAAATAATGCCTCCTATTTTTAAAATGTGGTTGGTATTTTTAAACAAAAGATAGAGCAGCAGTGAGATGGAAAGATGAGCCAAAACCAAAATGGATGAATTATTCTTATATCTCAAACAATAGCAGCAAGTCAGGACATGCAGACTGTTGATGTGTCTCGACAACACTGCACCTCTTAGTGATGAAGAATCTAATCAATAATCTAAATGTTTGATGTGTACAATGTACTAAACTTCCAGATCACGGCTGAATTTCCCTTCCTTTTAGTCAAACTGGACTGGACTTATGTACACCTAGGCAAATGCAAACAGGGAAGGGTTGGTGTGTAACAAATGTGACCATAGCATAATAGTCATTAATCAAGTCATTTTAGAATCACAAATTATAAAATAACAAGGGGGAGATATCTGTACCAGCAATATGGTTGACTAGACTTTACAGAAACTGCTCCTGGAACGACCCTAACACTTAAAATTCTGCATGAAATCTTTTTAAACCCTTTTTAATTCATGGCTGAGCCAGTGAAGAAAGAACTATGTAAGAGCTGAAAGCAGGCATTAGCTTACCATTTACCCTAGGAGGTCCAGAGCCTGGGATTTAACAGACCTAAGGGAGACGGGAAACAAATCTGTGAAAACAAGGGAAGAAGTCAGAGACTTCTAATTGAATCTGAAGCTCCTCCTCCTACCAAGGATTTTCACCCTTGAGGGAGACAATAGGAATACATGACTCTCTTGACCTTGGCTGTGGAAGGAGTTGGGAAAAAGTCTCCCCTTAGAATTCCAAGATATGGAAGCAGTCTGAGTGTCCATCAATAGATGAATGGATAAAGATGTGGCATATACATAAAATGGAATATTATTCAGCCATAAAAAAGAATGAGATCTTGCCATTTGTGACAACATGGATGGACCTAGAGGGTATTATGCTAAGTGAAATAAGCCAGACAGAGAAACACAAATACCATATGATTTCACTTACATTTGGAATCTAAAAAATAAAACAAACAAAGTAGAAACAGACTCATAAATACAGAGAACAAACTGGTGGTTGCCAGAGGGGAGATGTGTAGGGGGATGGGCAAAATGGGTGAAGTTGGGGGGGAATGTTCAGCCTTCCAGTGATGGAATGAATAAGTCCCAGGGATGAAAGGTACAGCATAGGGAATATATTCAATGGTATAGCATTATGTAGTGATAGATGGTAGCTAAACTTCTGGTGGGCATAGCATAATGTATAAACTTGTCCAGTCATTATGTTTTACATCTGAAATGAATATACCATTATGTGTCAACTATACTTCAATAAAAAATGGCATGTCAAAACTCATAAAACACAACTAGAGACAAATGTATAATTTTAAAGTATGTCTTAGCAAAGAAGGCTAAAATCAATGAGAAAAAACATCCATCTCAAGAAAGTCTAAAAACATAGAAAATTAAAATAAAGCAGAAAATGTAAGATAATGAAGAGAAGAAATTAATGAACTAGAAATAATACTTACAATAGAAAATATTAACTATGCCAAAACTTGTGTGCTTAAAAAAATAATAAAACTTATCAACTCCTGGAGATATTAGCTGAAGAAAAAAGAAGAGATGAATTAGATAAGTTTCTAGAAAAATAAAACTTACAAAAACTGATACAGAAGAAATAATAAATCTGAACAGTCCATAACAATTTGAAAGTCTGAGTCTGTAATTAAAAACCTATACAAAAAAAATCATAGTCTCACAGAAAGCTGACTTTACAGGACAACATTACCAAAGAATATACAAAGAGAACACTAATATAATTTATGAAGCTTCATTATCAAAGCTTGCTAAAAACATTGCAAGAAAAGAAACCTACAAACCAAACCTCACTCATGAACATAATTGCAAGAAATCTTAATATATTAGCAAAACAAACCTGGTAATTTATTTGAGAAGGCAGGGGAGAGTTATGCAAGAAACAAAGTAAAAGACTTTACTTATAAAGATTGAGAACTACATTAAATTAGATTGTGCATAAGAAAACAAACAACCCAATTAAAAAATGGGACAAAGACCTTAATAGACACCTTGTCAAAGAAGATATACAAGTGGCAAATAAGCATACATCATATATCATCAGGGAAATGTAAATTAAAACAAGATACCACTACATACCTATTAGGATGGCCAAAAACCAGAACACTTACAACAACAAATGTTGGCAAGGATGTGGACAAGGGCTCTCATTTATTGCTAGTGGGAATGCAAAATGGTACAGCCACTTTGGAAGACAATTTAGCTGTCTCTAACAAAATTAAAAATATCCCTATATATGATTCAGCAATTGCACTCCTTGGTATTTACCGAAAGGAATGGAAAACTTTTGTGTGGCTTTGTTCACGCAAAAATTGCACATGGATGTTTATAGCAGGTTTATTCATAATTGTCAACCAAGATGTCCTTCAGTAGACAAATGGATAAACTGTAGTACATTCAGAAAATGGAATATTATTCAGTGCTAAAAATAAATGAGCTATCAAGCCATGAAAAGACATGGAGGAACCTTAAATGCATGTTGCTAAGTGAAAAAAGCCAGTCTCAAAAGGATACATACTGCATGATTCCAACCATACGACATTCTTGAGAAGGTAAAACTACAGAGACAGCAAAATGACCCGTGATTTCCAGGGGTCTGGGGTAAGGAGGAATGAATAGGTGGAACACAGAGAATTTTTAGAGCAGTAAAACTATTCTGTATGACACTACATGTGTGGCTCCATGTCCTTACACATTTGGCAAACCCATAGGATGTATAAGACATAGAGTGAGCCCTCATGTAAACTATGGACTTCGGTTAATAATAATTTATCAATTTTGGTTCAGCAATTGTAACAAATGTTCCACTCTAATGAGAGATGTAGTCATCTGTGGTCACATGACTAGAAAGATTTGATGAACCTGAAAAAAGTCTTCCAAGTTGACCAAAGTCTGATGCAATGGGACATGGCAGCACGCATCCTGGGAACTGGGAGGATGTGTGGGCTTTCGAATCTGAAAAGCAGCCTTTGACTTGCTCTTCTACCACTTCCTACGTATGTGGCCAGGAATTTATCCAACTACTCATAGCCTCAGCAAAAGAAAAGATTTGATAGAATAACATCTTACGGGTATTTAAATTACAAGACAAGATCCCCTCTGTCAATGGGAATTAGAAGTCCGAGACCAAATGAACCAGTAAAAATACCTTTCATGATTCCTTTTCTGAGATCTGTTTAGCACACCTGATCGCACTTTTGTAGGGAGACTTCTCTAAAAACAACTGAGGTAATGAGCTAGAGACAAATTGCCAATTGGTGAAATGCTTCTATTAGTTGAATTTTCATATTTTTATCCTTATCTTTTTATCTCTTAAACTAAGTAAATAGTAAACTAAGAGAATAATTAAGACCTGTGTCTAAACTGATGGCATTATAGACACCATGAAGTTATTCATAGTCAGAGTTTCTGCCTGGCAATCTGATACAGTGTCAAGTCAATTTCAGTTTCTTAATTTCCTTCACATAGTAATCACTTAAATAATTGAAACACATTTTCTAAGTCATATCCTTCCCTATTTATTCATAATTATCCAATCAATTGAAGTACTTTCCTGTAACTTCAACCATAATATAATAAGTGCTATAATCAGATAAGTTTAAAGTTTAATCAACTCAGACTTCTATGTCTATGGAAATGTTTTAGTAATCTAAATTAAAATCACCTACGATAATTCACTCACTCCTCTCAATGGTATTTGGTAGTTCAAGGAGGCACACATGTCATGGGGGTTAGCATTCAGTGGCTCTGTATTGTATTAAGCAAAAGTCATTTTCTTTAAGCACAATGTAAATTGCATTTTAATATCTCTATAGATTTCTATATTGGCAAGAGGAAAGCATAGCAAAATTCCTAAATAAATTTGAACAGAATTGCCCAGTGCTCTTAATCATTTCATCTCCATATTTTAAGAATATGAATTTGCTTGCTTAAAAGCCATCTGGTGAAATTCTAGTGCTTGTATTTTGAAGGGGAAGCCAGCCCAATTTCATTAGAGTCCATGGTGACATAGTCAAAGTAAGCATATGCAAATTGTTTATGCTCTGGGAATACTCCACTCTGTTGTAAAAATCCAATTAGATTATATGTATAATACATAATAGATTACACACACACACACACACAGAGGTCCTTGGAGCTATTGGAGGCAAAAGTCTACTAAATCAGGAGGCCACTTCTGCATCTCTCAGGATACAGTGGTATCAAATACTG
The DNA here is from genome assembly GCF_029215605.1 of Mirounga angustirostris. NCBI lineage: Eukaryota > Metazoa > Chordata > Mammalia > Carnivora > Phocidae > Mirounga > Mirounga angustirostris. The sequence goes on from NW_026991714.1 coordinate 119,381,193, forward strand.
AAAACCAATTGCTGCTTTTTTCCAATTATACATTCTATTAACATTTGAAAAATGTAGGAAATTATAGGGAAAGAATAATAATAGTTTGTAAACCCACTATTAAAAATTTACTTATCTTTAACATTTGAAAATATAGAAAAGTATATAAAAGGAAAGAAGAATCCCCTGTAATGTTGATATCCAGAGATAATCACTTTTAACAGTTTGGTATACACACTTACATATCTATGTACAAACACACATATATATAAAGACTTACTTATATCATTTTTTTTAATTGGGATTTTATTACTATATATGCAGCTCCTTACCTGGAGTTTTTCACTAGATATTATACCATTAGTTTTCTTTTCATATTATTAACTATATTTTCAAAACATGTTTGTTGTTGATGGCTGTAAAATATTTCTACTAGACTATAAGCTCTATGAGCATAGGGACTATATCTTGTTCATACATCCAGTACCAAGTGTGCCATAATTTATTTAACCATTTTCCAATTGTTTCACATTTAAGTGGTTTCCAAATTTTCACTGTCATAAATGTTACAATATTCTTTATTGTGGGAAAAATGAATTTTCCCACTATTTCCCCTTTGCTGACAGCTGTTTGGTTTCTCTCTCTCTCCCACCCTCAGGTATTTCACCTAATGATCCTTCGAGATTTTGTGATGCAGATTTGGAAGGAAAGAAGTGAAGTTGAGGTTGAAGAATAAGAGCTGTGTGTTCTAGGACTGGAAGAGGAATTTTCTGAGAATATGAGGATAAGATGTGGGAGTAGCTATGTGAGAGAAATAGATGGGAGATGAGAGCTATTGCAGTGGTCTCTCTAACCTCCTCACTGTGTTTTAAAATGGCAAGTATGAAAACGGAAATGGAATCAGTTTTTTGTTTTGTTTTGTTCTTTTTGCCAGCCCACCATTCATCTTTGACTATTAGGGCACCCTAACTTCTGAAACAAACAACCCCCCAGATTTCATTAAAGTTCATTTCTTGCACATGTCACTCTCTAATGGATGTTCGGTGGGTGGCCTTCATGGGATGACGTAGGAACTCAGCAACTTCCATGGATGGATCTGACATCCCCCAGGGCCTCTGAGTCTTGCACTGGTCCTTCAGCATCCTGCATGGAGGTGAGCAGAGAGAATACCAATCCTGCAGGAGTTTTAAGGGGCCAGAGCTGGAGATGGCATACATCACTTTTGCCCCATTCCATGGCTGAGAATTCAGTCACGTAGTCCCCACTGAGCTGCAAGGGAAATCGTGAATGTAGTTTATGGCATCCCAGAGATGTCAATCTCTGCTATCCCTCCCTATTCTATGGAGTCGTGGTAAAAACAAACAAAAAAAAAAAAAAAAAAAAAACAACAACTGTTACTCGAGGTATCAGTGTTGTCCTGGTCAAATGGTGGACAAGTAAGGCTATTCAGAATCTTCTTTCCAGGTATTTGAATCTTGAGTAAAGTGACCAAAGGATGGGAAGCAGTTGGGACTAGTTCATCCTGATGGTGGTGCCCTATGGGGATCATTCTTTTGTTCCTTTGACCATCTTTTACAAGAACTAGATATTCAACTTTTCCTTCATATCCATGGTTTATCCACATCCTTCTAACAAATTCCCTTGTTGCCTAAGTAAGCCACAGTTACTTTTTGGTGCTTATAATCAAAGGACCCTAATGAATATAGAACCTGAATTATTTTGAAATTGTGTTTGGTTGTCATTGTTATTAATCTGTGTTTCTTTGCTCATATAACAACTTTTGGATGGTGGCTCTATAAAGGTTACAGAAACAATGTTGAGATAAATTGATTTGTATACAAATCTTTACCTTATTTCTGATCATTTTCCCAAGCCGAATGCCTAGATCAACTGTTTTTAAAAAGCAATTTAATACTAATTATATATTTCAGTCATTTAAATATCAATATGAAATCTTTTCGTATCATCAGCATTCCATTTTAGCTTCAGAAAATTGTATTTTCATCATTTCAAGTAATAGCAAGCCCAAGAGCACTCACCACATAGTCTAGTATTAAAGTTAGATTGTTGAATCTTATCATGAGTGAGGAAATCCTTAGAGAAATTCTAGATCCAGTATGAGCTTTCCTGGAAGCTTCCCTGGGTTGCAAGAGGAAGGTGGGGAAAGTGTGGCCAGATCACAGGTTGCTGCAGCTTAGTTGGTCTGGTTTCTCTTATTCTTGTTTCCTTTCCTCTAACCGGTGATGTCTCCTAGCATTCATGAAGCCCCAGGCCACTAGAGTTCTGCACCCAGAAGATAATCACGTCGCTAAGAATTTGCCCGTGAGATCTCACTGTTGCATGAAGACAAATTCTTTCAGAGAGGATGGGCTTCTCTTCTTGGCTTAGGAAAGGGAATGAGAACTGTGAAATCAGATATCTATGCATCCCCAAAAGAGAAATACGGAAAAAGCTTTTAGAAAAAAATTCCATAGAGAAGAAACGTTTTTTTGACGCTTGCATACATAGGGCAAATCTTATGTAATAATATTCAGCTTTGAAATTAGGGTAACTGTCACCAGTTAAAATTTAACTCAGCTATGGCCAACTCAGCCAAGTATTTTGTTGTTGTTGTCAGAGTTGTTGTGCTGCTTGAAAAATGCATTCTTTATCAAAATATTAGCATAAAATATTTAATTAGTATTTAACCCAAAATATGATATAATATCTTCTTAAAGAACAAGCACAAAATTAGCTAAAGATAGACATTTTTAACAGGCAATACAAAAGTGTGACCAAACACTTTTAATAAAATTAAATTGGAAAGTCTTTCTTACCTTGAAACCAAAGTCAGAAGAAAACAAAAAAGCTTTTTTTAAAAGCCACCTCTCAGAAAGACCCAGTATAATCATGTGAGCAAATCCTTTAAAAAAAGGTTTTTTTTAAGATTTTATTTATTTATTTGAGAGAGTGAGCAAGAGAGCACGAGCAGGGGGTAGTGAGGGAAGAGGCAGAGGGCCTCCCCACCGAGCAGAGAGCCTGATGCGGGACTCAATCCCAGGACCCTGGGATCATGATCTAAGCCAAAGGCAGACGCTTAATCAGCTGAACCACCCAGGCACCCAATCTTTAAAAGCCAAATAGGATAAACTTCTCTGCTGAGCCCTGGAACAGTTTAAAGGAAAAGGATACATTTCAAATACATGTTATAAGCAACATGACATTATTGCCAAATCTTAACAAAAAGAAAGCTACTAACCAAACTCACTTATGAATATTGACCAAAAAAACCCTAAATAAAATATTAGAAGAGATCATTGAATGGAATACTGAAAGGATAATAGATCATGAATAAGTGTAATTCATTCTAGACTGCAAGGATAGTTTGACATTAGTAAATAAATTAACATACCATACTCTCTTAGCTGCCAAAAACATTTGTTTGATTCCAAATATATTTGAGATTTAAAAAAAAAAAACTATGATGGGGGCGCCTGGGTGGCTCAGTTGGTTAAGCGACTGCCTTCGGCTCAGGTCATGATCCTGGAGTCCCTGGATCGAGTCCCGCATCGGGCTTCCTGCTCGGCAGGGAGTCTGCTTCATCCTCTGACTCTATCCCCTCTCAGGTGTTCTCTCTCTCTCATTCTCTCTCTCTCAAATAAATAAACAAAACCTTTAAAAAAAAACAAAAAAACAAAAAAAACTATGATGTAGGATTGAATGGCTATTTCCTGAATATTATAAAATAATATACACTGTAACTCTAAAGCTGGCATTATGCTTAGTGCGTAAATAATGGAAGTATTTCCTTTAAAGACAGAAATAAGATAAGGATATCTTAGATCAGTACAATTATTTAATATCGTTCTGAACACTGAAGAAAATGCAATTAACCAAGAAAATGAAATGAGGTATACCTACTTGAAGGGAGAATGCAAAATTATTAGTATTTCCAGCTAATATAATTTTCTACTTGTGAACTCCAGGAAAACAAACTGCAAAACTTTTAGAACTGTAAGATAGCTAGTTTCAAAATAAAGATACAAAAATGCAATTGCTCTTTTCACATACCAACCTTAACTATGAGAAAATTACCACATTTACAATAGTAACTAACAACAAAAACTCAAATTAGAAAATAAAAAGATGTACTCATCCCTATTGTATTCAGCAAAAATAGTAATGACAGCCACGGGAATAGCATGCACGGTACTGGCACAGGAAAGACAGACAGACTGCCAAGGAGCAGAGTCAAAAATCCCAGAAATGCTCAAGTATCATGAGAATTTAGAGAACAAATGTGTCACTTCAAATCACAGGGGAAAGAAATGTTATTCACTAAATAATTTGGGACAACCAGCTAGCCACTTTAGGGAAAAGTCACATTCATAAATTAAATTCCAGTTGGATAAAGAGCGTTAATAAATGGAAAAAAATGTATGAGAAAACAGTCCCAAGAATAATAGAGTGGAACGTCTCTTCCTTAACTTGACACCAAAGCCAGAAACCATAGAAATTTACATAGAAGTTAAATATTTCCTGGCAGCGAAAACAAAAACAAAATACCACAATTATAGAAGTTTAAGAGACTTAGGGAAAACTATTTAGTAACACACATGTTGGACAAAGACTTACTACCACTGTATGAGGAGCTCTTACAAATCAATTATTTAAAAAAAAAATGGTCAAAGACTATAGTCAATTTAGAAATAAAATAAATTAGAATGGACCAAAAAATGATACATTCAGTTTATTTTCTAACATGCAAATAAAACAATTTTTATGGTAAACTTACCCCCCCCCATTTTTTTTAATTGAGGCATAACTGACATATGGCATTATATTAGTTTCAGGTATACGACTTGGTGATTTGATATTCGTATATATTGTGAAATAATCAACACAATAAGCCTAGTTAACATCCATTACCATACATAGTTATAGAATTCTTTTTTCTTATGATGAGAACTTTTAAGATTTACTCTCTTAGCAACTTTCAAATATGCAATACAGCATTATTAATCACAGTTACCATGCTATACCTTACATCCCCATGACTTATTTATTTATAGCTGGAAGTTTGTACTTTTTGACCACCTTCACCCATTTCACTCACAACCCAACCTCTACCTCTGGAAACCACCAAGCTATTCTCTACATCTGTGAGCTTGTTTTTTTGTTTGTTTGTTTTTGTATTTAGATTCTACATATAAGTGAGATTATATAGTATTTGTCTTTCTCTCTCTGACTTAATTCACTTAGCATAATGCCCTCAAGGTCTATCCATGTTGCTGCAAATGGCAAGATCTCGTTCCTTTTTATGGCAGAATAATATTCCACTGTATATATATTCCAAATTTTCTTTATACATTTATCTGTCAATGGACATTTAGGTTGTTTCTGTATCTTGTCTATTGTAAATAATGTTGCAATAAACATGGGAGTGCATATATCTCTTTGAGTGTTTTTGTTTCTTGTAGGTAAATACCCAGAAGTGGGTTTGCTGGATCAGATGATCATTCTATTTTTAATTTCTTAAGGAACTTCCATACTGTGAACCTCCATACTGTGATAACTGTATCAATTTATGTTCTCACCTAGAGTACACAAGGGTTCCCCTTTCTCCACATCCTCGCTAAGATGTGTTGTTTCTTACCTCTTTGACAACAGCTATTCAAACAGGTGTATTTCCCTGATGATTAATGATCAGCATTTTTTCACATATCTTTGGCCATCTGTATGTCCTCTGTGGAAAAAATTCTTCAGATCCTCTGCCCATTTTTCAACCATATTTCTTGCTATTGAGTTGTACAAGTTCTTTATATATTTTGTACGTTAACCCCTTACCAGACATATGATTTGCAAATATTTTCTCCCATCCAGTAGTTTGCCTTTTCATTTTGTTGATGGTTTCCTTTGTGTGCAAAAGCTTCAGAGTTAGATGTAGTCCTACTTGTTTACTTTTGCTTTTGTTGCTTTTACTTTTGGTGTCAAATCCAAAATCATCATCTTCAAGACCTATGTCAAGAAACTTATTGGTTATATTTTCTCCAGGAGTTTTATAGTTTCAGGCCTTACATTCAAGTCTTTACCATTTTGAGTTTATATTTGTGTATGGTGTAAGATAGTGGTCCAGTTTCTTTCTTTTTGTGTATGTGAGACTTTCCAGCTTTCCCAACACCATTTTTTGAAGACACTGTCTTTCCCCCATTGTATATTCTTGACTCCTTTGTCATAAATTAATTGAACATATTGGCATGGTTTATTTCTGGGTACTCTATTCTGTCCCATTGACCTATGTGTTTTTTTTATGCCAAAACCATACTGTTTTGATTACTATAGCTTTGGAATATAGTTTGAAATTTAGGCGAGCAATGCCTTCAGCTTTATTCTTCTTTCTCTAGATTGCTTTTGCTATTTGGGGTCTTTTGTGGTTTCATACAAATTTTAGGATTGTTTGTTCTATCTCTGTGAAAAATACCATTAGCATTTTGATAGGGATTGCATTAAATCTGAAGATTACTTTGGGTAATATGTACATTTAACAATATTAATTCTTCCAATCCATGAGCACAGTGTATCTTTTCATTTATTTGTGTCTTCTTCAGTTGCTTTCACTAACATCTTATAATTTTCAGTGTATAGGTCTTTCACTTCCTTGGTTAAATTTATTCCTAAGTATTTTGTTCTTTTTGATGCAACTATAAATGGGATTATTTTCTTAATTTCTCTTTCTGATCGTTTGTTATTATGTATAGAAACACAATGGATTTTTGTATCCTGATTTTGTAGCCTGCAACTTTTTAAAAGAAATCTTTTAAAACCCTAATACTGGCATCAGATGAATAATAGCCAAATATTGCTGTAGGGGAGGCAAATTTTTACCTCTACCCTCTTAGGGTTTTCCAGCTGGGCCTGAGAATTAAACTGACACAGAATATTGACAGGAGAAAAGCACACACATTTATATTAAGTTTTACATGATGTAGGAGCCCTCCTAAAGAATGAGACCCAAAGAACTGGTAAAACCTAGAGACTTTATAGTAGGTTGAACAAAGAGAGGCAATTGTAGAAAAGTAACTATATGGGGAGCCTAAGGAAGATAAGATTCATTTTAACAAGGTCTGCTTGAACAGATTTCTTTCAGCCTCAGTTCCCTGTCGCTGTTGATAAGAATGTTTTCCTTCCTCCTGGTACAGGGAGGACATCTTTCACATGGGAGTTTTATCTCCTACCTTCAGGAATAAAAAGGAGGGTCAGAGTGCCCATCCTGCATCTGCCATCTTTCAAGTGCCTTTAATTCAAAATAATCAATATACCAAAGCAGCACACTTTAGGGTGATATGCTCTGCACTGCTTCTTTGGCAAAGGAGACAGAATATTGGCATTTTCAAAAGCTGTTGATAGGAGTATGAATGGATACAACCTTTCTGGGAGGCATTTTTATCAATTGCAATTATAATTGGGCAACCCATTTGATCTAAAAATCTTATAACTAGAAATTCTCCACAAAGAGCTAGTTACACAATAGGGAAAATATATGTGCATAGATATACCTGTTTGCACCATCATAAAAGCAAAATCGAAAAGATAAAGCAAAACAAAATGTCCATCATTAAATGATTGGTTAAGTAAATAAGATATTCTGCTATCATTAAGAAATAAGGTAGTTTTTATACAGTGAGGTAGAAACATGAAATCAACATGTTTTCAAGAGAGAAAAAAATAGGCTGTCGTGTAGGATGAATTTATTTATAAAGCATGCATATGCCCACATTTCTATGTGTGTGTCCATGTACATTTAGAAATCTAGAAGTTTATCTCTGGATGGTGAGATTTTGGTGATTTTATTGTCTTAGTAGATTTTTTGCATTTGTTTTTATATTTTGTTATTTTTTGTTAATGAGCATGTATCATCTTAATGACAAAATATTAAGCTTTTTCAAAATAAGTCACTATACCTACCAGTTCCCTCTTTTCACTTTGTCCCTCCTTTGCACCAATTTTACCACATTTTTTCAATGCTAAGTAGCATATGTTTTTTCCCACCACCATGCATCTTAAAATAGATGGCATTTCACAATTGCTGTTGGCCAGGGGACCAACGTGACATAGTTGTCATTGCCTGTGCATGACTTGGCCATGGTTATTCATATTGCTATGACTTCAGTTAATTAGACACATTATTGGTTCTACATCTGTTGAGTGTAATTGACATTTAAAATTGCTTTGGTTCATACTCCTGTATCACTAATCCTCTCAAAACCAGGGAGCTTAAAACAACAATCACTTTATTGTTTCTCACAGTTTCTGTGGGCCAGGAATTCAGGAAGGGCTTGGCTGGGTGGTTTTGGTTAAGAAATATCTCATGAGGTTGCAGCCCCTTAGAAGCTGGAACCCACACAGCAGAGGTGGGGGAAGCTGGAGCAGCTCGAGACTGGCAAGCATCTTTGTCCCTTCCTGTAGGGGGCTTGTCCACATGGTCCCCCAGGATTTGAGTGAGTTTGGGCTCCCTCACAGCATGGCAGCCACAGACCACTGAGACCGTTAACACAGAGGCCCTGGGCTCCAGAGCAAATATTTCAGCAAGCCAAGTGGCATCTGTATCATCTTTTCAGACCTAGCTTCAGAAATCATGCCAGAGATGATGCTTCCTATTGGTGACAAGCAAGTCACAAACTAGCGCAGATACAAGCAGGAAGAAATAGGCTTTCCCTCTTCATGTGGCAGTAGTAAGGTTCTAGAAGCACATATGGGACAAGAACTATTATTGTAGCCGCTGGAAAAAAAAATATCTGGCACGAAATGTTTTCAAAATGATTCCACTATTATTATATGGCATCGATGTGTAACGTTATTTTAAATTCAGAAAGGTACTAAGTGATAAAAATAAATCCCTTCCTTTATATGTCTAACAGCGTTCTTTACTTCAGTAAGTGTAAACCAAAAGTTCTAGGTGATAAGGGAGCAGCGTCTCCTAGTCGAACTGGCAGAATTCCTTCTTTTGTAGTGGCTTCTTAAAGGTCTCCTACTTGTCCCTCCAGGTCCTCCTTCGACACGTCTCGTGATCTTGACTCTATGCAGACATGCTCCTGTGCCCCCTGCTTCAGCTCAGACTGGACCCACCGGGAGGCCTGGTGGGGGATGGGAAGGAGGGAGGAGAGGAAGGGTGGGATGGGATGGGGGGGATGGGAAGGAGGGAGGAGAGGAAGGGCGGAGCACGCAGTGCCTTGTTCTCTCCCTGGCAGCCTACCTGACTCAGGCGGCCTGCTCTACCATTCTCTCTCCTTACGGGTTTCTGTAACAGCTCCCACTTCTCATTCTTTTATTGGGGTGGTGACAGCTTCTCCGATGTTAGCCCCAGGCTTCTGAACTTTCCTTTGTGGTTCCCCCAAACCTTTGTGATCAGCACCCGTGGCAATAAATCCCTGACTCGGCGAGAGGCACACAGAATAATGCCACATCTTACAACGATGGCATATTAGAATAGATGAGGCAGTAAGTACAGCTTTAGAACGGACTGGTTTTCCTTCACGTTACATGCTTGCAGGATGAACAGAGCCCGGCCTGTCCAAAGCCTTCGCACTGCGGGGAGGGGCTGGTGGAGCTGGGAGCTCAGGTGGGGCCCCCGGAAAATTCCCTGTCGTAGACAGGCGTGGCCAGTGGACTGTGGGGGCAGCGATCCGCTGTCGTATCTTCTATCTTGTAGCTCCCCTGTGCTACACCCACATGCAGTGTTTGCTCAGTGTGACAGCCCGGGCTCAGCTCTGACGTAAGCAAGGCCGAGCCTACCTTTGCTGGGTAGCAGACACAGAAGAGCAGCAAGAAGGAGAAGGTAGCCACCAAGCGTCAACAAGTGAGCTAGGAAGGGTGGACAGTTGACTGAGGTGATAAGGAACGATCGACACGGGGTAAGGAGGGACAGGGATGGTTTCTCACTTTGGGCACTCTGTAGAGCTGTTGGCCATCTACGGGTGTTTTGCACATGTAGTCCATTAAGTCATTTTGAAAAACTATGCAGCCACTTGTAAATTTCTCAGATACCTGGGGAGGGAAAGATAATGAAGACAGGACTCCCTGCTGCCCCATGTGACTCAGGGTGTCCAAGGAGAGGACAGATCCCTAAAGCCTGGGGACACCTGGGTTTCATACAGTTTAACCCTTAATTTAGGTGAACCTATTTCTTTTTTTTAAAGATTATTTATTTATTTATTTATTTATTTGAGAGAGAGAGAGAATGAGAGACAGAGAGCATGAGAGGGAGAAGGGTCAGAGGGAGAAGCAGACTCCCTGCTGAGCAGGGAGCCCGATGCGGGACTCGATCCCGGGACTCCAGGATCATGACCTGAGCCAAAGGCAGTCACTTAACCAACTGAGCCACCCAGGCGCCCAAGGTGAACCTATTTCTTGAACACTTTTGTGCGTGAAGCCAATCTTTGTACATCTCTGCATGTCAGTGGTGGGAATCTCAGCACATCCCTGCGTGTCAGTGGTGGGAAGCAAGCCAGAACTTCCCAAATCATCTTGGAATCTGCTTAGTAATTTTCGCAATTTCAGTTCTTCCAGATACAGCAGACATACACTGCATTGAAAACCAGGTATATTCTTTTCAAGTAGGAATGGGTGGTTTTTGTTTTCCTCTGATCAATTACGGATTCTTCTGAAAGTTACCAGAAAAGGAGTGTGCTGACTATAATTGGTTGTGGAAAAAATTGCTTTATAAAAATTCAGTTAAACTTTTTTGAACAAAAATATTATTTCAAAGATGTCTGCCAAGTGAATTTCAACAAAAATGAATCCTATTTTTCCCAATAATTATAATTATTGAAATTTGTCAAGAAGGGAAAAAAAGTAGATTATATTACCAAAAATAAAAGTGATTAAAAAGGATCACGGAGAGAGTCAGAGCTTTGAACCCCGTATACTGTTTATACTGGAAAATCTCTTGCAACTCTCTCCTCTCTCTACCTCCCCTCCACTTCCCAGATTATAAAAATTGTTCTACATGCAAAGATATCTGTTTCTAGGATTACAGTAGTTGTTATATAACTTTCTCTCACCTGAGTATCTGTATTGTCTCCTAAAGATTAGCTGTGATGGTACATTTTGCCAAAGGTGTCTACCTCCCTCGAACAAGCACTTTACAAGCATAATTCTTTACTATTTCAGAGTTAAAAATAAAATGCATTTAAAATGAGAATTATCTGAAAAATAACCCCATTCTGAGGGTTTTCTACTTTCATTTGTTAATGGATTAATAAACATTGTTGTGGAAAGTAAGAAAATAGATTCATCTTTATGTTATTTCCTCCCCCTCCTCCCCGACCACCACCTAAAATCATTCAAATCTAGAAGACCTCACCTACCTGCAACAGCAACCCTGGACAAATATTCCCGGGAACTCCAGTTGGCCGCATATGCAATGCTTGATGCACACATTTTATGTCATACTTAGTAGGTACAGAAGTATAAAGGTGTTTGCCCCAAAATAAGCTGCAAAAATCAACATGTTGTAAAAGCGAGTTCCCCACGTTACAAATATGTACATTAACAATTGGAAAACAGGCAAAGATATGAGGAAGGCAGCCACAGAAGAGGAAATGACAGCTGGCCAAACCACACATGATAAAGAAGTTCAACCCCACCAGTAATCAGAAAAGCGCAAACCTAAAACCACAAAGTGATAGCATTTTACACCCTTCAGACTGGCAAAACCTTAAAAGCTGAGTGTTTGAGAATGCTAAGTGTTTGAGAAAATGTGAAACTACAAGAACTCTCATATACTGTTAGTGGGAGTGTAAAATGGGGCAAGGACTCAGAATTTGGCAGAATCTAGTTAAGGATATACACCGCCTCCTACAAGCAGTCAGGCACGCTGTCGAGCGGTTGGGCTCCCACGTTTTTTCACATGGACTCCATATGGTAATTTTGAAAAGCTATGCAACCACTTGCAAATTTTAGCATGTGAAATTTTAAATCATAAATGTGAATAGTTGCAGAAGATGTAATTTTGCAATTGTTAGAAATACTGACATTTAGAAAATAAAACAGTGATGTCACTCATTTAAATCTATTCAAAAGTGGTATTAGGTAACAAATACTATTTTTAAAATTACACAAACTGCTCTCATTTAACATTTAGAAATTTTATCTTTTTTTTTAAACTTGTATTTCCATTCCACATCCCACTGAAGTTTATCTTAAAGTAATGCATTTTTATGTTTGAATGTCTTTTTTTGATCAACTTATCACCTGTTACAGATATGTGTACTTAATGATAAATTGCAAAACATAAAAAAAAAAATGTGCCTTTAAGACTGATGGTTAAAAATTTTTTTCTTGAAAAAAAGTTTTTCTTGATTTAAAAAATTATCACTAAATAACTATTTTAAGTAGTAATTTACATTACTAATTCTTGTTAAGTCTAATTACTATTACATGAATTACTACTAAATTACTATCGGCCAAAACCAAAATGTATTGCACATATTTGTAAGTATTAAATGTAAAAATGTAAATTTTGATTGGAAATGCTTTTGATGGAATGAATGGAGAATTTTGTTCATTTAGGTCATGTATCCAGATATGAATATTGCTTATTGCTAAAATGAAACAGGGCTCATGAAGTTAACAACAAAATAAAAGGAATGAGGCCACTAGCAGTATGAAGCTTACCAGTAGTATATTAATGATTAAGTGCATTTTTATAATAAATTCCACTAAATATACATAAGCTATATAAATCTAATAAGTACATGATAAAAATGAACAAATGAGCTAAGAATTGGTTAACAGGTGACAATGAGCAGGAAATTTAAGTACAAATGAAGAGTGTATATGGATTTATAATGTCCAATAATTTTTTTGCAAAGGTAATGGAAATATTTCTTCTACAAATCTGATTAAATGTTCGAGAAAATATAAAACACTAACTTACTTGCAACATGAATTTCTTCTACTCTCTCTCACTCTGTCTGTCTGTCTCTCTCACACACATACACACACACACACAGATGCCCAATTAAATTTGAATTTCAGCAAACAATAATTTTTTAATATAAATGTTTTCATGGCACATACTGAGACATACTATTTCAGGATATACTTGTACTAAAATAATACAAAACTACCTGTTGTTTATCTGAAATTCAAATTTAACTAGACATCCTTTTTTTTTTTTTTTACTTTTTTTTTATTAACATATAATGTATTATGTGTTTCAGGGGTACAGCTCTGTGATTCATCAATCTTACACAATTCACAGCACTCACCATAGCACATACCCTCCCCAGTGTCCATCACCCAGCCACCCCATCCCTCCACCACCTTCCACTCCAGCAACCCTCAGTTTGTTTCCTGAGATTAAGAGTCTCTTATGGTTTATCTCCCTTTCTGGTTTCATCTTGTTTCATTTTTCCCTCCATTCCCCTATGATCCTCTGTCTTGTTTCTCAAATTCCTCCTATCAGTGAAATCACATGATACTTGTCTTTCTCTGATTGACTTATTTCGCTTAGCATAATACCCTCTAGTTCCATCCACGTCCTTGCAAATGGCAAGATCTCATTCCTTTTGATGGCTGCATAATATTCCATTGTATATATATACCACATCTTCTTTATCCATTCATCTGTTGATGGACATCTAGGCTCTTTCCATAGTTTGGCTACTGTGGACATTGCTGCTATAAACATTGGGGTGCACATGCCCCTTTGGATCACTACATTTGTATCTTTGGGGTAAATTCCTAGTAGTGCAATTGCTGGGTCACAGGGTAGCTCTATTTTCAACTTTTTGAGGAACCTCCATACTGTTTTCCAGAGTGGCTGCACCAGTTTGCATTCCCACCAACAGTGTAGGAGAGCTCCCCTTTCTCCACATCCTCGCTAGACATCCTGTCTTTTATCTGAATTTTAAATTCCACCCAAGTTTTTGCCTTTAACAGAAATATGTGCAAGGAAAGACATGAGGCTCTATTGCAGACTCCTAGGCCCTCAATTAAAGCAGACTATGTGGATCCCAAAATATTTTGAATCGTCCCTTTGGGGCACAATACTGCATTAAGATCCTGGGTGGGTAAGAGACCTTTCTTTTGGACAATGGGTGGAAGAGATAGTGAATGAGGAGATGGACACTGCATGTAGCCCTCTGGCAGGTCAAGTTTAGAATGTGGAAATCGATTACATTAGCAACCATCCATACTGGGAAAGTTCCAGTATGTGTGTGCACATGACTATGTGTGTACGAAGCGGGGTGGGGGTGGGTATTGGCATAGTGCACATACTTTAATTTGAAGGCCAGTATTCTGGGCAGAGTCCCCCAACAGGTCTGCCCTAAATGGTAAGTGGGTTATGGTTGTGCCACAAGAAACCGACCTCTTCAGCTCTCAGGGTAGCCTTACTTTAGAGGCACAGTGATATCTGGCAGAGGGACCCAAGTGAAGAGGGCTGGGAAGCCCCATATAGCAGAAACATGCCCTAATATATATAGGTGGCACTCCATAAAGGCTCACAGCAGCGTTTTTTATAGTTACAAAACTCTAGACATAAACTAAATGCCCATCAGAGCAAAAATGGAGGACTGCGTCACTGAATATTCAGCTAACCAAGTATTATAGTGCAATTAAAATGGATAAACCTGATCTATAACTTCCAAGATGAAGAGTCTCAAAAAGCTAGCACTGAGAAAAAAGCAGTTTGCAAAAGGATGACAGACACAGTATGGCAAACATGTAAAATGTACACAGGGAAATTTTAAAAAAACATAACCATCATGTATTAAAAGCAGACAAGCACTGATTAGAAGGATATAGAGTAACTTAAGAAAAGCAGCAATGTCCACAATAGCCAAACCGTGGAAACAGCCGAGATGCCCTTCAACAGATGAATGGATAAAGAAGATGTGGTCCATATATACAATGGAATATTACTCAGCCATTAGATGAATACCCAACTTTTGCATCAACATGGATGGGACTGGAGGAGATTATGCTAAGTGAAATAAGTCAAGCAGAGAAAGTCAATTATCATATGGTTTCACTTATTTGTGGAACATAAGTAATAGCATGGAGGACATTAGGAGAAGGAAGGGAAAAATGAAGGGGGGGATAATCAGAGGGAGAGATGAACCGTGAGAGACTATGGACTCTGAGAAACAGACTGAGGGTTTTAGGGGAGAGGGGGTGGGGGGATGGGTTAGCCTGGTGATGGGTATTAAGGAGGGCACGTACTGTATGGAGCACTGGGTGTTATACGAAAACAATGAAGCGTGGAACACTACATCAAAAACCAATGATAGGGCGCCTGGGTGGCTCAGTCGGTTAAGCGACTGCCTTCGGCTCAGGTCATGATCCCAGGGTCCTGGGATCGAGTCCCGCATTGGGCTCCCTGCTTTGCGGGGAGCCTGCTTCTCCCTCTCCCACTCCCCCTGCTTGTGTTCCCTCTCTCGCTGTGTCTCTCTGTCAAATAAATAAATAAAATCTTAAAAAAAAAAAAGAAAACCAATGATGTATTGTATGGTGACTAACATAACATAATAAAATTAAATTAAAAAAAAAAAAAGAAAAGTGCCTCTGTGCCTCCTTCATTGTCTAGGATGACAATGAATGGGATGGAGGAGGAGGAGTAAGAGCAAAGGCAGAGGAGGGCATTCATGCAGGGGTGAGTCAGACTCCGTTCTCCCTTCTTTACACTGTCACTCATTCACACCTTTCAACAACCACAGAAGGTATTGGATAGTATGATCCCCATTTTACAGAGGAAGTGACTGATGCACAGAAACACAGAGATTAGACAACCTGCCCAGGATCAGACACCTCTAATAAAGGGTACAAAAGGGGTCCTTAATTATTAGTTTCTTTTATTAACAAGGACTTGAAAATGTGACAAAATGACAACATTATAGATGAATGGGTGTTTATTATACTTCATTTTTTTCCACTTTTTTGAAATATCAAATTTCAAAGTTCTGCTTTATTTTTTCAGAAGCTCAGACTTATCTAATAAGATCATTCTAAAACTCTGCTTATGAATTCTTTTCATGAAAACGTGAGTCTTTTTTTCATCTGTCCTCACCAGTGGTAGATAAACTACATAAATGAGTGTCCTTTTTATTTTTGTGTGGTGAGATGGAAGTGAAGACATTCTATCTCAGTCTAAATTACATAGTATGGCCATAAACTTGCATGCCCCACTACAATTTATGTTTTAAAATTTAATATTTAAGGGATGGTTTCCATCCAAAAAATCTGTGCTTTGCATGATCCAAATGGATGAATGGGAATTAGGCCCAATTTTCTCTTAATTGATTAAATTAACTAGATCTTTTATTTATTTATCTTTTTTGCAGATAAGTTAAAAGCCAATATTTAAAAGCTTGCTGCAATTAAATTGCTAAGAGCCAGGAGAATAAGCAGTATAAAGAGTAATCTTTGATTCATGCACGCAGAATAGTTTCAGGTGGTAGTTTTATCTCCACTTCCAAAATATATTCTAACATTTCAGAGCCATCAATGAGGAAATTGATGGAAAAATGGGGACAAGAGTAAACATTCTCCCTGGAATTGCTCTCTTCCCGGTGGAAGAGCACCCAAAGCTCTCTCACAGGAGCACATCTCCACAGAGACCAGGATGGGGGCAACTGGCCAAACATCCCTGACACATCTCAGCTGTTACTTAATTACCCTCATTCATTTTCACTTTCAAAAGCTAGTAGCTGTTGGGGCGCCTGTCTGGCTGGTTCAGTGGGTGGAGGAGCGTGCGGCTCTTAATCTCGGGGTTGTAAGTTCTAGCCCCAGGTTGGGTGTAGAGATTGCTTAAAAAAAAAAATCTTAAAAATATTAATTAATTAAATTAAATTAAAAGCGAGTTGTTGGCTCCATTGTGAGCAGGAGGAAAGACCTGGCCCCAATCACATAGATGGATCTGGATAACAGCATGCTTTCAGCTGCAGGGGCCCCGGGACGGGTCTGTAAGTAACTAAACAGCTGTAGGATTGTGAATCCTAGACAATAAAGGAGGCACACAGGTATGATTGAGCTGCTGTTGCCCCCCAACAACTTGTCACACTGTCTGAAATTCCTATCCACACTCTCTCAGCTTCGGACATTGATCCAAGGGATTGCTTGTCTCAATGTAACTATGTACCTTGTACATACGAAGGGGACACTGCCCCTGAATATGGATTAGTGTGTTAGATTAACTGGCTGACAGTTTAGAGACAGCAAAAGATAAGAGAGTGGGGCACAGAAGAGAGAAGTTCTAATGAGGAGAATATAGAAAGGCACACGCTATAGGAGCAATAGCAATGAGGGCAGCATATTCGGGCTCCTCAGAGAAACAGAACCAGTAGCTTATTTTATATATATTACACGTAGGTTATTGATATATATATCCCATGTATATCTTTATATAAATGTAAACCAATATTCTATTGATATAGTTATACATACATGCATATAATCTACATAGGGAGTTTTATATATATAGGGAGAGATTTATTATAAAGACTTGCTCACGTGATTATGGAGGCTGAGAATTCCCACGATGTGCTGTCTGCAAGCTGGAGACCCAGAAAAGCTGATGGTATAGTTCGGTCCAAGTCCAAAGGCCTGAGAATCAGAAGGCTGGGGTTCCCAGTCCAAGGGCAGGAGAAAACCAATGTTCCAGCTCAGCTAGTCAGGCAGAGAGTTAATTCTCCCACTCTCCAATTTTTTTGTTCTATTCAGACCCTCAAGGCATTGGACGTAGCCCACCCACACTGGGGAGGGTGATCTGCTTTACTCAGTCTATGGATTCAAATGCTAATTTCATCCAGAAACACCCTCACATACACACCCAGAAATCATGTTTAGCCAAATCTCTGGGCACACTGATCCAGTCAAATTAACACACAAAATTAACCATCACAGGCAGGCTGCAACAGAATTGTAAACCAGGAGAAAACACTGAGATGCTAGGTACCGGGATATGGAGGAATCCAAGAATAGGATTAGGAAGTAGGAATCACAACCTTTGCCTTCTTCACATTATCCAGGCTTTAACCTTGAACAACTACTGTGAGGAATTCAGTGACTCAGGAGTCTCTGAGAGTTCAGATGCATACTTCCAGGCCCACAAAACCAGTTGGTATCACTGAGATGCATTTTGTGGAATGGAAGGGAGGATGTAAGAAAAAGTACACATCAGCCGAAGGGCTGTTCTGCTACTTACAGATTAATGTCCTTGAATTCCATACACATCAGGTTCCTCATAAAATGGAGATAACAACCCCTTCTTAGGGCTGTTGTGAGGATTATCAGAATGACTGATGAGTAAGAAACACTCAACCTATGTGAGCTGTATTAATCACTGCCATCATACACACACACAATAGTAAAAGCATAAACGTTGGCCAAGGTCAACATCTCATTCTCAGTGGCTAATATCCAACACATATTTTCAAAGATCTAGTGTTTGCTTTGTTGACAAACATTTGATCAGCTGCTTGGCATGGGGACAGAAAGGTAAGGCATTGATTCTCAGCTGACCTTGTGCTAGCACCAATATTAATTAGTCAAAGCCAGGAGTTACTCAATAATGTAGGAATTAATGCACTTAAAACCAAAATCCATATGTCCTTACATATAATTGGAAACGATCTAAGGTGATCTGGGCGTAATTTCCTTCCACAAAACTGCTGGATTTTTGGTGCAGGAACTGAGTACTAAAGACTATGGGAGAGAATTTGTGAGCATCTTGTGTATTTCCCTGACAAGATGCTAGAACCGTATACAAATGATTTAGATATTATTATTTCATATTCATGTGCTTTTCCACTCTGACTGCACACAGAATCAGCTACACAATTCAGTCTGCCAGCATGTTTGGGAATAGCAATTCTCAACACTTGGAACCCAACTCAGCTGTACCAGAATCACCTGGTAGGCTGGCTAACAGCCCTCTTCACCCGCCACTGCACCCCATGACATAATGAGTCAGAATTTCTGAAAATGGGGCCCAGGAGTTTTCATGTTTAACAAGCTCCCTAGGTGCGCCTGGCTGGCTCAGTCAGGCTACTGAGCGACTCTTAATTTTGGGGTTGTGCGTTCAAGCCCCACGTTAGATATAGAGCTTCCTTTAAAAAAAATCCTTAAAAAACAAGCTCCCTAGATCATTTTTAGTCAGAGTGAAGTTTAGAACACGCTGGGTTTAAGACAGGAGGCAGAGTGGTCACTTGATATTAACCTTCACCTTTCCTATATCACAAAGGTTCATCTTCAAACTATTGTTGACACTGTCAAACTTTAGTCTCTTTCTTTGCCCTATGTAAGCACAATTTGGTTAATAAAATCATTCTAAAAATTAAATACCTTTCCGTGCCTTCAGGTCAGCATTCTGGATTCAATTTAATGGTAGATAATTAAAGAGGAGAAACACAGGGGGGAGTTGGTTGCTTGTAGGCTCTGATTGGTGACTGCAGGCCACTCCTCTGCATCGCTCCTAACCCAGGTGTAGTCTTCCTCCGCCCCCTCAGAACAGCCTCCCTGCCTCCCGCACACCACAGCATGCAGTGTCCTGTGCGTGTCATGCTTGTGCTAGTCATTTCTCAGTCCAGAAACTGCTTGGTTTTCCCTAACTGTACACTTGCAGGGCACAATGGCCAGTGTTCGTGATTTTTTTCTTTTTCTCCATGTTAGGTTTGCTCTGACCATATTTACTGAACTGTAGTTTTATGTCTACTGAACCTAATAAGAAAAAAAACTGAACTTCTATTTTGAATTTTGACCTCACTTTTCTTCTAATTCGTTTTATTTTATTATATTTTGCAAATGCACAGCTACGTGACAGGTTTTCTTAAAACTTCTTCACCAAAGATAGCATGGCTCTCCACCACTCTCCTTTAAAAAAAGTCAGACGAGGGCGCCTGGGTGGCTCAGTTGGTTAAGCGACTGCCTTCGACTCAGGTCATGATCCTGGAGTCCCAGGATCGAGTCCCGCATCGGGCTCCCTGCTTGGCAGGGAGCCTGCTTCTCCCTCTGACCCTTCCCCCTCTCATGTGCTCTCTGTCTCTCTCATTCTCTCTGTCTCAAATAAATAAATAAAAAAAATCTTTAAAAAAAAAAAAAAAAAAAAGTCAGACGAAACACAGCTCTACTTCAGCTTGTTCTCACCTGAACAGTAGGGGGTTATTCTAGATCATCCATGAGATTCTACAATTCTCTGTGGATACGGTTATATCTTTTTCCTACAGGTGACAAACTTTTATGTTCACAGCAGACTTTCTGCTGTCTTGTCATTGCTCTGCACCATCTCTCCCACTATGAGACTGTGTGGATTTAAAGAATGAAGAGCGTTTTAGTAAGAGCCCAATCAAAATGTAATTAAGAAAGGTAATTTGGCACCGTTAAAAATATTACATAATATACATCAAAGATAAAGTCTAGATATCTCTTACCATATGCTACTTTGGATGATCAGTCCTCTCCACCACTGAGATTTAAATGTTCACATTAATATTTTGAAGTGTGTACTTCTTTCTGAACCTCTTTGTATTTGCCTTATCATAACACATATCACACTGGATTAGAATCGTTTGTGTAACATTCAGCTTCCTTGCTAGATTTTTAGCTTCACAAGAATGGAGATCCCTTCTGTCTGACTCACCACTAGGTTCTAGTGCTCAGACTCTGACATATTAATAAATATGTACTGGAATAAATGAGTGGAAGAATGAATGAATTTCTTAGAGGAAGAACCATGCATTAGACTTTCATTTCTTTACAGCCTCTTGAATATTTCTTGTCCATTACTTTCCTTTTGTTCTATAATCTCTGAGCATAAATTTTATAGTTTGAATAGAATCTAAGATTTCATGTGTGTTCAGAGAGCCATACTTACAATATGTCTTAATTTCCTCCACTCAGCATTTTTTAATGCCAAATACCCAACATAATTGTTATCTGCAAGTCTACTTCCAATGGCTGTCAACCTCTCATTTTCTGCTCCTGATTAGCATAGTAAATTTTGCTTTTACATTTTTTATTGATGATCACATCACATCTCTGTTGCTTGGACTGCATAAGCAATTTTTTTTTTTTAATTATTTAGCCAACAGGAGCTTAAAAAGCAAAGTTTTTTAAGTTAAGAAATTACTTTTCTCCTCCAGAGAAGATGTAGACAAAACACATTTAAAGAGAGATCTAGTTCGGGGCACCTGGGTAGCTCAGTCGTTAAGCATATGCCTTCGGCTCAGATCATGGTCCCAGGGTCCTGGGATCGAGCCCCGCATCGGGCTCCCTGCTCAGCGGGAAGCCTGCTTCTCCCTCTCCCACTCCCCCTGCATGTGTTCCTGCTCTCACTCTCTCTCTGTCAAATAAATAAATAAATAAATAATCTTAAAGAGATCTAGTTAAATAAACTTTTGTCTCTGGGAATTGGATCCCCCGAGTTGGTTCTCAAGGTCTGCCTGCTTCACACCAATTGTCTGACCAGGTTTTCCTTTTTGTGATCTACACTGCTTGGACTAAGGAAGGAACGACATCACAACATGCGTTTCTCCCAGTGCTTCCTAAATGCACTGACCCCTTGAAAGTTTCAGAATGGTTTCTTTGTGGGCTGGGAGGGACCATCTGGCTAGCTGTAGATAAACAAGTTTCAACATATGGGCCATAACACATACACGGCTCTGCTCTACTAGTGCAGAAAATTAAGAAAAGGTTGCTCTCTTGATATGAGAAGCTCATGCAAAAGCAGGAGCACCCTGTCGTGGAGGGCCTGCCCTACACTGCACACAGGAGAGCTTAATTCCAGCCCCTTCTGTCTCACCCACTGAACATGTCACTTGATCACAGCAAGTCTCCTCGATTGTCTCATCTGAAAATTAACAAGGATGTCAAGTAAACTCTGGCCTTCCTCTTTCCCTCTCCCTCCTTCCTTCTCTCCCTCTTTTTTTTCTTCGTTCCTTCCCATTAAGAAATATTTTTTACATGCCTCCTACATATGTTGCAAGCACAGTGCAAAGTGCTGGGCATACTGATGAGGGAAACAGACCCGGCCCCCGCCCCTGAAGAATTACTAAACTATGATGGACACACGCATTAAATAAATCATTGAAAACATGAAGAATATTCCAGACAGAGGGTGGAAAGCATGTGTGTAGGTCCTGAGATGGGAAGCATAGACTGTTGACAAAATGCAGGATTTTGTAAATATTTCTATCCCTTAAATAGAGGACTCAGTTGAAAGTCAAAATGCTGCAAGGAAAATACCTGCCGCCTCCAGATGGCAATTCAAGCAATCATTATATTTGCATAAACTATCTGGAAAATTGTCTGCATCTTCTATTCATATCATTGATATTATGCCTATAATCAATGAATCTAATAAAACTGCATGAAAATATGATCATCGAAAACATATACAAGCAACTCAGGCACATGACACTGTGGCAAAGGCTTTAAGAATGATGAAACGGGGGCGCCTGGGTGGCTCAGTCGGTTGGGCGTTTGCCTTCGGCTCAGGTCATGATCCCAGGGTCCTGGGATCGAGTCCCACATCGGGCTCCCTGCTCGGCAAGAAGCCTGCTTCTCCCTCTCCCACTCCCCCTGCTTGTGTTCCTGCTCTCGCTATCTCTCTCTCTGTCAAATAAATAAAATCTTAAAAAAAAAAAGAATGATGAAACGGTTTCCAGAAAACCCAGGAACTCTGAGCGCCCCTGCTTAATAGTAACATAATAAAACCAAACACTAAGGTAACTGTCATTAAGTGACAGCTTGCAAGTGCTCCTTCCTAAGCACCATTTCCCAACACCCAGCCTTGCAGGCTGACAGCTGACACCCCTGAGTGAGATGAGAGATGAGTCATCGCAGCCATAGCTGAACACTCATAAAATGAGTGTGAAGTGTTTCTTTCAGTGATTTCCCCAATTCTGGGTTAAAACAAAAGCTGTACCTTTGGCACAAATTATGTCATGTGTGAAGTAGTATAAATCGTTTGAGATTTCTCTCATTCTCTCTCAGTTTGTACTCTCTCCTTTCATTCGGCAGCTCTGCTGGTAACGCACAGCGCACACCGTCCCGCCCCTGCAACCAGAAGAAGGCAGAGAGTTCAGTGACCAGGCGTTCGAGTCTGGCATGATCAAGAGCCAAGGTGAATAACTAAGGTTGTGATAAAAAAAGCAAACAAACCCACTTAAAAACCTGAAGCAATCCAATCAACCACAATGCCTCGCCTTCTACTACGGGAAAGACACAGGGCATTCCCTACACACTGCTGCAGCATTCACTGTATGGTACGGCGAGCATTTCTGAGAAATGTCTGCCTTCTCTGATGGCACACTTCTTCAAAGTGAGGACTTGCTTTACCTATCTTTGTTCCCTCGATGTCCACAGTGCTGAATGTGGCAGAAGCCCAATAAATGCCCACTAATCAAGTCAAGGAATGAACAGTCAATTCTTAAAAAAAAAAAAAAAAAGTTATGAGCTGGATAAATCCTCACAGTGAAATGCAGTGAATTATAGATGGTCTTAACTACCTGTTAGGATTTTAGCAAAACATACAAAACGTGGCCTTCTGCTATTCTACGTAGAGCAATATTCATGACAGCAGACCTTCAATTAAAAATCATTACTTAAGTTGCTTTATTACAGCTACAAATAAACTTTATTTGATGTAATGTAATAAAACATTTTTCCAATGTAACAACATTTATCTGACCAGAATTAATCCTTTAAATTATGAATATAAGTATATACAGTCACTTTAGCAAATCCATGGTTCAGGAATTTGTACAAGCTTTATTTGAGAGGACAGCGCCCACCTCCCCTCCAGACCCTTCCTTGTGTCTGGTGAGATGCAAGGTCAGTGAAAGCAGAAGAAATCCATAATCCACGTTGGAATTCCACATTCTCCTGGAAGAGAACAGCTACATTTCTTATAGGAAAATCATTTTCTCTGTCAGTTCTCTTTTATCAAACGAAGCTTTGCG
This sequence comes from Mirounga angustirostris, assembly GCF_029215605.1. Taxonomy (NCBI): domain Eukaryota; kingdom Metazoa; phylum Chordata; class Mammalia; order Carnivora; family Phocidae; genus Mirounga; species Mirounga angustirostris. The sequence continues at coordinate 119,405,114 of NW_026991714.1, forward strand.
TTCACTTTCTCCCCTTGGAGGTACTCTTCCAATCCACCATCTTCCTGTCTCATTACATATTACTTGTACCTTAAAAACAAAAAATACTGTCTGCAAAGGGGCCTCTTCTGGTTCCTTACCTGCCCTATTGTCTACTACTCTGGGGAAGGAGAAGGAAGAAGAATGGAATTGGTCAGGCACACATTTGATTTAGGTTACAGAGAACACGAAAACAAATCCTCCTGAAGGAAGAGAATAGTGTTCTGAGTGTTTCCCAGTAGCAGCCCAGGCGACCTCCAAGTCACACAAATCCCTTCAATAAAACACTGCTCAAGAATTAACATGTTGACGCTCTGTCTCTGAAAGCATCACAACCTTCCATGGAAACCCCCTATTTCGACACTTCCTCCCCAAAGACACACGGTTGTCACCCAGCCTGGGAGCCCGCTGCATCTGTGTGAACATGATCATCATGCCAAAAGTTCTGTGCCCACAACCATGCTGGTATACAGCCCAGTTCGGTGGCGCTCGCTCTTCATCCAGGTACAAAGCCTCACCGAAGGAACACCCCTCATCTCTCAGGACCCTTCAGAAGAAGTGTGAGTGCAAGAAAAAGCTTTATTCAGGTTTTCTGTTTCTCTCCATCCTGAGATCTGTTCCTGAGTTATACCATAACGATACATGAGTTCACAAAGATAAGTACATTGGTGGGGAAGTCACAGGGACCCTGCAAAGAAGCAAAACTATTTGACAGAAGCTTTAACCAGACACTGCTCTGGGACATCATTTGTATTAGCTGATGACGGGATTCTGTTTTCTAACACGGACATGCAACATATTCAACACTACGCTTAACCACAGTTTGCTTGGAAAAACACCCTTCTGTCCTGCCACAAAATACATTCTGTCTTGTGAATGACTCCTGAATATTCACCACAATGCCTAGACTTGGAAACATGGGAAGTGTGCATTGGAACTTCCTTCCATTTGTAGGGGTTTGGACATACACAAAGCACCAGAAACGGTTTCCTTTCTGGGACTCAGTTCTGTCTGTGTGCGTACTGCTGAGCTGATCTGGCTGTCTTAAACGGAAAACTATTTTCTCTGGCACACAACAGCACAGATCCACAGGAAAAGATGAGAGGTCACCATCTCCCTCACAATATGCTTGGTACAAGAGATCACCCTGCTTGTCACGTCTCAGCCACCCCGGGAAAGGACAAGCCGCGCTCCATTCTGTGGCCTCAGCAAATGGTTGAGTTCTGTTGCCACCTCTGTCTTGCCTTGTTGATTTCATTTCCATTATTCCACTTTTGATCATGAATCATGACTTTTTTTTCTACAGTAGTCAGAGTTTTGTCTATAAAGAGAGAGAGAGAGAAAGAAAGAGAGAGAGAGAAGACAAGAAAATGATTTAGTAGAACCGTAAATGTGAGTTTTCATTTCGTGGTGGGTGGATTTAATTTTTATAGCATTCAGTCACTTGAATCATTTGTGGCTTCTAAGGGGTTATATGAGCTCTCTAAAAGGAAAGAAAGAGTGCTATGGCTCTTTTCATAAATTTTATCATGTCTCTAAGTTGCCAGGGCCTTAATATATTTGCAAATCAGCCCCAGATAACTCATTTAGAAATTCACTTTTATAATACAGCTGTAGCCAAAAATGGCTCCACTCTCAAAAATCCTTGCAAAATACTACTGCACTTGCCCCACGTGAAAAGAATAACAATGACTACTCCTGAGAAGTGTTCTTCCCTTCAAGCCTAGGAGGGTGCATCATAGAAAGACATGTGTGCAAAGACCAGAAAACCCCGTCTCCCTCCCCTCCTTCCCTCCCACACTCACAGAAGCATGAGTCATGGAGAACTCTTGGCCAACAGTTGAGGGAAGTCTCTTTCTCCTTGGTGTAGAGCCACATTCCCTCCAGATCCAGTCCCCTAACTCTGAACCTTCATAGGACTCCACTTACCAAACACTATCCACCAGCTTGAGACCTAGGTCTGTTGAGGTTCCAGGGTCTGGCACCGCACCCCCAGGCTCTGCTTCCCCATCCCAACAACAGTCCTACTCTCACTTGGCTCTCAAGATTGGATAGAGGGGTTCTCCTGGTGCCAGGATCAGTTTCTCCATAAGACACCATCTCTTGCTTTGTCTGTCACCTCACAGGATTGTGCCTAAAGCGAAGCACCACACTGCAACTCAAACCCACAGCTCCAAGCTCCTGATTTGTGGGAGTGGGCACCGGAAACAGCTGTGTCCCTGATGATGCTCCCCACCTATTCTAAGCCTGGGATCTCCAACTGTCTCAGCACAGAGGAGAGACTGCTCTTCTCTGCAGCTCAGCCCCGCTCTGCCCACATTGGTTCATGGAATGGACTGAACCCCTCCAGGCCTCAAGGGGCAGCACTATCTCCCCGGCCCCCCTGCCTTCACCCCCCACCTGCGAGTACACTACCAAACATTCAGACATCGTTGGCTCTTCCCTGGTCTCAATGCCACCCTCCTCATGTGGGCCCTCACGGCAGGAGACCTCATCTTCATATTGGTCTCTTAACCCATCTCCTTTCTCCCATTGTGAACCCCTGTCTACACCACTGCCCTGGTCTCACTCCTACTCAAAATGCTTCATCTCTCCCCCAACCCCCAACCCACACTGCCCACCTGGCCCTCCGCACTGACTCTACTCAACCCAGCTTCCAGGTGCTGCTGAAGACCTACCCCAGGTTCCTTATCTGCCTCCAACTGCATCTGTGCCCCTCTGTCCATGCTGTCCCATCTGCTCTGAGGAGGCCCAACTCCACTTCCGCCCCTGCCATCCCTCCTTGTTAAATTCAAGGCCCACTCCAAATATCACCTCCTTCCTGATTTCCACCATGGATAGTTTTTTTCCTAAGACATTCCCCCAAGCCTTATTTTTCTCATATTCCTATCCGTACTGCTTGATTTTTATTTTAAAAGATTTTATTTATTTATTTGAGAGAGAGAGAGAGTGCATGAGCACCAGTGGGGGGGGGGCAGAGGGAGAGGGAGAGGGAGAGAGAATCTCCAGCAGACTCAAACCTGAGCAGGGAGCCCGACACAGGGCTCCATCCCAAGACCCTGACATCATGACCTGAGCTGAAGGAAGATGCTTAATTGAGCCACCCAGGCGCCCCTGTTACTGCTTGATTTTATTTGGTGTTATGTGTATCTACTCAGAAAACAACAACAAAAAAATATGTTCGAAAAAGCAAGAGAGGCCAATTGCCTGCCTATTTTAAAGAGATATTACAAAGTTAGAATGCAGGCAATGGCAAAGCAAACAAGCTGTGGTTATTACTAATTGATGATTTAATAAAAACAAAGTGTTGAATTACATCTAGTTAATGATGAGGAAAATATTGTCGGGGGGTGGGGGTGGGGAGTGGAATCCATGAAATACCAACCGTGTTATTTGTTTCTGCCTTTAAGGCAACATCCCGGCACAGATACCCAGAGCTTCAGGGCCTTGGTTTCCACTAGGACCCATTTCCTTTTAATTTTTTTTTTTTTTTTAACCACAGGTTTCCATAAACAAAAGGTAGAATCACCCTGAACTCCAAAGCTACAGCACAAAGCCTGGAGCAGCGGATTGACGGAACTCATAAAAGGAAGCCAAGGTCACTCTGCTACCACTCACCACTGCAATCAGCCGGGATTATGAGAGGCTTTGTGAAGAGAAAGGCAATATGATCACCAAGGAGAAGAAGGGAGAGGCGAAGGGAGAGCTACTTCAAAACAATTTCATGAAATTCTTCTATATGGAAGTATTTTAAAAACGGCTTCTCTTTTTTTCTTTTTTAAAAGATTTTATTTATTTAAGAGACAGAGAGAGAGAACGAGCGGGGAGAGGGGCAGAGGGAGAGGGAGAAGCAGACTCCCCGCTGAGCAGGGAGCCCGACGCGGGGCTCGATCCCAGGACCCCGGGATCATGACCTGAGCTGAAGGCAGCCGCTCAACTGACTGAGCCACCCAGGTGCCCCAATACCAACATTTTTTTCAAAGTCACTCTATAGGGCTCAATGAAACTTGGCGTCTATTCCTTCCCCTTTATTTGCAGGTTACCAATGAAATGGTCTTTGGTCTTTTCCCAAGGCCCCAGTCTGCTTAAAACCTCTCTGGCTGGGGCACCTAGGTGGCTCAGTTAGTTGGGCATCTGCCTTCAGCTAGGGTCATGATCTCCAGGTTCTGGAATCGAGTCCCGAGATGGGCTCCCTGCCCAGTGGGGAGTCTGCTTCTCCCTCTCCCTCCCATCCCTCTCCTGCTCTCTTTCACTATCTCTCTCTTTTAAGATTTTACTTATTTATGAGAGAGAGAGCACAAGCAGGGGGAGAGGCAGGCAGAGGGAGAAGCAGGCTCCCTGATGAGCAAGGAGCCCGATGCAGGACTCGATCCCAGGATCCTGGATCATGACCTGAGCCGAAGGCAGACGCCTGACCGACTGAGCCACCCAGGCGCCCCCAAAACTGCTTTTCTATTTTGTTCCCAATAACAGTGTCAAAGAACGAAAATCACAGCGTGACACTTAAGAACAATTTATGGCAATCAAAAGCAACTCCATAAATGAGGCTGCTGTCAAATTAAAAAGAAAAGCACAGGAATCCCTGCTTCTATCGCACTATCACACTTGGTTTTGTATTACCAGATTTGGGTACCTGTGAAAAGGTGAAAGAGGTTACAAATTAGAACTGAACTGAAATGACCAGGGAAGCATACATAGCCTTTTCTCTCTATCTACTGCCCACCCAAGCGCCTGTTGGACTCCTGAGTCTCTCACTATGCTGATCAAGAAAATGGGGAGAAATGGGTGGATATTTGGAAGTAGAAATACACGGTCTAGTAGAGCATTTACATGGAAAAGAAAGAAAACTATTATGTAGGAGGGAAAAGTAGAGCCAAGAAGGCAGAGTTAGGGGCGTAAGTGAACAAGATTAGAACCCAAGCAGCCAGAGAGGGAGGAAAGGGCTGGAGAGACATGTCGGGGGGACAAAGGATCCTGCGAAGGTTTGCTGTGAGCTATGGGTTAGACACCAGTCATTCTTCCAGAGCCTCCAGTAGAGTTATGAGTTGTTCGGGTCATCCAGCTGGTATGTACTGGAATGCAAGTACAGGATATTCTGATTACTAGTCTTTCACTAACCACGACTGCCACATCTTTCCCCACCCCAGCCCACTGGGACTGTGAACTTCCAGAAACCAGGACTATCACCTATTCATATCTCCACCCCTCGACATGCCTGGCGTCATGCCTTGTACGTAGTAGGCCTCAAACGTTTCTGGAGAAATCCAGCCCCTGAAGAGACTTTACCTCCAGCATCTGCCTTCTGATTCATCTCACCTGGTGCCCCTGGATCCGTCTCTGTCACTTTGATGATTCCCATTCTCCTACTTGCAGAGATCCAATCAATGGCTCTCTTCTGTCCACATTAGGGCTTTGCAACTTCAGCATTATAGAATTTGGGGTGGGGTAATTCTTTGTTGTGCGGGGGGGGGGGCTGCCCCTGCGTTATGGGATGCTGAGCAGCATCCACTGGATGCCAGTAGGTCCTCCCCTCCCCCAGATGCGACAACCAAACATGTCTCTAGACACTGTCAAATGTCCCCTGGGGGAAAAACCAACTCTGGTTGGGAACCACTTGTCTACACTAAAATCCCAAATTCCTGGGGCTGGAATGGGGGAGCCTTTACGATTTGATCTCGTTCTACCTTTCCACTGTGATCTCCAAATCTTGCCCCACACCAGAGCTTAGCGCCAGCCTGACTGTCCTTTGCAGAAGGCCCCACACTGGTGCCTTTACATGGATGTTGTTTCTACTCTCCTTTAGCTATGAATGCTTGACTACTTTCAGAGATGTACTAGAGCCCATAACCTCCAAGATCTTCCCTGATCAGGGTTAGGGTAAGCTCTGAGTTATTTTCCTCTGCTTTGAATCCTATTTTTGCTTTTTCCTTTTCCTTTTTCCACCTTTCCTTTGATCTCATTACGAAAAGGGTGGCTGTGCATACGTGTGTGTTTATGTTCAGACTGTCCAAGAGAAATACATGCAGGACAGGAAAGACATCATGTATTTTCTGCATCCTTCTCAATGCGTGGCACAGTCACAAGCAAGAATTTCAAAAGGAGTCTTCCCACGTTGAAAGTGACTAGAAAGCTGCCTGGTATCGATTTTTTAAAACAGCAGTTATTCCAATTCTCTCATTGGAAGTTTCCTGAAGTTAATGGAGATTTAGGCCAATCATTCCAAATGATTTTCATATGCTATAATTATACATAAAATCAATAATTATAAATCAAACAGCGTGAGATGTAATGAGAGGACAGTCATTTTCTTAGACCAGGGGTCAGCAAACTATGACCTGTGGGCCAAATTCAACTGGCGGCCTGTTTTTGTAAATAAAGTTTTACTGGTGCATGACCATGCTCATTTGCTTACTTGTGCCGATGACTGCTTTCTCACTGCAAAGGCAGAGATGAGTAGTTTCAAGAGACCTATGGCTAGCAAAGCCTAACACACTTACTGTCTGGCCCTTCAGAGTAAAAGTTTGCTGACTCCTGTCTTAAACTGACAGGAAAACAATACCTAAGCCTCCATACTAGCTAAAGACCCAGAGGCAAATATCCCTGGATGCTATGTTGGTGAAGTTAGAGAACACGCTGAGTTCCTAGAGGTTTTCGGAGTCATCTGGTGGGTATCCTAGGTTTGGAGCTTCTGGAGTCTGTTGTGATCCGTGAGGACACTTCGGTGTCCGCCTGGAGCAGGGCTATTCTCCTGGGACAACTGGAAGCAGGAAGGTGTCCTTTGACACGGTTGTTACCCATAAAGGAACCTAATATATGAAGAATTTACAGAAGTAAAATTCAGATGAGGTGGGAGCTAGACCTAGGGGTGCACTAGCTCACTGGGGGCCACCTTAGTCCCCAGGTCTGTTACCTCTTCTGTCAAATGAAGGGCCCAGGCAAGTCGGCTGACAGGCAGCCCACGGTTCTCTGGCTGCTCCCTCCCACTGGGTCCAGTGAAGAGGAGTGCCTCCCCCTCTCCCACCAGCACCTTCCATCTTCTCCGTCCAGTTTCTTTGCCCTCAAACAGCTTTCAAACAGGAGGATGTTGCCTCTGCCTCAGATTTAAAGCAAAATCAGGGTGCGACATGCTGACCACCCTAATTACTCTATCATCCCCTTCTTTATCATGCCAAACTCACTAGCGAGTGGGTTGCATGTGAAACCCCTGTTCCTTATCACCACTGGCCCTCAGATCCCAGCACCTACTGCAATTGCTTCTGAGAAATGCAGAGGCCTCCCGGACAGACTCAGCAACTACGGGTTCTCTCCTCCGAAGGTGGGCAGCGCTTCCTCAAAGCTCTGCAGCTTTCAACACCTGCCTCATCCTGGCACGTCCCCATGCTAGCCACTCTCCTTTGTCCCAGGCTGCTTGTTTCTAGCCCGTGTGAATCTGCTCCCTTCCTCAAACAACTTTATCAGCAAAGGATGAGGGCATCAAAAAAGCTTTACTGGATATAAGAGTTAATAGCGACGAAAATAACAATATTACAAGAATGGGACAAGTCACGGGACATGACTTGGATGTTGTTTACGGGAAAAGGATGGGAACCACCACCTTCCTTGTGCATCACACCAACTGCAATTCCTCGACACATCAGTCCTGTCTTCCAGGCCCTGTAGGTGCCTGACTTTGGCTTTGTGAACTCTGTTGGCTGGAGGACTGGAGTCTAGAGTATCCTGAATTCAAATCCGTTCTGCTTAGTAGAAGATAAGCTGGCTACGGATTCAGGGAGCCCTCTGGGATACACTCCGAGAGGTTCCATAGCAAGGGCAGGGGGGGGTGGGGGATAAAAGGAAAATAGTGATAAGTGACCTTACAGCACAAACTCGGGTCTCTCGGGCCTCTCGGCGAGCTTCAGGGCCTCGTGCATGCCTGCAGCTGACAGCTTGCGGTTGATGTTCCGGTACTGACACTGGAGTAGGCTGCGGTAGGTGGTCCTCAGGTCCCGGTTGAAGAAGGCATATATAAAAGGGTTAATGAGAGAGTTTGCATAGCCCAGCCACAGAAATGTCCTCTCCACCCACAGCGGGATGCAGCTGCAGGCCGTGCCGCAGATGAAGGGTCTGGCCGTGGAGAGGAGGAAAAAGGGCAGCCAGCACACGGTGAAGGCCCCGACGATGATCCCCAAGGTGGTGGCTGCTTTCTGCTCCCGCTTAAAGATGGAGATGTTTTTCCTTTCGTGTTTGAGGAGTCTCGAAAGGTTGGCACACTCCTCCACCTCCTTCTGGAGCTTCACCATGCCGTTCAGGGAGATGATGCTGTCCGGCTCCTCGGGCCGGGGGAAGCCGGGGAACTTGTGCTTGGCGGCGCTCTTCCTGGCGGCCTTGTAGATCTGGTAGTACATGAACAGCATGACGGACATGGGGATATAAAACGCCACTGCCGTGGAGTAGATGGTGTAGCCGAAATCCTGGCTGATCAAGCACACCTTGTCGTCGTTTACGTTCTGAGCCCACCCGAAGAGCGGGGGTAAGGTGATGGAGGCCGAAAGCAGCCAGACGGAGAGAATCATTTTCGCCATGCACTTCCCGTTCTGCCTCACAGGGTACGTGAGCGGCCTCGTGATCCCAAGGTACCTAGGGGACAAATGGAAAGCGGGCACGTGACTCTGTGATCACTCCTGAGCAGCCAGCTTTCTACCCAGCAGCTCCATTCCTCAGGACAGCCCTTCTAGGGAGGCCTCATAGTGCCCATTTTACAGAGAGGTAAACTAAGGCTCGGGGATGTTACCTACTTCCGTCCAGGTCATACACTTAGCTAGAGGGACCGCCGGTGTTTGGCCTCGGAGCCCTCTGTCTGTAATGCCAGGCCACGCTCTTCTTGAACCTTGCAGCCTCTCCGATTCCACACAGTGAACCAAAGGTTAAACATCCGCCCTCCCTGCCCCCCACAAGACCACTGCCACCGAAATCAGCCAGGAACAAAATGTCAAGCCTGACGCAGGATGTGGTGACACATCCTCACAAATTAACCAAGGTCTACCACGCTCTGATATTATACACCCACTGATCTCCCGGGCTGTCTTAATTCAGACAGGCTTTTAATTCATTTTAACTTCCCCTTTGCACAGTAGCAAGAGCATTTCTTTAAGATCACAGAGATTTGTGAGATATTAAGGAAATCCTAGGGCTTTGGAATGGAAAGTAGCAAGTAATCTTTTTTTGTTGTTGTTATGCCCAGAAAATTCTCACACAAGGGTAATGTCAGAAGAATCTATAAAATAAAAACAGCCTACCTCGTCTCTTCTCTCCTGAGAAGGATCACAAAAAAGGGGCACAATTCTGAAAAATAGGAGGTAAAGCCAATGTTTTTTCTGTGCTTAGTTCTACGTGGAGAATAAATATTTCTCCATCTCTGTCATCAAGGATTTCCAATGCAAAAGAGACTCAGCAAACAGAAAACATGCACAGCAAGATGTTTTTGCTAAATGTTTAATGGTTTTCAGCTTTCCAAATTTGTTTTCTTCTCTGTGTATTTAATGGTCTTAGCTTCTATTTTGGGGAGAATGCAAAGAGCCCGTAAGAAGCCAAGACAGGTAAACGCTGGTCATTTTGTTGGTTTTTTTATTTCATGGATGTATATAAAAGATACAGTCTTAACACAGGAAAAGGAAAAGGAAAGGTAGAGAGCCCCCAAATTACCAACAGGTTATTTTCTGAAAGTCTCTCAGCTGGTGGGTTGGAACTTTAAAAATAATTATTTTGTGCTAGAAATAGCCTCACGTGTTTTGCTTGAATTTTGCTTGAATTATCCCACAAAAGTAAAAAAATCACACTTTCACCATGAAAATTAGCATCACTGCAGCACTTACGGCAAGGCAAAACTGAAATATTAGCAGAAAGGAATCAGCCACATTTGCTTATTCGTTGAGAATATTTATTCATCCCTTCAACAAAGACTAATTAAGCTCCTTCTGTATGCCAGGTGCTGTTTTAAAAGTTGGGGGTATGGCAATGAATAAAAGAGACAAAAATCTTGAAGCCAGGCGCTTGGGGTCGTCATGTCATGTCGGGTTGAACGGGAGGACTGCGCCTTGTGGTAACATGGATGGGGCTCCTGATTCTTTCCAAGGATTCAGGCATTAGTAGCATGGGTTCATTTCACAACCTCAGGTCCCTTTCCTCCATCAAGCTGACCCGCAAGCACTATCCCTAGGTTTATCGGGTATAACTAGGATTAAGTTTTGGCTCCCAAACAGAATGAAGGATGAGAAAGAGGGCGGTTCTCCTGAGAACACAAGAATTAGAGCTGAAAAGGAAGGGGAAAAAGAAAAGGAGGGAGGAAAAAGGGAGCAAAGGAGGAAGAGGGGAAAGAGGGAGCAAGGAAGGGAAATGCAGAATAGACTTTGCTGTTTGGGAATTATCTAAAATTATCTGAGTTTTATGTTGTGGGAAAAATTTTAAGACAATTAAAACACACACACACACACAAACCGGTAAATGAGGAAACCCCTGAAGCAAGGTGTTGGAACTGACTGGAAGCATACGGTTAAGCTGATCCCTGCTCCGAGATAGTCCATTTCTTTTCTTTTCTTTTCTTTTCTTCTTCTTTTTTTTTTTTGCTTTGATTCAGGCTTTTCCTGCTGGAGCTGCTTTGCAGACCTCTCTTTTCAGATCTCGTATTTGCTATCAACTCCTGTGGATGGACACAGCCTTTTGGCTTCTTCCGTGTTTCCCAGCTCCCCCCAGCAGGCCTTTGCCAGGACTTGGATTTTGATTATCTTCTCTCTTTGCCTGTAGCCACAGGCACAAGCTGTTTGTTCCCAAGCCTGGATCTAGCTTCCTGGATATCAACCCAGGCAGGAAGTCCAACAGGGAGACCAGTTCCTACAGTTCCCCAGGTGGCCACCAGATGGCACTGTGAGACCATCTTACACCTACTTACTGGGGGGTTGGGATGTGGGTCGTTAGGGCAATTGGTGTTTACTGGAAGGAGGAAGGAGGATCACTGTGGATGAGAAAAGTTATATTTTATTTGCGGGGTTATACAAAAAAATTAGCAAGCCTGAAATTCACAACCTCGTAAACTCCTATTCTTGAGGAAATCTGTTCAGTTTTCCCTTCCATCCTTCACATACTCCTTACTCAAACAGGGAATTCCATCTTCAGGCTTAATTAAATCCAGCCTCTCTTCTGCTCCATAAATAATGTGGAATTCACAAAGATTAACCCTGAGAGATTAATTGAGTACCCAAGGACATCTCACAATATTAAATAATCTCATGAGCGCAGCATGCTTATTCATATTCTAATATACTTAGTCTGACTTATATTGCATTTCAGTGATGTGGGCCGGCCCGTATTTGATCCTTCCTGAATGTATGAATTATATTCCATAAACTCCTATTTTAGACTCCATTCTCTAGTTACATCAAGTCACATCCTACAGTAAGGCAGAGTTACTTTTTTAGTTTCCTGGGTACCACCTGGTGAGACCTTTGAAGGCTAAAATCAACTGAAAGATGATTTTTAAAAATGTATGAGAGCTCATTAAAGTGTCTGGAAATAAAATAAATAAACAAAAGTCAACAGGTTTTTAAAAATCAATTAACAATTAGAAATATTATGAAAGGAAATAACTCTATTCATAGCAACAATCAAGGAATTAAAATATCTAGATAAATGTTTTAAACGCCAGGGCCTACATGAAGAACACGTTTTAAATGCCAGGGCCTACTGAAAGAACTAAAAGAATGCTTGAATCCATAGGGAATTTTTTAAAAATACAACCCAGTGTTATAAAAGTGCCAATTTCTCCTCAATTAATCTAAAAATAATACACAAGTCTACTGGAAAATTCCAGCAGGACTTTTCTTCATTTGACCAAATGATTTTTAGTTCATCAAGTGAATATGGAAAAAGCAGAAAATCTGAAAAAGAAGAAAATTGAAGGGATACTTATTCTATTAAAAAGAATAGTATAAAGCCACAGAAACAAAAACTCAGTAATAATGACTCAGAAATAGACAGGTCAATTGAATAGAACACAGCTCAGAAATAGATTCAAATATATAAGGGAATAATATAAGAAAATGAGTCACTTTAAATCAGTTGTAAAATGGTGTATGTATTCTTGAAGTCTGACAACTGGCTAGCAATTGGGGTAAGTAAAAATAAAACTGGCTTATGTTTCTCCTTATTCAAAAATAAATCCCAGATGGATCAAAGATTATCGTGTAAAAAAAAGTTAAAATCTAAGGCTTCTATGAGGAAATACGGGGAAGTAGTTCTGCAATCCTGGAAGGACAATGTTCATTCTTAACTGTGATACAAAAGCTTAAAACTACAAAATGACATAGTGATTAAATTTTTGACAAAAATTTTATACACAAAAACAAGTGACATTTAGTTTAATTTAAAAATCACTGTGTGCAGAGTTAAAAGTCAAATGACAAACTCCAAGCCCAAATAACAATATCTCAATATTCACAGATCTCTTACAGGTCAATGAGAAAAAGACAACCATCCCAATAAAAATACTGAAGCAATTAAACAAAGAAGAAATAAGAACATCCAATAAGCGCTTGGAAATATGTGCGATTTCATTAATAATCAGAGAGATGCAAATTTTTAAATGATTTTTGGGCATTTGTCAATTTTTAAGAAAGACAAAAGCCAGTATTGAGAAAGTATGAAAAAACAAGCACTCTTTATTATTTTGCTAGTGGGTGTTGCAACTGGATTGACAGTTCTGGAGGGCAGTTTGGTAAGGAATATACACCAAAATTTACCTTTTGGCTCAGCAATCAGACTTCTAGGAATTTAAGAATGTAACTGTACAAATGCAAAATGATTAATGTGCAAGAATATTAACTAAACACATAATAGAGGGGGAAAGCTGCAATGTAAATATCAATAGGAGGTTAAAGTTGAGTATATATGCATGTATATATAGATACAGATATGGATATAGATGTATAATGTAACCATTAAAAATTATGACATATGTATCTATTTACTGACATGAAAACACAAAAAAGTGGAGAGAAAACAATGTCTAGTCCTAAAAGACAAGTAACAGAGCGTCATATATTGTATTAATCTTTTTATGTAAAACTAGGTGTTTATATGAGTGTGTGTATGTTTGTGTGTGTGTACCGAGATGTCTAGAAGAATATCTACCAAATATGAATGGCACGTTTATCTGAGTTGGAGAGATGTGAGTAGTTGTTTTTTTTTTTTTTAAAGATTTTATTTATTTATTCTGAGAGAGAGAGAATGAGAGAGAGAGCACATGAGAGGGGGGAGGGTCAGAGGGAGAAGCAGACTCCCTGCTGAGCAGGGAGCCCGATGCGGGATTCAATCCAGGGACTCCAGGATCATGACCTGAGCACTTGGATGGGAGATTTGAGTAGTTTTAAATTTTTTCTTTGGACTTGGGACTTTTTTATGCTTAATTTTTTTTGTTTTGTTTTTTTTAAGATTTTATTTTATTCATTTGACAGAGAGAGAGAGACAGAGAGAGAGCGAATGAATACAAGCCGGGGGGAGTGGGAGAGGGAGAAGCAGGCTTCCAGCGGAGCAGGGAGCCCGACACGGGGCTCGATCCCAGGACCCTGGGATCATGACCTGAGCCGAAGGCAGACGCTTAACAACTGAGCCACCCAGGCACCTCTCTAATTTTTGTTAACTGTATGTAAAAAAGAAAAGAACATCATTTTAATTTCATTTTAATTCTGAGAATAAAATAAAAGATTAGGGAGAATTCTGGGATTTCTAAGCCACCTAAGTGATTTTGGCAATACAGATGACCTGGTTCATAAAATCTTTAAAAAGCCAATAATTAAATCTTAGATTGTTTTATTTGATAAACTTTCCAAAAGTGTTTTATTACATTCATAAATTCACACAAAGGAAACAGAACTTACTGGCATTTAAAATCCCGTAATTAGTATATAAAGCAATATTAGTATTCAGGGAAGTGTTTGTTCAAATTATACAAATAGTATAAATTTGTTCTCTCGTACAGTATAAATCTTACCTTTGGCGGGGGGGTGGGGAGGCAATCTAGATTGATTCTGAAAATACCCTAATATGCATGGTTAATATTTGTCACAGTACATTTTATGAGTTCATTTATGCTCAGTATTAATTAGAAAGCAGGGTGCTTATAAAGCCTTCAGACTTTAACTTCAAAATGCATACAAATGTTAAAATACAGTAAATCTCAGAGACAAAGGCACCAAAGTATTAAATAATTGAGAAATGTATGCAACTCACAACAGGGGCTCTATTAAAGAAGGGGTTTGTAGAAAAAGAGGGTTAGGCAATTATAATCTACATAAAGAAGGATTAGAAAGCAAATGAATTCTGCTGCCTGTCTTCCATTCTAACTCTACAGAAATTATAGGTAATGGTTCTTCAGTGAAATGGCTTCTCCTGAGTTTTGCAGCTATAGAATAGTAAGTTAGGAGGTAAAAGAAGCAGGAGAGAATTACCCTTCGGCAAGTATTAGGTTTGAAAAAGGTCTGCACACTTAGCACACCAGTTCCGTGAGAAACCCCCCCTCACAGGTGAAATCCACTGGAATCTCCAGCCCAAAGTTGTCAGAATATCAGAATCACTGAGAAGCTTTGGAAACCTACAGATTCCCAGACTGCCTTCCACAGATTCTCTTTCAAGAAAGTCTGGAGGCCCAAGGCTTTGTATTTAGGACTGTTCTGTTCCTTATCCCGTGTACAGCTGTCAGGTCGCCTTCCCTTGTTCAGTTACAGAGACTTTACTCTTGTATGAAGGACTTCACTTTTACTATATATTTCATCTTAATGGTTTGCTTCCAGTTGGGCCCAGCAAAAGCATCATGAACCATGTCTCCGTTACGCCAGCTATTAGTTCTCTCTCCCAGTGTGCTAACTGCAAGTGAGAAAAGCATGGTTTTTATGTCTTAATCAAGTTGTAGATTTTTTTTAAATGTACAGACTACAACAGGGTTTTGTAAACCTTTTTGACAATAAGAAGTAAGAACAAATATTTCTTATAATAAATATATTGTCCACAGTCATTCAGTACACATATATTTTTATGTATAAATAAGAAAATGAGGCATATATATGTAGGTATATAGACAGGCATGCATATATTATGAAATTGAAATAAAAGTTCCACAATACCAACTTACCATTATAATTTGCAATTCACTCTCTTCTATTCTACTTCAGATTTTTAAAGTGTTGGTCTTAAGAGGCAACCCATGGAATGGGAGAAGATATTTGCAAATGACATTACAGATAAAGGGCTCGTATCCAAGATCTATAAAGAACTTCTCAAACTCAACACCCAAAAAACAAATAATCCAATCAATAAATGGGCAGAAGACATGAACAGACACTTCTGCAAAGAAGACATACAAATGGCCAACAGACACATGAAAAAATGTTCAACATCACTAGCCATCAGGGAAATACAAATCAAAACCACAATGAGATACCACCTTACACCAGTTAGAATGGCTAGAATTTACAAGACAGGAAACAAGTGGGGGTTGTATGCAACTGATGAATCACTGAATTCTACCTTTGAAACTAATAATACAGTATATGTTAATTAAATTGAATTTAAATAAAATTTTAAAAAATAAAAATAAAAATGGTAATGATGGGGGGGAGCCTGGGTAGCTCAGTTGGTTGAGCGTCTGACTCTTGATCTCGCCTCAGGTCTTGATCTTAGGATTGTGAGTTCAAGCCCTGTACTGGGCATGGAGACTACTTAAAAAAAATCTTCTAAAAAATGTAAAAATGGGGGCGCCTGGGTGGCTCAGTCGTTGAGCGTCTACCTTCGGCTCGGGTCATGAACCCCGGGTCCTGGGATCAAGCCCCACATGGGGCTCCCTGCTCGGCGGGAAGCCTGCTTCTCCCTCTCCCACTCCCCCTGCTTGTGTTCCTGCTCTCGCTGTGTCTCTCTCTGTCAAATAAATAAATAAAATCTTTAAAAAAAGATGTAAAAATGATGATGATGATGATGATGATGGTAAAAACTACAATGCTAAATGTTTGGTGAAGACAGGAAGCAATTGTCATTCTCATATACTGCTGGTGAAAGTATAAATCGATGCAGTAACTTTGGGAAACTTTTTAAATATATATATGTTAATTCTTTTTTTTATATTTTTTTAAAGATTTATTTATTTACTTGAGAGAAAGAGAGAGAGTGGGGGTGGGGGGGAGGAAGGGCAGAAGGAGAGGGAGAGAGAATCCCAAGCAGACTCCATGCTGGGGGCAGAGCTGGATGTGGGGCTCGATCCCAGGATCCTGAGATCATGACCTGAGCCGAAACCAAGTCAGACGCTTAACCAACTATGCCACCCAGGCGCCCCTATATTCTTCTACATATACAATAAACATTCATCAAAATACCAAAATACATGTATAAGAATGTTCATAGCAGCATTAATGGTAATAGCCCTGAATGAAACCAGCCCATTCCACAAGAATAAAATAAGTACAATTCCACAATAGAAGAATGGGCACATACACTATGGCATATTCATGCAGTAAATTCTATAAAACAACAAGAGTGAACCAACTACTGCTCAATGCACCAACATGGATGATTCTCACAAACATAATATTGAACTAAAGCAGCCAAAAAGAAAAAAAGAACACAGTTCACAAACAGGCAAAACTAACCGATAGTGATAGACCCCAGAATAGCGGTTACCTTGAGGGTACAGGGGATGTTGATGAGTAAAAGGGAGTCTCAGGAAAAGTGAGAGTTCTGGAAATGTTCTATTTCTTTATCTGGGTGTGTTACACAAATACATTCTCTTTGTCAAAATTAAGTTAGCTGTGTAGTCATGTTTTGGCAGTGTTTGGAAATGTAAAAAAATGAGGTTAATTTTAAAAATTAAAAGTAAATTTTTAAGAACACATCAAACTTACCATTTGTCATTAACCTAAAACCACTGTTCTCTAAAACCACTGTTATAATGGGGTTCCACTATACTTTTAAACCATTTTCATCAGTGTTTCCAGGATGTAATTATAGTGAGGACCAGTGAAAATCGAGATTCCCCATTCTGACCCCAGTACTGAGGAAGAAAAGTGGGCAGAGGAGAGGGCGAGAAAAGACAGCAACAAAACTCAACAAAATTTGGAAACAGAATAACAAAAGCTTCCTCTTTGAAAAACTAAATTGTAAAATAAGAAACGATAGTTTCCCTTTAGGGAGAAAATCAGGCTTAATTAAAATAAAGTAAATCACTTAAAAGTACTTGTTAAAAATTCATATACTGTATTAGTTTACTGTTGTTATATAATTAATTACCACAATTTAGTGGCTTAAAATAACACCAAATCTGTAGGTATTCTCACAGTTCTGTAAGTCAAAAGTCTGGGCACAGCTCCACAGGGTTCTCTACTCAGGGTCTCCCCAGGCTGAACTCCAGGTGTTGGCTGGGGCTCAGGTGTCATAGGCAGAGAACTCTGGCAAGTGTACATGGCTGTCGGCAGAATTCATTTCCTTGTAGCTGCAGAACCCATAAAGGTTGCCTCTTCAAGGCCAGCAGGGTAACACCAGCTACATGTCTCAATCTCTCTGATCTTTAAATCCTCTTTGAAAAGGGCTCACCTGATTTGATCAGGCCTGCTGACAGTGAAGGGGGAGAAATTATACAGGGCACACACACAGGGAAAAGCAAATCTCGGGGCATCTTAGAATTCTGCCTACCACTGATACTCGGTGATAAAAGAAGCTAAGAATACAGAAAATTTCCCCCCAAGTGAGCTCAACAGAGACCTAGTTACTACCCACTCAACCTGAGACAAACCTTCCAGTGAGACTAATCTTGTCTGTACTCTATCAGAAGGCAATTGTTTTCTGCTGAATTTTTCCATCATTCATTACTGTCAACTCAATTTTTAGCTACCTAATATGTAAAACTCTGGATCTATCAAAAACTAGCAAAGGATTTTTTTAGATAATTATAGAAAGTCATGAAAACAAATAATGTAAGAGAAGAGTGATCCCTGAATTATACTTGGTGTTTACTCACTTCAGTTGTATCTGAACTTACAATAAAGTCTGAATTTTCCCACCGAAGAATTTCACTCCTCAGAGAAAGAAGTGGAAAGGCAAAGCGTGAGCCAAAATTTTACCAACAACAATAAAACAAAGGAATGGCATAAAACTTCAGTTAAAACTTCAAAAGATCACAGGCAAGGAAAATATATATATTCTGTTTTATGATAGTACTAAGTGGCTTCTAATCCCACACCACCCCACAGAAGCAGCTGAAGAAAGACGGTAAGTGAATAAAATCCTTAAATTTCTGACCAGTATTATTTGAAGTAAATTTGAGGTGATGAGGAGCCAGTGTAAGGAAAAGCCATGAAAACCATCAAGAAGAAGAGCCCCAAAATATCATTTTAGCCAAAGTAAGAAGGAGCACCAAAATCTATTATCTTTTAAGACACAGGGCTAAAATGGGAGACACACCAAGGTCCAGAAGGTGGGTAATCCTTAGCTCAGTGGAATGTGCTCTGATACAGGACATTTAATGAGAATTCAGAATAAAGAACAGTTCTCCACTAAGGGCTTTCCACTCAGCGGCAGCAGTCCACTCCCTTTCCCTCCCCCAACCCTACACCTCCAGGCTATAGAAAAGTAGATACAATAAATAGTAGCTTAAAGGGAGAAAAATAACTGATACCAAATAAGGCAGAATGTCAAGGAGAATTCAACCACACGATGTCAAAACAAGCACTAAGATTCAAATAACTCATGTTAAGAATGCGCCAAATGGAAAAAAAAATGTTACAGCAACTATACAAACATACCACAATAATAACAGTGAAAGAAGAAAGCAACAAAACATGCATAAAACTATTTAAAAAAAAAAAATCAAAAAGAAAGCACACCCTTGGATTAGAAGTAGTTTTCTTACAAAAACTTTTCACTGTAAAGGACCTCAGTAAGGACATCTGATCCTTGAACAAGGCAGGAATTAGGGGCGCTGACCCTCCATGCAGTCAAAAATCCCTATTAACTTTTGACTCCCCCAAAAATGTAATTACTCATAGCCTACTGTTGCCCAGAAGCCTTACTGATAACATAAACAGTTGATTAGCACATATTTTGTATGTAATATGAATTATAAATTCTTGCAATCAAGCAAGCTAGAGAAAATAAAATGTTATGAGAAAATCCTAAGCAAAGACACATTTACAGTACTGTACTAATTTTTTTAAATCCACATAGAAGTGGACCCATGCAGCTCAAACCAGTGTTGTTTGAGGGTCAAATATATACGTAATCACTAAGGCAGGGATTCAAAGATGAGATGCTGAAACAGCAGAATGAGATAGAAAAAGACTGTAGAGTTAAGGAAATAAATTGAGGTCAAAACACCACCAGTTCAGATCTAATAGATAAATTAGAAGCAGCTATGAATAGAATAAACACAAGTGAAAAGCAACTCAATGGCATGAAGAGAAGGCTGGAGGTAAAATAAACAATGCAGAGAGGAAAATTTATTCATGTAATTAGAGAGATGATAGACAAGGAGAACACACAAGGATAATACAACATAAGGATAACTGGTGCTCCTGAAGAAACAAAAGAACCCAACAAACTAAGTAACAACAATACAACATCAATTAGAGGTGCAAAATGTTAAAAGTATACAGAGATATAATATAGGATATTTTCCTTAATTCCATGGAAGAGGTGAATGTCATGATCAGAAGGACATACAACACAGCTGGGAAAAGTGACCTAGAATTATCATCAACAAGACCTATCCATGTAGTTATTGAACTTCAAAACATGGAAAAACGTATACAGGCATCTGGAATGAAAAAAAGAAATCAAGAAATGTCTAGGGGGAAAACAATCAGACTGATTCTCAATAGCATCACTCCATGATGGAACATAACACAAAAATGTCTAGAAAGATGTGAGTGTGCAAGAACATGATACCTGTTACTTAAGGTTATAAAGTCAGCAAGTGGACATTCTCAAACATGAAAGAAGTTGGGGAATATAGCATTTGGGGGGCAGGGGGACAAAATTCATCCAAACAAAAGATGTATCAAAATGAAGAATTTAGAAACAAAGAAACCATGATTATCTCCAAACCTGTTTAAATGCAGAACTAACACCTGTGGGAATTATATTAGAAAAACAATATAAATTTTACAAAGTAAAAATAGCACAAGCCACAAGAATCAGGAGCTCAGGAAAGTGGTGTAGGATACAGTGTTAGAAGACTAATCATTTAAACTTTTGTAGTAGGGAAGTACTGATATTGTCTATAAAATTTTAACATATAGTTTCTATAAATCCAACTTCTTGATGGTTGCATATTTTCCCCATAATCTTCATGCAATCTTTTAGGAACTAATAGCATTAAAATTAACAGCCCTTACTTTAAGTTTGTACTTCCTTCATTTTAATTTTATTTTTCTTTTAAATTAAACTTTGTTTTTATATTTTATTAGAATAACCTGTATAATGGGATCTCCTTCCTATAATTTTTCATCTGTCAACTTTCTGTCTGTCTGTTGAGTTAGCCAACCAGAGGGCCAGCTGTCCTTCTAAGTGGACAGAAGCATAAAGAGACATCTAAAGTGGTACTCATCGAATGTTAACACGGTCGTTTTTTCTTTCTGCACAGGGAGAGTTTAGACAAGTTGTTGCTTTCTTATTTGTGTTTTTTATAATTGCTTAAAATTTTTATGATGAACATACATGATTTTTAAAAAATTATTTCTCTAAAATAATTTAAGTTCTTAAAAAAAAAAATAATGGTTTCAGGGGCACCTCGGTGGCTCAGTCGGTTATTTAAGCATCCCTACTATTGATTTCAGCTCAGGTCTTGATCTCAACGTCATGAGTTCAGGCACTGAGTTGGGCCCCATGCTGGGTGTGGCGCATACTTAAAAAAAAAAAAAAATGGTTTCAGCAGGTAATTTCATTCACCTGCCAGTTGGTTCTTCTTTACAGATCTCTCTGCGAACTTGGCAAGTTTGGGATTAACTGCTGATTTAACCATACTCAATTTCTCAGAAAATTTTGCAGATTATCTTTGCACTCTAAATTCTCATTAACTTCTTGAATTGTGAAGTACATCTTGGGAGGAAGCCAGTTCTAGGCATCCTAATGGTCTAATCTCCTAACGAGCTGCGGTGGACTACAGGTAGCTATATATTCTTTGTCACCCTTTCAGAGGTAAACTCTTCCCCTTTCCTTTATTCTGGGCTAGCCTTGTGACTTGCTTTATCCACAGAGAGCGTGGTAAGCGATGTGTGACTTCTGAGGCCAAGCCTTAAGAAAGCTGTAGCTTCCTCCTTTACAGCTTGGAAAACTGCCTCTTGGAAGCTCACCATGCTGACAAGAAGCCCACGCTAAGCATGTTTAAAAAAAAAAAAGAGCACCTTGTGAGGAGCCCTGAGGAGTCAGACATGTGAGTAAAGCTTTCTTGGATTTCCAGTCTGGCCCAGACACCAGCTGAATGCAGCCAAATACATAATCCCTTATGATTCATTTGATGTCAATGAACCACGCACGTGAACTCTGCCCAAATTCCTGACCACAGAATTTGGAACAATAATAAAGGTACATGGTGGTTTCTTATGCAACATCAGATAACTGAGACAGTGTACCGATGCCCTATTCTCCTAATTAACACGCGATCTCAGAAACTGCATTTGCTGACGAGCACCTCACCTCACTTTTAGGGATGAATTACCACCAACGCCACTGCTTCATCTTGGCCTCTGCAGCCCCTAAAAGTGAGCCACGAACACTCACTAGTGTTTGAAGCAACTCCAAATTTCATTCTTTGCCTTCTTTCACTCTGACTTCACCTTAACTGCTTCATTTATTCATTCAAAGACTATATCCTGAGTACCTACAATAGGGTAGGTACTGTTTAAGACTGGGGCTACAGCAGTGAACAAAAGAGACGAAAATCCATGACACTTGAGTTGAAAAAACAAAACAAATGAACAAACAAAACCAGAAACAGAATGATAAATACAGAAAACAAACTGGTGGTTGCCCCCGGGGGGAAGGAGGTTGATGGGTGAAACAGGTAAAGGGGATTAAGAGGTACAAACTTTGTAACTTTTCAGTTACAAAATAAATAAGTCATGGCAATGAAAAGCGCAGCATGAGGAACAGAGTCAATAATATCCCAATAGTGTTTCACAGTGACACATGGTAAGTACATTTACTGGGGTGAACACAGCCTAATGTACAGAATTGTGGAATCACTACGTTGTACACCTGAAACTAATATAACTTTGTATGCCAACTGTACTTCAATAAAAATAAATAAGTTTTTTTTAAAAATCTATGAAGCTTACAGAGATAATAAATAAGTAAAAATGGACAGGTCAGATCATTGTAAGTGCAATGGCAAAAAACAAAGCAGGGGAGGGGAACAGAGAGTAGAGGATGGGCTGGGGGCAACCTGCAGCACACGTGTGCGTTGTGGTCCCTGAAAGGTGGTGGCAGCCTGCCCAGTATGTCTTAAAAGGCTCTCCGCTCTCAACTTCCGTGGTCCTGCCTTCACCGGCTTCTTTACCTTAGGCTGCACAGGGAAGCACCACCTTCATGTAGCGGCTAGACAATATTCAACATCTGGCTAAAAGGAAAACCGCTGAAACCCTGCATCAGGCAAATCTGGCTTGCATTCTGGCTCTGTCCTTTTCACTAGCTGGAGCACTCTGAAACGGATACTCAGCCCCCCAGAGCATCTGCTGCCTCCCAGGGAAGAAAGGGGGGAAGAATGGAGCCACTGTGATGGGGAAATGAGAACGTGTATGTCAGGTTTTCACACTACCCACTACCTAACAGACACTCAAAAACCAGAGCTGACTTCCTGCCCCAGAACCCCATTTTAAAGAACGGAACTGGCAAATAAGGCTGCAGCAGATAAGTCAATCCAATGGGAGAGAGAGTGAGAGGACATACGATGCATCTGGGAAAGGAAGAACAGAGGGGCGTCTTGCCCCCCACACGAGAAACTGGCAATGCAGAGCACATGTTTGTGGCATTTGCTGGTATGAGAGCTAGCTGGCCTTGAACTGGTGAAGTGGCTGTATGAATAGAGAAAAGACAGAAGTAGAAGACACTGTTGGAACGGAGTAGATAAAACTCAGAAATGATTTAGCAAGGACTAGGGGTAAAACTGGACAAAGAGAAAGGAGGAGCTGAAGAAGCTCATGAGTCTTCAAGCCAGACTGACTGGGAAGATGGTGGGGTCATTATCTGAAAGAAGCGGTCCTCAATCTACTGTGATCCACCTTCCCACCCAAGAGGTCTCTGAGGCAGATCGCGCAGACCTCTCCAGATCCAGTGGACATCACTCCATCCTCGTCATAATTGATGGCTCTGCAGCCCTCAGCATGCACTCACTGCCTCCTTCTTGAAACTTCCCTTGGTTCAGTATTGACAGACTCCCTGAGCCCTCCCACACCTCTGGCCCACTCTTGCCCAATCTTCTTGGCCTCCTTGTTCTCCACTACGGGGCCTTGATGCTTTGGAACTTCTCTAGGCTGGGTCCCAACCCCACTGTCCTTCTGACTCTGTATTCTCTAGCTGTTCCCCTCCATTACCAGTGTTTTCAAACCTTCTATTGACTGATGATCCGCAAATTTGAGTCCCCAGCCCAGACTTCCCCATGGAGCTCCAGACTCACAAATCCAACTGCCTCCTTCCCATCTCTACTTTGATATTTCTAAAGCATCTTATTCATTCCTTCATCCAACAGACTTTTGTGAAACACCTTATATGGGTCTGGCACCATCTCAATGTGTCCAAACATATCTCTACAAACTGAGTCTCCTTCTATTTCCCCAACTTAGGGAATCCATCTAAGGATGCAGTTCAGGAACCCGGGACTCATTCTGGACTCCTCCTTCTCATTCATCATTTCTCCCAGGTATTAACCCAGTCCTGCCTATTTTACCTCCTCAGTAGCTCTAAAACCTACTCACTTCTCTCTGCCTCCACTGCCACCATTCTAGAATCATTATCTCACCATGGATTACTGCAGTGGCCTTTAAATTGGCCTCTCAAATCTATTCTTCTCCTTCCTAACCCATTCTCCTCATGCATCCAGCATGACCTTTTCTTTAAAAAAAAATTTTTTTTTAAGATTTTATTTATTTATTTGAGACAGAGAGAATGAGAGAGACAGAGAGCACATGAGAGGGGGGAGGGTCAGAGGGAGAAGCAGGCTCCCTGCCGAGCAGGGAGCCCGATGCGGGACTCAATCCCGGGCTCCAGGATCATGACCTGAGCCGAAGGCAGTCACTTAACCAACTGAGCCACCCAGGCGCCCTCTTTTTAAAATTGTTAACGTTAATTTATTTAATTGAATATGTAACATCTTCTCAGACTTAAAAAATTAAAATATAATAAAAGTGGATATTGAGAAGTCTCGCTTCAAATCTTGCCCCATCCTCCTACCCCTTACATCCTGTATGTATCACTTTTATTAGAATCTTGTGTACCCTTCCAGCTTTTCTTTGTACAAATGCAAGCAAATAAGAATATATGTCTTCTCTCCAACTTCCTTATATATATAACAGCATACTGGATATACTGTGTTGGTCATTGCTTCTTTCACTTAAAAATATATCCTTGAAGTAAAATCTTTAAAAAAAGGGGGGGGGAGGGGTGCCTGGGTGGCTCAGTCGTTCAGCATCTGCCTTCGGCTCAGGTCATGATCCCGGGGTCCTGGGATCGAGCCCCGCAATGGGCTCCCTGCTCAGCGGGGAGCCTGCTTCTCCCTCTCCCACTCCCCCTGCTTGTGTTCCCTCTCTCGCTGTGTCTCTCTCTGTCAAATAAATAAGTAAAATCTTAAAAAAAAAAAAAATATATATATATATATATATATCCTTGAGATACTTTACATTGGTGCATCAAGAGTTCCCTCGTGCTTTTTTTCGAGCTGCCTAGCATTCTGTTGTGGGGCTTTGCCATCATTTATTTATCCAGTTATAAATAAATAATGGTATAAACAAATGCTAATGGTATCCACAACATCATACTCTCCCATCCACCAATCAGAGCCAAAAAGAAATCCACACTTCAGATGCAAACACTCAGGCAGAAAAATAATGAAACAACTCCAATGTCTTCCTTGTGATGTGAACTCTAAAACTTAGTGGCCACCTGCCTTCAGTTGGCCTTTGAAGGAAAGGAAGGATGTTGTTGGCCAAGGCTGGTGTTCAGCTCCTGGAGATTCCACTGACACAGAACACAGAATGGATGATTCTTTCTACTAGCCAACAATAATCCCATTAACGGGAGCCCAGAGCCTAGTTTGCAGAAATCCTACAATAGCTCAGGATGTGTGTCTTTGAGCCATCCTTGCAGAAAGGGCAAGAAGACAGGTTTCCTCCATGACAAGTACCTCAAGTTGCTGCACTCTTTGAATGTAAACATTATTTTCCTCCTACTTTGAGAAATTCATACACAGTAGTCTAAACCCACCAATATTTGAGTTTTTAAAAGGCATATAAAAATATGGCACCTATAGCTTTGGGTAAGACGTTTGTCTCTGTATTTAATACTTTCATAACACCATTTTCCTTCTTAAGTGAATTGTATGGGAAGTTATGAATTAAATTTACTCTATATTCTCTTTTTTATTTATTACACTTATCTGATAATTAATTTGCCCATTTCCATTAATCTTCCCCCAAAGCAATCGACTAGCAAATATATTTAATCTTGAAATGCTTATTATGCATGCATAATTTCAGTGTTTTCTTTCTGAACTAAATGCTTATCTGATCTAGACCTATCACAAATGTTCATAAATTTTCACTGAAATAGAGTAGAATATAAATCAGCATATACTTATCAAAATGTATTTTCTGGTTTAAGTTTTCACATAATAAGCTTTGGACCTTATAAGCAACTATAACCAAATATATACTTTAAAATAATTATGAGAACAAATGAACAAAAGAATTTTTAGAATTAGAAAACCAATTATATAATATATTCCAATCTGGAAACATAATTTAAAAGATTAGATTCTAAAAAACCAAAGAAAAACGAAACAACAGAAACAGTTGGCAAAATAACCAACACCAAGAGTTAGTTTGTTGAACAAAATGAGTAAAATTGAAAAGACCCTTTATAGACTGTTAAATAAGAAAGAGATTAAAAGAGGAAAGAAATGAAAGAGAAAATAGCATTTAAAAAGATCAATAGCTTTCACAGTAAACTAAAACATAAAACAAAGACTTTTTTTTTATTCTTATGTTAATCCCCATACATTACATCATTAGTTTTAGATGAAGTGTTCCATGATTCATTGTTTGTGCATAACACCCAGTGCTCCATGCAGAATGTGCCCTCCTCAATACCCACCACCAGGCTAACCCATCCTCCCACCCCCCTCCCCTCTAGAACCCTCAGTTTGTTTTTCAGAGTCCATCGTTTCTCATGGTTTGTCTACCCCTCTGATTTCCCCCACTTCATTCTTCCCCTCCCGCTACCTTCTTCTTCTTCTTCTTTTTTTTTTTTCTTAACATATATTGCATTATTTAAAACAAAGACTTTTTTAAAAAGCCTTTTGGTAAGAACTATAAATCATTACATGTATAAAGAACAGTATTTAGGAAGACATCTCAATTGAAAACTGATTACAAAATTACCATAAAATAATTCAATAACCCCCTAAATTCAGACAGTATTAAAACAAATTTCTAAAAACAAAACCCCACATCATGGTAGCATAATTTTTGCTCGGATCTACTTAATAATCTTACTATCTACTTACCTACTTTAAAAAAGCAAATAGGCATCAGGTATTTGGGTGGTTGTTTACTCTCTTCTCTAATTCTAATCCTTTATTCTCATATCCACTTAGTATTTTTCCTTAAAATGATATTCTGCTAGTTTGAAATGGTATTCAGCACGAGTAGTAGATATTAGCCATATAGTCTACCATTTAGCTGTCTTCTGCTTTTTCTCGGAAACACAAAATGTATCAATAAGACTTAGAGATTTTCCTCCTCCTCCTTCTCCTTCCCCCTTTAAACCATTAAAAAACCACCACAACTTTAGTCCAGAGGCTCTTCTTCCCTTCAGCCCTTTTCTACATGATGTATCTTTACACAGGGGCAAAACCTTTCCAGAATAAACAATCGCAGCCGATAAACTTATTTTATGGGGAAAAATTTACGTTTCTTTTGTGCACGTGTCTACCCAGAAACCCAACCTGCTTTGTATGAGCTTAATGAAATATGGCATGTATTTTTCCTTTTATCCCCAAAGTGATTATGCTAAAAGAGTAAGAGCAAAAAATAATTCTGCCTCATGTCTTCCTAGCATTTGAATACTACTAGCTTACATTTACTGAGCATGCAAAATGCCAGGCTCTGTGATAAATGTGTAGACACGGCATTGGATTCGGTCCTTGCAACCCTACGTGGTAGATATTAGCCACATTTCACAAATGAGGAAAATAAGGCTCAGAGAGGTTAACTTACTCTCCCAATGTCGCCCAGCTAACAAAGCTCAAAACTGGATTCCAAACAAGTTTTTTCTGACTCCAGAGCCTCCTCCTAACCAATACACATTTTCTACTTCTTCATTTACAAATCACATCCATTACATTCTCTCATATACTCCCTCTTTTTCTGTTTATGTTGGAGAATCACTGCAAGTCCAGCTGGAAAGAGCTCAGAAACCCTAACTCAATATAGAAATTCCAATCTAGAACATCCCAAGCTTTTGGTTAAACTCATACATTGTCAGAGAAATCAGAGCTGCCTAAAGCAAACAGCTACACTGTTGGATAGTGACAAATGTTTACAAGTTCTACATTAGGTCTAGGACAAATGTGCCTGTTAATGGTTCCCCTCCCTGGGTGCCATTCTTTTAGAGCAACTGAGAATAATTCTCAATCTTTTCCATATGACAACTATTCAAATAGCTTCAGACATTTGTGATCCTTTCACTCTTCTGTTCAGTTAGGTCCTTTTCATTGGAGATGATAGAACCCTGACCTCAAACAAGCATAAGCAAGAAGGCAAATGTCATGGCTTGTGAATAAAAAAAGTTGAGGTTATGGGTTTCATGTATGTCTTGATCCAGGGGCTCAAATGATGTCACTAGAATCCGGGTTCCCTGAAATTCTCATCTCTATACTCAACAACATGGCTCCATGCTCAAGCTCAGTATATGGCTGTACTGCTTCCAGCACCCACAGAGTAATATTTTGCAAGGTTCAGTCTGATTCAAGACTGTGCTCTCTCCCAGCAAACCCAGAGTCTTTTCTCTTTCATTTTATTGGCTTTGATTGGTTCACACATCCATCCCTGAGCCAATCAGACATGTCAGGAAAACAGTACCCTTCCCACTCAACGCCCCAGATGGGAGTAGCAACCACTCCCCCTAAAATATGCAGAGTAAGTGCAGGGTAGGGATAGTTTCCCAGACTAAAATAATAGTTGTTCCAGGCATCGTCCTTGTTTTCAGTAGAATTTGTCAGCGATCTTACAACATGACTAAGGAAGTGAACTCAGGACTCCAAATGTGTCTGCATCTGGAGAGATGACATGAAAAGGGGAGTCTTTTTTTTTTCACATTTCTGTGTTGTATTTATAATTTAAGTTTATATAATAATATTGATAATTCAAGGTATTCTTTTTTGGAGTGCTCTTCCCTTAGGTACTAAGCACTCTTGTGCCGTGTCCCTAGCCGATTCCTTAGGGAGATGCTATTGTGCAACAGTTCTCATTATGACTTCTGCTCTTTTGTCTGACAGGTTTATACTTGGGAGGCTGCTTCACTTGAATTTTGTTATAATATAGCATCAGTTAGCTATGATTGGCTGGGAAAACCGTTTTCGGAAAACCCAGCTCCAAATGACCTAAACAATAAGAATAATTTATCATCGCCCCAAACAAGAAGTCACAAAGTAGGACAGCTCTGAGATAGTTAATTTGTCAGCCCAACAACATCATCAGAGACCGGGCTTCCTTCCAACTGTTTAATCTGCCATTTTCAGTGTTCGGACTCGGCAGCTCCATGAACCTCATATGGCTGCTGCCATTTTGGAATGACATCACACACAAACCAAGACCAAGAGAACTGTGACAGACCGGTCCTTCATCGAAGTGACAACTTTCCCAGATTGCCTCCTTCTCAGAAGCCCTCTGCTCACAGTTCACCAACAAGAAGTATATCACCTCCCTATTCCCAAACCGATCATAGAAATATGAGACCACCATGAGTGGTTCAGTGAAGCAAGCCCATGGGTAGAAGAGGGAGTGCCTGGAACAAATAAGGTTCTTTTAACAATGTGCTTGCGTAGGCGGCAGAAAAAAATGAAACTCATCCATCACTCGGAAATAGACCTTATTAACATTTTGGTGTTTTTTCCTTCCAAACTGTTTTCCCCCCTTTTTGGTTGCTTCATTTAAAACTGTTTTAGTCATTTATCTGACAAATATTTATTGAGGCCCTACTAAGTTCCACTGCCGTCAAGGCAATGGAGATTTGGTGGTGATAGAGGCAAGGAAACAAATAATTTACATGTTCTTTCAGGCAGTGTAGGTGCTATGTGGATGGATTTTAAAGGGTGAAGGAGTTACAGTGGGGTGAAATGACATAGTGAGTTGAAAGGAGGCCTATCTGAGTAGAGGTGAGGGAGTGAACCACCTGAGCATCCAGAGAAAGCACATGTTATGTGCAAAGGCCCTGAGAGCAGCACGTGACCATGCTCACAGACCAGCAAAAGGGCCAGAGTGGCACGGAACGCTAGCAAGAAGGGGAGAGGTAAGGGATTGATTTGCAAAGTGGTCAGCAACCAAACTCCATGGGGCCTACCCGGCCACTATGGGACCTTGGGATTTAGTCCAAGTGAGATGAGAAGTCCCCGGAGAGCTGGGCAGGGGAGACGGGGCCTGAGTTACATTTTTAATGCTCACTGGGACTGCTCTGTGAAGAGACTATGTAGAGACAAGATTCTAGGAAGCAGAGTTCTCAAGATTCTCTAACAGCTTTTTAAGTTCATTTTTTCCTCATTTACAAGAATAACGCTTTTTATTCCCTCGCTTTCTCCTGTTATCTCTGGGAGTCTGTTTCGATTACTTGATTTAGACCAGCACCGTCCAAGAGAATATACTGTGAGACACATATGTAATTTAAAGTTTCTAGTAAAAAAAATTTTTTAAAGAAATAGGTGAACTTAAATTTAAAACCATACTGCATTTAACACATGTATCCTAAATATTACCATTTCCACACATGATATAAAAATTTTAATGAGTGATTTTACAGTCTTTTCCTTATATAAAGTCTTTGAAACCTAATGTCTGTCTCACACATACAGCAAATCACCATTCTTACCTAACTGCATGTCGAGCCCTCAGAATCCACATATGGCTTCTGCTACCAGATTGGACGTGGAAGTTTGGGACAACAGTTTCCACCTGTTCTTTATTCCTTCAAATGCGTCTCTTATGCTATTTCATGCCTTTAATATTTGAGGAGTTAATTTCATAAATATTTTAATTATAAAAGGTCTGACCAACTTTAATATCCAATATCACTCAGATCTGTTGGATGGACATTGTCTCATTCTATTGTCTCTTTAGACTTTTTATTTTCAAATGCTTTAATTCAAATACACACACACACACATATATGCTAGCCAAATTCAGTTCAGAATATTTGTTTGGAAAAACAAAATGTTGGAAATCTTTATATGCCTTTAACTAGATAAATTCTATTAACCTTAGAAAAGATGTGATTTTTAACTATTTTTTCTTTCTCTTAAGTTTATGACCTAAATTTGATTTAATCATATAAGTGATTTCATAAACTCCAAACCTCTCAACCTCACATAGGTTGAAAGGACATCTTTTTAAACATTTTAAAATCGACAATTTAAGCAGAGTAAAATTAAATTATCAGGTATAAAAATGCTGATTAGCTAGAGTACTTAGGGAATAAGATGGTTTTGTTAATTGAATTCTAAAGTTAATGTTTGCTCCTTATTGTGAAAAATCTTTCTAAAATATATTAAGCAGATTTCCATTAATTAAGTTTAGTCTACTGACTATAATAGATTTTCCTTTGATGGTTCCAGAAGTTATGCAGGTTCAGTGTTATTATTCTGAATAGTAACCATCCACGTACAGAGGTACAAAGGAAAGAAAATCCAATTATTTAAGGTCTTCGTTTAGTTGAGGTCTGGCCAGAATTCCCTATAGCATGGCAAATGAGAACAATTACTATTTTATAGAGTAAGTGAGGGCATACTAGCTAGGAATGCTTTTGGCTAAATATAATGACCTCTCCAAAGTGGGATGTGTTTTCCCCTGGAGGAGTCCTGAACAGTTATGGTGCCTCCACAGTGCCATCAGGGACCTAGTCTTCTAAATTCCCAGCTGTAACAAACTTAATCTTGTGGCCTTAAGATGGTGTCTACCAAAAAAATGGCATGCCATCCATGTTCTAGGCTAGAAGACAGGAGAAAGGCCAAAAGGCAAAAAAGAAAGTCAGACAAGTCTGTCCATTTTTGAAGACTTCTCCAGGAGTCACTCCCAAGAACTTTTGTCTCAAGTCTCATTAGCCAGGACTGTGTAATCTGACCACCACGGCACCAAGAGAGGTTGGGGGGTATTTCAACTGGAAGTGCTGCCATCCTAAACAGAAACAGAGCTTTGTTAATAAAGAAAAATAAAAGAAGGGGTTTGGAAATGGTAACCAGCAGTTGCACACAAGGGAACAAAAATGAATTGGGGTCCCACGGAAACACACACTGAATACTTGCCCTCTACCTCTGTAATTAATCCAGGCCATGTCCACTTGCCCGCACCCACTGCTTCTCACACTGCGCTTTCCTGTTTCTTCCGCCGTCCAAACATGGCTCCATACCTGGACAGCCATTGTTCATTGTCCATGTGGTCCTCTTCTACCTGTCTCTCCTGACTCAATTCCAAAATTGATTTTTCAGCTTCAACTCCAACTATTGTCCCACTTACCAGAAAGGAGATCAGGCACCCTCACTTTCCACCCAGTGTGCTGACTGCAGGAGTCAATCACCCCAAAGCAGTCGCTGCCCTGATTCTGGCCATGATGCTGGTGAAGGGTCAGGAGGAGAGAGGATACTAGACCTGCCATTTGGTGGTGGTGCTGGCCTGCACAGCCCCTGAGAGCAGTCCCTGAGAAAATATGTATGCCTCTTGGAGATATTTAAAAAGAATTTCAGCAAAGGTAAGCTCTCTTCCTCCTTCCCCCTCTTTGGAGCAGAGAATGCTAGAACAGAGAAATTAGGACAGACCAGAAGAAGAGGGACCAATACCATCAGGAATGACAAGATGAAACTCTCCACATTTCTAAATCTGCTGAGAAATAGATCTGACATGGTTGGAGGAAGTGGTCAATGTTTTATCCCAGGAAGAAGACAGCAAGAGACGAACAAGGTCCTCCACACTCTGACCCCTGCCTTTGGCTGCAACCTCATCGCAGGCTACTCCCTTCCTATACCTGCTTTCTGTTTCTCACATGCTGTGCCGGCTCAAAGAAGCTAGCTTCTGCTCTGATGAAAAACAACTCTGAAATCCCAACAAGTGTCCATTTTTCACTCATGTCACATCTTCTGTGAGTCCAGGCAATTCCTCAGCCCAGCTCTCCTCCTTAGTGATGGCTAAGCAGTATGTCTCTGTCAAGCCACACTTCCACAATCCCACGGCAGGGAAAGAGTGCTCTGGAGAACCTCACCCCACCGCACCCACAGCTGAATCCCACCCAAAGAATATTTGCCATTTCCACTCGCATCCCATTGGCTAAAGCGTCTTACAAAGCGGTGATTAACCCCAGCGGGGCAGGGAAGTCAATCCGCCACGAGTGCAGAAGGACAACTGGAAATACTGCTGAGCAACACAAATCAGCTGCCACACCTTCCATGTTCTCTTTTACCTCCACACTGTAGCTCCTCTGACGGGCTGCTCTCCATAGGCTGCTCCACCCCCAACCCTTTCCTTGGTTAACGTCTATTCCTATTAGTTATTCCTCACCCTCCCGGTCTGCACCCAGGCGGTTAGAACTCTGTACCATCATTACGCTTGTCACATTATTTGCTTATCTTACTCACAAAATGACACACTTCTAATGGCCTATTACTTGTCTTTTGAAAATGCAAGTATGGAGCTCAGTGTGTGGCACATGGTAAGGGATTCCAAAATGTGTGAGAAATGATTAAATGAATAAGCATGAGGCAGCCCAGGAAGAGCCGAGAACAGCATGAGGCACAGTGCTACAGGGAAGTAAACAAACCCACATCTGGCATGAAGGTCAGCCATCATCAAGAAGGACAAAATCAAACTCTCCACCTACGTGAACCTGTAAGAAGTAAAATCCAGTGGAATGATGGGAAGTGATCTGTTTTTTTTCGTTTGTTTGTTTGGGGTTGGAGGGGAGTGTTATTTTCTGTCGTTCTGTTTTGTCCCAGCAAGCGACAGACATAGCCCAGTGCCTGGAACACCGCAGAATTCCCTCTCTCTCAGCTTCCTATCCTTCCTAAGAATACCATTGGTTTGAGGAAGAAAACACAGAACAACAAAACTCCTTTGCAAAGAATAAATGTTCTATGATGGATGTGGCTTGAAATCACTTCCATGGTGATTATGAGCTTGTATAATCATCTAGCACACATCCTGGAGCCTTTCCTCTCCTTCCCACAAATCTGTCTGACCATCTTTGAGCATATTCGTTCCCCATTCACACTTTTTACTCCATTTCTTTTAAGCACAATAAACATGGGCATCTTAGGTTCAATATTTAATAATGACATCTAAAGTCTGCAGATCCAATGACTAAGTTCACACCCAATGTTAACTTCATTAGCTGGAGTGAGCCGTTTCCTTAAGACTCCATTACCTCATTTGCGATAGAGAGTTAATAATAGCACTTACATAATAAGATTAAATAAAGTATAATCTTATTTTATAGGTTAAATAATCCATGTCATGTGCTCATCACAATGCACGAAACACAGGATATACTTAAATAAATGTTCACGGAGATGACAGTGATGATGGCAATGGTGAAGACGTTGACCTCTCCAAAAAGTATTTGGAAGTCCTGACTTCCTTGAGCAACTGACCCCCAGAATCATGCCCCATCACCTTTCCTATACCTTGAGTAATGAGATGGCCCAGATCCTCCCAGAGGAAAGGTGCTCTGAAAAAGCTAAGATAGCACCTTAAATGGCCAACTAGACTCGGCCAGGATCCTCAGAAACAAGGTAAACCCTTGCCCAGGCCATGTTCGTGGGGCTTCTCAAGAGTGCTTTGGAGGCTTGTATAATCATCCAGCACCCAACCTGGAGCCTTTCCTCTCCTTCCCACAAATCTGTCTGACCATCTTTGAGCATATTTGTTCCTTGTTTACACTTCTTATTCCATTTTTTTAAGCACAATAAACATGGGCCTCTTATGTTCGATATTTAATAATGACATCTAAAGTCTACAGATCCAATTGTGCTGCGTGTAGTTTTTGCTGGTAGTGACTGATTTCCTGAGAAGTGTTATAACTTGGTGATTATGAGCTCCTTCTTACTGGAACTTGAACTGTGGGAATTCTCCGAGGCCTGTGTCGAAGGTATATTTCCCTAGAGACCATTTGCATACATTTCTGCCAGGCTGGGCAACACAGCCAATCCAAGGCCCTTTTAAGCCCAATTCTAGGTTGGAGATTTTGCTTGTTTTTCCGGGACCTCAAGGAGTAGTATGAACTCTACCCCAAGCCCTGTGAGTGCCTGCTTCTGGTTACAGATTCTCAAGAGAGACTTTTCACTCCCCAGTGCCAGGGTTAAGAAAGGCAAATTCCCCCTGCTAACTTCCATGCAAATTTGCCTCTTAGGTCAGCCTTTCAAGAGTCACTCTCTCAAAAATTTAGGGGCAGCTTTGATCTCACTCCCCACTTTGTAAAACTCCTGGGCTTACTTCTTGCCTCTGGAATGCAGCCTTTATATATTTAAGACTCCAGGTCACCAGAAATCTGCAGCTCTCCCCATGGGAGGTCACCAGCTTGCACGCTGGTTTACCTCTCTGGCTGCTTGCTTCCTTTCCATTTTTGGCCTGAGGATTCTTCTTACTTTCTTGCCAGCTCAGCCACACAATTAAAATGACATGTATTTTTGAAATTTTATCCAGACTTTTTAGTGTTTTACATTAGAAGGGTTTTATAGAATATCTAGTCCCTCCATAATACTACCAGGAATAGCCTGGATTTTCATGTGATGTTAAAATTTACTCAGTATTTTCTTCACCCTATTATTTGAATGGTTTATGTTTGCCTCTCCTTGTCATCTGCTTCAATAATCATCATGCTCCTGCTCGACTTTGGGGCCCCTACTAACTCACCTCTGAGCTTTCTCTTATTTCTCCTCTTGTTTTCCATTAAGCTGTGGCATTTTATCACAAATTTTTCCAACTAGGTCTGCCCCTAGGAGAAAGGTTACTATATAATTATTATTTTTAAACTGTGACTTCAAGCAAGATTTCTAGAAAATTTAGTTCCTGACAGGTACAATACAATTACAGAAAGAAAGATAGAGATTAATTACATTCTTGCTAAGACAGATCCTATTAAATAGATGATGTGGAATAGTATAGCATTTTATACATTATCTGTCACAAAACACACCACATACAAAACTGTCTGTGTTACCAATCACCTCAGGAAATATTAATCATCTACCCACTAGAATCCTTCCATTATTTTAAAATTAATCACAAAAGACTTTGGAAAGGTCTGTTAATAACCCCTGCATTGCATACTAAATACCTCCATCTGGTTCTTTCTCTGAAGCTCAAACCCTGGGGTTCCATGCCCAGCCTCTGAGACAGCCTGAGTTTGAATCCCTGCTCTAATCCTTACCAAGTTAGAGGGTAAGAGCAGGTCACTTCATCTCTCAGAGCCTCTGGTCCTCATCTGCACAGTGGGAATAACTGTTCCTCCCTCACAAGGCCGTATCAGGGTTTAAATATAAAGGTTTGTAAAACCTTGGTACAGGTCCTGACACAGACTGTCTTCAATCATTGGCAGCTGTAAGAATAAATTCTATTAATATCTAGTCTAAAAAATTATTCACCCAGCATTATCCCAACTGGAATATCGACCACAGCTGAGCCAGTATCAAAGTTTAGGAAGCCAAGAGGTTTGTTCAAGGAATGGTGATTAATGTGTGCTGACCTAACCACCTCTTCTACTTGGTCCTCTGTGAGCAGAGTCAACCCAGTCTCCAAGATGGTCAGTCAGGATAAAGTCAGTGGTGCCTGCCTTGATTCAGAAAGTGTAATCACTGACCGTGTGACTCAGCAGCATTAGGACCAGTACATATAGTTCTGTATTACTGCCCAGTTCACTCATCAGCCATGACCATTCCGGGAAAGACTCAAGCTCCTGGCCATGTACAGGCTGTTCCTCTGCCTGGAATATTCCACAGTCTTCCTCGGGCTAAGTCCTACTCATTCATTACAGGTTAGCTTGGGTACCATTTCCTCCAGAAAGGCTCTCCAGTCTCCCTGAATGCCCTGCTCAGAGTTCCTGGGGCTTCTCCTCATCACAGCATCAACTACCCTGGACAATGGTTATCCATTTAGTTGTTTGGATCCTCAGTAACGTAAGGTGCATTAGGGCAGGAACCATGCTTTTCCTAGTACAATGACTAGTACAAATCCTAGTACAATGGCTGATATGACAGGCATTAAATAAATATTGATTGTTTGAAGGAATGAAACATGCAGAGAACTGTAATCAAAGACGTATTCGTCTTACAGACATCACTTAGAGGCATTCAAACAGACCTAAATATCTAATTGAGATGATCGAATTGAAGAGGTAGCAGAACATACACTTTGAACATTCTCTTCTCTGTGAAAGCCAAGTAGAATCGAGGGGATTTTTAAGTCCTAGATGCAAATTCCTTTGTTACCTGTGTAACGTCCCCCATCCATCTGTCTGTTCCACACACCCCCCCCCGCAAAACACACACACACTTGTCCATACAGTCCATGACTCAGTACCTGGTACATAAGCAATAAATAAATGTTACCCGGATAACTGAACGGCATCGCTGCCATTTCCCCCCCATCAATCCTAACACTTTGCCTGTGGTGGCAGACGCTTCAGCCAAGAACAGGCACTGAACTCCCACAATCCACTTGGAGCCTCCGTTTTGTGGTATATTTTAAATAACACTATGGTTCATCTTGTTCTTTACTCAGACCTTAAAATTGTGTTTATTTTTCCTCCAACATTTTTTACTGTTCCTCAGACGGCACCACAACACCTGGCGACAAGGACTGAGCCCAAAATGCAACGATGCACAAGGTGCCGCAGAGCCGCTGCTCAGGAGAGCCCAGAAAACAGTCACCGAGGTGCCCAGCATCAGAATGTGTCTGCCCCTGGAGTGTGCTTTCTCACCCAAATTCACATGACCACGGGGATGTGGCCTTTCTGCAAGGTGCTTCCACACCCACCCCCGGCCCCCATCTTCAGTACTGCTCATTCCAGGCATTTCTGCTGAGGGAACTTCCACAGTGCACTGTGCCCGGGCTTATGTCTGACCTGCATCACCCTTTTGTTTTCATTAAAAACACAAAACTTACAAGAGCTTGCAGGTTAATACCAGATCTTTGCTCAGCATTGGCCCACTCAACCATCCAATAAGCAGGCTACCCACCATGGGGGCATTAGCAACTCTGTAGATGCCAAGCGGCCGAGGGCAGGCGTCAGCTAAAGAGGGTTCATCTGCCTCATTAGCAGGAAAATGCCTGTCATACTTGCCTGCTTCTAGGTATCTGGTTCATGTTTCTTTATGCAGGTCAGTGATTTTTATTTATTTGTTTACTCATATATTTACCACACATGTTCTCCTGGGAAACTTGGAAGCTAATGAGGTGGCCAGATGTGGTGCCTGCGTGATTTTTATTTATTTGCTTATTTATTTGTTTGCCACACATGTTCTCCTGGGAACTTCGGAGCTGATGAGGTGACCAGATGTGGCGCCTGGGTTAACATTTCCATGCGTGCTTGTTCCTGATATTGGGGTACGGGCTGAGAAATGCTTAGACAGAAAAGTTGATGAGACAAGCAAAGAGAGAAAAAACCCGACAGAGTTTAACTTTCATTATTCTCGGTTATTACCTGAACTTTTATTTTTAAACTACAAAGCCTTGAAATTCATGAATAATACAGGAAATCTGTAAAATGCCACTTTTCTGGAATAAGCAGGACATTAAAATGCAAATTGCAGTTCCACACACAGCTGTACTCGATGTGACAAATTAAGCTCTTCTTATTCCTAGTCTTGACATTTGCCTTCAAGATGTTTGTTCAATGTAAAGAGAAAGAGCAAGGGAGAAGCAGGGAGGAGTGGCTACCACAATGCCCAGGAAGTTAGCCCCCTAGAAGAGGTCCTGAGGGGGTGAACGGTCACCCTGGGAGCTCCCCTCCTCTAGCAGAATACAGGGGGGAAACCATGCTCTGCATTACTGCATTTTTCTCAGGAAGGCCTCCCTGTAAAAATAGCATGCTTTAATAATGCACATACCTCTTTAGAACAAGCAGGACAGAAATCTAGAACAAACTGAGTAAACTAGAAAGTTGGAGTCCCCTTTTGACCTACAGTTCCACACTTCACGCACTCGGCTAGACCCACAAAGCTCATCCTCAAACCTTCCCTTATAATACAATATATTTATTCAGGAGAAAAGCCTATTCTGCCGGGTTCACTTAAGAGCCACCCGTAAATAATGCAGACAAAGCTCACTCTCTGCCTTCCCCGGGCTTACCTGTCACAGCTGCGGGTAGGAGGGAATGGCCAACAATTCGATCAGCTGTAGTGCTAACTACATATTTGGCTTAGATAATGCCCACAGCAGCCTTGTGAGGGAGGTACTATTATTATTCACATTTTACAAACGAGGACACCCAGAGGTTAAGTAATTTAGACACCACACTAGTAAGTGGGTGAACTGGGATGTGAACCCAGGCACTCTGGCTCCAGAATCTGTATGCTTAATTCCTTCATTAAATTGCCTCTCTCTTAACGGCCTCTTTCACTTTGCTACCCTGCTATCTGTGTATCCACCCAAGGGGAGGGTCTGCACCCTAGGTATCTTTGGAACCCACCCCTCACAACCCCTACCGAGTTTGGTTCATGGGTAATCAATTCTATTTCGTGAATAAATGATTCAGCTGTTATTACTAAATGACCCTGGGCTGGAGCTGCAACAGCAAATATTAGCACCACCTAGTGGACAGAAGCCTGGCACAGGAAAGACCACCATCACCGAGGGGTCGACAGCCAGAGATTAAAGCAATTATCTGGATAATTCGGGTAAATGTCCTCATGCAGGTCCCTTGCCATCATTCCACAGTCCTCTCACACTCGATCTGATAACCAAAAGCTAGTCACCTAGTATATAAAGGTGACAATATCCCAAACAGATCAAGCCTTGGTATTCTTCAGGGATCAATAAAACAGAACTTTCTAAACAGAACTCTTCTGGAAAAGTCATGATCGTGGTCACAAGACGATAGGGAAGATCTCAAACTCTTCCAGGAAAGACCTACATATGTGTATCTACAAATAACTGCACTAATCTTGTTAAAACAGATAAAACCAAACATTTGGAGACCAAGAATTAGATTGGGCCCAGATATAAGGACTAAAAGACAATGACTGTTCCTGATATCTGCTTCTACAGGAACTCAAGTCTTTACCCATTCTTTTACTAAATATTAGCAAATTGAAAAAAAAATTAGTAATTATAATATCAACGTATTAGTATACGAATAAAGGCTCTATCTATACTTTGTTTAAAGTAAAACAAAGAAAACAAATAGAATTTATTTTTTTTTCAAGACCTCTTATCAAAACAGGAAAAATAAAAGAGTATTTTATTTCAGTTATTTTCAATTGCCTTCCCCCTTTGATTTAACGTGAAGAAAAAGAAAAGAGAAAAAAGGTATACGAAAAATGCAGGGAATCAGAGTTATAGGCCAAAGTGGGAAAGTCAGGAAGACTTCTAATCCGGACTTTGTAACTTGGCAGACTCCTATTCATCCCTCAAGACCTTGTTCAATTGTCACCTCCACTGTGTAGTTTCTCCTAGCTGTGCCCCTCCTCCACTGCATACTCTCATTATTGAGATCCCATAGCATTTGATAATACACTATGATATAATATCATATCATCTTATAATTATGCACTGACCTGTCCTTGTCCCTAAACACTATGAGGCTTTTCTTATGAAGTTTCTCAGAACATCTGCCAGAGAAATGACTACTGAAACCAGAAGTAAATAACGATCATTTGAAAGAAATATTGTTTCCTTCTTCCTAAGCTATACTTATTGTTACACAACAAAAGGCTCTTGAAAGTAGCTTAAAGACGCAGCAGTTCTCAAGGCCTTTGACTCTTCCTTTTGTGATTTGTGTGTGTGTGTGCGTGTGTGCGTGTGTGTGCGTGTGTGTGGTCTTCAAAACTAGTCCTCCCAAGCTACAAAATAAAAAATCATTGAAATATAAGGTAGAAAAAATAACCAAGGGCTTTGGTTTCCAATGCTATTTTTGTCTGTTCTGCCTACGATAAAACTGTGTCAGGAGGGACACCCCCCACACATCAATGCATCCGCCTGAACTGAAAAGAATGTGGAAAGGCTCACTGGGAACATCAAACCCACTTTATAAATCCAACTGCCTGGACATGATCTGTTTATTTAAATGCTATTGGCAAATGGACTGCTGAAGGTTAACAGACAATTAAGAATCACTGTAGTTCCGTGAAAATGATAAATAAGACAGAATGATCAGCCTTACATCGTTTTATAAAATCAGCTACAATTACACAAAAATAAATCACCAGGAAAAGCACTCACTGTACTTGCTAAATGCATCTTGTTGGTATAGTGTAACGGTTAAAAATGTTTGGATTGGGGGATATCACAGAGCCCAAATTCAAATCCATGTTTGGCTGTACATAAAGTGACCTAAAACATGTTACTCAGTCTTTTTATCCCTCAGTTTTCTTATCTGTAAAATGGGAGTGATAATAGCACAATCCTGGGTTTGTTATGAGCACTTAGCGGAGCATCTGGCATATAGTAAACACTCAACAGATACTGTTATTCTTTCTTTCTCATTTATGTATTCAGTACTTCAAGAAAATAAACATTGAGTGTACACACTAGATATTATGCTGGAGATTTCCACACATATCACCGCAGCTCCTACCTGGAAAAACGAAAGGGCCAGACACAATGAAATTTTCCCAGGCCAACATCTTTTATCCGAGTCATGCAAAGAGTCAAACAGTGCTCCCAGGGTTCTGCAAACATTTGATTCAAATCTCACTGTTAAAGTATATTAATCATTTTTACAACTGTACTGCGAAACATCACCATACTCATTTATGTTCTCTATCAAAATTTCATGCAAAGGAGACCCCGAAGAACTTAATGTGTGCTGCCTGGTTTACTCTGCTTTATTCCAGAGTCCACACAATAAAGCTTTTCTGTGGATATATTTGGACTTCTTAGGAATGTGACACTGATTAAGAAGATTGAAGGTCTTTTTATTTTGCTCTGTTTTGTTAAAACTCAGACCTGCACATGCCTACTCACATAAAATCATACAAACAAATACAATCCTACAACATATGTGTGCTCCACTCAATTAAATGACAAGATACATTCATATGGTATTTTCTGACACATGCTGACAAATTAAAATGGCTGAGGAACCCATTAATTGATTCTTTAAGCTGAATACTTAATTAATAACCTCATGCACTTGTTACTTGTTGTGATTTTAATTTGAGACAAGTGTTTGTTACTCTTTTGAGTTACTGCATCCATTAAATTGAAAAGAAAGCTATTTTTAAAAATACTGTCATTTACAACTACTCCTCGGTATGAGTCCACGTTTTCTTGATACCATGCAAAGAGAGAGAGTATATGTATGTGTGAGAGAGAGAGAGAAAGAGAAAGAGAGAGACACAGAGTGAAAGAGAAAATTAAATTGGATACTTAGATTGATGTGGCTGGAACTGTCTTCATAAACAGAAATTTCATTAGAAATTTATTAAATAAGCCTCATTGCTCTTTTGGATGACTTTCTAATAACCAAATGTCACAAATTTGAAGTCACAAATTTATACTTTTAAAATGTCCCGTTGATCTCTTCCACATATTTGAATCCTACCTGATATTTAAAAGGGAGGTTCAGAAAACTTTGTTCCAAATTATTCTCTTTAGTGAGCAATTATCATAGGCTGGTAACTATTACGGTTCCTAGGTGGGACACAAAGAAAAATATCACCATATACCTGTCCACAAGAAGGTTTAAGTCTAGAGGAGACAGACATACCCAAATTTAGAATAAAGCAGCAAGTGCAAAGTGCCATCAAAGTGTGTATGTGTATTATATGTATACCTAAAGCAGTGAGGCTGTAGATTGGGGGATGATTCATTTCAATGAGGAAGTTAGAGGAAAGTTTCATAAATAATCAGTATTTAAGCAGCACATTGAACACTGAATAGAATTTAATAGGAGAATTAAAGAGAACATACCAAGGAAAGATAAAGAAGTAAAAGATTCAGGAAATGCTCCAGAAAGGTAAGTGGTCCAAGCATATGTGTATATATTTTTGCTCATGTTCACTGAAGGAGGAGGTGGGGGAGAGAGTACAACCTGAGATAATAAGGCTAGCCTAAACTGAAATAAGCCATAGCCCCTGAAATTGTACCAAGATAAAGATGTACATTTTGCATTTATCCTAGGCCTACGAAGCCAAAGAGAATAATGTTTAAAGTGAGCTCTGCTGATATTCCCTTCCAGTTTTTTCTGTCATTCAAGATACCCTTATCATTTCCAGTGAACTGAAGCTTGATAAGCCTCTTGTTTCTTGATCTTTCCTAACAATTTCTCACAAATATGAAAATATTACAATATTTGATAGCAGTTTGGGTTTTTTAAATTTCAAATACCTGGCCATAGCTGCTCCCTAGAGTTCTTTGTTATTTACCTGGGAAATCTCCAAATCTGTTTTTAGTAGAGTTTATAAAAAGACAGAATGAAATTAAAGAATTTTGAAGAGGAAATAAACCATAAAATTGTGTAACTCAAACTCCTCATGTTCATGGCATCTATGACCCATACAGTTCAGATGATTCTGAGGAAAGGATGCAATAAAACAGAACATGAAACCATTTTTTAACTCAAACACACTTAAAAATACTTTGTTTAAGTGTCACACAAGTTCATCCTTCAAGCTCTCAGTGCTAGGAACATAATCATTATATTGTGATCCAAATTTTCAAGTTTCTTGACTTCCAACTCAAGCTTATCTTCATGCAGGGTACAGCAGGGGATCAAAAATAAGACACAAAGTCCCTGGTTCTAAGATTTCAATGTCTAATTGGGGAGATAAAAGATAAAGTCTGTAAATAATAGGAGTTTTTGTTTGTTTTTTTGTGGGATTTTTTTTTTTTTTTACTATAGCCATACCAGATGGAAATTAATCATAACTCTTGGTTTACAACGTATTGTCAACATTGCTCCAGCCACGACCCTCATCTTGTTTATTTTATCTTTAAAAATAATATAATGAGGGGCGTCTGGGTGGCTCAGTCATTAAGTGTCTGCCTTCGGCTCAGGTCATGGTCCCAGGGTCCTGGGATCGAGCCCCGCATCGGGCTCCCTGCTCCGCAGGAAGCCTGCTTCTCCCTCTCCCACTCCCCCTGCCTGTGTTCCCTCTCTCACTGTGTCTCTCTCT
The DNA here is from genome assembly GCF_029215605.1 of Mirounga angustirostris. NCBI lineage: Eukaryota > Metazoa > Chordata > Mammalia > Carnivora > Phocidae > Mirounga > Mirounga angustirostris. Next base: position 119,448,939 of record NW_026991714.1, read on the forward strand.
GTCAAATAAATAAATAAATAAAATCTTTAAAAAAAAATAATATAATGAGCACCATGAATGTACCATTCGTCCCAAGATTCAGAATGCAGACAACCATACCTACCTACCCATGGCCCCTTCCTGCTGTGTTAAGGAAAGACTCAATGGAGCTGGTCAGATTTCGGTCAAGGATGATCAGTAGCATTTGGGTAGAAGAAAAAGAAAATCCAAACACGAATAAAAGCTTGAACAAAGTTCAAACATAAAAAACTCTAAGGCAAGTTTGGGGAGGGACTAGGGAGAACACAAAGATCTATTCAGCTGGAATAACAACTTGTGTAAGGGCTTAATAAGAGCCAAGAGAAGACACACCTATGGGTAGAAAACTCTAAGCGCCACCTAAAGTATCTTAAGTGTATTCTGAAGACAATAGGGAGAATTTCAACGGAGAAATGAATGATCAAAGGAGTGTTTTAGGAAAATCAGCAGGATGGAAATAGACAAAATAGACTGAAGGGAAGGAAGCCAAAATCAGAAAGTTCAGTCCGGAGTTGTACAACAAAATACCACTGAAAATGACATCTTGCCAACATGCTACTAGCAGCAACTCCCTGTTTCCCATAAAAAATATGGACTCCTCATGAAAATCAAGGACATAAAGCTTATAAGAACCACTTAAGTGAATAACCTATTAACAAGTACCTTCAGATGATCTTTAGAAATATTCAACATGATAAAGCTTAAAATACATACATCTTTAAAATCACAGAGAGTTGAAGAATAAACAGATTCATTGGGCAAACAATTTTTAAAAAGCACAGATGGTAATAATAATTTCAGGTAAAGTAGGGCATATAATTCAGCTGACTTGAAACATATATGGGAAAATATAAATTTGCAAAGCTGACCCCAAAAGAAATGGACAATGTAAATAGACCAATAATAACAAGGGAAACTGGAAGATTAAAGAAAAAAAAGGCCCCAGAACCAGATGTTCTACTATAGATGCAAGATGCAAATCCATTGATTTTATGAACCTAATATAATTCTAATATCTGAAAAAACTAGCACCGAGTAAGAACAAACTACTGAAATTAACTACAGATCAGTCCCATGTCTTTAATTTTAATAGGGATTATACAGAGCCTGTTACCTACCCTGCAATATGCTAAAATACAAGAAAAAATATGGTCTCTGTCTTCCTGGTACTTATGGGTTAGCCATTAAGCAAGTAATTATAAGTGTGATGGGGTAGATATGCGAAAATCACAACAAAATACTGACAACAGAATTTTAAAATAAACTAAAAGAATCATTCATAATAACCATGGAAGAAGCAATCCCAGAAATGCAAGCATAGTTTAATGTTAGGAAATTTATTTATATAATACAGTAGTATATCAACATATGTATATGCTGACCATTTTGAATATATATGTATATATATATATTCACTAATATAGAGATAATGAAAAAATTATATTTAAAAAGAATTTTTTAAAAACTCTTAAAAAATAAAAAAAATAAGATCAGCTGAGAATTACAAAGCAGCATATACTGCAGCCTCAACCCTTACTCACCAGTTCCTTAATGCAGAAAGAGAGTTTTTTAAAAATCCATAATAGTATTGGAAGGAAAGAAAGGGAGCCTTCGGTGAGCCAAAAATCATAAGGAACCCCTTAAAGATAAAAGGTAGACTGGGTCAGATTAAAAAAGGAACTGCAGTCCAAAATGCTCAGAGACAATGACTGTTGAAAAACATGGTGAGCCTCTGTAGGTGCGAGGAAGTGGGACGGATACAGGAGGAAGCTCCAGGATAACCAACAGTGTGGTCTGAGTGGGGATGGTTATCACAGCAGGGACAGAGAGACAACCCTGTCACTCTCCACTCAAAACACTCACTAGCAGAACACACTACCTGGAAAGGCAAGATGAGCCCACAAGAAAGAACCACAAACATCTGGGGACAACCAAAATGAGCCCCAAACTCAACCACAACAACTAACACCACGGGAAGAAGAATTATTACAGCAAACACAGAGAGACTTTAAAATAAGTATAATTTTGAAAGTATAATTCATATCCCCAGAAGGATCAGACAAGATATTGAACCCATTAAAAAGTAAAAGTTGATATAGAAAATCATATCTTAGATCTTAGGGTATTCATTTTCTTAGAATGAATCAAGTGATTCTAAAGCTCATCTAGAAGAATATTTAGATGATATTAGCCAAGAAATTTTGAAAAGGAAATAGTCCTAATTGTTAGATAATAAAAAATTAAAACAGCAAAATATTGGTATAAAAATTGATAATTAACAGAGTAATAGCCCAGGAACAGACCTTAGTACAAGTATTTAGAGCAAAGTACAACAAACCTTATTACAGCAATGAAAATAACTCAAGAACAAAATGTAAAAAAAAAAAAAAAAATCCATGAATTATCTAAAATAAATCACAAGTATTTCAACTGTCAAAAGATAAACAAAGATATCTTAAGCAAAAAGGCAATCTAAGAAATAAAAGATAGCTTTGACTATTAAAAAATACAAAATTAAAAAGCAAATGATAACCCAGAAAAATATATCTACAACATGTAGGACAAAAGAGGATTATCTTCAAATATAAAGAGCTCCAAAAAGTTAATCCTTAATTAATACAGATACTGAGATGCAAACAAAAAGGTTATTTGAATATTCACCATTTTACTTTATTTTTCACCATTTTAAAGGTATTTATCACTAAGTGGTTAAAGTAAGAATTTCATTTCCTTTATTTTTTTTTGTACACCCCAAATTTTCTACAATGAACCCAGTATTTTCACAACCAGAAATAAAAGTTATCTCTAAATCAGTAAAATGAAGATAAATACACTGGCAAAGACAATTCATAAAAATAGAAATATAAGGCTGGTCAATATATGATAAAAGCTGGACACTTCTAATCAAAAATACAAACCAAAATGGATGCCATGTTTGTTTCTTAACTTGCCAAAGTTAAAAAAAAAATTTTTTTTTTAATGCTACTACCCAGGGTTGGCAAGAATGCAATGAAACAGACACTCTTATATACTCTTCTCAGGGTAGAACTTAATTGGTACAATCTTTCTGAAGAATGTAACAATATATGCCATAAATATTAAAAATATACAAACTCTTAAAATTTGCACTTACAAGAAATTATCCTGAGAAAATAATCAGAGCAGCAAAGAAGTATTTTCATCTTATTCTTAATAATAGCTCAAAACTAGACACAACATGAATATCAAAATATAGGAAAATTACCAAATAAATTATGGTAGATAATTATGCAGTCACCAAAAGTTGTAATTTTGAAAAATAACTTAAGGATGTGATGATTGTTCCCAACATAATTTTAAGTGAAAAAGAGCAAGATATAAAATTTTATCTACAGTGGGAATGTAAAATGATGCAGCTGTTGCAGAAAACAGTATGATGGTTCCTCAAAAAATTAAAAATAGTATTAGCCTATGACCCAACACTTCCACTTTTGGGTATATACCCAAAAGAGTTAGAAAGCAGGGTCTTGAAGAGATTTATACACGCATGTTCATATACCCATGTTCACATGCCCATGTTCACGCAGCAGGATTCAAAACAGCCAAAAGATGAAAGGAACCCAAGTGTCCATGGACACATGAATGGATAAACAAGATACCATCTATCCATACAATGTAATATTATTCCACCTTTAAAAGGAAGGAAACTCTGGCACATGTTGCAACATGGATGAACCTTGAGTACAATATGCTAAGTGAAAAAAGACAGAAGTGTAGTATGATTCCACTTCTATGAGGTACCTAGAGTAGTCAATTTCACACAGACAGAGGATAGAATGGTGGTTGCCAGGAGCTGAGAGGAGGGGAGAAGGGGAGTTGTTTAATGTCTATAATCTCAGTTTTGCAGGATGAAAAGAATTCTGGAGATTGGTTGCTCAAATACATGAATGTATGTAACACTACTGGACCATACTTGAAAATGGTTAATGCTGTAAATTTTACATTATGTGTATTTTACCACAATTTTAAATGGGAAAAAAAAAAAACAGGTATGAACCCATTTTTTTACTTTTTTATTATGTATGAACCCATTTTTGAAAGACATTTATAAAAATTGATCATGTGCTTCTACCATCTCCACCATCACTATCTTCTAAGGAGAACCTAGATATGGGCACAAAGGTTTAAAGGCTCTCCAAATAGCAAACAATAGAGCCACAAGATATTAGAAGTCTAGGAAATAACTAAGAGAAAGAAGGCAGGAGCTGGCAAGATGGCGGTCCACAAAAGGGAGAAAGAAAGTAAAAGAGAAAGCCAAAATTCCATTGTCAAAGAACATTTACAATACACCATAAATTGCTTACAAATACTTTTATGCGAGTGGATTCTTCCAAGGAAGCTCAGAGAGGAGGCTGGTGGCCGCTGACAATTGGGTTATATAAGAAATGTCTAAGCAAAAAGACTGGAAAGATATACCCTAAAGTGTCAGTGATGGTTATTTCTAGACAATGAGATTCCTGGCATCTTTTTCTCCTTTTCCTGTGTATTCCTTTATGTGTTTTCTAAATTTTCAACAAGAAGCATGCGGACATTTATTTTTTAGTGTTTGTCTCAGGTAGTGGTGATGGGAATGAGAGGAAGGTAAGCAACAGGCACAGCCTCATGAAAGGTCAATCTACAGGATTTAGCAACAGGACTACTGAGGAACCGCATTCTTCTGCAGTTCATTCACTCACCGATTCACTGACCTGACTGACACACATTTACTGAGACTCAGAGGATACCAAAATGAAGAAGACCCTGTTTCTTGCCCTTGAGGAGGCATCGGTCTAACAGACTCATTATCAGCCAACCAGAGAGCTATGTGAGAAGCCCAAGGGGGCTTCATACTAAGGATACACTATAAGAAGAACTACCAATCTAGTCAGAGTACTAACTGGAATCCAGGATGATTGAAAAATGCTTTGAATTAGTGTAAAACAACAAAAGCCAGATACTGTCCCAATTATCTGAATTATTCTATCAAGGAACAAAAACTCCATAAAACAATGAAGGATGTATCAAGGAAGATGTTCCACTAAGTAAAATTTCCAAAGAGTGCATCTTTAAGGAGCATTTTGATAAGCATTATTGAATGAAATCTTTGGAAAATAATTTGTGTGCTTTTTTTGCATTATGAAACAGCGTCTACAGAACATCTGATGTTTTCCTGATGACTCAGTGTCATCATCAAAAGCATCAAGCCCGGTGCTGTCCATGATACTGTTATGCACTCGGGAGCTACCAAGTTCTCTAGGACTATTTCCCCCACTCTGGTCCAGATTTCCAGTTTTTTTCCATTCTTGTGTGTTTTTCTATAGCTTTTTATAGCTTTTATCTTAAACACATTGAGTTTTAGAGCTGGAAGTGACCTCAGAGATTAACTAATATGTCCTACTCATCTTGCAGAGGAGCAAACTATTTTCCAACGTTGAGCTGTGTCAGTGTGCCTACTGTGAGCAACGCCTCTCCAGTTTCCAATGTTCTGCTTCTAATCTGACAACTGGGAAACCAGATAAGCAACCTTATCAGAATTAGACCAAAAATAACCATGATCTAAATGAAAAACTATTCTTAGAACACAAAGTAAGAGTTTTAATGTTGTTCTCTTGGGTCATACATTTTTTTGTGTGGGAATTTGGAGGCCTCTTTTCCATCCCTCAGGTTTGGGGAATGTGTTTACAACACAACACTAAAGGCTTCTAGGACTGTATATAGAGAATGCTAATCCCCTGAGAAGACGGAATCCTTCCTCTCCTGAGCCGTGTGATCTCAAGTCAACTGTAATCATTCTGAGCCTCAGAGTGCACATGGATAATGGGAAGGAAGTCTACCTGGGGCAATAATGAATGGATTAAGTGAGGTCCTGTGCTTTAAAGAGTGCTCAAAAATGGGAGTTGATATTGTTGTTCCTCTCCACATTCCCTCAAGAACCACAAGAAGGCATGTTTGCAAAAATTAACATAGTACCTTCATTTATTTAGCTCCTTCAGGACTGGGTACAATCTCACTCAAAGCAAGAGTGGGAGCCCCACTTGCAGATACTCTGATTTAACTGGCCTGAGTTGGCACCTAGGTACAGAGATCTTCAGATGATTCCCATAGGAGCCCAGGTTGTGAATTAATGCTCCAGACAAATACCTTGAACCCTGCTGCACCTCTATACCTGCCTGCATCAGATCAGGACCCCTAAAAGCCCTACTGTCCACTGGTGAGACTCTAGGTTGGTTTACTCTTGGTACTTCCACACTGATCCCCGGGGACCCTGCCCTGACTCAACTCCTACTTTCCTCAAATTGCTTGACTAAATCTGGTGTGAGTCTCATCACGTATCAGGTACATATATTGGTATGACTGTTACAGTTGTTAAAATACTATGATACTTCCATACTAGCTGGCATATAGCTGTTGCCTAAACTCCCTGAGAAACCCCCCTCTCCATCATCCAGCCCTACGACCTACATCCACTGTGACTGGTTAGTAGCAATAATCAAATATTTTTAATATCATTCTTGATTTTCACGACCTAGGGCTTTGCACCAGGGCACTGAAATTTAGAGTGTGAAAACACTGTAACTAATGATTTTTTTTTTAGTTTATGGGTGAAATAATGAAACAGCAGAAAGAGAAATCAAGGAATTGATCCTATTTACAACTGCATCAAAAACCACAGGATACCTAGGAATAAACCTAACCAAAGAGGTAAAAGATCTGTGCTCTGAAAACTATAAAACACTGATGAAAGAAACTGAAGATGACACAAAGAAGTGGAAAGACATTCTATGCTCATGGATTCGAAGAACAAATATTGTTAAAATGTCTACGCTACCCAAAGCAATCTACACATTTAATGCAATCCCTATCAAAATACCACCAGCATTTTTCACAGAGCTAAAACAAATAATCCTAAAATTTGTATGGAACCACAAAAGACTCCAAATAGCCAAAGCAATCTTGAAAAAGAAAAGCAAAGTTGGAGGCATCACAATTCTCGACTTCAAAAGTTATATTACAAAGCTGTAGTGATCAAGACAGTATGGTGCTGGCACAAAAGCAGACACATAGATCAATGGAACAGAACAGAAAATCCAGAAATGGACCCACAACTGTACAGTCAACTAATCTTCGACAAAGCAGGAAAGAATGTCCAATGGAAAAAAGTCTCGTCAACAAATGGTGTTGGGAAAACTGGACAGCCACATGCTGAAGAATGAAACTGGACCACTTTCTTACACCAAACACAAAAATAAATTCAAAATGGATGAAAGACCTACATGTAAGACAGGAAACCATCAAAATCCTAGAAGAGAACACAGGTAGTAACCTCTTTGACATCAGCTGTAGCAACTTCTTGCTAGACACGTCTCAGGAGGCAAGGGAAACAAAAGTAAAAACTAACTGTTGGGACTTCATCAGGATAAAAATCTTCTGCACAGCAAAGGAAACAATCAACAAAACTAAAAGGCAACCTAGGGAATGAGAGAAGATATTTGCAAATGGCATATCTGATGAAAGGTTAGTATCCAAAATCTATAAAGAACTTATCAAACTCAACACCAAAAAAACAAATAATCCAGTTAAGAAATGGGCAGAAGACATGAATAGACATTTTTCCAAAGAAGACATACAGATGGCTAACAGGCACATGAAATGATGCTCAACATCACTCATCATCAGGGAAATACAGATGAAAACTACAATGAGGTATCACCTCACACCTATCAGAATGGTTAAAATTAACATCACAGGAAACAACAGATGTTGGCGAGGATGTGGAGAAAGGGGAACCCTTTCACACTGTTGGTGGGAATGCAAACTGGTGCAGCCACTGTGCAAGACAGTATTGAGGTTCCTCAAAAAGTTAAAAATAGAGCTACCCTCTAATCCAGCAAAAGGAGACAAAAATAGTGATTCAAAGGGGCACAGACATGTTTATAGCAGCATGATAGCAGCATTACCAACAATAGCCAAATTATGGAAAGAGCCCAAATGCCTAGTGACTGATGAATGGATAAAGGAGATGTAGTGTATATGTATACAACACAATATTACTCAACCATAAAAAGAATGAAATTTTGCCATTTGCCACAACATGGATGGAGCTAGAGAGTATAATGCTAAGCAAAATAAGTCAGTTAGAGAAAGAAATTTACCATATGATTTCACTCATACGTGGAATTTAAGAAATGAAACAGATGAAAGGGGAAAAAGAGAGAGAGGCAAACCATAAAACAGACTCTTAACTAAAGAAAACAAACTGAGCATTGCTGGAGGGGAGGTGGCAGGGGGATGGGTTAAATGGGTGATGGAGATTAAGGAAGGCACTTATTGTGATGAGCACTGGGTGTTGTATGTAAATGATGAACCACTAAATTCTATTTCTGAAACTAATATTACACTATATGTTAACTAACTGAAATTTAAATAAAAATTTGAAACTACAAAAAAATAAAAATAAAAAAATAAAGTTTATGGGTGAGCCTGTTTGCATAGTCACACAACTGGCCTCCTAACTTAATTCAGGTCTTTGTTCAAATGTCATACCAGAGAGAATGTCCTGCACCACTCCATCTACAACAGCACTTCTCTGCCTAATGTTACCATGTTTTAATTTGTTGCACAGCACAAATTACTTTCAATTATGTTTTTTGTTTTGTTTTGTTTTGTTTTAATTTATATGTTAACTCCCTCCACGAGATCCAAGGTTCTTTGAGAGTGAGGACTGGTCTGGTTTGTTTGCTCTCTAATTCCCAATGTGTTCAACAGCATCTATTCCACAATAAGTACTAATAAATATTTGCCAACAATAAATGAATAACATAATTCACATACCACTAAATAAAGATTATGGATGGGAGAAAATATCTGCAAATCTTCCATCTGATAAAGAACTTGTATTCAGAATACACAAAAAACTCCTACAATTAATAATAAAAGCACAAGCAACCCAATTAAAAAGTGGGGAGGGGGAGTTTTGAATAGATATCTCACCAAATGAAATACCCAATTGGCTAATAAGACGCTCAACACCATTAATCAGTAGGAAAATACAAATTTAATGACAACAAAATTCCACTACACACCCACTAGAGTGGCTATAATCAGAAACACTGGGGTGCACGTGAAGAAACTGGACTTCTCTACATTGCTTTTGGGAACGTACAACTGCTTTGGAAAATAGTTGGATAGTTTCTTAGAAAGTTAAACAGGGGCACCTGGGTGGCGCAGTCGGTTAAGCATCTAACTCTTGGTTTTGGCTCAGGTCTTGATTTCAAGATCATGAGATCAAGCTCTGTGCGGGGCTCCGCGCTCAGTGCAGAGTCTGCTTGAGATTCTCTCTTCCTCTGCCCCTCCCTCTCGTGCTCTCTCTCTCTCTCAAGTAAATAAATAAATCTTTTTTTTTTTAAAGTTACTAGCAGTTCCACTCGTAGTTATTCACCCAAGAGAAACAAAAATAATGTCCACACAAAGACCTGTCTACAAATGTTCATAAGAGAACTATTTATGATAGCCAAAATGTGGAACATCCTAGATGTCCTTCAACTGATGAGTAGATAAACAAAATGTGGTATATCCATACAACAGAATGCTGAATGCTGTTCTGCAAGATATACATATATACATTTGGAGGGGGGGTGGCAATCGGAAATATTCCAGAACTGGATTGTGCTGATAAATACGCAACTCTATACATTCACTCAAAACCTCTGATCTGTGTACTTACAGTGGTGAGTTTTAGGGTATGTAAATCGTATTTCACTAAAGCTGTTAAACAACACCAAAAAAAAAAAAAAAGGATGGGGCGCCTGGGTGGCTCAGTTGGTTAAGCGACTGCCTTCGGCTCAGGTCATGATCCTGGAGTCCCTGGATGGAGTCCCGCATCGGGCTCCCTGCTCGGCGGGGAGTCTGCTTCTCCCTCTGACCCTCCCCACTCTCATGTGCTCTCTCTCATTCTCTCTCTCTCAAATAAATAAATAAAATCTTTAAAAAAAAAAAAGGATGAAATAAAAACCACTGTGGAAATCTAAGTGTTCATTTGCAGCCCTTCCCAGAAAATCTCTCCTACTCCCTTTTCACTAATACTGCCTCTACCGTAAATACCATCCCCTACCCTGGGCCAAGAACCTCCTTTCAACTGGTATCAGCTAGCTTCCCCCTAGTTCTGGGGTGGGACAGAGTTCAGGCAGTACCTCATAGGCTGAAGGGTATACCCCAGGGATTCCCATCCTTCTTCAAAAATGAGGACCCCTTTTGAATGTCAAAACATTTTTCAACCCACACTTAGTAGTAATTGCACTTTTAGTATCAGTTGACTAAAAAAGTACAGGATGACAAAACGCTATGTTAGCTTAAATGCTCTTAAGTAAATTTGCATTTTATTAATCATAATCACATCTACATTTACCGGGAAGGAAAATCTGCTATTTTTTAAAAGGAAGAAATACTTAGCTCCAGCTGCTTCTGCATCCTGAGAGAGTGCAGAATTCACGTCAGGGGGGGGGAAAAGGTCATTTTTTTTCCTTAGGATGATGCAGCCCTGAGTTGTGAAAGGGAAGCCAGCCTCTAGACTAATCTGAAGAGAGAGAAAGAGGCTGATGGGAAATAACTTGGTTTGCATAATAAAATAATAAAGATCTTTCAAGTAGTTCTCAGGCAGCTCCGAGAGTGGTGGTGGCTTTTAGTTATTGTTTTTGTTATGGGAGGGCGGCAAAGGAGAGGAAGAACCCCAACATATTGAAAGAGGTGTTGAGGGGAAAAGTTTCAATGGGAAGAAGAGCTTAACACAAATCCAGACCATTACTGCTGGGAGCAAGGACCTGGATGCTGTCAGAATGCCCCAGCCCACAACATGGGAAATCCACTATAGGAAATGGAATTTCTGATCATTTCTTGAAACATCTCTAGAATCATCAGAATCACAAGTGAGCTTCACAGATACTGGGAGAAGATCCCATCTGAAATAGTAAAGCACACGGATCAGAATGCCAACATAGGACCCACAGTCCCACCAAGTCTGTCATTTCACAGATAGTTATAACACCCTAATACTACAGAGAAAGCAATACTCTCCACTTACAAAAAAGCACGCTTGTACATACATTCTTACTTTTACCACCAAAACATCCTATGAGAAAGGTATAATCAACCCAACTTTACAATATGGGAAATTGAGGCTCAAGGAGAGTGAAATGATGTCTTATAGCTAGTAAGGAAGTCAATGAGACCCAAAAGCGAGGCCTTTGGATTCCAAATGCAGCGTGTTTTCTACAACACCATAGGTATGAAAAGTGAACAGAAAAAATAAAAAGAAGTCAAGGCATCTGAATTCTAATGAGTATCAGGCTTCAACAGCCAACAGAGAATGCCTCAGAGGTCAAAGAATTAATAAGCGGTGCTCTAGACAGTTTAGGTGCTATTGCTAACTTTACCATTTCCCACTCATCGACATTATGAATATTCATTCATTAAATCATCCAACAAATATTGACTGTTTATCTTGAGCCAGCACATTGGCAAAAGCCAAGTTTCAGTAATTGCAACTTGAATACCATTCAATAATGATATCGATAAACAGTGTGTCAATATCCTTCCCTTGATGGTAAGAACCTGATTTGCTGCCATTGTGGTTTGTAGGCTCATGAAATCTCTGTACTTACCAAAGAACAAAAACCATTTACCCCAAAAGATGCTAATTATACTCACACACAAACCATCTGCCTACACTGCTTTTAAATAACACAGAAGCCCATTCATGGCATTTTTTTATTCTGGAGCACCCAAGATAAGACAAAAGTCAGAGCTGACAAGTTGCCCAAGAGCAGTTGAGCAATAACCTGGGCCAAAGTCATTACAGGAAGATGTGAGTCAGTTAAGCTGTCCTGCAAGGAAAGGAAATAAAATAAACAACTGTCTCAACTACTAGCGTACCATTCACTGGTCTGTCCTCACTGCGGTGTATGTGAGAATCACTGGATCAGAAGCCGGTCCAGCGTGCCTTCCAAGTTCTGGTCCTGCCACTTAGCAGTCAGTGGTTTCAAGCAGGAACTTACTTTCTCTGTGCTTTGGTTTTCTCTTTATAAACTGTGAAGGTTAGACTATATAAGCTTCAGAAGTTCCTATCAATCCAAATCTCAGCAAGAAATAAATTGCACCCTCGAACTAGGTCAAGGAAACTATTTACAGAGGTATGAGCGGGAGGTAAGGGAATGACAAAGGACAGTGGGGCAACAGAACAATCACCACTCCACGTGCAAAGGGAGGCGGGCAGAAGGCAGTTGGAGGACCCAGTGGGAAGGAGTCAGGCAGCAAGGGCCACCTGGAGAGGAATAGTGACTTCCGGTCAAGGGGCACAGTCCATGCAAGGTGACCCTAAGGAAGAGTAGGATCTTCCTTTGATATCCTTTCCTGAACTTGCCATTGGCTGAACCCAACCAGAAGCCAGAGAGCGTATCAGTTTCCCAGGGAAGAGAACAGAGTGGTGAAGAGTAGAGAGTAGACCTGAAGATGTCAACTAGCAGAGGTCCCCTCCAGTTTTCACATTCTCTGATTCTGTTTGTCTGGTAATTTGTGGGGGATAACTTGACCTCACTTGACCTCTGGCATGCCAAACTGGGAACTTTGAGACAATCAGGGATAAGTAGAGACCAGCATACACACCAAGGTCAACACCTATCCTATCACTGTACAGAATATTTCAAGGTGCTGGTATCATACCCCCTAGGTGAACCTCCAAGGTCTAGATATATTAGTTGATTTTCATCTTTAAAAGAAGACCCATGATCTACCAGGAATAGACCGTACTCTCCATTCCCTTCTCTGAGAAGCATAAGAGTTAAGACACCAGCCTGGAATCAGATATATCCAAGTTTGATTCCAGATTCTGACCCTGAGTAACCTGATTAAATTCTCTAAGCCTTTCCACATTTGTAAAATGGGGATAATAGAACCTACCGCACAGGGCTATTGGAAAGAGTCAATGAAATGGTCAGCATGTAGCACAGAGTCCTACAGATACCAGGTAACATTTAATCCTTCACTGGGCATTTATTTAACAAAAATTTCTTAGGCGTTGTTAATGATTTTTACCTAAGTTACCTTTCTCTTCCTTTATTCCAACTCTGAAGGACTCCTTCACACAACTTTCTAGGGTTCCCAAAATGCCAACAATTGATCAGGGATTTTTATTGAAGCTACACATGAAATGAATTTGTTTGAAGAGTCATCACCTCAGACAAGATGAAATTAATAGCTTTCTGTGGAAAACTGTTCATTTTGAAAATATGAATCCTACACACTGAAAATCAAATCAAATGTAAATAAATAAAAATCAATCATCACATAATGCCATTTGAAAAATATAATTCAGAAAAAGGAAACTTGGATTCTTATCAAAAAGCTTTATTTTGGCCAGTGTCTTCTGTGACTACCTAATCCTATTTTTTAAAAACTTGGGTGGACTTTGCTATTACCTAAAGATACACTAAGAAATTATAAGGATGGGTAAGAGACCACCATAACTATAAAAGAGAATATGGAAATACAAAATGTCAAGAGTAGAGTGAACATTAGGTATTGGATAACTAGCTAGGGAGTGGGGAAGAAATATGTAAAAAGGCTGCTGGTGACACAGAAGCCAAGATTCAAAGACACTGCAATTGAGCTGCACACATTCATCTGGCTTGCCCACATTTCCAAAGTGTATTCTTGGTCCCTGGCACTGGGATAGGTCTTAAGTCGGCTAATCTTACCAGTCCACCAGACATTGCTTCTGCTCTTGGAGGATCCAAGGTCTACTGGGGAGGTAGACTCATAAACAACCATCCAGAGAACATGATGGGCATTGTGCTATAACATGAACGAATCAATATGGGAACATACTTTCAGGGAAGAGGATCAAATCACTAACAGCTTGCTATCAGCTAGCCTCTGCTGTGTAACAAATTCCTCTAAAACCTTGAGATTTAAACACCAGCCATATATTCAGCTTGCTATTCTGTGGGTCAGTTGTACTGTCCTGGTCTAGGTTGGTTCAGTTCTTCTCAGGTGGGTTTTCTTATGTCTGTGGTCAGATGATAGATCTGCTGGTTCCTGAGTAGGGGACTGGGAGGACTAAGCCATGAGTCTCTCATCACCCAGCCTAGGCTTCTTCACATGGAAGTAGTCCCAGGGTCCCCCCAAAGCAGCAAAGGCAGGCAAATGTCAATGCATAGGCTCTTCTCAAGTCTCTGCTGCATCACGTTTGCTAAAGTCCCATTAGCCAAAGCAAGGTAGGAGGCCAAGCCTAGAGTCAACATGGGAAGGGCTGGGAAGTCACATGTGAAAGGCATGTGCATATAGGAATGGGAAGAATTTGGGGCCATTTTTATAATCTATCACAAGGCTACATACAAGTGACATTTGAGGGGAATCTAACAGTCTCCTAGGAATTTAGCAGAATAGGAGCTATTCCTTGGAAGAAGAATCAAGACAGGAACCAATGTGTAAGTGTAAACATGCCTCTGACTAACCCAAGATGGAGCAATGAGAGGTTCTGGAGCCAAGGTTACATTTCATCATGTGATTTTCCATTTTGTGCAGGGATATTTGAAATGGATCCCATTATATGATTTCCAACATCTCGTCTTGCCTCTGGGGCTCAGAAGCTAACTCGACAAGGTTGCTGGGGATGTTCACGTAATGCACTGTAACAGGTAAAAACCCTATTATACTGACTACCCTTACAAAGAGACCTTAACGACAGAACATCTTGACAATGAAATCCACAGTGACTCTATAAACTGTGGGAAGCAGAACTGTGCCTTCAGAGTTAGAAAAAATGCCCCTGGCAGCTATAATGATGTCCCCACTCAGGGAGAAAGGAAATAAGGCCCGTCAAAGCAGAACTGGATCATAAATGGTGTGGCTTCTATGTCCCTCATTTTCCCTGCCTACTTGTTCCAAACCCAAGACCCAATTAAATAGTCAAGTTTTGCTTGCTTGCTTCATTCATTCACTTATTCATTTACTTATCCATCAAATATTTATTGGGCACCTTCCACATGCCAAGAGAAGCTGGGAGCAAACAGAGATGAATAAGATGTCCCTGTCCCCAAGGACTCTCAGCATTTGCTGTGTGTGGTGGGGGAAGAAATAGAAACAAGTACATTTCAGCATGATGATAATAGAGAAGGAATCTCAGGGTGCTAAGGGAGAGCCTGGGAGGAGAACCCAACCCAGACAAAGGGGTCAGGGACAGCTTCCTGGAGACCATGATATGTTAGCTAAATCTTGAAGAATGTTTAGGAAATAGGCAGGAAAGGGAAGGGCATTCCAGGCAGAGGAAACAACAGGTACTAGAACACGGGAGCAAGGGAGGAAGGATATGGTATATTCGGGAAAAATGGAAACAGCCCCTATGCTTTCTGTGACACACAGGAAGTCCACAGAGAAAGGGCACAAGCAGGAGACAGCTAGGATTTCATCTGACAAGGGCAATGCCCCACAAGCCCTCCTCTCCCCATTATCTAGAACATTATATAAGGTACCAGTTAGTCACCCTTCCTGACTGACCCACTGAGCACACTCCAACATGAAGAAACTCAAGTCCCTGACTTGCCTCAAGCAGCGTCTGTACTTAATCATGGAATACACTTTGGCCCCTATTTCTGGCATCAGTGGACAGGTAGGGTGGTTTGGGGGCAGGCTGGCATTACCTGGAGCCTCATCAAGACCCCCTACAGGCTTTCCCTGCAGGCAAACTTGATTTACTTCTTCTCTTCAGGATGAAAGAAGAAAGGAGAGTCAAGAAGGGCACCAGTGAGCCCTCCCCTTCAAACAGCTCTAATTCCAGAATGCTGCCCTAACTGACTGGCAGAACTCGAGATCCCAGAGCAGCTCAGAGTTGAACAATATTAAGAACAGTAATAATAACAGTGCTCTCAATCCACGGGTATTTTACAAGAGGCAAGCCCTTGGCTAAATTCCTCTTGGATGGGGCACCTGGGTGCCTCAGTTGGTTAAGCAGCTGCCTTCGGCTCAGGTCATGATCCCAGGGTCCTGGGATCGAGCCCCGCATCAGGCTCCCTGCTCAGCAGAGAGCCTGCTTCTCCCTTTCCCTCTGCCTACTTGTGCTCTCTCTCTCTCTGTCAAATAAATAAATAAATAAATAAATAAATAAATAAATAAATAAATAAATAAATAAAAATTTAAATTCCTCTTGGATATAATCTCATTTATTCCTCATATTAACTCTGTGGAGATATTTCTATCATTTTGAGCAATGAAATTTAGCGATAAGGCATAGTGACTTATGTAAGGCCACAACAGGAGTCACAGAGACAGAATTTGTATCCTATCCCACCTCTGCCCTTTCCTAACCCAGACTCCCCTATCTGACTCCCAAGCTTACCAGATACATTTATTCATTCAGGGATATTTTTGCATCCCGCCTGGTGTACGTGAGCCTGCAGAAGATGAATCAGACATGGTCTCAGAGCCTCAAGTATTTCTGCCCTGGTATGATATTCATTAATTCATCCATCCATTCATTCAGTTAATATGATAAAGCCCCTACTGTGTGCCAGGAACTCTGTAAGTGCAAGGAAGTAGAAGTGAAAAATGAGGTCAAATTTCTTGCCCATTGTAATGGAATTTACGACATGTACTTAAGTAACTATCATTGGGGTACCATGCCCCAATGGTACTTCAGATATGAGGCTGGAAGCTCAGTTTCCTGACTCCCAGCTAAGTAGCTATCAGCAAAACTTCTCAAAAGAGCCATTTTTAGTCACCGTCTCCACTTCTTTCCTCTTGTCCTCTCTTCACCTCACTCCATCTGGGCTTCCGTTCCACAGCTCTATTGAAGCTGCTCTTCTCAAGATGACTAGACCTCAAGGTCACCAAATTGACTGGTCACTTTTCTAGCCTTCTACAACACCATTTGACAGAGTTGATATTCTGTCTTTGTCAAAATACATTTCCCTTGATTTCCTAGATAGCACATTCTCCAGGTGTTCCTCATGTTTCACTGACCATCCCTTTTTAAACTTTGCTAGTTTGTCCTCTCCACTTGACCGCTAAATATTTTATCTCCCAAAGGCTTGGTATCCAGGCCCCTTTTCCTATCTATCCTCTCCCACCCTGTGGCTTTAAATATCATTTACAATGACATCCAAATGTATATCTCTAGACACTTACATCCAAATGTCCACGGACACCAAACTTACCATTCAAAAGAGAATTCGTGATTTTTACCACCAGTCCTACTACTTTCCCGTTCAGTAAACAGCATCACCCTCTGCTGGGTGCTGGGTTTTAGGCCAAAATCACGTCATCCTTAATTCTTCTCTGTCCCTCACTCCCCACATCCAACCCTCAGTTAGTCCTGCCGATGCACCTCCAAGACATATCTTGCATCCCTCCACTTTTCTCCATCTTCGCTATTCCCAATTATCTCTTCCCTTGATGACTGTGGAAGCCTTCCGATTGGTCTCCCAGTTCTGCCATGTGATTTATATCTCAGTGTATATATCACCACCTCAGAAAGGTCTTCTACGATTACCCACTCTAATTAATATATCGCTCTGTTTTAACTCTCCAAATGGTACATATTACCAATTAATCAGTGGTTTTTAAAAATGTATCTGTTCTCAGCCCATTTATTCTTACTAGAATATAAGATTCAAGAAAGCAAAGACCTTATTTTTGCCTTGTTTAGGATACAGAGGAGTAACTAATGAAGATTGAGTAACCAGCAAAGGTTGAAGAAATGAAATGAAGAAATGAAAAGATGAATCCTCTATGACTCCCATAATAAGAAAAGACAATTTTGATATGTTAAGAAGTTGCTAATAAAGGCCTCTCACGTTTGTGATCCGGGAAGGAAGCCAGAGTGGCAGGGGCCTGCAGGAGCCCCAGAACTATCAGGTATGAAACCACAGGCAATCTATTTGCCAAAACGGAAGAATTTTCAAAGACTTTTATTGAGAATATCAGAGACTTTTTCAAACCAAACATACAGAATATGTATTCCCCAAAATACAATTCTGAAATATTCAGGCAGATTGATTATAGCTGGACCGAAGCGCATCATTGAAGTCTCTTAGGTTGAAGCATTAAGACTGACAGCCCCCTATAGGTGGATAGTTCTGACAGATGTTCCGGATGAAAGAACCATTTGGAAGGAAGAAAGCCATCCAGCTGCCATTCTTTGAAAGAGTAGAAAATTTTATCAGAATGCCCAGAAATATCAAATGCTCAGGAATTTGAATCAGAACAGAGCCCATGATGAAAGTGAGAAGGCAAACTGGGTAAATGAGCAAAACTAAAGCTCCGCACACAGATGCACTGCGAGTCCTCCCCCCGAGGCCCATAGTTGCTCAGTCCGCAGAGGCCGGCATCCTGCGCCCTCACTACAACACTGGAAGAGTGAGCACGCAGGTCTGACCCCGGAGCCGTCACTGCGCGGCAGTGCTTAGCAAGGATTCTTCAGGCACAGAAAGGCTGTCCAAAAACAGACCACGGAGTACCTGAGTTTTTACTGATGGAAGCACTCAGACAACCCAACTGTTTGCAACTAGAAGCTAAATGACTCATAATCTCCTCCAGAAAGCTCATAGCACACAGGGATTGACTAGAGAGCAATATGGATAAGCTAACCTTTTAAAGGTCCAAATTTTCTGATATGTGAATAAATCATCTTAATTTATGCTCAACTAAGACGGGGCTGTGTCTTTATCCACATTTGTATGGCCACAGTACTTCAATATCTAGGAGACAAGTAACAAGGGTTTGGTTATTAAAGAAATCTCAGCTCCACCATCTCCTCTAACTTGCTCATGCATTCTCTCTCTCTCTCTTTCTTTCTCTCTCTCTCTCTCTCTCACACACACACACACACACACACACACACACAAACACACCTGGCCTGTTAGGGCCTGCTGCTCAAGAGTCTTTCTTAAACCAGTGAAAAAATGGATTTTAAGATTCCATAATGACTCACCCTAACCCTAACCCAAAAGCTAACAGATGGACTGGGGTGGAGATGCCCTAGATCAACAATGGAGGAGAGGGTGCCAAAACACATCTGGCTCCTAGGATATTAGGTAAGAGCCTATGGACTTGTGCTAACACAATTACTATTATATTCACATCACCTTTGTCCTCTCTGAAAGGCAGAAGAAAACATCTAGTGCTTGATGCAGTTCACAAATGATGTTCACAAAGTCAACACCCCTCTGTGTCTCAAAAGACCTGAAGTCAGACATCTCCCCAGCCAAATGTGATTCCACTACTTTCTTCCTGTGTGCCGTTGGGCAAGTTATTCAAGCTCTAACAGCCTCCCTTTGCTCTTCACACAGGTGGCCAGGATGAGAGTGCCCACAGAGTGGTCATGGGGATGAAGTGAGATGAATTACACAAAGCCCTTGGCAGTGGGCCTGGCACAAAGTATGCACTCAACAAATGGCATTGCAAATGCCAGTTACTGTTCTCCCTGCTTGGCCATCGCCTTCATGCCTGACACGTGGGACTCTCCTTCTGGGATGTGTGAGCTTGTTTACTTCACTGAATATGTTTCTTCACTGAAAGAAAAAGGCTCTGGGATTTTCATTCAGTTTCGCCTGCATTTTCCTCCTGCTCCATGGCACAACAATGAGGATAATAAAGAGCCAACCCCTGGCTCTAAGCTGCTAAGTGTTCAGTATCCCTGGGGCTTTGTTAAAGTCAGCAGCCTACTACAACTTGATGGGACAATCCCTTGGGGCTGTCCCATTGCCTCCATGCTGCTTCTGTTCCATCAATCCCCTAATCCTAATTTGGTTTCCCAAGGAAACTTCTATGTTGTCACCAGGAAGAATGTTTCCCAGAAACCTGGAAAATAAGAAGTCAAGGCCAGACCTTTGGGAATCTGAGGTACCCACCTTCCTTCCTCAAATCAACCCACAATGATTAACTAAACACCTACCATGTGCCAGTACTATGCTGGGGATGGGGATACAGTCTCCCACAAGACAGACTCCTGCCATGCAGAATATATGGAATGATTCCATGCAGAATGTACAGGTCCTGCTATGCAGAACGTATGGATGGTTGAGCTCACAAATCATGCATTTATTACAGTTAATTTCACAAACCATTAATTACACATCGAGGGGAGTGTTATTAAGAAAAAATGCAGGGAGTTATAAGACTGTTTAAGATTGTCTGGAGATTCTAGGATTGCTTGCATGAGACAGTAACATCTAATCAGGGACCTGTCTGAAGAGTGATAAAAATTAGCCAGCCAAAGAGGTAGAAAAGGGAGGGGGGCAATAGAAAGACTTGTGAAGGCCCTGAACATCAAAATGTCAAGGAACTAAAAAAAGAACAAGGTTGTCAGAATATTGGGGGCTTGGGGGAGATGGGGAGATAGATGATAGATAGATAGATAGATAGATAGATAGATAGATAGATAGATAGATAGATAGACCGATCAACAGAGAATTGAATTGAATTGAATTGAATTGAATTGAATTGAATCGAATCGAATCGAATCTTGGGCAAAAGTTGGCAAACTCCTGCAGGGTCAAATCTGGCCTGCCTATTTTTGTATAGTACCCCTAGCTAAGAATGGTTTTTATATTTTAAAATAGTTGAACAAATAAAAAAGAATGTTTAATGAGATATAAAAATGACATGAAATTCAAATTGCACTATCAATAAATAAAGTTTTATTGGAACACAGCCACTCCCATATATCTACATAATGCCTACAGCTGCTTTCAAACTACAGTGGCAAAGTAGTTAAAGCAGAGACCACATGACACACAAGCCTAAAATATTTACTAAAATATTTATCCACCCCTTTACAGAAAAAAAGTTTGCTAACCCCCAATCTAGTGAGGTAGGCAGAGGTCAGATTATATAATCTTTTAGGTCACAATGAACATTTAGGATCTCATCCCAAGAAAAGGGGAACTCATTAACCCATTAAAGAAGCAGGAGAACAGCATAATCCAGTAGTGTCCGAACCTATCTGCACATTGGACTAACCCGGGAGCTTCCAAAATATGGGTGCATGAGTCCTATCCACAGAGGCTGTGCATTAGTTGGGCTTGTGTATGGCCTGGGTGTGGGCTCTGGAATTTTTTGAAGATTCCTAGGTGATTCTAATATGCAGATAAGTTCAGGAACTATGAATAAAATTGCATTTGCCTTTTTAAAAGAACATCCTAACTCGGATTCTCCATCGTGATATACATTAGAATCACCGGGGGGGGGGGTTATTTTCAAACATACTGATGCCCAAGCCCACCCAGACCAATTAAATCAGGATCTCTCTAGAGCTGGGCTCCAAGAATTGCTTTTTTTTTTTTTTAATTTCCCAGGTGATTTTATTCTTCAGCTAGGGTTACACATGCTGCATTAACATGGGGCAGTAGATACAGGGAGCCTCCTGGGAGGCTACTTTGAGTGGTCCAAATGAAAGATGATGGGGGCTCCAGGTGAGTTGCTGGACATGGCTGTGGGGAGAAGGAGAGGATTTGGTGATTGGCTAGTGAGAGCAGGGGGCTGAATGGGAAGTTTCAAAGATTGTACCTAAATATCTAGCAAAGTAAACGGGTGCAGATTGATTGGGATGGGAATGTTAGAAGAGGAACAAGTTTGGGGGTAAGAGCATTAGCTTTGTTCCGACATTGAAAGGGAGGGTCCTATGATGGAGTTAGTCCAACTGAGGCAATAAGAGAAGCTGGAGTTAAATTATAAAGGGCCTTAAATGCTGTTCTAACAATGTTCTACTCATGCAGCAGGCTATCATTAACAGTGATAGAGAGGAACACATGGGCTTTTGATCCAAATGCTGTTCCTGCCACATAGAATGTGCATGTTCCCTCAGCTTCCTCATCTACAGAACAGGATTAAAAATGTTCATACTTTCTCTTGTTCACCTTTGGCCAGCAGAGACACTCAATGACAGACACTCAGTAAACACCCTTGCTATGAAAAGTAAATGAGATATTGTGTGTCGAGTCTCTAGGAATTTATGTAGCACCAAAGGCTCTCAAAAATGGTAGTTTTTATTCCTAAAGGATTTCCAAAAGAGAATGACACAGCGACACCCTCCACAATGTTTTATGATATATACATGTGGACATCCATGGGAAGGAGCAGTGAGTGGAGTAAGAAACTGGCACTTACATTCAGCAGTTGTGACACAGAACAAAATGGTATCTATTCACCCATTACTAAGAAGTCAGGGTTCCAAGAACCCTGTGGAATCCACAGTCCTCCAGGATCCAGGTTATCCTTCCTGCACACCACTCCTTCCTCCCAAGTGTGGCCCTCTCTTGACCAAGATGACAGCCAGACCTCTAGGCACCATACTTAAATGCCAGTTGGCAAGACGGAGCCAAGGACAAAAAAAAAAGAGGAAGAACACACATACCAAAATGTCTCGAAGGGAATTCCCAAGAAGCTGAAACACAATACTTCTACTAACATCTCTTGGGTCAAAATTTGGTAACACGGCCACACCTAGCTGTATGGGAGAGTAAAAAATCTCATCTTTGGGGCACTTGGGTGGCTCAGTCAGTTAAGCATCTGCCTTCAGCTCAGGTCATGATCCCCAGGGTCCTGGGATTAAGCCCCAAATGGGGCGTCCTGCTCAATGGGGAACCTGCTTGTCCCACTCCTTCTACCCCTCCCCCTGCTCATGCTCTCTCGTTTGCTCGTGCTCACTCTCTCTCTCAAATAAATAAAATAAAATAAATTTTAAAAAAAGAAGAAGAAGAAAGAAAGAAAATGTAGTCTTTATTCTGGGAAGCCATATTCCCAGGTGAAAACAGGAATTCCTGTAAGTAAGGAGGAATAGGGTGACGGGGGTCAAGAAAGGCAACCAGCAGCATCTGCCACAAGGGGCAAGATCTGGCAGACTTGGGCTTTTCCTGTGCTATTCCCTCACCTGGGATGCCTTCTGGTTCCCTCTCTGTACATTTGCTCACAGAATGATTCACTGCCTCCAGCCTCTTGGCATCTCTGTTCCCCTTGCCTGGAAACTCTCCTGCCTTTCCATCACCAGTCTAATTCAACATTTCTTCTGAGACCTCGATCAGGATTTAACTCCATCATGGCTGTATCTAAACTTCTATTTTCCTTAAATATATACACATTAATACATGGTACTTGAAGAGGCTTTGAACACAGGTTTCACCCATGCAAACTGTGTCTTTGGACAAGTCACTTTCTCCCTCCAGTTCCTCCCACACTGAGTGCAGATAATAATGCCCACTTCACAATGTTGTTGGAAGATCAAAGGAGATTTCTGCATGTGGAAAGTGGTCTGTGAACAATAAAGCACTGAACACCTATTAGCTGCTAGCATTTCTGCCAGCTAACTCATAAGAAGAAACAAAAGTAGTTTGTGGGAAGCGTCACTCACAAAAGAAGATCCATTTATTCTCTTCCCTCTCACCTTCCCATAGCAAAGCTAGAAGAGGATTCTATCAACCCTTAAAGTGTACCTACAAGTTGAATGAAAATTAATTTAGAGATGAGCAAGGATGACTTCTTCAAAGAGAAAGGCAATCCAGAGAAGCCAGAAGGCTCCCTGCACTGCTGATCACAGCGGAATGAAAGCCAAGAGTACAACTCAGATCATCGAAGCGAATGAGTCACAGTACCTGGCGAGGAGGCAAGGCTTTAGCCAGACACCAGTCAGAGCTAAGGAGCACGGCTCTTGCAAATAAGTCAGATGAGTTCCTGTAACTGTTAACAACCCCAAGATGACCCTTGCCCTCACGCATGAAGCTAAAAAATGAACGGTGGCTGACAGCACTGAAACAGTAAGTGCACCTGCTAGGACTGACCATCCATCTGATGTGAATCCTCACAAGATGTCATCAAATAAAGACTTCCATCCTTTTGATTATAAAACAAAATGCGGAAGCAGGAAAGCACCTAGAATATACATGGATGCTTTAGCGGTAATTTAAAAAGCGAACACTCATGTGATTATCACTACAGTCAAGAAATAAAACATGACAGCACTTCAGAAGCATGCCTAGAGGTAATCACTCTCCTTGGTCTCATGATCTATCTCCTTCCTTTTCTTCCTAAAATTTCCACTTCCCTGGGTCTCTGAACAAGGTTGTTTGTTTCAAATTTTTATACTAATGGAATCACATTGTATGTGTTCTTTGGGACTCTGCTTCTTCTGCTCAGCATTACGTTTGTGACCCCAAAGTATTTATGGGTGAAATGACATGACATCTGAAATTTGATTTAAAATACTGTGAAGATGAAGGAGTCACAATGTTGAATGTTGGCCATAAATTCATCACTGTTGAAGCTAGGCAATGGATACATTAGGTTCTTCATACTGTATTCTTGACCTTTAAATA
Source organism: Mirounga angustirostris (assembly GCF_029215605.1). NCBI lineage: Eukaryota > Metazoa > Chordata > Mammalia > Carnivora > Phocidae > Mirounga > Mirounga angustirostris. The sequence goes on from NW_026991714.1 coordinate 119,473,331, forward strand.
TGCTTCAAATTTTTTATGACAAAAAATTGTTCAAATTACTTCGCAAGATTCATTTTAACCACAGTTTGTTCATTTTCATTGCTGTATAGCAGTGGTTCTCTAACTAAGGTCCCAAAACCAGGAGCATCAGAATCATCTGGGAATCTGAAATGCAAATTATTTGGCTCTACCCTAGACTTACCGAATCAGAAACCCTTGGGGTGGGACCCAGCAATCTGTGTTTTAATAAGCCCTCCAGATAGTCCTGATACATGCTGAAGTTGGATGACCACTATCGAATAGTATTCTATTATGCAAATGTACCACAATTTATTTGTTTATCCATTCTACTTGTTGCATATATGTATTATTTCAAGTTTTAGGATTCCAAGTTTGTGGATACTATAAGCATTCTTATACAAGACTTTTGTTGACAAGAATCTCTCTGATACATACCTAATGGTAAAACACCAAAATCATAGGCTGTATGTATCTTCAACAGTACACAATAATGCCAAACTATTTTCAACGTGATTCACCAATTCACAATTCTACTGGTAATGTATGAAAGTACCCTTTGCTCTACATCCTTGTCAATACTTGGCATTTTACAAATATTTTAACTGTTGCCATTCTGGAGCATTAAACACGTTCAGGCTTTCCAACTTGGGATTAAAAAATATATATTAGAGAATAGATACATTAGGGAATAGAACTCCAGACATGAAATCATAGTTTTGCAAATATGTTAGTTGGTGGGTTTGCATGGAATGGACCTGATTTCGGAAAGAATCTGGCATTATGGAGAAACTGCAAATGTCAGTGGGACTACACTTTGGAAAGCAAGAGGGAATGTGGTACAAAATGTTATTGCGAAGTAAGGCAGGGACAAATCAAGGACCTTAAAGATGTGCTAAGCACTTTCAATTTTATTCCAAGTGAAATGAAAAGCCAATGAAAGGTTTTCAGAAGAGCAATTTACATAATTATACTTCTGTATTTGTATATATTTAAAATATTTCAGGCGCACATCCACTTGTAGCTATGATGAGGTTGCATGATGCTTCAGACCAATGCTTCTGCTGAAACAACTAAAAAAGCTGGATAAAGCACACACACACACACACACACACACACAACCCTGTTTGTAGCCATCAGAGTTTCTGAGACAACCAGGAGTTGAAGGGACAAAATAATCCTGTAGAGGAGAGAACCACAGAGAGGTGAGCCAAAATTCTGCCGCCACTCTTTCCCCTGGGACATTTGCCAAAACTAGGTGAGGGGAAGGGGCTGAGGATCCAGGCAAGGAGCCTCAGGCAGAGCTACTTATGAAGAGGCAACAATGCCAGAAAAAATTTTGGTAGTCTCTTGGAGATAGACAAAAATTAAAGACCTGAGAGTCCAAGATCCCCATAAGAAGGAAGGAGCAGAAAACTAAGCCCAACACTTGGCTGGTGTTCCCCCTCAAGACGTTGCTTGAGTTCTGAAGTTGTGCAGGGCAGGAGGCTGAGAAGCCAAGGAGAAAGCTCCCAAAAGGTTTTCAGTAGGAGTTTTAACCATCTCACAGTGCTGAGGAGAGAACAATTACAGTTCTGAACAAGCCAGCAGGAGAAGACACTGAGAACACCCCATGCTCTTAGCTGAAATCCCAAGAAGGCTACACCCCCAGAAAGAGGCATCAGCCAGTAGCAGACAGAGCTCTAGCAAAACTAAAACATTAGGGGTGCCTGGGTGGCTCAGTGGTTAAGCATCTGCCTTCAGCTCAGGTCACGATCCCAGGGTCCTGGGATCAAGCCCTGCATCAGGCTCCCTGCTCCGCAGGAGGCCTGCTTCTCCCTCTCCCACTCCCGCTGCTTGTGTTTCCTCTCTCACTGTCTCTCTCTCTGTCAATCTTAAAAAAAAAAAAAAAAACACCTAAAACATTACCTATAGTTAGCACAACCCCTAACTGGATTACAATAATAAGTCCACCAATATGCCTGCCTAGCAGCTATTTTTTCTTGAGGAAAACAACATCATCTACAACATCTATAATTTTTCATACAAAATACTGAGTATATAATCAAATATACTAGGCTTGCCAGGACATAGACCCAAAACCCAGAAGGGAACCAAAAAAAAAAAGATCACAAACAAAGAAACCGCAAGTGATTCAGATATTGGAATTAGTATAAAAAGAGACTAGGTATACTCAAGAATATAATAACAAGAAGGAGAAATTACATAAGGCAGAGAATTAGAATCAAGAAAAAGGATCAAATCAGAAAAAAAGGATCAAATGGAACTTCTAGGAGTGTGAAATTAATAACTCAATAGATAAGGCTGAACAACAGATCAGACAAGCAGAAGAGATGATTAATAAATTGGAAGGCAGGTCAAAAAGTTTTTTAAAACTGAAGCACAGAGTAAAATGGAAAACGGAAAATAAAGAAAGAGTGTAAGAGACATGTGTGATAGAGTAAAAGTTCTAAATTATGTAAATTTGAGACACAGAAGAGAGAAAGAATGGGACAGTAAAATTATTTAAAGAGATAACAGCAAACTGATTAGAGACTTTAATGCACAAATACAAAAATTACTAAGAATCCCAGCAGGGTTGACCGCAAACAAACAGCAAAAAATAATCAATAATGCCACACCTGGGGACATCACAGAAAAACTGATAAAAATTAAAGACAAGGAGAAAATCCTAAAAGCAAGCAGAAGAAAAAAAGATATTATCTTCAAAGGCATGATAATAATGTTGGTTAACGGCTGATTTTTCAACAGAAATGATGGTAACATGAAGACAATGGAAGAATGTTTTAAAGTACTGAAAACCCCTCAAATACAGAATTACATACTCAGAGAAAATGTCATTCAAAAATGATGGCAAAATTAAGACAGCTTCAGATAAATAAAAACTGACAGTATTTTTACTAACAAACCCTCACTTTTAAAAATGCTAATGAAAGTTTAACTGGTATTATACGAAAACAATGAATCGTGGATCACTACATCAAAAACTAATGACGTATTGTATGGTGACTAACATAACATAATAAAATTAAATTAAAAAAAAAAGAAAGTTTAACTGGGCAGAAGAAAATAATCCCAGATGAAAGCATGTTAATGTAGGAAAAAAATAAAGAACAATGCAAAGGTAAATGTGTGGGGAAATAAGAATGAATACTGACTGTCTAAAATAACAAAAATAATATCTAACAGATCTTTTAAATATGTAGATTAAAATGCATGACAACAATAACACAAAGGATGTAAGGGGGTAAATAGAATTAAAATACAATAAGGAACCTTAACTATACAGTATTGTATTTACCCAAAACAAATGGAAACAAGTCCACAAAATGACCTGTATACAAATAAATGTTTATAGCAGCACTATTAGTAAGATCCAGAAACTGGAAACAATTCAAATGTCCATCTACAGGTGAATTGATAAACAAATTAAATGGAATATTACTCACCAAAAAAAATGAAATAAAATAAAATAAAACAAAATAAAGTACCGAAAGACTATAAACTATGGATAAATCACACAGATATTATATTGAGCAAAAGAAGTCAGAATTAAGAGTACATACTATATTGTTCCATTTATATGAGGTTCTAACCAAGTGAAATTAATTCACAATGCTAAAAGTCAGGGTAACAGTTATCCTTGGAGTATCAGAAACTGGAAAGGGGCAGAAGGGGGCCTCTGGGAGGTTGGTAATGTTCAATTTCTTGATCTAGTGGTAGACTACATCAAAGTGTTCACTTCATGGAAATTCATCAAGCTCTATACTTAGGATTGTATATTTTCTATATGTATTTCCAAAAGACATTAAAAATATATTTCAGACATACAGAAGGTTATATAAAGAATAACAAGACTGTATCACCTATTAAAATTAGAAACAAAACATTACGGGTATAGTTGGTAAGCGTGTTACTCCCTCATTACACCCCCACCCCCACCCAGAGATAACCACTCCCATGAGTGAGGTGTTCACCATTCCTCTGCACTTTTTTCCTTTACTCTTTATATAAACTCACCTAAACAATGTATATATAGCACTCTTTTGCATGTTTTAAACTGCATGTAAAATATAATTTGATTTCTATTTTTATTTTTTTCAAAGATTTATTTATTTATTTGAGAGAGAGAGAGAGCGAGTGGGGAGAGGGGAAGAGGGAAAGAATCTCAAGCAGACTCCCACTGAGTGCAGTGCCCCACCCAGGGTTCAAAGATCTCAGGACCCTGAGATCATGACCTGAGCCAAAATCAAGAGTCAGACACTTAACCAACTGAGCCACCCAGGCGCCCCTGATTTCTAGTTTTAAAAGATCATTCTGAAAGGGGCACAAGGCAACTTTCTAAAATTATAAAAATATGCTATATCCCAATTGGAGTGTTGGTTACATGAGTACAGACATTTGTCAGAACACATCAAGCTATGCATTTAATATCTGTGCATTTCACTATAGGTAAATGTTATCTCACTTAAAACAAATTTTTTTAGAAGAGATCATTCTAGCTACTTCATGAGCAATGGATGAGGGATGGATAGAAATGAAACCAGGAAGGCCTGTTAAAATACTTTAGTAGACCTGAGAGTGCCAAACTCATCTACCTGAGGAGGAAGGAAATAAAGACAGCTTGTGGGCACAGTTCTTTGAGCAGCTTAACTGTGAACTGGAGAAGTAACTGAAGAGAGAAGTAAGGCCAAAGGAAAATAGAAGATCAAGCTTGACCTAGTTGAGAGGAAACACTGAAGACAAAGAAGAGAAGAGGGATCAAGGAAGGAACAAGATCCTTGAGATGAGAGGGGGTGGGATGGGGAGCGCAGGTGGTTTGGTCTTTGCCAGGGTACAATGTCTTCTCGCCTTTTAACTGGACAGAAATAAAAAGGGAACAGATGTAAGAAAGACTGTTTGGTAGTGGAGAGATCATGAAGCTCCCATCCAATGACTGCTACTTCTTCAATGATCATGAATCATCATCTGAGAAGGATGGGGAAGGGAATGTTGAAGACTCTGCAGAAGAACAGCATGGAATTGCATTTGAAAAGGCTAGAAAAGCATTCCTGTAAGGTGGGGTGTGGTTAAGAAAAATCAAAGGTTCCATTTTGGACACGTTAAATGCTCAAAAGATATCCAAACTCTCACAATACAGTAAGAGCTCAAAGGCAGGAATACTATTATTCATCTTTGATTATGCTGCACAAAGTACACTGTAACCTAACCTTGTATTCAAGAGGGAATGAATAAATGAAGATGAAAATTTTTCATATTTTCTTAGCACATTTGTATATCATTGGTCATATTCTACAATAAAACTGAAGAAAACAGTCTCCAGAAGTAATTCACCTTAGATATCAAATGCATTTTCCTTTTTCTCATTTTTATTTTTGTGTGTTCTTGGAAGAAAAGCAATTTATATCTTCCAGTGTTATCAATTCTTCATTTTATCTAAAAAAAAAAAACTATGTTCATCCTCCAAAATAATTTTTTAAGCAGAATTCACCAATGGAGCAATTCTCATAGGAAATAAAGAGATAGACTCTATAACCCTATATTACCACAATTTGTGACAATCGTAAGGATATACTGGATGAAGAAACTGGAAGCTCTTGCCAAGAAGGATTAACCTCTGTCATCAAGATATTCCTGCTGCTTGCTGGTAAGTCACATGTGCACACTGAGTGAAGAAAGCCTTTAGCTCATGTATAGGAATCTCAGGGTGGTCCCAAGGCAAACCTGAATGTGCCCAGCAGGACAGAAGCAGGACAGAAGCACTGGCTGGGCTAGGAGATGAGTTAGGATACTGTGCTGTTTACCTATCATTTATCAATTATGAAAGGAAAAAAATTATAAATGCATTTCTTGCAGCATAAATTTATATGTGTTGTACTACACTAAGTTCCATTTAAAAGGACTCCATTCATGCAAGAAGCGCCGATTTGGTTGGCTTAGCAGTCCAATTTTTATGCTTACAATTCATTTATATACTTACTATGTATATTGAATGCACTCTCTTATTTCCTGTTGCCACAGCCAGACTGTGAGTGCATATGTTTTTGTCATTCTTAACTACAGTAATTCAGAACTTCAGCTGTCAAGTTCTGAGCTAATATTCTCATATATACCATCCGTGCACTACTCTTAAAAATAATTCCTTGTTTGCTCTCAGAAGCTCCTACCTAACATGATATATAAAATGGCAGGGTCAATTCTTTAAAAATAACCTAGATCTTTAAACGCAGCTACAATATATTTTTTCCTTGAAAATATCCCCTTTCCTATCATTCTCTTTATTCAGTAATTATAAACTCTGGTCAAGCACTAAAACAGGACAACATGTTAAATACCAACAAATCACAAATAGCAGTGTTTACAGGGAGGAAAAGGAAGAAAATCTCAGTTTCCTGCTAAACCATCCTTTGAGGCACTGTCATTTTAAGTGTGGAGGCATCAATCATTTCTTCTATGCTGAAGGGTTTACACATTTAAAGGTTCTGTAGGTCCACAAAGAAAATGAGCAATACCAGTCCTGTTCAGGTTTTAAAACACCAGCAGAATTATGTGGATGAACACTAAGGTTTACTATTTCAGTTTCAAGAGAAACAGAGTTATCAGGTGGCCAAAGAACATTGGAACCATCCTTCGAGTTGTCAGTTGCACAGTGTTTCAGGGACCAAAGACTAGCTCCATTGCAGCATCCTGTAATCCTAGAGTCTGAAGAAACCTCAGGGATCTCCTAGCCCAATCTGACACCCAAGAATTTTACCGGAATTTTTCCCCCAGTATCTCTGACAGATGGTCAGCCTCTGTTGTAATTACTCCACTGGGGAGTTCTCAAGAGAAGATTCTCAAGGGATATGATGAAAGGCTAGAACCAACCATTCAGACAGGGAGGAAGGCTCCAGTCAGCAAGCCTGCAGGACCCAGACAGCGTTTCCAAACACTAAAATCAGACGTCCAGGAGAATGAGATTCAGAATCAGCAATCATAGGGGTGCAACGTTTAGACATGTAGAACCCCCATTTCTGGAACCCTCCTCAGTCCCCTGCCTGGGGGCAGCTCCCACAATCTGGAAGCAAGAAGGCTTTTCAACGACTGATTTCTTAAAGTAAGAAATGACACTTTCAGACTCACAGCAAGGGTTTGTCGAGCTCAGAAAGGATCAAATCCGTTCCTTCTAAAAACCAAGCCAAGGGACCCCGTGCTGGAACTGCTAATGCTTAAAATACTTTAACTTTGGTCTTAAAGCCCTCACTACAGTAAACTAGAACATTTCGGGCTCTTTTTTTAAAGGTGTATATAGGCTATACTGTAACTGTAGTTGCTCGGTTGGTGTAGGGTTGATGTGTGGGGGTTGATGTTTTAGGCGCAGCCCTTCATCCCGCCGAGGAGTCTGGCTTATCCTCCCCGGAAAGGCGAGCGCTCGCGGTGGAGCTGCCAGCACATCCGCAGCCGGACCCCGGGACGGGGCGGCCCGGCCCTTACCTGTCGATGCTGATCACGCACAGGGTCATGATCGAGGCCGTGCAGCACATGACGTCCATGGCGATGAAGACGTTGCAGAAGAAGTGGCCAAAGATCCACTTGCCCCCGATGAGGTCGGTGACGCTGACGAAGGGCATGACCGCCACGGCCACCGAGAGGTCGGCCAGCGCCAGGGACACGATCAGGTAGTTGGAGGGCTGGCGGAGCTTCTTGACGAAGCACACCGAGATCACCACCAGGCAGTTGCCGGCGATCGTCAGCAGCGTGATAAGCGTCAGGATGGAGCCGATCACAACTTTCTCGGCTCTGCCGTAGTTGATCTGCTCCCCGCAGCCAGAGGCATTGTCCGGCGGCGCGTCCCAGGTGGGCACCGGGCTGGCCGTCACCTCTGGGACCCCGCGCAGCAGGTGCGGCGCCCAGGAGCCCGAGACCGGGCCGGCGCCGTCGGGGCTCAGGTCCGGCAGCCCGCGCCCCACCTCCGGCAGGAGCAAAGAGCGGAGGTGCCCATAGAGGTCCGGGCGGCCGCTGCTGTTAACGTCCATCATCGTGCCGCTGTGCGCTGCTGCCCATGGAGCCGGCGCCCCCGCCACGCGCTCCGGCCGCCGGCCCGGGGGGCTTCACCTCGCGGGTTCCGCTCCGCCCGGCCCAGCCATGGAGCGCGCGCCGGCCGCTGGGGGGCGCCTCGGCTCGGCCTCGCGGCCCCGCACGTCCCAGGGCCCCAGCCGCTGCGGACCACGCGGAAGCGCGGCCGCGCCGAGACTCCCTGCGGGAGGCGCCTCCGGCACCGACGGACGTCCGCGACGCGCAGCTCGCGGGCCCGCGGGCACGGCTCGGCTGGCCGCCCCGCAGCCCGCAGCGCGCACCAACCGCGCGCTTCGGCCGAGCGCGCCCAGGAGGCAGCGGCAGAAGTTGCGGAGTGCGCCCCGCCCCTCGCGCCCGCCGCCGCCGCCGCCGCCGCTCCCCTGCGGCAGCCACGCCGCGTCCCCGCCGCCGCCGCCGCCGCCACTGCCGCCACTGCCGCTGCCCGCGCCCCTCGGGCTCCCGGGACGGGCTTCCCCGGCTGTGCCCGGCCGCCGCCTCTCCCGCGCCTCCCTGCCGGGCGGGGGGCGGTGCTCCCCGCGCCTCCCCGGATCCCGAGCCCGTTCGCTCACGGATCCCTCTGTGCGGCTGGAGGCGCAGACCCCCTCCGACAGACTCGAGCGTCCTCACAGAATGAACGACACTTGGATGGGGGAGGACTCGGGGGCCGGCGGACGCTCGGACTCATTGCAAAATGAACCTGGAGAGGATTTTTTTTTTCTTAATTAAAAAACCTTTTGGAGCACTACACCAAGCAACAAATAGATACTTCCGTTTCCTATTTTGCCCACTTAAGAGAAAGCGAAGATAGAAAAGGAGAAGCAGCCGAATGGGGTGGGGGTGGGAGCTCAGAAGAAAGCAGGGAGAGGGTGGGATGCCTTCAGGATTTGGCACCCAGGAGGAGCTGGGGGCTCTGGGGAAGGGACCAACACGGGGCTTAAACCCATTGTGACTAACCCTCTAGCGTCTGGAAACGGGCCTCTCGGGCTCTGAAAATAGACCCGGGCTGTTTTTATATTCTGACTTCAAAGCTTAATATACTGAAATGAGGGTTAATTTTCCCGTGGTATTCTGGAAATCTTGCCCGTAAGCGAAGAAATGACCGGTTATAATGTTCTGCAGAAGAATCCTGGAGGTGTATGTAGACTTAGTGCCTATTGCCTAAAATCCCCTTGGTATTCAAACCCTGTCAGAGTGGCTGATTTTTATTATTTGTGAGACTTACTTCACTCCATTTTGTATAAAGGTTTTATTGGAAACCAGCAGTGATTTCTTTAAAGAGTCTAAAAATAATCAAATCTGTTTTCTTTTCTAGTTAGGCCCTAGCAGATTATAAATAGGAAGAAAGGGAACAGAAATCTCAAAATGTATTGATCTGAGAGCTGAATAATACTCTCATTCTTCAAGGTGGGTATTAGCCCTATTTTTCCAGATAAGGAAACACAGTTGCTACTGCATTCAGCTGGTAATAGGTTTCGAACTGAAGTTTATCTGATTAGTATGCCCATATTCTTCCCTCTACACATTCAAAAACAGAATTTTTTAAGTAAAAAAAAAAAAAAATCCCTACATGGTGGGCTAATGGTCACTATTTATGAACATGTCAGGGTCTCTCCTCTGAAATAAGCAGATCAATATATTGAGTCAGAGGAAGGGTGGAAGATAGTTACATAGGCCGCAAAGCAATACTATTTAGTAGTTAAGAAAATGGATGAGGAAATGTCTTCAATCTTACTTAATGTTAGTGTTAAACATAATTTCAGATAAAAGAAAGCTAGTTTGCAGCTGGAAGGCATCTAAGAAACCATTTGTTTACCCTTCAAGACAGAGAGGGAAATAGAGGTTGAGAGCAGTTTAATGACTTAGCCAAGATCATATATGACTACACTGAAATGGTTCAATTTTCTGGTTTTGAGTTTAGAATTGTCTCAAGGACTCTTAAAAATTCTTTAAGGGGGTAATTTCACAAGCTACTTTTGACTTTTCTTATTTTAACTCTTCAATCATTTTAACTTATTTTGACTTTCCTCTTCTTTTCCCCCCCTGAGTAATCAGGCTAACTTACATTCTGTCTTGGCTCTCGTAAATAATATCCCACATTAATGAATTATACAAAGAATTTAAAAGCAATAGTTTTATTATTTGAATCTACAGTTAATATAATTTGCCACCTACACTCCTACCAGCTCTTAACCCGGGCTACTTATTTCATAGCAGCTTCTGATGTTTTTTGCATTCACTTTTTCATTGTAGGACACCAAATAATCAGTAAAATACTACTTTCAAATTGACTTCCTCTTCCATTTTCCATATAGCATCAGGTCCAAACTCCCCTTTTTATAGAGCAGTCACCTCTATCACATTATCCTTGGTGATGGCTGGGTGTATTTCCTTAGAGTTGCTAGGTTTTTAATTTATAAGCTGTCACAATGCATAAACATGGTTATTGAAAATCTCTGCTTCTGAAGCATTACCTTGCTTATGTTGAGTTTAGATTTCATCTATCATTATTCCAGAATCCTGACAGAACTATCGGGAATTCTTTGTTTCCCTCTAACCTTGACTAACAAATAATCCTCTCTTCATAAAAACGCTAAAAATCTCATGTATATGTTTCCATAATTTTCTTGTAATGAAAAGCTAAAGGTAGAGCCTCATGAAATGTCCATAAAATACCTAAACACTCACCTAAATGTGTTATTTGTTTTGTCCTTGGTTTCCTAGTGTTGAAAATCCATACCAAGGTGTTGCTTCCCTCATCCTCCCCCTGCCCACCCACTCTTTAGCAGTTAAACTGGAGAGAATAAGAGAAGTGTTGGCATTTAAATCAAATTGTGTTGTTCGTTTTCATCCCTTTTATTTCTTTTACTTAAAAAATAACTCTGCTGCTTTAAGAAGTATGAAACCTGTCTAGACTCTCACTTCCTATAACAGCAGTCTCATAAAATTGTCAATGAGGGCACTTGAGACTATAGCTTTCCGATGTTTCCAACTGGTAATCTCCCTCTCTCAAAACTGCTCTGGGGTAGTAGAGAAGAGCAGCCGAGGCCTACAACATGAATTACCGTCTTTTTATAAGCTCTTCCTCCCTCTAGGTACTCATCTAGCTCATCCACAAGCATATGCTTAATCGTATTTATGCAGACGCACACATACCCATCCATAGGACATAAGCTTAGAAGAGTCTTTTCCCCTAAAACCAGCATATTCTGACAATCTAGATTTGCTTTAAGAAACACAAGTAAAATAAAGTTTTCTATGCCATAGGATCCACTGGCAACTCACTAGTCAGTTAAGCATACTAATGTCATGCTGACTGGGGTTCCAGTAATTTCCAATGCCCAATGGAGCTGACTTCCTACAGAGTTACTCTTTTACTTCTCCAAAGTTTTTCAGCTTCTCACTTTTACACCCCACTGCCTCACTCAACTAAACTATTCGCCAGGGTGTCCCTTGATCCCAGAACTGGATGAGGAAAGACTAGGAGAACCAGAATGCTTGGGCAAATGTCGTGCTAAGATGTTGACAAATAAATATCCAAATACTACCCTATGGCTACCAGTTGGGCTGTGGAGCATAGCACAGAGACAGAAGTCAGAACACCCATCCTCATGACAATGACTGAAATCTGTCAACAGACACTGGGGAGGCTCACCTGGGATAAGAGCCGCTAGCTAGGCTGGAACCAGGAATGCCCCTTTCTCTGTGACGACCCCTTTTACCATAGCTAGTATTATCCTTTCTAGATTCCTGAAGCATTTTTTTCATATCTTTATTCTAGTATCTACCAGTGCAATATGCTTTACATTTACCCGACTCTCTTTCCACTAGACTGTGAACTTCCCAAAGACAAGGATATTTTCTTATTTCTGCCATGTGCTAGGTGTTCAATAAACATTTGTCAAATAAACTGAGTGCAGAACAATGCCTACAACCAAGTGTCATTCATGATGTAAAAGAATTCCTCAGCTTAAAAGTAAATTGCGAGTTTTGTTTTATTTTAGATATATGCATCCTTTAATTATGCTACCTTTGTTTGCATTGTCTGTTAAGGCTGACAACAAAAATGTACTTCTTTTCTTTTGTTCCTTCCATTAGAAAATTTTCATTCTCTTTACAAAATAAATATAACCTTTAAAAATTGTCATAAGAAAAGATAAATAGAAAATCAAAGAACAGATCCAAGAACACTTATTTTTAAATTACTCAATTTTTTCATGCTAGGATTCTTTTGAAATGTAAGTGGTACATGCGCACCCCCTAGTGGGAAATCTTTTCCTCAATACAAATTCCACAAAGAGAAAAACTCCCACGGAGAGCTTTTGTCAGGGAACAAATTCAACAATGTTGGCTTTCATGCTCTGAACCTGAAGGACTAATTAAAAGTAAAATGAAGTTCTTCGTAGCATTCACTTTTTGATTGAGTCAACATTTACTGAGTGTCTAATACTGCAAGTTGTAGTACAATACGCAAAGCCTCATAGTATAGGTATGAACTAAAGATGAGCCCACAGAAAGAGGCGTTGGACCGGACTGGGGAAACCAAAGAATTCACAGAGCTAACATCTCAGTTCAACTAGATATTGCATCGGGAGACTGGAGGAAAGGGGACAGGGTTCCATAAATATGGGACACACTTTTTAAATAAATATGTTTAGATTCTAATATGTTTAAATTTAGATTTATTTTTCTAAAGATTTTATTTATTTGAGAGAGAGAGAGAGCAGGAGCAGGGGGAGGGGCAGAGGGAGAAGCAGACTCCCCACGGAGCAGAGAACCCAATGTGGGACTCGATCCCAGGACCCTGGGATCATGACCTGAGCTGAAGGCAGATGCTTAACTGACTGAGCCACCCAGGAGCCCTAAATTTAGATTTAAAATAACTAACTGAATATTGTCAGTACTTCTAACTTACATGCAATATTTGTGAGTAAAGCCTAAATACATATATTTACTTATTTAACATGTATTAGATGGTATATAAAAGATGATGATATACATAGATGTATGTCTATAAGGATAGTATGTATATATGTGAGTCACCATAAATGTGAGTGCTACAAATGCAGAGTGATGCAGGGGGCCTGCATTGTCAAGCCAAATAACAGCAGCAGTATTACTGCAATGACACAATTTTTTGAAATGAGGAACAACTCCTCTAGTTTTCTTGCAGTTCTAACCAACTCATAATTCCAAGCAAAGTAAAGTATAGTCTGTTTACTCAATAGTTATATTCCTGGAAACTTCTGTGTAAATAAAAAAATTGTGAGAAAAAATTGCTGTGCATTTATATATAAAACCTGTCTAGGTTCTAGATGCAAAAATACGATAAACAAGCTTTGCCCATTCCAGACAAGGAGCAAGTGTTCATCCGACAAGACTTTCTCATACATTGCAGGAGAGCTAGCATCCCTGGGCCCTTCCTGCTAAAGCTAGTAGCAGCCATCCTACTTCTCAATTATTGGGACAACACTAAGTCCATAAAAATACCCACATAAATTTTCAAGCCCCCCCGCCAAAAAATACATGGTTGGCTGGGAGGTAGAATAGAGGGCATCAACACTGTTGCAGAACACTGATTTAAAGAATGGTTCATCAAACATTTTCTGTAAAGTATAATATATATATTTTATGATTTCCAAGCCAAGATGCAAGGTTGAGGCTATTATATAGGTCCTTAAATAGCAAAACTTCCTCGTGTAATTTTCATTCACAGTAATGATATGACTTGAAAAAGACAAGTTAAGCAGTATTATCATAAAGTTTAAATGCTTAAATCAGAATACCATTTTTGGATCATAGTCTTCATGCTACAGTATGAGGTTAGACCATAATATTCATAGCTGGAAACCAGTTTCTGTGCAGAAAATGACCTAGATTATTCCTAGCCAGATGAATTTCCCAAAGACACAATTTTGCTATGTATGAACAAATCAGTTTATGTGATTTTTTTAAAAAGGGAGATGGGGGAGAAAAGAATATCTAAAGGAGATATATCATCAACCAAAAGGAGACTAAATCTGACCCAGTCTTCCTTGATGAGCCAAGCTGAAGATATTTTCCTTGATAACATTAACAAGGAAATCCCTTTCTGCAATTTAAAAATTTTTCAGTATCCACTACATCCATTTATAGATATTTGGAGCATGAACTGTGTGGTTAACTACCATGGCTATTATTTTTGTATAGTATTTAAGTTTAGAGCTCAAAATGGTTTCTAGTCAATGGTACAATAAATTGGCTAAAATTCTGTGTCTTGATAAAATCTTGTCACATTGTGCTTATGTTTCCTAAGTCTGATGTTAAAAATGACCCCTGCAGGAATCCCATCTGTAGTCATGGTTACCAATTCTGACAAATCTGCTTTAAAATTCTCAAAATTCTTCTCCATACACACAAAAAAAGCCACTTCCTAATCATGTGCCTTTTTTGGGGCACCATTTCCAGATGATATTTAGTCATATCGAAATTTTCAACAACACAAATAGCTTTTATATATCTACTTGATTATCAACTGCAATAGAAAATGCCCAAAATAACTTGATTTTTAAATGTCATTTATCCTGCAAGTTCCAAGCTGTATTTCCAACATACTGAGCCATAGAATTTATAGTTACTATGTTCAGAAGTGCTAATTTCTGTTTAGGACCTGTTCTTTCTTTTGCTTTCAATAAACATTCTTTGTAAACTTGCCTCTGGTTAAGAAGTTGTAGTTGCCTGAGCAATTTTTGTTTTCACTTAATATGCCACGATTTCAAGGCAGCATCACTGCAATGGGTAATTTTATCTATCACCTTGACTGGGCCACAGGGTACCCAGATATTGGTCAAACATTATTCTGGCTGTGTATGAGGGTTTTTTTCCTGAATGAGATTAGCATTTGAATCAGTTGGCTGAGTAAAGCAGAATTAACCTCCCTAATATGGGGGGGGGGGGGCTTCATCCATCAGTTGGAGGCCTGAATAGAACAAGAGGTCCAATTCTTCTTCAAGTAAGGGAGGATTCCTCCTGCCTGACTGCCTTCAAGCTGGGACAATGTTTTTTGGTTTTGTTTTGTGTTTTTTCTGTCTTTGGACTGAAGCTGAAATATCAGCTCTTTCTGGGTCTTGAGCCTGCCGGCCTTCAGACTGGAGTTACATCAGCAGCTCTCCTGGGTCTCCAGCTGTCCACCTGCAGATTTGGGGACTTGTCAGCCTCCATAATCCCCTGAGCCAATCACTAATATGATACACACACACTTTTTTGGTTCTGTTTCTCTGGAGAACCCTGACGAATAGAACCACTTATTTTACTTGTATTAAAAAACCAACTCTGATTGAAATTTCAGTCCTCCTCTTTCCATTCATTATCATCACACATCTTTCTAAATACCAGTTCTTCCTTCAATTTCTTTCCTAATGTCTTCTTAAGTTGTATTCTTTTGTCACAGGCATACTTTGCATCTTAAAGAGGTAAGAATATTCTTTATTTTCACAAGGCTAATTTTTATAATATACAAGCCTTCTCCATCTGTTTTTCATTTTCAATTTTTGATAGAAATATAGATATTAAAAAAATTTCACTTTCATTTTAATTGCATGTTAAAAAACAACAACAACAACAACAACTAACATTGCAAACAGGGATAGACTACCCTGGCTCAGAAGATGGATAAATTTGGAAGATACCAGGTCAGTAATGGGAGTTTGTAGGGGAAGACAAGAAGATGAGAGAGGAATAATTGAGAGAGGCTTCCTGGATTGGTGAGGTCTTATGGAGTCCCCTTAGAATTCTAGGTTTAGCAATTAACTACTCTAGTATGTTTTATCAGGAGCTCTGGGAGAAGCTGGGCAGATTGTTCACTACACAAACTTACCAGCCATGTGGTGAATGGGAGCAAATACAAACACAAGAGGAAGGGTACCGTTTTTCAATCTGCACAGGAGCTCCTGTAAGTGCTCCATCATTGGGAATAAGAGAGGGAGTTCTTTTGGGGTTGCTGGTGTATCATGCCAGCACACCATATGCACAGTTCAGTGAATTTCTGGCCATGTGTTTAGATAACTGAATACATCCAACAGCTACAGTTGTGATGATGTGGGTATGAAGGTGAACAAGAGCTCATGGGTTCATTGATTAAATCTGCAAATTTTGACTGAGCACTGTCTACTTTGTGCCAGTTCTGGATAAACTCCAAACCTCTGCATCTTGTTACTTTTCAATTCCATGCATCAAAATCTAAATCAAGCACTCCCTCTTCCAGGAAAACATCCTGTATCTCCTCCAAATCTCCCAAACTCCCCCTCGATCTGGGAAAGAAGATCCTGCCAGATGCCCCTGACACACCTGTGCAAATCATGTTATAATACTGCTTTCTTGCCTTGCCCCCCACCTCAATCATAAGCTGCCAGAGGACAGGGGCCCAGTGAAGTGCTCATTTACGAAAGGGGACCCAAGTGAAAAGAGGATAAGGACAAAGATTAGCTGAACACACACTGACTTTTGGGGGCCAGCTCAAGAAAGACAGCCCTTTGGAGAGAACAAGAAGGGCTCAAAGGTTGCTTTGGATACCAAAAGCCACCCTTTCTTTCTAAACTCCCCAAGGAAGAGGAAATGACTCAAGAGCCAGCTATCTTCTCTGACCTCAGATATAATAGGAATAACAGTATCTCCCTTACTGGCTGGTTGTGATGATTAATCAGATAATGGATACAAAGTGGATACAAAATGGATAAATCAGATAATGGACACAAAGTACATAGAGTAATTATACAGTACTATTATTTTCCAGGCAGAAATTTTCAGGGTCTCCTTCAAACTCCGGATCCTTGCTACCTCAGCTTTCCCTGCAGGCTAACTTCTGACCCTTCTTCCTTGTTCTTCTCCCCTATCACCATCCCATCCTATCTCTCCCTCCTCCCTTCCCAACCTCCAACTCTCCCCACTGCTTGCCTTGCCCAGCAGACAGTACAGGAAGGGAAAATTGAGCCAAACTGCCCAGATCTACATGTAGCTCTATCCCTATTACCTGAGCCATAGATTTCTCAGATGTAAAGTGCAGATGTTGCTAAACAAAAACAAAAGCAAAAAACTAGTACTTAACTCACAGTTGCTTTGAAAATTAAATAAGATATCTAAGTAAATACTTACCAAATTGGCTGGCCAAATTAGCTGGCCCTCAGTAAAGAGTTCAGTTACTCTTATCTATTCATTTTCTTTTTCCCCCTTTCTTTTCCTCTTCACCTAGGCCTCAGGTGAAAATGAGAAAAGAAGTTTAACTGGTACAGTTCACAACAAGAGCACCATGACTTTCAAAGAAAGAAGCCCTCTTTAGTCTAATGGTGACATCAAAGAATCAGTTATCTTATTCACCTTCACCACACATTGGTCACATTTCTGACCAATCTAGATTTAATGGTCATAGGTGAAGATGCCTGTATGATCCTGCAAAATTAACACTAGATTTTCTGATGAAAAGCAGAGTTTGCTTTGCATGACCTTGTTCTATTTACAGAAGTAAAAAATTCTTTTGTTCTTACTTAGGAAATACCAAGTATTGGAAAAAAGCAAAATATTTCTTCTTTATTAAATTTAACCAAAAGGAGAATTGCATGCTACCACATGGAACAGAGCCCTCTTTTTTCTTTTTTTTTTTAAAGATTTTATTTATTTATTTGAGACAGAATGAGAGAGAGAGAGAGAGAGCGGGAGGGTCAGAGGAAGAAGCAGGCTCAGCTGCCGAGCAGGGAACCAGATGCGGGACTCTATCCAGGGACTCCAGGATCATGACCTGAGCCAAAGGCAGCCGCTCAACCAACTGAGCCACCCAGGCGCCCCAGAACAGAGCCCTCTTTTTTTTTTTTTTTTTTTTTTTAAGATTTTATTTATTTATTTTGAGAGAGAGAGAATGAGAGACAGAGAGTATGAGAGGGAGGAGGGTCAGAGGGAGAAGCAGACTCCCTGCCGAGCAGGGAGCCCGATGCGGGACTCGATCCCGGGACTCCCGGATCATGACCTGAGCCGAAGGCAGTCGCTTAACCAACTGAGCCACCCAGGCGCCCGAACAGAGCCCTCTTAAAATTCCCTTCTGAAATCAGGAAAGAAAGCATGTAAAGAAGGACTAATCAAGGTGTGGTCCATAGACCAGAGACTATGTACTGTTTAAGTACAGAAATTGGAAACTGTTCAGAAACGTTTATAGCACTTTGGTATTGTCTGGATATCTAAGCCTCCAATCAGTGGACTCTTCTTATTCAGCTGAGTATAGGGCAATTCAGTCGTTGTCAAATCAGTTTTATGAGGCCAGAGCTGCTTACCGGTAATGCACAAGGGACCACGTACGGGTCTGCGAAGAATTGGACACGGGGTAGGATACGGTAGGACGGGGTGGAGGCGAAACTGGCCCTTTGTCAGTCTGAGAAGCACCGATGTAAACTGTAGTTCCACAATTTTACGTTGTCTGATAATTTGTCAATCTTCGAGAGTTCCTTTAAATGAGGTCCAAAAATGTGGAAACATCAAATGTGTGGGATATATGCCACTTTGTACCCTTCTCAGATGGAAAAGTGACACATCTCAGTTTTGCATCTGCCTTGTCGAACCTCTTTGGCTAAACCGGTACAGGGGCTCACCGCTCGTCCTAGAGAGAGCCCTGCCATCTCGTGGCTGGGGACGGTGACCGCAAGGGAAAGCCGCGTGCTGGGGACCGCCTGTCCTGATCGGACATAAAGACCCTTTCTCCGAGGTCTTCTGTAGTTCTCCCTCTTCCCGATAAGCCCTTTTAAAGAACAGGATGGACTTTGGGAGGCGGAGGGAAAAGGGTTTCTTATGACTGTTTCAAAAGCGCTTCCAGCTCTTGGCAAAAGCGTCCGGTTCGCGAAAGAATCACTTTCTACAGTATTTCCTAGGAGGAATGGTGGGAGATGTGAATGCCTCCGAGGGAAACCAAACATTCTCATTCAGAAGAAGGCAAAGAAGGATTGAAGTAAGGATGTGGATTTCCACACACTAACTTGCTGGTACTTCTAGGCGAGGCAAGTGCCTTTGAACCTTAAAGTGAATACCTATTTAAGTGGAGGGAGGGGCGGACTGCGCAGATAAACTACAATTCCCAGCAGGCCGGAGGGGGAGGGGGCCGTGCGGCTGCGCAGACGGGCGCACGACGGTCATGTGATTTCAGCATGGCTGTATTCGCGGATTTGGACCTGCGAGCGGGTTCCGACCTGAAGGCGCTTCGCGGGCTGGTAGAGAACGCCGCTCACCGTGAGTCTCCCCGGCTTTGCGGGCCGCGGTGCCTGCCCAGCCTCGCTGTCCCCCAGACCATCGGGCCACGTTCAGAAGGGACTCCAGGGCCTGTCCTCGTCCAGGTTTCCCGGGATCTCGGGGATGTCCCCGGTAGCTGATGCTGCCACGGTGTTGCTCTGATCCCGGGCGCGGGAAACTCGAAGGCACTTGGGAGCTCTTACCCGCTCCAGCTCCTTCTCCCACGCAAATTGAAAAAAACTGAGGCTCTGAGAGGATGGGGGATTTGCATGGATCCCCACAGCTGATGGATGGCAGAAGGCAGGGCTTCCAAGTGTGTAAGTCTCCCACGCCAGGGCTTTTAGTATCACCCCTTTCTGCCTTACAGCAGTATCAGAGCAATTCGGGGAATTGAGCACAGACGGGGAATGCTGTGGGAATTCAAAGACGGGGGAGAGGGACGTGAGGGTGACATCGTGGGAATAATATTATTAAGAAGAAGGGGAGGTAGGGGGAAGAGGGAAGACGTACTAGGCGGGTGGGAGGGAAGCAGCATGGCCAGAGTGCTAGAATGTCACTCATATTTGAATCCAAGGGAAGCAAAAACCTTGAGAGATAAGACCCTCTTTAATTATTGGATTTAATCATGACTGTTGTCTTCTTCCTTCCACTGTAAAGTGTGGGGATAGCGAAGTTTAAAAATAAGGAGGTTTCTATGGAGCCTGTCAAGTAATGGATGCTCATTAACTATTTGGGGGTCGGGGAGGAAAGAAGGAAATCAAACAAACTGATGAGAGAGAGAGAACCATTCTTTTGGCATTAATATGCATTATCTTTTAATACTAGTATCCTGCCGTCCCCATTGGTATTTAAGTAACTTAAAGATAGGAGTCATTATTTTCGGTAGTCCAAATGTCCAGAACAATGCTGTATTGAGTCTGATAAAGCAAGGCCCTGGCCTCAGAGAGTTCACAATCTACTGATGGTGGGCAGCTGGAAAGGAGAGGTGAGCAGTGGTGTGAGGGAGTGATTACTCCATTTCTTCCTAGGAGAGGGGCCTCTTAAGGAAGTAGAAAGGGTAAAAAGCAAAAGAAATGAGCGAGAAAAAAGGTATCGTACTAATAATACATCACAGAGGTCAAACAGCCCTGCCTCTGTGCCAGGCGCTGCTCTAAATCATCCTATGCTTTTTATCTTATTTATTTCTCATGACAGTTGTGTGAGCTAAGTTCTGTTAACACCATTTGACAGTTGAAGAACCTGAAGCTTGAAGTTAAGTACTTGTAAGTGGTAATACTTAGATTTGAAAGCAGGCGGTCTGACATCAGAGCCCATACCCACAACCGCTGTTCCTACTGACCCCTAATCTTGACATGAATTGAGCTGAGCCCATGTGTACAGGAAAGACGTTACGTTTAACAAGAATGTTCAATTTTTCTTTTCAGTTGGCTATTCAGTTGTTGCCATCAATCATGTTGTCGAATTTAAGGAAAAGAAACAGGTAAAAAACAATTTCTGAAGTTAATAATAACCAGCATTTACAGTTGTCTTTCTTTGTTTATATTGGTAATGTGGAAGCTACAGATGAGCATATTTCTTAAATGCACCCTCTTGTGTACTATCTTATTTTACATGTTAACAACTGAGTCAATGCAAAGTTTTTTGTGAAGTACTAGGGCATGGTAGAAGGATTCTTAAAGTTGAACTGATGTTAATTAAATAACTTTCAATAATTTCTAGAAGTACATTGTTATTGACTGAATTGTAATCACAGTATTTAGTCCCTTTTATTTTACTGACGTGGACTCATTACTAATTGATTCCCCTCTTAAACATGCTCATAAATGTGTATATTTCTCTTCAGACCAACAACTGTACCTTTTAGATTATTTCAACCTAAAAACTATTTTTCATCCCTCCTATCCATTGATGTTCCCAACTGCTTCTTTGATCTCCAGCTTTCTTCCTTTTTTAAAAAACTTATTTAGTGTTGGGGCGCCTGGGTGGCTTAGTCGTTAAGTGTCTGCCTTCGGCTCAGGTCATGATCCCAGGGTCCTGGGATCAAGCCCCACATGGGGCTTCCTGCTCAGCGGGAAGCCTACTTCTCCCTCTCCCACTCCCCCTGCTTCTGTTCCCTCTCTCACTGTCTCTCTCTCTCTCTGTCAAATAAATAAAAAATAAAATCTAAAAAAACAAAACAAAACTTACTTAGTGTTTCTGTATATCAGAAATTAACTTTTCTGAAAACCCCTTGTAAGTTTTCCATTACGCTTCATTCCTTTAACATGTACAATCTAGGGTGACTGTTTATTGTTTTTTGTAGGAAATTGAAAAACCGGTAGCTATTTCTGAACTCTTTACAACTTTGCCAGTTGTACAGGTGGGTATTTTGTTGTTTAAGAACCATAATACCTATTCAAATATGCCCAATTTTATGTAGGGTTCTCTAACCTGCACTGTTCCTTCCTCTCCCAGTCTTGCTTTTCCACAAGACTCAACTCTTCCATGAAGCATTCTCTTACTATCAATTCAGTACTTCTTTGATGATCTTTTTTCCTGAAATCCTGTAACCTTTAAATAATCTTGTTATGTAGTTTAACACGTGTACATCTTTATTTTGCTAATTATATTATAAATTCCTTGAGAATGAAGACCAGCTTTTACTGATAGTCATATCCTTTATTGCTGGCACCTTTTAATGACTACTTTCCACTAGTAAAGAGGAAAATCAGTCATTGGCATTTTGAACTTTTTTGATAGAATGTTTTTGTTTATAGGGAAAATCAAGACCGATCAAAGTCTTAACTAGACTGACGATTATTGTTTCAGATCCATCTCACTGCAATGTTTTGGTAAGTTATTTTTTCTTCTTTTTGGCCTTATAAGTTGTTGTACTGGTTAATGTTTAACCTTACTCCCTACTTTTTTTTTTTTTTAAGATTTTATTTATTTACTTGACAGAGAGCACAAGCAAGGGGAGTGGCAGGCAGAGAGAGAGGGAGAAGCAGGCTCCCTGCTCAGCCCGACGTGGGGCTTGATTGCAGGACCCCGGGATCATGACTGAGCCGAAGGCAGATGCTTGACCGACTGAGCCACCCAGGCACCCTGAACCTCACCCCCTTCTTAAATCCCTTGCCCCCAGATACGATACCTGCCTACTCTCCCTATCCTCAGAATTCACATAGCATAACAGTCTCTTCTACTCTTGGCACATATATAGGGATACCATAGTTAAAGAATCCTTTGACAACTGTTATTCATTGAACTTACATGAACCAGACATAAGGTGGGTGCTAGGGATATTGCTGTGAATAATACAGACAGAATTGTTGAACTTAGGAAGGTTATAGTTTAATTGACAAGACAAGCACTAAACAGATAATTAAGAATGTGAGGAATATTTGAAAAGTTGGAGGTAGTAAATAAAGGATGCTCTGAGAATATGTATCGGGGGCCCAACCTAAGGAAGTTGATGTTCCACCTGGGGCCAGAAGAATCAGTAAGTGTTATATAGGTGTTGAGCAGAAGAGTGTTCCCACAGACAGGATGGATTAGACACAGGTCCTGGGTCCCAGAAAAACATGGCGTTTTCTGGGAAATGAAACACCAATAGGGCTGAGCCTCGTGAGCTGGCTAACCTGGGATGAGGTTAGGGAGATAGGTCTGGGTGAGCAGTTGGAATCCCTTGAAAGTTTTAACTGAGGGAGTGAAATTATGATGTTTGCATTATAGAGACTGGATCAGAGGGGCTGAGGGGATTTGAGAGGCTTGATGGAAGGCAGAGGATTGACAGGATTTGATGGTTGATTGGATGTAGTATGACTACTCCCTGGCACGGCCTGATCAGCCTGCTAGGTAGATGGTGGCACTTTTTCCTGAGGCGGGACATAACAAAGAGGAGCAGGTTTGAGGACACCGTGTTTGGGTTATGGGGTTATTGTGAGGGTTCCAGTGGAGTTGTCAAATGGGCAGTTGGAAAAAGGGGTGTGGCCCCCAGAATAGTGGTCTGATTAAAGATACTGATTTGGAAGCTGTCTCTCTGTAGAGAATAAATGAAGTCATGACAATGGATGAGAATCCCTGGTTCATGCACGACATGTGAAGAGAAGTTCTAGGACAGAGTTCTGAGGAACTTCAGCATTTAATGGTGGAGTAGAGAAGGGGGAGCTAGGATTGGAGACTGAGGCGGGACAGTGAGAAATAGGAAAACAAGGAGGAAAGGGAGAAGGGAAACGTGAGGAAGGGTCAGCAGGATCAGTGAGCCCGAGTAGTCCAGCAGGAGAGGGGCTCAAACATGTCTTCAAATATTGACAAGGGAGTCATTGGTTGCCTTAACAAAAACCATCTCCATGGAAATGGTAGGGATGTGAGGAAATGCAGACGGTGTGTGACACTGACTTTGCTTGAGAAGTTGACTCCATAGGGGAGCAGAAGACACAGAGAGGTTTGTGGATGAGAACCTGCTGTCTGGGCTTTGGTAGGTGGGAGAGAGGAGTATGCCTGCCGATGGGAAGGATCTAGTCAAGGAGGGAGAAAGCGAGATCCCTGAGAACGTGAGCAGTTTTATCTTGAGCTGGAGTGGACTCCTCTGCCATAGAACAGGAATCATCAAGGAAAGGCTGGACTCCTTTACAACGATTAGCACTGCTTAAAAAAAATGGAAAGCCCAATTCTGGTATTTTATACAACTGCAAGGCAGGGTTCTGGTTCTCTGGGCCCAGGTAGAGCTCACTTTTGATGGGTCACAAAGATGTTCATTTTCTCTTTTTATCATGAGGATCCTGGTGGACCCTTTTTGTCACCTTAGCAATTGGGAGTGGGCAAGCAGAGGGCACAGAATGCTAGGTCCTAACTTTTCTAAGACCTGAAGCCTGCCCTGTGTCAGCGTGTCTGCCCAGCAACCCTTCCTGCCTGCTTCCTCCTCTGATTTTTAGAATGCCTTTTCTTTTTACAAGATAAGAGGTAAAAACTTTAAAGGTGCAAACAGGCAAAGAAGAAATATCACATATTATCCCATCATTCAGAGACACCCCCACCCCTACCCCATGTAGTTAAGTATTCATGTGTAACTTTTGACTCCCCAAAAACTTCACTACTAACAGCTTCACTGTTGACCAGAAGCCTCACTGATAATATAAACAGTTGATTAACACACATTTTGTATGTTCTATGTCTTACATACTATATTCTTACAATAAAGTAAGCTTGAGGAAAGAAAATGTTATTAAGAAAATCACAAGAGGGGCGCCTGGGTTGCTCAGTCGTTAAGCGTCTGCCTTCAGCTCAGGTCATGATACGAGGGTCCTGGGATCGAGCCCCGCATCGGGCTCCTCGCTCTGTGGGAGGCCTGCTTCCCCCTCTCCCACTCCCCCTGCTTGTGTTCCCTCTCTCGCTGTGTCTCTCTCTGTCAAATGAATAAATGAAATCTTTAAAAGAAAATCACAAGAAAGAATATATTTATAGCACTGTACTAGATTTATTAAAAAAAAAAAAAAAATCCATGTATGGGTGGACCTGTGCAGTGCGAACCCATACTCAGGGCTCAGATTCTTAGTTTCCCAGCCTTTTCATACACATACACATATGGTATTAAGTTCGAGATTCTCATTTTTAAGCAATAACTCTTTAACTGATCTATCCCTTTCCTGCTGTCAGAGAACTGTCAGGTATTTTCTTGCACATCTAGTATTTTAATTTATATTTAACAGTATTCTTATTGTGAACCTAATCGTATCATGCTTAGTATGTGTATTTCTTGTCTCACAAAAAAATGGTGAGTTCCATTGAAAGCCCAGACACATGCCTTAAAAGAGTTCGTATCCCCAGTGCCCTGCACACAGTAGGTGCTCAGTAAATATCTGGCAACCTCCTCCACTCACTTGTAAGAGCACGAACTATCCAATTTGATTTTTACATCTCAAGCACAGTTTGGTACAGAGTTAAAGGGTAACAATGTGGGAAGGAGGGTGATAGGTGGGATCTGAAACCTCATGTGCTTAGGTGGGCTTTTCTGTCCACATACAAAGCGAAGCAGAAATGGCATGTAAGAAATGTTATGTGATTAAAATAAGTGCAGCTAGACCACGAGTCAGAATTCCACGTGTGCACTCTTTGTTACTGTACAATAACGTTCTTTTTGTATTGCCAGAGAGCAACGTCTTCAAGGGTCCGGCTGTACGATATCATTGCAGTTTTTCCAAAGACAGAAAAACTTTTTCATGTAAGTAACAGATAGGGAAAGAAAATAGTATTTATTATTTTATATAAGAAGTCTGATGTTCTGCTTTTGCACGTGACCTGTTTCACTCCATCTGGAAACTTTTAAGATTTTTCATGTATACTTGGGATTCTGGAATTTCACGAGGGGATGCTTCGATGGCATGTGTTGTTTTGTTTTGTTTTGTTTTACTCATCTTGCTGGATATTTCATGGGCTCAGATTGAAAGAGTCTCTCAGGTTTTTTTTCTGTTTCTTTATCTCTGCTTCATTCACTTATTCATTCATTCATTTGAAACGTCTCTTAAATAAATGTTGGTCTGTCTCCTTCAAAGCTCTGAAATCACTTCAGTTTCTGCCCTTCGTACTATTCACTGCTGCCTGTGAGGGAAGAAAGGTGCAAAGTTCTGCTGTGGCATAAAAGATCTCTCTGGTTTGGCTTTCTCCTTTGCATGCTCTGAGGTGTGGTCCATATGCCAGCATGATCATGTCAGCCTTTAGTCTTCCAGAAGTTCTTCAGAATCAGCTATCTGCTGATACTATTGCCCTTTGTGTTCCTTGAGCTTTTATGAGTTTAATTCTTTTGTATTTTTAAAATTGCCATTTCCATGACTTTTCAGGAGGGAAAGTTGTTGAACATGTATGTTTGTTTTGTCAAGTTGAGACAAAACACACTGGGTGTTTTATTTTTTTCACTCGCGCATTTTAAATGATGACAGGAAAGAAAAAAAAATCAACGGTAATACAGTTTTTCAGGAATGTTTTACTGTGTAGAATAGGCACAGCTACTTTTAGAAAGTTCTGAATGTTGTTTTTATCTTGATTCAAGAAAATAGCCATCTACCAAAACTCTATCCACCAAATGGATACTGCAGAAAAAAACAATGTACTGGTCTTTGATGTTTTAATTTTATAGCCGAGTTCATTTTTAAGCAAAATTGGTTCTAAAATTATAGGATGATTTTCTTTAAGTTTACCCAGTAGATGGCGCTGTTGACTAAGGAGGCTAATGTGTGATTAAATTTAGTTTTTAGAGCAACTATCAATTCTTTTTTTTTTTTTTTTTTTAAAGATTTTATTTATTTATTTGAGAGAGAATGAGAGACAGAGAGCACGAGAGGGAGGAGGGTCAGAGGGAGAAGCAGACCCCCTGCCAGGCAGGGAGCCCGATGTGGGACTCGATCCCCGGACTCCAGGATCATGACCTGAGCCGAAGGCAGTCGCCCAACCGACTGAGCCACCCAGGCGCCCCAGCAACTATCAATTCTTAATTGTTTATATTACTTCAAGGAAATAGCACAAATTATCTATGCATTTTTTTTAATTTGGTGACGCCTTTCATAAAATGCTCAGTTATAGTAATTCTCGAGAATTTTGTTTCAGAAAAAGGTTAGTAGGATCAAGTGGTTCTCAGTTATCAGAAGCTCCTATGGAACTTTCAAAAATCAGGCACGTTCAGGTCTTTACCACTAGAGATTCGGATCCATTAGGTTTGGGGTTGTTAGAGTATCTGTTTTTTTTTTTCCAAGTGTCACAGGACATTCTCATTCAGTGTTGAAACCCTAAGGAGGAATATGAGCATATCGAAGTTCATTAAATAGCAAAAGATTTTAGTTTTCTTATACCAAAACTTTAGTATACTTAGTTTTCTTACTAAGTAATAGCAACTCAATTATAATGTAGAGTGAAAGTTGGCATGTACCTAATTTTTTGTTGCCCATTTATTTTTTTAATTGATTCTGAAGTGCACACAATTTACTTTTCCATAGTCCTATAACATGGTGGGGAGGCATACATTTATATATCCTTCCAAAGACTTCTACATATTTATTATCTTTAACACAACAATCCTGGGAATAAACAGGACAGATACACTTTATTACCCTCATTTTTTAGAAGAGAAAGTTGAGACTTAGGCTAAATGATTTGCTTTAAATCTCAGGTAGTGTGGAGTAGAGCCAGGACTTTTGGGTTTTAGAATACATTAAAATTTCACTTAGCGATTTTATCTTATTACAGTTGACCCTTAAACAACATGGGCTTGAACTGCACAGGTCCACTTTTATGCAGATTTTTTTTCAGTAAATATAGTACAGTACTATAAATGTATTTTCTTTATGATTTTCTTAATAACTTGTTGTCTAGCTTACTTTCTTGTAAGAATACGGTGTATAATACATACTACATACAAACGTGTTCATTAGCTGTTTCTGTTATCGGTAAGGCTTCTGGTCAACAGAAATTAAGTTTTTGGGGAATCAGAAGTTATACGTGGATTTTTGACTGAGTGGGGGGTTGGCATCCCTCACCCCTATGTTGTTCATGGGTCAGCTGTATTTGTTTTACTCAGATTATTCAAAAGTGTGAATTCAAAAGCGTGAACACATGCTTTATATGGTGGGTAGAACTGTCAGAAACACTCCGGAAGATGGAATAAAGCTGTAAATAACATACAAGGTATTTGTTTGGAATTGACTATGCAGATATACTCAAAAATTACATGAAAACAGTTTTTAAAATTGGAACATCTTCCTCTTATCTGTCCAGATCTTTCCCATTCATTAAGATGCAGTTAAAGTTAGCACTGTCCCAGTTTTCTATAGAAAATCAATTTTAAAAGACTTTTTTTTTAGTCATAAAGGTTTTCATAAAGGTTTTACAAGTATATAATGGTTTGTAACTGGGTCAAATGCAAGCATTGTGTTGCTTAGCAGGTTGTATTCTATAAGTGATTTTATTTGTTTGGTTCTTAAGTAGATTATCTAGAATTTAAGCAAGCATCCCTGTAGATGTGATATTCTAAAACTAAGGTCTCTAAAATGAGTCATAAAAACATACACACACACACATATGTTAACAGTTAGTAGTTTAACCACCTTAAATGGCATTGTTTCCATGGGAAATAACATACGATTTTCCATTCGGAGTATCTGGAAGATGTCTCATGGATAAACCCTCCCTCCCTCCCCAAAGTTACCCCAGGGGATAAGGCAGAGATGAAAGACTGTAAGGGGAGTCCTTTAGCCAGGACTTCTTGGGATGAGAGATGGCATGGAATTTGGCAGACACAATTACATAGAAACTTCGGGAACTTCTGAGTTAGTTGCTCCCATTTAGGGATTTAAAGCGACTGAACAGGGTGAGGAGAATTCAAGTTATTTAGTCCAGTGGTCTTCAAAGTACTTGATTTTGTACTCTATCAATTTTAAGATTTTATTTATTTATTTATTTGAGAGAGAGAGAGCACATGAGAGGGGGGAGGGTCAGAGGGAGAAGCAGACTCCCTGCCGAGCAGGGAGCCTGATGCGGGACTCGATCCCGGGGCTCCAGGATCATGACCTGAGCCGAAGGCAGTCGCTTAACCAACTGAGCCACCCAGGCGTCCCTGTACTCTATCAGTTTTAAAAAATATTGAGCTTTTATCCCCGGTACATTGTTTATTTTCTTATAAATTATGTGTATGTTCCAGTATATCAATGTGATTTTTGAAATAATATACACACACAAAACAAATTTTAAGAGAATGAATTAAAAAATAAATGGAAATAGAAGGTCTGTTTTCTTCCTTCCAAAATCCATATCCTTAGCCTTTGAAGAGCACTGTTGTAGAATATGCTTGCAACACCTGAGGCTCTTGAGGAGGGGGAGTACCTTTCAAGGCAGTGCTCCTCAAGCTGTGGTCTGGCTCCACCAGACAGGGCTGTTCCTTCAAATGCAGGTTATTAGGCCCTACTTATTCCTGAATTTATCACTGGGAGTAAGGCCTGATAATTTCCATTTTAAATAAATTCTTCAGGAGTTTATATACACACACTTCAGATTGAGAGGCACTGTTTATGGCCATCTCTCTTCTCTGGGTAAGTCTGGCTCTCCCTTGCATATTATTTGTCATAAAGTACAAACATGTATTAACCTTACACCCATGAAGGGGACTTGGGAGAGACTGAACCCCTACCCTCCTGTTCCCCCAGTTCCATAGAATGAAAAGTAAATGTATTTGTGGGTATATGCAGTTTGGGGAATATGCCTTCCTTAAATCCTCATAGGAGTCGTTGGCCAAAAAAAAGTGACGAACAGTTCATAGGAATTCATACGCAACTTGGCAAAGCCACTATATTCAGGTTCTTAACTGCAAATATTATTTGAACATAATTTATTCTGTTTTAGTGATTTAGAGAGTATATCACTATAATGTAAAATTAGCTGTCATTTTATAGTTCTCTAAATGTATCAATTAAACATTTGGATTAATAAAAAGTTGAATAACAAAAGAATTCAGTTTGAGACATTTTAAGTTTGAGGTGTCAGAGGGAGCCAAGGGGAGCTGTCCTTTGTAACTGAACGTTTATTATGTGTACTTAACACAAGGGATAGTTTTTAATTAGCTGCTGTTATATAAGAGGGAGAAAATGAGCAATACATTAGTTAAAAAGTAACCTAATTTAGCTTTATTCTGGGGAAGAATGCTAAACGGACTTTTAAAAAATGAATCTGCTTTTTTTTTTAAGTGAAAAACAATGATAATAAGTTTAAACAGTACAAAGCGGTGTGCATTGAAAAGTACACTTTCTTCCCACCTGAAGCTCTCCCTTTTCTCCAGAGGCAATCACTACTAACAGTTTTTGTGTATCTTCTTGGCAGTAATTATTTACGTACTCCTTCCTTCCTTCATTCCCCTCTTCCTCCCTCCATCCTTCCTTCTAACACCGTGCTTTTTTTTTCACCTAACAGTATATATGGTTCCATAATACCAATTAGAGATGTATGTCATTCCCTTGAAGGAGTCCTCATATTCCGTTGTATAAAGGGACTATAATTTATTGAAGCAAAATAAAGGGATATTTAGTTGTATCTAAACTTTTGTGATTGGTATTGCAGTGACTGTCCTCGCACTAATATTCTTGAGCATTTGTTAGGTATAAGGCTATAGAATGTGTTTCTAGAGGCTCTTCTACAGGATACATTCCTACAGGCGAAATTGCTGATGTGTGCATTTAAAATTTTGATGCCTGTTGCTAAAATGCTTTTCAAGACCCTGTACTGATTTAAAGACCCTGTGAGTGCCTGTTTGTTCATTCTCTTGTTAGCAGTGGATTACTGAACTTTTGGATCTTTGCTATTCTGATAGCTTAAAAATGGTGACCGGAAGCTGAACTTGTTACATCTTCTATTTAGAGCTTTTCATCCATTCTTACCAAATTTTCAATGAGTCTTTTATGAGGTGGACAGCGGTAGTAGTTGGGATGGGGCAGATTCTTTATGAGCCAGTGTTTCTGCCAAAACAGCGTTACTTTCCAGGCTTACTAAGTTATTCTGACTGTCTAAAGCCAGGCAGCCTCTGATCACTGCTTGCTTCCTAAAGCCCTGAGTGGGAGTAGGAATGACCAAAGTGGGAATTCTGAAGAAGAGAGGCAAGATGGGACATTCCTGTCACTGCTACAAGTCCAGGTTGATCATATGGGTCATATTATTGCCTGCTCTTTACCCCCTTCCTTTGCTCTGCCCCCCCCCACTCTGGCCATAGCACTGAGGTTGCTTTGCCCGCAGAGCCAACCCGGCATTTTGAACTTGTCATCAAGCCTGTGTACGCCAGCGTTGTCAGTAAGGCTTGTTTGTAATATGGTACAAAACAGCCAGTTCTTTCTGTCACTGGAAATCAACTAACGGCCAAATCAGAGCCAGATATGCATCTTTTAGCAGTGGTTTTGGCCTGTACTCTTATGCTCGTAATCTTTCCCCAGCTTTATTTTGCTTCCCTGATTTTCCATTTATCCTGTTTTCCTTATCTATTTATTTTCTTTTGTATGTTTTTGTTTTGTTTTGTTTTTGTAAGCCACTTCAAACCTCTTTTGGAAGTAAATGCAAACCTCTTTTGGAAGTAAATGCAAAGTATGTTTTTGTTTTGTGTTTGTAAGCCACTTCAAACCTCTTTTGGAAGTAAATGCAAACCTCTTTTGGAAGTAAATGCAAAGTATTGATCAATAAGCAAGAACAAAAATTAGAACAAAGGCAAGGGAACTTAAAAGTTGAAAAATGCGTTCACTATCATTTGATTTGTAACAGCTCTGCTTTGACCACTTACGTAGACTGTTTCTCTTCTAGTTGGAACAAAATTGCTGTCAGTAGGGCCATGTCAGTATTCTTCTAGCCCCTCAGTAGTCTGATAGGAGCCACAGGCCAGGGACAATTCCTGGCACAAAAATAAATAATCTGTGGAATAAATGGACCATGCACATATTCCTTTGGCTTATTTTTCTTCCTGGATTTCAGAACAGTTGGTTGCCTCTTTCTGGAACAATCTGATGTAGCCTTCCGGAAACTGAGCCTCTCTTAGCATGCCATCCTTATGTAGCAGACCATGAGTTCGAGGGTCTCCAGCCTCTGTCTGGTGGGATGATCCGTGGACATATCACTGTGCTCCAGCTAGGTTACAGTTAAACCATTCAAACCAAATGTGAAGGAATGGCTGATCATTGACAGATATATTTCAGCACCATTATGATGCCTTTGGACTGAACCATACCTGTATCTCTTTAAATCAGGTTTGACTATATCTCCCATTCTTTTTCCCTCCCATTCTTAACGTGTGCCATTTTTTCTTTTGGCTTTACCTGGTTTTCTTTCTTCTTGACAGGTTGCTTGTACACATTTAGATGTGGATTTAGTCTGTATAACTGTAACAGAGAAACTACCATTTTACTTCAAAAGACCCCCTATTAATGTGGTAAGTGTTGTACTTTCCCTTCTATATGTGAATCTCTGCAAACCCACACTAACAAACTGGAAAAGGGGCAAAAGGACCTAGTGTTCTTTAGAAGGAAAAACCAAAGGCTAGGTGATAAATAGGCAGTTTAGAAAAGAGGATTTCATTTTTGAAAGCTGACTAAAGGTAGAAAAGGATCTTAAAACAAAAACTATCCAGTAAATTATTAAGATGTTTTTAAAAGGCCTTAGAAGCCAGAGTTTATGAAGGATATTTCTTAAAAGGATAGCCATAACGACAGACACTTAGAGCCTGAGCATTGAACAGTAGGGGGATAGGGCAGTTGAGAAAGAAGAAGTAGGAGAAAAAATACAGAGAGGGTTCCTGAGGCACCAGCGAGCTCGGGTGGACCGGAAGTTCACTGAAGGAGCCGGGCGCGGAAAGCCCATTGGGGGATGAGGTCCAAGCAAGATGAAGCCCTGAAGCCCACTGGTTCACACAAAGGCACAAAAGCCCAGGGAGACTTTTATAATAACCTCAGAAGGTGGCCATGTGTTCAGGGAAGTTTTTCTTCCTGCTTCCGCCACAGAAGTCTTCTTATTACCTTTCTACATAGTTTCTCTTGTTTTTCGCTACCCCTTGTCTTCCATCTGTCACGCCTTCTTGCCGGTCTTCTTCCATCCAAAAGGTGGGAGGGCTGCACCTCAGCGGCTGTCAGGCGGCCAGGTCCTGGGGAAGGGTTAGGATGCCGTTTGAGAAGAGCGGCTTCCAAACCTGTCTCCCCTTCTCAAGAATTCCTCTCAAAGGAGACAGAGGGTCTCACAGACAGTCCAGATTCCAAACCCAATCCTGTCAGAACTGGAAAATTAAAGACTTATGTACTTTTTCCAGATCGATCACTCCCCTCTTCTGTCTCGTGGAATCACAACTTCCTCGAGCTTTCTTTCGCTGTCACTGCTGCTGAGGAATTGGCTCGATGCCAAGAATAGGGGGACACGGAGGAGAACATTGATCTGTGTGGTGTGCAAAAATTGAATCCGTGTGGAAAAATTTAAGTTGGCTTATGTTCCACCCCTAAAAATACGCTACTAAAGAACTTGAAAAGCAGTCAAAATTTTAAAGTCACGTATATAAAGGGAAAACTAAACCAGCTCTTTCCTGATAAATATAGAGTGCTACTGAACATAAAGCAATATTTATTAAGCTCAAGTCATTGTTGCCCATGTTCTTGCTGGTACTTACAAATGAGTAAATAAACCCTAAAAAAAGCCCTGAATCATCATATTTTCGAGTTGGAGATCTGTGTTGTTTTTAGCAGCTCACCTCTGCAATGTGGTAAAATGCAGGCTAGCAAGGAGAAGCCATTCAGCTCATCAGTCACAGGGTGGGGACAGTTCTGGTTGGTACCCTGTCAAAAGAGATGCCTGAGATGCTCCAGCTACCTGCGATAAAAGGCACAAAGTAATACAGTACCCAAGGTGATGGCGGTCTCGTTGGCCTCACATATTGTTCCTCTCCAGAGGTAGCAGTCTCTGTCTCTAGAAGTTTGCCAAGGCTTTTTACCAACCTCCAACTACCAATCCGGTTTCTGGAGTCAGATGGTGCAGCCACTCTGTAAATTACCATTCAGCTTGCAACTTTTTTACCTTTTTCTTTGTCTTAATGAGTAAGGAAGGCCATTTTCTAGACTTCTTTGCCTGAGTAAACCCACATACGGTACTGTGTCCTTGGTTGGGACAAGATGGTACCCCGTGGTGCTAAGGCCAAGTCCATGGAATGGACGGACAGCAGTGCACAGCACATAATTCCTCATGTCCTACAGCAGTGGTAGGCTTCTCAGTGGCTGTTCTGGCAAGGGCTTTCATTCGGTTCCTTATGAATGTGCCCTACCGTTCAACCCAGACTGTGAGCTTCTAGAGTGCACCAACTAAGGGTTGGGCCTTTTTAATTAACCCCAAAATTTCGCCTGCAATGGATGCTCCTTAGAATTTGTCAGTTGAATGGATATATGTCTAATTTAGCATATCAAGGTGCAGCTTGGGGAACATGGCCAAATCCTGCTTGTCATCAGTCTTTAGCTGGCTGTCAGGGTCTGGTGGCAAGTGTGGGCAGGGAGGGAAGTGGGGCACTGGGGCAGCGTGAGGAGGATGGCATGGGAACAGTGGCAGTAGGACCACCCACGCTCGAGTTCCATCTGTAGGTTCAGGAAAACTGCTGTTTGATGGATATTTCTGGCTTAATTCCCATATATTTCAATTTAAGAATTCTGAAAAGTAAAAATTTGACAAGTGAGAGGGATAGGCAGTATTTAACACAGTGTCTGCTTTTTAAAAAATCTGGTGTGAACATTTTACATATGTTGTTTAATAAAAACTAGATGATGGAGTGGAAGGAAAGGCTGTGCAAGATTATTTTTAGTCTTCATCTAGTGTGGAAGTAGGCTGTGGTGTGAATTGGTCAGGAAGCACAAAAGTATGTATTCACCACCCATTTTTCATTTGAAAGAGAAAGCTGGAAACATAATAAGAGGTAGCTAGCTTATTGTTCAGGGCAAATAAGAGTTGTATGATATGTATGTATTTGTATCTAATAATATCTATTCTAGATATGGAGCTATATGATTTTACATTTAATTTCTATTAAAAAATGGAAATATATTCACCATGAAAGTATAGAACATGTGGTAAATGTGGGTAACCGTTAAGTCTTAAGTCCCTGTCCTTGCATGCTTCTTTGGATTTGAGAGTAAACTTGTCTTTGGCCATGAAAAGTTGATAGGTTGACTTTATAAGGATCACTTTATTGGGCACAGATCTTAATTTGAATAGGATTGGTATCCTTTTGTGGTGGTGAAAAGCAAAATCATTAAGATACTTAATTCATTAGTCTTCTACCTAGAGGCCTTAAGCCATGTGACAGTCATCAGCTCAAAAGGTTGGCGTGATAGGTTGGAGGTACAAATTTCCAGTTATAAGAAGAATAACTTCTGAGGATCTGATGTACTCGCATGACTGTAGTTAGTACGGTGTTGTGTACTGGAAAGTTGCTGAGAATAGATCCTAAGCATTCTCACCAAAAAAAAAAGAAAGAAAAAAAATTTTTGACTACATTAACTATGTCAGGTAATGTATGTGCAAATTATGTGGATCTTAGTAATCATTCCACGATGTATATGTGTATCAAATCATTGTGTTGTATACTTTAAATATGTACAATGATATTTGTCAGTTACTCTTCAATAAAGCTAGAAGACGACGACGGTTGGGGTTATGAAGGAGGGCCCAGGAGCTCCAGCATACCGGAGCATTCCATTGGTACAACTTATTGCTGGCATCCCCTTACTTATCTTCACCACGTGCTTAGGGCACCATAATATCAGTTATGTAATTCCCTTTAAAATCTCCTACAAAATTCTTCTGGCGTCTAAGTAACTTGTAGGAAATCACAACTTTATCATGTGATAGTTGGATTTCAAAAAATTGAATTCAACTCGGCTTCTTAGACAGCCAGGTGACTTCTCATTACTTATTTTATGGTTTAGGCACTTTCTCACCTGCCGCAGCCCAGCAGCTGTAAGGTGGGTAGGTGTGAAGTATCTCCATTAGGCAGATAAGGAAACGAGACTCAGGTAGTTTGTGGCTCACACTTCTCTCAAAAGTTTACTTGGGAATTGTGCTCAAGCTCTGATTCTGAATCCACCGTCATTTCCCACTGGAAAATGCTATTTAAAATTACTTTACAGCAGAGCTCTTTGTTAAGCATAGAATAATTTCATATTTCAAAACGTGATCTTTAGGAGTTCAGGTTTTGAGAAGAATTTTTTTTAAGCAGCACATATCTTTGCCTTCCCTTTGATTTTTTTTCCAGTGTTATTGCCATTCAACAATGACTTCAAGTTTATGGAGTTATTTCAGTGCTTATATGTGTTTTGCTCCCTGATATTTTCCTCTCAGCACTTCCTTTAACTGTAATCCATTTCTGTCTTCATGGTCCAATTAGTCCCCACCGAGAAATGTCCAGTAAATAGTGTCTGAAGCAGTGAAGTTGTTCCAGGAATCATGCCGTATATACTTGAGTTGGGTGTGAGTGCGTTATAAACTTTATTTTTCATCACACATATTGTGACCCTGAATGTATTGAGTGCTTTATCGATCCAGTGCTTAGACCAGTGCTAGGACACTTACTGGTATCAACAATTTTTGTGTGGCAAAAAAACCAGAAAGTGAAAATATTTTCACATATATCGAAGGTAAAAGGCTAATCTCCCTAATGTATAAAGAGCTCCTAGAAAATGAGAAGCTAAAAAGGTGGCCCCATAGTGTAATGGTTAGCACTCTGGACTTGGAAAATGAGAAGCTAAAAAACACAAATGAACAATCGCCCAAAAATGGATTAAGAATGTGAAAAGACATTTCACTAAAAAGGAAATACAAATGGCCCTCAAAAGTGAAAGATACTTAAATTCATCGTAATAGGAAAAGATCACATTAAAAGCACCTGATTGGCACAAACCCGGGAGTTTGATGATACGCTCTGCCATAAGGTTGCGGGGAAGCAGGCATCCTCCTACATTGCTGTAGCAGTGTACATTGGAACGATCCCTACGGGGAAGTGGGTAGTTGTGATCTAAGACAGGTAATTTCTATTAATTTCCATCAAAA
Source organism: Mirounga angustirostris (assembly GCF_029215605.1). Lineage (NCBI taxonomy): Eukaryota > Metazoa > Chordata > Mammalia > Carnivora > Phocidae > Mirounga > Mirounga angustirostris. The sequence goes on from NW_026991714.1 coordinate 119,510,180, forward strand.
GGTAATTTGGCAACAACCATCCAAATTACAGCTGCCTTCCCTTCTGACCTTGCGTGTGAGTTTCCCGGGGCTGCCATAACAAAGCACCACAAACTGGGTGGCTTAAAACAACAGCAGTTTATTGTCTCACACTTCTGGAGCCTAGAAGTCTGAAATCAGGATATCATCAGGATCATGCTCCCTCTGAAACCTGAAGGAGAAACCTTCTCCGCCTCTTCTTGGCTTCTGGTTTGCCGGTAATCTTTGGGGCTCCTTGGCATGCAGCTGTGTGACTCCACGGTCTTTGGCTTTGCCTCGCGGTGTGTTCTACCTGTGTGTCTCTGTGTCTTCACGTGGTTGTCATGTTGTAAGGACACCAGTCTTGGGATCAGGGGCCCACCTTACTCCAGTGACCTCATCTTAACTAATTATATCTGCAACAACCTTGTTTCCAAATAAGGTCACATTCTGAGGTACTGAGGGTTAGGACTTCAACATACCTTTCAGGAGGGTGGGAAGAGGGGACACAATTCAACCCATAATACCCAGCAGTCCCACCTGAGTGTTTATTCTACAGATATATTGAAACAACCCAAAGTCTACCGGTAGAGGTGTGGTTAATTACACGCCATAGCTCTACAGTGAAATACTCTGCCGCTATAAAACGCCCTTGAGTCAGAGCAAGAATATGGTGGGCTACCTTTGGGGTAAGAAAGAGGAAAAATAACATATACTCATATTTACTTGTGTTTGTATGAAGACACTCTGGAAGAAGACACAGAAATTAATAGAAATAATTGTGGGAGGTGGGGATGGGGCAGATGGGAGCAAAGATACAAGACTTTTTATTGCTTTCTTATGTTACTTTTCGTTTGTGAATTATATGAACAAATTACCTGTCTTAGATAATGGTACACCAAAAGGGTGTTGAATCCTTTTGAACTCAGTAAAGAATTTTTATGAAATTAACAGAGAATCTGTATATTGTCCTGGTAATCAACTCTCTATTTTCTTCCTATCATCTTAAGCTTTGCTTAGTTCTTGGAATTTTACCACCAGTTTTTCTTGATTCAAATATCACACACCTGCCTTTGGTTTATAGCATCATTATGACTGTTATTTCTCATTGGTATAGAACTCTGATCATCTGCCTATTCCAGAACCTTGGTCAGAGATGTGAACAAAAACCAATGAGGCAGACACTGTCATTCTTTATGAAGAGGCTGTTAGGAACAATCATTTGAGGAACTTAAGGCAATTTACATTAGCATGGCCTTAGAAGCAGGCCCAGGTAATGAGTCTGTATTTTATCCATCTAAAAATGTAAAGTGTAGTATTATGAAAGAAATATTCACAGACTGCAGTAGCACATTATGTATAATTTCTCTGTCTCAGACTTTTCTTAGCTATTTAAAAGTGAACTTGATTAATGTACTAAGTGCAAAATCAGAACTTTTTTCTTAAAGACTAATTAAGCTGATGATTGTCTTCCCTCCTCCCCCCCCCCCAAAAGAGAGTTTTTATTTTGATCTCATCCCCAGAGGGGGCTAAAATTTTAGATACAGTTAGGAATACTTTCTGACCTGGTCCCCCAGTTCTGTGTATCATCCACATCTTTTTTTTTTTCCATCCACATCTTTTATTTCCCCTCTTCTCCATCCTACTGCCTTGTGTTTTAGTTCAGCAAATAGAAGGATGAAGAAAAAAATGTCAGCTTCTTTGACTAATTAGTAGTTTTGGTAAGAGAAGTAGCCAAGGGAATAGTTGAGAATATGGCTGAAGGAAGTGTTTTGGTTGAATAATTAGCCATGTTCATCCTGGTTCCTTTTACATGAATAATCTGCATTATTACATAACCTTTTTTCTATAAGCTACTATTTAGCTTATAGAAAGCATTATTACATAACCTCTTTTCTATAAGCTACTATGTATCTACTCAGAATATAAATATATTAAACACTTTTTGCATAAAAGGCAGTTGTGTGTTATGAAGAAATACCATGACACCAGCTCTCAAGCAGTGCATAAGACAGGCAGGGAGACGGACGTGCACACTTAACTGTGGCACAGAGAGTATCATCACAGACACCATTCCCAGAAAGAATCAACACAAGCCCAAGGATCAGAGGTGGGAAAAAGTCGTCAGGGAAGATGGCAGTATGGAAAATCTCATGTAAATTTTAACTAAGCTAATATCAGATATGTAAGGAAATCTATAATAAAATCTCAGAGCCTTAAGGCAAGAGGAAGTTAATGAAGGGAGGATTAGGGGATGGGAGAAAGGAAGTCTCTGTTCAGGGAGGGAAAGTAGGAGCCTTCCATGTACACCTGAATTAAATCAAGGTGGGCTGCCAGTTCTGGAAGAAGACCGGTTTTTCCGTTCCCTGCAAACATTCAGAAGTAGACCTCCAGCAGCCGCAGCTGACCACTCCCAGCTCATCCTCTGGGTAATAGAAACTCATTTGCCAGGCGCTGCCCGGTTTGTGCCTGCCGTCCTTCCTTTGTTCATTCAGAAGACCACTGCAACCAAGGGACTTGGCCCTGCCATGCTAGCATCCTTCAGATGCTTCTCACTGCTGAGTCTGCCTGCAGTCCTAAAGACCTGCACGGTGGCTGTTCCCACTGTCCTTAGCCTCAGGGCGCCCCCTCACTCTGTCTTCCCCAGCCCATGACCTTCTCTCCATGCTCCCACACTCCCTCCAACCCCAGAGCCTCTCCCTGTACTCCTCCCTCAGAAAAATGCTCCTTTCTCTACGGTTTACTCAGTTCTTTCGTCATCCACTCCTAAACTTCTCCTTGATAGCACTTACCACAGTTGAAGTGTTAGGTTTTTGTGTAGTTATTTGATAATCCCCCTAGAGTAAACTATAAGCTCTGAAAAGGGAGGATCCATGTCAGCTTTTGCTCACCATTCCCACACATAGTTGCCCGAACACCTATCTTGTGAATGGATGAAGATCCAGAGTTGCTCATCAGAAAAGATGGACAGTGTAGTGTTGGCTTTCAGTTCTCTCTCCACCCCTGCCAGGCTGTTTTCTTACCTGTGGATGCCTACCTATTAAAAATGTATTAAGTAGGAAAGAAGTTTCTTTTTCTCATGTAAAAGACCAAGCTTGTCTGGTGAGCTGGGCAAAATAGTTAAGAGCCCAGGCTTCTTCGATCCCTGAGCCCAGCCAAAGCTCAGGGCCCCTAGAAGTAAAGAAAAAGGGGAGAACAGATAATTGGGGGCAGCTAGCAGTCTCTGCCACAGTGCCTTATAAAGGTATCATAAGGGTTAAATATATACATAAGACTCTTAGCACCTGACACATGGTACTTCCTTCATTCAACATACGTAATAATTGACTCACCTGAGGGGCTTTCCCACCCTATTCTTTGAGCTTTTTTCAGCTCTTCATTTCTTTGTCTCTTACATTCTTGGGTCAAATTTTTTGTTTTGTTTTTTTTTTTGTTTACTGTGTTTGCAGTTTACCCTAAGTGTAGGGATCACATCTCCATTTTCCTTTTAATAGTTCATGGAGGAATAGCCCATCTGGCACCCCACTGGACTTTGCTCTGCCTCAGGATTCCTGTTTATACAAAGTCAGCTTCCCCACAGCTAAGATAAACTCTTGATCAAAGAGAGCCAAACATCTGCCTTCTCCTGTGGATGGTGCCATTCGGGCATAAATCTGCCTTTGTTTAAGGCTGTACCTTGACATGCAGGAGGTCTGTGATGGGGTTGAGGAGGGAGATGAGGAAGAATCTTAGTGAAAAGAAAGCAGGACAGTGTGTGTTTATCCTTGACAGTTTATTTTCTTTATCTCCTGTGAAGGCAATTGACCGAGGTGTGGGCTTTGAACTTGTCTACAGCCCTGCTATCAAAGATTCCACAATGAGAAGGTACACAATTTCCAATGCCCTCAATTTGATGCAGGTCTGCAAAGGAAAGGTATGGTTCCCTAATTTCAGGATGTTTTTCAAATCTAGCAGTTTATTCTTATTATTAATATACTGGAATTGTTTAACTGATTCCTTTTCCCTAAAGCAGAACATTCTCGAGGCCCAGAAACAAATTCTCCCATGTCAATGAGCCCTGCAAGTTTTAAGGGAAAGAAAAATATCAAAGGAAGAATAATGCAAGGGTGGGGGAGGAAGATCTGTTGAACCCTTTATCTTCCAATAAGGAATTTGTAGTTTACCTACTGTGAAAAGAATGGTCTAGATAACAATTTTTTGTCATCAGTGAGTTGAATTAAGATTATATGACCTTTTCAACTAGTTTTTTAAACGAATTCACCTTCTGTAAGATCTGGTGGGAAGGCTTACTCTGTTTCTTGTCCTGTAGGCTGCTGTTGGTCCTAAGGTCTTTCTTTTACTTTGATTCTTTACCTTATCTTTAAAAGAAGTTGGTATTTGTAGAGCCTTAAATGTTAAAAAGTGATTACTGGTTATTTGTATTAGAAGACTTTTCAATTTTTTTTTTTTTTTACATTTATCTGAGATTAATGTTGATCACTTTCTGTTTTGCAGAATGTGATTCTATCTAGTGCTGCAGAAAGGGTGAGTCTGGCATGAGTACTTTGTTTACACTCTTCAAGTTATAAAACTTTGAAACATTTCTAGAGGATAAATTAATAGTAATGAATGCTTATTGCATATTTTCATTTTGAACTGCCTGTGCCCATTCCAAGTGCTGAAGAGTGAAATGTGTCCCCATTCCTTTTGGGCTGCAGGTTTTGTTTATGTGAAGTTTTTTCTTTATGCTATTACAAAATGCTTTCAGAGTTCTTTTAGAAACTTTTGGAAACTTAAAGAAACCATCAAAATTATAAGGACTTAAATTGATGCGGTTGACTCCTTTATTTTTGGATACTTAAGCATCCTATTAATTTACTGCAAATGAAATCATTGAAATGTTATGAGTAACTTCTCTCCTATCTATTTTTTGTTCACTTTATTTTAGCCTTTAGAAATAAGAGGCCCATACGATGTGGGAAACTTGTATCCTTTTCTGAGTTGGAAGTTGTTGAGTTGTTCTTTTAGGAAACTTGGAATTTGATGTGATATTATAGTTTAAGATTTTTTTTTAATCTTTTACTGTGAGTTTACCAATTAAAAATTTCAAGGACAAATTATATAGGTTGTAGAGAGCTTCATCCTTTTGTTTCCTGGGTTAAGGGTGAAATAGAAAAAGGGGAATGAGGGACTCTCTATCATAAAAGCTTAGAGCGAGTCTCTTCACAGATGCCTGTTGCATTCAGGCTAGAACTGCTGGAGAGTGCGTCTCTCTTGGTGTGGCCAGGGGAGCTGGCGTTGGCAGTTGGGTTTCTGTTAGTCCCCTGTCCTTGGCTGACGCTGGCTTGAAAGCTTTAATGGCCCCACCAGAGGACTGCTGTTTGGGCTGTCTGAAAGTGACGCCAAGGCCGCCGTCTCCACCAACTGCCGAGCAGTGCTTCTACATGGAGGTAAGCAAGTTCTTCCAATAAAAACACCAAATGCTCATGTTAGGAGCCAGGCTTTTTTAATCAGATGATGGAGCCTCGTTTACTTTTACCTGCTCTGCAAAGCTCCTTCAGGCTCGTCTTTGCTCAGCCTGTTTTAACTCTGCCCTTCACTTCAGGCTTTACTTTGTGTACTCTGTGGACTGAACATGGTCTGCGTTACTGAGTGCTGAACGTGTCTTCCAAGCTCTGCATGTGTGTCCCTGTCTATCTTTCTCCTCCCTCCTCTCCAGAGAGGCACGCTTCCCCTGCGGAAATCATTGTTTGCAAGAACTGAAATGTGAAAAATTGATGTTAAGCCGTTTATTCGGAACACAGAAACAGCAAATACATTTTAAGAACCCAGCTAACAAACTCACATAGTATCTTTTCACATTTATTACAACTCGTGATCCTTTTTCTCATTTGTTTTTGTTTACATGCTCAACTGTGTGCACACTGTGTTTTTTACTCACATTTCATTTACGTATATCTCCTCTTCACCTTAATTCCACTACTTGAAGCCATTGAACTTCTTATCCATCAGATAAAAATTAAACTAGAAGTATTTGATATGCCAAGACTTCAGAGAATGAAAATGAGGTTTTATTAAAAGAAAAAAATTTAGAGGCACCTGAGTGGCTCAGTCAGTCAAAGTGTCCGTCCAACTCTTGGTTTTGGCTCAGGTCTTGGTCTCAGGGTTGTGGGATCGAGCCCCACGTCAGGCTTTGTGCTCAGCACGGAGTCAGCTTGTCTCTCTCCCTCTGCCTCTCCTGCACACACTTGCACTCTCAAATAAATAAATATACTGTCTCTATTCCTTCCCTTTTAAAACAAAACAAAAAAACACTTACACTTTGGATCTGCTGTTTTATCTTTGTTCTCTCTGTGATTTTTAGCACTAGCAGTAGTGGTCACGAAGCAGTTTACTTGATCTCACCTAGATGAATTTAAACTTCAGAATAGGGCTTACATGTAGACTAGGTTATTTGGCATATGAATAGGTGAGTTATTGAGGACTTGTGCGTTGTGTCTAGATTTTAATGATCTGATCTCCACTTGGGAGGTCAATACTGATTCCTGTATTGACTTACCATAAATTAGATGATTTTGCTTCTGTTTTCAACATTTTTAGTTTGAGATAATTGTATTAGGTAGCCTAGACCCCATCACGTTAGTTCTGGGAATGGCCAAATTAATTAGGACTTGTCTTGAAGTTAGGAAATAGTTGGTTCATGCTTTGGTTGTTCTGCCATTATTTTTGTCTGTTTTAAATGAACATAAGGAGTCATCAGGATTTTGGATAACAATTGGTGTTCCAAAATAGACTAAAACAAGAAAGGGAAACTAATAAGAAAATGTAATGGGAAAAAGATGAAGTTCTACATTGACTTCAAAAAACTCAGCTAGTCAACAGAGGCATATGTGTAAAGCTAGGCTTTTATGGAAGCTGAACTAAAGGAAGCCTGTGGATTTTAGGTGGCATTACCTTCCCCCTAGTGTGACAGTCCTGGTTTATGCCTGCTGTCCCTGCAGAATTAACAGCACATCTGGAGGATACATTACAATTACCCTGGTTTTAGCTGACATTGGCATCAATGTTAGACTGTGGTATGCGGGGGTTCCTAAGATTGTGAATTCAGCCGCAGGTTACACTAGAAGAAATAAAAGAATCTGAAGCAAGGGGATTCAGAGTCTCACCATTACCGTCTGCATTGATGAAGTCCCAGCTGGCTTGTGTATCATCCCAAGTGCCCCGTTCCAGAAGGACAGCAGTGCACAGGAGTACTATCAGTCTGGAAGCCTTATCGTGGAATGGTTGAAAGCAGTGCTGGAATGGATACCTGGAAACGGAAGACTTAGGACACGTAGTAGCTGCCATTCAACATGGGAAAGCTCGCTATAGGGAATCAGAATTAGGTGGCCGTGGGCGCCTGGGTGGCTCAGTCGTTAAGCGTCTGCCTTCGGCTCAGGTCATGATCCCAGGGTCCTGGGATCGAGTCCCACATCGGGCTCCCTGCTCGGCAGGAAGCCTGCTTCTCCCTCTCCCACTCCCCCTGCTTGTGTTCCTGCTCTCGCTCTCTCTCTCTCTCTGTCAAATAAATAAATAAAAATCTTAAAAAAAAAAAAAAAGAATTAGGTGGCCGTTCAGGGTTCCAGAAACCAGTGAATAGCAATCCTAAGGAGGTTGTAGAGAAGGGACAGAGGAAGTTGGCATTTTAATGACCTTGAGAGAAGTTTGTCCCTTTTATAAGTTAAAACTCTAAATAACTGGCAAAGATTTAGTAGACTTGGTAAATTAATCCTGATAAATGAGAAGGTCATGCTTACATAACTCTTTAGAATTGACTTTGCTTTTATTGAAACAAATCTTAACTGATTTATATTTATCAAAGTTCTTTTGATTCTCTCTTCTTTGTAGCCAATGGATCTCTCCCTCTCTCTCCTCCCTAGTTCTTATTTCATAAGGACCAAATTTGGATCTTTTCATGGCATTATGGCCCTTAAGCTACCCTTCCAGCCCCATTTCCCCCTAAATTTTTCACACTCCTCCTTCACACCAGTTTATTGTCCCCAAACATACCAGGTTCTTCTTACTTCTGTCTCCATGCCTTGCAAAGGAATCCTCTCCTCTCTTTTCCTTTTTCTGAATTCCTAGTGTTACTTCTGTTACGATACCTTCCTGATTCATCCAGGCAGAGTGTCTTCTTATGGGTGCCTCCATTCCCATTACATTTGCCCCTAACGTGCTTTTATTTCTGTGGTAGGCATCTCAGTGCCCTCTGTAGATGACACAGTGCCTGGCCCAGTAGTATATTTTTAGCTGAAATTGGATAGATTTAAGTTGAACTCTGCTGCCAGCCTGACCTAACACCTAATAATTCCCATTCTTTATCCATCGTCACCAGTATAGGAGAGATTGATAAATGTGTGAGTTTGATTTTCTTCGTTCACTCAGCAAGTATTTTTTGAACACCTGTTAGATAGCCAGGCATTGCTGGGTGTTGATAATACAATACGACTGATTCTTCAGAGGTACATAGATGACCTAGCAAGGGACCCAGATATGGTACATGCTGTAAAATGAAGTAAACACACGTCATCACTGTGGAAGCAATACAGTTGACTGTTGACCGGGCTGTCTTGATTCATCTGCCTTTCTACCATACATAAGCCATCTGCTAGGGGCACCTGGGTGGCTCAGTTGGTTAAGCGACTGCCTTCAGCTCAGGTCATGATCCCAGGGTCCTGGGATCGAGCCCCGCACCCGGCTCCCTGCTCCACGGGGAGTCTGATTCTCCCTCTCCCGCTCCCCCTGCTTGTGTTCCCTCTCTCGCTGTGTCTCTCTCTGTCAAATAAATAAATAAAATCTTAAAAAAAAAAAAAAAAGACATCTGCTGCACCAAAGTCTGTGACTTGGGCCCTGGCTACATAAGATACATGGACAGACCATTCGAGAGAACCTGCCCTGCAGTTTTGCCCTTGAGTAATCCCTTTAGAATGAATCAGATGTAAATAATATACTAATATTTGTATACGTTGGGGAGAAAAGGTACTAAAAGTGAATGACATCAGTATCCATAGCAGTTCATTCTGGTTTTATCATTTACTAATGTTGTAAGTCAAAGTAACATGGTGATACTTGTTAAACCACGTCTTTTTAAATCATGTCTTAACTTAAGGCCTATGGTTTCCCTGTTTGTTTTATAGAAACTAGAAAAACTGCTTTTGGAATTATTTCCACAGTGAAGAAACCTCGGCCATCAGAAGCAGATGATGATTCTCTTCCAGCTTGCAAGAAAGCCAAGTGTGAGGGCTGAGAAGAATCCCCAGTCTCTGTCAACACTCCCTTCTTCCTTTTGAAAGTCCGTCAGCCACAATAGAAATATTACCTTTATGATTTATTGTTTTCATTTGGAGCTAGAAATCAGTAGTCTATAAAAACAATTTTATATTCAAGCCGTTAAAGTAACAAAACCTAGTGAAGCAGTAAAAAAGAAGACTGCCCACTTAATGAATTTAGATATATTTTAAGAGAAAATCAGAAATGAGTTTATTTATTTTTTTGTGTTAAGTGATAAAATAGCAGGTATAAATGAATAAGATGTTTCCATATTTCAGGAGACTCTTTAAAAATGTTTCTTCTTCATTTAAAAATACATGCTTTTCTGCTTTACTTGATATACATGGCTTATTATTTTTTAATCTTACTTTTCAAAAAGGGGTTATTTTGAGGCCTCTTAAGACATACTACGGGGTTGGCTTTTAGTTGATTTGTTTTTGTTGTAAACCTCTCTCATTTTATTCATCAAGTCAGAGTTCTTTCTGAAAAGAATTGCTATAAAATTTGTGGAAGGAGAGAGAAAGTACATGTAAAATTACACGTGGCCTCTTCCTTTGCTGGTTCTTACCTCCATGATGTTCTTGAAATAGAATTCCCTCCTTTGAGTTGGAAGTCCCTGAAAACCTAATATTGATTTTCCTAATAGCAGTATTAAAAATATCAAACCATTGTACTCAACCAACTTTGGAAATAATTTTTTTTTTTTAAGTAGCAGAATCATTAAAATAAATGGAAGTAGCCTTTTTTGTGAATATCTGTATTCATGTTACGTTGATATAAAGAAAATAATTTCAGTGAGGAAAAGGACACCATGCTGAGAGAGAGTCATATTTATTTATTATATTTATTAAATGAGAAAAATCAGCATCATTTTAATGGATGTAAGACATTGGATAAAATTTAAAATCCACTCCTGGTTTTGAAAATGATAAAAACCCATAGCAAGGGGCGCCTGGGTGGCTCAGTCAGTTAAGCGACTGCCTTTGGCTCAGGTCATGATCCTGGAGTCCCTGGATCGAGTCCCGCATCGGGCTCCCTGCTTGGCAGGGAGTCTGCTTCTCCCTCTGACCCTCCCCCCTCTCATGTGCTCTCTGTCTCTCTCATTCTCTCTGTCTCAAATAAATAAATAAAATCTTTAAAAAAAAAAACAAAAACAAAAAACCCATAGCAAAACACCAGTAGAATATCTCACACACACACGCACACACACATGTATGTCCATATATATCTTTATATATTGTATGTATTGAGCATGATGGCTCTAAAAGCATTTTTGTCTGACTTCCCCTTGAGCAATTTGATGGATTAGCCGACTCCGTGCCCTCTGTAAAATGATGCCGCGGCCACTGAGCCCACACGTGAGTCTGCCACTTGCTCGAGCACCAGCTTGCTTCTGCCCTCAGCCCACCTGGATTCACCAACAGTTAATGTGCGTTTATTCACCAGTCTGTTTATGCCATTGTGGTTAGCATTGTAAAGTTATATACAATACGTTAACTAAATGTTACAAAAACTGTTGCACTATGAAGGACAAAAAAGGAATTCCCGGGAAATCCAAGTTCATGCTTTTGAAAGGCTTGAAAAAGATGAGCCATTAAAACCTGTCACAATAGGTGTGAACAGGACAACTAAGATTTGTGGGGGAGCCAGTAAAAATTCCACACTTGGACTGCTTTACTCAAGTCTTAAGTTCTCTTTCTTCTTTAAAGAGACTGGAACTGGGGCTCCTGGGTGGCTCAGTCATTAAGCGTCTGCCTTCGGCTCAGGTCATGGTCCCAGGGTCCTGGGTTCGAGCCCCACGTCAGGCTCCCTGCTCCGCAGGAAGCCTGCTTCTCCCTCTCCCACTCCCCCTGCTTGTGTTCCCTCTCTTGCTGTGTCTCTCTCTCTCAAATAAATAAAATCTTTAAAAAAAAAAAAAAAATAGACTGGAACTCAAAGACAGCTGTAGATGTCCCATCAGAGGGTCCATACTCCCAAGAACAGATGCTGATCTTTACAGATCAGCACAGGAGTGTGAATTTATACATTTTAAACTCAAAATATTTAAGGGGACGTAAGTACAACTTTTTTTGATGTCCGACCTTAGTCTACTGTTTCAATCAACTGGTTATATTATGTGTATATTCGCCTCACTTGCACCGGATATAATATTGAGGACTTACATTATATTAGGAAGTAAAGTTATTACAGATGTGTCTGTCCTCTTCAAAAAAGCAACTGGGAAAAGATTAGAAATACAGGCGCTCCTTCATACATGCACATTTGCTACATATTTGCCGTTGTGCTTGCTTTCTATGAACAGGTGCTTATCCTGTTGTTCAGAATAGGTGGGCATGATGGCTGGTCCTCAGGAGTGGCAGGTGGGTTTCCTTCTAATGTTTATCTTTGTTAGAACATGACGCATTACTCACTGCAACAAAATGACAGTACATTAAAGAAAAGTTCAGCAAGGTGGTCAGTTACAAGCTAAAGACATAAAAGGTAATAGTTTGGTTAATAATAAGTTGCTATAAAATGTCATTTAAAAAAATGGTACTATTCACAAAGATATCAAATACGTAGGTCCTCTATGTAGAAAACTCTTAATAAGGGAAATTAGAGAAGATTGGAAGACACTCTGTTTGTTGGATGAGACATTGTTCATCAAATTCTCCCCCAAATAATGAATTTAACAAAATCTAAAATCGTCCACATATATTAGTTTGCTTGTAGATATGTTTGGATTTGAATAGCTAGGAAGTTTCACAGAAAAACAATGGGAGGGGGGCACCTGAGTGGCTCAGTCGGTTAAACGTCTGCCTTCGGCACAGATTGTGATCTCAGGGTTCTGGGATCGAGCCTTCGTCAGGGCTCCCTGTTCAGCGGGGAGTTTGCTTCTCCCTCTCCCCTTCCCTGCTGCTCATGCCCTCTCTCTGCTCTCTCAAATAAATAAATACAATCTTTAAAAAAAAAAAAAATGGGAGCGACTTGTACACCCAATATTCTCGAGTACAACAGGACTCTAGTAACTAAATGTAACTGGTGCAGAAATTCATATAGACGAATGAAAGAGTTGGGAGTCCAGAATGACTCCAATTACAAGAAGAAATGGTGGGTTTCTCAATTCAATGGTGTTGGCATAACTGCTTACCTATGCGGGAAAAGCAGTACAGCAAACCAAGTAAGCGTGAAGACTAAAGACTCTGCGTGTTAAAATCTGAACTTGCTGGTACTCAGTACCTGTGACCTTGCACAAATCAGGTAATCTCTCTGTGCCTCACTTTCTTCATCTCTTCTCCCTACCAATGGCACTATTGCCAGGGTTAAGTAGATTCGTATTTGTAGAATGCTCAAAGGAGGACCAGTCCGACAGAAGGTACCTACTAAGTACCAGCTATTGTTCTATCATTTAGGGAAAAAAAAGTAAGTCTAATCTTTATCTTCTACCCAATGTACAGCACACTAAATTCAAGTGGATTAAAGAATTAATTTTTTTTTTAAAGTTTGTAAAATACTAGAGAAAGGGTAGGTAAATTTTTTGTCTAAAATAACCCTGGGTTGGACCAAACCTAAGTGTGGTCATCAAAGCCAGAAAACATGAAAACTTGATTAATTTGCCTCTTTAAAAATAATGTTCTGTTAGAAAAGTACAACTAGGAAAGTACATTTGTAATGCATCTTATAGAGCAGAGGAGTTTAGCATCCTTAGTAAAAGCTTAAAAAGAAATTGTTTTTTAAAAACATGCAATCTGAGGGGCGCTTGGGTGCTTCGTTGGGCGTTCCACTCTTGATTTCAGCTCAGGTCATGATCTCAAGGTGGTGGGCTCAAGCCCTGCATCAGGCTCTGCACTGGGCATGGAGCCTGCTTGGGGTTCTTTATCTCCTCACTTTGCCCTCCCCTTCTAAAAAACAAAACAAAACATGCAATTTGATAAATGCTGTTAGTGTCCACCAGATCCCTTTGACCAGCCTGGTGTACCCTTCCTCCAGCTGCTTCAGATTTGGGCACTAATGGTTTCACTCTCCCCAGAGCATTGCCCGTGCTGATGGAAGTCACCCTACCCTAAGATGCCTGGGAAGTTTTACACACACACACACACACACACACATGCACGCACCACCTTGAGTTCGGCCCGTGGCCAGTGCCTGATGCAGGGCATTATCACTTGGCCATCTGGCCTCCACGGCATGATTTATGCTCCTGAGCTGGGATAAGGCTGAGGAGAGGCTTCTCCTGAAAGCACATCTTCGCCTCTTTCTTCTCCTGCCCTGTCCTGTTTCCCTCGTTGCCTTACAGAGCTCACACAATAAATCACTAACACAAGAACCCTCATTTCAGGTGCTGCTTCCAAGGCACCTGACATAATGGAAAATTGGGCAACGAAGATTGATCCAGAAGAATGCTCAGTAAACATGAAGATGCTGAACTTTTTTAGTAATTGGGGAAAATCCACCAAAAATGTATCTTTTGCTGATCAGGTTGGAAGATAAAAGATTTTAAAAATGAGAATTCTCATGATTTGGGGGACAGACAATAACATAATGGAAGAGGTATAATTTGATACTAACCTTACAGAGTCTTCTGTGAATGTGTTTCTTCAGAAATAGCTGGTTGGGTATAAAGGGTAGTGGATAAGGATATTCATTGCAACAATGTCTAAAATAATGGGAAAATGGAAACAACCCAAATGCCCAATAATGGGACTAAATGTTCCATTATAAATTGAAACATAAGAATGCCATTTATAAAGATGTCTAGAATAAGTTGTTCAATTGAAAACAAAGTTAACTAAATGTATAGTGCCTATATGTAATGTGCACAGAAATAATCAGTACCGTGAAACGATTATTGGGAATGTTGCTTCCTTCCTTATTCATTCCTGTGATTGGCTTAATACTTGGTGAGTAGGTATTACTCGCTCAAAGGGAGAGAGAGATTTTTTTACCCTTGTTGGGTAAAGGCAGTATTGTAGCTGTATGACACCATTGGACTAAAAGTACAACCAGAACACACTTCGGGGGGTGGAGGGGACTAAGTATAAGTAAGGGTTAAGGATGGCTTCATGGAAGAAAGGCAGCTAACCCAAAGGGGAGGAAGGAGAAATTGTGCAGGGCTTTGGAGTGGGAGGAAGGGCTTTCCAGGGAGCTGACACAGTACAGGAAAACAGAAAACCGAGTGCCTGGATTTTTCTAAGGAACTGAAAAGTCCACAGAGTTGAAATTCAGAGTTTAGTGAGGAAAGTGATGAGAAATTGATGAGAATAGAGAGTTAAAGGCAGTCAGATTTCAAGGATTTTTGAAAAATGTTGAGTTTTCATCCTGAGGGAAATGGGAAGCCACTGAAGAATTTTAAAGAGGTGAAGGACTTGACCAGATTTGCATTTTAGAAAAGTCACTCTGGCTGCGACTTAACAGACTGGTGGGAAGAGAGCCAGAGGCTGGGAGCCTGGCAAGGGCCATTTCAGTAATCAGGTGGATGCCGTGGCCATCTGAGCTAGGGTGGTGGCCCCTGGGGTGGGAGAAGTGGACAGACTGCAGAGCTACTTAGGGAGGATACTTGGTAAGAAGACTTGGAGGTTGATTGGAAGAAAGGAGGGAGAAAAAGAGAAGCAAGAACAACTACCAGGCGTCTGTTGGTCAATGGGACATTCTCTTCACTAAGCAAGAGACAAGACGAGAGACAGATTGTGGGCAAAGAGCTGGCTCAGGTGGCAAGACAACGAGCTTAAAAGTTGACCACCTGTGAGACAGGTGAAAGCTTGGCCTGAAGTGTTTATTTTCTCCATTAGCAGAGGTGACCGAGTTGGCCTTGTTAGAATGGGACTTACCCCGTGTTGTCTCTCATGCCCTCCACCTCTGTGCTAGTGGAAATCTCCTTATGTGGTGACTCGAAAGTGGTTTAATCCCTTACTCTCTTCTCTGCCTTCCCAGCTGTTGCGGGTAGGGGGATGTGAGGAAGGCATCATAAAGAGAGAACTTGATCACATAATAACCTACCACGTTATGCTGTGGGAGACACCAGTACCAGCAAGAGAAATGTGACTTGTGTCGTGGGTGCTTTAAGAGGAAGAAATGGGAGGACCTTGAGCCTTAAGGACAAGACGGGTTAGAGCCAGGACCCTAGCGGGAGGGAGACAATGGAGGGACTGAAGCTCCTGATGCCCTTAGGAGGCTAGGAGACTGGATAAAAAAGGCTCAAAAATATTTCAAACCATCCTGCCAACGTACGTGTCCGTGAGCAACTGACTGGAACACCTGCTCATGGACCAGGCCTGCACATGCTCTCAGTGTTGGAGGCACAGCGAAGGGGCCGTGTGTGTTCTTCCATCTGGGGTGAGTTTTGGGGGTGGGAGACCCCAGTGCCAGTGTTTCACATTGGCCTTCATACATTTCCTAAAGTGCCAGACTTTTCCCATGACCTTGCCCTTTCCGGTGGCCTCTCTGCTGTCTGGAACGCTGTGCTTGAATAGCTCCAGCTCACCCTTCAGACTCCCCCGCCCCCCAAAAGTCACCACCCCAGTGAAGTCTTTGTACAGAGTTTCCCCACCCCGCCCCTCCCCAACAAATGGTGTGCCTTTGCATCTGAGACTCTCACAGCACTCTGCTTTTTTACTTCATTAGACTTACCACAGATTGTTACTATATATTTATTTCTGGGATTATTTCTTTAATATTCATCTGTTCCAGGAAAGCCAGGCAGGGACAATCTGGTTTTCTCATCACAGGTCTTAGCTTAGCACCTGGTCCAGCACCTGGCAACAAAATGGCTCCCCTTGGGGGTCAGAAATCATTGACCAGGTGTGTTTTCTCATGGGCAGCCTTTGACACCGACAGCCGGTGTCCACAATAATCGTTAAACCTCAGATTAGACCTGAAGGGAATGTCCCAAAGAGCACTTGTTTAACTTGCAGTAATCATTCTGCCCACCAGGGGTCTCTTTCTCCCCACCACTGGGGCCCGAGGAACTTGAACTCTATCCTGATGATGGTTTTGCCCAGCCTTGCTGCTCAATGTGTGTTTGTGGTGTACCAATCACCACCTCTGCATCACCGGGAAGCTTGTCAGAAATGCAGAGTCCCAGCCCGTCCCCCACCCCCGCAACAGGAGGGATCAGAATCTGCATTTTAGCAAGATCCTCAGGTGGTCTGCAAACATGGTCAATACTGAGAGGTACTATTTTACAGGACATTTCTAATCCCAAAAACTCGGAAGACAAAAAACCCCATCCAAATGGCCTTATTCACATGGTTCTTTCCCACCATACTTACAGAAGCACTTAGAAAGAGGTTTAGAATTTTGCTTTTATTATGAATATAAAATAGACATACAACATAATATACATTTACACATTTACACTTTGCAGTCACTTTCATCTTTTTTTTTCAGCAAATTCACTTCTGCATGGCCCAGCGGCCCGCACCTGCCACGACACACCGCTTACACTCAAGACATTCTCTTCATCTCGGTACAACGTGTGACTTGGTAAGAAATACCAGGCCCAGGCATCCAACGGCTTGGCTTTACTGTCCTTCTCACAGAAACCTTCATTCCACAGTCTCCTCTCCCGTCGCTACACGCCTCCCACTGCCCCAAACGTCAGCATTAAAAATTCAGGAGAAAAGGGGGCTGTAATCATCACCCTTGTCCTTTAAAAACACCTTGAAATATCTTCCACCAACGAGGTGCCCACGAGCAGGCACCAACAGCATATTGCTGGTTAACGTGGTCTGAGGACAAATCTACAGGAAGGCTCTGAAGTGTTATATACAAATTAAGCTTTGCTCACCAAATGGGTCACCACGAAGGATCTGGATACCAGTGGCATCGAAGTAAATAAATAAATAAATAAACAGGAATAAATACAAATAAATAGAGTGAGTTTCACTAAGGGAGATTCCCATACCTATATCCCTGTGCTTTCTCAAAACTTCATTAGGTGCAGCTTTACAACAGGTGGATAGGAGCTGGATGTTAGGACTGGTTGCTCTTCCCTGGGGCCGTGCCTTCAAAATGCTGGTGAAGAACAACGGGATGCGAGTGGTATCATTTCCTTTAGAAGGAGGCTATGCGAGAGGTTTTGTAGGAGTTCTCCTTGAGGCTGTCGAATATTGCCTTGGTTCCATTCTGCCAGTGCAGCACCAGGTCCACTGGGGTCTTCCCAGCCTAATCAAAATACATGAGGAAATTTGACTTCCAGATGGGAGGCATCTATAAATTCTGCACATCTTGCGTGCGCGCGTGCGTGTGCATGTGTGTTTAATGAGGTAATGGATAGGTGTATGTTATTGAACTGTTTTAGGCTTTCCACTATGAGTGATTTGCAGTTTATATTCAAATCAGCCCCTCAGTGTTTCTCATAGGAATGCTTTTGGCATTTCAGATTAGCAATGTTTCTGTTTGTTCCCCGCCCTGTGGGACTGTCCCAGGTATTGGTAAAAAAAAAAAAAAAAAATCCCTAGTCCCTAGACAGTAAATGGCAAGAGCATTCCAAGTCATTTTGAAATTCAAAAAATGCCTCTCTACATCTCTGGTATCCTGCAGAAGAGGCATGGGGGAGAGAGTGGTCAAGAACCAGTTCCTATCAGTTTGGAAAATGATTCCTGATTGATAAAGCCTGTTGCTAAACGAGCTGCGTGGACACCTTGGCTGAAGTCCTCAGGTGCTGTGCAGAACTATTACTGCTCTGAGGGGTGGAGTTTTCACACTGGGATCTCCTGGGAAATTTCATTTTTCTTTGAGGGGACATCAACGATGTGTAAATAATTTTTGAGACCAAAATGCTTTTTCCCTTATGCATAGGTCTCAAGACATTTACAAAAATGAATACCATGTCACCTCTCAATTCTTGTCTTTAAATATGGACAGTCTTACATTTTTCCACCCCTATTCCTTTGGAAGTCTCTTTAACTCAGAGACTGCAACCTGGCAGCTTTGCGATGCAAATCAGCCTAGAGACCTGTTTGGTTGGGGCCCAAACAGAGCTTAGATTTTTTAAAAGTTGGAGTTAATTGGCAACAGTTGGAAATTAGGAGATTTCCCAAGTGAATTTGTGAACGCTCTGAAAAAATCCGAAGAGTTGGCCGGCAGGACACCTGTGGCTTCCCAGAGCAACAATGGTTTGGGGTGGGGAAGAGCCATCATCTCTAGAAGCTATGCACACAGAGCCCTGCAGCCACCATGTACATAATTTAGGTGATCTGCCTGGCCCCTGTGCTTATTTGAATTAGTGGCCCTGTAACCATTTTGGAACTTCCTGCCTCTATAGTGTGTTCCTTGAGAAACACTCATTGGTACACATGATGACAGAGCTTGAGACAACAATAGAATAATGTACTGTGTGCGTTGTTTACAGTTCCCTTCAAGATGGTGTCCAATGGCTTAGTGGTCTGTTGGGGACTATCCAGCCATTGGATCAATGACATTAATAGTCCCAGGACCCTTATGCTGGGGTCTAACTGATAATTCAAAGCCATGAGCCCCATTGGTATATTTTGGGCTATTCTTCCATGAATTCCTTCAGCTCCTCTCTATTAAAATTTATCTCCTGATTTTCTGGCTACTTACACAGTCTCCCCAAATCTGTATGCTATTTCTCTCTGCTGGCAGTATCTTACTGCCTGAAAGCAATTGTCATATTTTCTGCAGTTTGGGAGATTTCATTAAATCTACTCTTTTTCTGCTGATTAAATTATTAGACAAGACCATCCTAATATGAAGGATGAGGGGATCCGACTATTAACACTTTCCCATTCAAGCAGCCTCTATTTATTGCTTCTAACCTTTGTTCCTATCACCAAGACAGTTTTGTGGGGTTTTTTTATGATAAAATATTCCTCTCAGTCTCATAGTAACACAATAAGGGGAAGAAATTATTCACAATAGAAGATGACTGGGGTTTTCTTTTCCTTCTTCGTAAAGTGATCCTCTACCAAATCTTTCAAATTATTTCTTTGGGAATTTATATCCACTCCTCCCAGTGATATTTTTAAAGCTTATATTAGATGATGTTTGTCTGGGAATTGGGACCATGAGGAAAAGTTGGCTCTCTTCCCTGGCTTGCAGATGAAGCTAAATTAACACGTACTTGTAGAAGGGACTTATACGAGCATTTTCAGGGCCTAAATATAGGAAATTATTTTGAGGATATGCAGATAAACCAAAGTGGAGAATGGATAGAAATTATCTCAAAAAATATAGGCAAAATCATGGCTAGCCCTGGAAGAAAGTGGTAGCACGTCCTGCTGTTGTAAGGAGGGGAGGACTACTCAGAATTACTCGGATTCGATATTGATTAATTTCAGTTCATTGGCTCTCAGCCCCATTGACCGCTGTGGAATTTTATCCCTTCAGGAATGGTGCCTGTCTTTATTCCTGACAACCTCAGGCCTTGCTCAGCCAGGGGTGGCCAGGGAAGACTGTGCTTAGGTTTGTGAAGGTGAGCGATTTGACCATCTCGTATTTTCACACCCAAATCTTAAAAGAATCACCGGACACTGTGATTGTGTCATGATGCCTCCCCCATCTCTGACCAGGTGACCCGAGTCCTTGCCAAGGACTAGCAATGTCACTAAGGGAATGGACAGGGGCATTTAGAGCATCATAAGACCGCCCCCAACCCGGAAATCCTACCACTATGGGAGCATTTTCAGGTATAGGAGATATGCTTTTGTGCATCAGAAAGCCAGCAAGCGGGGGCTGCTTGTTTCAGGTACTTACACAATTCTTGATGTTGAGGTCAGCCCCATACATAATCAGGAGTCTGATCATCTTGTAACGGTTCAGCCTCACGGCATCATGCAGAGGGGTATCTCCTTCCTAGAGAAGCAGAGACCACAGGCTAAAGCGCGACCTGAGGTCAGCGAGTGGGTCCCACAAGAGTACCGGGCTTGGGGAGTGATTCCAGATAAATGAGGGCAGGAGCTGCGGGAGGTGGGACTTTGCCCAGGGACTCACTCGGTCTTTGGCGTTGAGGTCGGCCTCACAGGCGATGAGATGCTCCGCACACTCGTAGTGCCCAGTCCTCACAGCCACGTGCAGCGCCGTGCTGAGCAACTGGGAAATTGAAGAATGCAACTGATTTGCGGGGTTCGGCGGCAGAGGCTGTCCCAGACCCCAAGGCATGTGTGAGAGGACAAGTGGCCACTCTGGTGCCCCACACAGCATGAGCTTCCAGCTGACCCAAATGGTGAGGTGGCTTTCGGAGAGGAGGGGGAAGGGGAGGAGGAGGCGGGGGAGGGGGAGAAAAAGCGGGGGAGGGGGAGAGAGGGGGAGAAGGGAGAAGAGGAGAAATAAATACCTTATCCCGAGCACTGATTTTTGCTCCTTTATTCAGTAGCAATTTTAAGACATCCAGGTTTCCTCCACGGCTTGCCCAGTGGAGGGCTGTGGATTCAAGCTATACCAGAAGGAAAAAGGACATGATTTAATGTAAAGAACTGGTCAGAGGAGTTGGTACTTGGTTTCTGAGACCCAGGAACACCAGATTTGCTAGGGCGTCCACGGTAGCAGCGGGCTGTCCCCCTCCGGACAACAACTACAATGACCGAGAACTACAATTCATTGAGAATTTCTGCATGCCGACAAGGTACTACGCAATTCCGATGGATTGGTCCTCCTAGCAATGTTATGAGGTAGGTGTGACCGTGCTCGTTTGGCAGATGAGAAAAACAAGTCTCCAAAATAGTCAAGTTTCTTGCCCAGGGAAGCACAGCTAGTAAGTATCAGAATAGATATTCAAACCCACATCTGCCTGGAACTTTTAGCCACTTTTGCCAAATATACTCAGAAGTTTTAGACAAATGCATTTTAAAATTCTGGCAGAATAAAAGTAGTCCCTTCCAAGAGATTTTAATCTGGATCTGTCACCTCTTCCTGTGTCCCTGTGGTTTTTTTCCTCATCTCTTGCTTGTTCTCTGCTGTCATTTGGACTGGCACAGCCTCTGTCCCTCAAGTGCACTCTTGGTCACCGCACACTGCCCTCTTAGGAGGTGCCCTCTTCCCCACTCTGGCATATTCCTGGCCTTCCGAATCACACACTCATGAATGTTAGTGTCTTTTCATGCAAACTTTGGGGCTTTTTAAATTGCTTTCTTGTGTGTTTATCTTCAGGGTTCAATTTTGTTCAAATTCTTTGGACTTTTTAAATATCCCTCTTCTGCTTTGCTATAAAGTCAAATTGAGCTGCATTTAAATAAATAAAGCGTTTTCACAGCTCAATCTTCCATCCATAAAATACGCTGTATGCTGGTATTTGTAGAACTCACAGTAGCTGAATTATTGAGGTCTGAATAGCAGCTACTTTCCATGGATGCAGTTCATTCCGTATGCAGTTTAGCCCCTGATCTCACTGATGGCATCTATCAGATAAGGTGCACAGCTAGAGAATTCTGACACATCGCTGGCAGCCAAGGGGCCACGAGCAGACTGCCGTGTTTAATGGAAGGACAGGGATGCTGAGAGGCAGGGGCTGACTGTATTACGTCTCAGTGATGCTGCTGACTTGATACTGACCCAACTCTCTGATGAGGATATTAGATTGCGTGAAGTGGCTTTCACTTCCCTCTCTTCCCTGGAACACTCCTCTCCTCTTCAGTATGTATGGAAAATACTTTCCACATGACCTAGCCGCATCTCCTAACTTCCCTCTGTATGGAGAAATGAGCTTTCCCCTAGTTCTCTCAGATCAATTTTCAATCCAATCAGCCCCATTTTTCATCGTAGGCTTTCTCAAGCCTCATATAGTCTACTTGTTTTGGCTCATTCCCAAACAAAGAAATATATTTACCATATCACGGAATTCGATCTGGGCTCCAGCTTCCATTAACTTCTCCACAATTGCCAAATGTCCTTCTAAGCATGCTCTGTGAAGAGCTGTCCGTTTATACTGTCAGAAGAGATTTAAAAAGAGAGAGAGAGAGCGATGCATATAAAAATGAGCATAAATCCTTTCTAAGAGGTATGAAACTGAGGACCCTGATAACCTCACTGGTAGAAACTCGAGTGCTTCTTTTTGAATGAGAAATGTCAAATTTACTAAAATTGCAGAACTAGAACAGTGATCCTGCAACTGAGGTTTGAGTTTCCTGCAGGTACATTTCTTAAGTGCTCAGAGGTCTATATGGAGGGATGTGAACTTCAAGTTCACAACTACCTCAACGCTGACATTTCCCTTTCTGGAATTTTGTGTCTTCGTGGTTTGTGTAGAATTTGCCATGCAGATCAGACGGTTTTCTCCCACCTGGGACTATTGCTAGGTTGAATATCAAAAAGTATTCAATTTGTTTTTAGAGAATGGGGGACTCATTTTTAGTTCACCTTCAGAAATGATTCTCCATTCAGTTCAGGGGGGAATGGATACAAAAAAGATTAGTGTTTCTGGTAAGAAGGCTTCCTATGAATGGATTAATAGATTATTTGGCCTAGAACAGCTGATGGCATTATTCACTCCAGTGAATAATTTACAGACAAGGAAACAGGTCTAGAAAATGCAAATTAGCTGCTAAAATCAAATAGCCAAGTAGTGATAGACCCATCACTTGAACTCAAGTCCACAGAGTCCCTGTGTAGTGCTGATGTGTTTAGGCCAATCAAGGATGATGCTCTTGGGGCGCCTGGGTGGCTCAGTCAGTTAAGCATCTCCCTTCAGCTCAGGTCATGATCCCGGGGTCCTGGGATCGATCGAGCCCCACGTCGGATTCCCAGCTCAGCCCCTCCCCCTGCTTGTGCTTACTCTCGCTCTGTCTCAAATAAATAAAATCTTTTTTTTTTAAAGGGATGATGCTATTATGTATCTCTCTAAAAGGGACTTGTTGGTCCTGACTTATTAAAAATCTATCCCAAGAATATAAAAATTAAAGACAAATTGAAAAATCAGCCAGAAGGGTATGAGAATGCAGAAAATGATGTAATCCACGGCACAAATCCAGCCTCTTTTTTCTGGACCACTGCACTATCCTAATATGCTAGTGGCATCTGGGACAACAGCTGGAGAGACTGTTTCAGGTGGATTGCTTTTTGGCACCATGTTAGCAAGGCTGAAGTTAAGCATAAGAAACACAAAATTAATGAGCTGGATTTTGCAGTGCTTTGTAGAAGACTTACCTCATCACAGACATCTGGATTGTTCTTGTCTGACAAGAATTTTTCTACTACTGGCAGTTTATTCTCCAGGGCAGCCTTCAGGAACCTAGGCACATCCACAGGTTCTACCTAAAGCCAGAAGAACAGCGCGAGAGCTAACGTGAGCTTTCCGACATCCGATCAAACCCTCCGCAGGTATTTATTCCCCGGCAGCATAATACCAGACATGTAATACTACCAAAGCAAACAGTCCTTACAATGATTTCAGGTTCAGGTTCCTTTACAGCTGGAACTTTAGTCTTCCTGTATTTTTTCCTTTTCTTCAGTTGAATGATGACTTCAAGGTCTTCTAAATTTTCAAGCTTTGATCTTTGTTCTAGTTTTTTCTTCTTGAGCTAAAAAAAAAATTCCGTATTTCAAAATATGGTGACAGGCATTCTGGTTGTGTCTAAACAAAATCTGCAAGGTCTGAGATAAGTATGTGAACAGGTGGAGCAAAAAAGTGGGAAAAAAAAACGCTTTAAAACTCATCTTTGACTTTGACTTAGTGACTTCTTATTCAAGTATTTGGGGGTCTACTTTTTTAGCTAATTGCCTTCATCTTCACTTCTCCTGCTTGTAGCATCAGCTTTTGACTCATTGAGATAGGATGTAGTCTGTAAGTGATGATCATGTAATCATTTCCATAAACAAATCCTGGATTTCTGTCGAATTTTTTATTTAACTCTAAAGAATCCAACAATAAGCGTTAAGCTCTGAAATATCAATGTCAGTCTCTTTCCAGCAGCCTACAAAGCAGGGCTCATGAAGCAGACTTTCCTGGGACTACTACTAACTAATGCGTGTTTTATCTGCGGTTAGTAAGGAATGAAAATTCACACGGCACCACGGAATTTGTCAACACAGATAGTGAACACAGCCAAAGCCATGTTATTGAGAAAAAGAGGTCTCTCTTGTTTTGGACTAACTAGACGGTGTATGACATCAGAAATTCACTGGTCATGTTTCTCTTTCCAAGTCTTTAAATCAGAACATAGTCATAGAACATTCAGTCATTGATTCAGAATCCAGAGGTCATAGTCTTGCTGAAGAATTAGTTCCTACAACCTGTCTTACAGAAGTTGCCTCTTTATGGGTTTGAATTTGGCAAAGAAACACCTTTGGAATGGTTGCATTTATTTTGTTTCTCTCTTTTCTCCTTCCTGCCTGGCACCCCTTTCTCCTACCCCATTCCCGACTTCCCACTAGTGGATTCCATGGAAGGCCCTTACCTCCACCTCTCGCTCTTTCTCAATTTTCCACTGTTGCTCCCTCAGGCTCAGCGAGTGGGCTGGAAGTGTCTTCAGGTCCTCTTGCTTCTCTAACGTAACAGCAGCTTCATATTGCCCATCTCTGAAATCCTCAGGTAGGAACTCCCCAGTCTCCCCACTGCCATTCTTCTTCCCTGTGACCTGGGAGGAAAGAAAATTGTAGGGTCGGTAGTAGCAGGGCCTGTCCTGGGATCATTCTCCAGAGAGGATGCTGCAGGGGAGCCCCGGTCCTCCCTGCCTGATGACAGCCACCTCTGGGCACTGTGCTCTCAGATCCCAGGCTGGGATGGGCGGCTGCAGGATTCCAGGATTACCATCAGACCACGGTCCTCCTCTCTTGGTTAAGCAAGGCTGAGGTTAGGTCGATATGTTTAAATGCACTTTTAATCCACCTAATCACATTTCGCCTAGGAAAACTGCAACCCCTCCATGATTATTTAAAATTCTTCCATTTCAGGTACTTTCGATGACTCTTGGCCTTGAATCGTAAAAGTTCCCAGACATCTATTCTTGCCATAGAACTTCTTCCCTAAGGCATCCTCATAACTACATGGGAATCCACGCTTTAGTAAGAAAACCAAAGGAGAAGATAATGAATAGGAAATACAGAGAAAATTCATCACGGCCAGCTTCATTTTTCCAATTTCACCTATTTCATCACTTAAGCCAACCATGTTCCATATATGACATCAGAGTACCTGCGCATTATGCCTGAAGAAGGACATTTCAGTGTTCAAATAAAAATCAAGACTAAACCGGTTTTCCCGGCAAAACAATAACAGGTCTTACGTACCAACTCTTCCACCTTCATCACCATCATGTCGGCCTGAGGTTGGTTGTCTGTGTGTTTTCTCCTGTGGAATGAGTGCCTCAAGTCAGCCCTGCGGAGCCCTCCACACAGGTTGGCTTATATAGCTGGGGCCGGGTGAGGTAATCTCCCAACCTGGGAACCCAAGTAACACCCCTGCCCCCACCAGAGGCCAACTCAGAGGCAGGTGAATTTTCATTCCAGACTCAGTGTCTGGGAAGCAGCCGAGGGAGGGGCTGACAAGTAACCCCACTGAATATGTGAATCAGGAAGAAATGTGAGATGGCCATTCCTTTGGCGGTGACTACACCGCTCAGCAATGCGAGTCATCCTATTTATCGGGAAGCCAGGGGACAGCTGTCTGTTGAGATTGCACCACAGCACTGCTCCTTTTCCTTCTCTGTCAGCTTTCACATGACTAGCCCTATCAGGAAAATGTAAATGCCCTGCATATCACACTGCCAGTAATATCTGGCTGATAACCAGACTTATCAACACTTCACTTGGGGGAAGTGTTGCTCCAGGACATCGTATTCCCGTTGGTAAACAGTCTGAGAGGAAAGGATCCGGGTCCTAATGGCCCTGTCTATATCTGTTTGGAATTCTCTGGAGTGATGTCTAGGGCTAAAAAGGCCCCATGACATGCCACCTTACCATCATTAAAAGAAATTGAAAGCATTCAGTAATGCACTTTTATTTTATGGTGTCACTGGCCATAATTAGCACCTGACGTGCTTACTGTCATCTAAAATGGCATACTTACTAGGGCCTTTTTGGTGCAAATGGTGCCCAGCAAGATTAGAGGAGATCAGTTATTAGCAGTGGCATGATGCTGATTGGGTCATAGAGCCAAAGTTCTCATGCTATCGGTAAAACGCTCAGCTGTGGGAGCTTGTCAAAAATGTGGATCCCCTGGCCCCACTCCAGGGCATTCTGAATCCATTTATGGTGGGTCCTAGGAATCTGTATTTTTCAAAGCACCCACATAATTCTGATGCATTGAGGTTTGAGACACATTGTTAGAGAGGCAGAGAGCTTTGCTCTGGGTAGGGGTGAAGAATACCCCTGTTTCTTATTCTGAGGTGTTAAATTAGATAAAAATATTTAGGTCTTTTTACAGTTCAAGAAGAGACTGGGATTGTACCTTCAAAGGCCACTTAAAACCTTAGTTTTTTCAGTAAGAGAAACAAGGGGAGAATGAGAGAAAGGAAGTATTTATGGATAGGAGTGTTCATATATTATGTTGAATTTCTGTATCTGTAACCCCTCAGACTTACTTGCCCACCAACATGGCTGCCATCCTTTTCTCCCCTTGAACATCAACCCATGGATGTCTTCTGGAACCATCAGAACGAGACACTGCCAAAGAGAAAACACTGGTAGAGAAGAACCCTCTTTTTTTTTTTTTTAAAGATTTTAATTATTTATTCATGAGAGAGAGAGAGAGAGGCAGAGGGAGAAGCAGGCTTCCCACGGAGCAGGGAGCCCGATGCGGGACTCGATCCCATGACCCTGGAATCATGACCTGAGCCGAAGGCAGACGCTTAACCATCTGAGCCACCCAGGCGCCCGAGAAGAACCCTCTTAATAACTCCTGTATCTGTCCTGGTCTCCTACTGTTCTTTCCTAAAAGGGGTTTTACTTAAAGGAAATCTCCTGGTGTTTTGTTTGTTTGTTTGTTTGTTTGTTTGTTTGTTTGTTTGTTTTGAGGCAGACACAGCTATTATGTCTTCCTTGGTTTCTCCATCCAAGTGAGAAATGGCCATTGTAGCTTTTCCTACCATTTCTCAGAGTTTTTAGTTCCAGACTTGACCCAAACTGAGGATAACATTAAGAGATATCTTGGGGAAGGGTCACAGGCTAAGGGTGTTGAATATGGAATCCCACAGCCATCAGTACCCTCAAAGTTCAAGCAAGACCAACGCTTTCATTTTAGAGGGTGGTGAGGCACAGAAACATTAAGTAACTTGCTGCAGATACACAGCTGGTTGGTGGATACTAGGTTGAAGGGTTTTGATTCCATCCAACAGAAGCAGAGGATCACTGAGCTCAGAGCAGATTTTCAAGGGCAGCTCATACCTAGACGCACTCAGGCCCAACCAAAACTGATAAAAGGCTCTTCAGTGTTCAGATCACCCCAAAAAATGCAAGCATAAGTATGTGGAATAGCGGTGCATCAAGCCCTAGTCTTCCTCTAGTTTTCCTCTCAAACCTGGCTGATTCTGTATGGGAGGCTCCAGGAAGTCTTTACAGAGGATGACAGTTGAGGACAGTTCATGGAATGGGCTGAACTGAGAGAAAGGAGTGAGCTGGGCAGGTCGTCCACTATTCTCACATCAGCAAAATCCCTGCCGGGCCTCTCCGCTCTACTGTCCCCATGTTGGGCCAGTTGGCGTGATAACACAGGACAGGATTTGCTCTTCAAAAAGCGGTTCCAGATGCATTTAGCTCCCTAACAACACATAAGACAAAACTGTATTTTCAAATCATTCTTATCAAAATTGAGAACAGAACTTCTCAACCAGAGGCAAGTTCTTTGTCTCTTGTTTTTTTTTAAAAAAACTTCCTTCCTATAAAAGTTCACCTCGTGGGGGAAGTTCTGAAACGTGTATATTTGTCTGGATCATACTATCAAACTAGGCACCACCCTGCCTTACCAAGAGGAATTGAGAGACACAAGCTCCCAGCTGGTTCTACCATTATTTAGCAACCCAGCGTCAGCCATCGATGGACAGAATGAGCAGGGAAATGGTTCCTGGGCTTTGTCCTAGTTACCTAATGGGACTTTCACCCAGTTTCCACAGGATTTATGCATTTCAGTGGGACCAGAATCAGAAGCCTGTTTCCAGCCGGAGAGAGTGAGAGGCGAAGCAGCAGAGCCCATGGTGCTTACTACTGTCCCCCGAGTTCCAAAGATGGGCCCAGACACCACCCCAGTAATTGTGCCACAGCTCCACTCCAAAGACGATTTCGTCTTTCCAAATCTGGCAACATTCTACTTCTACTGTACTTCATTGTGCTTCTACTAAGATATTTCTTTCTTATTATATTTTCTTAACTACGTAAGTAGTCAATGCATGTCATTGTTGAAAAGTAAAACAACAAAGAATGTTGCTTATTTGCAATCTTACCAAGTGTTGATTCGATACTTGATTTTTTTCACCTGATAACGTCTTAGCGCTCATCTTCTACCAGCACAAACCAATCTCTTTCATTATTTTATTTTATTTTATTTTTTTAAAGATTTTATTTATTTATTTGACAGAGAGAGACACAGCGAGAGAGGGAACACAAGTGGGGGAGAGGGAGAAGCAGGCTTCCGGCTGAGCAGGGAGCCCAACGTGGGGCTCGATCCCAGGACCCCGGGATCATGACCTGAGCTGAAGGCAGACGCTTAACGACTGAGCCACCCAGGCACCCCTCTTTCATTGTTTTAATCAGCCACGTGGATTTCCATGTGTGGACAGACCACAGCTTATTTAGCCACTCTCCTATCTAGGGATATGTAGGCTGTTTTTCAAAACAGTCACTTTTATTTGCTACAATCAAAGACATTTTATAGCACATAAAATTTTATTGTTATTAACACTCCTTGTCCTTA
Organism: Mirounga angustirostris; assembly: GCF_029215605.1. Lineage (NCBI taxonomy): Eukaryota > Metazoa > Chordata > Mammalia > Carnivora > Phocidae > Mirounga > Mirounga angustirostris. The sequence goes on from NW_026991714.1 coordinate 119,539,242, forward strand.
GAACACCCACCTTGATACTAAAAGGAATGACTCCAAGGACTGTAGCCAGATTCTGACTCAGAAGACACCTTGTTCCCCTGTTGTACTTATAATTGCTCATTTTGCCATCCCTCTTAATAGCATTCCCAGAGCCAGCAGCTACTCACCTCCCTTGGCTCAGAGAAGTGGCTGACTTTGCCTGACTGGGAATCCAAATATCCTTACAGCCAAGCCATGGCTCAGTTACGCACTTGAAAATGCCAAAGGCAGGTCATAAAATGAAGCAAACAAGGGTCAAGGTTGTTTCTCCACCCCCACCAACCAGGAATGGAATCACCTGGATTTGCAAAGCTGAACACACTGGGGACACATTTGAGCAGGGTGGTATCTGCCTTCATCTCCTCTCAAAGGACAAAGGTAAGACTAAATTCCTCTTCTACCTAGGGCTCTGGGTACAAAGTGCACGCACCCTGCTTATAAGCAACAGGGTGTAACTTCCTTTTTGCGGGTATCGGCGGCCCCCAGAGGGAGAGGTAGGTGAGGGCTGTAGGTCTCACCTCCACACCTTATAGCAGGTGCCTTGTTATAGTGAATTACATGTCTCAACCCAAATTCTGCACATATGAACCCATGTCAGCCAAGAGGCACACACGGCCACATAGACTGTTCTATAAACTCAAGGAAACCGGCCCCGTTTTAGGCCCTCATACAACAAACAGCAATAAAAGCTTCAGTTGAGGCAAATGAAACCACATCCTAGCAGCAAATGTCAGCTCATTTTCTGGTCTAATCAGATGACAGAACGTTCCATGTATGGCCCAACACAAGATCTGACAAAGTCCTTGTACTCACTATAGGCCCAGGACTCCCAAGGGCATAACAAAATGTCTGACACATAGTAAGGCTAAATATCTAGCTAACACCTGGCAGTATTGGTAGATGTTTTTCTCACCACACCGCATATCTTGAATCCTCCTTTCAAGGACAAATAATTTGTAATATTGCTAATGCTAATTAACAAAGAATTCTTTAGTACTAATAAGAGATAAAGATGGTTAGAGGGCTTGTGGTAGCCTCTTCTGGAACACGCACGGCTGATAGGCTCTTCTAAATCCTGACTAACCCCAACAAGTGCACTGCGCCAGTTAGGGTACCTCAGATGTGAACATTTCCCAGGGCCGTTAGGAAGGCAGGACTGGGTGCATCTTAGAATTGGCTATGAAGCTTTTAAAAGATGCTAATACTCCAGCCTCACCTTAGGTAAATGAAATCTGGATCTTTGCTCTAAGTTCCAGGTATTGGCATTCAAAAGAATTCTCCAGTTGATTCTAACTTCCACCCAGCTTTGAGAATACCAGCATAGGATATAGATTTAAGTGAATATGTATGTAAATAAATGTACATGTATTCTTGAAGGTAGAGGAGGCAGTCAAGCTATCCTTATGCCAGTTTCTGAATTTTGGTTGTTAAAGATTCTGCCTTTACTAAGATTATGGAAAATACACACACACACACACACACACACTTTATTCAATATTTATTTGGCCTTATTATGTGTCAGCCATTTTTAGAGAGCTGAGATACACCAAAGCTCACAGCAGACAAATTCTCCTGCCCTCATGGAGTTTTTGCAGTTTTACTGAAGTATTTAAAGGCAACTGCAGACAACAGAACATGCTGCTTCTGCCACAAAGCCAAGGAGGGTCAGGGAAGTGTGTAAGCACGAAGGGTGTGGGATGAGGAAACAGGGAGCCTGGCTTTTAATCCTGACCCTGCCCTGTGTCTAGTTGAGCAAGTCCTCTCACCTCTTAGGATCTCAAATCCTCCTGTTACCAAAGGAGAGTTTTGAACGAAATGATCTCTGGGGCCCTAAAACTTTATTGAGGTCTTCAAACCACTGAATCAAAAGGTAGAAATAAACATTCATGACTGCTGCATTATATGCAGATGGCAGAGTTGATTCTCCAAAGCCTCTAAAAGAGGAAATGGTCCATAAAGCCTTCACTAGCCCAGTCATTTTAAAGACACACCCCCATTTGATAAACATGAAAATTTCACACCTTCTGTTAACAGGAATAGAAATGTCAAGAGGAACTTGGGGCCAAAACTAAATCAAAGCAATAGTCATTTTGAAAATGCTTTTCCAAACTCCCCCAGACCTTAGAGATCTCTGCCTAAATTCTTGCCTTTGCTGGAATCCATATAGAAAAAGGACTGATAAATGGACAGGAAGGGCTGTCAGAGACTTTATATTACAAAGTCTTATTTCTCCAGGGCACCTGGGTGGCTCAGTTGGTTAAGCGTCTGCCTTCGGCTCAGGTCATGATCCCAGGGTCCTGGGATCGAGCCTCACATCGGGCTCCCTGCCCCGCGGGGAGTCTGCTTCTCCCTCTCCCACTCCCCCGCTTGTGTTCCCTCTCTCGCTGTGTCTCTCTCTGTCAAATACATAAAAAAAAAAAAAAAGAAAGAAAGAAAGAAAGAAAAAAAAGTCTTATTTCTCCAAACAGTGGGTTCTTTTTTAGGCCCCTGCATTAATTTCCATAGTCTTAGTAAGGCAGAGCCTTTAACAACCAACATTCTGAGCTGATGATAAGGTTGAGGGGACTGTCTCTTACTACGGGAAGAATGGGTGTGCAGGAGAATCAGCTAATGTGAATGCATAACAATTCCCCTTCCTGCCCCTAAATTTTCTGAAAAGCTAAACTTACTTCATAAGATGAAATTTCACTGAATGCACAGCAGGATGGTGGAGAGTTTGCACTGAAGCGGTTTTGAAAAAAAAAAAAAAAAAGGTCCAATTGTCATAGTAACGCTCTGAAAAGATTTTGATGCAACTTTGGAATTACTTCACATCCAATTATATAGGACATCCACTTGGGGTAAGAGATAAGTGCTTCTGTGACTGCAAACATAGAAGGGAAATCCATTTAACCTTTTTAGCCAATTTATTAAAGCAGGGAAAAATTATTTTTTAAATGCAATTTCTGACCTCTGGTAAAGAGTATTGGAAAAAGTGTCTTGGTGTAGTTTGGAGTTTCCTAATAAAAAAGAAAGTGCTGCAAGACATCTTAAGTATGGGTTCTTTGGGAAGCAGAGAAATTTAGTAAAAATCAGTAAAATCACTGAGCGGTCACTGAGTCATTGGCCATTAGGAAGGGCCAGGCTGAGGCAGGCAGGACCCTTCGACTTGAAAGCCTAAAACCTCCCTTTGTACACATCCCGATACTTAAAATCTCAGTGCAACATCATTTCTTATGGTTCACCTAAATCTTGGCAGTTTAGTCTGTTTATCACATTCTAAAGCTTCAGAAAAGACCATCACCAACAAAAATATCCATTAAGCACATTTTACAATGAGTCTTACTAGATCAAGGGAAACAGAGCTGAAAGATGAAGTTCCTGCCACTAAAATCCTCCTGGAACTACCCCTTTTCCACTGGTTCAAAACCCTTTTTATAACTAGGTATTTTCGAGTTCTTTTGAATATTGAATTTTGGCATGTAGAAAAGCCTTCAAGATTGTCTAGTCCAGGCCCCTAATTAAACACCTTGGAGCAAGTGACACCTGAAGAGGTCAGGTGGCTCGTCCCAAATCACATGCAGGGTCGGGGTACAAATCCAGGTCTCCCTACTTCTAGGCCCATCCTCCATCCCCAGATGAAAAGTATTTGTCTTCACAAAGATATGCTAGCTGATACGTGGTGCTCCATTCCCTTCAAAGTAAATGCCCACATATGTAATATTTCTTGTTTTCTATCTCTGCTTATACAGAGGGTTATAGATCTATCACTTTAAATATATATATATATAGGCTCTCATTCCTTGGAGAAATTGCTGATTCCAGGTTTGGGACAAGGAAGGTACAAGATGAGCTTAGATATTCTGTGGCAGAAAGCAAGCAGGTACTCATGACTTATGTAGGATTTGCCAAAGGAGCAGCTGTAAGGGGCTCCTGCTATCCAAATTTGGGATATGTTGAGTGTCAAAAAGAATAATGATGGTAACTTAGGAATGAAACAATCTATTGGGTCCTTAGTGATACTCAATAAATAAATAATACAAATACGGGGCACCTGCGTGGCTTAGTTGGTTGAGCCTCCGGCTCTTGGTTTCTGCTCAGGTCATGCCTGATGCCGTGGTTGGTGAGATCTGGTTCCATGCTCAGTGGGGACTCTGCTGGAAGATTCTCTCTCTCTGCCCCCCCCCCATACTTACGTGCCCTCTCTTTCTCTCTCACTCTCTCTCTAAAATAAATAAATCTTAAAAAAAAACTTATAAAGTTTATAAGAAAATAAATAGTATAAATATATAAACAAGTAAATAGAGAAAGGAAGGGAAAGGGAAACTCTTCTTTATAGAAGAATGCCAGCTAAGTAATGTAGAGAGAAGGCTAAAATTAGAAAGTTCATCCCAGTAAAATAATTGACCCAAGCAAAACTCATTGATGAGTGCTGAAACTATTTTATGAAAGGTCTCTGGGCATCAGGATATTCTCATAGTACTAAAGGATCACACAGAGATTATTTATTAAATAATAAGGGTAAAAAGCACCTTTAAAATGGAGAGACCCAGTGCCACCACTTTCATGAGCGACCAAACTTATTGTTGAAAGAAGCGCTAGGGCTCAGGGCTCTATTCCAGTGGATTCTATTTTCCATCTAGAGTTGAGAATACCATCCTAGGGTTGAGATTTATGTGAATATGTATGTAAATATACATGTATATGTATTTTTGAGGTTGTAGTGAACAATTAAGCCATCCTTGTCAGAACCTCAGAATTGTGACTGTAAGACTTTGGGAAAAAATACATCTTATATGCAAATTATTCATTCAATGTTTATTTAGCCTCTTCCTGCGGGACAACCTGACATTACGTGTTTCCTAAAGGGCTGCAATAATAAGCGCACACCAGCATTTATGAAATGTTCTTACCACAAATCATTAGCCTGAATCCAATCATGAGGCAACATTCAGACAAATCCAGAACGTCGGACCTTCAACAAAACAACCAGTTGGGCTCTTCAAATAGGTCAATGACTTGAAAAGCCAAACAAAAAAAGAATCAGCTTTTCTAGATTAAAAGAAGCTTAAAGGGACATAACAATCAAGCAAAATGCATGAACTTTGGTTGGATCCCGTAATTTAAAAAACAAAAACCATAAAATACATTTTGGGAACAATTAAAGAAATCTGAATCCAGCTTGTATTTTAAACACTATTAATGATAGTTTTCTCATGTGCAGTAATGGTTTCGAGGTAATGGAGGAGGATGTCCTTATTATATATTGTGCATTATTTAGGGGTGAGATGTCATGATACCTACTTTTGAATGGTTCAAAAAAAAAACTCTGTGTGTGTATATGTATCTAGAGAGAAAAGGCTGAGAAAAAAAAAAAGAGCGCAACTATAAAATATTAACAACTGACTCTGGGTGAAGAGTATAAGGGTTCTCACCGACTGCTGTTCTTAGCATTTTTCTGTACCTTTTCCAATTTGAAGATAAAGACAACTTCTTAGTAAAATAGGAACCCTAGAACATAAGCTCCGTAAAGCAAGGCATGTTTGCCCGTTTGTCTCACTGATCGAAGCCAGGCACTTAGAGCCGGGCCCGGGAACACAGTAGGCACTCGGTGAACCTGTGTCCGGTGCCAAGCGAACGCGAAGAAGGCGGTGGGCTTGGCGTCCGAGGGAGGGCACGGCAGCGGGCAGCAGGCTGCCCGCGGGCGTGGCGCCCTGCCCGCCGCTTGCAGAGCTGGGCCCCCGCGGCCCGAGCCCTCGGCCTGCATCCGCCTCTGAGCCGCCGGCCGGGCGGCAGGTTGGGGCAAGCGTCGCGCAGCCAGAATGGCTCACCCGTGACCCGCTTGCCCGCCCCCCGCCGCTGTCCCCTGGAAATGGCAAGGCGCTGTTTCTGGTGAGCGGATGAAGATGCGGCCGCCGTCCGCGCACACCTGCTCAGGCACACCCCGTGCATCCGGGGGGGGGACCTGAACCCTTGTCGAACCTCTGTGAGGTCCCAGGGCACCCCCCCGCCCCCCGCAAACGCTGAAATGGAAAGTCTTCCGGGAAGGTGGCAGCTGACTTCTTTCTTCATTTACTCTCCTTTCCTGCCACCAAAACAGTGTATTGCTTTCAAAAGATGAGTTTTCTAACATTGGACCGCGGATGACTTCTAGCTTCATTTCCAAATTCTGGGGTTGACTGTGTACTAATGGCTAAAACATGAATAAAAAATGGCCCCGGAGGTTAGTGGAGAAGGAGAGTCCCTGTGGGTGGTGAGGGACTCAGGTGGGCGACAGACACTGTGAGTGGCTCAGCCCAAGGCCAGCCGCCTAAAGGTTTCTTTCCTTCCTTCCTTCATCCCTCCTTTCCCTCCCTCCCTTCCTTCCTTCCTTCCTTCCTTCCTTCCTTCCTTCCTTCCTTCCTTCCTTCCTTCCTTCTTTCCTTCCTCTTTTCTCTCTCGCCCCTGAGCCACCTCAAAAACTACAGGGACTGAAACTAAAGGCAGGTGAAGTTCATCTTCCTTGCCACCTGGTAAGTGGAACCACGTCCTTCCTAATAAGTGACTCTTTCAGAAAGAGGTCCAGACACTTTTAACTAGAAACAACCCCCCCCCCCCCCACACACACACACACAACCCCAGGCATGTCATCCCTTTCCTATGTCAACCTGCAAGGGAGGTGACCTTACCTCTCCCCCTTAGAAGGAGCCTGGCAGGGTTTTCTAAACTGAATTCACATAAGAAAGGGAAGAGCCTTTTTGGAAAAACAGACTCTACTGCTGCCAACACAAGCAGACCTTTTAGGGAGGAGGGAAACTGTAACCCCTCCAAGATCTTTGCTCTCCTTCTGAGCCCAGGCTCTCAGGTTTCACAAAGGAATTTATAGAGCAGACTGACGCCTCTGGGGTTGGAATCAGCTCAGGACTAAGAGGAGAGCCCTGAAGCGGGCTAGGCACCCTTCTCTGCTTTGTGCGGGCTGGGGATTGTTTACCAGGGGATGAAAATGTCATCTCACTGAAAAGGAATGTTTGGCAAGGAAATGACCTCTGGAGGCACAACCCAATTGCTCTCTGGGGACTCAGTTTTGGTTAGTAACAGATCAGAATGACCAACCTGGACAAAGCCCTACTGGGTAGGGCAGGGGAGGGGACTGAGGCTTACGGGAGCTTTGTGATGCTTAAAGCAACTCCTGCCTTCAAAGGACAGCTGTCCTCTTTTCTAGGTAAGTTATGTACCACAAATGAAGGAAAAGGGGGAGAAAATGAGAGGTTAGAAATCACTTAGGGAGAAATAAAAGGGATGTTTGACCTGTTGGTGTACGTGTTCCCTACTTAGCTCAGAGCTTGACCTAGGTCTTCTCAAACCCGTGGTTAGGGGGCACCAGATGGTGTGGGGTGAGTAGCTCTGGGGGCTGACATCTACACTTGAATGAAGCAGAGATGATGTCCTTCCTTATTTGGTGGCTCTAGAAGTCACATTCCTTCCTCATCTCTCTTTCCACGGGGACCCCGCCCTGGTCAGCAGAAGCCCCAGCCATTCAGCAACCCCCACCCTGGCACCATCTTATCGCTGAGTCTTCACTGTGGAATTCTGAGGCCCACCCCAGTGCTCCGGATGGGCTTCAACCCATGGCCTGTCACTTGGCTTCTCTTGTGATGACAAGCAGATAACATAGCTCACGTGCCTTTTCCTTTTCCTGCACACCAACCAGAGCCCAGCTCTGAAAAGGAAACGCACCACAAACCAAGAGACATGGAATTTTATTTTTATAGAGACATTGTTAAGACATTGCAGTAAGCCTAGAATTATGGAAAGTGCTTCTCCATGTTGCTCCAGTGTACCTCTTCAATCACTGTAAGATTTTTACAGATGGGGAAATTAGTGGGGACAGAGGTTAATTAAATAGCCAGAGTCACATAGCAAGCATGTATGTGTGTGTGTTGGAGGGTGGGGAGCAGGCAAGTTCCAAGCCCAGGCTGACTCCATGTCCAGAGCACCTTTATTGTAGTTAAATCCCATCAGAACTAAGCATGTCCTGATGGCAGTCACTGTCAAGAAGATTTGCCAAGTTCGGGTATCATTAACTTCAAGACAAATATCCCTTCTTCAAGGCATGGTATCAAAAGGTACATTTCAATATGCATCAACATCACTGTGGTTACAACCACAAGTCAAATGCAATGGACAAAGTCTCTATATCTGAGAAACAACAAGAAAGCAGAGAAAATATTTGCAAAAACACATCAGTAAATGAATGGATATAAATATGAAACAAAGTGGCAGGATTTATGTCCAAATTGATAAATACGAATGAGTTAAATGCCTCTTTTAAAAGACAAATACTCTTATATGGGGTGAAACAATACAAAGCAAGCTATCAGCTATTTATAAGAGACACACTTATGCCAGAATGAGATTGAGAGGATGAAAATAAAGGGGTGGACAAAGGGATCCCATGTAAATGCTACGAAAGTATACAGAAGGGGCAATATTAGTACCAGACGCAAGAAATTTGAAGCAAAAAGCACCAAATGGGAGAGCGACGAACATCCAAAAAGAAGTTCTACCAATAATTAATGTTAATGCAGTCAACAACATAGCATTGGAAACATCAAAAGACCGAATCTGTGTACTCAGGCATGCTAAAAACAGGTACATATAATAAAAAAGTACTGTTTGGACCCGATAGAAACCTGCTGTCTCTTCCAATGGATAAATTGTCTGCAATGTATTTAAGGCAGGGAGCTTAAGCTCAGACTTCCAGATTGGAAAGATACAAAGTATTTCAGGGAGATTATTTATGCTGTATGAGTATTTTATGTCAGGAAAGCATTATGACAAATAGACCATGAAAATCACACCACATCTTAAGGAAAAACAAAAAGCCACAGAAGATTCTTGGAGTGTCTCTTCAGGAAATCCTCAAGCACTCAAGGCCTTTGCCAGTTAGGGTAATGTGTTCATAAATTTCCCCTAACAAACTCATTCCAGCATCAGAAAATGACAAATCAATCAAACTTTAGAGGATTGATAGCTAAACTCTTCCAGGGCTGTGGGCATGAATCCAGGAAAGGAAATTATGCCAAAATATTGAACCCCTTCCTGCCAAAAATGGAAAGAAAGACAGAAAGAAAACCAGTTACTTCAATTCACATCTACCACGTTTTGGGCAAAAGAGTCAGCATTCGCTTAGAGCTTCTCACAGGTGAGATGAAATTCCTAGCAAAAGTGTGGAACTGAAGCAGTCAATTCTTAAACAAATCTCATCTTCTCCAGCAGGGTGTGGGGGGGCCAAGAAGCTAATGAGGAGAAAGGTTGTCCACAGGATTCTAAATGATTTCTTGTGAAGGGATGAAAATTGAGTTGATATTGAAGGAAAACCTAAGAAGTAGTACATGCTAATCGAGAGTTTATTTATTCTGGTTAAGTGCAAATTAGACAACGAATTGGTTAGAGATGCTGATAGTTTTCCAAGAGAAGAGGACTTTTTCTTCCAGATCCTGTGTCAGGTACCTGGGTGAGATCCTTACACCTGAAGGGGATTTGATGTACTTGAGGTCACTAGTACTTTACATTCTACATCCACACTCTGTGGGAACATGGACTGGAGACCCTACTAGGTCATTGACCAGCAAGGTTGGCTGGTGTGTGAAAGGGTTAGCAACATAAACACACACACACACACACACACACACACACACACATACATACATATATGTAACAGATGTATATACCTCTATATATTAACTGCAGAGAGAGAGAGAGAGAAAGAGAAAGTGTAACTTGGGTCTCTTTCTGCCTCTTCTTCATTCCTTGTATTCTCTTTTCTCTTTCTCCTCTCCAGTCCAACACTCTGCTTCATTTCCTGTGTGTCTGCCAGTAGGTAGGTCTTGTCTCTCCGTGGGGCTCAGTGTATTTCTCTCAGTCATTGGCTGCCTGCCCCCTCCCTTCCTCTCTCTGTCCCCCTCCCTTCCTTACTCCTGCCTTTTGCTCTGGCTGTAGCCTCTGCCCCTGCTGTTATGATGCATTTTCTGCTGATAGACTGAGCCGTAAGGATGCCCAAATATGGTAACGGTTTCAGTCAGGGTTGAGATCATGGTAGCCAGGCAAAGCTCACACCCTGCACAGTGCTCAGGAAACTCAGGACTGTCACAGACCCTGGCGCACATTGTATCCCGCCTCCTGAGGTCAGAGGAAGCAGAGGGATGAGCCAGACCCTGGTTTATGAAAGGCAGCCGAGGCTCTCTGTTGGTAGCTGCCACTCGTTACAATTCAGTCAACTTTCCATCCCAGAGCAATTTACATTCATGTCTCTGTTATGATCGCTTTGCTGTGCCCTTAGTGGAGGGGAAACCATCTTCCCTAGAATCATTGAGATCATTAGAGAAAATCCACCGTATAAGGAATGCTCAGATACGACAATGCAACTATTGAAAGATTTTTTTTTAAATTCACCTTCCTTTTAAAAGAATGTTCAAAGAAATTGCCACATAAGAGTTCTGAAATGTCAGGAATTCCTCTCATTTCTTGCCGTGGTTAATGCCAGGAACATTCTAGAACACTGCACTTGCTCCTTCCTTAGACTGAAGGACAGAGGATGATTTTGTTTGCCTGAGATTCAACCCACCTGAGAAGTATTTGTCCAAGGTGCTCCTTGAGCTAAAGGCTGGCTGAAAACCTTTCACACCAATCTATGGGAAAATATCTTTTTTTATTAAAGAGCTTTGCTTAATCAAGCATTCCTCCATGGCGTTTTAGTGATTTTATTTTTACTGACTCCTTCTAGAACCTGCAGGAAATCTTCAAAATGGACAGAACCAATTTCAGCTACAGAAAATAGCTGCAGTGAAAGTCAGGGGAGACAGGCAATTGTGCAGACTGTCAAGGGTATAGCTCCGTTTTTCCATGTTCCCTTTTGTGATTTTTTTTAAAAGGGGAATCCAAGTCAGAAAGGCTGGGCAACCTAACCCTTAAATTCATGGTTCATGAAACTGATTAGAAAAGGCTTTTAAAGTCTTGTGGAAGGGCTCTATAGGGTGTGAAATTTCCCACCTAGGACAAATTCTGAATTATAATGGGACTCTCCCTCAACCTAACCTATTTATTACCATTTACTGAGCACTCACCCTATGCCACCCCCCGGGATAAAGGTTTAATTAGTTCATATAAATCTCATAGTCATTTTTAAATACAGATATGATTATTTCCCCTCTTTTACAGAAGGATAAATGGAGCCTGATGGGTTAAAGCAATTTGTTTACACAGCTAAGAAAGAAGAGATCTGAGATTCAAACCCACAATTGCTGACCTTACAGTCTATGTTTTCAAATACTTGTCTCATGGCCAGACTCACCACCTAGAAGTCCAGATAAAGACAGAAAATTGGCTCTGAGCACCAGTGGCAACAAATGTCCCAGATGGGGAGTCTGCTAACCCTCCCCTGGGCCTAGTCAGTAAATCTCAGAATGTTATGGAGATCATCATAGGAAGAGCTACTCAGGTTCATCAAGCCCTATGCCATTTGCAAAGCCTGGTATCTATTATCTCAGATGATCTTTTCTAGAACTCTGTGACTTAGGGGTTGCTGTTCCCATTTTAACAGAAAAAGAGACTAAGACCCAATGAGGTTAAGTTCTTGCTCAAGGTCACATATCCGGTAACTTCAGAGCCGAGGCTTGGGCCAAGTCCACCTGACTCTTTGTCCAGTGACTTTTGAGCTGCTTCTCCTGGGCCAACTCCAATCCATTGATCATGACTACTCTGAAGTGTTTTGAAAAACAGTCTCAGGATGGATCAAGACTTGGTGAGAAAAAGGGTCATGATTGATTAGCCATGTCTGCATGGACACTAGAGTGAGGAGTGGTGGCACACTTGCCACAATTATGTCATCTCTGATCTATTTTGTGCAATCTCAAATCTTCCAGAAGAAGGAATGAAGGCTGATCTCAGAAATTCAGAGAATAGTCAGAATTTGAATTGAGTCGATTACAACTGAGCTGAAACAGGATTGAATGAATTGAAGTGAAAAGCTAATGTTTAATATAAATAAAAGGGAGGTAATTTGTAATCAAAGTAATATCTGCTGTAGTAGTTATTTCCTGGGGCACAACGACACTAGAAGTCATAAAGAAGTAGTCAGTTGCTTGGCCTGCTTATAATGAACAAGTTTGGACCTTAAAAAAAAGGAAGCCAATATAAAGTTGAATATTGTTAACACCTTGTCTTTATATTTAACATATTGAAATAAGACCTAAATAAGTAAATTTCTTTTTACATATAGATTTATTATCAATGGAACAGATAAAATGTGGGTCCACAGATTGGCAGCTTAAGCAGTACAACTGGCCTTGTCATTGGTGATGTGATTGTCCAAAATTGTCAAGAGTTCTTGGTAGAGTTCCAAAAAAAAATAAGCACCGTATAATCTTCCCTTGATTCACATGGTAGTTCTGTTTCTGGAAAATCCAAGGTCTATTAAAGCTATATAAAAATACCTTGTATTTTTTATATACAATGGAATTAGGTGCGAGGCTCAGATAATTATAAAATGTCTTGCAGGACACAGGAAGGACATGCTGGATAGGAGACCATTCTTGGTGTGGGATAATCCCATGCATTCCTGGCAGTCTGGAATCCCTGGACTTGCCCATTAAGTGTCAGTGCAGTCTCTCATTCATTATGTCAACCAGTTAATAGCTTCACGTATTTCTAAAGTGCCCCTAGGAGATGGTATTACCCTTGTTGTAGACATTATCCTCTACAGAGAAGACCAAGAAAGGAACGAGAGTCTAAGAGAGTGTCATCAGTCATGGCTACAATTGCATTTCCCTGGATGAGGTTTAGAGAGCAGCTTCCCACCCAAGCCAAGTAAGGGGAGGTAGGGGCATCCTCAAGAGAATTGGGTATAGAGATTGGGGCTTCCACCATGAAAAGGAGACTGGTATCTCCTTCCCCTGGTTGGATATTCACAGCAGATTAGCTCTTTCTCATCTGTGTCAAGGAGAATTGGAGAGATGTGGAGAGTACAGCGAGATTGTCCACCACTTGGAGTAGCTGCATGCTCTCATGCCACTGGGCCACTGAGCTTGAGTTTCCCATGGGAAAACTGGACACAGTGGATTTCAGGGATTTGGGCTTGAGCCATCTTGCTGTTTTCCCCCTGAAGAGAATTGTCTATTGCACAGATACCCAACAACAAGTGGATATTGCATAAGCCACCCTTGGAGGGAACTGAAGTGAAAAGAGAACCCAGGAGTAGAAGTGGGGCTGGAGCCACATCTTCCAGTCAGGGATTTATAAAGTAGGAGGAGGGAGAGAGAGCCTTCAGGAGCTTCAAAGAACCTCTGCATGAATATCTGTCACACTGGAGGTGTGGTCATTGACTGGCATGAGCTGGATAATTAGCAATACAGCATGGGAAGACCTCAACCAGTTAAGTAAAAACAAGTTTGCTCTTTCTCCTTCCCTCTTGACCTCTTGTTATGGTTAATTTTATATGTCAACTGTAATGGACAATGTGCCCAGGTATTTGATGAAACAGTATTCTGGGTCTATCTGTGAGGGTGTTTCTGGATGAGGTTAACATTTGAGTCAGTGGACTTGAGTAGAGCAGATTGCCCTCCCCATTCTGGGTGGGCCTCATTCAGTTTGTTTGTTGATGGTCTGAATAGAATAAAAGGCTGAGTGAGAGAGAAATTGAACTCTGCCTGATTGTCTCTGAGATGGAGCATTGGTCTCTTGCTTTCATTCTCAGATTCGGACTGGAACTAACATCATTGGCTCTCCTGGTTGTCAGGCCTTTGAACTTGGACTGGAATTTGAACTGAGAACATCAGCTGTCTTGGGTTTCCAGCTTCCAACTGCAGATCTTGGAACTTCTCAGGGTCTGTAATCACATGAGCCAATTCCTTATAATAAATCTCTATCTATTTATCTGTCTCTATAACTATAACTACATATTGAATATAATATCCTATTGGTTCTGTTTCTCTGGAGAGCCCTCACTAATATACCACCCCAAACCAATGCAGGAGCTAGGGCTGTGTTGAGTGGAGAAGAAAGGTATAGCGCTTTGAACTGCATAGGAGGTTGGAGTTTATATTGTACCGGAATAAATTTTAACAACTGAAAGTGAAGAGAGGGCTATGGACTATATCTAAGAGGCTGTGAAAGCATACAGAATGATTTGATAGAAGATAACTGGGACTTGGGAGCAACTATTGAAAGAAATCAAAATGTCCCATGTTTATACTCCAACAGGTTGCAAGTCCTAAGTAACCTAGTGACATACCCGACTTTGTCCCACAAAATACTTAAAATAATTTAAAAGAAGTAGCTGGCCGGTTAGCTCAGTTGGTTAGAGTGTGGTGCTAATAAAATAATTTAAAAGAAACCATTTAAATACAATGGGAAATGAAAACTAAGATAAGAAAAAAATATAAACCGAATCGAATGCTGGTCAAGAAAAGGAAACATCAGGTCAAAGATTCATAGGGCTTCCAGTTTTGCATTGTCATTAGGGTTGAACCTTCAATTTGGTTCTGATTTTCCAATAGCTAAAGCAGAAGGGGGAACATGATCCATCAAATGAAAACAGGGATAACATACGCTCACAGTTTCCAGAATAAAAATACATTGAGCGCAGTCTGATGAAGGAAAGAACACCAGTGGCTATCACCGTCCAGTGTTCTGTCCTCTGTTGCCTTGATGGCTTAAATATGTCTTCCAATTAATGGGATGCTTTAGATTAATACTACTGATGACTAAAATTGAGAACCACTAAGTATTACTGCACTGCTAGCACTTCTAGTCATCATCCCCATTTTATAGAGGGGGACCCTGAGGTATATAGAGATTGAGTAACTGAACAACATTGACCCAGCTAGCAAGTGGCAGAACCAGAACCTGAAGTAAAGTCTGCTGGTTTCTAGGCCCACACTCTTCACTAAACCCAACTCATAGTGCTGGTATCAGAAATGAGAGAATGCTGACAGCGCTGTCTTAGCCCAAGTGCCCAAGGATGGAAGCGCTCTGCTTAACTGAGGCATGAACACATTGGTGGCATCCCATAGTCTTGGAAAGGCAACAATGGTTAGCAGTGGTTGAGAACCCCACCTGGCAGGGGTTATGCTCAACACT
The DNA here is from genome assembly GCF_029215605.1 of Mirounga angustirostris. Taxonomy (NCBI): domain Eukaryota; kingdom Metazoa; phylum Chordata; class Mammalia; order Carnivora; family Phocidae; genus Mirounga; species Mirounga angustirostris. The sequence continues at coordinate 119,554,356 of NW_026991714.1, forward strand.
GGTTGGTCTTTCATAACACAAAATGAAAACTCACACCATTGTCACCATATTTAGGGCAGGAATTTGAAAAATGTATATGTATTTTTTTGAAGAAAGCACAATATTGGTTTCAAAAACCAGTGACTCATAGAAACTTTTATACTGAAGCTTTAGTTTCACCACTGAAGACAAGATCTGATTTCCTCGATTATGTAAACCAATTGGCTTTGAGTTCTGATGCCTTTGTTTAGTATTAGGGAGGCAGCTGAAGTGTAGTGGAAAGTGGATTGGATTTGGAATCTGAAGCCAGGGTTCAGGTTCTGTCTACCTAACTTAGTTATCATGAGTGATCTTGAGCTCCCACTCTGTCATCTATGAAACTGATAGAACAAATTCTGCCATTTAGGACAAAGATGAGCAAAAATATATATGTAAAAAAATACTTTAAAAACCCTAAATTGAAATTATATAGTATGATATTTCTGTGTTGAATTCAAAAGAAGGAGGGAGGGAGCGAGCTGGCTGAAAGAGCATTTGGTTAAGAATAAAGAGATCACAGTATTTATATAGTGGGTCTGAGTAAGTGACCTAGCACCCTAACTTCCTGAATTTAGATAAATCATATGTATTTTTTTTAAAAAACTTAATTTTTCTAAAAAAAACCCTTAATTTTTCTCAACTATTAACTGAAATTAGTTAAATGCTACCTTTTATCCCTAAATATTTTGATTTTTGATTGTTGGTTTGCTTCAATTTATGTTTCCATATTTGTGTAGGAATATAAATTAGGATCAGGAATATTATTGCCTGGATTTCTATTTTGAAAAAGTGTGAAATGTGAGGACTTCCAAACCTTGGTATTTGTAACTAACACATGTAAAATCACTCACAGTGACTTTTGGAATATTTTTATCTGTCAGCTGATTTGGATAGAGGCATCTGAGTGCTGAACTTCAGATCTTCAATGTGTTATAACCTCTCATTGATTTCCAGTTGCAGTTTTAGCTCTTGGAAAACTGCCTTTTACTTATGGTTCCCATACTTGTTTCCTAAGGCTGCCATAGCAAAGGTCCACAGATAGGGTGGCGTAAGCAACAGAGTTAGCTCCTTCTGAGGGATATGAGGAAGAATCTGTTTCATGCCTCTCTCCTAACTTCTGGTCATTTGCTGGCTGTTATGGTTGAATTATGTTCCCCCAAAATGTGTATGTTGAGGTCCTAACACTCAGTTCTCCTACTGTGACCTTATATAGAGATAGGGTCTTTAATCAAAATAAAGGAGGTCGTTAGGGTGCATCCTAATCCAGTATGGCTGGCATTTTTTTTTTAAGATTTTATTTATTCATTTGAGAGAGAGGGAATGAGAGAGAGAGCACGAGAGGGGGGAGGGTGGGAAGGAGAAGCAGACACCCCGCTGAGCAGGGAGCCCGATGCGGGACGCGATCCTAGGACTCCAGGATCATGATCTGAGCCGAAGGCAGTTGCTTAACCAACTGAGCCACCCAGGATCCCTATGGATGGCATTTTTATAAGAAGGGAGGGTTTTTGACACAGACTCATATGGACAGAAGGCGATGTGAAGACATAGGGGGAAGATGTCTGTCTACAAGCCAAGGAGAGAGGCCTGAACAGAACTTTCCCTCATAGCCCTGAGAAAGAACCAAATTTGCCAACACGTTGATCTAGGACTTCCAACCTCCAGGACTGTGAGACAATACATTTCTTTTGTTTAAGCCACCCAGTGGGTGGTATTTTGTTATGGTAGCCCTAGGAAACTAATAAACTCACTATTTTGCCCTTCTTTGGCTTGTAGATGCAACACCCTGATCTCTGCCTTCATGTTCATATAGCATACTTCGTGTGTGTGTGTGTGTGTCTGTCTGTCTCCAAATTTCCCCTTTCAATAAAGGACAGCAGTTATATTGTGGTTTTTTTTTTTTGCTTTTGTTTTTTTTTTAATTTTTTTATTCTTATGTTAATCCCCATACATTACATCATTAGTTTTAGATGTAGTGTTCCATGATTCATTGTTTGTGCATAACACCCAGTGCTCCATGCAGAATGTGCCTCCTCAATACCCATCACCAGGCTACCCCATCCTCCCACCCCCCTCCCCTCTAGAACCCTCAGTTTGTTTTTCAGAGTCCATCGTCTCTCATGGTTCGTCTACCCCTCCGATTTCCCCCGCTTCATTCTTCCCCTCCTGCTATCTTCTTCTTTTTTTTCTTAACATATATTACATTATTTGTTTCAGAGGTACAGATCTGAGATTCAACAGTCTTGCACAATTCACAGCGCTTACCAGAGCACATACCCTCCCCAGTGTCTATCACCCAGTCACCCCATCCCTCCCACCCCACCCCCCACTCCAGCAACCCTCAGTTTGTTTCCTGCGATTAAGAATTCCTCATATCAGTGAGGTCATATGATACATGTCTTTCTCTGTTTGACTTATTTCGCTCAACATAATACCCTCCAGTTCCATCCACGTCGTTGCAAATGGCAAGATCTCATTCCTTTTGATGGCTGCATAATATTCCATTGTGTATATATACCACATCTTCTTTATCCATTCATCTGTCGATGGACATCTTGGCTCTTTCCACAGTTTGGCTATTGTGGACATTGCTGCTATAAACATCGGGGTGCATGTACCCTTTTGGATCCCTACTTTTGTATCTTTGGGGTAAATACCCAGTAGGGGAATTAGGGCCCATCCCCTGCTCCATCGTGACCTCATCTTAACTAATTACATCTGCTACAACGCTATCTCCAAGGAAGGTCACATTCTAAGGTACTGGGTTTAAGATTTCAACCTGTCAATTTGGGGGATTCAACCAGGAACAGTTACTTATTGTGGTAGATTGAAAAACATGACCACAATATTTTACAGCTCCTCCCACCAAGAGGTGAAGTTTATTCTCTTGTTCCCTAAGTCTAGATAGCACTTGTGACTTACTCTAAGAGAATATAACAGTAATGACACTGTGTAAAGTGTGGCGCTTAGGCCTCGAGAGCCCTCTCAGCCTCTGCCTTCTGCCCCTTGAACTGCTCCCCGGAGACTGCCATGACCAGCCTCCGAAAGGATCAGAGGCCTCGTGGAGGGAACCAAGGTGCCCCTGACAACAGCCAGCAACAATTGCCAGACCTTGAGTGAGACCATCCCAGACCTTTTAAATAGGAGTTGGCAAACTATAGCCCCTGGGCTAAATCCAGTCCTGCTATATTTATATAGCCTATGAACTAAGAATGGTTTTAGCTATTTTAATGGTTGGAAAACATCAAAAGGAGAATACTATTTTACGGCACATGGAAATTATGTGAAATCCCAATTTTAGAGTCCACAAATAAAGCTTTGTTGAGACATAGCCATGCTCACTTGTCCGTATATTTCCTGTGGTTGCTTTTGTGCCCTAATGGCAGGCTCAAGTATTTGTGACAGAGGCCATAACCATGGAAGTCTAAAATATTTAATATCTGGCTCTTGATAGAAAAAGTTTTCTGAGCCCTGTCTTACATGCAGCTGAGTTTCCAGCCAAATACAGCTGTGTGAGGGAGCCCAACGAAGCAAGCCGAAGGTCTGTCCAGACTACCCATAGGGATCAAGAGAACAAATCCTTGTTTTCAACCACAAAGTTTGAGGGTGGCTAGTTATGCAGCAATAGATAACCAACATACTTACGTATCAGACTTCCAGTTAAGTGGAAAACAATTTTAATACAAAGCCCAAGCAAAACATGTCTGTCTTTGCAAAAACAACAACAAAAAACAATCTCTGAATACATTGGGAACCTGAACCAAACCTCCCAAACCTTTTTTTCTTTCACATGCATGGTTGTAATTTTTCAGGTAATTATTTTTTTAACCAACGGTGCAGGGAGCAAATAATTAGTCGAAACAAAACTCTTCACAAAACTGTATTAAATGCCCTCAATTTACATTGGATTTCACCTGAACCAATTTTCCGAGTTTCCTGCTCTCTGACTAGTAGCCTATGATTCTGACAAAAGTGCCTGAAAACAGCAGACAAAAGCTCACCCCTGCTTTTGTGTACTCATCACTGCTAATGGAATTGAACTACTGCTAGCTGAACCTGGAAGGAACCCAGAAGAAACGCACTGTATCGGTTGACCCTCTGGGTTCTTCCATGGTTAGCTGACTTCCTGCCAGATGAAGAGCAGGAGTTAGTAGAAGCCTTATTTTGATTTTATAGATGAAACTGAAGCTCTACAGGGTTAAGAAACTTTAGAAAGTGTGGTTTGGAAGCCATCTCACCCAACCTTTTACCTGACACATGAAGTCCCTCTTCAATAGTCTTCAGTATAAGGTTATGGGTTTAGGAGAGTGGGAGAAAAACAACAACAACAACAACAGGTTTGCAGTTAGAACTGCAACACAGTATTGCTGTATAATAAGCCACCCAAACCTTCCTAGCTTAATAACATCCCAGTTTCTCTAACTACCAAGTAGTCTTAGCAGTAGCATCTATCTCAAAGGCTGTTACAAAGATCAAATAAGAAGATCTATGTAAGGCACCTAGTACAGTGTTTGGAACCTGAGGGACTTTATTTTTGTTATTTTTTTTTAAGATTTTATTTATTTATTTGACAGAGAGACACAGCGAGAGAGGGAACACAAGCAGGGGGAGCAGGAGAGGGAGAAGCAGGCTTCCCGCGGAGCAGGGAGCCCGATGTGGGGCTCGATCCCAGGACCCTGGGACCGTGACCTGGGCTGAAGGCAGACGCTTAATGACTGAGCCACCCAGGCACCCCAAGGAACCTGAGGGACTTTAAAAAATTCGTGGCCCTGGTTATGAAGAAAGGTATCTGGGTTGATAGGTCTTTTGCTACCTATAGCTCAAGACGCTCTGAGGATGATCTCAAGGTAACCCAAAGCTAAAGTCTCTCCCTGACCACTTGGTCTAGGGGGTTGGCTTTTGAGGACCCACACTGGCCACATCTAGTGGTCTCACAGGACTTTGGGGACTGTAGCTTACCATATCCCTCAGATGCACTGACTCCACTCTGACCCAGTCACCAGATGGAGAAGATGGGGTGGGGGGAAGCTCTGTGCCACCTTCTGAAGGCAGTATGAGTATTTGCCAATAATCAGACCAGTGTTCAAAATTTGACGTGGTCACTTACTAACCCTATGACTTTGGGCAATTTATATAATGTCTTGAGCCTCAGCTTTGCCCACCTTCACAAGTCTGTGGTAGACACTACCAAGATGATAGCTGGTTGGGATAATGAGCTTCTGTGGATGATACACATGTCAGGGAATGAAGGGCAGGAGGAAGAGGTAATGATCAGGGACACTTGGGCATTAACTTTGTACAGTATGTGGGGTTTTCACCACCACCAGGCCATTAACTCAATTCTGACACTGTCCACCTGGAGAGAGCATCAGATCCCACAGGTTAAGGCCTCAGTCCTACAAGATACACCCCTTCTACCTCCTGCCACTTCCAACACTTCAGGCTGGGTTGTTATCTGTGCTTCTGAACGCTGGCTATAAACTGGAGGTTTCCAAGACCCCTTCCTGGGGTTTGATTAATTTGCTAGAGTGACTCAGAGAACTCAGAAAAACGTTTACTAGATTACTGGTTTATTATAAAAGAATGTAAGTCAAGAATAGCCAGATGGAAGAAATCCATAGTTATGGAGAAAGGACACAGAGCTTCCATAGCCCATTCTAAGTATACCACCCTCCCCGCACCTCCGTGTGTTCACCAACACAGTCACTCCCTGAGCCCCACCCTTATAAGTTTTTAGGGAGGTTTCATTATATAGGCATGATTGGTTTCATTACATAGGCACCCTTAGAAGTTTTTATGGAGGTTTCATTATATAGGCATGATTGATTTCATTATCTAGGCACCCTTATAAGTTTTTATGGAGGTTTCATTATATAGGCATGAAAGAGCCCCACCCTTATAAGTTTTTATGGAGGTTTCATTATATAGGCACAATTGATAAATCGCTGGTGATTTATTCAACCTCCAGCCCGTGTCCCCTCCCTGGAAGTCAGGGGGGTGGGACTGGAAGTTCTAACCCTCCAACCACATGGTGAGTTACCCTGGCAACCAGCTCTCAGTCTTAGGTTCTTTCTAAACATTAACATAAACTCAGGTGTTGAAATGGGGTTTTTGGTAAATCAAGACACTTCTGTCACTCTTATCACTTAGGAAATTGCAAGGATTTTAGGAGCTCTGTGCCAGGAATGGGATGAAGACCAAATATATATTTCTTATTATAAATCATGATATCACACTCTTGGTTTTTTCCCATGTGGCCTAGCTGCCAGCAAGTTTAGTCCAAGAATCAGAAGAACCCAATGTTTGTAAACATTTCCTTAAATATAAACATATAGATGTAAGTACCAGTTTTTCCAGAATAGTAATACAATCCCAGGTTCAGAAGGACAATGGCAGAGCAAGCAGTGAACTTCTCAGATCTGTTAAGACTTTTCTTTGCGTAGAGACTGTCACCAGAAGTTCAAATCCCTTGCCGGGGGTAGGGGGGTGGGAAGCAAGTCTACCTGTATAAACTACATCTGCTCCTCCCCTGTGGAGCTACCTGCTCCTCAAGGTTCCTGGATCCTTGACTCAATAAATCAGGCACATAATAGAAGCAGTTAGTGGGTTTGAACCTATTTTTTCTTTGCCCACCAATCCATAACCCACGATAACTGCTGCAGCCCACAAAATACTTAGCATAGTGCAAAGCCCATGAAGGGCCCTCAAGAAATGGCAGCTCCTTCCATCCCTCCTTTCCAGTCAGGTAAGAATATCACAGTTTGATTCTATGCCTTTCCATCACTTCCCATTAGTCAAACAGCCTCGTTAGGCTGGTCCTTGAAACTTGGGCCTATTAATTTTAACACATCATCCATTTTCAATTCAAATTCAGACTATTAATTTTAAAACATCCATCCATTTTCAATTTCTCTTCCTCCCAAACCTGTTGCTCAGCACAGGCTACGCTGGGAGCTCTGGTTTCCTGGAATGCGGCAGGGGGTACAGTGAGAGGGTGATGCATCTTCTTAACTTCTCTACACTTACTGCTCTGGTTTTGGGATGTGGCACAGGGAGATGAAAGACCCTTCAGTTTGGCTGCTCTGGCAACATCTTCGCTGGATCTGGGCTCTTTCTCCATGAGCTAGAGGAGTGGTGGGCACTAGGACCCCCCACAATGGGCAGTTATTTGGTCCCAAGGAGCAACCCCAGGCATGAGTAGCCCCTTGCAAAAATCCATTTCCTCCACCAGCTAGAGAACTCAGGCCCCATTTCTCTGGGGCAAGAACCTCTGTGCCCTTGAATGTGGTGGTCCCCGGCAATGAGCACAGCCCTGCTCTTCACCTCTGCCTAATCTTATCTATCCTTTGGAGACTTAGGGAACAAAAACTCATTTTATGTGCCTTTAGGAAAATGAGAACGTGAAGGTGATGCCATTATCCTTCTTTGCTTCCCCACCTGCCTCTGATCTCTCCCCAGGGCCCAGATACCCCTGGAGTGGATCTGAACAGATATTCAACTAGGGATCAAAATGTCAGTCTACCCACCAGAATTTACAAGACAGTTCTCTTGGGCCTCGTTACCATAGTTCTAGGGAGGGACTAGTTGGTGGCCTTCCCCCTGAGAGAAGGGTAGCCTCTCTTTGAAAATGATGGATTTCCTCAAAGACAATCTCCCTCCAGATTCCTGTCCCCTCTTACATCTCTTCTCTCCAAGGCCCCTGGGTTGCCTCCTTAGCACAAGTGGTGGGTGGTGGCAGGTGAGAGGGGTGGTCCTATAGCTAGAGTGGGGCTGTCTTTGAATTCCAGCAGCTCTGAGAACTTACTAATGTGTCAGTAGCGTGTTATACCTGTGCCATAGAGCAAAGGAGCAGGAAAAGGCCTCCATCAATTCTTCACAACATCCCATTACATACAGGATGAGTTGTTGCAATAGAGTCCACTGTCTGTCCCTAAGAACTTGCATCACAGATGAGGGCACCACCCAGGGCAACTAGGGAAATTCCTACCAACAGAAGAGGTATGGAAATATCTGTTTCCCACTGATGTCAAGGCCAGGGATGGAAATTTTGGCCTAAAATAACCTTTTTTGGGCCAACCATCTTAATGGGACATTTATCTTCTCTAAGACTCAGTTTCCTGACCTGTAACATTAGAGTTCAACTAGCCTGCATGGTTTTCCTAGCTCAGATTTTTAAGAGTTAAGATGATGGAATGTGCTGGTGTTGTATAAATAAAAGAGACAAGTATTTTTTTATTTTTATTTTTTTTAGCTATTTGGAAATCCCCTGTGTAATTTGTGACTAGAGACAGAATTCAGATTTATAACCTAAAATAATCTTTTCCTATCTCAAATATCCCCAATTTACTCTCTGGCTTACTGTTATATTCCATTGTGAGTTAAGCCAGATATATTTTGACCTGATTAAATAAAAGCAAAATCAAGGAACTACTTCAAGCCAGTCAGTAAACTCATAAAATTAGGAAGGCATGGCAAAGATGTCAACTAACATTCACAGCATATGTTAAAGGAGTCGAGTGACGAATGGATAAGGAACAAGTGAGGGTGTCTTTGTCCAGGACAATGAAAATGATCTGAAGACTAGGAGGTGGGTTTGTTGGAAGGACACATAGGGATCTCCTGGAACCCAAGGGCAGGCAGGGCAGCAGGCTCCATAGGGACGGGCCCCTCCTCACCAGCTCTCCAGGCACATGGTCTCTTATCTTGGCTTTTCTGTGCATATCTACTTCCCTCTTACTGAGGAGGAGGTCTGGGCAGGGTTGACAAATGGATGAAAAAGCCTGCTTCAAAGTGTGAATATCTCAGTGAGACAGTTTTCTAATAAAACTGAGTCTTCAGGGGCACCTGGGTGGCTCATTCGTTAAGCGTCTGCCTTCAGCTCGGGTCATGATCCCAGGGTTCTGGGATCGAGCCCCACATCGGGCTCCTTGCTCAGCGGGAGGCCTGCTTCTCCCTTTCTCACTCCCCCTGCTTGTGTTCCCTCTCTCGCTGTATCTCTCTCTGTCAAATAAATAAAATCTTTAAAAAAAAAACAAAAAAACTGAGTCTTCAGTTTTAGTTACTTGTGCATTTAGTTTTAATGGTCTTTGTTCCTGGGGTGCCCAAGAAGCTTAAAGTTGGGGTGCTTTAGGATCACCAGTAAGGAAAAAAAAGTGATAAAGCACTGGATAACAAGAGAGGAAGAGTTGATTGAAAACCGTCAACTCCCTGAAAGATCTAAACAAAGCATGAAGCCTCCCATGTCCCTAGTTCATGATTCTGGAGACAGTTGACCTGTTGACTTCTAGATATCATTAAAAAGCATCGGCTAGAAAGAGTGACAGTGTCAGAACCTGTTCTCCATGTTAAGATCTGACAAAGAGTTACTCTGAATAAGAAAAAGTGAACATTTGCTTATTATTCAGATATCAGACATCTTTGGTCTTTTGGGGGGGGGGGGCTGTTAATTTCCAGACCGCACAATAATTTGAGCCAAAAGTTAGAGTCCCAGATCCTAATCCAAGCTTTGACACTAATTTTTCAGAAACTGTTTTCCCGGAGCCTGGAGTTTGATGAATGGCACCGAATTCCTTCCCTCCTGCCTTCAGTGGCTAAACACTTTGACATCTTAGAAAGGGCTAGAATGCTGGTTCCATCACTTACCAGCTATGTGCCCTTGGAATGCATTTAACCTCTCTAAGTTTTGCTCATAAAGACTTGAATTGTTAGCTTTCCTGTGATTTGTCATTTTCGTTCTGTTTTTCTCTCTTCCAAGGCAGCGTCTCTCCCCTATAATAATTTGTGCTATCCCTTGTGCCCCTGCTGGCAGGGTGCTGAGCTGAGTGCCCATGCTCAATAAATGTTTATCATTTTCTTGATTTTTGGCAAAATATTAATAATCATTTATCAAATAAATGGGCAAAACATTGAGTCTGGTTGCTTTGATGGGGGAGCTGCAAATTTACCTGGCAGGTCTCTCTTCTTCTCTCCCGCAGCATGGGACTCTAGGGAGCTGTTTGGGAGTGGAAACTCTTGGTGGCAGAGCTGTTGTCTTGATGGACAGCTCTGGCTTTTTGGTGGCTACAGAGACACAGACAGGGAGCTGCTGCTCAGTAGATGCCCCTCTTTTCTAAAACAAATACATAGCGGACATCGAAGAAGCAATACAGTTCTTTTCTAGAAGGTTCCATTAATTGCCTCGGGGAAGGTTCCATTAATTGAGGCCAGGACCTCTCCTGCGGGTTCCCCCTCTTTCTCAGGTGTTTCTCCTCTGCCAGTCCTCTCTGATCTTCCTGGATGGGAGGTGGAGGTGGGAGGAGCATGAGTTTTGTTCGCATGGCTGAAGAGAAGGGGATGCAGCAGAACAGGAACAGGTGGAAGTGGAGAAAAGGAAAGGTGGGCTTTCTTCAGGTTGCCATTAATTTCCTCCTCAATAATCTAAAATCACTATTTGCGGCCAAAGGACTAGCTTTCTTCTGATGACATCCAGACTAATGCAGCCTGTGTGAGGAGTTCCTATTTCTCCTCTGAACAGAACTTTGGTCTTGTTTCTGGTGAAATAACAATTCTGGCCTTACCAAGCTGAGGGAGTGCTTGTCCCTTCCATATTCGGGGTAACCGCAAAGCTTCCTGGCATTATTTCACAACGATGAGTGCCTGCTATCCCTGATTTCCCCCCTTCCTGGGTGAGAGAATAAGAGGTTCAGCCAACCTCACAACAATGAACTACAAGCACCAGTGTCAATTCAAGCAGAACCTTCTGAAGGAGTCCAAGGTAGTGCTGGTCCCCTGAAAAGTTGCACTGCCTTCTCCATGATTTCTAGAGAAGCTGCTGGAGGTATACTTTCCTGTTTACTGAGAGTACTGCACACAACCCAGTGTAATTTTTTTATTCATTTCTACTACTCTCCACAGTAGGCTGTGAGCCATCTGACAGCAAAGCCTGCCCCCACCCCACCAACAGCCAAGGGCATGCCCCCCGCCTCCTCCTCTACCACCCCTTGCACACAATGTGTTGTGAAAAGAAAAGAGGGAATCTTTTGCCTCCCATGTAAATATCTAGTAGATTCTGCATTCCCCCAAGCTCTGAGAGTTACGTTTATAAAGTCAGCTCACAATTAATGAGATGAGAAATATACAGACAGGCAGAAGGCGGGTTGGCTTCCAGGCCTAAAGCAGGAAGGCCCGGAATTCTGGATCCATTGACTTGTCTAAAGCTGCATGGAGGGCACGGAATTACCATAACCGAGAAGGTTCAGGATGGTTGGACAATGGAAGCTCTAGCAAAGGAGACAAGGAAGAAAGCACCTGTAATGTGTCTCCAGACAGCGATCTGTCTGTTCCTGGTTGTGCAGATGAGTCGGCTCTCAGAGGCTGGAGCCATAAGATATTTGTATCATACACGTGATTCCCCTTGTTCTGATTTCATGCTCACTAAGCAACGGACAAATTACAATTTGATCGCCCATATATTTATTAATACCCCACATTGTTCTAAAAAGGACATAAGGGGGCTTACAAAGATGCACATGCTTTGATTTAAAAGATAAAATTTGATATAAATGGATACAGTGAGTTTTTGGTTGGGCCTGTTTCATATCCATTTTCCCTACATTATTTCCCATTTTCTTTGGGGGAATGAGCTGCCTTTCGGGGGGAACTGGCACCATCTCATCACAGGTTCGAGACAGTGCATGGCCCACCCTTAGCCAATCTGAGAATTCCATCCACCTGGTCTCAGGGGCTTGGTCAAGTCATCCATGGAAATCCAATTCTGGGAACTCTGGCGGAATTATGGGGAAAGAGCAGCTCTTCTTCCACTGGTATTGCTCTCTGTAGGATGCTATAAGCCTGGTGCTGCCACAAGCTGCCAGGTGGGGAGGCCAGGACCTGAGAATGGAGACCACAGACAAGAGAGCAAAGCTGAGGGATGGAGGGATACTGAGCACGGATAGAGCTTTTTGAATTCCTAGATGCAGCTGTGGCTGAAGCTAGACCTCTGGACTGTGTTTTAATAGTCATAATATATTCTTATTTTCTTGTGTTGATGGTCAATCTCAACAGAGGGTCCTAATTAAAATTCAGCATATAAGAAAAGTGGAGAGAGAGAAAAATAAGCATAGAGAAGAAAAAAATGAGACTAGTAGTAAGGTGAGCACTACCACTGTCCATCCAACCCCCCCTCCTCCCCAAATGCTTACAGTGAATTCAGTGCACTTGCTAGCACTGGGCCACAAACTCAACTCAAACCTCACAGCAGTCAACTCAGGGTGAAACCTGCTCAGTTAATTAATTAGAGGACCCAGAATATTCAAACTAAGCAAGATGCTCAGGAAAAATATTGCTATTCCTGATTATAAAAATCAAAAGGGATTTCTACCTTGAGCTCCTTATAAGAAAAATGCTGCATAAAACAGTAAATCACACCCTCAGTAATATCCTTACAAGAAGTACAATAATGAATTAATGAATCTCACAGGACTGTTTCTTGTAACATCCTGCAGAGTGGTCTGTGACCTAACACCAAAGCACAATTCCAGGAGAGCGGCTTTAAAGTGGGGGAAATGGTGTGAATCCCATACGCAGCTCTCCACTGGAATGTCTTAGTCACAACCCCACCAGAATGAACAAGCTGCAAACTGTACCCCTAAGTGAATGGTTTGGGGCTATAAACCAGTTAAAAACCCTTTGCTTTGGGAAGCTAACCTAAGCCTTTTATTCTATGCTTCTAAGATAGACGAATGATTGCCTATTAAAGCCATTTTTACTGATTTCATGAAACCATGTCATATGCAAAGAAGAGAATGTTCATCTTTCTCCTCTTTATGAGGAGGTGGACCATGACAGTGGAGATTCCAACCTAGTTTTCCTAGAAGGAATCCCTTTCTGCATTAAAGGAGCCTTCCTGCCTGTGATCTGACAAAGACATGAGGTTGGGGTTTTGTGGGGGTTTTTTTGGTTTGTTTTTTAATCTAATGAATTTCAGCACTGAGGGAGGCACGGTGGAGTTATAAGTCATTCAGTCTCTGCTTGCTCACAGAAGGTGGTTCTAAACACATGTGAGTTGAATGTGTGATAATTGCACACTGGAAGTATGTTTGGTAAAGGTTTTCTGTTCCTATTGAGATGGATAAGTCTATAAATTCCTTAATAACACTTTCTCTCTGGATGTAATCTGGGAAGCCAGGTTTCTAGCCTTTCATATGTCGAACCAACTCGTTTTAGTTATACGGCCATTATCCATTTTAAAAATGTATGAACAAGTTCATCTCTAAAAGTCACAAATTTTAATTCACTCCTTTCCTCCATTGACTTGTATTTCTATTCCATTTTTTCCATAGAATTTCATTCTAATATAACATGTTTTTATATTTGAAAGTTCTTTATGAATATTTATCTTGAGCAAATATACTTTTGTAAATTGAAATTAATTCTTTTTATTCTTGTGACTATAAAGTTCTTATTGTTAAAAATTTCATCTGGATTCAGCAGTTGCCTCTCTGCTGATATCCTGCCCATAGTATTATTGAAGATCAGTTAGCCTCGAAAGTAGCATTATTAGACTATTGTATTATGATGTTGTTACCAGGTAGTACCCACTGTCAATCACACTGGGAAGAAGTAGATCCTAGGACAGGAAATAAGGATTGAGAAGGTAGACCTCAGACTAGCGAGGAGGAGATACTCCTTTCTTTCTTTCTGTGGGCCTCAGGTGATGAGCCTGGCTCTAGGTGTGAGCGTGAGTGATTTCCTTGTAGGCAGGTCAATATTTCAGCAACTGTAAAATGGTATGCTAGCCTGTAGACTCAGAGAAACCATATCTTATATGAGCTCTAAGTTCTCTTTCTGTGCTTCCCTGAGCCTTGAGTCAAGTTCAACCTAGGCAAGGTTGTGGGGAAAGAATGATCCTGGGACAGGTTTGGGTCCTGGTGGGAAAGGGCAGAGCAGAGCCTCTTCCTGAGGTCAGAGTGGTGAAAGCATTATACAAACTGCCAAAGTGCCCAGTGTAGCGATCCCTCCAGACCATGGGCCATAGTGACAGATGCATGATGGCTTTACCAGGAAATACTGTTATTAGACACAAGACATTAGTTATCCTCTTAGGAGATTCTCTGAAACAACTGGAAGAAATTCTATAAGAGCAGGTGATGGCCAAAGTCATAGTTTGGCAATTTAATGAAAAATTTGGGGGTTTAAGCAGGTCATGATAAATCAGTCCCTTATCCCCCACCTCTGAATTTGGAACTGAAAGAGATTTAGACACAGGAGTCTAAAGATGAAAGTATCAGTTTTATTACCAGGAGCTTTGGCTTGGACATTGCCATCAAACATAGCAAATGACCAGACAGCAGACACATTGGCTCTGCTGGGGCAAAGACGGGAACAGTAACAGGTGTGTGGGTCCCCACTCCCCACCTTTCTGGGGCAGAACAAGGTGATCAGTGGGGCCAGACATCAGAGTCTAGGAAATGGACCCTGACCCTTGGGCTGTGAAGTCTTAAAGCTACATTATTAAAGAATCACTGAGCCTTCTTCTGTAGTAATTATGGTCAGAGCACAATACAAATTGTGACATGGCATCACCTTGACTCCAGCCCTATCCCTCCTACTCTTGGTTTGTGGCTGGGGGGATCGCTGGCCCCTCCCCCTTGTGTAAGCAGGAGGTAGGTCCAAGCCTTGCCTTTGCAGCTGCATACGCAGCACCATCCCTCCTCCCCACACCCCCATTCATAATTGGGGAATTACTGACCTTCTCCTGGCCTGTTTTAGAGGCTGGGTCAAGCCTAGAGATTAACCTGGATTGGCTGCCTTCAACCCTGAGCTGTAATTCACTTCCTTAGGCCTCTGCAGCCAACGACTTTTCTAGAAGGCTGATGAGTAAGAGTCAGTCTTGGACAAATTAAGGCATACCTTTCTGAGCCTGACCCAAAAGAGCTTGCTACTCCTTCTTTCCAAGTTGACCTCACTTTCCTAGAGCTATAGACCTTCCTATGCAGGGACAGGGTCTGCCAGAGTTTATCAGTTGAAGAGCAGAAAATGTGTGTGCCCTGAGGCAGGATGCTAGGAAAGAGAAAACCCAGAAAAAACTCAACTTCAGACCTCCTCCCAAATCACCAATCAGCTTGGTTATCCACCTACACTTGGGGAGGAGGAGTGAAGGGTTGAGGAGCCTTCAAAAGACCCTCCACTGATATTTTTCACTCCTTGGGAGAGAAACACAAGTTTCTTGTCCTTTATGGAAATGCGTGGCAGCTCCGGATCATGAATGAACTGCACCTACGTTCCCGGTGAGAGATGGGGATAGTTCTACAACCGTATGAACGTATTTGATGTTACTGAACCATACACTTAAAAATGGTTAAAATGAGGGCACCTGGGTGGCTCAGTCGGTTAAGCGACTGCCTTCGGCTCAGGTCGTGATCCTGGAGTCCCGGGATCGAGTCCCGCATCGGGCTCCCTGCTCGGCGGGGAGTCTGCTTCTCCCTCTGACCCTCCCCCCCCCCTCTCATGTGCTCTCTCTCTCTCTCTCAAATAAATAAATAAAATCTTAAAAAAAATGGTTAAAATGATAAATTTTCTATTAGACATATTTTACTACAACTAAAAACAAATAAACTGGATCTAATCCTGTGTTGGGTTTTATTTGCCTTGGTTTTGAAGAGCTAATATACGCACATGGTTACAAACACAATGGCCTCCCCTCAGGCCATCCCCTAGCCAATCCACATTCTTTCCTAAAGGCAAACAATAACACCAACGTTTTGGTAGATGTTTCCTACATACACAAGCAAATACATTTAAAAAATTTTTGACACAAACTGTACCAAATTTTACATGCTTTTCTGCAATTTGCTTTTTTAGCTTAATGAAATTTCTTGGGGGAATGTTCCATATCAGTATGTCAGAGTTCTAGCATTCCTATCTACCTATTTTGCTAGTACATGGATGGTCCACAGTTGACTTAACCAATTCCCTTTGTGGTGCAAATCTAGATGTTTCTAATCTTTTGCTCCTCCAAACAGCAAATAGCTTTGAGTATGTGTCATTTCTCTTATCTACCTACTCAAAGGATAAATTCCCAAACGTGAAATTCTCTAACCATAGTTCCAATAGTTTTCAACACAGGCATAGTTAACCCTAATACTGTTGAGTAGACATTGGAAATGAGCAAGATCTCTTATCTGACAAGCTAGCCAGAAAAGTGGTAATGTGTCCCACTCATAAACCATCATGTCACACTTTGGTATGTGTACTAAAGGAAGAAAACCATTGAATGAACCCCAAGAAAATAACCTCCATTTTCAAAGAGTGACCCTTTCTGGCAGAGGTCTGGTCAGTCCATAACGCATAACTACCTGGCTATAAGTGAATTTTCTTTACATAATTCCTTACATTTTCCCCAGTGTAATTTTCCCATGTTTCTACATATAATATCTTTTTTTATAATGTGAAACTAAAGACCCCCAGCAGGTTAGCCTGCAAAAATGATATTACCTGCATATGACAGGTGAGAAAACAAGAACAAAGGCCATGAGAAGTTGCAGCTTATTTGACCAGTGAGTTAGTAGAAGGGTCTGGATTAAGATCCAGATCAATAACCTAATCTTGTGCTTTTCCCACTAATCTATATTGTCCTTTCTCTCCAGTTCTCAAAAATAAATGAGCTGTTCCTAAATCTACTGGGCCCAGGAGAGGTCTCAGTTTGTGGACAGCCAATGACTGCCTCACGCCTTGGAATTTGTCCCGATGCTCCACAGATGTTGAGGATAGACAGAGGGGATTCTTCAGGCATTAAAAACATCTTCAAACAAGGGAGATCCAGGCACGCTGACAACTCCCAGGCTTGCCTACAGCCTTGTGTGGCTCACATGGCAAGATGGGAAGGGGTAAGTCTGAGCTTTAAGACTGATACGGCTCCCCAGGAAGAACCAGAGGGGAATGGATTTTGTACAGTGGGGAACACTTCTTCATATTGTGGACACCAAAATGTTGTAAACTCTTTAAAACCGCTCCCATGAGATGCCACTCAGTCTGGCATAGAACAGGACAGAGCACTCCAGCATTGCACACAGAAGCCATTCTGGGAAGGCCAGGCGACAGGCATGCTGTTGAGGGCGACCCTGGTTATATGTACAGTCAACAAGAAACTTACTCAAAACCTGGACCGGGAGCCATAGCAGACAAAGAAACCAAGAATTCTTGAAAGCTAATACTTTTTTTTTTTTTTAAGATTTTATTTATTCATTTGAGACAGAGAGAATGAGAGACAGAGAGCATGAGAGGGAGGAGGGTCAGAGGGAGAAGCAGACTCCCCGCTGAGCAGGGAGCCCGATGCGGGACTCGATCCCGGGACTCCAGGATCATGACCTGAGCCGAAGGCAGTCACTTAACCAACTGAGCCACCCAGGCGCCCAAAAGCTAATACTTTAATATCACTGGAGGAATACAACGAAGGTCTGTATTCCTCCTGTATTCAGGAGGTGGGAGTATGGGGAAGGGGCGAGGGGTGCTGTGTTCCATGTGGTCACGGAAATGGCATCTGTCACCTCTGCCCAAAGTCCACTGGCCAGGACTCAGAAGATTCCTATTGCTTGGGAGGTTGGGAAGTGAGTGTTCCTCCATGCTCAGGAGAAAAAGAAGGGTCTGGGTGAACATACTGGAGTCTCTCTGTTCCAGCAACATAAACAGGCTCAGAACCTGAATGGTAAGGGACACAGAAGAGAGCAGCAAATATATGATAACAGGGACAATGAAAGCAGAAAAGATCTGAATAGAGCAGATAGAGATGCTTGCCTCTAGACAAGTCTTTGGTACAAAAGAATGTGGGCCCAGATTCTAGAACTATGCTGTCTATTACTTACGGCTTGTGGGGCATAGAAATGTGTTAAGGTTAACTGTGTAACAAACTGTACATAATTCTCATTTCATAGCTGGAATCAATCATTCCCAGTTGGCTTTTTTTTTGCCATCTCCATAAAGCCATGGGTTAAAGAACCCTACAGAGTATTTTTAACATGAGATGTCTGGGCGGGGCGAGTCTTACTGATAGCTGAGGTCAAGATTCTTGGTCTATGGGCACAGGGAATGAGGGGGCCCTCATTAAGAATGGCCACCCTAGACAGGCTTATTGCGGACTGGTATGCTACACATCTTACAGCCTGGAAAAATGAGTGAAGGGGCCAGTGTCGACCTCAGGGTCCCTGGCAGGGCTTTTTGGAAACCACACACAATGACAAATTTCAAGGAAGTTAAAAAAACAAACCATCATAACCAAGGCAGCCTTGCTATTTTTAAAAGAGCTGGGGCTTCATTACTTCAAACCGAAATTCCTGTGAGCTTGGCAACCACCCTACTCTAAAACGAACATCCCTTTGCCAGGCATAATGTTTAAAAACATAGCTAAGCTCTCTTAGCTGAAGGCTAAGCCTTTTCAACCTCAGAAATGTGAATGTCTACTCCAGAGGGCCCAGGAGGGCGGGTTAAGAGGATGCGTCTGTGTTAGAGGGCGTCTAGGTTATTGTAGGCATCTGGGTGACCCGGTGTGAGCGCATGTGCTCGTGTGTGTTTGTGTGTGTGTGTGTGTGAAATTCAGAGCAAGACAGAGGAAGGCCACTCAAGTAAATCCACGTTTTACCTTCCGGTATGTGAAACTGCAGTTAATTGGCCGAGGAGAAACAGGAACCCACAAGTAACTGACATTAGGACTGTTAAGAGGCTCCCAGAAGACCTAACTCTAGCTGGCTGTGTAATCACAAGCACCTGCAAAGCTCTCTCGCGCTGAGGAGAGAGCAAGGTGCACCTGCCAGCCAACAGGTTGCCTGGAGGAAGGAAAGACAGGGCTTCAACCCCGAGCAGAAGAGCGCCGGCCCCTCTCCTGTGCTCAGCTGTCACGCTCAGTTGCACTGTGCGCGGGTCTGCCCGTCAGCCTGCGCTGAATCCTACGGCACCGTTCGGGGTCTCGCTATCTGCATTGTGTTCCAAATGACTTGTTGCCCCTACCTGTGTGCACCCAGGAAGGCTCCGGTTTCTATAACAACAGACCCCATCCCCTGGAGTCTCCTTGCTGTGTCCCAAGGCCACATGCTGACTTAGCCCAGCCTTCAGCCCGGCCCCTCTGGACCCGCCATGCCTGTTCCCACCCAGACACCAGCACCGAGCATCAGTAGTCCCCAGAAGTGGACAGAGGAAATGGAAGACTCTGTAAAGAAGTAAATGAAAGCAGAGCTTTCGTCAGCCATTCTGATCGGGACACAGTTTGAATTCTCCTTCCTTGTGCTTCATCTAGGTTCTTTTAAGCCTGTGACAAGAATAGGAAATCAGCTATCAACTGGCTTACTAGGGTGTTTTCTCAATAATCTTTTGGAAGAGCAGTGGAATTCAAGTTTTAAATTTGGAAGCCGAAGCATGCTGCATTTATGGCAATGATCCTCTTTGGGTGGCAGGTGGGGAGGGCGGGGAGGTTAGACTTTCATTTGTATAGTTTTTTTTTTTTTTTCTAGAGACCAAATAGTGGGGAGAGGATAGGTGAGGCGTTGCTCTGTGAGCTTGCTGCAATCTGAAGAATAAGGTTTGCACGGTAGAAACGAGAGAGTCTTAAGGATTGTGATTTTGCGTTGTGACTGGATTCACATTTGCAGCCGTCCTTGTAACGAGAAGGATCATGTGACTAGTATGTGCTCTGAAGGAGCTAACAGAACTGTCTATTCTAATGCAGAAACAGGGGTTCAGTGCTCTGCGGGCTGAATGAGCAATTGCCCCTTGCCTGTTGTAGGGCCCCGTGTGAGCATCAATCCTCTAGGTGGATTCTGGGCTAGTTCCTTCTCGACCAATCGTGGTTGCTAAGAGCAGGTGACCTCACAAACTGTTTTAGCAACTTTTACTGCTGCGAATCATTCTCTTGGGAGCCTCAGAAGCTGGCAAAATGAATCTTCGTATTCACTCTGTTTATATTCTGACAGCATGAAAAACCTCTGCTTTGAAAAGGAAAGCTTTTCCCAAGCAAATGCAACTGAGGGAATAGATTCCCCGTGTGTGGCTTTGAAGGTGCTAACGTAATAATAATAATTGCTTTCATTTTGATAAGCTTTACAGATTCCAGAGTTCCCTCAAGAGTTCCATTTCATTTGATATTTGCAGTTACCACGTGAACTAGGCAGGGCTGACCTTGACCGGCATCAGATGCTCAGTGGCATTAAATGGCTCGTCAATGTCACAAGGTGAGTAGTTGGCAAAATTGCAATGCAGACGTTCTGACAAATAAGTCAGTAGGCTTTCTATTCTACCGTTCCAGTAAACTTCTAAAATAATCCTATGGATTTAAAAAATATATAATCGCCACTCATATGCAAGCCCCGGAAAATTCCCAGGCTGATGAAAGGGGTCTATTTTGGTGATGCAAGTGAATATCGAGCTGCTGATTTTGAGCAAAAGCAGCCAATGCAAATAAGCATGATATATTCATATATTCATCCATTTGAAAGAAATCTGATGGCAAGAATGTGCTCCAACAAAGCAGATTCTAGGATGTGCCAGCATCTGTACAAATGCGTGTCATTCTCTGCAACCTCCGTGCACAGGGCAGGACCACAAATTCCTTGAGCATGAAGACGGCGTGGAGTCTTAGAGGTAATTGTATCAACCCCATTTTCCAAGGGAGGAAAGCAGGTTCAGAGAGCAGTGCCTTGCCCAGCATCACACTGTTAAAGGTGTCAGACCCCAGATCTTCAGACACCACAGTCAGTTCAGAGTGACGCTTCTGAGCCTCTGGATGGTTCCAAGTCACGAAAACACCACTAAATTATGCTCCGTGCAGTATTTAAGCAGATGAGCGTCTCTTAGCAGGATTTAGAGCAACAAAATGCTGGAATCAAAGGCTTGTGGCTTGTTGAAGGTTGTTCTTCTGACAGTGGGTCTCTCCAGAGTGCAGGCTCCCTTGGAAGTCAACTTCAACCCTGCTTCGCCCTTGAGCCTCAGCCTCGGAGTGTGAAGCCAGGATTGCTGGCCGCCTGGTGTGGTGTGATGGCGGGGACAGGGTTTGGCTCTGGGCTCCCCTGTGCTTTCCACATGGCTTCAGTTCTCGGCCAGGGCACAGTGTGAGGCCCAGAAAACCACGCCAGAACCATCCTGACCAATGGTGCAAAGGGCTATGGTATTTATTCAGGGGCTTTCTCAGAAGGCTTTCCAAATATTCCATCAGGAGGTTTATCTTCAAACCTCGGTCCAAGACCAAACCGCTTACAGTTATGTCAGCCTCTTTGCCCAAGGTGTCCCTGAGCTGCTTTCAGGGGGCTTCTGAAAGAATCCCAGAGACTCGGGACTTAGACCATGTCTCTGCAGGGGTGGCCTGACACCAGGGTCAATCAGAAACTTTTCCTTATGTCTCTGAGTGAGGGACTTACTCAGACAGAATTCTGGGAGGGGCCGCTGCCCTGGCATGTCAGATGCTGCGCGCACTGCTCCGACCCCCTCGGGCCCAAGGCCCACAGCCTCCCGCCGCCCACAGTCCTGCCGGCTGCTGGCCCCTAACTGACTCCCTCCCCCGAGAGTGCCTTTTGATATAGGTTGTTGCCTCCGTTGAGACTAGAACTCCTTCCCCAGAAAAAGCCTACGTCTGATGACGGGTCAATGCAGGGATGCAAAGGATTGGCCCCTTGCTTCATTCGGGACATCTTTGCAGGGGCCACCCCAACTCCACAGCTCTCTGTGCGATTAGCTGGGGCCTCTGTGCTGCCCCCCGGTACCATGGTGCTCCCCTGAGCATCCCCAGCAGAGCGCTACATTCCTTACCAGTGATGAACCTGCACTGACCCGTCATCATCCAAAGTCCACAGTGCACAGCAGGGCTCACTCTGGGTGTTGGGCACTCTGTGGGTTTGGACCAATGTCCAATAACATGTGATGACATGCGTCCCTCAGTACAGTATCGTATGGACTAGTTTCACTGCCCTAAAATTCCTGTGCTTTGCCTATTTGTGCTACCTCCCCCCCCCCCACTCGTTGGCTGCCGCTGATCTTTCCATTGTCTCCACAGTCAGCTCCTTTCTCATCTTTTTATCCCAATAAACCAACCATCGAAAGTCATCCTGGGCGAACGCGGCTGGTGCAGAAGGACCCTGCTACCGGCGGTCTGCGAGGTGGCCTAGAGTTCCAGCAGCCCTGCCTTATGCCACGTGCACAAAGACAGGCACCACCATCTGATGATATTTTGGCAGGCAAAGGGAACTTGTGACCGCCATTGGTAGGCATGATAGCCAAGCATGTGGTCCCCGGGGAAAGCCCTTCACATGGGTCTTTCCTGGTTGTATTTATATTTAGCTCAAATGCAAAACTGCAGTTGTTTTCCTCAGTGACAGGCACCAAACAATAACCAAAAAGAACGAGGAATCATTGTGACCTTTCTTCCCTGAGGGGCGTGTAGTCAGTCCTCAAATTTGGGACTGCATCCCCGACAGACAGCTTTTCCATGCCTGGCCCATGAGATGTACACCCATGTTTACTGTATCACAGAAGATTCTGAAGGAAAGGCCTGGAATTCTGGTTCTATAGCTTTTAAACAATGTTTCTATGTTTTCTTTTTTTTTTTAATAAATATTTCAAACCTATAGAAGGGTGCAGAAAGTGAAATACACAACCAGTCTGCCTACCATCCACATTAAATAGCTGTTAACATTTTCTCATTTTTACCTGCGCTCCCTCGTGACAAAAGAAAAAACAACTACCGCGAGCCCCCCACCCCTACTCTTACTCTCTTCTTCTTCTTCCCCCTGCAGAGGCATCTCCGCCTGAAGTTGCTAGGTGTGATTCCCATGCACGCTTCTGTACTCTCCCTAAACATCGGTGTGTCCAAAACATTTGCTGTCATTTGCTGTGCCTTCGGAATTTACTGAAATGGCATCCTATTGTACATATGATTTTGAGACTGGCTTTTCGTCCCGTACCATCCGTTGTAGGAACTCACTGATGTTGTGCGAACACAACGTAGGCCTCGTTCATTCCTTAACTGCAGCCCAGGGCACCGCGGTGTGCTCGTTCCCGCGTGCCGTTGCTGCCGCGGTGCGCGTGCTCGTGCGCGTGTCTTGTGCACGTGTGCGCAGTTTCTCGAGCGTAGGCGCCTGGAAGCGGAATTGCTAAGTGGCAGGGAAGGGACTTCGTCACGCTCCCCAGTTGTGACAAATTGCTCTCGCAAGTGGTTGCAAGTGGTTGTCCAATAACATGTGATGACATGCGTCCAGATCGGAAACTCCTGTTTTCCTGCATCCTCACCATCACCTGCGATGCTCCCCAAAGTTTCCAACATGGTAGGTGCGAAAGGCGTTTTGTCGTCTTATTTACGTTTCCTTGATTACTCATAAGCTTAAGCCATTGTCTGTGTTTAGAGGCCAGTTTTGTTTGTGTGTCTGTGTGTCTGTGTGTGAGAGATGGAAAGAGTGGAGGGAGGGGAGAGCCCCATGGGACAGAGGGGAGGAGGAAGGGGAGGGGAAAGGAGGGAGACCAGCTCTAATCCTTTGCTCCACTGAAAAAACTGCTGTACCCTTCGCTTACACATTTGTAACTATTATGCGTTTATTCTGAAGTATTTAAACTGCAAATATCTTCTGCTCAACTGCATCTAGCTTTTAAAATTTTGTTTATGTTCCCCTCTGTTATCAACCACTTTATAAATTTGATGTAGTCAAGTTCATAAATCTTCTTAAGATCTGTGGGTATTTGTTCCTTAATAAATCTGCTCATAACTGCATTCGAGATAGTCTCCCATATTGTTTTCTAAAAATTCTAACTTTCTGCTCTTCACATTTAAATTTTTGTCCATCTGGAATTTACTTTTGCTTATGTGGTGAAGTAGAAATCTAATTTTATCTTTTCCAAATAGAAAGCTAAATGTTTCAGCACCTCATAAGGATAGTCCAGCTTTTCCCAGTGTTTGAAATGTCGTTTCTGTTAAATACAAATTTCCATGTACACGTGGATCACTCCCTTGACTCTCCAAACCATTCTGCTGGCCCATTTGTCTGTCCCTGCACCATACTGTAATTTGAACATTATTACAGCTAATGGCAATATTTAGCAGTTGGTGCAGTGAGTCACCTCATTCTTTGTCCTCACGTCTGTTTATTTATTTTCTGTTTTTAATGAGATACAATTGACAAATAACAGTTTTAACTTTAAAGTGTACAATGTGATGATTTGATATATGCATATACTGTGAACAATTACCACAATAATGTTAGTTAACACATCCATCACCTCACAGTTACCATTTGTGTGTGTGTGTGTGTGTGTTGAAGACATTTAAGATTTCCTCTTAGCAAATTCCAAGTATGCAATAAAGTATTGTTGTCCATAGATTCAAATTTATTCTGACTTTATTTAGGCTTAGCTAATTGATTTCCTGTGAAAAACGCTATCAGATTGATAAAGGATATGTGTCTAATGGAATAATTTCGTAAATTTTTGCCATTTGTACAATATTGAGTCTTCCCGACAAGAAATGTGATACATCTATCTAGGCCTTCTTGATAAATTATACATTTATATTATTTAATATAGATTTATACTTTTCCCTCTAAGATTTTACACGTTTTTATTAGCTATCTTAGGAGGTTTTCATAACGCTTGTTACAACTGTAAATAGTGTCTTTTTAAAAAGTTATATTTTCTAATAATTTGTTGCAGGTGTTCAGGAACCATTTTTAAAAATCAGTTTTAAATGAAGCAACTTGTGTATTTCCTTATTTCTTCTAATAGTTGCTGATTACTTCTCTTGGATTTTTAAAAATAGATAATCATAGCATCCATAAATAATGGTACTTTTATTCTTTAATTTTGAATATTCATTTTATTTCTTTTTCTTGTCATTACTTCATTGGCTAAGACTTACAAAGCAATGTTGAGTAAGGGCTTTTTTTTTTTTTTTAAAGATTTTATTTATTTATTTGAGAGAGAGAAAATGAGAGACAGAGAGCATGAGAGGGAGGAGGGTCAGAGGGAGAAGCAGACTCCCTGCCGAGCAGGGAGCCCGATGCGGGACTCGATCCCGGGACTCCAGGATCATGACCTGAGCCGAAGGCAGTCGCTTAACCAACTGAGCCACCCAGGCGCCCCGAGTAAGGGCTTTTGATATTAGTCATCCTTGCCTTGTTCCTGAACTTCAGTGAAATTATTTAAGAGATGCACCAAGTATGACTTTCACTGTAGACTGATAGACAAACTTTACTGGGTTCTTTTTATTTCTGGTATGCTAAGAGATTTTGGTTATGAATGGGTATCACATTTTATCAAGTGCATTTTCTGCATCTTTTGAGTGATCACATGTTTTTTCTTCTTTATCATGTGGCAAATTACATTAATACGGTTTTCTATTGTTAAGCTCTCATTTCTTTAGTAACCCAACTTGGTTATGATATATTATTTGCAACACTACTAGATTCAGTTTGCCAATGTTTATTTCAAAATGTTATGTATTTCTTCATAAATGAAATTCATCTGTATTTTCCTTTTTGTAATGTCTTTTCCAGTTTTTGTTGTCAAGGTTATATTAATATATAATGAGTTGTAAAGTTTTCTCCCTTTTTCTTGTTTCTGGAACAGATTGCATAAGATAGGAATTGAATTTCTCTTGAAAGTTGAGAAAAACCTACCTGTAAATCTCTCTGAACTATGCATTCTTTTTGTGAATGGATTTTAAGTTACTGATTAAATATTTTATTTTTTAATTTTTTTAAAGATTTTTATTTTTATTTACTTATCTGACAGAGAGAGGGAGAAGGAGAGAGCACAAACAGGCAGAGTGACAGGCAGAGGGAGAAGCAGGCTTCTGGCTGAGCAGGGAGCCCGATGTGGGGCTCGATCCCAGGACCCTGGGATCATGACCTGAGCCCAAGGCAGAGGCTTGACCAACTGAGCCACCCAGGTGTTCCTGATTAAATACTTTAAAGGCCATAAGTCTATTCAGCTTTTCTATTTCTTTTTGAGCTATATCTTCTTGGAGTGTTTCCATTTTATCTAAAATTTCAATGTTATTGCAACAAAGTCATATATAGTCATCATCGCATGACTTTGTGAATTTATACTGTATCTATAATTACATCTTTTTCTTTCCCAGTGTGGTTCATTTGTACCGTCTTTCTTTTTCTGCTCTTTTGCCTTTGTCTTTTTTGTTTTTTTTTAAGATTTATTTATTTATTTGAGAGAGAGAGAGAGCAAATGGAGGGAGGAGCAGAGGGGGAGGTAGAGAGAATCCTCAAGCAGACTCCCTGCTGAAGACGGAGCCCCTCGAGAGGCTCAGTCCCAGGACTCTGAGGTCATGACCTGAGCCAAAAGCAAGAGTCAGCAGCTTAACCAACTGAGCCACCCAGGTGCCCCTCTTTTGCCTTTGTTAATCGTTTCAGTTGTTTGTCTTCTCTTTCATTCATTTTGCTGTTCTTTGTATCTTTTTTTCCTTTGTCTTTTCTTGAGTTCACACTGGTATTTTTTTCTAGCTTCTTTAATTAGATGTGTTCATTTATCCTCAAAATTTCTTCTTTTTGGGTGTATGCTTATGTGTGTGCCTCTCTGTAATCTCTTCTCCGAAGCGCTGCATTAGCCATGCCTCACAGTTGTGATCTGCACTTTTTCCCTCATCATTCAGCTCTAGATAATTTTAAATTTCCACTATGATTTCTATTTTGACTCATTAATAATTCAGAAATGTTTTTATATTTCCAAACATACGGTTCCTTTTCTGTAGTTACATTTTGTAATTTGCTTCTAATTTAATAGCCTTTTGGAAGGGGCTGTGGTCTGTATGATATTGATTCATTTGTTACTTTTAGATTCTTGCTTTGTTGCCAAGTATGTGGTCATTCAAAAATAAGTGCAATGTGTACTCGCTAATTATTAGATACAGGAAATGCTATATTCAAGTTATTAAATGTGTTGCTTCAGTCATTTATATGTTTACTAATTATTTGTTTTGCTTAACCTCCTTAATATGAAGCGTTGTGTTAAACTAGCTCCCTATGGTTGTGAATTTCTTGATTTTTTTGTGATTCTGGTCATTTGTCTTTCATATATTTTAAGACTACATTCTTAAAAGTTGACGATTTCAGAATTTTTAAGTCTTTTTGATGGATAGTTTCTGGCCTATCTGTATGATGATTCCTCCTATGCTCTACTTCTTCCTCTTAGAACTAAAACAGAGACAGGGCCTTTTGCCATCATTGCCCATATCACATCCCCACTGCTCTTGCATTAAGATTTATACCCTCCCTTTGAGACGCAGATTTTCCTAACTTTTTCTGAGATTTGCAGCCCCCACAAGATCCTCTCTAAGCTTCCACCCCTGTACCTCCTTTCCTGATGTCAGCTGCTTTGGGGGAGCATTTCCCCTTATTTTATGATTCAACTTTTAGCTGTCTCCTGGTGTTGCTAAAATTGAAGATTGAATTTTATTTTCCATTCCTCTTGTTGCTTTTGGATACTTTCCAGGCAGTCCCAATTTTTACGGCCACCTTCATGCTGAAATTTTTACATAATGAAGCCTAAGGCTAATCAACATCTTTACTTGTCTCCTGAACATTACCTTATCCATATCCATTTGATCACTCTTTCTTGTACCATGTGCTCTCCTTGTCTACTATTTTAGTTATGCCTTGGCTTTCTAAACCCAAATGAATCATTATATCGTTTTGTGATCAATGCTCATTTAGATTTGCCCATGTCTTGCTTTGTCTCTCCACTCGCCTTTGCTTCTTGCTTCCCATGGCTTCTCCCAGAGAGGTAGGGCTTCTGGAATTCTTTCAGCGGGGGGTTACGAATAGTAGATTATTTCAATCTTTGCTTGTCTATTGATGTCTCTAGCTTGCTTTCACTTTTGAGTTTTACTTTAGCTGAGAATAGAATTCTAAAGTGTCCATTATTTTCTCTGAAGTTATTGTTCCATTACCAGTGTCTATTATGCTATTAAGAAATTAGCTAGCAGTTTAAGTAATAATAGCAAGAACAAAAAAATCTGGATACTTCACAAAGATACAAGGATATAAATGAGAACAACTGGAGGAATACTGACTAAGTCATGATACTCATTTTTCAACCCCACTTTTCAATTACACATGTGTTGTTTCAATTCAACTATTATATTTTTATTTCCCCTGATGTCAATCAATTATTCCTACAAACTATTTGGAATCTGTTGCATTTTTACATATTTAACACATATATAAAACCTGCTAAAACTCTTCATTTGGGAGAGCTGTAAACGGGTCCGAAATTTCTGTCTCCACATTTTGTTTTTGTAAATGTGCAGCTATGAGATGTTTTTCTCTTCAGAAGTGACATGCTTACGTTGTTTTGGTGACAAAATCACCTAATTATGGGAAATGTCTTGACATCCCTAACAGCTGGAACCCCTTCTGCTAGCTGTCTATGTCACTTCAGGCAAAACCCTTCCATTCTCCATGCCCCCCTTTCGTCTTCCCAGCCCCTCAGGGCCTCCGACACATTCCTAATCCACCCTGGATGGGGCCAGCAGAAAACCCAGGCCTTTGGGTAGATGAGGTTCCATGAGTCAAAGTGCTAATCTCCGTGGATTTCCAACATAGCATTTAAGAAAACAACAAGGGGAAGAAGCATGTGTAAAATGTGATCCCTTTGTATAATTTTGTTTTAAAGATAGATAGTTGGTAGTATAATATAAACAATTCTGAGGCGAGGAGAATCAGTGGTTACCTGTTCACGGTGGTAAACAGTTATGGAAAGAGAAACTAGGGAGTGGAAGACCTCTCTTTCTTTCTTTTGCACTTTTTTGAAGTATTTAAATCATGTAACTCAGCAGATATTATATTATAGACCTAGGTGTATTTTGTGTATTTATGAGTATATGATAATGCCGGTATATATATACACTGTAAAAACTATATTGAGATTATGTATATTGAGATCATATATGTAATACATATTGTACATTATATATTATATGTAACAGAAAACATATGATTATATATTACATACAATAGGAGTTCAGAAAACTGCTGTTACATATATAATATATAATATATAATTTTATGTATATAATATATAATGAAGATACATATATTCGTGTGTGTGTATACATGCATATATATATTAACAGTAGGAATATTCTGAGCAGGAAGACTATATACTACTGTTCTTTCTGGCTTATTTTCTTCTCTATACTTTTCTGTTGACAAAACTTAAAGGGAAAAAATGTAGAAAACAAAAAGCCTCATGTTATACCTGTACTAGCTTGCTAGGGCTGCCCTCACAAAGTACCACAAATTGGGTGGCTCAAATGACAGAAATTGAGTGTCTTACACTTCTAGAAGTGTGACACGGAGGTTGGCTCTGCAGGAAGGGTCTGCCCCAGGCCCCTCTCCTTGGCCTGGGGATGACTGTCTTCATCTTGTGCCTCTTCACATCATCTTCTTCTGTGTGTGTCTCTGTACCCAAATTTCCCCTTTTGTTAAGTTCATTAGTCACATTGGATTAGGGCCCATCTTAAAAGACCTCACTTAACTTGATTACCTCTGTAGAGACTCGATCTCCAAATGAGGTCATGTTCTGAGGTACTGGAAGTTAGGATTCCAACACATCTTTTCTTGGAGGGGGGCACAATTGAACCCATAACAGTACTTAATTATGATAGGAATTCACAGAAGTGGAGAAAATAAATAAATTGAGACACTTTCTGCAGGAGGTGACATTGGACCTCATTCTTGAAAGAGAAATCATCCTCCATCCTTTGATAGGGAGAAGGAGTGGATTTCACACTCTCTCCTGCTCTTTCGCCAGAACAAGATGGGAAAATGAATGTTGGGAAAGAGGATGACAAATGAGCAGGACATTCATGAGGTCCATATGCCTAGAAATAAATGTTTCATTCCATGCAGTGAACATAAACTGGGATTGAACTGATGAGGCCAGAGTTAAGGAAGTAGAGCTAAGTGGAACTCAAGGAAGAACTTGCAAAGACCCAGAGGTATCCTATAATGGAAATGGGCCACCCCACAGGGGTGGGCATGCCTGGGGGAAATTGAGGCAGAAGCCACAGAAGGGTTTTTACTGGGTAGGCAGCTGGATTAAACCAATTCTCATCTTCCTGTGAAGTCCAGCCCAGCACAGGGATGCAGGGAGAAACCTGTGAGTGGGGTGGCAAGGGGCAGGGGTTATAAACGATAGCACTCCTACTGGGGGAGAAATGAGACCCCAAACACAAGAAGGGAAGCTCCTTTCTAAAGCCTGAACCAGAGACAACGGGGGGACAGTGGGAGCAAGGGGAGAAAACACTCCAGTGGGGAAGGTCAGACTCCAGAGCAGCACTTTGCAGCCGTATTTTCTCGGAGCCACAAAGTCCAGGCCCAAAACGTGGGGTCAAGGGTATGAGAATTTTGGCCCAAGATGAATAAACCTGGCCTCAGCAGCTGCCACCACTTTGGAAATTTGTATGTTGAAAGAATGTGAGCCCTTGAGACTATTTCGAGTCCCAGCTGCTCCGCAGTATTAATAAAGGTCTAATTGCTAAAACCATGTGCAGTGGACATGGTGTTCATTTTCCTGACACATGGAGAATGTGGTTTGGAGGCCGAGCTGTCAGACCCAAATCACCTCCAGACCCTGCCTATTACAAGCACATTTCATCACCGGGTAGGACTTGGGAAGCTTGGTCCGTGGCCTCATTATAGCTATTTGTATCCAAACAGGGGAGCCGACGTGACAGGTTAGAATTTCCTGTCAAAGAAGTATGGCACCAAGCTTCCATCCAGCCCCATTTCCCAGGTAACGGGGTGTAGAGAAAGATGCCCACATTATCATGCCTGCAGATGAAGGAGCCATTTGTCCAGCATTCAGATCAGCTTTATAAGGTATCCCCCAGCTCTCATCGGGTGGTTTGATAGAGAAGACACCACCTCATAACTCGGAGGCTCTCTGTAAGAGACAGACTTCCTGTGCAAAAGGAGGTGGGTGAGGGCAGTGGGGGCTGCAGCCCTGTCTCTGCCTCTCCATG
The DNA here is from genome assembly GCF_029215605.1 of Mirounga angustirostris. Lineage (NCBI taxonomy): Eukaryota > Metazoa > Chordata > Mammalia > Carnivora > Phocidae > Mirounga > Mirounga angustirostris. Next base: position 119,585,350 of record NW_026991714.1, read on the forward strand.
GGGGTAGGGGTAGCTGACTCTCCCCTACCCCACCCGCAAATACTGGGTGCTGTCCCTCCTCCAAATCTAAATGTAGTTGACTCACTTTTTGCTTCGTGGTAGCACAATCCCTATTCACAAAAGCTACTCATAAGTTGTCCCATACATCAAAGATCAGAGTCCATGCATTTATACTTTAATACTAGTTCCAATTTTTTAAGGGAATCCCCCTCCCGAAGTTCACTCACTTTTCATTCATCTTTCTGGCTTGTGAAGAGAGTTCCCAGCTCAGTCTTCATTCCTTATTGGGCTTTTCATGCACAATATTGGAGTACATTAAATAACCCTTGTGAGAAGTTCCAGGAAAATACGCCTCGCTGATTTATGGGCCTGGCCTCCCAGAAACCTGGGATTTAAGAAACCCTGGACATTGACAAGCAGTCTGACAGAGTGACTAAGAGCCTGAACTCCACAGTCAGACTCCCCGGGCTTCAACACTGGTTCCACCGTCTATACTTCATGTGACCTTGGGCAAGTGTCCTTGGTTTTCTTATATGTAAATTGGGAAAAATGACAGTACTTCTGCAGAGGATAGTTGTGACAATTAAGTAAGTTATCCTGCGTAAAGTGCTTTACAATAAATGCCGGCCATTATTACTGCCTCCACAGAAAGAAGGTTGTTAGATCAAGTAAGAGTGGGTCCCAGGAGACCCAATGAGCAGATGGGAGATTTGCACAGACACTCCTCACAGGGTCACGCCATGTGCCATTAAACCAGTGTCAAGTGGGCACGATGTGGTTCCCCAGGAAAACCAAGTACGGCTTGCACTATTGGAGGGGTGGATGTTTGCTAATGCTGAACAGCAAGTCCACCCCGAAAGGGGCGATTTACCCTGAAGGGTCCGGGCCCACTTAGCTAGATGCAGTTCAAGGAGACACGGTGAGCCCAGCAAAGACCCAGTGCAGATGGAGAGAGGCTGTCCCTTGGTGAAGTGGGCAGCAGGAGTTTTGCAGAATGTTCTTTGGGTGTCCGGCAGGACTGAAATCTGTGCAGTAGCCAGCAGGGACAGCTAGAGCCATTGGGGACGAAGAATGTGCTTTATGAGCGAGCTTAGTGGAATGGGGGGCAGACAATTGGTGTGGTTCCCCTGTCAAGCCAGTGATTGGTTTACAGCCAGGATGATGAAAGACGGTCTGCGCAGAGACATCTGCTTGGAAGAGGCTCTCATGCTCACCAGAGGGGTACGGCGCTAAGCCCCCCAGCCCCCGTCAGGGGTGTGAGCACGACTTATCCCCAGCTGCCAACACACAGCCCTCAGCCGGTGGTCCTCTCTGGAATCACCCGGGCTGAGCTACCTCACTCAGAGTCACACCCCTTCCCAGGACAGCCTGCTCCAGTGATGAGTCAGTGCAGAGGTACAAAGGTCCAGCCCTTTTGCCCCAGCTCGGGTCTTTAGAACCACCGCCCCCCCCCCACACACACACAAAGTCAGCGAAGGCTCCTGAGGAGACCGCTCGGAGGCTTAGCCTGTCACTCTGTCCAATCCTGCTTTGTGCCGTAGATGTGGACCCCAAGAGCACCCCCTCAGAGGTGCCTCCCATGGTAACGGCCACCTCAGAATCTCCTTCCCGGCAGAGCCCTGATTCTCCCCTAATGAGCCCCGGGCTCCTCTCCCTTTCCCAGCCTGTGGGTCGGGGCCACGTGACAGGGTCCTGGATGATGGGAAGTAGGAGTGAAGGGGCCCAGGGTCTCCCAGGGCCCTCAGAGGCCATACGTGTGAGGTGCCTACAGACACCACTTGAAGGAAACTTGCAGGTGTGGCAAGTAAGTGTTGAGTTAAAGCTCTGCGACTGGGGATTTGTTTTTGCACGTGTATTTGTTTTCTTAACAAACCCTCTCTTACCCTGTCTTAGCTAACGTATCAGCCATACTCTTTAAAAACTTTTCTAATTGCAGAGAGAGAAGGAACCACAAATTAACATCTGAATACACTATGAAATATTTGTTGCTTGTTTTATGTCTGCTTAAGTTAACTGTTAGAGAAGCGTAACATCATTAGTCCCATGTTGTAGATTTAGCTATTCTCAATAATAATACTGCTAATGAATCCTTTTGTTGTGTTTATGAATTTTGGTTATTCTCAGTGGCAATATTTCCGGTAAGTCCTTTTATGTGTGTGTGTGTGTATTTACAAGGTCCCAAGTTAAATAAACCATTTAGGCATTTTGACAAATAAATCTGACCAGAGTGCGTCCAGCTGAAAATTACAGTCAATATCCAATACCCTAAATAGAAAAGTCAAGTAAATGTACATGTAAATAAATATATGCACACAAACTGATTGACTCTTTAACCAGCATTAACTAAGCACCTACTGTGTGTATCATGGGCTCGGAGGTTTGCTGCATAGCAAAGGCTTCCCAGTCTCAAGGAACTTAACCGGTCAGTGGGAGAGGCAGACCTGTGCCCAACTGCCTTCAGGATTCAGTGCAGTAAGGATGTGTCAGGGGCACTGGTAGCCAGAGGGAGGGAAGGGGTCCTCAGCTCTGCCTGTGGAGGGCCAGGGAAGACAGCAAACACACAGCTGACTCTTAAGCTACGACTTGATTGAAGAATTGGGGTTCCCCAGGCACATGAAGTGAGGCAGGGGGAGGAATTCCAGGCAGAGAAAATAGAAACAGCGAGATGCATCTGGAACACACGACCGAGCTAGAGAGTTGACCTGGCGGGTGTGACGGGGGCATAGCAGGCAGGAGATGAAATTGGAGAGAAAGCACAGGCCAGATTCTGGGAGGTCGATATGTGATGCTGTGGGATTGGACTTTTCCATTTATTCTTTCATTTAATGCCAAGTTTGTTTGACCTGCTTAATTGTTGCTCTTCTGGGCTCTAATGCAGACACAATTTTATTCTGAGGGGTAGAGTTTGTGGAATCATAATCTTCCGGCATCATTAAAACTGATTTCCCATGGTTCAGACCAGTAAAAATAAGATCCCAGCAGTACGTCCAGACAGTGGAATATTATTCAGGGCTAAAAAGAAATGAGCTATCAAACCAGGAAAAGACATGGAGGAAACTTAAATGCATATTACTAAGTGAAAGAAGCCAGTCTGAAAAGACTACATACCATATGACTCCGACTACATGACATTCTGGAAAAGGCAAAACTATGGAGACAGCAAAAAGATGAGTGGTTGCCAAGGGCTGGGGGTGGGGAGGGATGACTAGGATTTTTAGGGCAGTGAAACGACTCCATATGATACTATAATGATGGCTACGTTGGTCCAAACCCACAGAATGTACACCACCCAAAGTGGTTCCTAGTGTAAACTACGGACTTTGGCTGATTATGGCGTGTCAGTGTAGATTCATCAGTTGTAATGAATGTTCTATCTGGTTAGGAGGGTTAATAATGGGGGAGGCTGGGGCGCCTGGGTGGCTCAGTTGGTTAAGCGACTGCCTTCGGCTCAGGTCACGATCCTGGAGTCCCGGGATCGAGTCCCGCATCGGGCTCCCTGCTCAGTGGGGGGTCTGCTTCTCCCTCTGACCCTCCCCCTCTCATGCTCTCTCTCTCTCATTTTCTCTCTCTCAAAAAAAAAAATGGGGGAGGCTGTGCATATGTGGCATCAGGACGTACACGGGCAAGCTCTGTATCTTCCTCTCAATTTTGCTATGTACCTAAAACTGCTCTAAGAAGTGAACTATATTAATAAAAGAAAAGACCCCAGTGACTCTGAGCCTCTGGTTGCCACAACACAGGCACTCAGCCTGGGCTCCAGGTGCTCCCAGGCAAATGCTGAGGTTCCTGACAAGACGCTTTCTTACCCGTATCCTTACATGATTAGCTCATCCCAGTTTCCCCAGAACTTTCTTGGTTTTAGCACTGAAAGTCCTGCAGCCCAGGAACGCCCTCAGTCCAGGGTGAACCAGGGTGGCAATTCTAAAGAGCATTTAGGAATGTGTCCGACCTGCTCGTGTTTGTCTGCTCAGGTCCCTCCTCAGGCTGCGAAGCCATAAGCTGGTATCTCAGCCAGACACCTCGGGAGGCGGTGATGGCCTCTGGCGGCTCTGGGCAGCCAACCTTTGTCGCCAGATACCAGCGTTCCAGCTTCGGGAAAGGAGAAATAGCCCTCCTCCTACTGGTCGGTTCCAGGCATGGATACCTCCCCACCCCACCCCACCCCACCCCACCCCTGAATTTCTCACAGCCCAACAGAGAAGTGGTAAAACTTCACAGAAGGTGTGGAGATGACGGAAGTCAAGTTCAGCTGCAAGCGTAATCTCAGCTGTTGGCAGAGGCAGCTCCCTGAAGCATACCTCACAGAGCTGTTCTCGCCTGGTACCTGACCTTGGCTCTATGCGGCAGAGTCCAGCTCACACTGGCACTAGAAGGTTCGGGCCCAGCTGCCAAGTGGCTTCGAGTGGGAAAGCACCTCTCTGCCCCTCCAGGTTCAGGCCTGCTTCCCCGACAGGGGCACACTTCTGCTGCCCCCAGTAGCCACTCTCCTGCCCACGTAGTAATAGCACCCCCGTTCATTTAGGGTGGCAAAGTGCCCAGGCAAGAGACTTTCTCAGCCCCTCAGCCAGCTTTGGAACTGTTTGGGGCACTTCAGAAAGACTAAAAGAGAATCGGCAGGGAGGCCTTTCCCTAAAACACATACACTGACCACACACACTTTTTTCTTCCTTTTTCATTTTTCTTCTTTCTAGGCTCTGTTGTGAATATGATGGCTGGAGCTCCGGCAGCCATCCTGTGACCCCTAAGAACAGAAGCTGTTCATTAAGGTAAATTAAACAGAAAAATAAAAGGAAGCCTTGGGGACCAAGGAGCCACCCTAACAGCTCTGACTGCCAGCTTCAAGACTTTATTTCAGGAAGAGAAACAACTACTCATGTGTTTAACCCGCCTTCATTTGGGGTTTAACCTAATCTTGATATAATTGGTTTTTCTTGGGATGATTGATGTGAGAATTTCTCCTTCCTTAAGGAGCAATCCCAACCCCTACCACTAGGGGGTAGCCTTGCCCTATATGCCTCAACCTAACGATGGCAGATGAGAGTCCAACATCAGTACCGTTCTGTATAATTCAGTTTTAACAGTGTGCATGTGACAGCTTTGGCCCAATTTGGGCTGAGCTGTGCCGAACTCTGTCCAATTCCTCTAGCATGAGATTTGGATCTCATGTTTTTTCTTTGTTTTCTCTGCCCAGATCCTCGGCTTCTATAAGCAATCCCTAGAACCAAAACAAGTATACAGAGAAGCAGGTCTGACTCAGGCAAACGTAACAATTTCTACTTCCAAACGGAACAAGGAACTTCTAGTCTAAACAACATTCATGTTAGTAATAACTTTACACCTTTCAACACGAAGCAATGGGTAGATGCTTGCTTTATATTTGTGTAAATAAAGGTGATTTATTAACCACCAGCTGGTAGTTCTAATAAAGGAAGATTCTAGCCTAAAGGATTATTGAATCTCCACTTCCTACGAGGTGGAAAATCGCCTGCAGCACTTAAGTGACTTTTTTTTTCCAGTTTACACTCATGGAAGTTTCAAAAATCTCCAGGCAGAGCGTTTTAGTCATTAATAATCTGATGTGAGGAGAGTAATCTATCTAATTCTCACTCCGGCTAAGGGCAAGTTGCTTTCTCAAAATGAAAGTACAGTCCTAGTGCTATAAAAAACCCGCTCACAACTAACCAACACGGGACTCTGTGGTGTGAGGGGTGGTTGTGAAACAAACCTCTTCTGACAGTTTCAGATCACATCACCTTGCTATCTCTGCACTGTCCTGGTCTACCTCCAGCTTCATCCCAATACTGTAGAGCGAAGACGTGGGGGGTTTCACTGGAGAACTAATAACACTGCATTTCTCTTCTCAATTTCCTTACTGGGCTGCTGTGTTCGGTACAAACAAACAAAAAATGTCTATAGCGTTGAGAAATATTCACTTCATTCTCTTCCATCTCCTAGATGATGTAGAAAGTCTTCATATGTAATAAAATCAGTGATCGTTGAGCAATCTCAAAGTAGGAAAAAGGACTGAAACCCACTGCTTGCTCACAGGCACAGCATCTGCTCCCTTAGGGAGTTCCCCAGGGGTTGGCTTGTGCAAATGAACATACAGAATGCCCTGTGAAATTAGAATTCTTGGTGCAATATTTTGGGACACACTCATACTATAACATTATTCAGTGTTTATCTGAAATTCAAAGTTAATTGAGTGCTCTGGATTTTATCTGGCAATCCTACTTGGGGGTAAGGAATCTGCCCCTGGTGGGAGGCCAGGGCAGAGCAGTAAAAAATGAGCAGATTCTAGAATCTATCAAGGGGACTGTCCCAGGGAATGTCACTGATTAAAAACAAAACATCTACCCACTGGGCCTGTGGGCAGGTTTCCCAGAGTAGCTAATGTCGTCTTGTGATGTACCTTTACAGAGTCTCAGATGCCCTCCTGTTCTGGGTATATTGAGAGCTGAGTTAGGGATGCTGAACAAGTGTCTAGCAATGACCACTGAGGAAGTGGCATGAGGTAGGGACTCAAGCTCCTCGTCTCCGAGATCGTGTGTTCTGTACTTTCGGACATAGATCTGTGTTGGTCCAGGATACTGTGAGTTCTCTTCTTAGAGACAAGGCGGTTGGTTGTTATCAGGATGTCCAGCTCCCCTACTGTCTCAGAAGGCAGCTTGTCCAAACCGTGAGGTAAGGAAAAAACTTGGTACCCTTTCCTTGAGCTTGTCCACTCTGCAGTGCTCCTTCTACCAGCTCTGTCTGGCATCTATTGTCCCAGCATCTGGCTTACTCAGAACACCCAATCAGAATCCACCTGATAAAGAAATGTAAAAATATGCACCTTCTCCCCCGGGTCCAGTGAGGATGTAGGTGGGCAGTGCTCCATTTTCTGCCTTTTTGGTCTCCACACCACACTTTGCAGACATAAACCCATGAACATACAGAACAGTGAGTCAGTCTCAGAAGGGAATTACAGGTAAGGATCCTCTCTCCATTCTAATGCCCTTCTGGCGTTGAGCCCTGCATCCAGTAAGGGCAAAGGTCTCACCAGCTCTAAGTTTCCTCAGTTTCACAAAGAGGTACCTGAAGACTTAGGCCTCTCTCTACGATGAGGCCTCTGCCTGCTTCTCTCCCACTGCTGCTTAGCTCACCCTCAGGTTGTAGGCCCTCCCAAGTACTTTCTTCCTTCGCTCTCGTCTGAGTCTTTACCCATCTCCCCTACAAAACCCCATCCTTACCTACAGTAAGAGGCCTCCTTCCCTAGGTTCTTCTTTCCTTCCCATGCAAGATCCCAAGTCCCTTTTTCAGTCTAAAGTAGCAGTGCTGGATGTTCAGAGATGTCTACGGCCACCCAAATCTGGAAGGAAGGAAGGAACGAACGAATGAACAAAGGAAGAGGAAAAGACAAGGAGGAGGGAACGAAGGGAGGAAAAGAAAAAAATAAATCCCATCATCATCCTGAGGAAATGTGGATCCCTCTGGCCACAATTCCATTTTATTTCCCAGTATGAGCTACAGGCATCCCAGCCCTTTTAATCATGGCCATGTTAAATTGGGCACATACACTATTTCAGGGATAATGTGATCTGAATCCTCATTGAGAGAGACCTGTTTTCTCACTGGCAAGAAAACCGAGCCCCATTATTGTGCAGAACAGACTTCCCACCAGGAGCCAAACAGCATGGAGAAAGGAACAAGGCCACTCCTTAACAGAGGCCCCTTGATAGGCCAGGAAGAGCTCCAGACTACTGGATTAAATTATTTAGGTTCAACCTGTCTCCTTTGGGGGAAAGAGGATGGAGTGAGTTTGTTTGGCAGTTTTTCCCATTACACAGACAACAAATGTTCACCGGGACTTAACTTGGGTCCTCATTTTCTTCAGAGTAGCTTCACTGGTTTCAGTCTGCTTTCAGTCATGAAGTTGCTCCTACAGCCAGGTTACTGTAAAATCAGTGTGAGATTAGTCACTCAAAATTAATCTTATTATTTCTACTTCATTTTGTTTTTTATCAGAATTCACAGGACCCAGTTCTCCCACCTTCTGACTTGTCTTTGTTCCTTCTGCGATTCTTCATCTCTCACCACTCAGTTTCCCTCATCTGCCGGTTCTTTTTTTTTTTTTTTTAAAGATTTTATTTATTTATTTGACAGAGAGAGAGATAGCGAGAGCAGGAACACAAGCAGGGGGAGTGGGAGAGCGAGAAGCAGGCTTCCTGCCGAGCAGGGAGCCCGATGTGGGACTCGATCCCAGGACCCTGGGATCATGACCTGAGCCGAAGGCAGATGCTTAACGACTGAGCCACCCAGGCGCCCTCATCTGCCGGTTTTTGTCATAGATCTGGCTCTCTTGGACTTCCAGATCTTGACACTGTCTTTTTGGCCTGGAATAATCCTGTCCCACCCCTTCTGCTTCTGACTGACTCATGCTCACCCTTCCCATCTCAGAGTAAATGATATTTCCTTATCGAGGCCACGCAGACCCCCTCGGCAGGGCTTCTCAAACTTTGGTCTGCATAAGAATCACCTGGAAAGTTTTTTTAAAAAAGAGAGATTCCTTATTCTGTTCTCCTGCCCCCTCCACCAAATTCTAACTCAGGAGGTCTGGGATGGGGGTAATGTAAACAAAGTCCCCAGGTAATTCTGATTCTTCAGACCACACTTTGGGAACAACTACTCCCAGACTAAATTAAATCTCCCAGCTCTGTGGTTCTGGAGCTTTCTCTATATGCTTTATCAAAAGGCATTATTGTTAATACCCCCTTAATGTCTCTCCTCCCAGATAGGCTGACAACATGAGAAGGCAGATTGTGTCCATATTATTTGCTGCTGCATCCTCATCAATCAGCACCTGTGTCCCGAGGCTGGTGGCTAGTCTACCTCAGCCCCAGGGTCAGTAGCTTCTTCCCACAATCATTAATAACTAGGTTGTCTCAACTTCCCGTTTCACTCTTCCAGACTTGCCTCCAACATTGTGAAACAATCCCCTGTATTAAATCTCCTCTGGTTGCAAGACCTAGCATGGTTTCTATTTTCCTGACTATGCCGTTACAAATATTTGTTCAAAAAAGCATCTCTTCAAATACAAATGTGAGTTAAGCATTCATAGTCATGTGAGTTCTCGCCATCACATTATTTTCCCTTTCTCATTAATTTTTCTGTTCATCAGACACTGAGCTTTTAGTTTGTCCCAGAGTCCATCTTCTACCACTGGTAAAAAGATGAAAGAGACAGTTCTTGGTCTAGAGGGGCTGAGCGTGGGGATGTGGGGATGGGGCCGGGATACTTGAAGTGACTGAGATGGCAGAATGCTAAGTGCTGTGGGAACCCCAGGGCAGGGGAGGGGGCGCTAACCCCATCCAAGGCTGGGGAAGCTGAGGAAGCCTTCCCCAGGTTGTCCTGCATGCCAGAGTATTGTAGAAATACAGAAGAGGTAGAGACCAAGTAGGAGAAAATGGAAGGCCTCACAGAAGAAATGACGTTGCTTTGGATCTTGAAGGATGAATAGGAGCATATGATGTAAAAGGTCAGAATCCAGTGTTTCCATGAAAGGGAGCGCCATGTGCCTCAGCATGGGGACACAGCGTTCCTGGTGTGTGCTCAGGGACAAGCCCCGAAGCTGATGCACCTAGGCTACCAGGGAAATGGATTGGTTGGAAAGGAGGTCCTTCAGGCCAATTACAAAGAACCTGAGGAGCCTTGTTGACAAGGACACATTTAGGCAACAGGGACCAACTGAAGGGTTTGAAGATGGTAAAATAGATTCACACTTTAGAAAATTGTGGCTAGAGAACAGAATTGAAGAGTAGAGATGGGCAGCAGCTGGGAGAGCAGTGACGAAGCTGAGGCAGAGAATGTGAAAGCTGATGAGAATGTGACCCATGGGAAGCAGGTAGGGGTGGAGAGGAGCGAACCAGTCCTGGGTCACTGTGCTCCATCCTCAAAAACATTTTCTGGTGAAAGCCTCCATTTTTCCCAAAGGAAGCCTCAGAAATCTGCTTTTATTCATCTTTCTCAAAACTTTGCTAAAGTCCGTTTAACCATGTTTTAAAATTCATGCCCTAGCTGAGCAGTTTTTTATCTTTCCAAATTCTTTTGGAAGGCATCCTGGGGCAGAGGGAAAGGCTCCAACGGGAAACGTGAGGACTCCCGCAAAGTACAAGTAGACACTGTGGATGTAGGGAAACCATGTTCCAAAGAAGGAAAGGAAGGAAGGCTGGGGTGGAGAAGAGGAACAGGCCTGAGTCTGAGACAAGACGCTGGGGAGATTTTTTTCTTCTTCTGACTGACGAGAGAGAGAGAGAGAGAGAGAGGAAAACTCTGGGAACAAACGGTCAGGTGTTACAAAGGCAAATACCTCTAGGAACTTGGCAGGTGATACGAATGAGGCAGGCTTGGTTGAAGAACATAGAGGCATGTGGTCCATGCAAAGGGCAGAAACCCACAAGCTCCAGCCAATTATTGTCATGTGGAGATGTAGTGTTGCCAGATCTTGTGATTTGTCAGCAGAAGCCAGAAGTCTAGATATTCCTGTAAAATTACCCACTGTCTTTAATGTGGGCAACTAATTCACATTTTTTCTAAACACCATGCTGGCCAAGTAAAGCACACCATGGCTGCATTTGGCCCTTGGGTGGCCAATTTGTAACCTCTCATCTAGAGGGAAGGGCAGGGTTGTTCTTTGAATAATCCCACCAGCCAGGGCAGATATGCAGCCTACTTCTGCTAGAACATAAACAAGTCATGAGCCTACAGCGCTTCCAAAAAAAAAAAAAAAAATCTATTAAATCTACTGGCTAATTTTGGAAAGCTGATCAGCTGATACAGAATGTGCTGATATTTAACTGTGGTCTTGTTTTGGTAGGAAGAATTTTATGACGCTGAAGTAGAAGGAAGGAAATCAGTAATCTCTGAAGTAGTCTCTAACACACCTTTAAAAAATCAGAATTTAAGAGAATGACACTTTGGAAGAGATCATGGTCTAATGTCTCTTTCAGGAGTTTAATACTAACAATTAAAGCTATTTCAATATATATCACAGTATATAAAGAATTCCCATGAATCAATAATAAGACAAAATATCCCAACAGAACATGGATAAAGAATAAACACAATTCACAGAAAAAGAAGTATTGTAGGTTTTTCCATCTGGAAAAATGCTTTGTTTTACCTCACTTATCATGTAAGAAATCCAAATTATGACAATGTCTTTGACCTATAAATTTGGAAAAAGTTAAAATGAAAGTTGGATAACAAGTTGTATAGGTAAGGGTGCTGGGAAATGACACTATCATACATTGGTGGTGGAATTCTAAATTCCACCCTGGCTGCTAAGGAGAGCAAATTAGTGGGATCCATTAAAGTTTAAAGATATGTATACCTCTTGACCCCAAAATTTCTAAATATAAGAGTATTAATTTATTACATGGTTTTATTCACATTTGTGAAAAGATAGATAAATGAATATTTGTTATAGCATCATTTATAATAGCAAAAAGTTGAAAATAAAATGTCCATCAATATGGAAATAATGGACCATGAATGGGACACTGAAGCCCTACACGTACTGCAAAGGACACATCTGCATATTAAGGGAAAGAAGCAAGGTTAAGTAGTGTAAATTGTATAATAACATTTGGGATTGCATAAACATGTACTGATATATGTACAGAATGTCTTTGAAAGGTTCAAAAAGTATCTTTTAAAAAGGGTTGCCTCTGGGGAGAGCCGGTTGAGCGGGAAGCAGAGATGGGAGAGAATTAGCTTTTTGCTATATATTCTTTTGTATATGTTGAATTTTTGTCATATATACACATAAATCTATATTTAATGTATTATATATTGTATAATGTAATAATATGAATACTATAATGTATAAGGTATATTACTTATTAAAAACAATTTTTTTAAAAAGTCTTACTGGGGCACCTGGGTGGCTCAGTTGGTTAAGCGACTGCCTTCGGCTCAGGTCATGATCCTGGAGTCCCGGGATCGAGTCCCACATCGGGCTCCCTGTTCGGCAGGGAGTCTGCTTCTCCCTCTGACCCTCCCCCCTCTCATGTGCTCTCTCTCGTTCTCTCTCTATCTCAAATAAATAAATAAATCTTTAAAAAAAAGTCCTACCAACTAAAAAATAAATAAATAAATAAATCACTAACACTGTCAATCCTCTCAAGAGATTTCCTAATACTTTTGAATCCCAAGATCAAACTTTGGCTTCAAAGTGCTAGCAACCCTACCACAACTTTGGCTATCGAAATAATTGTAGTTATTTTTCTTCTGCTATCTCAGGTTCAGATCCAGATCATTAGCTTTTCTATCCAGCATGCTGGTGAAAGTACATCCAACCCCACAAATGTGAAAAAATGAGACGTGGAAGTCTGACTCGTCTAGTAGAAGTTCGGCGTAGTTCCTTCATGGGAGTCCGGAAGGCTCCTGAGCTTTCCTCTGAACCATTTCTCTGAGGGAAATGAAATGATAAGGCAGCCATTTAAACGACAAGCTGAGCCTGGGTCTAGTGCACTAGAAGTAGAAAATTCAGTGGACTCTTTATGTTCCTACTGTGTAGGAGCACAGATTATCTTTCTCAGGCAGACATGGGAGCGTATAGAGGACTTAGAAATCCCATTAAGTTTCAGAGTCTACTGCCAATAAATTTAATAAGAAATGGAAGGAAGCTTATTTGTTTTACAGCATTCTCAAGACTGCACAAAAAGAAACTCTTAGAAGACTTCAGATCAGTGAGTAAAACATTAATGATTCTTCACCAAATCCCCGAATGTATCCTAAGCACCTACTAAGTGCTAGGTCAGTAGGCTAGGCACTGTGGTAGGGTTACAATGATGGGGAAGGCGTCCATAATCTAATTCAGTACTTCCCAAAGTCTCCTCTGAGAGGAATTCTAGGGAATATTAATAGTGTTTCAAGACAAGAAAGATTTTCTCAACAGTTAAGCATCAGAAAATAAATGAATTAAAGATATAATCCAAGTTTCAGCAGTACAGGACTTTTTAGATCTTTCAATATGTTGATATGCAATGTGAATCTTCCAGAGAGGGACACAGTATACAGCTTTTCCCCCAAATTATTTGAATACGATGAGCTTTTTGGTTTGAGCAGCTGGAGGAACTAATGTTTTTGCAACATATGTAGGAAAGCAATAGCCCAAATGGAGAGAGAAACGTAAATACATATGTGGAAAGTTAAACAGCAAAATAAAACTTTCATAACACAAGCTGGGGTTAACTGCCCAAACGTTTGTCATGGATGCAATAAACAGCCTGAGATCCAAAAAGGAAAAGGTAATGATAACTTAGAGTCAGAAAGACTGCGGGGAACAAAGGGGCTGGGGCTAAGCCTCCAAGAAGGGAGGTATCAGTCAAGGAGGAGAAGAAGATGGAAGCAATAGAGCTGTTTGGAGGGGTAGGAGACCAGCTTGGCTGGAGCAGAGAGTTCATTACAGAGGAGGAGAGAGAGTGAAGTCCAGGTAGGACTGGACTGGAAAGGGCTTTGACTACCTGGCGAAGTTATCTGTACCTTGTCTTAACAATAGGCAGCCTGGAAAAGCCTCTGAGCGGGACACTGGAATGTTCCAGGTGATCTTCTAAGAAAATTACCCCGGTGCTCATTTGCAGAGAGAATTGGGGGTGGGGAGAATGGTGTAGGAAGGAAAGGAAATGGGGGCCAGAAGCTGCCTGTAAAATAAAGATGCGGAGCAGGACTAAGTGCACAGACTATGAAAGGCATTTTAAATGAGGAAGTGACAGAACGTGAAAATTATATGCAAGGGTATCTGTGAGCGGTGTGGGGTTTGGAGTCTGGATGGTAAGGAGAATGGTACTGTTCACGTGGGTAGGATGATTTGGGGGATGTCAATTTGCATTGTGCACTCTGAGTTTTTCCTAACCCACCTTCGACCCCCAGTAATTGCACAAAAGTAAGTAGGATTTTCATACTTCTTTGCCTGAAAGATTATCGCCTGAAAAACTGTCACCCCTCCTTTTCTTTTCTAAAGCCAAACCTCACAAAAGTTTGGATATCCTAGAATGATGGGCAATAATAACAGACAGAGGAGTTTCTTCAAGGTCAGGGAGAGAGAGGGCAGCTGAGGTGGATCCCAAGAGATGATGTTCTGACAAATGTATACACCCTTGAACCGCGACTGTAATAAAGAGACTGAACATAGCTCATCCCCCAAACTGTCCTCATGCCCCTTTGCAATCCTTTTTTACCTCCCTCCCTCCTCCGCCCCCATTCTGAAGCAACTAACCGATCTGCTTTCAGTCCCTGCTAATTCATTTCCACTTTATAGCAGTGTATGTACATAAATAGAAGCATGCAGTAAAAATTCTTTGTTGATTGGCGTTTTTTTCCATTCAGCATAATTATATTGATATCCATCTATGTAGTTGTATCCATAATTCATCCTTTTTTACTGCCAAGTAGTGTTTCATTATACGGATATACCACCATTTGTTTATGCATTTATGTGTCAGTGAACTTCTGGATTAAGATCTGAAAATTCTTTATAAATTCTGGATAGAGGTCATTTATCAGATACGTGATTTATAAATGTTTTCTCCCAGTCTGTGGCTTTTTTCATTTGCCTTAACAATGTCATTCAAAGAACAGTTCTTCATTTTGATGAAGTCTAATGTATCAATGTATTCTTTTGTGGATTGTGCTTTTGGTATTGTAACTAAGAAATCTCAGTCTAAACTGAGGTCATGGAGATTTTATCCTATGTTTTTTCCTAAAATTTCTACAGTTTTAGGTTTTATATTTAGGTCTATAATCCATTTTTTTAAAGATTTTATTTATTTGAGAGAGAGAAACGGAGGGGGGAGGGGCAGACGGAGAGGGACAAGCAGACCCCCCACTAAGCGCTGAGCATGGAAGCCTGACACGGGGGCTCGATCCCAGGACCCCCTAGTAGGGATCATGACCTGAGCCAAAGTCAGACGCTTAACCAACTGAGCCACCCAGGCACCCCTAATCCATTTTTTTAGTTAATTTTTATATATGGTACAAGCTATAGACTGAAAAGGTTTGTTTTTGTTGTCTTAGTTCTTTTTAAAATTTTTTTTTTGTATACAAATATCCAACTGTTCTAGCACCATGTGTTGCACCTTTGTCCAACATCAATTACTACATTACCTGCAGGTCTATTTTTGGATTTTCTATTCTGTTTATTATTTGCCTATTTTTTTTTAAGATTTTATTTATTTATTTTGACAGAGCGAGACACAGCGAGAGAAGGAACACAAGCAGGGAGAGTGGGAGAGGGAGAAGCAGGCTTCCTGCGGAGCAGGGAGCCCGATGCGGGGCTCGATCCCAGGACCCTGGGATCATGACCCGAGCCGAAGGCAGATGCTTAACAACTGAGCCACCCAGTCGCCCCTCCTTTCTTTATCTAGATACTATGTATTTCCTTTTCTTACTTTATGGCTCTGTCTAGAACCCCCTGTAACAGTGTGTTCTTTAATGTGATGACCAGTGAGATACAACCACAGGAGAAAACACAGGAGAGGCTCAGAGAAACAAAGGTTTATTAGATTATTTTATTAGATTCCCAAGTCCTACTAACAGGAGGCATGGCACGCCATGCAGGGCCACCTGGGAAGCCCCAGGTGGTTAGGAGACAGAAAGCAGGAGCAAAGAAAAAGCCAAGGCAAGAGTCTTTATGAGGGTTTCTATGGGAGAGACAAGGCAGAGAAGGGTAACAGTTTAGGACTGGCTAGTTTGAACAATTCCAGCAGATTCTGGGTTATAGGGATGGTCTCTGGTTGCCTGGCACCTGGCCCTGGGATGATTAAGGCAGAAGAAGATTGCTTTCTAGGGAGCTTGGGCCAGATAGAGGAGGTTTGGCTCTCAGTTGGCTAGTTTGCATACAAATGCATGCCTTCAGCTGAGCCCTATGTTATCTCTAAGAATCGGCTAGTTCCAGAAGCTGCAGTCTCTCCCTAGCCAGAATCGTTATTCTTTTACCTTTTTTTTTAAGATGTTGAAACATTATAATGTACAGAAATATATACTATATATATGACATTTATATGTTACATATTATACATAATTATATAGATTTGTATTATATACATTGTATATATTTGTATTATATACATATAATACGAAGGTTGAACAGACATGGTGAAGTAGACATCCTTGCTTTGTTCCTGGTCTTATGGGTTGACAGCATCATGCGCTCAGCAGGGAAGGCAAACAGACTGAGGAACCATTAGACTCAGTGACTGAGGAATGGCTAATGTCCTTGTAGTGCAAGTTCAGTAAAATTGTGAAAACAGAAGCCCACTTCAGGTGCTTCATGAGAAAGTGCGGCTGAAGATGTCTCTGAATAAGTATGGATCATTCTAAGTGTTCCGCTGTGAAAAGTAAAAAAATCCAGGCAGTGGTTTGGGAGCGGGGTGGGGGGGACCCTGAGGAATAAGTAGGTTTTACTGACAGGAAAGACCTAAGGTGTATGTTTAATGATAACCATTTCTCCATCCTCCAATATTACTATTGTGAAACATTTGTCACAATTCCAAAACTTCATTTTTAGAGAGATGATTCACTCAATTCACTTGCCTAGTGCAAAAATAAAGAAATCCTTATTTAAAATGTAAATGTTAAAAGTAATAAATGTTTTCAGATCCCAAATACAAGTAGAAAAATTATGATTTTTTTTTCTAAAATTAGGAGTTCCGCAATTGGCTCCTTTTTACTTAACAACTGCTAACGCAAAGGAGGAAGGGTGTGAACGTCATGGAGACAGAAGTGTGTGAGATCAACTCGGCAAATGGCCCAGGGCATGGGGAACTAGGCCCCTCTGAGCCCAGCCTTGGGGAGCTTCTGCTGCCATGTTATCTCGTGGTTGGAGGAAGCCTGCCTGCTAGCCGCTTTCTACATCTCACTGTCCTTCTATCTCTGTAATGTGCCTTGTGCACAAGACATTTGCTGTAGGGCCCTGAGAAAATAATGCAAAGAAAATGATAGCAATTTGTGTGGGGGATGCCAATTTGAAGTTGGTTTGGAGAGATCAATTTAACTAGAAGCAAGAAAATTAAATCCAAATTAACTGCAGATAGATTCTTTTCCTATTCCTGTGTTTAAAGTAGAATGATGAGATGATTAAAAAAAAAAAAAAAACAAAAAAAACTAGAGCAGGTAGAGCGGGACAGAGGAGAGAATTATGAGCTACTCATTTATAAAACCCTCAGGTCCCACCCCAGACCTTCTAAATGAGAATGTTCATTCCCGGGTGACCCGTCTGCATACTAAAGTTTGAGAAAGACTGCTTTCAAAAACGTTCAGGAACTGCGGGATGGTTGGTACCTTGAGACGTTCTTTGGGGATCAGACAGCTGAGAGGCAAACCAGTCTGCCTGGAAGGAATCATCAGTAGCTTAGTGAGACATCAGTCAGGGATTAATCAATACAGATTTGCAAAGGAATCTTAGAAGAGGAAGCCGGAGGTTAGGGAAACTGAGTAAGAGGCTGAATGTGAGAACCACACATAAATCCTGTCAGCTTATTCACGCCGGCAGAATCAGGGGCCTAAGGAGATCAAATTTATCTAGAGCTGAAAGGCTGAGCCCAGAATAAGGAATCTGGCCCAAGCCAAGGCCTGGAAGTTTTCTGGATCTTTAAGCAAGGAGAGTTTAAACAAGGCATAAGGCTGGAGAAGGAAGAAGCGAGCAGTGTGTAGTGCTTGGCTTGAGCGCAGAGCCAAGTGCTGGGCCTGCTCCGTACACCCAGCTCACGGGGTCTTCCCTTTTATACTAAGAACCCCCCTCATATGGCTGGCGTTATTTGGACCCTCCTTAGACGGACTACCTCCAAACAAAAACAAGATAGACCAGAGTACAATTTTCAGGAACATAGTCCTCACTGGAAAGTCTTAATCCTCCCTGGGGATTTCAGGAGACAGTTACTCCCAGCGAGTCAGGAGGCGTGGGGAACTGGGCTGGCAGGAGGCTCCTTGGGGACTGGCGGTGGGAGGCTGTTGGGAGGCACCTCCCTTTGTGACAGAGGTGCATGGCAATCACTCAGGTCATCGTCCACACCCTCCCTTCCTGACCCAGCCCCTGCAACCCTGCAGCTCTATCTGCTCCTCGGTCCCGACACAGCTGGATTCTCTAGCCTCCTGGTTTTCAAATGTTCCAGATCATCAGGATCACCTGGGAACTTCAGTGTATAAAATGCTAACTCCTGCCCTCCCATATCCAGGGCCCTGAGGGATTCTGATAGTGGAGGTCCAGGGTGGGATCCAGAAAATGCGTTAGTAACAAACGCCAGAAAGGGGTTCTGCTGCAGATGTTCGCAGACCGGATTTTCGAGAGCGTTGCTTAACAGCCTCCTCCTGCTGCGCTCCGTTGCTGCTCAGGAGCTTGCCAGCCGGGGTGGGGGCGGGGGCAGCGGCAACGGCAAGGGTTCAGGGACTCAGGTGTGTGCTGGGTCCTCTGCCACGCCCATCCCTCCTCTCCCCTCCCCTTTGATGGTATCCAGGCCGAGCTCTCCTTCCCTCTGCCCTCCCCGCCTTCTCAGTGACCGGCAGACAGGTGCAGGCCACCCATCGGCACCTCTTCAGCCTTACCAGCTCTCATCTCTAAGTTCTCCCGAACACGTTCTCTTTCGTGCAGTCTCCAGTTCCACTTTTGGAATTCTCAGTTCCAGCCAGCTTTTACCCCTCTCTTCTACGGCTTCTCTAGGTCTCCAGTTACCTCTTCAAGGGCATAATCAACAGCCTCTTTCTACTGCCCCTCCTTGGCCTCCCAGCTGCATCTGCCACTGCCAATCTCTGAACTTTCTAGCTCTGCTGGGCTGGCCGTTGCAAGGCTATGCCACACTTTGCCTTTCCACTGAACCCCCCCCCCCCACTCCTCCGTGTGAACAGATCTCGGGATTTCGCAGGCATTCATACTTGTCACTGCCTCATATGCTTCCTTTAATCTCCTGAGAGTTAGAATACCACTGGGGAACCTAAAAAAGGAACTTTCTCCATAGTCGGTTGCCTGACTTGGGAATATTCAAGATCCCATCTTATAGTTGAGACCCGCTACCTAATTTAGAGCATCCAGCGCCGCATGAAAATGGGGGTCCCCTTGTTTTAAGAGCACCAAGAAATACATACATTAAGCCCATACGTCAGACATGGAGGGCCCTGCACAGGATGGAGCGCTGTGCAGCCACACAGGCCGTGCGCTCAGGGCTCAGGAAGCTGGCCCCACTTACAGGTGCCCCGGCCTGTTAGCCCAGTGACTGTCCAGACCAGGTAAGTGGCTGAGAACATGGTAACCGTTCAGATAAAATCAGCGCATGTTCCCAAGTCACCAGCTAGTTTTCCCAGGGCAACACCCGCAAGTTCCGGTCAGTCTGCGGGTCCTGCCATGCGGAGCAGGGAGGGGACGGGAACGTGTGAATGACCCGGCAGTGTCCTTCAGCCACAGGGGGAAGAAACAGCTCCACAGTGCAGATCAGAAGCATCCTCCTCGTCACTCATGCTGTTTCTTTGCATTGGACTGTGGCATACGGGAAATTTTGTCCTAAACGCTGTGCTCTAGCTTCTTCCCATTTGAGCCCCGAAACCCCAGGCGACCAGACTGAAGATAGAAACTGGAATCCCAGAGGCAGCAAGTCTCCCTGCTTTCTTTGGGATGGCGCCAAAAAGAGATAAAGAAAGTGTTGTATTAGGCAGCAGTAAACAGGCAAGGGACAAGCAGGCCTTGAATAAAACAGATCTTTATTGGGGCTAAAATGGCCCCGGGCTGACCCCACCCTAAATCCTGGCAGTGTCCAACAACAGGAATTCAGAGGAACAAAAATGCTGGCATTGCCGGCTGCATCCTGTGCATACAGAACAGGAAGCATTGCAGAAACCCGCAAGCAAGGAATATATACATACTATTATCCAGCATTTCAGCCAAAACATATCTCAGTCCAGACAACTATGCTACTCTGCCTTCTCGGCCTCAAATTTTTGTCCTGTGACTCACAGGGAAGGCCTTGGGGACAATGAAATATCCCAGAGACCTAAAATAGGTTCTTCTCCCTCTGTCCACATTAGGATGAATTTCCTACAGCATTTGTTTTTTTCCTTTATTAACCAGGCATGAATGATAATATTGGCCGGGCTTAAGCACTCATCTCTGTCAGTGGTAAATATAAATAATGAGGCACATTCATAGAAAGCATGCCAGAATTTCATTGATTAACATCTCGTGCCACAGCCCCTCTTTGAAATTAAAAACACTTTCAATGACACGGCACAGAAAAGGCATTGCATGAAAAATATTTCGAAGAGGAGGCTGTCATTAAAGCATGCCCAAAATAGAACTGTTTTTATTTAACCATTCTCTCTCCTCTCCCCTGTCCCCCCACCCTCGCGGGCTGGGAGGCTGCAGGCAGTTAAATCACAAGCACGGCAGAAAGCAATTTCGTCCATTTGAATTTTAGAGGCTTCGAAAGCAGACCTACGGGTGATGCTTAGTCCATGTGTCTCTTTCCCCCCACTACAAGTGATAATTAAGGAAGTGATATGGCCAGATGTAAAATCCAGCTGTTTAGTCATCGATAGGAGGATTTTTCAATGTCTTAACGATGCGTCAGATTCTGCCCCACTGCCAAGGGCTTCATTCTGTCCCCTATCATTCTCCACACACAGCCTCCTCGCTGGCCTCCTTGACTCCAGCTCTGCGCCCTTTTTGCGCTGGGATCCACAGCAAACTGCAAACCGGTCGTTGGAAGGCCAGGCTCACTGCAGGCTTGTTTGGCTTTGCAAGTACAGTGGCCTATTTTGTTTGGTTTGGAGTTTTCAGTTTTGAATGCCTTTAAATGGAGCCTGTGTGCCTGCGGCCTCAGCCTCGCACTTCAGCGCCCCCTCTTACCTCTGGTGTGGCCCTCTGGGGCCCATCCCCCACAGGCACTTCTTCCTCTCTTCCTCTCCTCTGAGGCGGGGCAAGTAGCTGGTCCAAGGAATGTGGCCCAAGCTCCTCGATCTCGGACTCAGGATCCTCTGCCCTGTCACCACTGTCAAGCTTCCCATGTTTGTGTCTCCTAATTCTTTGACCAACCTCTGCCAGCCAGGGTCTCCTCTCCTGCTGGCCTCTCTCTGCAAAGGGTCCAGGGCGCTCTCCTGCTAACCACAGCCCTCCCTCCTCCTCTGACTCCAGACTCAGCCTGAAAACCTGACTCTTCTCTCAAGGCCCAGTTGAAAGGTCACCTTCTCTGTGAAGGCTTTGTTCTTCTCAGTCTCCTGTGATAGAAAAGCAAGGACGGTGGCGTCAGCCAGACCTGAGTTCGAATTCCGCTCTTTAACTGCCCAGGTATGAGAACTTAACAATTTTCTGAAGGTCTTTGAAGCTCCACCCACGGATTTGTAAAATGAGAATGATTTCTACCACCATGATAGGCTTGTTTTGAATATCGAAAGAAATAATGTATGTCAGAGGTGCATAGGTAATTCCTGGCACAGGAATTCCTACAATATGCTTTTCTACTTTCCCAGAACATATTATAGCATTTTCAACATTGAATGAAGATATTTGTGCCAAGGCCTTTCTCCTGTTGAGTCACAGAGCAGGAAACTCATCTGTTATGTCTGTCACTGCATTTCCCACAGTGCCCAGCACAGACCTCCGACCTTAACATTCATTAGACATGTGCTAAATGTGTGCTTGCTCAAACGATCCGTTCTGTTTTCGTGAAACTGACAATCATTTGTTTAGCTGATACCCCATGGGAGAAACAGGGCTGAAATACTTTATGTCAGCTCATACCACATTGAGACTTCTTTCTTCATTTTTATTTATTTTTATTTATTTTTTATTTTTTTGATTTATTCATTTGAGACAGAGAGAGAGAGAGAGCAGGAGCAGGGGGAGAGGCAGAGGGAGAAGCAGGCACCTTGCTGATCCAGGAGCCAGACGTGGGGCTCGATCCCAGGACCCTGGGATCATGACCTGAGCCGAAGGCAGATGCTTAATCATCTGAGCCACCCAGGAGCCCCTTCTTTCCTCATTTTTAGATTTTTAGCCAGGTGATCTAGATTTTAATCCCCCAAATTATAATGGCAATTACCTATGACTTATGTAAATATGTTTTTTTTAATTTTTTACTGTTTTATAGTGCTTCCTATAGACCAGGAACAAGTCCAAGTGTTTCACATTTATTCCTTATGTAATCCTTGCAACAAATCTGGGAAGTAGATACAATTTTTATCCCCATTTTGCAGATGAGAAAACCAAAGCTTGTTAAGGTTAAGTAACTGGACTAAAGTCATTCAGCTAGCGCGTGGTCAGTCTGGATCCAAACCCAGTAAGCCTGGCTCCAGAGAACAAAATCTTTACCACTGCCTAGCACAGCCTCTGACATGCTACCTCCAGATCAACTGTAAAGCGGAAAGCAAATGGGATTGATCCAATTGATTTCTGTTTCACAAACAATATAACCTAATTCAGCTGATGCTTTGATTGACTAGACTAGGTGCCACTGTTGAGCTTGTGTGTGATTGAAAAAGGCTGACAGATGCTTTGACCTGTCCCTGCCCCCCCGCTCCCCCACCCCCACCCCTACCCTCCCTGCCAGTCCAGGCTGTTTGTATAGGCCCTGACAGGTAGCCCTGGGTCTGCTGGAAATCCCTTCTGCCTCTCCGGTAGATCCAAGTATAACTTGTGAAGAAAAGCACTAGTTGATCAAAGAGGGGTGCAGCAGCAGGGGGCCGCTCTGTCAGGAGACCAGCTCCAGCCCAACAGTCCCTCCAGAAGCAGAGGCCACCCGGGAGCAGAGGAGGGGATGGCCACAGCCACAGACTCTTGGCTCAATTAGTGTCGGTCAAAAAAGGCATGGCCTTGAAAATGACTCAAAGCTTAGAGCTGAAATTGCCCCGGGGATTCACGGGCTTGATAGTAGCAGCCCCAGCCCTGCAGAGCTCAGGAGCAGCTTGTGGCCATGAGAATCACCCACGCCTGCTCATTTGCTCCTGGGGCTCCAGACAGGTGGCTACTTTTGTGCCAGAATCTAGGATCACAGGACACCATCTTCCACACTGTGATCAGTAGCAATGCTTTTCAACCTTTAATATGCAGACAGATTACCTGGGCATCTTGCTAAAAATGAAGGTTCTAACACAGTGGGTCCAAGGTTCCCTGCGATTCTGCATTTGTAACAAACTCTTGGGTGATGCTGATTCTGCTGGTCCACAGACCACGCTCTGAGTTGCAAGGGTCTGTAGAACACTAGCCTCACGGGAGAAATTCATGAGAGATGATGGTTCTTTATAGAGGACCTCTTACGACCTGTAATGTGCTAGAGTGCACGGCAAGTCTTTAGAAAGGATCTATAATATACAGAACTTCCAGACCTCATTTGCCCAAAGAAACTTTTTTGGTACAACATCTATAAACATCTCTGTTGATTAAGATTAGGTTCAACTTCCCATGAGAGATGACGGACTCTGAAAAACCCAAACTGAGGGTTCTAGAGGGGAGGGGGGTGGGGGGATGGGTTAGCCTGGTGATGGGTATTAAAGAGGGCACGTTCTGCAGGGAGCACTGGGTGTTATGCGCAAACAAGGAATCGTGGAACACTACGTCTAAAACTAATGATGTAATGTATGGGGATTAACATAACATAATAAAAAAAAAGATTATGTTCAATTTCTATTAACAGAAAATCCAAAGTAACAGTGACTTTTTCTCTTCCACATAAAAGAAATCTAGATAGTCTGGGGTCGGCATGGCTCCTGGCAGTGTCAGAGACCCAGTTTCCTCCTGTCATGCTGTTCCACTCTGCGCAGCTTGTGGCTTTCACATCAGAGCCCAAGATGGCTGAGCCAGTTTCAGGCGCCGCAAACACGGAAACACCACCAGGAAGAAGGAAGGGCAAGAGAGAGACACACACACACTCCAGCCACACTTCCAAGAAGTGGCACACTGTCTAGTCTACTCTTTCATCTCATTGGCCAGAACTTTGTCACAGACAAAAAACAAGGAAGGCTGGGAAGTGTGGTCTCTGTGTTCGGAGTGGCCATATTCACAGCTAAAAAATCAAGGGTACCGTTACCAACAAGGGAGCAGTGGGTATTGAGGAAAAACAAGCTATTTCTATCACAGTGTCTTAAAGAACTAGTAAAAATAGTTTGGGAAATGATACTCTGGTCCCAGCCCATCATTTTCCACATCTGGTTGGTGGTGAGCCAGGACAGGCATCTCTATCTCTTGACTCCCATTCCAGGTCATACTCAATTACTTCATGGTTCCTCTTTAGATGGCATCCTTCCTATCCCTCATGACAGAGAGGACACCCCAGGGAGTCCCTATCTTGGCTGCTGGAAGCTACAGCCCTGTTAGGGAGCACCTGGCTGAATGGAATGACATGCCCAGCTCCCCCTGGGCTCAGAAAACGCATTAATGTCACAGAAGAGAGGCAAGGACACTGGAGAATGAAACCGTGGGTTGTTATTTTGCCATTGGACAGATTTGCACCAACAGGCAGAAGACAGCATCTAAAGTTGTATTATTCATGCAATTTTACAGTCAACCCATTCTTTGTGAATGCTTCTCTGTGAATTTCTCAATGCTTGAGCCTTCCAGCCTTGCCTTACTGTCTTTCAATGTTGATCTGCTATGGGAGGCAGTGAGGCTCACTCTCTAACACTGAATTATTGAGCAAAATCAGTTCTGTCTCAGTGCTGTGGTTTCTGTACTAAATGAGAAAGAAATAGAATGGGGGCTGGGGAAAGGGAGATTTCAACATTTACTGCCTGCCTACTGTGTGCCAGATGCTAATCTACATGTCTATATATTTATCTTATTTAATTAACACTCATTGCAGTTTATGACACTGAGCAGCGGTGACCAAGCTGGGGGTTGAACCAGATATCTATGCCTTGAAAATCCATCTCTTTTTACCAGGACAGAAAATAGAAGCCTTCTACATGTGTCGTTCACTTTCTTTGCCTTGGGTGCTTCACTCTCCCCCCACCCCGCCCCACCACAACCACATTCTTTCACACATTGACTTTGTGTTCATCTTTTCCCAGTAATTAGTAAATTATAACCCCGCATCTGAAATTCTTGACATTCATTTGCTGTTTCCCAGTAATTCATCCCATTTGGTATTTGCTTTGAAAAAGACAGAAGTGCTCGCTAATGCGGCATGCACCCCCTTGCCTGGATGAGGCTCTTCACCTCATTTATCACATTGCGTTGCTGGTCCTGAAGGCTGACAGGCAATTCAGGCTTTCTGAATGCAATTCAGGCATTGATTTTAATCTATAAAGCTTTGGCGTCTGGGTCCTGGCTGCCATGGAAATGAAATAGCTTCTTGGATACTTTTCTACATGCTGCTGCTAACTGTTCTGAAATGCGGGGCTCGGAGAGACATTTGTGTGCTTCTTCTGGTGTGAAAAGGTCCAATGTGAATAGCTTCTGAACTTTAACCATCCTTGTTGACGCGGAAGAGGAATCCCGAGCAAGGACACATATATGGAATGCGCTTACATTCATGGACCTACACACTGAATTTATTGATAATATCGGGCGAAAAATCAATTTTAAAAATACAGACTAAGAGGTGGCCAACACATCTGGTTTTCAAACAGAAAATCCGGAAGCCCGAACAGGACAGTGGGTGCCAGGAAGCCAATGAGGAAGCGTGGTGTTCAGTGTTTTGTGTGTGGTCTGATGCTCTCTTACCTGCACCGGGGAAGTTGGTGGCAGGGAAATGATTCTGACGCACATGCTTTGTCAAGGTGGGGATGGGAAGCGTGAAAGTTTGGTGCTTACACTCAAAGTGTGCCTGCCCCCCCCCCCCCCCCCGCCACCACACATACACACCCCCAGGGGAAATATGACACCACCTTTGTTCCAGTTGGCCCCGGAGGCTGGGAAAGGCTGAGGAAGACCACAACGGTTAGGAGGATTTAAATGCTCTCCACCGGAGTTCTGCTTTCATTCTCTTCACTCGAAGTTTCTGGCTCGCTGCTTGATTGTTCATGTGGCATTCATTTCAAAATGCAATTCCTTGCTTCAGCTTTTTAAATTCGGATGGCATTGGCATTAGCAAAGAAGGTGACAAAGCCGTTGACATGTTGACATCTATCCCTAAAAGGACAGAGCTTTCATATTTTTTTAAAATAAGAATGTGTCCAAAAGTCAGAGACTTGAGTGAAAGTAGAAATGGGAAAGGATGAACCTGAGGCGCTTTCTAGTAACAAATGACAGCTGAATCCACTGTGGGGCTTTAGGTTTCCATAGAAGGCTCATGGACCATGACCCTGTATGGAGAGTTGGCTGGAACATGGATGTAATTGGGTCCCTAAAACATCACTCCATACCAAACATTTGGGAGCACATATAACTTGGCCTATAGATGCCAGTCTCAGCTCCCATGAACAGTTAAGGATAAGCTCAACTATGGCTTCTCAGGATCACCCATCCTTCTCTAATTATCCAGTTCTGTTTAGAAAGTCCCCGTGAAAATCCTCCCAGCACTAAGAACTCCAGGTATAACATCGGAAATGTTCTCTGTAGGGTTTAGCTGCAGCAAAGCCAGGTCAGGCTGGGAGAGAGAGCTGACATCAGATGGCATCAGTCTGGTAAGTGCACACTGTCTTTCTTCCAGACGACAAACAGTGGCTCAGTTTGTAAAACGTCAAAACAACTGTGTGATTAAGTCAGTTCGGTCAAGAATCTCTCAGGGCAGTTGCTTAGAACATCAAGACAGACTAGCTAGTCATTGCCTTTTTACTTTCCAAATGTGAACTCTGTGGCCTTAGGTACATGAGGAGTGAGCAGGAGGTAGGCACCATAAACTCACTTTATATTTGCCAAAGCCAAGCCAGCCCTTGTAAGACCGACCAGACAGCTACAAGGCCAGGGAGGGCTCATCCACATCCTCGGGTATACCAGACACCAGCTAGAGCTCTCGGTGATTCTCCATTCTCTGAGAACAGCCCTGCCCCGCGGGAATGGGGCCCCAGCCATCATGTCTGTGTCCCATGGCCCAGTGGCTTGCAGAGTTGTCAGATCCAGGGGAAAACGAACCCAAGATGGATGGATCAGGGCCACAATTCACTGCCCGCAGGGTAGGTAAAAACATTAGCAGTTTGCTCACAAATAGTATTGTCCTTTAAAATCATCAGAAGTATAAACTGACATACTTGCCATGGCTAAGCCAGGCTCATTGGAGTATTTCTACAGAATTGGAACTAAAAGGGGGTCATCTCTTCTCTGGAAGTAGAAGCCATGGGGCAGGACCTTAGCCTTGTGAGCAATCCTATTCTCCACCAAGCCAGAGATGCTGGTCTGCAATTCATGGAGGGATGAGAAACAGATGCAGACACAGTCCTGGAGACATTTGATTCTTGGGTCCAACTGTTCCCTCCCCCTTGTGTTGGCAATTATATGAGGCACCCCCTTATCCTTCCAATAAATTCTCTTCTGCCTGAGCTAACTAGTGTTGGGTTTCTATCAACGTGACACATTGGCGAATTTTCTCATCCTGACAGCTGACCCCACTGGAGACGCCAAGGCCATGGCTGCCCCTACAGACTGGATGTTGTTGTCTTTGTCCTACAATTAGATGATTCTTTGTGTGTGTGTTGGGGTGGGGGTGGGGGGGCATGTGTGTATTTGCCTCCAATCACCCATTCATCCCCTCTTTCCTCAAGGATGCCTCTGAGTCACAACCTGTTGTATGTGACACTCAGGTGTTCAAGAATTCTTTTTTTTTTTTTAAAGATTTTATTTATTTATTTGAGACAGAGAGAATGAGAGAGAGAGAGAGAGCACATGAGATGGGGGAGGGTCAGAGGGAGAAGCAGGCTCCCTGCAGAGCAGAGAGCCCGATGCGGGACTCGATCCAGGGACTCCAGGATCATGACCTGAGCCGAAGGCAGTCGCTTAACCAACTGAGCCACCCAGGCGCCCGGTGTTCAAGAATTCTTAAGGACACCACTCCCTGTGACCCAAAAAAGTTCACCTTGGCATTCCTGTCCCCTGCTGCAGGCCACATCCTCACCTTCTCTCTATGCGTGGAATTCTGTGCCTCCTGGCTCAATACCTTCCCATCCTTTTATTACATTCCCCTGCCTCTGTGGTTGCTTGGGATTTCTGGCAGATAATCGTGCAAAATTGGCAATGCCGCCCCCTCCTCCATCCAGGACTGTGAACTTTTCCTGTCCCCGAGAACTTTCATAAGCATCCTGTGTTTCTCCTTTCCCTCTCCTCTGTTAGCATTACAGCCAAACCCTCAGACAATGGAAAATTATCTCCTCTTTCTAAAACCCAAGGAAGCCGGCTTTATGGCTTCATTTTGGAATATTTGACCTTGATTTCAATAGACTTTTAGGATCTTATTTCTGAAGACTATAGATAGAGAGAGGCCCTTCACGTTCTCAGATTTAATACTCACCGTCTCTCCATATGGCAGACATTTTTTTTGGCTGCAGAGCATCTCAATTTCCTTCCTATATTTGCGAAATTAGTTGGAGACAGAAAGCTCATTCTATAGGAGCTGCAAAGGTTGATATTCACTCTTCTAGTTAGAGTCCCAGCACCCAAACTAGGCATGGCCCATTAGATGTACACCTCTGGGACTGAGAATCAGAAGCTAATTAGTCCAAGAAGGGATCATGGATTATCCATTCTGGTGGGAGCAGCAAAGACAGCAACATCCAATCTGTAGGGGCAGCCAAGGCCTTGGTGCCTCTAGTGGGGTCCAATGCCCAATAGCAGGGCAGCAGTGTCCATGTTGGACAACTTCTGCGGCATTGATCTTGGCTGAGGACGGGCTCCCCAGCTTCACGGGCTGCCTGTTCATTTTCTCAACAAGGTTCTCCAGCCTTCCCCACGGATTCTGCAATGTCCCCAGTGCCCTTTTGTAGTTAAGTTTTTCATAGCTAGAAACTATTAATGATGCACCTTCAAAGTGTTCATGATAGGCAGAAATTTATCTTTTTTCTTGCAGCACATATATGAAATATGTAATCTGGAAGGCCAACACATGTAAGATCTAGTTGATTCACTGATGAGTGAGCCTAGCTGACTTCCCAGTATCCACGACTCAATTCAACTTTATTCTCTCTTGTGAAATGGTAGCAGACAGCTTGTTTCTCTTGGGGGGAGGCAAAAGTAGAAGTGATAAAAGTACAAAGAAAGGAAGAAATGGTTCTACCCAGAGAGTAACGTTATTCATGACTTAAGTCCTGTGCATAAAATATAATCATAGCTCTGATGGGATCACTGCAGTGATGCTTCTCCTATTGTATGGGGGAGAGTATAGTCTTAGAATTCTTATTATATTCTTCTGTTTGGTTTATCAACTAAACCAGGAAGGTATTGACAGTGAAAAGAGATGCTGTTAATGGAAATGTTGAGACAACAGACAGAATGGTCAGCCTAAGTAGTAGAGACCTGGATATTCTAGAAGGTCTTAGGGTCTACCAGGCGCTGAGTTATCTGTGATGGCGCCTACCCCATAGCACTCCTTCCTTCTTCCTCAACCAGATTCTAGTTCTTTTTCCTCAGGTCCAAAGCTGGAGACGGACAAGTGTCAGCATGCCTGCCCCTCGCTTGCACCCCCATATCTATGCATCTGGCGACACATTCTACATTTTCACATGTTCTTACGGGGGTGATTTCCATAGCAATGGCAGGAATATAAAAAAGGCACCTGAGTGATGCTTTAAAGATAAATCAGCTTCTTTAAGAAGCCTTCCCACTAATAGTGACAGGCTATTGCCTCTAGAGTTTCTTAGCTCCCTGCCACATATGTACATTTCCAACCCCAGCTCATAATCTTCTGGCTTAATTAATTACCAACATGGTAGCCTCCTTTTTAGGCCAGGAGATAGAGATCCTTGCTGGACAGCTGTGGTTTACAGGTGTTTTATGAACCAAGAAGGAAAAAAAACTTGCATGTTTGGAGTGCCTACCACACACCCAGCACATTTACTTATTTTGTCTCATTTTCATAGTAACTCAAGCAGAACAAGGATACTTCTGCAGTGCAGGCCAAGCCTGTGCAAAAGGGGCAAATTTTACATCCAACATCTCTTTCCTGTGTCTCATCACCAAGAAAGCCAGAGAGGAGAAAGCATGAAGTGGTTAGAGAGGGTCTACGTCGGGCAGGGGACACAGGTGTTGGAGGGAGAGCAGAACGCATGGGGCTCAGCCTGGCTATTCTGTTTCCAAACTCTTTGTCTCAGAGCAGAGGGGATGAAGGGAGGAAGGAGTGGTACTGATTCATTTTCTGAGCTGAGAGGGGATGCCCTGCAAGCAAAGGGTATTAACTAATTGGGGTTTGCTTCCTTGACACTTAGCTGTCAGCCTCAGTGAGTTTTCTCCTTTTTTAATTTAAGGAAGTGTGTGCACAGCATTATCTTTTTAAACAAAGCCCTAGTAATTTTTCACCTCCCTACAAGAATCTCCATTTTTTTGAGACCCTGTCACCATTTTTTTAAACTTTTGCCCTTTTGAGCACGCATGGAAAAGTTCTTCTCACCTGTATTTGAAAATTCAGTTCATTCATTTGTTCATTCATTCATTCACACAGGTATTTGTTCTTCCAGTCATGGTGCTTTGGGCTGAGTAAGGCAAAGGGCCATAGGCCCTACCCTCATGGAGCTTGTCATCTCATTGAAAGAAAGAAGTCAGTTAATTATACAGTTATGGAATCACAGATTGGGATAAGAGCAATGAAAATAAGGGTACCCGATGGTGACAGAAGTGCTGTGACATGGCCCCTGTTCCCCACATTCTGCCTTTAAAGTCATTCCATTTAGAGGATGGATGAGTTAGCACATTGAGGCATCACCACGAGTAAGTTCGGTCACATCGCTTTCGTCCAAACAGATGCGTGAGATCAGTGTCCTGAGGAAGTGGGAGGATTTATGGACTCAAAGGAGAATAAAGGAACAATTTGGGAGCATTAGACATTGATTGGTGGGTGAACCTGACCAGTGAGCTCCAGAAACCCTATTTGCAGCAAAAAAAGCATCAGATGCCCGAGAAGGAAGGAGAAGGACACAGAATGAGAAGCTAAGAGCGCAGAAAACAGATCTGTCCTAAGGAGGGCCTTACCCAACCCTGCACATACCTGGAGAAAGGATAAATACAAGGTACAGGGAATGATCTTAAATTCACTTGTCATTAGTACCTGAGCTATTCAAAGCTAATTTTCGGTGACTTCAGATTAGTAATAGACACAGGTGTTTGGCATTCTCTCTGAAACCAAGTAGCATCTTTTTATTAGAGGTTTTCCAGATGGCTGCATTCAGTTCTGCCAACTACACAGATGGGAAGGGTTCCCTTACCTGGACTGAATGTGTACATCCCGTCAGTTGTTACTTGTCAAGCGTGGTCTCCTAAATGAGATAACACAGGATACGGTTGAGTTAAATGAACATTTTTTATTCCTGGTTATGACTTAATCTCCGGTTATGATTGATTCCTGGTTATGTCCTTAATCCTTCATCTTATTGAATGAGATCAAACAACATGTACACACGAAGTCTCTCCCCCTTTTTCCTTATTTTAATCTGAAGCCCAAGCCAGGACTAATTATGAACAGCCAGCCCCTTGCTTTGCTTTCCCCTGGGCTTCCACCTGGCCCTGCGTATCCCTCTGGATAAAAACAGCTCCTAAGATGAAGGCTCAGCTGATGCTATTTTACCATTCCACAGGCAGAAGTGAGGAGAGTTTCCCCAGGATCAATTACCATTCTGTCACCCTTTCCACCAGGGTGTCCATCACCAAGCCTTGGGAAGGGCGTGTGTATCCTCAGCTAAACCCGTGGAAAATCCTCCCTGAGTTTAGAGTTGAGGAAAGAAATTAGGCACACACTCTTTTCAACTTTCCCTTGGGACAGTTCATACAAGGGCTGTTATGTTTCATAAAGAGCTCATGTGAGTTTCCTCTAGTATTTCCCTTCTCTTAACTCAAACAAGGTCCTGAAGTTCTCTTGAAGTCTGAATTTCAGTGGGATTTTGCTTTGTGTAGGTTGGAACCTTTGTATGTTTTTCAACTTCATTTTAATTTCAGATACGTCAAGGAGCTCTTTCTCTGTGCCTAGGATGGCGTGATCTCGGAAGTGTAGAACTGTGTCTTACGACATTTCATTTACCATGTGGCTTGTTGGTAGCCTTTGCAAAAGAGAAGTTGAATTAATCTATCATTCAAGTCTACGGCAACTTCTCTGCTTTCAGGAAATTTAGAATTGGACGAGAGAGATAAAGGCATGCATACATAAAGAAAGATATATAAAGTAGCGTGGTACAATGGGACGTGTTTTAAGTTGAAAATTAAGAGCCTGTATCAGAGTGTGGTTCTGCCATTTATAGATGGTGACTCAACATTAATTCCCTGAAACCCAGTTTCCTCATCTGCAATGTGAAAAGTTGGACTAAATAATATCAGATGACTCCCTATAAATTCTGCCTGCAGATGATATTTCAAATCTATCCTCTTGCTTCCATGCCCACTATTACTCCTGTCCAGACTACCACCATCTTGCTCCTATAGCATTGTAAAAGCCCCTGGTCTCCCTGCTTCCAGTCTGGCCTTCCTAGATTTTGTTGTCACAGCTCTATAGAGTAACTTTTTGAAAATACAAATTATATCTTAACACATGCCCCTCCCCCACTACCAAAAATCCTCCATTGGCTCCCAACTGCACTTAGAATAAAACATAAGCCACATAGCTGGTCTTCTATGACTTCCATAGCCTGACCTCTGATTATCTCTCTGACCTTACCATCTTGTGGTCTTCCCCTCATCTACCATGTGATTACCACCTTTTTTTTTTCTTTTTGGCCCAAACCATGCCCATAACCATCCTGTTCTTCCATCTAGAAAATTCCCTTCCCAATGAACCCATCCATATCTTCTGGGCTTTTTGCCTCAGGCATTCCTTATTCTCTCTTCCTCCCTTCAAGTAAGACTAGGAACTGAGGCGATAAGGAGCAGAAATTAAGATTGGGTTCCAGTCCAACTGAGAAATTAAGTGGAGAGTAATATAAAAGTTTCTAATTTGGGAGGCTAACGGAGGCAGGAGAACAGAAGGGGAAGAAGAGGTTTGGGATATGTTAAAGGAACTCTCAGTGGCTTGTTGATAAATCCTTGTCTTTCTTTAGATGCATTCCCTTATCTAAAATACATAAGCTTTTTTTCACAAAGAAGATGGTAAGCACATTGTGGCTAAACTGGTTGCTATATTCAGTGTCTGATTTTATCAGTCAGAGCCCCATTCAGATTGGTCAGTGTCCAGCTGATCCAAGTGTTAAAGTTTTAAATATCATGGCTGCTAGTGGTCTTTCAAGTGTCCTGCTCCCCTTTCTGAACCATCTCCTGCTCTACGCTGGAATGCCATTCCCAGGCAGAGCTTACAAAGTTTTCCTTCCAGGGACCCTTGAAGGTAGAAATTCCTAGATTAGAGGTTGTGGACCAAATTTATTTGAAGACTCTTTTCTTTAAGCCTTGCAATTCATCAAAATTTGTATTCTGCTTCATAAAAAATCTGTATTTGTTTTAATATGAAAAATACGTTTTAAAGCACTGTTACGGTTTGCGGCTTAAAGAAGAGGCTTGGAAGTCAGAACCCGAAGAGTCTGGATTACTGTCCTGCCACTCAGGAGTTGTATGACCTTGAGCAAGTTACCTTAAGACCTCTCTGAGCCTCCATATTCCTCATATGGTTGCTGAGCACATACTCTAATACTCTATGGATTGTGAACACCCTGAGGGCTGGAGTCTGTGTTTTGTCCATCCTCATATTCCCCACAGAGACTAGAAGAGTGCCCTGTCCATAGAAGTCACTTTATATGCGTTCATTCCTCTACATCAGACATATGTGCACCTATGGTTATCCAGTTTTTACCACTAGATGGAGAGCATGTATCCTAGGATTTTTAATCCATTAGTAAGTGAGAGAGCAAACATTTGTATGTAGTATCTTAACCAAATCAACTTATTTATTAATGACAGTATCATTAAAACTAGCTCCCAAAAATGTAATTATAAGATAACTTTAAGAACTAATTGTTCTTAAAATAATTAAAAGGCAAAGACAAGAGAGAAACATGAACTTCAGGATAGCAGTTAACTCTGGGGATGGCATAAATTGGAATTTGTGGGAGTGGGGAGCTCTAAGTGTATCTATCTGCTGATTTCTTATTTAAAAATAGATTCCAAGCAAATATGTCCAAAAGCGTTAACCTCAGATGAATTCTGGGTGGTAGTGGTGAATACCCAGATGTATACCTCTGGGTTTGAAATTTTTCACAATTGCGTTTTTGTAAAGCGGGGGAAAAGACTCAAAGATGAAATTTATGCTTACTGTTTCTATCTCTATACCTGCTGCCTAACGAGCTTTTTAATGATTTCCCCAGAGAGCTGCAATTTGCTACAGAAAATACAACAGAGCAAAAACCATACCGTGTCTCTCCCATTGCCACCTTCCTCCTGAACCTTACAGTTTGCCCTGAAGTTAAGTCTTTTAAAGGTCATCACTTCAATTCAGTTGGCTAATTAGTTCCTGTCTCCAAATCGGATTGTTTTCAACTAATTTGAAAGATGTAGAAACACTGTTTCTGCATGTCTGTTCTGGTTACTATTGCTACGCTAACAAACTACCCCAAGCCTTCATGGAATGAAATACCCATTTTACTAGGCTGGTGAAACTTTGTTCCATGATATCCGGGGCCTCAAGTTGGAAGACTTAAACTGGGAAGTGACTTGACAGTTGGAAGTAACTTGCCAGCTGGGGATGGAAATCACTGGGGGGAGGGGCGGGGGGCATGTCTTTGCTCACATGTCTCCTAGTTGATCCTGGCTGGCACCTGACACTTCAGCTGGGCTGTTGAATGAGCCATCTTCTGGTTATAAACAAGTCACTGTGGTTGGCTCTGATTCCACAGGAGGGGACAGAGATAACAATACTCTCAATGAAAGGGGTGTCAAAGAATTTGCAGGCATATGATAAAACCATCACAATATCCTCTTACCTCTGCTATTAAAATGAAATGAAATTGATAAACCTGGACCCCACTTCCTCTTTGTCCACTCGAGTGATCTACACGGAGGAGCATTTGAGTGTATCCACTAAATTATCTAGGAACATGTCTGGTCAAGTTCAGGCAGCTCAGGTTTAAACTAATAGGGTAATTCCTTTTATCAGCCCTATTGCTCTTGAAAGCTGACCAGTTATTTTTTTTTTTTTAAAGATTTTATTTACTTATCTGAGAGAGAGAATGAGAAAGAGAGAGCACGAGAGGGGGGAAGGTCAGAGGGAGAAACAGACTCCCCGCTGAGCAGGGAGCCCGATGCGGGACTCGATCCCAGGACTCCAGGATCATGACCTGAGCAGAAGGCAGTCGCTTAACCAACTGAGCCACCCAGGCGCCTGCTGACCAGTTATTTTTTATGAACAGTAAACATAAAGGTATACATCATAAATAACATTTATAATAAAATTTTCACCACAAATGAAATATTCTCAAAGGGGAACTTTGTTAATTATCTGTTGCTGTGCAATGAATGAGTCTAAAACTCAGTAGCTTTTAAATAACATTTATGATCTCACAGCTTCTGTGGGTTAGGCATTTGTGAATGGCTTAGCTCAGTGGCTCTGGCTCAGGGTCTCTCGTGGGGCGGCAGTCAAGACATTGGCCAGGGCTGTGTCATCTAAAGACTTAACTGAGGCTAAAAAATCTACTTCCAGCGTGGCTCACTCACACTATTGTTGGCCAGAGGCCACAGTTGCTTATTGGTTC
Source organism: Mirounga angustirostris (assembly GCF_029215605.1). NCBI lineage: Eukaryota > Metazoa > Chordata > Mammalia > Carnivora > Phocidae > Mirounga > Mirounga angustirostris. Next base: position 119,621,107 of record NW_026991714.1, read on the forward strand.
TTGGCAGGTGACATCAGTTCCTCAACATGTGGGCCTCTTCATAGGACTGCTTTAGTGGTCTCATGACATGACAGCTGGCTTCTTCAGAGCGAGTGATCCAAGAGAGAGAGCAAGGAGGAAGCCATAGTACCTTTTATGTTCAAGTCTTTGTAAGTGACACAAGGTCACACCTGCCACATTCTACTCATTAGAAATGAGTTACTGAGTCCTGCTCACGCTCAGGGGGAGAGGAGCTAAGGCCCAACTCTTGAAGGGAGGCATATCAAAGAATTTGTGATTCTGTAGTTGGAAGGAGAGGTTTCTCTCACTCTGTCCTGAAAAGATTGGCCTCGGGACAGCCATTCTTATTTATGCAACCAACATGGGGCAGCCAGTCATTTCCATAGGGAAAATCAGAAATCAACTTCCACTTTGCCATTCAGATGGGAAATAGACCTGGATACTCTCTTTTACTCGGCTCATATCGTTATAGGTTGGGAACTATGATTCTTGCCCATAAAACCTGGGGGAATTCTTTAATACATGGTGTATTTCATCTTTGCATACAATTGTGGTAATATTATGTAGGTGTGGGCATTCCAGTGCCCATTCCAACCACCTTACTGACACTCGATTTGAGTTGGCCACCCAAGTTGCCTGGACAGGTGTGTCCTTCGTCATCCCCCATTATTCTATTACATATATCTTTCAAAACTCTCAACTTGAATGGTCAGGATAATAGATGAGGCTGTGCTTCAGGCCAAGGTAGATCATAAGATGCAGAAAAATTGCTGTTTCGGAAAGCAAAACCCAGTGAAGTAAAGTGCATTCCTGGGCAACTGCTTCTCATCCTTAATGAGATAGAGCAGAAAAGAGGCAATTGCCCATTTATCTGAGAAAGGGAAACCTAAGTGCACTTAATTCAGATATCTTAAAGGAAGATCTTCTATGAATCCTAACTTGGGAAATGCCAGTCCTTAAGACGGAATAGCCAGGTCCCTGACAGGAAGGTGGGGGTAACTCCTTTCGAGGAAAAAGGGTCGAATTGTATCTGGTTCTGGATCTAATTCAACTTGACTACTTAGCAGTAAAGATAAATTGAACCTACAGAGAAAACTGAAAATAGCATTTTCCTGGGAAGTCCTTCAATGGACTTAGTGTGTTTAGATTTATGAGGGGGCGAATGACCTTCTCTGCCTTGGTTTTTCACATTTTCGTTTTTCCAGGACCGCTTTTCCATCTGGCCTAACCAGAGCCTGAAGTTGCTGAATCAAGCAGAGCCAACAGGTCCGACTTGAGCTGGCTGGAACATGCACACAACTGGGAAAAACAAATGGGCTCCTTTCTGAAAGGCCTATCAAGCAGAAGTTTGAGTCTCCCTCCTCCCCACCTGCCTCAGAGCACAGTCCTGAGAGAGAAGACATCCAGATCTTCCAACACCACCGCCCACCAAACAGTAGCCTGGGGGAGTGTCTGTCCAAGAAGCTGGTTGTGGGAAGAGGAAGGAAGCCGTTATTAAGTGCAAGAATATTGTCACACAGACCTGGTCCTCCTCCCAGAGTCCTGGGCCACCAGGGCCAGAGAAGGCTAGGCGGTCAAGTGATTTCCAGCAGCCCCAGAGAAGCATGGAAGAGTGCAAGTTTCTCCACACCCAAGAAGGGCTCAGGAGGAGTGGAGCACCCATCGACCTCGGAAGTATCTGATAGAAGTGACAAAGAGACATTGCAGCAGAAAACAGCCAGACCGAGCAGGGTCATAGACTCTTCCGGAATGCCAGAAGCCAGAGGTGGGCTGCCTCTCCTTGCCAGGCTGCCACCTAGGTTCCCCATGCTAGCAGAGAAGGAAAACAAGAGAGAAAATCCAGAACTTCGATGAAAAGACAGAAACACAGAGGTTTTGTAGAAATGAGTAAGTTCGCATGTTCTAACAATAAGCATGTGAAGTGTCATTACAGAAAATAATGTGCTGTTTCTTGCACACCCAAGTTTGTGGCTTAAGAAAATTCAAACCATTTCTCTTTCTCTTCTTATACTTGTCCCTAGTTTTCACGTCATACAGAGGGAAAGGGCAGTTTGGGCTTAGTGCGTCTCTCAGCGGCTCAAGAGGGGACAGCACCAGAAAGCCTCCTAGAGGAGAGGTCAGAAAATATTTTCTTTAAAGGGCCAGGTAATACATATTTTAGGCTTTGTAAACTATACAGTCTCTGCTGCAATCCTCCAGGTCTACCACCACAGTACAGAGGAAGCCATAAACAACAAAGGAATGGGCGCAGCTGTGTGCCAATAAAACTTTATTGTGGACACTCAGATCTGAGGTTCATATAGTTTTCATGTGTCACAAAATAATGTTCTTCTTCTGATTTTTTTTTTTCAAGTGCTTAAAAATGTAAAAGCTAGGGGCACCTGGGTGGCTCAGTTGTTAAGCGTCTGCCTTCGGCTCAGGTCATGATCCCGGGGTCCTGGGATCGAGCCCCACATCAGGCTCCCTGCTCGGTGGGAAGCCTGCTTCTCCCTCTCCCACTCCCCCTGCTTGTGTTCCCTCTCTCGCTGTGTCTCTCTCTGTCAAATAAGTAAATAAAACCTTAAAAAAAAAAAACTTTAAAAAAATGTAAAAGCTATTCTTAGTTTGCAGGCCATACAAACACAAGTGGTGGGCTGAATTTGGCCCACAGGGGGTAGATTGCCAAGCCTTGTTTCAGACCGACCACTGCTCTCCATACCAAGAAAGGATGAACTTACTCACATTCACGGTTCTGGGTTAAAAAGGTCTGATTCCTTAGCAAAATGCCCAGGAGATACCGTCTCCCTGGAAATCATAGAATCTTTTCTCTGGGAATCCGACTTTTAACGTAGCTTCAAGGCAAGTGACAAGCTTTACACCTGACTTAGAAAGGCCACAACTCACATTCAAACTGCCGCTGTATAACAGAAGCATCAGCCGGGCTTCGAGCCCCAGGAAGACAGGGCCTGTATCTGCTTCCCCTGCAGCTGTACTGCTCGGGTCTGATGTACTCTCTGACATGGAGTAGGCGTTCAACAAATGTTTGTTGACTGAATGACTGAGTGATTGAAAAGTCCTTTGCAGCACTTTTCAAAACTGTTTCACTCCGACTTACACGAGTTATACAACTCTCACTCTAAAAATGCCCGTCACAGTGATTTAGAATTCAGAAGACTCATCATGCATAAATAGAAGATTTTCTTCAAAAGTCGGACCAAAATTCCATGTCGGTGTGAAACTACAAAGCCAGTGTGAGTTCTGCCTAAGAGAGGACCCATTTGTACCGAGAAACTAAAGAAAAGTCACTACGAATATCAGAGACGGTCTTGGTGAGGCAGCTACCACTGAGCCTCTCTCTTGACATTAACTTTTACCTATGAAGGTGAGCTCCACCATTATGCCCACGATATGAAAAAGCCCCCTGGGAAACTTAACAGAGACCCAGGATCCCGGAAGAGCCAATACCAAAAACCCCGCTGCTCTGTGCGAAGTTGGCAGGTCTCTCCCCATTAAGCCATACAGCATCCAGGCAGAAGAGAGCAAACCCAGCGACCACACAGTTTGTGGCTACCTTAGTTCAGCATTAAATAGGAATAAGCTTCGTAGCTCTCCTTTTAAAGTTTTCTTTTTTAAATCCAAAGTAAATTTGCAAAGGGAATCATGAGAACGTGGGAGACTCTGGGATGGTAACTAATGTGTGGTACCAAGACGAAGCAAAAGAAAAAGATCAAAGATTAGTTTCTCTAAGCTGGGTGGCACCTTGGCACCGAATCCTGGGAACAGATGCTGGCTGATTTGAATTAAAAAAGAGCAGAAGTAGCCAAAGATAAGAAATAATTGGCTAAAAGATACAAAGCCATACTTTTGACTGGGGACAATAAAGTTTTCCAAGCAGATGTTAGAATAACTGCCTTTTCAAACACAACTCCAAGGAAAACTGGGAGAAGAGAAGCATTGTTAGATATTTTCCTCCAAAGTTTAAATTAAGACATGGTCAGAGAAGAGGAGACCCCTTCCAAAGCCTCAGCAGGATAAATCAATCTAGTGGAGGCCTTTGTGTTCCAGAAGAATGATGTCAGAACTCATCCCAGGAAGAAGAAAGAAATGTTTGCGCTAAAGGTCACTTGAGAACTATAAAGATAAATGCTATTTGTAATGACTTAAAAAGGCTTCCAGGAAGGAGAGGAGTCAACTCACTGTTTCAGAATCAATGAAAAAGGAAAAACTCTCCTGACTGAAAACTTTCAGGGTCATTTAGACATTCTAGAAAGTCCACGGAAGTTTGAAGGGAAAGAACTGAAGAGTATGATTATGGAAAAACATATTTTAGGAAATATAATAGAAAATAGGAAATAGGAAAAATGATGTTATATTGTTTAACTGTTAAAAAGTATATTGCACATTTACATATACGTCAGTCATGAAAAAATCATCGAGAAAGTTTCTGACAACAAGCAGAAGGCAGAGACTAACAATCTTTCCACCCTGTTTATTATTAATTATTGACCCTGAGAGTCTTAGGTTAATCAGATATTCATGGGGCACAGAGAAATCCAGGGGTACAGAAGGAAGAATGCTACAGAAGGTGATTCAGAAGACCCAGATCACATTCCAGCTCCATCACCTTCTATCTCTGAGAACTGCTACACGTTTTGGAGCCTTAGCTCCCCATTAGTTAAGGGAAGATAATGAGTGTTCCTTGAAGGGTTAGGGATAAATGAGTCCCTACCTAGAGTGGACCCATGGTAGGTGCTCAGTAGATGGATTGAAATTTGTTGCGTTTAAGTCAACTCAGTAGCTAATTACATAGAGCACTTACTATGGGTAAGTACTTTATTCACACTGTCTTGATCTTCCCAATAGCCCCATAATGGGGGGGGGGGAATGGGATGGGGACTGTTATCCCCTTATGCAGATCAGGAAACTGAGGCTCAGGAAAGTTAGGAAACTTGCTCATGGTACAAGCTGGTGAGTAGTCACACCAGGCAGCCTGGCTCCAAACCCCCACCCTTACCTGACCTAAATAGGGGAAAGAGAAAGTGATTGGACTTATATTATCGTCTTCCTCTTTGTTTCTGTCTTGACACAGGGAGCAAGATGAGATTTTCCTCTACTAGTGTAAGTAGCTACTAACCTCATTCCAGTTACAACAGTTAAAGAGTGTGGCCTTACATAGAAAAGATAGGGTGATAACTAACACTTTATGGCCCAGGCAGTGTTCTAGGTGCTTTATTACGCGGATTCATTCATTTTTCTCAGTCAGCTTATGAGGGAGGTGCCACCATCTTGTCCACTTGATGAAGGCTGTAAGTGAACATGTGGTAGAGCTTGGCTTCAGACCAGCCACTGGAGCTCTGGGGCCACACTCAACCATGACACTGTGCAGCCTCTCAACTTCAGGCTTTCCACAGCGAGCCAATGAGCAATGATTGGCACTGCGCTGGCTAGGTATTGGGGGTGGGAGGAGCCGTTTAGTTTCAGAGAGAACAGTGAATTGAAGTTGGAAGAAAAATAATATTTATTGACAGCTTATAATTCCAGTGAATAAGGACATTTTAAGTTAATAATGTCCTACCTAGGGTTCCAAGTCCTTGGACTTCACCAAAGATAATAACAGGGGTCTGTGAGCTATTTTTAATATTTCAAAATGCCTATTAGCATGTCACTCATCATGGAAAACATAGTCTTTATATATGGTAACAAAGCCCGAAAGAAGAAAACTTTGAGAGAAAAATTTCATTTCTAGACTTGAGCAAGCTTTCAAGGATTCGTAATTCCGGAAACAAGTGAATTTTTGTCCTACTAGAGTTGAAATCGTCCTTGTAGATATCAGATTTGCCCTAATAGAGGAGATACCCCATTATCAAAGAGAACTCAACAAGATTCAAAAACTTCTAGAAAGAAGTTGTCATCTGACATGAAAGGCAATTTTAGCCATTTACTTGGAATTACCAGTCACCGTGGGAGCTGAAGAGGTATTTTTCTGCCAACTGGTTGAAGCTTGTGCCAGAATGGTCCTGCTGTTTCTTAATTGTCCTAAAAGCTTGTAGCCAGCAATTTCCCTGCCAAGCCTGACCTCACTTTCATGTTTTTATAATATGCAGATCACGAAGTGTCCCATTCAGAGTGGGAAAACAAGAAATTACTTCCTTGTCCGTACTCTCTTTGGAACTCACCACCTAATCTGTATAATATCTCCCTATAAAATAGTACTTTGGTGGCCAGCTCAAAACCTCAGGTGCCCTTTTTCTTTTAAATTTTTGAGTACCTTTTAACACATGATGAATCCACACAGCAAACTTATAAGGTACAGGAGAGGAAAGCAGTGTTATTCCCATTTATGAGTGATAAGTGAACAAAAATATGACGGATGGACATAAAAACCTACGTATATGTATTAAGTTGCAAATTGCAGATGAAATGTAGAGTATGCTCTCATTTTTGTAAAAAAGAAAAGCCACATAGCTCTGTATGTGTGCACACGTGTATGGGGGGGATGGGGTGAGCTGAAAAGCACGAACGCTCTAATGTCACCAATGGTTACCTCCTAAGGTGAGCATGAGGAAAAGGGGCTATAAATGAGAATTGTTCACTTTTATATCTCTGTATCTTTGTGTTGTTTCAACGTTTTACAGCAACTATATATTATTTTTACAAATTCAAAGTAATTTTTTTTCAAAATAATTTTTAAAAAGAAAGAGTTTGAAGGAGATAATAAACATTCCACATGATGGGCAGTCTTATCTAGTTTGTTCTGTTGGATACGTATTTTCAGAGTGATTTCAACGAGATGTTGGAAAAACCTGTCCAGTTACTGTAGGAAAATAGTGGCCTGGCATCTGAAACTTAGGGAAAAGTGGCTTTCTGCTCAATCCTTCTTGGAGTCCTTTGCTTCAGAATGGAACAGAGACTGAGTTGGGATGACCAAAGGATTCCTTTGACCATCTCTTTGGCTCCATGGAGTCCTTTGAGGAGCAAAATAAAGATTTCAAAAAAAAAAAAAAAAAGGAATACAGTCCTCATGATTTATTTAGATTTTTGCAAAAGCCTTTGATGGGGTTCCATAATGAAGGCAATGTGGGGATGGATGGTTCACATGGCAAAGTCCTTCCCTCCCCGTAGGAGTGTGACTACGGGACTGTGGTTTAAGAGAAAGAGCAAAAATTTGAACTTTGACAGATGCATTCAAATCCTAACTGCTGATTAAGAGTGGTTTAGCCTCAGACAATCTACATGATTTCTGTGAACTCTCCTTTCTCCTTCCTCTACTACAAAATAGAATAATGCAAAAGTGAGGGGTTACATGTAAAGGATGTCACATAATTCCTGGCTCATGGTAGGTGTTCAAGAAATTCTTGGCTCTTTAATAATAAGAAAAATAAATATAAAATGGCCTTTAATCTATATTGATACTTAGAGTGAACAAATAAGGGAACTTAGAATGTGGATGGCATTTTGACACCCCCAAGGGAAGATTTGTCAGGAAGTGGCAGTGATTCTGTCCATGGTCTAATTTCCTGTCTATCCATTATGTTTTCTATCTGGCCAGATCAATCTATCACACTGTGCAAAAACTACTTGAAATCTATGTCTTACTGAGAAAAGGCCAATAATGTCAACTCCGCATATGAAAAAAAAACAATGTGCAAAAAGTAAAAGTGACCCATTTGTAACTGTATTTGCAATTGGGTTGTGTTTGTGATTGGAGGATTCTAGCTCTGCCATCTTCCCCAATATTCTGCATCAAACAGAGATGGCAAAACCTATTAAATTTCTCAGGGACATTTCTCTGATGACTGGACTTGGCCTTGGAGGGTGAAAACCAACCAAAGGAAAACTTCTTGGTACTTACTGGATAAGAGGCAAATGGAAGACAGGCATTTCAGTGTGACAAATCCAAAGAAATCAACTGGGAAGAAATAAACCAGGCTGTATCTGTAGGATAATTGGTTGTAGATTCTCCAACCCAACCTTGGAAAGGAACCTTGCATGTCACTCATTCAATTCATATTTATGAGCAAGATGCCATATTAGGCCCTATGGGAGACTCAAAGATGGATACTCAAAGATGGACTCATAATCTTGCAATAGTGAAGAAGACAATGACTCACTAGATCATCTGAGATTAAGATGTTCTGATTTTTAGCCTCACCACGTAGCTTCCCTGGAGAGCATTCTCTGTGATGCTTCTATCACTAGTGGACATGGAGTACTTTCATGTGGAAGAGAGTGCCAGGTCTTGTGACAAACAGTCAAAAAGATACAGAAGAAGACCATCATGACCCTCTGTGATACCACCATCATGGGGCTGCAGCCCTTGCTTGTTTATTTTCCATCTCCCTTCCTACAAGTTGACCATGGGCAGCCTCACACTCAGGTCATGGATTTGGAGAAGTGACTTTACAACAGTGTAGGAGTATTGGGACGAATCTTAAGGAAGCCTGGGTCAGGATGAATGAAGTCCATCCCTTCCTAGCCCAAATATTTTTTGTCTGGCTCCCCGAGTCTGAATTTTTCTTCCCAATCCCATTTACTGCTACATCTCTCCAAAAGCTGAAGACTTTCTCTCAGCTCTCCTTGTCCTGAGGCAGTTATGCCATCTGATCTGCCCTTTCAGGAACCACTCCTAGATCCTAGGAAAGTGGGGATCCTGGGTCCTCCAAGGAGATACCACATGGATGTTGATGCTTGCTGGTCGGCACACCTCAGAGGTCTTTCCCGAACCGGTTCCTCACAGGCACCGTCTTCCATACTTCCTCTTGCTTTTCAGGACTCTCTTTCCTCCTGTAATGGCTGCCAGCACCCAAAGCCTGCACTCTGTTTCAAAGCTTTTGCCCAGACAGTTTGAGTTTAAATTGCAATTTTTCCACATACACTGATAATCAGGTCATTTGTTGTTCCAGTGCGGTCTCCATGGCCGCAGACGAATCCCTTCACCTCTCCAAGCTTCAGGTGACTGGATGGGGAAAACTCCATTGGCAAAGGCATGTTCACCAGGCACACATGTGCAAACACACACACACACGTTTTCAGAATGAGTTATGAAGGTGGTTTGACTTCCAACTCCACTGTTTACTAGCATGTATGATCTTGGACAAGTTAGTTCTTTGAGTCTCAATGTCTTCATCTGTGAAGTAGAGAAAACACCCCCCTCAAGAAGTTCCATAAAGAATAAATGGAGTCACTCAGGCCAAGCACTTAGGGCTGAGCCCAGCACAGAGAAAGAACTTAGTAAATGTCAGGCTCACCATGGCCCTTTCCTCACTCCCAGATCTTCCCGCGTTCACGTATGCTCCTCTACTCTCCTCTCCTACCTTCTTTTCTATCATCTTAACTCAATAATTCTTCAGTTTTCCCCTCTTTTTTTTTTTTTTCCATTTTCACCGAAAGTGGTAGAGGGCTGGGAAGAGGGTGGATCTGTGTCCTTTACGTTGCCACCTTGCACTAATTAAAGAATGAGAAGGGCTGTACCTCCACCCTTCTAGCCTTGGTGGCCAACAGAGACAGGAGGATTAAACTCTATGATTGGGCCTGGAGTTAACTGAGACTGTCTAACCATTTAAATCATAACTTCATGAAAAATGTTTTATTGCCATCACACCATACTCTTGCAAGAAAAAGCCAACAGCAACATTAGATGACTTCCTAAAAGTATTTTCTCAAATGTTTTTTTTCTGTGAAAATGACACTATAGGAAAAAAATGTGAGTAGTATGATTTTAATATCCCTTTTCTTTTTTTTCCTAAAATTTATTTTTATTTGGTTTTCCTGGCTATATATTTATTCTAGAAATTAGGAAATTAGAGAAAAATATTTGGAGGAAATTAAAATAATCCATAATTATACCACCCCAAAACAAATATTGTTAGTTTTTAATATTTTCCTCTTTGCAAATGCTCTTATTTTTAAAGTGAAGAACATATTTGCATATATAGTTTTGTGTCCTCTGAACATTTTATGATGCCCATAAACATGTTTTTATAAACAGAAATTTTCAAGATATTCCATTGTATCCAGATTTAACCAATTGCCTATAGTGAGCCATTTTGCCTGTTTGCAATTTTGTTGATTCTGTCTGCTCTACATCCCTTCTCCTCTTTCCTCTTTGATTATTAGTAATGCTAAATATTCTTATATGTTTCACCATAAATATTTGTGAATTGTCAGTTCCCACCATTTTTCTAGTAACAGTACTGTTCACCATCATTGTCCTATTTATAGCATTTGGGGCCAAGAATGGCCAAGGCCAGGTTAGCTCAGACTTGGATAGAGAAGATAACTGCATACTAGAACAGATTTTATCTCACTCCCAGCATTTATCTTCCTGATAGTGGCATTCCCTGGAAACAGGTGGTATCAAAAAGAGTTGTTCTGTTGCCAAGAAATCTACTAGAAAGTGAGTTTGCAAGGACATCCAGGCCTGATGTGAGGCCTAAAGCTCAACAGGAAGCTACCAAGTCATGGGCTTTCTCAATACAGCTCTAGGATCAGCTAAGGGGATGAAATCCTAGGAAGAATAATTAATCGGGGGGAAAAAAGCATGGAATCTTCATTATCTCTAAGCAGAAAAATCGTTCCTCCAAGGAAGGATTAATTTTTTTTTTCTATCTAGTTCCCTTTTTGCCTGACTCTTTACTTCTAGGTTCAGCTCAAGTGTCCCTGGAAATCTACAGAAGGCAGAGAATGGGAAATAGACACTCATGCTCCAAATTTAGGATTATATACCAGTCAGGACCTTTCCAGGGCCACCTGCCTGCCAAGCTCACTGATCACCAGATTGGGCAAGTCAGGGAAGGCAAATATAAGTTGAGGACAAGTAAGAATGTTGTTGGCTCCTCTTCCAAGGAGAAAAACAAACAAACATTCATTTCATTCATCACCCTAAAAAGACTGGACTTTAATCCAGCATATTTCCTGGCCTTGATGCTTGATAACCTCTACAACTTTGGGGCACAAAAACACACTTAGTATCATCCTTGAGAATATAACATTCTTAAAGTCAGAAATAAAATCTTGAACTTCTTTTGAACTCTCACCACAGAGCTATCAGACTAGGAGTCACCCAGAAGGTGTATTGCTTTGCAGGGTTGGGTATTATTGCCCGAAGGGGAGAAAGTGGGCTAGAGCAAATCAGAGGCTAAGGATACCATAAAACATAAGTCAGCTCACACCACTGCCCATCCAATGCTCTCCTCTCATCTATCTACTTTGAGTAGAGGCCTGCATTCTCATGATGTCCTCTAAGATGTTCTGATGTGGCCACAACCTCTCCCTTACCTCTTCTCTTTTTCCTACTATCGTTCACTCCACCCTGTGCACAGTAGCATGGAGGGAGGACGATGCTCTCTCCCCCTGCTTGGAAGAGCATGGCCTCAGCTTGAAAGCTGGGGCAAAGCCCGCCAGCCCTCACAGCTGGGTGCTGTCAGATAACTGCACTCCCAGGAGCTGAACAGCAAGTTCTTTCTTCAAGGGGGATCCAAGTGCTTTATTCCATGGCTGCCACACTCCCCAAAGTAAATTTTCCAGGAGGTTTTCACCATCACCAGCCCCCAGCCTGCCAACGACGTCTGACCTGGATGTCCCAACCACGTGTTCCCACAGCATCCTGCACATTCCCACCCTGTGCCAGTGCTCTTCCACTTGTCTCTGTCTCCTCCCGGACAGAGGACAGAGACTGTGTTAATTTAATTCACCATTGTATCCCCAACCCTAACCAGAGCTTGGAACATAGAAGACACTCAGCAGATGGCTGTTAAATGAAAATATAAATGAGTAAATGATACCAGCTGCCTCCATTCCTTTAACCTGCTACAGAATTAATAAAAAAAATCTTGAACCTAGTGGATATATGAAAATAAAAATATCACTGAGGACTATCAAGCCAGCCTTTCTGTATGGGTTGCTACATTCTGCTTGCTGATTTATGCTAATGATTACTGCCATGTTCACTATGGATGTGGATATAAAATAGGGTTACTTGAGGGAAAGCGCCAACTTCCAAGCATGGGGACCCTGCTGAGGTCATGGAACTTCAAAGGGCTCAGAAGAAATGTGTTACATACGCACAGACAGACACACACATCTAGCAGATCACATCCAATGGAATAATTCCATAATGAAATTTTTGTCTCAGACTGATTGGCCCCAGACCTCCCAACCCCACAGCTAAGGCAAAGATGATTTGGCATCCTTGTATATATCTGAAGGACTCACAGTTTCCCTCTAGACCAGGGTGTTATCTCCACACCTTGACCATGCAGTACAAGTACCTGGTGGGCTTTTAAAAATGCCAGTGCTCGGGCCATACCTGAGACCAATTACATCAGAATTTCTGAGGGTGAGAACCAGAGAATGATATTTTTCCAAGTGTGGCCTGTGCTTTCAGTGTGCAACCAGGGTTGAAAAAGCACAGCGCTGGATCCTTTCTTTGCCTGGGCTCCTTCATGGAGCCCTACTGGGTGGCAGGTGTTGTAGGAAGCACTGTCTTTTGCCCTAATTTTTTATATAAAATCATATCCATTTTGCGTGGACTTACCTGCGCCCTGGAAGGGATCCAATTTTATAAGCCCTCATTATTTACTCTATGCTGTCAGAGGACGGCAAGAATAAGAAAAAAAAAAAAATGCTTGTAAACTTTCTTAAGCTAGTCCCCTAATATCTAAAGAGAATCCTTTAGCTCAGCCCTTTATGAGAACATTGGAACTAAAGCCATTCCGCAGATAAACTGTAAATTTTAACTTACACACTACAATTTACTTGCGAGGGCATCAAATTTATTAAAGTTCGGCGTTCCCAGCATTCTCTCTCCACCTTTGCTCTCTCGGTCCCTTATTCCTCCCCCATTTTCTATGAAGAAAAGGGGGGAAATCTGGCTCTTGTGAGAAAGGCGATTAGCATAGCACCCAAACCTCAGGCCTCCGGGACTGTGCGGAAGTACGCATGCATAGGAAAGAGGGGAGACCCAGGGACCAGAGCGGCAGACACAGGGCAGAAGAAAGACACTCTAAGGAATTTGGGGGTGCTAAAAATAGAAGCGATCAAGAGATGTTAATGAATTTCTAAGGACTAAGTTGTTATACCTGCGTCACTGAGAGAGTGAAGTAGAAAACTAAAACTCCTGTACGGGCCATGCCACCAAAGCGCAAGCTCCCGCAGGCAGGACTGCACAGACCACACGTCTGTGTGAGTTACACGGATGCTCTTTGCGCGCAGGTGCACGCCCCGCCCCCCACACCCACCGCCTCCTCCTCACTGGTCTTGGGGCAGACGGATCGGATCGGGGCGGCTGCCGAGAATCTCGGCCCGGCTTCTGAGGGAACCGTCTTCTTTATCTGTCACTCTGCTTCTCCATCTGCTCTCCTCCTTTCGGACTCTCACTGCTCATTTCTGCTTTGCGTGCACGCTGGCTGTGTCCTGGCATCCGCGCCTTGGAAACGCACAGTTGTCCCCGCGTACATTGTAGCTGTAGACACGGCCTCCTGTACTCCCGTCTTTAAGGTTAGGGACGAAGCAGACGTGTAGTTATTTAACACATATTCACGAAGTGCCAGCTGGGTGCGTGACCCTGCAGGGGTGAAGCAGCTCAGTCACCGTCACACATCCCTGGCCTCAGGGAGCCTACACTCTAGCAAGGAAGCCCGTGTAATGAAGCAAGCAATAGGTTGGGTTTTTTTTAAGTATTGCTTTTAGTTTTTAATTAATTTATTTATTTGAGAGAGAAATGGAACAAGCAGGGGGAGAGGGAGAGAGAATCTCAAGGAGACTCAGTGCTGAGAGCAGAGCCCGACGCGCGGTCCGATCCGAGGGCTCTGAGATCATGACCTGAGTCAAAACCAAGAGTCAGATGTTCAACTGACTGAGCGACCCAGGCGCCCCAGTACTGTTTTTTAATATAGGGCAAAAATAAAGTGTGCACTGCAAAGCCTCCCAATCAGGGAAGACTTCCCAAGGAAGTGACATTTGAGGTGAGGATGGAAGAAGACAGGTGACAAGGGGCGGGGGGGGGGCGGGGGGGGGGAGGGTATTCTAGCAAGGGTTAAGAGTGTGTTGAAAACCTGGTAAGGACAGTGAATAATATTCAAGGAACGAAAGGAAGTTCAGTATGAGGGGAGACATGGTGAGAGACAGTGACAGAGGTCAGGGGAGGATGGGTCTGGATCTTGGAAGCCATGTTAAGAAATCTGACCTGTATTAAGAGGAAAAGAGACCCCTACAGTAGCACTATCCAAGGAACTTTGGGAGGCCACTGGAAATGTTCTATATCAGTTCTGTTCAGCATGGTAGCCACCAGCTTCATGTGGCTATTGAGCACATAAAATGTGGCTAGTTCAACAAAGGCACTGAGTTTTTTACTTTAGTGAATTTAAATAGGATACCCGTATCGAACAGCGCACCCCTACAGTATTATAATCACGGGACACTTACACACATGTCCATTTGTTGTCACATGTATGTACACATACCTACATCAATGGTTTTCTGGTCGCACATGATTATACACCCTCATACCTCAGTAATGTGCATATAGATACAACCAGACACAACTGCAGAAGACAGACCATTACCTATCCTTACAGAGGATATGAGCAACGAAAATTGAAACTGGAAATAGTGCATGAGTCAGTATAGGGAGATTTGACACAGGAAGAATTGGTGCGAGAAGGATATGGGTGGGATGTAAAACAAAGTGATACTTTTTAACAGAAAACAGGAAAAAAAGAAAAGAAAATCCAGTGAAACCACCAGCGGTTTAGGAACCTAAGCTTTATTTCCTTCAATCTTTTCGTCTTTCAATAAAAGACTTTCACAAATGACACATACCCTTCGAAGGCAAGCTGGAACTGTAAGGCTCACCTTGATAACTGGGAAGAACTCCAAAGGACACAGACAGAAAAGGGGAAGGAAGTCCTCTTTAACTGGGATGACCTAATTGTCTAACTGACATTCATCCACTAAGAAAATTTTAGGCATTCTGGTTTGTACAAGTATTTATTTTGAAGTTATTAAAATTGTATGAGATGGAATAGATGATGTCCTAGCTATGAGAATTATTAGTTTACCTGAAAGATTTACCATCTCATGGACTAGCATAATGACTTTTTCCTTGCTGAGAAGGTAACTAAATTCTACACACATGAACTAAACAATAACTCCTCCATCCAGTAAACAGTATAATTGTAAACAGCTAGGAATGTTATGATTTGCTTTCCAGTGCTCATCTTACCCAATAAGTCTCTTGAAGGATACTTTACCCATCCTGGCCTAGCAATTCCCTCAATATGCTGTGCTCTTGATTGCTTCTGAGTCTTGGCACACGCTGTTCCCTCTACATGAAACACTCTTCCCAGTCTCTTGCCAAGTTAGCGCATGCCCATCTTTCAGGTCTCAATTTATACACCACTTCCTTAGGAATGTGGTCTCCAACCCATTCCACCTAACCCAGATCAGATCAGTCCTTCCTGTTTTACATTTCCAAAGCCCCTGTTCTTCTCTTTCATAGCACTTTTCAGATTTATAATAACTTAATTACTTGCATAATTCTTGTTTAACTTTATCTTGTCCTCTGGATTGTTGGCTCCATGAGGTCAGATATTGCAATCTGCCTTGTTTGTCATTCATTGTGTCTACAGGATTTAGTACAGGTCTCAGCAGATAGCAGGCACTCAATAAATATTAATTAAATGCTCCATAAGTGAATGAATGTATTTAATTTTGTTTTCCCTTTAGGTTTGTTCGTATCATCCCTTCCTTCCATCTTGCGGTATCATAAGCTACACTATTGTGGAGTTCTAGACAATGGAAAACAACTCAAAAGAAACCCTAAACCTCGTACATAGTTGATAAACTCTGGGATTCCTTGTGCAGTTCCCCTTAAGATCTGATAGAGCATCTGGTGGTAAATCATTAAGTCATAGCAGCTATAAACATGTTCAGGCCCAGCATGCACTTGGCCTGACATCCAACCAGTCTTCCAGCTGTCGCAGAAATGCCTCCATCCGTTTCAGAAATGTGCTTACTACAGAAATACTATGCTCAGTTTGTTATATTTATGAGAGACTGAATTTCTAGGATGCCTTCAATCAATAGAAAATAGACATTATATTCTTACCTGGAAGCAATAGTGGTGTGACTGGCTGTGAATCTGGGAGTGAGGGAAATAAGATGGCTCTCAGAAAATTATTTTAATAGAGATGTGCTAACCTACCTTAGGGAGAATGGCTTTCTGAACAATGAGGCTTGATTGTAATGAGAATTACAAAAAATTTTAAAACATCCGTTGGCCAAAAGGGGATTGATCAGTGCTGGAGATGTAGAAAGGAAGCAGTAACAGTGAAGGACATTACAGACAACAGATCTTGAGGAGCTATGGTCCTGTTAGCAGAACCTTTTCTCCCTTGGGGGGGTGTTGAGCAGGCTATCTGCGTCTATTATGAGTTAACATCCTTTTCATCCAACTCCTTGTTTTGATGCTATGCTTACCAAGCTACCTTTGATTATAATTTGGTTTCTAATGTCTGTCTGTCTACTGGGAGGTAAGATGTTAATCTTGCCAATATGCCCATCCCTTAAGGCCTAACAGTTGTGTTTCTCATTGGAAAGACATGCATCGGCACAGGGGTCCTGCGAACTGCTAACCTCAGTCCTCTCCTGAGAGGTATGCCCCTCTTCCCCAACCCCAGGTGGTGCCTCGAAGCAGGTGACAAGGCATGTCCAGCTGAGGCCAGCCCCAGGCTGGAGCACCCACCACAAAGGCTGCCTGCAAGTTCCCTGAGATGTCGCCTGTCCTCCCCACTCTCCTGGCAAAATCCCAACCTGCTGTACGCGGTCTCTGTCCAAATTTAAAATGGAGCCCTGGCAAAGTAACTTGTCTGTTAAAAGCAGCCACACCCTCCTAGAGATCCTTTTGAAGATTCCCATGAAGAGACACGAAATTCAAGTCATATCATGGGGATGAACACGAGCCTCAGGAAAGACAAGGACAGCCGGGAGAAAGGCCAGGAGAAGGAGAGTAGAAGGAGAGTAAGGGGCTAATGTCCTCATCATAGCAACTGAAGAGACAAAGGATACTGTATCAGAGAGTTGAATGGAAACCTGGTAGAATATAACTAAGTTAAAGAACTATCAATAAAAGAACTAAAAATAACAATAGTAACCACATTGTAATAGATACATCGATGAAGAAAGAACTAATAATAGTAATAGTAACTATGTTGTCCTAGATAAGCACTTAGATGAGGATAGAAGTACAAGAGAATCAAATTCAGTTTCACCATAGCAGGGAGCCAAGAGATAATGTAAAGAGAAGCATGTTATTTAGAGATCTAGGGGTAAACTCACAGAAAACATAGCTTACAAAGGTTTAAGTGGTTACCTCTGGAAATCTGACTGAGTAAAAAGGGTTGTGGCGAAGGAGGGGTTTTTTAATAAGTCTATCATTATGATTATTATTATTAGATTTTGATTGTGTACATTTTGAGTCATTCATTCATTCAATAAACCTTTATTAAGTGCCAACCATGTGCAAGGCAGAACCCAGGCCCTGGAGATATTAGCCCTGAACATAATACACAAATATCCTGCCCTCAAAAATGTAGTAGAGGGGACAGAAAATAAGTAAACAATAAAATATATGGTATGTCACATGATGTTAGTGCAATTGAAGAAAATAAAGCTCTCTTATATCAGGTGAGAGATTTGAACACAGACTTGAAGGAGGTAAGGGAGGGGGCCATGTGGATTCCTTTGAAGGAAGACTGTTCCAGGCAGAGGGAACAGCCAGTGCAAAGGTCCTGAGGTGGGAATGCCTAATGAGTTGGAGGAAAAGCAAGAGGCCAATGCGGCTGGAATGGAGGGAATGAGAAGACATAATCAGAAGAGGTAGCAGTGCTGGGATGGAGGGGGGCACAGGATTAGGCTTTATAGCTATACCCAGATTTTGGCTTTTACTCTGAGTAAGATGGGAAGCCCACTGAAGGTATTCCAGCAGAAGAGTAACATCTAACAAGTTTTTAAAAATCTGACATTTTTTTAAAATTTTATTTTATTATGTTATGTTAGTCACCATACAGTACATCATTAGTTTTTGATGTAGTGTTCCATGATTCATTGTTTGCATATAACACCCACTGCTCCATGCAATATGTGCCCTCCTTAATACCTATCACTTGGCTAACCCATCCCCCCACCCCCCTACCCTCTAAAACCTTCAGTTTGTTTCTCTGAGTCCATAGCCGCTCTCGGTTCATCTCCCACTCCTATTTCCTCCCCCCCCCCCCTTCATTTTTCCCTTCCTTCTCCGTGACATTTTTAATAATAGGCTTTTTTGAGATTGTCAGGGGGAGGACAAGTAAGAAG
This sequence comes from Mirounga angustirostris, assembly GCF_029215605.1. Classification (NCBI taxonomy): domain Eukaryota; kingdom Metazoa; phylum Chordata; class Mammalia; order Carnivora; family Phocidae; genus Mirounga; species Mirounga angustirostris. The sequence continues at coordinate 119,639,440 of NW_026991714.1, forward strand.
GGAAAACAGTTGATAAAAAATTTTTAAGTTAGGGACGCCTGGGTGGCTCAGTCGGTTAAGAGGCTGGCTTCGGCTCAGGTCATGATCCCAGGGTCCTGGGATTGAGCCCCATGTTGGGCTCCCTGCTCGGTGGGAAGCCTGCTTCTCCCTCTCCCACTCCCCCTGCTTGTGTTCCTTCTCTTGCTGTCTCTCTCTCTGTCAAATAAATAAATAAAATCTTAAAAAAAATTTTTTTTTAAGTTATAAAGAAAGACAGTAAAAAAATAGACTCTTAATTTATCATTAAATAAAAGGATATGTTTTCTTGTTTTAACCTGTGAATACCTGTGGGCTAAATATCTTTCATGACACAATGTAAGAACTTCCCATAGTTGCTCTTGGAGGTTCTTTTAACATGCTTACTCTCAATGAGAGCCCATCTGCCAACCAACACCACTGGATTTCCAGAGTTTGGAGATCAGGGGAGCTCCACAGCCATCCCAGCCTCCCCTGTTCTCCTCCTTTGATGTTGAGTCATAGGTATTTCTGTCTTGTTGTTCCCATATCAGTGGTTCCCAGACCTGGTTATCATTAGAATCACATGGAAGAGCTTTTCACAAATATAGACTTCTGGGGCCCTCCCCCAAGAAGATTCTGAATATTTTGGCTTAAGGTGGGATCTAAGCAGTGATGGCAGGAGGGCAATTCACCCTTGACCCCTCAAGGTCAGGGTGGTGGGAGGAAAACAACCAGGTGCAGGGAATAAGTGGGTGTGTTGTCTTTTAGAGAATTTAAAGAATGATGATAGAACCAACTAAGAGTCAGCCTGCTTTTTAGTATCACCATGTGCTAACAGTTCTAAACATTGTCAGTGATCAAATATTTCTCCAAAATCTAGTTTGTCTGTTTGTTTGTTTTTTTAGATTTTATTTATTTGACAGAGAGAGACACAGTGAGAGAGGGAACACAAGCAGGGGGAGTGGGAGAGGGAGAAGCAGGCTTCCCGAGGAGCAGGGAGCCCTATATGGGGCTTGATTCCAGGACCCTGGGATCATGACCTGAGCCAAAGGCAGATGCTCAATGACTGAGCCACCCAGGCACCCCTTGTTTGTCTCTTTGATTGGTTGGTTGGTTTTTGTTTGGTTTGTGGGGTTTTTTTTCAGGTTTTTTTTTTTTTTTTTTTTTTGGTCTAAGTTCTAAGCACTTGCTTTAAGTAATATGTATATATATATTTTAAAGATTTTATTTATTTATTTGAGAGAGAGCATGAGCAGGGACCCCCCTCCCCACGTGTGGCTCCATCCCAGCACCCCAGGATCATGACCTTAACAACAGACGCTTAAACAACTGAGCCACCCAGGTGCCCCAAGTTTAAGTAATATATACTCAAGCTTCAAATTGTACATTTTTATTACTAATCCTTTAGTGAACATTATAATCTATATGAAGTAATTTGCAGAACTCCCAGTTATTTAGCCAGCCCCCAACACAGTCTCAACTACACATGTTCATTTGTGTAGAAAAGTGAAACAGAAGTTTTTTTTTAAGATTTTAAAAATTTATTTATTTGAGAGAAAGCATGCACAAGCAGGGGAGAGGGGCAGAGGGAGAGGGAAAAGCAGACCCCCCCCCCCCACTGAGCAGGGAACCCCACACCGGGTTCAATCCCAGCACCCTGGGATCATGACTTGAGCATAGGCAAACACTTAACCGACTGAGCCACCCAGGCGCCCCCACAGAAAGTTTTTAACAGTTGAAGTTGGAGGCTTGCTTGGGGTTCAGTACCTGTAGTACTAGATTTTCCTGCATTCTAAATAGATCAGAATAACCCATGGTATAGTCTTAGTCAAGATGAAGAAACAGAACTTAAGTTATTTCAAATTTGCCATTCGATGTAATCACCTGGAGTTTTTGTGTTCCAAATTTAAGATGGTGAAATAGAGTCTAAATTATGAAGTACAACATATATTTGGGGATGGGCAAATTTTATTCCATACTTGAACTATCATATTGAATTTTTTTTTTTTTTTTTTTTTTTTTTAGTAAGCTCCATGCCTAATGTGGGGCTTGAACTCACAACCCAGAGATCAAGGTCAGATGCTCTATTGACTGAGCCAGCCAGGTACCCCTTGAATGATATTTTTAAATTAAAAGTTCTTCTTTTAAATTGTTAACTATTTATAAAATAAAAATGAGTCAAGAAAATGTTATTTTATATACATTATTTGTTTTATTATATCTACATTATGTACAACATATGTCATATATTATTTATAACATGACACATATCTTATATAATTAGTTACTACCGATTATTGCATAATTACTATTAAAATAATGTTGTCACAAAATGGCAGATGGTGTTAATCTGCTCCAGCTGTCAAATGGGCTGGGTCCCTCCCTGGATCTAGAGGTCTATGTTGTAAAAGTTCTCCAAGTCCTTTTGCCATGCAGCCAGATGCAGGAATCATTCTCTGTAGCACCTTCACCACTTGCTCCAACTCTGTTTCTATATTCTCCATCTTCCTTCCCCATACCAGTTCTACTCCCACTTTCCCCGTTAGGTCTACCGAGGCTCCTGGGGAGGTGAAGAGGTGCTAATTAAAACCTTTGTTGCCTCTAGGCAGTAGTGTGCTGATAAATACTTAACAACCAGCTCTCTGGGGGATTTATAGCATTTATGGATTTCTAGAGTGTAAAATACTCCCAACACCAACATGATGTCAACCTGCTTGCGAAGTTCCTGCAAATGTAACAGTCGGCTGTCACAAGCTTGAACAAGTCAGCGTAGCACACCACTGCTCCCAGGGGTTCCTAAGACATTTGGCTGGAAGGAGAATGGATTCCCATGGAAGAGTTCGCTCATTTTTTTAAAGATTTACTTACTTATTTGAGAGAGAGAGAGTGAGTGAGAGGGACAGGGACAGAGGCGAGAGAGAATCTCAAGCAAACTCCCTGCTGGAGTCCAGCTCGGGGCTCGATCTCACAACCCATGAGATCATGACTTGAGCCCAAATCACAAGTCTGGCGCTTTAACCACCTGAGCCACCTAGGCACCCCAAGTTTGCCCATTTTTTAGAAACTAAGGTTCAGTTTTCTGGATCATTCCTTATGTTTGTACATTCATTGTTAAAATTTAGACTACTCTTACATACATTCTCCCACCACGGGTCAGGAATAACAGATTTCATGTTCCTTTCTTCATCCACTTTATGAAACACACACCAGCCCCATAGTCAGAAGTGTTTTGGGATGAAAATGTGTCTTTCTAGCAATGTGTGTGTAAACACACACCTACAGACTCTTCCTTCTCCCCTTAAGTTTGTTGGTGGAATGTACCTGAGAGAAGTTCCACTGCTTCCTGTCTCCGACCAACCTGTTCCTCCGTATAACTCACCTTAAGTCTTTCTTCATTCTTTCCTCTCAAAAGGAGGTGCTAAGAGATGAGGCAGCTTCCCTTCCTGACTTTGAACTGTGAGTCATAGCCAAACAGTCCTGGGTTCAAGTCCTATTCATTACCACTTACACCAGGTGAGACCATTTACCGTTTCTGAGCCTCAGGAATAGTCAATACCTCATAGGGTCTGTGTGAGATTTAAATGAGATAATACTAGCTAAGCATGTTGCCTGTGCCTGCAACATAGTTAGCCTCAGCAAGTTCCATTATTATTCTAATTACCTTGGTAAGTATTAATGTGATCAATCTCCTAGACTTTCCAGTTACCATGGAAATGAATAGCTGAGGTGCTGATGTTCACTAAGATAATACCCAACTGGACTGAAAACAGTTGAAGGATTCTTCACATTGCTCAGTCCTTGCACTTATAATTACTTACAGAGCATTGCTTAGAAGCAATCCTAGTATGTAATTTCTTTGCAGTGCTTTGTATAAACAAACTCTCAATACTTAATTCCTTCTTATTACTTAACCATTCACTTGTTGTGCTTTGTTTTCTTAACTATTTTGTGAAAATGCAGGAGTCATGTCTTATTCATCAGTGAGCTCCTTCAGAGCACTTAGCAGAGTGCCTGATATGAAGTGGATGTTCAGTAAATATTTGACTGACTACATTGTCTATAGAAAAGGTTTGCAGTGTATTTTTGTTTGTTTGGTTTGGTGCTATAAATCTGTAATATATTTTTATTCCTGATTCCCAGGGATTAAGGACTGTGGACAAAGCAAAGTACCTCTTTCCCCCACCAAAAAAGAAAGGTACATTATTTATATTAGTACAAAGTATATATGTATATAGATATACTCAGTTAAAAATGATATAAGGAATATAGTTTTACCTTCAGAATGATAATAATGCATTAAGGATCTTCAGACCTGTTGCATTTCTCTGTGCCTCTATTAGAAACTCATTAGGGCACTTTGGGACCTGACCCAGGCTATGTCCATGACCAGGCTATGCCCAGGTGTTCAGCACCTGCCTGCCTCAAGACAGATCTTGCCATATTATTCTTATAGTGGACCCAGGAGGCAGAAAGCCTAAAGAAATTTGGGGACAGTGGTACCACCTGTGTGGCTATGACTAGATATAAGAGACAGCACTTGCTGAACTTTTAGTTGTTGGGAGCAAAGGATAAGGAGAGTCATGCATGGAACCAGGTATTTGACTTGAACCATGGGAAGGATGCAGTTTACTGGGTTGGAAAACTATGGCAAAGAAACAGGTTTCAGAGGGAAGAAAATAGTCTAGTTTTGGAACCAGCAAATTTGAGATGCTTATAAGTCATCTATGTGCAGATGTCAAGGAGGAAACTGGACCTAGAAGACTAGAGCCCTACAGAGTAGTCTGGGCTGGATACATAAGTCAGGGGAGGTCATGAATACATAGATGGGCTTTGAAAATAAGAGTGGATAAATTTACCTGGAAAGAGAAATGAGAAACTCTGCTTTAGAAAAGGCAGAGAAGAGTGGAAGTCTGAAAAGAAGCAGATATGAACTGACAGAGAAGTAGAAGAAAGACCAAGAAAAAGTAGAATCACAGAAGCCAAAGAAGGAGCATTTGAAGAGGAAGATGTCTCAGGTTGGTTTCCTCAGGAAGCAGACTCTGGGACGAGACTCAGCATCAAAGGAGTCTCTCTAACACCCATGGAAAGAAAGGGAAGGAGACAGGAGTGAGTAGAAAGAGAAGTTGAATGGCAATGCAGGACCAAAGTCACTTTGGCTCATCCCACAGGGTGCTCTGGAGCTAGAATGACTGTTTAGAGTCTAGTTGGGGTAGGCAGGCCTTTACTCAACATCAGTTGTATTGGATGGGAGTCACCAAAGAAGAAGTATGACCTTGGTCCAGGGGCTCTTTCAGCCCAGCCCTCCCTGAACAGACTCATACCTGAAGGCTCTGTCTTCATCACTCCCAGCAGCTGGGGCAACAAGTCCTTCACCAAAGGTGGCTCTGTGTAGTACATCACAGCATCCACCCAGACAGCAAGTTCATCAGCAGTGCTGAATGTTCAGGTAACTCAAGGGTGTGGAAATGTACATTGCACTTGACAATGTTAGTTTGGTGGCATTATGGGTTACAGTCTGATTTTCTAAGTGTTGGAGAATTACTGAAAGTGGGGTAATTCAGGAAGATGTGCATACAACTCTTGTATTTAAAGGGGAGCTCAACAACGAGGTAGAGGCTAGAAGATGGAATGTGGGCTAAGTGAAGGATTTTGTGTTGTTGTTGGTTATACTATAGAAGATCTTCTTCCCAGTGACCCAGTGGCTTTCCCATCCTTGGGTTCCATGAGACAGTCCCACATCCTTAAAATAAATTACCCTTTACATGTTTAGGCTTTGTGAAGGTGATTTTTTTATTACTTGCAACCAAAGTGTCTGTATCAGTCAGGATTTTATCAGAGGAGTACTACCATGAGTGCTATAGGGTAAGGGATTTATTATAGTATTTAGACTTCATATGATAGTAGGATGTGTTGGACAATTTTATATAAGACTGTTGCCTCTATGTCTGATGTTGGACCAGAGCTCTAGATCAGCCAGGCTGGCAAGAGGGAGGGAGAGAGGGAGGGAAGGAAGGAAGGAAGGAAGGAAGGAAGGAAGGAAGGAAGGAAGGAAGGGAGGGAGGGAGGGAGGGAGGGAGGAAGGGAGGGAACACAGGAAATGGGGAGAGCAAGGACAATCTAGAACCCCTGAAATGGAACCCATGAAGACAAACTACCTCAACTTTGATAACATGAGTGACCTATGAGAAAAGCCAGTACCCTTCATCATGGAACTGCACACACACCTGGCCCAAGCCTCAGAGAAGCTGAAGGAGAAAATCCAGCAGTAAGTGGAGGAGCTAGAAGCCTGGATGCTGCCTTATGCCAACAAGGGGAGCAACAGACCAGTGGCAACATGAAGGAGCTGCCACTGTGCCTGGTGTAGAAATGGCTGAAGCTTCGTTTGTCTTCCAAATCTCATCCAGATTTCTCTGGAACCTCAGTAAAAACTAAGATGTATTTCCCATTAACTTGGCCCTATGGGGACTCTGAGATAGAGATAATATTATTTTAAAGAAAATACAGAAATGTGGTTGAGTTAACCCTAATCTCAAATCATATGGAGAAGTAATTTCACTTCCCTAAATATACACAATAGAAAGACACCACAGATCCCCAGATAACTCAAGGGCTATAATTTCCTTACAGAATTACTGTAAAGGACTGGAGATACTGCATACATGTAAATCTCACAGAGTGACAGGCATATAACTGGTCCTCAACAATGAGAAGGGAATGATAATGTTGTTAATGATACTAATAAGATAACGTGTTAAAACGTTAATTTATGGTTTCTTTTCCTGATACTTTTCCTTATATTTTAAGCAGATAGCCCTAATTATCCCCAATATGTATTCTTCTTAGTACTAGAATTCCCCTCAGTACTATTTTTCTTTTGCAGCCACAAGTTAGTCTTATGAATTAGTTCAGTGAGTGGATTGGGAATACAAATGACATGAGAACTTTTAGATCACCTCCTAAAAGACAACTTATAGGTCCTGGGCTTCCTCTCTTTCCCTTTTCTGTGGGCTGGGTCACAGACAGGGAGTGCACCCAGCTCTGGCCATGCAGATAAGGACAACATCCTGGGAGCTAGGGGAAGGAGAGATAAAAGGAGCCTACATCCCTACAAGACCACATGGAGGAGATAAGCCCATGAAAGAGATAAGCTGCCCTAACTTCTCACCTCCATGTTGCTATTCAAGTCATCATCATACATTTGTGTCTTTTATCATAAAAACTGAGTCCATACCCTAACTAAAACACATTTTCTAGCATCCACACATTTTTCCTGAAGACCTAAAGCAGAAATTGCTTGAAGTCTCTACCAGTTTTAAATACCTAAACTCATGGAATAGATGTTTCCAGGAGATGAAGAGAGACTGAGGAGGGGCTTGAGAACAAGGGGAAAGAATGCTGTCTTCCAGAGAAGAGGACTGAGGTCTTCAGGATCCGTGAACAGTAGGAGGCCTCAGCCCACTCTCTGGCAGAGTCCCCAGAGGTAGCAAGTATTACGGGGAATGAGTGCATGCTGCCCCAGGGAGGCTGGACCCTGGTTCGCTGGCTCTGGATCTCATCACAGAATTTTGGGATTGGGGCGACAGAGATACAGAGGTGAGGGACCATTTGGACTGGGATAAAGAAGTTCTCAGCAGTAACCAGTCAATTAGCAAAGGGGTCATGCTAACGCTTTGCCACCAGAAGACCCAAGAACACTTTGCCCAATGGCAATCCAGGTGGAACCTCAGTAAAAACTAAGATGTGTTTCCCATTAACTTGGCCCTATGGGGACTCTGAGATAGAGATAATATTATTTTAAAGAAAATACAGAAATGTGGTTGAGTTTGTGGATGTGGATTCCATTTGATACATCATAATTTTTTATTATTATCTAAGAGTCATGCCAGATTTTGTGTTTATCCCAGGGTAATCCCTGCCTTGGCTCAGGGACTAGCTAAGGCTGAGCTGCAGAGTGAGAAAGACTCAGGGAGGCAGGGCAAGAGACACCGTCATGGTCTCAAAGGACTGTGACTCTAGAGCTGAGTAGTCTTTTCCTTAGTTCTTGTGCCTCTGATGTCCACCAGGTTACTACCTTTCTCTTTCCCCAAGTGCTGAGCTTGATGCAAACAAATGGGCAGCTTGGGAACGGTGGTTACCCAGGGTGTCCTCCATCTCAAGCTCCTCTTGGAGCAGTGAGTTCCAGGGTATCAGCATCACCAGACATGTGGGGGTGGTCAGGGCCTTCCTCTGAAATTACAGAAGAGCTACAGCCAGCAAGGACTCTAGAGACTCTACAGCATAACTTTCCCATTACCCGGATGAGCAACCAGGGCCTACAGGGGAGCCACTTGCCCACATGTACACAGCTAGTTGGAGGCAGAGATAAGCAGAGATCAAGGCTCTTGATTCTCAGACTAGTCCTTAATTTGTTACACATAGGAAGAACCTAAAGAGAATTTTTTCCATTGATTTTATTGGGGCAATATAAAGGGAATTAGATGCCCATATACCCCTTCCATAATCCTGCCAAGGAGCTGTAAACTTTCAGTATTTGTTTCAACCCTTGAAGCCTTAAGCCCATAAGCTCTTATGTTGACATAAGCAGGAATAGAGCTCCATGAGAATGTAGGAAGGGATGTGGAAGCCAAAAGATGCTGACAGGTGGACTTCCAGAGAACCCATAGCTGAAGCTGACTTCCAGCATCTCACTCTCTTCCTCTCTCCCTCTCTCGCTTTCATAGACATACAAACCATCCCCAGCTAGGGCGGAGCACAAGAAGGACTAGAGGTGACAAGGATCAGACCAGCCTAGAGGGAAGAGATCCCTCTCAAGGTAAAACACTAAAATTTCCTAGTGGCCAGTCCACCTGGAAACCATTGAGATGTTCTGTAAGTTACAAAGGGCTAACAAATTGTGGAGAGTCTCACCATAAGGGCCTGGGCTTTTATGGCCCCAAGGCAGGTGTAACAAATAGCTGGAGAAGACAAAGCTACTTCTTGGCAGCCAGGTGTGCTGGTCCCAGGAAGCAGGGTGGCCAGCCCAGCTGTCTGTTCTTAAACCCCTCCCTCTCTCTCTTTTTCCCCTCTCTCCCTTCTTCTCTTTTTCTCTTCCTTCCTTCCCTACTATCATCCATTTACTAATCCAAAAACATGTATTTGCGTTCCTTCTCCGTGCCAGGAACCCTGCTTAGATGCTATGGTTACAAAGACAACCTGTAGTCTCTGCCCTAGAGGACCTTGCACATTTTTATAGATCATTCATGTATTCATTCCCTCAACACACATTTATGAGTTGCTGGGTTAGGAAAAATACAGCCCCCTAGGCCTGGAGCTTACACTATTACATGCCCTACACAATTAGCAACTCTTCTACCAAGCATGCAGAGAAAATACATGGTTCTTCTAAAGATTGATTATAGAATCATCTACCTTTCCCTTTCTCAAGTCCTTTATGCCCATGTCCACTCATTTTTCTTCCCAAAAAGGGAAATAGTTTGTGCCTGAAATTCTAAGCTCCCTGATTTCAGACAAGGCCTGGGAGAGTATAAATAAGCATATGAATATTTAGCAAAAATGACTGCTATGTGAAGCTCGAAGCACTGTTGTCATAATGCAGAGCCTGCTTTAATCGCAGCCACAGGGAAAGCATTTGTTGCTGTCTTATCACACAGGAATGATTTTCCCATTGGCAATGGCAGCCTGCCAGCTGGCTGTGGGGCCAGTGCCTTCTTGGTCCTTTGGGTCACAATATCAGTTGGCATGCTCTACCACTGCCAGGCGCTGACATTTCTATTTTTGCAGGAGGTGCCAGGTCAGGAGGCAAAACTGCAGAATCACAGACTAATTCTTATTTACATTGAACATGAATCTCATTTTGGCTCAGAAGTGTATGAATTTCCAACCCTTATAGTTGAATACATCAGAGATGGCTTAGAGCTTTGCTGGTTGAAGTCGGCTGATAGTCTTTGGATCTTTTCATTCCCTTTAAATTCCCAAGGTGGGTGGTAGAGTGTCTCTATAAATCTACAGTAACTTGCCATTTCTAAATAAAGCAGCAGCTCAGCTGAGGCACCACTTTCATCCAAGCCCAGCTCAGAATGAGTACAACAGAGCGATGGCTTGTTTAGAGGAATTGAGTCTTCCGAAAGAGGGGTTTGGAACCATCCTTAGTTGCCTTCCCCGAAGAATGCTGCCAAAGGCTCCTTCAGACCTTTACCTGAGACAATTCATAGCCACGTAAACTCCATGATAACTGTGTCCTGGAAATGTTTTAACATTAGATTGGAACTTCTGACTCTAGCCAAGGCAGAGTAACAGAGATAAGATTTATTCTCCCACATAAAACAAAAAAAGGACAAAAATATATGAAGTTTTCAAGACACTGAACATCAGGCAATAGGATTCCTGAGAGCCAGGAAACAAACAAGATAAGCACTGTGATTGTCTCAGCTTCCTCATTTGAGAGACTTCACAGGTTGCAATTCAGGGGTAAGGTGCAGGGGTAAGGTACCTCTACAGAGGTAGAGTGCAATAGACTCCCTGAATTGAAGGATGGGGCTGAGAATCTGAGAGACCAGGGCCCCTAGGGTTTGCAGGACAGAATACTAGGCAGGAGAAAGAAGCATGCAGAGAGCACTCTGAAAATCTTTATTGAGTACCCGCTGAGTATTCAGCTAATAATCAGTGCATGCATGCGAAGAAACTACATGAGGCTGAGGAAAGAAACACCCCAACAATCACATACACATAGGCATAATACCTGTTCCCACAAGCCAGACTGGAAAACTTCATGATTCATGAAATGCTGGGTAAAGTACACAGAAGATTCTTACTTCTGTAGTGGGGAAAAATAAGCCCCTGACTGAGCACTGCTCCAGTCTTGCCCATTAAGTCTTAAAAGCAAGCCAAAAGGACCAAAGTACTTCTAATTGAATCCCAGACACAAACGATTTCTTAACTGGATCCTAGGAAGGAAAAAAAAAAAAGAGCTTAAGAGTATTTATAGGAGTACAAAAATATCCAACACCCAACAAAGTAAATGTTACAGTGTCTGGTATCCAATAAAAAATTACCAAGCATGAAAAGAAGCAGGAAAATATAACTCATAATGAAGAGAATAAACAATCAATTAAAATCAACCTAGAGCTCACACAGGTGTTAGAATTATCAGACAAGGACCTTAAAACGGCTATTATAACTACATTCCATATGTTCAAAAAGTTAACTAGAGACATAGAAGATTTTTTAAAAAGGACTCCAAATTCTAGAGATGAAAACTGCAATGTGAGAGATGAAAAATACTCTGGATGTGATTAATAGCAGATCAGACAATGCAAAAGAAAAGATTAGTGAATTTGAAGACAGAACAATGGAAACTATTCAAAATGAAGTACAGGGCAAAAAAAAAAAAAAAGAATTTTAAAAATGAACAGAGCATCAGTGAACTGTGGGCCAATTCAAATAGGTAGTATAAGTGTAATTGGAGTCCCCGAGGGAGGAGAGGGACAGAAAAAATTTGAAGAAATAATAACCAAAATATTTCAAATTTGATGAAAATTATAAACCCACAAATCCAAGGTCAACAAAGTCTAATCACAAGAAATTTTCTTTTAAAGTACACCAAGGATCATCATAATCAAATTGCTCAGAATCAGTGGTGCAGAGAAAATCAGTGGAACAAATAAAGGATAACATCAGATTTCTCATCTGAAACAATGTGTGTGAGAAGACAAGGGAGTGACGTCTTTAAAATACTGAAAAATCTTTTGAATTAAAAATCTATACCTAGAAATAGTATCTTTCATAAGTAAAGGTAAAATAAAACCTTTTTAAGAAATATAAAAGCTGAAAGAATTCATCACCAGTACACCCACCTTACAAGAAAACTTAGGGAAAATTATACCAGATGGAAAAATGGATGTAAAAAAAGGAGAGCTTCAGAAGTGGTAACTACAGGGCGCCTGGGTGGCTCAGTTGGTTAAGCGACTGCTTTCGGCTCAGGTCATGATCCTGGAGTCCCTGGATCGAGTCCCGCATCGGGCTCCCTGCTCAGCAGGGAACCTGCTTCTGCCTCTGACCCTCCCCCCTCTCATGTGCTCTCTCTCTCTCATTCTCTCTGTCTCAAATAAATAAATAAAATCTTAAAAAAAAAAAAGTGGTAACTACATGGGTCAACATATAAGTTTTTAAAATTATTTAAATCTCTTTTAATGAATAATTGTTTAAACAAAAAGCATAACAATGTAGTATGGGGTTTATAATGTGTGTGTGTACACATGTGTGTAAAATTTATGACGACTCTATCATAAAGTCTGGGAAAGGAGAAATGAAAGTATATTGTTGTGAGGTTCTTATAGAGAAGTGAGGTATGGAAATCAGTGTAGCTTGAGCTCCTGCAAAATGCCCTAATCTACATGAACTCATAGAACCATCCCAACAGTCTTGTGAGAAGGGGCTCAAGACACCATTTATGTATGTGTATGTGTGTGTACGCATGCATGTATGTATCACTTGAACTAAGATGCAATTCACACATTTCATAAAAAATGAAAATAAAGCAAGTTGGAAGACTTACACTAGCAAATATCAAGACATATTCTTAAAGTAATCAAAGTAGCATGGCACTAACACAAAGATACATAGAGTAAAACAAGAAAACAAAAAAACAAAAAACACAGTCACCCAGCGTAAGATTCTATTTAAGCTCTGATAACAGAAAGCGTACAGTCATTGTTTTTCCTACCCCATATAATATAAAACAATATGAAGGACCTAATTTCTAACATAACAGTAATATCAGTAATTGAAAATGGGTTAAAGTCATCCATTAAAAGGTAGGAATATATTTAGTCTTGCAACATATTGCAAATATTCAATATTTGCACTATATTCAGAACTATGGAGATGGGCAGTAGGGATGATGGCACACTCCACCCTCCTGACCTAAGTACTTCCCAGAGGGCCACCTCTTAACACCATCATATCAGGCATTGGGATTTCAACCTATGAACTGGGGGTGGGGGGAGGACACAAACATTCAGACCACAGTACAATTGTTTTTTAAAGTAGGCTCCATACCCCATGTGGAGCCCAGCGTGGGGTTTGAACTCGTGACCCTGAGATCAAGACCTGAGCTGAGATCAAGGGTTGGACACTTAACTGGCTGAGCCACCCAGGCGCCCCTAGACCATAGTACAATTTACAGAAAAGTCTAGGGTTGAGCAGCAAATTCAAGCCAACACAGATTCACTCTGCTTCAAGAGAGAGTGCAGGCACTTCAAAGAGGTGGCAACACTCACCATCCCCGCCCAATGTGCATCTCGGTCTGCTTCCACCCCGGGTGCTATTTACCGTGGAGCCCCGGGCCTTCATTCAGCCCTCCTCAGAATGTTCCATTTGCACTCACAATGCCAAGGCTCCAACTGGTGCCCTTCTAAGTTCACTGCTCTTCCAATGTCGATGGAAGATAGCCAGTGACATGTTTCTATTTTATTTTTGTTCCATCCCAGAGGAGTCCCTAAACTCTCCTGCTTATAGGAGTCCCCCCTCTCCACATTAGGTTTCTATGCTGGTAGGTATTTTTCCTGACCCAAAGTCAGCCTGGATTTATATTTGAAATTTCCTAAAATGTAGAGAAGAGGAAGAGGAAGGAAAAGAACATTATTGTTGTCAAATGCCTATCCACTGAGAGCAGTAGAAGGACCCTTTTTGGTTTTGCCAGAATTAGCATCGCTAGATAAAATGGGAGACTTATATCCTGCCGGTTGCCAGGAGAGGGTGCCAGCTAATTTTAGCCCGCTGTGTAAATATACCCAGCACTGGTATGCACTGGCCTTTCACATCCACAAGGGTCAGTGACTTCCTGCAGCAGACAGAGACAGCCGGTGCTGCCCCGGTATTGACTGAGCTTCCCGGGCCCCGGGGCCCCTGCTCCTCGGGGGCATACTAATTTTTCACCCAGAAACAAGCTCAGAGATCCTGATCCCCCGCACTGAGCGTGGCTTCCTCTACTTCTCCAGGCAGAAAATGGCCCAGCAAAGGCCGTTTTCATAAGGCAGTGTCTTTAATGAGTTAATACTTAAATGAGTTAATACACATAGAGCCTTTAAGCATTCCTGGAAGATGGTAAGGGCTTAATAAGTGTTAACGATTCTTTCATTGTTGCCGGATGAATTGCGATCATAGCTTGGCATTTACTAGTTGGACACCATGAGGCAGAATCACCTAGCCTTGCTTTCCTCATCTGTAAACGGGCACAAGGAAAAGCCTTACCTGATAGGGTTGCTATTGGGATCAAATGAGTTGCAAGACATCAAGATCATGGCCTCTGCCAGGTGCCTGTGTGTGCCTCGGGTGTGGTGGCCTCTGTCGTCATTTCTGCAAGAACTCATGAGTTTTTCCGTCAGCAGTCACCCTGACAACCCCTCAACTAGATGTTTCCAGAAACAGTTTCAGGATGGCTAAAGAAGCGTAAGAGAGATGTGTCTGTGTTCACTCTCACTATTTTTTTTCTATACGGCTACTAAGATTAAGACAATGACAAAGACAAAATCGTTCTAAAATAGGTAAGATGTGTAAAAATAATCTTAGATCCTGGTTCACAGTTCAAGAAAGAAAAAATTTCTGGGTTGGTTTCTTCTTCTTCTTCTTCTTCTTCTTCTTCTTCTTCTTCTTCTTCTTCTTCTTCTTCTTCTTTCTTCTTCTTCTTCTTCTTCTTCTTCTTCTTCTTCTTCTTCTTCTTCTTCTTCTTCTTCTTCTTCTTCTTCTTCTCCTTCTCCTTCTCCTTCTCCTTCTCCTTCTCCTTCTCCTTCTCCTTCTCCTTCTCCTTCTCCTTCTCCTTCTTCATCTTGTGTCTGGGTGGGTTTGGTTTGGTTTGATTTGGTTTTGTCTCAAAGTTAGTTACAAGAATAAGCTGAGGATGGAGTTATTAGCTGGAGCAGACTGGCCCTGCCACTGTCCTCCACCAGAGGGAAGCGAGGGAAGGAAGAAGGGCGTGTTACTTGCCCGTAGATCACGTGAACCTGAACGTGAAGGCCCTGATGGAGCTCATATAAATGGATGGATAATTACCCAAGTTTTCCTCATTTGTTTAAGAGTGCATCGCATTTCTTTTTAGCAACCAGTTAATCCTGCTAGCTATGTTTCTGCTCTGGCTAGTATTAGTTTGCATTTCCTGAGCCAGCCAGGTGAGTGGGATCAGATAGTGACCTGGGGAGGGATTTGGCTCAGAGTTTTAAAAACTGAAAACAGCAGGGCAAGTCATTCTGTATTTAAATGTGGGATGTTGTTACATTGTTTCCTTTTTATAGACAAGCATTTCTTTGTGGTAAACTATTTCTAGTATTAAAAAAATTATACTCCCGGGGTGCCTGGGTGGCTCAGTCATTAAGCGTCTGCCTTCGGCTCAGGTCACAGTCCCAGGATCCTGGGATCAAGCTCTGCATCAGGCTCCCTGCTTTGCAGGAAGCCTGCTTCTCCCTCTCCCACTCCCCCTGCTTGTGTTCCTGCTCTCGCTGTATCTATCTCTGTCAGTGAATAAATTTAAAAAAAATTATACTCCCAGGAGTACCCCCTCATTTGTAGTTTCTTTTAGGGGCCAAGACTTCATCGTACTGATAGAATCACTGCGTCTGGCTCTTGGCAAACACCCTTCACTGAGCGCCCTCCTCTCTCCCCATGTCTCCTGGGCATGCTGTGGTCACACTGTGCTCTTGTATGATATAACAGGCTGCAGCAGGTGGGGACACGGTTCTGCTCTCCACCTGGAACCCCAGGGACTTGTCTTTATGGCTCTGGGGAGAAGAGTGCAGAATCAGACAGACTTTGTTTAAAAGCCTACTCTATGATTGGCAAGCTGTGTGACCTAAGGCGAGTTACTCACCTCTCTGAACCTCGAAGCAGAACATGGTCCTTGCTTTGCATGCTTGCATTTAGTTTAAGAAATGTTAAGCCTCACAACACCTCTGGGAGGTGGGTATTATTATTAGTCATACTTTACAGATGAGGAAACCAAAGGTAGTAAGTAATTCACAAGTCAGGCCTTTTTACTTACTAAATGCTTCCATAGTACCATCTGCGAACACACCCCAGGCCGTGATGGCTCGCCGTCCCGCAGAGGATACAGATGCATGGAAATTTGGTTCCACACTCCAAACACATGGCACCAGGACTCACCACTAGTGGGAGGTAGAAGGGAGAAAAGGAGGGTTGCCTCCCTGCATCTGTCCTCCCACCTGTCTCCCTCCCAATTCCCCACCCTACACTGACGACAGTTTTTCTGAACTGTAGGTGATTGGGTGACTGAAGTAGCTATTCCTTGTAGAGTAGCAAAATTTTCATTTCATTTCTTCTGTCAACAGGCCTTGCTGCCCCCTTTCCCCCATCATGCATGCGCACACACGGACACACAGATTCACACACTATGTCTCACCGCTCAACTCTACCTCCCCACACGCACACTCTGCCACGGCCACAGGGTGGGTGCGAGAGCTTTCTTTGCAGTGATGCTAAATTGAGTCTTCTGAGAGCCCAGAGCCTGGCAGCTTGGAAGAGGCCTGTCTGGAGTAGGAAACTAAAAGGCCAATATAAAAAGAAGCAGAGACCAGCAGAAATGAAAGACGCGCAGAAGGCAAGTCAGGTGAAGTCCGTCGATGGCCCCTCCTAAGAAAAAGGCCCCCAGGTCCCTATGTGTGAGATCTCTGATGTCTCTAACCATGCCCTCCTGAAGGCTGGTTATCTCTTTTTCAATTCTGTGAGCTTCGAAGTGTCCCTCCCTCCCAGCTACCTGAGCCAGTTTGAGAAAACAAATTTGGGTTGAGCATTTGTGGCCAATGGGTTCTATTTCCGTATACTCAAGTCTTACATCAGAGAGTTGAGGAGAAAGGGAATTCTGGATGTAAATACACTTTTCATTTCTCTAAGGATGACTCTGCACCCATTCATCTGACGACTCATGGAATGCCAACTACATGCCAGGCACTGTGCTGAGGGCTGGCAATCCAAGGATGAAGACATGGTTCCCACCCTTACAGAGCTTTCGATCTAGGAGAGGAAGATGCACATTGCATGAAAATGCATTCAATGTCACCAGTGCTTTGACAAAGGTCGCAGGGAACTGTAGGTGCCGGAAGGAAAAAGGCAGTCAGTTCTTCCTAGAATGTTTAGGAAAGACTTCAGAGAGATGATGACCTTTCTCTGGGGTTTGAAAAACAGGTGGTCTAGGCTTTTGCTCTTCAAAACGTGGTCCGTGGACTAGCAGCATCAGCATCTAGAAATAGAGAATCTGGGGCCACACTCCAGACCTAATGAATCAGCGTCCAAATTTTAACATGATCCCAAGTGATTGATGTCACAAGAAAGTTTGAGCAGTGCTGATCTAAATAGCAAGAAGGGTAGAGGAAGAGTAATTTCAGGCAGAGGGACCAGTTTGACCCGCGGCTGGCAGATATGATAGAGTGTGATGTGTTCACGGGACGGCAAGCCACAGTGGAGAGTGTGAGGGAGGGTATGGCATGAATGAAGACGGGTCCAGACCACACAGGGTCTTGCAGTCCACACACAGAGGGCTGGACGTTATCCTATGGTCCAAGGAGAGTCAATAAAGTATGTAAAGTAAGAGTGTGACATCATTCCACTGCACACTTTAAAATGGAATAAGAGACCTTGCTGGCACACAGAGTAATAGCTAAAGTTTGGACATGATCCCAAAAGGAGGGGGGCCATGGAGAGATTTCTGGAAAGAGAATAACGTGATTTGATTGATTTGATTTGCTGTGATTTATTTGAAATCTTAGAGCTAAATGCCTGACCATTGTGTGGAAGATGGATTGGAGAGAGGGTGACACCAAAGGCAAGGAGGCCAACTGGCATGCTTTATCCTGGTAAGAGATGAAGATCTAAACTCGAGGTAGTGGCGAGGATAGAGAGGAAGAGATGGCCGTGAGAGAGGAAAGGAGGTGGGATCTCCAGAACTTACTCAGTGGTTGGAAACTGCCTGCCGGAGTTGGGTGGTGCAAGGATTCCTGGCTTATTTGACAAGAGAGATATGGTGACAGTCAGCCCCAGAACGATGCTAAGTTCTCTTCAGGGTCTGTTGGGTTGGGGCACTGCGTGGGACATATACATGGAGAGACACAGCACGACCCATTAGCACCAAACACCTACCTTCATGTATGAGGTCTCTCTTGAAATTCCTCAATTAGAACTTTCTTTACTTACTTAGAAAGCATTTAATTAATTCCATAAATAATTAGCTCTGCTATAGAATTCAGTGGCTGTGAACTCAGACACCACAGCTTAGAGCCGATCTTCCACTTGTTACCTCTGCTGACTACACACACAGCGTGGGAGGTCATCAAAGGGTTGGCTGAACTCAGAGTGTGATTCTGGAACAGAGCAAGAGGGTTTCTTTCTGTGCTCCTTAAATACTCCCAGATCCCTGAAGTCTTAAGTACAATTCAATTTAGCAAGCAATAATTGAGCATCTACCAGGCGCCAAGCACTGTGTTAGGCATGGAGGTACAACAATAAAAAGAGACACAATTTTCTCACCTTCACTGAGCTTACTTCTAGCATGGGAGACAATAGTTAAACTGAAAATAAAAATGTCAGATGCAGAGATCTTCTGCTCTGTTCTCCCTTCAAGAAAGGACTTGCTGCCCAGCTACTGGGAGTGTGGTTAGCTGGCAGCCTCCTGCACTTAGCACCTCCAGGTCCCCCTCAGCTTCCAAGCTCAGATGACACTGTTCTCAGGGGGGCTCCCAGACCATGGCTTAGTGAAGCAATGGTAGCTTCGAGTGTGCACGTCCCGGGGTGACTCCCAGCTAGGGTTGCCAGAGATAGCAAATAAAAGCACAGGTCACCCGGGGCTCCCGGGTGGCTCAGTCGTTAAGCGTCTGCCTTCAGCTCGGGTCATGATCCCAGGGTCCTGGGATCGGGCCCTGCATCGGGCTCTTTGTTCAGCACGGAGCCTGCTTCTCCCTCTCCCACTCTGCCTGCTTGTGCTGTCTCTCTCTGTCAAATAAATAAATAAAATAAAATCTTAAAAAAAAAAAAAAAAGCACAGCTCACCCAGTTAAATTCGTATTTCCGGTAAACAGTGACTATTTTTTTTAGATAGGTATTCCCCAAATATTGCATGGGATATGCTAAAAAATGTCCTCTCTTATCTGAAATGTAAATTTAACTGAACACCTGGTTATCTTACTCCTCAGCCAATGACTGAGCAAGACAGTGGCACAAAGGTCTTCCCATTACCCTTCACCCTCAGACTGTATTAATAGGTAATATCTGCCCCAGAACTCTTGCTGGCTTCGTGGGGTTTTGTCATGTCTTGATCCTGGTCTGATGGCTTTCTCTACATAATCCTGACTTGGCCCCTTTTCTTTTCACAGGTATTACTCCCCAATAAATATTTTGCACTTCTAACCCCATTGCAGCATCTACTTCCTGGAGAACTTAACTTGCAACAGTTGGTACCAATCTGAGAAAGCCAGGGTAAGATGAAGTTTTGAGGACTGTATCGCTCACACCCCGCTGGTTATGAGGACCCTCCTATCCCCAGTGGTAGGTGGTCTGAAGGTAGCCTTTGGCATGAGATGGCAGTCTAGTTGTTAAAAGTTTCACCCTCAGTGAGCTAGGAGGGCCTGTAGGCAGAGAAGAGTGCACTGATTCAAGCATTTGAAATGTACTTTGAGGCTTATAAGTATAAAGATAATGGAATTGGATGATTATCACTAGGTTGCGTTGATACCCAATAGGAGGATAGTGAAAAGCTGAGAACAGTTAGCGACTAAAACTAAGAATGGAGCCCCTGCAAAGGAGCCCTCTTACTGTGGGTGAGCAAAAAAGCTGAAAGTGAAGCCCAGGATTTCATAGCTACTGAACTTCAAAGACCATTCAATGCTCAGTCAAAGCAGGGCTGTTATGTCAAAGTCAGGCCCCAGTTGGCAAAACCTGAGATCATGACATGACACATGGGATATTCCCTAGACTCCTCTGAAACTTCTGAGCCTGTAGGGGTGACTTGCCTCGATCAGCCAAGAGCTAGCACATTGCTTGTGCAGGAAAATGATACAGAGGGCTCTCCCCCAGAAGGCAGCAGGTGGCTTTCCTCTTTCTCTCCTGGACATCAGGCCTACCATCAGGGTTATGTCATAGTTTAACCCAGTGAAGGATAGGATAGACCTGATAAGGGAAGAAAGCGATCATAACCCTGAAGACACTGGAACATGAGATTAGGTGCTTGATTAAGGGGGCTGGAACATAAGTGTGAATAAGGGAGAGTATTTGGACTTTGGTCATTCTCTTGAGATACAAGAAACACTCCAAGAAGCAATACAAACTTGCTCTTAGGGTGGCTTCTAGAAGCCTGAAGAAAGTCATGACCCATGCTGAAAGTCTGGAATGCCTGAATGCCAAGGCAGACATAGGGGAAGAAATTAAAAGGCTCAGGGAAGCTGGCTTATTATAAGAATGAGTGTATTATGTGAGGCCAGAAGGCCAATCAGAAGACACATGATTTACCAAGGCCACTGAGAATGTGCTGGCGAGAGGGACATGACCAGCATCATGACCAGCATCACTAAGTGGTTCAGTGGTGGGTCTCCTCTGGGGCTGACAATAGGAGAGTCTGTCGCAGAACTTGGCTCACCGATAGCAGTGGGGATGTGGGGCCCCTCCAAAGCAATTAAGGCCAGGTGGTGGTACTTAACCACCAGAAGCCAGGTGGTTGTAATTATCATGACAACTGATAAGAACAGAGTGGCAGCCTGGAGGGCCTAACCTATAGAAAGAGCATCCTAGAGATGGTGAATAGAACTCAGCATTCCTAGGAACAAAATAGATAGGCAGCCAACTAGAGTGCCCGTTAAATATATATAATCAAAGGGAGGGAGAATGAATGAAGAGAAGGCTGAGGGCCATTTCAACAATACAAAGTCAGGATAACCTTGCCAAGATGCCACACCTGAGCCGGTTTTCAGATGCAAAACCTGTTGGCTGACAAGCAGCTAAATCTCTGGGAAAAAGGACTCTATAATACTAGGGCAAGTATACACTATAATGATACCAAGAGTCTTTCCCCAAGGAGTCTTATTGCCATTTACTTGATTGACTATGCATTGGAGAAAGAAATAGTCAGACCTTCCAAAAACCATTGGACACAGGATCTGAATTGTCATTGATGCCAAAAGACTGAAACACCATCAGGGGTCCGTCCCTGTTTGCAGTGGGAGAACATAAGGAGAAGGCAATAAATGGACTCCTGGCCAAAATATGACTTAGAGTGAGTCCACTGGTCCATGGATCCACAGAGTGGTCACTTCTCCTGTTCCCAAATGTATTATTGGGATTATTATACTTGACAGTTGATATAATCCCTACATTGGGTCCTTGGTCTCTGGGCAAGCACTATCATAATGGAGAAGGTCAAGTGGAAGTCTCAGAAATTTCTGGTTATGATAAGTAAATCAACTCTCTGTACAAAGCTGGATTCATCAGCGTGAACAAGGTAGAAGCCAGAGAGAGAGAGAGAATGCCATCGAGATAAAATGACAATCATTTATAACCTGATCTCTGAGGTGACATCCTATCATTTTTGCTGTATTCTGTTTGTTAGAAATGAGTCAGTAGGTCCAGTTCACACACTAGGACAGGGAATTACACAAGAGTATGAATACCAGAAGGCAGGGATCATTGGTAGCCTTCTTAGAAGTCTGCCTCTCAAGCTGTACCTGGTCCCAACAGCATAGACCCCCACTTACCAATGCTCATCTAGCTACTACTGCCTATAAATGTCCAATTTTCCAACAACCAGAAACAAAAGCTGAGCTCCTAGTATGATACTATTCCTAGCGGGGACCGCCAAGCTACTTTTTGGCAAGTTAACTACATCGGCCCCTTCTTTCCTGAAAGTGCAAGTGGTTTATTTGCACAGGAAGAGTTAGGTATTCTAAATGTGGATTTGCCTTTCCTACCCACAGAGCCTCAGCCAGTACCACTACCCAGGGGCTTACGGAATGCCTGACCCACTGCATGGAATCCCACACAACATAGCATCTAACCAGGGAATGAACTCAGTTTACACCACAGAAGGTGTGGGAATGGGCCCATGACCATAGGATTCATTGATTGCATCACATACCCCACCACCCAGAAGCTGCCATTCTGATAAGGCATTGGAATTGCCTGCTGATGGTACAACTGAAGCACCAGCTCAGAGGCAACAAGAGCCCAGGAGAATGGGGTGTCATCCTCCAGAATACAGTATAGACATTAAAGCAGAAACCTTTGTATGACACTGGGTTCCACTTAGGAAGAATACATGACTTGGGGAGCCAAGGAGTAGCCGCGAGAATGGCCTCACTTACCACCACTCCCAGTGACCCACTGGGGGACTTTATGTTCCACACCCCTGCATCTCTAGGCTCTGTAGGATTAGGAATGCTGGTATCCAAGGGGGATGCACTCTCTCCAGGGACACCACAAGGGGCTTGTTGAACTATAAGCTCTGGTTGCTACATGGACACTGCAAGCTTCTTGTGTTCAGAGATCAACAGGTAAGAAGAGGAACCATAATCTTGTCAAGGGTGTGGACTCTGCCCATCCAGAAGGAGGAAGTGCTGATTTACCCAATGGGGGCAGGAGAAACCCAGCTGATGGACCTGGGGACCTCTCAAGGCTCCCTAGACCAACTGTGACCATGAACGGGCAAGAGCTGCAACCCTGGCTTGATAAAGGGTAGTTACCTAGACCAGGAAAGATGGCCACTGAGTGCAAGGAGAATTCAGGATGGATCTTGAAAAAAGGGACAATGGGTACCCGAGGACTAACTGCGGCAATGAGGAGCTATAGTTTGTCCTACTAACTTCCCTCTTTTAAGTTTCCTCTCAGGAAGAAAGGCCCACCAGAACCTTGGAAAGCGGCCCCTTGTACAGCGTAAGAGGTGGGTTGTGGCAGATATGCAGATGTGCCATTCAGACCCCCCCCTTCAAGAGAGGACTCACTGTGTGACTGTGAGGACTGTGGTCAGCTGGCTACTCTCGGCTGGTAGCTTCTTTAGATTCTACCTCAGCTTTCCAGTCAAGGCCATTATTTTCTCAAGGCGGCCCCTGGCCAAGAACTGAGCAAATGGCCTAGCCATTTCCATCCAACATAGAACTCCTCTGATGAGTAGTCTTCACTCCAGAAATCCCTGATGGCTGGCAGGGATTTTGTGAGGTCTGCATCATGATCTGAAAGCCCTTCCTCCTCCCTGCAGTCCATACATGTACCCCCCCCCAAAAAAAAATATTTGTCTGTATCCTGATTCCTGGAATCTGTGAAAATTACCTTATTTGGAAAAGAGTCTTTGCTAATGTGAATAAATTAAGGAATTTTAAGACAAAGAGGAAACCATTCTGGATGATCCAGATGGACCTGTAGGGGAGCAAAATTTACCACCCCAAAATGTATCTCTTTGGCATGTGCATTATTTTAGGCTGGTTATTTTTAAGAAAGAGTAGGCTCAAAAATAACTTTTGACCTTCCCCCCTAACTGCCTGAAAGAATGTAGATAGAGGACCTGCTCCAGGAAGGGAGCTGTCACCGTGGACAACTGCAGTATAATATGAACTAGGTGTGGTAGACAAGGAGGAACTTAGCGAAGTATGTTTGTTAAAATTCCTCTCTGTGTCCTATTGTTTCTGTATGGCCCAGCAAACATTTGTTTACCAAACATTTCCTCTTTTTAATCTTCCTTTGAATGTCTTCCTTCCCTTTGAAGTCCCAGACCCCTGCCCCCTTCTCCTTGGCTCTGGATGGCATATATGCCTCTATTACCTGACTGCCTGTGGGGCTCAGATTCTCGTGGAACTCCCATATGTACATAATTAGATTTGATTTTCTCCTATTCATCTGTCTCACACCAATTTCTTAGAGCAGCCAAGAGAAACTTGAAGGGTATAGGAAAATTCACCTTCCCCAACAGGCCCTAGATATAATCACAGGTATCCTTTTAAGAGTGACACACAGAAGAGAGAGACAAAGAAGGCCATGTGAACATGAAGGTGGAGATTGGACTAAGGCAGCTGCAAGCCAAGGATGTCTAGGGCTCCTAGAAGCTGGAAGAAGAAAGAAACAGATTCTCCCCTAGAGCCTTCAGAGGAAATACCACCCTGCTGACACCTTGATTTTGAATTTCTGGTCTCTAAAACTGTGAGAATAAATTTCTGTTGTAAGCCACCAAGATTGTGACGATTTGCTATGGCAGCCACAGGAAACTCATACACTCCCCTTTTCTGTTCATAGGTGTCACTCCCCAGCCTTTTCCACATCTAACTACCATGCTGCATCTGCTTCCTGGAGAACTCAACCTGCAACAGCCATGATAGGATACGACTAAACCGTATGGTTAGGAAGAGTACACAGGAAGGGTACTTAGCCCAGTCTTGGGGAAGTGGGAGGGGATGTGAACAGCCAGGGCTTTAGGGAGGAAGTGGCATCTCAAGTGGCCTGCAGGATGGGTAGAAAGCAGCCAAATAAAGACATGCTAGAGAGAGTGTCACATACCCAAGGAACTAAACAAATATTCAGTTTGAGGGAAAAGACTAGTTGTGTGAGGTAATGGCAGTGAGGCAAGCAGAGGCCAGACCAAACTGGTTGAGAGTGCTTTTAGGTCTTTGTATTTCATTCTAGAAGGATTTTAAAAGAGGGTGCCATGATCAGCACTTCACTAATAAAGATTAATTCCTTTGGTTTAAAAGAATGGCCAGAAGACAACTATTCCTGAGAAAGACACCACAATAAAACCTTCTCAGGTATTGATGCCTTTGTGTGAACAGTTGTACCAATCCAATCCTAGGAACGTTTCCACTGGGGACATGGGGACATTCTGATGGCCTCAGGCAGCCCTCTCTTAAAAGTCTGATAAGAGGGGCGCCTGGGTGGCTCAGTCATTAAGCGACTGCCTTCGGCTCAGGCCATGATCCCAGGGTCCTGGGATTGAGCCCCGCATCGGGCTCCCCGCTCTGCGGGAGGCCTGCTTCTCCCTCCCCCACCCCCCCGCTTGTGTTCCCTCTCTCGCTGTCTCTCTCTCTCTGTCAAATAAATAAATAAATAAATAAATAAATAAATAAATAAATAAAAGTCTGATAAGAGCAGCCTTTTCTATTCTTTTTCTTTTTGCAGCCTTGTCTCAGTCTTGATATAAAGGGCTATGCAAAGGGAGTTTCAAGTCCCACCTTCCATCCAACCCCATGGGCAACCCCCTAATCCCTTGTCAACAAACATTCTAGAGATGTCTTTGGCCATGGCCTTCAGGACAAGAAGCATTTTCCACCCAGACAGAAGTCAAAGTGACGCAGAAAATAGCACAACCATCTGCATTCTTAGAACCCTCCCCAGGAGCTGCCAGCCCTGGCACTGAGCGCCCGGGACAGTTATCTCAGGAGAGCAGCTGTGAGATAGGACCAGCCCCCCTGAGGGAGAGACATCAGCACCCACTCCAGGAAGGCGCAGCCCACACAGGAAATTCTTATCTTACCTCCCTTGGGGAACAAAGAGGAAGCTTCGTTTGATGCAGACATCCAAACCGAGTGGCCCTAGGGCCACATCTGGTGTATTTTCTCTGGTCCTCCAGTGCTGTTGCTCCTGGTTTGTAACCGAACAAACATTCGAATATTAGAAGAGTTCACGTAACAGCCCAGATTTCCGGGCTCTCTGGTCAAAGCAGGATCCAGGCTTCGATTCACCTTCAGTCCTGGAGCAGCCACGATCCGGAGGAGTGGCCAGCGGTCACCACCTCCACAAGGGACAAGCCTGCTTCCACCTACCTGGTCCCGCATCCTCCTGATTTTCTCCTCAACCAGAAACCAAGTGTTTTGTTTTTCTAACACAAGTAGAAGAAATATTTACCTGTAGCCGCTGGCCCACCAAAAGCAGGAAAATGAATGCTACCTTGAGAGGGCCAGAACTTCCAGACAAGTAGGAAAGACTGTCCAGTATTTTCCCTCTGACACTAACCAGTCTCATTCCTTTAATTTATATATCCTGACTTAAATGCATTTTTTTAATTGAAGTATATTTGGTGTACAATGTTAGTTTCAGGTGTACAACACAGTGATTCCACGATTCTGTACATTACTCAAAGCTCACCACGGTGAGTGAATTATCCTCTATCACCATACAAAGTCATTACAATACTATTGACTATGTGCCCTATGCTGTACCTTTCCTCCCTGTGCCGTATTTATTTCACAACTGCAAGGTTGCATCTCTTAATCCCCTTCACCTATTTCCCCCACCCGCCCTGCCCCCGCACAACTACCAGTTTGTTCTCTGTATTTATCAGTCTGTTTCTGTTTTGTTTGTTCATTTGTTTTGTGAGTCAGATGCGTTTTCAGGGCTCAGCCCCTCACTCTCTGGTCCAGCCCCTCTGTTCTGCCTGCAAACTCCTGTCTCATGCTCCCGAGCTGAGCCTCCTCAGGCTCAGCCTTGCTCCCTCAGTGGCCCAGCGTCTCCGCAGAGCACGACCTTCTGGCGGATACTACAAGGAAGACAATTCCTGGGAACTGGGGAACACCAAACTTCTGGGAAGAAGCCACAGGCAGAAATACTGGGGAAACTACAGGGAGAACGTGGCAGAAAGGCTCTGGCTAAAAAAAAAGATTGCTTTGTTTCAGTTACCCTGTCCCTCCCGTACCCTAACACACCCACACACCCACTGGAGACCAAGTCTCAGTGTTAGAGGTTCCAAGATCGGAACTGGAGTCTGCACGTGACTGCTCTTTTCTGTTGCTGGTCACTGGGGAGAATGCTGATCCATCTGGGAGGAATTCAGCACTGATGACCTCCTGGGGGGCGAGGTGGAGGTTCCTAGCTCCTCTCCCAGGAGCCAGCCAGTGGGGAGAGTGAGGGGTGTGTGGCGGGTTCCTTTGCTAATTCTCTGGGACAGAGTGTACGGCAGGCTAGAGTCAGGAGCAGGACAGGGTGTGGAGGGGTAGCAGATCTCCCTAGCTGGGAGGAATAGTTTATCCCTGATACTGTTTGGAATTGCCAGCACAATTTGGTATTTGCTAATTTGGTTTGGCAATGATGTTTTCTATTCCATTGGATTATTATGAAATATTATTATTATGAAATTCTCTACAGAGAGGCCACCCCTTTGCCTGGATCATGGGGGGCAGCATGCCCATCCCCCCCTTGAAGGGCCCTTGCGGCCTTTAAGCTCTGAGGCCAGCCTCGAGCCGCACCGTTAACTTGCTTGTCTTACCTGATTGAATCCCCCCAACAGCCCTGAGAGGTCTTGTAACCATGCTCATTTTGGGAAGAGGAACTGAGGCTTAGGGAGGGGAGATGACTTTCCCAAAATCACTCGGAGGAAGTGGTGAAGGACAGATGAATTCAGGTTCACAGACCTCAGTTCCTTGTGCTGCATGGACCTGCTATACCCACTTAGCTTCTTTCTCGTCCGGCTCCCCATCTCGCCTGCCTCTGACCTGGTTTTTCTTTCAGCCTCCGCTCACCCATTTGGCAGAATACCGGGGCACCTCTTCTCTGGCTCAGACCTCTGTTTTCCTTCTCAACCAGTCTAGAATTCTCCCTCTTTCCATTCAGCCACTAGAGTTTCCCAGGAAGATTCTCCACCTAATCCAACCTGGCCAGGAGGACCTCAGATCTTGGGGGGCTTGCCCATCTTCTATGACTAGGATTTGAACAACATGGAAATGCACGTGTGTGTGTGTGTGTGTGTGTGTGTACATGTGGAGGTCTGGAGGTGTGGAGCGGCATGCAAATGCATCCTATTGAGACAGAGTAGGCAGGTAGAGATGCAGGGAGAAACCTAGGAGTAACAGACCTGACTGGGCACCCTTGCCCACTTTATAAATATTTCTTCCACCTAGATTCCTGCCTGGAAAACCATTTCTTGAGTTAGCACTCTTCCTTGGTTCTTCACTAGATTCTCTCTCCCTTGTCCCAGACCCATGACCTTGGGACACAGGCCTGGGCACCTGCCACTCTGTGCAAGGAGGATGGCTTCTTGGGCCCTAGGAGTGCCGATGTTCTAATGTGAAAGAAGGAACTGGGATAAAGGTATAATTTAAATGAACGATGCCATTTAAGTACTACCAAATGCTTTTAGAAATGGATTTTAATTTCGTAAGTAATGCATATTCATTGAAGAAGAATTAGAAAATCTACTTATGCAAAAAGATAAAATCTCACCACACATAACAGGGAACCGTTGATAATCTCTGATTACATATTCTCCAAGGCTTTTCCCATTAATATGATTATGTGTGTTACATATGTGTTTTTATAACAAGCATAAGAAATACATAGTTTGGGGGTGCCTGGGTGGCTCAGTCGGTTAAGCGTCTGCCTTCGGCTCAGGTCATGATCTCAGGGTCCTGAGACCAAGTCCCACGCCCGGCTCTCTGCTCAGCAGGGAGTCTGCTTCTCCCTCTCACTCTCCTTCTGTGCTCTCCCTCTCTCTGTCTCTCTCTCTCAAATAAATAAATAAAATCTTAAAAAAAAAAAGAAGTACATAGTTTTATAACCAGCTTTTCTAAGGAACTGTTTATTATGCCTTTGGTATAATTCAATCATTTTCCAGAAATACAGGTTTTCCTATTATTCTCTCTAACCCTCTTTGTAATCTAATGCATCATTTTCCACACAAGTAACCACCAGGAACAAGAACTAATTTTTTTAAATCACGTTTCTGTGCTAAGAGTGGCCTGTTAGGTGCTGGGTGCTGTCAATGCGTTGTCTCATTTAATCCTTACATTAAACTGATTTCATCACTGTCATATAGCTAAGGACATCTGGGTGTAGAGAGGGTCACTTGCTCTCCCAAGGTCACACAGCTGGGAACGGGCAGGTCCACTCTGGTCTCTGACATCAAAATCAAGCTCTTTCCCAACTACCAATCCATCAGTGAACCCTGACCTGACCTGGTCCTGGGAGGAGACAGTGTAGCAGTACTGATCCCATGATGTAGACTGAAAAGAAAGCACCCACCATTACCATGGGGCCCATCCCCAGCATCGGGTGTGAATGTCTGTGAAGGAGGCGCTCATGGAGGGTCAACTGCCGTCTTTGCTGATAAACCTTCTCCGAAGCATAGCAGGGAAACTGAGGCAGCTGAGCAGGCTTATTAAGGGGCAGAACAAGCTTTGCCCTGTTGGTATAGAGAAAAGTAGGCAGATGTTGTCATCAGTTGGGGCTCTACTGACTAAAGTTGACTAGCAACTATACCAACCCCAAGATGGGCTCTAGGGAATCCTGGGCAAGCACACTCGGGGTCTAGTCACTTCAACTTCACCTTTGGAAAAGGATCCCTTCTATTTCTTGCAAAAATTCATGATAAAGCAGGTGAATTTCCCAGTAGTCGCCGGTGGACATTGTCTGACCACATTGTGAAAGAGCAGGACTAACAGTTACTCCATATTAGGAATCCTTTTTCTTCAATGAAAGAAACCCAAGAATGTATGTGCCCACTTGCAGGTTTTGGTATTTCTGTCATAAAGGCTAGAGGATTTGCACTCTATAACGTTACCCTCTCCTTGCAGGGGGAGTAATTACTTGCTAGATGACAGTCATTCATTTCCTTCAATGTTACAGTCATAACTCTAAACTATTTGAACATCTTTGAAGAGAATTAATTAGCTCTTCTGTTGATACTTTTAAAGCACTTTAATGCAGGTCTGGTTTTAACTCAGCCTTTAAAAGAATTTCCATGGCAGCCATTTAACAGATAACAGACTTTTCAGGAAATGCCCAATGCTTTGTAGCATTTGAAAGGAATCATGTTTGATGGACATTTGTGTAATTAAGAAATATAATTACTCATTGATAAAAGTGTACTGTTGATGAAAAATCCTTTAAAAAATGAAAGGTATGTCTTATAATTGATTTTTTTTCCTCAGTCAGAAAATAATGCCATGGCCAATTTCTTTAATCATAAGGAAACTTTAAAGTAAAGGACAGTACTGCGTGCCGGGGAAATCACAAATTATTTCAAATCTCTTGAGTGAAAATCATTATTTCCCCTGATGGCACATTCCTATGTCCAGCAGCCATTTTCATTCCAAATCTTCTTCTTAATTTATCCTTGAGACAGATTTCTTGAAAGCCACTGAGCACCTGCTGGATGCCAGGGTAATTTGGCAATCGCTAATTTTAAATCTTCAAAACCAATTTCACACGACGGGTAGCGGTAAAGTAGCAAAACACCCCCCAATTTCCAGTTGATAAAATTAAAGCTTGGGAGAAAATCAACGGACATGGTTAAAATCACACAACGATAAGGGCCAGAACCAGAATTTCAACGCAGGTCTTCAGCCTACAGTCAAGCTGCACCTGCTTCACCAATGGGCGGCCTGGGAGTGTAACCCGCCCGCGGTCACGTGTACACCTGTCTCTTCTCTCATCCTTGTCCCTACAATGAGAGAATTGCTCATTTCGGGCCTGCTGCTGGAAGCTACGTCTGCAGTATGTATTTCTCAGTGAGAGCACTTCTGATATCAAAAGCAAGTTTACTGAGGCACCACTGTGTCTTATTTGATCGGAATGAATAATATATGGATATCTGTATTTTTAAAGCTTTCCAAGCCATTTTCGGGTAGGAAGGAAGAGTTGAGAAACATGCTTAAAATCTATGAACCCAATTCCATAGGCCTCTCCTCACAAATCTCATTTTCTGCAAACCATCTTCACTTTTTCTTTGCTGCCTTGGGACTCATCCTTCATAATTAACGTGGAGTAGCCCTGCACGAGACTGCCGGCTCCAGGGCAGGACTGTGGCCTGTTTCCTTCCTGTCAAATCCCCTCAGTGTCTTCTCACTCATTCAATATTTAGGTAAAAAAAAAAAAAATCCAGTGACTTTTTCTAAGGCTAAGGGAGGTCTATAGGTGTAGCTGGGAAGCAAAACCCATCAGCGTAATTGAAAGAACAGGAGAAGTCAACAGACCCTTCTTTAAACCCTTGTGACTTGATTTGGGCTATGTAATTCACTCTCTCAGAATCTGTAAGATAGGGCGAAGCACAGATACCTCTGGGAGCTGTCTGGAGACCATGTATGGCCCTCAGATAAAACTGGACCTTCTTTCCATCCTGCCCAGCCTCAGTGTCACACTCAGAGGAAACAGAACTCAAATCCAAAATACCTTGGAAAGCAATTATATCCATATGGAGGTCTCTTTAGAGATGACAAACAGGGCCAACAAAGGGCAGGGCGCATCTCACTCAGCCATGGACTTGAAAGCCGGACTGCCTGCATTCAAATCCGGGCTCCCTCATCTCTTAGTTGTGTGTCCTTGGACCAGTTTTTTTAGGTCATGTCTATGCCTCAGTCTGTTCATCTGTGAAATGAAGGTAATAGCAGTATTTAGCTCCCAGGACCAGAAACTGCAAGAAGTAGAACTGCCGAGGTAGGACAGATCTTTTTGAGGCCAGTTGCCTTGCTTCTTAGAAATCTATCTTGATTGTAGGTGGGCTAGACAGAGCTTCTGGAATTTAGATGCAGGGCCTAGGTCTGTCTCCATTCTCCTTCCTAAGGTCCCGAACACCGCCCTTGCTTCTCCTAACATCTAGTTCCAGTGGTCTTGAACTTCTGGGGGCTCATTTTCTCCTATGGCTGAGGCCTAGAGTCTCAGGATTAAATGTGCTAATAGATGTGAAGAACAGTGCCCAATGGGGCGCCTGGGTGGCTCAGTCGGTGAAGCGTCCAACTCTTGGTTTCGGCTCAGGTCATGATCTCAGGGGTGTGAGATGGAGCCCTGTATCGGGCTCTGTGCCCAGTGTGGAGTCTGCTTATCCCTCTCCCTCCCACTCTGCCCCTCCCCCAGCTCACACTTGCATGGTCTCTCTCTCTCTCTCACACACACAAATAAAAAGAAGAAGAAGAGGAAGAAGAAGAAGAAAAAGAAGAAGGGGGAGGAGAAAGAGGAGGAAAGAACAGTGCCTAGGACAGTCTAGAAGGTGCCATGGTAATTATCCTTAGAACCCTTGACCCAAGTGAGTCCCCAAGATCCCACATCAGGTGACAGCTGCCCCAGTCCCTCATCTCTTTCCCTCCCTAAAACCCCTGCCCTCCCATCTGCCTCTTAAACATCTTCTCATTCCTCCCAGCCCCATGGGCTCAAGCTCCTTCACAGGTAATGTGGTGGAC
Source organism: Mirounga angustirostris (assembly GCF_029215605.1). Taxonomy (NCBI): domain Eukaryota; kingdom Metazoa; phylum Chordata; class Mammalia; order Carnivora; family Phocidae; genus Mirounga; species Mirounga angustirostris. The sequence goes on from NW_026991714.1 coordinate 119,671,566, forward strand.
CCCTTCCTCTACTTCCTTCATTTCTTCAACCAGCATCCCCAACCTCTATTCCTGTCAGCCTCACAGACATTGTCAAGGGCCTGGGGAGGCAGAAGGTTGTAGGATATTTATGTCACACACACACACACAATTATGTATTTATGATGCACCTAGCGGGCGCTCCACAGCTCTGAGCCTCACTTTAATATCAATTACAGAACAACAAGGGCAAAGCGACCCATTTCAGATGTTTATGGAAAGTCTGATACCACCAATTTCTTCACATTCCCAGTGTTAATACACTTACCTGATGGTTTTGGTTCTGAAAACCAGAAACACAAGCATGCGCAGGCCTGGGGCAGAGGCAATGGGAGGATGCGGAGTGGTGCTGTTTGGTGTGGCAGCCCCTAACCTCATGAGCCCATTTCAATTTAAACAATTCAAATTAAATAAAGTTAAAAACTCCGTTTCCTTGGGCACATTAGCCATCTTTCAGGTGCCCACAGCCAGGTATGACTAATGGTACTATATTGCACAACATCGAGGAACCTTTCTGACACAGCAGACACTTCTACTGGGTGGCACTGGCCTCTAGAGCGAAAAGCGGGACGTAGCTTGGGTCTTCAGAGAACCTCATTTCAGCCTTCTGAGCCTCTGGGCCTCAGCTGGAAGAGAAGCTGAGCCCTCAAAGGTTCAAGACCATTGCAACTGGATGTCAGGGCAGAGGCAGGGGCGGTGCTTAGGATGGTGGAAAGGAGAAAGCAGACAGACACAGGCTTGGCATCCAAAGTCTACAAGTTCTTAGTCTGCTTAAGATCAAGATCGATTTCCAAGAAACAAGGCAGCATGCCTTGAAAAGATTTATTCTACCTCAACCGGCTTACCTCTTGGGACTGAACCTCTTGGGACAGGAACTCTGAGATTATTTCTTGCCTTTTAAAGTGAGGCAGAAATTGGGAGCAATGATCAGGACATTTCTCAGAGGAAAATGTCTGAAATAAGTTATCAGCAAGGTTAATGCAAAAATAAGTTTTCCACCCTGAATTATCCAGATTATTGCTTTGATTCTTATGCAGACACAGTCTGAGAATGTGTCGCCCCCACTGGCTTGTGACTTCTTCCTGCTGTGGAGGGAGAACCACGGGAGCTGGGACGGGCACAGTCGGCAAGGAAGACGTGGCAACAGATGTGGGTCTGGCAGGTGGCAGAGTGTGCCGAAGGGGGTCTCGGTGATCGACTGGTTCTTTAGAGCTTCGCCAGGCTGCCGAGACTGATTCTCAAAGGCATCCTCCTTTCCAGGGCCCCCTGCCTATGGGCCTTTCTTTCCCACTGCCTCTGGAAGGTTTCCACGTGCAAAGCTGACCAAATGACATCTCTAGCCTTTTTTACAAGGTGTTTTTAATCGAAAACTTCTACTCAGGGAGGATCCGAGCCCATGCTCAGTGGGCATGGGCGACAGAGCTGGGTACTTCTAAGTTGGGATAGCAGCTGCCCCAAGCAGTCGCGTGTCTGAGGAAGGATGAGGAGGGTGTGCACCGGCCACGACCTCCCAGCAGAGCTGCGAGTGTACGGAGCCAGCCGGCAGCCTCACTGGCAGCTGAGGGAGACTTCTGAACCCCCCTGCCTTAGTTTCCCTACCTTTTCGGACACTTTTCCTACTGCCCCACGGCGCCAACACACAGAGACACGTCCTGATGCTTGTGCAATATGTGAGGCTTTCTTTAGGGAGAAAGGGTAAAAAAATTGTGAACACAAATTAGGTAGAAAAGCAAATATTTATTTAGACTTCAAATGCCCAGAATGGGAGAAATTCAGGGCCTTTTCTCTGGGATCTCTTCAGGCAATTTACCAGAAATGCCTCCTAATGACAACCTGGCTTTTCCTCTCTACCTAGAACATTCTGTAGTGCCTGCAACAACGGGCCCTCACAAAAGCCATACAGGGGAGGGCCCCTAAACCACTTTATTTGACAAGAGGTAGCATCGTGAAGTACACAGAGCCTGAGCTCAGAGTCAGAAGATTTGAGTTACAAATCCCTGACCTTCCTCTTCCGAGCAGGGAGACCTTGGGCAAATCACACAGCTTCTCTGAACCTTCATTTCTTTGTTTCTTGGGCCCATCATGTGCAATAAGTGAAACAATACATTGCAAGTATATAAAATGTAGTAGGTGCTTAATAAACATTGACCGCCTTATTGTGGCTGTGCCTTTCTCCAGGAGGGTGAGGGTTTACAGCAAGAGAATGGGAACTTAAATGATGTAACAGAAATTTCTTAAACTGTCTTTTGCCAAGTCTAAATGACAAGGAACCACACAGCCTCACATCCTTTTTGCAATTCAAACAACCCAGGTGTTGGGTTCCCAGAGTCCAAACTGGCTATAAAATTAGCTCTAGGGCGCCTGGGTGGCTCAGTTGGTTAAGCGACTGCCTTCGGCTCAGGTCATGATCCTGGGGTCCCTGGATCGAGTCCCGCATCGGGCTCCCTGCTCAGCAGGGAGTCTGCTTCTCCCTCTGACCCTCCTCCCTCTCATGCTCTCTGTCTCCCATTCTCTCTCTCTCAAATAAATAAATAAAATCTTTAAAAAAAAAATTAGCTCTAACCATCTAGGAAGATAAAGTAAAGAAGTAATTTACAATTAATATGTTCTCCATTCTGTTCGTGATATCTTCACGGCTAGTTTAATGCACTTAAAATATGAATTCAAATCAATATTTAAAATACGGGGTATTGATTCTATTTCCTATTTTACCTCATGACAAAAGAGATTTCATGCAGTCATGTACACATTCAAGCAAAAAGCCATTTTGCTTTTTCCATTTGTTTTCATTACTTTTTTCTATATTTGTTCTTTGACACTGTCTGTATTGAAGCCAGGGTTTGCCTTCTTTTACTTTATCTCTCCATGGCAACGGATAGATTGCAATGCCACACACAAAAATGCAGAATTACAACCTCCCTGCCAGATCAAGCAGAAAGAACTGTATACAGCGTAACCAGTAATGGAAACTCGGGATAGTTAATGAATAAGCCAAATCCTTCTTTTTCAGATAGAATATAAATCACAATTCCTTTCTATGTCTTCTCTTTCCTCCCTAGGGAAGATCCCTAGTAGGTCCTCAATAAATATTTGTAGAATGAATGACTGATCGACTATCACTAATTCTTTTTCCAAGCCTTCTCTTCGCCAGTCATCTGATTAAGGATGTGTTTGCAAAATTGTAGCCGTAATTATTATAATTTATTGAAAGCTTTCCATCTACCGTGCACTGTAGAGAATACTTTACGTACAGGAGCTCATTACATCATCACCACAGCCCCATGAAGGGGTCATTATCATCTCCTGTTTGCAGATGAAGAACCCTAAGGCTCAGAGAGGTTAAGTGTCAGGTTCACTGCTAGAAAGTGGAGGAACTGAGATTTGCTCCTTTAAAGTCTGTTTGATGAGAGAGCTTAGGAGCTTAGCCTCCCTGCTGATGTGTGCACCCAGAATTTTGCTAGGAGATCGATGTCAATGCTATAGATCTATTTCTTCCATGAGCTACTGCTCCCACCACTATTTTAAAGGGGGTACATTTGCTCATCTCTAATGTGTTTCTTGTGTTGTCTCAAATTTCTGACAGTGTCTCTATATTACAATTCCAGTTTCCTTCAGTGTCTAGGATTTGTTCAATACAGACACCTGAACTCATCTGAAAATAGATACATACTCTCTTTCTTTATAGTGTTTGCTACAGTCCTTCCAGTATCAATTCCATGTTCTTTGCCTAAGATCATTCTCTTTGATGATTCATTCTCCTTAGGAGCCATATTTGCTCTTCCTTCAGTATTTACACCAAATTCCTGTGGGTTTTTCTCTGCACCCTCATTTGGCCCTGCTCTTTCTTTTCCAGTTCTGCAGCCTCTATCAGGTCAAGGAGCTTGCATGACACCCCTAAATTACTGCAGCAGTCTCCTGAACACTCTCCTTTAAGATCTCTATCCCACCCCATTCTCCTGCTAAAACATTTGGGATTCTTCTGTTTAGGAATTTACTGCAGCTTTATGTCTCTTCAAGGACAGGTTTCAAATCTCTTTGCTGTCCTTGAACTAGCCCATTTTCTCATTCTTCCAAAGATCAGACCTAGACTAGCAAATCTGTAGGTCTCTAATATAAGGTTTACAGATTTCTGTCTCTAAACTTCCCCTGCACCACTCTTCCGACTGGAATTTCCTCTCTGCTCCTTTCTGTCAAAACTTATCCTTTCCTTCCGTGATTAGAGACCAAGCTTCTCTCTCACCTCTACCAGTAACTAGTTTGGGATTGTGGACAAGCCTCTTACAGTTCTCTCTTTTTAGGCAGTTAACCAGAAATGCTCCCCAAAAGATTGGCTGTCCTGAGCTTCATGCTGTCCTCCCCAGTTAAGGCTTCCTTTTGGCTTGGTGCCCAGGACATTTTATATCTTAGAAGAAGGCAGCCAAGTAAAATTGTAGGTGAACAAGGACCATGTCATCCTTTTGCAAGGTGGAAAAATGAGCCACTTCTCGGGCAGATCAACTTTAATAAAAAGATCAAGCTTAATAATAATAATGTAGAAGTTATGGATCTGAAAATAAGTTCTCTTCAAATATCTATACGTAAGCACTGCTTGAAAAATCTTCCCATTCCCTTAGAAATACAAATGCTCCAGATTGAAGATCACTGGGTCTAGAGGATACTTGAAGTTTTTTCTAATGATAAGGTTCCTTATAATTTGTAACTAAGCTTCTCTCTGGGCATCCTGTGAAGTGCAGATCCCGGAGCCAAATGATCGAGGTTCAGATCCCAGTATGTTCTATCACTTACTACCTGTGTGAGTAACATTACTCATCCATTCCTTGGCTAAATAGAAACAATAGTAGTGGGCGCCTGGGTGGCTCAGTCGTTAAGCATCTGCCTTTGGCTCAGGTCATGATCCCAGGGTCCTGGATCGTGCCCCACATCGGGCTCCCTGCTCGGCGGGAAGCCTGCTTCTCCCTCTCCCACTCCCCCTGCTTGTGTTCCTGCTCTCGCTATCTCTCTCTCTGTCAAATAAATAAATAAAATCTTTAAAAAAAGAAACAATAGTAGTATCTTTCTCAGAGATGTTGTGAAGAACAAATGAGTTAGTGCAAGGAAAGCACTTTGAAGTGTCTGGTATGTATCTTAAATATTTCATAAACACTAACTACTGCTATACTTAGAGAGACGCCCTAGGAAGAGTTTGAGAAGTCGGTCATATCTGTACGGTTGAAGAGGCATCTGCACACAGGTGGTAATGTAGATTGTGTGCAGTGATGCTTCTAAGGAAATCCTTTCATTCAACAAATGCCTATTGATCACCCTCTAACTCTGCTAGAGGTCACTTGCCCTACCAGAGCTAACAGCTTGGAAGGGACAGTTAAGTTAATGCATTTTATCATGCAGTTGAGGGCCAAAATGACTGTTCACCCATATTTGCTAGAGAAAGTCAGAAAGAGAGGAGGCCTAAGGAACTGACTATCCTCTCAACCAGGATTTGATTTGAACAAATGTGGAGGGGGCTGAGCGTTTTACCCATGACCAGAGCATCACCGGAAGAAGAAAAGTTAGTACAGGGGGCTAGGTTGGTGAGAGAGAGTGAAGGCGCCCAGTAAGCCAACATTGAATCTTAATGAGAAAGAGATAATAGTCTCAAGCTAACAAGATGGCAATTGATAGCAATAAATGCAAAGTCCTGTGTTCATGCCCCAAATGTCAGCTGCACAAGTTGAGGAGTAAGTAATCCTAAACTGACAGTAGTTTATGTGAAAAATTCAAGAAGAGGGAAATTAGGGACCAACTGACTGGTCGTAAGCTTACCGTGGGTAGGAATTTTTCATCTGAGCTGAAATTCCTAACCCAGCCTGGGAGGCTATGACAAGATCAGGGAGATCATTGTTCAGTGTGAGGTTTTTTGTTGCCCTTGAAGTGATTTTTGAAAAGACTATTAGTGTTTTAAAATAATATAATACTTTAAGGTATGTATTTTAAAAATCAAGTTCTTAAGCTTTTAAATTAACTTACAATCCAGTAAATTTAACTATCATTTCTTAAAGGATTTTAAATAATAATTGACCCTAATTATAAACTTAAAGATCTTAAAACATTTAAACTATGTTTATAAATGTAATATAGTCTGTGATGTTTTTAAAAATCTCTTTAATGTCTCACTTAATAGAAGACAAAACTTCCCAAGTACTTAAGTAATTATTATAAAAATAAATTGTATTTATAAATATGACTCAAATTCTCGGGGCGCCTGGGTGGCTCAGTCAGTTAAGCGACTGCCTTCGGCTCAGGTCATGATCCTGGAGTCCCGGGTTCGAGTCCCGCATCGGGCTCCCTGCTCGGCGGGGAGCCTGCTTCTCCCTCTGACCCTCCCCCCTCTCATGTGCTCTCTCTCTCTCTCATTCTGTCTCAAGTGAATAAATAAAATCTTTAAAAAATAATAAAATAAAATAAAAAAATAAATATGACTCAAATTCTCTTAAATGTTCTGATACTATGTATACACTTAGTAAGATTTGCACTGAAAATCATAAGTCTAAGTCACATTCTGTTACACATTTTAAATTGGAGTAATAAGGTTGCCCCTCAAAACAATTTCTAAATATTTCAAATGAAAATACTAAATATGTGTCAATTTCTTGATATGAAAATATTAATATCTTGGATTTTAGTTTCTTAAACATGTTACACAATTTTAAATCTTTCCAAGGTTGGAATGGGTTTAACCCTTAAGTTAACATTTTACTATACTGCACAACTTGGGGGATGACCTTCTAATGTAATATGGGGAATGGCCTTCTCTGCATGAGATGACAAAATGACCAGAGATTTCAGTGGGGCACTATCTGCATTTTCTTCTTTGGAAAACTTGATGGAATGCTTTGAATCCTATTAGTTTTTATGGAAATTGCTCCATAACTTCAAAGCGTTTGTGGGGTAGAAGAAGGGGAAGAAGAGAGGACAAGTAACCTATTTTCCTGGTTTCAAGTTTTATATATTACCTAGCTTTTATCCTTGTCACAGATGCTTGTGATTCCTACCCAAACTGACCATTGGACTGGATTTTGCATTTCTTTAGTCCTTGAGGGAAGTAGTTTTTTCTTCTAACTCTAAAAGCTCTTGTAGTTAATGGAATAGTCCATTTTTCTCACATATTTGTGACTGATTTAGGATCACACACAACTCTTGTAATTGATAATAAGATACACAATTAGTTCTGAATATCTCCCCAGGTTTTGCCTTAATTTTTATCCCAACCTGCAAGGCCATGCCGATAGTCCAAATCTACCATATTAGGTCCTGGGCAGACTGTGTCATGTGTCTTCTGTCCAATGCTGCTCCAGGTGATGTTAAAAATCATGACAACACAATGAACACCTACCACGGGCAGCCATCTAGACTGCATGGGGACTGGAAACCCAACATTCATGCAGAAGGGTAGAAGGGAGACACGATGACTATCTGCAAAAGTGTGAAAAACTCTCCCATCTAAGAAGAAGTAGACTTCTTTTATTTGACTCCTGATATCACTGGATAGATGTAACAGAGTAGCAAAGTCGGTTCAGCATAAGGAAGAACTTTCTAACAATGGGGTTTCTCCCAAGGGAATAGATTACCTTGGGAGATAGTTATCCCCTACTTACTGAAAGTATCCAAGTGAACTCGGGTACCCATCTGTCAAAGATGTGCTAGAAGAGATTCTAACAATAGTCAAGAGGTTGACTTAAATGATTCATAAACTCTCTTCCACCTTTAAGAATCTCCGATGACAAAAAACAGAGTTCACAAAGCTAGATGGCTCATAAAAGGCATCTAAATGTCAAAAACTTAATGGTGTCATTATATGGGCCCACTTACAGCCCCATGGGCATGTCAAACCTCCTGATGCTGAAAGTCTTCCTATTTCCTGGGACAGAAAACCTTTTGAATTTTACAGAGATTAGAAATGAGAGGCACCAAGGAAGTGGTGGGGTGGGGGAGGAATTGCAGCAACAGCTGGAAGAAATTAGAGCCACAATAGAAATTAAAAGGAATAGATACCCTGAAAGAAGAGAGAAAACAGTACCACTCTGCAGTTTGGGAGGGGAAAATGGTGGAAAGAGCTTTACCTCAAGAGAGAAAGCCCTTGAAGACACAGGTACACATGTATATGCCTGTGTGTTTGAATGTATGTGTGCGTGGAACAGGCAAAAGGAATTTGACCTAAGGATAAGGTAACTAACTACAGTTTATCGGGTATGGGGCAAAATAAGGCATTTGGCCACTTCATTATTGGTCATTATATTTTCATAATAATATTAGCTAACATTTATTGAATGCCTGCTCAGTGACAGGTGTTATACCAGAAATTTCCTATGTTCTTTCCTGTTCCATAGGAGGTACGGGTTTGGGATGATAAAGTGATCAGAGAAGACGGGAAAGCCCAAAGAACATTGTAGGAAGATGTCCATTGACCACTCTTCAGATCATACAATGAAACTTTCAGATTCACTTATCAGACACCTGGATTTGAAACTCAGCTCCACCATTCTACCGGGTATGAAAAACTTAACTTTTTAAAAACCTCAACTTTCCTAGATGTGAAATGAGGGTAAATGATATATCCACTATTTCATAGTGTTAAGAACAAGGCAATAGGTCCAAAATGGAGTCATGTATGTAAGACACGAAGTCAAGATTTAACTCAGTTTCAGTTTCAGCTTTCCCAGAAATGGAATCTTAAGCCAGTCAGTCAGGAATTACCTGATCAGCACATGCTAGGTTATCTGCCTGATAGACCCCTGCCATCCCATAAAGGAAAGTAACCTTACAATAACCAACCTGCTTTTTTGCCTGGGATGACTGCCTTGTTCCTTCTCCCTTGTGCCTGTAAAAGTCTTTCATTTTGTACAACAATTTAGAGCTCCTTTCTATCTGCTAGATTGGATGCTGCCAGATTCAAATTGATTTTTGCTCAAATAAACTCTTAAAATTTTCAAATATGGCTCAATTTATCTTTTAACAATGTCAAGTGTTGTCAAAAATAAATGAGGAAATACATGTAAAGTGATTTCTATAGTACTTGGCACACGATAAGTACTCAAGAAATGGAAGCTATTCTTCTCTCACAGGGGTGGGCAAACTTTTTCTCTAATGGGCCACACAGCAAATATTTTAGGTTTTGTGGGCCATATGGTTTCTGTTACAACTCTTCAACTGCCCAGTGACTTTATTTACAGATGCGGAAATTTGAATGGAATAAAACTTTCACATACCATACAGTATTCCTCTTCTTTTATTTTTTCAACTATTAAAAGTTACAAAAACCATTTTTTGCTCACAGCTTGTGAGCCATAGTTTATGAGCCCTGTTCCAGCAATCGGAAAACCATTTCCTCCATTCCATGGTAGTCACGAGGAAGGCTGCTCAGGCCTCAGACCATGTCCGCAGAAGAATTCTCTTCCCTCTTGGACATCTCATCATTTCTTCTCCTCAGCTACAACATGAAAAATATCTTTACTAAGTGCCCCCACTGTGCTAAATATTGCAAGGGAAGCAGGCTGCCCTTTGGGGCTTCCAACTCTGGTAGAGAGGCAAAGAGTAAACTCATGGAAAGCTGAGGACCACTGCCTCCTTCCTCTCCCAACATATCCATCAAACCCTGTCTGCCTCCTTAGTAGGGCATCTTCACACTCCATTTCCTTCTTCCTAGTGCTCAGATTCCCTCCCCACCCCAGATCCCATGGCAACTACTTGAAACTGACCTTTCAAGGAACTAGGACTCCATGAAAGTTTTTCTTTAAATATACCCAGATCGGGACGCCTGGGTGGCTCAGTTGGTTGAGCGACTGCCTTCGGCTCAGGTCATGATCCTGGAGTCCCAGGATCAAGTCCCTCATCGGGCTCCCTCCTCAGCAGGGAGTCTGCTTCTCCCTCTGACCCTCCCCTCTCTCATGTGCGCTCTCTCTCACTCATTCTCTCTCTCTCAAATAAATAAATAAAAATCTTAAAAAATAAAAATAAAAATAAAATAAATATACACAGATCAACATAGGGAAACACAGTGTGACTAAGCCCCTTTTGTGGGCTTTCATTACCACCTTTTTATCAGAGCTATGTTCATCTATGACCTCTCAAACTAATATTTCTGTCCTACTGCGAATTGAAAGGGGGACATCAGCAAGCCTTTTTACAGTGCATGGAAATATGCATACAACTTTCCTGGAGAGTAACTTGGCAACATCTATCAAGATATTTAATGTTGCCAATGCTTTTGACTAGGTAATTGACCTTCTAGGAATGGCCCCAAGGAAACAATCATAGTCATACACAAAAATTTATGAACAAGATATTCTTTACAGCCCATGTCCCTCAGACCAAATTCTTGAGAAAGACTAATTACTTGCCATAGTTGGACCTATGGTTCCTCATCCTCCCCCAACCCCCTTATCCCCATGCTCTGTCCTTGTGTCAGATGTCTACCTCTGGTCCAATCAGTTATAACTGAAAGGGTTGAGAGGTGAACAGGGTCATTTGATAATCAGGGCTGTCCCCTCCAGGGATAATGGATGGGGAGACAATACTTTTTGTACAATATTTAATGACACAGGAAAATAGCCACGATGTAATGGCAAGTGAAAAGAACAGACTATAAACTACACGTGATAGATCTTAATTTTTAAAACACAAAATTACTCAAAAAGAAATAGATACTTACAAAAGTGAATTATCCAGGAACCAAGCTATATATATACACGTAATCAAAATCCATTTGTGAAGAAACTCTTCAAGCTCTTTCTCTACCTTACAAACGTTCAGTAGCACTCCCCTATGTTATGCTGCACCCGTCAACTCTACAACCTGCTCCATCGGAGCATATCACCAACAGTTCAAGTGACAGTCAGGATTTGTGCCTTCGTTTCCTTAAGGCCATGGAGAAAAGTGGGTAGCAACATCAAGTTTTTGACATAGGCCTACAAGTAGAAATTGCAAAGTATAATAAATATTGTAATTCCTTCAATTATTTTTTAATCCATCTGTAGATGTATAACACAAACACACATATACACTTCTGCACATGAACACAGGAAAAAGCACTGGAAGGACGAATACCAAAATGCAAATGATGTATCTATCTCTCAGTGATAGAATTACTACTGTGGTTTGTTTCCTTCTTTATATCTTTCTGTATTTTGTAGATTTTCTGCAATAAAAGTATCTTTCTTTTATAGTAATAAACAGTAAACATTATTTTTTTAAAAGATTCACAAAAACTCTCAAAGGGTAGCAGAATATGCCACACCAGAATTTGACTGAAGGAGTTCAGGACCCAAAATATGTTGCTTTGGCACGTTGATTATTTTGAGCTACAGGCACTTGAAAAACAGCAAAGGTGGGGAGAAGCTTTCTCTGAACTCCCCTCATCTGCCTGAAGACAGATCCTCCAAAAGCAACTCCATTGTCATAGGTCCCCACCTCCAGTTTCATCAACCAAGGAAGACTGACTCTTATCACAGGAGAGGAGACTAGAAGTAGATACACCACCCAGACAAACTTGGTCCTAAACTATCATACTGTTCTTCTATCCTTCTTAGAACCTATTCATCTCTCCTAAAAATTAGTCATTCTCTCCTAAGAGGTCTACACACCCCTTCCCCTTTCCCTATTAGAGGGTATTTAAGCCTGAATTCTAAGCCACCTCAGGGAGTAACTTATTTTTTTTCCTATTTTTTTTATTATGTAACTTATTTTTGTCTAAGAATCTTCCATGTATACATGAGGTGTACATGTTGACAAACGTCTTTGCCTCTTGTCAATCTCTCTTTTCTTATAGGAGCCTCAGCTAAGAACTCAGAAGGGTAGAGGGAAAATCATTTTTCCTCTGCTACAGTATTCTTTCACAAAAAAAACAAAAACAAATAATGACCACGGCAGATACCATTCCTGAGCACATCCCTCTCTCCCCCATCCCGGTCTTCTCTCTGTTGGTCTATGTAGGAGGTGGAGCCACACTGCAGTGGGTAGATAAAGCCATGTTGATTAGCCTAGAAATGTACTCTGTGCTGATATCTTCTATTTGCTTCTCCAGATCCACCCTCTTCTTTCCTCTGCCCTTAGTGCTCTGGTAGACTAATCTGTATGGATCTGCATGACCAGGCTCCTTTGTCCTCTGGGATCAGTTGGATTTGGCGAATCTCAAGGCAGGGTGTTTGCCAGCAGGGAAACTGAGGACAGCAGGGTCTGCCAAAAGCCATAGCTCCCCAGCAGCTGCCAGGCTACCCTCTCTGTTGCCCCTCTCTCTGTAAGCTCTGGTAATTGGGTTATCCTTTTATCTCTTCAAGCCTGGTAGTGATAAGGCTCCCCATTTTTACTGCCCCAGAGCCCTGCACCCTTTCTGTCACATTTCCTAAGAGGTTAAAACCAACCTTTGTTAAACTCTCCTTAATTACCCAACTTGAGTGTGCCCTCTGTTTCCTGCTGAGTTGCTAATAAATACATGCTCCACACATCCTGGCCCATAGTGCTCACCACCTGTTTACATTCTTCCAGTGACTCTCCTGGGTTCTCCCACAACAAGGTCCTCACCACATTTATAGCTGGATCCTGGAATTGCTCAGGCCTCACAGACTTCCTTCCCACTCAGATCTCTCGGAGGATGAGGCATCTCGTAGGTTCATGGAAACTATCCTCCTGAACAATCTCTGTTCCTTAGTGCTGCCCCAATGTAGGCCACTACCCAGACTGCTGGGACATCCCAGATATTCCACCACTGCCCCTTTCTCCTTTCCATATCATGCTATATTGTCCACTTTTATTTTTAATCCTCAAATCTAAACTTTGCCACACACATACACACACACAAAACACACAAAGAGGCTTTGTATATGGTATTCAGCTATTAGTGAAACTAAAAAGAAATAAAAGAATTATTTATATACTCAGGATACTTTCCTTTGTTCGTTATATATATTGAAAATATCTTCTCCAAGTTAGTGACTCATCTTTCTATGCTTGCCACCTTAATTTTCCCTAAAATCACCCTGTATACCTCCAATTATATTCAAAATGAATATAAATTTGACCTCATTTCCCTGTTCTTGAAACAAATTTGTACACCTCCACTCTCTTTCTTGGGAAAAACTCCTTTCCATCATCCTAGAGACATCCACGTGACACCATGGACTCTCTGCAGCTCACCCGTTCCCGAAAATGCCCAGGAATGTGAACGAATCCTGGTTTTTTGGACAGGGCCCTTAGTTCTCCAAGTTATGCCACCAGGCATGGGCCAAACAAGCCACTAATGCGGTTAGTGAATGGAGTTAGCCAGTCGGGTGAGAAGGCCTCCCAGCTCCACAGCGAGGTGATCAGCAGACATTCAAACTGTGGAGAGCCACAAGGATGGTGTCAAAAAGACTGGGTTCAGCTTGAGTTTTGCCCATGCTCTGGAAAACCTCTCTCTTTCACCCTTTGGTTTTAGTTGTTTTTTCTACTCTCTCACTCTCCTGCTCTCTCCTTGTGTCCTCATACCCTTTCTTCTCTTCCCATTAGGGTGGTGCTGTTCACAGCCCATGGCAAATCCAGGACAGCCTGGCCTAAGACATTTTATCATCACATGGACACATAAACCAAGTGTTCCATTAAAACCTTGGTGGGAACTTTTGATCAGGATTTGACACACCTGTTGTTCCACAGCCTGAAGATCTGCCTTGACTTAGACCCTTTCAGAGCTTTCCACTTGGGAAAGCACCTGTCTATAATTTTATTCATTTTCTTTCTTTTCTTTTTTAAAGATTTTATTTATTTATTTATTTGAGAGAGAGAGAATAAAAGACAGCAAGCATGAGCAGGGGGAGGAGCCGAGGGAGAGGGAGAAGCAGACTCCCCACTGAGCAGGGAGCCTGACCCCGGGTTCAAGCCCAGGACTCCAGGATAATGACCTGAGCCAAAGGCAGATGCTTAACTGACTGAGCCACCCAGGTGCCCCTTTATTCATTTTCTCCTTTGTGTTTGGCACTAGGAGCATTAAACTCTACCTCCTCTGAACCTTCCTGGTTGACCTTCAGGGTTACTTTAGAGCGATCCTACATTCTTTTCCTCAGTCTGTAAAAGCTCATCAACTCTGTATGAACCTAAGATATTTTAGAAAGCAATACCGGGGAGAGGCGGGAAAGGGCGCAGGGTTTGAAACATGGCGGACGACGTGGATCAGCAACAAACTACCAACACTGTAGAAGAGCCCCTGGATCTCATCAGGCTCAGCCTGGATGAGCGAATTTATGGGAAAATGAGAAATGACAGAGAGCTTCGAGGCAGATTACATGCTTACGATCAGCATTTAAATATGATATTGGGAGATGGGGAAGAGACTGACTACTATAGAAATTGAGGAGGAAACATACGAAGAGATATATAAATCAACAAAACGGAATATTCCAATGCTTTTTGTCCGGGGAGATGGTGTACTAGTTGCCCCTCCATTAAGAGTTGGCTGAAACATGGGGCGCCTGGGTGGCTCAGTCGTTAAGCGTCTGCCTTCGGCTCAGGTCATGATCCCAGGGTCCTGGGATTGAGTCCCACATCAGGCTCCCTGCTTGGCAGGAAGCCTGCTTCTCCCTCTCCCACTCCCCCTGCTTGTGTTCCCTTTCTCGCTGTGTCTCTCTCTGTCAAATAAATAAATAAAATCTTAAAATATATATATCTTAAAAAAAAAAAGAGTTGGCTGAAACAAAGAATTTATCATGTATGGAATATAGGAGCTTTTGTATGATTGCCTCTTTAAATGTAGAAGACATTCAAAAGAGAAACCTGCGTACATTTTGATATTAAGAAATGACCAAGGATTCTTCCACTCCTGAAACGAGTTGATTTGCAGATAACTAAAAAATTCTTAAGCTAAAGGGCATTTTAATTTTTTTCCAACCCTTTCAATAGATGTGATCACCAAGATGCAGAAAAAAAGAAAGAAGGCACCACGGGGATTGCCATCCGGGTGGAGAACGTGGTACAGGCATGGTGGAGGACGTAGAGTGTTGAGAGGGACTTTTCTAGCTGGTCATGATAAGATGTGCATAGTGAGAACGTTAAATAGCAAAACTTAGAGGTGCCCCCCCAGCCAACCCCCTGGTGGTTCCACCACCTTCCTGGGCTTCCTTGCCGACTTCAGCCCCATCCCCCCATCCCATCACTTCCTCTCTCCCGCTTTAGCTTCTTGCTTTCCCACCTGTCTTAGTCCATTTGGGCTGCTAAAATAGATACCATAGCCTAGGTGGTTTAAAAAGTAAACTTGTTATTTCTTTTTTTTTTTTAAGATTTTATTTATTTATTTGAGAGAGAGAGAGAGAACATGAGGGAGTAGGGTCAGAGGGAGAAGCAGACTCCCCGCTGAGCGGGGAGCCCAATGCGGGACTCGATCCCGGGACTCCGGGATCATGACCTGAGCTGAAGGCAGTTGCTTGACCAACTGAGCCACCCAGGCACCCTAAACTTGTTATTTCTTGCGTTCTGGAGACTGGGAAGTCCGAGATCAAGGCAGCAGCAGGTTCCGTGTCCAGTGAGTGCCTGCTTTCTAGTTTGTAGACGCCATCTGCCATCGGTGTTCTCACATGGCGGAACAAAGCTCTGTCAGGTGATCTCTCTGGGATATGTTTTATTAAGGGCATTAATACCTCATGAGGATTCCACCCTCGTGAGGACCAATCCCTCATGAGGACCTACTTGCCTTCCCAAAACAACACCTCCAAACACTGTCACATTGGGGATGAGGTGTCCAAACACGAATTCAAGGAAGTCACAAACATTCAGTCTATAGCACCACCCATGCTACTTTGCATTATCCACTCAACTGAAATGTTCTGGCTTCCCTAAATCACAGAAAAGAGGGTCACCTCAAGCAGTTTCTTAAGTACAGCCCCGCAAACACCTTAGAGGCCAGGAACACCAAGGAAAACAGTGGAAATGAACAAAGACTCCATAAATTACCCTGCCACACCAGTCAGGAAACAGCTCCTTTTAGCCTGCTGGACTGAGATTTCCCTGGTGGCAGCATGGCGGGGTGGGGGCTCTTGGCTGTAGGCCAGTGAGATCTAGCTCACCAAGACTGGAGGATTCCGGCCATTGGTACCGCTCATTTAGCTTTGGGATCACATGTTGCCTTGTGGTGATTCTGATATTATTGTCTTCTATCTCCATTTAGTTCCCAATTCTCATTTCCCTTGTTGCAGTTATATATCCTGCCTTGCCAACAACACTCTAGTTCTTATAAGAGCAGGGACCTGGATTTATATCTCTTTCTATGACCCATGGAACTCAACAGGTGCTTGATAAATACCCATCAAATTAAATCATGACTTTTAAACTTTAAACAAGCCCCCTCCTTTCCAAAGTAAGATCCTAATTATTTCAGTCTTTCTTCTCCGATAGGTGGTTCCTCCAACCCTGAATATTTATAGTTACTCATCTCCAAGTAATCTTCCTTATGTGCAAAGAAAGATATTTCAGCTATGGAAGAGTCATGTTTTTAGAGAAGCAGATATTTAATTTTTTATGAAATACTTTGTATCTCATTTCCAATACTCGGCTGATGAAACAGCATTTTCTAGGCTACCTAAGGTGAGACAATGCCTTCAGGGATCAGCCTGTAAGAATGTGCTTCTCAAATGCGGTCCACAAACTCTGGTGGCCCTGAGATCTTCTCAGAGGGCCAGCAAAGTAAAAACGAATTCCATGATAATACTGAGAGATTGTTTGCCTTTGTTAGTGCTGGATGAACATCAATGGTGCAAAAGCGACAGCGGGTAAAATTTCGGGCCTCTTAGCTGGAGTGCTGGGTGTCTTCTTCAGCACCATGCCCTGGCAGTTTAAAAAAAAAAAAAAAAAAGCATTTTCATTTAAGAATGTGCTTCATGATGTAGTAAAAATTATTAACTTTATTAAGTTTTGACCCTTGGGAACATATGTTTTTAATATCCTGTGTGACAAAGTGAGAGCTACCTAAATAACTTCCACATTATAAATATGAAGGTTGTCTCGAGGAGAAAAGCACTCATGCAATTGAATTATGAGCTACGCTCACTTTCTATATGGAACACGTTACTTGAAAGAATGCCTGACAGAAAATGGCCTTAGTTTCTGACATATTTTCTCCGAAATGAAGGAAGTGAGCCCATCCCTTCAAAGAAATAAAACTGACAGTATTTGTTGCCAATGATAAAATTTGCAATTTCAAACAAAAATTACAATTTCAGAAAACCTGTATCCCTCACTGCCAACTGGACAGCTTCTCTCAATGCCTAAAGACTTTGATAAGTTCCATGGTGATATTAACAAGAGCATTGTTTTATATTGTAGAATGAAACATCAACATTTGGAAGATCCAGAGAATTCAGACAATAATTTCTGAATGAATAATTCACTATGTTACACAAATTATGCATTGGTTTAAATTTTTTAAAAAATCAAAGTGCAAGGTAAATCAATGGATTTTAGTATAACAGAACATGAAAAGATAATACGGTATCAGATTCCACAATGCAACTAACCTCAAAGAAACCACCACTGGGTGAGTTTTAGTGTAGTATTAAAGAAGAATATCCACAGTTATCTTAAAAAGGCTATGGAAATATATTCCTTTTCCAACTATTTATCTGTGTGAGGCCAGATTTTCTTCATCTACTTCAGTTAAAATGGTATTACAAGAGCTTAAATGCAGAAGCAACTAATTATCCACTCTTTTCTCCTAAATCATACGTTAAAGAGATTTGCAAAAATATGAACACAATTCCATTCTTCTCACTAATCTTTTAATTTATAAAATATAGTTACTTAAAACTGTCTTATTTATAATAACATGTAATGGGCTTATTGTAATTTTAAAATGAACTAATAAATAGCTTTTTGGAGTCTTCAATAAATTTTAATTTTGGGGTCTTGGGACCAAAAGGTTTGAGAACTGCTGGTCTAGGATAATTCAACCTGTAGGTTTTCTTTGATCATAACTTACTAGCATAACTAACAGGGAGGTACATCTTTAAAGTATAAACTGGATTATTTTTTAACCGTGTGTCTTATCTGACCCTTGCCTACACTGAGGCTCCTGGCTGGTGTTTATGGTGATGTTTATGGTGCTCACACGGCATGATTGAAGAACATCTGTATTTCACTCCTCAGAGGAACTTAGTGCTATTTGCAAATTTGCAGGTTTTTCCTTTCCAGGTCATTCATAAAGATGTTGAGTAGGAGTAACCATTCAGCTTTATGTTTTCTGTCTCAAAGACAACTATCTGCCCTTGACTAAACATTGCCCTCAGTTTCACAAGATTTCAACAATTGGACTGACTGTGGTGTAGGGCTGATAATAGTCAATATTGACCACATCCATATGTTTCCTTCTCTATAGATGTATATAACCCCTGGAGGATTCCTGGGGCATTTTTCAGGCATGATTTCTCTTTACAGAACAATTTCCCCAAATAGTTCATGCTTGATTCAGTATTCCTTGATCTTGCAGCTTGAGTGACTTATTCCATAGAGTCCTAGGCACTCAGAGATGGTTCATATTAAAATGGCATTCCCTGTTCTATGTGATCCTTGAATTTCTGCCTAATTTCTGATATGAATTTGGTCTGACAGAAGTTATATGCTTTCCTGTTTCTGTCATTTGTGGAATGTTTCCCTTCTCCCATGAAACCCTTTTACCACCAGTGATTTCGTTTACTGCTCTAGTGAACAACATATGATTTTTCCTCCAACATCTAATTTGCAAAATTGGTGACATTCCTTTCTCAAGAAGGTATTTTTAAAGTCTTTGCATTATTTTTTTAATGAACTACAGGTATTTATTTCAATGCAGCAATTTGGTTTTATTTCCCTTTTAAAATTAAGCATCTTGATGGATTTTTTTCTTACTTTTCCTCTCCCTCCAGATTCTGAATTCAATCATGTTGCCACTGTTATGTAACAGTTCACCCACAGCCACTTTGTGTAGCTGTTCCTGACCACCACTCAGGACAAAATACAATATATTTCTTTCCTTGTGGATTTAAAGGCTAACTTTTTAAAGAAATAATTTGTATTGTCTCAGACTCTTTATTTCTATATCTGGTCCTGGCTCAAAGTACTGCTACAATTTGTATAAATTGTTCTTGGGGGGAAGGCGGGTAAGTCTGTGGCTATTATCATTTGGTCTAATTTTGTAGCTTCCCTTCTTACTACAAAATCTCAGCTCAGGCTCATCCTTCAATTCAATAAACATGTGTCAAGCACACAATAAAATAAGCACCTTGGGCATACAAATATAAAAGACAATATAAAATACTAGACACACCATGGTTTCTGAGCTCCCAGGAGTCCAGTCTAATGGGGGAGACAGAGGCTGACATGAGTAATTCCAATTGATACCAACAAAGTGCTTTGGGAGGGCAGTAGGAGTTCCTATTATCCTAGCTGCATTATTGAAGGCAACTGTGCCTTAAGGTTCTCCATCACCCTCATTGTGTAGCCTTTGTATCCCTGAGCTACACCAGTCTCGGCCTCTAGGAGGCTTGGGTAATAAGTGAAAGTGTACCTCAAGACGTCATATCTGACACCCTGTACTTCCCAGTGTATGCCTTTCTGGTGGGATCTTCAACTGTGGTCATTCTGCACTGCTTCTTCTAACACGCGCCTGGAACCCCACTCCACCCCAACACTGTGGGCATGCCTTTGGTGCCGGACTCCACTGCCCTTATTGCCATCGCTGAAGAAGTTCCAGAAGCTGGGACAATATTTTTACCCAGTCTTTAAGGTCTCAGAAAGACTGATTACAGATATTTTTTAGCTTTTAGGATGGCCTGTCTGTCTTGCTTGGTCCCCTCAGGGGAGGGATTTGGTGAAAACTCTGCAAAGTGAGGATGGAGGTAGGAGACATGACTTCAGGTCACGCCATCCACGTACTGAGCACTCATACATATATATTTTTTCTCCTCACAGTAAATACTTCACCTTCCTGGGGGCATACTGATCCCAGAGGTTGGGAAGCTCTTTATCTCTTCTCTGTTGAGCTATATGACCCACATATCCTAAAATCTGATTGTCACCTTCAAAGTCCCTTCACCATTTATCCCAGAAATAGAGTCCTCCATGCAAATGGGGGTCCTGATGGACTGCCTGGCTATCCCAGCATTTCTGAGGTGAGCATTCAGATTAGCTCCCCCCCCACCTCAGCCAATCCTCAATCCTCTTGCTAGTGCTTTTCTAGCAAGACTTTTTAATTATCAAAGTAATAACCTGTTCTTTTTCAAAAATTAAAATGGTACCCAAAATATATATAAAGTAAAAAAGGTCCCCATTGTACCCTTCCACTAATCTCACTTCTCAGAGATAGTTATCATTTCAAATTTGGTATCTTTTCTATTTTCACACACACACACACACACACATGCACACTTTACTGTTCACATATAGATTTTTAATAAAATAATATTATGCCATGCATATTATTTTAAAACTGAATTTTTACCAACAATAATGTATTACTGTCTTACCACATCGATTCATACAATTCTACGTTTTTCTTTTCGTGGTATTCATGGTATTCCATAATATGAATATATCATAACTTATATAATCATTTATACCTATGTGTATTAATATTGTTTCCAATGTTTTGTTTTTTCAAATAATACTACAACTAACACCTTGTATGACCAATTGTATATATGCACATTTTTTATAGATAATGCCAAAATAATAAGATTTTTAAATTCTTACCGATCATGCTGCTCCTCACACAGATGTTTCACCCTTTTATATGTCAACCCGTCCTTCATCAAGAATTTTTTGTAACCTGGTAATTCTCTGTCCCTTTGTTTGCTGAAATCTTAACTACAGGGTTTCATTCTACCCCAGTTCCTAGCATAATGCCTACCATATGATAAGTACCATATAAGCACTTGAAAGGAAGGAAGGAAAAAAGGAAGGACAAATGCTAAGCACTACAGTACATTTATTGTTTTATTAGCTGATACCTGCATATCTTTAATATGACTTTTCTGGCACTCTCCATGTCGGTAGCAGTTTAAAGAGGTCTTAGTTTAGGGATGCTTGGGTGGCTCAGTCAGTTAAGCGTCTGCCTTCAGCTCAGGTCATGATCCCAGGGTCAAGGGATGGAGCCCCTCATCTGGCTCCCTGCTCAGCGGGGAGCCTGCTTCTCCCTCTGCCTGCCACTCCTCCTGCTTGTGCTTTCTCTCTCTCTGTCAAATAAATAAATAAAATCTTAAAAAAAAAAAAAAGAGGTCTTAGTTTAGTCTATTTGCCAGACTATGGGTGATGAAAAGTGATTGTAGGAAATTCTTGGTCCTTGGCCTAAAAAGTCCTAAAACGATCTCAGAATTAGGGAAGACTCAAGATGTGGTAGATTATTTGTTAAAAGAGCCACCATACTGTCGGTTGTCTTTTGGATTTGTTGACTGTTTCTTTTGCTGTGCAAAAGCTATTTATCTTGGTGAAGTCCCAATAGCTCATTTTTGCCCTTGTTTCCCTTGCCTTTGGTGATGTTTCTGGGAAGAAGTTGCTGCGGCTGAGGTCGAAGATGTTGCTGCCTGTGTTCTCCTTTAGGATTTTGATGGACTCCTGTCTCACATTTAGGTCTTTCATTCATTTTGAGTCTATTTTTGTGTGTGGTATAAGGAAATGGTCCAGTTTCATTCCTCTGCACATGGCTGTCCAATTTTCCCAACACCATTTGTTGAAGAGACTGTCTTTTTTCCATTGGACATTCTTTCCTGCTTTGTCAAAGATTAGTTGGCCATAGAGTTGAGGGTCCATTTCTGGGCTCTCTATTTTGTTCCATTGATCTATGTGTCTGTTTTTGTGCCAGTACCATATGGTCTTGATGATGACAGCTTTGTAATAGAGCTTGAAGTCCGGAATTGTGATGCCACCAACTTTGCTTTTCTTTTTCAACTTTCTTCTGGCTATTCAGGGTCTTTTCTGGTTCCATACAGAATGGGAGAAGATATTTGCAAATGACATATCAGAAAGGGCTAGTATCCAAAATCTATAAAGAACTTCTTAAACTCAACACCCAAAGAACAAATGATCCAATCAAGAAATGGGCAGAAGACATGAACAGACATTTTTCCAAAGAAGACATCCAAATGGCCGAAAGACACATAAAAAAGTGCTCAACATCGCTTGGCATCAGGGAAATCCAAATCAAAACCTCAATGAGATACCACCTCACACCAGTCAGAATGGCTAAAATTAACAAGTCAGGAAATGACAGATATTGGTGGGGATGCGGAGAAAGGGGAATGCTCCTACACTGTTGGTGGGAATGCAAGCTGGTACAGCCACTCTGGAAAACAGTATGGAGGTTCCTCAAAAAGTTGAAAATAGAGCTACCATACGATCCAGCAATTGCACTACTGGGTATTTACCCCAAAGATACAAATGTAGGGATTCGAAGGGGTATGTGCATCCCGATGTTTATAGCAGCAATGTCCACAATAGCCAAACTGTGGAAAGAGCCAAGTTGTCCATCGACAGATGAATGGGTAAAGAAGATGTGGTATATATATAATGGAATATTATGCAGCCATCAAAAGGAATGAAATCTTGCCATTTGCAATGATGTGGATGGAACTGGAGGGTATTATGCTGAGCGAAATAAGTCAATCAGAGAAAGACATATATCATATGACCTCACTGAGATGAGGAATTCTTAATCTCAGGAAACAAACTGAGGGTTGCGGGAGTGGTGGGGGGTGGGAGGGATGGGGTGGCTGGGTGATAGACACTGGGGAGGGTATGTGCTATGGTGAGTGCTGTGAATTGTGTAAAACTGTTGAATCACAGATCTGTACCTCTGAAACAAATCATACATTATATGTTTAAAAAAAAAAGAAGAAGAAGAAGAAGAAGATAGAAGGAAGGAAAGAATGAAGGGGCGGGAATTGGAGGGGGAGACAAACCATAAGAGACTATGGACTCTGAGAAACAAACTGAGGGTTCTAGAGGGGAGGGGGGTGGGGGATGAGTTAGCCTGGTGATGGGTATTAAAGAGGGCATGTATTGCATGGAGCACTGGTGTTATATGCAAACAATGAATCATGGAACACTACATCAAAAACTGATGATGTATGGTGATTAACATAATAATAAAAAATTTTGACAATTAAAAATAAATAAATAAATAAATAAATAAATAGAAGGGCCACAATAATTCCCATCCTTTGTGTTATCCTCTCATGTGTCTTTAGACTTGGCCGTGTCACTGGCTTTGGCCAATGGGACAGGAGTAAATGTGACACAGAGACTTGAAAAGTGTTTGCATATTTGGGTTTTATTTTTTCTTGTAGCTCTTGAGAACCCTGAAACTAGCATGTGAAAAAGTTACAATTTGAGCCAGCCTTTTAGAGGGTTCGAGACCATATGGAGCAGGGACAGACCTTCTCAACCAAGGCTTCCTAAATCAACCATCCTGCCAAGCACCAGACACGTCTGTTGCTATCTCAGATCATCCAGGCCCAGCCAAGCTGCCACTTGATTGACCTCTGATCAGAAAAATTACCCATAGCTGACAGAGAATCACGTAAAATAATAAATGTTTGTGTTTTAAGCAACTAAGTTATGAAGTGGTTTTTGTTTTTTTCTTTTATGCAGCAAAAGCTAATTGATACACAAGAATTTACCAGAAAATGACAGTATGAGAAACAATAATTTAGGTTAATATTATACCTTACCAAAATGCAAAACCTTACATAAAACATTAGCAAATTATGTACCACATGTAAACATGGTACCATGAACAACATGAGTTATCTCAAGAATATATGGGATTTGCCACTTAAATCATCCTATCAATAGAATAAAAGGAAAATGTTCTAATTGTCTTAATAGATGCAGAGAAAATGCTCAATGAAATTCAACAGTGATTTCTAATAAAGCTTTTAGCAATTCCTCGATTTCTCTTTCTTCTGCCTCATTGTTAGTGTATAGAAATGCAACTGACTTCTGTGCATTGATTTTACATCCTGCAACTTTGCTGAATTCCTATATTAGTTCTAGCAATTTTGGAGTGGAGCCTTTTGGGTTTTCTACATAGGGTAGAAATGGGTATTCCGTCATCTGCGAAGAGTGAAAGTTTGACTTCTTTGCCAATTTGGATGCCTTTTATTTCTTTTTATTTTCTGATTGCTGATGCTAGGACTTCTAGTACTATGTTGAACAACAGTGTTGAGAGTGGACATCCCTGTCATGTTCCTGACCTTAGGGGAAAATCTCTCAGTTTTTCCCCATTGAGGATGATATTCACTGTGGGTTTTTCATAGATGGCTTTTATGATATTGAGGTATGTTCCTTCTATCCCTACATTGTAGAGAGTTTTTATCACAAAAGGATACTGTATTGTGTCAAATAATTTTTCTGCATCGATTGAGAGGATCATATGATGCTAAACTCTAGGAAACAAACTGAGGGTTGCTGGAGGGGAGATGGGTAGGGGGAAGATATAATTGGGTGATGGGCATTAAAGAGGGCACTTGATGTGATGAGCACTGGGTGTTTTATGCAACTGATGAATCACTGAATTCTACCTCTGAAATTAATGAAAAATATACTTCTAGCAAATAGGACCAGAAGGAAACTTTAACCTTATAATGATTATCTTCTTAAAAACACATCTAAGGAGGGCGCCTGGGTGGCTCAGTTGGTTAAGCAACTGCCTTCGGCTCAGGTCATGATCCTGGAGTCTGGGGATCGAGTCCCGCATCGGGCTCCCTGCTCAGCGGGGAGTCTGCTTCTCCCTCTGACCCTCCCCGCTCTCATGTGCTCTCTGTCTCTCTCATTCTCTCTGTCTCAAATAAATAAAATCTTTAAAAAAAAAAAAAACACATCTAAGGGGCACCTGGGTGGCTCGATTTGTTAAGCAACTGACTATTGATTTCGGCTCAGGTCATGACTGTGAAATCGAGACCCCTGTCTCGGGCTCTGTGCTAAGCATGGAGCCTGCTTAAGATTCTCTCTCCTCCCTCTCCCCTCCACCCCCTCTCGCTCATGCACATTCTCTCTCTCCAAAAAAAAAAAAATCAAAACCAAAACAAACAAACAAAAAACAACCACACACATCTAATATCATAGTTAATGATAAAATGTGTAATTTTCCCTTTAAAATGAGGAACAAGATTAGGATGTCTGCTATCACTGCTTCTATTCAGTAACATTCTGGAAGTCCTAATCAGTGCAATAAAATAAGAAAATAAGATATGAAAGAATTAGAAAAAAAGAAAATGAATTTTCATTCACAGAAAATATGATTCTGTAATACAGAAAATCCAAGAGCATCTAAATATATTACCAATTTAAGAGATTTAAGCACACTGGCAGGATATGAAACCAATATACAGAAATCAATAGGACTTTCCTGCATAACAGTGGTAACCAATTGGAAAATGAAATTTTAAAATATACTAATCACGTGGTCAAAGCCCAATCTACCCCTGTCTGCTTACTCATCTTGGTTGTATTTCCATGTGATATGGGTGGACTAGCTGCATATATCTAAGTTGCTTGAGGGCAGGGACAGTGTGTGTTTTGCTCAACACTGTAACTCTAAAGCCTGGCATGAAGTGGGTGCTCAATAAACATTTTTGTCTAACAAACCTGATAGAGTAACCACCTATCCTGGTCTGCCCAAGGCTGAGGGTCTTCTGGGGATGTGGAACTTTCAGTGATAAAACCAGAACAGGCCTGAGCAAACTGGGACAGCTGGTCACCCTACCTGTCAACAAACCCAAAGGGAAGATAGAATTTGCGTGTTCATATGTACTGAAAAATTCAGTTCTGTCTACCTCTGTTGCAGGGAAAAACACACTCTTCCCTACTGTGTGCCTCTTCCCTGTGACTCTTCTTTACTACTCCCACAAAACAATTCACTTTTGGTCACCAAATACATGGTTTTTCCACACACCAACCAAGTCTCTCTAATACCAGGTGGGTGTCCTACAATTTAACTCAATTCTGATACTATCTACCAGCAGACAACTCAGATCCCACAGGTTAAGGGCTCAGTCCCACAAGACTGCCCACCCCCAAATCCCATCCCCCACTTCAGACTCCAGGCACAAACCCAGGTTATCGTCTTGCTTCTGACCAGCTGGCTATAGACTGGAGACTCCAACAACCCCCGCTTTGGATTCAGTTAATTTGCTAGAGTGATTCACAGAATTCAGGAAAAACACTTATGTTTACCAGTTTACTAAAGGATATGATAAAGGATACAGATGAAGGGCCAGATGAAGAGATACATAAGGAGAAGTCTGGGAGTGAATTGAACACAGGAGCTTCTGTCCCCATGGAGTTAAGGTACGTCACCCTCCTGGTGTATATGTATTCACCAACCTGGAAGCTCCCCAAGCCCCATACTATGGGGATCTTATGAGGCTTCCTCACATAGGCATGATCAATTACCAACTCCATTTCCAGCCCTTCTCTCCTGTCTGGAGGATGAGGGAGTGGAGCTGAAAATTCTAAGCTTCTAATCATGGTTTTGTCTTTCTGGTGACCAGCCCCTGTCCCGGACCCATCCAGGACCCCACCCAGAGTCACGTCAATGAAACAAAAAATACTCCTCGTGCTCTTTTCCCTTAGGAAATTACACAGGTTTTAGGAGCTCTGTGCCAGAAACAGGGCAGAGATCAATATATATATCTTCTATTATTGCACACCATGGTTAACCAAGGAATAAGCTATTGGCTTCAGGGTTAAAAAAGAAAGTTAAAGAATTTTCATTGAGTTTGTTTTGGTAGGTTATTAACCCAATCAGGCTAAGTTAATGAAATAGTGCCTCTCCATGCTAAAAATTATACAGTGATATTTTAGAATCTAAGACAAAGTTAAAAACCACCAAGAGTTTGTAGAACTTAGAAGATTCTCCCTACACCATGCCAACACAATCTAACAGCATCCCAAAGTGAGAAGCCATAAAAGAATTTTCTTCATTAAATTGCAAGTAACTGCAATGTCTTTTTTCCCAAAAGTAATCTGAGATATTCAAAAGGCCCTGTTGCTCTGGAAATGAAATAATAATGAAATAATACTCATCTGATAAAACAACTACTTCTGGTGAGAAATATAAGTAATGAACTTGCATTACATTCAATACTTGACAATTTTTCTAAAATACCCTAAACAACCACATAGATTTCCTATTTCAAATTAATACTCATTACATTCAAAACACAAGGGAGGGGTACAGTGGCATAGATTATTCAATAAGTAAAAAATATCACTTACTGAAGTGTTCTGTCATGGTCCATGATTTACCTATCCACAAATAAATGCAAATTCCTTCAGCATGCCTATGTAATTTATCACATCCAGTTGAAATCGTGGACTACTATGTGGCTTCCGTCTTATTCTTCCTCTATGTCAGACAAGTCTTGATGATTCTGCCTTTATGATACTTTTCTAATTCTTCTGCCCAAGTTGATCCTGGGTCTAACATAAGGGGAATAGAAATAGAAAAGAGATCAATCTATGGTACTCTCAGGTTGATTAGCCAAGCAGTGATGAAAAAGAGAGGACAACTTATACAGGTACCTACAATGAATGTGCCAATAAATAAGTTGCCTCATTTAATCCTTAAAATAACTCAAGAGGTAGGTATTATTATCCCTGTTTGCTTATGAGCAAACAGGCTCAGGAGTTTGAATATACTGAACAAGTTCATTCAACTACTGAGCTGTTAAATTCAGATTTAATTCAGATTAAATTTGTCTGGGTGAACACACCCAGGTGGCTTGGGTAGTCTATGATAAATGAATCATTTGGACCCACATAATTAGAAAGTGTATTTTCCTGGCTTTAACCAATAAGAAATGTAAGAAAACTAACTTCTATGAATGTGTAATTCTACTTTTAGAATTTATTATGGACATGATTTTATAACTCCAATTTTGATTAAGCTGAACTAATAAACCACATATATAATAAATTTTTCCTGACCCCCTCCCAAAATAATAAAATTTACCACTTTGTGGATAAACATGTTACCTTATTTTAGTTTCAATGTATGTTAGTAGTTTAAGTTGGGATTTTATATCATTTCAAAAGTATATCTAATTTAAGATATCTCATTTTTTTTAATTTGCAAGAGAGAGAATGAGAGAGAGCACGAGAGGGAGGAGGGTCAGAGGGAGAAGCAGACTCCCTGCTGAGCAGGGAGCCCGATGTGGGACCCGATCCCGGGACTCCAGGATCATGACCTGAGCCGAAGGCAGTTGCTTAACCAACTGAGCCACCCAGGCGCCCTAAGATATCTCATTTTGATCAAATTATCTGATACATGATTCAATGGATCACCCATAAAGCCATTATTTCTAAATAATGTTTCTTTCATTAAAATTTTTTTTTAGTCTCAAATGCTTAGCTTTATTAAAACTTACTTTATTCTGTTCAAGTGATATTGTATTCTGTTAGATTTAATAATGCTAATCTTATTTATTTTTAGATTATGAGATCTAAAATATGTCATTATAACAAATTAACAATGCAGTTGTGTATAAAGAGAAATAGAACAGATGAGGTTAGAGAAATAGACAGAGGTCAGTTTATTTGGGTCCTATAGATCAGATAAAGGAGTTTGGACTTTATTTACATCCAGTGGGAAGCTAATGAAAGATTTTAAGCAGGAGAATCTGATTTACGTTTTAAGGAAAGCACTCTGGCTATTGTATGAAGAGTGAATCATAAGAAACGGCAAGAGTGGAACCCAGAAAGCCAGTTGAGAGGTATGGTCAAACCGTGTTTGGGGGAAAGACATTGGTAAGTGAATAGTGGGGAAACAGTGGAAATAGAATGGTCATGTTCGGATCTTATTGGTGGATTGGGTTGGGAGTAGGATGGCTAGAGAGAGCAAAGAGCCAAGGGTATCTCCCAGGTTTGAAGACTGAGCTATAGATGGCAGCATTTTCTGAAATGGAGGACAGGGTGTTTCCCTTGTTGGAAAGTCTGTATGTGTGCCTGTTTGGGGATGGTGTCGCTCTTAGAATTTCACCCTACTTTACTGTTCATATACATTTTGTAATTTTCCAATTGTGGCACATAGACTCCAAAGTGGTCCCCTTGATCCCAACTTCCTGGTGCTCATGCTTTGTGTGACCCTTTCCCCTTGAGTATTGATGGGACCTGTGACT
Source organism: Mirounga angustirostris (assembly GCF_029215605.1). Classification (NCBI taxonomy): domain Eukaryota; kingdom Metazoa; phylum Chordata; class Mammalia; order Carnivora; family Phocidae; genus Mirounga; species Mirounga angustirostris. The sequence continues at coordinate 119,700,722 of NW_026991714.1, forward strand.
TGCTTCTCATCAATGGAATACAGCAAATGTGACAGAATATACATGAATACATATGTGTGACAACATTGTGTAACACTGTTGCTCGTTTTGCTAGGAAACTCTCCCTGTTGGCTTTGGAGAAGCAAGCTATCATGCTGTGGGCTGACTAAGAGGGGAGCCAAGTGGCAAGCAACTGAGGGCAGCCTCTGGTTAACGGCCAGCAACATACTGAGTCCCTCAGTGTGGCAACCTGGACAAAATCGAATACTTCCAACCAACTACATGAGCTTGAAAGCAGATCCTTCCCCAGTCAGGTCTCGGATAAGACAGCAGGCCCAGTTGATGCCTTGATTGTGGCCTTTTAATACCCTAAAACAGTTAAGCTATGCTCAGATTCCTTATCCATAAATACCATGACATAAGAAATGTGTGTTGCCTTAAGCCATGTATTTGAGATAATATTGCTAAGTAAAAAAGATAACTAATAAACCAATTTTCTTAAACTAATTTTTAAAGAAATTATAATCATAACAGGATTCAGTTTTCTCCCGTAGAAAGATCCTTATTACTGTTTTTGAAAAGTTGCTTTTTATAAATGTATAATATTTATAAATGTGTAAGTCCATATATTCTCTCCAACAACATACATATAAAAGTATTGCACATATCTGTCAATTTAACACTTATAGAATTTATAAGCTACAAGGAAATTGGGAGAAATGAAGCAACTTACCCAAGTTCCTACAGCCAGTTAGTGACAAATCTGGGAGCAAACTTTACCACATTGAAATGTGATTTTAGTATTCACAGTACATGCAAACCAGGAGGAAAGCCTTGACAATCTTCCATTTTTAAAGTGTATACTATCAAAATCTTTCAAGAACTCCCAAAAGACAAAAATTTTCTCACCTAGAAAGTATACTGCCATATGTAAACTTAGCTTTAAAAAACTCATCAGAGCTGAATAAAATGGCTTTTATTTGTATTTGACTCCCTATTTCACTCTAAAGTCTTTCATGATACATGTTTTTTAGCTTTTATATTTCATTCAGGATCTTACTAAATGCATATGAGTAGATGCTGAGAAAGAAAGACAGCCCAGCCTCTGTTCTCACAAAGCTGCTGGTTTGAAGTGCCATAGATAAATCTGTCTTGGCTTCGTAAGAGACTGTCTTAAAATGTGTTTTGTTCGATCCTGATAAGAAAGCATTAATGCTGATGCGTGCATAGTCCCTGGCACAGAGTAAATGTACCTGTTGTTATTAGACAGAAAGGAAATGGGAGGTACACAGGGACAGTGTGTTCCAAACTTCTAGCAGATGATGAAGCAAACCTCCCCACCCTATTACTTTGTAATTCCCCATAATTTCACGTTCAATAGTTTGTCATCTTATTTGATAACGACCCTGATAGAAAGAAAAGCGAAGTGCTCAGCAGCATGCTGAGAGCAACCGGAATGATTCATCAAAGTGAACAATTGCCCAACCATCGCCAGGTGTAGAAAGTGGCTGAAAGTTGCACCAGTAAAAACATATACTTTTGGACTTCTGCCATAGGCCCAAGAAATGGCAATGAGTAAACTGCTGGGTTGAGCTGGCAAAACCTTGTGTCTCTTCTTTTTGGTAGATATTTATTGAACACCTACTATCAATCAGACACTGTGCTAGATACTGGGAATGTAAAAACTGAATAAAGTACAATGTTGGGCTTCAATAAAAATAAATTGCAATAGAGTTCTGCAATAGAACAATACATACAAGACCACACAGGGGAATAAAGGATTAACTCTAGCATGGGAGTCAGAGAAAGCATCTTGAAGAAGGTACAGGGTTTCTTTACAGGGTGATGAAAATGTTCTAAAAGTGATTGCGATGATGCTTGCACAGCCTTGCAAATATAGTAAGAACCATTGAGTTGTATACTTTAAATGGGTGAGTTATATGGTATGTAAATTATATCTCAATAAAACTGATAGAGAAAAAAAGCACAATAGATGTAGAACCATTGCGTGATCAAATGGCCTCAATTTTTCACATGTCTCGGTGTCCATACCCTTTGACATGTGACTTTCCACCTCCTCTCACTAAAGAGGTAGAGTCATTTCCCCACACATCAAATCTCGGTTGACCTATGACTTGCTTTTTCTAATAGACTGCAGGGAAATGGCTCAGGGCCAGTTCTGAGCCTGGGACTCAAAAACCCTTCCATGTTTCCATTTGACCTTTGCCCTCTGCCATTGCCATAAGAACATACCTGGATTAGCCTGATAGCAGATGAAACACATGTGGTGCAGAGATGATTCTCTTTAATCATCCTATCTGAAGTCATCCTAGATTAGCCAAAAGCCAGCCAATTCCCAGACATGAGTCCCAGTCATGACCAGAAAAAAACACCCTATCAAATCCAGCCATGTCAACCTTCAAACTTATGAAATAGATGTTTTTTGTTTCAAGCTACAGTGTTTCAGGATTGTTTGCAGGATTTTTTTTGGTAGAAAGAGGTAACTGATAGAGTGGTAGAACACATCATTCAAGAGTCATCTCATGAACTTCAAGAAAGAGGATAAAGAGTATAGTGAATGAAACTCAGAGCTTCCTGGACACCTTCTCTTACAGAGGAGTGGAAGGGTTAGAATACACACACTCAATGGTGTGTGTGTGTGTGTGTGCATAAAAATGTAAAAATGCTGGTTAAAAGTAGTATAAAGTGGTTGGAAATTCCACAGTGACATTTTTATTTTTTTTAAATTTTTTATTGTCATGTTAATCACCATACATTACATCATTAGTTTTTGATGTAGTGTTCCATGATTCATTGTTTGCGTATAACACCCAGTGCTCCATGCAGAACGTGCCCTCTTTAATACCCATCACCAGGCTAACCCATCCCCCCACACCCCTCCCCTCTAAAACCCTCAGTTTGTTTCTCAGAGTCCATAGTCTCTCATGGTTCGTCTCCCCCTCCGACTTCCCCCGCTTCATTCTTCCCCTCCTGCTATCTTCTTCTTCTTCTTTTTTTTTTTTTAACATATATTGTATTATTTGTTTCAGAAGTACAGATCCCACAGTGACATTTTAAAATATAGCATGTACTAGGATGCCTGGCTGGCTCAGTCAGTAGAGCATGCAACTCTTGATCTCAGGGTCATGAGTTCAAGCCCCACACTGGGTGTGGAGCCTACTTTTAAAAAAACTGTAAATAAAATATAGCATATACTATTTAGTATCTAGTAGTGATTGCACTGAAAAATACACCTTAATTTTTTCAGTATAAAAGTTTAGCCAAACAACATCATGTCTGTGGTATTTGAGCGAAAAATGTATAACCTTGACCTATTCATAAGAAAATGTTAGAATAATCCAAATTGTAGGACATTCTAGCGAAGCAACTGGCCAGCACCTTGAAAAGTGTCAAAGTCATGTGAGACAAAAAGAGGAATGTTCCCAGATTTGGAGGAAATAAAGGAGACGTGGCAATTAAATGAATTGTGGAATCCTTGGATTCTAGAACAGAAAAAGGACAATAGTGGGATGACTAGAAAATTTTGAACACAATCCAGAGATTAGTTAATAGTAAAAAATATTAAATTAAATGTTAATTTTCAGGTTTCAATAGTTGTATTATATAAATAAGTTCTCAACATTTGTAGAAGCTGGGTGAAGGATTATACAAGAACTCTGTGTACTACTTTAGCAACTTTTTTGTAAGTCTAAAATTATTTCAAGATAAAATGTTTTTTAAATAAGAAAGTTAGATAAAGGATAATGTGATCACATTTATACACTTAAAAAAAAAGACGAGTATATAGAAAATTGTTAGCAGCAAATGATTTGTGGACATGCCAGGCACTATTCTAGATACTGGTGGTGTAGCAGTCAATAAGACAGAAAAAATCTCTAGAATCACTTGTAAGCGGACAGAAATATACAAGATAATTTCCAGCTGGTGCTAAATACTATGTAGAAAATAAAACAAGGTGGGAGAGTGAAAACAGATTGCGTAGGCTACTTTAGATTAAGTGGCCAGGAAAACTCTCTCTGAGGAAGTGTTACTTAAATGAGACCTGACCGACCTAAGGGGCCCACTTTGTGAAGATATGGAAGGGACATTCTAGGCTGGGAAAAGCAAAGCAAAGACTCTGAGGCAGAAGCAGATAGAAAGTATGACAGGAAGAGAAAGGCTAGATTAGCCCAGGATAGAATGTGACTAGATCAGACTAGAGCATAGGGACTATTCAGAACAGGTAGGCCTGGGTAAGGAGTTTGTGTTTTAGTTCATGTACAAAAAGAAACCATTGCATGGTTTTAAGAGAGATGGAACATGATATAACCGACATTCTTTAATATGTCACCTCAATTTTTTTTTGCATAGAAATTGACCTGTGAGAGGGCAAGAGTGGAAGGAGGAGGGCCTGTGAGAATTGTGATTGCAATAGGTCTAGAGAAGGAGGGATGGTGGCTTGACGAGGGTGGTCAGTGAAGGCAGAAAGCAGGGAATAATTTGGGATATATTTTTTTGGAGGTAGAGCAAAATTTTGCAGATGGATTGGATGTAGGAAGTGAGGGAAAGCAAGGAATCTAGGATAATTCCTTGTTTTCTTGTGCAACTTGCGTAGATTTTGGTGCCAGTTACCAGGGGAGATTGACGGAGGAACAGTTTTCTTGGGAGAAAAAAATCAAGAGTTCTTTGGGGAAAAAAAAAATCAAGAATTCTGTTCTAGCTATATTAAATTTGAGACATTAGATCTTTGTTATTTCAGGTTTTTTTTTTTTTGCATTGATTAATGTGTGCGTGTACGTGTGTGTGTGTGTGTGTGTGTAAGCATAAGTGTATTTTCTTTTAGGAGCTTAGATTTTGAAAAAAAATAATGAAGTAGGTTGAGGAACATTCAAAATATGCTTGGTCAACCAGGTACCTCAATTATTTAAATAGACAGGGAGCATATCTCACCTGGAAAAGTTACTGGAATGAAACTAATATGTAGAACAAATGGCTCCATCCTAAAACAAGCCGTTATAGAATTCACAAAGAAAAGCAGTGTATTAAATTTGTTCCTGAGCATGAACAATGCTAGGCATCCATGAGTGAACCTTTTTATAATCATCGTCACCCATGTAAATACATCTTTCAAGAGAAAAACAATAGAGACCATGCACATGTCCTTCAGGTTTAGAAAAGGGAACTCTGACTAAATGTGCAGGTAGGAAGAGATATAATAGTAATTTCTTTTCTTTTTTAAAGGAACACTGCACAGGTAACCTGGGGACTATAAGAGTGTAACTGCAGGAGGGACTGGTACAGTGGTCAAGGAGGTAAGCCATGGCACCCCACAGGCCATGGCCTATTCCCACCAACACTGACTGGTTGTAAAACTTGGTTCAAGTTCTATAACTTCTCTGTGCCTCTGTTGTTATCTATAAAGCTGGGATAATAATATGTGGTAGACCCTGTAATGCCCCTGCCCTCCCCTTTCCCAGATCCCCCTTCTTAGCTGCTAGGAGTGTTACCAGAAGATGACCTTCAGCTGCAAGCCCTCTGTTGGGATTGCCTTGGCTGAGGAAATTGTCTCTCCCAAGGTCACACCTCCTTTCAGGAGCAGCCCACATCCAGTGACTGGTCAAAAAGGGGTTTAAAGTCCTGAACTCCCAGTTCAGGGTGGCTAGAAGGGCCTTCCAGCTCCAGAGCTCCAGGTGGGGTTGGCTGATGCCTTCACTGGGCTTCAACTTCAATGTCTCACTCTACCCAATCAGGTTTCCTCCTCTGCCCTTCCCCAGGAGTTTGTCCCAAGACCTGTCCCTAAGAAACATCTTGCAATGCTAATCTCTCCCTCAGAGACAAATGCTCACATTTATTGAGTCTTTTGAGATGAGAGGAAACACATATCCTGGGCTTCGTCCATTCTGTTCAGAAATAGTTCTGATAACCAGAGGGCTGGGTATTAAGCTCATTTTGTTGCTGCATTTTATTTTTCTGGCTCATTCATAAGTACTTGATTCTTATGAATAAAATAGAGATGAAACTTTTCCCATAAAACTGAAGATCCTAAAAACAAGAATAACCAGAGAGCTTTCATTCTTGAAAGCAATGAATGTAAGTTCACATAAAACTCAATTTGAAAAACAAATGTTATCCAAAAAAATCAGGTTATACATTAGATTAGACCACCCTCTAACACATCAGTAGGAAAAAAAAAGTGACAAATGCAAGCTAGCTGAAAAGTAAAGTCTATAATTTGTAAGAAGTTATCTTTGTATCACCTATGACTCTTCAAAGAGCATTAGTTGCATAATGTGGTTAAAAGCCAAGTATACAACATATACGACAGGTGACTATATTCCTCTTCTGACTGGAAAACCGGAAGTTTGTGATCCTGATCTCCTATATTTGTCTAATATTATTCCCTGACACAAAGCCCTCATAGTGCTATCAGTTTTGCAAATAATCACCAAAAGAAGTTCCCTATCCTGGTCAGGGGGAGTTCTGGGTTGTTTGTTTCACATACGCCCATGTCCATTTGAAGACCTTGGGCTTCTGTGAGACTCCAAGTCACTATTCACGGCAGTTGGAGTCCATGCCCTCCCTCCAGTGGGCACCTCGTTTCTCAGCCACAAGTTGAATAAATTGGGAATGGCTGGCAAAAAGCTTGAGTTGATCACTGATGTCCACCCAGTTCACTTTCTTGGCATCATCACCAGCTTCCAGAGGAAGATGATCCATTATCTCACCTGTATTATCTCACCTATATCATTGTGGTAGTTCACAGCCTCTGTCTCCATCCACGCATTATCTGTGTTTCGGGGATCGTCCACATAACCTTTGTAGACCACAAAGTGCTCCTGACTGAACAGTTTGCCCAGTTGTTTCTCCAACTCCTGTGTTTCTGCTCTAGATGTCTGTAAGGAGTTCATGGCTTCCTCCCCAAATTCTCTCTTCAATGTGGTACTCATTTTCTCTCCTGGCTCCACCATGCCCCCTGGGATGGCCCCTTCTCCACAGTCCTTCCTTTTGATGGCTACAAATTGCAGGACGTTTCTCTCAGAAAAAGGATGGATAGTTTTCTTTCCCTTACTGTCCTTTCTCCACCTGGTTAAGATGGGATCTGCAGCATGACTGGGACCCCACCGCCCTAAAAGCCCTCTGCCCACCAGCCCTGTCCGACCCGCGGGGTTTCTAGGTCTGCCATTCTCAACCTCATACAAACCATTCTGGCTCCTTCTTTCAACATGCCCATCCTCCTCATTGAATTTAGGAGAGAAGTTCCTTTCGCCCACCGGAGGGCCTACCCACATGGGCCGGGCCAAGACAGAACCCGCAGTGTAGTCGACAGGCTTGTACTCGGGCCGCTCGCTTTCTCGTCGGGGACCTGGCTTCGCTCCACTTTAGAGCCAGGGTACGGAGACGTCCTGGCCTTCTTGTGGGGGTCCTCCGCGGCGCCATTCAAATCTGACATGATGAAGCTTGGAGGAAACCCACATGAGGAAGATGGGCTCTGACCAGCCGAGATGTTGGGGCAGCTGCTGGGCCTGCGGGCCGCAGAGGCCAAGGTCATGCAGAGAGACACTGTTGCTAATCCCTTTGCCAGGCGGTGTCCAGCCATCCGCTTTTGCGCGGCCCGCGGGGATGTCCGTGGCGCTCAGGGGTGCGGGACGGCGCGTGGAACCAACCGTGCAGGGGGAGAGGGGCGCCCCGCCCCCGGCCATGCATGCCTTTTCATTTTACACTGAAAGATTTTTATATCTGGAAGGGCTTCCAAATGCGAAGTGCTGGGGTTGAGAACATCGTCCAAACACCTCCAACAAAATTAGCACACAACAACGACAAAAGTGCTTTCTTGCTTACAGAGGTATTAGCCATTACAGGTAGATTTAGTTCCCTGGGTCCAGAACCACAGTCTGTTTGGGAGAGGGCAGAATGAATGTGTTGGGGGTGGCAGGTGAGGTGGTTGGGGAGGGGGGGTAGAGGGGGGACACAAAATGCCTTGTTTGGGATGATGGAAAGCCTAGTGAGTGCAACCTCCAAGGGGAAAGAGAGCTCACTTGGTACACAGAACATGGTCCCTGTGGGAAATCCATGATGCACAAGGTATGGGAGATGGTTCAAATCTTGGGTCCACCATTTACTAGCTGAATGGCTTGGGCAAGTTGCTTCATCTTTCTCTTCAAAGGCATATTGGCTACAGCATGGCAGGTGCTGCATTAAGCACAGAAGATTCTACTGAGGTCTGTGCCACGTGACCTCTGCTCTTAAAGGATTCCAGTTGGGAAGGCAGCACATACATTAAAAAGTAGAACTAACACTGGAAGTGCAGGGCCCTGGAATTCTTAAGAGTTGAACACAATCCAGTTCAATCCAGCTTCCCCTCCTTCCCTGGGACCTTCTTGGGCAAAGTTACTTAAACTCACTTCAGGTTCCTCATGTGTAACATGAAAATAATAATATCTATGTCATAGGGTTGTGCTGACCATTAAGTGGGATATTATACATAGCGCTGTTAGCACAATATCTGGCTCACTGTACGCACTCAGAAATGCTACTTGTCATTACTAGAATTATCATTACCTTCTTGTCCCTACACCTTGAAAACTGTGTAGAGAAGAGTAGGACAGTTGCAATAATTATGAGAATTGAGCAGCTCAGATATGAGGTCAGAGTTAAACAACCTACAATTTCTCTGTGTGGAAAAATTCAGGCTGAGAAATAACAGCATCTAGATCCTAAAATGATAAATAATGAGCAGGAGAGGCACTGGCTAAGTCATTATATCTAAGAAAACAAACTCTAGGGAAAGGCATCTTAACATTTGAAACAGATAGTTTTAGAACAAATGGAATACTGTATACTCTAATTGAAACCCAAAGGATATTTATCATTTCCTAGGGGTTGTTCCATGTTACACCAGTCCCATAAATGATCTGATGGTCAAATATGTTTGGGAAATTCTACATATTTCACCACCCTCCCTTAGAAATTCAGGATTCACATTACTGTTCTAAAGATCCTGTGAATTCCAGTAAAAACAAACCGACCAACCCTAAACTATTTAATTCTGTTTCATTTAATATTTTTCAGATTACCTGACCAGAGAATGCTTTGTTTATGCAACAGTTGGTATTATCTTAGGAACACACCTCCTCAACTTTAGAAAAGTTTCAAAATGTGTGTGTGTGTGTGTGTGTGTGCTTGAGGGTAGGTCTCTAACCATTTGAAGTTATCACCCTCACAGTGGAAGGCAGCTATTGAAAAGACACCCATCACCCTCTTAAAGAACCCTAAGCTAAATGAGCCAGGATTCCAGAAGGCTTGAAACCCAGAAATAGCTGGAACTATTGAGAACAAAATGTAGAAGACGATTGACAGCATAGTGATGTGAGACCTGGTCATCATCAACCATTATCATCATCATCATTGTTGAGAACGTGCTGTGTGCACTGTACAAAGAACCACTAGAAAAGAAAGATGATTATTAAGGGACATAGTCTCAGGTCTGTAAGTCATGTCTTCCTATGGAATTAGAATTAGATAGGATTCCTCAGTGGAATTCTTATTCCTCTGAGCCTCCAGGAAATGTAGTAGGAAAACCATGATATGAAAAGGTAAACATGTTGGAAGAAGACACTTGTAAATGCCTCATATTATTATTTCCAGGCATCATAATCTAACTCACAAGAAACAAATGAAGCAGGAGTCTTGGGCCTGGTTCTAGTTTTCCCCTATCATAGGCTGCATAGCTTTGCACCTGACGCTTGGCTTCTCTGGGTCTTGGTTTCTCACTATAAAAGGAATCGGATGGCCTCTGTTATCTGCTAAAGTCCTTCCAGCTTTAACATTTTATGATTCTAGGATCTTTGAAAATCTCATTATTGGAAGGCCAAGGTCGATTTTTGCTATGACTCAAAACAAAACAAAACAAAACAGATGTTCAAATATAAACAACCAGATGCTCAGGGGGCAACAGACACTTGAGGAAAGCAAGGGATCAGCGAAGGCCTGATACGTCAAGTACAATGCACAAATACAGTGGGCCAAAGATGACTTCACGGAACACCTACCTGGAAAGGGACATTAAAACCAGTATTGAGGGGTTTTACTTGTTTTTACTATAATCAAAGAGAAGAAGACAGTTAAATCAGACCATTTGATGATCAAGGTGCAAAAGGTGCCCTAAGGGAAGGAAATGAAGTATGATAGGCGAGAACAAAAGAATTATTTGCTGGGAAGCCACTGGGGAGATTCTCTTCTCTAAATTGTCATACAAGGCAGAAAAACAAACAGAACTCAACAGAGAATGTTCTGGTCCATTCAGGAGAAAGCCCCGAAGGAATTGTAAGCACAATCAGAGAACAAATCTTTGGTCTGTCACTATGAACTCTTCTTGGGCCAGAGATGGCCTGAGTGATTCCCATTTTATCAAGAATATTATGGAGGGCAGAGTGGGGATGGAGAGGACCAGGCTGATTACAGGACCCTAGCAGTGTGATAACCCCTAATCATCCTTCTAGCCTCTCTTTGGGAAACAGAAACAAGTGGTACCCAGAAAATTGGATTACCATGAATTATTTATCTCTCCCTAAAGTGATGCTAAAGTTCAACTTCTGAAAGAAATCTGGAAGGAAAGCAGAGAAGAGCTTTTCTCCTCTCTTTAAGGTGATGATACTGATAATAAATAACAATAATAAAATAACTACCATTTCCTAAGTGCTTTCTATGTACCGGTCCTTGGCACACTGATCAGTGAGCAATCAAGGTATTGGGTCATTAGTCTGGCTTTGAAGTCAAAGAGAAAAATGGGGGGTGCCTGGGTGGCTCAGTTGGTTGAGTGTCTGCCTTCGGCTCAGGTCATGATCCCAGGGTCCTGGGATCAAGCCCTGCATCAGGCTCCCTGCTCAGCGGGAAGCCTGCTTCTCTCTCTCCCACTCCCCCTGCTTGTGTTCCCTCCCTCGCTGTCTCTCTCTCTCTGTCAAATAAATAAATAAAATCTTTAAAAAAAAAAACAAAAACAAAGAGAAAAATGGGACAATGATTAACTTTTTTTAAGATTAAAGAAAACTGTGCCTTTTAAGAAGTGACTTAGGATGATTAATGCAGCCATATATAGAATGGGGGCCATCTACAATTTAGCCTAAGAAATCTGAAGTAAAATGTGTAACAATGAGAGTCAAATAGCCTTTATTTATAGGAGAGGTAAGTTTTAGTGTGTGTGGTGTGATGCGAAGGTGTTAGGAAAGCCCAGCTGCCCCCCAAAAATGTCTTCCTTATCCTCTTAAAATACTGCCTGGATTTACACCATTAAAATAACCCCCTTTGAATGCAGTTAGTATTGCAAAATGCACATTTATTTCACATTCAGCTGTTGTCATGCTTTCCAGTGAATTAGTGGAGCAGGTCGACAACTAGCTAAGGACGTCAACTGAGGGGACAAAGATTCGAAGGGGGAGAAGGAGGGACCCTTTCGGAGGACGTGTGTGTGTGTGTGTGTGTGTGTGTGTGTGTGTGTGTGTGATCGCTCTGGTCAGTTCAGCAGCCTGTGGGCACCCAGTAGACCCCAGATCCTGAGCTAGGTCCCAGAGATTAAAAGGTAAGTAAATGAGGTTAATTGCCTCAAGAAGCTTACAGTCCAGAGAGTGAACTACACGAAGCTCATGGGGAGTTTTGAAAAGTGGAGCCCGAGACTCAGAAAGGAAAGGTGGAGGGACCAAGAAGATTCTCTTCCATCACATTATATTGAAGGCTTGGACACCCGGTTAAAGGAAGGCTTTTTCTTGGTCCCAGGGAGCTCCCCCAAGGAACCATCAAAATTGAAGCTGGTAGGTTTGACGCTCTATAGGCCACAGGATGACAGATCATTCAAATCCCTTTAATTCAATGATATTTTTTTTGTCCTTTGAAATTTAAATTCGTCAAATATGACGATCTCAAAACTCATAAACTAGATTGCTGACTGTGAAATAGAGGCCCCTTGCTCATTTGTCACGCCCCCTCCTTCTGCCAGAACTCCACCAAGCGCAGTCAGTCCTGCTAAGGCGGGCTGCTAAGGCTGGTGTTAGAGCAGGTGGCAGGAGGCGCACAGATGAATGGCATCTGGGAGCGTAACAGAGAACTTCTTTAAACGGCACACCAGAGGAGCACCATGTTTTCAGATGGCATTCAATGAGCACCCTAAGACATGGTTTCTAGGAATGGAGAGAACACTCAATTCCTGCTGAAAAGATATGGGGACAAGTTCTGACTCTGGTAAATACCGGCTAGCCGAATAGCCATGGGAAATCCTAATAATATTCAACTCTATTTATGGAAGACTGACTACATGCCAGGCACTGTGTTGTTTTACCTGTAAAAAACATTTAATTCTCCTGATGACCCACTGAGGTAGATTCTCTCATTTTCCTATTTTATAGATGAGGAATCTTAAACACAGATAAGTTCAAGGTCATATAACCTCACATGTGTCAAAGCAGGCGTTTGAACACAGGTAATCAAACTCTAATATCTGCGTTTAGCTATTGACATACTCCAGTTACCTAAGCCTGTTAGGCCTCAGGTCATTCACTTAAAAATGACATGTTGGGCCGGACAATGTCTTGACTGCTTTCGGGCTTTAAAATATTCTGATTCTGATTATATAAATTATACCCATACTTAATATTCTTAAGGTTAGTCTGTGTTTCTGAGTAGTCTGTCTCAGAGAACTGAAATCTAAAGGCAAATATCTGAAATCTGGTCTTAGATCCCAGCTCTACCTTTTGTTCAGTCAAACTGGACCATATTATCCACTGTTCCCCCAAGAAGGCCCTTCCTTGATCTCCATTTATTGAATTCTACCCATCCTTCAAAAGCTAGCTGAAATGCCAAGTTAGAATGCAGGTCTATTAGGCTGTTGGGGGTTGAGATTTGGGAGAAATGTTTGAGCTAGTGGAAGGAAAAGACGTAGGGTAGGAAAAAGAAAGGTGGAAGGAGCCACTCACAGATGTGGAAAGCTAAGAGCAGTGATGTTGGTGACCTGCACCAGCAAAGCCTTCCCTCTGATGGGCAATAGTGAAGCCACCACAGTGGTGGTGCCCAGGTAGTAGGTGAGGCGAAGATGAAGGAGATACCGTAGGTGAAATATCTAGGCACAGTGTCTGGAGGGGACTGTACAATAGTTCCGAATTCCATGGCTTACCATAGGAATCTGCTCCTCTCCTTCATGCTGAAGAAGGCTGCCATCCTGCCCAAGAAGGAGTAGGACAAACAGAGGTAAGGGAGAAGAGACAAGTTAGGAGGAAGTATATTGGAACACGAAGAGAAAAATGAGAGCTAGAGAATAAGACAGAAAAGGAGATATAAGGGAATTATGGTAGAGAAGAGGACAGAAGGAGAAATGGAAGCAAAAGGGCAGAAAGGGAACAGAGGGAGGAAGGTAGTTCTGGGGCTTGGAAAGAAAGTTTGTTCTGCTCCTGCAGAATCCCGTGCGGAGGAAGAGTCCCAGAGGTAAGTAGGTGCCTCGCCCAAGCCCTGAATGCCAGTGGCTTGCCACTATGCTCTCTGATCCACCTCCTTTCCCTACTCTGACCTGTTCCGTAGGGGCTCTGACCCCTGCTCTCAGTCGTCTTGTCCTGGCTTCTGCTTTCTACACTGGGTGGCCCTGGAGGGTGGGAGGAAGAAACCAGAGGATTTCTTGGCTTTCGGAGGCACCTCCAGCAGTAGTTGCAACTTCCTTCATGGCTCCAGCTCTCACTGGGCAAGACCTTCATGGTTTTGGCAGCCTCTTCCCTTTGTCCCTCGGGCCCTAGGAGAGGAGATGCATCCAGCAGTTGCTAATCTCAGAATTGCCTCACCTTCCCCTGGCTGCACTTCCAGTTCTTTCAACACCTTTGTACCTAATTCGCTGCATTAAATCATCACTATTGAATTGCCTGGGAAAGAAAACTTTCACTTGGATTTACCCTCAGAGTTCAAAGGCAGTGTTCCCAGTAGGACTGGAAGCAGAGAATCTAAAGAGAGAAAGAAATCCAGCCATCCCAAGAGTCGAGAAGGGTCTGGGTCTACTTCCCCAGTACTTGATTGGAGAGTGACAAATCCATACTAGCTGTCAGAGTTGAGGGACTCTTAGCTTAGGAACTATCTGTAAAAGAACGGGTTCACGGCCATTCATGTCTATTCCTCCATGATTTACCGTACTCACTTTAATCACCTTGAGCCTGAGTTTAAGGAACATCTCAGTTTTATTCCCCCAAGGGTTATCAAGTGCCCATTATGTGTATAGATGGCACATAGCTAGGTGTGGTGGGGAAGAACACAGAGACACAGGGGAAATGGAGGGCATTCTCAGTCTTTGGAAGTGTTTGCTTTTTGCAAGATGAGGTTTGCAGACTACCAGGAGACCCTCTTGATAGAGACTCTCTTGAGTTTTTCTAGTACCAACAGAGCTGCAGACACTCAGTAACAATTTTGTTCTTACAGCGTTCATCTCTCCCATCCCCAGGGCCCTGTTAAAACCAGGCTCTTGTTCTTAAGGAATCCACAGACTAATGGGGGCACAGAGTAAGCACATGACTGACCCTCAAGCCAGACTGATGCCAACTACTAGGGGTGGATTCTGCACGGGGTTCGGGGAGACTGCACAGAGATGGTAGGAGATGCTAGACAAGCTGAGCTTACGAGGGTTTGACAAGCTGAGGGACCTACAGGGTTTTCTGGGATTTTTGGCAGAGAACACAGCAGGATCAAAATCAGTCTGGAAAGAACAGAGGCATCTAAAGTGTTGTCCATAGGCAAGGGTTTGGGGGGTGAGGGTTGGGCCGTGGAGAGGAGGAGACTGACTGGTGGAGGCCCAGCTGTGGAAGACTCTGAGACTAAGGAATTGGGGTTTGAGGCCATGGGGAGTCATCTGGGATCTTAGGCATCATGTGGCAAGGTCACTTCTGGGATGGCAACTTTGAATGCTGCGTGAGGACAGAATACAAGCAGCGAACCTGGAGGCCGGGAAGAAACAGCTCTGATGGATAGCTTATAGAGGAAGGTTCGGCGTGACCATCGCTGAAGGGGTACATTTGAGCTGCTGCTTTCCATCCATCCAAGGGCAAGCTTCCTCCGTCTGTTGGGGGGGTGGGGGGGTGGGGAGGGAAATGCCCCTTCAATGGCTGAATGATACGAAGTCTCCAGCCTCAGAAGTTTCGAATTTCTCCTTGCCAAGGTCGGGCCACTACAGGTGGGCGATCGCGAGCCTTGGGCGAACGAGTGGCTCCACGCCCGCCCCCAGTGGCCGCCGCGGCTGGTCCCCTCCAGGCCCGGGCACCGCCGCGGGCCGTGCCGGGCAGGGCGCTCCGGGAGCTGCGCGGAGGCTGCTCGAGGAGGCCTGGCGGGCGGCGGCGAGAGGCTGTGCCCCAGTTTGTGTCCAATCAGGGAGTGCGGGCTGTGCCCCGAGCCGGGCAGCAATGCGTAAACAAACCCACGGCAACTCCTCCGCCCCCTCGGCGCGCTCGCCCCGCGCCCGCCGCCGCCGCCGCCGCCGCCACCGCCGGCTCCGCTCTCCTCGCGCCCGCCCGCCGGGCCGGCACCCCCCCGCCCGCGCCGCTCGCACCCCCGCTGCCCCGCCCCGCCCCCGCCGGCGCGGGCTCCCTCACCTACCGCCCCACGCGCGCGCGCTCGCGCACCACGCGCCCCGCGCGGCCCGCCCGGATCGTGGCCTCCCGAGAGCAAGGTAAGGGCGATGCGCGGGGACCCGGGCGGCTTCCCCGCCCGGCGCGGCCCGGGGAAGTTTGTGGCGTCGCCGCTTTCCGCTGGGCCGGGGGGCGGAGGGGGGGCGGTGGAGCGGGGAGGCCCCGGCGCCGGGCGAGACTGGCGGGCGGGAGGGGGCCGCCCGGCGCCCGGGGGTCACAAGTTGCCCAAGCTGACATTGGCGCGGGCTGGCGGGCTGCGCGGCGGGGCGGGCGTCGCGCGGAGAGGGGCTGGAGGCGCGGCGGGGCCGGGCGCGGTGCGGGCGAGGGGAGGGCCCCGAGGAACTTTCTCCTCCCCAGAGGGGCTCCTTCCAGCCCCGGCCGCGGCCCCGCCTCGGGAGCAGCCGGCTCCCGGGCTGGAGGGAGACCATGAAATGTGTTTGAAGAAGCTGACGCAGTTTGTGACGCTCGCGGCTTCCTGACGGGGACCGGCAGGAGCAGCGCCTTCTGCGAGGAGGGACGAGGCGGGGCGGCGCTCGGGCCCTTCCCCCCGCCCCGGAGCCGCGCGCCCGGGTGCCTAGTTCGGGGGCCGCGGGCTTTGGGCGCGAGCATCCAGCCCGGGCCGGGAGACGGGCCCCGGCAGCGCGCGTCGCTTCCGTTTTGATTAGCTCGGGTTATTATATAAGATGTCACAGAGAGGGAAGGGGCGAGCGGGAGGCGCGTCGGCGAGGGCGCGTCGGCCTTCGTCGAGGGGCGGGGAGGGGCGGGAGGCAGGGCCGGGCGGGGACCCACCTGTGCGCCCTCCGCGCCGCCTGCGGGCGCCGGCGGTGCGCGTGCCGGGGGACCGGGGACCCGGGGGCCGGGCGAGAGGCCCGGGGGGTGGGGGAGGGCGGGCGGACGTGTCCGCCGCTCCCCTCCCGGCCCCGGGAGCACTTGGGCAGCGGCCGGTACGTGCTGTTTCCTCTCCGCCGCCTGGCCTGGGTGTACACGGTTCTGGCTCCAGGCATTTGTACTTTGAAACATTTGTTTAATATTAAGGAAGCTGCGTGTGCGGCGGTCATAGTACGCCCGGAACGTGTGGCCGTGAGCTCCAGGGCGGTGAATGAATCATCGCCCGCGGACCGGGCGCCGATGATTCATGCGGGGTACACACGCGCGCGTACTCGCCGTGTGCCTCTGACCCAGGGACAGCCGCCCTTCTGCAGCGATGACGCCTGGAGGGGCGGGGGAGAGTTCATGCAAAAGAGCGGCGGCTTGCTTTTCCCCCTTCCACAATTTTGGGGAACTTGGGGGTATCAGGTACCCCAGATTTCCCGAAGCTTGTTTCCCATTCTTGGAAGGGTTGCAGGATTCCACCTGGCTACATTAATGAGTCGGTAGAGGAGCGCTGATTCGCTGCGAGGCTGGGTCCTGTCTCATTCAGAATTTGGTTGGTGTCTAGTGAGGTATTGGGTTCTGAAGGAGTCCTTCTAGTAATTGCCTGTGGTTAAGTACCGCTAAAGTAATTAGCAAAAACTTTAAAAGTTAGTGAATCTTAAAAGAAAAACAAGTGGCTCCTAAGTAGGAGTCTTAAAGATTTAGGCTTTGGGGGGTGTGTGTGTGTGTGTGTCTGAGTGAGTGTTTCAAGCCAAATCCAAAAAGGAACTTAGTTTGCCATTAATACAGAACTTTTAACCACTGCGACCACCCTTAAAGGCTAACTCGACTCATTCCCACCTCACTCCACAGTTGTAGGATTAAGAGAAAAGTTTTCTTGTCATTCAGGATTCAGGTCAAATGGCATCTACTCAGCAAAGGCCCTCTTGATTGCCTTAAATAGCTTTTCATCCTTACCCCAGGAAGCACACCCACCCAGTCCTATTTTATTTTCTCCATGGCACTTAATCACTATCTGAAATGATTTTTATTTTGTCTTTAAGTCCTATCTCTTTGTACTAGAATGTAAGCTCTGCTGTGGCAGGGATTTTGGCCTGTTTTGCTCACTGCCGTAACTCTAGCACCTAGAACAGTACCAGGCGTATATTAGGCACTCAGTGTTGACTCCTGAATGAATAAATTCTTTTTCCTGATTTCTTGGTAGGGCTATCTTTGACAGTTGAAAGGCAGTGCCTTTTGTGAGCAAGGCACTAAGATGGTACAGTTTTTTTCTTCCACTTTTCTTTTGATTGATTCATTTCCTCTTCTGTGCTGTTTAACAGCACAAGCTGAGTTTGAGCATCACATCCTAAGATGCTGAGTGTGAGGAAAAATAAGGCATATAGAGCCTCGTCAAAAGAAAGTGTATTACCGTAGAAGACTGTGGGTGATTAAAAATATTACCTGTGCTAATTGAAAGAGAAGTACAGGATATTGAAATGGAATCAACAAAGTCAAGTTTTCACTCATGTTTGAAATACTACTAGTTCTCTATTCCTCCCTCCCCACGCTTTCACCAACCTCAACTTTAGCTGCAGCTTGGGAAGGTCCCTAGTAAGTAGCCCTTAATATGAAGTATTAATGTAACTAAGTGAATGCAAGAGGCCCTACCTCTGCTTTATTGTTCTTGTTAATGTCAGTAACTCCATGGAAGAGTGGATAGAAGGAGTTACTTAAAATTATAATTTAAACATCTTAAAGGTATTGTAAAGAATTAAAGCTACAATCAGTCAATGATATAATGGAAGATTTCAAATGTAGTGCTGAATGCTACCTCCCTAGAGGTAAACTTTAATATACTTTTTATTATTATGAATAATAAACTTTGGAAAGATATTGGTCAGCTTTGCTCTTATAGCAATATTTTGAGAACTCAGTACTTCTGAAGTTAAAGAAGAGTGCTCTTTCCTTGACAGTAGTTGTGATCGCTTTCAAAAGCGTAATCTGATTTCAAGAGTAAGCTCAGCAATAGTGGAAATTTTAAAGCTAACAGAGACCTTGAAACTACTTAGCACAATTTGTTCCTTTGTACCAGTCCCTTTGCTGAGGAAACTGAGACGCAGTGAGATGGCTCGCCAAGGCTGCAGACAGAGCAGGGGTTAGGACTGAGAGTCTTGACATCTTGTTGCAAGTCCCTAAATTAGCCAGAGCTCCCATAAGTGGGGGAGACATGGTTCCTACCATTAGCCCATTGACTGCCTCCTGCTTGTGAACTCTCAGAGTAAAACTATGTCTTAGTCAACTTTGTGAATGTGGTTGAGCAAATGTGTTAAGTTGAGGAATATACTTAAGAATTGAAAAAACAGGAAAACATACCTATTTTCCAGATTGAAGAAGTTTTCTAACAAGAGTCAGAATGTTGGCAGTAATTAACCTTAGAACATTTATAGTGATGAAGCTACTATTTAGTTTTCATGCCTCCAGTTTCAAACAAAATGGCTCACAACTTACAAGTATGTGTGCTTGCTTAGTTGGCATAATTATTCACTGGAGAAATAGTAGGAGACAGGAGTCAAGACAGCTGGTAGGTCTTGCCTCTGCCACAGTGTCCAATTAGAAAAGCCTAGACTTGACAGCCAAATAGAATTGGGGCTGAGCTCAGCTCTACCCCTAACCATCAGGGCTCTCTGTAGCAAGTTACTTAGCTTTTTTCGAGCATTCTCTCATCTCTAAGGTGGAGGTAGTAGCATCTCCCTTTAAGGATTGTCGTGGGGCTGGGATAACATTTACCAAGTGTCTGGTGTACACTAGGCCCATAATAAATGGTAATGGCTACAATTATGACTTCTGATTTATGTGACCCTGAGAACAGCTTCATCTCTCAAAGCTTTGGTTTTCTCACCTGGAGCATTGGTGGTTGGGATAGGACAAGGGATTTGGGGAGAGAGAGGGCGTTGGGGAAGAATTAAATGATCTCTAAGATCTGGTCTATCTCTATACATCTCTGTAGTTTAAGGAATCAATAAAGAATGCACAATTCTCCTGCAATGTTAGTCTAAGTAAAATGATTCACATATCCTTGATCTAACATTCATATAGCCTTGAACTAACAGCAGAAATGGTTCATTTCTGGACCTTCCTAACAACTGGCATAATTAACTTTGATGATATTAAGTACATCTTCATTCTTTTATATGACGTATGATGGATACCAGTTAACTTGAATATCTCAGCCTCTCATTCAGCTTACTATATATATAAAGCAGTATAAGGAGTCTACAGGTTAATCAGACATTGGCACCCTTTCTTTAAGAGGCTTGAGAGTCATGTAAGGAGCATAAGGCAGGTAACCAAAGGCTGTATTACATGGAAGAACTGTGAAAGAGGCACAAAGAAATTGCTTTGTGATTTCAGAGAAGCTTAATTAAGACTTAATTAAGGCATCTTGAGCAACGCCTTAAACAATCAGTAGGACTTCAGCTGGCAGAGATGTGGGAACTAGCCTATACTAAGACTTGAATGAAAGTCTTTTGAGCATATATATGTATGAGCATATCCAGGAGTGGAAAGGAGTGTGGTTAAGCTGGGGGGGCAGGATAGTGGGGCAGAAGGCTGCATGGCAAGGTTAGGACTGTACTGTGATGATCTTGAATGCTGGGCTAAGGAGCCTATTTATTAGGCGGTAGATCACCATCAAAGGTATTTTAAGGTGTGTGTATGGGGGGGGGTGACGTGATTAGAGCTATGCTTTAAGAAGATTAATCTGAGTCAGAAGAGCCATGGGTAGTCCCGGTTAGGAAGCTATTAAGATACACTCCAGAAGAGAAGCTACAGAGAATACAAATTAGGGTGGGAGCAGGTGGGTTGGGGGTGACACCACAGAAGTAAACGGGACAGGAATTGTTGACTAATTAGATGAGGGAGTTGAGGGAGAAGTCAAAGATGGAAGCTGAGTGACTTTGGACAGCAATGGCAGGAATTGAAATAGTCAAGAAGAACCACTAGTTAAGGTACTTGCTAGTAGTGTACAGTCAGTGTTTGTCTCATTAATGGAAGTGATGATAAGTTTGGATTTGGATATGTTCACATTTGTGTGCCTATGGACCATCCAGATGGATGGGAGCCATTGCAAATAGAGGAAATTTGGGGCATCCTTACAAAGGGATTAAGTGGTGAGAAAGGTTCACAGTGTGGGTGAAAAGAATAAATGACTAGGGCAGAGCCTTGGAAAAACCAATATTTGTGGGCTTGGAGGGATACAGAAAGAGGCTGTCAGGATGCTGAGAAGAAAGAAGCAGGAGAAGAAGGAAAAGGCCGGGTAAGGAAAGGTGAGAGAGGAGGATTGGTGGAGGCTGATAGGGTGGAGGGGCAGACATCAGAGACTGGGAAGAGATCAGTAGACTCATCAGGGAGACCACTGTCAGCAGCCTTTGAGGATGGGGTCAGTTGGGCAGTGGAGACAAGTCAGAGACAAGTCAGCCGGGTGCCTGAGTGGTGCCTGATGGGAAGAAAATGGAGTGAGTGTAAACCATGATCACACTGTGAAAATCTGAGAGGCCAGTGGCTAGAAACAAGAGCATAAGAAAGGCCTGGGAGTACTGTGGCCATCCTTGGAGAGGAAGAGCCTGAAGATAAGGAGAGGGGTGGGAAGGCGGCTCCTGCATCAGGCCCTCCACAAGTAGGAGGGGTAGCAACAAGAGAGAGTGGCCATATGTCCGGGGGGCCTAGGCCAGCCTTGGTTCACACCTGTTACCCCAGTTTACTTATGGGCTAATGTTTGGACAAATATTACCAATATCTGGAAAAATAATGCCTACTTTTATTCTAAAAGAGGACACTTTTTGAATAATAAATCATTCGATCATCCAGGTCATGGCACAGGTAGTTATTCATGGAAAAACAGATGTGACATGGAGGCAAAAAGTCACAGATTTAGAAAGAGAAGTTGGGAGCTGGGAAGGAGGGTGGCTGCATGTGAAACAGATCCATTCCCTTCTGTTGGGAAGCAAGAGCAATAATGGAGGAGGCCAGTTGATTGGCTGAAAGCAAGTTGGGGGTGAGGAGTAAAGTTGGGGAAGGGGAAGTTTGGAGTAGCTTTGTGTCTGAGTGCCACAGGGATCCAGAGATGGCCAGGCCAGTGTGGTAGAAGGCATTCCCCCCTGTCTTCCTGACTCTCTCCAGCAATGCTCAGAGAGGTGGATGTGGAGGTGGTGTGAAGATTACTGGCACTGCCAGTTCCCGGTGGGCCCTTGGCAGAGCAGGGAGGCAAGTGAGACGGCGCTGCTGGCCTGGGAGAGTAGGCAACAGAGAGCAGAGTTGAATGTGTAGCAGCTGGTTCAGCAGGGACAACGGAAAGGGAGAAATAGGAGAGGATGTGCAGGGGCTGGTGGCAAAGGGCGTGGGGAAGTTTTAGAGTAGCTTATCATTATGGAGAGGTCAGTTATGAGTGATGATGTAAACTCAGAATGTCACTGAGCTTGAGAATGGTGAGGTGTCACAGCCGTGAGGCAGAGGGCAGTGATCTTCAGGAATGATGAGGCTAAGCTATACATTATTTTATATATATATGTGTGTATATATATATGTACACTTGATATATATATATCAAAGTCTTTTTTTTAATTATGGAATACATTTATTAAAGCCTTTCTGCACTTTAGAGTTGGAAAGTATCTTAAAAAAATAGGGAAGTTATTCCTTCATTTAGAAGATGGGGAAGCTAAAGTCTTTTAAAGACTTTCTAGAAAGATTGTGACTTGCCCCGTATCACAGATATGTGTGACAGAGCTGGCTCTGGAAGGGGCCAGGATCTCTGAATCTCAGTTTAATATTTTCCTCTAGAGCAGAAGAAATAATTAAAGTATCCACAGAACAAAATCTTAGAAAGCTTCCACTTGGCTTGCCTACTTACTGCTGTTAGAACACCGGTGTTTGTGGGCACAGAAACCCATTGAGGAGAGCTGTGGGATCAGGTCCATGTCCTCTGTCTTCCAAACCAAAGGCAGGTGATGGCGTCTTTAAGGAGGACCCATGAAAAACAGCTGCTCTTCCCCGTGAATTAAAAAACAGGTAAGCGTCAATAAATAGACAAAATAATTATCTTCATTATTGATGAAGCCTAGATTGGAGGACATAGCTTGGTGTGAAGTTCACAATGTCCTTGTGCACCCCAACCCTCGTGGAGACTTTGGAACAACATGCAGGATGGAAGGTTTGAGGCCAAAGAGCAGAAATACCCAGGTCTCTGCCTTTCGCTGCCCAGCTAGAGAAAAAGAGAAAGATGCCAAATCTCTTACACTTAATGCCTTTCACAGAAAAACTCCATCCATTGGAGAACTGAGAAACAGTTGTCACACGCTAACCAAATAAATTGTTCCACCCCTATAGGGAAGAATATGGTGTAGGGCAAGAAGACAGGAGTGGACAGGGAATATCCCTCCTTTGGAAACCTTGTGAATGGGAAAGAGGTGTTGTTCCCTTTGAACATAAGGTTATTGACCACTCATAGGTTCTTTGTTTGCATTTGAGTAACTTCTGAGGCAGCAGGTAACATTTTTACACTAACTAGAGGTAAGTGAAATGACTAGGAGCGGTCCTTCATTAATCAGTTTCACAGCCATACCTAGTGGATGTCTGCTTCCTCCCTGGGGATCTCAGGAAATTCACAGATGTCAAAGCAGAGACCATCAGCTTTAATATCCTGTTTTTGAATTCAAAACTTTGGAAAAGTGGAAAGTTCTTTCTCCTCATAAAATGTTTAAGGAGCCCTTAATTGGACATATAGCACTTGGGATTAGTGCGGATCCCATCCCTATTAGTAACCTTACTAATTAACTATTAAATTCCTCAGTTTCCTCATCTGAAGATGACTGTCGAAATTCAGTGAGACTCGGTTTAGGCACTTAAGGTAAAATCATGATGACTTTTTTCCCTTTATCCATGTCAATGTGTCTAATAACTTTAGACAAGTAAGATTATGGCACTGTGTTTCATAACAAATGAAATTTCCAACTTTTTATCCACTTCTTTTTTAACTGTTAAAAAAGTAATTTTTATTATAAAATATAACATATATATAACTTCTGAAATGCAAAATGTATAGTTCAATGAATTATTAAAAAGGGAATATCCATGTAACTACCAACCAGCTCGAGAAGTAAAACAATGTAATTTTTTCTCCCCATAGGAATCTTTTTCATTAGATGCTTGATTTTCCTTTTTTTTAAAAAAAGGTTTTTTTTTTTTTTTAAAGATTTTATTTATATATTTGACAGAGAGAGAGACAGCTAGAGAGGGAACACAAGCAGGGGGAGTGGGAGAGGGAGAAGCAGGCTTCCTGCCGAGCGGGAGCCCTATGCGGGGCTCGATCCCAGGACCCTGGAATCATGACCTGAGCCGAAGGCAGGCGCTTAACGACTGAGTCACCCAGGCGCCCCTAAAAAGAGATTTTATTTATTTATTTGAGAGCGAGAATGAGAGCACATGAGAGGGGGGAGGGTCAGAGGGAGAAGCAGACTCCCTGCTGAGCAGGGAGCCTGATGCGGGACTCGATCCTGGGACTCCAGGATCATGACCTGAGCCGAAGGCAGTTGCCCAACCAACTGAGCCATCCAGGCACCCTAGATGCTTGATTTTCTTTTCAGAGAAGTCATGAGTAGTAAAGGAGGCAATTATAAGTACTCACAGGTTCAAAATATGTGTTCCTTTTGAGTGGAATTAGATAAAAGTAGTATGAGTATTTTACTCTGTAGTTATTTTTTATTTCTGTAACTATGAATTTAGTGTTTAGAACAAGTCCCGGGTTTTCAGCCTTAAAGATCAAAATCTTCAGGTTAAGAATCTTCGGATTTGTGTCCTTTGGATGGGAGTGAAAAAATTATGATCATTTGGATGTGAGAAAAGTCTTTATGCTTAATTATTTTTTAAACTTTCTGATCATCCCTCCTTTGCGTGTCTTTAGAAACAAAACAGCTAAGATTCCAGAATTGATGATGACTGTTCAGTAATCAAAGGTCTTCTTGGAAAACACCTGACCATTATTGAGGCAAATACCTTTCAGTTCAGGCCACTACCTTAGGCTAGATTTGAAGTGGCAAGGAGTCGTCAATGATAATAGTTTTATTGCATGAAACACCTGCATTTTCTTTGTTTAATCATAATCTAGTATTCTGAATTCTACTGTCTTTTAAGGCTAAATTAAAGAGTCAATAAATAAAAAGTCTTTTGTGGTATCCAGAAAGGGTTCTCTTGGATAAGGTTTTTTTTTTTATGATTAAAACAAGGAAATGATGATAAACATTAAAATAATTGGAAAAGTATCCTAGCTGATCTGGTGTATCACTGAAAACAGAAAAGCTATGAGTGTGTTAAAAAATGATAAAGGGACGCCTGGGTGACTCAGTCGGTTAAGCGTCTGCCTTCGGCTCAGGTCATGATCCCAGGGTCCTGGGATCGAGTCCCGCATCGGGCTCCCTGCTCCGCGGGGAGCCTGCTTCTGCCTCTGCCTCTGTCTCTCTCTCTGTCTCTCATGAATAAATAAATAAAATCTTTAAAAAAAAAAAGATAAAGAAAGACTCATCTTTTGGGGTAGTTTCTGTGGGTGTAAGATTTGGTTGTGGGGACCTCAGGTTAGAATTTGGTGGGCTGAACATGCGTTTACTGTCAGTCGCAGCCGAAACCCCCCTGTAATGATGGTGTGGATGTGAGAAGAGGCAACAGCAGATGGGAGACACCAACACATTTTCGGGGGACGGAAAGCAAACACACTTGTGCCAGTGGACTTTGTATAGTGGGGAAAGTTGGTACTTGAGTGCCGTGAAAGGAAGTTGGGAGTAGATCCTGGGAAGAAACAGCCAGTTTATCTCCCAGAATCCCAGAAATGCTCTGGATGAGAGGCTCTGGAGCAGGGCTGAAAATAAGGAGTGATTCCAAGTCTGTGAAGGGGACCAGCCCTCAGTTCACTTTCCCCATCCCATACAGAAAGATGAAGCCCTGCTGGACACTGGACATTTTTCTCTGGAGAAGTTGAAGTAAATTAGCGGTTCTGGATTTAGAGCTACCAGGCCAAAAAAAAGAGGGTAAAGGTGAAATGCTCAGTGAAAACAGAGGAATTTAATGAAACTCTAAATACTAAAACTCTGAAATACTAAACAGTGAGACCCTGTGCTCTTTTTCCTCCGCCCAGTTCTAGGAGAGTGAGGTAATTACCAACCCAGGCAGGGTATTGAAGGACTCTTCTCTGCCTATGAAGAGCAGCCCTAGAGAAAAGACCTACAGATACTGACATTGGGGGCCCACACTGAAAAAACTGACTTACTACCCATTCTTCCTAAAGTGAACCCATCAGGCAACAACCCTCTTCCCTCAACTCCATGAGTATACAGCTTGCAGTCAGCTTTTTAGCACCTTACTCTTGAATACAAATAGACCATGAACACTCTTTCTAGTATGATGGAATATAAGACTAATATGATGGAATGCCTGCTAGACTGATCCTCTAATTGTGTTTCTTCTATCTTTTTGCTTTTATTTCTGCTTTCTCTTCTGCTTCTTCCAGTAATTTTTTTTTTGACCATCTTATTTTTAAATTTCTAATATTTATTTCTTATTTGTATAGGCTCATTTTTATGAATTATAGGTGGGTTTAGGAATATGAAATTTAATATCAAAAGAGATAGCTAGAAGTTTTAAAAGTAGTTTGCCTTTAGGAAGTGGGTTTGGGGGTGACAATGAGGTAAGACAGGCTGCTGCTATATTTTCATTTTAAGCATGGTAGTATTATATGAATTTTAAAGTAATCTGTATGAGTTAGGTTGACAAATAAAATTTGTAAAAAGAAAAAGTAAGGCAGTGCTAGTAAGTAGATTGGGGAATGATTTACATGTATCCACAACTTTAAAAATATATATTAAAAGTTAAGAAGTGATGTTTTGATGTTAGAATCATTCCTCACAACTGGGATTCCAGCCCTCCATCTGTCTCAGAATCACTTGAGGGAGATTTTTGAATATTCAAATGACTGCCTCTGTCCCAAGATTCTTACTTATTTGGCTTTGGGTGGGCCCCTGGGAATCAGTAATTTTTAAAAGAACCCCATCGGGGTGCCTGGGTGACTCAGTCATTACGTGTCTGCCTTCAGCTGAGGTCATGGTCCCAGGGTCCTGGGATCGATTCCCACATGGGACTGCCTTCTCGGCGGGAAGCCTGCTTCTCCCTCTCCCACTCCCCCTGCTTGTGTTCCCTCTCTCGCTGTGTCTCTCTCTGTCAAATAAATAAATAAAATCTTAAAAAAAAAAAAAAAAAGAACCCCATCAACTTCTGATGTATGGCTAGGGCTAACTCCTAACACCTTTGCTGCTTCTTAAATGTTTCTTGTATTCTTCCTATTCTCTCTCTCTTCCTCTCTGTGTCTGTCTCTGTCTCTCTGCTTTTCTGTCTTTCTGCTTCTGCTGCAAATCAGATCTTTGCTCTCTGTCAGTTTGGAACTGATACAGTCTATTTTAGGTCAGAAGAGTAGGAGGAAAGAAAGGGAGACATGGAAGAGGTCATTTGGATGACCATGAATAATGAGAGTGGCTACACAGGGAGCCAATATTTGTTTCCTTTTGTTTTGTGGAAACTACTTAAATTGATGACCTTATCTTGAATTTCCTTGGAGTAATTTTGGAGCTCAACTTCAAGTAAATTTGAACTTAATAACATTTTGTTATTTCTTTACCTTCAGTGTTACATCTTGGGGCTAAATCAGTTGCACCCTGAGGTTACCCTCAAGTTCTTTTACCTTCCTTGAGTCTTACCCCTGTCTCTCCCAGCTGTGGTCTACCAGATGTTCACCAATATCGGTGTTTCCATTTTGCACCTGGGATCACCAGCAATTTTCATGGCTTTCTAGTTTTCTGTGAGGGAATTCTTAGAAGGGTGGCTAGCAAGCAAGAGGTGAAGGAATGTAAAAATTATATAATTTCCCAAGGGTGGAGATCTTGTTGCTTTGGGCCTTTGACTACAGAGAATTTGTACATCTAAAAGAAGAAGTGTTTGTTGCATGGAGGAGAGAAACATTTTAGACTCAGGGGATAAACTTTAAAAAAAATCTGACAAAAAAAAATCTGACAAACTTTAGGTTTATAAAAATATCAGTAATTACAGAGAGTTAAGGTTTCCTTTGAACCTTTTCCCAGTCCTATTCCCTGCCTTCCTAGATCCAGCCACTTGTGAATGGGGTGTGTCAGTGACTTATTTGTTGTCATTTCACATCAAGACAATGCCCTGCTCCATATAGTGGTAGGACTTACCTCTCACATTCTGTCCAGTGTAGGGAGCTGTTTTGGCTGGTGTCCAAGGGATTTCTGCACACTTAGTACATTTATACAGCTAGGCCGAAGTATGATCTTTAAGATGAGGATTGGCTCGTCTCATCAGTAAGTCTTATTTAGAGCTTGCCTACATGATGCAAGACTCTTCTAGGCCAGGGCTTCTCACAGTTTAATGTGCCCACAAATCATTGTGGATGGCATTACACTGCAGATTCCAATTCAGTCGCTCTCAAGTGGGACCTGAGATTCTGCATTTCTAATAAGCTCACAGGGGATGCCGCTGGTCTGCAGACCACACTTAAAGAAGCAAGGTTCTGGCTAGTGGTTCTCAGCCCTCATTGCTCATTAGAATCATCTGGGTGTTTCTTGGACCTATCCTTAGTGATTCTAATTTAACTGGTCTAGGGTGGGGCCCTGACATGATACATACATGTGTCCGTGTGTGTGTGTATGTTTTAACCCCCCAAGTGACACTAGTGTGCGAATAGGGTTGAGAACCACTGTTAGAAGTTCTGCCCAGAGGGAGCAAGATGGCGGAGGAGTAGGAGACCTGGATTTCGTCTCCTCTCAGGAATTCAACTGGATAGGGATCAAACCATTCTGAACACCTACAAACCCAACAGGAGATCAAAGAAAAGAAGAGCAACAACTTTCTGAACAGAAAAGCGACCACTTTCTGAAAGGTAGGACGTGCGGAGAAGTGAATCCGAGGCGATATTCGGGAGGATAGACGGCGGGGGAGGGGCCTCCGTCGGCCGCTTCTGGCAAGTGATAGAGCCGCGGAGCACAAAATCGGAACTTTTAAAAGTCTGCTCCGCCGAGGGACGTCACTCTGGTGGCTAAGCGGGGGGTGGAACCCTCCGGGACAGTGTGGTCTCAGGACCCTCGGGGTCACAGAAGGACCGGGGGTGCCTGAGGGCGGCAGAGCTCCCAGGTATCGGAGCAGGGAAGCCGGCTGCAGAGGCGGAGCCCAGGCGCGGGCTCTCAGCTCGGGGTGGCCATAAACCGTGATCCGCGGCACAGCCGGGCCACTGCTCCTCCAGCAGGGACCCAACAAGCGGCAGATCCGGGGAGACTCACCTTCCTCCCCCGGGAGGAGCCGCGCGGGAGGGCACCGCAGGGATCTGCTGGGTTTGGAGACTCCAGACCGGGTCGGGTGCCAGAGATAGAAACGCGCGGTCACAGGCCGGTTGAGCATGGAGTGCAGCCGGAGACCGGGGAGACGGGAGTGACTGACGGCTTTTCTCTGGGGGCTCACTGAGGAGCGGGCCCGAGTTCTCGGCTCCTCCGGGGCGGAGATTGGGAGGCCGCCATTTTCACGCTCCGCCTCCAAAGCTGTACGGAAAGCTCGCAGGGAACAAAAGCCCCGGAGAGCAAACCTGAGCAGATGACTTAGCCGGGAGGGGGCAAGGGCGGGGCACTTCCGCCTCCGGCAGAGACATTTGGGAACCATGGCAACAGGCCCCTCCCCAGAAGATCAGCGAGAACAGCCAGCCAAGACCAAGTTTACCGATCAATGAGAACGGCAGAACTCCAGCGCTAGGGGAATACTGCACATAGAATTCACGGCTTTTTTACCATGATTCCTTAGTCTTTTAAAGTTAATTTTTTTTTTTAACTGTCTTTTTGTCTTTTTATTTCTTTTTGAATTTTTCTTTTTCCCTTTTTCAAACAACATCTTATCAATCCCTTTTTTTAAAAAAAAACATTTTTATTTTTCATTTTTAGAGTCATATTCTATCCCTTCATAGTAGTTACCCATATTTTTGGCTTATATATATAAGTTGTTCTCTCTTTAAAATTTTGAGATAGTTTCTTCTAACAGATTAAAATATACCCTAAATCTCTAGTATATGGTGTTTTCTATTCCCCTGCCTGATCACATCCTCTCCCTTTTTTTTTCTTTTTCTTTTTTCTTTTTTAAATCTTCTTCTTTCTTTTTCAAACAACTTCTTATCAATTCCTTTTATAAAATTTTTTATAATTTCCATTTTTACAGTCATTTTCTATCCCTTCATCATATCAACCCTTATTTTTGTACATATATCTTTTTCTTTCTTTAAAATTTTGGGAGACACTTTCTTCTAAAAGACCAAAACACACCCCAAATCTAGTGTGTGGCACTGATCTATATACCATATAGATCATATTTGATCACATTCTGGTTTTTCTTTTGTTGTTGTTGTTTTGTTTTGTTTGTTTTTGTTTTTATCTTTATCTTTTTCTTTTTTTTTCTTTTTCTTTTTTCTCTCTTTCCCCTTCTTATCCCACTGCTTCAGGTCTTTTCTGATTTGTTTAGAGTATATTTTCTGGGGACGTGGTTACTCTGCTAGCATTTTGTTCTCTCATTAATCTATTCTCCTCTGCACAAAATGACGAGACGGAAAAAATCACCTCAACAAAAAGAACAAGAGGCAGTACCGACTGCCAGGGACCTACTCAATACGGACATTAGTACGATGTCAGATCTAGAGTTCAGAATCATCACTTTAAAGATACTAGCTGGGCTTGAAAAAAATATGGAAGTTATTAGAGACACTCTTTCTGGAGAAGTAAAAGAGCTAAAATCCAACCAAGTAGAAATCAAAAAGGCTATTAATGAGGTGCAATCAAAATTGGGGGCGCTAACTGCTAGAATAAATGAGGCAGAAGAGAGAATCAGTAATATAGAAGATGAAATGCTGGAAAATAAAGAAGCTGAGAAAAAGAGAGATAAACAACTACTGGATCATGAGGGCAGAATTCGAGAGATAAGCGATACCATAAGACGAAACAACATTAGAATAATTGGGATCCCAGAAGAAGAAGAAAGAGAGAGAGGGGCAGAAGGTATAATGGAGCAAATTATAGCAGAGAACTTCCCTAATTTGGGGAAAGAAACAGGCATGAAAATCCAGGAAGCACAGAGAACCCCTCTCAAAATCAATAAAAATAGGTCAACTCCCCGACATCTAATAGTAAAACTTACGAGTCTCAGAGACAAAGAGAAAATCCTGAAAGCAGCTCGGGAGAAGAGATATGTAACCTACAATGGTAGAAACATTAGATTGGCAACAGACCTATCCACAGAGACCTGGCAGGCCAGAAAGGACTGGCAGGATATATTCAGAGCACTAAATGAGAAAAATATGCAGCCAAGAATACTCTATCCAGCTAGGCTGTCATTGAAAATTGAAGGAGAGATAAAAAGCTTCCAGGACAAACAAAAACTAAAGGAATTTGCAAACACAAAACCAGCCCTACAGGAAATCTTGAAAGGGGTCCTCTAAGCAAAGAGAGACCCTAAAAGCAACATAGACCAGAAAGGAACACAGACAATATACGGTAACAGTCACCTTACAGGCAATACAATGGCACTAAATTCCTATCTTTCAATAGTTACCTTGAATGTAAATGGGCTAAATGCCCCAATCAAAAGACACAGGCTAACAGACTGGATTAAAAAACAAGATCCATCGATATGCTGTCTGCAAGAGACTCATTTTAGACCCAAAGACACCCCCAGATTGAAAGTGAGGGGGTGGAAAACCATTTACCATGCTAATGGACACCAAAAGAAAGCTGGGGTGGCAATCCTTATATCAGACAAATTAGATTTTAAACCAAAGACTGTAATAAGAGATGAGGAAGGACACTATATCATACTTAAAGGATCTATCCAACAAGAAGATCTAACAATTGTAAATATCTATGCCCCTAACATGGGAGCAGCCAATTATATAAGGCAATTAATAACAAAAGCAAAGAAACACATCAACAACAATACAATAATAGTGGGGGACTTTAACATCCCCCTCACTGAAATGGACAGATCATCTAAGCAAAAGATCAACAAGGAAATAAAGACTTTAAATGACACACTGGACCAAATGGACTTCACAGACATATTCAGAACATTCCACCCCAAAGCAACGGAATACACATTCTTCTCTAGTGCCCATGGAACATTCTCCAGAATCGATCACATCCTAGGTCATAAATCAGGTCTCAACCGGTACCAAAAGATTGGGATCATTCCCTGCCTATTTTCAGACCACAATGCTTTGAAACTAGAACTCAATCCCAAGAGGAAAGTCGGAAAGAACTCAAATACATGGAGGCTAAAGAGCATCCTACTGAAGAATGAATGGGTCAACCAGGAAATTAAAGAAGAATTAAAAAAATACATGGAAACCAATGAAAATGAAAACACAACTGTTCAAAATCTTTGGGATGCAGCAAAGGCAGTCCTAAGAGGAAAGTATATAGCAATACAAGCCTTTCTCAAGAAACAAGAAAGGTCTCAAGTACACAACCTAACCCTACACCTAAAGGAGCTGGAGAAAGAACAGCAAATAAAGCCTAAACCCAGCAGGAGAAGAGAAATCATAAAGATCAGAGCAGAAATCAATGAAATAGAAACTAAAAGAACAGTAGAACAGATCAACGAAACTAGGAGCTGGTTCTTTGAAAGAATTAACAAGATTGATAAACCCCTGGCCAGACTTATCAAAAAGAGAAGAGAAATGACCCAAATCAACAAAATCATGAATGAAAGAGGAGAGATCACAACCAACACCAAAGAAATACAAACAATTATAAGAACATATTATGAGCAACTCTATGCCAGCAAATTAGATAACCTGGAAGAGATGGATGCATTCCTAGAGATGTATCAACTACCAAAACTGAACCAGGATGAAATAGAAAACCTGAACAGACCTATAACCACTAAGGAAATTGAAGCAGTCATCAAAAATCTCCCAAAAAACAAAAGCCCAGGGCCAGATGGCTTCCCAGGGGAATTCTACCAAACATTTCAAGAAGAATTAATACCTATTCTTCTGAAACTGTTCCAAAAAATCGAAACGGAAGGAAAACTTCCAAACTCATTTTATGAGGCCAGCATTACCTTGATCCCCAAACCAGACAAAGACCCCATCAAAAAGGAGAATTACAGACCAATATCCCTGATGAACATGGATGCAAAAATTCTCACCAAAATACTAGCCAATAGGATCCAACAGTACATTAAAAGGATTATTCACCATGACCAAGTGGGATTTATCCCTGGGCTGCAAGGTTGGTTCAACATCCGCAAATCAATCAATGTGATACAGTACATTAACAAAGGAAAGAACAAGAATCATATGATCCTCTCAATAGATGCAGAAAAAGCTTTTGACAAAGTACAGCATCCTTTCTTGATCAAAACTCTTCAGAGTATAGGGATAGAGGGTACATACCTCAATATCATAAAAGCCATCTATGAAAAACCTACAGCAAATATTATTCTCAATGGGGAAAAACTGAGAGCTTTCCCCCTAAGGTCAGGAACGCGGCAGGGATGTCCACTATCACCACTGCTATTCAACATAGTATTGGAAGTCCTAGCCACAGCAATCAGACAACAAAAAGAAATCAAAGGCATCCAAATTGGCAAAGAAGAAGTCAAACTCTCACTCTTTGCAGATGATATGATACTTTATGTGGAAAACCCAAAAGACTCCACCCCAAAACTGCTAGAACTCATACAGGAATTCAGTAAAGTGGCAGGATATAAAATCAATGCACAGAAGTCAGTGTGGCATTCCTATACACCAACAACAAGACAGAAGAAAGAGAAATTAAGGAGTCGATCCCATTTACAATTGCACCCAAAACCATAAGATACCTAGGAATAAATCTAACCAAAGAGACAAAGGATCTTTACTCAGAAAACTATAAAATACTCATGAAAGAAATTGAGGAAGACACAAAGAAATGGAAAAACGTTCCATGCTCATGGATTGGAAGAACAAATATTGTGAAGATGTCAATGCTACCTAGAGCAATCTACACATTCAATGCAATCCCCATCAAAATACCATCCACTTTTTTCAAAGAAATGGAACAAATAATCCTAAAATTTGTATGGAACCAGAAAAGACCCCGCATAGCCAGAGGAATATTGAAAAAGAAAAGCAAAGCCGGTGGCGTCACAATTCCGGACTTCAAGCTCTATTACAAAGCTGTCATCATCAAGACAGCATGGTACTGGCACAAAAACAGACACATAGATCAATGGAACAGAATAGAGAGCCCAGAAATGGACCCTCAACTCTATGGTCAACTAATCTTCGACAAAGCAGGAAAGAATGTCCAATGGAACAAAGACAGTCTCTTCAACAAATGGTGTTGGGAAAATTGGATAGACACATGCAGAAGAATGAAACTGGACCACTTCCTTACACCACACACAAAAATAGACTCCAAATGGCTGAAAGACCTCAATGTGAGACAGGAGTCCATCAAAATCCTAAAGGAGAACACAGGCAACAACCTCTTTGACCTCAGCCGAAGCAACTTCTTCCTAGAAACATCGCCAAAGGCAAGGGAAGCAAGGGCAAAAATGAACTATTGGGACTTCATCAAGATAAAAAGCTTTTGCAAAGCAAAGGAAACAGTTAAGAAAACCAAAAGACAACCGACAGAATGGGAGAAGATATTTGCAAATGACATATCAGATAAAGGGCTAGTATCCAAAATCTATAAAGAACTCATCAAACTCAACACCCAAAGAACAAAGAATCCAATTAAGAAATGGGCAGAAGACATGAACAGACATTT
Source organism: Mirounga angustirostris (assembly GCF_029215605.1). Lineage (NCBI taxonomy): Eukaryota > Metazoa > Chordata > Mammalia > Carnivora > Phocidae > Mirounga > Mirounga angustirostris. The sequence goes on from NW_026991714.1 coordinate 119,735,091, forward strand.
TTCCAAAGAAGACATCCAAATGGCCAACAGACACATGAAAAAGTGCTCAATATCGCTCGGCATCAGGGAAATCCAAATCAAAACCTCAATGAGGTATCACCTCACACCAGTCAGAATGGCTAAAATTAACAAGTCAGGAAACGACAGATGTTGGCGGGGATGCGGAGAAAGGGGAACCCTCCTACACTGTTGGTGGGAATGCAAACTGGTGCAGCCACTCTGGAAAACTGTATGGAGGTTCCTCAAAAAGTTGAAAATAGAGCTACCATATGATCCAGCAATTGCACTACTGGGTATTTACCCCAAAGATACAAAAGTAGGGATCCGAAGGGGTACGTGCACCCCAATGTTTATAGCAGCAATGTCCACAATAGCCAAACTGTGGAAAGAGCCAAGATGTCCATCGACAGATGAATGGATAAAGAACTAGTGGTATATATATACAATGGAATATTATGCAGCCATCAAAAGGAATGAGATATTGCCATTTGCAACAACGTGGATGGAACTGGAGGGTATTATGTTGAGTGAAATAAGTCAAACAGAGAAAGACATGTATCATATGATCTCACTGATATGAGGAATTCTTAATCACAGGAAACAAACTGAGTGTTGTTGGAGTGGGGGGTGGGGTGGGAGGGATGGGGTGACTGGGTGATAGACACTGGGGAGTGTATGTGCTCTGGTAAGTGCTGTGAATTGTGCAAGACTGTTGAATCTCAGATCTGTACCTCTGAAACAAATAATGCAATATATGTTAAGAAAAAAAAAAGAAGAAGAAGAAGAAGAAGGTAGCAGGAGGGGAAGAATGAAGCGGGGGAAATCGGAGGGGTAGACGAACCATGAGAGACGATGGACTCTGAAAAACAAACAGGGTTCTAGAGGGGAGGGGGGTGGGAGGATGGGTTAGCCTGGTGGTGGGTATTTAGGAGGGCACATTCTGCATGGAGCACTGGGTGTTGTGCACAAACAATGAATCATGGAACACTTCATCTAAAACTAATGTTGTAATGTAAGGGGATTAACATAAGAATAAAAAAATTAAAAAAAAAAAAAAAAAGAAGTTCTGCCCACTTTTGCTGTGACTCATAGGTAAAGATCTTCATGGGTGGACTTTGTAGCAATCTGGGAAGCACCTTATATAGCCTTTCTGATGTAGATACATTTGCTTTATGGATATGGTCCATGGAGAAGAGATTCCTCATGGATGGCTATGTTCCTAAAGATGAGGTGGACATGGCTATCAGTGGGGAACCTATCTAAGAAGTAAAAAAGTGGCCTTCTCATTAAAATTCAGCTGATACCAGAATGAGAGTTGAAGTGATGAACAAATACAAAGTTGATGTCTCTTCATTCAGGGGATCCTTCTATTTTCTACATCCTTTCAGTAAGAGATTATGGGAAAAGTGTGTTATAAACTTTGATGCTTTATGTTTTCTCCAAGAAGTCTATAAACTTGCTTCTTACTATTTCTGTGTATATGTTTGTCTATAAATATATGTACTTGCGAAGTTTCTGCATAACCAGAATTCTTGTATGTATTTATATTTTTCCTTTTTGCCAGTTATTTAGAAAAATTTAGAGTATTTTCTATGCATTTACTTTTGGGTCTTAACTTGTCCTAAAAAATTCAGTGACAGCATTCTGATGAAGGGACTATTATTCTCAGGAGCTTCCAGTGCTGATGGCAGACAAATGATTCAATTTGCTCAAAAATCATAGGCCTTAGCCCAGCTCAAATGTTAATTGTTTTATTATTACTACAAGGATGATCCTAGAAGCAAATAATGCAATTTTATGTATATTAAAATTATGTGATTACAATTTCTTGGAAACGATGAACTTTAAAATCAGTGGATTGAAGTTAAATATAATTGTGCTGCTAAGACATTAGAATTCTCTCCTCCACCTCCGTACCATTCAATCATAAATTGATTTTATTTCCTTAACATTATCTTATGTACTTCATGACTACTGACATCGGTCAGATTCTCATTACTTCTCATTCACCTTAATTTTCTCCCTGGACCTCGCTCCCTCCAGTCTTGCCCCTTCCAGTTCTTCTGCCAGAGTCCTCTCTTGAAGAGGTAAATCTATGGTTCTCCCTTATCTGAGGAGAAAATCCAAGTCTCCATAGTGCCATGTAGAGCCCCAGCCTGGCCCTCCCCTTTCTCTGCCCTCATTGCCTGCCTGTCACCTCTCTAGATGGCAGTGTATTCAACCCTGAGCAGAGCTTGAGGATGGGGGAGTAGATACTGGAGGCATGAATGCGTGGTTTAGGAGAAGGGGACAGGAGGTGGCACGAGGGCCATTGGGTGTGACTGCTGGCAGGGGAGGACGGAGGTAGAGTGAGACCAGTTAGCATATGGCTGCAGGCATTCTGCCAGGTGCCTTCCTGAGCCGTTCCACTTCTTGTCTCGACCTTTGCTGGGTCCTCCATCAAAAACACTTCTTTTATCTTTTTTGCCCAGAAAAATCTTTCTCCTCCTTTGAGAAACCCCAATTGATAATTTTCTCCTTTTTGCAGATATTCTCCCTTCATTCCCATGGTATCTGACTGTCTCCCTCCATTCTGCCCCCATTGTTCCATTAACCAGCCACTGTTCCTGCACTCACCACACCACCTGTTCATACCTGGGTCTACTAGATTGTGAACTCAGCAAGGGCAAGAACTGGGTCTTTTGATATTCCACTTCACTATTATATGCGTAGTAGACGCATATAATAAATGCTGGATACATTAACACAAGCTTTCTCTGTAAGGTGTTGAGAACCTGCTCCTACTGGATTGGGGGTCACTTTAAAAATGGAATTCCACTTAGCAGTATATGACATGAATAATTTTATTGCTTTAATTTTTAATTGATCTACCCCTACCAAATATCTGTCCAAATGTTCACATATATGTACATGTGTGTATACATACATATCTGCATAAAAATGGAGGGAAGTTAGAGACCAAAGACTGTGAATAAATATTAAATAAGATTTCATAGAGGCCTGCACAATACACATGGCTGATCTGTTCTCGTTCAGATGGGCCCCCTTCGCTAGTAGGGAACAGGTTAAAACCCTAAGAAACATGTGAGTCAGTATTGAACACATTAGTATTTTCAAGTTATGATGAAGTTATGAGTATAAAAGTGTAGTTTTGAAAAGGTTTTTTCAAATCATGTAGAAACATGGAGATTTTAACTGCCAAAACAATTTTATATAGTTTGCAAATGAATAAAACCACAGAGAGATTAAGGGGTACCTTCTTCACATTTTCCTTATGAGTGTGTGTAGGGGGGGCGGAGTTGAGTTCTGTTGCGATGTGGCATTAAAGGGCTGTGTTGTCAGATGATCTTCCTCACCTCTCTAAGCTTCGGCTTCTCCACGGATAAAATATGAGATTTGGTCTAAATTATTACCAAGGTCATTTTGAATCATCTATGATTCTGTAAAGTTACGAAACATGGCCTGTAACCATGGTGAGGAAAGTTGATTGGTGATTCCAAAAATAGACTTATTTTCTCCTTCTGCATAACATTGATGCTCTCCCATTGAAAAGTCACTCTGCACATTGCCGTAATAAACGGGTTTCTTGATTTTTTTTCTTAATGCCGAGTGTTCAAAAGTGAATGAGAGATGTCTAAAGAAATACTAAAGAAGCTCTTGTCTCTTGTTTTAAATATAGATCTGAATTATTGTGCTCTTTTGCATTCCTGTTGTAGGTATTCAGGAAGCAGAAGGTAGTGATTTGGTAAATTAGAAACTATTTCGCATCAGTTCCTGCTGTCTTTTGTGTTTGTGTGAGAACCCCATTCAAAATATGTCTTATTTATTCTTCCCTTAAAATATACTTTCCTTCGTTTTTACTTGTTCTGCTGGCAACAAGTCCATATCTGTAAATACTTAACAGGTTTTCTCAAGATCCTTAGATAACAGTTATTTTTCTCTATTTACATATAGATAATCTCATCAAACATCATTACATTTTCTCCCTGAAGCCCTTTGATTTCTTGATGTGTTGCCTGATAAGCCTGTCCTCAGTGCAGGGATGACCAAGGGGTCCTCCTGGAATCACTCTGAGGTTGCAAGGTCTATGGCCATGCCATGCCCCTCGGGGACTGTCCCCAGGCTGCACCACTCCCCCTGAACTGAGATATCTTGACCTAGTTGGGCCAAATACAATGCTGATAGGCAGAATCTCCTGGTCTGTGCTGGATCCAGCCCTTTGAAGCAGAGAATCAGCTCATTGAATGAACATTTTAAATGCCTAGAGAGATAATAGGAATTGAATTTTCACTCTGTTCTGTAATAATATATATCCAAAGTATCATATCACTGATCAGCTGTGTGAGATCAGATAAGTCACTTACCGTCTCTGAGCCTCAGTTTCCTCCTCTGTAAAGTCTGGGTTTGATTTCTAAAATGCCTTTGGCTACAAAATTCTTTTTTTTTCATTATAGCTTTGTCATCTCTCTAGCCCTAGACTGACTGATGGCAATCCGTAGCCTTAAACGCCAGCAAGTCTTAGTCCTTTCCATGGTGCTTCCTCAAACCAATAATGTTCATTTTTCTACTCACAGGCATTTGTAGAGATTTTCAAAAGGCATCTATGATGATTTTAGTCCATTTATTTTTTTGTACATTTGAGACCAGATGACCTCAACAACTCAGTTGTTTTGCTTGTGTACCTGGATAATGGCATAAAAATAAAGCATGCTTCTTTTTGTAGAAATAACCAGCATTTTTTTTTCCAGCAAGCATTGCTGTGAGAACTGAGCTGGTTAGTGAGAACTGAGCTGGTTAGTGAGAACCAAGCTGGTTAGATATTGTTGACTTCAGCTATGAGGCAACATTAAGAGAGCAGTTATTTGGTATTTACCCATATTCCTCATCATCAGTCAAGAATCTTTGTTCTAATTAGTGTTTAAAACCACTGAAACTAAAAACAATCTGTGGAAGTGGGCTTTGAGAATGTTTTAGGATAGGATAAGTTTATTTATTTATTAAAAAAATAGTCACTGAGTGCCTACCAGGTAGTCTTTGGATTATCAGTGAACCAAACAAAGATCCTTGACCTAATGGAGTTTATTTTCTAGCAAAGGAAGACAGACAATAATCAAAAAGCATAATAAATATTTGTTATATATATATATATATTTTTTTTTATAAAGTGATAAGCTATGGAAAAGCAAAAAAGTTGAGCAGGAAAAGGGGAATGAAAAGTGCGTGGGGAGTGGAGAGCTGGGTTGTAGTATAAATACCATGGTCGGAAAAGGAGGTGTGGAGGGCAGAATGGCTCCCAAAGATGTCATGCCCTAATTCCTAGAATCTGTAGATGGGTTAAGTTGCATGGCAAAAAGGACTTTTGACCTTTAATTAAAGTTACAGACCTTAAAATATGGAGATCATCCTGGGCTATCCTGGCTAAACCAACCTAATCAGAGAGCCTTTGAAAACAGAGTAATGGTTAGAATCAGAGAGATGTGGCGGAGGTTGAAATCTGAGAGAGACTCAACCCAGAGTGCGGGAGGGTGGAGGCATGGAAAGCATGGGGAGGAAGGAGGGAGCCTCCGGGAGCAAAGAGCAGCTTCCAACTCATGGTCAGTGAGGAAACAGGACCTCAGTACGACAGCTGCAAGAAACTGAATCTGGCCAATAACCTGGATAAGCCTGGAAGCAGATTTATCCTCAGAGCCTTCATAAAGTAGTGCCGCCCTGCTAACACCTTGATTTCGGCCTTGTGAGACTCTGGGCAGTGGACCCAGCTGAGCCATGCTCTACCAGAACTTTTGACCTAGAGAACTATGAGATAATAAATGGGTGTTGTTTTAAGCCACCGAATCTATAGTAATTGCTCGTGGCAGGAATAGAAAACTAATGCAGAGGGCAAGGAAGTTACCCAGGCTGATAATTGAGAAAAGAATCTTCCAGGCAGAACAATGACAGCCAAGTTCTAACATGAGGTCTGCTTGGGGTGGTAGAGACGGAGCAAGTGGCGAGTATGGCTGGAATGAAGAGAGCGAGGGGATGAGTAGTGGGAGATGAGGTCAGTAAGGCAACTGCTGTGCAGGGCGGAGACCATAAAGGGCTTTGGCTATAATTCCAAGTGAGTCGGGGAGTCATTGCACCATTTTGATCAGAAAAGTGATATGATTTGACTTAACTATTAAGATCATGCTGGCTGCTCTGACAACAGACTGTAGGGAAGAAGCCAGGAGACCAGTTAGGAAGCAATAATGGAAGTCCTGACACAAGACAGTGGTGGCTTAGCCACTGGTAGTGGAGATGATGAGAAATGGTCAGATTCTAGATCTGTTTTGAAGATAAAGTCTATTTCTTTGTGACTTAGATGTGAGGTATGAGAGAGTAATCAAAGATGATTCTGTAATCTGGGGCCTGAATGATAGGAAAGATGAAGGCACCACCAACTGAGATGTGGAAAGCTGTGGGTGGAGGAGATCTTGGGTGGAGGGAAGAATTAGAGTTCAGTTTGAACATACCAAGGATAGGTTGTCTTTTAGACATCCTGTTGAAGATGCATAGTTTGGTAGCAGAATAATGACATCCAAAGATGTCCAAATCCTGACCCCCAGAACTTATGAACATGTCACCTTAGGTAGCAAGAGGAACTTTCCAAGTGTGATTAAGTTAAGGATCTTGAGATGGAGAGACTTTTCTGGGTTATCTGGGTAGGACCAACCTAATCACATGAGTCCTTAAAAGTGGAAAACCTTTTCTGTGGTGGTAGGAGGGAGATGTGATTCTGGAAGAATGGCCAGAGAGATGCAATGTTGCTGGTTTTGAAGATGGAACAAGGAGGCTACTGGCCAAGGAATATATAGGTGGCCTCTAGAAGCTGGAGGTGAGAAAGAAATGAATTTTCCCGTAGAGCCTCAGGAAAAACAAAAACACAGCCCTGCCAGCATCTTGATTTTAGCCTAGTCAGACCCATACCTGCCCTATAGAACTATGAGATAATAAATTTGTGTTGTCTTAAGTCACTAAATTCATGGTACTTAGTTACAGCAGCCATAGAAAACTAACACAGGGCAAGCAGTTGGATATGAGTCTGGAGGTGTTGAAAGCATAGGGATAGTACTTAACACTGTGGGACTAAATGAGACTGACCAGTAGGATGAAGAGAGACAGAGAACAGAAGAGGACAAAGCCCCGAACAGCTGGCACTCAACACCAAGAGGTCAGGGAGGAAAAAGGCAGTAGCAAAACACACTGAGAATGACCAACCAAGGAGGCAAGGGGCAAACGAAGAGAAGGGCAGTGTCCTGGAAAGCAAGCGAAGAAAGCGTATCAAGGAGGAGGGAGTGGTTGCTTACGACAAATGTTGCTGGTGGGTTAGTGAGATGAAGAGTGTGGCAATGCTCACGAGAAGCTTAGCTGCCAAGGAGGGGAGCCGATAAGGATGGTCTGAGGGCACGGTGTGGGCGCCTGCTTTAATAGGAGAATGGTGAGTTCTTTACGGTGTCCAGAGAGAAGGCAGAGAGTGCAGGGTGGGTAAATGCAGCAGGACTGTGTGGGGCTTCTCTTCTGATGCGTCCATTTTCTCAGAAGAATAGAAAGCAGATGAGAATGAGGGTGGGGAGGGTGGTTTGGGTGACTTAACAGACCAGGGACATGGAGCAGGATCACCTGGCAGCATTAAAAGCTCATTAGAAGTTTATGGTCATGAATTTAAAGGAGTAAATAAATGCCACCCCACACATTTGAGAAAAAAATGCCTCCTAGTAACTAGTTACCTCTTCCCTCCAAAGGAAAAAAAGGCCAAATATTAAGGAAAATTTCAAGTGGAATTATATAAGGAAAGCCCAGTATTTCTTTATTTTCCTATCATTTCTAGCCCTACCTAGATTCCTAGAAGGCAGCTGGCCTTATAGGGTTATTAATATTCCTAAATCATTGAATATGTCATATTTTACTAAGTCAAATTTAAATGCTATCCTAGCCTGGGTTCCTCTGAATATCAGAATGTGGACACATTTATGGACAGTTCATTTATTTTGAGGAGTAATCCCAAAGAACAGGATTTGGGCCTGGGAAGAGTTAACAGGGAAAGAAGGAAACCTAATTTAAGGTTCATGCAGCAACTTGATCACCACTGTGGGCAGCTGGGATGTGATCTCACAGGGGACTGGCTGTCCAAGAATGTGCCTTGGAACTGTCCAATGGAGAGACAGAATGAGGGAGGGGTAATTCATTTTCATGCATTTGCTCCTGTCCCCTGCTGGTCAGGTGTTGCCCACAGGGTGTGAAGCCCATCACAGGACCATGCATGTGTCAGAATGCTCAGCAGGTTCCTACAGATGAGATGAGGGTGCAGCTACAGTTCCCTGAGGGTGGCTTGACAACAGTATCCCCAGGACCACATGGAAGGAGCTAAGTCTATACTCATTGGATGTTTGGTTTTCATCACTCACCTTCTTGTCCACTTTTTTCCACGCTGTGTGGCTCATCTTGCCCAGTGAAGTCACCTCCTAGATTAGGAGCTGCTGAGGTTTGGGATTCACTGGTGGACAAGATGCATTCCCTGCCTTCCAAGTCTGACAGTCTGTTGAGGAGCTTCCAGGTTCTTTTTATCCAAGTTCTTTTATCCTGTGTGTGAGGAGCCCCACCTGAATCCTTTCTAAACAGAAAAATCACATGATATGGTTTCTGTATTAAAAGTGGACAAGGGAGTTGATAGGCAGTATTCTGGTTATCTAATGCTGAGTGACAAGCCACCCCAAAACTTAATGATTTAAAACAACAACAATCGTCTATAACTCTCACGGTTTCTTTGTGTCGGGAACATAGAATCTGGTTAGCTGTGTGGCCTCTCTTAATTCCAGTTGGCATCAGGAGGGAAGGCTGAAGGACTGGGGCCTGGGATCATCTTAAGGTTTGCTCACTTATGTGGTGCCTGGTCTGGGATACCTGGGCTCCTTGAACATGCTCTTCATTCTGTGAGACCTCTCCATGTGGTCTCCCCAGCAGAGGCATCAGGGAGCCAGATTTGTTACTGGCCACTGGGGGCTCTCAAGGTGCGTGTCCCCAAAGAGAAAGAACCAGAGGAAAGCTGTATCCCCTTTTATGACCTAGTCTTGTAAGTCCCATAGGCTCACGTCTGCCTAGTCACAGGCCTGCCTAGAGTCAAGAAGAAGGATCATAGACCCACCTCCCGCTGGAGGAGCACCACACTGTGAATAGGGCATTGGGATGGGACATATGTGTTGGTGTCGCATCTTAGGAAATACAGTCTCATGGGCAGTATTATCATCACCATGGCTCTGGCATTTACTGAGAGCTTACTGAGGTCTAGGCATTTGCTAAGTGCTGGAGGTATTCTATTATTTACCTCCTGACGTAAGGTAGCCCCTTTTGTGCAATGAAACAGTGAGACCCAGTGAGGTTAAATGACTGGTATAAGCTCACAAGGAATTCCTGAATTTAGTGATAAAAGGGCAAATAGTTGTAAGGAGTATGTAGGAGCCTTACTTCCAGAGGGGAAACTTGAACCATGGATCCCTTGACGGACTCCTTCTTCAGCAGTTCCTGGGCTGTTTTCCACCACCCCCATTCCCTCCTCCTTCTTACCCCCAGGATCAGCCTATTTTCGATTAGTTCATTAAATTTCACTGATGTTTTCCTACACCTTTTTTGTGCATGCAGATCATTTTAGTTATGTTTTGAGTCTGTGGATTGATCCAGAAACATAAGTATTATGAAAAGGCACACAAACCGATTTAAAAAAAAAAAACAACTTTCTGGGTCATAAATTATTGGTATATTGAAAACTTCTATATATAAAAAAGGACACATTTTCTTAAACCAGTGAATCTCAAACATTCTTGCATCCTGACAGGTTGGGAACTGGTATAGCTTGGAAATACTCCCCTTCCTCCCCCCCTTCTTCCCTCCTGCCTTGAGAACGGCCAGCCTGTAGCACCCAGAAAGCCAGTAGCTCTGAAATCCTGCTCATTTTAAACCTCGTCATTGAACATTTCATAAACACTACTGCTCACTAGGTATTTAATGAGTGAATTCCATAAATGTAAAACCTCCCAAACCTCTGATGCTTCTGTCATCTTCTCCTGCATCTAGGCATCCAGCTTTTAGAAATTAGAAACGTATTTGGTTTCAGAGCCTTGCCTAGGTGCCTAAAAGAGCTAATAAATGTTATTTTGGCCTTATAGGACTGATTTAAACACATACCTTCCAAGGAAGCAGAAACATTATTCTTTTTGTCTAGGTTCATATTGCCATTTAGAAAACAGTTCTTCAGAGGCACCCGGGTGGCTTAGTCAGTTAAGTGTCTGACTCTTGATTTTGGCTCAGGTCATGATCTCAAGGTCGTGGGATTGAGCCCCGAGTTGGGCTCCACACTCAGCAGGGAATCTGCTTGAGGTTCTCTCTCTCCCTCTCCCTCTGCCCCTCCTCATGCTTGCATTCTCTTCCTCTCTCTCTCAAATAAATAAATAAAGCTTAAAAAAAAAAAATAGAGGGCGCCTGGGTGGCTCAGTTGGTTAAGCGGCTGCCTTCGGCTCAGGTCATGATCCTGGAGTCCTGGGATCGAGTCCTGCATCGGGCTCCCTGCTCGGCAGGGAGTCTGCTTCTCCCTCTGACCCTCCTCCCTCTCATGCTCTCTGTCTCTCATTCTCTCTGTCTCAAATAAATAAATAAAATCTTTAAAAAAAAAAAAAGAAAGAAAGGAAAGCATTCTTCAGGTTCTTCTCAAGATGATCTATTCATTCAATAAATTTTGATTATTAAGTGCCAGACACTGGGTGTGGCCATGGGTGGGCAACTCTACAGTAGTGAATCAAAGGGACAAAATTTGTCTGCCCTTATGGAGCTCACATTCTAGTGGGTTAAGACAGCCAATAAATATATAACACATATAATTTGTCAGACAGTGAGAAATGCTGTCGAGAAAAATCAATCCAGAGAAGGGAATAGAAGTGTCAGAGCATATCACTGTACCTAGGTATGTTTCCATGGTTCCCATCTTCCCCAAGTAGAAGGCCTTACCATGGCCCAGAAAGCCCTGTGTGAGCTGGTATCTATTCTCCCTGACCTCAGCACCTTCTCAGTTCTCAGTCACTCTGGCCTCCTTACTGCTCCTTGGGCATCAGCATCATTCCTGTTGGTGGCCCTTCCATGTCTCTATTCATCACCGCTCTTCCTTCAAATAACCATAAAACTAACTCCTCATCTCTTTTTGGTCTTTACTCAGATGTCACCTTATTGGCAATGTCTCTCCTTGTTTTAAATCTTAGTCACCTCCTTACCTACCCCTTGCACTCCTTACTCTCCAGGAGGTCACAGCCCAGCAGAGGTGGTGACGGGACATGCCCAGTTGGGCACCGGCATAGGCAGAACAACATCACAGGCTTCCTCTCCAGAGGCAGGTCCGCCTGTGGTTGGAAAGCCCTCTAACTTTCAGTGTTGTTGGGAGAATTCTCAGTGAAGGCCCTGCCTAGGGTCAGCACTGTGGGGACTCTCCCTGGCTTCTTCAGTAGCAGTGATCCAACCCTGAGCCTAATTAGTGGAAATTCCCAAGATGGTATTTGCTTTTGTCATACCGTGGCATAGTATCTCCTATGGACTAGATGTAGTCTCGTGAAATAGAGGGCCCTCTTTGAGATGGATTCTTTCTCCCCCATGATTTTTGACTGGGTGTGTTTGGTGTGTTTAGTCTGCTTCTCGTCCTTGGCAAGGCCATTCTTGTTTTGCTTCTCTCTCTCATTACCCACTGTGGCTGCCTCATCTGAGGCCTCAGCTTCCAGTTTCACTGACTATGCTGACCTTTTATATATTTCTTGTTTCTGTTCAGAAACCGAAACTGCATCTCATACATGGCTGGCTTATATCTGCCTCATTCCCATTTTATTTAAAAAAAAAAAAAAAAAAAAGCTTTTTTACCCCTTGTCTCTACCTATTCCTTACAGCATTAACAAGAACATCCCTGCTTCCACAGGCCAAGTTCAAGAGTCTGTGACTTGTGGCATAAACACCATTTAAAATGTGATTGTCACGGGTTGGGTTTCCTGGGAAGCCAACTCTGAGGTGTAGTTTAGCATTCAGGATGTTTATTAAGGGGTGGGAAGGAAGCAAGAGAAAGGAGGAGAAGTCGAATTGTGGTACAGCCCCAGCGACGACCTTGGTCAGCCCCCCAGGCATCTCTGGAGCTAGAATGGCTCTTCAGAGTTGTCTTGACTTGCGCTGGGATGGTCAGGCCATTACCCCCCCAGCATCCCTCAGTCATTGCCTGTTGGCCACCTTGGGAAAGTGTGTGACCTTGAGCAAAGAGGGCCTCTGAAGCAGAGGTCATCCCTGTAGAAGCCAACAGCAGCCCCAGCAAATGTGGCCAGAGGACCTCCCCAAAGGGGGTATCCAGGCAGTGCCTCTCAGCTTCTTCCACATTAATGTAGGTGCAGGGCAGCGATAGCTCTGAGATACGATGCAGTGCTTTCGGTAAGAAGTAACCTCCATTGTCATTTTTAGTTCGTGATTGAAATTTGCTTTATTTCACTGAAAGCATAGGCTTTTGGAGCCTGAAGAGGCCATAGAGATCCTCTCTCCAGCCCTCTTTATTTAGTGGATGGAGAAATGGAGTAATAAAGGAGAGGAAATCTGTTTGGTTTCCCCAGAAACATACCCTAAGACAAGGATTTGAAGAGTAAGTGGTTCATTTGAGAGGTTCTCCCCCAGAAATATCAGCCAAGAAGTGGGCAAGTAGGACAGGGAAGAGAAGGAAGCCAACATAGGTGCATTTGCAAAAGAATTACTTCTGTGGATACCTGGAGCTCAGTCCCCTGGGGGAACTCAGGAAAACAGTACACACACTTTAAAGGGCAGAGAAGCTGGGATATGTGCCCAGCAGTTTGCCCCATCCACCCTTGGCTGAGGGCTGTTTCCTGGAGGCACTAACTTCCCTGCATTCCCAGCTCACTCGGTGAGTGCGGCCAGCCTGTTCCCAGAGCCAGAGTAAAAGTCACAGGTGGTCACAGAAAGCTGCCTTCCCCATGTAGAGGTGAGCGCTGAGGACACAGGAGGGAACGGGAGGCAGCAAGAGCAGAGATCTAGTCCCTCTTTTTGAGAAACAGTCTAATTGGCAGGCCAAGCACACACATGGCTGAAAGAGCACAGACGTTCACAGGCATTTGTAGCGTTTTGTGTGGACAATACTGTATTCAAAGCCAAGCATTGCACGTGTCAGTGCTGAGGTGCTGCTCTCTAAGGGCTACCTCAGAAGGAAAGATGGTTTTTGTTTTGTTTTTTCATTTTTAAGAACAAGTCTCCGTCAAAATTTTGAACATGGATTGATGTGGCCTGAGAGGCAAGGTAGCATACTGGTGTCGAATGGGGGCCTTTGGAGGAGGCCGTCTGGTTTTTCATCCTGCCTCCATCACTCATTGGTCATTGGATGGTGGGCACATTAAGCCTCAGTTTCCTCCTGTATAAAATGGGGAGAGTAAAAGAACCTAATTCATAGGAGTGTTGAGAGCACTCATGAAGTAATTGATGTAAAAACATTGAACCGAGTTGCCAGAAGAGAATGGTAAGGTAAGGGCAAGTGGGAAAATGATTAGGGCATGAGATTCAAGAAGCAAGAAGAGGAATGCTGTGAGGTACAACCTCTGGGATGCTGGGGGAAGTGATGGGGAAGGCTTTATAAAGTTGAAAAGGGCTGCCCACTCAGACTGAGTTCTCATGGGAGCCTGGGTCCCATCAGAATGAAAGTTTCTGGGGAAACCCAATATGTAAAAAATATAAACAGAGCTACTCGTTTGAAGGTGGAGCGGGGAAGCAGGGTCCTGTCTTCTCCCCTCCTCCCTCAAACACCCACAACCCCTGAGGGAATTCTGAGAAACCCCAAAGCTGTGAGAACAAAAACAATTTCTAAAGAAGGATTTTTAAAAGCTACTGTAACACCTCATTTGTTCTGTATTGAGTTAGTTTTCCAGAAAAACACTTTTTTTAGAAACTCATCTTGGTTGAAATTTTAAGTGTGTTACTTTTTTGCCTTCTTAACAAGGCTGAATGAAAACCTTTTAATCTGTTCTTGATGATTTTTGATTCTAGTAATGAACATTTAGTTATGGTTCTGTGTTTTAATGTGGTGAATTCCAACCTCAGAGGTTCTGAAGAGTTAGGACTGTTTACTTACTTACACTGTGCTTTTTAAATGTTACAAGAAGCAGCATGGCTTCAGGGAAGGTCTCAGAATTGGGAGCCAGACTATCCAGGTTTGTCCTTCAGCCTTGCATCTTATTAACATAATGACCTTGGGCAAGTACTTAACCTCTCTTTGCCTCAGTTTCTTCTTCTATAAGTTGGGAACAATCATCCTACTTAGCCTGGAGCGTTATTGTGAGAAATAGATAAGTTTTTGTACTCTCGCTGCTTAGAATAGTGCCTACATATAAAAAGTGTCATATAAGTGCTGTTGTGATAATGACGATGGTGATGATTATATCTGTTTTTATTTTTATTTTTTTTAAAGATTTTTATTTATTTATTTGACAGAGAGAGAGATAGAGAGAGCGGGAACACAAGCAGGGGGAGTGGGAGAGGGAGAAGCAGGCTTCCTGCCAAGCAGGGAGCCCGATGCGGGACTCAATCCCAGGACCCTGGGATCATGACCTGAGCCGAAGGCAGACACTCAACCGACTGAGCCATCCAGGCGCCCCTATATCTGTTTTTATAATTCTTCCATCGTCTTCTTTGATGTAGCTTAGTGGTTAAGCCTATAGGCTTGCAAGCTAAATAACCTGGACTTGTCTCCCACCACCATTGTGATTTGGGGAAAGTTCACTAATTCTCTGTGATTCAGTTTATTCATCCGAAAAGTGGGACTAATAATACAAACTAGTTCACAAGATTGTTGTGAGGATTGAATAGGATAAAATTTGTAAAGCCCTTAGCACAGTATCTGGAACATTGTGCCATAGCCATCATTAATTATTAAGGTTCTAGATGAAGGATACTCTAACAGTAGTGTACTGTAGAGCCAGAAGTTTTTACTATATTGACTCCTTCGAAGCCTTACAAGAAGTAGGTTCCTTCTTGTTACTTCATTGGTTTCAGTTAGTAGAAATTGTTTATCTTATTTAAACAATAAATGTTTTCACGGTGCCTTTTAGCATTGGAGTAAGGAATGGATGGGCAGAGGGATTAACCACTGATGCTGTGTAATACGGTGTTTATTATCAAAAGCTGACTTAGAACTTTTAGATATATTTGTGTAGAAGGAATTAGATATTTTTTGATTAAAAGACTGACATGTTAGTATTCATACAAAGGGATACTGTCAAAGGAAGAAAAATAGTAAAGAAATGTGTTGGTAGAAATGACTTAGACGCAACATGCAGTAGGTAGCAGATTTTCTGATATAGAATAGAGACCAAACATGTGATAAAAAGTAGGCAAACAGATAGTGATCTTGCAGCCTTGGTTGGGAGAGTGGGGAAAATGTTCAGCCACCAGTGTACCCCTTGGTACTTAGCATTTTGAGAGCTAAATTAGGTCTATAGAGCATGCCACTATCAAGACTAACCCACGCATGAGGGTTTTGTATAGCCAACATTTTATTGCATATTCAAGTGTAAAGAAAAATTCACCAGTGCTTGAGAATAAGGCACAAGGATGATTGCACGTCCTTGCAGTGTTATGCTGGAGCATTGTCAGACATACCCAGGCAAGGACCAATTAATTCTCTAGGGAAATGTATTTATTTATTTAACTTTATTTAACTTACTATTTGCTATTGATTGAGACCCAAACTTTATAAAGTTAGATGTTAATTGTAGATAACTTGCAAATTATTTGTGTCTGATGGAGAAGATAACCCCCAAAGTTTAGAGTTTTATTGACCTGTAGGACCAGTTTTATATCTCAACTAACAGTCTGTATTTTTAAGCTTACTGTGTTCTTTCATTGACTATATATACTTCAGTCTTTCCTATACTCACTGAACCAGATGTATCATCCTGCTGGTTTTCTCATTAACAATTTAAATAAATATTTGACACATGCTTAATTTATATTTGTATAAGAGTCATGTTTTTAACTTATTGAAAACTATATCCCAACAAACAACCTACCTGTTAATGGAAATTTCCTTTCTTACTGTTTTTTACTTCCCCTAACATTTTGTTTACTTTTCATTGTAATTTCAAAATTGGAATATATTTTATAGGTCTTTTATTTATTTTCATAAAGGCATTCTGTGAAGCACAGAAGCCAGTATAGGTAGTTAAAATTTTTAAACCTGATTTTTTAGGCTAAGTTGAATTGTGAACCTAATGATTGCAGTAAGATCCACATTTCCAAAATGTGTGTAAGTTAATGTAACAATTTTACACAGTTTTCATGTGATTGTACAACTAGTTGCCATTTGTTGTAGTTGACTGATTTGTGGAGCATGACATCAAAGATTGTTAAAATGTTCCATTTTATGTAACCAGAGCTACAAATGAGATAGTGATAAAATTTAAAGAATTTTAAATTCTTTAAAATTTTAATTTTAATTTGTTTTTTAATAGTTACTTGCTTTTATAAAGAAATGTTTTGGAATTATGAATATAACATTTAATTTGGATACAGTCCTGCCCACTCTTTACTCCTCATACAATATTCTGACAAGTCTTGTGATAGGGAAGAGAGGTATTAGGGATGTTTCAGACAGGATCCCAGAATTGAATCATACATTTAACTTGTGACCTTTAAGGTCGCTTGGATTGTTAAAGTTATGTGATCCAAAGGTTTTCATGAAAAACTTCTTATATTAGTCTCTCCTCCTTTTGTTAGAAGTTTGCTTTCAACTGTCTTAGATACCTTAACTAATATTTACATGATAGGTATCTGTTTAATATTTAATTCTTTGGGAATGGAAGCTCCATGAGGACAGGTCATGTCTGCTTAATTCACCATTGTGTTCAGGCATCTGTCACAGTACCTGGTATGCAATAGGCCCTCAGCGAAATATTCCAGGGTGAGTGACTACATGTTTGCCTTCACTCTGTTACAAAACAAGGAACACATTTAGAACTTGATCATAGACAGATGATTTTGAATGCTGAATGTGGCTAGAGGTTTAGTTCAGGGCTTTCCCCAGTGGTAAGAATTGTGGAGACACAGCATATCCTTCAAGTTCTCTTGTTGTCTTCTGTCTCAAACTCATCCATTCTCCGCAGTGTTAGTTGTTATTGTTGTTTAATTAGCCTGTTTGGAAATTACCAAAATGGGGAATAAGTTGATAGCAAATGGTAGAGCCATTTCTATCCAGACAAACCTTTGGTTCTCAAAAGTCTTAGAAGATGATAAACCTGAGAACTCCCAAAATGCTAAGAGAGATAACTCAGAGAATAAAACAATTAGTTGTACATAGCAAAAGATCCCCCACTCCCAATTCATTGTTGCTCTGTCCTTTTTCTCTCTCCTGTGTCTCCAGTTCTTTCCCCCTTTCTCTCTCCTCTGTCTCCAATTCCTTCTCCAATTCCTACTTCTGTTTCTTGTTCTGAAAATGAGTACTTTGAGTACCGATTTGGTGCTATGTAGCCCACCAAGTTTAAGAAATGTAATAAACTGCCTTTATCTGGGGATGGTATTAAAAGTTTCCTAAGTGTTCCAAGTTTTAGCTTCTTTCTCACAAATGCTAAAAATGAAGATTTTTGTAAAATTCAGAGCATGTATTCAGTGTGTTTAAATTGAATATATATATATGTAATTGAATATATTATGTATTAAATTTGTAATTTTTATCTGTATAAACAACTCCTTAAAATTTTGGGGGGCAAACCAAATTCTAGGTAATACAGGTTTAGTATCCTCATCCTTCCAGTCCAGTGAGATTAGTTCTTTAAATACACTCATTTTTATTTATTTATTTTTTTATTCTTATGTTAATCCCCATACATTACATCATTAGTTTTAGATGTAGTGTTCCATGATTCATTGTTTGTGCATAACACCCAGTGCTCCATGCAGAACGTGCCCTCCTCAGTACCCACCACCAGGCCAACCCATCCTCCCACCCCCCTCCTCCCCAGAACCCTCGGTTTGTTTTTCAGAGTCCATCATCTCTCATGGTTCGTCTACCCCTCCGATTTCCCCTGCTTCATTCTTCCCCTCCTGCTACCTTCTTCTTCTTTTTTTTTCTTAACATATATTGCATTATTTGTTTCAGAGGTAAAGATCTGAGATTCAACAATCTTGCACACTTCACAGCGCTTACCAGAGCACATACCCTCCCCAGTATCTATCACCCAGTCACCCCATCCCTCCCACCCCACCCCGCACTCCAGCAACCCTCAGTTTGTTTCCTGCAATTAAGAATTCCTCATATCAGTGAGATCATATGATACATGTCTTTCTCTGTTTGACTTATTTCGCTCAGGATAATACCCTCCAGTTCCATCCACGTCGTTGCAAATGGCAAGATCTCATTCCTTTTGATGGCTGCATAATATTCCATTGAAATACACTCATTTTTAAAGCATCAAATATATTTCTGTCTCTCACTAGAGTCACTAAATTGGGCAAAATCTTCATCTCCTTGATTCTCTGTGTCATCCATTCTTGAGCATGGTTGCTCTCAAATAGTTTGAAAGGATATTGTTGAATTAATTTTCTTTTTTCTGAGTTTCCAAATTACAAAGAGCACATATCCACTCCCCTGCCTGAATTAGCCTTCACCAACAGTATGTGGGTAAAAACGTACCTGTAGTCCCAGAGAGCAATATTCCAAGCGACAATATTGTATCCAGAGTTCATTTATAAACTGATTGTCGTGAACCAAACTTAAGATACATTTTTTTCCTCTAAAAATTCTGTTATAAATGTTATAAATGATGGGTTTCACGTCTCCTATCTGACGTGTACACTCAGCGTGCCGTGTTCTTCCTTGAGTTAACTCACACAGTATAGTCCTTCAGCTCATTCAGGTCTCTGCACAGTGACACTTGGCTGCAGTCCTTACCTGACCACCCTGTTGGAAACAGCATTCCTGCAGTCTCTCTCAGCTTTCCTTTTCTTGATAGCACTTAATTGCTACCTGACATTGTTTATTTGTTTATTGTCTGTTTCCTTATACTCAGATGTAAGCTCCACGAGAACAGGGCCTTTGTCTGCTTCACCTTTCTATTTCGTGGGACAGTAACAGGCCATGGCACATCATAGAAGAATTATGAGGTACATTTTCAAAGAATGGGCTTTTAGCCCAAAAAGCTGCTTTTTCCTAAAAATCTTTTAAAGAGGAATTTTTTTATCAGCCTGCCATTTGATTGTATTCAATTTCAAGACCATTTCGGGTGGAGAAAGGGTGAAGTTAATGATGGTATTCCATACTCTTCTACTAGAAGGTTGTGGTATGGGGGCCATTTGGGATTGTATTATTTTTCTGTATTTCACTTTTTTTCCCCTAACTTTTTATTTTGACCAATTTGAAATCTACAGAAAAGTTGCTGTAATAGTTCAATGAACATCCATATACTTTTCACTTAGATTTACCATTTGTTAACATTTTGCCATATTTGTTTTATATCTCAATATACATATATTATTACAGTTCTCATGGAACTACTTAATATTTAAGAATAAGTTGCAGATATGACCTTTCACCTCTAAATGCTCAGTTTGTATCACCTAAAAAGGAGATACAGTTACCATATTCAGGACAGTCACATTGATACAATATATCTAGTGTGCAGACCTGTCTCAATGAGCTCCTTTAGAACAATATACATATAACAATAGGAAAGAAGTCTTGATCCAGGAAACAGTCCCAAATCACAGATTACATTTAGTTAGGAGCTTCTTTTAACCTTTCTCAGTTTTCCGTGTCTTTCATGACATTAACATTTTTTAAAAGTACAGGCCATTTGTTCTGTAAAACGTCCCTCAACGTGGGCTTATTTTATATTTCCTCATAATTAGAGTCAGGTTATGCATTTTTGCAGCAGTATTATGCAGGTGATAGCATATCCTCCTAAGTGTGTCACCCCAGCAGGTACGTGATGGCAGGTGGTCCCATTACTAATGACATTAAATTTGATCACATGATTTGGGTAATGTCCAACAGATTTCTCCACTGTAAAGATACTTTTTTCCCTTTGTAATTCAGAAGTAATCTGTGGAGAAATACTGTAAAACTATGTAAAGATCCTACTGCTCAACAAACTTTCACCGAATGGTTTTAGGATCTCCGGAGACTCTTGCCTGAATCCATTACAATGACAGTGGTTGCAAATTGGTCATTTTCTGACTCTTTCATTCCTTATATATTTATAAATTGCAAATTCCATTGTATATTCCATTGTAAAGAAGGGCTTCCACTTTACCCATTTGTTTATTTCCTTATTACAAATATGGATTCATGGATTCTTTCCTTAAATTCATTGTGTTATAATCCATTACCGTCATTTATTTTGATGTTCAGATTGTCCTAGAATTGGCCTAACTGCACTGAGCCCTAGCATCTGGGGAGAGAAATACCGAATCCCAAGAGTAGGAAATAGTTTTAGTACATTCACAGTGCTTCTGAAATTTTAATTGCATACAAATCACCTGGGGCCCCAGATTCTGCATTCCTAACAAGCTCCCTGGTGAAGCTGATGCTGATGGTCTGTGGACTGCAGGTGAAGTAGCAAAGGTGTAGGAGTCTGTAGGCTGATCTGGAAGACTTAAAATACATTTTGCTCTACCTGTATTAGTATGAAAATTCACCTTAATAACATGGAAGAGACTGATCGTTTAAAGAGTGTATGAGCTCTGGTAGGCATGGGGAGAGAAGAGCTATACCCCAGCTACTTGATTCCCAGAAATCATGATGATGTGGAATACCGTATTCCCCTCATTCATGCTTACTTTTGAGTTTTCTTAGAGATCCTGACCTTTCAGGAAGCTGTCTTCAGCTCCAATACCCGGGATCAGGGGAAATCATGACAACCTCAGTGGAGGATGTGTCTCTATCTGTGTTCTCCATTAATCAGACCAACTTTACTGATACCAAGGGAAGTTAGGGAGTTTGAACTCTCCTCCTCAAAAAAGAAATATTTATTTTTTTGCCCCACAAAAGTGATGAGTTTCCTGTCATTGGCAGATTTCAGTGGCTTTTGGTCAAATAATTTCCTTTTTCCCTTTCAAAGTTATTTTTAGACAGATAGTTGGCACTCTGGCCATCTGCAGTCTGCCACCACTACATTCATAAAAATTCCAATGTCCATGGAATTTTGTATTGCTTAGTCATCTTGTCTAATCTATTTACATTTTTATCAGTAATCCTTTTTTCCCTTGGCATAATTTCATTTACCCATCTGTCATCTGACTTTTCTATTTCCCCTTTCTTCATCCTACTAAGAATGGATGGGATCTTCCCTATAGAAGAAGAGAGCTTTACATCGAGGGGACCCCTCTGTGGAGGTTATAGAGGGAGCATCAGAAGTCAGAGGACAGCTAGTGTGATGGACTGTTTGTGCTACTAATCAGCATTGGGAAATGAGTGAGTGTGGAACCCATGGGCACATACCAACTCATTTAACAGAATCCAGAGGATTTCTAAAATGAATGTTTTGTTTCTGTTTGTTTTTATGTTTGTTTTAATCTCTGCCATTTGCATCTTCTGTTTCTGGCATTTAAATAGATAGCTGATAATAGTATTAGACTGAAGTAAAGCTTGGGCAATTTCTGACTTATGAATGATTCACAAGTTCCCAATTCCTTTCAGAAGGCCAGCTCCCACTTCCCTGCTAAGGGATGCCGTCTTACTCTTACTGCAGAGGATCTACCTGCTCCTAGAGCCTCCATCTCTAACAAAGTGCTATATAGCCCTTGTGATCTCTTTCTTGGTCACAGCACATAATAACATGTTCATTGAATTATGTGGGGTTAGAAGGGATTTTATTCCCCCTCTCTGAGTAACATATGTTACAGAGGGTGTTTAATATGGCCGGCCACTCTATGAAAATACTATGTCTGAAAGCTAACCTGGAAATCTAGTAAGATACATAAGTAAATACTTTTTATGCTTTGTCTGTTAGAGGATGCAACCTGAAGATTTCTAATATCAAACTGTATAATTGGTTTAGCCTGGTAATAGATGGTTGTCCCTCAGAGGTTCAGTGGTTGCTATAGAAGCTCAGGGCCAGAAGAACTGTGCTCTGTGCAGGCCACTACTGGGGTACTCAGGGGCTTGGTCATGGCTGGGTGCCAAGGCCCTGTGGAAAGCAGAAAGACTTTCAGTGCCTCAAGTGCTAGACACCTGGTACCAATTAGACCACACCTGCTTTCTGCTGTTTGGCCTCTCCCTTTCTCTCTTCTGTGAGCTACTCTTAAAAAAAATCGCTGAAAATCAGAAACGGTTCAGGTTCTGACTCAGATCTCTGTGTATCTTTATAACCTCTCAAAACTGTGTGAATGCTGGTGATGGTAGTAAGTAGGAGAAAAGTTTCACCTATTCTCTCATTCAAATGTAGAAGAATATCTCATTCGAACATTGAAAATGTCTCAGACAGGTGATCTGCTTCACACACATACAAAAAAGCTCAGCAGGACTGTGGCAGCATCCTCCACAGTGCGCAAAACAGAGTTTAACATGTAGGTACTGGAAGTGCTTGTTAAATGATCCAAAGCAAAAAGCAAAATGGCAACGGAATGCCTTTTCATTTCCCATCTTATCAGCTTTTTCAAAACATCATTTTAATTCCAGCAAACTTGGATCCCTCATTATATTTCCAATGCTGTATTTGAACATTGCTTGAATGTCTGTTCCTGGCTGTGTATGCACACACATATGCATACACTGATTTGCTGTATCCAAACGCAGAAATGCCTACTTAGTTCATGTGATTAGCTGGAAGAGTTGGTTGTTAGGTTGAAGAATACCCTGGAAGTTATATTGGCCTTTAATTTTACCCAAAAAGTCTTTATTTTTTATTTTTTATTTTTTAAGATTTTATTTATTTATTTGACAGAGAGAGAGAGATCACAAGTAGGCAGACAGGCAGGCAGAGGGAGAGGGAGAGGGAGAAGCAGGCTCCCTACTGAGCACGGAGCCTGATGCTGATGCAGGACCTGATCCTGGGATCATGACCTGAGCCGAAGGCAGACGCTTAACCGACTGAGCCACCCAAGCGCCCTTACCCAAAAAGTCTTGAGATGATTTCTTAGAGTGTTACTTTATGACAGTGAGCTGCATTAATTTTACTTACTATGTTGCTAGAGAGGTTATTATAAATTCCCCCAACATTTACTAAGTATCCGCTAGGTTCACAAACCTGTCCTGGGCCCTATCTGTCCCTGCCTTCAGGTTATTTACCATCTTTCCTGATAGACTACAAAAACACAAAGTATGAATACTAATACTAAATCAGCTAAATACCAGGTGCATAGGGCTCCAACAGTTCTCAGAAAAGAGAGACTCCAATGAGGTGGAAGGGTTAAAAGAAGGAACAGTTTGGAAAGATGTATCATTGCAATTGGCCTTAATGGATGGTGAAAAGGAGGACAAAGAGGAGAGCTTTCCATTTAGTGGTGAACAATATAAGCAAAGGCTAGAGGTTGGCATTCACAGCATTTTTGTGGGTCAGTGACAGCTTGGTCCAGTCGTGGTGTAGAGGTTCTAGGTTGGAAAGAGCGGAGATAAGGTGGTAAAGCTTGCTTGGTACCAAGTCCCAGAGGGGTTATGCTGCCACAGAGTGAAGTGGTCTGGAACGTGGTTGAGCAGCACCTGGACAGTCCTGGAGCCGCTCTGCTAGGTCCCACTCTTGCCTCCATCGGTCCTGAGCTTTGTGATCCTGGTTGTCCCACAAACTCCGTGCCACTGTTTCTTCATTTGTAACATAAGGACAGTGATTTTATTTATCTCATAGGGTCGCCGTTGGAGCAAAAGAAATAATAATCACACCAATTGTTTAGCATCATTCTGGGTACTTGGTAAGGCTCATTGCATCATTAATTATTAGCAAGGGAGAGAAAGAGTGATAGCTATGCCTTAGAAAGCTGACTCTGATTCAGGATAAGCTGATTGAAGCTTCAGGAGGCTTTGTGGAGTTGCCTTTTGCCTGGATGGAGTTGAAGACAGAATTTTAGAGGTGTCACCACAATTTCCAGCCTCTATAGGAAGGCACAGGAAAGGGTACGGGGTGATGTGTTGCACAAAGCTGTTCTGTTTCCATTACATCTCCATTTCACAGATTTTAGAAATGATCATGCTTGATAGTCATTCAGAAATGATTTGCTAAGCCTAATCAGCAGTGTTCCTTAATGGCCACAGAGAACTCAATGCCGGTCAGTTAGAGGAAGTGAATTGTTGAGCCAGAAGTAACTGGAAGTTTATTTGCTTCCTCTTTTTTTTGGTTAATATTTTATATTGTGTACCCAGAGGCTGCTGTGCTCACAGGGAGAAGATAGAGAATTGAATCTGAATAAATCAAAATGGAAAATAACTCTGAATATCCCTACAAGAATTGCAGGGCCTAACTTCAATAACTCATGCATGCTAATTCTGTTTGTTGTACTTAACACTTTGGGTGGACAAGAAAATGGAAGGCAGCTCTCTATATAAAAACAGGAATTCTGTTTCATACCTTTCCTTGAAGTTGTTCTTTTAGCTATAAGATCTTTAGCTGGAAGTAAGTTTAATTCATCTAGTAGGAAGTTTGAATTTTTACTAAGCTTATCTTGATAAAAATTAAAAAAAAATAAGCTGCACTTCAGTCCTATCTTCATGGTGGAAAGTTGTATGAAAAAAATTTTAAAGCATGAGCATTATGCTTTGTGAAGAAACAGCATCCTCAAAGGATAACTTTACAAAACATTTACATTTTTGTTTATCACAGTAAGTTTTACTTCCTAAGTGCTACTTGTCTATATTTTGACTCTGAATATTATAGATGCTCCCATATATGGTATGGAGTGTTCTTATATGCAATTTCAAAATAGTCTCAAGGGTCAAAGTTTACAAACGCTAATAGTTCTGGTATAGCATTCCAAGTATAATGCAAAGCATGTACTGACATCAAGAGTTGTTAATTCTTGGTGATATTTGTGGCTTATAAAACATAATAGAGATAATCAGTTAAAAGTGAGTGTGACTGTTATGTTTGAAGAAGCACCTCTCTCTAGTTCTTCATCTGTGTGGTCTTTAATATACACTATGCATATGTGTGTATATATATGTATACATTTATGTATATATGTATCAAGGAATCTCTGTAACTGGCCATGTGCAGCACAGTGTAGTTCTTTTTTTTTTTTTTAAGATTTTATTTATTTATTTGAGAGAGAGAGAATGAGAGAGAGCAAGCACATGAGAGGGGGGAGGGTCAGAGGGAGAAGCAGACTCTCCGCCGAGCAGGGAGCCCGACGCGGGACTCCATCCTGGGACTCGATCCTGGGACTCCAGGATCATGACCTGAGCCGAAGGCAGTCGCTTAACCAACTGAGCCACCCAGGCGCCCAGCACAGTGTAGTTCTATGCCAGGTATTGTAAGTATTAACCTGAATCACATTCCTTTGAATGGATCCAAAAGAATGTTTAGAATTAAGTACAATATAAATTGATTTTAAAATAAGCATATTCTGGCTTATATACTTGGTATTTACATTAATATAAATGGATATTCACTTCCCCTCCCTTTCTGTGTAGTTCAGTCAACCCCTGTCTGGATTCCTTCTCTTCCTGGTCTTCTTCAGACCCCAGTGTCATCATCCTGCCTTTTCTCTTAGCTCCTTTCTTCTACCCACTGTATCAACAATCCTTTACCCTTTTGGCCAGTCCATTTATCCATTTGTGCTGCTTCTCTACCAGCATGGCTGGCTGCAGATCAGTACCACTAGAAAGATGTTGTCCAATTCAACTAGGTTGTCAGTACTGCTGCGTTATTTTTAGTTTTAGTTTTGGATTTTTGTGGGAGGGGTTGTTTGTTTGTTTTTATTATTCTTGTGTATGTGCCTGGACAAATTCTCTCCCATTTCCCATAGCCATGATCCTAAATTTGATCAGTTTCCATAAATTCTTTAACGCAGAGGTAGTTGAGCTGTGGTTCCTTCTTCTTCTTCTTCTTTTTTTTTAAAGATTTGTATTTATTTATTTGACAGAGAGAGACACAGCAAGAGAGGGAACACAGGCAGGGGGAGTGGGAGAGGGAGAAGCAGGCTTCCCGCTGAGCATGGAGCCCGATGTGGGGCACGATCCAGGACCCTGGGATCATGACCTGAGCCGAAGGCAGACGCTTAACAACTGAGCCACCCAGGCGTCTCTGTGGTTCCTTCTTCTGACAGAAACCTCCCTGGAGGGAATTTCCACTCCCCTAGCAGGTACAGTTCTGGTGCTATGGCTCCAGTCTCTGCCTGGGTCAGCACATGGCCATCTTCCCTCTGCATCTGTGTCTGCACAAGGTATTCTCCTTGTCTTTCTCCTGTTCTTATAAGGACACTAGTCCTATTGGATTAAGAGCCCACTACTCCAGTATGACCTATTGCAACTTCATTATACCTGCAAAGACTTTATTTCCGAATAAAGTCACATTCACAGGTACAGGTTAGGACTTCAACATGTCTTTTTCAGGCACATAGTTCAACCCATAATAGGCATTTAGAATACATCTGTGTAATATTTAACATGTGATACTTAACATGTGTGTTAAGGGTTTGTGTTTAATGTTGCATATTAAGATAATGAAGTTAATGAACCAAGTACAGAAGTGTGAAACATTCACATGGTTGTTGAGTATGGGTATCATATCACACATGTCAACTTTTAAAAGTTAAATTCTATTTATTCAGTTTTATTAATGACTGGTTTATTATTGGATACTTCTAAAGTGATTTAATTTACATAACGTAAAGCCTTCATGTAAGCATTCATGCCTATGCTTATAAATTCAGTTTCTAATTACAGAAATTCTTTCCTTTTCTAGCAGAAATGAGTACTCCACTTAAACTTCAGACTTCATTGGTAAAAAATGATTAAAGAATAAATTGTTCAGGAAATACTATAAAGGAAACAGTGATCTACTAATTTATAATTATCAAGTTCCCATTAGCTTCCTTGTCAGTATTTGTGATAAGCATCATCCTTCTAAAATTTTTAGGAAGTGAAGTACCACTGTAAGTTGTTCAAATCAAGAACAACAATTCTTGACAAAACTTACCTTTTAAAAGCACGTGAGGACATGTAATTACCTCTCTTCTTTGGATTTTTCTGCAGTTTTCTTAATTTAGTAAATTAAAATGCCAGTATTCAAATGATCTAATACCAAAGCCTTTTCTTTTGTAATTCAGCAGTATAGTAGTGAATGGACCTCAGTTATGATGACTTATGTGAAAAGTACTTTGAAACTCTTTTACCCTTTCCACAGATTCTTCTTGATTTGCCTGTAACAGTTATCCAGAAAGCTGGAAGGGAAGAATATCATTACGACCTGTCAGCTGCATCATAGGAATAGAAGCATCCCTCCTTCTCCTCAGGCTGTCAGACCAGATCTAGTTCCCACAGCTCTAGTATCCTCATTTTAAATATGCCCTCTCTTGTTGGAGCTGCTGTTCTTCAAAGGAAACAGGGTGGGGAACCCTTACCACCCTGCCCTTCATGGCCTCTTCTCAGACCAGAATCCAGGCTGCTGAAGCTGGCCACAGGGGGACTGGAGGTGACATATACACATATTCCAGCATGACTTCCCCAGGTCAGGCCAGCTTGTAGTGCTGTCTCCAAGTATGTAAGCAGATAGCTTACCCCTTGAAGCCCTGTGTTTTCTCTTAGATCAGCACTCTAGAATCCCAGATGGAATGGGGAAATACTTTCTCTTTAAATGCCACTGGGACTATATGGTGTCTTGAAGTCGGAGGTGAGAGACTAAGTCCGTTCTTCAGCAAACAGGAGAGAATGTTTTTATTTAATATTCCTTTTCTCTTTGTTGGTAGACTTTCTCCGTTGTGACATAGGAAACAGATCAGATTGTGGCAACCCTTTACAAAACATAGAGATAGTTTCTAACTCTCTGAGCTATTTGATGATGATGATGATGGTGGTGGTGGTGGTGGTGATGATGATGGTGGTGGTGATGATGATGGTGGTGGTGGTGGTGATGATGGTGGTGGTGGTGGTGATGATGGTGGTGGTGGTGATGGTGGTGGTGGTGGTGATGATGATGGTGGTAGTGGTGATGGTGGTGGTGGTGGTGATGATGGTGGTGGTGGTGATGGTGGTGGTGGTAGTGATGATGATGGTGGTGGTGGTGGTGGTGATGATGGTGGTGGTGGTGATAGTGGTGGTGGTGATGATGATGATGATGGTGGTGGTGGTGGTGGTGGTGGTGATGGTGGTGGTGGTGATGATGGTGGTGGTGGTGATGATGATGGTGGTGGTGGTGGTGGTGATGATGATGGTGGTGGTGGTGATGATGGTGGTGGTGGTGATGATGGTGGTGGTGGTGGTGATGATGGTGGTGGTGGTGGTGGTGGTGGTGGTGGTGGTGGTGGTGGTGATGATGGTGGTGGTGCCACCACCACCTTTTACTAGTAAAGCCACTGTATTCTACTCATTGCCTGGAAAATAGAAATCATAAAGTTACGGTGTTACACTGACAAGAGCTTATTGGAATTGTAGAAGTTTTCAACCCTGGGACACAGGAAAGTTTTTAATTGATATCGTCTATACATGTTCACAGAGATATGCTCTAGATCAGGAATTGGCAAACAATAGCCTAAGGGCCAAATCTGGTTTGCTGCTTGTTTCTTAAAAAAAGTTTTATTGGAACACAGCTATATCCGTTTGTTCATGTGTTGTTTTTGGCAG
Organism: Mirounga angustirostris; assembly: GCF_029215605.1. NCBI lineage: Eukaryota > Metazoa > Chordata > Mammalia > Carnivora > Phocidae > Mirounga > Mirounga angustirostris. The sequence continues at coordinate 119,763,877 of NW_026991714.1, forward strand.
ATTTACCCTATAAGAGCAGAGTGGAGTTACAACAGAAACCATAGAGTCCACAAAGCCTAAAATATTTACCATCTAAGCCATTACAGATAAATTTTGCCAACGCTTGCTCTAGGTAATGCTTCCAAATTGTACAACCATATTATTGAAGAACTTTAAGGGCCATTAGAGATTATGTAACCCAAGTCTAAAACAATGCTCTAGATGGGTAGACCAGGGCTCATGAAGTGCTTTGCCAATGATCTTAACTGTTTGCTGTGATTTTCTTTTCCTTTTTAAAAAAGGAAGATTTTTCCCATGACATTTTTTATCATGGCAACATATACATAACATAAATTTTACCATGTTAACCATGTTTAAGTGTATAGTTCCGTGGCATTAAATACATTCATATTGTTGTACAGTCATCTCCACCATCTATCTTCAGAACTTTTTCACCTTCCCAAACTGAACCTCTGTACCCATTAACCTAACTCTCCACTCCTCCTCCCCCACCTAGTCCCTGGCAACCACCATTGTACTTTTTGTCTCTATGAATTTGACTACTCTAGATACTTCATATGAGTAGAATCATACAGTAGTTGTCCTTTTGTAACAAGCTTATCCATAACTTTTTTTAATTGAAGGAAATGTGCTATACAGAAACAAGAAAATTCTTATCCCTGACTTATTTACCACTTGACTTGGCCCAAGGTAAGCTGATCAACTTTAATGTCCTCAGCTCTTAAAATGGTGCATTTTAGTATCTTTCTCTAAAGAATTCAATACAGTGTCATGGTATTAGTCAGCTATAGTAAAAAAGAAAGATCTTAAAATTTATAGTAGAATAGTCACAAATATTAATTTTGCATTTAGGTATTTGCTTCCAGCATTTTGGTATAAGGGAACACAAATGAATACTCAGATAGTAACTTTGTGGGCATTGGAATCAGAGTCAAAGGTGAAGGATGATAATCCAGGTCTCCTAAACCACTGATGGGTAGGATCAGAGCATACTTCTCTGGTGACTAGTTCAGAGTTTGCCAAATTCAGTGTCTCCCTGTCCTAGACAGTGCTGCCTGTGCACAGCTCACATCTTGCCCTTTGCTCATCATTCTTTTTCTATTTACATAAAGCTACTCCAGATGGGGTAAAATATAATTGATTATGTTTTAGTTTACTGTCACATTTCAGTTCTGCCCCCACCCCCCCAAGACTATACCCAGGTCACTCAATTGGAATTTTGAGTGTTCATAAAACTCTTTAGACTTTGGTGTACATCCTATTCCTTGATTTCATCTTGAGTAATTTAAGTTGTGATTTTCATATTTTACTCATTTGCCACTTAGAGAGTAACCTTATTTTAAAATTCTTAGAGGGCAAGGAAGGGCAACTGGCAGCAAAGTTAGGTAACTAAGTGTTGCTTCCACATACATCCTCAGAGCAAGTAGATCATACTAAGGCATTTGTCCTAAGTATTTGTTTGTCATTAGGTCTTAAATTATGTCTTCTGTTTTATTGCTGTTTTGTCCAAATAGTAGGGAAGGGTACAGATACAAAATTCTTAAAATTAATTCAGTGTTTGTTTGCTTACTGTGTATTAAGTGCATTGCTGGTATTATCTCCTACAATCCCCTTAAAAACTCCTGAAATATGTACTTTTATTATATCCATTTAAGCGATGAGGAAACTGAGACACAGAATAGTTCTTTGCCCTATGACATATAGCCAGTAAGAGATTGTGCCCGGGGCACCTGGGTGTCTCAGTGGGTTAAGCGTCTGCCTTCGGCTCAGGTCATGGCTCCAGGGTCCTGGGATCAAGTCCCGCATGGGGTGGGGGGTGGGGGGTCCCTGCTCAGCAGAGAGTCTGCTTCTCCCTCTGCCCCTCCCCCCTGCTCCTGATCTCAATCTCTCTCTCTCATATGCTCTCTTTCTCTCTCAAATAAATAAATACAATCTTTAAAAAAAAAAAGAGAGAGAGAGAGAGAGAGATTATACCAGAATTTGAATGCTGGCAGTCTTGACTGCAAAGTCAGATTTCATTTATTTGCTTGTTCATCTGTTCATTCATTTATTCACAAATACTTAATGAGATCCTGTTATGTTTTAGAATTGATTCAAGGGATACAGCAGTAATGATAAATCATGGAGCTTTTGCTGTTAACCACTTTTCTATGAACCATCTTGTATTCTTCTTCATCATCTAGTCTAAGATGCTTGGATGCTAGTGCTTTTTTCAGCTTCTCATCAAGAAGCTATTAGGAGGTTTTGGTAAGTGGTGGGAGCTTTTCCAGTGAGCTAGGATAACCCCTTTCAGCAGACACAAATGAAGAAACCATTGAAGACAAATGTTGTTTCTTTCTTCTTGAAGTATCACAGACAAGTTATCATAGCTTCTGAAACTTCTGTAGGGTTTATCACCCTGAAGGCCAAGAATTAAGAGTATCTACCTTAATGTCGCCCTGGTTTAATTTAGGCCAGTATTCTCTTAGTTTTCCTGCAAACCTGGACACAAAGTAATCAGTATCTTAGTCATTAAGTCTGAATAGTTGAAGACAGTATGAACACACTAATTTGCTTTTTGTTTTCAAGGGTGTTTTTTGTTTTGTTTTGTTTTGTTTTTGGTCCAAGACAGAATTGTGAAGTACAAGAGAGAAGGTTGTCTTTGGTGGTTTGCTTTCCTCCTCTTTGAGTTATACTTCCCTTCCTCCTGCTGCTTCCCCCACCTCCCAGCCAGCAAAGTGTTATAGTTAATATCCTGCTCAAGTATGAAGTCATAACTAAAGCCTCCTGTCCTTCCCTGGCCTTTCTCCCTTCCTTTGGACTAAGAAGTCTACTAATCCTGGTGAGCTAGGAACCCATAACTCAAGTGATGGCTCATGAGGACTTGACTGTGACCCTGCCTGGAGATTTTGCATTTTAATGGAAAACATTACGTTTCTGCTACCCCTTCACTGGAGAGGAGTAAATAAAGATTTAACACACACTTCTGCAATGTTGAATTAACTCAAATTATTACACATTTGGGGGGAATTAGTTTTCTTTGTGTGTCTTTGAATTGCTTAGTGTGAAATATTTAGGCTTTCCCATCTTGTTTTTAAAAATTGGGTGTGATAAATATTGAGTTCGGAGGAAGAAATACTTTGTGACCATTGCATGCCTTACTTTATACTGTGTCCTAGATCCATTGCCTTGCCTGGAGTGTCTCATTCATCCTGTAAACTATCTCAGCATCCAGGACCTCTGCTGGGTTGTACAGGATTACCAGGTACTATTCAACTGCTGGTGGTCTGCAAGATTGCCACTTATACCTTATATTTTTACAGTCCTTTACAGTTTATAATTTAAGAAACATTTTTTCACTTATCCTCTCATTTAATCTTCTATATGTTCATTATAATAACACACAAATATAGAAAGAAAAGACCCTTGATTACGGTAACATTAATCTCAGTTTTCTTTTTCTTTTCTTTTTTTTTAAAAGATTTTATTTATTTGACAGAGAGAGACAGCGAGAGAGGGAACACAAGTAGGGGGAGAGGGAGAGGGACAAGCAGGCTTCCCGCTGAGCAGGGAGCCTGATGCGGGGCTCGATCCCAGGACCCTGGGATCATGACCTGAGCCGAAGGCACACACTTAACGACTGAGCCACCCAGGCGCCCCTAATTTCAGTTTTCATAGGAAGAAAATGAAGCCAAGGGAAGTTAGGTGACTTACCCTGACTGAAAACCAGGTTCTCTTGCTAGGTCCAGTGTCCCTTCCTCTAAACTACAGCTACCTGTAAAATGAGGACTTTTTCAAATCATGTGCCTAGACTCCTCTGGTATTTGAATGTTTATGTCACTAAATTTTTATATTGCACTTGCCCCATTTGAATTTCATATCATTTTTTTGGTAGGGCTTTTTTCCCTAACTTTTCTATAATCACTCCTAACTTAGAATTATCTACATTCAGATTTGATGAACTATTCTTAGTTTCTGCATGTCAGTCATTTGTCCATTGGTGATCCTGAAGGATTTAATCTGAACTCCCAAAATAAGAATTGTGGTTTTGTCATGTTTTAAAGTATCCATAGCCCTGATGATTGGAGTAAATGCAGTTTTTTTCTTATAGTCTGTACCTATTTTAGTTACATTCTCTGTTCTTCCAGTATAAATGGAACTTGCTCCAGCCAACTGTTGAAATCGCAGTTAAGAAAATACAGCTAGTTTTTTCTGCCTCTCAAAAGAGGGGGGGAAGAAAACAAGTTTTGTTAGTCTGTCTTTTTAGCATAATGTATTTAAGGCACTTTACAATATTTATTTAGCTAGTTGCACAGTCTTTCATAGACTAATCTTGTCCCTATACCTAACGCTATTTATCTGTACTCACTTTTAGGTATATTGACTTAATTTCTTTTTTTTTTTTTTCTGGCTTTCTCATTTATTTTTCATATTCATAGCTTTTAGTATTTTGCCTTGCAGCCTTTATTACTGGCAGAGTCTTGAGCATGCAGGACTAATTTCCGGACCACCAATAGCACTCCTTCTTTCAGCTGGGTTTTTGTCACTTAACACTTTATTAATAAATTTGGTGTATTGCTCCATAATTGTTTCTTGTGGATAAGTCTCTATTCCCTGTTGTGATTTTAATTAGTAGTCTTAGATGGCAAGGATTATGCCGAACACATCTTTGGAAAGATCCCTCCAAGAAGAAACCAGAGAAAGAATACACAGAATATGTCTTAGAGTGCATGCAAATATCCAGCTTTCAGTCAGTATTTATTTGAATGCTTACCATTGTGCCATCCATTCTGCTAGTGAAGCGCAATCAAGCAATGGGTCCCCTGGGCTTACACACTAGTAGGAGGTTAACCAGTTAATTCAAGACAGTGTGATGTGGGACTTGAGAGAATAAGTTGAGTTGTAATGTATGTATGTGGTATATGTATATCAAGGAAGCTCTTCAACACCATCAAGGTGTCTGGGAAGGTAGCCTTTGATATCGTCTGATACCTGAAGGATAAACAAGAGTTGACCAGGGGCGCCTGGGTGGCTCAGTTGGTTAAGCGACTGCCTTGGGCTCGGGTCATGATCCTGGAGTCCCTGGATCGAGTCCCGCATCGGGCTCCCTGCTCGGCGGGGAGTCTGCTTCTCCCTCTGACCCTCCCCCCTCTCATGTGCTCTCTCTCTCATTCTCTCTCTCTCAAATAAATAAATAAAAAATCTTAAAACAAAAAACAAAAAACAAGAGTTGACCAGATTCAGCAAGGGTGGGGAGGGGTGAGGGAATTGGGACAGGATGCTCATTTGAAGGAAATAAGACCCATCTTTCTAGCTAGAGGGTAAAAATGTATATTGGCACTGCAGCATAGAGTTCCAGGGAGAGGCTGTAGAAGTGATGGGGATCTGTAATGGGCTTACTAAGTGTTTGGGTGTTAGCCTAAGAACAAGGTTTTTGTTTTGGTTGTTGTTTTTTAAGATTTTATTTATTTATTTGACAGAGGGAGACACAGCAAGAGAGGGAACACAAGCAGGGGGAGTGGGAGAGGGAGAAGCAGGCTTCCCGCCGAGCAGGGAGCCTGATGCGGGGCTCTATCCCAAGACCCTGGGATCATGACCTGAGCCGAAGGCAGATGCTTAACGACTGAGCCACCCAGCTGCCCCTGAACAGGGTTTTTTTTTTAAGCTGGGGAGCAGCATGATCCAAGTTGTAGTTAGTCCTCTGGCTATGCTGTGGGGAATGGTTTGACAGATAAGAGCTTTAGCTAAAAATTCGTTGAAGTAATGGAGGGTAGAGATGATAGTAATCTCAACCAGAGTAGGTTAAGTGGAAGGATTCAAGAGACATTGTCCTTGAGAATTATTGATTGCAGGAGAGGGGTGCATTAAAAGAAAAAGAGACATGGCTGAGGTTGATTAGAGGTCCTTCGGTTCTGTTCCCTTTTCATTCCTCCATCACTGATTTTAGGTAGTCATAGATTTTGAGCTGTAACATCCATGGCTATAAAATAAATACATTTGGGCCCAGGGGGACACTTTAAATTTTAATATTTTCTAAAATCTCTCTAGGAAGACTTTAGATTACAGAGGAAAGTTTTATGTTAGAGATATTCTATATAAAAAGATTAAATAGCATACTGAGGTATATAAAATAATTTACAATAATGAAAAAGCCATCTCATTTAATATCCCAGGGGAAATGTAAAGTTCTAACCCTATTTTTAAGCATTGTGCTATTAAACATCAGTTCATTGATAATATATTTATTAGCCAAGGACAGAATGTGAACTTTTCAGTATAGAATTATCCATCCATTACCTAGCCTTAACTGAAATAAAAATCTAGACATAAACTATAAAGTAATGAAAGTGTTTGTTAGGTATACAGATAGTTCCAAGTAGTTTCAAGGGTTATCAAGAGCCATTTGTGGTTCCCTGGGAGAGTCTGGATCAATGATCAAATGAAACCAGTTACTGCTTTGGGATTATGCTTCTTTGGTAGGAACTCACCAGTGGCAGTTCCCTCCTAAATACCATATAGGCAGTTATTTCCCTCTCTCCTTTCACCCATTCTTCTCTCCCTTTGTTCCTTGTTTTCTTTCAAGTTAATTTGTTTCTTACCAAACCTCCCTTAAAATCTTGGACTTATGGGCCCCTGGGTGGCTCAGTTGGTTAAGCAACTGCCTTCGGCTCGGGTCATGATCCTGGAGTCCCGGGATCGAGTCCCGCATCCGGCTCCCTGCTTGGCGGGGAGTTTGCTTCTCCCTCTGACCCTCTTCCCTCTCGTGCTCTCTGTCTCTCATTCTCTCTCTCTCAAATAAATAAATAAAATCTTTAAAAAAAAAAAAATCTTGGACTTACGAAGTTCCCTTGAGAAGCGTAAATGATATGGAACTGGTACCTTTGTTTTGGTCTTGGCTTTACCAAAAGCAGGTCTGTGATTATGAACTTGCCACTTCTCAGGATCTTGGTTTCTACATTTGTAAAATGAGAAGGCTGAAGTAGATTCGTGATTAGGGGAATCCCAGTGATGATTCTTTTATCTGCCTTTTTTTTTTCCCGAGTCCTGTATATCCAGTTGCTTCCAGGCCTTTGTTTATTTGAGGGTCCCACTCATACTTGAGATTTGTTACCAGAGCCACCCTCTCAGATTCAGGCTTCTATGGTTTGTTGCAGCCCCACCGTCAGAACCAAAGGACTAAAACGTGAGTTACTGGAAAGCATTCCCAGGTGGGGTGGTTGCTGAAGAGGGAAAAGGAGAAACCACTGAACATTTTACTACAGATTGTGCTACCTCCAGGGACACGAGGCACACATTTCCTTGCAAAGGTTGTAATTCTCTCTCCCACCCCCAAGTCCACCATTTGCAGTTTGGGTTATAGCAGTGCCACTTCTACACCTATCCTCAGGTCCTGCTCTAGCATATTCCTCACCCCTCCTTCCATTGCTAAGGAAAGCCTTCCTAATATCCATCCTCAAGCTCATTTCCTCAGGGAATGCTGATTAGCCCCACTTACTGTCCATCACCAATCACATTTAAGCCCCCCCCTTTGTTAAGTGTTATTCTTTAAAATAAGTTCAGATGCAAAATAGGAAAATGCCAATTTATAATAGTATATTCAGTAGTGTCTTCCATTGTTTGAAACAGGGTGACTTTCCACATATCGATCTGTTTAGTCTCCGAGATGAAAGATCCGAAATTACCCTTCACCTATAAAGTCAACCAAACTTGTTTTCTGTACACATTGTGATTAACTTGACTTATTGAAGCCGATCCTAGCTTAGAAATTGGCATGTATGCTCTTGCAAAATGGTTCTTATAAGGACTGTAAAAATGTGGTCCTTGAAAGCTGTTTGAGAAAATGTATTGCTCTTGCTGTGATATTAGCAATGGTATTTTTTAAATGTTATGTCCCCTCTACATAAGTTTAAGTATAAATTGGATATTTTTTAAAACCTTTCTCTACTTCTTTGATGTATTCAGATTTGAAATAGATCTTGGAACACCTGTATGTTTGCTGGACTAGTGGTTGTTGGGTTTGTTGGTTTACCACTAGAACCATCTCCACAATCTATCCCTCTGATAAGGACCGTGGCTCCTGTCAATAGGAGATAAAACAAATACTTTGCATCAGTCCCCCACCCCACCCCCAGTACTGTCAGTTCCCCAGCCCCCACTGCTCTCACTTCTGCAGAAGCAAAGATGATGTAATTACAACACCTTTTCCTCTAATCCATAAATTGAAACCACCCTTTACTGATTCCCTTTGGGATGTTTGTTTTAACTTTTGTTTTACTGGTGGAGACCACGCCGATTTGCCTGCTACCCTAGGATTACTTGATTGCAGTCTTCTAAGAAGCAAAGAACCGGGTCTAATTTAATGTTTAGCAAAATAGTGGTTGTGGTAGAAATTTGTAAGTTTGGGGAATGCAGTAGAATAGGATTGAATGACGTTAAGGAATCCTTTAGTGCATGCTTTTGAATAAATCTTTAGCAGTGAATGGTCTCTTGTAGATCTCAGAGCCGCTAGAAAGAGAACTGGGGTGTTTGTTTTGAACCTTGCAAATAGTAATAACTCTTTACCTTTCTACTCATACCCCCACCCCCACCACGCTTCTGCTTGCTTACAGTTGTCAACGATACCCACCCCAGAGTAGTAAGTTTGTTAGTGATTTTTACATAAGGTGCAAATCAAGCAATGTCTTCGTCCCCGCTGTGCGCAGATGGGACTAGCTTGGGGAAGACGCAGCTGAGCAGTTTCTCAGGGTGACTCATTATCAACACTGACCGTTGCTTTTAAATCCACCGGGGAAAATGTAGCAGACATTGTTATGATGAAAACAACCGGGAGGGGTGGTGGCGAGGAGAAGAACCGAGATAAAATTTGGCCAAGGCTACGTGTCGCCCTGAAGCCACGGCAGCGGGCGGGCGGGGCGGCCAAGGCACCTGCGAGGAGCGCGGGCAGGCGGGCGTGGCCTGCGGGCGTGGCCGGGGGCGTGGCCGGCCGGCGGCGCCGGCGGTTGGAAGGGGGTGGAGTTGCCCTTGGAGGCGGCACCGGCCCTGGGCCCCGAGGCCCGCCGCGCCCTATCGGGCCCGAGCCGAGTGGCCCCGCGGAGCCGGCGCGCTCCCGCCTGCAGGGGGAGGGCGGACGGGGCGCGGGGACCGGCCAGGCCGCGGCGGGCGCTGTTTCTCTTTCACTTTCCTTCCCTCTGAGGCCGGCGCGCTGGCGGGCGAGGAGCGGCGGCGGCGGCGGCGGCGGCGGCGGCCGCGGGGTAGGTGCCGAGCGGGCTTGAGAGGCGGCGGAGGGGCCCCGGCCGCCCCCGCACTCCCCGCCCAAGTTTGCGCCCCGGGCGGGAGCGGCACCTCCAAGCACCTGCCGCGGCCGGCCTTGCCTGGAGCTGGGAGAGCCCCTTGGGGACGGGGACGGGGGTGGTCGGGGCGGACCTGGGGCTTCGGAGCCGCGTCCTGCCCTCGCGCGCGGAGAGGGCGGCGGGCTGCCGGCTGCCGGCTGCCGGCTGCCGGCGCTCGTCCCCGGGAGAGGCGGCGCGCCTTCCCCCGCGTAGCCCCGGCGCGGCCCGAGCGGCGCGTCCTCCGGGCCCGGGCCCGCGCACCTGCCGGGCGGGCGGGGCGGACTGGTGCTTGGACCGCCCAGGGCTGTGCCGCCGGGTCCCGCCGGAGGACGCGGAGAAGTTCCGTGCCGCCCCGTCACTGCAAGCACTTGCTTCCTTTAATTGTTTGGTGACAGGACTCTGTGGCTTACTCTCTTCATACCACCCGAGGTCGGGACCGTGCATTTCCTCTTTCAGAAGACTTTCTCTTAACTCTGGAGCTTCCTGGCAAACCTGTGGAAAAGGCAGGGCCGCTAGTCCCGATGTATAGAGGAGAAGCCGAGACCCAGGCATGGATATTAAATGCCTTACTGAAAGGTCATACAGGGCTAAGGACCAGAACCCAGACCCCCTTGGCTGTTATTTATGCTCCTTTTGTGTTACACCCTCGGCACAACTTTCCTGAGCGGGTAGGATCTCACGCAGAACCTACTCCGTGCACATTCTTAATGGAGATGTGTCCGTGGAATGATGCCTTTTGCCTCTGTGGTTGCTTTGTATCTGTGAGTTAACAGCTGAGATAGGAGGAAAGTTCCTGTTTATAGGATTAACTTAGGAAATCAGTACCTTCTTTCATGCTGTGTTTTCTCGGAGAACACATTTGTTTGTAAGAAACCTTTTAAACTTTATTTTTTCTTTAGCAACCCCATGTAGCAGCCAACAATGCTAAACATTTTTGGAAAAAAAAAATAATGACGTTTAGCTTTTACTGTGTGCTAGCTTTATGTATATGGTCGCATTTAATCCTCACCACTCTAGGGAGCTGGCACTTTTATGTTTATTTTATAGTTTAGAAAAAAACATTTAGAGGATAAGTAACGTAGCCCAGGTTATACATTTACTAAACATGATTGGTTTCTATCAAAGATTGTATAGTCCAATAGAGGACATAAAGAATGAATGTAACTATAAATCAAAAGGAAAATGTAACAAAAGAGAAGTAAGGATTAAACCCGAGAAGAGAATATACTGAGGATAACTTTGGAGAAGGGTTTCCAAAGGATATAGGTAGGATTTAGACAGAAGGGCTTGTTGGACAGAGGGTATATAGACCCTGCAGAATGGACTGTGAGAGCGTGATCCTTTCAGTTTGCGTAAAGAAAAGTGTTGAAGGGTATGCTAAGGTCAGCCTGTGCAAGGTCTTAATATGGAAAGCTAAGGAATTTAAATGTCTTTCTGTTTGTAAGAGGACCCAAATGTGATAGAATAAAATAAAGCTGGTAGAATGTAAGATGGACTGCAGGTGGAGAGGTAATATTCAAGTAAGGGTGGCTATGGATGAAATGAAAAAGAACATCAACTTGATTTCACTGACTGGATGTGGGGTACAAAATGGAAATAGGAAGCATATTGGTAGAGGGGCGCCTGGGTGGCTCAGTCGTTGAGCGTCTGCCTTAGGCTCAGGTCATGATCCCAGAGTCCTGGGCTCCCTGCTTGGCGGGAAGCCTGCTTCTCCCTCTCGCACTCCCCCTGCTTGTGTTCCCTCTCTCGCTGTGTCTCTCTCTGTCAAATAAATAAATAAAATATTTAAAAAAAAAAAAGGAAGCGCATTGGTAGAGAAACTTGTATTGGCAAGAACTCCTAATAGAGCAGTCAAGCAGATAGCTAAAATGCATTACTGAAGAGGTAAAGATATCAAAACTGGAATTAATCACTTTGGGTGTCATTTGTATAGAGGTGATAGTTAAGGCTCCAGGATTGGATGAATTTGGCATTATCCTGAATTAAATCATAGCAGGTTTACAAATTAATGTGACAGTAAGAGACATGTTCTATTCACCCATTTGCCCAGTTTGGAGCATGTAATGCTGCTAATATGTTATTAATATACTATGAGGAATTTGACACCTTTTTCTCTTATCTTTTTAAAATACTGTGGAAACAGATATGGGAAAGCAGAACCACCAAAAGGAGTGATGACCAGCGATCTCATGATAAATCTGGATGTTAGTTCTCATGCCTCAGGACATCCAGTTGGGAACTCCACACCAGCTCCTGGGATCAGACTTCATCCACTTACTACCCCTCTTTGCCTGAACTACTAAAGCCAGTCCTAGCTAACCACGAATGGCTACCCAGAGGAAACACTTGGTGAAAGATTTCAATCCTTATATCACCTGCTACATCTGTAAAGGGTACCTGATCAAGCCAACTACAGTGACGGAATGCCTCCATACCTGTAAGTATTCTTTAAGTCCTTTACCCATCAGAAGTTATGGGTTACACTAGTTCTTTTAAAACTACCACATTTTGTTTTTATATCTAGATTTTCATCTTTCAAAACGAGTATTCCAAGAATCATCCTAACTTTGAATTTATTTTCAGGATTGAATTTGTCATTGGGATACCGGTGGCATGAAATTTTTCTTGTATTATTATATAATAGTTGACATTTATCTAATTTTAATGTTCTAAAAATCACAAACGTGTTATTGTTTATAGTTTTTAAAAAGTGAACTATTTTAGGTTTTTTATTTTTAAAAATTATATTGAAGGAATTGATCTGCTCACAGGTTTTGTTTGGGTATGCACACTTTAATTCATTGGCTTTTTTAGATCCTTTATTGAGGTATGGTTGACATACAAAAAAACTGTACATATTCAATGTATACAACTTGATGAGTTTAGAGATAAGTATAGACCCATGAAACCATCACCACATCTATGCCATAAAGCTATCCATTACCCCCAAAAGTTTTCTCCCTTGCTCTTATTATTATTATTTTTGTGACACAAACACTTAAATTCTACCCTCTTAGTAAATTTTAAGCATACAACACAGTAATATTACCTATAGGCTATTCTGTGCAGTAGATCTCTAGGACTTAATCATCTATTTAACTGAAATTTTGTACCCTTTGACTAAAAAACCTGCAGCCTCTGTGTCATCTGGGAACTTGTTAGAAATGCACATTATCAGGCCCCACTTCAGAATTACTGAATCAGAAACTCTGGGAGTGGGCCCAGCAGTCCGTGTTCAGTAAGCCTTCTAGGTGATTCTGAAGCATGATCAAGTTTGAAAATCTCTGTTCTAATATGATCATATCTGTGGAACTCATATCAGGTTTCTTTCTCACCTGGCCTATCAGTAGAAGAAGGTTTGGTGGATCAATGGTGGTGAGGTTCATGCATGTGTAAATCTTTCCAAGTTATGGTGATATATGTTATCTTTGGGTATTACTGGCTTATGCTATTCAGTTAGCAATTAACTGTGAACTATCTTGAAATATTAATTTACTGTTGCCCTGTATCATTATTTAACTTGAATGTTTGCCAGTTAAATTATCATCGAACAAATATTTATTGAATACCTACTGTGTGCCAGGCACCATCCATTTCCAGACAGAAAGGATACAGCAGTGAACAAGATAGTCAAAAATCTATGCTCTCGAGAAGTTTAACATTCTAGTGGGTGAAACTGATAATAAACATGTGCCATGTTAGATAGTGATAAATGCTATGAAGGGAACAAAGAAGGGTTGTAGATAGGATGTTATTTTACACAGAGTGTCAGGGTTGACCTCTTTGATGACATTTGGACACAAACCTGAAGGAACTGAGCTCTGTGGCTATATATATGGGAAGAGCATTCTAGACAGAGAGAAAAGCAAGTATAAGGCCTTGAGGCAGGAATGTCCTTGGAAGGTTTATGCAACAGCGCGGTCACTGCAGGTCAGCTGAAAGATTATAGAGTCTTCAACCAGAGTAACGAGGTGTGAGATTGGAACCTGGGAAGAGTGATTGGATTGTGGATGTATTTTGGAGGAAGGGCCAATGGATGTGGCTACTCTAGGGCAAGGCCTTTCTGTTATACTCCATGTTTCTTGCTATACTATCCATGGTACCTGGACACGGTCCACAGTCTGTTTTGTTTTGCTCCTTCTAACACTTGTGCATTATTTTCATGTTTGGATTTCTCCAGCAAAAACTGTCAACTCTGGAAGATGAGAAGAAGGCCCAGATTCTCCAGTTTCTGCCTTTCTAATGCAGATTTTATATCTGTTTTTCTGAAAGAAAATTTTCTGTGGGGCATAATGAAATCTCAATTTAAATGCCCCTTTTTTGGAGGAAAACAAAAGATTCCAGAAGTATAAACAGGTTATAAGCAAGGGCTATGTTTATGTTTGCAATAGCAGTTTAAAGTCTAAAGGGGTAAGTGACAGTTTAACCACACAAGTCATCTTAGCCTGAAAAACTCCTTGGCTGTCATCAAGCCCCTTTACTGGGAGAGAATGTACATGGCCAAAGTGGAATTAAAAGACAGTGGTGAATCATAAATGTGACCTTTATCATCAGCAGGAGTACAGAATAGTAGAGTAAATGATGGAGTCAGGTAGTCAACCTCGTGTCTGTGGAGACCTGAGGATCCTGTAGTACTCATCTTTGTGCACTTTCTGGTCCCTGGATTTCTGGTTATTATTTTGTTTGTATTTATATTAAGGCTTGTAGGCAAAAACTATCCTATTTGCAAAGTATCCTCCTATTTGTAATGATAAAATAAACAGTACTGTGAAACAATGTTCCTCAGTCATTGGTTGGGTCTTTGATCTTACCCAGTTTTATGTATAATGTGGGTCAAATATAATGATACTGTGATTTGAGATAGTATGAAATAGAAAAGTCAGATGGCCAAATGGGACAGGAGAAAAGTGAGAAATGTTAAGTGACAGTGTAGTACACCATAATATTTTTTATCTTGATTTAGGCAAATAAAAAGAATATCTTATTAAAATAACTTTGTATAAATACTATGAATTTGTGAGTTTTTACTGTAAGTAAAGAATGAGTAAAACATAGTTCTTATTATGAAATTCATAATAAAATATAAAGATTTTAGTCTTACTGTTCAAATCTGAAATACATAAGTGGAACTTTATTATTGGTGAGCAAAACCAGACATGGAGTCTGCCCTTCTGGACTTTCTGGTCAAATGAAGAAAGACAGAGTAATCAAGTTAAGAAATATATGAAATAACTGTGGATGCTGATAAGTGTGATGAAACTAATAAACAGAATGATATAATATCAGGTATGGGTCAGGATATTGCAGCAGAATGGCATGCAAGAGAAAAAACTAGAGTGCTTTTTAAAATTTCTAAAGCCATAGGCCTTGGCCTTCCTGACAAGGACATGAGTATGCTTGGGCCTGGCTGCAGTAGAGGTGCAATGGGGTGGGAGGTAGGGATCATGAGTGGTTCTCCTTGCTTTGATAGGGATAGATGAAGTTACTTGACTCTTCCTTCAAAATACCCTGCAAATGCGTTTAATCTCTTCCTCTCTCCTCCTCAAATCAGATAGGTTGATGCTCTCTCATTCTCCCATTGAGAAATTCTGGAGCTAACGTTGCCTGGCTGGCTTCCCTATCGATGTACAAAAATGGGCCAACAGGACCAGCAGGATGACTGACTGTAGTAGCCCTTGATGTTGTTAACACTAGAGCTGTGTGGAAGAAAGAGAAAGAGCCACTTAGAAGGATGGGAGAGGTAGAGACGGCAGGGCAGACTGAGTCCCAGGCTCCTGGCAAGGAGTTGTAAAAAAACAGAAAAACAAAACAAACGCTTATAAAAGCCCCATCTTTAAGTAGACTCATACCTCACCTGTTAACACCATTTCTCTTCAGCAGGCTAAGGACACTTGATAAAAAAAATAAAATTTTAAAATGAGGTAAAAATTAAAACAGAAATGAGTTTTAGCTTTAAATGGTCACTTCATGCTAGATGAATTAAATCCACATTAACCATGGTTATATGTCTGTGAGATAATTTTAACCCAAACCAAAAAACCTAAGGAAATAAACATGTCTACCCAAATAATAATTGAATTACTTAAAATCATTAGTTGTCAGGTACTTTGCTAGCCACTGGGGTAGAGTGGTAAAAAAGACAAATTTGGAACTTAAACTCTATCAAGAAAAACTTCTCATAAGCCAAGAAGAAATTTCTACATGTGTATTTGGATCTTTTTTTTTTTCTGTGTGATCTCATCTACTCTGGGACTTCAGCTGCATGTGCTGATGTCTCCCAAATCTTTATTTCTGGCATAGACCTTTCTCCTGAGTTTCAGAATCCTATTGGATGGGCACTTGGATGTCCTAAAGCCACCTGGGGCTCAGCATGTCTAAAAATGAATGAATGGGATGCCAACACTCAGTTATCCCAAACACTTGACTCCTTTTATCCTCCCTAACAAAATGGGGACCAAGTCCTGTCTGGTCTCTCTGTTTAATACCTCTCAAATCTGTGCCTTCACTTCCACCCCCCTTGTTACTGTTCTGTCAGGCCCTCATTACTTCTCACCAGTCACTGCAGCCCACTTCTAACCTGTGTCAAGGTGTGATCATTTAAAACAGCTACTGTCTTCATCACTCACTTTTCAGCCACCCCAGAATTTCCTAAAGATATCCTAGTGCCCTCAGGAGAAATTAAAGCTACTTCGCTATGCCCACCACTTTCTCCCTTACCACCTACTGCACACACATGTACATACTTGGTTCAGCTGTGTGTTCTGCTTAGAATGCACTTTTCCTGTATGCCCAGCTAGCCATTACCCATCCTTTAAAACTCATCTCCTCCAAGATATGCCACCTACCTGTTACCACAGGCAAATTTGGGTTACATGTATCCTTGGTACCTGGTACTTGAGTGCTTAATAAATGATTAAATGAATAAATAAATGGCCAGTTTGTTGATTATTTTACTGTTTTTCCTTTTAAAGATTCACATGCAGTAATAGGTAGCTTGAAAGGCATATAGGCAATGTCAATTAGGAATTATGTCTTTTGAAAAACTGTCCTCTACAACATAGGTGGAAGCCATGCAGGTCTTACGGAGAGATGCTGGATTGGAGACCAGAGATTGGCAGTTCTAGATTAAAGGATGCTCTGTCTCTTGCACCAGGATCCTCAGAAACTTTCTGAGGTTGCTTAGAGTATGTTTGCTTGTGGTTGTATAGGTTGGTGACTTAAAATGAAGGACTTTTCACTTAACCTAAAAACAAAGGAGCTTTGTTCCAGCAGCTAAAATGTGAAGAATACAGTGCATTGGTTCTTAACTCTTTTGTGGTTAGAGGCCTCTTTAAGAATTTGATGACTCTTGCCTCCGGGAAAAAAAAAAAAGAAGGTTCTAGACATAGAAATCTGTGGTACAGGAAAGGAAGGCTTTCTTCTTTGTGCCCTTTCAGAGATTGTGGCAGTAATCCCTTCACTAAGAACGAATTGTTTGGGAAAACGTTGTTGTACTTAGTTTTTAACTTATGCAAAGAAGATAGATTAATTGATAATTAAGTATAGTTGATGTGACAGTTAAGGGACTTGGTGATTTTATGTGATAGTAAACATGAAGGAACAACTTAATCAGAAAATGATAAAATTTAGGTATGACTAACCATTTATTGTCTTGGAACAAGTCTTATAAAAACACAAGTATTTGAAGGTACAGAGATGTCTTGATGTGTAGATGTTCCATGTTTAAAAACCTTAGGCTACATACACTTGCTATTCACAGTGCAGTCTCCAGACTAGCAGCATCCACCAGCAGCAACATCATCTGGGAACTTGTTAAAAGTGTAAATTCTTGGGCCTTACCATAGATCTGCTGAATCAAAATCTCTGGGGAGAAGGCCAGAAATCCATATAATAAGAAGCTCTTCAGGTGATTCTGTGGTGTACGAGTTTGAAAAGCACAGCTCATGACCAGACATTTATAATACTAGAATACTTCAGCCAGGCAGTTTATAATCAGACAGTAATTAAATCATACTGTAATTAAATCATTCCGTAATTAAAATAAATGCTAATAAAAGTTAAACTAATAGCTGTTATTTATTGTTTGTTGTATTTGTGGTCATGAGCTTTACATTTATTATTTAATCTTCCCAAGAACCCTTCTAGTTAGGTGATATTATTTAATCATTCAACAGATGTTTATTAGCACCTACATTGTGCCAGTCATTCTTCTAGCCTGTGGAAACACAGCAATAAGCAAGACCGGCCTAGTCTGTGCCCTCCTGGAACTTGTGTTCTAATAGGAGAGACAGAAAATAAGCAAGTAAACAGTATCATTTCAGATGTTATGTATAACAAATGCTATGAGAAAAAAATAAAACAGAGAAAGGTCTTTCTTGGGAGTTACCATTTGAGCAGAGACTAAAATAATAGGAAAGAGCAAGTTGTGAGAAGGTTTGAAGGAAGAGTATTTCAGATTTTGTTCCAGTATTTTTCAGAGGCAGGACTCAGAAAGGTTAAGTAACAAAGCTAATAAATGCTGGAGCTGGGTTCTGAATCCTGGACATCTGACTCTGGCATATCTTCATAATAAATTATGACATTTTCCTATGTTTTCTTTTTTCTGCTTTCTTCAAGCAAACAGGTGAATTTAAATATATATATATATATATATATATATATATAATTAGCCTCTTCCAGCTATGTTTGCATGACAGTATACTTGTCATTATGTACCCAATCATGATATGAATTTATTAATTCTGAATAAATAGCCATTATAATGAAGAAAAGATATAAATTGAATTTTCCAATAATGTATTTTTTATAAAAATCAAATTTTAGGGCCAAGACTTGTTTTTAGAATAAAAATCAAAGGCCTAATTAGAAATTATATTTAAAGTCTCAATAGGTTGCAAGTACAGTGTTTCAGGATTGTATTAGAAATGAGATCATTGGTACACTGATGTTATATGTTTCAAACAATATTTTGGCAGAAACTAGTCATTCATTCATGAAAGTGATTATAGTATTCATTTTGATGATTCTTTTTAAATAAAGAATAATTATAGGTCTTAAACAGTCTAGGTGTCTATTATTAGCAATAATGCTAAAGAAAAATTAAATTTATGGTTCTTTTAGCTTTTGAAACTGCATTAGATAGTAAAAAATGTTTAAACAGTTGAGCAAAGCATCATAGTGGACACTCAAAGACTAAACTAGGGGATAACATTAAAAAATGAAATTGTCTTATATTGGCTTCTGAGAATAAATTATATATAGGTCATAATCATTTGGAACTGATAGCACTGATGGATTAAGAAAAAATATGTGCCCTAAAATGTGTAATTATTCAGAGTTAGAAATCATGTTTAGTGTATGGGTATGTTAAGAGTCTAGCACAGGGGCACCTAAGTGACTCAGTCGGTTAAGCGTCCAACTATTGATTTTGGCTCAGGTCATGATCTCAGGGTCATGAGATTGAGCTGTGCATTGGGCTCCATGCTGAGTGTGGAGCCTGCTTAAGATTCTCTCTCCCTCTCCCTCTGCCCCCCAAGGCCCACTAGCATTCTCTCTCTGTGCCTATGTAAATACAGTTTATTTAAAAAAAAAGTCTGGCACAGTGGTTGAATGTAAACGTTATGAATAAGTACAGTTCAAACATGTAGAAAAGACAGAAGATAATTTCTGTTTGGATACTTTGAAGACTTAAAAAGCTACTGATGTTTTATAACATACTGGTTTTTACCAGACTACTATATTGTTCTCTCAGAATGCTCAACCACTGAATTTATTTACTCAGCAGAAAATTATCATTGTATTTTAGAAAACTAAAACAGATTTTAATTTGTGTTGAATTAACTCTTTTTTTAATTGTCAAAAAAATTTACTGGTAAACTCAGAATCTCTTCCCTTACCTAAGTTGAAAATGTAGGCTGATTTCTAACTTGACTACAAAAGGACACTATAGGCCCTAAAATCCTGCCTCCCTCTGTGATTCCTAACCCTTGTGTCCTTGTTTATTCCATAAATATTTACTGAGCACCTCCTCCTCCAGGTACTATACTGGGCACCCGGGACACATGAGGCAGTATAGTAGGCAATAGGTAAATCATAGTGTATAGTGGAAGATGCTAAATGCTGTAGAAAAAAAGAAAGTCAAGCTGGGTAAAGGGAATTGGGCAGTCAGTGAGATGTTACAATTTAAAAAATAAGCCTGCGTTCAGGAGACCTCATTAAGTGACATTTGAACAGACTTAAAGAGGTGAAGGAGTTAGCTAATCACATATCCGAGGGAAGAATATTTCAGGTAGAGAAATAGCAAGAACAAAGGCTCTAAGGCAGGCATGTGCCTGTCATGCTGAGAAATGGTCAGGAGGCCAGTGTGGCTGGACGGCAGTGAGCGAAGGAGAGTTGGGAAAGGTAATGGGGTGGATGTGGGCCACAGGCACAGTGCACAGTTCTCGTAGGGCCGTTTTAAGGATTTCGGCTTTTACTCTGAGAGAAATGAAGACCCATTTCAGCAGGGTTTTGAGTAGAGGAATGACATGATCTGACTTATATTTAAAAGCATCATTCAGACTACTACTGGAAAATGGAGCTGTTAGGAATGATTGCAATAAGCCAAGCAGGAGGCTGCTTACACCAGTGTGGTGGTGGTGGTGGTAAAAGTGGTCAGATTCTGGTTCTATTTTGAAGGGAGAGTTCTATTTGCTAATGAACTGTCATTAGGAAAAAGGAATCAAGAATAACTTCAAGGGGTGTCTGTGTGGCTCAGTTGGTTAAGTGTCTGCCTTCGGCTCAGGTCTTGATCCCAAGTCCTGGAATCAAGCCCCACATCGGGCTCCCAGCTCAGTGGGGAGCCTGCTTCTCCCTCTGCCTGCCACTCCCCCTGCTTGTGCGCTCTCACTTTCTCTCTCTCTGTCAAATAAATAAATAAAATCCTTAAAAAAAAAAAAAACAACTTCAAGATTTTTGGCCTCAGAAATTTGAAGGATAAAGATAATCATCAAATCATATAGGAAAAACTGAGGGTGGAAGATCAGGTAGTTAATTTTTGGAAAATGAATGTAAGCTGTGAGACATCCAAAGAGCGAGCTAGTTGGGAGGTGAACATATGAGTCTGGAGTTTATGAGCATATAGTTTGTCAACAATGGAAGCCCCAAGGGAATGAGTGTAAATAGAGAAGGTGAAGGACTGACCCTGGGGCTTTAAGAAGGAGAGGAGTAGGCATGAGTTTGGAGGAAAACTGCATATCATGTCAAGGAGGAGGAGTCGACTAAATCAGTTGTGTTGAGTAGGATGGGACTGAGACTAGACCTCTAGATTTAGCTACATGGAGGTCACAGATAATCTTGTGGAGCAGTTTCCATGGAGTGGTCAGGAGCGAAAGTCTGGATAGGTGTGAGAGGATGGAAATTTCTTAATTTCCAGGAAGGTTTTGATAATTATACTGTGATTATATATGTATTTAACCTTAATGAAGGTAAAGAAAGGGTGAAAAAATTCGGAAGAGAGGTGTTGGGGAGTGAGTGTATGTACCTCTGAAATGGAGTGATAGCTCACAAGGGAAGTAGGTAGGGTCAACAGAAGTTTTTTGGTTTTTGTTTTTTAAGGTAGAAACATAATATGTTTGAATGTTGATGGGAATCTCAGCAAAAGACATAAGTGAAAGCGGAGAAGCACTGGAGCAATGTTCTTGGGTCATTGGGAGGGGATCTAGTGCACAGGCAGAGATTGGCTTTAGATAGGCACATGAATGTTTTGGAGATAGGCAAGAGCACAAAGTATACATGTGAGTAAGTAAATAGATGTGGTGGTATAAACTCTTTGTTTCAGTTTTTTTTTTTCTTTTTTTCCTTTTGCTTTCAGGAAAAAGGAAGTGAGGTCATCAGTGGAAAGTGAGGATGGGGAGGAAATGTTGGGGATTTGAGGAGAGGAGAAGGTATGAAGTATTAGCAAAGAGCATAAGGGACTTGGGGCATTGAGTGTGACTGCCCAGCAGATGCAGCACCCACTGGTGTTCATGGTCAAGAATTTAAGGTGAGAGACCAATCAGCATGGTGCATGTGTTTCTCCCAGTGTTCTGCTATAATCCTGTAGAAGCTGAGTATGTAGAGAGTTGGATTTAGCCAGAGTGTAATAGTTTAAATGAGCCAAGTATGCTGAAATAAGAGACAGACAGAAGGGGTGAAATAGAAAACAGCAGAGCTATTCAAAAACATGTGTAAGGAAGTGATTATTTTGAATGATCATGAAATTTCTGTTGATAAGGAGGGGAATGAGGGCGGCCCTGCACTGACTGAGCTACCAGACTCTACCTTGACCTTGGAGTGGTACTTGACTCTTAAACCTGTCTGTGGAAGTGGGGTAACCTTTCCAGCCTTTCTGCGCCTTTTGGTCTGTTTGGTCTAAGATCCCACTACCATGCTTAAATCCCAAGATTCTGTCCTGACCCTCTTCAAAAAACCCTGCTTTGCTGCCTGTTCCTCTGTCCCATAGAGACAATAATAAAGCATTCTACTCAATAGAAAGGAATGCTGTCCTTAGTGTTCTCCATGAAATTGCAACTCATGTAAGCCTTTAAAAGAAATGTGCCATGTATAACATAAGAGAAATAAAGATATTTATTAGTTCCTTATGTAAGTAAAACCAGAAGACACTGTCTCATAGAAGCAAATTATAGCTATTCTGGAAAACTTTTATAAAAATGTCAGTTTCACACATTAAGAATATGTATCAAAAGCAGGAAACTGATGCCTCTTCTCTTTGCAGATGACCACGGTTTACTTATAGACTGTTAGCAGATAATAGATAAATGTTTCAAAGGCAAACTGTATCAAGTGAGTGCTATCAAGAAGGGCATATAAAGATAGTGATGTGCTTAAGGAAAGAAGAAAAAGCATGCTTCTATGTTAACAGATAAAACTAACACATTCAGATGATTTTAACAAAGGAAGTCAGCATTTGATTATTTTCAATAAACAGGGCGTTACTAATGAATGACTACACCAAGGACATGAAAGAAAAGAATATTGTTTTATTATCAGTGATAGCAGAATTAGTGCTCATGAAGAGAAATTTGTGTAGATTACTTGTGTCATCAAAGCTGGGAAGCTAGCTCTCTGTAATACATAAGAGATGTGGGTGGACCATACACCCAAGATAGCAACAACAAATGGTCCTTGTACCTGTTGTGAAGAACCCCCTCCACCAAGAATTTGAAAATAAGGGCGTCTGGGTAGCTCATTCAGTTAAGCGTCTGACTCTTGATTTTGGCTCAGGTCATGATCTCTGGGTCACCAGATCACTCCCCGCCCTCTGGGCTCCAGGGTGGGTGTGGAGCCTGCTTAAGATTCTCTCTCTCCCTCTCCGCCTCCTCTCTCTCTCTCCCCCCTCTTACTCTCCCCTCCCTCTTTGTCTCTCTCCCTCTTTCTCTATCTCCCCCTCTCTCAAAAAAAAAAGAATTTGAAAATAAGAAAGTAGGATGGTACCCCTTGTAGTTAAACTATGAAATCAACAGATGATCATACTTCAGAGGAGGTATGTGCAAAGTGATCAGGAAGAGACAGAACATGGTAAGGCCTAGACTGGTGGGACTATGCTGGGAATTATATTAAACATAGAAGTTAAGGAAGGAATGGATAATGGAGACATGTTGGTTAATCTTGGACCCTCCACCCCAGAAAAAGAAATACCACACATGTAGAGATCAGCAGTTTCCATTCAGGTGAAGGAGTGTGTCATAAATATCATACTTGAATTGCAAGACTATCTCTAGGGTGGACATGGCTGCAGAGGATTAATACCAATACATGATAGACATTTCAAGTTCCATTAGGAAGATCATCTGTTATTTAAGATGGACACATGAAACTAATCATAGTCTGATGCCATTCAATATTCAGTTACTCCGATTCTCCCCCTTATTGTTTCATGCTCATGCAGTGATCTAATATATAGTGATAGCTCACATGTACTGGATATTTACAAGTTCTCCAACACTCATTTATACATTTTACATATATTATCTCA
Source organism: Mirounga angustirostris (assembly GCF_029215605.1). Classification (NCBI taxonomy): domain Eukaryota; kingdom Metazoa; phylum Chordata; class Mammalia; order Carnivora; family Phocidae; genus Mirounga; species Mirounga angustirostris. The sequence goes on from NW_026991714.1 coordinate 119,787,199, forward strand.
TTTAATCTTCACAAGAATCCTGAGAGATAGGAACCTTTGCTATCTCCCTTGTACATAAAAACATAAAGTAAGTGATTTGCCTAATGAGAGAACTGGAATTCAGATCCAGGCAGTCTGCTTCAAGATTATTATTATTTTTTTTTTAAGATTTTATTTATTTATTTGACAGAGAGACAGCGAGAGCAGGAACACAAGCAGGGGGAGTGGGAGAGGGAGAAGCAGGCTTCCTGCCGAGCAGGGAGCCCGATGTGGGACTCGATCCCAGGACCCTGGGATCATGACCTGAGCTGAAGGCAGACGCTTAATGACTGAGCCACCCAGGGGCCCCTCAAGATTATTTTTATCTAGAACAACTTTGCTGTACTACCTGGCTTCTCACGTAAATCTGCATTATAAGGAAAGAGTACATTAATCCCATATTCTTGTCTTCCTTTTTTCTTTTTTTAAGAAAATTTAAGATTTTTTAAAAAATCTTTTTTAAGATTTTATTTATTTATTTGTCCGAGAGAGAGAGCACACAAGCAGGGGGAGCAGCAGAGGGAGAAGCAGGCTCCCCGCTGAGCAGGGAGCAGGGAGCCCGATGTGGGACTCCATCCCAGGACCCTGGGATCATGATCTGAGCCGAAAGCAGACGCTTAACTGACTGAGCCACCCAGGCATCCCAATCCCATATTCCTTTGAATATGTTTTATCCTGTGACAGTACTATTTCCTAATGGTGAATAATAAAGTGACTTCTGACTGAATCCTTGGTCAGGATTTCCTAGTTCTTTTTTGGCTGCCTCAGTGAGAGAGCTTTGCAAAGTTAGAATCCCGGTGCTAATCTCCCAGAGATTCAGATTTAATTGGTCTTGGATGTGGTTCACGAACCTGTTTTTTTAAAAAAATCTCACTGGTGATTGTGGTGATTTGAGAACCACTGCTTTTTTAAAAAACATTTTTATTGAGGAATAATTGACATACGATATTGTATTAGCCTTAGGTATATAACATAGTGATTTGATGTTTAGAAATGCTACGAAATGGTCACCACAATAAGCCTAGTTACCATCTGTCACCGTATAAAGTTGTTACAGTAATATTGACTATATTCCTTATGCTATACATTACATCCCATGTCTTACTTATTTTATAACTGGAAGATCGTACCTCTTAATCCCCTTCACCTATTTCATTCATTCCCCCCTCCCCACCTTCTTCCCCTCTGGCAACATCAGTTTGTTTCTCTACCTATGAATCTGTTTCTGTTTTGTTTGTTCCTTTTTATTTTTCTTTTTAGATTCCACATATAAGTGAAGTCATTTGGTACTTGTTTTTCTCTAACTTATTTCCCTCATCCTGTAGGTCCATCCATGTTGTTGTAAAGGGCAAGATTTCATTCTTTTTTATGACTGGGTAATATTTTATTTTATATCTATACACTCCAGAAAAAGAAACACTGCTTTAGGTGACAAATGACTCTTACTGTATTAATTTGTACAACAATCTAGTTCAATATATAAGAAATGGTCAAAGGAAAGATTCGGTCTTAGTAAGCTTTAGGCAGAAGTTTAATGCTGTTTGTGATGGGCTAAATATAAACATCAGTTAAAAATATGAAATCTTAATGCAGGGACCAAGTGTTATTGACATTAAGATGTGTTGCATTAGGCCTGGAGCTGCACAGCTTGAGGATGGAGATCGCCTCTGCTACACAGCTGACCAGCTGTGGGCCGCCTGCTCAGGTTCTCCAGTACTGCATTTCTCATTTGCCAAAGGGGGTGGTAAAAGTCCATCCTATAATCCACACAAAGCCTTGAGCCCAGAGCCTGATATTTGGTTAGTGTTTAGTAAATGTTAGCACTTGTTGCTATTTAGGTGTTTTTCCAACTAGGGATATCTTTGGTGAGCCGAACTCCCTTTCTGACTCAGGTATTTCTTGTGGCTACAGCACCTGTCTGTAGTAGCTGGTGAGAGTGAAAACTCTAGTTGGTCTTCATACACAGTCTTAACCACAAGCGGGGACTTTTTCAACATCTTTCTTGGACCAGTTGAATCAACCAGTGCAGCTGTTGAGCAGTTAGAAAGCTTTGTATTAAATCTTTAAGATATTTTAAAAATTAGTTTTCCAGCTAGTACAAACAAAATTATAAACTAAGAATCAAAAGTCAGTTTTGTAATGATGGGTTTTTTAAGCATCTAAGGGAAAGCAAATCCTCCTTTTACTTTTTTCAGTTTCACTGAAATTCTGGTCTGGATTTTCTCAGGTTCTAATTCATATTAGGTTGTGCTTTATTTAACAGCTTTCAAAAGCATGTGGAAAATGTATTTTCTACAGTTATTTTTTTTAAAGGAATAAATAAGCTGCTTAAGGGGGTTATTTTGTGCAAAATATTTAGCTTAAAAGGAGATCTAATTCTACAGACAGACATTTTTCAGGTTCCCAAATTAAGGGATAAGGCATTCTTTTTCTACATATTATAGGCCTATAGAAATGAAATTAGAAGAAAATGTGTCACATAGGCATGTGTTAGTTAAGAAAATGGGCTCTTGATTCAAACCCTGGCTTTTCTTACTTACTCGGTGATTTTTGGCAAATTACTAAAGTTCTGAGTTTCTTCAGCTGTTAAGAGGCCTAATAATATTATCTAATAGGGTTTTAATGAGGGTCAAATTATTAAATAGTGTTGAATTAAATGAAGCATTTAGGGTGGTGCCTGATACAGTTGGTATTTTTATATAACATTCTTTTCCTTTGTAAAGTTAAAAATCTTTAAAATTTGACATAAAATTTGTGATTTCATATCAGAAAACCTGGATTCAAGTCTCTGTGCTGCCATTCATCAGAGTAGGCAGGTAACCTAGCCTGTGGAAACCTCTTCTTCATATTCAAAAGTAGAATAAAGTACTGTATCTCAGATGTTGGTGTGAAAGATAAATTCACCCCCCAGTGGGGCTTTCTGCATCCCTCTAAAACAGCACTCGTTCAGTAGAAGTAAAATATGAGCAACTAGTGTAGTTTTAAATTTTCTGGTAGCCACATTTTAAAACAAGAAACAAATGAAATTAATTTTAATATATTTTATTTTATTCAGTACGTTTAAAATATCATAACGTGATTAATATAAAATTGACGAGATTACTTTTTTCATGCTGAGTCTTTGAATTCTGATGTCCAGTTTACACTGAAAGCACATCCCAACTTGAACTAGCAGTATTTCAAGTGCTCAGCCACATGTGGCTAGTGGCTGCCATATTGGACAGTCCAGATCTAGATGCTGATGAAGATTCCTCATCAGCATCCTTGGGCACTGGTGCTGCCTTCACCGTAAGCAGTGAACACAGCCTTATTCTTGAAATTATATGCGTGTCTGGATGGATGAGCCTTATATTTCTTCCTTTAGCAACCTAGATTAGTATCTTAGGCCCTGGGAAGAGAGGCTTCTTCCCTTAGTCTTTTGGCTGACCTGGATGAGGACTTGCTCTGGGCATGTCACGTGCCTCTATTTGGGCCAAGGCTGGTAGACAGCCAGGAATTCCTGAACCCTTTGAGTATGATAAACCTTTTGAACCACAAGGATCAGAGCTCCAGGGTCAGATCAGAGATTCAGGATAGGATCAGCCTTTGTAATACTCTTCATTCTTGCCTCTTATCTGTCCTTTTTGCCTTCTTTCCCAAATTTCAGAGACTTATCTAGTGTCCCGGGAAAAGAGCAAATACCAGCAATCTTTTAAAAGAATTCAGCTTCTCTGTTCTCCACTTCAGTATAGCTTACCAAAAAAGTCCTCCCTTCCCAAACATTGACTTTTTAAAAGACATGAAGAACCTTTCTGGGGCCAAGAGATTTGGAAGACAGAGGAAGTATTCATATCTAAGCCCTTTAATTTTTAAGGTTTTCTGATACTGTCTTTCATCCAAATTTGAGAATTTTAGGGAAGGGCTATTGTCCTTAAAGCTGTATGTAATGGTAAAAAGAGGTAGAGAAAATGGGATTTGGGTGTACTTACCCAACAAAAAAAATCTGCTCACATGTCATCTTAGAAAGTCCTCCCGTGGCCACTCTAAAACGGCTGCTGGTGCTTAATACTCTATCTACCTTTTGTTTGCTTGTTTGTAAATATCACATGTTACTAACTAAAATTCTTTGTTTGCCTTTCCAAATAGAATGTAAGCTCCATAAAGGTATGGACTTTGTTTTGTTGATCTCTACATCCCCAACTCTTAGTACAGTGCATGGCCTTCAGTGTCTGTTGAATCTATGAGTACATGAAAGGAAATACCAAGATACCATTCTGTATATATACTAGTGACTTTAAAATTAGATACCTAGTAGAATTCTTCCTTGACCATTGTTGCTCTGACCAGCGTATGGGATATGCTTGAATTTTCAGACCTAATCTTAGAAGAATCCTAGTGTTTACTTTTGATCAATTGTTCAGATAAACTTTTACTTCTTTCAGGTAGTGTGGGGCATGAGGAGGGGGAAAAGAGATAGTTTATAGTGGAGTTGAAAAGGAGTTGGAGGAGCTGATCTGTAGCAGGTGAAAATTTCAGAATATACAGAGTAATAAAATGGGGGGGTATTGGGATAGGGAATTAGATCAAAAAATTTTTATAGTTCAGGTGCTGTAAATATGTTTAAGGTTTTGGCCAAGACAGTTGACATAGTAGGTAATAAAAACTTAGGGAAAAGGTGAGAGAGATTCATAGCCAGAAAGATTCGTACTATTAGAGGAAGCGTAGGCTCTATGGGCTAGTAGCCAAAAATCCACAAATCATATTTCTGTTGTCTTTGTTTAGAATATTTACTTAAAATCTTACTTATCCCTGTCAGTTTCTCAGTTGTCGTTCTACTTTTCCTCTCATGCCTTCATACCAACTTGATGCCACTACCCATGCTTCATGCTCCATGGAATTATGAGCACAGACTCATCATGCTCTGCAAAGGCCAGAAGTTCCATTGTAACCCCCTGTTTGTCCCAGGAGCACCCTGCCAAAAGAAAGTAATCCAAACATGTTGAAAACTCTCCAGTTTTATTAAGAACTATTTATGTTGCATTCAAAAGAAGTCACTGCAGACTTACTAGTTTATACCTTTCTTTGTCCTTCTTTAAATGAGAAGAACTGTTTTATGTAAACACACCAGATTTTCCATAGTAATATGAGTAAGTTATTTGGTTTATGGATATATTTAAGAAAGCAATCAGCAGAGTAGTATACACTATTTCAGTTTTGGGTTTTTTTTTTTAACAATGTTAGAATTTTAAGTTTTATAAAGTTTGGTTAAAGAATAGTATTCTGCCTGTAATAGGCAATTCTGAAGGACTATTTCTGATTACATTTAGTTTAAGTTCAAATGATGCATTTTAATCTAATATCTTCTTTCTTCTTAGTCTGTAAGACTTGTATTGTCCAGCACTTTGAAGATAGCAATGACTGTCCAAGGTGTGGCAACCAAGTGCATGAGACAAATCCATTAGAAATGTTGAGGTAAGTAAATATACTTTATAATGAACTCTTTTTTTTTTTTTTTAAAGATTTTAATCATTTATTTGAGAGAGAGAGAGAACAAGATGGGGGAGGGTCAGAGGGAGAAGCAGACTCCCCGCTGAGCAGGGAGCTTGATGGGGGGCTGGATCCCGGGACTCTGGGATCATGACTTGAGCCGAAGGCAGCCGCTTAACTTAGGCACCCAAATTATATGAACTCTTAATATGTTTTATTATGCATCATAATATTTGTTAGCACCTTGAATCAGTTGATACAGGTTTTATGAATTTTTAAATTTTCATTTTAAGCATTTTGTTTCATTTTAAAGCATTTTATTAAGAGGAATTTAAAAATAAGTCTGTATATATTAAACATTAAATATTTAAGAAATATATTTCCAAATTGTTAAAACTATAACTTTATCTCAGAGCTACTTTAGTTGTAGTTATTTTTGGTATTTTAATATTCCACACATACTTTTATTGAGCAACACGATAGTAGAAAGAGGGCAGACCTAATGTGAGAGACCTAACAAACTAGTACCTTGGTACTATTAATTTTTTAGTTATATCAAAAAAATATATAAACATTTATGTAAAACCTAAAGAATTTTTTTTAAATGACTACCATTCACTTAAGTATAATTCTGTATTTTTAAAGCTGGAAGTAGTCTATAAGATCCTAATCTAAACCCTTTTTTCCCCACATTAGGAAACTGAAACTTAGAGAAGTGACTCAGCTTTTCCTAGGGCTTCAACCAAACACACACTTCGTTTCACAGCTACAAGCCCCCTTACCACTAAACCCATTTTCTTCCTACTTTTCCTGCCATAGCTCCACCACAGATCAACTGTGTGATCTTAGGGGAGTACACATCTGAAAACAGAGCTAGATATTCTCTGCACAGCCCCTGTATAACCCTCGTAATCTGTGTGATGTTAGCCATCATTCTATAAATCTGGATTTGCAAGTCTTACATTTCAGACTTTTAAAAAAATTTTAGTGCCTGTCATTGGAGTAATTTATCTGTAGGTAAATGTCAAGCCCAGTGGTTTTCAAAGTGTAGTCCCCAAACCATTAGTATCTTGTTAGAAGTGACAATTCTCAACCCCACCTCAGACCTGCTGATTCAGAAACTCGAGAGTAGAGCCCATCTTAGTTATTAGCAAGCCGTCCGGGTGTTTCTGATACAAGTGAACATTTGAGAACCACTGTTCTCCTGTACTCTGTAGTCCTGATCAGTGCTTCTCAACCACTGGTGATTTTGCTCTACCCCCACCCCCACCCCCGGTGTGCTTTTGGCAATAACTGGAGACGTTTTTGATTGTCAGGTCTGGGTGGGTGCTGCTGGCGTCTAGTAGGTAAAGGCTAGGGATGCTGGACACCACTGAGCATCCTGTGATTCATAGGACAGCCTTCTCCCACACCAGAGAGCCAGCCCCAAATGTCAGCAGTATGGAGGTCAAGAAACCCTGATTTAAGTCACTCAGAGACGAACAGGGCAAACTCTTCCTCTAAAGTTTTTCCAGATGCTTTTATCAAAAACTATACCAAACAATAATTACTACCTACTGCATTTTAAAGTGCTATGTTGGAAGAAAAATTAACTTTTGGTTTTGACTATTAGATACCTGAAGGGATAATCAAATGTAATCCCTTGGCTAAAGTATGTCACATTTTTTTAACTTTTTACTTGGAAATAATTTAAAACTCACAAAAAGTTCCCAAAATACAAGAAACACTTGTATTCTCTTTACCCAGATTAGTTTATTGTTAACATTTTATCTCTTTTGCTTTATCATGTGCATACCTGTCTGCTCTGTTTTTTCTGAACCATTTGAGAGTAAGTTACACACCTCATGGCCCCTTATCCCTAACTACTTTAGTGTGTATTTCTTATACAGATATTACCTTACATAACTACAGTGTGATTACATTGGTGTAATATTTTAATCTATCCTCCATATTCCAGTTTTGTCAGTTTATCTAATGATAACCTTTATAGAGTTTTTTTCTCCTTTCCCACTAAAATTATTCTACAAAGGAATAACCTTTAAAGACAAACTCACAGAGATGATAAGAACAAGAACTCAGTATTCTTGGCACCTGGGGATAACTCCTAGAATACCATGGGTTCTCAGGAAGGACTTGCAGAAAAGATGAGAAGTAATGGGAGCAAGAATGGGAATTGGAAAGCAGACTGATGGAGGTGACCCAGGAGGTGGCTGACAGAAGAGCTTCAGCAAAAGTTCCCCAGCAGGCTTTCTCTCACATGCAACCCTAGTTACAGGGGTGGTGTGGGGTCTAGGGGTGCCTTAGCAAATTCTGATTTAAGTCTGAGGCTGGACATATTGCTGCCAGAACATAAACAGATTTTGTTAGCAAAAAATAAGGGGAAAGAAGGCTTCTTCAGTAGGTGACATTGTGTCTAATTCACAGGTATCAACAGATTTTCCTCCCACATACTTTCTCAGGAGGCTACTGGAGGATGTCCTAGAGCCTAAACCAAGGAGGAAGGGACTAACATGGGAGAGAGATGGTGGAGGATAGGAGTTGTGCAGCAGGCCCGGCAAACAGTCTGTGTCAGTGCTGTTCAGTCTCATAGCCATTAGCCTCATGTGGCTGTGGAGGACTTGTGATATTGCTAGTATACCTGAGGAATGGAACCTTAAATTTTATTTAATTTAAATGAAACCCTGAAACAGTATGAATACCTTTACATTAAATAGAACCTTACTATTAAGTAAATTAAAATTACTAAACAAATGCATTGTTAAATGTTTAATGCATAAACAAAACATTAGACTTTTACACAAAACATGTAAAAGACTTTTAATGTGCCCACTAGAAAATTTAAAATTACATATTTGACTCACATTTCTACTAGACATCGCTGATATAGATGGTAGAAGGAGGATGGAAAACGCTATGAGGAATCATTCATTCAGAGATTTACTAAATGCCTGCTGTGTTCAGGCATCATACTAGGTGCTTGAGTGGGCAAGATGGAACAAGATTTTTGCCCTTGTAGGGTTAATATTTTTGTGGGGAGAGAAAGACAACAAACTGTATAATAAATAGATGGTACATTATAAAGTAATAAAGGGGAAAAAGGAGAAGGTGCTGGTGAGGAGGAGTGTGAAGGGAGGGGCAGATTGCAATTTCAAATGAAATGGTGAGGATAGGCCTCACTGGGAAGGTAAGCTTTGAGCAAAGAATTAATGGCCATGAGGTAGTTAGCCATATATAAATCTAGGGAAAGCATGCCTGTTCCAGATAAAGGGAGGAACCAATGCAAAGGAACTAAGTCAAGGGTGCACCTGAAACTTGTTCGAGGAACATCAAGGAGACCAGTGAGTGAGGGAGAGAATAGTGGGAGATGAGGGCAGAGACATAATGGGAGTCATGTAGGCCACTGTAAAAATGTTATCTTTTACTCTGAGTGAAATGGGGAACCACTGCAAGGTTTTGGTTAGAGGATGGACATGACCTGGCTTAAGAGGATCATTTTGAGGACCATGTTGAGAATACAGTGTACATCACAAGACAAAGGTAGAAGCAGGGAGAGCAGCTAGAACATAATCCAGGTAAGGGACGGTAGCCACAGAGGGCGCCAGAGATGGTTATATCCTAGATAGAGTTTGAAGGAAGATCCAGCAAGATTTGCTGGTGGATTGGATATAGTAGAGTCTGAGAGAAAGAGTAGACCCTGACCTGAGATTCCTGACTGAGCAACTGGAATAATGGAGTTGTCATTAACTGAGACAGGGAAGACTAAGGATGGAACAGCTTTGGGGAAGGGGTAGATTGGGAGTTTGGTTTTGTACATATTGAGTCTGTTAATCATTTCAGAGGAGAGAGAAAGTTGGCAGGTGGATATACAAGTCTGTGGTTCAAGGGAGAGGTCTGGCTGGAGATAAATATTTGGTAGTATTCAGCATATAGAAGGTATTTAAACTGTGAGACACGGGATGAGTTCCCTTGAGGGAGTACAGAGAGAGAATAGAGGACCAAGGATTTTGCCTTGGGGCATTCCCACGTTGAGAGATCAGAGTGAGGAGAAAGAACCAGCAAAGGAAGCTGAAAAGGCTCAGTCAGTGAAATAGAAGGAAAATCCAGGAGTGTGGTTTGGAAGCCAAGTAAAGAATGTGTATCAAAAAAAGAGAGTGATCAACTGTGTCAGATGTTGTTCCTGGAGTCAAGTAAAGTGAAGATAATTGATGGTTGGATTTAACAAGATGAAGGTCATCAGCCTTGACAAGAGCACTTCAGTAGAATCATGAGGCAAAAACCCAATTGGATTGTTTCAAGAGGGAAAGGGAGAAAGAATAATTAGAAACAGTGAGTATAGACAACTCCTTCAAAGTTTTGCCACAAATGGAAGCAAAGAAATGGGATAGTAGCTGTTAGGGGAAATACAGTCAAGAAGGTTTCTGTTGTATTTGATACAAGCCAAAAAAAATGGCGTGTTTGAAGGGAATGGTCCAGTAGAGAACAGGTTAGTAATGTAGGAGAGTGGAGTGGAGGGGGGATTGGTGAAACAATGTTCTTGGTAGATGAGAGGGAATGGAATCTCATAGAGTGAGAGAGGAGACTGGCTTTATATAGGAGCACTGACAGATCATCTGTAGCAACAGGCAGGAGGGCAGAGTATATGTGGGTGCATGCGCTGTAGGCACATATGGTGGTCAGAGTCTGTGGAAGTTCTTCATTGAGGAGAAAATGTTTATCAGCCAAGAGTAAGGATTGAAAGAGGGGATGTAATGGTTTGAGGAGAGAAAAATTTGTGCTATCCAGGAATGTGAGAGAATAAATTGACTGGAGAAGTATAGTAGGATTCCTAGCAACTTTAAAGGCACATCGGGGTTGTAGTTAGGAATTTGTAGGGGTGTGGTTGTGTTTTTTTCTAGTCATGGACGCAGGTTAATGAAGAATTGGATTTAGCCAGTTTTGTGGTTGTAGCAAATAATTTTGAGCAAGTGAGAGAGGGACAAACAAGGGAATTGAAGGTATGTTGCAAGGGTGGGGTTTTAATGACTGACCTTGGAGTAAATCCGTCCTAAACTGGATAGAAGGAGAGGACATCAGTTTGGTGAGGAATGCCTCAGAGCAACAGAAATGAACCTGGTCAATTCCTGATCTGTTTGAGAACAGTGAGAATAAATTCTTTTAAAGAATTTGGGAATAGGTACATAGAAAATGAAGAAAAGGAAGCAATCACTAACACTACAGAAAGAAAAAAGTTGAATGAGGGGATGTCTATAATCAGAGTACACTATAAATATTTACATAATTATAACCATGTAAACACCTCTTATTAAACCAAAAAATGGTAATAAAAGTATATCAGGAAGATGAGAGTATAGTATACATTGGGAAGAAAGAGGGCTGGCAAGATGATATCAGAGAACCAAATCTTTATTTTCCATAAAAGGAAGTCCAAAGAATCTAGACAGGAGAAAAGGCATGGCTACCAGAAGAAACAGGTTGGATTTGAAAGTGGCTGCCTCTGGGGTTGTAAGAATTAGGAATGGGGAAGGTGGGGCATGAAAATGTTGTATTTTAATAAAAGTTTTGTGGAGAAGTTTGATCTGTAAATTTGTGTGTGTGTGTATTACTCTGATTAAAAAATATTAAAAATACTTCTCTTAAGTACTACTATTAAATAGTCTGGGGGAAAACTTTGTGAATGAGTCAGTATTTGAATTAAGTCTTGAAGAATAAGGTAACATTGGGTTGGAGAGCAAGAAAAGAGTATATGAGCCAGGATGAAGAGCATGAGGGAGAAAAACAGATTGGAAGTGACAAGACATTCTTAGGGATAATTGAATAAGGCAGTTGGCTAGAGAAGAAAGACAACAATACCAGTTACAGTTTTAGGTTGGACTCAAGTTATATAAACACTCAAAGCCAGGTGGTGGGAAGAAATTAGTTACTGAGCAGGCAGATAGTGATCAAATTAGTGCTTAAGGAAGATGTACTATGAGCATGTCAGCTTAAAGGGAGGGAGCTCTGTACTGTCCTGTCAGTAGGGTGGCAGTTGGTGGAGTGGAAGCATGGAGGTGTGGGAAGACAAGGTGGGAGAAACATGGAGAAGGTTGGTCAGTGGGGCTGGGTGAGTAAATGTGTGAATTGAGAGGGGGGTGGGGGAAGGCTCAGATAATTCTTGCATTTTGAGTCTATTTGGGAGAGAGATGGTATCATTTCTAAGTTTGATTTTTTAAAAAGTAAGACACTGAGAGAGGTATTCAGTATTTTGTTGAAGGATAGATGAGACAGTCTTGACAGTGATGAGCAAAAGGAGGTGCTTGAGATCTTCAGTATCGGTTAGAAACACAGAACTTGAGCTCAGCAGAGAGGTGTAATGTATATGTATGTGTGTGTACACCTGTAATCTGCCTGTATGTTAGTCTTCAAGCCATAAATGTGGATGTGGTCATCTGGGCAGGGCAACCTGTAGAAGAGGTCAGAGAGTGCAGAGTGCACAGCAATGGGGAACACTCAAATTTTGAGGTAGTTGGAAAAAGAAAATTACTTTAGGGACAAAGAAAAGTAGACAGAAAACCGGGAAGGGGAATTTTCAAGGGGCAGTGTTAGACAACAATGTCAAACTGCTATAGAGCAATATAGGAGAAAAATTACTTTTAAAAATCATCTACAGGGCGCCTGGGTGGCTCAGTCGTTAAGCATCTGCCTTCAGCTCAGGTCATGATCCCATGGTCCTGGGATCGAGCCTCGCATCGGGCTCTCTGCTCAGCTGGAAGCCTGCTTCTTTCCTCTCCTACTTGCCCTGCTTGTGTTCGCTCTCTCTCTGTGTCTCTCTCTATCAAATAAATAAATTAATTTTTAAAAAATCATCTACAATTTTTAAACTGTAATTCTAAAACAAGAATTTAAACCTGTTCTGTGTGGAAGTTACAATCATTTCAGTAGAGTAAAAGAAGCAAAGCCCAGAGTGTGTGGCAGAAATAAGGTCGATCATGCTTTCAGACTTTTCTAGTTGGAAGAAAAGATTGAGAAGCTACTAACAGCTTGAAAAGACAATAGGTTCAGCAAAGGTTTTGGGGGTTTTTAGATGTGAGAAAGTTGTACGTGTTTGTATTCTAGAAGAGTAATGCTGCTGAGCCCGGTGAGGGGGATGGGGAGAGAAAAGGGCTGTGGGAGCAGGAGGAGACTGAAGGATGAGCCACGGAAAGGTGGCGTTTCACTCCTCCATGGCCGGAAAAGGAAATGGGGGGGGGGAATGTAAATCAATATTTACATTTCTTATCTCAGAAGATAGAATGATTCAAAGGTCTAAATTGGGGGCGCCTGGGTGGCTCAGTTGTTAAGCGTCTGCCTTTGGCTCAGGTTATGATCCTAGGGCCCTGGGATCAAGCCCCACATCAAGCCCCACATCAAGCCCCATATCGAGCCCCACATCGAGTCCCACATTGAGCTCCCTCGGGGGCAAGCCTGCTTCTCCCTCTCCCACTCCCGCTGCTTGTGTTCCTGCTCTCGCTATCTCTGTCTCTGTCAAATAAATAAATAAAATCTTTAAAAAAAAAAAAAAAGGTCTAAACTGCTCAGAAGAAAGGAATGGGCATTATTTCCTTTACAGGATAGAGCCAGAGTGATGGTAGAGAGTTTGAGAGCAGGTGTATCAGCTATTGCTGCATAACAGACCAGCCCTAAATTTCATGTTTAAAACAGTAATAAAAGTGTTTATTATTCCTCACACGTCTGTGTGGTTCACAGACCTAGGTGATTCTTGGGGTCTTGGCTGGGCTCACTCAGGAGACCCCAGTGGATGAATGAGTCTAAGGTGGCCTCAGCAGGGCAGCCTGGCACGTCCATGGTGTCCCATCCTCCAGACTCGTTCTCAGGGTGACAGGATTCTAGGAGTGAGTGCACAGAATTGTGGGAGGCCTCGTAAGGCTTTGGCTCTGAGCAGAGCATGGTGTCACCAGTGCCACATTCTGTTGGCCTAAGCACGTTTCAAGGCTAGCCCGTGTACATTCTCGAGGTGAGGAAATAGATGCCATCCTTGAATTGAGGGAGGAATTTCAAAGTCCTGTTCAAATAGCAGAGATGTAGAGAGAGCTGGGGACTGGGACCATTTTTGTCATCAATATGCCCTGTAGCAAAGGCTAGAAATGGGTACGCTCTGCATGCAGAGTTTGGTGTAGTAGATGTGCTAAAATTGTCTACGTCCTGTATTTTGTAATACATGTAAGATACATTCTCTAACTGCTTAAATAGTGGATTTTGGTATCTTCATTGTTAGTATATTCTCTTTTTTCCCCTTTGGAAGGTTGGATAATACATTAGAGGAAATTATATTTAAGCTGGTCCCTGGACTACGAGAACGTAAGTTGCTTTTTGGCTTCTTGCAGATTTTTGTGGTCTATGAAGTCAACATTTCTATTAAAGATTTCATGATTATTTCTATTATATTTCTTTTTTCTTTTAAATTAGAGGAACTTGAGCGTGAATCTGAATTTTGGAAGAAAAATAAGCCTCAAGAAAATGGACAAGGTGACTTTTATGTCTGTATCTGATACAATCTCTCAAAGTGGCTAGCTTTTTGTAGCTTTGGTGAAGTAATCTCTGTTCAAGCTCAGATTTCTCCAGTACAAAATTCATGTAGCCCTTCATTTACATTATGATCCTTTTGTATAAAACCATGAGATATTATATACATGTGTGTAAATCTGGAGTCAACACCAATGAAGGCAATTGGAAGTAGAGAAAATTGGACTTTGGGAAGAGAAAAAGATAAAACTGGAAACTGATGACTGATTATAGCAGTATTTGCTGGAGAGCTAAAGGAAACTGAAGAAATAGCCATAGTCTGCATCTAAACACTGAGGGGTTTTCTATTTTATTTTATTTTGTATGTTTGTTTTATTGGGGAAGGAGCCAAGATGTCGCTGAGTGCCAGATCAGGGGATCTGTCTATGCTCTGATAATCTGGAATTACATGTTTATAGGTGGAACTCAGATGATACAAATTTATATATCCTGAGATATGAAAAATACTTCCAGTTGCTTATGGGAATTTTCCCCATCACTTACACAGAGTGTCCACATTTCTCTTCTGGGTCCCAGGAGACTCTGCCATCAGTAGTTTTTAATAATAATCTCAGCAAAGTGACAAACATTACTGGGCAGAGAAAAGGCTTTTTAGTATGTATAAGTCACACAACGGGAAAAAAAAAACATAACATACCTGAAATTAAAAGGAATAGTATGCTTTTCCCACTGTTATTTAATATGAGATTTATTTCAGGATAGCCTAAATACCATTGAAATCTTTTAATGATGTATGCGTGTTTTTATAGGCTCATTGTGAGCTTAAGATCATAGGATTATCAGTTACATACCATTAAGATAGGTGAGGAAGTCCTGTCTTTCTCATTTCATCTGTATTTTATTAGTTCAACTTAACTGTTCAAGGCTGGCTTCCAATAGCAGGGGAGGTTTGAGAATAGTTTCAATTACTGGAATAAGGTAGGTAGGAATTATTTTTTATCTGTAACAACAAAATGAGCAAAGAAGCCCAAACTTGACCAAAAAATGACTCCACTAAAGTATAAATAATATAAAGTTGACTAAATGTTCAAATTTTTGACTATCTTTAACAGGAAACCAAGGGATTGTCATCATAAGGTATATAGTAGGTTTAGTCCAGGACTCAGTGTATCTTACAGACTCATGAAAGACCACAGCCTACTTTGTGTGTATCTCCCTTTACCCATATTTCTCCCTTTTTAAAGTATTTTACAATGTTCTGTCTTGAGTTTGGGTAGAGAATGTGAATCTTTTCTTGGTGCTGGGAGTTTGGTTCATAAAAGGCAGCTCCTGTCTATGTGGATTCCACATAAATAGATAGAAGAAAGAATGCAGAAGAAAGAGAACCCACCTGCCCTTTATGATACAACTGTATTGCTTTTATTAGGCAGTAAAGAGGGGCTAACCTGTTATTTTTTTTTCCTGGGATTTTCTATACCTTTCCCTGAATCTCTGCTTCACCCCAAGTTTGGATACCTCTCTTATAGGTGCCCACGTAGTCTATTTTTACCTCTTCCATCAGAGTCCTTATCATATTTCTCCATCTGTTTTCTTTACTTGCCTGTATCTCCTCCTGTACCCTGACCACTGTGAGGGTGAGGATGAGAACACTCTGGTTTCAGTATTCCCTTAAGCCTAGGACAATGCATATCAAACACAGAGTGAAAGGGACTCTGTAAAGAAATGAACTGGCACATGCGTTGTATTATATGTAGGCTGCAGGTATTTCATAGGTTAAATACATTTGTATGAAACAAAGTATGCGATTGATTTCTTTACTGGATTTTTAACATTACATGGCTACATACATGTTTTAAAAAGCTAATTCATTCTACTCATATTTCACTAGCTGGTTTTATGAGTATCTAATAATTTGAAAATTTGAGAACTCAAAGACTATACTTTGAAAAGACTGCTTGGTTTCAAATTTGAATATATATAGAATTTGGAATATTTTTATATCCCATCTACTTTCTAAGTGGTCTAATCATTAATTGCAATCATTTTTGTGGCCAGATATAGGTAGTTCTGAATCTTTCATTTGGATATCCCAGTGAGCCGAGAAATTTTAGGTTATGTTAATAAGTCACTGATGGCTTTTTAAAAATATTTCCATTGTTGAGTTGGTTGGAACATTTTAAAAATATTAAAATTTTCAGTTATTCTTCATCAAAACAAAAATGTTTAAAAAGCATTTCTTGGTTTTTTAAACATTTTTGTTTTGATGATTTTTGTCTTGATTAATACACTGTTGCTTAACTTTAAAATCAACTTGGAGTTACATCTAACTTGGTTTGTTTAAAATATACAGATGATACTTCAAAAGTTGACAAACCTAAAGTAGATGAAGAAGGTGATGAAAATCAAGATGATAAAGACTATCACAGAAGTGACCCACAAATTGCTATATGTCTAGATTGTTTACGAAATAATGGACAATCAGGGGACAATGTAGTAAAGGTGAGTGGACAAGCACAGTTCTATTTTTATAATCATTTTATAGTAAATCTTTGAGAATTTGTTGATGAATTTGGCTAGTGCTTGCTTTCAAAATTTTTATTAACATCATCAAGTAGAATACCATTCTCTGACAGCCCCATAGCAACAAATGACCAAACAATTGCTTACTCCAGGCACCTGATTTCCAGCCCCCACAACTGAACAGTCCTGGGCCAATGCCACCACCTAGTGGCTAATTCCAAGAATCACGCCTCTATTTCTCTGTTACCTCCTTTTATACCTTTGTTGGGAGTTCATATACATTGTTTCTCCCTTTTTACGTGTGGTAACCAATTCAGATTCACATCATTACATCACATAATGGGCAGTATCTCCAACTCTTTCATTCATCTTCTCCTCATTTTCTCCTTTATTTCTCTATTTTTATTTGCAACTCAAAAAACCATCCATGTCATGGCTAATGCATTTTATAAATAATATAATTGGTTTTGAAGTAAAATTGGGTGTCCTAAAGTGCCTGTGAACTTTGAAAGTCCTTAAAGGCTCCCAGATATTTCCTGTAGAATCTCCATTTCTAATCCTGTTTTCCCCTGTATCTACCTGCTAATTCGACCTTTTTGTGAAGGATCTATATACTAGAGAGTTTAAAACATCCTATTCACTTTTATTTATTTTCTTTGGTCTTTAAATGGTGTTATTTAGGTAATGATTTCTGCTTTTTTATTGCAAGCAACTTCCCTTTTCATTATAAATGTTCACTACTTTATCTCTTAAATAGATTTTTGTCAATGATTGAGAAGATTGTTTTTATACTCCGTGTTTTATGCAAGTACCTATATTCAGTGTCTCTTTTTCTCTTTTACTTCCTCTGTATAAATCTGTGAATGGGTTGAGTTTTTCACTAATACCTTAAATGATATTTTCCTATTAGGAAATTAAAAGCAGATACTTTTTCAACTCCGATTAGTTTTCCCAGCATCTTACAACAAAGATATAGGAGCATAGTGACTCAGTTAAGAGATAAGAAGAAAAAAATTCTTCACTCAAGGAATTTTAGTTAGGACTTTCACATATAAACAAACAGTTATAATAGAATGATTTAGTTAAGAGGGGTTGGTTGGACAAGGCATGTAATCATCTGCGGCAATCTTTAGAGAAGTGGCCATGGGACCTATTTATCCTTCCATGTTTCTCTTGGTTTTTATGCTTTGGTGCAGCGCCCTTTCCTTTTTGTAAGTCTTTTTTCAGGGTTTTTAAAAACCTTATGCCAATCATTTCTATAATCCTCTTTTTAAGAGATTCATCTTAATGGAGATTGTGATCATCCTTTAGCTGATAGGAGTTACTATCTTGTAAATTGTGTCTTGTATCTTGAAAATTAAGTCAGTAGAAAAGCTGAAGATCTTTCATAAATAAATGTGAAGTCTACTTTTGGATTTCTAGTATGAAAGTTATAAAGCATTGAATTTTAGAGATTCATCTGAAAAATTAACCCCTTGCCTTGATATTCTCTTGACATCTTTGACACTTCACCATCCCAGTTGACCTTTTATCCATTCACTTTCCTTTTTAGACTTTTCTTCATCCTTGTGCCTTCTATTCATAAAACAACTTTCATAGCTTATGTGAATTCTACTTTGCTTCCCTGATTCCCACCTTTTTTCTCTGGCTATTCCTATACTGTCTTTACTTCTTCCTGGCTTCTGTTTGATATATGTGAGTACCTCCTAATACCGTGTCTTCCACCCAATATTTCTTTCTCTGGATTTATCCTAGGAGGTCACTTCTATTTTTTGTGACTTCAGTTCTGCAAAGAACTTTTAAATCCCCATTTCCAACCCTGCCATCTCTCCCAAGTTGAAGAATTAAGTCTCTAACTACTTTTAAAAACCTCAGTTGGAAGTTTTACTAACACCTGAAACTTAACATGTTTAAAGACAAATTCATTATACTTTACTTTCACCTAACTTTACTCCAAACTTGCTATTTCAGTTATCACTACCATCTTTGTACCAGTCATACAAGTTCAAAACCTTGGAGTCATCTCTGACCTTTTACTGTTTTCCTTCAACCAGCCATAAGTCCTGAAAATTTTCCCTCAGTCTAGTGCTGCTCACCTTGTATAGATTTTTTAAAACAGTCTTTAAAGTGTTCTCTGTACCTTTAATTTCTCTTATTATCCAGGGTTGAGGCTACAGCCTGAAGGTATGGTCCAGAGTCATGGCCAATATCAGGGGGCACATAGGAAATATTTTAGGCTCTATGGAACTCCCAACAAAGGTTATAAACAGAGAGATGAAATGTGGTCTTTGTTGCAACTACTCAGCTTACTCATTATAGCGCTATAAGGCTAAAGCAGCCTTAGACGATAGTGAATGAACTGGCTTGTGTTCCAATAAAACTTCACTTACCAAAATAGATAATTTCGTCTTGAGAGCTGTGGCCATAGTTTGCCTACAGAATCAAGTCTTAGCTCCTTATGTTGGCATTCAGGGCCTGTCACTAACTAGCCCCTATCTTGGTAAGTTTATCACCCATTATACCTATCAATGAATCCTCCTCTCAAGACAAATGATTATTGCCTTATATCTGACAAAGGATTATATTAATAATATTTAAAACCCTCTAAAACAGAAATGCTTCCTTTTTTGGCATGTTCTTGCCTCTTCTCACCACTTTACTATGCTTCTCTCAAGACCCAAGCAGAGACCTCTATTCTTTGTGATGCTTTTTTGACCCTAGTGAATCCCTTCTCTGAAATTCTGTAGGATTTGCATTTTTAACTCAGTTAGGTGGTTATTAAGTCAGCATTCATTGTGTTCCTGAAGGTACTGATGCTTTTATCTTTTGGGGATGATTGTAAACCCCTTCAAGGCAAAGAAACCATGTCTGTGTTTCTTTATAGCCTTCTCAGGCACCTCACTCCTCTGCAG
Source organism: Mirounga angustirostris (assembly GCF_029215605.1). Taxonomy (NCBI): domain Eukaryota; kingdom Metazoa; phylum Chordata; class Mammalia; order Carnivora; family Phocidae; genus Mirounga; species Mirounga angustirostris. The sequence goes on from NW_026991714.1 coordinate 119,806,614, forward strand.
TAGGGTGTGATTCTCAAATGTGGTGGTGTAGTTGCATGTACAGTTTATACTTACTACTTTTGTAATTCCAAAAATCAAAGTCAAGAGCAGGAAGGCAGTGAAAATAGTAGCATAAGGACTTTCAAAAATTCACTCTTCCATAAAAGCAATGAAAAAAACTGCCAAAAAAACCTTTCAGAATCAGTTTTCTTAGGAATTTGATAATCAAAGGTTTGGGGCGCTTGGGTGGTTCATTCGTTAAGTGTCTGCCTTCTCCTCAGGTCGTGATCCCAGCCAGGGTCCTGGGATGGAGCCCCACATCAGGCTCCCTGCTCAGCGGGGAGCCCTGCTTCTCCCTCTCCCACTGCCCCTGCTTGTGCTCGCTCTCTTGCTGTCTCTCTCTCAAATAATAGATTAAAAATCTTAAAAAAAAAAAAAAAAAAAAAAGGCTTGCAGAAACCCATAGAGCATTTGATCAAGAAAATGGCATGAACAGTGAGGTTTGTGGCATTTTAACTTGCCTTAGTCCAGTCCCGCCACTCTCCAGCTCTGGAGTAGCCTTGAAAAAGAACAGCCGACTTTCCCACTGCAGCCTTTCAGACACCAAAGGGCAGAACAGAGGTGGAACTCTTTCAAAGCCTAATTGCCAAATAATTGTCCTTATTGGAGCTGTCCGGTCGTTCCTGGAAGAGCCCACTTATAGGCTGTCTATGTTGTGCCTGACATGGAGCTTGCCCAGTAGAAAAAACTTCTGTGCGCTGGGAAGGGCAGAGCATTTTTTAGAACCAATTACAGACAAATATTTGAACTTCATGGCTGTCTGAGGTATAGATGACATTTGGGGCATCTTGAAAAGCTGGTAAATAAGATGTCTATAGATATCAAAGGCTGTAGGAGCTTTGAAAAGTTCTAACATATTCCTGGGAATCTGCAAGTCCAAGCACATACATAGGACTGTGTCCATGATCAGGGAAGACCTAAGGAGGCCTTAAGCTCTCACTTCTGGCTGAGTATTGGAGGTGTGCCCCAAAACACATGGTCTCCTAGCAAAGCCTGGGAGATTTATTGGCTCCAAGTGTATAAGGAAATCTCTGTTCAGCCACTAGCCAACCAATAGGTGGAAACTTCAGTGGCCACATACTATAAAGAATACAGGCTTCACAGAATTAGTTTAGGAAAGTCACTAAACAAAGAGAAACAGCAAGATACAGCCACAATAACAAACCCTATGAGGCAGGTGGGAACCTGATTTCCACTGTTGCCACATTATATTATTTTAAACGTCAAGTTTTCAACAAAAAATTATGACACAAATAGAATTAAAGTACAGCTCATATACAGGAAAAGAAGTAATCAAAACTGTCCCTGAAGTTAGACTTATGAGGTACAGATTTTAAGTCCTCCATTTTAAATGTGTGAAGAAAACTAAAAGAAACCATATGTCAACATTTAAATGAAAGTGTAAGAGCAGAGCTGAGGGCCAAATAGGATCCTGAACTCACCATGTCCCACAGACAGACCAAAGCAGCAACTGTATCTATTGCCACTAATTTTTAAAATGACCTCAAGACTTCCAGAACAGTATTCCACAGCTAGTCATAGAGAGGCAGCTACATCAAAAAGGGTAAAAGAGTGAAGATATGGTTGGGAACACAGGAGGGACATCACAGGCACAGAGGAGCAAGGAGATCAGACCGCCATACCAGTCACCCCCAGCCCTGGGGACCTTCACTGGGAAGATGGTCCTTATAATGTCTGGCTTTGAAAATCAGTGGGGCTTAACCCCAGGAGAGCTAGTGGGTGATAGGAAACCAAGTTCCCGCCCTCAGAAAGCCAACACACTAACTTGGCCTAAAACACAGCATAGCAGCAGCAGTTTGAAAAGTATTTGAGGTATACATGAAGGATATTTATTGACTGATCTTAGGACCTGTACTGGTGGGGCAGGAATCTGCAGATTTCTCCAGGAACAAAACTGTTTGCAGGTGCTGTTTTTCTTGCCCTCCCCAGGCTAGATAGCTGGATGCTTACAGAAGCCAGTTTTGACACTCTCCATCTACCTTGCTAGCACCACATACCCGACCCCAGGGTTTCCCTGCAGATTTGCCCCACTGAACACACTGAGTTCTACAGGCATCCCTCCAAAGTGACTCATGCCCTGGGGAGGGAACGTTTAACCCCACACCCCCTTAGCCAGGCCTTTTAGCTGGCTACGTGGGGAGCAAGGCCTGCCTGCAGTGTGCCTGCTGCTGTTGCAGATGCTAATGGCAGACAGCTAGGCTGTGTGCTGGCCCCTACCCATGAGCAAGCCACGGCAGTTTCAGCCAGACCTCTTGAAAACATGGGGAACAAACCCTGCCCAGTCTGCCCACAGAAGCAGGTCATCATGGCCACATGGGCTGAAGGCCATCTTCACTCACCAGCATGTCCACAGCATTCACAGTTCAGCCACAACAGGAAGGTGTACGCAGCCCACACAAGGGACACACCTGGAGCACCTTGTTCTGGTGACCAGGAGGTATTGGGCTAACGGGACCTCCTGTACACAAGGCCACTTATTTCAAAACCAGGAGATGTAACTGACTTACCTAATACATAGAAACAGAGAGTTAGACAAAATGAGGAGACAGAGGAATATGTACCAAATGAAAGAACAAGATAAAACCACAGAAGAGCTAAACAAAATGGAGATGAGCTCAAAGTAATCGTCATAAAGATACTCACCAGACTTGGGGTATCTGGATAGCTCAGTCTGTTAAGTGCCTGCCTTTGGCTCAGGGTCCTGGGATTAAACCCCACATCAGGCTCCCTGCTCGGTGGGCAGTCTCCCTCTCCCCTCCCCCTACTTGTGCATGCATGCACACTCTCTCTCAAATAAAAAATAAAAATCTTAAAAAAAAAAAAGATACCAGACTTGAGAAAAAAGTGAATGAACTCACTGAGAACTTTTCAACAAAGAGAGAAAAAAGAACTAGTCAGAACTGAAGTGTACAGTAACTGAAATGAAGTATACACTAAAGGGAATCAACAGCAGATTAGAGGATGAAGGAGGAGGAGTAAAAATTTAATGCTTTTAGAATGTGTTAAAACTTAAGAGATCATGAATACAGACTGCTGCTATAGACAGTAGGGTGTTATATATGAGCCCAATGGTAACCACAAATACAATAGATATACAAAAAATAAAGAGAAAAGAATCCAAGCATAGCACTAAAGAAGGCCATCAAACCACAAGGGAAGAACAGAAGAAGAAAGGAACAGAGAAGAAATATGAAACAACCAGAAAACAACCAAATGGCAATAATTACATACCTTTCAAAGACCACTTTAAATGTAAATGGACTAAGTGCTTCAATCAAAAGACTTAGGGTAACTGATTAAAAAAAAAAAAAAAAAGATCCATCTATATGGCACCTACAAGAGACTCACTTCAGACCTAAAGATACATACAGACAAAGTGAAGGATAGAAATTTTCCATGCAAATGGAAGCAAGGAAAAGAAAAGCACAGGGTAGCAATTCTTATATCAGACAAAATAGACTTTAAAACAAAGACAAGAGACAAAGAAGGGCACTACATAATCATAAAGGGATCTAGCCAACAAAAGTATTTAACAATTGTAAATACCTGTGCACCCAACATAGGAGAACCTAAATACATAAAGTAAATATTAACAGACATTAAGGGAGAAATTAACAATAAAATAATAATTGGGCATTTTAACACCACACTTAACATTGATAGATCATCCAGACAGAAAAATCAACAAGGAAACAATGGCTTTGAACAACACATTAGACCAGATATATACAGAACTTAACAGATTTAAGTCTGGACTTAACAAATATAGACAGAATATTCCACCCCCAAACAGAATACACATTCTGTTCAAGTGCCCATGGAACATTCTAGGATAGACCACATATTAGGCGACAAAACAGGTCTCACTAAATTTAAGAAGACTGAAATCCCTATCAAGCATCTTTCCCAATCATAATGGTATGAAACTAGAAACCAGTTACAAGAAAAATACTGAAAAAAAAAAAAAAAACACACATGGAGGCTAAACAACATGCTACTAAACAACCAATGGGTCAATGAAGAAATCAAAGAGGAAATAAAAAATACATGAAGACAAATGAAAATGGAAATACAACCATCCAAAATCTTTGGGATGCAGCAAAAGCTGTTCTAAGAGGGAAGTTTAGGGGCACCTGGGTGGCTCAGTTGGTTAAGCATCTAACTCTTGATTTCAGCTCAGGTTATGATCCCAGGGTTGTGAGACTGAGCTCTGTGTCGGGCTCAGCACTGGGCATGGAACCTACTTGAGATTCTTTCTCCCTCTCCCTCTGGCCTCCACCCTCCCATTTACACTCTCTCAAAAATAAGAGGGAAGTTTATGGCAATATAGGACTACCTCAAGAAACAAGAAAAATCTCAGTCTAACTTTATACTTAAAGGAACTAGAAAAAGAAAAGCCTGAAGTTAGCAAAAGGAAGGAAATAATAAAGATTAGAGTGGAAAAAAATGAAATAGAGACTAAAAAAAAAAAAAAAAAGAAAACATCAATGAAACCAAGAGCTGGGGGGCACTTGGGTGGTGCATTTTTTAAGCATCCAGCTCTTGTTTTCAGCTCAGGTCATGATCTCGGCGTTGAGAAATTGAGCCCCACATTGGGCTCTGCACTCAGTTCAGAGTCTGCTTCAGATTTTCTCGCCCTCTCTCTCCACCTTTCCTCCTCAGCCCCTCTCCCCACTCACACACATGCTCTCTCTCAAATCTTAAAAAAAAAAAAAGAAACCAAGAGCTGGTTCTTTGAAAAGACAAGGAAATTGATAAACCTTTAGCTTCACTCATCAAAAAAAAAAAAAAAAAAAAAAAAGACAGTATCAGAAATGAAAGAAGAGAAATAACAATTATGCCACAGAAATACAAAGAATTATGAGAGTACTATGAAAAATCCTATGCCAACAAATTGGGACAACCTGGAAGAAATGAATAAATTTCTAGAAACATACAATCTTCCAAAACTGAATCAGGAAAAAATAGAAAATTTGAACAGACTGGTTTCTAGTAACCAATCAGTAGTCAAAAACTTCCAACAAACAGAAGTCTAGGATGACATAGCTTCAGAGGTAAATTCTACCAAGCATTTAAAGAAGAGTTAATACCTATTCTCAAACCATTACAGAAAATAGAAGTGGAAGGAAATTCATTCTACAAGGCCAGCATTACCCTGATACCAAACCAGAAAAAGATACTACAAAAAAAGAAAACTACAAGCAAACATCATAGATGCAAAATTCCTCAGTAAAATATTAGCAAGCTGAATTCAGTGATACAGCAAAAGGGTCATTTACCATGATCAAGTGGAATTTATTTCAGGGATGAAAGGGTGGGTCAGTATTGGCAAATCAGTGTGTTACATCATATTAACAAGAAGGATAAAAACCATACAATTTTTTCAGTAGATTTAGAAAAACCATTTGACAAAATACAACACCTGTTTATGATAAAAACTCTCAACAAAGTAGATTTAGAGGGAACATACTTCAGAATTTAAAAAAAGGCCATATATGAAAGATCCACAGCTAACATACTCAATGGTGAAAAACAGCTTTTCCTCTGAGATCAAGAACCAAGGCAAGAATGTCCATTCTTGCCGCTTTTATTCAACATAGTACTGGAACCTAGCTGAGGAGACAAGAAAAAGAAATTCTCAGACAAGAAAAAGAAAAGTCATCCCAATTGGTAAGGAAGGAGATAATCTCATTATTTGCAGATGATATGATACTATATATAGAATACCCTAGAGACCACCAAAAATCTGTAGGACTGATAAATGAAGTCAGTAAATTTGCAGGATACAAATTAATATAAAGAAATCTGTTACATTTATATACATCGATAACAAAGTAGCAGAAAGAGAAATTAGGAAAACAATCCCATTTACAATTGCACTAAAAATAATAAATTATCTAGGAAATTTAAAGAGAGGAAAGACCTATACTTTGAAAACTAGAAGAAATTGAAGAAGACACAATTGTAAAGATATGTTCATGAACTGGGGGAATTAATAAATATTGCTAAAATGTCCATACTACTCAAAGAAATCTACAGATTAAATGTAATTCCTTTCAAAATACAAATAACATTTTCCACAGAACTGGAACAAGTAATCCTAAAATTTGTATGAAACCACAAGAGATTCTGAATATCCAAAGCAATCTTGAGAATAACAAAGCAGGATAATACTACAAAGCTATAGTAATCAAAATAGTGAGATATTGGCACAAAAACAGATACATAGATCAGTGGAACAGAATGGGAAGTCCAGAAATAAACCCTTAAATTATATGGTCAGTTAACCTACAACAAAGGGGCAAGAATATACAATCAGGGAAAGATGGTCTTTTCAGTAATGGTGCTGAGAAAACTGGACAGCTGCATGCAAAAGAATGAAATTGGACCACTTTATTAAATCATACACAAAAATAAACTCAAAATGGATTAAAGACTTAAATATGAGATCTGAAACCATAAAACTCCTAAAAAGAAAACAGGCGGTAATCTCTTAGACATCACTCTTGCAATGTATTTATGGATATGTCTCCTTGAGCAAGGGAAACGAAAGCAAAAATAAACTCTTGGGACTACACCAAAATAAAAAGCTTTGGCACAGCAAAGGAAACTACCAACAAAACAAAAAGGCAGCCTACTGAATAAGAGAAGATATTTGCAAATGATCTGATAAGGGGTTAATATCCAAAATATATAAACAACATCAAACAATCCAATTTTTAAAAATGGGTAGAGGACCAGAAGAGACGTTGCCAAAGAAGACAGACAGATGGCCAACAGACACATGAAAAGATTCTCAACATCACTGATCATTGAAGAAATGCAAATTAAAACCACAATAACATAATCACCTCACACTCATTAGGATGGCTATTATCAAAAACAAAACAGAAAACAGCAAGTGTTGGTGAGGATGTAGAGACATTGGAAACTTTGTTCACTAACAGCCTAAAAAAAAAAAGTAAAATATTTAGGAATATATTTAACAAAGCATATGATTTGTATACTGAAAACTGCAAAACATCAAAAGAAATTAAGAAGGCCTAAACAGGGGGCACCTGGGTGGCTCAGTCAGTTAAGCGTCTGACTTCAGCTCAGGTCATAATCTCAGGGTCCTGGGATCAAGCCTCACAGCAGGCTTTCCTGCTCAGTGGGGAGTCTGCTTGTCCTCCCTCTGCCCCTTCCCCTACTCATGCATGCTCACTCTCTCTCTCTCTCTAATAAATAAAATCTTTAAAAAAAAAAAAAAGGCCTAAGTAAATAGGAAGACATCCCATGTTCGTGGATTAGAAGACTTAATATTGTGAAGATGGCAGGCCTACCCAAATTATTCCTCAGATTCAGTGATAACCCTAGCCAGCATTCTAACAGCCATTTCCACATAAATTGACAAGCTGATCTAAAAGTCATAGAAATCCAAGGGACCTGAAATAGTCAAAACAATCTTGAAATTCAAGAACAACAAAGTTGGAGGACACAAAGTCCCAATTTCAAAACTTGCTTCAAAGCTACAGTAATCAAGGGGTGCCTGGGTGGCTCAGTTGGTTAAGCGACTGCCTTCGGCTCAGGTCATGATCCTGGAGTCCCGGGATCGAGTCCCACATCGGGCTCCCTGCTGAGCGGGGAGTCTGCTTCTCCCTCTGACCCTCCCCCCTCTCATGTGCTCTCTCTCATTCTCTCTCTCAAATAAATAAATAAAATCTTTAAAAAAAAAAAAAAAAGCTACAGTAATCAAGACAGTATGATACTGGTAAAAGGGTAGACATATAGATCAGTGAAAAGAATTGAGGAAGAGAAATAAACCTATATATCAGTAATGAATTTGTTTTTGACATGCTGGCCAAGATAATTCAAGGGGAAAAAATAGTCTTTTTAACAAATGGTGCTGGAACAATTGAATATCCACATGCAAGAAATGAGGTTGGATCCCTACCTCATGCTTTATATATGAAAATTAACTCAAAATGGACCCCTAGCTAAATGTAACAGCTAAAACTATAATACTCTTAGAAGAAACATAGGGGTAAAATTTCAAGACCTTGGATTTGGAAGTAGATTCTTAAAAATGATACCATCAGCAGAAGCATAAAAAAAAATAGGTAAGTTAGATTTTATCAAAATTAAAAACTTTTGTTCATCAAAGAACACTACCAAGAAAGTGAAAAGACACACTGAATGGAAGAAAATATTTGCAAATCACACATCTGGTATTTAATATTTAGATTATATAAAGACTCGTACAAATGAACAAAAAGATAACTCATTTATTTTTTTTTAAAGATTTTATTTATTTATTTGACAGAGATAGCGAGAGCAGGAACACAAGCAGAGGGAGTGGGAGAGGGAGAAGCTGGCTTCCTGCTCAGCAGGAAGCCTGATGTGGGACTCAATCCCAGGACCCTGGGGTCATGACCTGAGCCGAAGGCAGACGCTTAACAACTGAGCCACCCAGGTGCCCCGATAACTCATTTTTTAAAGTGGGCAAAAGATTTGAATAGACATTACTCCAAAGAAGATAAAAAATGGCTGGGGTGCCTGGGTGGCTCAGTCGGTTAAGCATCTGCCTTTGGCTCAGGTCATGATCCCAGGGTCCTGGGATCGAGCCCTACATCGGGCTCTCTGCTCAGCAGGGAGTCTGCTTCTCCCTCTCCCTCTGCCCCTGCTCTCTTGTGCTTGCTCTTTCTCTCTCTAATAAATAAAAATATTTTTAAAAAAAATTAAAAATGGCCAATGAACACATGAAAAGATGCTAAACATTATTAGTCATTAGGACTATGCAAATCAAAATCATATGACATACCACTTCGCACCCAGAATGCCTTTAATATTTTTTTCAAAAAGGAAAATAGGATAGTGTATAATAAACTATAAGCTAGAATCAAATACTGATACATGCTACAACATGAATGAACCTTGAAAACATTATGCCAAGTGAAAGAAGCCAGACACAAAGGTCACATATTGTACGATTCCTTTTCTATGAAAGGTCCAGAGTAGGCAGTCCGTAGACACAAAGTAGACTGGCTTTTGTCAGGTCTAGGGAGAAGGAAGTAGTGACTGCTAACTGAGTGAGTTTCTTAGTGGGGTAATGAAATGCCCTGGAATTAGATAATGGTATTGGCTGCACAACCTCATGAACATATTAAATGTTACTGAATCATACACTTTAAATGGTGACTTTTATGCTATTTGAATTATATTTCAATTTAAAAAAGTCAAGCTCAACAGTTGCTTTAGCTGGTGAAGTAGTACTAGCCATACTATTCCAAAAATGAGAGGAAAAACACGCTTGGGGATTTGGATTTAAAAAAACAAACAGGGGTGCTTGAGTGGTTCAGTCAGTTAATCATCTGCCTTTGGCTCAGGTCATATCAGGGTCCTGGGATCAAACCCTGCATCAGGCTCCCTGCTCAGTAGGGAACCTGCTTCTCCCCCCTCCCTGGGCCCCTTTCCCCCACTCCTGTGCATGCTCTCTCTCTCTCTCAATAAAGCCTTTTAGAAAAAAAAAACAAAAACAAAACTCAATCATTATAATAAGAACTAGAATTTGTTGAATTGTATCCTACAACTGGAAAACTGTAACCCATGATATTGACCACTAGCTGATTTCAGATCTAGTCTCAACTCTTCTAAAACAAAGGCATAAAGAGTAAAAATGTTTCTAGGGTAACCACCTTAGAAGCAGAAAGAGCCATTTTTGAACTCTTCCTCTCCTGGCCTGAGTTTGAAGGAACAGGTTAGAAGGCAAGAAAAGGTAACATTCTGGAAACACAAATCTTTTTCTATATACTATTTCTTCATTTTAGGCAGGGGAGCCTAAAATGTTGACCCCACCAGAGCATCTGACAGGGCCTGGGCTATACAGTTACTGTCCCAGGCATTAGTCTCCCCTTAACCCCCTGTGTGTCGTACAGATGTTTCCATTCTCTGTGTTATGAAATGGCAGGAAAGGAGCACTGCTCTTAGGATCATCTCTTTAAGTGTCTCCCCACCATCCTCATCATCTCTGCTGAGCACTTAATTGTCATTGCCTCCCTTAAAACAGAACACCCTGGACTTGCTACACAGGTTGATTACACAAGTCCAGGGTGTACCTAGCTAGGAAACAGCGGGGTTATTGGTAATAATTGTAGAATGTTCCTATAGAGAGAAAATGCATAATTGTTATATTGTCATTTTCTAAGTACTTACAAATCAAATATTAAATAATTCGGACCAGAATTTTGCTAGAGATTAATGTCAAACTTTATTGAATTATAAATTCCAGAAACAAGTTTTTGCCTAGTTTTTAAAATCTTCCCTTAAGGGGCGCCTGGGTGGCTCAGTTGTTAAGCGTCTGCCTTCGGTTCAGATCATGATCCCAGGGTCCTGGGATCGAGCCCCACATCGGGCTCCCTGCTGAGCAGGGAGTCTGCTTCTCCCTCTCCCACTCCCCCTGCTTGTGCTCTCTCTCCCTGTCAAATAAATAAGTAAAAAATCTTTAAAATAAATAAATAAATAAAATAAAATCTTCCCTTAACTCTTCTGACACCTCTAATCTTACTAACAATTTCTGAAAAGTTATGAGTAGTGATGCCATGGTCATTTCTATAGGTTCTTTTAATACCTGAGATTTCTCGGCAGATGAGAATACATTTAGAGGGTCTTCCAGTACCCGCACATTATACTCTAACTTAACTGGGACCAAGAAAATGTGCGAAGCATTCTCTATAAGCTGTTTGGAACAAGAAAATAGACAGGAAACCTTGGGGTAGTTGAGATGATGTGAATAGATAACAAGGAAGATCTGTGTGAATATTTATCCCTTTGTTTCCATGCTGTCTAGACTATCACTCTTACCTTTTGAAATGGCTAGAGTATGTTTTGCTTTAGATGTAACTTTTGACTTCTGTTTTCTTTTAATGCATACTTTACCATCTGAATTGTGACCAGGTATCATTTGTAAATTTGTTTCTGTTGGTCTTTGTTAGCAGAAATATATTTTGCTAGGAACACATTTGCTAGGAATAGGTACTAACTGGATGGCTCTTTCTTTTTTTCTTTTCTTTTTTTTAAAAAAAAGAGAGAAAGCACGCATGTGTTGGCGGGGAGGGGCAAAGGGGGAAAGGGAGAGCAAGAATCTTAAGCAGACTCCAAGCCCAGTGTGGAGCCCGAGGTGGGGATCAGTCTCACAACCTTAAGGTCATGACCTGAGCCTAAATAAAGAATCAGACACTTAACAGACTGAGCTACCCAGGCGCCCCATGGATGGCTCTACTTTTGACTTAGTAAATTTAAGAACAATTCTGCTTGCTGACCTAATATCCTGTACATGTAAGTAGAAGTAATACTTTATATCTTTAAAAGATTCAAGTGCTGGTTTTTGTTTTACTATTGATAACTTTTAAGGTTTGGAGATGTAATTTTGTTTCACAAATTGGTTCATGTTTATCATGTCCACAAACCTCATTTTCAGTTTGAGCATTCATTCTGGATTGGTTCTTGTATTTTAGTGATGTTCATGCTTAAAGAGTAAATTAGTACTGCTAATAAAATGAGAAAAATCAAGACACCTACAACATTGTTTTTCCAGTAAAGTACTGCCACAGCCCATCAGACACCTGACTTTTAGTTGTAGGGGATCTTGTGGCCTAACTGGCCTCTATTGAACCCTGGGACTCCTTAGAGCCCCATTTGAAATCACCGCTCTTTCTAAAAATATCCCTAATATTAGAAGCAACATTATGTAATAAAATATTTTATATGCTTTTTGTGACCTTTATTTTTGATTAAACTCATAATGTGTTGTTAACCAAATTATCTAAAGGTATGCAGATTGTCGATTGCCCAGGATTTTCCTCATACATTCTTGAAGAATGTCATATAAATATCCAAGAATTAGGAATATTTTTACTCACTAGTACTAAGGAGCTATAATTTGAAATGTTTTCAGAAAATATTTTGAAAATACTTAAAATTATAGTGGAAGTGACACCTGTGGTTTCATTAAAAGTAAGGTAGACTATTTTAATTAGTAATCTTTATTTCCTTTAGGGTTTAATGAAGAAATTCATTCGATGTTCTACACGTGTAACTGTGGGAACTATTAAAAAATTTTTAAGTTTAAAACTAAAACTTCCAAGTTCTTATGAGGTAAGTTAATAATCTAACCTTGATCACGTTGATAATTCTGATCTGAAGTAAAATTCTGACAAAGTAAAAATTAACAAAGTACATTTAATTTTTGTGGAAACTTAGGTTATTTTTATATGTTAAAAATTTAGAGAATGTAATATTCTATTTATGTAATCTGTATTTTTTAATTTAACATCTGACTAAAACATGCTACTAATGCATTTAGTGGTTTACAGTTAGAAGAGATACTTATATAACTTAAATTTTCCCAAAATAAATGCTACAGCTAACTAGATTTTTTTAATGCCAACATTAGGGTCTTTTTTTGTTTTGTTTTTTAAATGAGACCTTTGAGATCCATTTTTACCAATTCTTTATAGACTTCTTTTTCAAAATGTAAAACATTGTCTTTTTATGTAAAAAGATTTTGTAAATAATGTTCCTTTAATTGTGTCATATGAAAAAGTGATATTGTTTAGCAGTAGGTAAAACCAACATAATTGCATCTGCATGAATGCAATTTACCAGTTTCCTAACGGAGAGATAAATTGCCTCCATGTTGATCACAGCACAGCTTGTAATGTGTTCAATGTTTAGAAAATGTTTATGGTCCTACGAGTATAGATATAATGTAATGAGGAGACATGGCTACCATTTCTCACCTGCCCAAATGGCAGTCTTAACAACGTGCATTAATTTCTCTTCCTCCCCTTTGGGTTCTGATAGTAGTAGCTTCTGAAGAAACGAAAGACTGAGACTAGTTTCCTATGTAAACAAAGACATTAAAGGCAACATTAGTTCTTCATTATATACACTAATATTAACAGTTTATCATAGCAGAAATAAAATAGGATTTGAACATAGGCATTGACAGGTATTAAGTATGTATTTTGAGGAAGTCTCTGATCCTAAGTTTATTTAAAAACTCTCAGATAACTAATAATCCATGGATTAAAAATTCTTACTGTGGTTTGGTCCTACAAATATTAAAACATTTCCAGAGACATCAGCTTTTACATTAGGGAAAAAACTGTGAAAGTTAATCAAAGCCCTATGTACTTGGTAAAAAGATGACAACTGAGATACAACAGTGAAAATAGAAAATGAAATTGTTTTTATGATTTGGTTTTATACTTATTCTCTTCTTACAAAATACCACATGCGGTTTTATTTCCTTACTTTTAAGTGTGACCCGTTGAGTTATTTTCTAGTTTCCAGGAAGTTGTTAGAGCTGACAGGATGATTCCTCTCATACAGTCTCACTCCTGGCACACAGTGTCGCGCTCCACAGATGAGGACAGCAGGGCGGGAGACTCTGTCCACTGACAGCTCCTCATCTCTCCCAGTGTAAAGGACTTTTCCTATGATTTTTAGTAACATTTACTGGTTCCCCCCTTATTTTGCTGTCTAACACATAGGGTGATGTTTTAATGAAATACCTAACAGCTGAAGCTTTTGCAACAGCATTGCTAATTGGGGCAAGATAGTTTAGTTTTTAAATGACAGCAGAAGCAGTGTACCTAACCAGGGATTGCATCCTGAATCTCTTTACTTCTTTGCTTATGAATTTATTTTACAAGCAAGATTTAAAAAAATAAAATAAAATTATCTACTTTGTCCTTTTAAAAATAAAATGTCTAAAAAACATTTTGAGGTCCATGCAAGTCAACATAAATCATCAAAATACCAATATAACTCAGCTAAAAATTTGTCTAATGCAATTGGAACAGGACTCATTTTAGACTTAAAGTTCAAAACTCTAGTCTCTAACCAGACAGAATTATTTAAAACCCATTTTTCTTCACCTTCTCACACTTTAAATTAAACTCTATCAGTTTGCCTTTAATAGCTAGAGAACTGAAATGCTTTATTTATAGGGACTTATGATAAACATTTAACTGTGCTTTGTTGAACTGGTAAATCATAGCCATAGTTCCTGGGGCCTTCTTAAGGATTTGGGGGGTTGTTTGGTTCCTGCAACTCTAGAGCAAAAGTGAGCTTTGGAAAGCACATCCCTTTTTTGAAGTTCGATGCAAGATGAGAAGAGAGTCCTGTAAGTATTATGCAAGTTACCGCCCAAGCAAAACAGGCCAGAGAGCCCTAGAAGATACAGGCCTGTGGCATGGTCCTAACTGTTTTGTTGACTTAGCTACAGGCAATTACCAGAAATTCTCAAATGCCTTGAAGTCCCCATAAATCTTGTATCCACACTCATTCCTTTACCCTCTTTGAATACAAACTAATGAGAGGAAAGCAAGTCCTCTCAATCTTGAGAAGGTGAAAGCATTCTGAGAGGTGAATTCATAAGCCAAAGGTGCTGTGAGGTCTCCACAGTTACTTCTCCTTTTGTAAGAGACAGTCACAGAAATATGTCTAAACTAAGGTTGCACAGAGACATGGACTGAGAAAGCTTACACTGCATTTCAAAATTATGTGTACAGACTTGAGTTGGGACAAGACCAGCACTGCTCCATGTTACTTATATCTGAATTGTTAATAATTACGAGATGGACCAGTGCTCTTAATAAAAATATTCAGTGTTCTTTTTAAATAATGGTTAATACTTCTATTTTGTTATGACTATTTGAATCTTTTTTGAAATTTAGGAAAAAAGTGTAAGATACTAATGAATTAAAAATTACTTATGTTAATGGATCTGTAACTATTCTTTTTAAAGTTGGATGTGCTGTGCAATGGTGAAATTATGGGGAAGGATCACACTATGGAATTCATCTACATGACAAGATGGCGACTAAGAGGCGAAAACGTAAATTGCTTTTATATTTACTTATGTGTATGTTTAGTTATATGCCATTTTGCTACTCATAATAAACAGTATACTACTTAGAAACAAACAAAAAAAACTTGGGAAAGAGAAGAAACTGATGCCTTTTACTGTTTATCCCAGCTACTCCATGATAATTGGTCCTAAGTACAAGACCAAGATCTTTGTTAAAATGTGGTTTTGTTATATTTAAGGTGAGTTAAAAACCCCATCTAAATACGTTCAGAACTCTACTTACCTCAATACAGAGAAGATGGCACTTACATTTTTTTAGAACCCCGATAAAATATGGGAACTTCTAACTATATGGAGTCAAGTGAGGAGACTAAGTTTTGCCCTGATTAGTATGTTGCTTAATGGTTGATATTTTTTGGATGTGGCAGAGGGGACAGATAGAGTAGAATCTAGGTAATCTTTTTTTCAGGTACCTCCTTTACATGAAAGTGTAAAATTGGACCAAAGGGTAAGTGAGTTTGCAGTGGTTTCTGATGTCAGAATTAGATTGTTGTGGCTTGGGCCCTAGGCAATATGAGAGAAATGATGTAAAAGGAGAAAACCTGAGAAAAATCCAAAACACCCAAAAGGAGAATTCTATATTTTGAACTATACCTTTGCTTAGGGTTAATTAGAAGGTTCAAGCATATCTTATCTGTATTATGTATAGCATTGATAGTAGAGAAATCCGAGGGCTAGGGATTATAAGGCTTGATGTATATCAGTGAGGGAATGTAGTAGTAATGCTACCAGAAGTTCTCTTTATAATCTGATTACATGGATACACGTTAATTGAGATTGACTGGAAGGTTGTACTAGATGACTTTCAAGGTCTTCTCAGACATTAAGATTCTCTGGTGTTTATGGTACAATATGTCATACTTCTAAACTCTGCATAATTTTAATCTAATAAGATAGGTTGTATTACATTTTCTTAGGAAAATATAAACTATTAAAAATACAAAATTAAGAAATGTAACCTCACTCAAAGACAAGTAATACAGAATCTGAATATAATGAGGGTTGCCATGTTACAGTGGTTCAAAAACATGGAATGTAAACATCTATGGAATTGTTATAAAACCTCAAAAAATCATTTTTGTGTGTTGTATTCAATGAGTAGGAAAATTGACTGTTTTTCAGAAATGTCTTGATATATAATAAATGAAGCATCTAACTTCTAAAGTCAGAATTTTTTTTTCTGAGTCCCACTTGGTTAAAGCCTTCCTTGTGAGGCTGAATTCTCATGACCAGGAAGAAAAAATTATGTTCTAATACCAGTCACCAGCTTGACCTCTCTAAGCCTTATTTAAAAAAAAAAAAAGAAAAGAAACAAAGGAAAACAAATCTAATTATCTTTGTATTTGGTAAATTACTACCTGCCTTCCTAGGACATTTTATAGTTTTTTAAAATGGTTCTATATACATCACCCTCATTGAATCCTTCCAACCAAAATGTTTCAGGTACCAGGTGCAGATTACAGAGCTAGTCAGTTTTCCCTTACCCAGCACAGCTGGGGCCTAGATATTGTGGTATTACATATAATATCATAATATAATTTTAGCTTTCTTTGGTAAGTCATTGGCCATTTTATTATGTGTTAATGATTTTCAAGTGCTATGAACAGGTTTGCCTTAAGGTTGAAGAGATGTAAAAAGTCATCCACCGCAAGACCTCGGCTAGCACTCACTTGTCCTTCTCACAGTCCCTTCCCAGAGGTCGCCCACACTGCCAGTTTTAAGTCAAAGCATGAAAGAGCTAATTTGAAGACCTTGTTGTTAACTGACTATCAGTTAAATCAGTCTTTACTACAATTATGTTTCTGGTTACACATATCTGATAGTTTAAATTCCTATGTTGTTTAAGGCATATTTTAATAAAAGTTGGTTGGGAAAATGGTTCAGTACCTTATGATTTTTCAGACTACCACGATCAGAATCCTGTTATGTCTTACCCCCTCCACTTCTGCCCCTCTCGGCCCCGCCGCTGTCACCATTCTCCGGAAGTTTTGTAAAAACCTCTTCCCTGGGCTCCATGCTTCCTCTCCTGCCTCCAGCCAGAGTTCCCCTACTGTCCTGGCCCAGCACAGCACCAGAGGGATCCTCCGAGAACAAGTTAGCACATGTCACTTCCCTGCTCTCAACTCTCGTATCGTTTAGATAAAAACCAAAGTCCTTCCAGGGACATATAGATACGGAGCCCCATGATTTTTCCCAGACACCTCTGTGATCTTACTCTTTACTCTCCTTTGGCTCACCACATTCTGGCCCCACTCGCTTCTGTTTCCTCTAACCTGCCGGGCTTTCTCCTGCCTCCCTAAGTATCCACCTGAATCATTTTCTTTCTTTCTTTCTTTCTTTTTTTTTTTTTTAAGATTTTATTTATTTATTTGACAGAGAGAGAGAGCGAGAGCAGGAACACAAGCAGGGGGAATGGGGGAAGGAGAAGCAGGCTTCCTGCCGAGCAGGGAGCCCGATGCGGGGCTCCATCCCAGGACCCTGGGATCAATGACCTGAGCCGAAGGCAGACGCTCAACGACTGAGCCACGCAGGCGCCCCTGAATCATTTTCTTTACCCTCTTCACCCAAAGAATTTTGCTTCTACATCACCTTCTCAGTGAGGGCTCCGACCTTCCTTAATAATACAACCCCTGCTCCCAATATGGCACTCTCCCAGTCCATTTTATGTTTGACTGTTTTCTATAGTATTTTTTCATACTATCTGGCATACCATACCACTTATTTATGTTTATTGTTTGTCCCCCAACTCAAATGTAGTCTGAGGACAGGGATGATTATTTGTTCACTGCTGAGTCTCCAGTACCCAGAGCAGTGCCGCGTACAAATAATAAATATTTGTTCAAAGAGCAAATCAAATGAAAAGTTTCTTTTATAAGGTCATAGTTATGCAAAATATATCCTAAAGATCATCTCATTTATTTGAATCTCCATTTCCCATTTGTTTTCTGTTAAATTTTTGCTCATGTTCCAACTAATTATGAATTATTATAATAGTAACTGGTGAAGTCTGACAGTTGGAGTGAATGGACAAATTAGCAATAAAACAGTCATTTCTTGATCAAGCCCCTTCTAGTGTATTTGTTGCAGTCACATCCCTCCCCATCTGTACCCTCCGTTGCCAACAGGATGCCAGGATGTCCGACAAGCTCACATGACTCTGCCTACTGTCCTTGCTATAGCTGTACCTGGGGCTGGAGTCAGCTGATTTCCCAAACTCATGACCACCTTGTGGTTCTTTTACTTCTTTTTTACACTAAACATTTTGATCCACCTGGCATTTGTTTACTTACATACCCATACCTACAATGAGGCTAGGACTCTTATTCTAAGACTTTTTTGCCAAAAATGTAATTTGTTCAATAAGCCATACTTTATCTCAGTGTTTTGTCACCATTATGTGTGCATGTGTATCTATACATGTGTGTACACACATGTGCACCCGTAGACACCTACAGACACAGAGATAGGGACACACATCTATGTACACACATGTTCCTGGACATTCTGTTTTGTTCTTCTGCATAGGTCTTATCCCTGCACCACATTACACAGTATATAAAGTTTTTATAAAAATTTGATCATATACCACTCCTAATTTAAAGCCCCTCAGTTGTCCATTTTCTTTGGGATAAGTCTGAATAAAGTTCAAACTAATTTATAAGGCAAATAGGCCTTCTAGGTTGCTATATATATATATATATTCATATTTGTTACAGCTAAGCTCATTATTCTTTTAAAATGGTGTTGGCTGATTTTACCTATTTATTCAGATGAACTTGAGAATGGGATTATGATTGGCATTGGAATATATTTTTAGGTTGATTTGGCTGAAATTGGCATCTTTGCAGTTTTTTTAGTCTACTCAGTGCCATGGGGGTGGGGGTGTTCTCCTCATATGTTCCAGGCTATTCTAGGTCTCTGAGTCAACCCTGTGCTATCTTCCCTCTTCACACGGGATGCTGCCTCTGCCCCCGGGGTCTTCTGCTTCAGGCAAAGCCCTGCTGTGTCCCCATCACCTCCTTACCTTGTCCAAGGTCTGGACCCCTATGAAGAATCTTGGAGAAGTCCACCGGGCCTCCGTTTCTCCAGAGCAGGGGCACATCCCCCTGAGCCACACAGCATCTCTGCCTCTTTGCGCTCTGCTGGGTCAGTTCCACTGAAGGCTCAGCCTGTTTCCTGTAGTCCTTGCACTTTCTGGATTTTATCTTTAGGAATCAAACATCTGGTTAAACTTAGCTAACTCTTAGAGATTTTTCATTTCATAATAATACTGCTGCCTGAAGATGTTGTACTCAAGATTGGTGTTCATCTTTTGCTTATTAACGGGAGAAAATGTTACCTTTTCTTAAAACCAGTGCTTCTTAAACTTTAATGTGAGTAGAAATCACCCGGGGATCTTGGTAAAAAACAGATTCGACTCAGTAGGTCTGGGGTGGGGCCCAAGATTCTGCATTTCTAACAAGTTCCCAGGGAATGCCAGTGCATCTAATCTTTGGACCATCTTTTGAGTAATAGGATTTTAGGAAACGTGATCCATAACCACTGGCTTATCCTGTGGCTTTGGCTTCCACATCTGTAAATTGAGGGTGTAGAATTACAGAATTAGATCTCAGTCTGGAAGGGACTTAGTTATCTAAACCAATCATCTATAATACATGATCCTGTTTATAAGATCCATGCAGTCAGTGTTCATCGCATTTTTGAAACAAACATGAATGGAATCGTATGTACTGTTCTACAACTTTTTTTTTTTCATTTGATATGTCATATGGAGAATCAACAAACTTGATATGATTCTTTGTAACCAGTTGATAGTATTCCATTTGTGTGGCTGCAGCATAATCTGATTAACACACTCCTTTTGGTGGAAATTTAGACTTTTTCAAGTTTTTTAACATTACAAGCAATGCTAGATTCCAGTACATATATCCTTTTGCACATGTGCAAGCATATTCATTGGCTAGATTCCACATGTGGATTTACAATAGAGTATGCATGTTTTAAATTTTGATAGATACAAATTACCCTCTTAATAGATTTTAGCAGTGTATAATTCTACCAGTAGTATATGAGAGTGCCCATTTTCTGATAGCTTTACCAACACTGCATAGTATCAATTTTGTATTTCTTCTGTGAAGTTTCTTTTCATATCCATTGCCTTGCTGCTGTTTTTCCATTGTGATGTTTGTCTTTTTCTAGAGCTCTTTATGTATTTTGGATTCTATAATCTTTGGTTATATATGTTGTAGCTATTTCCTCCCAGTTGTGTTCTGCTTTCTAGTTTGTTTTTTTTTTTTTTTTAAGATTTTTTTATTTGTTTGGGAGAGAGAGCGCGCCCACGAGCGCTTCGTTGGGCACACGCATGAGTGGGGGGAGGGGCAGAGGAAGCAGACTCCCCGCTGAGCAGGGAGCCCCACTCAGGGCCTGATCCCAGGGCCCCAAGATCATGACCTGAGCTGAAGGCAGATGCTTAACCAACTGAGCCACCCAGGCACCCCTCTGCTTCCTAGTTTTGACTCCGTTTTTTTTTTTTAATTCTTAAAATTTGGGTGTAATAATACCTGTCTTTGAAATTTTTTAGTAAGAATGAAATATTACAAAGTACCTAGCAGAATGCCTGACATAGTAAATGTTAGTGAGTTTATGAATAGCTTATGTATGTTACATTTTGTTATTATTGTAATTCTCACCTAACTTCCTCTCATCCCTGGAGCTTACTGTTAATATTTTCCCATTTGGCCTCAGCTTTCATCATGAACTCATCATGTTCTTCCTGCTCACCTTTTCTCGGGTAGGTTGAATACTAACTCTCAGTACAGCCCCTCCTTCCCAGATGATCCTGGTTGGTTTTGTCTCTTCTTACAACCCCCTGCCAGGACATACCTGAAGTTACTGCACCACATTTGTCTTGCTTTATCTGCATTATGAAGCAGTTTTAGGAAAAACAAACATCCTTCTTGAGTGATACCAAAGAGATTAATAGGAAAAGATAATAATCACTTAGTGAAATAGCCTCTTTCACCTTAACTCTTCACTCTTAAATGCTGTTTGGGACTTGGCATTGTTTAGGACTTCCAAAGTCTAATAGGCCAGAGCGTGGGGACTCTTCAGAGAGAAAAGGGAAGGTTACTAAGGATAGCAGTGCTGGGCATGTCTTACAGCATGTTGATAAGCCCTGTACAGAAAGTCAAGGACTCACTCCTGGAAAAAACTGCTAGTCTTGGGCACCTGGGTGGCTCAGTTGGTTAAGCAACTGCCTTCGGCTCAGGTCATGATCCTGGAGTCCTGGGATCGAGTCCCGCATCGGGCTCCCTGCTCAGCAGGGAGTCTGCTTCTCCCTCTGACCCTCCCCCCTCTCATGCTCTCTCTATCTCATTCTCTCTCTCAAATAAATAAATAAAATCTTTAAAAAAAAAAAAAACTGCTAGTCTTTTGGGGAAATGGAATATAATTTCTGAAATTTTATTTAAAAGGCTAGCAATACATTTGTTTTAATCATTTCTTCCCTTAATATTCTTTCAAAGTATACCTTTTAAAAACCTGCTTGCTCTAGGATGTTAGATTTATCCTGGTTAATTTACACCTTTTATGTATTTTTTTCCCCATCTTGAGGAGGCATGCAATGTTGAATTCATATATACATAATTTTAAAGTATATATTTCATTGTTTATAATCATGTTACAATTAAAATAATGTTCATGTTTAATAAGTATTTAGCTCAACATTGAAAAATCAAGATTTGGGAATGATTTTTTTTCTTTAATATGAATGGTTAAACTGTTAAAACTTAGTGGGTTTACAACTGAATCTACTCAATAGTTTAAAATGTGTTCATTCATTGATTTACTCATGAAACATTTTTTTGAGAAGGTGCTTTGTGCCATTTCTGGGCCTTAGTTATTAAGACTGTACATATGAATAAGGTAAAGACTCAAGGAGTTCATATTCTCATGCTATTAAAATAGATAATGGAGACTAAAAATCTAATCTGAGCAATATAAAGAACCTCATCTAAAACAGAAAACGGACCCCTTACATGTTGGGGCAAAGTGCATACCCCTTTCAGAGCCCTGAGGTCCTTAAACAGTGTTCCCTTCATGGGTAGTAGAAGGGCAAGCTAAGCAAGATTAATCACTGGCAGGGGTGGAAGAAAGAGGGTACCCCTCCTGGATTGAAGAGGTGAGGGTTTTCCCAGGAATTATTATCTGAAGAAGAGATGGAAAGGATAGCCACCATTTTGGTAAATATTTGCAGGATATTAACAAAACTGATATTTAGATACTAAAGTTGTTTCAGGCTACATTTTACCAGTCACTAAGTTATTAAAATCTTTAAAAAAAAGAAGAAGAAAAAAACAACCAACTACCATAGTTTGGAAAGTGTTTACTTAAAATTATCATGTTGACTCATGTTTGACGTTAAAATAGTTTAATCAGTTTTAAATATGTATCCAGTTGTGGATGCCTCTTATCTGATGAGTTCATCTCCTCCGCAGTTTCGGTGTCTGAACTGCTCAGCTTCGCAAGTCTGCTCTCAGGATGGCCCTTTGTATCAGGTAAGAGGCACTCACGACTGTACATATGCCCCTCCTGACGCCTGCCAAGATGGTGATTGCTTTCATCCCAAACCCGGGTTTCTAAGACCTGCAACTTTGCAAAACCAGTATTTATCTGAGCTACAAAATTTCATTTTTCAATTTATGTCCCAGAGTTTCCCATTATTTTGGTTCTCTTGCATTTATCTATTTAATTTCACTGAATTAAAAATGACATTATAAATGTTAAGGCCAGTATTTAGGAGTCAGAAATTTTTAATAATTACTGGTTTCAGCCCTTGAGAAATCTGCTCCATATTGGATCTCTGCTCCATGCTCAGCACTTCTTTGTGTAAGTTTTTGTGTGGTTTTTTTTTTTTTTTAATCCGTCAGTCACCCACAAGTGAAAGATAAAACGCTAGATTCGGGGAAGCTCTGTTAGAGCAATAGCCCAGTGGAACTGTGAGCTTGCTGACTAGGCCCCGCCCTGAGTGCTCTACTTGGGTTACCTCTTTTAATGCAGAAATGAATGTGGACTAATTTAAAAATGCACTGAGAAAAACTTCCCTCTGATCCATTTTCCAGTTACCTAATAAAAGTACATTTTCATTGGGATGATAAATTGTAGTGATGCTTCTGCCTGGAACTATAACTCATACATGCATGGTTTTTTGCTTTCACTCTTGGCACTGGTGTCTGTTTCCTTAGAAATAAAGATGTTCATAAACTCCAATCTAAAATATTAGAGAACAAGTAGAGTAAGATCAGATTTTTAAAAATCCTCACAAATTCCTTTTTCTTTCTTCAACACTTCATTATGGATTTTAGTCCTGTCACAGAGTTGAACTTATAATTAATAGTAAATTCAGCTAGAAATTTTCAGGGGAAAAGTTATCACTTTATTTCAAGAAAACATCATGTATGTAGCTTTATACTATTTAATTTTTCAATTTAAAAAATTTTAAAATTCCACAAAATGGACAGTTTTCCCGGAAACTACCAGTGGACCCAAATTTACCCATGAAGAAAGAAAATGTAAATCACCAAGTCATGAAAGAAAATAATAATTAGGAATTCCTTCCTCAAAGGATACCTGAAGAGTTTTATGGTCATGCTCTCTCAAATTTTCAAGCAATACATTATTCCCATTCTAAGTTGTTTTAAATTATTGAAAAAGGTGAAATTCTTCCAAATTCATTTTACAAAAGTAACATAATCATGATACCTAAAACTGACAGAGAACCTCCAACTATAAAACGAGTATCAATCTCATTTTGAATACAAATACAAAGATGATAAATACACTAAAATCATATACTAAAAGAACAATAAGCCAAGACCAAATAGAATTTTTATCAGAAATGCAAGAATGGCTTAATATTGGGGGAGGGAAGTAATATATATTATATAGTAGAAACATCTTTTGTGCACACACACACACACACAATCAAATCAAAACCATCAGTAGGTACTGAAAAGCATTTGATAAAATTCATTATTAAGTCCCAATTCTTCCTGCAACTTATTTTGAAAATTTTCCAAAAAACAAACAAAAAAATGAAATAATATAAAGGAATATCCTTTACTTTTGCTTAGATTTTTACCAATTAACATTTTGCTACATTTTCTGCCCCCCTTGTCCCTTCTTTTCCCTTCTCCTTATCTTACTAAACTCTTTATAATTCTGTTCTTTGTGAAACCATTTGAAAGTAAATTGCAAGTATCAAAACAGTTGACCACTAAATATTTCAGCATATATTTTCTAAGATCAAAGACTTCCTCATAAATAACCAAAATACCACTTCACACACAAGAAATTTAAATAGTATATGAGATACTGTAGAGATGTCCTTTCTCCCCATAAATAAACTATGGAGTTTGGTGTAGTTCCAGGCACACTTTTACCAGATTCTTGTTTAACTTAACAGAATCATTCTAAAGTTCATCAGGAAGTATAAACCAGTGCTTCCGGTCAGTCACATTTTTCAGTGAGTAATCAGGGGGCATGTGCACTGCAACGTGCTAAAATGTATCTTAAAAAGCTGAAGTAATTAAAATAGGTACTCACTTAAACACAGACATATGAATAAAAAGAAGAGATCAGGAACAGACTGTCTAGTATGTATGAATCTATAAAGAGTATTTCAAGTTAGTGGAAGAAAAAATGATTCATTTAGCAAATACCGATTGAGCACTTAACTGTACACTGGGCACTCTTTTAGGCGCTGGGGACACAGAAGTAAAAATGAGCAGAGTTCTTTCTCATAGAGCTTATGCTGTTACAATGGTGACAGATGAAAAATAAATTTGTAGTGTTAGAAAAAAAATTAAATAGAATATTTAGATAAGAGAGCCAAGGGAAGGCTTCTTTGAGGTGGTGATTCTTGATCAAAAGGAAGTGGGAGAACTAGCCATGTGTGTATCTGGGGTAGGGTGCTTCAGAAGAAGGAACACAGTGGAAAGATCCGGAGGAGTGGTTATGTCTGGTTGCTTGAGGGTTGCAAGAAGGCCAGTGAGGCAAGACTAGAGACAGTAGTTGGCGGTTGGCAGGGGTAATCAGTGAACTCAGAGTATAGATGTTGGGGGGTAGGGTGTGATCTAGTCCATTTGTTTCCAATAAATTTTACTGTGACTTTTGGTGGTAGGGATGGAAATTTAGTCCATACCCCATGTTACAGGAGATTCTCACGGCTTAAAGTGGTAAATACTAAAATTGATACCATCAGAGATGAAGAAAGATAGTTAAATAATCTCAGAGTGGGGATGGCCTTTCTTATTGTACATGTAAGAGGAAACAAAGACAAACCAAGTCGACTCTTAATATTGAAAAGTACATGGCAAAAATACCATAACTGAGGAAATATTTGCAATATATGACAGTAAGGTTTCATATCCTTAATACATGAAGAATTCATACAAATCTGTAAGACCGAGTTCACCTTTCCTTAGAAAAATGAACAAAAAAGCGAACAAAAGACATGCGTAGGAAAGTCACAAAAGGAAACAAAACTAATTATACAAAAATGGTTAATTTCTTTAGAAGAAATAAAATACTATTTTATGCTTATTAAATTGCCACATTAGGAGGGAAGAAAGGATAGTACTCATTATTGATGAGGCCACTGAAGAATGAGCACTCCTCTTTCTTTTGGAAACGTAGAGAGAGAGGAACTTTCTTGAAGGCCCACTGTGACAGTATTTTTCAAAAAGCCTTTAAAAATGTGTATGCTGCTTGAACTAACAGGCCACTTCTAGGAACCAGCCCTGATCATCGGGTCAAGATTAATTTATAATCACCCCCACAAAAAAGGAATAAACTAAAACATATGACAAAAGATTTATTGATAACTTATAATTCTTTTCTATAAAAGCATTATATTCATCCTTTAAAAATATCACATAGGATATTAAGTAGTGTAGAAATAAGTCATGGAGGGGCGCCTGGGTGGCTCAGTCGTTAAGCGCCTGCCTTCGGCTCAGGTCATGATCCCAGGGTCCTGGGATCGAGCCCCGCGTCAGGCTCCCTGCTCGGCGGGAAGCCTGCTTCTCCCTCTCCCTCTCCCCCTGTTTGTGTTCCCCCTCTCGCTGTGTCTCTCTCTGTCAAAGAAATAAATAAAATCTTAAAAAAAAAAAAAAGGAGTCATGGAATTTTTTAATGGAAATTAAAATTTTACATGGACAAAATTATTTTCCAAACAATATGTGTAGCATGATTACAGTCTTGAAAAAACATACATACCTAGATGAAAAGACTAGAAGGATATACACCAAAATAATTATGGTAGTTATCTTTGAATGGTGGTATTTAAATGATTTTGCGTTTTTTCTTGGTGCTTTTCTGTATTTTCCAAATACTTTTATGATAAAGATTTTTTAAGAAAAACAGTACATCAGTGAAGGTCAGCATTTTCGAAAGTTACCACATTTGAAATATATACTGTGGAAATATCTGTTTTTTATTTTAGGACATGATGAGACTGAGGACTAGCAACTCTACAAGTAGGTCCATTCAGGACAGTCACTGAACACTAGGAGGGTGATGTGCCATATTTCATGATAGTACGTGCAGCGCCATTTTACTACAGAAAGCGAACTGAAATACAAATAGAGTTCCCAGCATTTGAAAACAAATTTTCAGTAAGATTAAACTTCATGTGTCATCATAGAACAAACACAAATCGTTACGTGGAGAAAACAAAACCAACTGGTTTTCAGCCAAAACCAGAAGATCCGGACCACTGACAACTAAGCCATTTTACTTCACGCTCTACCTTCATCCCAGTAGAAATCGGTGATGGACTTCTATATATTATGAAGGGATTCTAGAACTAGTGACTTAATTATTTGCCGAAAGTATGCAGATTCAGCAGTTCAGAATGGAGAGCATAGCGAGGAAGACAGTTGTGACAGAGGGCAAGCTGCCACTTGGGCCAGGGAGAATGGGAAGTAGCGAAGTTAGGGTAGGATGTCTGGGCAGCAGTCTCCACATCTGGCTGAGCTTCAGAAAACCCAGGGGGTTTTTTCTATAAAATGTAGATTCCTGTGCCCCTCCCAGACACTCGCATTCAGAAGGAACAAAGTTTAAATAAAAACAAGTAAAATTTAAACCAAAATAGATTTAGACCATGGAAATCTTTTTTTTTTTTATAAAGACTTTATTTATTTGAGAGAGAAAGAGAGAGCACGAGAGGGGGGAGGGTCAGAGGGAGAAGCAGACTCCCCACTGAGCAGGGAGCCCGATGCGGGACTCGATCCCGAGACTCCAGGATCATGATCTGAGCCGAAGGCAGACGCTTAACCGACTGAGCCACCCCAGGTGCCCTAGACCATGGAAATCTCGAGAGACTGTGACTTTTACTCCAGCCCTCAGGACTGGTGGTGGCATCACCTTACATCCTCAGCTGGAAAGGGCAAGACCTAGAAGTTTTCATTGCCATCCTCCAGTCCCATCCTGAGCTAAATGGGAAAAAGACTCCAATGACAAGTCTTCTCATATATAACATAGCTATGATGAGCACAGAAATGGTCGTTTCATCTCTCTCACCTGTATGCAAAAGTACACCATTTTCTGTCCTGGAGTTGTCCGTTCACCAACAACGGAGATGAAGGGGAACCGTCAGTGACAGTCTCCACTTTCTCGGTTTCATAAAAGTTGCTCCTCGGAATTTCATTTAAAAGGGAATCTGCAGCTTTCAGAAAAGGAAAACCATTGGTTCTCCAGACCTTTCTGACTCTGTGGTGTTTAGGTTCTAAATGACCCGGTCAAACCTCGGGGGAAACAGATACTGAGGTGGCCGTGTGGCACATACCTCTCGTGCGCAGGGAAGACAGGCTATCTCTTCCAGAGTCCGAGCAGCCAGGGGCCACTCAAACCTTTCAGTTAGAGAAGAGTCCACTCTGAATAGGTAGTCATATCAACGAACTGTTGAGAGGAGGTAGCAACCTAAATGTTCCGTGTAACAGCTACTTGTTTTTCAGGGTTTTTTAAGGACCATTGAAGTTTAAATGTTAAAAAGAAAAAGGTGTCAAACTTAACTTTTAAAAAAATGTGATTTGTGAAAACTACCCCAGTTTCATTGATTCATAGCAAGAGGTCGGTTACCTTGTGAGTCAGTGGGTGGTCACAGACGGCAGCTCTGGATGGAATCCAGCCCCACAAGGTTAACAATTGATGGAATGAATGCCTTGATCCAGAGCCCAAAGCCTTCAGTCCTCCCCTGGCCCTGCCCCTCCCTACGTGTTCCATTAGTAACGTTCACCTCCCCAGCTGGTGTGACAACAGTGAGCCTTTGAACTTGACCCTTGTTACATAGTACAGAAAACTTGATTCTGAAAAAATGGCATTTAAAAATAATTTTAATAACTAGTCTTTACTTGTCATAATCACTAGTACCAGGAAATACTGTAAAGTATAACCCTGCATTTTAAAAATCTTTTATATATAATCTTTATTGTTTTCATATAAACACAGTCTTACTCATCATCCTGTTTTTATTTTATAGTCCTACCCCATGGTATTGCAGTATCGACCAAGAATCGATTTCGGTTAGACCAAGGGGCCTAGATCCCACCGAGATGAATCCTGCACTTTGTTTACTCATCAACAGATCGCACAGTGAACGGTGTGTGGACGAGAGGGACACAACCAGATTTTCAGCATGCAAATAAGGCCATTGTCTGTCTCTAAATTGTCAGTTGCATTTATGTTGTTTCTATTAAGAGTGAACCAAGTGCCATTCTGCTACTGAACCATCCGCATAAGGTATCTGTGCCGTCTCACGGTGTACAAGTCAGGGCTGAACTCAGCCTGCCGCATATCTTGCTTGCCTGTTCCGAGACTGTTCTGATGTTTGGTTACACTCGTACTATGACTCAGTCTGTGTGGTGTTGCAGTTTTCACATACTTAATATTAATTTTTGTTTAAATAGAGTACTGTACAAGAAATAATTATTGTATCTTGAAGTTATTTTGTATGGGCAAGTATTTAGAAGAGTGGTTTTTGGGCCACTGTCCTGTTCTCAGTAAGCTTTTTGTGTGCAAAGTAGTTCACTCTTGAGTGTGGAAGTCTTTGGGGAAGAATTCCAATTATTCTTATCATTAGAGCACATAATAGCTGTAGACATTTTAAGTCCTCCGGCCATGTAGTCTACCAGTTGCACAGGGAGGGCATCTCAGCCCTCCAGTTGGAACTGTGTGTGACTTCGTGGAGACCTGAAGTTCGATTCACAACCATTCAAGGTGTTGACAGCTGGTCACATTTACTCTAACAAAATTAGTGCATCAGTAAGGTCAGTCTTCCATAATGCCTTATGACAAGCACGTGCTGCTTCACGAACTGTCACTGTGTAGCCCGTTTTACGTATGCGTCATTATATTGTGGCTCCCATCTAACGAGTACAGTGTCTCTCTCTTTAAGTTGGCCTTAGGTGTGTGTCGTCGTGGCATGCAGAGGGTTATGATGATTTTAAATATTAGGATTTTTAGAGCAGATAACCTTAGCTATTTTATGGATTTCAGAAGTCTCAAGGCAGTTATCAATTAAAACTGTTTGTTACCTATCACATGTCCAAACCCTATGCGTAAAATAGAATAAATGCAGTGTAGTTGGTAAATATGTTAACCAAAATTAATGATTTGAGGATATTTCATTTTAGATCCTGTAGTAATCAGGGGGAAACGGGATTCTGGTTTTATACACAAATTCATTAAGGTCAGAGCTGTGATAATGTCCTTGATTTTGCAGTTTTGTTAAGTCTTCCATTCATTTTGAGATTAGTCTGCAAGTCAAAGAACGTCTTGTTACCTTAAATTATATGAAGAACTTCATTTTAAACCTTTTAAAACTTACAATTGTTTTCAAAAAACTTCTTTGGAAATTAAGTTTTATTAATTGCTTCAAAATAAACAAGTTAACCTCTGAATCTTAGGAAAAATCTTGAAAGGTAGGAAAACTGTTTTAGAAATCTGACATGAGCACAATCTGTGTGTTACACACATAGTTTTTATACTGTATACATTGTAGATGTGCTACATTTTCCAGTAAAATGTATCACGGATTAATGCCTTCTGAATCTCAAAATGCTTCTTAGACATAACATTGTACAATTCTAAAAAACACATACAAAATACAGCTAAATCTTGATGCATTTCACAACATAAAAGGCTGAAACTTCATAATTATCTCTTCAATGTGTCTTTGTTTCAAGTTAGAGAGTGTGTATTAAAGTCTTCTATTGTTTTTGTTTTGACTTTTGTGAAAAAGGTTATGGCAATGCTTTCTGAATTTCATTTTGTTAGATTGTGTTTGTGCCCGGAAGGACTCAGAGGCAGAATTTAAAAGGCAGATTTTTGTTAACTCTTTAAAAATGGTTAGAACAGACCATTACACTCAACCAAAAACAGAATTTACTCTCCACCTATAGAAACTCTTTGGCTGTGCTATGAAATCCAATTCCTTGACATCCCTAAGAAATTTTAAAATTATGAATCTGTCACATCTTGGTCAGTGATTAAAATAGTGTTTTACGTATGGAAGTTAATTAACTCAAAATGAATTGAGAGTGATTTTAAAAAAACCACAAATGAGACCTGCATGTTATTTGGGTCCCCAGCCAAAACTTACAGCTTTAAATGAGTTTTGTATACCTGATCTCTTTAAATTTGGCCTGTTGCTGCCTCATCTCATGTAATTTCACTCTTTTCCAAGGAAATATATAGGAAGCAATTATGGGATTGAGAATAGTTTTATATAAAATTGCTTTATTCAATGTTAACATGTTAACATTTTTCCTGAAATGCAATGGAATATGTGCCAAAACATGTGAAAGAAAACCTAACATAAAGAAGGACATCAGTTACCAGTTAGGGAAAGGTACACATTTTATGATGGTCCTGAGTAATACAGTGTTACTATTAAGGACCACAGACTTCTCTGACTGCCTCTTTTGGTATATTCAACTATGATTTTCTAAGTATGGGACTACTTTCATGTCTAGCAGTACACTAATTATCCCCTAAGTCAGATTGTGGAATTTGCAAGAAACCAGATACAGAAAAAATATACAGGCAACTTTGTGGTTTTATAAGCTTAGGGTGTAATAAAACTATATAAATAACCTGTAGAAATCATCTGAATCTGCAAAATTGGGGAATTAAACTAAATTTTAATCTCTTGTTTCTTAAGCAAAGAACCAAAAGAACTTTACTTCCATAAAAGATTTTGTCATCTGTTTTCTCTGCCTTAGATATCAGAGATGTAAGAGGGTCAAGGAACCTGGGATATAAGGAAGGACTGTGGCCCATAGATACTTTAGCTGGAGTGATCACATACGTTAATAGAAAAATCAGAATATAGCCTTTTCTCTAGATTAGCAAAACACTTTAAAGAAGCATTAAAAAATAAACTAAAAGGCTCATTGATGAGGGAATATAAGGTCATTCCCTGCACCTGGGGTGCAGGTACCTTGGGTACTGTCTTTTAATTACTTTTCTAAAGGTGTATTATTTCTTATTCATTGGAAATATGTCCCATACGAATATGCCACATTTTATAAATGTAATGAGTTTGCTCCACTACATTATACACTCAAATTTAATCTAAATTTAAATGACTCTATAAGGTGGAAAAAAACTGTGTTATATAATATTGTGAACTGTTTAGCTTTATTGAAATATTTAAGAGAAAGTGCCTCATTGCTAAAGTGCATTTCTGTTTAGATTTATTGCATAAATTCTGGGTTATCTGTACCTGTCTCTTATGAATGGTTTTGTATCTAACTAGGCACTCATAAGTTAGAGTAATCTCTTTTTGAAAGATTTTCATAAGAAATAGAGATCACCAAAGACATTCTACTGTTCATTAATAACCATGGTAAGAGAGACAGTTTTAACACTTTGGAGGTTGGAATCTTTTAGGTTGCAGTTTAATTTTATATAGTTAATAACGCAATAACCTTGAGTAACTGCTAAAATATCACCAAAGAAAGGCTTTAAACTGAATTTTTGTGATGAGATCAATCAAATGTAGGTTTTTCTCGCAATAATCAGAGCACACTTCCTTTCAAATATGTCCCTTGTTTTTCCAGAACCACTTGATAGGTCTTAGGAAATCCTCAGAGGTGAGAAAGAGATCAGCACAACTGGCTTGCC
Organism: Mirounga angustirostris; assembly: GCF_029215605.1. Lineage (NCBI taxonomy): Eukaryota > Metazoa > Chordata > Mammalia > Carnivora > Phocidae > Mirounga > Mirounga angustirostris. The sequence continues at coordinate 119,838,772 of NW_026991714.1, forward strand.
CCTGGATGCGAGGGGAAGAAATGCATCCTTTGAAAAGAAAACTAAAATGAAGATTTTAAATTCTAATTTGAGAAGCTCTTTAATCCACTTCATGGATGCCATATAAACTAAAATTATGCTTATTTAGTTCCTGGGTTCTTAATAACATAAGAAATCTTACTAAAGGCAGACTTTGGTATAAGTGCTGACCGTGCTTACATGTATAGAAAAATAATACATTCTATTGGACTTACATAAGTAAATGCTTTTTCTTGTTTTCAAAAGCAAATTTTTCATAAAGGCCTATTTTTTTTAAGTAACTCTTTGTCCTGTTTCTCAGTGATTACTTTATTGTGATTAGAATTTAGCCACACAGCCAAACTTGGCAAAAAGGGTCCCAGATCAAGAGCATATGCATCAAGTGAATGATTGCCCCCCCCACACCCCCCACCGCTCATTCTCCTTGGGAGCTGACGCTGGGGCCACCTTGAAGGTAAAGCTCACATGGTGCAGTCTCTCTGATAGGCCACTGGACAAAAACCTCCTTGGAGACACTCTGTTACATACTCTGGTTTATCATAAGGAATCTTCCAGCAGGCTAAGCTTTAGACCAGTAGGACGTTGGTTGTAGGAATTGCAAAAATGAATGGGTTTGCCATAACATAATGTTTTGGATCAGAAACAAAAATGCTCTTAATACTTTAAGAGATATATCCCTGCACTAAGGAACTGCCAGATCTGGTCTCTGAAAGATATTAAATATACTAGAGACTCAGAAACCCCTTTAAAAGCACAAAATAACCAACCAATTCTGGATTTACTTGATATACCTAGTTCTACATGTAGTATTTTGATGGAAAGACGTCAGATTGAGAGTTCATTAAAACGTACTTAAATATACATTACAAGGTTTTCATGGTTTTCTTTTTCTTAAAGCAAAGGCATTTTCCCAATAATTTAAAATGATTCTCTTCCTCGTGTAAGGTAGTCTTCACACACAGTGTGTTTACTCACTATCCTTACTGTATTTGCAAATAGAATTAAAATGCTTGAGCACTTCCCTTTCAGAAAGTTATGAAATTAAACTTTATTTTAAATGCTCATTCCAATATGTATACTCATTATGCCCCTTTTTCTAAGATTCAATACTGAGACATTGTTCAGAAATGCCTTCTACTTTTAGTTCTCTTTAGAGAACCAAGTGAAACAGGTGTTCAAATACCAGGTCTAGTTTTCTTCCATCCTTCAGAGCTTCGTGGAGTAAGAAACTTAGTCTAGAACAAATGAAGATTAAATACTTCCGGGCAACATAGAGAGAGTGAGCAGATCATCTATCCCTAGACTTCCCCTCAGTCCACTGGAGCAGAAATTCCACACATTAGAAATGTCATGGGATCAGCCTAACATTTGGGGGGGTCAGTTTTCTTTTGCTGTATTTTTTAGAATGGGGATGGGGGCCTAAGTGTCCTTACGAAGCTGTGGCCCACGACAAGAGCTTGTGGGAGGGCGCCCGCCTTGCACGGCGTTCCCGCATCTGGCAACACAACAGCCGGCACTGGTTTTCAACAGAGTAGCCCTCATGTGACAGAACCATCCGAGAATATGTTGTACAGTTATGTTGCTACCTTTCCTTTGAAATATAAAATATCTGAAGCTTTTTTTGTCAAAAGTGGTAACATCTTAATACAAATAAAAACCTTTTTGTGGTTGTAAGATTTAGCTTATGAATCATTCAAATTGAAGTGAAAGATTACAGGTCATTGTTAATGACTTAGTCTATTAAGAATATATGTATTTTTGTAAAGGAAAAGCACTTGTAGATATTTAATCAGTACAAGATATATGTCTGTTTTGCAGAAATAAAATGCTGCTTAGAGATTCTCTTTAAATATTTTTTATTTTTGTGCTCAAATGTATTTTCTGTTGATCTATGGAATGTTCTGTACAAAAGCTGTACGGTTGTACTGTTGGGCTAGATTCTTTTGTTTTTTAAAATCTGGACTTAGCCAAGTATATTTGACCATGTTAAAAATAGTATCTTTGTTATTAAATTTTTGATTGCATAATTTATTGTTGTCTGTCATCCTTAATAGTAGTTGTAGATTGCAGCCCCTATTATTTTCTACTGTAGCAAACTTTATTAAAATCTGATGAATATTTAAGATCATAGATACGCTCTCAAGATTCTTGAGCTGTTTAGTTTTGTTTGTTTTTTGTTTTTAAAGATTTTATTTATTTATTTGACAGAGACAGTGAGAGAGGGAACACAAGCAGGGGGAGTGGGAGAGGGAGAAGCAGGCTTCCCGCGGAGCAGGGAGCCCGATACGGGGCTCGATCCCAGGACCCCGGGATCGTGACCTGAGCCGAAGGCAGACGCTTAACGACTGAGCCACCCAGGCGCCCCTTGAGCCATTTAGTTTTAAGACGGTAGGCTGCCCCTCAAGAAGTACTTGAGGTCTGCGCACACACACACACACACACACACACACACACACACCCTCTCTTTAGAACAGTTTCTTATTTTGTTAGCTTAATCAAATCTAAATAACCCTTTGAAAGTAACTCAGTATCAAAGAAGGGCCCAAGTGAATTGAGAGACAGACTGCTTTCTTCAGCCTGTTAGATAATAGTTTTGGTTTATTAATACCCCTGTGTGTTCTTGCCCTAGGAATTCTAGTTAGGCCAAAGTCAGGCATCCCAGGCCAGGAAGTTTCAGTGATTCACCTCCCTTTCCCATTGTTACTTTGGTGCCAAGCTTTGTCCGATGGTAGTGGCCCGAAACCCCAGACCTTTGAGTGAGATGTGGAAAGTAGCATCCTCTGAGCACGGTTGGACTCCTTCCTCCTTTTAGCTTCACCCCCTTCAAGGCTGTTGCACAATGAGAACAAACAGGGAGGGCTGTGCCAGGCAAGTGCCAGGCAAGTGCTCGGAAAGGCCGACCACGCTACTTCGGGCCTGTGTCGTTGGTCTGGACTCGCTCCCACGGCCTCCCCTACCTGAGCTGCAGGCCTCAAGGAAGGCTCGATGCCCTGAGAAGAGAAACCAGGTTTGTGACCTGCCGATCAGTTTCTGCCCAACCTCCACTCGAGAAAAGAGGTCACAGTTTCTCAGTTCTTGCCAGTGTTTGGTCAACACAGGCTCCGCGCTGATCTTTTCACTAGTTTGGGCGGGGGGGGAGGGGGGTCTTGTGCACCCACAAGGCCTGAGAAGCTCAGGCCCAGCCTCTGCCTTCTGTGTGGTCAGGGGATTTGCAGGCAGTATTTTGCTGGAAGCCACATAGAACCCCGCTGGACACCTAAACCCCTGCCATGGAATTTGGGGTGCCAGTCAGTCTCCACACGGTCAAGTGGAGAATCATGTCCAGAAAAGAGAGAAAAGCCGCAAACGATCACCACCAGCTCCTAGAGACCAAAGCCCTGCTCCTCCCACCAAGCCCAGTTCAGATCCCAGCAACTCAAGCAGACGCGTCCAGACTCTCCCTCTTCTCCTCATTCCTCATCGCAAGCGCAGGAATTGATGTTTGTCCTCCCCTTAGATCCTGAGCGCAGGGAGGGCTGCTGACAGTCATCCTTGGATGTCCTCACCCTCACACATCTCCATCTTAACCGGCCCCCATCAAACCCCAGGGAACAAACCCAGATTTCAGGAAGCAGAGGCGATGCTGACAGTGGTGTCCAGGTGTCACTCCCCTGCGTTTAAGGACATCGGTCTTACTGGATTAGGGCCCCACCCTCATGACCTCATTTGACTCACCTCTTGAAGGCCCTCTGCTCTAAGGTACCGGGGGGCTAGGATTTCAACATGACGACTTTGGGAAGACACTGTTCAGTTCATGACAGAGAGCCATGTGGTGCCCCGTGGACCGGGGTTCAAAGTCAAGGTGGTTCTGTCGTGTCCCTTCTGGCAGTTTACTCAACCCGGCTGAGTCTCGGCTTCCTTATGGTAAAGCGGGGGAAGCAGAGCAGTAACACCTCGCCTCGCAGGCCTGTGGCGAAATGAGATGCCCCAGGCTGCGCTCAGGGCGATGCCAGGGGCAACAGTGAGGGGCGACCCGGCTGTCTCTTCTCCGTCTGCTCGTCTGCACACCAACCCAGCGTTGCACCAGTTCTCCCTGCCAAGCTGGGAGCTAAAGTGCTGTCAAGGAACTCAATCCTTGCTTACCAAGCGCTATTCCCGTCCCAGCGGCTCACAGAACTCATTCCCACTGAACACGCTAATAGAGAAAGGGCCCAGCCCAGGGCCCAGCACGTGGCAGGCACTTTACAGATGTCTTGCCTCTCTCTCACCCCCATTGAATCAGCAGAATAAACCTATTTTAGCCCAGTTTTAATGATGTGAAAGTGAGTCTAAATAACTCACCATCACCAGAATGTATTTGGGTCTCCAGCACAGGCCTTGCTTTGTCTGAGGGCTGTCCCGCTCTCAGAAGCACCAGCTCTTTGGGTCTGAGAGCTGAGGTGTCTAGAGAAGATGGTGCTCAGGCCCTCCGGGCCCCGCCAGGCGCCCCCAGGACGGCTCCCTTGGCGGGTAAACACTTGCTAACCAGTGTGTGCCTGCGAGGACACAGCACGCGTGTTACTCCCGTGGTCCACACACTTCTTGTGAGCACCCACTGTATTTTGAGCCGGCCCTGTGCTGGGCTCGGGGATGCAGGTGGTGAGCCAAACAGATGGCCACCCCTAACGCTAATGAAGCTTCCAGTACATGGAAAACATAGGCGTTGAACAAACACAATAAATACATAATAAAAAGAGTGGTAAGTAATCGTCTAAGAATGGGAGGTCCAGACCTTTCCGAGAAAATGATGCTTAAGCCAAGACCTGAAAGATAAGCCAGAGCGAGCCAGGAGAAGGGCAGGAGAAAGCATATTCCTGAGGGCAAGAACCAGCATGGAGAGCTCCGGGCAGCCCAGCCGCCGGCAGGAAGCTGGTGTGGCCAGCGAGGAGTGACAAGGCAGAGAGCAAGGGGAGAGGCTTCTGGAGAAGGCGGCAGAGGTCAGGTCCCCTAGATACTTGTAGATCCTATTTAGAAGCTTGTATTTTACTGTGAGCACAATAGGAGGATTTTAAACAGGGGGCTGACATCTTTTTTATATTTTAAAATTGTCACTCTGGGAGCTTTGCAGAGACTAGATTGTTAAGGGTGTAGGGCCTAGAACAGAAGCGGAAACAGGCTAAAAGCCTAGAGCAGGTAAGAAAAAACGAAGGGGCCCAGGCCAGGGTCAGCGCTCCTCAAGGCGAACCTAAGCGGCCGTGGAGAAAAGGTTTCCCTACACACATCAGCCCCAGTGGGCCCAAATTCAATGTAACCCGAGTTCTCAGGTCATGGGCGAAGCCGTAGATGGGGGTGGGGAAGTCAGAGCAAGGGGAGGGTAAGAAGCCGTGGACCAGAAAGCATCAGCTGCCCCTCCCTCCCTTCGGACACCCCGCAGGGGGCAGGTGCCCGGAGCAGGGGCAGGGAGGGGAGTCCTGTTTTCCTGTTTGGAGCGAGTGGGAGAAAGGACCCGGAAAAGCCTCCGCGGCCAGCCCGGTCCAGGGCCCAGCCAAGCACCCAGCCTGCCCGGTGAGGCCCCGCCTCAGCCCGACGCCTTCTCCAGGAGCCCCCCGCCTCCTCCCCAGGGCTGGTCCTGCGCACCCCTCCCCCAGGCCTTACACAGCCCTGTCCTGTCACAGGTGTCGGGGGGACACAGCCCGAGCCCAGCTCGGGCTCCACTGATTACCTCAGAGGTCCAGGAGACACTGAGGCAAACGTGACATTCCACGAGCAGAACTCACAGCACTAAAACACCCACTTTGTGTTGCGCTCAGTCCCGAGTCCCCAGTCTCCTCCACTGGATGAAAACGTCAGCAGGGACTTGCAGTCGCAGTTCAGAAATCAGAATGACCGCAAGTACATTCATCAACACTTCACTATTCGTTGCAAGATTACTCTTCTTCCCTGCTCCTCACCGGGGCCTGGTTAAGGGTCACCTTCCTTCCCTGAGAGCAGAGGGCACACCTGAAGAGAAAGCCAAGTCCTGTCTGGCCCACCAGAGTCCAGGATGGTGGACTCAGGCGCTCTGAGAGCAGAGTGACCCACCCAGGGACCGGGATGGAAGAAGCAAGGCCTGCGTGAGCTTGTGCGGGACGCAGAGGGCTCCCTGACTGTTGACGTGGCGCCGGCCGCTCTGGGTGGTTGGGTGGAAAGCCGGGGAGTTCGGGGAAGTTTCCCCGTTGGCGCTAACCAAGAAGTGAGATGGAAACAGCCCAAGGACAGTATCTCCTTCTGACTCTTACAAATGCGCCCACTGAAGAGGGTCTCAGAGCCGCCACTGGGGCTTTCCAGCAGAGGCAGCTGAAAGCTCTGGGGTTGCGTGGGGTGGTGACAAGGAAGTGAGCAGTGATCCGGGAGGAGACCCAAGACAACTTCATTCCCAGTTCAGCGCTCACTAGCTGTGTGACCTTGGGCACATTTCCCCACTCTGGTCCCTGCCCTGGCTACTTTACCCTGTACCTCCCTTCCTGTAACTAATCGCAGCCCCAGTGACCTGTGTGGCATCTGTCTTCCCAGCCAGGCTGCAAGCGCCCTGAGCCGTCAAGCCGGTCTGCACAGCGCAGCCCTGGGGCCCAGCCCCTAGCACAGATGAACAGTAGAAGTGACTCTCCTATACTGTGAACGTATAGATCCTGGGGGGGGGGGGGGGGGGGGCAATATTTCTTTCTTTTTTTTTTTTTTTAAGAAACGTGGGGCTCGAACTCAACCTCGAGATCAAGATTGCATGCTTTCCCGACTGAGCCAGCCAGGCGCCCCGACAGATGCTGTTCTTAATGGAAAAAGAGTTGTCTACCATCAGCACCCCTAGACTGGGGCAAGAGGGGGCCTGCCCTGCACCTGCCTTCTAGCAGGCCCTGCATATCACAAGCTCCACAACATGGTTTGTTTGGGGGTTTTCCCTCCCCTTTTCGATCTTTGAGGAAACTGTTGAAAGTTCAATTACCAACTGAGTGAACAGGAATTGGGAAGAGATGAACATGCCATCTAATTGGGCCCATTAGGCCACAGGATGGTGCTGGCAAGGGCAAGAGAAGGGTCGTGGTCTCTGTCCTGAGAACCACAGAAGGGGGCGCCGCTTGGTTAAAGCACATGCCCCAGATCACCCACCAAGTGAATGTCCAGGCAGACAGCTGCATCTCTCCCTCGCCTCTGCTTGGCTCAAATAATTTTGGGAGGCCCTGACTCCCCAGAGATCCTGAAAAGTCAGTCGTCCCCACCCCCGCCCCCCGCCTGATTCAGGTGGGTTCCAGGGGGTCCAGATCATGTGGGAGCCTGGGCCAATACCCAGCTCCTGGCCCTCCTGGCCCCCCTGCCCCCGGCGGCCCATGAAACCACTCAAGCTCACAGGCCAAGGACTGCCTGGGGGAACCCGGCCTCTTCTATCCTCTGCGGCTCAGTGTGCAGAGTGTTAAGAACAGAGGCTTGGGTGGTAAGGCTTTATAAATAACTAAAATCTTCAGGCACGTTCTATGTGGCCTCCATCTGTATTCTTGCTCCAGACCTTGCAAACTTAGGGGTGCATCTGCGTGGCTGCTCAGTGCTCAGGGTTAATTAGTCATGAGCTATCCTTCCTTCTGTGCTAGACATTGTGCTAGGATGAGGTCCTTCAAAGATTTCAATGTCTAGTGAAGTTGACAGACACGTAGGTACGGTGTGCTCAGGACAATACTAGAGATGCATACAGGCTATATTTGGGGAACACAGAGAAGAGGGTCTCCTGCAGGAAGGGGGCAGGTTATTTTAGACTTCAGTATCTCCCTTCCTAACAGATTGAGGACAAATTAGACTGCCAATCTGGAATCCAAGTGCCTCCTGGAGAAGCCAGAAGAATCCAACAACAAAAAATCAGATATGAGTAGTAATAGCAGAGGCAGAAAGCGCCCTATGATTCTCAAGTGTTGACTGTGGGCCCGGCCCTGGGCCCATGGAATCCTCGTCATAACTTTCCAAGGTTTGGCTATGGTCCTCATTTTGCAGATGAGGAGACTGTGGCTCAGCTCAGAGAGATTAATTAATTTGCCTCACATCACACAGCTAGTGACAGAGCTGGGATTTGAACCCACGTCTGTCAGATTCCAGAGCCTATGGCTTTAACCACCGTGGCTTCTAAGAAGTGACACTTGTGCATTTCTATGTGCTGGCTCCCGCACGCAGCAGGATCTTCCTGACATTCATTATTCCAAAAAGGAGAACCCTACACGGGCCACAGTCTTCTCAGCTATGGAGCCGATTCAACAATCAAGCAAATACAACAGGAAGAGTGTCATTTATGACAAATTAAATGAAGAGCCCCTCTCATGAAAAAGAAAGATAGACTGAGGAAGGTGTAAGGCTGGGTGGAGGCTGCCCTAGGAGGAGGGATATGGGCAATGAGGACGCTCTGTCTGGATGAGTGAAGACAGACAAGGGCACTCAAGGAACCTATAAAAGAGTAGAAAGCCAAGATGAGGTGATCTTCAACACATTCGTCTCTCCACCTCACACAGGACACGGTGCCTAGGCACACAGAGGCACATTTTTTTCAGTGTCTAGATTATTTGTCCGCTTAGCGAAATTCAAAGATGGTGACCACTGCTTCCTTCTTGGGGGAAAAAAAAAATTCTCTTTTCCTGGCTTTCACTTCCAACTCTCCTGATTCTCCTTTCTCCTCTCTGGCCAGCAGGAAAGGGGCAGGCAAGGTAGAGGCAAGTGTGATGTCTGGGTTGGGATTTTTAAGGAGGTACTTACTCCCAGGCCTCCAAATGCCTCCCTCTCCAACTGGGTCTTTATGGACAGTCCTCCAGGCGGGGCCTGGCTTCTCTCTTCTTCTCAGCCTAACTAGCCTCCCTGGGTGATCTCACCCAGGCCCACACTCCAATGACCACATCTGCTCCGAGGACCTGCAGATTGATCTCTGCAAAGCCCATCATTCCTCTGAGCTCCTGAGCCAAATATCCAACAGCCTACCTGGAAGCCCCTCTTGATTGTTTCAAAGACATCTCAAACTAACCAGTCTCAAAGCAGAATCTAAAATCCCCTCTCCCCAAACAGTCTTTTCCTGTACTCCCAGACTCAGTGAATGTCTCCACCATCTATCCAGTCCCTCAGACCTGAAACCTTGGGGTCACCCTTGACACAATCCTCTTCCATCAAATCCACCGAGCCCAGGTCTACCTCCTGAAGATCTCTTCACATGGCCAGCATCTAGTCTACCACCACCACAGTCTAATCTGCCATGTTCTCCACTGGATAGCTAGAAAAGCCTTGTTTCTGGTTCCCCGTCTGTGTTCTCATCCACACCCCCTGCCTAATGCCCATTCTCTGTTTTCACAGCACCATTTTCCAACTGCAAATCTGATTATGTTTCCCCATGCTCTACCCCTACCCTTCTTTTGCTGAGAGCCTTTTAAAGGCTTCCCATTGCTCTTGGGATAAATCAAAATCCTTAACATGGCCTCTGGGGACCTTCGTGTTCTGGGCTCTGCCTACCTCCCCAGCCCCATCATGCCTCATGCTTGCTTGTTCATGATTCTTTACCCAATTCCGATGTGCATGTGTGGGTGGGAGGTGGGTTCCCCACACCAACAAATTCTCTGTGATACCGGCTGGCTGTCCTACGTTCAACTCATATGTAACATCTCTACCCGGAGATTGTGTCAGATCCCACAGGCTAAGGGCTCAGTCCTACAGGACTGCACCCCTACCTCAGGTGCCAATCACAAGTCCAGGTTGTCACTTGGGCTTCTGACGGACCAGTCAGAGACTGGAAGTTTCAACAACCCCCTCCTTGGGTTCAACTGATTTGCTCAAGTGACTCACAGAGCTCAGAGAAACATTTTACTTATGAAATCACAAGATTATGAAAGGAATTAACTCAGGAACAGCCAGGTAGAAGAGATACATAGGACAGAGTATGGGGAAAGGGCACAGGGCTTCCATGCCCTCTCTGAGCATGCCATGCTCCCCAAATCACTACCTGTTCACCAACCTGGATGCTCTCTGAACCCTACCCTTTTGGGGTTTTATGGGGGCTTCATTACATAAGCATGATCGATTAATCATTAGCCACTGATGACCAATTCAACCACTAGCCCCTTTCTCGGGGGGGGGGGGTGAGACTGAGAGTTCCAACTGTCCAACCACAGGATTGGTTGCCCTGGCAACCAGGCCCCATCTTTAGGTGCTTTCCAAAAGTCAACTCCTTAACATAAACTCAGATGTGGTTGAAAGGGGTAATGAATATTAAGACTCCTTTATCATTCCTATCATTTAGGAAATTCCAAGAGTTTCCGGGGCTCTGCCCTGTGCCAACAACTGGGATGAAGACCAAATATAAAAACTGCAATATCACAGTCATGATCTACAAGTTCCATCCAGACACCTGGCTTTCTTATGCCCCCTTAGCCTTGCTGTTTCTCCCCATTACTGAAGTTTTGCTCAGGCCTCCCATCCCCTTACCTAAATAACTCCAAACAACCCTTCAGTCAGCTTAGTCAGCATTACCTAATGAACCAACCCCTCCCAACTCAACTCGGGAGACCCTCCTTCAGGGAAATCTTTCCTGATTTCCATGACTGTGCTCTTCCATTAGAGGCTCTGGTAGGTCTCAGAAACCTTACGTAACAGTGGCAACTTTATGTTGGTGGGATGAGATTAATAGCTATCTCCAGGCTAGCCTGTTGAGTTTGGTGTTGTCTGTTGGCTTCACTCTGGAATCTCCAGGGCCCAGCTCAGTGCCTGATACATAGCAGGCACTCCAGGAACATTTCCTAAATGACTGAATGAAATAAATTCAATGTAACATCTGACAGAATTCAATACAGGTCTGATGGTTTGAATTTGACAATGTTCATTGGGCTTCCATAAAACATACAAAGTTGACCCTTAAACAACACAGGGGGTAGGGGCACTAATGCCCCATGGAGTCAAAAATCTGCATACACCTTTCGACTCCCCCAAAACTTACCTGCTAACTGTTCCTGTCTGCTGTTGCCTGGAAGCCTTACCCACAGCACAAACGGATGACTGACATATTTTGTGTATTAGATGCTATATTCTTACAACAAAGTGAGCTAGAGAAAAGAAGAGGTTACTAAGAAAGTCCCCTACTGTGTGGTGAGATGGTAACCACACTTGCGGTGGACAGAGCATAATGTGTACTCTTGATGACTCACTATGTTGTACCCCTGAAACTAGTACTACATTGTGTGTTAACACTCAATTTTTTCACTACTCAAATTTTTTTTAAAAAAGCATTACAGGGAAGCATTCACAAAAATGAAAATGTATGTCATGTTATTTTGCATAAGCTTTATACTTTCATTTTGGAATACACAGACATGTGATGAAATATGTACTTTGGTAGAACTATAATAAAAAACAAATTTCAGGTAATAACTACTTCTTGCAAGCAAAGTTGGGGTGCAGGTTTTCAATCATTCCAGTGATATTTTATTTTGTGAAAATGTGGAAGATTGAGCAGAATTGATAACACTGGATGAGAGCTAAACAAATGTTAGGTTTATCATACACTATAATATTAAAATATTTTATAATTTCAAAAAGAAATCATAAGAAAAACATATTTACAGTACTGTAAAAAAAAAAAAAATCTGCATATAGAATGGACCCATGCAGTTCAAGCCCATGTCGGTCAAAAATCAACTGCAGTCTGAGTGAGGGCAAATAAGACCCACCTGATACCACAGCGGATTCCAGAACACAGTGCGTTCCATAGCACTAAACACCGATTTTTTCGATAAATGTCGTAGAAAATGTTTTTGGACTCTTGCAACAATTTGAAAAAAATAACTTGCAGACAAACCACATAGCTTAGAAATATCAAAAAAATGAAGAAAAACTTAGGTATTATTGTAAGAATACAGCAAACAATACACATAATATGCAAAATGTGTGTTCATCGACAGTTTATGTGATCCATAAGGTTTCCCTGGTCGACAGTAGGCTATGAGAAGTTTAGGGGGAGTCAAAAGTTACATATGGATTTTTGACTGTGTGGGGGATTGGTGCCCCTAACCCTTGTGTTGTTCAAGGGTCAACTATAATTTCATGGTGCTCAGATCAGATAACTTGGTCCAACTGTGGAATTTGAGGAATTCATGAGAGGCTGCCAAGGAGATTGGACAATTACATTCTGTGGTTAATCATACTGTCATCTTGTTCTGTTTGCATTCTTCACTAAGAGATGCTTTTCTAGGTATTCTGTTTTTATGACTCTTCACCCATCCTTCCCTTTCTATGTGACTTTCAAATGACTTCACCATCCAAAAAAAAAAAAAAGCAATCTAATATGCATGCCTTTTGATCCAGAAATCCTGGCTGAAGGATCCTAGCTTATAGGAATACTATTACAATTACAAATGATGTAATACAAAAGAATTTTCACTGCGGCATTTTTTGTGATGGCAGGAAAATAGAAACAATATAAATGTCCACCAATAGAGGAACAGATTAGCAAATCCATACTGTGGCATTATAAAGAATGCAGTAGGTTCTGATGAGGAGAGTTGCATGTAATATCATGATAAGGAGGAAAAAAGTTAAAGCACTATGTACATTATGATCCTTCACCCACAATAAATATAGGAGTATGTGTTTGTCTAAGCTTGGGAAAAATCTGGAAGGAAAATATTAAATTACAACAGGGGTGATGTGTCAGGAAGGCATTGGAGGAAGCTTGGGAAGGAGACCTGATTTCTTGCTTTATATTCCTCTGCATTATCTGAATTGGTGACAAAAGCATGTTATATTTCTAACTTTAAAACCCCAACAATGTAAATAACATGTACTTGTTTATTATCTGCCTCCTCTTGCTGATAAGTAAACTACATGTGGTCAGGGACTCTGTCCATCTTTTCTCACCACAGTAAACGCACCCCCCGCCCCGCCCCTGTGCCTAGAACAGTCCCTCTAAGTGCTTGATGCCTATTTTTTATGAAAGACACATCTATTTTTAAAAAAGAAAATTGTAATTAACGAAATTATAATCAACAAAAGCTGTCTTCCACATACCCTCCTGCTGTGCGTCCTTATCTGTGAAAGTGATTGTGTTCTGGGGAATATGAAATTCTCTGCATCCCTGGGATGGGCCCTGAACTGAGGTTGGCCTCTTCCCCACACGCGAGTGGAAAACCCCACAATGTCCCCCAAGTTACAAGTGTGGAAAACCCTGACACACTGAGTTCTCAGGTGAGGACACTTCAAGTAACAAAGACTGAGTAGTTTGTTGTTGTTGTTTACGATTTTATTTATTTATTTAACAGAGAGAGCACAAGTAGGAGTGGCAGGCAGAGGGAGAAGTGGACGCGGGGCTCGATCCCAGAACCTCAGGATCATGACCTGAGCCGAAGGCAGACGCTTAATGACTGAGCCACCCAGGCGCCCCTCAAGGAGTGAGTAGTTTTAAGAGAAACCTTGATATTGGAACAAAGTTGATCCATTCAAAAAATACGAGCTAAAAAAGAACACGCTGCATGACAAAGAAAAATGTGCTGTCACGTTACATGCTCAGTCATTGAAAGGTCACAACTGCTTAACCACCAAATAGTTTAAGCTAGTTGGAAGAATTGAAACAAACCACAGCAGTATAACAGATTACAGCTTAGGAAGAGATCTGCAAAAATATGCACTGAACACTGCTCTGTGGTTACAGTTTCTTTTTAACTTGCCTTTTGCTTTCCTGCAGAACATACACACAGCAGTGCAAAGGAGATGCACCATCTCCAGGACATGTGGGCTTTCTCCCCTTTTCTTCACAGAGGTAGTCCTAAAGTTTGGGGGCCACAGCATAGAGAAATTGGTCAGGTCAGAGTGCCCCAAAATTTAGGGGATCCACCTTTTGGGCAAGCAGGGAAAGAAGGAATATGTTTGCTCATATCACCGGGGCCTAATAGTTTGGGGTCTTGCCCGTCAGATTTCTATGACCCATGACTGCTATGTTTCAATTTTTCCTTCCTGCATCAACAGGCTATTGGAGAGGTCAGTATGGTACACAGCCTGGCTATGACCAACCAGAAATATACTCGATGAATTCTTAATGAAAGAATGCAGGCAGGGGCACCTGGGTGGCTCAGCTGGTTAAGCGACTGCCTTCGGCTCGGGTCATGATCCTGGAGTCCCGGGATCGAGTCCCGCATCGGGCTCCCTGCTCGGCGGGGAGTCTGCTTCTCCCTCTCCCACTCCCCATTTGTGTTCCCTCTCTCGCTATGTCTTTCTCTGTCAAATAAATAAATAAAATCTTAAAAAAAAAAAAAAAAAAGAATGCAGGCATACTTGATCCCCATTTAGAGCTACAGAAAAAAATGTAATTTGCTAATTTAATTTCTAGAAGCTAATGGAAATAAAATGCTAATGGCTTAAAGAATTTCCAACTCAATCTCTGATTATTTTTTGCCGGTGATCTTTATTTACAAAAGAGAAATCTGTTGTCTTTCCCTGCAACAGCAGCTTAATATGATCTCATCCCATATGGGTGAAGTTAAATATTCTTTAAAAAGTAAGGTCATAAGAGTAAGTCCTAGAAGTAGAAAAGGATGTGAATGAGGTTCATTTGAAGGGGAATCTTTACAGAAAAATTAAATGAGGTGTGTGATTTGAGGTGGGGAGAAAGCAAGAGAAATTTTCACTTTTAGCTTCATTCTGTTCTGTGTTGTTTGAATTTCTGTCAAGGATCAAGAAATACATAGCAAACATAAAGGAACAAAAAGTGAATTCAGATAGTATAAAATCTACAGCTTTTGCCAAGTCCTTTAGCTAACATTGCCCCATAAGGCACCTGGGGTCCTTTTCCAAGATGTCATTCCCCTGCCCTCTCAGCACCAGCCACCACATGTGGCTTCTCTCCAAGGGCCTCCAAAACACTCAGCCCAACGTAGGACTACAGCTCAAGTGTGATCTCCCCCAGCAGACTGGGCAACTTACAGGGGACATTTGCACTGATCAGAGAGCAAAATTCTAAGCCACAGGCAAGAAACTGTTAGGAAATGAATTGTAGACTATGGAAAAATTATTGGGATGGGAGTAGGGGACAATATTTATTCAATTTCAAGCAATATGCGGTTTTGATAAAAATGTGTGTGGTTAATGAGAGACGATGGACTCTGAAAAACAAACTGAGGGTTCTAGAGGGGAGGGGGGTGGGAGGATGGGTTAGCCTGGTGATGGGTATTAAAGAGGGCATATTCTGCATAGAACACTGGGTGTTATGCACAAACAATGAATCATGGAACACTACATCAAAAACTAATGATGTAATGTATGGTGATTAACATAACAAAAAATTTTTTTTAAAAAGTGTGTGGTTAAGAACACAGGCTTGGCGGTCAGAGAGACCTGAGTGCAAACGTTTCTCTGCCATTTGCTTTGGGCAAGTTATCTGCCTAAGACTCAGTTTTCTTATCTACCAATTAGGTATAATAAAAAGACAGTGTATTTCAAAAAAAAGAAGATAGCAGGAGGGGAAGAATGAAGGGGGGGAAATCAGAGGGGGAGATGAACCATGAGAGACGATGGACTCTGAAAAACAAACTGAGGGTTCTAGAGGGGAGGGGGGTGGGAGGATGGGTTAGCCTGGTGATAGGTATTAAAGAGGGCACATTCTGCATGGAGCACTGGGTGTTATGAATCATGAAACACTACATCAAAAACTAATGATGTAATGTATGGTGATTAACAAAAAAAAAAAAAACAGTGTATTTCTTCAGAGTACATGTAAGTCCTCAGTAAAAGGTAGCCATTAACCAAAAGCCATCTATAGGTCCAACGCAATCCCTATCAAAATTCCAATGGCATTTTTTCACAGAATTGGAACAAACACTTCTAAAATTTGCATGGCACCACAAAAGACCCTAAATAACCAAAGCAATCTTGAGAAGGAAAACCAAAGTGGGAGGCATTATGCTCCCTGATTTCAAACTATATTACAAAGCTTGTAGTAATCAAAACAGTATGGTTTTGGCATAAAAACAGATACATAAGTCAATGGAATAGAATAGAGAGCTCAGAAATAAATCCATGCATATATGGTCAATTAATAATGACAAAGAGGGCGCCTGGGTGGCTCAGTCGGTTAAGCGTCTGCCTTCAGCTCAGGTCATGATCCCAGGGTCCTGGGATCGAGTCCCGCCATCGGGCTCCCTGCTCCGCGGGGAGCCTGCTTCTCCCTCTGCCTCTGGGCCTCCTCCTGCTTGTGCTTGCTCCCCCTACCCCCATCAAATAAATAAATAAAATCTTTTTTAAAAAATTAACGCCAATCCTCTCAAAGCCTTTTAAAAAAAAATTCTCATCACAAGGAAAAAGAATGTGCAATTACGCATGGTGAATGGTGTTAACCACACTTATTGTTGTCAATTCACAAACTAATACTGAATTATGCTGTGCACCTGAAACTAATGTTATAGGTCAATTATTTCTCAACAAAAAGGTAGCCATTACTTTTTAGCTTTATGAGATGCATATGCTATTTAGAGTCATAAGAAAGTACACAAAATTATTAATGTTTTTCTGACAAAAATTCTGGATTGCTTTTACGTTATCTAGGGAATTTTACTATGAGGGATTCAAAAAGTGAATCAGCCCTAGGCCAGCATTAAAGGGAACTCCAGTACTAGCATACCTTCCTGCCTGAGAGCATGGGTGTCCCCCAAATGCCCGTAACTTGTAGGCATTGCTGGTTTTCTCCTTCTTGTCCTCTCTCATAGCTCTTCTGCTTCTCCTGACTGCAGGAGGGAGAAAGCCCCCCAGGAGGGAGAGAGCCCCACGCTGCCACGGAATCCTGGAAGTAGGGTGACCAAAAGTCCCAGTTCTCCCAGAACTGTCCCCAGTTTTAGCACAGAAAGCCCCACAGTAAGGAAATCCCTCCATCCTGTGCATGTCCTGGCTGTTCACTCCACCTGGGAGCCTGCAGGGTTGCACCCAGATCAAGCCCCTGTGGGATGATCTCTTCTCTGCGCTCAGTTTCACCTCAAGCCAGTACCATTTCTTTCCCTTTGTAATTTCACTAACACTCCTGTGAGTCTCATTACATGTGATTAGAGTTAAATTTGGGCAACATAAATGGAATGAAGAAGGGAGATGGAATTATTTTTCTCCTTGCAATAACTGGTTAACCGTGGAGATGATTTAAGGGGTTAAAGAGGGGAGTGCATGGCTCTGGGTGCACACATATGTGTGAGAGACAGATAAGGAGAGTGTGAGTGTGTGTGTGGGTGGGTGGGTGGGTGATGTAATACACCTGGGAAGAGACAGAACAGGCAGGGACTCTGACCTGGGCAGTAGTAGCCCCTGGGAGGGGAGGTAAGGCCTGGGTGGTTGCCAAGACAGGTCACACAATTCCCCACACTGGCCTCCAGGGGGTGCCATCAGCCCGCAAGAGTTGTGTTGCCTTGGGGGCAAGTTGGGAGGAAGCAGATGGCCCTTGGGGGTGAAGACAGAGAGGATGCACCCCACCAGCTTTGGGGGTGGGGAGTGCAAGAATGGGGTGTTTACAGGGCAGAGGAGCGCCCACCTTCCTGCTCATTAACTTCCGCGGACATAAGCACATCCACCTTGGAAGAGCCAAGTTCTTTCATTTTGGCTTTACTTTGCTAGCCTCCTTTATTTTGGAAAGAATGAGAAACCTCATCGCAGACATTTCAGGAATCTGTACTCTTAAGAGAAAGCAAGCCTGTTACAGCAGGTAGTAGTGAGGCCAGGCCTCCCACATGATGTCCTGCCACCCAGCTGCTTTCACAGGGAACTGGGGAGGGGGGCGGGGGGGGACCTCTGGGTCACCAGCCAGAATGAATAGGGAGCTGATTGCTGATTGCCACTCCACACTGATTGATGTATATTTATTCCATTTGAAATGTTCTGAGAAAAGAACTGTTACTTAAAAGGAGAAATCTATGTGAGCACAATGAACATTACAGATTCCGAAACCACCAGGGGCTCAGCCTTCTTACTATGCAAGGATATGCCACAGACCATGCCACAGGGCTTGAACTCACAACCCCAAGATCAAGACCTGAGCTGAGATCAAGAGTCGGATGCCCAACTGACAAGCCACCCAGGCACCCCGAGGATGTACCACAGAAAGCAGAAGGGGGTTTCTAGCATCCCCAGGTAATCTAAGAACACCTGTGAGAAAGACTTGATATCGTCTCCTAGCTCAAACCCATTGGTGAAAATTGTTAAAAACAAGCCAACAGGCCAAAACCAGAGTGTCTTCTGCGAGGTCCCATGGCACCAAACCGAGGCACCTCAATTACAACTTCCCAGAAATGGAATCTTAAACTAGTCCATCAGGAATCGTCTGATCAACACCAGTTAGGAAACCTGCCTGACAGACTCCTGCCATCCCCTAAAGGAAAGTAGCCTCGCAATAAACAACCCGGGTTTTTTTGCCCAGTATAACCACCTTGCTCCTGCTCCTTTCTGCCTCTGAGAGTCTTTCACTTTGCACAGCTCCTCAGGCTCCTTTCTTTTGCCAGATTGGATGCTGCTCGATTCAAATCGATTTATTCAAATAAACTCTTGAAATGTTTCATATGCTTCCATGTGTCTTTTAATAGAATCAGAAAGTATAGAAGCTGGCCCGGTGCTGGTTCTGCCCTCCATGTGCCTCTAGGCCAGCCGCATGAAATATGGACCTCAGTTTCCCCATCTGTAAAACGGAGCTGGGCTGCATGGGACCAACCCCCGCCCCCCGGTTGGCACTTCCTGTGGGTGATCTCATTCACCACCGAAGTACCAGTTCTCAAACTTCGTGCTCTCGGGGACACCAACACCACTTTTAAAAGTGTTGAGAACGCCAAGGAGCTTTGGTTTCTGCAGGTTTTATCTATCAACATTTAGCATATTAGAAATTAAAACTGAGAACATTTTAATACAGGAATACAAAACTATGTTCTCGTCACCCATCATCTATTCTCTGGAAAATTCCTAAAAATGAAAGTGAAATGTAATAACTTCTTAGTGTTATGGCGTGAGTTTTGATCTCATTCCCCACCCCCCACCCCCCGTAAGGGTCTCCAGACCACACCACTGCCGGCGCCACTGATGGAGTGGAAGCCCCTGCAGCCAGAATGTGCCTTTGAATCTTGGTTTTGCCGCTTGCTAAATATGTGACTTGGACATGTTACTTAACCACTTTGTGCCTCCATTTCCTGTAAAGCCGTAATAATAAGAGTACCTAATTCGCAGGCCTTTAGAAGGGTTAAGTAAAATAATTCGTGATCCTCAACAGACGTCAGTGCACCATAAATGTAGGTGATTATTAATCAGCTAGAGAGATACATTTCCATCAAAAAAGTACATTTGGAAACTTAACAAGAGAAAAAAGAAAACTTACCGGCAACAAAGTGGCTAGGTTTCCAGACAGAGGTCAGAATCCCAGGCTTGTGCAGGGACTTGAGGCTGATGGCTAGGGTCTCCGCGTGGGGCCATGTCTGCGTTAGCGAAGGCCTGTGAGGAGGGCCCCAGCCAGAGCTCGGTCTTCACCACGTTCAGCACTAACTGGGGCCCACGCGGCATCTTCCCAATTACGCTGAAGCATCCTCACTGGTGGCATCCTCCACAGCTGCATGTGCCCAGCACATATTCACAAACTGCCTAATTGAACAATTTCCTTACTTTCAACACCTGAGCCCCCACAGATACGGGGAGGGGGGCTTCTTCCGCTAAGTGACATCTGAGGATTTCAGTGTATACTCCTCGGTGCAAGGTTCTCCAGGCCCCTATCTCTGTCTCTTAAATTTTCCATTTGTCTTGGTTGATGTGACGCGCTGGTTATAACTCTGGATGCATAGTGGAATCAGCTGGAGCGCTGAAATACAGCCCAGGACCCACTTCCCAGAGATTCTGATTCATCTCTGCTGGGGCTCCCAGGTGATTCTCCTATAGAGCCAGCCTTGAGAACCACTGCTTTATGAACCTTGTGGTTCTCGAAGTGTGGTCCCGGGCCAACCACATCAGCATCACCTGGACACTTGTTAAAAATACAGATTCTGTACCTACCAAGGTGGGGCCCAGTAATCTGTGTTTTCCCAAACCCTCTAGGTGATTCTAATGCATGCTCAAGTTTGCGACCTGGTGCTCTTGCTTGCCACATCTCCCCGACTTCCGTGGCCACTGTAACCATCACCGCCATAACTAGACAAGCCCGTGAAAGGAAAGCTTTCGGTTCCTGTCTCCCAACAGGCAAATACCCATGTGGCCTGAGGTGGCAGAGCTTGGAGGGCTCTGTGGGCATTTGCATGCAAAGTCCTTTCTGCAGAGCTGCTGGGTTCCTATATGAGAGAATGAACTCAGAGGTCACTAAGGGTCCAACACACACACATAGTCAATTCAGCAAATAACAACTGCATCTTTATGGAGGCATCAGGCTACTGCTGAGGGCATTAGAAAGACAGGTAAATCTCAGCCCCTGTCCTAAGGAGCACATGGTCTAACAGGCCTGTACAAGGCCACAGGCAAACACAAAGGTAGAATACCAGGGCCTTCGGAGAGACACAGAGTTACAGTAACGTTAAGGTCCCATGGTGGCCAATATTAAATGAGTGGCCTCCCTCTCTGTGCCAGGTCAAGTGCAGAGAGCTGCATGTGTAAAGGCTTACAAAACCTCACTGGATCCTCACAATGACCTGAGATGACATAGGCTTTAGTATTCCTCTTATTTTATAGATAACGAAACAGGCTTACAAAGAGTGAATGCGTCACAAGGCGGCACGGTTAGCACGTAGGGAGCCAAGATGTAAAGCCAGATCTGTCTGACCTCCCAGTCCTGGCAATCATGTCCCTACATGTGCTACTGGTAACAGGCAAAGAGTATAAGAGAGGCTTGGTAAACATTTCCCAGCCAATTCCGAAAAAAGAAACTTACGTAAGGTTGAGTCAATGGGTTGAGATGATGACAGGATTCAAACAGCTTCTGGTCAGTCTGAGAAAACCAGAGGAAATCGGGTGTTGAATTTTCATACTCTGATCACCTGCAGTGTGCGTGGAACACAGATGATGTTCAGAAATGCTATTAAAGAATCCTCAGCCATTCTTCATGGTGCCCAGGAATCAGGTGTCAGGCCTGCTCTGTCCTAACCTCTGACATTTAAGAGAGGCTCTCATTCTTAGGAATCCCAAAGAACAAGGGTCTCTCTGGCACAACAAAAAAGAAAATCACAGCCACCTCTAGCCTGTGCCGGCCTTCTGAACACATTTGCTAAAAAGAAAGGGAAATATTTGCAAATATGAAACATTATTTGAATCTTGAATAATTAATCCTAGTTCTTATTCTTTGAAGATTTTTTTTTTTTTGTCAGTGAGAGAGAGACCAAGAGACAGCACATGCAAGGGGAGAGGCAGACTCCTCACTGAGCAAGGAGCCTTATGTGAGCAGAAGGCAAACATTTAACTGACTGAGCCACCCAGGCAACCCTCTTAGCTATTCTTTATAGAATTGCCATCTTGGGCGCCTGGGTGGCTCAGTCATTAAGCATCTGCCTTCGGCTCAGGTCATGATCCCAGGATCCTGGGATCAAGTCCCACATCGGGCTCCCTGCTCGGCAGGAAGCCTGCTTCTCGCTCTCCCACTCCCCCTGCTTAGTGTTCCTGCTCTCGCTCTCTCTCTGTCAAATAAATAAATAAAATCTTTAAAAAAAAAAAAATTGCCATCTTGTTGTGGAAACTAACAAGGCTAAGAGTTCTAGCAAAGATCTATAAGGACTGGCGGCCCAACACTCACCATACCTGTTTTGCCAGAAACTGCCACTCACCCCACCCATGTTTCTCATGGGAACTGCTCTATGTGTTTCTGTGTTTTTGTTTTGTTTTTTTTACATGACCCACCAAACCTAATCCCAGTTCATTTGTACAAGAGTTGACACCCAGTCCAAAGCAGGCTATTAACTCCCTTGCTTGGGAATTTTGGGACTCCATGCTGACAGTCTCCCTCTGGTGACTGAAGTTGGAAGGTACACAGCAGAGTTGGATGTTTTCTTCCGGCCACGTGGAATTACCCAGTCTGCAAGCAAAGAGAAGGAAGCTGACAACATACAGACAGAGCAGCAGAGACAAGGGAGAGTGTCCTCATGCTCTTTGAGAACCTGGCTTTGGTCATTCCTGAGACCCATCTGCATCCCTGCTCTTTCCCAGGCTTGGTGTTTCAACATTTCCTTAGATTTTGTGACTCAATCAAATCCCCTATGAAATAAAGCTAATGGGAATTCTGATTCTATCACTTTTAACAACAGCCCTGACCAAAACAGGTGTTTGAACAGCTTTAGGGTGAATAAAATGAATACAAAAGAGAAATCAAGCAATAGCTCTAACTTCTCATTTTCTGCTGCCTCATGTTTTTCTTAAAAACATGGATTTCAGTAGATATCCTCTAAGGGTGAGTTTTGTAATTTTTTTAAGCAAACTTTTTATTGAATTATACACACACACACAAACCCCAAGCACTGCGCAATCACGACTTCTCACAAAATGTACGCACCCAGGGAACGAAAGATCCAATCGGGAATCAAAGCCTTTCTAGCAACCCAGAAGGTTCCCTCACACCCCCTGCCAGCCGTATATATATCCCCACCTCAGAGTAGCCAGCCACTGTCCCGACTTCCCACATCAGAGGTGAGTTTTGCCTTCTTTGGTGCTTTAAGGGATCACACAGTATGTTCTCTTCCATGTCTGGCTTCTTTCTCCCCTGTGAGACACATCCACGTTGTTGAAAGTGGTGTAGCTTGTTCTCTGCTGAGTAGCATCCCCCACTTTGAACTTTAAATCTGATTTTTACTTACATTAAGTAGGCTGGCAATCAGTATGGGGGGTAGGGGCCTAGCAGGAGTAGCTGTTTGTTCTCCAGAGGATAGATGCACTGTGATGGTGAAAGATCTAATTCAGGTAAGCCGCTTGGAACTTAGCAGCAGAGATAAATTGCTATTAAGAAGTCGGAGGTTTTATTGAGATTATTATCCCGCTCAGCTCAAGTGAGGACACAGGCTGCTTTCTTCTTATGAAGGAGGAAAAAAACAACAAACAACCTGCCTCCGATCCTCCTTGTTTGGAAACAAGCTTCTAAAAGAAAAACATGGCACAGATCTCCTCAGAAGTGACCCTTCCAAAAACCTAATCAGACCACGTATTGTTTCTTTCAGAAGTAGTATTCAGTGACTCTAAAGACAAATAACCCTTTACTGCAATTTGTATCATAATTTCTAGAAGACAACACCATTCTTCTACTTTTTTACCAAGCAAGGAAATTTCCCCACAGGACTCTTCTGTCAGACCTTCCCTCACCAGCCCTGAGATACAGATTCTGAATAAAATTACCATCCATCCTGTAGTTTTCCTTCTTTATGCTCAATGGGAATTAGAATGCAAGTAATTACAAGGTCTAATTCAGCTGGTTTTAAAAATAAGAAAAATTTATTATTTTCTGTCACAAGAAATATGGCGCTGGGTCAAATAGACTTAGTGACACCAACAAGGACCTGGGTTCTTTCCATATCAGACAGCCCATGGGAGAGCACCGTGTAGATCCAAGAAGACTGTAGCCATTCCAGGAGTTATATCCAGAAATAACTTCCGGCAGCAAAAGAAGCTGTGTCTTCTCTCTCTCTCTTCCTCTCCCCTCCTCTCTCTCTCTGTCTCTGAAGAAACCTTCCTCAGAAACCCGCTACTCCTCCACAGTTGGAATGAAATTCAGACCCATAGGTAAAACCAACCATTGGCAGAGGGCAGAGGGAATGGGATTACCACATCGAGTGTGTAACAACAGTGTTGTCCCTCAAATTAGGAATAGCATCCCCTGGCCTGAGTCACTTTCAAGCAAAACAATGGCCCTGCTGGCAAGAAAGAAGAGAAAGATCACTGGTCTGACACTTACCCAACTACTGTCTTCCACAGTCCACCTCTTTGTTGTTCCAATGTCCATCCATACCCCATGTTCAACACATTATTCAAAACACGCTCATCCTACCACAAAATACAAAATGTCCCTCCATGAGTAAAAATAACCTAAAGTCTCATCAAGGAAAAAACAAGATAAATCCAATAAAAACGGTCACCCCTGGTCCCTAGCATATATTATTTCCTACAAGACAGAAACAGCAAGAACAATTCCAATGACCAAGCCAATCCAGCCATCTGTGGTTCTGCTCTCCCAGAGGGCCTCCCCTGCCTCCTTGCCTCCTTGAGGCACCTCTGAGGTCACCTCTGAGGTGACCATTGAAGCTGTCCCCCTGAAACCTGTTGGATTTAGCAGCCCACCTCCTACAGGTACAAATTCTATGGCCTCGGGACCACCTTAGAGCTTGAGTGTCCCAGGCTTCCTTCAGCCAAGTCTGGAATTCACTCCTGGTCAATTCCAGGGATCAGTATTGGCCTACGACGATCTTGTCTGAATGAGGTCTCTGTGTCCCACCATCCCTGTCTCCTCACAATGCTTCTCTGTGCTCTCCCACCTCAAGCCCGAAGATGCATGGCCTCCACTTTGAGACAGCTGATACAGTAGCCCTGTGGTGGGAGTGAGGGGGCTGCAGGGCAGAGGAAGGGAGGCACCATGGGAATCCCAGCCTTCCCCAGCACATCCAAGCCACATCACGTCTCTTGTGAAGATGTGACGAGAGCTATTGGGGGAGGTGTGGAGAATCACATTTGCTTTTGTCTCAACCTTTTCAGTCTTACCTCCTAGTGCTACATTTCTTTCTTCCCTCCCTTTTTTGGGAGGAAGAGGGGATCAATTCTGGACAAAATTGGGATTTCTAGCCTTGAAAATATCTAAATTATGGGACTTTAAGTCAACTTAGATGGCAGGTTACAAGCAGAAAGAGTGTATTAGAAAACTTTATTTTCTTCCCTTCCTACATCCAGGCAAGCCTCTTTTCATCTAAATTTGTCCCCGAGACTTCCCTTTCTGGAAGGCTAAAAGAAATAAGCAGCACATGCCCATATCCCCAGTTTTCCTACCATTACCTCGAGTATATGTGCTGCCGAAGCAAGCACTCTACCATTACCTCTAATCCTAGAGTCTCCAGGCAGATGATCAGGGGCCTGAGGTCCAACAGGTGACAGACTGATCAAAGGCCTCAGACTCAGAAATTTTGAAATAGGCCTTTTGCCCTTACAAAATATATAAGCACTGCACATGGGAAGAAGGGCAGGAGCTGACCACTAGCAGTAGCCAGGTACTACCAAACCTCAGTTCTTAAAATATCAGTTTTACATTCTCTATATTTTTTTTTAAGACTTTATTTATTGAGAGACAGAGAGACTGAGAGAGAGAGAAAGCACGAGCAGGGCAGAGGGAGAGGGAGAAGCAGACTCCCAGCTAAGCAAGGAGCCTGACGTGGGGCTCGATCCCAGAACTCTGACATCATGATGCTGAAGGCAGACGCTTAACCGACTGAGCCACCCAGGCGCCCCTAGATTTTCTCTTTATACATGAATGAACTCCAGTTTTCTCTGCCCACTCCACCCTTCCAGATATTCTTTTAGAATCTACAGCAAAGGGAGACTTTTCTGCTCACAAGTAACCACACTTCTGAAAAAAGATTTGAATATACATTTTGAAAACAAGGCAAGTCACAGCAAACAATGTACAATATACATCTTAAAAACAGACTAAGATACACTTCTTACAAAAAGAGAGGGGAGTCGTTATTGTGATCAAAAGAATGAAGGGGAATATAACGTTGAGGGTTTCTTTGTTCACTGAGATTTTTCTATGACCTGAAGTCTGTTAGCTTTTGTTTTAAGAAGGATTGTTTTCATGAGTGCTCCACTAATGGCCAGTTGATTTTCCTCCATGACTCCTGGAAGAAAGATTGGGGCTGGTGTGCCTTTGGAGCTTTCTTCTCTCTGCACGCTTATCAAAGTCAGCATCTAATACGGCAACAGGCTGCAAGTAGGGAATCCACACTGAATCCCATGGGACTAGAAAGTCTCAGTGGTCCCAGCATGAACACCAGCATCCTAGGACTCCCCACATGGTTCTAGTGGTGTCCTTCTCACCATGCGCGGGGTGGACGATTTTTTACATTATTCAAACCAAGTCAAATTCCCTCCACAAGTGAATACTCCCACCTGGTTTTGAGTTGAATATTAATCAATTCTAGTCCTTTACGCAAGTTCAGATCTGACACATTGTACCAAAAGAGAGCCAGGTTCCAAAAGCAAGGTTGCTACAGTATATCATGTTCACCAATGCATCCGTTATGGCTAGCATGTTCCCAGAGCACGGTAGGGGCTCAGCAGTGCTGTGATCAGTTCACATCAGTGAACACAGGAAAAGAGACATCCCCATTTAGACACTTCACTGATCACATTGAGTTGTTTGCATTTAAGTTGCAGAGTGGGCCAGACATGGCAAAGCCAGAGTCTTGTATATTTGAAATACTTTATAGCTTCATTAGACTTTGAGTCTCGGGTTTCTTGTCAAATATTGTCTATTGACATCCATTCCCGCCCAGGTAGACCTGTGGGCTGAGAGCAGAAAGTAAAAAATTACAGAATGAATCTCTTTCTACAGGTGGCTGTGAGGTCTAGGCCTGAAACAGCCACAATGACTGGCCCCACTAAGACTCCTTAAACCCTGCCTCTCCTTCCTTCTTCCCTCAACCTCAGAAATAACTGCTGCCTTCCAATTCCCACAATATTATTCTCACCCCTGGAATAGTCATTATGATTGCAAGTTGCACGCACATGACTGAAAACACATGGCTCTATTTCTCACTTTGCCGTATCGGTCATTCCTTGGGGGGTGGCACCCATTTGTAATGCAGCTTCTAGTACAATGCTAAGCACATAATACACATTTGTCACATGAAAGAATAAATAGCAGAGATATATTTTTTTCTTCTCCGTGAACTGAGAATTTAAAGGTAAAAAAAAAAGGAAAACTGGATAAACTGTCTTGTATAGCAGGAAGAGAAAAGTGGAAATTCAGGACTTAAATAGCTGGAAAATTAATGGAAAGGAGGAGTAGTCTAGTTCTCTTGGAGCTGTTATTCTAGAAAATGTAGGCAGTGTGTGAAAATTTCTAGACACTCTTCTTATCAAGACATGGGGGTCTGTGTTCCTTCCCCTTGAACTTGGGCCTATCTTAGTGCCTCGGTTATAAGCCACAGGATGCAGGGGAAGTGATGCAGCCGACCTCCTGAGGCCAGGCTACGCCGCTTCTACCTGGTTCTCTTAGGATGCTCGCCCTGGGGACCCTGGGGAAGGCTGCCCTGCCACCACGGGAAAGCCTGACGACCTGGGCCCGCCAGGCTGGAGAAGCCACACATGGGCTCTGGTCAGCCCCAGCCGAGCTCCCGGTCAACAGCCAGGGTCGCTGTCAGCCAGGTGTGCGAGCCGCCTTGGCCTCCAGCTCGTCCGGGCCTTGGGACGGCCGCAGCCCTGGCTGACATCGGTAGCGACCGCCGCACCGCTTCTAAATCCGACCCACACTATCATAAGCAAAATAATACGGTTGTTTGAAAGCACCAACTTCGGGGACGGATTTGTTCCCCTTGGAGGATCGTCGCCGTAGAAACCCCCTGAATTTCCCCCCTGTTCCTGAAGGGGGCAGCTGAGCCCTCCGTCGAGCTTCGGACCAACGCGAGCACAGGCAAGCGCACCACTTGTCAGCGACTGTCTCAGTCCGTAAACAAAAGCAACATCAGAGCTTGCAAATGCAGAATCCATCAAGATGTAAATTAAAACCACAAAGCCCTTCTGAAATGGAAGCAGCCTCTGCTTAATTAAGAAATGCAAAAGCTGTCTAAGATGAGAGTCAGGAGAATAATTAGAGGCTGTTACAGAGCCACGTTTCTTAGTTACTGAACAAAGACTTGGTTCGTAGAAAGGCTCAGAAATTATTCCCCTCTGAAAGGAAGGGAAGGGAAAAAACATTCAGAGAACGATCCTGGGACCGAAGCCAGCTCGGCCCCCACGGAGGGGCGTCCGTGCGCGCGCGCCGGCGCCATGCCGGATCTCCCACAGTGAGGCCGGACGCACTAACACTGCCGCCAGCCCAGGCAGCAGTCGGGAACCTTCCCCTACCGCCAAGTCCTTCCCCAGGTTTGCGGGATTCGTGCATTAGACCTCTCACTCGCACAAAAAGGAAGAATGACACACGTGACTGACTGTTCTCCCGTGCCTCGTGCCCTGCCGCATCCACGTGCGCTGAGGGGGAGGGTCTCCGAAGCTCCGCCCTTCCCGGCAGCCCTTGGGCACCGCCGGGGTTGGGGAACGATTGGCCCAGCCTGGCCTGAGGGGCGGCCTAACGAGAGCCGAGCGGTCCTCAAGGCCTGGCGGGCCGGGACCAGAGCGGCCCGAGGCGCAGAGCATGTGAGGCCGGGGGTTGGTTCCCAGGAACGCGCCTGCTCAGCGCGCAGCAACCTGGGGCTGTCCCCGGGCCTGACAACTGAGACCATCACCCACTTCTTGGCAGTCCCCCCAGCGTGAGCGACCTCGTTGCAAAGATCCCTCAGCCATCCAGAGAGGCAGTCGTCTGCCAACTGCTCAGAAAAGCCACCTTGGACAAGGCTGGGGTTACCACGGGGAACAGAGGGAGACAGAGACGGGTCTCTGAGCGCCCCCCACAGGAGAGCCGGAGCGCCCGCTTTTCTGTCCGGGTGTTGGCTTGAAATATTTAATTTTGGGGCGCCTGGGTGGCTCAGTCGTTAAGCGTCTGCCTTCGGCTCAGGTCATGATCCCAGGGTCCTGGGATCGAGCCCCGCATCGGGCTCCCTGCTCCGCGGGAAGCCTGCTTCTCCCTCTCCCACTCCCCCTGCTTGTGTTCCTGCTCTCGCTATCTCTCTCTCTGTCAAATAAACAAAATCTTAAAAAAAAAAAAAAAAAGAAAAGAAATATTTAATTTTTAGGGGGAAAAAATGTGCTGCCCTTGAAAATTATTTGGAAGCCCCAAGAGGGTGAGCTTTGGAGTCAGAGGGCTGTGGGCTTAAGTCCCAGCTCTACCCCTACTCACTGAATGTCTCTGACCTTAATTCTTCTTAAAATGGGGATAACGATGCCAAATTCACAGGCATAGTGAGGATGGAATGAGACTATGCAATCAGAGAGCCTGGCACATGGTAGTAGCTCAATAAATGATGAAGGTTGGGGTTTTAAAGGGTCAGTATATATTACTGTCTGTTTCTCTGCCTAGGCTCCGAGTGCATTGAGAAAAGACTTGAGAATCAGACAGATAAAGGCCAAAAGGAGCAAGCTGTTTGGAGAATGGGATTTAGCTCTGTGGCAAAAGAGGGCTTTCTAGTACTGTATCCCAGAATTAAACTTACCTAATCAATCATAGATAGAACTGGAAATCTGCAGTCCTCCGGGGGGAAGGAGGGTTCCCTTGTACAATTTACAATATGAAGGATCTCTCTACAGAAAGGTGAATCCCAAATAAGTAGGAGGAAGGGGCTGAGTTACACATACTCAGTTAGTTCTTTCAGACTCATGAATAGATAATCATTCAGGGTCATCATGTACAGCTGCATATGTTGTTCACTGCACAACTGTGGATAATAGCATTTATGTATTTTGATGTGCCTTCTAACAATAAATCCAGAAGCTTCCACAGGTCATAGCCAACTTCCTTGATTTCTCAAAATTTTGTAAGATAGCAAGAGCAAAGTATCCACTGGAAAAATATCCAAAGAGAAAATACATCAGATTTATCTTGGCCATCCCTTAATAGGTACTTTTGTGCAAAATGAGGGATGGATTAATCCCATTATAGTCAAAGTGGACAACACTGTTCACTGGCTGAGAAACATGAATATAAGAACTGCAGGTTGCCATTGGTTTCTTCATCTGGGATGATTGCCCTAGGATGTGACAGACTTCACACACCTGCTGGGCCATATGTCATCAGTCCTGTTATGTATTTGTTGTCTGGGTAACCTTTGGGATAATTTTCCAGGGGTGCTTGTTAGTTATTGTTAGTGATATTCGTTGGTACATTTAACTTCTGTGGTCATACAAAGACTTGCTCTCTGCCCCCTGACTCGGAGTATTTCTACTTACCCCCAGGGTGTATCTTGCCTGGAATTTATGCAGATTAAAAAAAAGAAAGACTTTTACAATAACTCCTCAGCCTCTTTTAACAGGAAGGCTAATGTTGGGAGAGTACCAGCAGCTCACCCTAATGCCACTGTGTTTAATGTGTATATACCCTACTGAGATGAAAATTTCAACTCAGCGTGAAGATAAGCATTTCCCTGTATCTCTCTGAATGCACTCAGTTTAACTAGTATTAACACTAGTCTTGCGTTGCCAGAAATACTTGGAAAAAAAGACAAAGGTTGTTTAGTTTATTTTGGTCTTTTTCCCTTTCAACCCTTCTTCCTAGCTCTCTGCTGGAAAGATTTTGCCATATTTGATTACAAGAAATGGTGAAGGGTCTTATTTGTGGGATACAAGTGAGGAGACATAACTGCAATTTACTTGGCAAAACAGTAAGAAATATGAGTATTGCTCAGGACAGAGGTTTAAAAGACTTGGTGATAGTTCTCTAACGTCTTTATCTTCAGATACTCAGTGGGTTTGAACAAGAAGCCAAATACAATGAAAACAATAGCTACCATCTGCTGAGCTTCTACTGCATTGTGTGCTGTTTTATCTCAGTATTCCTTTGACCCTCACCACACCTCTATGAAATTCGTTTTATATCATCCCCATTTTATAGACGAGGAAACAGAAGAGATTAAAAAAACTCATCACATGGACATAGAGTTAAGTTCCAGAGATGTACTGGGATCCAGGCAGCCTGACTCCTGAGGTTTTGAGAATATATGGAAAGTATTGTTGCTCTTGAAAAGATTCAAGTAAATATAACTTGTGTTGATTTTTCTATAGAAAAGCCACTCTGGTTTCAGCTGGAGTTGCGGGGTTTAGCCAACAACAGAACTCTATGAAATATTTCCTTATCATTAGAGGTAAAGGCCTCCCTGATTTATGGAATAAATCTGATTGGAAAGGTGTGTCTAGACAAGGAGAACCATGAAAGAAAATTGCTCTTGTCTAAGGGGCATATAATGGATTATGAACAACAGCAAAATAGCCTCGGCATTAATGTGCTGAAAATGGCCCACCCCTGAGCTTCTTTCCCACTTCTTAGCTAGGAAGATATCCTGTACATTCAGGGTTGAGGTAAACCTCTGATTTCAATTAAAAATGCAA
The DNA here is from genome assembly GCF_029215605.1 of Mirounga angustirostris. NCBI lineage: Eukaryota > Metazoa > Chordata > Mammalia > Carnivora > Phocidae > Mirounga > Mirounga angustirostris. Next base: position 119,869,924 of record NW_026991714.1, read on the forward strand.
AATACCAGGGCACCTGGGTGGTTCAGTCCGTTAAGCCTCCGACTCTTGATCTCAGCTCAGGTCTTGATCTCAGGGTTGTGAGTTCAAGCCCCACATAAAAAACAAAACAAAACAAAAAAATGAAAAATATCTGAGGGGCTTAGAGATAACTCAATTCCTATAGTCTTGACACACATATGAATGAGGGGTCTGAAAAAAGAATAGAATAAAACTTGGGGTAAATTTATATGAAAATAAAACAAAATTAACAGGAACCATCTTAAAAGTTCAAGACAAAATTTCCAAAAGTTTCAAGACAAAAATCTCTTAATGCATTTTTATTAGGGCTGTTTATCTTCTAAAGGAACTGGGATGCTGTGGTAAGAAAGCCTACTGTAATCATTTTAAGTCGCATTGTATTGGTTTTCTGGTTATGTTTTAAAGTCAACAATACATTTTTTTTTTTTTTTTTTTTTTTATCAAACAAGATTTGGAACCCTCATTATCCGAGGGTTCAACTGGTCGGCAGGTTTTAGTTCTCTGGATACAAAGGTTTCCAAATAAGCCTCAAGTGTTTGGAAATTGCCTATTACTTCATCACAAACAATCTTCCAATGTGAGGTTGGGGAAAGATGGGAGATTGGCATTGGCAACAATGTAGGAAGTATTTTATGAGCAGCTCAAACCCATGGCTCTGCCTCAAGTTCCAGTAAAACAGAAAAAATCCTAGGGCTAAAAGGAACTCAGGAAGAATTCTCTCTGTTTGACTCAACTAGAATCAAGCTTGGACAATCCAAGGACTACTAAGGAGCTGATTCTATACATTAGGCATCAATGCCAGTCATCACCATTATCATTCAAAACTCAGTGAACTACTGAGCACAATGCTAGGGAGTAGGGGTGTAAAGATAAACACACTTGGTTCCTACAGCAAGGAAATCACAGTGAAATTGAGGAGACAGGGCACATACAGATCAAGACAGATCACAATTCAAACCAGTATTTGACAGTTGATATATAATAGTCCAGGAAAAACAAAAAAATACTTCAGTATGCAGATTTAAGATGAGTGAAATCCTGGGGGCTGGGGAGGCAACTAAGTCTCTAAGAGGAGGTAAGGATTCTAGAAAAGATATAAGAAAAAAAGCTTTCAAAGCTAGATGCTCCATCTCAAATCTGGTTAAAACATGAATGTAGTTTTAATTAACATAAACTCAAGGATTCATTAATGAGACTGTATTGAGATGTATACTAATGATTTGTGCACTTTTCTGTATATGTTATACTTCAATGAAAACTTGGATTTAAAAAAATAAGTTTAGGGGCACCTGGGTGGCTCAGATGGTTAAGCGTCTGCCTTCGGCTCAGGTCATGATCCCAGGGTCCTGGGATTGAGTCCCACATCGGGCTCCCTGCTAGGCGGGGAGCCTGCTTCTCCCTCTGCCTCTGCCTCTGCCTCTCTCTCTCTCTCTCTCTCTGACTCTCATGAATAAATAAATAAAACATTTAAAAAAAATAAGTTTAATTTTAGAGATTTTATTTATTTGAGAGAGAGAGAGAGAGCATGAGCAGGATGAAGGGCAGAGGGAGAAGCAGGCTCTCTGCTGAGTAGGGAGCCTGATGCAGGGCTCGATCCCGGGGCTCTAACCCAGAATTCTGGATCATGGCCTGAGCCAAAGGCAGACAGACGCTTAACCAACTGAGCCACCCAGGCACCCCTAAGTTTAATTTTTAAAAAATTTAAAGGAATGCTTACCTGTAAGATAGTCAAGTAGCACAGAAAATTTTAAAATAAAAAGTGAAAGTTTCCCAGGTAATTCTCTCCCTCTCTCTCTCTCTTTCTCTGTCTCTGTGTCTCTCTCTCTGTCCCTCTCTCTCTCTCTCCCTCCCTCTAGGTCACATTGTTTCTCCCCATCCCCACAGCTGGAAAATCACCTGCTCTCAATTGCCTGTACTGGCTTAACTCCACCATACCTTTAACTGACAACTGAAACACACTCTGAGCACTCTCCCCCAGCATGAGCCAGGAAGACTTTCCTGTTCCTTGCAGTCCCAGAACTTCTATTATTTGTGAGTAGGGTTGCAAGATTTAGCAAAAACAAACAAAACCCTGAATTCTCAGTTGAATTTGAATTACAGATAAATAACTAATGAAATGTTAATATAATTATATCCCATTTGATATTTGGGTCATACTTATACTAAAATGTTACTTGCTTTTATCTGAAATTCAATTCTAACTGGGAATCCTATATTTTAGCTGGAAACCCTATGTTTAGGACACATGGATCCACAACCACCCTTCCAGACATTAGAGTTTGTTCTCTACCCTCAACTTACATAGAAAGAGAAACAGTATTTATAAGTTCCTAGAACTTTGTCAACATTTATTTTATGTTTTTATTTACTTTATTTGATGTATTATCTGTTTTTATTTTAAAATTTATACATATTGGGATGCCTGGGTGGCTCAGTCGGTTAAGCATCTGCCTTCAGCTCAGGTCATGGTCCCAGGGTCCTGGGATTGAGTCTCTGCTGACCAAGGAGCTTGCTTCTCCCTCTGCCTGCCGCTCCCCCTGCTTGTGCTCTGTCTCTCTGATGAATAAATAAATAAAAATCTTTAAAAAATAATATAAAATAAAATTTATACATGTTTATGGATTTTTTAAAAGTTTAAACACTACAGAAGACAACATCAGCAGGAAAGGTAGGGTAAGAACATCCAAAAATTTGCCCCTTCATAAAAGCAACAAAAACGCTGGCAAAACTTGCACAATCAACATTTTCAAAACTCTAGAAATTAACCAAAGACTGGCAACAATCCATAAAGGGTTCTTTCAAGATAAATGGCTGAATCTCAGTAAGAACAGTAAGATTTGTGGTGTTTCAGTTTGTCCTATTCCCATTCTCCTCTGCAAAACTCTTAGAAGTCTTGAAGAGAAAGAGCTGCGTCAAACCATGAAAACCAGCAGCTTGGCAACTCCTGGAAGAGGCAGAATGGGTTTGGCTCCCCAAAAACACCTTTCTTAGAGAATTGTCATTATTTGATCTGTCTGGTGGTTCCCCAGAAATGCTCAGTTGCAAGGCTTGTCTTTATTTGACATGACTCAGACCTCTCTCATTTCAACAGCCTTTTTCCTGGGAGTGTTTGCTGAAGGCCATCAGTCACAGTTGATTAACAACACAGTTTCCTGAGGCATAATAGAAGTTGGAGTTAACAAGAAGCTGATCAAAAAAGTTAAAAGGAAAAGGTAGGGAATGAGAAGTCCATTGGAGGCTTTGAAAAGCTCTAACACATTCTTGGGAATCAGGAAAGCCACGCACGTGTGTAAAGTTGTACATATGCCAAGGCTGCGTATATGCCCAGGAAAAACCTAAGAAGGCCCACCCTAAGCTTTTGTCACTAGCTGATCTTGAGGCTCTTTGTAAGCAGGAAATAAAGACTAAGGCAGAGCTGTAAATTACTTGCCTGAACATTAAAAGTATTCTTCAAAACACACACAGACCCCACTGGCAAAAGTTGGGAGACTTATTGGTTCCAGCCATTTAAAGAAATTTCTGGTTAATCATTAGCTAACCAAGGGGAGATATCATTGGCCAAAGGTGACAAAGAATACAGACTTTACAGGATTAATTCAGGAAAGTTACTCTATAAGCAAACAACTACAACAAACCCTAGGGAAGGGTAAAATATGATCTCAAGTGTTGCCATATTATATTATTTTAAATGTCCAGTTTTAAGCAGCAAACTTATCAGACATGCAAAGAAATAAGAAAGTTTGGCCCATACACGGGGGAAAAAAGCATTCAACATAAACTGTTGCTGAATAAGCCTAGATGTTGGAACCTTTGGACAAGGGATTTAAATCAGATATTAAAAATATGTCCAAAAAATTAAATGAAATTATGTTTAAAGAACTAAAGGAAAGCATGAGAAGGATGTCTTACTAAATGCCAATAAAAAACTAATTAAAGTTATAGAAATTATTAAAAAGAAAAAAGAGATATTCTGGCATTGAAAAGTACAGTAACTGAAATGAAAAATTCGTTAGAGAAGCTTAACAACAAATTTGAGCTGTTAGGAGAAAGAATCAGCAAACTTGAAAATAGGATTATTCAGATGATGCAGTCCGAGGAACAGAAAGAAAAGAATGAAAGAAAAAAAAACCCAGCAGCCTCAGAGATCTGTGTGACAGCACCAATCATAACAGCATATATATAATAAAGTCCCAGAAGGAGAGAAAAGAAAGGGGCTTAAAGCGTATTTGAAAGAAACACTTCCTAAATTCAATGGAAAAATATTAATCCACATATCTAAGAAGCTAAACAAATTACAAGTAGGATAAACTCACAGAGATCTATATCTAGACTCATTATAATCAAACTGTCAAAAGACAAAGAGAATCTTGAAAGCAGCAAGAGGGAAGTGACTCAACCCCTACAGGAGATCCTCAGTAATATTAACAACTGACTTCTCATCAGAAACCATGGAGGTCAGAGACAGTCGCATGACATTTTCAAAGTGCTGAAAAAGACTGCCAACCAAGATTCTATACCCAATAAAATGATCCTCCAAAAACAAAGGAAAATATAAAATGGGTCACCTACTTCAGAAAACAGTTTAGCAGTTCCTCAATAAGTTCAACATGGAGTTATCATATGACCCAGCAATTCCATTCCTAGATATGCCCAAGAGAATTGGAAATACATGTCCACACAAAAACTTGTGCACAAATGTTCATAGCAGCATTATTTATAGTAGATAAGGAATGGAAACAACTCAAACATCCATCTACTGATGGATGCATAAATAAAATGTGGTATATACACATACAGTGGAATATTATTCACCTATAGAAAGGAATGAAATACTGATAATACTACAATATGGCGAACCTTGAAAACATTACACTAAGTGAAAGAAGCCAGACACAAAAGCCCACATATGTTATAATTCCATTTATATAAAATATCTATAATATAAAAATTCTTACAGACAAAAAATAGATCAGTTGTTGCCAGGGTTGGGGATATGAAGGAGTAAGGAGGAGTGCTAATGGTATGCCCTTTTTGGGGTGATGAAAATATTCTGGAATTAACATTAAATAAGTGTAATGGCTTCACAACCCTGCGAATATACTAAAACCAACTGAATTGTATACTGTATATGTGTGAAGTTTATGGTATGTGAAATATATCTTAAAAAAAAGAAAAATATCTATAAAAAGTGTTTCAAGTAGAAACCAATGCACCCTGACCACTACTCCTTCCATCACCTAGTGGTGACCATTATTAAGTTGCTTTTATATTTCTATGGAAATGTTTTATGTATAGGTAAATATATACTTTTGAAATTTACCCAAAGAGGAACACACTATGCACACTGTTGTTATGTGCTTTTTTACTTAAATGTATCTTAGATTGTCCACCACTTTTAATACAGAGATGATTGTCCTTGTTTTTAAAAAATTGTCATAAACCATTCTACACTGTGGATGTGCCATAATTTATTTAGTGATTCCCCTGTTGAAGGACATTTGAGTTGCTTTTACTTTTTTCCACCAAAAAATCCTGCAGCAAATGTCCTAGAGAAATCTTTGTGCACTTATGCTGATATATAGCTAAATTCCTAGCAGTGGTATTGTACACAAACATTTTAAAGAACAACAAAGAGTCAGAGGGTAGTGGAAAGAAATGGACTTGGTGGTCAACTGGACCTTGATTTCTTGTCCTGCTACTTATTAAATGTGTGCTCTTGGCCAAACTATTTAGCATTTCTGAGTCTCATTTTCCTCATGTGTAAAACTGAACTATGTTTAGGAAACACTTCATATTCTTAAAGCTTTCCTCCTTGTTGGGGGAGCTCAAGTAGGGATGTGTTTCTGGCCTTTCTCTATCTCTTTAATCACTCAGTCCTAGCGGAGGTGAAGTGACCTATCTGAGTAAACTCGGTAAGAATAAATGGATCAGATTCTCCATTTTCCTTCTTGGAAGTGCACTCTTCTCTGCCATAAGTCTTTTTTGGACAGCCCCCATGTTGGGAGGTCAGCATTGGTCCAGCATCCAAGTGACTAGATGGGTTCAGTGAGGGAGGCATTTGTGTCTCTTACTAATCTAAAATCATCTGACTTCATCTTCCATAGTAAGAAAAGTGATATTTGTCTTTTTTTTTCTTATTTCTCAGGTTATTTAGAACTTAGGTGAAGAAGAGAGGTGCTATTTATTTGACCCTGTCAAGATCCTAACCAACGATTACTACCTTCCTTGAAGTACGGTATTGAGAATTGAAAGAGATGTAATGTTTGAAAGTATTTGATAGATCTAGGTGCTTAAAAAAAGGTAACTATTAATACTACATCTGAAAACAAAAAAATAAAAAAATTAAAAACAATGGTTACATTACGCTCTCACTCTCTATTATGTGTATCTCCACTAGCTGAGATCTTTTTTTAGCTCCACTTTCTGTGTTTTGTATTACAAAAAGAGTACATATATTTAACATACCATTTCAAATTACATGTGCCCTTTTTATACTCTTGCCAAGGTACTTTTTCACCTCCATATTGGTCAGTCTGTCACATGCAAGAAACAGAAACAAAATTCAGTCTTTAGCAAAAGAAAAAAATCTCATGACTTTTTGTGACTGGGAAAAGCAAAATGGATGTGATCTCAGGTAGGACTAGATCTAAGATCTCAGTCAACATCACCTAGACTTTTCCTTTCTTTATTCATTGTCAAGTATGCTGCTCCCTGCTTGTTCACCACTGTATTCCCAACACCTAGACCAGTAACTGACACATAGTGAGGGTGCAATAAAATATATATACAATGAGATAAGTGAATGTATAAGTTCTTTCCTGATGTCCTAATGGTTCCTCCATACAACTACCCACAGTTAAAATTTGGATTATAAAAATCAAGCTATTGACTTGAGAAGCAAGGGAGGCCTTCTTTCATCTGTCCTCAGTATACCTTTAGATCTCTGTCTATCCATATTCAAGTCTATATTTACATCTCCTAGGGATGGGTTTTTGTTGCTTGAGTCTTATATCAACCTCACTGACCACTGACCATGGAAAGTGATAGGGCACCACAACTGGCTAGCTTTGGTTGACATGACCCCTATGGCTAAGGAAATGTGATGGGCGGTATTACCACAAACTCATGGATGGCTAGCCACAAAGAGAAAGATTCTCCAAGAAGGAGGGGATGCTGTTAACAGAAAAAGGAAATAAGGGACACTGGGCAGATATAGACAATGGAGATTAACTACATCATTCCATCTCAAGGGTCTGAGCCCTGCTGAAAATTATTGCAGTCTAAATCAAATCCTATAATTGAGAGTTTATAGATTCAATAAAAAGAATTCATCACAATTACTCTTCTCCTGACATTTACAAAGGTCTAGTACTTCTCCAAATACTATGACATTTTAAAGAGTTTTATTGAGGGGCACCTAGGTGGCTCAGTTGGTTAAGCAGCTGCCTTCAGCTCAGATCATGATCCTGGAGTCCCAGGATCAAGCCCCGCATCAGGCTTCCTACCCAGCAGAGAGCCTGCTTCTCCCTCTGCCTCTCACCCAACTCGGGCTTTCTCATGTATGTGCTCACTCTCTCTCAAATAAATAAAATCTTTTTTTAAAAGTTTTATTGAGATATAATTGACATACAACAAACTATATATGTTTAAAATGTACAATTTGATAAATGTTTAAATCTGTATGCTGTGAGACCATCACGACAATCAGGATAATATATATATATCCATCTCCCTCCAAATGTTTCCTCATGCCCTTTTGTCATCCCTTTCTACTCTCCCCACGTTCCAAAGGCAGACTCACCCATCCATAAACAACTTGTCAATTTGCACCAAAAAAGACTGCTGAGATTTTTATTTCAATTATACTGAATCTCTGGATCAATCTGGGGAGAATTAAATCCTTATCAATATTAAGTCTTCCAAACTCATGAAATAATTTATTTAGATCTTCTTTAATTTCTCTCAAGATGTTTTGCATTTTTTATTTTATAGGTCTTGCATATCTTATCAGACATTTTAATATTTCTATGCTATGGTATTGTTTTATCATTTCAATTTCCGATTATTTGTTGGTATTGGTAAATGGTATTGTTTTATCATTTCAATTTCTGATTATTTGTTGCTAGTATATAGAAATACAATTGACTTTTGCATGTTGATCTTGCTGAACTCACTTATTAATTCTAGTAGCATTTTTGTATATTCCATTGGGTTTTGTACAGAGGCAATAATGTCCTCTGTGAAGAAAATTTTATTTCTTCCTTTCCAATCTGGATGCCTTTTATGTATTGTTATTGGCTTACTGTACTGGCCAAAATTTATTAACTTTTGCTTTATGGATTTTGAAGTTCTGTTACCAGGTTCATAAGCATATCATGCCCCTTGATAAATTGACCTCTTTGTCATTATGAAAAGATACTCTTTATCCCTGGTAATACATTTTGCTCTAAAATCTTCTCTGCTGGATACAAATATAACCACTTCAGCTTTCTTTTTATTAATGCTAGAGTTAAATATATTTTTTATCATTTTATTTTTAACCTATCCAGGTGTTTATATTTAAAGTGGGTTTCTCATAGACAGCATATGGTTAGGTCTTGCCTTTTTATACAATCTGATAATCTTTGACTTTTAATTGGGGTATTAAGGCCGTTTACATTTAATGTGATTATTACTATAGATGAGTTAAAACTCACCATCTTGTTATTTGTTTTCTATTTGTCCTCTGTTTTTTGGACCTTTTTCTTCTTTTCTTATCTTCCTTTTAGATTATTTGCATATTTGAGAACTATAATTTTAGAACTCTTTTCTTAACTTATTAGCTATAATTCTTTGTTGTGTTTTTAGTAGTTGCTTTAGGACTTATAAGATAAATATTTAACTTATTAAGTCTATCTTTAAGTGACAATATACTACTTCATGTATAGTATAAGAACTTTTTCACAGTATGCTTTCTCCTCTCTGTCTTTGTGCTATTATTGTCTTACATTTTACTTCTTCATGTGTTATAAACTCCACAATATATTGTTATTATTTTTGCTTTAAACAGTAGATTATTCCGTTAATATTTTAAATAATAATAAAAAGTCTTTCCATTTAATAATATAGTTATTTCCAGTGTTTTTCCTTCCTTTTCTTGCAGATCCAGATTTCAAGCTGGCATCATTTCCTTTCTGCCTAAAGAACTACTTTTAACACCTTTTATAGTGCAGGTCTGCTAGTGATGAATTCTTTCAGCTTTTGTGTGTTTGAAAAGTTGTTATTTTGCCTTCATGGAAGGTATTTTCACTGAACAAAGAACTCTACTTTTAAAGCTTTTCTTCTTGCAGCACTTGAAGATATTGTTCCATTGTTTTACTGCATGCATTTTTTTAAACAAGAAATGTATTGGTATCCTTATCTTTGTTCCTCTATATATGTGTCTTTTTTTTTTTTTTTTGGATCTCTTACTGCTTTTAAGATCTTTTTCCTTATTGCTGGTTTTAAGCAATGTGACTCTAACTCTTTTATTGTATTTTTCTTCATGTTTCTTGTACTTGGGGTTTGCTGAGCTTCTTGGATATGAGGTTTTATTGTTTCATCAAATATGGAAATTTTTCAGCCACTACTTCTTCAAATTCTATTCTCTCTTCTTTCAGAGACTACAATTACACAAATATTTGTGTAATATCTGCTTTATTTCATTTACTAGTTCACTCATTTTCTCAATTTTACCCATCTCTCTCTGTGTTTCATTTTGGGAATGTCTATTGCTATGTGCTCAGGTCCATTAATCTATGTCTAATCTGCCATTATTACTACCCAGTGCATTCTTCACCTCAGCCATTATAATTTTCATGTCTAAAATCTTGATTTGGGGCATCTTTTATATCCTTCATTTCTCTACTTATGTTCAGTATTTCCTCTAATTCTTTCAACAGATGGAATACAGTTCTAGTAAGTGTTTAAGTGGTCTTGCCTGCTGATTCTATCACGTCAGCCATTTCTATGTCATTTCTGAGAGCCTACATTACCCAAAAGAGTAACCCCAACTCCAGGCCAGCGTGAATTTGCAAAGATAAAACAGATGAATAAAAAGTCTGCTTTTGCCCTCTACTGACAGCCTCAGGAAGGAATCCTCCTGGAGATGGTACCCAGGCTCACTAAACTGGCAGGCTCAATGGAGACACAAGTACAATGGGACGAAGACTTACTCAAATCCTCTGAAAACTTGAGTGCATGTTGTTTCCTCCTTTGATAAATCAAAATGCATATATCTGTGTTGAACTCTACGATGTGTCTACATATATTTGGAACAACCTCAAAAGTCATCTAGGGATTTTGCAAACCAAGGATTGGCAAACTATGACCTGTGAGGCAAATCCAGTCACACTCATTTGTTTAAGTAATGTCTATGGCTTTTTAATGCTATAATGACGGAGTTGTGTGGTTTCAACAACGATGATATAATACCTAAAGACAGAAATATTTACTGCATGGTCCTCTACAGAAAAATTTTGCTTTTCTCTGATCTAGGCCAGTGGTTTTCCCAACTTTGCTCTTTAAAGTTGGAGCAATTCTATAGGGGTCCTCTGGGGTTTCATGGGGAATGAAAGGAAGAAGACAGCATCCACCATTATCACAACCACAACCTCCATTTGGATATAGCAACTCTCTTTTTATCTATTAGGTTATCTTTGAAAGTTTATTTGGAAGACATCATTTCAGAAAGTTTAAATATATTTCAAATATTTTTTCAGATATGAAAATAAAGATTGGAGAAGGAAAGTAAATTTCTTACTCAACCTAACATAGCTCCTTATAACCCAAATTTCATGATTCCCAGGTCTAAGAGTTCTCTATACCATCTTGAATTGAAACCAATTAGGAGAGGGCTCCTGAAGGACCCTAACCTAAAAAGAAGGAAAAAAAAGGCACAGTGAAAAGGACAGTGTCCAGGTTATGACTGGAGAAAATCTGCCTTGGGCTAGAATTCCCAGGACCACTTCACCCACCCCTTAACAGTCCTGCCCTTGATTTATGGGATTCTCATGAAACTGTCCCACTCATGAAAAGGGTTGTTTATTCAGCCCCACGTGCATGGTGACAGGAAGGAGTAACATGAACCTGAAAGGGTTGAGAGACTCTGAAATAGAGATCAGAGGGAAATAAAAAATAGAATAGAAAAGCAAATATGGACATAATAAAACAATTAGCTAGGAACACAGAAAAGGGCCTGTACCAGGAGAAATTTAATGTCAGAACAGACCTAGATAGAAATACGTGGATTCTCCATACAGGCTGAAAAATACTTGGTACCACTGCAAACTCTACTTTCATTTAGAGGGAAGGATAAGTGAAATATAGGAGAAAGGCAGGGAAAGACCACAGGAGTAGCTCTTAGTCTCTTCAGCTCTGGCCCCAAACTTACAAACTCTACTCAACCATACAAAATACCTCATAAGACCCATTCTCCTGGGGCGCCCAGGTGGCTCAGTCATTAAGCATCTGCCTTCGGCTCGGGTCATGATCCCAGTGTCCTGGGATCGAGCCCCCGCATCAGGCTCCCTGCTCGGCGGGAAGCCTGCTTCTCCCTCTCCTACTCCCGCTGCTTGTGCTCCTGCTCTCGCTATCTCTCTCTGTCAAAAAAAAAAAAAAAAAAAAAGACCCATTCTCCTTAAAAGGCAATGTAGTATTTATTCTTTCTCAAGCATAAACTTTGGTATCTCATATTCCCCACTCCAAGTAGCATATTATTATGGACTGATGTTTGTGTCCCGCAGCCCCCAAATTTATATGTTCAAGCACCAACCCTCCAGTGTGGTGGCATTAGGAGGTAGGATCTTTGGGAGATAATTATGTTTCGATGATGTCATGACAGTGAAGCCCCCATGATGGGATTAGTGCCCTTTTAAGAAGAGGAAGAGACACCAGAGTTTCCGTTCTCCACCATGTGAAGATATAGGGAGAAGGTGGCCATCTGCAAGCCAGGAAGAGAGACTCCACCAAGAACTGAATCTGTTGGCACATTGATCTTGGACTTCTCAGCCTCCAGAACTGTGAGAAATAAATGTTATTTATGCCACCCAGTCTATGGTATTTTGTTATAGCAGCTCAAGCTAAGATATATATCAAAATATTTCTTTCAACTTCCCCCTCACATTAGCTCTCCTTATTTATTGGTACCGCAAGCTTCAGTTGATGGACTTATTTGCTCTTATCTCTTAGTCACTGTGAAATATGTAACTGAGTATGATGTTGCCCTCTTTGAATTAGCTATTGGAAAGCTTAGAGACAAATTTAGGTCCCTCTCATAGCAACAATGTGAGGACTTCTTTGTATGTTTTCTTGTAAAAACCTCATTCTTGGCCCCATTTTATGTCCCTGACTTTTTTTTCCTTCTGTTTTAGGTGAACAGTGTGTGACCTAGAGATGCATGGAGGATAGCTGCCACCTGCTAAGTTAGCATGGTGGTAGCAACAGTAACTAGCAAGGGGAAGGGAAATCTCTTGGAACTTCAATTATAAGATTCCAAATTCCCTCCCCACATAGACATTCTTCCTCCACTGCCTGACATTAGAAAATTTTGTTTGCTCTTGCCACTATTGACTACAATTGGGCCAGCATCTCTTAAAACTCAGTTAATAGAGGAAGGCTTTATCATGGAAATCAAGGTTAGAAATCTAGGTTTATCTGCATGATTCATTCCCATATTACGATAGCAGGAGAAAGGTGGAAATTGTATAGAGATCCATGGAAGGCTATTGGCAAATTAAGCCTTAGAGTAACAGATCTGAGTTTTGTTTGGTTTTTGTTTTTATTAAGAAATAATTTTAAAAGCCTATGTGTGTGGGAAGCTGATATGAAGAAGGAACTGGAAACATGCCTCTAGCAAAATGAGCTGGAAATTTGGTAAAGTTATCATGAAAATGAGGCTAGAAAAACCCTTATCCAGTTAGCCTCGGAAAGCGTCCATAGGTGTTGATGGTAACCAGGACCCTAGGTGGAACAAAGTTACATATGTCATGAGAAATCAAAGCTCATACACATACCTAAGGTTACAAGATCCAAACTTTCACTACCCTTACATTTCAGGAAACCATGGTTTAACATTACAATTGGTCTAGGATTTGTGAAACCACTGGGACTGAAGCATAAGCAAACTCAAACTAGTTCTGTAGGAATACTTCTACAATTCAGAGCACACAGGAATCACCACCTCCAAACAAACTAAGATAACTTCACAGTAAAGACATTACAAACTATACAAGGAAATAATCTACCATGAGGGAGAATTGGCAGATGCGACTAACTGATTTCAATTCAAGATGGTCAAGGTCTGGAGAAAGTACAGATCTTCCTCAACTTATGATGATTTACATCCCAATAAACCAATCATAAGTTGAAAATATCCAAGTCATAAATGCATTTAATACCCCTCACCTACCAAACATCATAGCTTAGCTGAACCCACCTTACATGTGCCCAGAACACTTACATTAGCCTACAGTCGAGCAAAATCATCTAACACAAAGCTTATTTCATAATAAAGTGTTGGGTATCTCATGTAATTTATTGAATTCTATACTGGAAGTGATAAACAAAATGGCTGTATGGAGGCAGAATGTTTCTAAGTATATCAGTTGTTTACCCTCATGATTAAGAGACTGACTGGGAGCTGAGTTCCCTTTCCCTACCCAGCATCACAAGAATCATACAGCATAGCACCAGCCCAGGAATAGATCCAAATTCCAAATTCAAAGCACAGTTTCTACTGAATGCATATTGTTTTGTGCCATCATAAAGTCAAAAAATCATTAAGCTACACCATCTTAATTTGGGAACCATCTGTAGAGCCATCTATAAGACAAAAATAGAAGTATGTTTAAAACAAAGACATCATAATGAAAGAACACAATAGAATGTGAAAAGAACAGGCAGAGAACTCTTAGAAATGAAAACCTGTCTAAATATCAGATTAGGCACTGTATAAAGAATTGTGGATAGTGAACTAGTGGATAGATTTGAACAAATTACTAACAATGTAGCACAGAGAAATAAAGAGGTGGAAATTATGAAATAGATGTAGAAATATGGAGAGATGAGTAAGAACATTAACCCTACATATATTTAACATATCGAAAACAAAGTGAACTGAAAAATTTGGGAGATGATTTTAAAGAGAATGTTGCAATAAATGAATATTCATTGATGGGGAGTGTCTCAGTGAAAAGGAATGAGACCTGAGGTTTTAAAGAGGCAGGTAAATAAGAGAGTCATGGAGAATCTTACAGGAATCATAAGGAAGAACAGAGAGGTCTCATATCAGAGGATACACGGGCTGGGTGGTCCTTCAAGGTTAGCTATTTCCATAACACAAAAGAATTGGGGGTGGGCGGTTCTTAACCATCCTGCTTTCCAGAAACACAGATCTCAGATAAAGTTCAACATTGCCAAATAGGAGTCCCAGAAGGACAAAGTAGAAAGAATAGAGATGAAGAGGGAATTTGCAAAAAAATAAAATCCAAGAAGTTTTCAAAATTGAAAAAAGACATAAAGCCTCAAAATTACGAAGCATGCCGAGTCCCAAATAAAGATGAAACAAAAGCCATACCTAGACACATGGTAGCAAAACTGCAAATATGAAGAAATATTGTTAATTAGGAATATTTTTCTTGCTCTTTATTTTTTTTCATCTTCCCACATTTTGGTATTACTGGCTTTATACAGCTGAAATTATACTTTCTATTATTGCTTTCTGAAGTTGAGAATGCAAACAATATCTACATCAGTTAAAATAGGAAGATTTGGATCACCCAGAGACTGACTGTCCTTCTCTGTCACAGGGAATTCCTCTTTAGGACTTAGTTTGCCACTGCCTTGGGCCTCCTCCCTTCTCTCCTTACATTCACTTTCCCTCTCTGAGACTGATCCCAAGAAACCCCACAATTTCCTTAATTTATTTTGCAAGGCAACGTAGCCTTCTCTCTCTCTCTCTCTTTCTCTCAGTCTCTTTTTCTCTGCTTTCTCCCTCCTTTCAGACCAAACCCATTCTCAAAGAGAGCTTCAATATATTTTCCTAAATACAACATCTCCCCTCATACAAATTACATCACTACTCAGGTAGATGGAAGTTGTTGCTTTTGGGGTTTTTTTGGTTCTGTTTTGTTTTGTTTTTGTAATAAATAGCAATCCCCCCAAAAAAATCATTTTTCCCCCTTAATTTTCAAATTCTGTATGTAGTACATGTCATAGTCTTTTAATTCACCTTTCATTCTAATCTTCCCTACTGGGCCAGGCTTGGAGTGGGACACAAGAATGGGATAAAGATTCTCATATACACATTGCTTTGAAACTTGAAAAAAAAAAAAAAGTGAAGTGTAAAGGACTTGTTATTTTTTAGGCCACATGAAAATGGCTAAGCCAAACAGCCACATCAAAACTCTTCAGTCAAAATGTCATGTACACACATCATAGTAATATTCCTATCTTACAAATGAGTAAACTGAGGGTCCAAGCATTCAAACTGACTTCTCCAAACTCACATAGCTGGTAAGTGGTTGAGTTGGGCCTTCAGCCCACATCTTCTGACTCAAAATACCATTTTCTTTTTGTGACACTTTGCAGCCTAGAGAGTTTCCTTCTCAATTTAATAAGTTTCATTTTAGCCCAAGGAAAAAATTGAAGGTTATGGCAACTACATCTACTTTCTATTTTCTCTTACGTGTCATGATTGGGTACAACTGGGAGCTCAATTCCTCCTCACAATGGAAGCTCCCAGAGGGTAAACAGGGAAAGAACTTACACAATTCTTCCAGCAGAGCTTTATTTTCTTCCCCCCGTATAAATCAGCATGCAAAATCCCAGAGCAACGTTGTGACTTTAATACTTATGGAAATCAGATTGGCCTCCTCCACTTCAAATAAAGTTGGTATCTTGATGGCTTGTATTATTTCCTTCACATAGTGTTTCAGCTGTGCTGTCAGCCAAGGGCACCACCTTATCAGGACAGAAGAGTGACTTTCTAAAGCATTGCCCTAAAAGCTGCTGCTACGAGACCCACCATCCTCCAAATCACCAATCTTCCAATGTGCTCTGCAGAACTTGGGCAAAGGGACAAAGAAGCATTGTCTTCTAGACTTCAGCTGGAGATCAGAAGTCGTATGGAGCCATCGAGTGGAGTCATGCATTTGTATATTCATTCATCCAACAAATATTTGAACACCTATTATGTGCCAAGGTTGTGCTAGGTGCTGGGGATATGGCAAGAGGAGACATGATTCCTATCTTCTTGGAGCTTATAGATTAGGCAGGGAAACAGGCATTAAAAAAATACTGTAATTACACAAGTAACTCAAATGTCGCTATCCCCACAAGCAGGCTCTCTTTTGGCCTCCTGCTAACCTTGATACTAGACACAGCATTGCTCTTCTTTCTAATAAATAAATAGAAAATCCTCTCTGCACTGAAAGCATCACTGAGCAATGTAAATGTTGACCAAGATTCTGTATAGGAGATGAAGGAAGGAGTTTGGTTTCTGTGGTTACACACCTCAGTGGAATACTCCCAATTCTCTTAGGAAGTGTCTGATCTCCAACCTGCATTTTTTTCTCTGTCCTTTGTGAAGCAGTTCTGGACCTTGCTGTCTTGTGATCTCTATCTTCCTGTATGTTTCCCCCTGGAACTTTCTTTTCTGCCCCCGACTCCCACCCCCATCATGGTGAGCAATTCAACTCTGCTTCTGAGTTTACCTCCAGCCTCTCTTACTGGCAGCATCTCAGGGTACAGCAAAGAAAATGCCCTCCACTGGCTGGAATCCACCTCCTCAAAAGAGAGTATGTGTGTTGGGGTGGAATGGATATAACATCAAAAAAACCCAAACAAACAAAACTGATCGGGCTACTCTTAAATAGGTAGTAATTATAATTGGGATAATTGGCTACAGGGAGAAATACAAGTGTGAGGAGACCGAGTAAGAGGCCAGCCTGGCATGATGGCCAGAAACAGCTGTGCAATAGCCCTCCCCGCCCAGCCCGCTCCCGCCATGTCAGGACCCTGCCTCCTGAGGCAGCCTGCATCTAATTGGGAGCAGCCACAATCACTGTGTGAATAATTCTCTGGAATAGAGTTTCTTCCTGAATGACTCGATTCACACGGGATGAGAAACTGTCTCTCTCCACCAGGAAGTGGAATAAAACAACTGACTCACATTTCATGCTTCTGTTTTTGCCAGGCGTAGATGATAATGTCTGTTATTCAGATGTGGGCTAGAGCTGAATCTGCTTTGTATAACTGGCTGATCTGGCTAGGAAGTTAAAATCCAGGTAGCAGGCAGCTAAGAGAGGCATAGTGAGTTAAGTTCCTGGGTCCTACATTCCAGTCAAGTCCCGGAGTATGGCCATTCTTCTGTCTGGTGATCTGGAGCCATCTGGCATCTTGGATAAGGCATGAAGTGATCCTGTCAAATCAGAAGATCCCCACCCCCCCCCACCACCAAGCCATCCTCCCTTGATGTCTCCCGGAGAAGGTACAAATCCCAGATACCCTTTGAACATGTCTGATATTCTAGACATAAAGCATGGAGTATCAGGCTTCAGAGACCAATGGTGGATGCCACTTGTAGATACTAGAGAAGTCAGTGTTAAGAACATAAGGCAGAGAGATCAAGCTCAGGGACTAAGCTGGGAGTAAACATGACTGCCATGGCCAAAAACAAGAACAGTCTCCAGATTTAGAGTACTGGATAGACACCAGCTCTACAGACCCAGTGCCCATGGGCTGTACTTTATTTGGAGAGAGGCAGGAGTTCTGACCTGAATTTATGTGCCTCCTAATTACTATTAGTGATTAAGGGAGTCAGCCAGTAGGACCCTGATTTTTCCCTTTTAATATCATTTCCTAATCATTTTCCTATGTAATTATATATTGGACACATGATAGTTCTACCAACTATTGCAAAAAAAGACCTATGATTTATGTGCTCACAATTATGCCATAGTGGGATATGTCCCATATGTCCCATATGTTCTGGGATATGTCCACACAATATATAATATCACAGTAAGTCCATTGTACTCTACTGGGTACAAAAGTTTCTTCAGCTGTACCACCATCACCACTAGGGAGTTCACACATTCTCTCCATCCACATAGTTACAGTCATGATCCTATTGTTTTTTGGGGTTTTTTTGACCATTTTTTAGAAGTTTTTATTTTAATTCCAATTAGTTAACATACAGTGTTGTATTAGTTTCAAGTATGCAATATAGTAATTTAACACTTTCATACATCACCCTTATGCTGTGCTCATCACAAGTGTACTCCTTAATCCCCATCACCATACCCACATCCCTTCTGGTAACCATTGGTTTGCTCTCTATAGTTAAGAATCCCTTTCTTGGTTTGCCTCTCTCTCTTTTTTTCCCTTTGCTGGTCTGTTTTGTTTCTTAAATTCCACTTACGAGTGAAATCATATAGTATTTGTCTCTCTCTGACTGATTTATTTGCTTAGCATTATATTCTCTAGCTCCATCCATGTCATTGCAAATGGCAATATTTCATTGGTTTTTTTTTTATTCTTATGTTAATCCCCATACATTACATCATTAGTTTTAGATGAAGTGTTCCATGATTCATTGTTTGTGCATAACACCCAGTGCTCCATGCAGAATGTGCCCTCCTCAATACCCACCACCAGGCTAACCCATCCTCCCACCCCCCTCCCCTATATATATGCTAAGAAAAAAAAAACATGATCCTATTGTTTTAAAGAATACCTTGCCAATTAAAGAGCGATCACTTTTGATGCTTTCTCATGATACTCAAAAAACTAAGAATTGACAAATTAAACTCTTTATTGGATAAACTCTAAAGTTATAGCCAGCTGACATTTACTGAGCTTGGCACACATTAATAAATCTTCACAATAACCATGTAATATCAGCACCTTTGTCATCCCTATTTTATAGAGAAAGAAACTAAATCTTAAAAAAAAAAAAAAAAGAGATTAAACAACTTAGCCAGTCATTTAATAAATAAATCATTGAAGGTCATTCAATAAACCAGGTCTCAAATCAAAGTCTGTCTGGTGCCAAGCCCACATGTATAACCATTCTGCTTGTTCTGGGAATGCATGTCAGATACTTTTAAGAATTTTTTCTGGTGTTTCTTGGGTTTATAGTGTGTTGATACTACTCCTTGGCTATCCTCTCCTCCACAGGATGTTCTTATCACATCTATTTTTCCCATAGTTGAGAAACTCTTCATCAATCTAATTTCATCATGACCACTCTCTTCCCTGACCCTTCTGTCCTTGATCAAGTCAAGCTAGATTGCCAAATGGTGGATTCTGATTTTAAATTGATCATCTCCAGGAAATGCAAAACTACGGATCAGTTTAGATTATCCTTCAGAAAACTCAGTTCTGCCCAAGGCTGACCCATCCTGAACCTGAGTTAGGTAGAAGTGCAGCTAGTCAGCTTCCTGAGGTAGCAATCACTAACCATCACTAAGACATCACTAGAATCAATTAGAAGTCTGTGTCAGGTTTGCCACTGAAGTCAAAGTGCCCTCATGTGGGAAAAAAGAGAAACATTTACCACACAAGAGGTTCATCTGTATTGGTTACCTTTGTGATATTATCTGGAACTTGAATAATCATAGCTATGCCACCAACCCTGGGACCTGCCAGGTAATAATGCCTATGGGTCAGCTGAAATTCTTAAACTAAAGGGTAGTTTATTTTATTATCTAAATTGTAAGCCTTTTATATACAATATAAACCTTTTATATTCCAATAAGTTGTCCCTCCCCCCCCAAAAAAAATTAAAAAATAAAACTGAAGTGACATTATAGAAAAGTGGAAAATTTCTGGGCAACCAAAAGTCCAAAAAAGAAACTTTAAACATAATTTGAAGAGGCTCTGTGATTATATGCATATGAATCATGTCTATTCATTAGGACTATGAATGACATGACACTGAGTTGTAAGTAATGGGAAAATAATGATATGAAAGACCATTTCAAATAGGTTGAAATATCATATTAGATCAGGGAAGCCAGATTTCTCAGTGTTTAAAGAAGGAAGTTAAAAAAATGGAAGTAAGGCTCGAATCAACATGGTGGCTCACAAGGTTGAGAAGGCAATCTCACTCAAAGTATCCTGCTACAGATTACTTATTAATTACACAGGGGGGACACAGTAACTGGGCAGAGGATTCACATCACCAACAATGGGACCAGCTGACTGTGCCTCCTGACGTGATGCACCGAGGAGGACACAATATTCACATTTGTGGTGTTTCTGCCTGAAAATGCATGACCCAAATTGAATCTTAAGGAAACTTCAGACAAAGTAAAATAGAAAAATTTCCTATAAGATAACTAGCCTGTACTCTTCACAATTGCCAAAAACATGAAAGACAAGGGAAGATGGAGGAACGTTTCTGGGTTACAAGAGACCAAAGAGACATGACAACTAACTGCCACACATGTTTCTGGATTGGATCCTGGACCGGGGTAAATAATCACCACCAAACAGCACTGGGGCCATCAGAGCAATATAGATACAAATTTTAGGTTATAGTGTTACTTCAAAGTGCCAGTCTATGATTTCAATCATTGTGGTGTGGTGATGGAAGAGAAGTCCCTGCTTTTAGGAAATACACAGTAAAGAATTGATGGGTAGAGAATCATAGTATCTGAAAGGTATCTTCAAATATTTTTAATAAAGAGGGGAAGAATGAGAGCAAATAATAAACAAATGGAGCAAAATATTAACCATCAGTGAATCTGGGTAAAGGGAATACAGGTGTTTCTTATACTAATCTTTTGACTTTTGTGAAAGTCAAATGTTATCGAAATTAAAATATTTAAGTGTCATATTCTACTTAGAGCATTTAATTGATCTTTTTTTTTTTTTAAGATTTTATTTATTTATTCATGAGAGACAGAGAGAGAGAGAGAGAAAGAGAGAAGCAGGCTCCCCGCAGAGCAGGGAGCCCAATGCGGGACTCGATCCCAGGACCCTGGGATCATGACCTGAGCTGAAGGCAGACGCTTAACCATCTGAGCCACCCAGGCGCCCTTAACTGATCTTTTTAAAAACATAGATAAAGAGTGTATTACTTTCCTACGGATTTCCTATTATTTTCCTATGGAAGCAAATTACCACAAGCATAGTAGCTTGAAACCACACTAATTTATCATCTCACATGTTCTGGTTTCTAGAGGCTGCCTGCATCCCACAGCATTCCACATCATCCCACCCTCTGTTTTCATCATCATGTCTCCTTTCCTGACACTGGGGCTATTGCCTTCTCCTAAAAACCTACTGTGATTATGCCGGGCCCCCCGTAGATAGTCCAGGATACAGGCCCTTAATCACATCTACAAAATTCCTCTTGTCACCGATCCCAGGGTTTAGGATGTCTTTGGGGGGCCATTATTCTGTCCACCACAGAGTAAGTCAGTTTTTAGTATAAAAAGAAACAATTCTATCCCCTTCCCAAATAAATGTTAAACAATATTCAAAGGCTTCTGGTTTGAAGAGGCAAACTCAGGCCTAGGAAGGGGGAGATACGATAAGAGATGAGAACACAGGGTACCAAAGGCACTATAATATTCTAGATCTTAAGTTGGGGAACAGATTTAAGAATGTCTGTTTTATGATTCTTATTTAGACTGTGCTTACACATTAACCTATTATATGATTTGGTTCATAATTGTTTTAAAAGACACATGGAATTAAATAAAATGATAGAAAACTCTAAACTGATAAGGCTTACCTTATTAAGGCCTGGAGTATTTTGAAAACTATTTTACTTAAATGTTTTTGAAAAAAAAAATTTTTTTAAGTTTATCTTCTCATTAGGGTTAATAACAGGGAAACATGATCTTAGCAGACCCAGCAACTAATGCCTTGAACCTATCTATGACAGAGTAGCCATTGCTTTGTCAATCAAAGTGAATAAATAGAAGTTGTTACCATTAAAAATATGTGCCAGAGCAAGTCAGTGGTTGTCAGGTGTTATGGGTGGGAGGAAGAGAGTAAATATAAAGAGACACCACAACAGAGTGTTTTGGCATGATGGACTATTCTGTATCCTCATTATAGCACTGGCTGCATGAATCTTTAAAATTCATAGAACTGTACACTAAAATAAAAATGTCAATTTTACTTTATGATAATGTAAAAAGTAAAAGCTTAGTGTATAATGTTCAAAAAAAAAATTGTGCTAACCTATTTTGATCCAACAGTTTTAAATCTAGGAATTTAGCCCATGAAACATATCCATACACACACTCACATGTTCACAAAAACAATGAGTATATTCACGGAAGCAATAGCAAGAACTTGGACCCTACCCAAATATTCATCAGCAGAGGACTAGTTAAACACATTATAATGTTTTCATCCATGCAAGTCATTAAAATAGACTCTAAGTAAACTGACATGTAATAGGATGTTATTCCAGAATTGGCTAGAGATTGGGGTGATAAGCAACCCATACACCAAAGGAGGCTAAAGTAATTGAAGGTCACAGACCTCTTCAGGACAGATAAGAAACAGCTAGATTGGCTCAGCTACTCAGCTGTCAGTCCGTAATTGCCTCCAATCTATACCTATATATGCAACCACTTTGGGAAACGAATTCAAGGAGAATTTTCAGTCTTCAGATGTCAGCCTTGTGGGGAGTGCTATGGTTTCTCTTTCTTTCCTCATGAGGGGACTATCCCTCAAAAGTTAAGTAAGGGGAAACATACAGAGATTAGAGGTGCAGGCACGGCAGGGGTCCTCACATTAACTCCCTGTTTACATATCTGCTTCTTCAGTAGAACTGCTCATCTGTCCTCTGTGTCTATCTGAGCAGGAAATAAAAGGAGACAGAGCTGGGCAAAGAGGCCACAGCCGCAGAGTGGTCTATCTGTCCATTCTTGGGTGTGACAAAGACATGGGGGCTTCCTGAGAGTGAAACGATCTTTGGAATGTAGCTTACCGGGTACCCTGTCCAAGAGGCTTGGTCACCAGGAGAGAGGACCCCATTCCCCTCCCCGCCCCTGTGAACTTGAGACTGTACTATGAACTGTTCTGGGTGGGAGCTGAGAGGGACTTGGAGAAAGTTAAACTCCAGTGTATTTTCCACACCAAAGAACTGTGCCCTGAGGGGAACTTTCTGGGATCTCCCAGAAGAAACCACACATGTGACCCATGAACAAGACAGCCTTTAAAATACAGGGAGCACCATCTGACCACCCCAACAATCATCACTGGATTCCTTTGCTTGGGCTGCCATAACAAAACACCACAGAAATGTCTTTTCTCATAGTTCTGGAGGCTGGAAGTCCAAGATCAAGGTGCCTGAAGGGTTGGTTTTATGAGGCCACTCTCCTTGGCTTTACATGGTCATCCCTCTGTGCATGTTAGCTGCTGGTGTCTCTCTGTATGTCCAAATTTCCTCTTCTTATAAGGACACCAGTGAGACTAGATTAGGGCCCACCCCAATGGCCTCATTATAAACTCATCACCTCTTTCAGGATCTTGTCTCAAATTCAGTCACATTCTGAGGTATTGTAGGGCTTCAACATATGATTTTTGAGGAGGGACACAATTCAGCCTGTAACTCCTATAAATAAGAGACACTTGCCTCTCTGATTATCCCTCCTTCTCATCCCAATGAAAAAAGAGGGCAGAAACAGTGAAAAGTGACCCACACCCTTCTCTACTCCAAATCCTCTCACTGAGGCCTGCCCTGCACTCATAGTTTTGAGGAAGAGAATGAACATTAAACTGGATGTGAAGGGCACCTGGGTAGGTCAGTCGGGTGAGTGTCTGACTCTTGGTTTCAGCTCAGGTCATGATCCAGGGTCATGAGATCGAGCCCCACATCAGGCTCCCTGCTCAGCGGGGAGTCTACTCAAGATTCTCTCTCCCTCTGCCTCTGCCCCTCCTCCCCCACTCACGCACACTCTCTCAGTAAAAAAATAAATAAATCTTGAAAAAATAAATTGGATGTGAAAAAAAGTGGATGTGAAATTTAGTTTTAGACTATTCTAGACATTTTAATAATAAAAAGTGGCCAGAGGGATGCCTGGGTGGCTCAGTTGGTTAAGCATCTGCCTTTGGCTCAGGTCATGATTCCAGGGTCCTGGGATCAAGCCCTACATAGAGCTCCTTTACTCAGCAGGGAGCCTGCTTCTCCCTCTGCCTGCTGCTCCCCCAGCTTGTGCTCTCTCTCTCTCTCTGACAAACAAAAAAATAAAATCTTAAAAAAAAAAGGGGGGGTCAGAAAGCTATGAGATCTGCCTAAGGTATCATTAAGAGTCAGAAAGGAAGATTTCATGCAATATGATGGAAAGACATAATTAGGGAGAAAACCAAAACCGTTTCATATTTCTGTTCTATTGAATGTAGCCTGTTTGATAAACTGATCATTATATACATTGATATGGAAAGAAGTCCATGATATATAATTCATTGGCTGAAACAGACTGGAGAACAATATGCGTGTTATGCTCCTACCTGAATTAAAACAAAATTGACAGATGTCTATTGTTCTTGGCTGCCCAGCATCCTTTCCCTTGACTTTTCTAGTAACAGACACTTTCCCCAGCAATGGGTTGGGCATGTGACTCCAGCCGAGGCTCTTGTAATACCTCATGCCCTGCCTAGGGTGATTGATTAATCAACAGATTGAACCAAGTAGAAAAATGCCCTGGGATTTTTCAAGCCAGAAGAACAGGGTCCCTTTCCTCTCTGGTCACAAAGTTGTAAGGCTCAAAGCTGGGAGCTGCTAGTGGTCATATTGCCTGACTCGTGGAGAACCCAGTGTGGAAGATTAAGCTAACATGCAGGAAGACGTAGAGACGAAAGACAAAAAGAGTGATTCCTGATGATGTTCTAGTCCTGGTTTCAATCATCCTGAAGCCCAGTTCTACTCTTGTCTTTCCAAAATTTGGCGTATCTGTGCCAGTTAGGTCTTTTCTTTTGCTTAAGCCAGTTTGCTTTTGTTCCTACCCCTTGAAACCAAAGAATCTCAAAAATAAAAATATATGTGTTTATGTGGTATAGTTAATAGTCCATGGAAAATATCTAGAAAGATACATATAAAATTGTTAACAGTTGTTAATTCTGGTAAGTTTACCAGGCATACTTCTTCTTTATGCCTTCTTGTATTATTTTAATTTCTTTATATCAACTATTTGTTACTTTTGCAATAAAACACATTTAGGAGGGGCACCTGGGAGGCTCAGTCAGTTAAGCGTCTGCCTTTGGCTCAGGTCCTGATCCCAGGGTCCTAGGATTGCGCCCTGGGTCGGTGTCCCTGCTCAGTGGGGAGTCTGTTTCTCCCTCTCCCTCTGCCTCTCCCCCACTCATGCTCTCCCTCTCTCTCAAATAAATAAATAAAATCTTTAAAAAATAAATTTAAAAATTTTTGAAAACATATTTAGTAAACAGAGAACACAAAGTAGTATATCACTGATGATAATCAAGGAAAATGTATGAATATACATTGAATAAAATTGGGAGAAGAATTTAGAATAACAGACATTTAGCTCAACATTCTCTTTGCCCTCTTTCCATATAAAGTTGCTTAAACTCTTAATGCAATTTTAAAAATGTAAATGTCTGCTCCACAAAGAGGTAAAAAGAACATTAATTCTAAGATCATATAAAGAGAGCACTAAATGTGTTCAGGACAACCCAGCAATGCATATGGAAAGGACCTAATGCCATGGGTGTCAATGCGGAAAAGAGAAGAGAAGAGATGAAAGAAAAGAGAAGAGATCTGCCCTGTGGGGTCACCTCTGAGTTATGCATCCTTTCTGAGCAGAGACTCCCATCTCGTTCATCTTCTTCCCAATATAGCACCCAATATATTACTTGATACATTGCTGGTCCTTGTCTTAGTTATCTATCACGGCCTAACAAATTATCACAAAGCTTAGCAGCTTCAAAGACCAGCATTTAGTATCTCAGAGTTTCTATGGGGTGCAGGAATCTGGGAATGGCTTAGCTGGGTACCTTTGACTCAGGGTGACTCACAAAGCTGTGATCCACGTATCACCTAGGGCTGCATTTACCTCAAGGGTCAACTGAGGGTTGATCCTCTTCTAAGTTCACTTACTTGGCTTCAGGCTGGCCTCAGATTCTTGCTGGACTTGCCACATGGGCTCTTGCTAACAGGGCAGTTTGCTTTCCCCAAACCGAGAAGGTCAGGGAGCGAAGGAGGGAAGGGGAGAGGAGGGGAGAGGGGGAGACAGAGAGAGAGAGAAAGGAGAGCAGGATGGAAGTCACAGTCAACCAAGGGGGGAGGATACTACTGACATCTAGTTTGTAGAGACAAGGGATGCTGCCAAGCATCCTAAAATGTACCAGACAGCCCCCCCACAACGAACACTTATCTGGCCAAAATACCAAAAGTGCTGAGGTTGAGAACCCCTGACCTTGAGTGTTGAATGTTTGCAAAGCATTTTATGTACATTTCCTCAAACCTCACACAACCCTACAAGGTAAAGAGGTATTATACCTCCATTTTATTGCTGAGGAAACTGAGGCTTTGAGAAGTTCAATGATTTGCCACCCAGCAAGCAAGTAGGGGGGCTGGATTGGAACATAGGTCAGTGTCACTCCATCACCAGGCTCCTCCCCTGGG
This sequence comes from Mirounga angustirostris, assembly GCF_029215605.1. Classification (NCBI taxonomy): domain Eukaryota; kingdom Metazoa; phylum Chordata; class Mammalia; order Carnivora; family Phocidae; genus Mirounga; species Mirounga angustirostris. The sequence continues at coordinate 119,896,574 of NW_026991714.1, forward strand.
AAACAGGAGCGGGGAGAGGCAGGAAGGGGAAAACAAGGTCTGGGAGAGGGGAGGGGGGAACACTATCTCTGCCAGGAAATGTTCCAGACACCACTCTTGACACCTCATCTGAAATTTGCGATGAGGTGGGAACATAAACCTGAGCAGACTCTGTTCGAGAACAGACAGCTTAGCAAGGTCCTGGTTTGCGTCAGCGTTGAGTTGGAGCTGGGGATATCTGTGGTCTTGGGAACCCACAGTACTCACGCTGACTGCATCCTCTGCTTTTCTGTTCTGGGCCCCAGCTGTGCCTCCAGATGAATCACTGGTGACTGCTCAGAGAGCCATGCCAAGCACCCCTTCATTCTGCTTTCAATATGGTAGGCCTGGCTTCTTTCGTGCCTGGGGACACATCACCAATTAGATCGCATTATGAAACATCTGATAAATACATTTTACATTTCTTATCACTTTTATCTGAAATGTGTTCCCCAACCCAGTCCCCTTTTAAGACTTCAGGACTTATTTCCTCCTGACTCCCTCAGTCAAAGTGGGAACGTTTCATTTTCCAAAGGAGCATGTCATCCTGAGATAGATTCTCTGGCCTTAATTATGCCCTCTCAAAAGGCCTTTCCACCTGGGGAGTCACCCCTTTATCAGTGGTGCTCTTTATTTTAATAGGACTTGCTCTTTCTGGGATGGAAACATGCAAATCCAGTTTGCAATGGTTCTCAAACACCATTGGGAGGTTGATAGTACCACAAACCGTTCGAGTGTGTGAATTAAAAATTTCTAGGTGTGTGAGCATTATGCAAGCTTGTAGTTCTTATTTGAAGTTTTATATAAAAGATAAACTTGGCAAGGAGAAGATTGTTTTCTCCATCCTAGGGCTACAAGAACAGACGAGCCTTTCATCAGCTGATAATCTGTAGGTGTGGGCCTGCTGGGATTTCAAAGGGCACACATTCTTTGGCCAAATATGGCCTTGGCACATGAACCAGCCTTGTAGGAGCCTTGGCTGTTGCAGTTCAGCGTGTGACTCAGCGACTAATGTCATTTTACCTTGTTCATATCATGACCTAAACGGTCGGGTTGGGGAGGAGAGGAGGGGGAGGGAATTCTGCATTTGGGCCCCAAAGTTGCATGGCCTTACTCATCCTCCTACTCAGCTATATCCCACCAGCTACATCTAGAGACAGACAAATTCCAGGCTGGAAATGGCAGCTACCAAGTAACAAAAATGCACAAGGCCTTTAAAAATCAATAGAAAAACATAGTTAGCAGAACTAATGAGGGAACCAAAGGCAAGAGACATGTCGCTTAAATTAAATTTCCTTGGGGCACCTGGGTGGCTCAGTCAGGTGAGAGTCCAACTCTTGGTTTCAGCTCAGGTCATGATCTCAGGGTCGTGAGATCGAGTCCCATGTGGGGCTCCATGCTCAGTGGGGAGTTTGCTTGAGATTCTCTCTCTCCCTCTCCATCTGCCCCTCCCCGCCACTTGCACTCTCTCTCTCTAAAAGATAAATAAATCTTTAAAAAAATGTCCTTACAACTTGCAGCCCACTGAGAGATACCTGAAACACGCAGAGCATGACCTTCCTCAAGGAACTCAAGGCTGCCTAGTGCCTTAATGTTACATTTTGTTGACGACTAAAAGTAACCTTGTCTTAACAGCAGCTAGCCCCTCAAGGTCCTGAAAGCCTTGCTTCCAAATTCCTTAGAGATTTATGCTAGCCCTAACCCCCACTAATTAAATATACAATGAGTCACTCCTCACAATCCCAGTGCAGCTCTCTGTCCCCAGGGTCCTGTCCCCATGCTATAATAAAATCGCCTTTTGCACCAAAACCATCTCAAGAATTCTTTCTTAGCCATTTGCTCATGAACCCAAAACTTCAAATCACATCATGTCAGCAGGACCACACAAAAAGAACAACAGATCAGGTGACACCAAGGAACTTCTTCCTTCTGTCGGGTGATTTCTGATTTCTGACTGGCTGGCATAGCTTTAGTGATCTGATTCAGGTGACCAGTTACTGGAAATTCGTTGAAAAGAAATTTTCATCGAGTGATCTTGTTTTTTCCCCTTGGGTTTTTTTTTTTATTATTTATATATTGTGGGTACAAATTTCATTACCTAGGGGTTTTCAAACTTTTTAAGCAATGATCACAGTAAGAAATTGATTGTTACATTGTTGACGGAGTGCACACACACACAAACACACGCACCCACACACACGCGGACGCACACACACATGCACCCATACACAAAACAAAAAGTTCTACAAAAAAAAAATCACTCTTACTATGTATGATTCCCTTTAATATTTTCATTCTATTCTATTCCAATCTAGTCCAGTCTATTAAAAAATGCCTTTTGCTGCCCATTAAGTTAATTTCACAATATACTAAATGAACATGACCTGCAGCTTTAAGATATCCTATTACTTAAACTGTGCTTAAAAGAATGACAATTTATAGCATTCTGATGAAATACAAACTGTAACTAGAAAGTGAATTTAATTAGCATTTTTCAGGATTGCTTTCTGAGGGATCAGTAATATTGCTCATCCAACTCTTTGGTGGAATTGTAATGTACCCATAATCTCACACTTTTCCAATTCTGATGATCTGTAAACACTGCATAATTAAATCAGCCTCTTTTCTACATTCTCAGACAGGGTCTTTGGGAGCTCCTTTCAAAGTGTTACACCCGTGAGGCTTGGCAAAACCAGGGGCCATGGTGTCACTTAACTCTGGTCGTGGTGTGAGTAGACATAAAGGAGTCCATACTGGAAACAGCATGCCAAGGAAGTGCTAGAGTTTAACCAGATCCACCTGGATTCAGCACCAGGGGAAGAGGGAACCAGAGAGAAGGCCAAGTAAGATGGAAGCTGTGAAAATTATGGACAGACGGAAAAGGGAGCAGGGCATAAGGCAATCCCAAACTAAAGAGTAAAAAGCTGTAAGGGTTCCTGACCCTCTTCCTGTAGCCTTGGTTAGGAGCATACTCCAAAAGCAGTTATAGTGACATTTTATCATTTCATCCATAAATATGTCAGAATGTATTTAAAAACAAAACCAAATTCCATCATCACCCTTAAATTTTTTTAATGATTTCTTAATATTATTCAGTATCCAACTATCCACAATTGCTCTAACTGTCCCAAAATTTTTTGTTTGCTTTTACATTTTGTTTTCTCTAATCAGGGTCCAAAAATTAGAGTCATACATTTTAATTGGTTGATTTGTCTCATAATTCTTTTCATTTGTAAGTTCCCCCATTTTTTTGAATGGTAACAAAGCAAAATCCAAGACCTCTTTATAATTGAGTCTTCCCAAGAAAATATAAATTGTTTATTTTAACTTGTTTGTTGGCTGAGCAAAATAGCTGCAGGCCTGCTTGGGGGGGAGAAAAGCTTGCTTCAAGTGATATGGTACCAAGGGTGATGAAAACTGGTCCCACGTCACTGTCCCCCATCATTCCCGAAATCTCCTCCATTAGACTCACTCCCTTATACTTCTAAAAGGCCTCCTCTAAAACACGACTGCATTAAATCCCCTTGTATGTCACATTCTATAAACGGGAAATCTGTTAACCTCTGATATTCATCTCTGAGTTCTTTGCCAGCACAATGTTTAGAAATGAGGGCCCAGAGGAGAGCAAGCCTGGTGAGCTATCAAAGAGCCCACTCCAATTAGCAGAGTTTGAGCACTGAGTGCATTTAGAGGCCTCCTAATTTTCAGAAAATTGACAATCCATGTACTTATTGGTTTTTGTGTAATGATACATACCAGGATACGATGCTAGTTTTTCCATTTCCAGAATGAGTTTTCTTACATTCACTTGAATAAACTAACTTCTCCATCACCACTGAATGGCTGTTTCCTACCCTTCAAAAATTATAAAACGTTTCTTGGTATTCTTAAGCTAGCAAGCATCTAGAAACCACAAACTAGTTTTTCTTTTTTTCTTTTTCCTTTGTCATGTTGCTACTCCTTTACCTTTGCCTGGATTTGTGGGCGACATGAGTGCTAGAGAAATTATCCAAGAGTAGAAGTGCCATGTGACAGCAGCCCCCCCATACAGAGGCCATGTCAACTGCTAAATCATTACCTTTATTGAGGTAATCATTTACATGACATAGACTGCTCCCATAGTAAGGGGGCACATTTCAATGAGATCTGATAAATGCAGACACTTGGGTAACCACCACCCTAGTCAAGACACATCATAGAACATTTTCACCATCCCCCGAAGTTCCCTTATGTCACTTTGCAGTCATCTATCTCCCCCTTCCCTACTTCCAGGCAAACACTCTGTTTTCCATCAATAGAGATTAATTATGGCTCCTTTAGACTTTCGTCTAGATGGAATATACAGGATACATCTTTTGGCTTCTTTAGCTCATCCCAAGTTTTTGAGATTCACCCATGTTTTTCCATGGGTCGAGACTTGTTCTTTTTTATTGCTGCAAAGGATTCTATGATATGGATACACCGTAATTTGTTTATCCACTCCCCTTTTGATAAACATTTGAATTATTTCCAGTTTTTGGCTATTTTGAATGAAGCTGCTAAAACAAATGCGTGCAAGTCTGTGTGGACATAGCTTTCAGTTCTATTGGTAAATACCTAGGAGAGGAATTGCTGGTAAGTGTATGAGAAACTGCCAAAGTGTTTCCCAAGCAGATTGTGTCATTTTATACTCCCACCAGCGATGGATGAGGATTCCAGTTGCTCCAGCTCCTCACCAACATTTGCTGTTGTCAGTCTTCTTAATTATAGTCCTGCTAGTGCATTTGTAAAAGGATCTCACTGTAGCTGTGGTTTGCATCTCCCTCCTGATGAAAGATTTGCAGCATCTCCCCATATGTCTGTTGGCTTATTTGTGTATCTTCTTTTGTGAAGTATCCAAGTCTTTTGCTTGTTTTTATTGAGTTGTTTTCTTATTATTGACCTGTGAGAGTTCTTTCTATATTCTGGATATAATCCTTTGCCAGATTTACATATTATGAATTATTCCTCCCAATCTGTGACTTCCCTTTTTATTTTCTTAATGGAATCTTCCAAAGGGAAAATTTTAAGAAGCCGGAGCCGCACCTCCCGCATGTCCCCCCCCCCGCCCCCCCACCAGCCAGGCACCTCAGATGAGAGCAGCGCCTAGACCAGCGCCGGCAGCTCAGCCTCCCGCAGCTCAGCCTCCGGCAGCGGCTCCACCAGCTGCTGAGCCCCGGCAGCCAGGTCTCTTGGCCCAGATGGCAACCCCTGCAGCTGGCGTGGCTGGGGGCTCTGCTGCCGGACACATGATAGGTCATGCCATCACTGGGGGCTTCAGTGGAGGAGGCAATGCTGAGCCTTCAAGGCCTGACATCACTCACCAGGAGCCTCAGGGAACCCAGCCAGCACGCCAGCAGCAGTCTGACCCACGCCACTATGAGATGAAACAGTTTCTGGAGTGTGCCCAGAACCAGGGTGACCTGAGGCTTTGTGAAGGTTCCAGCGAGGTGCTGCAACAGTGCAGATCTGCAAATGGATTAGCCTAATCGAGAAGTTCAAATTGAAGATATGGAAAATCATGTCTCATAACCAAGTTAATTTAGCATAAAAAGATAATTGATGGTGAATATATAAGGTGTAAAACCACCAGTTAAGCTTCTCCTTCCTCATTAAATACAGCTTTCTTCGGAATTGGAATGAAAAATGTTGTTCTCACTGTATAGAAGTTCATTGAGATGGTTTGAAATTGGGGCTGGGCAGATGTTTGTGTGCCTCCTTAAATCACCTTTTGTGACATTCTCATTTGTGAATTAATTAGAATAAAGTGATTTTCTCCCCCCCAAAATAAAATAAAATAAAATAAATATTTGTGTGTGGCATGAAGTAACAGTAGAGATTCATTTTTGTCCATATGAATACCCCAATTATTTCAGTACCATTCGTTTTTCTACCTTCATTGAAAATCAATACATGTGTGGGTCTGTTTCTGGAATCTCAATTCTATTCCATTTATCAAAATGTTTATCTTTATGCCAATACCATGCTCTCTTGATCACTATAGCTTTGTAAATAATTCTTTTTTTTTTTTAAAGATTTTATTTATTTATTTGACAGAGAGAGACACAGCGAGAGAGGGAACACAAGCAGGGGGAGTGGGAGAGGGAGAGGCAGGCTCCCCGCAGAGCAGGGAGCCCGATGCGGGACTCGATCCCAGGACCCTGGGATCATGACCTGAGCCGAAGGCAGTCGCTTAACCAACTGAGCCACCCAGGCGCCCTGTAAATAATTCTTGAAATTGAATAGTATAAGTCCTGCAACTTTACTCTTCGTCTTAAAAAAAAAATTCCAGCTCATTTGCATTTCCATATAAATTCTAGATAAGCTGTGCACAATAGAAAGCTTCCCAGTAATACAAAGGAATGAAATATTGATACATGTGAGAATATGGGTAACTAAATAATTATGCTGAGTGAGAGAAATCAAGCAAAAAAGAATACATACTATTTGAATCCATTTATATAAAATTCTAAAAACTGCAAAAGAATCTATACTGATAGAAAGCAGATAAGTGGTTTTCTGGAGAGGAGTCATGGAAGGGAGGTAGCAAAGAGAGACAGAAATGAGAGATGTTACAAGGGAAGGAGAAAACTTTGTTATGTTCCAATCTGATGTATCCAAACTGATGGATACGTTCTTGAGTGTGGTGATAGCGTCATGAGTATACATAAGCAATAATTTATCAGTTTCTACACTTTCAATTTTAACAGTTCATTGCATGTCAATTATACTTCAGTGAAGCTGGGGATTTTTTTAATTAGATATTGCCAAAAAATGGAGTTTTCAAAAAAAGCTTTCAAAGAATATAAACGATGAAAATTAGAAGGGTTGGGGGCTTCTCAACAGCAACACTGGAGACTAGAATAGGGTAGAGAAATGGCTTCAAAAGTCCAAACGAAAATGATTTCCAACCTAAAATTCTATATCCTGCTAAGCAATAAAGCAAGAAGATGGAATAAAATTTACAGATACGTGCAATTGTTCTTTCTCAGGAAGCCTCTGTAGTGTCCACACCATCAAAACAACAAAGCAAATGAAGGAAGAGTATTATATGAGATTTTAACTTCCTAGGATCCAACACACAAGAGAGGGGAGAGGAATTCTCTGGATGATGGGAAAGAGAAAGCCCAGAATGGCAGCAGGGAGTGCAGCATCCTTAAGAGCGGGAGTTGTAACAAATCAAGTAAAAAAAATAAATAAAATAAAATAAAATATCAATGTGGATTTAAAAAATAATAAAAAATGAAGAGCAGGAGTTGCAAATAAATAGAAGCTCCAGGGGAGGTTTCCTTTTTTAAAAAACCAACAGGAGACTATCTCCTATGTTTTATAATGTAGGAAATTGTTTTGAGAGGCTGGTGGGGCAAGTCAGAAGCATTAGCAATAGATACAGAGAAAACAAAACCCATGATAAGAACTGGACAATTATTAATGCCAGAGCTAACAAAAAGTTGTGAAAGAAAGAAACATAACCATGGTATACTCTGATTATGGTTCAGCAGTAAATGATATTTATTTAGTCATAACACTAAAAATACTGAATATTCTTTAAAAAAAAAACTATGATACATTGCTACTGGAAGGAGGAGAGGAAGCATGGGGAAGAGTGAACTGTGTGTGTTAAATCCTGCTGTACCATAATAGAAAATACATAGTGTATACAATTGATCTATTAAGAAATAGAGTTAAATACTTAACTTTATGTGGGTAAACACTACGGGGGAAAAGTACATGCTTGCCTTTGGGAAGCAGGACTATGGGGGTGGGGGCCTAGGACATGGTACATGGGACTCCTTTATAAATTGTTTACTATTCTTTGACTTTTAAAACCATGAGCATGTATTTTTGTTAAAAATAAAAATTAGTTAAATAATTAAAATGATTTCTGGAGACTGTATGAAAATAAAGTGACTTCTCCAGGACTCGTCTGCTTACATATATTTTATTGGGTGAATTTTTTTCTATTTATTAGTTATCAGCCTAAGTGAAGATTATAAATGAATAATACTGCTGAAATCTTCTGGAAATTTTCTACCAAATATGTTTTATAACTATAAAAAATGATAGATTCATCTGTGTCTTGGCCAGGGTGTGAGCTTTTTAAAAAACCAACATTAACTCTGATAGTTTTCTCTAGTGTTTGTATTCTATATAATCAATTTTTGGTTTTAATCTTTATTATTTCCTTCTTTCTACTTAATTTGCTCTTCTTTTATTAGTTTCTTAATTTGGAAACTTAGATCATTGATTTTAACTTTTTTCTTTTTCTAAATGGTATTTGAATCTCTAAATTTCCTTTCAAGTGCTACTTTGGCTGAGTCCCAATATTTTGATAAATTTTATTTTCATTATCATTAAGTTCAAAATATTTTCTCATTTCCTTTGTGATTTTTTTCACTGAGCTATGGATTATTGATAAATGTGCTATTTCAATATCCAAATATTTGAGGGTTTTCTAGAAAGCTTATTGTGATTGATTTCTAATTTCACTGTTATCTGAGACTATACTCTATCATTTCAATTTTTAAAAATTTCTTGAGATTTACCTTATGGTTCAGCAGAAAGCTATTTTAGTAAATGTTACACATTCACTTGAGAAGAATGAGTATTTTGTAGCTTGGGGCTGTAGTGCTTGGTAAATGTCAATTAAATAGATTTGATTGATAGTGTCATTAAGATGTTTATGTCCTGGGACACCTGGGTGGCTCAGTTGGTTAAACATCTGCCTTTGGCTCAGGTTATGATCCCAGGGTCTTGGGATCAAATCCTACATCAGGCTCCTTGTTCAGCAGGGAGCCTGCTTCTCCCTCTGCCTGCTGCTCCCCCTGCTTGTGCTCTCTCTCTCTGACAAATAAATAAATAAAATCTTTAAGAAAAAAACATTTTTATGTCCTTACTGATTTTTTATCTATACTCTTTTTATTACTGAATGGGAGGATATTATAATCATCAACTGTGATTGTGGATTTGTCTGTTTGGTTTTTACCTTTGGTTTTTCAGTTTTTACCTTATGAATTTTGAAGTTATTTTATTAGATGCATACATATTTAGGATTATTGTGCCTTTCTGATGAATTACCCCTCTTCATCTCTTCTAATGCTTCTTGTCTTGAAATCTAACTTATCTGATATGAATATAGCAATGCCAGGTTTTTTTTTTATGCTTACTGTTTGCATGGTATATTTATTTCTGTTCTATTTTTGTCTTTATATTCAGAGTACATCTCTTGTAGATATCACATACTAGGTTGTGTTTTTTAACCCAACAGAAAATGTCTGCCTTTTGATTGGAGCTTAGTTCGTTGACATTTAGTGAAATTATCCATAAGATTAGATTTTATATATCTTCTTGCTATTTGTTTTTATTGGCTCTTTATGGTTTTTGTCCCTCTGTTGTTTGTTTCCTGCCTTCTTTTGGGCTAATTGAGTGTTTTTAGTACTTTCTCCATTGGCTTCTTAGTTATATCCCTTTTATTTTAAATGTTAAATCATTGCTCCAAGGCTAACTATATGCATCATTAACAAAGTCTATTTAGAGTCCATACTGTACTTCTTTAAACTTCACACTTCATATCTGACCTTGCACTTCCTACTTCATCCTTCCTACTTTACACCTGATACTTTTCACTTCCCATTTTGCACTTCCCAAATGTAATAAACTTACACTAATACAATTCCATTTATCACTCACCCTGTTCTTTGTGCTACTGTTGCCATATCTTTTGCTTCTACAAGTGCTGTAAAAACCCCTCACAACATTAATTTTGCTTTAAATAGTCCATTCACTTTTAAGGATTATAAAAAGAAAAATAATATTGTCATTTAAATGTATCCTCTTATTTACTATTCCTGGGGCTCTTCTTTCCTCCTTCAGATCTGAGTTCCTTTCTGTATCATTTCCTGTTAGCCTAAAGAACATCCCTTAGGATTCCTCATGGAGCAGGTCTGTTGGTGATGGTTTCTCTAAACCTTTATTTATCTGAAAATGTATTTCATTCTTTTTTTATTGCAAACTACTTTTACTAGATACAGAATTGTGGGTTGACAGGGATTTTGTCTCTTTTTTTGTTTGTTTGTTTTATTTATTTATTTTTTTAGAGAGAGAGAGTATGTGTGCGCAAGTGGAGGGAGGGCCAGAGGGAAGTGAGATAGAGAATCTTAAGCAAGCTCCACCCTCAGCACGGAGCCTGATGCAGGGATCAATCTCAGAACCCTGAGATCATGACCTGAGCTGAAATCAAGAGTCAGATGCTTAACCAACTGAGTCACCCAGGCACCCCTCTTTTTTGTTTGTTTTAACCCCAGCACTTTAAATATACCATTCTATTATATTCCATTTTGTGTAAATTTTTTTTGTTTCTAGTTGGTTTCATGATGTTTTACCTTTGATTTTCAGCAGTTCAATATGTCTAAGTGTGATTTGTCTTATATTTACACTTCTTGGAGTTTGCTTCTTTCCTAGATATTTAAGCCTGTAATTGTCATTAAATTTTGGGACTTCTTGGTCATTATTTACTCAAATTTTTTTCTGTGCCTTTCTTTATGTCTTTTTCTTCTGATATTTCTATTACATGTATATTAGACCATTTGTCCCACAGGTCCCTAAGGATCTTTTTTAGTCGTATTTTTTTCTTTCTGTGCTTCAGATTAGAGAAGTTATGTACTTTTCAATTCTAGAATTTCTATGTGAACATTTATATATCCTTTACTCTGCTGAAATTCCCTAGCTACTTACTCATTAAGACATAATTTTCTTTAGCTCTTCCATATTTTTCACTTTTTCTCTCAAGGTATTTATAATAGCTGCTCTAAAGTTTTGTCTGGTAAATCCCACATCTGAGCCATCTTGAAGTTGGTAATCATTGACCTCTTTTGTTCTTAACTACGGACCATGTTTTCCTGTTTCCTTGCATATCTGGTAATTTTTTATTGTGTATTTGGTATCATTCATGATACTTTGTAGAGACTCTGGATTTTGTTACTATTCTTAAAAGAGTGTTTATTTTTGTCCTAGTAGGCAGATCAATTACTTGTTGATCACTTTGAACTTGTGTAACTTGGCTTTTCATTATATTGGAGTACATCTGTGAATATCCCCTCAGCTTAGCTTGTTGTGGAGGATTGGTACTAGGTTTGTGGTTGTTTGTTTGTTTGTTTTTGGATCAGGTTGAGAAACTAGGCTTTACTCTAAAGTTCAGTGCTTACTTCTTAGACATGGTCTTCCTGGTCTCAAAGCTGGATGCTTGAGGTATTAACAAGATGTTAATGCTGTCTTTCAACTCTTGTAGAGTCTCCAACATCCCCCAGTCCTGCTCAACCTTTATTATTTTTGTTTTATAATCAGTTGTGCAGCATTTGTTCTCTGGTGATCCTTGTATAGTCTTGTGCTGCATATATACAGTGCAGTCCTCAGCCAAAAATTCAGGAAGAACTCCTTCCAAAACCTCCTGCCTACTCTATACAGTTTCTCCTCTCTGGTGCCCTGCTTTGCAGATTCCAGCTGCTTCAGATATCCCAAACTCCAATCTGTTTCCTCAGCTCAACAGTACGACTGTGAGATCTAAGTATGACTTAGATCCCAGCTTTCTGTACCATAATTGGAAACACATCTCCAGGCAGAAAACTGCAAGAAGGTGAGGCTTACCTCATCCTTTGCAAGGCCTGTTTTCCAATGTTTAACAATAGTTGCTTCACATATTTTTTCTAGTTTTATGGTTGTTTACCATGGGAGGCATAACCCAATACCAGTTATTCCTTTATAGCTACCAGCAAAAGCTAGCCAGGATTTGAATCAAAAGACCAAAAATGAAAATGTTTTCTGAATCTCTTGCATATTCTACATCCAGTTTTCCAACTCTATAATACTCACTTTTATGGCCCCAAACATGAATATAAATTTTGTAATCCATTAAGAAGTTTAATATATTCAACTTGGAAAACTAAGCCAATTGGACCAACATGGCCATTGCAAACACCATGCTGCTCGGAGATTGGCCATTAAGGCTGAATAAGTAATCAAAAGCCCTCCTCTACCACCACTGCTCATACAGTACATTTGACTTTGGACCTTAGCTTATTGGATAGCTAATAGGGTCTGTTTGAACTTTTCATAATGGAGGAGTCTAGATAGAAAAAGAAAATATATTTGAGTCTATAAGAGGATGCACCTAGAGTTGCACAACCTCAAACAGCCTACTATTTGTGTAGAACAGGATAGTTGATGGTCTGTCAAAACATCAAAGAGAATAAACAAGAGGATAATACTACCTCATATTTGAATAGTGAATATCTTAATTGGGTCCCTAACTAACCCTCTGAAAAAAAGGCAATAAGCTCTTGTCATTCCCATTTTACAAATGAGGAAACTATGACTCAAATAAGTTCATCGGCTTGTCCAACATCACATAGGTAGATGATGACAGAATTCAGAAAGGCAAAATCACTGTGAGTAAATTTACTGCTTATGCCCTGATACATAGGCACCTCAGGCCAGACCTGCAAATGGACGGAAATCACAGCCAACTATGAGGTATAATTTGAGAGATGCCAAATCGTTCACCCCCTAACTTATCAGAGCCTAAAATTTCAGCATTAGTCATTAATTTTGGCTTGAGCCATCAATGGCCTGCTAAAATGGAAACCTAATTACCTTGCATTTCTACAGCAAGTCACAATTTTCCAAATGTGATTTACCTTTGAAAATAAAACCTAACATTTATTATGAGCACTCTGTTATGGTAGGCACTACTTTAAGTGTTTTGTGTATTTTGACTGTTTTTATCTATACAATAAGAATATTATAAATATCTCCATTTTAAATATGAAGAAACTAGAGATGCCTAGGTGGTTCAGTCAGTTAAGCACCCAACTCTTGGTTTGGTCTCAGGTCATCAGGTCATGATCTCATGGTGGTGAGATGGAGCCCTGTGTTGGGCTCCACACTCAGCGGGGAGTCTGCTTGAGATTCTCTCTCTCTCTCTGCCCCTCCCCCCTCTAAAATAAATAAGTAAACTTTAAAAATAATAAATAAATATGAAGAAACTAAAGTATAAAAAGATTACATGTCTTGCCTAAGGTCATACAATTAGAAAGTACAGAAGTTAGGATTTGAGTCTAGATTCAGAGTTCTTGCTTTTAACCATTCAACTATTTCTTATGCTATCAGATCCAAGCCAAGCCCTGCAAGATAAAGGCATTATTAAACCACCTTTTATAGAAAATTTAAGTGATTTACCCAAGTTTCCCCAACTAATTATTAGTTGATTCCTGACTAATTCTGGTAATCACTTCTCCTAATCAACTCTTATAATATATTAAGACAGAGGATTACAGGCCAAGTCCTTATCAGTAAAAAGGAGATTGGGGCAAAGATAACTCCATTTAGATGAAATCTAAAGTAAGATATTCTGAGAAGCTAAAAAAAGCAGACTTGAGAATTTTTGAACCCCCAGATGGTGATGAGAAATATTCCTTTATTCTACAAATACTTAAGGGTTCCCTAACTACATTAGGCACTCTTCTTGGTACAGGAGTCTACCTATAAACAAAACAAACAAAAATTGCTACTTTCATAGAATTTACATTCTAGTAGAATATAAGAAAATATTGATGATGATGATAGAGAAGAATTACTTTGAAAATAAAGAGAAACAATATAAAGCAGAATTATAAATGAATTCAACTGAATTTTTTTTTCAAATCTACTCCTTCTTCAATAACTCATTTATTTCCCACATGCTTCTTCCCAGAAACAACCCACTGATATGTAAAATGTTGGTAACTTGAGATTTTTCAAAATACGACATCAACTTATTGTTGGTATAAATTACAGACAATCAAAGGAAGTGAGAAGTCCCCCCTCCCCGCCAGTAATTATAGAGGATCAGATGGAGCTGTAAAGACAGATTTTACAGCTTGTTAGAGCACATAAAATCTTTGAGAAAGTTGCCCCACCTTAAAAAAGTCTTCTAAGATTCTTTCTTTTTAAAGTCCTCTTTTAGGGATGCCTGGCTGGCTCAGTTGGTACACCATGAGACTCTTGATCTCGGGGTTGGAAGTGCAAGCCCCACGTTGGGTGCAGAGATTACTTAAATATAAAATCTTTAAAATAAATAAAGTCCTCTTTTAGGTTATTGGAGATTCTTACTATTAAAAAGTGGAATGCTGGCAGCTAGAACAAGTGTGGACCACCAAGTGGGGGGGAAGGCTGAGCAAGTACGTCTAGTGCCAAGCAAACTCTCTTCACCACCATCTCTTTAACAGAGGTCTATCTTCTCCAGGTTTCTACTTGGGTTTACTTTAACAAACTCATCAGAGCTGATGAGGGACGAATTCTTAGTGCAGGGTGGAAAAACCTCTGCTTTGATTCTTTAGCCTGAGTTGCTAGGCAACAGCTGTTCCCACGCTGAGGGAGCTGAGGCAGCAATTGCTTTTATCAGTAGTTGTCAATCATGTGCACCAAGCAAGCGCCTCCAGGAAAAGCTTATTTTTCTCCTCTCTTTTGCTGGCCACATCCACATCAGTTTTGTGGGATCTCTTCGGTACCATGCTTAACTTTCAGGGATCCATGACTACCAAAACCATTTCATTCCCATAGTTCAGAAAGGTGTTCTCCTCTCCCCCAAAACAATGCCTCTGCTCAACCAAGACAGCTTGAAATTATCAGAGGGCTTCAGTCTTTGGGACCAAAGATTCTATTTTACACTGAAATGCAAATCTAGTCCCTGTCATTGACAGGTTTGGGTGAATGAATTTCTCAATTTACTTCCACTGGAAAGGGGAGTGTGGTAGAGATGAGAGGAGGTGAGCAGAAGAGTAATAGCAAGGGAGGAGCAGGGAGAGGAAGAGGCATTGACAAAAGGAGCAAAGAATCCAGGAAGGGAAGCTGGAATCACCAATGACAAATCTATCAGCTCCTTGGTTTCCCCAAGGGCTGGTCTTGTACTTGGTCGCTAGGCCATAGTACTAAACAGAGCCTGAGCAGCATCCTCCTGTCCAACTATGTAAATCAGAAATAGAAACTACAGGTCAAGATGGAGGTGTGTGGGGGAGATGCTGGGATGTGCTGCCAGGATCGCCAATTACTCCCAGCAGCTGGGACTCCACCCTCAGCCATCAGCCCCGTTCAGGGACCTTGGCTGAAGGAAACTGCCCAACCAAGATCATCTCTCCTTCCCAAGGAATCCTACATCTAGTGACTGATTAACATGATGGGATAAAGACCCCACCTGTGACATGTCAGCAGTTTCATTCCATCTTCATAACTCCCCATTTGGTTGCTTGAGGAGGCATCTGTTAAGACTACATCACAGCTCAACTTCTCCCTCTGCCCAGTCTTATTTCCTTTCCTTTTTTTCAAAAGAGTTGATTTCAAAAGTACGCCCTAAAAAATCTGCATGCCAATCTCCATCTCAGGGTCTGCTTCCTGGAAACCCCAAACTACAATAACCAGGCTAAGAGGCTTCCATTTCCCAGATGAAGATAACCACATACTACACTGTTACATAAATGAAAAGAGTGGGATGTCTCGGGCTGCTGTACATAGCTGCCTACCACACTGTTTCGGCTGAAACTGGGTAATTTGGCTCAATGACATCAAGTAACCCAAACGGGCCCAGAGAAGTCTTCTTTTTTCCCTGAGGGAGGTCCTGGAAGCTTAGCTTCTCAGACATTAGACAACAACAAAAAACAGGTGATCCATTTCATTCAACAAGCATTCACTGAGTATGAACTCTTCATCGAGCATGAAATTATTGCTGCCATCATTGTCACTATCATCACCATCATCATTGTCATCTGTCCTTGTTGTTGTTACTATTTGGTATTTCAGGCAAATCTCCTGACCTGGTCCTTCAGAAACTGGAAAACAAATCACTCTCCATTCGTGGTCCCATTAGGGCTTCACAGACAAAGATGACACACCCTTTTGGTCTCCATATTTGCTGAGAGAAGTATGCTTTGTTTTCAAACTGTCCACTTGTAGACATTTCCCCTCTTCTTGGTCATCCCAATTGCCTTTCTTTGGAATTGCTTCACTTCTGCTGGGAATTTTTGAGTCTTAGTGATCCCATATGTTTCCTATGGCTGAACTAGAATTTTGAACCGAGGTAAGACTGTATTCTTTTGGTTTGCTTCCAGTGGTCTCACTGAAGATATCCAGCCAGCCTCCATGGTAAAGCTATTCACTGGGTCAGAGTGACTTTAGGGCTTCTCTGGACATATCTGATAGTTCATGGTCCATCCTCATAAGCAACATTTGAACCATTATATTTTCTCACACACTGCTTTACATTTGCCCTCACTGACACTCAGCTGTTCATTTTCTTGTGAGATCTCTATGATTACCTTTGCTGGCTGACACTTCACTCCCTCAAACAATTTAATATCTCTTGTAAACTTTGAAACTTGACTACAGATGGTTTTTGCTAGTAATGTTCCTAATCATGAGAAATAATTAGTTCTGCTCTGATCCTTCGGGATTCCATTATTTAGACTTCCATTATGTGCCATATTCCTACCTTTTGTTTCTTGCCTTTATGTTATTTTTCCTTCACCAAATAATCCCACAGATTCCATGATGATGCATATTGGGGACTGACAGTGTGGTGGCAACCACAGAGCTACCTTAAGATATGTGCTGATTCTGATATTCCATGGAAGAACATGCCACTCATTGGTTGGTTAGTCCTTAGCCAAAAGAAGCTGGGAAGGCCTGGGTAATAACATGGCTAAAGCAGAGTCCCCAGTCTTTCTGAGTCCAGGCTTAGGCTCAGTCCACATCTTCCTTTAGTCCTGCAGTGGGTTCTGAAGTCCTTCATTGGTTCTAAACCTGCTTCACTTTCTGGTTGTGACCTGACCAATTTCAGTGTCCTGGGTATGACCTCTTTTGCCTTCCTCAGGTTGAATTCACTCCCTAGTGATTCCAAATACACTCAGAATAACCACAGGCTTCAAAGGTTCTTGTGAAATTACCATCTTTGGGATGTGGGCAAGTCATCTTAGGAACAATGAGATCAATAACTTCCACTGTAGACAGGAATAACAGTGTAAAATGTCATTATTGCATTAAGCTGTGATGAGTTAGCAACAGTGTTACTTTTCAAACATACTTTGGACAAAATCTTGGAATTCTACTACTTATTAGAGACTGTGAGCAATAATGTGTGCATAATTTACAGCATCACAAGAAACAAAAGCATCTGTTCTTTCATATTGATCCATGAAGAACTGGGAAAGGGGGCATTTTATAAGGTATGAATATAAAAGCTCTATTCTTCCTGACTGTGAATCATATCTCTAAATATAGACTTGCATGTGTGTGCATGCACACAATTATGGCATCTTCCCCGTTGACTCAAAGGATTTTATTTCAACTTCTCATTTCTAAGATGTTGCTGTTCTTTCCTATTCCCACATGCCTGAGTCACACACCCCTCTTTTACCCCCTGGAAGGTAACAGGGACATATTTACACAATCAAAATACAGGGTATTTTTAGGAATAAGCTACTAAAGTTAGCCTTCTTGAATCAAAACCAATCATATCATATTTCAGGACGAAGCTTCTCATCAAATGACTACCTATAAGGCGGCATGCAATTCATGCATCTTGAATCATAGGTATTGAAAACCTAACTGGGATTCAATGCTTTGTTTTTGTAAATTTCTAGATATACTACAAATTTATTCAAGCCATTGGTAACAATAAATAGCTAGAGAGATAGATAAACAGAAACACAAATGGATAGCTATAGACAGGTGAGCCCTTGTGGATTCTAGTTTATATGTTTGGGTGCTTTCTCTTCAGTCATTTGACTTGATAATCTGCCTGTGCTTAAAATTGACTGAGTGTCATCTACTTTTGTTTTCTTAGAGAAAGAGATGGAGAGAGAGTACGTGAGCTGAGGGGAGGAGTGGAGAAGGAGGGAAAGAGGGAGAGGGAAAGAGAATCTTAAGCAGGCTCCATTCTCAGCGTGGAGCCCAACTCAGGGCTCAATCTCACAGCACTGAGATCATGACCTGAGCAGAAATCAAGAGTCAGACACTTAACAGACTGAGCCACCCAGGCGCCTCCATCTATTTTTATTTTATTGTTAATATTATTCCACAGGATATACAATGCCACGTGGTTGAATGGTAGAAAGCTGGCAGTTCAATTACTTGGCATATAACAATATATATAGCTGTAGTAAACAGGAAAGTTTTTAATTTAACCAAATCTACAGACAGGGAGTTTTTGGACCTATGAGTAAAAAGGATGTCCTGCTGGTCTATGAGATTAACTTCACTACTAAGACTAAGTAATGAACACTTACAAGAACCGGGCATTAACACCCTGTTATAGATGGTAGCACTAAGTCCTCTCCACTCTAGGCAAATCCTGTCCTACTCCACCCCCAGTCTGGCAAAATAATGAGAAGCATAGACTCATAAGGTTATATTGGAGAGTGGTAGGATTAAAAAACAGAATTTGGGTCTGGGAATTCTTAATTTTCTATTTAAGTACAAGAGTCATCATTTTTTCCTTGTTCTTTCCTAGGAAATAAAATTTCAAAGAAATGGCAATTAACTAGGATTGACTCTAGGATTATTCACTATCAATAACATTATAATGGGATTGTGCAATTAATATTTCCTTCCACTTCATGCCATTTAGAAGTGTTCAATGATCATTTCTGTTATTTTCCAGTGTCTTATACACTAAAGGATGAGATTTCTTTTTTACTACTACTACTTTTTTTTCTTCCTCCCTTCCTTTTACTGAAACTTAAGTAATTTTTATGTGATTTTCATGGCCAATTCTATGTAAGTAAAGAGAGCTACAAAGAGAAAACTTTGTTCAGCATGAGCATTTTTTGTTACACTCAGAGCTGTTTGTTCTTTTGGCATTTTCTGAGTACAGCTGAAGAGACAGTGTGTCTATCAGCATGTGGTCTGTAGCCCACTGCCAGACCACAGTGTTATTCCAAGCATTTGGAGATTCGAGTAAATGAAAGAGTTTTCCCTTTTTAGTTTCATATATTACCTTAATTATTTAGAAGAAAGGAAGGGAGAACGCAGTTGCCCTATGCCAGTCACTTTCACATGCAGTAAGATTCTCTTTATCGCTTTTGTCTGCTGTTTGGCTATTTATATGCTCTTGCTTTGAGAACTGAAAACTGACTTGTGAAAGCCAAATATTATTAAATTATTTCAAGCTTCCAAAATTATCTTAACTATTGAAACAATAATAAACAGTCACAAGAACTTTTTCTCTCACACACAATTTTTGAGCCTCGTCCTATATATGCAGTTAATAATAATTTTAAAAAAATTCCTTCTGTGTCCAGCTTTAGACTGGGGTGGTGGGGGGCATGTTTCATTGTATAGGTCTGAGGAGCCGGCGGCAGGAGGGCCCTGTGTACAGAGTGCATATGCCAGGGAAGGAAATCTGCTTGTTGAGGCTCAAAGAACACAGACCAGTGGTCAACAGATCTAGGTTTGAGACATGACTCTGCCATTCTCTTGGGCAAGTAAATTCCCTCACCAAATTTCACTTGTTTCATCATATGTTAAAGACTCTTAGATCTACAGTGGTTTTGTAAACTTCTGTTTGTATTCATACAAATTTTTATTGTAAACATTCATTGAATGTCATTTGGTTCATAAAGACCGATGACTATATCTTCATTGAGGAAATTACACACGATCGAAATAAAAGTACTCAGTGGATTTTTTCTTTACCATTTATTGCGTTTTCTCTTGAATTCTACATTAATATTACAATCACTCTTTTCTTTTTCTTAACCATTTTGATTGAGGCTTATTGACTTATTGAGGGTATAAACATGGAACAGCTTTATTATACAAATAACCATTATCAGTTAAGCTCAATAGACTCTATAATATTTCAGTCTGATCTCATAACTTTCAGTGTCCATTAGGTTAATGAAGTTCTCCAGTCATAATAATAATCTCTTCTCCTCCTCCAGGCACAGGCTAGAGGTGGTGAGAAAGGGTCCGTGAAAATGCAGGAAGGAGGAACAGAGGTCAGCAAAACAAGAGTAATGCTCTCACGTCCGCCTCCTCATTCCTGTGGCTGTTCCTCAGCTGATAAAAGGAAAAAGATTTTCTCTTGTGTGACTGTGCAAGAGAAAGTGGAGGGCCTCTGATTTGTTGGCTGTAAATGTGATTCTCTTTTGTGAGCAACCACCAATCAGTGGTGACAAGGCAGCTGACGCTTTATTGTTTGTCATCCTGGCGAAACCAGCGTATTAACTATTGACTTGGTGGGTGTGCCCACTGATGACAGTTTAAATCCCAAGAACCTCCCCTAGGCACAGGTGAGCCCTTGTAGATTGAAATGCACTTTCTCCTGGCCCCCAGAAGGTACCCCACGTCCTTCTTCTGGTGACATTCTTCTGGTGCATGTTTCTCTTTGACCCAAGCTGTACAGTCTCTAGCAAGCTGCAGCTCCCAGCCTCGCCTGCAGTCTTCACCCCCAACTCTGGGAATAAGCGATGTATATTCTGGATTCTTGGGATCTCAAGGGGAGGCCTCCCAGGAGAAGCTTCAAGTCCCCTCTCAGTTTGGCTCTTTTATCACCTAAGGCAGGTCAGCAATCACTATAGCTTTCCGAACTTTCAACTGGAGAGCAAGGTATATCTCCCTTTCCAGGAAAAAAAAAAAAAAAAGAAAGAAATCTCAAACCTTATAAATAATTCTATCTTGGGCTTCTCTTCTTTGCCTTTGGAAAGAGGAACTAGGTATTTATGCCCTGCATTTACAAACACCAGGCACTCCTAAAAGTAAACCTTCTAATACCCCTCCTGTACCTCACAGCCCTCTTTGTTGGGGGGGATAGGGGATGGGGAGGCTGGAGTGTCAGTTCTACTGAAATGAAATTTCTCAGCAAGCCTTGTTGGGAGATGGCAGTGCTTTACTGGTGGTGCTCTTAACACTAGAACAAGGAGCTATGGGTGCTAGACTTACAAAGAAGACAGAAATTGTTATCAAATCCACATGTTTCTTTTAACTTCTTTATTAAATTTTGTTTTTAGAACTGCCTCTAATAAGTGCACATATATATCTTAATTAATCTGAAAGTGTTTACTATTTAACAAGAGAATTTAACTCTCTTACACTTATTGTCATAATTGGCATGCTTGGTCTCACTTCCACTGTCTTTTTAGAATGGTTTCTTATGGGGCGCCTGGGTGGCTCAGTTGGTTAAGCGTCTGCCTTCAGCTCAGGTCATGATCCCAGGGTCCTGGAATTGAGTCCTGCCTTGGGCTCCCTGCTCAGTGGGGAGCCTGCTTTTCCCTCTGCCTGCTGCTTCCCCGTCCCCCTGCTTGTGCTTTCTCTGACAAATAAATAGATAAAATCTTTTAAAAAATAAGCTAAATAAGCCTCTTGCCAGCTTTATAAAAAAAATAGAATGCTTCCTTAGCATTTCCTTTGTTTTCTATGTTTTTATGTTTTCTATGGTTTATTTTTGCTTCTTTTGTGATCTGAAAGACAGATATCATGTGCTTTATTTTTTAATTTTTACTGGTAACTGCCACTGTGTTTAATAACACGAGTATTTAGGCCCATATAAAAATTTTAACTAGTGGTTTGAAATTTCAAAACAAAAAGCACCTATCAATAGAAACACTTGGAAGAATCTAAGATAATTCTGATTTTTTACTCTTTTCTTGGTAAACTTGTTTTGTCTAGAGAAGTACTGAATTCTTTCTTTATATTTAAATTTTTTTAATGTCACCAGCCTTCAACAGGTGAACGTTTAAACAAACTGTGGTACATACATACTAGAGAATATTACTCAGTAACAAAAGGGAAGAAATTATTGATACCCAACAACAACTTGGAGGAATCTCTAAGGAATTATGCTGAGTGAATAAAGCCATCCCCAAGAAGCTACATATTGTATGATTCCACTTATACAGCATTCTTGAAAAAATTTTATTTTTTTAAAGATTTTATTTATTTATTTATTTGAGGGAGAGAGAGATAGTGATAGAAAGCACAAGCAGGGAGGAGAGGGAGAAGCAGGCTCCCCACTGAGCAGGGAGCCCGACACAGGGTTCGATCCCAGGACCCTGTGATCAGGACCTGAGCCAAAGGCAGATGATTAACTGACTGAGCCACCCAGGCACCCCTGAAAAAATTTTAGACATGGAGAAGGAATTCATGGTTTCCAGGAGTTAGAGACAGAACTAGCAGGGTGTAGGGGTGGGAAGGATGTTGGTGTGGTTATAATAGGGCAATACAAGGGATACTTGAGGTGATGGAAATGC
The DNA here is from genome assembly GCF_029215605.1 of Mirounga angustirostris. Classification (NCBI taxonomy): domain Eukaryota; kingdom Metazoa; phylum Chordata; class Mammalia; order Carnivora; family Phocidae; genus Mirounga; species Mirounga angustirostris. The sequence continues at coordinate 119,918,884 of NW_026991714.1, forward strand.
TCAGCATCTTTACTGTGGTGATAAATATACAAACCTGCACATGTGATAAAATTGTACAAAATAAACACATACAAATTGAGCAAAACACATACATATACAAATGAGCACAAGTAAAACTGGAGGAAACTGAATAAGATTGGTGGATTGTATCAATGTCAATACACTGGTTATAGTATTATATGACAATTTTGCACATTGTTACCATTGGGAAAGCTGGGTAAAGGTATATGGGATCTCTCTGTCTTATTTATTACAACTGTATATGAATTTACAACTTTCTCAGTAAAAATTTCAGTTAAAAAAGATTCACTAGGATCTGTATAGGTCGTGGTAACTTTACATAAACATTTCCCTTACACCACTATGAATGAATCACTTTTGCTTTCAAACTCTAGTCAAGCTTAAGGTCATATATGTTTGAAATTGTTTCAGTTCCACTAGTTTTTTTTTTTTTTTTCTTGTCTGTATTTTCAGATCTCTCTTCTTTACCCTCCACATCTGACATTCTTTTTTTTTTTTTTTTTTTTTTAAATCATGTTCTTCTCTGAGTATTTTTCTTCCATATCCCGGAAGGCTTTAGACAATGACCCTCTAGTGTCTACAGCATGGATTTGATTTTCTGTAGTGTTAATTCTTTAGTGTTGATTCTGATTATTTTGTATTTTATATTTATATTTTTACTTCCTTTGGACTTTTTTTAATCCAAGGCTTTTTCTGTTTATTATTCAATCAGCTCCTTTTCCATTTTAATGTTTTAACTTGTTGTCTTTGATCTTTTGCTTTGTGTAGTCCACAGTTTTCACATTTTTAAGAGTATAATATAAATGATGTCTAAAATTAACTAGCTCCTTGGGTGCCTGGGTGGCTCAGTCATTAAGCATCTGCCTTCAGCCCAGGTCATGATCCCAGGGTCCTGGGATTGAGCCCCGCATCGGGCTCCCTGCTCCGTGGGAAGCCTGCTTCTCCCTCTCCCACTCCCCCTGCTTGTGTTCCCTCTCTCGCTGTGTCTCTCTCTGTCAAATAAATAAATAAAATCTTTAAAAATAAATAAATAAAATTAAATTAACTAGCTCCTTGAAGTAAATCTTTATCAAAAGTAAGCTCTTTTTCAGACAGTAGAGCATTAGGTTATCATCTTTCATGCTAGAGAAACATTTAGTTTTGTTTCGTGTTATTTTAACCTTGCTCATCCCTAAAAAAGAAGAATTTCTTTTGAATCCCAGCATTTGTCCATAAACTATGTAGTTTCTCCTTGTCTCTTTTTACTGTACACCTAGCTACCATCAAAATTGTTCTTTGTTCATAACCTAGAAGGCCATTTCTAGATAACTTTCTATATTTTTGTGCCTTTTACTTGGTATAAATTTGCAATCCTTAGGAAATGTGTTTTGATCTTTTTGCTTGATTATCTTTCCATGAGGAGTGAAGCTTATTCCAGAATTCTTTGAAACCGTCTATGTTTTGTTCCCTTCCAGAAACCGTTCTTTCAGATTCATTCAGTCCCTTGCCACTACCAAATTCCCAACCCAAATATAAGTGCTCCCGGCCATCTTATATTACCCAAAAATGTAGCTCTGCATTGAGGAGAAAGGGGAATGTGTATGAGTCTGGTAACCCTGGAAAGCAGCTCTTGTATAATAATCTCTCTCTCTTTCTCTACCCCTCCTCCACTTCCTCCTCCTCCTCCATTGTTGAATGCTTCTGTCTGTGAGGTAAGACTTGTAGCACCATCCTTCTGACTCAGAGCTTCATTCCAAATAATATCAGTTGATAAATTTATAGTGCTATTAATTTATCTGAATCACTGTCTATGTTTTCCAAAACAGTGGGGAATAATCTAGAAATTCCCACTAAGCATTTTAAGCAAGGGAATAACACAACTAGATTCATATTTTTAAAAGACTACTCAGACAACATCGTGGAAAATAAGTTTGAAATGAGTTAGAAGTGAAAGCAGGAAGTCAAATTAGGAGGATATTGTAAGAGTCCAAGAAAACAGTGGTAACACTTGGACCAGGGAAGCAGTAGGGGAGACAGTGAGGAAGCAGAGATCCATGAGAGGTTTATGAGGTAGAATTGACCTGAATGATTCTTCTGTGGTAAGCAGGTTAGTTCAAGGTAAACAATGGTAACTGTGCTAAATGGAGAAATTGGGAGCTCCTATGTGACTTCTGATGAGTACATTAAAATGTTAAACCATTTAATTTATTGGGGGAGGGATACTAATATAGTAGAAAACCAACAATCCTTCCTAAAGGTGTTTACAGGGATTTTCCTCCTGTTTGTTATCAATCCTGGAATATTATGTTTATTTAATTCTGTCTCAGCCAGGTAACTTTTTAGGAAATTTCTTTGTGGTACAAAGAGTCAATAGCATTAGCTTGCCTTATGGGTAATCAAAACTGGAGAAAGCACAGGATCTTTTGGTGCTGTTGTCTGGGGTGCCATCTAGTGACCAAAATTCTGCACTGTAGACAAGGGGCCCTGAGGAAGTCACAGCTAAGAGTGATCCTGCTATGAAATTCATGTGGATTGATATCCTCACATCACCAGTCCATAAGGTGAATCCCTGCCGAATACAATCCAATTAACCAGCTATGTGATTTTAGGTATCTCAGTTGGTCTCAGTTTCCAAATCCATAAAATGTAAGGCAAATGCTAGCTCATTTCTAAGGCATTAAAAAAGTTTAATAGTTCAAAATCTTGTCTTTTTTTTTTCAAACAGGTCAAACAACAGTCCAGGATGACACATGTCTTTTTGTTTTAATTTAGTCACCAAAATCACATATTGTATAGTTAGCTTAAGGTCCTCTGAATGACCTCAAATTTTGAGAGCTCATGTTCAGCCATTTCGTCTCATTTCAGGTCCTTCATTGCCCCAAGGATTTTGTCCATATTGCTAACCCTAGTGATTTTCCTAAGAGCCAAATCAAATAATAAAATAATATCATATCACCATTTGAAACACTCCAATTGGTCTTTATAAGCCACAGCAATCATCTCCAAGATTTTAGTCATTCATCCTTATCTGAAAAAAAAAAAAAGAGCATGCAACTCCTATGTATAATATATATTAGCGAAATATTACCTTTCCATTTGATTGATAAATATTATACATGCCTACTACACTAATATAAAAACAGAGATGTTCAAAGGATAAGATAAAGGTGAAATAAAATGTTATTTATTGATTTCAGAAAAAAACTCTTCTCATTAAAATATCCTGGCACTTTTTAAAGAGGTTTTAAAATAAGAAAAAAAGAGTCTTCTGTAGTAGCCAACATATTTCCCATTTCAGGTGCTCTTCATTCCTTTGTGTAGATCCAGATTTCTATTTGGCTCCATTTTCCTTCTACATTAAGGACTACCTTTGAGATTTCTTGTAGTACTTGTCTGCGGCCAGTGAATTTCTTCAGCTTTTATATGCCTGGAAAAAAAAATCTTCGTGTTGCTTTCATTTTTGAAAGATATTTTTGCTGGGTATAGAATTCTAAATCCACAGAGGTGTTTTTCTTTCAATACTTTAAAGATGTTGCTCTGCTGTTTGTGGAGGGTTTTTTTTGGTTGTTTTCTTATTCACATTGTTTCCAACAAGAAGTCTGTTTTCATTCTTATCTTTGTTCGTCTGTATTTAATTTTTGTTTTTACTCTAGTTCCTTTAAAAGATTTTTTTTCTCTTTATCACTTATTTTCATCAATTTGATTAGAATGTGCCTTGGTATAGTATTCATTTTTCATCTGCTTGTAGTTCATTGAGACTCTTGATTCTGTAGTTATATAGTTTTCATCATATCTGAAAGTTTTTCAGACATCATTTCTTCAAAATTTTTTACCCCCAGCCCTTCCACTCCTTTTGAAATTCCAATTATGGGCATATTAAGCCACTTGACACTGTTCCAAAGCTCTCTGATATTCTTTAGTGTTTTAATGGAATAATTTCCATGCTGTTTTCAAGTTCACTAATTCTTCTCTTCTGAAGTATCCAGTCTACTATTAATCTCATTCAGTGTATTTTTCATCTTAGACATTATATTCTTCATCATCAGAAGTTCAATATGGGTCTTTTTGATATCATCTCAATCTCTCCTAAAACTGTTCATATTTCCATGTTCATGCTTGAACATATGGAATATATTAATCATAGCATAGAATTTTAACATTCTTCTCTCTTAATTCTATCATCTGTGCTATTTCTGAATCTATTTCTAATTGATTGTTTTCTTCCTCATTGTGGTTTATCTTTTCTGCTTCTTTGCGTGTCTGGGATTTTTTTTTTTTTTAAGATTTTATTTATTTATTTGACAGAGAGAGACACAGCAAGAGAGGGAACACAAGCAGGGGGAGTGGGAGAGGAAGAAGCAGGCTTCCCACAGAGCAGGGAGCCTGATGTGGGGCTCTGGGGCTCGATCCCAGGACCCTGGGATCTGACCTGAGCCAAAGGCAGATGCTTAACGACTGAGCCACCCAGGTGCCCTGTGTCTGGAATTTTTTGATTGGATGCCAGACATGGTGAAATTTATATTTTGGCATGCCAAATTGTTTGTGCTTTCAATATTCCTAGACTTTGTTCTAGAATGCAGCAGAGTTCCTTAGAAACAATTTAATCCTTTTGCAGCTTGCTTTCAAGCTCTGTTAGGCAGAACCAGAGCCACTATTCATCTCAGCAACTGATCTCAACCAGGGATGATTCTGACCCTAAGGGAAGGGCACTCCATACAATTGGCAATGTATGGAGACACTTTCAGTTGTCATGACTAGAGGAGTAGATGTGTTACTGGCATCTAGCAGGTAGAGGGTGCTGCTAAACACCCTAGGATACACAGATAGCTCTCCATAATATAGAACCATTTGGCCCAAAATATCAATAGTGCCAAGACTGAGAAAACATCATCTAGGCTATTTGGGCTCCACTACTGAAATAATACCCTTCTGAGTGCTCTATGTGATGCCCCATTTATTAAGAAATTTCTCCATTCTGGTTGTTGGGAAGGTGAACTATTCCAAGTTCTTTCGGATGTCCAAAAATTGTTTTCCCTGCTCCTTTCTGGTGGCCCTATCTAGTTTTTCCATACATACATGCCAATCAGTTTTTCAGTTGAAGAATGAGAGGACCCCTGTCTCTGATGCTTCTCCTCTCCAGTACTTTGCCTGGTGGATTCTAGTCACTTTGGCCTCTCTAAATTCTCAACCCTGTGTCTTGAACAGGGACCTGCAATTGCCTTCCCTGCACTTTGGCCTCGAAACTCTCTGTGAGTAGTAAACTGGGGGTGATTGTAGGGCTCACTTCATTCATTTCCCTTCTTTCAAGGATCACTGTTCGGCACTGCCTGTCATCCAATGTCTAAAAGCCACTTTTTCATATTTTCTGGCTGTTTTTTAGTCAAATGATTTTAAAAACAGGTGAATTATGTGAAACACTGGCTTTGATCTTTGAGTAGTGGTTAATATCCTAGGGCACAAAAGGCAGTTAGATCAGGATTCATCTTTAAATATATTTCAAATAGTCTTGGTAACTTAGAAGATTTTTCCCAGCTTCATGTCAGCTCTAATTAGATTATCATTGTTTTTATCTCATTAGAGAGCTGATAAAAGGCTCATACTAGGAGGAATATGGCAGCTCTGCTATTTTATTGTTGGTATTTGCAGTATTTGTATTCTCTTCAATCTGTTTTAGCATAAAAATCTATTTTATTCTTATGATAGAAAAATTCAATCATACACAAAGGTAGAGAGGATAGGTTAATGTATCTTGATCTGCCCTTCACTCAGCTTCAACAAGTATCACCTCACAGCTAACCTTGTTTCATCTATATTCCCACCCACTTATAGCATTCTCCTAACCCTGGATTACTCTAAAATGAATCCCAGGTATCATATCATTTTATCTATAATTATTTCAGGGTATGTATCTAAAAAATAAACCACAGTTCCATAACCATACCTAAAAATGTAACAATAACTCTTTAATATCATGAATATATAATCCAGACTCAAACTTTCCTGATTATTTCAAATGTCTTGTTTTGTTATGTTTATTTATTTGAATCAGCAGCCAAATAAAATTCATACATTGTGATTGGTTATATGTCTCTAAAGTTTCTTTTAATTTATAGTCTCTTTTCCATCTTCTTTACCCACTCCCTCAATTCATATGTTAAAGAAACAGTCATTTGTCCTGTAGAGTGTCAGGTGTCATTTAACAAATTCCTCAGTTCCCTGTATTTTCCACAAATTGGTAATTATATGTAGAGATTTTACCAAATTCAGATTCAATTTATTCGGCTAAACTACTTCATGGGTGGTGAGTGATTCTATCAGGAAGCACATTTGGGGATGCTAGCAGCCCTGGATAATCATTGCATAAATCCATTAATTCCTTAGGGATATGGTGTTAGTCAATCTTGTCATTCTTATGTGTATATAGGCAATCTTTTCTTCACGGTTATATTTTAATTCTATCATGCCTTCTTCACTTAGTAAAGTGAATACTTCTATAAAGTTAATACTTCTTAACTTCAACCATTTCTTTTCCCAAGGGATAGAAATTGTATAGGAAAAGAATAAATGCTAATCCTTTCCCTTTTTCACTAGTTTTTAAAATAATAATTGCTTTCCTATCATCCTCCAAAGGCAACCAAAGTTTTTTGTATCATTATGAATTCATGGATTTAAACATATTTGATGTATATCAATTCATTGCACTTATTATTCTTGTTAAAGCTTGATTCTCTCATCTTTTGCCAATGGGAGCTTATTCAATTTAACTCTTGTGGTCTTTTGACATGACCCCAGTAGTCTCCTGGCTTCCTTGCTACTTGGCTTCACAAGATATTTCAGGCTTACGTTATTTTGCTAAATAGTATCAAGTCCTCTCCATAGGGGTGGTACCATTTTGCATCCCCCCTCCCACCCCACAATGTAATCATGCTGGTTTCCCCACAGTCTCGCCAATTGAGTATTGAGTCAAACTTGGATATTGGCAAATATGATATGTGATAAACTATATCCTTGTGTAGTTTTAATTTCCATTTATTGCCATGAGTTAGACTGATCATCTTTAACATGGTTGAAAGCCATTCGTTGTGAGCTGTCTGTATTTCAGCCCATTTTGCAGAAAGCTCAAGGCTGTCTTAAGCCATGTATCTGTCCATTTTGTAAAGTCAGTTTAGTCAAAATGTAATATAATCTATCAATCCGTTTAACTAGGCAATATAAATTGAAATATGTGTTATACGCTAAAAAGGAAACAAAACCTGAAGGCCCAAGTGATAGGCTTTGAACTAGAGGCTCCCATCTCACTCAGTCCTCCATATGTGACACATCAGACAGGTGGACCAAGTGAAGGGGCCACGGTCAGTCCATACATTATAGCTTAGAAATATTTATTTTTAAATTTTTACATTAAAAATATAATACAAGATACCTCAAAAAAGTTAATTTTTTAATAAACGTAAGTAGGTCTAGATTTTCTTTTCACACTCCAGTAGCTCACTTTGTACATCCCCAATGAGTAGACGGAGCCCACTTTGGAGAGCACTGACTGCAAGACAAAGTTTAAACCGTTTGGCCTGGCAGAACAGGAAGACTATCAGAATGTGGCCCCTGCCCCTGTTTCAGCCTGTCCCATGCCTCCAGTCCCCTTGCTCTATCTGTATGTATGTCCCTGTAGTTCCCTACACGGCTGTTTCAGGCACACTGCCTCCTTCTCCCCTGTAACCACCAAGCTCCTACCACAGGCTGTCACATAACCTGCACAGATACGCCAGGGGCTCTGCTCCTATTCCACTATGGAGAGACAGTTCCTCTGTGAAACCATCCTGACTTTCTCAGGCCGACTTAGGTCCTATCGTCCTCTAGGCTCACCATGAATGCTGTGGCAAAACCACTGACATCTTTGTGAAGCATCTAGCAAGAAAGCACTACTGGGCCTCTTCCCTTGACTTGAGAATCACCTTCCAAGTCTCCACTGGGAAAGCCTCCTTCAGAGGAGGCATAAAAAGAAGTGACTGAGAACGAGGTCCAGCCTGCGCCTGACTTCCTCTGCAACTCCCCCCATTGCTGGTGATCTGCCCAGAGGATTGGCTGAAGGGTCAGAACCTGAGTATGGTTACTTGAAGGCAAGCCAGAGGCAGAAGTCCTCACCGGACACTGGATACAATGGGAGAAACTGAGCTGGAAGGAAGAACTAAGCCAAAAACTGGGCTTGATAGGTGAGGTCAAAGTTCATGGAGAAGTCTAGTGGAATCCACTTGAGAGTAGCTCAGGGAAACAGAACATCAATGTAATTCTAGAAGGGAACTCTTCTGTCAGCACCTGCCTTCTTGGGGACAGTAGGGAAGAAAGAGGGACTTACTAGTTCACACCAGTCTACCCAGGCAGGGTTACCATTTTCCAGCATAGCCCTACCTACCTCTTATCTCTTGATTCCTCCCCACCTGCCCAAATGTACCTGACCCTGCCCCCACTCTCCATGCACAAAGGCCTCCTTCTCAGGGCCTCCCTGCCATTCTCCATTTCAGGCTTCTAAAAGTCCCCAAATCTAAGATCCAATCAAGAGCTGGGAGGCCCCAGCCCATTTGTCCACCTAAGCCTGACCAGAGAGTGCTAAATAAAACCAATACTTAGATCCCCATTTGACTTCTTACATTGATTATTCAATGAATTAGAACGCAGAGGGGAGGAGGGATGAGCTCCTGGCTTCCTAGGCATCACACAAGAAGTTAAACTGGGCAAACCCAATCAACCAAGTGGACTTCACTTGAAGAAGGACTGGAAAGAAACTGGATGATCAACCTAAAACTATGTTTAGGTTTTAGACATCCTATGGAGAATTTATAAAATGCAGATTCCAGGGCCCTTCCCTTGAGATTTCGATTCTGAGAAGTCTGGGATGACACCTGAGAATCTGAATATTTAAGTTCCCCAGTGAATTTGGAGGCAGGTATTTTCAGACCAGACCCTGAGAAACAGTGGTCTAGCTGGCAAAACGGGGAAACGTAAAGCATCTAAAGTTGCTAGGGTCATCTAAGCACTGCCCAGGGGCTAGTCATTCGGTGTCAGCGGCATCTGGGCTGTGAATGATGCAGCAAACCACCCTTGTTCCGGTTGTGGGCTCACCTACAACCTTTTGGTGGTAATTCGACTTCCCTAGCCGCTGGCCTGCGGGCGGCTAACCTACAGGTCTGCTGACACGAACATTCTGCTCCGTCCACGGCCGTGTTTCTCGTTATAAATCAAAACACTGGCATTTGCTTCTATTTCCATTTCTGCGGTTTTGCTTACTATACAGGCCCCTCCTGAACAGCAGAGCTTCCCTCACGGTGCGGACGGCAACCATTTCCTGCCAGTACAGAAACTGAGCCTCACGGTGCGCGAGCCCCTCCGTCCGACACCCTGACACGTCCACAGGAGGGTCAGAGCGCGAACTTGCTGCGGGAACCACCGGCTCGAATCCCGCCGGCGACGTCGGCGCCCAGAGCTCCGCCCCGCCCGGCCTTTGTTCGCACCTCCGGGGCCCCCCCACCGTCACTCCTCTCCCAGGGCCCCGGGGAGCCCCCCCCCTCCACCTAGGCCTTCCGGTGCCCGACCGCCTCTGGTCTTTTCAGGCTCTCTGATCTTACTCTCGTCCCCTCCTCGGCTTTTCGTCTGTGCTGTCAATCACTCCGTTCCCGGCGCTTTTCGTCCTTTGCTTCCCCCTGGACGCAGCTACGGAGTTTCCAGTCCCTGCTGGTGGCGGAAGTTCCGGCGCAACAAAAGACCCCTTTCTGTTACCTCTGCAGAGTGCAGGCGCCCCTGACCCCAGAGCCGGGTGCGGTGGGTGCCGCGCCCCAGGCCGAGGGGGGGGGAGGGGGAGGGGAAAGCTCGTCTGCCAACAGGGTGAAACCAGCCCCCTGGCTGTGCTCGGTTCCCTACAGTGCGTGTCACCCTGTGCTGTGTCTTGGCAGCCAGCTGGCTTTCCTGGGCGACACCCCTGTGAATTGCCCGAACTGCAGGCATCGGCATTCACTGCGCATCACCATTCAAGGAAAAGAACAGAAGAAAAGCCCCCCTAGATTAGCCCAGTCTTCCTTCCCAGGCACTCCGGAGCTCCTAATAGCGGCCTGACTGACAGGCTGCCCTCCAAGCTATTTACCTCAATCGAGGAGGGACAGCCTCACACAGCTTCTCTCCTCTCGTAACCGGTTATTTAAGCCTCTCCTTTATTCCCTTTATCGAATTTGTCACCATGCCCTGCCAATTTCTGTTGCCACCATCATCGTTCTAGTCCTCATTCTCTCACATCCTGGCTGCCAGACGGTCTCATTTCTGTGATGTCTTCCCGCACCCCCACCCAAGCGATCTTCAGGACTTTCATCATCTCACTTGGTGGCTCAGAGTCCTACTGGGTTAGTGGGATCAGACCCCCCTTCCCAGATCTCGACAGCCTGGTTCCACCTTAAGGGACAGCTCTTCGCAGCAAACCTTCCCGCCGGCACTGCAGCCCCTGCGGGCCCAGTGTCCCAAGGCTTTACCCCCCCCCCCCCCCCCCCCGCCGTCTGCCTGCAGCGCCCTCCCTTGTCTTTTCTTTGAAATTCTGCCACTTTTGTAAATGCCCGCCTCAACCCCGCTGTTGCAAGTGGGCAACGGGGACACGAAGAGATGCCACTGGGCCTGTGAGCTTGGGCAGTGTGAGGGCGTCCAGATCAATCCTACGGGGGCCGGCGGCAGGGGCGGGGAAAGGATTCACCCAAGGCAGAAAAAGGAGAAAGAAGTTTATTGAATACACTGCAAGGGAGGGCTAGGCGGGACAGCAAAGGAGAGACTGTCTGCGAGGAGGGGGTGGTGAGGGGACAGTTACAGGGCGGAGTGGGGGAGTATGGGGAACGTATGGAATTTCCCCTTTTGGTAATCTTAGGAACTGTGCCTGGTTGTAACTGGTCAGTCAGGGCCTATGGCTACTTCAGGGCATATGGCTCTTTGCATTGAGCTCCGTGGTCGCTGTGGGCCCTTTGGCCTTGATCAAGTTTCCACGGCTCAAGCGTGTTGCCTGAAAGCAGCTTCTACAGGCAGGTAATTTAATGTCTCTGAACTGCAGCATTATTAGACAATAGTCCTACTCCACAGAGGTTTTGTACTCTTTATTAACCACCTGAACTTGATGAGGGTTAGTAAGCAGAACATGGTTCTCCTCCAGCTTCTTGCCTTCTGCCGGGTTCTATCAGCTCTCCCTTCCTGGTCCTTGACCAACAGGCTTCTGGTAACTTTGGGTTATAAGAGCAAATCTCACTTCCAAATATTAAAAAGTCCAGTCCAATCCAAACACAAACCTAAAAGCTTCTCCCTTGCCCCCACTCTTTCCCCCTCTCCACCGACTCAGCTTGACCCGTGGCTCAGGGACCTGCTGGCGTCTACCCTTTTTATTCCTTCTTGCTCTTCCACTCCTCTCCTGCTTCTGGATCTTCCAAGGTCAGGGCAGGAGAAGGCAGAAACAAGAGAAAGGTGGCAGGCTCTCTACTTCGCCGGGGCTGTCTTAACCAAGGATGCCCTCTGTCGTGACAGAAAACTGAAGCCTGGCTCTTGCGGTAGCAGATGTGTGGATTCTTTGGAGGCCCCTCAAGGACCTCTGCCCTGCACAGCTCTGTGATCATTTAGACGGACCCTCTAAGCATCTTTTCCACTGTAGCAAGCACAGTGTTACACATCATCCACACAGGACATTGGAGGGGCTGGAGGAGAAAGAGACTTCTCTTCCTACTTCCGGTATACTTCCATTTGGAAGTACTTCCTTTGATCCTACTGCAAAGCTGCAGCCGCTGTGCCGTGTAGAACATCCAGTGATGCTCCCCAGCACCGCAGCCAAGTACCCAGACACACAGTGCCTTGGAAATTCGCACCCCTGGCCTGGTGACCACTTCACTGTGGCCCTCCGGATGGAGTAACATGGCGTATGTTTTACACACACATACACGTGCACAGGATGTATGCACCTGTTAGCAATCACCATCTCTCAGCTGTGGGAGTATGGGTCATTTTTACTTTTTGGTTGCATAGACATCAGGAATCAAGGTCATCTAAGAAAAGAGATACAAGATCTTAAATTTTAAAAGATAATCGACTTTCTCCTGTCTTTTAGAAAGAAAAATTTCTCCAAGTGAAACTGGTATATATCAAGAGGTTAACTTTCCTCACGTAAGTGCACAGAACAATTACGTTGAGCTCTTTTATTGGTTTGGACTCCATAGAAATATACAGAAATAGAGCAATCATTTCAAGCCTATTTGCCTGCTACCAAAGACAATGGCAGCCCACCTGGGAGGATATTGTACCTAGAAAAATACATCTTGTATTTCTTTCTGGAAACTTGGGAGGTAGGAGGAGAAATTAAAAGGAATAAGGACTGCAAGCAAATATGAGTAATTATATGTGCAAATGTGTAGTTACTTATTCATTTGGGGTATTTCATTTTGCCCTTGCAAATATATGTTCTGAAACCACAGGATGAGTAGTATATACCCTGAACCTCTACCTTACTTGCCTTATTGATTTTGGTGTTCCATGAAGAAAAGCCCCAGGAAAGACAGAGGGTGGTATGCTTGGGAGGGGGTTGCATTTGCAATGGTAATTCTGCTAGAATACTTGTGAAAGCCAAACTCTCTGCCCTCTTCTCTGTGTGTTTGTCTCTAATATCAATCTATTCCTTGGCATTTAGAAGAAACACTCAGGTAACATAATCTCAATTTGTTAAATCAATTTCAATTTCTGGGAAGTGAAGGAGTGTGTGAGTGTGTGTGTGTGTGTGTATGAATTCTTTTCCAAGTCTCTTGGATTGTGCTGACACCATTGTTATTTCTTGAGAATAGATCCTTCCTAAGTCACCCACTCATATTTTGAAACTTGCCAGGATTTAAAATAATTTGATGCATTTTCAGGGCTAAAATTATCCTTGGAGGAAAAGTTCTACACACCAAACGTTCACCCAGAAAAAGGGCTCTAAAATGCTAATTTGGGGGTTGTTCATGCCAGGAATCAAGGCTGGAGAAGTGAATTCATCCCTGCCCAAGTTAGGGAGGGAAAAAAATATATCTGCTGTGCCTCTCGAAGCACATCTCTTTCACCATCATGGCTTGGAAGCCTGCTCACCATGCTGCTGTGTGTGCTCCCTTACCTCACGGTGGGCATTCTGATTTTTTAGCTCAGCAAAATGAGGAGTGAATCCAAGATGTCTGTATCTAGTGAGTAGCTGGGGTACAGGGATGGAATGGACAAAGAGTGAATAAGTCATATTGTTGGCTAAGAAACTTTTCCTTCCTTTTAAGGCAGTTGTTATAGTCTAGAAAATGCAGGAGCTTTCTTTGAGGAAAAATAGATCACAGGAATATTCATGTATATGAAATAGTACTGACACCATGATTTCATGAATAATTATCGCTACTCCGATTAGAATTAGAGACACTGTGGTTTAACTAATAACTTTGATCTGGTGTTAACTAGCCTGTGGCTGAGTTATTTCCAGTAGAGGTAACCGTTTTTCTAAGAAGCTTTGGTTACCTGGGCTACAAAACCCATTCCCTTTCACAACATCACATCTGTCAGGCACATAAATAAAAGACCAAAATATGATGCTCTAGAAGATTCCTTGGATCATAAATATGGATTTTGTCTTCTAGCCTCAATAACCTGTGCTTCCTCTTTCTGGAAAGGTCCTCTCTCTCCATCTTCACCACTCTCTGCCCCGATCTCACCTTCCTCCTCTCCCTGTCCCCAACCCCCATGCCTACTTCCTTTCATTTCCCACAAGAGAAAGGCTGATCCTTCCTGATTCACCTCAAATGCCCATTTCAATCCAAAGACCAACTTAAATTAGGTGCCCTTCCTCCGTGTTCCTTTAGCACCCCCACCCACATCACAGAACTTACTAAGCTGAAATGTAGCTGGTTTTCTCATCTGCCTCCTCGCACCTGACTGGAGGGCTTCTGGAGGGCAGCGATTGATGCTTTAATCCCAGCATTTTATTTGGCACAGAGTAGACTCTCAGTAAATGATGGGCAAGAGATGTTACAATGCTGTGCTTCATGGGGTTGGCTGATGAGCCAATGAAGTGAGGCCAAGGAGACTGAGTTTCAAATGGCAAGGCCCTTTTCAGATGTTAGGAAGTTTTGACAAAATAGAATGGAAAAAAAGTTGTCCTATTGTGTTACACGGAAGTTTGGAACAGCTGATGCTTGTTACAATGAATAAAGGGAGTTAGGAAGCCAATGAATCTTTACTGATCGTTTTCTCTGTGCCACACACTTTTCACATGTTCTTATTAATCCCTCCAGCAATCCTGGAGGTAGATATTAATATCCCCATTTTAGAGAGGACAACACCAGAGCTCAGAAAGGCCAAAACAATTGCCAACATCACACAGCTAGTAAGGGGCAGAGCCAGGATTTGATCCCGATCTCTCTGCCTTCAGAACCCACATTTGCTCCCTTACAGGATGCTGCTTTGGAAGAGGAAAGAATCTTGGGTCATAGATAATTACCTTGCTCGTACCTATTCTGCCCATCCCCCATTCTGCAGATCTGGAAAAAAACGGGGCGGGGGGGGGGGAACGCCAGGAGAAATTGCCTATGGCATGCAGCCCAGTGGTGGCTGAGTGGGGGATGGCCCAGGAATCTGCCCTAGTGTTGACTGGATGCCCAGAAGGCAGGAAGGGACTGCATTTTTTGCACAGTCAAAGGAAAAGATATTGACCCACGGAGGACGTCAGCAAATCCACAAACCACGGGAGTCTCATAGTAAAATAAGTGTATTTTTCAAGCTCTATTTTTATCCCACAAGTTAAGGAACATAGGAATTTTAAAAGGGATGGCAAAACAAAGTCAGTATTATACATCCAAGAAGGGGAGGGTGAGAACCATAGCATGTGTTATAAAGTAGTCTGGATTATTATTAAGAACACAATCATTTATAAATTATTATAAAAACTGTATTATATATGCTATATATATTATTATAATCGTAATAGATATAATCATGGTAAGACAAAATCTTCACTATGATATAAAGGCCTATTTAATTAGTTTGTCCCAACCTTTCCAATATAAAATATGCAGTAAGTTTGTGAAGTGTTTTGTGGGTACACATGGAGAGGTAGGATTATAACATCAGGCTGAAGCATATTTGAATCTCACATGGAAGGCTCCTAGTCATCACCAGAACACACTGTGTATTTTAACAGTTAATAAAGGACTAGCTTCCTTTACTCAGGCTGCTCCTTCAATCATGAAGCAATACATACACACACACACAGCTGGAAAACTCCTATGCATTTTTTAAGGTGCCGCTCAAGTGTGATGTGTTTGAAAAGCCCTTCCAGATACACTTAGGGAGAATTAATTATTTTCTCCTCTGTGTGCTCATAGATCTTTGTACATACTTCCGCTGTAGTTCCTTTTCACACTGTGCTGTGGCTAATGTCTCTGCTGCTGGACCAAGAAATCACCAAGACTAAGAACCAGCTCTTAACCTCTCACTATTCTCAGAGGCTAGCTCAGTGCTATGCAATAGATGCTCAATAAATGTTAACACTACCTGAAAGGAAATGTTTACTGCACCTTATACCCCCTTGTCACCACTAGAGGGCAATACAATCACGATTATTGAACACCACTGATGTAGTTCCAGATGAATAAACAGCTTTTTTAAAATATATCTTTTTCAGATGTTCTTTGTATTATTTTTTTTTTTTGGCCATGCTTATTGATAAATTCCGTACTTCAGTTTGAGCAAACATTCCACAAATATAAAAAGAACACTTGAAATAGAGGCTAAGTGCCCCAGGGCCAAGGCGTCTAGGGATTAGGTCCGTGGCCTGGAGAGAAGAAACCAACCTCTACAAATGGGATTAGAGACGCTCCTTATTCCTCAGACATGAAGCAGGGATCTGAAACATTGGTGCTCCATCTTTTCACGTGTTAAGATGCCTGATCCTCCACATTCATCCCAGGGGGTAGTTAAGCATCACTGCCCTTAAGGGAATGATATCTATGGGATGTGTCCTGAGGGAGGACAAAGCCAGCGAAACTTCCTGTCGAAATGGTTTCTGCGTATCTATTTCTGAGGGACAGCAATTCCACAGCTGGTTTTCCTTCTGTTCACATTTTGGGCCCTTGCCAGGACAAGCATTCAAGGTGCAAGTACTGTATTTACGCAGGCACGGGCCTCTAACCCCCTCCTAGGCTGTTACTCCTGTGGGGTCAAGGCAGGTTCCTGCATCCTCTTAGTCCAAAGAGTGTCTTACCTTACACATAGTAGGTGCTCAGTACATTTTGTTTCATGAAACCAAATGGAAAGGAGTTTGTGTTCCACTAGCTGTGAATCTAATGCCTGCTTTTTAAATTTTTTTACTATTTTTTTAAAGCCTTTTTTTTTTTAGTCTATTTCCACTTTCTTTTCACACCGCTGATGGAGCACCAGCGCTCACCAGTTTTAAACTTGGATAGATTCTTGTTTGTTTAAAAAATGTTCTATCATAAACATTTAGAACCACTGCTACCATTTAGCTAAGTTATTTAGCCTAATTAGTTCCCTCATCTGTGTCTTTAAGGTGGGGTGCGGACAAAATAATAGTTTTTTAAAAACAAATTAATAACTAATGTCCCTTTTATTACTGTCCCCTGCCCAACAAGCCTGTGTTTTGAATAATTTGGCCAATCTAACTGCATTTCTACATACAAACAAGTTTACTATTATCTAATGAATTCAAAACATAATTGGCTACAGTTGAATAATTGTGGTTATAACACAGACTTGCTATAATTCCAGCCCAAATCTTGTATCATTTATTTGTTCTAGGTTCTGTTCTTAATATTGGGCATAATGGGGATAACGTCTGTTCCAGTGGGGTTGAAAACAGAGAAACTTGTTGGTTATCAAGATCAAGTAAATCCGTGGAGCAGTATTTAATAATAAACGCGTGACTTAATGTAGGCTTTTTAAAGTTGGAAACTGCTTGCGGTTTCACACTGTTTCCTGTGTCTAGAGACCCTCTTTGTCTAGGAAACCGGTGGATTAGAAGCATTCTGAGGTTCCCCCTACCTTAAATATTCTGCTTGCATTTTTCTTGAATATCAGTTTTCTATTACAATGTATAAAATTACCACAAACTTAGCTGCTTAAGACAACACCCATTTACGATCTTACAGTTCTGTAGGTCAGAAGTCCAGGCAGGCTTGGGTGGGTTCTCTGCTTAGGGTCTCACAAGGCAGGGGTCAAAGTGTTGGCTAGCTGGCTCATGTGTGGAGGCTCTGGGAAGATCCCACTTAGAAGCTCATTCAAGCTGTCGGTAGAATTCCAGTTACTTGAGTTGTAGGACTGAGGTCCCTGCTTCCTGGCTGGCAGTCACTGAGGCCTGTCTCTCAGATCCTTAAGGCCACTTACCTTCCTTCTTGTGGCCTCCTCCATCATCAGAGCCATGATGGCTCATGAAGTCCTTCTGACACTTCGAATCTTTCTGATTTCTGCTGCTAGCCAGAGAAAGCATGCCACTTTTCAGGACCCGTGTGATTAGATGAGATCCACCTGAATAATAGCCCCATCTTAACGTCAGCTGTGCCACATAACCCAATCGCGAGAGAGATCTCATCACATTTGCAGTGGCTGGATATTAGGGCAGGACATCTTCGAGGATCATTTCAGAAATTCTGCCTCCCATACTGACCAATGGAATTTCTGCCTCAAGCCATCAGTCATGTGGAGACCTGCTGCCAGACAGAAAGATTTCACCCAAGCCACAGATAAGGTTTTTAGAGTCATATAAGATCATCTCATTTAATTGACTGGAGGTCTTTTAAAAGTGCAGGTTGCGGGCGCCTGGGTGGCTCAGTGGGTTAAGCATCTGCATTTGGCTCAGATCAAAATCCTGGGGTCCTGAGATCGAGCCCCGCATCGGGCTCCCTGCTCAGTGGGGAGTCTGCTTCTCCCTCTGCCCCTCCCCCCAGCTCATGCACTCTCTCTCTCACTCTGTCTCTCAAATAAATCAATAAAATCTTTAAAAAAATCAATCAATCAATAAATAAAAGTGCATGTTGCAGGGCTCCTGGCTGGCTCAGTCGGTTAAGTCTCTGACTCTTGATTTCAACTCAGGTCATGAACTCAGGGTTGTGAGATGGAGCCTGACATGGGGCTCTGTGCTCAGTGCAGCCTGAGACTCTCTCTCTGCCCAGCTATCCCCCCACCCCCACTTGCACGCACATCCTCTCCCTCTATATATAAATAACTCTTAAAAAAAAAACAACAGTGCATGTTGCAATTTTATAGAAAACTTTCTAAGATTGGTTTTGGTCCTTTTTTCTTCATGTCATTTCCTCAGAAAACATTATCTTTTCAGGAAAGTAAAAGGTTAACCACAGATACAATGAGCACCTTCAAGTAGAAAGAAATATTAATATTAATGAGGTGTCATTTACGGAAATCTTTTTATCCCTAATCCTCTAAGATATGGGTTAATAAACAATACAATTTTCTTTTGCTATTTTAATCTGTCCCTCATTAAATTTTAGCATTTCACTATTTTATCAGCAAGAGTATAGATATGATGAGCTAATATCTGAAAGAGGAAGATGACAATAAAGGGGCATTATCAATTTGATGTAGCATTGTTTACTTTTGTGTAGTTGAAGAGTAAAGGAGTTGTTAGTTTTATTTAAATTTTCTGATCTGATTGTTGACTATTTGAGGTGACAGTTCCCTTTTCACTAAGTAGTGATTACATAAAACCCATTTTCTCCACAGCACCACATAAGAGGTATAACAATTGTCATCACTGTGGTTGCAATGGAATCATTTCTTATGATAGCAAAGCAGAAAAGGTATGATTTTAAGTTTCAAGAGCAGTTATCTTTGGCAGATGTATTATGGACAGATTACTCAAACCTTCAAAATAAAATTTCATTAGATGTGATTTAGTTAAACTTCTAAACATTAACCTACATATTTTCCTTAGGAGTTTTCCAAACTGTTTATGAGGCAAATACCTCTACTCTCTGATATTGAGATCTATCTAAACATATTAGACTGGGTCATTTGCTACCTACTTCAAAATCACCAGGAATATCTTGTTTAACATGAGGATTCCAGGGCCCACCTCAAAGCTAGTTTTAATTTTTTTTTTTAAGATTTTATTTATTTATTTGAGAGAGAGAATGAGACAGAGAGCATGAGAGAGGGGAGGGTCAGAGGGAGAAGCAGACTCCCCACTGAGCAGGGAGCCCGATGTGGGACTCGATCCCAGGAATCCAGGATCATGACCCGAGCCTAAGGCAGTCGCTTAACCAACTGAGCCACCCAGGCGCCTCTAGTTTTAATTTTAGAAGGCCTTCCTGGACCACCCTTATCTGGTTGATGAAATCAGTAATTCAGTCACCAATTAACCGACATGATTGATCTGTTCTATACAGCAGGCAACATATTGCAGTGGGTGTTTAGGATGCAAGAATTATGAAACTATCCCCAGGAAGTTTAGAGTGTAGTACAATGGTCTTCAAACCACAACAGCTAGGACTTATTTTACTGCACGTAGCCCACACCCACCAAACAACAAACTTTTTCTCAAAAGAAGCAGGAGTTAATGAGTCAAAGGAGTTGAGTGCTTCATCACTGTCAATAGACACATTAAACAACTGGTTCCTTTTCCCCCCTTCCTTTCTGCCTTCCATAGTGTCAGCTTCATTCTGAAAAAAAGGTGTCCCTAGCTCCCAGGGACATTTCTTCCTCTATTACATCATGGAAGAGAGAGGAGGCTGTTCCTGCAAGTTCTCCACATAAGGAAGCATGCTCTCCTAAAAGTTCCCAGAAAACACTTTTTCACCTCTTGTTAATGTGAATTGGGTCATGTGCCCATTCCTGAGCCAAATACTGTGGTCAAGAGAAGGGACTGTGCTGATTGACTCTGAGCCATGTGCCCACCCCTTCAACCAGACAAGGAGACATGGTCTCCTAAAGCATATTGGGTAAAGATGGGAAGTGTGTGTTTACCACAAGAAAGGGAAACAGATATTGGGAAGACACTACAATGCCCATGGTACTTCCCAGACTCTGCAGTCATCCCAGTGGTACATTCACATACCAGAAGGTACATTCCCAGAAGATACAACATGAATACCAATCCTTTCCTCATTCCCCCACCTGATAATTTTGCAACTTGACAGCTCTAATCTTGGAGGAGTCTGAAAGTCTTAATTTTAATAAGTTTCAAGAGAGTCAGTCTACTGCATACAAAAGTTTGAAGACCATTGCCCAACACTGTAAATTTGGGGATAGTTTCATAATTCTTGTATCCTAAACATAATTCTTGTATGTTGCCTACTTTATAGTAACTGATCAATAATGCCAGCTAATTGGTCATTGAATTATTGATTTTATCAACCAGATAAGGGTGGCCCAGGAAGGCCTTCTGAAATTAAAATTTTCAAGGGACGCCTGGGTGGCTCAGTTGGTTAAGCATCCAACTCTTGATTTTGGCCCAGGTCGTGATCTCAGGGTGGTGGGATCAAGCCCCGAGGCAGGCTCTGGACTCCGCTCAGAGTCTGCTTGTTCCTCTCCCTCTGCTCCTCCCCTTGCTTGCATTAGCTCTCTCTATCTCTATCTCTATCTCTAAAAGAAATAAATAAAATCTTTTAAAAAATGAAAGCTTTCAGTGGCCCAGTATCTATAGTGGTGGAAAATTGAGGACATTGACATTCAACCTGGCTTTTCTGGATTAGTAAAACTGGTGTCTCATCAGCAACAATGGAAATTATATTAGGGGCCATCACTAAGAATCCAGATTTGCCCTTAGAAATGGGTTTCCAAAAGAGGTTTGTAATCAGCATAATTATAAAAGCATATGAGTATCAAGGTAGTATAGAACTTCTTGACTTTGACCATGAGCTTCTTTACCAATGTATGACTACTTCTATGTTGATAGCGTTTTTTTTTTTTTTCAAGAAGATGTCCTAGGGCCATTTAGCATTTTGTCACTAAGCCAAGCTCTTGCATGATGAAAAGAAGGGCCAGATAAAAGAAACTACTGTCCTTGATCATCAGAATGCATTAACACAGGCCCTGAAGCCAGGAACTCCTTGAACTCCTTGAAATTCTGTAAGTCATCCTCATGTTGGCAATCCTCAGATCACAGAATACCTTTACCCTGTGGCTGATGAAGTTAACGCAGCACTTCAGTTTCCTATGAAGAGAAATATGGTAAGAACTCCGAGGTGACCTAGGAAGGTTTAATGCACCTCCTTTGTTTTTAGAGATTTACTGGGTGCATGCTAATGACTCCACCTGAACGGTGATACCGGGCCCCAATTTCATATTTGCCTGCCTTTTAAAAATGAACTGTAATGCCTGATGTGTTTAAATAACACAGGATTTACTAAAAATCTTTCCAAAATGTCCTCTGTCGCTTTCCTGATCAAAACATGATCGTAACATAGTAATATTTGCAGAGCCCACAAAGGCAGAGTCTCTGTGAAGCATTTAACATTCATCTATTTAATAATATTTGTTGATCCTGTGGGCCAGGAGGTTGCAAAAGGTTGGGGATTCTCTATATCTGTCCTCAAAAACCTCCAGAGGCAATAGAAATTATTAGCCAAAGATGCTTAACTTGGATTGCCACCTCAATAAGGGTTGATTATTTTAGTACCTCTAGTAGAAAATGATCCTTTAGGATGTTAGGCAACAGGGAGGTGCTGGATAGGCCTTCAGTAACAGTGTTTCACTGTGGCCAAATCTGAGTTTACAACATCCTAAATGGTAAATAATTCAGGATCTCAAAAGGAATAAAATGTACCTCTATTCCTGCCATAAACATTTTTTGAGTGACTATTTGTACTTTGTGGAGTATAGAGATGAATCTGCACGGTTTACTAGATATGATTCTTTAATTTCCCCATATGTACAATAAGGTTGAGTTCTGTGACTCCGAATAAAGGAAACCTTATTTAAAATGGAGTCTGGGTCAAACCATGAGAGACTATGGACTCTGAGAAAGAAACTGAGGGTTCTAGAGGGGAGGAGGGTGGGCGGATGGGTTAGCCTGGTGATGAGTATTAAAGAAGGCACGTTCTGCATGGAGCACTGGGTGTTATACACAAACAATGAATCATGGAACACGACATCAAAAACTAATGATGTAATGTATGGTGATTAACATAAAAAAAATTAAAAATAAAATAAACATAAAATGGAGTCTGGGATGCCTGGGTGGCTCAGTCGGTTAAGCATCTGCCTTTGGCTCAGGTCATGATCTCAGGGTCATGGGATCAAGCTCCTCTCCTTTGATCTCCAGACCAGCCTATGTTTTCCCACAGCTTGCATGTCCTGAATTGCAATTCCTCTGCTATTTCCGAATAAACCCATCTGCTGTTTTACTTTTTTTTTTTTTAAAGTAGGCTCCATCTCTAGCATGGAACCCAACACAGGGCTTGAACTCACAATCCTGAGATCAAGACCTGAGCTCAGATCAAGATTAACCAACTGAGCCACCCAGGTGTCCCTGTTTTACTTTTAAGGTCAACAGTCCCTACTCTATAACAATATTACAAGTGAGGTTCCTGAGGAGAATACATGAACCAATCCTTGGAGAGTTCTTAGCACAGACTCAGGACCCAGTAAGTACTCATTAAATTAGATTTATTAAAATGCATCACAATTCTCGGGGCACCTTGGTGGCTCAGTCAGTTACGTGTCTGACTTCAGCTCAGGTCATGATCTCAGGGTCCTGGGATCAAGCCCCACATTGAGCCCTCTGTTGAGCCCCACCTCGTGCTCTGTGCTAAGCAGAGAATCTCCCTCTCCCCTCCGCTTGTTCATGCTCTCTTTCGCTCAAATAAATAAATAAAATCTTTTTTTCTAAAATGCATCACAATTCACAAAGCATTTTGTATGTTTTCTCATTTTGCCTCAACAATACCCATGCAAGGATAAAGAAACTAACTCAAAGACAGAGTAGTTTTGCCAAAGCCACATAATTAGTTAAAAATTGGAAGAATCGGGGCGCCTGGGTGGCTCAGTCGTTAAGCGTCTGCCTTCAGCTCAGGTCATGGTCCCAGGGTCCTGGGATCGAGCCCCGCATCGGGCTCCCTGCTCGGCAGGGAGTCTGCTTCTCCCTCTCCCACTCCCCCTGCTTGTGTTCCCTCTCTCGCTGTGTCTCACTCTGTCAAATAAATAAATAAAATCTTTAAAAATAATAAAATAAAATAATAAAATAAAATAAAAATTGGAAGAACCAGAACTAAAAGCCAATGTTCAAAATTCCTAATTTTATTCTTTCCAACACCTTGAGTTGAAATACAAAGTCATCTTTTCTAACTGACAGGAAATGTTTGTGCTTGTACAAAGGTTATTGCAATTTCCAAACTATTACTCTTAGAATTAAGATGACACATTTTACTTGATTAGGATTGTGTTTTCATAACTGAAACAAAAGTTTAAACCAGTAGAAATTTAACCAATTTACTAGTTTTGGCATCAAATGAGACAAAAAAAAAAAACCCAAAAAACACAAATCTCCGTGTGTGTGCGAGTGCGAGCACATGCGCGTGCAAACACTGTATAACAGGAATATGTTTAGCTGCAAATGACAGAATCAATCAACACTAATTTGAGCAAGATAGGGATTTGTCTCACAAAACAAGAAATTCAGCTTTGGCAGTCCAAGCTGATGTGTCAGTTCCACAATTTTAGGAACGTTTCAGATGTCTTCTGTTGTCCCACCATATTGCCTTTAGTGCTTTGGCCTCCAGCCTCATACTTGCATCCTCATGGTTACAAGATTGTAGCACCATGTCCACACGTCATACACTAATTTCAGGCAGGGTAAAGGTAGCAAAAGTTTGCCTAAAACACTCAGCTTACCCCTCTTGGCCAGAATTGTCACATGGCCGCACGTAGCTACAAGGAAGTCCAGAAAAGAAGCCACCTTTAACAGGCAGAGTGCCGTCTCATACTGAATCAGGGTTCCATTGGCAAGACAGAGGGGAAGAATGAATAGCAGTGTCTGCCATTTTGATTTGTTTTGATGTCTTCAGCAACCCTAGAACATATATTTACCTTTACTTTTTTAAAAGTTTTATTTATTCAAATAATCTCTACCCCCCCAACATGGGGCTCAAACTCATGACCCCCAAGAAAAGAGTTGCATGCTCTTCCAACTGAGCCAGCCAAGTGCCCCCATATAATTTTTAACTTAGATTCACGAAAATTTCAAATGGGTGCATCATGCATGGGATGTTTTTGTTGTGCCATCATCTTATTGTTGCTTTTGTCTCATGTGAGTAGAAAACAAATACAAAATTGGGGTTAAGATCTAAAGCAACATTTATCTAAATTGGGAGGTATCTAGGTGTGTGCACACATGTATGTGTGTGTGTGTGTATTGAGACATTGATATTCGTTTGGAAATATCTAAAGAAGCCATCCAAAAACCAACTTAAAAACACATACAGACATCTTGATTTTACCACCATTCATATTTTCTTCTACATTGCACTGGGCTAAGACAGGATGCTCGTTTCATCCACAAGTGCAAACTCCTGTGAAAACAGAGTAGGAGAAAAAGAATTTTAAGAAGGAAGAAATTATTGAGGCTTTTAGTCTTGTTCTCAGAACACTTTTAGATCTGCCCTCATTATTTGGGGAAGGCTTGTTTGCATACGCTCTAAAGAAAGAGGTTAAGATACAGTAAAGTTTTTTAACAACAATGCCTCTGATTTGGGGGTACTTCAGAAAGACTTTTAAAAAGTTGAGATGTGACTTTAGAGCTGTGCTGTGCCCTAGGATGGCACTAGTTCCATTTGGCTACTCAAATATAAATTAACTAAAATTAACAATTCAGTTCCCCAGTCACACTAGCCACATTTCAGGTGCTCAGTAGCCACATGGGGCTGGTGGCTGTGGCATAGGACAGTACAGGCAGAGAACACTTTCACCATTGCAGGAAGTTCTAACGGGCAGCCCTGATCTAGAAGATCATGACTTTGAAGAAGCAATACCAGACCAAATTATCTGAACGAGTGCAGCCCATCACTCAGAGCATTTTTGGAGTTCCTCTTTGGAAACTGTCTTCAGAGCCCTTAAAAGCCACACTAAGAAAACATCTTATTTCATTTATTCTGAGCATATCAAGTGCCTCCTTAACAGCACACTCTAGGGATTCAAGGAGGAATTAAACATGCCCTTTCCTCTCTATGCCATGACCTTCCGGGGGGGGGGGGGGAATAAAAAACTAAGATGTAAGGTAATAGTTGTATAAATGTAAATGTGTACAATATGCTCTGGGAGCAGAGAGGAAGAAACAGTTGATTCGAATTAAGAAAATGCCTTCTTTGTAAAGAATTCAGGTAAATGCTAAACAAGGGGTTTCGAAGCTTATCCTGGAAAGATTTTGTTTAAAAAGTATTTTTTGAAACAAAGGACTGACAAGAAGTTATGTACTTTGAAAGGGTCATTCCTGTAGGAATTGAAGCAGGTAGAACACTGAAGGCGAGACCAAGTGGCAAGCTAGGGAAATAATTTGGGTTAGAGATGTTGAGGCCCTGACTAGGTCAATGGCCATGGGAATCCAGAGAGAAAGAACAGATTCAATAGAGGCCTGATTCAGAATTCAAAGCTTGATGATCATCCACTCTGTTCTTCAGTTTTGCCTCTAATTGTGCAATTTTTTTTAAGTCATCTTGGGGGGTATTCTAAAGAGTAAGTTGCACAGATTCAAAGCTTCAGTATGTTCTGTTTTTGTAAAAACAAATCAAGAAACAATATGTGTGTGTGTAGATAGATAGATTTTGTAAAGAGACAGACCAAGGTCTTGGCAATTATGTGAAGTTGGGCAGGATCCAGAGTTTATTTTCTTCATTTTGCTAATCTGTATCTTCTTTTTCTGTAATGACCATGTATTGTTTATGTAATAAAGAAAAGCTATTTTTTAAATAGTAATTTAAAAAAGCCACAGATATTAAACCTAAGGAAGAGTTCTAACAATGTTTTTACCAATGTCAACATGGCTAAAATAGTTTCTTTCACCGAATTTACTACTACTTTAGGACAACACTCAGTTGAAATGTGAAAAGGATGTTTTCTTTAAAAAAACAAGTTTACTAGGGGCAGAGCAAGATGACGGAGGAGTAGGAGACCTGGATTTCATCTGGTCCCAGGAATTCAGCTGGATGGGGATCAAACCATCTGAACACCTACAAACTCAAAAGGAGATTGAAGAAAAGAATAGCAACAACTCTCTGAACAGAAAAGCGACCACTTTCTGGAAGGTAGAACGTGCGGAGAAGTGAATCTGAGGCAATATTCAGGAGGATAGACGGTGGGGGAGGGGGCCTCCATCTGCCGCTTCTGGCAAGTGACAGAGCAACAGAGCACAAAATCGGAACTTTTCGAAGTCGGCTTTTTGGAAGTCGGCTTTGCTGAGGGACGTCGCTCCAGTGGCTAAGCTGGGGGTGGAACCCTCACTGGGACAGTGTGGTCTCAGGACCCTCGGGGTCACAGAAAGACCGGGGGTGCCTGAGTGTGGCAGAGCTCCCAGGGATCGGAGCGGGGAAGCCAGCTGCAGAGATGAAGCCAGCTGCAGAGACGGAGCCGAGGAGCGGGCTCTCAGCTTGGGGTTGCCATAAACCGTGATCTGCGGCACAGTCGGGCCACTGCTCCTCCAGCAGGGACCCAACAAGCGGCAGATCCAGGGAGACTCCCCTTCCTCCCCCAGGAGGAGCAGCACAGGAGCACACTGCAGGGATCTGCTGGGTTTGGAGACTCCACCCGGGGTCAGGCGCCAGAGATAGAAACGCTCTGTCACAGGCCAGATGAGCACGGAGTGCGGCCAGAGACCGGGAAGATGGGAGTGATTGACTGCTTTTCTCTGGGGGCTCACTGAGGAGCAGGGCCCCGAGTTCTTGCCTCCTCCGAGGCAGAGATTGAGAGGCTGCCATTTTCACTCTCCGCCTCCAAAGCTGTACGGAAAGCTCGCAGGGAACAAAAGCTCCAGAGAGCAAACCCGAGCAGATTACTTAGCCTGGACCGGGCAAGGGCGGGGCAATTCCACCTCTGGCAAAGACATTTGGGAACCATGGCAACAGGCCCCTCCCCCAGAAGATCAGCGAGAACTGCCAGCCAAGACCAAGTTTTCCGATCAATGAGAACGGCAGAACTCCAGTGCTAGGGGAACAATGCACATAGAATCCATGGCTTTTTTACCATGATTCTTTAGTCTTCCAAAGTTAATTTTTTTTTAACTGTCTTTTCTTTTTTTTTTTTTTTGAATTTTTCTTTTTCCCTTTTGCAACCAACATCCTATCAATCCCTTTTTAAAAAAAACATTTTTATTTTTTCTTTTTGGAGTCATATTCTATCCCTTCATAGTAGTTACCCTTGTTTTTGGAATATATATGTATATATATATAGATACAGTTTCTTCTAAAAGATCAAAATATACCCTAAATCTCTAGTGTATGGCTTTGTTCTAGTCTCCTGCCTGATCACATTCTCTCCCTCTTTTTTTTTAAATCCTCTTCTTTCTTTTTTCAACCAACTTCTTATCAATTCCTTTTATAAAATCTTCTATAATTTTCATCTTTACAGTCATATTCCATTCCTTCATCGTATTAACCCTTATTTTTGTACATATATAAGTTTTCTTTCTTTAAAATTTTGGCAGTCACTTTCTTCAAACAGACCAAAATACACTCAAAATCTAGTGTGTGGCACTGATCTATGCACCAGCCTAAGCATATTTGATCATATTCTGTTTTTTTTGTTTTGTTTTGTTTTTGTTTGTTTTTATCTTTATCTTTTTCTTTTTTCTTTATTTCCCTTTCTTTTCCCCCAGTTTCAGGTCTTTTCTGATTTGTTTAGTGTATATTTTCTGGGGATGTTGTTACCCTGTTAGCATTTTGTTCTCTCATTCATCTATTCTCCTCTGGACAAAATGACAAGATGGAAAAAATCACCTCAACAAAAAGAACAAGAAGCAGTACTGACTGCCAGGACATAATCAGTATGGACATTTTAAGATGTTGGAACTAGAGTTCAGAATGATGATTTTAAAGATACTAGCTGGGCGCGGGCGCCTGGGTGGCTCAGTTGGTTAAGCGACTGCCTTCGGCTCAGGTCATGATCCTGGAGTCCCAGGATCGAGTCCCACATCGGGCTCCTTGCTCAGCAGGGAGTCTGCCTCTCCCTCTGACCCTCCTCCCCCCCATGCTCTCTCTATCTCATTCTCTCTCAAATAAATAAATAAAATCTTTAAAAAAATAAAATAAAGATACTAGCTGGGCTTGAAAAAAGCATGGAAGTTATTAGAGAAACCCTTTCTGGAGAAATAAAAGAACTAAAATCTAACCAAGTCGAAATCAAAAAGGCTATTAATGAGGTGCAATAAAAAATGGAGGCTCTAACTGCTAGGATAAATGAGGCAGAAGAGAGAATTAGTGATATAGAAGACCAAATGATGGAAAATCAAGAAGCTGAGAAAAAGAGAGATAACTACTGGATCATGAGGGCAGAATTCGAGAGATAAGTGATACCATAAGATAAAACAACATTAGAATAATTGGGATCCCAGAAGAAAAAGAAAGAGAGAGAGGGGCAGAAGGTATATTGGAACAAATCATAGCAGAGAACTTCCCTAATTTGGGGGAGGAAACAGCCATCAAAATCCAGGAGGCACAGAGAACCCCTCTCAAAATCAATAAAAATAGGTCAACACCCCGACATCTAATAGTAAAACTTACGAGTCTCAGAGACAAAGAGAAAATCCTGAAAGCAGCTCAAGAGAAGAGATCTGTAACCTACAATGGTAGAAATGTTAGATTGGCAACAGACCTATCCACAGAGACCTGGCAGGCCAGAAAGGACTGGCATGATATATTCAGAGCACTGAATGAGAAAAATATGCAGCCAAGAATACTATATCCAACCAGGCTGTCATTGAAAATAGAAGGAGAGATAAAAATCTTCCAGGACAAACAAAAACTAAAGGAATTTGCAAACATGAAACCAGCCCTACAAGAAATCTTGAAAGGGGTCCTCTAAGCAAAGAGAGAGCCTAAAAGCAACATAGACCAGAAAGAAACACAGACAATATACAGTAACAGTCACCTTACAGGCAATACAATGGCACTCAATTCATATCTTTCAATAGTTACCCTGAACGTAAATGGGCTAAATGCCCCAATCAAAAGACACAGGCTATCAGATTGGATAAAAAAACAAGACCCATTGATATGCTGTCTGCAAGAGACTCATTTTAGACCCAAAGACACCCCCAGATTGAAAGTGAGGGGGTGGAAAACCATTTACTGTGCTAATGGACACCAAAAGAAAGCTGGGGTGGCAATCCTTATATCAGACAAATTAAAGTTTAAACCAAAGACTGTAATAAGAGATGAGGAAGGACACTATATCCTACTTAAAGGGTCTATCCAACAAGAAGATCTAACAATTGTAAATATCTATGCCCCTAACATGGGAGCAACCAATTATATAAGCCAATTAACAACAAAAGCAAAGAAACACATCGACAACAATACAATAATAGTGGGGGACTTTAACATCCCCCTCACTGAAATGGACAGATCATCTAAGCAAAAGATCAACAAGGAAATAAAGACTTTAAATGACACACTGGACCAAATGGACTTCACAGATATATGCAGAACATTCCATCCCAAAGCAACAGAATACACATTCAGCTCTAGTGCCCATGGAACATTCTCCAGAATAGATCCCACCCTAGGTCACAAATCAAGTCTCAACCGATACCAAAAGATTGGGATCATTCCCTGCATATTTTCAGACCACAATGCTTTGAAACTAGAACTCAATCACAAGAGGAAAGTCAGAAAGAACTCAAATACATGGAGGCTAAAGAGCATCCTACTAAAGAATGAATGGGTCAACCAGGAAATTAAAGAAGAATTTTTAAAAATTCATGGAAACCAATGAAAATGAAAACACAACTGTTCAAAATCTTTGGGATGCAACAAAGGCAGTTCTAAAAGGAAAGTATATAGCAATACAAGCCTTTCTCAAGAAATAAGAAAGGTCTCAAATACACAACCTAACCCTACACCTAAAGGAGCTGGAGCAAGAACAGCAAATAAAGCCTAAACCCAGCAGGAGAAGAGAAATAATAAAGATCAGAGCAGAAATCAATGAAATAAAAACCAAAAGAACAGTAGAACAGATCAATGAAACTAGGAGCTTGTTCTTTGAAAGAATTAACAAGATTGATAAACCCCTGGCCAGACTTATCAAAAAGAAAAGAGAAATGACCCAAATAAATAAAATCATGAACAAAAGAGGAAAGAACACAACCAACACCAAAGAAATACAAACAATTATAAGAACATATTATGAACAACTATATGCCAGCAAATTAGATAATCTGGAAGAAATGGATGCATTCCTAGAGATGTATCAACTACCAAAAGTGAACCAGGAAGAAATAGAAAACCAGAACAGACCTATAAGCACTAAGGAAATTGAAGCAGTCATCAAAAATCTCCCAACAAACAAGAGCCCAGGGCCAGATGGCTTCCCAGGGGAATTCTACCAAACATTTAAAGAAGAATTAATACCTATTCTTCTGAAACTGTTCCAAAAAATAGAAATGGAAGGAAAACTTCCAAACTCGTTTTATGAGGCCACCGTTATCTTGATCCCCAAACCAGAGAAAGACCCCATCAAAAAGGAGAATTACAGACCAATATCCTTGACGAACATGGATGCAAAAATTCTCACCAAAATACTAGCCAATAGGATCCAACAGTGCATTAAAAGGATTGTTCACCACGACCAAGTGGGATTTATCCCTGGGCTGCAAGGTTGGTTCAACATCTGCAAATCAATCAATGTGATACAATACATTAATAAAAGAAAGAACAAGAACCATACGATCCTCTCAATAGATGCAGAAAAAGCATTTGACAAAGTACAGCATCCTTTCTTGATCAAAACTCTTCAGAGTATAGGGATAGAGGGTACATACCTCAATATCATAAAAGCCATCTATGAAAAACCCACAGTGAATATCATTCTCAATGGGGAAAAACTGAGAGCTTTTCCCCTAAGGTCAGGAACGCAGCAGGGATGTCCACTATCACCACTGCTATTCAACATAGTAGTAGAAGTCCTAGCCACAGCAATCAGACAACAAAAAGAAATAAAGGCATCCAAATCGGCAAAGAAGAAGTCAAACTCTCACTGTTTGCAAATGATATGATACTTTATGTGGAAAACCCAAAAGACTCCACCCCAAAACTGCTAGAACTTATACAGGAATTCAGTCAAGTGGCAGGATAGAAAATCAATGCACAGAAATCAGTGGCATTCCTATACACCAACAACAAGACAGAAGAAAGAGAAATTAAGGAGTTGATCCCATTTACAATCGCACCCAAAACCATAAGATACCTAGGAATAAATCTAACCAAAGAGGCAAAGAATCTTTACTCAGAAAACTATAAAATACTCATGAAAGAAATTGAGGAAGACACAAAGAAATGGAAAAACATTCCATGCTCATGGATTGGAAAAACAAATATTGTGAAGATGTCAATGCTACCTAGAGCAATCTACACATTCAATGCAATCCCCATCAAAATACCATCCACTTTTTTCAAAGAAATGGAACAAATAATCCTAAAATTTGTATGGAACCAGAAAAGACCCTGCATAGCCGGAGGAATGTTGAAAAAGAAAAGCAAAGCTGGCGGCATCACAGTTCCGGACTTCCAGCTCTATTACAAAGCTGTCATCAACAAGACAGTATGGTACTGGCACAAAAACAGACACATAGGTCAATGGAACAGAATAGAGAGCCCAGAAATGGACCCTCAACTCTATGGTCAACTAATCTTCGACAAAGCAGGAAACAATGTCCAATGGAAAAAAGACAGTCTCTTCAACAAATGGTGTTGGGAAAATTGGACAGCCACATGCAGAAGAATGAAACTGGACCATTTCCTTACACCACACACAAAAATAAGCTCCAAATGGTTGAAAGACCTAAATGTGAGACAGGAGTCCATCAAAATCCTTGAGGAGAACACAGGCAGCAACCTCTTTGACCTCTGCCGCAGCAACTTCTTCCTAGAAACATCACCAAAGGCAAGGGAAGCAAGGGCAAAAATGAACTATTGGGACTTCATAAAGATAAAAAGCTTTTGCAAAGCGAAGGAAACAGTCAACAAAATCAAAAGACAACCGACAGAATGGGAGAAGATATTTGCAAATGACATATCAGATAAAGGGCTAGTATCCAAAATCTATAAAGAACTTCTTAAACTCAACACCCAAAGAACAAATGATCCAATCAAGAAATGGGCAGAAGACATGAACAGTTTTCCAAAGAAGACATCCAAACGACCAACAGACACATGAAAAAGTGCTCAACATCGCTCGGCATCAGGGAAATCCAAATCAAAACCTCAATGAGATACCACCTCACACCAGTCAGAATGGCTAAAATTAACAAGTCAGGAAATGACAGATGTTGGCGGGGATGCAGAGAAAGGGGAACCCTCCTACGCTGTTGGTGGGAATGCAAGCTGGTACAGCCACTCTGGAAAACAGTATGGAGGTTCCTCAAAAAGTTGAAAATAGAGCTACCATATGATCCAGCAATTGCACTACTGGGTATTTACCCCAAAGATACAAATGTAGGGATCCGAAGGGGTATGTGCACCCCGATGTTTATAGCAGCAATGTCCACAATAGCCAAACTGTGGAAAGAGCCAAGATGTCCATCGACAGATGAATGGATAAAGAAGATGTGGTATATATTTACAATGGAATATTATGCAGCCATCAAAAGGAATGAGATCTTGCCATTTGCAGCGACATGGATGGAACTGGAGGGTGTTATGCTGAGCAAAATAAGTCAATCAGAGAAAGACATGTATCATATGACCTCACTGATATGAGGAATTCTTAATCTCAGGAAACAGGGTTGCTGGAGTGGTGGGGGTGGGAGGAATGGGGTGGCTGGGTGATAGACATTGGGGAGGATATGTGCTGTGGTGAGCACTGTGAATTGTGCAAGACTGTTGAATCACAGATCTGTACCTCTGAAACAAATAATACATTATATGTTCAAAAAAAAAAAAAAGATAGCAGGAGGGGAAGAATGAAGGGGGGAAAATCGGAGGGAGAGACAAACCATGAGAGACGATGGACTCTGAAAAACAAACTGGGGGTTCTAGAGGGGAAGGGGAGTCGGAGGATGGGTTAGCCGGGTGATGGGTATTAAAGAGGGCACGTTCTACATGGAGCACTGGGTGTTATATGCAAACAATGAATCATGGAACACTACATCAAAAAGTAATGATGTAATGTATGGCGATTAACATAACATAAAAAAAAAAAAAGTTTCCTTGTGCTCCAGGCAATTCCTCCCTCACATTCCCACCTCAGGAAACCACTGATTGGCTTTCTGTTACAGCAGAATTATTTCCAGTTCCTAAGGTTTTATATTTTGAAATCATATGCTATGTACATTATTTTGCTTTGATTTTTTTTTTTTTTTGCTCAGAATAATTATCTGAGCAAAAAATAAAATGTTTACCCATTTTGTTAAAAAAGTTTACTATTTCATAGCTATACCTGCTATAATTAAGGTATTAGTTATAAGCCACTCTGAAAGGACCTGCCAGAACTTTATTATTGTTCACTAGATTAGTATTATTCCATGCAATTATAATAGAATGTTATCTATAATTAGACCTTCCATTACCTTGTAATTTGGTCCTTCCCCTTCTTCCACGGAAATAACCAGTTCTCTACCTCCCCACCCCTCAAACTCCTATCCCGCATAGGTATAATTAATGAGCTTGGTTCTCCATCTGGATTTAGGAAGGTGAAATGTTTCTCCTGCCTCACTCCTAGTTTGTCCACCGCTAATGAGTTTATATGGCAATGCCATCACTATTGCGCTCCTGGCTGACAGTTACATAGCTGAAAAGCATCCTCTCTACACCTTGTACAGACCAGCCAGGGCTCTCAGCATGTCCTGCTCCACAACCTTCTCTCTCCCACCTGAGCCCCAGAGGCCTGTTGGTGGTGGTTGGGAATGTGCCTCTCAAGCCCACTAGTTCCCCAGGGGCCATCACTCGGCAGTTTTCCAGCAGCCCCATCCGGACTGGAGTTCATTCCTGTGCATGATGGAGGGATGGAGTGGTGCCTAGAGAGCAATGTATTTAATAGGAAGTAAAAGACAACATCAACGAATTATAATTTGGGGTATGTACTCACAGGTGAATTAATCAGTGGACTTGTTTAGAAATGGATTATCTACACTGGTGCAGAAATTAAAATTTCTGACTTGCCTTGCTTTGCCAATATTTAGGCATTTTGTTCTATTGAATGTGACTACATGTACAGACACACTTTTATTTAGTCTCACACATGAAAAGAGAAAGCATAAGGCATGTAATTCGAGCGGTTTTTCATCCAAGCATTTTTGTCACAAATTACTGAATCTAGTTGAAAATAGAAAGAGGATACTTCTCCCCCTTTCCCCCCAGTATTTGTTCTAACAACCTAGCTTGGCAGCACACAGTATTTTGAATTGTAGTTAAAATAAAGGCTTCCCTTTCTAAAAAAAACATTTGAGTTGTTGCCATATCAAAAGATCAGCAAGCTGACCTGCTAAAAGTAGGATGTGATTGTAGGTTCCTCTCTATAGGATGAGTATTTCAGAGGTTTAAGAAGGAAAGAAAATTCTGAAAAAGAATTCAAGAAAAATAGAAAGAAGAAGGCTTCAAAGTAATGTCTGTATACATCATTTCCCTCCAAGGCTATTTAGCACAGAAATACTTTTTCCTGACTATATGGCACTTACTCTATACCTTTTACTAATTAGCATTTAAATAGGTGATGACAGCAACTATATTAAAACTAGAAAGCTTTTCTATAAATGAAAGTCAGAATTTATAACAGAAATTAACTGAACACTTTTGTTATATTCATTACATTGGTTGCTTCAGATCTGCTTGCTACAAATTCTGGGTTTGAAAAACATGCAACCTCATCTCACCGTGCACTTTAATAATTCTGAATTATGTAAAACAACAGATAACCCAAACATCATCTTCGGCTTTGTTTCAGATATATTTTTGGTTCTTACATTTGGATCTGGGTATCCTCGATCTGAAAATTCACTCAACCTCAAATAAAATAACAAAACCACAGCCTAGAAATCTTGAATGTCGAGAAATTCCCTATTTTTAATAGGCGATACAGCGCGTTCCTACTCTCTCCCTTCTCTTAGATCTGCAGGTGTCTCCACTGCTCCAGTCGACTGAGAAAAGGAAAAGGAGGGGGCGACAAGAAAGGAAAGGAAATTGTCTGTGTGGCTTGGCGGGGTGGGGTGGGGGGTGGTGTTAATATTACGATTAAAAGCTTTCCTCTTCAGTTTGAAAGTTCTTACCCATATTAATGATCTGACATTAAGGAATATGAGTCTGAGCAACAGCGGAGTATGAGTCCGTCCATCTGTAACTTATAAAAGGAAAGGAACAAAGCAAGGATAGGAGGCAGGAAAGAGATGCAGGGAGAGAGCGAGATGTAGGCGCGTGGGGACGGGAAGGGAGAGGCGGATTTGGCAGTCAAAGGGGGGACGAAAGGAACAGGAATGGAAAGTGTGGCCTGGCCGTCCAGCCTTGTGGTGGAGAAGGTGGAGCCCACGACGTCTCACTTCCCCCCACCCCCAGGTTTTTCCTTTGTAGGTGGGGGCTCTCAGGCATCTGGAAAGAATCGGTCGGCTAAGAAAG
Source organism: Mirounga angustirostris (assembly GCF_029215605.1). Lineage (NCBI taxonomy): Eukaryota > Metazoa > Chordata > Mammalia > Carnivora > Phocidae > Mirounga > Mirounga angustirostris. Next base: position 119,954,667 of record NW_026991714.1, read on the forward strand.
GCAAGGCTGTCGCTGAGGATGCGCAGGCTCGAGACCGCCTCTCCTGGAGCAGGCGGGCGAGCAGGGATGGCAGGGACTAGCAGTGACCCCAAGGCAGACGGTTTAGCGGGCGCTAGGGGCGAAAAGGCCACCAGCCCAGTCCCAGGGGTCTGGACGCCCCAGGCCAGGGCCGTCCGTGCAGGGGATGTTGCCGCGCCCGCCCCGCTCTAACTAGCGCCCCTCGGGCGCTCTCACTCCCGGCCCGACCCTCTGCAGGCCTCGCCTTGTCCCCTCAGTCTAGACCCTCTAGTGCAGACCCCTCCTCGCCGTGTCTGGCGACAGTCGGCAAACATGGCCGCCCGGCGTCGGCCGCGGCGCCTCCGCTCCCAGACCTCGGGGGCGGCGAGGCTGGCAGCGGCGGGCGCCCGGGCCCGCCACCCGCGAGCGCGGAGTGCGGCGGGGGCGGCCGAGGCGAGAGGCGGGCGGGGGCTGCGGGGAGCGGCGGCCGAGGGCCGGGCGCGCGCGGGGGCGACGGCGGGGCGGGGCATCCGGGCTCGCGCGGGGCCGAGCGCGGGCGCGGGGGCGGCGCGGCGGCGGCGGTTGGAAGCGGCGGCCCAGAGCCCTCTCGCGGCCGCGGCGGCAGCAGCGCCAACCCCAGCAGCAGCCCGGCCCCCGCCGCCGCCGCCGCCGCCGCCGCCGCCGCCTCGCGCTCCCGCCGCCCGGCCCGACATGAGTGAAGCGGGTCGGGTGCCCTCGCCAGCCGCGCCTCCGGAGGTGGCAGCGGCAGCTCCGGACGAGAGGAAAGGGAAGGAGGCTGAGCGCGAGAAGCTGCCGCCCATCGTGTCGGCGGGCGCCGGAGCTGCTGCGGTAGGTGCCGGGCGGGGGCAGCGGGGCGCCCCGACGGCGGGCGTCGGGAGGGAAGGCAGGGGGCGCCCGGTGACCCCCGGGGCCTCCCGCGGAGATGCGCCCAGGCCGTCCTTCCCCGGGCTGGAAGGGGAAGTGTGCCTGGCGGACAGCCGCGAACACTTGAGCTGCACCTTCCACAATCGGGAAATGTTGGGGTGGCCGCGTCCGCTGCCTGTTCTCGGTTATTGTCTGGTTTGGGGGGCCCACCTTCTCTAAAGAAATGACCGGCATCTTGGAGTCGACGTTATCATCTGTTGGGTGAGGGCAAGGTGTCAGGCAGAGGGGAGTGGGTTTTCCACGGAGGTGCCTGCCTGCCTTTGGGACGCGGAGATTTCCCCCCTTCTCTTCGCTTTTCTTTCCCTTCCGCCTTCGGATTGAACAGGCTGTGCGGCGAGTTCCACTTAATTGTGACCTTTCCGTTGCTGTCAGGATAGTGGGAGTTGGGTGCCTCAGTGATGGCTTTATTTTTCATATGGTACAGACGTGTGACGTAAGGTGGGGAAGCTTTTTTAACCTTTTATTTAAACTCAAGTTATCTAAGCTTGACAGGGATGATTTCCCAGCTGGATTTTCTTAAGGATTATTTGGAGAGCGCTCTAAGCCTTCAAACTACATATTGCCGGATGATGTAATGGGACAGCCCCCCCCCTCCCTGTTTTTACTGGTGGTTATGACTCTGGTTACTTTGAAGCGCACACACACAAATTAATCTCTGATTTTTGAGAATTTTATTTGATATAACATTTAAATACTTTTTGAAAGTTTGCTTTGGTACGTTTAAAGGCCATGACTTGTCATGCCTCTGTGCTTGACAAAATAGTAAAAGTTTAGAGAACATGATACATTTTCTTTATTCCTACTTGCAATTCATTTCTTAAAACCTCCCTCTTAAATGACTAAGAAGTTACTAAAATAGCTCACTCTTTAAAGTGTTAGGAATAATGTTTTGATTCTGTAGGTTTTTAAAAAATGTCTAGGGACTGTGATAACTGGAAATTGTTAGAACAGTCTCTGATCATTAAATCAGTGCAGCAAAGTGTGGACAATAATAAAATGACACACATATTAAAATATAGCTACAGTGGAGCGGTAAAGTGGAGTTATGTGCGGTTAGGAATCACTTTGGGAAATGCTTTGAAGGAATTTGTCACCCAACTGCTTGCAGACCCAGTTCTTATGTTGGTACCCTAGGCTTTCAGAGTTTATCCAGGATGTTCTTAACTTGCAAAAAGACAGTGTTTTAAAAGTTCATTCCGGGGCTCCTGGGTGGCTCAATCGTTAAGCGTCTGCCTACGGCTCAGGTCATGATTACAGGGTCCTGGGATCAAGCCCTGCTCCGCGGGAAGCCTGCTGCTCCCTCTCCCCCTCCCCCTGCTTGTGTTCCTTCTCATGCTGTGTCTCTCTCTGTCAAATAAATAAATAAAATCTTTAAAAAAGATAAATAAAAGTTCATTCCTAAATCAGTTGTTTAAAACAATGAATGCATATGCTTATAAGAAACAGTTATATGAATGGGTTTAGGTCCTCAAGTGAGCACCCTTCCCAAAACATATTTATCTCGGTGTAACTGAAAAATTGAAGGTTCAGAATAAAAACTTGGAGAAATTAATATAGTATGGACCCAGGTCTACAGACTGTTTCCCGAAACCCTTGGAGTTTAGAGTTTTGGAATCCAGAGTTTTTCAGATTTTAGAAAGGCAATTCAGTACATATGTCATATATAATATCCACAGTGAGGTCCTGGCCAGTTCTTCATAATCAAGCATGTCAGTAGCTCTGCAGTGAAATGTATGTGTGTTCTCACTAAGAGAGGTAAAGTCAGACAAGTATAAATAGTTCAGATCAGGTTGGATTGTCAGAGTTCAGGTCAGGTACATGTTTTGTCACCATATGAGTTACAAAAACTTTTCAGTTCTAATAGTTTATAGGATTTCAGAAGTGTGAATAAAGGATTATGGACTTTTACTACTAGTCAAACTAGAATAGAGTTCCAATAAATTTTTTTAAAACCTTGAATTAAAGAAAATTGAAGAAAATACGTGTTTGGTCCTCCAGAGGGCAGGAGAGCTGGGATGATATCTGAGTTCACCAGCAGGTGGGGGAAGGTCTTGCTGTGGAAGGACAGGGAAAGACAGTTTGTGGCCTGTTTGGTTGTTTTTCAGCCTCCACTGTGGGTTAGATGAAGCTTCTGGAGGTTTGCTTAGGAACCTGACTGCCATCAATAACTTTTTCTTTGGGCCACTTTAGTGGTTCTTTTTGCCCCAGGTGAACAGTTCTATGTAGACTGAGTTTATGACTCAATGTAACCCTACATTATTGGCTTTTTCCAAAAATCATTCTTTACATTTTTATGGGAGTTTGGAAATAATTTAGAGGGACAGCTCCCTAGAATAAATAGAAGGCCAAGTTATGATGACCCTAAGTAAGCTTGAAGAGTTGGGACTATAGCCTGGAAGTGTAAAGAAATATGCAGGGACCGTGGCGCCTGGGTGGCTCAGTCGTTAAGCGTCTGCCTTCAGCTCAGGTCATGATCCCAGGGTCCTGGGATCAAGCCCCACATCGGGCTCCCTGCTCCGTGGGAAGCCTGCTTCTCCCTCTCCCACTCCCCCTGCTTGTGTTCACTCTCTCACTGTGTCTCTCTCTGTCAAATAAATAAGCAAAATCTTTAAAAAAAAAAAAATGCAGGGGTGGGATTGAGGGTGCTGGAAAAAGCAGCCCTAAAAGTGATTGATCCTAAGACCACCTAAGTGTGAAGGAAGTCTGTTCTAGCCAGGAAGTGCCTAACACAGTCTTCTCAAACCTGAGTGACCAGAGTTTCCCTGGTAGCATGTTAAAATCCTGATTCCCAGATCTCACCTCAGAGCACCGATTTTCAAATTTTGATGCACCGTAGAATCACCTGGGGAACTTTTAGAGCCATCATTGTCCAATTTCAATTGCAAACCAGTTAAATCAATTTCTGTGGATGGGACTCAGACTTTTAAATTCTCAGATATAGCTAAGATTGAAAATTCATGCTTTATGTACTAAATTAAGAGTGCCATGAAATCTGTGTTTTAACTACATTTCTTCAGGTTTATGGAGCAGCATTTGAAATGGACTGGTGAAAGTTATGGATTAAGTCAGTGAGGCACAGCAGAAATCAAGGGTGGTGGGGGGAATAGAAATGTTGGTTAAAGTGGTTCTAATTAGAGATGCTCAAGAGGCTCAAGATAGAGACCTCAGAAAACCATCAGGGTGCATGGTTTGGCCTTGCTGCTGTGGAGAGGTGACACAAGTCCACAGAGTTGAGGAGACTAAGGAGTTGGAAACAGGACATGGATACAAAGGGGTGCTGGTGTGAACATTGAATTTACTGAGGTTGACAAATTGGAGTGGAGGAGACTATTGTAAATTAGTTGCTGATACAATACTGAAGTTAGAAAAAAAAATGGTGAGTAGGGAAGAAGAAAATGGTCAAAGGAAGAGCAGAAATAATAGTGGCTCAGTCGGTTAAGTGTCCGACTCTTGGTTTCCGCTCAGGTCATGATCTCAGGGTTGTGAGATCAAGCCCTGCGTGGGGCTCTACGCTCAGTGTGGAGTCCGCTTGAGATTCTCTGTCTCCCTCTCTCTCCCGCAGCTCACGCAAGCACTTGTGCTGTCTCTCTCTCTCAAATAAAATAAATAAATAAAATCTTTAAAAAAAGAAGAAATAATAGTAGCAAGTGAGGATGAGTGTGACTGTCTACTTCAACATTTAAATCAGGTGAACAGGAAAAGGGAGGAAGTTCTCCACAGGATAGGATAGCAAGGAATGAAATGGGTTTAAGCAAGAGCTAGATTTAATTAAGTCAGGGAGATGAAGGGAAGTGGGGGAAATCAGTTTAGGATTTCAAAGGGAAGTTTGCCCACAATGAAGGCCAGAAGACTTGTCAAGTAGGTGGAAGCTGAGGGGAGGGTTTTGAGGGAAAGCATAAAGTTTGTGGAGAGGATTTGGCAGGAAGTCAGTAGCAAGAATGAGAAGTTCATATACATCGTGTCAGGTGTGTATAAATGAGCTTGGTGAAGCCACTAGCCAAAATGTAACTACCAGTTATTGAACATCTATTATGTTTAGCTTTGGGCCCGATGCTACAGAAAACACAAAAACATGGTTTAAAGAAAATTCCTGCCTCAGAGGAAGCAAGGCTAACACATGGAAACATAACAAAGCAAAGCAGTATGTGTAAGTCACAATGAGCCATAGAAACAATTTGCGCTATAGGAGACCAGAGAAAGGAAATCAATGTGTGCAGAACTGTGAAGAAAGGCCTTGAAGTAAAGGTAATTATTTAAGCTGGCTGGCCATTGAAGGATGATAGGATCTGGATGGGCAAAAGAAAGTGGGATAAGTAATCCAGTGGGGAAAACAACATGAACAAGGCTTAAGGAAAAACATTAGGGAGTAATACAGTGAGCCCAGTGGAAGCATGCTGGGAACTTGTGGGAGGTAAGTAAGATTGCCTGGGGGCTGGAGCCAGATCACTAGGCAGAGAAGTATGGACTTTTTTTTTTTTTTTCTTCCTGTGGTTAGTGGGAAGCCACTGGAGTTGCTTAAATAGAGGAGCGACATAATGAAATCCATGGTAGTGATTAGCGGTAATTAGCCGGGGGGAGGAGGAGGAAGAGTGCAAAGAAGGAGCTTTGAAGTTGGTACCCGAGATAAACAGTTGCATCCACTCAGGTGGTAGCCATGTGATTAACGGGAAGGGATGGAAGAACACACATGATGTGAAACCTTATTAGACAGCAGAATGGAAAAGAAGATTGATACAGAAAAGGATCCTGCAGTTTTCAGACAAGTTGTCTCAGAGAAAAATGTTTACATCAGAAGGCAATCCAGCCAATAGCATTCCAAATAAACATGTGTGTGTGAACTCACATAAACCCTGCCCATCTAGGTGTTTGGAACAATCTTATACATGGAGACTCTTATGCCCTTTGTCCATTGTGTTCTAAACAAGAGGTGAGACAGGAAAGAGTCAAGGTTATGGTGCAATTAATAAACCACAGATATTATAAAAATGCATCATATCTGTATATGCTTAATATGTATAAGTAATATAAATAATAACTAGTATTTGAGTACATACTCTATGCTAAGCATCTTCGCTGTATCTCTTGTTTAGTCAGATTGCAACCAAAAACAATCACAATAACCACTACAATGGTGAGGAAGGTATTCTCATTTCACAGAAAAGGAGTATGAGTCAGAGAGGTTACCTGTTCCTTGCCAAAGGGTAAAATGGCAAGTAAGGAGCAGAGCTTCATTGAAAATTGAGACGTTTCTGGCTCAGAAACCCATGCTCTTCCCGTATACTGTATCTATGATCAGGGCAATGTGGTTCAGAGAAACTGCACCTATAGCAATATTTGTTCTTTTTTGAAAAGAGGATGTGGTCTAGTGACAAGTTTGTTCAAAATTTTGTTAACCAGAGATGGAACTATTATGAAGGAGAAAATCTGTTTTAGGATATCTGCTAGTGTCAGTTTTAATGATGGTATGGAGGAATGAATTTTCTATGTAAAATAAAGCAATCTCATTAAAGAAAAATAATCTGAGGGTCTTGAGACATAAAAAGGAGGGGTGATAGCTATATAAATACATGTCCAGGGTGTCTCTAATTTTGAGTGGGTTGTAAAGTCTGTTTGTCAGGTTTTTTTTTGACTGCATAGCCATTATGTTGCTGCCTGCTTATTCTGTCATTCATAACTAATTCAGGATGTTAGGACACAAGGAATTTGTATGTAACAATTGGAGAAAAGTGGTCATTGTAAGTTGTGAACCAGGGAACCTCCAAAAGTGCATACAGGGTATGATACTGAACCCTCCTCATAAGGTAAGTGAGAAGACTAAATTAATACACATAAAGCATTTAGGAAAGAGCCTGGACAAAGTGAGCACTCAATAAATGTTGGATGATGATATTATTGTTGTTGTTGTTATTGTTATTTGCAAACCAACATCTGTAGCTGGAAAGCTGTTTGTAAGCCAGCCCACCTTTCTAATTCTGTCCTGTGGCTTTGGTACTTTCCTTCATAATCTTCTATATCAAGCTTCCAGTCCTGTACCACCCCATCTTCCTTCTCCTTTCCTACCATGTTTGTGTACATATGCACGCGCACACACACAAACACACTGAATGAAAGGACGTTACGCATTCTCTGAACTCTTCAGGGCTGGTGTATGCCAGGGTCCATATGAATTTCTTTTTGAAGAGGAAAAGAATAGCTTCAAAAAAGGGGTACAGCTAGTGTTATCTTGCCAGAGTAGCAGGTTATTTTGGCATAGTGTTTGCAAATTAACTTGCTTATTTTTAGTTTGAGTTGAGGAAGAGAGAGTAGAGAAAGATCAACAGAAGACAAGTGAGGAAGTGGGTGGAGCTGAGAAAGCTCTGGGAAGCTTTGATTTCCCTACTTTTTCTCCTGTTTTTGTTTTGTTTTGTTTTGTTTCTAGTATGAGTTTATGGGTGAAGGATTCCTTCTTGCATTGCAAAAATGTTAGACTGCTAAGCCTTATATGAAGAATTAGTTGTTCCTAAGTTGATATTTGTAACTTAGTGACATTTTGCTAAGCAATCAAAAACATGTTTTGGGGAATGATTGTAGTAGATGAATATGCCTTTTAAAAATAGAAATTATTGATATTTTACTAATTCAACTGAATTGAAAAGTCTATCTGAAGTCTGAGCCTAGTCATTAAAGAAAGCTCTATTTCAAATTAACTTGGTTTTTATCCACATGTTTTTATTAAAGAACAGCAAACTGGTTGAGGAATTGTGATTGCATCAAATCATACATTTTACAAGTAGTATTTTACTGTGTAACAATAATCTATTGATGCAGTTTTTTTTCTCTTCCTATGTTGTAAAATAAGTGAGTAAAATCTCCTATACCACCGTGCCTTCCTGATGAGTGAACACTGAATTTTCTGTTTCAGGAATAACATTTCTTTTATATTAAGTAGGGTTAGTTTTCAGTAATTTATAAGATTAATTGCATTGTGACTTTTTTGGTGTCAGAATTTTGTTTCAGAATCCACACTCTTATTTCCTAGTCTCCTTTAAAAGAGGTGGCTTGGGGCGCCTGGGTGGCTCAGTTGGTTGGGTGACTGCCTGCGGCTCAGGTCATGATCCTGGAGTCCCGGGATCGAGTCCCGCATCGGGCTCCCTGCTCGGCAGGGAGTCTGCTTCTCCCTCTGACCCTCCTCCCTCTCATGCTCTCTGTCTCTCATTCTCTCTCTCTCAAATAAATAAAAAAAAAATCTTTAAAAAAAAAATAAATAAAAGAGGTGGCTTATATCACTTAAAGAAAGCAATTCCACTTGGACTGGTGCTACTTAGTTTGGGAGGGAAGTTCACACCTTGCAGGTAGCTAACTTTCACATCTTAAAAGAAGGCTGTCAAGCAAAGTTAGCGCTTCTGATTTTATAACCCAGCATCCTAATAGGGAACCCTGAAAAAACATATAAAAAAGAAAAACAAAGTATCTTTACCCAGTAACAGGGCCTAAAATAGTCTCCTTTGTAGACTAAACACAGTTGAGGCCTCTCATCTGATATGGCCCTACCTGGTAATTTAGGTCAGTTTCTATAAAAAGTTGGTAAAGCAGGCTATCTTAAGTGTTGGTAAAGCAGACTATCTTAAGTGTTTTTTATTTTAACTTAAAACATATAAATGTACATTTGTTCACCTGTCTTTTGACACAGTAGCCTTTGCTCAATACCACAGGAAGACACTCTTTGTAAAGTGGTTTTTCTAGGCATTATAGGTAGTTTCTGGACTCATTGATACTGAATGATACATGCAGTATGCATTATATTAGGAGCTCTTGTTGAAATATTTATTTTTGGATTTGAAAAATATATTTCAGTGAGGTATATGGCCCAAAGTATAGATTGCTATGATATATTTATTGATGTATGTATCGATATAGATATGTATTGATACATATATATATATCAGAAATTACCAAAGCAAGACACTCAGTTTTTATTCATTCAGATATCTTTTATTCTTTGTCTATAGAGTATTTTATACCACATTTAAATTCACTACCTTTCCAACAAATCCCTTCTTCCAAAAATGATGTACGGATGTTCTGAATCAGAATAATAATTCTGTTCTTTTTCCTAAGATTGTGTGCTGTATTGGATCTAGTTTAGGAAAATGTGTTTTCATCTGTCTAGATCAGCTCTGTCCAAGAGAAATATAATGTGAACCACATATGTAATTTAAAATTTTCTAATAGCCACATCAAAAAGAATCAAAATAAAGAGGTAAACTTACTTTTAATAATATATTTTATTTAGCCCAGCATATCCAGAAATTTACCATTTCAGTATGTAATCAATATAGACATTGGCTGAACTAAACTACTTCACTCTTTTTCATACTACGTCTTTGCAAATTGTATATTTTACACTTACTAGATATCTGTTTGTATTAGCATATTTCAAGTGTTCCATAGTCCCCTTCAGCAAATGGCCATATTAGTGCAGATCTGGATGATATCCTCTTGTCCTCCCAAGATTTCTTAAATCCATTCTTAGTTTTAATTATTGTTTATCCCTATTGTAGCAGTCCTCAAAGTGTTCTTCTCTTCCACATCCTTATAGAGGTCCATGAGGTCAAAACTACTTTTATGATACTGAGATGTTTTGTCTTGTCTCATTCCCACTCATTCTCCTGAGAGTAGAGTGCAGTTTTCTGAAGGGTACATGACTTGGTATTGCAACAAATTGAACACAGAAGCAGATAGAAGAATCCAAATGTCTTCTGTGAAACCAGATGTTAAAAAATAGATCTGAAAAATGTAAATGCCGCTCTTCTCACTAAGACTTTTTTGTTGTTGTTTGAGAAAATATATTTTCCATAAATGGGTTTATTGTTATCTTAAAAGGAATTGAAACGTGCAACAATTTTTAAGAGTGTAAAGGGATCCTGAGACCAGAAGGCTTGAAAACCACTACTATAATATATGTTGAATTTCCTTTGTTTGTTTGTTTTTTTAAGATTTTTTTTAATTTATTTAACAGAGAGAGACACAGCGAGAGAGGGAACACAAGCAGCAGGAGAGGGAGAGGGAGAAGCAGGCCCCCCGCGGAGCAGGGAGCCCGATGCGGGGCTCGATCCCAGGACCCTGGGATCATGACCTGAGCCGAAGGCAGACGCTTAACGACTGAGCCACCCAGGCGCCCCCTTTGTTTGCTTTTTATTTGGCATTTTGATGACAAGTATTCTACAAAAGTGTATTTTCCAACTAACCAAGTGTTATTGAACATTTTAGAATGCCCAATCATTATTTTTGTATGGAGCACTTTCTAAAATACATATGTACCTCTCAAATAGAAGGTACTGAACACAGTTTAACATGTCCTGTTGATTAGATCCCTGTGTCAGCTTTGCATCCAGAGCTGACCTCACCACAGAGCTCTTGCAGAGTCCATCTGTAGTGTTTGTCTCTTCAGTAAGTAAAACTTCTTCCAATTGACCTGAATAGCTAGAATGTAATATTAATTTTCATTGATATAGTTTAAAACGCAAGCATTTCCCAGCTTGTTCACAAAACTAGTTAAATATGTTTAAAATATGTTATGAATAATGAATTTTGTAGATACAGGAATTCAATTTAAAATATTTTAATTCAAAGACCCTAAGGTAGTGAGATATTATGGCTTTAAAAGTGTTTCATGATGGGACAGAGCCAGCATTTTATTCTTTTATCAGTGATTGGTTTAGAATGTGAACAAAAATGTTTTATCTTCTACAGCAGCTTTTGGGGAATAGAGGATGAGCAAGGTAAATTTTCCCGGAATCTTGAATATGATAGAACTTGGTATTAAGTACAAAAGCTATCATGGAAAACCACGAATATCCTTCTTATTAGCACCTGATGAAATATATGATAAAAAAAAATCAGAAATTTAACTTAAGTGTAGTTTGTTTCTCAGTAGAGGTTGAAAACAGGAATTTGTATAAAAAGTTAAAATAAGGTTGACAGTATTATATGTTAACAATAGCAGAGCAGATACTCTAAGTATTTATTTATATTTTTTGAAATTATTTGTGATTATAAGTAGTCAAAGAGACCATTGAGGTCCATGTTATCTACTTGTGAAATATGATCTTTGATTAGTTATATAATTACTAAATAAATTTTTTTTGCTGTTTATTAAATCCATGGTAGCCTCTGCCTAGAGTTAAGTCTATTATTTATTATGCCAGGTTTAAATATTTTGAGGTTTGTTTCCTCAATGAGTTCTTGATGTTTTTTTCCCCCTGTGTTCCCTATTTGTGCTTATCCTAAATCTGTAACAGCTGGTTGGGTATCCTGCTACTCTCTATTCTTCAACACATCCAACCCACTGCTTATAGGCTGGCCACATTCCAGAACTTCATCCTTAGTGTTCTCCTGCTGTAGGACTCCTAGATTGCATTTTCAAAACTCCTCAGGAAACCAGGTGTAATAATTGTGGTAGATCCAATTCTTAGAAGACTCATAAAGAAATGTTCTCTAACCCTTAATTTAGTCTGATGTTTGATGTCAATACCCAATAGCTTCTTGAGTTGATTCTCTAATTTTTAGTTTACCATGGTACAATATGCTGCCCTGTTTTTCTTGTGAAAGTATGAGGTTATGTGTAAAATTTCTCTTGTACAAGCTAGTGTGGGGCAATGGCTATTTTGTGAGTTAGCTTTTATTAATCTGTAGTGTACCATGGGCGCCTGGGTGGCTCAGTCGTTAAGCGTCTGCCTTCGGCTCAGGTCATGATCCCAGGGTCCTGGGATCGAGTCCCACATCGGGCTCCCTGCTTGGCGGGAAGCCTGCTTCTCCCTCTCCCACTCCCCCTGCTTGTGTGCCTGTTCTCGCTATCTCTCTCTCTGTCAAATAAATAAATAAAATCTTAAAAAAAAAAAAATTCAGAGGCTGACCGTCAGCCTCTGAAATTGTCCGTGATTTGTTTCATGTCATTTCAAGTATAAAGTATCAAGAACATGGCTATCTTAAAACAAGAGACTTAGCAGACCAAGGATTTTTTTCCATGTTTAAGTTTTTTTGATTACAAGAAACAGAAAGCTGGGCCATATATGCCTCCCTTAGGAAAAAGGAGGATTTATTGGAATGATACATATGCAGACAGCAAACTGGAACAGAGATTGGCTGCTCTCTGTGCCTCTGCTCTTCTCACTCTTGGCTGGCACACTTTTCCATATTCCTTCATCTAAAATCTGGAAAGACCTCCTTCTGAGTACATACTACGAAGCATCAATGCCCTTTATGCCAGGCCACCTAATGGGTAGCCACTCAGGCTACAGATGGCTGCCCTTTGGTTGAGCGCCTATCTCTGCTCCCATCTGTGGCCGTTCCTGCACGAAGAATAGCAGTAATGCTTTGAGAACCACAGAAGCAAACATTGGATTTCACAACCATGAAACATGCTCAGTGTATCTTCCCTCAAACCTTTGTACCCTTCCAGCCACTGGCCTTTCTCCCCTTCTGTAAAGCTTCTGGACAGAGCAATCCCTGCTCATTGCCTCCACTTCCTAACTTCCCACTCATTCATTAGTCCAGTTCATATAATTTCTGCCACCACCATTCCCCTGAATCTGTTGTCTCCAGTGTCCCCAAGATTTCACAGTTGTTCATTCAAGTAGGCACATTTTTGACCTAACCACTCTCCATTGTTTAACATCATTGACCACTTTTTTTCTTGAAAGTTGATCCTCCCTTCGTTTTTAACACATCACGTTTTCTTGGATTTCATATCTCCTTGGCCACTGATCCTTTATCTTCTTTGTCAGCTCATATCATACATACCTCAGAGATACTGCAGGTTTAGTTCAGACCACTGCAGTAAAGCAATATCACAATAAAGTGAGTCAAATAAAAATTTTTTTGATTTCCCACTGCATATGAAATTATGTTGACACTATACTGTAGCTTATTAAGTGTATAAAAGCATAATATCCAAAAAACAATGTACATACCTTAACTTAAAAATACTTTATTGTTAAAAAATGCTGACCACCATCGGAGCATTCAGTGAGTCATAATTTTTTGCTGGTGGAGGGTCTCGCCTTGATGTTAATAGCTGCTGACTGATCAGGGTGGTGGCTGATGAAGGTTGGGGTGACTGTGACTGTTTCTTAAAATAAAACAATGAAGCGTGTTGCATCAATTGACTCTCCCTTTCACAAATGATTTCTCTGCAGCATGTGATGTTTTTTGATAGCATTTTACCCACAGTAGAACTTCTTTCCAAATGGAAGTCAATCATCTAAAACCCTGCCTCTGTTTTATCAACTAAGTTTATGTACTAATATACATCCTCTTGACATTTCAACAGTCTTCACCAGAACTAGATTCCATCTCAAGAAACCACTTTCTTTGCCCATCCATAAGGAGCAACGCCTCATCTGTTAAAGTTTTATGATGTGATTGCAGCAGTTCAGGCACATCTGAGACTCCACTTCTAATTGTAGTTCTCTTGCTGTTTCTACCACATTAGCAGTTACTTCCTCCACAGTCTTGAACCCCTTAAAGTCATCCATGAGCGTTGGAATCCACTTCTTCCAAACTCCTGTGGATATTGCTATTTTGACCTCTTCCCATGAGTCACAGATGTTCTGAATGGCATGTAGAATGGTGAATCCTTTCCAGAAGTTTTCATTTGAGATTGCCCAGGTCCATCAGAGGAATTCCTATCTGGGGCAGCTACAGCCTCATGAAATGTATGTTTTAAATATGACTTAGAAATCAAAGTGACTGGACGCCTGGGTGGCTCAGTCGTTAAGCGTCTGCCTTCGGCTCAGGTCATGATCCCGGGGTCCTGGGATCGAGTCCCGCATCGGGCTCCCTGCTCAGTGGGGAGCCTGTTTCTCCCTCTCCCACTCCCCCTGCTGTGTTCCCCCTCTCACTGTCTCTCTCCCTCTGTTGAAAAATAAATAAAAAGTCTTTAAAAAAAAAAAAAAGAAATCAAAGTGACTCCTTGATCCACGAGCTGCAGAATGGATGTTGTGTTAGCTGGCATGAAGACAACATTCAGTTCATTGTACATCTCCATCAGAGTTCCCGGGTAACCAGGTGCATTGTCAATGAGCAGTAGTATTTTGAAAGGCATCTTTTTTTTTTTTTTTTTTTTGAGCAATAGGTCTCCACAGTGGGCTTAAAACACTCAGTAAACCATGTTGTAAACAGATGTGCTGTCACCCAGGCTTTATTATTCCATTTATAGAGCACAGGCAGAGTAGATCTAGCATAATTTGTAAGGGCCCTAGAATTTTCGAAATGGTCAACAAGCATTGGCCTCAACTTAGAATCACCAGCTGCATTAGCCCCTAGAAGGGAATCAGCCTGTTTTTTGAAACCAGGTATTTACTTCTCCTTTCTTCGGAAGTTTTAGATGAATCATCTTCCAATAGAAGTCTATTTCGTCTGAAATAGCAGTAAAAAACCTGTTGTTTAGTGCAGTCGCCTTCATGAGTTAACTTAGCTAAATCTTCTGGATAACTTGCTACAGCTTCTATATCAGCATTTGCTGCTTCCCTTGCACTTTTGTTATGGAGATGGCTTCTTCCATTAAACCTCAGGAAGCAACTTCTACTGGCTTCCAGCTTTCTGTAGCTTCCTCACTTCTCCCAGCCTTCATAGAATTGCAGAGAGTTAGGGTCTTGCTCTGGATTAGGTTTTGGTTTAAGGAAATGTTGTGGCTGGTTTGATCCTCTATCCAGACCACTAAAACTTTCTCTATATCAGCAGTAGGCCTGTTTTGTTTTCTTATCATTTGTGTGTTCACTGGAGTAGCACTTTTAATTTCCTTCAAGAACTTTTCCTTTGTATTCACAACTTGGCTGTTTGGTGCAAGAGGCCTAGTTTTCAGCTTATTTCATACATCAGCGTATCTTCTTCCCTAAGCTGAATCACTTCTAGCTTTTGATATAAAGTGAGAGATATGCAATTCTTGCTTTCACATAAATACTTAGAGGCAATTGTAGGGTTATTAGTTGGCCTCATTTCAATATTGTTGTGTCTCAGGGAATAGGAAGACCCATGGAGGAGAGAGATGGGAGAATAGCCGGTCCATGAAGCAGTCAGAACACAAACATTTATCGTGCCCCAAAACAATTATAATAATAACATCAAAGATCACTGATTATAGATCACCATAATAATAATGATGAAAAAGTTTGAAATATTGCATGAATTATCAAAATGTGACACAGAGACACAAAGTAAGCAAATGCTTTGGAAAAGTGGTGCTGATAGACCTCTTGATCCAGGGTTTCCAAAACCTTCAATTTGTAAAAATGCTGTATCTGTAGAATGCAATAAAGAGTAATAAAAGGAGGTATGCCTCTGTTTCCCACAGTTTTGTCCTTATATTAATTTTTGCCTAACAGTACTACATAACTGTGGCATAATGATAACCCTATCAGTTAGGAAAAAATCCATTATTTTGGCATGAGAAACATGCTTTTGCCTAGCAAGCATTGATTCCTTTTCTGGTCACTCACAAAATCATAGTCTTATAAAACCCAGTCTAGAATTTTCAAGTTTTTACATATTCTTAAACCATACACGCTCTTGTTTATGGTGAGGTGTCAAAGTATGCCTGTTCTCCTGAACTTTGAACTAAAGCATTTTATGTTATTTATTTATTTTGTAATTTATGGAAGGGTTCTGTGATTCTCATTATGCTTCACATTTGGAACTGAAGTAGTTGTTACATTTTGCCATTGCTTTGGCCCAGCCTTCCATGACTCTTCATTCCCTGTCGTCTTGGTTCAGACTTTATTTCTTCTGATATAAAGGTCCTCCAAGGCCTGGTTTAGCTTCTAGTATTATTCCCTCTAGCCTCTTCCCTACACTGCTAACAGAGTAATTTTGCTAGATACAGGTATGATCATGTCTCTCCCTGCTTAGACGTCCTCAGTGATTTTTCCCTTTCGCCTTCCATCCAGCACATCATCTCTATTCCATAGCTTGAGGGCTTCATGATATGGTTCCTGCCTATCTTTCCAGTCTCATCTCACTGGGCCATTCTCCCTTTCCGATTCTCTTTCAACCACACTACTCCCTAAATCCTATTGTTGCTCAGTCTTAGATAACAGTTAACTGTCTTTGACAGTTAGCAGTGAAAAAAACAAAAACCGCCCTTGGTATACTAAATTATTGAAGATATTTAAAGCTAAGTCAGCATAGCTCCATTTCTAAGAGGCCATTCATTGATCTCATTTCACAAATTGGTTATTTTTATTAATTACTATGTATAAACGAAATATATAGTGGATCAAATTTGTTCCCACTAGTATTTAAGATGTTCTGTAGAACAAAACATACAAGTAAGCAAACTTGGCCCTAGTAGTTAATAAAATTTTTATTTAAGTGTCCTAATATTTATAGTAAGATTGATTTACTTTTTCAAATGTATAGTTTATTTTGATTTTATTTTCCTAATCAACATACTAGTTCTGTGAATTTGAGTGTATTGCTATAATTTACCAAGATTATACAAATTATGTAATTTACCAGAAAAAATATTGGATATCACTGTCTTATCTCTTTCTCCAGTTTTCTCTCTCCTCAGGAATCTGTATTATAAATCTATTAGAGATTAGAATTGATAGCTGCTGAATGGATTTGTTGATTGAATCAGTTACTTGTTATTTTTTACTATTCAGAGATTCCACAAGTGAACTAAGCAATGTTCTTTGGGACCTTCTTTTATGGAGAAAGCGTAGAGGAAGAAGTAGGAAAATAAAATATTGAGTCTTTCCTAGGTTGCTAGGACATCATTTCCTTAAAATACACTTAGTTTTTCTCCTTATGTCAATTTCCTCTGCTTACTTGAGTTGCTCCTAAAGCTACCGAATTTCATTCAGCATATATCTGTAAAAGTCGAGAAGATAATGGCCACAAAGGATTGTTGTGGAAACAAGCTGTTATGTGTAACATACCTACTGTCACAGGATAAACTCTTAATAAGTGATAGCTACTATATTGAGAGACTTTGATATATGGTGGTTTAAAGGTACAGACTTGAGGGTCATTCAGAGTTTGAATTCCTACTTACCCGCTCTGTGAACTTATTATATAAGTTCACAGGGCTTGGTACTTCAATTTCCTTATTCATAAAGTGGGATATAAATACATATCTCATAAGAATTGTATGTTAAGGTATTTAATATAGCATCAAGCCTATAGCAAGTACTCAATAAGTGATTTGTTTTACTCTGCTTTTATCACAGGAATAGTCATTTGTTGAACCACTCATTATGTTGTAGGTTTTGTACAAGACCCTAGATGATAGTGTTTATGATTCTGAAACCAGATTCATACCCTACATCTAATAGATTACTTTGTTTTAGTTAGGCAATATGTCTAATAGGCTGGGTCATGTAGACTAATCCTAACAGAAGTATTAATCAGTCTTCACTGAGCCTAAATCTAGTCAGTACGCAAGCAAAATTTCTACTTGTGGCCCTATGAGAATGAATCAGGTGGCCCCCCACCCCCAAGAGAGTAGGAAGTGTGAGAGAGTCAATCCTTGGTAATCGTAAATGTTTTTGCTATATGGTATATGAGCTGATTCTGAAAAGGCAAATGGAAATCAGTTCAGTGGGTTAGGAAGGAGGAGAGGAAAAAGAAACTATTGTGAAAGCAAAGAAATTACCTTTAGAGTAAGGGAGTGAATATTAAGGAAGAAGTTATATTCTATTAAGCATCAGTAAGCTGGAAAGAGCTAGAGCTGAGAATAAACCCTGAGGTAGCTCCATAATTGAATATTGCCCTGGTAATATTTTATTTATAATTATAAAATACAGATGAACTACATACTATGGACTTTACAGTTATTATTTTGTGGAATGTGTGTTAACGGATAGATTCTGTGCTATAGGAAGATTGCACTGTTACATGCGCCTGTGGATCCCTAAATGCTTAGCATTATCTTTTCTTCCCCCATCACCTATATAACCCAAACCCATCCCCTCACCCATCTCCCTTCTGGTAACCATTAATTTTTTCTCTATAATTAAGAGTCTCTCTCTCTCTCTCTTTCCCTTTGTTCATTTGTTTTGCTTCAAAATTCCACATGTGAGTGAAATCAAATGATATTTGTCTTTCTCTGACTAACTTACTTCACTTAGGATGATACTCTCAAGCTCTATCCACGTTGTTGAAAATGGCAAGATTTCACTCTTTTTTATGGCTGAATAATATTCCAGTGTGTATCTATGCCACATCTTCTTTATCCATTCATCAGTCAGTGGACATTTGAGCTCTTTCCATAATTTGGCTATTGTAGATAATGCTGCTCTGAACATAAAGGTGTATGTATCCCTTTGAATTAGTATTTTTGTATTCTTTGGGTAAATACCTTGTAGTGTAACTGATGGATCATAGGGTAGTTCTATTTTTAACTTTTTGAGGAATCTCCATACTGTTTTCCAGAGTGGCTGCACCAATTTGCATTCCCACCAACAGTATAAGAGAGTTCCCCTTTCTCCACATCCTCGCCAACACCTGTTGTTTCTTGTGTTGTTGTTAGCCATTCTGGAGGTATAAGGGGATATCTCATTGTAGTTTTGATTTGCATTTCCTTCATAAGTGATGTTGAGCATCTTTTCATGTGTCTGTTGGCCATCTATATGTCTTCTTTGGAAAAATGTCTATTCATGTCTTCTGCCCATTTTTAATTGGACTATTCATTTTTGGGGTGTTGAGTTTTGTAAGTTCTTTATAGATTTGGGTACTAACCCTTTATCACATATGTCATTTGCAGATATCTTCTCCCATTCCATAGCTTGCCTTTTAGTTTTGTTGATTCTTTCCTTTGCTGTGCAGAAGCTTTTAATCTTGTTGAAGTCCCACTAGTTCATTTTTGCTTTTGTTTCCCTTGCCTCCTGAGACGTGTCTAGTAAGAAATTGCTGCCAAGGCCAAAGAGGTTGCTGCCTGTGTTCTCCTCTAGGATTTTGATGGATTCCTGTCTCACATTTAGATCTTCCATCCATTTTGAATTTATTTTTGTGTAGGATGTAAGCAAGTGGTCCAGTTTCATTCTTCTGCATGTGGCTGTCCAATTTTCCCAACATCATTTGTTGAAGAGACTGTCTTTTTTCCATTGGATATTCTTTCCTTCTTTGTCGAAAGTTAGTTGACCATATAGTTGTGGGTCCATTTCTGGATTCTCGATTCTATTCCATAGATCTATGTGTCTGTTTTTGTACCAGTACCATACTGTCTTGATCACTACAGATTTGTAATATAACTTGAAGTCTGGAATTGTGATGCCTCCAGCTTTGCTTTGCTTTTTCAAGATTGCTTTGGGTATTCAAGGTCTTTTGTGTTTCCATACAGATTTTAAGATTGTTTGTTCTAGCTCTTTTAAAAAAATGCTGGGGGCGCCTGGGTGGCTCAGTTGGTTAAGCGTCTGCCTTCAGCTCAGGTCATGGTCCCAGGGTCCTGGGATCGAGCCCCACATCGGGCTCCCTGCTCTGCAGGAAGCCTGCTTCTCCCTCTCCCACTCCCCTGCTGTGTTCCCTCTCTCGCTGTCTCTCTCTTGTCAAATAAATAAATAAAATCTTAAAAATAATAATAAAAATAAATAAAAAATTAAAAAAAAATTTTTAAATGCTGTTGATATTTTGATAGGGATTACATTAAATATGTAGATTGCTTTGGGTAGTATAGATATTTTAATAATATTTGTTTTTCCAGTCCATGTGCATAGACTATCTTTCCATTTCTTTGTGTCATCTTCAATTTCTTTCATTAGTGTTTTATAATTTTCAGAGTACAGGCTTTCACATCTTTGGTTAGGTTTATGCCTAGGTAGCTTATTATTTTTGGTGCAGTTGTAAATGGAATTCCTTAATTTCTCTTTCTGCTGCTTCATTATTGATGTATAGAAATGCAACAGATTTCTGTACATTGATTCTGTATCCTGCGACATTACTGAATTCATTTTTCAGCTCTACCCAATTTTTTGGTGGAGTCTTTCAGGTTTTTTTATGTTTAGTATCCTATCATCTGCAAAGAGTGAAAGTTTTACTTCTTCTTTGCTGATTTGGAAGCCTTTTATTTCTTTGTGTTGTCTGATAGCAGAGGCTAGGGCTTCCAGTACTATGGTAAGTAACAGTGGTGAGAGTGGACATCCCTGTCTTGTTCCTGACCGTAGAGGAAATCTCTCAATTTTTCCCCATTTAGGATGATATTAGCTGTGGGTTTTTCACCTATGGCCTTTATTATGTTAGCATTATCTTTTTTAATCCTGGTACACCCAAAGTATAATCACAGTGCATAGACAGAAATGAGCTCTAAAAGGTTTATCTTTTTACCTGAATGGTTAAAGTTGCATCAAAAGACAAGAAAACCTTCAATGAATCAACATGTGAAGTATCACATTTATGTTAACTATTGAAAATAATATTTGTGGAGCTCGTAAAAATAGTGTTATCTAAATACAAATTTAAGGGACGCCTGGGTGGCTCAGTCGGTTGGGCGTCTGCCTTCGGCTCGGGTCATGATCTCTGGGTCCTGGGATCGAGTCCCACATCAGGCTCCTTGCTCAGCGGGGAGTCTCCTTCTCCCTCTGCCTGTCGCTCCCTCTGCTTGTGCTCGCCTCTTTCTGACAAATAAATAAAATAAAATAAATCTTAAAAAAAATAAATACAAATTTAAAAGAGCTGTTAACATGAGTGGAGCATGTACAATATACGAGGGGCTGTGCCAGTTACTTTATATGCTTATTTCAGTGAGACCTCACAGTAACCCTATAAGGAAGATACTATTAATACCCTATTTCCAAACTTTATCACTTTGTAGGTATGATACAACTATTCTCATTTTATATTTAAAACAATTTGATCCTAGGAAAGGTAAGTCAGTGTTATATATTTTATCTGTATATCATATATCATCAAGTTAAAATCTGTTTAAGTGTTTATGAATTTCTGCAATAAAATAGTTTAAATATAGCTAGTGGGAATCATGCTGCAATGTTAACTTTTCTGTTTTTAGGGTTTGGACAGAGGATCCAAAGGCCAAATTTCCACTTTTAGCAGTTTTATTTCAACTGTTAACCAGAAGAAAGAAGCCGCTGAAAACAGAAGTTCACCTACACATCTTGCTTTCCCTAACATCAAGAATGGTAAAATAATAATAATGATGATTATTAAAAGTACACATAGTCTGTGTATTTTGGCTGAAAATATATTATCAAACTATTAAAAAGTAGTTTTTTCATAGGTGAAGTTAATACAATATGAAAAAGAAATAAGCTGTATAAATATTTACAGAAAGGAGCAAAATTGTTATTTTTAGGTGATTGTTTCCTAGGGTAAGGTATGAATGAGATACAAAGCTCATGAATAATAGAATTTGGTTAGGCAGCCAGACACTATACAAATATATGAAAATTCAGTATATTTCCTTTACTTGAGGAATAATCAATTAGAAGACTTGATGGAAAAATAATGAAATACTTAGAAATAAACCTAAAAGAAAGTGAGCTAAACCCATATGAGGAAAACTGTAAGACTTTATCAAAAGACTAAAAGGTTGTGGGATGGAAAAACAGCAAGATGTCAGGTATACCCAGTTTACTCTCTACATTTAATACATTTTTCAGCAGTTTTGGGGCGGAGATATTAAAATGATGCTCTATGTGATCCATAAGAATCAGTGTCCAAGAAGATGCAAGCAAAAATAATGAGGGAGCCCCTTCCCCTGTAGTACATATATTATAAAGCTATTTTAATTGCAGTACTGCCGCAAAGACAGCCAAATAGATCAGTAAAATATATAGTACATAAGTGGTATTCAGTTATTCAAAAAATGGAATTAGGATGACTGGCTAACCTGTTGAAAATAGTAACTTGAGATTTTTTTAAACTACAAAAGTACTAGAAGAAAACACAGGAGGTTATTTATATAAAAAATCTCTTGGCATGATAACAATGCCAAGAGCCATAAAACAAAAAATTGACAAGTTTCAGTATATAAGAAAATTTAAAACTTCTGTAGGAATTTTTTAAAGTTATAAAGTATAAACATGTACAAATGTCATACATAGTCTGTGAAAAACATATCCTTGATCATAAAGACTTTTAATAAATCAATAAAATGAACATTCCAATGAAGAAAAGGCAAAGGATCTGAACAGACTAATCAAAAGAGGAAAAATATGAGCAATAACTACACATGTGAAAGGATGCTCAATCTCACTTGTTTTTAAAGAAGTACAAATTACAATAAAAAGTTTACATTTTCCTCTGTGGTTGCAGAGAATGAAAGGATTTATATCTGTGATGTTGTCTAGGGAATGTGAAAATTGGCACTTTTATGAAGGGGTGACTTAGAGTACTATGTCTCTATTAAGAAAAGTGTGATATGTGTATAAAGTGTCTAGGAGAAGTGCCCACAGTACACTGTAAAATAAAAAACACAAGTTACACATAATAGGTAGAATATGACTCCAGGTTTTTAAGAGTAGGGAAACGTTTTATACTTCTTTAAGCATATAAAGAGGTATGGAAGGATGCCCACCAATCGGTTTAATGGTTTCCTCAGGAGAGTAGAATTGGGTGTATATTATAAATATGCTTTATTTCTCTGTACAACTCTGTATTGTTTTGTCACAGGAAACATCAATTACTTGCATACTTTTAATTTCCCCTGGCCTGTAACAAAACAAATCTGCAAAGGTTTAAATGTCCCTGCACCCAAACAACACAGAACAATCCTAGAAATGTGTAAGGACATAGTTTTTGGTAAATTGCTTGTGTCCATAGCTGTGTGTGGCATAAATTCTTCTCACGCAGATTTTCGGCTGATACTCCATGCTAGTGCTAACTTTTGCAGGTTAGCATTTACCTTATTTCATTTATCAACCTTTGCCTTTGATAACTTCTTTCCTCCTGTATTTATTTACTCAGTGTACACACATATACACACACACGTTCTATCCCCTCAGTCTCACTCCAGGGAGGTACTAGTGCCCTTCATGTCAGTCCCCCAACCCCCAACAAAACAAAACAAAGCTGCAATTGTGGTACCATTAAAGGAATAAAGAAAATGAGCCTATTTGATGGGGAGAGGAATTGAGAGAAATTATATATATTTTAGACATGCTAACTAGATAACAACTGTAAATTATATTCGTGTATTATTTGTGTATACGTTACTTTATCTGAGCCTTGCAGCAATTACATAAAATAGAATAGATACTAGAATCCCTGTTGTATCAGTTTTCTATTGCTGTATAACAAATTACCACAAACCTAATGGTTTAAAAGCAACACCCATTTATTAGCTGATGGCTCTTTGAGTCAGACGTCTTGGTGAGTGTGGCTGGGTTTTCTGCTCAGGGTCTTACAAGGTGTTGGCTGGGCTGGGCTCTGGGGGAAGAATCCTCCTCCCAGCATCTTCAGGTTGCTGGCAGAATCCCTGCTGACTATCAGCCAGGGCTGCTCTCAGCTCCTAAAGAGACCACTTACACAGTCTGCCACCTCTGCTCACAGACCCTCTTGGAATATTGTAGCTTTGTGTTTTAAGGCTGGTAGCAGGAGCCCTTCTGTTGAATCCCCTTCATGTTTCCAGTCTCTCTGACTTTGTCTTTTGCAACCAGTGGGAGAAAACTCTTTGCTTGTAGAAGTCTCATGTCATTAGGTTTTGCGTACCTGGATAATCTCCCTATTTTAAGGTGAGCCAATTAATTATTTATATCTGCACAGTCCCTTTTGTCATGTAATGCAATGTAATCCTGATGGGACACCAGAAAGCTGAGACTCATGCCGGCGGTCTTAGTTTCTGTTTATCACACCATTTTATAAGTATGGAAACAGGCTCAGAGAGGGTAAATGACTTGGCTGAGGTCACTGCTAAGTGTCAGAACCAAAATTCAATCCACATTTTGTGACAAAACCCTTGTTCTTCTATCTGACAGATAGAGGAAATTCCTGATTGACTTGTTTCTCTTGCCTGATTAATCATATCACATTAATCATACAACTCTAATTACATCATCTTCATACTCCCTAATGCTTCCAAAATTAAATAAAAAATTTTTACCTTGACACTCAAGGACGTTCAAAATATGACAGCTTTTCAACGTGATCTCCCACTTTTCTCCTACATATAACTACATTTTAGCTATTCTCCTGGATGCCTCATACCTTACCTCAGAGATTTTGCCAGTTTGTTCCCACTGCCTGGAATGCACTCTCCCCTTTTCCATCTGACA
This sequence comes from Mirounga angustirostris, assembly GCF_029215605.1. Classification (NCBI taxonomy): domain Eukaryota; kingdom Metazoa; phylum Chordata; class Mammalia; order Carnivora; family Phocidae; genus Mirounga; species Mirounga angustirostris. The sequence continues at coordinate 119,978,816 of NW_026991714.1, forward strand.
CATCCTGTCCTTCAAAGCTACTTCTTTCTTAAACCTTTGCTGATTCTCTCCAACCAGATATAGTTCTTCCCTCCTTTGACTTTCCATTTAGGTTTTCTTTTGTTATTACCTCTTATCAGTCAACCCCGTCTTATGTGTTACCATTCGAATACTATTAACTCTTAGACTGTATGTTCCATGAGGGAATAAATACCTTTGTAATCCCCGCAGGCCCCAGGCAGTTACCTGTCCATCAGAGGGTCTTACAGGTACAGTTGACCAGTTGACTCTTGAATGACACAGGTTTGAACTGCATAGATCTATTCATGTGCAGATTTTTTTCAATAAATATAGTACAGTACAGTGAATGTATTTTCCTTGTGATTTTCTTAACATTTTATTTTTCTACCTTATTATTTTAAGAATATGGTATATGATGCATATAACATACAAAATACATGTTAACCAACTGTTTATGTCATCAGGAAGGCTTCCAGTCAACAGTAGGCTATTAGTAGTTAAGTTTTGGGGGAGTCAAAAGTTATACATGGATTTTCAACTGCACGAGGGGTTGGCGCCCCTTCCCCCACATTGTTAAAGGGTCAGCTGTATTTATTGCATAGAGTCAAACAAGAGAGAACCCAGGACGGAGGAAGTAGCTATCAGAGCGGATGTGCCAAAGCAGTAACGTCAGCTGCAACAATAACTCCATATCGTGCTTTCTGTGTGCCACTCCTGGTTCTGACTGCCATACATATGTGAATCCATTTAGTCCTTATTGCAGCTGAAGGTTGGAATTCTTTTCCCATTTCAAAGTCAAGGAAACTTAAGCCACAGAGTTTTAAGTGACTTGCCCTGCATGAACTTACATAGCTAATGAATGGCAGACATAGAAAAAGGAAGAGAGCCAAGGGTAGTTTTGGATAAGGCCTTCATTAAAAGAAGAGTTGGTATAAGAAAAGAAAGTAAGTCCTGAAAGAGGGAAAAGAACCGTGTCGTGCTGTGACTTAGAAATCAGGGGAAAAGAGGGGTGCCTGGATGGTTCAGTCAGTTAAGCATCCAACTCTTGGTTTTCAGCTCAGGTCATGATCTCGTGTGTCAGGAGATCAAGCCCCACATGGAGCCCTGCGTCAGGCTCCACGCTCAGTGGGGAGTCTAGTTGAGATTCTCTCCCTCTGCCCCTTCCCCAACTCACACGCGCGCACTCTCTTTCTCTAAAATAAATAAATAAATCTTTAAGAAAAAGAGAAATCTAGGGAAAAGAAAATTTAAAGAAGAGGATTTGGTCTACGATGTCATTGCTAAGTGAGGACAAGATGAATGAGCACTGAGACAATGCCAAGGATTTGTTGTTTAATGTGTTTATTGGTGACTTTTAAAAGAACAGTTTCAGTAGGATGGTATGAGGAGAATTCAAATTATAGAAAGTTAAGGGGCAGATTAGTGGTGAGGATGTAGGGGCAATGTAGACTGCCTAGCTTGAACTGAAGATTAGCTTGAACTGAAAGAAAAGCAGGGTCTTGCAGAGTAGTGTGGTCAAGGGAAAGGATCTAATATAGAGGGAGAGACTAAAGTTGCAGTAGGAAAATAGAATAATAAAATGAACTAGTAGAATAGAGAAGTGGTATGAGGATAGGATCAAGGAAAAATGCAAAGCATAGGGGTTGAGATGTCAGCTCCAGCAAGGTTAGAAGAGCACTTGTTACTCATACTGTGGAATTAGAGGGAAGAGAGGAAGTAGGAAGAGGAAATGGAAGTAGGAAACTCAGTTCTTCTCGCCTTGAATTCACTAATCTCCTTGGAAGGTATATTAGTTTCCTCTCGCTGCTACAACATAGAACATAAACTTGATATCTTAAAACAACAGAATTTTATTCTCTCATGGTTCTGGAGGCTAGAGGTCTGAAATCCATGCATTGGTGGAATTGGTTCCTTTTGAAGGTTCTTAGAATCTGTTCCATGCCTCTGTCCTAGCCTCTGGTGATTACCAGCAATCCTTGGTGTCTCTTGGCTTGTAGATGCGTCTCTCCAATCTTCGCCTCTGCCTTCACATGGCATTCTTTCCTGTATGTCTTTCTGTGTCCAAATTTCCCTCTTCCTGTAAGGATACCAGTCATTGAATTAGGGCCCACCCTAATCCAGTATGACTTCATCTTAATTTGCTTGCATCTACAAAGACCCTTTTTCTAAATAAATAAAATCTTTAAAAAAAGGGGGGGGGGTGCCTGGGAGGCTCAGTCATTAAGCATCTGCCTTCGACTCAGGTCATGATCCCAGGGTCCTGGGATTGAGCCCCGCATCGGGCTCCCTGCCCGGCGGGAAGCCTGCTTCTCCCTCTCCCACTCCCCCTGCTTGTGTTCCCTCTCTCGCTGTGTCTTTCTCTGTCAAATAAATAAATAAAATCTTTTTTTTAAAAAAAAGATCCTTTTTCCAAATAAGGTCACATTCACAGGTCTTAGGGTTTAGGACTTCAAAATATCTTCAAACATATCTGTGTGACAGACACACACAGTTCAGCCCACAACAGTGTTGAGAATCTTAAGGACTTTGAAATGTCTGCTATGGAGAATGATAGTCAAAAAGAAAGTCATGAATAGCTCTAACCTTTTTCCTTTGGACTGTTTGTTCAAGTTCAATAGCCTTTGCTTCCACACTGATTCCTTTATTCCATTCTGTCTATACTAAAATCCTGATGTCTTAAACCAACTTGTTGGCCCACAACCTACCTGCCTCCTCCTTGGGTGGATGCATTGACTCTGAATATGGTCCATCTGTTTGAGCCCCCACACTTGTCTCTTTTTCCCTCTCATCTGTGCCAGTCTTAATGGAATCTGGATTCAGCCCCAACCTGAACTTGGAGTATTTGTATACACCACTCTAGGGGAATAGACCTCTTAGCAGACTTCTTTTACTTTATTGGAACTCCTAGTGCTGACTTCTCCTAGCTGTTTTGTCTGGATGCCACCTGGATTCAGGTGTGACTTGGAGTTCATGTGTCAGGGCTGCTGCAGAAAGAATTCCTTTATTGAATGGGAAGTTAGTCAAGTCTTCCCAATGTAAGCATGTTTATAATTCCTTATCTTTTGGGAAGCCTCTTTTACTTGCCAGTAAGATTGTTTCCTCAAAGATGCATCATTCTTGGCAGTTATTACAGTTTCCTCCCTCTTCTCTGGTAGCAGGACCTATGCTGGGTATTCTCTAACAGCTTGTCTCCCCATCTGATCTTCAAGTGGTATTAGAGAAGCTGCAAAAGCCCAGCGTGGGTTTACCTAACAGCTGAGGGATGCCTTTCCTCCCTGTAGATCACATGACTAGGTCTGCCTGTCGAGTTGGCTGTCCTTTTGGAGATCAGAGAAGTGTAGGAGTTTTACCTACTACAACAGCTGTTAGGGATGATACATCTTCAGAGAAACAATATAGATGGTAAGTAATGGTGGAGGGGGATTAGCACTACGTTCTCTTATTCTTTTGTATCTTCCTTCTAAAGTGATTATGCCCCCTGTCAGACTTCCTTGAAACATCTTTAAACAGCGCAGAACATCTTTAAAAGAAATGAAGCAATTTCTCCCCATCTCTTTTATAATGTCTTTGCACTCTTGGTAATTCAGAAAAGAGTAGACAGGAACTCTAACGTTTACCTCAAGGACACTGTTCCTCTCCTAGCTCAGTGCATTTCATGAGTTTACTCTAGAAGAGCCCTAATAGGACATAGTGAGCCCTACAGTCTTCTACCTAACTCTGGAGAAATGCGTCCCATGATCTTTGCCACTGTGAAATAGCTCAGGGACAAACAAAGCGGTCTTTAGCTCAAATGGTGATTGGATCTTTGTGTGGTGGTGTCCTATGATCTCTACACCATGAAGCATCACAGAGTTTTCACAGTTCCTCCAAGAGCAACTTTTAGAGGCAGACAGAGAAACAAGCTGTTAGAAGAAACCCAGCGCAGGACTTGCCATCTGGGGAGAGACAAGGACTTGAAATAGCTGCTTTAGGAATCTTACCCTAGAATAAGTATCTCCAAAGCCTCAAATGACCCCATCTCCAGGTTTCTGTGGAGAATGAACTGATTTTAGACTAAATCTCCAAAATCCTTCCCTGGGTCAGAGTGAGTACCGTGGACTTGACTTTTCCTAACTGTGCCTAGGGGAGAAGTGTATCTATCAAGAACTTAGAATATCCTGCGGCATTTATTTGTTTACTTATCTCTTTACTAGTCTGTAGTAAATTCTTAAGCTTCTATTTTGGCGAGGGGAAGAGCTATTCTTTTTATTTTTTATATTGAAGTTAATTTTTTGAGTAGGTGACACATTTGTGTGTTTCAAAAAAAAAATAAAAACTATAAAAACAGGATGTTTCTGACATCCTGTTTTTACATTCTTCCCTGCTGTCTTGTATTCTTCCCTGTGTTTCTTTATGTAAATGAAAGCAAATAAAATATACATTCTCATTTCCCACCTTTTCTAAAGGAAAAGGTAACTGCATATGCATTGTATATGTATATGCACCTTGTTTTTAGGTAGTATATCCTGGATACTTTTCTATATCAGTACATAAAGAGCTCCCTTATTCTTTTTTATAATTGTATTCCACTGTATAGGATGTACTATAACTTATTTAGTAAGATCCTATTAAAAGAAATGAGTTGTGTCCATTCTTTTACTAAACAATGCCACAGTGAATGAATCTGTACATACGTCTTTTTGTGTTTCTGAGATATTCTGAGAAGTGGGATTATTGAGTCTGAGAGTAAATGCATCTGCATTCTCCTTGAATTTATAATTCATCTGTGTATCTCCAGGATCCAGCCTATATGGCACATAAAGTGTTTACTCAGTAAATAGTTTACTGAATGAGGAAATATACAGGAGACAGTTTTTCTGGGTTTCTGGTCTCTGTTGGAATGTCAGACCCATCTCCATAATAAATTCTCTAAGATATGTCCAGCTTAAGACATCTGTTCCACTAGAGGTAACCTTCTGGAAAAGGGACTTTTGAATATTTTTATAACTAGACCCATAAAAGAACATTTCACCTGTGTTTTTGGTTGTAGTTTTACAAACATAAACATCATTGAACTTAGTAAAAAGTACATCTCCAAAAACTAATGAATATATTGCAATATATTTGGCTCTGGTGGCTAAAGTCCTGTGAGTCAGAGTTCTTTTTCCCCCTCTTTTTCCTTTCTCTCTCCCACCTTCCATTTTATTTTTTGCCAAATGTTTAGAAAAGTCACCCTATAGACAATGATGTTAACACCACCTGTTATGACTAATCCACTCTGGTCTCCCTGTTTCAGTTGAGCAGGAACACAAGCAGGGGGAGTGGGAGAGGGAGAAGCAGGCTTCCCGCGGAGCAGGGAGCCTGATGCAGGCAGGGCTCGATCCCAGGACCCTGGGTATCATGACCTGAGCTGAAGGCAGATGCTTAATGACTGAGCCACCCAGGTGCCCCTTGTAGCTCATTTATTACCTGCCTCGTACCCACAAACTGTAAATTATGATATCAAATAAGAACTGAATATTTGAGTTAATTACTACCAGTAAGTGTCATTGTGACCTTAGACATTATACTTCGCCCTCATGAGCCTTCATTTGCTCATTTATAGAATGAGGAATTGGGGCATTATGAGTTGTAAAATATCCTCTACACCAGAGTTTTATGATTTAAAGGGTTCATTTTCAAACATTGATTTTGTTTGATCCTTGTTGAGTTTTGTTTTGACCTTTCATAGTTTACCATGTCCTACTTCCATGTAAATTTAGGGTTCAGTTTTGCTACTTGTTTTTATGCAGGTAGAAGATTTGGCATTATTTAATAGTGGGAAATACATGGGTGTGTAACTTATCCGGATGGGTTTGAATCCTGGCTCTGTAATTTATGATCCTGGAAAAGTTATTTAACCTCTCTGTGCTTGTTTTTCCATCTGTAAAATAGCATAATAAAGAAGCTACCTCATAAGGTTGTAAGGATAAATGAAAAAAAGCATTTAAAAGCATTCAGTTCCATGCCTTATGAAATTCAGTAAATATGAGTGATAATATTATGGGCAGCTAAGTTGTAGGGAAGGGATTGTGATGGGCAGGAGTTTCTATTACTCTTATTTCATGGGTAACTGCACAAATTTTTAAAACTTTGAAACATCACACATACAGAAGAATGTAATCAACAGTAGCATATGGTTTTAGTAATAATAAAAGGAAAGCACATGAACTTAGTGCTAAAATTAAGAAAAAGAATATTACAAGCTCCTGTGAACCCACCCAGTTGCATTGCCCTTCCTTTCTGTCCAGAGGTAACTACTATTCCCTTGATTTTTTTACAAAATGGTTTTGTTGTCTTTATACGTTCCTATAAACAGTATACCACGTAAATTATATCTCTAATTATACACACACACACACACACACACACACTGCTTAGTTTTGAAAAACAGAATAGCAAGCACAAACCTTGGATGTGTAAGGGACAATATTGCCACTATTAGGTGAAGAGATGATAGTCTGAATAGTCTCTGAATCAGATCTGGCTTCAGCTTCCACAAGAATGTATGAGTCCTTTCTGGAGAAGTGAGCAAGGTCATGAGTGAATCCTGGGAAACAAAGGACAACTATTGGCATATCTGACAGAGCTGTGATTTGTTGGACTATCTGTGTATTAGATGTCTGGCAGAAATACGACCTCTCCAGCTGTCAGGAGTACCCCAGGTTAAAGCAGTGAGGTGAACTGAGTGCCCTCAGCTGATTCAGATAGCACAGCAAGAAATGGAGAACAGGGGTTTCATCACCCCACTGGCAAGACAAGCCAAAGTACAGATAACAGTCTGGGCTGGGCTCACCTATTCCTTCTATCTTCAGTTACAAAAAAAGAGTACAGAGGTAGTCAGGATCTTGGTGATGGCAGGCATCAAAATTACTCACTCTTAGGGCACTCTGTTCTAGTGTGTGCAGAATACATCTCTCACCTTCCTGTCCTTTGTATAAGGTATCTGTCTCTCTAGAAGCTTGTAGAATCATCTGTTTGTCTCGGAGTGTCTGAAATTGCACAGAGCTGTGCTTGGTGTGGGTCTAGTTTCATCCCTTTTGCTACATGTTTGGTAGGCCCTTTTCCTCTAGTAGTTCATGTCCTTGAATTCCAAGAAGTTTTCTAGAAATTTTTATTGATGATTTCCTCCCATCTGCTGCTTCTTTCTTTCTGGGTCCCCTATTATTCAAAAGCCAGACCTTCTGAACTCCTAGTTTTCTTTTTTTTTTTTTTTCACTTCTATTTTCCATTTCTTTATCCTTCTGCTATATATTTTAGGGCATTTCCTCAAAACACTTCTACTAAGTATTTTGTTTCTGCTAATATGCTTTTAATGAACAAGAATTCTTTTTTCCCTCTCTGAATATTTCTTCTTTATAGAACCCTCTTATTTCCTGGTTGTACTTTTATCCCTCTAAGTAAATTAGTGATAGGTTTTTATTTTTATGTATGTATGTATGCATATATTTTAATCTTGAGGGTTTTTTGGGTTGTTGTTGTTGTTGTTGTTGTTTTATGCTTATCATGCCATGAATTCATAGGGAATGGGTTCCAGCAGCTCAGGCTCCTTTCCATTGGTTCTTACAAAATGTGCTTTGCTGGGTGGAGCAGGCTGGCACTTCAGTTGGACCCAAGTACCTTTCTCTTCAGCTTCCTTCTTTCTCTGATCATTTTCCTTCATGAGCTTCAAGCACGGCTCTTTGAGTGCTTAATATGCTCAATACCTACATTAAGTCTCTTGGCAAGAATCTTGCCTTTACCATGCTTGTTTACAACAATGCCAACAGCAAGCTGGGTAATACTGTAGACTCTTCCAATTTTGCCATCGTAACATCTGTGGGGCATTCCTTTTTGAACAGTGCCCGTTCCTTTGATGGTGACAATATCACCTTTCTTGTAGATTGGCATCTATGTGGCCAAAGGCCATGTTCTCTAAAAGGCCTAGAGAACATATAGTGGGTGCCTTTCCCCTTTCCCTATGAGTTGATGGTTTTGGCAAATTACTGGAAGATGGTGGTTCCGGTGAAAGGCTAGTGATAGGTTTTTACATTTTTTCCCTCCCTGCATGATTCCTGACTCTTCCAGGTTGCTCTTGTTTATTTGTTTTGGTTTCCACAATATTGGAATCCCTTGAAGGCTTGGCTGAAACACTTGCCCCTGGCCTTTTCATGGACTGCTTGGCTTCCTCACAGCATGGCGACTGGACTCCAAGGTCGAGCACCCCAAAAAGAGACAGCCAAGCAGAAATTGTATTGCCTTTTGTAACCTACAAAACCTACAGCATCTCTCTGTCACATTTTCTCATTAGTGGGGACCCACTAAGGCTGGCCCACATTCCAAGGGAGAAAAGTTAGACTCCATCTTTTCATGAAGGAATATAAAAGAATTTATGGACTTATTTTAAAATGACCACATCTTTTGAATGTAAAATCCCAAAAGAGAACCCAGATCTTTTGAAAACTCTTTTTTTAGAACTTTTTCTTATACCCTGTTGTAGAACACAAGTCGTAACTAAAATCAGGTGTTTAGATGACATATGCATGTTAAGTGTCCATGCTGCTTCAGTTTCTCTATTAGATGTCCTCATATAGTTCACTCTAACAAAGAATTGTCTTTAACTCTTTTGATTGGTTTATAAGTCCTATCCATTTTGTTCTTAAATAGTTGTAGAGGTGGAAGTTAGAAATTATTAAACTAGTGGTTTTCAAACCTGTTGTTATTTTTTATTTTCATAGCAAAACACTTTTTTGAAAAGTAAAATTTTTCTTAGAGCATCATTATATTAGGCAGAGAAAAACTGAGCTGCTCTGAATAAGCACATCCACCAGAGCCAGTCCCATGAGGTGGCCCTTGAAGTTCTTTGGAACCTTGGGAACAGCTGACATAGGTAATTTCGTTTATTTTATAATGGCAAAATTAAGGCCTAAGGAGTTTCAGTGACATGTCTAAGGTTATGAAAGTTAGTAACTGAGCCAACAACAGGACCAAGTCCCTTACTTTCAAGGCTGGTGCTTTTTGTTGTTGTTGTTGTTACTTTATTATTTACTTAATTACAAATTTTTTGGGATAAAGCTTAGAGTATAGCATTTTGCACCAGTGTGTCACCAGCAGCAAATCTTTTAAAACAGTAATTCCTTTCTAGCAATAGAGGGACAAGGAACAGGCCCAGGGTCCTCCTACTGAACACCCAACCTCCATAGAGACTCTTGTTTACCTCTGATGCTCTCGTTGCCATCTGTGCTCCATGGCCAGGAACAGCCTTCAGCGTCCCAATCATGTCGCCAATTTAAAATGTCAGTCTTAATTTTGGTGGCTACAGTTGTGGAAAACCACATATTACTAGTTTCCAACCAGAGTCAGCTTATGATAGCTCTTGAAAACAGTGAGTGAGCTGGCAAAATTTGGCTGATAATCTCACACCATTATACATAGTTGTATTATGATCTTCACGTTTTTTTCAGTATACTTCCAGCCCCCACCAGAGCTCTTATTCTTCTTGCACTGGCTTCAAGTGTTTTACTTAATGTTTCTAAGCGACCAACCAAAATTGGCAGCACTATATTAAAAGCAAGGGAAATGATTACTGCTTATCAATTTAGCACTCAGTGTTCCCAAGTATTGGCTGAATGAAACCAAAATGACAGGTTTTCACTGATAAATATATTTTGTATTTATGGTATTCTATATTGCAGAAAAACCTGCATGTGATAGAACAAAGAATTGCCTGTTCTATTTATAATATCAGTTTGAGATTTAATTAATCTCTCATCACCACATTTATTGATTTTCTCGTTTGAATTAGATTTTAATAACCATCTGTGAGAACAGACTGAAAGCCTGTCTCTGGAAACAATGCCTTGGTATTTAGGGACAGGAGAGCAGCTGTGAGCTGTTGTTCTTCCTTTCTTAATAGCTGAATGTCACATTCTGTAGTTTGGCTTTCATTCACTAATGTGAGCAAACGATCTGCCTTTCTTTCTGACTCAAGTTCCATTTACATAGTACGTTAACATTCTGTATTATTCTTCAGTCTGAGTTACCTTGTGACCTAAAAATAAATCCTGTCTGGGCCTCTGGTTCTAATTTCACCCTATAATCCTCTTGGCCTTAGCATTACTATTTCTCTTATATAAGATCTTCCCACTCTCAGGCTTTGCCAAAATGCAGTTCTCTTACTAACTAAAATTTCACTCTTCTTCCACCTCAGCATGGTATTAATAAAAATGAGTGGGTATAAAAATGTGTATATATGCTCTGTGAGTGAATAAGTTAATTTATATTTGAATGAGTCTGTGTGTATCTAATAGTGGGTGTTTATAGCCAGGTTGGGAAAGGTGTGTGGGAAGGGATAGGAAAGGGTAAGCCTGGTGAAGAGGAAGAGAAACTGTAGAGGAGCCTCACTAGTAACAAGACTAGTGTTGGAGAGAGGAGACTGTTTGTTTGCTGCTGAGATGCCCATTTCTTTCTTACTAATAAAGATTTCCAAACATAAGAAATCATTTGTAGAAGTACCTAATTTTACTTGCTAATGAATTGAACCTCTGTCCAATACGTGCCTAAAGTAAAAATTACTAGAAATTGGATATTTCCGTATTTAATAAAGGGTATAAAAATCAGTTATAGAAGTGAATTAAAGACATTTAATGTTTTGTACTGTCAGCACCATTGTTCTCTCCTAATACCAAACAGTGTTTCTCAGTGTGACCCTCAGACTGGCAGCATCAGCATCATCTGGTAACATGTTAGAAATACAAATTCTTGGGCCCCACCCCAGACCTACTGAATCACAAACTCTGGGGAAAGGTCTAGTAATCTGTGTTTTAACAAGCTCTTCATGTGATTCTGATATACAGTAAAGGTCAAAAATCATTGCTTTTAATTATAAGAAATTGGCATCTCTGTAGTAACTTCTAATATGAAAGATATTTTATTGTAAAATATACCCTAACACTAATGAAATTTATCTTAGTTTATTGAAGTTATAGATCCAAGAATAGATATTTGATTGGGTGAGTGGATAAGGAAGGAAAGACCTTATAGCTATGTTCCTACCGTGATGATTAGATAATAGCTATGTTTGCTTAGTTGAAAATATATCCTGATTACATAAGAGTAGAATTAAATTCTACATATGTACATTTCACCTTGTAGAATTTAGAGTATATAAAATATTCACCTGTTTGGTTGGTTTGGAAGTATTAACAATTTTGAGAAAATACAATGACCAAAATAAAATGCTTAGTAGATGGCTCAACAGCAGAATGGAGGAGACAGGAATAAATGAGCTGGAATATAGAACAATAGAAATTACCCAGTCTGAGCAATAGACAGAAAATAGACTAGAAAGAAAACGTGAATTATCTCAGAGACCTATGGGACTGTAACAAAAGAGGATACCTTCTTGTCATTGGTGTCTTGGAAGGACAGGAGAAAGAGGGTAGGCTGAAAAAGTACTCAGAAATGACTGAAAGCTTCCTATATTTGGCAAGAGATATAAACCTAAAGGTTCAAGAAACTGAGCAAACCACATACAGGATAAACCCAAAGAAATCTATGTCAAGACATATGATAATTTAACCTATGAAAACTAAAGACCTCTGAAAAGCAGCCAGAGAAACACAACACCTTACCTATAGGATAAGATAATCATAAACCGAGAACAGGAAGAGATATAAAAGGTACAATTTCTACACTTCACTCCAACTGGTAAAATGATAACACCAGTAGACTCTGATAAGTTTTGTGTATATAACATAATATTTAGAGCAAATAGAATTCTAAAAAATGTTCAAGTAACCCACAAGAAGATAGGAAAAACTTAAAAAATATTAAAAAAATAAAATAAAAATGACAAACTTAAGCCCTAATAGATCAACAATTACATTAAATGTAAATGGTCTAAAATACATCAATTAAAAGAGATTGGTAGGGTAGATTAAAAACATGACCTAACTGTATGCTGTCTATAAGAAACTCAATTCAAATATAACAATATAGGCAGGTTGAAAGTAAAAGGATGGGAAAAGATATATAGTAGTGGCTATATTAATATCAGATAAAGTAGACTTAAGTTACTGGAGAGAGAGGGGGACATTATATAGTGATAAAACTAGACTTACAGGAAACAATTAGAAATATTTTTTAAAATTTTAGAAATAAAACAGAAGGAACACAAAAGCAAACATACATACCAGATAATGCCTTAAGAGAACTAGAAGATGAAAAGAAGGAAATGTTTAAAATTTAAAAAGAAATGAAAAAGAGCTGAAAAAGAAATTAAAATTGAAATAGGAAGTCTAACATCTGGGTAATTGGAGCAAGGAGGGACTTGATAAGACTCTATTCCTCAACGGGTTAATGGTTTCAGAGGTGTTTATCTTATAACAACTCATTAAGCCGTCCATTCCTTTTGTGAGATTTTTCTGTATTTGTTTTGTTTTACGATTAAAAGATTATGAAATGCAACAAAAAGGCAAACAGTGAATGGGCAAATATTTGCAAAGAAAAAAACAGAAAAATGTCGTGCAAATTGATTTTTTTAAAAAGCTAAAACTATAATAAAGAATTACAGAGGATGTAAATAAATGGTTTACATATATTCAAAAAGGTAATAAACACTAAAAACATTGAGCCTCACTGAAATACTTCTTGGAAGACAACTTTCGGGAAAGGAACAAAGGAAATAAACTTTATTTATATCTTATCTGTGGATAACTTTTAATTTAAGATATGGCCTAATATCTGTTGTGGGTGAAGTTGGGGTTGGGAGGGACTGGTGGCAATAGAGACTTCAGGAGATGCCCTTTACTGTGGTAGGATTTCTGTTATATGATCCCAAGGTGAATGCAATACAAAATAATTCACTTGTTTTCTGCTCATGTTGAGTTAGCCTGACATTTTATAATTTGGAAAATTTTTACTATTAATTACATTGAATGCTTTTTTTATACTTCACAGTGAGAGACCTACCACCAATTTGCCTTGATGTTAGACAAAAACAGCGTGTTTCTATAGATGCATTACCATCTGAAATGAAGGCCCCAGTTCTTTCAGAATCTGTCCTTCCTAACCAGTCCAAAACTATGAAAGACTTTCAGTAAGTTTCAGCTCACTGTTAATATGTAGACGTATAGTCATCTAATGCCAGTACTCTACATAATTTAATATTTTTGTGTGAGAAATTGAACTTGTGGCTCATTGTAAGGCATTGGTCAAGAGTGAAGACACAAAAGACTAGATGTCTCAAGTTGAATGTGAAAACAAATGTATAAATAACAGATAAGGGGTAGGTAATGTTGCAACAAAAGAAACAACACTAAATAAGAGAATATGAGTTAAAACAGACAAAAGGAGATAAAGATGGTGATAAAATAATAAAATGTTTCCTTTTTAAAAAATATTATTTCATCTGCTATGTGACACATAAACCATAAAAGCTATGTCACTACTGAAAATAATCCAATGAATATTGAAGGACTAAGTGATAATGAGAAAGTAGACAGAGAAAGTAAACAAAATTTCTCAAGTTTAGCTATGAAGTAAAGGAAAGAAAGTGTTAATTGTGAGGAGCATGTCAAGAATGACCTTTCTAAAAAGCAAGTAAATGGAAAGCTGAATAAATATCATGATCCATTTAAGAATTATAAGTTCATAAACTGTATTTATATAATTGGAACATATTGTATTCAGCTTCAATATTTCAAATTACATGTTTGGTGACATTTATTTTTAAAGAAATAATGCTATTTTATCTGAATAATATTTCTATCTGTTATAGTTAATGTTTGTTTTCATTTTAGGGAAGATATGGAAAAAGTTAAGTCATCAGGAGATTGGAAAGCAGTACATGATTTTTATCTAACAACATTTGATTCTTTCCCAGAACTAAATGCTGCATTTAAGGTAATAACACAGAAAACACATTTTTCACTTTTAGTTTTAAATTTTCCAAAAAAGATACAATAACTTAGCTCTTTTTCTACCTAATATTGACTTAAGCAGCTGTGTAAACATATATACATATTAATTTCAGAAAGTATACATATCACAAATAAATATTACTTAAGTGATATCATAAAGATTGTTTACATTTGTACTAATGATGATGTTTGACTCCATTCTTTCAGTTTTAAAAAACAAAGTGATTATACTGGCTAATTGAACATGATAATAAAAAATAAATATTAAAAAGTGATTAAAATAATTCTTATACATTCATTTTTATTTCTAGCAACTTTGCCCAAAAGTTCTTTTTCATCATCCTACTAAAAAATATTAGAAATTATGAAGGAATAGTTATGGTTCAAAATTACTAAGAACAGTCCTTAAATGTTATATACACTTAATTCATTAATTGAATTTGCAGAAAGATGCCACCGCCTCCTTTAATACCATTGAAGACTCTGGGATTAACGCTAAATTTGTGAATGCTGTATATGATGCCTTACTTAATACTGTAAGTATTATTTATGAACAGATGCAAACAGTATAATTCTTTGTCTCTTTTGTATTTCAAAAGCAGCCACACAAATATTGTAATAATCACCTTGTAACATAATTATATAATTGTACAGTAAATTTAGTTGAAATTCTCAGAAAGTTAGGTATTTTTTATATTTTTTTAATTAAATGAGAATTAAGCAGAAAATACTTTTATGTCCAGTCCTTCTTTAGGAAGGCTTGCTGAAATAAAATCATGCTTCACTTAGCCAGAGAAAAGAGATAAACTATTTGATTGTATTGGCATTGCACTGAATCTATAGTGGTTCTCAAATTTTACTATGTATCAGAATCACAGGAAGGGCTTCTTAAAATACAGAGTTTCAGATTCAGTAGTTCTGGGGTAGAGCTCAAGCATTTGTGTTTCTAACAAGTTCCCAGGGACCACATTTTGAGAACCACAGTGCTATAATTGAATTTGTGAGGAGTGGACATTTTTTTTTAATCCATGAGCATGGTATATCCCTCCAATTACTTAGATCTTCTTTAGTTTTTCTTGGTGATACTTTGTAGTTTTCTGGATAAATGTCTTACACATATCTTGTTACATTTAGTTCTAGTACTTGATTTTTTTTGATGGAATTGTAATACTTTCGCTATGCGCAAACAATGAATCGTGGAACACTACATCAAAAACTAATGATGTAATGTATGGTGATTAACATAATGTAATAAAATAAAATTAAAAAAAATACTTTCATATATTTATCTTTATTTACCATACCAAATTCACTCATTAATTCGAATAGTGCATCAATAAATTTATTTGGATTTCCTGTATGGACAGTCCTGTCATTTGTGAAAAATGAGACTTCACCTCTTCAGTCCTTTTATCTTGCATGTATGGATGGATAGATGTAAGTATTTGCCTTATTGCACTGGCTAGGACCTCTTGTAAAATTTTGAATAAAAGAAGTAATAGCAAACATCTTTGTCTTATTCCTAATCTCAGTATTTTACTATTAAATACATGAAAAGGTACATTATTATTATGTATTGTCATGTGAGAAATGTAAATAACATTACACATCCGTTCAAAATGAGTAAAATTTTTTTAAGTACTGAATTGGCAATATTGTGCAGCAACTGGAACTTTCATACCCTGATGAGGTATGAAACTAGTACAACCATTTTGGAAAATTGCTTGGCATTATTTACTAACACTAAGCATATACATATACATATACATATACTGTGACCCAAAATGTTCCACTTCTAGGACGTTTGTCTGACCTCTTTTGACTTGGAGTGATGTCAGTGTCTTATAGACACTAAAAAATTAAATCTACAACACAAGGGGAAACTCTCTAAAATGGAAATAAGATTTTTTTTTTAGTATTTGAATTCTTAAACTGTATAGGAATGTTATTTTATGCCTTTTCTGCCTTTTCCAAATCCAGTAATGAAAAAAAATCTTATTTTTTTATTGAACATAATTTCATTGCTCTTAATAATGAATTGTGGATCTACCTGCTAATTATAACTTTTTACTGGTAGTAATAAATATATTTAAATATATGCAGTCATTTTATATTGTTAAACATGCTAATCTTGGACTCGTGTTCATGATTTTATCCTGCCAATCCAGGGAAACTGAAAATTTTTTCAGTTATATAAAACCGATGTTGGTCATCAAAGGGCCACCATATACGTTTGTGCAGTTTGCTGTGCCACGGCACATCCCAGGGAGCATTCTCGTTGTAATCTTATGTCATTGGTGCTCTAGCACTCTCAGATGTGAAAATCATACTACCGTAAGCAGTCCTCGGTCATCAAGTCTGATTTTAACTATTGAAACAGATCTGTAAATATAAATAACATATAAAAGTCACCTAAGTACCTAATCCTAATTATTTTATGATTTTCTTTTGCCTGTAGCCTCAAGACATTCAGAAGACAGTATTAAAGGGAATCATTAACAGCCTATTACGAGAATGGAAAGGGTAATTTTAACTAATATTTAGCTAATCAATATAGATAATTTCTACATCCCATACATCTTTAATGTATATGCATATATTTTACTCTCAGAAAAGATTTTAGTTGTTTTAAAAACAGAGATCAGAAAGAAATTATAAACCATTTATAACAAAGCAAAAACACTTACGACAAAGCTTTTTAACTTGAGTTTTGTGACTTCTCAGGAGGGTTTATATGTGGGCTTCACAGGATCTGTGAATCCTTTAAAATTATATATAAAATTTGTTATGTACAGATATATGTGTGGTATAAAAATGGGATGCATAGTTACATCAGTAACCTAGAATTAAATTAAATGGACATTAAATTTAGCTTTGGATTTCTTGGTAGCTAGAGCAAAGTTTTTCTAAGGAAATGTAAGTTTGGCTACTGAAATATTTTTTTTCCTGGAACTAAATCTTGAATCATTATATAAGGAATGATGGGCAATGTAATTGATAATGTTCGAATACCAATGGATATGCAGAACACAACAATATACTTTGAAAAGTCCATAGTATTTAAAATGATATTATTTAAGTAGCATATAACTTAAATAATAGCTTCTACTAAAGCCAAAGGAATACCATTAAATTATAATTCAAGTGTTTATATTAAGCCCCATTTAAAAATAATATCAAAATTATTGAATGTTAAGGGACACCTGGGTGGCTCAGTCTGTTGAACATCTGACTTTTGGGTTTGGCTCAGGTCATGATCTTGAGTCTTGGGATCCAGCCCCACATCGGGGCTCCGCACCCAGTGAGGATCTGCTTGAGATTGTCTCCCTCTGCCCACTCCCCATTCATGTGTGTGCTCTCTCTCTCTCTCTCAAATAAGTAAATAAATCTTTAAAAAAATTATTAAATGTTAAATGTACCCCATATTTTTTAATAACATTGCTCTGATTTTCAAAGAAATTCATGGTTATTACATAAATGTAGAAAAGGCACTGCTAGTATTATTAAAAAAAAAGTAAACATGTTAACATTTTGCCATCTTTTTTCTGGTCACCTTTTTGAAACAAATGAAACCATACTGTATAGTTTGATGTGATTTTTTAATAGCATTTTTCCTAATTTGTCATTATGGTAGTAAATTTGCATTTTCCTTGAATTATATGGTTTTGGTTGAACCCATAGTGCTTCACTGAAAATGGAGAGATTTAGAGTGTAGGAGAGCTCCTGAGAGAAGTGGAAGCCCAGTGGCCTGACCCCGCCCCAGCCTGAGTCCCCTCTCATAAGCACACTCTCACTGCTTTCCAACCCTGCTCCTCAGAAGTGTGCCTGAGAGAGATTAAATGATAATTCGATGTGATTATCTATCAAAGGAGCATGTGGTCTTTACCCAAAAGTCTTGTTTTATTTTGGATTTTTTATAACAACAACAAGATCTAAAGTTTACAGACTGTTTATTATGGGCTAGGCACCTTTCTAACAATCTTCCATGTATTTTTCATTGAATCTTCACTGCAATTTTATGAAATAGTTAATATGATTACTTTCATTTCACAGTGGAGGAAACTAATTTACAGAAAAGTTAAAGAAGTTGCCCAAGTTAACACAGTAAGTGCCTGAGTCAGGATTAGAACCTAGGCAGTCTGGCAAAGAGCCTGTGATCTCAACCACAACTTCAATGCCCAGAACTGTGTACTGCATTAAAATACTAGTACATGGGACAGGAATTTGGAAATTGTCATGGTATTGCTATAAAATGGAAAAATAGGGCTCGCCTATCACCAGGAATTTCAATATTTATGAATTGCCCTGAGTGTTTTAAAATATTTTCAAATTGGGGCACCTCCAGCTCAGGTCATGATCCTGGAATAAAGCCCTGTGTTGGGCTTCCCTGCTCAATAGGCAGTCTGCTTCTCCCTCTCCCTCTGCTTCTCCCCCTGCTTGTGCTCTGTCTCTCTCTGTCTCTGTCTCTCATAAATAAAATCTTAAAACTAAATAAATAAATAAAATATTTTCAAATGTAATTTCTAAAACATAACAGTAGTCCCATTCAGAAAATAGTCTGACAATTATGTAGACTATTATAGACAGAAATAGTTTAGAAACCTTGTAAACAATTTAAATTATTATTCAGTCAAGATAATTCTTCCACAAAGAAATGTTACTAAACATTTCTGTATACACATGTGTATACATATTTCAAATTTTAACACGTATGTTATATATTTATATTTCAGACTATGTAGCTTTACATTTTGTAAAGGTCATTTAGTACATTTGGGACAGTGGTTTATGTTTTCAGATTTGTTTTGTAATTATAACAGAAAAGTAATCATTTGGTCATTTTCTTTTTTTTTTTTTAAAGATTTTATTTATTTCTTTATAGGACAGAGAGAGACACAGTGAGAGAGGGAACACAAGCAGGGGAAGTGAGAGAGGGAGAAGCAGCCTTCCCGCTGAGCAGGGAGCCGGACGTGGAGCTCGATCCCAGGACCCCGGGATCATGACCTGAGCTGAAGGCAGACGCTTAACGACTGAGCCACCCAGGCGCCCCTATTTGGTCATTTTATTTTCTTAAAGGAAATTCAAGGAGATACTGGGAGATGAACCTTTTTTCCCCCAGCATTTAGTTTTGAAAAATTTCAAACCACAGAAAAGTTAAAGACAATGAAAACTCATATACCTTTCACCTAGATTCACCAGTTGTTAATTTTATCCCTCATTTGCTTTTTGCTTTCTCTCCCTGTGCATGAGTGTGTGCATAATTATTTTTTTTAGTAAATGAAGACATCATGACACTTAACCTCTAATTACTTCAGCATGTATTTCTTAATAACCTTTTCCTACATAACCATAACACTGTATCACACCAAACAAATTTAATGTTTTTCTAATAGTACTCTCTAAAATGCGGTCCACATTTAAATTTCCCCAGTTGTCTCAAAAGTGTTCTTTAATATCTGGGTTTTGGACCCAGTCAAGGATCATGAATTGAATCTGGTAATCTTATAGGTGAATCATTTTTAATTCAAGAAGTTACTTTAGAGTATCTTTGAGAGTGTATTCAATAGAATCTGAGAGGGTGAGAAAGAAACACTCATCAGCTTTGGGAATAACAAAAACTCTTGGTCAAATTTGACAATGTGAAAATCCAGATTAACATGGAAAAAAATTACAAATTAGTTACATCTCAGAGGTATTCAAATATTAATTTAATTTCCAATTTAATTAGAAACATACTAGATGAATTTACCATGTGATTTGATTTGCAGATATTTCTATATCTATCACTTCAGAAATAGATATATAAACACAGCGTATTTTCTTTCCTCAGAGCATCAGTATTCTTACATGAGATATCAACTATCCTTTATTAAAACAAAAATATAAGTATTCTAAAATTGTTGATTATTCATCAGGCTCTTAACTCTTTCCCAAGTTAGTCATGATATTTACCTCATAAAATGTTATAGCCTACTTAATTTACCTTTCTCTTTTAAGATTTTCTTTATTTATCTGAGAGAGAGAAAGCGTGTGAGAGCACAAGTAGGGGGAGGGACAGAGAGAGAATCTCAGACCCCATGCTGAGTGCGGAGCCTGACACAGGGCTCTATCTCACAACCCTGAGATTCTGACCTGAGCTGAAATCAAGAGTCGGATGCTTAACCAACTGAGCCACCCAGGCACCCCTACTTAATTCATCTTTTAGGTGTCTTCAGAACCAGCCAAGAGTAAGCACAGAAGAACCTATATTCCCAGCATATTATGAATCTGTTACTGTCTCAGTAATCATACATACTAACTGAAGTCTCATTTTTGGCTTTTACCAATGCAGTTCTCACAAAAACATGTACTAATCATTTTTTGTTAGATGCTATAAGATTAAATACTAATCTGTAATCAATTATGCTTATTTCTTTTACAGTCCACGAACAAAAGATGATCTTAGAGCATATTTTATACTTTTACAGGTAAGAAAGCAAGAACTGAAGTTGTCTAATTCAAATCTCAGTCTATGCATGTGTTAAGGGAAATGATATCAAGTACTAAGTATTATTTTGTGCAACATTATTGATATTTTTTGATTATAGTGTAACCAGAGCACTAAAGTTATAACAAACAATGGGAAGCTAAATTATCTTTGGGATTAAAATTTTAATGTAGTTCTTGCCTTTCTGCTGTGGTATTCAGGAACAAGCAGAATGGAAGCACCTTTTCTTCCTCCAGTCAACCCCTTATAACTAGCTTTAATGGGCTGCAGAACTTTCTTTTATTTCCCAACTAGTAGGTTTCTAACTTCTCTAGGTATTTTTAATAAATGCTTCCATTAGAATTCTAATGGAAAAATCAAGGTGATTGCTTATGTTTGCTAAAGCAAAGGTGATGAACTTTTTCCTCTTGAGAGAGACAGATTCGTAGATACAAAAAAATAAGGTCCAGACAAATGAAAAGCAATTTTTAGTTTGTATTATTTTTTTGAGAAAGAAGTATGTTATTACATAGCTAGCATACTGCTTTTGTATTAGTCTTTACAATTTACAAAAGGTGTTTGTGTATATTATTATCTCATTTAAAGGTAAGAAAAATTATGTTAAATAAGATACAGTGTTTAGTTAAATATTATGTCCAATAAAAGGAAATATGGACAGTAGGAATAAAAGAAGGGGGAGAAAGGAAAAAAGTAAAAGTGGGAAAAAGAAGTTAAGTAGACAAGAGGTAGTTGAAAGATATAAGAAGGGAAAGTAGAGGGTAGGAAGGACAAAAGCAAAACTAGAAGAAAGGGAGGAAATGTATGTAGATAGTAAAAGCTAGAGAAATGACAACCGAGGTTCAGATTTTGGGAGTGAGACTGTTAGTCAGCAGTAAGCTCTGCCCATGGTACCTTCTCACGAGCACCACTTGGGGTGGCTCTCAGCAGGAGGCACTCTCTGATTGTGAATTTGTCCTTGCCAGGAAGTCAGTTTTGTGAAAAATACATGGTGCTCTCTTAGTTCCCACAATTTCAGTTTATTTTTCAATGATACTATTTTTTTCCATGAAGTTCTGAAATGCACATTGTGATAAGAGTTTAGGTTGTAGAGATGTAACTAGAGGCTTCGAGCAACTACTTCGGTGTCCCTTTGACATTCGAAAGTTGTCCGAAGCTGTGATGTGGCTCTCTCCTTGTTCTTTGTGAGACATGCACCTAATTCATCTCACAGTGGCAGAAGTTTCACAACCAGCTTTTACTTCATTTTTCTAGCATTCTTTTTTTTTTTTTAATCAAGGAAGAACCAGGTTTTTCGTTTAATTGGATGATAGTGATTGGCACAGAGCTAGGAGCCTTACATACATTTTCTTTTTTACTACTTAGAACAAGTAAGATAGCTATTATCATTCCTATTTTAAAGATGAGGAAATTGAGAATCAAAGTTTAAGGAACACGCCTAAGTGATAGAATCAGTCCTCAGACCCAGATTTGTCTTAATTTCAAAGCTCATGCTCTTTCTGCTATACAGCCAAAATCGAAATTTCTGTTAATTAAATAATTAAACAGATTATTGTTTTATAGGATTTCACCCAGTATTTCATAATCTCAAATTTAGTTTCCTAATGTACCACTTAGTTCATTAAGCTTAGTGTCTTTCCTTTCACACGTTAACAAAATTTTAACACAATTATCTGTCATATCTTTTTCAGAATCCTCAATTCAGTAATACATCTACGTATGTCATCTATGCTCACTTGCTGCGACAGATAGCTGCCTTAGTGGAAGCTGATCATCATTTCCTGGTTCACTGGCTTAAAAAGTAAATCACTCTGTCATATTAATAAGAACTCTTATAATCGTACAGTTTCAAGTTTGATATTAGTGATTTTATAATAAAATATATTTAAATGTTTTCAGGTCTTTAGAAATGATCTCCTAATTAACAGTACTTCAAAGCCGATTATAAACATATACCTCAGTACCACAGAGAGGGTAATTAAAAATCTGTTTTTAAAGCAAGTAACCATTTTGCTGGTGCAAACTGTTATTGAGGTTTCTATCCACTGCTTTCGCTTACTACACAGCACCTGCCTGTCAGTGGTTTTCGTATAGCTCAAGATGGTGACCGGATTTTCTCAGATACTATTTCAATTTGTGTCTTTTTATTTCCTATCAGTCTCACCATTACTTACATAGTGCCTTTTCTTTTTTTTTTTTTTTTAAGATTTTGTTCATTTATTTGAGACAGAGAGCATGAGAGGGAGGAGGGTCAGAGGGAGAAGCAGACTCCCTGCCGAGCAGGGAGCCCGATGCGGGACTCGATCCCGGGACTCCAGGATCATGACCTGAGCCGAAGGCAGTCGCTTAACCAACTGAGCCACCCAGGCGCCCTACATAGTGCCTTTTCAATCAGTCTTGATATCAGTCAGTCTCACCATTACATAGTGCCTTTTCCTTACCTAATAACGTCATCATAAAATATAGATTAGCCATCAACATGAATTTATAAAAAATACAGTCTGTTTTTTCATAGAGCTATACTCACATAAACAATGACTTTTCTCCATGATTGATAAAATGTTAGAGGCAAAATATTTTCAGAATTAATTTTAAATAAAATCGGCTCTCATTATTCATGGTATTTATGTTCTATAAAGTCACTGCTAACACTGAATTAACAAATACTGAATCATTGATCCTACAGGACATAACAGGGTTAGGTTCCTATGAGCTGCTGGTCTAGCATCCACATCAACCGATAAGTACATGATCTTATTTTTACTGCATTGCATGTAAAGACATCTTATTTAATAGAAGTTATTGATTCATTAGCATTGAACTTGCGACCAACAGCACTATGACTAATGTCTGAAGAAATTTTATCTAACACAAGTTTATTCTCCATAAGGTACCTCACATTCCTCTTGTGCTTTAGGAACACTAGACAGAACTTTAGCACTACATTTTGGGAACCATTTTAAAACACCAGAATTACTAATTAAAAAGCACAAAAATGTGGAAAATATGACACTAAACTGTAAAGAATACTCATTTACAGTATGGGAGCTAAAACAAGAAGGCAGAGTGTTTCTTTGTTCGACCTCAGCTGGGAATATGCACATCTGGCAACTCACATTTTTTGCCATTCTGCACATCTGCAAATGACCGTGACTGAAAGATCCACTAATATTGATTTTGGGGTTACAATTAAATTTTAGGAAGTAGGCAAATTTGCAAATACTGAGTCTAAGTAACAAGGATTGACTGAATATTGAAAGCCTTAAAAATGAAATGCCTAATGCTAACGTTATAGTAATTTTGGTGTTTATTTCTTATTTAAGAAACAATACTCCAGGTAAGATTTGCATCTTTTCAAATATTTGGCAACTTAAGAAATAGAATTTGGGGGGATATTCTCAAATTTTATGTGTACAGGATACACTTTGATAGCTAACATATAGCCAAAATAGAAAATGTGATTTGATTGGAATTATTTCAAAATCTTTACCAGATTATCCCAGAAGAGGTTCAAACAGTTGGTAGAGAGATTGCTGCAGTTTATTTCTTTGCGCCTGTTTCCTGCAAAGCCTGAAGAATTTCCACCTATAACAAAGTGTTCCTGGTGGATCCCATCAGCATCCAAAGTGTTGGCTTTACTTAGTAGGTTTTATTACTCTGTCTTCTCTTTTGTTAAATATTAGGGACATTTCTGTAAGGATCTCAAAGTACTGTAGAGGCATTCTTAAATTTTAAAACCTTCCTTTGAAGTGAAGAGTTGTGATTTTTTCCTGTTTTGATAATGGATTTCACATTTAATGTATAGCATGAAAAAGCTTTATGCATTTTATTGGGCAGTATTCTGTATTCTGGCCATCTGCTGCATGTGACCTGCTAAGTAGAGACCCTTAAGAAACAGGCACTTGTGTTGATTCCCAAGAACTCCTAGGAGAGAACACACTGATGGAAAAGTAGTGTAAAGAGGGGCTCACCTGTGTACTCCCTTTACTATACTGTTCTAATCCCCACCACAAGCTGTTTTATAAAAGCAAGAAATGATTGGCTGCATCTGAACCACAATTTTTTTAAAAGATTTTATTTCTTTATTTGAGAGAGAGAGAGTGAGCACAAGTAGGGGAAGGGGCAGAGAGAGAAGCAGACTCCCCCACTGAGCAGAGAGCCTGGGTTGCAAGCTTAATCCGAAGACCCTGAGATCATGACTTGAGCCGAAGGCAGACACTTAACCCACTGAGCCACCCAGGTGTCCCCTGAACCACAATTTTAAAACTACTTTTTTAATTAGGAGCTACGGTTGGCTTAAAATAGGAATTTCTAGATAAAGTCTATCTGGTGAGCATGAAAATGTTCTTATTAGAATGAATCATGCACATGTTAGAAAAGATCATTGTTAGAATTTATCTTTACAGATACTGCAAACAGTTTGGTTCATCCTCCCCTTATTCCTTATACTGATTTCTATAATTCAACATTGGATCACATTGATCTCATGGAAGAATACCACACCTGGCAGAGCTTTGGAAACTCTCACAGGTACAATCAGAAGCTCATTTTGATTACTTACCTAAATGAAATACTATTCAAAATAATGACTGGATGTTAAATTTGTATAAATTTAAGTATGCACATATCTTTATATATAAACTTATAGTTTAGATATCCAGCCCTGAAACATCATTATATTTCTTAAAGCATTTTCTTTTTCTTACATTTTGAATTTATGTACATGTTAATTTGGTTTTGGTTTGATTAACAACATCTTTTCAAGAAGGGCAAAGTTGTATCTTAGTATGCAAGTTTCTTATATCTTCTTCTTTTTTATGCTGTCATCCAGTCCAGGGGTCACAAACTTTCTCTGTAAAGTACTAGATGGTAAATATTGTTGACTCTTTGGACTTTACGAACTCTGGTATACCTCTGTAACACAAAAACAGCGTTAGACAATATGTAAATACACAGGTGTGTCTGTGTCCCAGAAAACTTTCTGTACACAGGTGGTAGACCGTATTTGTCCCATGGGCCATAGTTTGCCAATGCCTGTTGTAAAACAGTCGTCACACACATGCGCACATACACACGTACAGTTCACTCCTTTTCTCCTTCATTCTGTAGAAAAGGTGGTTGTCCCTTATCCACAATATAAAAAGAATGGGAGTTACAGCGAAAGGGCTTCACCACAAATTATTTACTACAATAGTGTAATAGGTTTTCAAAACACCTGACCAAACTCTTTAATATGCTGCACCTATATCCACACTCACAGTTTGGATTAAACCAGCATGACTATGCCAAACGTAACTTTTTCCCAGACCATGTGATATCTTAGAGAGTGTGTCTGTTCTAAAGGAGACTTAAGAGATATGGTAGGGATATAAGTAACCTCAAAACCCCAGATTAGTTTATAAATTGGTTCAATCTGCCAGGGACCCTTTCTGTCACAATTGGCCCAAAACCATAGACTGGCCTTCTGGACATATCTCAGTCCACATCTGAGCACTCAGAACTAAACAAGAATTGTTTCTGGGGACTTGGTTCTGTCGGATGGGTATTTTCTTGACAAAGTGTATTTATTTTACAAAGACACTTTTTTCTCCAACCTTCATATGATTACAGTGTTGTAGACAAAACCACAAAACAACTCCAAGAGTTACTGTGCATAGTTCAGTGACATCTTTTGATACAGAGCTCTTCTAACCACTGTGCCACGGCACCAGTGTTCCGAGAAGGAGCTACAGAGGGCTTGATCCTGTGATCCTTTCAGTTTGGGGGAAGCCAGCCTGGACTGAGGGGGACCTGGAGCCCGAGGGCAAGTCACCTCTGGCAGTGAGCAGCCACGTCTGTTTATTTCAGTGTGTCACACACGTGGTATCCTTTTTCTGTGCATGACTAGGGAAGGGTTGAGCCACACAGTTTTAAAATACATAGTAAGACCAAGATATACTCTACGAAGCTCACTGCACTTCTTTCATTTCCAAATTTTTAGTTAGCACTTAGTGATTCAAAACCATTACACATTAGTACTGAACAACTTTTCTTAACAATTGCGTTCTGGAGAAAGCTGTTTTATTTGTGGTTCGCACTAGGGCCGTAGTCTCCGGTTTCATCCTCATGCCTTCTTCACACCCAGTGCTTGACTATAGTTGGATGGATTCCAGCTGTAACTGATGGAGTCATTGCAGCCACTTCCGCTGGAGTCGGCCTCCTGAAGTGTCACTGTCACCTACTAGTTCTCTCTAAATGCATTTTTCTCTGGGTAGTTTGTGGCTTTTTTATGTAACACGGGATCAGCTCTGAAGGGAGGAAGTTAGTTATTTTCTTGACCTTTGATCATTATGTCGTGTCTTTACAAATACATACCATTTCATACTATTACACCATTAAACGCAATACCAGCAGCAGCATACTTTTATTTTATGGATCTTAAATTTATTACTTTGCTTTTTACTACTGTAGTCATTGCTAGATTTCCTCATTTCTGAAGCTTGCACACGAGAAATATCCATGTAATAATGGATTTTTATAATTTCTGCACATGAACTTTCTGTCCTCATCCTCCTTTGTGAGTACTTCTGCCTCCGGGTTCTGGCGTTGGCCATATTTTCACAGGTAATGATCTACAGGTGACTGTACATAAACTGAAATGAGTTGTGTAAACCACATACGTGGTTAGTACATTTCAGAATGTTAGATGTAGCTTCCTCTAGAGAGTGAGCACACAGCACATCTAGTAATGATATGGACTTCACAAGGCTGTGGGGATTAAAAGAAGTGATGCACATAAAGTCATTTTGTAAATGGTAAAACACAATACAAAAGTAATGTTTTATATTGTTAGGAGGGGTACCTTAGATATTCCCTTAGTATAATTTTGCTAAAAATACACCATTTTGCTTTTTCTGTTTTCACTTGTTGAGCAGGTTTTCCTTCTGTCAGTACCCATTCGTTATTTCTATAGCTGCAAAAAAAATCATTATTCAAAGAGACTCAGAACAACAGATGATAAGCATCGCAAGGGTAAGCCAGCTACAAAAACATATTTATGCTGACTATAATCAATATAGTAAATAATTTAATAAATAAATCAAATGTCTTGTGAATTGTTCTAGCATAATCAGGAAATGTTAAAAGTAAAAATTCATTTTATAACTCCCTCCAAAAGTGCTTAAACCTGTTCATGATACAGGAAAGAGATACCCCTCATCATATTATAAATAGAGCCGGAAGATTCAATACCTCTCACAGACCAAAGTACTGGGAACTTGTTGGACATCATGCCATGGATACCATATTCCAGCTCCACGGTGGCCAGCAGAGCACTGGCGGATATTACAGCGAGCATACCGCTCAAACTGCTGCCGCATGTTCTAGGCTTTATGAAAATCAAACAGGAACAACCCAAAAATTAGGAGATGTACAACCTTGGGAAACTGAGAAATATGTCCAGGAGAGGTGAAAGATGTTTTATGGATTCTTAGGAAACCAAAAGGCATGGAGACCTATAGAAACTGGGGTAGCAGCCAGACTGGCTGTAGGCAGACCACCCAGCAGGATGAAGTTTATCTCTGGGCCTGTCCTTACATGTCTCAGCCCAGCACAGGAAAACTTACGTATGCTATCTAAGAGAGATGGACTGAGTGAGCAGTTTTTCTTTTATTAGAGCTCTAGACTATACATTTCAATGCCCATATATTTTGAGTATCTGCTTTCGGGACACTCACTACTTTAAAAATTAGAGGGAAGGTTGGCAGTAGTCTTAAAGAGATCCTCAAAATAAAAAGAAATGATTTCCATGTCTTGTCCAAGAATATAAAAACATTCCTAAAGTATAAATTATAATACTTTAAAATGCTTTAAAAAATAAGAAATGTTTATTCTTCGGTAATTCAGTTCCCAGAAGGTGAGTATTTTTTTCTATCACAGAGCAGGACAAAAGAGTTGAGTGACTGGTGACATCCCAGAGCCAGCTCACACTGACTATGAGAATATTAGAAGAAACGTTATTGCCTGTGTGTACCAAGGGAGTTCCAAAGCCACTCTACCCCCCTGAAAAGTAAATTTAAACAGGTATATTTGGCATCAGAATTATTACTTAATCTCGGGTAGATATTGGCTCAAAGATTAGTCTATACAGCTAGTCATTTGGCAGTTTCTGTTAGCTGCATCTATGCAATTTCATGTGCCTTTTTAGTACTTTTTTACTTTGGGCTATGACTTTTTTATATTTGTAAAAAAAAGAAAATCTGAAGAGCTAGAAGTTTATCTCCGTTCCTCTGAGCAGTTTTCTGCCATGTCACTTACACCTAAAACATCAAATATCTCCTTTTATGGAATTTTCTTCTAATTAAAAGGAGAGTGGCAGCTGTAGGCTCTGTCACAGGCTGTCTTCCACCGAGCATGGACACAAGTGAGGAGAGATTGAAGAGTTAAGTGGCATTATCTGTTCTTATGGGTGTTTCCCAACATTTTAACTTGTAAACAGCCACACCACTTAGAATTAATGGCTGGTGATTCTATTGACACAAGGACAAACAGCCTTACAGGTAGTTAATGTAAACAAGAACTTATATGGTATCTGAAGTTGCAAAAGAGATTCCCCAACCAAAAAGAACTTCCTCATCAGACTGGATCTAAATTCTACCTTCTAGGGATTACTTCTTTCCTTCGAAGCATTTTCTATTCAATATTCCTGATGGGAAGAGTAACCACTAAGCCTTGTCTACCATTAGCATCTTAGTATAAATTTGTTTGCTGGATATTTCCAGTGTGGTGGCTTTCCAGGAGCTAGACTATGAACATAACATAGGAAAGGGTAGGATAATAGGCCCGTAACGTAGGATACCATCCCAGGAATAGAGATCTATCTGAGCATCAGTGGGAGAACCCAGAGAAGAAGAAAAAAAGCAAAACTAATAAAAGCCTTTAAATTAGAGAAATGAAGTGCTCTGAATTAGACTGTTTTATTATAGTAATCTACAAAATCATGGACATAGCCTTATACAGATTTGTAGTATTAAAATTTTATCTACTAAAGCACTTCACTGCATTATTTAAAATGTCTGAAGTGTCATCTCTAGTCTACAATAATTTTTCTTTCCTACCAAAGAAGATGAAGTAGTCTGATAAGAATTATTTAATTAAATTAAATTCTATAAATTGTACAAGCATGTAGACTTCCTATGATACTTAACTATTTCTAATAGGTATTTTTAATGTGTTTTTTACATACTCATTACTTATATTTTGAAAAACCATAGATTTTTTTAAATTACCCCTATTTCCATTACCCAGACATTTCCATTACCCAAACATAACATACACAAACTGTTAATATTTTAGTAAATTTTCTGTTGATATTTCTTCTCTATATTATCTTTAAAAGGCAATAGAGTTGAAACAATTTTGTATACACACTTTTGTTCCCTGCTTTTTTCACTTGTACCTTTCTTAAATATTTTCCATGTTATTTACATAATTATAACCATCCATTTTAATAGTTGTATTATATTACATTAGATAGATACATATATTATATATTTCTAAAGTTTTGCTTTTATAGGTAGTGCTGTGATGAGCATATTTTTTTTTCACTGCATATTTTTTGTGTTTAGAATTCCCAGAAGTGGAATTATTGGGACAAAGGGTATTAACATTGTTAATGTTTCTGATAAATGTTGACAGATTACTTTCTAAAAGTAGATTAACTGTGCTTTTCCAGTAAATTCAGTATCTAAAAAGCTTAAGCCAGGTTCATCATCAATAGTATATACCTCATTTCAAATGTTCCCATTTTATGTTTATACTTACTAAACAAATAGCGTTGCTATTTGAGAGATGAGACATATGGAAACTGTAATGCAACATTCTTTACTATAGAAGGTGAATTATTTTTGGTCCTATATTTTGAACCCCCCTTTGGTTACCATTGCTTCAAAATGAAAAGATATATACAATTAATATATAATAATAATTTGTATAATTGAGTTTATGAAAATATTTATATGAGAGATGGCATAGAGAAGGATATAAGTGATTTTTACTACAGTGCTAAAATGTTTTAAATGAAATTATAGTTTAAGTAAAAGTACAAATGTTTGCTTTCTTTTTTAAATAGCAAAGTCTGGTGGATAAAGTATCTCGAAGACAGAGACCTGATATGAACATGTTATTTCTAAATATGAAAGTAAGACGGACACATCTGGTTAGTGATTCGCTTGATGAGGTATAGATCATTTATTCCAAAATGGTACTAATTGATTAAAGCTTTAAATAAATTCTACAATATGGTGTATTACTAAAGTCTTAGTAATCTGTTTTTCATTTTTGTATGCCAGTAAGTGTGCTTCCTCATACTCTGGTACCATCATTAAAATCAGTTGTGTATTCACATAATAAGCCTTATGTTCATTATTTATATGTTTATTAATGGTTTGTTGTTAACTCCCCAGAAAAGGATTTTATGTAGAACACTTAAGTGAGCAATTTGTGTTTCTGAATATGTAACTTAGATTCTGGACCCACCTTTGTTTCTTGTTGGGTATGTAACAAGTCATTTTAACTTCTCCAGGCCTGAGATTACTCATCTTTAGAATTAGAGGTCTGACCTCCAGGGGATATTGAGTGTACTCAGGCCCAAACCTACTTTGTTTGTACGGAGCTTCATGTATGTACAGTGCTTCAGCCAGATCTTCATGTGGCTATTATAAGATAATGGCTAATTTCATTATGTGATTTTTAAAATCAGGAAGGAAAGTTAAAAGGAAATGAAATATTTTATGATATAACCTGCTAAATTAAAATCTTGGAGGCAATATGATACCAGGAGACAGGAACTTTGGGCAAGGTACTTGACCCTCTAATTCTTTCTCTTGATCTCTACAACAAACATAATAATGTTTAATTCACACAGTAACTAACAAATTATTGGATGAATGGATGGAGTGAGTTTTGTGACATTGTAAATAAAGATAAAGATTGCCTAATGCATTTCCCAGAATTAAAAAAAGTTAATTTCCTTTTTACTGCCCTTTGTTCTTCTCTACCATATAATTTTTTCAAATAGTTAACCCGGAAAAGAGCAGACTTAAAAAAGAAGCTGAAAGTTACATTTGTAGGGGAAGCTGGTTTGGACATGGGTGGCTTGACTAAAGAATGGTTCCTTCTTCTAATTCGCCAAATTTTTCATCCAGATTATGGTGAGTATTCAGTTTTTATGAACAGTGTTTCTTTATAATTGTTAGATTAAGTAGGCACTCTTATTTTTAACCTACCCTATGACTTTATAGATTTTTTTGTCAACCATAAATGTTGAGTAATTTAAGGATTGTTATTTACATTTTTAAAAGTGAGCAAACTAATGATTGAAATGTTCATTATCTTACTGGGAATCCTACACAATAAAGACTGAAAGTATATATTTGCAAGGCAGCATCCTCATCTTTCCTGAATAAACTAAATGCATAAAAATTTGTCATTGAAATAAAGAACATTCAGAATTTAAAAACAAGACTGTAAGGGCGCCTGGGTGGCTCAGTCGTTAAGCGTCTGCCTTCGGCTCAGGTCATGATCCCAGGGTCCTAGGATCGAGCCCCGCATCCGGCTTCCTGCTCGGCGGGAAGACTGCTTCTCCCTCTCCCACTCCCCCTGCTGGTGTTCTCTCTCTCGCTGTGTCTCTCTCTGTCAAATAAATAAATAAAATCTTTAAAAAATAAATAAATAAATAAATAAATAAAAATAAAAAATAAAAACAAGACTGTAGTTTGCTCTACACTAATATTTGAAGCCTCTTTCACTAGATTTTGAGCCATTTTGATAAATAAGAATTCATTAATTAATTTTTAAGACAAAAGTAAGCTTTGAAATTTAAATTTTATCTTATTTAGAGAAAACACCTATATAATCCTTAGTGTCTATAAAAGATTTTTCTTCAAAGAGAGTTTTAAGTGTTTTTCTTACTCTTTGTTTTGTATATATGTATATATAACCTCTTTCTGGCAATGGAAAATAGAGATGACATGGATGAATTAAAATCTCCAGATAATCCTCAAAATTAATTTTGATCATAACTTATAAAACTATCGTTTTTATAAAAGAAAATCAACTGATTTAGTTTTCTCTTTTTAACCCATTTATGCCCTTGGTTCAGGATGCCAATAAACAGTAAAATGCTCTTACACATCATTGTGCATATATTTTATATATTTTAACATGAAAGATGGTCTGTAATGGAACTATTGCTGAAATGTCTTGCTTCTAATAGGTGAGATATTATGTACATTTTTAGTACTTTGATTTTTTTTAATCAGTCATGCTAATGAAATTATGTTTCTTTTTTTCAGGCATGTTTACATATCACAAGGATTCACACTGCCATTGGTTTAGCAGTTTTAAATGTGATAACTATTCTGAATTCCGATTGGTTGGAATTGTATCCTTTAAACGTTCCACTAGGAGGTGCTAGTACACTAGAGATTTTAAATTTTATCTGAATTTCGGAAAGCTGTTCACATTAAGCCTTTTATTCAGATTTAACATTCTTGTCAAAATTACTAATAGATTTTCAATTATTTGCAGTATCACAGCTGTATGTCACCAGACTTAATTAATTAAAAGGAATTATGAATTTTTTATATTTTTCTCTGAAAAGATCTCAAAATAAAAACAGTTATTTCCTATTTCATATATTATCTAATTTATCAGAAAATTAGGACATTTTTAAAACTAAAGTATATTTTCCATTCTTAATGAGCTATTTTTCTGTTCTTTTACTTTGTGCTTATTTTGCTTAGTTTAATAAATTGAAATTGTGGAAATTAAATCTAGGTCTTTAATATGCCCTTAACTCTGGAAACGTCCACACAAATTAAAAACTGAATGGAATGGGAATATTGAAAGTATATGGCATTATTGTATAGTGTTTTTAAAATTATATAAATCCCTGTGCCATCCTCTGATCCCTATCAGGTGTAGTGGAGATGACATTCCTGCATTGGGTAGGGGATTGGAAAAGATACCTGCCACATTAACTTTTTTAATTTTAAGAAATATAATTGTCTGTGGAAGAAAGGAGGGAAGAGTAAATAAATGAGCAAGCACTGGAGATACCTATGTTAAAAGAGGGGAAAATATCCAGCTTTAAAATGTTTACCATCTAGCTGGGCAGATGACCACCAATTCAAGGTCATCTGATTCATGACTCTTTGACATTAAGTGCTAAGGAGTTCTGAGAAGGAAAAGAGTCAGTGTATTCTTCCCAGACAAGGTAGAGGTTTAAAAATGGAACAGTTCTATCTGATTAGCACAGGGCTGGAGAGAGTAGGACACAGACTTAGGAGAATGGCTAGAAACCAGGCTGCATTGTCCTGGGCTTGTTACAGAGAAGTGTGCAGGCCTCTTGATTGAAGCAGAGGGCACCCTGAGTTACAGAGGACACCTTGAGCAAAGGAATCAGGAGTGATCTTAGGGCTTGGAATGTTCAGTTGCATTTGTTGAAATAAATCCTGAGGAATGTATGTTAAGATTGGGAAAGTGGATGGAAGAAAAGTTAGCAGGGAGAAAACTGCACATTAAGATGGTGAACTACTTTGAAATTTTATATATGTCGTCATGTCCAAAGGTCCAGAGCACCAAGTTCCACAATCTGGAGTGCTCGTCAGTTCTTAGACGTCTATATTTATAGTGTTATCTACAGTAATCATTTGTTGAATGTTTCAGTTTCATTGAAGGCCTGAGTCACCAATACTTCTCACTACACTACGAGCTATTTGAATTCCCTGATATATATGTTTGTCATACTTTACATTCTTATCACAGCTTAGATTTGGATGATATTTTGACTTTCTAATATTTATAATGCAGTATTAGATCTTATTTAGCTTAAATCACATTTTTAGAATGGTGCTATCCATAAAATCATAAGTTTACTAATTGGCTTCTTTTGCAGTAGGCACTAGTTTCTATTGAATCATTACCCAAAAGAGTGAGCACATTAAGAATATTTACATATGCTGCATATTTCCAGTTAATTAATTAAATCTAAACTTAAATGATTATAGCCACTACTATCTCATTATTATGTGTATTTATCTCACATGCACACTCACAAAAATACTGTAAAAAGTGAGATTGATGCCCAGAAAGCATGATAATGTATAGGAAATATATAGGAAAAATGTGACATGATAATGGATTATGATCATGTAAGTAGGTGATAGATCTAACAAAGGTGAGAAGTAAAAATTGAGAACACACATTCTATATTGAGAAAATATAGTTGGTTCTGTACATATTTTCACTTTAAGTTTCAGGACCAGAGATTTGTTGTTCTAGTAGTCCAGCCAGCATTGCATTCCTAATACTTCAGTTTTAAATATAGTAAGGCTTCGGAGTTTACAAGAAATGTTATATAGTGAAACCTGTAATAATAATTATAAAATGTTTTGAAGATTGCATGAAGAGCCGTAATATAACAATTTTTTTTAAACTAGAAATGCTTTCACCAAAAGGGCCATTGAAACAGGGTTTTTAAAATCTACCCTGTTTGCACCACCTGATGCCTCAGTGGTCCAGCGGAATTTCCCCATCCTCGTCTCGTCCTTGCTTCAACCAGCATGGGCTGACTTAGTGTGAAATGAAACACTGTAGTCTGCATATGAAACTGCCCTGTGGCAAATCTTACGGGGCTACTTCCTCATCTGCTAAGAACCTGCCTTTAGGGTTATAATTTTTTTTTTTAAGTTTTAATGAAAAATGCTTAGAACTTGTCCCTGTGGTAGATGATCATAAATGGTAACCATCATAGTATTATGGTCACTATCGTTGTTGCTATTATCACAAGTATGGAAGTATATGAGATCTCATTTTCAGTATCTCTCTCTAGAATACAATGCTCAGTCTCTGTTGATACAGTTACCTATAAAATAATATATCTATTCCTTAAATTACTATTAACTTTCATTCTGCCTTGGCAAATTGAAATACTCGTTGTCTTCCAATTTTTAAAAATTATTTTCAGTAATTTATCCAGCCCATATGTTTAGATTTCCTTTTGAGCCTATAAAATTAATGACTTCTTTAATAACTTGATATAATACTCTTTATTTGACAGCTGAAATATGACATTTAAAACCCCTCTTTCAGCAAATGGATAAGTTACATTCTGCCATATAAGTAATAAATAAAATGTAATTGGGCAGCGTTTATATATATATAACATCTGTAGTTTTTAACCTCAACACTTTGGGTACACTCCAAGTAATAAAAGCCTTTCAAGTATTTCTGTAGGAGAGTATTTGTCTTGTTAGCCTATCAGTAGCGTGTGCGTACATCTGCGTGTATGTGTGTGTAATTGTCCGTGTCCATATGTTTATTCGGTTCAGCTCTCTTTACATAGTCTGTACTTAGTTTTAAAATAGTTAAAATGATAACCAAAATTAGTAGTGTATTCTGCATTGGGTTCTGAAAAAATTGCTCCTTCTAATTATAAAATCACCAACATCATTTAAATTTAGAATAAATTTAGAAAGTGTTTTCTTGTATGTCAAATAATTTATGAAATGTCTGAAATTGCTGTCTGTTGTGATCTTAGATAAATTTTCCTGGGGAAATCATCAAATACTATCAACCGACCCCGCCCCCCTTTTCACATGACTTTTGGTAATCAAGGAATTATATTCTGTAAAATAAAGGGAAAATAAAGAAAAAGAAGTATGTGGGATTAATTAAAATCAGTGTTAGGTCTGAAAGAAGTATGTAAGAAATAGACTGATGCATAATTCAAAACTCATTTGTTGTCATGGATTTTATGTTAATGCTTAACATTCAGTATGCATAGCTTATGGGACTAGCTGTTTATAACAGCATTACCTTGGATATTCGTTTCCCCCCCTGCTGTTACAAGAAATTATTGAGCCCTCCCATCATTCCTAATGATCAAAATATACCAGTAGGCATCTGCAGTGTGACCACTGACGACTTGTGTCAAATTATGCCTGTAAGTATAAAGTTATTAGCATCTTATTCCTTAATGCTAAATCATCTCTCTTCCACCTGAAGTCTTTCTCCTAATGCTATTCTTATTTTTAAATATAGTTTCCCTCTACCTATGCTACCCATCTCCTTCTTCATCTAGCTTTCTCCTTCCTCCTAGAGAGAGATCACCCACTTTGCTGCACTCCTAAGCTCTTACAGCATAGCAGAACAGGCTTTGAAATGAGAGAGATAGAGATTAGAATCCAGGCTCTGCCACTTACTAGCTCAGTGAACTTGGCTAAGTTGTTTAACCTTTATAGCTCTAGTTTCCTTATGTGATCAGTGGGATAACAAAACTTATATACGGAGCAATTATATGAGATAATAAAGCCCTTGGTACTTGATTACTTCTGTGGATTCTTATTAAGATGATACTGTGCTATATCAGTAACAGTGTCTGCAAAAACATCTCCAAAATAAATATAACAAATGAATTTCATGGTACTGCCTCTTATAACATTCCTCTGTTCAGAAATTAGATTTCTCATCATCAAATTTAATCAAAGATTAAAATTTAGTAGAGGAGGAGATACTATACATACCCTTCTGATAATCCCCTATAATAATATTATTTTTTACAGCTGAGTTTTGATAACTGTTGGTCAGCAGAAAATTCTTGGTAATATCTTTAGCAAATAGCCTAGATGTGGAGAATCTCTGTTGCTAAGTATTCCTATCTAAATATCCCTGTGTTTTAATGATCCAGGGAGTTTGGTGTAGGAGTTGCCTTCCTGTGGAAGTTGAGAAATCTCTCCAGAACATGTTTGGTTAGAAAACTACTCTTCATACTCCCCAGGGGGTTGATATCAGACACATTTTTGGAAGTTGGGTTTAGGATATTTTCAATTAAGGGCATAAATCCACATTTTTGTAAGACTTAATAGTGGGGCGCCTCAGTGGCTCAGTCGGTTGGGCATCCAACCCTTGACTTTGGCTCAGGTCATGATCTCAGGGTCATGAGATCGAGCTCCGAGTGGGGCTCTGTGCTGGATGTGGAACCGGCTTAAGATTCTCTCTCTCCCTCTGCCTCCAGGTGCCCCCCCCCCCCCACTGGAGCATGCACACTCTCTCAAAAAGAAACAAAAACAAAACAAAACAAAAATGACTTAATAGTTAGAAAAATAGTATGATGTGAGAGTGCACAAGTTAATAGAGTGGACTCTGATTAAGAAACTGAAAGTTTGGGGTGCCTGGTGGCTCAGTTGGTTAAGCACCTGCCTTCGGCTCAGGTTGTGATCCCAGCGTCCTGGGATCGAGCCCCGCATCGGGCTCCCTGCTCGGCGGGAAGCCTGCTTCTCCCTCTCCCACTGTCCCCTGGCTCGTGCTCTCACTCTCTCTCAAATAATAAATAAAATCTTTAAAAAACAACGACGACAACAAAGTTCTCCCTTCTATAGTCTTGTATCTGCAGCACACCAGCTATGACTCTGGATTATTCACTTAATTTTCTTACCTGTAAAATGTTGGGAATAGACTAATTTCTGAGTACCATCTCATTTTAGATTTTTGTAATTTTTTTAATTGCACATACTAAGTTTCTGTCAAGTTTTTTACCAATTTTCTAATTTTATTACTAGTTTTTGCCAATAAATTGCCTAATTTTATGATTAAAACTATTCAAATTTGACTCATTTAGAGCCAGCTTTTTTTTGGTTAATAATGGAGATTTTATGAATGACTACACTGAAATATTATTTTATATTATGGAGCTGAAGTTTTCACTGTGCTAATTTCATATTCTTATGTTGGCCCTTTAATAATGAATCAAGATTCCTACAGCGTGGTGCTAATAAATGCAGTAATATTCCACTGTTTCCTTAGACAAACCACCAGGATTGTCCTGCGGCAACAATAAGAAATCTTCCCAACCTTAACTTTGTGAAAATTACTCTTGAGGGTTTTAGTTCAGAACAGAGGAGACTCGAGCATATCCTTGAATCAGCAACTGTGATATCTCTTCTGCTTAAGTCACTCCCAAATATGTTGTATTAAATAGGGCCAGGAAGGGTATTCAAATGGTGTGTAAAAACAGTATTCAGTATATTCACACACTCTTTATCTAATTATAGGTTTACAAAATCCTAAAAAGTTTATACAGGTAATTAATAGTATTTTAGAAATAGCATATTATATTTAAGAGTCTAAGATTGACAATATAGGTAAACAAAAAATAATTCTCCACAAAAATAGGGGTTTGAAAATACAAAGTCTGGAAATAAAGGGCCTATAATCCCAAATAAAACGGATCTGAATACATAACTTCATAACCTATTGACTTTGTATTTTGTCATTAAAAATTTCATCTCTGAAAGATGATGGTAAGTCCTTTCCCCTGGGTTCACCTGGTAGTCTCTGGAGTTCTTAAAAATTGCAAACTCCCAATTATGATTTTCAGCATTCATGATTTTTATTAATAATTGAAGCAAATGATGACAGTCATGCCATATCTATGCCAGCCTAGATTTGTATAAAAATTTCTGATTTTAACAGAATGGAAAATGTATTATGTATTTAAGATCATTCTGTGCTGTTGTTTACCTTTTCCTCTAATAGTTAAAAATAAATTAAAACTTTAATTTTGTTCATAAAACCTGAAAAATATCTTTAGATATTGGGTCAGTTTTTCTGTTTGTAAATCTTTGTTCACGGATATCATGAGTTATAGGAAAATACTACTTCTGCTGTTCCCAACTCTGGGGGGAAGAGAAGGGCACTGTAACCGAAATGTAGAAACCATGTGGCATGTATGAACTGTGTTTTGATGCTTAAAAGATGAATCCTAAGACAGCAGATTTTTTAAGAATATACGTTGAAAAATACTACGAATTCATAAATAGTAATGTTGCTGATAGCAGTGAATTATGATGGAGACTGTGCTCTTCACTCACTGCATAAGAACAGATTCGAGTTATGCCTCTGTCATGTGAACTGGATGTTTTCCTCTTCCATGACTTCCCGAGTTTTTCCGAGCCTTTCACGTGGTAGAAATCATTAACAAACATTTTGTGCCCTGGAAAAATATATCCCAAATATTATCTTTAGTTCAAAATCTGAAAGAGTATATCTACTCTATCTCACATGAGTTCACTATGGTAGATCTGCTTAACTATTTTAGGTAATATTGTTTGATTAAAAACACAGGTAACAGATTTCTTTTTACAGGAGTTGGCCCATGGGTTAAGTGAACTCCTATCCTATGAAGGCAATGTTGAAGAAGATTTCTATTCGACATTCCAGGTACC
The DNA here is from genome assembly GCF_029215605.1 of Mirounga angustirostris. Lineage (NCBI taxonomy): Eukaryota > Metazoa > Chordata > Mammalia > Carnivora > Phocidae > Mirounga > Mirounga angustirostris. The sequence continues at coordinate 120,018,484 of NW_026991714.1, forward strand.
GTTAAGGGCAAATAGCTTTCCGTTAACCAGGTATTTCATATATGAAAAATGCCATTTGTTATTCAATATCTATCATTAGAAAAGAGGAACGAGGATTAATCAACACACACCATCCCTTATCATAAAGGTTCTTAACCTGATAATGCAGAGACAATACAGCAGACACGTGTAGAGGACCAGTCAAGGAAAGTGCCTAAAGAAACTCCCCAAGGGTGCAGGTACTCTGCTAGGCACCTGGCATATTGACTTAATTCAGCCACCTTCTCAGAGCTTTTCAGCTTCTAAAAAATAAGCCTCTCCTGTAGCTTCAGTACAAGAAGTTAGGAGCAGAAACTAATGGATCAGACCAAAATGGTCTCATTTCCTCTCCCCTAACAGTAATTGGGAGATGGAAGTCAGAGTAATCCACAGAGCTCCAAAGACCTGAGTGTTACCTAAACGGCCACATAAGTCGATGAACAGCAGTAAGGTGTTCAGCTGTGCTCTACGGAGAGGGTTAAGTCCCTGCAGTTGGGGGGGGGGGGGGGCGTGTTCTTAAATTTTTATGAACCTGTTCCTGGAAGCCTATTATTATATTAACCATACCAATAGATATCTTGTGTTGGAATCTCCCAACAGGTTTTTCAAGAAGAATTTGGAATAATTAAATCCTACAATTTAAAGCCAGGTGGTGATAAAATTCCAGTTACCAATCAAAATAGGAAAGGTAGGTAGACACCATTTCTTAATTGAAATGCATGAATATTTATCATTTACTTTTACTGTCTGATGGATGTAAAATTGCCTTCCAGAATATGTGCAGCTTTATGTTGACTTTCTCCTCAACAAATCCATCTATAAGCAATTTGCTGCATTTTATTACGGATTTCACAGTGTGTGTGCTTCAGATGCCCTGATGGTGAGTTTAAAGCTAAATGATGCTTTCGATGTTGTAATACTTTGATAGTGACAGGTAAGTCCTTAAATAGATAAGCTTCTAAAATAGGAAATACTTTTTACTTTTTAAAGGTAGAGCTAGAAGTAAAAAGGGCTTTCTCGTTTCAGCCTTAATTCCGTAACGGGAGAAAAGCCCAGTCAACTCCCTTTTTCTTTCCTTGAGCTCTGTCTTACACTATGTCTTTCGGGGCTTTAAGAATTTTCCTGAAGAGTAGATGAAGAGATCCCATCGGCTCAAGTTCTCAATACTGAGGGACAAAGCACAGAAAACAGAGTTAACATGTAAGCCCCAGGGCCGAAGCCACAACTTCTGATTGAAGAACATATTTATAACTGCTTCCTGCTGCAACTCTGAGTTACCTTTTACCCATAGGAAGTAGTGTGTCCTCAAAGTCAGGATGAACTCTGGTTGGTCTGACATGCCTTAGCCAGGTGAAGGTGGGTCAGTGCCATTTAGCACACCATGGCAGATAGAAGTCAGTGAGAGTCTTCTCAAGAAGCCCTGCTCTCCGCCAGCTACGCAGGGGGCGCTAGTCATGCCACGGGCATCTCCCCTCAGTTTTAGTATGTGCGTTTGGAGGAAGGTCTTGGTCTTCCATCTGAGTTATTGTTACAGGAGAGAACTGGTTTTAAGGTAACCTCTGTCACGTTTTTGTTGTTAGAAGCGCCTTTGAAAAAGGAGCACTTACATTGAGCTCTAACTGGGTTTTGTCTGTGACACGCTGCTACTTGTGGGGATGGAGGGAGGGAAAATAAGAATTAAATGGCACAGCATGGTCTCTGTTCTTAAGTTTTAATCTCTTTAGGTGAGGGACAACTTATGTAGGTGAAAAAACCAGTGAACTACACGAGGCAGACTATAACCAAGTACCCAAACTCTACAGTGCCCCTAGGAGGCATGTGGTCTATTGGAAGGAGGCTGGAATAAGCTAAGAGAGTTTCAAGCAGGCCTGAGGGGGTGGGGAAGAGTTGTCATTTGAATTCATGCTTAGTCATCTGCTTGTTTTTCTGGCAAACTGCTCATTACTATTTGCAAAGGGAAGAGCCTCATAGTTTGACAAGATTTATAAATTTTCAGGAGCAAAAATATCTTAACCTCAGGAGAAAACTAAAAATGGAGATTTTTCCTTAATAAAAATGGCTTGGTTTACTATAAAGAAGTCATATGTTTTGTAATTTGATTCAGTGAAGATAGTTCCAATTTCATTTTTTTAATCCTCACTTTTTATTATCATTTTTGGAAAATAATTATTGGCAGCTGCTTCGTCCAGAAGAGGTTGAAATTCTGGTCTGTGGAAGTCCCGAACTGGACATGCATGCTCTGCAGAGAAGTACTCAGTATGATGGCTACGCAAAAACAGACTTAACTATAAGGTTAGCACATTCTACTTCTGAGAGTCAGCTTGCCGGAGAGGGGATGAAAGAGAGTGTAACTTATTTGTATCATTTATAATCTTTGAATCAAGTAAGTTAGCTGAAATATTGTAGAGTCCCACACTGCCTTATTTTATCTTTAGAAAGTAATGTGAGAATATTAAATATGAAATCACTTAGCAGTCCCCTTGGGAGAAAATGATATAAATAAGTTTATACAAGAGTATAGAGATTCGTTTTTAAATCTTTTTTTAGAGAGAGAGCGTGTGAGCTGGGGTGGGGCAGTGGTAGAGAGAGAACCTTAAGCAGGCTCCTCACCCAGCGCAGAGCCCAACATGGGGCTCGATCTCATGACCCTGAGATCATGACCTGAGCCAAAATCAAGAGTCAGATACTTACCCTACTGAGCCATCCAGGTGCCCCAAGATTTTACTTGTTTAAAAAATGACTTGGGGGGTGCCTGGGTGGCTCAGTCGTTAAGCGTCTGCCTTCGGCTCAGATCATGATCCCAGGGTCCTGGGATCGAGCCCCACATCAGGCTCCCTGCCCAGCGGGAAGCCTGCTTCTCCCTCTCCCACTCCCCCTGCTTGTGTTCCCTCTCTCGCTGTCTCCTCTCTCCGTCAAATACATAAAATAAAATCTTAAAAAAAAAAAAAAAAATGACAGGTTCTAGAATTTCAGGGATGCTATACTAAATAAATAGCATTTTACTAGCATTGTGCTGAAAAAAAATAAGGCTTGTAAATTATAGAGGAGAAGAATGGCTTTTGTACTATCTACTGTTGGACTACTTTTATAATTCTATAAAGATGTTACTTTTGGGGTGCCTGGGTGGCTCAGTTGGTTAAGTGTCTGACTCTTGATTTCAGCTCAGGTCTTGATCTCAGGGTCGTAAGCTCAAGCCCCGCATTGGGCTCCATGCTGGGCATGGAGCCTACTTTTAAAAAAAAAAAAATGTTACTTTCATAATAATGTTAGTCAAAAATCTAATTCATATATAGAAGCTTGTCGTTCCTTAACTTCACATGAAGGGCTATTATGTATGTTTAAGGGAAGTTTTTTTCCTTAGAGCTTACTTTATATTACTTTATTCTGATCTGCAGGATTTTTGACAAGACATTTTATATAAATTTCCTTTGGTGTTCTTTAGATATTTTTGGGATGTTGTGCTTGGATTTCCTCTTGATCTTCAAAAGAAGTTGCTACATTTTACTACAGGAAGTGACAGAGTACCTGTAGGAGGAATGGCTGACTTGAACTTTAAAATCTCAAAGAATGAAACTTCTACTAACTGGTAAATTTCCAGATTGTAATTTTATTTTTAATCTGTAGGTTTTGCTAATAATAATATGTTTGGAATTAGAGGATTCTTTCAATCAGAAGTCATTTTTGTAGGAAAAAAATCTTGGGAGTAAATACAACCTTGAAATGAGAGAGAGTATGCATTAAAGTTCTCTATTCATTTTTGAGACTTACCAATACCAATAATTCCTTTCTGTCAACTTTTTACTTTGCTAAGTCAACTGCTTTGTAGTCTCTTTTAGAATCTAGCTGGCTTTTAGTTGTACATTGTATAATGTTCATTCTTATTTAAAGGTGTTTTTTATTAAAAATATTAAGGTGAGTTTTTTGGCTTGTATTTTAGTTAGTACAAGAAATCCTCTAGTTAGTAGTCCTTTTTTTTTTTAATCTAGTGTGCTTTGCATATGAAAGTAATAATGATGGCTTTGAATGATGGCTTTGTTTTCTAATATTATTGATGGGTTGATGCTGATCTACTTGTTTTCCCAAACACCTTATAATTTCTAGAGCTGATTTGAGTAGACGCTGCTTTTATTAGAATCCTAGTTTTCTCCCACCCAGTATATTCCCTGAGCTTTGTCAGCTCTTCCTTTCATTTTAGACCTGGACTCTGTCCTTTCCTTTCCCACGGCCACCACCCTGGTGTAGTTGTTTTTAGCCTCATTCCTAGCTTATTGAAATAGCCTTCTTCCTGGTCTACTTGCTCAGATTCTTCCCTTTTTAATTATTTTATCTTATTAAATTCATTTTCCTTAAAACTGCTTTGCTTATGGTATTTCCTTGGGCCATAATAGCTTTATTACTGCTCTCCTTCAGTTTAAGTTCTAGACTCTAGAGCCTGTCCAATAAAGCTCTACAGTCCTCTCCCCAAGATTACATAGCAGTTTTCCTTTCTTGTCATGCTTTAGTCAGCAGGCTATTTTGCTATTCCTTAGACACATTTTTTCCTTTCCTCTTTCATACTTTAAGTGGTTCTTTCAGTACATGACATTCACTTGCTGTATCTCCACTCAAGAAAGTTCTACCCCTCCTTAAAGACCCAGTTTCCCATCAACTTCCTCCGTAAAGCCAAAAATCATCATTCCTTTGATTCACTTCTCAAATATTTTATAGAAATCCTATGTCACTTAGCATCTTGCACCTTTATCTTAGTCATTTAGCCCCTCAAGGCAGAGGCCATATATATAACAAATATTTATATATGTATATATATAATTAAGAAATGTCTAAATAAGATTTACATTGAAAGACCTAAAATGAAAAAAAATTCAAAAGAAGCTTTTTTTAAGGTTATACGCTTATTTACTTAACAGAAATTAGTTTTTCAAAATATTGACAAACAAAAATATTGTCAATTTAAAAAGAGTAACCTGAGGGGTGCCTTAGTGGCTAAGTTGGTTAAACGCCCAACTCTTGATTTTGGCTCAGGTCTTGACCTCAGTGTCGTGAGTTCAAGCCCCTCATTTGGCTCCATACCCAGCGTGGAGCCTACCTTAAAAATAAGTAAGTAAGTAAATAAGTAAATAAATAAATAAATAAATAAAAGGATAATGTGAGTAATGTAATTTAATACAAAAGTGATATCACACGTGGAGTCTACCTTAAAAATAAGTAAATAAATAAATAAATAAATAATAAAAAGGATAATGTGAGTAATGTAATTTAAGACAAAAGTGATTATTACACCTAAACTTTTCCTATTGTTATTTCAGAGATTATTTCGTAAGCACATTTAGGCATGAATCTTCTACAACTCTAGGATTTGCAGTAGGACATTCACATAGATTAAATATAGTTGTCCATCAAAGATGTGTACATCACCATTGTAGATCCACTAGATTTTTGTTAAATAAGAATGTTAAATTTTTACATGGTAACAGTATTGGTGTGAGGTAAGGCTGATCTGGGTTTGATTAATGGGTCTACAACTTCACCAGCTCTATGGCGTTGAACAGATTACTTAACCTGTATGTTCCCATGTTTAGTTTCCCTCATCAGTAAAATGAGGATAACAAAAACCACTTTTTAAGTTGCTTTGAGGCTTAAATTAAACACTGCATATAAAAACACTTAGCACAATGCTTGTCGTAGACCAAGCACTCAATAAATGCAAACTGATTGTAATAATTTTAAATCTTTTAAAACAGGGCTGTCAAAGTTTAGTTTTTAATCCTACAAACTTGTTTGAAAATGTTCTTTTCTCTGGCACATTCCCCATTTTTATTCACTGACTTCTCCAATGGCTGTTTTGATGCTGCAAAGGTCCTAACGTCTGCAGGATGAAGGAAGGGCCTAGGAAAAGGGTAGCAATCTAGAGTGCAGATAGACAGTGTCATCAGGGAGAAGCTGGGGCTGGTCCAGAAGGTGCAGAGGATGGATGCCGCGTGTGCCTGAGGGCAGCAGCGCTGAAAGCACGGGCGTCAAGTATCCAGGAATGTTCTTTTTATTATTTTTGGACAGTCAAGACAAATAATAACAGTTGTATTATCCACTATTCTGCCGCGTGTTTTATGCGCATAGCTCTTTAAATCTTTTAAACAACCCACTTGGATAGTTTGCCCTGTGGTGACAAGGACACTGAGACGTGGAGACATGAAGCCACTCGAACAAGATCCCACGGCCAGTAAGTTGGGGAACCAGCATTCAAATTCAGATCTGCCTCCAACAGTAAAGCCTCTGGGATGCAAGTTTCACAAGAGCACAGGGACATTGGCCGTCTGGTCTGTAAACCCAGCCCCCGTGTCTAGAACAACGGTGCCATTACATAGTGGGTGCTCTGTAAGTATCTATTCAGTGAAGGAATTAAGGAGTTGCCTCTCGGCACAGCGAACTAGATTTGAGTCGGCCATGTTTGATCGTAGCTTTGCGCTGGTCCAGTGTGTATTGTGAGACTTGGTATCGCTAAAAAAAAAATTTTTCCCCTAGGTTGCCTGTGGCCCACACCTGCTTCAATCAACTTTGCCTTCCCCCCTACAAGAGCAAAAAGGACCTAAAACAGAAATTGATCATTGGAATTTCAAATTCAGAAGGTTTTGGACTTGAGTAACCTAGAAGACTTGAAATACATTTTATATGTAGCATTCACTTCCCTCTTATTGTGCCTTTAACCTTTTCATGTCTCTGTCTCCCAGCACCTTGACAAAGCTCACCAACTTTAAAATACTGATTTTTTTTTAAATCAAATACGGAATATGTTCAGTGGGGGAGGCATGATTTTCTAAGAACACAGAAATTGCTTGAGGAGAAGCCCAGATGGCAGAGACAGGTGTGGGTCCGGCCCTTCCTTTTTATAGCACTTTATGAGTCTCCATAGGTCGTTTCTCACAGGTGCTCCACTGGGAAAGCAAAGCGCAGTGAAGAACGCGCTGACCGCATAGTGGCGCCCGGTGGGGCCCGGTGGCACACACAGCTCCGTTCTCGTTCGTGCAAGGCATGTAGCCATATTTTCATATAGAGGTAAACAACAACAGCATAAATGCTGTTCACAGGGTTTGTTTCTTTTTGATATACTGGCTTTGGTCCTATAAGATTCTTTTCAACTGTTGCTGAAAAGCATGTAAATAACTACATATTAGCCTGAGAATAATGGGATTTTGATAGTGCCATTTATTGCTAAAAGATTTATTTTTACAGAGTAAATTCAGGGTTTTAGATGTGTATACAGCTTTTACAAATCAATAAAGATGATTGTACAAGAGTGTTAACTATTTTCAGACCAATTGGATTCGAGGTTCTGTTCTTTAAAGTAATGTTAGTCTGCATGCACATTGGCAGTAAGCTAGTTACTTTGAGTATTCTGTAATATTTGTATAATGATCATTTCTTCTTAAGGGTCAGAGCATTAGAGGGGAAATCAGATCTAACTAACTGTTGATAAATTAAGTCAATTACAAGCACAAAAGAACTGTTTTTATATATAATTTGATTGACGTACAAGGCTTATTTCTAATATTTTTTGATTACCCGTTGTACTGAAGCACTAATTTTGGGGAAAGGCTAGGGTAAGATATTTGACAAAAGTGACTACAATAATAACATCTGTGTCAAAATGATATAGCTTGGTGTAAAAATAAAGTTCAACATTTCGGCCAAAATGTTTGTATTTCACTGGATTCTGAATGTAGTAAATTCAAAAGTACCCTTTTTGGAGTTTCTCAATAAGTAGCATGTAAAAAGAAACTACATTTTAAGTCAGACTGTAAATGGTTTTCTTTTTATTTACAGCAAATGAAGCAGTTTTATTGGCATGTTACAAATATTTCACAATCGAGACTTCTTTATTATACTTTGATAGCTTTCCTTCAGGAAACTCTGAAGATACATTTGCAATAATAATGAAGCCAGCATTTAGTACCAGCATATGGTTCACAGGCAAATAATACTGTCCCCCGGTTTTTTCCTAGTTACACTGTTTTCTTATTGCCATGCTTCCTACACTCAACCAGCAGAATTGTTTTCGGGTGGAGGAACGAATCAACTCGTTCTCCTGTAGGGCTGGGGCCAATTCGCGAATCTTTGAGGACTAGGAATTCCTTCGTTTACTGTTCCCCTTGCGAAGGAAGTGACTCTGCTTTTCCATTGGGTGTACTATGTAAAGGATTTTTCTTCTTAAAAATCTTGGAAAAGCCTAAGAGAGTTAAAGGCATGTTGGTTTTGTTTTGTTTGCTCTGGTTCTTATCCATCTGCGAATAAAACTGCTTCTCTGTTAGACTGCTTGGACTAGAACGTAGGTTACTACTTACTAATAAGCACAAAAGAATCACGTATAAGAAATCAGATTTAAGTGTTTTAAATAAACAGAGTTTTTATTTGGTAGAGACGGAAAAATTGTGTTGGCTTGGTCTGCATGTTTAATGATGTGCTTGTTTATCGATAGCTCTGTCACTTTTAAATAAGTACACAAGCAAGCCAAATTTTTACATGACAAAGTCCATAAGGAACTAGAAAATTATTGTTGTCTGTTGTTATTAAGTTGAAATTTGTAACCATTTGTCACTTAATTACACATTGCCTTTATTTATTTATGTTGGTTTTGGTTTACAGTGTAATAATACCTCATTTTCTAAAAAAAAAAAAAAAAACCACTACTGTCCTATTTCATTAATTTAAATAGCTAGAAAATTCATGTAGTTGCTTCTTTTAATATAATCTGTTAAGGAAGTCTTGATTTTTATATCTGCCACAGTAAATTAAAGCATTGTGCAGTATTTATCAGTATTTACAAAATGTCCTGTCCTTTTTAAATCTTTGCTTAATCATATTTTTGTCTGTATGATCAAAAGTTTTTAACAGTCTGTCTTTTTTGTACAAATCTGTATTGTATTAAGTTCATTTCTGGATAAAATTTTTCAAATATTAAAGTTATATAATCAGTCAGGCTTCAGCTCAATTTTTTAACATTAGGCAATTAATTAAAACCATAAGTTAAAAATATCTTATAAAAGCAAACTGTTCTCTTCATTACACCGTCTCTTAAACTAGTGCTTAGGAAAATTGCTAATACATAGAGCTTCAAAAGATACGTGTTGATGTTGACACCAGATAAAATCAACTTCTTTCACATTATTTTCTGTATGAAGTAATGTCTATCCAGTGTCTGGATGGTCACAGACCGTTCTGTCAAATGAACGTTAGAACGTCATGGAGGCCACCCAGAAAGGAACCAAGTATGACATTTCATTGGCCAACTTCAGATCTTAAGTATTCTTCCCCGAAACCATTAGTTTGGCCTTCCTCCCCTTGCCCACATCTCCTATGCTTAAGGAAAAGAAAGAGGAGATTATGAGAATGTAGGGGAGAATGTCATGAGTGATTCATGGAAGAAGAGAGCTGACTGATTCATGGAAGATAGGCAGCTGGGAGGGAGGAAGGAAGACCAGGGTGGGTTTTCCCAGTGGCAAATACACGATCAATTCACCCAGATGGCCACACAGCCTTTGGTCCGGTGTGGTGGTTACGAACAGCGCTTTGGAACCAGACTGCCTGGGTTTGGGTTTGCTCTTCACTAGTTGTGTTAGGCCAGTTACTTACTCTCCCCCGGCCTCAATTACCACATGAAAATAATTTGTAAATGGAAACAAAGCTCCCCATCTCGTAGGTGGGCTTGTAGGAGGATTAAATGAGTCGATGTGTGTAAAGCACACATGTGGCATATGGTAAACAACATGATAGGTGCAAGAGGCAGCATGGTGCTAATGTGATGACGTCATAAAACCACGGCTTCTGCAGCCTTCTGGAGGTTTTTGCCTATCAGACACTGGGGACAACCACAGGTAAAGAACACAAAGTGCTTCTGAGGCATTAAAATTGTGTTAGGAGAATATTTCTTATTCTAGAAACAGTGCTTTAGAATTTCTCCTTGTAGATGTCTCACTAGGCAAGGGTTTGTTTTTTGTTTTTTGGTTTTTTTGCATCAATTTCTCTGTATTCTATTTTTTAATTTAAATTCAATTAATTAACATATAATGTATTATTCGTTTCAGAGGTAGAGGTCAGTGATTCATCAGTCTTGTATAATACCCAGTGCTCATTACATTACATGCCCTCTTTAATGCCCGTCATCCCCTTATCCCACCACCCCCCCAGCAACCCTCAGTTGACTAAGTCTCTTACAGTTTTTCTCTCTCTCTGATTTCGTCTTTATTTTTCCCTCCCTTCCCCTATGATCCTCTGCCTTGTTTCTTAAATTCCACATGAGTGAGATCATATGATAATTGTCTTTCTGTAAATGACTTATTTCACTTAGCATAATACCCTCTAGTTCCATCCACATCACTGCAAATGGCAAGATCTCATTTTTTGATGGCTGAGTAGTATTCCATTTTACATATACACCACCTCTTCCTTATCCATTCATCTGTCGATGGACATCTCGGCTCTTGCCACAGTTTGGCTATTGTGGACCTTGCTGCTATAAACATTGGAGTGCAGGTGCCCCTTCGGGTCCCCACATTTGTATCTTTGCGGTAAATAGTAGTGCAATTGCTGGGCCATAGGGTAGCTCTATCTTCAACTTTTCGAGGAACCTCCATACTGTTTTTCCAGAGTGGCCGCACCAGCTTGCATTCCCACCAACAGTGTAAGAAGTTCCCCTCTTTGATACTCTCTTTTAGATGGTTCTATTCTTCAGTTCTTGAAGTACTAATTCTTGTATTTCTCTCTTTTTTTATAAAGATTTAAATTTTTTTAAGGTTTCATTTATTTATTCATGAGAGACAGAGAGAGAGAGGCAGAGGCGGTGGGAGAAGCAGGCTCCCTGAGGAGCAGGGAGCCCAGTTCAGGACTCGATCCCAGGACCCTGGGATCATGACCTGAGCCGAAGGCAGACGCTCAACGACTGAGCCACTCAGGTGCCCCTAATGCTTGTATTTCTTCATCTGCTGGATCTCATAGTGATTTGTTTCCTTGTGTGATTTGTGATTTTGTATTTTTGCATGTTCTGTTTACTTTCAGGTTCTGAATCGTGCAAATGCCCTAGCAGAGTAGTTCCATGTTGTTCTCAGCCAAGGCCCTCCAGGTTTCCCACACCAATTTTTTTTTTTTAAGATTTTATTTATTTATTCATGAGAGACAGAGAGGCAGAGGGAGAAGCAGGCTCCCAAGGAGCAGAGAGCCCGATGCGGGACTCGATCCCAGGACCCTGAGATCATGACCTGAGCTGAAGGCAGACGCTTAACCATCTGAGCCACCCAGGCGCCCCCCACACCAATTTTTATATTAACTTCTTGGACTTCTTTTCCACTTGTGTAAATGTGGACCCCCTCACCTGTAGTGGGTTTATGAGTAGAATTTTTCTATCCCCTTTTCATAGACATAGCAACCTTTTTATTTTTTTTAAAGATTTTATTTATTTGTTGGAGAGACAGCGCACAAGCAGGGGGAGTAGCAGACTGAGGGAGAAGCAGACTCCCCACCGAGCAGGGAGCCTGATGTGGGACTCGATCCCAGGACCCTGGGATCACGACCTGAGCCGAAGTCAGATGCTTAACTGACTGAGCTACTCAGGCATTCCTATAGCAACCCTTTTAAACTCTAGGCTTTATGAAGAGGCCTGAGGCATGTCTGCTGAACTCATGTTCACTGAAATTCCTTACAGGTCTCATCACCCCCATGAGTCACCTAATCCTGCTTACTGCTTTCAGCTTTTCATTTCTTCCTCGTTTCCTATAACTGATAATTTCCCTTGCTCTCAATCTTGGACATTTATATTTTAAGATTTTTGTAGATATGTTCCAAAATTTATAAAATTCTATTGTAGTCAATGGCCTCTTCCATTTCAGCCTAGCCTATGTAAGCATGGCCCTTGGTTCTTTTTACCTCATCCAATTTGTGAAACTTCGAAATATATGGTTTCCTGTAGATTATTTGCACCAAGGCTTATTAATTTATAAACTTAATACTTTTTTTTTTTTTAAGTAGGCTCCATGCTCAGCGTGGAGCCCAACACAGGGCTTGAACTCAGGACCCCAACATAAAGACCTGAGCTGAGATCAAGAGTCACATGCTTAACCGACTGAGCCACTCAGGTGCCCCAATAATTTAACACTTTTTTAGGAAGTGACTATTATATCAGCTAGAGGCTGATGTTTAGCTCCATACACCACGTGTTTATTCTTTACAAACATAAGAAGCAGATGTGATTCTGAATACTTTTGAAGCACTAAAATGTGTATGTGTATGAGGCGCCTGGGTGGCTCAGTTGGTTGGGCGGCTGCCTTCGGCTCAGGTCATGATCCCGGAGTCCCAGGATCGAGTCCCATGTCAGGCTCCCTGCTCGGCAGGGAGTCTGCTTCTCCCTCTGACCCTCCCCCCTCTCATGTGCTCTCTCTCATTCTCTCTCTCAAATAAATAAATAAAAATCTTAAAAAAAAAAAAAAGATAAGTGTCCTTGGGGCGCCTGGGTGGCTCAGTTGGTTAAGCGACTGCCTTCGGCTCAGGTCATGATCCTGGAGTCCCAGGATCAAGTCCCGCATCAGGCTCCCTGCTCGGCGGGGAGTCTGCTTCTCCCTCTGACCCTCCCCCTTCTCATGCTCTCTCGCTCTATCTCATTCTCTCTCTCAAATAAATAAATAAATAAAATCCTAAAATGTGTATGTGTATTATAACAAGGAAACACATCCAGGATTTTCACAGCAATTATACAAGTCAATGTTTTCATGCCATTTAGATATTATAACTGAACCCATGGGTAGACAGACAATAGGAGCATTAATCCCCATTGAGTTTAGCGGCTGGGTTTTCCAGCAACACAACTTGGTTTTTTCCATGTGCACACATACCCACACATACCCACACACACACAGACACACGCAAATCACAATAGAAAAAATCTAGAATTATTTCAGTAGAATTTCTCAAGGAGCGCAGTCTTGTGCTATGTTTCCACTCATGTAGGCCACCTCTCAATAGGCCTTCCTTACTTGTCTCTGTCACTGGCAATCTTACTCTCCTGATTGACTTGGCTTGTAAATGGTGGTCTCATTTCAAATTTTCCTTCTCTTCAACTTCCTATCAGCAAGCTTCACCTTTATGATGTTTCTCCGATTTGACCCTTCTTTCTACTCCATTCCTACAGCCTCCTCCTTGGTTTAGTCACTCAACCCTTAATAACTAATTGGCCTCCCTGACTGTAGACTTACTCTTCCCCCATTTATCTGAAGGCTCCTCAGTTAATCTTTATAAAATTCTGTTCTTCTCATGTGCCTTGCTATCAAGTGTCTAAGGTATATCTGGTGCTGACCTGACCACCTTCCAACTCCAGAGCCTAACATGGGTTCCGCTTCTATTTTGCATTTTCCCCAACACCAACTTCCAAGAGGATAGCTCCTTTACTGAATGCCCCTTCTCAGTCCCACCCCTGCTCAGCCTAGTGTTTCTGAGGTCCTCTTCAGTGGCCCCTCTCCCACCAACCAACTCCTCCCTGGGCTCTACCCCAAATCAGCTCACATCTCCTGCCGTCCATAGCCTCCCAGACTAGAACTTTCTCTCCCCTGCCAAACCTTGCCCTGAACCATTACTAGCCCCAAACAAAAAAGCTAGCTGGAAGGCAAATCACACTCTTTTTCACACCATCCTACCTATCTATCTTCATTTCTCGGGTGGCACTTAGTGTTTTCAAACTGGTGTGTGATTCGATAGATGGGTATCAGCAGCTTGAGAACAGAAGTTATTTCCTGTGTCCCCACCTAGCACCTAGCACAGTGCTGGGTCAGTAAACTCAGATAAAATCCTACCTGACTTGACTTGACTGGGCAGGTGGAAGAGTCATCCCATCAGTGGAGTGAACCAGAGAACTACTTACCCTGTCTGGGTTAAGTAGTTCATCGTTAATCATAGCCTATTGTCCTGACTCACACAAACCAGTTCACACCCCGGCTGTCAAGACTCCACTGTGTCAGCCTTGGGGAAACACCTTCCGAACCCCCACCTACCACCATGCTCCCATCAGCCTGAGCCTACCTTTCCACTCCAAACTACATGGAGCCTGAGCTTGCCTGCCTCCAATTACCAAGTGGCTCATTCACCAAACGAAACAAAATCAATGAGCAGTGGCAGTCATCGTACGTTAACTGTGAAAGGGAAACAAAATGCTTGCAAAATAATTCTGTGGTATAATCCAAATTTTGGTTATGTGTGAATGTATATTTGTGAATGTGTATGTGTGTGTGTGTGGCTGTGTGTGTACGTAAATGTATATATGTGTGTGTGTATGTTCTGAAAGATTTTATTGCACTTTGTTAATAGTAGTTATCACTGTGATTATGCATGATTTTACTTTTGTCTTTTTGCTTGTGTGTGTTTAATTTCTTTGCAATGAACACTTTGTAATAAGGAAAAAACTTAATTTTTTAAACCAGTTATCCAATACTCTAAGCATCTATACAAAAAGATGTATATTGATTGATCACCTATGGTGTATGAGACATTTTATGTACACCATTTCACATTTCATTTAATCTTTACAACAACAGTATAAAATTGATAAGAAAATTGAAACTCAGAGAAGTCTAGACTTCTGCCCACTTTTGCTCATGTCTGTCTGACTCTAAACATCATGATTTCCCATTTCAAATGCTTCCCCAAACCAGTGAGTCTTTTCAGAAACGCCTAAGCTTAAACTATGCTGCTAGAAGTGGACAAAATATTTTCTCATTGATTGGCCCAGGAGTCAGTCAATCTGTGTTCTCATCCTAAACCTGACACTTAGTGGCTGTGTAACCTTAGATGATTTCTTTATTCGCCTCCCTTTTGTCTTAAAAAAAAAAAAGACAAATATTCTTGGAATTTTAAAATATAGTACAGAATAATAATTTCCTCTGGGTCAAGAAAGATATTTTGTCTATAATAATGCCTTAGGAAACCATGATAGTGAAACACTATACATCTGATCACCTGGAATATAGACAAAGAGTATTTCTGGGGAAACTTACAGCTCTAAATATTTTTGTTGCCAAAAGATAAATTCATTAGGGGCGCCTGGGTGACTCAGCCGTTAGGCGTCTGCCTTCGGCTCAGGTCATGATCCCAGGGTCCTGGGATCGAGCCCCGCATCGGGCTCCCCGCTCTGCGGGAGGTCTGCTTCTCCCTCTCCCACTCCCCCTGCTTGTGTTCCGTCTCTCGCTCTTGCTGTCTCTCTTTCAAATAAATAAATAAAATATTTTTTAAAAAAGATAAATTCATTAATTCGACAAATAAAATTTCAGTGAGGGGGCAGGGAACAAAGAAAAATAAAGAGAAAAATATAAAAGCATCGATAAATAAATTAAAAAGCATAAAAACAGTATAATTGAGACATTAACCCAAAAGCAGTTCCCTTAAAGAGGCTGATAAAATCAATAAGCTTTTGGCAAATATTAATCAGGAAAGGGGGGAAACCACACCAGATTAGAAAGGAGAAACTGTTGCAAGTAGCGGGATGTGTCACGGAGCCCACGTTCATCCTGCTCAGCAGGGGCTGCAAGTCCATCACCGTCACTATCTGGAAGAAAACAGTGTCGATGGGACAGATGTCAGAGGCTGTTCTCACAGCGCCCTCCAGAAACATGGCTAAGGAGAAAGAAACTGTATTGGACATACTCATCACACCCGGGACTCCTTCCTGTTCTGCTCTGTCCCTCACCCTAAGCTCTCCTCTGAACTCTGCTCCCAAATCTCAGCAGCGGCCCAACTGCCCCCCTCAGGGTCCTGACTACTCCTCCAAAACGTGGCCACTTAGATCTCAGACCTCAGATCCTCCCCTTCTCCTCTCATCCTCCCATTGTCCTTCATCTCTCTCTTCCTCCTCCACTTTTTCTCTCTGGTTTTAAAAATGACACCACCTACCTGGTCACCCCAGGTCTCCCTTGTCCAAGCGGTTGCCGAACCCCATCAATTCTGTCTCCACAGTGTATGTTTACTGGTCTAGGCCTTGACTACTTACTCACGTTGTGGGCTCCAATCTGGTCTTTCTGTGGCCTCTTTCTTCCCCAATCCATCTATGTCCACGCTACCACCACCACATTGCTCAGAAACCCTCAATGGCTCTCTGTTGCCCACAACATGAGGTCAAAACATGGCAGCAGGTTGGAGGCTTT
Source organism: Mirounga angustirostris (assembly GCF_029215605.1). Taxonomy (NCBI): domain Eukaryota; kingdom Metazoa; phylum Chordata; class Mammalia; order Carnivora; family Phocidae; genus Mirounga; species Mirounga angustirostris. The sequence goes on from NW_026991714.1 coordinate 120,034,668, forward strand.
CCATTGTTCAACCCAATTTAATCAACTTAGCACCTATGCCTGTCCTTCAGATATGCCATAATCCTCCCAAACAGCACGCACACCTGTTGGAAAGCCATAACGAGTTCTGAGGGGCGCTCGGGTGCCTCAGTCGGTTAAGTGTCTGACTTCTGCTCAGGTCATGATCCCGGGCTCCTGGGATGGAGCCCCTCGTTGGGCTCCCCACTCGGCACGGAGTCCGCTTCTCCCTCTCCTTCTGCCCCTCCCCCCGCTTGTGCCCTCCCTGTCTCTCTCTCAAATAAATAATTTTTTTTTAAAGGAATAAGAAAAAAGTTCTGAGAGAGTGTTACTAAGAAATCGTGTAGACATCCAAGTTATTCTTTGAACAAAAAAGGAAGAAACACTTTTTTTTAAGTAGGCTCCATGCCCAGCGTGGAGCCCAATGCGGGGCTTAAACTCACGGCCCTGAGATCAAGACCTGAGCTGAGATCAAGGGTCGGATGCTTAACTGACTGAGCCACCCAGATGCCCCACAATAAACATTTTTGAGCATGCAAGAATTTAGGGAATGCAGCCTTTTAAATGCCCATCTTAACCAACCAAACAAGAAACTCCTAGATTACAAAATGCAAGGTACAAGTAAGAAAGTAAGAAAACAAAACCAGGGTACCTGGGTGGCTCAGTTGGTTAAGCAACTGCCTTCAGCTCAGGTCATGATCCTGGGGTCCTGGGATCGAGTCCCACATAGGGCTCCCTGCTCTGAGGGGAGCCTGCTTCTCCCTCTGCCTCTGCCTGCCACCTGCCCCTGCTCGGGCTGTCTCTCTCTCTTTGTCAAATAAATAATAAAACCTTAAAACAAAACAAAACAAAAGCAAACACCGTTTTATGGGCAAGTGAAACCCTGTGTATGGGGCAAATAAGACATGTTATTTGCCATCCTCAGCAGAGAAAAGGATATGGAGCCGGGTGTTAAGTCCCACCTCTGAGTCAGACTAGACCTGGATTTGAATCCTCCTCTATTCCATACTAGTTACGGGACTATGGAGACATACCTCAACGCCTCTGGGCCTCAATTTCCTACCTATCTACCTACTTACCTGCCTATCATCATCTATCTACTGTATCTATTCATTATCCATCTAATATCTGTCTGTATACCACCTATCATCTACCTCTCCACCTATCATCTGTCCCCTATCCCCTAGCTACTTTGAATTACAGGAACAGTTGAATCACTCTATTGTTGGGGAAATCCTGCTTCTTTTCCTGCATACCAACCCTGACACATGCTGTACACACAAACACACACGCAAAAGGCCTCTGATGCTTGTGTCCGCTCAGGGGGTGTTAGAAGGAGGACTTGCTTTCTCTCCCTCTCTGCCTGTTGCCCCCAGGGGAGAGCAGCTGCTTTTTGATTGATGAGAGCCCCGTCCCCCTGGGCCGTGTTTCGCTGGAGCGTGGCTCTCTAATACACAGAACAGCTGCCCTGGGCCCTGTTCTGCTCTCTAGTGCTCTGGGGCTCTCTGGCCTCGCCACAGTGGGCACTGGAGCTTCCAGTCTCCTCAGTCAACGGCCACGCCCGTGAGACCCACCATTCTCTAGCTCCTCCATTCGGATCTGGAGAAGTAGGAGCGGAGGAGAGATAAGTCAGCCAAGATCAGCTAGAGTAACAGATAGATGCCCCAAACTCGTGGCTTTGTAGAGTAGAAGTTAGTTTCTCACTCACTTAACAGTTCTGGGAGGATATTCAGGTCAGCTGGGCGGCTGTCCCTGTCATCATGCACAGGCCATTTCCACCTTGTGGCTCCACCAGCCCCTAGGGCATCACTGATGTCTGTACCCAGGGGGCTGAAGGAGAAAGCATGGCAGGTCCACCCAGAAGATTTTCATGGGCCAGGCCTAAAAACAGCACGCACTGCGTCTGCTCACACTGCTTTGGGGAGAACTCAGTGACACAGAGTCACAGGCTGGATTCTGAAGAAGCTGGCGCTGCCATTGAAGTCCAGGGGTACACGGAAGTCGTTGGAAAGCAGTGCCTACGAAAGGAAAAGGGGAGAAGCAGAACTGGGCAGAGGGAGAAGCCAGAGCACAATCAGACAATGCAATGGCCAACCCGGTGGGGAGCTTTGGGGTGAATATTGTCTGTCAGGATTATCCTCTCTGCGTCAGAATGGCCAGGCCTCTCTGTCATGCCTCAGGCAGTCAGGCGGGTCCTGGGAAGGGTGCAACACTGGGGGAGGTGGCTCTCTGTAGGTTACCGTGACCCTGAGGGAGCTGACAGCTGAAGACTATCTACCAACTACGCTCCCCGCCCGTGGGCCGCAGGCCCTTCCTGAGAGGCGTGCCTGGAGTCCCGCCTGCCGTACGTGGCCACACCTAAGTGCAAGAGAGTCTGCAAAATGTGAGCCAGCTCTCGGCCCAAGACGAGGGGAAAGCAGGCTGTGCGGACAGCCAGCAGTCGGGCAAGTTCTCCACGTGCTCTCCAACCCCACGAGCGGCCTGCACCCAGGAGTTAGACGGCACAGTAGATAGATAGTCTCATCTCCATTTAACCACGTATGCTTACTCCACCTGCTACAACCGTGAGGGGAGCGGGGTGGTGGGCACAGGAACCTAGCCCTGGCAATAATGGCTATAAAGTACCTGAGCAGGAAGTGCCTGATCAATGTGGCTTCCGTCTCCAGCTTTTCCTGCTGAACTGGACGTCTTTGAGAATATGAACAGCCCCATCAGGAGCCCAGCTTATCCAACATTAGGAGTGATTTATTAAAGAAAAGGGTGCAGATGAAAATGCCCTCTGAATTACACAACTGCCCTAGTTTATGTGTGGGCCTATCAGCCTTGACCTCCAAGCTGCTGAGGGCCTATGATCACTTTCTAGGTCCAAGAGAGAAATCTGGAAACCTAGATATAAATCCCCCACTTTATACCAAATGACCTACTTTTCTCTTTTGCTGGCATTTCTGAGGTTCCAATGGTCAAAGGAAAAGTTGGGAAGTTGTCTGTGCTGGTCACAGCTGAGGACACAGCTGCCAAGCTCTCCTCTTTAATCTGTCACATGAGAACATTGGGAAATTCAAGCCAAACACAAGTCCTGGCTAGCCAGGGAGGCTGCCTGGGTTAACTCCTAGTCATCTGGAACCACGGGAAACCAGCATCAGGTACCCACCTCCCCGAGCAGGGAATCTGGCAGGCTGCCAGCCAAGGTGGGTAAGAGTGGTAAGGTTGCAAAGGAGGGCCTGGCGGGATGGGCAAACCTGGGTCCACCCTTCCTCCTCCTGTTACCCCTCAGTGGTACCCTAAGCCTGGTGTTCCCTTTAAAGAGAAAAGAAACCATCACAGAACTGAGAGGAAGAGACCATCTCAGCCCTGTTCAGGTCCTCACCTGCTCTGTGACCTTGAGCAAGTAACCTTGCAAGGCCTTCATGATGCAACCATTAAATGGGGAGAGAATATCAAGTCTACCTACCTCTCTGGTGGCTTTTTAAACCTTGGATTTGTAGACCTCCAGGCTCTATGCAAATCCTCCTCTAGGCCAATGGGCTCTCCTTTGTCATTTTTCTTTCTGATTTTGATAACCAAAAATGATTTCCACAAAATGACTCTGGCTTACCTGAGGGCCATGTTATACTGAGTACTTGGTTATTTCCTGGTCATCTAGAACCACAGATGTGTCATGATTTCAGACACAATGTTTTGTGTTTGAATCCAAGGGAGACCACATGCATCTCAGCATGCACGACGAATGAATGAAGGTGTATTAGTTTCTTATGGATGCTATAACAAGTTACCACAGGCTTAGAGGCTTAAAACAATGCAGATTTATTTTCTTATAGTTCTGGAAATCAGAAGTGTGAAATGGGTCTTATCAAGCTATAATCAAGGTGTCAGAAGGCCTGCATTTCTTCTGGAGGCTCTAGGGGAGAGTCTGTTTCCTTGCCTTTTCAAGCTTCTACAGACTGCCAGCATTCCGTGGCTTGTGACCACCTCCTTCATCCTCAAAGCCAGCAGTGTTGTATCGTCTAATCCCTCACTCTGACGCTTCTGCCTCCTTTCATTTATAAAGGCCCCTGTGATTACATTGAGCCCCCCTAGATGATCCAGGGTAATCTCCGCATCTCAAGATCCTTAACTTAGTCACAGCTGCAAAGTCCCACTCCACCTAAGACAACATATTCACAAGTTCCCGGGATTAAGACATGGACATCCTTGGGGGCCATTGTTCTGCTACCACAGAAAGCTTTCCATTGCTCAACCAGTCCAACTGAAGACAAAATGGACATAAGAATAAGGAATGGTCAGAATGGTAAAGCGGGTCTTTTTCATTTATTCACTGATTTCCTGCAGCAATCCAAGTATCCTTCTTATGATGGTTTTTTTACTTAACTAAATATCTAAGGTATTTGAAAACTAATTTTAGATATTCTGCTGTTCTTAAATACAGCAGAAATAATATTGAAAATGAAAGAAAACAAGCTTTATATACTTCATGGTTTCCTCCTTTTTCTGAAGCCCCCAAAGCATTAAGAAGGCCTCTTCTTGTACTAACATGGACTGATGTCCAAAATATGTGGTTAAGTGTGAAAAGCGACCTTCAGAGCAGCATGTTAATTTTATTTCCATAAAATAGTAGACTTGTATTTGGTTTCTACAAAGAAATACCTACAAGTATATACACCAAACTATTAACTGTGTTATCTTAGGGACCAGGGGCCACAGGGAGGAAGCAGCTATAGGATTCCAGATTTTCACTTTCTAAGTTATAATTTCAAGAATGTTCTATTGTGTATATGTGTATATATATATAATATTATATATAATACACTAATATATATAATAAATTCTCATTATTTTTTATAACTAGGAGAAAATAGGACAGTGCTTGTTTGTGTTTAAAGACTAAGGGGCTTTTCTAAAATGTAGGTTTTGCTGGAGAATAGCATGAACCAAAACTTCAGGATTCTGCCCAGTCAATGAGAACCTTAGGTCTCACCTCTGGGTGCTTCCTATTATCTCCTTTCCAATTCCTCTTTAGAAATTTGAGATGTGTCCCCCACCATTGCAGTCACACGGAATGTAGGTCAGGTAATTAGTAACCAGAGTTTGTTTACTTTGAAAAACACTCCGTGTACTCAGACAAAATAGGCCATTTCCCACTCCTCAGGACAGAATCCTAGGCTGTTGAGAGAAGAGAGGCCCTGAAGTCACTGCAGGCCAGCCCCTCATACCCTGAGGCCCAGAATTAGGTCACCAGCTAGTAAGCAGCAGTGCTGGGATTCAAGCAGGGTCTCTGGGTTTCTGGAAGCCTTGTTCTTGCCCCTTGACTGCCTCCTGGTCAGTACCTGAACATGGGCCTTCCTGGGATTCCAACCTGGGTTCTGGAGAGCTGGCAGGGCCCACATATGCGGTAATGGCTCCCCTCCCGCCCCCTTCACCTTGCGCTGGGACACTGGTGCCCATGGGGAATGACTGGAAGCACTGGTCACCCAAACAGCCCAGAGATGCGCATGTTGCAAATGGATGGAAGGTTGGGTGGTGGGCGGGAGGGGCTGGGCTGCTCCTGCAGCAAAGCAGCACCATCTGTGTTAACTCGGCAGTCTTGACTGACAATTTCCTAGATAGCCTTTGGCTCCTTAAATGTATAGTTTTTCAAGGCCGTTTTCTTGAGTGAACTGGCTACAATATGACTCATGGACTCCAGAATGGCTCTGGCCAGTGAGAATAACAATGCAGACAAATGGGGGCAGCTTTTGAAAATCACTGGGGATGTTTACATCACCCACCAAGCATCAGGTGAGCTGGAAGATTCACAGGCAGAAAAGCCTGAGATCCACCCAGAGGGTGAGGACAGGAGGTCCCAGGATATAGCAGCATTTGTCCCAAGACTCAGCAGTAGGCAGGAGTCCGTGAAGAAAGGGGGCCCAGCTGGCAGCCGGCCTAGAAATGCTGCTTGGTGTTTTCTTACCAGACTCTTCGCGGCTATTTGTGGGGCCACAATACTCTCCCCCAGTCAGGACAAGGCATAAGGTGGAAGATGCTGGGGACACATAGCATTGGTGAACAGGGCAGAGCTGCTTCTGTTTGACACCTCCAGTGTGTCACTACCCATGAGCAAAGCCTGACCCCAGAAAGTCACTGAGCTTCATCTCCAAGGAAGTAGGATCCTGGTGCTGCACCATGTAGATCCAGCTACTACATAGTCACTTTCCCTTGAAAGCTGGAAACATGAGCTTTGTTCTATGGGGGTGGGATGAATAAGGACTGGAGCATCTGCTCCAACTCAGAATTCTGAGGCATCTCCTCTGGAGCCTTCTAGAGTCATTCTCATCAGTCCCAACTGTCCAGGATTCACCAGTGGGGAAAGACCACCAGCTATTCTCTGTGTCAGTGGGGTAGTCCTTGGGAGGAGGCCTTGGGCAAGGAGCACCCTCTTGCCTCCCCTCCGCTGCTTATAAGCCTGTATTTGGAAGCCAAGAGTATCCTACCTTAGGTCTTCCACCTAGAATTCTATCCAGGATGGCAAGTTTTGGAGGGTAGGGAGGATGTGAGACCAGATCTCAGACATCAGGAAGCTCTATCTTCTGATGGAGGCATCCTGTTCCTTCTGAGTTCCTGTGTCCAGATGCCTAGGGACTATGAGGAAGTCACTGTGTACCACTGAAGGTTGATTTGCTGAAGACCTGCTTCTATCTTGCCTCCTCACTATGGACAGTATCATAGCCTGACTACAAGGGAAGACAAGGCCACAGAACCAGAAATCTTCTAAGCTGGATCAGAACTCGGAGGCCAGCTAGGGAGGAACACTGCCATCCCATCAGGAGCTTTGAATGCAAGATTGCAAAGGAAATGGATGCTCTTACGGCATATAGGGCCCCAGAGCTCTGAGTCGCTCAGGAGAGGGCACATCAGATTTCAGTTTCACTATCCAGAGTGTGCCAGAAAGCAAGAAAAGGCAGATGGACCTGCGGTGCCCCAACCACCTTGGCAGTCTTCCCTCCCTCCTCCACTCCAAGGAGTGAAATGGCTCATCACAGCACCTTCCTTCCCTCCCCAAGGCCTGATAATTTCCCGTCTAGCGGTGGGCTATGGAAGGAGTTGAAACAGGTCAGGGCTCAGGGTAGGAGCAGAGAAAGGTGGTGAGAAGAGAGGAGGGAGCCCAGAGAATCAAGCACGGAAATCAGCTAAGAGAGGAGCTACTTTGTTTGACATTGGCCCCAAGGGACTCAGGGCTCTGGCCACCTGGTTTCTGTCATGCAATTCCCCCAAGGCCTCTGTAAGAACCTCAGGCCTTCCAAAACCCTAGGTAGAAAAAGTCATCCATCCAATCTGGCCTCCTCAGGGCACAGCTGCGGGAAGAGTCCAGGGGGAGCAGAGGACGTCCTGCCCCACACCAAACACATTCCTGGCTGGGCCCTCCAGGCTCCACCTTGGCTCCCCTGGGCGGCTCTTCCTCTTTTCAGGGTTTCTTGGAGCTCTGACAGCCATGTCAACTTGCAACAACGCTTGCGGTTGCATCATTCCTGACCCTAGAGTTTACATTTAGGCTCCTCCATGTGGTGTGGCCCAGCCCTGAGGCACGTGGTGGAGATGGAGGCTGCCCTTCCTGTCTCCCAGTCGCCCTGCCTATTGCCTGTAACCAAGCCACGGCAGGGCACTGATGAAACACTGTGTGGACAGGGGGGTGATGGGATGGTCTTTCTGGCATCTCTGAAGGAGCAGTCCAACAAGAACATGGGAGTGATGAGTGTCTCGGAATTCCTCCCAAAATCTTTGGGAGGACTGGAGCATCTGCTCCAACTCAGAATTCTGAGGCATCTCCTCTGGAGCCTTCAAGGCAAAATCTTTGTCCAGGCATTTAATCTCCAAAGCATTAGGATCCCCATCCCCTATCCCCCACAAAAAGACCTTTGTCTCAATTTACTAGCCTTTACCCATAAGATCCCAGGATACTTCCAGCTAGTCTCAGCCCCCAAAATTCCACCCAAGGACTCTACAGCTAAGGTTCTCTGTAATGCAGCTCTGGACTGCCTTCTCTGCTTTGTTCTCTGTCGGGCACAGAAAACACAGAGATGAAATAAGACACCAGCCCCACCCTTGCTAAGCTCTCCACCTGGTAGAGAGATGGGATCTATGTGCCCTAGTCCCATAAAGGTCACCATGAGGTGGTGTGTGCTGTAGGAAAGAATCCTCAAAGAGCCACGGAATCCCAAGAAAGGAGCCATCAGTTCTAAGTGAGTAGATCTGGGATGGCTCGGGGAGGGTCAGGAGAGGAGAAGGATGAAGAACAAGGACTCAGGCTGAGCAGACCAGATGTAATACCTCTACTTCCTGCTGTGGGACTTTGGACGTTAACGTCTCTGAGACCAGTGTCACCTGGAAAATGGGGATAATAATATTCATCTCACCAGGCTATTGAAGGCTATTGAAGATTGTGTACTTGGTGCTTGCTGCCTTGTGCATGTTTGGTACACATTATTTCCAAGGAGGAGGAAACTATCTGAGGCCAAAAGCTGTAGCAGTTTAGGTCATGGACTGTGCAATCAGAAGACCTGGGTTCAAATCCTGCAAAAGTATGTGGTCTACCTGAACTTCAGTTTCCTTATCTATAAAATGGGAATGATAATAGGACCCAACTCAGAGGACCACTGGGGGACTAAATAGAACAAGCCTGTAAGACAATTAGTGCAGGGCCTGGCATTTATTAAGCACTTAATAGATGCTGGCTGCTTTCACAGTTTCCAGACTCACGCAGACTGGGCTGACTGGTACACATCCCTCATTGGCCCAAATCCCAATGGCCTATAGTGGGGACAGGGGTGAGGGTCTCTCAGGGGCCACACAGAGAGTAGCCACAACCACAAGCTTCTGATGAATGAGTCCTTTCACCAAGAGACCACAGAGTCACCAAGGCTTTGTGGAAACACCTGTTTGCTCAATGGATTTCAACACCCTGCCTGTTGGTCCTTCCTCCATCCATGAATTCTAATCTGTTTGTCTGAAACTTTCTTCCTGATAGACGGTGTACAAGTTCAGCTTGAAGTAGTCAATGGTATTGTCAACAGTCCACCCACTCCTCAGTTCAGTTATTCTGAAGATGAGGCAGGTTGGACTTTGATCTATTCTCTGAACTGTTATGACAACACAATAGTAAACAATGTCTGTCCAGATCATGCAACATCTTTGCTACACACTCTCACACTCACTCCTCATGACTGTCTATGAGTCTGATGCAGCCAGGGTGTCTCAGCAGGTTAGGAGGAAATGGACCTCCAGCAGCCGCTCTAGGTTTTCTAATTGTCAGCGATCTGGAGGGGGATTCTCTTCAAACTTCGGGTGCATGGAAGCACCCTGCTGTGGGTTGATATATGTTGGTGGCTTGGGGAATGGACAGCCATCCCTGGGGACCACTAGACCTTCAAGATAATCTAATTCAACTTTCTTATTTTACAAATGGAGAAAGTTGAGGCCCAAACAAGGGAAGCAACTTACCCAAGGTCACGAGATGGGAACAGGATTTCAGTCTCCCAGTTCCCACTTTTGCAATTTTCCTACTAAACCACCACACTGCCCAGCACATTTTTGTTTGATAATTTTTTTGCTTAGAAAAAAATCAATTTTACTTTTGAAGTAGTATAGTGGGAAAACAATCTTTTTAAACTTTATAACTCAATTTATTTAAACTAAAAAAAAAAAGCTTACCCTTTTTCCCACCCCTGCTCCCCACCTAGTACAGCCACCAATCTATTTTCTGCATCTAGGAACTTATTTTTTGCCTCTTAATTTGATTCCACATGTAAGTAAAATCATATGACATTTGTCTTTCTCTGTCTGACCTATTTCACTTAGCATAATGCCCTCAAGGTCCATCCATGTTGTCATGTTGTCAAGTGGCAAGGTTTCCTTCTTTCTCGTGGATGAATAATATTCCATGATGTGTATATACACCATGATTTCTTTGTCCAGTCATCCATCAGTGGGCACTTAGATTGTCTCCATATCTTGGCTATTATAAATAATACTGCAACAAACATGACACCGACATCTTTCCAAATTAGTGTTTTTGTTTTCCTCAGATAAATACCCGGAAGTGGAGTTGCTGGATTTTACAGTAGATTTTGGAATTTTTGAGGAATCTCCATACTCTTTTCTACAGTGGCTGCACCAATTTGTATTCCCACCAACAGTGCATGAGGGTTCCGTCTTCTCCACATCTTCGCCAGCATTTATTATCTCTTGTCTTTTTGATACTTGTCATTCCGACAGGTGTGAGGTGGTACCTCACTGTAGTTTTGATTTGTATTTCCCTGATGATTAATGATGTTGAGCATCTTTCATTTATCCGTTGGCCATTTGTATGTCTTCTTTGGAAAAATGTCTGTTCAGATCTTCTGTTCATTTTTTAGTTGGATTGTTTTTTCGCTAGTGAGTTGTATTATGAGGGTTGGTTTTTTTTGAGTTGTGTGAGGTCTTTATATATTTTGGATATTAACCCTTATCAGATATATGATTTGCAAATATTTTCTCCCTACCATTCAGTAGGTTGCCTTTCACTTTTTTGATGGTTTCCTTTTGCTGTACAGAAGCTTTTTAGTTTGATGTAGTCCCACTTGTTTATTTTTGCTTTCGTTCCTTTTGCTTTTTGGTGCCAGTTTTAAAAAATCCTCACCAAGGCCTATGTCAAGGAGCTTACTGCCTGTGTTTTCTTCTAGGAATTTTATGGTTTCAGGTCTTATGTTCAAGTCTTCAATTCACATTGCATAAAGACACCATCTGTGTATCAGAATTCTGCCCCAGCACTATTTTAAGTTGAGGAAAACTGGGGCCCCAAAAGGGCAAGTGACTTGCCCCAGGTCACACAGCCAGGAAGTGGCAAAGTTGAACAGGTTTCCTTGCTATTTCCCCTGCCCCACTGGTCCCACCCCTCAAACATAAATGTGGAGGTCCCAGCCTGAGGCTCCAGGGTCAGCTCCTCCAGTGCCTGACTGACCTTCCTCTTAACCCCGCTGGCTTCTGGCACATTCGGCTCTCTCCCTGATTATTGAAGCACAAAACTGAAGCCTACGTGGTTTGGGGAATGGACATGCTTTTGTTTCCTGGGAAAGCCAATGCCCCCTTGATGGGGCTGAATATGATGGTATGTGATAGAACATTAGGGCTGTTGCAAAGCCTGCCCTGGAAAGCAAGGGGAAAGGAAAGTATTTCACTGGCTAGGGGATGAGGGGTAGAGATGGTAAAGCAGATGGGATTAGGTATCTTCCACTCCACAATTTCTTATCACTAATATGCCTTCTACCTAATGGTCAGTTACTTGGTGAGACTTCCCAAAGGTAATTTTTTCTAAGAAGAGCGGCAAATTTTGCCACTCTTGCCTCAGCCCTGGCAAGTGGTTCCATAGAAGGGATGGACTGGGTTTCTTATGTCTGGGTCAAGGGACACATGGGGAGAGTTGACAGGGAGGTGGGGGGAGGGGAGGTTACTGAGGTGGAAACTGCAGTTTTCTGTTCATGTCTTCACAGACATAGAAAAGAATAAGGGGACAAGTGATTTGCTGGAAAAGGAGGCTAGAGAAGCTTAATAATAATAAATAATAGTTGCCATTTATTGGACATCTTTTACATGCGGGCATTATTGTAAAGGAGATATTCAAATTACCACCTTATAGATGAAAAAATCAAGGCCTAGAAAGCTTCATTCCATCAATGATCACATGAGATAGAAATTAACACTATGCTGACCACCTACTAGGTGCCCAAATTAAATAAGATTTAAAAGGTTTTTGTTGTTGCAGGACTTCTCAGTCTTTCTTATAATTCTGTGGATTAATTTCTTTTTTTAATTAGTTTCAGAGGTAGAATTTAGTGATCATCAGTTGCATATAACACCCAGTGCTCATTACATCAAGTGCCCTCCTTAATGCCTATCACCCAGTTACCCCATCTCCCCACCCACCGCCCCTCCAGCAACCCTGTTTGCTTCCTAGAGTTCAGTGTCTTTTATGGTTTGCCTCCCTCTCAGTTTTCATCTTATTTTATTTTTCCTTCCCTTCCCCTATGTTCATCTGTTTCGTTTCTTAAATTCCACCTATGAGTGAAATCATATGGTATTTGTCTTTCTCTGACTGACTTATTTCGTTTAGCATAATACCCTCTAGTTCCATCCACATCGTTGCCAATGGCAAGACTTCATTCTTTTTGATGGCTGAGTAATATTCCATTGTGTATATATACCACATCTTTACCCGTTCATCTGTTGATGGACATCTGTGCCCTTTCCATATTTTGGGTATTGTGGACATTGCTGCTATAAACATTGGGGTGCATGTGCCCCTTCGAATCACTATGTTTGTATCCTTTGGATAAATACCTAGTAGTGCAATTGCTGGGTCATAGGGTAGCTCTATTTTTAACTTTTTGAGGAACCTCCATACTGTTTTCCAGAGTGGCTGAACCAGTTTGCATTCCTACCAACCGTGTAAGAGGGTTCCCCTTTCTCTGCAATGTGGATTAATTTCTAAGAGAAAAATCATTTATAAAACTTTTTCCAAACTTGGAGTCCTTTTTTCCCAACTAACACTTATTAATAGCTTCATAACTAACACAGGTAGGAAATGTTGGTTTTATCTTGTCTATTTGCATCTAAAAAAATCATTTCTGAAGCCAAAAATCAATCAGGATTCAGAAGATAAATAGAGGGGCTTATTCTTGAAATGAAAAAAGTAAGTCCCAACAAAGATGCAGCATGAGCGTGAGATTACCTTGACTGCCAGTCCTTCTGGCAACACCAGTGCCTGGAAGTGGGTTACCCACCTACCAGCCGGTGAAGCTGGAGGGAGTATGCCAGATCGTATTTTGCAAAGATGGCTGCAAAAATATTCCTGTCCCACTTTCCCTTCTACAATGCAACCTTGCCATGCTGCCATTAAGAGACAGCAAATTTCCCCTGAAATCTCAATCACAAAGCCTTGTGACTGCTCTGACCATTGGAATAGGACAGGAAGTAACACTGTTTGACTTCTGGGGCTGAGTCATACAAAGTGATGCATCTTCTACCTTTGCCCCTTGGAATACTCCCAGCTACATAAGAATTCCAACTGCCCCAAGGCTGCCATGCTGTGATGGAGCCCAAGTCACATGGAGCGGCCACATGTAGGCGCTCTGGTCAGTAGTCCTGGTCTTCAAGTCATAGCAGCCGAGGAAGGCACCAGACATGGGAGTAAAGGAACCTCCAGGTGACTTTGGCCCCCACCTTTGCACTCACCCCTAGCCTTCTAGTCTTCTCGGTGGAGGTTCCAGATGTCATAGAGCAGAGACAAGCCATCCCCTTTGTGCCCTGTCTAAATTCCTGACCCAAAGAATCTGTGAGCATAATAAAAATGGTTGTTGTTTTAAATCCAGTTAAGTTTGGGGGTAGTGTGTTATGCAGGGAGTGTGTGTAATATGGGCACGGTTGAACCCATTTAATTGAGGGTTTAGGTTGGTATCAATATTCTCTTTTATATTGATAAGTGATTCTCTCCTGTATGTCTTTTTGACTGGCATTCAACCTTTAGATTGGAGGCTCATTTATTCAACAATACATATTAAGATACAGCTCTTTGCAGGATCAAAGGGACAGAGCATAAATGTGGTACCATCTCCATGGAGCTTATATTTTACATGGACACTTAGACAAGTGCTAGCTTCACACAACTGGAAATACACAACAGGAAGGAGGGACTGGGGGAGGAAAAAGGAAAGAGAAACTCCCTGGTAACCAGAGATAAATAAAGCGCTGGGTGCTTACAGCCACGGAGACAGTAAGTCAAGTGGCTTGAAGCCGGAAATGGTTTCCACCCAGCTGTGAATTGGAGAATCCCATATGTGGTACAACATTAAGCTGCTATTTTGGAAATTCTTTCATCTTTTTCAGAAGCATCTCAGGAGCCCTTCCTTCTCTTGGAAGGCAGCCAGTCCTCTGTAGAAATCACTTCATCAGCAGGAGCCGAGGCATTTCGCATGCAACTGTATAATTCTGGAATCGTGGCTTTAAAAATATTCCCTCCTGGGTGAAGAAAGAAACATCGCAGAGCAGTGTTTCTGTAAGCACCAGCTGGGCAGCTTCGGATGCATTTTTTTTTCCTTTTCCCCTTTGAAATAGCAAAATCCTGGTACCTGCATATGAACACAATGCAGCATTGTTGATTTTCTTAAAAGAATGATGATTCCACTTCGGAGTTATTGGGAATTTTCCATTATCACCAATGTCCATGGCACCAGAAGCATCCTCTTAAATGTTCAACTGAATTTGTCATTATTCACTGAGTATTTGGGCCAGACACCGTCAGGGGCTGGAGATGGAGTAATGAACAGGAGAGTCTCTCTCTCTGCCAGGTTGCGGGGGGGAAAGCAAGGAAGGGTGTTCCCTGGGGTAGAAGCAGCACTAAAAGCACCCCGCATCAGAATGAGTGGGGACCCATCCTAATGAACACATTTTGGATATGAGAAGGAAAAAGTCATTGAGACAGAGAAATGTTCATGTGAACTGGATATTAGGAATTATCACCTATGAGATGATAATGACACTGTATATGGGTGGGGTGATCTTGCCTGGTTTCTGTTTTAGTCCTTTTCTGTTACAGGCACATACAGTATTTATGGGTGAAATAATATGCTGTCTGGTATTTGCCTTTAAATATCCAGGAACACACACACACACAGAGAGAGAGAGAGAGAGAGAGAGAAGCCCCAGATCCAGACAACTTCCCAAGAATATTCTACCAACCTTTTAGGAACACATCATTGCAATGCTATTTAAACTGTTCAGGGGACTGAAGACAAATTCACTCATTTAATCTCTATTCTCTCATTTAATGACCCTACAAGGAAGAGAGCATCCTCACCTTTACATTAAGGTCACTAAATCAGAGATGTGAAGAATCAAGGAGGTGGTGGAGACAGATTTGAAACCAAGCCATGCAATCCCAGTGCAAGTGCCCTTGACCTAGGGCTGCCACCACATATGGTCCCTGGGAATAGCTCCCCCTGGAGTTGAGCAGACAATAGTACAACCTTTAGAACGTTGATGGGGGCTGACTTTTATCACTATGCTATTCAGCCTTTCATAAATGAGTAAATGAGAGAATAAATATATGATGAATGAATGAGTTCTCTTTGTTTCTTCTTACTAGTTTTGCCCTCAGTAGATGGGTTCCCTAAATCTTTCTTTGTTTTCAAGAAGGCTAAATGCAGAGGTATCCATGCCAAGACTACATTGATTGAATTCCAGCAACTTCCTTGCTAACTGTGCTTTACTGCTTGGGAACAAATCAATTGTCAAAATTGCCTTTGGGAAATGAAATGATGTTAACCTGGCTCCTTTTGGCTGCCCTGGCTTCCATGAACTGAGAGGAATAGCAGTCAGCCCCCGTCAGAAACCCTGGCCTGAGATCAAGGATAAAGCCACCAACACAGTGGGGTGCAAAAGAAGCCAGAGGCCCACTCACCCAAAAGCACTTATCTCTTTGGACCGACTTCTGTGCTTGAAATTCCTGTCATTGGCATCTCTTGCCTGGATTAAGGACCAATCAAAATGTGAATCTATAAGCTGAGGGTAAGAGCACACAGATAACCCTTCACACGTTCACATAAACACAGGTTCCTTCATCCACAAACTAAGAGAAAGTAGGACCAAGAAGAATGAGATCCAAAGGAGTATCATGAGAGGAGAGAGAAATCCCCAAAAGTCCCAAGTGTGGGGCAATTTGTTGAGAGGTATCTGCCTCCAATGCCATTTTGGAGGGAAGGATGGTCTGAGAAGATGGGCCAGCCAGTGTGTGGACACTGGGAAACCAGCAGAAGATCTGGGAGACCGGGAGCTAGAGAGAGGATTGGGATGGATGTGTTGGTTCTTATTTCTGTGTGTCCAACACAGTCTCCCATATTTTTTCCTTTGAATCCTTTGAGGAATCTCTCCCCATTTCATAAGCTCCCCAGTGAGGCTATCAATCACAGTGTCTGACACTCATCTCAATGAAATGAGCATATGGTCCAGGCTAATTGCTTAGACTCTTCCATGAGATTGATACAAGGACTCTGAGAGATAGAAGTCTGCCATCAAAACTTTTTAAAAATTTGCTTTAATTTATATTTTCAAAAAAATCCAAACTTACAGAAAAATAGCAAGAATAGTAATATGAACTTACTATGCCCTTCACCAAGATTAACACTTTGCTATATTTGCTTTATCATTCCTTTCCTCTTTTCCCTTCTTCACACACTCTTTTCTGTCCTATTCTGTTTTGTTCTCTTCTATTCTCCTTTATTCTGTGATATTATAGTTTTATTGTGGTCGTGCTTGTAATTGTTACTGAACGATTTGAGAGAAAGTTACAGACATCATGATTCTTTATCCCTGAATACTTTACATTTATCTCTTAAGAACAAGAATATTCTTTTATGTAGCCATAATACAATGATCAAATTCAGGAAATTTAACATTGAACGAATACCACTATCTAATATACAGTAAATTCCTTTATAACAACTTTTTCCCCACCCAAGACCTAATTGAGGATCCAGAATGGTACATTGCATTTAGTTTTCATGAATGAAAATGAGACTCTTAGCCTTTCTTTGTTTTTCATGACATTGGCATTTAAAAAAATATACAGGCCAGTTGTTTTGTAGAATATTCCTGAATTCGGGTTTGTCTGATTGTTTTCCTCCTGGCTGGATCCACTTTTGGCAGGAGTACCAGCAGTTTTCCTGACAGTGATGTAGGGAGAGCCAGTCAGAGGAATGAAGCCTTAGAGAGATGAGATGAGCAAAGAGATAAAGATAAACCAACCCTGGTTAGCCCCTTAATCCAGTGTATCTAACGTTACTTGCTGCTCTGGACCTTTCAGTTACATAAGCCAATAAATTCCTCTTTTTTGCTTAAGTTAATCTGAGTGGGTTTGTGGCTGCTCTGACTCACTCATCCCTTAGCCAATAATCTTGGGCTATGCGGTATCCTCAAAAGGCCTCAAAGGAGTAGGACCAAATGAAGTCTGACCAGAAGGACAGATCCCAGGCATCCCACACGAAACTGACCACCTTCCCTAGTAACAAGTCAGAGGTCACACAGTGATAACTACATTCACTTGTTTCCCAACTAAGCCCCCTTGTCTCTGGAGAAAGCCCATAACCTGCTATGGTCTGAGACCGAGTGACACAGAAAAGAGCCCAGTTTATCTATAGTCCAGGGATATAGTCTTTCTCTTCTCTCTGCCTCTACTCCTTCTCTGGGACCTCCCCATGGAGGCCTCCGTTCTCTTCTCCTATGTCACCAGACGTCCTATCTTCATTTACCATTAATGCCTCATTACTGTCTCATTATATGGCACAAGCTCTTGGGTAGCCGTGTGGCAGTGGCCCAGCCGAGGTATGCAGGGAGAACTGGAGACAAGGAGAATCACTAGGAGACCCCCAGTCCCCCAGAAACGGAGGCCCAAGTTTTGGAAGCTAGAGAGGGCAGAGGCATCCAGAACTAAGAAGATGAGCAGATTGGAGGAGCACAAATGAAGGCCAAAATGGCAGAGCTCCAGGATTAAGCACAGAGAATAGACGCAGAGACGGGGAGACCAAAATTTCCCTTTGCACAGGCTTGAGGACACACACAGCTGCTGCCCATCTGCGTTAAGCCTCACACTGACACCTTGTGTTGGTTAGGAAATGGCTTGGCAAGATCCCTCCTGGGGTTTTGGAAATCCCTCTAAGGGACTGTTCACTGAGGATCCAGGATGGTACTCCCCCCTTCCTTCCCTTTTTCCTCCCCAACCCCCTTCTCTTTCTCTCTCTCCTCTTCCAACTTTCTGGCTTCTGGGGGGAAAAGTTCCCCCCAGCTATGCCCCCAATTCTTAGAGGACAGACCCCCTCACTTGCTGGACCCAGAAGATCAGGAAGATGTCAGAACACCTCTGCCTATTGCTCCCACCAGCCTGCCCAAAGGAGAAGGAACCTGTCCAAAGGAGAAGGTCCAATGGCACAGGAAGCCCCTTCTTCTCTCAAAACTCCCCAGGCTGCTGCCAACCAGCTTGTGGGGAGAGGGGATGTAGTGGCCTTGAGAGCAGGAAGGAATCGCATCCTAGAAAGGCTGGCTTCTATTGCAAAGGGACCGCGTGCTCAGAGGGCTGTGGCCAGGTCAGCCCGCACACCCTAGGCCAGTCTTGGCATGCGTCCTCGAGGGGGCAGGGCTGCCCCCTCTTAAGTGTGTGTGAGCGCGAGCAAGCACGCACGTACGCACGCACACATCCACTCAGGCACAGTAACCCACCCAATATTAGGAAAAAGTCATTCTCACCCCTAGTTGGTAAAAATGCACTCTTGCAGCTTCAGATGGGAATTTGAAAGCCCAGGTCAGCAGGAAACCAGCTTTCACTGCTTCACTGAGCCACAGTCAACTCAACTACTAAATCCTGGTGCTTGGGAAGCCCTGCGGACCTCCAGAGGCTGAGCCTTCTCAGCGCTCCCTCGCCTTTGTGCAGCCATCCTTCCAAGGAAACCATTTCCTACGTCACACAGCACTCTGACACTGGAGGTGTCCCACAGACACTGTGCGAGAGGATGTGGATTTTCCCAGGAAGCCTTTAAACCGCCGGTGGTCTTGGCTGCAAGGAGGCAGCCTCTCCCCCAGCCTCTCCCGTCTGTGATTTATTTAGGGCCATCCAGTTAAGCAAGGACTTCCGGGACAGCCCACACCTGCAGGCAGGTAAGGTTTATGTCAGAAGTTTCAAGTAAAGGGGCACCTGGGGGGCTCAGTCGTTAAGTGTCTGCCTTCGGCTCAGGTCATGGTCCCGGGGTCCTGGGATCGAGCCCCGCATGGGGCTCCCTGCTCAGTGGGGAGTCTGCTTGTCTCTCTCCCTCTGCCCCTCCCCCCAATGCTCTCTCCCTCTCTCAAATAATTTTATAATTACAAGGTTTTTATTTATTTTTTAAAAGGATTTTATTTATTCATTTAAGAGAGAGAGAGAGAGCCCAAGCAGGGAGAGCGGCAGAGGGAGAGGGAGAAGCAGACTCCCCGCTGAGCAGGGGACCCCCCCCCCCCGCCACCGCCCGCCGATGCTGATACTGAACCAAATATGAGGTCACTGCTGTGTGGTTTCCCCTCACAACCACTTTGCAGACCTCACTGGCTTGACTCTAGCAGGTGGTTAAAGGCGTTCCACCTGGCCCAGCCTGAGCATCAGAGAGCAGGCTGCTCTTGCATCTCTCCAGCCCCCACCGGACTTCCAGAGGTAAAAACTTGATCCTGGGAGCGTGGACCATGCTCAGGGCCAGGCAAACACATCCGGGGGCTGCTGTGGGATGGGAGGGGAGAGAGGAAACTGGCAGGGCCCAGCGAGAAGCTAGGGGTGTCCTGGAGCAGCAAGAGACCCGCAAGCCTACGGATCAGAACCTGGGTTCTCACCACAGCCCTGACATTAACCTGCTGTGTGACCTCAGGCAAGCCTATACCCTGTCTGGGCCTCTGTTTCCTCTTCCATAAAATGAAGTGTCGGCGTTGATGTTCCTAAGGCCCTTCCAGCACAAATACTGGGTTTGGTCAGTGAGTCTTGCTTCTCGCTCTGTGCTAGGAGCTCCCTCTTACATGGTCCTTCCCTGGGGCTCTGCTTCCTGCACCCTCAGGACTGAGGGCCCCTGAGAGGTTGCCGGGGAGGCCAGGGCAGAGGTTGGGCCTGCTGAGGGAGGCTGGCAGGGAAGCTGCCCTGGAGGCCAGAAGAGACTAGAATTTCCTAGGCCTGGGCAAAGCCCCGCCACCTCCTCCCTGGGCAGGAAATGCCCTTCCTGCCTAACTGGTCTCAGCCTTAACTATTCATCTGGGCTGGTCTCTGAGCAGAATCTGTGGCCACCCTCAAATCAGGCAACTGGCACAGCCTCTGGGTATTGACTGATTCAAAGATTATAGTTGAGCAAACAGGAGCATGTTAATTTTTAATTTCACTTTGTTGATTGGCGGTCAGCCTTCCTCTTCGTCCCATAACCGATAATGACCCGGTCAGAGGAAACATGCAATCCTTGCCCTGCAATGAAAGTCCACTCGTCTGGTCTTCCTGACCCTAGCTGGGCTTTTTAAAGCAACTCCCATATTGATTCGGCCTCAGTCAGCAGAGAAATAAAGGACTTCTAAATTGGGCAACCCAGGATCAGTGAGAGACCCAGGCTGAGCAGCATGGTCCTCCAAGAATGAAAGAGGAATTCCTAGGGGAGCTCTTTGAGGTTTGGGCTTTGGGGTAGGGATGGGGCTTCTCTTCTAACAGAGGAGAGATTGTGACAGAGCAAGTATCTCTTTCCATGGCCTCCGGGTCACAAGTCACCACCTACCAGACAGCCTGCGGCGCGCACCGTGAGGGCGGAGAATGCCGGCGACACTCACCTCATCCTCACAGGGACTCTGCCACTTGCCACATCCCCTGGTTCGCATCGACAGCGCTCCACGGCACGGAGAGGGGAACTGAGGATAACTGGCCCACCAAAAGTTACACAGTTCTTCAATACCGTACGGGGTCCAGTCACTTCATGTAGAACTCTGCCTCAGTTTCCTCTTCCTCTTTTCTTTCTGCTTTTTGGGGCCAAAGTGGTTTCAGTTTGAAAACCATGTTGAATTTAACATAGATCAAGAAAAGCCGCAGAAGCAATTTTTTCCATCTGTGATGCAGAAGTTTCTTCTATTTTATGCCATTATGGCCACCCCGTCACTAACAGATAACATTCTAACATTTCCCTGAGGCTGGTGGACAAAAAACAAAAAAACAGAGAAATAAAATATGTAGTCAGAATCTGAGTAAAACTTGAATGTTAGAGACCCACTGAGCAAGGATTCATTCAACTGGCTTTTTAAAATAACTAACTCCAGAAAAAGATGGGTCAAAGACATGTGTGTGTATATATATCTCGCCAACTTCAACTTCATTCACAGATGTTGGCAAGTGACTAAAAAAAGAAGGGAAATTTTGTTCAAAGCTCAGAGATGAATGTACCAAATCATACAAGCCCCACTGAATTTGAGAACCAGAAGGAGACTAAGAGATGAGTTAGTAGAGTTAAGTCACAGCTTGTCACCTTTTTCTGAAGAGCTACTTCTGAGTTTCCTTAAATTTTATGAGCCTAGGAGACATAATCCTTGGTGTGGTTGGAGAGTGAAAGGTGGGTTTACTGAGCTATCATCTGCCTGCTTGAAGTCCCACAAGTTTCCCCATCGCCTAGTGTTTCTGTAGAAGATCAGGCTCACAGGATCCTTCTCCACGCAGGTTTGCACGGTCATGCTTGTTTGGGAGATGCTGCCCATCACCAGCTACTCTTGGATATTGGTGATGCCCGCCCACATAATAAAGCCTGTTGCACTGAGAAGTCCCAGAATAAAGAAAACCTCATATACTTGGTTTAAGCCAAGCCTCCAGTCTTATCTCATGATTCTAACAGGTAGGATACAGGTGCAAGTGACAGAAATTCGGACTCAAAACTAGGATGAACAATAAGGAAGTTGACACTTCACAAAACAGACGTTGGGCAGGTAAACCAGCTTGGGAGATTTTTCCTCATGTTGTTCTATTCTGGCACTCTCCGTTACCGCTTCCTCGTGAGACCCATCGTGAGATGGCCGTTCCAGGCATCACACTCAGGCCTGAGACATGGGAGAGAAAGAGGAAAGACCACTTCTTCGTGAGAAGAAACTTCTCGGCAAGGACCCTGGCCAGAATCAGGTCCCGTAGCCACTCCTGAATCAGTCACTGGCAGAAGGCATGGCATTTCCTTCAGATTGATTCCTTTCAGGCTGGAGATGGGTCAGCTTCCCTGAAGCACGTAGCCGTATGGAGCAGAAATATATTGCTGAACAAAACTGGAGCTCTAGTAGGAAGGCTGAGGAGAAAGGGTAGGCAGCCGACAGTGTTCACTACAACCACAGACTCCTTTACACTTAACAACCTGTGTTGGTTAATTTGAAGTGTCAACTTGACTGGTCCACAGGGTCCCCAGAAATTTGGTGAAACATTATTCTGGGTGTGTCTGTGAGGGCGTTCCTAGATGAGATTAACCTCTGAATTGGGAGACTGAGTAAGGCAGATTGCCCCACCCGACGTGGGTAAACTCATCCAATTCACTGAAGACCTGAGTAGCATGAAAAGGCCGAGTAAAAGTGAAGACTCGTACTGAAACATCAACTCTTCTTGGGTCTTTCAGCCACTCTTCTGGTTCTCTAGCTAGCTGACCGCACGTCTCGGAACTTCTCAGCCACCAATTCCTTTTTTTTTTTTTATTCTTATGTTACCTCCAATTCCTTTTAATGAATATCTTTATACAGATACACACACACACACACATCTCCTGTTGGTTCTGTTTCTCTGGAGAATCTTAACTGATATATGCCTATTTTTTAAAAAAGATTTTATTTATTTGAGAGAGAGCAGGAGCAGGGGGCAGAGGGAGAGGGAAAACCAGGCTCCCCACTGAGCAGGGAGCTCCACACAGGGCTCGACTCGGGGCTGGACATGGGGCTGGATGCGGGGCTGAATCCCAGGACCCCGGGATCATGACCTGAGCCGAAGGCAGATGCTTAACTGACTGAGCTACCCAGGGACTCTTACTAATATACACCTATAATGTCCTCAGAACTTGGGCTCCTCCATACTTTGGGAAATGCTAGAAAGCTTTCCTAGAGAGAGTTCAAATTCTCTCATGTAGCATTCTGAGCCCACCATTCTCCTCTTCCAGCAAACAAGGTGCTCTTTCGGACTCCTGTGCTTTTGTAGGTTCCATTCCCTCTGTTAGTAGCCCCTTTCCCATCCATCAAGTGCCCACTTAGTTCTCAAGCACTATTCCAACATCACATCCTTCAGTGAACCTCAACCTCCATTCTCACAATCCATCCTCAGACTGGTTTAAGAGCAATCAGACTGAGTCCTGGCTCTGCTTCTTACTAACTATTGGAAACTTGGGCAAGTTGCTCAAACCCTGTGCCTCAATTCCCTTTCCAGAAAATGGGGGTCACGTAAGTACCTACCTCACAGGGTTGTTTTTAGAATTAGATAAGCCAATACCTGAAAGTGTTCTTAACCGTGCCTGACACACAGTAAGTGCTCATTAAATGTTAGGGTTCATTCTGGAATCCCTAACGATCGTTCTGGAACCACACTTCGTTCATCCCTCAATGAAAGCACACTCCACACAGTAATAAGTTATTTGCTTCCACATTTATCTTCCCAATTAAATCATGAGCTCTTCAAAGACAGGAGCTCCTTGTTGTTCTTCTTTGAGACTTAGCACCATATGCGGTACTTGACTAATGCTCAACAAATTATCTTCATACCTAAGGAAACTCAAATTCCAACAAGGTGAAGTGAGCTGCACAGTAGTACCAGAACTTGGAATCTGGGTCTCCTAACTTCAGGAACTCTGCATGACACCTAGAGATTGCTTCCCACCATGTGACAACATTCCTGTTATTGAATTCAACAAACCTTTTTGAACATCTATTATGTGTCAGACACTCTGCTAGGGATCCATGATGAAGAAGACACAGTCTGTCCTCAAGGCATCAGATAGCCTTCCCCTGGACGCAAGCCTCCAGCTAGCATCCCTGCATCCAGCCTTCTGCCCCCGCTCCCACCTATCCCTCATGGTATCATCAGAATGACTTCCTGGATCTACATGCCATGACCTCCTAGGAACAATGTTCACACTCCGGGCCTTGTTTCCATTTCCACACCTTTGCTCATTTGGTGCCTCCCACCTAACAAACATCCTCTGCTTCTCAACCTGTAAATGGTGTGACCTACTTTATTAGCTTGGAATATATACATAGTCACTCTTTTTTTTTTTCCAATGAATCCCCTGGAGGTCTTATTAGACCTCCTATTAGAATTGTATTTCCCTCTCTATGTTCTCCTAAAATTTGTACAAGCATACCAGGGGCTTTTTAAGTACAAATAAAACACCAACTAGAAAATCTAATCTGGGGGTGCCTGGGTAGTGCGCAGTCAGTTAAGCCTCCGACTTTTGGTTTTGGTTCAGGTCATAATCTCAAGGTCATGAGATTGAGCCCCGCATTGGGCTCTGGGCTCAGCACAGAGTCTGCTTAAGATTCTCTCTCTCCCTCCCTCTGCCTCTTCTCTACCCCCCACTCAAATAAATAAATATTTTTAAAAAGGAAAGGAAAGGAAAGGAAAGAAAGGGAAAGAAGAGGGGAGGGGAGAAGAGAAGAGAAGAGAAAGGGGGAAAGAAAAGGAAAGGAGAGGAAAAAAGAAAAGAAAAGAAATCTGTTCACTTCTTGTTGCCTCAAGCAGTTAAGGATTGCCCTGCACCATCTTGGGATACTTGTCTGCCCTGTGGTTATGCCCTGCTTCAGGTCCTAATCCAGGTTGCTGGTTATAGCTCTTAAAATCACAGCTATCTGCTGAGCCATGCCCTCAGGGCTTTATTCCAGTGACTTCCACAGCCATCATTAAGCCATGTAAAGCCCAAGTCACAAAGCCAGACTCCTCTTTTCCTCAGGGTAAGTCACTCTCTGGAGTGATATTCTGCTAGTCAGTTCAAAGTCCTGACCATCCTGGTCCATGCCCATCAGATTCCTCTCACTTCCAAACTCTGCTCCTGTCCTTTCCCTTCTCAGAAGGGCCTTGTATGCAAATTGACCCAACCTTCTTCAGAGTGCTACAAACAAGAGGGAAAAGCCACTAAACAAGTCTCCAGTATACCTTTCTCCCAGGCCAAGAGGTGTCTGCTTATATTTGCTTAACAAAGAGACACCATTTGTGACTCTTCAGGCCCTAAGCTGAACAGCTCTGTCCATCTTTTCAGAGGTATGCTTGTAGTTTCTCAGTTGTTTTTCTAGGTTGCTCTCTACCTCGTAATGTATTATACAACCATCTCATGTCTCATCCTTCAAAGCCCTGAGAAAGGGTAAAATATCTTTCTTCTAAAATTCTTATAGTGCTTATATATAGTCCATATCTTGATTTATTCATTTATTGAACAAATATTGACTGAGTACCAATGATGTACCAGGCCCAGGCACTGGTGTTGCAAAATTAAATGGGCCACAGCCTCTGCCTCCAGAACCTACTGAGCACGTGGATTCTATATTGGGCTATGTTGGTCATTGTGATGGTTGCCAAAGCTGTAATACCAGAAGGCCTCCTCACTCTGTTACAGTTAATCTGATGGATTATAAGGTTGCAGCTTCAATAAGATTGCCGCCCAGCTTCTGCCTTCCCATGATCATGACTATTACCTCTTCTACCCCCCAGCCCATCAGCACCTGCCCCATTTGAAAGGACTGTGAAAAAGGATCTCCTACCCTCCTACAGAAGTATTTGTGAGTGATAAGGCAGAAAGCATCTTAGCATTCGGTTGGGTTTCTGAAAAGCATACAACCTGGTAGATTCATCAAAAACTAATTCGATTCAAATGAATTCAATATATTTGAAAACAAATATACAAATGTTTATAGGGCAACTGCCATATGGCCTGATGAGTAGTCAGTTTCAATCAACTTTTTGGACCTTCTTTGTTTTAGTTGAGACTAACAATAATCCTAATGTACATAGAGTTGTTTTGTAAATATAAATTCTTCTTTATATTGATAAGATAAGAATCAGTGAAGGGGAAGGAAAAGGGAAAGGAAAAGGAAGGCCTCAGACTAAGTGCCTACCTGCCTACAAAAAAGATAACCATTTGAAGTTGAGGGAGGTGATGGACATTGATAAAACCTTCCCCAGGCTCGGGGGCCCAGGTCAAGGAAACATTACAGGTTTCTGAGTGAGTGTGGAATCCAAGAGAAGGAACTAATAGCAGCTAGTGGCTGCAGAAGAGCGGGACTTGAGGTCCAGCCAGAAAGGAGGAGATTGCACTAAAAGCTGGGGCTGAGCAAACTTACTGAACAGCCCAGGCAATCATTGGAACGCATATAGCCAGGCTACACTGGACTCCGAGACTTTAGAGCCCACCTGTAAATTGCTTTCTTTCTTTTTTTTTCTTTCTAAAGATTTTATTTATCTGACAGAGGGAGACACAGCGAGAGAGGGAACACAAGCAGGGGGAGTGGGAGAGGAAGAAGCAGGCTTCCCGCAGAGCAGGGAGCCCGATGCAGGGCTCAATCCCAGGACCCTGAGATCATGATCTAGGACGAAGCTTAATGACTGAGCCACCCAGGCGCCCCAAGTAAATTGCTTTCTTACATATCACATATGCCCTGAAATTCCTAGCAGGGGAGTCAAATTTAGCTCTGGAAGGGTCATATGCTTCAGATGATTCACAAAACAAGTTTAAGGCAGAAGGAGGAACAAGGAATCAAGTTTTGGGTCCTAGGTCACAGGCAAGAGAAGGAAAAGGCTCCAGTTCCTTGGGGGGCTGGATGTGACCAACAATAAAAAGGTAGCCTCCCATTTGAGGGTGTCATCCAGGAACTAACCACAAGCTAAGATAAGAATCATTCATCTACAGGAAGGACCACAAGGCCTCCTAAAAGGCCTTGCTGGCAAAGAGAAGGTAGTCACACTGCACACTTGGCCCCAGTCCCAGCTGCAGTCTGGCTCTCCACTAAGTGGTAGGTCCCATCGATGCCCGTGCGATCCCCGATTGGATGGCATCAGTGGGCTGAGAGTTAGACCCCACTTGGGTGAGCTTCAAGGCAATGCACGGTTCTGAAATCTTAGCTTGTTGTCAAGGCGATCCCCCCCCAGGAACATTTGGAGCAAGGATTGGCCAGGACAAGTCGATCCAGGGTTATGCCTCAAGCTTCCATAGAGCTCAGACAATAGGAAGGGGCCATTTTGCCCATGGACATCATCTGGGGTATAGAATAGGCCAGTTTTCTAAGGCATTCAAGGAATTAAAAAATTTTTTTTCTTAGAGGGTGATTGGGAGATGTTTCTAAGGATAAGAGAACAGAGTATTAGGAGAAGGGAAAGGGTTAAGAAGTAGGAATTATTGAATATCTACCATGCACCAGCTGATTTACTTACATTCTATCTCTTAATCCTGCAAAAAATTCCATAAAGGAAATGTGACCTCTCTGCATGTGGCAAATGAGAAAACAGATTCAGAGAGAGAGTGAGCTGCCCATGGATGCTAGGAAGTGGCTGGGTCAGGATGCAAAGCCAGTTCACATTTTTGGCAGAGCCTATGTTTTCCCA
The DNA here is from genome assembly GCF_029215605.1 of Mirounga angustirostris. NCBI lineage: Eukaryota > Metazoa > Chordata > Mammalia > Carnivora > Phocidae > Mirounga > Mirounga angustirostris. Next base: position 120,061,795 of record NW_026991714.1, read on the forward strand.
ATTAGACTGAAAATCTAATTCAATAACAACAAAATATTAAATGTGTATCATTTAATAAGGCATAGAGCTGGGCCCTGTGGGCATATACAAATATGAACAAGACACACTGTCTCTGCCTCACAGGCTACCAGGAGACACAAGAACTGTAATTACAAAGGCTGGAAACTGATAGCAGATAAAATCATCAATATTAATAGCTCCTCAACCTCACCTTGCGCACCCCCCCCCTCAGTCACTAGGTCTGACTAGACTGGCCATCTTGCCAGTCCACACAAGACTAGCTTGTTCCTGCCTCAGAGTTTCTGTATTTGCCCTTCCCCCTACCTCTCCTGACCTTCCCCAGCTCAGTGTCCCTTTCTCAAGAGTCCTTACGCACCTCCCTTGCCCCCTATACACACACCTTCACTCTCTTTCCTCCCTCCTGGCTTTATTTTTTTCCTAACAAGGACAGGCTTTGAAGTCTTACTCTCTGGGCTCCAGTCCTAGCTTCACCACTTTCTAGCTGTATGATTCGGGGCAAATTTGGGCAAATTAGAAACTCCCCGAGCTTCCATTTCCTGTCTGTTGGTAGATAATAATTGTATGGAGTGCAGAGTGTTTTTGTGAGGACAAAAGAGAATAATTAATGAAAATACCTAGAGCAATGACTGGCATATAGAAACTGCTTAATATAGGACAGGTCTTGCTGTTATTAATTGGTTTGTTTCTTGTGTTTCTTTCCCACTAAAAGGTAAGCTCCAGGAAGGCAGGAATGTGGTCTGTGCACCATGACATTCTCAGGACCCAGCACGTAGTAGCCCCACAATAAATATTTACTGAATGAATAACTTTCTATGTACCAGGCATGGTTTATCCATGGTTATCACAATAACTCCATGAAGAAAGAACTATCATCATCCTCATTTTACAGATAAGAATCAGAAAGATTAAGTACATTTCCTAAGACCACATAGCCAAAACGTGGTGAGCCAGGATTCAGGCCACAAGGCTCCACCCTTATGGAGCCACCTGGCTTGAAAGTCAGGGAGGCCACGGGAGTGCAGTCAATGAGGCAAAAGCAAAGGGCAGGAAGAGGAAGAATTGGTTGTTTTGTGGCCTTCAATTTAGGTATCCAGGAAAAGCTGAGTGGGTCTGGACAGGGTTTCTGAGTGGGTCTGAAGGATGGGCAGCATTTATGCATAGAGATTGAGGAGAGGGGCGCCTGGGTGGCTCAATCAGTTAAGTGTCTGCCTTCAGCTCAGGTCATGATCCCAGGGTCCTGGGAGGGAGCCTGCTTCTCCCTCTGCTGCTCCCCCTGTTTGTGCTGTCACACTCTCTGTCAAATAAATAAATAAAATCTTTTAAAAAAAGAGAGAGAGATTGAGGAGAAAACATTTCTGGAAGAGAGAGAAGGAAGAAGTAGAGCACAGGCCTAAAAACAGGAAAGCTCTGAACCTGTTTAAGAAAACGCAAATTGTCTAACATATGAATGCCCCGGGGTGTGACATACTGAGTCGCTGTTAATGCATTATTTATAAAGGGGTGACTGCTGAAGGAAATTATGCAATGCCAGCCTTTCTGTGTCCAGAGGTGGAGATGGTTAGTCACCTTGGAGCAGACTTTTGTCTTAATGGGAAAAATCACTTGAGTGACCCCTTGTCCGGGAAAGGGGAGGAAGGGGGAATCTTTCCTGTGGTCTGGTCAAGGCTGCCCCCTCCCTGCACCTCTGTATGTAGATCCCCAGAGCAGTGGAGCCAGGAGAAGATGAGAAGCTATTTGCAAAGGAGCCCTTCTGGAAGGGAAGGGACCACAACCACACTTCTCTTCCCAGAGCAGAAGGGTAGAAGCAATTAGCCCTGACTGTGGCCCAGCTCACAGGAAAGGACACTAATGGCCCAGAAGGAACTTGCCCCAAGGTAAAAGCCCTAGACTGGGGTCCTGAGTTTAACACAAAGTTAAGGCAACTGGTGTGGCCCAGGGTGAGGACACAGGGCACAGGGTCCTTGGACCCCAATCACCCTGACCAGTATCATGCCTTGGAAGCACCCACTGAGCACATGAGAGAGCTGAAAACCACAATCCTGGGTCACAACCATGCTGTGATCACTCACAGCTCTCTGCATCGTTAGACAAATGTCCTCAGACAGTGAGGGATGGAATGCCATAATCAAAATAGTGACACTATTGGAATGATAGAGCATTCCAGTACTCTGTCTAGATTTGGAAATAGTATTGATAGCCACTTGTGATTTTTGGCTAATTCTGAAGGAGATAAGCTTCAAACGCGGATATCAGTCTTTTTGCTCCTAAGAGAAGAGGAGCTATAGCAACAAACTGGGAAAAAAAAGAGATTGAAATGTGACCATATTTGTATTTCAACCTGTTGATGTGGTTACAGTTTCCCAGAAATAAGCAAAGACATCTCTCAGCAACACCCTGCAGCAATAAGGCAGGTGACTGGTTAGTCAAGATATGGTAGGAAGAGGGAGGAGCCTGAGAGCCCAGGATAAGGAGCTACGACAGGGTAGCAGTAAAGGGTGGGAAGGCAGGCTGCTGCCAGGGAAGACATACTATGGCCATGTCTACGGCTGCTCTGGCCATCAGCTAGTCCCCACCTTCCACTTCCAAGATTATAGAGATGTTTAGAACAGACTTAAACTGCCACACAAAGACTTAATTTTTTATGTAAGGCAGACTCTCCCAACACATAATCTAGAAAGGTTGTGAGATTGTATTCATGAAGATAAAACAATAATAATAGACTGATTCTCACTGGTCATCAGGAAAGCTTTTGGGTAGGGCAGTGGTTGTCAAACATTTTTAGTCACAGAAATCTTTATTAGAATAAAATCTCATACAGAATCTCAATGTTTAAACTAGAGAAATATGAGCAGTTTGGAGGGAACCGGTGGCAAAGATCCACTGAGCCATGGATACCAAGACCTTCCATGTATCCCCCTGCCCCTGCTCCAGTGGCCCTGGGAGGCCTGCTAGAAGTACCAGGGGCTTTGTAACATACGGTATAAAAAATGCTATGGTGGGAGATCTGGCAATACAGACCCTAAGTCATAGTCCCTCATTTCTCATGAATCTTTACTTGTAACACAGGTTCTTGAACCAGAGCTCCTTCTAGAACAGAGAGGGTCCTGTCCTCAGCCAAGATCAGTGGCCCAACTAAAGTAATGGGTCACTAGTCTACTGTAGGCATTCCTTGGACAGTCAGCTGATGGTCAGTCTTCCAAGGCACAGCCATTTCTTGGCATCAGTTCCCAGCCTACGCAACACCTGTCAGTGATGGGCAAACTGGAGTGGCACCACTCCCACACATTAACACCTGCAGACAAGCCCATCTTGAACCACCCCCAAAGCATCCTCAGAGAGGAGAGCCTCTTTAGAGTCCTGTTTTTCCAAGTGCCATGAGTGCCATCCCAAGGGTGACTGTGAAGAGCCAGACCCTACTCCTGGAATAATCAGAGATGAAGGTGACAGACACCAGCTTAGACCTCAGCAACAATGCCCAGATGGAGGACTGGCAATCCCATGCTTGTTCACCATCAGATCTCACAAGCCCGGCACAGTACTTGGCACATGTAGATGCTCAGCAGATGCTTGCTGAATGCGCAAAAGAATCACTACATCAGGAGACAGGATTGGCTCTGGCTCTGTCCCTAATTAATGTGTGACTTAGGACAAGTCATTTCTCTTGTTTGGATACCGTTCACCCAATTATAAAATTAGAAAGTTGGATCATGTAAGTTGTTCCTCAAGAAATGAAATATTGTTCACTAAAAAAAAAATGAACATTTTAACTCCCTAGGAACCCATTCATTTTTGTTATTTGGGTATAATTTTGGATTCTGCATAAATTTAATTTGAAAAACAGTGGGGGAGAGCTTATTTTTTGGGTCGGGGGGACAGTTTATATTTAAATGGTTGCAAACTACTAAACCAAATGACTTATAGGATTCCATCAAGTGTTGATATTTTTTGCAACTTTATTTCCCAGACTATTCATAGCCTATTCCAAAGAGATGATGAGATCAAACTGAAAAAAGTAAATTCAATTTCCACTTGGGATTGTACACCTGAAACTAATATAACACTATGTTAACTATACTGAAATTAAAAAAAAAAATTTTAAATTCTACTTGGTTCCATCTACAGGTAAAGTTGTGAAAGAGACTAAGGTAGGTTCCCATGTCCTCTATACGTCTTCATCTGGATACCACCCACCCTTGTACACACTATTGTGCTGGGCCAATAAATAGCTGGAGCACAATCCTGGCATGTGCCTCCACACCAAATCTATTTTCCATTATATCCCCCTCAGAACCTATTATGTCAACTAATCTATTGGATTAACAGAGTCATGCTAATACCTTAGGATCAACAGGTCTGGAAGGGACCTACAGTCACCTGCTAAGTCACTTGGTAACCAAGGCCCAGAGCAGGAGAATGATTTACCCAAGGCCAGAATCAAACTCCAGGTTTCCCAGTTCTCAGACCAATAAGTAGCTCACACCCCTGACTATAAATGAAGATTGCCCGGAGGGCTTTGTAAAATGCTGTACTCAGTCTCCACCTCCAGAAAGTCAGAATCAGTCTAGAGTGGGGTCCAAGCATCACTGATTTTTTAAAAAGACTTTTTATCCAAATGTAACATATATACGTAAAAGTGAATAGATTATAAATGTAGATATTAATGAATTTTCACAGACACCCATGAGCCCAGACCAAGAAACAGAAGATCTCCAGCACCTAAAGCTCCCACCAAAGATAACTGCTTTCCTGATTTCCAAAACATAGGTTGCTTTTGCCTGTTTTTGTATTTTATGTAAATGAAAACATAGAACGTCCTCTTTTATGTCTCACTTCTTTTGCTCAGAATTATGCTTTTAAGATTCATCCATATTGTTTGCTATGGTTATAGTTTATTCATTCCCATTGCAGAACAGTATTTCATTGTGTATATATACCACAATTTGTGATCCATTCTACTACTGATGGACATTTGGGTAGTTTCCAGTTTAAGTATATTATAAATCGTGTATGTTCTAGCATGTATCTTTTAGTGAACATATGCAAGCATTTCTTTTGAGTGTATACTTAGGAATGGAATTGCTGGGTCATTTGGGTATACCTATGTTCAGCTTTAATAGACACTGTGAAACAATTACTTCAAGTGACTATAGCAATTTATATCTCCTACCTGAACTGTGTGAGAGTTTCAGTTATTCCACATCTTCACCCAAACTTGGTATCATCAGTTTTCTTGGGTTGTCATTCTGGGGTGTGTATGTGAGGATATTACATTGTTTTTAAGGTCCCCTAATGACTCTATGGACAGAAAAGGATCGGAACTTCTGCTTTGTCCCTACCCTCATGACCACTTGAGGCTTATGAAAATAATGCTCTTGCTTTTATTGTCTGACTCAGTGCTTCTACAATATCCTACAAGCCAACTCAAAGTGTTAGACCACTAAAATAAAAATGTTTAAGGAGATTTTCCTAATTTATACAAAATATAAATTGGTGGATAAAAATTTTACTTAAAGTTCTCTGGGAAATTTTATATTTTTGGCACTCACTGTTGCTTTCCACTAGTGAATGCTAGTAGTCAACAAAATAAACAGGTAAGAAATGAAACAATAACCTCTTCCAGACCCTCACATGGAATTCTAGAATATGCAATTTGTTTCTATAAATGTTTTGTTGTTGTTGTAACCACAAGCATTTCCTGCTAAGCATACCCGTTTCTCTGTGCTAAAGAGGCCCTTAATGTCCTTCATTCTCCTCTCTGGGATTCCTTCTTCCTTATAGCTAGGAAAAGGGAGCCCTATGTACCACATGATCCTCTTCTGCCTACAACTGATTGTTTTGAGAGTAAACACCTGGCTCAAGTTGATCCAATGAGATCCTCTCTCTTTCAGCAATTAGGAATTAGGACTTAAAGGCTGAGTAAGTTATTTAGAGCCACACAGTTATGTGAAATTGGAACCAAAATGGGTACCAAATCATTTGAAAGCCACATAAAAGCTGATGTGACATTGGCATGAGCAGAGCTTAGGAGTATATACCTATAAGAGAGCTTGAGAGCAAAATTAAATATGGATTGCACAAAATAATTTCAGTCTCAGAAATCCAAATTATTTTAGTTATCTGGTACCATAGCAGGACAAGGGGAAATGAATGGCAACTACTTTTTGTCATTAAATCAGAAAGGCATAGAGCCTGAAATAGAGATCCAGATTCAGGAAAAAAAATCTCTTAGCATGTTAAGAAGAGTAATCCTGAAGAAGTCCTCTTGAATAAGGGATGAGAAATGGAAATTAATGGTTCAGATGCCATTGATACTAATTTAAGATGCATTAAATATCATGATTTTGTCATTATTTGTTTGCTGCCTTTGTGGTCTTTTTTAATGCACGTAAGGTAATTCATAAGCTTTCATCAGATCACATAGTTATTATTCATTTAGTATAATTTTTCCCATAGTTTTAAATCTTTTTAATATGAATTTTTCAATCACGTGGCTATTAGGTAGTGGATCTCTAAAGTTGGAGATGAACAAGTGAATTAACAGACAAGTTAGGAGGAAATCAGCAGTGCTCCATTTAACAGCTTATTACTTTATTTTTAATGAATGTGTCCGTTAGAATTGGCTAGGTTTTGCTATGGTAACAAAACTCCAAACTATTAATGGCTTAAACAGACAAAGATGTATTTCTTGTTCATACCACATTTGATGTATGTTGCAAAAGAGCTCAACTTATCATAGCAACTCTTGTGACTGATGAACAAGGGCTCCATCTCAACATAGACTTCCACGAAGACTGTACTATAGGGAAGGGCATTAGAAGCATCATGCACTGACTTTAAAAGCTTCCATTCACATTTCTCTCACCACACCATGTTATATGGCAATGCCTATGAAAGAAAATGCGGGAAGTGCAAGCTCACCATGTGCCCAGGAGAACCAAAATATGTGTGACTAGTCTTAATGACTAACGCAGTGTGTGTGATTACAAAGTTATTATGTGTGCTTTACCAGCTGGCTTTTCTGCTGGCAGAGTGGCTTCTCGTTTGTCTGATGGAATTAAGTAAGTCAATAATTTCTGATGTTCCACAGGTGCACTGACACCTGAGTTCATTTGAAAACTGCTGGCCCAACCCATGGTGGGAATTCCAGTTAGATGGGAAGGTATCACACCACACAGACAACCCTGTCCACCACAACTTAGGTCAGTCCTATTTCCAGACCATGGTGTACATGAAATATCATAAATCTGGGTCCTAGTTTGGGTTTTGGGAACTGGAGAAAAATAAATGCGCCTCTCAGAGAGAAAAGAATCCAGCCAGGTTTTCTGAGTCCCGTTTGATTTACAGTAACAGGGCACCACCACAGTGAGGGAGTGGGGTGGGGGTGAAGACCATAGTGTTATGTCATGAACTGGCTTTAAGTCTCAGAGAGTCACCTTCCTTTCCTGTCAAATGAGGAAGTTAAATAAGAACAATTTTTAAGTACACAACCCTCTACAAAATAAATAATATTCAGAATCCCAGTGTATAAAACAGATACAAAGTGATGCTAAAATGAGGGGGAAGGACCAGCCCCACATCCCATTATACCTCACAGGAAACATCAGTCCTTGAAACATGTTCACATAGAATCTTTAGAACTCCAGGGAACATGACTTAAGTGCTATTAGTTTGTCATCTCCGAGATGCTTCCCCGTGATCCTGTTACTCTAGTTTTAATGCCAGCACTTCCTGGTTCCAAGTCTAAAGAAACAGCGCTCTTCCGGTTGCGGCTGCGCACAGGGGACGAAGAAGGCGGCTTGGGTGGCCGCTCCCGGCGCAGCGGCCGGGATGTTGGTGACCAGGGTCTTTAGCCTAACTGGCGAGCGAGCCCTTTCCACCTCCGTGTGTGTGCGAGCACATGGAAATGTGAAGAGTGGAGACAGTGCTCTGCCCGGTTATGTCGACCGGTGCGACGAGCGCTTGCCTGATGCGACCCACGTCAGGATTTTCTCTGCCAGCCGCAAGGCCTTGAAAGAAAAGGAGGAGGCCCCCGGGAGCAGCCTCTCCACTGCTGAAAAACGTTGATTTGTGCCGCATTAAGTTCAGCGAGAGCTTTGCTGACATGAACAGGAGCGCGCGCAAGTGCAAGACGGTGGTGGGCGCCGCCATGTTCTTCCGGGGTGTCCCGCGACGGTGCTGAGGGCGGGAGAAGCACTGTGTGTCCGGGCCCCTTCCCGCACACCTTTGAAGAGGAGTGGGTGGCCAGGCAGGGCCCAGGGGATGCTCGACAAGAAGGTCAGGCCGATCCAGGGCTTCTCAGCCAAGTGGGACCACGACAGAACAAATAGAAGAAATAAGAACCCTCCCGCATCTGAGCCTCGCCTTGTTCTGCCACCTCCGTGAGCTCAGCGTATTTACTGGAAACGGTTGTGTTGCAGTAGCAATGTTAATATGTGAGCAGTTTCTGTGGAAGAAAAAATAGAGAAACAGCCAGCATTCACAGTCCTCCTTCTCTGGCCCCGTGGTTGGCCCAGGCTGGACACAGCCCCTCACCCCTCCACGCAACCAAAAGGCCCTCCCTCGCCTACGCCCCGTGCCTTGAAACCCGTTATTATTGCAATCCCAAAGCTCTGTGCCTAGGACTGCCAATAACGCTGACATCTTTTGCCTCTACTTGCAAGAGGGTAAGCCATGCCTGCGTGATTTTGAAATCTCACAAGCCAAAGCTCTTCTGTTTCTGTGCCCAGTCTGTGTTTCCTCTTCTCTCCTCATCAAGTGCAGCCTTTCCGTCATCCAGGTGTCATAAGGTTTGGTGAAAGGCAATGGAAGGAGGCACTCATCCCATCCGAGAATTCGAGAAGTTGGTAATTCTCCAGGTAGTTAATGAGGACTCTGGGAGACACTGGGAAGGCCTCTGGAATGTTAAACAAAGTGGCTTTTATTCTGGCTGGTTTGCCGCTGCTGCTTCCTCACAACAAAGGGACTTACTGTGCTCTTGATGGGTGTGTCTGAACATCACTGGGCCATCACAGCCCCAGGCCTTTCTTTGGCGTGTTGACTTGGTCTCCTGTCATAGTGTTTCTGATGGAAAAAGGACAAGACCTTTATTTTAAGACTCATAAATACCAGAAACTCCCTTACCGGTCACTGACATTTAAATGATCTGCTATTTGTCAATCAGCCCGGTCTTTATCTGGGTCATTTGCTTTGTCTTTATCTGAGCCGTTCTCTAGCTGCTTATGACTCAGAGTGGTCTGGACCCTAGACATCAGCTGGGAATTTGGTAGAAAAGCAGAACCTTAGGCCCTGTCTCAGACCACTGGATCAGAATTTGCCTTTTCAACAAGATCCCCAGGTCTTTGCTCTAGTCTATAAAACTGTAAAAGCTTGAGCGACATTGTCAATGGTGACAGCCCAGCTGTCTCAGAGAAGGACATTGTCACAAAAAGCAGTCATCCAGGAGTGGGGAGACCTGGCTTCCAGTCCTGACTTGGCCACTAACTCACTGAGTGGTCTTTGCCAAGTCACTTAACCGTTCTGGAATCTTGGATTGAGCTGAACTCCTGACTCTCCAAGTGCCTGCTCTGAGGACAGAAAACAGAAAGGTAAGCGCTCTCCTATATGCTGGTGACATGGTTTTATGGCCAAACACTTAGACAATTGTCCCCAGTTGTCCCTCTAATTACTTTCAAAAAGAGCTTCAGAGCAGTTATCATAGTCACTTTGTTAAGTGTCCTTCAGAATTTGTTTTATCAAACACAGATCTCTCTGTGGCAGCTCACTTCATTCATTTACCTGGGGGTACTTTTTTGTAACCTCTTTGCACTTGAGCTCTCTCAGCTTCCAAAATGTGTACAGTCACATCTGCCCTATCATACAGGGCTGTATGAGGATCTGCTGAGAAAGCACCTTGGAAAGTATGAGGTGCTGCCACACCCACTGCAGACTGACAGGGCCTTTTGGGGAATGCCATTTGGTAATATGAATTTTTAAAACCTTGAAAATGTGCAAAGCCCTCCCAGCAAATCATCTGCTAGGCATAGACCCCAGGGAGAAAATTATGAATGAGTAAGAAGGCTGTTAATAACTATAGCATTGTTAATAATAGTGAAAAATTGTAAACAACTTAAATGCCCAGCAACAGGGAATTGGTTAAATAATAAACCAAAAATAAATAGTAAATTATGGTACCCACATAATCGAATTCCATGGAAACAAACAGTGCTAAAAACAGGTATTGCAAGATGTGGAACGCTGTTGATTTCTCACTGATTAATGAAAACATATGATTAGATTCCAATTTGAAAATAAAGTGTATAAATATGCACAGGTAAAAGACTGAAAGCATGCATGTTGTTTGTCAATACTGATACACTCTGATTATGGGCAGTTTTATGGTTCCTCATTTTGCTTATCTGCATTTTCCATAGTGCAAGTGCATTACAATTTTCAAAAGGAAAAAGTTTTGTTTTGTTTTTTTGAAAGAAAGATATACCATTCCTAACAAAATAGAAGCACTGTTTTTATCATCATTGTATTCATCAGTGGAGAAAGCTCCCTCTGGCTGAGGGAGAGCAGACTTTAAATAATTACCCTGCCCCCCCACCCCCGCAGTGTCTGCAGGGGGTAAGGAGAGCTATCTTTTGCATTCAGGGACTCAGGGAGAGGGGGTCCTAGGGAGGAAATCATAACTTCTTCCCCGAGGACTGAAATGGAAACTCACAGCCCCGCAAACAAAAAGGCAGAAGTTGGTGGCTTGCTTCCTGAAAGGCTGCCAAAACACTATTTCAAAGCTAGGCTGGGGGCATGCAGATGGCAGTTCTCCTGTCTCTTTGACTAAAAGCAGCAAGGACAATTCACCTGCCAGATGGTCCTTCTAAAACCCAAAGGAAGGTGATTTGTTTCAACAGGGTAGAGGAATTTGATTCTGTGATCTTCCCTCTTCATTCATTGAAAGGTAGGTTTGTCTTCTTTATTTTAAATACCTCGGCCTAGGGGTGCCTGGGTGGCTCAGTTGGTTCAGTGTCTGACTTTGGCTCAAGTCATGATCTCAGGGTCTTGTGATCAAGCCCCAGGGTGGGGCCCTGCATCTGGCCCTGGGTGCGCTTCCCACACCAGCATAGGACTCTGCGCTCAGTAGGGAGAGCCCTCTGCCCCTCCCCCACTCGTGTTTTTTTTTTCTCTCTCTCTCAAATAAATAGAATCTTAAAAAAAATAAACACTTCCATCTAGAACAGAACTAACAGTGATGCAAAGCCTGCTTTGTCTTTTCTTTTGCAAATAGTAGTGATGGTGACGGTGATGGTAATTAGTGGTAATACTGGTAGTGATAATAGAGGAAGTAGCAGTAGTAATAATATGTGCCAGCTATTTGCCCATAAGAATTTTATTTAAATCTTCATAAAAACCCTTTGAGGTCGGGAGTATTATGAAGGAGGAAACCAAAGCTTGGGGAAAGTAACTGGCCCAGAGTCACAGAGTAGGAGCTGGAAGCTGGATTCTATTTAGGTTTGTGAACTCTACTATAACACACTAGAAAATTAAGCTACTACCAGTCCCAGTTATATTTATCAAAAGCTTGATGACTATAGGCTAATTCAGCCCTTGTTTTACCCCCCATACATGGCCTGAAGTTGGTTCTAGAATTGTCTACAGGAGTCAGATTACATTCAACAAACTCAAGATGCCTTTTTTTAAATTCAGTCTCTTCTTATGTCAACAGTTTTGAAACTCTTAAAATACTTTCCTCTCCACTTTACTAAAGAACCACTTCACATTCTAGGAGAGAGTTCTCTTCCGCCTGGATAATGTACCAGCCAGCATTCCCTGATTTGGCTATCACTAGTGGGAGGCTTTCCCTGGTCTCTCCCCTGCTAGAACACTGTTTGCTGATGAGCAGAATTTAATATAAGACGTGCACTCTGGCCCTACCCAAGAGTATTTAGTTAGAAAAAGATGAAAAGAAATTTTATTTCTCAGCTTTTATAGAGTGATTTGGTGTCTTATTTTTGCCAGTGATGAAACTGAACTGAAGGACATTATATAGCAGAGGGACATTTCTGCAGTCGCCTAGGTATCATGAACCCATCTGCCTGTCTAGGGAACCCCTAGCCTTCTCCTGAGCCAGAAATGCGGGGACTGTGTGGGTATCAGGAAAGAGGTGTCTCCCAAAGGCACTGGTGAGTCCATGGAAGCATATTAGACAGAGTCCCTGAACTTATAGATTAGAGAGAAGCAGGAAATGCATCAGGAATGTTTTCAGCTGCAAGTAACAGAAAACCAACAAGGAGGACCTTTTTAAAAAGTAGAGTTATTTTTCTCCATAACAAAAAGTCTGTGGGTAGATAATCCATAGTTGTTTCAGCAGCTCAACAATATCATCAAATTCTCTGTATATTTCCTGTTTTCTACCCCAAATCTTCAGCATGGTGGCTTTTTAATTTTGTCTGTCACATGTCTCAAAGTGGTTGCCAGAGCTCCAGATATTGTATCTATGTTTAAGGCAAAAGAGAGTATTGCTAGCCATGGCTGATGATTTCATTCAAAATGCAAAGTCTTTCCAAGAAGTTCCTCAACTGATTTTTTACTTAGATTCCATTGCTCAAAATGGTTAAATGAACCAGCCCTCACTGTAAGGGAGGCTGGAAATATAAGTATCTGGTGAATGGAATTACAGTGAATGACTTTGACTAATCAGATTCAACCTCTGAAACTAGGCCATTGCCATCCTCAACAAAACCAGGGTAATCAGAAGAGCTAAACAAAATCATGGTATTGTGGGGAGAAGGGAGGAATGGCAGATAGCTGGCTAAAACTGTCTGTCACAATGAGTAAGATTCAAACCAGTATGAAGAGACCCCGTTGGAGTTTAATGTCTAGTGCTATGAACACTTGGCTATCCCAGCTACACATCAGGCTGAAGACATACCCTGTGATTCCAGGCATGCCTCACTTAGGAGGGAATGTAGAGCCAGCGCCAGAGGCAGCAGCAGCTGCTCTGGACTCAGTGGTGACAATGTTGTATGTTAGTGTTCTTATGTGAACAATTGTTGATACGTCCTGAGATTATAATCTGTCTGGTCATTTGGAATCTAGAGGTCTCTTTGCTCCCTCTACCACTGCTAACTTCTTGGAATTAGATACTTATAAACTTTTCTTTGTTTTTTTGGGGAGGGTGGGTGGGGTGGGCACAGAGGGAGAGAGAATCTTAAGCAGGCTCCAAGCCCAACTCGAAGCCTAAGGTGGGGTTCTATCTCCATGAGACAACCCTGAGATCATGACCTGAGCTGAAATCGAGTTGGCCACTTAAACGACTGAGCCACCCAGGCACCCCTAAACTTTTCTTTGGACTGTGGATCTCTAAGAAGTGCCCCTTCCTTACTTAGGCTCTTGCTTTCTGCAAAGAAAGAAAAATATGCCTAAATGCCCACCAAACTGAGAATGGCTAAAGAAAGTATGAAATACCATTTGGCAATTAAAGAGATTGATGTAATTCTGCATGTGCTAACAGGGAAAGAGCTCTAAGGTGTTTGTTAAATGATAAAAAGCAAATTGCATGGGGTGCCTGGGTGGTTCAGATGGTTAAGCGTCTGCCTTCGGCTCAGGTCATGATCCCAGGGTCCTGGGATCGAGCCCCACATCGGGCTCCTGGCTCAGCAGGAAGCCCGCTTCTCCCTCTCCCTCTGCCTCTCCCCCTGCTCATGCTCTCTCTCTGTATCTCTGTCTCAAATGAATAAAAAAAAAAAAAAAAAAGCAAATTGCAAGACAACACATAGAGCATAATACCATGTATGTCTAGAATAAGCTTTGTGGTGGTTGTAAAATATGTCCATAAATTGTCACAACTGCTTTCGATCCCTCTCCCCTGGAGTGTGGGCTATATATAGTGATTCACTTCTAATAAATAGAATGAAGCAGAAGTAGTAGTATGCAATTTCAGAACAAAGTTATAAAAATGCTGTGATTTCCTCCTCACGCACTCTCTCTTAGATTGCTCACTCTGGTGGAAGTTAGCTGCTATGTCGCAAGGACACTTAAGCAGTGTGTGGCAGTATCCATGTGGCAAGAAATTAAGCCTCCTGCTGACAGCCATATGAGTGAGCCATCTTGGAATAAGGTTCTACACATCCAGTCAAGTCTTCAGATGGTTGCAGCCCCTGCCAACATCCAACCATATGAGAGACCCTGAGTTAGAACCACCCAGTTAAGCTGCTCCTGAATTCCTGACCCACAGATAATAAATGCTTGCTACGTAAGCCACTAAATTTTGGTGTGAGTTGTTATGCAACAATGGATAACTAATATGACCTCCTTATTTGCATATGTAGTAAGACTCAGGCTCTTACTCTGCATTAGTCACTGTTTTATAAGTACCAACATTTAATCTTCACAACAACCCTATGAAGTAGAGACCAATATTATCCTTATTTTACAGAGGAAGAAACCAAGGCACAGAGAAGCAAAGTAATTTGCCCAGGGACATATAGCTATTGGAACCCAAACAATCTTAGAGTGATTACTTGTAACCTCTTATACTATACTATATTTTGTGTGTGTGTGTGTGTGCGCGTGCATGCACGCATGCATGCGCGTTGCAGGTGTTTTGGTGTGATTTGTGTACATAGAGTATGGAAGATACATATCAAATTGTTGATCACAGCTACTTCTGGGGACAGAGATAGAATTAGAAAGAGATAAGGGAAGGGACACCTGGGTGGCTTAGCAGGTCAAGATCCCAGGACCCTGGGATCGAGTCCCACATCGGGCTTCTTGCTCAGCAAGGAGCCTGCTTCTCCCTCTGCCTGCCTCTGTCTCTCTCTCTCTGATAAATAAATAAAATCTTAAAAACTAAAATTTTTTTTAATTTTTTTAAATAAAAAGAAATAGATAAGGGAAAAGGGAAATTTTCATTTTTTTCTCAACCAACTTCTGTATTTAAAGGTTTTTACAACAGGAGTATATTAATGTAATATTTGCATAATTAAAAATTTAACTGAGCTGGCTAATAGATGTACACTATTCAAAGAAATGAAGTGTTAGGGAAAGAATGGGCACATCTGACCAAATACAAGTCATTAGCCATGGATTTGCTTAGGAGTGAATCAGATTGGCACATGTGGTGGATTTGTGGGGAGGGAGGGAGCACTCCCCCGCTTTTCCCCTCCAGCCTTGGGCTTCCTCCCTTTCCTACCATCCATGAGACAGGTAGAAGATGTGCTCCCTCCCTGATCCAAAGAATTCTTACACGAATACCCAGGAGTCCTGCCACTTGCTCCACAGCTGCTCACATGCTTGACACGTGGTGTCCTATCGGGAGACCACAAGTAGGACATTTGGCCAGGACACAGGGAATCTATTTTTAGTCTGGACCATGGACTGGTTCAGGAATAGATGCTGAGAGGAGAGTGGCTGGGGTTCCTCCCTTGTGATTGGGAAGGATCATGCGGCTGGGTGTGCTCCCTGACACTCCTGTCACTGTGGGGAAGATATATTTAGGATCTGACCTGTGACAGAACTGTTACTAGAACCTCACTGCCTTGGTAATTCCAGGGCACTGATTACAACCTAATCCTGTCTATTTTTACATGCTCACTTTGTGGAGTGATGATAAGAGTTATCTTTCTGATGCAAGACAGAATCAGACGGGCCTGCCCCGGTGGCCTGTTGCAGTCTGCATGGGGTGATGGATGGCCTTGAGCTTCTGATATGTGAGAAGTCACACCACTGCCCACTCTCCTCCCAGATGGCTACAATGTGGCAGGAGGTTCACCCAGCTTGTAGGAACATGGATGTCACCTATGAGTGCCAGACACCTTATTAATATGTCCATGAAGAAGGCTTTTTCCTCACCCCTAAAGGAAAAGAAACCAGGCCTCATAACAAACTTTTGCGCCAAGAGTCTCCATTTCGTGAGCAGCAACCACTGTGACCTTATTAATCAATCCCAGTAATCTTTCTCACTGAGCCCTCAAAATTGTCCCTGGGAGACCATCTCTGGAAGCCTCTACCAACCAGTATTATTCCTCCCTATGATGAAAACTAGGAGCCATCCTTTGCTGGAGGTACTGAGAAAAACAGTAGAGGAAACTTGACTAGGAAAGATGATGAGGTTATACTGAGTTCTGAGGATGGTGGTAAGGTGAAGGAGCCTGGGTGCATTACTGGCAAGGAGGAATCAATGAGGGCTGAATACTGGGATTTGGACATTAATAAGAGTTGGTGGAGACCTTGGGTATAAGACAGTATAAGGACTGCATCTTTTATCATATGACCCCAGGTATATTCCTTCCTTAGTCTGGTCCTCACATGTCCTAACTATAAAATGAGTGAGTTGGACAAGAAGCTTTTATGATGACTTCTAGCTTGGACATCCTATAATACATATAATATAATACATCCTGTAATCCTATAATAAATAAATATTATTTATGGAATTCAGTTAACTGCATTGGCCCTTAGTTTTCTCTTCAGGGTTGCATGGAAGGGACTGCTAGTAACTTCCCAGTATCCTTTCCCCGTTCTTCATTAGTAAAAGAACTCCAGTTTTTAACCAAACAATTTCACTTAGCTAAAAGATTTAATTTCCTACATTCCCAGCAAGATAACTATGTTCTATCTAATGAGATATAAGTGGAAGTGTTATGTAGAGTTTTGGGGAACTCTCCTTTAAGAGGAAGAGTCTGGTGTGATGGAGACAGTCTCTGCCTTAGAGGTGATTAGATTCTGTTTTGAGAGAGAGAAATAAAACACTGCAACAATTGACATATACATGACAAAGACATACATGCCTTTGTCTTTAACCAGTTGACTAGATGTTCCATTCGGTCTTCTAGGAGGAAGTAATTGGAAAATTTTGAACTGATCCATTCAACAAATATTGAGTTCCCATTATATTCCATATTCTGCAGAATTAATTGTCTACAAAATTTGACCTCAAGGTGCTCTTAAACCCAACAAAGACACAATATTGACCTAATATTTTAAAATCATATTTAAGATTAAAATACAGATTTTTTTCCAGCTCTAGTGAATAATGAAAGAGTTGGCAACATGAAACTTGTATTCCTACCTGACAACAATCTACTGGAACTGGATAACAATGCTCCTTTCAAGGGGGTTGTGTTCTCCATTTCATGACAGTTGTTACCATTCATTTTCTTTACACTAAAGTACTTTTTCCATTCCCATTATTTCCTCCCTGGTCCTGTAGTTCATTAGGGATGGTGACCCCTGCCCTAAAAGCTAAGCTGCAAAGGGGGTCACATGTTCCCATTATCATCAGAAACAAATATTTTTTGAGCATTTGTATATCAGAAGACTAAATTTGAAATATAATTGGGCCTAAAATCTACTTTGAGCCTGAGTGTTGGTATTTGGAAAGAGAGAGAGAGAGAAGAAGAGAGAAGAAATGAGGAAGAGCAGTACAAAGAACAATAAAATTCTGTTTCATCCTTTAAAAGGAGGAGAATAACACTTTTTCCTGCTCTGTTTGTCTGTCTGGGATTTAGATGGTGGGTCTCTAACATCCATCTTTGACATATGGGTGAGAGCTACACCCTAAGAATGATCGATCAGAGATGCGGAGGGAGTTTGAGTCCCTGATGACTTCATGGAAGTGCCACCACAAGTATTATGGAGAGAATAACACCTTGGGGGTGGAAGCTATTATTTTGTTTTATGAATCCAACCTTAATCCTACTGATTACAGGATTCAAGGCCTGCCTGTGAGATCTTCCTTGGAGCCCCCAGTTTTCTGTAGGAGCTCAGTCCAGCTGCTACTCCACTGACAATCCCAAACACTTCTTTACTCTGCTATTACCTCCTGGTAGTCACAGGGATCACTCCAGCCATTCCAAGAAGCCATCTAAACACTGCATTGGGAATCTGATCTTACCTGGCCATGTAGATGCTTTGGGAAACAGATAACAGAAAACCCAAGTCAACTATTTTAAACAATAAGGACATTTTGTTACCTCAATTGACGAGAAGTCCAGAGGTAGAGGAGTTTTAGGGCTGGCTAATCCATTGACTCAGCAATGCCATAATTGAAGAGCTTGGGCTCTTTATACCATCCACTTTGCCATCCACAGTGTATTGGCATTTGTCTTCAGCATGACCCTTCTTGGCTGCAATTACTCCAGGCATTCTGTCTTCATCCAACAAACTCCAAAGCCATAGAGACTAAGATTGTAGCCTTCACTGTCATGGCTCCTTAAGATGAAGGAAAACTTTCCCAAAAGCCCCTACCAACAAGTTTCCCTTCATGTTATATTGGTTAGTGTTGTATCAGGGCTCATCCCCAAACCAGACACTGGCAGAAAGGGTAGAATTGTTGTGGTTGGCTCAAACTAATCAAGAATCATTCTCTGGGAACGGAGAGGGGTAGATAAGGTCTTCCCTACCACCATGACTGCCCAATATCAAACAAAACTGGAGTTCTGCTCTGAAGGAACAAGGAGCAGGAAATGGATATGTTGGATATGCAGTGAATAACTGTTCTGTCAAACCATGTGACCGTGGGTCATTCATTTTCCCTCTCTGTGCCTCAGAGTTCTTACCTGTAAAATGGGAAGAATGACTAGAAGATCTCTAGGGCCTCCCAGTTATCCACCCAGTTGATTGTGAGTGCCTGTTGCTGGTGGTAGAAGATGCTCCCAAACTGACTGACATTTAGGGATCACAGCAGTATCAATAATAGCCTAAGAAGGTCTAGAAAGGACTCATGGAAGTGTTAAGGCTGTGGTGTCCTTGGCTGCAGCCTCCTTCTCCAGGGAGCCCCTTTATAATATAAAAGCCCTCCTTAGTCTCTCTCAGGCCATTGGCCTTTCCAAGGGGATGCTGATGCCCATCACTAACCAGACCTCACCCATCCGCCCAGTCATTCATTCATTTATTTGCCACTGAGGATCTGCTATATTCTCAACTCTGTGTTTGATCTCCACTCTGCTCTGCTAGGGGATAAAATGAGAAAGGATTTAGGGGTAGGGGGTTGGGGACAGATGGAAGAAGAGCTGTAAAACCCAGGTCCTAGTTTTCCCTCTGCCAGTCAGTTAAATTCTACTGCACAACACTTCTCCCAGGAAGCTTACCAGATTCCTCTAGCTTCCTGCTCAACCTGGAGCATGTATACTCTCAGAGGCATGCTATGGTCTGCCAGGTGAATGCGAAGTCACAAAACAAATCATGATGCATCTTTCTGAAGCACCAGGTAATGTGAAGATTGGGGGAGAGGGTGAGTTAGGTAATGAAACTGGTCAGTGATTTAAAACATTCTCTTAGATTAAATTAACTGTGGACATGTTAGAAAGCAAAAATGGTATGAATTTTTTTAAAGAAATAATATTTCTAACAAGTGTCAAGCTTCAAGCCATGGCCCACAGATCACTTAGAGAGTGACAGACACCATCCTCCTTGGTTGGATAGGAATCTGGGGAAGAGATTCTGAGAACCCATTTATTCAAACCCCTGGCTCTGCCACTTCCCTGCTTGATAGCTTAGTGTCCTTGGGGGAGGTATTTAATCTCTGGAAGTCTGTTTTCTCTTCAGTTAAAGGAATTCCCATTGTTAAACAGAGATGTTAACTATACTTCACTAAGTAAGTGTAATGGGCAGAAGTGATATTGCCTGAAAATGCTTAGCATGGAACCCCAATAAATATTAGCTTTTATTAAATAATAAGTGCTTACTAGTCAAAAAATAACAAACTGCTAATATATGTTTAGCATCTACTATATGCCAAGCATTGTGGGAGGTATTGGGAAATAAAGGTACAGACGTGAGTATTTTGTAATTAAGTGCCTACTTTGTGCCAGGTCCTGGGCGTGGTCTAAACCGGGATCTTTTATATACACTTTTTCATTTGATGAAAGATAAAAACAATGCAGTCCCTGTCTTTTAGATGCAAGGCAGTGTGCTGAGAGCACAGAATACTCAGTGCTTGGAACTTTACTTCATAGGATCATCATGGCCCTGACAGTAATTTATACTTTCCCAAGTGTCTTCTCTTAAGGCCCACTCCCTTTAATTTATACCAATACACCCTGTTAATTATGAGTACATATTTGTTACAGTCAGTTATCAAAAGCAAAGAGCTAGAGACAATGTGGGCAACTGCCAGCCACCAAAAACCTACCCGCTCTAATTTACTTTAGCCATCAGTTCCAGCCTCCTGGATCATTCTGTCACTTTTGGTGCTTTACTTTATACCACATTTGCATTCAGACCATAAGCCACAGCTGAAATTCTGGCTGTGTTCCCTCACCAGCTGAGGAACCTTGGGCAAACCTCTTGACCTCTCCAAATTTCATTTTGTCACTTGTAAAATAGGAATAAAAATAGGATCGAGTGGTTGCTTCCCTGTGTGTTAAGCAGGACAAAAATAGTTCCAACCTTATACAGTTGAATGAGGTAATTACATCTGAGCCCTTAGCACATGGCCTGGGACATGGAACATGTAAAATAAGTGAGGCAGTGGCTGTTATAACAATTATTATTAGCTCCTTACCGCTCTACATAACCTTTTACCAGAGCTAGCATGCTGGTTCGTTTTGCTACTTGGTATGAGTCATCTCCCATGGGATAAATATGAGAAAACCAGTGGGAGTCAGTGAAACACGGAAGTGAGTGAGTGCTCAGCTAGAATGATCCATCTTTGGGGATGGTGACAGAACTACCCCTGACTGAGCAGGTATTCTGCTGGATCCTTCACACACCTCTTCAGGCTTAACCCTCAGATTATTCTATGAGGAGGCTGCCCAGCCCACGACTCCACACTGACTCTTCCTGGGCCCCCGTATTCTTCCTTCAGAATCTAAAGGGGAAAATTTCTCCTCTGCCATCCATAGATATGACCCAGTTATGGTGTTTCCCTGGATAGCTGACACCTAACAAGATGACATCATTTTATATGATCATTCCTTACCCACGTGTTAGCCCATTTTAATTTATTTTCAGAGTGTTTATATGTGCATCTGTGTGTTTTCCATTTTCAGCCCAAGGGAGCAAACTGTCCTTTAGCTCATGAGAGTGCACATCAGATATTTTTGGTGCTATAACTCATCAGAGAGAGGAAATAGTCCTTCTTCCTAAATAGAAAGGCAGACCATTAACACATGTTAGTTCCAAAGACCCTTGAGAATTGAGGAAGAAGCTACTGGAGAAAAAGCTCTGGCAGGGGTGTCTGGCACAAGTGAATTGACACTGGGCATCTTAACCCTTCTGGGCTTCGGTTTTCTCCTCTGCAAAATGAAGACATCGGACCCCGTGATCTTAAGCTTGCTTCATTTACCCATTAGACAAGCACTGTTGAGGGGCACCTGGGTGGCTCAGTTGGTTAAGTGTCTGCCTTCCGCTCAGGTCATGATCTCAGAGTCCTGGGATCGAATCCCACATTGGGCTCCCTGCTCAGCGGGGAGTCTGCGTCTCCCTCTCCTCTGCTCCCCCCACTGCTCATGCACACACTCTCTCTCTCCCAAATAAATAAAATCTTTAAAAACAAAACAAGTAACTATTGAACTCCTGCTCTATTGCCAAGCACTTGGGATACCACAAGACCAAGACAGACTAAGTCCTGCTCTCATGGACCTTCTGTTCTAGTCACAAAAACAATCAATAAATAACTTCAGACAGTGAAGAGTACCATGAAAAAAATAATGAACAGTGATGAGATAGACAGTGCCTTGGGTGGGGTAGAGGGGGACCACTTCCACTGGGATAGTCAGACAAGGCCCCTGAGGAAGCCACACTTAGGCTAAGAATTGAGTGAGAAGGAACCAGCCATGGAGGAAGAGGCTGCCAAGAAGAGGGAATGGTTATAATAGTTGTGAAGTATGCACTGGGAAAACAATCTGGGTGTATACACAGGAGCCACTGAGCTAGCCCAGATGAGGAAATGCTCTTTTCATGTAGGCTGTGAAGGCATGGACCTCCAGCCAGTCTACATAGGGGGCATGACCTGATGACTCCTCTGCAAACATAAGTGCCTACTGCATGCGAGGCTCAGTGCCTCTAAGTCGGAATCACTGCTCCAAGCCAAGGGGCTGGAGGCAACCGAGAAGAATGCACACTGACCTTTCTGAGCAGCAGTGACAATGATAAATGACAGGGGATTTGGATGCTTGCCCTTGACTATAAGAGGAAACAGGCAGATTGTGGGCTAGGGTTCATGTTCCGAAGCTTAAGTTTCACCAGCTATGCAGTTTCTAGAGCTGCTTGCTCCCACAGAGCATGGCAGGCACTTGGACTTAAGGAGCGCACAGCTATCAGCCAAGATCTCAGAGCCAGCAATGTACGGGCAGCCTCACAGAGCGTGCAGCCTCTACGTGGGGACAGACTGGCCTGGTGGGCACATGGGGGACTGAGGCTACATGAAGGGCTGGCTGGGAGTCCAAACACCTGGGTCCAGGCCCAGCAGTGCCCACATCAGGAAATCTCTCCAGCCATTATACGGGAACCAGGGAGCATCTGCTAGGGGCCAGGCATGGAGTGGGCTCCTCACATATGGGATCTCATTTAACCCTCCGCACAACCCCTTGGGGAAAGTGCTAGCATTATCTCTCATAGACAAGGCTGCAAGAAGTTTTGCAACCTGCCTGAAGACACTCAGTGGCAGAGGTGGGATTCTAACTTGGGTCAGGCTAATTTTAAGTTGCCTGTTCGATTCTCTTAGCAATTCATCAGTTACATGGGAATAGTAATTACGTGTGTCCTACTGTCCTCATGTACTTGCTGGGAGACTCAGACGAGATGAGAAGGTGCTTTGTAAACACGGACGAGCTACTCCTAGGTCCACTGGTCCCAGTGCAATTCCCAATGGTGCTGCTGTCTGTGCAGCTTCCTGCCCACCCGTGACCACACACCTGCTTCCCAGCCTCCCACTCCTGTACAGAACACCCGCCTGCACCACCACTGCAGCTACCCCTGAAAGTACTGCCCCTGTGGCCCGCACAGCGGTGGTACATCCCTGCCCTTCTCCAGGGAGGCAGCAGGCCTGCCCCAGCCTTGCTGGGAAGTCTTGGCATGTGGCCAGTAGGATGGGGAGGGTGTGTGGAAAATCTAAGGAGATGTTTTTCTTTCTTGGGAAGAAAGCCAAACTTCAGTTTGTTGGAGTTGTATAAATTATGCACCCAGAGAAGATTTCGTTTAGAAAGAAAAAGGGAAAAAAAATCTCCTGCTATTTGTGTAATGGGCTGGGTTGGCCAAGCCAGGGCTAAACCCCACATATTTGGCCTAGCTTGCTGTGTTTGCAAAACAGGCCCATGTTCCAGGAGACGGCTGGAAGACCACAGAACAGCCGGGATTTCTCTGCAGGTTTCCTAAGCCCACTTTCCATCCCCTTGCTCCAATCTGGGCCTGTGCCTTGGTTTCTTGAGCCTAGGAGGCTAGGGGGGTTCAGAGGAAAGGTGGGCCACGGCGATCCCTTTCTGCACATACCTGTCTCACACCATACCCCTTCAGCCCCATGAAGCCCAACTGACCAGAGGACACTGCCTCTAGGAAGCCTTCCTTGGGCCCTGAGGCTGGGTCACAGCTCTTCCCTAAGGGCTCCCACAGCACCTAGTATTTATCACACTGTATTGTTGAGCTGACCACCAGCTAGTCTTCCATAGACTCCTTGACAGCAGAGACCTGGTCAGTTTTGCTCACTGCAGTATCCCCCGTGTGGTATTTTAATGAACAAAGAAATGAAGACCACCTCTGGCTTCCTATGTCCCACTCTGGGACTTTTTCCCAATTCAGCTCCAAGAATTCCTTCCAGTAGAATATAGGCATCCTGGGTGTTGTATTGTTTGTTTTGTGCTGTATTTTGTTCCTGTTTTTCTAGCCTCATCTCCTGTTCTTCTCAGTCTCCCACTAAATGTTATCAAGAATGAACTGTTTGCAGTATCTCACCATTCTGTTTCTGCCCCCATGCCTTTACTGACCCTGACCCCTCTGCACCCCACCCCTTTTCCCCTCACTCCCAGTCAGCCTTGGAGAGTCTGACCCAACCTCCGCCCATCCAGAAAGTTTCCCCTAACTCCAACTAGTCTCCCCTCCCCATTGGTTAGGGACCCCTTATCTTGGATCTCATAAAAACCCTGCTGTACTTATCACTAGGCTTACCACAAGGCCTCTAGTGATTTGTTTATATAGCTCTCCCCGCCCCCCATCCCGACTCCAGGCTACTTGGGAGCAGAGAACCTGTTCTAATCATCTCTGTGTCTCTAAGACTTACCACAGTGCCTGACATGCAGCAGCTGTTCAATACATGCTTGTTGAATTAATTAACATGCAGAAGATAATAATAGCATGCCATGTCATGGGACAGAGTGTGATTAAGATCCCAGCAAATGCCATGAGCTCAGAAGAAGGAGTGATTGCTGTGGGATGGAGCCGGAGGGGAGGTAACTGTAGAAAGAGAAGTTGACAAGAGATAAAGCACAAAAGGCCGGATGGAGAATGACCAGAGGGTAATGAGAAAAGTGAGAAAAAGTCTGGGCTTTAAAAAATGTAAATCAGATCATGGCCTACTCCTACTTAAAATACCAATAGCTTCTTCCTGTATTTTGGGAAAAATCTAAATGTCTTATCAAAAGCTGTGAGGCCCCATGAATCTAATCCAGGTCTCAAAGGGAAACTGAGACCCAGAGTGACATTTATAGGGATTCTATGATCACGGTGTTTTTATTTAAAACACTTTTGTTTAGGGGCGCCTCGGTGGCGCAGTTGCTTAAGCATCGGACTCTTCGTTTTGGCTCAGGTCACCATCTCAGGGTCATGAGATCAAGCCCGGCACTGGGCTCCTTGCTCAGCGTGGAGTCTGCTTAAAACTCTCTCTCCCTTTCCCTCTGCCCTTCCCCCCAGTGCTCTCTCTCTCTCTCTCTCTAAAATAAATAAATGTGTAAAATAAAATAAAACTCTTTTGTTTAAAAATTGTTTTTAACAAATCATGTGTAATATTTTTACTACAAATTTATTTGCCTTCAGTTTGAAATCCCTGGTATAATTTTCCAGATTTTTTTCCTATGTGAATCAAGTTCTATGAGCCTGCCTTTATATAACACAGTTGAGGTTTTTTTTTTTTTTCCATCACGACCGATTTGAAAGTTTGCCCTATTTAATACTGTAGGAACCTGTTCTGGAGTTGTTTATCTTTTAAATTGCTGTGGAACCTTAATGGTACAGCCTTCAAACCAGGTCTCCTGAGAACCCAGGAAAGAAGAATTATTTGTTTTTCTGTCACTAGTTGATGAGGCTCCTCTTCATGCCAGCACAGGGCCAGGAGTGACTGATGTGGGCCTGCCTACAAGGTCTTTATGATCTGAGAGGAAAGAGATGTGTACCAGTATCAGATGAGAGATTTGAGCCAGGCACTGTGCTGACCACCTTATATCCTTTCCTTCTTCCTCTCCCAGTAATCCTAAGGGATAGCTATTATTACCTTCATTTTGTAAGGGAGAAAACTGTGGGTTTTACTTCAGCGAAGTAATGCAATCCCATAGCAGCAGGGTTCAGAATGCAACTCCATCTTACAGTGGGGCTTAAGAGATGCTCAGAGAGGCTAAAGAATTTGTGCTAGGTCACATAGAGGCAGAGCCAATATTCTAACTGTCTTGATGCAAAGTTGTTGTTTTTTTTCACACTGCTCCCAGCTTAGAAGAGGCAATAAGCATCACACCATAGGGTTTACTGCTTGTGACTCTAGGAAGATCACTGAGAAAGGACTGCAGGAACTGTGCTCAGCAATGAAGGGCTGAGGCAGGAACTTGCAGGAAGTATATGGAAGTTTCAGCCTCTAAAAAGACCAGTGAGAATGGGCCCAGGAGACTGGAATAGACAGAATTCCTGTTACATTACTGCAGAGTGGGAGCCTTCCAGCTACCATTACCAGCCTGGAAACAGCCTGGCTCCAGACAGGGCCTGGGCCAAAGTCAGGTTACCCAAAGGCATAACTGATCACAGACCCAATCTAGATTGAATAAAAGGTATATAGTTAAGTTTAGGGATCAAAACACAGCAAGAGCCACCAAGGAACAATCCAAGATGGCAGGCTACAAAGAGAACCAATGGAAAATTTAGAGAGACCAGGAAGCAGACTGACAGGGTGAGGATTGTTTGACTGCCCAGGGCCTGGCACAGAGCCAGCAGGTATTTATAGCACAGTAGAGTCCCTTCACATCCAAAGCCAACTAAATGCATTTGGGAGAGTGGAGGTGGAGACAGAGAGAGGAGAGAGGGAAGAAGAAAGAGAGCAATCAAAACAGTGACGTCTGCACCAGTCATTGTACTCCATAATCACTACCCTGAGTGAATGTGAGGTGGGAGATCCGCTATCCTGCAGAAGAGTAGATCCCCTCAAGCCTCTCTTAGCAAGAGCATCAAATGACACTAAGGTGATTGTTGTGTTTAAAGGTAAGTATTCCTTATACATTCTCACCTCTAGATGTACTCTAACCAATTCATCTGGTGTTTGTCCAAAGAATGAGTTATATGTCCAAGTACTGGAGAGTAAAAGCTCTGTGACAGACTACTTGAAAATCCTGCAATGGATTACTTCCCTAATGCAGAGTCATGGGGAATTTTGACTGGATAAGCCTTTAACCTTTTGTGCTGACTGGAATTATCCCCAGGTTGATGAGACTTCACTATTGATGGATGCCTGATATGGTGAGACATCTTCTGAAGCCCAGGACCCAGAGCCTGAGGTCTGACGTGACCTAATATTGGGCTCATGGAAAGTGGTTTTTTGGTTTTGCTTTGCTTTGTTTTTAAATTTTTTATTTAAATTTTAGTTAATTAACATACAGTGCAATATTGGCTTCAGGAGTAGAATTCAGTGAGTGGTTTTGTTTTTAAAATAAATTCCTTACCACTAGCAATTATCGCATAGCAGGAGAGCCCTACTGGGAAGTGTATGATGGAGGCTCTTCAGGAAGGAAAGAAAAGCTTTTTTTTCCTTATTGTCTCCCCCACCCATCAGCCCCCCAACCCCTGGCCACATCCCTGTTCTCCAGGAGATCTGAGGTTTTCTTGCACCAAGGGAGAATTTAGCAGCCTTTGTTTTTGAAAGCTTAGCCCTGGGCGCCTGGGTGGCTCAGATGGTTAAGCGTCTGCCTTCGGCTCAGGTCATGATCTCAGGGTCCTGGGATCGAGTCCCGCATCGGGCTTCCTGCTCCTTGGGAGCCTGCTTCTCCCTCTGCCTCTCTCTCTGTGTCTCTGTCTCTCATGAATAAATAAATAAAATCTTTAAAAAAAAAAAAAAGAAAAGAAAGCTTAGCCCTGTTGAGATATAGAAAATGCTGATTCAGGGTACAAAGGCAGGTAGAGTTCCTGGAGGGAGGAGAACTTTGGGCAGAGGGGTGAGGAGTATCTGAGAGGCAGGGACATGGACCCTGCTCCCATGTAGTGTCCCACAGAAGCTTGACCTCGGATGGGGGATGACTGCCAGAGGCCTCTGGAGGTTGGACACTAAGCACAGTGGCCTTGAGCTGTGAGGACGGCCCCTGTGGCCAAGCCTGTAGTCAATGGAAGGCTTAACGTTTGCAAGGGAGAGCAAGGCCAGGACAGTTGGAAGCCTTCCAAGAGGCAGTCTTGGGTAAATAGCAGAAGATCATAGCACCACACACCAGCACAGGGAAGCAAAAGTGCCATGCAACAATGGAGCTACCAGGAGTTACAGCCCAGAGCCTCTCACATTTTCCTGGAGCCAGGGATCTTACACAATCCAATGGAGGGGAGGGGAGGAGCCCCACTAATGACTGATGTTGAATTTCTCCTCTGCCTGAGGAGTGGGGGAAAGGGTGCTCAAGCTGTCTTATTTTTAATTTAAAAAAATGAATGGGGGTGCCTGGGTGGCTCAGTTGGTTAAGCGACTGCCTTCAGCTCAGGTCATGATCCCAGGGTCCTGGGATTGAGCCCCACATTGGGCTCCCTGCTCAGCCGGAAGCCTGCTTCTCCCTCTCCCACTCCCCCTGCTTGTGTCCCCTCTCATGCTGTCTCTCTCTCTGTGTCAAATAAATTAATTTAAAAAAAAAATATGAATGAATGTATTGTTTCTTGAGCCTGAGTTCCACTCCATAATTTCTTCCTGAATATTATTATTACTATAATAATAATACCTAACATTAGCAGAGAGTTTTTCCATTTACACTTTTCACATGCAAAAGTTCCTGAGCTCTGGATATTATTATCCTTTGGGGTGTGGATTATAAAAAGGACTCATGGTCTTTGATTTCATCCTCAGAAGTAGGGACCTCTTTCATAACACCCTTCGGTGCTTTACTGACACTTGCCATTATCTATCTCAACCTTTTAGAGAACTGAGTTTCTTTAAATACTATAATTGAAACTCCCTCTCTGAAGAAGTACCACTAGACAACCTCACACCTGTGGCCATGTGATGACCAAGGTAATTGACATATACTAGGTGCTCAGTAAATGTCAAAAAAATAGGTGAATAAATTATTTGATTAATTTCATTAGCTGGGTTTTTTTAATAGACTATTTCATTGAGTAGTTTTGGGTTTACAGAAAAACTGAATAGAAAGTCCAGAGTTCCTATACAGTCCCTCCCCTCCCCCACCACATACACACTTTCCCCTATTTTTAACATTTTGCATTGTGTGGCACATCTGTTACAATTTGTCATACAATATTGATGCATGATTATTAATTATTAATTAAAGTCCATAGTTTACAATAGTGTGTGTTATATAGATGGTTCTATGGGTTTTGACAAATAGCATGTTTTGTATCCACTATTACAGTGTTATACAGAATAGTACACCACCCTAAAAAGCCCCTGTGCTCTGCCTTTTCACCCTTCTTTCCTTCCCCCATAACTCCTGGCAGCCAGTGATCTTTTACTGTTTTGCCTTTTCCAGAATGTCATATAGTTGAAATTATACACTGGGTAGCCTTTTCATATGGCTTCTTTCACTAGTAATATGTATTTAAGTTTCCTTTATGTCTTTTTATGCCTTGATAATGCATTTCTTTTTAATCCTGAATAATTTTCCATTGTATGGATATGCCACAGTTTGTTTATCTATTCATTTATTGAAGGACATCATGGTTGCTTCCAATTTGGGGATCTAATAAGTAAAGCTGCTATAGATATTTGTGTGCAGCTTTTTATGTGGACATAAGTTTTCAGGTCATTTGGGTAAGTTCCTAGGAGCACAATTGTTGGATTGTATGGTAAATACCATGTTTAGCTTTATTAAGCCTGGTTTTTAAAAAGCTGTTTCTAGCTAGCATTATCTTATAAAATAGGGAAGAGGGTGGTAAATTATGAGTTGACTTCAAGGTATAGAACTATAAAATGGCCCTGATTTTATGTATACTAAACCAATTGTTTAGCTTCAAAGTGTATACTTAAGTTCTAGTATGCTTGGATTTGGTGAATAATATGTTATATAACTGCCCTCGTGATTTCATTTTGGCCTTTTCAGTTTGGCTGCCAAGATAGACTAGTTCGAGAAGATCCCTACCCACGAGAATTAAACATTCTAGTGAAAGAGACAATAAATAAATATTCAGCTAAAACCTGTTCAGGTGGAAATACTGGATAGGAAAAGACCACACATATGCAGACAAGAAAAGAAATGAGTTTTTCCATTAACTTACATGGTGAATCTGCATGTGCAGCCAAACTAGGATTTGGGGGGAGAAGGGGACAGTAATTCAGAGACAATTTAGCTTCAAAGAAATACTTCTCTGATGTCAGCCACCTTTCTCTGTACCTTTACATCACAACCTCTTCACCTGGTACCTCCACTTCAACTATTGGACAAGTCTTACTTTTCCTAATGTTCCTCATATTGCCACTTTGCACATAGTAGGTACTCAAGAAGAGCTCACTACTATACTGAAAGGGGAAGTTTTCACCAATACACACATGAAAAAAGGACTCCAATTTTACCCTCAAAGTCTGACTACTGCAAAAGTCAAACAAAACCAGAAATATCCCGCTTTTGGTAATGAAGTGCTTTTAAATGGTGTTGGAACGAAACCAGCATATACATTTTCAGAGCTTTGTAATCATTAACTATTCTCCACCATCCTAGGAAATGTGAATTTGGATAAGCTCCAAGCACCTTAGCAATAAGCCAGCAGCTTCTAACGAGAGCCCCCAGGCCTCTGATGGGGCCAGAATCCCAGAGACAAAGCATTATTTATATCGACATAAACTGTCTTGCTCCTGAAGCTAGAATCCCAAGAACCAAGCTAATGAGAAGACTCAGTGCCAGGATGTCATATTGAGTTAGGAAGGCCAACCCATTAACAGTCCATTTCTCTGTGCTTGGCCCCAAACTGGAGGAGACGCAGGGCAAACATATACAGTGGCTTCTGAAAAGCTCCAACACTTGACGCTTGAACACCAAGACAATCACTGCTTAGCTGGGAGTGTGGGAAAGGGCACAGACCATGGAATGTTTTCCGAATGGATGGCCAGTGCCCTGCATAGAATAGCAGAGGCTCCCTAGCTGCAGGCCTGGGCAGTGTAGTGCTCGCAACCTCCTCAACACAGGGCTCTGTGCTCGATGAGCCTGAGGGTGAGACCCAGCCCTTCTCCTCTCCTAATCCCACCTCTACCAAAGGCCTCATCTAGGGCTCATCTGCTCGCACAGGTGGAAGCTGCAACCTCAGCGTAGCAATAAGTGTCCCTTAGTTTCAAGAGGATAGTTTCCTTCTCTGAAAACTCCCAAGAGGACATGATGTTACTCTGCATCCCACCCAGAATTGCCTTTGAGTGTTTCCTGCCTCTGAAACATCTTGGAGTGACTTAGCAAGCTAAGCACAGAAGAGGGCTTCAGTTTGTGTTAGTAAGAGCAGATGATCACTAAAATGTACTGAGCTCTCCACATAGCAATGTGCTACACACTTTATGGCCATTACCTCACCTAATCTTCATAAGAACTCTATAATTTAGGAACATCATGAACCCCATTTTACTGATGGGAAAACAGAGGCTTAGAGAAACTAGATTAGCAGCTCTCAGTGTGGTCCCTGGACCAGCAACATTGATATCACCTGGGAACTTGTTAGAAATGAGCATTCTCGAAGGCTCCATCCCTGACCTACTGAATCAGAAACTGGGGGCAACCAGCAGTGAATTTCAACTGCAGGTGATTCTGGTGCACTCTAACATGTGAGGACTCTGGGATTGGACAACTTATCTAAACCCACACAGCCAGTAGGATCCAAATGTCAGCACACCTCTCCTACCTACAATCACAAACTCCACATTCACAGAATTGGCAATTGTGAATAGCTGCTTGGCTGCTGAAATGTCTGGTCAGATTCATCAGGGGAATAAAAGAAGAGAGGCAACCTGCCTTCTCTACATTAAGCCTTCTCTCTGACTTCATGGGGCACTATCACATTCCTCACAGGAATGAAGATTTTCTGCCCTCTAAACACCTCACCCCACCCTAGCCACATAGGCTACACCCTGACCTTATTGAATCTTCATTTCACACCCAAGATAGAGCAACTTAGAGGAATGGAGAGCAACTGACCTTAAAAACTAAAAAGTTAAAAGCATTCTGTATTAATTTCCAAGGGCTACCGTAATAACGTATCACAAACTGGGGGCGGGGCTTAGAACCATGAAAATCTATTGTTACACAGTTCTGGGGCTAGAAGTCTGAAACCAAGATGTTGTCAGGGCCAAGCTCCCTCTTAAGCCAGTAGAAAAAAGATCTTTCCCTGCCTCTTCCAGCTTCTGGTAGCCCCAGGTGTTCTTTGGCTCATGACAGCATAATTCACATGGCTTTCTCCCTGTATGTCTTCACATCATCTTCCCTCTATATGTGTCTGTATCCATATTTCACCTCTTAGTAAGGACACCGGTCATATTGGATTAGGGACTTGCCCTTCTCCGCTATGACCTCATCTTAACTAATTACAACAGTCCTATTTCCAAGTGAGGTCACATTCTGAGGTCCTGGGGGTTAGAACTTCATGAATTTGGGAGGAACATAATTCAACCACAACATCTATTTATGATGGTGAGAGATTGGACTACAGAAGTTTTCATGTGTGGTGTTTGCTGCAGGACCTTTTCAAAGATTCAGGCTGACATCAACAAGGCCCTCTACCTGAGGGTAATTTCCATCGTGGCTGATGATCAGAACCGTCTGGTACTTGTTGAAATTACAGCTTCCCAAGCCTCATCCTAGACATCCTGAATTAGAAAGAAATTCAGTGATTTGTGTGTTAACAAGCACCTCTGTGATTTTGATGTAGGCAGCCTTCAATGTACTCAAACTTGGGAAGCACAGTTCTAGCCAATCCACATGGGGTGTTCAACATTCTGGCCCACGTGACAGTCAAGCACCTCTGAGGTGCTACCGGACTCCCTCGACACTCCAGCCCCTGTGATGCTCACAGTGAGTTTTAAGTTCAGACCAGCCATCTCTGGAACACTTGAGAGAGAGAGATACCCTAGGACTTCTCTAGATTTTTCTTTACATTCAGGTCCCAGGTTATCTGCTTTGGTCCACAGCACTGAAAGGTCAGAGAAACCTGACTTCTACTACAGATGATTTCATTGAGTAAGAGTCAAGTTGAACCAGATCCCCTGGGATCCAGCTCCACTAACCCAGTAACTTCTCTCCTTTAGAGAAATAGAGACAGGGAGGCCACTGAGAGCTGGTGCCCACCTCAAGGAGGAAGACACCAGAGGCACTTTCAGTACTCTGAGCTGAGCCTGGGAAAGCAGCTGCATGGAACATGGAGGAGAAGCAGAAGTCAGCAAGGGAAAGTGTCAGGGCAGGGTTAACACCACATCTTCTGTGACAGGCCACATCATCCTTCCCCAGCCCACCTCAGGCTCCCAGTTAACAGGCGAGACAAGGGAATCATGGCTGTAATAACAGTCCTTGCTAGATAGGGAGGATTATAAGGCAGCAGAAAGCAGTAGAATGAGCCCTGGACTGGGTGTCTGGACTCACCTACTTATTGTACCTCTCAGAACTTCCATTTCTTATCCATTTAGTTCTCATCATTCATCTTGTGATAAGGAACAGATGCACACTCAAGCCAGCTCAGGAGAAGAGAGGAGGACTTATAAGGATATAGATCCCATGGAATCCAAAGGCAGAAAAGAATCTACCTGCCTCCATAGGAACCAGGAAGATATTCAGAACTGTAGGTCTGTCTTCAAGGGCTGTGTGATCTGTCTCTACTACCCTGTGCCTGTGCGTACTTCCTCCTTTCTCTCCATTAAAGGGCTTCCTCTGCCACTACCTCAGCGTACACAGTAGTCATCCTGGTTGCCTCAGTCCCCAAGACTACATGGCCTTTCAACTCAGTTCCCCATGGCTCAATGGCTGAGTTCCTCAATGTTCCAGTTTCAAATTCCTGGAGGAATGTGAGCCCATTCTGGGTCAAGCAACCTTCCTTCACCCAGTTAGCTACAACTGGGTGGTGGACCACATAGCACAAACCCAGGCACCTCACTAAGGGCTGTAGATAGAAGCAGCACCAGAGCAAGGTGCTATGAATGGGTAGCACCCCAAGGCATGGCTACTACAGTAATACCAAAAAGTCACCACCACATTTTAAGTACCTGCTAGATGACAGACACTGAGCCACGTTAATACATATAATCCTTACGTCAGACATTCAAGGTAGTTATTACAGATACAGAAACTGAGGCTCACAGAGCTGAGGTTACTTACCTAAGGTCACTCAGCTAGTACAGGGTTGAACAGGAACTTCAACTCAAGTCCACCAGCTTCCATAGCAGGGCATATTCCTTTTTGTCATCTAGCCTAGAGCGTTGGGCCAGGAGATGGTACCATTTCATCATCTCAGGAGAAAAATAGAGGTTAACCATCTCTACCTGCCTATATGTGTGATGATATTGATAATAAAATGAAAGCACCAACTGAAAAGTGCATTGAGAAAGCAGTACAAAGATAAATGTGAAGTCTTGAACGTGCCTGTTTTCAGTGTCCCACAGTGTGGTGGTATTGGCTTACTGGATGTTTCCCTGAGGACTGCAGAGCCTTTATTCACTGCTGCTCTGAGGCCAGAATGGGTCATAGCCACAGCAAGGGTCACTGCAGCAGGTCAGGCAGCAGGCCTGACTAAGGGAAGCAGATAATGATGTTCAGTGGCCAGGTGCAGGTGTTGTAGACTGAGTCCCTTCTCCTTCCATGGGCTCTGTCTCTCCCCCAGACTCAGGTAGCCTCAGAGAGCTCACTGAAGTTGGTATAGAGCCCCACTACTCAGGTGTGGTCCACAGACTAGCTGTATGGGCATCACCAGGAACTTATTAGAAATGCAGATGGTCACGCCCCACCACTGACCCATGAATCAGAATCTGCATTTTAACTACATTCCTCAGTTACCCAAATATACATAAAGTTCAAGAGGCACTGTGATTGAAGGCAGCCTGAAATTCCAGGATGAACAGTGGAATGTTAAGAGATATGTTAGGTGTTAGGAGAAATGGGTAGAGTTCCTGATTAGATTCTAGGCAGCTCTGAGCCCTTGGGCAAAACTAATAAGGAAACAGACATGCTCAGAACTAACAAACAAGAATAGGTTTCATTGATGAGGTTTCCTTGTGTGCCAGGCACTGAACTAGGCACTTTGCTTGTCTTAACTCTCCCAATCCTCCCATCAAACTGTGAGCAAGGTACTATTACTGTTTCCATTTCTCAAATGGCAAAACTGAAATGCAGAGATGTTAAACAACTTTTCTAAGGTCACACAGAAAATAAATAGATGAGTCAGGATTTGAATTCAGAAAGCCTGAGTCCATAGCCGTGTACTGCCTCTCGGATTCAAAGTAGAGTCTTCATAGTGTTATATCACACGTATAATAGAAGCTCAAGCATGGACTAATTCAATCTGACTATAGGCTTTGAAAAAAGCTTCATAAAGAGGCAACTTTTAAAATGGTCTTTGAATGATACAGTAAGAGTTTGATGGGAATTATAAATTGGGTGCCTTCCATGCATAAGAAGGTTGTTCTGTAACCATGTTGGAGTTTCCATGTAGCCAAGTATACTCTTGTATCCATGCTGTTCCCTCTGCTCGGAGCATTCCAACACTATCACTCCCCCCTTTTACCCGGTCACCTGGTTTCACTTGATGAGTGTCATCAGCTTTCCAGAACTCCCAGACTGAGTTCCATCGGAACTCTCCAATTGCTTTCCCTCACGACATTTAATGCCAGCTTATAATTAAACAGTTAACCACGAGAGCATGTCCGATCAATGTGCGATTCTGTGAGACTTTTGAAGGCAAGAACTGTACATAGTTCTTTTTTTTTTTTAGAATGTGCAACATGATGATTTGACATATGTATACATTGTGAAATAATTACCACAGTCAAGTTAATTAATACATCTTTCACCTTACAGAGTTACCATGTTTTTGTGTGTGGCAAAAATACTTAAGACCTATTCTCTTAGAAAATTTCAAGTATACAGTAAAATCAGTGTTATTAACTATAGTCACTCTACTGTACATAAGATCCCCAGAACTTACTCATCTTATAACTGAAAGTTTGTATCTTTTGACCAACATCTCCCCATTTCCCTTGCCCTCCCCCCCAACCCCAGGCAACCACCGTTCCGCTCTCTGGTTCTATGAGATCAGCTTTTTAAGAATCTGTGGAATCTTAAAGTAAGATATCCTCTGGATTCATCCACATTGTCATGAATGGAGGATGTTCTTCTTTTCTATGGCTGAATAATATTCCATTGTGTATATATGCCACACTTCCTTTATCCATTCATCCACCAACAGGTTTTTTCTGTGTTTGACTATTGTGAATAATGTTGCAGTAAACATGCAATAAACATTTCTGGGTGTGCAGAAATCTATTCAAGACAGGATTTCATTTCCTTTAGCTATATACCCAGAAGTAGAATTGCTGAATCGTATGATAGTTCTATTTTTAATTTTTTGAGGAATCCCTGTATTGTTTTCCGTAGTGGCTATGCCAATTTACATTCTCACCAACAGTGTGCAAGCGTTCCCTTTTCTCAGCACCCTTGCCGACACTTGTTTCTTATCTTTTTGATGACAGCCATCCTGACAGGTATGAGATGATATCACATTGTGTTTTTGATTTGCATTTCCCTAATGATTAATGATGTTAAACATCTTTTCATAGCACTGTTGGCAGTTTGTAGGTCTTCTTTGGAAAAAATTTCTACCCATTTTAAAATCAGGTTTTTGGGGGTGTTTTTTGGGTTTTTTCCATTTTGCTATTGAGTTGTATGAATTCCTTATATTTTTTGGATATTAACTTCTTGTCAGATAAATGGTTTGCAATGGTATTTTATCCCATTCCATAGATTGCCTTTTCATTTTGTTTCCTTTGCTTTGCAGAAGCTTTTTAGTTCGATGTAGTCCCACCTGTTTATTTTTGCTTTTGTTACCTGTGTTTTTGGTGCCATATCCAAAAAATCGCTAAAACCAACGTTAAGGAGCTTTTTTCCTATGTTATTCTGGGAGTTTTATGGTTTCAGGTCTTACATTTAAGTCCTTAATCCATTTAGAATTAACTTTTGTGTACAGTGTAAGATAAGGGTGCAATTTCATTCTTATGCGTGTGGATATCCAGGTTTCCAGCACCATTTATTAAAGTGACTATCCTCTCTCCATTATGTATTCTTGGTTTCATTGTCAGAGATCATTTAGCCATATATGTGTGGATTTATTTCTGGGACCTCTACTGAAATGTACCTGGTCCTGCTCACTTGTGAATCCCTAGGGCCTCCAGTGCCTAAAACACAGCACGCAGTAGCAGTTAGATGTGATGATCATCTGCAGCTCTCGGTCATCACCACCCATCCCCTCCCCCACAGAAGCTGGAGAATGAGCTGCAGCCCACAGGAAGAAGCCAACCTCCCCTTGATTAATAAATGACAAAAAGGCTGTCAAACCGCATACTTTGGGTTTACCCATCTTGACTCATTCTACTTTGGGGCCACAATGAGCACAAGTAGTTATTTATGATCCTAAGGACTGTTACTTGTACAAAGTGGTACTGTTACCTCCAAAGCACAGAAGATAAATCATGTATTTAAGTTGAAAATGTAGCACATGTTTCAACAATACTGTGGCTTCTCAAAAAATCCGGATCAAAAAGGCATGAAACTAAGTTGAATCCGTCTGTATTTAAGGCACTGTGAGATTAATTCAAACACCAGTAACATTGACCTAAAGGGGCAAATTCTTCAGAATTATATAATAGGGGGCGCCTGGGTGGCTCAGCTGGTTAAGCGACTGCCTTCGGCTCAGGTCATGATCCTGGAGTCCTGGGATCGAGTCCCATATCAGGCTCCCTGCTCGGCAGGGAGTCTGCTTCTCCCTCTGACCTTCCTCCCTCTCATGGTCTCTGTCTCTCATTCTCTCTCTCTCAAATAAATAAATAAAATCTTAAAAAAAAAAAAAAGAATTATATAATAGGTTCAACAAGTTCTTATAAGCAAATTCTCTTTTCAATATGCAAACCTTCTTTCAGAGGCCAGCATTGTTTTGATAAGGGATTAATTTAGGGGTAAATGAAAGGATTCGTTGCAATTCAGAGCCTTACTTTGTATGGTCTGCTGGGAGAACTATTGCAAAGCCTTCATCCCAGGCCACTTGGCTACGATGGTGTTTAAATAAAGGCATCTCTTTTCAAAATCAGGTTGCCATTTATCAAAGCTGCAGTTCCTCTCCTTAGGGTCCAGTTCCATATTCATTTGCTTGTTTACCAAGTCTCAGTTGGTCTTTTTTTACCCCCAAATATAAATATGTCTCCAACTTTGATTTAGGGCCAAGGATTTCTAAAAGCAAGTCAGACTTCAGAATGTTGGAGGAAGGCCTTATCAGACCCTATCACACACATATTGATTTTGTGAAAATAAACTCACATGAAAACCAATAGGTAGCCCAACTTTTGGGACCAGTGACAGTGAAAACAAATCATAAATATAGTTGGGAGCTCTACTGGCAGAGGTTTCTTTTACTTTCCAAACACAGCAAAGAATCTACTAAGAAACATTCAATTTTCCTATAATTCTGGCTTACCCAAAGCAAATATAATTTGAAGCAAAGATATCCCAGAGCCCAGCACAATCATGTGGATTGAAATAATTTATTTCAAAATGAAGGTCTTCTCTGGACAAAGGAGTGATCATGTTTATAGTTGCCCTTTGAGACATTTGAGTTTTGCTTGCTGGTTCATAAGAAGGCAGAAATTTTAGGAAACTAGAGGAAGAATTTCTTCAACGCTGATCGTCAATCTCCCTACCGAGACCTCTAAAGAGAAATGATTTATTTATGCCTCTGCTCAGTCTTCTGCTTTCTAGCCTCATGCATTAAGGAAAACAGAAAGGTCAACTTTTCTCTGCTAGACAAGTTCTGGCCAGATGTTGATTATTGCGGGCCACGTTCTGAGATAAATGCCTCATGAACATACTGTAGGTGGCCATTGCCCTCCTGAAGTTTTCTGAATATCCGAAGCTCTTCTGGGCAAGTCACAAAAGTTTGCCTACACAAAGATCGTGATATACCTATTACTTCTTCCTATTGACCTACCCTCCTCCTTTACCCGCCCCCCCCCCCGCCCCCGCAAGATTCCATTCTTTCATTTAACCAAACAGACTTGAGAGACAAGCAACTGAGTCTTTGGTTGAAAGTAATTCTCGGGGCGCCTGAGTGGCTCAGTCGTTAAGCGTCTGCCTTCGGCTCAGGTCATGATCCCAGGGTCCTCCCTGCTCCACGGGAAGCCTGCTTCTCCCTCTCCCACTCCCCCTGCTTGTGTTCCCTCTTTCGCTGTGTCTCTCTCTGTCAAATAAATAAAATCTTTAAAAAAAAAAAAAAGAAAGAAAGTAATTCTCACTGAAGTATGAATGGCCACAGGGAAAGCACCTAGGTAGCTTTTCAGCTTCACCACAGATAGACTTGGGGTCAGGAACTCAGCTCTGTTTGCCTTGCACTGTCTCTTAATCTCCCTCTTTTTACTTTCCTCCCCTATAAATTGAGATGGTTTAGTCAGATGGTTGGCGAACTCCTGTTCGGTTTCATCAGTCAGTGGGTCTGCAGCATTTATTTCTGGTCAGTGAATGCCTCCTCTTGAACCTAAGAGATCCAAGCTTTCTCTTCCCAAGTCCTTGGTCTTCCCCTTTTCACTCCTCTCCAGCAGCTCTCTCGGTTTGGCCTCTCCCCACAGCATAGTCCCCAGTTTGGATGCTGTATCTACTCTAACATGAAGAAATCCTCAAATACAAATCATATGCAGGTTTTTTTAATTGAGTTTATTCAAATCTTACTCATTACAAAAAGATTTAGAGGTGACTTAGAATAATAGATATGATAAGATTAGTTATAGTGCACAGTTATGATACCAGATTAGATACAGCTGAAGTCACTACCTGGATCCCTAATAAGCCAAATGAAGCATGTCAGAGTTCAGCCTAGTACTTCGGGGTCCCTCTCTCCTTCATTGCAGGTTATAAATAAATTCTGTCCCATGCTGCCTCCATTCTCCACTTGTACTTTCCAGCTACTTCTGGTGATTATATCCAGCATGCTTGGGCTTTTGTTCTCCCTGGGAAGTAGAATAAAGGCAATAGAAACTGGGAGAGTAGAAACTGCCTCTTTTCTAGGCCCCACCTTCCTGGGAAAGCAAACAATGGTTCCCTTAATACTCTGGATCTTTCTTACACTTTAGTCACTC
Source organism: Mirounga angustirostris (assembly GCF_029215605.1). Lineage (NCBI taxonomy): Eukaryota > Metazoa > Chordata > Mammalia > Carnivora > Phocidae > Mirounga > Mirounga angustirostris. The sequence goes on from NW_026991714.1 coordinate 120,101,474, forward strand.
ACCTTTGGGCATCTTAACAAAGCTCTTCCCTTGTTCCTGTAGACCAGTAATTCCCAATCTTAATTGGGATTGACTGGCCATGAGAATCATTTGGAAAGCTTTAAAAATGCTGGTGCCTGGGCCTCAACCCAATTGATATAGAATCTGTATTAGAGGGGCACCGGGGTGGCTCAGTCAGTTAAGCATCTGCCTTCAGCTCAGGACATGATCCCAGAGACCCCGGATAGAGCCCCGTGTCTCCCTCTCCCTCTGCTCTTCTCCCGCTCGTGTTCTCTCTTTCTCTCTCAAGTAAATAAATAAAAAATCTTCAAAAAATAAAAATAAAAATAGAATCTCTATAGAAAGGCCTGGGCATCTATATTTGTAAAGCCCCTGGGGTGATTCTAGCATGCAAACAGGTTGACATACACTTCTATACATTTTCACCTTTGGACTTCCTTTCTTGCATTGTCTGCTAGCACTTCTGGGTTTCTAATATAATCTCATATTCCTTGGGGTTGGGGAAAGGGGTATAGGGAAAGCAAGAACAATGTCATTACTCTTACCCATAGGCAATTTTTAAAAAACAGAAACAGAAAATAATTTCCACTTAAGAGGAACAAAATAATTACATATGGCATAACACACTTTTTTTAGCATCTTTTAGTACTTAAGAAAATATGAGCATATTTTATTTATTCATATATTAATATATTTATTCACATATTGCTTTATTATAAAAGCAATTCATGTTCAGATACAATACAGTAAGTCCAAATGAGCGAATTCTTGATTCTTACATACAATTAGTGACAGAACAGTTTTGGGGAAATACAAGCAAATTCCATCAAAAGTCCATCCCTGTGATGCACTAATGGTCATTAAAAAGGCAAAAGGTATAAGGACCTATCTCCTTTTGAGGCTAAAAGATATCTTCGCACAGACGGGGTGAGAAGCATTTATTCAACGGAAACGGTGCCGGGTGCTGCTCCAGGGCTGTGTACGGGGCTGCCCTTGGAACCTCCCATAGCATGCTCTTCCACCTGGCGTCCTACCAGCTGATTATTTATATCCTGTACTTCTCACTGAATCATCTGACAATATATTCATCTTCTTGTTTTCTTTTTTTTTTTTTTTTTAAGATTTTATTTATTTATTTGAGACAGAGAGAATGAGAGACAGAGAGCATGGGAGGGAGGAGGGTCAGAGGGAGAAGCAGGCTCCCTGCCGAGCAGGGAGCCCGATGCGGGACTCGATCCCGGGACTCCAGGATCATGACCTGAGCCGAAGGCAGTCGCTTAACCAACTGAGCCACCCAGGCGCCCTCATCTTCTTGTTTTCAATCATTTTTTTTCTCCAGTAGTCTCTGTCTTCATCATCAAGTTTCACTTTGGTCTCGGTCTTTTGGATCTCATTGTTCCTGAATGTTCTACAATTCTTCAAGGATTCTTATAAAGAATTCAGCCAGTTTTATATTTCTTAAAACTTATAAACATCTCATTAATTACATAAAGGAAAAATTCTCAAAGGCAGTTGCAGTCTGTTATAGTCTGCCACCCTTACTTCAGAAGCAAACTTAATTTTGTCACCGTCATTAGACATGCCACCTGAATTTAGGGGAAAGTACAAAAGCATTTGACGTATACGTAAACCAGCCACTCACTTACCTGCATCTGGTAAGCAAATTCTTCCTCGTTCAGGACTTTCCAAAAACCTATGAGCACTAAAAGTGAAATTTAACCGCTCCGCACAGGAGTCTCACCCGGACAGCCTCCTGGCTCACTCAGCTGGCATATGTGTTTTCACTGGCACCAACAGTAGTTTGTTTTTTATTGAATTTCCATGTCTTTGGATGGACCACACCTTCAACTGGGTACACTCGGTCCATTTCACTAATTTACATTACCCATTGGCTCTTGGAGGCGTTTGAATTTATTACCCCTCATAAAAAAAGGAAGTCTTTCTGAAAAGTGTGATGTCCTTCCCAGTCTCCTTAAACAGAATACGTGGAATAGAACTTACTCTTCTCTTAATAATTCACAGTTATCGGGTGCCTGGGTGGCTCAGTTGGTTAAGCAACTGCCTTCGGCTCAGGTCATGATCCTGGAGTCCCGGGATCGAGTCCCACATCGGGCTCCCAGCTCAGCGGGGAGTCTGCTTCTCCCTCTAACCCTCTGCCTTCTCATGCTGTTTCTCTCTCTCTCTCTCTCTCAAATAAATAAATAAATAAAATCTTAAAAAAAAAAAAACTTCACAATTATCATTGTGAAACTCAGTGATTATACCATGCAGAAATGCTCTCATGGATTATGCAGGTTTTTGGACACTCAGTAGTCCTGGGCTGCTATGCCTCTTGAGTTTTTTAAACTGTTTTATGTTGTTCCTTCCTGTCTTATTATTAACCACTCATTTCACTGTTGCCAGTGGGACTACCACCACTGCCACCCTCCTCACACACAAACATACACATACACAAACACACATATCTCTTTTGACACACACAAACCCTTTCTAACCCTTGACTGCTCTGTGGGCTAGGAAACAAGAAGGTGATTTAATTAGAATTGTGTGCAAAGGAATAGTAAATAGGCTCTGAGTTAGGAAGTCCTTAAGGAAGATACCTCTTTATAATAGATAAACTTTAGTCAAGTTCTTCATTAACCATTTTGACTGTCCAGATAGCTTCATTGTTCAATTATAGGCTCTTAAAAACAGGTTGATATATACATGACTTCTGTCTAATAAGAGTTAGCAATTGAAATTCTGAGCATTGGATTTCCCACAAAGAACCAAAAGCTCACTCAGTAAGCCAAATAAAAAGCATGCCCACTGACCTTCAATTCTTGGCCATCACGGCCAACTACAAACCAAACAACTAGAAACCGATAGCCACAGATGTTGTACTTTTCCTTGAGTAGGAGGCATCAAGAGCATCTGTGCACCCAGCACTATAGTATGAGTCATTCATGTTTATGAAAGCTATTTTTCCTTAACTGGGCAACTGTGGCCAAGCTGGCCCAGCCAAGAACCTCCTCTCATTCTGCACTCAGGCCCCAAGAGCAGCTCACTCAGAGGGGCTGGAGCGCCTTGCTCCCCTCTCATCCAGTCAGGCCCACTGCCCAGCCCAGCCTAGGTTTTTGTCTCTCCTCACCTGATGTGACCACCCCCTCTGAATTTCTGTTTCTTATCTCTCTCTCCCTGAGCCATCCTGGTCAGACTTCCTAACCCCCTGTTCTCATTGCATTGCTTCTAGGTAAAGACAAACTTTGATCTGTCTCCGTATGAGCTAGAGAAAAAAAGAAAGAAAGTCTACTTTCTTCAATCCCTATCATTCACTTGAACCTTACCTTACTGCAGCCCCTAGCCTTATAACCAGGCACATTTATCTCTTTGCTTTCCTACCACACTATAGTCATTGCCACTTCCTGCCTTTGCCCTTTGTCTTGTGCCCTTCCAGAACACCATCTCTTTTCCTCTGTCTGTCCAAATCCACCCATCTGGGTCTCTCTCAAGAAGCCATTGCCAACTACTCTGCTCCTCCATGGTTGCTCCTTCCATCCAGCTCCTTAGAACTCCCAAAGTTTTAAGCCTTCCTTTTCTTTTCCAACTGTCCTTGGCATAGGCCCTGGAGTAGAGCAGAGGTCTTACCCGAAGCCTCTTTGGTGGCTCCTGCCCAATTTCCATCCCTCTAAATTCTAACATGTTCAAAGAACACAGCTGACCTTGTAAATGAAGAAGACCCTAAGAAGAGCTAGGTTTCTATTTGGAGAAACTGCAGTATCTCTCCCACAATGATACATTGCCTTTCCAGTTTTATGGAGAAAGTGTGGGTGGGCTAGGTTCCCAGATAACTAGCAAAGAAAGGGCAAGTTGGCCTCCTCCCCTCCCCCAACCACCACACTTGCCAGACAGCATTTAAAATGAGCTTCAGTATGGTCAGTCTTTTCATTTGAAAAGGAAACAAGTCTTGATGTTCTGTTTCTCTCATTTCATTCAGGACAGAGGTCATTCCCGGAAGAGGAAGGGTAGTTTCCAAGAGAGGACTTGGAGGGAGTGGAGGTGGGGTGGGGGAACTTTCTCATCCTTTCTTATTAGCCTGATTCCCCCTTTGAAGAGAACAAGCCCAGCTTTCATACTGAATTTTCACTGTGGCCTCTGCCAGGACTCCCTGGCTGAGGCAGTACCCAGAAGGATTGAGTGATAGTTCAAGGTCAGACAAGGTGTCCAGACAGGACCAACCAGAGGAGATGGTACTAAGACAGCTGGGAGAGAAGGGGAGAGAAGGGGAGGAGGGAGAAGGCAGGGTGTGTGTGTTAAATGGAAGTCCGGGGGAAAATGGAACCTGGAAATTTCTGCCCCCAACCCCCTCTGCTGTATCTGTCAATCCGTCTGTCATACACACACACACACTCCTGCACAGAAACACGTTTTTCACTTTCCCTCCCCTTCTCTAACTCCCTAAGGCATTTCTATAAATAAACAATTAAGACTTGAGTCTGCCAGTGGCCCACTGTTAACTCATGCAGTGTTCTGGCTGTTAAGTGTATAAATCCTCACACTGTTCCTCACTTCATGGCTGCAAAGTCTTTTCCAACACATCATCTTCTTCACCTGATTCCTACCTCCCAACCCTAAGGATCCTGTAAGCTCCTCCTCACCAGTCCCCTACACAGAATCGTGGGCACCCCACACCCACACTCTCAAAGTTCTTAGCCTTGAAACTAAGCTTCAGGTCCTGCTGCTCAATAAAATAAATAAATAAATAAATCACCTACGGTTCATGCCACATTTTTCTTAAAACATTTATTTTTGCATCCCTATGATGATCAGAGCTTCTGTGCTATGTGCCTTACATATATGATCTCATTTAAGTTCCACAACAATCCTGAGTTATCGATATGATGGAGGCATTTTGTAAATAAGGGAAGTGCTCCTGCCCAAGCTCTGATGTTCTGTTATATGACTGCAATCCTAAGTGGAGAGCATGGATACTGAGTTTTGAACCCAAGCCTGTATGACTGTAACACACGTTCTCAACCCATTCCTGGCGGTCCTCTTACTAAGAGGCCTTCGGCATCCCCGCTTCAGGAGCATGTACTGAGAGGTCTAGTCAGACATCTGGAATGCCAAGATTAATATCCAATTAAACTTGCCCACGTGGGCCTGCAGTGACATCTTTACTTTTCACTTCAACGAATGTTCATTTTGTTAGACTCTGTACTAGGTATTATGGACAGAGCAGTAAATTAGACATGTCCGGCCTTCATAGAGTTTACAGTCTATTTAGGAGAGCAGGTCCATAAAGGAACACACAATTAAATACATATACCAGTTCACCAAGAAGTTCCACATCAACAGAGAGTAAACATGACATAGCTTTAATTTTTTCCAAACACTGTTCTCAACTGTGCTGTGTCAAATGATCTCCCTTCCTATTTGCTCCCCTTAAAATATCTCAGATTCCATTACCTCCTGTCACTTTCAGTTATTGAAATTTAGTCTAGGCCAATTTAAACTCTCATTTCATATCTGATCCAAAGCCCTCTGCCCTCCCAGAGGACTTTGCTGCTGAGGAGTCCTTGAGCTCTTTCTCCCCATCCTCTAGCTCTTGCCACCTATAGCCCACCTCACAGATCCTTGTTGCTGGAGACCCCCTCATCCAGAGGGTGGCCATCTTGGGTGGGGCCAGTACCTTCCTCAGTGTCCTTTGGACCCATGGAAATTTCAAGCTCCTTGCCATGCCAAGCCCTGGGAGAGACCCTGCCCCATTGCCATCTTTTCTTTTAGCCCTGCCTTCTCTCTTCAAAGTTTTCCCCCTGGGACAAAAATAGAGTGCAGACAGTAGTACTGCTGCCCAAGCAGATGTCCAGCCAGGAAATATGACACTAGTCATTCCCAAAGCACACCTCAGGTTCTTAGCTTAGAGGAGGGAGGATGTACCCCTTTCCCTTGCCAAGAGCTCTGCTCCTCTCCCAAGTTGATTCTGAGGAGCAAACCCTACCCCGTTCTCCAGCTCAGCCTGCTCCATGGGCTAGGGGCAGGGGTGAGGTATTAGGGCTGGTTCTGCCAATTCAATTGTGGGAGCTCTCTTAGAAACATGGAGTGCTTAGCACCTGTCATGTCACCTTTGGGCCTTGGCAGCCATTCCAAGACAACAGAAAAGGTCTCACTCAACATCCTATTTCAGATGAAACTGTAATTCAAGACATATGATGAAAGAAAAGAGTGGGGTACTATGAGAGGAGATGCACTGGAATCAAACTTCTTGGGTTCAAATCCCAGCTCTGCCCCTTACTGTGTGCCCTTGGGTAGGTTACTTAACCTCTCTGTGCCTCAGCTTTCTTACATGTAAAATGGTGATGATAATAGTACCCACCTCATAAAATTAGATAAGAAAATGTAAGTAACACACTTAACATGGTAGCTGGTACATTAAAATTGCTCAGTAAATCTTAGTTCCATGAGGACATGGATTGAGGAATCCAGGCACTTCATAGGCACTCAACAACATTTGATGACATAGTGAATAAAGGAGAGTATCTGGGACTACCTATTTGAGATTGGGTAGTCAGAGAAGACCACTCTGAGGAGGTGACACTAAAGCTTTGACATGAAGGATGAGGGGGACATCAGCCAAAGAGCAAAGGGAAGGCAAAAGGAACAATGGAATTAGTTACATCATCCTCCTGATGATAAAATTTCTTCCAAGTCCAATTTAGGCAGATTGTACTTGTGTCACATTACATAATAGATCTAGAAAATGTGTCTTGGACATTTTAATACAATGTGTAAATACAGTTATAAGATGCTAATTTTCTTGAGACCAGAGGTTGTAACTCCTGGGAGTGGAGGTCCTCCAAGTGCCTCTGTCCCTATCACAGCAGCTCTGACAGCACAGTCAGGAATGCCACCAGTTTCTGGCTTCTCCAGGTTGCATTGCTTGTCTACAAAGGACTCAGAGACCAAAGCTCTTCACTTTCTCTGCAATACCACCCAGAACAGGGTCCCTGCTCCTCACCCAAGGCAAACCTATAAAACTCTACAGAGATTGGCCTTGACCCATTGCCCCTCTATGGTCCCCTGTAACTGACAGCACACTGCCCCTGCCACCACCTTCTAAGAGACGAGCTGGAGGGCAGCTAGACCAGGAGGCAGGGTGAGGAAGGGTGTGGGAGCAAAAACAGGTGAGAAGGACATGGCTGGATTTGCCGTGGCCCGGTGCACACCAGCTGAGAATTCTCTCTGCAGCTGGCATGCACAGAAAGAGCAGTGAATAAAGATCAGCAGAAGGATGCTGACAGTCCTCAAGGAACTAAATGGCTGAGGTGTGAAAGAGGAAGCCTTCCAAGATTCACGGGGCCCAGCGCAAGAATGCCAAGGGAGGCCCAGCCTGGCCAGTCCCCTTCTGTCTCCCACCCTGACTTCATCCTGCACCCCCTCACTCTTATGCAGTGGACAGGTGAACTCTCCCACCCCATTCTCCAGATAGCTACCTCTCAGGACCAAGGGTGCAGTCACTGCTGGTGTAGCCTACCCTCAGGAGGACACACTCAGAGCAGAGGCAGGCACAGGCCCTGGAGGTGGGCTTAGTTGGGGAGCAGGAGTCCAGGGGTACCATGAACACAGTCTAGAAGGATATAGATGTATGGGCTTCAGGTGGTGGGACATCATTTTCCCATGTCCGAAGCTAAAACAGTGGCATGATCTTCTACTCTGCCCTCTCCACCTTCCCCAATACCCAGTTTATCTGTCTGAGCTCCCTTAGCTAAAATTTAATGAAATTTATATGTATAATATAAAGTATATTAAATTTAATATTAATACTAAATATAATTTTTATTTTAGCATGCTATTAATTTTAAACATATTAAATATTAAATGTGATATTAAACATATTAACATATATTAAAGTAGATATATATATAAAAGTAAAAACAAAACCTGTTTTTGTTGAGAAATCAGACTTTGGAAATTGGAAAAACAAAAAGAACATTTCAGGGCAGTCTCCACCTTTGAGAAATAAGAGAATCTACCATCGGGGTGCCTGGGTGGCTCAGTCAGTTAAGCACCTGCCTTCAGCTCAGGTCATGATCCCAGGGATTGAGCACTGCATCAGGCTCCCTGCTCAGCGGGGAGCCTGCTTCTCCCTCTCCTCCCCCACTTGTGCTTGCTCCTCTCACTCGTGCTCTTTGTAGTTAACTTTGTCTCTCTCGCAAATAAATAAATAAAAATCTTGAAAAAAAAAAAAAGAGAATCTACTTTCCATCATATCTTAAGTCACAGGCATCCAGTGGCTGCATCCACCTGCAGCAGCCTTAAAAGCATGACAGATCAAATGGCATTTCAAGTAAATACTTCCAACATAAAGTTCTAAGATCCAAAAACAACTTTATGACAACAACAGTTGTCATGAAAATAGTGTAAATACACACATATATTATATGTGGTTTACTACCAGGGTGTCTGCTTTGAGGGTTTGTTTCGATTTTTTAAAGTTTCCAGCCAAGGACTTTAATAGCAACTAAATCAAGATTCTGGCTAGATGTTAGGTTTGATTCCACATGACCTAAACAGTCAGAGCTGGAGTGTCAGCTTCCACAAGGAAGGGAGTGTATCATAAATCCAGAAATGGATATATGAACAAGTAATTTATAGACTATTAACTAGGATATATCCAAAGATTAATTTTGAAAGTTGCATCATCCAACAGTGTACATTACTGGACATTTGAATCTGTGTGTGTCTCTGGTTAAAGTCATTTTTAGTTACTGTGAATCTGGTGAGCATTGTAAATGATTGGGATAAAATATTTGCTGGAGGACTAGTTATCAGCATGTGATTCACCAGCTCCTCTGACTCAGTAGATCCATGCCTGTCATGAGCTATTAATACCTTTAACAGAACGTGAGTGGGGCAGAGAGACTACCTGAACCTGTTCCAGCAAATATCCAGGAGCCCCCCCCACTGGCTGTCTTTATGACTATATCCTTTGTGATATGTAGCATCTATATCTTTTGTTGCTATAATGGCAAGTTTTGGGCACAGGTGTGGCCTGATCATTGTTTACAAGCACAGTGAAAGTAGATGATGATATAATGCAGTTGGAACTGATCCCAAGATGGGAGGGTGCCTCTCTCTACCCAAATTTGAGCCACCCTTAGTGTAGATAAATAAGGGCTGAAGACTGTGCTCAGATTCAGAAAGGCAGGATGGTGTGTAGTTATAGGTATTAGGACCAGCAAGGGTCTTTTACTCCATTTAGAATGTTAATGGAGGGTGGTTGCCATGTTAGATAGAATTGCCCTTTCTGTCATCTAGAAACCCAGGTGTAAGCACCAAGGAGCTAGAGAATAGCTGGTCCTGAATAGAAATACCTAAGGATATAGATCCTGTTTGGTTTTTTTTTTTTTTAAGGGGGAGGGGGAAGGGCAGAGGGAGAGAGAGGATCTCAAGTAGGCCCCACGCTCAGTGCAGAGCCCAAATGCAGGGCTCAGTCTCACGACCCCAAGATCATGACCTGAGCTGAAATCAAGAGTCAGGTGCCTAACCAACTGAGCCACCCAGGTGCCCCAGGCTATAGCTTCTATTTTTATTTCTGCAGCGGCAATGAGAACACAAAGGAAACTTCTACTCAACTTCATGCAATCTGGCACCTTGAAAGGTTGGGAAAAACATAAAAATGGTCCATTGTGATGAATTCAAATCACATCCTTAAGGCTGGCAGTACAATGGTTTCAAAACCTAGATGTTCCAAAACAATTTATTATTCTTAAGGGTTACATAGGAAAAAGATCATCCCAACCTCCTCTCCAAAAAATACTGAAAAGAAAAGTTCTATATAGGATGTGAATGGGAAAGTTTCTACGGTGCTTATAGGTATCAATAAAACCTGTCTTAAATTTTTTATTATAAAGTATCATTTACATGTGAGATATATGTATATGCAAGAATTTTGCTTAAGGAAGAAAATGTTAGTATTATTTTTAAATGTTCTTTGAACCCGTCCCCAGTTCTTTCTGTCTTCCTCCCCAGAAGTAACCACTGTGCCACATTTTACTTATTATTCCTTTGTTTTCACTTATTGGATATAGTTATAGATCTAGATAGATTTGTAAAACATCTATATATTCAGAAATTTGTGGGGTTTTGAACCCTATGTAAAATAATCGTACTGATGTATTTTCTGTAACCTGCTTTTTGCTCAGCTTTATGTTTGTAAGATTCATTTCTGTTGGCAGGATTAGCTGCCATTCATTTTCACTTATGCTTTGTATTCTGTTGAAATAATAGGATTTATCTATCCAATCTACTGTCAGTAGACATTTGTGTTGGTTTCAACACAAATATGTTGAACTTTGTGTTGGGTTCAACACAAAGTATGTTACAAACATACTTCTGTATCTCCTGATATACACCCTCTGGAGTTTCTCTGTAGGATACACACATAGAAGTGGAATTGCTATGCATCTTTAACTTTGCAATGCTAAATTGTCTTCCAAGTGGTCATACCCATTGATACACTCACCAGCAGGGTTTGAGACCCACTGTCTACAAGCTCACCAACATTTTAACTTTTGCCATTCAGATGGATATGAAATAGTATCTCATTGTAGTTTTAATTTGCATTTCCCTGTTTATTAATGAAGTGGAGAATCTTTTCATATGTTTATTGCCATTCATGTTTCCTCTTATATGAAATATCTATTCAAGTCTTTTTGCCTATTTTTCTATAGATTTTTTTCTTATTAAGTATCAGAGTTCTTTACATATTCTGGGTACTAATCCTTTGTCAATTATAGCTTCTCCCAGTTTGTAGCTAATTTTTTCACTTTCTTTATCTTATCTTTTGATTTTTAAAAAAATTCAAAGTTTTAATGTGGTTAAATTTATCAGTTGTCTCCTATTGGTTTGTGTTCCTTTATCTTAGAAATCCTTTCCAATTCCAAAGTCCCAAAAGCCTTCTGTATTTTCTTCAAAAAGTTTTAAAAGCTTTCCCTTTCTTCCTTTAGTTATTCAAGCCCCTGGACCTGCTTTTAGAGCAAAGCATGTGGGAGGGTCCTGGTTTCATGCTTTTACATGTGGAAAACCATTTGTTCCCATGTCAGTTATTATAAAGTCCCTGCTTTTCCCACTTAATACCATTCCCAGCTTGGTCACAAACCAAGCCTTCATCTATATGTGGGCTGATTTCTGGGCACTCTAATTTGTTCCATCGGAAATTTGTCTAACCCTGAACTTATATCCCATTGTAACAGTCACTGTAATTTTATAAGACATCTTGGTATTTGCTACAGCAAGTCCCCGCCCCCCCCCACCCCAACCTCCATCTTCAGGAAATTCTTGACTCTTCTTGGGGCTCTTTCTACTTCCACACACATTTTAGAAGCAATTTGTCAAATTCCTTAAAAAAAAAAAACTATTGATGTCTTGGTTTTGATTGGCTTTGCATAAAATAATAAACATCTTCATGATATTAAATGTTCCTAACCACAAATAAGGAATAGTTTTTTATTTGTAAGTTTCTTCATTGCCTTTCAATATATACTTATAATTTTTCCTTAAACATCTTGTTAAATTTTTGTTACATTTATTCCAAAGACTTTTTATGTCATTACTGCTATTGTAAAATATTCTCTTTTTTTCAAAAATTACCTTTTCTGTTTATTGCATATATATATAGATTGATGCTCAGTTCACTTTTGGATATTGATCCTTGTATTAGTCATCTATTGCTGAGTAACAAATTACCCCAAACTTAGTGGCTTAAAACCACAAACATTTAGGGGTGCCTGGGTGGCTCATTCAGTTAAGCATCTGCCTTTGGCTCAGGTCATGATCCCAGGGTCCTAGGATAGAGCCCTGTGTGAAGCCCAACATCAAGCCCCGTGTCAGGCTCCCTGCTCAGCAGGGAGTCTGCTTCTCCCTCTCTCCTCCCCCTGCTTGTGCTCTCACTCTCTCTCTCAAATAAATAAAATCTTTTTAAAAAACCACAAACATTTATTATCTCATAGTTTCTTTTTTTTTTTTTTTTAAGATTTTATTTATTTATTTGACAGAGAGAGACGGCAAGAGAGGAAACACAAGCAGGGGGAGTGGGAGAGGGAGAAGCAGGCTTCCTGCAGATCAGGGAGCCCAATGCAGGACTCAATCCCCGGACCCTGGGATCATGACCTGAGCCTTAGGCAGATGCTTAACGACTGAGCCACTCAGGCGCCCCTCATAGTTTCTTTAAGTTAAAAATTCAGAAGCAACTTAGCTGGGAAGTTTTGGCTCAAGGTTTCTCATTAGGTTGTAATCAAGGTATCAGCCAAGAGTGCAGTCATCTGAAAGCTTGACTGGGAATGGAGGATCCATTTCCAGGCTCTTAAGAGACCTCAGCTCCTCACCACATGGGCAACCCCAATAGGGCTTCAAGGTAACTGACTTCCCCTAGTGCAAGAGAATCTGAGAGAGAGAGAGAAAGCAACTAAAATGAAAGCCACAGTGTCTTTTATAGCCTAATCTTGGACATAACATGCCATAATTTCTGCTGTATTCTATTGGTTACACAAGAGCAACTCTGGCACAGCATGGGAGGAAACTATGCAAGGGTATGAATCTCAGAAGGTCAGCACCACTGGGGCCATTTTGTAAGCTAACTGTCACAATTTATATCCAACAACCTTGCTGATTCTCATATTCATTCTAATAATAATAGTAGTAGATTCTTTTGGATTTTCTATGCAGGTAAACATATTATCTGTAAATAATGATAATTTTCTTTATTTCCTACCAATCCTATATTTATTTCTTTCTTGCTTTACTTCACTGGCTCAGATTTCCAGCACAATGTTTAAGAGAGGTGGTGATAGAAGAACTTATCTTAAAAGAAGTTTCAACATTAACCATAATATGATGTTTGTAGGTTTTGTTTTTATTTTCAGTAGATACCCTTTTCCAAATTTCCCTTTATTCCTTGTTTCAGGGCTTTTTTTTCCATTAAGGGTGTAAAATTTTATAAACATTCTTTGACATCTATTGGGCTGACTGTGTATTTTTATTCCCTTAATCTATTTATGTGTCAGGTTACAGTAATTGATGTTCTAGTATTAAACCAATTTTTCATTCTTAGAATAAACCCAACTTGATCATAATACATTATCTTTTATACATTTTAATAATTTATTTTTTGTAAATTTTTGTATCTGTTAGTAAGTGAAATTGGCTTACAACTGTACTTTACTATACTGTCCCCAGTAGGTTTCAGTATCAAGGTCATGCTAACTCATTAATAAGTTGAGGAATATTCCCTCTCTTTTATATATTCTGGAATATATTTTTTTAAAGATTTTATTTATTTATTTAACAGAGAGAGACATAGTGAGAGAAGGAACACAAGCAAGGGGAGTGGGAAAGGGAGAAGCAGGCTTCCTGCCGAGCTGGGAGCCTGATGCAGGGCTTGATCCCGGGACTCTGGGATCATGACCTGAGCTGAAGGCAGACGCTTAATGACTGAGCCACCCAGGTGCCCCTATATTCTGGAATATTTTATATAAGATTAGAAATATTTGATCCTGGGGCACCTGGGTGGCTTACTCAGTTAAGCATCTGACTTTAGCTCAGGTCATGAACTTAGGTCCTGGGATTGAGCCCCAGGTCACACTCCACACTCAGCGGGGAGTCTGGTTGTCCCTCTGCCCCTTCCCCCACTTGTGTGCTCTTTCTCTCTCTCAAATAGTAAAATCTTTAAAAATATATATATATTTGATCCTAGGGGTGCCTGGGTGACTCAGTCAGTTGAGCATCCAGTCGTGATCTCAGGGTCATGATCTCAGGGTCAAGAGATCGAGGCAGAGATCGAGGCCCACCTGTGGCTCTGTGCTTATCAGGGAACCTGCTGGAGGTTCTCTCTCCTCCCCCTCCCCCTCTGCCCCTCCCCCACTCTCTCTCCCTCTCTCTCTCAGATAAATAAATCTTTTTTTTTTTTAAGATTTTATTTATTTATTCATGAGAGACAGAGAGAGAGGCAGAGGGAGAAGTAGGCTCCCAAGGAGCAGGGAGCCCGATGCGGGACTCGATCCCAGGATGCCGGGATCACGACCTGAGCCGAAGGCAGACGCCCAACCATCTGAGCCACCCAGGCGCCCAATAAATAAATCTTTTGAAAAAAAAATTTGATCCTTAAATGTTTGATACAACTCACCTGTAAAAATATCTGGACCAGGTATTTTGTTTGTGAGTAAATTTTAAGCCACCAATTTTATATTACTGATCTTAAATATTTATAGAACTAGCCAGGTTTTCTGTTTCTTCTTGAAACCATTTTGATACAACACATTTGTCTAGAAATTCTCCACTTTATCTAAGTTTTCAGAGTTACTAGCATGAAGTTATCCATAATGCCCTAATATTTATTTATGCATTACCTATAATTATGACATTTTTTAATTCTCTTTTTTTTAGCTTTTTTTTCATGCATCTTGTCAAAGACTTGTCTTTTTATTTCTTTGTTTATGAATTCGTGTTTGATGAAAATTCTTTGGGGCTTAGGTTAAAGGCACATTTTTAGAGAGTACTTGTATTTGCTTCTACTGAGTACCTGTGGGTATTGCAACCAGGGATCATTTTAATGAATTTTTGGTTTGAGGTTTTTCAGAATACAAGGAATGTGAATTCAGATTGCAAATCCATGTGAGGGCCAAATTGTGGTTATGAATTTTAAGAGGAGTTTGTTTTTTCCTTCTACCCAGAGGTACAGGCATCTTTCCTACTTGAATTTCTTTGTAAGAAGGGTTACATTTTTTTCTTAATGAGGTTCTGTCCTGTGTTGGTCCTAGCTATGCTAGATATTCACTGTGACCACCTCCCAGCTTAATGGACACTAACCTTCATTTCTGGCCCCTTAGCAGCCATAGATGTTAAAGACTAATGTTGGTCACCAGGGTATTAGCAAGTGACTTCAGGACAGCTGCCAGCTTCAGTATACGTTTACTCTCTGGGGTCCTGCTTTTGCTTTTTATTTAGGGGGCAGAGGCCTGTAAGGCCATCCTCCCTTTCTTCCCAGCTCAGCAATGCTTTTAAAATATATTATTATTATATTAAAATATAATTCAAAAATATTTTATCTAGCATTTTCAGGTGTTTTGTCCTGGAGGAATTTGGGTGGGGAGTAATCTAAGACTTTAATTTTTACATTTTCAAGGCCATACTCATCTTGATCAGGTTGTACAGGGTATAATTTTGGGTGTGCTATGCAGTACTTCTTTAGGTACTGGAACAACCCCTAGAATTCTTCCTATCCAGGCTAAGATCCTGGTTGTAGACACTGTGTGTCAAACAAAATACATCTGTAGCCAGATACAGCCTACAGGCCTATAGTTTACAACTTCTGATAAAAAGGATTTTATGATACAAAATTTGTTTTTTATAATTGGGCCTTTTCAGTAGTTTGGTCATTTGTTTCACCTTAAGTTTAAGATAACCCATGCGGAAGCCCTTTCTGGAATTTTACACGAGAACTGGAACTACAGCTAAGTTTCATAGACCTGC
Source organism: Mirounga angustirostris (assembly GCF_029215605.1). Lineage (NCBI taxonomy): Eukaryota > Metazoa > Chordata > Mammalia > Carnivora > Phocidae > Mirounga > Mirounga angustirostris. The sequence continues at coordinate 120,116,981 of NW_026991714.1, forward strand.
TACCTCTCACTGCAGGGAGCCTACCCTCTCCTTTCAGTCCAGGACTGGTGCCCACTGCCCCCTCCTTATGCCCTCTGTGCGGCTCCAACCTTTGCCCCTTCGGGAAGGTGCTGGGGTAGAAGCCCACTCCAGCTCTTCCCACACAATCTCCTCCCCGATTTTAAAGCTGATGAGTGGCCCCCAAGAGAACCCTGACCCAGCAGAGAATATGCATGATGAGCATTAAGTACACATGGGGATAATTAGAGGGACAGTCGCAGCAGCTCAAGTCACTGTTCCTGGACCCTAGTCCTAGTGGTCAGGCAGTAGGAAGTGTCCTCACTATTGAGACTGGAACCATGTGAATACCCTCAGGTGAATCCAATTGCTGGTCCAAACTATCTTTGTTCAGTTGTTCTTAAACAAAACAGGAGAATCTCAGTTGATGGTTTATTTGACTGTGGCTTTGAGAAAGAAAACATACTCAGGTCTTGTATCAAACACTTTTATTCTTAAAGTGAGAAGTTCACAAAGGATAGCTATAGGAGAGTGAAATATTTATAGAGTAGAAAAATTGTTGGTGCTAGCCAAACCTCAAACACTGTCATAGTTATTCCAATAGTACTTTTCCAGCATGGCAGATCACACTTGTTAAAATTAATTGCATTCTCTGAACACTTCTCAATGGATGTGCACAATGATAGAAGCAAACATTCAAGGATTCCTGTTCTTAATATCTTATAGAGTGGATTTATGCACACCTCAAAATAATTATATTACAATACATCCAAACAATTCACATCTATTAAAAAAATATTTTTACTTCAAAGAAGTTGGTAGAAAGACTTAAAACAAGACAAATATAGGCACAAAATAGATCGCTGCTTCTATGTGCAAGGTACTGGATTCTTGAATTGAGAATCCGTGTCAGTCCTCACTTCCAACATCACATCGAAAAAGTATGGCAGAAAAATAAGTCACCTTCAATATGAAGGATGCAAGTTGTGTACATTGGCAACACTCTCAAAGATACAACAGTATTACAAAAGGGATGCCAGTATACAGAGTGGACCTTCTTATAAAGTCAAACACTCATGAGTTACCATATGACCCTTCAGATATTTGGGAACAACACAATATTCTGGCTTAATCAAGGCACTTGCAAAGAGCAATCTTTGTAGTGAGTCCCTGAGCATGACGCCTTGATCACAAACAAGATCACTTATGAGGACTGCAAAGCCAGATTTGCTTAAACTTTCCCCAAATCGTGCTTTTTCATAAATGTTTGAAAAGAAAGGCTTCATTTAAATCTTGATTCTCCAGAGTTATAATTCACCTTTCCCCAATACCACCCAACACCTCTAACGTTTGGGTTTTCTCCACGAGAATATATAAAATGGAATCTTCCCTCCCCCCCACACAAATGATTTCCTTAGGAGAGAACTATAAAACCAACTTAAAAACACAAAGTAACCTTACATTTTCTCACCAACAGCGAAGTATCAGACCACTCCTACTCTGACGTGAGCTGTGGAGCCCTTTGTGTGCATTTTTCAGACATTCCTCATACCATTAAAACAGCTTGCCATCACCATCAATTGTCCTTTTTTAACCTTTCCTTGCCCAAAGTGAAAGCTAGTGAATTGAGAGGGAAGGAGAAAGGGCCTTGAAACAGTATTATTATTACTATTTTTTTTTTTACAAAAATAGGGTTCCAGGCTGTTACTTGATCCTCCAAAGCAAAATTGGGCAGTATCATCGTATAGACCTCAACAATAAATTCTCAAGTGGCTATCTTTTTGTAGCCAGGTCTCAAAAGCTCAAAACTACACCTAATGAAGGAAAGTAGCAAAAACTTCCTAATACTGAGCAATACAGACCTAGAATTACATGGGAAATATGCCAGATCAAAACCAGTCACTAGGTTACTTAATCATCGATAAGAGGCCAAGTTCTCCATTCTCCCCCAACTCTGCCATTCTGGGAAGAGCCCACTGGCCAGCCTTGGACTGCCAAAGATGGATGACTCTGACTCAGTCTTGGGGGGCACCTGGTGGAATGCACAGTCCTGAGACGCTGTCTGTGTCTGTACTCCGTCAGGTTTCCATTGCACATGGACAATTCTGTAATTCTGACCTCCGTTGTTGTCCCAGAAGACCTGCCCATTAGCATGGTAAGAAATGCAAAACTCAATTTTCTCCTCTGTTGGAATGACAGAGGGTAAGTCAATGGCAAATGAGAAGGTGTCACTATCTGAGCCACCATACACATTTTTCATGTAGACACAGTCCACATCATTGTAGCTTTTCCAGGTATCAAAAGTGATACGAATCTGAACCTTCTTCTCAAAGCTCATGTTTTTCACTTTCACAGTTCCAGTCACTGTTCGCTCTTGCAAAGAGCAGTTCTCCAGACAGACAAAATTCTTCTGAAAGTGGTTCCGAAAACTTAAGTAATCAGTTGAAGGCTGGGGAAAATCTAAAATCAAGTTTTTCTCCTCATGGAGTTTTAAGCCAGAGGCGATATCGTTAAGGTCCAAGAGATCAAACTGGAGATCCCACGCTGGTTCTTCTGGGAGGTCCGAGAAGATGTGGATGGCGGTGAGAGAGAGCCCCTTGGAGTCAGCAAACACAACCCGCTTCTTGGCTTGGTCGTGTGAATGCTTCCACTCATTCTGTGATTTGGCTTCCTGTTTTATATTGAGACACGGTTTCAGAGGCTTTAATTTGTTCACAAAATTTCTTCGTTGGAGGTCATCATAAGGGCCCAGGAAACTCTTCAGAGGTGGCGAATGAGCCAAGCAGAGCCTCATGGCCACATCCACTGGCATGACTGAACTTGTCAAAGGCCTCGGATCTAAAACCTGGATCATTCTGGAATACAAAAGAAGAGGGGTTATCACTTGGACCTGGAATGCTTTCCCCAGGTTCCAAATATATATGTACTATTTTTGTATTGACTTAACTGTAACTAGCACGGTAAGCCTCAGGGATGTGTTTTCATACGTAGTAAAAGAAAACAGTATTAGACGATCAGATTTGCATCCTGTGTCTGGCTATGCCCTTGACAGACTACAAGGCCATGGGTTAACTGCTTAAGACACTTGGGGGTTTCAGTATCCCCATCTGAGAAATAAAAGGGCTGGATGTGATCATCTTTAATACAGCTCTAAGAACCATTTGCTCTGTTCTGAGCCAGTGGTTCTCAAACCTGACTAGTCACAATGGCCTAGAGAGTTGGTTTTCTTTCTTTTTCTTTAATGCCAATTCCTGGGACTTAAAGCCACTGAGGCAGAACCTCTGGGGGGTGGGGACAGGGGCTTCCCAGGTGATTCTAATGACCAGACAGGTTCCAGAACCATGGTTCCAGACTCTGTGCGCCCTCTGGATGCTCTGTTGATTTTCCTGTTAAATTGATTACATTTCTCTGGAAAGGTAATCCACTTGAAAAGGAAAAAAAAATAGCAATAAAACTCTCATGGAACAGTTTTGAGAGTGAGAAAGCTGGAAAGAATGAAGTCAGAGGATTAGCTTTTCACTTTATTGTGTTCGTCCTCATTTTTCACAAATAACCAACTGAAATGCATGTCAGCAGTTCATGCACTTACAGAAAAACTTCACATAATCTGTATTTCATATAGAAAGATATTCATGACAAATACACATTTAGGTGGAAAATGCTGATTACTGAAAATTGTTTTTAATATATATTGTATATATGAATTTATGAAACACTTAATAGGAAATACACCAAAAAGTTACTTATCTCTGGGCAGTAGGATCATTCATGATCTATTTTTATCTTTGTACTTTTTTGGTATTTTCTAATGTTTGGCATTGGATATTTATAACTAGCAAGATAGTAAAACTATTTAAAAATTTAAATAACTATGCTCAGCAGTATTAAATTCAGAAGTGTCCATCAGGTTTTTTTCCTGACCTTTAGCCCTCCATACATATTCCCAAGCTTATGGATTTTTCCCCCATCCTATCCATACAGAGAGGAGATATGTGTATACTGTACATGATATTTTTCAATCTGTCTTCAATAACTTCACAGCAGCTCTAAGCACATAGGCAAATAAATGGTCATCAACACACAAAACAGATAATACAAGAACATTCACAGAATTTACTTTATTAGTCCTGGGATTTTTCTGGGAGGCCTACAAACTTAGAACAAACAAACGAAAGCTAAAGCTATATTTGTGAATCTAATAATAGTTAACAGGCAGGATTTTTAGAGAAGTCTTCTGCTAAGTAAGTCATGTCTGGAGAAGCTATTTAAAGTAGTTTTATGGAAGGTTTTTTTGTTTTGTGGTTTTGTTCTGCATTTTTACTTTTTGCACTTACAGAAAGACAGTTTAAGGATCTGGCAGTTTCCCTGGAATTTTAAGTCCTGGCCAAGAGTTAAAAAATTATCATTTGCTCAAACTCCACGACTGAGTTTACTATGGCAAACCGTGATAAGAAAGGTGCAGGAGGGCGAAAGAATGCAGAACACCGTACTGCAGTTCTCCCCCCCCCCCCCAGGCTAAACTACCGAACCAGCAAGGTCAAGGTGCTGTTCCCACAAGCTGCCCCAGTTCTTGGGACATTTGTGCGGATCAAGAGAAAACAGTCGGAATCCAAGAGGGAATCAGAACTAAAGCTGACTCACGTTCAAGAGTTTCTGGTTTGGGATGCTAATTACCAAAATAAGCTGTGGCTAAGAAGCGCAGAGCAAATCTCCACAATCCGAGGCTTCCCTGGGGCCAGATTCAATTCTGCAGTCAGCCAGCTTGCCGTCCTCCGGAGTCTCCATTTGCAGTGATGCCCGAAGGACCACGCCACCCAACCTCCCTGCAGTTGTGCGCTCCGCTCTGCTCTGGGGCGGGGAGTCTGCGGTGAACCTACCTGGTGCAGCTCATTAGGCAGAGAGACGGCGGCGGACCGTGAGAGCCGGCTCTCGGTTGTCTGCGCGAGTTCGCACCGGGCTCCGGGCCGTCTTGGTTCGGCTGGAGCTCCAGCGGATTGCTGGTGCTGCGCGGGAGAGGCCGCTTATCTGCCCCGGACCACGTGGACCAGTCTCTCGGACCAATCACCGGGCTTCTGGCCCCGCGGCGCGACCAACGCCCGGGGAACGTGACCGCCGTGGTGCGCCGGGGAGTGCTAGGGGACTCCGCCAGCAGCTGGACCGAGCTCCGTAACGCGAACCCTGGGCGAGGGGGGCATGGAGGCCACATCGCGAAGCACGTAGCGGGTGCAGGCCAGGAGAGAGAGCAGCAGAGCTCGCCCGGGCTGGATGCCAGCTCAGTGGGGCTACAGGAAAGGAGATGCCTTTTCCGTCTTGAGGCGTCTGTACACAGTTAAACGGAAGGGTGGAGAGTTGTGGGTCCTTCCAAATGTATATCATATTCGAAATGTTTATATCGTTCACTGCTTGATGCATCCGCTCATCTTCTCCATCGCCTTAGCCTAAGCAATCAGAGGTTGGCTGCATTTTTTTTTTTAAGATTTTTTATTTATTTATTTGACACAGAGAGAGACAGCGAGAGAGGGAACACAAGCAAGGGAATGGAAGAGGGAGAAGCAGACTTCCCTCTGAACACGGAGCCGGATGCGGGGCTCGATCCAAGGACTCTGGGATGATGACCTGAGCCGAGGGCAGACGCTTAACCACCGAGCCACCCAGGCGCCTCTGGCTGCATATTTTTTAATTAGGGTGAATCCAAAAATGCATCACAGAGTGGATGAAGGCTGCTAGGAATTACCAAGTTCTCTAACAAATGTTAATAAAGCATGCTAGACCCTTAGAAGGGTGACGTGGCATTTGATTAAAAGACACTTTGTATTTCGATCTATTTTTCAGTTTTTCTCCTTGGAAGAGAAAACTAAAGCCAGAAATGAAATGGCCTTTTTTGCTCACGTGGATGGTCAGTCACAGAGCCAGTGGTCAATCCAAATCCCTCAACTCAGTTCTGACGTCCTTTGGCAGTAAGGTGGAAACCAAAATGTTAAAATACCTCCCTGTAAATTTCATGACTCTCCCAAACCAGTTACTTTTGCTGAGGTCTCCTTACTTTTAGTTTGGGGAGTTTTTAGACCATCAGTTACAACCATAAATTTCTAAGTCGAGTATAAATTATTTTTCTAAAACCCACGCCCTAGCTCTCCTCTATTAACTTCAATATCCACTAGTCAATTAAAATGTACAAAATGTACAATGTAAAATGTAAAAAAAAAAATCCCTATGTCTTTTAAATTACTCTCAAACACTGGAATTTTTAAAATAGAGTTACTAAAGAGAAAGACACCCATGCTGAGTATCACCAGGGAAGGTACTTAATGCTTGGGTTTGATTTTTGAAAGGAAAGATCCAACTAGTAGTAGATCTTCTAGCCCCTCAGCCCAACCAAAACTGGCTGAAAGTGACATAGTCTCTGGGTTTGACACTTATAAGCTACATGAATCTAAGCAAGTTGTAGCTTCAACTTCCTCACAGTTAAAGTGGAGAAAGTGAAATTGTTCTGAGGATTACATAAAACTGTGCTGATGAGAAAACTTAGCACAGTGTCCAGTGCATGTGTTCAACCCCTGGTGGTTCTCAGTACTCTGTCCCTCAGTTTTAGTTATTATTCCTTTACCACAGGTGGCCAGTGCCTGAGCTATTATACTGATAAATAGCTACTGCTTATTGGGCCTTTACTATGTGCCAAACACTGTTCTAAGAGTTGTATGTGTCTTACCTATTTGTTTTTTAGAACAACCCTAGGTGGTGCATACTATTATTAATCCAATTTTAGCGATAAGGAAACTGAGGCACTGAGAGGTCAAGAAATCTGCTCAGGATCTCATAAATAGAGCTGGGATTAAAACCTGGCTGATGCCAGAGCGACAACCGTTGTACCATATTGTCTTCCTTTAATTACCCATCAACAATTAGAATAATAGGGGTGGAAGGTGCCTCAGGTATCACTGGCTTCAAAATCTTTTTTTCACAGAAGAAGAATCTAAAACTCAGAGAAGCTGAGCTGCTTGCCAGGGACTGGTTAGGTCGGAGCCAAAACTAGAAAGAACACTGGGTAGAGTTTTTGACTCTACTCGTGATCACATGTTGAACTAAAAAAGTGGATATTACCAATTCAAGTTATGGAGAAACATAAAATAATAAGACTGTGTTGTGATCCCATTTTAGAGGAAAAATGTGCATGCATAGAAAATAGAATAATGTTAATAGTGCTTATTTTTGGATGGTGAGATTATGAGTAACTAAAAATTTGTTTGCCATTTTACTTCTTTGTATTTTTTAATTTTTCTACAACGAACAGGGACTTCTTCTGTAACCAAGAAATCTTTTTTTTTTTTTTTTTTTTGGTGGGCAGCAAAGCAAGGTTCATTGAGCAATAGCAAAGTGATAGTACAAAGCTCCTGAGGAGAGAGGGGACCCGAAGGGGTTCCAACTGGAGTTTCTAGGACTAGGGCGTTTTATGGGCTTGTTGGTGGGCTGTTTTAATCTGACTAACCCTTCCTGCGCGTGTCATCCAATCAGATTTGTCACCTATCTATCATATGGGAAAGGGTGGAGGACTCCTTCTAGGGTGGTATAAAATCCTCTTAAGGGCAGTTTCCTCTTGGGGTGGGGGGCTTGTCCCTCCCTGCCTGCCTTCCAACTATCTTTCATCATTCCCCCCTCTGAAGAGGTAACCCTAACTGCTGTTAGGGGAAAAGGGTGATGACCAATCATAGCTACTTCCTGCTGGTCAGGGGTGTTGGATGGGGCAGCAGTCAGAGTTCCTCTCATCCTGATCTATCAAAGGGTCCCCTGTAGATGTCTGGTTTTACTTCCACGTGAGGCTCCATCTGAACCACAACCATTTGGAGTTTGATGACCTTGATTCTGGAAGATATAAAGTGGGTTACGGTATTTAGGAGGCAAGGCCCAAAGCACAATACAAGACCAAGGACAGCCAGGAGTCCAGCGAGAGACAGAGGATGTTTTAGTGAACTCTCCACATACTGTGAGGAGAGGGCAGGCAAAAGGTGCTTCAAGACTAGTTTATCCCTGTTCTGTTGCCCATTGTCTTTCCTGGGTTATGGAGCCATTCCAGACTAGGAGAGGCAACCATAGGGGTAGTTGACCTGGTTGCTGATTTTGTTGCAGAATCTGCCGATCTGTTCCCTTTGGATACTTCATCCGTTCCTTTTTGGTGCCCCTTGCAATGTATAACTGCTACTTCTGGGAGTTGATGTATGGCTTGTAGATGCCGTGTGATTTATACTTGATTGGAGAACCTGAAGCAGTTAGAAAATGTCTCTTTCCATATTGTACCATGGGCATGTAAAACTAGGAAAGCATATTTGGAGTCAGTACATATATTGACTCTTTTGCCCTTACTGAGCTCTAAAGCTCAGGTGAGGACCCTCAGCCTGGCCACTTTGGCGCTTGACCCAGGTGGGAGGGGTTACTCGCTATTGTTTCATATAAAGAGACCACAGCATATCCAGCCTTTCTGGTGCCCTGTTCAACAAACGAGCTCCTATCAGAAAATAAAGTCCATTCTGGATCCTCCCAGGTAGCATAGGTTTGGGTTATGATTTGTTGACAGTCATGCTCTGGCCCTGTGCCTTATTCCTGAAGGAAGATGGAGGGATTTAAAGTAGAACAAGTTTGTTTGTTTGTTTGTTTGTTTGTTTTAAAGATTTTATTTATTTATTTGAGAGAGAGAATGAAAGAGAGAGAGCATGAGAGGGGGGAGGGTCAGAGGGAGAAGCAGACTCCCTGCCGAGCAGGGAGCCCGATGTGGGACTCGATCCCGGGACTCCAGGATCATGACCCGAGCCGAAGGCAGTTGCTTAACCAACTGAGCCACCCAGGCGCCCAAAAGTAGAGCAAGTTTTTATTTGCATAACTGGGCCTTCCAGGAAGAGTACCTGGTACCACAGAAGGTGGCTATCCGTGAGCCAGTGACTACTATCAGTTGATAGGAGGCCTTGGATATTATGAGGGGTGTAGACAGTAAGATCCTGTCCCAGAGTTAGTTTTGCAGCTTCCTACTGGCTGTTGAGCTGACCCCCCGGGGCCTGGGTTAGGACACCCAAGGCCATTCCTTTTCTTTACTAAGAAATCATTTTTAAAGGATTTTCAAACTTTCAGATTTGGGACACCTGGGTGGCTCAGTCAGTTAAGTGTCTGCCTTCGGCTCAGGTCATGGTCCCAGGGTCCTGGGATCGAGCACCGCATCGGGCTCCCTGCTCAGCAGGGAGCCTGCTTCTCCCTCTGCCTGCTCTGCCTGCTGCTTCCCCTACTTGTGCTCTCTCTGACAAATAAATAAATAAAATCTTTAAAAAGAAAAAAAAACCTTTCAGATTCAACTAACATATATAGCCTACCTACTAGGTACAAAGAACTGTGTTGGAGGCTTTCACATACTTACGCCATTTACTCACACAGTCCTTTTGAGTTTGTGCTTGTTTCCAATTCATGCTGCTTTCTCTCCTGCCCCCTGGTGCTGACTGATGCCATGAAAGCCATCTCTCTAAAGTCTTTAAAATAGAAATCAGGAAAACAGGCTCTCTCCAAAGAGGAGTCAACACTCAATAAACCTCTAAACTGCGTTCACCTCATACCCCACGTTTAAAACATCCCTGTGAGAGAAAAATCTGGGTGCAGGCGTGAAGGCGCAATTGTTGTTGCCAACAGTAACGGTGATTAAAGAAACAGTGGTTAAAATGGTTAAAGTGCAGAACACCACCTTAGATTTGTGTGGTATCTCTGGTGGGGTGAAGAAGAAGAGGGGAACAAATAAAAGATAATACACTTGGCCTCTCTAGTAATCTGTTGGGAAGAAGGACATAGAGGTAAAAAAGACCAGTAACCATACCAGGTTGGCTAAGTGAAAAAGGAGTCATATGAACATTATATACTTTTGCTATATGTCCATCAGACCTTGAGAGAAAGGAGAGCCCGCTGGGGGCTAGGATAGCCAAAGAGGACCAGGACATATAGGGTGACTGCACGGAGAGCAATCTGGCTAGAAGTAAGGATTCTAGCTGCAGGGAGGGGTGGAGAAGGAGGGTATTGGGGGAAGGGCCAAAGGAAAGAGAACCTTAACTGTTACAAGAAAAAGAAAATCCCCTGAACTGTCTTGAAAAAAAAATTAGAGATCTGAGTGCAAAACAAGGAAATGAGCAAAGAATGAAATCTGGCCATAAAGAAGAAATCATGCTCTTGTGTAGGTAGTTACATCTCCACGTTGCTTCAGGTTCTCCATATTCACTGAAGGATTACGGTGAAGGAAAATATGTTAGTAAGGACCTATGGGGAAAAAATCTTTAAGCCACCACTGAAGGGTGTTTTAAAAGGCTTGAATATGAATATTATGGAAGATGAGAGAGGGGATAGTTGTGCAGGGGGTGGATAGGAACTAGCCAAAATGTACTAAATAGGAAACATCAGTATCATATGACCTCACTGATACGAGGAATTCTTAATCTCAGGGAACAAACTGAGGGTTGGTGGAGTGGTCGGGGGGTGGGAGGGATGGGGTGGCTGGGTGATAGACATTGGGGTGGGTATGTGCTATGGTGAGCGCTGTGAATTGTGCAGGACTGTTGAATTGCAGATCTGTACCTCTGAAACGAATAATACAATATATGTTAAAAAAAAAAAAAAGAAGAAGAAGATAGCAGGAGGGAAAGAATGAAGGGGGGAAAATCGGAGGGGGAGACGAACCATGAGAGACGATAGACTCTGAAAAACAAACTGAGGGTTCTAGAGGGGAGGGGGGGTGGGAGGATGGGTTAGCCTGGTGAAGGGTATTAAAGAGGGCATGTTCTGCATGGAGCACTGGGTGGTTTTTTTTTAAAAGATTTTATTTATTTAACAGAGAGAGTGAGAAAGCACAAGCAGGGGGAAGCAGTAGAAGGAGAGGGAGAAGCAGGTTTCCCGCTGAGCAAGGAGCCCGATGCGGGGCTCGATCCCAGGACCCTGGGATCATGACCTGAGCCGAAGGCAGACGCTTAACCGGCTGAGCCACCCAGGTGCCCCAGCACTGGGTGTTATACGCAAACAATGAATCATGGAACACTACATCAAAAACTAATGATGTAATGTATGGTGATTAACATAACAATAACAAATTTAAAAATAAATAAATAGGAAACATCAACATAAAAAACACCAAAATGAAAAGGAATATTCTGAAAAAAAAAATAATAATGAGGACATACTAGCTCTATCAGCTAAAAATTTATTATAAATATACGGTGTTTTTTAAATTTGGTATTGGTGCATGAATAATCAGATCAAAATAAAGGATATCCAAATCAAAAAGGAAGAAATAAAACTATCACTATTTACAGATGACATATTATATGTAGAAAGCCCTAAAGATGAAAAAAACTGCTAGAATTAATAAATGAATTCAGTAAAGTTACAAAATCAATATGCAAAAATCCATTGCATTTCTATACACAAATAAACTATCAGAAAAAGAAATTAAGAAAGCAATCCTATTTATAACTACAAGAATAAAAAGAATAATAAGAATAAAATACCTGAGAATAACTTTAACCAGAGGAATGAAAGACCTGTTCAGTGAAAACTCTAAGACATTGATGAAAGAAATTGAAGAAGACACAAAAAAATGGAAAGATATCCTGTGCTCATGGATTGGAAGAATTAATTTTGTTAAAATGTTCATACTACCCAAAGCAACCTACAGATTCAATACAACCCCTATCAAAATTCCAATGGCATTTCTCACAGAAATAGGATACTTCTAAAACTAGTGTTAAGGCACCAAAAAAAAAAAAAAAGCAAATAGCCAAAGTAATCTTGAGAAAGAAGAACAGGACACCTGAGTGGCTCAGTCAGTTAAGTGTCTGCCTTTGGCTCAGGTCATGATCTCAGGGTCCTGGGATCGAGCCCCGCATGGGGCTCCCTGCTCTGCGGGAAGCCTGCTTCTCCCTCTGCCTGCTGTTCCCCCTGTGTGTGCTCTCTCTCTCTCTGACAAATAAATAAATAAAATCTTTTTAAAAAGAGAAAGAACAAAACTAGAGGCATCACACTCGCTGATTTCAAACTACATTATAATATAGTAATCACAACAGTATGGTCCTGGCATAAAAAAAGACACATGGATCAACAGAACAGAATAGAGAGACAAGAAATAAAGGCATATATATATATATATATATATATATATAGCCAATTAATTTATGACAAAGAAGCCAAGAATACATAATGGGGAAAGGACAGTGTCTATAATAAATGGTGTTGGGAAAACTGAACAGCCACGTGTAAAAGAATGAACTGGACCACTACCTTACACCATGGACAAAAATTAACTCAAAATTGATTAAAGCCGTGAATGTAAGACCTGAAACCATAAAACTAAAGGAAACGTAGTAAGCCTCCTGACATCAGTCTTGGAAATTATTTTTGGTTTTGGATTTGATAGAAAAAGCAAAGGCAACAAAAACAAAAATAAACAAGTGAGATGACACCAAACTAAAAAGCTTCTGCACAGCAAAGGAAACCAACACAATGAAAAGGCAACCTACCAAATGAGAGGAAATATTTGCAAGTGTGATATATATAAGGGGTTAATATCCAAAATGCATGTAAAACTCATACAAATCAATTGTAAAAAAACAAAATACAACAAAAACACTTAAAAATGGGCTGAAGATATGAAGAGACATTTTTGCAAAGAGGACATACAAATGGCCAAAAGGTACGTGAGAAGGTGCTCACTATCACTCATCATCAGGGAAACGCAAATCAAAACCACAATGAGATACCTGCTCACACATGCTGCTGAGGATGGGAAGAAAAAGGGAACTCTTGTGCACTGTTAATGGGAATGTAAATTGGTGCAGCAACTCTGGAAAACAGTGTGGAAGTTCCTCAAAAAATTAAAAATAGAGGGGTGCCTAGGTGGCTCAGTCGGTTAAGCCACTGCCTTCGGCCTAGGTCATGATCCCAGAGTCCTGGGATCAAGCCCCACATTGGGCTCCTTGCTCAGCAGGGAGCCTTCTTCTCCCTCTTCTCCCCACTCGTGATCTCTCTCTCTCTCTCTCTCTCAAATAAAATATAAAATCTTAAAAAAAAATTAAAAATAGAACTACCATATAATCCAGCAATTCTGCTTCTGTGTATTTATATGAAGAAAATGAAAACACTAACTCGAAAAAATATCTGCACCCCCATGTTCATTGCAGCAGTATTTACAATAGCCAAGATAAGGGAACAACCAAAGTGCAGATGAATAAAGATGGCTAAATTGTTGTATACACACTCACACACACACACACACACATACACAATGCAATATTATTGAGCCATTAAAAAAGAACAAAATCCTGTCATTTGTGACAACATGCATGGACCTTGAGGGTGTGATGTTAAGTGAAATAAGTCAATAAGTCAGACAAAGACAGACAAATACTGGATGATCTTGCTTATATGTTGAATCAAAAAAAAAGAAAAAAAGAGGGAAAAATGCAGCTCACAGATACAAAGAACAAATTGGTGGTTACCAAAGTGAGGCGTGGGGGATGGGAGAAATAGGTGAAGATGGTCAAAAGCTACAAGCTTCCAGTTACAAAAATAAGTCATGAGGATGTAATGTACATAACTATAGTTAATAATACTTTATTGTATAGTTTTGAAGTTTCTGAGAGTAAATCTTAAAAGTTCTTATCAGAAGAAAAAAATATCTGTAACTATGCATGGTGATGGATGTTAACTAGACTTACTGTGATCATTTTACAGTATATACAAATATCAAATCATTATGTTGTACACCTGAAACTAATATGTTATACGTCAATTATACTTCAATAAGAAAATAAAAAGTAAATCATTTGGCACATGGAAAAAAAGTTTCAGATCAGTGCGATTAAAGAGTCCATGATAGACTACTTACATATGAGAATTTAATATATGATATAGGTGGGCATATCTAATAAAGGGAGAGGAAGAATTGATTATTCAGTAAATGGGCAGCTGGATTTTGGGGGCAAAATGGAAGGATGTATACTAGAAATTGTTTTAGTGCATGCCTCTGTGGAGGAGGACTGAGTGCTTTGACAACACAGCAACATGAGCAAATAAGGCAGAAGCCAAGGGAATTTTGCAAGGGGACTACTGGCCTGCTTCAACTTGCTCTGGACACTGTCATTTTTGTGACTTGGAGAATTTTCTTTTTAACTCGGGGCTTATAGGAAAGCACTGGGGCAAGGACTCAATCCCTTGAGTAAGAGGGAACTGATACAATGTATACTCCTAAGTTCTATTCTTACCTATCTCTAGTTCCTCCTTTCTAAAAAGCTGAAGAAGTCCCTTCATGGTCATGGCTGACTGGGTTCATCTGTGGTGGGTGGGTCTGATGCACTGTACATGTTCTCATTGCTCTGTCTGGGCTGGGGTGTGCAACCTCCAGTTTCAGTCCCATATTTTGCAAAATCTTAACATTCTGAATCATTGTGACATTGCGTTCTAATTCTTTGCTTGCAAACTCAAAAAGCCTACGAGATGCAGCAGCTCTCTGTCTAACCTCACTTTACTCACCAGGTTAATTTTGTCTAGGGACAGGTATTTCTCTGCTCTGTCATCTAGTGTCTGGATTCAGCTATGAATTGTGGTTATTGGAGTTTAAAAGTACCTTTGACAGAAGGAATTCAAACTGAGAACAGATCCCTGATTTATAAGATACCACAATACTTCCTTTCTTATGCGACAAAATAAAACATCTCCTCTTGCCATCCACTCCCCAACACATACACACAAACACATCACAGTACCCCACCCCACCCCACTCTGGACATAACTCTTAATAACTACTGACTCCAGTAGATGTTCAAAACTCTTTATACCCTTTTATTAAACTAGAATGCTGTAGCATCTCCCTTACCCATGTAGAGTCAAAGTAGATCTGGCCTAAGCTATGGCTTTGTGTCTATCCAAGACTTATTTTTGTTTAGCTGCTACATGCCTAGGAAGTAGTGAAAAGTTCCAACTGGGGAGGGAGGAGGAGTTGGGAAGAGCGAACAATTTCCCAGATCCTACTGAGTCAACTATTCTCACTGGGGCTTTAATATTTTGTCTGAAATGTAGTAAATCCTCTAGAACGTCAGCCACAACTTTAAAAACACATTTCAAAGCCCACTTTCTCCAAGCCTCGTTTACTCTATTAGTAAGGTATTAAATTTTTTAAAATGAACAACTGTTAAACTTTTAAGTCACATGGTAGAGTTGACAGTTATTTGACACCACCAGTAGGAAGACAAAATACTTCAAAATTCCTTCACTTTTCCTATCAAAAACCCCCTCGTGTAGTGGAAAATGCTAACGTTGAGCAAAAAAGCATTAGGTCTTGCTTTCTTGTATACATTGAGCTTTCACTGTTACAGAGTTTTAGAGCTCTATTAGTGATTGGAAGAGGTTTTCTTTTTCTTTCTGAAGAAAAGATTGAAGAAATAAAATTAATAGTATAAGAACAAACCATGTATCCAGCACTATTAAGTCCTTCCCCATATTTTATGACAATCACCAGCTACAATATTATTATAACGCTTCTTTTAAATCAAGTGCTATTAAATCAAAAAGAACTGAGGACTATTGCTTAAAACAGGACAATGATTAAGTATCATTTTCTCATGTCTTCTATCCTGCTTCACCCCCAAATCCAAAGTTTTTACACTATTCATGGAATTAGTCTTCTCTATGGTTAATATTGAAAGAGGTTCTTATTTTGCAAACTACAAACAGAAGGGCAAGATTTGATTGGTAAAGATCACAGGGGCAGCATTTGAGCAATAACATTTACATGTGACTAGTCCTTTAACTTTATAAATGCCTTTATTTATTTAATTCTCAGTAAAACCCTGTGAAGTCACTCTCATTATTCCATCTTACAGATAGAAACTGAGACTCACTAAGGCTGAATGACTCTAACAGGGTTTGCAACTATTAAGTGGTGGATTCAGGCATTGATGCCAAGGTCTGACCTCATGTGCCAACACCTCATCTGAGTAATTAGCTGGTTTGTTCACATTCAACTAGGATCCGAACTTGAGTACTCTTTTGATACTTCTCTCTTCCTCTCTCCCATATTTCATCATTCACCAAGTCCTGCTCGCTTTTACCTTCTCAGTGTGTCTCAAAATCCTTGCCTTCTTCTTCACTCCTTAGCCACTCACCATTTCTCACCTGGCTCGTCATAATTAGCCTTCTCACCTGCCTTTCCCACCCTATATTGTGTCATTGAGACACATCTTTCTCACATCCAACAGGCTATCTAAAATGTAACTCTGATCACAAAATCCTACAATGGCTGCCTATAATCTAAATCTACCAAAATAAACAAACTGCTGACATTCACAGCCCCCATTTGTCATTCCCTAAACCTATGTGTGCTCTTACACTGTCCCTCTGCCTGGAGTGCTCTTGTTCCATTCACCTTTGCTTGACAAATGTCGATTCCTCTTCTGAGGTCCAGCTCAGATGTCATTTCCCAACAATACCTTCCATGCCCTCCTCTCCAACCTAGTGTTTTTTAAGACCCTGGGGTTATCTTCAGCATTTCACTTCCTGTCTTCTTTTATAAAAATCTGTTTGGTTGTTTGTTTTTGTTTTTGTTCTGCAATATGCTATGGAAAGAGATCTCTAAATTGTCTTCATTATTTTGACAGTGTTTTATTTTTTAAGTGGTATTATCCTTAGAATATTAACAGTTGCCTATCATGTAAAAATTAAAAAAAGAAGATAGATTTCATTCTTTTTAAAAAGGTAGTGGAGTAATGATATTTCTCAATTTTTTTATTCATCTAAGATGACAAATGTTGCCTATCACAGATAAGTCTATAGAAGACTAAGGAAGAATTATCTGATGAGAACTCTGGTGGTTATTTTGAGAAGGAGAAAAGTTCCAGATCTCACAATTATTTTTTTAAAAAGAGGAATATATGCTTAGAGACTTTTAAAAGGTAAGAAATTTTGAACCCTGGAGGTGCCTGGGTGGCTCAGTCAGATAAGTGGCTGCCTTCGGCTCAGGTCATAATCCCAGAGTCCTGGGATTGAGCCCCAGGTCAGGCTCCCTCATCAGGGAGTCCACCTCTCCCTCTCCATATGCCTCTCCCCCAGCTCATGCTCTCTCTCTCTCTCAAATAAATAAATATAATCTTAAAAAAAGAAAAGAGATTCTGAACCCTATAGCAAAATAATCTGATAAAGCTGACCAAGTTTTTCTTTTCTTTTTTCTTTTGCTTGTAATTAATTTTCTTCTTTTTTAATTTACTTATATTGAGATATAATTGACATACGAGTGTCAGTTCTGTAAGTTTAAGGTATACAGTGTTTTGATTTGATACATTCATATATTGCAATATGATTACCACAATAACATTAGCTACCACATCACATCACATTACCTAATTGTCATTTCTTTTTTGTGGTGGGAACAATTAAAATCTAGTCTCTTGGTAACATAAAAACCTGTTTTGCATTTGTCTCCTCTGCTAGACTGTAAGCTTCTAGAGAGCAAGGACAACATCTTACTCATCTCTGTATCTCAAACACTTGCCACCTCTCACTAACACCACATGCCCATTGTGTAAATTGGGTATGTTAATTAAGAAAAATGGTTGCTGTCTTCAGAATCCTCCACAGACAGAGAAAATAAGAAGATAACACTGAAACAATGTGAATTTGGTGGATTAGCAGGTGGCAAGAATATGAATTGTCTTTCAGAAGATGTCTCTCAGATGCTTTCAGATACAGCCTAGAGAGGCGTGCTGACCAAAATACGGAAGGAAGATGGTGTGCCATTAAGTTGGCACTCAGGGAAAAGTTATTTCATAAGTACCACACAACAGTGCCAACCAAACCACCCAATTTCCCAGACTCAGGAGCCTCAGTGAAAGCACACATTGTCCTGGGACAGGGCAGATTTGTTTTCAGATCACAAGTCAGCCACCAGGACCAGGACAGATGTACACTTGAGTTTTTTAAGGCAGGAACTCATCAGGAATTCTTTTAATATCTGTAAAACCATTTGTCATCCTTTGATTCTCTTCCTACTGCTGGCTGTTGTCCAACTTGCCCTTTTCTTCATGGGGTTCCAAACGTCTCCTTCCTCCTTTGCATTCCAGTGTCTCCTGCTTTTGTCCTTCACTATGTTACTTATATAAGGTTACCATTGACTTTAAAACCTCCTGGAAAATTCTGCTGACTACTATACTCACATAACTGTGGAAAGTACACAGGTCATATACATCTCTGCCTTAATATGCCACATTCTCTGTTTGTTCTTGCTGTTTCCTCTGCCCAGAAGCCCTTCACCTGACCAAACCTTATCCATCCTTCAAGGTCCAGATCAGATGTCCAATGTTAAACTTACCCCAACCCTAGAGTCAGAAACAGAATTCCTTGTTCTCTGCTCTGTGTTCCAGAGACAAATTTTTTTAGACAGCTAGAATAGCTTTTGTAACACTGTTGTTTATTTGTTTACATTACTGGTTCCCCTAGTAGACTATGAACTCCGGAGGGCAGGTACCAAATGTTATCCATCTCTGTATCCCTCGCACTTATCAATGCCTAGAACATTGTGGACACTCCAAAGATACTTGTTGAAATATTCTATGCTCTCATTAGTTCATTAATGTGTCACATTCACACCTAAAGTCAACAAGACCTATTCTAGTCAAAGTTGGGTCACATGCAAAGAGAAATTTGAAGACTGAACAATGTGGGTATTATTTATTCAATAAATTTTGGGGGGTTTCTATGGAGCTCACTGTACTCAGGACTGAAGATACTATAAGAAAAAAAGACCAGCTGGGTCCTATGTTCTCAGTCTATCAGAAAAACTATTATTAATCAAATAATTGTACAATTAACTATTATGCAATTTTAATATAAATATCAAAAGATAACTGGAGGATGCCATGAAAGCATATGGTAAAGGGAGATGACCTAACCTGGGACAAGTCAAGGGAAGATTCTTCCCTGGGCAACTGATACTCAGGCTGAGAGCAGAGGGAAGAGCAGGCATTGGCCAGGTGAAGGGGCAGGCACGAGGAGACAGAAAGAAACAGCATATAAGGTACACGGTACTTTAGAAAAAATATAAGGGCCTTCCAGAGGCACTTGCCACACTCTTGCAACCTACTTTTTGCCTGGGAAAGCTTACCTGTATGGACTGCACCAATGGGCTTCCACGTCCTCTGACTTTTGGTTGGGTTTGGTCAACAAAAGAAGCACTATCAGAAAAGTAGAGGGTGGGAGGAGAATGAATCAAAGTATTCCCCCAGCTTCCACCCTACAGGTGGCTGTGGTTGGTTGGCTTCAACCCTCTACCTACAGCCATGATTTCTGTCAGGCAATGCTCTCCATGGATCTATTCCATTGGCTCTGCAGTGGCTCCATCTGCTTGTCCTTCAGACCTAGAGGTGGGGAACAATTCCCAGACTTATTGCCCCCAAAGCACTGTACTATCTCTTGTTTATCCCTTGTTAGTTTCTTCAAATCCCCCCACACACCCATGTAAATAGCCTCCTTATCAGATGCTCATCAAATTACCCATTTTGATTTATGCTAGTTTCCTACCAGAATGCTGACTGATAGAAAGGGAAAATGAGAGGCTAGATCACACAGAGGGTTTTTAATTATGATAAGGGCTTTAGGTTTTACCCTAAGTGCCATGGAAAGTCACTGGGGGGGTTAAGCAGATGAGGTAGGTGATCAAGTTTGCATTTTTAAAAAACCCTAACAACTACTGTGTAGAGAACAAATAGGAAGAGGTGCAAGAGTACAGGCAAGGCGGCTAGTTAAGAGGCAGTTGCAGGCCTGAAGATGGCAAATGATGGGTCATGGTGGAATAAATTGAGACTGGCTGCAGAGATTATGACACAGAAGTAGGAGGAAATAAGGATCAACAAAAGTCCAGCAAGATTTTTAACATACTGTATGTGACTGCATGGCCTCATTGACTAGAGCGTAAACCCCAGACTCACTTCTGGCTTCCAAGACCACCCAGCGCTGATCACTGAACCCCCTTTTCCCCTTATACACATTCTATGGCCCAGAGGAAGTACAATCACCATGTACCTTTCACCTGGTATACTCTTTCTGGAATGTTCTTGCTCTCACCCAAATCCTACCCATCCTCCAAGGCAAGGCCCAGCTCAAAAGATAATAAGTAATTACAGCTAACAGTCTCTGAGAACTTACTCCTTTTCAGGCACTGTGTTACCAGCATTAGCTCATATAATCCACCTACCTATGAAGTAGGGCTGTCATTCACCCCATTTTACAGATAAGGAATCTGAGGCTTAAGAGAAATTAAGTGCCCACAGTGACACCATGTTGGACTTGAACCCAGGCCTAGATGACTTCAAAACCCCTGTGTCGATTCCAATCTAAAAATGTTTCTCAAATAAAAATAGTTAACTTTATTGATGACTTACTAAATGACAGGCAGTATACTGAGCACTCCCTTGAATTGTTTTATTTGATCCTGATAACAGTCCTATGAGTTAAGAACCAATTTTAATATCATCTTTAGAGTACGAAACTAAAGCAGAGGAAATAAGAAACTTGCTCAAATGCAACTTTCTCCACAAAAGTTTGCCAGAGTCCCCACACTCTTGAAAATTGTTCCTCCATTCTCTGAAATTTGAGGCACCATAATACTATCACCACCCTCTGCTTCATTTATTACTGGTTAACATGTGTCATCTTTTTTATAATAAACTATTAGGGCAACCCAGGTCTGATTCACTGTCAATTCCCCCAAAGCACCTACCCATAGTTCCGCCATTTCCTAACAGTTCCTCACTCCAAGTAAGCCCTTGTAAAAATATTTAACAAATGAACACCAGAATGCTTACAGCATGCCAACGAGGAACTCAGGCAGTGCTGGGGAATGATGGAGTATTTGTTGGCATTAGTTCAGAACACAACGCTGGACCCTCAGCCAGGGTACTGCCAGTTATCTATCAGCCACCAGACTTTCTGGATCACATTTGACTTAAAAACAGTGACTATGTACACTGCAGAGCAGAAAGAAAGGAATTAGGTTTCTGTTTATTATAACTAGCTTGTTGGATAGTAAAAATAATTATAGTGTTGGAGGACTATGAGCTTTACAAGCCATCACATTCAGCTCTGTTGTCTACTGCTCTTAATCCTGAATCCATTAATGGCTTAACTTATTTGAGCTACAGACTCTTTATCTATAAAATAATAGTCGTTAAGAACGGTCTACATGGGACTATGGAGAAGACAGTTAAATTAGATGAAACATGTAAGTAAAG
Organism: Mirounga angustirostris; assembly: GCF_029215605.1. NCBI lineage: Eukaryota > Metazoa > Chordata > Mammalia > Carnivora > Phocidae > Mirounga > Mirounga angustirostris. Next base: position 120,138,262 of record NW_026991714.1, read on the forward strand.
CAGCTATAGTTAGGTGACTGAGTGGTAAATGGTAGTTATAATTAAGTAGGAAAGTAGTGTATTCCACTCACTACATTTTAGGAGGGTCATTGCCAAACAGAAAATTTAAGAGAGGACAAGAAGATTGTCCCACATCTGCCTAAGGAGCTAAAAGAGTTTGGCCTGGGAAGACACAGAATGCACAAGATACATTTTTTAAAGTCTGTTAAGTTTACATATGGAAGAGAGAACAGACTTTTCTGTCGTTCCAAAGCTGAAATAGGACAATAGTGACTTTATCATTATAGTTTAATATAAGAGAAACCTTTCTGACAGCTGAGTTATCCAACAATAGACCAGAAAACTAGTGTTTCCTCATTGGACATGCTCAGGCAAAGCCTAAAAGGTGTGTCAGACATGCTAAAGGCAGTATGCCTTTATATGGGAGGATGGCCTCAGTGGCAAGAGAGTTTCTTTCCAGTGCTAAAATTCTGTTATTCTATTATCCAGAAATTCAAATACACTTTGGAAAGTTGAGTAAGGAAAGATCTAAGGATTCCGTCCACTAGATTGTTAATTCTGGAGTGGCACAAATTAATCTGTCAGCTGCAATGATTTAGTTCTACCCACATTCATGTAGGCTCCTATCCCTGAATACCTACAAAGATGAGTCAGGGCTGTCATCTTGGAATCTCTCCATACAATAGACTCATAGTTTCCTAAAGTTAGATGGGATCTATGAGGTATTCTGATCCAATTTCCGATCAAATACCCTTGATCAGGAGAGTAATCTCCCATTCCTTAGTCGATTAGAAGTACACAAAGAAAAACAATCCTAAACATTGGAAATAAATACATAAGCTGGTTCTCGTGAACACGCAAACTTCAGGCACCACCACTTCAGGCACCACACCAAGTACAAACTGTCTTTAACCCATTCATTCATAAAACATTTGTTTAATCCCTGTTCTGAGTGGGACCAAGGGCCAGGTATGACTGGATATTCAAGATGAAGTATGTTCAGATCCTGACCTTTAGAATTTCATGGAGATGAGATATGTACATAAATTAGTAAACTCAAAAGTGTAACATAAGGGTTGCTGTAAGAGTGATCCAGATTGAATGATCCAAGAGTATGGAGGGAAAATATCTCCCTTCAGCTTAGGTGATGGGAAGAGCCTTTCTGAAGTGTGTGAATCAGGTCGTGAAGGAAGGGTAGGGCTTGACAAAGATGGCAAGGAGGATATTTCAGAAAGAGGGACCAAAGGGAATGAAGGCACAGAGGTGGAGAAATGTATGTGTTTCTATTAAGTAGTTAAGTTAAGAGAGGAAAGTGGGAGTGAAATCAGATCACCAAGGGTCCTTGAAAGCTGCATTAAGAAGCCTGAACTTTCTACTGTGGACAATAGCATGCCTTTGAAGGCCTTGAGCAGGGAGCACATATACATAACTCATGTCTATATTACTCATTTAATCCTTAAAAGAACCCTATGAGCAGGAATTACAATAACCCCATTTTACGGATAAAGCTCACACTTGTCCTCATGTCAAGCATTTATCATGATGACTTGAAAACGTACCAAATCCATTAAGCCAAATCCCAAATTAAAAAGCAGAATTACTTCATAGAGAACAATTTCTTGACCATATGTTTGAGATCTAGGTTAGGTAAAAGATTACGGCATACATAATTCAACTACCGTGGGGTTGGCATACCTGAAAAGGAGACCATAGCCCTTGAGTAGTTCTTAGGACAGACATCTTACTTCAACACCTCCTAGTGTCCCCATGTCCCTATTCTAAGGTTGTCCAGATTAAATGAGCAAGGGATCAGTATTACCCTCCAGTGTCCTCTCCCATTTCACCTAAAAGATCAGATGGACAGACCAGCCAAAGTCTTGTTTGGTATCGGTTCCAAGAATAAAATTGGTCATTAATGGTTTTCACAACCATATTTTGTAAGAGACTCAAGCTAATAGCCTGAATTTTACCTTCTGACCAACTATTTTTGGGTATATAATCAATAAAAAGCATGTTAACCAAGTGTTCGCATTTAACATTTTAACACATTTGTGAATTACCTCAGGGAATTTTAAATAGAGACCAATCTCCTGAGCCATTCAGAATTCATGTCTAGATGGTCTCATGCCACAGCCCATGGGTATGTGCTTAGTTCAGATTTCTATAACCAGAGACTCTGCTGGACCCTAAATGAAAATTGAGTGTGAGTGGCTTTCATTAACTGAATTAAATGGGGCTCCCAGGAAATGAAGTCCATCGGTGTCAATGAATAGAATTTAGGCAGATGCAGGCATGGACAGTGGACATCATGGTAAGTAGGATGATGAGTGTGAGGGACCCACAGGGCCAAATCACAACAGGGGAGGGGAATTGTGGGGCCCCCAGGAGAAAATCCACCAAAAAAACAGAGACTGGCTTCGTGTGTTGGACTTGGCAACAGGACTTGAGCTGAGAGAGAAGAAATGGTTTTCAGGTACAACAGGCCAGAGAGGCAGCAGCTCTAGGAAAGCATGAAGCAGGCCTGGGGCAGACAAAATCAGGGGGATGAGCCACAGCCCAAGTGTGCATGACACAGACACGATACACAGGCTGTATGAACTGGATAGTACTGTGATCCAGTGCGACATCCCTGTGAATGCCATGAGACACCCTTGTAATTTTCCAAGCTTCTAGAAAGGAGAGGGAATCACAAAAGTAGTTGAGAGGCAGAAATCGGTAACCTTATTCATACCCACCAGAACAAAAGCAGGTGACCCTATTTGTCCCTACATACCATTAGTTTTGCAGTTTGCTGTGCTTTTTATAACACCGTACTTTTGTTCTGAAGTCTACTTTGTCTGATATTGATACTGATATGGCCACTCAAGCTTTCTTAGCACTCATTTTTTTCATAGTGTATCTTTTTCCATCATTTTACTTTTAACCTGTGTTTTCATATTTAATGTGGGCTACTTGCAGAAAGCATATATTTGGTTGTGGCTCTTTTATCATGCCTGACAATCATTTCCTTTTAACTGGAGTGTTTAGTCATTTGCGTTAATGTAGTTATCAATATGTTTGGGTTCACACCTACTATCTTGCTATTTGTTTTCTATTTGTCTAATATGTTCTTTACTCCTTTTTTTGGCATCTTTTTTTTTTTTTTTTTTTTTGCCTTCCTTGGGATTATTTTTGAGAATTTTATTTTATCTCAACTAAAGGCTTATTTCTTACACTTCTCTTTTTTATTTTTGGGGGTTTGCTCTGGAGTTTAGAATATGCATCTTTCTCTTATTGCAATATACCTTCTTTTTGTTTTTAAGATTTTATTTATTTGAGAGAGAGAGCATGAACGCCAGCAGGGGGAGGAGCAGAGGGGGAGAGAGAGGGAGGGAACTTCCAGCAAACCCCACACTGAGCATGGACCCCAGTCAAGGCTCCATCCCTCGACCCTGAGATCATGACCTAACCTGAAGCCAAGAGTGGGCACTCAACCGACTGAGCCACCCAGACGTCCCTGCAATATACTTTCAAATAATGTTAACCACTTCCTATATAAGAATATTTCAACAGTGTCTTTTTATTTCCCTCTCCCAATCTTTATGCTAATGTTGTCATACATTTTACTTCTATGTATATTATAAAGCCTACAATGTTTCTTCAGTATTTAACATGCTGTTAATCCCATCTAGTGATTTTTCATTTCACATATCATATTTTTCATCTTTAGAAGTTCCATTCGGTTCTTTTATGTATCACTTCAATTTCTCTCCTCACTGTCTTCATGTTTTCCTTTAAATACTTGAATGTAGTCATATTAGCTGTTTTAATATTCTTGTCTGCTGATTCCATTATCCCTATCATCTCTGTTCTATTGCTATTGGCTGACTTTTTTTTTCCTGGTTATAGATTCTGTTCTCCTTCTTCTTGGCATGTCTAATCGTTTTTTACTGGATGCTAGATATTATAATTTTAGGTTATCAAGTGACTGGATTTCACTGTCTTCCTTTAAAAAGTGTTAGGCTTAGTAAACAGATAATTTACTTACAGTTCAACTTGATTGTTTTTCAAATTTATTAAAGCAGGTTTGTAGTAGACTTTACTCTGTTGTTAATTTAACCCCATTACTAAGCCGTGGCCATTCTCCAGTCTCTACTAAATGCCCCAATCAATAAAACTCTCCACTCTGGCCTGTGGGAACTCAGTGATCCCTGTCCTGTTTGAGCTCTGGGACCTTTACGATCACAGCTCTCCCGTCACTCTTTGCCCATACCTCATAGAGTTTCATTCTACATATTTGAATCTTCTTAGCAAAAATTCAAAGATCCACTGTGCAGATTTCTGGAAGCCTTTTTCTAGCTCCCTTCTCTTTAGAACTCTTCTGTCCTACAATTTCTAGCCATGTTAGAACCCTTGAATTTCCTCAACTCAGTGAGTCCCCTATGTTTTGTTTGAGATTCCTCCTGCTCTGTGATCCAGAATGTGCCTCCAGGCAGAAAACCAGGGTACTCATAGGGTTGCTTCATTTGTCTTCTTTCTCTGAAGGATCATAGTCCTGTGATACCTGTTGCCAATGTCTAAAAACATTTTTGGTCCATTTAAGGTAGATGAGTAAATCCTTGATGGCCAGAAACAAAAGTCCTTCTAGTTGTTTTTGTTTTTTTTCTTTCCAAGTTTTTATTTAAATTCCAGTTAGCTAACATACAGTATAATATTAGTTTCAGGTGTAGAATTTAGTGATTCATCACTCACATACAACAGTCAGTGCTCATCACAAGTGCACTCCTTAATCCCCATCACCTATTTAACCCATCCCCCCCTCCACCCACCTCCCCTCTGGTAACCATCAGTTTGTTCTCTATGGTTAAGAGTCTGTTTCTTGGTTTGCCACTCTTTTCCCTGTATGTCATCTGCAAAAGTGAATATTCATTTTTCTCTAAAACTCCACATATGAGTAAAATCATGTGGTATTTGTCTTTCTCTGACTGATTTATTTCACTTAGCATAATACTGTCTAACTCCATCCACATCATCACAAATGGCAAGATTTCGTTCTTTTTGATGGCTGAGTAATATTGCATTGTATATATATATATACAATATATATATGTGTATATATATATATACATATATACATATATATATACACCACATCTTCTTTATCCATTCATCATTTGATGGACATTTCGGCTTTCCATAATTTGGCTATTGTTGATAATGCTGTTATAAACATTGGGGTGCATGTGTCCCTTCAAATCAGAATTTTTGTATCCTTTGGGTAAATACCTAGTAGTACAATTCCTGGGTCATTGAGTAGTTCTATTTTTAACTTTTTGAGGAACCTCCGTACTGTTTTCCAGAGTGGTTGTACCAGTTTGCACTCCCACCAACAGCATAAGAGGGTTCCCTCTTCTTCCACATCCCTGCCAACACCTGTTGTTTTCTGTGTTGTTAATTTTAGCCATTCTGACTGGTGTGAGGTGATATCTCACTGTGGGTTTGATTTGTATTTCCCTGATGATGAGTGATGTTGAGCATCTTTTCATGTGTCTGTTGGCCATCTGTAGGGAAAATGTATATTCGTGTCTTTTGCCCATTTTTTAACTGGATTATTTGTTTTTTGAGTGTTAAGTGTTCTTTATATATTTTGAATACTAACCCTTTATCAAATATTTCATTTGCAAATATCTTCTCCCATTCCATAGGTTGACTTTTAGTTTTGTTGATTGTTTCCTTCGCTGTGCAGAAGCTTTTTATTTTGATTAAGTCCCAATAGCTTATTTTTGCTTTTGTTTCCCTTGCCTCAGGAGACATATCTCATAAGAAGTTGCTATGGCCAATGTCAAAGAGGTTAGTGCCTGTGTTCTCTTCTAGGATTTTAATGGTTTCCTGTCTCACATTTAGGTCTTTAATAGATTTTGAATTTACTTTTTGTGTATGGTATAAGAAAGTGGTTCAGTTTCATTCTTTTGGGTGTTGCTGTCCAGTTTTCCCAACACCATTTGTTGAAGAGACTTTTTTCTATTAGATATTCTTTCCTGCTTTGTCAAAGATTAATTGACCATATAGTTGTGGGTTCATTTCTGGGTTTTCTATTCTGTTCCATTGATCTATGTGTCTATTTTTGTGTCAGGACCATAGTGTCTTGACCACTACAGGTTTGTAATATAACATCAAGTCCAGAATTGTGATGCCTCCAGCTTTGCTTTTCTTTTTCAAGATTACTTTGGATTTCAGAGGCTTTTGTGGTTCCATACACATATTAGGATTGTTTGTTCTAGCTCTGTGGAAAAATGCTGTTGGTATTTTGATAGGGATTGCAGTAAATCTGTAGATTGCTTTGGATAGTACAGACATTTTAATAATATTTGTTCTTCCAATCCATGAGCATGGATTGTCTTTCCATTTCTTTGTGTCTTCCTCAATTTCTTTCATCAGTGTTTTATAGTTTTCAGAGTACAAATCTTTTACCTTTTTGGTTAAGTTTATTCCTTGGTATCTTATTGGTTTTGGTGTAATTGTAAATAGGATTGATTCCTTGATTTCTCTTTCTGCTGCTTCATTATTGGTGTATAGAAATGCAACAGATTTCTGTATGTTGATTTTGTATCCCATAACTTTGCTGAATTCGTTGATCAGTTCTAACAATTTTTTTGCTGGAGTCTTTTGGGTTTTTCTACATAGAGTATGTCATCTGCAAAAGTGAAAGTTTGACTTCTTCCTTGCCAATTTTTATGCCCTTTATTTCTTTGTGTTGTCTGATTGCTGTGGCTAGGGCTTCCAGTACTATGTTAACTAACGGTGGTGAGAGTGGACATCCCTGTCTTATTCCTGACCATAGAGGAAAAGCTCTCAGTTTTTCCCCATTGAGGATGATATGAGCTATGGGATTTTCATATAGGGCCTTTATTATGTTGAGGTATGTTCCCTTTAACCCTATTTTTTGACAGTTTTTATCATGAATGGATGTTGTACTTTATCAGATGATTTTTCTGGCCAGCTATTGAAAGGATCATATCCTTTCCTTTATTAATGTGGTGTATCAAGTTGATTGATTTGCAAATATTGAACCACGCTTACACTCCAGGAATAAATCCCAGTTGATCTCGGTGCATGATTCTTTTAATGTACTGTTGGATTAGATTTGCTAGTATTTTATTGAGAATTTTTGTATCCATGTTCATCAGGGATATTGGCCTGTAGTTCTCTTCTTTAGTGGAGTCTTTGGTTTTGGAGTCAGAGTAATGCTGGCCTCATAGAATGAATTTGGAAGTTTTCCTTCCTTTTCTATTTTTTGGAATAGTTTGAGAAGAATAGGCATTAACTCTTCTTTAAGTGTTTGGTAGAATTCACCTGTGAAGCCATCTGGCCCTGGACTTTTGTTTGTTGGGAGTTTTTTGATTACTGATTCAATTTCTTGGCTGGTTATTGGTCTATTCAAGTTTTCTATTTCTTCCTGTTTCAGTTTTGGTAGTTTATGTTTCTAGGAATTTATCCATTTCTTCCAGGTTGTCCAATTTGTTGACAAATAGTTTTTCATAATATTCTTTTATAATTGTTTATACTTCTGTGGTTTTGGTTGTTATTCCTCCTCTCTCATTTGTGATTTTATTTTATACTTTTCTTTTTGATAAGTCTGGCTAAGGGTTTAGCAATCCTATGGATTTTTTCAAAGAACCAGCTCCTGGTTTCATTGATGTGTTCTACTTTTTTTTTAGTTTCGATATCATTTATTTCTGTTCTAATCTTTATTATTTCCCTTCTTTTGTTGGCTTTAGGCTTTATTTGTTGTTCTTTTTCTAGCTCCTTTAAATGTAAGGTTAGGTTGTTTATTTGAGATTTTTCTTGCTTCTTGAGGTAGGCCTGTATTGTTATGTACTTCCCTCTTAGGACCACTTTTGCTGCATCCCAAAGGTTTTGGACCATCATGTTTCCATTTTCATTTGTTTCCATGGTTTTTTTAACTTCTTTTTTATTTTCCTGATTGACCCATTCATTCTTTAGTAGCATGATGTTTAACCTCCATGTATTTCTGGTCTTTCCAAATTTTTTCTTGTGGCTGACTTCAAGTTTCATAGCATTGTAGTCAGAAAATATGCATCATATGATCTCAGTCTTTTTGTACTTGTTGAGGTGTGACTTGTGACCTAGTATGTGATCTGTTCTGGAGAGTGTCATATGTGCACTTGAAAAAAATGTGTATTCTGCTTTAGGATGAAATGTTCTGAATGTATCTATTAAGTCTATCTGGTCCAGTGTGGCATTCGAAGCCATTGTTTCCTTGTTGATTTTCTGTTTGGATGATCTGCCCATTGATATAAGTGGGGTGTTAAAGTCCCCTATTATTATTGTACTATAATCAATGAGTTCCTTTGTTTGTTATTAATTGCTTTATATATTTGGGTGCTCCCATGTTAAAAGCATAAATATTTATAATTGTTATATCTTCTGGTTGGATAGTCCCCTTTATTATGAAATAGTGCCCTTCTTCATCTCTTATTACAGGCTTTGTTTTAAAGTCTAGTTTGTGCACTATAAGTTTTGCTACTCCAGCTTTCTTTTTATGTCCATTTTCATGCTAAATGTTTCTGCATCCCCTCACTTTCAATCTGCAGGTGTCCTTAGGTCTAAAATGAGTCTCTTGTAGGCAGCACATAGATGGGTCTTGTTTTTTTTTATCCATTCTGACACCCTATGTCTTTGGAGCATTTAGTACATTTACATTCAGAGTAATTGTTGATAGATACATATTTAGTGCCATTTTATTACTTATTTTGTGGTTGTTCCTGGAGATTTTCTCTGTTCCTTTCTTGCCTTTGTCACTTTTGGTCTTTCCTTCCCACTCAAAGAGTCTCCTTTAATATTTCTTACAGGACTGGTTTAGTGGTCATGAACTCCTTTAGTTTTTGTTTGTCTGGGAAACTCTTTCTCTCTCCTATTCTGAATGATAGCCATGCTGGATAGAGTATTCTTGGCTGTAGATTTTTCCCATTCAGCACATTGAATATGTCATGCTACTCTCCTTCTGTGGAGACATCTGCAGCTAGCCTTATGGGTCTTCCCTTGTAAGTTATGTACTTCTTTTGTCTTTCTGCTTCTAGGATTTTTTCTTTATCACTATATTTTGCAAATTTAATTACAATATGTCTTGGTGTTGACCTGTTTTTGTTGATTCTGATGGTAGTTCTCTAGAGTGCTCCTGGATTTGGATGTCTGTTTCCTTACCCAGATACGGGAAGTCTTCAGCTATTATTTCCTCCAATAAATTTTCTGTCCCCTTTTCTGTCTCTTCTTCTGGGATTCCTATGATATGAATGTTATTATGTTTGATGAAGTCACTGAGTTCCCTAAGTCTATTCTCATGTTGCATAATTCTTCTCTCTCTCTTTTATTCAGCTTATTTTCCATTATTTTATCTTCTGTATCACCTGTCCACTCCCCTGCTTCTTCCATCCTTGTGTTCATTACATCCACTCTGTTTCTTTTCTTATTTATTTAAATTCAGTTAGCCACCATATAGAACATCATTAGTTTCAGATGCAGAGTTCAGTAATTCATCAATTGCATATAATATCCAGTGCTCATCACATTACGTGCCCTCCTTAATGCCTGTCACCCAGTTACCCATCCCCCCACCTCCCCTCCAGCAAACCTCAGTTTCTTTCCCATAGTTAAGAGTCTCTCATGGTTTGTCTCCCTGTCTGATTTCTTCCCATTCCGTTTTTCCCTCCCTTCCCCTATGATCTTCTGTGCTGTTTCTTATATTCCTCATATGAGTAAAACCATATGATAATTGTCTTTCTCTGATTGACTTATTTTGCTCAGCATAATACCCTCCAGTTCCATCCACATCGATGTACATGGTAAGATTTCATCCTTTCTGATGGTTGAGTAATATTTCATTGTATATATACACCACATCTTTTTTATCCATTCATCCATCCATCGATAAATTGGACAGCCACATGTAGAAGAATGAAACTAGACCATTTTCTTACACCATACACAAAGATAAACTCAAAATGGATGAAAGACCTAAATGTGAGGCAGGAATCCATCAAAATCCTAGAGGAGAACACAGGCAGCAACCTCTTTGACCTCAGCCACAGCAACTTCTTGCTAGACATGTCTCCAAAGGGAGGGGAAACAAAAGCAAAAATGAACTATTGGGACTTCATCAGGATAAAAAGCTTTTGTACAACAAAGGAAATAGTCAACAAAACTAAAAGGCAATCTATGGAATGGAAGAAGATATTTGCGAATGACATATCAGATAAAGGCTAGTATCCAAGATCTATAAAAAACTTATCAAACTCAACACCCAATAAAGCAAAAAATCCAGTCAAGAAATGGGCAGAAGACATGAACAGACATTTCTCCAGAGAAGACATACAAATCGCTAACAGACACATGAAAAAATGCTCCACATCGCTTGGCATCAGGGAAATACAAATCAAAACCACAATGAGATACCATCTCACCAGTCAGAATGGCTAAAATTAACAAGTCAGGAAACAACAAATATTGGCAAGGATGTGGACATCCACTCTATTTTAAAATCAGTTATTGTATTTTTCATTTCTATTTTTTAACTCATTTTTCCTCTGTGGTAAGGGCCTCTCTAAAGTCTTCCATACTTTTCTCAAGCCCAGTGAGTATCCTTATGGTTGTTGCTTTAAATTCTTCAGGCATGTTACTTATATCTGTTTTGGTTAAATCTCTGGCCATTACCTTTTCTTGTTATTTCATTTGGGATGAATTCCTCCATCTTGGCATTTTGTCTAGGTGTCTGTCTCTTTCTGTGTGTTGGAAAAGCCTGTTATGTTTCCTGCTCCTGAGAGTAATGACTTAATGAAGAGGTCATATAGTGTCCAGGACCTGGCACTTTAAGGAGTATCTGTGGTGTGTGCTGCATGCACTCTGCTGCTGTGTTTTGGCTGTTCTGTCCTTCAGGCCAGTCATCTCCAGAGACTCTCCTTGCCTGCAGTGGGTAGTGCTTAGACCTTGGCCAGAGTGTGGCGAGTTTTAACTAGGTCTGCTCTGGTCTGCCTGTTAAATAAGACCTGATGCTGCTTCCACTAGAACTGAAGCCTTGAAGAACTCTCTGGTTGGGAGATGTTGTGCATGTATGGGTTTCTGCTGGGTTTCTGGGGAAGGATCCCATTGCACTGGGACTGAGGCATACTTGCCCAAAAAGGGCAGTACTGGCAGAGCTCAGGGGGCCTCCTCTCTCTCTTTCTCTGTCTCTCACCTTTCTCCACGACCAAGGCTCCCTCCATAGCAGCCGTGATCCATTTCACCCCCAAACCACGTCTCCACACTTCCTACCTTGCTCGATGTGGCTCTTCTCTCCCTCTAGTTGTGCAGTTTGTTCTGTCAGTCCTCAGGTCTTGGGTATTCAGAATGATCTGATAGTTATCTAGTTGTGTTGGAGGGAGGAGAGAGGCTAGCCTAGGGTCCTTCTTCTATGCCACTGTCTTAGCTCCCACCTATCATGCTACTCTTCCGTAACCTTTGGGGACCTACATTTTCCCCCCCGTGTCCTATTGATGATTCATCCGTATTCTTATGTGTAGCTGTGAGTCATTCTTTTGAATGCCATATAATAGTACATTATGTGAATAAACCATAAGTTATGTATTCATTCTCCTGTTGATGGACATTTGGGTTGTTTCCAGCTTTCTGTTATGAATATTCTTATATGTGTTTCCTGATATATTTTTGTAAGAGTTTCTTTTGTACATTCAATATTTTAATTAAAGTTTTAATTAGAAATGACTGCTGATTGTATCAAAACCTTTCTTGTCATTTACTGATGACTTCATATTTTTTCCTTAATTTGTTGCTGTAGGGAATTATATTGTTGGATTTCCTAATGGCAAACCTTTCTGGCATTCCTAAAACTTAGTTAGGGTCTATTATTCTTTCAACACCATTACTAAACTTACTACATTTTGTGAGTCCAGTTTATTGAGGTATAATTTAGAGATAGTAAAATTCATCCTCCTGAAGTACACAATTTGATGAATTTGACAACTATTTTCAGTCATGTAACATCTACCACAATCAAGATAGAAACATTTCCATCACACCAGAGTATTTCTTTAAGCTCTTTTGCAGTCAGTTTCTCCCACCCCAAATCCCTGGGAACCACTGGTCTGATTTCTGTCCTTCTAGTCTCATCTTTTCCAGAATGTTATGTTATAAATAAAGTCATACAGTATTAGGCTTTTGTGAATGTTTTTATCACTCTACATAATGTTTTTGAAATCCGTCCATCTTGCTGCATGCATCAGTAGTTTGTTCCTTTGTTACTGTGAAATAGTATTCCATCCTATAGGTGTACCACAATTTGTTTATCCATTCACCAGTCAATGGACTTTCAGATTTTTTGTTTCCGGTTTTTGACTACTGTGAATATATCTGCTATAAAACTTTAAGTATGCCTTTGTGTAAACAAATACTTTCATTCCCTTGAGTAAATGCATATGTGTGAGATTGCTGGGTCATATGACAAATATATGTTTAACACTCTAAAACTGCCAAACTCTTCCCCAAAGTTGCTGCACTATTTTGCATTCCTCACAGAAAGATATGAGAGTTCCAGTTGCTCTACATTTTTGCCAGCATTTGGTATTGTCAATGGGCTGTTTGACTTTTTATTGAACTGTAAGAGTTATTTACATATTCTGGATACAGGTCCATTATTAGATATATATGTTGCAAATATTTTTTCTCCCAGTGTATGCCTTACCTATCATTTACTTTTTTTTTTTTTAAAGATTTTATTTATTTATTTGACAGAGAGAGACACAGCGAGAGAGGGAACACAAGCAAGGGGAGTGGGAGAGGGAGAAGCAGGCTTCCCGTGGAGCAGGGAGCCCGATGCGGGGCTTGATCCCAGGCTCTGGGATCATGACCTGAGCCGAAGGCAGACGCTTAACGACTGAGCCATCCAGGTGCCCCCCTATCATTTACTTTAATGTTGTCTTTCAAAGGGCAGAAATTTTCTATTTTGACAAAACACATTTTAATTTTTCAATGCATTTTATTTTAATTTTTTCTTTTATGGTTCATTTTTTTATGTCCTATTTATGAAATCTTTGCTTAACCCAAGATTACAAAGATTTTCCTCTCTTTTTCTATGCTTTCTTCTAGAGGTTGTATAGTTTTAGCTCTTACATTTATGTCTATAATGCATTTCAATTTAGTATCTTTAAAGATGTAAGGGTCAGGTTTTATTGTTGTTGTTACTGTCGTTATTCTTTTTGTTTTTGCTTTCACATATAGGCTTCCAGTTGCTTCAGCCCTATTTGTTTAAAAGGCTGTCCTTTCTCCATTGAATTTCCTTTGCACTTGTTTCAAAATTCAATTGATCATAAACGTGTTTGGGTCTATTTCTGGAGTCTCTATTCTATTCCATTCTTCTATAAGACTTTGCTTTTACCACACTTTCTTGGTAGGTGGTAAATCTAAAATCAGGTACTGTGAGCCCCAACTTTGTTCTTATTTTTCAAATGGGTGTGCTTAAGTTTTATCTAGAAACCTTTCATATATATGCATAAGTTGGACTACAGAAGCATTTGGTGCTATATTTATCAGATTTTAGTATTAAAGTTATGCTTGTTTCATGATATTGAGGAACTTTCCAGACCTTTCTAGAGTATGAGGTAATTTGGTTAACAGATTAAAGATACTGAATTAACTCTTCCTTGAAGATTAGATTCAGTTGCAAACCAATTTCAGTAGGGGTTTTTTCCTTAAGGAAGAATTTAATAACTTTTTTCATTTCTTCTATCATTTTTGGCTTTCTGTCTCTTCTTGCACCAATTTTACTCATTTTATCTTACCAGAAAAATCATTCATATTGTTTAGACTTTCAGATTTACTGAAATTTATCAATTTATAATTTATTAATATGCTTTGAACTTATGAATGTACTTACAAACGTAGGAAACTAAGGTACAGAGAGATCAAGTAACATGCCCAAGATCACACAGCTAATAAGTAGTAGCTCCAGGATTTGAACCCAAGGCATCCAAGCTCCAGAGTCCCTGCACTTAATCATTAGAAATCAGGGAATACTGATACAGAGTGACGTTTAGGTTCTGTAAATCATCTGATGAAATCTTTCATGATATCCTTAGGGAAGATGAGGAAATGTTAGCTACATATCTTGCCAAACAACCTTACCCGAAGAGAGTGCTCCATCTTTAGCTCTCCTTTTTAAATCCATCAAGAAAGAAAATAAAGGGCTTGACAACTCTTTGCCAAAGACTTGAGCAGAACATAAAATGTGGTTCCTAAATTTGCAAATGATGCCAAAGTGCATCTGCTAGCTTAATGGTGAAACAGAATTCAAGAAATCTTCTCCACTGCATCCTAGTTAATCACACAGGTATCAATTGAACAGATTGTAGGCCCCACAAGAGCAAAGACCAAATATTTTTATTCATCCATGTACATAAAGCTCCCAGCAGAATTGTAGCTGCTTAGTAAATATTTCTGAATATATATTGAAAGAAAAATGTATTACTGAACTGCAACAAATGCACAAGTTGAGAACTAAGATGACATGGTTAAACACTGAGACAAGTAGGGGAAGAGGTCTGGTTTGCCATGAACTTAGTGTGAATCAGCACTGCAGTAGTGCAGGATTTGGCAGGAAAAAAACTAGATCTGCTTCCAAGACAAGTCTCTTAAACTCACAGCAAAATAAAGCCAATAATAATTCAAAAGATTATTTTGAAGGTAAGATCGCTCATGTGAAAAAAACTGTTTTGCAAACAACAAATATCCATTATTAAATATCATTGTTATTAGATTATAAATCCCTACAGCAAGTTAAGAACCACCTGAGCTTATCCGTAATTTCTCAATCTTTTGTGTGATAAAGATTAAAAGAAGATCTATGAAGTGCCTTGCAGGATGTCTGGAGCATATTAAACATTTAATAAATCTTCACATAAATGAATCATCCTTTCAAACACAGGAGACCGTACATATAAGTATATATGTAACCATACGTACATATATAATCACATATATGGAAGGATTTAAATCAAAATGTAAAGAGGTTTCCCCTAGTTATTCCCATTATTATCACTATTCTGGATTTGGGAGACACAATGAAGAATTATTTTTTTTAAAGATATTTATTTATTTATTTATTTGACAGAGAGAGAGAGAGAGAGAGGCAGGGAGAGGGAGAAGCAAGTTCTCCGCTGAACAGGGAGCCTGATGCAGGACTTGATCCCAGGACCCTGGGATCATGATCTGAGCCAAAGGCAGATGCTCAAGCAACTGAGCCACCCAGGCACCCAACAATGAAGAATTAGATGGGCAAAATGCCAACCAACATCCTTTGGTTATTTACTTGTTTCCCAGGTACAAGAATCATTTTTTTATTATAAAAGAAAGACCAAACTATAAAGAGAATAAAAAGATAGCAGTTGCCAAGGGTTGGGAGAGGAGGGGGAGGGATGAATAATTGTAACACGGGACTTTTAGGGCAGTGAATTACATTATCATTTGGCAAAACCTATAGAATGTACAACACAAAGAGTGGACTGTAATGCAAACTGTGGATTTTAGTTACTAATAATATATCAATATTGGTTCATCAATTGCATTAAATGTGAGATTGTTGGGGGGGGGGGAACTCAGTTGACTGGAGAGCTTAAGGAAGGGAAGGAAGAAAAAAGTTTAAGCCAAGTGTTCTAAGAAAGAGTAGACCTGCTTTAATTCCGTCTCATTCATTACCTACTAACTGGGCAAGTGGTTAAATCTCTCAGAACCAGTTTCCTCCTTCATAGGATGAGGATAATAATTCTTTCTCTCTAGGGTCAATGTGAGGACCAGATTTTAAAAGTGTAAAATACCTCCCCTGAGAGATAGTGGGTACCTAATACATTGTAACTATTACTGAAAGGAAAGGTGTCCTAAACCAGGGCTTCTCAAAAGTTAATGTACAAATGAATCGCTGGGACATCTTGCTGAATGCAGGTTCTGATTCAGTACACATGAGGCAGAATCTGAGCTTGGCATTTCTAACAAGCTCCCAGATGATGCTGATGCTGGTTGAAGGTTCTAGAGTCTTTCGACAGTGGAAATCCTTGACAGGGAATATTTAAGAATCAGTTTAACAACTGATGTCTATTTTCAGAAGAATTGTAACTCAGAACTACACAGAATTGCAAGATGGAAGAGATCGCTATCCGTTAGAGGATGAAACTTGATTCTAAAATTATCTGAACCAGGTCAGTATTTCACCAGATGAAATTTAATTACAGTCGCGGTTGCTATCCAGGGAAGCCAAACCTTAGATGGATAGAAATTGTGCATAAAGGGGCGCCTGGGTGGCTCAGTCGTTAAGCGTCTGCCTTCGGCTTGGGTCGTGATCCCAGGGTCTTTTTCTTTTTTTAAGATTTTATTTATTTATTTGACAGAGAGACACAGTGAGAGAGAGAACACAAGCAGGGGGAGTGGGAGAGGGAGAAGCAGGCTTCCCCCAGAGCAGTGAGCCCAATGCGGGGCTTGACCCCAGGACCCTGGCGCCCCTAAATAAATAAAACCTTAAAAAAAAAGAAAAGAAAAGAAAATTGTGCATAAAGAAGGAAGTAAAAGATCTAGCGGTGAAGTCCCCTCAATGACCTCCTTCCCAAAGGCCCACCCAAAACACCAATCAGAAAGAAACACCTCCTATGAAAAAATCAAGGCCTTTAAAGGAAACAAATTGTAGCACTCTGCATATCTCTTCCCCTGATGCAGTGTTTCCCAGTCTCAGCCAATCAGAAGCATCACCTGGGGCATTTGCTCCCACCCCTAGAACTTCACAGAGTTCATGAAAACAGGTGGGAGTCTTCCAAGCATCTGTTATTTGTTTTCTTTTCTTTTTTTTTTTTTTAAAGATTTTATTTATTTATTTGACAGAGAGAGACACAGCGAGAGAGGGAACACAAGCAGGGGGAGAGGGAGAGGGAGAAGCAGGCTTCCCACTGAGGAGGGAGCCCGATGCGGGGCTCAATCCCAGGACTCTGGGATCATGACCTGAGCCGAAGGCAGATGCTTAACGACTGAGCCACCCAGGCGCCCGCATCTGTTATTTCTAAAACAGAAATAGTTTGGGGTGTCTGGGTGGCTCACTTGGTTAAGCGTCTGCCTTCTGCTCAAGTCATGATCCCAGGGTCCTGCAGACTAGCCCCGCATTGGACTCCCTGCTGAGCAGGGAGTCTGCTTCTCCCTCTTCCTCTGACCCCTGCCCCTGCTTGTGCTCTCTTTCTCTCTCAAATAACTAAAAATCTTTTTAAAAAGGTAAAAAATAAAACAAATAGTTTGAGATACCTGCCTTACTACATTCATCTCCTTTCTTTGCAGTTTAGAATTTATAGCAGAGAGGAGTTAGCTGAACGTGGTGGGCAGAGGTTCTGTTTTGAGTAGAGCAAGCTACCCATCCTACTCCAGCCTGTTTTTTGTCAGCTGTAAACCAAGAATAACAAAAGCATCTAGGTAAGGTTGTTATAGAAACTAGATAAAGTAATGGATGTGGTGGCCACTTGTAATCTGAATACAAACGTGTTTTCCATAAATGCATTCATTGTATCAAATCTTCACCGAACAAAGCCATTAAGATGCCCCTTGGGGGTTTTTAGTGTGAGATTTTAACCATTCAGCAAGGAAGAGATGGTAAATCAAAGGTCAAGTTTACATAAAGCCTTGCTATAAACTCAGCTTTGCCTTTTCTTGTTTGAGGTACCCGGGAAAAGATGGCAACCTTCCAGAACTGTTATCTCATCTGTAAAACTGATGATGGTAACTCCTTGCTCCCCTCTGAGAGAGGTGAAGTTGCTTCATAAATGATGAAATCTGAAAGTGTCTTGGAAACTATAAAACTCCGTACACATTGTTGATGCCTGCCTGTGCAAGAGCTGGTAAGGGCCAGGCATCAGTTTTCAGATCCAGTAATATTCCCACCCCTACCCCACCTAATCCCTACCCCAAAAGGTATGATCTGCTGACAGGAGTGCCGGAGTCTGAGGTATGACTCCATCAGCAGTTCAAGAAAGGCGAGAGTACTCAAGAGTTTCTGGGGCAAATGCCAGTCCCCTGGATGGAGTTGAGGGGGTACTGGTCAGCAAGCAAAGAGGTTGGCCCACCGTCTGTGTGCCTGGCACTTTTGCAGGTTCCCAAGTTTAGTGATGGATGGTGCCCTACATTCTTCCTACTGCTGCTAGCTGCAACTGTAATCATGCATCATATTTCTTTTTTTTTTTTTAAGATTTTATTTATTTATTTGAGAGAGAGAGAGTGAGAGAGAGAGCGCAAGAGGGGGTAGGGTTAGAGGGAGAAGCAGACTCCCTGCCGAGCAAGGAGCCCGATGTGGGACTCGATCCCGGGACTCCGGGATCATGACCTGAGCCGAAGGCAGTCGCTTAACCAACTGAGCCACCCAGGCGCCCATGCATCATATTTCGAGAGTGGAATTGTAGACTCTGTACCTTGGAAGAACTGGGTTCGGGTATCTGCAGAGTCAAGCACAGACTTATTAAGGGACTAGGAGTGGGGAAAGACTTTACAGGATAAAACTGTTCACAAGATTAAAAGTGGGGAAGTGAGAACAGCTGTCTGAGAAAATAAAGAATGTCACTTAGAGGGGTGCCTGGGTGGCTCAGTCGGTTAAGCATCTGCCTTCAGCTCAGGTCATGCACCCAGGGTCCTGGTATTGAGCCCCCCATTGGGCTCCTTGCTCAGCAGGGAGCCTGCTTCACCCTCTCCCTCTGCCTGCCATTCCCTCTGCTTGTACTCGTGCACTCTCTCTGTCAAATAAATAAAATCTTTTTTAAAAAAAGAAGAAGAAGAAGAGGTAGGCTAAGGAAACTCATACCCAAAAATAGCCTCCAATACCTTATATTTTTCAGATATTTCTTAAAGCTCTCTTTTTCTTACCAAATTGTACTCAGAAGCCAGCAAGAAATGTGACATCACATTTATTTATAACCAAAAGGTAATAATTCCTGCATAATTTCCCTTTAATGACATATTACATTAAACAGGATAAGCCTTAAAAAAAAAAAAAACTACTAGGTACATCTTAGGGAGATGATCTATTTTTTAAGAAAACTATCACTTTAATGGGTATCAAACTTGAGCTAACAGCAGTAATCATTTGGAAGGCTTGTTAAAACACCAAGTGCTGGGCCGTACCCCCAGTTTCTGATTCATTAGGTCCGGGGTGAGGCCAGAGAATTTACATTTCTAACAAGTTCCCAGGTCATACTGATGCTGCTGGTCCACAGGCCATACTTGAAGCACCAATGTCCTAGATAATTAAGGATCTTTGACAGGAAGATGGGAAAAAATGCAAAGACTCTGACGGCAAATACATTTTCCAATTATTAGCATTCCAGTCTTTTAAGTTGAAGTTCAGAAATGTCATTTCATCTAAGCAGATCACTTGGCTTAATAGTTTCTCACTGTGTGGAAATATTCATAGAAAAGCTAGAGGTAACCTGAAAATGGAATTGTAGAGTGGGTCACTGAAGTAGAGCCAGAGCATGAGGTGAAGGTCACTTGGCTGCTCTTAGGGACTGGTGACATTATCATCTGTCCCTTGTGGGGACAAGCCTGTCAAGGTCAAAGAACACAGAACCACCTCCTTTGGACAACAGTTCCAGGTATGGTACCAGAATCTTGCTCTCTGAGTCCCATGTTAGAAAATTTATCATTCGTTTAGTCATTTATTTAATCATGTGATCCCTCTCTGTATCATATAGAATCTCCTGCCTGAGGAGACAGGCTCTTTTAGATTTGGGACAGTGGAAAAATAATGCAAGCCACATACGTACTGTTAAATTTAAGAAGTAAAACTAAGTTGGTGAAATTAATTTCAATAATATTTTATTTAATCCAGTACATGCAAAATATTATTTCAACATGTAGGCACTGTAAAAAAAATTGAGGTTTTTTTACATTCCTATACTAAGTCTTCAAAATCCAGTGTATATATTATAGCACATCTCCAGCTGGATGAACCACATTTCAGATGCTCGAGAGTCACATATGGCTAGTGGCTAACTCATTGGACAGAGCACTTCCAGATCATATTTTCTTGATAAGATCAAAGGCAAATCCAATTTATCAGCACCAACCACTTCATTAATTATTTTCCCCTGTGCCATCAAAAGCCATCAGAGTCCGAAGATTCTTCCCACTCTGGCTGCTCCTGAGAGTGGCTCTCTGTGCCACAGAATGATAATTGGCTTCAAATTATCATTTGGCTTCTCCCCTTCCATAGTAATGGCAATTTTAGCCGGACACGTGGCTACCCAGAGTAAATGCTACATTTTCCCTTGCAGCTATTTGAAGCCATGAAACTACTTTTTGGTCAATGAAATGTAAACATAAATTAACGTAGATTCTTCCGGGAACTCACTTTAAGAATCAGTTGGCATCAGGTTCGGTTGTCGCCCATTGGCTGCACAGCATCGCAATCGGCGGCCACCATTGCAGCTTACTTTCAGTTGCTTTTTAAAGACAGGGAAAGCTCATGGTGCAAATTGTTATTTCCAGTGCTGAGGCTGGAGGCCTGGCAGAATGGGTGCTGATGGAGCTACAGGGGGAGATCGAGGCTCGCTACAGCACTGGATTAGCTGGAAACCTCCTGGGAGACCTACATCACACCACTGAGGGAATCCCTGTGCTGATCGTGGGGCATCATATCCTGTATGGAAAAATCATCCATCTGGAGAACCTTTTGCCATTCTTGTCAAACACACTCCTGGGGAGCAGGACTGTGATGAGCTTGGCTGCAAGACTGGCACCCGGTACATGGTGATAGCACTCATCAAAAACAAGATCCTTTTCAAAACTCGCCCCAAGCCCATTATCACCAACGTTCCCAAGAAAGTATGAAAGAACCCCGGATTTTCCCTAGAGAGCAACCAACTCCTTAGACTCGTGCTCAGTTGCCACCTCGAGGACGGCTCAACGGTTCCCTGGGACCACAGGGGGGTCCTGTTTTGAACACAGGCCACCCACTGGGCATGAATTCTGATCCCTTCCTCATGGCAACTGGTTCTCTTGGTGGAAATCTGGCCCCATTTCCAAGGAACCCATCACCTTTTCCAACTTCATCAGGCTCATTCGCTTCAAATCCAGCACCTTTCCCTGCTGGTGCTCGTGACCCAGGCATGGCTTCTTTTCCAAGAGGAATGAACCCCACTGGCGCAGGTGCAGTTTCTTTCCCAAGGCCCGGTGGCCTTTTGGGCCCAGGCCCACATCCATCTCTAAACCCTAGGGCAGGGGTTCTTCCAGGTCCAGGGCCTCTGTCTAACCCAAGGTTAGGGGGTCTTCCAGGGCTGAGTCCTATGTCCAACCCAAGGTCAGGTGGTCTCCTGGGAATGGGTCCTGACCCCAGAAGTGGCGGCCCTATGGGCCCTGAGTTTGGGCCCAACCTGAGAGCAAGTGTCCTGTTGACTTCTGGGAATGGTCCTCCTAATCCTAGGCCCATTGGCCTGGGACCAGGACCAAGTCCCAATCTGAGGTCAGGCTTCGTTGGTACAAACCCTACCCCGAGGTCAGGTATGTTTCCAGGCCCAGGCCTTGGGCCCAGCCCAAGAGCAGGTGGCCTGGGCCCAGTCCTTGGACCCAACCCAAGGGCCGGTGGCCTGGGCCCAGGTCCTAATGTGGACACCAGAGTGGGTGGCCTCCTGGGCACAGGATCTGGTCTTAAGAATGGCTGGACCTCAAGGCCTAGATCTTGCCCCCATTCTAAGAGCAGAAGGTCTTTTAGGAGCAAATTCAGCTACTTTCTCACAGGCTTCTGGAAACATGGGCACAAGCCATCCTCTATGGCAAGAGTACCTGGCCCCATAGGCCCAAACTCGGGTCCTGGCTCTCGGGGAATTGGCCTTTGAGGGCCAAATCCATCCATGTCCAGGGCTCCTGGCCCCATAAGTCCTAATTCAGCTCATTTTTCAAGGTCAGCTGGGCCCATGGGGGTAAATGCTAATCCCTTTCCAAGGGGGACAGGTTCAGGGGGCCTGAATCCAGCTGCCTTCTCTCAGTCCTCTGGCACATTGGCTTCAAATCCATCTACCTTCCAGAGGTCTGCTGGCATCCAGGGCTCAAGTCCAGCAATTTTCCCAAGAACCTCTGGGCCACCAGGCCCCAACCCAACTAACTTCCCAAGGGCCAGTGGCTTGTAGGGTCCAAGTCCCGCTGCCTTCCCAAGGTCTACTGGCCCATTAGGCCCTGGTCAGGTTACTTTCCCCAGGTCAGCTCCTGGGCCCCTGGGCTCTTCTCCAGCAGGCCCTGTGGGTATCAACCCAGCTCCTTTTGCAAGGCCATCTGGGACCCTGGGTCTAAACCCAGCTTCCTTTCCAAGGATGAATGGCCCTGTAAGCAAGAACTTTGGTCCCGTTTCCTAGAGGGGGAGCCTCCCTGGCACAAACCCAGCTGCTTTCCCCAGACCAAGGGGTCCAATGGCTGCAATGTACCCAAATGGAATGTTACCCCCTTAAACACCGTTTTTTCTCCAGGACACTTTGGTTTTCAGGCACCATGGTTCTGGGCAGGAGTTGTGTTATAAGTAAGGGTAGATGCGGAGCTACAGTCTGAAGTACATAGCTGGGGCTCAAGTTCAGATGAGCCATCTTTTTCCTCTGCTTTCTCGACTGAAGGTGAAATGCTATATGTGGGAGATGGATAACGGCAGGTGGGAATGATCCTGACCTTGAGAGAAAGGATCTCCAGCCCTCCAGAAGCGTGCTGTGCTTTTATCCCACAGCTTTCTGCCCCTAGTGTTTCTTGAATTGTTCATGTGGACTTTTCCTCAAGGATACATTGGCCTGCAGGTCCCAGTTCATATGTAGTCCCCTGC
This sequence comes from Mirounga angustirostris, assembly GCF_029215605.1. NCBI lineage: Eukaryota > Metazoa > Chordata > Mammalia > Carnivora > Phocidae > Mirounga > Mirounga angustirostris. The sequence goes on from NW_026991714.1 coordinate 120,161,120, forward strand.
TCACCACTGGAGAATCAGCTCACTGCTCTCTAGAAATGTTGCATTGGTGAACAGACTGTGCTTCAGCAGCTCTGACCTGGGCAGCTTGGACCTGGTCATTCTCTACTGCCGTACCTTTCCCTGGGGGCTTGAACACAGAACAGGGAGGTGGGCAACCACTTCAAGACCCACCAAATACAATTTCTGCTTGATTGACTGGGCCTGCAGCTTCCTTCTCCTGGGACTTTGAGGAGGCCAGAATCAAGGCTCCACAGCTCGTCTAACTCCCTCTCCACGAGTACTCCCAATCAAAGAACCTCAAAATTTAAACTGATGTGGATGGGAATTGGGGTGGGGGGTGGGGGGATAATGGGGAGCTATCACTGTGCTTCGTTCAGCCTGATGTGAAAGGATGGTTTATGTTTTTCCTGCTTGTATCTTTTCTTACCGTTTCTTTAATAAATGGGATGGCGGTGGGGAAAGAATCAGTTGGCATCACCCTTTTATCATTTCAATTTCCTTCCTATTGGCTGGAATGAAAACAGCCATCATCTTGTACCATGGTGATCTTGAAAATGGAGATGACACAATAGACTAGGAACCCAGATCCTGGGGATTTTGTGGAGCAGAGCCTATGATCTGACTTTAAAATGAGAGAGAAATTAATTTGTACCATGGTTACGCCAATGTTTTTCCAATTGTGTAAGCTGAACTTAACTCATTATAACCAATCCATTCATCCCTGGCTTATAAACAGGGTGGAGATCCCTTGGAAAGAAACATTAACAGATGTAGTGTGCATTTTTAGCACAAAACAAAACTAATAATAATAGCTACTAATTATTGAGCACTTATTTTAACAGGCCTTATGTTAAGTATTTACCTCCTTTAATAAAGCTCACAACAACCCCCATATATAAATCAGGAAATTAAAAGAAGTTAAGTGACTTGTCTAAGATCACATTGCTAGAAAATGGGAACCAGAATTTGAACTCTTGTCTGGATGGCTCCATAAACCATGTTCTTTGCAGGGTGGATCCCCTTGGGTGAAGTCTAGGCTACACAGAGGGAGGGAGAATAGGGCACAACTCCAGTTCTACAAAGTCAGCAGAAGCTCTGAATTCAAACTCGAATTTACATCCTTATCCCAGCCAGGTTCAATCATTCAGGGAAAATGTGATGGCCAGCTGTGTTCCTATCACTCTGTAAGGTATTCTAGGGGAATGAGGCCACATCACTTAAAGCCAGTTCCCTACAGTTCAACTCCCTTTTGAGGGCTGTTGCACCTGTCCAGCTGTTCTTTTTGTCCTCATTTTAGCACTCTAAGGATTTGAAAATTATTTTATCTAGGGTGAGACATCTGACTTATTGCATTTCTAATAGTGAATATACATCATTTTAGAATGATGGAATCGAGAGTGCCTTTGGGTGGCAGGAAGTGGGAGGAAACTTCTAAAAGAGCAATCTTGAGCCAGAAGTCAGAAGAATTTTCTTTGCATCAACTCTTTTCAGACTATGCAGAACACAAAAGGTAAAGAGTGGAACGCCACAGAGAATCAGGGGAAGAATATATAACTCTCAAATTCAAATGCGTGTTGGTGGAAATGAGAGGAACAGCAGGCTCGAGTGAGTCAAGCACATCAGCTTTATCAAGAACTTCAGTGAAGGGGACCGAACAAGAAAGATCAGTGGAGGAGTACAAAGTTTCCTGTCCACAGGAGGACACACAACACAACAACTGCCTAAAACCAGAAGAAGACACCCATGTCTCCACTACCCTGTAAACTACCACCATTCAACCTGCTTCACCGAGACACTGTGTGGGCCTGGTGCTATCAGTTAAAGCTGAGCACCAGAGACAGAAACTAGAAGCACATAAGTGACTCTGAATACCCAAATGAGAAGAATATTCCTGTCACAGCCAAGAAGGCCAACATGCAGACAAGGTCGTAAAGAAAATCAAAAGTGGACAAGGGGAAAACATCTCTGGAAAAGTCCAAGATAAAGATGTGATCTGAGGGAACTGATCCTCTGGAGGTAGCTCCTGACCCTGAGGAGGGGGTGTCTGACCTGAAGAGTTACCACTCTTCTTGAGGAAGTTCATACCATTGTGGTAACAACTTTGGCCCAGAGGCTGTATTGGCCTCCTGGACCAGAATTGCAGCCAGGGCCAGAAAGATGGAGGCAGTGGAATCACCACAAGACACTTACAGTGTCCGGTGGTGTGTGGTCCATGGGCGAGGTCTCCCTGTGGACATGGATGGTTGGATTCACCTACAGTTTTATGTTAGAACAGCCTGGATTCCAGAAAAACAAGGGAAAATGAGTACATGCTTCTTGCTCCCTTCCTGCAATTTCCCAATATGGTATGCCCATGTGTTCGGAGGAACAATGTATTAATAAAAAGCCTCCAATGAGATTAGAATACTAGGGGAAAGAGCACATTTGTGCTTGTAAGTGAGGGTAGAAAGGTTACTACAGTCAGCCACACTGACAGGCAAACTTCAGTCACCTCCACATACTCCATGTTTCCTGCTTACAGGGCTGGTGGACCGGTGGGTTGTAGACTGGTGGATTGATTGCCCACAGACCCCCAAAGGTGCCTGCTTTGGTGTGGGATATGTGGGTTAGGATATAGAGACTCTTACAGGTTTTTTTCTTTGTTTGTTTTATTTTTTAAGTAGGCTCTATGCCCAGCATGGAGCCCAACACGGGGCTTGAACGCACAACCCTGAGATCAAGACCTGAGCTGGGATCAAGAGTCTGATGCTTAACCAACTGAGCCACCCAGGCACCCCATGGAGACGCTTATGTTTAAAAATGGAAAAACATTTCACAAGTTATCATTAATTCCAGTATAAACACCATTTATTAACAAAATGTTAATTATGTCGTTTATTAAATGAAAACTTTGTAACTACCAAATGTCTACTCTCCTGAATAGAAATTACCATAATAGCATGTAAGTGAGAACGTCTTCAGCTGAGCATTGTGAAGGATTTGAGTAAAGAAGTAGCCAAAGTTTGTTTCCATGCTCCTTTTCCTCTTCAGAACACAAACTACCTTAGGAGTTGCTCCCTTCTGGTTGTAAGTGTAATGACTCCGAACTGTTGAGTATTGTAAGCCAAAGAATAAGCTGTTATTCTCTCTCTTGCCCTCCCCAAAACACATAATTCTTAATTTGGAAAATGTTGTTTTGTGTTTTTTCTTAGTAACCTGAGACATCTATGGTTTAGCTCCTGGCTAAAAGCACAGGCCACTTGGCCAGTATTATTTCCACTTGTAAGTTTTTTTGTATATTTCTGCTGCTTAAAAAGATTTAAGACTGCTTCCCCATCAAATACATAATCTGTTGAATTTAAAATGTGTATATAACTCTTCAGCTGTTGTATTTAGACCATATTCATCACATGCAAATATGGTTAATGTTCTGAACTCAAAGTAGGATTAAAGCCAAAAAGCATGATTTTCTTTTGCGTGACTCATTTTTAGTTTTTTGTGTACCTCCTAAATTTATAGTCCTGGAAGTCTTGGAAAAGATGGGATGTTTTTCACTGGTCTTGTGTTTTCATAGCAGTTTCCAGATTGTTTTATTATTTTGAGTAGAGGATTTCTGGGCCCCCACCCCCCATCAGATGAAGTTGTAAACGTAATGCACTACAAGGAGTAGTGGAGTTGGAAAGTTTGTAACCATTATGATATAGATTGGTTTGGGTACAAATCCTAAATAAACGTTAAAGATAAAAAGAAAAATCTTATTGAGGAGCAAGGTATTTCCATGGCCTCACCATGCTCTCTACAGATTGCTCATTAGCAGTCAGAATTATTCAGCATAATAAATAATACATGTACTTTATTCCCTTAAAAAATGATGGAATCAGGGGCACCTGGGTAGCACAGTCGGTTAAGCATCCAACTCTCGATTTTGGCTCAGGTCATGATCTCAGGGTCTTGAAATCAAGCCCCAAGTGGGGCTTCTGGCTCAGTGGGCAATCTGCTTGAGATTCTCTCTCTCACTGTCTCTCTGCGCTCTCTCTCAAATAAATAGATCTTTAAAAAAAAAAAAAAAAAGGCAGGGCGCCTGGGTGGCTCAGTTGGTTAAGCATCTGCCTTCGGCTCAGGTCATGATCCCAGGGTCCTGAGATCTAGTCCTGCATCGGGCTCTCTGCTCAGGAGGGAGTTGCTTCTCCCTCTCACTCTCCCTCTGTGTTCTCTCTCTCTCTCTCTCTGAAGTAAATAAATAAAATCTTTTTTAAAAAGGCAGAATCATTTGGTGTCTTGGCTTGTGAGCACGTCACCAACAGAGATCTCTGGGAACTAGCCCAGATGTATACCCATTTTCAGCAGTGCCACAAAATAAAACTAACAGCAGCTGACAACAGTTGAGCAGTTCTTTAATAGACCTTATGTTAAGTACTTAACTCCTTTTAAGCTCTCAACAACCCACATGAGTTTCCTGAGGGTAAAGGTTGTGTTGTCTTGGTCACTGTCAAACTACCATCTCGATTATCTCTTTACCTGGAATCTAGCAGGTCTGTGGTAACTTTTTGTTGAATGAATGATTGTCAGATACTTCCTAGTGCCCTTCCACGTTCTGTCAGCCTCACTGGTCTCTTGTTCCAGCCACTGCACAGACCAACACAACAGTGGCCTCTGAGTAATTTCACACACGCACAAAAGACATGCCTCCCCTGCACTCCATACTTCCTTCTTCTTGCCTTGGGGCTTCCCTTTGACCCAGAGATCTGTGTGCCATGAAACCCCACCATGTATGTGCAACACGGAAGTGTGGGGGAGGCAGGAGTCAGTGAATGTATTCTTCCTGTTCTCTCCAGTGGACTATTTGGATACGGAATTTATTTGGTTCTTGGAGGACAGTCATAATGGTCCCTTGGGATCAAACAATTAGCAGCAACCAACTCAGTAACCTACCCTGCTATACCCTGTAACATTCCATCTTCCTCCCTTCCTGCCTCACTTTCTTTGTCTCTCCATCCTGCTCCCTGGGCTCACGATCCTTAGTAAAGAAATATCATGTACGTCCTTTATCTCAGGCCCTTCTTTCTGGAGAGCCCAGAATAAGACAAAGTAAGTGAATCTGCCTTTGAATACTTTGTCTAAAAACATTATCCAGATGAATTATTGTACACTGGGCCATCTTATTTTAATTACCAAATTCCAATCAAAGGGAATAAGGGATTGCTTTTTCCAGAATCATGTAACCCACCACCCTGGATACCAATGGTAGCTATTTATGTAAGCTGTGAGAGCACGGCCCCAAGGTGGTAGGGCCCCATTCCGACTCCCGTAACTCTTATTTCTCCCCAAGAAGCATGGCCTCTACAGGACTCCTTGAGGACAGGAGGATATAATATTGCTGTGTCAGGGTTCATCTCAGAATGCTTAAAACAGGGGCACCTGGGTGGCTCAGTCATTAAGCATCTGCCTTCAGCTCAGGTCATGATCCTAGAGTCCTGGGATCAAGCCCCGCATCGGGCTCCCTGCTTGGCAGGGAGCCTGCTTCTCTCTCTCCCACTTACCCTGCTTGTGTTCTCTCTCGCACTGTCTCTCTCTGTCAAATAAATAAATAAAATCTTAAAAAAAAAAAAAAGAATGCTTAAAACAAATGTTTACAGTAAATAGGGGCACAGGCATGCCTTCCAGCTATGTCTGGAAAATTCTACAAATCTCTGGAAGTTTATCAGTTCTACTAGAAAGTAGCAAACCTAAAAAAGGAACTGATAGAGGAAACAACTAGCAGTAATAATATAATAGATGTGATTTTTTTCTAATATCTATTGAATATTTACTTTGTGCCAGGCCAGGGTTTGTCACATTAGATCTTTACAAAAACCCTTTGATAATATTACTTTTAATTTACAGGTATCTGGAAGGCTTACATTTTATTAATTTATACCTAAGTTCTCACTGCTATAATGTAGATTCCAACCAACTTCCAGACTTCTTTTAGATGAGGGAGAAATAAATCTCTCTGTTTAAGCCAGTGTTGTGTTGATGATATCTGTTACATGTGGTTGAGATTAATTATAAATGTTATATCTACCTAATTACAAGGGTTTTTGATACTACTATTGATTCAAATTCCAGTCCAAAAACTAGGGAAATATACCCTAGTAGACATTCTAAAAAATTGTAGTCGTAAGATACTTCCAGTGTGCATCAGAGAAAGGAAAATCAGTAATTATCTGATATAAGGAAAATATATCACAGAAAAAAATAAGTCCTACAAGATAGCTTCTCAGTATTCCAAGGCCTTTTATAGACATAAGGACTATATTTTTTTCCCTGACCCCAAAATTGATACACAGGAAGTGATAAATATGAATGTAGCTACAGAGATTTTCAATAGGACTATAGGAAATAATTATATTTCATTCATTTATTCATTTAAAACCATTTATTAATGGGGTGCCTGGTGGCTCAGTCAGTTGAGCATCTGACTCTTGGTTTCAGCTCAGGTCATTATCTCGGGGTCATGAGATCAAACCCTGCATCAGGCTCTGCACTGAGCATGGAGCCTGCTTAAGAATCTCTCTCTCCTTCTCCCTCTGTCCCTCCTCACTTGCACTCATGCTCTCTCCCTCTCTCTCTTTCTCTTTTTCTCTCTCTCAAAAACAAACAGACATTTATGAAGCCCTGGGAAGCTACAGAAATGAAATGGTGAAACCTGCCCTCTAGGAGGCCAGGTGTGTGAAAGAGGTGCACAAGGAGACAGCCCCTGTGCTCCAGCGTGGAGGTGCGGCAGCCCAGGGAGTCACAGAGGAGGTATCTGATCCAATGTTGAGGGAGGAGGAAAGGCTTCCTAGAGGAAGTGATGCCCAAGGGAGTCCTAAGAGTTGAGTAGGTATCCCAGGAAGATAAATCTGGCTAAGGGTTAGCAAGAAAGGCAGGAAGACAGCCCCAGGCATGCCAGGAGAATGTGGAGCAGCGTGGTATGGTAGGAAACATGGGGAGGAGTGAGAAGAGATGAGGCCACTGCAGCATAAAGGAGTCACGCCATGAAGGCCTGGCACCACGGTGTCTAGATCATCTGGAAAGCTATACCGAGCACAGAATGCTTTTGAAAGAGAAGTACCTTTAGAACCCTTGTCATTTAGGGGCACCTGGGTGGCTCAGTCAGTTAAGCCTCCAGCTCTTGGTTTCGGCTCAGGTCGTGATCTTGGCATCACGGGATGGAGCCCCGAGTGGGGTTCCAAACTCAGCATGGAGTCTGCTTGTCCCTCTTCCCCTGCTCCCCCGACCCACCCCTGCATGCACTCTCTCGCGTGCGCGCAAATAAATAAAATCTTTTTAAAAAATAAATAAATAAACTTCTAAAAAAAAAAGAACTGTTGTAGTTTAGAAAGATGCTTTGCTCTGGGTGAGCTCGCTGACCCTTCCTGCTCTAATACTATGAATCAAGAACTGGAGCAATTTTTTAAAATTGTAATTTGGTAGGAACCTACAAGTAACTCTTGTCCTCATTTGGGAAGGTAATATGGCTCACTAAATGTTCATGCTTCATTCAGTCCTCTGAGGACATGCCTGGTGGATATACCCAAGTCAGGAAAAGAAATGCATACCATTTGTTTAAGATATCAGTTCAAGCAGAAGCCAGGAGCATGGACTGGAGTTGAGAAAAGGTAAGGCTCAGGATTCGGACCTAGGGCTCAGTGATAATGTTATCAGCTAGATGGCTGCAGGGATTGAGGACCCAATAGGTGCCTATGCTCCCCGCCCCCCCCCCCCCCATCTCATGGTCCCGCTGAGGGAATTTTCTTCATATTGGAACATTCTCTGCAGAGTCTAGGGGCTTTCTAGGGGACGGGCCCTGGGTTGGATGCCTGATGGCCCCTGGTATAATAAAGAAGCCCCTGCACCTTTCCCTACCACCCTCTGCATGCTTTGGCCAATGGTGGTGAGTCCCTCCTCAGCAATTCCATGCCTTCTTTTACACAGTAAGGAGCAGGAAGCCAAATGCTGGGCAGGGACTGAGTCTGCTTTGTGCATAGTCATACAAACACATATGTTTACCATGTATTCTAAGCATTTTACAGATATGTTATCCTCAAAACAATGTTATAAGGGAAATACTATTATTATTCCCTTTTTACAGATGAGAAAAATTAAGAACAGAGAGGTTAAGTACTTGCCTAAGGTCACACAGCTGTAAGTATAAATTCTGCAAAAGTACAAACTTCCAATTATAAGATAAATAAAGAAGCCCCTGCACCTTTCCCTACCACCCTCTGCATGCTTTGGCCAATGGTGGTGAGTCCCTCCTCAGCAATTCCATGCCTTCTTTTAGACGGTAAGGAGCAGGAGTTGTAATGTGTACATAATGATTACAGTTAACCCTCCTCTGTTAAAAGAAATTAGTATTTATTACATGAATGCTAGCATTTCTGGTTCCTTTGAGACCCCACTCTTCTTCCAATTTGGGGTACTTGTAGGTTTTAGTTGTTAATTAGGAGACATTATTAACAGATAAGGATAAATTTGTTCATCTTCTGGATATAAATGGCAATCCAAACACTTGAAGAAAGGAGTGAGGCTTGAGGGGGAGAAAGCCTGAAAACCCTACACTGCAGTCCCATTAATCTTCAAACCCAAACACCCCACCTCGGTTTATCTGAACAGGCCCCCAAATCTTGTTCCCCCCAGTCACTAAGGTCTCTGTTACATTAGCCAGCTTTCTGCTCTTCAGAAAAGCCAAGCATGTCACTCCTCAAGGGCTGTGCACGTGCTGCACATACTCTTCCCCCAGGTTTTCTCCTGGCTGAATAATTTCTCACCATTCAGGTCTCGGCCTAAGTGTCATTCCTTTTTGAGGCCTTCCTCAAGTATCCAGTCTACAGAACTACCCTCCAGCCCTTACTCCCATCCCATTAACCTGCTTTGTTTTCTTCAGAGCATTTGCCAATAACAGAAATAGTCCTTTTTGTTTGCTTGCTATTCCTTATTTCTTTCCTCTTCCCACTTTGGAATATAAAATCCTTGAGGTAGATCAGGGAGGTTGGCAGCATAAAGAAGGAGTGCAATGCATATTTGTCCAATGACAGATGATTCAACAAATTACAAATCTTTGCCAAGCACTGGCCAACACCAAGTCAAATGAGGAGGGGAACCTCAAATCTCCACGCACCCATCTCTCACTGCCTGAATCATGCAGGATAAAATGCCCAGGCCCCAGAGATCCTGCATCAAAGGCCCACTGATGACACTCCGTTACCCGCAGAGGTCCTTGCCAGTCTGAGAAATCAAATTGGGAGCTCTGGGCATGAGGCAGTTGTCTTTGAAATCAAACCAGGAGGAGCCTTAGCACTGAGGACTTTGGAAATCTGCGTGACTGCTAGTAAGCTTGCTAGGGGGAGAAAGTTGGTGCCGCCTCTAGATATCAACAGGGAGGATTTCCTGTTGTTGTTCCAGTTTTATATACTGGGGTGTAGCATGAGATTTCACTTGGAAAAAATGTTTCTTTGATTTAAAAAAAAAAAATTGTTGGAAACCATTTCCTTAGAGAATTTCTCCTCATTGTATATACTAAGTATAAGTGCTAAAGGAAATTTTTTTTAACTGAGGTCTTTCTCTCAATATTCACAGTAAAAGTTTTGAATATTGTCCTTCCTCGACAACTTCAAGGCCAAGCACCCCATCTGCAGGCCCAGGAGGCTGAACCCATTCACCCCTCTTCCCACCCTTCCCTCCTCACCAGGTCACGCTCGTTGCCTGCTCCAGGCAAAACATGTTAGGAACTTAGAGCACTCAAACGTGCCACCGGCCTATACCTGTACTTCATAGGAGAAAGGAGGAAGAGAAACCAGGGAAATAATTGCCCTAGAAGTAACTCAAGCGATGGGCATCCCACACCCAAAGTCTGCCAAGTGCCCACGCCTCCTATGGGTAAGGTAACGGCAGGCTTGCTAGCAGCTAATGAGGCACATTAGCATCTCAGAATTTTGGAAGAAGGCTGCTCACAGCCTTGGGAATGATTGGGAATGTTTAGCTGAAAACAGGCCTTCCTCTGACTTCCACTTCATGCCTTTAAGCTTCCAAGGTGAGACTTCACTGCTGCGGGGGGGAGAGTAGCAAGGATTCTGCAGCAATGCTCCCCAGCCGCACAGGCCCAGAGGCCCAGGCAGCCACCCCCACACCTCTGCGTTGTGACTGCCACCCCACCGCGGCTAGGCAAAAGATAATAGAAGCACTGGAACCTGGCCAAGATTCGACAGAATGAAGAGCAGGCATCTAAACACAGGGCATTGGCTCCAGCATTTGAACTCTGTCTGCGGGGTCGGTTTCAAGGTTATAGTACACTCAGAATGACCTCCGAGGTCAGGGCACCCTGCCTGTAACCCAACTCCCACTTACTCAACTTCCATGCCCGTTTTATGCCACTCTTCCTACATACCAGCCTCTTGCTGGCGCAGCAACACAAAGGTGTGAGGTGACATTTGAATCCTGTGAGTATACAGGTGGTGAGTGCACACCACCCTCAAGTTGGATGGTGACAGTCGCCGCTATATTTAGGGACAGAGATTAGCCCAGGCTTCAGTGGGTACTGCAAGTACTGGCACAGGAGCCCTTTGCATCGTGCCAGGAGCCTATTAGTAATGTAGAATTCGCTCCAGGCCAGCTGGCAACACAATCACTTTGAACTTCAGACGGGGAGAGAACAGCCTCTGATCATTAAAGAGCCACACCCTTGTGGTCAGCCAAAGGGTTGATGGAATCTAACAGCCTATGTGTCTGTGTCTTTTGCTGGGGGTCAGTCTCTAAATTGTCATCGTGGATGTCCAGCCACAGCCCTAGTCCTGAGGCCAGAGGTGTGCCACTGGGGGCGGGTGGGGACCTGTCCCTCAGACGGCAGGTTTTAAGTGGAGTATCCACCACTCAGGGGAGCAGGGCCAGCACCCCAGTTCATAAGAGGTGCTAACAGACGATGTGGCCCAGGTCTCCGTTCACAAACGGCCTCAAATTTCGAATTTTGAAATGATCTGCAAAAGAATTATATACACAGTCACCAAGATAACCCTGACAACGGTGAAGGGAAGTGACATTCAAGATAAAACTTTTTTTTTTTATTGTTAGTCACCATACAGCACATCATTAGTTTTTGATGTAGTGTTCCATGATTCATTGTTTGCATATAAATTAGCTGCTTCTTACCAGATGACACTGCTTGGAGTACATTAAAATAACGATAATGACAGACACTTATATAGGGTATACTGTTCTAAGAGTCCAGGGCCCCTTCTAAGACTTGTATTTAATCCTCACAAAAACCTGGGGTGCCTGGGTGGGTCAGTTGGTTAAGTGTCTGCCTTTGACTCAGGTCATTATCCCAGGGTCCTGGGATCAAGCCCCACATCAGGCTCCCTGCTCAGCTCAGCCACTCCCCCTGCTTATGCTCTCTCTCTCTCTCTGTCAAATAAATAAGTAAAATCTTTTTTGAAAATCCTCACAAAAACTCTATGTCCATTTTATAGATTAGAAGCTGAGATACAGAAAGACCATATAATGTGCCCAAAATCACACAGCTCATAAGATCACTCAGCTAATCAAGTGTTGGGTTAGGATTTGAACTCAGGCTGTCTGGGCTCCAGAGTCCCTGTACTTACCTACTATGAACTACTATGAAGTACTTACCTACTATTTTAAAAATAAATCCTCGGTACCAGCACAAATTACAATTTTACAGGTTAAAGTAGTCACCTGTTAGCATGGAAACACTTAGCATTTCACCATTTTTTAATATCCCAGGAATCTCTAAAAATGGAAGACCCTCAGGCTCTCTAAAAGCCCTCAGGCCAATCTAGCAACAGCTGGTCTTCTTCACAAGGACTGCTCCTACTCTAGAGAACAATAATTCAAGTTTTGGATGAGGATGCGGAGACCCCATGAGTGGCCCTCCCTCTGTGCAGCAGAGTCATCCTTTGCTTAGTCATGTCCACTTCTCAACCCAAAGCTCTCAAACTAAGAATCAAGAGAGCTTCTCTATACCTGGTAACTGGCCTCCAAGGGCTTCCATTTTGTCCCAGCCTCTCCAACAGAGTGGAAGCATCGGAGGGCAGTGCCAGCCATCCAGCCAAGATGCTGAGAGGTCTAGCCCACTATGAGCGCTAACTGACCTACAAAAGGAAAAGGTAGTTCTTCAAAGCTGGCCATTAAGTTGTAATAGCTAATAGAGTCCTAGATATGTTAGAGGAAAACAGTGTGTACCGTTCATATTTGATATATGGACAGTAAGATTTATTTACTCAAAACCCATCTACTGACCCTTCTTAAGAAGGCACTGTGCTGGGCACTATGGGAATGGAGGTGATGGAGACATGAGAGCCCAGAACAGGGGCAAACACACAGACAAATCACTCTATTACAGTGTAGTTGGCAGAGTAGATCATGGCAGGTCTGAGTGCTGTGAGACTACTTCGTTCTGGAGAGAGAATTTGTGGAATGCTCCTTAGGGTAGCTGACATTTGCAGGCAGCCTCTAAGGATGAGCAGACGTTGACTTAGCCAAGCAGAGAGCTGAGTAAATGATAAAGAGAATCCCCAAATGCCATCAGACCTATTACCATCTTTCCACCTTTGAGCACGCTTCCTGTTAAGCAGTTAATTTAATTAATATTTACTGAGCACCTATTATGTGACTATAATGCTTGATTATAATTTTTTTTGTTTTATTTTAAATTCAAGTTAGTTAACATATAGTGTATTATTAGTTTCAGGAGTAGAATTTAGTGATTCATCAGTTGCATATAACAGCCAGGGCTCATTATATCAAGTGCTCTTAATGGCCGTCACCCAGTTACCCCATCCCCCCACCCACCTCCCCTCCAGCAAACCTCAGTTTGTTTTCTATAGTTAAGAGTCTCTTATGGTTTGTCTCCCTCTCTGTTTTCTTTTAAGATGTTATTTATTCATTTGAGAGAGAGAGAGAGAAAGCACAAGCAGAGGGAGGAGGGGCAGAGAGAGAGAGAGGGACAAGCAGGCTCCCTACTGAGCAGGGAGCCTGCCACAGGGCTCAATCCCAGGACCCTGAGATCATGACCCAAGCTGAAGGCAGACGCTTAACCGACTGAGCCATCCAGGTGCCCCTCCCTCTCTGTTTTTATCTTATTTTAATTTTCCTTCCCTTTCCCTATGTTCATCTCTTTTGTTTTTTAAATTCCACATATGAGTGAAATCATATGGTATTTGTCTTTCTCTGACTGACTTATTTTGCTTAGCATACGCTCTGGTTCCATCCACATCATTGCAAATGGCAAGATTTCATTCTTTTTGATGGCTGAGTAATATTCCTGCGTGTGTGTGTGTGTGTGTGTGTGTGTGTGTGTGTGTATGCCACATCTTTATCCATTCTTCTGTCGATGGACATCTGGGCTCTTATTGTGGCTGTTGTGAACATTGCTGCTAGAAACGTTGGGGTGGATGTGCCCCTTCGAATCACTGTTTGTATCCTTTGGTTAAATAACTAATAGTGCAATTGCTGGGTCATAGGGTAATTCTATTTTTAACTTTTTGAGGAACCTCCATACTGTTTTCCAGAGTGACTGCACCAGCTTGGATTCCCACCAACAGTGTAAGAGGGTTCCCCTTCCTCCACATCCTTGCCAACATCTGTTGTTTCCTGACTTGTTAATTTTAGCCATTCTGACTTGGTGTAAGGTGGTATCTCATTGTGGTTTTGATTTGTATTTCCCCAATGATGAGTGATGTTGAGCATCTTTTCATGTGTCTGTTGGCCATTTGTATGTCTTCTTTTGAGAAATGTCTGTTCATGTCTTCTGCCCATTTCTTGACTGGATTTTTTGTTTTTAGGGTATTGAGTTTGGTAAGTTCTTTATAGATCTTGGATACTAGCCTTTATTTGATATGTCATTTGCAAATATCTTCCCCCATCCCATACATTCCTTTGCTGTGCAAAAGCTTTTTATCCCGATGAAATCCCAATGGTTCATTTTTGCTTTCATTTCCCTTGTCTTTGGAGACATGTCTAGCAAGAAGTTGCTGTGGCTGAGGTTGAAGAGGTTGCTGCCTGTGTTCTCCTCAAGGATTTTGATGGATTCATGTCTCACATTGAGGTCTTTCATCCATTTCGAGTCTATTTTTGTGTATGGTGTAAGGAAGTGGTCTAGTTTCATTCTTTTGCATGTGGCTGTCCGATTTTCCCAGCACCATTTGTTGAAGAGACTCTTTTTTCCATTGGATATTCTTTCTTGTTTTGTCAAAGATTAGTTGACCATAGAGTTTCGGGTCCATTTTTGGGTCCTCTATTCTGTTCCATTTATCTATGTGTCTGTTTTTGTGCCAGTACCATACTGTCTTGATGATTACAGCTTTGTAATACAGGTTGAAGTCCGGAATTGTGATGCCTCCAGCTTTCATTTTCTTTTTCAACATTCCTTTGGCTATTCAGGGTCTTTTAGGCTATCATACAAACTTTAGGATTGTTTGTTCCAGCTCTGTGAAAAATGTTGATGGTATTTTTATAGGGATTGAATTAAATGTGTAGATTGCTTTGGGTAGTATGGATATTTTAACAATATTTGTTCTTCCAGTCCATGAGCGTGTAATGTTCTTCCATTTCTTTGTGTCTTCCTCAATTCTTTCATAAGTGTTCTATGGTTTTCAGAGTACAGATCTTTTACCTCTTTGGCTAGGTTTATTCCTAGGTATCTTAAGGTTTTTGCTGCAATTGTAAACAGGATCAATTCTTTGATTTCTCTTTTTGCTGCTTCATTGTTGGTATATACAAATGCAACAGACTTTTGTGCACTGATTTTATATCCTGTGACTTTGCTGAATTCCTGTATCAGTTCTAGCAATTTTTTGGTGGTGTCTTTCAGGTTTTCTACATAGAGTATCATGTCATCTGCAAAGAGTGAAAATTTGACTTCTTCTTTACCAATCTGGATGCCTTTTATTTCTTCTTGTTGTCTGATTGCTGAGGCTAGGACTTCTAGTACTATGTTGAACAGCAGTGGTGAGAGCAGACATCCCTGTCATGTTCTTGACCTTAGGGGGAAAGTTTTCAGTTTTTCCTCATTGAGGATGATATTAGGTATGGGTCTTTCATATATGGCCTTTATGATGTTGAGGTATGTTCCCTCCATCCCTACTCTGTTGAGGGTTTTTATCAAGAAAGGAGGCTGTATTTTGTCAAATGCTTTTTCTGCATCTATTGAGAGGACCATATGATTCTTATCCTTTCTTTTATTAATGTGGTGTAACACATTGATTGATTTGTGGATGTTGAACCACCCCTGCAACCCAGGAATAAATTCCACTTGGTCATGCTGAAAAATCCTTTTAATGTACTGTTGGATCCGATTAGCTAGTACCTTGTTGAGAATTTTTGCATACATGTTCATCAGGGATGTTGGTCTGTAATTCCCCTTTTTAGTGGGGTCTTTGTCTAGTTTGGGGATCAAGGTAATGCTGACCTCATAGAATGAGTTTGGAAGTTTTCCTTCCATTTCTATTTTTTGGAACAGTTTCAGAAGAATGGGTATTAATTCTTTAAATGTTTGGTAGAATTCCTCTGGGAGGCCATCCAGCCGTGGACTCTTGTTTGTTGGAAGATTTTTGATTAGTGATTCAATTTCTTTGCTGGTTATAGGTCTGTTCAGATTTTCTATTTCTTTTTTTTTTTAACTTTTAAAAAAGATTTTATTTATTTATTTTAGAGAGAAAGATAGTTCTTGAGCAGGGGAGGGTCAGAGGGAGAAAGAATCTCAAGGAGACTCTGCTGAGCAGAGAGCCTGATGCATGGCTCAATCTCAAGACCCTGAGATCACGACCTGAGCCAAAATCAAGAGTCAGACACAACTGACTGAACCACTCAGGTGCCCAAATTTTCTATTTCTTCCTGTTTCAGTTTTGGTAGTTCATATGTTTCTAGGAATTTATCCATTTCTTCCAGATTGCCTTATTTGTTGCATATAATTGCTCATGATATTCTCTTGTAATTGTTTGTATTTCTTCAGGGTTGGTTGTGATCTCTCCTCTTTCATTCATGATTTTATTTATTCGGGTCCTTTCTCTTTTCTTTTTGGTAAGTCTGACTTGGAGGTTATCAATCTTGTTAATTCTTTCAAAGAACCAGCTCCTAGTTTCATTGATCTGTTCTACTGTTTTTTTTTTTTTTTTCTATATCATTGATTTCTGCTCTAATCTTTATTATTTCCCTTCTCCTGCTGGTTTTAGGCTTTATTTGCTGTTCTTTTTCCAGCTCCTTTAGGTCTAAGGTTAGGTTGTGTATTTGAGATTTTGCTTGCTTCTTAAAGTAGGCCTGTATTGCTATATACTTCCCTCTTAGGACTGCCTTTGCTGAGTCCCAAAGATTTTGAACTGTCTTGTTTTCATTTTCATCTGCTTCCATGTATTTTTTTTAATTCGTCTTTAATTTCCTGGTTAACTCATTCATTTTTAGTAGGATGTTCTTTAACTTCCATGTATTTGTGGTTCTCCCAAATTTTTCTTGTGGTTGGCTTCAAGTTTCATAGCATTGTGGTCTGAAAATATGCATGGTATGATCTCAATCTTTTTGTACCAGTTGAGTCCTGAGTTGTGACCAAGTATGTAATCTATCCTGGAGAATATTCCATCTGCATTCAAAAAGAATGTGTGTTCTGCTGCTTTAGGATGAAATACTCTGAATATATCTTTTAAGTACATCTGGTCCAGTGTGTCATTCAAAGCCCTGTTTCCTTGTTGATCTTCTGCTTAGATGATCTCTCCATTGCTGTGAGTGAGGTGGTAAAGTCCCCCACTAATATTATATTATTATCAATGAGTTTCTTTAAGTTTGTTATCAGTTGATTTATATACTTGGCTTCTCCGAAGTTAGGGGAATAAATATTTATAATTGTTAGATCTTCTTGTTGGAGAGACCTCTTTATTATGATATAGTGTCCTTCTTCATCTCTTATTACAGTCTTTGGTTTAAAATCTAGTTTGTCTGATATAAGGATGGTTATTCCAACTTTCTTTTGACGTCCATTAGCATGATAAATGGTTCCCCATCCCCTCACTTTCAATCTAGAGGTATCTTTGGGTCTAAAATGAGACTCTTGTAGGCAATATATCAATGGGTCTTGTTTTTTTATCCATTCTAATACCGTGTCTTTTGATTGGAGCATTTAGTCCATTTACATTCAGAGTAATTATTGAAAACTGTGAATTTAGTGCCATTATATTACCTGTAAAGTCGCTGTTCCTGTAGATTGTCTCTGTTCCTTTCTAGTCTTTGTTACTTTTGGTCTCTCTTTCCCGCTCAAAGGGTCCCCTTTCATATTTCTTACAGGGCTGGTTTAGTGTTCATGAACTCCTTTAGTTTTTGTTTATCTGGGAAACTCTTTATCTCTCCTTCTATTCTGAATGACAGCCTTGCTGGATAAAGTATTCTTGGCTGCATATTTTTCCTATTTAGCACAGTGAATATATCATGCCAGTCTTTTCTGGCCTTCCAGGTCTCTGTGGAAAGGTCTGCTGCCAGCCTTATGCATCTACCCTTGTAGGTTAAGGACTTTTTCTCCCCAGCTGCTTTCAGGATTCTCTCTTTATCTTTGTACTTTGGAAGTTTCACTATAATATGTTATGGTGTTGACCTCTTTTTGTTGATTTTGAGGGGAGTTCTCTGTGCCTCTTGGACTTGAATGCCTGTTTCCTCCCCAGGTTAGAGAAGTTCTCGGGTATGATTTGTTCAAATAAACCATCTGCCCCTCTTTCCTGCTCTTCCTCTTCTGGGACTCCTATGATATGGATATTATTTCACTTTATGGAATCACTGAGTTCCCTAGGTCTACCTTTATGATCTAATAGTCTTCTTTCCCTCTTCTTTTCAGCTTCATTATTTTTCTTAATTTCCTTAAAAATATGCAGCCAAGAATACTTTATCCAGCAAGGCTGTCATTTCCTTAATTTTCCTTCTATATCATCTATCCTCTCCTCTGCTTCTTGAGTTCTCATGGTGATTATATCCAGGCTGTTTTGCATCTCAGTTATAACATTTTTTTATTTCAGCCTGACTAGTTTTTAGGTCTTTTATCTCTGCAATAAGGGTTTCTCTGCTGTCTTCTATGCTTTTTTCAAGTCCAACTAGTAGTCTTATAACTGTTTATCTAAATTCTTGTTCAGATATATTTCTTATATCTGCTTTGAGCAAGTCCCTGGCTGTCATATCTTCCTCACCTTTCTTTTGGGGAAAATTCCTTTGTCTTGTCATTTTGGCTAAGTTTCTATCTTTTGCGTGTTATAAAAGTTTGTTATATTTCCTGCACCTCAGAGTAATGCTATATTAAAAAGAGGTCATACATTGTCCAGGGCCAGGCACTTCAGGAAGTGTTTCTGGTGTATGCTGTGTGCACTCTGCTGTTGCATTTTGGCTGCTCTTTCCCACTTGTTTGTAGTGGGGAGTGTTTGGACCTTTAACTAGGTGTGCTTTAATTTGTTTGTTAAGATAAGCCTCACATCTGCCAGTTCTCTCCCTTCAGTTGTGCAGATTGTTTCCTTAATCCTCAGATCATATTCCTAGTTGTTCAGAATAGATTTGATCTAGCTGTGTTCAAGGGACTAGGCAAGCTCCCCCCTCCACGATCTTAACTCCTCCCCTCCTTGACTATAATCCTTGAAAATTGGGGAGACTACCTGGAATTCTTCATAAATATTTTAAAATGATTAAAAATGAAGTATTTCTCAACTAACTCTAATGCATGTTTATCTTCGGAAACTAAACTCAGTAGGGCCATAGGGCAAATGCAGAATTGCACACATACACACACATACACACACACCACACACCACACCTCTTTGAGGATGGGGACTGCAGAGAGTTTTTAGAGCATTTCCATCTTTGAACTTGATTCCCTTCCTATTCTGATTCTTTGGATTACATCTGTTGGGTTGGCATCCTTTTGAAGGATTATTAGCAACAGATCATACTCCCAGTGGGGACTTGGGATATGCTTGACCCCCATCAGGGTGGCTATGATCAGAAATAGATGCCTACCACATGCAAGCATGGTGAGGCTGTCATGCCATCTTTAACGATGTTGAATGCCAATCTGACTCTGTTCTCTCTCCCTTTATGGCCCTCAAATACTATAGAAAAAAATCTACTTATAAGAGGAAGCCAACCAGGTGCTACCCTCCACTAAAGCTTCCAAACCTGGAGCAGGCTGGAGCTGCCAGAAAGAACTTTAAACGAAATGTAAAGTTTTAACTAGCACCTATAACTGGACACTTTCATTACTGAAATGATACCGTCTTTGTGACAACTAACTAGAAAACCTTTAATTATCTGCACATGACTAGAAAAGTCTGAGGACCTGCCCTAAACATACCTGGGGGAAGAAGGGAACTAGCTCTACAGAATAGGTTCAAGCAGGTGGTGGGGAAAATAATTAAGTTGGTTTCTCCTTGTACTCTCCAAAGTTCTACCCTTACAGTGTAATGTTTACCTATTTTCCCCAGGAATTCTCAATATTCTGCTAGCCCAGCAGGTTGAAAGATGTCATCAATACAGTGGCTAGCCAGGTTCAGGTTTCCAATGGCCCCACCTCTGCACTGTTCCCTCTGCCTGCAATGCCTTTCTCTCCTTTGCTGAGAAAGTCCTACTTGAAGACCTGATCCAAATGACAGGCTCTGTGTCACTTTCTCTGAGTCCCTCCAGGCATGTTGTGTGGCCACAGCCCGCTGTACATGGCCCTACTATTGCCCTTACATACTGTCATTTAGGTCTGTTATGTTATCTGTTATGTTCCTGGACTGTCATTGCCCTCAATGTATTATTTCTATTTGATGCCCAAAGCCCAGCACGATGCTTGCCAAAAGGGCCAGTTTGGTATTCATTCACATATGATAAATAAGTAAATTCCAGACCGCTGTTGCCCAAGTTGATATCTGTAGCTTGATCCACAGATGTTTAATATGTTAATCAGCTATCACAGTAGTAATGCTGCATAACGCTCTCTCCCTCTCTCTCCCTCTTGCTCTCTCTCTCTCTAACAACAAGTATCCATTTTTCTTGCTCAGGTAGGGCAGCTATGCTTCAGGCAAAAATTTGGCTGGGCTGGGCTGCAGGCTGCAGGTTGGGTTCATATTTTCTCTACATGTTTCCTTGTTCTGGGACCAGGAACTACATGGGACATGTTCTTCTCATAATAGATTACAAAACATAAGAGGTCAAGCCAAATCAAGCAAGCACATTTATAGACTCTGGTCATATCATGTCTGTTAACATTGCATTGGCCAAAACAAGTCACATGGTCAAGACCAACATCAAGAGTGGGAGATATACTTTACCTTCCACAGTGTCAACAAAGCCAATGGCAAAGTATATGGAGGTATAATACTTTAATGGGGAGCCAACTGGGAATTGGGAAAGAACTGGGAATAATAATCCAATCTAACAAATGTATTTTTCCCATTTTGGGGCCTCAACCATCCATTTATTCTGTTCAGATGACACCGTAGCATCCCAGACACCAAGTCAGTCTCTCTTGCTAACCATGGACATTGGTTAGGCTATCTCTAGAGCTCAGCTTCTGCATCCACAAGACAACCAAGCCATGCAATGGCCCAGAAAACCAGTGGTATCTGCCCTTTTGGTAAGAAATAGAAAAATTGCATCCCAGATATTTCCATTACCTTTCTTAAGAAAATGATTGGCACTGCTTATACTAAATTGTTTTGGGTTTGGGGCTTTGGGTTTGTTTGTTTGTTTTACTTTGTGTTTATACTGCATCATGTTTAAGATGTATCTAGTTATTTTTAAATCTCACTTGAGGGACGCCTGGGTGGCTCAGTCGGTTAAGTGTCTGCCTTCAGCTCAGGTCATGATCCCAGAGTCCTGGGATCGAGTCCTGCATCAGGCTCCTTGCTCAGCAGGGAGCCTGCTTCTCCCTCTGCCTGCTCTGCTTGCTGCTCCCCTGCTTGTGCTCTCTCTCTCTGTCTCTGACGAATAAATAAATAATCTTTAAAAAAAAATAAGTAAATCTCACTTGAACTTCAGCCATGCCTGCAGTTGTTCAAGTACTGTAAAGTCTCTAAAATAATAGATTATCCAAAATAATGTGCCATATTATGGCTTAGGAGTGATTCTAGGTGATCTGATGATTTACAGACTGTGGTGTGGTCAGGCCCAGCTGGAAGTGTCCATTAGGATGGCAGAGAGAATTAAGAAATCAAAAGCTTCAGACAAGCATGTGTTCTTGTCCCCAGGGCCACAAAGGGGAAACTCTCCTATTACAGTACTATATATAGTGCTTGTGTCCTCTGAAAGTAAGAATTTTTTTACAGAGTGCTAGAGATTTAATCTGGGCAGAGGACACTGTGACTTGCTCTCTGATGGTCAGGGCAGACCAACCAACTTCCTAGGGTGGTAACTGGAGCTGATGAATTTATTCTTGCCTCACTGCTTCATCCTTGAACTTTTGTCTGCTATAGACCTGGGGCTGGAAACTCCAGAAGAGCTGGACTCAACCACTGAATTTTTTTAACTTATCATTTGCAAAGTCATTATATTCAGTGGGAATGCCCACAGTTAGAGAAATACCACTCCAGCCTGTTGTGTTAGAAAATACAGTTTCCATACTTCTTTAATAAAATGTTAGACTATGACATTTCTTTTTATCAGTCCAATTTTTCTATTCATAATGGTACTTTCCTTGAGCTAGAGGCCTCATTCACTGTGATTTTACCTAATACTTAATCCAAAGGCCAACAAGCAGCCCTGCTTAAACCAGCAGAAGGGAGCCCTCAAGAAGACAGTTACTACAGAAATGGGAGAAAAGGCAGGAAGCCCCCGCCCACCCCCTACACACCCACACACATGTTCTATTGCTAAGAATTACATTACATGATAGGTCTTCGACAGGGCGATGACCTCTAGAAGTTTGCCATGTCCCTTCTCTCTGAGCTCACGGAGCAGCACGTAGCACACCACAGTTGGTGAACCTTGCCTCTCCCCACCACACAGCCTCCCACCTGCTTTTGAAAGCCAGCCAAAAAATCAGCCAGTATCCACACAGATTGCCAAAGAACAGAGGCAGATGCTATGCAAGAGCAGGCAGCACAGTCCAAAGAACCCCAGAGTTAGGAAACAGGGGTTGTGGCCCTCCCACTGATCGTATGGTGACTCTGGGCAGGCCCCGCCATCCTGCTGCACCTCAGCCCCCTTTCTGATCTCCTCCCCAAAGTCAGTTTTCCCGCATTCTGCTCTAGCTGAGTGCACTGTTTGACTCTTTCATAATTTAACGTTATTTGTAATTATTTTCTTTTTACATGCTCTTAGTCTGTGCTGTCCACTAGAATATAAACTCCTTTTGGCCCTCTGAACCTCCATTGTATACCTAGCACAGACAGATTGTCAGCACTCAGTAAATAGTCATTTAATGAGTAAGTGATATCCAAGGATCTAGTTTTAATATTCTATGACTTTTCACTTAGTCAAAGCAAAAATAAAAACAAATAACTATATGGAAGAAAAATCAGCTCTTCTGTAGTTCTCAGGGAAGAAATGGGGAGATGGGTGATTAAGTAGAAAATCCCCTGTTCATCAGCTGCTCCTTCTTATGATGTCTTTTCTAACCTCACAGAGGACAATTTGTTTTTATATATTTACATTGTTAAAATACCCTGGGAAATTATTGTGAGTGCAGAAATTGGAAGTCTTATCTTTCGGGCACTTTCTTGTCTTTCTAGTATCTCTTACCTGATGTGATAAATCATTTTAGTTAACTTTTAGGTACATGGCTTAGCTTACTTACCAAGTCTAAACTAGTTTTTCCACTTTTATTATGTTCAGCAGAGTTTTTGCATGATTTCTGCCCAGTCTGTCAAACCCAGAGAGATCTCTGAATAAGACATCAAATGAAACCTAGACGTGTAACAATAATTAAAATATCCCTACAGACTGGAGTGAGTTTAATTTTTCTTGTGTTAGCAGAAACCACCTGGGCAAAGCCACTATAATGGCCTGCCATTAGCCACTGTTTTTCAATATAATATTTAATTAAGATGGTGCTGATGGGTTGGTCAGTGGTCCTGGTGTCCATCCTTATGCCGCTCCATAGTCCTTCAATTGGCATCATATTGAGCCATCCCAAGCTAATGGACAAACCACAGATAACTGCAGCTTATCTTCCCTTACCCCCACACTCATATCTCTTCTGTTATTTGGTAACTTCGGCCAGAGTTTTTATCTGCTACTTGCTTATTTGCTTTCCAAACAGATAAGATTATGTATATGATACTTGCTGCTTCTAGTTGCTCCTGACACAGAAGTGGAGAGCCCAGTCTCCCTGAAATATCTCCTCTAGGGGCGCCTGGGTGGCTCAGTCGTTAAGCGTCTGCCTTCGGCTCAGGTCATGGTCCCAGGGTCCTGGGATCGAGCCCCGCATCGGGCTCCCTGCTCAGCCGGGAGCCTGCTTCTCCCTCTCCCACTCCCCTTGCTTGTGTCCCTCTCTCGCTGTGTCTCTCTCTGTCAAATAAATAAGTAAAATCTTAAAAAAAAAAAAAGAAAGAAAGAAAGAAAGAAGTATCTCCTCTAGAAACATGCAACTTGATCCTCTGTGCTGGCCTTCAGATAACTTCCAGCCAGAGCAGCTACATCCACACAAGACCAGATGTTTACGGCAAAAGTTAAAGCAAATCCTGGTGTTTTTGTTTAGAGTTTTGCCCTAAACTGCCATCTTGCCAGGCTTATTTCCCATCTTCCTTCATTCTAATCAGATCCAACTTTGCCTTGTTCCTCATGCAAGATTTGTGCTTCCTTGGATCCTTGCCTCCTGAATGTTCATCCCTTATGGCTTTTTGAAGCCCAGGGCCATGAAGTTTTCCTAGGGTTGCAGGAATCCAGATGAGCAACCTGAGCCCCAGACTTCGGGTGAGGCCTTGTTATACAGTGAATATTTGTGTCCCCCCAAAATCCCTAGGTTGAAATCCTAACCCCTAATGTGAATGGTATTAGGAGGCTGGACCTTTGGGAAGTAATTAGTTCATGAGAGTAGAACCCTCATGAATGGGATTAGTGCCCTTCATAAGAAGAGTTTTTTGCTCCCCATTTGCAGAAACAACAAGAAGACAGCCATCTGCAAACCAGGAAGCAGGCCTTCTCCAAACACCAGATCTGCCAGCACCTTGATCTTGACCTCCCAGCCTCCAGAACTGTGAGAAATAAATGTTTATTGTTTAAGCTACCCAATCTGTGGTATTTGTTATAACAGCCCAACTGACTAAGACAAGCCTGCTCAGGGCACTAGTGGAGGCAGCGTTGGTGTGAGAACAGATGAGTAAATGCAGACAGTAGCCAGCCTCCTTTCCCACCAGAAGCCCTGGCATCCATGCCTGCTCATCCCATAGAACCTCTGCCAGCCCTTCATAGAACCAAGCAAAGGGCAGCTTTGCTTCAGGCCAAATCGTAGGCAATGGGCCAGGCCCAGCTACCTTGAGTCAATTGGATCACAGAGAGGCCCTGCTCAAATCTGTGCCCCCTCCCACACTCTTTGCCAGGGCAGACTTTTGTGGGGGCGTGTTGGCCAGGAGCCTAGTATAACTTTCACATGTGGGTCTCCCTGTAAGAATCAACAATTACCAACCTCTTGGCTCTGAGGATGGGGACACTAAGAAGCTCTGCTCTCAGCCTCCTCAGGACAAGCATGGCCCAAAGACCCACACAGTCTCTTGCAGGGATCCAGACAAATTGGGCTGTGACTGTATGGGAGGGGAAGGCTCTGTTTTCACTGTGGCAGTGCTGGAGGAAGGACAGAGCTTATCCCAGGACAGGGGTCAGTTCTCCTGTAAGGCCTGCACTGCCTCATCAAGTAAGCATCATCTGTCCTCAAGGCAACTCCTTCTTCAGGCAGAAGGACGGAATTGACCTGGGTTCTGCTCATTCTCCTCTCCTTGATGCCCTGTTGCCTCTGTGGATCCTCAGGATAATGTCCATCCCCAGCCCCCTGTTCCTCAAGGCCAAAGGGAAGGCAGGATCTCAAAACCTGGGCTTGGGACTTAAACCAACAGGGCTGCCCAAGGGAGAAATTTGCAAATGGCCAGGCCTGAGAAATCAGATTACTCAGAAAGGAATCCAAGGAGACAAGCCATCAACTTAGAGATTTACCTGTGCTTACAAGCCGAACACAGAGGCTCCATAACCACAAACAGGGCAAAAGAAAGCAAAAACTTATAGGACAATGAGAGTCAGGCATGGAGCAGACAGAGGCAGGCTGGCCCAAATGGGTAGTGTGGGTGGTTCATGACAAACCCTACAGGGGCCTAACATCTCTGTGAAATTCTGGAATGCTTCATTGGCTCAGGTCAGGGTCCTAAAGGGGTAGCTTCCCTGGACAAAAGGACCCCATCAGCCACTCTTGAGAAAACAACATTCAATTTCAAATACTAATTAAGCACCACTGTATGCTGGGGGCTGTGCCAGGCACTGGGGTACAGCTGTGAATAAGACTGACCTATTCTTGTCCTCATAGCTTCCTCATAGCAGAAAGTATAGACGTGGTACTAGCAGTTACAGGTGCAGTGAGCATTGCAAAGAAGTCCAGTTAGCAAAGAAAATAACATTTTTCAACACTTCTCCACTCAGTTCCCTAATGAAGAGAATTTGAAAATAGGTGTCAGACTTAGAAACTACCCAGCCTAGTCTCATGAGAGGTTAAAAAAAAAAAAGTTATTTTAAAGGGAGTCCTTTATGCTGGTGACTTCATGGTGGCTTACCCTAAAAATTTACCCTAACATTAGGTTTACGTAAATGTATAGCTTTACCCTAAACATTTCCAAAGCTGCTCATCAATTTTATCAGCTATGAATATCTAAATCCCTCTCGAACCTTACCTATTTCCTACTTGATTCTGTTATAGTATTGCTGGGTTCAATCCTTCTTATTAGTTTATTCCTAGTCTCTCAGTTTTCATCTTTCTGTTTGGGAGAACCCTTACCTCCTTACCGGATCTTCTAGAAATTACTCTCTTCCTTTTACCACTTACTCTCCTCCCCTGGATTTTTGCCAACCCCTTTAGGTCATGCTAGAGAGGGGTGGTCAGAAATGGTAGAAAACCTAGTTTTATTGCCAATGCCCTTTGCCAGAATCTGCCCACATCCTCCCCTGGCCAAGAGCAGCCCCTTCCCTGCTGCTACAGGCCCAAGAAGGCCATGGCCAGTGCCTGCTCCTACAGGCCAGAAGCCCTCATTAATAACATCTTTCTTGGGCCTAGGTTTCCTAGTTTTTAAAGATCTTTCATGGACATTTTCTCATTTGATACAACAATATTGAGAGGTAGACAAGAGAGATGCTGGCATCCCTATGTTACATAAAGAGAACAAAGGTTCACAAAGCTTAAATTAATTGTCCAGCATCATAAAACTACCAGTGACAGATGCAGAAATTGAACTCAGATCTCCTGGTTCAATGCTGGAGGCTAGAAGTCCAAGATCAAGGTGTCCACAGGTTTGGTTTCTTCTGAGGCCTCTCTCCTGGGCTTGCAGATGGCCACCTTCTTACTTTGTCCTCACATGGTTTTCCCTCTGTGCTCACCTGTGTCCTAATGTCTTCTTATATGGACCCCAGTCATATTGAATTAGCGTTCACATTAATGTACCTATTTTAACTTAAATACCACTTTCAAGGCTCTATTTCCAAATATAGTAACATAAGGTACTAGGGGTTAGGGCTTCAACATAGGAGGTGAGGGGGTAAGGACACAATTCAGCCATAACAATGAGTGACAAGAGAGTGTATTCATAGATGCATAGGGAAAGCAATGTTATGACGGTTATCTGGATGCTAAAGGATGAATTCACAGCACAAATAGGGAGAGAAGGCAATCCAGGCAGAAGGAATAAATAAGCATTATTCCTTCCGAAATGTCAATCATGACAGAGTTCCTTGGGTCACAAAACCTATATCATGAGCAGAGTCTCATGTCCATTCTGATGCTCATTCATCGAGCTCCTGCCCAGGCATACAGTTTGCCAGATACCTCTTCAGTGGGTCACCTCTAGCTTGTTATTCATACATCCTGCAGTCAGTGGAAACAGAAGTGAGGGTCCCTTCCAGATCGGTGAGGAATATGTTCAGCTGCCTCATCATTGTAGCCCTGGCCCATAAAGGAATCCCAACACTAAATTAATACTCTGCAGCTGTCCCCATGGTGGAATACTATGCAGTTGTTTTACTGTGATAGTCCCAATGACAATGGGGAAATGCTTGCAATATAGCATTAAGTGAAGAGACACACCACAAAGTTGCGTTATAACTTTCATGCTGTTAAAAAAAAAAAAAAGCCTAGAAGACATTTCAAGAGGATGCCAATAACAGTGGTCTATGAGAGTAATGGGATTGACCTATCTAGTTTTCCAAATTTTCTATAAAAATACTTCATCTTTGATTTTTCCATATTGCCAAGAATTATAGTGAAAATAACTTAACAGCCCATAATTTTCCCATGGGCACCCGTGGAACTTCCTAATAGATGTCTTACATTGCTAATCCACCAGTTATCTGATAACTTGTAGTAATTTTAAACTTTATATTTTAGCCAATGATTCCACAGTTTTACCTCCAGAAACAGCTGGGTGGATGCCATATGCTCAAATGGTTTATGTACATCTAAATTGTCATTCTGTTCTAGAGCATTTTGTGCATGTATCATCATTTGGCACACACCATCTGGTTTGGCAGCTACCAAAAGTAATTTATTTGTCCAGCATCTTGTCTAAGGTGCCATTCGTGGAGCATCTCAGGGATACTAGACAATAACCATGTGTGAAATGTGCCAGTAAAAGGAAGCCAAGTCAAATTTAAGGTAAAAAAGAAAATAGTAACCATAATAGGGAATCTTCCTGAAATCCAGTACTGTCTTCATTTATTAGTCAGGAGTCAGTGGATTTAATTCAGTAATAGGAAGGTGTTTTCAGTATTTAGAGCATATATTACTCAGGGTTGTCTCAGGAAAATGGAGCTCATGCCAGATGGTTCAGTGGAGATAAGTTAATATAGGGAACCCATTATAAAGGTGTTAGAACAATTGGGAGGCTGAATAAAGAACAATGGGATAACCCAGAGATTCAGAACAGTGGAAAGTTGCTACACCATATTATCAAAACCCAGAAGCCAGAGTAACAGAGCAGAAACTAAAAACACGAGATGCCCCCTGAAACAGAGAAAGTTGAAATGCAGTACCCTGGATTCTACCTTTCTTTTTTCTCTAATCTCTCTCCTGGGTTCCCCACAGGTGAAATGTAAACAGAAGCCAGTTGGCAAAGAAACCTGGGAAAAGATAGTCTACAGGGGGCAGCCCTGCTGGGATTCAGAAAAGAATAGAGGAAGTAGATGTGGGATATCAGATCAGATAAGCAAATGAGCAGCACAGCATATGAGCAAAGAGCTAGAATTTTGCCATGAAGAGGGTACTTCTCTCGTATGGAAGAGAGCCCATTGTCTCAATTTCCCCAGAGGTCCAAATTTCTTGCCCTCAAACTCCAGTCTCCCCATGAATAGGTCCCCCCCCACTTATACTTCTCACTTTTTATCTGTTTGCACTTTGACCAGTGGTACTTACATTTCATCATCTGTGTCCACGGAGGCTTACCTAGACTTTGACCAGCTTTGCACTCTGTGCCTCTTCAATGGCTCTGGACTTTGGGCCCATATCCAGACTTCTGACCTTTACCCAACCCCATGGATCTGTCTGTACTTCCCAGTTCCAGGTGTTCTTTCCCCAAATCACAATGAAACCACAAATAGAGGCTTATATGTATTAAGGTTATAATGGCAACTCATGACATGACTAAAAAATCATGCATATCTATCAGACTGTCACTGTTGACTATATGAATAAATTGTGTGTGTGTGTGTGTGTGTGTGTTTTACTAGGTAGGGAAAAAAATTTAATGACCAAAAAGTATTTTAAAGAAATACTTTCTTTTGCATGTCTGATTTTGTTTTATTTTTTACATTGAGTTAGTTTTGGGAAGATTAAAACTATACCTGAAGTTTTCCAAGTGGGTTACTCCTTTATACACTTGCCCTTGAGAGATTCCTTTAAGTTCAGTCTAACAAAGCTTCAGTCTGGCCTAAGTGCAGGGAACTGGCATCACTGGGAAAAAGGAGAAGAGATTCCTTGGCAGAACACTTCCTTCCCCATGAGGATACAGGTTCCCTAGAATGTCACCCAAGAGAAGAACCTTTAAAATGAGGGCAAGCTCCATTGAGAAATGACATAACCAAAACAACATAATGTCTTAATGAGTAGTTCATTTTGTTTGTTTTCTTAAAATCAGAGTTTCAATGATTTAAATCCTAGAAGCTAAAGAATTAAAAGTTAGCCTTGTTAATGTATAGGTCTTTAGATATCAGAGTCTAAAAACTGTACCTTTTGAGGTTTTTAAATTTATTGTGGTCATTGTACTCTTACCCAATTTCTTCTGAAAAGACAAGCAATTTCTCCCAAAGGAATCCACCAGTATTAACAATATCAGAGGGCGCCTGGGTGGCTCAGTTGGTTAGGCGACTGCCTTCGGCTCAGGTCATGATCCTGGAGTCCCAGGATCGAGTCCCGCATCGGGCTCCCTGCTCGGCGGGGAGCCTGCTTCTCCCTCTGACCCTCCCCCCTCGCATGCTCTCTGTCTCTCATTCTCTCTGTCTCAAATAAATAAATAAAATCTTTAAAAAAAAAAAAAAAAAAAAAAAACAATATCAGAAACACCCAATCTGAAAAGGTTGAAAAACCCCTTCAAAGATTCCACTCTGAACTTTGCTGATGAGTCCTCCCACTAATGTGACTGAATCACTGATATAGTCAAGGAGAGAAGATCCAGAATGCAGAGCAAGACATTCCAGTGTGGTTCAAGACCAACTTACCATTTACAACAGTGTGACTGTGGAAGGACCTCCCTATTCCGAGGACTGGCCCCTTCAAGCCTCCATTTCCTCAACTCTGGCAGGAGTAATGGAACCCACTTCACAGGGTTATAAGGACTAGATAGAATAAGGCACATAAAATGCTTCCCACAATGCCTAAAGCATAGTAAGTATTCAAGAAGTGGGTATTTTTATGATTGTTACCATTATTGGGTAACTGTGATATTTTGTAAAGTCAGGAAATGTCTCTCAAATAAATACTGACTTTAAGTGTGATGTGATACCCATCACCTCACCAATATATTCCTTGCAAATTGCCAGTCCTTAGAACCTATTGAGTAAACAAACATATTTAAGCTTTAATTACATGTCTCTTCTGGAATAGATTATACCCTTACCTTTGACTCAAAACAAGTTCACCCAGTGTTGGTAGACTTGTGCTTTGTTGGAAAAGCAAGTCCCATATATTCTGCTGCTAGTTCCCATGCTGTGTCCCCTAAAATTCTATACTTTAGGATGATTAACAGATGTCCATCTATTGACAACCATTTGCTGGGTAGTGGTTAGATTTTAAGATGACCAACATCTATGTTTAGATTTCATCAGGCAGGACAAACACAACTCAAGAGCTTGGTTTGATCAGAAATTTCTAAGAGGAAAAGGCTACTACCTCTTTCCCTTTCTTGGGGGAAATATGAACAGATTACTAGCCAAGTCCCTGACTCAACAAGGCCCAGGTGCCCTAGAATTAGAGTTTCTAGATAAAATAAGAATGCCCAATAAAATATGAATTTCAGATAAACAATAAATAATTTTTAGTATTATAAGTATGTCCCAACTATTACATCATTATCTGAAATTCAAATATAACAGGGATCCTATATTTTTATTTGCTGGATCTGGCAATCCTACCCAGAGTATAGAGATAACCACTAACCTCCCCCACTCTCCATCCCCCATGATATTATCTTCCCTACTAAATTTTTAGTTTCTTGAAGCAGGCCATTCATCTTTTTGTTTCTCATGCTGGCTGGAATAGTTCAGTTGTTCAGTGAATGTATCTCAAATGAATGAATGAATGAAGCATTTAAATCTTTGAGGACACAGTGAGGGTCAGATTGTCAAATTGCAATACGAGTGCTGCTTCCCTGAGCCCAACAGGAGATTGACCCCAGCTTCTAATCATGTGTCCTGACCCCAGTATCCCTGTGGACAGGACAAAGGCAAGTGATCTGAACTGCATAACTCATACACTTCAAGGGCGCTAATAAATAGCACTGACACTGGTCCACAGTGCTGGAGACTCAATAAGGAAAAGAAGGGTCTGGATAGAACTGGAGAAGAGGCCAACACTCTGTAGTTCCAGCCCATTGTTGCCAACCAGAAGTACCCATTCTTGGCATAGCCAAATAATCCAGCTTTTCAAGTGAAGCCAGAAATCCATGCATTTATGTGAAATCTCCCAGTTTCTAGTTACAGACACTAATTCAAAAATTATTTTATTTTCCTCTGGCCAAATAAAACATATCTGCTGGCTGGATTTGGCCCCCAACCCACAGTTCACATCTTTGGACTTGGTAACTCAAATTTTCTGTCTGCAAAGTTTTTGATCAGTTAATGAACTGTTTTGATTGAAGTTACTGCTATACTAAATAAGTAACTTGAAGGCATCACACCACTTTTGTGGCTATTTAGTTCAGCTGGTTTTACAGTAGTGCTGAGGAGATCAAGGGCAAAGTAGCAACCATCCTATTTTTAAAACAGCACATTTCATTCTCAGTCTTGACCAGTCCTCCCACCTACTTGGCTACATAAAGACAAGAAAGGAAAAAAAGAGAGAATATGGATGGTGCAACATAAATCCACCCCAACTCCTAGAAAGTCAACCCAGAATGTAGTCTTTGGACATCAGGAAATCATCTGTGTTGTTACCTTTAAAGATCATAAAGTTTTTAAATATTTAAACTCCCATGAACCATTTATAAATCCAAATCTCTTTTTTTTCATTCTGTCCTATTCTTTCATTATGGTTTTTATTACTTCTATTATGTATTTTATAATTTTAAACATACTTTTTTTTAAAGTAGCTCTTTTTTTTTTAAGATTTTATTTATTTGTCAGAGAGGGAGAGAGCACAAGCGGGGGGGCGGGCGGCGGCAGCAGGCAGAGGGAGAAGCAGGCTCCCCACTGAGCAGGGAGCCTGACGTGAGGCTTGATCCCAGGTGGGGAGACAGTTTCTAATCCCATTTCACTAAGGGTACAGCCCTTTAAGTGTTTTAGCTCCACGGAAAAGTCTCAGATCTACTTTCCTATTGTACAAGAGTCCAAGACCACAGCTCCGTGCTCAAGTGAACATAAATAGTAAGTCCCCAATTACTAGTCCCTTTGGTCTATGTCCAGACCAATATCTTCCTGAGCCATTGTAGCATCAGATCATGAAGTTACACATGTGGCTTCACATTCCCTCATTGTTTTTGGCAACCAAGGAATGCTCTTTCTTTATTTTGAGCTCAGCCTTTGCATTCAGACTCTGTTGCAAGAGTTTGTCCTGCATTTATATGTGCTTAGAGTGAAGAAAGAAGATAATATGGGGTATCTCAGTAAGCCGTATTACCAGAACCCAGGAAAAAATATTTTTATAAATTGTCCTACTAAATAGAAAGCATACATTGTCTTGCCAAATTCTTACCAGAAAATGGTGTTTCCGGGACACCTGGCTGGCTCAGTCAGAGGAGTGTGCGACTCTTGATCTCGGGGTTGTGAATTCGAGCCCCATGCTGGCTGTAGATAGTACATAAATGAATAAATAAACTTTAAAGAAAATTATGTTTCCATTCCCCAAATCACTTTGGCTTATTTCTTTAGCTTAAAATCCTTTGCTAAAAGTAAGTAGTTGATCCAAAATTGGGTAGATGTTGTATATAACATTTTATGAACTGCCTTTTTTGTATATGGTTTTTATCTTGAAATATTAGACAATTACCATTTCCTGTATGATTAAAAATTCATTTTAAGAAACTAATTTTTATGGGACACCTGGGCTCAGTCGGTTAAGTGTCTGCCTTTGGCTCAGGTCACAATCCCAGGGTCCTGGGATCGAGCCCCACATCGGGCTCCCTGCTCAACGGGGAGTCCACCTCTCCTCTGCCTGCCGCTCCCCCTGCTTGTGCTCACTCTCTCTCTCTCTCTGATAAATAAATAAATAAGTAAATAAAATCTTTTTTAAAAAAGAAAAAAACTAATTTTTAGGACCTGGATATTATTTCACTGCAGTACTATAATTTATTTAATAATTACCCTATAGTGAACATTTCATAATACTTTATATTGGACATTTTCCCAATGTTTTATATAAATAATACTATGGTGACTATCGTCATATTGAAGTATTTGTCCACACTTTTTATTATTTTCTTAAGATATATTCATAGAAATGTCTGTACTAGGAAGTTGCATTAATTCATTTAAACCCATGTATTACATGGGAAATGATTGTTTAAATTGTATCATTGCCAAGAACCTAACTGACTAATTTGCTAACAGGAAGAGAATGATTAGCAACTACCCTCTAGTAAACCACAATTTCATAAGATTATTTTTTGTTTTACTAAAAGTTGGCCCTTGATTGCAAATCATTAGGAGCCAATCATAATGAAAACCCTGTATGAGTTCACAAGAGTGTTTAAATTTCACAAGCTTTGTATATCCCAGCACAAAGCTGAATTCAGTTTGGTGCTTTCATACAGTCTCTCAACCTTGCTTTTCAAAGAGTGCCCTTCATTTCCTTCTCCACATTTCCAAATGTCATAAGTCCATAAAGGTCCAAATCAAATGCTCTTTCCTTTAGGATCCCACCTTACCAAGAGAAACATCTGCCAAATCCTGCCCTCCTCTGTTCTCCTCCTCAGCCCTCATGGCACTCTTACAACATCGAGCACTCTCTGCTCCATCTTACAATAGTTGTGCCCATATCCCATCTCCTATATTAGGCCATATGCTTTCAGGACACAATCTTTTATTCCCAGCTTTACTGAGAAATAATTGGCATACATCACCGTGTAAGTTTCAGGTGTGTCGCATAATGGTTTGACACACATCCGTTGTGAAATGATTACCACAATAGGTTTAGTTAACATCCATCATCTCATATAAATACAATAAGGAGAAAAGAAAAAAATTTGTCCTCGTGACAAGAATTCTTAGGATCTACTCTCTTAACTACTTTCCTATATATCATCCAGTAGAGTTGACTATAGTCATCATGTTGTACATGACATCCCTAGTACTTATTTTCCTTATGACTGGAAGTTGGTACCTTCTGATCACCTTCCTCCAGTTACCCCTCCACTCACCCCCTGCATCTAGTAACCACAAGTCTGATCTCTTTTTCTATGACTTTGGTCTTTTTTGGTTTGGGGGCAGGGAGGTTTAGATTCCACATATAAGTGAGAATCATACAGTATTGGTCTTTTTCTGTCTGACCTATTTCACTTAGCATAATACCCTCTGGGTACATCCATGTTGTTGCAAATGGTAGGATTTCCTTGGTTTTTTTAATGGCTGAATAATACGGCTGAGTAATACTACTATATATATATGTATATATTTATGTCTCAAAACTTCTTTATCTATTCATCCATCAATGGACATTTAAGGTTCTTTCCATATCTTGGCTACTGTAAATAAGGCTGCTATGAACATGGGGGTGCAGATGTCTTTTTTGAGTTAGTGTTTTCATCGAGGACAGAATCATTGATTCATCTTCACATCCCACAAAATACCTAAGGCATAGAAAAGACTCAATAAATAATTCTTGTAGACTTAAATGCACAAACGGTAACAACCCTAACTACACACAATTTCATTAACAACTAACCAAAAATATATATTTCTAGTATTAAAGAGTGAAAAATTAGCTTTTACTCAATGGTATTGAGGAAGTTTGTCTCGAAGAACATAAAGACTACCTTGATAAAAGCTGCCTAGTACTAGATTTGGACACATCAAAACCTAAGTAATTCAATATGATTCACACAGAAATAACGTACAATTCAGAAATTTAGTTAATCTGAATTTTGCATCTAACATCATAACTAACTTTATCTACCTAAGGGCTGAGAATAAGCCTAATTATACTTCCAAATAGCAAAGTTTCATGATTTTTCTTCCTTTTAAATTACTTTTTTCCTGGAGTTCCTGGGTGGCTCAGTCGTTAAGCGTCTGCCTTCGGCTCAGGTCATGGTCCCAGGGTCCTGGGATCGAGCCCCGCATCGGGCTCCCTGCTCGGCGGGGAGCCTGCTTCTCTCTCTCCCACTTACCCTGCTTGTGTTCTCTATTTCTCTGTCTCTTTCTGTCAAATAAATAAATAAAATATTTTTAAAAATAATAAATAAATAATTACTTTTTTCCTTTGGAATTTTTAATACTAATCCTTAACTACTTGATAAATGAATCTGACCACCAGTGACTATTTTGGTGTTCTCTTTTCCCCTGTCAACAGTAAGTTTATAATGGATTGATATGTGACAATACAAATACAGCGGCCTGTTAACTTCGGTATGATTTAAGTCAAAGGTTGGCAAACTTTGTCCATAGGGGGTCCTACGGTAAGGACTTTAGGCTTTGCAATCTCCCTTGCAGCTACTCAACTCTGATGATGTAGCACAAAAGCAGCCAGAAACAATACATAAACTAATGGGCACCACTGTGTTCCAGTGAAATTTTATTTACAAAAACAGGCAAGCAACTGGATTTGGCCCGAGGACTGTAGTTTGCTGACTTCTGATCAGAATGGTGGGTATATTACTATACATTCTTTTGAATTTTCAGTGTGTTTTAAAGCTTTCATAATAAACTATTGGCAGGAAAAATATGTCTATGAATTATCCAAAGGTTTTAACTATTATGCAAAGGTTTAAATATTAAAAGCTTATAATTGTCCCCAAGTCTTTGTTTTTATATATGTTCTTTGTTAAAGCCTTCAGATGGTAGACACTCTATCAAATTGTCTCAAGTGTCTTTAGGTTTGGATGTTGAAATCATCCTGATGATTAATCCAAAATGGCAATAGGAAGAAGAAAATTTTCCTCCTTACTTTTCTCCCTCCGTGCTGCATGGTGACTTTCCACTCAAATGGGACCTTTCTGTTCCTGTCGTGGGGGGAGGTGGATGTTTTTGTGGCACAGTTATTTTATATGCAGTGGATGTGCCTTTTTCTGGGCTTGTTTTTTAATGTTCCATTATTTAAAGTTGACATTATCTGAAGTTGACAGCAGTGACTTTTCAAGTTGTGTTATTTCCCTGAATATTTCTGTCTTCATAGTGCTTAAATAATTTGACATATTTTCATTTTCTTCACAATGTGGATTTTTTAAACAGTTTTATCTGATAGTTGTGACATTGATTATTTAAAGACATTAAAAAGAACCTCAATTTGTAGGTGTTTATAATTTCAGCCTGCTGGATAGAGCAAGATGACAAGCAAGACCTAAGACATCATTTAGGGTATATGTAGCCTTCTTGAATTCAGGCAGAAAAAATTCTGTTTCGTCATTGGCTTAATTCATAATCACAGTCAGACCTTGAGAGACAATCATAGTGTCTTTGTTCCTGACAGAATTTTTCTTCAGGCCTATGAAGTCCTTCTGGCCCTAGGGCCAAAACTGTTCCCCATAGAAAACAAAAAATGGGAACACGGAAAAAAATTGTCTATGTGGTAGTATCATTCCCAGCACAATCACAGGTGCTTCTCTTGTGACTCCCAGTCCTCCAGGATGCTAAATGTTGCCTCTCTGCCAAAACTGAGGGTCCTGCCCAGGCTTCCTGCCTCTGGGCTCCTTCATGGAGACCCTTCCCTTAAGGTCTCCCCAGAGGGCTTGGCCCTCTTCCTGTGCTGCAGTCACCTGCACTAAAACCATGGTCGTTCTGGAGAGGCACCATTTTATTTTATTTTATTTTATTTTATTTTATTTTATTTTTAAGGTTATTTATTTTAGAGAGGGAACATGTGTGTATGAGTTGGAAGGAGGGACAGAGGGAGAAGGAGAATCTCCAGCAGACTCCCTGATGAGCACGGAGCCCAATGCAGGGCTCAATCCCACAACCTGAGATCATGACCTGAGCCAAAATCAAGAGTCAGAGGTTTAACCGACTGAGTCACCCAGGTGCCCCGGCACCATTTTAAATAAAGAAACTGAGGCCGAGAGAGGTTAGATTACTATCCTGCCTTCCCTCCTGCTGGGGTGAATCCCCCCCCTTCTGGAATGCTTCTGCCTGGCAGCCCACTACCGTTTCCTGACAAGACTACTCTCTTCATGAAATGGTGCAGACAGTACAAATTCTGAACTCAAAGAGATCAGGGTTCAGCTCACACAACTGCCACTTACTAGTTATGGATTTGGTCAACTTACTTAACCCTACTGTTGTGGCCTGGTGATGGCTCCTAAGACACATCCACATCCTAATCCTGGAACCCATGAATGTTACTTTATTATATGGCAAAGTTTTTGCAGGTATGATTAATTAAGGATCTTGAACTGAGGAGATTATCCTGATTATCTGGGTCGGCCCTAAAGGCCATCCAAGTGTCCATATAAAAAAGAGACAGGGAATGTAGACACCACACACACTGAGGAGAAAGCTGTGTGAAGATGGAGGTGGGGATTGGAGTGTTGGGGCCACAAGCCAAAGAATACGACAGCCACCAGAAGCTGGAAGAGGCAAGGAATGGATGCTCCCCTGAAGCCTCCAGAGGAACCAGCCCCACTGACTTCTTGACTGCAGGCTCCTGGCCTTCAGAACCGTGCGAGAATTAATCTCTGTTGTTTTAAACCACAATTTCATGGTAGTTTGTTACAGCAGCCACAGGAGATTAATACACCTGCTCAGACTCCATTTCCTTATCTGTTTGACAGAAATAAAATATGTGCCTTGCTGGCTGTTTTGATAAGATTAACAAATGTAAAATACTAGCTCAATCTCCTGGCACATGGTAGGCGCACACAGCCGCTATTGTTCCTAATTACCTTCATCATTTCTGAATATGGATAGAAGAGTATAGGCAGCTTATCCTAAACCCATCACCACTGTTTTAAAAATCAGTCAACCAAATCCCCAGTGGTTTATCTTTGTATAGGAAGAACTGCATATTTATTTACAGTTTGTATCAAAATACTGCCTCTCATCAAAAAGCTCTTTTCTATACTGTTGCTATATTATTATGAAGTGCCGGATTTATTCATGCCAATAACCAAATAAGCCATGTTGCATTTTTCCAAGTATTTAATTGTGCATTTTATTGTAAATTACATGTTTAAAAACGGAAAATAAACATTTCCAGCTGTTTTGAGGACAGCAAATCTAAATTCAAACTGCTGAATTCTGGAAAAACTGCGGATCTCTTAAAGTATACTGCAATTAAGAAAAAAAACAACAATGTCAACTTTTGCTTATTCAAGACTTGAACATTCACTGAGGTGTAATTAGGGGAGGGTGGGAGTTTTATGTGATGAAAAATTGCCTCCCCACACACAGAAGTGTAGTAGTAGGGGAGTACTCATTCATTTCACCAACGATTATTACGGCACAGTGCCAGACAATGGAGCATGCAAGGATATGACAGAGCCTCTTTACCATGGAGGGATTCACAGGACAGTGAAGGACATAAACATATAAACAGACAGAGTAAAATTCAGAATAAGTGAAGCTAACATTTACCCTGTGTCTGCTCTGTGCAAGATACTGTATGACCCTTTACATGCATTCTCATCTCATCCTTACAACAACCCTATGAAGTAGGGTTTTGACAAGGCTAACTCCCCAAAGGCCACATGGCTAGTTTAAGAAGAATCTAATTCCTGAGCCCTCTCCCTTAACCAATCCTGCAGAGGCATAAACTACATAATATGAGAACACAGAAAAGGAAGAAACTTACTATGCCTGAAGGAAGTGAGGGGGTTTCGTCTCACAGCTACATTTAAGCTGGACCAAGGATGAATGAATAGGAGTTAAGACTTCATTTTTTAAGGTGGAGAAAAAGTCAAAAGGCACCCCAGCAGGGAGAAGGCTGTGCAAGTAGGAGGCATCAAGAAAGGACTATGTGTTCAAGATGGCTAGAGTGTCATTGAGCTTAGTGGTCAGGAGTAGTACCCTGTACACAAAGAAGGACATCGAATATTTAAATGTTTTGGCGAGAGACCAGATCATATTTGCATTTTGGAAAAATGCCTAAAGATCCTGGAGGATGGGCTACACAAAAAGAAGTCAGTCCTGGAAGCAGGGACTTCTAGTTCAAGATGGGAATCAGAGCATTACCCACTTAACAATTCCAGTTGGATAATCAAACAAATGCAAAAGAAAACATTTTATATTATTGTTGGAAATCAGGGAA
Source organism: Mirounga angustirostris (assembly GCF_029215605.1). Taxonomy (NCBI): domain Eukaryota; kingdom Metazoa; phylum Chordata; class Mammalia; order Carnivora; family Phocidae; genus Mirounga; species Mirounga angustirostris. The sequence goes on from NW_026991714.1 coordinate 120,200,364, forward strand.
GAATGCCATGCACATACCAGAAGACACTGTGGCAGAAGAGATGGCCCTGGTTGGTCACACTCATCTAAAAATGTCTGAAACAAATTTGAAGCTCAGCTGAGAAACTCCCTCCACACACACTACATTAATATTAGACAAAATAGAATCCAATGGAAAAAATAATTTTTAAAAAAGAAAAAAGGGTAATATTAGGTGGATAAAAGGGAAAATTCAACCAAGAATACAGTCATGAGAGCGCCTGGGTGGCTCAGTTGTTAAGCGTCTGCCTTCGGCTCAGGTCATGATCCCAGAGTCCTGGGATGGAGCCCCATGTCGGGCTCCCTGCTCCGTGGGAAGCCTGCTTCTCCCTCTCCCACTCCCCCTGCTGGTGTTCCCTCTCTCACTGTGTCTCTCTCTGTCAAATAAATAAATAAAATCTTAAAAAAAAAAAGAATACAGTCATGAATGATCATGTACCATATAACATAGCGTCAAAATAGATAAAGCCAAAGCTGCTGTAAATACAGAGAAAAGTCTAAAATTGCAACCGTAATAGAAGGCTTCAACATACCTCTCTCTTCTTAGTAGATCTAGTTAACAGAAACAAACATGGTTAGTGTATAAAAGCATAATTGAAAGCTTGAGTTAATAATATATATCACACTTTGTACCATAAGCTTTATGTATTGTATCACATCCTAGTCAACAAGATTTCCACACATTTCAAAAACTAAAATATTGTACAGGCTACATTTCCTAACCATAATACAATTAATAAAAGGAAAAAAACCCAAAAAGGTAAGTCATTTGGTATTATTAAACACTGTCTTAAATAGTTTGAGCCACAAAAGAATATAATACTGCAGTTACAGAATTGAAGAAATAAATAGAACACTACATATCTAAACATGTGGAGAAAAAATGTGAGAAAACTCAGAGGAAAATGTGAAGCTGCAAGTATTTGTATTAAACAAACAAATAAATAATTCAAATATACTTTATTCGAGGAGCTGTAAAAAGCACCAAGAAATAAAGGAAATATGAGGAAAGACACAATGCAGCAGCTCACAGCGTAACCTAATCAATTCAAAGTATTAATTATTTTAAGAAATGGTTCATTTTTAAAGATCAATAAAACTGGGCACCTGGGTGGCTCAGTTGGTTAAGCGACTGCCCTCGGCTCAGGTCATGATCCTGGAGTTCCCTGGATCGAGTCCCGCATCGGGCTCCCTGCTCGGCAGGGAGTCTGCTTTGCCCTCTGACCCTATCCCCTCTCATGTGTTCTCTCTCATTCTCTCTCTCACAAATAAATAAATAAAATCTTTAAAAAAAAAAAGATCAGTAAAACTTAACTCTGGAAAGCTTAATCAAGGTAAGAAGAAAAAACACAAATGTACTACATAAGGAATGAGAAATGGGACACAAACAAATTTTTTAAATTTCAACTAAATAGACAATTTTCTGAAAATATGTATAGATATATATTATAAAATCTTTGGTGAAAAGATGATAAATCTAGTAGGATAGTAACCACAGGGGAAGCTTTTTAATGAATCAAAAATATCCCCTCAAAGATACCAAGTTAAAGTCTCATGTTGTTTCACAGATTGGTTCTTGCAAATCTTAAAGAGGAATACATAATTTATATGCTCAAGAACACAGAAAAAGAAGGAATGTTGCCCAATTCATTTTACCAGATGATATGACTTTGGTACTTAAACCTGAAAAAATATGCAAAAAATACAATTATCTAACATATAGATTCAAAATTCTAAATAAAATATTGAAATTATAGCCTAGCAGTATATCTTTAGAATAACTTAATTTAGAATTCAATTAATGTAATTCACCATGTTAACAAACTAAAAATGTAAAAGCCATGTGATCATCTCAATAGACCTAAAGAAAGCATTTGACATCTAATTCTCAGTGAACTAGGAATACAAGGGAACTTTCTCAACACATTAAAAAATACCTATGAAAAATGTACAGCTAATATCAAACTCAGTGGTGAAGGTCAGGAACAAGACAAGGCACTCTTAGCACTTCTAGTCACCATTGTACTGGAGATGCTGGCCAGTGCAATAGGTAAGGATAAAATAAAAAGCATCCAGATTGTTAAAGAAGAGGTAAAACTGTTGTTACTCACAGATGGCATATTTGTCTGTGTAAAAGTCTGACGGAATCTACAAAAAAGGTACCAGAAACTCATAAGTGAGTCTAGCAACATTGCAGGATACAAGATCAATACAAAAGAAAAAAATCAATTGTATTTATATACTGCAATGAACAATGAAAATTTTATATTTTAAAATAATACTATTCACAATAACAAAATAATATTTTAGGGGGGGCACCTGGGTGGCTCAGTCGGTTAAGCATCTGCCTTTGGCTTAGGTCATGATCTGGGGTCCTGGGATCAAGCCCCAGGTTGTCATCGGGTCCCCGCTCAGCGGAGGTCTGCTTCTCCCTCTCCCTCTGCCCCTCCCTCTGCTTGTGCTCTCTCTCAAATAAATAAATGATTTTTTCAATTTTTTAAATATTTTAGGGATAAATCTGACAAAAGATGTAGAGTGTCTATGCTCTGAAATCTACAAAACCTTGAGAAAAAAAATTAAAGAAAAACTAAATACATAGGCATACCATGTTCCTAAGTTTGAAAATTCAATATTGTTAAGATGGTGATTTTTCCCAAATTGGTCTATAGATTCAACACAATCCCAATCAAAATATCGGCAATTTTTTTAAGAAGTGAACAAGCTAATTCTAAAATTCACATGGAAATACAAAGGACCTAAAAGCTGAAATAACACTGAAAAAGACCAAAGTTGGAGGACTAACACTAACTGATTTCAATACCTTTTAAAGAGCTATAATAATCAAGATAGTGTGGTATTGGCTTAAAGATAGATAAATTGACAATGGAACAGAATAGAGAATTTAGAAAAAAATGCATACATTAAGAACTAATTTTTGGCAAGTGCAAAGGCGTGAAAAAATTCTTCAAAGAATAGTCTTTCCAACAAAGGGTGCTGGAAACTTAAATACTCTATACAAAAAAACAGCAACATCTGATCCATACCTTGCACCATATACAAAGATTAACTCAAATGGATCATAGACCCAAATGTAAGACCTAAAGGTATAAAACTTACAGAAGAAAATAGAGGATATATTTGAGACCTTGGGTTGGGCCAAGATATCTTAAATATGACAATGAAAGCACAATCCATAAAAGAAAAAAATGATAAATTGGACTTCATCAAAATTAAAAACGGTTATTCTGCAAAAGACACTGTTAAGAAATGAAAAAGATAAGCAACAGAAAGGGAGAACATATTTGCCAAGCATGTACCTGAGAAAAGATTTATATGCTGAATATATAAAGAATTCTCAAAATTTAACAGTAAGGAGACAAAGAACCCACTTTTTTAAAATAGGCAAAATTTTTAGGCACTTCACCAACAAAGATATATGGATGGCAAATAAGCACATAAAAAGATGCTCAACATCACTGGTCATTATGGAAATGCAAATTAAAGCCACAAGGAACTACCACTATATACCTATTAGAATAGCTTAAATTTAAAAGACTGACCATACCAAGTGTTGGTAAGGATGTGAAGGAACTGGAACTCTCATACAATGCTGAAGGAAGTGTTAAGTGGTACCACAATTTTGGAAAATAGGTTGGCTCTTTGTTTTAAAAGTTAAACATTCTTCTCAGGTTTCCCACCACAGATTCTTTTGCCTGTTTCAGAATTTCATCTAAATAGAATCACACAGTATTATTAAATCATTTTGGATAAAGCTTCTTTCATTCATCACAATGCCTTTTAAGTTTATCTGTATTGTTGCATGTATCAGTAGTTCTTTTCTTTTTACCACTGAACAGTATTCAACTGTATGAATAAACTGTAGTGTGTTTATCTATTCTCTTATGCATGGACATCTGGGCTGTTTCCAGCTTGGGGTTATTATGAGTAAGGCTATGAATGTTCTTGCACAAGTCTTTCTGTGGACCATGTTTTCATTTCTCTTGGGTAGATGCCTAGGAATTAAATATCTGGATCATAAAGTGAGTCCGTTTCCTTTAATAAGGTATTGCCAGAACTTTTTCCAAAGTGGTTGTACTATCTTAGATCTTCACCAACAATGTACAGAAGTTTCTGTTCTGAGTAGGTACTGACAGAGCACAATTGTGAGCAACTTTCTGGGGTGCTGGAAATGTCCAAATCTTTATATGGGTTCTGGGAGGCACATATGCATGTATTTGTCAAAACTCAGCATAGGTACACTTTTGTGTACATTTCATTTCATGTAAACTTTGTATCACAAGAAAAAACTGCAAACAATACTGAATACTGGCTAATGATTTGGTTACTGAAATATATAGGGGGAATCATACTGGTGTTTGTAATTTACTTTGTAACGCATCAAAAAAAAAAAAAGACTGGACAGAAGGAGGTGGACAGAGTGATGATTGCATTGATATTTGTCTCATAAAGCAAGTAAATAAAATGTTAATGACAGAATTTTATACTGGGTAGAAAGGAGGTCACTGTAAAAATCTTTTCAACTTCACTATATGTTTAAAATATTTCAAAAAAATGCTGAAACTGAAAAAAGGTGCAATAAACATATACCTACAACAGGAGCCAACTATTCCACTCCACTCCTGGGTATCTACCCAAGAGAAATTAAAGCATACATCCATACAAAGACTTGTACACGGATGTTCAAAGCCACCCCCCCCCCAAAAAAAGTTCATACTGTATGATTTCACTTACATAAAATTCTAGAAGATGAAAACTAATCTATGGTGACAGAAAGCAGAACACTAACTGCCTGGAGATAGGATGTGGGATGGATTGTGGGGAAGGGCAGGGAGGGGAAGAGGGAAAGATTACAAATGAGAATGAGGAAGTATTTGGGCCTGACTGTGGTGATGGTTTCACAGTTATGTACATGTGTCAAAACTTATCAGATTTTACACTTTAAGTAGACACAATTTAGGGTTTATCAGTTGTACCTCAATAAAGCTAGGGGGTGATTTGTTTGGGTTTTTAAATCCTAAAGAAAATATCAGAAATTTTAATCCATCTAAAAAATGTTTTAGAAGATTTTAATAATGTAAGATTTAAGCAATGAATGAAAAGATTATATAATATTGGAAAATTATTAATTGCTAAATTATATTTAAAATTTTACATTTTAAATATTTATTTATTTGAGATAGAGAGAATGAGAGAGACAGAGAAAACACGAGTTGGGGGCAGAGGAAGAGAAGCAGGCTCCCCGCTGAGCAGTGAGTCTGATGCAGGCTCAATCCCAGGACCCTGGGATCCTGACCTGAGCTGAAGGCAGACGCTTAACTGACTGAGCCGCCCCGGTGTACTGAAATTTTAAATTTTAATTAATATTTAAAATTCTGTATTTTTTTTTAAAGATTTTATTTATTTATTTGAGAGAGAGAGAATGAGAGAGAGCAAGCACATGAGAGGGGGGAGGGTCAGAGGGAGAAGCAGGCTCCCTGCCGAGCAGGGAGCCCGATGCGGGACTCAATCCAGGGACTCCAGGATCATGGCCTGAGCCGAAGGCAGTCGCTTAACCAACTGAGCCACCCAGGCGCCCAAAATTCTGTATTTTTAATTCTAAGATAATTCATAAATATTTCGTAAAATGATTTTTAGAAGTTTCTCAAGCTGATATCCAAAATGGTATTAATGGTAAAATCCTATATGGTTTCCCATGAAGTCAAGAATGCCCAATATTGCTACTTTTATTGTTTTTTTAATTAATCTGACATTCCTAACTAATAAAATTAAATAAGTAAATTGAATAAGAGATATAAATTTTGGAAAAGAAGTGATAGAAATGTCATTATTTGTACATGAACTGGTTTTCTACCAAAATTTGTAAAAATAAATCAAATGGAAGAGTAGTGGAAGAAATTCCAGTAAGTAGGTGGTTTGTTATGAAACATGTAAAAATAATCATTTTCATATTTACTAAAAACAACAAAAATACAGAATATTCCAGAATACCTTTAAAATAAATATGCAGACCTGGGGCACCTGGGTGGCTCAGTCAATCAAGTGTCTGACTCTTGATTTTGGCTCAGGTCATGATCTCATGGGTCACGAGATCAAGCCCAGCATCAGGCTCTGCATGGGGCATGGAGCCAGCTTGGAATTTTCTCTCTCCTTCTCCCTCTGTCCCGCCCCCGACCCCCCACCCACCACCCCACACCCTCACGCTTTCTCTAAATAAATAAATAAAAATGCAGACTTAATATGGAAAAAAGTTGCAAGTCTTTATTGGACTTGGAAAACTAGAGAGATGTTTTATGATCCTGGAATAGGAAGGTTCGGTGGTAAGATGTAAATTCTGTAGAAATTAATCCAAAACAACACTATGACAGTAAAAATATCAACAGAATTTCTCTTCAGTTTGACATGATTCAAAATTTTATCTGCAAGAATAAACATACAAGAACAAAAAACAACAATGTTGAGAAGGAATATCAGTGGAAACCTGGAAACCTGCCCAACAAGTTAATAAAATGTACTAAGAAAGCACAATAACTTAAATATTAGGCTGGAATTTGGACAGTTGTAGGCAGATCAGTGGAACAGAGTTTAACATCCAGAGAAAGACCAGGATCTGATGCCAGTAGCACCTCAAATCAACTCAACATTAAAAGTGTAAAAACTGACAATAAAGACTGTAAACTTCTAACAGAAAATACCACAAACAAAAATGAAAAGACAGGTTGTGGGGAGAAAAATACAACATGTGTGACAGAAAAGAAGGTTAGTTATTCACATACAAAAGGATCTCTAACAAAATAATGTGCCTCATTAGAAAAATGTGCAAAATGCTAAACAGTGAATTTTTAAGAAATAATAATGATGAATAGACAAAGAATGAACATAATCATTATTATAAATCTGAGAAATGCATATTAAAATAATGAGATAAAGATTTTCACCTGTCGAATGGGCAAAGATACAAAAGCATAATAATACCAAATATTCACGAAAGTGACTTTTTGTTGCATTTGGCCAAAGGGAGGCACCAGAAAGAGATAGGAAGCAGGGGAGAAAGATTGGAATTTTTATTCCCCACATTAGGGCTGCTGTTTGCCATGCTGTTCTTCTACCTCTATCCACAATACCCGTTAGATGGCCCACCAAGAAGCTACAGCTCCCATCAGGTTCTAATAATAGCTTCCTCCCCATACCTCTTCAGACCCACGGGCCTTAGGTAGAAAAGATTTCCTGCGATACCTAGTCCCTGGATATTCCAGCCTGCTGGTTCCCCTAACCCTGTCCCCACCCTTCTGTAAATGCTCCCTTTATTAAACTAACTCCCTTTAGCAACCTGGTTTCCTGACAGGACCCTGACTGATACATAACCCTACAGTATGAATTTATTGTTTAATTTAGTGTGTGTGTGTATAAATGCAAATGTGCACTTACATGTAGGTAGAGACACTCAGAAAAATATCAGGATGTTTAAACACTAAAATGTGTTACGACAGATAACTTAGAAACACACACACACATATATATATACACATACACATATACATAATATAAATTCAATAAATGATAAAGAACGTAGAAAAGAATCAGTTCAAAAAATGCCATCACTTAGCTTTTTGTCCAAAAAGTCTATTTACACCTTAACTATAAAAAGATTATTTTAGGGGCACCTGGCTGGGTCAGTCGGTAGAGTGTGCAACTCTTGATCTCAGGATTCTGAATTCGAGCCCCACATTGGCTATAGAGATTACTTTAAAAAAATAAAATCTTTAAAAATATATATGCAAAGACTATTCTAAAATTGCATGTGAAAAAATTAAAACCTTAAAAGAAGAAAATATAAATTAAAATTTACCCAATCTCGGAGCAATAGGAATTTATAAGCTCCACAGGAAGGTTGGATGGGGAAGGTTTGGAAAAGATGAATCAACCTACCATTTAAAAAACTTAATTTATACTGGCTATAAATGAAACTAAATAAAAGTGTATACAAAAAAATAATTATTATAAGACCAACAAGAAGTTCAGATCATTAATATAGAAAGGACAATAGCCAATGAGAAAAGAACTTGAATGGAAAGTCCACAATTTTTATACCTCCTTTCGAAACATTCAAGCCCCATCTCTTGTGGCCCCTTCTCAAACCTATGCCTGTTCCTTTGGCTTAGAATTCTCACCCCTTCCCAACCAAATGTTATCCCAAAACCCCACCTCCCTGGCAAGTCTCACCGTATCTGCCAACTTCACAGGCAAACATCTTACCTGGCAAAACCCCAGCCAGAAACCCCCCACCCACCTCTGTGCCTACACCCAGGCAACTTATGTTGCTGGGGAAAACCACACAACCATGCAGATGATTTGGCTTTGAGTGAATGACCGTAAATCCCAATCAGATAGATATCCCGCCTGTCCTGCTCTTAAAGACAGTAACTGAATTTTAAAGCATTGTCTACAAACTGGATCCACTTCCTTATCTCTCGTTCACTTTCAGTCTCCCCCCATCTACCCCCTTCACTCACCCACTCTAATAATGTGTTTCTTAATCAGGTTGCCAAATCCCATAGACACTTTTCAGTCTTCAATCCTATTAAACCTCTCAACTGACCACATCCTCCGCATTGAAACGTCATTCTCTTCTGATTCCGTGAAACTTCACTCTGCTTTGTTTCCTCTTTACCTTCCTGCTTGCCCTTTCTCAGTCTCATTTTCCAGCTTCCCTTCTCTTGCCAATGTCTAAAGAGTAGAGTATTCCAGGCCTCTATTCTGGGGTCTTCTCATTCTATATTGGATGATCTCATCCATTCACATTTATTCTAACATCAGTTCTGTGCTACCAACTTCCAGATTTTTACCTCCAAACCAGGTTTCTCTCCTGACCTCAAGACCCATATCACCGCTACATTCTTGACATCTCCATCTGGATGTCTTGTAAGCTTCTCAGATCTGATGTGTTCAAAGCGGAGCTCTTCCCTTTCTACACCCTCCCCCATCCAAGCCTGTTGCTCCACATGTCAGTAAATGACACCTCCATCAAACCAGTTGCTTAAACCAAAAACCTGGAAGTCCTCATTGATATTTCCCTCTTCCTTACCTTCCAGATCTAATCCATTACCAGTTTTTGCTCATTCAACCTCCAAAATAGATCTCAAACCTATTCTCCTCTACTGAGGACTTGGCCCCATCCAAGCCACCTTCATTTCCCTGCTAGACTACTTTCAGAGCCTTTTGACACTTCTCACTCCCACTGTTCCCTTTCTCCAATCCATTCATCACATAATGGCCAGGAAAATACTCTTGAAATGTAAATCTGATCAAAACTCTTCATTGGCTTCCTATTAAAATTAGGATAAAAATCCAGACTCCTCACCATGATTCTACAATATCTGGCTCCATGTATGTTTTTTACTTCATTTCGTATCCTTTCTGACTTCTCATTCTACTCCAGCGACACTGCTCTTCTTTCAAGTCCTCAAACATACCAAACTCTTCCCATGTCAGGGAGGTCACGTGTGCTTTTCTCTCTACCAAACCATTTCCCATGACTCCTTGCCTGTCTAACCCCTATTTGTCCTTCTGGTCTCAGTTTAAAAGTCATTCCCTCTAAGCCAAGAGGCTTTCCCCAACCACCACTAACCCCCCCCAATCTAAATTTGGTCTATCTATTATACCATCTTATACTTTGCTTTCATAGAAGTTACTTTGGTTTGTATTATATACTTATTTATGCAATTATTTCTAAGTGTTTTCCCACTAGAGCTAGATCATATACTGCATGAGGACAGGTGCCAGCAAATATTTGCTTGGCTCATCACTTTTATAACCAGCACTCTGCCAGCACCTGGCACACGGTCTTGCTTTTTTTTTTTTTTTCCCCCAACAATTGGATTAATGAATACATGAAGATTCAGCTCAAGCCTTACTTCTTCTATAATTTCTTTCTCAATCACCCTTCTGTTCCCCCACACTGGTAAATTTCAGCATGTGTTTCCTTGTTCCCCACTGGGTACTGTACATATAACTCACACTTGACAGTCTCACTGAACTTCTTTTGGGTCCTTAGATGAGCCATTACTCTGTTGTTTCTGTGTCTTCACATATGCTATTCCCTCTACCTGCAATACTGCTTTGCTCATTTAACTAAATAATCCTACTCACATGGTCAGGGTCAATTAATGTTAAAGAATGAATTGTGAACCTGCTTGAACAGCTCCCTCCCTAAGAAGGTGAGAGTAGATCTGCTTAGAAGATCTACTTCTTACACTAAAATTTTCAATGTGATAATCACATTAGAAATAGGAAATTCTAGGGGCACCTGGGTGGTTCAGTCAGTTGAGCGTCTGACTCGATTTCAGCTCAGGTCATGATCTCAGAGTGGTGTAATCAAGCTCCGCATCAGGCTCTGTGCTGGGCATGGAGCCTGCTTGAGATTCTCTCCTTCTCCCTCAGCCCCTCCCTGCCCCAACTCTCTCTCTCTAAATAATAATAATAATAATAATAATAATAATAATAATAATAATAATAATAAAAAAAATTGGAAATTCTAAAATGACCGACTACTGTTCCCAGAATCACACTTTGCTGCTGAAAGTATTACAGACTTAACTCTACCTCCAGCCAATGGAGAGGAAATAAATAAACCAGTTTCTCTGAATTGGCCTCAAGGGACAGTGTCAGTGCTATCTGTGCTAACAAAATTTCAGGCAAAAAAGTAATGATTACATGAGAGTGCCTAATTTTCTACATAGCTGATTGGCTTTTTCAGAAGAACAGCCTTGAAAGTATCCAGAAATCAATTGGGTAATGCACACTCAGCAACCCCAAAGTTGACATAGGATGAAAACCAGGGAGACCTTAATAGGCACTGTCCAAGTAAAGATGTGCCCTGAGAACAGAGAAAAAGGAAATGACTGACATATACTGATACAGAGTCAATCATCAATGATATGGCATGCGCTATTTTTTTATAATAACTATGTCGCAGTCACCATAGGTTGGCTTACTTGGCATCCATCGCTACCCTTTGTTCCTTGGCTTCCTCTACTGTAGAAGCTAGGGAAGCTAAATAATCACTTTCCCAGCCTTTCTCAAAACTAAGGATGGCTAGATAAAAAGTTTTGGCTGAATAAGATACCTCCATTCTCCCATTAGCTTAAATCAAAAACTTGGAGTCATCCCTGACTCCTCTCTCCCACACCCCACATCTGCTCCATTAGCAAATTGTTTGCTCCATTTGTGTGATATATTCCAAGTCCAAATATTCCTCACACTTCCACCACTATTATCTTGCTCTAAGTCAGCATTATCTGTTGTCTGAGCTATGGCAATGGTCTCCTATTTGGTCTTTCTGCTTCCATCCTCCCCCCTACAACCTATTTTCCAAAGAACCCCTGAAGATCTTTTTAAAAATGCAAGCCTCATCATATTACTCCTTTGCTCAAAACTTTCCAATGTCTTGGGGCGCCTGGGTGGCTCAGTCGTTAAGTGTCTGCCTTCGGCTCAGGTCATGATCCCAGTGTCCTGGGATCGAGCCCCTCATCGGGCTCCCTGCTTAGCAGGAAGCCTGCTTCCCACTCCCACTCCCCTGCTTGTGTTCCCTCTCTCACTGTGTCTCTATCTGTCAAATAAATAAATAAAATCTTTAAAAAAAAAAAACTTTCCAATGTCTTTAAATACAGTAAAATATAAACTCCTTGCCATAATCTACAAGGCCTTGCATGATCTGACTTCCAGCTTCCTCTGTGGCCACCCCTCTGCTGCTTGCTCACTCTGTCCAGCATCACTGGCCTCCTTGCTCTTACTCAAACATGCCAAGCACATTCCTCATTAGAGCCTTTCTGTTTGCTGTTCCCTTTGCCTGGAACACTCTTCCTCCAGACACATTTCCCCCTCATTTATTCAGACCTCTACTCAACTATCACCCTATCAGGGGCAACTTCCCCAAACACTATTATCTAAAATAGCATGCTGCCCATCATTCTCTACCATCTACCTTTCCTAACTTCGTTGCACACATTGCTACTTGGCTTTATCTTTAATATGTATTGATTTCTTTATTATCTCTCTAACACATACATACACACATACACACGTATATACATGCACACTATTTTATTTACCAGTATATCCCCAGCATCTAAAAAAGTGCTTCACATGTAGTAGGAGCTCAATAATTATATTTGTTGAGTTAGTAAAGTTTCCATAGACCTCTGCCCATACTTGAGTTATACCATATCACCATTCTTTATCATTTCTTTTATATTTTCTAGGTTAATAATTATGGCAGACATTGTTCATTGTCCACCCATCACTTAAGCCTCATACCCTGCTTCCATGACAATAAAATTTTGATCTGTTTGGGCAACCATAGAGCCATTGATCTATCCCAATCCTAAATGATGAATCATGATTTTCCTAGACTAGTCATGGTTATTCTATTCCACTTTGCCATGATTGTTATACAATAGACATGCGATCTGATTTTGTCAAAGGGAAAGTTAACTAAAAGGTTTCTCTTCTCAAATAAAAGACAGAGTCTTAGAAGTAGCTAATCTTTTGTGCCTGTCTCTTCTTTCCTTCTTGGAGTATGAGTGTGAAGATAAATGTTCAGAGCTGTAGCAGTTATCTTGCAGCCATGAGGTGACATGCATGAAGACTAAAAGTCACTCAGTGAGGATAGTAAAATGGAAAAGTAGAAAGACAATAGGTCCCTGATGACATCATTGAGCCAGTGACTAAACTTGGAACTGCCTACTTCCAAAGTTTTTATTAAGTGAACAATAAATGTCCTTATGGCTTGGGGTGCCTGGGTGGCTCAGTTGGTTAAGCGACTGCCTTCGGCTCAGGTCATGATCCTGGAGTCCCGGGATCGAGTCCCGCATCGGGCTCTCTGCTCTGCAGGGAGTCTGCTTCTCCCTCTGCCCCTCCCCCTCTCATGCTCTCTCTCTCTCATTCTCTCTCTCAAATAAATAAATAAAATCTTTAAAAAAAAAATGTCCTTATGGCTTAAGCTATTGTTAGTTTGGTTTTCCTTCATTAACTACCAAATGAAATCCTAACTGATTCAGTTATTTTATTTATGAGTGTGTTTGTGAGAACAAATGTATTTTTCCTTTACATAGAACATTCTAGTTAAGAAAAGGAAAGGAAGGGCGCCTGGGTGGCTCAGTCGTTAAGCGTCTGCCTTCGGCTCAGGTCATGATCCCAGGGTCCTGGGATTGAGCCCCACATCTGGTTCCCTGCTCAGCAGGAAGCCTGCTCCTCCTCCTTCCACTCCCCCTGCTTGTGTTCCCTCTCTCGCTGTGTCTCTCTCTGTCGAATAAATAAATAAAATCTTAAAAAAAAAAAAAAAGAAAAGGGAAGGAAGAAGGGAGAGAGGAAAGGGAGAAACAAACTCAACAAACTAACTTGTGGATGACATAATCCTGGAAGTGGAATAAATTACAGGAAGGATAATTACGTGTGTGTGTATGTGTGTGTGTATGTATATATATGTATGTATGTAGATATATGTATATATATCTCCCTCACTCATCACCTAGTCTCAACCTCCTCCACTTTGTCTTTATCCAATCTTTCCACTGATATTGAAGGATCATAAACTAAGCCACTGTTTTCATACATCTACCACCACACTATAAAACCTTTAATGGCTTCTCCTAATTTATCAGAGAATGTTCATCTAGTTAGCATTGAAAGATTCTAAGATCCAGTCACACCAATTCATTGAATTTACCTCCCACTATCTCCTAACCTAAGCCTTCCTGCTCAAATAAACAAATAAGAACAAACTCTCCTTACTGAATTCTTATTCCTTATTACATCTAAGTAATTGATCTTGACATTCCTAGTTGCTGAATGACCCAGTAGACAAAGTAGGTATTTAAAACACTAGCAAAGCAGAAAGAGAGAGATGACTATAATGGACTTACCCCAAATTTTGCAACCAGAAAATATGGAATAAGCCATTTTAATTTCATCATATATGCAGGTTTTGTGCTTTACAGTTTTAGAATTGTTTATTTTGAATTACATCTGGTATACAAACATCATAAATTTTCTTCTAAAGGTTAAATTAAGTGCTGACCATTTAGAACACATCTTCTATCTAAAGCCTGCTCCATCCCTCGAGTGCAAGTCAAAATCCAATCTTCTCCAAATAACCTAAGACCACAATAGGATCTTCTTAATTGCATTTTTAGTTTTTATTAAAAACAGTTCATTAAAAATAATATTTGTTAAGAATATTAAAAACTGGACTCAAGTTTTCACTTAAATATACACACTTATTTGTATTGTAAACTGTTCTATGTGAGTTATAGCTCCTCTCTCTTATTAGACTCAAAATTTCCCACTCACAAAATCACCCTCTAGAACGCATCGTACTTTCGCTTTTGTCTCCCACATTGCAACTAGAACAGTAAGAATGCAATGAATACCTTTTGAACCCCTGACCCGCCAGTTTACATAACCAGTGTGCAAATGAATGTTTGAATAAAAATATTTTATGTTTCAAGAGTTATCAGCAAACTATTAGGCTAAAGATAAATCTCGGATTAAGTTATAAAGCAAGATACTATAATCAGCATCAATAAATGAAGAACTGAATCCTCCTTTATGAAGTTCTGCAGGAGTCCACCAATTTTAACCAATTGCTCTTGCAGAGTCTCTCCTAACAGGCAAGGGAAGAGCCACCCAGGAACTCCTTTGGTCAGACATTAATCATCCTTACCCATTCCCGCTCCTGTCCCTCTCACCCAGCACTACTATTACCCGCATCATCAAAAATATGTCTGTTTTAAATCAGAACATAGATTGGCAACCAACAGCATCTATGCCTTATCAGAACTGATTGCCAACACATGCCAACCCCCCTGCTGCCTATGATTGTCTGCTACCTGCCTCACTGACAAAAACTGGCGGCCAGCTTGCTTCTTCCTCCACTTCATTGTTAGCGGGCTATCCTGCTCCCTCCCTGTTTGGAAATCATGTCCAAAGATGCTCTCCATGAGCTGCCTCCAACATGCCAAAGGGAAGGGAGGAGTACTTTGGCACCCTAATTTTAAAAAGGTGCCAGCCCATGATGTAAAAGGAAGACAATATTCTTCTGCAAATGTGGACACTGCCTATTTCCGTTACTGCAGTCATTAGCTGATGTCCTTGGCAGAGAACATATCGAGTAAGCATTTCCAGGATGGGCCTGCAGCCTTGGAAATATATCATCCAAAACAAAAAGCCAAACTTCTGATTGTTTCTCAACTTGCACCCACATATTTGCCAAGACACCTCATTTTAAAACAAATTTTTTAACAAAGCAAGAGCCAAATTCATATTCCCTCTATCCCCATGCCAATGACAGGTCATTCTGATTTTTACTTTTCTTTTTGGCCTGTTTTCTTTCCCTTCTCAATTAAACATTTTCTGTCACCAGTAACTACTGCATTTCCCATTTGCCCATTTCTGTTCCCTGGCCTCATTTTTCCTGTCCTCTACCTGAACAATAGAAATTTAAAAAACTAAACTGAATTTTGGGTAATCTATAATTGAGATTTTAAGGTCAGTATATTAAAAACTGGATATGAATAGGACCTGACTCAATAGATAATTTATTTCCTTATAAATCTGAATATAGATGTGTTTAAGATTCATTATACTTCTAAAGAGAAATGTAAAGTTTTTCTCAGGAAACTTATTTTGGAAAGTTGTGTACTCACATTATGCCAATGTCACATTATGATAGATAATAAAATTGAACTATTATAAACTCTTTTCTATTAGATTCAATGACATGAGTTTAACAGGCAATCCAGAGCTCCAACTTCAACTTCAAGTCCAGTGTTAAAATACCTGATTATCATATGCTCCACTTAATGAGTAACTAGCTGGAGAGTGAGATCTCTTTGATTGCAGCATGATATGTACATACCAGACCACTGTTTTTTCCTATTTTTAGCACAGTTAAAGAGTAACAAGTATGTTTTAGAAGGCCATGGAAAAATACCACATAGCTAGGAATGTTGAAAAAAAATAAATGCTTCTAATTACAAGTTAAGTTGCTCTCATTCTGGGCTTGATTTTCCTTAGGGTCTTAGAAGGATATTATATGATATATCAAGCCACAGAAACAAAAAATAACTTCCACCAACATCCTATTATTTAAGGCTGGGTTGTCTAGTGTGAAAACTAGGTCTTCAAGCACTGATTCAAGCATACCCATAATTTTTAACCTTTTCCTAAGAATTGATCAAGATCTGAGTCCCAATTCTACCACTCAATAGCTGTGACATTAGCTTTTCTGGATTTCAGTTTTCTTCATTTGTAAAACAGAGTTAATAACCCACTTCACAGAACTGTTGTGAGGATTAAATGAGAGAATATATATGAAATACCTAGTTCAGAGGCTAGAATCTAGTGAATTTCCTTCAAACCCCTCTTTATCTTCAAACTTCCATGCTTACTATTATGAGCCAATAGGGATGTATGTGAGCGTCCTTTCCACTCCTCTATAGCGATGAGTTAAATGAGTATCTTTGTTTATAGGTGGTCTTGCAAAAAATATTGTTTTGTGTGTGCACATAATTTTAATTTATATAAATAGTATTATATAATATATCTCATTCTACTCCTTACCCTTTTTATTTTTTGGTTTAGGGCATGGAGGAGTTCTTTGTTTCTTATTACTGTAGTTTGGGAAAAATATAAAACTGTTATGAATTAGTCCTTCATAGCTCCTTTTCAAAAGAGAGACTTTCTAAGTCAGGTATGCCCAGACTTGCTTGGAACAACTTTATCTGAAAAGATTAGATATACGTGCAAAGCAAATACATGATGAAAGCATGCAGGAGGTTTTTTTTATCTGCAGAGGTGGGAGGGTGCGGTGGATGCTCCAGGGTTGAGTTAATCATATTCTTCACAGTCCATTATCATCATTGGTCTGTGCAAGGCCTCGCCCTTATTTAATTTATTTATTCCCTTTAATCATCATTCTTCATGCCTTGTTCCTTCACCCCCTGATAGGCAGCCATGCCGATGAGTTGAATGGGTATCTTTTTGTTTATTAAGTGTACTTGCAAAATATATTGTTTTGTGGAAAGATAATTTTAATTTGTTTAAACAGTATCACTCTGTATCTTTTCATTTCTTATTTTTGTCACTCTGCACTATGCTTTTAAGTTCATCTTTAGTGCCATGTGTAAATCTAAAATCTACTTAGCCATTTCTAATTCTTTTTTGTTCCCATGGTGTGCAACGATCATATGTTACCTAACCACTTTCCCAGCAATGGACACTCAAGAAAGCATCAAACCACCTACCACCACAAATAATGCTGAAATGAAAATTTCTATGAGTTCCTACATTTACCTGTATGACATTTCTTTGACATATATACCCAAGAGTAGAACTGCTATATACTAGCAATATAACTATATGCTATGTACTAGTATACAAGTAGAGTATAATATACTCGCTATAAACCTCTAATTTTATCAAGTAATGCTGGATAATGCCTGTCTAACAGTACCAGCAGTACCTGGGAGTTCCTATAACATCAAACCTGGCATGACATAGCTTTCTAATAAGTGAAAACTGATATCTCATTGTTTTAACTTGCATTTCTCAATTACTGATACATTTCTTCATGTGCTTGTTGGAGTTTCCTATACTGTAAATCAGGCAATTTGTGTTCCTGTCCTTTGCACATTTTCCTATTAGAATTATTGTCTTTTTCTTGTTGATTTGTAGGCGTTCTTTGGATATATTAAATATTAATTTCTTGTCAGTTTTAAAATTTCAAAATATATTCACATTATGTCATCTATTAATTTTGTCCACAGTATCCTTTGTGGTAACTGTTAATTTTGATGTAATACCTTTGTCTTATGATCTGTGCTTTTGGACTTTTGTTAAGTCTTCTTTCCTTGCCCCTGGGTTACAAAAAATATTCTTTTAAGTTGGCTTCTATTAGCTTTGTAGCTTACCTTCCTCATGTCAGTCTTTCAGCCATCGAGACTCCAACTTTGCATGTGAGCTTAGGTAGGAATTCAGTTTTATTTTTCTTCATGTACTGAGCCAATTTTCCCAACACCACTGCTAATAAAATCTATAACACCCAGTGCTCATCACATCACGTGTCCTCCTTAATGCCCGTCACTCAGTTACCCCATCCCCTACTTACCTCCCCTCCAGCAACCCTCAGTTTGTTTCCTGTAGTTGAGTCTCTCCATGGTTTATCTCCCTCTCTGATTTCTTCCCATTCTGTTTTCCCTCCCTTACCTATGATCCTCTGCACTGTTTCTTATATTCCACATACCAGGATGTTTATAATGCTGAGGTTAAAATACTGAGATTTCATAAGAAAAGTGAATTGTAGTGAAAATGATTCAATAGTCAAGAATTTCACACTGCCAACACTTGATTCTCTTTACTCTTCAAAGAAAGAAATCTATGGTATATTAATGGGCATATTTTAAAACTGCAACCAGATGCTGCAAGAGGATACCAAGAAATATTTCTTAGAGCCATATACAACCGAGGAGTGTGTTATTAGATATTCAAATGTTTGAAAAACTTGAAGCATTAGCATCTGACTGAGAACTAAATGTGCTGTTCAGAGAAAAATCTCCCCACACTTTCAGATCTGTATTCAATCCAAAAATCCAAAACTATCTGACAAAGTCTGCAAACACTTTTTCCCACTTCTAATGACTTAAAAGCATTTAGCATTTTCTAATTTAGAAGAAAATAAAGAGTAAGAAAACAGCTACATAAAACCTGAACTACAGTTCAAGTCATCCATGATCAAACCTGTCAGAGAGTATTATTAATTTAATATGCTTTACTTTTTTAAATGCCAATAGATTTTAAACCTAAAATTGGTGATTTATATATGCTCTAAAAATCCATTAAGTGGCCCATGGACATCCAAAGTTAGAGAAACACAGGTGATAATAAGTTATGATGAGAGAGCGTTTTACTCTGTGCCTCTGCATACCACTGATTCACAGCTTGCATCCAAGGTTTCCGGCAGGAGCCAGAAGAGAGTCACTCTCTTCCTCGAAACATGTTGTTACTATACCAAACTATTTTTATAAACAAGAAAACTGTAATTTGGATAAGTAAAACGAGCAGAGTCATATAGATTGCACATACCAGAAGCAGATCTAACTCAGGTCTTCCCACCCCTAATTCAGATTCTGCTTTGCACCATTCCTTCTCAGAATTGGAGCCTTTGGGTGCATTTGGCATAGTACAGTGCTTTTCGGTTTTGTTTTTTGTTTGTTTGTTGCTTTTTTCTTATTTAGTATTGTTCTTCTCCTCCTCCTTTTTCCTCTCCTCCTTCTCCTCCTCTACCCTCCCCCTCCTCGTCCTCCTTCTCCACCTCCTCCTCCTTCTTCTTCTTTAATATAGGTGGCACATTGCTTTAGCTATTTAAACCATCAACTTAAAGGAATACTTATCCTAGAACTCTAACTGGGTTAATGGCTGCTAACTCACTAAAGTTCCTACATCTCAACCAGCTGCAAAGCACTTATTCTCTCTTTTGCACCTATTAATGCAAAGCATCGGTTTCTCTCCCTACCCGACAGCCTGCCTCCACTTCACTTCCAGACCTGCACATAAAATAAGAAAGCATGTGAGTACTGGATATTTTTTTATTTCTTTTTATGCCTTGAACCAACATTGTGGTTTGTAGTTGGGCTGAAGGTTCGTATTCATCCTCTCTGCCAGTCTTTAAAACTCAGTATTACTAACTATTGCCACTAGATGGCGGTCTTTACCAAGAACTGTAAGAGCTATGCCAGCTGGTGGCAATTTACAAGTTTGAAAGCCTACCTTTTACAGAAGTTAAGTATATATGTGGCCATTTAGTAGACTTACTCATACAAAGCTTCTATCTAGGATCCCATTTTTTAACCCCCACTTTGGAAAAAGTCAATAAATGTTTAAAAATATAATGTGCTTTCCGGCGCCTGGGTGGCTCAGTCAGTTAAGCATCTGACTCTTGATTTTGGCTCAGGTCATGATCTCAAGGTCTTGATCAGCCCTGCTTTGGGCTCTGTGCTCAGCCCAGAATCTGCTTGAGATTCTCTCTCTTCCTCTCCCTCTGTCCCTCCCCCAGCTCGCCCACTAAATAAATAAATAAATGAATGAATGAATGAATATCTTTTAAAAATGTAATGTGGTTTTGGGCGCCTGGGTGGCTCAGTCGTTAAGCGTCTGTCTTCGGCTCAGGTCATGATCCCAGGGTCCTGGGATCCAGCCCAGCATCGGGCTCCCTGCTCAGAGGGAGGCCTGCTTCTCCCTCTCCCACTCCCCCGGCTTGTGTTCCTGCTCTCGCTGTGTCTCTCTCAGTCAAATAAATAAATAAAATCTTTAAAAAAAAAAAAATGTAATGTGGTTTTTAAAACATAGAACAACTGTGTTTCAAGTTGAAGTTTTTTGTTTTTTTCTTTTTTTGTTGAAATATATTTGACCTATAACTGTGTCAAGATATCAACATGTTAATTTGCTGTATTCATATAATATGTTTGTAGCAATAATTAGCACCTCTATCATGTTACATATTTGTCATTTCTTTTTAGTAATTGGAATAATTAAGTTCTAGTCTCTTAGCAAATTTGATGATAAAACAATAGAGTTGTTTATATTCACTGTACTGTGCATTAGATCTCTAGGACTCATTTACTATTCAGTGCAAGTTTGTTGCCTTAAACAACATCTGAAAATTTTCTTAAAGAAATAGGGAGTTTTGGGGCGCCTGGGTGGCTCATTCGGTTAAGCATCCTGACTTTGGCTCCAATCATGATCCCAGGATCCTGGGATTGAGTCCCGCATTTGTTTTGCATCTTTTCTCCAGGTGATAAAAATATTTTTAAGTTAAAATATAATCTATTGAGGGCCACCTGGGTGGCTCAGTTGGTTAAGCATCTGACTTTTGGTTTCAGCTCAGGTCATGATCTCATGGGTTGCAGGATCAAGCCCCTTGTGGAGCTACTCCCTGACCACCCCCCAACCCTTGCGCTCAACGGGGAGTCTGCTTGAAGATTCTCTCTCTCTGCCCCTCCCCACACGAGTGCTCTTGTGCACATGCTCACTCGATCTCTAAGTAAATAAATCTTTTAAAATCTATTATAGAATTTATTATGTGCTACAATTTTTCCTCTGGTCATCAATGAGATTGTTTCTTCCCCTCAGATGCCCTCTTATTTATTAATATTTAACAACTTATTATTTGATTAGTAGAAAAAATTGAGCACCTTGTTTGAAGGAGGATTGGTTGGTTGATAGTTTTTCAGTAAACTTTTTATTGAAGTATAACATAGCTAAAGAAAAGTACACAGATCATAAGCATATAGTTTGATTAATTTTCACAAAGTGAAATGAGTGTGTTTTTGTGCAATTGCAGATTTTATGTTTTTAAAATTAATTTGCTATTTGTTTGGTTACACCCAAGTAATCAGCACCTAGATCAAGAATTAGGACACTACCAGCCACTCAGAAGCCTATCTGTGCTCCTTCCTGGTGGTCACTTCCCTGCAATGGTGACCATTATCCTGACTTCTAATACCATACATGACTTTTGCCTCTATTTGAAGCTTATATGAATCTTCTTGCTTCTGTTGCTTCCCATGGTGTTTGTGAGACTTATCATGTTGTTTTCATTGCTGCATATCACAACTTTTTATTCATTCTACTATTAATGGACATTGGTCTTATTTCCAGTTTGGAACTATTATGAATACTGCTTCTTTGAAGTTCATAAATATACCTTGGATCAAAGTATGTATGCATTTCTTGGGGTGAGTATATACCTAGAATAGGTGGGATTGCTGCGTCATGTGATTTGCATATGTTCAGCTTTGGTAAATACTGCCAGTTTTCTGAAATGGTTGTACCAATCTACACTCCCACCAGCAAGACATGAGTTCCATTGTTCTATTTCCTCCCCAGTATTTGGTATTGTCAGTCTTTTTATATTGTAGCCTTTCTGATGGATAAGTAGTGATTGATATCTTACTGTGGTTTTATTTTTTTTTAAAGATTTTATTTATTTGAGAGAGAGAGAATGAGAGAGAGAGAGCATGAAAGGGGGAAGGGTCAGAGGGAGAAGCAAGCTCCCTGCCAAGCAGGGAGCCTGATGAGGGACTGATCCTGGGACTCCAGGATCATGACCTGAGCTGAAGGCAGTCGCTCAACCCAGGAGCCCCTCACTGCGGTTTTAAATTGTGTTTCCGTGAAGACTAATGAAATTGTTTATATGCCTATTAAGAATGTTCCAGGCTTTTGTTCACTTTCTTATCATCTTCTGTATCATTTTTAAAATTAATTTATAGGACTTCTTTATATATCTGAGGCTTTTCAAGTCAGTGGTCAGACATAAATATACTCTATCTTTTCCCACTCTGGGGCTTGACCTTTTTATTCTCTTAAAGGTATTTACCAACTTTTTTCCTATGTTAGCACATTCTTTGGGCCCTCTTTTTAAAACTTTGCTTATTCCAGGAGTGCCTGGGTGGCTCAGTTGGTTGAGTGCCTGACTCTTGATTTCAGCTCAGGTCATGATCTCGGGGTCTTGGGATCAAGCCCCACATTGGGCTCTGCACTCAGCATGGAATCTGCTTGAGATTCTCTCTCTCCCTCTCTCTCTGCCCCTCACCCCACTCATGCACTCTCTAAATTAAATAAATTAAATAAATTAATAAATAAATAAATAATTTTTAAAAAACTTTGTTTGAATTTCATGAATGTATTACTCTATGCTTTCTTCTTAAAGTTTTATTATTTAACTATTTATATTTAAATCTAATGCATCTGCAATTGTTTTTTGTGTGAGGTATGAGGCAAGAGCAAAAACTCATTTTATTTTTGTTAACACCAACACCATTTATTAAAAAGACCATCATGGGGCACCTGGCTGGCTGAGTTGGTAGAGCATGTGACTTGATCTCAGGGTTATAAGTTCGAGCTCCACTTTGGGTGTAGAGATCACTTAAAAATAATAAAAAATCTTTTGGAGTACCTGACTGGCTCTGTTGGAGGAGTGTGCAACTCTTGATCTTAGGGTCATGAGTTCAAGTCCCGCATGGGGTGTAGAGCTTACTTAAATAAATAAAAAACCTTAAAAATAATAATAATGGGGCACCTGAGTGACTCAGACGGTTAAACGTCTGCCTTCAGCTCAGGTCATGATCCCAGGGGCCTGGGATGGAGCCCCATATCAGGCTCCCTGCTCAGCGGGAAGTCTGCTTCTCTCCTTCTCCCTCTCCCTCTGTGTGTGCTCTCTCTCTCTGTATCTCTCACTCTCTCCCAAATAAATAAATACAATCTTTAAATAATAATAATAATAATAAATCTTCTAAAAAATAAATTAAAAGACCATCATTCCACTACTGTACTGCAGTTTTTTATCTTTGTCATAAATGAGGTAACTATTTGTGGGTTTCTTTCTGGAATTTTTGTTTTCTTTCATTGGTCTATTTGTCTTTCCCTGGCTCTTCATTATTATAACAACATAACAAGTCTTGACAACTGGTATTCCAAATCACCAGCCTTGTTCTTCTTCAAGATTATAGTATTGACTATTCTTGGTCCTTTGCATTTGCAGATAAATTTTTGATTCAACTTATCAATTTCTGGGCGCCTGGGTGGCTCAGTTGGTTAAGCGACTGCCTTCGGCTCAGGTCATGATCCTGGAGTCCCGGGATCAAGTCCCGCATTGGGCTCCCTGCTCGGCAGGGAGTCTGCTTCTCCCTCTCCCGCTCCCCCCTCTTGTGCTCTTTCTCTCTCTCACTCTCTCTCTCAAATAAATAAATAAAATCTTTAAAAAAAAAACTTATCAATTTCTATGGGGCAATAAAAACAACTGCTAGGATTGCTATTAGAATTGAATTAAATCAGTAAGTTAATTCGGGAAAAATTGATACCTGTGGTAGCTTTATAATGTGTCAATTTAGGCAGGCAAAACTACATCTTCCAGAATTCCCTTCCCTGATGGTTTTTTGTTAGAGTGGGCCACAAGAGACTTTTTTGGGGGGGGTGGCGGGCATGAGATTTGAAGGGCAGAAGTAATGCAGCAGTCATAATTTTTATGTTTAGAATTCTGGAGCAGGCACTGTTACAGCTCGTGCACGTTGTCACTTACCTCATGGCTCACCTTGTTGTGGTAACAGCAGTGGCGCCTGCAATTTTTCCAACTTCCTGCGAGTGCTCTTCCAGCTTCTCTGACTTCTATTAATTTGGTCATCTTTAATTTATCTCAACAATTATTTGTAGTCTTTTGGTGTGATGGTCTTGCCCACCTTTTTTATATTTATTACTAGATATTTGATGTTTTTGATGCAATTGTAGATTTTATCTTTTTAAATTTTATTTGCTATTGTTTGTGGCTGGTAGATAAAAAAACAAATTGATTTTTACATTGTGACCATGTATCCTACAACCTTGCTTAAATTTAGTTTTAATAGTTCATGAACACTTTTGGATTTTCTACATACACAATCATGTCATCTGAGATTAATCTGTTTCCTTCTTCTTCCTTTTCTTGCCTTTTTTGGACTGTCTGGGACCTCCAGGACAGTGTTGAGTAGAAGTGATGATAAAAGGTAACCTGTGGAGGCACCTGGGTGGCTTGGTTGGTTAAGCATCTGTCTTCAGCTCAGGTCATGATCTCAGGGTCCTGGGATCAGCCCTGCATCACGCTCCCTGTTCAGCGGGGAGTCTGCTTCTCCCTCTGCCCCTCCCTCTGCTTGGTAAACAAGGTAAACTTGTTTCATTGCCCATCTCAAGGGGGTGTTTTTAAATAACTTACTCTTACGTATTATGTTTTCTCCAGGTTTTTTGTAGATATTCCTTATCAGTTAAAAGAAATTCCTTCTAGGGACGCCTGGGTGGCTCAGTCGCTTAACTATCTGCCTTCAGCTCAAGTCATGATCCCAGGATCCTGGGCTGGAGTCCCACATTGGGCTCCTTGCTCAGCAGGGAAACTGCTTCTCCCTCTGCCTGCCACTCCCCCTGCTTGTGCTCTCTCTCTCTGACAAATAAATAAATAAATAACCTTAAAAAAAAAAAAAAAAGAAGTTCCTTTTACTCTAAATTTGCTAGGAGTTTTTATCATCAATGATTTTTGCATGATCAAATGCTTTTTCTGCATCTACTGAGATGATCATGCATTTCCTCTTTTTTCCATTAATATGGTGAGTTACACTGATTAATTTTCAAATGCCAAACCAACCTCAATTTGGTCGTGATATATCATTCTCTTTATACATTGATGGATTTAATTTGCTAATATTTTGTTTAGGATTTCTGCATATCTCCTGTTGTAAGAGATTGTAATGAAAATCATTTCATTTCTTAACGTCCTTTTCAAGCTTTGGTACCAGAGGTTATGCTAACCTCTTAAAATGAGTTGGAAGTGCTTCATATTTTTCTATTCTCTGGAGGAACTGTATAAAAGTAATGTTATTTCTTCCTGAAATATTTGTAAGAATTCACCCATAAGGCCATGTGGGCCTGAAAACATCTTTATGGGAAAGTTTTTAATTACAGAATCAACTTATTTAGTAGATATGGGACTATACAATCTATGTTGTATATATCATCTTATTTTTTTTAATGTCATATGATCTGTAGAAATGGCCTCTTTTTATTCCTGCTTTGGAATTTTGTGCTTTCTTTCTCTTTTTTCCTTGATTTACCTTGCCACAGGTCTCTCAAATTTACTAGTCTTTTCAAAGACCCAACTTTTGGTTCTGTTGGTTTTCTCTATTGTGCATTTGTTTTCTATTTAATTAATTTCTGCTCATATCTTTAATTACTTCTTTTTTTTTTTAAGATTTTATTTATTTATTTGACAGAGACAGAGATAGCGAGAGCAGGAACACAAGCAGTGGGAGCGGGAGAGGGAGAAGCAGGTTTCCCTTCGAGGAGGGAGCCCGATGTGGGACTCGATCCCAGGACCCTGGGATCATGACCTGAGCCGAAGGCAGATGCCTAACGACTGAACCACCCAGGCACCCTCTTTAATTACTTCTTCCTACTTTTATAGATGTATTTGCTGTTGTTTTTCTAAATTTTCAAAGTGACTATTTAGATACTTCATTTTCAGTCTTTCTTCTTTTCCAATATATGAATTTATTTTATTTTTTTATTATTTTCAGTTAGCCAGCATATAGTACATCATTAGTTTTTGATGTAGTGTTCAGTGATTCATTAGTTGCATATAACACCCAGTGCTCATCACATCATGTGCCCTCCTTAATACCCATCACCTGGTTACCCCTTCCCTCCACCCCTTTTCCTTCTGTAGCCCTCAGTTTGTTTCCCAGAGTCCAGAGTCTCTCATGGTTTGTCTCCCTCTCTGATTTCTTCCCATTCAGTTTTCCCTCCCTTCCCCTCTGGTCGTCTGCGCTATTCCTTATATTCCACATATGAGTGAAACCATATGATAATTGTCTTCTCTGCTTGACTTATTTCACTTAGCATAATCCCCTCCGGTTCCATCCATGTCAACGCAAATGATAGGTATTCATCCTTTCTGATGGCTGAGTAATATTCCATTGTATATATGAACCACATCTTCTTTATCCATTCTTCTGTTGAAGGACATCTTGGCTCCTTCCCCAATAGATGCATTTAAAGCTATAAATTTCCCTGTATCTTTTTGGAGGAACACAAGTTAACCCATGACACAGCCTTAAATTAATTGTTATTTTTACTACTTCCCTGACAATGCTAGGACTTTAGAACACTTTAACTCCATTTACCACCTCCTGCCTTTTGTGTTATTGTTATTGTACATTAATTCTATATATTTTAAATTGCAAAGAACATTACTGCTATTTTATATAGTCAAAATCCATTTATATTTACACATATATTTAGCTTTTTCATTGCCCTTCATTTGTTTTCTGCATTTTATTTTTCCATCTTGAAGCATTTGCTTTGCCTTTTGCTCTTAGTCTGCTGGGACTTAAATTACATGTATGTCAGACCCGTTCACTATGTCCCATTTGTCTCTGCTGAGATTCTCTTAATCTATTTTCTCCCTTTTTTCTATTTTCTTGACTATCCTCGTCATAGTTATATTTTAAAAATTGGCTGATATCTATAATTCTAAATCACCTGTCTGATTTTTCTCTTGTGTTCATGGTCATTTTGTCTTATTTCTTGGTATGCCTGATATTTTTGATTGATAGTCAGGTATTGTATTGAAAAACCATAGAGGCTCTGGATCATGAGGGAATTTCCAGGGAGGGTTCATCATTTCCTCTGCTAGGTAGGTAGAGTTAAGGCAATCACCTTAATCTAATCGAGACTGACGACTCAAGGTTAGGCTGCAGTTTTACTATAGGCTTTTTCTACCTCTTCATTATTCCCACCCCAGAGTACAGGCTGCAGAGTTCCAACCAACAACTTGGGCAGTTCCCCACAGTCCCCCCTTCATGAACTATCTTGAACTCTAATCCTTAACTCCTTGGTAGACTTAGATGACCAAAAAACTCCACTCTGCTTTTCAGAAACTTTCTCCCTAGCTTCTTGCCCCCTATACTTTGTTACTTCAGGATTCAGCAAAATGGC
The DNA here is from genome assembly GCF_029215605.1 of Mirounga angustirostris. NCBI lineage: Eukaryota > Metazoa > Chordata > Mammalia > Carnivora > Phocidae > Mirounga > Mirounga angustirostris. The sequence continues at coordinate 120,227,969 of NW_026991714.1, forward strand.
TTGGAATAAACCTAATCAATGGGGCTCAGTTTTCTGCCCCTCCAGCCTCCAGTTTGTGTCTGTTTAGATCCACAGGACTACCAAAAGCTTTGATGGTTTCTCTGCCTTCCAGCAGCAACCCTTTCCCCCAAGACTCTTAGGGGTTTCCAGCCACATTCCTTGAGCCCATATTTGTGAAATTCCTCATGGAAAAACATGACTGCAGAATGTTAGTTCAGCTCTCCATGGTTTTCCCCTGTTCAGAATCTTGACCTCTCAAGTTCTAAGTTGCCTTTACAGCATCCCCATACCCAAGATTTTTTTTAATCCAACTTCTCTATTCTTTTTTTTTTTTTTTAAGATTTTATTTCTTTATCTGACAGAGAGATAGAGAGCATAAGCAGGCAGAGGGAGAGGGAGAAGCAGGCTCTCCACTGATCAGGGAGCCGGATGCGGGGCTTGATCCCAGGACCCCGGGATCATGACCTGAGCCAAAGGCAGCCGCTTGCTTAACTGACTGAACCACCCAAGTGCCCCTCTAGTTATTCTTAAAGGGTGCATTTTTCTGCCATAAGTTACTCTATTGTGCTAAAAGTAGAAGGTCTAACCACAGAGTTTCAGAGCTTCCCCTTCAGTAAAGCTATTGATTATGATTTGGGAAGTTAGACTGCTGAACAAGAGAGTTTATCTTTTTTTTTTTTTTTTTTTTGATCAGTATATGATGGTGTCTAAATCCCAACTGTAATTAGGTGTCTTATAACAAAATATATATTTAAATTATAGAACTTATCACTGGACACTTCTGTCTGTAAATTCATTTAGAAAAAGAAATATACAGGGGTGCCTGGGTGGCTCAGTCGTTAAGCGTCTGCCTTCGGCTCAGGTCATGATCCCAGAGTCCTGGGATCAAGCCCCACATCGGTCTCCCTGCTCCTCGGGAAGCCTGCTTCTCCCTCTCCCACTCCCCCTGCTTGTGTTCCCTCTCTCGTTGTGTCTCTCTCTGTCAAATAAATAAATAAAATCTTTGAGAAAAAAGAAGAAGAAATATACAAAATAAAAAACAAATCTTTCTCACAGTTCTGGATGCTGGGGCCGGCAGACTCACGTCTGATGAGAACCCTCTTTTTGGCTTGCAGATGGCCACCTTCTTGCTGGATCTTCACATGGTGGAAAGAGAGATCATCTTTCTCTGTTTCTTCTGAAGGCACTAATCCCATTATAAAATTCCACCCTCATGGCCTGATTACCTCCCAAAGGCCCCACATCCAAAAATCATTACACTGGGGTTTGGGGCTTCAACATACGAATTTTGGTGGGGACACAAACATTCAGTCCATAGCAGCCATGAATTGTGGTATATGATTAAATCAATTTTCTGTAGCTATATGTGATAGATGCTGCATTTGCCACCCAGATCCCTCTCCAGAAATGGAGGACTTATCCCCTCAGCCCCTGGAAGTGCTGCAGGAGGACAGCCCTCAGCTCTCAGCCTTGTTTGGGGATTGTTTTGCCTGAAGAAAACTGGCCCAATATCCTACCTCCTTCCAAAGGTAGCTCATATCGAGTGACTAATCAGTGCAGGACATATAAGCACCTGTTCCCCTGGCCCAAACTTGGGACAATTTTGAAGGGCTGTCCCAGATCCAGAGTTTGTCATCAGGTTGGTTGATTGGGACGGCATCTCAGTTCAACTTTCTCCCTCTACCCAATCCTGTTTCTTTTGCCCCCCTTCCCAAGACCACTCCCTATTAAATGTCCTGCACACTAATCTCCATCTCAGAGTCAGCTTCCCAAAGAACCCAAGTTATGACACAAACATTAATACAAGTACATGGTGTTAACCTTTGTTAACATATTTTTCCCTTTTGCTGACCTCTATTTTTCAAATTTTCAACAACAAACATTTGGGGGAAAGAACAAATATGAAAGGTTCTTTTTTTGTTTGTTTGTTTTTCTTTTTTTACAAAATAAGATGAGGATATATTTCTATCAGCTTTAGCAATAACAAAAAATGCCAAATTTTTGTCTTGAACATAAAATAGCTGAAAATACCATAGAAATTGAGAAGCCAAAATACCATCCCTATTTATCTAGAGAAATTCAAAGGAATACACAGATTAAAGTAAGTAGGCCAAATAAAAAATGCATTTTTATGAAGCCTGTGCATTTAGGTAGGTTTGAAGCTAGGAGGATTTTCTTTAGAATGCTCATTTGCATGTAAAGCACAAACTATGTTTCAGTTTAAATTCATGTCTTCCCTTTAATTTTTATGGGGAAGACAAGTGAGTCACAAACATTCTGTTGAAGGGAAATCTAGTCAGTTGCTTGAAAGAGCACAGCCCAAATAAAACAAGGACTGACTAGGTTGTAAAGAAATGACCTTATGATTTAAAAGAATTGCTGCTTTGACATGCTTATTTAAAGAAAAATACTGTTGGAAAATTTCCAGTTTCTATGTTCACCATCTCTCATGAGATCTGACATATGTTGAAGTTATGTTTTGATTTGACACAGCATGTTCAGTGATGGTTACTCACCTAGTACAAGACATGGAGAAGAAACCTTTGGACGCAGAGCAGAGGACACCTCCTTCCATTTTGTAGTGTATCCTGGTGTCATTTTCTGTGAATGTGGTCAGGTAGACTTGTTTTTGTTGTTGTTGGGCTTTCTTTTTTTTTTTTTTTCTTTTCTTTCTTTTTTTTTTTTTTTTTTTTGTCTCTTTTGGTGGGGTGGGGGTGAGCTAAAGCCATAGGAAGAAAAATGTGACGTATGTGTCCAGTATATACTGTTTTGTTTTTGTTTTGCAAGAAGAGTTGAACTATTTTTGGTAACAAGAGTAAATGGTGGAAAATGAAAAAAAAAGAAAAGAAAAATAAGAGGCATATAATCAGTTCCCATTAGGTAGTAAGTTAAATACCAAGCCACAGCTTCCTCACTAAATCATTTTGCAGTGCGGTCTCATTCCCAAGCTACTACAACATCACACTTGAGCCGAGATTGCTTAGTAACACTTTTTCATTCCCTCGCCACTTGTTCATTTGATCCATCTGCCCAGTCTACTATGATCTTGTGAGCTTTCAGTCCCACACATATCTGTGTTTGACAAGCATTTCTTTTTTTTTTTTCAAGATTTTATTTTATTTATTTGAGAGAGAGAGAGAGAGCACAAGAGGGGGTACGGTCAGAGGGAGAAGCAGACTCCCTGCTGAGCAGGGAGCCGGATGCGGGACTCGATCCCAGGACTCCGGGATCATGACCTGAGCAGAAGGCAGTCGCTTAACCAACTGAGCCACCCAGGCGTCCGACAAGCATTTCTTAACAACCATCAGTGGCTCAGTGTATTAATTGCCCAGGGCTGTGTACCATGAACTGGGTGGCTTATAATAACAGAAATTTATTCTTTTGTAAGTCTGGAAATCAAGGTGTCGACAGGGCCATGCTTTCTCCAAAACACTCTATGGAAGATCCTCCCATGCTTCTTCTAGCTATTGGTGATTGCCAGCAATCCTCACATGACATTTTCCCTATGTGTCTGTGTCTATGTGTCCTTTTCTTTCTTATAAGGACTCCAGTGGTTGTATTTAGGGTCCATCTTAATCCAATATAACCTCAACTTAATTACATTAACAAAGACCCTATTTCCAAATAAGGTCACATATTAAGGTTCAAATTAGACATGATTTTAGAGGAGATACCATTCAATTCAGTATAGTCTGCCTCTGGCTCCCCCAAACCCACATCCATCACATGTGCAAAACACATTTTACCCCATCTCAAAATCCCCCCAAATCTTAACCCATTACAGCATTAAATCTAAATATCATCAACAATCAATTTGCTAGCTATATGAAGAAAATAAAAGATATTGAAAACCTATCTTATGCCATACTCCAAAATCAAGGGCAGAAGGATTAAGGATGTAAGTGTAAGAAGCAACAATTTTCACTTTTAGAAGAAAATAAAAAATATGTTTTCCACCTTGGGGTAAGGGAAAATTCCTTAAACACACACAGAAACACAAAGTAGATGAAAATATTCATAATTCAACTATATTAAAGTTAAGACATCTTTTCATTGGGAAAGTAAGCAAGCAAACCATAATTGGGAGAAGATAGTTTCAACACTGATGAAGGATTAGTATCCAGAATATATAAAGAATGCCCATAAGTCAATAGTAACAGGTAAACACCCCAATAGAAAAATGGGCTAAAGGTATAAATAAGCATTTTACTGCAAAGGAAATACAAATAGACCATAAATATGTGAAAAGATACTCAACTTTATTTGCACTTTATATCATCTTAACCGTTTTTAAGTGTACAGTTCAGTAGTGGTAACTACATTCACATTGTCCTATCACCATTTATTAAAACTCCTTCTTTTCAGATGAGAGTTGCAGTGCCACTTCAAGCTTCCCTATATTCATGAGTCTATTTCTGGACTGTATTTCATTCCATTGATTGATTTAGATATTCCCCCTCCAATACATCTCTTTTTTTTTTTAAGATTTTATTTATTTATTTGAGAGAGAGAGTGAGAGAGAGAAAGAGCACAAGAGGGGGGAGCGGGAGAGGGAGAAGCAGACTCCCTGCTGAGCAGGGAGCCCGATGCGGGACTCGATCCAGGGACTCCAGGATCATGACCTGAGCCAAAGGCAGTCGCTTAACCAACTGAGCCACCCAGGCGCCCCCCCCCCCAATACATCTTAACACATCCTCTAGGACTATCATAGTACAACTTGGTAATAAGTTTTAAAATCGGGTAGGGCAAATCTCACACCTAATTCTTCCTTGCTTTTTTTTGAGATTTGGTCTCCCATATAAATTTTGGAATGTGTCCCGAGTTTAAATCCCATTGGGAATTTGATGAGACTTGCATTGAATTTATAGATCAATTTGGGAAGAATTGCTATGTTCAGGTTATCAAGTCCTCCCATCCTTGGATGTAGCATATCTCTGTTTATTTAGGTCTTATTTAATGAATTTCAATAAAATTTTGTTGTTTCCTTCATATAGGTCTTGCACATTCTAGTTTTATTGCAATCATAAGTGGGTTTTTTTTTTAAGTATGGCTTATCAAACTACTGTAAAAAGACATTTTTGAAGCACTTGTTGACTTTTTAATATTTTATTTATTTGACAGTGAGAGAGAGAGAACACAAGCAGGGGGAGTGGGAGAGGGAGAAGCAGGCTTCCCAAGGAGCAGGGAGCTGGAAGTGGGGCTTGATCCCAGGACCCTGGGATCATGACCTGAGCTGAAGGCAGACGCTTAACGACTGAGCCACCCAGGCGCCCTGCACTTGTAGACATTTTAAATGGACTGGATATTAGATGATATTAAGGTATTGATGTTAATTTGGTTAGGTTAATATGTTCAAATGGTATTCATTATGGTAAAAAAAACAACAAGATCTTTGATTATTAGAAACTTATACCTAAATATTTACTAGTAAAGTGACATGATACTTTGTTTAAAAGTTAATAAAAATCATTTTACATAGTTCATTTTATAAATAAGAGAAGAGATAAAAGAAGAATGGCAACATTGTGACAATTGTTGAAGCTGGGCAATGGTTACAGGGGAGTTCATTATACTATTCTCCTTATTTTTGTGTATGTTTGAAATTGTCCATAATAGACTTTAAAATATATTTTCTACTTATTTTTTGTTAAGGTATAGAAATGTATATACCAATTCTGTGGTATTTTATTATGGCAGCCCTAACAAACTAATACACTTCATATAAGTGGAATAATACAGTATTTGTCCTTTTTGCAACCAGCTTATTTCACTTAGCATATTGTCCTCAAGCTTCATCCATATCATACCATATAACAGGAATTCCTTCCTTTTTTAAAAGTGGAAAAATATTCTTTTTTTTAAGATTTTATTTATTTGAGAGAGAGAGCTCAAGCACAAGCTGGGGGGGGGAGGGGCAGAGGGAGAGGGAGAAGCAGGCTCCCTGCTCCTCAGGGAGCCTGACTCCTGACTTGGGGCTAGATTGAAGGACTCCAAGACCCCAGGATCATGATCTAAGCCGAAGGCAGAAACTTAACCAACTGAACCACCCAGGTGCCCCTAAAAGTGAAATAATACTCTATTGTATATGTATACCACATTTCGTTTATCCATTCATCTGCTTGTGGACATTTGAGTAGTTTCTGGCTATTGTGAATAATGCTGCTATGAACACAGCTGTGCAAATATCTCTTAGAGATCTTGCTTTCAGTTCTTCTGTATATATGCAAGAGGGATTACTGGATCATATGCTAGTCTGATTTTAAATTTCTTGAGGAAATGCCATAATGTTTTCCATGGTAGTCACACCATTTTATAGTCCACCAAAAGTGTGCAAGAATTCCAGAATTTCTCCACATCCTCACCAGCACTCATATTTTCTGTTCTTTTGACAGTAGTCATCCTAATGGATGTGCAGTAGTATCACATTGTGGTTTCGATTTGCATTTTCCTAATGATCATTCGGTATGTATAAAAATGCAGACTAAGACCTTTTTGAAATACCATTTACATCCACTATATTTATTGGAAAAATCAATCTGACAATACCAAGAATTGACAAGGACAGAGATTTAAAAAAAATACACACTGCTGGTGGGCATGTACATCATTAACAATCTCTTCAAAAAACAATTTGGCATTACCTTGTTAAGTGAACATTCATTTTCCCTCAGCAATTCTATTCCTAGGTAGTCCATTCCTGTGGTGCTTTTCAAACCCTGAGTCAACACTCATTTGTGAGTTCTGTAATCCATTTACTGAGAATCACAAATAGCATTTTTTAAGCACTGGGGATGTGAGTATTTAATTATTTCGTTAAACTTTTGTTCTATATATGTGAGTGTGTTTACTGGTTGAAGACACCAATTGCATTTCTGTCTCAAATAAATAAAATCTTTATAAAAAAATAAAATGATCATAATAACAAAACTTGGAAGCAAACCAAGTGGCCAGTAAAATTGTAAATTTGTGGTGTATTCATACAAAGCAACTCTATAAAGCAATGAAAATGAATTCATGAGACTTACAAACATCTCCTTAAGTGAAAAAAGACCACAAAGACTGACATTTTTATAAAGCTCCAAAACAAGTAAAACTGAACAATATGTTGTTGAGGGATACACACATGGGAAAAGATTAATAAGGGCAAATTAGTATACACAGAATAATAAAACTAGGAACACATTTGGCAAGTGGATGAAATGGGAAAGAAAAGCATAGATGCAATAGTATTGATGCTGTAGTTCCTACATGTATTCATGGATATTCATTTTATTAATATGCAATATAAATTACTAAATATATTATGATGTATATATAGTTATATAATTTATATATGTATAAAAATGTTCCTTCCTAAAAGTGTACATCCTCTATCTTCTTGCACAGTAGTGAGTCAACATTCCCAAACAGAAACTGAATTTCCTGAAAAACAGGTTAAGAAGTTAAAGACAACAAGGGGAAAAATGCTTGTCAGCATGCCAAAGGTCAACATGTATCATTTCATGTAAGCGTACCTTACTTTCAAGCAGTTTCCTGAGGCCAGGGCATGGAGTAGGGAATGGTAACAGCTAGATCACTACCTTAAGCGTGACAGTTAACTGTGCTTTCTTTCCTTCCTTTGATTGTGTATATATATATATATATATATATATATATATATATATATATATATATATATATATATATATATATATATATATATATATAGCAAATCATCAAACTTTGTCCGTGATGCGTATACCCAGTGTATCCACACCCCAACCAAGTCAGTACAATGATGATATCCTTATGGGCACATTAGTAACTTCTGAGCTAACGACTTGGGAAGAGTAATTAATCAGAGCCATCCCTCTCAATTATTAATTTAGAATTGGAACAAACTTTCATCGCTTTCCTAATTTTTAAATGAACTTGAGGCAGCTCATCCAAACCTCCCATTAAGTGGAAAGAAATTCATTTGTTTTCGAGATGTGACTCACAAGAAACAACAGAATAGCAGTTGCATGGGGAAGGGAAGAGACAGTAAAGAAAACGGAAAAGAAATCCGTCAGGAGAAAGGGATTGTGAAAGCTGAAAAATGGAAAACTTCCACACTAAGAATTCCAAAATAATATGCAAGATTGGCGGGGGGGGGGGGGACTTTCAAGGGCTCTTTTCAGTGTAATAACAATAAGGAAATTCAGCTCAGGAAATCCATGCCTTAAGAAAAGACAACTAAAACCATCCGACTTCAGCAAAACCCACTGCAAAGATGGCGGTGGGACGAAGCCCCTCTCCTCCCGCGGCCAAAGGTTCTCGCCTCGCATTTCCCACAAGCCCCTCCGCAAGGCCCCCGCTTGCCGAAACCTGCCGGGCCGGTCTCCCCCCACTGCGCACGCGCCGCACCACGTCACGTGCCCTCCCAGGGCTCAGCGGAGCTGGCAGGAGGGGCCTTGCCAGCTTCCGCCGCCGCGTCGCTTCGGGGCTCGAACGGCGGGTTCGCGCTGCCTCCGCCGCGGAGGGGTAGCCCGGGGTCGCGGGGCCGAGCGAGGGGCGCGCGGCGGCGCGGCCATGGGACTGCGCAGACCCCGGTGACAGCAGGGAGCCCAGCGGCCCGGGCCCTGAGCACGTCTCCTCCGGGGGGCCTCGCCCTCTTGCTCGCAGGGCCGGGGCTCCTACTGCCGTTGCTGGCGCTGCTGCTGGCGGCGGCGGCGGCCAGGATCATGTCGGGCCGCCGCTGCGCCGGCGGGGGCGCGGCCTGCGCGGGCGCGGCGGCCGAGGCCGTGGAGCCAGCCGCCCGCGAGCTGTTCGAAGCGTGCCGCAACGGGGACGTGGAGCGAGTCAAGAGGCTAGTGACCCCCGAGAAAGTGAACAGCCGCGACACGGCAGGCAGGAAATCCACCCCGCTCCACTTTGCCGCAGGTAACTGGGACCGACGTCGCCTGGCCTCGCCCTACACCCCACCTGCCCACCCTGGCTCTCAGGCCTGAAACCAAACACTGTGCTCCTCTGCCGCCAGCTGTTCCCCCCTAGGACTCCGGTGCTGGTCGTCTCGTTCTCATCGATTGGGGACCGAGGCGAGGACATAGGGCTAGGGGGCGAGCGTGCCCCACTCACTGGAATTTTTTTTTTTTTTTTTTTTTGCTTTGTTTTATATCAACAATACCTGTACCAACTTCCGGTCTTGCTACTCCAAGAGCCTTACATACACAAGAAAGAGTAGGGGACGCAGTACACCTTGTGGTTTGAAAGGCCAGTTATCTCCACGATTTATCGTTCTTGCAAGTTCCATGATAACTTTATCAATCCTTTGGATTAGGGTCTTAAAGGCCTTTGTAAAATACAAGGATGTAATTTAGGAGGAGTAGCTTAATTAGCCATTGACACATTAGTGTTAATGGGTTTATCAGGGTAGTCATTAGCAAGTTTCTGGAGAGGCTAGAACTGGAAATAGTCTAGTTTGGGTGAACTGAGATCTGACTTAGGGTGGGTGGGGGCGGGTCGTGGCTGCCACATACACACAAGTTGGGGTGAAAAGTGGTAGGATGAGAGGAAAAGATGGTGGAGGTACTTTAGGTTGGATCTAGAATTGAAATTGGGACGAACCTCGCCTCATTCTGAGAGATCGTTTGAATTACATTTCCTTTAATATTTACTAGGTTGACTTTATGATATAAAGGTATTTAGTTTAATTGAAGAATTTAAAAGAACTAGGAATGAAATAGTTTATTTCCATAAAGCATTTATACCTTTCACTTGGAGAAAAGATCATGACTATATTCTCAGGTGAGCTATGCATGATTGAAAATGGGAGTAGGTTCTCATACTTAACGATAATCATGGTTTTTTATTTTGTTTTACATGATTGTTTAATTTTTTGAAAAAGCAGAAGGATACGTTTTAAAATGTTCCCTCCTTTTGGAGTAGAAATGATGAGCAGAGAAAGAGTGTAAGAAAAATTTCCATGTTCACAGACATTGCCTTTACTTGATTTGTTTGCTTTAACTTGTCCCTGTTTTAAAATCTAAATCCTACTAGAAGGTATGCTTTCTTTATCAGTTCCAACTTTGTTGGGTTCCTATTTGGGGAGCCTTTTTAAGAGGAAGGTTTGGTGGGAGAACTAGAAACAGCCTGTGGGCAGCAGAAAGGGAAAGGAGAAAAATACTGAAGTCAGATCTCACCTGTTTGCCATTTTGCCTAAAATTTTAGTGATCAGTGCTATCTTTTGTCAGCTAATTTGGATTGTCCTGTTTGGCCATGTAGTCAACATTTAAACAACCGATTTGGCAAATTGTCGTAACCAACTGATAAGTAATCCAAAGGGTAGTGTTACTTAGATTCTGTTCACTTGATCTGTGGGATAAAAATAGCCAAGCAAGATCTTAGTTGCTACCTTTCAAGAATTTGGTGTATTAATGAGTTCATATCTGAAAATAGTAATATTTAGAGGTTATGGGATTAGCTTCTTATTGACCTTGTTCCTCCTCCACCATCCCACTCTCAGTTCTTTCCCAACATTTCAAAGTACTTTTTTTACATGGATTTCATGTGGCTGTGACTGAAATGGAAAATTTGTTTTTGGAACCAGCCTGTCTCACTGTTTATCCAAATTATCTGGTAAGAGGTTATACAACTGAGAATTTAAGGTGTAAAAGGAGAGTAAGAAAATAAAAGTTGCTAATGGTGTACATTAAACCAGAGCATTAAAAGCCCTGCATTTAAACCCAGGCATATAAGAAACTTTTTAAAAAATTAGCTTTGTAAATTCAATCTGAGTTATTAATTAATGAGAGAACCTATTTTAATTTTTAAATAAATGTATCCAGCTGCATTTTCTCTTATACGTGGAAAATAAATTTTATAATCTCTTGTAGACAGTGAGCTGTCACTCATGTTGGTGTGCATATAAACATGCCATTGGAAGCTCAGTGTAGGTGTGGGGACTGTGGAACTGCTTGATGAAGCAGTTCCTGGTGTTTGTACATCGTAGGGTAAGCTGTGGAGGGAAATTCTTTTTTTTTTTTTTTTAACCAATTAAAGTTTGGCAGTTTTATGGGGACAGGACACATTTTTGTCTTTCTGTTTTGATTTCCAAGGAATAGGAATGAGATCTGTGCAGACTAAGGAAATGAATCATGATAGAACAGTTTAGGAAAATTTGGTTTGTCTTCTGATCTAAAATATTTAGTTAAATTAAAAGAAGGGACGCCTGGGTGGCTTAGTCGTTAAGTGTCGGCTAAGTGTCTGCCTTCGGCTCAGGTCATGGTCCCCTGGGATCGAGCTCCCTGCTCAGCAGGAAGCCTGCTTCTCCCTCTCACACTCCCCCTGCCTGTGTTCCCTCTCTAGCTGTCTCTCTCTCTCTGTCAAATAAATAAATAAAATCTTTAAAAAAAAAAAAAAAGAATAGGCACTTGCTCCCAGTAGTTAACTCCCAAGGAGTTAAGTTCTGTTAATGAAAAATAATCAACATAAATAGGAACTTTTTTTCTATTGGGTGCTTTTTTACTCTTAAACTAGATTGCATTTCTTCTAGATAAATATGATTTAAGAAGCCATTTGGTTTGTTTGTTTTAAGATTTATTTATTTATTTTAGAGAGAGTGAGAGAGCTCAGGGTGGGGGGTGGCAGAGGGAGAGAAGGAATCTCAAGCAGGCTCTTCACTGAGCTTGGATTCCGATGTGGGGCTCAATCTCATGACCCTGAGATCATGACGTGAGCCAGAATCAAGAGTTGGACACTTAACGGACTGAGCTACCCAGGCGCCCCTTCAGAAAAATTGTTTCCTCTTCAGTCCCCCACCACACACAGAGGATATGAATGATTTTTTTTTGTAATACATCACAAAACCTGTAGAGGCAAGTTGATAGATAGGGAGGCTGCAAGTCTAATTTTGCCGAAAGCAATAGCATCTGAAATTCTTGACAGTATAATCCCCTAGAAAACAGCAGATTTCAGTATAGGAGCTTGGTTCTCTGAATTTATTTCTGAAAAATAAAGAAGAGAGACAAAAACTTTGGGAGAAAGTCATGTTGTTTGTCATAGCCGAAGAAAGAAATATGTAGCATTCTCTAGAATCTTAGAATGGGGTTGGGGGTGGTGATAGAATTCCATGGCTTCGGTCTTTGGGGTGTGCAGAGAGGTATCACTCAGTAGAGAAATGTGTAAAACATTTATTAGGTTTAAGGAATTCACATGTAGAGATGATGGAAAGAGATGAGGTACATAATTTATATGTTATTAGACAATGACAAGTTGAAAAGAGCTTGTATTGTAGAGTTCTAGCTAAGCAAGGTAACACTTGTTTTGTATTTATATGCTACTCAGCTATCTACATTGGACTAAACCTGAATTTCAACTATTATATTCAGTTTTGTGTGAATTGCATGTAAAAGGGTTTTGGGGGGGTTGGTGTCTGTTTTTGTTTTTGTTTTTGTTTTAAAGATTTATTTATTTGAGAGGGAGATGGAAAGCGTGCTAGCAGAGGGGAGGGGCAGAGGGGGAGAGAGACAGAATCTCAAGCAGACTCCCCACTGGGTGCAGGGCTTGATCCCATGACCCTGCACTGAAAGGAATAGTCCAGCCGCCCAACCAGCTGAGCCACCCAGGCGCCCCTGGTTTTGTTTTTTATTCAGAGGAGGGAAGTGGAATTAGAGCATCTGGAATTTAGTATAAAAGCAACAGATAGAAAACTAGAGTCACTTTAGAGATGAAAGAAGACTACGGTTAGACAATGTGACTGTCTTCACATATGTAGAAGACAAGTATAAAAGTGAAGTGGATATTGGATATGAGTTGTGTGGCTTGGGCAATCAAAACCAGCGCCAGTAGGTGAAAGGTTACAAGGAGTCAGACTGCCTTTAATAATCTGTTCGACTGTGGAATCGGCTGGAAGTGTCCAAACAATGGTTGGAACATTGGCATCTTTCAGAGATGTTGTAGAAAGAGTGGGCAGTTGGACCAAATGGTCAGAATCTGGACTGGAATAAGAAAGTGGAATGTTTACCCCAAATGAATGTTCTAGCAAGTCAGCTACTGAAGATATAATAGCCTTTGTGATTGCCATTCATATCCTTTCCCAAAATGGTGCTGTTGAAGACCTCCAAAAACATCTCAATAGCATTTCCTAATTTTGGCTATAGGCCAAAGCCATAATTATAGGAGATGCACAAAATGGACCCATATTCCTTACCTAGGACTAGAATTATAGATTGTTTCCAGGATTTGTTTTTGTTGTGGGAAATGATTAAACCCCACATCAGTAAAAAACCCCAATATCGGGACGCCTGGGTGGCTCAGTCGGTTAAGCGTCTGCCTTCGGCTCAGGTCATGATCCCAGGGTCCTGGGATCGAGTCCCGCATCAGGCTCCCTGCTCCGCGGGGAGCCTGCTTCTCCCTCTGCCTCTGCCTCTCTGTCTCTCATGAATAAATAAATAAAATCTTAAAAAAAAAAAAAAAAAAAAAAACCCAATATCAAGTAAAGACCAGTCTAAGAATTCAGAATCTTTCTTGACTTACCAGATCTCCCAGTATATTACCAAGACTTGAGCTATACCTCTTTCTTCAGATCTTGTTGGACTTAGAGATTGACTTCAGTAATAACTAGTTTGGAGTATTTGTTTCAGTACTCCCCCATTCAAATTGTCAGGATTTGAACAACCCAGAGGCTATGGCACTCTTTTCTTTTCTTTTTTTTTTTTTTTAAAGATTTTATTTATTTATTCATGAGAGGCAGAGAGAGAAGCAGGCTCCCAAGGAGCAGGGAGCCCGATGCAGGACTCGATCCCAGGACCCTGGGATCATGACCTGAGCCGAAGGCAGACGCTTAACCATCTGAGCCACCCAGGTGCCCTATGGCACTCTTTTCCAGGTTTCTCCTAGTCTGACCAGAGAGGTAGTGTATCTGTCCCAGGTTGAGCTGAGCAAAACCTTATTCCTTGTATTCCTCATTCTAAAGAAATATGTATGGAAAATACCTTTTCTGGATCTTGGTAAACTAAAGTTAATAGTGAGTGAGAGGTTTAAAATGGCATCCCTCAGAAAAATCTGGTAAGAGTCCTGGCTGTCTAAGTCAAAGCTGAAGGCTTCTTGATTATACATTCCCAACTCCCAGACCACAAGAGCCTTCTCTGTCTCATGGTGTTTGTTGACGTTTTCTGTTTTAGAGCTTTTCCTTCTGACAAAACCCTGTGTGACCAGCCTGAGCATCACTATCATTTCATATCGGACGGGTTATATCAATGGCCCATTCCACATTTGGACTGTAAAAAAAGGGGAGGTGGTGGCCCTCGGTGAAACTTCCTAAGAGGGGTTTTTCTGTTGTGACTTCCACTGCTCTTTGGAAGCCATTCAGATTAAATCATGTTTTAGTATAGTAGCAAAATAAGATGTTGTTAACAATAGTCATGGTTGGCAATAGTCCTGAAACTGATGACACCGAGATAGTAGTGAAATTTGGCAAGAAAAAAATTGAATAGACTCCTTAATGATCACAAATCATCAACTGCATATTCTCTTGTGAGGGCCATTTGCTTACTCTTCCAACAAAGTATTAGACAGTGTACTAAACAAATGTTTATCAAGTCCTGCTATATGCCAGGTACTGGCCTTGGCCAGTAAACAGAAATGAACAGGACGGGCGCCTGGGTGGCTCAGTTGGTTAAGCGACTGCCTTCAGCTCAGGTCATGATCCTGGGGTCCCTGGATCGAGTCCCGCACCGGGCTCCCTGCTCAGCAGGGATCTGCTTCTCCCTCTGACCCTCCCCTCTCTCATGTGCTCTCTCTCTCTCTCATTCTCTCTCTCTCAAATAAATAAAATCTTTAAAAAGAAAAAAAAAGAAATGAACAGGACATAATACCTACCATTAAGTGACACAGTTTATTGATCAGCAAATTTACTTTCCAAATAAGCCTGTTTTGTTTTCCTGCCAGTGCTTTTTAGTGAATTCAAACTCAATGTATGATTTCATCAGTATTTTCAAATGTGGAGCAGTATTTGAAGATGAGTCCTGTTCCACAATTATAAAATAGACTGCAGTGTACCTGAGCAGCCATGACTACTAACTTTAGGCTTCTGATACCTTTGTAAAGAGATCCTTAGGATTTGGAGATTGGCATTAACTCTAAGGATATGCCTTCTCATGTTTTACCTGGCCATGATTGGAATATATCCTGCAAAGCTTTTTTTTTTTTTTTTTTTTAATTTTTTAGAGTACTTACCAGAAGACTTTGAGCTGTTTTTGAGCCCATTAGAATGAGGATTTCATCAAGGATTAGCCCTCAGAGCTTGAGAAGCATCTTAAATCTAAAGGTTTTGGGCGCCTGGGTGGCTCAGTTGGTTAAGTGTCTGCCTTCTGCTCAGGTCATGATCTCATGGTCCTGAGATCGAGCCCTGCATCTGGCTCCCTGCTCAGCAGGGAGTCTGCTTCTCCCTCTCTGTCTGTCCTGCTAGTGCTCTCTCACTCTTTCTCAAATAAATAAATCTTTAAAAAAAAAATCTAAAGGTTTTGCCAAACTCCTAACAATAAAAGATTTTAAAATTTGAAATAGCTACTTACTGACCCCTCTAAATAATTTTTTTTCATGCCAAGAAGTGGCTTCAGACCTTCAAAAGCTCCAACTCTTCATTTAGTCTTTCAGGATAGCAACATGACCTCCACTCACATATTGTAGTCCTTACAATACGACTTTAAAAACGTGCTGATTTTGAGGGTGCCTGGGTGGCTCAGTCTGCCTTTAGCTCAGATCATGATCTCGGGGTCCTGGAATCGGGCTCCCTGCTCAGCGGGGAGTCTGCTTCTCCCTCTCCTCCCCCCCCCCCCCATTCTCTCCCTCTCTCAAATCTTTAAAAAAAATAAAAAATAATTAAAAAAAAATAAATAAAAAG
Organism: Mirounga angustirostris; assembly: GCF_029215605.1. Taxonomy (NCBI): domain Eukaryota; kingdom Metazoa; phylum Chordata; class Mammalia; order Carnivora; family Phocidae; genus Mirounga; species Mirounga angustirostris. Next base: position 120,243,831 of record NW_026991714.1, read on the forward strand.
GTGCTGGTTTCTGCTGTCAGTCTCCATACAGGTTTCAGTGATCTTAATGGCTAGGGAATCACGTTGATACGAAGCTATCTTAGTCATCTGTGTCTCCGACTGTTGGTAACTATGTAGCTATAATTCCACCCATATCTTCTCCCCCGCTAAAACTTCAGTTTTAGTATTCAGTCTAGTATTCTTTCATACATGTCAGTATTGAGTCTCTTTAACTCTGGTTTTAAGCAAGCCTCTTCTCTTCCCAAATGATATTTTAACAAAAGGCTACTTCTGGGCACCTGGGTGGCTCAGTCAATTAAGTGTCAGCCTTCGGCTCGGTCATGATCCCAGGGTCCTGCTTCTCTCTCTCTCTCTCTCAAATAAATAAATAAAATCTTAAAAAAAAAAAAAAAAGGCTACTACTTGACCTGTCTTCAGCTGGATCACCAATCCTTCAGAACAGGTGTCTTCCTAATTGACACTATCTGTTGCAACAACCACATGTTCAACATGCCCACCTCACCTTTTTTGAGAAGTTAGCCTGTGAGTCTCCATTTTGATTACTTCAGATGTGTTGATTACCACTGAAAAATAGTGATCCTTCTAAAAGTGCTTGGGCACATCGAGTAACTTTCCAAAAGAAGAGGTACTTTTATTAATTTTTCTTTATTCTGATTACTTTTCTCTTACTCTCCAGATCAAGAATTCTTTTCCAAAAGTATTTCTTCGTCCATGTGGGTACTGAATGGCTGGGGTAGAAGAACCATTAATTGGGGCAACTGTGGATGACTTACTTGGAGAGGACAGTAAGATCAGTGATGCCCAGGCAGAGATAAGGAAGACTCAAGTCAGAGCATAGTGGCAAGAGATTTGGCCTTTTCCTCAGACTTTTCCTTCTTGGCTTCTGCAATGTCATTCTTGCTTAATTTACTTCTCAGTCTCCTTTTCTCATATTATGATGTATTAACTCAGCAAATATCAGTAAATTGCTATGTGCCACACAGTATGAAGGACACTGGGACTGTAATGATAAACTAAAAGAGACTGGTTCCTGCCTTTTATGGAACTTAAGAGTCCAGGAGATAAGTAAATAGTAAATTCAAATTTTAGTAAATGCCAGTGGACATTGCTGTGAACAACAAAGACAAAAATCTCCATTTTTCTGCAGCTTGCATTCTAATGGAGAAGAGGGGGAGACCAAGGAAACAGAACGTTAAGATAGGAAGTAATACAGGTGAGTAGAATGGACTGCTTTAGGGAGGATGGTCAAGGATGGTCTCCTTAAAGTGGCGACATTTCAACAGATTAAACAATAAGCAGAAGGAATGAATAGTGAGGGATGGCTACAGTGAGTAGTGAGAAGTGCAGAGAAGAAAGAGGAGCAGCCCAAGCAGAAGGGCAGCATGTACCAAGTCCCTGAAGTAATGTTGGCATACTTGATAAGCTGAAAGAAAGCTGGGTCACAGCTTGGAAACTGAAGAGTGGCATGAAATGAAGTTAGAGAAGTAGGTAAGAGCTAGTTCATGCAGCATGCCTTGTAGGACACAGTAGTAGAGTGATTGAATTTTATTCTGTGAGCAGTACTAGGAAGCCAGGGAACTATTTTAAAGAAATATTATATCACTGGGGCACCTGGGTGGCTCAGTCATTAAGCGTTTGCATTCAGCTCAGATCATGATCTGGGCGTCCTGGGATCAAGCCCCTCATTGGGCTCCCTGCTCAGCGGGGAGCCTGCTTCTCCCTCTCCCGCTCCCCCTGCTTGTGTTCCCTCTCTCGCTCGCTCTCTGTCAAATAAATAAAATCTTAAAAAAAAAAGAAATATATCATTGATAATATAATATTGGTACATATTATATCACGGTTTAAATAATTTAAATAACAATGATTGTTTATTTGTTTTCTGGTGGAGGTTTTTGTTTTTTTTTTTGGTTTTTTTAAGATTTTATTTATTTGAGAGAGAGAGAGCACAAGTAGGCAGAGAGGCAGGCAGAGGGAGAGGGAAAAGCAGGCTCTCCACTGAGCAGGGAGCCCGACATGGGGCTCGATCCCAGGACTCTGGGATCATGACCTGAGCCAAAGGCAGCTGCTTAACCAACTGAGCCAGCCAGGCGCCCCATCCATGATGATTGTTTTTTAAAGGTCACTGGGAACAGAACTGGAGAGGCCCAATTAGACTATTGAAATAGTTCAGGCTGGAGACAGTAGTGGTTGGGTCAGAGCAAGGGTCATTAGAAATGAAGAGAAGTTTGGGAACATGTTGAGTTTGAGATGCCTTTGAAATATCCAGGTGGAGATATGTCCAGTAAACTGTCTGGAATTCAGCTGAAGAGTCTAGCTAGACTGGAGATTTAAATTTGGAGGTTGTGTATCTAAATGGTACTTAATGCTATAAGAGTAGATGAGGTCATCTAAGAAGGGAAAAACGGATAGAGAACTGAGTCTGGAGGAATGCTGACATTTAGAAATTGGGTGGAGGAGGCAAGATGGCCTCAAGCAGATAGGACTGCCCAAGACGAACTCTTCCTCTTCTGCCACAAACCTATTTTGTCTTCAGCCTTCCCATCTAAGTTGATGCCAGCTCCACCCCTTTATCTCTCAGTCGAAAAACTTTAGTGTCCTCCATTAAATGTCATCCATCTCTCACTCTCACCTTTTCACCCCTACTCTCACCCCACATCCAATCCATGAGAAACTATGCTGGCTCTACCTTCAGAGTATCCGGAATCTGCACTATTACCCTGACAGTTGCCACCAGATTCTTAGAGTGGTCCTCGAGCCTATATATCTGGCCCTCATTACTTCTGACCTCATCTCCTACTTTGCTGCTGCGTTCTCACTCAGCTCCAGCCACTCTGGCCCTCCTGTTGGCAATTAGGCTAACTCCCTGTCTTTCAAGTCCTTGATCAAATGTTACCATCTCAACAACACCTATGGTGACCTCCCTATTCAACTTTATAACCCACCTCCATACACACACACTGATCACTCTCCTTATTCTGCTCTCTTTCCTATAACATTCTAGCATATTTATTTTTGCATTTATTGCTCATCTCCCCCCATCTCCACAGAATAGAAGTTCCTCAAAGGCAGGGATTTGGTCTCTTGTTCACTAGCATGTCCCAGGCACCAAGAAAAGTGTCTGCCAGATATTCCCTGACCATTTGTTAAATGAATGGATGAGACAGGAGGAAAACCAGGAGTGTGTGATGAAATGGACATTTTTAGAGAGGCTGTTTCAGCAAGGAAGAGAGTACTTAGTTGCCAAATATTGATGAGGGGTCTGGTCAAATGACAAATATATGTCCCTTGGATTTGGTAACATGGAGGTTTTATTTATTTATTTATTTATTTATTTTTAACGTGGAGGTTTTAAATGACCTTGATGAAAGCAGTTATAAAGAAGCAGCAGAAGCCAGACTGGATTTGGAAGAAATGTGAATAGGAGATAGAATTGGTGATAGCCTTTAGAGATTTGATTATGCAGGGGAGCAGAGAAATGGAAATTGGAGTTTAGGGAAAATATTGTTCATAAAATGAAAGATGTAGAACATGTTTACATACTGTCAAGAATGATCTAGTAGAAAGAGAGAGGTTGTTGGGAGTGGGGAGAGAACAGAGACCTTGAGAAGGTAAGAAGGGACTAAGGTGCAAGATGAAAAGTGATGGATCTTTGGTAGAAAGTACACCTCTTTCCACAAAACGGATAGAAAACTAGTGCTTTGTAGTCAGCCTCATTTATTTTCACGCATGGTTTCAAATGCCATCTTGATGGTCACAGCTCTAGCTCATACTGGTTTCCTGAGTTCCAGATCTGCAGAACTTTCTACTTGGTATTTGATCCACAGGCACCTCACAAAGCATTTCCAAAACCAAATCATCTTGACTCACAGAACCTGTTTTGTTTCTCAGAGATCTGATTGTCACCCCCATTCCTTCTCTGTCCCGGAATTAAAGAAGTCACCAGATGCTGTCAGTTTTCTCTTTTTAGTTACTTCTGGCAACATTGTGTGCAGTAGCAAAAAATTAGTAACAACTATCCTTGAGAAAGGAACTACAGATCTCCAATTGATGATGGTTTGACTTATGATTGTACAATTTTACAGTGGTGCAAAAGTGGTATGCATTCAGTAGAATCCATACGTCAAATTTTGAATTTTGATCTTTTCCCGGGGTGGCACTATGCGGTACAGTACTCATGATGCTGGGCAGGGGCATTGACCTGCAGCTCCAGTCAGCCATGCAATCGCAAGGGTAAACAACCAGTTCACTTAAAGCAATCCTGTGCAACCATTATGTTACTCTTTCAGTATAGTATCCAATCAATTACAGGAGACACCCAACACTATTATAAAATAGGCTTTGTGTTAAATGATTTAGCCCAGTTGTAGGGTAATATATGTGTCCTGAGCACATTTAAGGTGGGCTAGGCTAAGCTATGATTGATGTTCAGTGGGTTAGGTGTATTAAGTGCATTTTTTACTTAAGAGTATTTTCATTTTAATGGGTATATCAGGATATAACCCCATCAGAAGTTGAGGAAGATCTGTAGTTAAATTATGATACTTCCAACAAATAAAATAGGTACTGATAGGAGTTGATTTCTGGGATATTATTAGAGGTTTTTTTAAAGAAAGATACAGAGCAGTGGTTTGTTTGTTGTTGTTTTTAAACACTACTAGGTATTTGTTTGTTCTTCAGTAACCTCTTAAAATGTATAGCAGTATTTTTCGTACTATTTCTAAGAGATGCCTCAGCAATACAGGGATAATTTTCTTTGGGTCTTTGTGAGGGGCTTTTGAAGAAGGAGGATTCACCCTGAATTGTATCATTACACTGAATTCAGTTAATTTGCAACTCTGTGAGTGCCAGTTATGTACCAGGCATTGGGTATTTTTGCAGTGATCATGCCATATATTGGAATTTTGTAAAATTTCGTTAGGAATTGTTAGCTCAAAAAGGTATATGCACACCCCTGTTCATTGCAGTGTTATTTACAATAGTCAAGACCTGAAGCAGCCTAAGTGTCAATTGATGGATGAATGGATGAAGGAAATGTGGTATATGTATATATTTATAATGGAATATTATTTAAACCACAAGAGTGAAATACTGCCATTTGTGACATGGATTGACCTTGAGCACATAATGCTAACTAAAAGAAAGAAATATTGTATGATTTCATTTACATGTGGAATCTTAAAAAACAAAACAAAAACCCAAACTCATGGATAGAACAGATTGGTGGTTGCCAGAAGTAGGGGATGGGGATGGTGCATGGGTAAATGTGGTCCAAAGATACAAGCTTCCAATTACAAAAGTAAGTGCTGTGGATGTAATGTACAGTATGGTGACTGTAGTTAATCACTATATATTTGAAAGTTGCTAAGGGATGAGAGATTAGATCTTAAAAGTTCTCATCATAAGAAAATTTGTAATTATGTGTGGTAATGGATGTTAACTAGACTTACTGTGATCATTTGACAACATATATAAATACTGAATTATTATATTGTATGCCTGAAACTAATATGTTTTATGTCAATTATATCTCAGATTTTTTTAAGGACAGAAAATGATTCTATTAAAATCTGCTGCCTGAAAACAGTGTTAAAAAACACTATTCACTATTCCATAGACAAAATCCAGATGCTACCTTAGCATGATATATAAAAGGTTCTTCCTCATCTGGCATCTGCCTAATTGGCATTCTGTATCCTATTAGGAATGATTTGCTCTTTCATGTTCCATGCCTGTGTACATTTTGTCTCTTCTGCTTGTGCTCTTCCCTTATTCCAATCCTTCCCCTCATTGTTCCTCTCCCTATTCTCCTAATGACCCCTTAATTCTTCTGTAAGCCTTCAGCTCAGATGTCATTGCTGGAATCTCCTTGGGTAGTCCTTCTTAGTCTCTGCTTTCCCCCAATTTGGGTATTCCCTTCTTTGGACTCTAGTAACGTTTTATATATACCTCTATTATGGCAGTCATATTGTATTGAAATTCTTGACTCTTCTTGTTTCTCCCTGTCTTAAATTGTGAACTCTTTGAGAATAAGGAGAATCAGAGATACAAAGATACTCATTTTTGTGACATGGAGCCTAGAAATATTAAAAGAAAACATAGAATCCAGTTAATCTTTGCAGCCATCTAATTCTTCCATCAGCTGCAACTAGGCCAGCCCCGGGCATACACCTTAAAAGCATTCTACTGCTGCTTTCTCATTCAGCTCCCACTGTGGTCTTAGAAGAACTAGTATTCAGCGTTGGTGGTTTTAAGAATATTGGGGTAAAACTTTAGATGAGTGAGAAGGGTCTTCTGTCTCTCCCAGCACAAAGGTATACCTCCCCATCTGCTTTAACATATGCCTGAAATTCTTTTCATTTCATTTTTTTAGCTGTAAAAAGGTTTTAAGTGCTGTTATGTGAGAATGAGAATGGTAGGAGATTGAAATTCATTGGTACTAAATCCGTAAACCATTATAAATAAGTTGTAGGACTTTTTCGTTTTGTTAGATATGGGGGCAGTTACAGCAGAACTGTGGGACATGGTTTTCTAAAGGAGGCCTCCTACCTAGAAAGAAGTTGCTTGTGTTGTGCATGTGACAAAGTAGGGGCTCCTTTGAAGACACCTGACGTCACACCTTTGCTGGGATCACTTTTATCTTCCACTGCATAGACAAATATAAACTGTAAGCAGATTTCTTTTGTTGCTATCTCATAGTCCCCCAATTTAGTGGAACCATTTTATGAGATAGATGTGGGAAAGGGATTCTGTAGCAAGAGTTACTTAGCACATCTGAAAATGTATGCACTCTAAATATGCAGAACTCCATATTTGCAATTAGAAATGCTATTCTAGAGTGGAAAACATTTGAATGTTGGGCTTTCGGCCACCTATTTCATAACCATTCTCTGAAGCTGGTAGTACAGTTGACCCTTGAACAACGTGAAGGTTGGGGTGTTGACCCCCTGTGCAGTCAGAAATCTGCATATAACTTTCGACTCTCCCAAAATTTAACCACTAACAGCCTATTGTTGACCATAGAAGCCTTACTGATAATATAAACAGTCAAGTAATACATATTTTGTATATTATATTTACTGTATACTGTATTCTTACAATAATAACGAAGAGAAAATACATTTACAGAACTGTAAAAAATCTGCTTATAAGTGGACCCATGCATTTCAGACCCATGTTGTTCAAGGATCAGCTGTATTACTTAAACTGTTAGAGAGACCCTTGGCTTTCTCGTTAAGATTAGTGATATATTCCAGATCCTCTTTTCATCAGTTATTTTTTGAATTGTTGAATCTTTTGTTATTCTTCATCCAAAGACATTTTAGCATGGCTAGTACTTAGCGACACTAATTAATATATTTTCTTTGGCGAACTTAAATGTGGATAATTTGTTTTCTTCTAGGTTTTGGGCGGAAAGATGTAGTTGAATATTTGCTTCAGAATGGTGCAAATGTCCAAGCACGTGATGATGGCGGGCTTATTCCTCTTCATAATGCATGTTCTTTTGGTCATGCTGAGGTAGTCAGTCTCCTTTTGCGACATGGTGCAGACCCAAATGCTCGTGATAATTGGAATTATACCCCCCTCCATGAAGCTGCAATTAAAGGAAAGATTGATGTTTGCATCGGTAAGACTATTTACTTTCCTGAATTTTCCTGAAACAGTTTGTAACTATTCTAAGTCTAAATTGAATTCATTTGTTAATATGATCAAATTCTGCCAGGATGAATTTAAATACTAAAGAACACTTTGTGATTTAATCTAACCATTATTTATTGAGTGTCTGTTTTTATATGGTACTAAGCTTAAGTTCTTTAAAGAAGAGAATACAAAATTCCTGTTCTCTAGAAATTTAGATTTCTTCTGAGAGAGTAAGACACATGAAGAACCAGGTAAAGTCATGGTGGACGTGAACAGGAGTGTTAGAGGGAACTGATTACAGTGACTTGGTTGGAGTCAAGTTGCTTCCTCCTGGAGTCTTTCCAGGAAGTAGTGGGAGAAAGATTGAAAAGGTAGGTAGACTTCTTTAAAAGAGCTTTGAATTCCAGGTTAGGGTGCTTGATATTTTTATGTAGGTAGTATGGAATCACTGAAGACTTCTAAGGAAACAGTCTGATGAGAGTAGCATATTTTCAGAAGAATGATCTGATAGGGGGCTAGGTTGAATAGATGGCATCAGAGAGACCAGCTAGGAAGCTGTAGAATAACCCAGATGAGAAATGATGAGGGCATGAAGTAGGGCTTACAGAAACATTTGAAGGACAAATTATCAGTCATTTAGAATGCTTTAACAAATGATAGAGAATTTCCTGACAGGTTGATCACTGACAAAATTATCATTGAAAAGGTTGCTTATTTGAGAGTTTTCATTAATCTGGTGTTGACTTTTCTGAGCCTACCAGTCAGGGACTGGTAGTAAGCAGGAGTCTGCTTACCTTAGCTCTATTTCCTGATGCAAAACAGGGGCAGTTAAAATCCTGGAGACTGATAGAAAACCAACTGTGTGCATTAGGAAAAGTCCAGGTGCTCTAAGCTGGACTTAACTGTTCTCCCCTCATCCCAGTGCCCCAAATCACTATTTATACTGGTCAAGTTAGTTCAAGTTAGGTCATTTATAAAGATACACATTACCTAGTAACCTTTGCCCAATTCTCCTTTCCTGTGTGTTATCTAAGTTGCTACTCCCTCTGCTCATAGTCCTTTTCTAGTTCCTGAGTCTCAGGCATATAAATAATCAGCTTTAATAATAATGTAGGGTTTTCCAAATATAGTTATAGGTCTTCACTGTCCAATATGGTAGCTGAGGACTTGTAATATGGCTATTGAATTGAGATGTACTTTTTACAAACCAGATTTCAGAGATTTACTTTGGGGGGGAAAAAAAAAGGAATGCAAAAATCTCAATTTTATATTGATTACAATATAAGTAAAATACTGAAATGATGGTACTTTGGGTATATTGGGCTAAGTAAAACGTGTTTAGAATAACTTAACCTGTTACTTTTTATTTTTTTTAATATGGCTACTAGAAAATTTTAAATTACATATATGGCTCACATTTTATTTCTATCGGCCAGCACTATTACAGGTAGTAGTAGAGTGGAATGAATATAACCCTGTCAAAGAACAGGAGGTAGGCTCCGCTTTCTGCATGTTATTTGCCTGTCTTTCCCCAGCACCTTATTTATAGAGTGTGCTAGAATATCCTTATATAACAAATAACAATGCAGAATATAGCACAAGTCTTTTTTTATGTGCTCTAGGATGTAATGTAACGGTTTTGATTTGGGGTTTGTTAACCCTACAGAGAGTATTTTTTTCTTTTTTGAAGAATTTACCTGTGTGATTTTATTTTTCTTTTTTAATTCTATACATCCCTATTCCTGGGCTATCCATAGCTTTAGAAATTCCATTTTTGTTATGATAGGACAGTCTAACATAGTCGTTCATTTGGAATGAGAGAACAAGCTTTCAAGCAAACTAGCCTTTTATTTCCTTATATACTTTTATCTCCTTAGTCACAAAGCAAAGGAAACCTGACATTGAGCTTAGGGGACATTTATTTAACGTGTCTTGTACATTAAATAATGCAATATTTTATACAATCTTATCTTTAAAATATAACATTTAGCATGCTATCAGGATATGAAAGGTCTTTAAATAACTCAAAGACTTCTGGACCAGAATTTTTGAGAAGATGATTTACTAAAATCAGATTGTCATGATTACCATTTTGAAAGGTAGTGTTGCTCTGTTGCAGTGCTCTTACAGCATGGAGCTGAGCCAACCATCCGGAATACAGATGGAAGGACAGCATTAGATTTAGCAGACCCGTCTGCCAAAGCAGTGCTGACCGGTAAGTCTATGTACTCATTGGGTATTCTAGGAAGAATATAAAGAATTGAGCTTGCTAGGTAGACGGTCTGCTTCCTGTAGTTAATGACTTAACTAGATTTTCAAAATACTATCAATTCAGTTGTTACTCTTTTCTACATCTGGACAATTGGCACTTGATTCTTGTCTAAGAAAAGTAAAACTTCTCTTTTTTCTTTTTAAATTGGTGTTTAGATTTGTGCTTCCTGCCTTATTTCAGTCAGGGGTAATAGATTATTGTGTGTTACTGCCATGTTTTCAGGATGTTCTTTAAATGTCCCTGACTTTTCCGAGCAAAAATAAACAATTGGGACTACATCAAAATAAAAAGCTTTTGCACAGAGAAGGAAACAGTCAACAAACTAAAAGGCACCCTACAGAATGGGAGAAGATATTTGTAAATGACATCTCTAATAAAGGATTGATATCCAAAATATAGACCTTAGAAAAATCAACACCCAAAAAACAAATAATCCGATTAAAAAATGGGCCGAAGACATGCACAGATATTTCTCCCAAAAGACATATAGATGGCCAACAGACACATGAAAAGATGCTCAACATTGGGGCACCTGGATGGCTCAGTCATTTAGCCTCCAACTCTTGATTTCAGCTCAGGTCATGATCTCAGGGTCATGAGATCGAGCCCTGCATCAGACTCCATGCCCAGCATGGATTCTCTCTCTGCCTTTCCCTCTGCTCCTCCCCACCCCACTCCTGTGCGCACATGCGTTCTCTCTCTCTCTCTCAAAAAAAAAAGATGCTCAACATCACTTATCATGAGGGAAATGCAAATCAAAACTACAATGAGCTATCCCCTTACACCTGACAGAATGGCTAAAATCGACACGAGAAACAACAGGTGTTGGATGTAGAGAAAAAGGAACCCTTGTGCACTGTTGGTGGGAATGCAAACTGGTGCAGCCACTATGGAAAACAGTATGGAGGTTCCTCAGAAAGTTAAAAATAGAACTACCCGACGATCCAGGAATTGCACTACTGGGTATTTACCCAAAGGATACAAAAACACTCATTCAAAGGGATACATGCACCCTGATGTTTATAAAAGCAGCATTATTTACAATAGCCGAGATACAGAAGCAGCCCAAGTATCCATCCATAGATAAATGGGTAAAAAAGATGTGGTATATATACACAATGGAATATTACTCAGACATAAAACGATGAATTCTTGCCATTTGCAACAACATGGATAGAGCTAGAGAGTATATGCTAAGTGAAATAAGTCAGTTAGAGAAAGACAAGTGCCATATGATTTCACTCTTGTGAGGAATTTAAGAAACAAACAAAAAAAACAAGCAAAGAGGGAAAAAAGAGAAACCAAGAAATAGACTCTTAACTATAGAGAACAAAACTGATGGTTAACAGGGAGGTGGGTGGGAAGATGGGTGAAATAGGTGATGAGGATTAAGGAGTGTACTTGTGATGAGCACCTGGTGATTAAAAAAAAAGGAAAGTAGCTTAAAATATTTGAAATCTCAGAAATTAATGTGCCCAGTGAGTAGGTTTATGAAACATCTCCTTTTGAAATCAGAGAATTGATATTTCCAAGCTAGAACTGCCTAAAAATGCTACTTTTCTAAGCATTGCAGTTCTGATAAAAATTTTTTGTAATGTATATGGTTTTATGATAAGGTTTTATATAGACTGTCAGTTTTAAAAAGTAAAATATTTTAAAATCTAAAAAAAAAATAAATGTCCCTGAGTTTTCCAGATAACATGTTTTACCCCTTTATATACTATTTTTTTAATGTGTTTTAATCTTTTTTTTTTTTTTTAATGAAACCCTTTCAAAAAGCTCTAACCATTATCTTTTCTAAACAGTGGATTCTGGTCATACCAGTTTCAGTACCTTGAAGCATGTCAGTTAATGTTCTCTCGTAACATATTCATGTCTTTGGAACCTATTAACATGTATAAGGCTTAGTCTCAGGTTCATTTTAGACTGTCAAGCTTTTTTGAATGGTAGTATCCCCTTCACATGTTTCTTCCTCATCAGAGTGTTCCTCTTAAAAAGCTCTCTGCCATATTGTTTTCTGGATTCTTATCTGTGTGATCACCATTAGAATCATGTCTGATCTAATAGTCAAGAGCCTGAGGGGTTCTGCTATGAGCTCTTTTGCTTGGACTTTGTGATATTTCTTCTGGTATTACCAGGAAAATTTAGACCAGTCCCCAAAGAGGTTCTAGAAAAGTGAGCTGTTATTGAAACTATCACTTCCGTGTTCATTTCCCCCTTCACTATACCATTTTATTCCCTGCTTTTCTCTTTTTAAAAAATCTTGGGGCTCAAAGAATCCTTGCATTAGCAATCTGTATATATTTGTATTGTGGACAGCAGTTTGGATTTTATTTCAGCAAATCAATAAACACTGTCCGTGACATTAAATTATGTTAATTTAAGTTGTATTCATTTTAAAGTTTTGTTTGTATGCATTTGTAAATATGGAAGCCAAGCTATGGGCATAAAGAATTTACATTTAATCCTGTTCTTATGTGTATATATTTAAAGTAGCACTATAATATAATTTTAGTGTTGGAAAATCTGCATTCATAAAAATATTAAGGATTATGTCCAGTTGGTAATGCCATAAGATTATCTTTTGTTATCTCTATAATGTTGGCATATTGGATTTTGTTTTGTGTTACTTTTGAATGAAGTTGTGGGTGCATTTTGTCCATTGCACAAATAACATTGGTTTTAGGAAATTTGAGGAGTAAAAAGAAAAGGAAAAGCTCTCAGTAACCTACCACCTAAGACAAACTTTGTTGAAATTTTGGTGTATTTTCTTCTTGGCTTTCCTTTTTTGGTGCATATTGTTTTCAAATAGCTTCATTATGTAATATTGGATTTTTTTTTTTTTTACTTTCATAACAAATGTATTCCATGTTCTTCATACAAATATTTTTTAAATTGCACAGTATTGTGTTAATTAATCATTTTGTATTTATTGGAAATTTATTTCCAAATTTATCTACTTTGAATGTAGTTCATGAGGATCTTTATGCATTAAGTTGTTACTACTTTTGTGATTAATTTTTTTTTCATTTTTTCCCCCTAATTCACAGGTGAATATAAGAAAGATGAACTTTTGGAAAGTGCCAGGTGTGTACTGGTGTTATAAATATGTATCGTGGATAACTTCATCATTAATTTTTTTAAATAATAAACTTTAAAAGAGAATGAATTTTTGTTTGCTCACATACATGTCTGCAGACGGGATCTGATGAATACAAATTGCTAATATGTTTTTTTGTGTGCTAGGAGTGGCAATGAAGAAAAAATGATGGCTCTGCTGACACCCTTAAATGTCAACTGCCACGCAAGTGATGGCAGAAAGGTAGTTCCTTTGACAGCTAAGCTGTTGTTCTTCCTCCTGGTAACATGAAAATGCATTTATCTTACTAAAAATTAAAACATTTGATGAGAATGCTGATACTTTCTTTTAAGCAGTAATTTGGATTAATTCTTAAACTTAGTAAAACTTTACTGATAAACATTTAGTTGTTTGCTTCCTACTTACAATAATGAACTTACAAACTTATACTATGCCTTTGGTAAATATGTTGGATTTTGTAAACCCAAAATGAGAACTATGAAGATGGTAAGTTTTTTTCTGGAATTCTGGTATTATATTTGGTTTTTTACCTTTTCACACATTTTTTTAGCTATTATTGTAATTTCATTCATTTGATTAATATTTCAGTCAACTCCATTGCATTTGGCAGCAGGATACAACAGAGTAAAAATTGTACAGCTGTTACTACAACATGGAGCTGATGTCCATGCTAAAGATAAAGGGTAAGTAAGCATTGGGAAAAAATGAGGATTTCTTAAATGTTACTGTCTTTATTATAATCTCTGTAACCATATAAAAATCTTCTTGCTAAATAGTGTAAACATTATTGAGCTTTTACAGTATGCAGATTGCTCTGAGGACACAGGAATTATAAAACCTTAAAGCTACCACTTAGAGGGCTTACACTACACTTTAGGAAGCATGACTAGATACCTAACAATATAAGTTCTCTACTAAGTGTGAGGTGATAATAGAGATAGTACTGTAGGAGTTCCCAGGAGGGAACTCTCAGTGATAGCCATCCTGGATAGAAAATCCTTCAGGAGGAGGTGATACTCAACCTGGACTCAGCTTAAGAAAGCAGAGAGTTTAGGGAACATCATTGTGCAAGAAAATTTGTGTGAGAGGATGTGCTAAAGCAGATATTACAGCATATTTAAGAAACAATGACTAGACCAGTGTGGCTGAAGCAGATGGATTTACATAGGGGAGAAATGAAGGCTAGGGTTGGAGAAGTAGGTACAACCCAGGTTTTAGAGGACTTGATATTCCAGTCTAAGGAATTCACACTGTGAGCCACAGTAGCCGTTGAAAGATCTTAAGCAAGGGGAAAGATTTTTTCTAAAAGAGGAGTTTTAGGGGACACATTCTGGCAGCAATGTGTAAGGTAGTTTGGAGAGAAGGACCAGAGGTCAGAGAGCAGTGAGAGTAATCATTGTAAGGGTTCAGGCATAATGAGGATCTATAATAATGTTGCAGAGGAATGGAAATAAAGACACAGGTGCAAGAGATACTATAGTGTAAGAATGGGTAGGATTTGTTGACTGGATGTGAGGAGAGAGGAATAAAAAGATAACTACATTTCAAATTCTGAAGCTGAGTGACTGATCCCAGTGATACACATACTAAAATCCAGGAGGGAAAATTATTTTGGGGGAATTATTTTGGAACCAGAACTCAGGAAACTCAAGTAGAGGTAGCCATTAGATAGTTGGGGAATGAAATTGGTGCTCAGGTTAGAAATCATACAATAAAAAATGGTGAGGGGTGCCTGGGTGGCTCAGTCGGTGAGCATCTGACTCTTGATTTCCACTGAGGTCATGATCTTGGGGTTGTGAGATTGAGCCCCGCATTGGGCTCCACACTCAGTGGGGAGCATGCTTGAGTGCTCTCTCTCTCTCTCTCTAAAATAAATAAATCTGGGACGCGTAGGTGGCTCACGCGGTTAAGCGTCTGCCTTCGGCTCACGTCATGATCCCGGGGTCCTGGGACTCAATCCAATACCAGAAATCCAGAAATCACATAGGGTTCCTTGCCTAGCAGGGAACCTGCTTCTCCCTCTGCCTGTTGTTCCCCCCTGCTTGTGCTCACTCTCTTTCTCTTTCTCTCTCATAAATAAGTAAAATATTAAAAGAGTAAAAAATAAAATAAATTTAAGAAAAAAAGTGGTGAGGAAAGCCGTAAACCTTTAAAGAGAGGACAGGTAGAATTAATGACTACACTGTCAGTGGCCATTACTCACCAGAGGCCATCATAGCAGTGTCTGTGGTAATTAGTGAGTGATTCCCCAAGTAAGAGCAGCTTAAAGATACAAGTCAGGATTTTAAGGTTCCACTGTACCTTCCTATATAGAAAGTTCTTTCTCCATGACCATCATGAAGGAATTGGGTTTAGTTTATTAATTTACCCTATAGAATCTAAAAAAAGGTTTCAAAGAAGAGCCAGTGTTCGAGCTCTGAGTTTGGAAAGGATTGTAGGAGTAAGCCAGGAGGGAGGAAATCTGTTCTACACCAAGGGGACAGTATGCCCAGAGGCATAGAGGGAACTACATGTGGTTGAGCATACCATCACTAAAGGGTAAGGCTCCAGAGTGTTAGACCATTGCATGCCAGGCTAAGCAGTTGGAACCAGTTTTCAAAAGCAAGGAAGAACCAATGAGACATTAAAACAAGGAGTAACTACATCAGGGGTGCCTGGGTGGCTCAGTCGGTTAAGTGTCCAACTCCTGATTTTGGCTCACAGTCATGGGATCAAGCCCCACATGGTGCTCCACACTGGGTGTGGAACCTGCTTGAGATTCTTTCTCTGTCCCCCCACCAGCTGTCTCTGTCTCCCCCCTTAAAAAAAAAAAAGGAGTAGCTACATCAGATTTACTTTTAGAAAAATCTGGCTACAATTTGAAAAAGAAATTGAAATAGGGGCTGTTTGAGTAGTACAGGAAGAAATATTAAAGGCGTGGTGGTAGCCTTGGAGAAAAAAAAGATGGATGTGAAAGAGACTTGGAAGTTAGAATTATTGGAACTTAGTGTTCAGATGGATGTTAAATTTTGTGCATTTCTATTAAAGATCACAAAAGCCGTTTGCTATTTAAAGCTAAGTGTGAATTTAATTTAAATTAAATGAACTAACTGTAATAACACAAGCTTCTTTCATCCCCCTGCCCTCATATTGTAGTGATCTGGTGCCCTTACACAATGCCTGTTCTTATGGTCATTATGAAGTAACTGAGCTTCTGGTCAAGGTTAGTTCTCTTCTATTTTTCTTAGAATTATATAAAATCACTTGAAATACATCATATACCTGTTTACTTTGTGTTTTTAGTGCTTGGTGGATATAGAAGGAATACATATAATCATTCTAAGATGTAGATGAGTGATAAGTCAACATTTGACTGCTTTGAGATTTTTGAAATACCTTAAGATTTTAAATATAAAATAGCACTGTCATCTTGTGAATAGCACCTTAAATGATTCTATAATTTGTGGCTAACGGTGAAGTTTCAAAATCCTTGAAAATACCAGAAAGCAATTTTTAGTGATTCATATATTATGAAAACCACCGGTTACATTTGCAAGATCTTCCCAGTTATACTTTGGGTTGCAGCAGGCTCATTTGGTAAGCTGCACTTCTTCCAATATGCTGGGCGGCTCTTGTTTAACAAGCAGCTTCCCAGGACCAAAAACAAACTTATTTTGCTCCCTGTTGGATGAAAATAGAAGATACATATTCTCCTTCAGAGTAGGCAGGAGGATGTTATCCACATCTATTTCCTTTTGTCCCCCAGTCTCTGCACATATATTTGACCACATTTTTTAGGCTTCTCTTACTCTGCACCATTCTGCCCCTTTTAATGCTTTCCCTCATTCTAGCAGCAGCCGTCATGGCAAAGATATCTGTTCCCAATGCCTCCATGCTTTCTTTTCGGCATGTGCTACAACAGGATTATTTTCCCACAGAAACAACTTCAAGGATTAGATACTCTCTGAGTAGCCCCTAAGCCTTTTTAAATGTATAAGGCGGTGGTTGCAACATTATACATTTGTAGCAGTAATGCTTTTCTTATTGTAAAACTGAATCTTGAATTCAGCAGAACATTTGGAATATTATTATGGATAAAAGTGAAACATGAGACAGACTGCATTGGGACCTACAGACAACTGAACTGTGTTTTCCTAAGACCTGATGTTCAATAAATAAGAATGGCAGGCTGGGGCACCTGGGTGGCTTAGTTGGTTAAGCAACTGCCTTCGGCTCAGGTCATGATCCTGGAGTCCCGGGATCGAGTCCCGCATTGGGCTCCCTGCTCAGCAGGGAGTCTGCTTCTCCCTCTCCCGCTTCCCCCTCTGTGCTCTCTCTCTCTCTCTCAAATAAATAAATAAAATCTTTAAAAAAAAAAAGAATGGCAGGCTGACTAGAGGTCATATGTATAGAGGAGGTTAGCTGAGGTGAGGTTGCAGTTAGCAGAGCACTCAAGCTCAGGAGTGTCTGGATTTGGCAAGTAGATAGAGACAGGGAATACAGGCAGAAGGTGTAGGCAACACTGAGTCAGTTGGCAACTCTTGCTAAACAGTTGGCTAGCAGAAGCTGGCATTTAACTGCAAACATTCACTTAACTGCTTTTCATGACCTGGACACTATAGAAATTGTGATGTGTTTCCTTAAAAAGCTAACATGATCTTATAGTAGAGTAGAAGTAATAGTGTCAACAGCAAATGTAGCAATAGATGGAATGTACTTTTTCTCAGACCAAATTGAGACTCTGTTGTTATTCTAGGCACTCAATAATTTCTTTAATGGAGCTTTTAAACTAAAGTATATTTAGCCAAGGGCCGTGAGGGTGAAAGGAAATCTAGAAACCATCTGATAAGAAAGATGAGTGAAGGAGCTGAAGGTGTTTAAACTCAAAAACGTAAGAGTTGCTCTTAAATATTGCCAAGAATATGGATCTCTTTTGCTCCAAAGAAAACCAGTAGATCAAAGTTTAAAATACATATTTAACTTAATGTAGAAAAGAACTTCTAGTAAGACAAGTTATCTAGTAATTATGAAAAGTCATAGTAGTTGAGAATTAGTTTCCCATCATTGAAAGTACTAAAGGAGTGAGTAGCTCATTTGCCATCTGAAGGAATGCTATGGAAGGGATTGTGAGAGATGAGAGATTGAACTAGAATGACTTCTGTGGTCTCTCCAACTCCAGTACTTGGAAATGGCTGAAATTAAAAAGACTAACAATACCAAGTATTAACAAGGATGGGGGAACACTAGAACTCAAATATTGCTGATGGCAGTGCAGAAATAATACAGCCACTTTAGAAGACTATTTGTCAGTTTCTAATAAAAGTAAACCTGTATCTACTATATCATCCATCCAGCAATTCCATTCCTAGGGACAAAGCACGTGTCCATAAAGAGACTTACAGATGAATGTTCATAACACCTTATTCAAAATAGTCAAAAACTAGAAATAGTCCAAATGCCCATCAGCAGGATGATGGTTAAGTAAATTATGGTCTGTCAGTACAATGCAATGCTACTCAGCAATGAAAACTATTGATAACGACATGAATGAATCTCAGAAACATTGTGTGTGAAGGAAGGTAGACACAAAAGTACATACCGTGTTACTCTGTTTTTATGAAGTTCAAGAACATATAAATCTAATATATGGTGCTAACAGAATGGGGGCATGAATTATCTATAAAAGCATGAGGCAACATTCTGGTGTAATGAAAGTGTCCTGTATCTTGAATTGGGTCATGGTATCATGGATATATACACACACACACATATTTGTCACAATTCCTCAAACTATTCACTTAAGAACTATGTTCTACTGTGTGTAAATTATACCTCAAAAAAGGGGAAAACTTAGAGAAGATGCAAGTTAAATCTAAAGCTTCATTCTTTTTTTTAATGTTAATCACCATACCTTACATCATTAGTTTTTGATGTAGTGTTCCATGATTCATTGTTTGCATATAACACCCAGTGCTCCATGCAATACATGCCCTCTTTAATACCCATCACCAGGCTAACCCATCCCCCCACCCCCTCCCCTCTAGAACCCTCAGTTTGTTTCTCAGAGTCCATAGTCTCTCATGGTTCATCTCCCCCTCCGATTTCCCCGCCTTCATTTTTCCCTTCCTGCTATCTTCTTCTTTTTTTTTTTTTAAACATATAATGTATTAATTTATTTCAGAGGTACAGATCTGTGATTCAACAGTCTTACACAATTCACAGCACTCACCACAGCACATACCCTCCCCAATGTCTGTCACCCAGCCACCCCATCCCTCCCACCCCCCACCACTCCAGCAACCCTCAGTTTGTTTCCTGAAATTAAGAATTCCTCGTATCAGTGAGATCATATGATACATGTCTTTCTCTGATTGACTTATTTCGCTCAGCATAACACCCTCCAGTTCCATCCATGTCGTTGCAAATGGCAAGATTTCATTCCTTTTGATGGCTGCATAATATTCCATTGTGTGTGTGTGTGTGTGTGTGTGTACACACCCACATCTTCTTTACCCATTCATCTGTCGATGGACATCTTGGCTCTTTCCATAGTTCGGCTATTGTGGACATTGCTGCTATAAACATCGGGATGCACGTACCCCTTCGGATCCCTACATTTGTATCTTTGGGGTAAATACCCAGTGGTGAAATTTAAAGCTTCATTCTTGTTTTTAACAATAAAAGAGTTAAGTAAGGGTCCTTGTGCATACGCCTAGCAACCGGCTACTTGGTTTTCCATGGGGAAAAAATGTATTTCTGAAATAATAGGTTTAAAAAATGAATTTTGAGGGTATAACCTATTTAAGCTTGCATGATGTTAAATTACACAGTACTAATAATTCTAAATTCTCTTAAAAAATTGGACACTAAATATATGCTTTACCCTCCCCCCCCAATCCCTCAGCATGGTGCCTGTGTAAATGCAATGGACTTGTGGCAATTCACTCCTCTTCATGAGGCAGCTTCAAAGAACAGGGTTGAAGTATGTTCTCTTCTCCTAAGTTATGGTGCAGATCCAACACTGCTGAATTGTCATAATAAAAGTGCTATAGACTTGGCTCCCACACCGCAGTTAAAAGAAAGATTATCATGTGAGTATACTATGATGAATGTTCAACTAGGATATTAAGATGCCAACAAACTAAAAATTTGTTCTTTCTCATTTGTTTTTAGAAATTTTTAAATAATGGAAAATTTTCCTTACCATGGGTATCTATTGTTCATACTAGCGTATTTAGTCATCTGGAGATTTCTACTCATTCTACTCTTAAGATGCTATGAAAAGAAAATATATTTGTATTTGTTTTTTCAAGTCAAGTTAAATGAGATGGTAATGCTTTTGAAAAGAATGAATTTGGGTTTTGTTCCTATCTTTGATGTGAGTTTCTTATTAATCTGCCATGTCATTGGTAGGATTACTGTCTTGTAAACATGGTCCCCAGATCCTAACCATCTAATATTCTTTGGTATCTGGCAGTTGTGTGGTTTTCTGTCTGTAACTGAAGTAAACATAGTGAGAAACAGCCACCTAATTCAGATATAGTATTGCTATACATAAATAGGAAACTTGTATTAAATTTGTATTATTCTAGAACAATAAAGGATAATGGGTAGTTTCATAAACCTGATGAATAAAAGAGGAATCTTGAGAAAATACTCTTTGATTTGTTCATCAGTAGGTGGCTCTTGGAAATACTCAATTTTCTGGTCACCAGCTCTCTGATGTTTGAGCAAAAAAATCATCTGCTACCGCCATGATGTTAGTGTACGAACCATGATCACTCTTTGTTTTATTTCTTTACTGAGAAAAGTTCTCTGCTTTGGAAAATTCTTAGAACTCTCAGGTCTGGTAATATATTGCAGTACTCCAGATTCCTACAGACCAGAATAGACCCTGAGTTGGCCATGGGCTATTTTATCCGTGTATACATTTAGGGATGAATTATGTCATAACTGAGGGAAACTGGTATAGCACTGTCTCTGTTTTGGGGGGTTATATTTGGAGAATATCTTTACAGCTTCTCTCTGACTATTTTGGTAGATAATTTTGAAAATAATTTCAAGAAAAATACTAAGTATCTTTTACTAGGTAAGTCCCATCAATTTGATAATTCTCATGCAGATTTACATGTTTTTCTCTTCATCTAGATGAGTTTAAAGGCCACTCACTGCTGCAGGCTGCCCGGGAAGCTGATGTAACACGAATTAAAAAACATCTCTCTCTGGAAATGGTGAATTTTAAGCATCCTCAAACACATGAAACAGCATTGGTAATGTTTCAGATTAAAGTTTTTAAGATGCAATAACCAAAAACATGTTGAACTGATCATAACATCCTACTTCTTTTGATGATACAGAGTAACATAACGTCCTACTTCTAGTAAAAGAATTGTTTTTAAAAATCTGTGTTTTTTAAAAATTAATGCCTGAACATAAAGAAAAAATGTCAAACAGTACAGAAAAATAGACAGCCTCACCCCAAAAGGCAATACTGTTACTCATTTGAGTATCCTTCCAGAAAAAAACTTAATTCATATACTGGCGTATGTATGTAGCTTTTTTATTATTGTAATAGTACATATCATTTCCTTTTCTTATTATGAAAATTATAAGTGCTTGTGATTGAGAATTTTAAACCCACTGAAAGTAATGAAAAAGAAAATAATTCTGTCATCCATAGAAAAACCACTTGGTTTTCCTTCCAGTATTATAATTTTTTTCAAAATTAGATCTGAAGTCTGTATATATCCCCTCTATACTATGTAAGTAAAGTGTCTGTGTGAATAGAGGCTACTTCCCTGGTAGAGGTAATAACACTTCTTTGGAGCTGTAACAGAGTAGATGAAAATCGGACAACCTATGGAAAAGCAGTCAGAAGAGAATGAGAGCTAGTAGAGATAAAGTCGGTGGAAGATAGGAAGGCAATGGTGTAATCAGAGACTACCTTAGAAATACCAATTTTGGGGGGAAGATTTTTATTTATTTATGAGAGAGAGAGGGCACGTGAGCATGGGGAGGGGCAGAGGGGAGGAAGAGGCAGGCTCCCCACTGAGCAGGGGGCCCAATGCAGGGCTCGATCCAGGGCTCAATCCCAGGACCTCGAGATTGTGACCTGAGCCAAAGGCAACACTTAACCGATTGAGCCACCCACACGCCCCAAATAACAATTTAGAAGGAAGAAAATCAGTCCTGCTGTATGAATTGCAGAATGTGGTTTGGGTGAAGGAAGAGGACCCTAAATAGACCGATGTGTTGCAGGGCAAATTTAACTCATACTCTTACCTAATATTTTGTAGGTAATTAATTTTCTTGGTTATTGATTAATTTTCTTCCTTATACCATGATGTAAACTATGTGAAGGTTATGTAGAAACCTATCTATAAAACATATTAAGCCTTTTTGCTAACTTAAGTTGTAAAAAAAAATCCAAGTAAAAAAATAAAGCTGCAGGGGCGCCTGGGTGGCTCAGTTGGTTAAGCGACTGCCTTCGGCTCAGGTCATGATCCCAGGGTCCTGGGATCGAGTCCCACATCGGGCTCCCTGCTCTGCGGGAAGCCTGCTTCTCCCTCTCCCACTCCCCCTGCTTGTGTTCCCTCTCTCGCTGTGTCTCTCTCTGTCAAATAAATCAATCAATCAATCAATCAATCAATCAATCTTTAAAAAAAAATAACAAAGCTGCAGATTAATAAGAAATGCTAGTGCAAATTTAAAATCATAACATTATCAAGATGGTGCAGAGAAATTTAGAAAAACTGACAGGAAAATTTTCTGGTCTGAAAAGCTAATACTACCTATTATCTCCCCCTAAATATTCTGCTATTGAGCAACTTATTTTTGTTATTAACCTTAAAACATACTAGGAGTTAAGTATTGATGGACAGTTGTGGTGCAGGGGCAGTGTCTTCCAGGTTTCCAGAGATTATAGGCACTGGCTCAGGATGGGACAGAGGAGTAGATGTGCTGTTTTGAAATGGACATGATCAAGAATACTTGGAAATAAACCATTTCCATTCTGTGTGCTGTCCTGATAGATGTCCTGGGATGATTACTCATAACATACCAAAGTAACTATGTTTACCAGTTAGAAATGGTTTTATTGAGGGCAAAGGAATGATTTTGGTAACAGCAACCACAACAAAGAATGAATCTGAAGCAAAGTCATGAAGATCAGATAAGCTTTATAATTAACAACAGGTTAAAATAAGAGAATAAATTTCATATGTACTGTATATTCAGATGTATAGAACAACTTAGCAGTTATCTAGAACTTTTATTCCATGAATTCTCAAGCTTCAATTTAACTTCATATTTTTACATTGATCTAGTCATTCATGCATCCAGACATTTATTGAACGCCTGTTGTAAATGAATATCATTTCAGAATTGGGGATGCAAAGATTTGGGACATGACCATGAGATACATTCTAGGTTTATAACTAGCAAATCCCTACCACCCGTCTCCTTTCCTCTTTGATATATCATAAATATAGATGCTACAGACTCCAGTTTAGTGTATCATCTGCTCCCATTGATTTTGACAAACAGGTAGTCCAAGCTCCTTATTCTGTTTGAGCAACTAATTGAGAAAGATGTAAATACTAGTCTTGTCACCTGTTTGATCTGTGCTGTTACCAGGCAGCATCCAGAGCTGATGAGTGTCTTTTATTACTTGATGTAAAGAAACTCCAACCTTTGGAGTGTTTCATTAATTAAACTTTTAAAAATAACATAGACACCGTGCTATGTGGGAATAGCTTTAAAAGGAGTGTTGGTGACATTAATTTAAATTTCCATCACATCAGTAGTGGCTTTTTCAAAGATATAGGGCAACTGTAAAACTTGATCAGAATATTTAGTAACATATCTGATAAATAGGATTTGCAGCCCTGGCCAGAATTTGGTAATTGTTGTACATTCTATCCAATAGAAAGCCTTTGAGTAGCGAAGTCAGGTCAAAAATAAAACAAAGAAGTTAAATAACTTCTTAGTTGTTCTTGATTGGAAACACAAATGTTCTTAAGTAAAAATTAGTTCTGTGTAGTCCTTGATTAATGCTGCAATTTAAATTATCTAGCATTGTGCTGCTGCATCTCCGTACCCCAAAAGAAAGCAAATATGTGAACTGTTGCTAAGAAAAGGAGCAAACATCAATGAAAAAACGAAAGAGTAAGTCTACTTTTAGTAATTAAAAACTACTGACACTTTTTTTTTTTTTTGAAAATACATTGATTCTCGGCTGACTTTTTCTTTTTAAGATTCTTGACTCCTCTCCACGTGGCATCTGAGAAAGCTCATAATGACGTTGTCGAAGTAGTGGTGAAACATGAAGCAAAGGTAGACTTCCTTTTTGGTAATCCTTGGTAATCCACTGAGTTATTTTCTGTTTAGCAGATGAAACTCCTGGCTTCCTAAACTGTTTACTCTCTCAGAAGTATTACTTTTTTCCTCTTAATCTGTACTTAAAAGTAGTCTAGCAGATACTTTCCTTTAGCTGATTTTTTCCTAGAAAGCCTAAGGATTTACTCAAAAGTACATGCTTCCTATATATCCTTCCTTCTCCATTCCTTTTACTCACACCCCACTGGTCTAGTTATCCTTAAGGTCTTTTTTTTTTTTTTCCTTAAAGATTTTATTGATTTATTTGACAGAGAGAGACACAGCGAGAGAGGGAACACAAGCAGGGGGAGTGGGAGAGGGAGAAGCAGGCTCCCCGCTGAGCAGGGAGCCCGGTGCGGGGCTCGATCCCAGGACCATGGGATCATGACCTGAGCTGAAGGCAGACGTTCAACTACTGAGCCACCCAGGCGCCCCTTTTTAAGGTCTTTTTCTAATAGAATACTCTTCAGAACATCCTCAGCTAGAGACACACTGATTATGACCAATCATCTCCAGTCTTCTCTCACTCGTATCTTCTGTTCCTTGGCTACCATGATAACTCTAGTTGTTTACACTAGCCACAGTCTTTCTTACTCTGTTATTTCTGTGACTAAACCAAAGGACTTGGAACAGAAAGAAATAAATTATTTAAATAATCTGACTGAAAACAGTTCCCCTTTTTGTGAAGTCAGTGTTCTTTAATTGGCATTTGTATACAAAGCATTTTATTCTTGGAATAATTATGTTTTCATCAGGCTAGAAATCATCATTTCTTACCCAGGAACTTTAAAAAACACTACTCAGTAAAAGATACATTTGGCATCCCAAATTGGAAGAGATGACAGTCACCTAATTCAACAGTTTTCACAGTTTTCAGCCACGGATCCTTGCCTTTTCCAAACAAAATCTTTAGTAGAAATTCATTATGTAACAAAGAATGGTGCTGCTCTGAATGAAGGGAAAAGAAAGGAGTAGAGACCCTTAGCCCTTGGGTGACCTCAAGGCTCTTCCCTAAATGTGCTTTGCAAAATAGTTTTCTGATCTGTCCTTTCTTGGGTTCCCACTCAAGGAACCACTTAGAATTCTTTCTACAACTTCTTGTTTGTGTTTCCTTTCAGTGTCCTAATTTCTCTTTGATTTGGGGGAATTCTTGATAATGTATAATCTCAATCTTTCCTATTGTAAATTATTGAATAAAATAAAGTTTATTCTGCTTGACTGCTTGGCATATCTCGTCTGTCTGTTCTATAACTTCTCATTGATTGCTTTTTTCATACATGTGGTACAATACTAGAATATCTGGATACATACTAAATGTGAGTTGTGAAACTCAATGAAACAGTCATGACTAGTGGGACCAACCATCCAGGAACTGAGGGATTTCCAGAAACACAGGACTGTCAGTACTAAAACCAGGGAAGTCCCAGGCAAACCAGAACAAGTTCGTCACCCTGATCTTAACACAAAGTGGTACCCAACTAAAGTTTTCAAGTGGATGTATTTCACATTTCAGTGAGTTTTGGTATGTGAATAAGTAGATTAATTGTCCTGAGCAGATTAATTGTCCTGAGCATTTTAAATCAATTTTCAAGTTCCATAAGCATGGAGACTAGCAATTCATAATCCAGTTTTTTTGGTTTCATTGAGAAAGTCTTACTATATTCCTGTTCAAATATTCTCCAATTCCATGGATATGAATTGGACTATGTGTCAGATCACACTAGTGGCCAGAGGGTTGATTACTGAGGAACTTAATTTCTCACTTGTGTTTTAAAAAATTAGTTACCTGGTGGGGAAGGGTGCAGGTACAGATGAGATGGGGGAGTTAATGTTTTACGATATTGTCTTATTACATAGCCATCACTTTCTCCCTTTATCCATAAATGTATATATACATATTAAACATTTCAAAGTAATTTGCAAATTGCTATGCACTTCTCCCTAAATATTTCCATGTATTCATCATCTAGAGGTCAGTATTTATTTACAGGTTTTTGGGGGGTGCAAAACTTACATGCAGTGAAATGCACAAATCTTCCATGAACATTTGCTGAATTTTGACTAACGTATACACCTGTGTTACCAAAACTCATCAAGGTACAGAACGTTATTTCATGGCTGAGGCAGCGCCCCATCCAAGGCAATCTCCACCCCTAATGCAACAACCATTTCATTTATTTCCTAGGTAGATTAGATTTGCCTGTTCTAGGCCTTCATGTCTATGGAATTGTACAATTCATACTCTTCTCCAAGGCTTTCTCCTCTGTATATTTTGGAGATTCATCCATGTACCGATCCTTTGTTCCTTTTATTGCTTAAAATAGACCATAATGTATTTATCTATACAGATTATATTTGTAAAAAGGGTAGAAAAGCCAGTAGGAATAAATATTTTAATGCTAAGTTAGTCTCTGGCTTTGTTACTGTTGTCTATCTTGGAGTTTCCACATTTCTGGACCTCAGAGATCCATAAAAACATATGGATTAAACTTCGTTAGGCAATATCTACCTCTAAGTGCAGTAAATATACTAATACTTTTTAATGGCAAACACAACTGTTATTCAACATTTCCTGCTTTTAACCCAAAAGTCTTTTCTGATATCAACCTTCATGAACTGGTGAATTTATGCTCTAAATTTGAGCAAAAACATTTGTTTTGGCCCTGGATAATAGGCTTCATGAGAGAATAATTGGGATTTTTAAATTAGTAACAAGCGTTAAACACATGATTGGATGGTTTTAAATTTTGAGTTATACCTAATTTTAGCACTTTCTGCATTGTTAAGGTTAATGCTCTGGATAATCTTGGTCAGACTTCTCTGCATAGAGCTGCACACTGTGGTCATCTGCAAACCTGCCGCCTACTCCTGAGCTATGGGTGTGATCCGAACATCATATCCCTTCAGGGCTTTACTGCCTTACAGATGGGAAATGAAAACGTGCAGCAACTTCTTCAAGGTATTAAATGCTTTCATGAAATGAACTTTTTTTTTTTTTTTTTTTAAAGATTTTATTTATTTGACAGAGAGAAACACAGCGAGAGAGGGAACACAAGCAGGGAGAGTGGGAGAGGGAGAAGCAGGCTTCCCGCGGAGCAGGGAGCCCGATGTGGGGCTCAATCCCAGGACCCTAGGATCATGACCTGAGCCAAAGGCAGACGCTTAACGACTGAGCCACCCAGGCGCCCTCATGAAATCAACTTTTTAAAATTAACCTTTAAATTTTTTCACATAGGGGCGCCTGGCTGGCTCATTCAGAAGAGCATGCAACTCTTGATTTCAGGGTCGTGAGTTTGAGCCCCACTTTGGGTGTAGAGATTACTTAAATAAATAAAACTTAAAAGTAAAAATAAAGTTTTCCACATACTATGTAGAAGTTGGTAATAAAAAGAAAATGTAGAATATTTAATTCATTATACTCAAGTGTTCCAAATGTCATTAAGTCTATGATTTTGTTCCAGAAGCATTATCTGCTCAAATTCTCTAATAGCTGGCTCTTAAGTTTTTATCTAGAAAGTATTTAAGGTGTAATAGTTGCTATTTTTTTTAAAGACAGGAAAACATAAAAAAAGTAGGGTCTCCTGGGGAGGGTATGTGCTCTGGTAAGCGCTGTGAATTGTGCAAGACTGTTGACTCTCAGATCTGTACCTCTGAAACAAATAATGCAATATATGTTAAGAAAAAAAAGAAGAAGAAGAAGAAGGTAGCAGGAGGGGAAGAATGAAGCGGGGGAAATCGGAAGGGTAGACGAACCATGAGAGACGATGGACTCTGAAAAACAAACTGAGGGTTCTAGAGGGGAGGGGGGTGGGAGGATGGCTTAGCCTGGTGGTGGGTATTGAGGAGGGCACATTCTGCATGGAGCACTGGGTGTTATGCACAAACAATGAATCATGGAACACTACATCTAAAACTAATGATGTAATGTATGGGGATTAACATAAGAATAAAAAAAATTTTTTAAAGTAGGTGTCTCTCAGTTGAGCATCCATAATGATAAATAATACTCTAAAGACTGGCCCTGCCTCTTCACTGTTTTTTTAGGTCTTTTATATATAAGGCATATAGAATTTTTGTACAAGGTAACCAATTATTTGACTTACTAAAACATATTTGACTATTGAATACTTGTATATTCATTATATTTTTAAATATTTAGATCAAATATATCTATACATTTTACATAGGTTATACATTTCACCCTAGAAATCTGGTCCAATAAATTTTAAAGTGACTTTGATGTCTGAAAGCTCAGATGAGAAGAAATACAACAGATCAAGCCTCTTGTATCTTTAACATTTTCGATGATCTTTATGCCTGTGATCTGGAAACCACCTTTTGAGAAAAATACTGAATAGATGAAGGCAGGTTGACAAAACAACCTGGAAACTGCCAATTGAACTATGAGACTCTTTCAGAATTCCCTTTAGTGCCTCATATAACACACATTTGTTTCAGTGTCAGTTTGGGGGTTATAACACCAGTCCTATTCAGTTGCCTCATGATGGACATTTACAGTCTTACTAGTTTTGTGCTAAGTGCGATTTCTTACCTTTCCAGCTAGTTTCTTTTTTTTTTTAAGATTTTATTTATTTAACAGAGCACAAGCAAGGGGAGCAGCAGAGGAAGAGGGAAAAGCAGGCTCCCCACTGAGCAGGGAGCCTAATGCAGGACTTGATCCCAGGACCCTGGGATCATGACCTGAGCTGAAGGCAGACGCTTAACCAACTGAACTACCCAGGTGCCCCTCCAGCTAGTTTCTAGTAAATTGTCAAGGTAGAGTTTCCAGGTCAAAGGATAACATGTAATTGTTAAATCATCTTCTAGAACAGTTGTTAAGTACCATATTATATTCCTACTAACAGCATATGACAGGACTTGTTTGTCAGCACTGGGTATTATGATTCTTAATCTTTTCGTTTGGTGGACGTGTGTGTATGAACTTAAGAAGTAATAGATGCTTTTTTTTAATACAAAATATAGAAATATTGTCAGTGTAGTTCCCCCATTTCCTCTTTGCTCACTAATGGATAAAAAAGAAAAACCCAGGATCTCTCATTTTAATTTGCATTTTTAAGATATATGTTGCAATATTTTTTCCATTTTTTATTTGCCTTATAACTTTGTTTAATGTTATGTTATTGCCTGACATATTTTTCCAAATCATCATTGGTTCTGCCTTTAGTGTACTACTCTAAGATGCTTTTCTACTCCAAGTATAAAAATACTCACTTATATTTTCTTTTAATATTTTTAAGGTTTAATTTTTTTATCTTAAGGTCTCTAATCCATTGGAGTTTATTTTCTTATAAGATACAAAGGTACATGTTTTCTTCCTTTCCTGTGAGATTTTAAATGAGCTATAAAACAGAATTTCAGATCTGAAAATGACTTTAGTTACCTTCTAGTCCATCTCTTCTTTTTTTAGAACTGAAAAAATCTGAGGCCCCTTGCCCCAGTTTAGATAGCTACTTAAGGGCAGAACCATGGTTAGGTCTCTGGCCATTGGTCTCCTAACTTAAAGTTTTTCCACCATCCAGTGGCCTTGGTTATAGAACATGCCATCTTTCATCTGTTTTATATTCCATTACATTGTTTAAATCACATTTATTATTCATATTTACACACGTTTTGCTTATTTATATGTATATACATGAAATGTTTCCCCCAAAAAACTTTTTTTGTCTCACAAAAAAAATTTTTTTTTTTTTTAAGATTTTATTTATTTGACAGAGACACAGCGAGAGAGGGAACACAAGCAGGGGGAGTGGGAGAGGGAGAAGCAGGCTTCCCGCGGAGCAGGGAGCCCAATGTGGGGCTCGATCCCAGGACCCTGGGATCATGACCTGAGCCGAAGGCAGTTGCTTAACGACTGAGCCACACAGGCGCCCCTTGTCTCACAAAAATTCTTAACAAAGTCTTCCTGGTGTTCCTCTGCTACCATGGAGATTTATTATATAATCTGCCAAACTGTAAAAGAACTTTACTTTGAGATAAGCTGCCTCTCTTAAAGCTTGGTCCTGCCTTTTCCATGGGAGTTAATCACTCTTTCCTTCTCTTTTCAGAGGGTATCCCGTTAGGTAATTCAGAGGCAGACAGACAATTGCTGGAAGCTGCAAAGGCTGGTGATGTAGAAACTGTAAAAGTAAGATATGATCTTATGTTTTTGTTAACTTTGGGTTTTTATTTTCCGTATTTAATGAATCTGTACTGTTGTAATGAAGAGCCTAGTTATATGTGCCTTGTTTTAAAAGATAAATAATGATAATCTAGTTCTCTGAAAGTAAGAATCATTGTTCAATGAAAGAAACTTTTTAGTTTCACATGCATCTCAGTAAATACCTCACAATCACAAATTTAAATAAAGTGCATGTTTATGGAAATAAATTTCATTTAAAGAGCCTATTCATTTGTCCCTTTAAAAGAAAAAGATATCAAATTATTGTCCATTGTTCACATACGACACAACAGGAAAGGGACAAAGAACTAAACAGTGTGTCACTGTGTCGATGTATTTCTTCTGGTTTCATTTCTTTGCCCTCTCTACCACTGTGTTGCCACTGCCTCCTAATAATCTTCAGTTCATAGAGCCAGCTTCAGCTCTTATATGGCCCATCTCCTGTGGTTGTCCTCTGTAGAATAACCCTTCCTCAGATTTTCCTTTACTTTTTATCATAGAGTCATATATAATGTCTTAATAAAACATATTTGTTACCTACAGAAGTTGTATATCCCAGTAAATAACTCAGAAGCCTAACATTCTGAAAGAGCAAGACTACGTTTCCATTCAACTAATATGGATTAAAATTAACTCAACATGTTTTGTGAATGAAATAATTCTTCAGTAATGCGATGGAGTTTGGGGGTTTTTTCCAATTTATTCTAATGTTATTTTAATTCCCAAAGCTAGCAGGGAGATAAAAGCTTTGTTATATTCGCCCATCCCTCCCCCAATTGCCCCTAGACTTTTTCAGAAACAGTGCTGGTCCCATTTGAGGGAACAATGACATATAATAAGTTTTATGAAAATCTAAATTTATTGATTTGTGACAGAAGTAGCTACATGAAGCAATTTCACTATATTTCTATTTGGTGTCCTCAATCCTGAACAGATCCACCACACAAAGTCAATTTTAGATTTTCTGAGAATGAAATATGTTGGGCCCATCTGAACTTGAGCTCTGAGGAAACTTACTCACTGTCCTTTTAAGTAAAGAGATTTCGGGAAGTTGATTTAAAAGTCCATGGTATCTTTTCCTACTGCTTTATCTGTGTAGATAGTACAATCATCTCCAAGTAACTTAAGATTTTTTTTTTTAATAATTTCATTTTTCAAAGAAAAAACACCATTATAATGGAATCTTACTGTTTGACATGTTTTATATTTACATTCTCATTCCCTTAAGTGGGGGGTTAATAAGATATTAGGAGGATTTGGTTTCTATTACTAAATACTGCTGACTTGTGGAAAAACAAGTCACTTGAGTTAAAAGTAGTGAGCTGATTTTTTTTTTTTTTCCTGGAAAATTGATTTAAAAATTAAAGGCAGGGGCGCCTGGGTGGCTCAGTCGTTAAGCGTCTGCCTTCAGCTCACATCATGATCCCAGGGTCCTGGAATTGAGTCCCACATTGGGCTCCCTGCTCGGCGGGAAGCCTGCTTCTCCCTCTCCCACTCCCCCTGCTTGTGTTCCCTCTCTCGCTGTCTCTCTGTCAGATAAATAAATAAAATCTTTTTAAAGAAAAGAAAACTTGTTTCAGAGTACACAAAACTAAACTGAGAAGTAGGGAGTAAAGTGGCTGGTAAAAACTACCCAGTGTAGCAGCACTTGGCACATGTATTAAAAATACTCATTCCTAGAGCCCAACTTCAAAGCCATGAAATACTGTTTCATATGGGACCCTGAATCTATATCTTAGCCTCTTCTTTGGGAAGCATAAAAAAGCTTTATCAGTCTGGTAATTAAACCCCTTGAGGTGAAACCCACAGATAGCTACCTCCATTGAGTTACTAGGCTTAGGTTATCCCTAAGGGATAGGGTAGAATAGTAAAAAGTAAGACTTTTTACTAATATTGATAGTCTTTAAACTTTTTTTGAGCACCACGATTTATTATTTATGTTGCTTTTCTTCCCCAAACATTTGTACTTTTCATACAAGCATGAATAAAAGTGTTATTCTTAAAGCTTTTCTCAGCCAGGCTTCCTCATCGAAACCAAAGAACACAAAAAAGTACTTGAGTATTTTCTTAATTTTCCCAAGGATCATAAGTGTAGTTCCTTGACTATAAGCATCACCTAGGAACTTGTTAAATTCTCAAAAAAAAAAAAAAAAGAAGAAGAAAAAGAAATGCAAGTTCTTAGGCCCCACCCCAGACACACTAAATTAGAAAATCTGGAGGCAGGACCCAGTGCACATGAAAATTTAAGAACTGCTGGTGCAGAGCAGAACTTTTTAAACTTTAATGTGCTTACAGATCATCTAGGGATCTTGTTAAAATGCAGATTCTGACTCAGTAGATGAGGGCAGAGATTCTGCATTCTTAACAAACCCCAGGATCCAGCGTACCTCTACTTATATTTGTCACAAAATGGAAGTTAGGATTGCTGATAATTGGTACTTTAGATTACATTTATGTTACTATTTGTAGTAGTGGTAATGATAAAATTTACCCACCAGCTTTAGCAAAAGATGATACAGGCGTAGATAAGAGGACCATAGGGATTCCCAATAAATGACAAGGTGAAATAAGTAGTTTCTGAGAATACTGATTTAATGAGATAAGAAATTAAATCAAAATATGTAGTGTTATGTGTATACTGTGTTTCATCCTGCAGAAACTGTGTACTGTTCAGAGTGTCAACTGCAGAGACATTGAAGGGCGTCAATCAACGCCACTCCATTTTGCAGCTGGCTATAATAGGGTGTCTGTGGTGGAGTATCTGCTGCAACACGGAGCTGACGTGCATGCTAAAGATAAAGGGCAAGTACCAACAATTGCCGTGGCCTCTTTTCCTTTATCTGACCTTTTTAGGAAAATCTGGAAAAACATTTTTTTAATAATTTTATGATAATTGGTAGCTCTTTTGTTTTTAGGGAAGTCTGTTACCTAATACTGGCTTAAATGTAGCTTCTTAATTTCAGTTAAGATTTTATGATGATTAGCATATATATATGTAAAGACTTATTTGCATAATGCCTTATAATCTTATAATGACTAAGGAGATTAATGTGATTGATTTTTAATATAGTAAATTTTTTAGTTTGCATTGAGGATATTTGAATTCTTCCAATTTGTCTTAAAATTATTATTTTTTTTAAAATACACAATTCTTGGGATGCCTGGGTGGCTTAGTCGGTTAAGGATCTGACTCTTGGTTTCAGCTCAGGTCATGATCTTGGGGTCAGGGAATCAAGCCCCACTTGGAGTCTGCTTGAGATTTTCTCTCTCCCTCCCTGCCCCCCCATGTGTGCGCTCTCTAAATAAATAAATAAATAAATAAATAAAATCTTTAAAAATACACATACACACCTCAATTCTAGATCGAGTCTATAGGTGTTTGTTACGTTCTCTACAATTTAAAAGTATTTTTAGGGCAACCCTCTCACATCCCCTCCCTTTTCCGGAGCTTTGTACTAACACTTTACTATTGCTCCCACCAAAAAGAAAAAAATATATATTTTTAAAATTTCCTTCCCACACCCTCCAAAAATAATTCCATTTCTGCTTTCAATAAATTTAGGTTCTATAAAATATAAGCAGTGTGATCCCTTATGCAGTTCAAGAAATTTATCAACTATATGCAGTTATCTAAATTAAACATATCTTTGTGTTGCATCGCTTATGTAGTCTTTCATTTCAGAGGCCTTGTACCTTTGCACAATGCATGTTCATATGGACATTATGAAGTTGCAGAACTTCTTGTTAAGCATGGAGCAGTAGTTAATGTAGCTGATTTATGGAAATTTACACCTTTACATGAAGCTGCAGCAAAAGGAAAATACGAAATTTGCAAACTCCTGCTCCAGGTATATTTAAGTACTTACTGTGGACCTGGTTTATTACATAGATGTTTGTATTTCTAATAACTTTCAATATAAACTTAAACTGGTAAAGGGGTATGAAGCAAAGCTATTTAATTCTCTACCTAGATTTCAGAATAAATGTCATGAACACTGTATTTTAACCTACAAGGATGTTTACCACACACAGGTTTATTATTGTATAAAGTCAGGTATCATCAAGTAACAGTTCTCTGATTATTATCCTAATTTTTCCTATATAGTACTTTAACTCAAAATATTTGATGGATTATGTAATTTATAAGCCAGATTTATTTGGCACTAATAAAATTGATAGTACTGGTTTAATACAGGTACCCATGTAGATATTTTACAGTAAAAGCAAAAGTTAAGGCACTTGGCTGGCTTGGTAAGTAGCTCATGTAACTCTTGATCTTGGGGTTGTGAGTTCAAGCCACATTTTGTGCGTAGCGCTTACTTAATAAATACATTAAATTAAAAATATATATATATGTTAAATTTATACTTTATTTCAGGGTTTGTGGAAACTAAAAATAACATACATGAAAATAAGTTATTAATGAAATTCTGCCTTATTTTGAATGTAGTTTAAAATTTTTACTAAATTACGTTATAGGGGCTCCTGGCTAGCTCAGTCAGTAGAGCATGCGACTCTTGATCTCAGGGTCATGACTGAGTTCAAGCCCCATGCTGGGAATGGAGCCTACTTGAAGAAACAATAATAATAAGTTGAATTATAAAAGCCCAATAATATTTAACTGTCTCTGTATTCTTTTTATTATAATTTTCTGTGTACTAAATAAAATATAAGAAACGTTAACCTTTAAGGTAGTCTGTCAGTATAAAATAGTTTTTTTTGCTATAGTTCCACTGACTGTTTTCTCATAGATAGACTAAGGGCAAACTTAAGTCAGTTCCTCCTTATCTGTTTTTCACATGCCCAGCATGGTGCAGACCCTACAAAGAAAAACAGGGATGGAAATACCCCTTTGGATCTTGTTAAAGATGGAGATACAGATATCCAAGATCTACTTCGGGGAGATGCAGCTTTGTTAGATGCTGCCAAGAAGGGTTGTTTAGCCAGAGTAAAGAAGTTGTCTTCTCCTGATAATGTAAATTGCCGTGATACCCAAGGCCGACATTCAACCCCATTACATTTAGCGGGTAAGTGAATGAAGTTTCACAAATTTAAGCTGGTGACATCTAAGGTTCATTTTACCAGAGTAAAATATTTCCTGAAAGTAAACTGAAAAGATGCAGCTCAAATATCTCCTAATGCCACCATAAACCTGAGTGTGTTTGTGCAGGCCAAGTGTGTTTCACGTTCACTTTAGTACTGGTGTGGTTACCTGCAGTAAGAACAATGGAAGGAGACTCTGCCGGTCAGTATAGTGCTTTGGAATCTCTATTCCAGTCACCATAGTTTTAAGTCCTCTTTGGTGAGTGAGTTTTGGCTATAAAAACTTGAAAAATCAGCCTGCTTGAACAGCCTTTCTCGTGGGAAGCTAAAGCTTTCCATTCTTTTGAGGACAGCCGTTAAGCACAAGCAGAAAGAAAATCTTAAGGCTTTCAGAAGTTACATAAACCTATTACCAAAGTTGTTACATTAATTCATGAGGCCTGCCATAACAAGGTACCACAGACTGGGTGACTTAACAGAAATTTCTTTTCTCACAGTTGTGGAGATAAGGCATTGGCAGCATTGGTTTCTCCTGATGCCTCTCTCCTCCACCTGCAGATGGCCACCTTCTCACTGTGTGGTCACTTGGCCTTTTGTCTGTTGTGTGCACTTGCCTGGTGTCTCTCACTACATGTCCTAATCTTTTATAAGGACACCAGTCAGATGGGATTAGGGCCTTCCCTAACAGCCTCATTTTAACTTTTATTACCTCTTTAAAGACCTTACCTTCTAATACAGTCACATGCTAAGGTACTGATGGTTAGAGCCAATACAAGAATTTGGAAGACAGTTGAGTGCATAACATTTTTGTAAGTTTCACTCATGAAATTGACACAGTCCACCTTTGTTTCTAGTGCAGGTGCACAACATTTCGGTTGAGCTTTAGCTGCATTGAAAATGCTAAGGAATGGGCCATTAAAATCACTGAGCTTACAGCTAATACTTCAGTGGTGTTACATTGTAGGCATAATTTGACTCAGACAAGTTTATTTAAATACATATAGTTTAAAAAGAAAAAAGTAAATAGAGAAAAAAGTATGCAGATGATTCTACCACTTTGTGTAATATGGGAGATGGAAGTCTACCCTTCTCTTTTTTTTTTCCTCTGTTTATTTTAGTCTCATAGTGTGAAAAACTGAGTGTGTTCCTAGTATTTAAAAGATAATTTTGGTTATATGTGATTTTTACCTTTAAATTTTCACCCTCTGTAAGTTAGGACCCCACTGTCCAAGGAAAAGAATTATTCTATCTATATGTCTTTTAGAGAATTTTGGAAGTGATAAGCACAAATGCTAACATGGTGAGAAAAGGCTTTTATACTTCCACTTGCAATCAGAAGTTTCTCGTCCATGCAAGACAGGATGTGACCTGTGTATATCTGAATTATGCTGTGTATATTTATTTAGATTAGCTTTTCTATATCTTTATGGTAGCTTATCTAGAACATTTAATAATTACTATTTAAACCCATGTTGTTGGGCACCTGGGTGGCTCTGTTGGTTAAGCGTCTGTCTTCAGCCCAGGTCATGATCCCAGGGTCCTGGAATTGAGCACCATGTCAGACTCCCTGCTCAGCCTGCTGAGCCTGGGAGCCTGTGGAGCCTGCTTCTCCCTCTCCTTCTGCTCTTCCCCTCTGCTCGCTCTCTCTCCTTGCTCTCTTTCTCTCTCTTTCAAATAAATAAAAATCTTTTGAAAAAATAAAAATAAATCCATGCTGTCTCTGTGAGTGGTAAATAGGTTGTATATACAAAACATTTCTGCCCACTTGTGCAGTATTATACCTTGAGACTTGGAAAGACTTTGGATTCATTGTAATACTTAGCTTATGGTAGTTCTGTGGTTTTGTTTTTCCCTCCTTGATCTTATTAAATTTTTTGGCTTTAAATCCTTCAGCAAAAGAATAAAAACTACAAGAAAGTAAATGTGAAAAATATTTTGAACTGTTCTAAAGTTTCAGGTGATAGCTGGTTTTATTTTGGCGAAGTTAAGTTCCAGATTTGCTCTCGATCTGTGATACTAAGCTAGCTGACAATTCCCAAGATGACAGCTAAGAGGTTATGGTATATTTATAAAATGCTAAGTTTTATTTCATGGCTTTAGCAACACTAGATTTTGCTGCCAGACTTGCAGAGATGTATATCCCAAAGATCTCTCTCTACAAAATGTCTCTGTGTCCTTCTGGGAAAATAGGGTCCTGAGCCCCGTGCTGGTGTGCTATCTCCTACTCTGCTGGCTTCTTGTGTTCCTTACTTGGCTTTTATATGCTTGAATGCCTCTTACTTATAGCCCTTGAGACCATGTACCTGAATTTAGGAAGTTGCATATAACAACCATAAAGGCAAAGACTTTGGTAGAAGATTTTAAAAGGAAAGATACAAGCAAATCCATCATATAACTTTTGAGAGTCTCTGAAATGAATGAGTGTCATCACTGAAAGCTTCCAACTTGAGACCAGTGGGCAGTTTTTTCCATAAGATAAATTTTTAATAGACTCCAATGGGGAATATCAGATTTCTATAAAATCTCTTTATTTTTTAAAGAATGTTTGTGCTTTTTATACAGATATATACAGATACATAGATGTAATTAATTTTTATATTAACAAGTGAAAGTAATTTTACTTCTTTTCTAAATTAGCTGGTTATAATAATTTAGAAGTTGCAGAGTATTTGTTACAACATGGAGCTGATGTGAATGCCCAGGACAAAGGAGGACTTATTCCTTTACATAATGCGGCATCTTATGGGGTAAGTTCTTTCATATTACCTTTAAAAATCTCTGATATTTTCTAAGTGAAAATCAGTATTGCAGTTCAAAGGGCATTTAGTTTGACTTTCTCATTTTATAGAGGAGTAAATATGAGGACTAAAGAGATGAAATAATGTCCAAGTCTCAATTCTGAATCTGTTGTAAGTGAGCTGTGTGACATGCAGCACATCTGTCATTCATTGTATTACCTTTCTTAGCACCTCTTATTTTCAGTGGGATGTTGATGGTTTTGTTTATTTGTTGGTGCTAGGAAACCCACTAGGACTCCTAGGAATCTGTAGAGATTCAGATGCATTGTTCCTGAGTTTATAATAGCCCTAAATGTTATAATCAGTATTGACCATCTTCAATAGTATAGTTGGAATAAGTGAGAAAGGTTGCTGGTTTATAAATTGATGTTCAGCAGTTATAACACTTGAATAAATGAGAAATTGTTTAAGTTGTATTCATTTATTTAGTTCCCATCCTGTGTAGAATTCTTAAATATTTTCTAATTTCTCAAGTTATTAAAACATCTGTAATTTTTAATCAACTACACATAAATTATGATGTTGGGGAGAAACACAATTTTTCATTTCCAGAGTAGGTTTGAAAATATGGAAAAATAGGTATATAGCTAGTTTCTTTTTAGGAACTAAAATGTGATAATATTTCAGAGTGTAACAGGAGTATTTTCTTTTACAGCATGTAGATGTTGCAGCTTTACTAATAAAATATAATGCATGTGTCAATGCCACGGACAAATGGGCTTTCACACCTTTGCATGAAGCAGCCCAAAAGGGACGAACACAGCTTTGTGCTTTATTGTTGGCCCATGGAGCTGACCCTACTCTTAAAAATCAGGAAGGACAAACACCTTTAGATTTAGTTTCAGTAAGTGATGGACTCTTTGAAAAATCTCAGTGCTTTTCTGACTTTTTATTTTTTATTTTTTATTTTTTTAAGATTTTATTTATTTATATGAGAGAGAGAGAATGAGAGACAGAGAGCACAAGAGGGAAGAGGGCAGAGGGAGAAGCAGACCCCTGCTGAGCAGGGAGCCCGATGTGGGACTCGATCCCGGGACTCCAGGATCATGACCTGAGCCGAAGGCAGTCGCTTAACCAACTGAGCCACCCAGGCGCCCCATTTTTCTGACTTTTTAAAGTTCACTTGGTGTATATAAAATGTCTTTGTGGTGAATGTGGCAAAATCTATTTTTTAGCCCAATTTAAACATAGGACTTCTTTGGTGTTAAAATATAATATGTAAATAATAGGATTATCAGTCAGTTATTGTATCCTGAGTGCTTTTGGAAATAGGAAAAAGAAGTATATGGAATATAGCTGCTTACATTATAGTTGGGAAACAAAACAGGCACAGGCCCTCAGTGAAGGCTGTTAACAGTGCATACTGTGCAGAGTCATACAGGACATACGGGTCTTGATGAACTTGCCTAGCCAGGGACATTGCCCTCAAGGTACAGCCAGAGCCTGCTTCTAGTAGGGATTCCCTTCCCTCCCCACCGCCTCTTCCCAGAGTTCCTGTTGCTTACCTCACCAGTAGTGTTCATGAAACAAGCTTGTTCCTCCAGTTTTCTATGAAGTTTTGGGTTTTTTTTCCTTCTTCTCAAGGGAACTCGTGTAGGCATCTCCATTGTAGCCTTTACCTCTGCTTTGGCTGCTGGGACACTGGCGCCTCTCTGGCCTCGACCACTGGGGAAATTGACCAGCGTGGTGGAGGGAAAGGGAGAAATTCTTGTTGCGATGGGATGGAAGGGAAGTCTTTTCTGCAGATTGCTTTCTACTGAGAGAGAGTCCACTGTTTAAAGTTACACTGAGAAGCTGATTGAGTTCAGCTGCATTGGGGGTTAAATAGATTTTTCTCAGCAGGCTGACAACCCAACTGTATCTGCAATATTTCTTCAGGGAAATGTCTTTGTGGTTCCAAACTACCTGGGAAGTGCACTTTTCTAATTCATTCCACCCATTTGTTAGTCGACCAGACATAAGTGATGTGAAACAAAGTGCTCTAGAGGACAGGTATGGGCTTTAGAGTCCAACAGACCTGCCGTAGAATTCCAGCTCTACCACTTGGAGTTGTACAGTCTTTCACCTTGCCTAATCTCGAAGCGTCTGTCACATCATCTATAAATGGGGGTTAAATATGTCTGGTTAAGGGGCACCTGGCTGGCTCAGAAGAGCATGCTACTCTTGATCTTGGGCTTGTGAGTTTGGGCTCCACGTGGGGTATAGAGATTACTTAAAAATAAAATCTTTAGGGGCGCCTGGGTGGCTCAGTCGTTAAATGTCTGCCTTTGGCTCAGGTCGTGATCCTTGGGTCCTGGGATCAAGCCCCGCATCAGGCTCCCTGCTCAGCAGGAAGTCGGCTTCTCCCTCTGCCCCTCCCCCAACTTGTGCTATCTCACTCTCTCTTTCAAATAAATAAAATCTTTAAAATAAATAAAATAAGGGCGCCTGGGTGGCTCAGTTGGTTAAGCGACTGCCTTCGGCTCAGGTCGTGATCCTGGAGTCCCGGTATAGAGTCCCGCATGGGGCTCCCTGCTCGGCAGGGAGTCTGCTTCTCCCTCTGACCCTCCTCCCTCTCATGCTCTCTGTCTCTCATTCTCTCTGTCTCAAATAAATAAATAAAATCTTTAAAAAATAAAAAAATAAATAAAAAATAAAATAGATAAAATAAAATTGATACTACTATAACTCATTTCAGTGTTTTTCAGAAAATCAGAGTATCAAAGTTAGATTTTTTTTATGCTTTGCCACATTTAACAGGTTTTTTTTATTTTCTGTGTCTTGAAACATGTTCTGAATTGTTTTATATTTAATAACAGTTTGATGATATCACTTGTTCTACTTTTTAAAATAATTGTTTTTATATAATATGCAATTCTAGTGCAAATCTGCTGAGTCTTTGTCATATTTTTAAATGCATTCTGTTGGGTGTAGGAGAATTTTAAAACTTGCTCATCACAGATTTAATCTCTCTCTTACACACACACCAGGCAGATGACGTTAGCGCTCTCCTCACGGCAGCCATGCCCCCTTCTGCTCTGCCTTCATGTTATAAACCTCAAGTGCTCAATGGCGTGAGAAGCCCAGGAGCTACCGGAGATGCTCTGTCTTCAGGTCCATCCAGCCCATCAAGTCTTTCTGCAGCCAGCAGTCTTGACAACTTATCTGGGAGTTTTTCTGAACTGTCTTCAGTAGTTAGTTCAAGTGGAACAGAGGGTTCCTCTAGTTTGGAGAAAAAGGAGGGTGAGACATTCTGCAAAAATAACTTTCTGTCTTGTAGCCACATATTTGTCATTTAGAATGCTAACAAGTCATTTTTTAACCTTAAATACAACTGTTAGTATCAGATTAATTAGCATAGCCTTCAAGTTTTAGTCTTTTATTGTTTTCTTCATGTTAGTAGAATTCCTAATGAAACTTTCTCCTTCTGAGTTGAGAGTTCATGAGTCTTATGCCGCTAACCTACTACTTAGATGTAAATATGCTTTTTGAAAGGTTTAGAAGTCTTGTGGTTGAGTAGGTCTGCCTTTATTTACCTCTTCCAGTGCATTATTACAGTTATGAAATACCTTTATTCCATGTCAAAATACCCAATTGTGAAGATCGTTTTAAGAGAAAGAAAAAGACACACATACTTACAGTCTATAAAACTGTTCTCTTTACTTTTTACCTGTCAAAATTTATCTCACCTTATGCAGCATTGTGGAACTCTTTTGTGAAGTAGCTTACATTCTCAAAGATAAGGAATTTTTTTTTGAGCAGAAATAAAATTGACTTATTAGTTTCAGTATGGACACTTATCTTAAAGATACAGTTAAAAGTAAAAATTTTTTTAATGAAAAGATTTTTTTTTTAACCTGAGAGTGCCCCATAGGCTGTTTCTTCTAATGATGTTGAAATTTTGTAGCTTTTTCTTTTTGCAATTTTTGATGCTATGTTCAGATATTCAGTATTATATCCCAAATGCCAATTAGTAGTTTGCTTCATCTTTACATTCTTCATGTGTATAGTAATACCACAAAACTTTGATGTTATAATGTTGATATACGTTACTCTGTTCGTTCTGGATTTTTTATTTTCCAGTTCCAGCAGTAGATTTTAGCATAACTCAATTTGTAAGGAATCTTGGACTTGAGCACCTGATGGATATATTTGAGAGAGAACAGGTGAGTAGATGAATTATTTTGCTTGGTTTGGTTTTCTGTGGGACCTCAAGGAAAAATTAGGACATACTTGAAATGCCCTGGACCATTCAGCCTGTTTGTGGGGAGAGGAGAAGGGTTTTTTAAGACTGGAAATCAGTCACTCTTCTAATTTGGCTATCTTGGAATTTCTGTTTAGTTTATTAGCACATAAAGGTGGACTCTCATGAAATTAAAAAAAATACATGGAAACAAATGAAAGTACACATTTCTTTCAAGTGCACATGAGACATTCTCCAGAATAGATCACATTATTAAGTCACAAATCAGGCCTGAACAAATAAAAAAGATGGAGATCATAGCATGCATATTTTCTGACCACAATGCTATGAAACTTGAAGTCAACCACAGGAAAAAGTTTGGAAAGACCATAAATACATGGAGGTTATACAGCTTTGCTATTAAACAATGAATGGGTCAACAGGAAATCAAAGAAGAAATTTAAAAATGCATGGAACAAGTAGTAATAGTAAAATAGCTTTCTCCAGTGGAAAGCTTAGCTTATTTAGCCCTTAAAGTAGGTTATCTTTGAGCTCTTGTTTGTTCAGTTCCGTTGTGTCAGTCACTACCTGCTCTTGACACTTCGCTGGCCACTCTGGGAAGGCACATAGGTACGCTAGGTATAGATCTGGGCTTTTCTGGAACAGTCCCAGTTTAAAGTACACTGTCAGAATATATTTACTGATTTTTTTTGGTTCAGAGAATATGGTTAACGTAGACTT
This sequence comes from Mirounga angustirostris, assembly GCF_029215605.1. Classification (NCBI taxonomy): domain Eukaryota; kingdom Metazoa; phylum Chordata; class Mammalia; order Carnivora; family Phocidae; genus Mirounga; species Mirounga angustirostris. The sequence goes on from NW_026991714.1 coordinate 120,287,118, forward strand.
GTACCCCTAAGAAACTTTTGATCTACTTATGGAGCTCTAACAATATATGAAGAAATAACTTTGAGGCATGGATTTTAGAAATTCCAAGAAAAAAAGGTTACTGCGTGCTGGACTATTCAGGGAAAGCTTCAAGATTTCTGAATGTCTTCAGTTTCATAAAGTGAGAATAATATATTTGAGGGAAAAGGAATAGTTTGAACCCTGAGGCAGAAGTACTAGTTAGCGTAGTCCGGAGTCTGGAGGAAGCAGTGAAGGCATTGTATAAATAGGTTGGTTGTAGAGTGATGGTAGATAAGTGCATTTTTATTTTGCAGTTTAAGTCAGCTCAGGTTCTTATGCTGAATGAAAATAATTATATTTTTGGTAGTTCATACCTGTAATTTAATCAGCTGCAACTTTTCAGCTTCAGTTTAATAACTGATTTGCTTTCATTTCTAAGCTGTTCACAAAAATCCGAAGTAAATATATAAATCTAATACACTATAAAAACACCAGTATATGAATGTCTAGCAAATGTAAGCCTTCTAAACAGTTTCATCCTCTTTTGTCAGATCACTTTGGATGTATTAGTTGAGATGGGGCACAAGGAGCTGAAGGAGATTGGAATCAATGCTTACGGACATAGACACAAACTAATTAAAGGAGTTGAGAGACTTATCTCTGGACAACAAGGTATTTCATTTTAAATTAATGCTATCATCAATTTAACAGTTGGCATAAAGACAACCCTCAACTTACTAAATGATAATATATAAATCTGTGAGAGCAAGTCCATTTAATAGGAAGAACACTAGGATTCAGGAAACCTGGAATCAAGTTGTAACGCTGCTACTGTTAAGTTTCCTGAGCTTCTGCTGGTAATTTTGTGAACCTAAGTAAAATTTCTGGGCCATTCAGAAGTTTGGGAATTTTTTTCGCTCTTAAGTTACTCTAGCTCTAAAATTTTATGATTCTAAAAGATCAGAAACTTGAATATCTCCTATCTTATGGTAATATAATAGGCAACACCTAGGCATTCAGGCTGCCTATAAAATGTTGTAAATCTCTCTTTTGTTGTAAATGGCTAAATTCTAAACACTTGTAGTGGAAGTACTGGGAAACAGTGTTCTGAGGAAATCTGGCAGAACAGCATTGAATAATCTCTTTATTTCTTCTGAATGTTGGTACTTTAAAAAAATGCAAATTGCATTTGTTCAACAGACGTTAACATTTCCTATGTACCAAGTCCTGGGTATGAAAAGGTGAACTGTTCTAAGTATCAAGACCACATTGTTAAACTGAGGGTGTGATTTACCATGCCTGGGGTCAGACACTTCCTGTCATTGAGGTCCTGGCTATACACCTGGAGTTCAAAAAAAACCTAGACTAGCAAAAATGAAGACATTTTCAGGGAAGGATGTATGATAGGATAGGGTCCATCTCTTGAAAAAGAAAAAATACCTCTAAAAATTAGGTGATTGAAGCTAAGGAATACTTTGAACTGGAATTCTGGAATAGGATCAATTAAAGGTAGATATACTTTACTTGCCTGGTAGGGTCTAAGGCAAAAATGTTTAAAATATGAGGTAGTCTGGAATATGTCTTATAATGACAAAATTGTATAAGAAAAAGGAGGGAACACCCATGGCTCCCTGGAATGTTAGTATACAATATAAAAAACATCAAAAATGAAGAGAAACCAGAACCCTCAGTTGTGGACGGCCATCATGACTCTACTAGAATGATAGGTAGATCTGGTTAGGATAGAAATTACAGTGGAGTACTGGAATAACGGATCATTTAGGATAAAGAGGCAGGTTAAAAAAGAAATTAGGCAGTGTTTGTTCATTAAACGTACAGTGTCTGGGATACAGTTACTAAGACTGCATTGAAAGGCTCAGGAAACAATGGCAGAAACAAGATATACTGCCCCCAAGTGGCAGAGGTGTGTAACTCCATGCCGTCTCTGGTCTGTAGTCATTCTGTTACATCCAGCTGCAATTGCAAAGGAACGTTTGTTCGTACATGAAGGAGAATTGTCATGACACAGAATGACTGTGTCTGCTCTAGCACATCAGGGTCACTTGCCTGCATAAAGTTACCACCTTTCTTGTCTTCGTTTGAAGCCAGGATTCTATACATTTGTTATACGCAATTTTGCAAAGTGGAACCAGTGGTAGTCTTCTGACAGTCTGTCATTTTGCTGGCTTAGCCCTAGCTATAATTCAGTGCATCAAGTCAATAGATTACTTGTCCTTATCTTTGAGCACTGATAAAAGATCTTGGGATGGTACACAGATGCTTTAGTCAAGCATGTGTTGTAGTCTTTATTCTGTTAAGTCTTTATTCTCTGAAATATTCCCCTTTATAAGTCCCCACACTTCTTGTAGCTATTGTAATTCAGCTATAAGTCTTTATCAGAGTTTAGCATGTTGCTGGTAGTCTTGTTATTCAGACCAGTACTCAGAACTAGAATAGTGCTCTAACTCTCCAGGGCAAACTGCCATGCTCTGATCTAGCAGTAATGGATTTGATCCCTGCCTGAGAAAACAGCAGAGCTTTAGAGATCTTGTTGTAAGGACTGAAGGAGAGGTGTGTTACAAATATACCAAAGAAAGTAGAAAATTCTTTTTGAGATTCCACATAAGAAACTTTTGTGAGAGTAAAGGTTCAAAATATATAGTTATCTTGACCATTGACGTTCAGAAAACACAACATTCGTTGCTGAATTAAAAACTGTTATGGGTTAGAATAAGCATTAAGTAGTTAGTAAACATTATGGAGTTATCATTCTGAGATGATTCAGAATTATCTGAGGCTATACAAGTTTCTGTCATAATTCATCCTCATATTTACAAAAATTAAAGACTAAATGCTGAAAGGGCTGTATAGTTAGTGAAGGGAAGTAATCTGAAGAAAAAATGTGTGACAAGCTCCTTAAGAATAAGAGATAAAGAATAAAAAGATTTTCTGAACTATTCCCAGAAAACCCTTACAGCTTGTTGAGTCAAAATTAGTAGTCCAAATGCAGTGTGGTGTTCTGATTTGGATCCTAGAACAGAAAAAGGACATTAGTGGGAAAAACTGGTGAAATCCAAATAAAGTCTATAATTTACTGTGACAGATGCACTGTGGCTATATAAAATGGTAACATTGGGGGAGCATTAATGTCCTTAATGGTAACATTAGGAAGTTGACTGAAAGGTACACAGGAATTCTCTGTATGATCTCAGCCTTCCTGAAAATCTAAATTCGTCTAAAATTAAAAGTTTTTAAAAATCGGTAGTAAGCATCAGATAAATGAAGTGGCTGTTTTGGGTTGATGTTAATTGGGGCGTTTTTTTGGCAAATTTTTTTTTACCTTCAAATTTCATTTGCTAGGTCTTAACCCATACTTAACTCTGAACACCTCTGGAAGTGGAACAGTTCTCATAGATCTGTCTCCTGATGATAAAGAGTTTCAGTCTGTGGAGGAAGAGGTATGTTCATATACCTTAAATGAATCTTGGTTCAGTAGCTAAACTTCCTAGAGGTTTCCAGATCTTAAAAATGTAGGGTTTTTTAATTGTCCCTAACTCTTTACCACCTGGAAAACATTCACAATCAGCATTTAAGGTACACTCCCTCAATAAACTTTAATTCCAGTAATTTGGTTCAGTACTACAATTAATACTAACCCAGAATTCTGTTGGAGAAGAGTTTACTGTCATTTGGAAGAAAAAAAAAAAAAATGCCAATATTCCCTCCCTTCATGAAGGCAATTACAAAGCCCAGTATCTCAGACAAAACCCAGAGTATGTGGATGCTACTTATCCAGGAAATTTTTCTTCCAGCTTTCTTTCCACAAAACTCTAGGATCTACTGAAATCTCTGAATAGTGCCTTACACTTTGAAGAACATATGTGTGCGGAACACAGATAAAAAGTTGAGTAGGACTGAGTTCTAAAATTCAAGAAACTCCAATTCTCAATGAAGTACAAATTGTGCTTTGTTATAAGGGCAACATGAATGGAAACAGATAAATAATTGTTTTGTTTTTTAGCATGTCAGGTGGTTAGCTTTGTATGTTTAACTCACCTGTGCATCTTTTTTTTCTTTAGTTTGCATTATATAATTTTCACCTGTAGTTTTCAGATTGACTAATTAGCTAATAGCTATCTCTAGAAAATAATACTTGTGAACTTACAGAACTCATTCCTTAAACAACAAAAATATTAAAATCTCATTTTGTATTCTCAAAAATAGAATCATAGGAGTCAAGAACCATGTTCTCCATATCAGAAAAAACAAAAGTTAATACACATATATTTGACATATTTTTCCATCAGATGCAAAGTACAGTCCGAGAACACAGAGATGGAGGTCATGCAGGTGGGATCTTCAACAGATACAATATTCTCAAGGTAAGAAGTTAGTGAAAACAAAGTTTTCTGAGACCATAGTTTTTCAAAGCCTGAAATGATAATTAACTTTCATAAGAATATAATGGTCTTTCTAGCCTAGTAAGTCTTTGACATAGCATCAGGGGCTATTTTGGGAAAGATTATATCCTTGGAAGGTTAAGATTTTCAAAATCCTATACTCTTTTCTTTTTTTTTTTTAATACTGTTTTCTTTTTGGTGCTGTTTTCATAATGAATAATTAAGCCCCTGCTGAACATGCTCAAGTTTAGAGGATATGCTTTATCTTGGAATAATGATAAATCCTGTAGGTTTAGGACTTTAAATATATAAACTACTGTTAAGGTACTCTGTTATAACAAAGCTGAATTTCTTTTGTGGCTCAGGAAAGGCCTCCATCTTTATATTTATACCATGCTTCCTTTTATTTGTCTTGTGACTACTCCAAGTTTCTTTTTTTTTTTTTTCTCCAGGTTTCTGTGAGTCCCCATACATATCACTTTTCTATAATTTTAATAGTACTCCCTCTATATCTTCATCTTTTCCAAAAACAGTCTTTAAAAAATGTTTTAAGTCATTCAAATGAGAGTCCTGTCTTTTACTTGACAGGACTTTCTCAGGTATTCTTCTCAGGGCCTTTTCCAGCTTTGCTATGTTTTTCTTGAACTACAGCAAGCAAAAATGCATACTCTACTTGAGATGCATAAATATTTTTGTTAACTATGTTGATATATTTTAATTCTAAAATAAGACAATTAAAATGTGGCAAGTGTCTTTATAATACCTAAATTTTAAACTCAAAAGTGAATAGTATCAAATCTTTCATCTGTTTTATATTAGTTTCAGAATAATAAACTATTATGAGTATATTAGTTATCATATTTTAGAGTTAGTGAATACTAAAACTATTTATTGAGATTGCTATGTTCATACTATTAAATGATTTAAAACAAAAGCACACATTATTCAGGTAAAGGAATCCTACTTCTGGAATTTCCTTTTTATTTATATCATAGTATGACAAGAATAACATCTTGAGATTTCCATTCATGAACATATATAGTAATTTTTAATAAAACAAATAATTATGCTTATTATAGGCAAATTTCAGTCAAGGCTGCATTATCTGCAAGCAGTAACAAAATGTGTAGAGATTTATTAAGGGTAAGGGCAGGAGAGAGAATATGTTTTTGATTTTCAAAATAGTTAAAGTCAAGCAAAGATATGCTGTTTTCTTCCTCTGTAAAGATATTTTAATGCAGTATTTAATGAATTTTTCAATGATTTTTGTTCCTTTTTTTTTTAACATGAATGAGATTTCTGTGTCAGTTGTGTTCGTTGATTACATCTGTGGCAGTATTTTGAGTGTTGTTGGTTTTTTTTAAGGTTTTTATTTATTTATTTGACAGAGAGAGACACAGTGAGAGAGGGAACACGAGCAGGGGGAGTGGGAGAGGGAGAAGCAGGCTTCCCGCAGAGCAAGGAGCCCAATGCGGGGCTCGATCCCAGGACTCTGGGATCATGACCTGAGCCAAAGGCAGATGCTGAACGACTGAGCCACCCAGGCGCCCCTATTTTGAGGGTTTTTGAGCCAAGACTAAAACCACCACCTCCCAGATGTGCTCTAGGACCAGCAGGGGGTGTAACACCTTTAAACATAGCCAAGAAATAGCTCTAGGATTGTGAATTTTGATCCTAGAAATACTCCAAATAAGACCAGCATCCATCCATCTTTAACTCTTCTCCAAACAAAAATTTTAGGAATTGGAGGGATAGGGAAGAGTAGAGGGTGTGTCTGCGTGTCTGTGTACGTATTTTAAAAATGGTGTTTGAGGGTGCCTGGGTGACTCAGTTGGTTGGGCGATTGCCTTCAGCTCAGGTCATGATCCCGGAGTCCTGGGATTGAGTCCCACATCGGGTCCCAGCTTGGTGGGGAGTCTGCTTCTCCCTCTAACCCTCTCCCCTCTCATACTGTTTCTCTCTCTCTCTCTCTCTCAAATAAATAAATAAAATCTTAAAAAAAAAAAAAAAATGTTTGTGGCACCTGGGTGGCTCAGTCGTTAAGCGTCTGAGGTCTTCAGCTCAGGTCATGATCCCAGGGTCCTGGGATGGAGCCCTGCATCGGGCTCCCTGCTCCACAGGAAGCCTGCTTCTCCCTCTCCCACTCCCCCTGCTTGTGTTCCGTCTCTCGCTGTGTCTCTCTCTGTCAAATAAAATCTTTAAAATAAATAAATAAGTAAAATGGTATTTGGTGTGGCTATTCCAAATATTTTTAATTAATAACAGATAAAGATGATACTTTGAGCCAGATAAGGTAGGGAGAGGTGAAAGAGACTGTCTCTTTTTAATACTTATATACAGAACTCAACCTACCTGATCGGGAGATGTTTTAGTAATAATTCTAAATTAGAATGGAAGTATTTTAGTCAATTGACAGTATTCTTGACGTTCACATAAGGCTGTATAAGTTTTTGATTTCCAAAATGTAGCTATATTTCTATCTTTATGTTTGAGACCAAGTATTTTTAGTTGAGTAAAATAAAACAGTTTACATTTCGGAAAAAACTTTTGCCTCTCTACTGGCTATGTGGCCCATTTTGGTTGAGATGAACAAGTAGGTAAGTATGACCTAAAGATTTTGATTTCTCCGATTTCTTTTTTATAGATTCAGAAAGTTTGTAACAAGAAACTATGGGAAAGATACACTCACAGGAGAAAAGAAGTTTCTGAAGAAAACCACAACCATGCAAATGAAAGAATGCTATTTCATGGTAAGAGTCCTCTTCCCCGAGATGCCTGGCTGGCTCAGTAGGGAGAACATGCAACTCTTCATCTCAGGGTTGTGAGTTCAAACCTTACTTTAAAAAAAAAAAAAAGATTCTTCTTCCCCTACCCTACCACCATCCTCTTCTACATTAGTTTTTTTTGTCACATAGGAAATAATGAGTCTGTTTTTCTCATGCCATTTTTAAAAAGTAAACATTATTTCTGTAAATATTACATTTATATTTGTATTTCCAATCTCTTTTGAGTTTGTATATTTTATAATGGATTTAAAAATAGGATTGCCATAAGGACAAAATGTAGAAATGGAAATGTTAACTATTCATATTTTCCTATTCTCTTTATATCGATGCTGCATATTATGATCACTCTTGAGAAATGGTGTATTTTACTTTTACCTAGTTGATTGAATTAAAATTAAAATAAGGTCTGAGGGGCGCCTGGGTGGCTCAGTCAGTTAAGCATCTGACTCTTGATTTTGGCTCAGGTCATGATCTCAGGAGGTCGAGCCCCGAGTTGGACTCTGTCTGCTCTGAGTGTGAAGTCTGCTTAAGATTCTTTCCCTCTCCCTCCCGTCTGCCCACCTCACACAAGCTCGCTTGCTCTCTCTCATTCTCTCTCTCAAAAAAATAAAAATAAAATGAAATAAGGTCTGCAAATCGCCTCAGAAGACCGTATACATCCTATTCTGCCTTTGATTCTAAGTGTCAAAACTACATTTAACTTCATTGTGTTAAAAGAGCCATTGTCAGTTAGGGGTGCCTGGCTAGCTCAGTCGATAGAGCATGCCACTCTTAATCTTGGTTTCCTGAGTTCAAGCCCCATTTTAGGGATGGAAATTACTTAAAAAAAATAAATAAAATATTTTTTAAAAAGCCATTGTCATTGAACTTAGAGAATTTTCTGAGAACTTCTGTAGAATTGAGAGCACCTTTATTCTTGAAATTTCTTGGGTTTTTTTTATGTTGCAAACTAACAGATGTTGATTGGTCTTTCTTTTTTTTTTTTCTCTAAGCAGCGTGGAGCCCAATGTGGGGCCTGAACCCACAACCCTGAGACCAACACCTGAGCTGAGATGAAAGGTCAGACGTCCAACTTACTGAGCCACATAGGCGCCCCTGGTTTTTCAAATTTATAGCAAAGATGAATATAGATAGTAATATAGTGTTTATCAAGTCTTCAAGCACATAGTAGCTCCCATCTGTTTTTTCATTTGGCCTTAATTGCAGAAAATTTTTTAGAGACCTATAAAGTTCTATAAAACACAGCATTTAAATTTCACAATCCCCTGGAAGAATGGCTATAGCGAACTGAATTGGTGCATAATATCTAAATAGCATTTCTCATTCTGAAACCCTAAAAATCATTATGATAATGATTTGGCACAGAGTATAATATTTATTTATGTACTGACTTGATGATTATAATGAATGATTTTTCTGTTTTATAGTATAAATGATTTTGGTTTTTCCAAATTAACTCAAATAAGTGATTCTATTCTTCAGTGTATCTGTAAAGTGGAATTTAGCATATTTTCCTGTCCCTTTATGAACGGGGACCTAATCTTGATGAATCAGTTAACTGTTATATTGGCTTTTCCCAACGCCCACCCCTCACCCTACTCTCCGGCCTGGTTCCCATGGCTACCTCCTTCCCTTTGGCTAAGCTCTCCTTGGCACACATGCAAGGAAGGGGGAGAAAGTAGTCAGTATGCAGAGAATGAAGGAACATACCACATATGCAGATAGAGTCTGGTATAACAGGATGAAAGGCAGAGAAGTGGAAGGATGGGAGAGAAGAGGTATAAAGAAGAGAATAAACAGGGGCGCCTGGGTGGCACAGTCAGTTAAGCATCTAACTCTGGTGTTTGGCTCAGGTCATGATCTCAGGGTCGTGAGATCGAGCCCCAGGTAGGGCTCCACGCAGAGTCTACTTAACACTCTCTCTCTTGACCCTGCCCCTCCCGCACCCCCCCCACACACACATACACATGCATGCGTGCTCATGCTTGCTTGCTCTCTCTCTCCCTGTCAAATAAATAAATCTTTAAAAAAAAAAAAAATGAACATGAGAAGACCACTTTGGGGATGCCTGGGTGGCTCAGTTGGTTAATCTCCCCCTTTGGCTCAGGTCATTGTCCCAGGGTCCTGGGATCAAGTCCCACATTGGGCTCCCTGCTCAGCAGGGAGCCTGCTTCTCCCTCTCCCTTTGGAACTCCCCCTGTTTGTGCTCATGCTCTCTCTCTGTCAAATAAATAAATAAAATCTAAAAAAAAAAACAAAGACCACTTTGGCCACTTTTGATACACAGATATGAGTGTCAGTGTAAGACATAATTGCGTGCAGCCTTGCTGTATGAGGTGAATTGTAAAACTCTTGGTTCTGGATTTGTATGGATTTGGGGTCTGGAATTTGATAACTTTAGCATTGGTATTTCAAGTAATCTTTTTTCTAGTTGAATCTATGTGTGTCTTTTTTTTTTTTTTGACAACTCATCCACCACCTTATTAGAAACATCAATCGATATTAGCAATTCTTCTAAAGTAGTTATTTATTCTAAAGGCATAAACTAGCTGACAGTTAACTTGTTATCCTTGTTTTTTTATATTCTTTCTTGTGATGTTCATGTATATATGTTTAAGAATTTAACTCCAAAGAGGATTTCATTTTATTCTTCTTCTAAGATAATTTTAAATTGTTACCCATCTACATGTATTTTAGGATCTCCCTTTGTGAATGCAATTATCCATAAAGGCTTCGATGAAAGGCACGCCTACATAGGTGGCATGTTTGGAGCTGGGATTTATTTTGCTGAAAACTCTTCCAAAAGCAATCAGTATGTCTATGGAATTGGAGGAGGTACTGGGTGTCCAGTTCACAAAGACAGATCTTGTTACATTTGCCACAGGTAAGAGATGTACTTGTTCTCATTTTTTTTTTCTTTAAATTCAGTTAACATATGATGTATTATTTGTTTCAGGGGTACAGGTCTGTGATTCATCAGTCTTATATAATACCCAGTGCTCATTACAACACATACCCTCCCCAGTGTCCATCACCCACTTACCCCATCCCTCCACCCCCGCTCCCCACCAGCAATCCTCAGTTTATTTCCTGTGATTAAGAGTCTCTTATGGTTTGTCTCCTTGTCTGGTTTCATCTTGTTTCTTTTTTTCCTCTCTTCCCCTATGATCCTCAGTCTTATTTCTTAAATTCTCATTTATTTTGATAAGAATTTGATAAGAACTGGTTTCATATTTGAGAAATTTGGGGAGAAGGGCATCATCTTCGACAACTTTAGGTATCCAAGCCAGGCATGTTTCAGGTTGCTTTTGGCCCTCTCACCAGTTGTAACAATAGCTAGTATTTATTAAATGATCTGTATAGGACAAGCATAGTTCTGAGAACTTGACCTATTTAATCATTGGAACACCTAGTGTTTTAAAGAATATGGAGTAGAAAATACCTTTGGACTTGAGAGATTTTATTGTGTCCCTTAAATATTATAGGACTGTAGTTTTTTTTAAATATAGTATTCAAGGGACCCGTGGATGGCTCAGTTAAGCGTCTGACTCTTGATTTTGGCTCAAGTCATGATCTCAGGGTTGTGAGATCAAGCCCCATGTCAGGCTCCATTGCTGGGATGGAGCTGCATAAGATTCTCTCCCTCTCCCTCTGCCCCTCCCATCCCCCCTATTTAAAGTTTATGGGGGGTTTTTTTTGGTTTTTTGTTGGTTGTTTTGTTTTGTTTTTTTATTTTATTTTATTTATTTATTTTTTTTATTTTTTTTTTTTTAAGATTTTATTTATTTATCTGAGACAGAGAGAATGAGAGACAGCATGAAAGGGAGGAGGGTCAGAGGGAGAAGCAGACTCCCTGCCGAGCAGGGAGCCCGATGCGGGACTCGATCCCGGGACTCGATCCCAGGACTCGATCCCGGGACTCCAGGATCATGACCTGAGCCGAAGGCAGTCGCTCAACCAACTGAGCCACCCAGGCGCCCCTGTTTTGTTTTTTTAATTTGAGAGAGAGAGCGAGAGAGATCGCATAGGGAGAGAGAGAAGCAGACCTGCAGCCTATCAGGGAGCCCTGTGTGGGGCTCCATCCCAGGACTCCGAGCCCAAGGCAGATGCTTAACCAACCAAGCCACCCGGGCATCCCCCCCGCCCCTCCTATTTAAAAAAAATATATATATATGTATGTATATATAGTATTCATATATATACATATATAGTACTCATATATGTATTATTCAAATGCCAAAATGGCATTACTTGCCAAGCCTAATTATTTCATAGAAATGCATGAAGGAGTGAGGGAGTCTCTCTTCCACTGAGATAGGATCCTAATCCTCTATTTATGATATTACTACTTGAAAAGTTACAGTGAAACATACCAATCCCTTTTAAAAAGCACGTTATTATCAAATAACTACTTCGCACTTTCTTTCTCCACCTTTAGTTACCCTGGTCTAATAACTCAGTTGTTAAAATCATTCAGATAACTTGCCCCTATTAATAAACTCCTCATGGGTAAGTATAAATTATCTTTTGCCATTTGAAAAATTGAGTAAAATTAATTGTTGAGATTTATTCTGTAGTTAGGACACTGCTTATAAAAATCTAGAACAATCTTCATCAAACATTAGCAAACATGAGAATCATTTAGAGGGCTTGCTAAAACAGAGATTCCTAAGCGCTGCCTACTCAGTTGCTGATTTAGTAGGTCTGAGATGAGGCGCCAGAACTTGAATTTCTACCAAGTTCCCAGGTGATGCTGATGTTTTCTGGTCACTGATGTAGAAGAAAGCCCGAGAGCAGTAGTTCTCAGCCTTGATGACACAATGGAATCACCTGGGGAGCTTTACAAACTACTGATGCTGATGTCTCTCCCCGCCCCCGCGCCAAGAGATTCTGTTAGAATTGATTTGGGCATTAGGAATTTTTGAAGTCTTCCCAGCTGATTTTTGAAAGGTTGCCAAGGTAAAGAACTGTAGTCCTGGAGGAAAACAAGGTCTGTTTTTATATTACTCTTGTTGGTTTCCCCTTAAATTTAGACTTGTGTGGGTGCCTAAAGTCAGCCCTTCTGGGCATGAACTCCCATCCACTTCTGTTTTAGATCATAAATTAATTGGACAGGTTAAAAGGCGTATAATTTCTTGAGATTCTATAAATTGAACTCTGCTGTCTTACTATCTGGAGGTAAAAGTTCTGAGCATTTACTTTTTTTTTTTTTTTTTTTTTTTAAAGATTTTATTTATTTATTCATGAGAGACAGAGAGAGAGAGAGAGAGAGAGAGAAGCAGAGGGAGAGGCAGGCTCCCAAGGAGCAGGGAGCCCGATGTGGGACTCGATCCCAGGACCCTGGGATCATGACCTGAGCCGAAGGCAGACGCTTAACCATCTGAGCCACCCAGGCACCCAAAAGTTCTGAGCATTTAACCTATTTGACTTATAGTTAAATAATTCTGATTATAATAAGCAGTGTTTTAGTACCTCTTGTAAACTGTCTTTTGAACGGAATGGTTGGTTCTCTGCAAATAAGTTTATTTTTATTTTTTTATTTTTTTTAAAGATTTTATTTATTTATTTGAGAGAGAGAGAGAGACAGAGAGCATGAGAAGGAGGAGGGTCAGAGGGAGAAGCAGACTCCCTGCCAAGCAGGGAGCCCGATGCGGGACTCGATCCCGGGACTCCAGGATCATGACCTGAGCCGAAGGCAGTCGCTTAACCAACTGAGCCACCCAGGCGCCCCTGCAAATAAGTTTATTAACTTAAGACTTTTGTATTTGGATTATCATAGGGCTGATTTTAACTGTAATAGAAATCTATTAGAAATGCTAAGGTTTCCAGCAGGCATATTTAGAACAAAAAGTATAGATAGCTTCTCTTCTTTGGAGAACAGAATCAACTGGTTCACCAAAATCTTTTCTCCTCTGAAAAACAAGAGAAACCATGAAGTAATTAAAAAAAAAAAAGTTCATTGGAAATAAGGAAGGTCGGTCATATGCCTGAGGGGATTGGGAGAGAATCTACTTAAACTTCTGGTAAGGGAACACTATTTGAAGAACTAACATTTTAGCTGAAACCTAAAAAAATGAGTGTTAACCAGTTGAAGAGTGGCAGAATAGACACCATTTTTTGTGGTAGAGGAAACAGTGTGTATGATGGCCGTGGGGTTAAGAAAGTTGGCCTGTGTGAAGAAAGAAAATTAATGCTCCTGGTGCACAATGAACACGAAGCAAGATTTGAGAATCTGGAGCCATTGTAAGGAATTTGGATTTTCTTCAAGTACACTGAGTAGCCTCTACAAAGTTTTAAGCAGAAAAGTGATGTAATTTGATTAATGTTTTATGTGTTGGGTTATTTTTTTCTAAATAACTGGTTGCTTGGATAGAAAATAGTTTAGCTAGGAATTAGAGGAGAAATAGGAAGAGAAGTTCAGAGGCCATTGTTCCCAGTCCAAGTTTGTTTTTTTTTTGTTTTTTGTTTTTTTAAAGATTTTATTTATTTATTTGACAGAAAGAGACACAGCGAGAGAGGGAACACAAGCAGGGGGAGTGGGAGAGGGGGAGAAGCAGGCTTCCCGCAGAGCAGGGAGCCTGATGCGGGGCTCGATCCCAGGACCCTGGGATCATGACCTGAGCCGAAGGCAGACGCTTAACGACTGAGCCACCCAGGCGCCCCTGTTCCCAGTCCAAGTAAAAATTTTGGTGATTTGAACTTAACAGTAGCCATAGAATTAAGAGAATGAATTTCAAGTACATTTTGAAGGTGGAATCAATTAGACTTAGTTACATGTCTTAGATAAATGTCCAACTTTGCAAGTTACTTCATGGGAGCCCCTTAAATCCTCCTTCCCACTTGGGCTGTGGTTTGTGCTTTTGCTCTGGGTACAACAAGATAGCAGAGCCTCCATCTCTATAAGGTTGTTACATTTTCAGTTTATATAGTTAACATAAGAATTCAAGTGGCAGATTCATTAATGAGAGTAGTAGAAGACATTCTTACAAAGTTTTTTTTAAGGATGAAATGACAAAACCAACTCTGTTTATGTCTGAGTACATTAAAAAACTTAGGTAGCATACAGAAATGAAACTGCCCTGTACTTCCTTGTTGTCATGGAGATCTTTTCCTTTTCCTGTTACAGGCAACTGCTCTTTTGCCGGGTAACCTTGGGAAAGTCTTTCCTGCAGTTCAGCGCAATGAAAATGGCACATTCTCCTCCAGGACATCACTCAGTCACTGGTCGACCCAGCGTAAATGGTCTAGCATTAGCTGAATATGTTATTTACAGAGGAGAACAGGTAATTCAGTTTTATTTGTTCATCTTCAGAAATGATTTAGAGCCATACTTCTTACTAGTCTCTTAAATTGACAAGGAATATTGCCTTAAAAACTGGGTTGGGGTTTTTTTTAACTTTTATTTGGAAATAATTTTAGATTTATGGAAAAGTAGCAAAAATAATAGAGAATTCCTGTATACCCTTTACCCAGATTTTCCCAGTGTTAACATTTTATCATTCTCCCGCGTATGTGCAAATACAGATTTTTTTCCTGAACTGCTGGAGAGGAAGTTGTAGGTTTGCTGTGTAACCTTAAATGCTTCAGTGTGTATTTCCCAAAAACAAGGACATTCTCTTTTAAAATTATCAACATTGGGAAAATACCATTGATAGACTATTATCTTACAGACTTTATTCAGATTTTGCCAATTCTGGTGGATCTTTTTCTTTTTTTTAACCTTCTGTAAAATATAATTAATCAGAATCCTGTATTTAGTAGTTAACCTGTCTGTAGCAAAGAAACGTACAATTCCTTCTTGCTGTTAGTGACACAGATCCAGTCAAAAGCATCTCTAGAGCAGTATTCTGAACTGAGGATATGTAGCAGGATCACCTCAGTTACTAAAAACAAACACATGCTTAGGATTCATCCTAGACCTGCTTATTCGGAACCTAAGTGGGATTGAAATCAAGGTAAGGATGTTTTTAAGAAAATGTCCTTAGATGATTCAGATCCACACACTAACTTAGAACCTCTTCTCTGAAGATTAGGAATCCTTATGGTAAAATCACCTTTCAAAAAAATTTGTTTACCAATATTTAAATTAATCTTTCTCTTCCAGGCTTATCCTGAATATTTAATTACTTACCAGATTATGAGGCCTGAAGGTATGGTTGATGGATAAATAGTCGTTTTAGGAAGCTAAATCCACTGAACCTAAAATCATCTAAGCAGCTGGTGGCCTCTTAAATTTTACTCCTTTGCTGAGAAATATCATCTTGTCCACAAGCCTGTGGCAAAAGGATAAAAAATGTGAAAGAAGTTTAACATTCTGACTTGATAAAGCTTTAATAATGTACAGTGTTTTCTAAATATTTCCTGTTTTTCAGCACTTTAACAGATGCCATTCCAGGTTAAACTGGGTTTGTCTGTACTAAATTATAAACAAAGTTAACTTGAATCTTTTGTATGTTGTGCATTGATTCTAACAGAAATTGTAATCCCCTCAACAGAACTCATTTTACTAATACAGTACTGTGTTCTTGAAAACACAGCATTTACACTGAATACAATTTCATTTGTAAAACTGTAAATAAGAGCTTTTGTACTAGCCCAATATTTATTTACATTGCTTTGTAATATAAATCTGTTTTAGAACTGCAGCGGTTTACACATTTTTTTCATATGTACTGCACATCTGTACTTCATCTTGCATCATTATGATTGAGTGAACTTTACATTTGATTCCAGAATCTATGTTAAGCTGTTAACAAAGACTTTGTCAGTTGGGAAAGATTGATTTATCAGATTTAATTTGCTGATGGAAGCATTTATCTCTCATTAGGAATCTTTCCCATTGAAGAACTTATTTCATGAATACTCTGGGGATTTAATTTGTGATAACTTTGTATGTATAAGACACATTCCAAAGAGCTTTATGAACCTCCTGATTATTAAAGACACTTCTTTTCTGGGTTTCACATGGGAAAATTTTCTCATTTCATTTTGTGAAAATTAGAGTGAGTGCTTCTTTGTTTTAGAGGCTAAATCCTGCCACTGAGCAACTATGTATTCTTTTCGTGGAGTGTAAATAGGAAGTTACATTTCAGAGGTAGGAAGGGTAATCCTGAATAATTTTCCAATCTTTTCTAATTACCCTAAATCTAAAGAGGAAAAAAAAAGCAAATGGGAGTGGGTCATTTTTTTTGTCCTAAGTATTTTTTTCTTGTTCTTCTTCCTTGGCCTCACTGTTATAGCCAATCTGTACACCATAAGTAGGCTGAACCCAGAACCATGAAATAAATGTGGGTGTCCCAGTTCTCTCCAGGTCACCTGCATGGGCAGGTGCTGTGACACGGTGCTTCCTGGTCCTGGGTAGCCTCACTGTGACATTCACAGTCACTTGGAAATATGCTTTGTGCACACATGGTGACAGGCTTGTTGGGCAGCTGTAGAGGGGAATGCTGTCCCATAAAATGCCATTCCTGTTTTCTGATGGAAAACTATCTTTTCCATGAAATAGGCTTAACGCTTCTTGGCACAGAGACATGAATTATATATAGCTTGGCAGTCTATTTGTTGACTCTAGCTGCCTCAGGAGGCAAGGCAGGTTTATACTGACTTAAGTCTCTGTAAGTGAGAATGTTCCCCTTCGCTCTATGTACCAGTTCACTTTTGTTTTATATTTTATTCCATCTCTAAATTATCTGGCCTTTTACAGTAACTTGTACATAAAGTGCTAGAAAATCATGTTTCTTGTCCTAAGTAAGAGTTAATCAGAGTAAATGCATATCTGGAGTTGTTTCTATAATGTAAATTGTGATCATTATTTAAGAGGTCAATTTTTGACCTTGAAAGTGCTTTTATACAGCTCTCTAATAATTGCAGTTATGATCCTAAAGTAATTTCTTGGAACACAAGTGGAGTCTGCCAAACTTTATATAATTTTTCAGATTCTGGAAGCTTCCAGATTTTATAATTAGAAGGTAATGAGATGAGTTAATGGAGTTTATATTTACATATCTCTCAACATTGAGCCCATACCACTCCCCCTATAAGTGAATCTGGAATTGCTTATCACATAAAGTCATCAAGGTCTCTGAGTTTATATAGTGCAGCCTGTGTTCTTTCATCTAATCCATTGCTTAATTACTGTGTTGTTTTCCTATGAATGATTACATTGTGGTTAATATGTTAGCATGGCAATATTTTCAGATAGCTTTTTGTTTGTTGGCAGTTTGGGGGTGGCTTAGGGGGTGGTTGGGAGGATTTTTTTGGAGTGTTTGCATGAAATATCTTACTTTATAATGATGGAATTGCTTTTCTTTTGTCTTGTGATTTTGGTTTTTTTGAAGTGAGATTTAACTTTGTGTGTGAGTAGTGCTATTCTATCCATCTGGGATGTCTTGTACTGTATCACATTCCATGCCCTCATTTAATTCTTAATAAAGTGTTCATTGGTTTTTCTGGGTAGCATGGTAATTACTGGAATAGTATAAATATGTTGAATGGTCTTTGAGAATATGGATTAAGATTACAATAAACCACAATTGCAGGAAAACAATGTAGTTCTGAGTCTAACAGTGATAGAGTGCAGTTTAAAGTTTGAAATTTTGAATGTTGTGACCATAACTTACTCAGATGCTTTAAGATGGAAGTAACTGTAAGATGCTTTCAGACATTTAATTGCTCCAATACAAGTTTTGGCAAACCTTGTAGCTTATTCCTGGGAAATCTGTCTTCTTCTAAAGAGGAATGAATTTTTTGTTTTTTGTTTTTTGTTTTTTATTTTTTTATTTTTTAGAGAGCGAGCGAGAGAGAAACAGCATGAGAGGGGAGAGGGTCAGAGGGAGAAGCAGGCTCCCCGCTGAGCCGGGAGCCCGATGTGGAACTCGATCCCAGGACCCTGGGATCATGACCTGAGCCGAAGGCAGACGCTTAACCATCTGAGCCACCCAGGCGCCCATCTTTTTTTTTTTTTAAGTAAGCTCTTGACCCAGCTTGAATTCATGACCCCGAGATCAAGAGTTGCTGTTCTACTGACTGAGCCAGCCAGCCACCCCTAAAAAAAAACTTTATAGGGGCGCCTGGGTGGCTCAGTTGGTTAAGCGACTGCCTTCGGCTCAGGTCATGATCCTGGAGTCCCAGGATCGAGTCCCACATCAGGCTCCCTGCTCGGCGGGGAGCCTGCTTCTCCCTCTGACCCTCCCCCATCTCGTGCTCTCTCTCTCTGTCTCATTCTCTCTCTCAAATAAATAAATAAAATCTTTAAAAAAAACTTTATAAATTTTAAAATCTTAAAGTTAGTGGTATTTATTACTCTTAAAAGATAGTAATGTCTCTATTTTATATTTCAGTATAAGCGTTTTTGTGTATGTGATCAATTCTCTGCTTTCCATGATAAGAAAATAATGATGCAGATAACCCATGAGTCATTTTGCTTTGAAAGATTTTTCAGCAGCTTTATCTTACTGCTTTGGTTAGGATAATATTAAAGTGTGTGCTTGTTAGTTCCTAAGCATCCCAGTGTCTGATATGATCCAGTTGTTTGCTAGGTGGTGAGGAAAGAAAACATGTAAATAAATTTCCATAAGCTTTTGTAATTAGTATTCCTGACTGGCCCTTTACCTGCTGTCCTGCCCTGTTAGAGAACTAGAGTGACAGAGGAAGCAAGTAGTAGTAGCCAATCTTCACCAGGAAAACGGTCAGATTTTTATTTTTATTTTTTTAAGATTTTTTATTTATTTATTTGACAGATACAGCGAGAGAGGGAACACAAGCAGGGGCAGTGGGAGAGGGAGAAGCAGGCTTCCCACGGAGCAGGTAGCCCGCTGCGGGGCTCAATCCCAGGACCCTGGGATCATGACCTGAGCCAAAGGCAGACGCTTAACGACTGAGCCATCCAGGCGGCCCATGGTCAGATTTTTATAAAGTTAGACCATAATGTGGCCTTTTCACTATCTGCTCAATCTCACCCCCCACCCTGCCACCTCCTTTTCATGCATATTCCTTAGGCAGACTGTGACCTAAAATACTTAATTATACCCCCCTTTTTTTTTCAAATTTTTATTTAAATTCCAGTTAGTTAACATATAGTATAGTATTGGTTTCAATTATGCTTTTAGAAGGCTTTTGCTCCCTACAGAGAAGCCACCATTGTCAGAAGTATCTTTCTAAAAAAAAGATAAATTAAAAAAAAAAAAGTATCTTTCTACTTCATCATCCACCCACAGTTGTCATCCTCAGAGCCCCCCGCCAGGTGGTCTTCCAGTAGACCAGTGCCGCAGAGAAGTTCCTGCAGGGGGAGTTGGTCTGCACACTGTTTGGTACCAGCCCACGGAGAGATGAAAACAAAATTGAGGGGAAATTTTTTTTTTTAAAGATTTTATTTGTCAGCGAGAGAGGGAGAGCACAAGCAGGGGGAGCCACAGGCAGAGGGAGAAGCAGTTTCCCCACTGAGCAGGGAGCCCAATGCGGGACTCAATCCCAGGACACTGAGATCATGACCTGAACCGAAGGCAGATGCTTAACCATCTGAGCCACCCAGGCGTCCCGAGGGGAAATTTTTATAGCAATTTGACATTGCTACAATGTTTTTAATTTCTTTAACAAAAATATTGGTCTGCAACAAATTGGAAGTTAAGAGGAAATAAAAACTGGCCCCTTAAAGATCATTTGAAATAGGAAAAATGTCTGTTTTGTTAACCTCATACTTATCACTTCACACATCTTGGCACATAATAGTTCCTCGGTAAATTTTTGTTGTGTGAATAAATTAATAGTGATTAAGTGGATTAGTGATTGGGTTCTAGTGTCAGATAGGTCTAGATTTGAATTTTACCCTGTCCCACACCAACTGTGCAACCTTAAATTATATAACCTTTATAGTACTCATTTCCTAGGGTTGTTGAGAGAATTGAATGATGTTCTGTATGTGCCTCTAAGTAGTTGGCAATAACTGGTTATTGTAACTAATATTACTGTTTGCTAGAATGCTCCAGGGCTAGTGGTTGAGTGTTCTCGGTTGTCATGGAAACATAGAACATAGAATTTTAAAACAGCAAGAATTATTAGCCACTGATCCCTTCAGTGTTCAAATGAAATCTTTAAAAGCTCAAAATGTCAAGTATATAAATCTTTAGATGCCTGAGAATCTTAGTTTGAAAATTGCTAATAAAAGCACATAGACCTTCTGGCAACCTGGTTGGAGAACCCACAGCCCAAGCCGCATCATATTCCTACAGTACAGAAAAAACAAGTGAACTCATCAAAAACCATCCATTGTAAGCACAAGTCAGCAGACATAATCTTGGAGGATTAGCACCCCCACAAACTTAAAATAGTAGAGGGCGCCTGGGTGACTCAGTTGGTTAAGTGACTGCCTTCGGCTCAGGTCATGATCCTGGAGTCCAGGGATCGAGTCCCACATCGGGCTCCCTGCTCAGCAGGGAGTCTGCTTCTCCCTCTGACCCTCCCCCCCTCTCATGCTCTCTGTCTCATTCTTTCTCTCACACATAAATAAATAAAATCTTTTAAAAAAAACAAAATAGAAAAACTGAAATAAAAATGGTTATAATGATTGGAGCAAGGGAAGAAAGCATAAAAACCATTAGAAAAGACACTATGAAAAAGGCAAAACAGATACAAAAAGCTAAGTCTCTTGGAAAAAGTATAATTCGTGAAATTAAGAACACAGTGGACAGATTAAGCCACAGATTGGGCATATCTGGAGGGAATTAGTGAACTGGAAGATAAGTCAGGAAAATACCTGCATTGTAACAGAGGAAGAAATGGGAAATAGAAGAGGGCTAAGAAGACAGGGAGTATAGAAGATCCAACTTAAGAGGGGAGGGAAGACATTTGAGGATTTTTCCGCAATATTAAGGACATGAAATGGAAAGAAAACATAACAAATATCTAGGAGGGTGAATGAAAACAAGTCTACTTCTAGACAGGTAGTAGAATTGCAAAAGACGAGAAAAATCTAAAAGCAACCAAAGAGAAAAGACCTCACCTGCAAAGGAAAAATTACACTAACAGCAGGCTTCCAATGGCAGCAATGCAGGCCAGGAGACGATAAAATAAGTGCTGAGGTAGTTGGCTATGAATTCTACATACGATAAATTAGTATTTAAAAGGGAGGATGGGGGACGCCTGGGTGGCTCAGTCGGTTAAGCGTCTGCCTTCAGCCCAGGTCATGATCCCAGGTCCTGGGATCGAGCCCCACATTGGGCTCCTTGCTCATCAGGGAGCCTGCTTCTCCCTCTCCGTCTGCCTGCCACTATCCCTGCATGTTCTCTCTAAATAAATAATAAATAAATAAAATCTTTTTTAAAAAAGAAAAAGGAGAATGGAAAAAACATTTTCAGATTTTGCTGAAAGAACATAGGATTGTTCTTTAGGAAAGAAGGCAGTTGAGACCAGAAGGAAGGAGTTAGATGCAAGCAGGATGAACGAAGAAATTGGTAAACAGAAATACTTCCGTAAAAACAGAATAAGTGTTTTATTAACTGGTAGGGAATAATCTTCAAGACATAACATGAAAAAGGCATGAAAAGAAAAAAGAGGTTAACCAATACCTATGATTGGCTACTATTCTATAAAAGGAAAAAATAAAATATGCATTTGCTTCTTTATGCATAAAATACCTCCGGGATACATATGAACTGTTGGAAGGACACCTGAGGTACCAGGGGGACAGAGGTGTTAAAAGACTTTTCACTATATATCCTTTTTTTTTTTTTAAGATTTTATTTGAGAGCAAGAGAGCAAGCATTAGGTGGGGAGGGGCAGAGGGAGAGGGAGACTCCCCACTGAGCTGGGAGCCTGACATGGGGCTCAATCCCAGGACCCTGTGATCGTGACCTGAGCCAAAGGCAGATGCTTAACAGACTGAGCCACCCAGGTGCCCCTTAAGGCAGTGTATATCCTTTTATTCTTTTTGAATTGTGTATCAGGGCTATTTTATCTATTTAAATGAAACACTGTAATAAGTGTTGTCTATAAAAATACTGTAGAAGTAAAAAATAGATTTGATGTTTTAAAGACAAGGTGGAATGTACTACTTGACAATAATATAGAAGATGGGAGAAACTTTAAAATGTTGATGAATTTCAGAGTTTCTTAAGTGTGCATATTAAATTTTTAAGAATAATCACTAAAAGTGGAAATAGAATTGTAAAGATAAAAAAGGGTTAAAAAAAAATGAATACTCCCATAGAAATGAAAATAAGAGACAAGTCCTGCACTTTTTTCCCATAAAATAACCTAGGGTAAGTGGGAAATACCTGTAAAGAGCTAAGAATAGGCTAGACACATTCCAGGGGAGAAAGGGGGTGGAGATTAAGAATATAATTAATGCTTTAGCAACTAAGTGTAATATTGGTGCAGGAATAAGCTCATTGAACCATTTGAGCAGAGTATATATGGGATTTTTATATACACCAGAGATAGCATTACAGATAATGTGGAAAGGAGGACCTTAATGGAACAACTGGTTATCCACATGAAAAAATCTATTTGGATACATATACAAAAATTGTAAATGTATTTTATGTAGTACTTATATATGAAAAGCAAAGTATGTTAAATGTTTAGGAGAAACTATGGAAGACTTTCTGATTTGGAGAGACAAGAGAACTTTTAACTGAGCTTTAAAGAATGCTAGCCCTAAAAGAAAAGACTGATAAATTTAACGTGTTAAAATTAAGAACATGTGTTCATCTAATAACATCTAGTTATTAGTAGAGAAAGTAAAGAGGCAAGTACACAAAGTGGGAGAAAATATTTGCAACACTTATAAAAGGGCAAAGGACTCAGACTATATTAAAAACTGCATATAATATGTGTATTTAAATCAATTTTATGTATAAGCCAAAAGCCAGCCTCCTGCTTATGGGAGAAACATAAGTCAAGAACCGGATGAAGGCTGCCCATTATCACTACTTAGCACTCTTCTAGAGGAGCTACCTGATACTATTAGTCAAGAGGGAAGACGTTAAAAATGATAAAGGAGACAGTGAAACTGTTTACTTACAGTTGATAGTATATGAAAAACGCAAGAAAATTGAAAAACTTTTAGAGTAAGAAAATTCAACAAGATGAGTAGGTACAAAATAAGCAGAAAGTAGTAGACTTCCTATTTATGCATAAAAAGCAGTTGTGAGATGAAATGGAAAGATCTCATTTATAATAACAAAATATATATAATACCTAAAAAATATGTAATGCTACTTAGAGACAGAAAATAAGACAGCACAAATAGAATACCATATATGCTATTCCTAGAAAGATTCAGTATGATAAATATTTTGTTTCTCCCTAGATTAATATATAAATTTGCCATGACCTAATAACATACCGAGCCTTTTCTGTTTTAATTGAAATACAGTTGACACACAATGTTACCATTAGTTTCAGGTGTACAACACAGTGATTCCACAAGCCTGCTAACACCTGCTCACCACGTGTAGCTCCCATCGGTCGCCTACAACACCGTCACAGTACCATTGACTACGTTCTACGTTCCCCATGCCGCACCTTTTATCCTGGTGCCCCGCTCATTCCATCACCAGAGCCAGTGTCTCCCACTCCCCTTCACCCATTTGGCCCATCCCCCCACCTCCTGCAACCATCAGTTTGTGCTCTATTTATGGATCTGTTTCTGCTTTTTATTTGTTTATTCACTCGTTTTTTAGATTCCCTGTGTAAGTGAAATCATACACTATTTGTCTTTGTCTACATGCCAACCTTTTTGATGGAAGGAGTGGAAAACCAAACATTCTAAAGCTACCACGGAAAAATTAATATACAAGGACTCTTACTAAAAATTCCCTAAGGGGTACCTGGGTGGCTCAATGGGTTGAGCGTCTGATCCTGAATTTGGCTCAGGTCATGATTTCAAGGTCCTGAGATCAAGCCCCGAGTCGGGCTCCACGTGGAGTCTGTTTCCTTCTCTCTCTCTCTCTCCCTGTGCCCCCCCTCAAATAAATAATAAATAAATAAAATCTTTTTTTAAAAATCTTAAGAAAAAAGTAGTGAAGGACTATTAGCCATATCATATGTTAAAAATATTTTTAAACTATTATTAAAATAGTAACCCTGATACATGAGCTAATCAGTGGAATGGAAGAGGGAGCCCAAAAGTGTGTGATAAGGGAGCCCAGTCTGTGATAAAAGTGTAGTATATTATGAAATTGTGGGAAACATAATGGTCTTGCAACAACTGAGCATTCATCTGGACCCAAGGCTTATTCCTTACATCAGAATATTTCAGGTGAGTCAAATGTGTAATGATAGAAAATGAAAAAAAAAAATTATAAGAAAAAAGGCAGAACAATGTTACTCATCTAGGCATAGTGAGGATCTTTCTGATGTAACACAAAACCCAGAAGCTATGAATGAAAGGATCTATAAATCCAACTTAAGAAAAATGTTACGTCTGCAAACAAAAAGGTAAATGGCAGACTGACGAATGTTTGCAACACAGCCAAGGAATTGATTCTCTTTAACAAAAAGCTCCTGAAATATCAAGAAGCAAAACAACAACCCAAAAGAAAATGAATATACAGAAAAGGAAATTGGCATTTAAATGGCATTTAAAAAAAAGAAATGCAACTTAACCCATGTACTGCGATACCATTTTCCACCTCTATTAGCAAAGATCAAAGAATGGTATTCAAAGTATTTAACACCCTGGCCCTGGTCAATCAGAACAGATTCTGAAGACTCCTTCTTCTGCCTGTTGTCAATCCTTCAGTTGGTGGATTGTGGGAGGGGTGTTGGAACTGGAGCGGAGATATCCCAGTGGAGCACTGGGGGGGGGCTTGGGGCAGCAGCTTGTTGCTGGTGGGTATGGGAGTATGCTGATATTTACCAGTACAATCCCAGTGCAGTGTAGCTACCTATCACACCTGGTGGAGGAGAGTACCTGTCTTGCATTGTTGAGAAACAGCCTCGAAAAGGAAAACAGTATTATTTGCCCAAATTGTAAATGGGTCCTTTGAGTGAAAGGTCCCATGATAAGAAAATACATCACAGCCTTATTTGAAAAGACAAAGTTGTACGTAACACATCTATCAATAGGAAACTGGTTAAATAAATTATAGCACATTCATACACCAGAAAGTCTGGAGTTATGAAAAGAATGAGCCAGTCTGTGTGTACTCATCAAGACAGATTATTGGAGAAGGAGTGGGGAGCAAGACTCTTGATCTCAGGGTTCTAAGTTCGAGCCCCATGTTGGGTGTAGAGATTACTTAAATTATTTAAAAAACAGGGCGCCTGGGTGGCTCAGTTGGTTAAGCGACTGCCTTCAGCTCAGGTCATGATCCCAGGGTCCTGGGATCGAGACCCGCATCAGGCTCCCTGCTCTGCGTGGAGCCTGCTTCTCCCTCTCCCACTCCCCCTGCTTGTGTTCCCTCTCTCGCTGTGTCTCTCTGTCAAATAAATAAAATCTTAAAAAATATATATATATTTAAAAAACAATATATATATTTTGTTTTCATTTTGTTTTAAGATGAGATTAAGTTAGGGAATATCTAAGGGTTCTCTTAAGCTCTAAGTCTGCAAAAGGGTAACCAAAACTGAACTGAGAAGATCCCCAAACCTGCTCTATCTTGAGTCTTCCTCTTCCTGGTTCATGGCCTCTCCATTCTTCCGGGTGTTCAAAACAGAAACCTTGGAGTCATCATCATCTTTCCCTCATGGCCCACATTCACCCTTGTCCACCACCGCCCCCCACTTCCAGATCCCATAGTTTTGGGGTTTTTTTATTTTTTAATTAAACTCTAGTCTACTTTCAATTCAGGAACCAGAATAATCCTGTTGAAGCATCAGTCGAACTATGTCCTGCCTCTCGCTCAGAATTCTGCGGTGACTCCCCACTTCGCTTAAAAAGATGAAGTCCTTCGAATGCACAGCTTGACATGCATGACCTGCCTGTGTCACCCCTCTGTCACTACTCTCCCACTCAACCCCTGGCCACTTCAGCCTAAGGAACAGGCAGGCATCTTCCCCCCAGTATTCCCCATGACTTACTCCCCCCCCCCACTTCCTTATTGTTCAAATGTCATGTTCTCCAGGA
The DNA here is from genome assembly GCF_029215605.1 of Mirounga angustirostris. Lineage (NCBI taxonomy): Eukaryota > Metazoa > Chordata > Mammalia > Carnivora > Phocidae > Mirounga > Mirounga angustirostris. The sequence goes on from NW_026991714.1 coordinate 120,313,370, forward strand.
AGCCACCTTGTTTTAAATTTCATTGCATTCTCCCTCTTCCCCAGCCCACTCCAATCTTCCTTAACCTGCTCTATTTGTCCTATTAAACAGGTTCTAAATTCACTATAGTGTATTGATTATATTTATTGCCCATCTCCCCCCACTGAAAGATAAACTTCACAAGGACGGATTACTGTGATGTAGCCCGGTGCCTAGAACAGTACCTGGCACATAGATGACAATGAATACCTGGTGAGGGAGTGGGCTTCTATGTTCTTCACTCAGGTCCTGTAGAGTCTACTTAACCATTATATGGAGAGAGCAGTAGCTAATAGTGGTATTACCAGTAGTAACAATCATAAAGACAGTCATTTATCTAATTCACTGCCAGCAATAATGTACTGTCAATACTTATAGTTATTTTTAAAGTTCACCCCCTGTAACAATAATAGCCACAATCCCCGTCACCATGTATTAAATCCTTACACCAGGAATCAGATAATCCCACATTGAATATCTTTCAGATAAGGGAACTAGAGCCAAGAGTTAAACTTAATGCCCATGGCCAAGGCTGATAAATCTTTTCAGATTCCCTTTCTTCTGTGTTCCTCAACCTTGTAAGTGCTCTTGGCAAGCTGTAGTCTTTTCTCGAGACTCTGTGGGAATGCCGTTTGTTGCCCGAACCACACAGAGATGCAGGATGGGTCAGTCTCTGAGTTTTCTGGTACTTCCAGTCTCAAATCATGGGTCATGATCGCTGTGTTTCTCTCCTGGAGCCAGCACTTCTCCCCACCTCAGTCAGCTCGCAGATGCTGTCAGAGGAGCTTTATGTCCCTAAAGCAGAAAACTAGTCCACCGGGCCTGCAGTGCCTCCCCTCCTCAAACAGATGCTGGGAAGGATGTTTTTACTTAGGATCTCGAACCAACGGAATTTTAAACGGACCAATTGGAAGAACAGATGGATTCTGGATGAAGCTGTAATCCGGAGGTTGAAACTGATTTCCGTTGGCAGTTTCAACCCTATTTGTCAGGAAGGGAGAGTGGGAACTCTTCTGGGGGAGTGTTCTGTCCCAGAAAGAAAAGAATGTTTTCTGTTCTGACCACTGAATAAAGGGAGAATGAATCTAGGCAGAAATGACCTGGCTGAAGTTTAATAGATTTTAATATAAAAAGGCTAGCAGATTCCAGTGGAAGCGAATATAGTCAATTTGTATTTATTGACAGGGATTAAATAAACTAATCCGACAGGAGTCTTTGCAGGCAATTGTTTGGGAGCAAGATAGATCCATCTGCGTGCAAAGAATCGTGAATGAATGAGGATCCATGGCTCAGCGGGCAGGCGGAGCCTGGAGGAGACCACCAGTCCGGATAATCAGACATTCACATTTCCCACTGTTTTGTTCTATTGTATCCAAATGTGAGAAGCTGCTTTCCAGTCCCCCACATACAAAGCTCTTTATTGGACTTTACTGAGGCATGAACCCCACTGCTTTACCGAAGCTGCCAGCCTCAGAAGGAGTTTTGCTTGATGGCGTCTGGCAGCTTGGCTGTGCCCCCAAGTAGATTTATGAGCTGTGAAAGATGGTCAGATTCACACCCTAAGCATTCCTGATAGGATTAGAGGGTCGGAGACATGCCTGCATTTGCATACCGCCCCGATACAGGGCACAGCTTTGTGCCTTCCCAGCCCTTCTGGGTGGGGTGCGGAGAGGGGCGCAGGAGGTGACACCACGCTCCCCTCTTGCAGGTGGCAACACAAAGGGTCACCAGGAGACTCCAGATGATGTTATTTGGCATTTAACATCTTCGAATGGCAGCATCTCCCAATGAAAAGGACTGAACTGAAGTGGTAAATGCATCCCCTTTCAGGGCCAGCTACCCGTCCAGGACTCCCCATGGAGAGAAAGATCATCTCTTCTCTGGGGGTGGGATCGACTCTTCCAACCGCCCAGACGAGCCCTGAGGGTGGGCCTTAAAAACACCCATTTACATCATGCTAATTACCGATTGTTCTGATGGTAGCAGTAAAAGCATAGTGATTGTAGAAAATCTGGAAAAGGCTGAAAAATACAGCAAAGTGAAAATCACCCATTATCCCATTTCTTAGAAATAGCTAACCATTACCATTTTGGTTATATTTATTTACAGTCTGCTTTCTAGGCACATAGGCAAGTAATTGGTGGTTTTTGTTTTAACAAAGCCGGATCTTATTGTATAACAATCTTTTAATATTCTATCTGAAGCATTTTCCCATGTTCTTAAGTATCTCTTTAAGAGAAAAGCTTTTTTTTTTTAAGATTTTATTTATTTATTAGAGAGAGAGAGATCACAAGTAGTCAGACAGGCAGGCAGAGGGAGAGGGAGAAGCAGGCTCCCTGCTGAGCACGGAGCCCAATGCGGGGCTCAATCCCAGGACCCTGGGATCATGACCTGAGCCAAAGGCAGATGCTTAACGACTGAGCCACCCAGGCGTCCTGAGAAAAGCTTATTTTTAATGACTGCATAGTGTTCCATCATAAAGAATAAAATATCTCAGCTTAGGTTACATTAGCCCAAGTAATGTGTTTTACTTCAGGGGACAACGTGCATGAACAAGCGTGTGCCACACAAACAAGATGAAGTATTAAGACTCTCCCCCTGAGTTTAGCCTGACACTAAAAGGCTATAGGAAATTATATTAGGCTAAAGGATATTCTAAGTCTATAATAATTAATTAAAATATGGGCTATCCTTGCAAGAAGAGACTGAAAATTATTAAAACAGTAAAAAATATTTCAAATCAATGGGGGAAGAATGAATTCTATAATGGTTCTAATACAAGTGATTAGGGGAAAATTTAAATTAAATCCTTACTTCAGGGGCGCCTGGGTGGCTCAGTTGGTTGAGCATCTGCCTTCGGCTCAGGTCATGATGTCAGGTTCCTGGCTGGGATCGAGCCCCACACCGGGCTCCCTGCTCAGCAGAGAGCCTGCTTCTCCTTCTCCCAGCCGCTCCCCCTGCCTGTGCTCTCTCTCTCTGTCAAATGAATAAATAAAATCTTTAAAAATAAATAAATGCTTACTTCACATCATATTCTAAAATAAGTTCCAAGTGGGGCTCCTAGCTGGCTCAGTCCAAAAAGCATGTGACTCAGTCTTCAGGTTGTGAGTTCGAAGCCCACATTGGTGTAGAGGTTACTTAAAAAAATAAAATCTTACAGGGCGCCTGGGTGGCTCATCGGTTAAGCATTTGACTCTTGATTTTGGCTCAGATCATGATTAGGCTAAAGGATATATATAAAATATATATAAAAAATAAATAAACAAGGGGCCCCTGGGTGGTGCAGTTGGTTAAGCACCCAAATCTTGATTTCGGCTCAGATCATGATCTTGTAGTCATGGGATCAAGCCCCATGGCAGCTCTGCACTCAGCTCAGAGTCTGCTTGAGATCCTCTCCTTCCCACTCATTCTCTCTCTCTCTCTCTCAAATAAATAAATCTTTTTTAAAAATTAAATAAATGAAATCTTTAAAAATAAAATAAATATTCTCTACCTTCCCTCTACCGCTCGTCCCCCCCGCAAAGAAAATAAAATGAAATAAAATCTTGGGGTGCCTGGCTGGCTCAGTAGGTGGAGTGTGCAACTTGATCTCGGGGTTGTGAGTTTGAGCCCCACGTTGGGTGTAGAGATTACTTAAAAAGTAAAATCCAAATAAATACAAATAAAATAAAATCTTTTAAAAAAATAAATAAAAATAAATCCCAAGTAGATTAAAAGTCAAATATTCTTTTTAAAGATCTAATTTATTTATTTGACAAAGAGCACAAGCAAGGGGAGTGGCAGGGAGAGGGAGAAGCAGGCTCTCTGCTGAGCAGGAAGCCCGACAAGGGGCTCGATCCCAGCCAGGACCCTGGGATCATGACCTGAGCCGAAGGCAGATACTTAACCAACTGAGCCGCCCAGGATTCCCTCAAATGGCAATTTTTTTTTTAAAGAATAACACTCTGTAGTGAAGGTGCTAAAAATGGGTACACCCACACTGCAGGTGGGAGTGTAAATTGGTGGAACCCCCCTGGAGATCAGTCTGTTATATATAACACCACACAGTAGATGATACTTGTTACTATTTCTTTTACTATCTAAAAACGGGGGCTGGGAAGTGCTATTTGAGGATTTCCAGATTGTACAGCAGTTAAAACATCTAACGCCATTCTATTTTGTAATACTGCTTTATGCATTTGTGGGTTAGCGAGTGGTTGGAGAGTATGAAAAGGTCAGATTGTGGCCTGGGAGATTCCAGGTGGTATTGACCACAGGCCAGAGAGGAACATTGCACTTTGTTACAGAGCAATCGTGAGATATTTGAGTCCTAGATCCTAAGACATAGTTATATAAGGAATGCCGATCTGTGCCCTGAATGGGGAGACCCACCGGGGCAGACCAATACAGGCAGAATCCCACATATCCAGCAAGCTGTTTGGTTTTGAAGTTCAGCATAACGCTGTGCCCATTGTAAGAAGGAATTATCAGTATAAGTTAGGGGAAAAAAGAATGAGAAAGAGAGGTACAACCTTCATTGTCATTTGAAGAGAAGTCTGAGGTCTTCCACAGTTCAGAGGAGTAAGAAGGCATGTTCACTGGCACGTGGATCCCTGCGAGGAAGATACAGGTTTAATGCTTGATATGTGAATCCATGAGGAATGTCCTTCTAATTTTATGGCTGTGGGAATGCAAAAAATGACCCAGTAGGGGCTCTTCCATTTTGGAGTTAAATCCCCTGCTGTATTAGACTTCCAATCCTTTAAGTAAACCATGTCTCCTGGGTTTACGTGAGGTAGGTTGTTAGTAACAGTTAAATCAGTGTGGGGAGGATATGGTCTGTGTGTTTGTGTAGAGATTAATGAATTAGCCGAACCTCAAATGAATAATTTAACAAAGCAGTATAGTCTTCATCTGTTGGTAGGTCTACAGTGAGAAAAGGCTTGCCATATAGTAATTCAAAGGGGCTTAGCCCTATTGGGTGTTTTTGGGCAACTCTCATTCTGAGAACCCCTACTGGTAAAAGAGTAATCCAATTTTCTTGAGTCTCAATGCTGAGTATAAAGAATTTTCCTCTATCGTTTATAAACCAGTCTTGGGCACTTTTTTTTTTTTTTTTTAAATCCCTGTTCCTGGGCTGCTTAGATTTCTTGATGTAAATAGACCAGGGATATATCTTTTATTGGTATTAGGACTGGTCCGAGACTCAGTATTTGCAGACATTGTGAGGCTTGCTTGGCTGCATGGTCTGCCAAGTTATTTCTTTTAGATTCCATAGACATGTCCTTTTGATGTCCCCTGAGGTGAATTACAGCCACCTCTTTAGGATTGTGTGCAGCCTCTAAAAGCGCTATTATTTTAGGTCCGTATTTGATGGGACAGTCAAGACTTGTTAATAACCCTCTCTCTTTCCAAATTGCCCCATGCGGGCGAGTGCTTTAGCTCCGCTTTCTGGACACATGTATTTGCTGGGAGGCCTTTGGCCTCAAGAGTCTGGGCTAGACTGACTAAAGCATTACCCCACTTTTCTTATCCCCTTTTCCATGAAACCACTGCCATCAGTAAGCCAATTGTCATCTGCATTATCAATAGGAGAGTCTTCTAAATCTGATCTGCTAGCATAAACAAGACTAATCACTTCTAGACAGTTATGTTCTCTAGAAGTACCACAGTCAGGTCCAAGCATAAGGGCAGCTGGGTCTGAAGTCTGACGGGTCTTAACAATCACGTCGGTGTGTCCAAGAGCACAGCCTGGGATTGAGTCCGTCAGCCCCACCCCCCACCCCCCTTCATTCATTGGTGGCCTTTAGTGTCTAAAACACTTTCAACCTGACGTGAAGTCCTCAGTCAGGGACTGTCCCATAGAAAGTTCCGGAGGCTTCCTCTGGCAGGAGGGCTGGTGCAGCCCCTGCTCGAAGACAAGCCGGCCACCCTTGTGCTACGTTTGTCAAGTGGCTTTGAGAAATAGCTGGTCTTGTTTCATTTCCTAATTTCTGGGTAAGAACTCCCAAAGCTTGACCCTATTTCTCGGCTACATATAAAGTGAAAGGTTTTTCTAAATTTGGTAGAGCCAAGGCTGGGGCTGATAAAAGCTTAGCTCTTAATGGTTGAAGGCCATCTGCTGGGCTTTAGTCCAGAGTAAAGGCTCTTCATCAGGGCCTTTCACTGAATCAGAGCATGGCTGGGCTAAGAGCCCAAATCTAGGAATCCACAGGCGGCAGAAGCCTGCCTAGGAAAATGTGGAGTTGCTTCTTTGTAGTTGGGGGCTCAAGATATAATATAGCTTTTTTTTTTCTGTCAGTAGATGGAGTACAGTGACCTGGTGTTATTAGCTCGTATTCTAAATATTGTACTTTCTGTTTGGATATTTGTGCCTTTTTAGGGGAGATGCGATACCCTGTCTGCCAAGAAATCAAGGTTATAGAATTACTGTCAGACATTTCCTTGGTGGGACTACAGATTAAAATATCATTCACATATTGAATTATAGTCCCTTAAGGCAAGGATTTATCAGGTCTTTACTAAGTGCAGTCGCAAATAGGGGAGGACGGTCTCTAAATCCCTGGGGCAAGACTGTCCGGGTGGACTTGAAGGTGAGGTCCATTCAAAGGCAAATAGTGGCTAAATCTCTTCACTTAGAGGGATGCAAAAGAAAGGGTCTTTTAAACCAAGTGCTGTAAACCAGTTAGCATCACCTGGGTGAGAAGAGCATATGGATTTGGCCCTATGGGATGAATAGGCACCACTGCCTCATTTACTGCTCTTAAATCTTAGACCATGCGACCCATTCTCCATTTGGCTTTTTTTTTTTTTTTTAAGATTTTATTTATTTATTTGACAGAGAGAGACACAGCGAGAGAGGGAACACAAGCAGGCAGAGTGGGAGAGGGAGAAGCAGGCTTCCCGCTGAGCAGGGAGCCCGATGCGGGGCTCGATCCCAGGACCCTAGGATCATGACCTGAGCCAAAGGCAGACGCTTAATGACTGAGCCACCCAGGCGCCCCACTCCATTTGGCTTTTTACCTTTGGAGTGTTATAAGGAGATTGACAAGGCCTTAAAATACCATGTTTAAGAAACTTATCAATATGTGGTTGTATCCCAGGCATTGCTGCAGGTTTTAAAGGGTATTGTCTTTTATAAGGTATAGTAGTTGGGTCCTTTAGGGTCACTTTAAGTGGGTGGGCTTTAAAAGCCCATCCTGGGACATCACAATCCCAGACCTGTGGATTTACTTCCTCCCAGATATTAGAAGGGATATCAGGGTAAGGTCTTGGTTCCCCAAGTGTTAAAGAGAACAAGCTGTCCTTTTCTTTAGTAAGAGCAAATCTGCTCCCTAGTTTATACATCAAGTCTCATCCAAGTAATGGAGTGGGACAAGATGGAAGGACCAGAAAAACATGAGTAACCAATCGACTTTTTGTATTTACAAGTTAAAGGCATTGTCTGATGGCACATTTTAGTTTCCCCTTCTATGTCAAGTTTTATGGTTAGAAAGACAAGCAGGACCAGGAGTGCTGAACAAAGGGCGGAGTAAGTAGCTCCTGTATCAGTGAGAAAATTAATGAACTCACCTCCCCCCTCCAGGGGGACCTGGGGCGCAGTGATTTTGCTGTCAAAGGGAGCCAAGCCAGCCTCAGGGGCCCTTCATGCCAGATTCTCTGGTTCCCGCTCTCGGGCGGGGTAGTGGGTACCTGACTTCCCCTCTCTCTGGAGACAAGGACAGTCTCTCTCCCAATGTCCTTCTTGTTTCCATGCAGGACATGGCCCCGGGAGAGAGCTTTTGTCGGGACATTTTCCGCTCCCTCTGAAACATGGGTCTTACCTGACTTCTTGTCTGCAGTCAGCCATTGCCCCTGCTCAGTCTGGTGTGTGTGTGGGGGGGGGGGTTCCCCAGTAGGGATAGCCAATACTCCAGCCTGTGTCTTACCCTGTAACTATGCCTTTCAGTCCTTTCCCTGTCTGAATATAATGTCTCTATTATTAAAAACTCCTGTAGCCACCTCCAGGAAGGATTGGACAGGAGTTTGAGGGCCTAAAGCCATTTTAATTACCTTTCGGCCGATGTCAGGTGCCAACTGATTCCTGAATGCATGTTTAAAATAGTTATTCCCCGGGGGCTGGCTCGGTAGGAGGAGCGTGGGGCTCTTGCTCTCGGGGTCGCGAGTTTGACCCACATTGGCTGTTGAGATTACTTAAAATAAATAAATAAATTTTTTAAATGAATCAAATAAAAGAGTTATTCCCTAAAGCATAGTAGGGTCCAGGTTTGTATATTTACGGATAGCCTCTCTGAAGCGACTCTGAAATAGGGCAGGATTTTCATCAGCTCTTTGAGTGACTTCCCAAATCTTGTCAAAGCTTATAGGTTTCATAAATCCTTTTTTCATTCCTTCTATCAGACAGGTGATGGATCATAACGATTTCTTCCCCGACTATCCTCTTGATGGGGCCACTGTGATTCAGTAATTGGGACAGCAGTGCCCCCTACTGGATAACATTCCCTATCAATAGTCACCGGTTCATCAGCGAACCCTTGAGGCGCCCCCCCATTCCCCGCCCAGATCCCGCTTTTCCTCAGGGATACAGCAAAGAGCTAGTATGATTATATATATATATATATACACACACACACACACACACACACATACATATATACATATATATATATATTGCCAGGTCAAGTCAAACATATTGGACACTTGTTGAAAAACCTCAAAAAACTGAGAAGAGTTTTCAGAATGTCATCCTAACTTTTTATTTGAGCCAAGTCTGCCATGGAGAACAGGACATGGACTCTGATAGTGCCCATTTCTCCATTAGCAACCTCCCTTCAAGGATCAAATCCTGATTTAGGGGGTATTCCAGGAAGATAAGGAGTCCCACTCCTCATGTGCCCTTCCAGGCTATGTGCAGAAGACTCTGGGGGCTTATAAAGAGGAGGAAAAGTGACAGAATCAATTTCCCCTTTATTTGGAGAGGAGGCCTATGATTCCTCCAGTAAGCTGAGTTCATTAGGAGGAGGAGCAGTGAGAGGCTCAGTGTCCCCTTCATGAGGGATGGCCTGTGATTCCTCCGGCAATCTGGGTTTATCAGGGGGAGGAAGAGGCCTGTTTAGACAATCATCATCCAATATATCAGGAGGGGGCTTGTTAGCCTGGTTAGCAGCCACATTCTGCAAGAGGCCTTTAGGTCACGGTCCTGATTTAGGGCCACAAAGGCTGAGATCTCACGCATGCAATTTTCACTTGCCTTGTTTCTACAGAAGAGATCTAACTAATAGATGGTATTGAAGTTTCATGTCCCATTAATGGGCCATTTTTTCTTGTCTCCTAAGGGGTCCTGAGGCCATGCAGCATTACAGAAGATCAGTTTTTTCTTTCTTGAATCTTGCAATCTGAATTGTTTCCATTGGGTTAAAAGGCATCCCAAGGAAGAGTCCTTGGGAACTGAAGAAGACAATCCCATGTTCCTAGAAAAGTAGAGAAGGTCCATTCCTAAGAAAATCCCACCCCACCCTCGACTCCCAGGTGGCGTCCCACGAAGGATATGTCAGAGGTTCCTGGTGTCAAAGCAACCTGAGGCATCCCTTAAACAAAACCGCTATGATGACTGCCCTACCCAGTAGGAGGGATGCCAGCATCCCCCCACTTCCCCGTTGCATCCTAGCCTACAAATGGGTGCCAGTGAATGGACCAAAGAAGAACCCACTGTTCTAACCCATGGAGAACACTAGGAAAACTTTACAAGGGGAAATTACCCAATATTGTAGGTTAAGTAGTCAGTAGGGGTCATTGATGAAAAACAGTAAAGATAGAAATCCATCATGATCTCAGTAACATTCCAACGTATGTAGTCTTTTCAGCCAACTTTCCTAGAAAACGGTCCCCAGTTGGTTTTAATTCAGCCGGGTACTGGTTTCAGCCAGCTCTGAGTGGAGAACTCTTGGCCCCAAGTGGCGAGCCCAGAGATGTGGAGGCGATCACATTAGACCAATGAGGAAGAGACCTTACCTGGGAGTCAAGATCAGCAGCTGTCCTAGTGATGTGGGTGGCTGTCCCGTGCCCCAAAAAGACAATTTGTGTAAGAATAGGGATAAAGAAGGGGCACCAAGTTTCGGGTCTGGTTACCATTCGGGCCAGGGTACTAGCTTCCAGCCAAAAGGCCCACTTTCTCCTCCCCATAGAGTAGCCAGAGGCTAGAGGATTGCAGCCTGAGCGATGGACAGGAAAGTGTTCCAGTAAGACCACACTCCTTGAAAAGCCCCTGGAATGAAAGTAGAAGAAGAGAAGGAGTACTCACCAAGTTGGCACTAAGGCTGAGTCCAGTTGAGAAGACTCAGGCCCCGCTTTCGGGCGCCAAAATGATGTGATGTGGGCCAGGAGCGAATGGTCGAGAAAGAATTCTTGGGACGTTTTCAGTGCAAAAAGTTTCCCTTATCACATTATACGAGGACAGGACCCGTTGGCAGAAAAAGCTGCACCTCTGTCCGTGAGAAGTGACTGATTAAATACCTTCTAGTTAGTGGGGGACTGAGGATAGCCTAGGTCTCTAAGGAATTTGGAAGTGAAGCTGTCAGGACCGTGAGGGGCTAGCTGCTGCTAAGATAGGGTTACTGGCTCCTGCCTAGCATCACAGATGACTTGAGACCCTTCGGATGTATGTCAGCGGGCCACAGGTTTGAAGGACGATTGCTAACATATAGCTTGGCGAGTGTTTACGGCTTTCAGGGAAAGCGGCACTAACGAGAGCAAAGCTATGGTGCAAAAGCAATAAAGAAAGTCCTGGAGAGAGCTGTGGAAGCATGACCATCTGCACACCTCACGAGTTCTGCCCGGAGACTGTGGGCTGAAGCCAAGTCTGGGCTTCGCTTCTTTTTCTCCCACCATTACCACAAGGGGGGCCATCCTGTTCATGGCTAAGCCACGATCACTCTGTGGCCTGTTAGAATATTGTATGCCTCGCATTGGATATTTTTTAAAGCCTGTGTTTGGGCCTCCTGTCTTTTATTTTCAGGATTAAATTGTTAGTGGTATGACATGGGTTTTCAGAGCAGTACCCTAGTTTCTAGCCTTGTGTCTACAGAAAATAAATTCAAATTCTATTATTCAAATAAGGATTATCATCTAGGAGTCATTTAGATTGTATTATTAAGTAGGAGGTTGTGTAAATCCATTGTGCTAGAGAGGGGATCCCCATGCTGGCTGTCGGTAGAATCACCTGGAAAGTTTAAAAAATACGCTGTTTGGGCCTCACCTCCAGAGATTCTGATTCAATTGGGCGAGAATGGACTTAGAGTATTGTTTTTTTTTTTTAATCCCCAAATGTCAGGGGCGCCTGGCTGACTCAGTCAAAAGAGCATGGGACTCTTGATCTCAGGGTCATGAGTTCGAGCCCCATGTTGGGAGTAGGGGTTACATACATGCATAAATACATACATCCCCAAGAGTTCTAATGTGCAGCCGGAGTGGAGAGATGCAGTTTTTGATTCCTTGTTCAATTGCCTCTCCAACAGGGCTGCTGGCTCCATGTAGACAGGGACTGCTTCGGTCTTGACATGACTATCTGCCCAGCATCCAGCACAATGCCAGGGACATCTGTATTAAATGAATGTAATGATGCCCTTGGGAGTTCATTGATTTGAAGCTTAAATGGCAGCTTGTTTAGACCCAGTCCTGGCTTCGGGCGGGGGTGGGGGATGGTGGAGGAGTTGTAGGCTCTAAGAACTAGTTTGAGCAAAGTTTGGAGGTAACTGAAGCAAACTGGTGAAGATAAGCCTATGATAGCTGACCAGGGTATGCGGGGGTTTCAGCAAGGGCTGGGGACAGGCTCAGCTGGCCGTGAGTATGAGAAGACTGATTCAGTGTGAAAGGCTGAATTTACTTACTCCTTGAAGAACCCTGGGATATCAGTTGTATGAGGAAAGTGAGATGTGAGGCCGGTTAAGAGCTTGCAGTAGAGGCAGGGACTGGCCAAGCCCAGGGAGCTGCGGAGACCCCCATGGTCAGAGGCCCCCATGGTCACAGGCATGCCCCTGCTTTCCTGTAATTCCAAGCATGAAGTTGTGCTATACATCAGAGCTCTAGAGGCTAGAGCAGTGATCAGCAGGCAAGACTGATGAAAACTGAGTAAGGGGATGGGTAGGGGAAAGAAGGATTAAAAAGCTGGTATAGAACAGTTCTGAAACTAGAAAGCCAGAGGGAAGAGATTCGGCTTTGGATTTTCTGCAAGTGACTATCTGAAAGGATGAGGGGAGGCCCAAGGCCTGGCTTCTTTAGAAGTGTTGTGTTGTTGTGTTGTGTTGTGTTGTGTTGTGTTGTGTTGTGTTTCTGGCCTGGAAACAAAACCATAATGGCAGTGCTTGGTGTAAAGGAGGGGGAAGCCAAAGTGTAATTTTTATATATTGGCTTGTTTTGAAATATTATTTCATTTTGAATAGGTATTATATTTACCATGATTCAAAATTATTAAAGGACAAAAAGGTATTCAATAATGCCTCTCTCCTCTCCTCATTCCCCAGTCACCGGATTCTCCCACATTTGATAAATGCTATTATGGTTCTAGTGTACCCTACCAGAGATTGTAATATATACACAAGCAAATAGAATATCTATCTACGAATATGTCTTAGCCCCCCTTTAAAATTCGTATTATACACACTATTCTGCTTTTTCTTGTTTTCACTCAATGACTATCTTGCAGATCTTTCCACATAGTATACGGAGAGTGTCCCCAGCTTCTTTATAGATGCACAACATTCCTTCTGTGGGTGGGTCACAGTCCATATTACCAGTCTTGTATTGCTAGACATTGACAATGTTTCCAATATTTGTCATTACAGAAAGAAAGAAAGAGAGAGAGGAAGGAAGGAAGGAAGAAAGAAGAATGGGGGGCGCCTGGATGCCTCCAACTCTTGATTTCAGCTCAGGTCATGATCTCAGGGTCGTGGGATGGAGCCCCACGTCGGGCTCTGTGCTCAGCAGGGAGTCTGCTTGAGATTCTCTCTCCCTTTCCTTCTACCCCTCCCTTTCCCCCACCCTGTGCTCTTGCTCTCTCTCTTTCTAAAATAACCTTTTTAAAAAAAAGATTTTATTTATTTTTTTGACAGAGAGAGAGCACAAGTAGGCAGAGTGGCAGGCAGAGGGAGAGGGAGAAGCAGGCTCCCCACTGAGCAGGGAGCCCGATGTGGGGCTGGACCCCAAGACCCTGAGATCATGACCTGAGCTGAAGGCAGACGTTTAGCCAACTGAGCCACCCAGGTGCCCCTCTCTCTAAAATAACCTTAAAAAAAAAAAAAAAAAAAAGAATGCTTCAGAACAACTATATGGTCACATTTCGCCTGTGTGAGTATATCTGCGGGATCAATTCCCAGAAGTGGAATTGCTGATCAAAGGGTCAGAGGGAGTGTGGGGGAAACCAAAGTGCAATTTTTAAAAATAAATGCATATAGTGCAAAATTCAAAAGATATAAAAGAGCGTAGCGTGAAAAGCAAGCCTCCCTCCCATACCTTCCCCTGCCACTCAGTTCCCTTCATCGAAACAGTCAGAATTATTCATTACCTGTGTACTTCCCCAGAGATTATGTGCATAATCAAATATATATATACATGTATATACACATATACATACATATATATGCATGTATATATATATACATGTATATATATATGTATATATATAGTGGTTTCTTCTTTCTTTTCTTATTTTTTTAACCCAAATAGTAGTACACAAAACACCTTGCTTTTTTTTTTTCCCTACACTAAATCTCCAAGATACTTCCATGTTGGTATAATGTCGCCTCTGTACAAAGGGGGATTTCCTTTTTTTTTTTTTTTAAGATTTTATTTATTTATTTGACAGAGAGAGACACAGCGAGAGAGGGAACACAAGCAGGGGGAGTGGGAGAGGGAGAAGCAGGCTTCCCGCGGAGCAGGGAGCCCAATGCGGGGTTCGATCCCAGGACCCTGTGATCACGACCTGAGCTGAAGGCAGGTGCTTAACGACTGAGCCACCCAGGCGCCCCCAAAGGGGGATTTTCTAACCATACTCGGTGTGATGCAGTTGCACACACTCCTTTTTACTGTGTTTCTCATCTAGCTAGAAACAAGTTAGCTCAAGCCTGAGATTCTCATAGAGTTGGAAAAATTTAGAGGTTACATCCGTTTGTAAGATGCGTGTGATGTGATGGGGGGTGTTATTATTTAAATATCCTACTTGCATTTCCATCTCTGAACCATAACGTGGGAAGGAGAGGATTCAGGAGGACAAACCCGAAATGAAGCCTCATGAATGCTCTGTACTGTCTGACTTGCCCAGTCCTGGGGACTCCTGGGATCTGTCACTTCAAGCTCCTGCAAATCTCCTATCCCACTCAGCCTTCACCTGCTTTACGCATTGGTGTTCAGCATAAGATTTTGTTAGAAGCAAGGATTTGTGTCTTGATACACCCCCGTGGATTTCAGAAGAGGGTAGTGAAGCCAAGAGAGATTGAGCAACTTATTCAAGGTCACTCCGCTGGTACGAGCAGGACCAGAACCTGGGGCTCCCAAGCGACGCCTACATCCTTCTCCTCTCCTGTCTCCTCCTCATCCACAGATTGCGTCCTCCGTGGGCAGCAGGGCTTCTAACCAGCTCTTCTACATGGCACAGCCGCCTGTTATCATGCACCACCTGAGCGAAAATAACTGCTTGCACAGCGGGTGTTCTGGGTGTCCCAGCAGCACCCACTGGGGGAACCTCAGGGGAAGAAGGCAGTAGGCAGATCCCTCCCGCAGCACTCAGTCATCAGTGCAAGGCCAAGGAAACAGCAGACCCAAGAACTCACCAAAGAACCGTGAATCAAAATGAGACACTCCCGGGTCTTGTGCAGATGATTTGCATGGTAGTTTCCAATCGTGGTATTCTTATCAGAAGCATCTGGGCAATCCGCAGGTTAAAAATAGTTTCCCAGGTGCTGCCGCCCGGGGTCACTCTTGGAAGATCAAAGTGGGGTCCTGAAATCTGTATTCCCAGGCTCCCCGAGGGGTTCAAATAGAGCTAATGCTGAGCCCAGGTTTGAAGAAATCCCAGTGACTAGAAGGAGCACGTTAGAGTCAGATATGGGTTCAGGGGCAGCTCTTTCCCTCAAGACACCTGCTCTGAGCCTCAGTTTCCCACAATGTTAAATGTAGGGAAAGATCATGCATGCCTCGCAGGGTGGCTGTGAGGTTCAGACGAGGTAATGTCTGTGAAAATATCTGGCAAATTATTCGCGGCATAGAAATGTGAGGATGCGCTACCTCGCTGTGCCCAAGAGGAAGATATTTGGAGGAGTCTGATTTATTTTCAGAGCTCAGCAGCAGCTCCCAGTTATCCTTGGGAAGTCTGCTTCAAACTCCATCCTCCTCTTCCTACTGAACATCCTCTCCTTCCCTTGCCAGCGGGCTTGGCTTGTGACTTCATTTGAGGTCAGCTTCCCCTTTTCGGGGCTTTGCGCATTGGTTGGTTTCAGAGGCTCGGACTCCTGGCATCAGGTATGGGACAATGAACAGTCCTCTCCCCACAGACCCATTCCCGGCCCTGCCCCTCAGGGTACCCTGGATTTAGGAGCGCCCTTGTGGTTTGAATCTAGGTGACAAAATTGCCCTTGGTGATCCCGCGAGGTCCCGGTTGCGGCCGGCGCGGCAGGGGAGGGCCACTGAAACGGAATAGACGCCTTACGGTTGCCTCCCCGCTTTCGTACAGAGAGATGCAAAGGTGTCTAAAGGGTAATCCGATAGAGCCCGAGTGAGGTTGGCTCCCTGGGGCTCTCCCTGAGGGCTGTGATGTTGATTCACAGGGTGTTTAGTGAGGCCTTCAGTAGGTCTCTTAGAATGGCAGATAATAGCACGCCCTCCTCCCCAAAAAAGGGGTTCCCACTCTCTGGTCTCTGATCTAATGAGAATGCAGCCTGCCTCAGCCTGGATTAAAGGAGGTTTTCTTTTCTCTCTCCCTTTTTAAGTGTCTGTAGGCTTGGAACTACCATTTAAAACAAGAGATAAATGGCAAGAGGCCATTTCATTCCGAGGTGGAGTAAAATCTCAGAGAAGGTTAGCTAGCAGAGAGGGATGGGCAAATCCTTCCCCTCCTCCCCCCTCCCCCCGCGCGGGCATAGAGCGTCGCCCTGGGCGGAGAGAGCTCGAGATTCCCACCTGCACAGCTGACCTCAACTGACACCAAGGACTATTCCTTCCTGTGGCCTCCTCCCTAGGCTGGCTGTTCTTGACCTTCCATGGCTAATGTACATGGACTCATCATTTTGGCAGGCCTTGTGATTTTTTTAATAGAAAAGGGGAAGCCATTTGAGGATAGGAACCATAGTTCATCAACTGTTGTCTATGAACGGGCAATTACAGCACACAGCTGAAGATGAAGCAGGAAAATCGAGAAAGGAGTGAATTTTTTCCAGTTGCCAAAATGCTGCATTTTGCCTTCTCTTTAGGTGAGGACCTGCCAATACAAGATTTACACCCAAATTCGTGCACAGTGAGTGTGAAGGGCATTTTTTAGGAAGACCTGGGTTTTTGTTATTTTGTTTGCTTGTTTGTTTTAAAAGATTGATTTATTGGGGTGTCTGGGTGGCTCAGTCAGCTAAGCATCTGCCTTTGGCTCAGATCGTGATTCTGGAGTGCCGGGATCGGGCCCTGCATTGGGCTCCCTGCTCAGTGGGGAGCCTGCTTCTCCCTGTGCCCCTCAACCCACTCATGTGCTCTCTCTCTCTCATATAAATAAATAAAATCATGATTTATTTATTTATTTGAGAGAGAGAGAGAGCAGGGGGAGGGGCGGGAGAGAGAGAGCCTCAAGCAGACTTTCCATTGAATGCAGCCTGATGAGGGGCTCCATCCCACAACCCTGAGATCACGACCTGACCCGAAACCAAGAGTTGGACCTGGTTTTCTTATACATCTAGATTTTGATTAGCTTTTGTTCCAACTTCAGTAAACATTTCCTGAATGCTTTTTAGGGACAAGGCAGTACAAAGGAGGAGGGAGCAAAGAACAATTTCTAGCACTTATTACGTGCCTTGCAGCAAATGTTTTCCTTCAGAAAACGAAAAACCATCAGCTTCCCTCCCTTTGCCTTAGTAATTGCCCCGACTTTATGTTGGAATTACCTGGGAACTTAAAAAAATAAATAAATACTGACTTCACATTCTCACCCCCATTTTGATATGTGACATACATTTATTACATTACATTTAATGTGTGTGTGACATAAGCCACCAGGATTTTTAAAAGCTCCCCAGGTGATTCTAATGTCCACAAAGTTAGGGAACCACTGGCTTAACTTCTATCTCTTCCTTCAGGAAAACTTCCCTGACTTTCCCCCTCTCCTATCATCACACACATTCATGACCCTGACCCTGTGGGGTGGCCCTCCCCATGGGCTCCTGTGGGACCTGCTACTTAGCCTTTCACAATACTGGTCACTTTACTCAACACTCATCCTTGGGAATACTGGGAGATTCTTGAGGGCAGGACCAGTGTGAATCCCCACAGCCGGGCACATCCTGGGCTCTCTAAATTCCAGTTGAAGGAGTGAATTAATTTTCCTTGTGTGTGTGAATTAATTTTCTATTTGGACATGTCATTTTACTCATTGTGACCATGCCAATTTACTTTCTCTGGTCATAGATAATAAATGTAATTGTGTATTGCCCACTTAATCACACTTCCTCCAATTTTCATGGTCATTGGATCGTGTAATAAAAATGAAGCTTTTACAGTATTTTATCTTTAAGGTATTTTATAAATTATTTGAGGAAATACTGCCAGCTCAAGCTATCAAATAACAAATCCAAAAATGTGGTTTTTCCCAAGAGAAGGTTAAATGATTAGACTTGGTGCAGGAGCGTTACATGTGAAAAGACGTATTTTCATTTAGGTTTCTGTAGACTTGAAACTTGGTTTTTCCCTTTTATTTAAAAAAAGAGTTGGTAAGATACACTTTGCAAAATTAGGCAAAGGCGAATCAGTAAAAATGTCCATTTTGCTCAGTCTATATGGATTTAATGAAAGGCCGCGCACACGCGCACACACACACACTTCTGAAGTTGAATCACGCTGTATTTCCAAAATCAGACAAAGACACAGATCTGCAAACACAGGCCCCCTGTAACATCACGGAAGGGCTCGGATTACACGGCGGGACGGCGGGGGCGCTCCGAACGCCCGTAACTGTCTTCACGTTCCCGGCCCCGCATTTCCAGCTCCGGCGCCGCCCGCAGACTCCTCAATGCCCCGCTTTGTAACCCCGCGGGGCGCGTGACTGGCGGCGAAGGGGACGTGACGGCGGCGCGCGGGGCCGCGCAGGGAGGGCCGCGGGCCTGGCCAGTGGGAAGGGCGGACGCGGAGCAGCGACATCGCCCCACCGGCATCAGGCCACCGCCTCCGTTCGGCGGCGGAATGCGGGCGGGCGGGGGGCGCGGGCCGCTCGGCCTGCCGTTAACCCTGTGCGCGCCCCGCGCCCCGCGCCCCGGCCCGGGGTCCTCGGCCCCACGTGGGCGCGCGGCTCTTTCGCTGTTGTCCTTTTTGGTTTTAATCTCTCCATCTCATCACTGTGAGCACGTCCCCCCCAACCATATATTCTCGCGGCAATTCAGATGCTTTAGGAAGCGTGTTGAGGTAATCGGGGGCCCGGGAAGCCAATGCAATGTTGGTGGCCTTTCTTCACTGGAAGTCCTGGCACAGGCGCCCCGAAGCGGAGCCGGCGGCCCGGCAAGCTCTGGAAGGGCGGCCTCCTTCACACTTGGCACCTGGGAGCACCGAGGCAGAAGCCCTCTTTCTCTTCTCCCCGTCTCTGTAACTTAATCATATTCCTAAGTAAAGGCGTGATCAGTTTCCAGTTTGTTTTTCTTCAAACTTTTTTTTTTAAGATTTTATTTTATTTTATTTTTTTTTAAGATTTTATTTATTTATTTGAGACAGAGAGAATGAGAGAGAGCACATGAGAGGGGGGAGGGTCAGAGGGAGAAGCAGGCTCCCTGCCGAGCAGGGACCCCGATGCGGGACTCGATCCCGGGACTCCAGGATCATGACCTGAGCCGAAGGCAGTCGCTTAACCAACTGAGCCACCCAGGCGCCCCAAGATTTTATTTTTTTGAGAGAGAAAGAATGAGACAGAGAGAGCATGAGACGGGGGAGGGTCAGAGGGAGAAGCAGGCTCCGATATGGGACTCGATCCCAGGACTCCGGGATCATGACCTGAGCCGAAGGCAGTCGCTTAACCAACTGAGCCACCCAGGCGCCCTCTTCAAACTTTTTATTTAGGAAATAGTCTAACTTATAGAAGAGCTGACAGTGGAGTGCCATAATATAAATGAACGTTCCATCCAGATTCACCGCTTGGTAGCATTTTGCCTTATTAGCTTTATCATCCATCTGTATAGAGATTTCTTGCTCCTGCATCTTTTGAAAGTAAATGGCTGATCTCATGACTTTTTGCCCTGAAATAATTTGCATGCAGCAACTAGGAATAAGGACGGTCTCCTTCATAACCACAATTATCACACTTAAGGAAATTAACCCTGATTAAATAGTACCACTTAAAATATAGGCCACATTTAAATTTTCTCAGTTCAAAAAAAAAAAAAAACTTTTAAGTAATTTTTTAAAATCCAGAATCTAGGGATGCCTGGGTGGCTCAGTCGGTTAAGCATCTGCCTTCGGCTCAGGTCATGATCCCAGGGTCCTGGGGTCGAGCCCCGCATTGGGTTCTTTGCTCACCAGGGAGCCTGCCTCTCCCCCTGCTTGTGTGCCGCTCTCTCTGACAAATAAAATCTTAAAAAAATAATAAAATTTAAAAAACAAAAACAACAAGGGGGCGCCTGGGTGGCTCAGTTGGTTGAGCATCAGATTCTTGATTTTCACTCAGGTCATGATCTCAGGGTTGCAAGAGGGAGTCCCATTTCCAGCTCTGCAGCAAGGTGGAGTCTGCCTGTTCTTCTCCCTCTGCTCCTCTCCCTGCTCCCTGTCTCTCTCAAATAAAATAAATAAAATCCTTTTTAAATAAATAGATAAAGGGGCGCCTGGGTGGCTCAGATGGTTAAGTGTCTGCCTTCGGCTTAGGTCATGATCCCAGGGTCCTGGGATCGAGCCCCACGTCGGGCTCCTGGCTCAGTGGGGAGTCTGCTTCTCCCTCTCCCTCTCCCTCTGCCTCTCCCACTGCTCATGCTCTCTCTCTCTCTGTATCTCTGTGTCTCAAATGAATAAAATAAAATCTTTAAAATAAATAAGAAATAAATAAATAACTATGAAACAACAACAACAAACAAATAAACCAAGCTTTTGACAGAAATCCTTTGTTGCTAAGCTTCTGGTACAAATCTTGGGTTTCACATGCAGACCAATGGGCCCGTCTGCCCTGGGGTCTCACCCGAGGCTTATGCAATAAAACTCCCTTTCACAGACCCTTTTCTCCAGAGCCAAGTGTCCCGTGGTGGCTCTTAGTCTTCCCATTTTCTCTTACTTCTCCTTTGGATCCCAATGATTTACTTGCTGCTTTACAACAATTCTGATTAAACCCAAATTAAAGCATTCTGTTTTCTCTTTTTACGTTGACCTTTAAAAACATATTTGAACTTCCCCAAAGTCCTATCACTCTTGTCCCATGTGTGGACCTCCGAATTATTTTCCTACACTCCTTACTGCCTTTTTCTCTTGGCTTAGATACAATGTGTACTGAGTGCTCCGCTATATGGCAGATACTATGTTAAGTGCTTTATATACACCTCACTTAATCCTCAGAGCAGTCTTAGAAAGTTGGCATCATTAATATTACTTCCATTGTCTTAACATTTTTTTTTTTTTTTAAGTAAGCTCTATGCCTAACTTGGAGCTTGAACTCACCACCCCGAGACCAAGAGTTACATGCTCCGTGGAGTGAGCCAGACAGGCTACATTTCTTTTTTTCTAAGAGAGTGGGTGAAGTGGGCGCCTGGGTGGCTCAGTTGGTTAAGCGACCAACTCATGATTACGGCTCGGGCCATGATCTCAGGGTCTTGAGATCAAGCCCCGCGTTGTGTTCTGTGCTCAGCCAGGAGTCTGCTTGAGATTCTCTATCTCCCTCTGCCCCTCACACTCTCTCTCTCTCAAATAACATAAATAAATAAATAAATAAATAAATAAATAAATAAATAAATAAATAAGTCTTAAAAATAAATAAATAAATGCTCCTAATGCAGTAAGACTTAATTTAGACAAGATATGTGTGGGGCGCCTGGCTGGCTCAGTCAGTGGAGCGTGTGACTCTTGATCTCGGGATTGTGGGGTAGAGCCCCACATTGGGTGTAGAGATTGCTTAAAAATAAAAAAAATCTTGGGCGCCTGGGTGGCTCAGTTGGTTAAGCGACTGCCTTCGGCTCAGGTCATGATCCTGGAGTCCTGGGATCGAGTCCCGCATCGGGCTCCTGGCTCGGCGGGGAGCCTGCTTCTCCCTCTGACCCTATCCCCTCTCATGCTGTTTCTCTCTCTCTCTCTCAAATAAATAAATAAATAAAATCTTTTAAAAAAATAAAAAAATAAAAAATAAAAAAAATCTTTAAAAAAAGATAGAAGGGGTGCCTGGGTGGCACAGTCCACTGAATGTCTGATTCTTGATTTCAGCTCAGGTCATGATCTCAGGGTCATGAGACTGAGGCCGAGTGGGGCTCCAGGCTCAGGGGAGCCTGCTTAAGATTTCTCTCTCTCTCCCTCTGTCCCTCAGCTCCCTGCCACTTGCACTCTGTCTCCTTCCCTCTCTCATTCTCTAATAAAATTTTGTAATAAATAAATAAATAAAAATTTTAAAAAGAAGAGCATGCAACTCCTGATCTCTGGGTTGTGAGTTTGAGCCCCATGTTGAATATAGAGGTTACTAAAAAAAAAAAAAAATTTTTTTTATTTAAAAAAAACTTAAAAAAAGAGAAATATCGTATGGTTCTAGATATTGCTTTAAGAAATGAAACATTGAGTGCGCCTGGGTAGCTCAGTCGGTGAGGGGAGCCTGCTTCTCTCTCTGCCCGCCACTCCCCCTGCTTGTGCACTCTCTCTCTCTCTGACAAATAAATAAATAAATAAAAAGAAAAATCTTTAAAAAGAAAGAAAGAAAACACTGCAGTATAAGTGATAGCAATTTGTATGATGAAATTAAATTATTTAAGAATACTTTCTGCAATGTCAATTTATCATATGCAATTCCAATATAATCCTTGAATATAATATGTAAAACTTAGGGTTCATTTCTGAATTGAAGAAATTTATTGGCAAATCCAGTTGCTACTGCCTCAGCAGAATGAAGTATCTCAAAATTGAATTGAATAAAAACCATCTAAGAACTAAATATACAGACTCAAAAATTATTCTCTAATTTGGCATTTCTGGCAATAGACCACAAATTATGCTGTTATAATCCCAACAGCGTAATTAGCAATTCTGCTGAAATGAAGACAAAAAATATACAATAACTTGTGAATTATATTTTGCTTTTACTCATCCTACATTCACTGCCCTATCAACAGAACACCAGACATGCACCATAATCATTAATTCCATTGTCTTGGACATTTTGCCAATTTTCATTCATATAAAATCATAGTTTTCATATGTAGATATTTAAAATTTTGCTATTTAAAGATAGAGTGAAGATAGAATAGAATATATTATAAGCTTTTGTTATGATTATTTAATATTTAGACATATAAGTGAACTTCCCTCCATTGGAACTCTCACCCCAGGGCCTGCAAATGTTGGAGAGAGACCTAAAGAGGCAAGTGCTATTTGGTGTGAGGTTTCTGTCTAGTACTTGGGCACCTGGGTGGCTCAGTTGTTGAAGCATCTGACTTTTGATCTCAGCTCAGGTCATGATCTCAGGGTCGTCATGGGATCGAGCCCTGCTGTCAGTGGTGAGTCGGCTTGGGATTCTCTCCCTCTCCCTCTGCCCCTCCCCCTGTACTTTCTCTCTCTCTCCCTCTCTAAAAATAAATAAATGCTAAAAAAAAAAAAAAAAAATCTCAGTATTGTCCACCCCTATTTCCACAGCTCTGAGACCCTTACCTCCATGATCTCTCCTGCTTGCTGTCTTACCCTCTCCCTCTTGGGTTTCCAAAGAGACATGAGTGGGACAGAGCTTCTATGACACGTACTCCTCCGTTCAGGGCAGCCCACCCCTCCCCGGGGACCCGGCACAATTTACTAGGGTTTGGACCCCCGTCTGTCGGAGCAACACCACGCAGTATAAGGTGCCTTTGACTCCCACCAGCTCTTATACCTGGGAGGTTAATAGGCAGCAGTGGTTGCCCAACCACATGCAGGGTTCGGGCGTGGGAACGCCCCCGGCTCAAGCCCACAAGCTCACAGAGCGCATTAAGTCCCCTCCCACACTCAGATCTGCGCTCTCCCTTTCAATATTTAGCAAGTACTGGGAGATCTGTGAATTTCAATTCAGAAATAATGGCAAACATTGAGATTAACAATAAAATGACAAACAAAGGAACTTTTGTGTCATCGATACTGAATTTTGTAAAACTGCACTACCAAAGTAACACCCCGGTCTTGCAAATTATTTTCAAAGTTCAAAGAAGATACTTTATTTATTTATTTATTTATTTATTTTTAAAGATTTTATTTATTTATTTGACAGAGACAGAGATAGCGAGAGCGGGAACACAAGCAGCGGGAGTGGGAGAGGGAGAAGCAGGCTTCCCCCCGAGGAGGG
Organism: Mirounga angustirostris; assembly: GCF_029215605.1. Lineage (NCBI taxonomy): Eukaryota > Metazoa > Chordata > Mammalia > Carnivora > Phocidae > Mirounga > Mirounga angustirostris. The sequence continues at coordinate 120,337,077 of NW_026991714.1, forward strand.
AGCCCGATGTGGGACTTGATCCCAGGACCCTGGGATCATGACCTGAGCCGAAGGCAGACGCTTAACGACTGAGCCACCCAGGCGCCCCAAAGAAGATACTTTAGACACTACACAATAGTTGTGGTGGTTCACGTGGCAAAGGGAACTGCGTGGCTATTAAAAGAGACTATCTCTTCTGCTATTTTATTGTATTTTATTTTTTTTTAAGATTTATTTATTTATTTGAGAGAGAGAGAATGAGAGAGAGAGCACACGAGAGGGAGGAGGGTCAGAGGGAGAAGCAGGCTCCTCGCCGAGCAGGGAGCCCGATGCGGGACTCGATCCCAGGACCCTGGGATCATGACCTGAGCCGAAGGCAGACGCTTAACGACTGAGCCACCCAGGCGCCCCAAAGAAGATACTTTAGACACTACACAATAGTTGTGGTGGTTCACGTGGCAAAGGGAACTGCGTGGCTATTAAAAGAGACTATCTCTTCTGCTATTTTATTGTATTTTATTTTTTTTTAAGATTTATTTATTTATTTGAGAGAGAGAGAATGAGAGAGAGTACATGAGAGCGGGGAGGGTCAGAGGGAGAAGCAGGCTCCTCGCCGAGCAGGGAGCCCGATGCGGGACTCGATCCCGGGACTCCAGGATCATGACCTGAGCCGAAGGCAGTCGCCCAACCAACTGAGCCACCCAGGCGCCCTGTATTTTATTTTTTTTAAGATTTTATTTATTTATTTGACAGAGAGAGAGAGAGAGAGCAAAAGCAGTGGGAGCAACAAAGGGAGAGGGAGAAGCAGGCTCCCCACCGAGCGGCTCTGATCCCAGGACCCCCGGACCATGACCTGAGCCAAAGGCAGACGCTTAACCGACCGAGCCACCCAGGCGCCCCATCTTCTGCTACTTTAAGCAAATTTACCACTAAGTAGCTGTCAAATTTTGAGGCTCCTAGGAACTTAGGGCTGCAGCCAAAAGCCCCTCCCCCCCCTGCTGGCCACTTCCGGCCCCTCCCCTCTTGCGTCCTACCGACCAGGCTCATTATCCCGCCGGCAAAGAGCGCCCGCGCCCCAGCCTTCGCTCCGCGCCAGCCTTCCTCAGGCAGCCCACTTGCTTCTAGGGACGCGTGTAAGCACACATGCTGGCGGTGCGGTCCCCCTTCATTCTGGGTGACTCACTCGAAGTTTTTTAGAACACTGTAGGCGCCAGCCATTCAGTTACTCAAAGTGGCTTCACCCTCCAGATTTTCCCAAGGGTTTATGTTGCAGACTTTACAGGGCTTTGCGCGAACATCCAAACCCATCTAAGGAACAGTGGCATACCCACAGGTTGAGGCCGCAGGTGTGAGCTAAGGAATTAAAGATAGGACTGTCCTAAATATCTTTCCTCTAGGCACACTGCTGGTAAGTTTTCAAAATATTCCCACCCTCTGTATGTGTGTGTGTGTGTGTGCGCGCGCTGTTGTGTTGGGTATTGTTTTGCTTTGCCTTTTTTTTTTTTTTTTTTTTTTTTTTTAAATTGAGAGCATTCCCTAGCCTTGGGGCAGGGAATGGAAGGGATGAGAAGAGAGAAGGATAAATAAGTCCTGTAAATGCGAGTAAATATTTCATCCTGGGGTACTGCGAAGGAATACTTATTCATGGTTGAACATAAACTGTGACATCTCCCCCTCCTGGGGATCCCACACCGGCCATCTTCCCTTCACCCCTCGCCCCACGTCTTCAAATCAAAGCACCAGGGCCCTATCGCTGTCTCGATTTGGAGAAGAATCCTTCTCATTGTGCTCATTGTACGTGGGAACAAAAGAACATATGGATCAAAGGTTTAGGGTCTTCAGCCCCACCACGATCACATGACCACCCAGCTCAAAGGAGGCAACTGTCAACTGAAGCATTGGTTGGAAGCTTCTGGCCTTTCACGGAGAGCCCCGGTGGTTACCTAGAAACAGTCCTCTCACGTCATTTACATTGTTTTGCAATGTGCTGCCAACAGTCCTTGGGGAGATTCTGTATTTAGCCATTTCCAGTTGTATACTAAATGAAAGCATCCTTTTTTTTCTTTTTGGGTCTCTCTGAAACATAGAGTCCTGCTCCCTCCAGCCCCCCAGATTAATTTTGGGTTTCCTTGAGAACTTTGGAATCAGTGGCCTCACACTCCAAAATCCTGGTGGAGGTTTTATTGTCATCATTTTTACATGAGTAAATATTTTACATGATGTAAATGTAAATATTGTTTTAATTGAATAAATTATTTACTGGTTGACATTTTTTAAATGTTAGGACTTTTAATCTAATAATAGCATTAAATGCATTTGTCTTCCTTTATTTAGGTCTTTCCTTTCTGGCCTCAGAAGTGTTTCTGTGTTCCTCATATGGCTCTTGCAAAAGTCCCGAGTTTGTTCTTAAGAATTTTACCTTGTATTGCTATTACTAATGGCACTTTCCATGATCTTTTCTAACTGCTGTTGTCTGTATATGATGACCACCCATAATATTGCTGAAATGGCCTTCTTGTTTTAAAGGAGAGAGGAGGGCTTTGCTCTGTTGTTATGCCTGCTTTTAAAAACTGAAACGGAAGAGTTTGAATGTGGTGAGCTGGAGGTCACAGGAGGGACACACTTGGGATAAGTTCATCAAAGCCCTGCAGCTGTAAGCATCGGTCAAGGAGTAAGGAGAGTAGCTCTTTGAAGCTTTAAGGAAGCTGTGGAGCTGGAAGGTCAGCTGTGGTCCAAAGCCTCCAAGGCCACAAACGTTCTTGTCTCTTTTCAAGCCGTTCTCATCGAAGGAGGTCTCACATACCCCCTTGCTTCCACATCAGGGATGTGAGCACTAGATCTCATACTCATCAGATACTTCTCTCTTCTATAGCTACACATTTCTTGCATATTTCTTTTCATGCTGTTCTTACTAAGGTGGAGGGTTGCTGATCACCATCTTGTGTAAGCACCCTTTAAGGCTGCAGGTTCCCCTTCGATGCTTGTACTGGAAATGGGGGCACTTATGGCATGTTTGCAATGTGCCAGGAACTGTGCTTTCCGTGAGCATCTCACTTAATCCCCCCAACAACCCTATGGGAAATTACTAGTATCTTCCTCCCTATTCTACATAGGGGAAAACTGAGGCTCAGAGAGATGAATACATTGTCCAAGGTCACACAGCTGGTTAGTGGGAACCCCAAGACTTGGACCCATGCATATTGGTCTCCGTCACCCAATAGCCTTTTGTGGTAGTGGAAGAAAAAAGACCTAAATTATGCCTCAACCAAACGGAAATTGTTTCTTTTATTAAACGTGTGCTGCAGCCGTGGGAGTGCACTGCTCAGATCTCCCCTTCAGTGAGAGCCCATCGTGAGCAGTGTAGTTAGCTGACCGTGTCCAGCAGCGGCGCCTTCAGAATCTACCACAGTGTTTACACAGAAAGCGTGTCCTTCCCAGGCCACTCCCAGCCCACGGCTGTGCCAGCAGGAGAGCTAGAACCAGGCCATTCCTGTCCACAGTGGGACTCCTCCAGTCTCTGTGCTGGGGCTCCACACCGGCCTGGCCGAGGTCTCCTCAGAGCTGCAAGAGCCAAGCCTCTTCCTATCCAATCCTCTTTCCTACCACTCTCCCTGCATAGGACTCAGAGGTTCTCCCCAACATGAGGCTCAAGCTCACAACCCCTGAGATCAAGAGTAGCATGTTCTACCAACTGAGACAGCCAGGTGCCCCTGTAATGTCACTCTTTCTCCTTTTTCTTTGTGTTGGAGTTTCCTTTGTTGGATATTAACCTAGCCCCTTGTGGTAGGCAGAATAATGGCCCCCAAAGATGTCCGTGTCTTTTTTTTTTTAAGATTTTATTTATTTATTTATTTGACAGAGAGAGAGAGATAGTGAGAGCGGGAACACAAGCAGGGGGAGGGGCAGAGGGAGAAGCAGGCTTCCCACCGAGCAGGGAGCCCGATGCGGGGCTCGATCCCAGGACCCTGGGACCATGACCCGAGCCGAAGGCAGACACTTAACGACTGAGCCACCCAGGCGCCCCAAGATATACGTGTCTTAATCCCCAGAATTTGTGACTAAGTTGCGTTAGATAGCTATAGGGTAGTAAGGTTGCAGACAGAATTGAGGTTGCTCATCTACTGGCCTTGAGATGAGGCGACTATTCTGGCCTATTTGGGCAGGCCCAACACAGTCACAAGGGTCCTTTTATGTAAGAGAGGGAGGCTGGAAAGTGAGAGAGCAGGAGATGTGGTAATGAAAGCAGAGGCCAGAGAGAGGTGATGGCTGACGTTGAAGATTGAAGGCAGCCATGAGCCAAGGCATGTGGGCAGCCTCTAGAAACTGGGAAGGCCAAGGAGATGGATTCTTCATTGTTTCTTTTTTCTCAGGTTGGCCTGACTGCCTACTGCTTCTAGCTGGACCTTTTCAAGGAATCTTGTTTTGTCTCTGAAACTTGTCCTGTTGAAGTTTCTTTCAGTCATCAATTTCCTTTCTGTCATTAGAATGCAGAAAATTAAGACAGATTTTTCAGGTGACAGTCTGCCCAGGCAATGAGATATGGTTGCAAGTTGGCATCTTATGGGCCCAGTAATATTCCTGTACATATTTGCTTTCTGGATTGAACATGCAGGGCAGACTGACAGCCTGCCAAGTATATTGTGACTAGCCATTTCCCATGAGTGCCAAGCAAATTTACAGTCAAATTGGATTGGTCTCTAAATATCTTTCTAGTTAAATAAAATTGAGAGAGGAAAAAAATTAATGAAAACTATATCCATAGCAAAAGGGAATATTTTTGTGTATAATAACAAAAGGATTGATTTTTTTTTGTGGCAATTGAGGGGGGCAGAGAGGTTTATTACTATAAATAATGGGTTGAATTGTGTCCCCGACAAAATTCAGTTAAAGTCCTAATCCCCAGTGCCTCAGAATATGACCTTATTTGGAAATAGAATCATGGCAGATGCAGTTAATTAAGATGAGGTCCTATTACAGGGGAATAGTCTCCTTTTCTGGTGTCCTTTTGTAAGCTCTGTCTCTTTATAAGAAGGGGACATTTAAAAAATAAAAGAGGAAGAAGAAGAAGGGGACATTTAGATACAGACACTTACAGGGAAAATACCATGTGAGGAAGGCAGGAATCTAAAAGCAAAGGAGGGGTGACTGGGTGGCTCAGTTGGTTAAGCATCTGCCTTCGGCTCAGGTCATGATCCCGGGGTCCTGGGATCGAGCCTCGCATCGGGATCTCTGCTCAGCAAGAGCCTGCTTCTCCCTCTCCCTCTGCTGCTCCCCCTGTTTGTGCTCTCTCTCTCTCTCTCTCTCTGTCCAATAAATAAATAAAATCTTAAAAAAAATAAAAATAAAAGCAAAGGAATGTCAAATATTACCAACAAAATGACGAGAAGCTAGGAGAGAGAGATGGAACAGATTATGTCTCATAGTCTTGAGAAGGAACCAACCTTGCTGATACCTTAATCTAGACTTCTAGACTCCAGAATTATGAAACAATAAATTTCTATTGTTTAAGCCGCCCCGTTTGTGGTACTCTGTTATGGCAGCCCGAGAAAACGAATACAATTAGTATTTAAAGAAGTATAAGTGTAGAATAAAACTTTATGGAAGTACTCAGGTGATTTCAACTTTGTGATCATTTCCTATGCAGCTAAAGAGATTTTTGTTTGTTTATTTAAATAACAAATTTTTAAGAGATTTTCTTTTTCTTTTAAGTAATCTCTACACCCAAGGTGGGGCTCGAACCCACAACCTGAAGATCAAGAGTTGCACACTCCACTGACAGTTCCAGCCAGGTGCCCCAAGAGATTTAGTTTTGTTCATCAAGAGGGAAGTGGTTCCTGTGGAAAACAGTATGGAGATTCTTCAAAAAATTAAAAATAGAAATACTATACAATCCAGTAATTCCATTACTGGATATTTACCCAAAGAAAACAAGAACACTAATATAAGAAGATATATGTACCCCTATGTTTATTGCAGCATTATTTACAAGAGCCAAGATATGGAAGCCAAGATATCTATCGATGAATGGATAAAGAAGACGTGATGTATATATAAAATGAAATATTACTCAGCCATAAAAAGAATGAGATCTTGACATCTATGACAACATGGATGGACCTAGAGAGTATTATGCTAAGTGAATTAAGTCAGAAAGAGAAAGACAAGTAGCATATGATTTCATTTATATGTAGAATCTAAAAAACAAAACAAAAGAACAAAGCAGAAACAGACTCATAAATACAGAGAACAAACTCGTGGTTGCCTGAGCGGAAGTGTGGGGGGATGGGCAAAATGGGTGAAGGAGCATGGGAAACACAGGCTCCCAGTTATGGAATGAATAAGTCACAGGAATAAAAAGTACAGCATAGGGAATATAGTCAGTGGTATTGTACTAGTGTTGTATGGTGACACATGATAGCTACACTTAGGGTGAGCACAGCCTAACAGAGTTGTTGAATCACTATGTTGTACGCTTGAAACTAATGTAACATTGTGTGTCAGCTGTACTCCAATAAAAAAGGGGGGAGTATTAAATACAACTATACTTATTTTATGTTCATACTTTGTGTTATGTATCAATGAAAAAGTCTGAAGTCTAATTATATTCACATGTGCTAATTTGGAGACATCTTGAAAATATATTATGTGAAAAGTAAATTGTAGCATAATACATACAGCATGATTCCATACAAAACCCAGTATATTTGTAAATACATATATGCACTAGTACTGAACAAGGCCTGAAACTTTACATATACCTTAAGTTAAGAACCTCACACCACTTCTCAATGGTCTTAGTATCTATCACATCCACAGGGGGAAAACAAAACCCTAGTGGCTCCCACCAAATTATAGCAGTCAGTGGTTACTGCTATGAAGAGGAAAGGGAGGAGAGAGAGAAAAGCTGAATAGAGATTTTCACATTTTACTCTTTATACATCTATATTTTATTTTTTTAAAGATTTTTATTTATTTATTTCAGAGAGAGAGAGAGAGCACAAGCAGGGGGAGCAGGAGAGGGAGAAGCAGGCTCCTCGCTGATCGGGGAGCCCAATGCGGGGCTCTATCCCAGGATCCTGGGATCATGACCTGAGCCAAAGGCAGACACTTAACTGACTGAGCCACCCAGGCACTCCAATTATTATTATTTTTTAAGTAGTCTCCATGCCCAATGTGGGGCTTGAACTCACAACCCTGAGATCAAGAGTTGCATGCTCCACCAGCTAAGCCATCCAGGAACCCCTATACATTTATATTTTAGAAAATTTCAATGAAAATGTCTTTATCAGAATTTTGTTGGTACAATGTTATGGAAGGCCTTTTAAACACCTCAATACCTTTTATTTTATTTTTTTAATTTTTTTAATTTTTAAAAAATATTTTATTTACTTGACAGAGAGAGACACAGCGAGAGAGGGAACACAAGCAGGGGGAGTGGGAGAGGGAGAAGCAGGCTCTCCATGGAGCAGGGAGCCTGATGTGGGGCTCAATCCCAGGACCCTGGGATCATGACCTGAGCCGAAGTCAGACGCCTAACGACTGAGCCACCCAGGCGCCCCACCTCAATACCTTTTAAAGTCCTAAAGGCAAGCTTCCTGGGTGGCTCAGTTAGTGGAGCATCCGACTCTTGGTTTAGGCTAGGTCACGATCTCCGGGTCATGCCCAGCTCTGCGCTCTGTGCTCAATGCAGAGTCGGCTTGGGATTCTCTCTCCTCTCCCTCTGCCCCTCCGCATGCTCATATGCACTCTCTTTCTCAATAAATAAGTAAGTAAGTAAGTAAGTAAATAAATAAATAAATCTTTAAACAATAAAGTCCTAAGGGCTCATGTCCTCATGTCCTTTAAGCCACAGATTCCATGTATGAGAATTTATCTTACAGATACAGTTGCATGTGTGCACAATAAAATAATTTCAAATGTATTTTTATGTATTTATATTAGTTATCTATTGCTACATAACAAATTGCCATGGACTTAGCAGCTTAAATAACACACATTCATTATCTCACACTCTATGGGTCAGAGACAGCTCAGCTGGATCTTCAGCTTCAGAATCTTTCATGAAGCTTCAATCAAAGTATCAACCTGGGCTTCAGTCTCATCTGAGGCTCAGCTGGGGCAGGATCTGCTTCCCAATTCAGAGTTGTTAGCAGGATTTAGTTTCCTGCAGATGTCAGATTGAGAGCTTCAGCTCCTTGCCAGTTGTCAGCCAGAGTCTGTTTTCAGTTCCTTGCCATGTGGGCTTTTCTGTATGGTGGCTTACTTCATCAAATTCAGTGAAAGAGAAAATCAATAGAGAGTCTACTAGCAAGAAAGAAGTTGCAATATTATGTGATATAGTTATGGAAGTGACATTTCATGTCCTTTGTTGCATTCTATTGAGGTTGGAAGCAAGTCACAGGTTCTGCCTATACTCAAGGAGAAGGGATTACACAGGGGTGTGACTACTAGCAGGTGGGATAAATATAAGTAATTATATATACTTCTATACTCGTATATACAGTCTGCCACAGTATATAACTCAGAGTGGCTAAAATCAAATAATATAAATATTTATTCTTATTTGAAGGATTTGGATTTAACTTTGATTTCTTTTAGATAGATTTTATTTTGTTTGTTGCTTGAGGTCATAGGTGTTTAGGTTGCAAGGACCAAGAACTTATTGTTTTAACGTAATATGCAACTGTATGTTCCAAATGGAGGACCAAAATGTTCAGGATAAAACTACCCCCCTTGTTAAGAAGAAAATGAAAACTGAACTTCAAGATTGGGAGTGAGTAGTTGTCAAATGGGATCATTGCATTCTGCCAAGTTTTCACTAACAATCATTAACTGGTATTCTGACTCTCCCCACCCCTCACCCTGATTATATTTATATATATACAAATATATATATATAGACAATATATTTATTTGTTATTTGTTTTCTTTTATTTAACGGTATACCTTTTATAGTGTTGGATATCAGTTTATGGAGAGATCTTTCATTTTTTAAGTGGCCACATAGTATTGTATTAAGTTGAACCATATAAAATTGTCATTTTTTTGAGGTCAAAATGGTCCAATGATAGTTTCATATGTATTCTGTGAAAGGGAAGTATATGCAAAATGACCTCCAAGGCTGAAGGACCATAAGAGGGAAGAAAAAGGCCAAGAAATCCAGCTTGACAAGAAATGGCTTATTAAGGGGACTTACAGAAGCATGTCTTGGGCTCTGCAAAACCAGTAGATCTCCTTGACCCCACCTCCCTTAACACCTACTCTTTTAGCCCTGGAGGTTGGGAGTACCTGTTGGGGGACACCCAGGAGGAAAATGCTTAAGAATATCTGTGTGTCATAGTCGTATCTCCAGGGCAGATCAAGCATGTTATGCCCCTAGGGTGTGCTTAAGAGTGTGGTTAAACAAAAGGAAAGAATGTGGGCGGGAAGGGCCTGTGCTCAAAGAGGTTTCAGGTCACAGCACAGTCATCACGGTGGATTTGTCCAAAATGGCCTTAGTTTGGTTCACACAATATGGTTTAATCTCACACAAATGAATTTCAATTTACTTAATCAATTTCCCATTGATTGAAGTTGTTTCTAATTTTTTACCAATATAAACAATGTTGCTATAAATAACTTTGTATGTGTTTCTATGCATCCTTGTACTAATAAGCCTTAGGATAAAAATAGAGAACTCCCAGGTTAAAGGATATGGATATTTTAAATTTTGCTAAAATAAACTGCCAACCTGTCTTCCATTGAGGTTATACCAATTTACACTCCCACTGATGTTACCTGAGAGCTCTTGTTTTCTGGAGCCTTCTGCAGCATAGTATACATTTTTTCCTTATTCCATAATGAGGCACAAACATCTTTATGACTTGCCCAGAATTAGATCTAGAAGCAGAGCTGGGAGTTGGCCCAAGAATTTTAGATTTACATCATTTCTTTTCATCATTTCATTTAGGGTTTCACTCACTTCCCACACCTGTTTTTTGAGTTACACCAAAGTTTACCTCAAGCTAACATCTTCCCAGTGGGTTTCCCAGATAACCAGACCTACACTCACCTTTCATCTTTCTAATCTCCTACATGTAGAAGCCTAATTTCTTTGGTTGTTGTTCTCATTGTTTTCTAAGGGTTTCACGGTGTAATCCTAAATTCCAGCTTGTTGAAGGCTAGTACTCTGTCAGGGTATCCCCACCCCGCTTCCTCAGCCCCAAACAAAGTCCAGGGCATCTGGCACATTATCAACAATTATATGTTTATTGTTTAATTAAGTCATTTTATTTTATTTTTTATTTTTTATTTTTTTTATTTATTTATTTTTTTTTTAGATTTTTATTTATTTGACAGAGAGAGCACAAGCAGAGGGAGAGAGAGAGAGAAGCAGGCTCCCTGCTGAGCAAGGAGCCCGATGTGGGACTCGATCCCAGGACACTGGGATCATGACCCAGGCCGAAGGCAGCCGCTTAACCAGCTGAGCCACCCAGGCGTTAATTAAGTCATTTTAAAATGTATCATTCTGTAAGGGAAGAAGATGTAATAATATTTATTGGGTACCTATTACATGGCAAATATTGCGTGGTGTTGGGCCATATTCAATATGTCACATAATTTATTCTTCATGGTAACCCTGGAAGTAGGTAACCCTTTTTCAACAAGAGAAGAGAAAGAAACATGAAGAGATTAAGCAACCTTCTCAAAGTAACCCAGAGTAGGAGGTGGGCAGAACTAGTATGCAAACCAGTCATCCCTGACTCCAGTAGCAGTGATTGCCCACATGACAGGGGCTGCTTCCTAGGGCCAGGACTAGGAGGCAAGTGGCACTGGTGAGGCTCTTTGTCTTGGGGGCAAAATATAATGGAGTACCAACAAACTCACTAGTCAAGATAAACAATGTTTTAATGCAATATTTTTAAAAAATCAAAATTAATGCAAAACAATCCCTGATAAACAAAACATCAAAATTTTCAATAAGGACAGTATCATTCTTCACTGATTTTCCTTTCTCGCCTCAGGCTCCAATATAGCTTCCCAGAGTACTGTTGCTGATCCTGTCTTTATTTAAAATCATAAGTGAGGTGCCTGGCTGGACCAGTTGGTAGAGCATGTGACTCTTAATCTTGGAATCATGAGTTCGAGCCCCATATTGGGTGTAGAGATTACTTAAAAATAAAATCTTAAAACAAACAAAAAAACCCATAGCTAAGTCGTTGGGGGAAAATGTTGTTTTAAAGGATCAAAATGGGGGCGCCTGGGTGGCTCAGTTGGTTAAGCGACTGCCTTCGGCTCAGGTCATGATCCTGGAGTCCCTGGATCGAGTCCCGCATCGGGCTCCCTGCTCGGCGGGGAGCCTGCTTCTCCCTCTGACCCTCTCCCCTCTCATGTGCTCTCTGTCTCTCATTCTGTCTCAAATAAATAAATAAAATCTTTAAAAAAAAAAAATAAAGGATCAAAATGTTGGTGGTATGTCAGGGCAAACTGAAACAGACTGAAGGACTTTGAAAGTTGAAAAGACTTTGCCTGGGGGCACCTGGCTGGCTCAGGCAGTAAAGCATGTGACTCTTAATCTCAGGGTCCCAAGTTCAAGCCCCACATTGGATGTGGCGCCTACTTAGAATTAATAATAATAGTAATAATAATAAAGACATAAAAAAAGAAAAGATTTGCCTAGTAGAGATGAGTTCAGAAAAGCAAACTGGGAGGGGCACTTGGGTAGCTCAGTCTGTTAAGCATCTGACTTTAGCTTGGGTCATGATCTTGGTGTCCTGGGATAGAGCCCCAGGTCAGGCTCCCCACTCAGCAGGGAGTCTGCTTCTCCTTCTCCCTTTGCCCCTCCTGCTCATGTTCTCTCTCTCTCTCAAATAAATAAATGAAATCTTTAAAAATAAAGACAAGCAAACTGGGTATAGAGTAGATGGGTGTAATTCCACTTTTCCCTTCTATCTCTGTGCTAAATAATTTGGGAAGTACAAGAGAATAAGATGGTTCAACACTTTTAATAAATTCTCTGTCTCCAATAGACTGAGTGACAGATGTTTTGCTACTTCTGATGCCCATGCTAATCCCCGCTCTGACAGTAAACTCGGAGGTGCCCTGGCAACTTTCCCTTCTTTTAAAAAAAAAAAAAAAAGATTTTATTTTTAAGTAATCTCTACACTCCATGTGGGGCCCTAACTCAAGACCCCAAGATCAAGAGCCACACACTCCACTCCAACTGAGCCAGCCAGGTGCCCCTCCCCCTCTTGATGGCACCTGCCAGGGGAGAATGCCCAAGTTCTCCCTGTCCAACCTCCTCATTATTTTAGACATTTTGATCCTGTCTTCTCCCACCTACAGATTCGTCCTTCTGGCCCAGCCTTCCAAATCTTTCTAGATGCTCCAGATACAGAAGCCTTCTCTACTTCCCTGGCTATTTCAGTTGTCTTTCTCTGGAGCTTTTCCAACTCCATAATCTATCTTGGGGTATAACATGTAGTACTGTACACAGAGCAGTTGTTGATTTTCACGTGTTATTATCACTATGCACAACGATGTATAGGATTCTGGAGCGCGAGTAGTGTGCTATAGGAACCTCAGATTTAACCTAGCCTAACTCCCCTCGATGTACATGTTGGAGACATTGGGACTTAGTCAGTCACTCCAGAAGCTGACGGCAGGATGTGTCCATTTCCCTTTCACTGCAAAAAGAGAATATCAGTCCGTATTCTGTTCTTGAGATGAAGTCCTCGTATAGTTCTTCTTACAGAGTAAAGGATCAAAAGCAGTAGCAATCTGCATTGTGTACTTGGGCCTAGAATTTGGCCTTTCCTTCTTTCATAGAAGTAAGTTTATCAGACTGTCAAAGGGCACACAAGAAGGATTGGCATTTGTCTTGTATGGAGAGGTGAAACTATCATTCTAGCTATGGTTCTAGACAGGGGTGTTTCATTTCTTTCTTTCTTTTTTTTTTAAATAGTAACAGCTTCATTCTTTTTTTTTTTTTAAGATTTTATTTATTCATTTGAGACACAGATACAGAGAGAGAGAGAGAGAGAGAGAGAGAGCATGAGCAGGGAGAGAGGTAGAGGGAGAGGGAGAAGCAGGCTCCCCGCTGAGCCGGGAGCCCAATGCGGGGCTCGATCCCAGGACCCTGGGATCATGACCTGAGCCGAAGGCAGACGCTTAACCATCTGAGCCACCCAGGTGCCCCAGGGGTGTTTCATTTCTAATACCCTTCTTTGATGACACCCAAATTTTGCCAAACTTTTTAAAGAAAGTGTACATTGGCCCCTATCTTAAGGGAATGGTCTCTAGCTACTCTGAACTTCCTTTCTCTGGCCAAGATGAATTTTATCTAATGGTCAATGTTACTCAGAATGTGACCTAATAAACCTGGCCTGGAACAATGTGCAATCTGAATAGTTTGCCAATTGTATGAATATAAGAATCTACAGAATAGGTAAGAGATAGTTAACATTTCCTAGCGGCTGGTCAAAGAGGAAAGAGTTCAGGAGATGTTTACTATCTGTAAGACTGTTACCTTTACCCCTATTTTGAAGGGAAGGGTGTGAGAAGAACAGATGGTCAGCAAAAAGGTAAAAGCCTTATATCTATCAGGGGCTTAAATGTCTTATGGGCTCAGGCTTGTAATATAAATGAATAAAGTTTATTGACAAGATTTGTAGGAGCAGTGCAGAGAACTCTAGAAAACATGCCTAATCTAAAGGGGGCAGCCAATATTTAGTGTCAGCCAATTGTTGCCATATGGGAAGGGAGGTCCAAAGGTTTGCAGGTCTAATTTTTTTAAGGATTTTTATTTATTTATTTGACGCAGAGAGAGAGATAGTGAGAGAGAGAGAGAGAGCACAAGCAGGGGGAGAGGCAGACAGAGGCAGAGGGAGAAGCAGGCTTCCTGCTGAGCAGGGAGCCCAATGTGGGGCTCCATCCCAGGACCCCGGGATCATGACCTGAGCCGAAGGCATCCGCGTAACTGAGCCACCCAGGCGCCCCTGCAGATCTAATTTTTAAGAGAATTCGGAAATCTGAATTTTTATATGAAATTTTTAAATTTTTAAATGCTGGCAACAAATCTAAATTGGGAGGGAAGAAGAAGAGGAAAAATTAAAGAGAACAACATGCAGGCCAAGCAGAGCAATGATACAACCCAGGTTTTGCCAGTTTGTCACTCTTGCTTTATGCAGACTTCTTATCTTTTCCTAACAACTGGGGACATGTTTGGGAACTTACTTCAAGGTATACTCAGAACTATATTATATGCAGTCAGAATTTCCATTGCCCTGCCAGTTCTTTAAATCAAGTCATACAGTTTTTATTGAGCACCTAACATGTGCAAAGTTATCATTACATCTTACTTAAAATGAAATATGTTAACAATTAATTACATGAAGCAGAGATATAACTTCCATAATGGCCCAAATGACTCTGAGATACACGCTTAATTTCACCTATCTTTTAAAAAAAATATGATCAAATATAAAGAGAATTCTTTTTAGAAACCTATGTGAGCACTACAATTCACCTCTGAATTTAAAAGGTTAATGGGAAAGTTTCAAAAGAACATAAGGCATCCCTGTGTTTAAAAGTAACACTTCTAAAAGAATCCAAAGGCAACCACCCTGAAAACCTTCTCACTGGAGGCAGTTTGGACCTCTGAATGGCTTCTATCGCAACAGAGGTCATCTATGACACCAAGCAGTACCCAAGTTCATACTAATTCCAAAAGGAAAAAAAAAAAGTTGGGAATCTTGTCATCTGATTGGGTGAGAAGTCACTAAACAATTCAACCCGGCTCAGGTTACCAATTGCTCGTGACGACATTTTAATATAAACGTGTTAAACAATATACATAGTATCCTGCTTCCCACATGAGATTTACATCGCTTTCGTCACTTTTCCCCCTTATTTTTTTTTTCCAGCCTTCCTCTGTGCTCGTCTCTCTCCCAGTCTACAGTTTTTGTACACTTAAGGTGTGCCTACTTCTGTTTCCACTATTTCTTCTGCTCTTCATCGGGGTCGGACTTTTCAAAAAATTAACCGTCTCTGCTGTCTCAGAGATTCTCCATACCCCTTACACCCCCATCCCGAGGCCCATCCCCTCCCACCTCCCCAGCCCCCTTCTAGAACCTGGACTCCTCCCCACGCTCCATCCCTTGTCTCTCGGCCTACGATGCCCTCAACGTCTCCTCCCCGGCTGCGTACCTCCCCCCACCCACGTTCCTCCCCGGGCCGGGCAGCCTCAGCCATTCCAGAAATTGACAAAGAAGTTGCAAAGGGAGTGCCACTTCTCGGCACAGTAGGTCTCCGTGAGCTTTGCGTTCTCGTCCAACCCGTCGGGATCCGGCCGGGTCCCCAGGGCTCGCTCCTCTTCTGGGTCCGAGGCCGCCTTCCTCTTGCCCGCTTTGGCCTTCTCAGAGGGCTTTCCCCTGGGAGACTTGCTCGCGGGAAGTCGGGCCCCTCCGGCGGGGGCGGGGGCGGGAGCTGGCTCCCGGAGCCGCCCCCGGCTCCTGACCGGGGGCTCGGGATCCCGGGGGAAGGCGGCCGCGGTGGGGCGCACGGGTGAGGACCCGTGGGGCACCAGGCGCAGCTCGGCGCCGTGGCCCTTCTCGCCGGCGCACAGGCGAGCCTTGAGCGGAGCGGGGTCCTGGCACGGCCGCCGCTTCCTGCGCAGCCGTCCCAGCACCTGCTTCCAGTAGCGCGAGCCGCGGGCGGCGTAGGCGGCGCAGCGCTCGGGCTCCCCGCGGTAGGCGCACTGCTGGAGCGCCCCGGCCGGGTCCAGGCAGCGCAGCGCCAGCTCGCTCCCCGCCGCGGGCCCTGGGAGCTCCCGCAGGAGCTGCCAGCTGCACGCGTGCCGCTCGCGGCTGAGGAAGCGGCCGGACGAGCCGCCGGCGGGACCCGAGGCCGGCTCCGCCGCGCTGCCTGTCGCCCCCTGGTCTCTCCGGGCGGCCGCGAGGAGGCAGCCACCCAGCAGCAGCAGCAGCGACAGCAGCGACAGCGACGCTCGCAGCCGCAGAGGACTCATGGTCCGCGCTCAGGTCGGGTCTTCCGGGACGCCTGGGCGCTTCAGTGGTGGCTGGGCCAGGAGAGCAGCATCCTCGGACCTGGGGACAGGGGCAGAGACGGCTGCTGCAAATGCGTCTACGAAGTCCCCTTCCCGTACCGTCTGCGGTTCCCATACGCTGGTTTCCAGTGGGCAGCAGCAGCCTGAGAGAGACCCTCTGAGAAAATCGCTGACTGTCTAAATAATCGTTCTTACATCTTTCTGAAACCCGTGCAAAGACGAAAGCAAAGCGATGCCTGAAAATTGCCACCTCCACACCCTCCCATCTTCACTCTCCGATAAACTACAAAATCGTTTCAGATTGTTATTGGGAAACATGCATTTGTACTGCCCTCTGAACTTACCGAGTTCTAGGAGAGGTGGTGGAGTCTTATTAGGGTAGAGGGAATGACTGCCTGCGAGATGAGTCCGTTTTCGCCGGCTCGCAGTGAATGAACGTGTTATGAATGGGACAGGAGGGGCCTCCCCCACTCTGCCCCTCCCAGACTTCTCTCACACTGGGAGATTTCCCCCCGCCACCACCACCACACACATACACCCCCCCATGTGTATGAGAGAAGTGACACTGTGACATGAAATATCAATCTCGTATTTAGCTTCCGATGTTCAAAAGAATCACGCAAATTTTAACAAGTCATTCTTTTCTTTCCGTTTACATATTTAATCATCCGGACATGAAGTTAAACAGAAAGATCTAAGTTTTTAAGAGTTAAACAAAAATTTCATGTTAGAAACAACAACTGTCAATATTCTAAACCAGGCACTACACTCTCTTCTTCATATCATTCTGAGTTCTGTGTTCTCACCCAGCCTTTGATAGTCTTTCTTATCCTAATAATGTAACCTTAATGCTAATAACTGTTAACTACTAATAAAAATATGCTCTCTTTTATTAATATGCCATAGTGTCCTGCAGTTCACCCAGGGTGGGCATTTGGGTTTTGGATTATTCTTAGGTATTATTAAATCAATTATAAACTGCTTGCAAAAATTAGAAGTTTAAAAAATAATTTATTTGGATTATAGTTAGCAGATAATATTACCAATTCAAATGGTGTAATCTTTAAGAGTTGCTGTGTTCTTGAATCTTGAGAATTTTATATTTAAGCAAAGCTTAAAATATTCCATCATCTCTTTAAAAAAAATATTCTCAGTAACAAATGTGTTTTTTTTTCATTTCAAGAGTTTTTATACTACTCTACAATTGTTTTATACATGTGAGTACTTTCCTAAAATAATTACCCAAGATGTCAAGAAGTCTCATTATATTTCCTAATGTTCTGTTGCAGATTATATTTTCTATTACTGAACTCACTTTTGATATTGTATTTGAACAGTTATAATTTGATCTATAAAAACCAAAATATTTCAGAATTAGAAGAACATATTTAAATATATATTAGCATATATATTAAATATATAGTAGTGTATATTGACCTAAGAAAGGAAATTTTTACTACTCTGGTGAGATCAGAAAGATTAAATGACTTATCAAGGTCACACATAATTTAGTGATAAAGCCACATGCCACCTGACTTTCAGTGATCAATAATCTTTACATTTCAGGGGCGCCTGAGTGGCTCAGTTGGTTAAGCGTCTGCCTTCGGCTCAGGTCATGATCTCAGGGTCCTGGGATAGAGTCCTACATCGGGCTCCCTGCTTAGCAGGGAGTCTGCTTCTCCCTCTCTCCACTCAAGCTCTCTCTCTGTCTCTCTCAAATAGATAAATAAAATCTTTTTTTTTTTTTTAAGATTTTATTTATCTATTTGAGAGAGAGTGAGAGAGACAGCACATGAGAGGGGGGAGGGTCAGAGGGAGAAGCAGACTCCCGGCCGAGCAGGGAGCCCAATGCGGGCCTCGATCCCGGGACTCCAGGATCATGACCTGAGCCGAAGGCAGTCGCTTAACCGACTGAGCCACCCAGGCGCCCGATAAATAAAATCTTTAAAAAAATAGTCTTTACATTTCAGCTTTGTATTACACTGTTATCACTTTCAAAGTTAGTTAGGTTTTTGTTACGTCAATCTGATTTATAATGAAAAGCAATTAGTACCTATTAGGTTAACAAATATTAATGTAAGTTTCATAAACAAGAGTAGCTTACTGGGGCGCCTGGGTGGCTCAGTCCTTAAGCATCTGCTTTCAGCTCAGGTCATGATCCCAGGGTCCTGGGATGGAGCCCCACATCTGGTTCCCTGCTCGGCGGGAAGCCTGCTTCTACCTCTCCCACTCCCCCTGCTTGTGTTCCTGCTCTCGCTAACTCTCTCTCTTTGTCAAATAAATAAGTAAAATCTTAAAAAAAAAAAAAAGGAGTAGCTTACTAATGTACTTCAAAGATGGAAACCTTCTCTTTCCCAGAAAACTCTATTTGTAGGAGTAAAGCACTGATGAGGAGAGCTAGAGGCTTTTGTCTGTTGCTCTGGCTTTACTTACTGTTACCAGCTACCGAACTGAATTGGAAGAGTTTTTCAGCTAAATAGTGACATCTTGTGACATTGCACACTAATTACAATGAAAAAGTTCATTATCTGGAAAGTCCTCATCGTTAAGAGATATTCCAGAGACCAAGCTTTCTGTCAGAAATATTGTTCACCGGGCAAAAGGGCACACAGATGTGCTTTGCCACATCAAAAAGAGGTATGCCTTACTACAAGTTACATTTTATTTTAAGATTTCACTTATTTATATTGAGAGAGCTCATGAGCGCAATCCGGGATCGGGGGCAGGTGCAGAGAGGGAGAGAAAGAACATCAAGCAGACTCCACGCTGAGCACAGAGCCCAATGCAGGCTCAGTCTCACTACCCTGAGATCATGACCTGAGCCTAAATCAAGAGTCCCATGCTCAACCCACTGAGCCACCAAGGTGCCCCCCTCCCAAGTTACTTTTTGTAAGCTGTGGTCACAACATTTGCCATTTTAACCATTCTTCAGTGTACATTTCAGTGGCATAAGTACATTCACACTGTTGTGAAACCATCACCACCATCCAGCTCCAGAACATTCTTTATTTTCCAAATGTACCCATTAAACAATAACTCCTCGTGTCTTCCTTCCTCCACCTCCTGGTAACCATCATTCAACATTCTGTTTCTATGAATTTAACTACTCTAGGCACCTCACAGAAGTGGAATCATACAGTTTTTGTCCTTTTATGATTGGCTTATTTCACTCAGCAGAATGTTTTCAAGGTTATTCCATGTTGTAGCGTTTGTCAGAATTTTCTTCCTACTTAAGGCTGAGTAATATTCCACTGTATGTATATACCACATTTTATTTACCTATTAATCTATTAAGGGGCTCTTGAGCTGCTTCCACCTTTTGGCTCTTGTGAATAATGCTGCTCTGAATATGGCTGTACAAATACCTGTTTGAGTTTCTGCTTTCAATTCTTTTGGGTATTTACCTAGAGTGGAATTAATGGGTCACATGGTAATTTTATTTTTAACTTTTTAAATTTATTTTTTTTAAGATTTTTTTTAAATTTATTTGACAGAGAGAGACACAGCGAGAGAGGGAACACAAGCAGGGGGAGTGTGAAAGGGAGAAGCAGGCTTCCTGAGGAGCAGGGAGCCGGATGCGGGGCTCCATCCCAGGACCCTGGGATCATGACCTGAGCCGTAGGCAGACGCTTAACGACTGAGCCACTCAGGCGCCCCTAACTTTTTTAAAATAAGGATTTTATTATTTATTTGAGACAGAGAGAGCACGCATGAGAGAGAGAGAGAGCAAGTGAGCAAGCAAGCACGGGGGCGGGGAGGGGCAGAGGGAGAGGGAGAAGCAGACTCCCCGCTGAGCAAGGAGCCTAATGCTGTGGTGCTCAATCCCAGGACCCCAAGATCATGATCTGAGCCGAAGGCAGACACTTAACCGACTGAGCCACCCAGGAGCCCCTACTTTTAACTTTTTGAGGAACCTCCATACTCTTTCCCATAATGTCTGCACCATTTTACATTCCTGCCAACAGTGCACAAGTGTTCCAATTTCTCCAAATCCTTGCCAATACGTGTTGTTGTTTGTTTGCTTGCTTGCTTGCTTGGTTTTGTTTTTATGATAGCCATCCTAATGGGTGTGAAGTGATATCTCATTGTGGTTTTCATTGGCATTTCTCTAATGATTAGTGATGTTGAGCATGTTTTTCTTCTGCTTATTGGCCATTTGTATCTCCTCTTTGTAATATGTCTGTTGAAGTCCTTTGCCCATTTTTTCAATGAGCTTGTTTTACTGTTGTTGTTGTTGAGTTATAGTTCTTTATATATTCTAGATATTAACCCCTTTAAAAAATTTTTTTAAGATTTTATTTTTAAGTAATCTCTACCCCCAACATGGAACTCGAACTCACAACCCTGAGATCAAGAGTTGCATGCTCCACCAACTGAGCCAGGCAAGTGCTCCTAAATATTAACCTCTTATGGATATATGATTTGCAATATTTTCTCCCATTCTGTAGGTTGTCTTTCATTCTGTTGATAGCGTCCCTTGATGTACAAGAGTTTTAAATTTTGATGTAGTCCAAGGGAAGACATTTTTTAAAATATCATGATGTGAGATGTGTAAGAGAGCATGAAATAAATATTTTAATATTGATTTAAAAAGGGGTGCCTGGGTGGCTCAGATGGTTAAGCGTCTGCCTTCGGCTCAGGTCATGATCCCAGCGTCCTGGGATCGAGTCCCACATCGGGCTCCCTGCTCCTTGGGAGCCTGCTTCTCCCTCTGCCTCTCTCTCTGTCTCTCATGAATAAATAAATAAAATCTTTAAAAAAATATATTGATTTAAAAAGTAATCTTGTTTGCATCAGTGATCCAACAGGTCTGTTTGGATTCATACCATATGCTACCTAATAGTTTAGAATGGGGTGAATTTCTTGATCATTTTAGTGATTAACTTCTTAGTCCTGCCCCGTGAATAATAGAAAGGAAATATATTACCATAAGGAACTTTGTAGCACCTCCTTCCCTTCTAGAGAAGGTTAGCTGCAGCACCTGACCCACAAACTTCTATGGTGAATAGGCCTCCTGCCTCTTGGGTCTCCCTCCCTCCCTCTCTCTCTTTCTTTCTTTCTATCTCTACACGCAATGTGGAGTTTGAACTCACAATCCTGAGATCAAGAGTTGCGTTCTCTACCGACTGAGCCACCCAGGTGCCCCAGGTTTCTTAAGACTACATAATTCTTTCTGCATGTAAAATCAGCTTTGCATAGTTCAATATTCAAATTTTCTTTATTTCTTCAGTATTTGCCTAATCTTGCAAATTATAATATAAGCTTTCTAGGCAAGGATAACTTTTTTAGTTCTTTTGTACCTAATACAATGCTCAAGGCAAAAAGCTGATTGCTTGAACTCTCACACATTGCTGGTAGGAGCATAAAGTGGTGCAATCACTATAGAAAACTGACATTTTCTTGTAGAGTTACATACACTGTGATCCAACCACCCTCTTCTAGGTATTTACCCAGTGTAAATGAAAACATATGATCACAAAAAGGTAAAAGAATATTTGTAGCACTTTATTCATTGCAATAGCCCCAGAGTGGAAACAACTTAATTATCCATCAACAAGTGAGTGGATAAACAAATTGTAATAAAAATCTGCTTATTACTCAGCAATAAAAAGGAATGAACTGCTGCAGCATGCAACAGTGTGAATTAATCTCAAAACCATAGTGTTGATCAAATGAAGCCAGGCACAAAAGAGCCCATATTGTGTGACTGCATCTATATAAAATTCTACAACAAATGAAACTAATCAATGATGGAAAAAAATTAGAATAGAGCTGCCCCTGGGGGATGAGTGGTGGCTTGTGTTACCCAGGAAGGGATACAAAGGAACTTTCTAGGGGTTATATATTTCTACATAGTATATATCTATATTCTATATTTTCTACATATTTTATTTTGATAGAGGTTTAGGTTACACCTAAGATTTATATATTTTGTTGTATGTCAATTTTACCTAAAAAAGAAGCCAAACCTGTAAATAATTATTCAACCTAAGTTAATGATATCAATGTTGAGTGTTTAGGGATAAAGTGTATTGATGCTTGCAACTTGTTTTTATTTTTTTTTTAATTTTTTTAAATTTTATTTTTATTTTTTTTATTTTTTTAAGATTTTATTTATTTGTGAGAGAGAGATTGAGAGACAGAGAGCATGAGAGGGAGGAGGGTCAGAGGGAGAAGCAGACTCCCTGCTGAGCAGGGAGCCTGATGTGGGACTCGATCCCAGGACTCCAGGGTCATGACCTGAGCCGAAGGCAGTCGCTTAACCAACTGAGCCACCCAGGCGCCCTGCAACTTTTTTTTTTTTTTTAAGATTTTATTTATTTGTTTGACAGAGACAGAGACAGCGAGAGCAGGAACACAAGCAGGGGGAGTGGGAGAGGGAGAAGCAGGCTTCCTGCTGAGCCGGGAGCCTGATGTGAGACTCGATTCCAGGACCCTGGGATCATGACCTGAGCCGAAGGCAGTCACTTAACCAACTGAGCCACCCAGGCGCCCCCCTGCAACTTGTTTTTAAATGAATAAAAAATCTGGATGATATGAATAGAGGGAAATAAGTAGTAGTTATGTTATAAAACTAATATAATAAAATATTAATTGTAGAATCTAGGTCATAGGTATATGGGTGTTCACCGCATAATTTTTTCAACTTTTTTTGTATTTTTGAAATATTTTACAATAAATGTAAAAAATAGAGAATAACAAAAACAATTTTAAAAATTATATTCCTACAATTAAGAATTAACATATATTAATATCTTGTTATATTTGTGTTCCACAATTTTTTTAAGGAAAAAATGTCAAATGACTCTTCCATTTTCATTACCCCTATCAAATCCCATTTTCCTCCTGCCCCACTCCCAGCCAGGATAGCCTGCATTTTATCATAAGTTTGGGGCATATTCTTTCAATACACTTGTAATAATTTTATATTTGTTTATGCACATATATGTAAAGCTCATGTCAAGCATACTCATTGCAAGGGAGCTTGGCTGGCTCAGTCTGTAGCGTGTAAACTCTTGATCTTGGGGTTGTAAGTTCAAGCCCCACATTAGGTGTGGAGATTCTTAAAAATAAAATATTAAAAAAAAAAGTATGCTCATTGCAGCTTCATTTATAATAGTGCAAAATTGGAAAAACCTAAGTATCAGTAAAGAAGTGAATAAATTAAGGACTTTCATATAATGGACTAGATCTTGGAAACATAATGTTAATTAATTAATTAAACATGAGCTTATAAATGATACTTTTTGTTCTTTATGGATACACATATATATAGCAAAATGATAAAAACATGGACAGGAAGTATATACACAAACTTCATAAGTTATTTCTGGGAAGGTAGGGAGGAGAATGGGATTATGGCATTTTGCACCATATACATTAAGGAAAATTTGAAACAAACAAAAAGAACTTTCGTCAAACTCCCCTTCCTCCTCCAGCTTTATTGGATAGTTTAAAATTACATTTCTATTTTCTAGGACTTCAGTTGCTTTTTTCCATCTGACTTTTAAAAACTGAAACACAGTTGTCTAAGTGATATAGTATACAAAAATAACAGTGTGATTTCTGTGAAAATGCATTTCTCTGCAATTCCTGAATAACTCCAAATTATGCTAACTCTGAGCATAAATGTTTACTCTGGGTTTTAGACTTAGTCTTTGAAAAAGATGTGTTCCAAACCTTTGCCATCACCTTATGTATATCCAGCCTCAATGCTGTGATGAAGTTGTTCCTGTTTGGGCCTTTATCTCAATTTTTCTCACACAGCCATTAACACATATTTGTCTTTTTATTTTGTATACTCCCACTCAACTGTATGTTCTATGTAGGGCTTCATACAGATGTTACTTGATAATATTTAATAGCTACGGGGTCAGACAATCCAAGGCCATCATTATGCTAAAACTTTAAGTTATTTATGGAAACTCATAGATACTTCCAGAATTGTTTTTATTTTCTACATGGGAACATATCCAAGAAATGCAGATCAGGCTTACTGGTCTGACTCAACTCTTCCCATTCATCAATCCCTATTCACCAGTGGGGCGGAAAGGGGTTCTTTAGCAAAGCATTATACATAGCACCTCTAGCAAACTAAACATAAACTTTTTTTTTTTTTTTTTGGTAGTTAAATGCAGAAAGTCGATTTTTTCCCATTTTCTCCTTTTACATGGCAAGTACAATTCACTGGCCTGGGAGTAGACTCTGCCAACCTTTGGCCAGTGAAGAGGATTCAGAGAAAATAATACAACCATCAATCAGAAAAAGGAGGGGCAACAAAGGAAAATAATTAAGCTGTGGCTTCCATCGTGCGTTCCTGTGCAAGGTGCCCTGACTCACCACAGTGCTAACAGTTGACTTCACTTGTTCTCCTGCAGTTGATGGCTATGTGACCAGTTTCACGACACCTATCATGCTTCACTTTGGAGCAGTCTTTCTGAATGTATCCAAATTGTCCACAAGAACAGCACTTCTGCTCATCCTCATGGTCACGGTCATGAGCCAGATGGCCTGGTTGGCCGCAGTTGTAGCAGCATTGCTCTCTCTCTCTCTCTCTCTTTCTCTCGGGCTCCTGGCAGGCCTTGGTCATGTGGCCATGTCTACCGCAGTTATAGCAGGCATCCTCTTGAAGATCACAATCATCGGCAAGATAACCAGACTCACCACAGTGATAACAGGTGTCTGGAGGAGATAAGGAACCAAACTGGAAACTTTCCACCTCTGCCACAGCTTCTCATTCCATGACCATGGCCTCCACTAGTAGGGCATTCCTGGGCCTCCATAGCCAGATCATCCACACTTGAGACGCTCACTGCTGCGCATGGCTGCAGTTAGATCTTCGGTGTCTGAGCAGGCCTGCAGTGTGGACACTCAGACACAGGCCCAGGGAAGGCCTGCCACTGATTTCTGAAACCACCTTTCTGGGGGTAAAAATAACAGCTAATATCTATTTAGCACTTAGTATTTTTTAAGTGTATCATGTATTGCTCATTTAACCCTTACCATAACTTTACAGAGTACAGGTTTGTAATCCATTATTTATAATTCTGAGACTGGAAAGGGTCTAAAAACCATATTTAAAAAATTCTTTTGGCAGCAAAACCTGACCTGAACTGGCTTGCAGCTATTTAGTCTTTGATTTATTCCTCTTACTATGGCTGGTTATTCATATGTTTTGCTGCAGAGCTATAAATGTATTTGATTATAGGGTGCTGCCCTAGAAGCTGTTGAGTGTGACATAATACAAGGTATATGCACTGGATTACTAAATCCAATCAAAACCTAAAATCTAAATCTAAATCTAAATCTAAATCTAAATCTAAATCTAAATCTAAATCTAAAAAAACTCTAGATTCAGAAAACCACCTGGCAGGGATTTCAAATATGTGTTGTGGACCAGTATGATGATCATCACCATTTTACAGATGAGACATAGAAGTTAAGTCACTCACTCAAGGTGACATAGTTAACAAAAAGAAAAATCAGTGTAGTTAATAATAATTTTGCATGCTTATTGTGGCAGTCACTTGGTTAAATGCATTTTATTCATTATCTCATTTAATACTCACTGCCACCGTAGGAGGTCCTAATTCCCATTTCATGGGTGAAGGAACTGGAGCTTAGAAAGGTCATACAACTCCCTTGGACACATAGCTGTTAAGTGTGGTGAGGAAGGATTTAAAAACAAGACCGTCTGACATTAATATATTCGATTATTACACTATCCCTTACAAACCGATGATACTAGCCATTTCCTCTCTTCTAAATGTCATTTCAAACTATATACCTACTTACCTCTGGACATTAAAGAGTAAGATTTTTAACATATATATATCAGATAATTTTAGTCACACGTTAAAACTCTCCTATGACTTTCTACTGCATCTGAGTAAAATCCAAATTCCTTACAATGGCCCCTTTCTATCTCCTAGTTCATCTCCCCACACAACCGACTTTCCTTAGGCTTTTACACTAGGTGTATCCTCTACCTGGAAGTCTCCCCAGATCTTCACACACCTGGCTCCCTCTTGTCATTCAGGCCTCAGGTTTTTCCCTAATTACCAAGTCTAGAGTCTCTAATCACCTTATTTATCCCATCATTCTGCTTTACATGGAATATAAACATGACATTTTCTTGTTTATCTGTTTACCCTTTTTCCTTTCATTAGGATGTAAGTTCACCAAAGTGAACACCCTGTCTGTTTTGGTTTCTTTTGAAGCTCCAATCTCTGGTAGAGTTCAGCAAGTGGTAGGTACTTAATTTTGGCTGAATGAATGAATGTAGTAACGTGCTTTTTAGTTTCAGTGGTGGGAAATACATTGAGAAGGTGGGTGTGAGAAGACTGTGAAATGTGAAGATACTTGAACATCAGCTTAATCGGATTTTGCCTAACAGTACAAACAGTGCCTGACACAGAGCAGGTGCCAAATAAATATTTGTTGAATGAATGAACAACAGTAAATATTACTAACTTGGATCGTGGGCAAATTACTTAAACTTTCTGAGCTTAGTTTCCTCACCTCTAAATTAAAGATTAATGGGTGCCTGGCTGGCTCAGTTGGTAGGGCATGTGACTCTTGAATAATAAAATAAAATCCCCCCCCAAAATAGATTGAAAGTTAAAACTCACTTTACAGGGTTGGCCTAGGAATTATAGGAGATAACGCATGCCAAATGCCTACCACATAGCAGGCACTTAAGTTCGTTTCTTTTCCCTTACATTTATATACTACTTTATGGTTTATAAAGCTCTTGTAAGCTTTCCTAGATACATGACCTCATTTTATTTCCATAACCTTCTATGGCACTTCTCACTAGCTTCATTTTATAGATGAAAAGCAGACTCAGGGGTTGAGACAGACTCTTCAGGTAATGAGAAGCCAGTGGACAAATTTTATATGCAGAGTGACATGATAAAAGCAGTGGTTTTGTGTGTGTGTGTGTTTTTAAAGATTTTATTTATTTATTTGTTGGAGAGAGAGAGCCCAAGCAGGGGGAGCGCCGACAGAGGGAGAGGGAGAAGCAGGCTCTCAGCTGAGGAGGGAGCCCGATGTGGGGCTCAATCCCAGGACCCTGGGATCTTGACCCCAGCGGAAGGCAGCCGCTTCACCGACTGAGCCACCCAGACGCCCCCAAAGCAGTGTTTTTTGATACTGATCTCTTAGTGGTCTCTAAGATGGACTTGACTGAAGCTGGAAAAATAATACCTTAGCCACTATCATAAAAATCAAGTTTAAGGTGGTAAGGACTTGCACTAAGTGACAGAAGAATGTTTAAAAGCCTAATGAATTAAGCGACTCAATAGCCAGATAAGCCAAAGAAAAAAGGGGGGGTGGCTGCGAATTTTCACATGGGGTTGAGAAAAATCATGTATCTATAACATAGAGTACTTAGAAAACAAACTTGGTTTGGCAAAATGGTTGGCAGAAAGCCTTCCCTACGATAGCTATGCAGACCTTCTGGCGATTATGGCAAACACTGGAGCCCCTGCCCTAAGCGCCACTGCAGATCTTTCTTGCTTTCACCCCTCCCACTGGCATCGCCACCTCGAGTAGAGCACCTAAGTTCTTCAGGATCCTGTTTTCTCTAGCAGTCTGGTTGGATGAGGATCAAGGCAATAAGGAATTAAAAACTAAGTTTTTGAACTTCCAGAACCTTGGCTAAATCGCCTTTTTTCCATCTCTAGGAAATAAGTGTACCCTTATTCATCTCTCCTGCCTCGTTAACGACAACGAGCCACAAACATTTTCTTTCAAGCGCCAGCCGCCGAGCAGAAACTACTCCTACGCGTTCGCCTCACTCGCGCAGCGGAGGCCCTGGCGGTGAGCTGACGTCACTTCCGGCGCGCTGACGCTCAGTCCAGCGTGCCGACGCCTGCGTCAGCAAAGAGCGGGGCTGGGGGCCCCCGGTTTGAAGTCGTGCGGGTCGGAGGACTGCCGCCTCCGCCGCCGCCTCAGACCCCTGCTCCCCGGACGCGGCGGGGACGAATTCGGGCAGGCGGCGGGGCAGATGCTCAAGGGCCCGCGGCGGGACGCCCCGCGACGCACCGGCCGCTCCCCTCTGACCGCGGCCTGGGCCTTCGCCGCTCTGCTCTCTGGAAACTAGCGCCTCAGCGGTGCGGCGCGTAGCTCGCGGGGAGCCCCGAACCGCCGGCGCCCGGCCATGGCGGTCTCCAGGTGAGTACTGCTCCTGAAGAGAGGACGGGAAGGTGGCCGAGGCGAGGCACGGTCTCCTCTCGGTGCCCACCGTCCTAGAAAGGAGCCGTTCCCATTGTCACTGGGCTCGGGCGCCTTCTTCCACCGACTTCGGAGTTCACCTCTCGGTCTGTGAGGGTTTGGGCTCGAGTTACTCCTCGTAAATCCGTTCAAAAATGTCTTTTTCTTGTGCCCTGTGCCACGTTAGAACTAGTTTTTCTCTTTCCTCACCATGCTTCTCTTCTCTGGTTTCTCTTCCCCCTTTCAGTTCTAGAGCCTGTTACCTCTCTTAGTGTTCCTAAGGCTGATCCCTAATCTCCATTTCATGGGAAAACTTGGTAGTAACTGTCGAGGTTTGGGAGATTTGAATTACTATTATCCGAGTGAACTTCTAATTATGTTAGAAATTATTTATGGCTTTAGGGATATGTTCTTTCCTGAGGACTTTTTTCTTAGAGTATAATTCTTTTGTTTAGCAGTAAACATTCAGTCGTCCGCGCTGTAATCTTTGGCAAGTTCTTGTATTAGCACCGTCTTTCTTAACTAAGGCGTGAAAGATACCACAAATCTTAAATTACTTTATTTTTTTTAAAAAGATAATATTTATTTATTTGACAGAGACACAGCGAGAGAGGGAACACAAGCAGGGGGAGTGGGAGAGGGAGAAGCAGGCTTCCCGCGGAGCAGGGAGCCCGATGTGGGGCTCGATCCCAGGACCCTGGGACCATGACCTGAGCCGAAGGCAGACGCTTAACGACCGAGCCACCCAGGCGCCCCTTAAATTACTTTAAAGTGTTGCCTATCAACAGGAACGTCTAGGAAAACTGTAGAAAAGCCAACAAGACGTATAGCTATGGGAGGAAGGTCCCTTCCTCCAATGTGGTTAAGAATGGTGGGAAAACTTTGTTAGAGGTTTGATTTTGGAAATGTAGGTAGGGAATAGTCCCTCTGATAGCAATCAGGAATCACCAGGTTCACTAGAGTTGATGAGGTAAGTTTTCATGAGAACTGGGTCTGTCACAGACTAAAGGAAGCAATGATACTTCAGAAAACAAATAGTTTTCATTCATTTTTCACAATTGAACGCACTTCTTGACGTGGTAGGTGCTCAAGCTGTGTCTGTTTTGCAAGCCAAAAGGATAGCCCATCCCTCACAGACTCCCTAGATAACTGATGAAATAGTGTGTGGGAGAAGTCCATGGGAGTTGGTTTAAGGGGGTTGCTAGGTACCTGTAGTATGGAGCATCTCATTTTTATTTCATACATTAATTGAATCCAGTGTGAGGAAAGTCTTATTTTGTGATACATAAAATTGCCTTGAGAGAATAAAGTGGTAATTTAACTTTTTGCAAGTAACTGAAAGGTGTATCTTCTAATTTGTTACCTCCTGTATAAATATATATGTATGTTATAAATACATTGATACAGCAACTTAATATGAGATTTATTTATTAGATGATACAGTGTTTAAGAGAATGAGTAGCTCCTGGGGCGCCTGGCTGGCTCAGTTGGTGGAGCCTGCGGCTCTTGATCTAGGGGTCGTGGGTTCAAGCCCCATGTTGGGTGGAGAGTTTACTTAATAAAAAATTTTTTAAAAATTAGCTCATGAAATTCCTCTTAGAGCAGACTGTTTTCACAGTATTGGGTATAGTTTATTATAGAGACAAAATGAGAGTATTTAAAGAGAAACTAATCTGCTTGGCCTATGCTAATCTGTTTACAGAAGTTTAGGGCTTGTAAGTTTCTGAATGAATGAGTGGGTTTTGAAAGCTACTGCCTTTTGTTCGTGACATTGGATTTCAAAGGGTAGTGCTCTTTTTTATGTAGATTATTTCTTTGACAAAATTCTGTTAAATTCTTCAAAAAAAAAAAAAAAGCCTGTCATGGTTTTATGTAAAAGCTACTCCTGTGTATATTTTGGTGATATGATGGTTCAAGAAAGACACTTTTTGAGATACCTTATGTGTTTTGAGGATACTGTCAGTTCTTGCTTTTTTGATTAGAAGATTCATTTTGAATAGCAAACTTTAATTTCAAGCTGGTCTTCTCCATACACTAAGCATGTTTCTTTACGAACTGAATTTCCTTTCTTGTTGGTGTATGCTTGTAGAATACAGACTCATTTGAATATTTTATGCAGAATAAGTAGAAAATAGCTTAAGATATAAAAATCATATTTGCCAGAATCAAATCTAAAATACTTTTTTGCACTGTAATATTTTTAGGACCTTGTAAATATTAACAACAGAAGGGAAATGGTTAGTTGGTTCCATCATTCCCTCAATTGCCAGGTTCGGGAATCTGGGAATAATAAATGATTTTTTCCTCTCTCCTCTTCCCCCCATCCAGCCAGTTACCAAATCCAGTCCTGTTAGTCTATTTTTCTAATCTTTCTCTGGCCAGTCTTCTTTCTTTCCATACCAGTTACCACAATCCTGCTCCATACCACCATCATCTCTGATCCAAGACACCTGCAACAGCAGCCACTTGCTCTTCCTGCCTCCCATGGCGTCTCTAATTCTTCAGCCATATTTTGCTAATATGCAAATTTTAATGTCTTTTTTTGCTTAAAACCTTTAGGTGTTTTCTTTTACCTTAGCCTAACGTCCAAATTCCTTAACAGACTTAATCTTACTAGGTTCTCTGTGATCTAGTTCCTGCTTCACCTTTTTAGCTTCACCTTGTGTCAGGTTCTCTGCATCTCTCTCTCTCCCTTTCATTTTGAATCTGTGTTCTCACCTCACATTCTTTATGTCTGGAACATTTCTTTCTTGCCC
This sequence comes from Mirounga angustirostris, assembly GCF_029215605.1. Classification (NCBI taxonomy): domain Eukaryota; kingdom Metazoa; phylum Chordata; class Mammalia; order Carnivora; family Phocidae; genus Mirounga; species Mirounga angustirostris. The sequence continues at coordinate 120,368,073 of NW_026991714.1, forward strand.
TCCCACCCCCTTCCCCAAGTCTGGCTAACCTTAGTTTTTAGTCCAGCCTTAGTTTTGGAGTCTAAGCTTAAATGTCACTTTGGGGAGCTTTCTCTGGTTTTACTTCATCTGAGTTATTTGCACCAATATGTACTTCTGTCAATCATTACATATTTTGTAATTGTTTAATTGTTCTCCTCCCTGCTTGGATTTACATACACTCTGGAGAGAAGGGAGTATGTCTGATCTTTCTCTTTCCAGGAGAGTGCTTGGCTCTTAGTAGGTGCTCTACACATTTTTTTAAACGAATGAGTGATTTTCTTTCCTGTTTTAATAGCTGTCATGAGGGGCGCCTGGGTGGCTCAGTCGTTAAGCGTCTGCCTTCGGCTCAGGTCATGATCTCAGGGTCCTGGGATCGAGCCCCGCATCGGGCTCCCTGCTCCGCGGGAAGCCTGCTTCTCCCTCTCCCCCCTGCTTGTGTTCCCTCCCTCGCTGTCTCTCTCTCTCTCAAATAATAGCTGTCATGATTTTACCATAGTTTATGTATGTAGTAGAATATTTCCAGTGTTTTTCAGTGAGTCCTTATAGTTCAGCTATAGTTTTTCCCTAAGAAGACAAACTTTCACTATACCTTTGAATATTAGCCAGGGTTATAATTTTAAAAACACAATGTTATCAAAACTATTTTTTTTTTAAGATTTTATTTATTTGCGAGAGAGACAATGAGAGAGAGACAGAGAGCATGAGAGGGAGGAGGGTCAGAGGGAGAGGCAGACTCCCTGCTGAGCAGGGAGCTTGATGCGGGACTCGATCCCGGGACTCCAGGATCATGACCTGAGCTGAAGGCAGTCGCTTAACCAACTGAGCCACCCAGGCGCCCTATCAAAACTATTTTTAAAAGCGTATTGAATTCTGTGATAGTGTGGCCTTTTATAATGCAAATTGGATATGATACAGCTTTGCACTTGGTGTGATCAAATTTTTAGACCCTGCTTATAGTTTTATAAAGGTCTAGTTTTATACTTTGAATTGTAAGAATGTGGCAGAATTATCAAATACATAGTCAACTCTTGATTTGTGGGAGAGTTGAATCTTGGAAACAAACAAACTTTGAAACTCTAAAATTGCAAATATAGCATTTGAAGTTCTCTGTAAAATGCAGTGAAGTATTACTGAAAAATGTATGACTCTTTCAGACCCTTAATAAGAGACAAGTATACAAATGTAGGAGTCGAGAACAATGTTGCCCTTAAGATGTGAATGCTGGAAGGTCAGCTAAGCTCATTCACTAGCCACTTGCTCCCACAAAACCAAATTAATATATATTACGGCTTTCAGTGTTGCTTGCAAACAATTGTAATAATAACTGTTAAATCTTTGAATACTGCTGTTTTGCTTTGTGAGCCTTTCTCCAGTATCATTTATCACTTGGTTGGGGTTGGGCCATCGACAGTAAAGGCAGCCTTAGAGGAATTGTTAAGATATGTTTATTACAGAAGATGGTAAATTGAGTACCGTGGCTTACTACAGGTTTTTGTGTGTTTTTTTGTTTGTTTTTGTTTGCTTGTTTGTTTTTTAAAGATTTTATTTTATTTATTTGAGAGAGAGAGAGAACATGAGGGAGTAGGGTCAGAGGGAGAAGCAGACTCCCCGCTGAGCAGGGAGCCCGATGCGGGACTGGATCCCAGGACTCCGGGATCATGACCTGAGCCAAAGGCAGTCGCTTAACCAACTGAGCCACCCAGGCGCCCTGTGTTGTTGGGTTTTTTTAAGGTTGTTTTTCATACCTTTGCCAGATTATGCCGTAATTGGTTGAGGTGACTATTGTATATTGGTTAGCTAATAGGAAGATAGTTTTCCCTTGATCATATAAATTTAAAAATACAATTTAGAAAATTTTTCTTCAGTGATCTAAGCTATAAAGGTCATGTCTAAAATGTCTAGACAATAGTTATGATATGACTGCATTATTAGAAACTTTCTCAGGCCTCTGACATTTTTGCATTTGAAAATAATGCAGTGTTCAGAAAGCTTTCTGGAAAAAAAGGGAACACACCCTCTTATGAAAGAAACAAATTGCTACATTTGATCAGAACTTTGCTTAGTTTTGTTAATTCTCTCTGTATTGCTGATACTTCAGAGAAACATTGTTTCAACAGTCCTGTTCTACCAAATACAAGGAAGTTTCTTGATGTGGGGGAGGTTCCAGTGGATCCTTCCTACTGACAGGGAAAATGCTAAAATGATCTTGATGATCTCTAGGACAGCACAGGTTTTTTGTGTTTGTTAGGCCTGTTCCTCCATTACTGCTAATTTCAATCTGTTATAGGATTGACAGAAAGAACTATTGTAGATAATAATATGTCAAATATTTTATACTTTAAAAAAGTTAGGGACAAAAAAGCCAGGAAAGGCAGAAGAGGTATATAGAAGCTTTTACATTTCAGTCTGTATGGTAAATGCCTCCCTGTTCTTTGGTTTATTCCTCAGAGTACTTATATAAAGCGTTTTGTTGTTTTGTTTTTAAATTGTGATAAAATACACATGACATAAAATTCACCATTTTAACCATTTTAAAGTGCACAATTTTGTATGAACTTTGAAAGTAACAGATACTTCTTCTGAAGAACCTAGATTTTATCTTTAAGATAAAGTCATGCAAAAGGCTATAGCTTGATGGGTGGGTCAAGAGTAGAGGTTAGAAGAAAATGTCCTAAAGGAAATAACTGGTTGTACTATTTCAGCATTCGTTTAATGAGTATTTACAGAATGCTTTCTATGTTCTAGGTACTAGAGGTACAACAGAGAACAAAAATAGAGTCCCCATTTAAAAAAATTTTTTTTTAAAGATTTTATTTGTTTCTCAGAGAGAGAGTGTGAGTGGAAGCATGGTGGGGGGAGGGAGAAGCAGACTTCCTGCTGAGCAGGGAGCCCAGTGCTGGGCTTGATACCAGGGTCCTGGGATCATGACCAGAGCCGAAGGCAGACGCTTAACCTACTGAGCCACCCAGGTGCCCCTAGAATCCCTATTTTAAGGAGTTATGTTCTAGTGTGGTAGTGAGGAAATGCAGTTTAATCTAGCGTGCACCTGGCCTTGCACCTGGCTTTGGTGTGGTTTCACATCTTTATGTTGATTCTCAGTGTACTGTGTGGTGTCTTAAAGTAATCTTCCTTGTTTAAAGAATATAACATTAGCATAGTTTCAAATTACCCACGATATGAACTAGAAGGTATATATTTAAAAACATCAGTCTAGGGGCATCTGGGTGGCTCGGTCGTTAAGCGTCTGCCTTTGGCTCAGGTCATGGTCCCAGGGTCCTGGGATCGAGCCCCACATTGGGCTCCCTGCTCCGCGGGAAGCCTGCTTCTCCCTCTCCTACTCCCCTTGCTTGTGTTCCCTCTCTCGCTATGTCTCTGTCAAATAAATAAATAAAATCTTAAAAAACAAAAACATTGGTCTAGAGAATTTCTTGGAAGTTGTTTCTTTTGACCATAACTTTCTTGCCTAATAATATGTGAGACTTAATACAGTGTTTATATTAAATATTTAATTTATCTTCTTATTCCCTAAGTCACACAGAAAAGTAAAAAAATTCAAATAGTTTGTTTTAAATTTTACTGCACTTTTAAATTAAAAAAAAAAAACGTATAACAAAATAGACAAACTTGACTGATAATTCTCTTAGTTAAGATTACAAAGCTTTCCTTGTGAGGTATTCTGCTAGTTGACCTTATACTATTTTTCTTCTCTTTTTTTAAAGATTTTATTTATTTATTTGACACAGAGAGACAGAGAGGGAACACAAGCAGGGGGAGTGGGAGAGGGAGAAGCAGGCTTCCCGCTGAGCAGGGAGCCCGACATGGGGCTCCATCCCAGGACCCTGGGATCATGACCTGAGCTGAAGGCAGATGCTTAACGACTGAGCCACCCAGGCGCCCCGACCTTATACTATTTTTCAAAGAGATTTTTAAATTTATTCTGAGAATATGGAGGTCGGACGTAGATTGAAGAAGTTATATATATATATATATATATATATATATATATATATATATATATATATATATTTTTTTTTTTTTTTTAAAGTAATCTCTGCCCCCCAACGTAGACTTAAACTCACAATGGTGAGATCAAGAGTTGCATGTTCTACCGACTGAGCCAGCCAGGCACCCCTATACCTTTTTTTTTTTTTTTTTAATTTTCAACTGGTTTAGGAGTGGAAATGCAACATATACTTGTTTATTAACAATGAAGTAGTAACATAGGACATCGTTCAAAATGCCTATGATTTCTGTCTGTATCTTTTTATATCTTTACTTCATGAATTATCATAATGCAAACAGCTGAAGAGAAGAGGGGTTAGATTGCAGCTGCCAGCATAACCTCTACAAACTTCCACGTACTCTTTCCTTTTTCTAGTCAGTCTTTAGAGCAATTGCCTGAAGTCACAGGTTGGTAAACAAAACATGAATCATGTCTTATATAATTCTCTCTGAATTAAAATCAGAATTGAAAATGGGCCAGATTTCTTATCAGTAAATTCATAACCAGTAGGTATTATCAAATATAATTGCCTTATATTTTATTTAAATTATTCTTCCAGTCTTTGGTACCTTTCATACAGCTTGACATCTGTTACCTCTTTCTCCTCCATCTGTCTATCTTTCAAAAAATGAAGAATGGCATTTTTTTCCTACTAGCAGTTCTGCAAGAGAAGTTTTAGCCAAAAGAGGTATTGTGGTAAGTACTGTGTTTCCTCAGTTAGCCCCTCTTTTAACTTCCTTTCTCTTCTGACCACCTAGCTTCTGTCACACCCTCCCTCACTGAGGCCCCTATCCGCCCTCCAACATAATACTGACCCTGTCTCAATGCCCTTTAGAAACCTTTCCCCCACCAGTTCACTGTACCAGCCTTTTCCATTGTGTCCTGGCCCTGATGCTTACCCTGCTTGCCTCATAGCTGGCTACCATGGGGTAACAGGTCAGACTGCCCTCTTGTCAGATCCTGGTCTGCTCATCCCTTTGTTCTTCCTTTTGTGTGGTGTTTATTCTGCTGTTCTGGATAGAGGAAGGGAGAACTCCAAAAAAAACCACAACAACAACAAAGTATTCTTGTATCCCCATTCCTCTATTCAGAGAGGCAAGTTTGGCTACCACCAAGGTGGAAGATGTAAGGATAATTAGGCCTGGATTAGGTGAGAGAGTGAGCTGATCTGTTACCACCAGGACAGTTGGCTGCTGGAGAAACAGATGTTACATGACATGGCATTGGGATAAAGGCTTTGCATAAAAGAGAGGCAAGAGGAACTGTGTGGCTTTGAGACAGGATCAGCATTAGGTTAGAGAGAAGTCAAAGGTCTTTGGCCAGGAGTGTGGTTCTAATGAAGCTGGGTAGCAGGAGACTAAAGGAAAGTTTAGAAAGGGTGGAGATTTTTGAAGGAATACAGTGCCTACTTCATGGTCTCTTTCTCAGTTTGCTATTTGGAGCAGGTATAACTTGATGTTCAGAATGCTAAAATACTGCTGGGCTGATCTTATCACTTACTGAAACATTACCTTAACATCAGTTCTGTTTTTTTGTTTTGTTCTGTTTTTTTAGATTTATTTGAGAGAGAGAGAGAGTGGGAGGAGGGGCAGAGGGAGAGAGAATCACAAGCAGACTCCCTGCTGAGTGTGGGAGCCTGATGCAGGGCCTGATCTCATAACCCTGAGATCATGACCTGAGCCAGACGCTTAACCGACTGAACCACCAGTTCTGTTATTTTTATAACTTGTTTTTACATAATATAGCTATTGCAGATTAAGGGTGTTTCTCAAAGGAAGAAAAAAAATTCTAATATAGCTCACTTTTTTTTAGCACACATTCTTTACTTAAAAATGATACTTAAACTTGGCCCCAAGAAACTTGCACTTTTCTTTATAATTTTAATTATAGTAAATACCAACTAAAGAATTATTTGAATACTGAGCAGAGACATTGCAGAGACACTGTGCAAAGTATTGTGACAGACAGAAAGAATCATTGAAGGAGGTGAAGCCTCATGAGCATAAGACATCTTGTGACAGATTAGTGTAAGAGAAGCCACAAAACAGCATAACAAATACCAAAATGGTTATTCAAGATGAGAATTCATGTGCATTTCAGAAGAGGAATTCCTCTCTGTCATTCAGCAGTCTGAGATGGTTTCAAGAGGGTAAAGGACTTTAAATCCTGATGGATGGGAGCTAGCTGAAAAATTGAGCCAAGAAAAGACATTCCAAGTGGAGAATGGTATAGAAGATGGTATGGAAGAAATTGTGAAAATCAAAAAGGTCCATGTTTGGGAGGTACTTTTTTGTTTTTTATTACTATCTGATAGGTAATGATGAGCCATTGACAGTTTTAGAGTGAGGTAATAATTTGATCAAAAGATGCTTTAGGAAGTAAATCTGGCAATAAGATCATGTTACCTTGAAGTTAGGCTCACCGGGCAGTTGAAAGTGTGACTCCCAGATGGACTAGATTTGGGGATGATTTGTGGTTTAAACAAATAACAATATAGTTTCCTCAGGGTGAGGAGCCAAGGATTGATTATGGGAGAATGTACGTATTAAGGGTTAGAGATACCAGAGGAAGAATTGAGAATTCAGATAAGAACTGGGTAATATAATGAGAAAACTTAGGAAGAAAAGTATCTTAAAAATGGGGTACTTGCTGATATCAGATGTCATAGAAGAGTCAATAAAATTGGATTTAACCAAAAAAAAAATTGGATTTGGAGTTTACAGGTTCATTGGTGACCATCAGGTGTGCCATTCAGTAGAAGAGAAGAATTGAAACTTGACTGATAAGGATTAAATTGTGTATAGTGAGGAAATAAAAGAAGTGATTTTAAACACTTGTTCATGATGCTTGGCAGTAAAAAAGAAAAAGTATGCTGGAAGATGAAAGTCAAGCAGTTTATTTCCTCTTTAGAGACAGACCTCTGCATATTTGAAGGTAGAAGGGAATGGCTTAATAAGGCAGTGATTTAAGGTATTAGAGAAAGGATAATTGAATGAAGATAGAAGGGGATGGTATCAAGGAAACAGTGGGACAATATCTAAGCCTTGAAGAGGAGTGAGGATAGTCTTTCCATTTGAAATAGAGAGGATGAGTGTAAAGAGCAATCTTTAGAGGTAGTGAGGAGAGAACTTGAGATAATTTGTGTTCCAAAGCCTAGAGATCTACTCAGTAAAGTAAATAGTCCATTCCTTTTTTTTTTTTTTTTTGCTTGAGGAAAGTGGAAATGATTGGGGAGAACTTTGGAAACTGTCCATTTTCTTTTAACTTCTTACACACAGATTTATAAACAGGTTAGTATTGTCACTTCCTGATAGTGTTCGTTTTGCAGCCAGCTTTGCTTTCAATCAAAAAAGCAGAATCTGGGGCGCCTGGGTGGCTCAGATGGTTAAGCGTCTGCCTTCAGCTCAGGTCATGATCCCAGGGTCCTGGGATCGAGTCCCGCATCGGGCTCTCTGCTCCTTGGGAGCCTGCTTCTCCCTCTGCCTCTCTCTCTCTCTCTCTCTGTCTCTCATGAATAAAAAAAAAAAAAAAAAAAGCAGAATCTGGGACACTGGGTGGCTCAGTTGGTTAAGCGTCTGCCTTCGGCTCAGGTCATGATCCCAGGATCCTTGGATTGAGTCCCACTCGGGGACTTCTGAGGGCTTCTCCCTCTGCCTGCCACTCCCCCCGCACGCACTCTCTCTCTTACACACACAAATAAATAAATAAAATCTTAAAAAAAAAAAAAAAAGCAGAATCTCTGTTATGGAAAAAGAATTATGTAGTATTTGAAATCTTTCCAGAGGTGCAGTCTAAGGAACTTGGCATCAGATAAGTCAAAGATATGACAAATGTTATGTTACGTAAGGAAAAAAAAATGAAAAAAGAAAAAACTCACAATGATGCAAAACTGTAAAATATGCCTAAATTACCTAGTTTTACCCTCCAGAGTAAGAGGTTAAGTGAAGTTAAGTAAACTTCCCTAAGTCCTCCAACATGTGACAGAAGTAGGACCTTTAAGAGTCTCCTAACTTCAGTCTAGTGTGTTTTCCATTTTGCCCCAGTTTTCTATAGGAAAGTCCTAAATCTGTGTGAACTGTACACATATAAGAGAGCCCAATATTGTGAGGGTTTTTTTGTTTGTTTTTTTAAAGAGCAGGAGAGGAAAGGAGAGAGAGGTCGGACGGGGCAGAGGGAGAGGGAAAGAGAGAATTCCAAGCAGGCTCCACACCCAGCGTGGAGCGAGATGCAGGGCTGGATCTCACAACCTGGAGATCATGACCTGAGCCGAAATCAAGAGTCACCACCCAGGTGCCCCAAGAGCCTGATACTGTTATAAAGAATACATGCAGCAGGTCCACTTAGAGTAGCATAAATTTGACCTAAGACTAACCATTTCTTTTTAATAAAACTTAACTTAATTTTTGATAATTTTGCCTGTCGTATAATATGTAAGATTTTTTTTTTAAAGATTTTATTTATTTTAGAGAGAGTACAAGCAGGGGGGAGGGGCAGAGGGAGAGGGAGATGCAGACTCCCCGCTGAGCAGGGAGCCCGAAGCGGGGCTCGATCCCAGGATCCTGAGATCATGACCTGAGCCGAAGGCAGATGCTTAACCAACTGAGCCACCCAGGCGCCCCGGAAGATTTTTTTTTTTTTAAAGTAGGCTCCATGTCCACTGTGGGGCTTGTCTCATGACCCTGAGATCAAGAGTCGCCTGCACTACCAACTGAGCCAGCCAGACACCCATAATATAGAATATTTAAAATGAATTTTTTGGGGGGCGCCTGGGTGGCTCAGTCGTTAAGCGGCTGCCTTCGGCTCAGGTCATGATCCCAGAGTCCTGGGATCGAGCCCCACATCGGGCTCCCTGTTCAGCGGGAAGCCTGCTTCTCCCTCTCCCACTCCCCCTGCTTGTGTTCCCGCTCTCACTGTCTCTGTCAAATAAATAAATAAAATCTTTAAAAAAAATGAATTTTTTGGGGCGCCTGGGTGGCTCAGTCGTTAAGCATCTGCTTTTGGCTCAGGTCATGATCCCAGGGTCCTGGGATCGAGCCCCGCATCGGGCTCCCTGCTCGGCGGCAAGCCTGCTTCTCCCTTTCCCACTGCCCCTGCTTGTGTTCCCTCTCTTGCTGTACCTCTCTCTGTCAAATAAATAAATAAAATCTTTAAAAAAAAAATGAATTTTTGTCTTGATAATTACAGAAAGTTGTTCATAGATGATTGAAATTTTTTTTAAAGCCTTTTTAAATTTTTTATTTCTTAAAGATTTTATTTATTTGTCAGAGGGAGAGAGCACAAGCAGGGGGAGTAGCAGGCAGAGGGAGAAGCAGGCTCCCCGCTGAGCAAGGAGTCCAATGTGGGACTTGATCCCAGAACCCTGGCATCATGACCTGAGCTGAAGGCAGATGCTTAACCTACTGAGCCATCCAGGCATCCCAGATGTTTGAAATTTCTTTTTGCAAATTTCATGGACAAAATCATACGGTCATGGCAATGTGCAGATGTTTGTTGTGGAGGTTCAGAGATGATTCTCATGAACTTTAACATCACAACTCGATTTAAAGATGAAAATAATTCAAGGGGCATTCTGAGAATTATGTATGGGATGGGTGAGGGAAATCATTTTATGGGAAAGGGATTTGTGTCGGACTTAGTCTTAGAACTTTTAAATAACACCAGCTGTCAAAAAAATGTTTTCTCCCTTCCTTTTCTTTAACTATCTGAGTCCCTGTTCACCAAATCCTGTAGCAAAACCCGATGAATGAATGGGTAAAGGCAAGTATTTAGATAGCATTGAATTAATAAGGAGAAATATTGTGTTAGCAGGTGGAATGTGTCTGTGTTTAGTGTATATATAAAGTAAATTAATTTTCGCATGTCTTATAAAAATTTTCTTTGTAATCATTCTGTGTGCCATTCAGTATATTGGAAGCAGAAACTGTGTTGTATTACTCTGCTTTATGCCACTGGCTTTTTTATTACCTCACATATTTTTCTTGAAATTTGTCCTTCCTACATACCCTTAACTATAAATTTGAACCTTACCTCTTAGTGTTTTGTTCTGAAGCAGTTAAGAACTTTTCATAGTACTCTTAGCGTTCTTGAATGAAAAAGATCTATTTTAGTTCTATTTCTTACTACTTACAATGATTTTGTGCTTATTAGTGACTGGCTAGTTTGATAAATACTACCAGAAAAAGAAAAGAACGATCCTGCCCATTTCCTCTGCCTCTTAAAGGTTTATCTTTTCTTCGAAAAGGCTTTCAGAGCTTTGTTGTGTAATTTTTTAGCTCTCAGTGATAGAAAAATAATTCCAGAAGTAAAATATGAGCTTCATTGGGACCTTACTTTCTGTTCCTCATTAGATGAAATTTGAAAATATATTCATTAAATCTCCCCTTGTATAGGATCGGGCAGTCAATATAACTTTGCCCCTTTTCATCCTCCATCTTTTTAAAAAATGTTTTTACAGATTTATTTATTTTAGAGAGAGAGCGTGCGAATGCATGTGTGCAAGTGGTGGGGAGGGGCAGTGAGAGAGGAGAAGCAGACTCCCAACTGAGTGTGGAACCGGCCTCGGGCTCCATCTCACCACCCTGAGATTATGACCTGAGCCGGAAACCAAGAGTTGGATGCTCAATCGACTAACCCACCCAGGTGCCCCATCCTCCATCTTTTTTAAAAGTACCCATTTATTTCATATATGAAGTATGAAGCTGCCTTCTTTTCATTACCTGTGGCATTCACTTTGCCTTATTGAGCCTGATTAGTAGTGTGATAGGAAAGCTAAACCTATATTATGATATGTGGATAGTTGGTGGTAGTTACTTGTGACTTTGCCTTTCTAAAACCTTAGGATTTTCCTGTATTCCAAAATGACAGTAACACACTGTTCCACTTCTTACCTATTCCAGGTATAAGGCATTGTGATATTATTCCAAGCTTTATTCATTGGATACATGGCAGAATTGGAATTTGAACTGTGGTGTTGTGGCTCTAGAATTGATGCCATTATGCTGTATGCCTTTGGAAACATTTTACTCAGAGATCTTATTTATTGCCATATTTATCACTTCTATACAAATGACCCCATATACCTATATACCTTTAGTCTCAACTCTTCCTGAACTTCAGAGCTCTATTCCAGCTATCCGTTTTGGTCTCTCCTAGCTATCCTGTCCCCACCACTAGTAAACTTACCATCTTTTCCCATCATATTTTCTCTACTAGTTCTTCCCATTTTTAAAAATGACATCTTCATTTTCTAAGATTCAGAGTCTGAGAGTCCTTTAATTTTCTTGACATTTCATTATTGCACCATGTATGTTTATCCTCTGCAGCCTCTCTCCCAACTTCTTTTTTTTTAATTAAAAAAAATTTTTTTTAAAGAAGATTTTACTTATTTAGGGCGCCTGGGTGGTTCAGTTGTTGAGCGTCTGCCTTCGGCTCAGGTCATGATCTCAGGATCCTGGGATGGAGTCCCACATTGGGCTCCCTGCTCAGCTGGAAGCTTGCTTCTCCCTCTCCTGCTCCCCCTGCTTGTGTTCCCTCTCTCGCTGTGTCTCTGTCAAATAAATAAAAAAAATCTTTAAAAAAAGAATAAGATTTTACTTATTTATTTGAGAGAGAGAGAGCACACAAGCCTAGGAAGGAGCAGAGGGAGAAGCCGACTCCCCGCTGAGCAGGGAGCCCAATGCCAGGCTCTATCCTAGGACCCCGAGATCCTGACCTGAGCCAAAGGCAGCTGCTTAACTAACTGAACCACCCAGGCGCCCCTCTCCCAACTTCTTTATAGGCTTCTCGCCATGATGGTAGTTTAGTTCTGCACTTTTAGCCTAAAACTCTCTAAAAGTTTTCTTCCATTACACTTCATGCTTCACACTGCTGCCAGATTAATCTTCCTAAAATAGCGCTCCAGTTCCACCAGGACCTTTGTGGTCGACCTATTAAGGTCCATCTCATACACCATTTATTTTATGAAGCCTTTTCAGTATTACACAGTTGGGGATATATAGTATTTGCTCCCTCTGTTCCCACTCTTCAGAGCACTTTGTATTTCTTTTCTGACACAATGTTATTGTATCCTGTATTCTAATTATTTGTGTACTTGCCTTCCTACTTACCCTACCCCCAATTGCAAGTTCCTTAAGAGTAGAGATTCTCCTGTAGCCCTAGAATAGGTCTTCGTTCATAAATGCTCAATACATTTATTGACTTAAACTTACACCAATGAGGAAACACGTTTCAGAATAATCATTATATTTTTGTTATTTTAGGCTTGACCGTCTTTTTATCTTACTGGATACGGGCACTACTCCAGTTACAAGAAAAGCTGCTGCACAGCAACTTGGAGAAGTGGTAAAGCTTCATCCCCATGAACTAAATAATCTTTTATCTAAAGTAAGAACTCTTTTTTTCTTTTAGTATAACGCAGTTGTAGAAATTTGTGGATAGGAATATAACAATAGAAATTCTTATTTTTATTTAGTGGCAGTTTGTGGTCTTCAAATTCCATTAAATATCTTACTATTTCTCCAGATATTTTTTTAAATTTGGTCTTTCTTTTTTGTCACAAGATTTAAAATATTTTGGGTTTTTTTGCATCAAGTTTAATTGTCTAAGTGATTTGACAATATACAACCTTTTGCCTGTGGCACAAATTTGAATCTGACCCAATTTGGTAATGAACTACGTTGTTAATCTAGTTTGTTAGTGGTCTGACTTGTTCTTAACGGCTAGTAATTATATCTAGTTGGCAGTCTTCAAATGGATTGAGTACTCATGGGAAATGATTGAAATATATGAGAAGCTAGTTATCATTACATTTTAAGTTATCACCTGTTTGAAAGTGGAGGCTTTCTGCTTTGGTGGATCAGTGTTTTTCATAATACCAGCCCATATTCTTACCCTAAGCAATGGCTGTATTTTTACTGAACTCTGGCTTGTAGAAGTGTGCCTGATGATGGTAAGCAACACATTCCATGTGTTTAATAATTCTCTGGCATGCAGGGGCGCCTGGGTGGCTCAGTCAGTTGAGCATCCACCTCTTGGTTTCAGCTCAGGTCGTGATCTCATGGGTCGTGGGATCGAGCCTCATGTGGCTCTCTGCCCTTACCCCCAATCCTCCCTCCTTGCGTGCATGCACATGTTCTCTCTCTCTCTCTCTCTCTAAAATAAATCTTTAAAAAAATTTTTTCTGGCATACAAAGTAAAACCTGGAATGCTTTGTGTGTTGGGGGGCTCAGGTGGGAATAGAGGATAGGGTTGGGGAGCAATATCGAAATCCCAAGATCCCTCTCTTCCTCCTGGCTGGCATTCCTTCCTTCCTTCCTCCCTTCTTTCCTTCTTTCCTTTTAAAGATTTTATTTACTTATTTGAGAGAGAGAGCATATGAGCAAGGGATAAGAGGGAGAGGGAGAAGCAAACTCCCCACTGAGCAGGCAGGTAGCCCGATGTGGGGCTTGATGCCAGGACCCCAGGATCACAACCTGAGCCAAAGGCAGACACTTAACTGACTGAGCCACCCAGGCGCCCCTTACCCCCTCCTTTGATTCTCATTTGTCCCTTCTTGATTCATATGAGTAGGAGTTCTAAGGCCTTGTGAATATACAAATCTGTATGATATGGTTCCCACCATGAGGGCTGACAGTAACTGTCTTTTCCAATATATTTACCACTTAGATATTATCAGGATTTTCTAACCAATACGTAGAGGAAGAGACAGTGATTTGATATCCACAGGCTCCATGTTCTCAGAATGGAGAAGGATGCATATTAGACACTATTCTCAATATGTAAGGTAGAGGGATAGAGATGCATACTCATTTCTTTTGACCCCAGAGGAAAAGATGGGGGACTGAATGAGCAGAAACTGGAGACTGGGAGCAAAACTAATTTGTGCTGAACTGAGAAAAGGTTTCCAGCCTTCTGAGTTCTGTTCTGCTTAACTTAGATCCTGGCATATTGGCTGTCATCAAATAATTCCAAAAGAGGCAAAGTTTGTCTTTCATACCTTCTCACCTCTTAACCTCTTTTCTCTCCCCTCAGTGTTTTCCTGTTGCCTTTTGGTTTTTTTTTAAACTGCTTATTGTACAATTCAGTTGTTTTATTTTACATTTTTAAAGATTTTTTTTAAGATTTTTTTTTTAAGATTTTATTTATTTATTTGACAGAGAGAGACACAGCAAGAGAGGGAGCACAAGCAGGGGGAATGGGAGAGGGGAAGCAGGCTTCCTGTGGAGCAGGGAGCCCGATGTGGGGTTTGATCCCAGTACCCTGGGATCATGACCTAAGCTGAAGGCAGACACTTAATGACTGAGCCACCCAGACGCTCCTTAAAGATATTTTTTTTTTTTAAGATTTTATTTTCAGGTAATCTCTGCACCCAGTATAGGGCTTGAATTTACAACCCCAAGACTCAGAGTCACATGCTCCACCCACTGAGCCAGCCAGGTGCCCCTCAGTGATTTTTTTTTTTATTTTTAAATTTTAAAATATTTATTTATTTGACAGAGAGAGAGAGGTAGCGAGAGCAGGAACACAAGCAGGGGGAGTGGGAGAGGGAGAAGCCGGCTTCCCGCAGAGCAAGGAGCCTGATGCAGGGCTCGATCCCAAGACCCTGGGATCACAACCTGAGCCGAAGGCAGATGCTTAATGACTGAGCCACCCAGGCGCCCCGCCCCTCAGTGATTTTAGATATGTGCAATCATCACCACAACCTAATTTTAAAGCATTTTTATTTCCCCAAAAAGAAACCTCATGCCCATTAGCAGTCACTCTCCATCACTCTCCCTCCCATACCTAGTCCTAGGCAACCCCAATCTACTTTCTGCCTATAGATTTGCCTATTGTGAAAATTTTATATTAATGTGACTGGTTTCTTTCACTTAAAATAATATTTTTAAGGTTCTTTCATATTGAAGCTTGTCTCATTACTTCATTCCTTTTTATTACCAAATATTCCATTGTATGGATGTGATCTGAATATATTATGTGGATATACCACATCTTATCTGTTCATCAGTTGGTGGACATTTGGGTTGTTTCCACTTTTTGGCCTTTGATGAATAATGCTGCTGTGAAAATTCATGTACAAGTTTTTGTGTGGGGTGTATGTTTTCATTTCTCTTGGGTTTATACCTGTGGATAGAATTGCTGGATCATATAGTAACTATGTTTAACTTTATGAGGAACTGCCAGGCTGTTTTCCAAACTCGCTCCATTGTTTTACATTCCTAACAGTAGTGTATGAGAGAGCTGATTTTTTTTTACATCCTTGCCAGTGCTTGTTATTAACTGACTTTGATTATTTCCATACTAGTGAGTGTTAAGTGATATGTCATTGTAGTTTTGACTTGCATTTTCCTGGTGACTAGTGATGTTGAGCATCTTTTCATGTGTTTATCGACCCTTGGTGTATCTTTTTTGGAGAACTGTCTCTTCAGATCCTTTACCCATTTCTTCTTTTTTGGAGGGGGGACGACAGAGGGAGAGGGATGGAGAATCTTAAGCAGGCTCCATGCCCAATGTGGAGCCCAGTGTGGGGCTTGATCTCATAACCTTGAGATCATGACCTGAACTGAAATCAAGAGTCAGATGCTTGACCGAGTAAGTCACCCAGGCGCCTCTAGATCCTTTGCCCATTTTTTTTTTTTAAGATTTTATTTATTTATTTGAGAGAGAGAATGAGATAGAGAGAGAGAGAGCATGAGAGAGGGGAGGGTCAGAGAGAGAAGCAGACTCCCTGCTGAGCAGGGAGCCCGATGTGGGACTCGATCCCGGGACTCCAGGATCATGACCTGAGCCGAAGGCAGTCGCTTAACCAACTGAGCCACCCAGGCGCCCTCCTTTGCCCATTTTTAAGTGGGGTATTTGTTCTTTTAATATTGAGTTGTAATAGTTCTCTATATATTTTGGATACAAGCTTCTTAAAAGGTATTTCATTTGCAAATATGTTCTTCCAGTCTGTGGTTGTCTTTTCACTTTCCTGATTGTATCCTTTGAAGCATAAAAGTTATTAATTTTGGGGCGCCTGGGTGGCTCAGTCGTTAAGCGTCTGCCTTCGGCTCAGGTCATGACCCCGGGGTCCTGGGATCGAGCCCCACATTGGGCTCCCTGCTCCGCGGGAAGCCTGCTTCTTTCTCTCCCACTCCCCCTCCTTGTGTTCCTTCTCTCGCTGTGTCTCTCTCTGTCAAATAGATAAATAAAATCTTAAAAAAAAAAAAAAGTTATTAATTTTGATTTAGTCAGATTTATCCTTTTTTTCATATCCCTTGTGCTTTTTGGGATTATATCTAAGAAATCTTGCCTGATCAAAGGTCACAAAAATTTACCCCTGTGTTTTCTTCTAAGAATTGTATAGCTTTAGATCTTACTTTTAGACTTATGGCTCATTTTGAGTGTGTGTGTGTGGTGTTAGGTAGGGGTTCACAATCATTTTGTTGCCCTAGCACCGTTTGTGGAAAAAACTATTCTTTCCCCATTGAATTGTCTTGGCATTCTTGTTGAAAATCAGTTGACTATAGAGAGTTCTATTTCTAGACTCTCAGTTCTGTTCCATTGATCTGTGTATCTGTCCTTTTGCCAGTACCACATAGTAAGTTTTGATCAAGAAGTGTGAGTATACCAACTTTATTATTCTTTTTCAAGATTGTTTTGGTGACCCTGGGTCCCTTGCATTTCCATATAAATTTTAGGATCAACTTGCCCATTTCTGCAAAAAAAGTGAGCTGGGATTTTGATAGGAATTTTGTTGAATCAGTAGATCAATTGAGGGAGTATTACTCTCTTAACAGTATTAAATCTGTAGATCCACAAACATGAGGTGAGGTGTCTTTCTGTTTATTTAGATCTTATTTCCTTTCTTTCAATGGTATTTTGAATTTTTCTGTAATTTTCCGTATATGAGTCTTGTACTTTAAGTTTACATTTAAGTATTTTATACTTTTTGGTGCTATTATAAATGGGATTTTAAAAATTTTATTTTCCAATTGTTTATTGCAAGTATTTAGCAAAACAGTTGATTTTTGTATATTGATTTTATATCTTCCCATCCTGCTGAACTCATTTGTTCTTTCTGCTAGTTTTTACAACTTAACTCTTTGCATTAAGTAATGGGACTTAATGAAAATACACATTTTGCTTTTTACTATATTAAAAGGTAGGTTATTTTTAAATGTACTTAAGTTAACTAAAAGTTTCCTGTTTCCTTTCTTTTTAAGGGGTAGTGATATTTCCTGTGAATGATAGAATCTTGTAAATGATATTAATAATTCCAAGGTGTTTTATATAAATTTTTATGTAAAGTCCAACGGCTGCTAAATTATAAATTAATAACAAGTAAATTTGTATTTCTCTGCTCTGGCTACTTTGAACAAACAGTATTTTGGTATAACTATTTTATCTTATAATTTTTTAAGGTGTTGATATATTTAAGGAGTACAAATTGGGATACCCGGATTGCAGCAGGACAAGCTGTTGAAGCTATAGTGAAAAATGTACCTGAGTGGAATCCAGTACCAAGAACCAAACAAGGTGCTTTTAAGTGGTAAAAATAGTTTGCAGTAACAGTCTACCTATAGAATTAACTATACATTTTATATTTTAATAATTTCAATTTTAATTTAAAGGCTTAATTCTCAGGTACAGCTTTGTCAGGAAATGACAATGAATAAGGTGATTTTCACCATACTTTTTTTTTTTTTTTAAGATTTTATTTATTTGAGACAGCTTTTGCGTATGTGCATGCTTGAGGGGTGGGGAGGGGCAGAGGGAGAGGGAGAAGCAGACTCCTTGCTGAGCACGGAGCCCGATGTGGGGCTCAATCCCAGGACCCTGAGATCATGACCTGAGCTGAAGGCAGACAGCCAACTGAGCGACCAAGGCGCCTCTTTCACCTTGCTTTTAAAAAACTACTTGATAAAGTATGTTTTCATATATATTTTTAAAATTATTAACTGTACAGTATGCTGGACTTAAAGAGATTATTGCTTCCCTCAGGAATTTATGTCCTAAAAAAAGAACTAAATAATGCAGTGTAAATATTTGAAGCAGTGTTTTTTCTTGTTGCTGGGAGAATAGTGTAATTATTTTCTAAATTTAAGCACAATTATTTATGGATATTTGGAGGGGTCTTTAGTTTCTAATGTGTCCTTTAGATGTCTTGTAGTAGAAATTATTTTTCTGACTGCTTGCAACAATATTTAAGAACGAGCATATGCTTTTAAAAATTTGTAAAGATACGCACTTTAAGTGAAATTATTTTTTAAAGATTTCATTTATTTGTCAGAGAGAAAGGGGGGGAGCACAAGTAGGGGAGCATCAGTCAGAGGGAGAAGCAGGCTCCCCGCCGAGCAGGGAGCCCGATGTGGGACTCGAACCCAACGTGGGACTCGATCCTGGGATCATGACCTGAGCTGAAGGCAGATGCTTAACCGACTGAGCCACTCAGGCATCCCTTAAGTGAAAATTTAATGTGGTGCAACCTGATTACATTTTCAAGTCACTTTGATAACCTCACTTTTATCATACATTTTAGCTTGTCTAAAATTTTGCTTTAATTATCTGGCACCTATTATGTTGAGAGACTGTATTAATTTGTCCTCGCTCATCAAATGAAATACATAACCAGAAGAAGTTATAACTTGTTTTAGAAAGGAGCTTTTTCTTTTTTAGCTTATTTTCCCTGCTTATTTTGGTATATAGAGATGTTAGAACTCAGATTCTTTTTACAAAACATGAAATTAGTTACACCAGCATTAAAATTTATGGTAAGGTTGCTTGTCATCACTGGAAAACTTAAAATAATTATAGTTTAGTTTAATAAATGAATTATATGCAAATAGTAGCTAAACAAAGTATTTAAAGTCAGTGACCAATTAAAAGATATTTAAAAATTTATAATGGCATAACCTTTTTTGAAGAGGAATACAAAACATTTTATGATGCTTTTAGGCCTCAGATGGATATATAATTTTAGCAATTTACCAGGAGATTATAATTTGCTCATATTATGAGGAGTCCTATTGAATGAAGAGTTGATTTGTGTCATAGATACTCCTTAGCTATAGGGACGAATGATGCTTATTAGCTTATATATGAATATATTCTCTAAATATGTTTGTTTTCCAAATTAGTACTATGATGAACTCAGGCTGTTACCTTGGTAGTGTTTTCAAACAGTTAAAACAGTAAATAGAGACTATATATATATATATATATACACACACACACACATAATATATATATTTTTAAAGATTTTGTCAGAGAGAGGGAGAGCATGTGCACAAGCAGGGGGAGCAGCAGCAGAGGGAGAAACAGGCTCCCCACTGAGCAAGGAGCCCAATGCGGGACTTAATTCCAGGACCCTGGGATCGTGACTTGAGCTGAAGGCAGATGCTTAAGTGACTGAGCCACCCAGGTGTCCTAATACAATATGATATTTAACATACATATTTCAATATGGGATGCATTTCTTCATATAATAATATGCCTTTTTAGTGAAAAACAGCTATACATACACCGACATTCTGATAGTTTGTACAAGGGGAGCCACCAACTACATAGTTTATTCATAAATAAGAGCTGATCATAAATAAATCCACAATAGCTTTTCTACTTCCTCTGCCTTTTATTTTTCTTAAAATGTTATACTACCACCCCAAGTAATGCTGTTTTCTTTCATTCTACACTTCGGCTTTATGATCAAATTAAATATTTTTCAACCTCATTTAGAATCTACTTCAGAAAGTGCTATGGAAGATTCACCTACTACAGATCGATTGAATTTTGACAGATTTGATATATGTAGATTGTTACAGCATGGGGCATCACTTTTGGGATCTGCTGGTGCAGAATTTGAAGTACAAGATGAAAAATCAGGTATGTAGTAGTCCTATAGAAGAAAGTCTGAAATGTTTGTGTTCAGGCTAAAATATTACTTGGTATGCTACATATCAGTCATGCAAAATCTTAATAAATGTTACAAAATGTAAATTGAAGTATGCAGTTGGGGAAGGGGAGGCATTGTGGGTGGAGAAGATAACCAAAAGTATTTGGTCTAAAAATATGCTATATGAATATTTTCCTCCTTTTAAGTGAATGTGTACCATATCTATACGTTGTTAATAGATACATATTAGTATTTCATCAGGCTTTTTATTATGTAATAGAGAAATTATAAAGTGTTCCCCAAGAGCCTTGGTTGAATAGATTTTAAAAGCCAGGATTAGTACAGTTTGTGATACTGTTTTCATAATTCTGGACATTTGAGAGGCTTTATGACAGCTTTCTTTTTATCATGTGTTTAAAAAATTTAAATAATTGGATCTCATGCTGGTGACCAAAACAAACACTAAAAGTGAAAAAAATAAATATTGGATAGGAAATCGTCCCACTGTCTTTAAACTTACAGAATCCATCTGGATATAAAATAAATTTTTTGGCCATTCAAGATTGATGCCTTGAGTGGAAAAAACCTTGATGTTTTTGATGGATTTCTGTAAGTAAGTTGCTCTTTTGACTAAAATCAAAACAACAGTTTTTGTTACTAATAAAATTAATCATTACTCAAAGCATATCTATCTAGCTAAGTTAATGAAATGATCACTTGTTCATCTTAAAAAAAAAAGTCAAACACCCATTTACTCTTGCTTAAATACGGTTTCTATTGAAATATTTCTGGTTAATCTCAGAACAGCATAGGTTGTTGAAATGTGCAGGTCCCCTTATATGCAAATTTTTTTTCAATAAATACAGTATGGTACTGTAAATGTATTTTCCTTATGATTTTCTTAATGTTTTCTCTAGCTTAGTTTACTCTAAGAATATAGTATATAATACATGTACAAATACGTGTTAATTGTTTATGTTATTGGTAAGGCTTTTGATCAACAGGAGGCTATTAGTAGTTAAGTTTGGGGGGGGTCAAAGTTATACACAGATTTTCAGCTGCTTGGGGAGTTGGTGTCCCTAATCCCCACATTGTCCAAGGGTCAATTGTACTTTAACTGTTTTTGGAGAGAATTAAGAGGGGAATTTGGTTAAATTCCAGAAAAGCATAGTTTTTCTAATAAGGGAGGTAGACGTCATTTCAAAAACTTTCTGATTTGAAAAAAGTTCTCTATAAACAGTAAGTTTACTAATTTTACTGTTGTACTCATATCAGAGATCATTGGCCCTTAGCCAGGAGTAAAAGTCAGTATCACCATTGTCACTTAAAAAAATATATGTAGTTGGGTCTTATCATCGAGATTCAGATTTAATAGATCTGTGGAAAGTTCTAGGACATTGTATTTATTTTTATTTATATATATTTTTAAAGATTTTTTATTTATTTGACAGAGAGAGAGAGAGAGAGAGACAGTGTGAGAGGGAGCACAAGTAGGAGGAGAGGGAGAAGCAGGCTTCCCGCCGAGCAGGGAGCCCGATGCAGGGCTCGATCCCCAGGACCCTGGGATCATGACCTGAGCCGAAGGCAGACGCTTAATGACTGAGCCACCCAGGCGCCCCTATTTATTTATTTATTTATTTACTTTTTTATTTTTTAAAGATTTTATTTATTTTTTTTGACAGAGAGAGAGCACAATTAGGCAGAGTAGCAGGCAGAGGCAGAGGGAGAGGGAGAAGCAGGCTCTGTGCTGAGCAGGGAGCCCGAGGTGGGGCTCGATCCCAAGACCCTGAGATCATGACCTGAGTCGAAGGCAACTGCTTAACAACTGAGCCACCCAGGCGCCCGTATCTATTTTTATTTAAATTTTTAAATTTTTAAATTTAAATTCAGTTTAGTTAACAGATAGTGTATTATTAGTTTCAGGGGTAGAATTTAGTGATTCATCACACAGTGCTCAATAGATCAAGTGCCTTCTTTAATGCCCATCACCCAGTTACCCCATCCGCCCACCCACCTCCCTTCCAGCAACCCTCAGTTTGTTTCCTATAGTTAAGAGTTTCTTGTGGTTTGTCTCCCTCTCTTTTTATTTTTCCTTTCCTTCTATGTTCATCTGTTTTGCTGCTTAAATTCCACATTATAGGTGAAAACATAATGGGATTTGTCTTTCTCTGACTAACTTATTTCGCTTAGCATAATACCCTCTAGTTCCATCCATGTCATTGCAAACGGCAAGATTTCATTCTTTTTGATAGCTGAGTAATATTCCATTGTATACATACCACATCTTTATCCATTTATCCATTGATGGACATCTGGGCTCTTTCCATATTTTTTTTTTATTAGTAACATATATTATTTGTTTTGAGGGTAAAGGTCTGTGATTCATCAGTCTTACACAATACACAGCATTCACCACAACGTGTGTGATGTCCATCACCCCAGCCACCCCATCCCCCTACCCCACCCCACCTCCCCTCCAGCAAACCTCAGTTTGATTCCTGAGATTAAGAGTCTCTTATGGTTTGTTTCCCTCTCTGGTTTCGTCTTGTTTCATTTTTTCCTCTCTTCCCCTATGATCTTCTGCCTTGTTTCTTAAATTCCACAAAGCAGTGAGATCCTATGATAATTGTCTTTCTCTAATTGACTTATTTTGCTTAGCATAATACTCTCTAGTTCCATCCATGTCATTGCAAATGGCAAGATTTCAATTCTTTGATGGCTGCATAATAATCCATGGTATATATATATACACCACAACTTTATCCATTCATCTGTCAACGGACATCTGGGCTCTTTCCATAGTTTGGCTATTGTGGACATTGCTGCTATAAACATTGGGGTGCAGGTGCCCCTTTGGATCACTGCATTTGTATCTTTGGGATAAATACCCAGTATAGTGCAATTGCTGGGTTGTAGGGTAGCTCTATTTTCAACTTTTTGAGGAACCTCCATACTGTTTTTCAGACTGGCTGCATCAGCTTGCATTCCCACCAACAGTGGAAGAGAGAGGGTTCCCCTTTCTCAGCATCCTCACCAATATCTGTTGTTTCCTGACTTGTTAATTTTAGCCATTCTGACCAGTGTGAGGTGGTATCTTATTGTGGTTTTGATTTGTATTTCGCTGATGCCGAGTGATGTGGAGCATTTTTTCATGTGTCGGCCATTTGTATGTTTTTGGAGAATATGTCTGTTAATGTCTGCTGCCCACTTCTTGATTGGATTTTTTTGTTTTTTTGGGTGTTGAGTATGTTAAGTTCTTTATAGATCTTGGATACTAGCCCTTTATCTGATATGTCATTTGTGAATGTCTTCTCCCATTCTATAGGTTGCCTTTTAGTTTTGTTGACTGTTTCCGTTGCTCTGCAGAACCTATTTATCCTGATGAAGTCCCAATAGTTCATTTTTGCTTTTGCCTTTGGAGATGTGTCTAGCAAGAAGTGGCTGCAGCTGAGGTCAAAGATGTTGTTGCCTGTGTTCTCCTCTAGGATTCTGATGGATTCCTGTCTCACATTGAGGTCTTTCATCCATTTTGAGTCTATTTTTGTTTATGGTGTAAGGAAATGGTCTAGTTTCATTCTTCTGCATGTGGCTGTCCAATTTTCCCAACACCGTTTGTTGAAGAGACTGTCTTTTTTCCATTGGATATTCTTTTTTGCCTTGTCAAACATTAGTTGACATTGAGTTGAGAGTCCATTTCTGGGTTCTCTATTCTGTTCCATTGATCTATGTGTCTGTTTCTGTGCCAGTACCATACTGTCTTGATGATTACAGCTTTGTAATACAGTTTGAAGTCCAGGATGTTGTATTTAAAAGAAAAAAACTCTACGGGAGACTGATACATAACCAAGATTAGGAACCCCAATTTTTGGGCAACTAAGATTTTAATGCTGTTAAGTCACAGTATGCTGATTAGTGCTCATTAAAAATTCTCTTAATTAGATTTTCTTTACGTGTCTGTTTATCTGTGTTTGTTTCCTCATACACGAAGGACACATCCATGATTAGTATAGGTGCTAGTCTGATTTTCCTTTGCAGTTGTATAGGTTATTTTCCCCAATAGGGCTTTCCCTAGAATGAGAGGACTGAATTTGGGTTCTGTATAAGTGTCATGGACTTGTGATCCAGCAGTCTTCACTTTTGGATGCCTAGTGTTTTTCCCTCCAGGTAGAGCAGTCTTAAATTTTTAAATAGCTTTATTGAGATAAAATTCACATACCATACAGTTCACCCATTTTTAAAGTGTACAATTCACAGATATATGCAGTCAGTTTTAGACTATTTTCCTTATCTCAAGAAGAACCCTATAACCTTTAGCTTTCAACCTCCTATGCCTACTACTTCCCTTCCCTTCCCTTCCCTTCCAGGCCGTAAGCATTTTTCTGTCTCTGCCTATTCTGGACAGTTCTTATAAATGGAATTATCTAATATGTGATCTTTTGTGACTGACTTCTTAGAGTGTTTCCAAGGTTTATCCACCTTGTAATATATATCAGTACTTATTTCGTTTCCCTAAATAGTTTTTATTACTGGATGTATCAGTTTTTTAATTGTGGTAGAGTGTAGATAACATAAAATTTACATCTTAACTATTTTTTTATGTGTATAGTTCAGCAATATTAAGTACATTTACATTGTTGTAAGCCAATCTCCAGGACTCTTCATGTTGCAAAACTGAAACTTTATACAGTAGTCCCCCTTATCCACAAAGGATATATTTCAAACCTGAAACTGTAGGTAGTAGTACCAAACCATATATATACTCTTTTTTCCTGTACATTTAGTTTATAAATTAGGCACAGTAAGAGATTCACAACAACAATAATAAAATAGAACTATTATAACAATATATTTTAATAAAAATTATAGAAATCTCTCTCGAAATATCTTACTGTAATGTACTCACCCTTCTTGTGCTGATGTAAGATGATAAAATGCCTAGGTGATGAGATGAAGTAAGGTGAATGACATAGGCATCGTGATGTAGTGTTAGGCTGCTATTGACCTTCTGACAATATGTCGAAAGCAGGATCATCTGCCTCTGTACTGTTGTTGACTGGGGGTAACTGAAACCATGGACCGTGGTAACTGACAACCACGGATGAGTGGGAATTACTGTACCCATTAAACAATTCCCATTCCTCACTCCCTCCAGCCCCTGGCAACCACCATTCTGCTTTCTGTCTTTATGAATTTGACCACTCTAGGTACTTCATATAAGTAGAGTCATAACAGTATTTGTCCTTTTGTGATTGGCTTGTTTCACTTAACATAATCTCCTCAGCATTCATCTCTGTCATTGTCTGTGTCAGAATTTCCTTCCTTTTTAAGGCTGAATATTATTCTAGTGTGTATTTATACCACATTTTGTTTATTCATCCATCAGTAGATATTTGGGTTGCTTCTACTTTTTGGTTATTGTAAATAATGCTGCTATCTATGAACATGGGTATACAAATATCTTTTTGAATTCCTGCCTTTAGTTTTTTTGGTTATATACCCAGAAGAGGAAATACTGGATCACATTGTATTTCTATTTTTAATTTTTTTAGGAACTGCCATACTGTTTTCCATAGTAGGTATACTATTTTACATTCACACCAGCAGTGCACAAGGTTTCCAGTTTCTCCACATCCTTGCTGTGTTGGGGGGCCCATAGGTGGTGTATTAAATTAAGAACATGCAGATTATGACCTGCTGAACGAAAATGCATAAACTACTCACATGGAGTTGGCAGGTAGCTCCTCAGCATCAAGTTCCCATTTTGGGGAAGTGAAAACCCCAGGTTGTTTTGATTGAAGGCATGATTTCAGTTCACTAACACAAAAGAAATACAGTCACATTGGGTGTGGAGCCTATTTAAAAAAAATAATAAATAAAATGGTTTATTTCCACAGGAGTGGATCTCATTTTATATATATTTGATAATTAACAGTAGGGCAATGGGGGAATCTCAATGAAAAGTCCTAGAGTGTTTTGTTAGCTAGAACACTATTTTTTTTTTTTTTTTTAAGATTTATTTATTTATTTGACAGAGACACAGAGAGAGAGGGAACACAAGCAGGGGGAGAGGGAGAGGGAGAAGCAGGCTTCCCGCCGAGCAGGGAGCCCAATGCGGGGCTCGATCCCAGAACCCTGGGATCATGACCTGAGCCGAAGGCAGATGCTTAACGACTGAGCCACCCAGGAGCCTCTAGAACACTTTTTTTTAATCATAGTTAGGACTCACAGAGATTGTGAGTATGGTTTGTTTTGTTGTAATTTTAATAATTAAAATTTTTAATCAAGTTTGATCTTCATTTATTAGAAAACTTCTTACCTGATTTGGAGGAAATATATTTCTTTTCTGTTTAAAGGTGAAGTGGATCCTAAAGAGAGGATAGCACGACAACGGAAACTATTACAGAAGAAACTTGGTCTTAATATGGGAGAGGCCATTGGAATGAGTACTGAAGAACTCTTCAATGATGAAGATTTGGATTATACCCCGACTTCAGCAGCCCTTGTAAACAAACAACCTGTAGGTAAAATCTTTGATTGTTTGATTGCAAATAATAATACAAAGGTTTTGCCTCATTTTGCCATGTAATTGCAATTTAAAAAAATGCTGTTCCTAATTATGCTCATTACCGCTTGTGCCACCATAATTTAGTGTCTTCGTAAATGGATTTCTAACAACAGATTCTTAAGAGACAAAGTTCAGCCTACCTTGTAGACTCTGGATTGACTGTTAGATAAAAGCTGTGGGGGACTTTTTAGGAGCCACTGCTGTTGAGAGATCCTAGTTTTTTCCTTTGTTTTTTAGTGAAAAGAAAAAAAAAAAAAGTAAATGCTTGAGAGACTGGAAGATAGTAAGGGCTAGTGTGATGATACTAAAAATCTTTAGAGCTATGACTTATTCTTTTATTTGAGAAAGTAACAGACATGATAACAAGAACACTTTTCAAACAGTGCAAAAAGGTATACAATATGAAGTAAAAGAAGTTTTCAATAATTGATGGACACCCATGTCCCCATGCCCCACAGGCAACCCTTTAACTTGTACATATATACACGAGTATTTGTGTCTTTTTAAGCCATATTTACCTTTTCCCATTTCATATAGCTGAACATATCAATATATACAGATTGATTATATATTTTTTGATAGCTTCATGCTCTTTTGTTGTATTGGCTGTACCATAATTTGCTCTGTTTTCCTCCCTTTTCTCTATTCTTCCAATTCCCTTTGGATGCCTACATGCTGTTACTGCCTTTTTTTTTTTTTTTTTTTTTAATGTCCCAAACTATTTAAGCTCCAGTAAAAGCTGTGGCTCTCTTCTCAGAAAAATTCACATGCAAGTGAAATATTACCATTCAAGGGGTTTGGTATTCTTTCCTCTTGCCCCTGCAGTATCTTTTAGGGTTTCCTGGTCCTTGTTAAGAATTCTTGCTTTGTCGGGCGCCTGGGTGGCTCAGTTGGTTAAGTGACTGTCTTCGGCTCAGGTCATGATCCTGGAGTCCCAGGATCGAGTCCCACATCGGGCTCCTTGCTCAGCGAGGAGTCTGCTTCTGCCTCTGACCTTCCCCCCCTCATGCTCTCTCTCTCTCATTCTCACTCTCTCAAATAGATAAATAAAATCCTTAAAAAAAAAAAAAAGAATTCTTGCTTTGTAGTCATGAAACACCTTCTCTTTCTTTTGGCCTTTTCTTTTGCCTTTATACTAGTTGTTCTCTAAACTATCAGTATTTGCAAACTGTTTTTTAGGGTTAAGGGAGTATGTGTTGATGAGTAACTTTTTTTTTTTTTTTAAAGATTTATTTATTTGAGAGAGAGAATGAGACAGAGAGCATGAGAGAAGGGAGGGTCAGAGGGAGAAGCAGACTCCCCGCTGAGCTGGGAGCCCGATGCAGGACTCGATCTCGGTACTCCAGGATCATGACCTGAGCCGAAGGCAGCCGCTTAACCGACTGAGCCACCCAGGCGCCCCTGTGTTGATGAGTAACTTTTGCAGACAAGAAAATAATTGGAACATTCCAGAGGAAAAAAGAAGAGTACAAAGAGGCAGAAGATATGACATCAGGAAGGAATAGAAAGAAGTGGGGTACAAAGGGAAGCATAGGTGTAAATAAAAAATAAGAAAATAGAATAAAGGAGAATAAAAATATAATGTGATCACAGTGCTGTAATTGTGAAGGATAGAAGAAAAAAAAAGGTGGGCCAGGGATATTAGAGAACATGGGCTATAGACAGAATAGTTGTATATGGGATGGGCAACAGCCAGTTTGAGGTTTGCAGGATCCAAGATGGGTTGGCCTTATATGTCATGGACCTATGGTAGGAGTTGCTTAATGTTACTTATTGCTCTAGGTTCATCACTGCTTGTATTTATGCCAGTGGTCCCTGGACCAAGACTATAGTAGGGCATCCATATGAGTGACCCTGATTGGTTGTCAAAGTGTGAATTTCAGTTGAATATTAATCAGTTGAGAGCAGAAAGGATTTTTAGGCTTGAGTTCAAAGCATTTCTACCTCACAGCCTTTATAATGTCATGAATTTCGGAAAAGAGCAAAAACAGTAGACAGGGGCCCCTGGGTGACACAGTCACTTGAGTGTCCCATTCTTGGTTTCTGCTCAGGTCATGATCTCAGGATGGTGAGATTGAGCCTGGTATTGGGTTCCAAGCTCAGCAAGGAGTCTGCAGAGTTTCTCTCTCCCTCTCCTTCTCTGTGTGTGTGCATGTGCACATGCACACTCTCCCTCTCTCTCTCTTAAGTGAATATATAAATCTTAAAAAAAAAAAAACCCCAAAAAACAAAAGCAAAAAACAGACTGCTTAAGAGGGAAGGAGCAATATGGGCTAAGTTGACTATAGGATGCTAGATCACTACTTATGGCTGTAATTTTCAGTTTTTTCAACAGATTATTATCAGGTTTTTTTTTATTGATGTTCTTTATAACTTTTGGGTGGTATTATGGTTATTTATTCATTTTTTTTTGGTTTTGTTTTGTTTTTATTTTAAATCCGGTATAGTTAACATACAGTGTTATATTAGTTTTGGGTGTACAATATATTGATTCAACAATTCTATACATTACTCAGAGCTTATCAAATAAGTGTACTCTTAATCTCCTTCACCTATTTCACCCATACTTCCATCCACCTCCCCTCTGGTAACCATCAGTTTGTTCTCTACAGTTAAGAGTCTGTTTTTTGGGTTGTCTCTTTTATTTTTTTCTTTGTTCATTTGTTTTGTTTTTTAAATTCCAATTATGAGTGAAATCATATGGTATTTGTCTTTCTCTGACTTATTTTGCTTAGCATTATCCTCTCTAGATCCATCCATGTTATTGCAAATGGCAAGGTTTCATTTTTTATGGCTGAGTAATATTCCATTGTATCTATATACTGCATTTTCTTTATTACTGTGGCTGTTTTGAAGTATCACCTTTTCAGAACCCTCTCTATGGGTTATGATCATACATTTGTGCCTCATCTGTGACAATAAAAATTAAGAAACACACAAGCATCTTTTGGGAATTGGAAGAATAGGGAAAAAGGAAGAAGAGAGTGAAATTATGGTAGAGCCATACAATAGGATAGCATGATGTCAAAATGTGGTCAATTTGGATATAGTGAAATTAATAGACATAGTCCTCTTCTGAGGCTAAGACTATGGGTATTTAACTTCAAAAGTTAAAACAGCATTCTTTTATTCTTTTAGACTCTCCAGGCAGCTGAATTGATTGACTCAGAATTTCGAGCAGGAATGAGCAATAGACAAAAGAACAAAGCTAAAAGAATGGCCAAGTTATTTGCAAAACAGAGATCCAGGGATGCAGTGGAAACTAATGAGAAGAGGTAGTAATCTTTTTTTGCTTATTCATTTAAAATAATGATGCTTTATAGCTTAAATCTGTGTCTGCTTGATTTTTAAAAATATTTGCTGACATTGTCTTTGGCTGTGGAATACCATTTGGATTGTCTTGCTCAATTGTCAGAGATTATTTACTACTACTAGGAACTAGGACAGCTTCCCCAGAATAATTTACACATGCAGATTTTTTTTCTTACTATTTATGACCTTTGGATGAAGGCTGAAGATCTTCCAAGGGAAGTGCATTCCAGGTGGAGAGAACAAATGTAAATGCCTTAATCATAGACTATTCAAGAAACAGAAAGGCCGGGCGCCTGGATGGCTCAGTTGGTTAAGCGACTGCCTTCGGCTCAGGTCATGATCCTGGAGTCTCGGGATCAAGTCCTGCATCGGACTCCCTGCTCAGCGGAGAGTCTGCTTCTCCCTCTGACCCTCCCCCCTCTCATGCTCTCTTTCTCTATCTCATTCTCTCTCAAATAAATAAATAAATAAATCTTAAAAAAAAAAAAAAGAAACAGGCAGTATGTCTAGGATGAGTAGACAGAAGTGAGGGTAGTACAGTGAAGTCAGAGAGATGGTCTAAGGGCCACAAGTTAAGAAAACTGCATGAGTATAGAACTGTCCCAGTGTTACATCATCTGTCTTCCAGCCTGGGGGCTAAGCCAAATAGCAGGTAATAGTGCAGGTTTGTTTACCTAATCTTGTTGTAGGAAAAACTCTGGACAAAATCCTCCTGTTCTTAATGAAATAATAAAAGTGCTATCTGTGTATGGTTTGGAACAGCATTTCTAAGAGTGGTTCAAAACAACCTTCAGAAGCACTTTGAGGGATGTATTAAAATACAGAATTTCATGCCCCACTTAGCTGTATTGAATCAGGATCTTTAGTGGTGGTCTAGAAGTGTTTGAGTAAAGGATAAATTAAATGCATGAGAACTTATAATAAAGTTTTTTTCCAGGTGACAGAACCTTTTGTTTTTCCATCATATGAAGGTAGAAAGTAAGTGTCCACGGCATTTATTTAAAGACTAGACACATAGAGGGAATAAATAATAAACATCTACTTGGTATAGATTTTTACTTGGGGTTAAGTTGTTTTTTTGTTTGGTGGGGTTTTTTTTTTTAGTATGAAAATTTTATTAAGCTTTTATTAAACTGTAGGGTTTTTTAAGCAAATAGCTAGGATTGTATGTAGTAATCTAATAAGTTTCTATTGGCTTTATTCATATAAGCATATTTACCCAAATATTTGAATATTGAAATAGTTGACCTTATTTTTCAGAGTTTATGATTCATTCATTCCACAAATATTTATTGACTGCCTTCTAAGTGCTAGGTACTGTTTTAGGCCCTCAGGATGCATTGGTGAATAAAACAGATAAGAATTCTGCCTTCATGGAGCTTATATTCTAGAGGGAAAAATAAATGAGGAAGAAGAGGGGCACCTGGCAGGGTCAGTCAGTAGAGCATGCAACTCTCCATCTTGGGGTTGTAAGTTCAAGTCCCTTGTTAGGTGTAGAGATTACTTAAAGTCTTTTTTTTTTTTTTTTTTTTTGTAAAATTTTATTTATTTGAGAGAGAGAGAGAGCACGAGAGGGGGGTGGGGTGGCAGGGGGAGAGGGAGAGGGAGAAGCAGACTCCCCACTGAGCAGGGCTCCCAACACAGGGCTCAGTCCCAGGACTCTGGGATCATGACCTGAGCCAAAGGCAGATGCTATCAACTGAGCCACCCAGGCGCCCCCAAAATGAAATCTTTTAAAAAAAGAAGATAAATAAGTAAATATAGTGTGTATATATATGCATATATCATGTTAATGATAAGGGTTAAGAAACACAAAGGAGATAAAACAAAGAACATGTGGAATGTTTTGTGGGGAGTTTGAAATTTTAGATAGGATGGTCAGGGAGGGATTCAAAGAGGTGACTTTTCATTAAAGATCAGAAAGAAGTGAGGATGCTAGTCCTATGAATATTTGGAAAAGACATTCCAAGTAGAGGGAACAGCAAAAGCAAATGTCTGGAAGGAGAAACATGCCTAAAAGTTCAAGGACAATACGGTGACCAACCAGTGTGGCTAGATTGGAGAGAATTAGGGGAAGAATAATAGGGAGTGAATTAGGGGAATAATAATTAGAAATGGTATTAAGGAGGGCCAGATTTCTTTCATCACCTTTAGAAAAAATGGTTGGCCAAATAAATCATATTATTAAGATGGAGAGGATGTTTATAGAGAATAATGCTGTATATACCTTAACTGTGCTAATTGTCCTTTCTTTTAATAGTGAATAAAGTAGTTTAATTTGCCTTATCTTCTGTAATGCTTTACTATTAGGCTAGCCTCAATATTTTTGTTCTGGTCATAAAATAACATTTCCTCAGGTTTTCTGGATACATTTTTCATCGGTCAGTTATCTCTATGTTTTTCAAGAGCTGGTAGGATTATAGTATGGTTACTCAGTATGTTCGTTTCCTCCAGGGTACAAAAGCTTAGTAAAGTTATGCTGGGCCAGATTTAGGTTGTTAGACCAAGACAGTTTAAAACAAAAAGGAGAAGAGCTGGTTGTTGAGAAGAAGTAAAAAAGACTTGTTAGATTTGAGATTCAATTTGAAAGTGAGAATTTATGGACCTATTTTACATTCATCAGTGAGGGTAGGAGAATATATTTTACTCAAAACTTTTTAAGTGGTTACTCTTATTTGATAGTGAAATTTTAAGTAAACTGTATAAGTAGAATATGGTAAAACATTTGTTCAAATGATGGATTCTCTTACATTCTTTGTGGTTCACATTATTCCTTATTCACTTTTTTAAATGGTGCCTTTTATTTTTTAGCAATGATAGCACTGATGGGGAACCAGAAGAAAAGAGACGAAAAATAGCAAATGTTGTTATTAATCAGTCTGCAAATGATTCCAAAGTCTTGATTGATAATATTCCAGACAGTTCTTCCTTAATTGAAGAGGTACTATTGAAATGCCTTAAGGGGTCTTTTAAAATTGTTTATAATTTTATTATACTGATATGTCAGTAGATAATATTTAATAATCTATCCATTGAAGTATCTTTACTTCATTAGTAAAAATTTTAATTATTTAAAATTTTAAAGCCTATTATTAGATCTACAAATAAATACACTTTATTAAATTACTTAAATTGTTAGCATAAAACAGACCTTTTGAATTAGTAGTAATTCTGTTTTTCTTATTCAGACAAATGAATGGCCTTTAGAAAGCTTTTGCGAAGAACTTTGCAATGACCTTTTTAATCCCTCCTGGGAGGTAAGATTTCTTCATTCCAGCTTCTCTCAGCTCTACTTTTTTTTTTTTTTTTTTGCTAATGAAGGGAGTCATGTCAAGCGCAGTCTGTTTTTGTTAGGGTCCCTATTCTTCTGTTGTGTACCTCTCAGAACCACTGACCTGGGCAATTCATATCAGTCACCTTCTAAGCAGAAAACTTGAGACTGATTTTCACCTTTCATATACATTTTGGTCTTATTTCTTTAGTGAATTGTTCATTTCTTTTCATTTTTTTTAGCTGTAGTATAAGGACTTGCATATCTCGCCCAAATAGTAAAAACTTCCTTTTTAAGTGGACAGTTTTGATTCAGAGCAGTAGTTTCCAAACCAGCTTTTTAGTCTCAGAAATATTTCTTCAAAGAAAATCTTGATCAGATTCCAATATGTAAAAGAGATGAAAGTGAAGTTCCTCTAATTGAAGTTGAGGGTTGGTGGTCTCAAAGCATTCTGTCCTACATTGGTTGGCTTCTGGGTAATTTAAAAAGCACTGCTTTGGAATACCTTTTAGAGTTTCTGCTCCTTGATGTACTTCTGTTTAAAGTTATTCAAGTCTTAATTTAAATTGGGTCTTGAATAAGTGGGTGCAGTGTCAGTGGCCTGTTTCCTCCCTTCCGGATGACACTTCAGAAGGCCACAGGGTGACAGTGAAGCATTAGTCATGAGACAGTTGAATTATTTTCCTTTCACATTTACCCTGGTAGCTTTGGAACTTAGTTTTAATATATATATTTCTAAAATATTGATGTTGGACTTAGAACAACATTCTTTCCTCTCTTTTGCTGAGGATAATGCTGAATGCAGATAAAGGGTAGGGAAGTGATAGCCAAATAGATTAATATCTCAGAAGGATTTTAGAATAATTGTTTTCTTAGCTTGATTTTAGAAAAATTCAACATACCCAAATTGTGAAATTAATATATGTAAATTTTCTTGGATAGCAGAAGAAAAACATATTCTTTTCAAGTGTCACTTTATTCTGATTTCTTAAAAATTTAATATCCCTTTTTCATATTGAAGAAAAGTTAAACTCAGTTTTTTAAGCATTTAGCCTCTGACATTTGCTTCTTGTTTGTTTTTAGGTTCGGCATGGTGCAGGCACTGGTCTTAGGGAAATCCTTAAAGCTCATGGAAAAAGTGGTGGTAAAATGGGAGATAGCACTTTAGAAGAGGTAAGTGTAGTAAAGGACCAGTTATTACCAAATTTCAGTAGTTGGCTTCTTTTCCCAAGACAGGGAAGTTAGAGAGTTTGGGCCATGACATAGAAATGATAAATAGATAAATAATAAGAAATATGGAAAGGTGAATATGAGGAAAAAAGTAGAAAGTTAGGAAGAAGTCTGTTTATTAACAGAGAAAGAATGAGTTCGTGGGAAAGATACGTTCAGAAACATTGAGTAGAAAAATATGTAGAAGCAAGAGTAAGCAGGATATAATGGATTGGAAAGTAGAGGAAGAGGAATAATAAGAGGATAGTTTGGAGGTCATTAAGCAATATGATTGGTGTAGCATGAGACACTGGTAATAGGATAGATAATAGATACATGACAGATATGATTGAAATCAGAGCAACTTTGAGTAGTTTCTTAATTTCTCTTGGAGTGCAAGTAACATAATAGAATTCATGAATTTTAAAGATTTTGGTATGGTATGTTTGAACCTAATCAGTCAACAAACATGATGTGGTTAATTTAAAGGTAGTAATTGGGACTGTGCTATATTTTGGTTATTGCTCCTACAGCTAAAATAGTCTGTCCCAATATTTTAGTTTTTATTTTGGACCTGTTTCCTCAGCCCCCAATGTGAAGTATGATCTTGATCTGTTAATTAAAAAATGATTGTTTTAACAGATGATTCAGCAGCATCAAGAGTGGTTGGAAGACTTAGTTATTAGACTCCTTTGTGTTTTTGCATTAGACAGATTTGGTGACTTTGTTTCTGATGAAGTAAGTATCACCTAAAGGAGGCTTTGCCCAATCAAATTTCAAATTCCACAGAATAAATTTTTTTGTAAATGAGTTTTCTTCCTTTGTCATTCATAGGTTGTGGCACCAGTTCGTGAAACTTGTGCTCAGACATTAGGTGTGGTGTTAAAACACATGAGTGAAACAGGAGTTCATAAGACTGTGGATGTGCTGCTTAAGTTACTTACACAAGAACAATGGGAAGTTAGGCATGGTGGTCTGCTGGGAATAAAGTATGCTTTGGCAGTTCGTCAGGTAAACACTTCAGGTTTTGAAGCATGTATGGGAGAGTTTTTTTTCCCCTCTTAGTTTATTTTCTTTAATTATGTGAAATGACCCTAGATTCTTAGTGTTACAGATAAGCCAGTATTTCAAGATTTGCCTTCTTGAGGTAGTGTCATAGACCTAGGTAGAGCTAATAAGAATTTAAGTACAAATCAAAAGATGGTTTGTTAGGTTTGGAAACCTGTTCCTGTTTCATAGCAAGACCAGTTCTCAGGGAGATTCCTAGTGTATGATCCTAGGAGTAGCCCCTGTGGGCTAGCTCTTTTGGGGAAATTGAAAGAAGAATAGATTGGAGTTAGAAACTAGAAGGGATGGCTTTTCCTGCCTTCTTCTCTCACACCCCTTTTGGTTGTCAGTAGTGTTGAATAAGAAATAGAAGTTGAGGTTCTAGCACCAGTGGTATGTATGTGTGTGTGTGTCTGTGTGTTCACACAGGGAGTTCATAGTGAAAACATGTTCTGATGTTTTAAGCCACATTGAATAATAAAGTACTTGATACTGTTGTGGTCTTTTTCAAATGGGATTAGTTACACATAGGCTTCTATTGATGTTATTTTTCTTTTTTGTTTATATGATTCCTTTTTTTTTTTTTTTTTTTAAGATTTTATTTATTTGAGAGAGAGTGAGCATGAATGGTGAGGTGAGACAGAGGGAGAAGCAGACTCCCTGCTGAGCAGGGAGCCTGATGCATGGCTCAATCCCAGGACCCTGAGATCATGACCTGAGCCGAAGGCAGATGCTTACCGACTGAGCTACCCAGGCGCCCCTGTGTGATTCCTTTTTAATAAGGATTGGGATTTATGGGGCTCCTGGCTGGCTCAGTCAGAAGTGTGTGTGACTTGTGATCTCGGGATCGTGAGTTCGAGCCCCACGCTGGGTGTAGAGAGTACTTAAAATAACTTAAAAAAAAGATTAGGATTGGGCGCCTGGGTGGCTCAGTTGGTTAAGCGACTGCCTTCGGCTCAGGTCATGGTCCTGGAGTCCCGGGATCGAGTCCCGCATCGGGCTCCCTGCTCGGCAGGGAGCCTGCTTCTCCCTCTGACCCTCCCCCCTCTCATGTGCTCTCTCTCTCTCATTCTCTCTGGCTCAAATAAATAAATAAAATCTTTAAAAAAAAAAAAAAAAGATTAGGATTTATGTTTTCCTGTGGTAAATTTAATAAAAAATGTTTAAGCACAATAATTGAATTATAGAAAATTAATCTATTTTGATGTACTGTTTTACAGGATGTAATTAATACTTTATTACCTAAAGTTTTAACTAGAATCATTGAAGGACTTCAGGACCTTGATGATGATGTCAGAGCTGTTGCTGCAGCATCATTAGTACCCGTGGTAGAAAGCCTGGTGTATCTTCAGACACAGAAAGTAAATTAAATATTTTTGCATTTTCTTCTATAGAGCTTGTTTACATTCAGGGTGTAGAGTATTAGCAAAAACATTGAGTACTTTTTTCTCCTTCACCCCCCCCCTTTTTTAAGATTTTATTTTTAAGTAATCTCTACACCCAACGTAGGGCTCAAACTTAGAACCCTGAGATTGAGAGTTTCATGCTCTACCAACTGAGTCAGCCAGGCACCCCATCCTCCATTTTTCTTATGACAGATAGTGCTCTGATGTTGCAATTTCAATTATATATTATCCTTTGAGGAGTGAATTTTGTCTACTAATCTACTTCCCCATCATGTACAGAATATACATAGGGAACTTCTTTGAGAAGAAAGCAACCATTTCTTCTTTATTTCACTCCTGGTTTTTAGATATATGGAATATTTTTTGTTTTGATTTTGGTTTTGGCTTTAGGTTTTTTAAATCTGGTCTCATTTTTTGAAATGGCCTCTTTTAAGATCTGTCTGACTTTCTTTTGTATATCAAAACCAGAACACGCATATTTAGAAGTGCAGCAAGCAGTATTTACTTAAAAGCTCAAAAACTAAATTTGTCTTTTCATGATGATTAGTATTGTTTTAAATATATTAAAGTTACTTTATACAGAGGGTGATATCTTGTGTGTGTATACTGTATTGTTTTCAGAGTTTGTTTTTTTACATAAAAGAGAGTATTGGCATAAAATGGAGTATTGGCTATCTTAATTCCTGATTTCTCCCATTATGAGCCTGGTTAGAAAGGGAAGTGCCAAAGTAGAGTTGAGTGGCATTTAAAGAGGGGTAGAGAATTACTAAACGCAAATAATGTCTCCTCAATTTTGCTCAAAACTGGTACTCTCCAAGGGCATGGGAATTGTATGTTTTTGAATCAGTAGTGGCTACAGTCTGGCATGGCTTGTGCATATTTTGTGTAAAATAAATAACTGTTTTCTTAATAACTGATCTTCTAGGTACCCTTCATTATAAATACACTATGGGATGCTCTTCTGGAACTAGATGATCTTACAGCTTCAACAAATAGTATTATGACTCTTCTTTCATCCTTATTAACTTATCCTCAGGTCCAACAATGCAGGTAATTATTTGTAGTTAGTGGAGTAAAGTAAGAAGTGTTTACATACATTTCCAGATAAACCTAAAAATACAATAGTGTAGCATCTTTAAGAAAAGCACTGTAAGTTGGGGATGCCAAAGAGTACTATTTCCAAGCAGCCTTTTCTTCTTTATTCTCTAACCACCAGCACATTTGGGGCAGGAACTTAAAAAGGTCATATTCTTTACCCTTGGGCTACTTTGGTTATATAATTCTTCATCTTGTTCATCCTATGATAGTTAACTTCAGAAATAGGATCATTGCGGATTATCTTCCATCTCTAGCCCCAGAATATAGAATTTCAGCTTTATTTAGAGACATTTAGCTAATAGAATTATAATTGAATCATCAGCATTACATTTTCCAAAATTTGCTCCTCTGTGAACTTTTTCTTGTAATGTTCCTTCCAGGTCCTTCTTGACTTCCATGATTTTACTGATCAGGAAGGGAATACGTAATAGTATAATATAATTAACAGAGGTAGAGACTGAATGAGGCCAAGACATAAACCAAAACTTTTAAGTGTCACCTGTTTTCCTGTCCTGATAATTGAAATAAAGTTCAGCTAATTAATGTATTCCCTACCTTTTAGACTGCCACTGAATAATACTCTTTCTATTAATAGTATCTTTGGAGATACTGAAGAAAAAATTCATATGCAACTTTAAAAACCACAGATGAGAAAATTAAGTACTGTCTTAGCCTAGTGAGGATGTTTAGTGAATATTCACATGATTATGATTATAAATGATTTCTGGCTCTGTGAGTCTATTTCCAGTGAAAATCATAGATGTGTTAAAAATATGTACAGAATGTTTCAAATAATACTGACCCTGATGGAAGTACTTCAGTGTTAAATTCAGGCCTACAAGTTGGAAGACCAGAGTAAGTGCCTATAAAAGCAAATGAAGAGAAAAAGTGGTAGTGCATATATGGTATTTCCTAATTTTCAGGTACTTTTCAATTAGTAGTAAAAGCTATAGGGATTAAATGAGTTCATCTATGTGAAAGCCCTTTTCAAGCCACAAAATGCAAGAGTCTTTAATTAACCCTAAATCAGAGGTTGGCCAACTTTTTCTGTGAAAGCCCAGATGGTGGTAGTTTTGGTTTTATGGGCCATGTCATCATTGTCAAAACTACTCAGCTATGCATATTGTAGTGCAAAAGCAGCCATAGACAGTACATAAAGGAATGAACATGGCTGTGCTCCATTAAAACTTTATTTTAAAAAAACCAGGTCGAGTGGGTTTGGACCATGAGCCTTTGTTAACAGCTGCTCTAAATAAAGGACTTAGGATTAAAAAAAAAAATCATTGAGTAGGTAGTGTCAGGAAAGCCAGATAATATAAGAAAATGAAAGTAGTAATGAAAATTCTGTTAATTCAATGTGAAATAATGTAGCTTTAAATTTTTTTCAAAATTGCCTTATTAGAAAATTTGCTGCATATATTATATTTGACAGATACTTTCCAGCTTATGTAAGAAATGCAGCATGTCATTGGGAGCATGAACAGTTACTACACTATTACCAAGACCTTGTTATAATGCTTTTACATAGATCAAATCTGTTTTAGGTCTCTGTGTGCATGTATTTAATTTACAATTTTATAAGTAAATTTACTAAATGTGTAAATAAATGTAAGAAGTGATGTTCATCAAACCTGCAAATAATGAAAATAGTGTTAAAAGATAGGCCTCCTGAGGTGAACCACAAAAGAACAGATAGTTACACTTGCCATATTCTTTTTTGTTCATGCCTTTTTCTATAGAGTTACATATTTCAAACACTATTTATAAAAAAAAAATCATTTCCTAATCCAAGGTAATTTTTATAAATGACTCATGGTTGTGACAGGAATTCTGTTGTCCAAATTGTTAGCATAGATGTGGCTTTGCTTGTTTTTCTGCAAAGTTCTAATCTGTGAGAAGGAAGATATTTGAGTTTTCTTGACTTAGTAATGCTAAATCAGGATAACAAATTTCAGAGCTACTACCATACCATCTCTTGCTCATTTGATATGTGGCAGAGGTGACCCCAAAGGGGAATGTAAGTTAGGTGCAACAATTAACAGTCTTGATTTTGTGTAATCTGATTACCAGTTAAGATACATGTCCCATTTTCCTGAGTAAGAACAGATTGAAATTAAGGGCAGTTATATTAGAAAGTTCTTATTTGAAAAAGTAATTCATGGCATTAGTGCCATAGAACTTAATGTTAATATTTTTTTATGACTACGTTTGCTCTGGCTATTCTGGTTCTGTAACAACAGTTCTGAACAAGGATGTTAAATGAATGTTCATATGAAAATTGTATTATGTTTTTAAAATTTATTCATCAAGAAAGATACTAGGTCCATATGGACATATTTAGATAATGTATCAACAGAGTTTCAACTGAGAATGAGTAAGATTAATTTGTGTTTTCTTTGTTAGTATTCAGCAGTCACTCACAGTTTTAGTTCCACGTGTCTGGCCTTTTTTGCATCACACTATATCATCAGTTCGAAGAGCAGCATTGGAAACTCTGTTTACGTTATTATCAACACAGGACCAGGTAAGAACTAATAACTGTATAGTGATCTTGAAATTATATAAAATAATTTTATAAAATAAATCTGACCACCAGGTTATCTATGCTACATATTCAAAGATCAGGAGAATGCTGGGCCTAGTAGAAGTGGTATGGTGACCACGTAGACACATAAGAATCATGAGGGCAGAAATATTTTAATATTTTGTTCTAGGTCATAGTCCCAGTGCTTGGAATAGTGCTTAACACATAAGAGCCTTCAACAAATATTTGTTGAGTGAAAGATTGAATAGTCTGTCAGAGATCTGTTAATTCAGTTTTTGCTTGCTTTGTGTGGTTGACAGCTGGATGGTTGGCAGAGCTCATCCCAGGTTAGGAGGCTACATTTAGAGCTCTACAGTATGACTTCTAAAGACTGATGATGAAACTCCTAGGCACTTGCCTCCTCTTAAGAATTACTTAATCTTTTTTTTTTCTTAAAGATTGTATTTATTTATTTGAGAGAGAGAGAATGCTCACACACAAGCAGGGGTAGGATCAGAGGGAGAGGGAAGAGCAGACTCCCTGCTGCATAGGGAGCCTGATGCAGGACTCAATCCCAGGACTCTGGGATCATGACCTGAGCCGAAAGCAGATGCTTAATCACTGAGCCACCCAGGCGCCCAAGAATTACTTAAACTTAAGAGCATGGTGTTTCTAAGGATAATATACTTCAGGAGTCATACATGGAAGTGCCTAGAAAGATCTTTCAGGTAATATCACTGTGTGAATGGAGTCTGTGCTGACTTGAAGAGTCTTTGCCCTGCCTGTAAAAGGCTTCACATTTCTATTTGAAAAATAACTATAGGTCAAACAAAATACTAGAATTTGGAGAAATACCATAAGGAATCCATTCTGACATGCTGTTATTTGTTGGTACTACAGATCGAGCCAGTCATCTTTCAAAAGCAGTGGTTGATTTTTTATTTTATTTATTTATTTATTGTTAGACAACAGATTATGGTATGGGTATATGTCTCTCTTGTGTTCACTAATCATGCATTTCTGTGTGATTTAGGAATATTTAAAGAGGGGGGGATATTCCATGTAGACTTGTTTTAATCTGCAGCATGGTATTGTGTTGCACTTCTGTGACTCAGTATGTATAAATTTTGTTTTGCCTTTTTTTTTTTTTTAATTTTATCTAATCAGACTCTTCTGAGGAAAAACTACCAGGTTTGTTTTATAACCCTCAGTTGATCAGGCATGACAAAACTGACATGAGTTGTTTTGAATTTTCACTTCTTTTCTGTTTTGTGGTTTTGTCTAAATGTTCTGATGGAAGTATTCTTAAATTTATTTTGGTTAGCCTTCTTGAAATTACCAGATTTCTTCACTTCATGTTGTTCTTTATTATTTTTCTAATAGACTTTAAGAGCAGTTTTAAGTTTACCGAAAAACTGAGTGAAAAGTACATAGTTTTTTTGTTTGTTTGTTTGTTTTTTAAGTACATAGTTCTCTGGGCGCCTGGATGGCTCAGTCGTTAGGTATCTGCCTTCGGCTTGGATCTTGCTCCCAGGGTCCTGGGATTAAGCCCCACGTCGGGCTCCCTGTTCGGCGGGAAGCTGACTCCTCCCTCTCCCACCACTTATGCATAGGTCTCCAATATTTGTTAAATAAATTTGTATAAAATTCTATGCAGGGTGTTCTGAGAAATTTTTTAAAATTCCAACATTATTCTTACCTTGCAAAAGTTTACAGTGTAATCGTGACAAGACTCTTCTGTGATAAGTTTAATAACCCCGGCAAAGAGTTAAATAATGGAAGAGCAGAATATGAGAGGTGTCAGAAAGCAGCATTGAGGGCTAAACTAAGTCCTGAAAGACCAGGAGGATTTGGGTGATAAGGTTAAAAAACTAATCTTCTGTTCTCCCTAATTATCTAATATCTTCAATATGCACTTTTACAAACATACCATTTTTCTGAGTAATATGTCAGTTTCAGATTAGGCAAGTATACAGAATGTGTTTGGGAACAAAGAGCTTTTCCAGTCTATTCCCTTTAGACAATTAAATGTATCCTGCTTTTGTATTTTTCTTCGTTATTCTGGTATGTGCATGATCCTTTATTTTTTGAGTTTTCATGTTTATTGTGTTTCCAATATCCTTTTGTGGTAGTTATCTATACCTCTAACTTCTTTTTCTCTTCTTGAAAAATTTTTAATGATATCACTAATGAAACATCCTGTTTCTATCTAGCTTCTGTCTTCAGATTGTCTCTTTACTGAAAGTCATCCTATCAGCAAAACTTAATATTGACGCATATAGAATATTTTGTGTTTTGTCACTGCCCTGAGCCTTTCTCTCCATATTCTCACCATTGAAGACTTAGAGCTATGGAATTTATTACCCACTCTCAGTACATCCCGGTTTTGGCCCCCACATATATGCTTTACTGTATTTATTTGGTTTTTCTATTTTTTCAAATAATAGTATAAAGCCAAACCCTTTTAGAAAACTATTCTCAGGGGACTCCTGGGTGGCTCACTCAGTTAAGCAGCTGCCTTCGGCTCAGGTCGTGATCCCAGGGTCCTGGGATCGAGTCCCACATCGGGCTCCTTGCTCAGCGGGGAGCCTGCTTCTCCCTCTCACTCTGCCTCTCCTTTCTGGTTGTTCTCTCTCTCAAATAAATAAATCTTAAAAAAACAAAACAAAACAACTTTTCTGGGCACCTGGGTGGCTCAGCCGTTAAGCATCTGCCTTCGGCTCAGGTCATGATCCTAGGGTTTGGGATCGAGCCCCACATCGGGCTCCCTGCTCAGTGGGAAGCCGGCTTCTCCCTCTCCCGCCCCCCTGCTTGTGTTTCTGCTCTCGCTGTCTCTCTCTCTGTCAAATAAATAAATAAAATATTTTTAAAAAATAAATAAAAAGTAAAAATAAAAAAACAAACTTTCCTCAAGACCACAACCTATTCCCATTTTTTAATTTTGGGAAGTTTTTAAAATAGACAAAAGAGCAGGGAATTATAAAACAAGATTTATATATCCACCATCCAGTTATAATTCTGTTTTATTTGCTTCAAGATTTTGTAACCAAAATATTAAGAATAAGTTGTAATCCCCTTAGAACGTCACCTGTTTTCTAGTTTACCCACGTTCTTCCTTCTATATATTTATAAGAAATAGTAGTACTTTTCTGTTTTGTGGTTTTGTCTAAATGTTCTGATGGAAGTATTCTGAAATTTATTTTGGTTAGCCTCAGGTAAGTACTTTCCTTAGTAGTTTGCTCCTCCTTATGGTTTGGAATCAGGTTTTGTAACTTCAGTTTCTACACAGTAATGGTATTGTAAAAGGGGAGAATTTGAGTTAAGGATAATTTGGGGGACTGTAGCCTCAGTTACTTGCAAATTGGTTAGTAATTTGTTATTGCCTAGTACATTAGAATTAAATTCTTGTCTCTTGGTCTTTTGTTATTTGGCTCTTATCAATCCTTCCCCCTGCTATTTCCTAATATATAACCTGGAGTCAAGAAAAATTTTCAAGTCCACCCCTGTATCCCAACTGTTAC
Source organism: Mirounga angustirostris (assembly GCF_029215605.1). Lineage (NCBI taxonomy): Eukaryota > Metazoa > Chordata > Mammalia > Carnivora > Phocidae > Mirounga > Mirounga angustirostris. Next base: position 120,411,921 of record NW_026991714.1, read on the forward strand.
CATGCTATATTTATTTGATAAGAATTTTTTTTACTGTGACAATGTTGTATTTATTTGATAAGAATTTTTTTTACTGTATCAATGTTATATTTATTTGATGAATTTTTTTAAAAATCCATTATAGTTAACATACAGCAGTATATCATTTTCAGGTATACAATATAGTGACTCAGCAATTCTGTACAGGACTCAGTGCTCATCAAGATAAGTGTACTCTTAACCCCCTTCACCTGTTTTACCCATCTCCCCTCTGGTAACCATCAGTTTGTTCTCTATGGTTGAGTCTGGTTTTTGGTTTATCTGTTGTTTTTGTTGTTGTTTGTTTTCTTTCTTAAATTTCACATATGAGTGAAATAATATAGTATTTGTCTTTCTCTGACTTATTTCAGTTAGCATTATATCTCTAGATCCATCCATGTTGTTACACATGGCAAGATTTCATTCTTTTTTATGGCTGAGTAATATTCCTTGTGTGTGCGTGTGCACGTGTGTGCCTGTGTGTGTGTACATGTGTATGTACCCACCCCCCCACATTTCCTTTATCCATTTATCTATGGATAGACACTGGGCTGCTTCCATATTTTGACTCTTGTAAACATTGCTGCAATAAACTTAGAGGTGCATGTATCTTTTTGAATTAATGTTTTCATATTCTTTGGGTAAATACCCAGTAGAGCAATTACTGGATCATTTGGTAGTTCTATTTTTAACTTTTTGAGAAACCTCCATACTGTTTTCCACAGTGGCTGCATCAGTTTGCATTCCCACTGACAGTGTACAAGGATTCCTTTTTCTCCACATCCTTGTCACCACCTGTTGCTTCTCGTGTTGTTGATTTTAGCCATTCTGACAAGTGTGAGGTGATATTTCACTGTAGTTTTGATTTGCATTTCCCTGATGATGAGTGATGTTGAGCATCTTTTCATGTGTGTGTTGGCCATTTGGATGTCTTCTTTGGAGACATGTCTCCATGTCTTCTGCCCATTTTTTAATTGGATTATTTGGGAATTTTTGGTGTTTTGAGTTTTCTAACTTCTTTAGATATTTTGGATACTAACCCTTTATTGGATATGTCATTTGCAAGTATCTTCTCCCATTCAGTAGGTTGCCTTTTAGTTTTGTTGATTGTTTCCTTTGCTGTGCAGAAGCTCTTTATTTTGGTGTAGTTTCAGTAGTTTATTTTTGCTTTTGTTTTCCTTGCCTGAGGAGACATACCTAAAAAAATGTTGCTACAGCCAATGTCAGAGAAATTACTGCCTATGCTCTCTTTTAGGATTTTTATGGTTTCAGGCTTGCATTTAAAGGTCCTTAATCTTTCGAGTTTTATTTTTGCGTATGGTGTAAGAAGGTGGTCCAGTTTCATTTTTTTGCTTGTAGCTGTCTAGTTTTCCCACCATTATCTGTTGAAGAGACTGTCTTTTTCCCAGTGCATATTGTTGCCTCCTTTATCAAAGTTTATTGACCATATAATCATGGGTTTATTTCTGGCTCTCTATTTCATTTCATTGATCTGTGTGTTTGTGTGCTACCACCATACTGTTTTGATTACTACAGCTTTGTATTATAACTTGAAATCTAGGAATGTGATACCTCCAGTTTTGTTCATCTTTTTTCAAGATAACTTTGGCTGTTCAGGGTCTTTTGTGGTTCCATACAAATTTTAGGAATGTTTGTAATAGTTCTGTGAAAAATGCTTTGGTTTTTTTTGATAGGGATTGCATTAAATCTGTAGATTGTTTTGGGTGGTATGGACATTTTAACAATATTTGTCTTCCAATCCATGAGCATGGAATGTCTTTCCATTTGTTTGTGTCATCTTCAATTTCTTTCATCAGTGTTTTGTTTTTCAGAGTACAGGTCGTTCACTTTCTTGGTTAATTGTATTCCTAGGTATTTTATTATTTTTGGTGCAATTTGTAAATGAGATTGTTTTCTTAATTTCTCTTTCTGTTGCTTCATTATTGCTGTATAGAAATGCAGCAGATTTCTTGTTCTCTTTGTTTTTTAAGATTTTATTTATTTAGGGACGCCTGGGTGGCTCAGTCGGTTAAGCGGCTGCCTTCGGTTCAAGTCATGATCCTAGGGTCCTGGGATTGAGCCCCGCATCAGGCTCCTTGCTCGGTGGGGAGCCTGCTTCTCCCTCTCCCACTCCCCCTGCTTGTGTTCCCTCTCTCGCTATGTCTCTGTCAAATAAATAAATAAAATTTAAAAAATAGGGCGCCTGGGTGGCTCAGTTGGTTAAATGACTGCCTTCGGCTCAGGTCATGATCCTGGAGTCCCGGGATCGAGTCCCGCATCGGGCTCCCTGCTCGGCAGGGAGTCTGCTTCTCCCTCTGCCCCTCCCCCCTCTCATGTGCTCTCTCTCATTCTCTCTCTCTGAAATAAATAAATAAAATCTTTAAAAAAATAAAATAAAAGGTTTTATTTATTTATTTGAGAGAGAGAGCACAAGCAGGGGAAGTAGCAGAGGGAGAGGCAGAAGCAGACTCCCCACTGAGCAGGGAGCCCGATGTGTGGGACTCGATCCCAGGACCCGGGGATCATGACCTGAGCCGAAGGCAGATGCTTAACCAACTGAGCCACCCAGGCGCCCAAAATGCAGCAGATTTTTATATATTGATTTTGTATCCTGTGACCCTACTGAATTCATTTGTCAGTTCTAGTAGGTTTTTGGTGGAGTCCTTAGGGTTTTCTCCATATAGTATCATGTTATATCTGCAAATAGTGAAAGTTTTACTTCTTCTTTACCTATTTGGATGCCTTTTGATTCCTTTGATGAGAGTATTTGGCACATGACTCATCACCTGCCCCCTATAATTCCCTCCCCTACACATAACCACTGTCCTTCCAAAATATTATCTCCCTTTCTTCCTCTTTCTGTCTTTCCTTTATTCAGGGAACAGGTGCCACAAAACAATTCCAATTTCTACAACTCACTGTGATTTGTTTCTTTAAAGTCATTAATAAGTGAACATTTAATGGTTATTGTTACTCTTAGAATCTCAGCAACATTATTTGCTTTCTGAGAAAATATCAGAGTAAACCATATCTGATGGGTTGTATCTGTTATTGTATTCTTCACCACAGCTTTTCCTGATGTTTACTCATGTTTTTAAAATTATTTTTAAAGATTTTTTTTATATTTATTTGAGAGAGAGAGACTGTGTGTGCAAGAGTGGGGGTAGGGACAGAGCGAGAAGCAGACTCCACCCTGAGCAGGGAACTTGACATGGGGCTCAGTCAATCCCAGGACCTTGAGATCATGACCTGAGCTGAAGGCATATGCTTTACCGACTGAACCACCCAGGCACCCCTCCTGATGGTTACTATTGATTGCTTCATAGCTACCTGCAAACTGTCTTGTAATACAAGTTCACAGTCTCTTATTTGCAGTTTTGAAATCCAGAGATTTTTTTGTAAGGTGAATCAACTTACAAAACTACTCATTTGGTGTAAAAACTTGCTCATTCTGAAGAGAGACTGTTCATAAGTCTTTATTCTACTAAATGTGCCCATTCACAAATTTTGCTTCAGAAATATTAACATACTTTATTTGGGTGCTACCTCAGACCCTGTTTGAGGATATTACATAGCATGCAGCTCATACAACCTCATTATTCTAAAATTAGAATAATTCCGAATTTCAAAACACATTTGGCCCCAGAGAATTCGGATGAGAGATGATAGACCTATGGTGATAAAAATCTGTTCTCACTTTAACTTGCCTTACTTTTTCTTTTTTTTTTTTTTTTTTTAAGATTTTTTAAATTTATTAGAGAGAGATAGCGAGAGCAGGAACACAAGCAGGGGGAGTGGGAGAGGGAGAAGCAGGCCTCCCGCCGAGCAGGGAGCCCGATGTGGGGCTCCATCCCAGGACCCTGGGATCATGACATGAGCCAAAGGCAGCCGCTTAACCATCTGAGCCACCCAGGCGCCCCTTGCCTTACTTTTTCTGAGCTGCTTTCTATTACTATTGTTTCTTTAGTGGTGTAATGAAAAGATCGCTTAACTAAATAAAGAATCTGGGTTCTAACCTCAGCCCTACTATTTGTTAAATTTATGACCTTGGTCAAGTTTATTTAACCCTTCTGGTGATAATCTCCACCCAGTCTTTCTCAGAGGTACATGGGCTAAGTAAGATAATGTACATAAAAGTGCTTTAAAATGTTAATGCTATACAGATATAAATAATAGTACAGATAGTAAGAACAATAATTAGCACTTCCAGTTCTGGGGATTCTTTTTTAAGATTTTATTTATTTATTTGACAGAGAAAGACACAGCAAAAGAGAGAACACAAGCAGGGGGAGTGGGAGAGGGAGAAGCAGGCTTCATGCTGAGCAGGGAGCCTGATGTGGGGTTTGATCCCAGGACCCTGGGATCATGACCTGAGACAAAGGCAGATGCTTAATGACTGAGCCACCCAGGTGCCCCAAGTTCTGGGAATTCTTTCCTAACAGTTTGGAACTCTTATTTATATGCTGAGGTGTAAGAATGATAATTATAGTAATAATCCAAGTTATTATTGAGGGCTTACTTTATGCTGTGAACCCTGGTAAGCATGTAACATGGGTGGCTGCTGCCATTCCTGTGTTGCAGATGAAGGAACTGATGACCAAAAATTAAACTTCCCCAAGTTCGTGTACCTACACAACTCATAGTAAGTGATTTGGCTCAGATTTAGATCCAATTCTGGCTGACTTTCAAAAGGTTTTAAATTTTACATGGAGACAAAATGGATTAAGTGTCTATTGAATTAGTTTCTCACTTTTGTATATGAAGTCATCTTAAGTACAAAGTGAAAAAATGAACTCATTTTTAGATTACTAGCATTTCTATTCTGGTTTCATTTTCTAACTTCTCAACCCTTTCCTCTCAGTAACTGCAATGTTGAGGCTAAACCTGGCTGTAGCTCAGTGCATCAATACCCCTTAAAGACTGATGCCTTTATTTCCTTGAAAGTATTCTGATTATTTTCATTAATTTTTTTTGTTTTGCTTTGAAGATTTTATAACAAAAATGTCCTTAATCTTAAAATTTATCCTATCATGAGTATGTATGCAGGCATGTACATCTCTAAAATATCCTTAAATAAAAAGACAGTTAATACAGTTATTTATGAAATCTTATTACCATTAGACTTCTCTGTGATACACCATAGCATCTGTGATGTTAACATGTGAAAGTATTGGCAAGCCTGGCTTCTTGGGGCACATGAAATAAGAACTTTTAAGCAAACCAAACTAGTTTTCATTTGGTAGGGACATAAAATCAAGGTGTAACTTTTTTTGTTAAACTGGCAGTTTGGCAATCAAAGTGAATTTTACCACTTGATTTTCCTTTCTGTATTGTCTCTTTAGCCTGTGACTGTGTTTATACATATAAGAGCGTATCTGTGAGTCTGTATGTCTGCCAGTGTACTACTTTACTGGCATTGTTACCAGTAAGTGTTATAGCTAGAACTTGACTCCTCAGTCTAGAAAAATATATTGGACGTTAATCTTTTGTTCTGCTGACTGGGTCAACTTTTCCGTTCCACTTGCATCACAGCCACTTTATGAGTCATTCCAAAATTTCAGTTACGTACAGCATTGACTTGTTTGAAAGGCAAGCTTTAGCATGAAACTTAAATTTAGCATGAAGATATATATATATGAGATTGAGTTGGAATCCGAGGACCTAGGATGTAAGAAATTTCTCATATGCATATGTAGAAAGGGAAAGGAAGACCAAAAGAATACATTTAACTAAGACTGGCATTAGAGAACATTATCATAATTAGGTATTGGCCAGATTTTACAAAGGTATTAAAAGGCAAGAGCAGAGGTTAAATATTTAGCTGACTTTCAGTAAATATTGATTGGACAGATGAATAGAACAGGGCATTATAGATTATGTAAAAATATAGTTTGGTTCATTTGTGTGTGTGTGTGCGTGTGTGTGTGTTTCTTTTGGCAATGGGCCAAAATAGGATTTCAGGCCAAATTAATGAGAGGACTCAGTGTGATTCATCGCTTTGTTGTAGCTTCTTTCCAAATCTCCTCCCCTGCAACCCCAAATCATTTGATATGGTGATAAGAAATGATGAATTTGCCTACAGGCAGGAATCAGATGTTCATGGGAGTGATGATCAGACTGCTGCTTTTTTTGTACATCTGACCATGTTGTGGGAAGATAAAAGAAGGGGCATAGCAAAAGGGTGCTGGTAAGAGCTTACCCTGTCAGTTTTGCAAATTAGGGTTTTAATACCAACTACAATTGCAAGAAATTTCACATATTCCTAATTATTCTCTGTGACATGGGACCATTTCCTATAAGAATTCAACAAATATTTTAGTGCCTACTATGTGCTTACAATTCTTTAGATACTGATCGGTAAGAGACAAGGTCTCTGCCCTTCTGTAGAGCTTAAAACAGGAAACTAAACAAGACAGGAGAAACACAGACAACTGGACAAGCTCTAATAACATAACGAGGTAAGTATGTGGTAGGGGAAGTAGATGATGCTGTTTGATCCTAGCTAGTGAAGTGAGTGAAGGTCAGAGAAGGTACCCTGCCCACTGAAAGTGAAGCTAAAGCTGAGATCTGAAGGATGAGTAGAATTTAAGCAGGTGAAGAACAGGGTCAGGAAGGAACAGCATGTGAAACTCTGGAAGCAAGAAAGAGCATGATGGCACTAAAGAGGAAGTGAAAGGAAATTGGCTGGAGGGTAGAGTGTGAGGGAGTATAGATGGCTAGAAGTTTCACCTTGATTGTCTGGTACAGTGAATGGTCTGGTAGTCGTCTTTCCATTTGTCATCAACTCTCTTTACTCTGAGTTCCAGGAAGGCAGAACACAGCAAGGAACATCAATCTTAATAGAGCAACTGGGAAGAAACTACCCCATCTGTGTCACACTCCATAACCATTAGTCATTTTCCTCAGTAATTCCCAGAAATGTCGTCTCCCCACCCCCACTTGATGCTCATTAAAAAAATGTTGGGGACTACGTTTAGCACTAACATGAAGTGGTAATAATTACTCTGTTAATTATTTAACACAGACCAAAACATTTTTTTCAAAAGCCCTTGTAAAGCTTGAATTACTTATAACTTGAGTAATAATGTTCCTGATGATAGTTAATTTAAACTTGGTGAAGTAAACAGACTGTGGTAGGAATTTTAGTTTACACTGTGCTGGACTAATGCTAATGGTCATCAACACTTTGTAGATATTCCCTAAGATTCGGGGGGATATTTTTGATAAGTAGAGTCCTAGTTAGTAGCATACTAAAAGTCTACTAACTACTTTAAAAAAGTTCTGGAGAGAGGAATTTGAAGGAGGATAATCTCTAAAGGACTGAAAAATAATAATATGCTCTTCACTGTACCCGTTTCCCCACCAATCTAATTAAATAAATCTATAAATACAAAGCAACAGTACTAGATTTTCGGCCTATATCATTGCCTCCTGGAAGACAGGTGCAAAATTAGCGAAAATAAGTGGGGCAACTTTCAGATCTACAAGAGACAGATTGGCCCTGGATGGGCCAGATTATACCTTGCAATTTTTATAAGATAATATTGAGCTAAAGCCATATTATTTTTTGCAATCATATCGAAAAGGAGATGCTTGCACAATTGTTCAGGTGAAGTGAATTTGGCCTTCAGATGTTTTCCCAGCCTTATCTTGTATTTTCTACTAAGCAGACTTTATGCTATGCTACTAGAGAATCTGCATTTTAAAAATACTAGTCTCATGATACTTAATTTTTCCAAACCATTGGAATAACAAATATGATACTGTTGCTCCAAAATCTTGTAAAAATTTGTCACCCAGTCGAACCTTTTTGATAAAGCCATACCATCTGTTCATGATAACACTTGTATTATTTGACTTGTAGCTCTTCAAATAAGCTAACACCTAAAAATTCTATACTATAGATTTGATGCTGTTTTTGTTTTCAGAACTCTTCATCTTGGCTTATACCTATCCTGCCTGATATGCTGCGGCACATTTTCCAGTTTTGTGTTTTAGAAAGCAGCCAGGAAATTCTGGACCTCATTCACAAGGTACACAGTGAATATATCTGTATTCTTTTCCCTGGTAACTTGGGAAAATTTTTAAATTTTCATAATTGCTGTACTGTTGTTGGTCGGACATTTTAAGAAATTGGAAATCAACACATTTGAAAAGTGTGATCTATGTGACAAGGAAATAGGCTTCTTATGGAGTATAATAGTTAAGTCTGCTAGGCAAGTGTTTTAGGCACTTTCTGATAGCCTCGATACAGAAAATAAAATGAAGAAAAGACGTCTTTATCACTTATTTTGCTGTTTATCCATATGGTTATTGATTCTGTGAAGTATCTTTTGGGATTCATTGGTAATATATAGAGTCTGATTGTTGTGGTTTAGATTTATATTTTTTTCCCTTACTTAGCAAGATTGGTCAGTCATATGTGTTAAAATCTTTAAAGAAGAACCATTTGATATAATTAATAATATTTATTGAGGGAAATGGTACTGTTGTAATTCAGTCTTGAATTATTGCCTCTGAAGCAGCTCATTGTTAACAGCCTTGTATTAACAGTGGTGTTATTGCTATATGTTTTTAGTTATATTTAATGTTAGGCATCAAGAAAGGTACCTTATTGAGTAAGATCATGAATTAAGACTTAAATTGTTCTTAATTTATACTAGGATATTACCATCTCTAACTTTAGCAGAGGATATCTACCAGGAGCTGTTATATCTTGAAGTCTGTGCGTGTGGTTTTTTAAAAAGATTTTATTTGGGAGAGAGCGCATATGAGTCGGTGGGGCAGAGGGAGAGGGAGAAGCAGCCTCCCTGCTGAGCAGGGAGCCCGATGCAAGGCTCGATCCCAGGACCCCGAGATCATGAGCTGAGCCGAAGGCAGATGCTTTTTTTTTTTTTTTTTAAAGATTTTATTTATTTGAGAGAGCACGAGAGAGAGCATAAGAGGGGAGAGGGTCAGAGGGAGAAGCACACTCCCCGCTGAGCGGGAAGCCTGATGCGGGACTTGATTCTGGGACTCCGGGATCATGACCTGAGCTGAAGGCAGACGCTTAACCAACTGAGCCACCCAGGCGCCCGAAGGCAGATGCTTAACTGACTGAGCCACCCAGGTGCTCCTGAAGTGTGTGTGTTGTATATAGGGCTGCATTAGTATCAAGCTTTATGATATATGCAAAGGATTTCAATGACTGAAATTTTGACAACTTTTATTGTTATGGGTATCTTATATTTTAAATGATTTTCACAAAATATTGAAGGAAATTCTTTCTGTTCCTCTCTTTAAAACTTTCTTTTGTATTCTGTAGTATACAAACCTATCAAGCAGTATTTAAAAATAAGCCTTTATATTGACTTTTAAAATTCATCTCTTAGGGCGCCTGGGTGGCTCAGTTGGTTAAGCGACTGCCTTTGGCTCAGGTCATGATCCTGGGGTCCTGGGATGGAGCCCCGCATCGGGCTCCCTGCTCGGCGGGAGGCCTGCTTCTCCCTCTCCCACTCCCCCTACTTGTGTTCCCCCTCACGCTGTCTCTCTCTCTCTGTCAATTAAATAAATAAATAAAATCTTTAAAATAAAAAAAAATAAAATTCATCTCTGTGCTTGCTATTTCCTGCTTTTTTTTTTTTTTTTAAATTCAGTATCCCTAAAAATAAGTATTAGGTTTTATTAGCCCTCACTAGGAAAATTTCACTTTTCATGTTTCTCTTTTACTCTGTAGGTTTGGATGGAACTGTTGTGCAAAGCTTCAGTTCAGTATGTGGTAGCAGCTGCTTGTCCATGGATGGGTGCTTGGCTTTGCTTAATGATGCAGCCTTCTCATTTACCTATTGATTTAAATATGTTGCTAGAAGTAAAAGCTAGAGCCAAGGTAAGTGCAGAGGGACATAATGTATTTGTATGTTCAGCTCTATTAATACGGTAACCATGTAAGAAATTTGTATTGTTTTTTTTTTAATTAAGTGTGATTTAATTAATTTAATGTATGGAGAAATTATTTTATGAGGAACTTTGCAAATGCATAATTTTTATCCATTAAAATTTTGTGAAAACTGTTTTTTATTGGGAGAACAAATGAAAGTATTTTTGTGTACAGAGGAGAATTCCCTATTAAATTTTAATGATTGATTTTTACTTAATATTATTTTTTCCCCTCTTTCCCTCTAGGAAAAAACAGGTGGTAAGATACGCCAAGGCCAAAGCCAAACAAAAGAAGTCCTTCAGGAATACATTGCAGGAGCAGACACCATCATGGAAGACCCCTCCACTAGGGATTTTGTGGTTATGAGGGCCAGAATGATGGCAGCCAAGTGAGTATACAAAAATTCAGAAGCCTTTTAACCAGAATATTCTAATGTGTTTGTCAGTACTTCCTCCAGCACACTAGTTACAGAGTAAGAAAAAGTGTAAGAAAGTCTTTTTCATTTTCTTGAAGTTGTCAATAAGATTTATATCTTTCTATAAAGATAAAATAGAAGTTATGTCTTTGCTGGGAAAAGTTATAGCTTCAATAAGGGGAACTTCTTTTTTCTCCCTCATAGATTGTTAGGAGCGCTTTGTTGCTGTATTTGTGATCCAGGTGTAAATGTGGTAACCCAAGAAATTAAGCCAGCTGAATCCCTTGGCCAGTTACTGCTCTTCCATTTGAACTCCAAATCTGCCTTACAGAGAATTAGCGTTGCTTTGGTAATCTGTGAATGGGCTGCTTTACAAAAGGTAAGATTTTGCCCAAAAAGTAATGAAGACAAATTAAGTAAACCAATTTCCATTAGCTGTTAGGATTATTTTCATTATATTTTACAAACAAAAAAATTTTCTCTATATAAAAACTCAACAGTTCTAGAAAAGTATTCTAAATTATATAATGTGAAACATTGTTCCTCTTCCATTTGCTTTTAACCTTAGAATTTTTTCTTAGGACCCCTAGTCTGGTACCTGAGACTACTAGCTATGACCATATTTAATGTTTGCTCTTGGTACTACAATCTGTTAAGAAATGTCCCTCCTATGTGTGGAAGCCATCCAGAAACTGTTGGTCATTCATTCCTTTATATCTCAGATGTTCCTGAAAACTATAAAAGATGAGAGGCTTTGAGTAATAGAGATCCATTTGTATGAGTAGTAGCAAGGGCAGAATTTTGGGTCACAGGAAGAATAAAACCTCCACATTTAAATGAAGATCTTCATGTTTTCAAATAAGCCATTCCCTGCAGCCCCTTTAACCTTTAACTTCTAATAAAATGTGTGATTTTGTGTAAGACTGACTTCTGTAAATCAAAGAAACTTCCTGCTGGCTTTGTTTATTCCATTAACTGGAATTCTAGAAATTTAACTGTCTGCACTTGCTGTGAGAGTTTCTTGTTACTGCCTCTTAGCAGTTTGTCAAAGCTATAAGCTATGTCTAAAAGTAACTGAGCCATGCTCTGTTGCAACTGAGACCCCAGCTTTGCCTCTGGAAAGAAGCAAGGCTCATCTGTTTTTAGGCAGGACTCGGTGTGCTGGAGAGGCAGTGATGCTGTGTTTTTGTGCCTCTCAGACTCAGCAGCAAGTGTTGACAGTTCGGTTTCTGGACCCTCACAGAGCTTCTCTGGACTTACTCTGTGAAGCCCAGGCTGATCACCCAGATCCCCTCATGGCTCACCACTGAGGCCATTCCCCCTCTGGTTGGGGCAGGCAACAACCAGAGAGAGTGGGAAGGGTTAGTTAAATTTGGGGGCAGGTAAGTAGCCTTTAAATTATATATCCATTTCTACAGTATGGCATGTGAAGCTATGGGTTCAACTGTTAAGAAATCTAATAATGAGTTTTCAAATAACATTTTTAGTGCATGCTAAGTGTTCTTTTCTGACTGATTTCTTTTTACAGTTATATATTTTTAAATCTGTGCTATATGTATGTAAACTTTGTATAAATTCAGAGTAAAGTAAGAGTAATTAGTTGCAAAATTTAATGGAATTGTAGTTCCATGTGCATGTTCTGAAGTCATTCATATTAAAATTTTAGAGTAGTTTGTGTGATACCTTTTCTCTGTGCAACTAACGATGTTGTTCTGGGAGGTAACAGAACATAGATTCAAAATGAATAGGAATTTAGAACTTTGTAGTTTGCAAGTGAAGATGTATATATCTCTAGAATTATGTTTATATATTTGCCCTGAATATTTTTTGTCTGTTATATTTTAGGAGTGTAAAGCTGTTACCCTAGCTGTGCAGCCACGTTTACTTGATATCCTTTCAGAACATTTGTATTATGATGAAATTGCCGTTCCATTCACGCGAATGCAGAATGAGTGTAAACAGCTTATTTCATCATTAGCTGATGCACATATTGAAGTTGGTAATAGAGTAAACAACAGTGTTTTTACAATAGATCAAGCTAATGACCTGGTGAGTAAAGAAGTGACTTACTTAATTTTAGATTGAGCATGAAATAAAGTTTAGAAATTTGTCATGTGATGTTTACCACAAAAACACTAATTTGTTGAATCTGTCCATGGCCTGATAGCCTGCCACCCATACCCTATAGAAGTTACTTCATTCTATTGACTTTTTTTGAACTTAGAGGAGGGGAATGAATTTTACAAACCAGTATACCTTTATCAGAGAAAGCTGTTCCATTTTTTGGTCATTTCTCAGTTTTGCTTAAAACTGGCGGAGTAGAGGGGCACCTAAGTGGCTCAGTCACTGAAGGTTCCGACTCTTGGTTTCGGCTCAGGTCATGATCTCAGGGTCCTGAGGTCAGCCCTGCATCAGGCTCTGCACTCAGCATGTAGTCTGCTTGAGATTCTTTCCCTCTCCCTCCTCATCTGTCCACCCTCTGCTTTTACGTGGGCTCTCTCTCTCAAATAAAAACAAAACAAAACAAAAACACGAAAACTGTCAGAGTATAGAAAAAACTGCTTCTATATAAGTTGCTGAGTATTTCTCATCCCCTCTCTCAACTTACAATGAAAATATTCAAACATAAAGAAAAGGTAAGAAGAGAATTACACAGTGAACATTCATATACTCGCCAACTAGATTGCATAGTTAACATTTTACTAAATTTGCTTTATCACATATATATGCAGCTATCTACTTATCCAGCCATCAGTTCATCTTATTTTTTTGATGCATTTCTAAGTTGCAGAAATCAGTACACTTCAGCATGTATATATATCATTAACTAAAATTCAGTATTTGTTTTTTGCTCTATTGTGAGGTTAAATTTATTTACTAGGAAGTACACAAATGTAAACTATTTGATGAATTTTAACAGATGGATATACCTATGAAACCCAAACCCGTATCAGGTTGCAGATACACCATCACCACTTCACAATCAATCCCTGCCTATCCCTGCCCTCAAGTAACCATTGTTCTGATTTTTCCTCCACCATAGATTACTTTTGCTGATTCTAGAATTTCATATAATTGGAATCATACACTCTGTGCTGTTTGGTATAAGATTTTTTTTTTCAGCATGATGTTTTTTAAAATTTATCCATGTTATCAGTGATTCATTGTTTTTATTGATTAGTTTTATTCCATTGTATACACCACAGTTAAGCTCTTTTGATGAACACTTGGGCTGTTCCAGGTGTTTGGCTATTATGAACAGAGCTGCTATAAACATTGTTATACAACTCTTTTTGTAGACCTATATTTTCATTTCTCTTAGATAAGTATGTATGAGTAGAATTGCTGGATCATAGGGTAGATGTTTATTTAGTTTTATAAAAAATTGCAGACCTTTTCCCAAAGTGGCTATATCATTTTACCTTCTAACCAACAATATGTGTGAGTTCTGGTTGTTTCGCATCATCACCAACATTTGGTGTGGTTTTACTTTGTGTTTCCTTGATGACTAATATGTTTGACACTTTTTTTATGTCTTACTGGCCATTTGTAGATCTTCCTTTCTGAAATGTCTGTTCAGATTTTTTGTTTATTTTTGATTAGGTTGTCTTTTCATTATTGAGTAGTAGGAATTTTTTTTTTTTAATTTATTTATTTGAGAGAGAGAGCGAGAACGCGAGCCAGGAAGGGTAAAAGGAGAGGGAGAGAGAATCTTAAGCAGACTCCATGCTGAGCACGGAGCCCGACACTGGGCTTGATCTCACAACCCTGAGATGACAACCTGAGTTGGACACTTAACCTACGAGTTGGACACTTAACCAACTGAGCCACCCAGGCTCACCCATTTTTTTTTTTTTTTAAATGTATCCTGGAATACCAATCCTTTGTAAGATAGATGCTTTCTGAATACTTTCTCCCAGTGTGTGGCTTTCCTTTTCATTTTCTTAAGTGTCTTTATTTAGATGAGCAGATATTTTTAATTTTGATGAAATTTAATTTATCAATTATGTTTTTTTATGGTTATTGTTTTCTTTGACCTACATTTTTCTCCTAAACTTTGCAGTTCTAGCTTTTATGTTTAGATTTGTCATCCATACTGAATTAATGTTTATAGTGTGAAGTACAAATTGAATTGTTTTTCATAAAGATAACCATTTTTTCTAGTGTCATTTATTGAAAAGATTTTCCATTCCCCATTGGATTGCTTTGGCACCTTTGTCAAAAATTTGTTGAATTTTAAGTGTAGATCTGTATCTGTACTCTATTTGTTCAATCTATTTGTCTCTCATGCCATCCCCAATGTCTTGATTACTGTAGCTTTGTACTTAGTAGGTTTTTGAACTTCGGTGTAAATGAGTTCTTCCTTTGAGTTACAGGATCAGAAACTGAATCACTTCACTTGTGTTGGTTCCTGTGAAAGAGCAGTCTTCATTTCTTATCCCCTTTTCTAATTAGAAAATTAAAAGTTGAAATTTTTTTGTTCTTACCTGTGAGAAAAAGCTAAAATTGCTTTTTTTTAAAGTTGTTTATAAAGTTGTTTTTCTGATTTTTTCCGTTCTATAATTTATCCATTTCCCCCTTTCTTCTCTCTCTCTCTCTCTTTTTTTTTTTTTTTTTTTTTGCCTTCTTGGAATGAAATCTCAACCTTCACTCTGTCTTCCCTCCCTACGGAAGGAATTTTTTTTTTAATTTTATTTTTCTTACGATGAAAACTTCCAAGGTTTACTGTCTTAGCAACTTCCAAATATGGTAATATTATTGACTATAGTCATCATGCTGTACATTACATTCCCATAACTTATTTATTTTATAATGGAAGTTTGTACCTCTTGACCTCCTTCACCCATTTTGCTCTCCTCCTCCAAACCTCCCTCCCCTCTGGGCAGCTACCATTCTACTCTCTGTATCTATTAGCTTTATTTGTTCATGTGTTTTTTAGATTACACATGTAAGTGAAATCATAAGGTATTTGTCTTTCTCTGATGTATTTCACTTGGCAGAATGCCCTCAAGGCCTATCCATGTTGTCACAGATGGAAGATTTCATTCTCTTTTATGGCTAAGGTAGTATTCCATTGTGGATATATACTGCATCTTCCTTACTCATTCATCCATCCATGAACACTTAGATTGTTTCTGTATCTTGGCTGTTGTGAATGATGCTGTAGTGAACAGAGGGGTGCATATATCTTTTCAAGTTAGTGTTTTCATTTTCTTCAGATAAATATCCAGAAGTGGCACTGCTGGGTAATATGGTAGTTCTATTTTTAGTTTTTTGAGGAACCTCCATACTGTTTTCCATAATGGCTGCCCCAATTTACGTTCCCACTAACAGTGCACAAGGGTTCCCTTTTTTCCACATCCTTGACAACACTTGTAATTTCTTGTCTTCTTGATAAGCCATTCCGGTAGGTGGTGAAATGTTATCTCATTGTGGTTTTATTTGCATTTCCCTGATGTGAGTGTGATTATAGAGCATCTTTTCGTATACCTATTGGCCATCTGTATGTCTTCTCTGGAAAAGTTATTCAGATCATCTGCCCATTTTTTAATCAGATTGTTTTTGTTTTGTTGTTGAGTTATATGAGTTCTTTATGTATTTTTCATATTAATTCCTTATCAAATATATGATTTGCAAATATCTTCTCCCATTCAGTAGGCTTCCCTTTTATTTTGTTGGTGGTTTTCTTCCTGTGAAGAAGGTTTTTAGTTTTTTTTAATTTATTTTTTAAAGATTTTATTTATTTATTTGAGAGTGAGCGAGAGAGAGAGAGAGAGAAAGAAGGAGCAGGGGGAGGGGCAGAGGGAGAGGGAAAAGCAGACTCCCCGATGAGCAGGGAGCCTGACATGGGGCTCGATCCCAGGACCCTGGGATCATGACTCCAGCCGAAGGCAGACAATTAACTGACTGAGCCACCCCGGCCTCCCCCCCCCCCGCCCTTTTTATTTATTTATTTATTTATTTATTTTAAAGATTTTTATTCATTTGACAGAGAGAGACACAGCGAGAGAGGGAACGCAAGCGGGGGGGGGGGGGGGGAGGGAGAAGCAGGCCTCCCACAGAGCAGGGAGCCTGATGCCGGGCTCTGTCTCAGGACCCTGGGATCATGACCTGAGCCTAAGGCAGACACTTAACGACTGAGCCACCCAGGCGCCCCTCCCCCCCTTAAAAGATTTTATTTATTTGAGACTGAGGTGGGGAGAGGGGCAGAGGGAGAGGGAGAAGCAGACTCCCAGCTGAGGCTGCCAAGGCTCCATCCCAGGACCCTAGGATCATGACCTGAGCCAAAGGCAGACATTTAACTGAACCATCCAGTGCAGAGAGAGAGCGCGCAAGCGTGCGTGTGTAGGGGCAAAGGATTTGTAAAGCCCTTTAGTTCCACTCTGAAGGCATCCCTCCCCTGCTTAAAAACATTATTTTTGTTTTCCTTGATTTTAGTTTTTTTCCTTTCTTTCTGTTCACACCTCTAAATTCCTCATCTCTCATTATTTCTCAATAATGGATATAGTCCCACTTGGTCTGGTGGGTTTTTTGGGGTGTTTGTTTTGTTTTGTTTTGTTTTTTTGCTTTTCTATGGAAACGTTTTCCTTTTAAAGCTATCAGGGGCACCTGGGTGTCTCAGTTGGTTAGGTGTCCAACTCTTGATTTCAGCTAAGGTCATGATCTTGGGGTTGTGGGATTCAGCCCCACTTCGGGCTCTGTGCTCAGTATGGACTTTGCTTCTCCCTCTCCCTCTGCCCCCTCCCCCCCCACTCGCACGTCCACACGCTCTCTCTCTCTTTAAAATAAAAAAAATAATAAAATCTTTAAATAAAAGTAAAGCTATCAAATGACCCCTTCTTCAGGCCTTTCTTATTCAAACCTCTTACTCTTCAGTGAAACTACTGTTCTGTTTCATGGACTTAATTAAGTGGTTTTGACCTAGTACATCAGAATCTCAGGAAGAAAGTATTGAGGGAAGGGCTGTTTATTTTACTTTAAGGTTTTTATTTTATGCCTGCATACAAAAGTACATACTGTAAGATTCCATTTATATGATGTTCTAAAAGGCAAAATCAACCTATAGAGATAGAAATAGGAAAACTGGTTGGTTCTTAAGCAGGTCGGGGGAGGGGTTGATGAAAAAGGGGCAAAACTTTCTAGGGAATTAAAATGTTCTGTATTTTGATGGGAGTGGTAGTTACATGGGTGTATCAACAAATTTTACACTTTTGATCTCTGTAAATTATGTGCAAATCATTCTTTCTAAATTATATCCGACCTAAAAGTACTGGCAAATAAAAATACTAGTCTTGGCTCACTTAAAAAAAAAAGTTTTTATTTTAATTCCAGTTAACATACAGTGTTATATTAGTTTCAGGTTTACAATATAGTGATTCAGCAATTCTGTGCATCACCCAGTGTTCATCATAACAAGTACACTCCTTAATCCCCATCACCTATTTCATCCACCTCCCCAACCCAGCAAGGGCAATTTTTTAATATTTATTTATTTATTTATTTAGGGCAATTTTAAAAGGTTAGTCTTATTCTTGGCTTAGAGCAGCTATTTCATTGATCTTTCCATTGACTCCCTATTTTTCTCTTACCTGCCAAATATAAACATTTCCCTAAGATCTTTCTTTGTCACCATTCTCACAATTTAGTTCTTATCCTTGTGCCATGCTTTCTTCTCTTGATCTCTTGAAGTTCTTCTATTAGGGATTTTTAGTTGGATAGCTCATTGTCACTTCAGCTTAACACAACCAAAACTGGAATTTTTTTTTAACAGTAAAATGCCTTTTTCAGTTTGCCTTTTACAGTTGTAAATCTTGCTACCATTTCCTTTCAGAAAGCCTCATACGTTTATCTTTTCTCGGTTTTCATTGCTACAACCTCGTCAAGGGCCTTAGTACTTTATGACTAGGTCCTGACTCATCTCTAATGCTGCAGGTGGTCTCTGGTCCATTTCATCTCCCATGTTGTGCCAGACTTTTAAAGCCCTTTAGTTCCACTCTGAAGGCATCCCTCCCCTGCTTAAAAACATTATTTTTGTTTTCCTTGATTTTAGTTTTTTCCTTTCTTTCTTTTCACACCTTCTCTAAATTCCTCATCTCTTTTCTTTTCATTATTTCTCGAACTTCCTCCCCTTCAGGGTAGTTAGCTTCTTTCCTTGCAGAAGTGTACCATGCTCACTCACTTCCTCTGCCTCACTCATTCTCACTTCTGAGTGTGAGCTCCTGTTTCTTTTGTCAGGAATTGCCTGCCCTCAACCCTCTGTGTTTATCCCAGTTTCATCTCTTAACGTTCCTCCATCTGCACCCTATACTCAGGCCATGATCAGCTGTTCTCAGTTCCCTGGAGAATGCCTCACTTTCCACTCACCACCTCACTTTATTTGCCAAGATGTCCTTACAACTCCAGACTTAACCCATTCTTTAAGATCCCCATTACAAGGGACGCCTCAGTGGCTCACTTGGTTGAGCATCCAACTCTTGGTTTTGGCTCAGGCCATGATCTCAGGGTCGTGAGATCAAGCCCCCTGCCCAGCTCCGTGCTCAGCACAGAGTTTGCTAGAGCTACTTTCCCTCTCCCTCTGCCCCTCCCCCTGCTCACACATGCGCACTCTGTCCTTCGAATAAATAAAATCTTCAAGAAAAATAAAAATCACAAGTGTTAACTTCATCTGGCAGCCTCCACTAATCTTATCCCCTGAGAAGAGTTAAGCAACCCATGTGTCCCACAGTAACTTGCACTTATCTCGGTTATATGTTACATTGTCTTGTTTACTTCTGTATCTTTCTCTACATTTTTTGAGTGTATGAAGACATTGTCTTACTCATCTTTTAGTATTTTTCAGTAGATTCTTGTTGAATGAGTGAACGAATTAATGAATTTGGGGTGATTGGAAAGCTTTTCCTTAGCTTAGAATCATTGAAAATTGACAGAAGCATAGTATATTTAGGACAAACTTTTAGCAGTGAAATCCTGTTTCTGATAAATCTTATGCAGAACTCAAATAAATAAAATGAAGTGGAAAGTATGAGCTGGTATGTGATTGTGTTTCTTTGTAGTGAGCAAATGGACAAGGTCAAGTAGATACAGCTCAGTTTATAAAAGGAGATCTTAATTAAGTGTGCCTGTTTTGTTTTTCATAATAAGAGGCCAGTATTATCAGTCTTGTCCATAATAGAATTATTTGTAAGTCTGAAAAATTTAGGTTCTGCATTTAAGGGAAAAAAAAAAAGATTCTTCAATGTAACAGGCTTCTCTAATATTCATCAGACTGGATCTATTTGTAGAGCCTCTAAATGATTACAGTTACCTGTCAAACAAGAAGACTATTTTTGTTATGTAAGCCATCACACAATCTCTAGATGGTAATTAAAAAAACATGCTCACACAAAAACTTGTACATAAATCTTCACAGAATCATTATTCAGTATAGTAACTAAAGGGTGGAAATGATCTTTAAATAATGAATGGATAAATACAATGTGGTTATATCCATATAGTGTGGGATATTTGGCAAGAAAAGGGAAAGAAGTACCACATTTGGTACACCTGGATGGCTCAGTCAGTTAAGCGTCTGCCTTCACCTCAGGTCATGATCCCAGGGTTCTGGGGTTGGGTCCCATATCAGGCTCCTTGTTCAGCAGGGAGCCTACTTTTCCCTCTGCTTGCCGTTCCTCCTGCTTGTGCTCTCTCTCGCGCGCGCTCATTTACTCGCTCTCGCTCTTGTTCTGAGAAATAAATAAATAAAATCTTAAACACTATGAAAAGAAGAAATACCACATTCATCACTACAACACTGATGAACCTTGAAAGCATGCTAAATGAAAGAAACCAGTCACAGGAGATTACATACTGTATTAGTCCATTCATATGAAATGTCCAGAATAGGCAAATCTATAAAGATAGAAAAATATGTAAGTGGTTGCATAGGGCTGGAAAGAAATGAATGATTGCTAATAGGTATGAATTTTATATAGGGGATGATGAAAATGTTCTAAAATTGTGATGGTTGTACAACTCTGTGAATAGAATAAAAATCATTGAATTGTACACTTTAAGTGTGTGTATTATATATGTAAATTATATCTCAAAATTGTTAAAGATGTATTAAACAGTCATTTAATGTGGCTTGTAAAGTTGTCTGATGTCAGAGGGTTATAGCTTTAGGCGGTTCTTGGTAAGTAAAATATTCATGACTATTGCCCCAGTTTCTTTCCCTTTTTTATGCTCCCCCTCCCAACCCCTGGGCATTTTTGCGAGAAGGGAGGTCAAAGAAAGAATGAAAATAATTCAGTTAGTAACACTTAGCCACTTAGCAATAGCTGCCCCAAAAGTTTTTAAATTGGGAAGAATATTTTTCCCTGAAAGGAGGTTTGTGAGATTTGGTAACCCTTAAGTTAGTTTATATTTGCTGATAGGTTTCTCATTTCACCAAACTACTATGTTGGCATTCCATGTAATTTTCTCTTAAACTTATTAGATATATTTAAGGGATAGGTAATTTTGTTCATCTCGGTAGACTGTGTGTGTGTGTGTGTGTAGTTGACACACCAGTGTTACATTAGTTTCAGGTATATGACATAGCATAGGCAGTGTAGTCAGTGCTATTGTGATGGTGTTGCATGAAGACTATCTTAAAGAATACAGTGCTAATGTTAAGTCAGATTAAAGTTTAAAACTGGGACGTTTTAGATATCTATTTAGTTTACTGAATACTAAAATAATACTAGATACTGTGAAACTTAAAATTGAAACAAAGCTTGCTGTTGCCCTTTAGTTTATGGACTGTTTGATTGATGTCATTAATGATTTTTAATTTCTCTTTTTTAATAGGTCACTACTGTTTTTAATGAAGTCACATCATCTTTCGATTTAAATCCTCAAGTGTTACAGCAGTTAGATAGTAAACGACAGCAGGTCCACATGACAGTTACAGAGACCAACCAGGAGTGGCAAGTGCTGCAGTTGAGAGTGCATACTTTTGCTGCATGTGCAGTTGTGAGTTTGCAGCAGCTTCCAGAGAAATTAAATCCTATCATAAAGCCATTAATGGAGACTATTAAAAAAGAAGAGAATACACTAGTGCAAAACTATGCAGCTCAGTGCATAGCAAAACTACTTCAGCAGTGTACAACAAGGACACCCTGCCCCAATTCAAAAATTATTAAAAACCTCTGTAGCTCACTTTGTGTGGACCCTTATCTAACTCCTTGTGTCACATGTCCAGTACCAACACAAAGCGGCCAGGACAATTCTAAAGGTATATATCTAAACCTACATTTGGGGTAGAGAATTAATCATTTAAATTTGTTTTCATTTACTATAGGCATCATTTAAACACAAATCCAGTTTATGTTAGAGCTTTTCCCATTTTGCATATATTGGTAATCAAATAACAACCCTCTAAACTCAAACTATTCATAAAAGACCTGATATTTCATATAAGATGACTGAAATCTATGAAACAGGTGTTAACCCTTCCCTCTCTTTCCAGATCATTTTAAAGTTTTACTGTTTATGGGGCTAGAAGACTTAATTGTATCAAATGTTGAATAAAAATTCTTCCTATAAAACTCTGGTTTCTCTAATTTAGTGCATGTCTTATAAGTGAACTCGCCTTTAGCAAATAATGCGTAGCCATTCTGATTTCATCTGGAAAATAAGAATTGCTCTCTGCAGGCTAGTATCAAGGACCAATGTTTCTTTACATGCCTTAGTCCTATATGATTTTTTTTGTTTGTTTATAAGATTTTGGAAAAGCAGATTATTCAAAATGCAATAAATTTACAACTTTGGCACAGTATAGGTCTTAAAAAAATGTGAACAAACTGAAAGAGAAAGTGGCATTTTGAATATTCTTATCTTAAAACTATAATAGGGTCAAAAACTAATGATGTAATGTATGGTGATTAACATAACATAATGAAAAACATTAAAAAAAAATACTATAATAGGCTAACAGCCTCTCTTCCTTCCCCCTGCCAACCCCTAATGTTATTTGAGCCGGTAACATTTTGCAGTGGTTGATGTTTCTGAATTTATGGTGACTGTGGACATTTCTTTTAGAACTTGCTTGCAAGTTTTTGTTTCTTTTTATGCCTAGAAGCAGTCATTCATTTTTTAAAAATATATACTTTGAAGCTTCAGAATCATTCTTGCATGTCATATTTCTTGTTAACATGATTCTACAATTTTATAATAAGTATGGTCCTATGCAAATATCAAAACATTTAACTTAATGTTGTAAATTATTGACTGTTTTATTACCATTTCATTGGCTAAAGAAAATGTCATTGGCTTATAAAAATTGAAGCTTAAAGACATAGTTTTAAAAATATGTTGTATTTGTTTTGGAGCAGGAAGCATTTGGTCACCTATATTATGCTAAAAAGTTATTTAACTTTTTTCCTTTTAGGATCCAACTCCGAAAAAGATGGGATGCACCATACAGTCACCAAACACAGAGGTATAATTACACTCTACAGGCATCAGAAAGCTGCTTTTGCTATCACAAGTAGGCGAGGTCCTACCCCTAAAGCAGTAAAAGCTCAAATAGCAGATCTTCCTGCAGGAAGTAGTGGAAATATCCTTGTTGAACTTGATGAGGTAAACAGTTGTTTTGGGTTTTTCTGACTACTCTGATTTTTTTTTTTTTTTTTTTTTTAAGATTTTATTTATTTATTTGACAGAGACAGCGAGAGCAGGAACACAAGCAGGGGGAGTGGGAGAGGGAGAAGCAGGCCTCCCGCCGAGCCGGGAGCCCGATGCGGGACTCGATCCCAGGACCCTGGGATCATGACCTGAGCCGAAGGCAGTCGCTCAACCAACTGAGCCACCCAGGCGCCCTGACTACTCTGATTTTTAAACAGATACCTTACAGATTGAGAGCTAAATTGTCATATGAGCCTCCATTATTTTATTTTATTTCATTTTTTTAAATTTATTTTAAAATTTTATTTATTTGACACAGAGAGATAGCGAGAGCAGGAACACAAGCAGGGGGGAACGGGAGAGGGAGAGGCAGATTCCCACCGAGCAGGGAGCCTGATGCGGGGCTCAGTCCCCGGACGCTGGGATCATGACCTGAGCCGAAGACAGACACTTAACAACTGAACCACCCAGGCGCCCCAAGCCTCCGTTACTACATTTTTATATTTTTAAGTGATAGAACTGGAATTAACCTTTTGTAGTACCCCCACAACATGATCCAGAAAAACTGTAAACTTCTTCAAATTTCTGGTGATACTTAATTTTTTTTTTTTTTTTAAGATTTTATTTATTTGAGGTAGAGTGAGAGAGAGAGAGAGCACAAACAGGGGGAGCAGCAGGTAGAGGAAGAAGCAGGCTCTCCACTGAGCAGGGAGCCCAATGGGGGGCCGATCCCAGGACTCCAGGATCGTGACCTAAGCGGAAGGCAGACACCCAACCGACTGAGCCACTCAGGTGCCCCTCTTGATACTTAATTTATAAGTGTCAAATAATTATCACCTGCTTGACTTTTAGTCAGCCTGGAATTTATTAAATGTGTGATATGAGGTGGGGATCTAAATTTATTTTTCCATATGAACAGCCAGTTATCCCACTATTGAATCCTTTCCTCTCTGATTTATAATGGCACTTCTGTTATATATCATGCTTCATATATGTGAGTATGTATTTGGGCTTTCTTTTCTGTTTCATTGGTGTACTTGTCTACAGTACAGTCTTCTTTAAGGACAATTAAAAAAATGTTTTTTGAGATGTTTATAGTCACAGTATTAACGGTGGAATGATGCTCTAGGTAGCTCCTTTGGTTGGCATGACATAGAAATTTACCTGAATTCAGCAATAAACTATCAATGCTAAAAGACATGTGTCTGATAGATTTCTGTAAAATATATTTTTTAAGTTTCTTTTTTAAATAAAAATTTTACCTTCTTACCTGTATTTCTTTTAAAATATTCTGTGAATGGGGGCGCCCGGGTGGCTCGATCATTGGGCGTCTGCCTTCAGCTCAGGTCGTGATCCCGGGGTCTTGGGATCAAGCCCCACATCGGGCTCCCTGCTCCGCGGGAAGCCTGCTTCTCCCTCTCCCATTCCCCCTGCTTGTGTTCCCTCTCTCGCTGTGTCTCTCTCTGTCAAATAAATAAATAAAATCTTTAAAAAAAAAAAAAATTCTGTGAATGAATGTTTTTTTCACTGATTCTATTCTTCCCATAATAGTTTTAATAAAAAATTTACTGTGATTTTGGTATTTATATCTCTATGGTTTACATAGTTCTTCCTTTACTTAAAAAGTAATTGTAAAAACATGTGCCTCTTTCTGGAGGGACAGTTTTTTTGTATTATAATGAAATTATTGCCAAATCAGAGGTTATTAATCTTGTGATTATACAGATGTTTTTATTGTATCCTTTAAGTGAATATAAATAAAAGGACAGATCATTTTATCTCCTTATCTTCTCCCTGGCTGGTAGGTTTCTTTGGGGCAGGGAGAAGGGAAAAAATCGTCACTTAGGACTATCTCTAGAAACTGCATATTCTTCTTTTCCTTATTTTTCAGCTCCAAAGAAGTATTTTACTTTGGCTGGAAAAATCTAGTTTGGGGTTTTATGCCCATGTAAATTTAATTATTAAAAGACATTTATAGTGATAAAAATGTTTATAGTTGCTTAATTGGTTAATGGTAACACCATGAATTCTTAGATGGTGACTTTTAAATTCTCTTGATAAAATTTCAAATCCATTATACTTTTTTAAAAACTCTCCTTTATCAACTAACATTTGATTTTAGGCCCAGAAACCTTATCTGGTACAGCGAAGAGGAGCTGAATTTGCCTTGACGACTATAGTGAAGCATTTTGGTGGTGAAATGGCAGTGAAGTTGCCACATCTCTGGGATGCTATGGTTGGTCCATTGAGGAATACAATCGACATAAATAATTTTGGTGTGTACATAGTTTTCTGAGTTGGACTTTGAAAAATTATTTGCAAGGTGATACACACTTAAATCAATATATTCTAATAGATGGAAAGTCCCTCTTGGAAAAAGGAGATGGTCCTGCCCAAGAATTGGTGAATTCTCTGCAAGTTTTTGAAACAGCAGCAGCCTCAATGGATTCTGAGCTTCATCCCTTGGTAACTAACTAATGCAGGTGTAGTTTTCTTCTAATAAAACAAGTGGTTTTATTAAAAAGTCTTAAGGCTTAAAATGTGTAACTTTGATGTCATCCCTAGTAATTGCATTTTCTTTTATGTGGTATAACTAGATTCCTTCTTTATTGACAGCACATTTCTTGGGGGCTTTGAGGCAGAATTTGGTGCATGAATGTTAGAAAACTCACTTTGGGAGCTTAGAATATGGAGCAGTGGGGACAGGGCTCTGATGACACAGAAGCCAGGTATAAACGGAAAGAAAGTTACAGCCCTATTAATTTATGCCATATTTAGTAATACAGCTCCAAGAAAGGAAGAGCACAGTTAATAAAACTTTTTCCTAAGGTAGGTGTAAAGGTAGAGGAAGTTACCTGCCTGAGATGAAGCTAGTTAGTGGCAAAGAAAGAACACTGATTTGTGTTTTTTTACTATTAACTAATTTCCAAAAAAAAATTGTGACAGAGGGAGGAGTAGAATAGACTAGAGAATTAAATGTCTGGTTTTTCCATAGAAGAAAGCAGTATTCTTTCCATATAACTACAGTAGGAACTCTGCAATTTACAGCGCTGTTACATGTGCTAGCTCCAATTCCGTATTGATATCTAACAGAAAAGGGTGAATCTAGGAGAAAGAGAAGAACCTTTTCTGTTTATATATATTAATGAAGTTTTATCTTTTTACTTGTTAAATTTCGCTGATTTATCATTAGTAGAGAAGGGCAGAATCCATCTGTATGCTCTCACCCTTCTATGATCAGCTTAACATTCATCTTAGCTCCAAGGGTAGTCTATTCAGCATGTACCTGACTCTCATTAAGGTTAATCCTGGTATTCCATGCAGCAGGCATTTATTAATGAGATATATCATGCCCTTGTGATCATAATGCCTATGGTAAGCCAGGAGGTTAAAGTGGGAGATACTTACCAAAGGATGGTGCCTGGAACAAGATCAGGATCACTCAACCCAGTGAATAAAAAGTATGTATTTAGGGGTGCCAGCCTGGCTCATTTAGTAGAGCATGTGACTCTTGATCTTGGGGTCGTGAATTCAAGCCCCACATTGGGCATATAGCTTACTTGGAAAAAAAACCCAAAAACAAAAACATATGTACCTAAACCTAAGCCGGAGCTACCAAACTGGGAGGGGACTGGTGATGTGTGGTGTCATTTCTCCAACCTCAGGAAAATCTTACAGGTACCTTTTAATGTGCACCCTGATGCCTTAAAAGGAACAGAGGAGAAGTTACGCACCTTTTATTTTAAAAAGAGTTTCAGTACCTTAGTTTGGATTTAGATTAATTTTTTATTGAGGATGTTTTGACAATAATGTTTGAAGTGATTAGAGATATTCTTGGATTTAGAGTCATTTAGAATATCAAGAACCTCTCAGTATGGGTTATAATAGTTATATTTTACACAGTAGGTCCCCTAATGAATATTCTGATTGTCTTGAACTTTTTGTTTTTAGTTGGTACAGCATTTGCCTCATCTTTATATGTGCCTTCAGTATCCCAGCACTGCAGTGAGGCACATGGCTGCTCGTTGTGTAGGCGTCATGAGCAAAATAGCTACCATGGAAACAATGAATATTTTTTTGGAGAAGGTTCTTCCATGGCTGGGAGCAATTGATGACAATATCAAACAAGAGGGTGCAATTGAAGCACTTGCATGTATCCTTTCTTCTTTTTACAAACTTTAGAAATTATTTTATTTAAGGATGACTAAAATAAAATTCATTAATTCATTTAAATGTTCATAAATAACCTGTCTTGTTCCAAAAACAAAACTACTCTGTTATATTTTATTTTGAAGTATCTTTATATTACATTATAAATACATTACAAATATATTTACATTTTATTTTGAAAATTTTCATACAGAGTTTTAAGAATTACTATTAATTTTAAGAGATCTTTTTTAATAGGCAAAATAATTTTAGGTACTTTATGAAATATATTTCTAGTAACTGATTATTGGTTTATAATCAGTGTTGTATTAATACTAATCAGACACTGTGTATGTAGTCCGTATTTTATAAACATACTGTTTTCAAAGTTCATTATGTGGGTGGAGAATGACTAACTGTAATAAATAACTAGAAATAAATATACAGGCAAGCTTTTTACTATGGGTACAGCATCCATTGACATTCTTTAACTCGAAGTATCTGAAAGATATTTCTAAGAGCAAGAAATATGGATGGAGATCAAATCAGTAGAAACTCTGGTTCAGAAATGCTGAAGATTGCAGGAGGACTGAACTTATTGGGCCCTGCTCTGTCCAGTTTATGATGGTCAAGATCCTGGTTGGAAATTTGGAATTAATCTTTGAGTGACATTGAATTGTGCTCCCTTGCTTGCAATGTAGCTCATTTTATTTTGGTATTGGAATTCTAGCAACTTGCAAGAATTTCTCTATGAGAAAAACCTGATTAAAACTTCCTCCAGCCAAACTAATGATGTAATGTATGGGGATTAACATAAGAATAAAAAAAAAAAAAAGAACAGAGGCAAAAAAAAAAAAAACCACTTCCTCCAGCCTCTTTCAGGTGAAAAACCTAATTTTATGGTCTTAATCAAGAGAAAATTACATAATATTTACAAAGGAGGAGCGGTGCACAAATGCTGTTACAATTGAATCATAGATCTTGAGAGACAGTCTATTCCCTCATGATATAGATGAGAAAATGGAGAAACATTTTAGAAGTTAAAGTCTTGATATATCCGTTTGTGAAAACATTTACCTCAAAAAAGTTTGAAAATTTCCTTAATAACTTACTCAGGTGTAATGGAACAACTGGATGTTGGTATTGTTCCATATATTGTCCTTTTAGTTGTGCCTGTGTTGGGAAGAATGAGTGATCAGACAGACAGTGTAAGATTCATGGCTACACAGTGCTTTGCAACACTAATTAGACTCATGCCACTTGAGGTAAGTTGAAATATTTGGTTTACAGACTTAATGTTTTCTATAACTTCATCTGTAATAATTGTAACTCTTTTAAAACAATGTCAGGTTAAAAAACCATTGTGAATATGTTTACAAGCATTAGGAATTTTATATTTTAATGGATATATATATTTATGTTTTTAACATAGGGTTTCAAGTAAACTATGGTACCTAAAAAAATGATCATTTATTGATGCTATTCTAGAAACAGAATTGTTCCTAAGTATCCCTGGTAACATCTAGGTAAAGATTCTGTGCCGACATTTACATGAAAGGTAAATTTGAGAGATGATAAAAGAAACTGTAAAAAGCAAATGAAGTGTCTGTGGGAGTATGGAGAAAGCAGACTAGAAGGTTGGTTGGAGAATTTTGGAGTATATTCATGGGCCGGAAATAAAATATGTGGCCAGTACAGGAAATAGAAGTGGCTTGAAGCAAGGGAAGGACCAGGACCCTGCCACCAAACTGCTTAAAATATTTTGATGGAATTTTTATAATTCAGGAAATAAGTAGATATACAGTTCATCCATGTTGTAGTATGTATCAGTACTTCCGTTTTTTGGCCAAATAGTATTCCATTGTATGGATGTGCCACGTTTTGTTTATCCACTCACCAGTTGATGGACTTTCGGATTATCACCTTTTGACTATTACAAGTAATGCTACTATGAACATGCACTTATAAGTCTGTGTGGATATATGCTTTTATTTCTTTTGAGCAGGTATCTAGAAATGGAGTAACTGGGTCATATGACGTTGAACTTTTTGCGAAATTGCCAAACTGTTTTCCAAAGTAACTGTACATTTTAGATTCCTACCATAAAGTATGAGCATAAGTTGGATAGCCTCTATAAAAAAAGGTTTGGCTGTGTCTGCTGAAGTTGAAGATTCCCATCCCAATAACCCAGCAAATTCACCCTGGA
This sequence comes from Mirounga angustirostris, assembly GCF_029215605.1. Lineage (NCBI taxonomy): Eukaryota > Metazoa > Chordata > Mammalia > Carnivora > Phocidae > Mirounga > Mirounga angustirostris. Next base: position 120,441,270 of record NW_026991714.1, read on the forward strand.
TATATAGCCTAGAGAAATTCATACACATGTACCAAGACATATCTTCAAGAATATTGATCATAGCGTTATTTATAATAGTCTTAAGACCACTCAAATGTTCATCATTGGTGGAGTAGATATGTTAACTGGATGATAATGGTGATGATGATACTACGAAAGAATGAACAAAATAGAAACACAACAATATTAATTTTTTTTTTAAAGATTTTATTTATTTGACAGAGAGAGACAGTGAGAGCAGGAACACAAGCAGGGGGAGTGGGAGAGGGAGAAGCAGGCTTCCCGCCGATCAGGGAGCCCGATGTGGGACTCGATCCCAGGACCCTGGGATCATGACCTGAGCCGAAGGCAGACGCTTAACGACTGAGCCACCCAGGCGCCCAACAATATTAATCTTTAACATAAGATTCCCATTTTTATGAAGTTCAAAAATAGGTAAAGGTAGATGGGATGCATACTTAGGTGACAAAGGCATAAAGAAAAGTAAGAAAGAGGTTGCCATGAAAGTCGGTAAAGTGATTACCTCTTGGGGAAAGGAGAATGGGTTGTCATTGAGAAGGAGCATATGGAATCTTTTGTTTTGTTTTGTTTTGTTTTGTTTTTTGAGAGAGAAAGAATGAGAGAGAGAGCACATGAGAGGGGGGAGGGTCAGAGGGAGAAGCAGACTCCCCGCCAAGCAGGGAGCCCGATGTGGGACTTGATCCAGGGACTCCAGGATCATGACCTGAGCCAAAGGCAGTCACCTAACCAACTGAGCCACCCAGGCGCCCGAGCATATGGGATCTTATAGGATTATGGCAGGGCTGTTTTTATTGATCTGGTAATGGTTATAAAGTTGTTTTATAAAATTGTACATTTATTTATATATTTCTCTACATGGTTTATTCCACAATAAAAAGTATTAAAATAACTACCATGACAAAAAAAATACTAGACTATGGGCGCCTGGGGTGGCTCAGTCACTTAAGCGTCTGCCTTCGGCTCAGGTCATGATTCCAGAGTCCCAGGATCAAGCCCCGTAACGGGCTCCCTGCTGAGCTTCTCCCTCTGCCCTTCATCCTGCTTGTGCTTGCTCTCTCTCTCTCTCTCTCTCTTTCTCAAATAAATAAATTTCTTTGAGCAAAAGAGTAGATGCTGAAAACAGTATTTTAGGAAAATTAATCTAACAGCTGAAAGCAGTTTAATAGCTGTTTATGGATTAAAGTGGAAGTATCCCAAAACAGAGCCCAATCCACTGTGAGGTGATAAAGTCTTTTTTAGATTTTGCTTTTAAGTAATCTCCACACCCATCATGGGGCTCGAACTTAAAACTCTGAGATCAAGAGTCGCACGTTCCTCCAACTGAGCCAGCCAGGCACTGGCGTCTTTTTTTTTAAAGGAGAGACTAACAATATTTGATAAACAGATTGGCAAAGTAAAGAGACTTTGACCTTTAGAGATTAAAAGATTAGTAAAATTCTCTTTGATGTCAAAATTACAAGAACATGATCTGTAGTTTACTTTTGGCTATGATAGAAACACAGGGACCGGGGCACCTGATGGGCTCAGTTGGTAGAGCATACAACTCTTGATCTCAGGGTTGTAAGTTCAAGTCCCACGTTGGGTGTACAGATTACTTAAAAATAAGATCTTCAAAAGAAAAAAGAACAACCAAATTTATCTTCCCATCTTAACTAGAAGAGTACAATAAATCAAACAGTGGTATTCAGGTATTAAACAACAGGCAACACAGAATAGTGATTCATGAGAGAAGAGAAACAAATGAAGTGTCCTAGCTTGCTGCCTGGAGTGAGTTTCCAGGCCATAAGATAGGGAAGTGAAACCTAAACAGAGCCTCACAGCCTCACCAAGTTGAATGGTCATGAGTTCAGAGTGTAGGTAGGACAAGATGGCTAGAATTTGCAAGGCAGATGACCCAAGAAGTAGTAGCTGCACGAAAAAGAAACTCCAGAAGTCCGCACCAGGGCTGAGTATTCATCTGGGCATATTTATGTTTGAGACTAGGAGAAAGGATGATTGAAAGGCATAGGTGGCTCATAAAGGGCCAGGAGTAGTTTGTGTTTCCACCAAGCTGAATCAGAAGACCTTCCACCATTTAGAGTATTAACTACAGTCCTTAGAAGTATATTGCCTGTGTAGTGGGATCAAATTAGCCCTTGGCAAAATCTTTATTTGGACCTGCCTTAACAAAGTTTTAAAATAAGCCTTAAAAGAGGGATTAAAATGATTTCAAGTAACTTAAACTGGAATATATATTTTAATTGACTTTAATTGAAATTCTGTTTGCAGAATTTTACATTTCTTTCTCCCCCCACCCCCCCCAGAATTTTACATCTCTTAACTTTAGAGACACCACAGGGCAGTAGGACTCAAACTTTTTGGTCTGAGGATCTCATTACATTCTTAAAAATTGAAGACCCCAAAGAGCTTTTATCATATTTTCTATAATAGAAATTAAAACTGAGGAATGTAAAAATAAAAAATTAATTCATTTAATAAACCCATTAGATGTTACCATCAGTAACATTTTTAAATGAAAAATAACTTTTTTCTAAAACAAAAATAAGTTAGTGAGAAGAGTGATATTGTTTGACATTTTTGCATATCTCTTTTATGCCTGGCCTAATTATAGATAGCTTGATTCTTGTATTTGCTTGGGCATTCACTCTGTTGCAAAATATTTCTTGGGTTGAGGGTATAGTCAAGCCTCAGGGATAAGTAGTTGGAAAAGTGAGTAGCCTTTTCAAATAATTGTGGATATTCTTTTATCTGATAGCACACCAAAACTCAAAAGGAGAAAGCTTATTAAATTTATGTGCAGTGTGGAATCTAAAGTCCTATCAATGAATGTAAAATCTCTCTACGTTAAAATTTATTGGTTTATCTTTCACTTTCCAGTAGATCTTTTACCCATACATGTTTTTTTTAACATAAGTATTGGTCATTTGGAAAATACTGGTTCACTGAGTTATGTCAGTCTTTTAAAGTTGATATATTTCGTCATAAAATAGCAAAAAATCAGATAATATCACCAACAGAAATTCTTTTTAAATATTGGGACGCTTATACTTACGTTCAAGCTCACAATGCTGTTTCTTTTGGAAGATTGAATTTTATGACTGACAAGTTATGTCAGTTGTTTTCCTTGAAGTGACAGATTTATTTTGAGAAAAATGTTGGCCAAGTAGCCAAGTCAGAATAACTACAGTTTGTCAGTCCATTCAAGTAAAATTGTCTATGAAAAATGGCTCAGTCAGATCACAATTTAAACAGTCTTACAAGTGCTTTTCCTCAGCATATTGTATTTTGATAAGCAGCAAAAGTGCTTTATGTGAACTTCGCATTTTGTTGCACAGAATGTTAAAAAGATGTGCATTCAAGGGTTGAGGTCTAATAAAATTACTTTTACTGCTTTAAGGACATTCTTAAGTGAAACTGGCTTTTTAAAAAAAAATGCTGGTGCATGGCTGTAACACAGTGACTGCTGGTACGTTTAATGCTGTTGCCTTGATTCTTTCTGAGACATAAGCAGTTTTGCCCACCATTACTTTTGCAGCATCGGTGTAAATGTCAACACAGTGAAAAAAAGTAAACAATGTCTTTCTTTTATTTCTTTTATTATGAAGTAGTTTTGACCTCAGTGATTCTTTGAAAAAGTCTTGGGGATCCTGAGGAGTCTGCAGAGTACATCTTGAGAGCCAGTACCCTGGGGCATCATAACACTAAAATTGAGAAGCTCCAGTAACAGCATTGTATTTAAAATAAGTTATGCTGCCTCTTTATCAAGTAATGCCTGGTATGGGGAAGAAAGTTGTAACTGTGTTCTTTGAAATACCTCAAATGTGTTTATTTAGTAGTCCCATGGCACTTTTAATACCTGTCAAATTTAAACTATTTATTGTCCAGTCTTTAAAATTTTTTATTATTTATTATTGGGGCACAGTTCCTCTGCCCCCACCACCCCTGCTTGTGTGCTCGCTCACATGTTCTTTCCCTCAAATAAAATCTTTAAAAAATATATTACTTATTACTTTTATTTATTACTATTTTTGAATTATTTTTTCTCTATTATATTTTGATAAGATTTGAAATTATTCATAATCTGAGTATGAAAAAATTAACTGTGGTAAATAGTTTTAATACCCTTTAAAAAAAATCACTTCAGGCAGGCATTCCAGACCCTCCAAATATGTCAGAAGAACTAATCCAATTGAAAGCCAAGGAGCGACACTTTTTGGAGCAATTATTAGATGGGAAAAAATTAGAAAATTACAAAATACCAGTACCAATCAATGCTGAACTCAGAAAATATCAGCAGGTAAAGTTTTATACTTATCTTATAAATAGAGATTATTCCTTTCAATGTACTTTGAAGAGTTTTTAAAATTGACTTAATAAAAGCTTGTGTTTAGTGTTTATACCCATTTATTTCTCTTTTGCCTATAAAAATAAAGATTTTTGATCTGTGCATACATGTTTTACAAGAAAAAAATTTTTATGATCTGTTCACATTTCTAATTTTCCTCTTTCTCCCAACCTTTCAGGATGGTGTGAACTGGTTAGCATTTCTTAATAAGTATAAACTTCATGGAATTCTGTGTGATGACATGGGTTTAGGAAAAACTTTACAGTCCATCTGCATTCTAGCAGGAGATCATTGTCATAGGTAATTTAAAATATTATTTGTTAGAAAGAGCTTTCAGATGCTAAGAAATGTAAACAAGCCAGTTAATGCATTGTGTTTTATTGCTGTAAATTTAGGGCCCAAGAATATGCAAGATCAAAATTGGCAGAATGTATGCCACTTCCATCCTTGGTGGTTTGTCCGCCAACATTAACAGGTCACTGGGTGGATGAAGTAGGTAAATTTTGCTCCAAAGAATATCTCAATCCATTACACTATACTGGACCTCCTACTGAAAGAATAAGGTAAGAACTATACAGCAAAAAATGTTTAATCTTTTGCTTTAAGAACTTTAGGAGAAAATTTATTAAAAATAAACTCTAGTTTTTTTGGTTGTCAGAAACTTTCTTATTTAAGAAAGATGAGGGTGCCTGGGTGGCTCAGTTGGTTGGGCGACTGCCTTTGGCTCAGGTCATGATCCTGGAGTCCCTGGATCGAGTCCCGCATCGGGCTCCCTGCTCGGCGGGGTGCCTGCTTCTCCCTCTGGCCCTCCCCCCTCTCATGTGCTCTCTCTCTCTCATTCTCTCTGTCTCAAATAAATAAATAAAATCTTTAAAAATAAAAAAAATTAAAAAAAAAAGATGAATATACATTATAAAGATATAACCAGTGAGACTCATGAACGTTTAAGGACTTCAGCCATTTGGGTTTTCCAAGTATTTGACCTAGCAACCAAAGCCATTCTCTGTGCCCTTCTTGAGAACCTTGTGATCATAGCATATCTTTCTCTAAGAGCCCTCTAATCCCCAGAATGCTTTTGCTTTGAAGTGGCTGCTCTGGCTGCCCTGATACCATAGCACTGCTAGAATTCTATTAGCTTTATCCTTTTTCTCTTAAACTAGTACATCCTTTATGTTCTAAATACAAATTTTGAAGAGCAGAATTTCATTGATTTCAGTTCATCTTTTAAAGCATGGAGAGTCTTAGGTTGCTGATTAGTCCATAGATTTGCTCCCCCTCTGTATATGTAATAGCTAACATATGCTGAGCATTTATTAGCCAGGCATTATTCTTAGTAGTTTCACATTTATGTAAAATTGTGTATTATGTATTTGCACAATCACCGTATGAGGTATGGTTATTATTTTTGTTCCCAGTTTGCAGATAAGAGTCTAAGACATGGGGCCTGGGTCCAAGGTCATACAGCTAATTAAATGGGCAGAGTGAGGATTTGAATACAGGCAAGTCAACAGCTTGCACTCTTAAAAGAATTTAGTGTCAGAATTTATTCATTTAAAAGTACAGAAACTCAAACTAGCTTAAGCAAACAAGAAATTCATTAATTCACTAAATTGAGAATTTCAGGGGTGAATTCTTGCTTCAGGTACATCTAGGTGGCTCTCATTTGTTCTTCCTCCCCATACATAGCTTGTTTTATTGGTCTCTGCAATTGGTGGATAAGATGATCATAGATGGGAGCACCTGGGTGGCTCAGTAGGTTGAGTGTCCGACTCTTGATCTCAGCTCAGGTCTCGATCTTCAGGTCATGAGTTCAAGCCCTGTGTTGGGCTCCAATATGGAGCCTACTTTAAAAATAAATAAATAAATAAATAAATAAAAGATGACCACAGACAGTCTTAGAGCCACATTCTCTTAGCTTGGCAACTGGAGTAAACAGAGATCTTCCTTCTTTCCTCATGATTATATCAATACTGGAAATGACTGACTGGCCTGTTTGGGTCATGCTACCAAACCAGTCTTTGTGGTCAGGGGATAAAATATTGTGAATGGCTCAGCCTGATTCATTGCTTCATATCTTTGGTGATTATGGGCATTTGTGGCTCCTTCTCACCCCCCAGCACAACATGAAGTTTGGAAGGAATAGTGCCTTTAAGGAAGAGGTGTTAGCAAATTGTCCACCAGTTTGAATCAGGTACCCATCTCTTTTCTAGTCAGACTGAGTTAGGCTAACAAGGCCAAGTCAAAAGAAGAATGGTCTTCAAGTGGCAGGGTCATGGATGTAGAGTAAGCAGAAAGGAAAGTTGGGTTTAGTAGGCACATTGAAAACACCTTGTAAGATGGTAGTGGTAGCATCCCCCTTGAAATTATATTACAGACGTTGCAGGTTCCTTGCTTCGTAATGTTACTTCTTTTTAAATACAGGTTACAGCATCAAGTAAAAAGGCACAATCTGATAGTGGCTTCATATGATGTTGTGAGGAATGACATAGATTTCTTTAGGTAAGAATTAAAATTTTTTTCTTAAGAAAAACTTAGTATCAAATTTGAAGAGAGTTAATATTTTCCTGCCTGAAAGACTCTTCATATAGTTCTTGCCATATACTAAAAGATGCTAAATTTTTTTGCTTATTCTCCCTTAGAAATATTAAATTTAACTACTGTATTCTTGATGAAGGCCATGTCATCAAAAATGGAAAAACAAAATTGTCAAAAGCAGTAAAACAACTGACTGCTAATTATAGGATTATTCTTTCCGGAACACCAATCCAGGTAATTATTAACTGTTCTCTCTCTCTCTCTCTCTCTCTTTATATATTTGCCATGTGGAAAGAAGGCTTGACATTTGGCCGTGAATTAAAGAAGTATTTTTCTTTTTTTTTTTAAGTTTATAGGAATGATAATTTCCAGTAATTGTGTTTTATAATGGTTCATTTGGTATGTAACAGTATCTGAGCAAACCGGGTTTTAAAAAAAAACAATATGAAGGGATACCTGGGTGGCACAGTTGGTTAAGTGTCCCAACTCCTGGTTTCAGTTCGGGTCATGGTCTCAGGGTCATGAGATTGAGCTCCTGCTCAGCGTGGAGCCCGCTTGAGACTCTCTCTCCCTTTGCCCCTCCCCACCAAGCTTGTGCTCTCTCTCTCTCTCTCAAATCTTTTAAAGATTTTATTTATTTATTTGATAGAGCACAAGCAGGGGGAAGGGGCAAGGGGGAAAGGGAGAAGCAGACACCCCACTGAGCAGGGAGCCCAATGTGGGGTGCTATCCCAGGACCCTGAGATCATGACCTGAGCCGAAGGCAGACGCTTAACTGACTGAGCCACCAGGTGCCCCTAAAATAAATAAATCTTAAAAAAACAAAACAAAAAGGCAGTATGAAGAGCACTGGGTGATGTATGGAATTGTTGAATCACTATATTGTATACCTGAAACTAATACAATACTGTATGTTAACTATTCTGGAATTAAAATAAAATAAAATAATAATAAAATGTGATTTTAGGCTATGTAAATAGAAGGCTTGTGTCCAAAGTATGGGAGACTAATCAGACTTTATTCCACACTGGCCATTCTCCTTCTGTGGATGTACACCGCAGTCTGATTTAACATTGAAAAGCTAGAGCTGGTTCAGAGGGGAATCATCATATAGTAGAGGTGTGAATACCTGGGGTTAAGAGGGAATTGGAAGAGATTACAGAAGCTTGTGTTGGAAAAGGAAGGAGATGGGTAAATTTATAGAAATATTCTGATACATTTGAGAGGTTCTGTTATCTTCTGGAGGAATTGGTTGCAAATGTTCACATCTAGGTTGGATAGCCAGCTCTAATGGGAAGATACCCTTCATCATTCTCCAAAGAGTGGAAGGGTGAACACCAAGTGACCTCTAAGATTCCTTTTGATGCTAAAAAAATTTGACAGTTCTTTATTTACATCTCTGTTACTTTTCTTTTAAATTTATTTTTGGTGGTGGACTGATTATTATGTTAGGGTTTTGTTCATTAAGTGAACGCTTTTTGTTCACAATATTACTTTCACAACAAGTTTGTGGGTTTTTTTGTTTGCTTACAGGCCCTCTTTTGTTTCTCCCTTCCCCACTTGAACATTTTAGCTCTGAAGTTTATAAGGGTTTCTGCACTGAAGACCCATGGTAGCCCAGAGTTAGGAGGCAGAGCCTAAGTGGGATTAGAAGGGGAAGACAACCCACGATGAACCAGAGCCCCAGCAGGATGAAGAGGGCTTCTGGAAGGGCATAAGGGGGTGGGATGGTACCTTAGGATCCACACATACTGGGAATGCATCTAAAATGAAAAAATGCTGATTTTTTTTTTCTTTCTTCCTTTTTTAAAAATGAAACTTCAACAGTAGAATTGGAAAGAACCTGTGCCTGTTCGTCATGACCCTTGAATACTGGATAGACTTGACCTATAATGAAACTCTTCTAGGTTTTCCTTAAGAAATAGTGATGTTGACCAAGTTCTTTAAATCTTGCTATTAATTTTAGTGTCAAAGATAAAAGAATCAGAAACATACTCATCTTCCTGCTCTTCTGTTTATTACTTGATAGATGCCACCAGTAGGATTTAAACACTATGGACCAAGGCTTATTCTGGTGGAAGAGACTTGAGAATTCCACCCAATAGGATAGAATATTTTCTCCAAGGATACTGATGTGAATTTTACAAATTAAAATACGGACTTACACAATATATGTAAAAATGTGGTTGATTACCCCTCATGTATGTCATTATACTGGGCTTTCATTAATATTCCATTTTTCAAGTGTAAGGAAATAATCCCAGTACAAAAGATAACTGATGTTCCTTTCTTATGTTCAGAACAACGTTTTGGAGCTGTGGTCATTATTTGATTTCCTCATGCCAGGATTTTTGGGGACTGAACGCCAGTTTGCTGCTCGATATGGTAAACCTATATTAGCAAGTAGGGATGCTCGAAGCTCTAGTCGAGAACAAGAAGCAGGTATGAAAAAGATATGATTTTGTACCGTGCAAGTGACTATACCTTATTCCTAACTTTTTTGAGCCATTTTCTCTTACTGTTAACAGGTGTTCTTGCGATGGATGCACTGCACCGCCAGGTCCTGCCTTTTCTTTTGAGAAGAATGAAAGAAGATGTTTTACAGGATCTCCCACCCAAAATTATTCAAGACTACTACTGTACTCTTAGTCCTCTCCAGGTTAGATATCTGGTGATTGTGGTTGGTGGTGGTATGTTTATTAGGAGAATGCTTTGAATAAGCCATACAGGTATTGAATAAAGGGAATTAGACTTTGGTTTTATCACTCAAATCTAGCTTCTGCTTTCATAGACTTTAGGAATATTCTGTTCCAAACGTGTAGAGATAGGACTTGAATGAATCTGTTTGGACATGTGGATATACATTTGAATATATGCATTTTGAATATGGCATTAAAATAAAAGCCAGTATCAATCATAGTTGCTTTCTTATATGTTGAATTAATCGGAAAAATTGCAAGGTTAAACTGATAAAGAAATGAGCCAAAGTTTATAAGGGCCAAAAATCTGCCTGTAATGTTATATCTTCACAACAGCATTATAAATATTGTCAATCCCCATTTTTGCAAATAAGGAAAGAGAAGCTTAGAAAAGTTAAATAACTTGCTCAAGGTTATAATAAAATCAGGGCTGAGTTTCAAACCTGGGAAGTGGGACCGCATCCCTTTAAAAGTACTGTTACATTACCAGTAAGTTTTTGAAATAAGACTTAGGTTTTGTACAGTTGTGATTTTGTACAGAGACCATTATCAAAGGAATTTTTTTTTCCCCAAAGGAATTTATTGTATGCCTTTCCTTCTGTAGTATTTTGTGAGGGGAAACTGTCCCTTTTCTTAGTAATACATGGCCTATAGTCAGAATTTTCTGTTTTAATTTTAGGTTCTAGGTTAGTATGCATCCATCCATTTCAGTATTATGAGTTGATTTAGTATGATAAAATGAATTAAAGATATACAGACACACCCAGAAACTTAACTTTTTTTCCTCTCCTATCTATGCAACTTGAGTTAGCTTAGCAGGACACTAACCTAGATGCTGAGATCTCTGTGTTCATTTATATTATCTACCTCATCTGTCTGGGCCTCCATCCCTCATTTGTAAAAATTGGATTAGTATTCCTTGAAAGGAATATTTTAGGAGCAATGAGATGAAGACTGTTTGAAGTAAGTATAATAAAGAAAAGGTGCCATATGAAAAAAATCTATGGTAGGGGCACCTGGTTGGCTCATTCAGTAGAGCATGCAACTCTTGATCTTGGGGTTGTGAGTTTGAACCCCACGTTGGGTATAGAGATTACTTAAAAATAAAATCGTAAAAAAAAAATCCATGGTATGATGGTGTTATAAAACACATTTAAGTAGCCTGAAGGAGAGGAGCTGGGAGGGAAGTGACATTTGGCTTTATTTAGCATTCATGCATTTTTACACTCTGACTTCTGTTTTTTAGCACTCTAGATTTTCTTCCCTTTCATATTGTTTTAGCATGTACAAGGCAGGAACCCAGACCCCAAGGTAATGCTTCAACGTTCATGAGTTCTCCTTTTAGGTAGTAGTAGTATTCTCTTACTTCTTTTTACCTTTTTTTTTTTTTAAGTTTTATTTATTTCACAAGTAATCTCTGCACCCTACCTGGGACTCGAACTCACAATCCTGAGATCAAGAGTCATATGCTCAACTAACTGAGCCAGCCAGGCACCCCAGCAGTAGTATTCTTTTAAAACTTGGTCTTTTGGCATGTACTTACAGGGTACCACATAACTTAGAGAAGATTTTCTCATTTCTAAGGGTTCAGGTTCTCTTTTATTGGTAATGTATTTATTTTCCTCAACAGAGTGGAAAAATTGAGTCTAGGACTGTTTGATTAGTTTTTAATATTTTAGCAGCCAAGCTTAATGTGTTATGCTTGTATTCTAAATGTAATTTTAAGGAATTTACCAAGATGCAGTGGATAATTTGTAATCAGGAGTAAAGCATAGGTATCATACTTTCTTTAATGAGGGCTGGTTTAAATCACTGCTCTTACTGGCATTTGCTAGCTATGTTTTGAACAATTGAAAATAAATATACTTACTGCCTTTGTGGGGGTGCAATTTTACAGGTTCAGCTCTATGAGGATTTTGCTAAGTCTCGCGCCAAGTGTGATGTTGATGAAACAGTTTCTTCAGCTGCACTTTCTGAAGAAACTGAAAAACCAAAGCTTAAAGCTACAGGCCATGTATTCCAGGTATAGATTATAGTCTCCTTTTTAATTCTTGAAGAATCATATTCTTTTTTTTTTTTTTTTTTTTTTAATTTTTTTTTTTTTTTTTTTTTTAAAGATTTTATTTATTTATTTGAGCCAGAGAGAATGAGAGAGAGAGAGCACATGAGAGGGGGGAGGGTCAGAGGGAGAAGCAGGCTCCCTGCCGAGCAGGGAGCCCGATGCGGGACTCGATCCGGGGACTCCAGGATCATGACCTGAGCCGAAGGCAGTCGCTTAACCAACTGAGCCACCCAGGCGCCCTCATATTCTTTAGTGCAGCAATTTTTACATGGAATACTGAAGTATGGGCTTATTTAAGTTTTTTCAATATTGTATATACATTCTTGAAAATAAAAGGTACTAATTTATTTTCATATTTATAATTAGTAATTAATAAGTAACTTAATATTAAAATTATACAAAATGCAGTATATCTTTGTATATTACATGAAAAGAGTTTTAGAGAATCTTTTGCTTTATGTTAAAAAAATATTGGAATGCCTGCCATAAGGCAGTAATTTTTGTAAGCTCACGGGTTAATTAAAGCACAGGAAAAAACAAGCTCCTTCCCTTGTAGCGTTCAAAAAGGAGTAAGTAAAACACATACTATGTAAGAGAAAATAAAGCAGAGTATGGGGTTATATAGTATAGGAGTTGTGGTTTTTAAAAAGTAGGGGGATCAGGAATGGCCTCACTGAGAAGGTGACATATAAGCAGAGATCTGGAGGATTGAGGCATGCAGATATGTGGGGGGAAGTGATTTCCAGGCAAGGATACCAAAAGTACAGACATGTTGAGACATGTATGCCTCATGTGCTCAAGGGAATAGCAAATGAAAAAGAGAAAGTGTCAACTCAGTCTTTCTGTCCCTTTTGAAATATTCCACCATAGAAATCCTCCCCAAACCCATTTGCCACCAATAAATTAAATACTGTAACATTTTTAAAGACAGAAGAGGGGGAAAGGTAGTTGTGAAGGTTGATACCTCTCCCACAGTTTTTTTTTTTTTTTAAAGATTTTATTTATTTATTTGAGAGAGAGAGAGAGCATGAGGGGGGGAGGGTCAGAGGGAGAAGCAGACTCCCCGCTGAGCAGGGAGCCTGATGTGGGACTCGATCCCGGGACTCCAGGATCATGACCTGAGCCGAAGGCAGTCGCTTAACCAACTGAGCCACCCAGGCGCCCTCTCCCACAGTTTCTATCATAGTGTCCAGCAGTCTCTTGAGCCTTGTCAGTGGAGCTTTCTAATACAAATCTCAAGACCCAAATCATAAGCCAAGTAAAAGGCAAGAGAAAGAATGTAGCTGAATTAGAGAAAAGAAAGGACTGTATAGGGTTTCTTAAATACAACCACTTGAAATAACCACCTCATTCCACCTTCACCTCTCCCTGACTTGCTGAATTAGAATACTGGGTAGGGGAGAGATTTGCAGATTTATAAGGTCCTCAAGAAATTTTTATATCCACTGAAGTTTGAGAAACCCCTAGGAAATCTTTAGGAAATGTTGCCTTATTCCAGAAGCATCTGTAAGCATTATCAGGCACGTTGAGTGGGAAAGAGGTCTTTCTGTCATGAGAAGCTCATTGTCTAGTGAGGGAGAGAGACGTAAACTGTACAATTTATACAAGCTGTAAATGCCCTCATATACTGCACAAGAAGCACAGATGAAGGCATCCCAGATGAGATATTTGAACTGGTTCTTGAAGAATGAGTAGGAGTAGCAAGAAGAGGAAAAAAAGGCATTCTATGGATGGAATAGAATAGGAAAAGATATTGAGACACAGACATTTCTGGCATGTATGGACTTGTGTATACTTTTTTTCCCCCTTGAAGGCATTACAGTACTTACGTAAACTGTGCAACCATCCAGCATTAGTCTTAACACCCCAACATCCAGAGTTCAAGAGTACTACTGAAAAACTGGCAGTTCAGAATTCTTCTCTTCATGATATTCAACATGCCCCTAAACTCTCAGCTTTGAAACAGGTAAGTAGGTCTCATGAGTGTTAGATGTGTGTTACACATTCTTGATCTGTAACACTGGGCAAATTGGCTTTTCCAAGAGATTACTGAAGTGTTTACCATTTCTTTTATTTTTTAATTTGGTTTGTTCCATTTTTTGTTTAGCTTTTTAAAAAAACTGTGGTAAATATATATAGTATAAGACATGCCATTTTAACCATGTTTAAGTGTACAATTCTGTGTCATTAATTACATTCACAGTGTTGGGCAGCTATCGCCACTATTTATTTCCAAAATTTTGCCATCACCTAAACAGAAACTCTGTACACATTAAGCAATAACAACTTCCTATTCTCCTTTCCTCCAACCCCTGGTACCCTCTAATCTACTTAATATCTGTATGAATTTGCCTGTTCTAAATATATCATGTAGGTGGAATCACCCAATATTTGCGCTTTTGTGACTGGCTTATTTCACTTGGTTTTCAAGGTTCGTTTGTGTTTGTAGCATCTATTAGTACTTCATTTTTATGGCTGAATAATATTCCATTGTTATTATTATGTATATACCACATTTTGCTTATCGTGTTGATGGACACTTGGGTTGTTTCCACCTTTTGGCTATTGTGAATGATACTGCAATGAACATGGGCTAATAAGTATCTGTTTAAACAGCCCCTCTTTTCAGTTCTTTTGGATGTAAACCAAGGAGTGGAATTGCTGGATCATATAGAAATTCTATGTTTAACTTTTTCAGGGACTCTCAGACTTTTCCATGGTGGTTGTATTCCCACCAGCAATATGCCACGGTTCCAATTTCTCCACATTCTAGCTAGCACTTCACTTTTTTTTTTTTAATTGTAGCCATCCCAGTAGGTATGAAGTGCTTTCTCATTGAAAATGCCTTTTAAGTTCTTGGACCATTTTTAAATTGTGTAGTCTGTCTTTTGGTTGAGTTTTAAGAGTTTTTTTTATATTCTAGATATTAGGCCCTTATCAGATACATGATTTTGCAAATATTTTCTCCCATTGTGTAGATTATCCTTTCACTTTCTTCAATACTATTTTCCATGGTTTCTGATGAGAAATCCAATATAAACCTCACTGAGGATCCCTTTTACATGACGAATTCACCTTTCTCTTGCTGCTTTCAGGACTCTCTTTGAATGGTTTGATTGTAATATGTGTCAGTGTGGATCTCTGAGTTTTATCGGGAGCTGCCTACTCTGCCAGTTTGCTCATGTTGGTCTCTTGGAATATAGCTTTCAGAAACAGAATTTTTGAAAATTCTAAGATTTCAAAAGGTTAAACTTTTTAAAAGAACCAATTTCAAGCACCAAAATGTTGAGGCTAATACATTTAGTTCTAACTCGACTTAAAAATTAAGAGCTTACTATAAAATCTGGACTTTAGTAATTGTTTTTGCTTTCTATAGTTATTCTGGCCTAAATTTTTTTTTTTTTTAAGATTTTATTTATTTGACAGACAGTGAGAGAGGGAACACAAGCGGGGGGAGTGGGAGAGGGAGAAGCAGGCTCCCCGCTGAGCAGAGAGCCCGATGCGGGGCTCTATCCCAGGACCCTGGGATCATGACCTGAGCCAAAGGCAGATGCTTAACGACTGAGCCACCCAGGCACCCCTGGCCTAAATTTCATTGAGAATAACTAATGAAAGATTTTAGATTTCACGTGGGTTAATATAAAAAATGTTATATAATGACATATATGACATCCAGGCATGTATCCTTATATTACTAAATGTGAAAGAATGGATTTTTACCATAAAATGGAAGAATGACTATTGCCTTTAGATTGTTTATACATGGAATAGTTTTCTTATTTGACCAAACTAATTTTGTATGTAAAATGTTCACAGTTTTCTTAACATAGCTGATACACATTTTTTTTAAAGATTTTATTTATTTATTTATTTATTTATTTGATTGAGAGAGAGCATGAGTGGGGAGGAGGGACAGAAGGAGAGGGAGAAGCAGACTGCCTGCTGAGCAGGGAGCCCAACGTGGGACTCGATCCCAGGACCCTGGGATCATGACCTGAGCCGAAGGCAGACGCTCTACTGACTGAGCCATCCAAGTGCCCAACATAGCTGATACATTAAATAAAGCTATAAGATATACTTAGTCAAGGAATCAGCTAATTAGGTTTCCAAAAAAATGTTGAATTTCATCCACACTTTCATTATAGGCTTTAAATTATTTTTAGTTTATCTTTTTGCACATTACTTTTTCTCCCTGCAGTTATTACTTAAACTGATCTCTCATTTTAGAATACTTCTTGTCATTCTGAAGTGTCTGGAATTAAGATGCTTAGGAACTCTGCAGCTTAGGCCCAGACTGTTTCTGGCCATACCTATGGAGGGCTTTTCTAGAACCTCTCTTTTCCATTTTCCCAGTTCTTTTCAGCCATTGAGAGCAAAGGTTCTGTTTTAGGGAAGAGAGAACTAGCTTGTTTTCTTGCTTGCTTTCATCTAAAATATGTCTATTCTCTGAATTAGGGGGAGAAGTCTTATTTGCTTTTTAAAAATCTGCCACTAGTATAGAAACATGTTTATCAGCAAGTAATAGTGCCAGAATTATCTAATATTGCCAGAATTTTAAAATTTCAGGATACTGAAATGGTGAACTGAAACTGTAGGTGAAATTTAATGGAAATAAGCAAAGTCAGTTTTAAAAAGCTTAGATACAAATTCTGTCAGACTTGGCAAACATTTCATGTAGTGTAAAGTTGAGTTTGATTTGATGGCAGGTTCACTATAAACTTGTATGAATTAGTTACTGGTAAATAAAGCTCATATAATCTTGGGCGGGATTAATAATAGTATAATGGCCAAAATGAGGGCATCATAGTTTCACTTTTATACCTGTCACACCAAACTTTGAGTATCATTTATAGTTCTGGGCACTCTTAAGTGGAAGATCAAAAGAATCTGGAAACCATCTTATATGCAGAATAGTTTGAAAAACCTGGGGTAATTTAGCCTATGCTGAAGTTAGGGCAAGATAAAATTAAATTGCTCTCTAGGGAGGCAGTGGCCTCTCAGACACCCATATCAGGTGGCCTTGGTAACCATTTTCTAGAGTCTAGTAATCAGCTTTTCAATGCTGCAAACTAGATTTTGTCAGAATACTTGGAGCTCATCAAGTCTCTGCCCTTCTAAACATCAAGGGCAAACTCAGGTTTATAAGAGATTATTGGAAAAACCAGAATGCCAGTTCTGCTGCCAGACAAGAATATTTATGTCAGATGGTATGTCCATACATCCAGTAGTACAGTTACACTGGAAGAAGATACTAGGAAGATTGTATGGTAAGTGTGGACTTGGAGAGTCTGAGGTGGATGTTCTTAATATGACTGGTTATCTATAGGTTTGATATTGTTGCCTAAGGGATTAAGATGATTGAATGTGCATGACACACACATTCTGATAAATTCTGACTCTCTAGAACTCCTCTTTTATATAAAGAAGCCATGTAGAATGTCCCACTGATACCACATTGTTTACACTGGATACCACCCAGTTATACCCTCCTAAAACACCCCAGATTTTTTAAAAGAAAGATAGTAATCTGATTGCAGATTTAGGGGCAAGGGATAGAGATAATTACATTTATCAGATTTCTTTATTCCACCTGGAGGAGTTCCTTGTAGTATACCCTATCTGTACTCTACATCAAGGAGGGGCAATCTAATTAAAGTTTACAATTTAAGGGCTACTAAGGTAGAAGAGAAAGAACATTTGTTTTTCCCCCAGCATCAGATTATGACAACACATGTGAAGTGTTACCTACCAGGTAGGCTCATTAAGAGACAGTGCCCGAAGTTTTTATTGGGTGTGATCATGTAGATTCCCTCTGCCTAGTATATATCAAAATTCTAGACTCCCAGAAAGGAAGCCAGTCTCAGCATAATCCTACTGTTTGCACAACAGTTTAAGCACAATAGGCCATCCTTAATCAAGTAGGAAACAATGGAAAGACTCAAAACCCAAGTTTTTCAAGACTTGTTTCAGCCAAGGACAGACCTTTCAAGCTGGACTTTCTAAGAAAAGCATTTCAGGTCTGCTATGTTAACTTTTTGTTCACAATAAGAGTTTTACACTGAATTTGGAGTTTACCTGGGTGGCCTTTTGGTTATCTTGCCCATCTGAGCTTCTGGTTTTCTTTCTTTCTTTTTTTTTTTTTTTTAAAGATTCTATTTATTTATTTGACAAAGAGAGACACAGCAAGAGACAGAACACAAGCAGGGGGAGTGGGAGAGGGAGAAGCAGGCTTTCCGCCGAGCAGGGAGCCCGATGCGGGGCTCAATCCCAGGACCCCGGGATCATGACCTGAACCCAAGGCAGACGCTTAACGACTGAGCTACTCAGGTGCCCCTGAGCTTCTGGTTTTCTAAGTAACTTTAGTGAGTAGAAAGGAGAAAGCCTCTTGCATTGAGGTCTTATATTTTGGGCAGAATTCACTATCTTAAGGTCCTAGGAATGAAGAAGATTAATACTGGGTACTTTAGTTTCCCAAACAAATGTAAACATGATTCTCTTGGATTTTGTTCACTTACTTGTTCACTTATTTGGATGTTTGTTCACTTATTGTATCTGCTGTGTGCCAGGCACTAAACCATAATGTAGCAGGAAGTACAAAAGATCTATAGCAGCATGGTTCTTGCTGTTAAAGATATTGGTCGCTAGCTATATAGTAGTGGCTCAGGAATCCAGGAGATCTCACTAGATGTTTTTGGTTCTCTTTTTTGTAATTTTGATTTCTGCCAGATTTAGCTGCTCCATTATGTTTTCTTCACACTGTTCTTTTTTTTTAATTAAGTAGGCTCCACACACAACGTGGGGCTTGAACTCATGACCTTGAGATCAAGAGTCACAAGCTCTACTGACCGAGCCACCCAAGCACCCCCACTCAATTTTTTTTTAAATATGCCTATTTTTAATTTTTATTCTTTAATTTTTTTTTTATTTTTTAAATTAACATATAATGTATTATTTGTTTCGGGGGTACAGGTCTGTGATTCATCAGTCTTACACAATTCACAGCACTCACCATAGCACATACGCTCCCGAATGTCCATCACCCAGCCACCCCATCCCTCCCACCCTCCTTCACTCCAGTAACCCTCAGTTTGTTTCCTGAGATTAAGAGTCTCTTATGCTTTGTCTCCCTCTCTGGTTTCGTCTTCATTTTTCCCTCCCCTGTGATCCTCTCTCTTGTTTCTCAAATTCTTCATATCAGTGAGATCATATGATAATTGTCTTTCTCTGATTGACTTATTTCGCTTAGCATAATATACCCTCTAGTTCCATCCACGTCATTGCAAATAGCAAGATTCGTTTTTTGATGGCTGCATCATATTCCATTGTATATATACCCCACATCTTCTTTATCCATTCATCCACTGATGGACATCTAGGCTCTTTCCATAGCTTGGCTATTGTGGACATTGCTGCTATAAACACTGGGGTGCAGGTGCCCCTTCGGATCACTACATTTGTATCTTTGGGGTAAATACCCAGTAGTGCAATTGCTGGGTCATAGGGTAGCTCTATTTTCAACTTTTTGAGGAACCTCCATACTGTTTTCCAGAGTGGCTGCACCAGCTTGCATTCCCACCAACAGTGTAGGAGGGTTCCCCTTTCTCTGCATCCCCGCCAACATCTGTCGTTTCCTGACTTGTTAATTTTAGCCATTCTGACTGGTGTGAGGTGGTATCTCATTGAGGTTTTGATTTGGATTTCCCTGATGCCGAGTGATTTTGAGCACTTTTTCATGTGTCTGTTGGCCATTTGGATGTCTTCTTTGCAGAAATGTCTGTTCGTATCTTCTGCCCATTTTTTTTTTGCTTTCTTTTTAAAATTTTATTATGTTAATCACCATCATTAGTTTTTGATGTAGTGTTCCATGATTCATTGTTTGCGTATAACACCCAGTGCTCCATGCAAAATGTGTCCTGCTTAATACCCATCACCGGGCTAACCCATCCCCTCACCCCCCTCCCCTCTAAAACCCCGTTTATTTCTCAGAGTCCATAGTCTCCCCTGGTTTGTCCTCCCCTCCGATTTCCCCCCCTTCATTTTTCCCTTCCTACTTTTTTTTTTTTTTTAACATATAACGTATTGTTTCAGAGGTACAGGTCTGTGATTCATCAGTCTTACACAATTCACAGCACTCACCATAGCACATACCCTCCCCAATGTCTATCACCCAGCCACCCCATCCCTCCCTACCCACTCCAGCAACCCTCAGTTTGTTTCCTGAGATTAAGAATTCCTCGTATCAGTGAGATCATATGATACATGTCTTTCTCTGATTGACTTATTTCGCTTAGCATAATACCCTCTAGTTCCATCCATGTTGTTGTAAATGGCAAGATTTTGTTGTTTTTTTTTGATGGCTGCATAATATTCCATTATATATGTATACACACACACGCGCGTGCGTGCGCACACACACACACACACACACACCACATCTTTATCCATTCATCTGTTGATGGACATCTTGGCTCTTTCCATAGTTTAGCTATTGTGGACATTGCTGCTATAAACATTGGGGTGCACATACCCCTTTGGATCACTACATTTGTGTCTTTGGGGTAAATACCCAGTAGTGCAATTACTGGGTCGTACGGTAGCTCTATTTTCAACTTTTTGAGGAACCTCCATACTGTTTTCCAGAGTGGCTGCACCAGCTTGCATTCCCCCAACAGTGTAGAAGGGTTCCCCTTTCTCCGCATCCTCCCCAACATCTGTTGTTTCCTGATTTGTTTTTTGGTTTGGTTTTTTTTTTTAAAGATTTTATTTATTTATTTGACAGAACACAATTAGCCAGAGTGGCAAGCAGGGAGAAGCAGGCTCCCCACTGAGGAAGGAGCCTGATGTGGGGCTCGATCCCAGGACCCTGGGATCATGACCTGAGCTGAAGGCAGCTGCTTAATTGACTGAGCCACCCAGGTGCCCCTCCTGATTTGTTAATTTTAGCCATTCTGACTGGTGTGAGGTGGTATCTCATTGAGGTTTTGATTTGGATTTCCCTGATGCCGAGTGATGTTGAGAACTTTTTCATGTGTCTGTTGGCCATTTGGATATCTTCTTTGGAAAAATGTTCATGTCTTCTGCCCATTTCTTGATTGGATTATTTGTTCTTTGGGTGTTGAGTTTAGTAAGTTCTTTATATTGGATACTAGCCCTTTATCTGATATGTCATTTGCAAATATCTTCTCCCATTCTGTCGGTTGTCTTTTGGTTTTGTCGACTGTTTGCTTTGCTGTGCAAAAGCTTTTTATCTTGATGAAGTCCCAATAATTCATTTTTGCCCTTGCTTCCCTTGCCTTTGGCAATGTCTCTAGGAAGAAGTTGCTGTAGCTGAAGTCAAAGAGGTTGCTGCCTGTGTTCTCCTCAAGGATTTTGATGGATTCCTGTCTCACATTTATGTCTTTCATTCATTTTGAGTCTATTTTTGTGTGTGGTGTAAGGAAATGGTCCAGTTTTATTGTTCTGCATGTGGCTGTCCAATTTTCTCAACACCATTTGTTGAAGAGATTGTCTTTCTTCCATTGGACATTCTTTCCTGTTTTGTCGAAGATTAGTTGACCATAGAATTGAGGGTCCAATCCTGGGCTTTCTATTCTGTTCCACTGATCTATGTGTCTGTTTTTGTGCCAGTACCATACTGTCTTGATGATTACAGCTTTGTAATAGAGCTTGAAGTCCGGAATTGCAATGCCACCAGCTTTGCTTTTCTTTTTCAACATTCCTCTGGCTATTCGGGGTCTTTTCTGGTTCCATACAAATTATAGGGATTATTTGTTCCATTTCTTTTTAAAAAGTTGATGGTATTTTGATAGGGATTGCATTAAATATGTAGATTGCTCTAGGTAGCATAGAGATTTTCACAATATTTGTTCTTCCAGTCCATAAGCATGGAACGTTTTTCCATTTCTTTGTGTCTTCCTCAATTTCTTTCATGAGTATTCTGTAGTTTTCTGAGTACAGATCCTTTGCCTCTTTGGTTAGATTTATTCCTAGGTATCTTATGGTTTTAGGTGCGATTGTAAATGGGATCAACTCCTTAATTTCTCTTTCTTCTGTATCGTTGTTGGTGTATAGAAATGCAACTGATTTCTGTGCATTGATTTTATATCCTGCCACTTTCCTGAATTCCTGTATGAGTTGTAGTAGTTTTGGGGTGGAGTCTTTTGGGTTTTTCACATAAAGTATCATATCATCTGCAAAGAGTGAGAGTTTGACTTCTTTGCTGATTTGGATGCCCTTTCTTTCTTTCTTTCTTTCTTTCTTTCTTTCTTTCTTTCTTTCTTTCTTTTTTGTCTGATTGCTGAGGCTAAGACTTCTAGTACTATGTTGAATAGCAGTGGTGATAGTGGACATCCCTGCCGTGTTCCTGACCTTAGGGGAAAAGCTCTCAGTTTTTCCCCATTCAGAATGATATTCGCTGTGGGTTTTTCATAGATGGATTTTATGATATTGAGGTATGTACCTTCTATCCCTACACTGTGAAGAGTTTTAATCAAGAATGGATGCTGTACTTTGTCAAATGTTTTTTCTGCATCTATTGAGAGTATCATATGGTTCTTGTTCTTTCTTTTATTAATGTATTGTATCACATTGATTGATTTGTGGATGCTGAACCACCCTTGCAGCCCAGGAATAAATCCCACTTGGTCGTGGTGAATAATCCTTTTAATGTACTGTTGGATCCTATTGGCTAGTATTTTGGTGAGAATTTTTGCATCCATGTTCATCAGGGATATTGGTCTGTAATTCTCCTTTTTGATGGGGTCTTTGTCTGGTTTGGGGATCAAGGTAATGGTGGCCTCATAAAACAAGTTTGGAAGTTTTCCTTCCATTTCTATTTTTTGGAAGAATTTCAGAAGAATAGGTGTTAATTCTTCTTTAAATGTTTGGTAGAATTCCCCTGGGAAGCCATCTGGCCCTGGGCTCTTGTTTGTTGGGAGATTTTTGATTACTGCTTCAATTTCCTTACTGGTTATGGGTCTGTTCAGGTTTTCTATTTCTTCCTGGTTCAGTTTTGGTAGTTGATACATCTCTAGGAGTGCATCCATTTCTTCCAGATTATCTAATTTGCTGGCATAGAGTTGCTCATAATATGTTCTTATAATTGTTTGTATTTCTTTGGTGTTGGTTGTGATCTCTCCTCTTTCATTCATGATTTTGTTGATTTGGGTCATTTCTCTTTTCTTTTTGATAAGTCTGGCCAGGGGTTTATCAATCTAATGAATTCTTTCAAACAACCAGCTCCTAGTTTCGTTGATCTGTTCTACTGTTCTTTTGATTTCTATTTCATTGATTTCTGCTCTGGTCTTTATTATTTCTCTTCTCCTGCTGGGTTTAGGCCTTATTTGCTGTTCTTTTTCCAGCTCCTTTAAGTGTAGGGGTAGGTTGTGTATTTGAGACCTTTCTTGTTTCTTTCTTTTTTTTTTTTTTTAAAGATTTTATTTATTTATTTGAGACAGAAAGAGAGAGAGCACATGAGAGGGGGGAGGGTCAGAGGCAGAAGCAGGCTCCCTGCCGAGCAGGGAGCCCGATGCGGGACTCGATCCAGGGACTCCAGGATCATGACCTGAGCCGAAGGCAATCGCTTAACCATCTGAGCCACCCAGGCGCCCCACTTTTCTTGTTTCTTGAGAAAGGCTTGTATTGCTATATACTTTCCTCTTAGGACCACCTTTGCTGCATCCCAAAGATTTTGAACAGTTGTGTTTTCATTTTCATTGGTTTCCATGAATTTTTTAAATTCTTCTTTAATTTCCTGGTTGACCCATTCATTCTTTAGTAGGATGCTCTTTAGCCTCCATGTATTTGAGTTCTTCCCGACTTTCCTCTTGTGATTGAGTTCTAGTTTCAAAGCATTGTGGTCTGAAAATATGCAGGGAATGATCCCAATCTTTTGGTACCGGTTGAGACCTGATTTGTGACCCAGGATGTGACCTATTCTAGAGAATGTTCCATGTGCACTAGAGAAGAGTGTGTATTCTGTTGCTTTGGAATGGAATGTTCTGAATATATCTGTGAAGTCCATCTCGTCCAGTGTGTCATTTAAAGCCTTTATTTCCTTGTTGATCTCTTGCTTGGATGATCTGTCATTTCAGTGAGGGGGGTGTTAAAGTCCCATACTATTATTGTATTATTGTTGATGTGTTTCTTTGCTTTTGTTATTAATTGGCTTATATAATTGGCTGCTCCCATATTAGGGGCGTAGATACTTAAAATTGTTAGATCTTCTTGTTGGATAGACCCTTTAAGTAGAATGTAGTGTCCTTCCTCATCTCTTATTATAGTCTTTGGTTTAAAATCTAATTTCTCTGATATAAGGATTGCTACCCCAGCTTTCTTTTGATGTCCATTAGCATGATAAATGGTTTCTGCCCCCTCACTTTAAATCTGGAGATGTCTTTGGGTCTAAAATGAGTCTCTTACAGACAGCATTTCTATGGGTCTTGTTTTTTTAATCCAATCTGATACCCTGTGTCTTTTGAGTGGGGCATTTAGCCCATTTACATTCAGGGTGACTATTGAAAGATATGAATTTAGTGCCATTGTATTGCCTGTAAGGTGACTGTTACTGTATATTGTCTCTGTTCCTTTCTTGTCTGTGATTTTTAGGCTCTCTCTTTGCTTAGAGGGACCCCTTTCAGTATTTCTTGTAGGGCTGGTTTGGTGTTCATAAATTCTTTTAGTTTTTGTTTGTCCTGGAAACTTCATTTCTCCTTTTATTTTCAGTGACTGGATATAGTATTCTTGGCTGCATATTTTTCCATTTAGTGCTCTGAATATATCATGCCAATCCTTTCTGGCCTGCCAGGTCTCTGTGGATAGGTCTGTTGCCAATCTAATGTTTCTACCCTTGTAGGTTACATATTTCTTCTCCCGAGCTGCTTTCAGGATTTTCTCTTTGTCTATGAGACTCGTAAGTTTTACTATTAGATGTCGGGGAGTTGACCTATTTTTACTGATTTTGAGGGGGGTTCTCTGTGTCTTCTGGATTTCTGGATTTCTCTGTGTCTCCTTCTGGGATCCCAATTATTCTAATGTTGTTTCATCTTATGGTATCACTTATCTCTCGATTCTCCCCTCGTGATCCAGTAGTTGTTTATCTTTCTCAGCTTCTTTATTCTCCATCATTTGGTCTTCTATATCACTAATTCTCTCTTCTGCCTCATTTATCTTAGCAGTTAGAGCCTCCATTTTTTATTGCACCTCATTAATAGCCTTTTTGATTTTGACTTGTTTAGATTTTAGTTCTTTTATTTCTCCAGAAAAGGATTCTCTAGTATCTTCTATGTTTTTTTCAAGCCCAGCTAGTATCTTTATAATCATCATTCTGAGCTCTAGTTCCGACATCTTACTAATGTCCGTATTGATTAGGTCTCTGGCAGTCGGTACTGCCTCTTGTTCTTTTTTTTGAGGTGAGTTTTTCCATTTTGTCATTTTGTCCAGAGAAGAATAGATGAATGAGAGAACAAAATACTAACAGGGTAACAACAACCCCAGAAAAATATACACTAAATAAATCAGAAGAGACCTGAAACCAGGGGAAAAGAAAGGAAAAGAAAGGGAAAAAAAAAAAAAGAATATGATCAGGCTGGTGAATAGAACAGAGCCACACACACTAGATTTGGGGTGTATTTTGTTCTGTTAGAAGCGATTGCCTCCCAAATTTTAAAGAAAGAAAAACTTATATATATATACAAAAATAAGGGTAAATACGATGAAGGGATGGAATAGGACTGTAAGATGAAAAAAACGATTTTTAAAAAGGAATTGATAAGAAATTGTTGAAAAAAAAATTTTTTTAAAAAGAATGTGATCAGGCAGGAGACTAGAACAAAGCCGTACACTAGATTTAGGGTATATATTGGTCTGTTAGAAGAAACTATATCTCAAAATTTTAAAGAAAGAAAAAAAAATAAGGTTAAATACAATGAAGGAATAGAATATGACTGTAAAAGTGAAAATTAAAAAATTTTTAAAAAGGAATTGATTGAAAAAGAAAAATTTTTTTAAAAAATAGAAAAAGAAAATTAAAAAATTAACTTCAAAAGACTAAAGAATCGTGGGGAAAAAGCCATGAATTCTCTGAGCTGTATTCCCCTTTGCTGGAGTTTTGCAGTTCTCATTGATCGGTAACCTTGGCTTTGGCTGGCTGTTCTGGCTGATCTTCTGGGGGAGGGGCCTGTTGCAGTGATTCTCAAATGTCTTTACCTGAAGCGGAATTTCTCCACCCTAGCCAGGGGCCAGGCTAAGTGATCTGCTTGGGTTTGCTCTCAGTAGCTTTTGTTCCCTGAAAGCTTTCTGTACAGCTTTGGAGGATGAGAGTAAAAATGGTGGCCTCCCAATCTCTGTCCCCAGAGGCGCCGAGAGCTCGGGACCCCACTCCTCAGTGAGCCCTCAGAGAAAAGCAGTCAGTTACTCCTGTCTCCCTGGTCTCCCGTTACCGTCTGTGATAACCTGGCCTGTGACCGAGCATTTCTGTCTCTGGCACACAACCCCGTTTGGAGTCTCCAAACCCAGCAGATTTCCTGTGATGCGCTCCCGTGCCGCTCCTCCCCGGGGGAGGAAGGGGGTTCTCCCTGGATCTGCCGCTTGTTGGGTCCCTGCTGGAAGAGCAGTGGCCCGACTGTGCGGTGGATCACAGTTTATGGCAACCCCGAGCTGAGAGCCCACTCCTCAGCTCAGTCTCTGCAGCCGGCTTCCCTGTGCTGATACCTGGGAGCTCTGCTGCACTCAGGCACCCCCAGTCTTTCTGTGACCCCGAGGGTCCTGAGACCCACTGTCCCAGTGAGGGATTCACACCCCCGCTTAGCCACTGGAGCGACATCTCTCAGTGGAGCAGACTTCTAAAAGTTCCGATTTTGTGCTCAGCTGCTCTATTACTTGCCGGTAGCTGGCTGATGGGAGGCTTCCTCCCCCCACGGTCTGTCTTCCTAAATATTGCCTCGGATGCTATTTTTTTCTTTAATCTTCTGTTGAGTTCACAGGTGTTCAGAATGGTTTGATAACTATCTAGCTGAATTCCTGGGACCAGACGAAATTTAGGTCTCCTCCTCCTCTGCTATCTTGCTCCTCCCCCCGACTGTGTTCTCTTATAACTTTCATGAACTATTTTGCCTGAAGCTCTTCATTTTCAGTAAACATTTATTGAGACTCTAGTGAGCCTCAAGTAACTCAGGACAGGGGAGAAGGGCCTATTAGAGAACTTCCTGAAGAGGTGATAAGGAAATTCTAAGCCTGAACACCTCAAAAACTAGTTCAAGAGGCTGCAGGGTAACAGATTACAGCCCAGAGTGCTGATCTGCTTCCCAGGTGACAGATAAGCTTAACCTTTTCTTACCACAAGGAGAAGTATTTGTCACAGTGAGATTGGTTGCCACTTTATTGAACACCCGTGTAACAGTTAATTCTTTTTTCAAGTTGCTGTTGGACTGTGGTTTGGGAAATGGCAGCACTTCAGAGAGTGGCACAGAGTCTGTTGTGGCCCAGCACAGGATACTGATCTTCTGTCAGCTTAAAAGCATGCTTGATATAGTGGAACATGATCTTCTCAAACCTCACTTACCCTCTGTCACTTATCTGAGATTAGATGGCAGCATACCTCCTGGTCAGAGGCATTCCATTGTTTCACGGTAAGTGGCTTCTAAAACTCTTAGAAAGCAAGCTGTAGTCAGTTATTACTTACATAGAAGTTTGCCTCATGAAACATTTTCTTTGGCTAAATATCTACACATGTGTTGTTATTGTATAATTCAACCCAACTAAACCCATTTTAAAATATAGAACTCCAGAAATACAATTGAATAGTTTTGGTTAAAAAAAAAAAAAAAAAGGGCATGACATTATTAGGAAGGCACTCTGAAGGGCAAGGAAGAAATTTAAGGCATCAACAAAAGATAGAGACAATGACTTTCCCCCTTACTTTTTTTGGGAGGTTAGGGTAGGAGGAAGCAAACAAGTGGCTTAGCTAAGATCTCTAACATCCCTGTGTCTCTGCTGAGAACAAGTTGGAAACTGGCCCAGGTAGGAAGCAGAATTGGTGAGTGCAGTGTTTAAGTGTGGTTTGCATTCTCTACTTTAGAAACCTCAGGGGTTGGGTTTTTTAATGCAAATTCCTAGGTTTTGTCCCAGACCTTCTGACTTTAAGAGTGAGCATTTTTTACAAGCATCTCTAAGAGATTGTTAGGCACAATAGTATTGGAGACTCACAAGGGGCTTTGGAGATACACAAACCCAGGCTTGACTCCTGACTCTAGACATGTTCTGTTGAGCCCATTTATCAAAAATAATAATATCTATAAGGACAATGATAATATCCTTATAGAGCTATTGTAACAATGTAATGCACATAAAGTACAAAAACCCATCGTTTGATTCACAGTGAGAATGTAATAAATGGTAGCTTGGTAATGATGTTAGTTTTTCTTTTTCCTAGAAGCTCTTAGATGTCAGAACTTCTATCAGTATCTTCTAGGATTAGCACAATCATAGCAACCACCTCATCCTCTAATTTTCCTGATTGATCTAGCCTTTTCCCCAACTCTTCTGTCTCCACATGTTAAAGGTTCATAGTTGGGTTTTGTCTTCATTAGTGTTTATTTTTTTATTTTTATTTTTTTTATTTTATTATTTGACACAGAGAGAGACACAGTGAGAGAGGGAACACAAGCGGGGGGGAGTGGGAGAAGGAGATGCAGGCTTCCCGTGGAGCAGGACGCCCGACGCAGGGCTCGATCCCAGGACCCTGGGATCATGACCTGAGCCAAAGGCAGATGCTTAATGACTGAGCCGCCCAGGGGCCCCTGTCTTCATTAGTGTGTAATTACATTTTTGCAAGTTAGTCTTAATCTGGCATCCTAAAATATAACCCAGTTGACTTGTTGTTTGTGAAATTTCTGAAGTGTTCTAGAATATATTCCTTTTATTACTGAATATGTATGCATATTAAAAGAAGGTTTCATCTCAAGTGGTCACAGAAATGTCCACATCATTTTTTTTTTTTTAAGTAAGCTCTATGCCCAGTGTGAGGCTTGAACTTACAACCCTGAGATCAAGAGTCACATGCTCTACTGACTTCCCCAGCCAGTTATCCCCATGTCATAGATTTTTTTTTAAGATTATTTGAGAGAGTGAGTGAGCCTGCAAATGAGAGGAGGGGCAGAGGGAGAGAGAGAATTTCAAGTAGACTCCTGCTGAGTGTGGAGCCCAATGTGGGGCTTGATCTCATGACCCTGAGATCATGACCTGAGCCAAAACCAAGAGTTGGGCGCTTAACCAACTGAGCCACCCAGGCACCTCCCCCACATCATAGATTTTTAAAGCAGTGTTCTCATTTGTGCTCTTTAATTTTTATTAAACAGTCCAGTTTGTTACAGAAACCTTAGAAATGTACTAACTTTTTTTAATATCTATACTTTTAGGTTTAACAATGATCCATCCATAGATGTTCTTTTACTTACAACTCATGTTGGCGGCCTGGGGCTTAACTTAACAGGCGCTGACACAGTAGTATTTGTGGAACACGACTGGAATCCTATGCGCGATCTACAAGCCATGGACCGGGCCCATCGCATTGGGCAGGTAAAAAGTCATCACTCACAGGTGTTAACTTGTACCCTGGCGAAATACTCACCCAGCAAAGCCAGGAAGCCTTGGCTTAAGTTCCTTCTCTGATGCCAAGTGTTGTGACCTTAGGCAAGTCACCCAGTCTGTGGCACCACTTACTCATGCATTAAATAAGGTACTTGGGCTAAGGAAACCTTGGACACTGTCCCTTCCTAATACTTAATTCTCTGCAAAATGATAAAATTTTAAGCTCATGAAGCCAGATAAATAAAACCCAATCCTAATTAGATAGTAGTTAAGTACTTAGTTCTAGTATGCAAGCCCCCTGACTTGGTGAACCTCAAAGCTTATCAGTTTGTGCTACAGTTGTTTAACTTCTTTTTGTCCTTCAGAAACGTGTGGTTAACGTGTACCGATTGATAACCAGAGGAACGTTGGAAGAGAAAATAATGGGTTTGCAGAAATTCAAGATGAACATAGCAAATACTGTTATTAGCCAAGAGAATTCTAGTTTGCAGAGTATGGGGACAGATCAACTTCTTGATCTGTTTACTCTTGATAAGGTAAAGAACTTACACAATTTGCTATATCTTTAATGTGTTCACAGACTTCCCTGGACTGAAAGTATGAAAGTAAGCCGCAAAAGGCATTCACTTTAGTATTAACTAGGCAAGCCTTTGAGGGAATTTTTGATGTCCAGATAAAACTCTTAAATTTTGACTTTCTGTTTTTAGTGCCTTGCCTTGAGGTTTCTTAGCCCTTTCCTGCTAAAAGACAGCTATCACTGGAGTCAGCTAGACCTGGGTCTCTGTTTCTTGCCCTGCCTCCTATTAACTGGTGACCTTTGGCAAATTAACTTGTCTGCTCAGAGACTTCTCTGCCGTTGGGAGGATAAAAATGCTGGTATCACTGCATGGTTGAAAGATAAAATGAAATAGTATATGTAAGCACTTAGAAAAGGTACCTAGTATAGATTCTCAGTAAATAGTAGCCATTATTGTTATTTTGGATGATGGAACTAATACATCAGGTAACAGTCCATAATCAAAGGATCTAACAGCTTAAAAATATTGGTGTAATAATGTACAACCAGTAGGGTTGGAGTTAAAGTCCTGCATAGGTTCAGAAAAATCCACTGCACACTCAGTATAAATTGTGGTGAGAAATGGCCTTATATAATTAAACTAGCTCTAATAACAGAATTGTAATGTCCAAATAGAAAGTAGTTCCATTGTACTCTGTGTGTGTTAAGCCCACATTTAAAATATTAGGTCTGGTGCTGGGTGCTGCATTTTATTTTATTTTATTTTTATTTTTATTTATTTATTTGAGTGAGAGAGAGAGAGAGCACAAGAGTGGGGAGCGGGAGAGGGAGAAGCAGACCCCCTGCTGAGCAGGTAGCCCGATGCAGGACTTGATCCCGGAACTCCAGGATCATGACCTGAGCCGAAGGCAGTCGCTTAACCAACTGAGCCACCCAGGCGCCCCTGGATGCTGCATTTTAAACAGCAATTAATAAGTAAGTCCCCAAGAAATGGCCCAGATGGAGGAAGGTTCTTCAGTCATGTGGTGTAAGTAAGGTTAAATAAGATACATGTAATTTACAAAAAAGAAGGCTCAAAGAAACCTGGATTGCTATTTTCAAATAGCTTTTATTCTGTTTGAAAGAATATTGGTGACTTTTAGGAAGCAGAACAGTGCTCAGGGGATGTTCAAAGAAGCAAAAGCTATCGCCATAAAGGACCTTATTGTGACAATTGGCAAAATTTGAATATGGACTATATAGCAGTATTAAGTTTCCTTACTTTGATTATGTAAGAGAACATCTTTGTTCTTAAGAATACAGGCTGATTCCTGTCTAGGGATAAAAAAGTATAATATCTACAACTTTTTTTTTTTTTTTTTAAGATTTTATTTATTTATTTGACAGAGATAGCGAGAGCAGAAACACAAGTGGGGGGAGTGGGAGAGGGAGAAGCAGGCTTCCCGCTGAGCAGGGAGCCTGATGTGGGGCTCGATCCCAGGACCCCGGGATCATGACCTGAGCCGAAGGCAGACGCCTAACGACTGAGCCACCCAGGCGCCCCAATATCTACAACTTCTTAACTCTCAAATGGTTTGAGAGAAAAGCTGATAATTTATATATCTAATATATACAATTAATGATGAGTTCTTTGTAATGTTCTTATAATTCTTCCTAAATAAAAAACTTAAAGTGATAAAACTGTTAGGACTGTGGGAAAACAGAATTAGGTTATCTTGAGATCACAAACTTGCACTTTAAGTGTTTAATTCTGTTGAATGAGTGCAGTATTAGAAACAAGTGTGATATTTTAAAGGAGAATATTATTTCTTAAGTTCATAATCTTTCATTTTATCTTTCTGCCAATTTTTCTTAAGGATGGCAAAGCAGAAAAAGCTGACACTTCTACTTCCGGAAAAGCAAGTATGAAATCAATTCTTGAAAATCTGAGTGATCTTTGGGATCAAGAGCAATATGATTCAGAGTACAGCCTGGAAAATTTTATGCATTCTCTCAAGTAACTATCAAATATTGTAAATGCAATTGCTGCTAGTTCAGTTACATTTCTGCTGATATTCAGCAAATTTCAAAGTTTATGGTGAACTTTTAGCTCAATGTGTAAATAGATCTGAAGAATATTCAGCATAACGCTGGTTCTTGTTTCACTGGGGGGAACAAGTTATTCTCAAATATTTGCACTGTATTAAATTTAAATGTTAATGTGAAATGGTTTAAATTTTACATGCTGAATAGCTGCAGAGCAGAGGAACCAAACCAGGTTTACATGTGCTACCATGAGGTGTTCTTACTGGGAACGAGCCTCCTATCTTTACATAGTCACTTTGTACAGGATAGTATCCATGAGTACTTTAGTGTTCATGTACATTTTTTTCTTTTAAATAGAACTTGTTTTTATAAATGATTAAAAATAGGGCTTTTTTTGTATAAAAGCCTTAATGAGCCATAATTTTAAGAATAATGACTATGATATTGGTCACTCTTAGAACATGAAAATCTTCGACAATGAATTGAACCTGGCCGTTGGTAGAAACCTTTATATATTTAATGCAGATGCATAGTGTTTTTCAAATCTTTAACATCATTTTGTCAACTTTTAAAATATATCAACTATTCTAAATACAGGTAATGGTCTATTTAAGGCTATCATAACATCCTATTAAGAGGGTGTTTTTTTAATTTATCTAATGGCTAGGATATAGCCAGATTCAGAGAACATATGTACTCAATAGGTTTCAATCATATATATAATATATTTTTTGTAACTATGAACATATACAGTTTTCCAGAAGTAGATTTTACACTGTTTAGAATTTCAAAACCTATGGTGAAAAGACTGTTTATTGTAGTAATGCATGACTGAAGCATAAAAGGGAGAAATAATTCCTTTATGTACACAAACATACATAAATACACATATCTATATGCACAGACATACCTATCCTGCATCCTACAAGGTGCTTGGTATTGGCACTAAAATCATGTAGTTCTACTGGGCAGCAATAATAATTGGGCATGAAGCTGATTAGTGTTGGAAAAGTAAGCTCAATGGTGAGGGTGGGTATATGTATATAGATATGCATGTATGTGTATGTATATAATTTTATAAATTTCACATAAATTAATACATGCCTGTGTGCATATATATGTATGGGATATATTTGTATATACATGTACAGGTAATAAACATCCCCAAGGTTTGTGGCTGGCCATACACATAGGCATTGGTTTAAAAACCATCAGACCTCAGCTGTAAAATAACTTTTTTGTTTAAAAATAAAGTTATACTGTTCTGCAGCATTTAGACATGGACATTTGTCACGTTTCAGTAGCTTTGACAACCATACTGTAACATTAAACCTAGCATTCCACAGAGAATAAAAAATGATTGAAACTGGGGAGGGGGGTGGGAGGATGGGTTAGCCTGGTGGTGGGTATGTAGGAGGGCACATTCTGCATGGAGCACTGGGTGTTATGCACAAACAATGAATCATGGAACACTTCATCTAAAACTAATGTTGTAATGTAAGGGGATTAACATAAGAATAAAAAAATTAAAAAAAAAAAAAAAAAAAAATGATTGAAACTGTAAAATATATGCAACTGTGTGTTATTTGTAGGAAGTATCACTAGAAAAAGGAAAAGACAAATTATTAGTTCAGATACAAAGGTTCTAAAAAAGCTCAACACCTTTTTTTCTTACTAACTGGTTATTTCTTCACTGTTTAGTATTTATATTCAGATTATAGAAGACCAAAAGGAAACTCTTATCTAGAACATCCATCGTAATAGCACTGGGTAACTGAACCAGTATACCTGAGTTAAATTTTTATTTGCCATTTACATAAGCCAGCTATTTAACATAGCTCATAATAACTGATATTTTCTAAGAATATGTAGGCAACGATATATAATTAGGAAGGGGCAGAAGAATTCACACCATAAAAGTTAAAGGTCTTTGAAAGGTCAGGTATTTAGGTAGTTTAAATTTTGAGAGTAAAATATTTCTAGTAGCAAGCATAGACAGGAAAATGATTGCCTTTCAGTGGAAAAAGACGGGTTGGAGGTCAGAGGAGGTCAGAGGAAGACTTAGTGTGACCTTTTGAGTTGTATAAAATTAAATCACACATTCCAGCTTTCCAAATTAAACTGACCCATTTAGAGTCACAGTAGTATAGCTTAGGAATAAAGGATACATAGGGAAAACTGAACTGAGTACTATATGATATTAAAGATATTTATAGTTGTTAATTTTGTGGATGTTAAAAAGTGTGCATGTGGGAAACAAAACAAGCATAAGAGAATTTTGATATTTTAAGCTGAGTAATGGGTTCATGGATAGCCATGGTGTTTATTTTTAACTTTTTGAAATTTTCCATAGTAGTCAGCAGTAGTATTTCCTGTAGGAAAATCTTACATTTTTAGCACTAAAGAAACATTAAAATTTGGGGTTCTGGGTATAATTTTTGTTACATTTTGTTACATGTATATATCCACAAATATTTCTCCAAAAACTAGTCTGGTCTTTCAACAAGAGCTTATTATAATGGTAACAAGGGTAAAAGTACTATATAGCCTTGTTGCTTCTGGGTGGTTATATAAGCTTATTCAAAAGTAAACACTTTTAAGATTTTATTTATTTGACAGCGAGAGAGGGAACACAACCAGGGGGAGCGGGAGAGGGAGAAGGAGGCTCCCTGCTGAGCAAGGAGCCCAATGTGGAGCTGGATCCCAGGACTCTGGATCATGACCTGAGCCAAAGGCAGACGCTTAACAGACTGAGCCACCCAGGCACCCCAAAAGTAAACACTTTTAATAACACTTTATGAACTATATAAAATAGAGGCAAAACTACTTTTACCCACAGGTAAGAGTAGTTACAGGCAGGGGGAACTATAAGAGTGTAAGATAAATTATAGAAAAGCAGCCAGTGTGGCATTGCACATGTTAGAAATAACTTAATCCCAAAACAATCTTATACCTCCTGATTAAAGGTGGACCTCAGTTTCTCAGAATACATACTGGCCTTGGTGGAATCTAAAGTGAAATTGATTGCAGAAACATGTTATCAAGTACCAGAGTACTCGTGAATCTATAAAGCAAAAACTTGAGTTTTGCCACTTAATAGAAAATGTTTGCTATTCACACAAATCAAATCAGTCACCATCTCTAAGATGACAAAAATTCCCTCCTACTTCAAGACAATTCCTGCCAGTGTGTGGTAGATTCCCTCAAACCAGGGAAGTTCTATTGAAAAATGTAGGGGCTGAGATTCTATGTAGGGACAAGAGACTTGCTTTCAGGCTTTAGCAAAAAATGGAGCTATAACTTAATTCCCTTTATAAAGCCTCATAGAGCTCGTGTATTCAAATGGGACTCACACAAATTGTCCATCAGCCCAGAAACACAGTATATGAGAAATCAAGAGTCCTAGGCTTGTACCCAACACAAGTAAGTTTAAGGTCTGGGTTTATGCTAAGTGTATACTGTAGGAACCACAAATCAAGATAATAATACAAAATTACCCTTTAGGGACAGTTTCAGATTAGGGTCCCATTGGACTCCCATAGGGGAAAGATTCTAAGATTAAGCTTACACAATCCACAGAAGGCAGTGAACTACCAGGAAGAAAAGTCAGGAGATGCAAACAGAATTAGTTCTTAACTGCAAATAGAATAATCTCAACAACCATAAAGTAATATGATTAAGATAATTATAAAAAAGGCACATTTCAGAAAGATCCATAAATGAATACTAGAATTGAAAAATCTCATAGTTATCAATGCAGATTTGACACAATAGGAGAGACTTTGAACTGGGAGATTGATCTTACACAAAATCACCTACAATGGAATATAGAGATGAATTAATAGAAACTATGAAAGAGCAGGCAAAAATCCTGGGAGGTGGAATGAAAGCATAGTACACTAAATAGGAGGTCCAGAAGGAAAGGGAGATTATGGGACAAGAGACAAGAAGTCACCTTTGACCTACATCTATTTCTTGCACATCCCTGTATCCAATCCCTCAGCAAGTTGTACCATCTCTAGCTCTAAGATAAATTCCAAATCTGTTCACCTTTCTCCGTTACTACTCTTATGGTTCCCATCATCTTAACTCTCTTGAACTACTGTTTTCTAGCTGGTCTTCCCTGCTTGCCAAATCCTCCAGTAGCTTCCTCTAACACACTGATATGAACTCCTTATCACAGTCTACAGGACTTACAGGTTCTGGCCCCTGCCTCTCTCTAATTTTCTCTAAATCATATCCCACCATTTTTACCCCAGTCAGGTCTGTCTGTCCTCCTGCCTGTACCTCAACATAAAACCAATGTGTTTCCATCTTGGTTTGGTTCTTACACAGCAGTGGTATTTGGGAAGATATAGAAGACTAAAAAGGGAGGAAATTTGGGAGAGAAGAAGGGTTAGGAAATCAGAAATTGTCTTTTGGTCATTAAATTTGAGACTACTGTTACATATCAAGGTAGAGTATAGGTTATAGTAGGTTATAGGAATTTAGAGTGCAAAAGGAAGGCCAAGACCAGAAACAAATTTGGAAAATAATATTTGAAGGCATGAGACTGAGTAAGATCTGGGGGTTTGTTTATATAATGAAATACTATACAGCAGTGAAAAATCAATGTGTAAGAAAACATGGATAAATTTCTAAAACAAGGGTGAAAAAATATGTAGTTTGCAGCCATTTATATAAAGACTAAAAACAGGCAAAAATGAAACGCTGGGGAAATATGAATGGTTATCTCACATTTGAAAAATAGAAAATTAAATGGCAGTCATCTGCACATCATTTATTCATCATTTTCTACTCTGTGCCAAATACAGTGGGAGAAGCTCAAAGACCAGTGAGGAGGGAGGATACCAAGGTCAATAGCTGGTACAGTTATATTAATTTCAGAGAAAGTACCCTTCAGGGCGGTATTATTTGTAATAAAAGTGTATCTCGATGCAATCCAGTTAACCTTTTATAACAATTCCAAATTGATACCTCAAAATCTATGATGCAAAAATAGACAAAACTACAAAAGAGAAATGGGACAACTTGAAGGTCACAGTGAGAGATTTTAACACACCTCTTTCAATAAAGCAAGCAGACCAGGAAAAAAAAAAAGCAGGATATAGATAATTTTAACACAATTAACAAACGTGACTTAATTGACATATATATAGAGAGAGATACCCAACAACTCCAGAATACATTCTTTGGAAGCTTCTGTGGAATATTTGCCAAACTGACCATATGCTGAACCATAATGCAAGTCCTGGCAAATTGCAAGAAATCTTACTTTGTGTCTACTTCCTCCAAGAAAGTGTAGTATGGGCATAAAGATAGATCAAAGATACACTTGAGGTCCTACCCAGTGCAGTAAGGCCATAAAAGGAAAGCACAGAGATTAGAAAATAAAACTTTCTACTTATAATGACTGTATAGATTGTATAAAATTCCAGAGAATCTACAAAAACCTACTAGAAATAAAGGAGTTTAGCAAGTTCGCAGGATACAAGGTCAATATACAAAAAGTTGTATGTCTATATACTGACAATAAAAAATTGGAAATTGAAAATATTAAACATACTGTATATAATAGCACCAAATCAGATTAAATAGCTATAAGTCTTTAAAATTCTGTTTTAGGGGCGCCTGGGTGGCTCAGTCGGTTAAGTGGCTGCCTTCAGCTCAGGTCATAATCCTAGGGTCCTGGGATCGAGCCCCATGTCCGGCTCCCTACTCAGCAGAAAGCCTGCCTCTCCCTCTCCCTCTGTCTGCCACTCTGCCTACTTGTGCTCTCTATCTGTCTGTCAATAAATAAAATCTTAAATCTGAAAACTACAAAATGCTGATGAAAGAAACCAAAAAGACCTTGAAAAATGTAATGGATTGAAAACTCAATATTGTTAAGATTTCAATTCTTCTCCCCAGACTGATCTGTAGACACAAGGCAATTCCAATCAAAATTCCAGCAGGATATTTTGTAGAAGTCAATAAACAGATTCTAAAATTTATATGGAAAGGCAAAAGACCCAGAGTAATAAAAAACAATAAAGCAATAGTTGGAAGATTCACACTGTTAGATTTTAAAGCTTATAAACAGGTAGTAATCAAGAGTGTAGTATTGGCATTAAAGATAGATCAATGAACAACAGAATTGATTGCCTACAAATATACTCACTTTATATAGTCGGTTTTCTACAAATGTGCTAAAGCGAAACAATAGAGAAAGGATAATCTTTTCAAAACATGGGTATTCATATGTTTAAAAAAAGAAAACCCAACAAGTCCAGACATACCTTATACCTCATGCAAGATTTAATTCAGAATTAATCATGGATGTGCATGATAAAACTAACTTTTAGAAAGAGTAAACAATTTCTGTGATGTTGCGTTGGGCAAAAGATTTCTTAGAATACCAAAACATCCATAGAGAAAAAATTATAAATCATACTTTAAAAAAAAAAAAAGAGCTTCCACTATTTGAGGGCGCCTGGGTGGCTCAGTTGGTTAAGCGACTGCCTTCGGCTCAGGTCATGATCCTGGAGTCCTAGGATCGAGTCCCACATCGGGCTCCCAGCTCAGCGGCGAGCCTGCTTCTCCCTCTGACCTTCTCCCCTCTCATGCTGTTTCTCTCGTGCGCGCTCTATAATACATAAATAAATAAAATCTTTACCAAAAAAAAAAAATTATAATGAACTCCCAAAACTAAACAACCCAAGTTTTTTGTTGTTGTTGTTTTAAGTAATTTCTGCACCCAACATGGGGCTCAAACTCACAACCCTAAGATCAAGAATTGCATGCTCTTCTGACTGAGCCGGCCACGTACCCCTAAACAACCCAGTTTAAAAACAAAGATTTGAACAGACACATCATCAAAGAAGATCTCTGGAAGGCAAATAAGCATGTGAAAAGATGTGCAACATCTTTAACAATAGTGTAGTGGTATATCACCACCATTACATACCTATGAGAATAGTTAAAAAATTTTAACACAATATAAACTGTTAAAAAAAAGATGCAGAGCAACTGGAACTCTCATACACTGCTATTCGGCATGCAAAATGGTACAGCCACTTCGTAGTACAGTTTGGCAGTGTCTTATAAAGGTAAACACACACTTATAGATGACCCACTAATCCCATTCTTCGGAATTTACCCAAGTGTAATAAAAACATGTTCGGGGCGCCTGGGTGGCTCAGTTGTTAAGCGTCTGCCTTTGGCTCAGGTCATGGTCCCAGGGTCCTGGGATCGAGCCCCACGTGAGGCTCCCTGCTCCGCGGGAAGCCTGCTTCTCCCTCTCCCACTCCCCCTGCTTAAGTTCCCTCTCTCGCTGTCTCTGTCAAATAAATAATCTTAAAAAAAAAAAAAGTAAAATAAAAACATGTTCATATAGAAACTTGTACACAGATGTTTACAACAACATTACTTATAAAAGGCAAAGAATAACCAAAAAACCCCAAATATTCATTAACTGACAAACAAAATGTGGTATATTCTTACCAAGTGGGACATTTTGCCACAAAAATTGTAAGTACCGATTCATGCTACAACATGGATGAACCTTGAGAACATGCTAAGTGAAAGAAGTCACAGAAGACCACATGTTCCATGATTCCATTCATATGAAACATCCATAACAGGGAAATCTATAGAGATAGAAAACTAATGATTGCTTAAGGCTGGGAGTGTGGTATAAGTGGGTGATAGGTAATCTGAGGTGATGAAAATGTTCTAAAATTGGCTGTAGTGATGGTTGCATATATCTGAAGATATAAAACCCAGTGAATTGCACACTTAAACATGGGTGAATTGTATA
Source organism: Mirounga angustirostris (assembly GCF_029215605.1). Lineage (NCBI taxonomy): Eukaryota > Metazoa > Chordata > Mammalia > Carnivora > Phocidae > Mirounga > Mirounga angustirostris. The sequence goes on from NW_026991714.1 coordinate 120,480,858, forward strand.
GGGTGTGAATTATATCTCAATAATTATCTGTTTAAAAAAAGCTTCTAGGGTGCCTGGGTGGCTCAGTTGGTTAAGCGACTGCCTTCGGCTCAGGTCATGATCCTGGAGTCCCGGGATCGAGTCCCGCATCGGGCTCCCTGCTCGGCGGGGAGTCTGCTTCTCTCTCTGACCCTCCTCCCTCTCATGCTCTCTGTCTCTCATTCTCTCTCTCTCAAATTTAAAAAAAAAAAAAAAATCTCGGGCGCCTGGGTGGCTCAGATGGTTAAGCGTCTGCCTTCGGCTCAGGTCATGATCCCAGGGTCCTGGGATCGAGTCCCGCATCGGGCTCCCTGCTCCTTGGGAGCCTGCTTCTCTCTCTCTCTCTGTCTCTCATGAATAAATAAATAAACTCTTTAAAAAAAAAAAAAAAAAAAAAAAAATCTTTAAAAAAAGCTTCTAGGGAAACCCAAAGACAAGAGGGAAGGCAGAAACAAGACACTAGAGGAACCTGAAGCCTGGAACACCCACAACTACAACAAACATGAAACTGAATCTAACTCAGATAAAGTCTCACACTAAAGACCCATTGACCATTCATATCCAACTTTCAACAAAAAATTACAAAACATGCTAAGGCAAGAAAGACATGATATGAAGAGACAAAGCAAGCAACACTACCAGACTCCTATGGCAAAGATTTGGGAATTACCAGAAATTCAATGTAACTATGATTAATATGCCGTGGGCTTTAATGGAACACGCGAACAACATGCAAGAATAGATGAAACCTGAGACAGAATTAAAAGTAAATGCTAAAAATCAAAGCACTGTAACAGAAATGAAAATACTTTTGATGGGTTCAACAGACTTGACACTGAGTCAAGTGAACTTGAAGATACTTCAGTAGAAACTTCACAAACTGAAATGCAAAGAGAGGGGGGAAAAAAAGAATAAAAAAGATGGGACGCCTGGGTGGCTCAGTTGGTTAAGCATCTGCCTTCAGCTCAGGTCATGATCCTCGGGTCCTGGGATCGAGTCCCACATTGGGCTCCCTGCTCAGTGGGGAGCCTGCTTCTCCCTCTGCCTGCTGCTCCCCCCTGCTTATGCTCTCTGACAACTAAAAATAAAATCTTAAAAAAAGAAAAGGACAGGGCACCTGGGTGGCTCAGTTAGTTAAGCCACTGCCTTCGGCTCAGGTCATGATCCTGGAGTCCTGGGATCGAGTCCTGCATCGGGCTCCCTGCTCAGCAGGGAGTCTGCTTCTCCCTCTGACCCTCCCCCTTCTCATGCTCTCACTCTCTATCTCATTCTCTCTCTCAAATAAATAAAATCTTTAAAAAAAAAAAAGATAATTATAAACAGTGTACCATATGCGTAATGGAATATCAAAAGAGAGAGAAAGCAAAAGAAATATTTTAAAGTAATAATGACTGAGAGGGTTTTAAAATTAATGTCAGGAAGCTCAGAGAATGGCAAGCAGAATAAATAACCAGATCTACACCCAGGCATATCATATTTAAACTGCAGAAAGCCAAAGACAAAAAATTTTGAAAGAAGCCGGAGGAGGAAAACTTAACTATAAAGGAACAATGATGAAAATTTATCAGACTTTTCTTCACAAAATATGCAAACAAGAAAAGAATGGAGTGAAATCTTTAAAGTGGTGAAAGTAAAAACCCCACCAACCTACAATTCTGTGTTGAGCAAAATTATCCTTTAAAATGAAGGAGAGGGGCTCCTGGGTGGCTCAGTCGGTTAAGCATCTGCCTTCAGCTCAGGTCATGATCCTCGGGTCCTGGGATCGAGTCCCGCCATTGGGCTCCTTGCTCAGCAGGGAGCCTGCTTCTCCCTCTGCCTGCCACTCTCCCTGCTTGTGCTCTCTCTGACAAAATCTTTAAAAAAATAAAAATAAAAATGAAGAAGAAATAAAGACCTTCTCAGACAAAAACTGAGGGAATTTGTCACCAGTAGACCTGCCTTGCAGAGTGTTGAAAGAAATTCTTCAGGGAGGAAGAAAATGGTACAAGTCAGAAACTCTGATCTATATAAAGGACAAACATGAAAAGGAATAAATGAAGGTAAAATAACACCTTTAACTTTTTTTGTGCTTAACTGATCTAATAGAAAACTGTTCAAAATAATACTAACAATACAAAAATTAATTCAAAGGGCTATATGCTCCCCTATTTTTATTGCAGCATTATTTACAATAGCCAAACTATGGAAGTAGCCCAAGTGTCCATCAGTAGATGAATGGATAAAGAAGATGTGGTATATATACAAAATGGAATATTACCCAGCCATAAAAATAATGAAATCTTGCCATTTGCAATGACGTGGATGGAGCTAGAGACTATAATGCTAAGCGAAATAAGTCAGAGAAAGACAAATACCATATGATAATCACTCATGTGGAGTTTAAGAAAAAAATAAAGGGGGGACAAAAGAGAGAGAGACAAACCAAGAAATATATTTTTTTAAAGATTTTATTTATTTATTTGACAGAGACACAGCCAGAGAGGGAACACAAGCAGGGGGAATGGGAGAGGGAGAAGAAGGCTCCCCACTGAGCAAGGAGCCTGATGCGGGGCTCGATCCCAGGACCCTGGGATCATGACCCGAGCCGAAGGCAGACACTTCACCAACTGAGCCACCCAGGTCTTCCCCAAGAAATAGATTCTTAACTATACAGAACAAACTGATGATTACCAGAGGGAAGGTGGGTGGAGGGATGGGTGAAATGGGTGACAGGGATTAAGGAGGGCACTTGTCATGATGAGCACTGGGTGATGTATGAAATTGTTGAATCACTACATTGTACACTTTAAATTCATATAACACACTGTATGTTAACTATACTGGAATTATAATTTAGTAATAAAAACAGCAACAATGTACTTGGTGATTATATGTAAGTGACATGAATGACAGCCATGTTATAAAGGACAAGAGGAAGGAACTGGAAATACTCTCTTATAAGATATCTGCACTACCCATGAAGCACAGTATAGTGTTATTTGAAAGTGGACTTAGAGTAGTGCCAATGTAAACTGCATACCCTAGGGCCACCAGTAAAAACTTTGTAAAATAAGTAAAATTGACATTATATGAGAGAATCTTATAATCTGCTCAAAAGAATACAGAGAAGGCAGAAAAAGTTTGGGAGTCTTTAGAAGAAACAAAAAATGAGAACAATGAGTCAAAAACAGCTGTAATATGGTAGATTTTAATCCAACTATATCAATAATCATTTTAAGTGTAAATGGCCTAAATACACCAAGGCAGAGACTGAGAGAGTAGATTTAAAAAATAAGACCCAACTACATATTATCTACAAGAAACCCACTTTAGATATAAAGACATAGATTAAATGTAAATGGATGGAATCACTTCATACTAACTAGGATGGTTACTATCAAAAAAACAGGGGCACCTGGGTGGTTCAGTTGAAGTGTCTGCCTTCGGCTCAGGTCATGATCCTAGTCCTGGGATTGAGCCCCTCCCCATGCTTGTGCTCTCTCTCTCTCTCTCTCTCAAATCTTAAAAAAAATAAGGATTGGGAAGAATGTGAAGAAATTGGAACCCTTGTGCACTGCTGGTGGGAAATAAAATGGTGCCACCACTATGGAAAACAGTATGGTGCTCCCTCAAAAATCAGAAATATAATTGCCATATGATCCAACAGTTCTACTTCTGAGTATCCAGTAGAATTGAAAGCAGGATCTTTTTTAAAAAATATTTTATTTATTATTTATTTGACAGAGAGAGAGAGCACAAGCAGGGGGAGCAGCAGAGGGAGAGGGAGAAGCAGGCTCCCTGCTGAGCCAGGAGCCTGATGTGGGGCTTGATTCCAGGACCCTGGGATCATGACCTGAGCCGAAGGCAGATGCTTAACCGACTGAGCCACCTAGGTGCCCCTGAAAGCAGGATCTTGAAGAGATATTTGCCACACCTATTTTCATAGCAGCGTTATTCACAATACCCAAGAGGTAGAGGCAACCAAAGTGCACCAATGGATGAATGGATAAACAAAATGTGGTACAGACCAACAATGAAATATTACCTTTAAAAAGGAAGGAAATTCCGACGTATGTTACAACATGGATGAACTTTGAGGATATTACCCTAAGTGAAATAAGCTAGTCATAAAAAGACAAATAAACCTTGTGATTCCATTTAAATGAAGTATCTAGAGTAGTTAAAGTAAGTAAATTCACAGAAACAAGAAGAATGGTAGTTGCCAGGGCCTGAGGAGGAGGAAGTGGGGAGTTGTTGCTTAATGGATATAGAGTTTCAGTTTTGAAGGATTAAAAATGTTCTGGAGATCCACTGCACAACAATAAATATACTTAACACGATTGAACTGTATACTTAGAAATGGTTAAGATGGCAAATTTTGTGTTACGTGGCTTTTTTAAACAATTAACAATTAAAAAATTTTTTAAAGTAGAGATGAAGGGATGGCTGGGTGATTTAGTCCACTCTTGGTTTCAGCTCAGGCCATGATCTCATGGGTCATGAGATTGAGCCCCACTTTGGGGATCCATGCTCAAGGGGAGTCTGCTTGAAGAGTCTCTCCCACTGCCCATCCCCCCCATTTGCACTCTTTCTCTCTCTCTCAAATAAATCAATAAGTCTTAAAAAAAAAAAAAGTAAGAGATGAAGATATACCATGTTAACATAAATCAAAAGCTGCAGGGTAGTGAGAGGTGGGGCTGGAGCCTGGATGCAGGGGTGGGAAGACTGGACTCCTGGGTCTAAGGGAGGAGGGGACTGGGAGACAGGACTCCTGGCCCGAATGAGGAACAAATTTGGAGTTCACCCTCTGGTTTAGATGGTGACTGAGTTCTTGGCGTGGTTGGAGATTAAGGAGCATCTTTCAACTGACATGATTCTAAAATTTTTCCTTTTTTTTTTTTTAAAGATCTTACTCATTTGAGACAGAGAGAGAGCAGCATGAGCAGGGGGAGAGGTAGAGGGGAGAGGGAGAAGCAGACTCCCTGCCAAGCAAGGAGCCCGATGCGGGACTCGATCCCAGGACCCTGAGGTCATGACCTGAGCCGAAGGCAGATGCTTAACCATGTGAGCCCTATAAGCTTCATTTTTATCTTTGAAAAAAAATTTTACAGAGCGCAATATTACTGATTATTCCCCACACTGTACATGACTTCCTCACGACTTATTTCATAGCTGCAAGTTTGTACTTTTTGTCCCCTTCACTCATTTTCTGCCCCACCCGCCTTCCCCTTTTCCGTCCCGCAACCACCCATCGGTTCTCCGTATCTGTGAGTCTGGGTTTTGTTTTGCTCCGTTTTTAGATCCCACATATAAGTGAGATTACAGTTCAAACCACTTTTTTTTTTTAAAGATTTTTTATTTATTTATTTGAGAGAGAGAATGAGATAGCATGAGAGGGGGGAGGGTCAGAGGGAGAAGCAGACTCCCTGCTGAGCAGGGAGCCCGATGCGGATCCCGGGACTCCAGGATCATGACCTGAGCCGAAGGCAGTCGCTTAACCAGCTGAGCCACCCAGGCGCCCCAGTTCAAACCATCTTAACCAAAGACTTGACCAGTAGCAACAAAGAAAATGACAAGACGTGGGCTGCCCTGCGGGGCCAGACGGAAATGCTGCGGTGAGTGGGTGCGCACGCGCTCGGCCAAGTCCTGGTTCCCGGAGCCCCCACAATGCCCGGACTCAGACTACGGAGCACCGTATCTCGGCACAGACGAAGGGTGACTCTTCTCGTGCTAGTGAGAGCTTTATTCCAGCCGTTTATCTGTGGGGGCCCCCGGGGAGGGGGTGTTCTTCACTGGCCCGGAAGAAGACGGGGAGGGCACTCGCACCCGCGTAAACAAACCTCATCACCAACTTCGCCATTTCTTCTCCCGAAGACCCACGGTCTTTCCTAAGAAACCATTTGAAGCCCTGTTCGCCCCGCTCGCTCTCTCCCATTAAGTCAGGTTCTAAACCCCACCTTTAGATGATTCATGTGCGTGAATTAATGTATTGAATATTCTCATTCACGTGCATGAGAATAAGCTCTGTCTCCTCTATTAATTTGTCTTTCGTCAGTTAACTCGAAGGCTCTTAATCACGGCACCTCAAAGGCGGAGAGGAAAGGGTTTTCTTCCCACCCGCCCTGTGAATAGCAGTAGGACCCATCCACCGGGCTCCCTCACCCCGTTTCCCCGAGCATTAACCGTCCCAGTTAGACTAGGATTTGGAGAGGGCCCGAGCGACCCAAGGGTCCGGTGAGGAGCCACCCAAGTCCAATTTTAAAGCTGAGCGTCCGTCCGCGTTTGCGGGTGAGGAGGCCCCCAGCCTGCTGGGCTCAGCGCGGGGACGGTCTAGCGAGGGGGCTGCTCCGACCCCTGGCCGAGCTCCGCGCGCCCGGGCGGGGCCCCCGAGGTCCGGCCCTGCAAGGAACAGGCTCCCGCTCCCCCTGCACGCCAAGAGTTCGGACTGCAGAACGTCTTCTGCCAGGGGACAAATGTGGGGGTCCAAGTCAGCCCAGCATTCTGAAAGTAGGGTTCCATTTGTGGCTTAGTGCAGGAGGATACATTTTTAGAAAACCCGAAGTGAAAGGGGCCCGAAACGTAATATTCCTCCGCCCAGCTTGGAGGGGGCTGCGAGAGGGATCGAGAGCTCCAAACGTTAAGTGCCGCCGGACGGCGGGGCTCCGACTCCGGCCTCCCGCGTCGGCGCCGGGCTCCGGGGCACCCAGCTGGCCGCGCAGGCGGAGCCCGGCGACGCGAGCCGCCCCTCCGGGCGCACCCGGCTGGGTCCGCTTACCTGCGGCGCTGGGCGAGGGGCGAATGGGGGCCTCCTCGGGGGCGGGGCGGCCGTGGGAGCCGGGTCTGGGTGCCGGCTGCAGGGCGGGAGAAGGCCTGCGGGAGCCCGCGCCCGCCGAGCGTGTGTGCCACCGGGCGCCCCCAGGCCGCGGCCTGAGCGGGGCCCGAGGGAGCCTGCGGACGCCCCCAGCGGCCCCCATCCCTTCCCGGAGCCGAGCACCCCGCGCCGCTCCGGCCGCCCCCGTCAGGGTGGGGCGGGCGGGCGGGCGGGCCCCGAGCCGCGGCTGGACTCCCCGAGGGCCCGGGCGCCCCCGCACGGCCCGAGGACTTGGCGGACGGCCCCGGGAGCTCAAAAACACCCGCGCCAGACCCCACCCCAAACCAGTGAAAGCGATCTCGGGGGTGGGCCACCCGCACCTGCAGTTTGTAAAAGCTCTCCGGGGGGTTCTTTCGTGCAGCGACCTGTGATCCATTTTCTAAAAGGATTAAACTTCTAGCGCGTCCAAAGTCGATACGGGATTTTAAAGACCCATTTTCTTTTCTTTTTTTTTAAGATTTTATTTATTTGAGAGAAAGAGTGAGAGAGAGAGAGAGCACAAGAGGGGGGAGCGGGAGAGGGAGAAGCAGACTCCCCGCTGAGCAGGGAGCCCGATGCGGGACTCGATCCTGGGACTCGATCCTGGGACTCGATCCCGGGACTCCAGGATCATGACCTGAGCCGAAGGCAGTCGCTTAACCAACTGAGCCACCCAGGCGCCCTAAAGACCCATTTTCTGAAATGATCAGAGAGTGTCTAGGGTAAAAAGTAGAACGAAAGGGGCGTACTTACGTTTTCATTGACTTCCTTGGTTTTGATTTTGAAAATTGGTTTCAAGTGCTGGCATGAAAACCTAACTGCCCCACTAAAAACCTTGTATTGAATACACGTGCATTGTGTCAACAAATACCTTCCTTTATCAAATACACTTGTGCTTTATAGTTGTCTTTTTTAAGTTTTCATTTATATATTTGAGAGCGAGAGAAAGAGATAGCGAGTGGAGAGGGAGAAGCAGGCTCCCGGCTGAGCAGGGAGCCCCATGCAGGACTTGATCCCAAGACCCTGAGATCATGACCTGAGCCAAAGGCAGAAGCTTAAACTTGACTGAGCCACCCAGGCATCCCTATACTTGTGGTTTAAAAAAAAAAAAAAAAAGTAGAAGAAAGAAAAAGTGTTGCATCAGAGAAAAGGTGAATTTTGCTGTCCTTCATCTGCCATCATGTGTCCCCCCTCCCAAAAAGGCGAATCAAGCAAATCTGAATGTGCGAATGTTCCCAGATGCAATCCGCATACTCCAAGCTATTCCCTAGCAAATGTAAAGGATGACAAGTGTCAGTACTTCATACAACTATATTTAATAAGTTGTTATTACAGAAAAAAATGAAGTCCAAACTACAAAGTTTAAGCAGTTGTAAGCAATAGCTGCATTGAGCTCCATGTGTAGTCACAGTACTGCAGTTCCATACAAGCAATATTAGTCCAAGCCCCAAAGGCGGAAGCTGAGTAAGGTTTACTAGCAAAAACAATCTAAGAGAACAGGTAATAAAAGATACAATACATTTAAAATTAGTTGTTAGTTGAAAAACAAATACAGAGATCTTAGCTGTGAACACTCTAAAAGTTATGTCCATTATTTTGACAGCAAAAATACAAATACCTAATACTTTATACCCCAACAGAACTATATCCAGAAAAGAAAGCGAGAAGTTATCCTGTATTAGCACCCGAGTTTTCTACTTGTTGCCCTTAAACTGCATCATACAAATTTGAACATCCCTAAATCACATATCCACTTCTTGACCCATTTTGGGGTATAAAGTCAACAGCATTAATTATAAAATACTCTGTGGTAAAATGGAACACTATTGCAGCTGAGATAGAGAAGTTTGGTTATTATAAAAAAAAAAACAAAATGTTAACTGACATACCATACAAACTGGTGAAAAAGCAACAACCCATACAAATAAGCCACTTTTAACAAAAAGATACTTTTTTTTCACTAATCTGTGACTAATCTTTCACTCAAACCTTGCAAGTAGAGATGTCACAATACTCAAATATTTAGGTAGGAGCTTTACCCAGTTAAATGCCATTTTGTTGCTAATATAATAGATAAAAGGAAAACTAGCAGTTACTTGCTACTTGCATAAATGCAGTACGCTGCATTAGCCCATGCCTCACGAACAAGCTATAAAACACAAGAAATAGGCAGAAATCTAAGCATAATCTTGATACCACTAAGCAAGAATTTTCCAATTTCTTTTCTTCTGTTCCTAATCACTTATTTGTAGTTAATGTAAAATTCCAACCAGTAGTACCCAATTTGAGTTAAAATTTTACATCACGACTTGATCTAATCTATATATTATTTACAAAACTGAATACATAGAGCATACCCAGGAGCCGACTCTGGACACACGTTTCTCCAAGTTACTGATAACCTCACCTCCGCAGCAATGGAGCTGGAAGGGGGCCGTCAAGGACTAGTAGAAACACACCATCTATCTAGAGCAAGTCATTGAATGTTCTGTTTACGCAACACCAGTTTTGCAGTCGTAGGTGTTCTGAGTTTGTTTTCGTTTGAGGTGCCAGTACAGGGACTCACTGCCCTAACAGCATGGCTTCAGGGTGAGCTGGGTGTTGGAAAAGCAGCAGGAGGGCAGACAGATCATGCTCGGAGTGGCCAGAGGTTGCCACAAAGAGGGACAAACCAGGGGCACCATAACGGGGGTGGGGGGGTGGCGGGGGGTGGTGGAGGAAGACCAAGTCTGAGACTGTCCATATACAGTGGTGATGTCCGAGCATGCTTCCTCTGCATGCCACCCGCGCCGGACGGGAGGGAAGTCGGGAGGGACACCGCGATCCAAGCCTCACTACAAAGAAGGTGGCGTCCACCTGGCAGCGTCCCTCTGTTCCCGGACGTCACCACTGTAAATGCAAGGGGAAGATCTGGCCTGGGCGAAAGGCTCCGTCTCACACATGGACAGCAGTTGGTGGCAGATTCTCTCTCTCTCACACACATGCACGCACACACACAGGACATAATGAAGAGTTAGAGGGGAAAAACCGTGAATCATTCTGTTGACCTAGCCGGGTTTTCAACCTGGTGGTATTTCGGTGGGGGTGACTCCATTATCAGGGCCCCAGATCTGGCTGCACCTGGTGTTGTATAAACCCACTGTGACATCCCTAGAGAACTGTACTGTGACATCCCTAGTCTTACACTAAACCACTGTAATAAAGGAAAAGGCTTGTCAAAATCTCACATGTTCTGCTCATTCTGTCATTTTATTACCCAATTATCCATTACATTTTCCAATCACTTTACATAACCAACCATGTTCATCGTTGTCACACTATTGTAAACCACATCAGCAAGTTAATACATAAAGCTTTGCATTTCAAAAAACTAGACACTTTAGTAACAATATTACAAAGGTTTTAGCTTCAAAAATAACTGAAAATGAAAAAAATAAACTTTTAAAGAATTAGCATCATAAAATTAATTTATTCCAAGTAAAAATACAAAATAATATTATGACATTGACCAGATATGAAAGTCCCTCCCAGAAACAACTCTATTAATGATTGAGAAAGCACTCCTTAAAGAAAATACGAAATAAAATGAAAAATATGTAAATATGTTTAATTTTTTTCTTAGCAAAAAATCTTTCTAAAAATAACAATGAAAATTTGTCTCAGTACAAAGGCTACATTACTATTGAAAAAATACCAGCATGAAGAAAAGGTACATATTTGACAGTAGAAAAATGATTTCAGTGAATCACAATGTCTAAAGTTTGCAATGAAAATAAATCTGCAATAAAGATTTATGCCTTTTTTCTTTTCTTTTTTTTTTTCTATTTTTTATACAAACAGTACAAACAGTATTGCACATAACAACAAATAGTCGAGGTTAGGTTTTAGCCTTCAAAAAATCGACTAGTTCAAGTGTCACATCAAGGAAAGGCCACAACAGGACCTGTGATACCCAGGGGCTTCCCAGTCAAGTTGCAGGTCAGAACACCTCTTGTGTTTTAAAAAATAATTTTTTTGAAGGACCCTCTCTTTTAATATAACATTAACAACTTGGGGGCACATTTATTTACAAAACAAAAGGGAACATGTTATAATTTAATAAACTAAAAAAGTTCTCTTTAAAAAAATACAAACAGAAGAACTCTTTCACAATCCTGGTCAGTCGTGCACAATCAACGCTTGATTATAAATATACAAATGAAGGGAAAGTAGTTTCCACCATCTATCCACAACTTTCAGCACCAAAGGGAGTTTATTCTTTGTAACCTATTCTTCATGACAATGGTTTTCACCTCCACATCAGCTTCCCGCTGTACAAGCTTCCAGCTTTTTTTTTTTTTAATCTCAGTGTTGTTTTAGTACATGAAAGAGGGGTGCTTCTTCAAAAAGTTTTGCTTCTTTCACATAATTAGGTAGATTTCTGTAGGTTAGATATGATCTTTAATATTATAGTTATAAAGCTCTAACTTCATTTTCAAAAAACACAAATAAGCATGAAAAAAATAAAGTTACCCATCTGTTAAATCATTTTTTCTTGCAGAATTAAATTAATATATATTTTTCTGAATAAACTTACTTAGAAAATATCATTTTCTTTCCTATATTTCAAAATTGAGGTATTGCAAAAGATCATGTCAGTCAGAAAGCATGCCTTTTTCCTTAAAAACAAACAAACAAAAAAATCTTCAGCCAACTTTTGAAAACTGTCTAGAATACAAAAAGTAGTAGTGCATAACAAAATTTCTTGTACAGATGAAAAAAACCACAAACATAGAAAAAAAACAAACAGAAAACCACAGCTGGGCTGGAAAAACGCAATTATTACCAAAAAGCCCAGAGGTAACCTCAAAAGGGGAGAAGTCTAATAAGCATTTTTAATCCAGTAAAAAACTATTTTGTTTTTTCCTTTTTGAAAACAAACTATAGTTTGAGAGCTGGTAATTGCAACTAAACATTGGAGAAACAAAACAAAACAAAACAAAACAAAAACAAGCAGTCTTAAGAGACAGGACAAGGACATCACAGCACATAAAACACAGCGACTTAAATCTATTCTGCAGTGTCATATCCAGTCAGATTGTCCCCAGAATTCCAAAACATAGGAAGAAGATTAAAAAAAAAAAAAAAGATTTACATAGTCTCACAATCATTGTGTGTGTTTATATATTACTATCTGCAGCCCAAGAGTGAATGCTAAAAAAATGTCCATGGTAGTTCTAGCAGGTCTTACTTCTATTCAAGCTTTACAGGATAAATCCAGGGAATTAAGTAATTAAATTTCTCACCCAGACAACCAGCCCTGCCCAGGCCATCTTGTTTTGGACAGACATTTCTTTAGCATCACCGCCACGCAACTTTCTTAAAATGTGCCTAGTTTGTCAATCTGACAACTTATCTCTATATACTGTATATATTCCTAGTGTTTGTAAGCTAAGATGAGCTCTTTGGTTTTCTGGACAAGGTCTGAAGCTATGTAAATGGTGCAAGCACTAGGAGATTGTAACTAAGAGCTCATGTGTTAGTTAATAATATACCAGTTATGAACTGTCAAGTTCGTTAATGTCTGACACAGAGGCTTTAAACAGTTAAGTTTGATCACAGTTAGACATAATCACTTTACTATATAAAATAAATTGCACAATATATAACAGAGCACCGCAAAGTACTTCATCTACCATCCACAAATTTGCTTTAAGAATATCCTACACCTAGGTTTTATATTGGTTGTAATATAGGTCATTCTGTTATGGGCTCTTCCTAATTTCAGAAGCATTCCATTTATTGAGGCATGCCTTCCTCCAGTCAATTACCAATTCTTTGAGTGAAAAAAAACTCTTTTAAAAAAATCAGTTATTTTATAGCTTATATAGATTCTTAATTTGTGCATTGTGGGAAGGTTTTATACTAGACATTGGATATAAAATTTATTGCATGCAGCAACCTGATTAAGTAAACATGCAGTCAGAAATAGTGACCTTCCGTTGAAGCTTTCTGTTGTCTATTCTGATCTCCTTTCGGCAGCTGATTCTATCCCTAAATCACAAACGTGTGTTGTTGGGTTTCTTTAAATTGATACCTTAGCCTGAAGAGAGTATTATGGTATTAATAATACCATCTTAATAGCAGCAAAAGCTATTGCAGCATAAATTTACATAACACTAAAAGATCTAACCAAAATCCTCAGCAAAACAAAAATCAAACATGAAGGAAAAATAAAGATTCAGCTTATGAGGTATCCTTACATGTCAAAATAGAAAACTAAAGGCCTATTTTCATTAAGGGTTACCCTTACTCTAAATGACCCCAACTAATGATCGCTGAACTGTTGTGAAGTTTTTGCTACATCTGCCACCTACTCACGAGTATTACCTTTGGTAAGTCTTCTCCTAGGGGCAACTCTCTAAGTTTCTGAAAATAAGTGCATGCTCCAGTTCAAAAACAATCAGAACAACAACAACAACAACAACAACAACACAACAACAACAAACAAAAAAAAATCACAGACATCAACCTGATGGCCGCTGATGAGAATGGCAGTCTACGAGTGACAAATCAGGTGTAAGAAATTAAGGTACCAAGCAGACAAAGGTGTGAATCAAAGTGCAAATCAGTACCGTTATACACTCTGCAATTTTGCATTATACTGGACACTGAGTTCAGTAATATGACTGTAAATAATAGTAATAAAAAGACCCATTTCTTCTTTAAAAATCGAGAACGAATGCACAGATTTCCAGAACACTGTAAGCCCTGAGGCAGTGCCCTCTCTTTTTCCCTCCTTGTTATCTACTCCAGTACTTGTGGCTGGGTCTGCCCTGGGCTCAGCTCCAGCGGAACGGGACGTGCCGAGGGCGGTCGCCTCCCTCCTTCACCAGCGGTTTGTGGAACTCCCGCCCGGCGCGGGAATGTATGCTCGCCCAGCAGTATTCGCAGTAATACTGCAGACAGGTGACGTTGGCACAGAAGAACGGGGCAAACTTCCCACCACAGCGCGTGCCCTGGCACTCATCACACATCTGATCATCCAGCACATATGGCTTCACTTCCACCTGGACCCAAAGAGGAAAGACAGGAAAACATGCTTAGCAAGGCTTCCTCAGTTTCTTCCTTTGAGGGTTTACAGTATAGCTGAACGACGGGTGTCGGGCAGACAAAGGTGTGAGTCAAAGTGCAAATCGGGGCTTTGGAATCGCTCCATTTACAGGTGCTGCGATCACAGGCAAATTCTTAACCTCCCTCTGTGCTTCTGTTCGCTCTGTGTGTCTGTAAAGTGCATGTAATTTATACACAGATGTGCACACATATTTGCGTATCTGTAAAATGGGAACAACAATGTCCGCCTCCAAGGGTGCTGGTGAGGATTAAGAGAGGTGGTGTGTGTAAAAGCACCTGAGTGGAATCCTGAAGGCCAGGCAGCACCTGGCCATGCGGGGTGAGAGAGTGCGGTCAGGGAGAGGAACCAGCTGGGACAAAGCCCGCAAGCAGGCCAAGGCAGGGCACGTAGCTGGGGAATGGCGTGGCGCGAGCCAGGCCGGAGGGGAAGAGTCACGGGGCCGGCCAGACAGGCGGAGACGTGATACCACAGTGAGGCTCTGGGTCTCCGTGTTTCAGTGACGAGGCTTCCAAAAGTCTATCATCCCAGGGCCCTGTCCAGAGGACTAGACGGGAAAGCCAAGGGGGCTAGTGAAGTGCTAAGCTATTATAATAATTGAGACTTTCTTATTTTTTGGACTTTACTGCCTTAATCTCCCCCCATAACTGGAAGCTTCACTAGAGGAGAGCTTTTCCTCACAGCCCTTCAGGGGGCATTTCATAATTGAAACGAAGCAATGCTGTGTATGTGGAAATCAAAAGCAGGAAGAACAGAGTTACCAGAGTTTTCCCCATGTCCCCTTCCTAGAACCTCACATCATTCATGTTTTCATCTCGAATGTTAGAAATTAGCATCAAGGTGGCAAGTCTGTGATCAGGCCCCTTCCCACGCAGCCCTCCAGAGCCATTCTGGGGAAAGGCAACCACTGTGGCTATAGAGACAAGGACCCAGGGCTTTTTGACAGGAACTAACTGCCTGGTGATTCAAACTACCTCGCTGTGGCCGGGAGGGCCTGGCAGGGCATTGAGGCAGGGTACAGGGGAGGGGAAGCAGGGGGAACAGCACGCGGGGAGCACGAAAGGGGGCCTACCTAGGGCCCCCCCCCCGCCTTTGGAAGGCCCCTCTGCTGGCCTCCTCTGGAGTTCTGTCTCTAGCCATGACTCCAGTCCGCAGGACCGTCGGCCAGCCAGATACTCTGGCTTGGAAGACCCACCCAAGAAGACCTGTATCAGCTTTTGGATACCCAGGGGTAAAGGTCTTTACTCTGGCTCTAGTTCCTTTCTTCCAATTTCCCTCTCCTCAGCCTTACAAGTTAGTGAATGGGCTTCAAAAAAATCTCTTGCACTGATCTCTGCATCATAACTAGAACTGTAGTGGCTCTGGGGTCGCCTGCCTGGGTTCAAATCTAGGCCATTCTGAGCCTGTGTCCTCATCTGTGCACTGGGGGAGAAGAAGAATTCATACTTGACAGAGCTCCGAGGAGGATTAAATGAGTCAACGAGCATAAAGCCGAGGAACGGGCCTGGCCCAGCCGAAGCACGAAGCATGGTTCAGATCCCTGCTGCGTCCCCTCTAGTCCAGGCCGTCCCAGCTCGACCGGCTGTGTCCAGCACTGCCAACCTCCACACTGACCACCAGCTCCAGGCCTTCCCTGGCTCATTCTCCCATGAACATGCTGACATTTCCACTCATCTACTCCTGTGGTGTTCCTCTCCTGGTCGCAAGCCATTCCAATTCTCTGCTGCCCATAGCAGTAAGCCCTGCTGCCTCAGTCTGACAGGGTGCTCCCCGTCTCCCACGACTCAGACACAAGCCAGAGGCTGCACCATCTGCCCCAGGCTCCCCAGCGGGGCCCCAACTCACACTCTACCTGGCTGCCACCTTTACTTACACTTTCTTCCCACCTTCAATGCTCAGCCCACTCAGTTTTATGTACCCAATGAGGCCAGGTCTTTCTTTTCTTTTTAACATAAAATTAACAATTTTAAAGGGACCATTCAGTGCCATTTAATTCATTCACAGCGCTGGACAACCACCACCTCTATCTGGTCCCCAAACAGTTTCATCCCCCAAAGAAGACCCTGTACCTACTAAGAAGTTATCCCCCCTCCCCAACCCATTAATGGCCAGCCCGCCTTCTGTCCCTACGGATTTAGCTAGTCTAGATATTCTAAATGAACGGCATCTCAGTATGTGACCTTTTGTGTCTGATTTCTTTCACTTATCGTCATCCTATGTTGTTCAATCCACGCTCTAGCCTGCAGCAGTATTTCATTCCTTTTTATGACTGAATAATATTCCATTATATATGTGTGTGTGTGTGTGTGTGAGAGAGAGAGAGAGAGACAGACAGACAGACAGACACATTTTGTCTATCCATTCATTCATTGATGGACACTGGGTGGTTTCCACCTTTTGGCTATTGTGAATGGTGCTGCTATGAACATATATGTACATATATTTGTTTGATTACCGGTTTTCAATTCTTTTGAGTATATACCTATAAGGTATATACTCAAGAATTGCATATGGCAATTTTGGGTTTATTTGAGGAACTGCCAAATTATTTTCCATAGAGGCTGTACCATTTTACACTCCCACGAGCAAAGTCGCAGGGTTCCAATTTCTCTACATACTCATCAACACTTGCTGCTTTCCATTTTGTGACCTGCCATCCTAGTAGGTGTGAAGAGGTATTTCACTGTGGCTTGATTTGCATTTCTCTACTGACTAATGACATTGAGCATTTTTCATGTGCTTGCTGGCCACGTGTAGATCTTTGGAAAAAGGTCTATTCAATATGAATGTATTAAGTGCTCTGGATTGTTCACTTTATTTATTTTAAAGATTTTATTTATTTATTTTTGACAGAGAGAGACACAGCGAGAGAGAGAACACAAGCAGTGGGAGTGGGAGAGGGAGAACAGGCTTCCTGTGGAGCAGGGAGCCCGATGTGGGGCTGGACCCAGGACCCTGGGATCATGACCTGAGCCGAAGGCAGATGCTTAATGACTGAGCCATCCAGGTACCCCTGGATTGTTCACTTTAAA
This sequence comes from Mirounga angustirostris, assembly GCF_029215605.1. NCBI lineage: Eukaryota > Metazoa > Chordata > Mammalia > Carnivora > Phocidae > Mirounga > Mirounga angustirostris. The sequence continues at coordinate 120,497,848 of NW_026991714.1, forward strand.
ATGGTTAATTTTTTATGACTTTAACCTCAATTAAAAAAAATAATTTAAGCTCTTAAAAAAACTAGAGGGGGAAAAACCCACATAAACTAATGTTCTATTATATTATCATTTTTATACCTAAACATAAGTAACTTTTTTTTCAAAGATTTTATTATTTATTTGAGAGAGAGAGAGAGAGAGAGAGAAAGCACAGAAGGAGAGGGAGAGGGGGAGGGAGAAGCAGACTCCCCACTGAGCAGGGAGCCCGACGATGTGGGGCTCAATCCCAGGACCTTGGGATCATGACCTGAGCTGGAGGCAGACGCTTAACTGACTGAGCCGCCCAGGCGCCCTTAAACATAAGTAACTTAAAAAAAAAATTACCAAAAAGTCTCTCTGTGCTAAATTTGAATCTCCTTCATTGCTCTTTTCGTATTTGTATGTATTATAAATGGCTATTGCTGTTCTTGAAGTGAACAATCCCCTGCCCACTTTTAAATTCTTTTTGTTGTTGAGTTGTAAGAGTTCTTTATATATGCTAGATACTAGACTTCCATCAGACATATGATTTGCAAATATTTTCTAAATTGTTTTACTTTGTTGACAAGGTCCTTTGATGCACAAAAGTTTAATTTTGATGAAGTCGAATTTATCTATTTTTTCTTTTGTTGCTCCTCCTTTTGATGTCATATCTAAGAATCCACTATCAAGGGACGCCTGGGTGGCTCAGATGGTTAAGTGTCTGCCTTCGGCTTGGGTCATGATCCCGGGGTCCTGGGATCGAGCCCCACATCGGGCTCCCTGCTCAGCGGGAAGCCTGATTCTCCCTCTCCCTCTACTGTTCCCCCTACTTGTGCTGTCTTGCTCTATCAAATAAATAAATAAAATCTTAAAAAAAAAAAAAAAAGAATCCACTACCAAACCCAAGGTCATAAAGATTTACCTGTTTTCTTTCAAGAGTCTTATGGTTTTAGCTCCTGTATTTAGGTTTTTAATTAATGTTGTATATAGTGTGAGGCAGGGGTCCAACTTCATTCTTTTGCATGTGGATACCCAGTTACCCCAGCACCATTTGTTGAAGAGAATTGTTCTTTACCCATTGAATGGCAACCTCATCAAAAGGCATAGCCTTCCTTAACTACTCAGTCCCACAGGGATCTAGTCCTTCCTCCTTTGAGCTTAATACTCCATGCCGCTCCTCTGGCATTTCCTATCTATAGTCCTTCCTTGGTCAGCATCTCTCCTGAGCTTCAAGCGACTTGATGACAGAGTCCTGGAGTAAGACAGGACAATGGCTGGTCCAGAGAAGAAGGTGGTCTTCAGAGACTGTGAACTCCTGGGGGAATGGAGCTATTGGCTTATGGGAGTGTATCAACTTGGCTTGATCTCCTTGCATCTGAAAGCCAGGAGAGAGTCAAAATGGTGGAACGACCCCCTCTGCCCTGAAGCTAGAGGACTACTGGTAGATGCAGGGCCTCCAGGGAGCTGCTTTTCCACCACCAGTCTATGAGCTGAAGACCACTTTGCTTCTACCACCAGGCAGATGCCTATACTCAGGGTGCTCCAGCAACCAGATCTGAGCCTCGATAAGCCTAGATCGGAGAGAGAAGTGGTCTGAACAAACAGAATTCACATTCAGCAAAAGAAAGCTGCTGGAAGAGAAAGACAATAGCCATTTATAACACATACAAATATAAAAAGAGCATGTAAGGAGATTCAAGTCTAACACAAAGGAGACACTCTGGTCTATATTGTTTCAGGTGTAAACAAGGTATTGTGGTTATATGGGCTTTTCTTTCGTCTGCCTTTTTTTTTTTTTTAGAGCTTAATTTTTTAAAAGATTTTATTTATTTATTTAGTTGTGAGAGAGAGAGAGAACAGGAACAGAGGGGAGGGGGAGGGAAAAGCAGACTCCCTGCTGAGCAGGGACCCCGCACAGCTCGGTCCCAGGACCCTGGGATCATGACCTGAACTGAAGGCAGATGCTTAACTGACCAAGCCACCCAAGCGTCCCTTAATTTTTTTAATTGAGGTTAGAGTCATAAAAAATTAACCATTTTATTTTATTTACTTTTTTAAAGATTTGAGAGATAGGGATAGAAAGAGAGAGAGGAGGGGTCAGAGGGAGAGGGAAAGAAATCCTCAAGCAGACTCCCTGCCGAGCACAGAGCCTGACATGGGGCTCGACCTCACAACCCTGAGATCATGACCTGAGCCAAAATCAAGAGTCAGACGCCTAACCAACTGAGCCACCCAGGCACCCTTGAGAGTTTCTTAAAGGCACTCCCAAACCATTTGTAATTTTCGCCGTACCTTAATGCTATCTACGGTTACGTGATGTTTTACTTGACTATCCAGGTTAATTCTGTTTTTCCCAAAACACAGACATGTAGCTATTAAAATACAAATGGGTTTCTCTGTTATCAATAAACTGTAACACATGGAGACACTAACCTACTGGGATCATATTACTGATCTACACTTCCATTATGAAAGTCCAAATACTACAGAGTGCTATGCAAAAGCCAGTCATATCATGCAATAGACCTGCTTTAAAGGGATTTGCAGGTACAGGAGATGAAAACTTCCTAGAGAGACATCTGGATTCATACCACACACCTAAAGGAGATGACCATGCCCAAGGATGCTGACAAATATGTGGAACTTATTGCTGAACTGTGATACCCATTAAGGATAAGAAGGACTGACGTGGATAAGCAGCTGTAAGCTGGATAAAGGGAATAATATATTTAGAATGATATAAAGAGAAAGCCATACCTGAACAAACTGTTCTCAATGTGACACTGTTTTGTATTTAACAAGCTAGAGAAAATATTTCTGTCTCCAGTTTTTTTTTATATCAGTCAACAAAATGACCTCCCAATGTAATTAAAGCAATGACCAAACAGCTCTTGGTGGCAGAGGGGAGATACCTAGGGAGAACATAAACTATTCACAGATCCAGAATTCCCTCTCCTTGGGCCTGAAAGGTTATAGAAAAGAGAAGGGGGGCATTAGTCAAGGTTACAGCTCAGTTTGAATGATGTGCTAAATGTCCTATTAAGGACAGCTAAAGAATGGTCCCTGCTGTAGTCTGCCCCGTGGTGACAGGAACCACCAAATTAAGTCTGCCAGATACCCAGCCACCCCAAGGCAGGTACGGCATGCTCACCGGGGGCTGGAAGTTGAATAGAAGCAAAGATTTTAGATAATGGAGTCAGAGTGGACAAATTGGAGAAAGAGGCCAAGAGGTATAATTTAATAGGGATAAATGAAGAAGCTTGCTCAGAAGTCAGGTAGGCCATTTCTTATCATCTGGAACAACATGCTTCCTGGAAAAACCATTTTATTTGGTGTACTAAAGCTTTTAAACATGATGTGCTCCTAATCTCCTTGGCATGTGTCACAGAGTACATCTATCCACGCCTAAAAACCACAGTAACCTCATTAACATTCCCACCGAACACGGTGTCTTTACAGTTGCTAACGCAGGTCCTCTACCAGCAGCCAGTACAAAGATTGTTTAGACATAAATTTTTAGTTTTTCAATGGACCATGAGCTGGAATCCTGCTGTTTAGAAAGCAGATGACAGATGCCTAGGCAATTAAAGCAGTGATGTGAAAATGGCTTTTCCTTAGCAACAAAGTTATCCACAACCTTCCAGATATAGCAAATTCACAGTTATTAATTTTAGAAGCAATCTGGGGTAGATTAAAAAAAATCATACGGGAAATGGTTTGAATTTTCTTTTTACCTTTCAAAGGATGGGACTTAACTATTTCTCATATTCTCAAGTGTGAGGGGAAGAAAGGTTTTAAAATCGTCCTTGTGCCTTTCCCACAGTTCAGAGCGTGCTTATGTGTGCTTATGTTGACACCTTTGCCGTATGTTTCTAGAGGGCGGAGAGATCTGCGAGTGCTCTGTTTCACGAAACAAAGGAGGACCAGCTGACAGTATCCCACGCAATCCACAGATTCACCGCCTAGTCTAGTTTTCTTCCATGCTGCTTGGGAATGGGGTTGGGGGTGAGGATATGAACCAGCTCCAAATCATGTTCTAGCAGCAGAAGAGTGTATCATGTGGAGAACAAAGGGTAAGAAAATCATCACAAATCTGTGAAATGCATAACTGATGCCATGGCATCACCACCCTCCCAGAACGCAGAAATGCAGAGCGCCCTGGTTCTTTCCATTCACTGGCTATGTCACGGTCTTGCAGGCCTCAGTTTCTCCTACCCCATGAGAGGTGTGCACTAGCTTTTCCAAGTGAGAATCAGAACTCACCAACAAACAGCTAACTGACTAATACTTTTGGACTTCTGGGGTTAAAGAACTTAGGGGCGCCTGGGGGGCTCAGTCTTTGGGCGTCTGCCTTCGACTCAGGTCATGATCTCGGGGTCCTGGGATCGAGCCCTGCATCAGGATCCCTGCTCAGTGGGAAGCCTGCCTCTCCCCTTCCTACTCCCCCTGCTTGTGTCCCCTCTCTTGCTGTCTCTCTCCCTGTCAAAAAATAAATTAAAAATCTTAAAAAAAAACCAACTCGAATGTCCTACTGAGATAATTACTTAGATAAATGGGTGTGATCCTTTTCCCATTAGTATTTTCACAAACAGCCTCTATGCTCAAATATAAGCAGGAAAGAACAACATTTGATCATTCTAAAGAGTCTTCATATTAAGAATTATCCCAATTCCAAGAGAAAAGACATAAAAAGAGATAATAGGACAGGAGAGATCAAAGGTCAAGACTAGGAAGGAGAGACAAGACAAAAAGGTTCCATACTCTTCAGAGAAGACAGCTTTCTTTAGATGACGCAAACTGTATTTAAAAAACTATTTCTGTCAAAGGCTCTGAGAGCCCCAGAGCTTCAAAAATAAGCCCTGGAAGGATTAGTTCAGACGACACTTGAACTCACTTCTGGGTGCTGCTTCCTCTCAAAGGGTCGTATCAAACATAGCTCTAGCTACAGCTGGCAGTTTTCAAGCCAGACCCAGCAGGAGCCAAGAGCAGAGGCAGAATCAAGGCTGGGATGTCGGAGCCCCAGGCTAAGGCTGGGGGCAGAACTAGTCTGAGAACCCCCACGCCCTTCGCTACTGAGTCATCGCATATATGGCAGCTGTGGCTGAGGGCAAAGTGTAGTGTCATCAGCATTTCTGTTCGTGTGGCTACTGGGTCAGATTAATCTTCATGCAGGCTAAAAATATAAAGCCTTTGATAGTCTGTAGCTAAAATTCAGGCCCAACATGTTTCTAGGGAAGAGAGAAAAAAAGATTAAATATGTGAAGTACCTGAAGTGCTTGCAAAGGAAGGTGCAATGGATAACATCTCCTTAAATAAAAAATGGGTTATTCTGAAGTATGCTATTCAAAGCCAATATTAAGTGCTATGGCTTAGCTATCACAATGTTCCTTAAATAAAAGTATCAGAAAGCCCCAAATTAGCTGACTGAAAGGCAGTCTCTCTGGTCCTCTGTGTTCAGCTAAAACAAAACAGTCAAGGGAACGTTATTTGTCAGTGGTATATTGATATCAAAACTACTGATTTCCCTTCTTACATAGATAGAGACTGGTATGTTAGAGACACTAGATAATCTCAAGTAATCAAAAGACAAAGGACTATAAATACTCAAGGGAAATCTCGAACACACCTTCAATGTCCCACCACCAGCATGGCCATGCCATTGTTCTTCCCCTGCCTCACCCCAACTCTCTGTAGACAGAAAATATATGCCCAGCAATCCCACTTCTGGCTATTTATTCAAAAGAATCGGAATCAGGCCCACGTCCACTGCAGCATTATTCACAACAGCCAAGATGTGGAAGCAACGTTAAGTGTCCACAGACCAATTAATGGATAAAGAAAATGTGCTATATCAACAGACAATGGGATATCATTCAGTCTTTAAAAAAGGAGATCCTGACACCCACAACAACACCGGATGAACCTTAAGGACATTATACCAAGTGAAATAAGTCAAACACAGAAGGACGAATGCTGCATGAATCCATCTTGTGCCATAAGCATCATTGCCCCAAGCATTTTTGCTAAAACGTTTTTGTTGCATAACTAATTGGCCATGAGGCAATTTTATTGTAAAAAGTAAAATCACGAGAAACTAAAGAGGAACATTCATTAAAAAGGACATAATGAAACATGAAAATGGTAACAAAATTAAAGTGACTTTATTGTGAAATACAAAATATTTGAAAACATTCAAAATGTATAGTGTAAATATGTGGCAATACTGTACAAGTAACTGATTTTATTTTGTGTATTGTACCTAAGCACTTGTCTTCAAAGTCTTTCGTTCAGAGTATAAAACCTTTTTTTTTTGCTTGTTGATTCATCTCATTTGGCATCATGCTTTTTCTTTTTTTCACTGAAATTCTTTCCTTCATTAAGACAGGCTATCAGTTTCCAAATATTAGGATGCACATTTGTGAATGAGCACTGTATTGCTTTGTGAAAGCCTTCTACACCATTGTTTGTTCTTGGCATGTTGTCACATGTCCACTGACAGACATTCCAAAGTTCTATGGGAAATGTGAGTTCAAAACTCTGTGTCACTGTGTAGACCATTAGGAGGGCTAAGATTTATATAATATAAAAACGGGAGTACTGCATCAATGGAGAAGTGAAACCAAATGTTCAACCAGCTGATGAAACCAAACTGCCAATCAGTTATTTATCTTTTAGGGCCAAATTGCCTTATGGCCAATTAGTTATGTGGTGAAAATGCTTGTGGCAAAAATATCTACGGCAAAGATGCTTACAGAGAAAATACTGGACACATCCATTGATATGACAGATCTAAAGTAGTCAAATTCATAGAAATCAGGAAGTAGAATTGTGGTTGCCAGGGGCTGGGGACAGGGGAAAGTAGGGAGGTGCTGTTCAAAGGGTATCAGCTTTCAGTTATGCAAGATGAAAAACTTTTAAAGATCTGCTGTAGAACATTGTGCTTATAGTTAACAATACTCTATTGTACACTTAAAAACTATTAAGAGGGTAGCTCTCATCTGCCTTTTCAGCACAAGAAAAAAAAAGAAAATATATGATGGGTAGGACACACTTGGGGAAAAGGGATTAAGGAAAGGAAAAACAATCATTACTTATTAAAAACAGAACCACCCTATAACCCAGTAATTGCACCACTAGGTATTTATCCAGAGGATAAAAAAATACAGATTCTAAGGGGTACATGCACCCCGATGTTTATAGCAGCATTATCAACAATAGCCAAACTATAGAAAGAGCCCAAATGTCCATCAACTGATGAATGGATAAAGAAGGTGTGGCATATATACGCAACGGAATATTATTCAGCCATCAAAAAGAATGAAATCTTGCCATCTGCAGTAACGTGGATGGAACTAGAGGGTATTACACTAAGTGAAATAAGTCAGTCAGAGAAAGGCAAATATCATATGACTCGACTCATATGTGGAATTTAAGAAACAAAATAGATGAACATATGGGAAGGGGGAAAAGAAAAAAAGGAGAGAGGGAAATAAGCTGGAAGAGACTCTAAACAATAGGAAACAAACTGAGGGTTGCTGGAGGGGAGGAGTGGGGGATGGGCTTAATAGGTGATGGGGATTAAGGAGCACACTTGTGATGAGCAATGAGTGTTGTATGTAAGTGATGAATCACTAAATTCTACTCCTGAAACCAATATTACACTACATGTTAACTAACTAGAATTTAAATAAAAATTTGAAACAACAACAAAACCCCAAACCACCACTATATACATATTAAACTTCTGAATTTGAGCATGAAGAAGAAACTGAAAACAGAGTATTTTCTCAAGTGGGTTCCCTAGAACATTATTCCCAAGATATGATAAATTCAGAAGAGTTCCATGATAAGTAATTTGTGAAAAGCTGCATACTGTCTCCTTCTTGGGTCTTCACAATGAAGATTGGTACATAAAAGATTCTAAGAAGTCCTAGAATAAACCTGCCTATTTAACATTCTTCAAGAAAGCATTTCCAAACTTATCTGACTCAGAAAAAGACTTTTTAAAAAAATAAAATAGATATTAAAATCAAAAGGGACTCATATTTTACAGAGAATATTTTAGGACCTGGTGGTTTAGGGGAATAATTTTAGGGACAGATTTCAAGGCAGGCCAGACCTGCCTACTGAGAGCTCCTTCTCCTGTTTCAAAAACTGAGATAACCAACCAATGTTACCCCTGTCTTGTCTGACATATTTAACCCCTTTTATCATGTAAAATTCTAATTAGATTGTCTAATAAGTATCTTCCAGAAGAGTTCAAATATTAGTCATGGTTTCATATAAATCAATGTGTTCTCAGTACCAATGTATACTGACAGAGTGCTTTAAGTTTTTAAAATTGCTTTCATTAACACACACACACACCCCTATCCTTCCTTGAAGTTATACAGGAAGTGGTTTAGTGAGGACTAAACTCCAGATCGGCTGATTCTAGCCTATTATCCTTTCTAGTAGTAAAAAGGTCTCTGTGGGCTGAGTTGGCAGACTTTAACCAATGTCTGCTGCATGATGCATTTCAAGTTATAAACATCTAACCTACAAATTTCTAGGAAGGGGCACCTGGGTGGCTCAGATGGGTAAGTGGCTGACTCTTGATTTCAGCTCAGGTCATGATCTCAGGGTCGTGGTACTGAGTCCCACATTAGGCTCCACACTCAGCTTGGAGTTTGCTTGAGATTCTCTCTCTCTCCCTCTCTCTCTGCCCCTCTCCCATGCTCTCTAAAATAAATAAATAAATCTTAAAAAATTTTTTCTAGGAGACAACATGACCAGGTTGTGGTAAACAATAGCTGTGTTTTGGGAGGGGGACTGCTCAGATTTTTATAAAGAAATTGTTCATATCAATCAAATATACTTTTGTTAGACTAAAGGAGATTCAACTGATTCTATCCTTATAAATTTTCTCAGGACCACACAGAGTAGACAAAAGGGTAGAAAACGGCCATGTAAAAAGATTATCTCTTTTCTTTTTTTTTAAGATTTTTATTTATTTATTTGAGACAGAGAGAATGAGAGACAGAGAGCATGAGAGGGAGGAGGGTCAGAGGGAGAAGCAGACGCCCTGCTGAGCAGGGAGCCCGATGCGGGACTCGATCCCGGGACTCCAGGACCATGACCTGAGCCGAAGGCAGTCGCTCAACCAACTGAGCCACCCAGGCGCCCCAAGATTACCTCTTTTCTAATGATCTCATTTTTTACACTATAAAAATCTTTCATATGTGAGTGACCTAGCCTTGAGTTATAAAGAAAACTGAATTTAGCAGAGCTTTCAAGTCCTAAGTGTTCATTTGGCATCACTTCTAAAAATACCATTAAAAAAGACTGAATGAGTACAGGTGTCCTCTTTTGCCCTTAATGTACTTAAATACTTTAAACTGTTCCAGTTTTTCACAGAAATGCTGTTCATGGATTATAAGCAAAATTTAATCCTAACTTCCTATTCAACTTCAGGTTCAAAATCTTTTCATTATCAGAGAAAAGATATTGGTAAAAATACTTCTTTCTGGAGAGGACTTCTTTCTTTCTTCAATCCTTTACACGGAAAATGCATTTAGGTGTTTACATCTATAAAAGGGACTTAAGAGTCTCTATGTATATCTTGACTAACATCCAAACAGCATGTTGGCAGATTAGCAGCTATGTTAATTGTGTGTGTGTGTGTGTGTGTGTGTGAACTTCAACTATTTCATTGTCTCTATATTAAAGATCCTTAGTGGAACTAAGTAGGTGCTTTAAAAGAAAAAAAAAAGAGAGTCAACAATTAGCTTTGGTACATGATTAGGCAACCGCACAATTTAAGTAAGCCAGGCTCAGCAATAATACAAATCAGTATCTACACAGCCAAATAACTTTCCAAAGCACTTCTTCATCTGTCATTGTTTATCAGCACCACAAACTATAAGAAAGACTGGTCCTCTTACCACTACTGGAAAATAAAATCAATAAAATCAAACTTCTAAAAGGTGGTAAATTGTCCAAGGTCACATTACTGGGAGAAGAGCTAGGAGTGTTGACTCAGATCTCACAGTTCCCAAGCCAGAACAGAACACTTACTCACTATCGCCATGGTTCTCTGTGTAGTAAGGACAGGAGTGGGCATGGAGTGTACTCCCTCTAAGATCCTGATGGCCATACCCCAGAAATACCCCACCCTATTAGTGTTCTAGGGAACCCGTTACCTGGGAGAGCGCATCACATGCCTTGTGTGTGCCAAGGCAGAAGATAAATGAGGCAACTCACTCATTTATTCATCTAAACACAAATAATTAATGTGTGTCCACTATGTGTCAAGTATTAATATACAGTAGCTAACGTGAAAGACGCCAAGAGGGGCACCTGGGTGGCTCAGTTGTTAAGTGTCTGCCTTTGGCTCAGGGTCATGATCTCGGGGTCCTGGGATTGAGCCCCACATCGGGCTCCCTGCTCCGCGGGAGGCCTGCTTCTCCCTCTCCCACTCCCCACTGCTTGTGTTCCCTCTCTCACTGTGTCTCTCTCTGTCAAATAAATAAATAAAATCTTAAAAAAAGAAAAAGGAAGAAAGACGCCAAGAACTGCTGTGCTGGGCATCACCCAACCTTAATATTGTCAACACAGGGACAACTGGCTGATAATTAGTGACAATTAGCCATAACATATGCATAATGTAACCTTTAAAGTATTTATTTCAAGATGCTAATAATGTTTCCTTGGAAGTAAAAACAAGCATAAATTGTATTCGTGTCATTTAAAACATTTTTAAATTTTTTTATTTTCCCCACCCTTTGTGTCATTTATAATAATAATGTTCCATAACAAGGGTCATTATAGCACTTAAAATGCCAAACACTTCAATCAAATGCTATAATCCAGTGGAGTTGCACTGGTTCACACTCACTTGTAAAAGGTTTCATATGAAGACAACATGAAAGTGAAAATCAAAAGCAAAACAACTGCAAAAAGGCACAGAAAATTTTCCAGCTCATTTTGCTAATGTTATGACCTATAAACATATTAGAAACTCTTGATAACAAACCCCAGATGTGCTCTGCTCTGTGTAGACTACATTCACTTGGGAAGTTATATGAACTACTGAAACATATATAAAACCCACAAAAGGACCTATAATCTAACTCAGACGTTCCAAATCTAAGGTCTGTGGAAAAAGGACTTCATGGAAGAAGTGGGTTGAAGAGACATTAGACCTTGGGTGAGCTCAGGGTTCTGGGAGGGAGTCCCATGAGCAGAGGCAGCTCTGCTCTTAATTGATGGGTTTCTTGAGTCTCCAAACCTCTCCTAGATTCTCATTTGTTGCAAAATAAAGGAGGCTGGACCAACGTCATACCTAAGCTTAGTAAGTCCAGCTTTAATGTCAAAGAACATTTTCTGATATTCTAAATTTCTTTATTACGTAAGGGAGTTTTTTTTTTTTTTTTAAAGATTTACTTATTTGAGAGAGAGAGAGAGCGTGCATGTGTGTGTGAGTGAGCGAGCAAGGGGAGGGGCAGAGTGAGAGGATCTCAAGTAGACTCCCTGCTGAGCGTGGAACCCGGTGTGGAGCTCATTCCCATGACCCTGAGATCATGACCTGAGCCAAAATCAGGAGTCAGAAGCTTAACCGATTGAGCCACCCAGGTGCTCCATAAAAGTGAGTGTTCTTAATGAAGTAGAAAAGGAAAGTAGTGCAAAGTGCCCTGGACATGCCAAAGGTTGCTATCTAAGTGCTTCCCATCTGAGCCACCTCTCAAATGAGTCATCACTCATTCAATAACTCACTCATTTATTCATCTAAAAACAAATAATTAATGTGTCCACTATGTGTCAAGTATTAAGTATACAGTAGCTAACATGAAGATAGTCATTGCCCTCATGGATTGTAAAGTCTAACAGAGTAGATGGGACATTAAATGAAGCAATATTTCATTACAGAGATATTTAAGGCCACAAAGGAATGGTAGATGGTATTACAACAATGATCTATGACGGAGATGTAAGCTCCACTGAAGAAAGGATTCCAAAAATATAATTAAGCTGAGACCCAAAGGAAAAGTAGGTATTAGGCAGGCAGAAGAAACAGTATGTATAATGACCTTGAAAAAGAGAGAAAAAGGCCAGTTGTGACTGACTCAAGGTGAGGAAGAGAGAGCTAAGGCAAAAAAAGTGTATAGTGCATGAAGGGTCATGTAGGCAGTATTATTAAGGGTTCTGACCTTTACCCTAATGACAGTAGAACATAACCAAAAGGTTTAAAGGATTTTAAAAGGTCACTCTGGTTTTTATGTAAAGAATGTAGTGGCGATTGGCTAAGCTGAACTGGGGAGACCAGTGGGGAACCTCCTCTAGATATCCAGGTGAGAGATGAGAGTGACTCACTCCAGTATCCTTGACAGCCTTCTGTGGTTGCTTCCGGTCCTTGTTCTCCCATACATCATCCTGATTTATTCTACACATTTACTGAGCACCACCCATGTGCCAAGCATTCCCATTCAGACCTCTGGGCACATGTGGCAGAATCAAAATCCTGGCAGCTCTGTAAGGAAGCACCATATGAGTCCTCCCATTGCTAGCCAGACCATGGCAAGAAGTTTGTTGATGTGTGGATTTATCAGCCGACTCCAACAAGTCACATATTCTTGGGGGACTCTAATTACAGTTATAGTGTGGGTCAGAAGCTTGTCTCCGCAGCCTGGGCTACCTTGTTCCTGTGACTTCAAAGAGTACAGGTTAAATAAGGAGGACCCCCTCCCTATAATAACTAAGTAGGATAAATGCAGTGTCCCCACTCCCTTCCCCACTGGGGGTTATTGTTCAGTTCACCCTCTTAGTGCAGGCTTGAAGGCTATGCAGTACCTCTTCCTGTGTTCTAAATTTTACTGTGGTGATGCCTGCACAACTATGTAAATATGCTAAAAACTGTTGACCTGTACGCTTAAATTGGTGATCTGTATGGTATGTGAATAATATCTAAATAATGCTGTTACCAAAACAAAAACAAAAAGGCCACCTCCTTAAAGATGATGGCATTATGGATGAATGAAAGAACAGCAGAGACATAAAAGTGCCAAAGCTACAGAATCGACAGCTCCCACAGATGTTGCATATTGACATATCTTATTTTATATTCATAAGCAAACCAAAAAAGTCTCTAAGACTATGAGAAGAAATCAAATCTATAAAGGTTGTGTTTTCTCTATAGACCACTCCATCTAAAAACTTAGCTAAACAGCAGCAATAACAACAATAATAATAAATACATAAATACTTAAATTCTCAAAAGAGATGTCTTTTTTGAGAAAAGTTGGTTGGATACAAGAGGTAAAGGAAATACATTAGTGAAATTCTTCATGTAACCTCCCACAGTTTACCTAGGAAAGGTACAACCTGAGAGCACACCCCTCAAAGAGTCCTAGAACTTCCATGGTTCCTGGCATTGCTGCTCTCCAGGTGGCCCTCTTTTACTCTCCATATGGGGCAAAAATGAAAGGGTTATGGGGCTGCAAACAGCAAGCAAATGGACTGTAAAATGCTATCTGTAGGGTTAGTTTGTTTGTTTTTAGTTGACTGATTGCACTATATCTGCATTCATAATGATGCAGACAACAAAGGAAGTTCCTTTGACCAGAATGGTAATAAAGGTTGATGCTATTTAAAATAGTCAAGGTCTTGGTTTAAAGGCAACTGTAGGCTAACATAAGAAGGAAGCAGAATAGGACTGTAGCATCTTGGAATTTGCAATAGTAAGGGAAAGGGATTATGGGCACAGGAAGATATCTGCTCCTGACTTTTAGGACAGCAAGTTCTAAAATCTTAGCTATGAGACTATTGCTAAAAATCTAGAGGGGTTATTCAGGAAAGAAGGTTGTGCCTAATGAGAAATTCTCTGTAGACAATCAAGAACAGAGCGCCCAAGAAAGAGCATTACCTGAGGAGATACTGATGTGCTTATATATAATGGGGGCTCTCTGGAAAGCTCAAACTTACGCTTTCGGAGAAAAATAAATAAACTTTAAAAAGCATCTAAGAAAGGTGCAGTTAACAGAGGCTCAAAATGCCAGAGTCAAAAAAATAAGATACTGTTGGCTACATTCAAATTAAGAAGAAAACAAGAGGACAGAGTAACAGTTTGGGGGAAGGGAGTGTAATGTTCACAGAAGAACACTGAAAAAGGAGCAGCCTATCTCCAGACGGAAGCTGGCTTGTATCTCTCATAATGAAGGAAATGGTCTCCATATTGGGCAGGGCAAACAAGAGCATGAAGATGGAGCTGGGAGGCAGAGGAGAGGAGGACTGTGCCACTTTTAATGATTTCTAATTCTCTCCCTTAGATGGTTCTCACCTCAGGGCACTGCAGAATGGACAGGTCTCTTCTAGATACCATGCGGATGGAGGTGGCATTCTTTTGACCATGGCAACAGTCCCACTACGCATATGTACGGTGTGTTATGTTGTATATGCCACCTCCTCTTCCAGGTTTCCCATGGGGCTATTACTACCACCTTCATCATACACTGAAGCTCAGCATTTAAGTGATCTACCCAAAGTCGTATAACCCACAGGGAACAGGACCAGATGTAGACCCAGCCGTGTGACCAGTCTGTCTGTTTACTACATCTTCAGCGAGCAACTGATAAAATTCAAGCTACATAATATTAACAACATCAGTATTAAGTGCATTTGTAGCAAGACGAATACTGTTAACCATCAAATGCTAGTTACTAAACATCTATCCAAAGGTCATACAGCTCTGGCTGTTCAATCCTCAAATCCCATTTATTCTTCAGACCATCCCCAGGAGGGAGTTACAGATGAGGACCCAAGGCTCCTGGCATTAATTAACTTACTTGGGGTCACCAGTGACTAGTGCAGCAGAGATTTAAAGTACTGAAATCTATTCTAGCTCTAAACTCCATACTCTTTCCACTACAACTGGCTATTCCTCTAAATGTTATCAAGGACTAGTCTGCAAGATGGAAGGTACAGTTAACCCAAACGCAGCAGGCAGAAAATAGGCAATGGCTTTCTTGAGTCCTCAGAAGTTTGATGTTCCAAACCATTTTCATA
The DNA here is from genome assembly GCF_029215605.1 of Mirounga angustirostris. NCBI lineage: Eukaryota > Metazoa > Chordata > Mammalia > Carnivora > Phocidae > Mirounga > Mirounga angustirostris. The sequence continues at coordinate 120,512,887 of NW_026991714.1, forward strand.
AGCATGGCCTATGATCATACTCACAAAATCAAAGCCACCTCTCTCCTTTTTACCTAGGTCTAAGTCTTGTGGGAAGAAACACTGAGGGCCTGAGTATAGCAGGGGAAGGAGTAGGGGTGGGCAACAAAACAAACAGCATCTGAGTTTACTGTGATTTTAAAAGGTGCTCAAAGATCGCCATATTCCCTGGGCCAAGTGTACTTCCCTCCATTAAGGAATAGGCCAGGAGGCTGTTAGCCTGGGGGCAAAGGGAAGATAGAAGCATGGGGAAAGGGAGCCTTCTCTATCATCCCTAGTACCACCTCCTGTCCAGTCACTAGTTCTGGCTTCAGAGAGGAACAAAGAAAGCACACAGATGAGAATCTAAGGCTCCTCAGGTTAATTTTATGACCTGGGGTCAGCAGTGGTGAGTGCATAGCTGTCTAAATGTCTGGTGTCTAAAAATCTGGTGTTTCAGACTCACGAAAGCACTGGCACAAGCAAGTCCGCTGGCGCCAGCAGCAGTAAAGAAAACCCTGCGAGTATAACCATTCGTCAATTCAACAGAGGTTTATCAAGCACTTACTACCGTAACTATACACCAAGCAATGGGTAAGCACCGGGAATGAAGCAGAGAATGAGACAGACACCGTGCCTATCTCTGCGGAGCTTACAGTCTGTAGGGGGTCCTTGAAAGCTAGGAATGGAGTTGAATCTTTATCACACCTCCGAGTCTCCATTAATTCAAAGAGTGTTCCAAAATTCTGAGAAAGAATTATTTTGTTTATTTTAATCAAAAAACAAACAAACCACCACTACTTACTTTTAAGGAGCCCAGTAACGTAGCAACTGTTTATTTTAGGCACTGGCTTTTGAAATTTGATCAGATATATGTCTTAATAAAAATATAACTTGCTATATTTAAAAATCCACCACCAACTGAAGCTTTCACCTTCTAAGAAATTTAAGTCAGCTACACAAAATTAGTCAAAGTCGACCATAGAGAGTATAGGTAAAACTTCATACTAGAACATATTTGGGGTGCCTGGCCGGTTAAGCGTCCAACTCTTCGTTTTGGCTCAGGTCTTGATCTCAGGGTCCTGAGACTGAGCCCTATGTCGGGCTTTGCAGTCAGTGCGGAGTCTGCTTAAGACTCTCTCTCTCTCACTCTCTTTCTTCAATAAATAAATCTTAAAAAAAAAAAAAAAAAAAGAACGTATTTCCTACTTTATTTATCCCAGTCCAATGTATGCCCCAAGAACATCCTTTGCTGGAAGTGTTAACAGCCACTGTATAATTGCAAAGGGAGGTGTTCAATACCTGATCTATTCTCCTATTTGTTCTATTAATCCATTAATATAGGTCTCAGATTATCTCCTCCTACCACCTTCTATTTCCCCAAACTTCCAAAGAGTGGCAGGGCTGGGATTTCAGGGATTTAGACCTATGTCTGTCCACAAAACCGACTGAGCACACCAACTCTCTACAACTCCGTCATGTGTCCCCTCTCTAGATGAAAGGGAGCAAATCAGAATGCCTGCAGTGGCCAGGCAGGCAACGCCCCGGAGCAGGAGGGCAGGAAGCGCATGCGCATGTGTGTTACGTATGAATAGGACGGCAGGGAACTGGAGGGACTCAAAGAGACAGCAGTACTTCGGCTCCAGTGATTGCTATCATGTGTGACCTTGCAATTTTAAGAGAAATCAGAATTGCAAAATTTTATGTATACTCCTGAACATTAACATTAAATGTGAGTCCAAACTTACTTGTTTTAAGAGCACCACAGGGGTCAAACAGGTCACCAGCTCGCAACCTTTGTTAATGCACTGTTGGCATCATCTTTTAAACAGCTCCAGTTGGGTAAGCTAAATTCTGCAGGGTTATTTTCATAAGTGTAACATCACCCTGGGGATGGGTGAGACAGAAGGTTCATTAACGCCTGAAATACCGTGGGTATGCTCTTTTTCAGGCAGCCTGGAGGGACTCATGGGCTGATACCATGTGAGGTAGAGCTGCTCACTTATGATCACGAGGTGCTTCTCTCCCCATGGGGCCCAGAAAACAAACTTCATTTCTTTCCCACAGCAGCAATGATACCCCAAGCGGCTGCTCACCCGTTTGTCAATGTCATTGTGTTGGAGCTGCACAAAGCGGGCGCTGATGGCTGCAATGTAACTCTGCTGATTGGAGAACGCCACGCGGCCGGCCCCTTTGGGGTACTTCAGCTCTGGGTCCGTATCGATGCCGGCATAGCAGACGCCACCGTACAAACGGTCCATGATCATTGCCAGTTCAACTGCAAGAAAACAAACACAATTCGGTGTAAATGTTTAGAACGTACATTTGCCCAGGAGCAGGAAGAACTACTTAAAGATCATGCAGTATAATTAAGAAAAGGAAAACCCATGTTAGGTGTCATGAAGAGTGTCCACATCAGTCTTACAACTCAAGTAGGGGAGCTCCTCATATTTAAAAATAAAATGAAAAAAAAAATTAAGAATTTACACAATACATACACAAATTTACATAATCAGAACTTCAGCAACATTATAAAAGGAATGATCTATCAGCAGTCCTCCTGTTCTAATTTCTAACTGTTTAGTCCACTGGAGTGGGCCCTGGGTAGGCAAAGCATTTCAAACAACGCCCTAACAAGTTAATTATAAATAGCCCTATTTACTGACCTCTAAGACTGAAAGCAATTACTAAAGTCACACTGCTATATTAAGATTAAGCTATAGAAAGACTTAACTGCTCATTTTAACTACAGGCAATATATTTATAACCTTAAGGTAAATCTCTACAATGAAAAATATGTATTTTTTTAGTATATTCTATCCCAACTGAGAAATCTCCACACTAGCCTCTCACACTGAATTCTAAATAATAATAATAATAATAATAGTAATGATAAAGCAGCAATGAACATTTATTGAGCACTTACAATGTACTAGGAAACACTAAGCTGCTGTGAAGGCAGTAAAAACATACCCATACTGTACTCTGCTATAAATCCAGAGGTCTGGTCTGCACTCCTTGCCACATTTCTTCTAAATAGACCCTTATATTGGTATATTTACAAAACACCTATAAGGAAGGCATTTGGAAACTGGACCATTCCAAAGGTCTGATATCCTAGAATTATCCTCACCATAAAGGTGTCAAGGAGAGACATGTAGCAGTTACTTACCTGGATCCAAATTGCCTGAAGGTTATTGTTTACTCGATACTGGATGTCACTTCCTCCACGTATGACCATTTCTTTCAGGCTACTCATATGACTTAAGTCCAGAAGACTTAGCCGTACCCGTAGGGAATGACCCAAGAACCCACTTCCCTCAGACACCTACATACGGTATTTAGAAAGGAGAAGACAGGGTAGTTGGATGATGACCTGTGTCACGGCCAGTGTGCAAAGACCGTCACATCACACAACAGACCTCCATGGGAGAAGGACAGCAGCACAAGCCAGTGGGGTAGAGGAGGAACTTCGTAGCAGATACAAGAGTTGAAGGGCTGAACGGTGTAAGAACCCCACCAGATTTCTATGGACAGAAGGAAAGCCAAGCATTACTGGTTCCTGTCGTATGAAGCTGCTGAGCCGGTAAGAAAAGCTATGTTGCTATGACAGAAAGGATATCTTTCTACTTAACTTCTTCAAAATTTCTCTCCATACCAGACCACGTAATATTGGTGATTGTTTTCTGAGTGCCTGTTTTCAAGAAGAATGATCTGCAACCAACAGATTCTGGAATTTTCAGAAGGTAAGAAAATAAGCTAGCAATAACTAAGCCGTAGAATAGGTACTTTTGAAGACAGAACAGCAGAAAGCTATCCCAATTATCCCATTATGATCAGAATTTCTCAGAATTTCTGAGTCATATCAACCAAAGAACATTGCTGATTACAGCCCAAGTGGACTCTGACTGCAGTCTTGGGGCAGGATCCAGGAATCACATTCATTCAAATTATGCAGTAAGAATCACGCACATGCCTTGAATATCAGAGTTCAGTGGGTCCTCATACTTCAGCCCAACAACGTCTGATTGCTTGAGGACTTCCTCACATGGCTAATTGTATTCCAGTAACCAAGACATTGAGACCAAGACATTGAAGGTAGAAATAATTAAATGCAGTCATTAATGAATCTCCCTTATTTGTCAATGGACTTACTAAAATAAGCAACCTCAGGAACTGGAAATTAAACACCAATTTTCCAAAGACCAAGCTTCTCATGGAATGGAATAAGAGTAAACACTGTCAACCTGGTGAACAGCCAGGAGAAGAATGCTGGCAAGGGGCTGAATGGCACTTGTCTTCCATCCTTAGAAAGGACTCAGGAACGCATCTGATTTAGAAAGAAGGTATACCACCTGTAAGCTTGAAGCTCCAGCTAAGGAGAGTTACTATAACCACAGAGTTACTAGAACCACAAGTTTCTTCTACGGCTTAGTGGTCTCCAAAGGACTTTTAGGGATCCTTGGATGTCAGAGAAAGTGCCTTCCATAGAACAAACATTCTATTACTTCGTGAATCTAGCTGCTAGAAAATCATCTTCACCTGCCAAAGATTAGATCATGACTGACGGTGCTGGCAATTAAGTATTTTTGATAGGAAGCAAACCCTCACTCACTTATGTTTTTATGAAAGCTAATTATAAATAAATCATTTGCACTTAGAACCTTATATACAGTCATTTTCTTGGCCACCAAAAAGTCATTTAAGCTAATGAAATCTCACTCATGTGAAAAGGAATTTGTTGAGAAGCTAGAAGAAACCAAGGTGACTAAAGAGTGTTTTGGGAAAGAGTATGAAGATTTCCCATCTCTCTTTCCACCCTAATCCATGTTTTAACTACAGAAGGTCTAATACTGTGATCACCCTTGAAGAAAAGTAAATAATAGTCAAACAACAGCTGTTTATATTTGGTCCTCTACTCAGTCAGCAAATCTTCACTAAAAGCACACTTCCTGCAGGCTAACCTCATGCTGGGCTCTAACACCAGAGTGATGTTATTTAAGTACTAAACAGAGTTTCTAATTATTGAGAAAAGTAGCCATGCTTGGTAAAAACAGCATTTAAAAAAAGAAAAAAGAGAGAGAGCGAGAGACTAATTCATCCACAACACAGGTGACTAACAAGAAACACAGCACAAGCCTTCCTTAAGTCCTAAAAATTTCTAATCTGAAACACTTTTGTATATAGAATATAAAAATTCACCGACAGATGTCAAAATATACAACTAGTTTTAGAGACTAGGTTTTAAAGGATTCTTTAAAGTGAATATCACCAGTTAATACAGGAAAGTCTCATACAGATTCCCTTCCTCTGATGTGGGTGAAGCTGAGCCATGAGGAGGGCTACCCACTTTGACCACCTGGGAGAAAGAGAGAAAAATAGAAGAAAGGCAGTAAGGATCTAGCAGAAGTCAACTAAAACCTTCATGGATTTATCTGTATCTTGTGATCTCAACCCTCCTCATGAAACGTGAGCCTTTGATCAAGGATGTGTCTTATTCAGAAAATGTAGTCAAACTACCAAGTAAGCCTCTGACAGTGAATCCTCATTCTAAACCATCCTCTGTCGAAGGCAGGGAGAGCGCAGCTCCCAGGAGCAGGGCACACAGGTGGAGGCTGGAATTCAGACAGATAGAAGTGACAGCAGGCATAGCCAGAGTCCATGTGGACGTCAGGAGTTTTCAGACCACTTTTTATTTTTTCCCTCCTCCCCAGACAGTGTTCACAGGATCTGTCTGGTCACCACAGGGGTGGAAATGAGCAGGTATGGTAGCTATATCCAATGGCATTTTGTACTTTGGATGAGATGCTCTGTGCTCCTAAGACAACTCAAGTCTTCTCAGGAATGGTGACAGCAACACGCTACTGACTCTAATCTACATACTGGCTCTTGTGATGAGCTTCACTGTGCCACCGCTGGAGAGGGAAACAAGAATGGTGCGGTTGCTGTGTGTAGCATATAGAAATCTATAAATTCCTCTGGGTTGTGGGCACTATGCCTCTGAAATTGAATCTAAACCCCAATTATGGATCCTTGGATTTGCTTCTGAATCTTCACAGAGATCTAAAAGGGATCTTAGCTCACCAGAGAGAAAATCATGATGACTCCCGCATCCTACCCTACACCAGGATCCTGTTCCTACCTGGGAGAAAGAGAGAAAAACAGAAGAAAGGCAGTAAGGATCTAGCAGAAGTCAACTAAAACCTTCATGGATTTATCTGTATCTTGTGATCTCAAGTAAAATCTAATTTATTAAATCTAATTTAATTATGTTTCCAAGCCAGCCATAGGCAGTGTCTAAGTCTGAGACACTATGAGAACCAAATGGGGTAGAGCAGGAATGAGAACTCCCAAGGGAAATATCAACACATTCATCTTTCCAGATTCTAAACTGTGAATCTAGAAGCCACATTTTCTTCCCCTTGGAAATAAGAACAAAGCAGACAGGAAAGAAGCATAAGGCACCTCAGGAGGATGAAGAGGTCTGGACTTCGGAAAGAAAGCACAATTCAACTAGAAGCTGGACTGTCTAGGTTTTCCACAATTGCCGAGTTGGTTCACAAGGCAGTTCACACATCTTAAATGGAGGAAATGTGCTCATAAGGTTCCATTCTGCATCAAATGTTGGGAAGTTAAGAATATTTTCAAATAAGTGGTATGAACAACCAACTAAGAGAGATTGAATGTTTAACTTGATTAAATCCGACTGGTACCAAGTTGACTGTAAATACTGTTACTGAGACAACATCTCAGATCTCAGCTTGATAAAGAAGCTTCCTTCTTCTGTGCAAAGAACATCCATACTTGAAGTCTGGAAATCTGAGTTTAAATCTTGGCATTCTTACTTACTGTGGCCTTGGCCAATCACCCCCTTTGAACTCTACTTCCTTATCACTAAAATGAAAAGTCTACCACTGACAACCTCACGAGGTTATCATGACGATTAAACATACACGAGAGCTCTGAACACACGGCTCAGCACAGAGTGCTGCTCAAATGTTTAGTTTTGCCCACAGGGTGTTCTTCTCTCTACTCCTAAATCTTTGCTTAATATTAACTTGGCCTGGTTTCTGCTCCATAAGCACCAATTCGTCCCAGTCTTACTTTGGCTTTATGCTAATGTCACTCAACCTGCCAACGATGTGGCAAAGTTTGACATCAACTGTGGGTGAGCGTTAGCTTTTCAGGGGGAAAAAGAACACAAGCAAGTACTACCATTAGAAAATACCCTAAAGACAATCCAGTTAATCAAGTCAGTGTGCCAGATCTGGAGTTTATCTGGGACAATTCATACTGAACATGAGACTTGGTGAAAGAAAAAACTTCTACTACTGAGAAACCTGGTATGATTTCTGCCTGCTACCACTTTACAGAGCAACAACAACAAAAGGATATGGTTACGATACTCCTATTTCCTAAATCACAAATCAGGATGTGATTCTTAATACATATGAACTACCAGAATGTTTGTACAGAATGTCTGAAATAAATGCTCTTAGAAAAATTCAGGATGTTCTCTAAAGGTACGCCACATGTCACTGAATATTTATCTCAAAAGTTTTTTTTATTGTTTTGTTTCCTCCCAGAAAAGCCATCCTCATAATAGAGGGGGGGGGGAAAGGCAGACAAGGAAATTTTCAGGATCCACCACAGAATATTAGTAGGGGAAAAACAGACAGTAAAGAGTTATCAGAGCAATAGGAAAGGCAGGAGACCCAAAGATGATGAGCAAATGTGGGCTCCAGGGACTCAGATAAGCAATCTCTCAAGATTGATCTGTTCTGCAGGACCCGGTTAGAAAAACTGTCAGAACGAAGTCATGAAGTGGAAGAACAGCTCACATGTCCCTAATTAGAGAGGAAGTCTGAGGGTTTTCCAAGCATGATTAAAGTTGGAAGTGGTTGGGTCCCAAAGCTTGATCACTGAGGCAGTCCTCAGATTAGATACCTAAGCCTCTTGGGGTCAGAGTCTAAGCTGGGGTCAGAACACTCATGTTTATAAACTGGGGGATCATACAGGAACCAGATGCTTTCATTCTCCACCTTTTCCTGGTGGCCTCCTCATAATCCCTAAGCCTGGCACTCATTTCCTCTCAGAGCAAAGAGATGCATTCTAGAGAGGTCCTAATGCCACAGGGAAATACAATAGGGCTATTTCTGAATTGAAGACATGCTGTTTACATTACTTGAATGAAGAGTGGCAACATGCTGTACTTTCAGGTGGTAGCAAGTAGAGAACCAGACAGACTACCCCTTTCCTGGTACTGACTCTCTGAAGAATATGTAAACTTTATAGCCACATGATGGCATGGTGAGTCTACTTATAGCCTTTCCTAGGATGGGGGTGGGAAGAGGTGGTGAGTGGAAGGAGAACAAGACCTGAAGAACACCGAGAGACTCAAGGCAAACCACCCTTGACTTGCCACTGTCACTGACGAGCGATGGGAGGGAGGGACAAGAAACAACAAGAAGTGTATTATTTAACCCAGAGCAACCAACAATCAGGCAATCTAACTTTGGGTAAGCATCTAGATTTTCCATTGATATTTTCCCATTTTCAGGTATTTTTTAGGCCTATGATTTTTTTTTTTTCCAACCTGAATTTTAAAAAGGAAGGCTTGTCAAAAAGACTGGAAGGACCAACTTAAATTCAGCCAGGGCAATATTGCTTAAAACAGCTTGCCTTGTTTCTTTAGAAGGGTTCGTGTGTTTCTGTTTGGTAGGATAAGGACTATATTTAGAATAATTTATTAGTGATAATAGTCCCTGTCTAACAATGGGAAGATATCAAAGAGAAAAAGCCTCACAAGATTCAAAGGAATAATTCTTGAGTGATAACATTTTAGTCACTGTAACATGTTAAAGGACAATTTTTGGCCTGGGGTGAGGTGAAAATCCATCTGGACACCTAAAAATCTCACCTGTTGAGTACTATTCAACCATGTCTAGTCCAGGATCACCCTACATACAGTGCCTTAGATAGTTTTAAGACTTTTCAGAATTCCACGACCACAATACCCTCTAGAAGTAATAAAAATTGCCCTAAAGTATTTAAAAACCAAATCTGGGAATCACTGTGCTGAAGAATATAATTTAGTATCCAATTACTTCTGAGTTAGCATTCTATTAATACATTTCTTGTTTTCTCCTCTTCTGAAATCTCTGACTCTGTAGATGATGACCTGTTTAACACGACAGCGGGATGTTCATTCAGTTTGGCGCGGACGTGTACTTGCCCTGTGCCAGTAACACGTGGATGCTCAATAAATGCTTATTGTTCAAGTGAACTGCATTGTATTCAATTCAAGACTGCCTAGCAGAGTCAAAATGAATTCCTTTAGAAATAGTCTTCTATTCCAAGGCACACACCAGTCCACAAAGCTCAGTGTGTTGCAAAGAAACCCAATTCTATGCACATGGATAAAAGCTGCAGATGTTAATTCTTTCTGTTTAGATTACATGGATTCCAATCTGGAAGGCTTGGATAGAGAGTAAAATGCTAAGATGCTAATATAGATTGCTTAGCCATCTAGAAACTAGCTACACTTATGGGAGGTGTTGGCATGGGGGAACATTTTCACTAGACCAAGTGAAAGTAGATTACTATCCACACAAATGTAAAACACAATCATTTTAAAACAAAAAGCTTTAGCTCAGCTTAAAAAAGAGAGAGAGAGAGAGAACTTTGAGACTTATAAAAGGTATACTCTCTAGGTAGGGAACACAAAATCCCATTTCTGACTAGACAACTGAATATAATTCTTGTCTAATCCTAGGACTTGCAGTATCTTGTGAATAACAGCAAAAAGGGTGAATAATAAAAAAGGGAATTTAGTTTCTAAACTTTTGTGTCTGTGACTTAAAAACAGACATAAAAAGTTAAAGCCAGTTCTGTTATTTTTAGAACTGTGGGACTTTTTGTTTCAGAATTTTTTTTTTTTTCGGATCCCCATCTAGAAAAAAAAAAGGAGAGGGACTAGAATCTGAAAACTAATTTGTACTTGTAGTTCGCTGCAAAAAAAAAAAAAAAAAAAAAACGAACTAGAATGCTAGCAATGAATGTCCATTCTTTTAGAATACATATGCGATTAAAAGACTATCAAAGGGGATTCTTCTCCCTCTCTCCTCCCAAACATAACACCAGTTAGAAAAAGACAGGAATATTCCATGCCCCCACACACTTTTTTTTTTTTTTAAACACAAGCAGTTTAGAAACAAAGGGCTACATTTGCCCTCATCTCATAATGCTGTTCACGTTTGCGTTAGCCCTTCCCAGACCCTATTCTCTGACAGCAGATAAAAGGGAGGCATCTCTGCCGCATGCCTTTCTTCCTCTCGGCACAGTTTTCCGTTAGAGTGAGAACAAGACCTAAAGATATTTGACTTTCTGAAAAACTGTAAAATTACAAACTTCATAATCACAATTAATGTGTTATAAAGTCCTTCAAAATGGAATTATGAATATATCTTTAGATAGGCCTACGGTTATCTTTTAGGAGTACACTGAAGTTGAGATTTGAACAAATACATTAGAAATGTTGACGCACATTCAGAACTAAGAAGTCATCAAAGTCAGAGACAATTAGCTGTAATTCTTTTTTATAATTCTTTTATAATTCTTTTTTTCACTACTTGATTTTAATGGTCTCTGCCTTTTCTTTTCTTCTTTAGGTAGAACTGAGTCTGCTTGCTTACAAATAACAGAGAGAACATTGCACTTTTGCAACTACAGGGCAATAGTAACCTTATTTTTTCATCTTACTTTTGAAAAATGAACTTAATTATTTTAAGCACTTTAAAAACTTCGTTCTTACAAATAATTTTATCGTATTCTACTGGTAGAACACTGATCCGCAACTGATTAGATTTATCTTTGGATTTAAATATTGAAGTCACTGGGTCAGCATCACTTCAAATGCCCCAGTTAATTATGATTCCGCCCAATCTCAGCCCACAATTATTTCGTCATTGGAAAGGAACTTAAAAAAGAAAAAAATAGGGAAGCTTTTAAAAAGTCATAATAAAGACGTTCAAATACATTAGTCATTTTTCAAAGTGCCTAAGAAAAACAGGAATCTGTTTCACTTGGGAAGAGTTCAGTTTGATTCCCAGCGACACAATTCCTAGCAGTGGTTTGGCTTGTCACTGAGGGGTACACAGCTGCGCTGGACAGATTTCTGATGGGGTGACTTCTTTTTCTGTCACACATAACAATGCTGACTAGCATGAGAATGCACACTGCCAAATGTATTGTTATTATTTTTAAAATATGTGTGGCTGAGAGCACTGAATAGAATTCATCCTTTCAAAATAACAGTTTAATGAAACTGACTCTTATACCTAAGAAAATAAAGCATTTGGGGAGAAAATGTTTAATCCTGAAAGAGTTAGCTCAGTGAAACTTCTTTTTGGAGACTGTGTATAGCTGAGCAGAAATCTAGAAAATATTGAAGACTAAATACATTGGGGATTTTGTTGTTGGTGGTTTTGTTTGTTGTGGTGTTACTATTTCCACTCACCAGCTCGGAGGGGTCGTGGAACTCCCCCAACAAAGATAGTTTTTCTGGGGTCCAAAGGCTGAGAACCATCCATTACAAAGTCACTGTCACTTAGGTTCCATGGTCGAATTTGCACCTGAAAAAAAGTCGTTTACTTGGTCCTTACTTCATTTCCATCAACCCCGAATGAGAATAAGGTGACTAAAGACAAACCCACTGATTTGTGCATTTTACAACATACATAACCCAAACAAAATCCAGTTATTAATTTATGTAATCTGCATTAGGTGCCTTTCAACAGAACTCGGGGAATCTACTTACAGGTACTCTACTCAACACTCTAAGACATATACCATGAAACCTTCAGAAACCACCTGTGGTTTTGAAAAAAGGCAGTCTTTTAGAGACAGACTCGGGGTTTTGAATCAGATCCATTTTAACACATGATAGATGGTTTATAACCTGTCACAGTTCAGCGCTTAGATTTTTAAGAGCTCACCTAAAGAAGGAACAGGAACATTAGGAATATTTTCTAAAAATTATCTATATATCTGGCTTTTAAGTTTTTATCAACCCCTAAAATTGAAACATTTATCTTTCAGAAATATGGTTTAACACAGATCAACACTCATTAGGTTAGCATGGAATTACTAGCTATATCAAAACTGAAGCACATAGCATTATCTATTTTTGATTTATCTGATTTTCCTAAACAAGTTTGGTTAAATAAAGGTGAGCCTAGAAATTGAAGTTACTTTGCAAAGAGTAGAAAAAGAAATCTTTATGGACATACTTCTTTCTATTTGGTAGTATCTCTTCACTCGTACTCTGACTTCCTGCCTACAAAAAATAAGGTATTTCATAGAATCATAACCTTAAAACATATTCCTCTCAATCCCTAACTCAATCATCAAAAAATAGCTTAAAACAAAACCACAACAAAAGCCCTCCCATACCAAAAGGAGAGCTTCAGTACTGCCTGAGACCAGTCAGTCACTCAGCTGGCCAGATGCTCTGGGAAATGAGCTAGGTGTGGAAGCAGAGAAACCGCGTCTATCTTTAGGGAACATGCCTCTCCTTTCTCAGTCAGACGACAGGATAAGGAAACAAAACAGCTGAATTTTCATTTCCTTAATATCAACACAATTCTTCATTTCCCCCATTGCTCAAGTGTCAACACTTATTGCAAAAAAACCCACATAAGATGATTTCTTATGTGGTTTGAATTATATCTAGAAGTACTCTCATTTGAAAGGTAGTAAATCTATCAATTATGGTGTCAAAACACCTTGAATCAACTCTAGAACTGGCATTGCTCAGTTAGAAACAGTCCACACATTCCTTATGATTGCTACAAAGTTCACCCCCCCACCTAACCTTTTGCCATTTATGACACTGCCTTCAGCAGTTAGTGAGAAGCAGTAAAAATCTCTATTTCTTCCCTAGACCCTGAAAACATGGACCTGTTTGCAATTCTGCTAACATTTATGCATTTGCTCCACCTTTATCATGTGGGAAAAAAAAAAAAATCCTTGTTCTTTCCTTGAAACATCTGGTCTGTTTGACTAAATTACCGTTCCCTTGACATTTACCACAAAGGCAGATTCACGAATACCATAAAGCACCATTTTTAAATCCCTTGAGGGCCCACTACAAATTTTTAATCAAAAACATAATTTCTTCATACTGTAAGAACAAAGATTCTAATGTCACCGATAACAAAAAAGTAGGACATATCTTTTTCTACACAGAGCCCTCTTTTCTTCCAGTCTGACCCCTGATAAATTTAAGGCAGCTTCAGGACCTGCCTGGTAAGGCAATTCCAATCACTTAATGATAATGAATTTAATTGCGGGTCACTTTGTTTCACAAATGAAAACAAATCCCTAGTAGTATCCATGGCGTTCTGGTTTCATTTAATCAGAAGTACAGAAAATGCAGCCTTCTGTAACAGCTGTAGGTTACTACTGCTCCAATGAACTCTGCAGAAGATCTCAAACCTTCCCGCTGAGAGCTCTCATTACTGCCTCTTCTCCCGCCCACCCTTGCTTCTTTGCATCACACACAACCCATTCCCTTAGCCTAGGTAAAAATACAGGAAGAAGACTCAAAAGACAGTAATTATTAAACCCTATCCACAGAACCTGCATTTCCCAGCTGCCACCAGAAAATAGCTCCTCAGAGCTCCCACCACTACAGAATCAGAGAAATGTCAACATAGGCCAACATCAGCACATTCTACAAGCTAAGCAAAAAGTAATATTGTGGTGCTGTTTGCACTGGGAAGTTCCATTCACACTCTGGTTTCTCTCTGAAATATAAGCCCACTCTCACATAAGGCACGTTCTCCATCTTCTAAGTTTATTCTCAGCCCTCAGGGCCTGATATCCATATTTTATCTTTCTGACTTACTCTTTGAGTATATTTTCTGGTCCTTATTTATATATATAGATATTTCTCTACTTTTTAAATACCATGCTTTCTAAGCTGACTCAAATATACTGTAGAAAGGGGTGGAATACAAATAAAAGAACTGCTTTTTGACTGTCTTCGTTTCTTTAATGATTATTTTTGAGAATGGATGAAATAAGAGCTCTGTTCTAATACAATATAAACTTCCCCCAGCAAAACAACCTTTACATATAAAGAGATTGCTGTGTGTATGTATGAAACAAATTTTTCAGTATTGTCAAATAAGCTATACTCTGGGGAGTAAGAGCCCCAACATCCTGAGGGTTGGGAGTATAGGGACTTCATCAGACATGGTGAAAATTCCCTTAAATGAGCCCGACAGTGATTTCAACACCCTTTCCTGGAGAAACCGACCACGTTTGCTTAAAAAGGTCACTCTAGAAAGAGGCACGGCCCATAGCCCTTCAGCCATGCCATGTCCTCATAGCAGGGGTTACGCAAAACCAAATGTCCATAGGGATGGACAGGTAGCATAAATTTATCAGCCACCCGGACAACAGGTGTTAGGCAGGCAATGACACACTGGAGTAAAACATTCCTTTTAAAGGAAGCAGACACTTTTCAGCTCCAGCAAGTACTTATCGTTTGTGAATATACTGTCAGATTTTTCCATTTTTCAAGAGTAGCTAGAAATTCAGATTTTTATGTGAAACTTCAAGATTTTAAAATGTTGAGAAAGAATTCAAATGTTAAAGCCACTGTACACCTAAACCAAACTAACTGCAGACCAGATCTATCCTGTGGGCCCCAGACTTGTGATCTCTGACTAGAGAGGTTTCCTTACCCCATAGCTCCCAATGGAATGTTGCCTTCCATAAGCACTCATGAGAGGAAAAACAAAAATGGTTTTTCCGTAGTTTCTTTTAAGTGTGTATTCCTATGGAAGCTCTGGTGAGGATCGTGAAACCTATTCTTTGGCTAAATTATTTGCTTCTTAATTCTTAAGAATTAATAATCTGAATTATCTGAATTTATAATCTTCTTTGCATAAGTGCTTATCTTCAAAGGCAAATCTTTTTAAGGATAAAGGCAAAAACCAAACGTAAAGGTGGTGCTATTAATATATCAATTTATGCCATATAGTGACTCTAAAAGCCTTCAAGAAACCTAAAAGAATGTAACATTAATCATATCAACAGTTAGTAATGAGAGCACTCATTTTACTTTTCAAGGTTTCCCAATGTGTGTTCTCTGAACAGCAGGTCCGTAGGCATGTTCTGCCAGACAAGCAGTGTTTAGGAAAAGTTACAGGCTATCTCTTCCTTCTTGGAGTTTCATGGCACCCATTGGTGTATATTAATCATAGGTTCTAAGAAGTTCTACAGGAAAGAAACCTGTTCAAATGTGCTTTAATCCAGCATTTCCAAAAATTTTTTTCATAACACCTATTAATATCCACACTTTGGATAATACTGCCCTATTATATTTTATTCTTAGTATGTATCAAAATATGGCATAACAAGGTTGAACCAACTGAACAAAATGGAGAAACTTCACTCCAATCAAGGCCTTTTCTCACTTATTTCCTACTATTGCTCTAAAAGGGTTGTTCTGGTAGAAATTAACTTTAAGGGGTTGGGAGTATAGTAAATATAAATAATAGCTGTTCAAAGAATTGAAAGCTTTCTGACTAAATTGCACAAAAGAGACGTTTGATTATTTTGATATCAACGAAGAATAAAATATTTAATTACAGTTCCATGTAAAAACTGAAGCTTCATCCTATTTAAAACTAAGAGTCATTAATGGGGATAAGATCAGGCCAACTGCTAGGGAAAAAAAATTAGGTAATAGAGTATGGGTCACTTATTTTGACAAGAAGCTATAGGATCATTTTCTTAAAAAATAAATTTCATTGAAAATTTGCAAAAGCCTCTAAGTAAAAACTCAATATAAAATGCATTTTTATTGTATCTTTAATAACCGGATAAGAGAAAACACATAGCTTTAATAAGAACAATTTTTTAACATGAACCTTAGGGCTTTAAATCTCCTTACATGACCAAGCCACCCTATGGCTCTAGAATTCTCTGTTTAGACCACTATTTAGAATTTAGACACTTACCTACCAGTAAATAATAGTATCTTGAGCTCATTTTGAATATCTCCTATATTTCATCCTTGTCTGGTCATCTCCTTAGGTTACAAACATCCAACACATGAACGTCCTACTCATAGTGCCTTCCTTCTCATCTATTCATCTTAAGACAGCTCCACAAAGCAACCAGACTGTTCAGAGTCAACAGTGCAATCTGGTGGCCAGCTCAGGAAACTACCTGATCAAAACCCCCTTCCTGCTGTTTTCTTTCCCATGAATTTCCCATAAAGCACATGGCCTAGCCTCCCTAACCCCAATTTCCTCTTTCTTTTTTCAATACCCTTCAAACTCCTACTCAGGAGAAGGTCTCCCATTTTTCTCTCCCTAGTCATACAATCCTTTCAATCTACATGAATCACAAAAGCAATACTGCAGAACCATCAGGACTGCTCTCCCTAGCAAGCAGCAGCATCAGGGCTCTTCTGACGGCCAGGATGAGTCAGCTAAACTTAGGTGACATACAGCTGCAACAGCTCAGCTGTACTGGTAATGAACTCAGGCCCACCCCAGCTGTCAGCAATTCTATTTTAAGCATCACAGACCTCACAGAATGACCGGAGTGCCCCACAGTATCACAAATAAACTAGTTTGTGGTTTGTGAGGCATCTTTATCTCTTCCATGCTATAAGGGGTTGTTTTATTATTATTAACCACCAAAACTAACAGCCACAACAGCAATAATTGTGGTTTGGATTCTCCAAAGTACATTCATATTTGGTATCTCATTTCAACTTAGTTTCTTTTTTTAAAAATTAATTTTTGAAAGATTTTATTTGTCAGAGAGAAAGAGAGAGAGAGAGCACAAGCAGGGGGAGTAGCAGGCAGAGGGAGAAGCAGGCTCTCTGCTGAGCAAGGAACCTGGTGTGGGATGGAGTCCCTGGGATCATGACCTGAGCTGAAGGCAGATACTTAACCGACTGAGCCACCCAGGCATCCCTCAACCTAATTTCTACCATATAGCTCCCTAACAAAAGGGTCAGCCAATTTCCAGGAGTTTAGATGCTACCTCATCTCAAGTGCTACTCTCCACCCAATGGAGAGGAGGAGATACCCTGAATCTCCTGGGGGAAGTGGCCAGAGAACAACCTAATAGCTCATCTGTTTCATTGCTCTTGATAAGACTTTTCTACCTGGGCTCCCCTGGGGACTCCAGTCAGAATTCCACTGGGCCTCTAAGCAAAAAACTAACTCTCATACTCAAGCTATTCCTCCCATTCCTTAGACAGAAACAGATTACAGGCCCCAGAGAGCTTCATCAAAATAGGCAGGGTTCTTCCTAGACAGGGAGCCAGAAGTAACCCTGGGAAATTCTCTCATGCCCTCCCAGAATGCTCCAGGTTCACCATCAGGGTCAGGAAACGGTCTAGGTACAAAAAGGAAACCCCTGCCATCCGTACCAAGCTGCACAGCCTGCCTGATGTACGGAAACCACAGGCTTTCAGCCCTTCAGCTACTTTTGAACAATTCAAATAGCACTCCGCATACTGTTTTTCGTAAGGGCACCCAGTACAAAAACAGAGCATGCATAAACTGTGCCCTGAAAAGGGTGATGCATAGCCTTGCTCTGTGCTTGACTTAGTAAAGCAATTATCAATTAAATGCAGTGATTAATACCCGTACTTATAACTGGAAGATTCAAGAGAATACCTTCTCTCTAAAGGCTTTCCTGACTCCCTCAGGAACACCTGACCACTTAGCCTTTGAGCCCCCACCCCACGGCCACTCCTTATAAAACTTTTATCATAGCACCTTTGACTCCTTACTTCACTTAGTATTTACATGTCTATTTCCTTCCACTGGGCTTTAGGGTCCTCTAAGGCTGAGACCATATCTCTGTGTGGGTCCCAATTGCCTGGCAAAATGCCCAACAGAGTGAGCGCTCTGTGCTCATCAGGGTTCTGGTGAATTAACAAAGGTTTTCCTGAGGGGCAGATGCTGATGCCCCAAGATGTCCAACCACTGCCCTTCTATAGCTTCCAGATCACTCTCTTCACTCCACTGAAAGCCACCTGCCAGGGATATGGAAATATAGTGTGTCTGATCACCAGTGGGTGCCCCAAGGCTTGGCCTAATCAGCGCAAATTTCTGATGCCCCCCCGGTGACCTACTCAGTGCTCATCATTGCTGCTGATACTCCTACATCATTTAGAAAACATAAGCATGATAGATGATTTCCTTTTGAAAGAAAGAAGAAACTAGCACTTTTGAAGACATACACTATACCACTGTGCTAGTCATTTTAAAACATTGTCACACTTAAATTCACCATAACTGCTATACTATAAACATTATCCCTACTTTAGAGATAAGGAAACTAAGGTTAAGAAGAGTGAAGTCAAGTCAGAACTGAAACCCAGGTTTATCTGACCCAGAGTCTATATACTCTTTCCAATGCAGTGATGTCCTGTGCTTGCAAGACTCCTTGTCCTCCAGGCTACTGGCCACCAGCCATGCTTCCCAAGAGTCACCTGAACAAGTCAAAATGCATTTTGGTTTGTGAATGATTTATTTCTCTCTTCTATCTAAATTTATTCTGCTCCTTCTCAATTAAGAAACGACTGATATAGGGCGCCTGGGTGGCTCAGATGGTTAAGCGTCTGCCTTTGGCTCAGGTCATGATCCCAGGGTCCTGGGATCGAGTCCCGCATCGGGCTCCCTGCTAGGCGGGGAGCCTGCTTCTCCCTCTGCCTCTGCCTCTCTCTCTCTCTCTCTCTCTCTGACTCTCATGAATAAATAAATAAAACATTTAAAAAAAAAGAAACGACTGATATATTCTTCTTAAACCTACTAACAAAATTAGCAGTTAGAAAAGCCGAAGAAAATGATTTAGCAATGAATTGGCATTATATTCAGCTATTTTAACTTCCAGGTTCAAAGCCTCAAGCAATTGTGCTCTTGCAGCCAGACAATTTTGTCCAATGTCTACACAAATGTGTATTTTCAGCTCCATGGTACTAGGACAAGGATGTTGTTACTGGCATGCAGATCACTAAAACTCTTGAGAGTAATGTACACATAAAAGTTCAAATTACCTAAGTTTTTCCTGGAAGAAGCCTATTCTTTGAATGAACTTCATGGAATACTAATTCCACCAAAATCTTCACAAGTATAATCCCCAAACAGGTATATCAAATGCTGGATTAAAAAATATTACACAAATTTATTTACTGCAAGACTTCTCAGAACCTTAATATATCAATTTTTCCCAAATGTTCTGGCTATGGAACCTTTAAGGAGGAGAAAATGGATATAAAATGCACAAAGTTCTCAACAAATGACATTATTGTTATGAGCAAACCTTTTGTCAATGATGCTCTCAAGAGATCAGTGTCTGATGGGACAGGTGTTCTTCAGAACACACTTTGGAAAACACTAAATATGGTCCCTTAGGGGATGGTATTAGCTATTTTGTCCACTAGAAACTATTTTAGTATATCAGAACTGCAGCATCTTTTAGACCTCCCTAGAGAGGAATAATAGGTCCAAAGACTCAAACACTAAGAAACTCTGGACTCAAATGCAAATTCAGAGAGCCGGGAAAGGAGAAGGATTTATTATGAATAATAGGTACTTCTCTCATTTCAGCGGAGAAATTCCTCCTTTGGAGAAATTCCTATGATAGAAGGTGCCCAAACCACGAATTTAGACCAAAAGGAACAAATAAATAAAGAAGATTAGAAATGCTGAAGATTTCCAAGGAGGGATATGAGAAATCCAATTTGACTGAGCCAAGATAAAATTATAGTTATTGTCTTAGGAGGTAGTAGGTGGAGAATGAAAGAGTTTAAGTAAATATACCACAAACCCAAGGGCTGAGGCCATCAATCAAGTAGCCCTGTAACTCAGCCCCCACTTATTTTCCCAATTTAATTTCCCTCTGCTCCCTTTCATACATTCGTGCTGCATCTAACCAACCTAACTAAATGTTCTCCATTCATTCTGCACAATTTCTCATCTGTGTTTATACTGTTGCCTTTCT
The DNA here is from genome assembly GCF_029215605.1 of Mirounga angustirostris. NCBI lineage: Eukaryota > Metazoa > Chordata > Mammalia > Carnivora > Phocidae > Mirounga > Mirounga angustirostris. The sequence goes on from NW_026991714.1 coordinate 120,532,930, forward strand.
CTGCAATGTCCATTTCCCACAGTTCCACAGCTCCACCTCTCCCCTGGTAATCTCCAAACCCTTTTCAACTTTCAAGGCCTAGTTCCAATGACACTTCATCCAAGAAGCTTTCTTTCATCACTCCAGGTATACATAAACCCTCCAAAGCACTTAATCTTATCTTCATTGTATTTGTTATTTTTCCTAATTTGACAAATATTTGAAAAACTTTTATGTGCCAGGCTCTTTAGGTTCATGTATTTATATACTTGTTTTATCTACCCATTATACTATTAACTTTCTGAACACAGGATTTTATATCTAATTCATATAACCAGCTCTAATGTCTTGCCCATAGTTGGCACTCAAACCTGGTTTAAAGGAAGAAAGGCACATTATTTTGAAAAGATGGCTGTATGTGGGCTGGAGAGAGCTGTAATAGTAGGTGTGAGTCACTACAGATGCTGTAGTGACCAGAGAAGCCTTCAGGAAAGAGATGGCATTTGGGAGGGGTCTTAAAATAAGTGTAGCAATTAGAAATTGAGACAGGAACAGAAATATTTCAGTTGACTGGAATACAGGGTTCAGAAGGAAAGCAGAAAAAAGAAAGGTTGAAAAAAACTTGAAATCAGACTGGGAAGGTCTTCAGTCCCAGGCAAAAGGATCTGGACTGTCCTTGTACCTAAAAAGGAGACTGAAAGTGCTAGACATCCCACTGATATATAAACGGGAGTAGGAAAGACCAGAATTACAGACAGATTGGACAGAATTAAAAATTAAAGAACTTAACCAGCCTCCAACTGGTTTCCAGCTTCCTTGCTCCCAATATTTTTTTTCAATTTTATGTTTTTCAAATTTTGAGTGGATGACCATGTTACCTGAACAATAACCAAACCTCAGCTTTAAATATACAGTTGCCCCTTGAACAACACAGGTTTGAAATGCACAAGTCCACTTATATGCAGATTTTTTTTGATAAATGCAGTAAAGTACACTTTTTCTCTTCCTATGATTTTCTTAGTAATGTTCTCTTTTCTCTAGCTTACTTTATTGTAAGAAATACTGTATACAGTACATATAACATACAATATGTTTAATCAAGTGTATATGTTATTGTTAAGGCTTGTGGTCAGTAGTACAGTATTGGTAGTTAAGTTTCTGGGGAGTCAAAAGTTATATGTGGATTTTTCAACTACATGGGGGTCAGCGCCCCTAATACCCCCACCCCAGCCCATTGTTCAAGGATCAACTGTATAGCAAAATCAATCTGTCATATTTCAGGATATTTATAAATTGTGATTATGCTATAAATTGTAAGGAGGAGGAAGCAGGAAACTTCTAGGATACTCCTTTCAAGGTGTCTACTATTCCACATCTCTGGCCAAAGTGTTTTAGAAGGTAAGAACCATAAACATCTCCTTCCACACCTTGCCTTGAAGGTTACTGTTTTTTGGCCCATTTCAGTTAGTCTATGGCAAGTTTCCTGCTCTATCAATTTGCTGCTGTGAACCTTCAGGTTCAGTCTTTCTATATGTTCAAAAAGTGGAGTCACTTTGACAAGAGAGACCACTGTCACAATGTCTGTCCACTTTACTGGAAGCCTGGACAAGAACACAGCTATCCTTTGGGATGCCTAGAACATCTGAGCAACGGAACTGCTCTTGCTGGAGGAGGAAAACAAAAATCACACATCTAGGAGCTTTATAATAACTCCTGCTCTTGCCAATCTGTTTACCCTTCTTTGGGACCAAGAAGTCAATTGAACAAGTTATAAATACAGTGTCTTCTGCTATCTTTCAGGATCAGACCTATACATAGGGTAGTCTGTGTGGTCATAAATGAAAGGTAATCACTGACTAAAAGTATCTCCCTAATACTATCTGAAATCCACTGATTAGGGATTTGTTTGAGTTAAAAAACAAACATGATCTTAGAAAGGGGAGAGGGGACCTTGCTATCAGGCTCTGTATTAGGAAAACAATCTGATTCACCTAATCCACACAAATGGAATGTGGGTTTGATTGGGGGGGAAGGGAGAAGGGAGAAGGTCAAAGGATAGAAAATCTGTGAGATCATTCTGGAACACTGTATATTTCCAAGGAGAAATCCAAGGAGCATCAGAAAGAACTAAACAGAATGAGAGCACTAGGATCCTGAAAGGTAGTCAAGCTAAGAAGTAGAAAAAGCAAAAAAGAGCCATAGCTCAGGAGGTTTGGTGAATGAGTTCCAAAGGTTGACTTTATCTTGAGTTATTGCCAAGGTCCTCACTTACTCCCAGTAGTTCAACTCAGCTCTCATTTTCTGTGGGAGCATCCAAAATGAGGTGGAATGTACCGAAACTTGGGTGGGGAAGTGTGGCCAAATGAGGTTGGGAGTGATAGATGTGGAGCTGAAGCCAAGAAAGAGAAGGTGTCAAAAATGGAGCCAAAAGAGCTGGAACCCAAAATGGGATCCAGTTCATCAGAATTACAGGTATTTGGGGACTTTTCTGTTTCCCATCCTAAGTTTTATTCAAATTGTTTATGCTGGAAATTCTGAGTATGCCTGGGTTAAAGAAATACGTGATCAGCAGCCACCATTCAGAATTCATCAAGCTCCAATAAAACCGCTTCACTTGAGTTCAGAAAATGAAAACTGCAATAAGGCAGAAATTCGTAGAAACACAAACAGTGGAAGTTAGTTTCCCCATAAACATTACCAAAACAGATAATTACACTAGTTAGTTTCAAAAGTCCTTCAAGCCCAAGGTAATACATGTATTTGGAGGGAAAATAATCAACATACCATGGCCATCTGCAACCACCACTGCTCATTCCCTTCTCAAGAGATGTCCAGTTCTGGTGAAGGCTTGCCCTGACAAGGCATAATATCCTCCTTCCACAGAGCCAGTGACGTGACTCTTCCAAGGTACACAAGCCCATCTGCTCATCTCCACTCTCCTCCCCTCAATTCAACTGCTTCTTAATCTACTTTGGGCATAACTATCTTAAGTGGACCTCTACCCCTCTGCCTTTTTTATGTATAAATATATTTCAAATCCTCTCCTACAGGGACAGAGGCTCTCTGGAGGCTGACCATTTACCTTTCAGACATCAGACCCTGCCGAACTGGGATCAGTCTTTCTAATCTCACACTATTCCAGAGAGATTTAGAGAAGTTACTTCAGCGTTCTCATTATTTATTCAGATGAAACACTGCATACTCCCATTCTTGTCACAAAGCACAGCCTCCCCACACTGTTTAAATTAAGATCAAAGTTAACAAAGGTTCCCTACCTTTTTCCCGACCTGTATAGCTACCTATCCAAGTCTGCTAACTGCTAAAAAAATTTGGTAATGGCCCCAGAATTTGAAAAATACAGTGGCACTGTCACACTTGCTAAAATCCTTGCTTCTTCTGCATCAGTTATTCTATGATTCAATATCCCCATTCTTTAGTAATTCCTTCTGCTTTCCGTCCTGCAGTCTTCCCCTTATAGGTGGACAAGTCCCGGCATCATTCTTTTGCAACCAACTGTAAACCCTGTTCTAGACGTCACCATTCTTTTCAGCAGACCTTACCGTGTAGATAAGCTCTAAACTTGCTCTCCTAACTATAGCACTATTGGGGACTAATAGCATCATCCAGTTATTCTTGTACAAGTCCCAAATGCTTTCACATTCATTTTCCTCTTACCTGAGCTGCTCAACATCCAGAGAGAAACCATATGCCTGTCATTTTATAGATAAGGAAACCAAAATTCTGCAAGTATTGGGTGACTCATTCTGAGCCAAGCAGATAATTTAAATGAGCTAGAGTCAAGACTTCTACTTCTGACCCCAACTCTTTCCCCATGCACATTTCTGAGAATAAACCTAATGTTTGGTGTAAGTCTGACAGGACATGCTGTAGGCCCCGTGAGAGATACCTGCGTTGGTCCCTTGGTCTGTATCACTGTTTTTACCCTATTTCCCACTCCTAGCACCAAGTCTTGATACACAAACTCACCCCCTCCTAATTTTCCTCCATCCTACTTCTACCATATTAACCAATTTCTTTTTTTATTGTTGTTCTGAATATAGTCTTGTCCCTTCTCCACTGATAACACCTCTGTCAGGAGAAAGGAAGCAGTCTTCTTCTCTTACCCAACAACTTACTCACACCCTTTGGCTCAGAAACCACAAACTCTTAACACAAACACTGTATAAGTGTACATTTATTTATGGTTTTGGGTCCATGTTCTCTGTCCTTGCCTTCTCCTGCCCTGTTCGAAGCTATCCATTTGAGAGTGTAAGCTCCTGGCCCAGAAGGCTCTAGTTAGTCCTTTGTGGGCACCACCCAGCACAATGCCTTGCATTCACAGGAGCATAAACATTGCCAATTACCATCTTTTTAAAAAAAATAATAAATTATTCCTGTCCTTGATCTGAAATAATGACAGAAATCAGTTGCCAAAACCACTAAGAGCATTGTTTACTTCAATTCAGAGTTACTGAATAGGAATTAGCTTAAAAGAGCTGTAAAGTGAAAGACAAGGACACATTTGTTTACACGCAGTCCCAAAGGTATAAAACGAAATACAGAGTAATTTGTTATTAGTTTCTCATCCACAACAGTCCAGCTTTACTGCATAGCAAGGTCACCCTGGGTAAGAGAATCCTAGTTACCAGCATTCCCATTACAGAAAGGAGGTGATCAGCTATTCCAAATGCATATGTGCTCTAGAAAAGTACCAGCTGACTGCATTTCACTTACCGGTTTATCCTTGATGGTGGGGCTTGACACGCACAGGTACAGCTTCCCGTCTTCTTCCAGGCAGGCATCTATCAATGCTTGCACTGAGCTCTCCTCCTGGAACAGCAGAAAGGCATAGCCTTGGGAGAACAAAAACAAAAGGAGGGAGAGAGAAATCAGTACATGAAACTCAAAGTACCAAATAAAAATTTACCTGTGGTTTCCCTTTGGCAAATTCTTACTAAAATCTAAGAGCTTGAAATGGGACACAGGGAAGTAATAGTCACTGAGACACTTCATATGCCACGCACTGGGTTAGGTACTCGTAGACATAATCTTGCTTAATTCTCATAATTACTCAGGGGAGCAAGTTCAGAACTTCTCTATGGAATTTCCGTGAAATACAAGCATACCTCATTTTATTGTCCTTCACTTTATTGTGCTTTGCAGATACCGCGTTTTTTACAAATTGAAAGCCTGTGGCAACACTACATCAAGTAAATCTATTGGAGCCATTTTTCCAATAGCATTTGCTTACTTTGTGTCACATTTTGGCAATTCTCACAATATTTTAAACTTTTTCATCATTATTATTATATTTGTCATGGTGATCTGTGATCAGGAATCTCTGAGATTACTATTGTGATTGTTCTGGGGAACCATGAACCGGACCCACATAAGCAAGTGAACTTCATAGATACTGTGTGTGTTGACTGCTCCACGGGCCAGCCATTCCACTGTCTCTCTCCCTCTCCGTGGGCCTCCCTATTTCCTGAGACACAACAATATTGAAAATAGGCCAATTAATAACCCTACAATGCCCTCTAAGTGTTCAAGTAAAAGGAGGAGTCGCACGTCTCTAAGTCAACAGCTAGAAATGATTAAGCATAGTGCAGAAGACATGTTGAAAGCTGAGAGAGGCTGAAGGCTGGGCCTCTTGAGCCAGTTAGTCAAGTTGCAAATGCAAAAGAAAAGTTCTTGAAGGAAATTAAAAGTGCTACTCCAGGGAACACATGAATGATAAGAAAGCAAAACAGCTTTATGGCTGGTAAGAAAAAAGTTCTAGTGGTCTAGATAGATCAAACCAGCCACAACATTCCCTTCAACCAAAGCCTTTTCCAGAGCAAGGCCCTAACTCTCTGCAATTCAATGAAGGCTGAGAGAGATGAGGAAGCTGAAGAAGAAAAGTTGTAAGCTAGCAGAGGTTGATTCATGATGTTTAAAGAAAGAAGCCATCTCCATGACATAAAAGTGCAAGGTAAAGCAGCAAGTGCTGATGTAGAAGCTGCAGCAGGTTATCAAGAAGATCTTGTTAAGGTAATTAATGAAGATGCCCCCAGTAAACAGCAGCTTTTTCAATGTAGATGAAACAGCCTTCTATTGGAAGAAGATGCCAGCTAGGACTTTTACAGCTAAAGAGGAGAGGTCAATGGCAACCTTCAAAGCTTCCAAGGACAATCTCACTCTCTTATTAGGCATTAATACAGCTGGTGACTTTATATTGAATCCAATGCTCATTGACCATTCTGAAAATCCTACAGCCCTTAAGAATTATGATAGATTTACTTTGCCTATGCTCTATAAATGGAACCATAAAGCCTGGATGAAAGCACATCTGTTTACAAGATAGTTTATGGGATATTTTAGGCCCACTGTTGACCCTGCTCAGAAAAATAGATTCCTTTCAAAATATTACTGCTCACTGACAATGTACTAGGTCACCCAAGAACACTGATGGAGATGTACAATGAAATGAATGTTGTTTTCATGCCTGCTAACACTATGTCCATTCTGCAGCCCATGGATTTCAAGTTTTATTATTATTTTTTTAAGTTTATTTACTTATTTTAGTAGAGATCTCACACCCCGAGATCAAGAGTCGCATGTGCCTCCAACTGAAACAGCCAGGCGCCCCCCAGTCTTATTATTTAAGAAATATATTGCATAAGACTACAGCTGCCAGAGAGTCCTCTGATGGATCTGGGCAAAGTAAACTGAAAACCTTTTGGAAAAGAGCTACCATTCTAGATGTCATTAAGAACAATCATGATCACGGGAAGGGGTCAAATTATCACCATGACAGGAGTTTGGAAGAAGCTGATTCTAACTTAAGGAGAACTTTGAGGGGTTCAAGACTTAAGTGGAGGAAGTAACTGCAGATATGGCAGAAATAGCAAGAGATCTAGAATAAGTATATGGAAGATGAAGATGTAACTGAATGGCTGTAATCTCAGCCAGTTTTAATGATAAAACTTTAACAGATGAGGAGTTGTTTCTCATGGATGAGCAAATAAAACGGTTTCTTGAGATGCAATCTATTCCCAGTGAAGATGCTATGAAGACTGTTGAAATGATAACAAAAGATTTAGAATATTATATAAACTTAGCTCATAAAGCAGAGGCAGAGTTTGAAAGGATTGACCCCAATTTTGAAAGAAGTTCTACTGTGGGTAAAATGCTATCAAACAGCATTGTATGCTCCAGAGAAATGATGTGGCAAAGTTAAATGCTGTCTTACTTTAAGAAATTACCACATCCATCCCAACCTTTAACAATCCCCACTGTGATGTGTCAGCAGCCATGAACACTGAGACAAGATTCTCCCCAACAAAAAGATTACAACTCATTGAAAGCTCAGGTAGTGGTTCCATATTTTTTTTTTTAAAGATTTTATTTATTTATTTGACAGAGAGATAGAGAGAGAGCACAAGTAGGCAGAGAGGCAGGCAGAGGGAGAGGGAGAAGCAGACTCTCCACTGAGCAGGGAGCCCGACGTGGGGCTCGATCCCAGGACCCTGGGATCAGGACCTGAGCTGAAAGCAGCCGCTTAACTGACTGAGCCACCCAGGTGCCCCAGTGGTTCCATATTTTAACAAAAAGGTAATTTTTAATTAAGGTATATACAGTTTTTTAGATATAATGCTATTGCACATTTAACAGACTACAGTATAGTGTAAACATAACTTTTATATGCACTGGGAAACTAAAAAATTTATTTGATTCACTTTATTGAAATATTTGCTTTATTGGGGTGGTCTACAACTGAACCCACAATATCTCCATGGTATGCCTGTAGATTTGGTCATCAAGAGAGCAGGCAGATTCATCACTGGCCTGAGCCACAACAACTAGCCAAAAAACAAGCATCATCTGCCCCCCAACTTCCATCAAGCTTTAGGCTTGACACATGCTACAACATGGATGCACCTTGAAAATATTATGCTAAGTGAAAGAAGCCAGGCACAAATATTGTATGATTTCATTTATGTAAAATGCCCAGAATAGGCAAGTCTTTAGAGACAAAAAATATATTAGTGGTTGCCCAGGGTTAAGGACTGGAGGGAATAGGTACAGGGTTTCTTTTGAGGATGATGAATATTTTCTAAGATTGACTGTGGTGATGACAGTGGCATAACTCCACGAACATACTGAAAACCACTGAATTTTATACTTCAAATGGGTAAACTGTATGGTATGTGAATTATATCCCAAGAAAAGTTGTCTAAAAAAAAAAAAAAAGCCCAATAATAGCCTAGCCTAATGTTACTTCTGATGATGATGTCTGCTTTCTCCAAGGATACTCTCCTCTCTCATGGAAGAGTACACAACTGATAAACATGGATACTAGCTGCAGAATTTCCATAGAGACAGCCAGCTTTGCTCACTTCGGTTCAGTAAGATTTACTGAGCAACTGTTATAAGTGGGACACAACCTGTGGATTATGAGAAAACTGAGATGGAGGAGAGTACGTTCCTATTGTCAAGAGACTTATGTGGTAGAAGAAACAGACATTTAGACAATTAACTATTTGTTACAAAACTGAAGGAGATACAAGGGGACAAAAAGTGTGTTGGTAGCCCAGAGGAGCAAGGGCTCTGACTTGAGAGAATCAGCAAAGACTTCAAACAGGTCAGCAGATGTTCAAGGGACCAATTCTGGCATCTGCTGCCATATCAGCATTCATGTATGGCAGCTGGGCAAAGGCCTATCATGAGGTAGTCTAAGTTTGACTAGTCAACTATTCAACCCTTCTGCAACCCCTTTAGCTTTGCTCAGCTTCTCAGCTGTCACCTCCACTCCCAGTCCTCAAAAAAACCCATCACCAATATGGTTCTATCCTGGTACACTGCATGCCAGAAAGGTGTAAATGGTGAAGAAGAATAAGAACCTCCATATTTCAGAAGATTCTCGCACATCAAACAAAGATGTTAATCAACTGGCCTAGAAGCAAAGCTCTTGGAGTCCTGGGTAGCACATAATGACAGTAGGAGTAGATAATGAATAATGGGTACTTTTTTAAAAAGATTTTATTTATTTATTTGACAGAGAGAGACACAGAGGGAGAGGGAACAGAAGCAGGGGGAGTGGGAGAGGGAGAAGCAGGGCTCCCTCAAAGCAGGGAGCCCAATGCAGGGCTCGATCCCAGGACCCTGGGATCATGACCTGAGCCGAAGGCAGACCCTTAACGACTGAGCCACCCAGGTGCCCCTGGGTACTTTTTTAAAAAATACTTTTTCTCAACTCTTTGTCTAGTATACACAGCATCCAAGCAAAACAGTAGAAGAAAGGTTAACCACTACCATCCAAACAAATACAGCAGGAAAAAGATCAACCATTACCTGACACAAGAGTGGCCAATTCAAGAGGCAGAAGTCAACGTACAGGGGATAGCACCAAGCCCAAAGGAGTGGGTATATAGATACAACAGGGAGGCTGCCTACATGGGAGGACCCAGAGCTGTTTTCTGGGCTCTCCTCCTAAGCTAGCTGGGTCAAAAGATTCAGCAGGTGGCTAGGCAAGAAAAATAAAACCTAACTGCAAAACTAGAAAAAATAACATTTCTTCATATCCTTTCTCTATTGGAAACAGTATTAAACAATCACCAAGCCCCAAGGAATCTATTAAAAATTCAGTGTTTTCATTAAACGTGAGAACATTAATTCCACTTGCCAAAGTGAATACTAGAGATGAGTGAGGTTAAAAAATGCAAATTACAAAGAGGAGGTTTCAGCATGTCCTCTCAAACCTCCTGCCTCACCACGTTAAACCCTGGTAGAGATGGCCCACAAAGGTCCTAAGGGACACACTGGATATCTTGTTCTTGGAGAGGACCCCATCTGTGTACATTATGCACAGGCCCATCAAAAAGGCCTGGGGAGGGGTGTCTGGGTGTCTCAGTCGGTTGATTGTCCGACTCTTGATCTTGGCTGGAGTCCTGATCTCAGGGTCATGAGTTCAGGCCCCATGTTGGGCTCCATGCTGCCATGGAGCCTACTTTAAAAAAAAAAAAAAAAAAAAAAAAGGCCTGGGAATGAGGCATGCTCACTGAAATGGGGCTTTCTCTAGCTCCTTGCCACCAGAAGGCCACCAGAAGGCCACCAGGCTGACTACATTTTTCTGGCACGTTGCTGCCCACCCTCTAGAATCTTCCACATCAATTCCTGCACTGAGCTCAATTTGTGCATCAGAAGAGAGGGAGAGTATCTCCCCATAGCAGCTGAGTAGCTAACACAAAAGCATGTAGATCTTCAATCAGGCCTCTCACACAGCCATAATGTTAACATTAGCAGTAGACAGAGTAAAAACAATGGGGAGTCAGAAGTAAAAGCTTGCTACAAATACTATTATCAAGAAAAATATCTACAAATCACTTCTCCTTTCCCAAGGAATGGCTCATAATACTTTACCAATTTCTTCAGGATAACTCTTTTACAGCAAATAATCTTTTATAATAAATCATCTCTACTCCCTGATCAGCAAGCTGCCACTCTCAGTAATGACAATATTCTCTTAGCATTACAGATAAGGGGCGTGACTCCAGTTCAACAATTTCCTTCAACCCTACTTCGTACCTCAGGACTTCCAACCAAAACAAAATTCACCAGAGACACCCAAAATCACTCATGAACACAACTTTATTGTACCTTCACCTACTAAAAACACCTCTGGGGGTGCCTGGGTGGCTCAGTCGTTAAGCATCTGCCTTCGGCTCAGGTCATGATCTCAGGGTCCTGGGATCAAGCCCCACATCAGGCTCCCTGCTCTGCAGGAAGCCTGCTTCTCCCTCTCCCACTCCCCCTGCTTGTGTTCCCTCTCTCACTGTGTCTCTCTCTGTCAAGTAAATAAATAAAATCTTAAAAAAATAAAAAATAAAAAATAAAAAAATAAAAAATAAAAATAAAAACACCTTCTGACACCTCAAGGTCAACCAAACCCAGATGATAACAGAAATCAGAGTATCTAAAAACAAATCAGGAGGGAAGAATCCTTCAAATATATTTCCCTTTTGATCTTTAGAAATTTAAGGTCAAAGTAAACAAAGTAGAAAAAGATTCCTTCTAGAATAACAAGGTCAATGTGAGATAAAAATTAAATCGATTATTTACTAAAAGGCAAATTCCACATGGTACTATGAAAAGAGTTCTGGACTAGGAGTCAGAAGGTCTAGATTTAGATCCAAGTTCTAACATTTACTAGCTGTGCGTAATAATAGCTAACATTTACTGAGCATCTATCTACTATGTACCAGGCACCATTCTAAGTTCATTCATTCATCATCACACACACCCTGTGAAGTAGGCACACTTTTAGTTGTTTCACAGTTAAAGAAATTGCACAGAGTGATTAAGCAACTTGCTCAAGGTAACCTAACAAGTGGTGGAACCATGAATTTGAATATTAACTTAAAGTTTCTGAGTCTTGGCTCTTTTCTCTGTAAAATGAAAAAAAAAAAAAGTATTTGTCCTGATTAACTTACAGAGAGGTAGGTTATGAAATAGTACATGTAAGGGTGCTTTGTAAACTAGGTATTGTGCAAGTGTCAATTTTTCTTTCTGCATTTTCTGTGATATTTCTGCATATTTGTGTGATATATAAAATTGAGTTTTGCATACAGTCTCATAAAAGTTGGAGTTCAAATTAATGATATGCACTGTCTATGTGCATTTTCAAGTGTTTGGTGAATAAAGGGCAGTAATCTAGATACTAAAGATAAACCTTAAAGTTATTTGAATAATAGGCTGAATATTACTGTAAACAAATAATAAAGTGACTGAATATTTTGTTTTCATACATAATTAGCCATGTCTACCAGGAGAGAAAATGATCAGATGTAATATTATTTGCTGATTCTAATACATTCTTTAAATAAAAGCCTATTATTGGGGTACCTGGGTGGCTCAGTCGGTTGAACATCTGGCTCTTGACTTCAGCTCAGGTTATGATTTCAAGATGGTGGCATTGAGCCCTGTGTTGGGCTCCACGCTTAGCGGGGAGTCTGCTTGGGACTCTACCCCTCCCCCGACTCGTGCATGGGCTTTCTCGCTCTCTCTCAAATAAATATATCTTAAAAAAAAACCAAAAACAAATAAAAGCCTATTATACTTACAAATACAGCTCCTCAGACTGTCACTATGATGGCAGGTTCTTCTATTAGTTTGAAAGGTATATAAAAAAGCTTGACCAAAAAATTATAAGCTCCCTCTGTTCTTCCTTGCCCTCTGAGCCAGTAAGAGACAAGAGTATCATAAAACTCAAGTTTCAGAAATGGTGACTTTGTTTCCCACATACCTGAGGAGTGTGAGGGGGTTTCAGGGATGTGGTGAGCTATGGGAGGCCCTCAACTCACAGAGCCAGTCTGTGGGTGGAACTATGGGCTCTGGGGGAAGCAACAGGAGCTCTTAACACTATCACCATCATGACTCTGGGTTGGGCAGAATGGATGGCAGGAAATTGCTTGCTTTCCCACTGGTGCCAAACAGGTTGGGTGAGAAAGGGGAAAACAGTGAGGGAATTTTAGACAGGCCTGGACTGACCACACTTCTTTGGGGTAAAGAGGAACAGGAAGGTATGGGTTGCAGGGACTTACTTGGGATGATTCCATTTTATTTGGCCAGGATTTTACAGGCTAAATTTTTTTTTTTTTTAAGATTTTATTTATTTATTTGAGACAGAGAGAATGAGAGACAGAGAGCATGAGAGGGAGGAGGGTCAGAGGGAGAAGCAGACTCCCTGCCGAGCAGGGAGCCCGATGCGGGACTCGATCCCGGGACTCCAGGATCATGACCTGAGCCGAAGGCAGTCGCTTAACCAACTGAGCCACCCAGGCGCCCACAGGCTAAATTTAATTAATAGATTTTTTTTTCTCTTAATACCTGAGAACACATTAAAATACAACAATTTCCAAAGTGTTCTTGGCTACTTGTCAAAAACGATGCTTCCTGAGCTCTTAAATACCTAATTTTTCATGTTAGAATTTTTTTAATACTTAATCCCTAGTATAAATAACATCACCACCAATTTCACCACCACAAACACCAGTTACGAAGTGCTTACAGTGTGCCAGGCACTTTGCTAACAATAAACACTTTACGTCTCTAAGCTCTTTTCATCCTCACAGTAATTCTGTGAGGTAAATACATGTTTTTGTTCTCATTTTACAGATGAGGAAACTGAAACTCCAAGGGGTTAAGGGACACTTCAGATTAAAATCCAGGTCAGCTTACAGAGCCCTCATCCTTTATCCATTCACCTATACTGTCTTGCCTAAAAATGATGAGGCAAAAATTTCATTATCATTAGTAAATGAGGACTGGTCTGTTTATTATTTATGGTTACTTTTGTGACAGTGATCATTTCACAGTGTTTTAAGTAGCAGAAAGTGGTCACCTGTGCTTTAGTGCTACAATTTAAGGCCTATGCAGATATATTTGCTCTGAAGCCCACAGAACTATATTAAGAAGAATGAAAATGATGAATTTCAAAATCATCAGGAAAAGTTTAGATTTAGCTTTATTTAGGTCAATCAAATTGTCATATTTAGTAAAGATGCCTACTGGCTTTCAATTTATTTCTAAGTTACGTATATGTATTTATTTTTAAAGAATTAATTAATTAATTAGAGAGAGACAGAGTGAGCAGGAGGGAAAGGGAGAGAAATCTGAAACAGATATGGGGCTCAATCCCACTACCGCAAGATCATGACCTGAGCCTAAACCAAGAGTTGGACGCTCAACCGACTGAGCCACCTAGGCGCCCCATAAGTTACGTATTTAGAATAAAGGTACTTGAGGGAGTGAAAAAGCAGTTATCTCACTAAATTAAGATTTTAATAAAATGAATATCATCATCACAGTAATAGTCGACTTAAGCAAGAATCATCAATGGATTCTAAAACCACTGGGTGAATTTGGGAAGGGGATACAAGATATTTAACATACTCCTAAAATATCACTTCACGGATTAATCATTATTTGCCAAGGGAGAGAGGCACTTTTAAAATGGAGGAATCCGGCAGACAACACCTCAACCAAATGATAAAAATCAACATCACCAACATCAGGGCAAACTGACTTAATGTGCTCCTGTACTATGTGCTTCTCAATGCAGCATATCATCTACATACTATTTCTGCTAACAGTGTTTTACTTGAATTTCATTATAAGGAAATAAACAGATAATTCCAAATTGATATTCTATAAAACATCTGACATGGACCTGTCAAATGATACAAAAGATAAAAAGCCTAGGAAACTGTCTAAATTCAAGGACAGTAGAGAGAAATGACAACCAAATTAAGTCTATATTTCGGTGTTAAGGCTACATGTTTGGATCTTGGATTAAAAAAAACAGCTCTAAAGGACATTACTAGAACAATCTGGGTATTTCTTGTTCACAGGAGACATATGCAGAAGCACTTAGGAGTGAGGGGTCTTGATGTCTACAACTTACTCTCAAATGATAACCATACACACACATACAGAAAAAAAAGAAAAGCAAATGTGGCAAAATGCTGACAACTGGTGAATCTAGAAAAAGGCTATATAGGTGTTTGTTGCATTTATTCTTTTTTTTTTAAGATTTATTTATTTATTTATTTATTTATTTATTTATTTATTTATTTGATAGAGAGAGACACAGCGAGAGAGGGAACACAAGCAGGGGGAGTGGGAGAGGGAGAAGCAGGCTTCCCGCGGAGCAGGGAGCCCGATGTGGGGCTCGATCCCAGGACCCTGGGATCATGACCTGAGCCGAAGGCAGACACTTAACGACTGAGCCACCCAGGCGCCCCTTGTTGTATTTATTCTTAAAGCTTTATTGTAGGTTTGAATTTTTTGTTTGTTTCAAATTTTTGTTTAAATTCTAGTCAACATGTAGCGTAATACTGGTTTCAGGAGTATAATTTAGTGATTCATCACTTACATATAATACACAGTGCTCATCACAAGTGTGCTCCTTAATGCCCATCACCCATTTAGCCCAGCCCCCCACACTCCTGCCCTCCATCAACCCTCAGTGCGTTCTCTATCATTTAAGTGTCTTTTATGGTTTGTTTCCCCCCTCTCTTTTTTTTCCCTCCCAATATACTCATCTGTTTTGTTTCTTAAATTCCACATATGAGTGAAATCACATGGCATTTGCCTTTGTCTGACTTATTTTGCTTAGCATAATATACTCTAGCTGCACCCATATTGCCACAAATGGTAAGAGTTCATTCTTTTTGACAGCTGAGTAATATTCCATTGTGTATATCTGCCACATCTTTATCCACTCATCAGTTGATGGACATTTGGGCTCTTTCCATAGTTTGGCTATTGTTGATAATGCTGCTGTAAACATTGGGGTGCATGTACCCCTTCAAATCTGTATTTTTGTATCCTTTGAGTAAATATCTAACAGTGCAATTGCTGGGTCATAGGGTAGTTCTATCTGTAACTTTTTGAGGAACCTCCATACTGTTTCCCAGAATGTCTGTATCAGTTTGCATCCCCACCAATAGTTTAAGAGGGTTCCCCTTTCTCTGCATCCTTGCCAACATCTGTTGTTTTCTGTGTTGTTAACTTTAGCCATTCTGACAGGTGTGAGGTGGTATCTCATCATGATTTTGATTTGTATTTCTGTAGGTTTAAAATTTTTTTTTCAAGATTTTATTTATTTATTTATTTATTTGACAGAGAGATAGAGAGAGAGCACAGATAGGCAGAGCGGCAGGCAGAGGGAGAAGGAGAAGCAGGCTCCCCGCTGAGCAGGGAGCCCGACGTGGGGCTTGATCCCAGCACTCTGGGATCATGTACCAAGCCAAAGGCAGATGCTTAACTGACTGAGCCACCCAGGTGCCCCAAGTAGGTTTTAAATTTTTTTTTTAAGATTTTATTTATTTATTTGACAGAGAGAAACACAGCGAGAGAGGGAACACAAGCAGGGGGAGTGGGAGGGAGAATCAGGCTTCCCACCTAGCAGGGAGCCCGATGCGGGGCTTGATCCCAGGACCCTGGGATCATGACCTGAGCCGAAAGCAGACATCTAATGACTGAGCCACCGAGGCGCCCTGGTTTTAAATTTTTGAAAATAAAAATTTGTGAGGAAAAAAAAAACCACAAGGTCTTTCTGGGGAAGAGAGTAATATCTTCTCGCATTCTCTCAAGAGCTATTTGGTATTTTTTAAAGACCCAACAGTTCTTAAAATCAACTAATGCTCTTAGTGATTTATATGTTTCAATTATCAACTACAATGGGAAAACAATTTCAGTTTGTAGGGCTGTGCCCCAAACCACTGCTACATTCATAAAACAGTAGCTGACCAAGGGACAGCCAATTTCTGATTAAGTGAGATCAGACCCAGAAGGAAAAATCCATGGTCTGGACACACAGAGAGAGATCTGTCCTTGCACAGAATCCAGGCTCCCTGATTTCCTGTGACCTTCCTAGACAGACCTGAAGGGCACCACCCCAGCCAGAACTGCCTGAATTCAGACACTTTTTGGCACAGAAGGCTGTTCCAAACATTCTCACTAACCTTGGCTCTCGGGTCAGAAGACTTACCTGGTTTGCCTCAGGAGTCTTTGTCTTTGGATTCAGTTCAATAGAACCTAAAATATTTATGAGGGACAAGGCATGAAGCTAGGCAATGAAGCTACAAAGATGAAGAAGCCAAGTCCTAGAAAAATCCAACCTATAAATAAATGACTATGGGACACCATGAAAGGTGTTGTGTTGGGGGTGTGTCCTACAGAACACTGCTGAGAGACAAATGAAGCAAAGGTGTCCAAACATCTGGGAAAGCCATAGAACAAAGGCCATATATGAGCTGGACAATAATTAGTCTTCCAGGAAGTAAGGGCATTCCAAGTTCAGGAAGGAGTGCAGGCCAAGGTATCGAAGGTCAAAGGTTTGGCTCATTTGGAAAACAGAGATGAGAGTTCATTAGTTAGAGTATAGGATTGGGGGCAGTGGGTGGGAAGAGCTGAAGCACCTCATCAATTCCCTGCCTGCTACCTGGAGAACACTGTAGGTCTCTGAACTGGATTCCCTATTTATTTTCCCTCTGGGATGAAAACATGTTATTTCCAAAATTTACTGAATACTTACTACGTGCTCTAGGCACGGCAGAGGAATACTAACATAAGCAAGACTTTGTTCTTAAGGAATTTATAAGCTAGTACAAAAAAGTCAAGAAGAATAAGTACATAGAGAATTATAAACTAGGAACAATACATTAAGGATCCCAAGAAGTATTTTTTTGAAGTATTTGTAAAAGTTGTACTTCATAGAAAGAAGACAGATCTTTCAGTGAAGAAGACATGGATAGAGGGGCACCTGGGTGGCTCAGTCGTTAAGCGTTTGCCTTTGGCTCAGGTCATGATCCCAGGGTCCTGGGATTGAGTCCCACATCAGGCTCCCTGCTTGGCAGGAAGCCTGCTTCTCCCTCTCCCACTCCCCCTGCTTGTGTTCCCTCTCTTGCTGTCTCTCTCTGTTGAAAAATAAATAAAATCTTAAAAAGAAAAAAAAAGACATGGATAGAGAAATCAGAGAAATCTTTCTGTAGGTGGTAGCAGATCTTAATGGCATGACATAGTGAAAAAATGGAGGCCATTCCAACTGAAGGAATTAGCCTAAGATAAGATGTAGAGATGGCTCTGCAGATACTGCCCAAATCCATGGATTCCTGAACGTTTCCTGTGGATTCAGAACTAAACATATTTCTTTGACTATATTTACTACCTAGGGCTGAGGCTCAAACATTTTGGTCTACTGTTTTGTGTTTTTTATTGCACTAGTAACTGTTTCTTTGTGGACTTCTGGCTTGGCAGGCAGGGGCGGAGAAAGGTAGGAATGGACAAGAAAACAAGTCCGATGGGTAGAACCACCTCAGAGTTGAAAATTGGCAATCTACTGCCTGTGTTCTTAGTAAAGTCCTGCAATCCAGGGCAGTGACCTGGGGCATTTGGGCTTAAAACTTGCTCTGTTTATGTAACCTCACATTTCCTACATAAAGAAGTCCTTGTGAAGTCTGCCAGTCTGTCAGTTCTAGTCACAGTCAGTTCTAACAAGCACCTGACCATGAAAACGGAGATCAGACTGGGGGTGTGGGAGAAAACTGGTCAAACTAGTTGGGCAGTTTTATTTTTACTGAGCATTTCATTTTTATCAGGGGGGAGGACACTAATACTACTTAACACCTATTAAGCCTAAGTACTGTGTTGGTATGAATGTGCCTTATTTCCTATAATCCATTTAGTAACCCAATGAGTAGTATTAACGCAGATGAGTAAACTGAGGGTCAGAGATTAAATAACTTGCTCAGTGTCACATAGTTAGTAACTGCTGCCCACACCTGAGTCCACAAACACCCAGCTCTTGCCCCCACTGCTTGTTATTCTCCCTCATTCAGCATCAGACAACTTTTAACTTAATAGACACTTCCCTATGATGAAGCTTTGGTCCAAGCCTGCTTCTACAGTGCTTGAACTTTGACACTCTAATTTCTCCTTCTTCTTGCACTTTTATACTCCTCTGATGAGTTCTTAATGCTGTTGCCAACAGGTGTTCCCTGTGCCACCATTTCTCCTTCACAAGACTAAAGCCTTGACTAAAGCTATCCATTCTATTATGAAAGACAACCCAGGTTTTTGTTCTCAGCTTTCAAAATTGTTCACCAGATCCTCTCAGTTTCCCATTCCAAACCTTTTCTTTTTTTTTTTAAAGATTGTTTATTTATTTATTTATTTGAGAGAGAGAATGAGATAGAGAGAGAGCATGAGAAGGGGGAGGGTCAGAAGGAGAAGCAGACTCCCCGCCGAGCAGGGAGCCCGATGCGGGACTCGATCCCGGGACTCCAAGATCATGACCTGAGCCGAAGGCAGTCGCTTAACCAACTGAGCCACCCAGGCGCCCCCCATTCCAAACCTTTTCAACTGACATATCCTCTTTTGGTTTCACTTGCTTATCCAATTCCTATCAGCAAGTCCTGTCCCAATCCACACCCTCTGTGAAAACATTCACCCTGCCTCAGCCTGTCAAATTTACACCTTCCATTTCAGTTCCTGAGAGCTACTCTCTTCCAAAGAACATTCTCATCAGGGGTGGTTTTGACTTCTCTGTGCTGAACAAGCATCTCCCCTGTTCCTAGCATTTCTGTCTGGACATAGCACAACAGGTACTGTTGTGACAGAGTACAGGGTGTCTCTGTTATGTATGTGGCTGCTCAGGCTCTGTCTTGTCGCCTGTATATTCCTCTGCCTACTCCTTTCTATAGAGTCCCTCAAACTATAAATGCTCTGAAATCAAAGACTCGCTCTTATAGTTCACCTTCAGTACAAGGCAGAAGAGATAGGTGCTTAATAAAACAGTTTAAACTGAGTGTGTGCTAAGCTTTTAAAAGCAATAATAGGTCAAAAAAGGACAAAATAAAACAAAAAGCCCACTCCTGCTACTCTGCAGTACAGTTTCCATGTTTTTATAAGAAAATCCTTCCTGAGAATGAAAACTTAGATCAATTAAAATACAGAATTACCTAAAGGGTATGAGTATTGTAAGCCAGGACCTGCTTTTTTTTTTTTTTTTTTTAAAGGCAAAGTATTACTCAAATCTTACAAACTGCAAAAGGTTAAGTACAGGCTAAAACCCTTTAGTTTCCCAACTTGGATCAGTTTATGGAATGCAAAAAGTAGAAAAACTTGGAATCTGGGCCTAAAACAACAGACTTATTTCCATTCAAGTTATACTACAAGGGGAAAAAATGTGAAGTGTGAAAACTTTCCTTTCCAAAGCCAGAGTTAGATAAACTAAAGGAAAAAGAAATAGATGCCATGAATGCAGCCTATGCAGCTTCACAATGACCTATTTTTGTCCATTTAAACCAGAGTCTTCTTTCCTGTTCTTCACACAGGCTCTCTGTAGCTGGCTGCCTCAAAGTTAATCTGAAACTCATGTGGCCTGGCTTGTGCCAGGTTCACAAACCACGCTGGTATTGTATACCATACCCTTCCACAACTGCATGACCTTGGTCCCAGCAGGACCAGCAGTCAAGCCAGCCCAGCCAGCGCAGAAGAAATACATGGTCACCAGAACAAACAGCCACTCAGAAGCACACACTTTACTCAAGGTGGGTGGGAATCATCAGATCGAAAGGCATGAGTTATTGCTGCATAAATCAGCATGACTGCTACTGTTCCTGTCCAGCCGGCTGTGCACCTGAATCCTGTGCCCCTGGACCGTCAGAACTGAAACTGGCTGCCCAAGTGGGCCGAGACAGCTTCCTCCACTCCGCTGCCAGCATCACCAACTTCTGAACATGGTTTCAGAGCCACGTGGTCAATCTCCTGTCCAACATCTGCAGCTGGCTGCTCTCCGTACTTTTGCCCAGAAGCCTCTGCCAACGATGGTAGCGCAGCTGTAGTGACTGCCCAAGAGATGCCAGTTCTTGTCCCTGGCCCCCGGCCCATCACAAGAGGTGAGACTACTGGCAGTATCAAGAGCAGCTGCTTAGTACAGAACGAGGGGTAGAAGGCTCAGGGTGGGCAGAGATTCTTTTGTAGCTCTAGTGATAGCAACTTTGGACACAGACTCCTCTCCCAGGAAGGAGGTTATGATAAACATACCTATCATCATAAAAGCTTGTCAGGCCCACCTTATCCTCCTACTAGTCACATTCACAGCCCCAAGTTCAAGGAAGCAGAACTAAGCTGTTACTTTACTAAGCAGTCAAGGGTTCTGTGGCCACTGTCTTTAGGATGGCCTATGTCACAGCTAGGTATTAAAAAATGAACTGGACCAATCAGATTCCCCTTTCTGGAATTCAAGTAGAAATATGAAAACAATTTTCCCCACTGGAAGCACAGTCAGAGACGAGCACACATGCAAAGAAGAGTTGAGTCACGATAATGGTGGGATATTACAATGAAGAATTCAGAGCTCCCACTGTTTGAATCCCTGCAGCCTGCCACCCCCTAGCATGACACCTCCATGATATCTGGTTCTACCACAGCTCCTACTTTGGGGCTCTCCTTGTTACTTATAACCACATCCCCAACTTGAGGTAGTACAAGAGAACCTCTGATCCTTGTAGTCAAAGAACTCAATTACAAAGCAGTGTACTCACGTCCAGAAATGGTGTGGCATCACCCAAGAGGCAGACTCCCATGGTTACGCTATATGGGATGTAACCCCATGCTCACAGTTACAGCTAAAGGGCAGCTCAGACCCACAACCTCATCTTAAACCAGCTCTTGGAAATACCCCCGTTATGTGAGCATGACCAACAGAACAGAAGAATTCAGGAAAAAGCCAAGGACCACTTTCATTTTTAAAGAGCTGTGAAAGTGTCCCACGGGTCACACAACTTGAGTTGCTAATTTTTATATAAAATCCAGTCTTATAAATAACAGCATAATTTATCAGATTTTATAGTTTAAACCAATATTCCTTTCCCACAAATGATACACACTAGTCAAACAAATAAAAATGACTTCCTTTATAATTCATCAGATAAAATAGCATAAACTCCTAATCACCCAGGTCCAAGTCTGTCTGATAAAAGCCATGCGCTCTTAGGAAAAGACACTTCATCTCTTCGAATCTCAGTTTAAAATAAAGATTATATTTAAATGAGATGATCTTTAAGGAACTTTCCAGCTTCAAAATGTGATAGACTTCTACTCTCTGAGCAAGTAGTTCATCATTTGCAAAGATAAAATTCATTCATTTAACAAATATCTGAGGGCCAGCCACTGAGGCAGGTATGCAAGGTACTGGGCACAGAGCAGTGAACAAAACATAAAAACACCCTATTCTCGTAAAACTTACATCCCGATCTAGAAAACAGAGAAACACGTCAGTTTTTCAAGTCATGATAAGCACTTTGAAGAAAAATAAAATGAGAGTAAAAAAGAAATAAAATGAGGGCAAGAGGGACAAAGAGCAAGAGGATAGAGGGACTGCTATTTTAGATAAGGAGATCAGGAACGATCCCTCTGTTAAGGTGACATTTGAGTAGAGGTCTGTCTAAGGAAAGAGATGAGCAGTCCATTCAGAAATCTGGGAAAAGATGGTTTCAGACAAAAGGAAGTACTAAGGCCCTGAGTAGACCTCAAGGAATAGCAAAGAAGTCAGTGTGGCCAGAGTGGTAAGGGAGATAGGAATGATAGGAGATGATGTCAAAGAATACCAAAGATTCAACAGATGTGATCCGAGAGGAAAGGTTTAAATGCTTCAAGTAGAAGATTCATACCAATGTGATTTCTGGCTTCTGCCGGGGTCCATTACATTCCAATCCACAGGCAAAAGTTAAGTTCACACTGCAATGTACCATCTATCTAACTTGGAACTAAGCAAAAATGGTGCTGCAGATATCCAAATTAGCATAAACTTCATAAGGAAAATTGGTTTGGGAAGCCATGTGATATCAAATCTGGAATTATTAAGGTTTTTGTTTCTTTTAACTCTAGTTAAGGTTCTGCCAATTTATCCTAAAGAGAATCCTATGCAAGAAAAAACCACATACAAGGACATATTAACAGGAGGGAACATTATTTATAATAGCCTAAATAACCAACAAGCAAGAAAATTAAGGTGTAACAATAGGCTAGGCAGACTCTTGAAAAATATAAAAATTATGTAGTAACATGGCAGGGAAGAAGGAAGATATAAAACTGTATTTCTTTCTTTTTTTTTTTTTTAAGAATTTATTTATTTATTTGAGAGAGAGAGCACATGAGAGGGCGGAGGGTCAGAGGGAGAAGCAGACTCCCCACTGAGCAGGGAGCCTGATGCGGGACTCAATCCTGGGACTCCAGGATTGTGACCTGAGCCGAAGGCAGTCGCTTAACCAACTGAGCCACCCAGGGGCCCAGAAAACTGTATTTCTGCTATAATTACACGCCCCACAAAAAAGGATATATATGAATAGAGACTGGAAGGAAACAAAAAATGATGGTTGGTTCTGCTGGGGAGGCAGGATTATTCTTATTTATAAAATAACACTCGTTCAGTGCAAAGTAGATTTCTTTGTTCTGGTTTTCCTAATTCATTACAATACTAACACCTAGAATTAAGATAACAATAGAAATTCCTATGATCATATAGTTGACAAGAGGGCCACACTCATTTCTATTCCATGATGGTCTTTTTTTTTTTTAACATTTTATTTACTTTTTAATTAAAAATTTTTTTCTTACATAATCTCCACACCCAGCGTGGGGCTTGAACTCACAACCCTGAGATGAAGAATCACACATTCTACTGGCTGAGCCTGCCAGATGCCCCTCCATGGAGATCTTCTCAGGGGAACGCTATAATATCTGATGGTGCTGATATACTTTCTTGAAGTTTCTTTCCTTAGCCTACAAGGCCACAAATACACTCCCAGTCCTTCACTCACCCACATTTCTACTGACATGTTCTCTTTTTCCTTTTAGTTCCTAACAACATTTACTTATTATTTGTTTATCATTTTCTTTTCCCTGTTCTCTATAAAGATGACTCTCAAGAGATGTGTGTCTCCAGCCCCAGTCTCCTTTCCCAAACTACCTGATCACAATCTCATTGCCTATTAGTAATTTCCTCTCAGATCAGATGTGAGAACACACCAAACTCTACATGTCTTTAATCAAACTGTCACATGATCAAACTGGTTTTCTCTCAATTGACTCCCCTACATTCAACAGTATCATGATTCTTCCATTAAGCAGAAGTAATTTTAGCACAACCCTACCATCAAAGTCTACCACCATCATGACCTACTCTCATTCAGAACCACTGGTCTCTTACTGCCTCTGTTCTAGTAACATCTCAACGCTAATATCTTAGGTCTTTGCAGTCCTTATTACTGCTTATAAGCTGGATTAAAGAAAATTCCTGAATAGTTTTTCTGACCCTGGCTAAAACACCAAAATCAAATAAACTCAACCACCTCTCCCTTGCTTAAAAAAAAAAATAAAGGTTTCAATGATATCTAGGTACTATGAAAGTACTCTATATACATTTTCTTATTTAATCCTCATAACAAACTAGAATCAGACACTATTATTTCCATTTTGTAGATTAAAAAAATAGAGATTTAGGAAAATAACTAGCCCAGGGACATAGATATGGCAAGTAGTGGAACAGGAATCCAACCCAGACAGCTTACTCCAGAGCCTTTATTCTTGATAACTGGTTACTCGGCTTAAGTCCTAGGCTTGGCAGTCAGGCTACCACATAATCCTGCCTTAATTAAGCCTGCTGCCTACCTCTGGGCCATTCTTATTCCCAAATGAGAATAGTAGAGGGCAATACTTAAGAGCCTTGGGCTCTGAGGCCAGCCTACTTAGGCTCAAATCCCAGCTCTACCAATTAACACATGACCATGGACAAACTGCCCTCTTTTAAATCTGTTTCTTCTTCTATATAAAACGGGAATGCTAAGGGTGCCTACCTTGTGCAGTTGGGAAGATTAAACATGATTTAGAAAATAGTAACCCAATGCCTGGCTGATGGCAAGCCCTCAGTAAAGGTTAGGAATCCTAATTATCATAATTCCAGCTCCCTGCAATTTCTGCCTATTCTTTTCCTGCCTAGCTTTGAAGATGAAGGTTTTGCACAGCCGGCAGCAATCTGTTCCTCTTCTGTCTGCATAGAATATTTTTTGCTCACTTGTCATTAAGCATAAGTTGATATGTATTTTAATAAAAATAACAATATTATTCATAATATCTACTGCATGCAGGGACTGCTTTCATTACCCCACACAAATTTACGAACTCATTTTAATCCTCATCATGACCTTCTGAAGTAGGTGCTATCATGACCCCTCTTTTGCAGGTGATGAAACTAAGGCACAGAAAGGTTAAACAGCAAGATTAAGGTCATAAATAGGCGGAGGAGCCCAGCAAGTCTAGTTCCAGAAACTACGGCTCTTTACAATTACTTAGTATTTCACACCTGTTGTTTCCATGTCTCCTTTAGGAAACTGCAACCTTCTCAAAAACAAGAATGGTTATCTTCTCTACATCCCCCATAAGGCCAAATATGGACTCTTCCACAGACTGACAAGCAACAAATATTTGATGGATTGATATTCCCAAAGCTGCATAATCACTTGCATCAGGACCTAAGCCCTCTGTTTGCATTTATTCTGTTCTCTTACCATCCCTTTTCAATAACTATCTTTAAATTACCTGCACCCAAGCTATTATAAACATAAGTGACACTGATTACCATTCTGTACGAATGTGGGATTGGGTTCCTGCCCTAAGACTTGGAAGAACCTCTCTTTCCAGACCTCACAATTTCAACTCTGCTATTCCAGAGCTAAAAAGTATGCAAAGACAATCTTGGAAAACTCTTCCTCAATAGTTCGGCTAGAGTTGGATTTCTTCTCATCATCAAGAACTAAATGCAGGAAACACAAAGCAAGACTTTGCTTCAATTTTATCAATAGCTATTTGAAAGTATTTTAAACTGATATTTCTATTTGACCCAACTCCATTCTTCCTTCACCCCAAAGACAAACACCACACAAATGCCTTCATGTCCACTCTCTCTGGGGGATGAAATCAATTTAGGGAAGAAAAATAAATCCTACTGTTTCAAGGCTCATTCTTTTGCATCATTTTCTCCTAACATTCCAACCACACTTCATTTATTCAAAGGTACTAACGCCCTTTCGTACTCAGTCGTTCCCATATGGTACTCCTCCACTTGGAACTTGCTTCCCTAACTTTCTAGCTAACTCCTCAATTTTCAGGTCTGCTTAACTGTCATCTTCTCAGAGAAGCTTTCTCCATATCCACACTCTAAATTGGTGCCCCCTTTTTAAAGTCACTGCACTCTCTACTTATCCTTTACAGAACTATCACAATTTGTAATTGTGTTTATTTTTTGACTAGTTGACTAATTTCTTATTTTCCCCACAGGACTATAATTTATGAGGTCTGAGACCAAATTATGAAAACACACATTCTGAACTTCCATGCCTTCCTCCACCTTTCATGCTCTCATTATTGCTCTGGAGAACAACAAGCAACTACCTGCTTGTGGCCTACAGACAAACTGATCCACAGGACTTTGCATATCCTCAAATGGCTGATCAAATACCTCAGTGGTCTTTGTGCTGGAGAGAGCCCCAGACTCCATTACCTCCCACTGTGTTGGCCCAACAACACTTAAAGGGACAACTGATGTGCCTGGTCACTGTTTCTCTACATGGATTTTAAACTCTCCACAGTCCATTGAAATGGCCATGGTTTTACAAACCCTACCCTGTATCTGTACAGGTAAACCTGCCAGATGAATGAATGTGTATTTCATTAGACATATTCTTTCTGAGAAAAGGCGAAAGGGCTCAATAGTGGATGGTTCCTTTCTACTTACACATAAACCAAAATGGACAGCCAAACAAACTGTACCTAACAGCCAACTTAAGGTAACCTAAAGAAAAGTACACTCAGTATGAAGGGCATTTCCAAGAAGGCATGGACCTGAATTAAAACTTAAGGAACTTCAGGAAAAGTAGAAATAGCAAGGGGGCATTATTAAGAAGGCACAGAACAGATGGGATGAACTCCTTAGATGTTCCCAACATTCAAAGCAATGGGCATGGATTCTCAAAGTTACTTCAATCTTGAAATGACACCAAATCTCTTTAGGTCCTCCCAAAACAGGTCAACCTTCAGACTTTAGCTGAAAGACAAAACACAAAAGGAGCCAGCAGTATAATAATTATTTCTCTTCCTAACCCCTAATCACAGGGAAGGCAATCTGCTCTGCAAGGATGCAAGCCTGTGGACCAGAATTGGGATATCTAGATTTTCCTCTTGGCCTTGCTGTCAATGGCCCATCTCAACACTTAACCTCAGTTGTAAAATAAAGGCACCAGATATAATGTTCAACAGTTCTATATTATTATGCTATTATACAGGAATGGCACCAAAAACCATGGAGTTAACAGAATTACTAAAATTTGTACTGCTCATACCAACCCAAATGTTTTCTCTTCAATTCTTACTAACAAATTTAAGTAGGATATTGTAAATATGACATATACAGAAAAGGCAGACAAATTGGGTGATACAGAAACCATTAGACATAAGGTATGACTGAGAGAAGTGAAAATGTTTATCTTTGAAAAGAGAAGACTTAAAGAGAAACTAATAGTCTTTTAAGTACCAAGAGATAGAGGTCACAATGATAATTTATTCTACTTTACTTTATAGGACACAATTGATCAGAAGGGTAAAGATTGCAGGGAAGCACTTGACTCAGTTGAAACTTAAGAATTAGCTAGGTCTAGGGTGCCTGGGTGGCTCAGTTGGTTAAGCGACTGCCTTCGGCTCAGGTCATGATCCTGGAGTCCCGGGATCGAGTCCCGCATCGGGCTCCCTGCTCGGCGGGGAGTCTGCTTCTCCCTCTGGCCCTCCTCCCTCTCATGCTCTCTGTCTCTCATTCTCTCTCTCACAAATAAATAAAAAAAAATTAAAAAAAAAAAAAAAAAAAAAGAATTAGCTAGGTCTAGCAAATATATAGACTTCCTCTAAAAGAAACTGCCTCCTTTGTCACTGGATGTTTCGAAAGCTACATGAGTAGCTCCAAAGACTGTTTTAAAGCAGGAGGCAACAAACTTTCTGCAAAGGTGTTTGAGGGTCACATATAGTCTCTGTTACACATTCTTCTTGCATGTGTATTTTTACAACTTTTAAAAATATAAAAACCATCCTTAGCTTACAGGCCATATAAAAACAGGTAGTTTGCGGATTCCTGTTCTAGAAAAGTGCTTTCCAATAGAAAGATGAGTCACATATGTAACTTAAAATTTTCAAAACAAAACAAAACAAAACCAAAAAACACCAAAAAAACCACACACAAATTTTCTAATATTTACATTTTAAAGGTAAAAAGAAACAGATGAAGTTCATTTTAATATATTTTATTTAATGCAATACATCAAAAAATTATCATTCTAACATGAAAACAAAATTACTAGTGAGATATTTTACCTTTTTCTAAAACTAAGTCTTTGAAATCCAGTGTATATTTAACACTTATAGCATATCTCAATTCAAATCAGTCATGTTTCAAGCGCTCATTAGCTACACGTGGCTAGTAGCTATCATTCTGGACAGAGCGGTTCCAGAGAAACTTGTGCACTCCACTGAGAAACAGAAGAGATAACCTTCCAATCAACACTTCTTTCTTTTTTTTCTTACACTTATTTACTCAAATTGATGAGGAAAAAAATGTATTAGTCAATAAATGACTATTGAGAAGACTGGCATGCTACTAGGAAAAAGAAAACTGGATCTCTTCTTGTGCCTTACTCCAATATGAAGTCCAGACAGAAATGAGAAGTCAATCTAAAAAAGTAAAATACATTCAAAGGCCAGTAAAGAGAAACGAATGTCAAAAAAAGGGGAAGGGGATGTTATTTTAACCATCAGATTGGCAAAGATCGAAAGAGAGTCATTTCCTCAGACTCAATAACTCTGGTTTACAAATCAGATACTATTGGTGGGAATATAAACGTATATGACCTTTCTTAAGGGCAGCTTTGCAATCTGTATAAATATGTACCTCACTTCTGGAAATTCACCCTAAGAGGCAATGATAAAGGGCAAAAAGATGAAGGCACAGGGTATTCACTGAAGCATGATCCATGAGAAGGAACAGCTAGAAGCAACTTAAGTGTCCATCAATAGGACAGATAAAATAAAATAAGGTCATTAAAATTATGTAGGTCTCTTACACAAAGATATAAGAGGGGGAAATGCAGGTTATTGAGCAGCAGGTACAGTGTGATCCCATTTATGTAAAATGCAAATTTTCATATAAATGTTCATATTCATAAAGAGAACATTAGAAGGAAATTTAATAAAATGTATACAGTGATTATGTCTCATAGAGGTAGGTTTGCGATAATTTTCTCGGACACAACTATATATGTGTATCTTCATTTTTTTAATGATGATCACCTGACACCTTTTTTTTTTTTTAAAGATTTTATTTATTTTTTTGACAGAGAGAGACATAGCAAGAGCAGGAACACAAGCAGTGGGAGTGGGAGAGGGAGAAGCAGGCTTCCCGCAGAGCAGGGAGCCCGATGTGGGACTCGATCTCAGGACCCTGGGATCATGACCTGAGCTGAAGGCAGATGCTTAACGACTGAGCCACCCAGGCGCCCCACCTGACACCTTTTATCCCAGAGTTGTTTCTATAACCTTCTCAGCATGATGTTTACTTTTTTCACTAGCACTCTTAGAAATATCTCTTATCTATGTAATTTTACAGAGTGTGTTACATGCACCACAGTGTGGTGAACACATTCTTTCACTGAGATAACATGTCTTGATGCTCATGTGCAACTTGTACTTTTTATACATGTGACCTTACAGAGCATACAACCTACAGCACAGCGTGGTGAACTCACTTGGCTCACTGAAATAATACTACTCCGATTCAAGGAATTATTAGCACTCTTAGAAACACGTTTTAAACATGTGTCTTTACATAGTGTCCACATGTACTACAAAGTAGTGAACACATTCCTTCAGTGGAATAATCAACATGGTGATTTTTATCTTTTCTGATTAATATAAAACTTACTTTTTTTTATAAAAATGATTTTTTTAAAGATTTTTTATTTATTTGATAGAAAGAGACACAGCGAGAGAGGGAACACAAGCAGGGGGAGTGGGAGAAGGAGAAGCAGGCTTCCCGCGCAGCAGGGAGCCTGATATGGGGCTCGATCCCAGGACCCTGGGATCATGACCCGAGCCGAAGGCAGACGCTTAACAACTGAGCCACTCAGGTGCCCCAAAACTTACTTAACTTTAAAAATTCTTGGAGAAAATGAAAAAGGAAATGTTAAAAGTAAACAAACAGCCTCTATTTAAGTGAGTAACTGCTTTTCATAGGTTATAGAGAGAGTGGGGAGAAATATAGGTGGCAAAGAAACCAGACATAAGACGAAGCCACCTGCCTTTCCCAAGTTAAGCTATAATTTCATTCCTGTACGAAGCACAGGAAGGGTATTTTGACTCCATCTTCTTGTGGTGACTAATGTTACATAATAATGTATATCAAAAAAACCCAATTCTTTAGAGATAAAAGACACCCTTGAAACATAGCTACAGTATATAACACATGAAGAAAACTTCCTTTTTAACCCAAAACACTCTTCTATATGATTCTAGGAACTTACCCAGAGTTAACATAACTAGAAAAGTTCCCTGAATTCTGCAGAAATGACAAACTATGAACAAAGTAATATATTTTCATGTCTTCGTAAATTATCAAAAAAAGCCTACCAAACATAAGGGATGAGTTCACGTGAAGAGTTCTTTGCTAGTTTGCCCACCACCCCTCAACAAGCAAAGTCACTTAAAATACAGACATGAATAAAGGTAATTTCATACAATGTCACTTTTCAGCCACTAGGTTTTCCAAGTTTGGGGTTTATAAGATCTATAAAACTACAGGACTATGGGATACAAATAAAATTTGACTCTAAATAATCTTTTCCTCTCCCATCACTGACATTCTTCAAACCCCTAGATTTTTTTCTCTCAAATAATGAAAATTTAGCACAAGGCTCATTCACAACGGATGCACAGGATCTCACTGTCAGTACAAGAGATGCCCTGAAATAATCAGTGTGCTCCTGGGGGAATAGTTTCCAAATGAAAACAGTAAGACACAAAAAGATGATCAACATTAAAATATTTTCTTAATTAGGGAAAAAAAGCCAACTGCTATTTCAAGAAGTAAAAGGCTGTCTTTTATTGAATGTCATGCCAGCTCTCCAACAGGCAGGCAGTGGAGACATTTTAAGTGCATTACCTTTAGGAGGAAAATACGACTTGCTTTCAGCTTTGTGAGGCCAGTCTACAACGAGAGGTCCAAACCTGCGAAAGCTGGCAGTGATCTCATCTACAAAATAAAGAAGCAATCTTAGCAAGAGAAAAAAAAATATTGCAAACAGAATAGCATAAAGCATGTCTTTTTATTTAAAAAATATTTTGAGAACTATTTCTAAAGCATTTTTACAGAAGCCAAACCTACTAAGTGAAATACAATTGTTTGCGGGGCACATTTGGTTATTCTTTTTTTTAAAAAAGATTTTATTTATTTGAGAGAGAAAGAGAGAGTGTGCACAAGCGGGGGGAGGGGCAGTAAGAAGGAAAGGGAGAAGCAGACTCCCCACTGAACAGGGTGCCCGACATGGGGCTCGATCTGAGGACCCTGGGACCACGACCCAAGCCAAAGGCAGAGGCTCAACCGACTGAGCCACCTAGGTGCCCCTACTACATATCCTATAAAGAAAATGTTCCCAAAGTTATAGCTCAATAAATTTACCTTTTCCTTCTGACTCCTGACTCAAAGCAGGTTATAATTTAGCTCCCACTCAGATTTAAGTTGCTACTCTCTCAGCCATGACCTAAACTTTGTCTTAAAAAAAAATCCAATTGATAGATGAGATTAACACTAATATGAGAGCAGTTTGGAAGAAAATGAGTCTCCAGCTCTATACAACTTTAAAGCAATAAGTCTTAAATAAAACTTTTTTTTTTTTTTTAAGATTTTATTTATTTGACAGAGAAAGACACAGCGAGAGAGGGAACACAAACAGGGAGTGGGAGAGGGAGAAGCAGACTCCCCGCCGAGCAGGGAGCCCGATGCAGGACTCGATCCTGGGACTCCAGGATCATGACCTGAGCTGAAGGCAGTCGCTTAACCAACTGAGCCACCCAGGCGCCCTTAAATAAAACTATTTTTAGACTATTCCTTTTTCATCATGAAAAAAGAAAATCATGATAAACTAGAGAAATGTCACAACTAGAACAATGTTGACAAAACAATTGTTTTAATAACATTTTTATAGCAGATCCAAAGCCTACTAGAACTAGAGTTGTTGTTTCTTCCCTTAAGGTAACTGTCACAATTTTATTTCATTCATCTGTTCAACAAATATTGACAACCTACTATGTGCTGATTGGCTTTGGGCATTATTGAAAACTTGCTTTTGGACCGACAGTACCTCAAGAACATTATTAAGAAAAATTCTAATTAGTCTTTATTCTTTTTAAGGCAAGGGGCTTTTCATTAATAGAGACCTATATTAAAATATGAGATGGGATAGTGTGATGAACATGAGCAAAAGCTCTGGAATCAGACTAATTTTGAATGCCAGCTGCACCATTAGCTATATAACCTTGGACGAACTGTCTCCCTCTGATCCTCAGTTTCCTTATCTATAGAATGGAGTTGGTAGGATATGCCTTAAAGGATAGCTATAAGGATTAAAAGAGATAATGTAATGTGAAGCGCTTAGCACAATTATGGGCTTATAAAGAATTTCATAAATATTAACTTTCATTATTATTTTACAGCTTGTCCCCAAATTAATGACTAGGAAACATGAAGCTGCTGGGAGACTGCCCTGTATGAACACATTTGAAGAGCAGACTTGAAATGCACCATCTATTACTTCCCCATCTATCAAATATTTTCATCCTCCAAACACTAAAATAGGAATGTTCCAAAGCTTCTTGGAGAGGAGAGGCAGGGTCAAATCACACAAAGAACAAACCTGGCTTTTATAAAGTCATTAATGAATGCATCGTACCTTCATCAATATCAGGAGGAAGGCCTCCAACAAACACCTTTCTAGAGTAACGTTCTACTCGTTCTCCATTTTGACAACGAGTGGGAGAACTTAAGCCAGATGACAAGGATTGATCGCCGTGACTGTCGTCCAGGAAGGCATCTTCAAAGGGAAAGAGAGAAGACCGACCTGAAACAAATGTGGAAGTTTCTACAGTTAAAATTATTTTCTTGGACAACAAATGCTTTATTAGGAGCCAAAGTGTAGAGTGAATCATACAAAAAAAAAAAAAAAAAAAAACGTATCCTGAACTGTGATTTTTACAATAGGATAAGCGACTGCAGATTTCAGAGCCTAGACAATACCATCATTTTTGTGTAAAGGTATACATAGCACAGAAATAACTGGATTGATACTCAGGAGGAAGCATAAAAAATTACAGCTGTTTTCGCTGCTAAAAATCACCACCTTTTACTCATAGAGTCCCTATCACTGCTACTAAGGGTATTCAGCAGCTATTTTTCCTGTCCGCAGACATTTCTTAAAATAAATGGAAAAGTAATCTTTAGTCACAGATTTTTATTTGCTCAAAGGTTCAGGCTGGATGGCCTTGACAGCAGAGGGAATATTAAACTGATAACAAAGGCTGATAACCTCTCTGACAGCAGGACTAAAGATGATCAAGTTTTCCCTGCCACTCCAAAGTAATCCAATTTGGGAATAAACATTTGGAGTAATAACCGGTGGAACGAATAAATGAGAATACATAAATTAAGATGTGGGAGTACAGATGTAGATGTGGTTATGACATTTTTACCCTACTAATCTAGGCAGTATTTTATATCACTCAAAAAATTATGTTCATTGTTAACTCTTTAGCCAAATAGAGTTTATACAGCAAAGGCATCTACCCATTCCACGTGACCGTAGGAAAGATGCCAGCAGTTCGAGTCTGTTCATAAACGTAACACAATAATGCCATCCGGCATTACAAAATAAAATCTAAGTTTAAAAACAAATATATTTCCTGTCTGAGTCAGTGAGTTCCTGATAAAACTTTCCATTAGGTTACACTCTAAAAATGAACTGTCTTGAACACTTTAACTTCTGAAAAAAAGAACTCCCCTCTAAAATGAATTCATATACTCTTCAAAAAAAGAAGTGTCTTCCCCATTTAGTCTGTCCCGTCGATATTTCCCTGAAACCTAGTTTCTGTGTCACTACAGCCAACTCTAAAACAGAATATAAATAGCCTTATAAAAATACTGAACATTTATTTCTTTTACCAAAAAATGGCTACTAATATAACTGTTTATTTTATGAACAACCCAGGTGGTATAAGAAAGGCACTATTTTGATGTTGGGAGTTAATAAATAAAAGGATCTAAGAACTTTTTGTTCAGCTCTTCCCAGATTAGCTACAAAGAAACAGAATAAAATTTGTCACCTCATGTCACCTAGCTTTCTTAGCCTGGGGGGAACAAACAATAGGCAGTAAATTCTCATCCCTTGATGTCTGTTTTGATCACTGGGGGTAAAAGAAATAGATCTGCAGCAACTATAGGCAAAATGACCTTTCCAAAGACATCCAGAAATGTACTCGCCCAACTGTCAGGTTTGCTTTTCACGGAGTCCACACTCAGTGAGTTATATGCTTACTCTGTGACAGGCACACACCCAAATCAGCCTTTCCCAAAGAAAACTCCTATCCCCATCTCTTACCCTCAACACTAGTAACATGAGATGCTCAGAAAACAAAGGCTGTTGGGGGCAGGGAGGGGGGAGACAACTAAATAATACTGGAAAATACTGCACACCTTATGACCTTCCCAGACATTCACAATCCACATTAGAATACAAAAGGCTGGGAAAAGTTCTGCAGTAAAATAAATTGATCCAGCATTACCTGGATTTAAGATAAAAGAAATGTTAACATATATAACTCAGTGGAAAACACCTGAAGAAATATTTATCCATATTTTAGAATCACCAAACTAGTATGAGTTATTTGAAAGTTCTTGACAAAGAAATCAAGTCTGGTAAGAGATAGGCAGGTGCATAAGTATAAAACAGAGAAATAAGTACTAAGAGAAGACCATACCAAGAGCACAATTTACTGCCCTATGGGAGATGGGGCAGGCGGAAACCTTTAGAGTGATTTCACAGGTAAGGCCACCTTGAGCAGAATCTGGTGGGGCTGGGGGTTTCTAAGGTAAAAAACAAGAATCCACAGAGAAAGAATTTTCAAAACAGCGTTGACCTTTCCCTCCAAACCAGGTCCTTTGGCATCCCCTTCAGTCTCAACAGAAATAACTATTATACACACCTAATTCAATCCAGAAATCTAGGAGTCCTCCTTGAGATCTCCTTTTCTTTCTTACTCCACATAGACTCTCACTAACTCCTATCAATTCAAGCTATGAAGTAAGTCTTCAATCCATTCATTTCTCCCATCTTCAGTCCTAAATCCCTGGGGTCCAGATTGTCATCATCTCTGCCCTGAACTAATGGGTTCCAACAAGTCTATATGACAGCCTATTTAGTCCACTGGTTTCTATCTTGAACCCCACAATGCCTTCTCCACACAACAGCCCAAGTCATCATTTTCAAATATTAATCTGAACACATAGCCACACTCCTCACCTTCATCCTTAAAACCCCTCACTAACATCCCACTGTTTTTGGATAAAGTACAAAAACATCACTGTAAACTATAAGGCCTCTGCCATCTCCTCCAATCACTCAGACCTCCTTTGAATTTCCTGATAATTCCTCCTTGTCTCAGGCACTAATGACAAAGTGTTTCCCCCTACCCCCAAATAAACACTCTCTTCCCAACTCCCCAGTTTTCTAGTTAATTCCCACTAATCCTTCAGGTCTCAGCTGAAAAGTCATTTCCTCAGGTGGAACTTTCCTGAACTTCTAGATTAGGCTAGGTTCCTGTTTCTATCCACTCATAGCACTTCTCCTAACACTTTTTCCAATTACCATTATACTATCATGTGGGTTTTTATTTGGTATCTCATTCCCGAGCCCCATTAAATTGTAAGCTCTATTAGGACAGGGACCAATTTAATCTTGTTCACCACTGTATCTTCATGTCCTAATGAGGGCACATAAAAGGTATTCAATAAATATTAAAAGTGAGGCAGCATCCAAAAAAGGGTAACAGTATGTGCAAAGACATGCTGCTGCACGTATATGCTGGAACACAGCACACAGGTGTGAGAATGGCAAGAGATAGAACCATGTCCTAAGAAACTGAGACCTTTTCTATTGCTTCTATTTGCTCAAACATTATATTCTATACTCTATATTATAAAAGCAATAGGAAATTTCCTTGTTTTCCAAGTTTCATATTTCCTTCTAATACTAGCTTTTTTTTTTTTAAACTTCACTCACTTCCTCGAGACTGATACTCCCATCTAATTCATCTTCCATCCTGTCAGAATGACTTTTCTGAGATGCCTATGACCATGTGATTCCCTCTACCTCACATCCTACAACAGCTACCATCACCTTCACCAGCAATTTGCACCCAGGGAAAGAGGGGATGGGGTGAGAGTCTGAAGAAATCTGGGACCGTCTAGATGAGAGATGAGGAAATCTTGAACAAGAGCTGTGAAGAAGGAGAAGAAGTAGATATTCAAGATGTTCTGGAACAAAGAGAACTCCCTTTGTGCATGGCCAACATAACCACAGCTTCCCCGAATATTTGGCAAAGAAAATAAAAGCAAGAGTTAAATGTAAAAATTTGGACTGTTTTAAAAATTGGTTATGGGTACTTAAGAAACTTGCCAAGGTTTTAAAACCAAACCTCTTATTATTAGTGTTTAGAGTATCACAGACTTTAGTGATAAAGTTGCCCTTGGAAATAAAACTGAAGAATCCACACATATATGATGTTTCTCTGTGGATAAGAACTAAGACTATAGGTCTGAGTCCAATCCCCAGATCTACTTAAGCTGAATGCATGGGGTTCAAATTTGAAATCTGCACTTTTAATAAATTTCCCCAGTGATCTCTATGCTCAAGTTTAAGAGCAACTAAAATGGAGATTAACTGTCTATAGCAGGCATCCACTGAAAGTGATATTGTGTGAAGTGTATGGAGTCTTGGGAAACATCCAAGTTCAGTCAAGTTAAAGAAAGTATATCCTCAGGAACAGAATGTAAAATCTATAATCTAGTCAACCATACTGTAATATGACTGCCTTAAGTGCTGATGGAACAAAAAGTCTGTAGGAAGCATATATTTATTTAAAGATTTTATTTATGTGACAGAGACACAGCGAGAGAGGGAACACAAGCAGGGGGAGTGGGAGAGGGAGAAGCAGGCTTCCCGCTGAGCAGGGAGCCCGATGCGGGGCTAGATCACTGGACCTTGGGATCATGACCTGAGCCGAAGGCAGACACTTAACTACTGAGCCACCCAGGCACACCCGTAGGAAGCATTTAAAAGACAGAAGTGTAGACCAAAAGAAGTTAAGAGGATTTTATCATACCTTTAAGATTACTCCTCTGTGGACAGAATGGTTCGTTTGATGTTTCCATAGCCTGAAAACCATCTATTTCCCTATGCTGTAATTATAAGCTCCTGAAGGACTATTCTATTAATTAATTTAGTACCTTGCTACTGTGAAGAGGTACCACTCTGACTCCTAAACTAGTAGAAAAATAATCAGCCACTAAAATTGTCTTCTGTTACATTCATCTCCGTAAGTTAGAACATTGGTATTCTGGTTTTTCCAGGGTTCCTCATGAGGTTAGTATTTGTACATTCATTTGGTTGGCATAAATCCATTCCCCCCAAGACAAATCATCCCTGGGAAGACTGGTAAAATTTTAGTTCCCACATATGTGTTACTAGAAACTGAAATCTTAAGAGGCTACACCCAAATTGTGTCCCATGAGAGGTCCTACTTCACTAGCTACCATCTCTCTAACACACTACTTTTCTTTAATAAAAACATTGCCCAAGACCAAAATGTTTTAAATAAGCCATGTTACTTCCCCAGCATATTAGTCTGCTTTAGAATCTGATACTTCCCATGTAAAATATTCATATTGAGTATTTCAAGAGAAGCAGGAGAATATTTCCCAACAGCTGCAATTTGGTCATTTGGCTTTCCCTTCCACCAATGGTCTGGTTTATGATATTTATTTTCAATTAATAACCACAATGTAGTTTTTTGTCCAGTAATTGAACAAATAATCTCTGAATGTAGAGGTAACTTAAAGCTATGTTGAATGCTTTGTAAGAGGTAGGAGCCTTGTAAGAAAAGTACAAAATAAGAAACCCACAAAGCACTAGTTAAGCACGAAGACTTGTCCAAAATTCTTGCTTACTTAGGAGGCTCCCTTCCTGCAGCTTATGATGGGGAAACAAAAGCCCACTGGCCATGATGGGTTGCCAAAGTGGCTCAGGCCTCACCTCTAAGCTCCCATCAAAGCCTCTGTGGAGCCTCTGTGGTCAATCCAGCAGCTCCAGCAAAAATTCCAAGCCTGACCATTTTCATCTTAGTTTTTGCAAGTAGCTCAGAAATTAGTCACTTTAGGAGTTTGGTTTTTTTTTTTTTTAATGGATTATGAGGCATGACTCCCCTAAGGAAAAAAAATTGCCTGAAAGTCAGGGTAGTCAGGTTCCAGCTTTACTCTGTAACCTTGGACAAAACATTTCACACATCTGAGTCTCATTTACATAATGAGAGATTTGACCTAGATGAATGGTTTTCAAATCTCTGGGAGCAGAATTCCTTTTATTACACAAAAATCTTTCATAAAACCCTAATATACAAATATTAAAGTATATTTTACTTGGCATTATTATGCGGGTTTCTCTTAGGTATCACAAACTTTATGTGTTTTTTTAAATTTTTTTAATTAACATATAATGTATTATTTGTTTCAGCGGTACAGGTCTGTGATTCATCAGTCTTACACAATTCACAGCACTCACCATAGCACATACCCTCCCCAATGTCCATCACTCAGCCACCCCATCCCTCCACGCCCCCCCAGCAACCCTCACTTAACGTTTTTATTTTTATTTATTTATTTATTTTTAAAAGATTTTTATTTATTTGACAGAGACAGAGATAGCGAGAGCAGGAACACAAGCAGGGGGAGTGGGAGAAGGAGAAGTAGGCCTCCCGCCGAGCACGGAGCCCGATGTGGGACCCAATCCCATGACCCTGGGATCATGACCTGAGCCAAAGGCAGACGCTTAACACCTGAGCCACCCAGGCGCCCCCTTAATGTGTGTGTGCTTTTTTAAGATTTTATTTATTTATTTGATAGAGAGAGCGGGAGAGCGCGAGCAGGGGGAACAGTAGAGGGAGAAGGAGAAGCAGGCTCCCCACCAAGCAGGGAGCCCAGTGCGGGGCTAGATCCCAGGACCCTGGGATCATGACCTGAGCCAAAGGAAGACGTTTACCATCTGAGCCATCCAGGTGCCCCACCCTTAATGTGTTTTTAAATGAACTCTTGAAATCCACCCATGAACCTATTCTCTCCCAGTCCCATTTCAATATGTGGCAGCGCAATTCACCCAATTGCTCAAGCTAGAAGCTGAACATCGTTTTTGAGTCTTCCTTCTTATTTACTTCCCACATTCAATTCTTCAGTTTAATGCCATTAAAAAAGGTTCATTCTACCCTCTAGAATATACTTTCCATCTGTTCATTTCTTTCTAACTCTATTGCCATCACTCTACGCTAAAACACCATCATCTCTTGCCTAGACTACTATTACCTTCTTTCTGAACTAGACAACCCATTTGTCTTCTCACTTCACTTTAAACAGTAGTAGCCAGAGTGCTCTTTTAAAAACATAAATCTGATCATCTGACCCTGTTTTAAAACATTCACAGATTTCCTCTTGTACTTGGACCACATTCAAAATCCTTACCGGGAGCTAAAGCACAGCAAGGTCGTATTTCCTTCCTTCCTCCAACTTCATCTTAATACAACCTACTCTTTCTCCTACCAATCTCAGTCATTCTGGTCTCTATTTTCTCAAATACACAAAGCCCTTTTGGGCCTCACCTACCCCCACTTTTTAAATAAAAGCTTTATGAAGATATAATTCACCTATCATAC
Organism: Mirounga angustirostris; assembly: GCF_029215605.1. Taxonomy (NCBI): domain Eukaryota; kingdom Metazoa; phylum Chordata; class Mammalia; order Carnivora; family Phocidae; genus Mirounga; species Mirounga angustirostris. The sequence continues at coordinate 120,572,575 of NW_026991714.1, forward strand.
AATTCATCCATTTAACCCATTAGCAGCCACCCCCCATTTTCCTTGAACTCTCTCAGGCCTAGGCAAACACTAGTCTACTTTCTGTGTCAACAGAAAGGACATTTAATAAAAGTGGAATCATACAATATGCAATCTTTTGTAATTGCCTTCTTTCACTTAGTATAATGTTTTCAAAGTCTATCAATGTTGTAGCATTTATCAGTATTTTGCCTCAAGCCTCTTAAAATAGCTGTCTTATACTGTCTGGAATTTCCTTTAAAACATTCTAAGGGGGGAAAAAGGGAAAATATGAAACAAGATTGGCAAAAATGAAGCTAACTGATGAGTAGATAGTTCAATCAACTATTCTATTTTTGTGTATGTTTGAAAATTCCCACAATAAAAATTCTTCTTTAAAGATACCTGTTGGGCGCCTGGGTGGCTCAGTTGGTTAAGCGTCTGCCTTCAGCTCAGGTCATGATCCCAGGGTCCTGGGATCGAGTCCCACATCAGGCTCCCTGCTCAGCAGGAGGCCTGCTTCTCCCTCTCCCTCTGCCCCTCCCTACTGTTTGTGCTCTCTCTCTGCTCTGTCTTGCTCTCTCAAATAAAGAAAATCTTTAAATAAATAAATAAATAAAAATAAAGATACCTGTCTATCCATCTTTTGGGTTTCAGTTTAAATAATATTTTTTCAGAGAAAACCATCCTAGGTTAGAGGGACCCCTCCTAGTTTTCTTGCCTAGTACTTTTCATAGTTACTGAGTATGGAAATGTTTGTTTCACTTATTGTCTCTCTCCTACTAGAATGAACACTCTATAGGGAGACAGAACACATCTAGAGTCTAGCACAGCATCTGACCCAACGGTAAGCACACAAACTCTTAATGAATGAAATTAGGGTAGACAGCCCAGAACCCCTCCATCATTGTTTAAGACCCTCCCAGACCAACTTCTTGCAAAAACGAAAAACTGTGATCTTATTCCCCCCCATTTCTCTGTGCTCAAATTCCCATATTACTATAAGGAGTAACATTCAGATATTATAACCATGAACAGTCAGAAATTTCTTCAGCTGTCCATGTTTCACTGAGGGACCAACCACTCTTTTAGTCAAGAAAGCTCATGTAACTGGGTTTGAATTAGCAGAATGACATGTTTGTACCATGGTCTCCTCCCTTGGGAAGGCTTTTGGCACAAAGACCCAAGTTCAACTTGGCACAGAAGTTTGTTTCATTGGATATTTTGAACCTTTGTTATTAACTAAGATTAATACATTGTATCATGTCAATAGGTTTTTTTTTTTTTTAAAGATTTTTTTTTTATTTATTTGCGAGAGAGAGAATGAGAGACAGAGAGCATGAGAGGGAGGAGGGTCAGAGGGAGAAGCAGACTCCCTGCTGAGCAGGGAGCCCGATGTGGGACTCGATCCCGGGACTCCAGGATCATGACCTGAGCCGAAGGCAGTCGCTTAACCAACTGAGCCACCCAGGCGCCCTCAATAGGTTTTTATAGATTAGATATACACAGAAGTATATTTTACAATAGTAACTCCAATCCAACAGTAACTCCTATAGTAAAGTAACTGATCATTCTTTGTATTTGCTCATTTACATTGTTTACAAAGATCTTTTATATTTTCCTTGCTGCTTTTTAAACAATTCTGTTAAACATCAAGAGCACTGGCACAGCCAACATGGCTACTTATGAACAGAAGTCTCCCAGAGATCTTAAGAGCTCATGTCAAATGAAAAACACAACATACATTTTAATCAGGTGTGAAATGTGTAGGTAAAGTTCTTGTAGGACACTATCTGTTAGACCAGTTTCTAACAGGGTCAGCAGTTATACAGGAAGGCACATACCAAAGCTTGTGAAAGTCAAAATACTCCAGAAATAAAATGATAAAATTACTTGGGGTCACTTCGATTCCATAAGGGAATATGGGAAGAGAAATCAACGTTTCTCTAAAGGAACATATCTTTAAAATAAAAGTGGGTATAATAGGAAATATACTTGGATATTTAAATACTTTATATACAATCACTCACTTTTTTTTTTAAGATTTTATTTATTTATTTGAGAGAGAGAGAATGAGAGAGAGCAAGCACATGAGAGGGGGGAGGGTCAGAGGGAGAAGCAGAATCCCTTCCGAGCAGGGAGCCCGATGCGGGACTCGATCCCGGGACTCCAGGATCATGACCTGAGCTGAAGGCAGTTGCTTAACCAACTGAGCCACCCAGGCGCCCAATCACTCACTTTCAAGTTCAATTCTTACACATCTAATTCTGCTTCCCTACTACTGTTTCAACTACACTACTAGAAGAGTTTAGTTTGCCAAGTCTATCCTTCAATACTTGTATCCCCAGCTAAGCCTTCAGCTGATGTCCAGGTTCTCTCCTGTTTTCGTTACTTGATCATGAAACCCTCTTTCGAGAAAGCCTGATATATCTCTGTCTAGGAGTCTTCCCTTTTGTTTCAAAAACCATTCATTAAGGCAGCACAGACCATTTCATTGCAAATTTCTCCTCTCCAGCTGGCCCACAATGCATATACTTAGGGACATATGCCCCAAGCATCTGGTCATGCCAATCTCACCTTGAAGGTTTCTTTTAAGTTGAATCATATACCTGGAGAGGCCTCCTTCCCACTCCTATTATCCAAATAGTTCCTGAAATTCTACCTGTTCCAGGAAGCTTTTCCAGGTTTATCAGGAGAGGTGAAAGATTCCACTGGCCTAATCCTTACTGACATATCTCAAAACTGTCACGGGCAAATCCCTTCACTTTCTAGTCCTAAAATATTTACCAACATGTATATGTAATGTATAGAATATGAGTTACAGGTAATTCTTAATAATAAAGTAACATACATAAGCAAGTTCAGTTTTTTAATTTTTTATTTAAATTCCAGCCAAGATCACTTTTTATGCTTTTTTTGGGAAAGTCTAAACTTTGTTTGGAGGAAAGAAGTCAAGCAATAATATAATCCCTGATTACACAAATAAATGAGCATGAGGAAATCTGCCAGTTCATCAAATATATACTATGTAGCAGTGGCCCAGATTGAGTATGCCTTAGGAAATGAGAGTAGATATGAGGTACCCCTACTCCATCTCACATGCTATGTCACCACATTTAAGGAAGATGAATTCTTTTTCAGCTTTGGGAATAGAAGACTTAAAAGCATGGAACAAAAATTTTCTATCTGTTCTTTTATCATTACAAAAAGTCAACTTTCAGTCATTTAATGTTCTCGCTCTCTCTCACACACACTCTCTCTCTCATCATTATCTTCTTTATCTACAATTACTGAACTGCAGACTTACAGAGAGCAGGGACCAAGTCATTCTAGGCCGTGTTTAGCTTAACACTTGATGCAAAGATGACCATGCTTGTGAAAACAATTAAATCAAACTTTACAAATAAACAGGGGCAAGGTAACATGGAAACAGGAAGAGTAATTTTTTCAGGCACTTAGAAATTATAGGTGATCTTAATGTTCTTGATGTCTGGTACTTAATATACATGATTTGTAAAAATAAAATAATTTTTAAAAATACGATGCCAAACTCTGGTCTGCATAGATGTAGGATGTTACTTCAAAAACAATCCTCAACAATAAACATCTAATAAGTGCTAATTATATGTAGGTCACAGTGTTAGGCACAAGATACAACTGTGCTGAAGAATCAGAGCATACAGAAAAAACAAGAGGAATGTAAGGCAGTAGAAGCAGAGGTAAACATTGCTTGCAAGGCCACTGGGCAAGGCTTCATTGGCGAGATAAAGCTTAAATTTGGCTTAAATGCATGAACTAAGGATAGGCCTTAGATAAGTAAATGAAAGGAAGGGAGGACAGTATGTGCAACAGCCAGACTGTGGTAAAGTACAGAGACTAGTTAGGGGACTGTGAGGTGGGGAAAATGGAGATGATGAGGCTGGTGAAACGGAGAAGCCAGATGATGGGGGTCCTTAATGGAGGAGGATGACATGAACTAAGTGGTGTTTCAGAAAGAAAGAAACAATAGAAGTGAAGAACAATAGAAATGAAAGGGGAAGGGCGAGGCCCAAGACACTAGAGGAAAAATTTTGACAAGATGTGGTAACTGATCAGTGTGTAAGAATTGGAGAGGCTACTCTCTGCTATCTACCTTCCAGACGGTATCTATTTTCTCTGTAAAACTGTCCATTCCTTATTCCTTCCCAAGAGTGATCAATTTTCTAGCAACATGAAAAATTATATGTATAGTACAAAATGATTTCCAGTAATATAATTGTTCATACTTTCAATTTAAAAACAATAAGGTTAAAAATATTAAATGGTATTTATTTCCATAGCTAAAAAACAGTCAACTACACAAATGTTTTTCTTCACCATGATTTGAAAATGAAACTGACTATATGATTCCACCATGAAAGAAGTTTTGAGTAGTAACTTGAATACATATTAGGTTCTGCCAATTTTCATCCATTCAACAAATATTTACTGTGGAATAAATAATAAAATACTACGAATCTGGGGCACCTGGGTGGCTCAGAGTTGGTTAAGCGTCCAACTCTTGGTTGTGGCTCAGGTCATGATCTCAGGATTGTCAGATTGAGCCCCATGTCAGTCTCTGCGCTCAGCACAGAGTCTGCTTATCGCTCTCTCCCTCCCCCTCTGCCCCTTCCCCCACTCTCTCTCAAATAAATATAAATAAAAATAAAATCTTAAAAAAAAAAAGAAATGAAAGCGAGTACTTTCAAAGCAACTTATATTTTTGGAATGCTTTTAGTGTACATGAATAGGTTTTCCTCTCCCATTTTTCACACTATAACTTCACTAACACTCTTAAAGTTGGACAAGATTGGTTTTATTACCTCATAATTTACAGATGATGATACCAGACAGAAGTAATAAAGCAGTGATTACAACCTAGGTCTTTGACCCTAAGTCTCATACTCCTTTGAAACACTACATTAGGCTTAGCCTACCTACTTCATAAAGTTATTTGAATGAATTACAGATATGGAAATGCTTTAGAAAAGTAATAGCATTACACAAATAAAAGCAACATTATTTTGTTTGGGTGTGATCAGGAGAGAATGCAAGTTTTATGGGGCTTAGAGCCTATACAAGTTGGGGATCCACTTCGAGAAAAAGAACACAGGGGCGCCTGGGTGGCTCAGTCGTTAAGCGTCTGCCTTCGGCTTGGGTCATGATCCCAGAATCCTGGGATCCAGCCCCGCATCGGGCTCCCTGCTCAGCGGGAAGCCTGCTTCTCCCTCTCCCACTCCCCCTGCTTGTGTTTCCTCTCTCGCTGTGTCGCTCTCTGTCAAATAAATAAATAAAGTCTTAAAAAGAAAAGAAAAAGAACATAAAGATAAGGTAAAGAACTTGGAGGGGGTCCCCTTGAAAGTGAGGGTCCCTGAAACTTAGGCCTCTTTAGCTTCAAGGTCAACCTACTAAGATCAAGAATTGCCCTCTAAAACCTAACTTTTGTCTTCTAAGTAGTATGAAAAAACTGCAGATAAAGGACAAAAATATATGTATGCTTGGCCTTTATTCTCTCAAGATCATTCATTATAAACCATGTAACAAAAATTTCCAGGTAGAAATAGTCTTTGCTATGTCTATATTAGGATTAAAAAAACAAACTACCAACTAACAACAAAAAATAACTATAATGAAGTAATGTGAATTATTTTGCTAAAATAAGCTAGAACATCATACCATACAATAATTATTGTTTTACACACATACGGGTATAAACACGCACACACTCATATTTACTCACAATTTGGCAAGCAAAAGATCTCATTAAAAAAAATTTACCTCGTCTCCGCCCATAGCTCCTGGCTGCATGTAAACACAGAAGAAAACCATGGGTATCTGTATCAAAATGGTGAATTTAGAAATAAAAAAATATTCACATAAACCTTTTCTAAGTATTTTCAGTATTAATTAATCTGGAGATACTGTTCAACTTGACGGCAGAGATATTATATTAAAAAAAAAAACCTTTATGAAGCACAAGTTAAAACACAATCTTAAAGAGAAATTCACCTGGATATGGCAGCCACAGGAAAAGATACAATGGGTGCTTAAGTGACGCAGTTTTAGAAGGATTTATATTGTGGTCCATTATCTATATCAGATATAGATAAATAGAGTTCTTTTAAATTTTTTTCTGATTTATAAATCTTCATTTGCACTATATATTACCATCAGACATCACTTTAAAGAAATTCCATTCATTCTAATTCAAAACTGTAGCATGTGGTGGTCATTCTGAATTTCTTCACACATGCGCGCACACACACCTACACACACACGCACCCCATAAGCAGAGTCCTCCGGAAACCACATAGAAATTTTACACACAATTAACTCTGGTTTTACAGAATACGTTTGTGTGAAAATTTCAGTGAAGCTTCTCATGATCTCCCCATTTACTTTCCAGACAGTATGACAGATAGGGAGAAAATGACGTCTTTTCACCTAAGTGAACTGAGAAAGTAGAAAGGGATTAAGGTACGAGGTACATCCAGGTCAGGTTGAAAAATAGAGTGCTTTGAAGATTTCCTTCCCTTTCAAAACTCAAGGCCCACAGAACACATTATTACAACATTTAATAGAGCTAGACTATGGTATCATACATAAATTGCTAGGAGATCCTGTCATCTAAAGTAACTTTCAAAGTAGAAAGTTTTTCAAATTTGAAAACTCGAGGTCTATCAAATAAATAAGAACTTGATTTAATTCATCTTTTGAAGCATGACATGTTATAATATTAGCTCAACACAAATCAAAACAAAAAACAAAGATAATTTGTGGTGACATATGCAGTACAAGGTAGTACTAAAGAAAACTATTTCTCTCCTAGAAAAAGAATTCAGACTTTTCAGCTGGAAAGTTGAAATACCAGTTGGCCAATCTCATCTTCTGCTAGTTCCCTTTTTTCTTCAGACATCATACCGTCACCTACATACATTTGGCCTCTTCACTTTCCCAGTAGATAAATAGTAAAAAGGATTTTCCAGTTCAAGCCCTACTTTCTCCCTAACTCCTTCCATCACTATAACTCTCAATTTAAAAAAACACAATCCCGGGGCGCCTGGGTGGCTCAGTCGTTAAGCGTCTGCCTTCAGCTCAGGTCATGATCCCAGGGTCCTGGGATCGAGCCCCGCATCGGGCTCCCCGCTCTGCGGGAGGTCTGCTTCTCCCTCTCCCACTCCCCCTGCTTGTGTCCCCTCTCTCTCTGTCTCGCTCTGTCAAATACATAAATAAAAAATCTCTAAAAAAAAAACCAAACAAACACAATCCCTTCTGAATTTACATAGCAGTACTGTTTACATCACTTACAAAAGGTATGTATTACAAAAAAAAAAATTAAGGGGCGCCTGGGTGGCTCAGTCGGTTAAGCATCTGCCTTCAGCTCAGGTCATGATCTCAGGGGTCCTGGGATTGAGCCCCATGTCGGGCTCCCTGCTTGGCGGGGAATCTGCTTCTCCCTCTCCCGCTCCCCGTGCTTGTGCTCTCTCACTCTCTCAAATAAATAAGTAAAAAATCTTAAAAAAACAAAAAGCAAAAAAAAAATTAAGGACCCTCTATACTTTTCATTATGTAGAACCTGGAATTAATCTCCCCATAGAATATATAATAAATGGTAGTTAGTTTCCTAGTTTGGCCCCCAAAAAGCTTACTTCATTTATAATAATATGGGTGAGTTGATACTAATAGCCAACACTTAAAAAGAGATTAAGTATGTGGGCCCCTGGGTGGCTCAGTCAGTTGAGCATCCAACTCTTGATTTCAAGCTCAGGTCATGTTGGGCTCTGCACTCAGGACTGAGTCTGCTTGGATTCTCTCCCTCTGCCCCTACCCCTGCTTGAGCTTTCTCTCTCTCTCTCTCTCAAATAAATAAAATCCTTTTAAAAAGAGAGAGATTAAGTATGTTTTGATATAATACCATTATTTCTTTGTCCTTTCCCCCATCCCCATGCCCAATGATGTCATGTTGCCCAACACCCCCACCTCAAACCTTTAGAGAAGGAAATAAAACATTCTGTATTTCAAAGTTACTCATTTCTCTCCCAAACAACAAATTCCCATTCTTTCATTATATCTGATTTCTGGCCAAATGCTCAATGAAAAAGAATCTGATTAAAATACTAAGGTACAAATGACTCATCAGACCTTAACACCCCTAAAAGATAAATGAGAATGGTGTTCACTCGAGTCTTCAACTGGCAAATTTTCAGGTAATAGAGAACATGAAGTGAATAGATCTAGTCTGGGGGGTGAGAAGGAGCATCCTGAGTTGGGGAGGTGGGTAAGACTTGCAAAAGACATTCTTGGGAGTTTTAGTCAAAGTTTCCTTAAATAGTTCATGATTTTTATGGATTTTTTTTTCTTTTTCCATTTCTAATCAAATACAGTAAATTGGCTCACACTGGCCTGGTGACTGATATGGGGGCAAGATAACATATGGAATAGGCAGCCAATTTAAAGTGATGATGTGAGATGCTTCAGTTTTCATCATTCATTGTGGAATTTTTTTTTTAAATTTTATTTATTTATTTGAGACAGAGAGAATGAGAGAGAGAGCATGAGAGGGGGGAGGGTCAGAGAGAGAAGCAGACTCCCTGCCGAGCAGGGAGCCCGATGCGGGACTCGATCCTGGGACTCCAGGATCATGACCTGAGCCGAAGGCAGTCGTTTAACCAACTGAGCCACCCAGGCGCCCCGATTGTGGAATTTAATTATGTGCTACCCTGGTTCTATTTTCAGTATTTTATCTATGATCCCTATGGTGATTATTATTATAGCAGCTACCACTTAATGAGTACTTGCTATGTACCAGAACAGTTCAAATGCTTTACATGTATTAATGCCATTTAATAGACCCGATAACTTTATGACATAAGAATTCTTATTAGCTTCTTCTTAATAGATGAAGAAAATGGGACGCAGAATTAAGTAACTTGCCTAAAATCTTACAGCAAGGAAGTGGTGGACTTGGAATATGAATCTAAGCACTCTGGCTCCAGAGTTCACACTTGTAACCACCTCACTCTACTGTTAAATTCCTAGAGGGCAAGGTCAATATCTTGTATTCCCTTTAATATCCTCTCATGCACCTAGTAGAATGCTCTGTACCAACCTGGTATTCAACAAATATAGGTTGTTAGCTGAGTGTGTAATCAAAGGAAGGATTAATACATGCCTTGATGGCCTTTAGGATGTATGCCACCTCTGCTGGTGATTAAAAATTTGCTCATATGAAGGCCACTTGCGAATAGACTAATTAGAGTCAAACTCTTCCCTAAGGGAAAGGTAATGAAATGAACTCTGTGGAGAGAAATCTGGGAGCAAAAAGTAGTGCTTTCCCTTGAGAACAAATATGACTTTTAAACAAAAATATTGGACACATAAACTTATATGAGTCGGTACAAAATGATCCCACATAAAAAAAGGGGAAGCAAATATGACTAATTCCACCTGCATAATATATCTTATGCTAGTATAGATTTATACCAGATATAAGAAGATATGGTATACTTTCAAAATCCTAAGTAGTTCCTCCAAGAACTTTAATTCTTCTTTGTCAACCATCATCATCATTACAGATAAAATTCTTTTTACCATTTCATATGTATTACTTTTAGAACTCAAAAAAAGTACATTTAATTTTTAGAAGTCATGGTAATGGTTACCCTTGGCTAGGGGTATTAACCAGAATAACTCTGAGCGGGGGTTCTGGGGTGTTGCTAATGTTTTGGTCTTGATCTAGGTGGTACTGGTTACATGGGTGTGTTCAACTTGTAATAATACATCAAGTTACATATACTTATAATTTGTGCATTGTTTGGTATGTATGCTACAGTTCAATAAAAAACAAAATACCACATTTTAGATTGTTTCGCTAAGATAAAAGGTTATAAAATTAATGTAGAAAATCCATAATGCTAACATTTTATAGTCTTTAAATCATAAATCTGAATAATTTAAAATTGAAAGCATTAAAGATTTTTCATCCATCACAATAAATATAAAAAGGTACATGTACTTTACAATGGGATATGCCAGAGTTATTCTAAAAATAAGTCTACATGATCAATGACTAGTACATTATGAATGGTACTTTCACTTAAATGTTATGGTTTATTAGGCATATGAGGCAACAAAATAAAATGGATCATCTCTTACTCTTTATGACTTGGCTTGCACTGAGTATTATTAAATGGCTACACTCATACATGTGATTCCCCAAGAGCATGTTATGACCTGATTTTAAAATCTAAACTAATTCTTCAGCTACATGGATTCACCCAAATTTTCTAAAGTTGCTCTAAGCAAAGTAACAACATAAACAGATTCCACCACAGAGGCTCAAAAATGACAGAGAGAGACAGAGAGGGGGGAGAGAGGGAAAGGGAAGAGGGAAAGAGAAAGATCTCTATTCTATTGTGTATCAAAGTAGCATGCATCATTTCAGGAACTTAAGCAGAGTCCCTGGGATGCTGTACTGATGTAAAACAAATGAACAAGATATAAAGACCTTAGTACAACATTTTACTAACTGGCTTGGAAATGTCGGTCAAGACTGTTAAAAGTCAACTGTAGGAACAAATTGTTAATTATTTCCCTTGTAATAAAATGAGTTTCTTAAAAACACCTTATAAACTTGGGGCAGCTGGGTGGCACAGTCAGTTAAGTGTCTGACTCTTGATTTCCGCTCAGGTCATGATCTCAGGGTTGTAGGATTGAGCCCCGCATCAGGCTCCACATGGGGTGTGGAGCCTACTTAAGATTCTCTCTCCCTCTGCCCTTCCCCCCACCTCTCTCTCTTAAAAAAAAAAAACCTTATAAACTTATGTTTTGAATACCATTTCAGTATACAAAATTAAATTCTATTCAAACAGCTAAGCTTCCATCTAAGTATTAGTCACACAAAATATTCCACCTAAGGGGCGCCTGAGTGGCTCAGTCAGTTAAGCGTCTGACTCTTGGTTTCAGCTCAGGTCATGATCTCAGGGTCATCAAGATTGAGCCCTGAGTTGGGCTCTGCACTCAGCGCAGAGTCTGCTTGAGATTCTTTCTCCCTCTACCTCTCTCTGGAAGGAAGGAGGGAAGGAAGGAAGGAAGGAAAGAAGGAAGGAAGGAAGGTCGGTCTTAGAAAAAATTCCACCTAAGATGGGTTAAGAGCTTAAGATTAGTACAAAAATACTCCCTTTCCCTAATTAGATTAATTCCCAAAGAGCAGGAGTAATGGAGTTTGTCCAATAAATGCTCCTCTATCTTTGTCTTTATAACGGCAGAGAAGACACTTTTAATCCAGTGATTCCCAAATCTGGCAAATTATAATTGAAAAGTGATCAATTTTTCCACAAATAATATGAACTTAGTGGGTAAAAATGATGCTTGAAAGGATGGGATACATTTTCAACTGTTATATTCACATAAAGTATTTGGATGTTTTAAAATCTCTTCTTCCTACCCTGCTCACTTTGACTCTTACCCATTTTTCTCAGAAAAATCCTTCTATTCAATTTGGAAGCCTAAAAAGCAACACAAACAACTATCATAATATACATTTTCAGATGGGTAAACTGAGGCCCAGAAAGGATGACTGGCTCCAGGCTGTTCAGGTACACAGAGCTGGGACTGAATCCAGGTCCACACTGGTTCTAAGGCATTTATTCTTTTTTTAAGTTGAGGTATTATTTACATTCAGTAAAACTCATCCCCTGTAAATGTACAGTTTGACTAATTTTGGTAATCACATATAGTTGTGTCACCACTGTGTTCCATCATACAGAACAGTTCATCTTCCTAAAAAACTTCCTTGTGCCCCTTTGCTGTTGATCCCATCCCCCAACCTGTGGTCCCTAGCAAACATTAATCTGCTTTTTTAAAAAAAGATTTATTTATTTTATTTTAGAGGGAGAGAGAGAGCACAAGCAGGAGAGGGAGAGAGAATCTCAAGCAGACTCTACACTGAGTACAGAGCCAACGTGGGGCTCCATCTCACAACCCCGAGATCACTTCCTGAGCCGGAACCAAGAGTCAGTCGTTTAACCAACCCTGCCACCCAGGTGCCCCTTAATCTGCTTTCTGTACTATAGTTTTGTTTGCCCCTTCCACAACTTCATATTAATAGAATCAATGTGTTTGACTTTCTTCAATGTTTTTGAGATTTATCCATGTTGTTACATGTGTTCATGTTTTGTTTCTCCTTATTACTGAGTAATATTCCATAGTATGGAAATACCACAATTTATCTATTCACCAGTTGTTATGGGTTAAAATGGGTACCCACAAAATACATAGGCTGAAGCATCCCCAGTGTGATTTAGTTGAAGACAGGGTCTTTAAAGAGGTAATTAAGGTTAAATGAAGTCATAAGGGTAGAGCCCTAATCCAATAGAACTAGTGTCCTTATAAGAAGAGGAGATACCAGGAATGCTCAGGAACACAGAGAAGGCCAAGGAAGGTCACAGCAAGAAGGCAGCCATCCGCCAGCCAAGGACAGAGGCCTCAGGAGAAGCCAAACCTGCCAGCACTTTTATCTTGGACTTCCAGCTTCCAGACTGTGAGAAAATAAATTTCTGTTGTTTAAACCATCCAACCTATGCTATTTGTTATGGCAGCCCTAGTAAAGTAATACACCAGTCCATGGACATTTGAAAAGCCCTTACTCGTAACTTAGCAAGACCAAAGAGCCAGTATTTCAAACCTCTAAAGTCCCCGAAAGTACTAAGAAATTCCCTTTAGAATTCCTACAACTTCATCATCCTTTAAGGAACTTCTCCAATTTTTTTTTGTTTTATTTTATTATTACTACCACACCACTATTGTTTTCTATTAATCATTACACTACTATTTTATGAATTAAAACCAGTATTTTTAATAGGCATTTTTGTGCATTGGTCAGAAAAATCTAATTGTCATTAATAATATATGAAACTATATCCTGCATCCTAAACAACTGAACTTTTGCAATGTTCTGCTTCACTGCTTACAAAATCTTATAGGAAACCTATAGATTTTAATCAATCTCACAAACAAAACAGGAATTCCTTCTTTAACCAACACAAAGGCATTCTACTTGGTTCAACAGAATGCCTTAAAATCAAGAGTTAAGATAAAAGACTAAGAAGACTCACTTCAGCCTCTTCCATTTTTTTTTAAAGCAGAACTCTCCTCCAAAAGCTGAACCCCAACAGATGTGAGATATTTGTTCCCCAAAGCATTACAAGGACCCAGAGCCCAACCTGTCATGTATCCTTCCCCACAGTGGCCTTTAAAGTACCTCCTTGGATGCTGGGGTTCCAGAGAACATGATTAGAAAACTAAGGATTTATACTCTATGGTAGGACCATTCTTACTAGGTAGAAAGTTCTTTCTAACATGTGCCTCTCTACTATCCTTAACCACAGACCCTAGCCTAATCCCACTATTATTTGAGGGTCATTCCTTTATCTCCTTTTGGTTTTCTCTTTTTTACAGAGAAAATATATTTAGCTACTTTTCATAAGAAATGGTTTTCCATAACCCATATCATCCTAAACATTCTCCTTTGGATAAACCTAATTTTCCAGTAAGACAACACTTGTCTTTCCCAAGCTTCTCATAAGAACATCCAAGACCCTTCACCATCCAAGTCCCCTAACCACCTTCCAGATCCTCATTCCTATTGTTCTACAAATCAGACCCATATATTCCAGTCACACCAATTCAACCCACTCTTCCCACAGTATCAATATAATATAAGCACTTATCTGTTCAGCATAAGAATCTAGATATCCATGTCTTGACATCTATTCTTCACTGCCCCTAAGAAACCCCTAACCTCCTTGTCCCTTTCCACCCACTATAATTTTTCTCCCATCTCATTGAAAATATAAGTTCAAGGCTTCTCTATACCATCTTGCAGTATCCATGCATACTCCGTATTAAGTTAGTTTCCAAAGTATGTTTACCATATAGGTTACTTATAGAATCTCAATATATGATATGTTATCAAAGTAATCACTTTAGAATTTCTAAGCCCATTTCCTAAATTCCTCATGAAAGCAGAAAAAATTCAATCAAAATCTGTATGTCTAACAAGATCTCTCTGGAAATAAACCTCTGAAGAATCTCTGCATTATACTGCTATCTCTACTTGGAGAGAGTGGGCATCCACATCTACTCACATCAGGTGATGTCTATGCACCTTCACATATCTGTAGCCCAATAGCATTCCACTGAGAGTAACTACCACCTTACTTTCAGCAGAACTTTATTAAATGATAGAATAACTGCCCCACCCCACCAAAAAAGGAAAGAAATCAAGAAAAGTCCTGAGAATTCTAACCACATGCCAGAGTATTTTGTATTTTACACAGATCAATCTGTCCAAATCAGGTCAGGCCTACTATAGAGGTATGCACCCAAATATTTGGCATATGTTCTCAACAAACCATCTTCTCTGAACTACTATGTCAAAATCTGATGAGGTCTCTTCATACTTTATATAAAAAATCAATTTCTAGACTGTTCAGGACAAACAATACTTGCTAATCCTACACTTTTGAACTCCAAACAATGTAGGGAATTATACAGAAAGAAGAAAGTGTGAATAAAATAGGAGCCAGTGTGCTCAGGAGTCTAATAAGAACCAAAAGCCCAGCCCCCTGGTCACTGTTCCTTGTGTCCTCCCCATGAACAAGGCTCTTCTCATGTGGGAAGGAGGGTTCTTTCATGGAAGAAAATTATGGAAAAGAAATAACTTGAGAATTTGGGAAGAGCTCCAACAACATGGAATGCTGCTCATTCACTTCACCCCTGCCCTGACCTCCCCAAAACAGCTTCCTTTTCTGACCTGGACTTGCGAAAACCTCAGAGAATAAAGAATAGAAGGGAATGCATAGCACAGTCCTTATGCTACTTGATTCCTTCATGCTCAGATAAAGACAGACGTTAGCAAGGAGGAGTGGCACTGGATCTCCCAAGAGGTAATTTCTAATTGTTCTTTTCCATCCACCCCTTGTCCACTGCTCACAGCCAAGTTTCATCCCAAATCAATTAAATTACAGTCTCTGGCACAGTGTTCACAGGTATTTTCTATTTTTATTCCCTTGATTATATAGCTGGGATTAAGAATTACTGCTAACTCTTAAATTCCACATATAAGTGAAATCATATGGTATTTGTCTTTCTCTGACTGACTTGTTTCGCTTAGCGTAATACCCTCTAGTTCTATCCATGTTGTTGCAAATGGCAAGATTCCATTCTTTTTGATGGCTGAGTAATATTCCATTGTGCATATACGTGTGTGTGTGTGTGTGTGTGTGTGTGTATCCCACATCTTCTCTATCCATTCATCTGTCGATGGATATCTGGGCTCTCTCCATATTTTGGCTATTGTGGGCATTGCTGCTATAAACATTGGGGTGCATGTGCCCCTTCAAATTACTGTTTATATCCTTTGGATAAATACCCAGTAGTAAAACAGATGAACATAGGGGAAGGGAAGGAAAAATAAAATAAGATGAAAATTGAGAGGAAGGAAAACCATAAGAGACTCTTAACTCTAGAAAACAAACTGAGGGTTGCTGGAAGGGAGGTGGGTGGGGGGATGAGGTAACTGGGTGATGGCCATTAAGGACAGCATGTGATATAATGAGCACTGGGTAGTATATGCAACTCATGAATCACTAAATTCTACCTATGAAACTAATTAGAAAAGAAAAAGAATTACTGCTAACTCAAAAAGGAAAAAACGGGGACTAGGGGGAAAAGAGGGAAGAAGCAGAGCCTAGCATTTGTTAGGTGTGTATTTCTTGCCAGGTCTGGTAACAGAAGCATTGCACACTTCACCTTACTGTTTGTAAAGAAGGGGTTAATAACTCCATTTAAAATTAAAAAAACAGAGATAACTTGTCTAAGTTCACAAAGCAAATAAGTGATGGATCCGGGATTTACATTCATTTCTGTTTGGCCCCCCAAACTTCATTATTTCCATATTGGGGGGAAAACCCCCTTTAGTTAGATAACAAAGGTATAAGTATGCAGAGGGTAACAGAGAAGGCAAAGTTTCACCTACTTAACTTTACCTAGGGATCACCTGTATACCAAGTTTTTGTTCAAGTCTCAGACTCCCTGTCTGCACATATGAAAGGCCTGAGTGGAAGGGTGGTTAAAATTCCTGCCGTTGACAAGGAAGATTATGTTCTGAAAAGTAAAACTGATCACTTTTGGAAATGCACTCATTCTCCACAATCAATGAAGTATTATTTAGCTAATGTTACTAAAGAAGCTAAATGAAACCTAAGTGATCTTTTTTTGGAAAATCCAAAAGAGTAGAAGTCACACTAGATTAAGGGGCTGGTTGGCAGAATCATCTTTTATGTCTAAGCCATAGATGACTATTCCTTGGCTGCAGGACATCAGCAAGTTCCTTTACCTTTTTCAGAAAATAAAGATACTGCCATGTTTTAAACAAGGCTGCAATGAAGATGAAATGAATGACCATGATTCTCAACTTTTCTTTCCAAGTGCCCCCAAAGCAGAGGGAAACAAATCACAGAGCATTCTGAAAACTTATTAAAATCTTAGGATACCCTTTGAAGTTGTCAGCTTTATCTTAAAAACTGCATATCAATTTCATATATCACTCTTATCACATAACCCATGTTTTGTTTGGATAAGAGAAGAATCCTGGGGTAAAAGTGGCGTTCAGGAAAGTGGATTTTGACCATGTCTGGCAACCCATTATATGCATTACAAAAGCACAGAGGTCTAAGAAAGCACTTTGTAAACTGTTAATTGCTAGATCCATATATATCATTAACATCTTCCAAAAGAAGAGTTAAAACAAATCTTTATAATGGAACTAAGGTAGACTGGTATTCTCTAAGGCTGTTACACTGTGCTTTTCACAGTTTCTCTGAGCTATCTTTCCCTGTCTTCTGGTCTCCAATATATATATATATTTTTTATTCTTATGTTAATCCCCATACATTATGGTCTCCAATACTGAGTACCTACTGAGTAGGTTTGGCACTGCACTTGAAGCCAGTGAAGAGCTGTGAGGTAAAAGCTGGTCTCAGCTCTCCTGAAGCATACATATTAAAGACCAACATTAAACAGTTAATTACAAGTGTGGTGAGTGCCATAAATGGGAAGTCCAGGTTCTACAGCCTACACAAGTGAAGAAAGCAAACAGAGAGGTCTGCAGGGTAAATTAGGTAACTTTTCAGTTTCCTGTATCTTTATTACTGAGTCAGAAGCACCCAATTCCTAGCACTTTAGACACAGTTACACACACAAGGAACTTCTTCCAAAATCCAATTAATAAGTCAAGAATATTTCAGACTACACTTATTTACAGTGTTCAATGTCAGACCATGTAGACTAGGTTTATTGCTCTGTTTTCAGGAAAAGTTTATTAAGCATTCAGAGCATAAACAAGGTGACAAGTAACATTAGAAAAACAATTTTCCCGGGCGCCTGGGTGGCTCAGTTGGTTGGGTGACTGCCTTCGGCTCGGGTCGTGGTCCTGGAGTCCCGGGATCGAGTCCCGCATCGGGCTCCCTGCTCGGCGGGGAGTCTGCTTCTCCCTCTGACCCTCCCCCCTCTCATGTGCTCTCTCTCATTCTCTCTGTCTCAAATAAATAAATAAAATCTAAAAAAAAAAAAAAAGAAAAAAAGAAAATTTTCCCTAAGACAATGAATTTGTGTGTTTGTGCTAAACTAGTATAAAAATAATACACCATTCTTAACAATTAAGTATTTAAAGAAAAGGTTATCACCCTCAACCTGGAGGCAAAAGGTTCTGCTCCTGCCTCCCTTGTCACCCTACCCAATTCACATAGTCTCTGGAACCTCAGCTTCCACATCTGTAAATGAGAAGGTCAAAATAGAAACAGCAATGCCCTTGGGTCCCCTACGACATTCACATACAGCACCCACTTAATATAGTTTGAAACTTGAGTACTTAAAAGTTAGAGAACATTACATATCCCTATAGTTACTGTTTTTCATTTTTAAATTAGCCATCTTTTACAATATATTCATGCCACAGCTGTATGCTAATTTTACTCCTAAATCTGTTCATATGGAAACAACAGCACTAGATCTTGTCTCTAAAAGTTCAAAATACTCAGAGATGACGTCTTTAATCTGAGAATCTCAAAATAATTCCTTCACTATCTCATTACTCTGCTAAAAAATTATTTACTTATATCCACTCATGGTGAGCAGAAATACAATGTACTCTTCAAATTTTGGAAAATTCCATTTGGGATTCTAGCAAACCTGGCTCTCTTCCCATTCTGGCATAAAAGCATCATGTGTTTAGCTCCCTCTCGGCCACTTCCTCTCAGCTGAGCCTTTCCCCAAGGAGCTTACTCCCAGCACAGAAAGAAAGGGAGGAGGAAAAGGAAGCCCTGCAACCACACAGGAGTCTCTGCCCAACTTGAAAGTTCAGAGAAAAACCCTTTCACATTTCCTCTTTTGATTCAACAAATGCTCTAGCAGCCCACAGTTCAAACAGAAATATAAGCAAAATCTTCCAAAATATTTTCAAGAGGAAAAAAGTGGAAGACAGCATAAACTAAAGCTCCAAGTTTCCTGGTGCATCAGCTTTGCATAAGTTGTTTAACAATCAATGACCTCAGAGTTTCTCAAGCAGGTGAATGTCTTTGTGGTTTAAGATATTAAAAATTTAAAACTTCACCTCCTGTAACTTATAACAGACTCTAGTTACAAACTGAAAGAGATCAGAAAACAAATGCCAAGAAAGCTTTTAATTTAAATAAAATTGAAACACTGTTACATTACAAAACTATTGTCTAAAAAAAAAAATCATTCTCTGGCGTATCTTCTCTGAATAAGACTATGCCCCTACTTTCCAAACATAGCAGTAGTGATACCTTATTTGTACATGTACCTAATCTCATCTAAATCTCACAAAAGAATGAGGTAGAGTATCCTAACTGTGCTCTTACAGGTTCTTAAACAAGGAGAGACTTAGGAGATTCAGAGACTTGCTCAGCTAGTTGCCATCCTGATCACATGACTCCTCCAAGATCTAAGCCCTTACATAGGTCCTCTGAAAAAAGGGAGACAATATTACTTCAAAATATCCTTGAAGCTCCATATTAGTTTACATTTTCTAGAATTTTATATTAATGGAATCACCTAGTACATACTCTTTGTCCAGCTTTTCAACTCAGCATAATTATTTTGAGTCATTCATGTTGTTACATGTATCAATAGTTCACTTCCTTCTATTGCTGGAAGTATTCCATTGTATCAATGTACCACAATTTGTTTATCCATTCTCCAATTGAGAAACATATGGATTATTTATAATTTTGGCAATCATGAATAATGCTGCTTTGAACATGTGCATACAATCTTTATATGGACATATATTTTCATTTTTGCTCTTAAGTAAATTTCTAGGAGCAGAACTGCTGCATCATATGGTAGGTGTATGTTTAACTTTGCGTGTGTATATGTTTAACTTTTTAAGAAACTGCCAAAATGTAGCCTAAAACGACTACGCCATTTTACATTACAAAAATTACAGTATGGCACCTTTAAGGTGCCAAACGTCACTAGAGATGGAGCAACTCTAGGCCGCAAAGAAGGTGCATGTCCCAAAGTCAGGGGACAGAGGCAGAAGGCATTTCATACTGAAAAAAAGATTCATAAAAAAAGAAGTGGCATTGTACCCTGGTACAGTCATTGTAGCTTATGAGCAACTCGTAGGTGTGCTGCCTTAAATCACATCAGGAAAACCTTTATTTAAAAACAACCAATATAATATAGACTCATGTTTGGGAAGTCACACGCAAGGAAAAAAAAAAATCTTTAAAAGGCAGCAATAAAGCTGATGCAAGCAATCACAACAACAGCTCACCAGAGCATTATCTCCTAGTCAGGCACTATGCTAAGCTTTACAAGATTTATATATGGCCACTTCAGTGGTCACTATCTCCATTTTCTAGGGAAGAAACCAGAGGCAGAGGAGTGAAGAATGTGGCCCTAAGGTCATATGGCTTGTGAGGCACAGAAGCAGAACTGCTTTTCTTGGCTATGCTAATTTACTGTTCCATCCTCAGGTTCTGCATGCCTTCCAGCCTGCTTGGAGGATGCTTTCTTGAAGCTGAATGATCCACCCCTTCTGCAACACTTCTCCCTGTATCCAATTTCATATCACCAAGGAACTTTCTGATATTAAACTGGTTTTCCAAGCCCAATCTCTACTTGGAAAAAGAAGAGCTGACCAGTCAAGAAACATAAAGTAGATACACTTGGCAGTGATTATCTCTTAGAGTAAATTACCAGACCAGGCATTTTGGTTTTGAACACTAATTTGACCATAAATTTGGTTCACCTGACTAATCATGGAGGTACCAATATCCTTTTCAGAGGATCATCATAATAGAGGAAAAATCACCAAAATCAGGTATCAATCCTATACAAGGCCACAACTGCTAAACTCAACTCCATACCTAAGAGTTTAACAAAACAAAACGAAAAGGTACTGCTGGTGTTAGAAAAAATCTGACTGATAGAACTACTACATATATAGCTGGAAGCATTTTCAGTAGCCTCCTTCCTCCTCCAGCAGGAAAAATAAAAATACATTATGCAAACTTCTAGTGTTTTTGATGTAAATGTGAAGAGATGAAAGGACAGAATTATTACAAAGTTAAGAAAAAATATATTACCAGTTTAAATGGAAGGGACATATTGCTTCAGAACTAATTTTATTTTGGAAATACCAGACAAGTGGCAGGCCTCACTGATGGATCAGAATTTCTTCCCCCAATCGTCCCTTCCATACTCTATAATGCTTAAGGACCTAATATTTTGGGGAAAAGCCACAATTTAGATGTGTCTCTTAGTTTCCTCCCCAAAGGCGGGCCTGCTAATTCTTACTAGATTCATGGTCTTGAATAGGAAAAATCAGTAGATTCTTTGGTTTCACACAAATCTTGCTAGTTCTTCCATACCCTACATGTCTATAGGGTTACCATTTTCTAAAGTTAGTATCCTATCCTCCACTCCCATTTTCTGTCTTCTTGATGACATCAGGGGCAGTGATTCTCAGAGGAAAGTATAACTGGAAGACATGCTCTAAGAACACCAAAACATGGGAAACTGGCCCACTCAAAGCTGGGAAGTAGCACTGAGGAGTGAGAATTCTCACCATGGCACCTCTGTCATTCCCCTCAAGTCAGGAGAGGTTAGAACACGGTGTCTTCAGAAGAGATTTCGGTTTGGTAAGGTCAAGGAAATAAAATAAGGATGGAAGTTTTTTGAAGACACAATGAATGGCAGCATTATGTACAGAATTAGGAAGCATAGATTTTGTAAAGCAAAAAAGGGGAAAAAATAAAGTAAGAAAGGGTAACAAAGAAGGAACTATAACTGACATTTCTTTTTTTTTAAATTTAAGCTTGATTCAATTGTCTTTAATTTTCTCAGCCAGTCCCTTCTTGTCTGAAAATACAATTCAACCCTGTCCCTTTCAATAAGCACCAATAAAGTTTCAGTGATTTCAGTTATGTCTATATGAACACTGAGGGGAAGGAAGGACAGACAAGTCACAGGACAATAACTGTTGGGCCGACAAATGGTAGATATAAAAGGAAAGACAATACCCAGATGTGCTTGTGCATGTGTCACATATGTAAGTCACCGGATGAGTTAGGCTCAACCACACAAAAGGGAAGAAAAGCTTTATCACAGCAAGTCTGTCAAAATCTGTAGGTCTCACAAGGATCTACCAAGGAGGATATTTTGTTTATTCTGATCATTTCAAGTTGGCGTCAACTTTGAAAGAGAGCAAATGTCAAATTCTGGTTGTTTTTATGGTTTACTTTGAGGAGCCTACAGGGCAGCACCCAGACTCATTTGAAGATAGATATACTCTCATATTTGCCGTAATGTAGTAAATATGCATAATTCATCAACATTTGATATAGATATTGGCAAAATGACCCTTTTGGTACTTTAAGAAAATATTACATGGGGCGCCTGGCTGGCTTAATCGTTAGGGCATGTAACTCTTGATCTCAGGGTCGGGAGTTCAAGCCCCACACTGGGTGGGCATAGAGCGTACTTAAAAAAATAGTAAAAGTAGAAGGTAAAAATAAGAAAATAAAAATATATTACAGACTCAGAATCTTCATTCTGAAAACAATCATTAAAGATGACCTAATTCAGTCCCCTTCTCTTACAGATGAGGAAATTTAGAAGCTAAAAGAGGAATTTAAGCATCATGCACAAACTGGAAAGAACATAAACAAAATCTTATTTAAAAGCAGAGAATTAAAGAGAATCAAATCAAAGAGAATCAAAACCTTTTAAAAAGAAAAGTGTCTTTTAGCTTCATTTTATACACAGAACAATGGTAAATTATATCCTCTCCCTCTTGCGAAAGAGGACTCATACCACAGCAAATCAGGTCTTTTCTAAAATACACATTCATCCTTTCAGACAGACATACTACCATACTGTTTTTTCCATTTACATTCAACTCTAGATCCCATCACCTCACTGAAGTGTTTCCACAAAGACTCACAAAACTGCTGAGGCTCAGCAAGTTAAGCATGTTTATTAATCCTCACCCCAATGTGCCTGATTCTAGGGAAAAAAAATAGAGGTACCATAATCTAACGGTAAAGTGACCTTTCTTTTAGAAATTAGAAAATAGAGGTGGATAGTCTGGAATTTTTACAGTTTCCAAGACCCTCCAAAAGAGGGAATACTACTAGCTATTTAGAACAAAATACGCATGCAGTGGATTAGGACCTGCATCATCAAGTTCTGCAAGTGGTTCTCAGCAGTGGCCGCTGCGAGGTAGGCTACATGTCAGAACCAAAAGAAATGCGGAATACGTATTTTAGAGATAACTTAGATAAAATCTGCCCTAAGGAACTCCAATGGTAGGAAGGAAAGGAGTAATATTGTACACATCCCTAGATTTACCCAGTATGTCTCCCATGTGTATCCACAGTCAGTTTGTACATCTGGGAGGATGACAGGGAACAATTTGTTGTCACTCATTTAACAGAGGAAAAAAACCTAAGTCCTGAGAGATTCAATGGCTTTTATGGTCCTTCTAATAACTGACATTTTCTATTTAGAGACTGTTTTGCAAAGCTATTTGGTCCACAGACACTAGGAAGAAGAACTGATGCCAGCCAGACATTTCTTCCAGTATTAACTAATACAATGACTTTCTGGTTAATTAGGTTTTAATGTTCCAGAACTCAATCCAACAATTACACTGACAAAACCATTTCTAACCTGCACAGCTGCTGACCACTTATACCACACAAATTCCACTAATGGGAGACCCCTGATGTCCAGTTAGAAGCACTTGTTGGCTATCTACCAAAATGAGAAAAGTCTGAGTTATATATAAATAAATTGATCTATTCATTCACATTCTCTACCTTACTCCCTCTCTCTCCCTTCACCTGTCTCCTTTCTTCCTCTCCTCCTTCCTTCCCCCACCCCAATGGTATGCAGCAGGGGTCTGCAAACTTCTCTGTAAAGGGCCAGATAGTAAATAGTTCAGGCTTTTTGGGCTCTGCCACTGTGGCACAAAAATAGCTAGCTTTGTGGCACAAAAAATAAATGAATGGGCGTAGCTGTGTTTCAGTAAAACTTTAAACCAGCCAATGGGCCAGATTTGGCTCAAAGGGCTGTAGTTTGTCAACCCCTAGTACAGAGTAGCAGTTCTCAACTTTTAGCCTGCATCAGAATCACCTATAGAATTTGTTAATACCCAGATTTCTCAGCCCCATCGTTAAAGTTTCTGATGCAGCCCATCTGTAGCGGGGCCTGAGATTTTGCATTTTTACTAAGTTCCCAAATGATGCTGATGCTGCTGGTCCAGGGACCCCACTTCGAGAACCACAGGGATAGAATAATGGTCCATCCCGCTCTAAGTGGAAGGTTGAAATGTAATGAACAATTAAGAAAGTGAAAATTCATGCTGTAGCCTTGACTGCTAATTTTATAGAATATTTCATATGAAGACTTACTGTTAAGTGCCATAATATTATCTGTTCCTGGATGATGGAAATTTATTCCCATGCGTCCTAAAAAATAAAATAATTTTATTTTAAGCACAAAGAAAAGAATGCTTAATATAATTTCAAATACATTGTAAAAGATAAACATTATAAAAAGCTAAAACAGATTAATCCACAACAATGCTATAATCTATAACAAGGCCATAGCAGTTACAACAGTTTTTAAATCAAGTCATAAAACATACAAATGAAAAAAATCTTAAAAACAAAGCCAAAATCTCAATAACAAATAAATAAAACAAAATGAAAAAGAAGCTTCCCTTATACTGAAATTTTAAAGCATCTCTCGCATTCCGATTTAAACATGCTAATTGGATTAAGCATTTTATTTAAACAACCATTCATACTGCCCTTCAAATTCAAGCAGCAAAATAATGAATATAAACTTGAAGCTTAGAGGAAATAAAAGATAAATGTTTCACAGTGGCTCAAAAATGCAACATAATTATCAGAATGGCAACCAGAAGAAAGATGGTAACATTTATACGATAGGTATAGTGGGGAAAAACGACCCGCCTAAAAATCTAGGGTTCTTATCCTTTCCCTACCACTAACTAGTTTTATGACCTTGGGCATAATGCTTACCCCCAGACCTTCATTCTTATAGTAACAGTTTTCAAACGTCTGCCCACACTGACTGGCTGCCTGTTTTTGTACACCTCTGAGCTAAGGATCATTTTTACATTTTTAAAGGGTTGTAAAAATAAAAACTAAAAAACAAAGAATAATATGTGACAGAGACCATATGAACCACAGGCCTAAAATATTTTTTCTCTGGCCCCTTACAGACAAAAGTTTGCCAACCTCTGGTCTGTAAGATGGTAAGTCTGAAACATGTTTTAACGAATAGCCTCCAGGGTTAAGAGTGGAAGATGCACGCCATTGGTATGTTTTTCATGAATTATTTGGGAAAAGGAGGTAGATATAGTAAAAGAATGATGAAACAGAGAGCCTTATATGGAAAAAAATGAATTTAGGTTTTCTTGACCAAGCTCTTCAACAAAGTAATTGTTGATACAGTGCTTTTTGTGTAAAGCTAATATACATATGACCTTGGTTCTGCAAAGGTCTTCATGTCCAATTAGATCAAAGGTTATCATGAAATTCTCAGAAAAATGTCAATTTTATGTCATTACTACTGTTTAAATACATGTCAACAGTATGGGGGGATGATAGAGAGAATGCTGGAGATGTGGAAGTGATTGACTTTTACAACAAATACAGTGTTATAAATAATTGCAAAAGGTCAGTCATCATTTGGTATTAATCTCTGTTGTGGGGTACTGGAGGCAAACAGCATTATCGAGCTCTTCTGGCCCAAAAGAGAAAAATCACAGTGGCCAAAACAGAGCATTTGCTTCAAATAAAAAGGAATAATGAATTCTCAGCCAAATCAATTTTTTGCCTAGACAAAGCCATCCTAATCTCTTAAAAACCCTGAGGTCACAGTAATTATTGAAAGGTCATCTCATATTAAGGGATAAGGGGAAAAAAACCCTCATAAGTGTAATGTTGTTTGTACTGTTGGATGTGTGTGTGTGTGTGTGTGTGTGTATGAGAAAGAGAGAGAAATTAAGAATGGATAAATCATCAACAATTGATGGATTCTAAGGAGATAATTCTAATTTTACCACGAAGCATTATAGGACTGTCAATAAAAATTATTTTTAGTTTTTATTATTTTAAACTTATTAGGAGAAAGATATTATATACATCTAGCTCTAATTTTATGGAAACTATTTTGCTAGCATTTATATTACAGTAAAATTATTTTTTAGAATATATTTAAAATCATCCTATTAGTAAAGAGCCATTTTTTAAATAATAGAATTGCCTGTTTTATTTTTTATTGATTTCATAGATCTTTTCATACTTACTAGAAGCTAATTGTGAGGAGTTTCAGAAACTACCCATTGTTTAAAGATACATTTAACAGTATCTATACATGTAATTACTCTGTGTCTTATGTTTTTCCATCTCCTAAGTCATTTCAGAGTCTCTAAAGATTATGGTCTACCCCATATGCAACGAGTGCTACCTCCTACACCACCTTGATCAAAACCTGTAATAGGAAAATTTGTCCTGAGAATAAGGCTTGTGGCTCAGTAGGGAGAATTTACATTGTGGTTTTAGTTAGCTGTATGAATATTCTATTATTTTCAGATAATCAAGACCTTATTTTGGATTCATTACCACCAAATACTAACATCCATAAAAACGAGATGTGATTTACTCATTGTATTCTGAGATATCCAAATGTAACAGTAAATAGTCACTGGAAAGGATGCCTAAAAACCCAACAAGAGTTCAAAATCACTACCCAGCAGAACTTAAGGAAATGGCATATAGAGATGGTCTCTTCAATCTCTGACCAAGGAATATTCAGACGTGGGTGTGGTTTCTAAAAAGCCAGGAGTGTCCCCTAAAATAATAAAGGGTTATCAAGAAAACTAAACAAGCCTTGGGGCACCTGGGTGGCTCAGTGGGTTGGGCATCTGACTCCTGATTTTGGCTCAGGTCATGATCTCAGGATCGTAAGACTGAGGCCCACATCTGGCATCTGGCTCTGGGCTCAGCATGGAGCCTGCTTGGGATTCTCTCTCTCCCTCTCCCTCTGCCCTTCCTGCCCCCTCTAAAACAAAAACAAAAACCAAGCAAGCCCAAATTTAGTTGATCTTCATTAAACTTCTTTTATTTACCGTGCTACAATCGTTTATGGTAAAGAATTATGTGGTTTTAAAATCGCTACATCAAATAATAGTTTTTATATGTTTCTGGAAGCACTGCTGTTCCCACACTTAAAGGGTATCACTCTCTGCAGTCCTCCAGAAGCTGGGTCCTTTTTGGGCTCTTTCCAGGTCTTAGGAGTTTTCAGCTTGAAAAGATGAAACTGAGAGGAAGCTCAGTAGTTTTCTGATTATCGTCTCCTAGCCCACACTGATGACTTCCAATTCAATCTTTCTAAAGATGCAGCAAAAAAAAAAAGAGCCTTAGGCAACGTTTTGTAGATGAAGGCATCAGGATTTGCTGAAAAGCAGAAAACTTTTTGCCTTTCCTGGTATCCTCCCTGATTCTGTTAGTCTTTCTGACTTCAGTGGCTATGTGGATCAACATCATCCACAAAAGATTTTATAAGAGACTCTGTGTCATGCCAGACCCATCAGAACCAATGATTTAAATACAATCTGTTTCACAACTAAATGCAAATTCTTTCTAGTAAAACCACACTTATGGCTTCTTTAAGCTACTTTCTTTACCTCTTCAAAAATTAATGTTTAGATTATAAAATGCAATATATTTTCATCGGAGAAAGAATAGATGATACAAAAAAATGCAAAAAATAAGATCACCAATTAAAGACAAGCTCTGTTAACATTTTGATTTATAGTCTTCCAGTTTAAGGAGTGTTTATGTGTAAAGATTCCTTTCTAAAAGTAGAATTATTTTATGTTTTTTCTTAATATATTTTGCATCTTAAATTTTATAGTTATTATGAGATTTTGAAGGAGAAAATATATAACAGCAAGAGAGAAACGGATTCCAAATTCAGATGAGGCCATTTCTTTTTTCTTCCTTTTGTCCACCAAATACTGCTGCTGCTTAATCAGCTGTGAAAATAGAATCAAGTGTGTGACATCTGGTGATTTTTGTTAATGCAGTCTGGTGCTGCCAGCGTGACATTTTGTCACCTGTCCATGGTCTGCTATTTTTAAATTGTTCTTGTCAGCCAGCTATCTTTTAAGTGTGGTATAAAATATAAGGTTTCAAAAACTGAAAGGCATACTTGGTTTTACAGAGTTAAATGATGCTGTGGAAATCTGAGACTGTCCCACTTTCCCCACTGCACAGGGCCTGATAAATGGGGGTGAGGGGATGGAGGGAGAAGCTGGAGAATAGGATTATGTATGTTTATCCAGACTGTGAAAATCACAGTCTCATAAGCTCAAGTCACATTCATATTTAAGAGGCTAGTTATAAAAAAAAATGACCTCTATTGTTATTCAAAGTTTCAGGGTCCAACCAACCTATATTTTTATATGTCCAAAATAAAACCTGGAAATTTTATGAATCCGTAATTATGAAAGTCATCTCTTCACTTCTGCAGTATGTTACGAGATAGGGAATAACTGCTGTATCTTCCTCTAATCATCCCTATTTGCTCTAAAAAAGTGAAGTCCTTCAGAGACCTTCACGTAATAGAATATAAGTGCTGTATTCTAGAAAAGGTTATAAGAAAAATGCATTTTCTGCTGGGTTGTATTTTCCACCAATTTTCTCTATAAAATTGAAGATACATTCCTTCAGAAAAAGTATCCACAAGATGAAATACTATATTATGTAAGAATACAGTAAAATGGTGTTTTAAAGTCCTTTTAAGGAAAAATGATAAAATTTTGGCACTAAAGTATTCTAAATATGTTCCAAAGAACCAAGAAGCAAAAGCTATGAGCTTAGACCTGAGGTCAAATTCTAGTTTCTTTTCATACCAGTAGTGGATAATTTTTGGCATGCTATCAATCCTTTGTTCCTATGTTTCCTCATTTCAGGCTATACTCTAAAATAGTTAAATCATTTGTTTAAAACTCTCAGATAGGGGCGCTTGGGTGGCTCAGTGGGTTAAGCATCCAACTCTTGATTTTGGCTCTGGTCATGCTCTCAGGGTCCTGGGGTGGCAGGTGTGTCGGGCTCTGCACTCAGCAGGGGTTCTGCTTGAGGATTCTCTCTCCCTCTCCTTCTGCCCCTCCCCCTGCTCACGCTCTCTCTAAAATGAATAAATAAATCTTAAAATAAATAAATAAAACTCTTCAGGTGATTACACTGCTATATAGAAAGGACCACTGGGTCAATTAATGGGAGATATTTATTTTTAAAAAAATCACTCAACTTGTATTTACTGTCCTCCTCTTGTATAGAAACAGAACGATCACTTCTTGCTAACTCAGAACCTGTGCCCCAAACAATTTGTGGACTCTGCTAACTTGTACACAAGACAAACTGCTATGGGCCAAAGGTAGCACAAAAACAGAACTGGAGCAACAATGCAAGTAAGTAAAGAGACAGCATATTTTTCTGGAACAAACTAAATGTAATGAAGATGCACTTTTTCTGAAACAAGGGAACCCTGACATTCCACAAAAGGGGCCAATTTTGTGAAAGGCTATACAATACTAAATTTAAATTATGATGCATAAAGAAAAATGCTTCCATAATACCAAAAGGGTGGCATTTATTTCTTCCAAGTTTCTGTCAATTTAAATGTTTTAAAGCACTATTATCAGAAGATAGCTATTTTTTTCCCCAGATTCAGTATACATTTGAAAAGCAAACCTTTCAATATCAGTTCTCAACTGACACCTGCTCTTTTCATTTTTCAAATTTCAGTTCCATGAATAGTGAGGAAAGTGAAAATTCAAATATATAGAAATGTTTCATCAGGTACTACCCCCAAGTAGTCAGCCAGGTCTACCCTTCTGTTGTAAGAGGGAGACTACATGGGATGACGGAAAGGGGACTCTGTCAAGATATCTGCTATACTGTGCTACCCCAACCAGGGGATGGACCTTGCTTCACAATGTCACCTACGCTGCCCAACACTCTGTAGTTGGTATTTCCCTATTATTCCTCCTTTCATCACTTTGTACTTTTTGAATGTTAATCCTAAGGGAGCCTATGATTAATCAAACGTAATGACCCTGGGTTTTCATAGGGGTTCCCCAGTGGCTAGGTAAACTTTCATCATTAGTAGCAAGCTGGGGAACACCTATAAGAAGGGTACAGAGATGAACTTTTTCCCTGTCTTTACAGCAAACAATTTTTTTTAAAGATTTTATTTATTTATTTGAGAGAGAAAGCATGAGTAGGGGGGAGGGGCAGAGGGAGAGGGAGAAGCAGACTTCCTGCTGAGCAGGGAGTCCGATAAAGGGCTTGATCCCAAGACCCTGAGATCATGACCTGAGCTGAAGGCAGACGCTTAACCGACTGAGCCACCCAGGGGCCCGCTTTTTCCTGATCTTTAATCCTACCTCTCCCAATGCCAGAAATCCCTTTAATCGTCATAGTTATAAGCAAAGTTGTGGACTTCCTTCCCTTCAGCCCACCTGAAAAGAGGGCAGAGGACAATTCTTCTCTCCCAGGCCTCACTCATATCTCTACCACCCCAAGGATTTCTGCACTTAGAAAAGAAAGGACAGTTTTCATTAGTTGATCACCCTTCTCAAAACCATCTTTCTCATTTCTTGGAGGCAATCTCTCAAATAAACAATAGGAAAAGTCATACATAATATGGTAAGAGACAATGGATAATTATTATTATTTTTTATTTTTTATTTTTTAAAGATTTTATTTATTTATTTTGACAGAGAGAGAGACACAGCGAGAGAGAGAACACAAGCATGGGAAGTGGGAGAGGGAGAAGCAGGCTCCCCGCAGAGCAGGGAGCCCGATGCGGGACTCGATCCCGGGACTCCAGGATCACGACCTGAGCCGAAGGCAGTCGCTTAACCAACTGAGCCACCCAGGCGCCCCTACATTGACATTTTTATCACGGGGAAGGAGGTAGACACCTTCTAATATTTCCTACAAACATCTTCAAGGCTGACTTGGTTTTACTGAGCATAAGTATAAATGTGATTGAAAAACTGTTAAAGTTCTTTACTAAAGGAACCTGGGTGGCTCAGTCGGTTAAGTGGCTGCCTTCGGCTCAAGTCATGCATGATCTCCAGGTCCTGGGATGGAGACCCACATCGGGCTCCCTCCTCAGCAGGGAGTCTGCTTCTCTCTCTCTTTCGCCCTCTGCTCCTCCCCTCTGCTCCTTCTCTCTCTAACAAATAAAATCTCTAAAAAAATAAAGTTCTGGGGCACCTGGGTGGCTCAGTCATTAAGCGGCTGCCTTCAGCTCAGGTCATGGTTCCAGGGTCCTGGGATCGAGGCCCGCATCGGGCTCCCTGCTCCGTGGGAAGCCTGCTTCTCCCTCTCCCGCTCCCCGCTTGTGTTCCCTCTCTTGCTGTCTCACTGTCAAATAAATAAATAAAATCTTAAAAAAAAAAAAAAAGGTCTTTACTAAAACAGAAGTCTTATTACTTTCTGAACTTCCTATTCTGTCATTTCTCCCACTAAGCGTTTTTTCCCCTTGATTCAAGAAAACAGTTGAATAAAGGGATTTCTCATTGCATACTTTTTTTTTTTTTAGATTTTATTTATTTGAGAGAGAGAGAGAGTGAGTGGGAGTGAGAGGGAGAGAGAATCTGAAGCAGACTCCACGCTGAGCTCAGAGCCAGATGTGGGGCTCGATCCCACGACCATGAGATCATGACCTGAGTTGAAACCAAGAATCGGACACTTAACCAACTGAACCACCCAGGTGCCCCTCATTGCATACATTTCTAAGATGAAATATTGCTGTGAACATATTTCATCAGGTTCATTTTAAATACATCATGAAGTACTTTATTTTTAATGAATGTGATATCCTGTTATATTTTCTTTACATGATTTAGATACACAATTTTGGAAAGCCAACATAACTTAGGATTATTTTCCTTTCTCCTTCAGGTGATTTTTTATAATGACAAAATGTTTATCCTTCAATAATCACTACTTATCTATGGCAAATACAAAATTTTGACAACTTGCATTTGAAAGCTTTTGACATTTAGCTACAGTCTAGCTAGAAGGAAGTAAATATTGTAGGAATATAAGGTTTAATTTATTACCCAGGCCAGGCAGTAGCATACCACTGCCACTGCCAGTCAAAACTAACTAACTAAATAAATAACATCGGAGCAGTTTCTCACCTCAGGAACTTTATCTGACCTTTTCAGCCACTCCATGAAGTGGGTGCTTAATTTCAATGATGAGGAAACTAAGGCTTTGAAGAGGCTAACTGACTTATCTAGATCAACAGTCAACTAGAGGCAGAACCAGGATTCAAACCCAGGTTTGAATGACTGCAAAGTCAGGGTGAGTTGAAATTTAATCTCCTGCTAAGAGAATATAAAAATGCCTGGAAAGATGTTAATAAAAATAATAATCTTTGCTATCTCTAGGTAGTAAGTCTCAGATTGTTTTCTCACTTTCCTTTTTGTTTTTGTAACATACTATTTGAAATTCCCACACTGAGTAAGAAAGTTGTTTGTTTTTTTTTTTTCTAAAGAAAATCAAGCTCCAGGAAGAAAAAAACAAAATAAGCATACAAAAAACCTATGATTCTGTAACTTGAGTTTTGAAACACTCAGAAAAGTGCTCCCATAGTCAAGTGGGAGAAGAAGATATTAAAAGTAGGAGGAAAAACAGGATGGAGTAGAAGGAAGTGTTTTTGGACAGACTCATAGGGAAGCCACATGGTACGTCCCCTAGCCTACCACCTTTCTCTTAAGCTCTATTCACCTAGATGTCTACATCTTTTGACCCAGTGATTTTCTCTATGAATTTACCTTAAGGAAAAGCTATGTGCAAGAACTTATCCATGGCAGCATCACCTATTATGGAGAAAAAGCTGGAAACAATCTAACAGTCCAAAGCTAAGGCCTATTAATAAATTATAAAGATCAGATAAAAACAAGGATAATGTTTATTATATAAAATATACAAAAATAAGGATACACTATCACATTTATTTTTTTCAGTTACATTTTTGTTATTATATTTTCTCCACTTTTAAAGTCAAAAATTACTTAAAATATTTCCTTTAAAATGCCAGCATCATAATTATGTTATTAGAAGTAATAAGGATCAAATACATGGTGCCATAAGCCAGATCTAAAAGTCTCCCAGCTGGAAAAGGGACAGGAAGCTCCAACACTCTACCCAGAGGACAATGACATGGTGATGTAATTGACCACGGGAAGCAGTCCATTCATAGGAAATCAAGGTGGGTGGTATGATGAACAGAGAAGTTGCAAGCATATTAAGGCTGTAAAAAAGTACATATGCGCCTTCCAACTTATTAGGACATATTATAAGTACAGTGCAAAAGACTTTTACAGATGAAACCTCACATTTACAAGTGTAGCAGAGAAATATATGCAGAGGTAGTTGGACATGCATTAAAAAAGGGGCCACTAAAAATGGAATAAGGTATTTACCCCATAGTGAAGTACCCTCTTTACACTTTGCCACAAAATTCTGGAAATCCATAAAATTCTGGAAAATTATTTACAGACTATAATGTAAGATCCTTTCATAATCTTTTATTGCTAGAAGAAAAGAATACAGACTAAGATAAAACAGGTATGCATAAAGAACAAGGGCTGAATATTTTAGAATAATTAGGAGAGGCTTATAGCTGTTTGTGGTAGAAAAGGAAGACAAATGCAGCCTTAGAAGATACTAAAAACACAAAACAGTCTGTGAATATCATTGTTTTTTTTTTAACACCATTCTCACTTCTAAGTGAAATATGCTCTAAATTACCATGTACCTAATCTTTCAACTGAGCAAAAACGTGGTAACAGTGACTAAATATAACAATGAATAAATAAATGAGAGATTTGTTTTTTCTACTTCTGACGGCCTTAAAATATAGCTTTTTTCAAATCCTTTATTTTCTTCATAGCTAGTTAACTACTTTCTTTTCCCTGGAAATTGAGGAAAGCACAGAAAATCATGAGTGTAACAAGAAAATGAGGAAATGGATTTCTGAGGTGGCTTGAGGAAATGACTATCAGGTGTTCATAGTCAGTCACACCCTATATAAAAGCCTGGAGAGAACCAGAGGGGATCAAATTCCTCACAGCTCCAGAGAACATAAGGGCTCAAACAAGATGGGCATCCTTGTGGCCAACTCTTCAGTTTTCAGATATTTAGGCTCTAAACCTAAGTGGATATTTCCACTATGGTATTTTAAAATACACAGGGCCCCTGAAAGTCCTATAACACATAAAAAGAACTATCTGTAATTAGGAATGTAACATCAACCACTAACCTGAATTTACATGGGGTCTAAAAATAGGAGTCCTAATACTGCTGACCTTGGGACTTTCTGCCTTATATTTAACCCAAAACATTTACACACTTTAAGACATTTTCTTTCTGTTTTAGCCTTAGAGAATGCGAAGAATCACTGGCTGCTCTTAAGTCTGTGTAGTGATACTTCTTATACAAGGAAAGTGATTATATTTTAATAAAATGGAACTCTTTTCTATGAAGTTTTCTGAAGTAGTCTTTGGAGACTGGTTTACTAAATCTCGCATTTCCTTGCAGTATACTTTAACTTAAATGAATTATCCAGGTTCAGCTAAGGATTCCAAATGCACCAAGCCCAGAAAACTTGACTTCTGGTCTCATGCTACCCAACACATGCTTCCGCCAGACATTATGATTAAAGCAATCAACCTTGATTATTGTAGGTAGCTGAACCCAGGTTAAAAAAAAATCAACTTTAAATACATTCCACAATGCTTTACAGAAGCAAACAAAAACAAACGGAAAAAAAAAATGAAAAAAATCACAATTATTAAAAAGCTGATTTTTGTTTAAAACACCAAGCAAGGAATGGACATATGAATATTCCTAACCTGCAAAATGATTCCTCCACATTATATCAGCGAAACTCATTGGTGGGCCACTGGGAGGGTAGTGTTTACCTTTCAGAGGCTCATGATCAGTCCTTATCATATCCATTAAGGAGTTCTCCAACGAATGCAAGTTAAAAGTGTCATAGGGCCTACTCCGGTCCTAAAAATAAAAACAGAACAAGACAATACATAAAATTACTTCATAAAATTAATACTGTATCATTTGCTTCTTGCCATGGATTGATGACATGAATCAAAGTTCCAGATAGTTCTAATAACACACATTCTTTTCATAAGAATAATGATTTGGCAACATTAAGCTTAATACAAATTTCTACAATTAATTGCATCCTTTTCCCCAATATTCTTTAATGTATATGTCCCACTACTTCAGACTTTCTCTCAAAAGAACTTAAGAAAGTAAATTCAAAGGAAAGAGTCAAGTCAACTGACTTTGCCCTGAGCCCTTCACCCCAGCCTCCACCATCAAATAAACATTCTATTCAAATGAACAGAGAATTTTTTATCAAGAGGAAGTCCATAATTAAGAACTCTCAAGTCTACGAACAGAATCACTTTCCTGAAAAATCAAAAGGTGACTGTAATTACAATCTAATTTTATTGGGTATCTTTAATATTTAATACAGATAAGCTCCATACATTAGATATACTCTATAAAACTTAAAATATGTCCAAAGTACTACTAAAATTAACTTTTGAAAAGCACTCACATGAAAAAACTTTAACCCAAGATAGTGTTTTCATGATGCTAGAGTCAAAAACATTTTGAAAATAGAGAGCTAACACAAACTAAGTGAAGAAAAATCATCGTTCCACCATATTTCACTTGAGCCCATGGCAGACTATCATGTACAAATTATTTTTACTGGTCTGAGCTTAAGGGAAGCACAACTCATGGCTTAACATTACAGAATAAATCACATTACAGATTTAGTTTGCTTTTGTTTAAGAAAAGCAAAACAGGGGTGCCTGGGTGGCTTTGTCGGTTGTATCTGACTCTTGATTTTGGTTCAGGTCGTGATCTCAGGGTCTTGAGATCGAGCTGTGTGTGGGGCTCTGGGCTCAGTGCAGAGTCTGCTTGAGATTCACCCTCCCTCTCATCCTCCCATGCCCCCCACACACTCACATGGGCTCTCTCTCTCAAATAAATAAATAAATCTTTAAAAAACAAAAGCAAAACACACATTTCAACAACCACACCAAATCAAACTATAGCAATGAGAGATTATTTTCAGGGTCCTGGACAGTCTACCCAGCCCTGCAAATGATCACTTATCGTCTCCAAAGAACAACAATAATAAGTAACTGTCTGGATAAGCAAAATGGAATATAACAGGTAAAAAGCTCAACTTCAGTGACCATTTTCTAGTTTAAGTCTTACTCTTGGGAAGCTGTTTTTCTTCTGGTTTCTGGAAAGCATGGCTGTATATCTATTCAGTGAGGCAGAAAGGAAAGTGGCATTTCTGCAGCACTGAGCATAAAGGAAGAATCAGAGGATTATTGAATTCAAGAATGAAAGCAGTATGTATACATGCAGATCCTAAGAAGAACTGAGCACCAGGAGGCAAGAGTGCTAGAATAACTACTAACAACTGGGGGCTTTAGGGTACCATCATGATCTACCTCTCCAGTCTGTGCCTGAAATTCTTCCCTTTATACAAATAAGAGGACTGAGCTAGAGTCTTTCTTTCTTTCTTTTTTTTTTTTTAAAGATTTTATTTATTTATTTGACGGAGAGAGACACAGCGAGAGCAGGAACACAAGTGGGGTGAGTGGGAGAGGGAGAAGCAGGCTTCCCGCGGAGCAGGGAGCCCGATGTGGGGCTCGATCCCAGGACCCTGGGATCATGACCTGAGCCGAAGGCAGACGCTTAACGACTGAGCCACCCAGGCGCCCCGAGCTAGAGTATTTCTAATATCCCTTACAACTCTACACTTTTTTTTAAAGATTTTATTTATTTTTTGACAGAGAGAGAGAGACAGTGAGAGAGGGAACACAAGCAGGGGGAGTGGGAGAGGGAGAAGCAGGCTTCCTGCTGAGCAGGGAGCCCGATGTGGGGCTCAATCCCAGGACCCTGGGATCATGACCTGAGCCGAAGGCAGACGCTTAACAACTGAGCCACCCAGGCCCCGTACTTTTTTTTTAACTCAGAGATGAGGAGTAGGGGTGGAGGGTGCAGATGTTTTCAAATGCCAGAGACAGAAATTCTGTTTTTACAAACCTTTAATGCACAAGCCAAGGGTCAACTCCTGTACTAGGCCCAAGTGATTCAGAGATGAATGTTGAAACCCAGTCCCTATGTACAATTAAGTAGTAGGAGAGAGACATAACCAATTAAAATAAGAGAATGACAGGTGTTTTGACAGGGAATATGTACAGTACAATGGAAACTAAGACATCTATTTCTTTAAGAACATGTATGTATTATAATTTTTTAAAAATCACATTCTGAAAAGTCCCAGTTCTCCTGAATCTGACCAGGTATAGAGGCTTGTCTTAGTTATTCTCATTGGTCTTCAGTATTCTCATTGGTAAAATGGGATCTTAACTGTGAAGATTAGGTTGAAATTACTTAAGTATTTATTTTACTCACATTGTGTTTGCCAAAGAGCAAGCATTCAACATTTCTTAGTTTATTGCCACTGCCCCCCTCACTTGCTACCTCCACCCCATTTTTTTCTTTCCTTTTTTTAAAAGATTTTATTTATTTTAGAGAGAGCATGAGTGGGAGGGGAGGAAAAGAGTGGTAGGGAGGGGGAAAGAATCCCAAGTAGACTCCACGCTGGGCTGGGAGCCCAAATGGGGCTCGATCTCAGGACCCTGAGATTATGACCTGAGCCGAAATCAAGAGCTGGACACTTAACCGACTGAACCATCCAGGCGCCCCTCCCCATTTTTTTAACACTCATCAATTATCTGTCTACTATTGGATAAGAAAGAGACTTGCAATATTTTCTTTGGTTCTCCATTTTGGTCTCTATATAATTGAAGAAGGACTTTTCTTTTACCTTTAAGGTCTTCCTGCAGATCATTTGTTTTGTGCTGGGTTCAAGTTATCAGTGGAAACCCCAATTACCTAAGGAGTAAAACTGAATTTCCAGAAATGTAGGCTTATCTGTCTCTATAAGAGGTATCATATTCTTTGTCCAGAGGAAAAGCCACAGGTAAAAAAAAAAAAAAAAAAGAAGTGTACGGATGAGAAGTCAAAATGACAACCTATTTCTGGCACTGACAATCCTGGAATGGATGTCTAGGAGCCTTCTAATATATATACATATATATGTGTGTGTATATATATATATCTCCACGCTTCTACCTAGAGCCCTGCAGGCATGGGACTGTTTCAAAAAAGGCTGATAAGGTGAAGGGACTAGACGAAATGGCTGTTTGAAGGCATTCAAGAATCTTTCCAGTCAGGACAGTTTATTTTTTTCATTTAGTTCTTGATATAATCCTTCAAGGTAGATAACAACACACTCATTTCACACATGAGGAAGGCGAGGTTCAGAGAAGTTTCCAGCCTGGATCTAACCTCAAAGCCAATACCTAAGGAGTACAGACACAAGCCTGAAGAAATTGATCTAGTCCATACACGATAGTTAGTAAATGAAAGTTCTATAGAAGCACAGCATTGCATCTAACTACCAAAAATGACCTTCCTGGCAAGATGGTAGTTGAGTCCCTATCAGAAGATAATATTGGATTATTAGATGACTACCTGTCAGGAAAATTGGAGGGGGTGTTTGGGTGGGGACTCATGCATCTGAAGTGCTACTCAAACCTGTCAGATTGTCAAAATCACATGTAGAATGGTTAAAATGCAAGTTCCTGGGCTCCAGCTAAAACCAACTTAGTCATAATTTTAAAAGAAATGAGTGTCCCAGGCGGCTCTTTTGCCTGGCTAGAGTTGAGAGCCACTAGACTGGATGATTCTTCAAGTTAAGCCTTTACACCTGCACCTGATCTGTAAAATGAGATGGTAAAGTGAGGGAGGGACTAGAAGGATAGCAGCGGAAAGAAACAAGCCTGGCCACTTTGCCAAGGGTCAGCTTTACAGTCTTTTGATTGTGGGGTAGGAAAGCAACTGGTGGTCTGGCACTTATGAGTACATACTCTGAAATCAGCCACCTGATTCTCAAATTCTGGCTCTGCCAGTTGCTGGCATGTCACTCTGAACAAGTTTCTAAACCTTGGTTCATCCATAAAATGATGATAATTTTCCATATGGTTATTTTTAGTACTAAATGACAGAATGTACAACAAGGCATCTGTACCGTGGTGGCTACTGGAATATTAGGGAGAACACAAAGAAACTTCTATGATGCCACCTTACAGTACTGGGATATATTAAAAAACCAGAGGTTCACTAGTGCTCAACAGATGAAAAGATGACAGGTGAAATGCAGGACAAAATTTGCACAGGCTTCTTAATTGAACAAATTTCAATGCAGAGACTTATTTTCTCATTAAAATTTATTTATCTACGCCTCACTGATTTATATTTGCAGCGTACTATTCATCTTGTTTGTTTTATAAGTAGTAAACATTGCTAAAAATAACTGATTAACCAGGAAGCCTGCAAGAAACAGAAAAGGACAGAAAAACTACAAAATTTGCAGTGAAATTCAAGCAGAAATCATAGAGAAAATTAGACCATAATTTATCATTCAACAACAAAAGTTAGAAGTGGCAACTAACCTCTTAAGTTTTTTTTTAATAAGATTTGGTTCTCAATATAGGGAAAATAAGGAAAACATCTTTCTTTCATTTGTTTTTAACAAGCAAACACACCAGGAAGTATTAGAACATTTATAAATAATGCATCCCATTATTGACTCTTTCTTTGAAGATAACCAATGACAAATGCTATCAGTTAGTTGTACATAGAGGGAGCCCACTCCATTGTACAGTTCACTAGCCCTGCTTATTTTCTTCCCTCAGCTTGACTTAATATTAGTAAATTTATCAGGTATTTAATATGTGCTTGCCACTATTCTAAGCATGCTAAATGCATTCCCTCACAACTCTATTTTATAAATTAAGCAATTAAATCTTGGAGAGATTAAGTAACTGGCTCAATATTACAGGGCAGTAAGCAACAGAGTCAAGGCTCCAATCCACTCAAATCCAGACTGTGCTCTTAAGGAGTCTCACTCTACTGCCTTCCTGACTTCCTCCTACTTCCTCTACCTTAAATCCTTTCACAAACATTCCCTCAACCTAATCCTACCACATTGAGAGACGGGCTTCTTTGACCACCACCCTGCTACATAGGCAACCTAATTAATCCTCACTTGCCCTTAGTCATTTACTTATTCAAATGATAGTTAAACTCAAGAAGTAGC
The DNA here is from genome assembly GCF_029215605.1 of Mirounga angustirostris. Classification (NCBI taxonomy): domain Eukaryota; kingdom Metazoa; phylum Chordata; class Mammalia; order Carnivora; family Phocidae; genus Mirounga; species Mirounga angustirostris. The sequence continues at coordinate 120,612,529 of NW_026991714.1, forward strand.
TTATCTACCCTCTAGCATTGCCACAGGCCCACCTCTACCAGCCCTATCCCATTCACCTGCCTTTTTCTTGGGAGAGAAATCTAGGACCCTTTCTACCGTTTCTGGCTTATCCCCAGACATATCCTCTCCTAGAGATACAAGATAGAAGGCTCTAAGGGTCCAACAACATCTGGGAAAAAGGCAGCTCCAGAACCAAATGATAAAATTAATCATGGTGTTTATTATATGGTAGAAACTGGGCTAAATGCTTTATAGCCATGATCTCAATCCTCACCACAACCCTACAGGGTCAGCATTATCTCCATCTCACAGAAGAGAAAACTGAGGCTCACAAAGGTTATGTAACTGCTCAAAGTCACAAACCTAGGCAGAAATCAGGATGTGAACCCAGGTCTGTGACTTTGAAAAGTCTATGCCAGTAATGTTCCAAAGCTTCTACACTGATCAGTTGTTTTGTGTCCCATAAACAATGGGGACTTGGCTAGCAAAAACAGAGGCACAGACAGAATCTGTGGCGCCCAAGACAGGTCTGGGGCGCCTGGGTGGCTCAGTCGTTAAGCGTCTGCCTTCGGCTCAGGTCATGATCCCAGGGTCCTGGGATCGAGCCCCACATCGGGCTCCCTGCTCAGCGGGAAGCTGGTTTCTCCCTCTCCCACTCCCCCTGCTTGTGTTCCCTCTCTCGCTATCTCTCTGTCAAATAAATAAATAAAATCTTAAAAAAAAAAAAATCAAAAGGTGGGTAGATGTTTGAGAAGGCTAGGAAAGGATAATTGGTGTTGTGAAATAATACAGAAAAACAGGAGGAATTCCTGAAGAAAGGTTTTTACGTTTATCATATGGTTTCAACATATGTATGGGTAATAACATTTCAAAGTTAAATGCATTCAACACTTAACAGAGGATTAACTCACAAAACTAGCCATTTCTAAATTTCCACTCTACTGCTCTTATTTTCTAAATTTTTTGTATTGGGGGGGAAGGGGCAGAGGGAGAGAGAGAATCTCAATCAGGCTCCACACCCAGCACAGAGCCCAACACAGGGCTCAATCCCATGACCCCAAGATCACGACCTGAGCCCAAATCAAGAGTCGGACACTTAACCGACTGAGCCACCCAGGCGCCCCTACCACTCTTATTTTCTAATGAGTTTACATTATTTGAAACTATCTCAGCTCCCTATCTACACTATAAACACTGTTTAGTGGTAATTAATATGCTTTCCTTATTTTAAGTGAATATTTAATCATACAACTAATACATAAATCCATTCTTCCTGAACACACACAAACAAAAGACTATTACAGAAAAAGCAAAAGTCTCCAATCCTGCCTTCTTACACTCTTCAGACCACTACGTACATTTGGCATGTATTCTTTCAGATGTTTAAAAATACATTCATATATATATGTACCCATAGAAAAATGTTTTGTTATTTCTTCCCTTAAACACAGAAGTATGCATACTGTTCTGCAGTTTGCTTTCTTTGACCAATATGTGCTTCTGAGATAGGTCCCTTTTAATAGGTATGTTCTTGTCTTTCCCCCACCCAACCATATACACATCCCTCCTACAAAGTAAATGCATAGTGACTATGTTAAAAGAATCAAGTAATCACTTCCATATACATTCTATAAAGTAACTTTTGATTTTGAGATTTCTTTCCCATCCCCCAGTTTTCTCAAAATTTCTGTTCTGGCCCTTTAACTGCATCTCTTCCATGCTTGGTCTACTTTAGCACAATGATTTTTTGATCCCCAGTTTCTATGAAAGACTCTACTAATAATGAAACATAAGAATCCATAGAACTTATCAGTCCTGAGTAAAAACCAAAGAGCCAATACATCCAAAAGTTCAAGATGTAGTGATTTCACGCACAGAATCTGCTTAAGAGTACCATAAAGAATAGACAGGACATGTAATAACGAATACTTGATGGGGGCAGCAAACAATTAGAGGAGTTGTAACACAAAATTTCTACATATCACAAAACAGAAGTCTAGGAATTTATAGTTCTAAACCAATTATTGTCATTATTTATCAGACCCTATCAAAAACTTAGGTTCCTATAACAAACTGAACTTTACTATAGAATTGAGCAGCTTGACATACATTTACCCTTAGATTAAAACCTTTCCCAAATAAAGGAAAACCTGTCACGTGAGAGAAAGGAAAAAAAATAACTGTTCAAATGAAGATTTTCATCCCATCTTCAGTAAGTATCAAGTCCTTCAGTCTGTGGTCCATTTTAGCCATCCCAAACGAGACAATTACATTTATAGCCCTCTGGAAAACATGACTGTAGATTCTCCTTGTCACTCAACAGCAAGCAGCTAATACTCCTTATATTTAACTTAGAGTCCTTACAAAGTTGAAACCTTTCTCCCTTCTCTATTCTCAGAAAAGAAATAACTGATCAGCACCTGCTGCAAATTTTAACATTCTTTAAGATTATTGTTCAACGCAGTCTTCCATACAAAAAATTCTCAAGAACCCTCAATACAACCTGGGATAAAATTAGGGTATACAAAGAAATTATGACTTCCTCATCTTTTTCTTCTTGAGGTTGACTAATTCCAGTTACTTTAACTTTTTTTCAAATCAGATTATATTTTTTCTTGCTGTTAACAGCAAACCAAACTAACCAAGGTTCTTGAGAAGTTAAAAAAAAAAAAAAAGGCAATAGGATCGTTTCACTCAACAATCAGATGAGCATGACAACGGACAATTTTCACCTAGCCTCTTCTAGCTCCCCGCCATCCCCAATCTTCCTTCACAGCTCTTCTCACTGGTTTGCCATCCAGACCAGATAAGAAGCCCAGTTTATCAGACATTGAGAAACATGGCTTTTGGAATCACCTTATTCACTTGAAATAACTTACATATTAAGGCCAAATCTAGCTAGGCGAAGGGTAAAGAGGTGAACTGGACAAAAAGTACAAATGCCTATTGCTACCACTTCTGACTATGGTAAAGAATTCAGAGTTAAGTAATATGCACTTAAAAATGGAGCAGGAGAACAGTTTAACAGTGTGTTAGGTAAAAGGCAGAAAGCCAGGGGATAGGATAGGGAAATCCTATCCCCCAGGAAGGATACAGAAAGGGAGAAAAATAAATATAATGGTCAAAAGAGCAGGCTTCAAGAAACTACAAAAATTAGAGTTGCCCCCTTCCTTGATTATTGGGCATATGTGACTAACGGGTGTTGCCCCAAATCACTAGGTGGTTAGCAAGCAGAATATCATCCCAAGCAGCTTATTACCCATTGGTTTATTAGGCATGATAATGTAGGCTTGACCTTTGCAACCAAAACCTACCTTAGAACATTAGGGAAAAGTACATGTAGCTCTTCATATTGTTATCTTTTTATTGATCATAAATGTCAAAATCCTTCCATGAAACTGACCAATTCTAGGTATAGTTGCAACTCTCCTTCCCCACCCCAATATTTTCGCTCCAAGTAATTAGCATTAACTCAGTATACTGTTACTACTTCTTTACATTTCTACCATCATCAATAAATTGCAAATTCTATGGGAGCAGAGATGTGTCTTATTCATATTCCCATCACCTAGCAGAGGGCCCAGCACATCATAGGCATTTAGTAAATGTTTTATTTGCACTTAAATCATCCTTCAGATGGTTTCATACTACATGATTTTCATTTAAAACTAACGAAGAATCGCATACCTATTAGAATGACTAAAAAGCAAACAAAGAAAACCCTTGACAATTCCAAATGTTGATTAAGGACACAGAACAACTAGAACTCTCATAAATTATTAGTGGGAATGCAAGATGGTACAGCCAACTTTGGAAAAACAACTTGGGAGTTACTTAAAAAGTTAAATATACCCTAAACTGTACAACCTAGCAACCCTAACTCCTAAGTATTTACCCAAGATAAATAAAAGCATATGTCTATACAAAAACCTGTTAACAAATGTTTATAACAACTTTATTCATAATTTCCCCAAACCAGAAACTACCCAAATGCCCAACAACTGGTAAATGGATAAACAAATTGTGGTACATCTACATAATGGAATATTATTCAGCAATAAAAAAGAAATGAAGTATTGATATGTGATATAACATGAATAGCTTTGAAAACACTATGAGAAGCCAGTCACGAAGAATCACATGTTGTATAATTCCAATTACATGAAACACCCACAACAGGTAAATTAGCCAAAGAGACAGAAAGTAGATTGGTTATTGCCTAGGGCTGGGGTACTCAAGAGGGAAACTGAAATTAACTGCCGGTGGATTATGGGGTTTCTTTTTTGGGGTGACAAAATGTTTTAGAATTAGATAGTGACTACTGACACACAATTCTGTAAATATACTAAAAACCACAGCATTTAAATAAAATTTTAAAAGGTGAAGGAACTTTATGGTATGTTAATTTTAACTTAACAAAGGTATTAATTTTTTTTTAAGTTTTTCTAATGTTTTAACAGGAACTATGATACTACCTGCAAATTGTCTATTTTAGATATAGGACGTAAGATCTAATAACTTTCTTCAGCTATGACTGAAGGAAAGCAAAGTCTTGACTGTAGCTGTTCCATTCAAAAGCCACAACAGGACTCAGGTAATAAAACCAAACCAGATAGTAATAAACCTCAAAAGGCAAACCTACCAAATAACTAATGCCATCCAGTGTCACAACGTGTCATTTACAATCCTAAGACGTCTTTAACACTCCTGCAGAGACCTACCAGCAGTTATTAACCATATTACCCACAAAGAGCATGTTCTCATGTCTCCCATTGTTTCTAAGGAGTTTTTTTTTTTATTCCAGAGATTCCAGTCTTAGTGTGATGTGCTGTGTCCTTCTGAGACCCAGCTCATTCCATTTATAACCAGGGCTTTTTAAAAAGGATATGCTCCAGCTTTTTTTTTTTTATTCTTATGTTAATCCCCATACATTACATCATTAGTTTTAGATGTAGTGTTCCATGATTCATTGTTTGTGCATAACACCCAGTGCTCCATGCAGAATGTGCCCTCCTCAATACCCACCACCAGGCTAACCCATCCTCCCACACCCCTCCCCTCTAGAACCCTCAGTTTGTTTTTCAGAGTCCATCGTCTCTCATGGTTCGTCTACCCCTCCGATTTCCCCCCCTTCATTCTTCCCCTCCTGCTACCTTCTTCTTCTTTTTTTTTTGTCTAACATATATTGCATTATTTGTTTCAGAGGTACAGATCTGAGAGTCAACAGTCTTGCACAATTCACAGCGCTTACCAGAGCACATACCCTCCCCAGTGTCTATCACCCAGTCACCCCATCCCTCCCACCCCACCCCCCACTCCAACAACCCTCAGTGTGTTTCCTGCGATTAAGAATTCCTCATATCAGTGAGATCATATGATACATGTCTTTCTCTGTTTGACTTATTTTGCTCAACATAATACCCTCCAGTTCCATCCACGTCGTTGCAAATGGCAAGATCTCATTCCTTTTGATGGCTGCATAATATTCCATTGTATATATATACCACATCTTCTTTATCCATTCATCTGTCGATGGACATCTTGGCTCTTTCCACAGTTTAGCTATTGTGGACATTGCTGCTATAAACATTGGGGTGCACGTACCCTTTTGGATACCTACTTTTGTATCTTTGGGGTAAATACCCAGTAGTGCAATTGCTGGATCGTATGGTAGCTCTATTTTCAACTTTTTGAGGAACCTCCATACTGTTTTCCAGAGTGGCTGCACCAGCTTGCATTCCCACCAACAGTGTAGGAGGGCTCCCCTTTCTCTGCATCCCCGCCAACGTCTGTCGTTTTCTGACTTGTTAATTTTAGCCATTCTGACTGGTGTGAGGTGGTATCTCATTGAGGTTTTGATTTGGATTTCCCTGATGCCGAGCGATATTGAGCACTTTTTCATGTGTCTGTTGGCCATGTGGATGTCTTCTTTGGAAATATGTCTGTTCATGTCTTCTGCCCATTTCTTGATTGGATTCTTTGTTCTTTGGGTGTTGAGTTTGATGAGTTCTTTATAGATTTTGGATACTAGCCCTTTATCTGATATGTCATTTGCAAATATCTTCTCCCATTCTGTTGGTTGTCTTTTGGTTTTGTTGACTGTTTCCTTTGCTTTGCAAAAGCTTTTTATCTTGATGAAGTCCCAATAGTTCATTTTTGCCCTTGCTTCCCTTGCCTTTGGCAATGTTTCTAGGAAGAAGTTGCTTCAGCTGAGGTCAAAGAGGTTGCTGCCTGTGTTCTCCTTTAGGATTTTGATGGACTCCTGTCTCACATTGAGGTCTTTCAACAATTTGGAGTCTATTTTTGTGCGTGGTGTATGGAAATGGTCCAGTTTCATTCTTCTGCAAGTGGCTGTCCAATTTTCCCAACACCATTTATTGAAGAGACTGTCTTTTTTCCATTGGACATTCTTTCCTGCTTTGTTAAAGATGAGTTGACCATAGAGTTGAGGGTCCATTTCTGGGCTCTCTATTCTGTTCCATTGATCTATGTGTCTGTTTTTGTGCCAGTACCATACTGTCTTGATGATGACAGCTTTGTAATAGAGCTGGAAGTCCGGAACTGTGATGCCGCCAGCTTTGCTTTTCTTTTTCAACATTCCTCTGGCTATGCAGGGTCTTTTCTGGTTCCATACAAATTTTAGGATTATTTGTTCCATTTCTTTGAAAAAAGTGGATGGTATTTTGATGGGGATTGCATTGAATGTGTAGATTGCTCTAGGTAGCATTGACATCTTCACAATATTTGTTCTTCCAATCCATGTATGCTCCAGCTTCTATCTAGAACTATTACTAGACCATAAAAGATACCTATATACATAAACACTAAAATCAGCCCTGCTCCTGTTCATTTCAACTGTTGTTTAACTTGAATGGATAAATGAGGAGTTACACAGCAGAATTCGCAGATTCACCAGAATCTGACAGGGGCCGCGACGTGAACGCTTCTGCTGTGGCCCCCTGTTATCCTCTATGATCCTTGTATTTAAAAACTGAGCAGCAAAACACAACTGCTTTTACGCAAATAGTCCTGGGGCACCTGGGTGGCTCAGTTGGTTAAGTGTCTGACTCTTGATTTTGGCTCATGATCTCAGGGTCGTGAAATCAAGCCCTGCATTGGGCTCCACGCTGGGCATAGAGCCTGCTTAAGATTCTCACTCTCTTTCCCTCTCCCTCTCCCCCTCCCTTCTCCTCTCCTTCTCTTAAAAAAAAAAAAAAAAATGTCCTGTGACAATGAAAGCCATAAAGCAAAACTGTGCCAATCTGATCTAGCAGCTAAGGATTTTTTTTTTTTTCTTTTCAGCTTTTTATTTAAGTTCTAGTTAGTTGGGCAACCCTCTCGGGTCCCCTCCCTCTTTGGAAGCATTGTACTCTATCATTCAATAAACTTTACTATTGCTCAAAAAAAAAAAAAATCTAGTTAGTTAACATACAATGCAATTAGTTTCAGGAGTAGAATTCAGTGGTTCATCACTTACATACAATACCTACCGCTCATCATAACAAGTGCCCTCCTTAATACCCATTATCCATCTAGCCCATCCCCCCCATCAACTCTATTGTTAAAAAGTCTCTCATGGTTTGGGGCACCTGGGTTGCTTAGTTGGTTAAGCATCTGACTCTTGACCTCAGCTCAGGTCTTGATCTCAGGGTCATGAGTTCAAGCCCCATGTTGGACTCCACACTGAGCATGAAGCCTACTTAAAAAAAAGTCTCTTATGGTTTGTTTCCCTCTCTTTTATTCTCCTCCCATATGTTCATCTGTTTTATGTCTTAAATTCCACATAGGAGTTAAATCCTATGGTATTTGTCTTTCTCTGACTGACTTACTTCACTTAGCATAATATACTCTAGCTCCATCCATGTGGGTGCAAATGGCAAGATTTCATTCTTTTTTTTTTTTTAAGATTTTATTTATTTATTTGACAGGCAGAGAGCACAAGCAGGGTAGGTAGAGGGAGAGGGAGAAGCAGGCTCCCCAAGGAACAGGGAGCCCGATGCGGGGCTTGATCCCGGGATCCCGGGATCATGACCTGAACCGAAGGCAGTCACTTAACCAACTGAGCCTCCCAGGCACCCCAAGATTTCATTCTTTTTGAAGGCTGAGTAATATTCCATTATAATATTTTACACACACACATACACACACACACACACCCCACATCATCTTTATCTATTCATCAGTCAATAGACATTTGGGCTCTTTCCACATTTTAGCTATTATTGATAATGTTGCTATAAACACTGGAATGCATGTACCCCTTCAAATCTGTATTTTTGTATCCTTTGGGTAAATACCTAGTAGAGCAATTGCTGGATTATAGGGTAGTTCTACTTTTAACTTTTTGAGGAACCTCCATATTGTTTTCCACAGTGGCTGCACCAGTTTGCATTCCCACCAACAGTGAGAGAGGGTTCCCCTTTCTCCACATCCTCACCAACACCTGTTGTTTCTTGTGTTGTTGATTTTAGCTATTCTGACAGGTATGAGATATTATGTCATCGTGGTTTTGATTTGTATTTCCCTGATGATGAGTGATGTTGAGCATCTTTTCATGTGTCTGTTATAGCAGCTAAGGTTCTTCACCCTTTCAGAAACCAAGGTGATGCCATGCCCAGTATATACACAGATTAAGAGCTATGGACTATAATTCTTCACTGTCACTCCCTGGCCACCAGTGAAGAGGTCACCAATGTATATGAGTGTTTATTTCTAAGCAGGGAACCTGGTAAGTACCAAAAAATTTCACTCCAAGTTGATGGACTGGGACCAGAAGAAGAGAAGCACATTAGTTTTTCTCAGTTTTCGAACCCTTCTCTTCCAATGGAAGGAGAAAGGAAAATAAACAAAAGCCCACATCTCAAGTTTATTATACAATTCTGATTCCAGATGAGACCAGTAATAAAAATAGATTAAGTAACAAAACAAATATAATAGGATAGTTTGGTCAACAGCGCAAACCGTCTTAACCATTTTTAAAGCTTCATTATTTCTGAATTTGAGCAGGGCTTACTCCCTAGCCCCCTTTATGCCCAACCCATCTCTGATATAAGATAATGCAGGTTTATAAAAACATCAGTCTGCCTCTATCAGTCTGCCTCTGGGGAGAGAGAAATGGATGTGGATACTGCTTTTCATAACAAGCCTTGTAGAATTTATTGTCATAGTTACCATATAATGATTAATACATGCCAGAACCTGTGCTGAGTACTTTACTTAGATTACATTATTTAATCTTTACATCTTTAATCTTTACAACTGTGCTATAAGGTAGATATTACAATCTCTATTTTATAGACGAGGAAACTAAATATTAAATTCAGTTCTTAATATAGATCAGGTACCCTTGAAGAAGGCTATCGTCACACAAATTATTTGGTATGTAGAAAAGAACATTTATAAACCCTTAAGCTAATCTTCAATTTAAATATTACCACATTTAAGATGAACATATTAAAGGGGCACCTGGGTGGTTCAGTTGGTTAAGCATCCAGCTCTTGGTTTCAGCTCAGGTCCGGATCTCATCAGTCATGAGCCCCTATTGGGCTCTGAGCTCAGTGGGGAGTCTGCTTTAGGATTCTCTCCCTCTGTCCCTCCCCAGCTTGCACACAGGCACATGCTCATGCATGCGACGTGCTCTCTCTCTCTCTCTAGGATAAATAAATGGATCTTGAGGGAAAAAAAAAGTATATCAACCATTCCAATAAAAAAAAAAAAGGTAAACATATTAAAGCATCTAAAATGCAAAGCATCTACATTTATTAAAATATTTGGCATGTGGAAGATTAAAAAAATTTACTTTAAAATAAAGCCTGTATAATTCTAGTAATGCTACTTTAAGGTACTTTAGAGATCATAACATAAAATGCAATAATTTAGATTAAGGGAAATTCAGTTAGAATTTCTAAAATGTCCACAACACCAAATACTTTTTGGAAGAACAGCTTTCTTGGAGTGCCTGGCTGGCTCAGTTGGTGGAGTATGCGACTCTTGTCTTAGAGTTGTGAGTTCAAGCCCTACATTGGGTGGAGCTTACTTAAAAAAAAAAAAAAAAGCTTTAAAGATTTATTCATTTGAGAGGAAGAGAGAAAATGCACGTGCATGCGTGCACGCACGCACACACACACGCACACACGGGTGGGGGGAAGGGCAGAGGGTGAGGGAGAAGCAGACTCCCCACTGAGTAGGGAGCCCAAAGCAGTGCTCGATCCCAGCACCCAGAGATCATGACCTGAGCCGAAGGCAGATGCTTAACCAACTGAGCCACTCAGGGATCCCAAAGAACAGCTTTCTTTATTATTTTCAAATGTTAGTGCTAACAAAATTTTGCCATGGGTGCTGAGGGCTGTTTTACTATTTCTTCATTTATTCCACTTAGATTTGTTGGGAATTTTAATATGCCGGGCATTAAAGATTAAAAAATTAAGTGAGGCATAGTCTCTGCCCACAGAAGCCAGCTGTCTAGTTTAGGATAATTACTATATAATGAGGTAAATGCAATGACAGAGCTTTGTGCTTGGGCTTATGGGAGCACAAATGACGGAGAGATCAAAAAGTCTTCCAGAAAAGGAAGGCCAGAGGCACAGTGACTTGCACAGACATCTGGGCCCAACTTCCTCAAGAAATTTGGAAGGACCCAAGAAGAGATTCTCCGAAGGATACATAGGCTAGATATAGGTTACAAATAGATAAGCTTTTTTGTGAATACATTAACATTAAGGATGTAGTTTAGCAAATCCTTTCTACAGGACAGTATCAGGTTAACTTATATGTAAATAAGCACAATTTCAGAATAATATTCTACCACAAGAGTCCAATTTTATTTGAAAGACTTTTGTGTGTGTGTGAGGCCTTAAATCTTTTTCCTGGTATTCAACTTTGGGGATCTAGAGGGGAATATTACCATTATCTATTGAGCTAGATCTGCAAACATTCACTCTCCAGCATACTAAGGCTATAAATAATCTCATTTCTTCCTATTACCTTTTATTTATAGAGCCCTTTAACATCTCATTAAGCATTTTCACACACACCCTTGCTCATATGAATCTCATTAAGGTGTTCTTTTGAGCCTTATTTAGCATGCCCTATCTCACTCTGACATATCCCAGAATCTTCCTCCTATTAAACCAACAACAGGGCTATCAAAAACTCTTGGAATTAAATAATAGCAGAACTGATCAATACTAGCTATGTGCCTGGTACTGTTCTAAGCACTTTACATGTTTTATCTCATTTCCTCCCCACAAAAGTCTATGGAAGTAAATACTATTATTCCATTTTACAAATGAGAAAACTGAGGCACAAAGATATCACACAGAAAGTATGTGAGACAGGAGTCAAACCCAGGCAACTCAGAGCCATAAAACCATTGTGATCTTCTGCCTCTAGGTTGAGAATCATTCCTAGATAATAATTCTCATTTGTGTTATTGTCTAACCTTTATTTTTCCATTCAACCTGGTGTGTGGGGGAGTGGGGTATGAAAGAGAAATGTACCTTCTTATATTGCTTCTTATTCATTAAGTTGAATCCCAGACCTATTAAAGAACTGAAAAAAACTTGATGTTTTACTTAAATTTGTGCGTCAAACTCTATTTTGGAGAAATAATTTAGTGAAAAACATGAAATAATAATTAGCTTCTGAAAAGTAATTAAAGGGGTGCCTGGGTGGCTCAGTTAAGTGTTGGACTTTTGGTTTCAGCTCAGGTCATGATCTCAGGGTCATGGGATGGAGCCCCGCGGTGGGTTCATGCTCAGCACAGAGTCTGCTTAAGATTCTCTCTCCCTCTCCCTCTGCTTCTCCCCCATGCAGTCTCTAAAATAAATAAATCTTAAAAAAAAGAAAAAGTAATTAAAGTAGGATCTCCTTTTAAGGTATAGCTATTTGGGGGTTCTTAAACTGATTCAATTTATAAAATTAATTTTATTCCTGAAATGTTGTGGAAACATTTACTGCCTAAAAAGTGAGAAACCAATGTAAAAAGAAAATTTTTAAAGATTTTGTTTATCTGACAGAGAGCGAGTGAGCGAGCACAAGCAGGGGGAGCAGCAGAGGGAGAGGGAGAAGCAGGCTCCCCACTGAGCTGGGAGCCTGACACGGGACTCGATCCCAGGACCCCGAGACCATGACCTGAGCTGCAGGCAGACGCTTAACTGAATAAGCCACCCAGATGCCCCCCAATGTAAAAAAATTTTTATATATAAACATAAGTACATGTTTATGTATAAATACACACACATTACTCTTTCCATGGACACTATCATCGCTGGAACATTTTATGCCTTCTGGAGGCAGAGGAAAAAACAAGCAAGCTGACTGGCAGTGTTATGATTACCCTCATTCAATGAAACTATATAGGGTATACACAACATTCTAAAGATTTATTTATTTATTTGAGAGAGAGAGAGAGAGAGAACACGCATGTGTGCCCATGGAGGGGAGTGGCAGAGGGAGAGAGAGAATCTCAAGCAGATCCCCGCTGAGCCTGATGCAGGGCTTGATCTCGTGACCCTGAGATCATGACCTGATTCAAAACCAAGGGTCTGATGCTTAACGGACTGAGCCACCCAGGCGCCCCCCTCTTTTTTAAAGATTTATTTATTATTTTAGAGAGGGGGGTATATACAATATTTCAAAAGCAAAGACTAAAAAGAGGAATTTCAAGGAAAGGAAATTTGAGGAAGAAAAAAGGAGAGAAAAGCCATGAAAATATAAAAAGGAAAAAGCAGACAGAACTCACTATTTGCACAACTGTATATACAAGATAATCAGTCTCTTCACTGGGTGACCCGTGGTAGCCAGAATTATAATGCTCTGTTGCTCTGCAGTTAGATAAAAGATAGTAAATCACAGCACAGCATAGGCACTCAAATTTCAGTAGAACTGGACAAGTTACTCAATCTCCCTGTGAATCAGTTTCCTCATATGTGAATAACAATAAAAATGTGGATTACAATAATACCTACCTCACATGGATGTTATGACAATAATATTTGTAAAACACTTAGTACACTATGTAGTATAAAGCAAGCACCAAATAAGTGTTAAATAAAATAAGCAAATGAATACCAATCTTCTCTATCATCGTGCAGGAAGGTAAGGCGGTTATATACCATGGTATGGAAGTCCAGAATGAACCTCAATTCTGTTTTCATGAAATAATGATGAACCAACATAAAAGTCAGACATGATTTACAGGCTGAAAACTATGGAACTGTGAAAGAGGCAAGTGGCAAATAAATTACATTCAACACATTCAGTGGAACTGAATACACAGAAGGCATAAGAAAAATCTGCAGTGATTATTTTGAAATAATGGAAGATAGGAAAGTTGTGAAGACCAAAGAAAGGAAGGAAAATATTATACACACATACACACTTTAAGGAGTGATATATAAATTCCTGAACAATCTGTAGCCACTTAGAAATACTGTAGGTATGAACAAAGCTTCAGTGGACATACAGTGCTTTCTAAAATGCTTTTCGTGGGGCACCTGGGTGGCCCAGATGGTTCAGCGTCTGCCTTCGGCTCAGGTCATGATCCCAGGGTCCTGGAATCAAGCCCCACATCAGGCTCCTGGCTCAGCAGGGAGCCTCCTTCTCCCTCTCCCTCTGCCTCTCCCCCTCCTCATGCTCTCTCTCTCTATCTCTGTGTCTCAAATGAATAAATAAAATCTTTTTTAAAAATGCTTTTGCTTGAAAAATGTTATGATTTTGTTGACAACTCATCTATCCTATATAAAAACAATTTCATTTAAAATGTAAACATAAGGGTCCCTGGATAGCTCAGTTGGTAAGCTCAAAGATAGTAAACTAAGGATACCTTTAGTGATAAACAATGAGAACACACTTAAAACGTTTTTCTCAACCGTAAAGCAAGCACTACATAAAATTAATAGAAACAGTGGCGGTACATTATATGTATTTACCCATTTCTGGGCAATATTTGTTGTTCCAAAAATTCAGTAGCTTTAGAAAATGTGATGAAACATTCTATCTACTAGAAGCTATCAAGTATACAATTGTATACTCCTTGTAAATTACATAGTGTATCTCTCTATATAACACGTTTTATTAATAATGGCATGCTAATGGAAGACCACAGATCTATGCATAAAAGTGTAAAATGAAACAGAAACCACAGATTATAAAACTATACTATGACTTCCAGTACAGATAAACGGTGCCAAATCATGACATGAAACATAAACTAAGATCAAATTGTTTTAATATCAGCTCATTCAGACCATTTGTTCTAAAATATCTTCACTATCCAATATAGTAGTTACTACCTACATGTGGCTATTGAGTAATTGAAATATTGCTAGAACAAATTGAGATGTATTGCAGGTATCAAATACACCCTGGATTTCAAAGACTTAGTATGAAAAAAATAAAAATATCTAATTAATAATTTTTATATTTATCACATGTTGAAATGATATTCTGGATATAGCAGGTTAAACACAATATATTATTAAAATTAATTTTACCTATTTCTTTTTACTTTTTAAATGTGCTACTAGAAAATTTAAAATTATTGTTATGTGCCTTGCAGTCTATTTCTATTGGGCTACAGACAGGTTTAACAGAAACTGAGGTTGAATTTTTTTTTTTTTTTAAAGATTTTATTTATTTATTTGAGACAGAGAGAATGAGAGAGACAGAGAGCACACGAGAGGCGGGAGGGTCAGAGGGAGAAGCAGGCTCCCTGCCGAGCAGGGAGCCCGATGTGGGACTCGATCCCAAGACTCCAGGATCATGACCTGAGCCGAAGGCAGTCGCTTAACCAACTGAGCCACCCAGGCGCCCGAATTTTTTTTTTTTAATAAAGATTTTTATTTATTTATTTGACAGAAAGAGACACAGCGAGAGAGGGAACACAAGCAGGGGGAGTGGGAGAGGGAGAAGCAGGCTTCCGTGGAGCAGGGAGCCCGATGCAGGGCTTGATCCCAGGAACCTGGGATCATGACCCAAGCCCAAGGCAGACGCTTAACGACTGAGCCACCCAGGTGCCCCTGAGCTTGAATTCTTATATTCCAAAGTTAAGACCACTAGGACTATCCCACCAACTAGACCAGTTTACAAATTTAACCAATAATCCCTGCCCGAACTTCATTTATTAATTTCTGCCCTAAAAGTACCCAATTACTAACCTCAGCCCCCAAAATTTTATTTAAGTACTTTAATTCTCCCCTCCCCCTCTTCTAAGACACTCGAACCAATGTCAAGGTGGTGCTTGTTCAGCAAGTTTAGGAAAGCCAGCTTTGTATGATCAACAGGTTTCCCTGGTGGTCTTTGCATGGGGCTTTGTCAAAATTAATGAATAAGCCTTGTAAAATGCAGTACGTTGTGTTGAGGATGCATAATGAACAAGAACAGTTAGAAAAAAGTAATTACAGTTGACCCTTGAACAGCACAGGTTTGAACTGCCCGGGTCCATTTATATGTGAATTTTTTTTCAATAAATGCAGTACAGTACTGTAAATGTATTTTCTCTTCCTTATGTTTTTGTTTTAAGATTTATTTATTTATTTGAGAAAGAAAGAGAGAGAATGAGTCAGGGGGCAGGGGGCAGAGAGAGAGAATCTTTAAGCAGACTCTGCTGAGTGCGGAATCCAATATGGGGCTTGATCCCACATGACCTAAGCTGAAACCAAGATCAGACATCTAACCAACTGAGCCACCCAGGTGCCCCCCCTTATGATTTTCTTAATAACATTTTCTTTTCCCTAGCTTACTTTATTGTAAGAATATAGTATATAAAACATATAACATGGAAAACATGTGTTAATCAATTGTATTATCAGTAAGGCTTCTGGTCAACAGTAGGCTATTAGTTAAGTTCTCAGGGAATCAAAAGTTATATGTGGGTTTTTGAATGTGCAGGGGATCGGTAATCCTAAGCCTTGTATTGTTCAAAGGTCAAATGTATGTATAAGTTGTCCTAAGTGATTTAAATTACCTAAATTAAAATCCACATTTGTAGCAATATACCTTATTTTGGAAGAGTGAAAGAACAAATCATGTGGGCCCTAAGGTTCCTGCTATGCCAGAACAGAAGATCATAACATTTAAGTTAGAAACAGGCATATCAGTTTCACCGAGGTTTCTGAGTCTTATAAATAGGCTAGAACCATGATCTAAATTTTTAGACATTATAGAACTCTTGTTTTCATGATTTGGTACCCAACTCCTGGCTGGGTCTGCAGAACAGAAGTGGGTAGGGTTTTAGGGGAGACAAAAAACAAATGTGGCCATCTCTACAACTTTTCTTTTAGTCTCAGGACTCAGTGGAACACCATTTTAAAGCCCAACAGCCAACAACCCCCTAGCGTACAGCTGATTATAATGTGGCAAGTTAGCTGAAGTCCACCAACTCTCCCCAGTAGAGTGAATTACACCGTGCCATTTTGATTCCAATCAATGGCCACATTTAAACTCTAGAATTATAGCTACTTAAATAGGCCATATTTATGAAAAGCTAAACTTATCCCCAAATCACTAAACAGAAAACCATATATATGACTCAATTTTCAACTTTTCACCATTGAACACATACTAATCTCAAGCAACACATATTTTACTTACCCCAAAATAGTCATCCATCCCACCCAAACTTGTTTTAACCATTTACTTTCAACTTTCTTAGTGTTCTCTACATCAGTAAATTCAAAGATTTTTTTTTTAATAAACAAAGACATCAGGGGCACAGAGTGGCTCAGTCAGTTGAGTGTCCGACTCTTGATTTCGGCTTAGGTCACGATCTCAGAGTTGTGAGATGGAGCCCCGTGTAGGGATCCAAGCTCAGCGCTGAGTCTGCTTGGAATTCTCTCTCCCTCCCCCTCTGCCCCTCCCCCCACTTGTGTTCTCTAAATAAATAAATAAAATAAAATCTTTAAAAATTTTAAAAATAAAGACATCAGATACATTCCAAATCCTATGGCAATCTAACTATAGAACATCAGAATAAAAATCTTTCCCAACTCGGAGCCATCCACTGATGACAAAAACCCATTGTGGTGGCATCTAAATTGTAACACATTTACTTGATTTATCAGTATGATGATCCACAATCAATTTTGCAACTTTGGCTGCTTTACTTTGACTTTTAGCATGCTAAAGTCTCTCTACCATCAATGAATGCTCAAATCAAGTTCATATTAACAGAACAAGAGTAAGAACGACCAATGACAAACAATATTCCAAAAATCAGAGAAATTTTGACTTTTAAATCATTAATATTACTTCACCATTACATGGTCTACTCAAGATGTCCCCTACTCAGTCTCTATAAGGGTGCATATGTATGTGTGCACATACATAAATATAAGAGAGAGATGTGGGTATGTTTTATTTTTTTATTGTTTTTTTTTTTAATTTTATTATGTTATGTTAGTCACCATACAATACATCATTGGTTTTTGATGTGGTGATCCACGATCCATTGTTTTCGTATGACACCCAGTGCTCCATGCAGTACGTGCCCTCCTTAAAACCCATAACCGGGCTAACCAATCCCTCCTCCCCCCTCCCCTCTAATACGCTGTTTGTTTCTCAGAGTCCATAGTCTCTCATGGTTCATCTCCCCCTCCAATTCATGGGTATGTTTTAATGTAAAAAAAATTACAAGCACAGACATTGTTCTGTTCTCCAGCCTCCCTGCTAGGGTTCTACCCACAGTGAGTCAACATAAATTGTTAAGCAGGTAAGACGACCCTTTTATGAATTCTATAGAGGAAGAGAAGAAGTTGTTATAAGGAACACTATAGCATAAAAAGATGTTCTCTTTCATTCCCAGGGCCTGACCTTATACCGGTTCTACTTCCGCACTTTGAATTGCATGCCTGCTGCTCATTCTCCTTTGAATAGCCCCTCAGTGCCTAACACTCCACCTGTTATAGGGACAGAGAGTCAAGAAGTGGAAATATCCTTATCCACAGTTTAAGAATGAGAATAAGCAACTGCAGTTTTGACTTTTTGAACTTCAAATTATAAAATTCAGAAAGCAGCAATTTGAGGCTCTGAAGTACCAAAAAAAGAAAGGGGAGGGGAAACCATCTTCTTTCCTTCTTCTTCAAACCTTTTAATGGATAGGGACCTCTACGAAGAATGGTGTGGGCAACATAGTGTCATGAAGCTTTAGCTGGGGCAAAACCATGTAAGGAAAGAGAAAGATTAAAAAAAAAAAAAAAGCCTACAGGGGGTGCCTGGGTGGCTCAGTTGTTAAGCGTCTGCCTTCAGCTCAGGCCATGATCCCAGGGTCCTGGGATTGAGCCCCGCATCGGGCTCCCTGCTCAGCTGGGAGCCTGCTTCTCCCTCCCCCACTCCTCCTGCTTGTGTTCCCTCTCTCGCTGTGGCTCTGTCAAGGAAATAAATAAAATCTTAAAAAAAAAAAAAAAAAGGGCACCTGGGTGGCTCAGTTGGTTAAACGACTGCCTTCGGCTCAGGTCATGATCCTGGAGTCCCGGGATCGAGTCCCGCATCGGGCTCCCTGATCTGCAGGGAGCCTGCTTCTCCCTCTGACCCTCCCCCCTCTCATGTGCTCTCTGTCTCTCTCATTCTCTCTGTCTCAAATAAATAAATAAAATCTTTAAAAAAAAAAAAAAAGCCTAAAAGCAGACATGTTTTAAGCATAACAGCTCAGAATGATCTTGTTCTCCTTCATATCCTCTACTCCTAACTTGTGACATATTTTCCTTTGAAAGGTTTCTCACAGTTTTACCTTCCTAGACTTGTGCTAAACCCAAGACAACTATCATGCCCTCTCACCAGCTTCCCTAACCCCAGGCTGTACTGTGGCAGGCACACACATTTCTCCAGTCCACCTGCCTGCTCTTTCTAAACATGTTTTTATTGTCCCACTGCCCTGATCTTAGTCCTTCAGGGCTCCCATTGTCTGCAGCAGAATCCACATCCCTAAACCAGATACTGAACACCGTCACTGTAATGATAAGCATCATCAGTATTAGCCTAATTCTGGACTCCATTTTGCATCCCTACTCTTACTTTACTTTTATCTCATCTTTCTCACCTACTTCTAATCTATGTTCTCTTGCAGTGCAGTATGTACAAAAACATCTTAAATGCTTTTTTAAACCAAGTAGAATCTAGTAAATAAAAATGTATCGGTTTTTTTAATCCTAAAAAAATTCAATCCATCCTTATCTCCCAGTAAGATCTAAAAGTCCTCCACTCCAGTCAGGAAGTTCTGCTCAATAATCCCACTTATTGCTCATTTTTCTTTCCTTATTTTTGATTCCCATTCTCTGTAGCTAAATCCTATCTATCCTACAAAGTGGAGCTACAAGGACCTTCTCTATCCCTTTTTTTTTTTTTTAACCATTCTAGGACAAATTCTTGCCCCTCCTTGGCTGTTCATGACAACTAACACATCACAACATCTGGTACTTGATTTCATATAATGCTCTGTTGCATGTATGTTAGTTCCTAAGGACAGGATTCAGATAATTCATGTCATCCACAATACCTAACACCAGTCCAAGAACATAGTATGTAACTTGTAAATACTGAAATCAAACTCTAGTTAACAGCATTGCCACATATAATGCATGTGAATTTCTCTGGATTTAAAATAAAGAGAAAATATGTAAAAGAATATATAAGAATTTTGCATAGTATGATGGTTTATATAGCTATCTCTACAGAACATAAATCTACAGAATATTTCTTTTCTACATAGGTTGTCTTTTTACAATAACTGAGTACTGTAAGAAGTCATCAGACTAGATCATTAAATAATATACACAATGCAAATTATGCTGAACACATGGTCTTTGATGGTTTAGAACAAACATGAAGTGTCTCAGAGGCATCATAAATATTATGATCATGCCACAGGAGATTAAAAGATTGGGTTTTGTTTTTTGTTTTTAAAGATTTTATTTATTTATTTGACAGAGAGAGAGAGACAGTGAGAGAGGGAACACAAGCAGGGGGAGTGGGAGAGGGAGAAGCAGGCTTCCCGTGGAGCAGGGAGCCCGATGCAGGGCTTGATCCCAGGACCCTGGGATCATGACCTGAGCCCAAGGCAGACGCTTAACGACTGAGCCACCCAGGCGCCCTAGAAGAAACTTAATATAAATCCATGATGTCAGCATACTTGCCTATGGCTTGCTTGCATAAAACTAGACTATCAAATAAGCAATTGCTTAACTTCCTGGACAGTATAAAATGGCTGCCTTTTTGAATATTTAATTACTGTAACAAAAGCTGAAGCATCCTTTTACTTAGCTTTGTCCTCTTTGTTGAAATCTTCATGTCTTTCAATGTCCTCTGACGTCTCAGCATTCAATACATTCTCTATTATTTATGTCCCTCTAACAGAATGTGTCACTCCAACTCTCTTGTCTGCTTCAACCCTCCATTATGTCCCTCAGTGTGAAGCAATATACTCACTATCAAAAAATTTTTCTTTCTTTCCTCCTCACTCAGGCCTTACATTTTTGATATTAAGCTATAATTTTCCTTAAGTCTCTGTGTTTCACATTTAATAGAATCTAGGCCTAAATTAGAATATCAAATATCCCATTGTATTTTTAAAATGAAAATCATGTGCTATTCTTGCATGATTCACCAACTTTATTTCTGCTCAATAACTTTAAAATAGCTACAATGGAATAACATTTCATGTGCTAGATCACACCAGTTGATAGGTCAAATAGGATCATCTATACTGGCAAATAAGTAGAAAGTACGCAGTAAGCTCTAAAATGTTAGCTAAAAAATTTTGTTACCTTCAGATGAGCTCATATCTTGGGAATGTTGAGGAATTCAAGGTCAAAATATGATAAAATCAATCTCCGAACCCAGTCTCAAATCTTCTAAAATGCTAAATTCATAAGGCCTTTGAAAGTGGGAGTTTAAAATTTTCCATTCATCAAAGCTTTACTGTGCAATAGCCTGAAGCATTAACACAATTCATCTGTTTTTATTCTACTTAAAATCAATACAAAGTTTAATCTGACAAACATTGCAAAATAATGTTTCATCAGCATTGTAAAACGGTTCAAAGTATTTAGATTGTGTTTTCGCAGCTTAAGGACCAACTATTTTTAACCAGATTCGACTACTTTGATGCTGTCATTACATAGACTTAAATAATAAAGTCCTTTTCTTTCTCTAGATAATTCTTGCCCTTTGAATGAGCCTGATGGCAATGAAGAGCCTGGTAAAGCTTTAACTACCAATTAAAAAACAGCAACTACCTCCCCCAAACAAACAAAACAGGGTCTCTTTTAATCTAGGTATATACAAAACATGATGCTGGAAAATGTTGAGAAATGGCAAAAGTTTGGTCAATTGTTCTTACCAGGACTTGTTATCACACATCTTAACCTGTATTCTGAAATGCTCTGTTGTTAAAATGCTCTTTACCGGGCGCCTGGGTGGCTCAGTCGGTTAAGCAACTGCCTTCGGCTCAGGTCATGATCCCGGGGTCCTGGGATCAAGTCCCGCATCGGGCTCCCTGCTCTGCGGGGAGCCTGCTTCTCCCTCTCCCACTCCCCCTGCTTGTGTTCCCTCTCTCGCTGTGTCTCTCTCTGTCAGATAAATAAATAAAATCTTTTAAAAAAAAATGCTCTTTACCAATAGAAATCAGGAAATAGATGATGGATAGGTTTCCACACTAGCTTAGAAGTAGTTAATTGGTTACAAAGCTAAACAAAAAAAACCCTCAATTAGCAGCCAACATTGTTTCCATGTGAAACCTCAAGGTCTAATGCACTTTTCTTCAGTGAGTTACAGGTCTATCAGATATCTAGGCCAACTGTCCCTACAGCACAAACCCCCAACTTCTACTCCCTCCCCAAGTTCTACTCTCTACTCTCTTCATTAAGTTCCAGTCATAGGAGTGGGCCTTATAAGGTCATAGCAACGACAAAGAAGTGAATGGGAGAGTGCAAATGTTCCTCTGAGATCATTTGTATATTAGCAATTTCTTAAAGTCAGTATTTCTAAGTTGTACTTCCTATACCAAAATGAAACAACATCCCTCTCTTGAGTCAAAACTTGCTGGCCCATTTATTTATTAAAATACAGAAGCATCTACTATAGTTGAAGCTTTGCTTAATTGACTTTCCAGGTTAACCCATGAGTTACATTTTCCCTATATAAAATGCCCATAGTATACTCAACACCTGTTACGGGAATTAACCAATAAACTTCTGTCCTATCATCTGTCCTATCAGATAAGCTGCAAGCTTACCTAGAGGTGGTGGGTTTGTCCCCAGCCTTTTTAATGCTTGTGATACTATAATTATGTGATTTAATTTAATATACATAAACCAATGAAATAAATGCCAAAAATTATTTGTATGATGAAAAGTATTTTTGAATGTGCTAGAGAAAGCTAGATTAAAAAGGAGTTGGGACGGGGCGCCTGGGTGGCTCAGTTGGTTAAGCGACTGCCTTCGGCTCAGGTCATGGTCCTGGAGTCCCGGGATCGAGTCCCACATGGGGCTCCCTGCTCAGCAGGGCGTCTGCTTCTCCCTCTGACCCTCCTCCCTCTCATGCTCTCTGTCTCTCATTCTCTCTGTCTCAAATAAATAAATAAAATCTTAAAAAAAAAAAAAAAGGAGTTGGGAAGGACCTTTTTATTTAGAAAGTTCTTAAAGTTAGGCAGAATTTGTGAACATATGAAGAGGGAGAAAAATTTTATGAGACATCTAAGTTTTCCAAATTTTTTAAAGGTTTACTGGGTGCCATGTAGCAGTGCTCTTACTCTAAATCTAGGATTCTTAACTCTTTTTGAGTTATGGGCCCCTTTGGAAATTTAATGACTAGTACAGCCCACCTTCCTCCCTAGAAATACAAATGAATAAACAACATACAATTCTGGTGGTTCCTACACCCTGGCCCAATTTCCTTTCCCCTCCACCCTCCAGCCTTCCCCAAAGCACATCTCCTTGTGGCTCTATGGATCCTAAGCTTCTAAACTTTTTATCATGTATACACCCATTAAAAAACTAAGCACCATATTAGTATAGCCAACTAAATTCCATAAGGTCTAATCTCAACTTTGTTAAGACCTTAATGATATTTCAAACTGGCTAATAATATCCACTACCTCTCAAGTGAGTTTATTCAACTTACAAATAACAGATTCCAGGTTTCATTTCTCTTATTGCCTGTGATCCCCCCATATGATTGATTGGCTAGCAATTCCTTGTAGTTCTTTGCAAAGCCAGGCTGTAGCTCATAAACAAGATGACTAATCAGCTAGCATACACTCTAATTTTCAGGGTACAATAAAAAAAAAAATCAGGCTAGATTCAGAAAAAGCTCTTGACTTAGAATGGTAGTTATTTCTTCTCTCAGATTTAGTGTTCTAATAAGTAGTCCACGAAGTAATCTATCTTAATAAGGTTTTCCTTCCCACACATTGAGAGTCACACAAAAGCATGGGTGGATAAGAGATGTCAAATCACTTGTTCAAATATTCCCAACACACAGCTTTGCCTTCTGAAGTTCCTCCACTCTAAACCCACCTGGCTTATGAGTCATGAAAATTCTAATCTGCCACTATTGAGCATTTTCACCTCTAGATCATTTTCCCCAGCTGCCTAAACCAAAACCTAGGAGTCATTCTAAACTCCTCCTTCTCCTCTCTTCCCCACATCCAAGCAATCACCAGTCCTTCCAGTCAGCCTCCTAATTTACTTCTCAAGTCTGTCTTTTCCTCTCAATAGCTTTAGGTCCTTACATGTTAACTGACTTCCCTGCCTATGTTTGGTCCCTGACAATCTATATCCCAGAATAATCTTTCTGAAACAAAGATGTGATCACTTCATTCACCAATTTAAAAGCCTTATAATGGCTATCTTTCTCAGCTTAAAAATCCTTCAATGTCCCCACTGGACAAAGTTGAAGGCAAAGAATGCTGGAATGTCCTTGTGATCTGGTCCCTTCTGCTTCTTCAGCCAAATTTTTCACTTGCCTCACCCCTATCCTGAATCATCTGCTCTCTCAGCACACCATGTTTTTCTTACCCGTATACCTGCTATTCTCTCTGCTTAAAGCAAATCTTTTTGCTGCAACTGTCCCCTGGTCTGCCTATGGAACCCTTCCCGTTCAGCTCTAAATAAAGCTTTAAAATGCCCAAAGATCTTTGTGACAGTATTATGTTTAATAGTTAAAAACTGGAGGCACCTGGGTAGCACAGTTCCATTAAGCATCCAGCTCTTGATTTCGGCTCAGGTGGTGATCTCAGGGTCGTGGGATTGAGCCCCAAGTCCGGCTCAGTGCTAAGCCTGCTTGAGATTCTTTCTCACTTTACCTCTGGCCCTCCCGCTTGTGTGTGCATGTGTTCTCTCTCTCGCTCTCTCAAATCAATCTTAAAAAAAAAAAAATAGTTAAAAACTGAAAACAGGGGCGCTTGGGTGGTTCAGTCTGTTGGGTGTCTGCCTTCAGCTTGGGTCATGATCCCAGGGGGCTTCTGGGACCACCCCCCCCAGCATCGGGCTCCCTGCTCAGCAGAGAGTCTGCTTCTCTCTTTCTCTCTCTCTGCCTCTCCCCCTGCTCGATCTCTCTCTCTCTCTCAAATAAATAAAATCTTAAAAAAAAAAACCCTGAAAACAACCTAAATCCTCCAAATATAAAAATAATTTGTTAGGGGCGCCTGGGTGGCTCAGTTGGTTAAGCGACTGCCTTCGGCTCAGGTCATGATCCTGGAGTCCCTGGATCGAGTCCCGCATCGGGCTCCCTGCTCGGCAGGGAGTCTGCTTCTCCCTCTGGCCCTCCCCCCTCTCATGTGCTCTCTCTCATTCTCTCTCTCTCAAATAAATAAATAAAATCTTTTAAAAAAAAATGATTTGTTAAATTACAATGGATTCCCGTGATGGAATATTATGCAGTAATAAAAAATGTTTATAAATTAATAATATGAAAAGCTAAAAAATATGGCTATAAAATTGCTTACACCGAATCATCTCAACCATATAAAGTACATTATACATTCACATAAAAAAGAGATAATTGGCAGAAATGCACCAAAACAACAGTACTTATCTCTGGGTAATAGGATTATGAGCAATTTTTTTTTCCCTCCAGTTTTTAATGGTAAACATGTATTACTTCCATAATCAGAAAAACTGAAAATATTTTAAACTCTGAAGACTTTCCTGGAGACTTCTCAACCCACAAACACACATACATACACAAGAATTTAATCATTCCCTCCTCTGATTCAAGTACACACTCTGTTGTGTATATTACACACTATTATAAACCTCATCATCCTATATTTTAATTCATGTTCATCAGGGAGATGTCTGACAGGATTTGGTTCAGCTTTAACCCCTACTGCCTGATCTCTCATAGAGGCTGGTTAAATGTCTAGAAAATGAAATTACTTTTACATTGCTAGCTACATGCGAATGACCAATAAATGCCTAATCAGTCATTTTTAAATGTAAATCATTAACACATTCAACAGATATTTACCATATGCCTGAAATATCCCAGGCTGTCACAACCCCTGCAGACACTGCAGTGAAAAAGGTCCTTGCCCTTGTGGAGGCTACACTCTAGTGTGGAGAAACAAAACAAAATAAAGCAGCTCATTTCATACAGTGACAAGTGTTACGAAGACAATGTGGGATGAGGGGAATCAGGGAAGATCTGCGGAAAGAGTGCGACATCCAAGGCATACTGAAAGGTGGTGGGTGACAAGAGGCAAGCAGGGATAGTAAAACAGAAGAACTGGGCATGGAGTCAAAAGACCTAAGTTTCCATTCCTGCTCTGTCACCCACTAGTCGGGTAATCTTCTCTGAGTCTCAATATTTCTAAATTAGGGATCACAATCCCTAATTTACAAGAACATATCAGGATTAAATAAAATAATTTACATGAAAAGGGTGAGGCAGTACTTGGCATTCAGGGCTCCCTGTGTTTTTTTAGGTGTATCTATTTGGAGAAGGACATCAAAAATAATACAACACCCAAAAGCTGGAGTACATGGATTATGACTGTGAGTGAAAATGTCAAAAGAAACTCAACAATGGGGGTGCCTGGGTGGCTCAGTTGTTAAGCGTCTGTCTTCGGCTCAGATCATGATCCCAGGGTCCGGTGATTGAGCCCCGCATCGGGCTCCCTGCTCAGCTGGAAGCCTGCTTCTCCCTCTCCCACTCCCCCTGCTTGTGTTCCCTCTCTCGCTGTCTCTCTCTCTGTCAAATAAATAAATAAAATCTTTAAAAAAAAAAAAAAACTCAGCAATGTAAATCTCATCCCTTTGATCAGAGAATTCCATAAAAGATCTGTAGTTAATAAAAATACTGCATATGCTATCCTTCTTAACTATTTATCTGAACTCAGGATTCTACTATTGATTACAATTGCTTTAAACAACAATGTGGCAAAGAGTTGAATAGTCTACCCACAAAAGCAAATGCAAACACATAAAAACAGATTCATATCCAAAAGTTGTCTCTCAGCGTTTCCCCACAATCTCATAAACATTACTGATCCTCACTATTTTTAATCCCCTGCAAATCTCAGTTATATTTCTCTGGTCCAAAAGAGGAAAGGAAATTTTCCACAGCAGATTGCAAAAGAGAGATGCTGGGCACATTTACTTCTTGTCCTTTTTAATTGCTATGTATCTGAAACCTAAGAACCAGGTCTCCTGGACTTGCAGTAGGGGGTTAAATTGTCAGATATGAAAATGTTTCCTCTGAAGTATTTCAATCCCTAATTAGTCCCCAAACTCTACCATATATTTCAGATAGAAAGTCTTTTGCCCTTTACCTCTCTGCTTTCCAATCTCACATTCCTCAAATGAATGACTGACTGAATGGGCCTACTACAACCTACTCTTTGTCAACCTCTTAGACCAAAGACTTCTGCATATTTCTAAGTGCTATTGTCAGAATTATTCAGACCCTCATTCCGGTCAGTTCTAGTATTAAATAACTTGATTTGAGACAT
Source organism: Mirounga angustirostris (assembly GCF_029215605.1). NCBI lineage: Eukaryota > Metazoa > Chordata > Mammalia > Carnivora > Phocidae > Mirounga > Mirounga angustirostris. The sequence continues at coordinate 120,639,476 of NW_026991714.1, forward strand.
CAGGAACAAAACAGACTACCATGACAGGATAAATTAACTCCACAAGAATGAGTTGATTAACAGTCAGTAGGTAAAGAAAAATTTAACTCGTTAGATGCAAGCTAGTGTTCCCATCTACTGGCTGCCAAAATCTTTTATGTCAAAACAAGAACTCTGCTTGCTTTTTGGCATACCAAACCTGCAAACAGAATCACAGCCCAGAAACTATCGAATGCCCATTAAGTCTGGGAACACAGATAATATTTTCTATTTTTACAAATCGAAGATGTCCTTTATGACATTACATACATCCACGTTTCCACATTCTATGGACAGCTTATAGAGAAATGGTACTATGGCAAATCTGTCTCAAAAATATTAAATATGCTATATTATAGAAAAAAACTATAGCACCTTGTGTTTAAATGTTTATTTAGTCATTTAATGAGCAGCTACTGTCAGGTGCTTGTGAACTTCTAGACACTGGTTCATTCGGCAGCACCAACCATTTAATTAATTGCACTGAGTTACTAAAGAGAGGGAGTTATTTTTTTTCCTCTTGTACTTGATCTTGACTTTGAAATAAGTCTGAATGCTTAAGAAATGAACATATTTGGCTGTACAACAGTCTTACTCACACAAAATTAGTACACAATGTTTCCTTCCCTTCACGTGTATTAATTCTATGATCATCTCAAATGATACAAAGGCTGTTTGGTGCCCATTTCTGTTTCTCTCCTCTGAAGTATGCCAACAAGGGTTCATATCATGTATTTATTATTTTTGAGAATTATGTAATAAAGCTTCTGAGGAAAGAAAAGTAGGCTTGATTCCAAGATAGTACTTTATGATATTATTTTTGTTTAGTAGTACCTTTCTATTTCAAGTTAAGATGCAAATATTAGAATGGTTTCACATTAAGAAATTTACATGCCCAGCATCTGTAAAGAACACTAAAGGATATGAAAAATAAATGTAATAGAACCAAAACATAACAGAACCCCCATACAAGCCATTTACAAGGAATAAGGACCAGCGGTAAAAAATTCCTTGTTCGGCTGGATACTACTGCAAGCATAGCAATCTCTCCAGGAAAGCCCCTTCGAAGTGGTGGCTATATTCCCCAACTCTCAATATCCAAACTTGGGGCTCTATACTGAATTCTATCTCTGACAACCACACTGTCCCCTACAGAGAGCCAGGCATCACCTTCCAGAAAGTGGGGATAAGGAGCTTCAAATTAGAGCCTTTGTAGCGCCAGAACTACCAAAATCAACACTGGTAGCAGTCGGGAAATTAAAAGTTTAAGCATTTCTCCCATCACCAATCAAATGTTCACAGAGCAAGGAAAACGCTTACACTTGCACTGGTGAGTCAACCATAAGCAGAGGCAGGTAGTTACAAAAAGCAGGTAGTTACTGCCTTTCTAGGTCAGGCAGTCACCATAATATACAAAGAGCCTTTCATTACTCTTCCATCCCTGCTGGATACATCTTTCCAGCCCGTCTCCATTTCCAGATGCCATCAACTAGTGTTTAATTCTGGACTACCAATTATCAACAATATTTCTTCTATTAAATTGACTATAATTTGAGGCAGCTAGGCGGCATCTAAGAGCCATAACAGCATCTAATTATCTGAACACTTTGTACACATTCTCTCAAAAGCAAACCCAGAAGATGGGTGCTCTCTCTCCATTTTTGCAGAGTGGGAAAAAGAATCATTTGATAAATGACGTGACCCAATCATCAGTGACAGAGCTGGGCTTCGACCAGTGTCTTTCTCATTCCAAGCTTCATGGGCTGTCCACTACTCTATGCTCCTTTCCATCTTTTTCCTCAGTAAAATCCACATGACTTAATCAAACTTTTCATATTGTAGAAAACAAAGCTATAATCTTCTGACACGTGTGAATCAAAACACTACAAAACTCACCTGAGCAATGACAAGTTCCAAATGGACAAGCATTGCGCCTTATGTAGCCCTTGAAAAACAGCAAAATAGACACCAACCAATGGAGAAAGCTATTTAAGCAGAAAACTGTGTTTTACAGAATATCTAAAACCATTACATTTCTGAGGGTATACTTTTGTATCAACTCACTGCAAGGTCATGAAAAGTTTAAATCTAACTATTTTTCAATACGCAATATTAAAGTATACAGTTTATATTACTAGATTAGTTTTTAGTAGCATAGAAAACCTTCTAATATTTTCTAACCAATCCCTCTTTTAAATAGAATATAGATAATGTAGCTTTGTTGGCATTCACAGTAACCATGCCATAATAGGTTCTGAAACAGTCTGTGGGGTTGGGTGGACCTTAAGTGGTTTTGCATTAGAGCAGTAGTTAACAAACCAACTACAGAAGAGTCTCCAGTTTTAAATCTAGGTCATACTATCCTTGGTCAAAAGTAAGCATAACTAGGTAATTTATACTACTTCCTAAAAAGATGGTTTACAAAAAAAAAAAGGGGAGGGAAGCATAGACTGGTTGAAGATATTACTGTTTCCTCAAAATTTACTATGAATAGGTATATTTATTTTTTAAAATAATCTATATTCCTGGGGGACCTGGGTAACTCAGTGGTTAAGCATCCGACTCTTGATTTTGGCTCAGATCATGATCTCAGCGTCCTGGGATCCAGCCTTGTGTAGGGCTCTGAGATGAACATAAAGCCTGTTTAAGGATTCTCTCTCTCCCTCTTCCTCTGCCCTTCCCCATCCTCCCTCCCCTATGTTCTCTCTAAAATATATAATAATAATAATGATCTATATTCCCATTAATTCATGTAAGGAATTTGTTCCTCTGGTACAGATAACCCACTAGCAAAATTAACACTAAATTACAATTAACTAGACTTATGCCAGAAAATATAAAATCTGTATAATTACCTTTAATTTGGGGTGAGGGAAGACAAGAGGGATAAAGGCAGAGATGCAGAAAAAAAGCAAAACACAATTTGAATTTTTTCCAAAAATACAATATTCAAAAATACATAAATTAAGTAAGTAAATAAATAAATAGGGGGATATACTGACTACTGTTGCAAGTAAGTGGTAGTAAATGTATGGGCACTATATTTTTCTTCCTCCATTTCCAACAATACAAATTTTTTTAAAAGCACTATTTCCAGGGTATATCATAAGATCAAGTACAGATTCAGCCCAGTCTCCTGCTTCTACACTACAGTGTTAACTGATGCCCTGGAGTTATTATACTCAAGGTATTATAGTGGAGACTTGGCTCCAGAGGCAGACTGCCTGGCTTCAAATCCCAACTCTGCCAGTTACCAGCTGTGTGATCTTGAGCAAATAAAGTAAATGTATTAACTCTCAATTTCTCTGTCAGTATAATGAGGGTTATAATAGTCCTGAACCTCAAAGGAGATCCAATGAGGAATTATAACTGAAGTGTTTAGCACAGGGCCTGGCCCATAAGTAAACTGTGGGTCATCAAATTGTTACAGTAACCAGAGGATACCTTCAGACAGAAAAAAAAGACCAAATAACATTATATAGAAGTTTACAGTTATTCAGACTGCACTATATGAAAAATCAGTGATCCATACTATAAAATCATACAGAACCTCCAGGTACCATTACAATAACAATAATTGTAGCCCAACATCTATGTGGTACTTTACTTTGGATCAAGCACTGTGCTAATATCAGGTTTCTCGTATGAAGCAAGGAATTATTATTATTCCCATTTTACAGATGAGGGTCAATATGTATACATAATTTGCTCAAGATTACAAAGCAAGTAACTGGCAGAGTTGAAATTTGAACCTAGACAAAGCCTGCTTCGGACAGAAACTACCCACCCAAACCTGGGCAAGGAATTTCACGTATTGGGATTTCAATTTCCTCCTTTAGAAAATGAACAGAGCTGTGGAACAGGTATTCTTAAAAGTCCCTTCTAAACTCCTCTGGATAAAAATGCTATTTAAACCCAAATTTACTACATACAGAAAACATCTCTGCTTTGGTCCTTTTACATACGTAGGCTTCTCTGTCTTATATAAATATAGAATGACGCATATTTATAATTCCCCCAGTGGAGTGTCTCACTGTTCCTGAGCCTGTTAGTGCGAGGTACATCACCAAGAGGCATCAGCCAGACAGAGAACCTCACTAGATAGTTTCATAACTAAGTCCCTTTGAATGGAGCCCAAAGAGAATCTGACTTAAAATGAATTCTACCTGACACCACTAGTGCTAATAGGGAAGTTAAGTACACACATCAACAAAATTAGCCAAACCCCTAGGACTGGAACTATGTCACTCTACCTCTTAGGACCTCAGTTTCCTTGTTTACAGATATGAAGTGGTGTTTAGATACAAGTAAACCTGAAGGAAGCAGCCACCCCAACTCAGGGAAACCAATCAACTTTGTTAGAATTGAGGGAAGGGGGTAAGGAAATGTATAGTTTGGAAAACCACATTCAAATACAGTTATTGCTTTTACAATATAAACCACAGAAGTAAAGCTCCAAAAAAATCTTTTGTGTTGGGTGGCAAAAGAGAGTGAAACAACACTGAGGGGATATGATTTTACAAATACATATTAAGATATATTAGAGTAGATCACCGTTGCAAGCCCCTTTTAGCTCAGAGTCTGTAAAATAGTCTCTAGGACTACTTAAGATATTTCCTCCCTTCATAGAAAAATGATTTAAATAAATGCACAAACGTAAAATTCTAAACACAAGACTCAAGGTGTTTTGTTTTTGTTTTTTAAACATGTGATATACTTAACACAAAGTCTTATAATATCCTAACCCCAAACGAAAACACAACCAGGTTACTTCTAATCTGGTTCTAATATTGCTTCAAAACCCTGAAGCTCCATTTTAAGTAAGACAAAGATGTGAGACATAAAGTCCATGTAATTTTTCCTGAGGCCAAATATATAAAACTCATTTTTTAATAAAATCTCTCCTTGCACAAGTCTTTTGGCCATCTTTGCCTACTCAATAGCACCACCAGGGATAAAAAGACAAGAAACCAAACTCAAACCAGTCTGTCTGGCTCTCATTAGCATTGCTGGTAAATGGTTTGCTGAGAAACAACTGGCAATCCATGCACTACTTGTCAATATCAGTTTGGGGGAAATTTTATGGATTTAATCTCTCCCCAGCCCTCACTTCCAGAGATAATTAATCAAAAGCTAGTTGTATTCAGATTCAGTGCCTAGAAAAAGGTAACTGATGTCTATACCGTCAGCTCTCACCTCTAAAACTCCCACTCAGATTTTAGGTTATTTTCTAAGATGGACTTGGATAGGGAGCATCAAAATGAAAAGAGGAACTGTTGGAAAAAGAAGGGCTCTCCTACCAAATGCAGCCTCCCTGTTCTATCCCCTCAGCATAAAAATAAGCACATAGAGAAATTCCAGAAAGCAGATTCCTCTTTTTCTCTACCAAACTAATCCCACCTTGCAGTGCCTCTTCATTTTATCAAAACAAACTTTAGAATGGAAAGAAATACACCTTAATATTAAAATCTTCCATTCCTAAAGGACCCCTGTGAAAATTTGTGAAGATTCTCTCTCATGAAAAACTCTCATACACACAATTTCCAAGTTTCATGGACCTCCCCTGAACTGTCAAGGTTAAAAATCCTTGCTGTAGCCTAGAGAATCATGTGCTTCTCAATAACCCTATCTCCTTCTTCATGGATGGGAGCCACCCCAAACGTCACATCTGAAATGTAAAGAACAACAAAATGAAGTTCCAATTGCACCTGATGCTTTAAACTACCTCTGTCAAATTTCGGTTCTGCCATTTTTCAGCAATGCTCAAAAGATTTGTTTCATTTCCTTGACTACCCCAACTGGGTCTTATCCAAAGCCCTCCTCTCTCCTTCCTTTCTTCTCTTCTTTTTCAGCTGAGCTTAGAAGCTTATAGCCAAATCAATTTGTAAGTGAAGGAAAATGTTTGCCTGAGAACAAAAGCCCCCAGTGAACACTCACCCTCACCACCCCTTTCCAAATCAAGATGTTCAGGACACTGCCAACCGATGTGGCCGTGGGCTGGATCAGAAAACAAGAACAGAATAAGGACACTCCATTCAACCTTTTTTTGTCTGGGGCACTTCCTGGGTCTTTCACTGGTATTTAACACCAAGACACAAGGCTCATTTTTCATTAAAGTTGCAAGACTTTCACTCTGCCCAGTTTCAAATGGTGTAATTGATCTGCATTGTCTTCTTAAATAACCCATCTGAAGGACACTGCAGCTTTAAATATTTCAGTGCTAGCTAGCAAATAGACTCCATTGCAATATGGCTCTGAAGGTCGCGTCCTATTGTCTCTTTGCTCTAGAAGAAAACAATGTCTAAGTCCTTCTTCTAGGTAACATAGGAAGGGTCACCCCTAGAATTTCCACTCTTCCAACTCGTTCCCTGAAGGAGTTCGGGAGTTTGCTGGAATCTCACACTCATAATTTTCCCAGCAGGGGCAATATGCTGATTGCTATTAATGATGCCAGCACCTCAGCGAGACATAAACACATGTGTTCACATTAGTTTAATTGAGCATATGCAACTGTCTGAAATAGCACCACTCAAGGGCTGTTAACCTCTTTAAGAGTAGGCCCAGCGTAGTTTGGGAGTGGATGGCTTTCAGGAGGCACTCTGAACCCAGGATTGCATAACCTGAAATGTGTAGCTACTTAAAATGACAGGAATCTCAGCCTACTCATCCTGGGACCAACCCAGCACCTTGCCATACACTTGCACCTTTGTCAAAGAAGGTCAATATAAGAGGCACGCACACGGTGAAGGAAAAATATACCAAAAGAAAAAGGCCCTTTTCTATCTTATCAGGGTGCTTAAATATGATTCCTCAAACAGTCACAATGTTCCCCCAACCTTGTCCCCGGCACTGGAACAGCCCTGGTGAAATGGAGGCTTTCGAAGCGGACAGGGGGGCTGGACATCGCTGCCTTTTTTAAAGAACAAGAATCAATGGACGATTAAATAGCAGGGAAGAAGGGGCAAAGGGAGCGGGGTAGAAGGAAGGTGTGTGCAGGTGCACTGGAGCATTACCTGAAATGGCAACAGATTGTTACCATTATCCGTCCGGAAAGCGTTATCCTCCATCCAGGACTTGGAGGTGAGCGGGGCCGCGCGGGGGAACTTGGGCGGCGCGATCACATTGCTGGAGAAGGGCTTTTTGAGTGGTGAGATGGGGTTGAGCGGTGAGGGCACCCCGACGCCCACGCCCACGCCCACGCCGACCGCCCGGCGAGGGTCCCGTCCCGCCTGCAGGCCGCCCCACGGGTTGGACGGCGCGCTCCAGGCGGCGTTCACACTCTGGTGCGTGTTCCAGCTGGACGAGGCGGACGAAGCGGCGGCTGCGGCCGCGGCGGCTACTGCAGCCGAGGACGAGGACGGCTTGCTGGTCATGATGGGCTGGTGGCCGTACGCCGCGGCGGCACTCCTCTGCGCGTAGGGCGCCTGGCTGGGGCTGGCGGGCGAGCGGCGCTGCTGCGGGGGCTGCGCCTGCGGGGGCTGCGCGGGCTGCGCGGGCTGCGGCGCCGGCGGCGGCGGCTGCTGGTGGTGCTGGGTCTGCGCCAGGCCGAGCTGCGGAGAGAAGGTGCCTCCGAAGACTGGGTTGACGTGGTGCGGGAAGTTCTGGAAGAGCATGGTCCCGTTGACTGGGGTGATCCCCTGGAAGAAGCTGTCCTCCACCGCGTTCGTGGTGCCCGTGGACCAGGTGCTGCCGAAGGACGGCGACAGCGACGCGCCCGGCGCCGCGGGCTCCTGCGGCGGCGGCGGCTGCTGAGGGGGCTGGTGGAAACTCAAGCCCGGCAGGAGCGGCGATTCCATCTGCATCTTGTCGGGGCCGTTGGGGGCCGGCGGGGCCGCGGCGGGGCTGAGGGCCGGCACTGCGCTGCTGTCCTCCGGCTTGGGGGTCTCTGAGGAGAGGGGCGTGGACGGGGCTTCGGCTGCGCTGGGTTCGGGCTGGGGCTGCTGCTGCTGCCGCTGCTGCTGGGGCTGGGGCTGGGTTTTGCTTTTGTCCATCAGTAAATCATCCTGCATGGTTTGCGCAGCTGAAACGGGAAAAAAGAGAGACGCGTTATTGTCAATGTGATCGTTAATGCCCCTCGCTAAAGCTGGCGGGTGTTTTCCTTGCGAAAATCCAGTGCCACCGCTACTAGCCAATTGCAATGCAAATCCATAATCTCCCATTTAGAAGAACAGGTCGGGCTGGGGATGGGGCGGGGGGAGGGGGCTCGTGCAAGGTCTCTAAAAATACTGTGAGAGCGTCTTCACCCTTTCTGATGTCTTGGTTCCTTTTCTGTATTAGTGAGAGATGTGCTTATAAGACAGAAAGACAGCAATTTCGCCACGTCTCTTTTCCCTTCACCGGAACTCAGAGCGTTCACCCTGCAATGAGAAACTGATTCTGGTTCCTGTTTTTTCCCAAGCACCACCCTCCCCAGTTATTTGCATACGTCAATAAATACTGCTGCGTCCTTCAGCAAGGTTAAAAAGACACGGCACACGACCCTTTCTTCCCCTTTCCGTGCTCGGCACTTTAAAGAAACAGCAGTCTTATCCCTCTTGATTAGCAAACTGCCTTCTTGCGTTGATAATTGTTTCATTTAGCAGCAGCGAACCACGAGGGAGGAAATCCTTGGCATTTGTTAGGAGGAGGACTCAGCTGCACAATCATTCTCTGGCCTCCCAGTAGCTGCAAGCTACTCCATTTTGTTAGGAGACATTAAAAACAAAACAAAACAACAAAAAAACCCCACCGTTTTTAAAGAGGTAAAAATCTACTGAAACGTTTGTAAGCGCTTGCTTCTTGTTACACTCTAAGGATTAGGTTTTTCTGCTTATTCTCCAATCTCCTTGTCTCCAATTCTGCCATACAAGAAATTTCTTAGCTTCTCAGTGGTTCAGGTCTCAACAGGAGCCTGAAAATTTCTCTGCAGCGTGGAGAAATGTTCTGGTTGGATTTGAGGTCAGAGAGAGCGAAAGACAGAGACAGACTGACTGTGAGATGGGGTGGGGGCGGAGCTTTAAAAAAAAAAATCCCCCTGAGATTTAAGTAGAAAATCAAGATACTTTTGGGGTTGCCAGATTTTCATTTTTGAATCCTCCTGATGCTGCCTTGGTCACAAGACTTTGGCAAATTTAGAATCCATTCTCTTATCACTGGTATTAGCAATGAAAGATTATGGTTTGAAGACCCTGAATTACCATATGCTAGCAAAAGTGTTAAAAATAGCATAGTACAAAGTCCCAAATTCTCATACATTGTAATTATAGTGCACTGCCATCACTGCTTCATTTAGCCATATAAGGAGCGTATGGTATTTTCCATCTCTCATAGAAGGCCTATATTCACCTCTGCCATACAGCCTGTTTTCTCATTCAAGGATAAAAACAGTAATCCTTCAAAATCAGGAGATTTCCATACACATAGTTATCACTGAGTTAGTTTGTCCTTTAGAACATGTTAATTGTTTTAAATATATGAATATTACAGTGCTGAGACCCTAAAAACAAATATTTTGAGATGTTAAAGGAGGATATGACCAAACATATAATTATTTTTAGACGATGATTCAGTATGATCACAACAAAGTTGTTAATATATTTAATGCAGTTACTTAATTAACTCAGATACTTGGAGAAGCATCTTTCCCAGAACACTTGTGAAAGGACGTTCAGAATCACACAGAAGCTCTGCCTTTGGACAACCTCATGATAACTGTCATAAAATAAATGTATTGGAAAATGGAGATGCCATCACTCTTAACTACTAGGCAAAATATGTCAGATCAAGAAATGGGATTAAAGTAGTACTATTTTATTAAAGACTATCTTTAAAATGGTTAATCTTTAATTTTAAAGTTTCATACACAAAATAGTGGGCTCAAGGAAATGCTTCATAGCCACCTCACTCTCTTCTCTTCCCTCCCCTCTAACCCCCCCCCAAACCCAGCCCAATATACCTCACAAGTTGCCAGCTACTACCAATAAAACCTACATATTGATTTTATGTTCCTCAGTTCCCTTGGTCTAAAACAATGGCTTTGATTAGTATTGTAAAATATGACACAAAGAGGCAAGCAAAGCTTGTATTCACAACAGCACAAAGTTCTATCGCTGCCGAAGGAAATGGTCATAGAAAGAGACATTTTCATACTTGGTTTAAGCAGTGCTGCAGTAAACCATTATAATCTGGGATCTGAGTTGCTTCCAGTGGGCTAGAATTATCTTTACAATAGCCATATCATCATGGCTGAAATATGCATTTGATTATTATTTTAATATCACTCAGCTTTCCCAATGCTTGTATCGATGCTTTTTGTTAATGCCTTCAGTTTAGACTACATGCTCTTGATGGAAAAATTAATGCTACACTATAGCAAAAAAACTAAAAAGTAAGCTGGACTCAATCTTTTATGAAGGCTATAATTAATATATTTACTGAATTTAAAAAATTTTATCATACCAGGAACACCCATTTCTCTTCTCAACACTCCTTAAAGAGATAAATTTCACTTTCTGCATAAATTCACTCTGTCAAGGTCAAGACCCATCTTTAATAAATAAGACCCTTTTAAACAAAAGGAAAGCAATAGATTAAAATAACATTTACGAAGTTAAAATGCAATGTCTCTCGGTAACTGCTTGTATAGTTTGTTTGGGTGTGTTTCTTTTTTTCTTTTTTCTTTTTTCTTTTTTCTTATTTACAGCGAAGTCCGAGAAATAGATACCTCCTTCCCCTCCCCCATCACACACACAATAGATCTTCCTTTACATGCAATCACCCAATCTCAAGTAACAAATTCTTAGTAGCAGTTACCTTTGAGTGTCCAGTTTTTAAGGATCGATAAAATTAAAAAAGTGTACAGTATTTATTTTCTTCTTTCAGGTTGATTATGTGACCGCTCTGGCAAAAGCACTTTGACAACTGTAAGAAGAGAGGGCATGCGCACACAGGGAACTGTGGGGGCTGAAGTCCTTCACTAGGTACTCTGCCTGACTTAAGCACGTTCAGCCAAGGAAAGGAGGAAGCCTCGCAAATACTGATTCCAAGGGGAAGAGGTTGTGCCCGGATTACATTATATTTTCCTACCAATCTGAATCACGAATTGTTGAAATGAAAAGGGAGAAAAATAAACTGGTTTGTCAACTTGATTTAGGAATCCAGGTTCAAAGAGAAACTGGATTGAAGGACTCAAAATGAATAAACCCAGCAGAGCTACCTTAAATGGTATTAGAATGGTAATGACTGGGTAGCCAGCAATAGGAACCCTACCGGAGCAAAAAGAGATTGGGTAGGGAGGGATTAGAAAAGGAGGGAGGACTACCAGGAAAAGATAAATACTTAAAATCTGATCATTCTTTAAAGAAACATTTTTAGTACTATAGAATGAAAAATACCGCAATATTAAATGTGATATTAACCATGGAGATCAGGTAAAAAATAGGTTTCAGTCACAAATTTCTGACATCTTATCCACCAAGATTTCTTTGTATTTGAGTTTTCAGTGAAGGCATAAATCACTTAAGATTCTACTTGATATGCTCTGAATCAACTCACCTCCTTATTTTACTTGTCAAAATGAAAGTTTACTTTGCATTATTCATACAATGATCAATCAAATAAAATTCAACTCTTTTAAGCTAAAATAATATTTGGTGAAATATTAAAAAATAATTTGACATTTAATGTTTCATTGCATAGGACAGTGACTTCTTTATTCAACATAAAAAGTAAATACGGTTTCTATTTTTCAAAAAAAAATTTTTTCATTGTGTATTTTTCCTTTCTTAACCTCATGACCCCAAGACTGGAATCTCACAACATATTAGCATCAACCCTTATTATCCACAGCTTCTGAGAGCAATAGTTCAACTACCAGTTTGTTCACATAGGCAGAAGATATTTCTTTTTTTTTTTAAGATTTTATTTATTTATTTGACAGAGAGACAGCATAAGCAGGGGGAATGGCAGGCAGAGGGAGAGGGAGAAGCAGGCTCCCCACAGAGCAAGGGAAGCTGGATGAGGGACTTGATCCCAGGACCCCGGGATCACGACCCAAGCAGAAGGCAGTTGCCCAACCAACTGAGCCACCCAGGTGCCCGAAGATATTATTGTTTGTGGGATTTGGTTCAATGCCACTCACCCAAGGGGTTCAGAGTAAATGTCGGTTGATGACTATGCTGATTGAACTGGGAACCAAAAAATGTTAAGAATCATTTAAAACTGTCCTAATTCTCTATTTCCTTTCTTTGCCAATTAGAATTAAAGTATTACCAGAGACTACCAATTTGCAGTGTTAGTGGTCTTTTTTCTAGTTATGTCTAAGGAAAAAACCAAAATAATTTAAGAGGAAAAAAAAACTATTGTGAATCAACCTATGAAACGCTCTTTTTAAAAGAACTAAATGGCCTTCTTATTCCTACTATGAACTTATTTTATATTCCCCATTTTTTCTCTTCCTCTGCTCTCCTAAGGAAAGCTTCACTTCTGCCAATGTGCTGTACTTACCATTTGCATTCCGGAGTCTGTCAGGATCACTCAAGGTTAATCTTATTCCTGAAGATTTCCCTAACCTACCAAACTTCCATATTTTCAAATACATCAATTAGGTTAAAAAAAAAAAAGTTCCCTCATAAAATCCTTACAAAGACTTGTTTTTAAAGAATAGATTTTTAAAATTATTTGTAATTAGGGCACCTGGGTAGCTCAGTCGATTAAACATCTGCCTTCGGCTCAGGTCATAATCCCAGGGTCCTGAGATCAAGTCCCGTGTCGGGATCCCTGCTCAGCGGGGAGTCTGCTTCTCCCTTGCCCTCTGCTGCTGCTCCCCCTGCTCCTGCTCTCTCTCTCTCTCAAATAAATATTTAAAAATAAATAAAATTATTTATAATTAATATGTCAAGATTTTATTGGTAGAAATTCTTAAGTTATTCAGGTGTGCTTGAAAGCAGTTTACTTGGGCATTTATTTATCCACCTGACCCCAAGTGCAGGTCTAATAATAATTCATACAATAGAGAAAAATAAACTTTGGCCCTGACCCATGATAAATGGCAATCAGTAATTACCACTGCCCATACTTAATGTAATTTTATTGTATTTGAAAATGAAGTAATTTCTGCTCTTCCTTTCCTAAAATGAGCATTCAAATCTAAAAAGAAAATGACTCAGGGCACCTGGGTGGCTCAGTCAGTTAAGCGCCTGCCTTCGGCTCAGGTCATGATCCCAGGGCTCTGGGATCGAGCCCCGAGTTGGGCTCCCTGCTCAATGGGGAGTCTGCTTCTCCTTCTGTTCCTCCCCCACCTCGTGCTCTCTCTCTCTCAAATAAATAAAATCTTTTAAAAAAGTAAAAAAGAACAAGAAAATGACTCAAACATAACTACCAAGGTGTAAATAAATGTCAAGCAAACAACAAATTACAGGATGACCCCCAACAAGGATAAAGACCTCTACTGAAATCCTGTTTTTTATTTAACCAGAAAGGAAGAACTTTCTAAAATTTTGTCTTCAGGTCACAGAGTTTAACCTTATATCCCTTTGAATAGTCATGGAAAGCTGTAAAAATAGAGACTGCAGAGTTAACTCATTGGGATATACATGGGTCAAATAATACATCTTTCTAGGCTTCCATTCCTTCCCTAATTATATCTCTAGCACAGTGTTTATGACTCCTGGGTAATTGGTGGTTGCTCCATAGATGTTTGCTGAATGAATGAATAGATGAATAAATAAATGAATGGATAGATGAAATACAGTTTTTGATTATCTAAAACAGCCAAGTTTTGAATAAGTATAAAATTATTCTCCATTTAGAAGAGCAATTACTTTTTCTTCAGCTGCATGAATGGATATGAAAGGGAGTGGTATAAAACAGAAAGCCATTTTTGGTGGGGAGCACTATATGTAGATCATTTGATTATCATCATGAAATTGCACTAATTGACCAGGGAACTTTGTTCTCATCTAAGACTTTACAGTCTAATAAAGACACCCCCACCCCCGAAACTGCTTAAGTTCACAATAGCACCTAGAGCTAAATCCAGTGGATGTTTTGTCAGTCTTTATCTTGCTTGATCTTGCAGCAACACTGACATAGCTGACCAACCTTTAGATATACTTTTCCCTTTGCTTCCTTTCATGCTGTCCTTTCTTGTTTTTTGTTTTTGTTTTTCACATTTGGGGTTATGTGCCCTCTGACATGCTGTTGCTCTCTCTCCTTAGCTTTCAGTCTTCTTTGCTGACTTTAAATATTCCTCAGGACTCTATCCTAGGCTATTTTCTCACCTCACTCTATGTGAGTCACTTTCCCAACTAAGGAGAGGACCAGGCCTATCATATTGATAGCTATGTTCCCAACATCTTATCACTGTGCCTAGCACCTAAGAAGTACGTATTCAGTAAATACTTGTTGGATTAAAGTTACCTTTATGTGCAAAGGGCCAAGAATGCCAAGGCAATCTAGATGGTAAAAAATAAAGCTAGAGGACTTACACTACTAGATATGAGGACCTATTATAAAGCTATAGTAATTAGGCTGTGGTTATTGGCACAAGGATAAGCAAATAGACACAGGGAAAAAATTAAAAGTCCATAAACAGATCCAAATATGCATGATCACCAGATTTATGAAAATAGTAACACTATAATAGTGAAAGGATTTTTTTTTTCAATAAAGGATACTGAAGTCAACTGAATATCCACACAGCAAAAAAAAGACTTTCACCCTTGCCACACAATACACAAAAATCAATTCCAGATGGATTGTAGGTCTAAATATAAAAGGTAAACAATAAAGCCTTTAAAAGAACATAGGAGAATATTTTCATGACATTGGCAATAGGCAACAAATTTTCAACAGGTCACAAAACCATTAACCATAAAGGAAAAATTTAATAAACTAAACAAATTAAATTAAGAACACCTGTTCACCAAAGGACAGAATTAAGAGTGAAAACTCATAGAATGGAGAGAAATATATCAGTATGTACATTTTTCAACAAAAGACTTGTAATCAGAATATATAAAGGACCCTTATAAATTAATAGGAAACATCCTAAAGAAAAAGACAAGTGACTTCAAAGATATTCAAATGCTCAAAAACATATGGGGAAAAAAAGCATATGATCACCTCACTAATCATCAAAGAAATATAAAATAAAACCAAAAATGCTAAATTGGAAAAGGCAGATAATACCATATATTAGCAAAGATGTGGGAGCAACTCATTCTCAAACACTGCTGGTGGAAGAATAATATATACAACCACATTACAAAACTATTTAGCAAGATCTATTAAAGCAAACATTCAGGGGCGCTTGGGTGGTGCAGTCAGTTGAGCATCCGACTCAGTTTGGGCTCAGGTCTGTCTCAGGTTGTGATCTTGGGGTGGTGGGATCAAGCCCCATGGCGTGCTCTTGCTTATACTCTCTCTCCCTCTCCCTCTGCCCCTCCCTGTTCCTGCATGTGTGGGCACATGCGTACATGCACGTGCTCTCTCTCTATCTCAAATAAATTTTTAAAAAGCAACATTCATACACCTTATGACCCAGCAATTCTGCATCTAGATAGGTACGTATCCAAAATGCAAACATGTTCACCAAAAGACATATTCAAAGCAGCATTAATCAGAAATAGCCTATACCTGGAAACAATCCAAATATCCATCCACAATTAAATGGATAAGTAAATTTGTGGTAGATTCATATAATGGAATATCATAAGGCAAAGATAATGAAGAGATTCTTACTCTATAGAACAACATAGATGAACTGCATGAATACAATGCTGAGTGAAGCCTCACAGAGCAGAGGACATATTATATGATTTGATTTATATAAAGTTCTAATAAAACTAATTTATGGGTTAGAATTCACCATAGTGGTTAGCTCTGCAGAGAAATAACGATTGGCAGGGGACTTATAAAAGGGGACTGCAGGGATGCTGGTGATATACTCTATTTCTTAAACTAGATGCTATTACACAGGTGTATTTACTTTGAAATTTCAGAAAACTGGACACTTATAATTTATGCACTTTTCTGCATTTTTGTTATATTTCCATTAAATTTCTAAAACTTACATATATATTTGTAAAGACTATCTTCTGTAAGATAAAGAGAAAAAATAGCACAATCTGGCCAAGTTAAAAGAGGAGCCCTAAGTCTAGGTCATGAAGCTAGAGAAATAAATGGGGGGCTCCCTAAATGCCAAGCCTGTGTTATGGGCACTACATGCAAAGATGAAAAAAGCCAAAGTCCCTGGACTTGAAATACCTTGCAACCTAAGGAGGTAAAAAATAATTGTGGTCAACTATGGTAAATTAGATATCCCCTAGGTAACCTAGAAAGCTTTTAAGATTGTTAAAGCCTAAGGCAATTTACAAATAGGAAATCCACATCCTCTGAGCGAGGATCTATTAAACAATTCTAGATCAGACTAAGTTTAAGAACACAAGAGAAAAAGGAGCAAAAAAGGAACCAGGTGAGTCAAATGTGGTTTGGTGGGCAATCTGGAGAGCACTTGGAGTTCTTCGTGTTTCTTGCCTCTCCATTAGCTTTGAGATCATTCAGTCATTCAACAATTTTATGAAAGGCCTCCTAGCCACAAAGCAGCAATTCTAAAACTTCACCTGCTTTTTTTATTGACCTTCTCTCTAACTTGTAAGAGAAAACTGAGGCTATTAGACAGTAATGCCCTCAATTTCTCAGCTGCCTATCAGCAGAATCCGCCCCCCCCCCCTTACAAACTTATCTGTAATCCCCACCATACTTCCTTCCCCTCTATCTCAGAGGAAGCTGAGTTCCCCTACAGGTCCATAATTAATCACTCCATCTATAGTCTAGAGCTCATTCCTTCTACTTTCCTTGAGACCTAGCTCATTAGTTAATTATTCCCAGCATTCTCCTTCCCATTCCAGACAGGCAGTTTGAAAGAAACCTCTAGGTCCTAGCTCTATTTTCATTTCCAGTTGACTCCCAAACTTAACTGCATGTGGTTTCTGCCCCTACTATCCTGCTAAAAGTGCTCTTGCTTCTGATCTTACTAAAGTCACCAATGACCAACACTTCTCAATTCTTATTTTATTTGCCATTCATCCTTCATAGAACACATGGTAAGCAGAATTCTAAGATGGCCCTCCAAGATTCCAGGCTAGAAAGACAACAGGAACCTTAGTCCTGTAACTGCAATTCTGCCAACAAGACAAAGCTTGAAAGCAGATTTGACAATCTGAACAGAGAACCCAGTCATACTGCATCACACTTCTGATCCCTAAAACTGTTAAGTCATAAATGAGTGTTGTTTTAAGCCA
Organism: Mirounga angustirostris; assembly: GCF_029215605.1. Classification (NCBI taxonomy): domain Eukaryota; kingdom Metazoa; phylum Chordata; class Mammalia; order Carnivora; family Phocidae; genus Mirounga; species Mirounga angustirostris. Next base: position 120,656,776 of record NW_026991714.1, read on the forward strand.
TTAAGCTTGGGGTAATTTGTTACACAGCAGTAGCCACCTAACACAACACTATTCTATTTTCTTTGAAGGCACTGCTTTCCTGGTTCTTCTAAAGTTTCTTTGGTCTCCGGGCTACTAAACAGAGCTTCCCCTAGGGCTCTCCTAATTCTACACTCTCCCTGAACAATGTTATATTCATGAACTGGGAAACTGAGTTCACTGCCATCTAGGTTTCCAGAGCAAATCTTTTTGCTAAGCTCCAAACCACTGTTTAACTAACAACTTCTCTGAGGATCCTTCTCCCACATGTGCTTCTGCCTTTATTTCTGGTCTACTTATCTTTATCCTACTTAATGGGACTACCACCCATCTAGTCACTCAAGTTAGGAATCTGGACATGGTTTTGTCTTTTCCCTTCTCTATCACTTAGGAACAAGTCCAATTGGGCACTAAAACTTAATTCAGCCTCCTAAATTTGGCCTGACATCCCCTCCTCTTCATTTGCAGCCAGTTTTACAGTTCACCTGGACTATGGCGGTAATACCCCAATGTCTCTCATCTAGTACCCTTTCAAATGTGGCCTCCACACTAAAGCCCAAGTAATCATTCAAATACAGTTTTACTATGGTATGCCACTTCCTAAAACTTTTAAATAATTTTTTCCCTGCCAAGAGGATAAAATACAAAATTAACTCTTCTTCTACTCTTCTTCCCAGCCATACCTAACTACGACAGTCCCTGAATGAACTATGCTCTTCTACTATAATGCCTCTGCACATATTACTTCTGCCTGAAATACCTTTCTACCTCTTGATAACCTACTCTTACTCACCCAGTAGAACCTAGTTCAAATGTCACCTCTTTGAAGCTTTCCCTGGCCACGTAAGCTGAATTGTCCATTCCCTCCTTTACATCCCCTGTATTACAAACACACCTCTATTACAATATTCTTCATACTTTTTTTTTTTTAAGATTTTATTTATTTGTCACAGAGAGAGAGCACAAACACAGGCAGAGGGAGAAGCAGGCTCCCCACTGAGCAAGGAGCCTAATGTGAGACTCGATCCAAGAGACTCAATCCGTAAGACTTGATCCCAAGACCCCAGGCTCATGTCCTGAGCCGAAGGCAGACGCCTAACTGACTGAGCCACCCACGTGTCCCTACATTCTTCATTCTTTGGTGTAATTATCTGTTTATACACCTACCTTTCCTAGAAAAGCTCCAGGATCAGGACTCTATTCATCTTTGTAACCCAGGCACTGGGCCTAAACTTAGAGATAAAAGTTTGCTGGATAAAAGTTTGTTGACCAGGGCGCCTGGGTGGCTCAGTTGGTTAAGCGACTGCCTTCGGCTCAGGTCATGATCCTGGAGTCCCAGGATCGAGTCCCGCATCGGGCTCCCTGCTCGGCAGGGAGCCTGCTTCTCCCTCTGACCCTCCCCTCTCTCATGTGCTCTCTCTCTCTCTGTCTCAAATAAATAAATAAAATCTTAAAAAAAAAAAAAAAAAAGTTTGTTGACCAAATCAAAGAACAAGGTTTTTACCTCAAATTATAGAGACTGAGAGCACTTCTTTAATGTTAGGTGAAGAGAAATTCTTTTGCCATTAAAAGTATTTCAAAGACATTATGTTTAATGACGCTATATTTAATGTTTAATGAAGATATTCCATATCTTGGTGGAATTAATCTACTCTTTCTCCTATCACAGGACATTTAATTTGTTTTTTAATTTTGTTTTAATTTTCACTATTTTCCAAACTCAGTGTTTCTTCAAGCCATATTTCTAAAGAAAAAGTTACTTGGTTGAAAGGCATAACCTTAAGGCCTTAGATACATATTAACAAATTGTTTTTAAAAGGTTGCAGCAGGGGCGCCTGAGGGGCTCAGTTGGTTAAGCAGCTGCCCTCCGCTCAGATCATGAACCCAGGGTCCTGGGATCGCGTGCAGCATAGGGCTCCTTGCTCAGCGGGAAGTCTGCTTCTCCCTCTCCCTTTGCCCCGCCCCTACTTGGGAGCACTGCTCTCTCTCCCTCAAATAAAAAAAATCTTTAAAAAATAAATAAAAGGTGGCAGTTTATAGTTACTGCAGAAATAACCTTCTAATATGAAAACAATGCATGATTAGTGTATATAACAAGGAATAATAATATAGTTACTGTTCTGATAACAACCTAATGTAAAAAAGTCTCTATTCTTTTGATATGCCAAATTAAGTCTCTTCCAGCATCCTGATATATTCAATACTTTCGTCATTCTTCATCATACCTTCATGTGATCAGGAAATACTACAGATAAGTTTGTATACTTACAGCCTATGTTTATTAACTGGAGATTCCATTTCAAAAGACACGTCAATGTGTATATGTGTGTATTCCATTAAAAAAAAACATGAACACACTTCATCTATGTTTCTTATGTTTCTAGACTTTGATTGTAATTAATTTTATTTTTTTTAAGATTTTATTTGACAGAGAGCACAAGAAAGAGGAACTGCAGCAGAGGGAGATGGGGGAGCAGGTTTCCCGCTGAGAAAGAAGCCCGAAGCGGGAAATACTTCAATACCAGGACCCTGGAATGGTGACCTGAGCCAAAGACAGACGCTTAACCGACTGAGCCACCCAGGCACCCCAGTAATTAATTTTATTTTAAAACCAAATATTCATGAAGGTACAAATTTCCAGTTATAAAATAAGTCCTAGGGCTGTAATGTACAACATGGTGACGATAGTTAACAATATTGTATTGCATATGTGAAAGTTGCTAAGAGAGTAGACATTAAAAGTTTTCACCATAAGAAAAAAAGTTGTAACTATGTATGGTAATAGATAATAACTTATTGTGGTGATCATTTTGCAATATATACAAATATTGATCATGTACACTTGAAACTAATATAATGTTCTATGTCAATTATACCTCAATTTAAAAATATCCATATATATTTTATGTATCTGTATTCATCTTGGATCTAAATAATGCAGAGTGGCCCAGACATTTTTATATAAAAGGTTTTACACATCAAATATTTGTGAACTGGGGCGCTTGGCTGGCTCAGTCAGGAAAGCATGTGACTCTTGATCTCGGGGTTGTAAATTCAAGCCCCATGTTGGATATAGAGATTACTTAAAAATAAAATCTTTAAAATAAAAATCTGTGAACTTACAGAGTAACTAAATTTGTACTCTTTTTTCTTAAAGATTTTTTTTTTAATTCATTTGAGACACAGAGATAGAGAGAGAGAGAGAGCACAAGCCGGGGGAGATGCAGAGGGAGAGGGAGAAGCAGGCTCCCTGCTGAGCCAGGAACCCGATGCGGGGCTTGATCCCAGGACCCTGGGATCATGACCTGAGCCAAAGGCAGACGCCCAACCATCTGAGCCACCCGGTGCCCCTAAATTTATACTCTTAAAAAAAAAGTGCCCTGGGGTGTCTGGGTGGCTCAGTTGGCTAAGTCTGCCTTCGGCTCAGGTCATGATCCCAGGGTCCTGGGATGGAGCCCTGTGTTGGGGCTCCCTGCTAAGCGGGGAGTTGGCTTCTCCCTCTCCCTCTGCCCCTGCTCGTACTCTCTCTTATTCACTCTCTCCCTCAAATAAATAAAATCTTTAAAAACAAATAAATAAACTTGCTGATTTGATACAGCATACCTCCCTTTACTAGATCTTATTCATTTTCCTACTCTCATCATGGTAACTCAGTCATAAGAACCCTCTGAAGAATGTAAAAATTGCAGAATAATTTCAGAAAATATAATTAAGCTTAAATGGGTCATTTTTCTCCCACTATACTAATTTCATTTTATATTTTAAATTTCCATTAAAAAATTATTCTAAGAGGCCACATGGTCTTTCAGAAGACTTCAGAGAAGCAAACCTTCCCCAGTTAATGTTTTAAGTTGTCTTCAAATCTCCTGACAGCTTCACCATTTCACTTTAAATGCTGTTCAAAAGCCACCCTCACTAAATTGGAATCAACAGGCACCACTCAGGGAGCTGGCCTGAGAGGTACCATACCCCAGCTTCCACAGTTTCAACTTCTATTCCCGAAGTTTTAGCTATGGATAGGAGCATTTTCCTAAGAGCTTTCCAACCACCTGCTAGACATTTCCATGCACAAGGTTCATCGTGTCACTTATCATTATCTATAGAACAAGGGTCAACCATTTACCCTAGTATTTAGGGCTCTTCCCTTCTAATCCTAACCTATGTTCCCAAATAGTATTATTCCCACTTCTCCAAGCAAGGTGGTCGACTCAAGGTCTGAAGCTTGCCAATGTTACTGATCCCATATGGAATGCCCTCCTCATCCCTTCTACTTATCCTAATCTCACCTTTCTTCAGAGCCTCCTTCAAACACCAGTTCCTGACAATAGCATCTATCTGTATCATGCATTTATTGCTTTGCATTTCTATTTATCTTTTCTCTAAGCTTCTTGGGAAGGCACAACAAAGTCTGGTAGAGTATTTTGCAGGGAGCTTACTAATAAGAGCTAACATTTATGGAACACATACTGTGTGCTAGATAAAATGCCAAGTGCTTTCTACATATTAGTTCATTTAATCCTTGCAAAAAACCCATGAGATAAATACTGTTAATGTCCCTAATTCCAGATGACAAAAATGGAAACTTAGAAAGGTGATTTACCTGTCCGAGTTACAAAACTAGTAAATGCCAGATCCTAGGACCTAATTTAAGCTTTGTCTAATTCTAAAGCTGTCTTTTTGTTAGTGACTCATACAAGCAGATCCTCTTGTCCTACTTGATCAATACAGCCTAGGACACAGCTTGGGCTTCAAAGGTATGAAAAGAGGGAAAATTGTGGCTCAGCAACTTTTCTTTCTCCCATTGATACAAAGCTTTTATACAATGACCTTTGCCTGAAAACCAGAGATAATCTCTAACCAAAGGATTCCAAATTCCACTCATGGGCAAGACCCAGTCCCACTCCAAGGTGTTCTAAAAACAACATGTCTTCAAGAGAATGAATCATCAAAAGAACTGATTTTGGTCTTTAAGGATCTCAAGAGCAAGACTGGTCCAGGCCTGAAAGTGATGGAGAGAATCTTTCTTTGCCATAATCTGCTTTAACAGCCAGTAATTTATAGATGCTGTACAAGTTAACAATCAGAGGGATCATCACAACAAAAGGAAGGGTAACAGTCAGTATGTCTACCCAGGTAGCCCTTGGGTCCTAGTATTTGAAACCAAATGGTGTTTGTGTAATATCAGTGCCTTACATTCACAGAGGAGATTAGACTTTACCAAACTCTTTCACTTTTATTATCTCACTTGATGTTAACAGCCCTGCGCAGTGAATAGACAGCATAGGGCCCTTACATTCACTTCTGCAGATTGTGCAATGCACCAGAAGGCTAGCTTCCGAGGCTAGTGGAGAATGAAATCTAGTCCATGTTCTGCTCACCCAGCCCATAAACCTTAATGCAGAGCTGCATCTACTTGGGAAAAAAGGCACCTATTCCTAATTTCTACAAAGGGACTGTATGAACAGGTAACAGTCCCAAGGATAACTGTTGGGATCCCCACTTTAAAGTTTGTGGATGTCAATTATACTAAATAAAGCTAGAAAAATAAAAAATAAAGATGTGGAAGCCCAGGTTCAAAGATGTTTCAAGATATAGTTAAGTAGTGGATCTAAGATTAGAATTCAGGTCTTCCAACTCACTAGATAACATACTTTTTCAACTACACTACAAGTCTCCCATTGGCTCAGTTTAATGCAGGCTATCTCTGTCTTCTCATGTGGCAGACCAGTATCTTCAGCACTTTGCTACAAACAGCTGAACCAAAATCCAGAGCTTTTTGGTGTAGCTCTGTCCTGAGGTCATAGCTGTTCTCTTATTGAGGAAACTGAGAATCAGAGATGTGTGCCAACTGTACCAAGAGGGATAGTTTAGACAGATCTCCTATCACTTTTGGAAAAACAAATTGGACCACCTGCTCTAATGTTAATGGATCATACATCATCACAGTGGCAGGGAATCAACATTATTAATATTATGGGAGGTGGTGTGTGGAAAGGACATTGGATATCAAATCCAATTATCTAAATTTAGACACCAGCATTACCACTTGTTAGCTGCCTGACCCTAGGAAATAACAAACACAAATATTTATTAAGTACATACTATTTGCTCTGTCATGTACTTTGTTTACATGATGAATAACTGCACACAACCCTAAGAGGTTATGTACCTTCATTATCCCCATTTCAGAGATGAAAATATTGAGGCTCTGCAAGTCCAAGTAACTTACCCTAGGTTACACTGTTGGTAAGTGGAGAAGCCAGGATTTAAACCCTGCAATATGATTCTAAAACCCATCTTCTCAATTTCTCAGTCTTTGTTTCCTCTAGAATTAAATAGAGATTATAGTAACAGCTGCCCTACCTAAATCAGAATTATATTAGTGTATATGAGGGCATTTTTAATAAACTATAAAGCAGTAAAGGTCAGTGTATGAAATCCAAAGCTAATACTGACAGGCAGATGTATTTATCTGGAAGGTCTACACTCAAGTACAGATTTGCTTGTCTCCTTTCCACTTAATATTGGGAGTCAAATGACCTATGTTAAGCCCATGCTTCTTGTAGCAAAAACGATCTTGCTATCCAGACATTTCTTATCCCACCTCTTTCTATATCCTGTGTTCCCTACTATGGAAGCAGAGTACAGTGGGACATATTCTTAAAGTGCCACAGGATATAGATTTTATTATTAGCTCCAAAATCAGTGGATTGAGAGAATTTCTTCATCATCTGGTGATGACAATGATGATGATGATGATGATGATATTCATACTAACTGATCACTTAGTCTATGTAGGCATCTAGTTAGGCATTTTATATGCCTTATCAGTTAATCCATTTCATAATAACTCTAAAAAGACAGAAGCTATCATTCTCATTTTTACATAAGGAAACCAGGGCTTATAAATGCTAAATAATTTGCCCAAGGTGACGTAAGTTGTAAATGAATAAGCTCAGGTCTATTTTGACTCCCAAACTCAACCTCTAAAGCCTAACTCTTATCCCTTACCTCCTGCCATACTCAGCCACAACCCAGAGGACTTACACCAGTGCCCACATTTTCTTCTTTACAATCAGGCTTCTGCCTCCCACTGCTTCTTACTTTAGTAACCATATAGTTTCCAAACAAAAGTGAAAACATGTGGTCTAATAATCTTAAATAAACTCCAGAAAAATCTAGGACCTGTGGTTGTTTATCTTTCTCCTCCATACCTGATCACTGAGAACAAGCCCTATTCAGAGAATTCTTGGCTTTTCTTTTGAGCCCAGGCCTGGCTCATCTTAGTGTTAAACCCATCTTCACCAAAAAGCCTGAGAGTCTCTTAGAGAATGAGACCTCAATTAGTCTTATTATTCTGAAAAACTCTTCTCTCAAAAGAAAAAATGAAAAGAAGAAAGGTTTTCCTTCCTCTTTTTTGTTCTTTTTTAAATAAGAAGTTCTTGAGACATCCCTTTGAAACATCCCACTCTTCTAGAAATGGTCTCTCCCAGGGAGAGCAGAGAGGAGGAAAAGAAGTTTATCTGTTCTCTTAAGGGGAAGACATTGTTTTGCCTCTCCTTTTCATTTTTTAAAGTTTATTTATTTATTTAAGTAATCTCTACACCCAATGTGGGGCTCAAACTCAAGATGCCAAGATCAAGAGTCAGCCAGGTGCCCCTGCCTCTCCTTTATAAAGTGGCTCTTCATTGCTGTTTGCACTGTAGGTCCTCCCTACAAAAGAGAGGACAAAAAAAGAAAGCACAAACCCTAAATTTCATTTACAGAAATAATCTACAAATTCGTTCATTCAACACATTTATTGAGCACCTACTATGCAGTAGGCTCCCAACATTCACTATTGCTCTCTTCCATCCAAATGCAAGATCAAGAACACTCAACAGTAGTAAACAAGGAAGAAAAGTTCTTCCTACACGGGGGAAGGGAGGAATGGTTGTTGGAAAAATAAAAATAAATAAGAAAATATCAGATAAATATAAGTGTTAAAAAGAACAAAAGGGTGATGTGACTGAGAGAATCTGGTAGGATATTTAGATTAGATGATCATTAAAGGTCTCAATGACACCTGAATTAAGCTCGCTCCTGAATTAAAAGGACCCATCCATGCAAAGACTGGTGGTGCAGGATGCAAAGGGAACAGCTAATGAACAGATCCTAACAGCGGAGGAATAAGCCTTTAGAGCAGAGGTTGGCACACTTTTTCTGTAAAAGAGCCACACAGTCAATATTATAGGCTTTGCAAGTCACATAAGTTCTCCTGAATATAACTGTTTTTGTTCTTGTTGTTGTAGTTGTTTTACAATCCTTTAGAAATGTACAAATCATTCTTAGTCCTCTGGCAGTATAAAAATAGGCCTCTGGCAAAATTTGGCCCCTGCCTTAGTTTTCTGACCCGTTTTAGAGGAACATCTAATCTACTGTAGCTAGAGAGCAAGTAAACAATGAGGAAAGTGGTACAAGATGCGATCTGGAAGGTAGGCAGGAGCCAGATCATGTAGGGCCTTTTAGGCTAAGTTAAGATTTTGGATTTTTTTCTAAGTGTGATGGGAATCCCTTGGAGAATCTTAAGCAAAACAGTGACATGATCTGCTTTAAGCTTCAAAAAGACCTGTGGTTCTCTGTGGAGAACTGTAGTTAGGCTAAGAGTGGAAGCAGAGTTGATTGGGAGGCCAGCTATTGTATCATCCAGGCCAGAAAAGACAAGGGTGGTGGTGGTAGAGATAGCAAGTGAACTGAACACCCTCAGTGAAAAGCTATGTTTATCACGGATGAACAAAATCATGGATGGATTCTTGAAATTTTACCTTAAAATAAACAGTAGTATAAAGAGCTTAGGTTGAGCTATAAATAGTATTAAGTTTGATTCATAGGAAAATCTTGGTTACTCAAATTTTTAGTAATATTTTGACATTTTTGACTTATAGATATTTGACTTTCTGGAAGATCATCTTTTTCTCTCTCTTCCTAGTGAAATGATTCACAGTCTCTCTGCTGGTTCCTCATACTCATTATTTTCCCCTTTTCACCTAAATGTGTTATAGACTTAGAATGTTCCCCTCATTTCAGAGTGCACTGCAGTCAACCAAAAGATAACTACTCTTTTAAAATCTGAGAAACTGGGGCGCCTGGGTGGCTCAGTCGGTTAAGCGACTGCCTTCGGCTCAGGTCATGATCCTGGAGTCCCAGGATCGAGTCCCGCATCGGGCTCCCTGCTGGGCAGGGAGTCTGCTTCTCCCTCTGACCCTCCTCCCTCTCATGCTCTCTGTCTCTCATTCTCTCTCTCTCAAATAAATAAATAAAATCTTTAAAATCTGAGAAACTTCCAACTTCCCTTGGCAATACACCCCTCTCTCAAAATTTCCACCATGAGGAAGTTGTAAATATAAGTGGTTCTCACACTATCCAAAATCCTTTCCTTGTTCTTTCTTTCATAAAAATACTGCAGAGGGGCACCAGGGTGGCTCAGTCAGTGTCTGCCTTCAGCTCAGATCCTGAAGATCCAGCTCTGGGTCTGGCTCCCTGCTCAGTGGGGAGTCTGCTTCTTCCTCTCCTTCTACCCCTGCCCCCCGCTGGTGTGTGCGCTCTCCCACGCTCTCTCTCTAGCTCAAATAAGTAAATAAAATCTTAAAAAAAAATACTGCCAAGTTTTGAAAATTCATCAAGTTGTACATTTACTTTGGGCACTTTTTTTTTTTATATTTCTTACGACTTTCTTTTAGAAGTTGTGTGTTGGGGTAGAATATCCAGACATACACATACACAAAGAGGTTCCAATGATCACAACCTTTAGGGGGTAGGCAGATTAGACCATGTCATATGTTGAGTTCCTTGGAGGCAGATTCTGAGACCAAGTTTTGCATGCAAATGTTTTATTGCAGATAGGACACAATTGGCAAATACATCTACAATGAAATGAAGAAGGCAGGAAGAGTCAAGAGAAATATATTGACCCCCAAAGTGGTTACAACTGAGTACTCAGCTGACCTTGTGATGAGCTCTGGAGCTGAAATGGCCCTCAGACTTGCCTCAAATGAGGCAAGGAAGCTTAATCTTTGCATCTTAAATTAGCCAGTCACTGACTGTGGGCTCCAGGGAGCACAAACTAAAGTAGGCAGTTCCCTGCATCCTAAAGCAATTCCCAGTAAAAACAAAACAAAGCTTCACATTCACACCTTCAGGAACTAGTATTTCCATCACCTATGGGATAAGCACTTTAGCTATGAAGAGAGGATGTGGACTGAAGCATCACAGTATCCACTACAGAGGGATATTCAGGTATTCTCATATAGTCCGTTTTACTGTTTAATGTTTATCATGGTGCACAGTATTTTACCATGAGTATATAGCATTTTAATTAAAATACTCTAGTAAAGTTTAGTATATCAAGGAGACATGACAATGAAACCAATATGTAATCCTGGATTGGATTATGATTATATATATATATATATAATATATATATATATATATATATGGCATGCTAATTAGTATTTTCACCAGAACACTAAGTTTTACTATGTAATATAGTATCTTACTATTAGCACACAGCATTTTTATTAAAAATAAACAGACTTCATATTCAAATATTTAGGAACACACTTTAAAAAATACTGCTGGAAACGTGACTCAAGTGCCATTTCGATTGTGCATCTTTATGCAGTTGATGATTAAACCTGAGCCATTTTTTACTCTTCCTTCTCTTCTATCAACTCATATGGCTCCTTCTGTGATGAGACTCCTCTATCCTCTTCTGTCACTGCCACCAATTCTGGTCCCCACCTTCATCTCCTCAAACCTAAAATGTCTCCTGTGTCCAATTTCACCCGGTTTTTTTTTTTTTAAGATTTTTTTTTTAATCTGTGAGAGAGAGAGCACAAGCAGGGGGAGCGGCAGATAGAGGGAGCAGCAGCCTGCCGAGCAAGGAGCCTGATGTGGGGCTCGATCCCAGGACCCTAGGATCATGCCCTAAGCCGAAGGCAGACGCTTAACCAACTGAGCCACCCAGGCATCCCTCACCCAAGTTGTTACAGGGATTAGAGGAATGCTCCACTGCGTGACTTGCATTAATTCCTCAAATTGTCATTGAAAGCCTGTATAAGGCTTTAGGGAAATAACTTTGGGCAAGAAGACACAATCCCTCCATCTCTTATAAACATTAATTTCCAGTGAGTGAGGCCTTAGTCAATATCATGATAAATAATTTCATAGAAGTTGTGATAAAAATGCTATGAAAAAGTACCAGATGTATGAAATCATATGATGTCAAGACCTGTATTAGGAAGACAGAATGTTTTCTAAAGTAAGCAAGATGAGCCTTGAAGAACAAAAGGATAAAGTTCAAAGGAAGTATGTTCTATGCAAAGAGAATACCATGCTTCTGGCTACCTTCAGGCTCTGGAGAGGAGGTGGCACAGTGTACTCAAGGAACTAAGGAAGAAAGCCAGTAGCCACATTCTGGAGCTTAGGGTTCAGTTGGGAAACTGGTAAGTAAGCAAGGGCAATATAAAGCCATTAGAAGTAGGATTTTATTTTGCTTTTTTAAAAATCCTTTCATTTTGAGATAATTTCAGAATTGCAAAATTATAAAAAGAATTTCCTTATACTTTTCAACCACATTCTCCAAATGTTAACAACTTAAATGACCACAGTAAAATCATCAAAATCAATTGATTAAATACTTATTATCTAACTTACAGACCTTATTTTACCAACTAATGTCCCTTCTCAGAATCCAGGATTACATATTGGTTTTATTGTCATGTCTCCTTAGTTTCCTTTAATATGGGATAGTTCCTCAGTGCTTATCTTTCATGGCCTTGACACTTTTGAAAAGCACTGGCCAGTTATTAGATAGAATGTACTTCAATTATGGTTTATCTAATGTTTCCTCATGATCAAATTCAGGTTATACATTTTTGGCAATAATACCACAAAAGTGATGTTGTGTCCTTCTCAGTGCATCATTTAAGAGGGAAAATGATGTGGATTTGTCCCACTGTGATGTTAACATTGATTACTTGGTTAAGGTAGTGTCTGCCAGTTTCTCCACTGTAAAACTATTCACTTTTTACTTAAATATCTTTGGGAAGATACTTTTTTTTTTTAAGATTTACTTATTTGAGAGAAAGAGGGAGAGAGTGAGTCAGGGGAGGGACAGAGGAAGAGAATCTTCAAGCATACTCCCCACTGAGCTCAGAGCCTGACGCAGGGCTCGATCTCACATCTCACAACCCCGTGAGATCACGACCCATGAGATCACGATCCGAGCTGAAATCAAGAGTCGGACATTTAACCACCTGAGCCTCCTAAGCACCCCATCTTTGGGAATATATTTTCTATGTGAATATTGTTTCTCAATGTACTTTCACCCAATAATTTTAGCATCCATTAATGATTCTTGCCTGCATCATTTATTTCTGTGGTATTTGCAAATGGTGAAATCTTTTCATCAACTCTTCTACATTAGCTGCAATGCTACTCTAAGGAAGATTTTTTTCCTTCTCCCCTGATTTATTCATTTATTTATCAGTAATGACTCATGGATTCATATTTTATTCCATGAGTTGTAATTCATTACTATTATTATTTTGTTGCTCAAAATGTCCCCTGTCCCATTGGAAATCCCTTCAGGTTGATTGCTAGGTCTTTTTTTTGAGCACATCCCTACTTTCTGGCACTGCAGATGTTCCAGCTCATGTACTTTTCCTGCTCCAGTTTGGAATTAGCAAAGAGATAATTTCTCCAAAGAGCCTGGGTTGAGACACCACTTGGTATATTCACCGGTTCTGGGGTGTCATTGCCTTAGGCTCTCTCAGCAGATAGAGCTAAAAAGTATATTTATGCATACATCTGTGTTTATCTATATCTATAAAATCATGAGTTGTATTGATACCTCCAATTCCAATCAAACATTACAGGGTTCATTATAGCCTTAGAAGTGTCCTTTTTTTGAGAGAGAGAGAGTGCATGCATGGGCACGCCTGCCCCTGTGAATGGGGGGAGGGAGATGGAGAGAGAATCTTGAGCAGACTCCACACTGAGTGCAGGGCCCAACATGGGGCTCTATCTCACGACCCTGAGATCCTATGCTGAGCTGAAACCAAGAGTGGGACGTTTAACCCAGGAGCCCCAGAAGGGTCCTTTTCTTTCTCTCCCTCCCTCCCATCCTCCTTTCCTTCCTTCCTTTCTTTCTTTCTCTTTCTTCCTTCCTTCCTTCCCTCCTTCCTTCCTTTTTTTACTTCAATAAATATTTACTGAACACCTGCCATTGGCCATGCTCTGTGCTAGATATTGAGGATATAATATTGAACAAAACTGGTATGGTCCCTTGGTCCCTGTCCTTGCCCTTGTGAAGCTGAGATTCTAGAAGGTACAATTTATTAATTATTCCCTTTTCTCCAAAATTGCTAAATTTAAATTTATGATTTTCACTGGCTCTTTCTCACCAGGCTTTAAAATAGGCCACAGAAGGATTTTCATGATCAGTTCTACATTTCTTTTATTTTTAGTTCTACATTTCTTAAAAGGTCATTCTACTGGAGAATCAAAGGAAGAAAGAGCAGACTGGAAGGCCAATTTTCAAATCAGCTGGAGGGGGGGTGAAAGCAAATGTGGGGAGACCAATTTGAGACTTGTAAGTAGTCCAAGGTAAGAGATGACAGTCAACTGGACTGAGGTGAAGGCAGGAAGAATGGAAACAATTGTATTTGAGAAACATTTAGGAGAAATATGGACAATTTTGGTGACTGACTGAAAGGTAGGAGGATGAGGTAAGGCAGAAAAATGACTCAAGGAGGACTCCTAGGTTTCTCAGAGTATGTACAAAAATACTGGTTCACATTTCCATATATTATAAACACAACTACATGTCTCTTCCATTAAATTGTAAGCAACCTGATGACAAGAACTGTGTAACAGTGTATGGTTCATATATTTGTATCCCCAATATCTCCTCCTACAGTGTCCCGTACAAAGTTGGAGCTCAAGAAATGTTAAACAAATGACTGAATGGATGACCTTCCTCAGAATTACCAAGTTGAGATTTCAGCTGTAGAGACTCAAATTAGATAAAACACCCTCATAAAGGCCTAAAACTCCCTAAGCAGAGGAAAAGTATGTATGCTGAATATCTGTTCGCCCAAAAGGGTATATCCTGGTCTATTAGTTTATTATGTACACTTTCTCTTCTATCATTAATTCATCTTACCCAAGACTTAAAACACAGAAGCTATAAACCAGAGGTAAGTGTTTGGCTATAACAATGAATTTCACTTCGCACCTATCAGACTGCCAAAAATTAATGCCTGTTAATTGCCTATCCCTAGCAGGTGGTGGAGGTAAGGAGAGGCCTCTGTTTTCTCACCTCTCAAACGGGGCTATGGGGTTTAGGTGAGAAGTTTCTAGCCTCAAGCAGGCATTCCGTAAAAGTTGACACTCTTTCTTTTCATATATCTATATAATCCTTCAAGACCCAATTCAAACCACTCCTCCAACTAGGAAGCCTGCCCAGACCACCAATATGCAGCAATCTCTTTTTCCTTCTCTGAGCTCCTGGAATACTTATCTAGTAAAATTCTTCAAAAATTAATGAAGGGTAGTCCTGTGATTGCTCTTGTAATAAATCGCTTTCTTTTTTACTTGCTTAAAGACTACTCACATAGTCATATACTGTTCTCCAGTGAAGTCAGATATGTCTTCATACGTCAATGTGAAGTCAGCTATGCCGCTTATTTGCTATGACTTCATCTTCCCAATTTTCAATGTTCTCATCTGTAAAACGGGAGACATAGATACCTATCTGGTAAGGTTGTTGTTAGGATTTGAAATAATGTGTGTAGAGGGTCCAGCACATGCCCCATATTTGGTATTCAACAAACAGAGGCCAACAAGCACCAGTGAGGGCAGTTGTCAGATCTTTTTCAAATTTCAATCAATCCTGTCCCAGATATAGCACCTCACAGAGTGCCTCACACATGGCTGTGGCTTGATATTAAGTTTATTTTTACTCCACCTTTTCCAAAAAAGATTTAAGGCAGCAAGGTGTTCAACAAATATTTGTTAAATGATTACAGGCCATACTTTCAAGTCAGATGTTCTTTCTTCCTTTCGGCTTTTTCTATAATAAGCAAAACACCACAATATTGTGACTTGTTAAGTTTTTAATCGTCCTTCACTTGCATCAAGGATTTCTTCTGTTACTTTTTAATCTAATTAAACAAAAAAATTTAACTATAAAATACATGCTCATGATGAAAATGAAAACATTATGAGGTAATAAAATGAAAAGTAAGCTCTTTTCCCCATATTCAGTCTTACCATCCAGAGGTAATATTTTTTAAAAAATAATTCCCTACATATCCTTCTAGAAATTTCCTTACATATAAATCCTAAAGTTAAAATAAAATAAAATAAAACAAGTAAATGGGATAGTACTATAGATACTATCAACTACCTGCTTTTTTCACTGAATATGTAGTTAGTATTTATTGGTTTTGGTGTTTGGCAACTATCCTACCTTCTTTAAGCTATTACTTAAAGATTTGCCCTGATTTAGTGTCTTATTAATATAGGTTCCACAAGGGTCTTTTCATCTCTTTCACTGTACTCTATCCCCAGCACCTAAATAAAACCTGAAACATAAACATATGGTCAATAAGTATTTGCGAATGAATATACTTCCTTGAGGAACCGCCTTCATTCATTTAAGGTATACTGCCCACTCTTAGCTAAGTAGCAAGAAAGACTGATTAGATGGTCCATCCTTAGATTTTGAACTGTGAGCAGAATAAAAACAGTGCTGCATTCCAGGGCTGAACCCATTTAAGCATGAGGAATGTCCCTGCTAGCAATGTTCTCTGGGGTGGCTGCTACTTCACTGTTCTAGCCTGGTTCTCCTGCCTTACCTCCAATCTTGTGAACTAACCCATATCTTCCCAGTGAATTTCCCTTCGGTTGTTAGTTTGGCATTTCTCAACCTCAGCACTACTGACTTTTTTTTTTTTTTTTAAGATTTTCTTTTTTTAAGTAAGCTCTACACCCCACGTGGGGCTCAAACTCACAACCCCGAGATCAAGAGTCCCACGCTCCACCGACTGAGCCAGCCAGGTGCCCCAGCACTACGACATTCTGAGCTACGTAATTCTTTGTTGTGAGGGGCTGTTCTGTGCATTGCAGTATGTTTAGCAGCATCACTGGTCTTACCCACCAGATGCCAGTAGCATCCCCTGTGTAACAATCAAAAATGTCTCCAGACATTAACAAATGTCCCCTAAAGGGGCTGAATTAGCTAGCTGATTTCTGTGGAACAACAACAAAAGTCCTAACTGATGGCTACTATATCTTTGGCAACTTTTCCTTATGGCCTGTATAGAAATATCTCATTCGTTTAAATAGTTCAGCTATATCATATTATGTCATACGTTATTAAAACAGTCTACTAATAATGGATTTCAAGGTTTTTTCTGGCGTTATAATTTTTTTTAAAGATTTTGTTTTTAAGTAATTTTTACATCTAATGTGGGGCTCGAATTCACAACCCCAAGATCAAGAGTCACTTGTTCTACCAACTGAACCAGCCAGGTGCCTTATCTGGTATTAGTTTAAATAGCAGCTCTATGGAGATATAATTCAAAAGACCATATAATTCATCCACTGAAAGTCTATAATTCAATGGCTCTTAGTATACTCAGAGTTGCAATCCTCACTGCAATCAATTTTAGAACAATTTCATCACCTCAAAAAGAAACTTCTGCATACCTTAGTTGTCACCACCCCCAAAGCCCTACCTGCCACAGCCCTAGGCAACCATTAATCTATTTTCTATCTCTGCAGACTTACCTATTCTTAACATTTCATGAAATGGAATCTTAGAACATGTGTTCTTTGGAATTATTTCACTTAGTGTAATGTTTTCAAGGTTCATCCATTTTGTAGCATGTATCAGTACTTCATTCCTTTTGGTTGTTGAACAATATTCCATTGCATTGACATACCACATTTCATCTATCCATTCATTATTTGATGGACATTGGGTTGCTCCACTTTTAGTCTATTATGAATGATGCTACTATGAATATTCATCTACAAGTTTTTATGTAGACATGTTTTCACTTCTCTTGGGTATAGACCTGGAGGTGGAACTGCTGGGTCATTTGGAAACTATGTTTTACCTTCTGAGGAGCTGCCAGACTGCTTTCCAAAGTGGCTACACCATTTTATCTTCCCAACAGCAGTGTACTAGAGCTCCAATTTCTTCATATTCTCACTGACATTTGTCCTTTTTTTGATTTGTATCTCCCTAATAGTTAATGTTGGTGAGCATCTCTTCATGTACTTATTGGCCATTTGTATATCTTTGGAGAAATGTCTATTCAGATCCTTTGCCCATTTTTTAATTGGGTTATTTGCCTTCCTACTATAGAGTTGTAATAAATCTTCATATATTCTAGATACAAGTCCCCTTTCAGATACATGATTTCCAAAATCTTTTTCCCACTCTGTGGAATGTCCTTTCGCTTTCTTAACAGTATCCTTTGTAGCACAAAAATTTTAATTTTTTGTCAATCTTTCAGGTAAAAATAGTGTGCCGTGAGCAGCCAGTTCAGTTTGCACCTCAATCACGTGTGTGTTTATCTGAGACAACCATCATATTTGGATGCAAATGTGTACATATTTCCCATTTCACCACACAGAATATTAAAAATGTGTGTATGTAAGGGTCAAGATTTAATGAAATAAATATTTTTTATTGCTTACTCAAGAACAATCTTTCTTTTTTTTTTTAGAGAGAGAGCGAGAGAAAGAGCATGAGCGTGCTCAAGGGGTGGAGAGGGGCAGAGAGAGAATCTTAAGCAGGCTCCATGCCCAACGTGGAGCCCAACATGGGGCTCAATCACAATCCTGAGATCATGACCTGAGCCAAAATCAAGAGTTGGATGCTTAACCGACTAAGCCACGCAGGCACCCCAATCAAGAACATTCTTAAGTGAACTTTTGTTTTACTTTTACTGCATGTGCATGGTGGTGAAAAGTATATAACATTAGTACAGTTTAGTGCCAATGCCTTAAATGGTGCTAAGGTACAAGCAGTTTCATCCACCATTGCTTGTTCCATCAATGTAAATGCCAATGCAGTGAAAAGGGCAAATAATGTTTTAGTATAATGAAAATAATCTTGACCTGACATACTCCTGGAAAGGTTCTCAAGGAGCCCTAGGGGTCTGCTAGACCACATTTTGAGAACTGCTACTCTGTGACATTCATGTTTATTTGAAAAGGAAAAAATATTCCTTACATGTACATTTTCTAATAAACTGATACTCCAGAACAAGATACAAGAGGGAATATGTGACATGTTATCTTCTGATTTTTGCCTACCTTTGACATACCATTGCACAACCAGGGACACATAATCCAGAGAGAGGAATTTAAGCAATGATAATGAAAAGTAATGGGTCATCCACCATAATTATGAGGAGGAGAAGGCAAGTTACTGGATGATGATATTATGTAAAATTACTTACCCTTTGTAGATATCTACTGCATTAGAATGGATATAAGCTTTTAGGACTCTATTCTGTAAGTAGCAAATAAAGATAGACAGGTTTTAGACTGTCCTCTATAAGGCCAGTGAAGCCTCTGTACAGAATTAAACAAAGTCAATTCAAAGTAATCCTATAGATCCTAAGTCAGTAAAATGTACTCTGGAGACCAAACTCTCCCCATAAAAGTCCTTTAGAGATGGGCACCTTATCTACTTAAGAATTACTTAGCCTATCTAAGGATCTTCAAGCACTAACAGCTGTGTTTAAGCAAACTTGAAAATAGTTACAGACCATGGCCAAGTTACTGCGATCTAACTTGTCTTTATTTCTAATCTTTATTTTCCAACTTCAAAGTTAATCCCCCTAAATCACTCTCACCTTTATTCAAGAACTTTTAGTAATAATTAAAAGCTAACACTAATGGACCTCTTAACCACATGCCCAGCACTGTACTGAACAATTTAAATGAATTTTCTCATTTAATCCTCCCAGTAATCCAATGAGGTAAATTCTATAGTTCCTTTCCTGGAGATGAGGAAACTTGGCTTAAATAGATTCAATAACCTGCCCAAAGTTGCTGAGCTTCTGAGTGGCAATACTAAGACTCAAACCCACACTCTTGACTACTGCAGTTTTCCACAGAGATACTACTGGTCTAATAATCACTTAGGGAACTTGTTTTAAAAAAAAAACAAAAACAAACAAAAAAACAGCTAATTGGGCACAACGACAAGGCACACACATCAGAATTTCCAGGGTGAGTCTCTGGTTTAGGAACCACAAATTAACTTCCCATTTCCTAGAGAATGGAGTGGATTTCCTATGTCTAAACTGCTCCTCCCATCAGGATTCTAGGATAAGGGCAAAATTCCTTAAATTGGTGTACAAAGTTCTTCATTGTCTGTCACTTGATTGACCTTTTTTGGTTCCATCTTGCCCCAAGTTCCCTTTTTGTTTCAGTCTCTCCTATTAATTACAGGGCTTTCCTTCACAGGATATTTGCACATGCTGTTCTTTGGTCTGGAATGCTCATCCCTCCTCCCATTGTCTAGTTAACTCTTGCTCTTCTTCAGGCTTCAGCATAATGGACACTTCTTGAGAGAAACTTTCCTGACTTCCCTGTCTAGGTCAAATCCCCAGTTATAATCTCTCATAACGCTATGTACCACATTTACAAATTAAAAAATATTTATGTGATAATCTCTCTCTCATTATAAACTATATAAAGGTAGGTAATATGCTTGTTTTTGCTCATTATTGCATTCTCAGTACCTAGCTTAGTACCTGTCACATAAATACTGCATATTCAATAAATATTTGTTGAAAGAATTAATAGATTCAAGGCCTTTTAAACTATTCCCTATTTAACCAACCAAATATATTTTTCACTCTTACTCAGCAGAGATCTACAGTTCTAGTAACAGAGGTTAACTCTTCTCTCTACATCTTTTCATCCTTATCCAGACCCAAGATCTTTCTCCACCTCACCTATATACACTTAACAATTCACCTATTCACCTACAATTCCTCCTACTGCTACAAGGTAGAACCTAAATTTCCTTTGTTTCACAAAGTTCTCTTTAATACACCAGCCCCTATCAAATGCCTCTAAACTTCTAAATCACTTTGTATTTCCATGCCATTCATTTGGTAGTCCATCATATGCTATATTATGTAATATTTCATATGCAATTACCTTGTTTTATTTTTTAATGATTTATTTATTTTTTAGAGTGCATAAGCCCATGAGCAGGGGGAGGGGCAGTGGAAGAGGGAGAAAGAAAATCCTCAAGCAAACTCCCCAATGAGTGTGGAGCCTGATGTGGGGCTCAATCCCACAAACCTGAGATCATGACCTGAGCTGAAATCAAGAGCTGGACACCTAACCAACTGAGCCACCCAGTGCCCCTGTTTTATTATTTTTTTTTAATATAACCATTGTTAGGGAGTTTGTATGTTCTTTTTTTTTTTAAGATTTTATTTATTTATTTGACAGAGAAAGAGACAGCAAGAGAGGGAACACAAGCAAGGGGAGTGTGAGAGGCAGAAGCAGGCCTCCCGCGGAGGAGGGAGCCCGATGTGGGGCTCGATCCC
This sequence comes from Mirounga angustirostris, assembly GCF_029215605.1. Lineage (NCBI taxonomy): Eukaryota > Metazoa > Chordata > Mammalia > Carnivora > Phocidae > Mirounga > Mirounga angustirostris. The sequence goes on from NW_026991714.1 coordinate 120,677,430, forward strand.
AGGACCCCGGGATCATGACCCGAGCTGAAGGCAGACACTTAACGACTGAGCCACCCAGGCACCCCGGGAGTTTGTATGTTCTTAAATAGTAGTTTAATTTGCTACTGGAGTACCCAGGCATGTCATAAGTCCTCTGTAAAAATCTGTGGAATGAATTAATGAAGAACTTTCTGTGGCCTGCAATGTATCAGCCTGCAGTTATCAACAAATTTAGCAAATGACAATTCTCTTTGGAGGGCACCTGTTTATTTTATACTATTTCTCTATGGAATACTTCCAGGGACCCTTTTGGCAGACAGTTCAAAACAAGTGTGATGGAAGAACATTAAAGTAAGATACTATTTTAAATTGCCTGACATATTTAGAGTGATTCTGTACTCAGGGATTTCTAAATCCATTACAAAATTATTAATATATTTCATAACTCTCTAGGATAGCATAACTCTCTTGGCCAAATGAATATCATTTACCACAAACTTTAACCCTATGTAAAACGCAGTACATTTCAACTTTTTTCCCCCTTTGGTGAGACTAAGATCTAAGTAAGACTTTTTTTCTTTCAAAATTAGAAAGTAAATTATAATTCCAACTATCTGAGTCATTTTTTTTTAAGCTTGCTTTATTTGAGAGAGCACATGCAGGGGGGCGGGGCAGAGGGAAAAGGAGAGAGAGTCACAAGCCGACTCCATGCTGAGCACAGAGCCTGATAGGGGATTTGCTCTCAAGACCCTGAGATCATGACCTGAGCCTAAACCAAGAGCTGGATGCTTAATTGACTGGGCCACCCAGGCGCCCTGAGTCTTACTTTTATTATTTTTTAAAAAAAGATTTTATTTATTTAGTCGACAGAGAGAGCACAAGCAGGGGGAACAGCAGAGGGAGAGGGAGAAGCAGGCTCCCAGCTGAGCAGGGAGCCCAATGCAGGGGTTCAATTCAAGGACCCTGGGATCATGACCTAAGCCAAAGGCAGTAGCTTAATGGACTGAGCCTCCCAGGTGCCCCCTGAGTCTTATTTTTATTTTTTTATTTTTTTAATTTTTGTGTGTGTGTGTTTTTTTATGATTTTATTTATTTATTTGACAGAGAGACATAGCGAGAGAGGGAACACAAGCAGGGGGAGTGGGAGAGGGAGAAGCAGGCTTCCCGCGGAGCAGGGAGCCCGATGTGGGGCTCGATCCCAGGACCGTGGGATCATGACCTGAGCTAAAGGCAGACGCTTAACGACTGAGCCACCCAGGCACCCCTGAGTCTTATTTTTAAATGCAAGAGCCGAGGACAACAAAGTCAACGGACAATGCTAAAATTCAGGCTAGGGGCCCTAGGCGGCTCAGTCATTAAACTTCTGCCTTCGGCTCAGGTCATGGTCCCAGGGTCCTGGGATCAAGCCCCTCATCAGGCTTCGTGCTTGGCGAGCCTGCTTCTCCCTCTCTCTCTGCCTGCTGCTCTCCCTGCTTGTGCTCTCTCTCTCTCTTTCAAATAAGTAAATAAAATCTTTAAAAAAATTAAAGTTTGATAATAAAGAATTATGAGTTATCTATTCATTTCTCTTTGGATGTCCTTATGAACATTTTATATGGAGCTAATTACTCTTTCAACAGCTTTATTGAGATGTAATTTACATACAATAAAATTCACTCATACTAAGTGTACAATTCAATTTTTTTAGTATATTTAAAGAAGTGTGCCACCACTAGAATCTAATTTTGTTTTATATTATTTTTTAAATTGAGATATAATGCACAACATTGTATAACTATTACCACTCTAATTCTGGAACATTTTCTTCACCCCAAGAAGAAACCTTGTACTCATTAGCAATCTCTCCCCTTTTCTCTCTTATCCCTCCAGCCCTAGGCAATCACTAATCTACTTTCTGTTTCTATGCATTTTTTTCTTAACATTTAATATAAATGGAATCAAATAATAAATATGTGGTTTTTGTGACTGGCTCCTCTCAGCATGTTTTCAAGACTTATCCATGTTGCTGCATGTATCAGAACTTTATTCCCTGTTATCATCTAATAATATTCTATTGTGTAGATGTACCACATCTGATTTATCCTTTCATTAGTTGGTGGATATTTAGGTTGTTTCTACTTTTTTTGGCTATTAGGAATAATGCTATGAACATGTGTATACAAATTTTGCCTAGATATATGTTTTTATTTCTCTTGGGTAAACAACAAGGGGTGGAATTACTAGGTCAGGTGCTAATCACAGTTACGATGAATAACATACACATTTTTTTCTTTTTCAAAGGATTTTTGACACAGCCAGGAAACAGACTTTTCATGAAAATCTAATATAAAATCCTTTTTTTAAAAAAATAAGGTTGGGACGCCTGGGTGGCTCAGTCAGTTAAGCGTTTGCGTTCGGCTCAGGTCATGATCCCAGTATCCTGAGATAGAGTCCCGCATTGGGCTCCTTGCTCAGCGGGGCACCTGCTTCTCCCTCTCCCTCTGCCTGCTTGTGCTTTCTCTCTCTCTCTCTCTCTCTCTCTCTGACAAATAAATAAATAAAATCTTAAAAAAAAAAAGGTTAATCTGCACACAGCTTCTCTATCAACAGAACTGTATCATATTACTTTCCAATTTGGGGTTCAAATAGGAATTATAAAATGAGGTGAGAACTCCTTTTAGTGTAAATCATAAAACTAGATGGAGTTGGCACTAGCCTACTTAATATGCTAGGATCAAATTCTAATTTTTGAGCAGGATGTATATATTCATCTCCTTGGCGGACAACTACTTAAGAGATAAATACACAGTAAGGGAAGGCTTACCCGGTAGGAGGAGCAATAAATAGGAATTTAAAATACCAAACACCCTGAGTAAACTAAATTCTTATTTCCCTCCACTAGCGGGGGCCTGTTTTACATTTCATGAGAAAAAGGTGAATCGTTAATTATAATTAGTCATGTAAATTCCCAAAGCCTTTCATAAAAGCATCTTTCAGAAATTGGAGCCCAAATAAACTTCTGTTCACATGTTTTTGTTTTGTTTTGTTTTCTGGCAACGTACACTCTAGTTCAAATATACTCAGGAAGCAAACTTTAAACAGAGAATTAAGAGCTGACTGTAAAATTCCACATTAAAAAAAGCATAAAGACACATTTTAATTTTAAAGAAAAGTCAAACATCTTGCAGCACAAATGAGGCATAATCGAGGGAAAACTACCAGACGTCCTACGAATCACAGCACTGGAGAACGCCACAGGTCGTCCAAAAGACGCATTCGTTTTAGCCAACAGCTTTTTCCTCCCGCCAAAGCTGTCCCTGGAGCGTCAAAGAATAACCCAACGAGTGATTGATGATTTTTCCCTTTTGATTCCCCTCCGCCCCCGCCCCCGCCCCCGCCCCCCACATCCACCTGCTTGGAGGTGTCAAAGCGACTGGAAATGGTTAACAGTGACCAGCAGCAGAGAGAGAAACAAACACCCCTGACAACCCACAGCTGAGTAAGCAAGAGCTGTTTATTCACGAACATGTTCCATTTGGAGACTGTCGGCGAGCCCTGGAAAGACCAGGCACATTTTAGAAGGCTCCTAGAGAGGGAGAGAATAATCTTTTCACCCCGGCCACTCCCCAAAACACACACTGAGAAGCTCGGTGGGAACCATCTGGTCAAGGCAGCCCCCCGCCGCCTCCACCGACCCCTTAGGAATAACCTCCCGCACCAGTGCATCCAACCCCTTGCGCGGGTTGTGTAACTCTCCAAAATGAGCTCAGACGCGGCAGAGGCTGGCCCCCGCCCCAGGGCTTCTGAAGGCGCTTCTGCCACCCCCACCCCCGCCACGGCCCGCCCCGACGCCGCGACCGGGGCTGGGGACCCTGACGAGAAATGGCCCTTCAGCTCCCTTCCCTCACCTGGCTCGGTCCCACCTGAGGGCAAGAGCTGAGAAAAGAAACAGGCAGGAAGGGCTGACCTTGTTGCTACTGACAGTGGAGCGGCACATCCTGCTGCTTCCTGGAAAACGGCCCGAAGGACATTTTTCCCCCTGGAGGAAGGAAACGGGAGGGCGCCGGCCGGGCGGCGGCGGGCGCGGCGGCGGTGGTCAGGGCGGGCTGTGCAGCCTCTAGCGGGGACGGTCCGAGGACTACATCTCCCAGGCTGCTCTGGGCCGCCTTGCGTCGTGACCCCGGCGCGCACGGAGGCGGTGACTCTTACCTCACAGAGGTAGCTCCTCCGCCGGCAGCAACTCGGCGCCCGCGGTCCATGGACCGGAACCCCGGGCCGACGGGCAGGAACCCGGGCCGCTATCGCCGCCTCCCAGCCCCAGACTCCTCCTCCTCGCTCTCCACCGCCTCCTCCGGACGCCCGCAGGACGCGCACCGCCGCCTCCGGGCTCGCGGAGCCACCCCAGGAGGCTGGGCGGCGGGTTCGCGGCTGCCGCCGGACTGAGGCCTACTCGGCCGCCTCTCAGTGCTATTGTCCCTGGGCCCGGCCCTGACCAGGTCCACTGGGGAGGGCCGAGTGCGCCGGCTCCACGGAAGATGCCGGACCAAGCCCTACAGCAGATGCTGGACAGGTACGGTCAGCTTTGGGGAAGAACGCGAGCCGCGGATTCTCCCTCTGACTCTGGCCCTGCCCGCGCCCGGCCTCGAGTCTCCGTAAGCGGAGCCCGGCGTGCCGGGAGGAGTTCCACGGCTGGGGGGCCGTGTGAGCGGCAGAAAGTTTGGAGTCCGTGCTGGGGGAGGACAGAGCGGGTGGCTCGGGTGCTTAGTCTTAAGGCGAAACTTAGGGAGTGGCGTCTAGTTTTGTTGGAACGCCCTTTTGAAGTGAGAGGGGCTTGGGTTAAAGCCACAGAATTAGTTTCTTTTTCGGTTTCTTGCACTCCTCCCCTCCCCCCAAAACTATGTTGTAACGTGTTTGTCAGCGATGTCACTGGCAAGAACAACCAGACTATCTTTCAGGGAAGTGATCCCCTACAGTTTCAAGACTCTTTCCAAAAACCAAGGGTAAGCATTCTTTTGGGAAGCCTGAGAGTCTGATTTCATTCCTCCTTCCTCCCATTCCATCCCCACCCCCAAACTGTAAGGTCAAGCGTATCCACAAGGGAGCTTTAACGGTCAGACCAGAGTAGGGGTTATGGAAAACAGCCACATAAGTCCAACACTGAACAGTTAGCATATTTTATGATTCGTTGAGTTCACTGAGAAAGTTTTATCTTACACTGAGGCCAGTGGCCCATCTCTGGGGGGCTCCTGTCTGTGAAACTCTTGTTGAGAAATCGGTTGCACCGCCCTCTGCTGTTCAGATTTTAGTTCATGGGTTCTACCATGAGTTTTTGGAGACTCAATCTCCATTTCTCCCTAGCCAGGTCTTAAATTCCTGGTATAGCCAATGCTACAGGCTAATGCATAATGTTTGTGGTTGCTTACAGTTGTCGGCATACCACTTGCCACCCTGTTAAGCAGGGGGTACAGTTCTTTGTATTGAGTAAGGTCCAACTGTATGTAAGATGTTAAATGAAAGGCCTCCCTTAACTGAGACTATACCCAGTTAAAAGCTGCTTGGATTAGCCACACCCAGAACACAAATCACCCAAGAGTACATCTCCTCCCAGAGTGACAGACATTTCCTCTGGAGCTTAGAATTTTGAGACATCAGTGTTAATAAAAATCATGTTGCTTACTTTGTTCAGTTGGGATGACCCAGTGATTAATCCAGCCCTTGTTTGAGGTCAGCATTCAGGTCTGGTTGTATTGACTGCCTCCTTTTTCATGTAAGTAATTTCTAAGCTCCTAGAAGGCAGAAACTTCCTCATTATTTATCTTAAATCCTAGAACAGAGCCTGGTACTCGGTAGATCATCAGTAAGTATTTGATGAACAAATGTATGAACTTTTTTGTCATTTTCTCCAGTTGTTTAGGGGTCTGATAAGTTACCAGGTTTTTCCTTCATTATAATTTAGTATACTGGCAAATTGCAAAGGACTACTAATGCCCAGAGGAGACCTCTTCATTCCACTGCCAGTTCCAATCAAATGAGACCCTATTCTGTTGCAGGATATGTTGTAATTAGATTTTTTTTTTTTCCTTTGAGTGTCTGCTGCTTTCAGTCTTACATAGATGACTTTTAGAAGGGTTTTTGTGTCCAAAAGATGACCTGGCTTTCATATGTTCTTTGGAGATTTCCATAAAAGTAAAAAGCCAAGGAGTATTCATGAGGCATTTACAACTTCTCAACAGAAACTTGGAAATTCTGTGTTTACTAAAGCTGATGACTATAATATTGGCTTACCCTCATCTTTTGTACCTTTTTGACGTAACTCAACGTAGATTCTTAAGATGACATTCAAAGACTTTTATTATCTCAGTAGTTTGCAACCTGGTTTCACATTAGAATTACCTGGAGAGCGTTTTAAAAATATGCATGGGGGACACCTGGGTGGCTCAGTCGGTTAAGCGTCCGACTCTTGATTTCGGCTTGGGTCATGATCTCAGGGTCTTGAGATCTAGCCTTCCCCCCCCCCCCCCCTCAGCTGGGCATCTTCTTGGGATTTTCTCTCTCTCCCTCACCTGCCCCTCCCCCCACCTCCTCCAAGTGCCTCCCCCCCCCCCCGCATGCACACGCACTTTCTCAAATAAATAAATAAATTTAAGTTGTTGGTTTTTTTTAATTGAGAGAGTAAGAGAGCACATGAGCGGAGGGAGAGGTTGAGAAGCAGACTCTCCTGCTGAACAGGAAGCCCAACCCTGGGATCATGACCTTAGCCCGAAGGCAGACACTTAACCGACTTTGCCACCCACGCGCCCCTAAATAAGTAAATCTTAAAAAAAAATATATGGATGCATGCCTGGCTCTGCCCAAGACCATTCAGAGACTGGTCTTTAGAGACCAGAAACTTTAGAGACCGTAATTGTGAAATTTTCATTTTACCACTAGTAAGCGGCAAAATGTGATTTTGCACTTAAATTCTGAGGCTATCCATCCTCATTTATAAAATGAGAATATCCGGAGTGCCTGTGTGGCTCAGTCAGTTAAGCATCTGCCTTCAGCTCTGGTCATGATCTTGGGACCCTGGGATTGAGCCCCATGTCAGGCTCTCTGCTCAGTGGGGAGTCTGCTTCTCCCTCCCGCACTCCCTCTGTGCTCTCTCTCTCACTCTATCAAATAAATAAATAAAATCTTTTTTAAAAATGAGAATATCCACTGGGTGTTATACGCAAACAATGAATCATGGAACACTACATCAAAAACTAATGATGCATGGTGATTAACGTAACATAATAAAATAAAATTTTTTAAAAAATGAGAATATCCTACCTCACAGGCTTGTATCAAATGAGAACACATATAAGCACTTTATAAAACAATAAAATGCTATTCATGTGTTCAGCATACAGAAGGTACTTAAGATTCTCCTATAATCAACCAGTGTGGCAATATCCCCCCCATCTTCTTTATATTTACTATCATCTTAATGTGGGCTGGCCCTGCATACAAATTGAATACAAAGATACTTGATTGATTCATTTGAGGAATACTGACAAGCCCAACAGATTAATAGAGTTCATAATTCTTGCCATGAATTTGCCTTCTCAGCTTGGTTTTTGGGTGGCAGTTTTTGAGGGACAGAATTTAGCTCAGAAACCTGCCCATATGTTTATTTCTCCAGTGCAGGTTTTATCCTTAAGATTAAGGAAATATGTGTAACACATAAATTGTTCTGTTGCTTCTGGGTTAGAAGTTGTGTATTTGATAATGAATTTATAGTTATTAAATTTTTTTTTAAGATTTTATTAATTTATTTGACAGAGACAGCCAGAGAGGGAACACAAGCAGGGGGAGTGGGAGAGGGAGAAGCAGGCTTCCCGCGAGCAGGGAGCCTGATGTGGGGCTCGATCCCAGGACCCTGGGATCATGACCTGAGCCGAAGGCAGATGCTTAACAACTGAGCCACCCAGGCGCCCCAAGTATTTATTGAATTTATATAGTAAATATTAACTGCCTACATATACCTGGTACCATTCTAGGTCCTTGGTATATGTAGTGAACACAACCAAAAATGCTCATATGGAGCTTAAATTCTAGTGAAGATTGTGTTTAATTGTAACATGGATTGTGTATTCAGTTTGTATTACTTAGTCTTTCAGGGTTTTTAAATTAATGGCAACTTATTAATAGCTGAAGTCGAATTGCCTTGTTCTTTGTGAATAAATTTAGTTTAGCAGTTGTTTATCTTGATAAATTTTATTGCAGTATTTGTAGGTGGAAAGAATATATATAGATATCTATTTTGATTGCCTTTCATTTTGGTAACAGTAAGCAACTGTCCTGTGTAAGTTTATTATTCAAACCTTTTAAATTGCTGTGGGTAAACAATTTTTGAGAGTAGTGGGAAAGGGGGTGGTTTTCTAGTATCATGAGTGATTTGGGATCACAAATCATTGCCCTAAAATTATAAGCATTTATAAACTCATACACTTTATATCATTATTCTGTCACCATCTGTTTTCTTCATTTCTCTTATGTTTCTCAAAATTAGGATTAAATGTATAGAGAGTACAAAGAATATTGTAACAAACTGCAGGAAAGGACTTCATGTTTGAAGCCTGGGCCTGCTGAGTTTTGCTTTTGGAAACTTGACTTATGTATATCCCATCTCACAGTAAACAGGAATTTGTTGAGGTTGTTTTGCATCACTTATTTGCACCTGGTGAGTATGCAAGGCACTTAGCCAGTGTCCCAAAACAGTCACATGGAAGGGAAAGCGGAGAGAATAATCTCTTCCCTGCCCCTCTCCTGCAGTGGCAAAGTGAATTAGAATCCTCACTCTCAGTGTTATCAACCACAGGTGTACATCCCTTTGGAGGATGTAGACTATTCTGATAGGGACATGCCATTTATCAGTCTACAGTTTGCTTTTTTTTTTAAATACTGTTTTGAGTTCTCTGATACTCAGCAATTAAAGAGAATATATATATAATATTCATTGGATTGACGTATTCTCTTTTTTAATTTTTTTATTATGTTAATCACCATACATCACATCATTAGTTTTTGATGTAGTGTTCCATGATTCATTGTTTGCATATAACACCCAGTGCTCCATTCAATACGTGCCCTCTTTAATACCCATCACCAGGCTAACCCATCCCCCCACCCTCCTCCCCTCAAGAACCCTCAGTTTGTTTCTGAGAGTCCATAGTCTCTCATGGTTCGTCTCCCCCTCCGATTTTCCCCCTTCATTTTTCCCTTCCTACTATCTTCTTTTTTTTTTTTTTTTTAACATCTAATGTATTGTTTCAGACGTACAGGTCTGTGATTCATCAATCTTACATAATTCACAGTGCTCACCATAGCACATACCCTCCCCACACAATGGAATATTATGCAGCCATTAAAAAAACCAAAAAAACAAAAACGAAATCTTGCCATTTGCAACGATGTGGATGGAACTAGAGGGTATTATGCTAAGCTAAATAAGTCAGCCAGAGAAAGACATGTATCATATGATCTCATGTTCTTTTTTACTGAATCTATTCCCCTATTTATGATATTTAGGTCTTATTTTCTCTTTATTAGCTTTCCTTATAATTTGATTTTGATTCTTCTTTCTCATCCTTAGCTCTACTAAAAGTATACTAAAGGTCACCAGTAATTATTTTTCTTTAAGATTTTATTTTAGAGCGAGAGTAGGAGGGGGAGTAGGGGACAGAGGGAGAGAGAGACTGTCAAGCAGGCTCTTCACTGAGCATGGAGCCCAATGCGGGGCTCGATCTTACGACCCTGAGATCATGACTTGAGTGGAAATAAGAGTTGGAAGCTTAACCGACTAGGCCACCCAGGTGCCTTGTAAAGGTCACCAGTAATTTCTTAACCAATAAACCTAATGCCTTTTTTGCATGGTCCTCATATCCTTGACATATATTTAATGAAGATGAAACTAATGATCACCACCCCCTAACTTCTTGAAATTATATTCTGTTATACCATATTATTTCTCTATCTTTTACTTTTCCCCCCTCATATATTACCTACCTTTACTCCCTTCAATCATGTGAGTATGGTTTAAGCCTCAACACTTACCATTCTTCTCTGAAGTGTACCCACTTACTATCTCACTTTCACCTCTATTTGAATGACTCCCAGATGTGTCTCTATTCCTGACCACTTTCCCATATTTCAGTGTCTCTCCTAGCTGGCCAATAGACATTTCCATTTTGTATATACATGGTATTACTAGCACCTTAACATATCTAAAACTAAACTCTTGATATTTCCCTGGCTTTTACTTTTCTTCCCAATTTTTGGATTTTGATTAGACCATCCTTCTAGTCCACTAACCATGAAACCCAAGTCTTTTTTTTTTTTTTTTTTTTTTGCTTCTTTCCCTCCAAATTCACTCATCAAATATTACAGATTCTTCTTTCTCTGGTTCTACTTTTTCTCTTCCAATTTGACTTATAGAGTAGTACCAGAATTGGCCAAGGCATAATTATAATCACCTCATTTCCATGTTTCAAAACCTGCCAGTCTGTACATCACCTATAGGATAAAATGTAAACTTTCAAGACCCTAGTGAAGGGGTTTAGATCTATTAATGTAATTCAGCCTCAGCCTACCTTAATCATACTCTTCTGCATTCCACTACATTGTCCTCTGGATATATCCTGTGCTTTCTTTTTAAAGATTTTGTTTATTTATTTAGAGAGTGTGTGTGTGCACGTGGGTGGAGGGGCAGAGGGAGAGGGAGAGAGAGAGAAAATCTTCAAGCAGACTCCCCACCGAGCACAGAGCACCATGCGGAGCTTGATCCCAGGACCCCGAGATCATGCCCTGAACCGAAACCAAGAGTCTGATGCTTAACTGACTGAGCCACCCAGGCGCCCTGATATTCTATGTTTTCATATCCTTATTTTTGTTTTAGGTGACCTCCTCCCTTTTAACACCTGGCTAACTCTTAGCCATCTTAAGAATTCAGCTCAAATATCACCTTGAAGCATTACATAGCCCCGTTAGGCAGAGTGAGTTTCTCCCTTCCTGTGTTTCTATAGAACCTTTATGCATTTATCATAGTAAATCACATTGTATTGTAATTTTGTTAATGCACCTATCCCATGTCTCAGAGCCTTCCCCACATACTCATTACCACCACCACCACCACCATGCATATTCAACTAGAAGTTCATTGAGAACAGAAACGATTCCCTATTCCTTTTACCCACAAGAGCCTTGGAGTACATTGGAGACACTGTTGAATCTGTGTCTTTTCATTCTTTATAACATATCAGTGTTTAGAATAATCTTGCAAAAGCACCATTTAAGACACTGAGAGTATGGCTGGCACCAACTACCTTTTTAAAGTTTTGCTTCTCTTTAAGAATGAGTATATACATATCTGTTGCCCAGGCCAAACTGATTTGCTCACTATCCTCTGAACACAAGATGTTCTTTTTAGCATCTTGCTTTTCAAAGTTCTACCCATTCTTCAAGACCCAGTTTAGTTTCTGCCTCATTTATAAAGCTTTTCTGGCCATTTAGCCAGAAATATTTTTCCCCTCTTCTCCAGACTTGTGTAGCAATCCTTTACATGTCCTATATACATAGTAACTCCTAACTCTTTACATGCCAAACTTCATAAGTTGATGAGAGATGGTAATATTTATATGGGACAGTGGAATAGACTGGAAGGAATTTAGATCTCTCGTGAAAGCTCCTTAAAAGTACAAAATGAAACAGTTTCTTATACTGGCTCTAATGTTCTATGAAATAAGAAATGGAAAATTTTCTCAGAATTCACTATACATATGGCAGCGTAGTACAGTAAAGAAAGCCAGTGTTTTGGAGTTGAGGCCTAGGTTGCATCTGCGCCTCTCTATGAGGCTTTGGGCAAATTACTTAACCCTTTGGGGCTTTTGTTTACTTATTTATTTAAGATGGATATAATTATGCTTTCAGAGTTTATGAAGATCAGAGACAAAGTGTATGTATGGTATGAATATATGCTTGATTGCTTTCATTGTGGTGTATTTCCCTTCAGTTTTACCCTTTGGTAATGTGTTGTGATTGTGGTTATATCTTTGTGATGAATCGGAATACTTTAACTTACATTCCACTTGGGTGAACAGACATATAAAGGGATTTTTAGTCTTCTTGATGGTATAGTTCCTTTTCCAGAATACATGGCGTGTGACACTTTTAATCCTGAGACAAAGCAAGCAGTGTGTAGTTCTTTCCATTGTTAAATGGGGCCTTTCTTGCATTAACCAGAGTATGGGTCTCTAAAGCATATTCTGAATTAAGGAGTGCTTGTTCTCTTTACTTAAAACAGTCCTGCAAATACATTGTTAAGGCACCATATATAATACAACAGCAGCAATTTAAAACTTGTTTCATTGTTCTCTCTTACCTCCTGGAATTCTTCTGTTCTGCTGCACCAGTTTTCATCAAAGTGATCTCTAAGGCAAGAGCCTATGATTTCTCACATCTTTCTAATAACCCAAAGTAAATACCTGTAATTTGAGTCTGTAAAGATAGACTTTACTGCCAGTTGTTTTATTAGATAGCCATACCTATCTTGCTTAGTAAATTTATGTGCTATTGAGAAATTATTTTATTGATAAAGTTTACTCCCCTTTTTTCCCACATACTTTTAAAAAATAATCATATAAATAGTGGATGACTCAACAAATGAGCCCTATGAAGTGAGGTTATCTTTGTCATCCATCCTTTACTAACTGGTTTATAATATCTATATAGTATCTATATAATAGCTTTATCCTAAAACCTTCTCCAACCATGTTGGTCTTCTCATTGTCCATGACCATATGCTCATTTCTGTCTCTAAGCTTGTTTATGCTATTTTTCTTACTTAGAATACCCTTTTCATTCCCAGTTCAGCTTGAATTCTCATTCTTTTCATGAAACCATCTCAGCTCTTTCATCCTGTGTTTCTTACTGTCATCATCACATTTCTGTATTATGGTCTCTGACATCTTTTCTTGGCACTTTATGTATTCTTTGTGGCATCAAATAATGAATGTACTTAGTGGATACTCAAGTTGATTTAAGAGGAGATCTTTTTTTTTTTTAAAGATTTTATTTATTTGACAGAGAGAGACAGCGAGAGCAGGAACACAAGCAGGGGGAGTGGGAGAGGGAGAAGCAGGCTTCCGGCCGAGCAGGGAGCCCGATGTGGGACTCGATCCCAGGACCCCGGGATCATGACCTGAGCTGAAGGCAGACGCTTAACGACTGAGCCACCCAGGCGCCTTTAAGAGGAGATCTTGAATAATCTTAGGTTTAAGGCAAACTAGCCATGTATTCCTTAAACAGTATAAAGTTTACTATTAGGAAAGATCTGTCACTGGAAAATTACAATTTTAAAATCATGTAGAATAAAATGATCTTTTATAAAGAATGGCATGTTATATGTACAGATTTAATGATATTACCAGTACCATTAAGGCTATAGATTTATGTTAAGGAATAAGTAATATTCTTTAGATTCATCTAGTTCTTTTTTTCTTGTCTTCATATTATAATAATAGTGATTTGTTCTTTAACTTCTGAGGCAGTTGTGATAATTCCCAGATTTCTCTTTACTTTATAAAGTAATGTGCCCCTTCTTGGCAGGTGGGAAGGTGTGGAAGTAAACAATGTGTCTATCAGCGAGCAGGAGACATTTAGAGAAGCTAGTGGAGGGGTACCCGGGTGGCTCAGTCAGTTAAGCGTCTGCCTTCGGCTTGGGTCATGATCTTGGGGTCTTGGGATCAAGCTCTGCATCGGGCTCCCTGCTCGCCGGGGAGTTTGCTTGTCTCTCTCCCTCTGTCCCTCCCCCCCAATACATGCTTGCTTTCTCTCTCTCATAAATGGATAAAATTTTTTAAAAGAAAAGAAAGAAAAGCTAGTGGAAAGAAAAGACAGTGGAAGAAAATGAATTGAGAGGACTTGGATGAATATCTTTTTTTAAAGATTTTATTTTTATTTATTTGACAGAGAGAGACACAGCGAGAGAGGGGACACAAGCAGGGGGAGTGGGAGAGGGAGAAGCAGGCTTCCTGCCGAGCAGGGAGCCCGATGCGGGGCTCGATCCCAGGACCCTGGGATCATGACCCAAGCCGAAGGCAGATGCTTAACGACTGAGCCACCCAGGTGCCCCGACTTGGATGAATATCTTAAGCAATGGTGGTGGCCTACTGAAAAATCTGGGGGGGATGATTAAGAATCCAGGACTTTTTCCACTGAATAAGAGGGTGCCAAGCAGGATTGCTTTATGTGCTAATTTAGGTAACAAAGTATATCCATAAAATCTAGGCATTGATATAAAGTTGACACCATATTTCTCATCTATATCAGTGCCATTATTGCCAGTGTTCTTTTGGTAGTTATATATATGCCAGGCAATTGGAGAGGTGCAGAGGGAGAGAGAGAGAAACTTAAGCAGGCTCCACACCCAGCGCAGAGCCCCCCCCCACCCCCCATCCCCAATAGGGGCTTGATCTCATAACCCTGAGATCATGACCTGAGCTGAAATGAAGAGTCAGAAGCTTAACTGACTGAGCCACTCAGGCGCCCCCGCCAGGCAATTCTTAAGCAGTTTCATGATCACTTGTTTAATCCTTTACAATAAGGGCTCTGAACATTAAACCTTTTTTATGTAGAGAACTCCTTTGGCAGACTGGTTAAGCTGTGGGTTCCTGCTCAGAATGTTTTGAAGGAATGAAACAAATATATGGGATCAGAAATGAAACCAATTATGTTGAACTATAGCAAATCAACATATTAAAAATCTGACATAGTAATATGAGCTTTAACAGCTTTAAAATATAAGCTCTGTTGGTTGGTCTGAGAACTAAATTCAAATTAGCAATGAGCTAAATGTTATTTTGGGATATGCACATCGAGCTGTAAAGTAATATGAAAATTTCTGGTCACTATACTAATTTCTCATTGCTGTACTGCTAGTATTACTATGGTTTGCTTACATTCATTATTGGAAGAAATTAAATTTTATTTAGAGGTTAGCAAAAATAAGATATAATTTCTTTCCCCATCCAAATTTGCCAAACCCTATAAGTTTTCATGGACCCCAGATTACGAACCCTTGCTTTACAATACAAGAAATTCTGTCATTACACCTATAGTAAGTGGTGAGCAGGGATTTGAGCTCTGGCAGTCTGGCTCCAAAGTCCAGGTTCTTTACTTGTTTAGAACATCCTGAAATCACATAGTCTTTTCCTCAAATTTAGCTCTTTTCCTTAGGAAAAAAAAAATCTTAAGCAT
This sequence comes from Mirounga angustirostris, assembly GCF_029215605.1. Classification (NCBI taxonomy): domain Eukaryota; kingdom Metazoa; phylum Chordata; class Mammalia; order Carnivora; family Phocidae; genus Mirounga; species Mirounga angustirostris. Next base: position 120,692,664 of record NW_026991714.1, read on the forward strand.
TTTACTTACTGTTTAACTTAAAAACAGAATAATTTAAAAATTTACATTGAGTGTAACATGAAACTTTATTTCTGTATTGTGGTGAGTTGAGGAGACTTACAAAGGGAATAAAGAAGGAAAAAGGAAAGAAGGATGGCTAGAGCAGATTCTCAAACTTCAGGTATTGTGGTCACCTGTCAGCAGGTGATCAAAAAATAAAATGTCAGCAGTTCCTCAAAAAAATTAAAAATAGGGGCGCCTGGGTGGCTCAGTCGTTGAGCATCTGCCTTTGGCTCAGGTCATGATCCCAGGGTCCTGGGATTGAGCCCCGCATCAGGCTCCCTGCTCAGCAGGAAGCCTGCTTCTCCCTCTCCCACTCCCCCTGCTTATGTTCCTTCTTCCGCTGTGTCTCTCTCTGTCAAATAAATAAAATCTTTAAAAAAAATAAATATTTTTAAAAATTAAAAATAGAATTACCATATATAATCCAGCAGTGCCACTTCTGGGTGTATATACCTCAAAGAATTGAAAGGGTCTCAAAGAAGTATTTGTATACCCATGTTCATAGCGTTATTCACAGTAGCTAAATATGGAAGCAACCCAAGTATTTCTTGACCAGTGAACAGATAAGCACAATGGAATATTATTCAGCTTTAAAAATGAAGGATATCCTGCAGTATGCTACAACATAGATAAACCTTGAGGACATTATGCTAAGTGAAATAAGCCAGTCACAAGACAAATACTGGCTGATCCCATTTATATGAGGTACTTAGAATAGTCAAAAATCATAAAGACACTATAATGGTGGTTGTAAGGGGCTGAGGGGAAGAGAGAATGGGGAGTTGTTTAATAGGTAAAGAGTTTCAGTTTTACAAGATGGAAAGAGCTACAAGATGGGTGGTTGTGATGGTTGCACAACACTGTGAAATTTTTTTTTTTAAGATTTTATTTATTTGAAAGAGAGAGGGAGAGGGAGCACAAGTAGAGGGAGAGGGAGAAGCAGACTCCCCGCTGAGCAGGGAGCTTGATCCCAGGACTCTGAGATCATGACCTGAGCTGAAGACAGATGCTTAACTGAGCCACCCAGGCGCCTCAACATTGTGAATGTATTTAATACCATTAAACTATACACTTAAAAATGGTTAAGATGGTAAATTTTATGTTATATGTATTTTACCACAATAAAAAAGAATAATTAAAAGTTTTTTTTTTTAATAAACTTTTTAAGTGTAATGTCAGGTCCTACTCCCAGAGATTCTGATTATGTATGACAGATTGGAGGGTTGAAGGGAAGCAGGGAATCACTTAAAGAGAAACTTAAGAGTTTGGTCAGAAATTATAACCTCTTTTTGGGTGTGGACTTTGGAAAGTTTTTGGCTTTGTTCTTTGAAATGGGAAATAGCTGGTTATTCTCACTAGGATATCCAGAATATATCCCATAAATTATACCATTAAAATTGTAATAACTTGAATTAAAGTAGAATTGTTATATTGATGTTAAAATGCAAATTTATGGCATTGTCAGTAAAAATTTTTAATTTCAAAATGTTGGGTTTTATCTTTCTTGTCTGTTTTGTTTTTAAGATTTTATTTATTTATTTGACAGAGAGGGAACACAAGGAGAGGGAGTGGGAGAGGGAGAAGCAGGCTTTCCGCTGAGCAGGGAGCCCAATGTGGGGCTCGATCCCAGGACTGTGGGATCATGACCTGAGCCGAAGGCAGATGCTTAACGACTGAGCCACCCAGGTGCCCCTGTTGTCTGTTTTTATCTAAGAAAAGCTTGAAGACTCAAAGTACTTGCAGTGGGAATTAGGTTTAGTTAAGATTTTTCTGTTCAAGTTCTGGTCAGTAGGAAATAAAGCTGTTGACAAAAAATACTGTGTGTACTTAAAAAAGCTGTTTGGAGTTTTTATCATATGATTGTTCTGGGGCCATCTCTTATATCTAGTTTTTCACACTCTATCAAGATTGTTTGGGTTGCACATGGTGGAAAATCTGTCCCAAACTGGTTAAACTAAAAAAAACCAACTATAGGTTTATGTAAGTGAACAGTGCAAAAGTATATTTAGCTTTAAGCACAGCTTGATCCATGTCTCAAAGCCATCAGTTTCTTTCAGCTTCCTCTGGGTTCTTTAGGCTCCACATGGTGGTTCTCCTGGCAGTAATAGCCTTACACCTTCATTTAGCTTCACGCTTTCCTGCCTTCAAGCTCAGTACCAAAGAGAAAGCCTGTGTACCAGCTTTCCCAGCAAAAATTCTGAGATTCAGTCTGATAAAACCACCTTCATGGGCCCAGTCCTCAATCACTGTAATTTGGGGGTGGGATATGCCCTTAAACCAATCTGAGGATTACTTTTCCTGGAGCTGGGGATGGGGGAGGACTAACTGCCTAAACCACATACAGGACTGTTGTTAGAGGGAAGCGTGGTTTTCCATAGAAAGCGTGGGAAACTGTTTGTTCCTAAAAAAGAAGAGAAATCGTGCTGTCCATTAAACCACAAGTTTCTTCTCTGTCCTCCAGTCGGAGATCTTTTTTTTTTTTTTAAAGATTTTATTTATTTGACAGAGAGAGACACAGCGAGAGAGGGAACACAAGCAGGGGGAGTGGGAGAGGGAGAAGCAGGCTTCCCACGGAGCAGGGAGCCCGATGTGGGGCTCGATCCCAGGACCCTGGGATCATGACCTGAGCCGAAGGCAGACGCTTAATGACTGAGCCACCCAGGCGCCCCTCCATTCTGAGATCTTGAGAAACTGTAAACCCATCATTTTCAGTCACCTCTTTCTCCCTAAAAGGAGGGAGGCGGGGGAATAGGGAATAAATAGCTGAAATAGACGGCACCAAGACGGGAGTATGGTATGGGGAAGGAAAGAGGGAAAGCATAATTATAAGACCTTCTCAGCTGATGCTCCTGGTCAGTCTGTCAGAAGTTTTAAAAAAATGAGGAAAGAAAGGATTCATAAACATACATATTAGTTCCCTTCCCTCCTGTTTTCCGGCCCTGAAGACTAGTAACTGTCTTATATAGGCTATTTGCCTAAAAACATTTATGTGACCAGTTTTATATGCTTTAAGTTAATTTCTGATGTGCCTGGCCCTTTTATCACAGACTAATGTTCTTTACATATTAGGTCGATTAAACTCCCATATCTAGTAAGGTTGTAAATCAGTTAATAAATTCTTTAGAACTTAACATTTTCTGTACTGTCACTTTAATTTAAAAAAAAGCAGTTATTTCTAACTCAAGCAAATCAAGTAGACGTCTCCTTCATACAGTTTGCTTTCACCAATCTCCTTCTTTTTTCACCTGCCATTTTTCTTTTATTTTTTAAAGATTTTATTTCATTGTTAGCACCTGTGAGCCAGTGTGGGGGAAGGGCAGAGGGGAGGGAGAGGGACAAGAAGATTTGGTGTTGAGCATGGAACCCTACGCGGGGCTCTATTTCACTACCCTAAGATCATGACCTGAGCCCAAACCAAGAATGGGATGCTTAACCGAATGAGCCACCCAGGCGTCCCTCACCTGCCATTTTCCTATACCAGCAGTTCTCAAACTTCACCTCAGGATCACCATCACAGAATTCAAGGCCCTCCTCCTCCAGAGTTTCTGATTCACTAGCTCTGGGGTGAAACTAGAGAATTTGCAGGTTACCAAATGATCCTGAAGCTGCTGGTCCAGGAAACTTTGTTTCAAGAATCTCTGTAATCGCTTGTCCCTGCCTCTGCTAATTTCTATCACTCCTCCCTGAAGACTTCTCTGATCTATCCAAATTGATCCTTCAGTTTCTTCTTAAAATGGATATACCTGTGGTAATTTCACTGCAACTTAAATCTCTTATATCTACTGGATGTGGCCCTAATTAAATTATAGGATTTTCCAAATAGATACAGTCATCCATTTATTTTGTTTGTGCAACAACATGGACCCAGTGAATACTCAGTAAATGTTGCTAGCAAAATCTGTACTATTGTTAGAAAATTTCATTACGTATCTATCTGTATCTAAACTATAATTTTTAGATGAAGTAATTTGGTGTTATCAGAAGTTTAATATTTGATCTCAAATGACCATCATTAGATTAACTGTGTAATGAAGAGAAAATGGATATGGTAAGTTGGTGGATTTGAGAGTATTGGTATAATTAGATTTCTTTTAATATCTCCTCTGTAAGATAATTTCCGTTAATCTGTAATGAGCATTAGCTTCAAAACCCAAATTTGTAAACTGTATACTATCATTATGAATCAAACAATAAAAGCAAGGTTATTGTATTAGCACTTCTTATTGGGCTTAACTCCTAGTAAGTTTCCATATAAATCATATGGAAAATAAATAATCGTTCAACTCTCTTACCTATCATAGTTGTGAAATTAGAAAAAATGTCTAAAATGCTTTAAATGTCAGTTGAATACCTTCTAAAAAGTAAAACTATAAAAAGTGTTCAGTGGTATACTGATGCCTCACCTTTGAAATGCATCAAAAAAGAAAATGGAGGGCGCCTGGGTGGCTCAGTTGGTTAAGCGACTGCCTTCGGCTCAGGTCATGATCCTGGAGTCCCTGGATCAAGTCCCGCATCGGGCTCCCTGCTCGGCAGGGAGCCTGCTTCTGCCTCTGGCCCTCCCCCCTCTCATGTGCTCTCTCTCTCTCATTCTCTCTGTCTCAAATAAATAAATAAAATATTAAAAAAAAAAAAAAGATGTTACATCATCTTTTTTAAAAAAAAAGAAAATGGATTGATGAATATGTAGTAAAGCACATATAAAGCAAAATGGTAAGAATTACAGAATCTAGATATTGAGAATGTGTGTAGTCACTGAACAGTTTTTCAGCTTTTTTTGAAAGTTTGAAATTTTTCATAATAAAATTTTGGGAAAAATAACCTTAACACTATCTAGAATTTATGGGGAATATAGATAGCTATACAAGTATTTGCATTGGATTGAAATATGAAATTGCCATTTATATAGGTCAAAAGCAGACAAATACAGACAATTTCATTTGGTTCAACCTAGTATTAAAGTTGTTCTGGGGGCGCCTGGGTGGCTTAGTCGTTAAGCGTCTGCCTTCAGCTCAGGTCATGATCCCAGAGTCCTGGGATCGAGCCCCGCATCGGGCTCCCTGCTCCACAGGAAGCCTGCTTCTCCCTCTCCCACTCCCCCTGCTTGTGTTCCCTTTCTCAAGCTGTGTCTCTCTCTGTCAAATAAATAATTAAAATCTTAAAAAAAAAAAAAGTTCTGAGTAAATATATTTTTACATTTTATTTTTTTCCTGGTGACTGAAATTGTCTTTATTAGTTCACCGTAATACTGATTAATCATGCTAATCTAGATGTACTTAGCTACATATGCTCATTGTTGAAATGAAAAACTTAGAAGAACTTAGAACGCGTCTCAGTATTCTGCCTATGTGTTGTTACCAAAATTATATCTCTCATTTCCCGGAAGTATAGAAATATATTTACAAAATTACCTCAGTGTGGGTCACATACATACTAACACCTCAGTTAATCAAGTCTGTTTGCTCTCTACTTGTCAATTGAAATTTTGTGGAAAACTTCAGATTATATATATCCCAGTCAAACTGTGGATAGTGATGATAATTGCACAACAGTATGAATGCACTTCATACTACTGAATTATACTCTTAAAAATGGTTAAAGTAGTAAATTTTATGTATATTTTCCCACAGTAAACTTTAAAAGATGGAGAGGAGGAGGGGACACTTTTGGATAACAAAAGGATAGTATGAGAGCCCAGACAGCTTGGCTGAGGTGGGTCAGAGTGCTAAAGAAACACTACCTACCTACCATTTTTACCTAAGTCATATGAAACCTGACTGAATTTGAAAGCTGAGTAAAATCACAATTTTGGATGTTGTTGCCATGAATTCAGTTAAGCTTTTTTCCCTATTCTAATTGGAAAATTTTAATTGGAATACACAATTAAAATTTGTTGTTCTACAAGGACTGGAGGAGACCTCACACATCTATAGTACCTGATTATATAGTCTTTCCCATTGAGCAGTTAAGCTAGTTGTTCTGACAGAAGCCACTTATCTAATTAAATGAAAAGTACACAGTAGGTAGCAAGCCTTAATTAGCAGTTTACAATTGTACAAACTTTAATAGGGGGCGGAGTGAATGGTCTCACTGAGTTAAATTGTATTTGCCCTAGTGGAAATTAGTGTCAAAGCTTGTGTCAATTGGGAGAAAAAATAAAGAATTGCAACCTAATCCCACAAGAACAAATTAGACTTAATGAGGTACTCTATTTTTTTTTAAGTTTTTTTTTTTTTTAGGGGTGCCTGGGTGGCTCAGTCCGTTAAGCATCTGACTCTCGATTTCATCTCAGGTCATGATCTCAGGGTTGTGGGATCAAGCCCTGTATGGGGCTCTGCTCAGTGGGGAGTCTGCTGGAGATTATCTTTCTCTGGGAAAGGGAGGGAGGAGGGAGGGAGAGTGAGTGTGTGTGCAATAGGGGGGTGCGGCGCAGAGGAAGAGGGAAAGAATCTTAAGCAGACTTCCCACTGAGCACTGAGCCAAATCAAGCGTCCGACCCCTTTGTGCTCTTTTTTAAAACTTAATGATCTTTCTTCTCATAATCATACTTTACCAGGAAGAGAAATGGTTTTTTTCCTCAATTGAAAATTGAATGAGACCATAGTGAAATTATTTGTGTAATACTTTAGTTTTCCAAGTTGAAGAGGTTAAGAGGTTAGTGCTGTTGAAGTGGGGAAAATACTGAATTTCACATATTCCTGTGCTTACCACTCCTCAAAGAATTATTAGGTCTTATAAAACAAAAGCAGCTTGAGGGTTGTCATTTTATGCTCTGATTCATAAGTGAAGAATCATTAGAAAGATGGAGGAAATTACATAAAAACAAAATTCAGAAAACACAAGATTCTGCAGAAGAATACAAGAAAAAGAAGAAACTCCTCTACTGGAAATGTATTGATTGTTTTGTCTCCTCAGTATTTAAATGTAAAGTAGAGGTTCTATGATATAAAATAGTAGGCTCATCCCAATAAGTTAGAGCTACAATGGCGAATTAGGTTGCAAAGGCGACTGGGGTCTTAAAGATAACATTATTTCTCTTTTAATTTACAGAAGTTGCTGGGTATGTTTTGCCACTGATGAAGATGATAGAACAGCTGAATGGGTGAGACCATGCAGGTGCAGAGGATCTACAAAATGGGTTCACCAAGCTTGTCTACAGCGCTGGGTAGATGAAAAACAAAGAGGAAACAGTACAGCCAGAGTGGCATGTCCTCAGTGCAATGCTGAATACTTAATAGTTTTTCCAAAGTTGGGTAAGCAGATCCTTAAAAACAGCAGAGATACATGTGATGTTATTTTACATAACTCTATGATCTCAGGTTTATTTTAAAGTGACCAATCTGTTTGTTTCTTTGTAAATTTCTCTATTCTCATTCTGTTGTTTCCTCTCTAAATGTTTCTAACAGTTTACATTATTCTTAATATATCTTCAAATCCACCCATTTGTGTGTTAAATGTTTTTATTTTGGTTGAATGGATAAAAAACTTAGACATCTCATTCAGTGGATAAAACCAAATAACAAAGCCTTAATAAAAAAGCTGACCAAAAGAGCCTTATTCTCTGGAGACCATTGATGTAGGAGAAAGAAAACAACAATGTGTTCTTTCTAATACTTATCCTTAATTCTTCTATTAAGGAATAAAAGTAGGGAAGTTAAAGACTTAATAGTGTTAATCTCATCTTTGGAATCCAATTTATGTGGTTGTCCTTCATGAAAACTGCTTTCTTCTTTCTGCAACTTGGCAGGCGAGGAATAACCAAAGATCTTTTAGAATAGGGTTAACATTGAAAAAAGTAGAGCACACTATTTAAAGGAAGCTGTAACTAAGGCTGATATTTAGTTACCATGTTCCATTACAGCCATGTGATTGTGAACTGGTGTCTCTATTTGGTGTTTATGCCATACCAGTTGTTAAACATTTTTAATACCACCCTTGACTAATCAAGAGATATATGAAGGCACTTTGGGTTCTGGAAAGGTCAGACAAAGAATGACTTTCAGGGGGAGGAGAGTTTAAGGAGAAATTTGAAATAATTATTAGATGTGTGTTTTCTAGGTGCTGTACATACTGAAATAAGACCCTCTTTAAAAAAAAAAACATAAATGCTGATAATGAAGTGCTTTTCTAATGTGAGACAGTTAATAAGGGCAAATAAAATTTCCTTGGTTGTCTGTATTTCTCTAGCATAATTCATAAGGAATATGAAGGAAGAAATAATAGCTTCTTGTGAAAGGAAAGTAGTAGAGAAAGTAGTGTTTCTCAAATATTTAGAATTTGTGGACCACATGATGGGTCTTCATGTACACCACAGATTTTAGGTAAAGACAAAGTAATCCAAAAGTTGACCCTTGAACAACACAGTGGTTAGGGGTACTGACCACCCCCCCCCCCGCCGCCACGCAGTTAAAACTTCACCCACAGCAGGACGCCTGGATGGCTCAGTCAGTTAAGTGATCAACTCTTGATTTCCACTCAAGTCATGATCTCAGGGTCGTGAATTCAAGCCCTGTGTTGGCTCTATGCTGAGCCTGGAGCCTGTTTGAGATTCTCTCCTCCCTCTGCCCCTTCCCACTCATGTGGGCTCGCTCTCTCTTAAAAAATAAAAATATTAAAAATTCATCTACAGTTTTTGACCCCCCTAAAACTTTACTAATAGCCTTACCGCTAATATAAACGTTGATTCACACATATTTTATATATTATATGTATGATATACTGTATTCTTATAATAAAGTAAGCTGGAGAAGAGAAAATGTTAAGAAACTCATAAGAGAGGGGTGCTCAGGTGGCTCAGTCAGTTAAGCGCCTGCCTTCGGCTCAAGTCATGATCTCAAGGTCCTGGGATTGAGCCCCACATCATGCTCCATGTTCAGCAGCGAAGGCTGCTTCTCCCTCTCCCCTCTGCTCCTGTTCTCTCTCTCAAATAAAGTATTTTTAAAAAATCATAAGAGGGGCGCCTGGGTGGCTCAGTCGGTTAAGCGACTGCCTTCGGCTCAGGTCATGATCCTGGAGTCCCAGGATCAAGTCCCGCATCAGGCTCCCTGCTCAGCGGGGAGTCTGCTTCTCCCTCTGACTCTCCTCCCTCTCATGCTCTCTGTCTCTCATTCTCTTTCTCGCAAATAAATAAAATCTTAAAAAAAAAAAAAAATTAAAAAAAATCATAAGAGAAAATACATTTATAATGTACTTATTTTATTTTTTAAAAATCCACATATAAGTGGAACCACACAGGTCAAACCATGTTGTTCAAGAGTCAACGATAATATTAAAGCAGTATTCTAAAATAATTTAAACATCAGGAAAAGCAATTACTGCTGCATTCTTTGACCATACTGATACCTAGCTCACTAAAGTCAAAGGTTTCATATTCAGCTGTTTCTTTTCCTACTCTTTAATTCTTCTGATAATCCCACTTTTCAGCTATAGGTTTTTGAGAATAGCAACAAGTACCGGATGATTCTGTTAGATGTTTTAGATGTTTAAATGGATGGATACAAAAATTATTGCAAGAATTCTCACTGAACATTACATACATTGTTAGATGAGGCACTGAGTTGACAAATGAATGGCACTCAGCAGTGAAGCTGAATATTTCATTTTGGAAGATGGTAGTGGGTAAATCTGTCCTTTTGGTTGTATTCAGTTCTAGGAAATAAATTTTCAGACTAGTGTGGTAATATGATTTTTAGGTATACCTAATACTAAGGCATTGATTTTTTTTCCTACAGCAAGGAAGGAAAATGGGTAGACGTTGAAAAGGTCAGACTCTGTTTGGTTAAGCCATTTATATTATGATTTGGTCTTTATATTTTATCCTTTTTTAAAATTATTTATTTATTTATTTTAGAGAACGTGCATGCACTTGTAAGCAGGGAGGAGGGATAGAGGGAGAAGGAGGGAGAGAATCTTAGGCAGGCTCCACACCCAGCATGGAGCCTGACACAGGGCTCAGTCTCACAAACCTGAGATCATGACCTGAGCCGAAATTAAGAGTCAGACGCTTAACCGACTGAGCCACCCAGGCATCCCTTCCATGCCGTTTTTAACAGTGACTCAAGAACACAAGACTTACTGTCAAATGCCAGCTGTTGTCTGTAAATGAAGCCATGTGTGAATTAGCTTTCAGGTGCCATATTCTTTCTTGCTACACAGATGGCTAGTGCTCTTGGCCCTGATCCCAGTATACCTTTTCAAGTCAAGTTCAAAAATAATTGTTGGTTAAAAGAAAATCCCTTCTCTATAGCATGTTTTCACTGATAATCAATTAAAAGTTGCATATATTTCTTGATTTACGTATTATGTAAATGCCAACAGTTGATTCATACTCTGAACACTACTGGTTTCTTTCAGCCATAAAACAAAATATTTAAGAACATACATCTGTGATAGTAATTGTTCTTCGTTGCTGTGTACCAAACATATGATGTACTTTAGTGTCATCTGATGATAGAATTTTGCCAGCAGATTGTTTTCTCTTTTAGCATATTCATGATTAATTTTGCACTGACCATTTATACCTGTTTTTGTTAAAATAAGTTGAAGTTCCTTTGACTGCAGTTTTTAATCTTTGTTTTCAGTGACAAAATTCATAATGCAGGCTTTGATTGCAGGCTGGAGTGGTTGAAAATTATATGAAAGCTTCAGTGGCTTCTTGTCCCTGTTTTATAACGTTTCAGTCCCTGTTTAATAATATGTTACAGTACAGTGGGAACAAGGAGGTCTCCTTGTGCACACTAATCCTAATTCACTGGTCACAGCCCATTCCTAGATCACACTATTTTCACTCTGGATATTATACCGTTCATCATTTATGACATTCTGAGTTAAATGTGTTTTTATCACTTTTACTCTGCAGTGAACATTTGACGCATTCTCTTTCTTAAATTTGGGATTTAACACATGATGTTATTAACAAAATACATGTTTAACCAGTGTAAACAACTCACATGATGTGAAGGTGTGTTAGCTGAAACAAACAGTCCCTCCTTAACTATTCTTGTAGAGTATATGTGACCCTGGAAACATAACACTTAAGAACTTACAAGAATTTTCTTGAAATTCATTATTTTACTTTTCAAATTTGGGAAATGTTTGTGATCAAAATTTTTATTACTTTTTCATCAAATTGTTTGTAGACCAGTTAATAGATTGGCAGGGACTACCTTTGGTCTCCAAACAACATGTGAGAGACACTGGCTAGACAAAGGAATATAAGATAAGAGAATATGCAGAGAGGAAGAGGTGATGATTAACATTCCAGTGGGATGATCTCTGTGTAGCAAGTATTTTAAGTTTTATATGGATTTAAACTCAGTCTGGCTGGGTAGCTGCCAAATCTGCGACTTTTCTAGTACTTAATGGTGGTCAGAATGGAGGGGTGGTGTGTGTTAATTATTGATAGGGAATATATTGTGCTTAGTTATGAAAAACTTAGCAGACTCCTCAGACTTTCATTCTTCTCACTTTGTCACCCATCTTAGGGTTTGCTTTCTTCTTTCTGCTAGTGAGTTAGGCCAGTTGCATGTATGCAACTACTTAAAAAGCTCAGAGTGTCCTATGAGGACCAGCAGCATTGGAATCATCTGAGAGCTGTTAGGAATGAAAAAACCTTAACACCCCACCCCATCCTCTCTTTGAATCAAAATCTGTATTTTTATGAGGTCATCAGATAAGTTAGGTACATGTTAAATTTAAGAAGCATTACCTTAAAACATGAAGAGAATACCAGCTGGAAAATGTTTGTCTTTTATTAAAAATAAAGCATTTCCATGAAGTTTAAGATCAGGTAGTAATATCGGTTATCCAAACAGAAGAATTCAAAGGAGAGTATCAAGGGCAGAGTTCTTTTTTTTTTTTTTAACAGTATCTTTTTTTTTTTTTAAGATTTTATTTATTTGACAGAGAGGGACACAAGCAGGGGCAGAGGGTGAGGGAGAAGTAGGCCCCCCACCGAGCAGGAGCCCAATGTGGGGCTCTGGGGCTCCATCCCAGGACCCTGGGATCATGACCTGAGCCGAAGGCAGATGCTTAACTACTGAGCCACCCAGGCGCCCCTCAAGGGCAGAGTTCTTGATTCCTAAGAGTAGCAGGGACTGATTCACATTAGCTTCTTCTTCCTTAATTTCTTTCAACAATATTTTGTAGTTTTCAGTGTGCAGGTCTTTTGCCTTGTTAAATTTATTCCTAAGTATTTCACTTTTTTGTGCCTTTTTTAAATGGAATTTTTTTTCATAATTTTATTTTCAGATTGTTTATTGTGAGTGTATAGGACACAGTTGATTTTTATATTTTAATCTCGTGTTCTAAAACTAAGTGAACTCTTTTAATGGTTCTGATAGTTTTTAAGCATTTTCTGTATACAGGATCATGTTATTTGTCAATATAGTTTTACTTCCTCTTTCCCAGTCTTGATGCTTTTATTTCATTCTCTCGCTTTCATTCTCTGCCTAATTTCATTCTCTGTTGCAATCACCAGTACTTCAATGAAAGTGGTTAGGACAGACATCCTTGTCTTGTTTTTAATCTTAGGAGAAAAACAATCTTTTGCTATTAAGTATTTTATCTCTGAATTTTTCATACGGCTTTTATCTGGTTGAGAATGTTTCCTTCTACTTCTGTTGAGTGTTTTTACATGCAAGGGTAAATTCTTTTTCTGAATCTGTTGAGATGATCATGTGGTTTTTGTTCTTTGTTATTATGGTATATTACACTGATTTTCATATGTTAAATCAACTTTACATTCATGGGACAAATTCCACTTAATCATGGCATTTAGTGCATTTTAGATGTTGCTGGATTTGGTTTGCTAGTATTTTGTTGAGGATTTTTCTGTCTGTAGTCATAATGGATATTGGTCTGTGGTTTTCTTGTGATTTCTTTCACTGGTTTTGGTATTGGAGTAATACTGGCCTCATAGATTGAGTTGGGAAGTGATCTCCTTACATTTTTTGGGAAGAGTTTATGAATGATTGGTTGTTAATTCTTTAAATGCTTGGTGGCAGTAAAGCCATATGGTCCTGGGCTTTTCTTTATAGGAAGTTTTTGGATTACTAGTTCAATCTTTACACTTGTTATAAAGGTCTGTTCAGATTTTCTATTTCCTTTTTTTTTTTTAAGATTTTGTTTATTTATTTTGACAGAGAGAAACAGTGAGAGAGGGAACACAAGCAGGGGGAGTGGGAGAGGGAGAAGCAGGCTTCCTGCTGAGTAGGTAGCCGGACATGGGGCTCGATCCCAGGACCCTGGGATCATGACCTGAGCTGAAGGCAGACGCTTTACAACTGAGCCACCCAGGCGCCCCTATTTCTTCCTGAGTCAGTTTCAGTAATTGGTGTCTTTCTATGAATTTGTTCATCTAGATTATCTAATTTGTTGACCTATGATTGTAGTATTCCTTTATAATCCTTTTTATTTCTATATGGTTAATATTAATGTCCCCTCTGTCATAATTTTAGTAATTTGAATCTTTTTTTTTTTTTTTTAAGATTTTATTTATTTGACAGAGAGAGACACAGCGAGAGAGGGAACACAAGCAGGGGGAGTGGGAGAGGGAGAAGCAGGCTCCTCGCGGAGCAGGGAGCCCGATGCGGGGCTCGATCCCAGGACCCTGGGATCATGACCTGAGCCAAAGGCAGACGCTTAACAACTGAGCCACCCAGGCGCCCCAAATCTTTTTTCTTTTGTCTTGGTCAGTCTAGCTAAAGGTTTGTCAGTTTTGTTGATCTTTTTAAAGACCCAGATTTTGGCTTCATTGATTTTTCTCCATTTTTCCATTTTCTATTTCATTTATTTCCACACCAGTCTTTATTATTTCCTTCTTTCTGCTTGGTTTGGATTTAGTTTGCTTTTCTTTTCTAGTTTCTTAAGGTAGAAGGTTAGGTTATTGGTTTGAGTTTTTGTTTTTTAGTAGACTTTATTTTTTAGAGCCGTTTTAGGTTCACAGCAAAATCGAGAAGAAAGTACAGAAATAGCCTGTATACTCCCTGCCTCGTCATATGCATTGCCTTCTCCATTATCAACATCCTTCACTAAAGTGATACATTTGTCATAATTGATGAACCTATGTTGACACTTCATTATCACCCAAAGTCCATAGTTTACATTAGGATTCACTCGATGGTTGTATAGTCTATGGATATAGACAAATGTATAATGACATATATCCACCATTATAGTATAACACATAGTATTTTTATTCCTCTGTGCTCCACATATTCATCCCTCCCTCCTCCCTAACCCCTGTCAACCACTGATGTTTGTACTGCCTCCATATTTGCCTTTTTCAGAATGTCATATAGTTGTAATCATACAGAATGCAGCGTTTTCAGATTGGGGCTTCTTTCACTTAGTAATATATATGAATGTATATAAAATATATATAAAATTTCTCGATGTCTTTCATGCCTTGATAGTTCATTTCTTTTTATTTTTTTTATTTTTTTATTTTTTTTTAGTTCATTTCTTTTTAGCACTGAATAATATTCCATTGTCTGGATATACAGTTTATTTATCCATTCACCTACTAAAGGACATCTTGTTTCCAAGTTTTTGGGTGGACATGGGTTTTCAGTTTATTTAGGTAAATACCAAGGAGCGTGATTGCTGGATCATGTGGTAAGAGTATGTTTACTTTTGTAAGAAACTGCCAAACTGTCTTTCAAAGTGGCTGAGATTTTGCATTCCCACAGCAAGGAATTCTTGTTCTATAACCTTGTCAGCATTTGGTGTTGTCAGTGTTTTGGATTTTAGCTATTCTAATAGATGTTTAGTGATATCTCATTGTTTCAATTTGCAATTCCCTAATGACATCCGTAGAGCATCTTTTCATGTGTTTATTTGTAATTTTATGTCTTTGGTGAAGTGTCTGTTAAATCTTTTGATCATTTTTTAAATCAGATTGTTTTCTTACTGTTTTAAGTGTTTTGTATATTGTGGATGACATTCCTTTGTTAGATTATGTCTTTTGCAAATGTTTTTTCTCAATCTATAGGTTGTCTTCTCATTCTTTGCTTTCTCCTTTTTTAATGAAGTCACTTACAGCCATAAACTTCTAAGCACTGCTTAGATTTCTTTGACCCGTTGATGATTTAGAAGTGTGTCGTTTAATTTTCACATACTTGTAAACTTGCCAGATGTCCTTGTTATTGATTTCTAATTTTATTCCACTGTGATCCGAGACCATACTTTGATTTCTGTCCTTTAAAATGTATTAAGGCTTGTTTTGTGGGCTAACATGGTTTATTCTTACAAATATTCCATGTACACTTGAGAACAATGAGTATTCTGTAAATATCCAGTTGTTCATAGTATTTTCAAATCTACTCTATTTCCTTGTTGATCTTTTACTTATCCTTCATGGAAAGTAGGATATTGAAGTCTCCAAGTATTGTTGAATTGTCTGTTTCTCCAGTTCTGTCCATTTTTGCTTCATATATTTTAGGCTTTATTGCTAGGTGCATATGTGTTCTTAATTGTTATATCTTACTGATGGATTGTCCTTTTTGCCATTATAAAATGTCCCTTTTTTTTTTTTTAAAGATTTTATTTATTAGAGAGAGAGAGAGAGCATAGTGGGGGGCAGAGGGAGAAGGAGAAGCAGACTCCCTGCTGAGCAGGGAGCCTGACGAGGGGCTCGATCCCAGGACCCCGAGTTCATAACCTGAGCCAAAAGCAGACACTTAACCGACTGAGCCACCCAGGTGCCCCAAAATGTCCTTTATTTCCAATAATTTTTGTCTTAAAGTTGATTTTAACTGATATTAGTGTAGCCACTTCTTTTTTATGTCTTCATAGATTATTGGTATATTCTTAGATTACTTTTTTTTTTTATAAGTAGGCTACACCTGACATGAGGCTTGAACTCACGACCCTGAGATTAAAAGTCACATGTTCTACCAACTGAGCGAGTCAGGTGCCCCCTTAGATTACTTTCAAGTTAAATTTTTATTACAGTTTTGTTTTTATTTCTTTATTGTTTTTCTGAACTAAACATTAATTCAAACTTCTGTGTAGGGTTGAAGATAGCAGTCATCCTCAAAAAGTGGTTATTAGAGGTGCCTAGCTGGCTCAATCAGTAAAACATGTGACTCTTGATCTTGGGGTGGTAAGTTAGAGCCCCACGTTGGGTATAGAGATAACTCAAAAATAAAAAATCTTAACATTTGGTGGTTATCCAATGTTAAGTGGAGTGTAAAACTTAGAAAGATACTCGCTAGGGTTGATGAGAGGGATGACTTCTGGGAGAAACCTTTCCTAGAGAATCGAGCAAATAAAATTTACTTCATTTTGTGATGTTATTTTTTTTAAATAATATTAACAGTGATATTAATAGCTATCATTTGTTAACAGGCTTCTATTTACCAGACACTATGTGGGTCACTTTGCCTGTGCTGTTTTATTTAAACCTCTCACAAGCTCTGCACAGTTAGATACTGTCCTTATTTTACAGATAAGAAAACAGATTCAGCAGATTTATTTAATGGAATCCCATGGGCCTCCAGCAGTAAGTGAAGGAGCCATGATTTTAAACTGCTGAATTTCTTGTTACTGTCACTCAGTGAGTCAGTTACCAGGCCACATATAGATAAGTAGTTTCAGGTACTGTAAGAACTAATAGGGGTGGTATGAATTTGAATTTATTTGAGATACTGTTAATAACTTATGTGTATGGTGTGTAAAGATTTTCAGAGATTTGATACTATTAGAATTGAAGGAGAAACATGGCAAGAAGCAAAATGATGGCTAGGGGCTTGCACCAACAAATGGTCTATTCTCTTTTTCCTTTGTGTCCATCCATCTTTGCCCTGCTGGACATGGCAAGGAATAGCAAATGTTTGAAAGAAAAGATGCCATAACTACAGTATCTCTTAGTATTTTCTTTTGTTTCTTTTAAGTGTTTGAGTTTACTTTATATATTTTCCCTCTAGATAATACATTCACATGGACCAATTTCAAAAGATACTGAATATACCAGGGTGTTCAGTGAAAATCTTTTTACCATGTCTACCAGCCCTAATGCCAAGTAAGTTTCTTACTTGGAGGCAACCATTATTAGAAGTCTCAGTGTTTTATTCCAGGATGTTTCTCTTTTTCTCCCCCATACTTTTTTCCCTCTTCTCTCTCCCCCACACCCTGAAAAGCAATAAATATTAGGGGAGAGTTAAAGGAATAAACAAGGGACAGGAAAACACCCAGGAATCAGCAACTATATGAAATCATTTCCACTCCTAGGCCTGAAAGTGCAAGGGAAGGGAGCTATTAACAGAACTTGACAAGAGCTTTAGCAGAAGGAGAGAGGCTGTTTAACAGGGTCTATGGTTTTAGTGAAAGAAATGCCAACTGCCTGTAGTGAGGGAACCGGGGCTGTGGGGGGACACTTTTACCACCCTCTGATTTTTTAGCCATCCCACTTACTGTTTGAACACATCGGAAGCTAGAGGACAAGGTTGCCTGGAAGATGCAATTTGTTTGGCAAATTGTGCACAAAGCAGAGTGGAGAAAGATGAGCAGTAAACCTGGAGAGGCAAATAGAATATTTAGCACAATTAGATTATATGTCAAAATACTATAGACAAGTATACTATAGATCATGTTCTGTACTTGCTTTTTTTCTCAGCAATATATGGTAGATACCTTTTTATATTAGTGTATAAAGAGCTTTTTTTTCTTTACAGTTACATAATACTCCGTTACACAGATGTATGTATGGTTATTTCTATAACCAGTCTTGTTCATGGACATAAAGGCTGTTTCTAATCTTTCACTACTACAAACAGTGCTGTCAAGAACAACTGCGTAAAATAATCTTATGCACATGCGCAAATATATCTAAGATAAATGACTGGAGTAGAATTGCTGGATCAAAGAGTATGTGCGTTTATAACGTTAATAGATATCATCAAATTGGCTTTTGTAGAGATTATACCTATTTAATCTTCCCAACAGTGTATTGGCGTGCCTGCTTTTCCATTGCCTTTGCCAGCATGCTGCTATCAATATACAGAACTAATTATATCTACTGCCTTAACATTGATCAAAGCTCAGCAGAATGTTCACTCAGGTATTTTTTTTCTCTGTTATTATAAAATATTTTATTTGTTGAAAAAGAAAATATCATAACTACATATGAGGAATAAAGACTAAAAAACCATCACTTGCTGACCTACCCCTTAGGTTAGAAATAAAATATCCTGGTGAGTTCAACACTGTATCATTAAGTAATGACTATTTTATCCACAATAATGCTTTTTTTCTTAAACTTGTATATAATATAGACATGATAATATAGACTAGACATAATATAGCTACACCATCTTTTTTTTTTTTTTTTTTAAGATTTTGTTTATTAGAGCACAAGCAGGGGGAGCAGGAGAGGGAGAAGCAGGCTTCCTGCTGAGCAGGGAGCCTGATGGTGGGGTTTGATCGCAGGACTCTGGGATCATGACCTGGGCCAAAGGCAGATGCTTAACTGACTGAGCCACCCAGGCGCCACTATACCATCTTTTTTTAAATCAACTTTTTGTTTTAGGACAATTTCTGATTTATAGAAAAATTACAAAAATACTACAGAGAGGGCACCTGGGTGGCTCAGTTGGTTAAGCAACTGCCTTCGGCTCAGGTCATGATCCTGGAGTCCCGGGATCGAGTCCCGCATCGGGCTCCCTGCTCAGCGAGGAGCCTGCTTCTCCCTCTGACCCTCCCCCCTCTCATGTACTCTCTCTCATTCTCGCTCTCTCAAATAAATAAATAAATCTTAAAAAAAAAAAAATACTACAGAGAGTTCCCATATATCCCATATCCAGTTTCCTCTGTTAACAGTTTATCTTAGTGTGGTACATTTGTTATAATTAACCAATGTTGTTATTATTAACTTATAGTCCATATTTTATTCAGATTTCTTTAATTTTTACCTAATGTCTTCATTCTGTTGCAGGATACCGTATTATGTTTAGTCATGTCTCCTTAGGCTCCTCTTGGCTGTAACGGTTTCTTAGACTTTTCCTTGTTTTTGATGACCTTGACAATTTTGAGGAGTAATGTTCAGACGTTTTGTAGAATGTCCCCCAGTTGGGATTTGTTTGATGTTTTTCCCATTATCTGTTGGGGTTATGAGTTTTAGGGAGCAAAACCACAGAGGTGAAGTGCCATTTTCATCACCTCACATCAAAGACAAATACTGTCAACATTACTTATCACTGGTGATACTTACCTTGATTATCTGGCTAAGGTAGTGTTTGTCAGATTTCCCCACTATAAAGTTACTCTCTTCCTTCTTTGTATCACCATTTTTTGGTAATGTCGTATTTGCCTGTTTATCTTTTCTCATCCTTTTATTTTCAGTTCTTTGGAGTTATTTTATTTTACATTTATTGTGATACTGATATAGTTGGGTTTTTACTGTCACATTTTGTGTGTTCTATTTGTACCACTTTTTCCTCCCCTCCCCCTTTTCTTGGCTATCTCCTGGGTTGAAGTGTTTTTTCCTCTGATACTGTATTTTCCCCTGTATTAATTTTTAAGTTTTATACTTTTTTCCCCTATTTAAATGGTTATCCTTGAAAAGTCTTAGCTTTTATCTCTTCAAATACCGCTCCTCCCCCATTCTAGAACTCTGATTAGAGTTATGTTAGACATTTTCATTTTCTTTCATGTCTCTTAACTTTTATGGATTTTTCATCTTTGGTCTCTGTACTTCAGCATTATAATTTCTTCTTAACTGTTACCTGATTCTCAAATTCTCTTTTCAAGCATTGTCTAATCTGCAAGGGGTTTTGTTTTCTATAAGTTGTAGTTTTTTCTTAAATATGCCTGGTAATTGTTTATAGTCTCTTCCATTTTGTTCATTTATAAGTTATCTTGTATTTTATTACATCATTTTTATGATTGGGTTGATAATTCCATTATCTAAAGTCTTTGGTAGCCTAAATCTGTTGTTTTTCTTCTGGTTCTTGTTCACAGTGCTTTATTTCTCTTGAGTGTGGGGATTACATTCACATTTGTGTTCATATTTGTAAACTGTGGATATCCTGAAGGTGAAAGAACTCCAGAAAGGATTTGCATTTGGGATTTCTCCTTCAGCACAGATGGATTTCTAACCTGAAATCAGCATGCCAGTTGACTATAGTTACAAATATTTAGAGGAAACTATCCTCATCATCCTACTTTTCTTCTTGAAGATAAGACAGTTTTCCTTGTTGGCTCACTTTGTTGTCATGTGGATTTTTTTTTTTTCTGACTAACTCTTTCACTGATGGTTCATACAACCCTTGTGAGGATCCCCGAGTCAGCTCTCCCAACTATGTATGGACCTAAAACCTAGCATAACTTGTAAACCCCAGTATTTTTGCTTTTCCACTTGTAATTTTTTCATTAGATAAAAGGATCATTTGTTGTCATAGGATTTCCCATTTTCTGGGTTTGTTATTACTCACACCCCGAGAATACATGGGTAATATATTGCTCTGTTCCCTGCATTTCTTATCATGATAGTTAGATCTCACCAGTGAAGTTATATATGACTTTTTTTTTTTTTAAGATTTTATTTCAGAGAGCGAGAGAGCACGAGCAGGGGTGGGGGGTGCAGAGGGAGAAGCAGACTCCCCACTGAGCAGGGAGGCGATGCGGGGCTCAATCCCAGGACCCTGGGATCATGACCTGAGCCAAAGACAGACACTTAACGGACTGAGTCACCCAAGTGCCCCTATAATTGTTTTTTTCAAAAATATTTCATAGTTCTATGTACTTCTTACTACATCATGAGGCATATAATGTGTAGTGTCTTTCAAAGAAGAAACATTACAGTTGACAACTCAGAAATACAAAGGATCATGAGAGACTTCTGTGAACAATTGTAGCCAACAAACTGGATAACCTAGAAGTAAAGGATAAATTCCTAGAAACATACTACCTACCAAGACAGAATCATGAAGAAACAGAAAATGTGAACAGACCAACAGCAAGGAGATACAAACCTCCCAACAAAGAAAAACCCAGGACCAAATGGTTTCAGTGGAGAATTCTACTAAACAATTAAGGAAGAATCAATGCCAGTCCTCCTTAACTCTTCCCAAAAATTGAAAGAAGAAAATTCCCAAACTCATTTTATGAGGCCAGCATTATCCTGCTATCAAAGTCATATAGACACTACAAGAAAAGAAAATCACAAGCCAGTATCTCGATGAATATAGATGCAAAGATTCCCAACAAAGTATTAGCAAACCAAATTCAACAGCACATTAAAAGGGTCCTACACCATGACCCAATGGGATTTATCCCTGGGATGGTTCAACATCTGCAAATCAATCACTGTGATATGCCACATTAATAGAGTGAAAGATAAAAATCAGATGATTATCTCAATAGATGCAGAAAAAAGCATTTGACAGAATTCAACATCCTTTCATGATAAAAACTCTCAACAGATTTTGTGTGGAAGGAATATGCCCCAACATAATAAAGGCTGTATGTGACAAACCCACAGCTAATATCATACTTAACATTGAAAGGCTGAAAGCTATCCCACTAAGATCAAGAACAAGACAAGAGTGCCCATTCTCACCACTCCTATTCAACATAATACTGGAAGTCCTAGCCAGAGCAATTAGGCAAGAAAAAGAAAAGGCATCCAAATCAGAAAGAAGTAAAGTTGTCTTTGTTTGCAGGTGATGTCATACATGGAAAATCCTAAAAACTGCCCCCCAAAAATGTTAAATTCAGTAGAGTTGCAGGATGCAAAATCAACATAGGAAAATCAATGCATTTCTGTATACTAAAAACAAAATTATCTGAAAAAGAAAAAATCCCATTTACAGTATCAAAAGTAATTAAGTATTTATGAATAGAACTAAAAACTATAAGACATTGATGTAAGAAATTGAAGAAGACACAAATAAATGAAAAGATATTTCATGTTCATGGATTGAAAGAATATTTAAAATGTCCATACTACCAAAGCCATATAGATTCATTGTAATCCCTGTCAATGCCAATGGCGTTTTTTACAGAGGTAGGAAAAAAAAAATCCTAAAATTTGTATAGAATCACACATGACCCCAAATAACTTAAGCAGTTCTGAGAAAGAACAAAATGGGAAGCATCACATTTCCTGATTTCAAACTTTATTATGAAGCTGTGGTAATCAAAACAATATGGTACTGGCATAAATGGAGACACATAGGCCAATGGAACAGAATCAACAGAATCAAGAGCCCAGAAGTAAACCCATGCATATACGTTCAACTAATATTTGGTAAAAGGAGCCAAGAATACTTGATAGGGAAAGAATAGTCCCTTCAGTAAATGGTGTAAGGAAAACTGGATATTCACATGCAAATGAATGAAATTGGACCCCTATCTTTTTTTTTTTTTTAAGATGTTTTTATTTATTTATTTGACAGCACAAGCAGATGGAGTAGCAGGGAGAGGGAGAGGGAGAAGCAGGCTCCCTGCTGAGTAAGGAGCCCGATGCGGGGCTCGATCCCAGGATCCTGGGATCATGACCTGAGCCGAAGGCACTTGCTTAGCCAACTGAGCCATCCAGGCACCCCGGACCCCTATCTTATACAACTTACAAAAATTAATTTGAAATGGATTAAAGGCTTCAGTATAAGACCTGAAACTATAAAACTTCTACAAGAAAATGGGGTTTTCTAATTCAAGTCTCTTATATTAAGCTTTTCTGGATTGATACTACTTTCTTTGTACTTGTTTTGGATACAAAATCTTGTGGAATTTATTCTAGTTTACTCTGACTTTAATCTGCTATTAGTTTTCCTAAAATATCGTTTTCATATTAGCATGTCTCTCAGGAACTTCCTAAGTAGTGTCAAAGGTCTAGCCAGGGTTTCTGTCAATTAACCCTGCTCTTAGTAGTATATTAGCTTTAAAAAAAAAAACAAAAAAAACAACCATGTAAACCTCTTGAAGAGTCTTTTGCCTCAGTTACACGGTCTCTTACAATGCTCCCTTTTCAGATCATAGACTTCAAGTCTAGGTCAAGATTCACTTCCATTAATTAGTAAATACATACATGCATGCATTCATCAGTTAAAAAACTCTTTGTATCCTTATCCCCCTATAATCTTTACCTAAAATTTCATTAACATGTATCTGTTAAGTTTGTACCATACTGTTGTACATATGCTAAAGTTTGCCTTAAAGTTTTTCAGTTGTTGGGGTGCCTGTGTGGCCCAGTCAGTTAAGTGGCTGACTCTTGGTTTCAGTTTCAGCTCAGATCGTGATCTCAGGGTCATGGGATCGAGACCCAAAGGGGCTCAGCGTGGAGTCTGCTTAAGAGCCTCTCTCCCTCTCCCTCTCCCCCTGGTGCGCGCTCTCTCTCTCTCAAATAAATAAATCTTATTTTTAAAAAAAGAGCCTTGTACTTAACCTCTTTAAAAAAAAAAAGTTTCTCAGTTGTTTAATGTGTATTTATTGGTTGTCCTTAACTAGATTGGAGGCTCCTTGGAGGCAGAGGCTGGTGTGTTAAATTTTATTTACATTTATTTTAATGTAAAGTAAAATGCTGTGTGTACAGTAGGTGCTTAATAGGTACTTAGTAGTTGACCTTATAGCCCACAGATATTCTATGAACTATTCTAGTCTTATAAGGTAAATTTAAGCTTTCCTTTGGCACAAACTATGTAATAAAGAATTACTATGATGATCTTTAATTACTGTTCATGGTAATACATTATATATACACGGAGGAATGGTACTCATCTGCTTTGACTCTGGATCTTTTATTCCTCAGGGGGTTTTTTTGTTTTGTTTTGAGGGCTTTGGGTCAATTATCTAAAAAATTGCCCAACAATATATCCTTTCTTCTCTATTTATAATTTAATGTCTAACTTCTTGTTACTAAGCAAAGTAATTTATAGCCTGAGTTTGCAGAATATTTATTCTTAAATAAAATTGGTAAAATCTCAGCCTACAAGCTGAGCAATCAAAGATGACATTTACATAAGCTTGTCTGAGGCTCTTCAACCTGGCCTCTGAAGTCTAGTGTTTAAACTAGTGATGAATGCTAGAGAGTTAAAACTCTTTACTGTCCCATCAGGATTTCCACATACTTTTAACTTCTGAGTTGGTTGTTGTGATATTATTTCATGTCTTCAATAAAATCCACATTTGTTGGCTTGGAACCATATACTTTTTTGTTTTTTTTTTTAAGTAATCTCTACACCTAATGTGGGGCTCAAACCCACAACCCCGAGATCAGGAGTTACACACTCGACTGACTAAGCCAGCCAGGTGCCCACGTTAAAGGTCCTTTTTTTAACAATGGATTGAGTCAAATACTTGCCACGGAGTGCTACAGCTAGGTCCTATGCCATTATATTCTAATGTCCTGCAGAACAGGCCAAAGTACCCCACTGTACTGCCACGTGCCATGTGCTAAGATAGCTGTGGCCTACAGAGTCCCTGAGAGTGATGCCAATCATCATCAAAAGCATTTTTTTAAGCACCTATCTGTACATGGTTCTATCCTAGGCACTGTACAAAACGAGTTAAACAGACTTGGCCCTTGCCCCCGGGGAATTTTCAATCTAAGATGATGCTGACATGGACAGACATAAGGATATTGAGACAACTGAACAAACATTGAACAAGAACATAAAGTACTAACATTATGCACAAGCAAAGGGGTAAGTGCATTTTGTGGGATAGTATTAAAGGAAGCCCATGGGACATGAACAGGGTGGGGTAGAGCAATTAGTCAACCTCTATCAGGCTAGATTAGTTTTCATTGGGAAGTCTGGATTTTCATACAGACTTAAAGTAGGGACAGGACATTCCAGAAATAGAACACAACAAAAAGAAGATTTGGAGCAAAGAAAGAAACTTAGAACTATATTGTTGGACTCTTCATGACATCCAAAATTATGATTCTGGATGGTTCTGAATCTGAAAGTGGGGTTGATGTTTCGGCTTAGCAGGTTGGCATTAAAGTTGGGTCTAGATCAAAACTAGTTCAGTGCAGAGCAAAAAGCAAACCAAAAAAAACCTGGAAACTTGCATAGCTTTTGCAAACAGTCTGTTTTGCTTATTAAACTCTTTTATAAACCATTGGCCACTTAACAGAAAACTTCACTGGAGCTGTTACTGTCTTAGAAACTCATACAAGGTTGTCTTGTGAAGCACCTATTTTTGCTCATTAAATTGTGTTCTGTGTTAGAAAATGTAGCACTTTGGCAACATATAGAAATTATTTCTTAAGAATTGGTGAGAGGGTTTTCTGTTTTGTTTTTTAAGGATACCTTTCTATCCCAGAGAAAGGTCGTAGGAATTCTGGTTGTTACTGTAAGCAGTGGCCATAGATGTTGAGCCCTAAATATTACCTGCCCTTCAGTCATTAATTTCTTATCTTCCAAGATGTGCCTTTAACACCATGCATACATAAATTTTAATTTAAATCACAGCTGCAACAAATCTACTTGCTCAGTGTCTGCCAGATAAAACTGATTACTTCTTTTTCAGTAGACACAAGACTTAGGAGTTTCCCCAATAATTCTCAGCTCACTGTTTGATGTCATTCACATCTGAAATGTGAAAATTTGAATTTACCCAGAGTATTAGGGTGTATTTTCTTTACAAAAGCTTCTTTATTGTACAAAAGAATTCACAATAGATTTTCTTTTAATTGCAAGCTTCCCTAGTGCCCTTCAAATTATTGGGTTTTCAAAACTTACATTTATACAGAACTTCTTCAATTGCCATCCATTGTGTAAATATAGTACATTGAAAATGTAAGTGGTGAACCCCACTGAGACATTAAAAATTCAATAATGCCTTTTTAAAATATTGAAGCCGTTTTATGCCCTTAGGTATTTGACTTGTGTGATGTGCACTTATTCATACTTCCTCCTCCTCATTAGAATTGGCGTTTTATAGGTCTAGTCTTGTCTTTCCTCGCTTTCCATAACTCTTTGTGCTGTAGTACAACAGTAAGAAGAATCTAGTAACTTGCTAT
The DNA here is from genome assembly GCF_029215605.1 of Mirounga angustirostris. Taxonomy (NCBI): domain Eukaryota; kingdom Metazoa; phylum Chordata; class Mammalia; order Carnivora; family Phocidae; genus Mirounga; species Mirounga angustirostris. The sequence continues at coordinate 120,718,672 of NW_026991714.1, forward strand.
TTTTCTTTTGACCCCAAGTCATGGGGTAGTAGCACATGGTAAGCTTCCTAATAGGAAGAGTATGATATAGGGACTGCCATCCAGAGAAATTCAGTGATTGTTTTAACTCACTAAATAGCTTGCCTAAATAATCTTTAGCTCTAAGAAATACCTCCCCTGGATGGCAGTTTATTCTCATGGTATGTTTACTACTAAACATTTATCTTTTCTTTTAAGTATTAAATTGTTCTTGGACTAGTCTATCTGGAAGAGCCTGGAGAGGTTTAGGCAATATAAAGACAGAAGTCTAGACAAAACTATTTCAGAAAACTGGAAATAGGGACTATAAGATACAGCCAGTGTCTTCATTTAATCTAGCACATCTTTTGTATATGATTCAAGGAATGAGTAGAAAATTTCCAAAAGTGTACAGGTTTTTTTGTTTTTGCTTGCACAAAAAGAATTCACACCCATTGATTCAGGAAGAAAACTGAAATTGAGCTCGTTATATTAGAACCATCTGAGATCTTGAAAGGAAAAACAATTCAAACATCTCTAGATTACCCATGTTCATGATAGATAAGTGGTAGTGATGGTTTTTTTAGGAATTGTATTGCTTCACTCCATCAGTAGATAGTTCTAAGTACCCTGTTGAGAGAGGAAGAAGGTACATTGGAAGCATGTAAAATACCTTCTTTCCTTACCAATTTTTATTCTGACTGGGTAGAAAATAGTCCTATAGTTAACTTGGGCTGGGTACAGAATAGTGAAAAAGACCTAGAGATTTTCATATCATAGTTTTAAATAAGTACCTCAGTAGAGAATTCAGCAAATATTTGAGAATCATAGGAACTTGGGATTCATCAATAAGCAAAACAAAAACATTTTTCCCTTTGGAGCTTATGTTCTAGTTCAAAAGTCAGCAGACTTTTTCTGTTAAAACCAGAGAGTAAATATTTTAGGCTTTGCATGTGACCATGTTCCATACAAAACTTTATTTACAAAAGCAAGCAGCCAGCTGGATTTGGTCCGTGGCCCATAGTTTCCCAGCCATATTCTTGTAGGTAGAAACAGAATGAGTAAATTGGAGTATGTTAGGTGATAAGTGCTTTGGGAAAAAGAAAAATAGTGCAGAGTAATTAAATAGGGAGTATCATGAGGTAGAAGTTGGCAGGGTGAGTCTCACTGAGGTCAAGAAGAGGAGGAACCAAGAAAGACTGAAAAGTTAATGACTGGTGATGGAAAGAAAACCAAGAGATGGTGATGTCCTAGAAATATAATGAAGAACCATATATTGGGAAGAGGAAGGGAACATTTGTGTCAGATGTTGCTGCTAAGCCAAATAGGAGGAAGGCTGAGATTACACCATTAAATATATCTAATTTTAGGTTGTTAGTGACCATTATGAGCAGTTTTGGTGGAGAGAATTGAAGGAGAGTGAAAACAGGTTAAGTCTTTTGAGGAATTTTGTTGTAAGGGAAGCAAAGATGGAGCAGTGAGGGAAGAAGGATCAAGAGAAGAATTCAGGTTTTTTGTTTTTTTAAGATTTTATTTATTTATTTGACAAAGAAAGACACAGCGAGAGAGGGAACACAAACGGGGAGTGGGAGAGCGAGAAGCAGACTCCCCGCCGAGCAGGGAGCCCGATGCGGGACTCGATCCCGGGACTCCAGGATCATGACCTGAGCCGAAGGCAGTCGCTTAACCAACTGAGCCACCCAGGCGCCCAGAATTCAGGTTTTTTTAAGATAGAAGAAATAATGACACGTCTGATGGAAATAATCCAGTAAAGAGTAGAGAGGAAATGATGTGGGAGACAGTTGGTGGAGCTGTGGCTTTGAGTTGGCAAGGGAATGGGATCTGGTGTGTCAATGGAGGGATTAACTTCAGGTAGGTGTGATGTTGGTAGGTGGGTACATGTGCCACGGAGAGTCTGGACTTGTCTTGTGGCTTCAATTTTCTGATTAAAGAATTATCAGTAGAGAATATGAAAGTTGAAGTGTGGAGGTTTCATATATACGTATCTATGGTTTTTTACTGTTAGTACCAGCATTTGAGGGATCTTTGGAGACTCACTAAAATGACTTTTATTTTACCTTCTGAGGGAGTTTTAAACTTAACCTAGCAAATTTGTATATTTTTAGGATTAAACCCTACATTATGAGATTGAATAATGATGCATGTAATGCCTGTGGTACAGCACGTGGAAGAAGTGCTGTGCTAACTATTATCAGAGGACATAGTTAGTAAATACGCTAAATGGAAACATAGGTCCTTTGACATCCCTCCTAATGTTCTTTCTACTTCACAGTGTGGTCTTTCTTTATACAGTGACTACTGATACTACTGGCTGCAGCGATTAGGGGCTCCATAGATGGAGGCTTGTTCTTACGTGTTTTAATTATTTTATCATATTGCTCTGTTAATTTCTTTGTACAGTAAAAATAGTTTTTGTATATGGCATCCTCCTATAGATTGTAATCCCCCAGAAGGTAGGTAATAATTTTTACACATTTCCAAGAAAATGTCTCAAGTAATAGTTTGTATGTAGAGGGTATTCAACAAATACGGTAATTAGTAAATCAAGGTTTCATAGTTCTGTGACTGAACTTAGATACTCAGTTCTTTAGGACTTGCTCTAATTCAGGCCTAAGACCCTTCCACTATTCTGGAAAATTTTGGAGCTAAATTATATTGGACTTAAGCAATTAGAAAACCTCCAAATATAGCTATTCTAAATACCTTCCAAAGGAAGGTAGTAGCCAGATTTCACAGTAAGCATACAATAATAGAAATATAATTGGCACATACAACTGTTGGAATGCCATAAAAACTGGCATTGTAATCATTAAAAGAAGTTTGTTAAATGGGTATTATATGTAAGTGATGAACGACTAAATTCTACTCCTGAAACTAATAGTACATTATATGTTAGCTAACTGGAATTTACATACAAACTTGAGAAAAAAAGAAAATTTTTTTGAGAGAATAATACTCAACTATTCCATATTGAAAATCAAAATAAAATAGATTGACTTCATATAACTACGAGAACATAGCCTTGGTTACCTTCACATACTGCACCAAGGAAGTAATGAGTGAAGTCAAAGAAGTGATATTTTTACCAAGTACTAGAGAATCTAATTGTGGGCAGGAACTGTTTGGGAAGAGCAAGCTGAAATGGCCATTTCATTCTGTAGTAGCCAGTGTGAATAAAAGAATTGAGAGAGTATATTTTCTTCATAAGAAGCAGCTGTGTTCGAGCCTTTAATCTTAGGTTTACTGATAAAGATATAAAATTTGAAGAGGCTATTTCCTAGAATTTAGGAAGTAAAACTTAGCTATTTATGCAGACAACTGAGAAATTCTAAATTTATTTAAATCTTAGGTTCCCATCACACTTATAATAGTTATCTCTAAAGCATCAGAACATCCAACTTCATAAAAATATTTAGATCAATGGAAAATATTGAATAAGTCGTTTTTTTAAAATCTGTCTTGTATTGAAACATTACTTTCTTTTTTTATTATAGGTCCAGTTGTTTACGTCTTGGATCTTGCAGATAGACTGATCTCAAAAGCTTGTCCATTTGCTGCAGCAGGAATAATGGTTGGCTCTATCTACTGGACAGCTGTGACTTACGGAGCAGTGACAGTGATGCAGGTTCTCTATTTTACTCTGTTCAATGATAATTTTTATGTGAAGATCTATTAAATAGATTTCTGTTAGGAGAGTTTTAAAAATTACTACTATTCTTTTGAACAAGTAATAACCTTCTCGTGGCTTAAAAATAAGAAATATATAAGAAACTATCTAGTGAAAAGTCATCTTCTTACTCCTGCTCATTTGCGCAGGTTCCCCCTCACTTCTCCAGGTAGCCACTATTATTAGTTATATAATACATTCTTCTAGACTTTCTTTGTGCATGTGCAAGAAAAAATAAATTTGTTCTCCCACACACACATACCTTTTTTCCTCTTAAAGGAAGCAGAGTAGAACTGTACCCCCCCCTTTTTTTTTTTTTTACAAACAGTGAACCTTGGAGATCTTTTCATATAAGTATGTAGACCTCTTTATAGCATTCTATGTGTGGAATTAGAACAACTTACTAACCAATCTGTTGTTGATTAGACAATTAGTTGCTTCCTGTTTTTTGCTACCATCAGTAACTGTTAAGATTATTAGACTTAAATTTCAAGATTTAGTCCCAGACCCTTGACTCCTCTTTATACTTCTTCTTTAAAGATTTCCAGCTATCATCTCTGTACTTTTTGGGCTTACATCTATGTCTTTGCCCTAATCTGTCCTCAAATCCAGTCCTACAGTCACAGTTCGACTCTTCTTAAATGACCTCTTGTGATTTCACAGTCAGTATTATTGAAATCAGATTAGTCTTTTCCTCAATTTGAAACCTAAATTTATTCCCCATTATAATTTTTCTATACCTTTGATCACTGCTATTATTTTCCCATCTACTCAGTCTGTATCCCACATTCTTAGGACTACATTTAGCTCTTTCTACTTCAGAGACCTAGATCGGTCCACTGACCCAAATCCAAGCAATATTCATTTTTATACGTCTTCTATCTGTAGCTTCTTTTCCACAGTCTTAACCACCTGATTTCTTGTCACTCCCCCATCATACCTGTGGGCTAAAGGAGCCTCTTGATTGGTTTCTCTTAATTTATCCTCTTCTATCAGTCCATCCTTCTAAATCAGTCTTCCTAAAATAATACCTTCAACATCTACTTCAAGCTCACCATCTCCTCTGCCTTAAGTAGTGCTTTACCAATGCAGCACTTAGATTGGGTGTTTCATAAATAACTCAGTAATAGTTAACACACTATATAATATTCTAGAAATTGCACATAACCTGTCTGTGCTGGGTCCATAGTGAATGGCATTTCTGGTTGCTTCATTAATAGTCATGGTGGGACATACATTGCAAGGCTTCTTCATGAAGTGTTGATGACACCCCCAAAATCTGGATATAGTCACTAGAATGAATTGCAAAATGAATTGCATCATTTGTCATGAGTGTAATGGGTAAAGATTAAGAACCACTGACTTGAAAAAGATTCCATTTCTTTAACCTGATTTGTTACACAGGGTGCTTCACAGTCTCACTTCATTCTACTTTGAGGCCTATTGGGCTGTCTCCTCCAACCCATCCTTATGCTGTTTAGTTTTTTACCTCTGTCCTTTGGCTTTTGTCACCCTCCCTGCCTTTAACCTGTCCTTCCACTATTCTTTTCCCACTTACTGCTCCATGAATCAGTGTTAGGTTCAATCCCTGTTAGTTGTGAGGAATTTGAATGAGACCTTCTGCCTACGTTTTTATTGAAAAGACAACATAATAGATAACTTTTTTTCCCAGCATTGGGCTAAACACCTTTCCAGCAGTGGTATATTTAATCCTCGTAACAGTCTTGTGATCTAAATACTATCAATTATTCCTAGTTTATAGATTTGGCGAGTTTACATGTCCACTACCACACAGCAAGAAAGACCCCCTACCCCTGTCCCTAATCTGGGACTCCTTAGGTGAAACCTGGCTCCAAAGACAGTGGGAACATTTTACCCTGGAACAATAGGACCTTAATGTCCAGCCTAGTTCCACTTTTGCCTCTAGTGTAAAGATAACCCCCATAAGCATTGTCCATTCTTAACTCTTATACTATCCTTAATTATCCTTAATTCTGACTAAGAAAGCCTACTAGTTCACCACTGTTTCATTCTCCCATTTAAAAGTAGGTTCCTAAAACGAAGTGCTTTATAACACCAGGCCTAAGTTAAGACTCTTAGCCTTTCAGCATTGGTGAACTCCTGGATATTGAAGATCTAGCTTTTAGCTCTTAAGCAGAAAAACAAACCTTTATCTAAAACTACAATTCCTAGGCCTTTATTTTATACACAGATAACAAATTCTTGCAGAGGACATTCTGTAGTTCCTGAATCTCACCCCAAAATTGAAGTCTTAAAAATAATCTTTTTAATCTTGGGGCATAAAACCAGAATGTACATGACCATACACAATTTGCTGGATTTGTATTGACCAAAGTTCAATCAGCCCCATTGCTTAATTCAGCTTTCATATTCTGCCCTTGAGTCTGACTACAGTAGCAGGTGGTAAACTACAGTTGTTGTACTATTCTGTTTCCTTTGCAGCATTTATATTTGCTGCTTGTTTGATTTGATTTGATTGTATCTCACCTCCAAAAGACATCTATTTAGCTTATCGTTTTATCCCCAACACCTAGGCCTGTGTTTGGCACATAATCAGTGTTCAGTTGAATTCATGCATAGTGAGCCCAGCTTGAGTACAAAGCATCTATCTCCACTTTAGATATAACAAGTGGGACAGTGGGTCTCTTGCTCATTGTTTGTCCTATTTATCTTCTTTTTTGTTTTCTCATTCTTAGACACCAGGTTGTAAGGTTTTTACTGCCACCCATGAGGAATAAACTTTCCCTTACTGTAGTCTCTACCTGAATATCACTCGGCTTTATATTTCTGAACCCCAAATTCTAAAAAGAATAGTATAACCCAACAGGAACTTTTGAAATTTCTGAATTTATTTACTAATACTTCAAGAATATTTAAATCACATTTAGTTGTAACTTTATAAGTGATCATAATAAAATGATATAAAAATAGAATGTCCTGAAAAGGCGTAGGTAAAGACACAATCTCTGGGCTGATCCACTTTTGCCACTAGTGTGGGATTAAGGTTTATGAAATACAGTGGACCCTTGAACAACATGGGGGTTAGGGGCACTGATAACCCCCCTCATGCAGTAGAGAATCCATGGATAACTTTTGATTCCCCCAAAACTTAACTACTAATAGCCTGCTGTGACCAGAAACCTTACTGATAACGTAAAGTCAACTAACACACATTTTTGTATATGTACCATGTGCTGTATTCTTATAGTAAAGCAAGCTAGAGAAGAGCAAATGTTATTAAGGAAATCATAAGGAAGAGAAAACAACAGTACTGTACAGTATCTATCAGTGTATATATAAGTGGACCAGTACAGTTCAAACCCGTGTTGTTCAAGGGTCAACTGTTTGTGAACCAGACTATTTCACTTAAGGGCAACTCAGAACAGTCATCCTTCACATACAAGGTGTCAGGTTTCTCTGTGGAGACACAGAAGAATATCAGTACCTGTACCATGGTTTTTGGCCACTTGGAAGAGGTTAGCCTCCTACCCTTTAATATTACGTTGTATTTAGGGACGTTAATGAAGTACAAGCCTGGACTGTATCCCTAGCTCAGATTTTTTTTTTTTTTTAAGATTTTTTTTTAAATTTTTTATTTATTTGAGAGAGAGAGAATGAGAGAGAGAGAGAGCATGGGGGGGGAGGGTTAGAGGGAGAAGCAGACTCCTCGCTGAGCAAGGAGCCCGATGCGGGACTCGATCCTGGGACTCCAGGATCATGACCTGAGCCGAAAGCTTAACCAACTGAGCCACCCAGGCGCCCCCTAGCTCAGATTTTAAAAGCATCCATTTTGGCTCTCCCCACATACTTATAAGATAGTTTTACGTGAATTGAGTGTGTTGTCTAGAATTTCAGTTTGCTCTGACCATTCTCAGCTTTACCTCATTTCACATCTCCTTATAGTAGTCCACCTAAAAAAAATCTGCTATGGTAGTTGACATAAAGAGCATCTCATTTTTTAAAAAAACCCATTTACTTTTTCATGAGCTTGTTTTCCTCAGTGTCCCTGGCAACTTTTAGTTGTCCCTACCTTCTTTCTTCCCTTTCCTCCTTGCCTGCCCTTCCTTTCACCTCTTCCCTATCAAAGATAGACAGGGTTCTTCCCAATCCTTTCTTCCTGGTTTACTCCTCAAGTGTGATCAGAAAAACTATATGGAGTCTTTATAGTAGTATCCTCCTAGCAAGCTGTCCTCACAGTGTGATACCTGGGTGGGGGTATAAGCCCAAGATTTGGAAATAGTCTCCTTCTCCTGTCATAACTGCCAAGAATAATGACTCAGAGAAATAGGTTTAATTTGGAAGCCATTGAGACTTTGGCTAAAGGGAAGATCATTTGAGACCTTTGAAAGAGAATTTTCAGGAAGATCCATAATTAAAAGTAAGAAACTCACCAATAAAATGGAGATGCTGAGAGAAGCATAAGACCAAGATTGATTGAGTAAAAAGGATTTTCCTGGGAGGGGAAGTATGGAGATTCACAAATAAGAATTAATCATGTCCTTCTTGCCCTCTGGGATCTAATCCAATTGAGAAATAGCCCTAAGACCCAGATAAGAAGGGAAGGTTGTTTTAGCTTCATTACCCCATTGACAGGACACCCTAGGGTTCCTAGACTGGAAAAATGACTGGAACCTATAGCAAAAACTACTACAGTAGACCTTGGAATTGCATTTTAGCTGAGTTAAGTGTGTAGAACAGGCATTTAGCCAGCCAGAAAAATCACTCTATCCCAGTCACAACTGAGTATGGAGAAAGAACCAAAGAGAAGTGAGCTTTCAGGCTATCTCCTGAAGGCTGGTCCCGCCCCTTGGCTAGCTGTGCTTACCCTAGTAGGAAGAGCAGGAAAAGAGACGCTCTGCAGGAGCACAAATAGGACTTAAAATTGTAGTCCAGTCTAATCAAATCAAATCAGAGGAATTAAAGAACCAGAAGTCCCCTCCCCTCTGCTGAATTGTAATCAGTGTGGGTCATTTTTAAAGCTTTTATTCCAATATATTATGAAATAGCTTAGGAGCTTTTCTTCCCCTGAATGAGAGACACTTAAAGTCAGGACTGATAGCTTTCCAGCTTATTTTTTAAAACTTTTTTTTTTCTGTATTCTTTTGAAATTTAGCATTTCCTCTAAAATGAATTCAGTTCATGCATGCAACCCTTCATTAGATAAGGAAATGATTCTAGCAAATGCTATCTGTTTCACAGGTTGTAGGCCATAAAGAAGGTCTGGATGTTATGGAGAGAGCTGATCCTTTATTCCTTTTAATTGGACTTCCTACTATTCCTGTCATGCTGATATTAGGCAAGATGATACGCTGGGAAGACTACGTGCTTAGACTATGGCGCAAATACTCGAATAAACTACAGATTTTGAACAGTATATTTCCAGGTAAGGCCCTGGAAAAATTGTGGCTATCATGAGCACAACAAATTAATTTTGTGGAAGAATCTTAGTATGCGTAGATATTTTAGTTATTCTGATTTATTAGCACTAATACCCTGCATTTTCTTTTTCTCTAGGCATTGGTTGTCCTGTTCCTCGAATTCCAGCTGAGGCTAATCCTTTAGCAGATCACGTCTCTGCCACCCGAATTTTGTGTGGAGCCCTTGTCTTTCCTACTATTGCGACAATAGTTGGTAAACTGATGTTCAGTAGTGTTAACTCTAATTTACAAAGGACAATCTTGGTAAGATGGTTTTAATATTACTTTTTTTTCAAGTGACTATACAAAAGAGAATGAACTGTATATTTGTTCAGAAAAAACCCCAATGGGACTATATAAATATTCATTTTGCGGCTCCTGTGCCTTAAGGTTCTATTTGATCCCTACTTGTTATCCAATAGCAAGAAAGAGAGGAGGATCCCTTACATTACTCCTGGCCTTCCGGAACAATGCTGTGGGTGATTTCTCTCCTAGAATAGGCATGAATTTTCCACCCGTCCCTCTTGCCAACAAGATTATGGTGAAGAGCTTCTGCTCTAGGGTCAGACTGCCTGATTCATATCCTATCACAGAAATTGCTTTGATGAAATCAAATTTCTTGACTTCTCGGTGCCTGTAAAATATAGATCTTATTGGTAGCTATATCAGGATTACTGGGAGGATTAAATGAGACAATTCATTTGAAGTGCTAGCACATAGTCAACCCTTGTGTTGATGTCATTATTATTCTCACTTCCCCTCTCTGATGGCAGCCTGCACATGTGTCCAGGCCTTCTCCCTGTTGTATCAGAATGGACATAGAGCTCAGTGGAGAGATTACTCAATAGGAGAACAGGGAAGGTGTCTCTTATAGGTGTAGTGTCTCCACCTGTCTCACCCCCTGGTAGAAAAAAAGAACTGTTTCTTTTGCATTCATCTGAATTAGCAGGATTGGCTGTGTCTTTTGTGATCTAAGTAAAATTATTTTTATTATTATGTTTCTCTAAATCTGCATTATAAAAAGCTAATTTTCCTTTTTGTTTTAGGGTGGAATTGCTTTTGTTGCCATAAAAGGAGCATTCAAGGTTTACTTCAAACAACAGCAATATTTACGTCAGGCACACCGCAAAATTCTAAATTATCCAGAGCAAGAAGAAGCATAAAACTGTGACTTTTAGTTGTTCTGCAGTCCTCTCATCCTTATGAATCTGTTGTGTTGTTCTGATTCCATCATTAATGCACAGTAGTGGAGACTTATGATAAGCTGCTGCTCATATTTTTAAGAAATATAATAAAGCACTTAGGGCAGGGGAAATCCTCTCAGTAATCACGGAACCTAAGGTTGTGATTTGTTTTCATAGTTTTGTATGTACTTCTTTTATGGCAGTCATCTGAACCATTATCTTAGCATGGTAAACCTGGGTTTTGTTCATATTTTCTCCGGATAGAAATGTAAAGATCAAACTGTGCAAATATTTAAAAATGCACATGCTGTTTTATTCAAATGCCTCTTTTGTACATGTTCATGTTCAGTGTTTTCATAGACTCAGCAACTCAATGAAGGTACTATGAGGATTTTTCTCACTGGCATAATTTGATTACGTGCTAAACAGGAGTATATGTTAATATGAGGAAATGTAAATTAGTTATAAAAAAAATAACAAACCAAAAATGTATGTAAACATTCAAATGATTATCTGAACAAATGCGATTTTGTTGTGTTTTTCTTAACCCATGTGACGTCCTCCAAAATGTGTAGGATAAAAATTCACAGGGCTTCCAAATCACTTTTTCACTATTAAATTTTATTTATATAATGTTGACATCTCATAGTTCATAATGTAATTTTGACTCATGCAGTCATAATTACTGTGTGTGTGTGTGTGTTTGTGTGTGTGTGTAAGAGCAGGAGAGAGTCATCAGGACCTTCAATCACTGGAGTAAGGTTTTTAAATCCATATTTCTAGAAATTAGAGCTGCCAGTTTCTAGTAGTTTGAGCACAGAGGAAGAGTTGCAAAAAAATCAATAAAGTTATTTTACTCTTCTCTTTCATTGATTCAGTTATTCAGGTATTTGTTGATCACCTCCTATTTGCCCAGGCATTATACAAAGTGCTGTGGGATACAGTGGTGAACACGACAGACTTGGTTCCTGCTTTTATGCAGTTTACCGTCTAGTTTCAACAGATAGAAAACCAGCAGTGAGTAAACCAAGGTGAGGCCTTGAGCTCTTTGTTTCTATACCAGTCAGTGAGGAGATAATTATGAAAACAAGAAGTCTTGAGTAAATATTGAGGTTTTTGGCTTAAGTCAATCTATTATTAAAACCAGTACTAATGTTTTTAGATTTTAATTGCTTGTCACATTGATGAGGCTAGCACCTTAATCACTGTTTAACTAGTTTTATGTTCATTTTTAAAAAGCAATTATTTATTTTAAGCCATTTTTAATAGTGGCCCTTTTAATGTTGTTCAGCGATCTGAATGGTCTCACAGTTATTTTCATTAATTAAAGTTAAATTTTTAAAAGATAGTTCCAAAAACCCTATTTATTTTCTTGTTCGCAGTGTCTAATGCATGACAATAAAACATTTCCCTTACTGATAAGTGGCCACTTCTCTTTAGGAGTGTAGCAAATATACATTGAGCTATGTTAGATTGCAATAATGTATGTTAACTTTAGTAATTTAAGACTGGTACCTTTCTATAGTATGAATGTCTTAATTCTGTTACAAAGTTTATGTGAATGGCTGTTGAACATTCAGAGTTGTAATTATTTGGGGAGGAAGGGAATATTTGACAGGAGCCTTATTAAGAACACTGCTACAGTTCTGAAGGGGAAATATAAAATCTATGATTATATATAAAAATAACTTAGATTATATAGCTGTAATTATAAAATATATTGGCTTTTCTTTAATTTCAATATAAAAAGACATAGTAGATATTTCCTGCATAATTTTGTTATATAGAACAGCTTTTAGGCAACCTTTAATAAAATTATACAAGCACACCATTCCCTAGTTACTACTTTGATGCCCAAGATGGGGGGAGTAGCTGCTTGCGTCTATTGGCATCAGGGCTCATGAGGCCCGGGGAAACCACTCTAATCCCTTGGGGGTAGCAGGGAGGGGTTTCTAGGGCTGTGGGGAAGGAATTGCAAGCGCCTGGGAACCAGATTGTCCTCTAGCCCTGGAATTGAACACTTTTAAATCCCAAAAACCTTAGCTCAGAAAGTACTGTGTACCAGTCTTTAGAAAGGGGGTCTGTACCACCATGAACAACAAGAGCATGGGCTAAAGTTGATGGACCTGGGTTCCAATCCTGATTCTGCTTTTAATAACTGGATGTATGACCTGACCAAGTGGCTTTCTCTCAGCTACAGTTTTCATCATCTCTGAAATGCAAGTAATACTTCTATTTCGGAAGACCATTTCTAGGATTAACTGAGAAATTACAGGAACAGAGGCACTTTAGGCTTGAGACAGCCCCTATAAAGCAGTAGCTGTTTCTTAATTGTTAGTCTGTTCGTGCTCTAGGAAAAGGAATGAAGAGGTAAGAGAATGGTGTTAGGGAACAGATTAAAGGGATGGTGTAGACTTTTGGGATGAGTGGGTATATTTTGTGTTCTCCAGTTTATTTTCACATTGCTTTACTGTGTTATTTCCATAAACTTTAATGTTTTAAACCTCTTTTATAAAATTCAGTGACAACTAGTAGAATTCTCTCCTTTGCAGAAGTTAACATCTCCAAAGTGGCTGAAAATATTGTTCATCATTACATGATTATCAAATGACTGTGAAGAATATAAAATTAAACTTAGTGACTTAATTAGTCACTGCCTTGCTAACTGTGCTGTAATTTTTTTAAACGTCTTGTTTTTAATATAGCAAACTATCTCAGTACTGGCTGGATTAGGTTAAATAAAGAATTTTTATGTTCTCTAGGTGTACTTTGTCTGTTGAACAACTCCCAAAACATCATTTGTTTTTTTAAATCCTAGTTATCAAGATACTAGTGAGATTTTTCTTTTAGTAAAACTCTGACATTTTAAAAAAACTAAAGAGGAATTGTCTTAATACAAGCAGGGTGGCCTAAATTCCAACTACATTCTGATTTTTTAAATGTATACCCCCTCAGCCACTTGGACTATGACTAGATAACCACACACAAGATCTGTGGGTGGTCTCATGCTATAGGGTATCTTAAAGTATATTCACATGGGTTAGGAACACATTAAAAAAGTTGCTTCCTCTGAGATACAAAGAATTTAAGTTTCTGAAGATTAGAATCTTCTAGAATGAGTACATCAAATAAAGACCCATCCGTGGGGATTGTATTTTTTCTAGTTTATTTCATTACCCCCATCTGAGAGACTAGCAGAGGAGAAGTGGCATAGAGTCAGAGTATCCTAGATGAATATTCTAATATTTATAGGGCAAGTTACTTTATCTCTCAGACCCTTAGTTTCCTCATCAATAAAATGATTATAAAACCTATCTCCCTGGTTGTTATGAGAATTAAGTGAGGAAACATTCTACAACAGTTTGATATACAGAAAACTAAATCTGTGCCAATTTAAGTAGACGTTTGTTTGCCCATAGCCTTCCTTTGGTCCCCTGGGATCTCAGGGTTGCCTCTTCTCTGCTACCTGCCACCCCATACACCCACGAGAAATGGTAGAGCAATAAAATGTCTTATTTAACTGTCTTCCTGGAACAAAGATTCTGAGCAAAGGGAAGAGAAAGTTTGCAGCTGAATGGCTGTAGAAGCTTTGGACATGCAACAGAGGTTAGGCTATCATTCTGGTCAATCTGTGCAGATTAAGCCTTTTACTGATAACCTCCTGCTAAGGTTACTATATGTCAGCAATATATACTATACTTCACCAGGTGTTTGTTGAGCACCTGTATGAGCCAGACACTGCCAAGTCCTGAAGTAAAATGGGGAATAAGCCTGCTCTGAAATATTTATTCTTAAAAGTACACTTTAAGATTAAACTGTGAAATACTTTGAACCCTTAGAAGATGTGCCCTGTTTAAATATGGACTCTCTAGTTTAAAATTGGCAAGAAACAATCTATAACAGGAACTAAGAAGTTGTTCATGATCTTTTTTTAAATTTTATTATGTTAGTCACCATACAATACATCATTGGTTTTTGATGTGGTGATCCATGATCCATTGTTTTCGTATAACACCCAGTGCCCCATGCAGTACGTGCCCTCCTTAATACCCATCACCAGGCTAACCAATCCCCCCCCCAACCTCCCCTCTAGAACCCTGTTTGTTTCTCAGAGTCCATAGTCTCTCATGGTTCATCTCTCTCTCCAATTCCCCCCACCTTATTTTTCCCTTCCTTCTCCTAATGTCCTCCATGTTATTCCTTATGTTCCACAAATAAGTGAAACCATATGATAATTGACTTTCTCTGCTTGACTTATTTCACTTAGCATAATCTCCTCCAATCCCATCCATGTTGATGTAAAAGTTGGGTATTCATCTTGTCTGGTGGCTGAGTAATATTCCATTGTATATATGGACCACATCTTCTTTACCCATTCACCTGTTGAAGGGCATCTCGGCTCTTTCCACAGTTTGGCTATTGCGGACATTGCTGCTATGAACATTGGGGTGCATATGGCCCTTCTTTTCACTATATCTGTGTTTTTGGGGTAAATACCGGAAGTGCAATTGCTAGGTCATAGGGTAGCTCTATTTTTAAATTTTTGAGGAACCTCCACACTGTTTTCCAAAGTGGCTGTACCAACTTGCATTCCCACCAACAGTGTAAGAGGGTTCCCCTTTCTCCACAACCTCTCCAACATTTGTTGTTTCTTTCCCTGTCCATTTTTGCCATTCTAACTGGTGTAAGGTGGTATCTCAGTGTGGTTTTGATTTGGATTTCCCTGATGGCTAATGATGATGAACATTTTTTCATGTGTCTGTTAGCCATTTGTATGTCTTCTTCAGAGAAGTGTCTTTTCATATCTTCTGCCCACTTTTTGACTTGATTATTTGTTTTTTGGGTGTTGAGTTTGAGAAGTTCTTTATAGATCTTGGATACCAGCTATTCATTATCTTTTAGTAATACACATTTATCAGTGTATTTATCAATTCAGATAATTGTACACCAAAAATAAGACCTGCAAAAGTACATAATTTTTAAGTATAAGTCAATGAAGTTTTGCAAAATGATCACATATGTCATTATCAGTAAGGGTCCATTCAGGAGATACAAATTAGCTATTTGAACAAGAAAAATAAAAGACATTGTTAGCTGGTAGGAAGTAAATGATAAAAGGAGAAGACTTTAACGAAAAGTAGGGGCAAAAAAGCAGCTACTCCTAGGCTGAAGGAGGGTAGACCTTAAGGGAACTAAGACTTAAAGGTCTCTTTCCCTAAAAGGCTGAGATTCAGACACTTTTGAAAAGGGTGCAGCTAGCATAGCACTTGTGTCAAGGGGTGGTAGAGAAATTTGCCAGAGGGCAGGCTGGAGCTGGTGTGTAGAAGCTGAGCTGGTGGGGAGAGAGAGGCCTGAGGATGCAATTAGACATGTGTCTAGGCTGCTGAGCTCCAATGCTTAAAAGGTCATAATGGAGGCTAGAATCTGGAAGGAAGGTGTCTTCCTGACACAATAGCCTTGTGGTGTCACTCCTGTGCCTTCTGTTGAAAAAGCCTAATGTTCCAAAGGAAAAATGTTTACAGGATCCAGTTCAGTGTCACAAAGTTGGACAAAGAAGGGTGGATTTACAACTGAGACAGTAAGTTGGCAATGTAAACAGCGCCCCTCTTTGTGACCCCTCCTAATAATCTCTAATACCCCACCCCACCCCTACCACAAGGAAACCTAACCCTAATATACTGATTCACAGGAAGGGCCCTTAGTGACTTAATAGCATAACATCCAGGATGATAAATGGGCCATTTTCATATATTTGAGTTAGGGTATAAATTGGTATGGAAGGCAATCAGTATCTATTAAGATTACAAATGCATGTACCCATTGACCCAGCAGTTCCAGTCCCAGGAATTTATCTTAAGATATACTTACACTTAAGTACAGCAACATATCTATAAACTTACTTGTTGTCACAGTATATTGGAATCAAATGTCTAAGTATGGATTTGGTTAAATAAATTGTGGTACATCCATAACAGAAAACTATAAGCTATAAAAAAAAGAATGAAGCTGTTTACGTACTGATGTGAAAATATTTCTAATGTATATTATTTAAAAAAAAAAAAAAACCCTCAAGATGTAGAACAGTGCTTATAGCATGTTACCACTAGTGGAAAATAGGGGATGGGAAAATTAAATAAACATTTGTTTATGCCTTTAAAAAAAAAATCTTTGGAAGGACACATAAAACTAGTTGTCTTGCAGGAGGTTTGAGAACTGGGAGGATGCAGGTTGGTATAGGAGGGATACTCTTTATTGTTACCTTTTATACTTTTCTCCTAACTATGTAGATACATTATTTTTAAAGTAAGCAAGAATTAAATTTCCCCACTGAGGACAGTACTGAAAATCAAAGGGGAATTTGTTTCTTTTGAAGATAGCAATATTTGAATTATATGACAATACATTCTCCTTTCTAAAGACTGATGTGATTGCCTTTTGAGAAATAATTTTGCATCTCCCTCAAGTGGATCTTCCAGTAGTTATTCAATAAATGCTATTGAACTGATTTTGCTTCCCATAAGATTAGTTTTTGACATACCATTTTACAACTAGTTTTGCCCAGCAATGTACACAATGAGTGGGTTTTGAGACAATGCTATCCAACCCATAAAAATGGATATTAGGACTTATCAAAGCAGGGAAATAACATATCTTAAAGGTTTATTACTTATTCATGTATTTATGCATTCATTCATTCATTTGTTGAGTCAACATTTCTTGAGAACTTAGTATATCTGATAGTATGCTAGGCACAAAAATTCAGAATTCATAATACTAATAATTTATAATATCCAATTATTTATTGCATGCTTACTATATGCCAGGTACTCATCCAGATATGACTATTAACTCATTTAATCCTCTTAACAACCCACACATAGTTTTTATATTATAAGTTACAGTACACTACAAATGAGGCAACTGAGGCACCCTGTTTTGGGTTTTTTTAAGTAAATTACCCAGGGTTACATTTCCTCTACCCTCATAGAACTCACACTTTAGTAGAGAGGACAGGAAGGAAAACATAAATCCCAATACAGCGTGAAAAGTGGTTGTTTTTTTTTAAAGTGTAATGACAGAAGAGGTACAGAGGTGGCAAGGGAGTAGAGCTTCTTAAAGGTGGATCTTGGAAGACAAATATGAACCTGACAGGTGGGAAGAAAGAGGCATAGACAGTGTCTTGAGGAAAATTCTGAAAAAGTAGAGAGTGCTATTGATGTACTAGCATCATATACTCAAATATATTGAAAGAGGGGAACCTTTAAACCTGAAGGTACTGTCATATAAATGAACAAAACACTGGAAAAACTAGCAGTTCTAAAATAGACCCAAAAATAAATGGGTATTTTGTATATGAAAAAGGTAGCATTTAAATCAGTGAAAATGAAGATGGCTAATCAGGATATAGTCTTGGAGCAATTAGTAGCCACCTGGAAATTCCCTTTACCAAAATAAACTTCAGATGGAACAAAAATTTAAGCATGAAAATCTTAACCATTTAAACACAACAAATGGGAGAAAATATTTTTTCTATCTGAGACACATATCTGATAAAGGACTTGTATCCAAAATACACAGATAACTCTTAAAACTCAATGATTAAAAAAAAAAAAATGGGTAAAAGATCTGAACATACCTCTCACTAAAAAAGACCTACAGATGACAAAATAAAAAAAAATATATGAAAAGATGCTCAACAGCATATATCATTAGGGAATTGCAAATTAAAATAGCAATGAGATATCACTACACAGCTTTAGATTGGCTAAAACCCCAAATCCTGACAATTATCAAATGCTGGTAAATAATGTAGAATGAGAGGAACTTTCATTTATTCTGGTAGAAATGCAAAATGATACAGTCACTTGGGAGGTTAGGTAGTTTCTTAAAAAGCTCAACAGTCTTCCCATGTCCTCCAACAGTCACAGTCACAGATGTTTATCCAAGTGAACTGAAAACTTAGGTTCATACAAAAACCTTCATACAAGTGTTTATAGCAGCTTATTCATATTTGTCAAAAAATAGAAGCAGCCAAGATGTCCTTCAAATTTAATGGATAAACTGTGGTATATCCATACAGTGGATTATTATTCAGCAAGGAAAGAAAAATGAGCTATAAAGCCACAAAAAAGACATGGAGGAAAGCTAAATGCATATTGCTACTTAAAAAAACCGGTCTTGATAAGCTGTATGAGTTCAACTATATAGCATTCTGGAAAAGACAAAACTACAGAAACAAAATTTAAAAATCATTTGTTTACCAGGGGTTGGAGCAGGAAGTAGAGGATAAGGATAATAAATATGTGAAGTACAGGAATTTTAGGGCAGTGAAAATATGCTATATAATAATGGAAATTAACATATTAATTATGTTAATGGTAAATACATGACATTATGCATTTGTCAAAATCCGTAGAATTGTGTAACACAAAGAATTAACCTTAATGTAAACTGCAGATTTTAGTTAACAATTATGTATCAATATTGTTTCATTCACTGTAACAAATGTAACAAACTAATGTAAGCTCTTAATGATAAGGGAAACTGTGGGGGGGCGAAACTGTTTTGTACTATCTGCTCAATTTTTCTGTAAATCTAAAACTGTTCTTTAAAAATAAAATCTCTTAATATAAAAAATTTTAATACTACATGAAAACAGAATTGTATTTTTTTAATTGTATTTTTTTTAAGATTTTTCTTTTCAGGTAATCTCTACTCCCAATATGGGACTAAAACCCACAACCCAAATCACATGCTCCACTGACTGAGCCAATCAGGCACCCCCAAAATTGTATTTTTTATAAGGTCACAGCATAAAAAATTTTAAGAAATCGTAAGGCACATGAAAAGATGATCAACATCACTAACCATCAGGGAAATGGAAATCAAAACCACAATGAAATATCACCTCTCACCCATGAGAATGGCTATTATCAAAAAGTCAAGAAATAGGGCACCTGGGTGGCTCAATTATTAAGCATCTGCCTTCGGCTCAGGTCATGACCCCAGGGTCCTGGGATCGAGCCCCACATCGGGCTCCCTGCTCAGCAGGGAGCCTGCTTCTCCTTCTCCCTCTGTCTACCGCTCTGCCTACTTGTGCTTTCTCTCTGTCAAATAAATAAATTAAATCTTTAAAAAAAAAAAAAGTCAAGAAATACCATTTATTTTTTATTTTTATTTTTTTAAAGATTTTATTTCTTCGTTTATCAGAGAGAGAGCACAAGCAGGGGGAGCAGCAGGCAGAGGGGGAAGCAAGCTCCCTGACAAGCAAGGAGCCCAATGTGGGACTGGATCCTAGGACCCTGGGATCATGACCTGAGCCGAAGGCAGACACTTAACCAACTGAGCCACCCAGGTGTCCCAAGAAATACCATTTATGATAAAAACCCTCAAAAAAGTACCTTTAGATAGAACATACCTCAACATAATAAAGGTCAAATATGAAAAACCCACAGCTAACATCATACTCAATGGGGAAAAACTGAGAGCTTTCCCCTAAGATCAGGAACAAGACAAGGATGTCCAGGGGCGCCTGGGTGGCTCAGTCACTGAGCGTCTGCCTTCAGCTCAGGTCATGATCCCAGGGTCCTGGGATCGAGCCGTGCGTTGGGCTCCCTGCTCCGCAGGAAACCTGCTTCTCCCTCTCCCACTCCCCCTGCTTGTGTTCCCTCTCTTGCTGTGTCTCTCTCTCTCAGATAAATAAATAAAATCTTTAAAAAAAAAGACAAGGATGTCCACTCTTACCATTTTTATTCAATGTAGTACTGGAGTCCTAGCCAAAGCAATCAGACAAGAAAAAGAAATAAACAGCATCCAAATTGGTAAGGAAGAAGTAAAACTTTCATTATTTGCAGATAACATGCTACTATAGATGGAAAACCCTAAAAATTCCACCAAAAAAACTACTAGAAATGATAAATGGATCAGCAAGTTTGCAGGATACAAAATCAAATCCATTGCATTTCTTTTTTTTTTTTTTTAAGATTTTATTTATTTTTGCGAGAGAGAGAGAGAGGTTGAGAGGAGGTGGGGGGCATAAGTGGGGGGGTAGGGGGAGAAGAAGACTCCCCAACTGAGCAGGGAGCCCTACACGGAACTCGATCCCAGGACCCTGGAATCATGACCTGAGCCGAAGGCAGACACCTAACCGACTGAGCCACCCAGGCACCCAAATCCATTGCATTTCTGTACACTAATAATGAAGTAGCAGAAAGAGAAATTAAGAGAATAGTCCCATTTACAATTGCACCAAAAATAATAAAATACCTAGGATTAACTTAATGAAAGAGGTGAAAGACCTGTACTTTGAAAACTATAAAACACCAATGAAAGAAATTAAAGATGACACAAATGGAAAGATATTCTATGTTCATGGATTGGAAGAACAAATACTGTTAAAATGTCTATACTATCCAAAGCAATCTATAGATTCAATGCAATCCCTATCAAAATACAAACATCATTTTCCACAGAATTAGAACAAATAATCCTAAAATTTGAATGGAACCATAAAAGACCCCAAATAGCCAAAGAAATCTTGAAAAAGAATAAAACTAGAGGTATCACAATCCCAGATTTCAAGATGTACTACAAAGCTAAAGTAATCAAAACAGTATGGCACTGGCACACAAATAGACACAGATCAATAGAACAAACAGAGAGCCCAGAAATAAACCCCTAATTATATGGTCAATTAATCTTCAACAAAGGAGGCAAGAATATGCAATGAGGAAAAGACAGTCTCTTCAACAAATGGTGTTGGGAAAACTGGATAGCCACATGCAAAAGAATGAAACTGGACCACTTTCTTACACCATACCCCAAAATGGATTAAGGACCTAAATGTGAGACTTGAAACCATACCCCAAAATGGACTAAGGACTTAAATATGAGACCATACAAAATCCTAGAAGAGAACATAGGCAGTAATTGCTCTGACATCCACTTTAGCAGATATGTCTAGATATGTCTCTTGAGGCAAGGGAAACAAAAGCAAAAATAAACTATTGGGACCACATGAAAATATAAAGCTTCTGCACAGCAAAGGAAACAATCAACAAAACTAAAAGGCAACCTACTGAATGGGAGAAGATATTTGCAAATGACATATCCAATAAAGGGTTAGTATCCAAAATATTTAAGAACTTACACAACTCAACATACACACAAAAAACAAATAATCCAATTTAAAAATGGGCAGAAGACCTGAGCTGACATTTCTCCAAAGACGACATACAGATGACAAACAGGTACATGCAAAAGTGTTCAACATCACTCATCATCAGGAAAATGCAAATCAAAACCACAATGAGATATCACCTCACAACCTATCAGAATGGCTAAAATCAAAACACTACACCTGAAACTAATATTACACTGTATGTTAACTAAAATTTGAATAAAACTTTTTAAAAAATAACAATAAAACACAAGAGACAACAAGTGTTGGTGAGGATCTGGAGAAAAAGGAACCCTCGTGCACTGTTGATGGGAATGCAAAGTGATGTAGCCACTGTGAAAAACAGTATGAAGATTCCTCAACAAATTAAAAATAGAATTACCATATGATCCAGTAATTCCACTACCCGGTATTTACCCAAGGAGGGACGCCTGAGTAGGGCTCAGATGGTTGGGCATCTGCCTTCGGCTCAGGTCATGATTCCAGGGTCCTGGGATCAAGTGCCGCATCGGGCTCCCTGCTAGGTGGGGAGCCTACTTCTCTCCCTTTGCCTCTGCCTCTGCCTCTGTCTCTCTCTCTCTCTCTCTCTCTCTGACTCTCATGAATAAATAAATAAAACATTAAAAAAAAAAAAGAAAGAAAACACTAATTCAAAAGGATACATGCACTCCTAATGTTCATAGCAGCATTATTTACAATAGCCAAATTATGGGAGCAGCACAAGTGTCCATCAATAGATGACTGAATAAAGAGGTGATATATATCTACAATGGAATATTATTCAGTCATAAAAAAGAATGAGGTCTTGCCATTTGCAACAATATTGATGGAGCTAGAGAGTATAATGCTAAGTGAAATAAGTCAGAGAAAGACAAATACCATATGATTTCATTCATATGTGAAATTTAAGACAGAATACAAGCAAACAAAGAAAAAAAAAGACAAACCAGGAAACAGACTCTTTACAGAGAACAAACTGATGGTTATCAGAGGAGAGGGGGGTGGAGGGATGGGTGAAATAGGTGACAGGGATGAAGAGAACACTGAGTAATGTACATAATTGTTGAATCACTATATTGTACACCTGAAATTAATATAACACTGTATGTTAACTATACTGGAATTAAAATAAATTTTAAAATAAGCTATATTTGCAGATAATTCAGCAAAATCAAGTTTGGCGAGAATGACTGCATTCTTATCAGGAGATTTTTAAAAAGACAAGAAATAGGGGGGCACCTGGGTGGCTCTGTCGGTTAAGCATCTGCCTTCAGCTCAGGTCATGATCCCAGAGTCCTGGGATCAAGCCCCATGTTGGGCTTCCTACTTAGCCCAGAGTCTCCTCTTTCCTCTCCCTCTGCCCCTCCTCCCCACTCATGTTCTCTCTCTCTCTCTCAAATAAATAAAATCTTTAAAAATAAATAAATAAATGATAAAAAGACAAGAAATATGGGCACCTGGATGGCTTAGTCAGTTAAGCATCCAACTCCTGATTTTCAGCTCAGGTCATGATCTCAGGGTTGTGAGATTGAGCCCTGCGTTGGGCTCCACACTGAGCATGCAGCCTGTTTGGGATTCTCTCTCTCCCTCCCCACCCCTAAAAAAAAAAAAAAAAAAGACAAGAAATAACAAGTGTTGATAAGGATGTAGAGAAAAGGGAACCCTTGTGCACTATTGGTGGGAATGTGAATTGGTGAAGCAACTACGGAAAATAGTATGAAGAGTCCTCAAAACATTAAAAATAGAACTACAATACAATCCAGCAATTCCACTTCTAAGTATTTATCCTAACAAATGAAAGCACTAATTGGAAAAGACACATGCACCCCTATGTCCATTGCAGCATTATTTACAATAGCTAAGATATGGAAGCAAACTAAGTGTCCATAAATAAATGAATGGATAAAAAAATGTACACACATATACACCGGAATATTACTAGGCATAAGAAAGAATAAAATCTTGCCCTTTGCAACAACATGAATAGACCTAGAAGGTATTATGCTTAGTGAAATAAGCAGAGAAAGACAAATATCATATGACTTCACTTTTATGTGGAATCTAAAACAGAAAGCAAAGAATGAACAAAACAGAAAGAGACTCATAAATACAGAAATCAATCTGATGGGTGCCAGAAGGGTAGAGGAATGGGTAAGGTACAGCACAGGGAATATAATCAATAATATTGTCACAGATTTGTATGGTGTCAGATGGTAACTAGAATTATTGTGGTGACCATTTCACAATATATAAAACTATTAAATCACTATGTTGTACACCTGAAACTAATATAATATTGTATGTCACTTATTCTTCAATAAAAACAAAACTACCAAACATCAAAGAACAAAAAGGGGCACCTGGGTTGTTTAGTCGGTTGAACATCCAACTCTTGGTTTCAGCTCAGATCATGGTCTTGGGGTCATGAGACTGAGCCTTGAGTTGGGCTCCGAGCTCAGCATGGAGTCAACTTAAGATTCTCTCTCCCTCTCCCTCTGCCCCTCCCCCACCTCTCTAAACTAAACAAATAAATCTTAAAAAAATAAATAAAAGATGGGGCGCCTGGGTGGCTCAGTTGGTTAAGCGACTGCCTTCGGCTCAGGTCATGATCCTGGAGTCCCGGGATCGAGTCCCGCATCGGGCTCCCTGCTCGGCAGGGAGTCTGCTTCTCCCTCTGACCTTCCTCCCTCTCATGGTCTCTGTCTCTCATTCTCTCTCTCTCAAATAAATAAATAAAATCTTTAAAAAAAAAAAAAAAAGGAGATCCTGTCATTTCCAACAACATGAATGAACCTGGATGACAAAAAAAAAAAAAAAAAAAGATTGTATGTTAACTATGTTGGAATTAAAATTAAAAACAAAAAAATTGTAAAAATAAAAGACTGAAAACTCTAAGCTACATTAAACACTGCATAAAATAACATTAAGTTGAATGCAAAAAGGAGAAAAAAACCACAATTCATTATACAAAATGAATTTCCTTTACATATACAAGTCTCTTTAAATCAATAAACAAGGGCACCTGGGTAGCTCAATTGGTTAAGTGTCAGGCTCATGATTTCAGCTCAGGTCATGATCTCATGTGTCATGAGATGGAGCCCTGCATTGAGCTCTGCACTCAGCAGGGAGTCTGCTTGAGATTCTCTCTCTTCCCTGCCCTTGCCCCCTACTCACTCGCTCTCTCAAATAAATAAATCTTTAAAAAATAATAATAAAAATAGGGGCGGCACCTGGATGGCTTAGTTGGTTAAGCTTCTGCCTTTGGCTCAGGTCATGATCTTGGGGTCCTGCGATGGAGCCCCACATTGGGCTCTCTGCTCAGTGGGGAGTCTGCTTCTCCCTCTCACTCTCCCTCTGTGCTGTCTCTCAAATAAATAAATAAAAATCTTTATTTAAAAAAAGGAATAATAATAATTAATTAATAAACAAAGGACTAATTTTTTTTTGAGAGAGAAAGCAAGGAGGGGTAGAGGGAGAGTGAGTGAGTGAGAAAGACTCTTTTGTTTTTAAAGATTTATTTATATATTTATTTGAGAGAGGGCAGGGGAGAGAGAAAGGGAGAGAAGCAGACTCCTTGCTGAGCACAGAGCCTGATGCAGGGTTCCCAGGGTCCCAGGACCCTGGGATCATGACCTGAGCTGAAATCAAGAGTCACCTCTTGAGGACTGAGCCACCCAGGTGCCCCTTTCCAATTTTTTAAAATAGTCAAAAGATGTAATAAGTTTACAAAAAAATGTGCCACTGAAAAATTTGAAAATATGTTTAGCCTAATTCATAAGAAATATCCAAATTAAAATTTTAATGAGATAACTATGTTTCACCTGTCATCTTAGCAAATAGTAAGAATTATTGAGCACCTGCTCTGTGCTAAGTGGTATTCAAATTCCTTTAGGTGTATTAGCCCATTTAAATTCACAACATGAGTCATTTCAAAGTCTTTTTTTTTTTTTTTTTTTAGACTTATTCATCCATTTGTCAGAGAGAAAGAGAGAGAGCGCACGAACAGGGGAAACAGCAGGGAGAGGGAGAAGCTGAGCAAGGAGGAGCCCGATGTGGGACTCAATCCCATGACTCCAGGATCATGACCTGAGCCAAAGGCAGATGCCCAACCGACTGAGCCACCCAGGGATCCCTCAAAAGTCTTGTTATCCAAGATATTATGCTTAGTGAAATAAACAGAGAAAGATGTAGGATGTAAGGAAACAGGGACTCTCTTATAATTGCCTTCAATTATAAGATGCCTTCAATTCAACATCTCACATCCAGTAAATGACCCCTTCATACTTTCTTCTCTCTCTTCAAACCTCTACCACCTCCTTCCCCATCTCTACTCTCAACTGATGATCTTGCTTCTTGCCTCCTGCTTCACTGAGAAATTAGAAGCAGTCAGGAGAAAACCCAAAAACTCCTCCAAATCCCTCACCACGGACATCTATATCTATATTCATCAACACTCATCCATACATAGTACATATTTACACATGACTACACTATACACTCATCCATATGTAGTATAATCTACCTTTCCTCTTCTTACATTGGACCAGCTCTCAGTGTTCCTCTCCAAGGCCATCTGTATAAGAAATGTTTCCCTTTTTGATGAAACATTAACACACACACACATACATCTTCCATCTTGAAAAAAAGACCCACTCCCCTTCTAGATACTGTCACTTCTCTACTTTCCTTACAGCAACGCTCTTGGACACTTGGAGCTATCTGGCTCTTCTTACTCTGATGCCATGTAAACAACGTCTTAACTCTCTCTCCTCCCATTCTCTTTTTAAATTTTTTTATTGATATACAGTTTGTATAACAAAATTTGTCATTTAAATGTGTACAATTCAGGGGTTTATACTGAAGCATATAGTATTTTCATGGAGTTCTGCAACCACTACCACTATCTAATTCCAGAACATTTCCATTACACCCTAAAAATCCCTGTACTTAATAGCAGTCAGTCCCAAATTTCCCCTGCTCCAGTCCCTGGAAACCATTAATATACCTTCTGTCTGGAATTGCCTATTCTGGACATTTCATTTAAATGCAGTTATATAATATATGGACATTTGTGTCTGGCTTCTGTCACTTAGAATGTTTTCATGGTTCATCTATGTCATAGCATGTTTCAGTACTTCATTCCTTTTTATGGCTGAATAATATATCCTACTGTATGAATATACTGCATTTTGTTTATCCCTTCATCCATTGATAGACATTTGGTCCCTTTCTTGAGCTTACTCCAATCATGCTTTTACTCCCCACAACCCATACTTCACGA
Source organism: Mirounga angustirostris (assembly GCF_029215605.1). NCBI lineage: Eukaryota > Metazoa > Chordata > Mammalia > Carnivora > Phocidae > Mirounga > Mirounga angustirostris. The sequence continues at coordinate 120,745,439 of NW_026991714.1, forward strand.
AAACTACTCTAATTAAGGTCATGGGTTACCTCATCACTAAATCTAATGGTCAGTTCTTAGGCTTCACCTTACTTAATTTACATGAAGTATTTGACAAAGTTATAGCTTCGTTCCTCAAACAGTTTCTCCATTTGGCTTTTGGAGTGCCACACTCCTGATTTTCCTCTCACCTCATTGGCTGCTCATTTCCAGGCTCTTTTGTTGAACCATCTTTATCTTTCCAACCTCTAAGTGTTGAAGAGCCCCAGGGTAGGGTCCTAGGACTTCTCTGTTTAAGTGAACTCATCCAGATTCCTGACCATCTATAATTGGTCACCTATAATTTGATAATAATTCCCAAGTTCATATCTCCAGCCCAAATTGTTTCATTAAATTCCCAACTTAAGTATTTCCTATTCAACATCTGCATATATATATGAATGGACATCTCACATTTATCCCAAGCTGTGTGGAGAATCTGTGGAGGGTGAGATGCTACATGGAGAGGGGATGGGGGAGAACAAGGAGCACAGAGGTGGCAGACATGTGAGTTTGGGAGCCATTCTGGAAATGGATCTTCCAGCCCTGCCTGCCCCAACCAGTCCCCGTTAATGCCATACGGATCAGAGGCAATATACATGGCTGGCTATTCCTGAATTCCTGACACACAAAATTGCCAACAAAATAAAAGCGTCATTTTTTTATGCAGCAATAAATGAGACACAGAGTGACAGCCATTGGTCACTGATGCGAGGCATCTTAGGAGGTGGACCTCAAGTATTTCTGGTTCCATTGTTAAGGCCATGTCTGTGGTGAAGAAGGCACGAGGGCCCCTCGGCTGAGGCTAAGACACTTGGAGCTATCCAGCTCTTCTTGCTCTGATGCCATGTCCACCAGACCAACTCTCTGAGGCTTGCAGAAACCAGGCTCAAGGAGATGCTGCCCACCACTTGGGTGTCCCATCCTGCCTTAATGGCACCTATGGTGAATTAATAAAATGATCTCTTTGTCTTTCCTGCAGCTTGGTCACTAGGCCAGAATGTGCTGATTATGGGGCCACAAGTATGCAGGTCTGTCCGTATGAGAACTTCGGTTCTCACTGTAACTCAGTAAATGGGCATTCTGAAATATGCCTCCTTCTTACAGCTTTTCTCTTAGTGGGTCTTTAAGGATAGGAGAACAGTGTTTAAGTCTTCAGAGCAGAAGAGGTACAATTTCAACTGTTTTTTGCTTAGATGATTCATTTATGAACCAATACCAGATGTACCTGTCTTCTGTTAGTTTCTACACTCTTTATTCTCCCCACTTAGCAAAAGGGAATGTGGAGGTTAAGTGCTTTGAAGGCTCTACTCTCCTCCCTCTGCCTGTTCTATTTATTCATTCCTCAAGAAATCTACCACATGTCTGTGATTTTGAAATTGAGGCCATTTTTATTGTTATAATTATGTATAATAAAATACACCAATTTTTAAAGGTAACAACCCAGTGGATTTTTCTTTAAAGATTTTACTTATTTGGCAGAGAGAGCAAGAGAGCACAAGCAGGCGAAGCAGTAGAGGGAGAGGGAGAAGCAGGCTCCCCAATGAACAGGGAGCCTAACTTGGGGCTCAATCCCAGAAACCTGGGATTGTGACCTGAGCTGAAGGCAGATGCTTAATGGGCTGAGCCACCCAGGTGCCCCCCAACTCAGTGGATTTTTATACATGTATAACCTCTGGGTGACCACCATCCACTCCATATAGAACATTTCTATCTCCCTAGAAAAAGCCCTCCCCCCAGCTAATACATCCCCCACCCAGAGGCAACACTACCCTGACATCAATCAACAGTCTTTTTAATTTTAGCCATGTTGGTGCATGTATAGTAGTAGTATCTCATTACAGTGATATAATTTTTAACAAAAGTTTTTAAGGTTACAACTAATGCGCTACCTCAGCCTTCAGACTGCTACAAAAGAGGGTTAATAAGTGGCAAGGATTTGATTGCTTTGGCTGAATAATCAAGCAACCCCAATTTTTTACTATTTGGATGGTGATAATTCAAATTATAACCCCAATTATTTCTTCATTTAATATAAAAAGGAGGGGCGCCTGGGTGGCTCAGTCATTAAGCGTCTGCCTTCGGCTCAGGTCATGATCCCAGGGTCCTGGGATCGAGCCCCGCATCGGGCTCCCTGCTCCGCGGGAAGCCTGCTTCTCCCTCTCCCACTCCCCCTGCTTGTGTTCCTGCTCTCGCTGTCTCTCTCTCTGTCAAATAAATAAATAAAATCTTTAAAATATATATATATATATAAAGGAATCTATTTATATATGTAAAATTAAAATCCTGTAGTTGTATTACTAAATCAGAAAAAATTAGCATTTAGAGCAAATATTGTATGTCATTTATTCCACGGTTAATTATGATATAGCTTTGCTATATGCCTACAGCAGCAAATGAGACAAGACATGGCCTTTGTCCTCATGGAGCATGTGGTCTTCTTTTATAAGAAACCTCTAACTTCTAGTTAATACAGCCATTAATTTAATTTACCTATTCGACAGACTTCTAAGAGGCTTTGAAGCCTCTGCTGTACCCTCTTACCAGCAACTGCTGGTCCTAATTTGGTTGATTGTTCACAGCAGTGTAATTATTTGTCAGTTAATGGTCCTTTCTCTCCTTCTTACAATAATTAATCAAAATATGAACTTTCTGACCATATCTTATTTAATCAGTTCAACACTCCTCTTTTATCATTTCTTTTCAAAGTTTCTTGCCAAATTACCCCCTATAGGTCCACCAAATAGCTTTTTTAATTGTAGTTTTAAAAAACATATACCATCTTAACCCCAAAATGAGTTCTGAATGTCTTAAACTGACTTATCCTTTTAAAAAGTTTTCCTTCCTTCATATATTACTCAATAATGCCCCTTTTATTATTTTTACCTAATACAAACAATTTTGTAATTCCTCTGAGGATTCCCTAGGGTGATTTTTAAACCAATAGTCAAGTAGATTATGAGTTAAAGTGGATTTTATGGGCTTCCCCAAGGCTGAAAAACTAATTAAGTGAAAGAAGTAGGACTAGACCCTGGCCAGTGAATCTCTTTTACAGCCTGTATACATGTGGATTTGCTAATGGGGACATTTGGACACCCAGTGGCCCACAAGAGTCCTCTACAGTCCCAGGAAGTACTGAGCTGTCAAAAAGTAGAAGGCATAAAGCATGGGTGCCAAGGACCAACTTCTGTTAATGTGTTATTTGCCTAAAGCCCTGGTGGCGAGAGTAACTGCACTGAGTTTGGCCTGACAACTCTAGGTCCTAACTTTGATAAAAATATTCCTGGGTACATGCAATTATTTCATATCTGGACCTGGAAATAAAATTTTTTCTGGAAATTGATTTTTAAATTATTTATTTTATTTTTTAAAAGATTTATTGATTTTTTAAAAGATTTTATTTTACTTATTTGAGTAGAGAGAGTGGGGGGGCAGGGAGAGGGAGAAGCAGACTCCCCACTGAGCAGGGAGCCCAATGACGTGGGGCTTGATCCCAGGACCTCGAGATCAAGACACTTAACCAACTGAGCCACCCAGGCACCCCAGATTTATTTACTTCAGAGAGAGAGAAATAGAGAGACAGCATTGGGGGGAGGAGCAGAGGGAGAAAGAGAATCTCAAGCAGACTCCTTGCTGAACATGGAGCTCGATGCAGGGCTTGAGCTCACAACCCTGAGATCATGACCTGAGCCAAAATCAAGAGCCGGATGCTTAACCAACTGAGCCACCCAGGCACCCCTAAAATTAGTTTTTATTAGCATCAAAGTAACACATGGTTATATTTATTAAAAAAAAAAAATCTCCAAGTCTCACTCCCCTAAGGTAGATACTCAACAGTTTCAGCTACTTCCCCTGGCATCAATCTCCACATTTCTAAATAATATACAGCCATTTCTTTATCTTTTTTAAAAAAACCATTATCTATTGACTTCACAGTCTGGTATATAGGAATTAGCTCTCTCAAAGACCAGCAACTTCTTTTCCCTTCTCTTCATCCCCCCAATATATAATTATATCACATTATCATGACTACATAAATTTGTTTACTGAAGCATACCTTGTTTCTGTTATTCCTTTATTTTTTCCTATAGTTCATAATTGCCTCCTTTTTTCCATTTGCTTAACCCTGTATGTACTTATTAAAAATTTACCCAGTCCACAATAGCCAAACTATGGAAAGAGCCCATATGTCCATCAACAGATGAATGGATAAAGAAGATGTGGTATATGTATACACTGGAGTATTACGCAGCCATCAAAAACAATGATATCTTGCCATTTGCAATGACATGGATGGAACTAGAGGGTATTATGCTAAGTTAAATAAGTCAATCAGAAAAAGACTATCATATGAACTCACTGATATGTGGAATTTAAGAAACAAGGCAGAGGATCATAGAAGAGAGGAAAAAATGAAACCAGAGGAGACAAACCATAAGAGACTCTTAATCATAGGAAACAAACTGAGGGCTGCTGGAGGGGAGGGGGATGGAAGGATGGGGTAACTGGGTGATGGACAATGGGGAGGGTATGTGTTGTAATAAACACTGGGTATTATATAAGACTGATGAATCACAGACCTGTACCCCTGAAACAAATAATATATGTTAATTAATTGAATTTAAATTAAAAAGGGGGAAAATTTTACCCAAATTCTATACTACCTGCCACATGCCTATCAGTAATATTTTCCATTCATTCAAATATATTATTTTCATTTTTTTTCCTAGATACTTTTCTCCTGGAGACTTTTATCTTTCTGCTCCAAACTGGAAGACTTGCTATCTTAGCTTGCCACAACTGAAATCCTGGGGTTTCAGTCTCCATATTGATACAGCTACCTCAGTTTGTGCCCAGTGGAGGGGGCAATGAAATTTAATTCATCCTTAGCTTACCAAAGATGTGCATCCTGGCAGCTGCAACTGGCTAGAGGGAACCCTTTCTCTAATTCATCCTTATAGAAGGGGAAATTGTTTTATAGTTCACACAAAAGTGCCATTTAGGCAGCCCTCGTATTAGATTCCTGTTTCCTCGATCTGATGATATCCTCTTTTCATTATTTCTTATATATATATATTTTTTAAGTGGAGTACATCAGTTACAAAGAAAGTTTTTTGAAACTTTGTAGGTTTTTAAATGTCTTTATTCTGCTCTTACACTTGACTGAATGAATTCTGGCTCAGAAATCATTTTCCTGCAGAAATTTAAAGCATTACTTCATAATGTCTTGCTTTTAATGCTATGCTGAAAAGGCCAATACCATTAAATACTGGTCCTTTGACCATGGCCTGTATTTTCTCTAGATGCTTTTAGAAATTTCTCTCTCTGGGCGCCTGGGTGGCTCAGTTGGTTAAGCAACTGCCTTCGGCTCAGGTCATGATCCTGGAGTCCCGGGATCGAGTCCCGCATCGGGCTCCCTGCTCGGCAGGGAGTCTGCTGCTCCCTCTCCCGCTCCCCCCTCTTGTGCTCTCTGTCTCAAATAAATAAATAAAATCTTAAAAAAAAAATTAAAAAAAGAAATTTCTCTCTCTGGTATTCTGGAATTTTGTGACCATGTGACAGACACTTGGTGGACATTTTCAATCACAAGACTCATGAATTTTGTTTATTGGAAACATTCTTGGAATCATTTCTTGATAATTCTCTCCCCTTTGATCTCTTTTTTTGCAATTCCTAATTAGTCAGGTTTTGAATTTCCTGAATCAATCCTCTAATTTTCTTATCTTCTCCTTCTGCTGATTTAACAACAACAGTTGTTTGGCTTTAACAACAGTTACTTGGCTTTAACTTCCAATACTTTTATTGCAATTTTCATTTCAACTATCCTAGTTTGAGTTTCTAAGAGCTCTTTCATTATTATTCCTTGAAGTTTCCATCTTTTCCCCCATATAACAATAGCATCCTGTCCTTGAGCTTGGCTTGTGGATATATCTTCTTTATCTCCTCAAGAATATTAATTATAGCTTTTTAAAGATTTATTTATTTATTTGAGAGAGAGAGGGAGAGAGAGCAGTAGGGAGGAACAGAGGGAAAGAGAATCTCAAGCAGAGTCTAGGGTCTACACCAAGCACAGAGCCTGATCGGGGCCTCGAGCCCACAGCCCTGAGAGCATGACCCAAGCCAAAAACAAGAGTCTGACTTGGCCACTCAGGTGCCCCTAATTATAGCTTTTAAAACATGTTTTGTTCTACTCTCTGCATTGCTTTATTTCCTTATGCCTGGTGATCCTTGGCCGTCCTTTAAAAAAAATTATTTATTTTAGAGAGAGCGAAAGAGCACATTCAGGGCAGGAGGGAGGGGGAGAGAAAGAGAATCTCAAGCAGACTCCCTGCTGAGCATAGAGCCTGACACAGGGCTCGATCTCATGACCTGAACCAAATCAAGAGTTGGGCACTTAACCAACAGACTGAGCCATCCAGGTGCCCCCTTGGCTGTCCTTTCACATTTAAAATTAGTGCTTAGGAGGCACCTGGCTGCCTCAGTCAGTAGAGCATGCAACCACTGATCTGGGGTTGTGAGTTCAAGCCTCACACTGGGTGTAGAGCTTGCTTTTATTCTTTTTTAAAGATTTTATTTATTTATTTGACAGAGATAGTGAGAGAGGGAACGCAAGCAGGAGGAGTGGGAGAGGGAGAAGCAGGCTTCCCACTGAGCAGGGAGCCCAATGCGGGGCTCGATCCCAGAACCCTGGGATCATAACCTGAGCTGAAGACAGATGCTTAATGATTGAGCCACCCAGGTGCCCCTAGAGCTTACTTTTAAATAAACAAATAATGAAGTGTAAAATTACTGCGTTAAAAAGCTGACTGAGGGCGCCTGGGTGGCTCAGTTGGTTAAGCGACTGCCTTCGGCTCAGGTCATGATCCTGGAGTCCCTGGATCGAGTCCCGCATCGGGCTCCCTGCTCAGCGGGGAGTCTGCTTCTCCCTCTGACCCTCCCCCCTCTCATGTGCTCTCTCTGTCTCATTCTCTCTCTCTCTCAAATAAATAAATAAAATCTTTAAAAAAAAAAAAAAAAGCTGACTGAAAGTGTGAGGATGGGAGGTGCTTGTCAGTTGGTGCCCCTGACTGCACAGTGAAAGGGTAGGAAACCAACTTTTCTTCTGGGGAGGATTTCCATAAGTCAGTATTAGTATTAGCTTCTTTCCCTTACAAACAACCACAAAATTGCAATGGCATATAGCACAAACATTATTTCTTGCTTCTTCCATCTATAAGCTGGACTCTGTTGGGCCTGATTCCAAGCCTCATGTTGGGTTCAGGTCTGTTCCACATGTCTCTCATCTTCCTTACACCAGGGTCTACCCATGGTATATTTGTCTCATGGTGAAAAGCAGGAGACCAAGAGAGCAAACTAACCATGCAAGCCTATTTCAAGTCTCTGCTCATTTCATATCGGCTAACAGGGCCAAGCAATTCACATGGCCAAACTCAAAGTCAAGGAGTAAGACAGTAAACTCTACCTACCATGAGACTACAAGAATACAGAGGTGAACTTTTTTTTTAAGATTTTATTTATTTATTTGACAGAGAGAGACACAGTGAGAGAGGGAACACAAGCAGGGGGAGCGGGAGAGGGAGAAGCAGACTCCCCGTGGAGCAGGGAGCCCGGTGCAGGGCTCGATCCCAGGACCCTGGGATCAAGACCTGAGCCGAAGGCAGACGCTTAACGACTGAGCCACCCAGGCACCCCTATTCTTCATCTTAAAACTGGAAATCCAAAGGAGAAATACAATTCATAAAGCTATCATTCATTGATTGCTTGTCATGTGCAAGGCACTTCACTAAGCAATTCACATGCATTACCTCATTAAATCTTTACAAAGTCCTGAAAACTAAATATAATTATGATTATACCCATTTTATATGAGGAAATGGGGCTGAGTGAGGTATAGTAACTCAGCCAAGGCCAACAAAGTAGTAAACAGAGGCATCAAGATTAGAACACAAGTCTAAGAATCTACACTGTGGGTAGATTTTATACACAGTATTCATTTGCCTTTCATTCTTTGTGAAGGACCAACTCCAGGCCAGGCTCTGTGTGGACTGGCTGTGATACACAGAAGAATATAGGGGGGCCCTGCTCCCAGAGAGCTGACTATTTCTTGGGCTCCAACTAGAATTATTGATCCTTTCTTTTAGGTTGTTACACATGCTACCAAAAGTATCATTTAGAGAATCCTCTCCTTAACATGCCATGTTTCCCAGGATCTAGTATAGATTTCCTAAGTTTTCAACATACCAAAAAGGAAGTCTTTTTGTACCCTACTCTCTCCTCCTAGTACTTTGCTTTCTTTGGTTACTGACAAATCTGACCCTTCCTGTAGAATATAATCATTGTCTAAAAATGCAAAGGAAAGAAATGGCCAAATTCTACATAGTTTTTGTTTTGTTTTTTTGTTTTGTTTTTTTATCAAAGAACACTTCATTTTGTCAACTTAGAAACAGTCTAAGAAAGTCTCCAAGATACCATGGATTCAAAAACACCACATGCACAATATAAATATATCATCTCTTTTTTATAAAAATAAATTATTATAACAGTAATACATGCTATTCCTTTCAAAAATCCAAACACAAAACAACAAAATAAAAAGTTAAAGTCTGCCCTGCCTTATCCTATTTTCCTCCCTAATTTCCTCAATATCATGTGCCTGTTGTAAAAACTTCAATTGATATAAAAGTATATCCTCAGTTCCATTTCCCACATGTAACTAACCTCTATTACTTTGTTTGTTTGTTTTGCCTCTATTAAATAGTTTTTGATATTTCCATCATCTCTTTAAAATAACTCACAGGGGGCGCCTGGGTGGCTCAGTCGTTAAGCCTCTGCCTTCGGCTCAGGTCATGATCCCAGGGTCCTGGGATCGAGACCCACATCGGGCTCCCTGCTCAGCAAGGAGCCTGCTTCTCCCTCTCTCACTCCCCCTGCTTGTGTTCCCTCTCTCGCTGTGTCTCTCTCTGTCAAATAAATAAAATCTGAAATTTTAATTAAAATAAATAAATAAAATGAAAATAATAAAATGAATAAATAAAATGAAATAAATAAAAATGAAAATAATTCACAGGAGTCTTTGGGATTAATAACTAGGCATTGCAGAGCATGCTTCAGGTACCACTAATTGTGTATGAGCCAAGAAGGGCCACACTTCACTTCAGGCTTAGGGGATTTGGTTTCTTTTGTTGTTGTTGTTTTATTTTTTTAATTCCAGTAAACATACAGTGTTATATTAGTTTCAGGTGTATAATACAGTGATTCAACATTTCTGTACATTTTGTTTTGGAGTCTGGGCCCCAGTAAAGGATTCCAACTGAAGAAATGTCCAATCCCTGCAATCTGAACACAGTTGATCTCAGCTATAGGGTGATTTTTAGCAAATGAAATATCATCTTCATTTGAATAACAGTGATACATGGGAATAAAGAATTATGTTGCAGGGGGAAATGTAATTAGGACTCTCAAAACAAGATGCCATGGATTTCTTATCAAGTTTCCTTACCAAGGCAAAATACCTTTGGTAAAATATATATATTTATTGTGGCTTTCACCTTATAAAATTAATACATTCCCCTTGTAAAAATGTTAACATTACGGAAATATGTAATAGAAAATAAAAATCATCCCACTCTCCAGCCCCCAGAAATGACAATAGTTAGTAGTTTGGAGTACATTCTTCCAGGGTTGTTTTTGTTTTTTTTTTAATAGAGCAAAAAAAATTTTTTTTAATTTTCCTTAATTTCCTAAATATTATGTGCTTGCTGTAAAAAAAATTCATGGATATAGAAGCATATCAAAATTTAAAGCAAAAATTTCCACCCTTCCACATCCTAATTCATAGAGTTAATTTGGTATGTACCTTACTTTTCAGAACTTTTTCTACTTAGATACAAAGGCATCTATATATTTTGAGTTTTTTGAAAACATAATGAGCTTATTCTGTAACATACTTTTTTCATCAACAGTATATCTTGGACTTCTTTCTATGCCTGCTCATGTAGGTCTGTCTTGGCTGTTTAATAGTTGCACAGTGTTCTATGGTATTGAATACATCAGATCCTATTGATTCAATCCATTTTGTTTGTTTCGTTTTCACACATTTGTGCAAGCATATCTCAAGTCTAGCATAGTGGTTACCAGGATGCACTCTGGAATCTAAACTGCCTGGGTTGAAAATACCACTTCCAACTCCACCATTTTGTAATCTTGATCAAGTCGCCAAATTTTTTGTGCCTCCATTTCCCCAGCTGTAAAATGGGAATCATAACACATCTTGAATCATAGGGTGTATTGTAAGAATTAAATGACACAGAATATATAAAGTGCTTAGCTCATTACTTGGCACACCTAAATAGTCATTAAACATTGGCTAACTTTTATTATCAATAAAATTAATAAATAGTTCCTATTATGATTATCATCACTTTTCAAGAAAGCAAAAACAGGGTAAATTGAGAAAGTAGTAATTAGAAAATTAGATAGAATTAAGATAGCTAGAATTAAGAAAATTCTTTTTTTTTTTTTAAAGATTTTATTTATTTATTTGACAGAGAGATAGAGAGAGAACAAGTAGGCAGAGAGGCAGGCAGAGGGAGAGGGAGTAGCAGGCTCCCCGCCGAGCAGGGAGCCCGATGCGGGGCTCGATCCAGGACCCTGGGATCATGACCTGAGCTGAAGGCAGCTGCTTAACCAACTGAGCCACCCAGGCACCCCGAATTAAGAAAATTCTATCATTACCATCTTGAGAGAAGTCAGTTAATGAAAGTACATTTTCATATGTGAAGAATTTTACATTAAACTATTTACATGAGAAAATCCAAACAATTTATATTTTAAATAAGAGTGAACAGACCTTCTGAGGCCCAAAAGGAAAAAGATTAACTGGTAATCAGAAAAAACAATCCCGGGGCGCCTGGGTAGCTCAGTCGTTGAGCGTCTGCCTTCGGCTCAGGTCATGATCCCAGGGTCCTGGAATGGAGCCCTGCATTGGGCTCCCTGCTTCTCCCTCTCCCACTCCCCCTGCTTGTGTTCCCTCTCTGGCTGTCTTTCTCTCTGTCAAATAAATAAAACCTTAAAAAAAAGAAAGAAAGAAAGAAAAAACAATCCCTTAGCTGAAAGTTTTAATAGCTTCCTTTGTTCTTTTATCCTAATGTGTTATCTGGACCTAAGCAGAGCCTGGAGGGAGGGCAGGGCCATGAGGGTCCTGGCAGAGCCTCCGCTTGGGACATCCTAGAGACTAGCAGCACCTCAGGGCAGGGCCTGCATCTGGATCATTTTAATATTATGAATATCTTCTCACTAGGGATTTATAGCTTGGGAAACTATAAGGAAGCTTATAGCTTGGGAAACTCTTACAGCTTGGAAACTGAGGCTCCGAGACTGCATCATATAGGATTTCTAGTTCACATCTTTCAGAATCCAAGGCTGGCTGCCTGAAGGGAAGGGGGTTTTTAGGCAGGGATATTGGGAGCTCACAGGGTGGGAGGGGTGGCTGGAGAGCCCAGACCAGAGGCAGACAGGATCCTGCCAGTGACAAGGGACATAGGCAGGAACCAAGTCTAAGAGCAGGAAGGTCTGGCCTGGGCTATGCCGAGCTTTTCAACACTCAGCTCAGATTCTAATTCCAGAATCTGGAACCGTCTGACTGCCAAGTGATTGAGAATTGATACTTAGGCCAGCAGCTTTAGCATCACTTGGGAGCTTGTTAGAAATGCAGAATCTCAGTCCCCAGCCTGGATTTCCTTATCAAGATCTGTATTTCAACAGACGGCCCAGATCTGTGTGTGCCACAATTTGGGAAGCACTGGGCAGAGACCCTAAAGAACATCTCATCCCTGATCAACTTCCCCATGGGAAAAGATGATTTCTCAACAGGAAACTTGGGGTGCTGTTCACAGAAGGATGAGGAATGGACTCTAGGAGATCCATAAGAGGCACCCCTGGAATTCCATCACAGACTGGTCTCCACACATTGATACCTCCTATCCATCCTCAGGGCATGTGGACAGATAGTTCCTGGTGACAGTAGGTTAGGGTTTTTTACTCTAGCTTGGCTTTCTTGGGGGCTGCTGACATCTAAGAGATCTGAGAGAGGCCTCTGCTCTAACACCCCTGATCTTTTTAAACTGATGAATGTTAAAACCTTTGTCCCACTCTTACACAACTTTTTGGACAAAGATGGACTGTTAAACCAGCACCTGCTTTCTCCTTTTCTCAGTGGTGCCTCTTTCACAGGGAGCAGCTATAGATTTATTGCTGTATTAAGAGAATGATGAAGATTAAAGTTTTGTAAGGCCTTGAACCCAGGTGCCAAGGGACAAAGCAAGCACCGGGCTTTGCCAGCACAAAGGCTCTGAACAGTAAAAGCAAGATCTGAATGGCAAAGAAGACCACTTTCACATCCCTTCATCTGGTGTTGCCTTAACAAGGGGCTTTTATAAGGGAGGCCCTCTTTGGAGATTCTCTCCCCCTCCTTTCCCCCAGGCCTCTACTGCAAAAGCAGAGCAAACTCACCACGGTCTGTCAGGAGTAGGGCATGTGGACCGCTATCCTTGGTCCTGAACCAACGTTATGAATTGCAGCAGTAATTCACAACCTGGCTGCAAATTTGAGTCAATGGGGGAAGCTTCATAATTGTACCGATTGCAAAGCCCCACCCCAGATGTTCTGACTCAGTAGGTCTCTGCATCAAACAAAACAAAACAAAACAATCAAACAAAAACCAAGAGCACAGGTGAATCTGATACTCATCCCATGGATTACAGCTTGGAAATCACTTTTGTAGGCTAGGCTTATTGCTTCTAAGCCTACACAGTGGGCATCTGTTGTTTATTTCCTGTTAGCTTCATTCCCCAATCTTCCAAAAATGTACCTGGGTTCTTATTAGGAGAGCCATTCCCCTCCATTCTCAGGTTTGGGCCAGGCTGGCCCAGCTCTAGGGCATCTAACTTATCTCAACTTCCTGACCACAGTTACTGCAGTGAGATGACCCAGTGTGAACCAAGGATGGAGTTGGGAGGTGTCAGGTGAGGCCCTTCATTTTAATAGGGCCAACTCAGAGGCAGGTAGAGCTGAGAGATAGAAGGAAGCCAGGTTCAAATGATCTTGTCTGAGCTTCTGAATCAGGTGGCTTTGTAGTCAGACATTCCCCTGGACTTTTCAGATAGGTGAACCAATACATTCTCTTTGTTGCTTAAACCAGTTTGGGTTGGGTTTCTGTTACTTGCAACCAAATCTGACTACCTTTCTGGGGACTCTGGGGACTCTTACACAGCCCCTCCTAAAAATTCTCTTCTACAAATTCTGAACCAAGCAAGAGAAGAGGCAGTGTGGAGGAGAAGAGCTGGGGCCAGAGTGAGGACAAGGAAAAGAAGCTGAGGGGTTGCCAGGAAGGAACGGCTCTAATTTGTTTTCAAATAATCACTGTTTTCAAATAATCAGCTAACAAGAATAAAACCTCAACCAACCATGGCCAAAAGATCACTTGACTGAAGAAGAGTCAAAAGCATGGATAGGTCCAGGGGACTGGGCAGGACAAATATTGATACACCACCAGCAGAATGTCCTAGGTTCCTAGGTTGAGTGTCACCAAAGTGTTAACAGATTTCCTTGGTTTTTATTTTCTCTCTAAAAAACAGATATTTTTTATTTATGCTACATGGTTTCCATGGCTGATTTCACGGCAGCTTTTTGTGTGACATTTACAATGTTTGTCCTCTCTGAGGAGCTGGGGCAATGTGAACCCTTCCATCAGCACATTGAGCTCAATTTGCTCCCACCTATGGCGCTGCAGGGTAGTGAATGTGTATGATATTTACACTCCCAGGAGCATTAGATCCATAAAAAATAATACTGAAGGATCAAAAGGACTTCAGGACTGGAGGTAATGACCCCCAGTGGTATAATTCCAGAGCATCATTTCTCCAAGTAGGAGGCACATATGGGAGTAGGGAAGCATGACAAAAATGCCTGTACCCTTTCCATGTGGTTTTGAGAGTATCCCTGTCTGGCTATGGTAGGAAAAAAGTTCCAATTAGTGGATGTTGAAGTGGGTTAATGTTTGCATTACAGGAGAAGGGTTGCCTGGCAGAGGTACTGGGACAGAGGTAATTAGACAAGAAGCAAGGACCCAGATGAGAGACCTCTAGGGAGATCTGAAAAGCCAGGGTAAAACAAAAGAAAGGTATTTTTAGGCATGCAAGATTGGATGCGGGACGAGCAGATCTAGGCACCTGGGGATGGTCATTAGAAATGGCTTAAAAGCCAGTGAGTCTAAGCAGGAAAGTGTTAAGGCAAAGTTATGGTGTTTGAATGACTGTCAAGAGAGGTGCAATTTTTAACAAATTCTGAGGATCAGATGCCTCTGAGCTATATGCAAAGCCCAGGAAAATAATCTGTCCCTTTTTGGACAAGAGTTGCCCCTCTAATGTGGTGCAAAGTCATTAGATAATGAACATCTTTATTATACTGACCTTTTAAGATGTTGTAGCTGTAAGTCTGGAGCAGAGAGGGAGACACAGTGGATTCTGGGGGCTGCTTTTTGTCTGATTCTTGGCTTGGGAAGTTGTTATAGAGAGCTTACCTTTGATTATTTGTTAAACTACACATTGCTGTTATTTGGACTTTGCCATATATTTCAAAATAAAACAGTAAAAAATATTCAAGTGCTAAGAGAGAAATAGACTGAGGATCAGGGAAGAGGGAGCATCCTCCAGGGAGATGTTATTATATGGCCACTAGAAATAGTGTCTGAAAGTTTTTATATGAGAAAATACTAATGATATGGTGTTAAATAAGTAAGGAGGCTACATATATGCAGGTATAATAATATCTATAAAAATATAAAATATGTATATGTGCAGGGAAAAGATTGGTGCTACCACCACACCATTTGCCACTATTCCCTAAAATTAAGGAAGGTTGCTTTGGTAGGATACTGGCTTGTTCTGGCATGATAAATATAGTGTAATAGTTAAGAGCATGCTTAAACTTTGGAGATCCCACTTACTAGTTGGGTCCCTTGGACAAACTGCTTACCCTCTATTATATTAGCTATTATAATAATGCTACTGGGGAAATGGGTTCTGGGCAAAATGTTTAGACAGTCTACTTAAAGTCTTCCTACCCTGCCACCATGGCTTAGGGAGATCTGATTTATTAGGCCCACTCCAGCCCAACATTGAGGAGGTTTTCACAATCTGAACCTTTTTCCTTACTTCATATGAGGCTAGAGATAATTGTGAAGCGTTCCGAACCCCCTTGAGATCATGGCTTGTTGCTCTCATCTCTTTTTCTGTTTGTTTTGTTTTGTAGTGATGTTATTTTGTCCTATGGGGGAAGTTGAGAGGGGTGAATTGGGGCTCATGCCATGCCTGGAACATTAAGATGTACCTCACTGGAGTCTGCCTACCCAGCTCCCTTTTCCACAGGCATCAGGGCTGGTTGGCAGGGAGCAAATTCCACTGACTTTGAACCTACTTAGGGAGACAATCTTTGGCAATACTAGAAATCAAAACCTTCTCTTGGTAGATCACCAGTATAGAAATATTTTGGACCTATCAAATTTTTTTAAAGATTTTGAGAGCAAGAGAGAGCATGAGCAGGGAGGGGAAGGCAGATGGAGAGGGAGAAGCAAAATCCCCACTGAGCAGAGAGCTGGATGTGGGGCTCCATTCCAGGACCCTAGGATCATGACCTGAGCCAAAGGCAGATGCTTAACTGACTAAGCCACCCAGACGCCCTGGACCTATCAAATTTTTAAAACCAATTTTTTCTCTCTCAACCTTGATAATTAATATGATCCATGGTTGTCTCTCGGAAGTAAAGAACATTTATGATGAGATTTAGCAAAGGAAAATTCCCAGAGCATGGGCCAAAATGCCTTTCATGTTTCCCCATTCCATCCTAGGTTAGAGGAACACAATCAGAACTCTAAAAGTATTGTAAAATACCACCCTTGAAAGTTGTTTTGGAGATTTACTGAGAACAGAGCAGCAGTCTGGGACTTGGGTTCTAGTTCTGTAGCCAATCATCTGTGGAATTCAGGACATACTCAAGGCCTGGCTTTCCATTTTAGAATGGGTTTGTTCTATTCCACAATCTTCCAGATATAAGAAATCAAGGTTTACTCAAGTCACACCAGGTCAAATGTACATGTGCAGATACTGAGTGAGGAGGCGGAGAGATCACAAAGAAGCCAAGCACAGGAAGTGAGGTAAAGCAGGGCTTCATGGGAACATTTTCTGTCTCTCCTGGGGGCAGTGTGAGCATGTCTCTTGGATGGTTTCTGCTTCTCCCTGTGTTCTGCCATTCTTTTCTCTCGGAGCCCCTCATCTTCTAGTTTGAGTGCCCCACAACTAACTATAATGCTTTCAGTCTCTTAAATCAACTCCAGAACAGGATATTTGATTGATTGTTTTGTATCCATCAGGGCAAGGATATAATAAGGTATAAAATATTAGCTGGTCTTTGAAATGGCTGTTTGAGTAAAGTATCTGTCCCTAGCCCAGTGGACTGTGGTTGGGGGTAGATGGGTGAAGACCTTGGATGAGGTTTGGTTGGCACAGGCAATTAATTCTATCTTGTGCTGAAATGATATAAGCTTCATCTGACAAGGATCATATGACATAACTGTGAAATTGCTTTAGAAATTGTCAAGTGTAGGGGCGCCTGGGTGGCTCAGTTGTTGAGCGTCTGCCTTCGGCTCAGGTCATGTTCCCAGAGTCCTGGGATCAAGCCACGCATGGGACTCCCTGCTCGGCGGGAATCCTGCTTCTCCCTCTCCCACTCCCCCTGCTTGTGTTCCCTCTTTCGCTGTGTCTCTCTCTGTCAAATAAATAAATAAAATCTTAAAAAAAAAAAAAAAAAGAAACTGTCAAGTGTAGGGGCACCTGGGTGGCTCAGGTGGTTGAGCGCCCAACTCTTGGTTTTGGCTCAGGTCATGATCTCAGAGCTGTAAGATCAAGCCCGGCATGAGACTCTGCACCCAGCATGGAGTCTGCTTGAGATTCTCTCCCTCAGCCCCTCCCCCAGCTTGTGCTCGTGCTCTCTCATTCTCTCTAATAAACAAATAAATCTTTAAAAAAAGAAATTGTCACGTGTAAATTTAAGATATTCTAATTATAATTCAAAATTATTAAGGTACTTAAAACAGAACAAAGAATGAGTCAGGAAATGACTTGAAGGAGCGCCCAATGGCCAAATCTGGTATAGTTTGAGCAATGAAATTAATAATAATGGTGGTAAAAATAGTAACTTTACAGGGGAGAAATCTGGCAGATAGCACTTAACTAACAGCTCAAAGTGAGTATCACTAGTAGTATGATGTATTGGCATCATATGCCTCCTGATATGATGCGATGAGAAGGATACAAATTAAATTCTGTGGTATTCTTTTTTAAAAAAGAAATGTATAACCTGAATGTAACCATGAGGAAACATCAAATAAACTCAAATTGAAAGATACCTATAAATCACTGGACAGTGCTTTTCAAAAGTATCAAAGTCATGAAAGACAAAAAAAGTCTGAGAAATTCTTCAAGACTGGAGAAAATTAGGAGACATGAAAACTAAATGTAATGTATAATCCTGAATTTGATCCTGGGCCAGAAAAATATAATTCAAGAGATCATCCCAAACACTTGAATAAGGTCAGATTACGAATAGTGTTGTGTCAATACTAATTTCCTGGTTTTGATCATTGTTTTGTGGTTATAGATGATGTTAGCATATGGGTGAGCTGTAGAAAGGGTATGCAGGAATTCTTGTACTACTTATACAATTTTATTTTTTAAAGATTTTTTTTTTATCTGCTTAGACCTTGTATCCATTGTAAAGCAGAATTCACCAAGCGTTGGATTATTCACCCACTAATCCAAGAATGTAGCAAACTGAATTGAGTTAACTTCTGAAGAAGATAAAACTTGAAGAAGTTACTGGGAG
Source organism: Mirounga angustirostris (assembly GCF_029215605.1). NCBI lineage: Eukaryota > Metazoa > Chordata > Mammalia > Carnivora > Phocidae > Mirounga > Mirounga angustirostris. Next base: position 120,763,394 of record NW_026991714.1, read on the forward strand.
CTGCTATTTTATATTATGACTGCTTTTTAAATTTTTGTTCATGGATCTGATAAAATCTAGATCTCTAATATATTTAAGCCCAGGCCCCTTGGACACTGCAGCTCTTTTCAGTTTTTGCTTATACACAATTCATTCTTTGCAGCTAATTAAGCTGAAGAAGCCTGGGAATAAAGTTTGAAACAAGGTTAAAAAAAAATAAAGATTTTTTTAATCAATCTCTACACCCAGTGTGGGGCTCAAACTCACAACCCCAAGATCAAGAGTTGCATGTTCCACTGACTGAGCCAGCTAGGTACCCCTACAATTTTATTTTTTAAGCCTGAAATTATTTCAAAATTCAAAAATGTTCAAAATTCCAAAAAAAAAATGTTGTCTTTTGTGTAAAAAAGTGATACACACACTCACATTCTTGAATCTACATAGAATACGTCTTAAAGAAAATGCAAACAATTGGTAAGCTTGGTTGCCACTGGGGTGGGGAACTGGGAACCTGACAGGGTTGGAAGAAAGATTCTTTACAATATACATTCATCTTTTGGTATTGTTTGAGATTTTAAAAACTATTATGTGTGCATTGTCTTTAAAATATCATTAAACTACCAAAATCAGTTTGTCCTGTGAAATCCGGACTCATTTCACCAAAGCTTAGTAGGGCCAGATATGCCCTTTTCAAGATACTTACCCACTGTCCCTTTCTCTCTAAGCTAAGAACATAAGCCGATGTGATGAGATTTCTTCCCAAACCCATATCCCCACAGAAACTGAGGAGATACAGACCAAGGGGGGGAAAAGCAAAGAAAGAAACAAAGAATATTTATATGCAATTATTTGAAATTCTTTAGGTCACTCTCCGATTTCTGTTTATGCTCCATGAAGACTTGAAAAAATGCTAAATATATAACTTAATTCTGTATTAACGAGTATGAGTTTTACTACTAGAACCAAGTAAAAAGCCCCCTTCAGTGTTAGGCAACATCTGGATAACTAGGACCAATATAAAATGTAAAAGTCTATTTTTTTGTTTATTTGTTTGTTTTAAAATCTTGCAGGTAAAGCCTTCTTGAGAGAAGTTTGACTACAGGTATTAAAAACTTTAAAATGTGCAGAAACGAGATTTCCAGCTAGGACAGTATGAAGAAGTAGGCAAATCTTCCCTCCCAAAACACAAGAAAAAAGCTGGACAAAATTATCAAAATCTAGTCATGCCAAGGCTGTGGAGACCATTCAAAGGCAAACAACAAATTGAGAGATATTTATTCCTAAGGAACTGGTAGAACTTTGTCTAAGAATACCAGGAGTCTGCTTCCAGCCCACCACCCAGCTCGGCAGCTGCAGTTGTCTCAACCAGGGCAGGAGGGCTTGGCTGCAAGTAGGGGCACACTGGAGTTGGTAGGGAAGGTGGAAAGTCCATGCCTGATAACATCGTCAATGAAAGCAGCAAGCTCTGTAGAAAATGAAATTATAAAATCCGCAGCTTCACCAGCGTGCGGCTGTGGTCCCTGGTTGGGGCGAGTGCTGGATCAGCCAGAAATTTCATAGGTCTCCCTACGGAAATGATAGAGCAATAAAAGGCCTAAATAAGATCTCTACATCTCTCTGGTTGGCTGGGAAACTACACACATGTTCAGGAAAACAAGAGAGGACCCAGGGAAATGGAAAAGTCCCAGGACCCTGAGATCATGACCTGAGGGGAAGGCAGACGCTTAACCGACTGAGCCACCCAGGTGCCCCAGAATGTGATTCTTGATCTCAGGGTCGTGTGCTCAAGCCCCACACTGAGGCTAAAAATTAAAACAAACAAAAAACAAACAAACAAACAAAAAATAACGCATTTAAAAGAAGCGTTTAGGGGCGCCTGGGTGGCTCAGTCGTTAAGCGTCCGCCTTCAGCTCAGGTCATAATCCCAGGGTCCTGGGATCGAGTCCTGCATCCGGCTCCCTGCTCAGTGGGAAGCCTGCTTCTCCCTCTCCCACTCTCCTTGCTTGTGTTCCTGCTATTGCTATCTCTCTCTCTGTCAAATAAATAAATAAAATCTTAAAAAAAAAAGGAAGCATTCAGGAAAAAAATCAGAATCTCTAGGTGTTATATTAAATGTTCTTTAGCTTTCGACAAAAAAAGGAGAGAGACGTACAGAGAAAAAGGAAAATGTGCTCCACACAAAGAAAAAAAAAAGCTCTCAATAGAAACTCTGAATAAGCCCAAATGTTGATATTAGCAGATAAAGACTTCAAAGCAAGGATTTTAAATATACTCAAAGTATTAAAGGAAACCATTTAAAGAATTAAAAAAAATTTTTTTAAAGATTTATTTATTTATTTATTTGACAGAGAGATAGCGAGAGAGGGAACACAAGCAGGGGGAGTGGGAGAGGGAGAAGCAGGCTTCCCACGGAGCAGGGAGCCCGATGCGGGGCTTGATCCCAGGACCCTGGGACCATGACCTGGGCCGAAGGCGGCGGATGCTTAACGACTGAGCCACCCAGGAGCCCCAGGAATTAAAAGAAAATATAATGACAGTAATTCAGGGAATAATGAATACCAATCAAAAATATTAACTAGATTAAAACAGAACAAATGGAAATTCTAGAGTTGAAAAGTAAAATAACCAAAATGAAAATTTTGGTTCAATGGATAGGTTCAACAACACATTTGAGAGTGCAGAAGGAAGAATCAGTGAGCCAAAAGATAGATCAATAAAAACTATCCAATCTGATGAACAAAGATGGGGGGGGAGGAATGAAGGAATATGAATGGAGCCTCAAAGACTTGTGGGAAAAACTTCAAACAAACCAACATATGTGTAATGAGACTCCCAGCAGGAGAGGAGAGAAAGACATAAAAAATATTTGAAGAAATAATGGCGAAAATCACTCCAAATATTATGAAAAGCTCAACAAACCCCAAAATAAACACACACAAAATCCATATCTAGACACATCATAGTCAAATTGCTCAAAGTCAAAACAAAGAGAAAACGTTGAAAGTAACAAGAAAAAAAAGACTGTGCACAGATGAACCACAATACATCATCAGAAACAAGGCCAAAGGCAGTGAAGTGCCATAAAGTACTAAAAGAAGTCAACAAATAAAGATCCAGCAAAATTACTCTTTAAAAATGAAAACAAAAGGAAGACATTCCCAAAGAGAATGTGTTGTTAATAGACCTGCATTTTAAGAAATACTAAAGGAAGTCCTTCAGGCTGATGGGAAATCACACAGGTAGTAACTTGAATCCACAAGAGGAAATGAAGAGTTCCCAAAATGTTAAGTATATGGGCAAATTTAAAAGAATTATAAATATAAATGCTTCTCTGTTCTCCTCTTCTTACAAAATAAGATTATATAACTTAAAAAACCATTGAATTATACACTTTGAACATGTAAACTTTATGGAACATAAATTATACATCAATAAAATTATCCAAGAAATATAAAAATATGTAAAAATGCATAAAAATATACATATGTATACTTATATACATAAATAAAATGTATATTTATACATATATTGTTGGATTCATAATATATAGAGATGTATTAAAAATGACAATAGTAGCACAAAGGAGGGGGAGGAAATGGAGCTTTACTGGAATAAAGTTTCTTTTTTTCTTTTTAAAGATTTATTTATTTATTTATCTGACAGAGAGAGAGTGAGAGAGCACAAGCAGGGGGAGTGGGAGAGGAAGAAGCAGGCTCCCGCTGAGCAGGGAGCCCGATGCCAACTCGATTTCAGGACCTCAGCATCATGACCTGAGCCAAAGGCAAACACTTAACCGACTGAGCCAACCAGGCGCCCCTGGAATAAAGTTTCTATATTTTGCCAGAATTAAGTCAGTATTGATTGTAAGTAGACTATGATACATAAGATGTGTATTGTAGTTGTTGGCATTATTGACATTTTGGGCCAGGTCATTTTTCCTTTGTGGGCGGCTGTTCTTTGCATTGTAGGATATTTAGCATCATCCCTGCCTCTTCCTGCTAGTAGCATTCTCCCATCCCCCTCCCCCCAGTTGTGACAAATTAAAAGGTTTCTAGATATTTCCAAATGTTCAGGTTAAGGGAGGAAACCACCCCTAGTTGGGAACCACTGTCCTAGAGCAACCACTAAGAAAATAATCCAAAGAAATAGATTTTAAAAATTGACAGGAAAAAAAAAAAGTCAACAGAAGAATTAAAATGATATGATACACCAAAAATATTTAATACAAAAGTCAGAAAATAAGCAAGACATAATACATCCAAAAAATAAATAGTAAAGTGGCTGATTGTAAATTCAACTATATTAATAATTACATTAAATATGAATAGACTAGCCCAATCAAAAGACAGGAATTCTCAGATTGGATTACAAAAAAGCAAGATCAACTACATACTCCATAGACACATTGTAGTTTTAAAGACACAATTTTAAAGTAAAAGGATGGAAGAAGATATACCATGCAAACAGTATCCAAAAGAGAACTGGAACAGCTATATTAATGCCAAACAAAATGAACTTTATGAAATAATACTAGAAACAAAGGGAGGCATATCATAATAATAAAAGGGTCACTACATCGAGAAGATACAATGATTATAATTATCTATGCACCTAATAATAGAGACTCAAAATACATGGGAAAAAAAGGTGACAATTGGAACGAGAACTAGAACAACTAGACAGGACATCAGGAAGGATATACAGACAGCACATTCCAACTCGATCTGACAATTATATACTCCACCCAATGACAGCAGCATATACATTCTTTTCAAGCACAGTTAGAACATTCTCCAGGATAAAAACAACAGAATAAAAAAGGCAAGCCTCAATAAATATGAAAGGATTGAAATCACAGGGAGTAGGTTTTTTGACCACAACGGAATGAAGTTAGAAAGCTAACACAGTAGAAAATTTAGCAATTCCACAGATAGTTGGAAATTAAACAATGCACTTTTAAATAACTCACAAGGGAAACCTTTCCTAAAGGGTCGCTGCATCTGTAACAGTTTCCCTGGCTAGTGAGCCATTGATCCAGGATTCACATGGAGGTCTGGCCCAGCCCAGAGACCAGAGCCTTGAGCACTTAAGTTCCCTATGGAGGGTTAGGTCTTAATACTTGAGTGAAAATCCCATAACAAGATGCTGTTTTTCCTCCTACTCCCAGTAAGATTGGCTTATTAATGACCAAAAAAAACAAAAAAAAACAAAAAAAAACAACCCTGTGAGGACGCTTGGGAACCTCTGCTTTCCAGAGAAATTCAGGATTGTTTTTTTCCCAAGGAGAAAGCTAGAGAGGGCAGAAAAGAATGTAATGTCATATTTAATGGAATGTTCCAATTCACAAGAAATAATATTATTCTATTAGAGCCTAGCTTTCAAAACGCCTCATATCAGAGAATGAATTATTTAGCTACGTGTTCAGACCATACTTCAGAAGGACCCATTCATAATACATCACAATATTCTCAAACCGCAGATGTGGGTCATCTTGGCATTTTCCTTGCCCTGCTTTTCACTGCAGCTACTTCCCAAATCGGTGCACTGAGCATCAGCACCACATGTCCTCATTCAGACAGGGAGGCATAGGCCCCCATTCAGCACATTTACGGAGTCAGGACATAACCATCTTCCCCACTAACCGCTTGATTAGACCCCAGCAGGTCAACGTCAATATAGGATTCAGGAGGCAGTTTTGCACCCGCTCAGGAGCTCGGGCTTTGGAGTTAGATGCACTGGGTTTGAGGCCTGGCGTTTCTGCTATGTGCCCCCAGGCAGCATCTCACTAACCTCTTTGAGCCCATTTCCTGTCATCTGCAAAACAGGGGTGAAATCTACCTTCTCGGGTTGCGGCGGTGAGGAGAATGGGAGGATGTGTGTCAAGGGCTCTTTAGAAGAGGGCCTGGTATATATAAATGATCAGTAAGCGCTATGCCTTCTGTGTGGCAGAATGGGGATCAGGACTTTGATTTCCGGATTCCCAGTGCAGCGGCTGGAGCTCCTAGTCTTCTCCCCACCCCCATCCCAACCTGCTCCTCCTGTTCCCGCCCCCACCCCCGCCACCGTTAATCTCCGCCTTTCGGTTGCTCGGTCCCCAAATCTTGAAGCCTTTTGCGTTCACTCCCCACAGCTAATCCGTCAGCAAATCCCGCTGGCTCTCCTCCCGAAATACATCCAGAATCCAACCCCATCTCACCACACTGCCGGCCCCGCCCGGCCCAAGCCAAATCTAAGGCGCCATCGTCCTTCGCCTCCCGGCGGGTCTCGCCGCTTTGCCCCTGCTCCCTCGCGGACCAGCAAGCAGGGGGCGCCTCGGAAGACGTGACGTCACGTTCCGCTTCGGCTCAAAGCTCTCACAAGACAACAGTTTGACGGTTCCGGAACCCGTGCCGGGGTGCCTCCCGAGGCAATGGTGGCTCCTTGACCCAGAAAGAATGGGAGAGACTACAGGTCCAGGGAGGAAGCTGGATTTGATCCCGAGCCCTGGGCCCCCCGCTACTTTCAGGGCCCCGAGAGCAGCACGTACTTCCCGCAGGCTTAAGGGCCAGGAGTGAGCGCGGGGCTTACCTTTCTTCCTAAGCTTCTGCTCCTCCAGCTCCGGTGTCCTGTGCAGCCCCTGCCCTGCTCTCCCCAACGCCCAAGACTAGAGAACGGGAAACCAGCTTCACCTGTCTCCCAGGAACCAACAGGCCGATTTAATCAAAGCCCACAGCATACAGTCGTGCCCAAAGGACTGGCTTCACCTGTTTCATGGGCTGTTGCTTTTTTTTTTTTTTTTTTTTTGACAGCTCCATTGAGGTGTATTTGGCATATAAAAAAGTTGCACATATTTAATATACAACTTGATGAGTGTGGGCCTATGGGGACACCCACAAAACCGTCACCACAATCAAGGTAATAGACATATCACCTTGTGTCCCTTTGTTTTGTTTTTGTGATAGGAACTCTTTTTTTAAAAGATTTTATTTATTTATTTGACAGAGACAAAGCGAGAGAAGGAACACAAGCAGGGGGAGTGGGAGAGGGAGAAGCAGGCTTCCCGCGGAGCAGGGAGCCCGATGCTGGGCTCGATCCCAGGACACTGGGATTATGACCTGAGCCGAAGGCAGATGCTTAACTGAGCCACCCAAGCGCCCCCTTGTGATAAGAACTCTTAACATGGGCTCTACCATCTTAAATTTTTAAGTGCGTAACAGTCTTGGGGACTCTAGGCACTATAAGTTGTATAACACAGCTCTGGAACTAATTCATCTTGCAGAAGTGAAACCTTATTACCAACTGAACGACCACTCCTCATTCCCCACCCCGCCCGCCTCACCCTCTGGTAACTGTCACTCTGCTTCTATCAGTTTGACTATGTTTTAGGTACCTCAGTAAGCAGAGTCATTCAGGACTTGTCCTATGACTGGCTTTTTTTTTTTTTTAAGTAATAGTTTTTATTTTATTTTTTTTTAAGTAGGCTCTATGCCCAATGTGGGCCTGAATTTATGACCCCGAGGTTGAGAGTCGCAGGCTCTACTGACTGAGCCAGCCAGGCGCCCCAATGGCTGGCTGATTTCACGTAGCGTAATGTCCACAGGTTCATCCATGGAATCCCAAATAGGTGTTTGTGCTTCTGTGTTCATTGCAGCACTATTCACAATAACCAAGTTACGGAGTCCATTTAAATGTCCATCAGTAGATGAATAAATAAAGAAAACATGGTATATACATACAGTGGACTATTATTCAGCCTTAAAAAGAAGGAAATACCATGGACTTTTTTTTCTTAAAGATTTACTTAATTGAGAGAGCGAGAGCATGAGCAGGAGGGGAAAGGGAGAGGAAGAGAGAATCCAAAGCAGACTGTGCTCAGCATGGAGCCTGGTGCGGGGCTTTATCTCACAACCCTAAGATCGTGACTCTTCTCTAAAAAATTGATGAACCTTGTAACTAGTTTTCCTCATATTTTAGTTATTGCAACATAACCAATCACCCCAAACTCAATGGCTTCAAACAGTAAGAATTTATCGTTGCCCACAAGTCTACAGGTCATTTGGGTGGTTCTTTTCTTCTTTACTGGGCTCATTTTTGCAACAGTTATCAGCTGTGAAATCTGCTGATTGTGGCTGAATTTTCTCCCAGGTTTGGGCAGGTTTGCAGGCTGGTTTAGGATGGACCACGAGCCTTGCGACTGGTTTGGGTTGGTTTAGGATGGGCTGCCTCCCATGTGCTCCATTATCCTCTCTGAAAGGTGGTGAGAGACACGAGAGAGAGAGAGAACACAAGTATGTAAGGGCTCTGCAGACGTAGGCTTGAAATTGACATACCTGTCACTTCCACCACATTCTATTGGTCAAAGCAACTTGTGAGGCCAAACTCATAGTCATTATGGAAGGACACTACCCAAGGGGTGGATACAGAGAGGTGAAAAATTGGGGCCATAATCAATCTACCATACCATACCAGCCCCAATTTCAAGTCTGCTACCCCATTGTCAAAGAGGCCCAAAAACCAGCAGAATGAGTGATTAAGACTTTGGGATGCACCAGACTTGAATTCACGTCTACTTTTTTGTCTGTGTTTGGGCAAGTTGCTTAACCACTCTGGCCTTAGGTTCCTCATCTGTAAAATGGGGATAATAATCTCTCTCCCTCAGGGCTATGAATATGAAATGATGTGAATGATGAAAAGACTCTGCCTGGCCTGTAACAAGTGCTCAAGGATTGGTAGCAGGTGTTAGAATATGCAAGACTTAAAGCCTGGCTCTGGAGTAGTGGGGGACCCCAGGGGAGCCCTCTTTCCTCCAGGCTTTAAGCGAGATGTGGAGGATGAGCAGGAGCCTGGAAGAGAGAAGATAAGGGGTGAAGTTGGGAGGGTTGGTGTGGTGCAAACCTCTGGGCAGGGCCTCAGGAGGCACTTGGAAAGTCACGATGGCCCTGCGGTCCCAGCATCTGCAGACATCTGTCAACCCTGGAAGCAAACATAGCTGACTCTCTCCAGGAACAGGGAAAAAGTGATTCGTGAATTGATCCAGTCATCTCAACTGCTCCAGGAAGATGGTCTTTTGTTGTCTTCACCTAACAGTGAAGGGGTTAAGGCCTCTCACTTGACTCGGTTTCTGCACACCTGTGTGTGTTTGTGTGTGAGAGGCAGAGACATATACTCCCTGAGAAGAAAAGAACTTCATTTAACAACACAGCTCAAAAGAACCAAGAGACCATTTGGTTTACCCTCCTCATTTAATGGATGAGCAACCTGAGGCCATTCAGGCCAAATGGCTCGTCCTAGTTCACACAGCCTGTTCATGGGCTTGGACTAGAAGCTAGCTGTCCTGCTTCCCTTGATACCAACTTCAGCTTCAGGTTCCAGAACCACCCTCAAGTTGAACAATTGCTTGAAGGACTCACAGAACCATTGAAAGCTATTATACTCATAGATACAGTTTATTTCAGGGAAAGGGTACAGATCAAAATTATGCAAAAGAAGAGACACATAGGGTAGAGTCTGAAAGGGTTCCAAGTGTCCTCAGAATGCATTCCCTTCCTGGTATGGATATCGATGTGTGGCAATATGCACAGAGTCTGGCCAACCAGGGAAGCTCACCCACACTTCAGTGTCTGAAGTTTTTATTGGGAGCTCATTACATAAGTATGAGTGACTAATTGCCCATGAGATGTGAGCTCAGACTCCAGCCCCACTCCACTCCCTGGAGGTCAGGTTCATATCACCTGGCCTAAGCAGCCCACCATGACTCACCTCAGCATAAACTATCAGGGGTGGGTTAAGGGGCCTACCATGAATAATCCTTGGGAAATTCCAAGGGTTTAAAGGTTACCTCCCAGGTATGAAGAAGAAAGCCAGACCTCTTTGGCCAAGGTCAAATTCCTTATACGTACCCTTCATCTCCTTACATCTTTTTTTTTTTTTTAAGATTTTATTTATTTGACAGAGAGAGACACAGCGAGAGAGGGAACACAAGCAGAGGGAGAGGGAGAAGCAGGGAGCCCGATGCAGGGCTAGATCCCAGGACCCTGGGATCATGACCTGAGCCGAAGGCAGACACTTAACGACTGAGCCACCCAGGCGCCCCTCATCTCCTTACATCTTATAAAGGCAGTTACAGTTAATGTAATACCTTTACTGAGAGCATACTGGGTGCCAGACCCTGTACACATACTTTGTCTAATTGCCATAATAATTCCTCAAAGTTGGTATTAGGCCCATTTCACAGATAAGAAAATTGAAGCTCATGAAGTTGTCCAAAGTTTTAGAGCTGGAAAGTAACAGATCTGACTGAGGTGACAGAGCATACTCTTTGGGCTATTGGGCCCATGCTGCCAACTTTGTTAATTCATTCATTCATACACTTATTCAAGCCTACTAGGTGCTGAAGAATTAGCAAAGAACAAAACAAAAATCCTACTCTCTTAAAGTTGATGTTCAATTGGGAGAGACAGACAATAAGCAAATAAATGTGTAAAGTGTATAGTATTTTGGATGGTGATATTGCCATTGAAACAATTTAAAGCGATGTACATACTTTGGACCTTAATTCAAACATACCAACTAGAATAAGACGTTTCTGAGACAACTGAGAAATTTGAATATGGGCTAACATTGTATGATACTATTAATTTTGTTAGATTTGATAATGGTGTGGTGACTGTTCCCCAAAAACTACTTATCTATTGAAGCAGACTGAAGTATTTATGGACAAAATAAGATTGCAAAAATGATGCTAATTATTGATGTTGAATAATAGATACATGAGGAAAGGCCTTTATACTATTCTAATTTTGTGTATGTTTGAAAATTTTGTTGTTAGAAAGTTTTTTTTTTTTTAAGTGATGGATAAGGGTGGCAGATACAGTGGATGAAGGGTATTATGAGACCAAATATGTAAATCAGGGAAGGCTTCACCAAGAAGGGGACGGTGGAGCAAAGACTTGAAGGAGATGGGGAAGAGATCCATGTGGATCTCTGGGAAAGAACATTCCAGGCAGAAATGGAAGCTAGTGTAGAGCGAGAGTGTGCCTGGCAAGGCATGTACAAGGAATAAGAAGTCAATGGTGGGAAAGGGATGATCAATGGGTAAAATAGCAGGAGATGGCATCAGAGAGTCACAGGGATGAGTGGGGAGGAAAGGAACTGCATACAAGACCATATCCAACAAAGAATCCATACCCAAACTATATAAGAATACTTAGAAACCAATAAGAAAAATGTAGGCAACCCAATAGAAAAACGAGCAGAAGACTTGAACAAGCACTTCACAGAAAAGGAAATGGCCACGGAGCATATGAAAAGGTGCTCTATTTCATTAATCACCAGGGAAATGCATATTAAAATCACAATGCTGGGCGCCTGGGTGGCTCAGTTGGTTAAGCGACTGCCTTCGGCTCAGGTCATGATCCTGGAGTCCCTGGATCGAGTCCCGCATCGGGCTCCCTGCTCGGCAGGGAGCCTGCTTCTGCCTCTGACCCTCCCCCCTCTCATGTGCTCTCTCTCTCTCATTCTCTCTGTCTCAAATAAATAAATAAATAAAATCTTTAAAAAAAAAATCACAGGGCGCCTGGGTGGCTCAGTCGTTAAGCGTCTGCCTTCGGCTCAGGTCATGATCCCAGCGTCCTGGGATCGAGTCCCACATCGGGCTCCCTGCTCGGCGGGAAGCCTGCTTCTCCCTCTCCCACTCCCCCTGCTTGTGTTCCTGCTCTCGCTGTCTCTGTCAAATAAATAAATAAAATCTTAAAAAAAAAAAATCACAATGCTACACCTCCACACACCCACAGAAAGGTTAAAATTAAAAGGCAGGCAACACTAGGAATTAGTATTGATGCGTGTGTAAATTGGTACAAATTGCAGTGCATACTGAAACTAAAGGTATGCATACCTTTTAAGCAATCAGTTCCATTTCTAGGTGTACGTCCAACAGAAAACCATGTAAATGTTCACCAAAGACTGGAACAAGAACGTTCAGAGCAGCACCATTCTTAACATCTGACAACTGAGAACGACCCAAATGCCCAGTAACAGCAAAATGGGTAAACCGTGGGCGACTCTACAGCATTTAGAATAAGAAAGTAAACCATATGGATGAATCTCACAAAAACCGTGAGCAACGGAAGCAGACACAAAGAATACTGTGATTCCATTTATGTAAAGTTCAAAAACAAGCAAAACTAATCTATGCTGTCGGAAGACAGATCGTTGGTCACCACTGTGGAGAAAGGGACTGGAAAGGAGGATGGGGTTTTGGGGACGAACTGGTGATGTCCTGTTTCCTGACCTGGATGCTAGTTAAGTACGTGTGTTTGATGTGTGGATGGCCACAAGTCACACACTGATGATGTGTGCACTTTTTTGAATATTATGCTTCAATAAAATGTTTTTTAAAAAAATCATGCAGGGGCATCTTGCTTTCCCCCTCCACGGTGAGCAATGACAGGTCCTCCACGCAGACGCCCCTCTCCCCCATCCCATGCTGAATGAGAGCAACACGGAGCACGGGGATTGTTGCCTGAAAAAGAAAGAAGACATGCCTTCTCAGCTCACAGCTGCAACCTCTAGGGTTCCGGACGCTGAAACTGGCATGGCAAGTTCTCTGGCTCCTGGGTGAGGATCTACTCCAAAGAAACAGGGCAAAACTGTAAACAAGAAATGAAAATATGAGGACAGTCTCTTCCCCTCAGCATTCAGAATGTTGATAAGGGGCCTTACTGTATCTTATCCAACAGAACATTCTTAGGATCACGATGCCAGTTAAGTTGTGGCATCATTTTGAGATCATTTAAAGAAAAAAGGTTGAATATTTTAAAATATTTAAACAAAATATTTTAAACATATATAAGCTCTTTAAAAGCCAAAATTAGTACAGCTTTTCAATCTAGAAATAAAAAGGCACTGAAGCATCCTGCAGGTTTTAATTTCTAATAAGATAAATATCGATAGTTATAACCCATATAAACAAAAAGCTCTTTGGGGTCTCAATAATTTTGAGAGAGTAAAGGGTCTCACTTGGGACCAGAAAGTGATAAGACCACTGTAGATAATCCCTACCCAACCTTCTTGATAGGTCTGTTTCTTCCTATGACCTCATACGGAGCTATTGTTTTTGTAATTCCAACAACCAAATAAATCCCTAGGTGGGCCTATGTTATCATTCCTTCTAGCTCAGGAAGCTGTTTTTCAGTGACCTGAAGGACTTTGACCAAAGTTAGCTTGCTTCCTCCTTGGCACTTTGGTCTATTTTGGTTGTTGGGTTCCCCCCCCCCCATTCTTTTTTCTTTTTCTCATTTTTAAAATTTTTACTTGTATCATTTTTTATTGTTTTTCACTCAATTATATTTTAGTTTGTTGATATTTGCTTTTTGTCTGGCATTGTGTTTTGATTCCGTTACAAAGATCAGTTCCTCGGGTGAACCTTGAACCGATTTTCTTTTGAGGTGATTTGGGCCAAGCCTCTCCCCAGCTTTTCCCAAATGTAAGCCGACCTGAGGACCCCTTGGCTCCAAGGCCGCAGCAAGGCCAACACGCGGCGGGCCCTCCCTCTCGGCCGCCTCTGCTGAGCACAGACTCACTGGGACTGACGACCGTCTCCCCCAGGCCACTGGCAAGCGGGACTCGGCTGTGGGGAGGTTGGCCCAGCACCTCCTGACCGGGACAGCGATGGCCGTGAAGATCACTGATGAGACGCCACGCAACCCCTCCAGCCTCCAGAGACTCCCCGCAAAGCAGGCGCCGTGAAGGCGCGGATCACCCGCACTCAGGGAAAAACTGCAAGTGCGGACGCGGGGGAAGCTCCCCGGCCGTGAGGAAGGCGCTGGCGGAGGAGGGGGTTCGAGCCCCTAGTGGCTCAGGGCAGCGGGAAGGGGAAGAGGCCGAGGCAAGTTCCATCAGACGGGGTCCTCTGTGCCAACTGTGCCCAGAGGCGTGCTGTCCACAGAGACCTGAAGGCAGAAACCCCGCTCTTGGAGGCTGACGGGAACATCACGATTGCCAACTCTGGCTTCAGCAACAGATTCGCCGTTTCCAACAGGCTGGACACGGTCCGCGGCAGTCCCCCTGTGCCGCCGCCAGCTCTCCCAGGGGAGAACGGAGGGGGGAGTCCTACACGCTCTGGGCAACACGTTCCTGCCTTTGAGGGACAGAACGTCAAGGAGCTGGGGGGGCGGCACGGAGCAGAAGGTATCACATTCCGCTGTCGTCCACGGAGTGTGGAAATCTGCTAGAGAAATTGCTCATCCCCGTCCCAGTAAGAGAGGCAGGTGGAGGATACTGGGAGGGCTCCATGCCTCGCTGTGGGTCATGACGCCGAGGACCTGAAGGCCTCCGTGGAGCCCGTCTGCGCCACGAGGACCCCGGGCGGGCTGGAGGCGGGCGGCCGCGGGTTGCACATGGACGGAGAGCTCCGGGACTCGCTCACAGGCCGGGAGGGCAATGGGGCAATGGCCACATACCTGCTCCCGGCTTCTAGGAGACCCGAGGGCCGCGGCCCGCCTGAAGCCTGAGCCTTCAGCTGATCTACCCAACAGCAGGCCCCCCGCCAGGGCCAGCACCGGGTCTCTGCCCACCGCAAGCCGCGCCCCCCCCCCCCCCAACTGCTACTCCAGGGCCACTCGGAGGAGCCACGCAGCTCCCGAGGACGACCAGGGGACAGCGCAGCCCGCGTGCCTGCCAGCCCTCTAGCGGCCTGAGAGGAAGACCGCCGTGTCCCCGCTGCCCTCCCCAGCCTCTCCCCCGGCACAAATCCGAGCAGGAATTCCTCCCTCTGGGAGAGAACCAGCCTCGGCCAGGCCTCCAGGCAGAGCGGCAGAGACACGCTAAGCCAGCAGGGCCCCGGTGCACACACACACACACACACACACACCCGCTTCTGCCACCGTCCGCCGGGCCCCTGAACCAGGAACCCGAGTCCGGGTCAGACCTCTGGGCTGCGCCCTTGCAGAGTCCTTGCGAGGAGCCACCGCCCGGCACGCCCCCCGCACCCCCGCCAGCAGGTCCCTGGGGCCTCCCCTCTACCCACCCTGTCCCTGGGGGAAGGAGCCCCGCCTGTCCCCAGGGAGCGCCCCCCGCCGGCAGCCCGGCAGGTGCCAGACCCAGAGATTCCGCCCTCGGGGAGACGCCGGCCTCTCCCTGCGGCGACGGCCGCTGCCCGCAGGGCCCCTGGGAGCGTCTTCGGGCAGCTCCAGTTCGAATCCCCAGGCAGAATCTTCGTCCGACGGCTGCCGGCAGGAAGCTGAATGACCCTGCGAGCGAAGGCCGAGGGACGACACCCGCGCTCCCAGGCGGCCGCGGAGCCGGTGGCGCCGAGGGAAGGAACCGCCGGCGGCCGCGCTGCAGGTGGACGGAGGTGACGGCGCTGCCCGAGAGGACGGAGGTGACAGCCCCGCGGGGCCCCGAGCTGCGGCGGGAGGCGGCCGCCGCTCCACCCAACAGCGGCCCGGCGCCTCCGCGACCGCCGGGGACGGGAGGGGACGGCCACACCGCCGCCGGCGACACCGCTCCTGCCGGCCCTGTGGGGGGACAGACACAGGGCCAGGGAGAGCACACGAGGCTGCGGGAGCCCCGCTGGGCCGCCCCGTCGCCACCCTCCCCGCGTTTAGCAGCGCCTCCAGCAGCCAGGGTCGCGGGAAGCTCCCCGGTGCAAAGGGAAGGCTCCCCGGTGCGGGCTGGAGGCTGGCGGGCCAGCCGCAACCTTTCCTCCCGGCTCCACCGCGAGCTGCGGGGGTTCCTGCCGGTGGCCGGGGCTGGAGCCCTCTCAGGGCCCCCCAGGCCCACTTCCACTCCTACCCCGTTCTCCCCGTCTTCCCTCCAGGCAGACCACCCGCCGGTCCTGCCCCGGGGCAGGGTCTGGGGCTGCAGAGGTGTGGCTGGGGGGCTCTGGCCACCTTCCACCCCCAGCCCTCTGCCCTCCCTCCTTCCCCAGAGCCCGGCACTTCTCCACAAGGTGCTGTGAAAGGGGAGCTTGGCCCCTTCCTCCAGCCTGCGCCATCACCTCTCCGGCTGCCCTCCAGGGCTTGGAGTGCGGCGGGGACTGCCTGCAGGGCTCCTCTGGGGTCCACTGGGCTACTCGTCTCCCTAGTGACAGGGACACTGAGCATACTCCACTCTAGGAGAGACTCTGAAAGCACCTACTGCCCATCACCCTCTCCCCCCTGGTTTGCACTGACCTGGACACTCTCTAGGTCCACTGCAGTGACCCTGTCTCACCCCCCTGCTACCTCAACAGTGTGTCTCCCTAGCTGTCGCTTCCGGACAATGTGGTCCATCCTTGGGCTGGGGGACAAGAGGGGCAAAGTGGCTCCGTGTCTGCTAGCCTCGCTGCTGGAGTGGGAACGGGTGTTTACCGGCGCCGGCGGCGGGGGATGGGGGGAGGTGGGGGAGGGTGGGGGGGGTGGGGGGGTGGGCACTGCATCCCTCAATGTATTTCTCTGCGGTTTCTGTTCTTGAGAAGTAAGGCTCAGACCGAGGGCTCCTCTTCCCTCTACTGCCTCTTCCTGCCCCACAGGACTGTCCGGATGCTCCAGTGGGTCCAGGAGGGCATGGCTTGGCTCCCGAGGGGGGTGGAGCCAGGGGCACCCCAGCCAGGGCCCCACCCGCCCAGCATCCGTCCTGCGCTTAATTTTTCCTCAGGATCAAACACATAGTAAAAAGAATGTTTGGGTGGGGGAAGGGAACCTTTAGGCCTCTATACGACTTTTACTCTGAGAGGACCGGGGAGACATTGGAATTTTCACAGAGAAGTGACATAAGCTGACTGATTTGTTGTCGGGGTTTTTTAGGGGGCAGGGGAGAGGCAGAGGGAGAGAGCACAGCGCAGAGCCCATCGCGGGGCTCGATCTCACAACCCTGAGATCATAACCTGAGCTGAAATCAAGAGTCGTTCGCTTAACCGACTGAGCCACCCAGATGCTCCAAGCTGATTGATGTTTTAACAGGATCCTTGTGTTTGGTAAAGTGTTTAGGGGACCGGGGCAGAAGTAGGGAAACACCAGGAAATATTGCCATCATCCAGGGGAGTGGTGATGGTGGACGGGACCAGGGCATGGAAGCGAAGGTGAGGGGGAGCGCGTCCCTGTGGCTGGCAGCTTGCACCTGTGGAATTGGCCGGCAGGGCCTGATTTCCGAGGGGCCTCCGGCCCAGCTGTCTCTGCCTCTCAGGCCCAGTATGGCCTTCTGTCCTCTTCTATCTTTTCTCCCGGACCCCCTCTTCCAGCTAATATCAGAAGATCCAAGCATAGGGGCCAAAAGAAGTCATCTAAGATGCAAATTAATAAGTACAGAGTGAAAGGAGAGGTAACACAGAGGAAGAGAAGGCCTTCAGTTCATGGTCTCCATTGTAAGCAACAGAAACCAACTCAGATTGATCTCGACGGGAAAGGAATTTCTGATAACGTTATTGGGTAGATCGCCACATTGCCAATGTGCACGGAGACCCAGCTTCCACGGAACACAGGATCAAGTACCTACGGCCCCCCGGCGTAGCTCATCGAGGGCGCGCATCCCCACCAGCAGCAGCAGCAAGCTAAAGGCCCTAAAGCTTGCACCATCCACCTCTCTAGCACTGCACCCTGCACCCATACCACCCCAGCCCCGCTGCCACGACTGCTCTAGGAACTCAGTCCAAGTAGAGGCTCCCAGTCCCTACCTCTTTGAGTCACAGGCTCCTGCTCCCAAGTCCATGCAAGTCACTTGACCGTGTGATAGCTGCCAGGGAATCTGGGGAAGCAAGCGTTTGTCATTGTCATCTCCCATTGTGTGTGGGGGGGGCAGCCTCTGCATCCCACTATGGCTAATAAGGCTGGGGACACACCAAACATACAAGGGATTGCAGATGCTAAGCAGACTTAAAGGAATACACACACAATTGTCCAGAAGATAAAGTTTATCAGATGGGTACCAGCAAATGTCCCAGGATTATAAAATTACCAGACTGATTTCCTTCTGTGGCTCTAATCCACACTACCAGAAGGAAAATCCAAGAGAAAAATTAATTTAATTAATTAATTAATTCCCTGAGGGAACCACCTTAAATGAAAACACTTGTTCAGATATTTGTTTAAATATTGTCAACAGCATATAAAATTTTATAAAACAATATTTGTGATAGAACACTCACTCAAATTCTGACAATATCATTTGACACCCCCCTTGATCCTACTCTTACTAGAGCTGAGTAAACCCTTGGAATTCCCAGGTATTCCAGCAAATCACCTTTTCAATTCCAATTAGTTTGAGGTAAGTTTCTGTTACTTATACGCAAGAGAATCTGGAATAAACAAACTATATTTAAATAAAATTGGCACTTAACATTGATTCTATTTGTTTGGACTACAGACATAAAAGGACTCCTTTTAAGTCCTTTCAGAAGGAAATGGGGAATAAAAATGGAATGGAAATGGTTATAGATTTATTTTTAAAACCCTCCATCTGTGAGAGCTTTGGTAAATTTTATTTACAGTTTTTTCTTAGTTTTTAAGGTTTAGTTTTTCTTAAAGTGGGACAAAAGCATGTTTAACAAAAAAAGAAGAGGTCCTACTGTCTGAAAACATTTTAAGTTCCAAGCAAGACAGGTTCTACTTGTTCCTGGAAAGAAACAAACTTTGACATAGATTTTATGTCAATATGTAAAAGAATAGATTTTAAAAACTGCAATATATGAGGGGAAAGGAGTAAGGGAGATTCAATCTGTGATTAAGTAATAGGATAAAATTAAGGCTCAACTAAGCAAATGAGTCTAGCGCTGATGCCCTCTGATCCTCAACACACACACACACACACACACACACACACACACAAATAGTGACTTTGCTCTAAGGGTTCTAGGACACTAGATGAAGCTTAAATAATGCATTAAAACGTAAGAATTTTGAGACACTTTCCACCAATCAGAAAATAAACATGGACATCTACCTCCACTCCCTCCTATAGGAAAGGGGTTGGAGTAAAAGCTCGAGCCACAAGGATAAGGAGAAGTGGCAGAGAGACAAGAGGGAAGCAAGTCTGCAGATGTAGGCGGAGTGACCCTTTAGCGAACGTGAGCGAGCCCAAGCCCAAGCCCCCCGGGGGCAGAGCTCCTGTGAGCAAGCTTCTTCCTGCCTTGGGCCCCTCTCAAGCTCAGAACTGTAAGCATCAGGGACCCTGGGGGTGGGGGGGGAGGGGAGCACGTGGGTGAAAAGTCCGGGGAGTCCTGGAAGTGTGAATACAGAGTGGTTAGAAGCCCCTATCGACTCCCCACTGGCAGAAGACTGGAGGTTTACTCTCTGGAGATGTTCATCCAAAGAAACTCTGGACTTCAGGGCCCCAGGCCCCACATGCAGGCAGTAAGCTGTGCTGAAAAACAGGGGACCAAGTGGGCGTCTGCACACTGGACAGTGGGACCCCTTGGCCCCTTTGTCCACTGGGCTCCCTGAATCCTGCTGGCTAATTTAGGGTGCAGCTTTCAGACTGCCTTTACTTTCTTCTCTCTGATTATATTCATGTTTTGAATACTTTACAACGACATGTATTATTTATGTATATAAGCAAACATTCAAGAGGTGAATTATTTCCAACTTAGATATACCAGGCACCAAAGAATGTGTCCATTTGTTTCAACAATGAAAAGACATCTGGAACAGCAGCTAAATTGGGTGACCATCTGATTAACTCGATAATAATCCACTATTATTCACCAAGATCCATCCGCCCTTTGCATAGATATAATTGAGCAATCCTTTAAAGAGGAAGAAATTGGCATTAAGATAGCACAAGTAGTAAACGTCTGACCAGAATTCAAGTCCATCTGTCTGGCTCCAAAGTCTAAGTCCACGTCCAGCACCTTAAGACCTCAGGGCCTCTGTAAATCACGTCAAGTTGCCACCCACAAATCTGGACTGGCAGACTCATTCCTGGGAATTAGTTTTTCTCATTTTTATGGTAAAAAGAATACATTTTAAAAATTCAACCTCTTTCCCCAATAATAAATAGATTGCAAGATAGGTACCCAAAATAAGATCCAGTCCTGCAGTAATTGAATGATTTCGGATGGAAATCCACAGGATGACTGGCTTTCTAAACGGCGGTTTCGTAACGTACTACAACATCCTTTTTTTTTTTTTTTTTTAATTTTATTTATTTGACAGAGAGAGACACAGCGAGAGAGGGAACACAAGCAGGGGGAGTGGGAGAGGGAGAAGCAGGCTTCCCGCCGAGCAGGGAGCCCGATGCGGGACTCGATCCTGGGACTTCAGGATCATGACCTGAGCCGAAGGCAGTCGCTTAACCAACTGAGCCACCCAGGCGCCCCGTACTACAACATCCTTAACCGCAGCGATGCGCGAGGCCGGGTCCACGCCCCCACCCTCCCGCCCAAGACCGACGCCCGGATGCGGATGTCTTCGCGGCCCCCGCTCTGAGCGCTCACCCAGTTCCCGGGACTGGGAACGCAGGGCAGCCAAATGTGGCGGAGCTGTAAGAGGCGTTGAAGCGCCAGGATAGAGATTGCACAACGGAAAATTCATTTGCAAGTTGCCTACGGAGAGTGAAAAGACCTTAGACTCTGGGCAGAACTGCAGGTGGTCGGTGCAGAACGTGAGGAGTATAAGCCAAGGCGAAAGACCACTGCGGGAGTGGATGTGGTCGCGGATAAGGCCCGGAATTCTGACAGTGATGCTTGACATTTCATGACTGGTTCGTGGCTGTTCCTCTGTCGATGACAGCAGGTCATCTAAAACAAGCTCAGAGAAAGAGGGACGATCCATTCCTTCACAAAGGGATGGAGAGCCTTCTGAGGCCAGAGTGCAGTGGCCCAGCACAGGGCGAGGAAAACGATCAGGGATGAAGAGGGGTATTACATAAAGAAAAGAGAGTCAATTCACTAAGAAGACATAATAATCTTTAATGTGGGTGAACCTAACAACAGAGCACCAAAATATATGAGCCAAGATTTGGTAGAACTGCCAGGAGAAATAAACCAATCCACTGTTAAAGTTGGAGACTCCAACACCCCTGTATCAGAAATGGACAGATGGAGCAGGCAGAAAAGCAGTGAGGATAGAGTTGAACTGAACCACACTATCCATCAATGGGATCTGTTGACATTTATAGAATACTTCATCCAACCAGTGCAGAATACACATTGTTCTCAAACTCATGTGGAACATTCACCAAGATAGAACACATTCTTGGGCATAAAACACATGTTAACAAATTTACAAGAACAGAAATCAAACAAAGTATGCTCTTAGAACACAATGCAATTAAACTGGAAACCAATAACAGAAAGATAGCTGGAAAACCGCCCCCAAATAGTACAGAATTAAGCAACATACTTCTAAATAACACATGGGTGAAAGAAGAGGTCTCAAAAGAAATTCAAAAATGTTTTTAACTAAATGAAAATGAAAATACCACTTATCAAAATCTGTGGGATGCAGCAAAAGCAGTGCTTGGAGGGATATTTATAGCATTGAATGTACATATTAGAAAAGAAAAAAGATCTAAAATCTATCATCCAAGTCCCATCTTAATAAACTAGAAAAGGAGCAAATTAAATCCAAAGTAAATGGAAGAAAAGAAATTTTTAAAAATTGGAGCAGAGATTTCTCTGCTTCTTCAGTGAAATTGAAGACAGGAAATTAATAGCGAAAATCAAAGAAACCAAAAGCTGGTTCTTTATTTTTATTTTATTTTATTTTTTTTAAGATTTTATTTATTTGAGACAGAATGAGAGAGAGAGAGAGAGCACATGAGAGGGGGGAGGGTCAGAGGGAGACGCAGACTCCCCGCCGAGCAGGGAGCCAGATGCGGGACTCGATCCTGGGACTCCAGGATCATGACCTGAGCCAAAGGCAGTCGCCCAACCAACTGAGCCACCCAGGCGCCCAAAAAGCTGGTTCTTTAAAATGATCAGTAAAATCAATAAACCTCTAGCCAGGCTACTGGCTCTTTTCCAAGAAAAAGAGAGAGAGAGGGCACAAATGACTAATAGAAATGAAAAATAGGTCATTACTACTGACCCCACAGACATTAAAGGGATAACAGAGGAATGTTATGAACAACTCTGTGCCCACAAATCTTGTTGATTTTTTAAAGGACCAAATTTTGGATTTGTTAATTTTTTTCTATTCTCATTTCATTTATCTCCTTTGTAATCTTTATTATTTCCTTCCTTCTGTTACTTTTGGGTTTAGTTTGTTCTTCATTTTCTAATTGTTTAAGGCGTATAGTTAGGTGATTGATTTAAGATCCTTCTTCTTTGTTAATATATGCATTTACAGCTATTAATCCCCCCTCAGCATTGCTGTGCTGTATCCCATAATTTTTGGTATATTGTATTTTCATTTTCATTTGTCTCATAGTATTTTCTAATTTCCCATTGTGATTTCTTGGTTGCTGAAGCATATGTTGTTCAATTTCCACATATTTGTGAGTTTTCATGTGAAGATATTCATTAGGGAATTACAAATTAAAACAATGAGATACCACTATACATCTTACTAGGATGACTAAAATCCAAACACTAACAATACCAAATGCTGGCCTGAAACTAGAGCCAAAGGAACCCTCATTCATTGCTGGTGGGAATGTGAAATATAGTACAGTCACTTTGGAAGATAGATTGGTAGCTGCTTACAGAGCTAAACATAGTTTTACCAGAGGATCCTGCCATCATACTCCTTGGTAATTCCCCAGATGAAAATTCATTCCACACAGAAACCTGCACGTGCACATTTAGAGCAGTCTTATTCATAATTCCCCAAATTTAGAAGCAACAAAGTTGTCCTTTAGTAAGTGAGTAGATAAACTGTGGTATATCCAACAATGGGATATTATTCAGCAATAGAAAGAAATGAACTATCAAACTAAAAAAAGACTTGGAAGAAAAGTAAATGTATATTGTTAGGTGAAAGAAGCCATTCTGAAGACCACATACTGTATTATTCTTACTATGACGCTCTGGAAAAGGCAAAACTATAGAGACAGAAAATGATCAGTGGTTGACAGGGCTTCCAGGGGAGGGATAGATGAATAGGTAGAACAGGATTTTTAGGGTAGCGAAACTACTCTGGTTCTGTAATGACGGACACATGTGTTTGTACAAAAACTCTTTGTACAAAGGATATACAACACAAAAGAGCAAACCCTAATGTTAACTATGGACTTTAGTTGATATTAATGAATCACTATTGATTCATCAATTATAACAAATGTACCACAGTCATGTGAGAAGTTAATAATAAAGTAAATTGTGTTGGGAGGTAGGATGGGGGAAAATGGAATATTTTGGAATCTGTACTTTCTGCCCAGTTTTTCTATGAACCTAAAACTACTCCCCCTAGAATAAAATCTGTTAATTAAAAAAAAAAAGTAGGTTGATTTTTTACATAAATAGGGAAACCTCTAGGAAAGCTTTAGGCAGAAAAGCAGCATGGTCAGATAGAGGTTTTGGAGAAAGCTGCCTGCAGGCTGTCAGGGCAAGGCGGACAGTGTACAAAGTCTGGCATTAAAGAGTAATGCATGGTCCACATAGAAGATGGAGACAGTCTCACGTAGGCTAATGAGGAAGGGAAAGAGGATCTGGGTTTGAGAAATATTTACAAGGCCAAACAGGTGAGATGTGGCTGGCTGTGAATGAATGGAATGAGGGAAAGGACAAAACAGAGCCCAGTTTTCTAGCCTGGGTGAACAGGTGGGTAAAAGTTCTGTCAAAGGAGACATAAAGTTCCCTAATCTCAGATAACACCGTGTCCATCCCTTTGTCTTCACAGATTGAAATATGTCCTTATTGTGTGCCTATTTGTCCCGTGGCAGCCTGCCCCTCTGCTCTGAGAACGCAGGAGTCTGCTTCTCCCTCTCCCTCTGTCTCTCCTCTTGCTTATGCTCGCTCTCTCTCAAAAAAATAAAGTATTTTCGTTAAAAAAAAAAGGGGCTCCTGGGTGGCTCAGATGGTTAAGCATCTGCCTTCGGCTCAGGTCATGATCCCAGGGTCCTGGGATCGAGTCCTGCATCGGGTTCCCTGCTCCTTGGGAGCTTGCTTCTCTCTCTGTCTCTCATGAATGAATAAATAAAATCTTTAAAAAAAAAAAAAAGCGTGAAAGTGAGAAGAGCATCAGGAGCAAACCCTAATGAAAGTCAACATTTAAAGGAATTTAGGGGAGCACCTGGGTGGCTCAGTTGGTTAAGTGTCCCACTCTTGATTTCGGCTCAGGTCATGATCTCAGGTTCGTGAGATTGAGCCATGCATCAGGCTCCATGCTGGGCATGGAGCCTGCTTAAGATTCTCTCTCCTTCTCTCTCTCCCTCCCCCAACCATCCCCTCCCATGAGCACCCCCGTTCATGTGCTCTCTCTCTCAAAAAAAAAAATTTAAAAAAAAATAAAGGGATTTACTTCCTCCTATTTCATAGTCTATTACCTTTGCCTTCTAGAAGTGCACCATCCCCGCCCCCGGGCTGCTCTCAGAGCTGACATATGACACAACTCAGGAACACACTAGTGACCTAGTGTGTACCCTGAAGAAACCATAGGCTTTGTCAAGCAGGGTGATGGGACATCCTGGACTTTCCAACATCAGTCTGTTCAAATCACTCTATAACCAGGTGATATGTCAAACTATGCATTTAGAAGCTCAGATAATGTTCTTCAAGGAAGGATCCAGGCTCCTCCTGCCTGTCCTCCTTACTTATACTGGCTTTGTCCTCATACTTGTCATCCCATGGACAGTTTGTGTCTCCAGGAAAATGGGGGCAGGAGGAAGGGGGAAGAAGGGGTAAAGAAATTTCTTGTACTAAGTCTTTGCCATTTTATTCTGGACGGGAAGCCCTCCGGGTGGTTTTTACCTACATCTCATTGGCCATCTGCAGCTACAAGAGGACAGAGATCAAGCCTGTAGCTTTTACAGCTTCTATGATAGAGCTTAGAGATGGGAGAGATGAAAGCTGAAAACTGCCTATCAAGTATTTCCGACTTAGGAATAAATGTAAGTTACATTATTATACCTGTATATTTCCTAAAATCTTGTGAGAGTATCTTAAGCTAATTTGCTCATACTGATGTCAATTTCTAGTTGCATAGTTTTTGGAGTGATCATATTTCCAAAATGTCCCCTCTATATATTCCCATATTTTTTTATTTTCAGTCTTTTTTTTTTTTTAAGATTTTATTTATTTATTTGAGACAGAGAGAATGAGAGAGACAGAGAGCACATGAGGGGGGGGGGTCAGAGGGAGGAGCAGACTCCCTGCAGAGCAGGGAGCCCGATGCGGGACTCGATCCCGGGACTCCAGGATCATGACCTGAGCCGAAGGCAGTCGCTTAACCAACTGAGCCACCCAGGCGCCCTTATTTTCAGTCTTGATGTCAGTTTATATGGTCTGTTTTATCAAAATGAACTCGGACAGGATAGAAAATATTTCCAGATGGTAGCTCAGGTAGTTGGGGGGAATAAGATATATTTTTAGCCACATGTTATTTTTTAATTTTTTATTTTAAAGAGAAAGAGAGAGAGAGAGAGAGAAGCAGAGGGAGAAGCAGGCTCCCAAGGAGCAGGGAGCCCGATGCGGGACTCGATCCCAGGACTCTGGGATCATGACCTGAGCCGAAGGCAGACGCTTAACCGTCTGCGCCACCCAGGCACCCGACATGTTATTTTTTAAATTGATTCCTGGAAATTTCCCCAGTGGTGGCAGGAATATCTGTGGTTGGCAAGCAACAGTATCATGGATAACTTTACCTATCTTCCCACATGTTTGCCCTGCTTTGTACATGACATAAATTGGAGTTGGTACAGATGTAAAGTCAGAGAATGGGTTTTTTTTTTTTTTTCCAAGCATCTGTTTTGTGGTTGAAGATTTTATTTATTTATTTGACAGAGAGAGAGCGTGCGTGAGAGCAGGGGGAGCGGGAGAAGCAGGCTCCCCACTGAGCAGGGAGCCCGAGGCGGGACTCGATTCCAGGACCCTAAGCCGAAGGCAGACGCTTAAGGATTGAGCCACTCAGGTGCCCCAGAGAATGGATTTTGTTTGTATGGAGCCTTTTCCACAGAGAAGTGCTTTGTCTCCATCTGGCGGACAAGCTCATCTTTGCAATGTCAGCGGTGGTCCTCAGGCCTGGCTGCACCTCGCGATCACCGGTGGTGCCAGGAAACAATCTGGATACCCAGGCCCCTCCCCAGACCCTTTTAATCAGGTCTGGGAAAGGATCCAGGCAGCAGTACTTTTTAAGGATATGTAGGTGGGGTCTCTGGCTGACTCATTAGGTAGAGCATGTGACTCTTGATCTCAGGGTCATGAATTCAAGTTCCATGTTGGGTGTAGAGATTAGAAGAAAAATAAAATCTGGGGCACCTGGGTGACTCAGTCGGTTAAGTGACTGCCTTTGGCTCGGGTAATAATCTCAGGGTCCTGGAATCGAGCCCCAAGCTGGGCTCATGGCTCAGCAGGGGAGTCTGCTTCTCCCCCTCCCCCTGCTCATGCTCTCGCTCTCTTGCTCACTCTCTTTCAAATAAATAAATAAAATCTTTTTTAAAAAATCTTAAAAAATAAATAATATGTAGGTACTTTCAATGTGCAACTAAAGAGCAAGAGAAGCTCTAAATTGGTAAATTTTGGACAATCATTCCTCCTGTAAGATTTCCATAAAGGAAGAAGAGCAATCTATTCAGGTAAATTCTATAATCATCCTGAGGCTTCTCCCTACCGTCCAGAGGGGAAATTGGCAAGTGTTGCTAAGAATATAAGAAATCTAAATTACTTCCTGCGTGACTCTGTGTAAGAGGCTGGGTGTGCTGAGCAAAGATACACACACACACACACACAAGATCAGACTCGTTCCTGGTAGTTTCAATCTGATTTTGATGTTATGTATTTGCTGAAAACTTTCTTACATATTTTCTCATTTCATTATCTCAAGAACTTGTTAAAATGAGTAATTTTTCTTCCCACAAGTGATAATAGCCCCTGAGAACACAGAGCCCTACAGTATCCTAGGTGCCCCCTCAGACCCTGCTTTTCCTTTCATCTTTTTGCTTAAATCTTACATTGCCAGAATCAGCTTCCTTTTCAGCTTGTGATCTTTGAAAAAGCTTCTCAAATTCCCACGGACAATGGCTCAGCCTTCATCATGCTACATGCATTACTGATATAAAATTCAGTTATTAGAAAGAGGAAGTTCTGGGGCATCTGGCTGGCTCAGTCAGAAGAGCATGAGACTCTTCCCAGTGATTCTTATGAACAGACACGTTTGAGAAGCCCTGGACTAAATGAGTCCCAAGTTCTCTTCTTAAAGGTGTAATGTTTCTAATCCCTGGCTTTGCTGAATCATTGCGAGGATCTTTACAAATACCATCACCTGGACCCCATCTGTAGAGTCTGGGATGTGTGTAACTGGTCATTCTAATGTGCATCCAGAGTTGAGGGCCACTATTTGTAGCCCATCATTCAAAGTCTCAAGCCTATTTGAGGAGAGTTGCACCCTCTGAGATCAAAGGGAAAACCCTTGACCCCAAGTTACCAGCAGGACGTGGATGTTGGGAGATATTGGTAGTGTTGTGGCTTCTAAGGTATACCTGATTCTTAGTCTTTATTTATTTATTTTTTTAATTTTTTAAAAAGATTTTATTTATTATTTGACAGAGAGAGACATAGTGAGAGAGGGAACACAAGCAGGGGGAGTAGGAGAGGGAGAAGCAGGCTTCCCCGCGGTGCAGGGAGCCCGATGCGGGGCTGGATCCCAGGACCCTGGGATCATGACCTGAGCCGAAGGCAGACACTTAACGACTGAGCCACCCAGGCGCCCCGATTCTTAGTCTTTATTAAGAGAAGTTTCTAGCACACTAGGAACCAACCTCTAAATGCTTTTTTAGTATCTTCCAGCCTGTAGTAATCACTTCTTGATTTTATTTGATCAAGCTATTTAATCATTTAGATTGCATCTATCTATGACATAGCAATTTCACTCCTAGGTACACCTACAGAAATGCATGCAAGTGTGTACCCAAGGCATGTTTAAAGAATGTTTGTACCCATGTTATTTATAAGTAACCCCAAACTGGAAACCTAAATGTCCTTCAATAGAATGGATAAGTAAATTATGATATCTTCATACAATGGAATACTATATTACAATAAAAGTGGGGGGAAAAACGATGGCTACACATAATAGATGCATAAACCTGACCAATGGAATATTGTACAAAGTCAGACACAGTGCATTAAATTTTTTTATTTATGTAAATAAAGCTCAAAGCAAGCAAAACTAATCCATGCTGTTAGAAGTCAAGATAGTTGTTACTTTAGGTAATAGTGACTGCAAAGGGGAAAGAAGAGATAATGATTTATTTATTAATTGCTCTGACTTGTCATTACATAGATGTGTTCACTTTGTGATAATTCATTGAACTATATACCATTTTGTGCAATTCAATAAAAAAGTTAAAAACAAAACAGGATATTTAAAAATAGTTTTGTAAAAATTAAGTCTCCCTTCTATTTTTCACCTTCGTGGGAGAGTTTTAATTGATGAGAGGTAACGGGCAGTGCTCCTCAAACATCATTGTACATATAATTCACCTGGGCTTCTTGTTAAGAGGCAGATTTGCTCCAGTATTCTGGGGTAGGACCCAAGATCCTTGCAGTTTTAGCAAATTCCCAGGTGATGCCCATATTTTGAGTAGCAAGAACCTAGGGCAGTGCTTCCCAAAACATTTTCCACAAATAGTAATATTTTGAATTGTTAATAGATGTAACCATCGGGAGGGATAGACAACTTTAGGGGATAATGCCAAACAGTTCTCCAAAGTGGTTGCACCAACTTACACTTTACCAGCCAGGTATGAGCATTGCAGCTGCTTACCGTCACTTGGTATTGTTAGTCTTTCCATTTGGGCCGTTCTGATGGGTGTGGAAGGTGCGTGCACTGCAGCTTTAATTTTTATTGCTTCTCTTGCTCTTAACTTTAGTTGCACATTGAAAGTACCTACATATCTTTTTTTTTTTAAGATTTTATTTTTAAGTATTCTAATCTCTCCACTGAACGTGGAACTTGAACTCACGACCCTGAGATCAAGAGTCACATGTTCTACCTACTGAGTCAGCCAGAGACCACACCTACATATAAAATAAGTTTTTTAGAACCAAACGACCAAACTGACCAAGCTTTTAACTAACTCTTAATTAGGTTAGGCTATGCTAGCTCAAGCCTTAGGTTCAGAAAGCCATAATGAGGGCTCACATTTAAGCAAGTTTAGCCTCTTTGGCCGTGAAACAATCTAAGCAAAGCCCAAATTTCCTTAATGAGTTCCATGTTTTGGGAAATTAGGGACTTTACTGTGTGTGAAACTTTGAGACAGAGTTCAGATACTGGTTCAAAACTGGTGCTAGTCACCTGTAATAAATTAAAGGCTTTGAAGAATCAGATTAGCCAGTAAAATTCATTTGTCACCATTCTGGTCACTTTTGGGGATTTGGCCAAGGGTGACATACTGACAGCCTCTATGCCTTACAAAACACACAGAGGGGCGCCTGGGGGGCTCAGCTGGTTAAGCATCTGACTCTTGGTTTTTGGCTCAGGTCATGATCTCCAGGTGTGAGAGCCCCTCATGGGGCTCCACGCTGGGAATGGAGCCTGCTTGGTATTCTCTCCCTCCTTCCCTCCCTCTCTAAAAAAAAAAAAAAAAATAGAAAGGAAGGGAAATGACCATCATTTTGGGGGGAGGGTGGGTGGGGAGAGGGAGGAAGAGAACTTAAGCAGGCTCCATGCCCAGCACAGAGCCCCACAGGGGCTTGATCTCACAACCCTGAGATCATGACCCGAGCAGAAATCAAGAGTCCGATGCTAAACTGACTGAGCCACCCAGGCGCCCTGGGAAATGGCCATCTTGATTAAACTGTGATTCTTATATATAAGTCCTTTGTCTGATTTAAGTGTTGCAGGTATTTTCTCCAAGTCAGCAGCTTTTTTTCTTTATGGGTATCTTTTATTTTTTAAAGATTTTATTTATTTAGACCGAGAGAGAGAGAGAACACAAGCAGGGGAAGCAGCAGAGGGAGAGGGAGAAAGAGACTCCACACTGAGCAGGGAGCTCGATGTGGGGCTTGATCTCAGGACCCTGAGATCACGACCTGAGTCAAAGGCAGACATTTAACCAACTGGGCCACCCAGGCGCCCCTATGGGTATCTTTTAAACACTAGACATTTCTAAACTTGAAAAATTTGATGGTACCTTTTGCACTCTAAGAAACTTTTGTCTACCAAACTTCAAAAATATTTTTCCTCCTAAAAATTTTATAGTTTTAGTTTTTGTTTAAATCTTTTTTGAGTTTTGTATATACTGTGGGGTTAGAGTTGAGGTTCAATTTTTTTTTCCCATAAGGCTATCTATTTATTTTTGAACCATTTGTTGAAAAGACTGCTTTTTGTCAAAAGTCAATTAAAATCAACCCGGGGATCTACTTGTGGACCCTCTATTCTCTTCCATTGGTCTCTATCTATCCTTAGGCCAATACCACACTATCTTGATTACTATAGTGGTTTTTTTTGTTTTTTTTTTTAAGATTTATTTATTTGGGGGGGAGGGGGAGAAGGAAAAGGAGAGAATCTCAGGCAGACTCCCCACTGAGTGCAGAGCCTGAATCAGGGTTCAATCCCGCGGCCCTGAGATCATGACCTGAGCCAAAATCAAGAGTCGGACACTTAACTTACTGAGCCACCCAGGAGTCTCTTGATTACTACAGTTTTATATAAGATTTGCTATCAGAGTAACTTTTTTCTTTTCCAGAATTATTTTAGCTATTCAAGATTCTTTGTATGTCCATGTAAATTTTAAAATCAACTCGTAAATATCTGCCAAAAAATCCTGCGGGGATTTTGATAAGCATTGCTTAGAATCAACAGGGGAGAACAGATACCTTAAAAGCACTGTCTTCCAATCCTTGGATATGACACAAATATCCTTTCATTCAGGTCTTTAAAACTTTCAGTAATGTTTTGAAGTTTTCAGTATACAGGGTTTTTCACATTTAAAAAGATTTACCCCGGGGCGCCTGGGTGGCTCAGTTGTTAAACGTCTGCCTTCAGCTCAGGTCATGATCCCAGGGTTCTGGGATCGAGCCCCGCGTCGGGCTCCCTGCTCAGCAGGAAGTCTGCTTCTCCCTCTCCCACCCCCCCTGCTTGTGTTCCTGCTCTCTCTCTGTCAAATAAATAAAATCTTTAAAAAAAAATAAAAAATAAAAAATAAAAAGATTTACCCCTAATTTTTGGTGTTATGGAAAATTATATTTGAATTTCGTTGACAGTATACAGAGATGCAACTGATTTAATGTTGATTTATCTCCTGCAACCTTGTTAATTATTAGTAGTAGCATTTTTTTTTTTTTTTAGTTCTTAGGATTTTTTTTTGTATGTGCTCATGTCATTTGTGAATAGACAGTTGTACTTCACCCTTTCTAATCTACTGCACCGACTAGGACCTCAAATACAAGCCTGAATAGTGGTAAAGGCATACATCCTCATTTCAGTGATCTTGGGGTGGGGGGGGAAGTGTTCAACAGTATATCCTTAAATTTATGTTACCGCTAGGTATTTTATAAATTCCCTTTATTATGTTGAAAAAGTTCCCTTCTATTCATTTGCTGAGAGCTTTTATGAACCTTGTAAAATGCTTTTAGTGAACTTTGTAAAGTGATCACGTGGTTTCTCAATTTTGTTATTATGGTAAATAATACTAATTGATTTTCAAATATTATACCAACCTTGCATTCCTGAGAAAACCCCACTTTGTCATCAAGTTTTATACATTGCTGGATTCAAATTGCTAATATTTTGTTAATAGAGTTCCCTCCTGTTTTCTAAAATATTACATAAGATGGTATAATTTCATACTTAAATGTATGATAGAATTTTACCAGTGAAGCCATCTGGGCCTAGAATTTTCTTTGTGGGAAGAACAGTAATTCAATTTCTTAAACAGATACAGGAATATTCAAACTCTATTTCTTTTCATGTCTGTTTTGGTAATTTGTGTCTTTCAATAAAGTTATCTATCTCATTTGTCAAATTTACCAGTATATCGTATCTAAACAAAGACAAAGGGGACAAAGGCTGGTCCTTCCTTTGGGTGAGGCCAAATTCCTTACCGCACATTGCCTTTGTTATTAGGAGAGCCTTCCGAGATCAGACAAGACGGGCACGCTCAGGGTGGGATGGCCATAGACTGTTATTAGGAGAGCCTTGGTGACGAATGTAGGGGTGAGGAGTCATGATGTCTGCGACCGACTTAAAAGAGGAAGAGAGCAATATGTAGCAGACATAAAACCAGTGAAGACATATGGAAATTTATTATACTACTTTCACAACTCTTCTATAGATGTAAAATTTTTGAAAAATGTTAAGTGATATATTCATATTCTATAACCCAGCAATTTAAAAATAGAAATAACCAGAAAATCACACACATATTCAGCACAAGGAGCTTTATCACACATCAAAGTTTGAAAACAACCTAAACATCCTACAAAGAGGATCTGATAAACAAACGACAGTACATGACACCAAACACCCAACAACAAAAACGAAATCACATTTTTTCCTCAAGAGTATCTACGTGGAAAAATTTCAGTATAGACGATTGACGGAAAAGGCTGCAACACTGAATCTATGACCCCATCCTGTTTGCATAGGAAAAAAACTGCAAAACAACCCCGTGAGCTAAATGTGGTTGTCTCTGAGGGCTGGTGTCACAGGTGAACTGGACTCTTCCTCGCACTCCTTTCCTCGATTTCTTAAAGGATCCCAGAGACTCTCATCACTCCAGCAGCACCAGAAAGGAGAGCCTGCATTTACTTAAGGGTTTAGTAGGCCAGGAGGCATGGTCTGGATTCACCCAAGTACAGGGAAGTTCTAACTGGCCACTAGACAGCCCAGCAGAGCAGAAACCACCACGGACTGGACAGACGCCTCCACTGTGAGATCTGGTCTCACTCCCTCCAAGACAGGCAAAGGTTGGGAGACTAAGATGGTACATATGAAAATGGTAAAGTTTCATACAAATGCAAAAGCAAATGCTTTTCTACTTTGTTCCACGAGTACATTCATGGACTTGGTAGCTCTTATATTATAGGAAATCCAGATGGAACGATGAGGTCTCAAGTTTAGAGATCAGAGTGGAGATTTCAATCTGTGCTTCCTGCACGGTTCTGGGCCAAAGGTTTAGCCTTTCTGAGCCTATTCCCACCCCTGAAAAACTGGCATGATGAAGATAATTTGTAATCACTGTCCTTCTGTATCAAAAGATTTTTGTGGAAGAAGTCTGTGAGGGCGGTCTGCAATCTATGAAGTACTTTGTGAGGTTAATATTCTTTTAGGGCATGAGTGGTCCAAAATGCCATAATATCTTTGAAGAGCTGGCCTTGGTGAGAACAGCATTTCAGGGCACCAATGGGCGCTGACACAAGAAACTTCAGGGCGGACAGTGTTCAGGTTGACAAGGACAATCGGCTTCATTTGACAGGCAGCACGGAGTACCTGGGATCCAGAGCTGACTGGTCAAAGGCCCTGCCAGGGAAAGATTAGGAGGGTAGGAACCACCCCTACAAAGGGGAGGTGAGTATGTGAGAATCCTTTGTTTTCACCATAGACCTAAACATTCTGCGAAGCTGTATTAGAGAATATGGTAAGGAGCTCACACGATACCCTCCGTGCACCGTGCGAGGGGAACACTGCCCCACGCCCTAAAACCTGGGGCTGCCCTGGGCCTCTGGAGAGGGCTGCTGCATCATCCCTGAGCACAGTGCTGACTGTGTGGGCTGCACCATTGTCTAGGCTGCAAAGTGAGGAATGAGCGCATTTCCTCTTGAAATGCCCATGTAAGCCAGCTGGCAACCACGTTAGTAGCAAGATGATCTTGGCAGGGCGTCAGAGGCCAGTAATTGGACAAAATATCTGCCTAACCTGCTGCTGGACATGTGGCAAGAAGATGCAAAACTAGCTGTAGAGGAAATATTTTTGTTTTTCTCTACCCTTTTTTTTTTCTCCCTGGAATGCCAAGGACAAATCTTTCTGGGTTTGGGGTCAGTGACAATACACACAGCAAGGAGCTCAGCCTCTCACACCAAGATTCCTTTGACAAAAGCGATCTACTCTTATGAGTGTGAAATCGAACCATTTATTTGACTAAATCACTGTCACCCAGATACACTAAAAAAAAAAAAAAAAAAAAAAATGCCCCCCACCCCGCCCAAAAAACCAATTCACTGCTTTCTGCATTAGGAATAATGAAAGCAAGAAATATTGTCAAATCGGGATGTTGAGAGGTAGGCTGGCCACTAAATCTGTAAAAATAATACAAATGCAAACGCCAGAGGTTGAATTCAGGCAATTTATTGTAAACAGGATTACCCTAGCACTCCACCATACTGGCTGTGTCACATGCTCTCCCTTCCACATCAACTAGGCGAAAAGAAGACTTTTTTAAAAAGTCGTAAGTAATAACTTAGTTTGTTTCCCACAAATCTCATTTACTAAGCACTGAGTAAACAGCAGTATCCGGGATAGTCTGTTATTGCTCATGGACTGCAGCTTGGACCCATTTCAATGAATCCATTGGTATGCCTGAGTGATCCAACAGCAGCTCGAGATCCGATGTGGCAACCGGACGATGCTGGAACACCTTGCACAACAATCCAGGTTCCTGGAAGACTACATGAGATTCCTTTCAGATTTCTTCATGTGACTTTCTCATAAAAATGACACTGTTAAATTTCACCCATTTTTTTTTTTTAAAAGAGCTAAAAATTACTCCATAGCACATAATTCTCCACAGAAAAGGTAGGTGGATTATTTACTCTTACAGTGGTGGATTTAAACACTCAGGGCTAATTTTAGATCCCTCTTGTATATATTTGCAGTTTGATGAAAAGCTGCATAGTCTACAAATGCATAAAACCAGAAGGAAGTGATGGCTCACGCACCTTCTGATGGACAAAGACAGGCTTCCCACAAGGAAGCTCCTGCAGGTAGGGGTAAAAAGACGGGTACAGCACCACGTTTATCTGACAGTGGAAATGGAGCCCCGCTTTCGAAAGCAGCCTCCACAGGTGTGATTCTATCATACTTGCCCCAAATGTAGATTATCCGGGAAATGGCAAGTGTGAAAACCTAAGGTGTGAAAAGACATGACTCTACAGAAAGAAGTCCTGGCCAATCACTCCCGTAGAGGTAAGATGTCATCGTAGAATGCCATCCTGTTCTTTGCCTGAGTTAGTGGACAATGGGGCCACGTACTGTTACTAGTGCCTGGGTGTGGAAGGATATTCACAATTTCTCTTGAAGCAAGGTTGAACAACAGTAAATATTTCAAAACAGCTGTTAAATCTACAGTAACAATTTCATCTAAAATAGTATCTCATGAAAAAAATAGTTTTTAAAAGTCCACTCCAGTCTTCATCTCTGTTTGTATGTTTATATTTATATATTCAAAAAATAACTTAACACTTAAGGCAATATTAGACTGGTAGCAAAAAGGGATTTTAGAGTCTTCTGGAGATGACCCTATTTAAGAATCAAGGCTTTATTTTTTTATACCTTCAAAAAGGTGGCTTTGTACTTGTTGTCTTTTAAATTCATAATGGGGCAAATATTTCGGTTCATACACCGACTGCAATATCATGGCAGTAAAAAGTTACAAGTGTTTATAATAGCTGATGTTGGAAAAGCATGTCACACACTCAGTGGGATCTGAAGTTGACCCTATTTGTACTCATTAAATAAATACTAAAAATGTTTTTGATGGGAAAAGGTAAAACTGATGGAACACTGCAAACCAACTATGAACAAGAATGTCAAAATAATTCAATCAGAAAGAAACAAATCACAGTAATCCTGAGAAATTCAGTTTGGGACAAAATTGATGTAAGTCTATATTTCTAATGTTGTAAATAAGTAGGGTGTTCTAGGGTTTTCCAGCATTTTACTAGTTTGAATAAAAAACATGTTCAAATTTTATAAAAAGATTAAAACCATGCCTTATGTAATCAGCAATTTCACTTATAATAAAAGAAAATTATTTTAGCTTTGTTCATTATTTGCCCAATGTTAATGTTCTCCATTGATTTACATGAAACCACCAAGTAGAAAGCAAATCTAAGGATCAGTTTTTAAAAAGGTATTACACCTTTCTAAAGGTTTTAAAGCCTTTTCTGTCAACCTAGGAGGCTTTTAGGGGAAAAAAAAAACCCCTAACATATTGTCTTCTGACAAGTGACTATTTTACGGAATAGGGAAGGGAAGATTCTATAGGAATATCATTCATCATTTTAAGTACTGTTATAGAAGGGAAATTTCTCTTAGTAATGGAAAGAAAAATTTTAAAATATTTAAGAGGCATGTATTTAAAAAATATTCTACATCTATAAGATTTTGTAATTTAATTACTTTGGATTTTTACTATTTCTACATAATGACATTTGACAAACTCCTTTTTTTTTTTTTTTTTTTTTTTTCTGTTTGTCTCTCGAATAGTGAACCAGAAACTATTAAAGTGGCCGAGGTTGTTTTCCTAGCCCCTGGAAGGCTCAGGGATGCATCCTTCTGCACTTTCCCACCCTTGAGGAATCTTCAGAGTTTTGCAGCCATGAAGTTAATATGTGGTTTCACAAGGGGAAACAGTGGCAAACCACGCTTGAACTCAGTCATGTTCTGAATCACTTCAGGCTGCAAAGAAAAAAAGTTCTCTTAGTGTTTATAGTCTAAAAAAGCAGACTTACTAGGACATCAACTTTTTTTTTTTTTTTTTTTTTTACATACACACTAGTTTCTACCCACATACTATGATCTGATCTTCCTCGATCAGTAGGGCTGAAGGGTCTATGCAAACCTACGGTGAGCGTCCCCAGTGGGACCCAGGGCCAGAAAGAAGACGCTTGGCTTTCCTCTGGGCACACAAGGTTAGGACACAAGAGCTGGCACTCAAGTCTCCAGCAGGATGCAGGGGCTGGTGTACCTACTCAGCAAGGGCCTGGTCACACTGCCAGTTTCCTCCTCCTACCAGTAAATGCCAACCTTTCCAGATGATTAAAATATGATGGCACCATGGAAGGGGCTAGGTACCGACATGGCTGAAGATAACTCTCTGGAGAGCAACATAACTGTTCAAACTAGAAGCAAAGGCAAACAAGTTCAGAGGCCCAGTCTGTCTGCAGATGACAAAGGCATGACCCCTGGAAGCTGTCAGAATGGCGACCCGGCCTTTAAGGAGAATGTAGAGGCTCAAACGCCTGGTGACTGGAAAACCTGTCCTGATGAAAAAGCTCCTTCTAAGTAGGAAGTCCTCTAACCATGTAATCTAACATGACATTTGCATTTCTTACTTGTGGCAAGGCTGGTGCTTGTGACAAATTTATATCATTTTGACATGGGAACTCTCCAACCACAGGACCTAGAAGAAAATGAAAGGTTTACTGCTTACTTAATAAATACTGGCATACAAGGGCAACTTGAAAAAAAAATTTGAAACCGGACTTGGCTCATTAAGAAACTGTACCAGGCCCATGTCCTCTCAGGCTTCCTGCTCCCTAAGACCTTGACTGCTTGTCCTACTTCCTACCCAGACTGTCCCCAGTGATGGTTCATGATGTTACTGTGGCTATAAAGCCTTGCCCACAGCAACTTTGGTGCCCATATCTGGCCTCACCGGACCCTGAGGCTCTGACCACCAGGAAGGATCCAGTAAAACAACTCAGAAGGCCAGGGGAGCCAATGGTTGTGGGGTAAACCTCAGCCACTCAGAGACAGAAGATGGGAAGGACTGAGCAGATAAACTGCATGCAGTGGTCCCACACAGTTTCTTCAAAGATATCCTGTGTTTTCTTGAAAAGCTGTGACCAGCTTGGCCACCTACTGCTGGCTCTCTCCTTCACTGCCTCATTTCCCTTTGCCCCTTATTTTTGCTTTGATAGGGCAGACCCTGCCTCCAGTTAGTCCCCTTCTCTACCTCTTTACTCTCTGATGCTCTATTAAGGGATGTGCCAATGGCAAGGGACAACCATCATGTACCTAAAAATATACTTTAAAAAAAGTCAACATTCAATACTTACAAGAATCCATTTCCCTGGCAAGAACATGGACGGATACCTTATGTCTCCTTGGGGCATCTACTGCCAACATTTCCTAGGCAGAAAGAACAGCAGGTGACACTTCTGCCCCACTAAGGAACTTAAAATGAAGTACTCTATTACGAATATCAAGAATCAGCTCTCACATAGCCAGAAACAGAAAAGATGTTTCCCCCCACTTAAGAGTATTTTCTTTAGGGGCGCCTGGGTGGCTCAGTTGTTAAGCATCTGCCTTTGGCTCAGGTCATGATCCCAGGGTCTTGGGATTGATGGCTCCCTGTTCGGCAGGAAGCCTGCTTCTCCCTCTCCCACTCCCCCTGCTTGTGTTCCTGCTCTCGCTGTCTCTTTCTGTCAAATAAGTAAAATCTTAAAAAAAAAAAAAAATGAGTATTTCCTTTAAACTCTACAAAGATTAGGTACAGTAGGCAAGAATTATTGTTAACCCCATTTTACAAATGAGAAAATGGAGTCCACAGAGATTAAGTGATATACTCAAACTCCTGTAGTTAATAAGTACCTGGGCTGGAATTGAAAACATAGCCTAGTACTCATCGGGGTGTGCCGCAGGGCTATATCTAGTGATCTTTTTAAAAAAATTTTTTTATTGTTATGTTAATTACCGTACATTACATCATTAGTTTTTGATGTAGTGTTCCATGATTCATTGTTTGTGCATAACACCCAGGGCTCCATGCAGAACATGCCCTCTTTAATACCCATCACCAGGCTAACCCATCCTCCCACCCCCCTCCCCTCTAGAACCCTCAGTTTGTTTTTCAGAGTCCATCGTCTCTCATGGTTCGTCTCCCCCTCCGATTTCCCCCCTTCATTCCTCCTCTCCTGCTATCTTCTTCTTTTTTTCCTTAACATATATTGCATTGTTTCAGAGGTAGAGATCTGTGATTCAACAGTCTTGCACAATTCACAGTGCTCACCATAGCACATACCCTCCCCAGTGTCTATCACCCAGTCACCCCATCCCTCCCACCCCACCCCTCACTCCAGTAACCCTCAGTTTATTTCCTGAGATTAAGAATTCCTCATACCAGTGAGGTCATATGATACATGTCTTTCTCTGATTGACTTATTTCGCTCAGCATAACACCCTCCAGTTCGATCCACATCGTTGCAAATGTATATCTAGTGATCTTAATGACTCCAGAGGCAATGGCCTGAGCTTAGTCAAGGGACGAGCACAACCTGCTCCTCTAAGAACCTTCTTAGATTCTGCACCAGGGCACTACCATGGTTCCTCATCTACCAAAAGAGAAAGGAAACTAACATTTCTCGAGTCCTAGCTTGCATCAGGCCCTCTTCTGCATTAGCACACTTGATTCTCTGTAGGCTAAGTGTCACGATGGTCTGATTTTAGAGACACAGACTCTGAGACACAGGGCGGTATGATGACTTGCTTCACGTAGCTCACAGTGATGGTATGAGAGAAGCAAGCTGGTTCTCTCCACTCCACCAGGCTGCTTTGAAGGACTGCCCTAGGTCCTACCATGAACACCAGGACTGGTGAGTTGGTAGATCCTGTGGGAAAGTGTCTCTTGACCTTGTCCTTAATCTGGACCATTATCGGTTTTTTCCAAAGGGAAAAACAAGTTGTGATGAAGCTTTCCCTGATTACAGCCTCAGAGGGAGAGGTCGTGGACAAAGCCACAGCAGCTCACTCACTGTTTACGGAGCAGTTACGACAAGTCCTGTGCAGTTGCAGTGGAAACCCTGCTGCCGGTGCACAGCAAATGCGCCCGTGGCTCCCTCCCGTGGCTCCCTTTCACGCCCACAGACCTGCCCTGACCCCTCCAGCCTCTTTTAGGAGCTTGGCCCAGGTTTGCCTCCAGTAACACACAGTACCTCACCTAAGATTGTCTCACCTACTGAGTAAAAGGTTTGCTTCCAAAGATCTAGTCACCATCCCTTTTCACCCAAACCTTCACTGCCCTCTTATCAACCTTTATCAGTAGAGCGTTAACACCCTCTTCAGTTTCAGACTAGTCTCAATTTCCCGACCAACGCTAGACAATCTCCATCTATCTTTCTATCTTCCTTCCTTCTCTCTAAGATTTTATTTATTTATTTATTTGTTTGTTTGTTTATTTATATGAGAGAGAGAGTGCGAGCCCAAGAGCAGGGTGAGGGGCAGAGGGAGGAGCAGACTCCCCATGGAGCAGGGAGCCTGACAATGTGGGGATGCCATCCCAGGACCCTGGGATCATGACCTGAGCAGAAGGCAGACGCTTAACCAACTGAGCCACCCAGGTGCCCTAATCTCCATCTTTTTAAACACAAACCAACCAATAAACAAATTGCATTTTCTTGCAAACTGTATTCTAAGGAACACTGGAGTCCCAGGAGATACTTATAGGTATTTTGTGGGGAGGGAAAAAAAAAAAGAAAAAAAGATGCATGGTGAATCAATTTAGGAAGTTTCGTGAGTCAGGGGCGCCTGGGTGGCTCAGTCAGTGAAGAGTCTGACTCATGGGTTTCGGCTCAGGTCATGATCTCAGAGTTGTGAGATCGAGCCCACGTTGAGCCCTGTGCTCAGTCAGCTTGGGATTTTCTCTCTCTCCCTCTGCCCCTTCCCCGGCTCACACTCTCTCTCTCTCTCCAACTAATAAATAAATAAAATCTTAAAAAAAAAAAAAAGTTTTGTTAGTCAAAATTAAACGCTAGGCTAAAGAAATCTTTATTGTGGGGTTTCTTAGAACTTTTAAAATGCTAACACACTCTGTGATTCTCCAAAAACAAGAATAAAGAGTATAGTCTTTCCCAAACTTACATGGTCATGAAACCCTTTTTTGTAGGGGCCCCTACTAATATCTTGCGGAACACTAGTGTACCATGGAACACAGCTAGGGAAATGATGTTCTAGACTTAGCTTAAGCTTGGTAATTAAACTCTCATTTTTTAAGACAAGAAAGAGTCTTATAACTGCTACTCTTACAAATTCAGTAATTAGGTACTACTTGTAACTTCAAATGAATAATAGAATTTGTGGCGGGAAAGAGAAAAATCTTCATTGCTTGTGGAAACAGTAGAGTAAGTTATATTAGGACATCACTCTTTTTAAACACCCACAACAATTAATGCCTTAAATGAATGCTTTAGAAACCAAAAAGAGCTGAACACGATCACCCTTTCTTATAAGCCACTGGGAACAGAAACCTAACTTCACAAAGCAAACAGTCTGAAGCAATAAACACAACTAAAACTTGTTTTATAATATCAATGAGGAAAACATTCTGATTTAAAGCATTCTGATTAAAACACTTAAAAAACTCAGGCTGAGAATTACTACTGAAGAGCTAACAGCAACAGAGACCATTTATTTTTTTATTTTTTTTAAAAGATTTTATTTATTTATTTGACAGAGAGAGAGAGACAGCGAGAGAGGGAGCACAAGCAGGGGGAGAGGGAGAGGGAGAAGCAGGCCCCCCGCCGAGCAGGGAGCCCGATGCGGGACTCGATCCCAGAACCCTGGGATCATAACCTGAGCCGAAGGCAGCCGCTTAACCAACTGAGCCACCCAGGCGCCCCGACTTTTTGATTTTTTTTTTTTTTAAAGATTTTATTTATCTATTTGACAGAGAGAGACACAGCTAGAGAGGGAATACAAGCAGTGGGATTGGGAGAGGGAGAAGCAGGCCTCCTGCTGAGCAGGGAGCCCGATGCGGGGCTCGATCCCAGGACCTGGAATCATGACCTGAGCCGAAGGCAGACGCTTAACGACTGAGCCACCCAGGCGCCCCCCAAGTGCCCCTTTAAAGATTTTATTTATTTATTTGACAGAGAGAGAGAGAGAGAGACAGTGAGAGAGGGAACACAAGCAGGGGGAGTGGGAGAGGGAGAAGCAGGCCCCCCGCGGAGCAGGGAGCCCGATGCGGGACTCGATCCCAGGACCCCGGGATCATGACCCGAGCCGAAGGCAGACGCTTAACGACTGAGCCACCCAGGGGGCCAACAGAGACCATTTATTAAATGCTAAGTGCCAATCACTTCACGCACCTCATTTCAATTAACACTCCTATTAATCTCTATTTTGTAAATAAGGAAACTGAAGCTCAGAAGCTCTAGTCCCTGGGTTTTCATTCAGAAGCCACACGTGCTCCTGCCACTGCTTCACGGGTAAAAGAGCTTCAGAGAAGGTGAGCTGACCGAAGCTGCAGCTCTAAGCAGGGCAGTAGGTTCAAAGCAGTAACATACAACACGGCACAAGTAACAGCTGCTTATGAGTCAAAATCTAAACATGTAAGTTCAACTTACCTTGTAGAACTTGATGATATCTTCCTTGGTAAGTGTCTTTAAATATGCAACTTCTGTATTGTCTGAAAAAGCATTCAAACGATAATTTACTAATATTTCCATCTTAAGTAGCCCAGAATACTACATTAAATGACAATATGCTTCACTCCAGTGCTCTTAGGTATCCCTATTTTTAAGTGATCACCTGCTCCTGCAAGTAGTAAGGGGATAAATATCAACGAAGAGTAAGAAGAGATCCTGGCTCTCTACTTAGGAGCTACTGGATCTGTAGGCTGGTCACATCAACTTTTCTGAGCCTCAGTTTCCTCATCTGGAAATTGGGGATAATAACTACTTAAAGGGGCTGTTGTGAGAACAAAGGAAAAGGATGAATGACGGTAACACGATGCTACCCCCATGGCAAAGGCTCAAGAAATGGGAGGTACCATTACCAATGGCTAAAACAATGACAGGTAAGGAAACGGAGGCCCAAAAAAAGGTGTCTTGGCCAAGATCTTCAGCTTGCTGGTGTCAGAATGAGAACACAACCCAACCCCTGACTTCCAGGGCAGCTTAGCACCCTACACTGTTAATCTCTGCTGTAGAAGAAGGAAGCCGATGAGTGGGAGACTTCAGGGAGCACGGCGGTCCCAAATGTAAAGACACTGACACACTTTTGGAGATCCCTGCAGGCAAATGTTTAAACCCCTGTGCCCCAGGGCAGCACTTATTTTAGGAGAGTTCAATCTGCACTTTTTCCTTTTTCTTTTTTTAGTGTTATGGGAAATAGATAACTACGTATCTGTGCTCAGCGCCTCAGGGCACACTAACTGAACACAACAAAGTGAAATTAGATTTATTATTACTGCATTATTATGAGATACAGGTAGATCCAGCTCTAGTTTTAGAGAAGAAAAAAAGATAAAGTTTCTAATAAAAACTGTTATTACGTTAAAAAATGGTTCTTTATGAACCATGAGAGACGATGGACTCTGAAAAACAAACTGAGGGTTCTAGAGGGGAGGGGGGTGGGAGGATGGGTTGGCCTCGTGATGGGTATTAAAGAGGGCACGTTCTGCATGGAGCACTTGGTGTCATATGCAAACAATGAATCATGGAACACTACATCAAAAACTAATGATGTAATGTATGGTGATTAACATAACAATAAAAAAATTTTTTAAAATGGTTCTTTAGAAGCGCTATGCTCCACACCCCCACCAAATGAGCACTGGAACATCACCTACAAG
The DNA here is from genome assembly GCF_029215605.1 of Mirounga angustirostris. Taxonomy (NCBI): domain Eukaryota; kingdom Metazoa; phylum Chordata; class Mammalia; order Carnivora; family Phocidae; genus Mirounga; species Mirounga angustirostris. Next base: position 120,806,936 of record NW_026991714.1, read on the forward strand.
ACGAGTACCATTTTGTAGAACGGCTTCCATGTCCTCAAACGTTACACTTATATGCCATAAATGTCGGGGCCCTAATTTTTCCTTACCTCTGTCAAAATTGTATTGCTGAGAGATGATTTCCCCCCAATATTTAGCACACTCTGCGGATAGTTTCTTTGGTTTGTCTAGTCGACGAATTGCTAATGCTTGAATGTGTTTCTGAAAAGCCTCTTCTGTCATGTCCTCTATGGACTTCTCCATGGTGATTAGGAAAGCTTCCACTCTGCTCTCTAGGTAGTGAGGCGGCTTTTCTGACTGGATGATGAATCGTAAGCCCTGAATGCCGTTGGCTCGACGTGGCCCACTGAAGACAATGTAGCCTGAAACACAAACACCAGCCAGTCAGGACCCTGGCATTTGAGCTTGGGTCACTTTTAATCCTTCAAAACTTCTATCAGAGCAGTAAAATCTTTCAGGCTTTATTTTTTCCACCTCTGAAGAAATATAAACAACTAGGATATCCTAAGTTCCTAAGGATAGAGCGAAAGAGCTCTCTGAAGAACAGTTAGAAAGTTGGGAGAGAATTCTTTTTTCCTAAAAAAAAAAAGAAAGAAAAGAAAAAACCCTCTTCATTATTCAGTCTCACATCCCACAACTCCTCACTGTGTGCCAGCTAATCATCCTCAATCTATGTTAAAGCCATTCCCATTCCTAGGATAGACTAAACTCATTTTCCTCCCCTAACCATGATTCCACCTGTTTCCTTTCACATCCAAGTTCCTTATGTGAATCCATTCCTGGACCAACTCTATTCGAACTAAAAATTTCAAGAGACCAAGTAACAGAAGGTCACACTTCCGTTGTCATCTTGTGAGTTCACGCACAACCACTCTTCCATGTCTTTCTAAAACTGGGCTTGTGGCTTGTGTAACTCAGCTGCTCTGCCCTAAACCACATCTCTGACAGCTGTGGTGTCTTCAGGTCCCACTTCTGAGGAAGTCACTATCTTCAGCATGACCTTCAGACTGAAGACTCTTGGCAACATTTACCACACTGCACGGTAACTCTTCCTTTATAGTTTGTTCATGGTCTGTCTCCCCTGCCATAATGTCAGCTCAGAGAGGGCACGGACTTCACTTCTGTTCACTGCTGATCGACAGTGAGCTCCCTGAAGGGAAGGGCCATCCATAGCTTATCCATTTTCCTTGACCAGCATCTAGTGTGGTGGTTGTTTTAAAAATGAAAATACTCGGAAAGACTCACTCAAATCCTCTTTCATTAGTTCTTCCCAGTCATTACTGGGGCTTCGTTCTTTTCTCATTGATTAAACCTGCCAGGATCTCCAGGATTTTTAATAGTGCCTAAAACTCTGCCTGAAATATTTTCTCAACAAACACTTAATGAGTACCTTCTATATGCCCCAGGCTTGGGATAAAAAGATGGATAAGAGATAATACCTACCCTCAGGGAACCCAAAGTTTCATGAATCTAAGCTTCTCTACATGGCTTGCTTTCCATAATAAATAATCTGCCGTTAGCATCCTCTCTCCCTACCCAAAATGTCCTTTATTGACATGTATGTACCCTAAACACAAGGTCTTCTCCTTAAGAACTGCTTTAATGTCCATAAGATGTTAGTTGCTTATTTTTTAGAAGTAGATTCCCCATAAACAAAGTTTTCACAAGCCTTTCTCAATACAGCAAGCCTGCAGCACCATGCAAGGGGACTGTACATGTGGAGAATGTTTTCTGAGGACAACGGTTGCTCAGAGTCTACGGTATCCCACTAGTCTCCGCTTCCCTCTCACCTAGCTGCTCCTTGGTGCGCAGGGTGTTGAAGCAAGGTTCAGAGATGATTTGACAGAAGAGCTCTAGAAACATATTCTCTGAGGTGCTCTGCATGTCTGTCTGGTAGTATATCTCGATGCCACAGTTATTGTGAACTTCATTCCTCTGCTGATACACAAACCATCCTCCTAGGAAGTTTCAAAAAGAGAACAGGTTCAAAAACTTATTTAGGGTTTAATAAAGCCAATGTTTTGCCTGGCTTTTTAAAGTTGTTCTATTTGGTTGGTGTTTTTCAGCAATTCCAAACTGCAATTAATTTATTAAGAATGTGAAACTCAACTAACTTACCTAAGGGAATCCTTAGGTAAATATAGCGATTTGAACTTGGTAGGCCCCTCAATAAACATTCATCGAATTTAAGGGGCAAAGAACTTACAAAAGACCCATTTTATGGCTAAGTATTAATTATTAATTAAGTAAGATCCACAGTTAATACAATGTACAAGTTAGTGTATGTACTAGATTAGAAGTAGCTAATACAGATAAAAACCTCAACGGAAATACCACTTATGTTTTAATAAACATACAAAACCAATTCTTCTAAAATTACTAGTTGTGCCTTTATTATTATTATTATTACTGCATTTCAATTTAGTATTTTATTCTCAATATCAACACCCACACTAAAGATCATTTCACAAATTCACACAAATGTGTACAATGCTTGGAGATAACTTAGCCTGATAGCTCCCTGTAGAGAGAGGAAACTAGGACCCCGAGAAGCGGGGGCACGTGTCTAAGGACACCACACTGGAATGGTGGAGAAGAGCGAAGACTAAAACTCAGACGTGTTGTCAAATACCTCACCAGAGTTACGAAGAGATGATCATGCTTTAGGATTTAATAACTTTACTTCATGAGCCGTCAGTGAGCATATATAGTGTTTAGTACTCAGTATAAGACTCCCAAAGAAAACTTCTCAGAGTAGTAATGATGTTTGCTCACTTACAGATGGTGATTCAGACATCAACAGTGAAGGGAGGCACACAAGCTGAAGTCGTATTTCACCGATTTCATTTTTCTGACCAGATCCAAGTTTGACCCACAGTCACACTTTCTGATCGTATACCGACGGCACAAAGTCTCCTCTCATCACAAGTCACTACTCCCAATTTCTAGCCTTTTCACATATATCCCAAACTGTCTCCTCCTTCACAACGCCTGAAAATTTTCTTTTTAAATTATAAATATTGTCTTCTGGAGAGTTAACTGAAGGGCTGTGTAAGACAGTCACACCTGGTCAACTGGCTAAATTAGAATGATTTCTTAACACCCAGCATTTGGAGAACGGGATGTGAACTGAGCTATTTCTGAGCATGAAACAACTGGCGAGTGCACCTGGAAAGCAAAAGAGATAAAGCCCTAGAAGAGGAAAGAGAAAGCAGGAGGTGTGATAAAAAGAGGTGTGAAAGACTGCTTTCAATTTGAACATCTGTTTCTGGACTGGCCTCCCTTTGCCCGACGCCCAAGTGCCATGGTTTCTGAGTGGCAGATCTTGATTCTTCTTGTCTGCCTTGCGGCGGTGAGAGAGAACAGACCAGCACAGGTTTGACACGAACCATTACCAGGTCTGTGATGATGCAGAAGAGTAGAGCTGTGTTCAAGGTATCTCTGCGTGTTCAACAACAATATCCTGAGGTAACACCGTGTTGGAGTAGCTTTAGCAGCTTCTCAAAGGATCCAGACACAGCCCCCGACCTTAAGAATTGTATAGTCCAACAATAGAGATGGACATGCACCTCAATCCCAATGCAAGAGAAGTACTCAGTAGCTTCAACAAGGAAAACTTCAGAAAACCTGTGCTGGGAGGTCTGAAGAGGAGGACTACTTCCAGCTGGGAGTTTGGGGAAAAGTTTAGTGGGATGGGTGGTTTGTAAGATGGGGCCTGGAAGGAAGAATAGGGTACAGATGTCTATAAGGAAGAGAGAAGGAAAGGGAGCACAATTTCAGGCAGATGAAATAGTGTGAGTGTAAAGTGTGTGTGTGTGTGTGTGTGTGTGTGTGTGTAGAGGGGGCCGGCTCAGAGCACACACCACACATGCATGGAGAACAGCCAACAATCACATTTAGCTAAAAACAACAACAAAGAGAACAAAAAAAAACAATGCTTCTCATCCTCAGTCTAATTTACTACCTATTATATAATTTTGAACAATAACTGAAAATAATGCTTAATGAGTTTTTCTATGAAATGAAACCATTGTTAATACAAAAGTAATCCAACACTGCAAACTCCAGTACATTAATTATTACCCATTCTTTTATGCTAATTCCTTATGAAATATGCATGTAATGAATACATGGTGCTGTCTGCACCTGTGAGTTTCCTAAAACTATTTCTGCCAAAGACTCCTATGGGCTTCCAATTCAGTATGATGATTCTAGTGTCCATTTTTCGTAAATAGACTTTATTTCATGCTTCACAGTCAACATTTCTTTAGCTTTGTACCTTTTTTACTTCCTAACTCTTCTATATTCAACTACCAGTCAATCCCAATGTCATTCTCTTCAAAATAATTGCCTACCTCCAATTTCATCTCTTTGGCCTTCCTACAGAGAATTTTCTGGCAGAATTACTTCTCTTTAACCATACTTCTATAAATCATAGAGGATCCCAGTAGATCTTTACCATAAAACCATACATTATCATCCAAGTGACTTCAACCCACCTGTAATCACCCACAACATTATGTCAAAGTAGTCCGTTACCAAAGTTAATAGGACATTCCAACTTACTGTCAGGGAGCTGAACTTCTCTATACCGAACCAGCTGACTTGGAAGGAGAGGTTTTGTATGAGCATGTTCAATGAGGGTGTCTTCAACCATCTGCATAATTCCTAGTGCAGCCTGTGGGAAAAGGGCATAGCACATTACAAAACTACAAATGTTATCTTGTCTGTAAAAATAAAAATCGTATACTGGGTGGTGGCCCATGCAATATGAAAACAACATGCTTGTGAAATACACTAGTTTATCATAAAAGTGGATTTTTAAGCCTTAAAGATATTTGATCCTATTCAAATGGATAAACATTGAATTTGTCAACTGGCAATACAGTCAATATGGTAGAGGTGAAGAAAAACAGAGACCCAGACCAGCATCGACAATGATCTCAATGCTGCGGGAAAAGGTACCGCCAAAGCTGGAGGGGTACTGGTGATGGAAAGTTGGTCCCAAGTGAATGGCCCTGACAATAGACACTTGGGGTTATAGCAAAGCAAAGGAAGTGAGTGAGCATAAGGCTTTTAAAAAACATAAAACTGGGGTGCCTAGATGGCTCAGTCGGTTGAGTGTCCGACTCTTGGTTTCAGCTCAAGTTATGATCTCAGGGTTGTGAGATCGAGCCCCGCATTTGGCTCTGTGCTCAGCGGGGAGTCTGCTTGAGATTCTCTCTCCCTGCGCCCCCCACCTCCACTCACGTGCACTCTCTATCTCTCAAATTAATAAATAAAATCTTTAATAAATAAATCTGACCTTAGTAAAAAAATCCTGTCTCTGCCACTTATTAGCATCTGACCCTGGGCATACTGTTTTGGAGGCAGGATAGCAGAGTAGTAGGGAAAGTGTGGGGTCTTTTTTTTTTTTTTAAGATTTTATTTATTTATCAGAGAAAGAGAGAGAGCGAGCACAAGCAGGGAGAGTGGCAGGCAGAGGGACAAGCAGGCTCCCCGCTGAGCAAGGAGCCTGATGCGGGACTCGATCCCAGGACCCTGGGATCATGACCTGAACCGAAGGCATACACTTAACTGACTGAGCCACCCAGGCATCCCGAGAATGTGGGGGCTTGAGAGAGGCTGCCAGAATTCCAGAATGGGAATTCCAGAAAGCCTTCCATATGCTAAACATTTGGCATGTATCATTTAATTTAATCTTTAAACTCTAATTTACAGATGAAAAAAACTGAGTACTGAGAGGTTAACACATTTCGGAAGAATAAGTATCTAGTATGTGGCAGAGTCAGGATTTAAATGCAGGCTGATTCCACACCATGTGCTCTTATCCACTACACAGTCCTGCTGTCCTACACAGAGAAGGGATAATTATTTCCATTTCCTCCTGTGATTGCACAAGGCAGGCAAGAGCAGAGGAGGCAGCCATGAAAGTAGGTCCACAGTTAGCCACCATCATTCTACTCCCTCATATGCTGTCCTATCTTCCTCCATAGAGCAGAGAAGTCAACACTAATGTGCTTATAATCACACTGTGATGGTGCATAGTCTTAGGCCAGGGTAAAGAAAATCTCTTACACTGATCCATAAAAGTCTGCTAAAACCCCAACCACGCACCTGCTTTGTTATGTTTCCATGGAGAAGGGCTTCGATGTGCAGCCGTGACAGGAGCTGAGGTATGAAGGCCTTAAGGCGAGGAAGGGTGACATCTATGAAGGTGTAAAAAATAGTGAGCTCTACCTATGAGTTTTCAAAGGAAACCACCCTGAGCGAATTGAAGATTTAGAGAAGAATTACAAAAACAGTACAGAGTTCCATATACCCTTTACCCAGTTTCCCCAAAGATTAGTATCTTTCCATAGCACAACGGTCAAAACTAAGAAATTAACACTGCTACAATACTAGTCACTAACACAGTTTTTATTTGATTTTAGTTTTTCCTAATATTCCTTTTCTGTTCCACGATTTAACCCATGATTCCACCTTGCATTTAGTTATGTGTCCTTAGTGCTGTAGGTTTCCTCTAATCCATGACAGTTTCCATCTTTCCTGGTCTTTTATGACCCTAAAATTTTTGAAGAGTACTGTTCAGTTACTTTATGGAATGCCCTGTGAGTCTGTCCAGTGTTTTCCCATGACTAAACTGAGCTTAACTACTCAACTACTAGGAAGAACACCACAGAGGTAACGTGCCCTTATCAATGCATCACATCAGGGGAACATGATGTTGATATGCTGTCGTCCTGGTGATGTTAACACTGACCACTTGGTTACGGTGCTGTCTGCCAGAGGTCTTTACTGTAAGTGCACTGTTTTTATCTTTCAGTTATAACAGAGTAACTCATGTATGTTCTACAAGCAATTAGGTAAAGCTATCTGCCCATCAATGCTGACTTTTCCGATTGTGATTAATAAATATTTATTTGGGGGAAAATATATTTTGAGACTATACAAATATCCTGTTTTCCCTTACTCATTAATTTTAGCATCCAATGGTGCACTGTATCAATTAGTATTATGGCACCATAATAGTGATTTTTCTGTTCCCCTCATTCCTTTTCCATGAATTGATTTGGCTCTTCAATAAGAAAGAGTTGTTCCTTCTCCATTAGGACATCATACTAGTAACTGCTGCCATGGATGCTAAAAACAGTAACTAAAATTCAAAGAGAGACATGGGAAGGGAATTAACCTTACTTACTTACTCTGGGTCTGTCACTTTATATGTGTTATCTTATAAACCTCAAAGTATGCACTACTATCACAATTTTAAAGGTGAGAGAACCAAAGTGAAGGAGATTTAAGTTTCTTTCCAAAGGCATCAAGCTAGTAAGTTAAGTTGCAGAGCTGGCACTTGACCCCTGGTCTGACTAATCTTGAAGTGCATGCTTGCTCTCCAGACCCCGTGAGCTCTCTCTGCAGATCTCTACCACAACACCTACTCTCTTCGCCTGTACTGAAATGATCTGTTTACATTCAGGTGTGGCCACCAGACTGGAACTCCTTGATCCAAGAAACCCCATCTATAATGGATCACTGTTTATCCCAAGCAACTGAAGTCTAGGGCCTGGTGCACAGCAGGCGGTCAGTAAATGCTGTTGAACCAAACTGGACTCTGAGGTTCCTACTACCCTGGCACCTGGACAGCCGACTGACTGGCAGCCACGAGGGAGCCAGCCTCTCACATTGAAGTGTTGCCACATTAAGCCACGTCGACATTACTGGATTATTCTATGTGTATATACATACACCGCAGTAGAAGGATTATTTATTTGAGCAGAGAATGTCAACCAAAAAAGCACTTTCTCTATAAAAAACACATTTTAGATTTCATATGCCTATGATATACTTTATAGAGCTTATTTTGCTTAAAATTTATATACCATCTGACCCAGAATCTAACAAAGGGGGGAAAAATGAAAACCTTTTGCTTTTTGATTATGCTGAGTACAGGTTCAAGTTTTAAAATAGTTTTTAAACCAATTATGTGATTTAAAAAAAAAGGTAAAATTCTTGCTGTTAACTAGACGTGACTCAAACATTTTGCAAAGTCTATTAACTGTCTGGATTAAAAATGCATTAGTTCTGGGGCGCTTGGGTGGCTCAGTTGTTAAGCGTCTGCCTTCGGTTCAGGTCATGATCCCAGGTCCTGGGACTGAGCCCCGCATCGGGCTCCCTGCTCAGCGGGAAGCCTGCTTCTCCCTTTCCCACTCCCCCTGCTTTTGTTCCCCCTCTTGCTGTGTCTCTGTCAAATAAATAAATAAAATCTTTAAAAGAAAAATGCATTAGTTCTAGCTAATGAATTTTATAATCTATATGCCTACCCAATGTCTGAGGCAACCAATAAAATGTCAATACTCTGCTCGATTTGTCACTGAAGACATCAAAAGTATTATACTTACATAGTAAGCATAAGGACTTGTCATAAAATGTCATTAAAAATTCAACACTATTCTTTTACTGCTGAGCATGTGGGGGAAAAGATTAGTTGGTAAAGTAATGCTGAGAAGGGAGACAGATAAAACAATAAAGGGTACTATCAATCTACATTCTTTCTAATAAAACAATCCTGAAGTAATTTCATTCCATTCAGTAGGCATTCATTAGATGCATACTGAGGACATACTTTATACTGGATAACAAATAAAAGAGAATAAAAAGAAGGCATAATCACTGCCCTCAAGGAATTTAGGACTTTCAAGCAAAACTTCTGATTAGAAAAAAAGCGACAAAGAATGACTCTTTAAGCTTTACACATTTTCCAGTTTTTAACTGAACAAATCCAAAGATGCCTGAGCATGCTTCCTATATGATAAGACTTTCAAGCTCAGCCCTTTTATCCTCTTCTGAAAACTTCAATATTAACAAGGTAAGTGTTTTGGTCAAAACCTTTAGTCAGCCACAGAAATCTATGAACAGCAATAACTACCTGCTATGGGTCCAGGTTGAAAGCAGCAAATGTGGCTACACTGCCTGAATACCAAAGCAACTTCGAAGGCCACCACTGTTTTTATATTTGGGAAAAAAAAAAAAAAAAGTATGCACAGCTGTTTTGTTGTTTTTTTTTTTAAGATTTTATTTATTTATTTGACAGAGAGAGACAGCGAGAGAGGGAACACAAGCAGGGGGAGTGGAAGAGGGACAAGCAGGCCTCCCGCCGAGCAGGGAGCCCGACGTGGGACTCGATCCCAGGACCCTGGGATCATGACCTGAGCCGAAGGCAGACGCCTAACGACTGAACCACCCAGGTGCCCCAATGCACAGCTGGCTTTAATAAAACTACAAGTTACTAGAAAGCATAAACACTAGATACCAGGATAAATCATAATGATTTTAGAAAAAAATGAAGAGTGTTATAAGTAGAAAACGAGCCTTACCATCCAGGGCTTCTTTTAATTCATCTTTAGTCCAGGCCACTTCAGTCATCAGCAGGCGGAGGTAGTACATGGCGTGCTGGTGAGGCTGCTCAGCTCGGAAATTGTTAAGAGATCGCATATACTAGTAAAGGGAGAAACAGGTTCATTAATTTTATAAGTCCTTTAAAATCACTTAAAAAATTTCAACTATGGGGCGCCTAGGTGGCTCAGATGGTTAAGCGTCTGCCTTCGGCTCAGGTCATGATCCTAGGGTCCTGGGATCGAGTCCTGCATCGGGCTCCTTGCTAGGTGGGGGGCCTGCTTCTCCCTCTGCCTCTGCCTCTCTCTCTCTCTCTCTGACTCCCATGAATAAATAAATAAAACATTTAAAAAAAAAAAAAGATCAACTATAATCAAACTTCATTCTGCATAAATCCTGTGTTACTGGGATGCAGGAATATCTGTTTCTTTCTCCTTTTTGAAGTGAGGTAATTTAGAATGGGGCTTACTCTAATATTCTCTGATTCTTAAAGGGCGTGCTTTTTCTTTGTCTGGGCTGCTGCTTTATCCCCAGCGTCTGACATGTATTCTAAGTGTCCTCACCATGAGACGTCTTTCACTCCTCAGAAAGTCATCCCCAGTTTTCAGGGCCTGCCCTATTGTGACAAGGTTCTCATGGCAGGCAGACCTCAGTCACAGAATCATGTGTCCTTCTGAAGTGGAGGGTGGATGAAACTTTCAAGGGGTCCCTCACAGCTACTAGGTCTACCTCAGGCTTCTCTCTGAAAGTCAGTGCTGCAACCTGCCCAGCTCTTGAGGGTCAGGTGTCCCCAAGTCACCCAGGGTCACTTTCTGAGGAGAGCATAGGACTTAGCAAAGACAGGGTGAGAGGACTGCCATAGGAGTAGTAGTGCTTCTCCTTTTCTCAAGAATGTTCACAATAGGGCGCCTGGGTGGCTCAGTTGTTAAGCGTCTGCCTTCGGCTCAGGTCGTGATCGCAGGGTCCTGGGATCGAGCCCCGCATCGGGCTCCCTGCTCTGCGGAAAGCCTGCTTCTCCCTCTCCCATTCCCCCTGCTTGTGTTCCTGATCTCTCTCTCTGTCAAATAAATAAATAAAATCTTAAAAAAAAAAAAATGTTCACAATAAGGCAAAATTACCACCTTATGTTTATGAACAACAACAAGATTACAAAAATGAGTTCAGAAAACTTACTGCCTCTTTGATAATTTCAAATCTTTTTTCATCAATCTCAAAGGTAGCCATTTTCTCAATAATCTTCTTTAGCAAAATCGGCTGCTTGTCATTGTAACCTTTCACCGAGAGCTACAAAAAAAAGTTCAGGGTATTAGAAGTCCAAAAATATCACGAAAAAAACCTCCAAATAAACACCTTAAGCTTGATTTTTAAACACCTTAAGCTTGATTTTTAAACACCGAGAAAATCCCAAAGCCAGGTATATTAAAATAAAAGTGAAGAAGAAATTCAACTGATTTATCTTCTCATAAATATAATTTAGCTTAGGAAGAGAATATTAACCATCTTTATTTACTAATAACCCAAAAGCCTATTTTGCTATTCCTAAACAAAGTCAACAACAGGAAAACTCACCTGATGCCAGATTACAGAACACACCACATCATCAAAATTCAAGCTCTCATTAAATCAAAATTAACTACAGACTGTGTTTTAAGTTTTATCTTCAAAAATAACTTCTAAGGAATGGCAGGCTTAAGGTTTTTATAGATGTGGTAAGAAGGTAAAAATTACCAGTAGTATCATCTAGCCAACTGTTAGGTAGGTCTCAAAATTGTTTCTATTTAAATATTTTTTTAAATTCCTCTTTGGCGATGTCAGGCAGCTCCAATTTCGTGTGTGGGTGTGTCTATTTTTGTGGCATTTTGCCATTTTTGTCATTCAATGTTGCCCAAAAAGGATCTACACATCTCACCATTGCTTGTTTAATGAGTTCTCCTGATGCATCAAAAGCCAACGGCAAAACAGATGTACTGTGAGGACACACTGTCTGTACTATCAGGATTTTTGTCTTGGGACAATTTAATAGTCTCCAAAACTGAACACTGGGGAAAGCTGGGAATGCCTATTATTATATTTCCACACAATGGCACCCACAGCAATAGAGGACACACCGCAACTAGAATACCCAAGAAAGCCTCTACCTTATACAAAATGATAGGTAAGAACCTCAGGAGTGAAGGTCATTACTGGCCATGGACAGCACATCATGTACCATGGGAACTAGATTAACAACTAGCAGAAAGCTCATTCTGTCATAAATTAAAAACTACCTATTTTAATGGTAATATGCTACTAAAACTCAATAGCAAAAAATAAATAACAGATTATTACTTTTCTATTTGGAGTTTATTTTGATCTCTGAGCTTCAAATTTCCCTAGATGCTGAAAATGGTTATGTACATTAAATGAAAACTACTGGAAATTTTACTTGTGGGGAAAAAAAAAAAGGCACTGCAAAATAAAATTTTAAAACCCTAAAACCTTTTGCATAAGAATTCATAAACAGGAGTACAGAGTACACAGCACATGCTCTCATTTTAGTTGTTACTAAAATGTACAATATTTTTTCAAGAAAAGTGAAGATGAATGTGTGCCATAGAAGGGATGTTAATTTGGAAATGAGATAAAAGCTTGGAAACACAACAGAAATAGTTTTAGGAGAAAAAAATCTAGTTATTTCTTTGGATGTTTTTAATAATGCTTATTTTAAAACACACTTAAAAGTAGTTAATGGTGCATGCTACAAAATAAATTAAATGAAAACATCAAATGTATTTGAACACAGGATTCTACTGCTGTCAGCAAAAATAAAGGAAGCTTACAGAGGAGTGAAATTCAAGCACCACAACAATAACTACAGTTATTTTTCACTTACAGATGTTAATACAGTCAAGCACATGGAAAGAACATGCTTTCAGAATTAGTGTGTTTCACATTTCAAGCAGAGGAACATGCAAATAAATGTAGCACACATACATGTTCACAAATTGCACGAAACTCTACTGAATCATTCATTAGTGGAACTACTACTAATTTGAGTTCTTCAATCATCAAAAAGGTGCAAGGAAAAAACCATCAACCTTCTTGTTTAAAAAATGCAGAAGTTAATAGTTTTCCCAAGCTCAACATAATGCTTAAACGGTGTGGCACCTTTTCTTTGGTTTTCATTTTACTTACAAGTATTGCATTCATTCCTGATGCAATGCCATAGCTCAAACCTGAGAGGCGTGCTGCATATGTATACTCTTTTAAATCATCCTTCAATAACCTGATAAACAGGTATGTCATGTTGCAATGGAGAGGATCAGCATAAATGTAGCGACTAACAAAAAGAAAAACAAAAGAAATGCTTTGATACCTCAAGCAGTGGCATGGTAATGAAGAAACATGACCGAAGAGTATGGATATGCAGCCTCATGATCTGAATGTCTAGGGAAACAGAATCAGCCAACCTTGTTTTACAATGCCAGGAAGACATCATTCTGTTGTCAAAGACCAAGATTTCACATAGAGAATGGGTGAGATTTAAACCTCAATCAGGGTCCCATTTTGTTTGAGGAGGAAAATATGACAATCTGATGAAAGATGTTTAAAAAAAAATAAAAACAGAAATCAAGGAAAATTTGCATAATGTGAATGTAATCACTGAATACTTAGAATAAGAGCTAACTGAAAAATTAAATGAGAAAATATGATTAGCCATATTTTTTTTTAAAGAAATTAAACTCATACCCTCAATCAAAAACACTTCCATCAAATCAATATAAAAAAATGTTGATGAGTGGAAGGCTCTAAGACGTGGGTACTTACATACATCCCATAGATGGTATTTTGGAGGTCATAGCTCAAGCCTGCTAGCTCTGCTGCATATGCATACTCGTTGAGTGAGTCTTTGAGGAGCTCAAGGTACAAATAGGCCATGTTACAGTGCAAGGGGTCCACATAAGCAAATGGGCTGGAAGAAAATGTTGACAGTAAAATAGCTGATTTATTACTTCCCAATGTGATGTGGCCTTTTGAGATGGATCAAGAAAGTGAACATCGGTTATTATCATTTCCTGAAGATATGGTTTGAATTCTTGAGTCTGTTCTTCTCGGGAGGCAAAAAACCACAAGATGTCTGAAAAAGAAGCCCAAAGTATGCCATGTGTGCTGGTGGTGGCGAGGAGGGAGAAACAACTGTTTGCCCCAGATGGTGTGTGGCCAAACTGACAAGTTAGAAATGCAGGGCTGGGGCGCCTGGGTGGCTCAGTCAGTTAAGCGTCTGCCTTTGGCTCAGGTCATGATCCCAGGGTCCTGGGATCGAGTCCCGTGTCGGGCTCCCCGCTGAGCAGGGAGTCTGCTTCTCCCTCTGCCTCTGCCTACTTGTGCTCTCTTTGTCAAATAAATAAAATCTTTAAAAAAAAAAAATGCAGGGCAGGTAAGGAGTGGGAACAGGCTAAAAGGCATGCCTGCGTTGAGGTTAAAAGGAGGAGGCATGGTTGGGCACCTGGCGGGCTCAGTTAGAAGAGTATAAGACTCCTGATGTTGGGGTCGTGAGCTCTAGTCCCACACTGGGTGCAGAGATTATTTAAAATTAAAAAATAAATTAAAAAAAAAAAGGAGGCATGACCAACAGAGCTCATCCGACATTAGCATGTCTTCCTCCCTCTAAGCAAGCCATACCCTGGGTGGACCTGAGTATGAGACTGAGAAGTTTGTGTGCTGTGATTTTTGAACTTAAACAAGAAAACGGAGACCTGTGAAATGTTAACTCATCTCTGAGTTTCCCCCCAAACCAATAAAGCTATAGCACTGTCAGTAAAATAATTGATAATTCCCACCATATAACTGCAGAGAGAGCTATGAAAAAATATTAAAATAAAAAAAAAATACTTAAGGGACGCCTGGGTGGCTCAGTTAAGCGTCTGCCTTTGGCTCGGGTCATGATCCCGGGGTCCTGGGATCAAGTCCCGCATCGGGCTCCCTGCTCAGTGGGAAGCCTGCTTCTCCCTCTGCCTGCCGCTCCCCCTGCTTGTGCTCTCTCTCTCTGACCAATAAATCAATAAAATCTTAAAAAAAAAAAAAACAAAGTGAAAAAGAGCAACCAAAATGAGGAAACAATCAGAGAGTACAAAAACTAAATAGGACCACAGAGATCACCTAACTTAATCATTTCTTGAATAAGAAACACAGCTTTCTGCATGTAACCTGGGCGGGTAATGGCAGAATTCAGATTCAAATGCAAGTCAAATGACCTACTCATTGGATTATATGACCTCACTTACCTTTATGACAAACAAGTAAGAGTCATTCACTCAACAAATGTGTATCACACGCTTACTACTATAATACACGGAAGCAGGTATGGTTCAGAAGAGCCTAGTGCTAGGCCCTTCTCTAGGTACTGGGAATAAAATCAGGCAAAGTCACTGACCTGACAGAGTTTAATAGTCTAGTTAGAGGAGAGAATAAATTTTAATATATCAAGTGGGGATAGTGCTATGAAAAAAATTAAGCAGGGTAAGAGGAACAGGAGTGAAGGTGGTGGTAGTAAGAGAAGACTGCTAATTTACATAAGATAGATAATCAATGCCTCTCTCATAAGGTGACATCTGGGCCTAGACCTGAAGGAAGCAAAGGAGCAAGCTCTGGGGATATCTGGGTGGGACCGGTTGAGGAAACAGCCAGTGCAAAGGACCCAAGGCCAGGTGCCTGCTTGGCTTGTTTGGCAGCAAATTAAACTTTCACTGTATCTGTAGCACAGTAAATATAACTACTGTACTGACAGCAAAGGCAACAATTTTATCAAAGCTGATAATGAAACAAAAATAGAGGAGGCTTAGCCGCTAAGAGAATTAAAATCAAAGAGAAAATTCTCTAACTACATAAACATTCTCTATCCAGAAAATCTAAATGGATTGGGGCGCCTGGGTGGCTCAGTCGTTAAGCGTCTGCCTTCAGCTCAGGTCGTGATCCCGGGGTCCTGGGATCGAGCCCCGCATTGGGCTCCCTGCTCGGTGGGAAGCCTGCTTCTCCCTCTCCCACTCCCCCTGCTTGTGTTCCCTCTCTGTCAAATAAACAAATAAAATCTTTTTTTTTTTTTAAGATTTTATTCATTTATTTGAGAGAGAGAGGGAAACAGCATGAGAGGGGAGAGGGTCAGAGGGAGAAGCAGGCTCCCCGTGGAGCAGGGAGCCCGATGGGGGCCTCAATCCCAGGACCCCAGGATCATGACCTGAGCCGAAGGCAGTCGCTTAACCAACTGAGTCACGCAGGCGCCCAAACAAATAAAATCTTAAAAAAAAAAGAAAGAAAGAAAATCTAAATGAATGCTCGGTCACTGAATTTTTTAAGTACTGTATTATATACATGACACACTTCCTTCTTTAGGCAAACAACAGCTCAGAAACGCACAGCACAATTCACAAAAGCAAAATTATCAAATAAAAGAGAATCTAGGAAGGGCTTGGCCCCACAGGCACCTGTGTGCCGATCTCACGTGGAAGTGAAAAGCCAGAAAAAGCCAAGTCTGGGAGCTCAGAGCCATATGGCTCAAGCTTAGAATGCAATTCCAAGAAGTGTCCTAAAATGCTGCAAGCACAGCAACTGTGCTGGTGAGCTGTAAGAGAGAACATGATTCAACCACAATGCTTACATTCTGGTTCATTTGTTAATGAAAAAAAATTTTATTTTGTATTCAGGTGCTATATGCTTAAATATGGATCAGAGTTTTTAAAACTGTAACTAAGTATGTGTAATATAATCCTATTTCTGAAGATACTAAAAGGGTATACACACACAAAATGTCTTAAAGAATATACAAGAAACCTAACAGTGTGAGCTCTAGGAATAGCAGAACACGGAGAGAGGGACTTTTGGGAAGTAGATGTTTTTAGTTCTAAGAACTGCACTGGATAGTGTAGAGAATGCAAAAATATCAAATGGTCTCTCAAAAGGTAGAGAAATTCACAATCATAGAAGTCAAATGGGAAAGTGGTGACAAGCTGCTTGGAATGTTACAAAAACACTCTGAATATCAAAAAATAAAACCAGCTTTGTAATACTTTCTACCAACAATAAGCCACAGCCAGACAGTTCATGTTTAGTGTGAAAAGTAAACAATCTCAGCATAGCTCCAGATAAGTCCACGAATCTCGTGCTATAAAATACAATGTTTGCATCCCCCTACAAGCTCATCCATACATGTTGGTGAAATACTAATTTTCTACTTAGAGTTTCTTTTTCCCTATTCCAAAACATTTAAAATGCATTTAGTTTAAGTTTCATGTCAAGTCAATCAATAAAAATTAGTGAACGTTATTACATGATGCTAGATTTATTTCATAAACACACACCACTGAATTTTAAATAAAAATTATGCAGTACAAACTCACAAAGTAAAATTTGAACTGGATGATATACTTTACTACAGAAATAAATAAAAGGAAACAGAGATGAACTGCAGATTTATATTGAGAAATCATTCCAACAGTAGTATTCATAAATGTTACTAAACATGTTCTTCTTTTTTAATTAAATCATTTTTAAGTGACCACGCCAAGAACAGAGAAAACAATATCTAAGGGCTTCAGATGTTTAAAGGCTGGAAAAGACTCAAAACCATGTAGTAACTACTACCTCCCCCTCTGGGCGAGTTTCAGAATACAAAACCGAAACTACATCAGAAAACACCCTCAATTATTTAATCTTTCTTGAATGAAATTTCTGGGTGAGTCTACAGCCTCCCCAGACTCCAAAGTCCTGAAGGCTAGGAAGGGTCCTCCTAATGGCTAACATAAATCACGTCAGTTAAAGGGTGTGCTCATCAGTGCAAAGGAAGAACTGACACCCTTGACTTTTACAATATCCCTTACCAGCAGCAGCCTTCCCTGGTCCAGGCTACGTAACTCTAGTTTCTTTCATTTCTACACATGGGTCATCCCTGAAGCAAAGACAACTTTTAGGAATGGGATCATTGATTTTTAAAAGAAACTTTGTAGCCAGATTCATTTTACATACCTGAAAAATTCAAAGTTGAGACAAGCCTTTGGCAAGAAAAACTTATCATCTTGTTTGAACCAGAGTTTGCTCATAGCTGTATCCTGTGATGGAGAAACAATCTGGTTAATAAAATATGGGCACATTTGGCAAAAAGCTCAATCAAACTACTCTTCAAGAGGAGTAGGAGAGGCAATGTTGAGAGTTTCATGGCCTTGAGGCATACTCAGAGGGTCTCCAGGTGGGAAGGTGAAGAAAGAAAACTGCTGATTCTGGTAGCAGAGAGAAATCACCCTTCTGTCTCCCCTGGGTGAGGGAGATGGGGGACACAGCAGAGGAAGAGATAGACTGGAGAAGCCAATACCAAGTGTCCTATCCCTGTCTTTCTGAACACTGAGAGGCAGACGCAGGAGTCCTTAGCGGAGTGCGGCAGCCAGCCTTCAAGGGGGGCTATAGCAATCCCTACCTGTTGGCATTCCATCCCTGTATAGTTGTCTCTCCCACAATGAATCAGGATTGGTCTATGTGAGCAAGACTATGACAGAAGCGATGGCATGGTACCTCTGAGATTAGATTCTAAAAGACATTATGGATTCCATCTTGATCACCCTCTTTCTCTCTTGAATCACTCACTTTGGAGGAAGCCAGCTTCCATGTCAAACAACTCTACTGAGAGACCTATGTGGTGAAGAGCTAAGGCCTGCCAACAACCACAAAACTGAATTTAGAAGAAAATCCTTCAGCCCTAATTGAGCCTGCTGAGATTATAGCCTTTGACTATAATCTAATAAGAGACCCTGAGCCAGAATTACTCAACTAAGCTACATCCAGATTCCTGATCCTCAGAAACTGCATGGAGATAAATGTTTTCAGTTCCTAATTTTTGGAGGAATTTGTTATGTAGTAATAGATAACACAGCCAGAGATGAACAAATAAGCCACTACTTTAACTCTCCACTTCACTCATACTGTATTAAAAACTCTTGAAACTCTGACAAGAGATATAAATGTTCTCCTTAGTTTACTTTGAGAAGACCTATTTAAAACAAACAACAAAAAATAGGAGAGGTAAACAAGCTTTCTCTTTGAATAACCTAACCTCTAATTCATTAAAATGTCATTTTTTTCTTCTCAAACTTTTAATTTATATTCAACATACAGTGCAATATTAGTTTCAGGAGAATTCAGAGATTCATCACTTACATACAACACCCAGTGCTCATCATAACAAGTGTCCTCCTTAATACCCATCACTCACCGAGCCCATTCCCGCCACCTCCCTCCATCAACCCTGTTTGTTCTCTATCTTTAAGAGTCTCTTATAGTTTGGGGGCACCTGGGTGGCTCAGTTGGTTAAGCGACTGCCTTCGGCTCAGGTCATGATCCTGGAGTCCCTGGATCGAGTCCCGCATCGGGCTCCCTGCTCAGCAGGGAGTCTGCTTCTCCCTCTGACCCTCCCTCCTCTCATGTGTGCTCTCTCAAATGAATAAATAAATAAATAAAATCTTTAAAAAAAAAAAAAGTCTCTTATGGTTTGTTTCCCTCTTTTTAATTTTCATCTCCTCCCTCCCCCATATGTTCACCTGTTTTGTTTCTTAAATTCCACATGAATGAAACCATATGGTATTTGTCTTTCTCTAACTTATTTCACTTAGCGTAATACACTCTAGCTCCATCCACGGGGTTGCAAATGACAAGATTTCATTCTTTTTGATGGGTGAGTAATATTTCATTGTATATATGTGCCACATATTCTTTATCCATTCATCAGTTAATGAACATTTGGGCTCTCTCCATTGTTTGGCTAGTGTTGATAATGCTACTATAAACACTGGGGTGCATGTATCCCTTCAAACATGTATTTTTATAACCTTTGGGTAAATACCCAGTAGTGCAATTGCTGGATTATAGGGTAGTTCTACTTTTAACTTTTTGAGGAACCTCCATACTGTTTTCCAGAGCAGCTGCACCAGTTTGCATTCCCACTAACAGTGTAAGAGAGTTCCCCTTTCTCCACATCCTCGCCAACACCTGTTGTTTCTTGTGTTGTTAATGTTAGCCATTCCAACAGATGTGAGGTGTTATCTCATCGTGGTTTTGATCCGTATTTCCCTGATGATGAGTGATGTTAAGCATCTTTTCATGTGCCTCTTAGCCACCTGGACGTCTTCTTTGGAAAAATGTCTATTTGTCTTCTGCCCATTTCTTAACTGGATTATTTGTTTTTTAGGTGTTGAGTTTGGTAAGTTCTTAGATTTTGGATACTAACCTTTCATCAGATATGTCATTTGCAAATATCTTCTCCCATTCCATAGGCTGCCTTTTAGTTTTGTTGATCGTTTCCTTCACTGTGCAGAAGCTTTTTATCCTGATGAAGTCCCAATAGTTCATTTTTGCTTTTGTTTCCCTTGCCTCCTGAGACATGTCTAGCAAGAAGTTGCTGCAGCCGAGGTCAAAGAGGTTGCTGCCTGTGTTCTCCTTTAGGATTTTGATGGTTTCCTGTCTCACATTTAGGTCTGTCATCCATTTTGAGTTTATTTTTATGTAAGGTATAAGAAAGCAGTCCAGTTTTCCCAACACCATTTGTTGAAGAGGCTGTCTTTTTTCCACTGGATATTCTTTCCTGCTTTGTTAAAGATTAGTTGACCACAGAGTTGTAGGTCCATTCCTGGGTTTTCTATTCTATTCCATTGATCTGTGTCTGTTTTTGTGCCAGTATCACACTGTCTTGCTGATCACAGCTTTGTAATAGAGCTTGATGTCCAGAATTGTGATGCCTCCAGCTTTGCTTTTCTTTTTCAGGGTTGCTTTGGATATTTGGGGTCTTTTGTGGTTCCGTACAAATTTTAGGATTGCTTGTTCTATCTGTGTGAAGAGTGCTCGTGATGTTTTGATCGGGATTGCATGAAATGTGTAGATTGCTTTGGGTAGTCTAGACATTTTAACAATGTCTGTTCTTCCGATCCATGAGCATAGGATGTTTTCCCATTTCTTTGTGCCCTCTTCAATCTCTTTCATAAATGTTCTATAGTTTTCTGAATACAGAACTTTTACCTCTTTGGTTAGGTTTATTCCTAGGTATCTTACAGTTTTTGGTGCAATTGTAAATGGGATCAATTCGTTGATTTCTTTTCCTGCTGCTTCATTACTGGTGTACAGAAATGCAATAGATTTCTGTACACTGATAGTATATCCTGTGACTTTGCTGAATTCATGTATTAGTTCTAGCAATTTTTTGGTGGAGTCTTTGGGTTTTCTGCATAGAGTATCATGTCATCTGCAAATAATGCAAGTTTGACTTCTTCCCTGCCAATTTGGATGCCTTTTATTTCTTTTTGTTGTCTTGATTGCTGAGGCTAAGACTTCCAGTACTATGTTAAATAGTCTTGTTCCTGACCTTAGAGGAAAAGCTCTCAGTTTTTCCCCACTGAGGAGAGCTATGGGTATCCCCACTGACATCAGCTGTGGGTCTTTCATATACGGCTTTTGTGATGTTAAGGTATGTTCCATCTATACCTACTTTGTTGAGGGTTTTTATCAAGAATGGATGCTGTATTTTGTCAAATGCTTTCTATGCATCTATTGAGAGGATCATATGGTTCTTATCCTTTCTTTTATTAAGCTAATGTATCACATTGATTTATTTGTGAATATTGAACCACCCCCGCAGCCAAGGAATAAATCCCACTTGATCATGGTGAATGATTCTTTTAATGTACTGTTGGATTCAATTTGCTAGTATCTTGAGAATTTTTGCATCCATGTTCATCAGGGATATTGGTGTGTAATTCTCCTTTTTAGTGGGGTCTTTGTCTGGTTTTGGGATCAAGGTAATACTAGCATCGTAGAAGGAGTTTGGAAGTTTTCCTTCCATTTCTATTTTTTGGAACAGTTTAAGAACAGGTGTTAACTCTTCTTTAAATGTCTGGTAGAACTCCCCTAGAAAGCCATCTAGCCCTGGACTTTTGTTTGTTGGGAGATTTTTGATTACTGATTTAGTATCTTTGCTGGTTATGGGTCTGTTCAGATCATCTATTTCTTCCTGTTTTAGTTTTGGTAGTTTGTATGTTTCTAGGAATTTATCCATTTTGTCCAGATTGTCCAGTTTGTTGGCATATTATTTTTCATAATATTCTCTTATGATTATTTGTATTTCTGTGGTGTTGGTTGTGATCTCTTCCCTTTCATTGATGGTTTTATTTATTTAGGTCCTTTCTCTTTTTGATAAGTCTGGCTAAGGGTTTATCAATTTTATTAATTCTTTCAAAGAACCAGCTCTTGGTTTCATTGATCCATTCTGGGTTTTTTTGTTTGTTTCTGTATCATTTATTTCCACTCTAATCTTTATTTTTCCTTCTGTTGGCTTCAGGCTTTATTTGCTGCTCCTTTTCTAGCTCCTTTAGGTGTAAGGTTAGCTTGTATATTTGAGACTTTTCTTGCTTCTTGAGGAAGGCCTGTATTGCAAATATACTTCCCTCTTAGGACTGCCTTTGCTGCATCCCCAAAATTTTGGACTATTGTGTTTTCATTTTCATTTGCTTCCGAGTACTTTTTTATTTCTTCTTTAATTTCCTGGTTAACCCATTCATTCTTTTAGCAGGATGTTCTTTAACCTCCATGTATTTGTGGTCTTTCCAAATTTTTTTCTTGTGGTTGACTTCAAGTTTCATAGCATTGTGGTCTGAAAATATGCATGGAATGATCTCGATCATTTTGTACTTGTTGAGGGCTGATTTGCGTGTGACCCAGTATGTGATCTTTTCTAGAGAATGTTCCACGTACACTCGAAAAGAATGTGTATTCTGCTGCTTTAGGATGAAATGTTCTGAATATAAGTTAAGTCCATCAGGTCCAGTGTGTCATTCAAAGCCATTATTTCCTTGATTTTCTGCTTAGATGATCTGCCCATTGCTTTAAGTGGGATGTTAAAGTCCCCTCCTATCATTGTATTATCAATGACTTTATGTTTGTTATTAATTGATTTATATATTTGGGTGCTAAGCTGGGGGCATAAATATTTACAATTGTTAGATCTTATTGATGGATAGATCTCTTAATTATGATATAATGCCTTTCATCTCATTGTTACAGCCTTGTTTGTCTGACGTAAGTATGGATACTCTGGCTTTCTTCTGACATACATTCACATCCCCTCACTTTCAATCTGCAGGTGTCTTTAGGTCTAAAATGAGTCTCTTGTAGGCAGCATATAGATGGGTCTTTTTTTTTTTTTTATCCATTCTGATACCCTATGTCTTTTGATTGGAGCATTTAGTCCGTTTACATTCACAGTAATTACTGAAAGCTATGAATTTAGTGCCATTATATTACCTGTAAAGTCGCTGTTCCTATAGACTGTCTCTGTTCCTTCCTAGTCTTTGTTACTTTGGGTCTCTCCTTCCCGCTCAAGGGTCCCCTTTAATACTCCTTGCAGGGCTGGTTTAGTGGTCACGAATTCCTTTAGTTTTTGTTTTTCTGGGAAACTCTTTATCTCTTCTTCCATTCTGAATGACAGCCTTGCTGGATAAAGTATTCTCAGCTGCATAATTTTCCCATTCAGCACATTGAATATATCCTGCCATTCTCTTCTGGCCTGCCAAGTTTCTGTGGACAAATCTGCTGTGAACCTGATTCCCTTGTAGGTTAAGGACTTTTTCCCTTGCTGCTTTCAGGATTCTTTGTGTATTTTGTGAATTTGACTATGTATGTCTAGGTGATGCCTGGCCTTTGTTGAATTTAATGGGAGTTCTCTGGGCTTCTTGGATTTCAATAACTGTGTCCTTCCCTAGATCAGGAAAGTTTTCAGTTAATTTGCTCAAGTAAACTTTCTGCTCCTTTTTCTTTCTCATCACTTTGTGGGATTCCTATGATAAGAATGTTACTATGTTTTAAGAAGCTGCTGAGTTCCCTAAGTCTACCTTCATGATCCAATACCTTTCCCTCTTCTTTTCAGCTTCATTTTTTTCCATAATTCTATCTTCTATATCACTGATTCATTTCTCTGCTTTGTTCATCCTCATTGTTATGGCATCCATTAGGGTTTGCATCTCAGTTATAGCATTTTAATTTCGGTCTGACTAGATTCCAGTTATTTTAACTCTACAGTAAGGGATTCTCTAGTGTCTTCTATGTTTTTTTCAAACCCAGGTAGTATTCTTATAATCATTGTTTTAAATTCTAGTGTAGAGGTACCTGGGTGGCTCAGTTGGTTGGGCGTCTACCTTCGGCTCAGGTCATAATCCCGGAGTCCCTGGATGGAGCCCCACGTCCAGCTCCTCGCTCAGTGGGGAGTTTGTTCTCCCTCTGCCCCCCTCCCCCGCTAATGTACTCTCTCTCTCTTTCTCAAATAAAAACACCTTTTAAAAATAAATAAAAGTTGGGGCGCCTGGGTGGCTCAGTCGTTAAGCATCTGCCTTCGGCTCAGGTCATGATCCCAGGGTCCTGAGATTGAGCCCTGCATCGGGCTCCCCACTCTGCGGGAAGCCTGTTTCTCCCTCTCCCACTCCCCCTGCTTGTGTTCCCTCTCTCGCTGTGTCTCTCTCTGTCAAATAAATAAAATCTTAAAAATAAATAAAAATAAATAAATAAATAAATTCTAGTTCAGACATCTTACTTATATTTGTATTGGTTAAATCCCTGGCTGTTACTTCTACTTCCTGTTCTTTCTTTTGGGATGAATTCCGTCTTGTCATTTTGTCGAGAAAAAACAAAAACAAAACAAAACAACAACAACAAAAAATTAGATCCTAGGTGTGTTTGGGTCTGCTTGTCAAAAGAAGCTAGATCCTATTTCCCCTAGAGCTAAAGCTCTGCAGCACTTTATGATCAGTAGACTTGGTACATGCAAGGGGTTTGTGCTGGCCTGGGGGAAGGGCCTGCTGCACTGATTCTCAGGCCTATTTGCCTTGTAGAGATGGGGGGTGTAAGTGGCTCCGATCTCTACTTGATGGTACTGTTTAGCTCACTGAGGTCAGTCAGTGCTGACGGGGTGGGGGTGAGGGGGAAGAATGGGGGATATAGCTCTGCTCTGCTCTCTCATCCCTGCAGTGGAAAACTTGTGCCCACCACTATTCAGGAAGCTCTCACAGAAGAGCAAACAATCACCCCTCTTGTGCCCCAGCTTCCATCAAATCCCTGCCTTCACCCTGTGTCCAAGCTGTTTCATCTCAGGGTGCAGCTGGGTTTCTAAACTCCAAATTTTAGGGACTCCCGCAGCACCACCCCGTGCTGATCCTCTGGGGGAGGATGTCTCCCCACTTTTGCTGCTTGTAGCCAGTCCCAGGAAAGTGGTCACAGGACTGTGAAGCGGTTCAGAGTTTATGGCAAAGCAGAACCAAAAGCAGGCACTAAGACTCCCTGCCCTCAGCTGGTGTCCCTGCTCCTATGCCTGGGAACAGTGCAACACATTGGTGCCACCCTTTCTTCTGTCCGTGGAGAGGTCTTGCTGCCACTCCTAAATGCACTCCAAACAGGGGAACTGTTTCCCCCTGCGACCCAGGGAATCCTCAGACTATACTGTCCACTCCCAGGCATCCACCCTTCCTCCCCACAGGAGCACCACTAAGCCAGGCATGACCCTGCCAGTAGGAGACTTCTAAAACTTCAGATTTTGTGTTCCGCTGCTTATAATACCTTGTGGTAGTCTCCATAAGTAGGGCTCCCTCCCTTCTGCAGCCCCAGCAGTTCTTATCTCCCCCAAATCAACTCTCCACAGCTCCAACCTTCCACAATTCTACTTGTAGACTTGCAGTTTTGTTCTCTCAGTGCTCAGATTGATTTCTTGGGTGTTCAGAATGATTTGATATTTATCTAGCTGTGTTCGAGGAATGAGGCAAGCTTAGGTCCCCTTACTCCTCCGCCATCTTAACTCCTCCCTTAAAATGTCATTTTTAAAGAAAAATGGTTGTCTAGTTAATAATCTAGTTGCTTGAGATAAATTTCAAGTTTCTAAACACTAATTCATCTCATTGAGTTGATCTGAATGTTAGGTCCTTTGAAGAAAAGAAAAAGAAAGATGTAGGTCTACAGTGGTGAGTTTAGAAAGAGAATTTAGGAAAGGGGATGTGCAGTAATAATTTGATCCATTTTTCTACACAATTTACTCGAGGTGTGAAATAATGACACGAAAAGAACATTCTGAAAAAGGGGAAAAAAAAAAGCTCCATTTCTCAATCATCATTCTCAACGGCTTATTAACTTCCTAACTTCCTTGTTCTCATCAACTTCCTAAAGCCACTCTAACAAATTGAGAACTTTTTTTAAGGGCAAGAAATCCAAGAGCTTCCCTTGGATATGCTTTCTTCCAAGGTTTAGAAATTCTCTTTATCTCTAACTTTCATGATGCAGCGCAAATCAACTTCCTTACTTAGTCTTCAGTGAATATGGAAAGTAGGCCAATAACTTTCAGATCTGTGGTTGTACCCCAGACTTCATTTTTTTTTTCTGCGAAGAAAACAATACCCTAGATTCTAAATTGTTTAGTAGTTTGTTTGCTTTAACTTTTCTAGCCTTTTAATATTCCTTGCAGCTATTCTTTCTACAACTTTCTAGTAACTCTTAGGCTGTGAGCCCCCAAAACCAACAGTACCAAATGAAAGAAATCATCTCTCCAGTCCCTCCCGTGTAATAGGTGTATCCCCTAAATTTAAAAATCACCGATTCTAATATGTTACCTTAATAAGAGAAGGGTACGGTGTTGCTTCTTTTTCTAATGATAAAATCTCAAAATTCGTAGGAATAAATTCATTCTTCGTTGGAAGTTTAAATTTACCATTCAGGTCAGCATTTTGCCATTTCTGGATGAATAATGAAAAACACAAAAGCAATTAAAGTTGGATTCAAAAGTTTAAAATAGTCCTTTTGCTTAATATCTAGGCAAATATTAAGGGGATAAATGTCACACAGCTTTTCTTTTCCCCCAAGATCCACTGATGGCTTTTTGTGAAACGTGAGTTGGTCTCTCTGTTACTAATGAACATTTTGTACTTATTCATCTTTCCTCTTTACATATTTCCAAAATGACCAGCTGAGGTTAAGGGGCAATCTGCAACTATAGAAACCTGAAAGACTACTTGGTCTATATGAAGATCACATTGGCTCTAGCTCCTTAAAGAAGGAAGAATAATCTGTACAGGGATATATTCCTGCAACTGGTTGTTTACAGAAGAATTAAACTTTCAGCTGCACTAAATTACTTCCATGTATGGCCTGAAAGCTAGACTAGAGGAGCTTCCTTCACTTCAGTACTGCTCCTTAAGGCCTGGTCCACAACTGTCCCAGATGACCATGTGAACTTCCAAGTGAACCAGTAATTCAAGGTCAAGAACAAAGAGGAGTCTTAAGCCTGCATTGTGCAACAGGGTTGATACAACCTGCAGATTGGATGTGCTCGATGGGCTAGTTCCAAAAGCTAAGTGGGACAGATCACAGGTCAGCGATTGTTGGACTCTTATAAGACTTCATTATTAAAAAAAAAAAAAAAAAAAAAAGCAGCCATGTGCCAATAATCCAGGTTCAGTAATTTGGTCTCCAGATGATCTAGCACGGCCTTGCAACTTCTGCAGTTCTATTCTGGTCCCTGAGTTTATACTTTTTGGCACTGGATGGTGGGGATGTTGGCCGTATTATTTATGAGTAGCAGCTTAGGTCTCCTGAATGGCTAAATAGTAGGGACTAGGAAATACGTAGTAAATAATTTCACTGCTAAACTCCCAGATAAATTTGGGTTGTTTTGTTTTTAATTAAGTCAGCTCTACCCCCAATATGGGGCTTGAACTCACAACCCTGAGATCAGGAGTCTTATGCTCTACCAACTGAGCCAGCCAGGCACGCCCCAGATATATTTGTTTTTTTAAAAAAATCCCATTCAGGGGCGCCTGGGTGGCTCAGTCATTAAGCGTCTGCCTGAGGCTCAGGTCATGATCCCAGGGTGCTGGGATCAAGCCCCGCATCAGGCTCCCTGCTCTGCGGGAAGCCTGCTTCTCCCTCTCCCACTCCCCCTGCTTGTGTTCCCTCTCTCGCGGTCTCTCTCTCTGTCAAATAAATAAATAAAATCTTAAAAAAAAAAAAAAATCCCATTCAGGAGGTGCCTGGGTGCCTCAGTCAGTTAAGCATCCAACTCTTGGTTTAGGCTCAGGATCGTGAGATCGAGCCCCACGTCAGGTTCTTTCCCTCTCCCTCTCTCCCTCCCCAACCCTCCCTCCACTTGCGCACTCTCTCTCTAAATTAAATAAATAAAATATTTTAAAAAAATTCCCATTCAGGGCAGGTTTGTTGTCATCAGAGGTTGGTGAATAGGAGTTCTCTTTTGTTTTAGGATTAATTCATGGGAGATCAGCATTCCTCACAGTTTAGCTAGATGGATATTTTCATACACAAAAGGGCTCCAGTGATCTCCTTCTGTGCTGTGAATAGGTCAGAGAAGTACCAGCAATGATTTTCTTAAACTATTTCTTCTTTTTTCTGTATTACACGGGTACACTTAAGAAATGTCCATTACTCAAGTTTAACTAGACTCTAGTCAGAGCAAGGCTCTCTGGTGTCTTCCCATGAATAAAGGACACAATCTCAAAGATATGGTGACAATGAAAATCAAAAAAGAAAAAATACTAGACAAGTAGATAAGACTCAAAAACAAAATCTGGACTACTGATGAATGGGGTAACATACTATCTAAACACACCTATTTTGAAACAAATTCTAATTCCCTTACACAGACAAAAGGAGCAATGAGACAATATGAGGCATACAATACAGCATCTCCTAAAGTGAAGACAGTGTGCATCCCAGAGACTGTTCCCACCTGTATATACAGCACGACCGTGAGGCCTTTGGACCCTTGTATCTGTCTTTCATGCTCTCTACTTCCATCTCTTCTTGCCTGTTTTGGTGTCTTTGCTTCTCTGTGTACTTTGGACTTCAGTGATCTTTGACTGCATGAAGCTGGGAGTCTGCTTTCAGCCCTGCTGATCTAACAGACACATGAGAAGATGGCCACAGTGCCATTTCTTCATGCAAAAACCTAAGTTCTAGCTCTCCATCTCCTTGTTCACTTTGCTCAGGACAGTACAGACAGCCATGGGCCATCACTCTCCATACTCTGGGCCATGAGTTGGTTGATGTAGAGAGCTCATGCTCCTGTGTGTCCCTCACACATCAAGTTTGTTCACAGATGAGCAAACCCTACCTTAATGACTTCATCTGGTATGGCTTCTTGCTTGTACTGGGTTCCATACCACTCTTCTGTGTGGTCAGTTTTTCCTTCAAAGGACTTGGAAACTATTGCAACCCTAAAAGTAAGTGGAAAAAACAGACAGACACCATAAACTCACGTTGGATACATGAATTTATAGAACCTTACTCATTAAAATATAAATAATATCCAAGAACATGGTGGGCCTCTAAGACCCAGTAAATCCGCTAACACTTAGTCAAAATAGGCAACCAAGTATAGAAGTTTCTGACCATGGTCTCTGTTACCCTTTGGTTGGAGCCCTTCATTTTTAATGTGAAAAACTGTGTGCAGGACTCTTGTGGGTAATGCTACTGACTAAAATTTTAAAAGAAGAGTAGCTAGGGAAAAAAATGGAACAAAGTCAGTTGTAAAATAGTCTTTAAAAAAGCAAAACAAAGTACTCCTTCCAGAAACAGCCGAGGACCAGGGTTAACAAAAATAGCTAACCCCCCCGCCCCAACCCTTGTTGGCTCATCCAGAGATCCAAAAAACCAAAAACACACTTTTATTATTATTCACTAAGTTTGTGCTCTATGGTTTTTTTCCTGCCAGAGACTACCATCAAATATATCTAGTACATGTACATTGGCCTTCATGCTTCTAGAGATAAAGGAAACAAGACCAAGAAACACCTCTCTATCTTCTGATTTGCCAGTTTTTTGTGTGTGTGTGTGTGTGAGAGAGAGAGAGAGAGACAATGCTATTCTTTAATTCTATCTACAAAGAATTGGCTGCTGATATGGTATTCCTGATCTGGCCTAGCTGCCTCTGACCACTTAAGAATATATTCCATAGAAAGAGAGGGAGGAATCATAGGGCTTAATGGATGGAAGAGTTCTGTTATCGTGTCCAGAAGTAGTGATCCATGTTGGCATTTTGAGAATTCCTTTTGCAGGTATACGTGGCGTGTGTATAGAACTCATGTGGCCACATGAAGGATATGTAATGTTTGTTAAGGACACCTATTCAATACATGACAGAGCCTCCTAAGACTCAGCCAGAGAAAGTGCTTCTACTCCTGGTGACTTCCTAAAAAACGAATGGACTGATTCTCAAGGAGAACTCCGAAAACTGGGTTAGGAAGTAAAATAACCTGGTAGACAGGTGGTATTCCTATCTTCTCTTCCAAGAGGTGCCTGATTTTGGACAAGTTTGTTACAAAGGTGGCTTTGGTCTCCCTGAATGATGGCCCACACATCAGAATAATGTACAAACTACTGATGACAACCTGTGAACACTGAAGCATTCATGTGGCAGTGGACACGGCCCCTGAAACAAGAGCACCTTAAACTCTGTCCTGAGAGAGAAAGTGAATAAGCTCAGGGAAGGCTGCCAGGTGCTTTGGAGGATGACTTAGGACACAGAAAGCAACAGACACTGGAGGCTGCTCAGTAATGCTCAGGTTAAAAAGGGGGAGAAGAGAGGCAATTGGTCAGGTACAATTCTAAGGGATTTAGATAGCTGTATACCAAAGTAAAGTGGATGGGTAACATTTGAAATGTTACGCTAGTAAATATGAAATAAACACAGTTCCCTCAAACAAGGCAAACATCAAATACTGTCCTGACAAAGAGGGATACCTTTGCAGAACAAGAACTAGTAGACCACTGAGGAATTTAAAACTGAAACATACAGTGAAAAACTATTTAAAAATAAATTATAAAAGGTAAGCAAGGGGAATAACAGAAGAGACAGAGTATATACACATCAGACCTACACAGAAATCTACAAACCAGAGTGTGAAAGCACAAGAGACTTAAGTTAGGAAAAAAAGAAGAGAAGGCACAATAATCTAAGTATGCCACGGAGAGCTGCAATATATTTAACTGCAGACAGCTGAGAAAAACTAGCACAGATACTGTTACATCCTTAGACTATCTGCTGGAAATCTAATTATGCTTCAAAATAGTCTTGAGTTTTTCTAAGTGTGTGTGTGACAATGCTATTCTTTAATTCTATCTACAAAGAACTGACTGCTGATATGGTACTAACATGGTCCTTAGAAAGAAGAGAGAAAAAGAACTTTTCTTTGTATACCGCAACTTGCAACAGTGAAACAGTGGCTAGAATGAATGCCCACCACTGGCTTCAGGTCAGCCATTTAGAAATGTTCAAAGGTAATGAACAGCTGTTGAAGCTCTACAGAACTCATTCAGAAACAGTAAGCATTCTGACTATAGACATTAAAAGGGAATACGGCTCCCCAGATATGAATTCTCATGAGATTTTTGCAAATAATCCCTGAGAGAGCAAAGGTGGAAAGACATCCAAGAATGAGGAGAGGCTTCACAGGTAATTGTGATGAATTCAAACAGAATTAATAGAGAGGGTACAGATCTGGCCATCAGAAACTTGGATTCTGGTCAAGACTCTGACTTATTTTCTTTGAGATCTTGCCAAAATCACAGTTAAGATCTAAATTAGGCAAGTCTCTGGGCTTCAGTTTCACTACTTTTTAAGTAAGGACTCTAAGTAGATGAACTCTATCCTTCCACTAGAAGAATTCTACAATATCATGATATCAAATCATATTTTCAAAAGACATGCCTCAAAGAAGAAAGAAGGTACAAAAAAAATCTATTGATGAGACCCAAAGCCAAACTTAAAGAATTGTGACAGGAAGGCCACAGTGCTGAAGAAATTGAGGTTCATGAAAAATGCTAAAAAAAACACCTTTTAAAAGGGTTTCTTAAAGAAAGAAGGAATCAAGAAAGATTAGGCTAAAGGCTTAGAGAAGTCAACCAACTTTTATTGAGCCCTTGGTAACTTGAATCTGAAAAAAAACACAGTTCTTACCTGGAAGGACCTCATAATCCAACAGGACACAAGACCTAAAGCAAAATGTGATACACATTTTGGTCTCAGATTGGCAGATGACAGGACTATTGACCTCTTATTTATACTGTTTTTAGAAAAAACATGGGTCGGGGTGCCTGGGTGGCTCAATCCATTAAGCAGTTGCCTGCGGCTCAGGTTGTGATCCCAGGGTCCTGGGATCGAGCCCCACGTTGGGCTCTCTGCTCAGTGAGGAGCCTGCTCCTCCCTCTCTCTGCCCCTGCCCCCCACTTGTGCTCTCTCTCTCCCTCAAATAAATAAAATCTTTTAAAAAAAGAAAAAACAGGGGGCGCCTGGGTGGCTCAGTTGGTTAAGCGACTGCCTTCGGCTCAGGTCATGATCCTGGAGTCCCGGGATCAAGTCCCGCATAGGGCTTCCTGCTCGGCAGGGAGTCTGCTTCTCCCTCTGACCCTCCCCTTCTCGTGCTCTCTCATTCTCACTGTCAAATAAATAAATAAAATCTTTAAAAAATAAATAAATAAATAAATAAATAAAAGAAAAAAAAGAAAAAACATGGGTCTTTAAACTGCAAAGGTGGACCAAACAACAGAAAAAAAGGGGGTTGAAACCCAGGCCAGGATTAATGAGTGAGCCAGCCAAGTAAATGAATTCACATCTCCAACGCAGATCATTCACATTCTCTGATGCTTAGGCAACTAACAAATCCCAGGTAGGATCACTGCCCATCAACTTTTAGAAACACTGGAGGACAGGAGAAGAGGCAGAAGATGGAGATGGACAAATGCTCTAATTTTCAGAAAGGGAAAGGAGTAGAGCCTAAAAAAGTGTAAGCCAGTGGTTTAGGCACTGACCTCTCACAAAAGTCAACTGTCAGACTACCAAACATTTAGACAAGAAGACAATTATCCTAGGACCTGCACAGATTCAGCAAGAACTCCTCCTAAACAAAGATTTACTTATGACTTAGGCAGGGGATGTGGCCAAGACTCTATAGCTGTACTTGTAGATTTAATTTGGCAAAATGGAAATCCTGTCGCATGGTACAACATAGATGAACCTTAAAGACATTATGCTAAGTGAAATAAAGATACATTGTATGAGTCCACTGATATTAGATATGTAAGTAGTCAAATTCATGAAAACAAAGTAGAATGGTTGTTACCAGGAGATGGTAAGAGGGAGAAAAGAGGACTTGTTTAATGGGTACAGTTTCAATTTCACAAGGTGAATAAGTTCTGGAGATCTGCTTCACAACAATATTAATATATTTAACAATATGAATATAATACTGAACTGTACACTTAGAAATGGTTAAAACTGTAAATTTTATATTATGTGTTTTTTTTTTAAAGATTTTATTTATTTATTTGAGAGAGAGAGAATGAGAGAGAGCACATGAGAGGGGGGAGGGCCAGAGGGAGAAGCAGGCTCCCCGCCGAGCAGGGAGCCCGATGCGGGACTCGATCCAGGGACTCCAGGATCATGACCTGAGCCGAAGGCAGTCGCTTAACCAACTGAGCCACCCAGGCGCCCCTATTATGTGTTTTTTTACCACACAAAAAAGACATCCTCTGAACATATGTGTGTGGGCCTATTTCTGGACTCTGTTCTATTCTAATGATTTCTTTTTGATCCTCAGGCCAATGCACAATGTCGTAATTAACGTAGCTTTATAGTTAGCCTCCAAATCCAATAGTTTGAGTCCTCCAACTTTTGTTTTTATGTTCAAGAGTGTTATGGCTGGGCACCTGGGTGGCTCAGTTGGTTAAGCAACGACTCTTGATTTCAGCTCGGGGCATTATCTCAGGGTCCTGGGGTCGAGCCCCCTGTCAGGCTCCAGGCTCAGCATGGAGTCTGCTCAAGATTCTCTCTCTCTCCCAATGCCCTTCCCCCCCACCCCATACTTGCTCTCTCTCTACGATAAATAAAGAAATCTTAAAAAAAAAAGAGTGTTATGGATAATCCAGGTCCTTTGTATGCCCATAGGTATTTTGGAATCAGTTTACCAATTACTAAAAGGAAAAACGGCTACTAGGATTTTGACTGTGATTACACAGAGTCTATGAATCAGACTGGAGAGAATTTAATAGCAAATCTCCTAACAAGGTCTTTAATTTCTTTCGGCACTGTTTTGTAGTTTATGTTGAAGTCTTGCTTATATTTGATTAAATTCATTCCTAGTTATTTACATTTTTGTTGCTATTGTAAATGTTTTCTCTTTCAATTTTGAAATAATTACAAATTCATAGGAAGTTACAAAAATAATAGAGGGAGGTCCCGTGTACTCTTCACCCAGTTCCCTCAATGGTTAATTAACTCTTACATTAATTATAGTAAAATACCCAAACTAGGAAAATGGCATTGATAGAATGTGTACATAGAGTTAGTTCTATGTCATTTTATCATATTTACCACATTGTGTAACTACCAATAATATTTCTTTTAATTTTCCCATCGTTTGTTGCTAGTACATGTCTGGAAAAGTGCAAACAACGGTAACTAGGAAAAAGACTTTGATGGAATAGTTCTGTCAGAAGGATTTTTCTTCTTCAAAAACTTCTACCAGATTTTTGATTTTATTCATAAAATGACTGTTCCAAAAAACATATTTACTCAATCTCCAAGTTCCCAGGAGAATTTTGGAAATATGTGCTGGACAGAGGAAAAAAATAAAAAATGCAAAATATGTGCCCCTTAAGTATATTCCTAGTATTATTTCACTTTGGAAAACATGGATGAAATTCAATTTTGAGGCAGAAACATCATGGGATAGTTCCTCAGCTCTTTAGGGCTGAACCTCCTCTAATAAGAATATCTGTTACTGTAAGAGCTCCTCCAACTTTTGATCTCTTGGTTAATCACTGATCAGTGAGAAGGATTCTGAGACTGTAATACGTCCACTTAAGAAAAAAGAGGGTGTCCTCACTTGTTTATGATTATGAAGCCAGATATGTAATCTGACACCTTGGGTATTTGAGTTAGGATGAAGTCAGGTTAAGATGATCTATTATTACATTTTATTCATGATAATGAAATTATGATTATTATTTTAAGATTGATTTATTTGTTTTAGAGAGAGAGAGTGGGAGAAAAAGAGAGAGAGAGAGAGGGAGAATCCTCAAGCAGACTCCCTTCTGAGCATGAAGCCCAATGCAGGGCTCAATACCAGGACCCTGAGATCATGACCTGAGCCAAAATCAGGAGTCAGATGCCCAACTGACTAAGCTATCCAGGCACCTCTTGTTTTGTTTTTTAAAAAAGTCTTCATGTGGGCGCCTGGGTGGCTCAGTCGTTAAGCATCTGCCTTCGGCTCAGGTCATGGTTCCAGGGTCCTGGGATCGAGCCCCACATCGGGCTCCCTGCTCGGCGGGAAGCCTGCTTCTCTCTCTCCCACTTCCCCTGCTTGTGTTCCCTCTCTCTCAATGTCTCTGTCAAATAAAATCTTTAAAAAAAATTAAAAAATAAAAAAGTGTTCATATTTTAGAGATCCTGCCTCAAAATCATCTAGAGTGGAGGGAGGATGAGTGAGGAGAGGGGTAGTTAAAGATAAGAAAGGCTGGTCACGTACTGATTTGCTGATGTTTGGTATTGCTTCATTATACTATTCTTTCTACTTTAATCATGTTCGATAACAAGTTTAAAAGCATTTTATTCACAATTCCAAATTTTCAGCTCCTAATCATTACTGAAAATTTAGTATGTAGCAGTAAAATCTGTAGAGTGACTCACCGGACATTTTCTGGTCTGAGTTTATCGAGAACCATCTCTATTAAGTCAGGTCTAAATTCTTCCAGTAAATATTCAGCCGTGAGCACTTCTTCTAGGGGATAATACTTATTAAAAGGAAAATAGATAGATAAATAAAATATGCAAGGCTACTATAGAGTCTAACTTATTAAAGCAAACAAATCTCTAACACATTAAACCCATTATTTTACACACACACCCCACATCCTCCTTCAATTAAATTTTACTCTGCTGGAAAAATTTCTTTTTTCTTTCTTACCACACTTGAAGCAGTTTCCTGTTGTACAATGATTTTGCAGTTAATCCCCACATACATTTACATGATAGCAAAATCACATTTTTTTTTTCAAGGAAAAGTGTAGTATTTCTGGCTAAAAACTGAATACTTGTTAATGAAGAAAATTTGATAGTGAAATGCTGACACCTATAGGATTCTTAACATAAAGTACATACATTTTTATAAACAGAATTTCCTCTCAAATTTCTATGAATGAAATCAGAAAAGCATTTAGAAAGTTGTTGTGGGGGGAAATAGCTTATATTTTTTGGCTAGGGAAGAAAAATAATGTCGAAGATGCTTTCTATTAGTAAAAGCAACCTCCAATACACTCAGACTGATTCATTCATTCAACAAATATTTAACGAGTATCTACTCTGTGCCAGGCAAGATAGATCATGTCCCTGCTCCCTAAGGAGCTTATAATTTTTTTTTTATTTTTGCATACAATAGTACATTTAGTAATGAAGACTCAAGGCTGAACTAAAATACTAA
This sequence comes from Mirounga angustirostris, assembly GCF_029215605.1. Lineage (NCBI taxonomy): Eukaryota > Metazoa > Chordata > Mammalia > Carnivora > Phocidae > Mirounga > Mirounga angustirostris. The sequence continues at coordinate 120,842,854 of NW_026991714.1, forward strand.
ACAACAATGAACATGTAAGTTAGGAGAGGAAGTGAACAGAGTTTTAAAGTTTTTTGTTTTTAATTCCAGTATGGTTAACATAGAGTGTTATATTAGTTTCAGATGTACAAATACAGTGATTCAACAATTCTATATTACTCAGTGTTCATCAAGATAAGTGCACTCTTAAAAAAAAAAAAAAAAGATAAGTGTACTCTTAATCCCCTTCACTTATTTTACCCAAGGAGCTTATATTGTAATTGGGAGGGAGGTAGACAGTAAACAAATAGTGTCATTATAGTGATAGGTGCTATGAATTAAAAAGGGGCGGGGCATGACTGGGATGTCAGGGAAGGTCTCTGTGAGGAAGAGACACCTAAGTGGAAATCCAAATGATAAGAACCCCAGTCATGCAAAGACAAGAGAGAAGAGAGTTCCAGGTAGAGAAAACAGCAAATGTAAAAGGTACTAAGAGGGAGGAACAAACTTAATGCTTGAAGATCAGGCAGGCAGGCAGCCAGTATAGCTGGAGGAGAATGAGAATGGGAGGGATGAGCTGGGGAGTTATATAGAACATGGTTAGAGAGACAGGCTGGGGCCAGATCACCTTGTAGGCCAACGTGACATTTTGGATTTTATTCGAACTCTGACAGGAAACTACTGAGGACTTGACACAGAGAAGAGAAACAATCTGATTTTGGTTTTCAAAAGATTACCAAGACTGGGATAATAAACTATAGTGTAGAACAAGAGGGAAAACCGAGATCCCAGGTAAGAGATTATAATGGTAGTCAAGGCAAGAAATGATGGTAGCTCAGACTAGGGTGGTAGCAACAGAAATGGAGAAAAGTAGATGATCTATATAGCTTTCACATAATTAGCAATTGACACATTGTAGAATTGAAAAATATTTAAATCGAAGAAGCAAAATGCCTCTGTATGAAAAATCCTATAGATGATAATTTTTAGGATGATGAAAATTAAGATTTTAAGCATTGCTTGGCATCAAAGTTTGCCTGGTTGCTACAAAGTCTAAAGTTTTATACTGCAGCTTCCTTATCATTCATGTAGTACTAAAGGTAATATATGCAGGATCACAAAAATACTCTACATACCAATATACATATAAAATAACAAACTTACATGCAATATTCCTGCAATCTTAGAGGTATAGCCCCGTGGCCTCTCTTTATCTTTAAACCTAAATGCAACAGCATTCAAGTCCTAAAATGTAAAATTAATCCAATTATACATAAGTCAACTACTATTTAGAAATACTTTAAGAAAAAAAGGTTCTTTCTGTAGTGTTTAGTTTGCACTACAGACTTTCTACTCCACATTTAACTTTATCAGAAAAAATCGGCTATGCTTGATTTAGAAATGTACAGAACATGAATGAAAATAACCAAAACAGAATAGGATTCTTTAGCCTAATTACTGAAACTATTAGTCAAAGAATTAGGAAAACTGGAAGAACCTTGCAAGATCAACAGTTGCACAGATGATCATTTTGTTGATCCATTCAGAGAACTGCACCCAGATTAGAAGTTCCTGTCCTAGGTTCCACAAGCAGAGTATCCCTTTAAACTTTTACCTAAGTAAAAAGGATTTCTCTCATCCTAAAATACATTTCAGAATCTCAATAGGCCTTAAATATAAAGCACATATTTTTATAAAACATTTAAAAGAAGGCTTTAAAATTCTGGAAGGGGTTGCCTGGGTGGCGCAGTCAGTTGAGCATCCAACTCTTGGTTTTGGCTCAGGTCGTGTCTCAGGGTTGTGGGATTAAGCCCTGTGTCTGCCTAAAACACTCTTTCTCCCTCTCCCTGTGTCCCTCTCCCCTGTGTGCTCTCTCTCTCTCTCAAATAAATAAATCTTTAAAAATAAAAAAATAAATAATGAAATTTTGAAAGACAGAGAACTTTTGTTTTATTAAAAAATAATAAGGGACAGCCAGGCTTTTCCATACATACAAGAACAATAAAATCATTTTTAAGAACACAATCATATAGGGGCGCCTGGGTGGCCCAGTCGGTTAAGCGTCTGCCTTCGGCTCAGGTCATGATCCTGGGGTCCTGGGATCGAGCCCCACGTCCGGCTCCCTGCTCAGCAGAGAGCCTGCTTTTCCCTCTTCCTCTGCCTGCCACTCTGCCTACTTGTGCTCTCTATCTCTCTGTCAAATAAATAAATAAATAAATCTTTAAAAAAAAACCACAATCATATATATAAAACAATTCACAATTTCTTTGAAAGTTCATTGTAGATTTTTGTCAGCAGATCTGAAAATGACAGAGGCTCATGAAGCTTCAGGCAAACAGTAAGGTACACCCTGACAGATATTAAGCTCAAGAAACTGCTGGCTTTCTTCTGAGGGATAGAAAAGCAATGTCTTTTTCCCTCGGAAAAAAAGATTACTTGATGCCTTAGCCCTAATTGTGCCCCAGATAGCCAATCAAAGTAGTACAACTAAGCTTTAACTAAAGCTACTACGCATTGCAAGATTTTAGAGTTTAAATAACAACAAAAACCCCCAAAACTTTAAGTTTCACTGAGCCTTAAATTTAAATTAATTCACATATATATGTTTTCTGAAAAATTTCCTTAAGAAAAATTTTAGTGAAACAAAATTACCTTGCATTCTTGGAAAACCCATTCTTGAGGTCCTTCTGCACGTAACTTCTGAATGTATTGAAACATGTGCAAAATTATATCTTCAACGTGTACTGGGAAAAAAGGGGCATACTTAAAAACCATTCAGTCCTTGAATCCATCAAATCAGTGAGCTCACTCCTAAGGTAAAGTCAGATGAGTAGAAACCAGAGACTGGTTTTAGGGTCCCACACACAGGGCCCTCCAGGGTCTGGGATATGTGACAGAAAGGACTTTGGGGAAGTTAATGAGCCAATGAAAAGCTAAGTACACATTTCACAAGTGCAACATAATGACAGGTCATTAAGAAGAAAAAATCATTCATGAAATGAAGGCCAAGTTGCGCATGAAAAATAAAATGGATGAATTATACGAATTAAAGGTTTTATGGCTTTACAACATAAAACAGATCCACAGCATGAAGAAATTTTAGAAAATGTATCATAAGAAGTCAATTTTCATTAAAAAACCAAAAAGGTCAATACTTACATATTCCTTCCTCAGTCAGGTCCACATTAATGATAAAAAACATAAAACCTCGGGCTCCTTCCTTCTGTCCACCAACAAGAGTATTTACCCAGCCTGTAACATTCAAAGGAAATCAAAACAGGGTTGTATGTGTGGTTTCTTTTAAGACAAAGAATGTTCTTTTTAATTTATACTATATGTTCCCAAGATATTAGAATGGACCACTTGCAGAAAAGAGCAGAAAAATGGGTTCAGAAAAACCATTTCAGACACTGTGGAAGACTGATGGGATTTTTTGGGTTGGGAGGTTCCTCAGGACTCTTCAAGTCAGTTCCCAGGCAAGAGTAGACTACCATGCTTAAGTATTATATAAAAGCAGAGCCTGAGTTGAGAGGGGCTTTGGAAATCATCTACTGACTAGATCCTAGTACACCCTCTGGTCTGAAGGATAAGAGCAAGCAAATAAATAAGGTATACTGTTATTTCAGAGATGGTGAAGAATACCCAATGTGAGCTTTTACTTTCGAACCTCTCTGTTATTTAAAACATGTAGCACAGTATCTTTTGAAAAATCTAAACTTCACTGCACAATTCTGAAGGGTAAAACAATTATGGGGGGGAACCCAAAGCAAAAAGAACAAAAGCGCACTAACAACTACCACCTCACTCTCCCATAGACCCCAAACCAACCTACCCACAAATGCTCCTTCACACAAAAAAATCTAGGAGAAAACGAGAGCCAGAGTAAAAGGATGTGGGGTACTACACTCAGAAACTGGTGCCCAAAAGACTTACCCTTTGACTTCAGTTCTGATAACAGACTTCCAGGACCTTCATGACCAATGAGATGACCAAGATAATGGCCAGGATTTGATTTGTAGTATTTCTGAAGGTCAGGTATGGGAAAAGTCACATAAAGATTCCTAATATCCTTAATGGGTACTATTTTGTAAAGTTGCTGGAAAAAAAATAATCAAGAAAGATTAGCTATATCAACTGCTACTGAATAAAATATTTATAAACTATGAAGAATACAGATTTTCATGGAAAAATCCCAAATTCAAAAGAGAATCAATTGCCAGAGAAAACTGTACTGACCACAAAAAGTAACTGGCCTGGGCTCTCTCTAAGTGGACTTTCATTACAGTTGGTGCACAGCCTATTTCTGGTCCCCTCGACCATGCGGCTCAATATGCTTGCCTTCTGGCACTGGAGAACAGCTTCTACAGTTTATCAAGGCTCTAACTACAAAAACTACTTTTAGCATGCAAAGATCAGGTATCCGTTGATATCTTTTTGGTGAAACATTATCCCTAATAAATGTGAAACTGATTCAATTATTCAAACAAATATTAAAAATTGTATAAACAGGGGTGCCTGGGCAGCTCAGTCATTTGGGTGTCTGCCTTGGACTCGGGTCATGGTCTCTGGGTCCTGGAATCAAGCGCTGTATCAGGCTTCCTGCTCAGCGGGGAGTCTGCTTCTCTCTCTTTCCCCCTTTGCCTCTCCCCACCACTCGTTCTCTCTCAAATAAATAAAATCTTAAAAAAAAAAAAAGGATGAAAAAAACCTGTATAAATAAACCTTTCAAAATTTTTCATCTACACTTTGGTAAACTAGGCATATATTATGTCCATGAATTAAAAAAGAAAAAATATCAGAAATACATGCACTTACTTTAAGATGTTCTTCTTGGAAAGGGTGTTCAGGAAATTCTGGCAGTGGGACATTTTTGTTCTCAACTTCAGAAAATAACTTTACCACCAGATTAGTCAAGTTGTCTAAAGATTCTGTAAGAAAACAGACAATAAAAACAGAACTTAAACTATCATAACATGAGAGGTAGTATTTAAAACCTTAAGATCATATATACATATATAAAATCACTATGATTTTTACCTTAAACTTACACGTTACATGTCATTTATATCTCAATAAAGCTAAACAAAACCTTAGGATCTCCTGAAAAACCTTCCGACTATTAAAAAGAAAATCTACGATTTTTTTAAAGCTTCATCTGATGAAGTTGAAGCACTCCGTTCAACCCTGTCAGTGCCTGTGTAACTTCTAAAGCTAAGCAATACCAATAATGATGATAACTCACACATGTCTAGCTCTTTACAGTTTAAAAACTGTTCCACAAATGTTTCTTGCAATAAATTTAAAACACGTATTAAAGACGGTAATAGAATAATTGGCTGCACTTGGAAAACTATTTGATCTACAATTGCCAACAGGCACATACTAAACCATCAGCTGATAGATTATAACATATACTTTACAAATAGACACAATCTAATAAGCCCATTGTTAAAAGTCAAATGTTAGAGTCTGTGAGTGATTCTGTGGGGAAAGAGTACAAAATGATAAAAAGAATCTTGGGTGGGGAGACTAGAGGACCTGGATCCTAACCCTGGCTTCCCCAACCATATCAACTGACTACCTGGACAACCTGGTTAACCACTTCAGGTTCTGTAAAATGAGAACACTGGGTGAGATAATCACAAGTCTCTTCCAAGGTCTAACATTACATGATTCTGTATCATGATGTGCCAAACTCATTCAAAGACTTGTAATTGTTGTTAGAATGATATGGCCACTTAAGCTATTCTATGTTATCGCCTACCTATATTCTTTTATAGAGTTATACTTGAAAAGCTTATAAAGATGTATAATATGTTCACTGCAGCACTGTTTATAACAAAAACTGGAAATGACCTAAACATCTATGAGCATGTGAATATTATGAAATGTCTATACATTAGAATTTTATGCAGTCATTAATAAGGGAGAAATCTCTATGTGCTGATACAAAAGTATCTGAAAGCCCTATGAAGTGAAAACTGCAGGCAATCTCAATTTTTTAACAGGCACACTTACATGTGAGTATATTAACAAAATCCCACTTTTGGAAGTATAACAAGAAATGACTTAAGGTGAAATATCTGAGGAGAGGGCATTGTCATCACAGGATGGGAGGAAAGAGAAAAACTTGATTTCTACTTTATACCTTTCTATGTGGGATAAATTTTCCATGTACACATATTTCCATCATTCAAAAAATTAAAAAGTGAAAAAAGGTTCTTTTTTTTTTTTTTTTTAAGTAATCTCTATGTCCAACATGGGGCTTGAACTCATGGACCCTGATATCAAGAGTGGCATGCTCTACTGACTGAGCCAGCCAGGTGCTCAAAAGGTTATCTTTTTATAAACAAGATAACCCGTCACCTTGATTCTGTCTCCTCAAGAATAGGTTATTTATAAATGGTATAAACATTCATCACCTGTTACTGTCAGGAAGCATTTGGATCAAGTAAGAAATTTCCCTTGATATTCTATGACCCATTTTGAACTTTTCCATGAACTCTTTAGAGAGCACTTAATCACTATTTGAGATTTGCCTTTATATCGTATGAAATTCTTTTAGCCCTATGAATATGGGCATTTGCACTTTACTTATTAAACATACATATTTTTCCTTCAATTTTTTGATATGTATGCAGGACCTCAAAATGTCCAGAGCCAAATATGAGGTGGACCAGTGGCTGCTTGTTAAATGACAAGGGATGGAGTGGGTGTATCTGGAGAAAGAGATGGCAGAGATATCTTTATGCACAGATGGAACATATGACTTGAAACAAGGTGGGCAGTAAACAAAGGTTTATCAACCTGAGGTGCTGGCTACAGTGAGGCCCTTTAGACTAAGCAAGGTTCTACCAGGTGGGCCTTTCGAGTATTTCTACCCTAAAAGCGTAAGTTCACAGTATAGCTTTTTAAAGGTACAGCAGCTATCTGATACTGCAGTCTGTCTTCCCCACTAAGCAGTGCGCTACTGGAGATCAGGGAACTGAGTCCCTTTCATCGTTACATCGTGAGGACTTGGCAATCCCAGTGTCTGTACTTGATAGTTACCTACTTGCCAAGTTTCCAGGTAATTAGTGCTGCCACAACTAGAGGGATGATCCCGTGGGAGAACAGAGAAAAACCTTTTTGTCCCTTTGTGACAGAGATCCTTCCACATGGTTATTCTTTCTCTCCCCTCATCCTAGAAGAAGGAGCGGATTTTCTATTAATCCTCTGAGAGATCCTGTTTCCTCCTCATACCTCTTGTGCTGCAAGGACACCTCTCCCAGGTCCCTCATCAAGTCCACTGAGCTCAGCACAGGTCAGTCACACTAGGAGAGTGATGTGTATGCAATCAGAGAACTGAAACATCTGTTTCTTTTAGACACTTACTCTGTCACTTCCAATAAACAGGGAACAAGGAAGGCAGGCCTGCTGCCTGATTCATCTGTTGTCATTATCACTCGCCCAATAAGTGCTTACTGAAATCAAGTGTTTTTCATCTCAATACAACACAGACAAAAATATTCCCAGGACTAGGCTCTAAATACCAAGTGATATTTAACACTCTAGAACTAGCTACTGTTAGCAAGCACACAGAATTATAGAGACACTTTTTATTTCATTGGCTTCACTCCTTAGACCCATTTTATACCCTGGCTCTTATTACCAACTTAAAATATATGTTGCTTATTTTCTACTTACAAATGTAACATTTGCCAAAAGTAGAAAACTAACAACAAATGTAAAAAGAAAGAAACAAAAGTCGTTCATAATCTTATGCTTATGGGATGCTTAAAAGTAGCTACCGTTTATGAAGCATTTGCTATGTGCCAGGCACCATGCTAAACACTTCTGCATTATCTTGATTAAACCTCCTAACAGGTTATGAGGTAACACGCCTCCATTTTAAAAATGTAAAAACTAGAGTTCAGAGATCTGAAGTAACTCTGTTAGCTCAAGGCCACACAGCTAAGTAGGTGGTATATCTGGAATTCAAACTCAAACTGTAAGAGTCTAGAGCATGAGTTCTCAACTACTATATCACATTAAATTTCTAGTATGTTTTTCTATTTTGTCTTATGTCTATACCATGTATGTCTATTATAATTTTTTATAAATCCCCAAATGGATCATATAGCACATAGTTTTTAGAGTGCTTTTGCTTTCTATTGGACACATTAAGAATATTTTCCCATGGGGGCGCCTGGGTGGCTCAGTCATTAAGCGTCTGCCTTTGGCTCAGGTCATGATCCCAGGGTCCTGGGATCGAGTCCCACATCGGGCTCCCTGCCCCGCGGGAAGCCTGCTTCTCCCTCTCCCACTCCCCCTACTTGTGTTCCCTCTCTTGCTGTCTCTCTGTCAAATAAATAAATAAAATCTTTAAAAAAAAAAAAGAATATTTTCCCATGCTATTAAAACAGTCATAAAATTATTTATTCATTCAATATATATTTTACCATGTGCCTATGATGTGTCAAGCACTAACTCACGCACTGGGGACAAAGTAGTGAACAAAACAGCTTCTATTCTCAAGTAAATTACTTTCTAGTATGGTGGGCAATGATAAATATTTAATATTTCAGGTGGTAATAAATGTTGTAAAGAAAAATAAAGCAGGTAGGAGAATAGAAAGTGAGAGAAGAGATGCAATTTTCTATAAGATGCCCTATTACATAGCTATAACATCATTATTTAACCCATCTTCTATTAATGAACAATCAGATCGTTTCTAACTTTTCACTAATACTATATTGACAGAAATATCCTACTGCATCAACTTTTTGAACAACTCTGGTTATTTCCTTAGATTGCATTTCCAGAAGTAAAAACAAACTTTTTAAGGATGATGCACCATGCTAACCTGTTCTCCAGAAAGTCTAGAACAATTGCATAAATGGTATACATCATCACCAATACAAAAGGGCACTGCTCCTCCATAATGAGTATTACTTAAAAACAAAATTATGGTAATTTAACAGGAGGAAACACTATCTTGTCTTACTTAATTTGCACTTAAAAAGTCAAACCTTTATATGAAAGCAGCCCAAGTGTCCATTGATAGATGAATGAAGATGTGGTGTATATATACAATGGATTATACTACTCAACCATAAAAAAGGATGAGATCTTACCATCTGCAACAACACCGATGGAGCTAGACAGTATAATGTTAAGTGAAATAAGTCAGTCAGAGAAAGACCAGTACTGTATGATTTCACTCATATGTGGAATTTAAGAAACAAAACAAAGTGTGGGGGGGCGGGGAGGAGAGAGACAAATCAAGAAACAGACTCGTAATGACAGAGAACAAACTGATGGTTACCATGGGGGAAGTTGAGGGGGATGCGTGAAATAGGTGATGGGGATTAAGGAGTGCACTTTTGTGGTGATGAGCACTGGGTGATGTACGGAATTGTTGAATCACTATACTGTACACCTGAAACTAATATAACACTGTATATTAACCAACTGGAATTAAAAACTTTAAAAAATAAAATTAAAAAATAATAAGAAAATAAATAAAAAGTCAAACCTTTGTTTATATTGCAAATCATTTTTCCAGTGTATCATCATCTGCCTTTTTTTCCCCCCGTTATCTGCCTTTTAATCTTGTTCCTAGTTTTCTGAATTGTTACAAGGTCAAATCTGTTAATCTTTCCCTTTATACTTCCTTTCTTTGCTTTTATATGTTTATAGTACCTACTAGTAATTTATATTTTTCTCAGGTCTTCATTTTAAATCATCTATACTCCTTTTTAGAACACAGAGTTAAAAACAAAATTCCTTGTTCCTTCTCCAACAAGGAAATCATTTTCAAAAGCCTCTGAGCAGATAAAAGGCCATATATCCTTCTCCCAACACTTTCAAAGAGCCAAATGGAAAACTTAAGATTATCCAATTCTATGAAAAATTTTAAGGATTCTTACCTCGACCTAACACACAAATAGCCATTAAGTTGGATGAATAATAAGTAGAATGGAATTTCAGTAGCTCCTGTCTTACATCAATGCCTTCTTGGTTTGGTCTAGTCTCTAAAGTATATTTGTTACCTGAAAAGGAAGAAAAACATTTCTTAGAAAAAGAAAAATATGTGGACTTTAAAGTTATGGAATTATTACTGACATTGCTATAAAGTAAACTTAAAAAACAGAGTTCTAGCTAACATACATAATGATTAATTAATATGTCTGAACATAAGCTGGATAAACAGGAAAGAAGAACACAAATTAATAACATTTTAAACTACAGAGAGTCTTCCCTCAGGAACTTAAAGGGCTTTATGAAAATTATACAACTTAAAATCCCCATGAGATAGTAGGTATTATGAGCACTTATAGGACAAAATGAGATCTACATGGCCTCCATTCACACTTTAATTTTCAATTCCCTATGTGCTCCATAATTAATTGAAGAAAGTCACTGAGGGATCTTTTTGGAACATGCCAAGTTACTTGTGGAAAGAAATGTACTATTCTTGGCTGAAACATTAAATTTGTGATGTGAATTCTCACGGATTTGATCTAGACTGGTAAAAATAGGATGCAATGCTATTTTTATAAGTCTCAAGCAATGTGTATACATACACACACACACACACACATACATTCATACATACATACCACGGAGATCTCTTAGAAAATTCAATAACTCAATTAGGGTAAGCTAGGCAAGTCAAAAGCAAATGGTCACAATCTCTAAGTACTACCTTGCTAATAAAAATCCTGCCATTTAGAGACTCGGAGATGGAATTCTAATGACTGGTGTCTGCCCAAGAATGGCATCTTGACTAGATATACCCTAAAATCCTCATATAACAACCTTTATTGTTGTTCCTGCTTAAACTACTAAATGGGTTGCTGTATTTCATCTGCAGAGATGAACTGTAGCAGAACACATTCTTGGGGCGCCTTGGTGGCTCAGTCGGTTAAGTGTCTGCCTTCAGCTCAGGTCATGATCCCAGGGTCCTAGGATGGAGCCCCATGTCGGGCTCCCTGATCAGCGGAGAGCCTGCTTCTCCTCCCTCTGCCTACTTGTGCTCTGTCAAATAAATAAAATCTTAAAAAAAATAAAAAATAAAAAATAAAAACCACACTCTTTATATATTTTCTTTCCTTGAGTCATTATAATGGCTGTGCTGAACTGGCATCGGAAGAGTCCCTTTCATTAAGTTGGGTAGCTACAGAGAACCACCAGATAGCGTTCTTAGATCCAGTCTTTAGCCCTGTACAGCTGCACAGTCCTGAGCGAAGATGTCATACCTCAATGCTTGAATCGACAGATCTAGTGGAGAGTGTGTGTAAGCAACAGCCTATCAAGTGCTTGTTAAACTTTTTCTAGTCACAAAGCGATCAAATGTACTCAATATTCGCTAGCAATAGCCTCCTAGCCAAGTTTTCAGGTTCTTAACTAGTCCTCAGTTTCTTACTTAAGATGCAGTTCAATCCCAGATTTGCTCTACTTGGGGTCCTGAGATATGCCCTCACTCTACTTGAGGGATTCAGGTGCTCTTAAAAGTATCCAGAAGAGGGGCACCTGGGTGGCTCCGTCAGTTAAGCGTCTGCCTTTGGCTCAGGTCATGATCTCAAGGTCCTGGGACCGAATCCCGCATCAGGCTCTCTGCTCAGCAGGGAGTCTGTTTCTCTCTTTCTCTCCCTCTCTGCTTCTGCCCCCCACTTGTGCTCACTCTCTCTCTCTCTCTCAAATAAATAAATATAATCTTGAAGAAAAAGCACTTTTTGCTGAGTAATGACTTGAAGTTCACTCATATTAAGGTAAAACTTGAGTACTGATGGTGCCTTCCTTTTCTACTAATTAAAGATTCTAAAAGCCTCCATTCCAGAGGTATTAGTCTTTACAGTTTCCTTAGTTATTTAGACTGCGAAGCTCAGATTTCTATAATATGTGAACTAAATGACACACCAGGACACTCAAGTTTGGAGAAATTAAGCTTTATTTCAATAGACTATAAATGTGATAGTGTGAGATCAAAACCAGATTTTTAGTCTAAATGTCATCTGATTTGCCTACTTACAATCAGATCAATATTCTCGGTTTAAAAAAAGCCCTCAGATCAAAGATTATGAAGACCAAGATCATGGCCTCCATCTAGAACTTAAAAGTTCCCTCAGGTTAGCCAGCTCTAGAATATTCTGCTTTAATTTTAATGCACCTGAATATCCTACCATTCTAGTCCCTATCCTTTATCTTTAGGCCCATTTAAAAAATAAGAAATAGGGGTGCCTGGGTGGTTCAGTCGACAGAGCATCTGACTCTTGGTTTCGGTTCAGGGCATGAGGCTCAGGTCATGATCTCGTGGCTCTGTGCTCAGTGGGGAGTTTGCTTCTCTCCCTCTGCCTCTGCCCCTCCCCTGTGCCCACATGCGCCCGCTCACGTGCACGTACTCTCTTTCTAAAATAAATAAATCTTTAAAAAATTAAAAAAATAAATAAATGTAAAAATAGAGATAAAGTAGGATCATACACCAAACACACTAAAACACAGATCATGGCAAAACACTCACAATGCTATATTAAAATGAACCAAAGAACTGTGACAGAATACTAGACGAGCAAAGAGAATGAATAATCCACTGTTTATATACAACAATATAAATGAAGTTCACAACCTCAAGGTATAGTGAGAGAAGTCAGACACAAAAGAATATACACTTTTTCATTTCATTTTTAATAAAGCATAAAAACAAGCAAAACTAACCTGCGTTACTAGAAGTCGAACAGAGGTTACCCTTAGTGGATGGATAGTGACTACAAAGGGGCACAAAGAGGGCTAGTGAGGTGCAGGTAATGCTCTGTTTCTTCACTGGTTCCATGGTGTGCTCAGTTTTCGAAAACTCAGTGATTCATACATAAATAATAGCAGAACATTCATCTACTTGATTCTTCAAATAGCAGCAAAAGTAAAAACAACAACAATAATCTATCAGAACCACACACACACGCTTTTCGGCATATTTGCTATTCTTTACAACACAAAGTTAAAAGGAAAAAAGAGCCAAAGGAGCCACTATCAACAACAATCTAGCTCACCTGAGGCCCTAAATTTAATGATATGGGATCTCTGGCCAAACTGATAAACGGAAGCTCAGTCCCATTTGCTCTGAAAAGTGGCTTTTAGCTCTAAATAGATACTATTCTATGAATCTACATATTCATGTCTTCGCTGCCTAGATGTTTTCATTCTTTCATATATGATGACAGAAGGAAATTACAGTCCATTTGGGAACACAACCCAGCATGGCAGTTCCATATCCTCAGAGGTACCCAATTCAGAAAGAGGAAGAGGTTCTCCACTATGACTCTCTTGGGATCAGGACAGTCAGCTCTCAATCCATTGACAGAGAAACATGGATACGAGGTATGATGAGCCAGCCAAATTGGTTTTTAAAATAATAAATCTATATATATACAAAGCATTTTCCCTGGCAAGTGGCAGAGGAAGAAGTCAAAGATTCAAAGAGTAAGAAAGAACTGACCAGCACACCATCACGGCCAGAGGGGACCATGTAGCAAGGAATGCAGGTGACATTTAGGAGCTCAGAGCAGCCCCTGGTTGACAGCCAGCATGGAAATGGTGATCTCAGTCTTATGGCTAAAAGGAACTGAATTTTGCCAATGATTAAGAATGACCTTGGAAGATGTTTTTCCCAAATGGGAACTTTATGACGTCAATATCTTGGTTTCAGCCTTGTGATACCCCGAGCAGAGAATTCCATGCCATGCCAGACTTCAGACCTATAAAACTAGGAGCTAATAAATGGGTACTGTTTTGTAAATATAATAAAAATTTTATTTTATTTTTTAGATTTTTTATTTATTTATTTGACAGGGAGAGACACAGCAAGAGCAGGAACACAAGCAGGGCAAGTGGGAGAGGGAGAAGCAGGCTTGCCGTCGAGCAGGGAGCCCGATGCGGGGCCTGATCCAAGGACCCTGGGATCAAGACCTGAGCCGAAGGCAGACGCTTAACGACTGAGCCACCCAGGTGCCCCCCCAATTTTATTTTTTTAAAAGACTTTCTATTTATTTACTTGAGAGAGAGAGAGAGAGAGCACACAGAAGCAGACTCCCCACTGAGCAGGGAGCACAACGCAGGGCTCAATCCCAGGACCCTGAGATCACGACCTGAGCTGAAGGCAGATGCTTAACCGCCTGAGCCACCCAGGCGCCCCATAATAATTTTAAAAATCCAAAAAACAAATGGGCCAAACAGGCTTGCCGTTAAGTTTATTAATCCTTTTATAATAAATCCTTTAAAAGAGTTTACTAAAAACAGGAAGGCTACTAATGGAATTTCTCAAGAAACAGTGAGATGAGGAAATGAAAGGAAAAGCAGGACATAAAGCACAGAACTCCGTAATTAGTCCTACATCAACTGGGCTCTGCTAGTGTTGGTGGCAGACCAACCTCAAGGTAGAGTGAGAGACCCTTGCGCAGACAGCTGCGAAGGAACAGGTACCGGCTTTGGTGTTCACAGAGCTCTCCCCTAATCCAGCCTCAGCCATCTTCTGGCTGCATGACCTTAAACAAGTTACTTTACTTCTCTTAGGCTCAATCTCGATTCTGACACTGGTAGGTTTACACCAAATTAGAAAAAAAATTCATATAAAAAAGCTTACGAGTAATATTTAACATTCAATAAACAGCAAAAATACGAAAGTCTGAAGACAGCAACTGCTGTTTAGGGATGCAGAGAAATGAGAACTCAGCCACTGCAAGAGAAAGTATAAGCTGAATCAACTGCTATAAGCCACAATTTGGCAGTATCTACTGAATGTGAAGAGGTACATACTCTACTACACAGTAATCCCACTGCTGGATACATGTGCCCTAAAGAACTCTGTGCAGAAGGACACATGTACAAGACTGTTCACAGCAGCACTATTCTATAACAGGAAAACAGATAAACAGTGATATAGTCAATGAATTATTCAAATAGCAGCAATGAAAATTTAAAAACTCACCAGAGGTACATTCACCAACTCTTACAAATATAATGGTGAATGAAAAAATACAAGTGGCAGAGATTACTCACAATAAAATACCATTTTTGTAAAACTAAAAACTATACAACATATTCCTTATTGGTAAATATATGACTAGTGATATTTATGAGACTGACACGCTACCTAATGCGCTAACGAGGCACCTATGACTAGCGATATTTAAAAAAAAACAACAACACGTAAGACTTGACAGTCACCAAACTTAAGGTAGTGGTTATGTCCCAGAAGCAGGGGGGAAAATGCAAGTGGAGAAGAGTACATCAGATGCTCAAGCTGTATTTGTAACGCTCTGTGTCTTTAAGTACTATGTAGAGAATGATCTGGCAAATGCTTCTGAACCTCTTTTATGACATAATAAATCTGTAAAAATGTTAACGTATTCAATAGAATACTTGATGTATTAACAAAATAAACACAATAAACAGCAGCTACTGCTGTTACGATGTGAACTGTAGGAAGGAAACGTGGCTTCTGACAGTATCACAGAAACCATGGCACTGAAGTAGAGAAGAAAGCTCAGTAAATGGTCTAGAAGACTTTCCTCTACCTAAGAATCCATGCATGGAGAACAATGTGAATATGGCTGGGATACCAAATATCAACCAGTTCAGTCTCTAGACACATTCTGTCCTAATTTAGTGCTAACTCAGCGAGGTCATTCCTAGCAAACTGAAATGCCGCCACCAAAACCCTGACGCCTACCTTTCTGGCTCTGTTACCATTCCAGGGAGCTCCAGCAGTGGCCTGAGGACATCAGGGCTGCTGACTGGGACACTTCCACTCTGGGCCCGCTGGAGAGCACACTGGCTTGGCAGATGGGAGAGTCAGGGTTTCTTGTCCTGACTCCATCACGTATCAATTAAGCAACCTTGGAAAAGCCTCTCAATATCTCCAAGGGGTCACTTATTTGATCTGCAAAATAGGGGCAATATGGATACATGCCCAGTTGTTAAGAGCTGGGGCTCAATCCCTGACTCCTCTGTCTCCCAGCTGTGAGACACAGGCAAGTTTCTTAACCTCACTAGGCCCCAGCTTCCTTATTTGTAACTAAGAATAATAAGAGAACCAACCTCACGGATTGCTAGGATTAAATGAATAGTCCGTGTAAAGGATTAGCACAGCCCCTGTCAGACCATAATTATTTAATATTAACCTGGGTTGTTGTGAAGCTGATGAAAAGTGATAATGGAGATGAAAAAGGTTTTGTAAACTATAAAACTCAGTAAATACAATCTTATACTTTCACTGTAACAACTACTTTAAATTCTATTAAAAAGAGAAAAGCTTACAAACTCGTACTGATACAAATACTGATTTTCCTGGAAATTTCTGAAGCCAGGAATATATTCCTTACATTGTAGGGAAAGACTGAGTTTGAAGTTTTAGAAATCTGTTTTAGAATCTAAAGCTGTCTCCGACCGTATGTCTCATAAGGTTTTCAAGGAAAGGTCAACTTGACAGTTATAACCATGAAAATCTTAAATGTTCTCTGAAAACCCAAGATTCTAAAAGTTAGTATTATCTAAAGCTAGTTACTTGAAATTACAGTTGACCCCTGAACAACATGGGTTTGAACTTCACAGATCCACTCTTATGTGGACTTTTTTTCAATAAATACAGTACGTGTGTAAATAAATACAATTAAATACTATAAATGTACTTTCTCTTATGATTTTAACATTTTTTTTCTAGCTTACTTTAAGAATACAGTATACAATACATACAACATACAAAATCTGTGTTAACTGATTGTTTATGTTATCGGTAAGGCTTCTGGTCCACATAGGCTATTAGTAGTTAAGTTTTTAGGGAGTCAAAAGTTACACAAGAGGGGCAACCTGGCTGGCTCCGACAGGGGACTGTGCAACTCCCACACTGTTCAAGAACTGACTGTATTATAAATCTTTTTTTCTAAAAAAGTTCTTTCTTCCTGCTGTAAAATCTTCTAAAAATTCTGGAAGAGACCAAAGCCTTTTGAGACACATATGATTTTTCCTACAGAATTAAAAAGGGCAATTCTCCTGCCCCTGGGTTAGTACATTCAAGTACAAGATGCAAGTTATGACACAGGACTGTAAGTGAAAACCTCGCAAAGGCCCTAATAAAGCACCTGTACACTTGATTAATCCAGTTCTGGATTTCCGTAAATTTCTAGTTTTCCAGAGACACATATCCTAGCAAGGAAAAAAACAAGACAGTAACAACATCCATGGAAAAACTCAGGAAATATTAAATGACTAAGTGGGCTGAAACATATCAAATATTTGTAATGTCCAAACAAATGAGTCATCATTCAAGGATGCTAGGGAACCAACTCATTATTCTGAAAACTGTAAATGAAGGGAATGAATCAAGCATTTGTCCTGCCTTTCCTATAACAACTACTATTCAAATAGGAGGAGAAATAACCAAATTAGAATTAGGGAGGCGATGCATTGAGGATCAATGGTTGCAACACTACAAATAGAGAGACAACTAGACCTTATATGCCCCTAATGGAAGAACACATCACCACCTATGAAGTCTTGTCCAAAAAACCCCAACTGCCAATTTGTGGAAATTGTGACAGAGGTCAGAGGAATATGTTAAACTACATTGTTGGGATGCATGAAGGAAAATCTGGGCTATGAAAAGTGCTATACAGCAACCAACCTAATCCTTCAATAAATAAATTATAGGGGGGTAAGGGGAAGGAGATGAAGGATGAAACTATACCTACAGACCAAAAGATATTTAAAGACCTATCAATTGCTAACATTTCAACATTATGTGGACCCTAATCCAAATAAACTTAAAAATTATATATTTTTTATGAGACAATTAGAAATTTGAAAACTAGATATTGGAGATTAGTAATAATGTTATTTTTGTTGTTTCTTAAAAGACTCATTATCTACTGTTATCAGGGTCTGATTTTGTGTCATTATCATCATCCCAAGATCAGGAGTCATTCAAATACCTTCTGGTTTATATTTCATATTTTTCAGTTCTAATCCATTTTCCTGCTCTGTTCCTTCCTCTTCCTATGGAAAAGTGTCCTTTGTTACAACTAAATGATTCTAAGTCATGTGCTCTAAAACACACTGGGCTCATTCCTTAGTTTTTTCTTCTTGTCACAGTTTTGGGGGCCAAGTTAACATTATGGCAAAGAACACAGGCTCTGAGTCAAGACCACTTGATATCAAATCTTCTAACCTATACAGAAACTTCTATTATCCCCCTACTTCCCTCTCCCTTCATGCCCTCTCTCAGTTCGTTTCGGCATCTGTCAAAGGGTGTGATGAAATTTCAGTATTGGTGGTGAAGGTTAAGTGAAATCTTATTAGGTAGAATACCCACCCAGTGTGTGGTGTTTAATACTCATACAATAAATAATAGTTTTCCTCTTTAATGGTTCTCCTTCTGCTTAAGACAATCCTACCTACCCTTCAGGAGACTTCCGTTTGAATTTAGAGAGACATAGCAAGAGAGGCAATACAAGCAGGGGGGAGTGGGAGAGGGAGAAGTAGGCTTCCTGCAGAGCAGGGAGCCTGATGGGGGCTCAATCCCAGATCGCTTAACGACTGAGCCACCCAGGAGCCCTAGTTCACTCATTCTAACTTTTATAGAATATTCCACTGTATTAACAGACCAAAATATATTAATTTATTCAACTGTTGACAGTCATTTTAAGTCATTTCCTACTTTTCACTAGCTCAAAAAATGCTTCTTGAGCATTCTTGTATATGTTCCCTTGTGCACAATGACTAAAGTTGTTTCTCTCTTGTTCCCTCTCGCTGTGTCTCTCTCTAATAAATAAATAAAATCTTTAAAAAAAAAATTTAGGGGCGCCTGGGTGGCTCAGTCGTTAAGCATCTGCCTTCAGCTCAGGTCATGTTCCCAGGGTCCTGGGATCGAGCCCCGCATCAGGCTCCCTGCTCCGCGGGAAGCCTGCTTCTCTCTCTGCCTCTGCCCCTGCTTGTGTTTCCTCTCTCGCTGTGTCTCTCTCTGTCAAATAAATAAAAAAATCTTTAAAAAAAAAAAATTTAAATTTCTGTTCAGTAGACCTAAAAGCAAAAGATAATCCACACACCCAGTGAAGAGATTTGCAAAGCATATAACATAAAAACTTCTGTAAGTGAATAAATAAAAGATAAAACAGCTCATTAGAGAAATAGGCAAAGGATATGAATATGGAGTTTACAGAAGAGGGTATTCAAGTAAACATTAAAAAGATGTTCAAATCATTAAAATCAGGGAAAAATAAAATTAAAAATTAAAAAATAAAATAACAAGGGGCACCTGGGTGGCTCAGTCGGTTGAGTGTCCCACTCTTGATGTCAGCTCAGGTCTTGATCTCAGGGTCGGGAGTTCAAGCCCTAAGTTGGAGCCTGCTTCTCCTTCTCCCTCTGCCCCTCCCCCCTGCTAGTGCACGTGTTCTCTCTCTCTCTCTCTCAAATAAATAAAATCTTTAAAAAAATAATAAAACTGGGCGCCTGGGTGGCTCAGTCGTTAAGCGTCTGCCTTCGGCTCAGGTCATGATCCCAGAGTCCTGGGATCGAGTCCCACATCGGGCTCCCTGCTCGGTGGGAAGCCTGCTTCTCCCTCTCCCACTCCCCCTGCTTGTGTTCCTGCTCTTGCTATCTCTCTGTCAAATAAATAAATAAAATCTTTAAAAATAATAATAATAATAAAAAAAAACTATCGGGGCTTTTTCTTTTTTTTTTTTAAAGATTTTATTTATTTATTTGACAGAGAGAGACACAGCGAGAGGGAACATAAGCAGGGGGAGTGGGTGAGGGAGAAGCAGGCTTCCCGCCGAGCAGGGAGCCCGATGTGGGGCTCAATCCCAGGACCCTGGGACCATGACCTGAGTGAGCTGAAGGCAGACGCTTAACGAATGAGCCACCCAGGCGCCCCCAGAAATTTAACATTTTAATGAAGTCAAATTTATCTTTAAACCTATGACTTATCTTTATCTCTAAAAGATATGATTTGTGCTTTGTGTGCTTAATAACACTTTAAAAAATTTTAATTCCAATATAGTTAACATAAAGGGTTATATTAGGGCACCTGGGTGGCTCAGTCGTTAAGCGTCTGCCTTCGGCTCAGGTCATGGTCCCGAGGTCCTGGGATCAAGTCCCGCATTGGGCTCCCTGCTCCTTGGGAGCCTGCTTCTCCCTCTGCCTCTCTCTCTCTCTCTCTCTCATGAATAAATAAATAAAGTCTTTAAAAATAAATAAATAAAATAAAGGGTTATATTAGTTTCAGGTGTACAGTATAGTGATTCAACAATTCTGTACATTACTCAGTGTTTTTCATGGTAAGTGTATACTTAATCCCCTTCACCTATTTCACCCATCCCCACCCAACTCCCCTCTGGTAATCATCAATTCCAGTTTGTTCTCTATAGTTAATAATCTGTTTTTTGGTTTGTCTCTTTTTTTTTTCCCCTTTTAAGAACACTTTTCTTAAGATGAAAAAAAATCTGTATTTTCTTCTACAAGTTGTGAAGTTTTCTTTCCATAATTAGGTCTAATTGACCTGGAATTTATCTTTGTGTATGGTATGAGATGAGCATCTAATTTTACTTATTTCTACACGGGTAATTCCCCTTTCTTCACCTCTTGTAACATACCTCTGTCTTAGGTCAAATTTCCATATATGTGTAGGTATATTTCTAGGGCCTATAATCTGTTATCTTCCTGTATTCTTACACCAGTTCCACTACTGTAACAATAAGATCTTAAAGTAAGTGTTGGTATCTGGTAGAATTAGTCCTTTCTTTGTTGTTCTTCAAAAGCATCTTTGCTATTCTTGGCCCTTTACTTTTTCTAATTTTTTTTTTTAAGATTTATTTATTTTAGAGAGACAGCATGAGCACGCACAAGCGGGGGGGATGGGGGGGGCAGAGAAAGAGGGAGAGAAAGAATCTCAAGCAGATTCCCCATTGAGCAGGGAGCCTGCCATTGGGCTCAATCTCACAACCCTGAGATGATGATCTGACCTGAAACCAATAGTCGGATGCTCAACCAACTGAGCCACCCAGGCACCCCTCTTTCTTACTAATTTTATAATCAGATTATCAGGTTCCTCAAACAAACAAACAAAACAAAACAAAACTAGGGCTTTCAACTGGCACTGCATTGGATTAAGATAAATTTGTGAACTTACGTCTGTGTGATGCTGAGTTTATCCATTCATGAACATGGTTTATCTTCCCACTTACTCAGGTATTCTTTCATATGCACTATATATTTCTTGTACCTCTTGTTAGATTTATTTCTAAATACCTTATAGATATTTTTATACTGTAAGTGAAATCACTTTTCCTGTAACGTTTTTCTAATTGATTACTATTGATAAAAGAATGCAATTTTAGTGTTTCTTGTCTTTTGGCAACCTTGACGAATTATCTTATTTTTAATGATTGATCTAAAGATTTGCTTGAATATTTTTATGCAGACAATCATGGAGTAAGTCTTCTTTTGCTTCCTTTCTACCTCTTACATATCACATTGCCTTCCCTTATTGCAATGATTAGTAACTATAATATGGTAGCTGAACGAAAAAGTGATTACACAGTATTCCTGTTTTGTTTTTGCCTTTCAATGGAAATCCTTTTGAAACCCCATCATTAATTATGTTTGGTGCAGGGTTTTATTGGCTCAAGAGTTTGTTGTTGTTTGTTTTTGGAGAGAGAACACGTGCATGCACATGTGCACGCACACGAGCTGGGATGGGGAGGGAGGGCAGAGGGAGAGGAAGAGAGAGAGAATCTTAAGCAGGCTCCACGCCCAGTGGGGCTTGATCTCAGGACCCTGAGATCATGACCTGAGTCGAAATCAAGAATCGGGACACTTGATCAACTGAGCCACCCAGGCACCCCTCCTGCTGTTTTTGTTCATGAACAAGTGCTAAGCTTTAACAGATGCTTTTTCTAAGCCCACCAAAATGACTGCCTAACACCTAGGTTGGGACCTATTGATTATAATGAAATAAATTTCATGTACTGGCAGACCAGAATTTTTTTTTTTTTAAGAAAGAATATAACAGAGGGACCAAGATATTAGATATTGTTTAGTAAAACTTTCATTTTAGCTGCTTACACAAACACACATATATGTGCTCTGAGTTGCTAAGTAAAACATGCTTCTTACAGTGTATTGTATACAAAAAAGTTTGAAAGCAACTGATCTATACTATTTTGAAGCATGAAAAACCACTATAAAGGCCAAACATCTTACTGTAAGGTTTTCTTAAAAATAAATAGCACAATGCTTTTGTTCATTTAAAAATACTCAGCTTTTCCTGTTATCTTTATCTAAGTAATAATGTTTTAGGGGCACATGGGTGGCTCAGTCGTTAAGAGTCTGCCTTCCGCTCAGGTCGTGATCCCAGGGTCCTGGTATTGAGCCCCGCATTGGGCTCCCTGCTCAGCGGGAAGCCTGCTTCTCCCTCTCCCTACTCCCCCTGCTTGTGTTCCCTTTCTCGCTGTCAAATAAATAAAATCTTTTTAAAAAAATAAAAAATGTTTTAAATTTATTTTAATATTTTAAGCATTATTATTATTATTAACATAATAAGTCCTAATCCCTTGATGGAGAAAATGACCCACATTCACAGAAACATCTGAAGTCACTAAAAGTAAAAAAGTAAACTATAAATTTCTGACAAGGATTCTTTTTCAAGGATCACTTCTACAAAATGTTATATGTGTATTTCTAGGGTGAGGGTATACAGCTTCCATCATGTTTCCAAACATATCTGTGACCTTAAAAATGGACAGAACCTCTACTCCAAAAAGTTCAATGTTAGTTTATACTTCTTTTAAAAATCATTTTTTTAAAAAGATTATTTTAGAGAGAGCGAGCGTGCATGTGAGTGCGTGTGCCTGCATGAGTAGGGGGAGGGTCAGCGGGAGAGAATCTCAAATAAACTGAGTTCCCTGCTGAACATGGAGCCTGATGCGGGGTTCAATCTCACGACCCTGAGATCATGATCTGAGCCCAAACCAAGAGTTGGACACTTAACTGACTGAACCACCCAGGCGCCCCTAGAAACTATACTTCCAAAATCAGAAGGTAACTTGGCATTTGTATTACTTCTATCACATTTTCTGTACTTTAGTACTGAGTCTGGCTTAGTCATCTCTTAACTGTTTATATTACCTCATACTTCACTAA
Organism: Mirounga angustirostris; assembly: GCF_029215605.1. Taxonomy (NCBI): domain Eukaryota; kingdom Metazoa; phylum Chordata; class Mammalia; order Carnivora; family Phocidae; genus Mirounga; species Mirounga angustirostris. The sequence continues at coordinate 120,865,984 of NW_026991714.1, forward strand.
CTGCCCAGCCTTGTCGGTGGTTTATTAAAAACAAGCATGCCCTCAGAATCCATCCACACATATATGACCATTCAATGTTTCTCTTCACCCATCACTCCTAAAACCTTCCTCTAGAACATTTTAAGATTGTTCCTTGCTTGCGACCAGAAGTAATATCACCCGTCTTATTCACCGGATTTATTTCTGGAAGATTTGTGGCTGCTTCCTGATTATGCTGATTATGATCTGTCACCAGTGAGGCTATTTAAAAGAAAGCAACTCTCAAAGAGGAGCTCCAACATGTTCTGCACAATAGCAGCATTGTTGGTGTAAGTAATCTACCCTACCAGAGAGACTACTTAAAGGACAACAACCATTTGGATGTAATTATTTTGAAATCTGGTTTTTTTTACAACTCACAGCCCCTTCTTGATATACCATGCATGCCGACGTTCTCTACAAAAGCCACCTTTCTTTCTTTTGGGGGGGGGGGGCAGGGAGGAGCAGAGGGAGAGGGAGAGAGAGAATCTTAAGTAGGCTCTACACCAGCACAGAGCCTGACATGGGACTCAATCTCTCCCAACCCTGAGATCATGACCTGAGCCCCCAAATCAAGAGTTGGATACTTAACCAACTAAGCCACCTAGGTGCACCCAAAAGCTACCTTCAAACAACTCAGCATTACATAGACATTTTAGGGACCACAGTATTCATCTTAGCAATGATGTTGACATTGAGTGCCAAGTACGGTAAGTCTAAAGAATATAGTATTACTGCTTCTAGTCACAATGTTTAAAAACTCCTATAATTCTCTCTTCCTCTCCCTCTGCCCCTCCCCCTGCTTGTTCCCTCTTTCTCTCTCTAAAATAATAAATCCTTTTTAAAAAATAAATTAAATAAGTAAATAAAAACGCCTAATTCAGGGCACCTGGATGGCTCAGTCAGAAGAGCATGTGACTCTTACTCTTGGGGTCATGGAGTTTGTGCCCGTTGGGTGTAGCAATTACTAAAAAATAAATAAACTTAAAAAAAAACAAAACTCCTTCTAATTCTGCAAAGCTATGCTAATTCCCTGGCTGCTGTTGGGATATACTGGAATGGTATCCAAACTGAAAGAAAGCTGTCTTTATAGTCTTAAAAAACGTTCCCAAATTAAGTTATATAAGATGCATAAATTTGTAAGTGCACTGAACAATCTATTATTTTTATGCCATTTTATAATCCCTAAACCAGTATTTTAATCATAGCAACCTGTTAACAATGATTACATCTGGTGAGTGGGACTGGCAGGAGTAGATGAGGAAAAGAGAGTTTTTGTTTTTGCTTTTTTTTTTTTAAAAGGACTTTTGCACTGTTTAAATATTTAAATCAAACATGTACTTTTTAATGAAAAATTGAATAAAGAAAAAGGGTACAATTATGAAATCAGAATCCCCACATTGATGTTATTCTACTCCCTGTCACCCCACCTCTAATCTCTTTCCAGGAGACTGCAGCACTCTGAGAGCAGGGACCTAGTGTGTCTTCTACAGCGTTCAAGCTCCCACAGAGGCATCCCCGTGAGGGATGCTAAGCATGTGTAGGGAGTAGAGGTGAAGGTGATGGGAGCAAGACAATTCAACAAGCCTTGAAGTGAGCATTAAAAAAAGCACTTCTATTTGGAAAGTAGACTTCAGAATACAAGGATCTGTTCTCTCTTTGAAATGCTACTTAACCTCTATTCACACCTCTAACTGCTGTGCTCCTTAAACATTCAGACCCCTGTTTGAATGATGGCCAGAGTAGTCCTCTAGAGTGTTAAATAATTGCTTAGGTCATTATTACCATAATTTTGAGAATATCATCCCAAATTTTATGTATGAAGTCCATTGCCAAGAGCCCATATGATATCTTTTTGAACTACCAGCCAAAATGCTAGTCACCTGTTAGAGTGACTTCACTCTTACTGCTTCTAAACTCTGAATTCCATTTTATATCTTCTTATCCAACAAACTTGCTTCATAGTGGATCACTCTTCTTAATAACCCATCACTTTCTCCATGAAGCTCATACACTTAAGCTTCAGCCTCATTTCAGGTCACAAGCCACAAATATAAATGCCTACACAGGGACCAGACAGATAACATTAAGTGCAGGGGTACGGTAAGCAATAACAGGGAGTACCAACAATAGAACAACCTTTTCTCAGGACTGTAAGTTTATAAAGAACAGGGTACTAGGAATGGGGAGTTCTAAAATCCTCTAATCTGAACTGTAAAATACAATACTGTGAAAAGAGGCCATGGGTTTAAATGAGGTCAGAGAAAACTAATGCATGAAAGCCGCTGTTGACAAACCTGTCCCAAATTTGCTGAAGGGATGTTTGGGATTCCCCGTAGCTTTTTCCAACTGAAAGAGTCTCCAGGCATCGTTCATCACATTCTTCTCATGTTCTGAATCAACTGCATTCACCTCTCTGTCTTTGCAACTCTCATCAAATAAGGGGCACAGGAAAAACTGTGCAAACCTAAGGGTGTGAAACATAATTAACAATTCAAAAGCTGTTATTTTAAAAGAGTGGCCTTTAAAAAATATGTTTGAAACTTAACAGATAAGAAATATGAATTCTACAGAACCAAAAAAACTACCATTGCTACCAAGAGAAAAGAAATGCGAAATAAGTTCTAAGTAACAGAAGAAAAATACTGGACATATGTAAATTCAGAGAAATCAATCTACCCCAGGGATATTAGTGAAAATACACTCAGTCGACACATTTATAATGCCAATCCCAAGTCCACATTGTACCTGGGCTTCTAACTAACTGGTTACAGATCAGAGGTTGCCACCACCCCCTCTGGTTCAATTATTTTGCTACAGCAGCTCACAGGACTCAGAGAAATGTTTTACTTACTAGATTACCAGTTTATTATAAAAGGATGTAATTCAGGAATAGCCAGATGGAAAGGATGCACAGGGCAAGGTACACAGGAAGAGGCATGGAGGCCACTCTCCCCAACCTCCATGTTTTCACCAACCTAGAAGTTCTGCAAACCCTGTCCTCTTGGGTTTTTATGGAGGCTTCATTACCTGAGCATGACTGATTAAATCACAAGCCATTGGTGACTGAACTCCAGCCCCTCCTCCCACTCCTGGAAGGTCTAGGGACAGGAGTGAAAGTTCCAACCTTCCAATCACAGGGCTAGCTGCCCTGGAAACCAGCCCCCCTCAGGTTACCTAAGGGCTTCCCCAAAGTCACCTTATTAACATACCAAAAGACACCTTTAATACTCTCATCATTTAGGAAATTCCAAGGGTTTTATGAGGTATGGGCCAGGAATAGACAGAAAAACCAAATATATATTTCTTAATATAAGTAAAAATATCACAACAGCAAAAAGTCAAGGCAGACTTACAAAGACTGTAGCAATCTATTTAAGATATGCAATTTGGCAAGTCATGAAACTCCTTCTTATGTACGGCTAATTCTCCAAAAAAGGAAAAGGCAGGTGACAGTTCTTGGGCAAATTAATCTTAAATTTACAGTTTTAGGTGCAACTGCAATAAGATTCAGACATTTTAGGACAAACTAAGTGACCTACATTTTTAAAAATTTCTTTTTAAGTAGGTGCCACGCTGGGCGTGGAGTCCAACATGGGGCTCAAACTCACGACCATGAGATCAAGACCTGAGCTGAGATCAAGAGTCGGACACTTAACCAACTGAGTCACCCAGGCACTCCAAGTGACCCACTTTTTAAAGGCTCTATTTGAATATCTTTTCTTCTTATGGAGAAAAACAAACTTTAACTAGTGGGGAAAAAATAATGGAATGAAAATCCTATGACACAGTAGTTTGACTAAGACACAATTATGGGCTTTTATAAAATATTAAGAGAATTTAAAAATTTTAATAACCAGTGATTCAACAAATAACATGGCATGTAACTCTAACATAAGTAATGAAATGCTTCTCTTGAGGCTATCCTTTAGTAGTAGTACCAAAGTTTAAACTAAAATAACTTTAGGGGGACACCTGGCTGGCCCAGTTGATTAAGCGTCTGCCTTCAGCTCAGAACATGATCCCAGGGTCCTGGGATCGAGCCTGCATCAGGATCCCTGATCAGCAGGGAGTCTGCTTCTCCCTCTGCCTCCCCCACCCTGCCCCCACTCATGTTTTCTCTCAAATAAATAAAATCTTTTTTAAAAAATAAAGTAACTTTAGTTATAAGTTAACTCTCCTGCATCAGGTTGCAATTTATTTATTTATTTATTTATTTATTTATTTATTTATTTATTTATTTATTTATAAAGATTTTATTTATTTATTTGAGAGAGAATGAGATAGAGAGAGAGCACATGAGAGGGGGGAGGGTCAGAGGGAGAAGCAGACTCCCTGCCGAGCAGGGAGCCCGATGCGGGACTCGATCCAGGGACTCCAGGATCATGACCTGAGCCGAAGGCAGTCGCTTAACCAACTGAGCCACCCAGGCGCCCCATCAGGTTGCAATTTAAAGCATGATTTCATATAGTGAATCTTAAGAAACTTTAGACCTCATCTTATAAAAACAAGATCCAGAATTCAGATGAAGCCATAAGCAGAGGCTGTCTGAATAGGGCCTAACAGGCTCCTGGATCTATAGACATCTCAGCAACTGTACCTCACAGTTCAGCTGCCAGACAGACTGTAATCACTACTTGATACTTATTTTATGCACATAGTAAATACGATACTGTGCTAAGCACTTTACACATACCAATCCAAAGGAAAACTCCATCTATCTGGAGTCTATAATCAAAGATACATAGATACAGATATTTCTGGACATGTAAGCTCTTTTACCTATCTCAATATGCTTAAGCTGGGAAAAGTGCCTAAAAGCTACATATCATAGCTGGATAGGTCCAATTAAAGGGTCATGATAACGACACAGTATAATCAATATTTTAAAAAGATGCTCTTATGAGGTGCCTGGGTGGCACAGTCCATTGAGTGTCGGACTCTTGGTTTTGACTCAGGTCATGATCTCAGGGTCGTGAGATGGAGCCCCATGACCATCGCTGCACTGAGTGCAGTGTCTGCTTAAGATTCTCTCTCCCTTTCCCTCTGCCCTCCCTCCACGCACATGTTCTCTCTCTAAAATAAATCTTAAAAAAAAAGAAGATGCTCTTATACAAGTATTTTTTTTTTTAATCCTCTGAGTCAAGTAACAGACATCCTCCATCATACAGAGATTATAATGAACATCTGCTGTAGCATTTGTAAAGCAGGAAATTAAATTCAGTGTATGATCCCAGGGAACTCATTAATGGAAGTCTTCTGGGAATACATACAAAAGATGATTACACCTCAAAGCTGCTGCCTAAAGACTGAAACGTAACTAGAATAAGTAAGAAACAGGCTACTATGACCCAGCCATGTATCCCAAACCCATGTCTCTTCCCTGTTAATGTTCTTTCCGCTAAGGAATAAAGTCAAACTACTAGGTTTTTTAAAAAATGTGATGACTATTATTAATATAAGTAAGCAAATAAAGCTATTACTAAAACTGCTAAGTCAAAATTCATTACAGACCCATCAAAAAGCTGCAGAATTACACCTTCTTGGCAATAGAGAAAACTATAAAAAGTTATCAAGGAAAAATTACACTTTGGATAATGAGTCAAATCACTAATATGACAAAAAAATTACAAATTGTTAGCTGTGTAGAAAATTGACCAAGAAATTAAATCGGCCTAATGGAGCTTGCCCCAGAAAATACTTTCACAAAACGTCCCCAGGGTTGAAACAGCTGGTCAAAACATTCTGTGTCACACAATGAGATATCACCTCACACCAGCCAGAATGGCTATTATCAAAAAGACAAGAAATAACAAGTGTCGGCAAGAATGTGGAGATAAAGGAACCCCTGTGTTGGTGGGAATGTAAATTGGTGCTGACACTGTGGACAACAACCCTCAAAAAATTAAAACTAAAACAACCATATGATCCAGCAATTCCACTTCTGGGTGTATATCCAAAGGGAAAAAAAACACTAATTTGAAAAGATATAAGCACTCCTATGTTCACTGCAGCATTATTTACAATAGCCAAGATATGAAAACAACCAAAATGTCCATGGATGGACGAATGGATAAAGAAAATGCAGTGTATATACACAACGGAGTATTACTCAGCTGTAAAAAAAAAAAAAAAAAAAAGAATGCAATCTTACCATTTGCAACAACATGGATGGACCTAGGGGTATCATGCTAAATGAAATAGGTCAGACAGAGAAAGACAAATATGATCTCATGTATAGGTGGAATGTAAAAAAACAAAACAAAACCCATAAATACAGAGAACAGACTGGCAGTTGTCAAAAGAAAGGGGATGTAGGAGGTGAGTGAAAGGAGTCAAGAGATACAAACTTCCAGTTAGAAAAGTCACTGGGGATATAATGTATGGCATGGTAACTATAGTCCATAATAAGGCATTGCAAACTTGAAAGTTGCAAAAGAGTAAATCTTAAAAGTTCTCATAAGAAAAAAATTTTTTGTAATTTTGTATGATGACAGATGGTATCTAGACTTATAATGGTGATCATTTTCTAATGTATACAAATATTGAATCATTATGTTATATACCTGAAACTAATACAATGTCTATTATACTTCAATTAAAAAAAAAAATTCTATATCCACTAAGTAACCCTGAGACTAGAGTAACTATAGCATTCTGGAATAGGAGCATGTTTGAAAAGAAATCCATGACACTACTAGTTTATTCTTCATGACATGCTTTATATGGAATACCAGTTAGAATGGGGAGAGCTGGTGAGAATTTTATAAGTCAATAAAATATGTAGGGCTAAAGACTGGTTTAAAGTCACGCCATTATTTTTCCTCTACCACAAAATATATAATATCACCCATTATTTTTTTCTTTTTTATAAAACACAGGGGGAAATACTGGTTAAAATACTTTTTGTTAAGCTATAAAGCTGTGAAGACATCTTTGTAAAAATAGTAACTGTTACTACTATTAATGTAATAAAGTGCACAAAGTTGGAAAATTCATACGGTATTCAGCATTACCTGTCTAGGGCACCTTCTAGGTGTTCGTGGGAAACATCGAAATAGTAATTGGTATGTTCTCCGCTAGTAAAGGCATTTGAACTTCCTGCGTGCTCACTGAGAAACTGGCTGTATTCATTTTCTTTAGGGTATTTCTTTGTTCCCAAAAATAGCATATGTTCACAAAAATGACTTAAGCCAGCAATATTTGGCGGATCTGACAATGAACCTGAAAGAAAAAAATACATACCACAAATCTTTTTTTTATGTTGAAAGTTATAAAATACAGATGGATTGCAGATGATGTGGAACTTCCATTAACATGACAACTCCAACCACACAGTCAGAGAAAGTTAGGCACAGGCTGCTCTAAAAGGGTACTGTTTCGATTCTAGCCTTAGCTTTTGATATTAATTAGTTGGTGACTTTGGGCAGATTACTTAAACTCTCTGGACATTAGTTTCCTCACACATCACACTGGAGGAAAAGAAAGGGTTGAATTCACTGTTTTATAAGAGCTAGAACGTTCTAGCTCTGACATTTTATTGCAGGAGATAATACAGTGTAGTGCTAAGAGTGTAGGTTTAGGGTTACCAGCTCTGCTGACTGTGAAACTGTGAGCACAATACCTTATCTTGCCGCAGTCACTTTTTCTATATATATCTACTCTAGAGAGCTGTGCGAACTCAAATCAAATGATATTTGCAAAATGCACTATGCTGTACTTGGCAATAATTATTTGTTCAATACATGATGGTTATTACCTTATTTCCTCAATTTTAAAATGCCACTGAGTTAAATAAAAGCTTTTCAGAGAGGAAAAAAAGAAACACACCTATGTACATACAGGTAAGAATCACCTGATTAAAGCCACATTAAATTTAAAAGGAAATGTGCACACAAGAATCTAGAAAATATGATTATTTCCTAGCGTACCAAAAGTGTACAAAAGCGAAAGCATTACCACTGCTAACTAAAGGATTAGAATTAATTTCGTTGCTGCTAGGTCACCTTAGCTGAGAAACTAACAAAATGTCTTGGTAAATAAATGTAAGATTATTTGATTTTGACAAATGTAGATTGCCAATAGCTGTGCAGGGCTATTGTACAAAGTAGGGTAGATCAAACTGTAACTAGGAAGTCTATTTGCACACACATGGAGAGTTCTAATAAATCTCAACATTAGATCAAGAAAACAGAACCAAGCTCAATTCACAATTTAAATTGTACCTATGTGCACATCAAGTGCTGCTGATGACTTATCCGTGGTCGGATCACTGATGAGAAGTACTTTGATACCATTGGCCAGCTCTAGCCCACGGTATTCTCGCTTGTCTTCGGGAGATTTGATAATGTGATTTCCTAGTCTCTTGATAGCTGGATTATTCATCTTGCTGTAAGTCTTCTCTTGGAAACTAAAAAGAAAAAAAAGTATTAATTCTTGCATTGTGGCTTTTTTTTTTTTTTTAAAGAATAAAGAACAATATCAAGCAAACCCATATAATACAACATCAGATAAAAAAATATCTGGAGAAAACTTTTTTTATAGCTCATCTACAGGGTATTAATTCCTCTCTTCCCTCTTACCCCTCATTCTTGTTAGAGAAATGCTAACAATATTGTTTCTGTGGAGTCCTATTTGATCTAGGAGAGCACCTGGGATGGATGGGTATTTGAGACAGGATAGGCTGGGTGATGAGCTGGTCAGTGGGCTGACCTAGAATGGGTTTTTAATTACCAATAACCACTTCCCCACATATTTCAGAAATATTTACTAAAGTAAGATGTGAGGTTGTGTAAAGGTTATTATAGGACCAAGCCAAACATTGCTCAACCTGATGATTCAAAGATAGGACAGAGCTAGAACTCATGGGTCTGATATGCACATGCTCAGAACATAGGGGACGACAATTACCAATGAGAAAAAAAACCTGTGAAGTCCTGATACAAATAAGACACCTGGGCTAAACTATGAAGGCAGAAAAAAAAGAAAGAAAGAAAAAGTATATACAAACAAAAAGTGGGAAGGATCCCAAGTAATTTTTATAATCTGGTGAAGTAGTCCTCTCCTTTCCTCTCTAGGAAAGCTGAGTTACCAAGATGGGAAGAGACTGTTAGCACACAGAATTCTGTAGGAGTACTGTCTGGTATTAGTGCAAGGAAGAGATGTTCCAGAGTCTGGGATTATGTATATTTTTGAGACTAAGAGTATATGCTATTTTTGTCTATGTTGGGGATCATACAAGAGACAAAAATAGCCTCTTATCATCAATTGGCCAATAGACTAATCGGGTAAAGCTCCAAACATCTGAGACTACAGAGGAAAAATGACCCTATGCTAGCATATTTTCTTCTTACCTGGAAGATAAAAGAAGTAGATCTGCCTGCTCCTTAAAGACTGATAGACGTCCAAGATTTAAAGGTAAATCAGAAGGGGCATAAATAGGCATATTATTATCTTCAATAAAACCTTTACTTTTCGTGTTAAAATATATGGAAAATAAGGGAAGGAAAAATTCAGTTTGCTTTTACCAGAACACCTTCCTCTCGAGGAATTCAGCTGTATAGGGATCAAACCATTCTGAACACCTACAAACTCAACAGGAGATGGAAGAAAAGAAAAGCAACAACTCTCTGAACAGAAAAGCAACCACTTTCTGGAAGGTAGGACGTGCGGAGAAATGAATCCGAGGTGATATTCGGGAGGATAAACGGTGGGGGAGGGGGCCTCCATCTGCCGCTTCTGGCAAGTGACAGAGCAACGGAGCACAAAATCGGAACTTTAGAAGTCTGCTCCGCTGAGGGACATCGCTCCGGTGGCTAAGCAGGGGGTGGAACCCTCGTGGGACAGTGTGGTCTCAGGACCCTCGGGTCACAGAAAGACCGGGGGTGCCTGAGTGCAGCAGAGCTCCCAGGTATGGGAGCGGGGAAACCGGCTGCAGAGACGGAGCCCACGCGCGGGCTCTCAGCTCAGGGTTGCCATAAACCCTGATCCGCGGCACAGTCGGGCCACTGCTCCTCCAGCAGGGACCCAACAAGCGGCAGATCCAGGGAGACTCACCTTCCTCCCCCCGGAGGAGCGGCGCAGAAGCGCACCACAGGGATCTGCTGGGTTAGGAGACTCCACACCTAGTCGGGTGCCAGAAATAGAAACTCTCGGTCACAGGCCGGTGAGCATGGAGTGCAGCCAGAGACCAGGGAGACGGGAGTGATTGACTGCTTTTCTCTGGGGGCTCACAGAGGAGCGGGGCCCTGAGTTCTCCGCTCCTCCAGGGCAGAGACTGGGAGACCGCCATTTTCACTCTCCTCCCCCAAAGCTGTAGGGAAAGCTTGCAGGAGAACAAAAGCTCCCTAGAGCAAACCCCAGCAGATTACTTAGCCTGGACCAGGCAAGGGCGGGGCAATTCCGCCTCAGGCAAAGACATTGGGAACCACGGCAACAGGCCCCTCCCCCAGAATATCAGCGAGAACAGCCAGCCAAGACCAAGTTTACCGATCAATGAGAACTGCAAAACTCCAGCGCTAGGAGAATACTGCACATAGAATCCATGGCTTTTTTTACCATGATTCTTTAGTCTTTCAAAGTTCATTTTTTTAAATTTTAACTGTCTTTTTTTTTTTTTGCATTTTTCTTTTTCCCTTTTTCAACTAACATCTTATCAATCCCTTTTTTAAAAAAAATTTTATTTTTCATTTTGAGTCATATTCTATCCCTTCATAGTAGTTACCCTTATTTTTGGCATATATATATAAGTTGTTCTCTCTTTAAAATTTTGAGATACAGTTTCTTCTAACAGATCAAAATATACCCTAAATCTCTAGTGTATGGCTTTGTTCTAGTCTCCTGCCTGATCACATTCCTTTTTTTTTTTTAATCCTCTTCTTTCTTTTTTCCAAACAACTTATCAATTCCTTTTATAATATTTTTTATAATTTTCATCTTTAAAGTCATATTCCATCCCTTCATCATATCAACCCTTATTTTTGTACATATATAAGTTTTTCTTTCTTTAAAATTTTGGGAGGCACTTTCCTCTAACAGACCAAAATACACCCAAAATCTAGTGTATGGCACTGATCTATGCACCAGCCTGATCATATTTGATCATATTCTGGTTTTGTTTTTTCTGGTTTTGTTTGTTTTTATCTTTTTCTTTTTTCTTTCTTTCCCTTTCTTTTCCTCCAGCTTCAGGTCTTTTCTGATTTGTTTAGAGTATATTTTCTGGGGACGTTGTTACCCTGTTAGCATTTTGTTCTCTCATTCATCTTTTCTCCTCTGGACAAAATGACAAGACAGAAAAAAATCACCTCAACAAAAAGAACAAGAGGTAGTACCAACTGCCAGGGACCTACTCAACATGGACATTAGTATGATGTCGGATCTAGAGTTCAGAATCATCACTTTAAGATACTAGCTGGGCTTGAAAAAAGCATGGAAGTTATTAGAGAAATCCCTTCTGGAGAAATAAAAGAACTAAAATCTAACCAAGTCGAAATCAAAAAGGCTATTAATGAGGTGCAATCAAAAATGGGGGTGCTAACTGCTAGGATGAGGCAGAAGAGAGAATCAGTGATATAGAAGACCAAATGATGGAAAATAAAGAAGCAGAGAAAAACTACTACTGGATCATGAGGGCAGAATTCGAGAGATAAGCAATACCATAAGACGAAACAACATTAGAATAATTGGGATCTTAGAAGAAGAAGAAAGAGAGAGAGGGGCAGAAGGTATACTGGAGCTAATTATAGCAGAGAACTTCCCTAACTTGGGGAAAGAAACAGTCATCAAAATCCAGAAGGCACAGAGAACCCCTCTCAAAATCAATAAAAATTGGTCAACACCCCGACATCTAATAGTAAAACTTACGAGTCTCAGAGACAAAGAGAAAATCCTGAAAGCAGCTCGGGACAAGAGATCTGTAACCTACAAGGGTAGAAACATTAGACTGGCAACAGACCTATCCACAGAGACCTGTCAGGCCAGAAAGGACTGGCATGATATATTCAGAGCACTAAATGAGAAAAATATGCAGCCAAGAATACTATATCCAGCTCAGCTGTCATTGAAAATAGAAGGAGAGATAAAAAGCTTCCAGGACAAACAAAAACTAAAGGAATTTGCAAACACAAAACCAGCCCTACAAGAAATATTGAAAGGGGTCCTCTAAGCAAAGAGAGAGCCTAAAAGCAACATAGACCAGAAAGAAACACAGACAATATACAGTAACAGTCACCTTACAGGCAATACAATGGCACTAAATTCATATCTTTCAATAGTTACCCTGAATGTAAATGGGCTAAATGCCCCAATCAAGAGACACAGGCTATCAGATTGGATTAAAAAACAAGACCCATCGATATGCTGTCTGCAACATACTCATTTTAGACCCAAAGATACCCCCAGATTGAAAGTGAGGGGGTGGAAAACCATTTATCATGCTAATGGACACTGAAAGAAAGCTCGGGTGGCAATCCTTATATCAGACAAACTAGATTTTAAGCCAAAGACTGTAATAAGAGATGAGGAAGGACACTATATCCTACTTAAAGGGTCTATCCAACAAGAAGATCTCACAATTGTAAATATCTATGCCCCTAACATGGGAGCAGCCAATTATATAAGCCAGTTAATAACAAAAGCAAAGAAACACATTGACAACAATACAATAATAGTGGGGGACTTTAACACCCCCCTCACTGAAATGGATAGATGATCAACAAGGAAATAAAGACTTTAAATGACACACTGGACCAAATGGACTTCACAGATATATTCAGAACATTCCATCCCAAAGCAACAGAATACACATTCTTCTCTAGTGCACATGCAACATTCTCCAGAATAGATCACATCCTAGGTCACAAATCAGGTTTCAACCGGTACCAAAAGATTCGGATCATTCCCTGCCTATTTTCAGACCACAATGCTTTGAAACTAGAACTCAATCACAAGAGGAGAGTCGGAAAGAACTCCAATACACGGAGGCTAAAGAGCACCCTACTGAAGAATGAATGGGTCAACCAGGAAATTAAAGAATTAAAAAAATTCATGGAAACCAATGAAAATGAAAACACAACTGTTCAAAATCTTTGGGATGCAGCAAAGGCAGTCCTAAGAGGAAAGTATATAGCAATACAAGCCTTTCTCAAGAAACAAGACAGGTCTCAAGTACACAACCTAACCCTACACCTAAAGGAGCTGGAGAAAGAACAGCAAATAAAGCCTAAACCCAGCAGGAGAAGAGAAAATAAAGATCAGAGCAGAAACCAATGAAATAGAAACCAAAAGAACAATAGAACAGATCAACGAAACTAGGAGCTGGTTCTTTGAAAGAATTAACAAGATTGATAAACCCCTGGCCAGACTTACCAAAAAGAAAAGAGAAATGACCCAAATCAACAAAATCATGAATGAAAGAGGAGAGATCACAACCAACACCAAAGAAATACAAATAATTATAAGAACATATTATGAGCAACTCTATGCCAGCAAATTAGATAACCTGGAAGAAAAGGATGCATTGCTAGAGATGTATCAACTACCAAAATTGAACCAGGAAGAAATAGAAAACCTGAACAGACCTATAAACACTAAGGAAGTTGAAGCAGTCATCAAAAATCTCCCAAGAAACAAAAGCCCAGGGCCAGATGGCTTCCCAGGGGAATTCTACCAAACATTTAAAGAAGAATTAATATCTATCCTTCTGAAACTGTTCCAAAAAATAGAAATGGAAGGAAAACTTCCAAACTCATTTTATGAGGCCACCATTACCTTGATCCCCAAACCAAAGACCCCATCAAAAAGGAGAATTACAGACCAATATCCTTGATGAACATGGATACAAAAATCCTCACCAAAATACTAGCCAATAGGATCCAACAGTACATTAAAAGGATTATTCACCACAACCAAGTGGGATTTATCCCTGGGCTGCAAGGTTGGTTCAACATCTGCAAATCAATCAACATGATACAATACATTAAAAAAAGAAAGAACAAGAATCATATGATTCTCTCAATAGATGCAGAAAAAGCATCTGACAAAGTACAGCATCCTTTCTTGATCAAACCTCTTCAGAGTATAGGGATAGAGGGTACATACCTCAATATCATAAAAGCCATCTATGAAAAACCTACAGCGAATATCATTCTCAATGGAGAAAAACGGAGAGCTTTCCCCCCTAAGGTCAGGAACGCAGCAGGGATGTCCACTATCACCACTGCTATTCAACATAGTATTAGAAGTCCTAGCCACAGCAATCAGACAACAAAAAGAAATCAAAGGCATCCAAATCGGCAAAGAAGTCAAACTCTCACTGTTTGCAGATGATATGATACTTTATGTGGAAAACCCAAAAGACTCCACCCCAAAACTGCTAGAACTCATACAGGAATTCAGTAAAGTGGCAGGATATAAAATCAATGCACAGAAATTAGTGGCATTCCTATACACCAACAACAAGACAGAAGAGAAATGAAGGAGTTGGTCCCATTTACAATTGCACCCAAAACCGTAAGATACCTAGGAATAAATCTAACCAAAGAGACAAAGGATCTGTACTCAGAAAATTATAAAATACTCATGAAAAATTGAGGAAGACACAAAGAAATGGAAAAACATTCCATGCTCATGGATTGGAAGAACAAATATTGTGAAGATGTCAATGCTACTTAGAGCAATCTACACATTCAATGCAATCCCCATCAAAATACCATCCACTTTTTTCAAAGAAATGGAACAAATAATCCTAAAATTTGTATGGAACCAGAAAAGACCCCGAATAGCCAAAGGAATGTTGAAAAAGAAAAGCAAAGCTGGCAGCATCACAATTCCAGACTTCCAGCTCTATTACAAAGCTGTCATCATCAAGACAGTATGGTACTGGCACAAAAACAGACACATAGATCAATGGAACAGAATAGAGAGCCCAGAAATGGACCCTCAACTCCTCAACTTCGACAAAGCAGGAAAGAATGTCCAATGGAAAAAAGACAGTCTCTTCAACAAATGGTGTTGGGAAAATTGGACAGCCACATGCAGAAGAATGAAACTGGACCATTTCCTTACACCACACACAAAAATAGACTCCAAATGGTTGAAAGACCTAAATGTGAGACAGGAGTCCATCAAAATCCTAAAGAAGAACACATGCAGCAACCTCTTCAACCTCAGCCGCAGCTACTTCTTCCTAGAAACATCGCCAAAGGCAAGGGAAGCAAGGGCAAAAATGAACTATTGGGACTTCATCAAGATAAAAAGCTTTTGCACAGCAAAAGAAACAGTCCACAAAACCAAAAGACAACCAACAGAATGGGAGAAGATATTTGCAAATGACATATCAGATAAAGGGCTAGTATCCAAAATCTATAAAGAACTTCTTAAACTCAACACCCAAAGAACAAAGAATCCAATCAAATGGGCAGAAGATATGAACAGACATTTCTGCAAAGATGACATCCAAATGGCCAATAGACACATGAAAAAGTGCTCAACGTTGCTCGGCATCAGGGAAATCCAAATCAAAACCTCAATGAGATACCACCTCACACCAGTCAGAATGGCTAAAATTAACAAGTCAGGAAACGACAGATGTTGGCAGGGATGCGGAGAAAGGGGAACCCTCCTACACTGTTGGTAGGAATGCAAGCTGGTGCAACCACTCTGGAAAACAGTATGGAGGTTCCTCAAAAAGTTGAAAATAGAGCTACCATACGATCCAGCAATTGCACTACTGGCTATTTACCCCAAAGATACAAATGTAGGGATCCGAAGGGGTACGTGCACCCCGATGTTTATAGCAGCAATGTCCACGATAGCCAAACTGTGGAAAGAGCCAAGATGTCCATCGACAGATGAATGGATAAAGAAGATGTGGTATATATATATATACAATGGAATATCATGCAGCCATCAAAAGGAATGAGATCTTGCCATTTGCAATGATGTGGATGGAACTGGAGGGTGTTATGCTGAGCAAAATAAGTCAGAGAAAGACATGTGTCATATGACCTCACTGATATGAGGAATTCTTAATCTCAGGAAACAAACTGAGGGTTGCTGGAGTGGGGGGTGGGGTGGGAGGGATGGGGTGACTGGGTGATAGACACTGGGGAGGGTATGTGCTATGGTGAGCGCTGTGAATTGTGCAAGACTGTTGAATCACAGATGTGTACCTCTGAAACAAATAATGTAATATATGTTAAGAATAAAAAAAGACAGGGAGGAGAAGAATGAAGGAGGGGAATCGGAGGGAGAGACGATGGACTTTGAAAAACAAAATGAGGGTTCTACAGGGGAGGGGGATGGGAGGATGGGTTGGCCTGGTGATGGGTATTAACTGGGGCATGTTCTGCATGGAGCACTGGGTGTTATGCACAATGAATCATGGAACACTGCATCAAAAACTAATGATGTAATGTATGGTGATTAACATAACAAAAAATTAAAGAAGAAAAAAAGAATACCTTCCGCTCTGAAATTATCTAACTATTCTTCTGAGTCACAATTGTTAAAAAAAAAAAAAAAAAAAAAGAGGTTTGCTCCTCTTAAGATTGTTGTCTAGATCTCCTTTTGAGAAGACTCTTTGGAGTTTTAAAATACTGTAAGTCATACTAAATATATAATACTGGTTTTTTAAAATCACATAGTGCTAATAGTCATGCCCTATTTATAGTAAAAATTATTTCTTGAAAAACAAAGCATAAAATATAATGCTAACATTTTTGGGATATAAGATCACCATTGGAAAAATCAAAAGCAATTTAGAAGTTATAAGGTATTAACAACTCCTTTCTATTTCATTAGTCACAAGCCACTGAAGTTCGATGTTCAAGACAGATGAAAATATCTAAGTACAAAGTCTTAAAAAAGGTGTTCTGTGGTTAAAAAAAAAAATCTCACGGTAACAGAAAATTATCTACCTGAGCCTCCAAAGAGGGGCACAAGGATAATAATCCTGGCTAAGGTATTTCCCAAAGGACAATCTGTTTGGACTACGACAAATGCCTTCAGTACGTATCTGATTTCAAGGACTTTAATCTGGGTTAAGATTAAATAAACCACGAGACAGCCTCCATTAAGACCCTCAAGAAGAAGGGCAGCATTAAAAGAAAATAGGAAAGCTCAGTGTGTACCACAGAGAATAACCTACACTCCTTCCTGTAATGCTCTACTAGAGAGAGGGGTTGGGATTCTTGTAATGGATTTCACCAAGTGGGAGCAAAAACCAAAGGCTATTTATTTTTATTCCATTGCCATTGTTTCCACCTAACTCCCTCTACGGTGCTTGGCCCAGTTAGTCTGGCCTAGGAGAACCAAGGACTACAAATGACTAAAATGTAATGACGATGATGATGGAGCTCTAAAAAGTCTGTCCAACCCACAGCTGTGGTGGGGAGATGAAATACAGCTCACTTTCGTAGGACGGATGGTCTTATTCTGTGGGAGGTGAAAAACTCATCAGATGTAAGATAACCACCCTCCACTACAGGCTACATTCCCCTTGTCCAGATTTTCATTTTTTTCAGAGGAAAAAAATATGTACCATCGGAGCTCATCACAGGCATGCACAGAACTCATTCAGATATTGAAGACATGCCTGATTGATATCCCTGGTGTGACTGACCACAAAGAGATGGATTTATTCTCTAAGTCAAATATAAAAATTAATCCAACTACTTTTAGACTTTTGTACCAGAAATCAAGGACAACTATAAATTTCTATGCTGGCAATGCTACCAATCAAACATCATGACTTCTTGAGGAAGTAAAAGCCAAAAGAAACAGTACCAACATCTTCAAACAAGATCCATCCCCAGCAATCTATATTCAGTAGGCACAGTCTGGATCCCTACAGCCTATCTATCAGCACATCCTACAACAATTTGATTCTCACCTTCTGGAGAACTGAAGGAAATGATCGGGAACTCCTCTGACGATGAATTCATCAACAGCTTGCCTGTCTCTGTATTTATACTCATTAGATCACATCCCAGCTCCCTCATTAGCATAAAGCCTTCAGGAGTAATTCTGACTTTCAGATGACAGGCTGGTGCTAACTCAAATGCTTTCCCAGACACTTATTTGATATTTTTAACCTAAGTCAAAATCTTAGGAGCAATAAAACTGCTTTCCATTTTAGTGACATTATCATACATTGGAAACTTCATAAGGTACAACATTGTCAGTGTTCAGCATTCTGATAAACTGGAGAGAGATTTAGTAATTACAGCATACTTTGTAGTTCTGTTCAGAATTTAAAACAATGACTAAAATCACAATAGGTAAAAGCTGGAAGAGTCATTACTTGTTATCTAGTCCTTTGCAGTATGTGGACTGGCAGCACTGGCCCTTCCTGAGAGCTGGTTAACAATGAAAGATATCAGAACCCAACAGAGACCCACTGAGCCAGAATCTGCATTTGAACAAGATCCCCAAGTGGGCTAGTCCCCTCATCTTACTTATAGGGACACTGAAGGTCAGGGGACTTAAATTGCTTGTCCAAGATCATACAGCAAGTTACAATTAGAATTCAACTCTTAACTTCCAGTCCTGTGTCCACTCCAGCTCCCTCACAGCTAAAGGAATATTTAAGGAGGCCTCTTAAGGTGCAGACACTACATCATGTATGTTAGGTATAAAGATGAGTGCCCCAGAGCCCTTGCTCTGAAGGAACCCAGGCTAGTGAGGAGAAAACAGGTCATTATCTTTTAAGTAGTGACAAAGTTGTTCCCGGGGCACTATGGGAATAATGAAAAGGGGACACCTAACTCTGTCTAAGAGGGGAGAGAGGGGAAAGAGAGGAAGTAAGTGGAAGCATGCCAAATAAAAGGAAGGACATACCTGAGCAAAGGACTGGTGGTGAGAAAAAAACAGAAGGCATAAAGCAGAAAAACAAGAGCTTGGTGTTAATAGAACTACGACCAGAACTTCCCCTCAAAGATCACGGATTTTTATCTAGACAAGTAAAGACCTAAACTGCAGGTGTGCAAAATCAAATTCCCAAACCGGTCATTTCCAAATTCCCATACCAAGAGGAAATTTTTTATGCAAATAATCTTTTATTCAGATGACCTTTTAGTCTTTTTTTTCTCACATCTCTTTGTTTCACAGACTATTTAACAGGAGATTGAGAAATTTTACTTTGCGTTTTGCTCCCTACCCACCCCCATAGCTTCAGACATATTTAAAAGTAGACCTCATCTATTTCTAATTTCTAAATGCATGACCTATAAACTCGAACAGGTGAATGAGCATGCTAATAGCAAAATTGTAAATCAAAACCTCCCTTCTGTGGAATCCATCCACCCACTCCTAAAACCACAGGCAGAAGCTGAGCTTGCCTACGGCACTCCTGAATAGGGAGGAGAAAAATGCCTGAAATCAGAACCACACCATAAACATCCTTTCTTCCCTGAGGAAGACAGAAGAGAGAGAATATCAAGGTAGTGATGGTATAAGCCCTAGGATGCTTCAATATAAGATCACGTATTCTCAAATGCTTGGCCTAAAAAATCACAACATCTCTCAGGGAAGCATATACTCATGGCTCTTCAGTTATACGTACTACTATACCTCACTTTATATACCAGCTCGATTATAAAGGTGGGTATAAACTAAAATCCTGTCAATTAAATCTTGTTTTCCTGTGATGAGATGCTTTTTCTCTGTTCAAGGCAGAATGTCAGCTGTTCTAACTCTGCATTCTCTGGAAAGAAGTTTACCATGAAAAAATGAACCTTGAATGAGTAAGGGTGGTTATAATTAAAGGACTCCTACAGGGGCACCTGGATGGCTCAGTCGGTTAAGGGTCTGACTGTTGATTTCAGCTCAGGTCATAATCTCAGAGTTGTGAGATCAAGCCCTGCAGTAGCTCCCCACTCAGTGTGAAGTCGGCTTGAGATTCTCCCTCTACCTCTGGCCCTCCCCCTGCATGCGTGCATGCACTCTCTCTGAAATAAATAAAATTTTGAAAAATAAATAAAGGAATCCTATAGCAGCATCATTTTAGAGATAAGCGCTTTTGCAAATTTTTAGTTTTGGTGCATACATATCAATGGCTGTTCATTTCAAAAGTGACAAGCTTAACATGGAACACTTTATAGGGGCTTTATGGAGGTTGAAGCAAATGAACAAAACCTCCATTTTATACCTCTTGCCACACAGTTACTTAACTACAGGTTTCTTAGAGTTGTAGTTTGAGGACTGACGGTGTTTCACACCTTCTTCTTTCTCCCACAGGTAGCCTTCAGGCTGTTAGAAAATTTAAGATGCCACAGTACAAACCAATACTAACAATTACTCTCATTTTTAAAGTGTCATATGCTTTATAAACTGCTCATTTAATTTTCCCATTCTCCCTAAGTGACAGGTCACAGCAGCTGTTGGTCATTCTTCTCAACCCCAGAAGAGGAAATAAAAGCTCAGTGATTAAGTGACTTGCCCAAGGACATTTACACAATTGATTTGTGGCAGAGCTGGAACACTCAACAAAGAGGAAGCGTGGGAAGGGAGGAGCAGAAGGCGGTACTTAAAGAAATCATATATGGCTTTCTTCCTTAGCTCCCAGTTACCACCCCCACAGCCCTTCCCTGATCTCATTCCCCTCCCTTACAATCCCAAGTAACAAAAACAAGGAAACAAAAATTAATATAGGTCAAAATAAATGCTCCAGTTCTTTTACTCCTTTCTCTCCATAGGAAACAGAGACAGGTAGTAAAAAGGAGCCTGGAAGAATGCTTCTAATCTGCCAGAGTCCCTGGGCTGAGAACCATATTGTCTCATGATACTTCGATAATAAAAAATAAGAAGGAAACCAATGGCAGGATTAAATGTATAGCAAGTTTAAAGAGAGAGAAGTGTATGTACAATTGTCTCATGCATGAAAGGGAATACAATAATTACTACAATATATATGGTAGGGCTGAGGCTATTTTTCAGAAGCATACAGTGAGCCATGTGAACAGATAAAAAGGTGAAAAAAATCACAATTATCTCAGTAGATGCAGAAGAAGTAACTAAATTCAACAATTTTTAAGTCTGCAAACTAGAAATTGAAGGAAGAAAATTCCTTCATCTGAAAAATATCCACAAAAACTACAGCAATCATCATACTCAATGGTAAAATAATGCAGACACCCTCAACCCCCTTCCCCACAAACAGGATGTCACTATCCTCTCTTCTATTCAACAATGGACTGATGATTCTGACCAGTCCGATAATGCAAGAAAAATAAAACACATAAACATGAGAAAGAAGGGGAAGAGCAACTAACATTATTCATAGGTGACATGACTGTGTATGAAGGGGTTCAGAGCAAGTCTCCCCAAAATGTGTCACTTTGGCACGTGGACTATTTTGAGCTGAAGGGAATCAAGACCCTGCAGGCTCAAGAGAAGTTTTGGCGCCTCCCATAACTACCTAAAAGAATCTAAATTGGGGGTCTTCCCCAGAAGTAGAGTTATTACCAGAAATAAATTTTATCTAAGTGACTCATGTGTATGGGAGGCAAACACCTAGTTATCAAATATCTGTTCTTCTTACTGCCTGTGAACGGCCCTCTTCCCCTTTGAGGCCCCAGGACTCATCCCACTCCTTAGCTCGGGACGTCATATATACCTCATTTTACCTTTCTGTCTTTGATCCTCTCCTCTGTGTATGGTTCCTATACATACAAAATTAAATTTGATTTTATCCTGTTAATCTGTCAATTTAATTCTTAGACCAGCCAGAAGAACCTTTGAAGGATGGAGGAGAACCCCAAGAATCTCTGACAACTTCCATTTCTGGATGGGATAATAGGTTATGGCAACCAGATTCAGCTTCAATAAATAGAAAAGGCCATGATAAATTAGAAAGTCACATTTTCAAAGATGTTGGAGAGTTGTGGAAGAAATGAGGACTGGATGAACTGCAAATCCCAGAGATGGGAGAACTCTTTGGGTGAGCTGATGATCATCATCTGTCTTCTTCTCTGAGGGTATTTGCTAGTTTTGAATGCAGACTGAAGATGACACTTGGCCTAAGAAGAAGGACTCTACTCAACAAAGATAATCAAGGCTTTGGTGGGTGCATGAGTTTGGTGTGACAGATTAAAGGCTCAAGATGCCCCATACCCATAGGTGATTTTTGTCACAGCTTTTCTGAGCTATCACTACATACCCACCAGAATGGCTAAAATGAAAAGGATGGAAAATACCAAGTGATACAGAACTTATAGGGTAACCCAAACTCTCATACACTGCTGGTGGGAATGCAAGTTGGTACAACCATTTTTTAAAAACTGGCAGTCTAGAGGCACCTGGGTGGCGCAGTCAGTTAAGCATCCGACTCTTGGTTTTGGCTCAGATCTGATCTCAGGGTCATGAGATCAAACCCAGCATCAGGCTCCACACTCGTTGGGCTCCACATTCAGCACAGAGTCCACTTGGGTTTCTCCCTCCCTCTCCCTTTGCTCCTCCCCCCTACGGGAGCGCTCTAAAATAAACAACATCTTTAGAAAAATGGCAGTCTACACTAAAGCTGACAATATGACATAACAATTCATAAATTAGATATATACCTGAAATAAATGCATTTATATGTTCATAGCAATATGATTCACAATAGCCAAAACTAGAAACAATCAAATGTCCATTAACAGTGAAAAGATAAGTCCATTGTGTGATATATTCACACAATGAAATAGTATACAACAGTGAAAATGAAAAGCTAGAACAAGGCACAATAAGGATGAATCTCACTAACATAAGGTTGAGTGAAAGAAGCTTTATGCAAAGACTAAATACTGTATCCTCCCATTTATATAAAGTGCAAGAACAAGTAAAATCAAGCTAAGCCTTTTGTCAAGATAGTGGTTTCCCTTGGGGGCATGGAGCAGTGATTAGAAGGAAACATGAGGGAGGTTTCTGGGACACTGGTCACATGTCGGTTGTACAGATATGTTTGGTTTGTGAAAATTCATCAACCTGAACACTTATATTTCAATTAAATAGAGTTTTTTTAAATAGAGTTTTTAAAAATAGCAAACATAATAAAATAAAAGAGGAAGGAGATACATGAATTACTCAAGGCTAATATTATCATGCACAAAAAGTCATCTTGGAAATGGTGCCACATGGAAACTGAGAAGCAGCTGTCCAAAATCAAACAAGTGCTAAACTAAGAAGGCTCACTAAGAAACAATAGTCCAATTAAAATGATAATTATCTAACCCTTCTCAGGTGTGTCTTGAGACAACTATTTGTTGATGTCATCTTGGCCAGAAGAAACAGGAGGCCCATATAAGTACAACAGGAGTCAATTTAACTAAGTCAATAATAAAGTAAGATGTTAAATATTTTAACTCAAGTCTTTAGTCACTAAGTATGATATGAAAACTAGCTTTGGAGTAATTACTTACTTTAGACCTCAGTTAAGATTTAAAAATAAAACTTGATACTCCCGGCAACCAACCAAGAGTGACAAGCAACAAATATAATCCAAATAAAAGCAAAATGGTGAAACTTTAAATTCTCCCCTCAACAATTTTCAACATTTACATCAAACAACTTCTAACCCATGATATGAGACAGGTTCTTTATTTTAAAACAAAACAAAAAGAATACTATATGAAGTTAAAATTTCTTGGGGCCCCTGGGTGGTTCAGTGGGTTAAATGTTGGACTCTTGGTTTCAGCTCAGGTCATGATCTCATGGATAGTGGGATTGAGCCCCACCTCGGGCTCCGAGCTCAGCAGGGAGTCTGCTTGAAGATTCTCTCCCTCTGCCCTTCCCCTCACTCATGTGCACATGCACATGTGCTCTCTCTCTCTCAAACAAATCTTTTATTTTTTAAGATTTTATTTATTTATTTGAGACAGTGTACAAGCAGGGGGAGCCGCACACAGAGGGAGAGGGAGAAGCAGGTTCCCCGCCGAGCAGGGAGCCCCATGTGGGGCTCAATCCCAGGACCCTGAGATCATGACCTGAGCCAAAGGCAGACACTTAATGACTGAGCCACCCAGGCGCCCCTCAAACAAATAAATCTTAAAAAAAAAAAAAAAAAGTTAAAATTTCTTCAAACTCAGAATTATTTTTACACATGGGTCATCATCCTCAAAGATGCTCCATGATCCCAGAACAAACAGCAAGGACAGCTCAAAGATCATTGTCATGGTCTCTAAAGATTAATTCAAATCACAAGCTAAGAAGTTATCAACCTGTAATTAATTCTCTCACGACAGTCCTCCAAGAAAAGCAAACCATAAACACTCAATTCTACACAGAGGGGTATACTTCCACTTGAGGGCTCAGTTCTAACCATATGTACCCTGTGGTTCTGACAGAATTCTGCCCTCTTCAGATAATGCTGGATCAGAAAGCTAGACCTGGACTTTGCCTTGAAATGATTTTCCATGCCAGCACTGACCCACTGACCACTTCCAGCAAGTGTTCAGTAATTATATACCTTCACCTTTTCCAAATGACCCCTTTACTGCTCAGATTTTAGATACTATTAGACTCTTCTGGTCAAACTGGGCTTTTGGGCCTCATCTAGTTTTGCCAATCAAGAGTCATGTGAAGGGGCGCCTGGGTGGCTCAGTCAGTTAAGCATCCAACTCATGGTTTTGGCTTGGGTCATGATCTCATGGGTCATGAGATCAAGCCCCACATCAGGCTCCATGCTCAGAGGGGAGTCTGCTTGGATTCTCTCCCTCTGCCCCTCCCCCCACTCACTCACACTCTAAAATGAATATTTTAAAAAAAAAGTTATGTGAGGTGGGGGTGCCTGAGTGGCTCAGTGACTTGGGTGTACAACTCTTGGTTTCAGCTTGGGTCATGAAATTAAGCCCCACATTGGGCTCTGTGCTCAACAGGGAGTCTGCTTGATATTCTCTCTCTCCCTCTCCCTCTATCCCTCCCACCTACGCCCTCCCTCTCTCTCTCTAATAATAAATGAACAAATCTTTAAAAAAAAAAAGTCATGTGAAGTGTTCATATGAGTCTGTTAAACTTGACAGAGGTAACTATAAGTCCATCAGACTTGAGCAGCGTTTATAGCATTTCTCTTGTAAGATAGGTATAAAACAAAACAAAACTTCATCAAGGCACAGTGTCTGGTACACAGTAGGCGCTCACAAATGGTAACCTTATATTATAATCATCATTATTATGGTCCCACAGGGGTGATATGCAAACAGACCCACCTCAGTAACCACCATGTTATTACCAGCGTTCTTACTATATACTAATGCAAATTCCAGTTGTATGTTGTCATCTCTAGAGGTCAAAATCATTCACCGGACAGGCTGGTAATAGCACGGTACTTTATAAGACTATCAGAAAAACAGGTAAATAATTATCCCTTTATAATTGCCATACGCAGGCCACTGTTTATGTCAGTGGTTCTCAACAGCTGACAATTTCGTGGGACATTTGGCTATGTGTCATAAATAAATTGTCACAACTAAAGGGTGAAACTGGTAGTGAGTAGAGGCCAGGGATGCTGCTAAGCCATGCTGCAATGCACAGGACAGTCTCCACAACTAAGAATTATCCAGCCCAAAGTGTCAACAGGGTCAAGGGTGGAAGACACTATTTTATAGTTCGGACTTCATTATCCAAAAATAATGGATGTGGGGCACCTGGGTGGCTCAGTCAGTTAAGCGTCTGCCTTCTGCTCAGGTCATGATCCTAGGGTCCTGGGATCGAGCCCTGCATTGGGCTCCCTGCTCTCCGGGGAGCCTGCTTCTCCCTCTCCCTCTGCTGGTGCTCTCTCTCTCTCTGTCAAATAAATAAATAAAATCTTAAAAAAAAAAAAAAATGGATGAGAACCACTGCAACCAATTCAATCCACTTAAAATAAGATGGCCTCATCAAAACAAAGAAAGCTGGGGGGCCTGGCTGCCTCAGTCGGTTAAGCATCCAACTCTTGATTCTGGCTCAGGTCATGATCTCAGGGTCCTGGGATCAAGCCCGCCTCAGGCTCTGTGCTCAGCCAGGAGTCTGCTTGAGGATTCTCTCACCCTCTCCCTCTGTCCCCGTCCCCGCTGCTCATACTCACATGTGCTCTCTCCCTCTCAAATAAAATCTTTAAAACAACAACACAAAGTGAGAAGGTATTGACATTTTAGCACAAGGAAAGAAAAGGAACCACACACCAGAAGCCCATGTTGCTCAGAAATCAAAACTTATTAGCACTCATAGGGATTTTGAAGCTACTTAGTTTGATGTCTAGTAAAAAGAGGCCCATGCAAAGTGACCCATTCAAGATAACAAAGCCAATCTGTGCCAAAGAGGGCTTTACCTCAGACCTTCTGACCACTAGACAAAGTGACTTCTCCACTACATCACACTGGTTCCCGAGAGAACAGAATTATAGAGCAAATAAGACATTCTGTCACCAAAGGCAGTCTGGAGTACAAACTCAGAACCAGGAGTCAAGCTCCCTGATCTCTTCCCAGGACAGATTCTGAGCTCAAGAATGTTACCCTGCAGTGCCTGGATGGCTCAGTTGGTTAAACATCCAACTCTGGATATTCCTTCTTGCTTTGTGGAAAATTAGCTGACCACTGAGTTGAGGGTCCATTTCTGGATTTTCTATTCTGTTCCATTGATCTATGTGTCTGTTTTTGTGCCAGCACCATACTGTCTTGATGATTACAGCTTTGTAATAGAGCTGGAAGTCCAGAATCATGATGCCTCTAGATTTGCTTTTCTTTTCCAGGGTTGCTTTAGCCATTCAGGGTCTTTACAAATTTTAGGATAGTTCAATATTTGCAAATCAATCAACATGATATATCACATCAATAAAACAAAGAATAAAAACCATATGATCATCTCAATCAATGGATGCAGAAAAAGTACTAGACAAAAATCCAGCATCTGTTTGTGATAAACACTCTCAACAAAGTGGACTTAGCAGGAACATACCTCAACATAATAAAGGCCATATATGAAAAACCCACAGCTAACATCATATACAATGGTGAAAAACTGAGAGTTTTTCCTCTAAGATCAGGAACAAGACTAGAATGTCCACCCTTTTTTTTTTTAAGATTTTATTATTTATTTATTTGACAGAGAGAGACACAGTGAGAGGGAACACAAGCAGGAGGAGTGGGAAAGGGAGAAGCAGGCTCCCTGCGGAGCAGGAAGCCCAATGCGGGGCTTGATCCCAGGAGCCTGGGATCATGACCTGAGCCTAAGGCTTAACAACTGAGCCACCCAGGCGCCCCTAGAATGTCCACTCTTGCCTCTTTTATTCAAATAGTACTGGAAGTCCTAGCCACAGCAACACTAATAATGAAATAACAGAAAGAGAAGCAGTCCATAAATTTAATGTAAACCCCATGAAAATATCAATAGTATTTTTCACAGAACCAGAACAAATAATACTAAAATTTGTATGGAACCACAAAAGACCCAAAACAGCCAAAGCAATCTTGAGAAAGAAAAACAAAGCTGG
Organism: Mirounga angustirostris; assembly: GCF_029215605.1. Taxonomy (NCBI): domain Eukaryota; kingdom Metazoa; phylum Chordata; class Mammalia; order Carnivora; family Phocidae; genus Mirounga; species Mirounga angustirostris. The sequence goes on from NW_026991714.1 coordinate 120,893,444, forward strand.
AGGTATCACAATTCCAGATCTCAAGATATACTACAAAGTTGTAGTAATCAAAACAGTACGGTACTGGCAAAAAACAGACACACAGATCAACGGAGCAGAACAGAGAGCCCAGAAACAAACCCATGCTTATTTATAATGGTCAATTAATCTACGACAAAGGAGGCAAGAATATACAATGGGGAAAAGACAGTCTCTTCAACAAATGGTGTTGGGAAAACTGGACAGCTACATGCAAAAGAATCTTTCTTACACCATACACAAAAATAAACTCATAATGAGTTAAAAACCTACTTGTGTGACTTGAAACCATAAAACTCCTAGGAGAAAAAACTCAGAGGAGAGCATGAGCCAGGGGACAGAGGGAGAGGGAGAAGCAGGCTCCCCACTGAGCAGGGAGCCCGATGCGGGGCTCAATCCCAGGACCCTGGGATCATGACCTGAGCTGAAGGCAGCCGCTCAACTGACTGAGCCACCCAGGTGCCCCAATACCAACATTTTTTTCAAAGTCACTCTATAGGGCTCAATGAAACTTGGCGTCTATTCCTTCCCCTTTATTTGCAGGTTACCAATGAAATGGTCTTTGGTCTTTTCCCAAGGCCCCAGTCTGCTTAAAACCTCTCTGGCTGGGGCACCTAGGTGGCTCAGTTAGTTGGGCATCTGCCTTCGGCTAGGGTCATGATCTCCAGGTTCTGGAATCGAGTCCCGAGATGGGCTCCCTGCCCAGTGGGGAGTCTGCTTCTCCCTCTCCCTCCCATCCCTCTCCTGCTCTCTTTCACTATCTCTCTCTTTTAAGATTTTACTTATTTATGAGAGAGAGAGCAGGGGGAGAGGCAGGCAGAGGGAGAAGCAGGCTCCCTGCTGAGCAAGGAGCCCGATGCAGGACTCGATCCCAGGACCCTGGATCATGACCTGAGCCGAAGGCAGATGCTTAACTGACTGAGCCACCCAGGTGTCCATAAATAAATAAAATCTTCAAAAACAACAAACCAAACCTCTTTGGCTGGCACTTCTAACCATTCTGCGTCTGATTATCATCTTCTGCCTCTCTAACCCCCAACCTCTCCAACTCTGTTTCCTCATCCCTAAATGTCAGCATTCTTCAGGGTGTAACTTGGGCCCTCTATCTCTACACAAGTATTTCCCATATACCCATCCATCTCAGTGTCTTCAACCATCACTTCTATACACAACTATTTGATGTAGGAAATCTGCTCAGACCTTCTTATCAAGGTCCACCCATATTTCCAATGCTTCAAACCTCCCATTCACTATTCAGCAACAGCTCCAGACTCAATATCACCAACTCACCATATACCATGCTGATCCCTTCCAAAACCTCCTTGTTCTGACTTCCCCATCTCTACTACAGATGCCGAGCTACCTCTAAGGTAGTAAATAATATAATGACCAACTTCTGAGGTTCTTGAGTGAGCCCATCTGGATTCACTTCTGGCTAAACCACTCACTAGTATATCCTTGAGCAAGTTAACCTCTTTGAGCCTCAATCTCCTTATCTGAAAAAAAGAAAAGAACCACAGTCTCTCTCTCACAGAACTATTGTGGCCGTTAAACAACACATGGGAAGCTCAAAATACAAGGCAAAACACATAATAGGCATTCAATAAATATGAGCTACTAAATCTTTTATGGTTCACTTTAACAGCAACGTCAAGAGCCTCACAGCTGAGTCTACTTAGCCTTCACTGCAGCTTAGTCTTGTTCTAGGTTCCTCAAACAGTGGAAATTTTATTTATTTTTTTTTTATTTTAAAGATTTTATTTATTTATTTGAGACAGAGAGAAGGAGAGAGAGAGAGCACATGAGAGGGGGAGGGCCAGAGGGAGAAGCAGGCTCCCTGCCGAGCGGGGAGCCCGATGCAGGACTCGATCCAGGGACTCCAGGATCATGACCTGAGCCGAAAGCAGTCGCTTAACCAACTGAGCCACCCAAGTGCCCAACAGTGGAAATTTTAGACACTCCTGTTCAGGAATCATCAACCAGGTTGTGATCTTTAAACTGAACTCTTTCCTTAACTACAATCTGCAAGGTGGATCACCATTTTGGTTTTGGGTATTTAAGGACTGCTCAATCTCGTCCACTACCCCGAGGGACCCTGAGTCACCCATCTTCCTGATGGTTAAAGGCTAGCTATGAGACGGTTAACAGTGCCTACGAGACTGCCCCACCCCTGCACCTGACCAACCTGTTCTCTTGGCATGTCTTTAGAACACCAGCCCCCCACCAGCCAGGACCAACATCTCACCTAACTGGACTTCTTCCCACTGCCTGGAGGTGAATCTCCCCACAAGAGCCTTCCCTACCCTGGTGGCCCCCCTAGTCAAGGCTCATCTCAGCACTAATCTGAAAGTCACTCAGGACCAAGACCTTAGGCCTCTGGGATTCCTCCAGCTCCCCCCATACTCAATCAAAGCTGCTGAAATCTTCTTTCACACACACCCTCTGCAGACACTCTCCTTTCCTTATTATATGTACTTCTTCTTTAACTTTTGTCTCTGCCTGCATTTCAACTGTGCTTCCAAAAAACAGCAAGATTTATCAACAAAAAACAGTTTTCATATGTGACTGTACTGCTCAAAAGGCATCACAGACTCTCTACTTCCTACAGGATAAAATCTACTGTCCCTTGATTATATTGCGATTTTTCCTACTTCTGAGCTTTTGCTAACACTATTCCTTCTAAAATATCCTCTCTTCCCCTTCTGTTCATCCAAATTTTTTATTTCTTTCAAAGACGTTTGCTCAAACCCTATGCTCTCTGTGAAGCCCTCCCTGATCTCAATGGTAGAAGAGCATTCTGCAGAGGGAAAGCAGTGCAAATAATCTAAGACTGAGTCAAGTAAATAGACCAGTGTGACTAGAATGGGGTGAGAGTGATTATTTTGGAAACAAGATTAGAGAGGTGATGAGAGGCCAGCTCCCACGGGGCCTTCCTGGCTATTATAAGGATTTTGTTTTTACGAGCAAAATGGGGATCAACCGCAAGGTTTTAAGCATTCACTAGCGAAGATATAGGACTTGGATTTCAAAAAGATCATGCTACCTGTGGTGACAAGAACAAGCTATACAGAGAGAGGCAAGGGCAGAAGAAAGGAAACTGCTTAAGAGGCTATTACAGTATCTGGGTAAAAGAGTGTGATTAGAACCAGGGTGGTGGCAGGCAGAAGTGGTCTGAATCTGGATGTATATGCTGACTGATGAGGGATATGAAAACAAGAAAGGAGTTAAGGATGACTCCAAGTTTTTAGCCTAAACAAGTGGAAGAATAGAGATGTTATTCACTGAGATGAGGGAGAAAATCATGGGAGGAGCAGGTTTTGAACATGGTAAGTTTAAGATATATAGGTCATCCAAGGGAAATGGTGAGGAGGAAGTTTATTACCTAAATCTGAAATTCAGGGGAGGGATACATTTGGGAACTATTGGAACACAGATCAGGTGGGTTTCACAAAACATTAGTGATGATAATAGCTCTGTAATTGCTCTGCCTCATATGGCAGCCATGAGCCACATGTGACTTGAAATGCAGCTAAGGTGACTGAAAAACTGAATTGTTAATTTTCATTAATTTACATTTGAATAAGTACATGTGCCTCATGGCTACACAGTGGACAAAGCATATATAAATAATATTTAAAGCAATGTGATTGAATGAGAACCCTAATTGAGTGCAGGGAGAGAAGATGTCCAAACACTGGGTATTGGGGCATGCCAACAACATGGATTATTCATGATAGGAGGGAAAAAAAAAAGAAACAAGCCAAATCTCCATCAACAACAGAATAGAAAAATAACCAGTGGCATATTCACATAAGATTGCCATTCAGCAGTGAACGGATATATCTATGTGAATCTCAAAACAAGGTTAAATGAAAAAAAGGTAACTTAGAGGAGAAAATTTTCTACGAAGATCAAAAGCAGAAAAAACTAAAAAGTATACTGTTTAAGAATATATTCACTTCCGCTTTTTCTCCTTTTCGCCGCCATCCTGGTGTGTGTTCCTCACCATGTCCTCTCCCAAGACTTTCAGAATCAAGCAATTCCTGGCCAAGAAACAAAAGTAGAATCCTCCCATTCTCCAGTGGATTCTGATGAAAACTGGTAATAAAATCAGGTACAGAGTGCCTGAGTGGCTCAGTCGTTAAGTGTCTGCCTTTGGCTCAGGTCATGATCCCAGGGTCCTGGGATCGAGCCCCACATCGGGCTCCCTGCTCCATGAGAGGCCTGCTTCTCCCTCTCCCACTCCCCCTGCTTGTGTTCCCTCTCTCGCTGTGTCTCTCTCTGTCAAATAAATAAATAAAATAAAATAAAAAAATCAGGTACAACTCCAAGAGGAACACTGGAGAAGAACCAAGCTGGGTCTATAAGGCATCACACATCATGATATGACACACCTAATTGGCACACATATTTAAGCTGCATGAAGATTATGTGTTCCTATCCTACCACTCTTGTAAACATCCCTCCTACCTGGCCAATAGACATGTTTTATCAGGGAAACAACTTTTCTGTTACTATGCCTCTACACCAGTAGGTTGGTTCAGTAATAAATGTGAGACCGAAAAAAAATATATATATATTCACTTGCTCAAGAAACAAGAAAAGTCTCAAACACACATACTAATAATACAGCATATGTTAGGGCGCCTGGGTGGCTCAGTCGTTAAAGTGTCTGCCTTCGGCTCAGGTCATGATCCCAGGGTCCTGGGATCAAGCCCCGCATCCGGCTCCCTGCTCCACTCCCCCTGCTTGTGTTCCCTCTCTCGCTGTGTCTCTCTCTGTCAAATAAATAAATAAAATCTTAAAAAAAATATATATATATATAGTGTATGTTAACTAAATTGAATTTAAATTAAAAATTTAAAAATAAATAAACATACTTCTATCTTCATGACAGAAAAAAAAAGAATATATTCAGATTGATAAAGTATAAAGAAAATCAAGGGAATTATTATCCAAATACAGGATAACACCACCTCTCCAGAAGAGGGAGAAGGTTGCAACTGGGGAGGTAAACACAGAGAGCTTCAAAGTTACTGGAAATGTTCTATATCTGGGGCACCTGGCTGGCTCAGTTGGGTAAGTGTCTGAATCTTGACCCCAGCTCAGGTCTTAATCTCAGGGTTGTGAGTTCAAGCCCCCTACTTAAAAATAAAAAATAAAAAAAGGGAGATGTTCTATTTCCTAAACTGTTTATTTTTTATCCTATATACTCTGCCATGTATGATATTAAGAGTAAAAAAAATATGAAGTAGTATATGGTTAAATGTCAATGGATGTTTCAAAATCTCGAATAAATCTTTAAGCTTAAAAAAAGGAAACACAACTGTGTGACCTAAATAAGGTCTAAAAAAGAATGACAGATTTAGTCATAGAAAAGAAAAGACAGAGGGCATTTGAGAGTTGGGAAGGAACAGCTTGTGTACATGAGACAGGAAATTGGTGGATCTGACTAGCGAAGAGGAAAGTTAGGTTGAAAAGTTAGGCTAGGGCCAGCTTATGAGATGCTTAAATGCTGGGTCAAGAAATTTGGACTTGATCTTTATTTTTTCTTAAAGATTTTATTTATTTGAGAGAGAGAATGAGATAGAGCATGAGAGAGGGGAGGGTCAGAGGGAGAAGCAGACTCCTCGCTGAGCAAGGAGCCCGATGCGGGACTCGATCTTGGAACTCCAGGATCATGACCTGAGCCAAAGGCAGTCGCTTAACCAACTGAGCCAGCCAGGTGCCCAGGATCTGATCTTTAAATAGTGCAGAACCATTGGTGGTTTCTAAGCAAGACAATGAATGGCATGGGGAAAGTGGTATATTAGAATTAATCGGATGATAAAGATCAAGTAGTAGGGAGACAGGAGTCTGGAAAAATCAGTTACGGAGATATACGTACCACTATGTTTACTGCAGCATTGTTTCCAATAGCCAAGATATGGAAGCAACCCAAATGTCCATCCATAGATGAATGGATAAAGAAGATACACACACGTATATACATACAATGGACTATTACTCAGCCATAAAAAAGAATGAAATCTTGCCATAAGCAATAATAGATGGATTTAGAGAGTATAATGCTAAGTGAAATAAGTCAGAGAAAGACAAATAGCATATGATTTCACTCACATGTGGAATTTAAGAAAAACGAAGAAAAAGACCCTTAGGGGCGCCTGGGTGGTTTAGATGGTTAAGCATCTGCCTTCGGCTCAGGTCATGATCCAAGGGTCCTGAGATCGAGCCCCACATCGGGCTCCTGGCTTAGTGGGGAGCCTGCTTCTCCTTCTCCCTCTTCCTCTGCCTCTCGCCCTGCTCATGCTCTCTCTCTGTATCTCAAATGAATAAAATCTTGAAAAAAAAAAACAAACAAAAAAACAAAATCATTGTCTTAAATATAGAGAACTGGTGGTTGCCCGAGGGGAAGAGGGAGGAGAATGGGTGAAATAGGTGAAAGGGATTAAGAGTACATTTATTAACGATGGGGCGCCTGGGTTGGTTGGTTAAGCGACTGCCTTCAGCTCAGGTCATGATCCTGGAGTCCCAGGATCGAGTCCCACATCGGGCTCCCTGCTCAGCAGGGAGTCTGCTTCTCCCTCTGACCCTCCTCCCTCTCATGCTCTCTGTCTCTCATTCTCTCTGTCTCAAATAAATAAATAAAATTAAAAAAAAAAAAATCATTGATTTAAAAAAAAAGCAAAATGAAGAGTACATTTATTAACGATGAGCACTGAGTAATGTATAGAATTGTTAAATCACTATATCGTACACTTGAAACTAATATAACATTATATGTTAATTATACTGGAGTTAAAATATATATACAGAACTTGTAGGTGTGAGATGTCAGGGAAGATAATCATAGCCTAAACTAGGAGGATAATGGAAGATTAAGTTTTACTCCAAGAAACTTTAGGATGAAAGACTCAAGAGTTTGGTCTTCAGAACAGACAGTGAGAGAAAAAGAGATGCAAAGATTACTCCAATTCTGAAGCTAAACCGAGAAAATGATTAATACCAATATTTGCAAAACTAGGGAAGTCAACAGAAAAATGATTTTGAAAAGAGACCATTCATTAATTCATGCAATAAATATGTCAGGCAGAATGTGATACCTTCCCCTCAGAGAGCCAGCTTGTGGGTCCCACCTTTTTTTTTTTTAAGTTACACTTTTTTTTTTAAGATTTTATTCATTTATTTGAGAGAGAGTGAGAGAGAGAGAGAGCACAAGGGGGGGAGGGTCAGAGGGAGAAGCAGACTCCCCACTGAGCAGGAAGCCAGATGTGGGGCTTGATCCCGGGACTCCAGGATCATGACCTGAGCTGAAAGCAACTGCTTAACCGACTGAGCCACCCAGGCACCCCCAGTTACACATTTTTAATAGGCAAAGAGAAACTATACAGTTCTTTGAGGGGAATAAAAGCTTTTATAGCTTTTAATGCTACAACAATTTCTAAGTCCCACTTTTAAAAGAAAGAGTACTATACGGCACCTGGGTGGCTCAGTTGGTTGGGCTACTGCCTTTGGCTCAGGTCATGATCCTGGAGTCCCAGGATCGAGTCCCACATTGGGCTCCCTGCTCCGCGGGGAGTCTGCTTCTCCCTCACCCTCCCCACCTCATGCTCTGTCTCTCTCATTCTCATTCTCTCTCAAATAAATAAATAAAATCGTAAAAAAAAAAAAAAAAGGGAAGAGAGTACTATAATAAAAATATTGAGCTGCTTTTCAAAATAAATGGAAAGAGGCAACAATGCAAAAGTGGAGCTGTTTAGTAAAAGATCTTAAGGAGTGGAATTACTATTTGACTGAAAGCTTCTTGAGAACGAATTTATCACTGACTCTTTGCATCCCTCACAGTGCTGAGCACACTGCAGTGAGTGATCACTACAATACAGATATTCAAATGATGGCTAAAGGAAGAGAGAAGAGTGAGAGCGGACTCAAGAAAAAACAAGTAGGAATGCCCTACCCAAGCCTCTACCCAGCATACCTAGAGGATCTACCCCCTGTGAAAGTGTGTTAGCCCTGTCACCCTGGCTGAAGGTAGGCTGATTATCTGGGTACCTCTTTAGGAGATCTAAAATACCAATAGAAAAACAGAAAGGAAATCAATTCTTATGAAAATATATATTGAAATTCTGCTCCCCACACTAATCCCTGGTAAGATTATCTCCAACCCTAACCTTAAAGGCAGAAAGAATGTAATTTTTTACTGTGTAGGGTTTGGGCTAATGCTAATTAAAGATACTCAAGGGCGGGCGCCTGGGTGGCTCAGATGGTTGAGCGTCTGCCTTCAGCTCAGGTCATGATCCCAGGGTCCTGGGATCGAGTCCCCAATCGGGCTCTCTGCTCCTTGGGAGCCTGCTTCTCCCTCTGCCTCTCTCTCTCTCTGTCTCTCATGAATAAATAAATAAAAATCTTAAAAAAAAAAAGATACTCAAGGGCATCCTCTCCTTTTAGACCATTAAAAGATATTTTTCTGGTTAAAAGTAATTTAAAAGCTTGGGGGCACATGGCTGGCTCAGTCAGTAGTAGAGCATGTCTCTCTTGATCTCAGGGTCAGTAGTCAAGCCCTATGGTGGGTGTAGAGCTTGCTTACATACATACATGCATACATACATACATATATACATACATACATAGTGCTTATACCATTAAAAAAAAAAGTAATTTAAAAGCCTAGATCTTAATAGTTAGTCCATTTGGCATACCACTGTTACCTACACCCATAGAACAGAGAAATGCAAAGTAGAGCTGCCTGCAAAGTGAGAGGCCGGATGCACAGGTGTTCCAAGTAGTTGCCAGGGACTGGGCTATTACTTCTAGGTTCCCCCAGCAGTTCAGATAATTACACACAGCCCCAACTTATCCAATATGGCTAAAAAGAGGAAAATGACTCGGCTTTTTAAATGAATAAATCTTATACAAATGCTTTAAGACCATCTCTTTCTCAAAAAGTTAGAACAGGGATGAATGCCTCAACACTGGCAAAGGCAGTATTCCAGTTAAGAGCTCAGGCTCTGGCTCCAGACGGACACGGGTTAAATCCCAGCTCTCCCACTAAATAGCCCTGTAACCATCTCTGTTACTATATCTCCCTACTTTGGGGCACCTGGGTGGCTCAGTCGGTTAAGCGTCTGAGGCTCAGGTCATGATCCCCGGGTCCTGGGATCAAGTCCCACATCAGGCTCCCTACTCAGTGGGAAGCCTGCTTTTCCTGCTGCAGCTCCCCCTGCTCACTCTTGCTCTCTCTGATAAATAAATAAAATCTAAAAAAAAAAAAAAATACATCTCCCTACTTTGCACAGAATTACCTTCCTTAAGATTTGAATATGGGGTAGATTCAGATGGTAGCTTTCCTTCCTATAACTATACCCTGATCCCTTTGACTGAACCTGTATTTTCCTTAATAGCCTCAACCACTAATTTTTAATGTAGAGCTTTCTAGATGGTTAAACTCATTCATTATCTTTGAATCTCCTGAATTTCCTTATTCAAGAACAACCTTATCTTGAAGCTCTGGCAGTTCAACAACCCATGCCCTGAAAGTGAGGAGCAATGGGAGAAAAGCACAGAGAAAACTGGATTGTAGGTAGAACATACAAACCTCTTTGTTGTATAAAACTGGTGCTTTCTTTAAATCCCAAATTCTGGGACAGCTGGCTGGCTCAGCTGGTAGAGCATTTGACTCTTGATATCAAGGCTGTGAGTTTGAGCCCCACAATGGGTGTAGAGATTAATTAAAAATAAAATCTTTAACAAAAAGTAAATAAAAAATAAAATCCCAAATGCTGTACACTGGAGACAATATGGAGCTAAGCACAGCCTATTGGCAACAAATTAAGCACAAAAAAAATTTTGACCTGAAGGAGGCCCACAAAGGTACCCTGCCTATACTTACCACTCCCACTTCTTTATCTAAACTCAGGGATCTTTATCCATGTTGTAGTGGATTTTGCATAGAGTGGGAAAGAGGGAAAACAAGTTCCACAGATTTTTTCATTTGCACTTGGCCTTTTTAGCACCATTATTACTACCACCCTAGTTCACTCAGAAAAGACTAAGTCCCAACCAATTTCTCTGCTTCAGGTCTCTCCACTCCCTTATAACCTGTGCATAGCACCAAACTAATTTCCTAAATTACCAGTTTCATTAGAGCACTCCCCACCTCAAAAACTCTTAACAGCTCCCAATACTGGAAAAGCCCAACTAACATTCAAAGCCCAGGCTAGCATTATCCTACTTTTATAATACACAATTGGTTTCCTCCTACTTCCCACACTGAAATTCTCTAAGGCTCCAACTAGACTAATCTGCTCACTGTCCGTCCCCGACCCCAAACCCGGCATGCCTAGGCTGGATTACGTAAACACCACTGCTCACCCTCCCACCCACTTTCTGCTTTTCCTTCAAAGGCCAGCCCAGACCCCCCTCCTCTATCCCTGCCCTAAATTGTGCTCCCAAAGCACGCACTGACCAGACTGCCCATCTTCTGACCCTAGTCAAACACATCCTTTTTAGCTGGCTATACTCTCTTGGCATCTTAATCCGCTCAAACGAAGTCAAAGTTCCTTGGAAGGCAGACCACATACTTACACAGAGGGTCTATCACAGCGCCCTGCACTTTTTAGGTCCTAGATATTATTAAAACCAGAGGAGGGGTTCAAATGATACATCTAAGTAAGGCAAGACCATACTGCGCATCTTTTCCAAGTCCTCTCTATTCACAGTAAAAGGCATTCAGCGTTCGCTACAAGGCTATGTATTTCTAGTATACACTGAGCGGCAAAGTGGAGTGAGCACGCCACCGGATGGCAAAAAAAAAACCCAAAAAAACCCGCGTCCCCATCCTGGTTTTTGCCACAAGCCCTGCGATTGGGAAATCACACAATATCTCTGGGCCTCGGTTATCTCAGGTGTAAAACAAGGGAGCTGCTTTGACGGATCCCAAGGTATCCTTCGGCTCCCGAATCCCCCCGGACAGGAAACCCAACACTCGTCTACTCACTCAGGCGCAGGCACGCAAACTTTTACGGTTCCCAACGCAGGCATTTCCATATAGTAGTGGAAACTCCGTCCCCATGGAAAAAAGCAGGGCTGAGAGGAGGGTGAGAAGCGGTCTCCCTAGACTCGGATTCCTTTACCCCATGACCAGGGGCAGTCGGACTGAGGTTCCCGGCCCCTCACGAGCAGACTCCCAGGAGAGTGGCACGGCAAGGCTCCCGGGAGCCGGCCGGGGTCACTCCGTCCGCGCCCGCGCCCCCCGCACTTGTGACACACGCCCCGTGACCCCGGGTCACAGTCCCCGTCCGCCCTCACCGGCCCGAGGGGCGCCCTCCTCTCCCGGCAAGGCCCCGCGCTCCCGCCCGGCTGGCTGCCCTTCCGGGCCCCGGGGCGGCCTCTGCGCGGGCGTCCGGGCCCCAGGCCGGCGGGACTTCCAGCTTCTTGTGGATGCTGGCTTTAAGTGCTGAATCACCACTTTGCAACCCGAGCTCCAACCCACCGTGACCCGCGGGCCCCGAGGGCCCAGGCGCTCCGCTCCGCTTACCCACAGAGGCGCTCCGGGGGCAGCAGGCGGGCGCCGAGGACGGAGCGGAAGGTGCTGGGCCGCGCGGAGTGCAGCAGCCACGCTAGCCGGTACCGCATACCCCAGCACAGCCGCCGGGAGCACCGCGGACGCTTCCTTCTTGCGCCGGGAGCCGGCCCTGCCCACTGCGCATGCTCAGTCCGCCGCGCCGCGCCGCCTCCCGGGAGCCTCTGAGTGGCCGGCGCTCCGGGTTTTGCCTGGAACCCGACAGGGTCGGGGAGGCGGGCGTCCCAGGCCCGAGCCAGCGAGCGGCGGGAGCCCAGCGACCAGGCTTTCCCAGGCTGGGGGTTACCGGCAGGGTCACACGGGGCGCACGTGGGAAGGCGGCGAGGTGTACCTGGCTAAGTGTATGTAGGGGACAGAGTCTCACGAATATTGTGAGAGCACAAGGGGCCATGTTTGCGGAGGCGCCCCCATTGGCTGTCGCTCTGGGCCGTGCAGGTGTTGGAACGAAGTCCGAGGATTAGGCGGCCTCCCGGCGAAAGATTCTGCGGGGGGCGCGCGGCCCGCGGGCTTCCTCTAGAGCGCGGTGGGCCCCGGGGGGAGTTAGATCAGGGGGGCCACGAGAGGGAGGCGAGGACCTGGGGGAAGTTAGCAGCCCCTCACGGAGCAAGGGGGAGACGGGACTGGCCACGGCGAAAAAAAGCTTCCGTGGACTTCCAAATCCAGAGTAGAAACTCCTACTCTCTACTACTGCCGTATTAAAACACCAGCACACACACATATATATAGTACTTCTATTGTCGGTTTACTTTAGTCACTATTTATAACTTTTTCCCCTGATGGCTTTATGGTGTTGTGCATCCAAGAACAACCTGATAGTTGTTAGGGATCTGACTTTCGATTACATTTCCATTTTACGGGGGTCTTTAGGACAAAATGCAATTAGGGATAGTGACTCCCTAGCTTGAGTACCTTTAAGTCTCCGTCGTGGCGGGCCTAGGGCTGCAGTCATAATGCTTTGAATCCCATTATTGCTTCAAATTAAGAATTCAGGAAGAGGTTCCCTTAATCAAATGGATGATTCATTAAAGAGCTACAGGGATTAAAAAAAAAAAATACAGTTTCGGCTAAAGGCAACCGTTGGATGGATGGAAACTGAGGTACCAGAGACGAGGAAGCACTCCTAGTGCAATGTAGGGTAAAATTCCACAGTATTACATTCTAGCCTCAATCCACCTCTACTAGTGTCCTGTAGCTGCCCTAACAAATTATCACAAATTTAGTGGCTTAAAACAATAGAAATTTATTCTCTCACAGTCTGGAGGCCAGAAGTCCAAAATCAAGGTATTGTCAGCGCTTTACTCCCTACAGAGGCTCTTAGGGGAGAATCCGTTCTTTGCTACTTCCAGCTTCTTGTGGATGCTGGTTTCCTTGGCTTATGGCCACATCACTCCAATCTCTGCCTCCGTCTTCACATTGCTTTCTCCTCTGTGTGTCTTTCTTCTCTTTTGCAAGGACATTCGTCATTGGATTTAGGGCACAATCACATAATCCAGGATTATCTCATCTCATCCTTAACTTGATTGCATCTGCAAAGATACTTTTTCCAAATGAAACACAGCTTCCTGGGGTTCTGACATGGACACATATTTTGGGGACCACCACCAAATCGGTACCCCACCTTTCCAGCTTCTACCCCCACCCTCTACTAACTGCAATTCACACAGCTGTCACAGCAAATTAATGCTTATAACAATACTAACTTGTCAGATCTCTAGCAACTTTCAAGCCCAGCTGAAATAGTGTTGCCTTTACAAAACTTTCCCTCACTTCCATTCCTCACATACCTTATTGGAAGTAACCACTCTCTGATCTGAGCTACCAGAGTAGTTGGCCTCTCTCCAAAGGCACTTATTTGAATTTTAACCTTCCATGCTTGCAAGAAGCAGTAGATTAGGAATGATGTCTTAGACATTTTTGTATCTCACCTGGCAGCAAGCCCAGTGCTTAGTTAATTACCACTTATCAACTGCATGTTTGCTGAATCTGATTAAGCCTCTAGATGTAACTACCATTCATAGGAAATTCAGGATATAGGCATGCTGAATCACACCGTAAGGATACAACCAACAAAATTTAGAATGTTTGGAACACTACAGGAAAAGTGACCTGAATTGCATAATAAGAGAGGAAGGAGAAACCTATGCATTAAAGGGGACTTAGAATTGACAAGTTATGACAAGCTGTTCATAAACTTTTATATGAAAATGCAAAGAGCAGGAAGACCCAAGCCAGTCTGGAAGAAGAATCTGGAACAGTTATAGTACCAAGTATTAAAAGTTACTATTAAGCTATAGTAATTGAGATAATATGATAATGGCATGAGGGCAGACAATAAGCCATGGAAAACTATTTGGCAGTATCTATTAAAGCTGCATATATGCATATGCTATGACCTAGCAATTCAACTTCTAGCTATATAGCCAACAGAAATGTAAATATGCATCCACAAAAATACATATACTAGAATGTTCACAGCAGCACAATCAATAATAGTCCCAAACTGGAAACAATCCAAAGCCCATCAACAGTAAAATGCACAGGAAAAATAAATTGGGGAATATTCACACAATGGAATACTGTACAGCAATGAAAATGAACAAAAACTACACTTAAAAATATGGATGATTCTCACAAACATGATGAAAAAAGCCAGACCCAAAAGAGTATTTACTATATAAGTCCCATTTATATAAAGTTGAAAATCAGGCAAAACTAATCTGCAGCATAGTATTGAAAGTCAGATTAGTGGTTAGGGAGAATAAAGGGGGCTTCTGGGTTATGTTTTAAGTGGTTATATTGAGTTTTTGAAAATAAATTGAGCTGTACACTTATGATTTATTTACTTTTCTGTTTGGAGCACTTCAGTAACACCTTCAAAAGATAATATTTAAAAATGCAAAACAGGGGCATCTGGCTGGCGCAGTCGGTAGAGCACGTGACTCGGGATCTCAGGGGTTGCAAGTTCAAGCCCCACATTGGGCGTGGAGCCTACTTAAAATAAAATTTAAAAAATTTTAAAAATGGAAAACAAAAAATACATTAATCAAAATGATATGTTTGGTTTTTATTTGAATCTTAATTTGAGTAGACCTATTATGAAAAAGAAGCATTTATGAGATAATCAGAAAAGTAAGAATAGTGAGTAGATATTTGATGATATTAAATAATCATGTTACTTCTGATGGTGTGTTAATGGCTATGGATTTTTCTTTTTAGGGTTCTTTGAGATATATACTGAAATAATTCAATGCCTGGGATTCAACTCAGAAAATTCAGTGGCAGATGAGGGAGGAGGGGAAAATACAGATAAAACAATATTATTGGCCATGAACTGATGATTTTTTTTAAAGATTTTATTTATTTATTTGACAGAGAGAGACATAGCGAGAGAGGGAACACAATCAGGGGGAGTGGGAGAGGTTTTTTGTCCCGCCTGGCAGAGAGCCCCGATCCCAGGACCTTGGGATCATTACCTGAGCCGAAGGCAGACACTTAACGGCGAGCCACCCAGGCGCCCCTGAACTGATGATTATTGAAGCTGGATAATGAATGCTGGGGTGGGGAGGGTATTATACCATTCTCTTTGATTTTGTGTATGTTTGAAATTTTCTATGATAAAAAGCTTTGTGGGGTAGCTGGCTGGCTCAGTCGGTAGAGCATGTGGCTCTTAATCTCAGGGTCATGAGTTCAAGCCCCACATTGGGCATGGAGTCTACTTAAGAAAAAAGTTTTATGGGGTGCCTGGGTGGCTCAGTCGTTAAGCGTCTGCCTTCGGCTCAGGTCATGATCCCAGCGTCCTGGGATTGAGTCCCACATTGGGCTCCCTGCTCAGCGGGAAGCCTGCTTCTCCCTTGCCCATTCCCCCTGCTTGTGTTCCTGCTCTTGCTATCTCTGTCTCTGTCAAATAAATAAATAAAATCTAAAAAAAAAAAGAAAAAAGTTTTATAATGTATGGTAGTTTTAAATATAGTACTATGGTAATAAAACACCTAAAAGCAACATGAATTTTTAAAGATGTTTATATGTGATTTATTAATTATAAATTTGTTCTTTAAGACTTTTTCTAAATGACTTACTTGCTAGTCCTTGAAGGTAAATTTGAGTTACTTTATGTACAGTTCTTGAAATATTAATGTAAAAATCTATAACTCATATTTTCTACAGTTACAACTACTCTTGATTTATCCACTCAACAAATATGGGCCCACCCCTTGCTTTATATGTTGAGGATACACCAGAGAAAAGAAAAACCAGGTTTCTATTCTTGTGGGGTTTACATTATAGCGAGAGAAAGAAGTAAACTAATAATTATATAAAACAATTACATAATATAATTAAAATAGTATTAGGGTGGCGCACCTAGGTGGCAAAATAGGTTAAGCATCTGACTCTTGGTTTTGGCTCAGGTCATGATATCGGGGTCCTGGGATCAACTCTGTGACAGGCTCCCCGCTCAGCATGGAGTCCGCTTGAGGTTCCCTCTCCCTCTACCCCTCCCACTCATGCACTCCCTCTCTCTCTCTCAAATAATTAAATAAATAAACGTTTAAAATGATGATATGGGGGCACCTGGGTGGCTCAGTTCGTTAGTCTGCCTTCAGCTCAGGTCATGATCCCAGGGTCCTGGGATTGAGACCCACATCGGGCTTCCTGCTCATCGGGAGGCCTGCTTCTCCCTCTCCCTCTGCTGCTCCCCCTGCTTGTGCTCTCTAACTCACTCTCGCTCTCAAATAAATAAAATGGTTTAAAAAAATTTTTTTTAAATAAATAAAAATAAAATGATGATATGATGATGTAACCAGGGTGGGTTTTTCTGCTGTCTAGCTTCACCCAAGTAACAGTTCTGGAACTTTCCCTCCATCATCACTATTGCCCACTGGTGGGGGGAAGTGGCAAGTTCTCACTAGCTGTATTAAAGGGGCTTATTCATGTCCTGGGCTGTTGACAGCAGGAGTGTATACATGGGACTGTTTAGGTGGGAGATCAGCAAAAACTTAGAGCATAGGGTTCAGTGTTCGGGCTGCATAGGCAGCTGTCAATGGAGAGCCAGCTTCTGTGGCCCTTCTCATGGGTTAAGCCCTCACCAGAACCTCACCTAGGATTTCCTCTCTCTCTTCCTCTCTCTCTCTCTCTCTCCAGTTCCTATTCTCCCCATCAGCTTCTTCCTAAATCCCTTTTGTCCCATCTAATGTTCCAGCCAGGAGTTTCTCAACTTGAGTTTGGAGTTGGATAGGAGCAGTCATCTGGTTCCCCTTATGTCACCGTCTTACTTAGGGCTCTTCTCAGGGCTTTCCCTTAAAAGCCTAGTTTGAAAGTTGCAAACACTGAATATCCCCTTTTCTCTTTGCTTTCCTGCTGAAAGAATCCTAATTCTCCTGGACATCTTTGGTCTCTAGAAAGGGTTTTGAGGTATGGCAAAGAAAGAAAAACATGTAAGAGTAAAATTTCAGCATCTTCTTTCACTAAGTGGTGAAAGAAAGAAATTGAGTTTCATGAAAGAGTTCTGGGGGTTACTTCAGATAGAGTGGTTGGAGAAGGGGGTGTTTCCTCTGAGGAAGTGACCTTGAAGTCCTTGAAAGGGAGCCAGTTATAGGAACAGGTGAGGGAAAAACTCCAGACAGTGGAGAAATATCAATTGCAATAGTTTGGGAGAGGAGAGAGTCTGGCATAATCCGGAATCTGCCAGAAGCCCAGAGAACTGGAAACCTCTCCTGTTCTCTCACAGCTAACCTTTGCTACTGAGATTCTACTATTAGGACACTACAGCAACACAAATTTGGATTTGGGGAACTCTATACTTAAGCATTTTAGGATTTTTTTTATAGGCTTATGAACAGTTCATGAACTGTGTTTTTTCCCTCCGTTTATAAGGACATGCAGACATACTGTTTGTTCTCTTTGGCATGCATACCCACAGAACCTAACACGATTCTGGCAACTATGGAAAAAGATAGCTAAAGTCAAGTGCTCCTCAACTGTTCACTAAAGATTTGCATAGATGTTGCTCAAGAGCCTTAAAAGATCATACAAATAAAAATATTTATGGAGGGGCGCCTAGGTGGCTCAGTCGTTAAGCGTCTGCCTTCGGCTCAGGTCATGATCTCAGGGTCCTGGGATCGAGCCCTGCATCAGTCTCCTTGCTCAGTGGGAAGCCTGCTTCTCCTTCTCCCACTCCCCCTGCTTGTGTTCCTGCTCTCACTATGTCTCTCTCTGTCAAATAAATAAAATCTTAAAAAATATATATTTATGGAGAATTTTCAAGGGCTTGGAAGAATGCTTATGTTAAATAAAAATCCAGGTTGCAAAACTACATATTTATGATCTCAATTATTAAAAATATACATATAGATAATTGGAAAGAAGTACATCAAAACATTAACAGTGGTAATCACTACATGGTGGAAATCTATTACCCACACGTAGGAATTCCAGAAAGGAAGAACAGAGAAAACAAGTAGAATAATTTTTTTTTTAAGATTTTATTTGTGAGAGAGAGAGAGAGCATGAGATGGGAGAGGGATGGAGAGACAAGCAGACTCCCTGCTGAGCAGGGAGCTTGACTTGGGGCTGGATTCCCAGACCCAGAGATCATAACCTGAGCCAAAGACACTTAACCAGCTGAGTCATCCAGGTGCCCTCAATGAATAATTTAAAAACATTTCCCACAACTGAAGGAAATGAGTTGCCAGACTGAAAGAATTCACCAAATGCCCAGCCCAATAGGTGAAAGTAGACACACACCAAGGCATTTCATTACAGAATTTCAGCACACTGAAGGGAAAGAGCAGACTGCTTAAGGTTCCAAAGAGGGGGGAAAAAGGCCACATATAAATGATCAGGAATTGGAATGGCTTTGGACTTCTCAGCAGTAGCAGAAACTAGAAAACACTGTCTTCAAATTTCTGGGGCAAAAATGCCCAGCCCTAATGGTGGCACAGAGGCCACAGAGTTCCCAGTCTTCAGGAATTACTTGCAGTTGTACAAATAGGCATCTCAGAAGTAACCTGTATAAATCAAAACCTGGAAGGTTCTCCACACGTTTTCTCTGTGTGAAAAACCCCTGGACCTCTTCATATCCCAGAGTGTGAATGTGGGAGGGATTTGCAATAGTAATCAAGACTGATGTTTCCAGGTGGAAGAAGAACTCAGGGTCATATATTTTTTTTCAGGATCATATTTAATATGTGATATTTCTTATACAAACCACCCATGTTTGTGATTATAAAATCATATCTACTATAATAATTATTAGGGCAAATTTTAAAGACATAAAGTTGTAGTAATAATCATGGGTATAAACTAATATTTTTGGAAAATATGCTAATGAGTTCGTGGGTTATATAAAACACTCATTTCTCCAGATTACTAGTAATTTCCAAAAGGTTGCAAATAGAAAGTCCCAGACAGTAGCAAACATTTGTCATCCTTCAATTATTCAGAAAGGCCTACCTACTTGCTTGGAAGGAAATACAGGGAGAACAAAACACAAATTTATATTTCAATAAAATGCAATTCTGTACTAAGATAGTAGAATGCCTATTAAAAATGCTTTTCTTTGGGGTGCCTGGGTGGCTTAGTCATTAAGCGTCTGCTTTCGGCTCAGGTCATGATCCCAGGATCCTGAGATTGAGCCCTACATTGGGATCCCTGCTTGGCGGGAGGCCTGCTTCTACCCCTTTCACTCCCCCTGCTTGTGTTCCTGCTCTCGCTATCTCTCTCTGTCAAATAAATAAATACAAAATCTTAAAAAAAATAAAAAATAATAAAAATGCTTTTCTTTGTTATCAAGGTAAGAATAAAGCTCTGTGAAATGATTAGAATCTTTTTTTCCAAGGGATTACAGGCTTTATTTTTATTTTTAAAAATATAAAGATTTTATTTTTAAGTAATCTCTACACCCAACATGGGGCTCAGACTCATAATCCCAAGACCAAGAGTCACATACTCCACAGGCTGAGCCAGCCAAGCACCATAGCTTGCTTGCTTTATTTATTTATTTATTTATTTATTTATTTATTTATTTATTTATGTTTCTTTGTTTGTTTGTTTTTGAGCAGTTTTAGATTAACCGAAAAGATGAGTGGAAGGTATATAGATATCCCATATACTCCTGATCCCACATATGCATAGCCTCTCCCATTATCAATATTCACCCACCATCAATTTATTACAATGGATGAACCTACACTGACACATCATTATCACCCAAAGTCCTTAGTTTACATTAGGGCTCACTCTTGGTATTGTATGTTCTTTTTTTTTTTTTTAAAGATTTATTTATTTATTTGAGAGAGAGTGGGGGGGGCAGAGGACAAAGGAGAGAGAGAATCTCAAGCAGACTCCCTGCTGAGTGAAAAGCCTGACGTGGGGCTCCAGTATTGTACATTCTATGGGTTTGGACAAACGTATAATAACATACATCCACCATTATAGTATAGTACATAGCATTTTCACTGCCCTAAAAATCCTCTATGCTAGGAGTGTGTGGGTGGCTCAGTCAGTTAAGCAGCTGGCTGACTTTTGATTTGAGCTCAGAGTTGTGAGATCGAGCCCCACATTGGGCTCTGTGCTGGGCATGGAGCCTGCTTAAGATTCTCTTTCCCTCTCCCTCTGCCCCTCTTCCCCAACTTGCTCTTGTTCTCTCTCTCTAAAAAAAATCCTCTGTGCTCTGCCTATTATTCCTCCTTTCCCCAACCCTTAGCAACCACTGATCTTTTCACTGTATCCATAATTCTGCCTTTTCCAGAATGTCAAATAGTTGGAATAATATAGTATATAGCCTTTTCAGATTGGCTTCTTTCATTTAATAATATGCATTTCAGTTTCTTCCATGTCTTTTTATGGCTTAATTGTTCATCACTTTTTTCGTGCTGATAAATATTCTATTGTCTGGAGGTACCACAGATTGTTTATGCCCTCACCTACTGCAGAACATATTGGTAGCTTCCGTTATTTTGGCAATTATGAGTAAAGCTGCTAAACATCTGTGTGCAGTTTTTTATGTAAACATAAAACTCCTTTGGGTAAATACTAGGGAGCATGGGGCGCCTGGGTGGGTCAGTTGGTTGAGCGACTGCCTTCAGCTCGGGTCATGATCCCGGAGTCCTGGGATCGAGTCCCGCGTCGGGCTCCCAGCTCAGCAGGGAGCCTGCTGCTTCCTCTGACCCTCTCTCCTCTCATGCTGTTTCTCTCTCTCCCTCTCTCAAATAAATAAATAAATAAAATCTTTTAAAAAAATACTAGGGAGCATGATTGCTGGACTGTATAATAAGAATATGTTTAGTTTTGTAGGAAATGACCAAAGTGGTCATACTATTTTGTATTCCCACCCACAATGAATGAAAGTTCTTATTGCTCCACATTCTTACCAGCATTTGGTGTTGTCAGTGTTTTGGATTTTGGCCATTCTAATAGGTATGTAGGGTATCTTGTTGTTGTTTCAATTTACATTTCCCTGATGACATGATGTGGAGCATCTTTTCACATGTTTATTTGCCATCTGTATTCTTCTTTGCTCAGGTCTCTGTTAAGGTCTTTGGCCTGTTTGCCAGCCCCCTCCCAGCTTTATTGACATATAAGTGACAGACAAAATTATATTTAGAGTGTACAATGTGGCGGCACCTGGCTGGCTCGCTAGGTGGAGCATGCAACACTTGATCCCAGGGTTGTGAGTTCAAGCCCCACGCTGGATGTAGAGATTACTTAAAAATAAAATCTTAAAATTGGGGTGCCTGGGTGGCTCCAGTTGGTCAGGCATCTGACTTCAGCTCAGGTCATGATCTTGGGGCCCTGGGATGGAGCCCCGTGTCAGGCTTTGCGTTCAGTGAAGAGTCTGCTTCTCTCCCTCTCCTTCTGCCCCTCCCCCACTCGTGCTTGTACTCTCTCTCAAATAAATAAAACCTTTTAAAAAAATCTAAAAAAAATGTGCAATGTGGTGATGTATGTATGTATACATTGTGAAAGGAGTCCTCCCATTAACGCGGGCCCATTTTATAATTGCGTTGTTTTCTTATTTTTTAGTTTGAAGTGTTCTTTGCATCTTTTGCATAATTGTCCAAACACATCTTTTGCTAAAATTTTCTCCCAGTATGTGGCTTGTCTTTTCATTCTCTTGATAGTATCTTTCACAGAGCAGAAAATTTTAATTTTAATGAAATCCAACTTACTGATTATTTCTTTCATGGATTGTACTTTTGGTGTATCTAAAAAGTCATCACGAAATCCAAGGTCATCTAGATTGTTTCCTGTGTTGCCTTCGAGGAGTTTTACAGTTTTATATTTTATGTTTATGTGGTCCATTTTGAGTTAATTTTTATAAAGGGTGTAAGGTTTGTGTCTAAATTAATTTTTTTTTGCCAAAAGCACTTTTTATATTTATTTTTTAATAAGATTTATTTATTTTAGAGAGAGAGCGAGAGAGCACAAGTGGGAGGGGTAGAGGGAGAGGGCAAGAGAATCTCAAGCAGACTCCACACTGAGCATGAAGCCGGAGGCAGGGCTCAGTCCCACCACCCCAAAATCGTGACCTGAGCTGAAACCAAGAGATGGACGCCTAACCGAATGCACTACCAAGGCACCCCAGCACTTTTTTTTTATTATTATTATATGGTATCACATATGCCCTTGTTTTTTTTAAAGATTTTTTAAATTTATTTGACAGAGAGAGCACAAGCAGAGGGAGAGAGAGGGAGAAGCAGGCTCCCTGCTGAGCAAGGAGCCCAATGTGGGACTTGATCCCAGGACCCTGGGATCACGACCTGGGCCGAAGGCAGCTGCTTAACCGACTAAGCCACCCAGGCCTCCCTCACATATGCTTTTGATACTCTTTTCCTTTTCTAAAGATTTATTTATTTATTCCAGAGAGAGAGGGAGTGCACGAGTGGGAGGGGTAGAGGGAGAGGGAGAATCTCAATTGGACTCCATGCTGAGCTCAGAGCCTGACATGGGGCTTGATCTCACCACCCCAAGATCACAATCTAAGCTGAAACCAAGAGTCAGACACTCAATCGACTGGGCCACCCAGGAGCCCCAGACCCAGCACTTTTTATATTTAAAAATGAATCACTACAGAGAGAAGATAGCAGTATTTCCATTACAAATAACAAAAATCACGTTGAATTTTTTTGTTATTGAGATATAATTCATATACCACAAAATTTGCCGCTTTAAGATTTTTTTTTTTTGAGAGGGAGAGAGAGGGAAAGAGAGGGAGAGAGAGAGAAAGAGACAGAGAGCATGCACGCACATGAGCGAGGGCGGAGGGGCAGAAGGAAAGGGAGAGAGAGAATCTTAAGCAGGCTCCACGTCCAGCCCAGAGCCCAGCATAGAGCCAAATGGGGCTCAATCTCACAACCCTGAGATCATGATCTGAGCCAAAATCAAGAATCGGATGCTTAGGGTGCCTGGGTGGCTCAGTCGGTTAAGCGTCTGCCTTCGGCTCAGGTCATGATCCCAGGGTCCTGGGATCGAGTCCCACATCGGGCTCCCTGCTCTGCGTGGAGCCTGCTTCTCCCTCTCCCACTCTCCCTGCTTGTGTTCCCTCTCTCGCTGTGTCTCTCTCTGTCAAATAAATAAGTAAAATCTTAAAAAAAAAAAAAAAAAAAGAATCGGATGCTTAACTGACTGAGCCACCCAGGCACCCCTGCATACAAATTTTTATGTGGATATTTGTTTTAATTTCTACTGACTGAATACCTAGGAGTGGAAATGTTAGGGCATGTGGTAAATCTAGGAACTGCCAGACTGTTTTGCAAAGTGGCTGCACCATTTTGCATTCCTACCAGCAACATGTGAGGATTCCAATTTCTCTACATCCTTGCAACACTTGTTATTATCTGTTGTTTTTTTTGTTTTTGCTTTTAATATACTAGTGAATGTGAGATAGTATCTCCACATTGAGATTTTAAAAGTATTTTTGGAACAATTATTTATTATAGATTATAGAATAAATATTAATGGGGAACAATTATTTTATTTTATTTTTTTTTAAAGATTTTATTTATTTGACAGAGAGCGAGAGAGCGAACACAAGCAGGGGGAGTGAGAGAGGGAGAAGCAGGCTTCCCACTGAGCAGGGAGACCAATGTGGGACTTGATCCCAGGACCCGGGGATCATGAGCTGAGCCGAAGGCAGACGCTTAACGACTGAGCCACCCAGGCGCCCCGGAACGATTATTTTAATTAGTAAAAGAGCTTTTCAAAGTTCAAGATTCAGTTATTTCTGAAGTGATTAATGAGTGCAATTAATGAATCACCACTATCTCCTACTCTAGCCTTGTTTTATGACTTCCCACAAGTATCTAAATCAATTATATAACCCTGGGGTTATATAGCTCAGTTGGTTAAGCATCTGCCTTCAGCTCAGGTCATGATCCCAGGGTCCTGGGCTCCCTGCTCAATGGGGAGCCTGCTTCTCCCTCTCCCTCTGCCTGCTGCTCCCCATTTGTGCGTACGCGCTCTCTCTCGGTCAAATAAGTAAATAAAATCTTTTAAAAAAATTATATACCCCTGGGGGCGCCTGGGTGGCTCAGCTGGTTGAGCGACTGCCTTCGGCTCAGGTCATGATCCTGGAGTCCCAGGATCGCATCAGGCTCCCTGCTCAGCAGGGAGTCTGCTTCTCCCCCTGACCCTCCCCCCTCTCATGTGCTTTCTCTCATTCTCTCTCTCAAATAAATAAATAAAATCTTTTTTAAAAAATTATATACCCCTGAAAATTATACAAATATTGGAGGATTATATTTCTGATGGATAAAAACTGGATTTACAATAAAACCATTGACAGCTAGACATTCAAAATGACAGCACACAGAAAATTTTTCACTTTTGATAAGAGAACAGAATATAACTACATTTAATCTTACTTGGGGTCTTTGCTTTAGCTTTTTTCATTGCTAATGAAAGCTCTATTTTTAATCCACTAGATATAAATCCAGGATCCTTATAAGCACAGACTAAGACATTTAACAGCACAGCAGCTGAATAAATATTTTCATGACCTCTTTCCTATGGTAGGTTGAATGGCTCCCCAAAAGACATCAACTTCCTAATCCTTGTGGATGTTACCTTATACAGCAGAAAAGGACGTTGAAGATATGCTTAAGAATCTTGATATGGGGGCGCCTGGGTGGCTCAGTCGTTAAGCGTCTGCCTTCAGCTCAGGTCATGATCCCAGGGTCCTGGGATTGAGCCCCATGTCGGGCTCCCTGCTCAGTGGGAAGCTTGCTTCTCCCTCTCCCACTCCCCCTGCTCGTGTTCCCTCTCTCGCTGTGTCTCTCTCTGTCAAATAAATAAATAAAATCTTTTAAAAAAAAGAATCTTGATATGGGGAGATTATCCCTGATTACTCAGGTAAACCCTAAATGTAATCACATGTATCCTTATAAGAGAGAGTCAGAGAGAGATTTGACACAGAACGGAAAAAGGCATTGAGGCAGAGATTGCAGTGATGAGCCATAAGCCAATGAATGCTAGCAGTCACCAGAAGCTGGAAGGCACAAGGAATAGATTTTCCCCCTAGAATTTCCAGAGGAGCCCAGCTCTGCTGATATCTTGATTTTGACCTTGTGAATTTGACTTCAGACTTCTGGCCTCCAGAACTGTGAAAGAATGGACATTTGTGTTTTATCTATTTTTTGGCTATTATGAATAATTTGCGTACTGATTTTTTTTTAAAGATTTTATTTTTATTTATTTATTCATGAGAGACAGAGAGAGAGAGAGAGGCAGAGGGAGAAGCAGGCTCCCAAGGAGCAGGGAGCCCGATGCGCGACTCGATCCCAGGACGCTGGGATCTTGACCTGAGCCGAAGGCAGACGCTTAACCATCTGAGCCACCCAGGCGCCCCTGCGTACTGATTTTTATGTGACATTTGTTTTCATTTCTACTGTGTATATACCTAAGAGTGGAATTGCTGGGTCAGGTGGTAAGTCTAGGAATGGCCAGACAGTTTTGCAGTTGATTTTAGACTTCTGGCCTCTAGAACTGTGAAAGAAAAAATAAATTTGTTGTTTTAAACCACCAAGTTTGTGGAGATTTATTATAGCAGCCATAATAAATTTAAATAAGGAACCAATACACACACACCCTGAAAAAAATCTGAAGTAAAAATACTTAGATTCTGGAATTCTCCATATAATCTGCTTAGCAATCAAATGTCAGGGTAGAATAAAAACAAGCAAGTTCTCAAGCAATTTATCTCCTCTACACTCTTTTTCAGGATGTGATCCATTTAATAATGGAGAAAACCAAGAAAAAATACACAGACGAAATCCAGAAAACATATCCAACCCAGGAAAAAGGCAAAAGGAACTCCTAGGATAAGAAAGAAGGATAAGAAAGAAAGAAGGGGATGGCAGCTGGGCTGCAGGTCTAGAGAGTAAGCAATCCAGTAAGAAACAACTTGAAACTAATAGATTTCTGATGCATTGAATTGGTGGAAAATTTTAGTGAGAGACTATTGGGAGCTGTAGGAAGAATTTGGAAATGCACAAGGAAAAATAAGCAAACAAAACTAGGCAGTTATTAACTTTAGGATAGACAAAAAGAAAGAAAACATAATCTCACTAGTCTGAAATGCTCAGCTATGAATAGGCATAATAACCTAAATATAGATTTTTGATTTAAAAAACACTATAATATTGGATGTATGAGGGAGGGAAAGTAGAGGGGATCATAACATTTGATAACTAAATCCTTATCTTCCATAATAAGTAGTCAATAAATAAAGTCTAAAGTTGAGTAATCAAAAGATAACAGTAAATACAAATTCCTTACAAAAATGGAAATGTGTAAATACTAGAAAAAAATAGCTAAAACAAATTGAAAGTTGTTGCTTCTGGAGTAGAGACCTGGAGGGATTGGAGTGGGATAAGGTAAGGAAATACCTTTTTGTTATAAGCCAATTACTATTACATTTTAAAAAAGATTTTATTTATTTATTTGACAGAGAGAGAGCACACACAAGCAGAAGGAGCTGCAGGCAGAGGGAGAGGAAGAGGGAGAAGCAGACTCCCAGCTGAGCAGAGAGCCCGCTGTGGGGCTTGATCCCAGACCCTGGGATCATGACCTGAGCCGAAGGCAGATGCTCAACTGACTGAGCCACCCAGGCTATTTAAATCTATTTAATCTATTATACTATTTAAATCTCAGAACAATGTCCATGTTTTATTTTTAAAAAATCAATTAACTTATATAAGAAGTATACACACTATTGAAAGGAAAATGCCAGACCAAACACATGGGCAGTGATGTTGCTTTGGTGAAATCCAGGTTAACTATACTTAGAATATTAAAATTATTTTCTAATCATAGATAGACTTTCAAGAGAGAAGTGTTGATTAGGTTGAGTAGTTTGGGCTCTACTGGGGCAGTACAAAATGCCGTATCAGAGACAGCCACCTGTGTGGTGTAACAAACCTCTTACAAATGTCCATTAGACCCTGGCTGTCTCCATCAGACTTAGTCTTGAGGGCAGGAACTATAATACAGCCTATCTTTTCACTGCCTGGACCATAGTCAAGCACCCAACAAGGGTGTGATGAAAGTGAATGCATGTGCACTGAGAACAAGAAAAGATAGGTGGGGAGATAGCAGTTAATGAATGACCTGTGATTTGGAATCAGAACGAATTCTGAGTTCCTTCTCTGTCACTTATTACCTGTGTGAGTACAGACAATAAACTTACTTGACCTATGTATTGATAAAATAGTGAGAAATAATAGTTCCTACTTCAGAGAATTGTTCTGAAGATTAAATGAGATCATGCATACAAAACCTTTCATAGAGTCTGACACATTGTAGCTCTAGATAAATGGAAGCTATAACTATTACCAAATGGAGACCCTGGAATTTCTTGCATTGACCCAAATGATTGTTAATATAAACATTGTTCAGGTATTTCCTGAGAAAAAAAGAAGAAATTAGCTTTTTTTTTTTTTTGGTCTACCATGTACTAGCCACTTTATACATATTATTATTTTAATCTTCACAATAATAGTAATCATTATTATGTCCATTATACAGATAAGGAAACCAAGATAGAAAAAGGTTAAGTAATTTCCTTCCAGCCCTCATATATTTATTGAGTGACTACTTTGTGTAAGGCTGTGTTAAAGAACACCAAGAAAACAACACTGAATAAGACAATCCACAGTCCCTGATGAAATTTACATTCTAGCAGAGTAGAGAGACAATACACTGACAATGTAATCACAGACTGTAATATGTGTTATGAAGGAAATAAACAGAGTCTTGAAACAGGAGTAAAATGCTTTAGATAGGGTGGCCAGGAAAAGCCTTTTAAAAGAGAAAGTGGAGCTGAGATCTGAAGGATAAGAATGAGTAAGTCATGCAAAGAACCAAACTAAAAGAGATATGCAAAGGCCTGTCTACAAGAGAGCACTTAGAAGCTCTGGAGCATGGTAGTGAGCTATGTGGTTAGTAGCAGGAGTTGATGTTGGGATAGGCAAATGCGGTATAATGAAGGCCTCACAGGACATGGTCAGGAGTTTGGATTTTATTCAAAGTTCAAGGAGAAGCTATTGTGAGGTTAAAAAGTAAATGAAGGGCATGGTCTGATTCTTTTAAAGGATTCTTCCCTTTGCTGAGTGAATGCAGTGGGGAGAGGAGAAAAGAGCCCATGTAGGAATACTTAAGGACAGTGTTTCAGAGAAGGGATAGAGACTTGGCCTACAATTGACAGAATGGGAGAGGATATTTGCAAATGTCTTATCAGATAAAGGGGTAGTATCCAAAATCTTTTTTTTTTTTTTTAATATTTTATTTATTTATTTGACAGAGAGACACAGCGAGAGAGGGAACACAAGCAGGGGGAATGGGAGAGGGAGAAGCAGGCCTCCCGCAGAGCAGGGAGCCCGATGCAGGGCTTGATCCCAGGACCCTGGGATCATGACCTGAGCCGAAGGCAGACGCTTAACGACTGAGCCACACAGGCGCCCGTAGTATCCAAAATCTATAAAGAACTTACCAAACTGAATACCCAAAGAACAAAAAATCCAATCAAGAAACGGGCAGAAGACATAAACAGACATTTCTCCAAAGAAGACATACAGATGGCCAACAGACACATAAAATAATGCTCAACATTACTCAGCATCAGGGAAATATGAATCAAATCCACAATGAGATACACCCTCCCACGGGTCAGAATGGCTAAAATCAACAACACAGGAAATGACAGATGTTGTGAGGGTTCGGAGAAAGGGGAACACTCTTACACTGTTGGTGGGAGTGCAAACTGGTGCAGCCACTCTGGAAAACAGAATGAAGGCTCCTCAAAAAGTTGAAAAGAGGGGCGCCTGGGTGGCTCAGTCGTTAAGAATTTGCCTTTGGCTCAGGTCATGATCCCAGGGTCCTGGGATCGAGCCCTGCGTCGGGCTCCCTGCTCAGCAGGAAGCCTGCTTCTCCCTCTCCCCCTCCCCCTGCTTGTGTTCCTGCTCTCGCTATCACTCTCTGTCAAATAAATAAATAAAATCTTAAAAAAAAAAAAGTTGAAAAGAGACCTACCCTACAATCCAGCAATTGCACTACTGGGTACTTATCCCAAAGATACAAATGCAGTGCTCCGAAGGGGCACCTGTACCCCAATGTTTATTAGAGTAGCCACGTCCACAATAGCCAAACTATGGAAAGAGCTCAGATGTCCATCAACAGATGAATGGATAAAGAAGATGTGGTACACACACACACACACACACACACAGTAGACTACTACTCAGCCATCAAAAAAAAAAATACGAAATCTTGCCATTTTCAACAACATAGATGAACTACAGGGTATTATGCTAAGCCAAATAAGTCCATCAGAGAAAGACAAATACCATATGATCTCACTCATGCGGAATTTAAGAAACAAAACAGAGGATTATTGGGAAAGGGAGGGAAAAATAAAACAAGAGGAAATCACAGAGGGAGACAAACCATTAAGAGACTCTTTATCATAGGAAACAAACTGGAGGTTTGCTGAAGGGGAGGGTGGTGGGGGGAATGGGGTAACTGGGTGATGGACCGGAGGGCATGTGATGTAATGAGCACTGGGTATTATTTAAGACTGATGGATCACTGAACTCTACCTCTGAAATTAATTGAATTTAAATTAAAAAAAAAAGAGAGAGAGAGACTTGGCCTAGAGTGATGGCGGAGGCAGTAAAACCAACAGGAGTGCACTGGATGTGGTGGAGGACGAAGGAATCAAAGGTCTGGTTAGTGCCATGGGTCCAGATGAGGATTAGGGTGGTGGTAACGGGGATAAAGAGTTTCGTTTTGTACAGGTCCACTTTGAGATGCTGGTGAGCCATCACAGATAACAGTAGACACCTAGCTATGCATAATGAAGGTGATCAGCGATCCGAGCTGTATACTGAGATGTCTCCTTGGGGGAATGCCGGAAGTTAATAAGTAGAGGAACACAAAAGGCGCCTGAGAGTTTTCCATTCCATCTGGCCCTTACTTAAAAAAATTAAATGATAGGGCGCCTGGGTGGCTCAGTCGGTTAAGCGACTGCCTTCGGCTCAGGTCATGATCCTGGAGTCCCGGGATCGAGTCTCGCATCGGGCTCCTTGCTCAGCGAGGAGTCTGCTTCTCCCTCTGACCCTCCCCACCTCATGCTTTCTCTCTCTCTCAAATAAATAAAATCTTTAAAAAAAAAATTAAATGATACCTAGGTTCCTGTGGGCTAAGTGTGACCCAGAAGCTCAGCTCCTTGAGCTGACTACGGCATAGGCCCAAGATTCAGTATTTCCTGGGCCCAGGTCCTACACCTGAAGCTGTCCAGTCACCCCAAACAGCGCCAGGTCGCTCGCAATACGTCTCCGGAAAGCCGGAAGTTACCCAGCGGGGGCGGGGCCCACGGAGCGGAGCCTGCTGGGATTTGTAGGCTGACGGCTGCGGGCGCTAGCTCAAACTCCTTGAGACGCCCCGGGGGAGGGGAGGGGGATGCGGCGCCACGTAGAGGGAGCGAAGCGCGCCCTGAGCCTGCGTCAGTCGTTCCGGAATGGTAGTCCGAAAAGGCAAGTGCGGTACTGCCTTTTGCTTGGAATCATTTAACGGTGACATCTTCTCATCAGTTAAAGGATAAATTCAGAGTCCTAAAAGTGACATTTAACATCCATTTCATCGCGATTTGGTACTCGTGGTAACCCTATTTCTTAACACTTCCTAGTTACTCAAGGCTATTCTGGACGCTGCCTCCGAGAAGGGGGCTCGCTTTGGACCTCTCTCCTATGTGCTTCCATAACACTGTCGTACAATTCGCTAATAATTATAATCATGGCCAGCCTTCCTGACACTACATGTTCTAGTCTAAGCTATTTGCCCGCGCTAGCTCAATTCTCACCGAACCCTCTGAAATGGTTGCTATTATTTCCATTTTGAAGATGAGGAAATCTTGGTTTACAGACGTTATGTAACTTGGACAAGGTCACGTTGAAGAGTCACAGTGTTTACTCGCGCGTCTCCCCCATCGGACTAAGTTCCAGGCGAGTAAGGACAGACCAGCTTCTTACTTTCCCGCGGGCCACGCCCCGAGGGCGGGGGCCCTGGTGACGACACCGCGTCCCATGGTGCCCCGCGCGCCCAGGGCGCTGCTATTGGCTCGGCGTCTCGGCTCCTTTTTCAAATTGAGGCGCCGAGTCGTTGCTGTTTCCGAGGCTTCGGGCGGAGACGATATTGGTGGTTCTGAGGCTCCCGCTAGTGCGGGACAGGCGCCTCGGTCAGTCAGAGCCCCTGGTGGAGAGCGGAGACGTCGAGCTGCTCGCGTGGCTTTCCGCGGCCACGTCAGTACGCGGCGGGGGAGGTGGGCACCCAGGCCGCGCCGACCGCAGGGCCCCTCCGCGCCCCACAGCTCCCGAGTCCACAGCCAGGCCTTGACCTTCGCGCGGGGATCGTCATGGCGTCCCAGCCGAATTCCTCCGCGAAGAAGAAAGAGGAGAAGGGAAAGAACATCC
Organism: Mirounga angustirostris; assembly: GCF_029215605.1. Classification (NCBI taxonomy): domain Eukaryota; kingdom Metazoa; phylum Chordata; class Mammalia; order Carnivora; family Phocidae; genus Mirounga; species Mirounga angustirostris. Next base: position 120,925,004 of record NW_026991714.1, read on the forward strand.
AGGTGGTGGTGAGATGCAGGTAGGGCGAACCCGGCAGGATTGGGAGTGCGGGGCTTTGCTGCTAGGCTCCCTCCTGTGTTGTCCGGAGAGAGGAATTTTGTTTGCAGTTTCTGCGGGGAGCAGACCTTCCTGTTTCGCAGTTTTCCGCATTCGGTCGATAAAAATGACACCAGATTGCTGTGAGTAAATTAGTGCCTGTTTCCGAAGAAAGGGTATTTGTACAGGAGGTTATATTTTAAACCGCTATTCAGAAGGAGAATTTGATCGCGGGTCTTTAGGGAAAAGTATGTTCTTTTAAAAAACTAATGTTGGAAAAGATTTAGGTGGCACTTGTATATGCCACTTCTTGCAGTTTCTCAGTTTGGAAATAAGACTGCATACCTGCTTTGCAGGTGTTTTAGTACTGATGTTGGGATTACCGTCCTCTCCATCATTTCTAAAAGCACAATCGATCATTTGTTCCCTTTCTTGTAGATACTATGTTTTCTTAATCCCTACCAAACAAGAAAACATCATTATATTTAAATTTTAAAGATTAGCTTATAGAGTGAGTTTATGTTTTTAAAAGGAGACAACTTAAGCCAGTATAGCTTTCTGATTGTACTGCAACTTGGTCTTAGACCAAAGGAGATAGTTTCTTCGGGGTGAGTGGGGTGGAGGTGTTCAGCTCTCCCCAGATTGGTTTCCAAATAACTCCCCAATTTTAAAATTAGTAGAGGAAGAACATACTCGTTATACAAACTGTTGCTTAATTAGAGATTGATTTATTCAGCTTTTTAGAAGCCCTCCACAGTTTACTGGTCTGTGTGTTTTGTGTGTCTGTTTTTGTTGCTGTTGTTTTAAAAATTCTACCAACTATCAGCAACTTTTCTGTAAATCCAAAAGTTCTAAAATTTTTAAAAAGGGGTTATTTTTAAAATGTGTGAAGAAACTGTCTTAAATTATTGCCTCCTCAGCTTTGGTGACTTGAATTGTAGATGTCAAAGATAATAGCTAGCTTTCTGAACTAGGTGTCAGAGAGAAAATTTGATGGTAACCTTAAGTTCGACCACTTACTAGTTGTACTCTAGAGCTTCTGTTAACAGTTACTTGTTTTGAAGATTGAAAAAAAAATAACAGCCTGTAATGAAAAATGCAAATTTTTATTTATTTTTTAAAGATTTTATTTTTAGGCAATCTCTACACCCAGTGTGAGGCTCGAATTCACAACCCAGAGATAAGAGTTGCATGCTGTACCTACTGAGCCAGCCAGGCCCCCACAGACGCAAAGTTTTAGATTATTTTGATTGTTTAATAAGGCTAGACAATACTGCTTTTTCTGGATGGTTTTATTTTCTTTAATTTTCGTTTTTATTGTTAGTTACAAAATATGTCAGACCTATAAAAAGTTATGGAGAACAAAGTAACAAACATCTGTGTGTCCATCACCTAAATTAGAAACAAAACAATCATTACAATTGGAGCCCCATTGTATCCCTCTCCAGCCCCCTTCCTCTCCCCAAGAATTAAACATTATTCATGTTTATTATCCCCATACATTTCAAGTCTTACCTAAAAAGAGATTTCTTTTACTTTGTCATTCATGAAAAGTGCTTAGGTTGTGTCTAATTATTTACAGTAATTTTTGTATAAAGAGATGTTTTTCTTTTCATGCTTTCTTTTCTTTTTCAAATATCTTTCCTAGGGCAAATATGTCCTTAAGCTTTAGTAAGTAAACAATTTATGAGGCCCTCGAGGTTGTCAAACCTTTTCTGTAAAGGGCTCACATAGTAAATATTTTCAAGTATTTTAGGCTTTGCAAGCTACATGTAGTCTCTGTCACATATTCTCTGATTTTTTTTTAATTTTACATTTTTAATTGGCACAGTTTATTGTAACCTAAGAGGTCAGCAAGATTTCAAGAGAGAGATGACTTTATTACTTAATTACAATGAATACAATCTTTATTATGTCCTTTACTAGTATTATAACCATATGAAGAGAATTTTTTATTCTACCTATACACAGCTCAAGAGAAAGATATAACTTCTGGAATTGAGGAACTGATAGTTTTTATAGAGAGAAGTTTTAATAAGGAAATAGGCTTTGATATATGTATATACAAAGACATATATGCAAAACATTCCTCCCCCTTGTATAAGTGTGCAGGTTTGCATAAGTCCTATTAAGAACATAATATAAAGGTTTTAGGATTTAAGTTAATTTTGGCATTTGAATCTAGACAAGTGCTTTAGCAATTTAGATCTGAACTTTTATGAATCATTCATATATTTTAAAAGTGTATAATTGTGTTTTATTTATTTATTTTTTTTAAAGATTTTATTTATTAATTTGAGACAGAAAGAGAGAGAGCACGAGCAGGGGGAAAGACAGAGGGAGAGGAAGAAGCAGACTCCCCACTAACAAGGAACCCCATGAAGGGCTCAATCCCAGTAACCGGGGATCATGACCTGAGCCAAAGGCAGATGCCCAACCATCTGAGCCACCCAGGCGCCCCTAATTGTGTTTTTAAAAAGGCCCAGACCAGCTTTCCTTAAACAGTAACCCAGTGTGATGCTATAGTTACCAAACGGAGAACAAGACTGTTAATTCTATATTAAATCAGCAAAGGATATTTTAGAGAAAGGACAACTTGGAAAATGAAGACTTCAGAGTTCATTATTCCAAGTTCAGAGCGTTTTAGTTATTAGCAGTGGTTACCAAATAAGCTGAAGGTCGATCTCTTTAAGGAGCTGCTTGTAATTAGCTTTGTTAGGAAGAGACACAGAACTGTTTCATTCTTCCAGTTTAAGATGATACAGATTTTTTTTTTTTAATTTTTTTTTTTTAAGATTTTATTTATTTGCGAGAGAGAGAATGAGAGACAGAGAGCATGAGAGGGAGGAGGGTCAGAGGGAGAGGCAGACTCCCCGCTGAGCAGGGAGCCCGATGCGGGACTCGATCCCGGGACTCCGGGATCATGACCTGAGCCGAAGGCAGTCGCCCAACCAACTGAGCCACGCAGGCGCCCCAAGATGATACAGATTTATCCTTGAGAAGATTTTCTGAAGTTGGTATCCCTGTCAGCAAAGAGTCACCCCTGGCATGCTCCTCACAGTAGAACATAAGGTCCGATGATGCCATTGAAACCTTTGTTCTTTTATGGAGGCTTCTGATCTCAACTGCTGCACAGTTCTTGCCTGGGCTATGTTTGTTGGTGCTTGCTGTTTTGCTGGACATCTTTTACCTGAAATCAGTAAGACTGTGTGGTCTGTTGTTTTCAGGTTTTCAGTGGTGGAATGAATCTGCTAAAGAACTGCTACCACTGCAGTATCTGATTTTTTTTTTTTTTTTTTTTTTTTTTTTTATTAAACAACCCTTTAAAATTGTAAAAATCAATCTAGGTCTCTCGTATGAAAAGGACCAGGTTTGGCTCACAGATTGAAGGTTATAGACCCCTCACATGATCTAACTACTGGCTATCTTTATTACACCCTACTTAACTCCCCTGTGGGCACCGCCCCCCCCCCCCAATCTACCAGGCTCTACCACAGGGCCTTTGCAATTTCACTCTGCCTAGAAAGCTTTCCCACCAAAATAGCTACATGACTGGCTCCCTCACTTTTTAGATTCTGCTTAAATATCATTAAATATCAGAGAAGAGAAGCCTTCCCTGACCACCCTAAAATAGTAATAGCAACTGCCCATTTTCCCCCATCATTAATTCCAATCCCACTTAATCTGTTTTATTTACTTTGATATATCTATTTATAACACTAGGATAAAAGCTCCCTGAGAATAGGAACTTGGGTGTTTTGGTTTTTTTTGAAACTTGGTTTTGTTCACTGGTATATCCTCAGTTCCTAAACAAATATCTACCACATAATACATACTAGATGAATATTTATGGAATGAATAAATGAATATAATGTAACTGTAGTGAGGCCAACAAATTGATGGGTTTAACATCATTAACAGGAACCTTACAATTTCTAATTAGAGAAGTTTGGTTAGGAATATAGTGGCTTTGCAATACTTTTTATTATAGTACAAATAGTCCTTAAAGCTCTTCAGTGGGAGTTTTGATAACTTTTAGAAATGTGTAATCTTTGTGATTATCTACTACTTGGTTGTGACATCTTGAATGGTATTCATGTGGTTAACATCATCACACATCCAGGCAGAGATTAGTTGAGAGATGCTAAGAATATAGACTAATTGCAAAACCTTTAACCACATGAGAGCAATTCATTCTACTTGATACTCTTGGCCTACCTCAGTATAAGTTGGTTTTGACTTAGGTTTGTTGAACTTTTAATAATATTGCATGTCATGGGTTATGTGCATTCTGTAGGTTTCACTACATTTGACAATCGATAGCATTATTATATATTACCAGGAAGTTGGTGAGTTAAATTTCCCAGGATCACAAATTTGGTTTTCTGACTCTCAAAAATATACTAGGGATGGGGCATGCCAGAGGATGTTGAGGTATCATTTTTAAAATAAACAGCAACTTGGTTTGTCTAGTGATGAGGAGAAAGATAATTTCCTATTTGCCATTTCCTTTCATAATATGTGATACTGAATGGGAAAAATGAACTCAGGTCAAGAATACATTTCTCTCTTTGGTCCAGATGTGTGTTAGGTATATGCATATCTGAATGATGCCACTTCGTGGACTATGGTTCTTTTCAGCTCTTCCATCATTCCTCTTAGGATGACATTTATTAAGTATGTAGTTTAACAGATATTAGGATGCCTCCTATGTGCCAAGCACAGTAGGAGCCACTGGGAAACTGTAAACTAAATAGGATATCTTTTCTTTTCTTTGAAAGAGAGGGGGCATGTGTGTGAGCGAGTAAGGGCATGGGGAGGCAGAGGGAGAGAGAATCCCAAGCAGGCTCCATGCCCAGCACAGAGCCAGCACAGGGCTCAATCCCACGATCCTGAGATCATGACCTGAGCAGAAATCAAGAGTCAGATGCTCAACCCACTGAGCCACCCAGACGCCCCTAAGCAGGATTTCTTTTCCTACATTGTGAGGTTGGTGCTATTACTTAGTCCCATTTTTCAAATGGGGAAGTATGCACACAGGGCTACATTGCCCAAGCAGATTGGATCAAGAGTCCTCACTCTACAGAAAGCCCAAGAAGGAATTTAGCTTAGAAGATTACTTCCTTTGGGAGTCTTTCCCATCACCCTCCCTGTCCCAGTCAAATTTTTGCTATATATTCCTACAGCACCCTTTACATACCCTTTCTAAACATTACTTCTCTCTCTCTCTCTTTTTTTTAATATTTTATTTATTTATTTGACAGAGAGAGAGAGATAGCGAGAGCAGGAACACAAGCAGGGGGAGTGGGAGAGAGAGAAGCAGGCTTCCTGCCGGGCAGGGAGACCGATGCGGGGCTTGATCCCAGGACCCTGGGATCATGACCTGAGCTGAAGGCAGCCGCTTAACGACTAAGCCACCTAGCCGCCCCTAAACATTACTTCTTGCATAATCATTTGTTTTATGTTGCTATTCCCCACTAGGACAAACTGAGTTAACACATGTGAAGCATTTTGAATAGTGAGTACCTGACATATAGTAAATACTCAACGTATTAGTCATTATTTTTATCTATTTTTTATCTTGTGCCAGTTATCCACTGACAGGTTAGTATTTTGAACACAAATTTGTCATGTTCTTTCTACTGCGTCATAACATAACTTTCTCAGACTGTAAGAACAGTGGAAATAGAAATCTGAAAAATAAGTTTGGCATTTTTTTTTACAAGTTAATTCTGTTAACATCTACTCCAAGAAGCTGTCAGAATTGTCATGTTTTACATGTCTTTGAAAAGTAAAAAACCTATTTTTTATTTCTGGGAGTAGAAACTAAAAATTCTGCTTTAGCAGTATCATTTAGTCCCCCATTTAATCCTTGTCACCAATACTGTTGTCAAAAAACTTTACTTTGTTATTATCTAAGGTATTAATGACAATGTCATCTGTAACCTGATAACTAAGAGTTTTTAAAATAACTTTGTACATTTCTTTTTATAGACCATTTAATTTGGCAGAACGGAAAGCTAATGCCCATTCTGTAGTAGAATGTGATCATGTACGAAAAGAAGTTAGTGTACGAACTGGAGGATTGGCTGACAAGAGCTCAAGGAAAACATATACTTTTGATATGGTACCTATTTCTTTTTTTTTTTTTAAGATTTTATTTATTTAATAGAGAGCATGTGCGGGAGAGTAGGGTAGGAGCAGAGAGAGGAACAAGCAGACTCGTGCTGAGTGCAGAGCCCAACATGGGGCTCGATCTCACCACCCTGAGATCAGAACGTAAGCCAGTATCAAGAGTCAGATGCCCAACCGGCTGAGCCACCCAGGTGCTCCTGGTACCTATTTCTTAAAATGCTGCTACTTTTATTATTTATTTTATTATTTACTATGTAAATAATTATTTATTTTTTTATTTATTTACTTTATTATTTTTTAATTTACTATGTAAAGTTATTCTCAGATACACATTTCCTCTAGGTTCTAGTGTACGATTCCAAGTTTCAGTTGACTGAGTTGTCGTATGGTTTCTAGTGGGCTGAATGAGTTAATATATTAAAAACAAAATTTTTTTTTTTAAGATTTTTATTTATTTATTGAGAGAGAGAGAGAATGATAGAGAGCATGAGAAGTAGGAGGGTCAGAGGGAGAAGCAGACTCCCTGCTGAGCAGGGAGCCTAATGCGGGACTCGATCCGGGGACTCCAGGATCATGACCTGAGCCGAAGGCAGTCGCCCAACCAACTGAGCCACCCAGGCACCCCTAAAAACAAAATTCTTTTTTTTTTTTTTTTAAAGATTTTATTTATTTATTTGACACAGAGAGAGACAGCAAGAGAGGGAACACAGCAGGGGGTGTTGGGAGAGGGAGAAGCAGGCTCTCCGCGGAGCAGGGAGCCCGATGTGGGGGTCGATCCCAGGACCCTGGGATCATGACCTGAGCCAAAGGCAGATGCTTAACGACTGAGCCACCCAGGTGCCCTAAAAGCAAAATTCTTTTTTTTTTAAAAGATTTTATTTATTTATTTGACAGAGAGAGAGAGAGAGGGAACACAAGTAGGGGGAGTAGGAGAGGGAGAAGCAGGCTTCCCGCAGAGCAGGGAGCCCAATGTGGGGCTCAATCCCAGGACCTTGGGATCACGACCTGAGCCGAAGGCAGACTGAGCCACCTAGGCGCCCCTAAAAACAAAATTCTTAAAGTGAGTAATTTTGGAGTATTTTTTTTCCTGAAGAATTGCTTTGATTTTTTTTTTTTTTTTTTTTTTTTTGGGATAGGTTTTTGGAGCTTCTACTAAACAAATTGATGTTTACCGAAGTGTTGTTTGTCCAATTCTGGATGAAGTTATTATGGGTTATAATTGCACTATTTTTGCGTGAGTAAAACACTATTTTTCAAATTGCTGAAAAGGTTTAGATGCATGTATTTGTTTTCTAATTAACACTTTTGTTAATTTTGACAGATATGGCCAAACTGGCACTGGAAAAACCTTTACAATGGAAGGTGAGAGGTCACCTAATGAAGAGTACACTTGGGAGGAGGTATTTATTGTTTATAATAGATTTCTGTCTCTAAAGTGGTTGAAATATAACTGAATAGAAAACTTGGTAGAAGGCCTCTTTCTTGAAATAGAGAAGATCAATATACCCATGTCAAACATGATTGTAGGATAAACTACTATTTTAGCAAAATTAAAGTATATGGTATAGTTCCTGTTTAAGAAACATAGCGTCATTAGGAGAGAAAGGACCAATACATACGGCACAGTTAAGTGATAAGAGAGGGGTCTGTTTGAGACAGAATAGTTGGAGTAGAATATTGTGGAAACTGAGCCACCCAGGTGCCCCTCATATTTGTTTTCAAATATATCATTAAGGAGGCCCTTGTTATATGTGTTTTAACTGCCATAGTAAATGGCGTTCTTCCCTTATTTTAGTCCTTATTAATATTATAATTTCAGGATCCCTTGGCTGGTATAATTCCACGTACTCTTCATCAAATTTTTGAGAAACTTACTGATAATGGTACTGAATTTTCAGTCAAAGTGTCTCTGTTGGAAATCTATAATGAAGAACTTTTTGATCTCCTTAATCCATCTTCTGATGTTTCTGAGAGACTGCAGATGTTTGATGATCCCCGTAACAAGGTAACTTAGTCTTTGAGAATGAAGTGTCTCTGGATTTTAATGTGTGATGCTTTGAGAAATCAGTATATATATATTTTTTGTCAGACTAATGGATGATCTTTTGATATTGGTCAGAGGGGAGTGATAATCAAAGGTTTAGAAGAAATTACAGTACACAACAAGGATGAAGTCTATCAGATTTTGGAGAAGGGAGCAGCAAAACGGACAACTGCAGCAACTCTGATGAATGCATACTCCAGGTAAGAAAGCCAGTGTCCTCCCCCCACCTCTCCATTTTCTTTTTTTCCTTTTTATTATTTATTTATTTTTAAAGATTTTATTTATTTATTTGACAGAGAGGCACAGCGAGAGAGGGAACACAAGCAGGGGGAGTGGGAGAGGGAGAAGCAGGCTCTCCGCAGAGCAGGGAGCCCGATGCGGGGCTCGATCCCAAGACCCTGGGACCATGACCTGAGCCGAAGGCAGACACTTAACAACTGAGCCACCCAGGCACCCCTCCATTTTCTTTTTAACATGGGAAGTCAAATTGGGGTGGGTCAAAGTATGTGAGTCGCATACTAGATTGTATGTGTGCTTGATTTCATGCTTTAGTAATTGTCTTGAGATTTAGAGGCAAGCACCAGTATTGGAAGAATGTTGAAAAGGGAACAAAGACAAGTGAATTAGAGAAGAAGTATTAAACTTTTTAAAGTAGATTATTTTTTCTCAAATGAAATTGTACACAGGAGCCTAGATTAACATGTGCTTGCTGTAGTCGATTTGAGGGTGGGATGCTCAGAGGCTTACCTCCTCAGCCTCATGAAGGTTTTCCCTGAGCACTTTTTTGGGGTGCCCATGGATACCTAGAACAAAATTTGAAAGCCCATGGTTTAAATAAGAATTAGAAGAAAGTCAGATAGCTTCATTTGATTTTTTTTCTCCAGCTTTATTGTAGTATGATTGACAAAAATTACATATATTTAGGTTGTCCAACATTTTGGAAAAATATAAAAAAACATAAACTTTTCTCATATGGCTTCATTTTAATATAGGAAGACATGGTCACTAACACTGGCTTTCCAGGGTAGAAAGGGGCATAGCTGATAGCAGCCCCTATAGAATGAATCCCAGTTTCTAGAAAAGCAGTTTACCAAGTCAGGTGGATATTTTTTCTGCCGGTCTTTGAAGGAAGCATCAGAGTGTAATTAAAAGAGCTATGGATTGGGAGTTAGATATTTGTGTTTAGTTCTAGTTCTGGAGTTAACCAAACATGTGACTTAAGGAAATAAGTGAATTTATCTGAGTATCAGTTTCTCTGACCTACAAAATAATTATTAGAAATAGATCTCAGGGTGCCTGGCTGGCTCAGTCAGAAAAGCATGCGACTCTTGATCTCGGGGTCGTGAGTTTGAGCCCCATGTTGGGTGTAGAGATTACTTAAATAAATAAAACCTAAAAAAAAATTAGATCATTTATTTCTTTGCTCCCTTATAACTGGAAATTCCTGCAACTCTAAAAAAATTACATATACATTTAAAGAAGAAAAATAAGATGAAAGTAATGAAAATCATGACATTATGGGTGATTTTTATGATTTTAATTACATTTTCCTATAATAGCTTTCCATTTAAAAAATTATATATTGGAGGAAGGAGTTTAAGACTAAGTAATATTTCTTTTCTCTAAATACCTTTCTTTTAAATAAATTCCTGCTTTTTCATAAATTTGTGTAATTTAGGACTCTTTTTTTTTTTTTAAGATTTTATTTATTTCAGACAGAGAGCATGAGTGGGGGCTGGGGGGGGGTGCGGAGGGGCAGGGGAGAAGCAGACTCCCTGCTGAGCAAGGAGCCCGACTCTGGACTTTATTGATCCCAGGACTTTGGGATCACGACCCGAGCCGAAGGCAGATGCTTAGCCAACTGAGCCACCCAGGCACCCCTAGGACTCATTTTTTTATATGTAGACTTGAGTAAAGGTCTCTTTATGAATGTATGTGGTAAAGTGAAGGAAAACATTAAAGTTTCCAAAATCATAGTTGACTTCTATGCTTAATTGCATTAATTCCATAATCTTGGATTAGAAATGGGTAAATAATGATAGAAAAATATGAAATATATATTGAATTCAGATTTATAGTTTCTTTATATTTTTCCTGTGCCCTTCCCCTTTTCTGTAACTTTAAATAATAAATAAAATATGATGCTTACTATAAAACTTTCCAAGTAACATGAAAAGTGCAAATAAGAAAATTAAAAATTATCATATTCCTCACTAATCATCAATGACATTAACAAACATAGGAATGTTCACCAAATGTCATTGATACAGGAATAAAAGAGGTCTTTGGTTGTCTATATAACTTTTGTATCCCTCAGATAAAAACTGAATGTCAATATATAATATAAGATAGACATTGGAACACTTTATGGTCTAGTGGTGATTACCTTGTAGTATTTCAGTAATCATTGCTATTTACCATTTGCTTTTCAAGAGAGGGTGTTAACTATCTCTGATGACATTCTCAAAGCAGAGCAATATATTTTTACAACAATTGACATTGAAAGCAAGTAATCTGATGACTTGTGTGGTACTGTTTGAATTTATGGTAATGACATATTTCAAGAGATTCTTATAAATAAGAAGATTGATTGCAAGCCTTCTCCTCTGACATACCAGGCAACTGTCCCAAACCGACCCCACATCCAGCTTTTAGAGGTCTTGAGGATTCTAGTTTCTAAGTCTTTTAGGGTGTTTACAGGTAGTTTCTTTTTGGGGTCCCCTTTGGAGGCAGCAAGTACAAGAAAGCAAAAACCTAAGCATTGTCCTACCTACCCTCTGTCTTCCAAAATCTTATTAATGTCTCCTGTCTGATACTATCTTTCTCTGCCTTGTGGAGTTTGATCTTTCTTTTTTTTTTTTTTAAAGATTTTATTTATTTATTTGACAGAGAGAGACACAGCGAGAGAGGGAACACAAGCAGGGGGAGTAGGAAAGAGAGAAGCAGGCTTCCCGCCGAGCAGGGAGCCCGATGCGGGGCTTGATCCCAGGACCCTGAGATCATGACCCGAGCTGAAGGCAGTCGCTTAACCAACTGAGCCACCCAGGCGCCCTGAGTTTGATCTTTCTTTGCTCTTTTTAATATTTTATAGAAAACAAATAATGTTTTACATTATAATGACTGGACTGTCTGATCTCATTTTCTAGTCGTTCCCACTCAGTTTTCTCTGTTACAATACATATGAAAGAAACTACAATTGATGGAGAGGAGCTTGTTAAAATTGGAAAGTTGAACTTGGTAAGTATCTACCTTAATACTAGTTTCATTCTTTTTTTTTTCCCTCCAGCATTATTGAGGTATAATTGACAAATAAAATTATATATTTAAAGTGTACAATGTGATGATTTGATATATGTTCACTTTGAGAAATGAGTACCATAATCAGGTTAATTAACATATCCTTCACCTCACATAGTTACTTTTGGGGGGGCTGCTGTAAGAATGTTTAGGTCTACTCTTAGCAAATTTCAGTATAGTGTTATTAACTGTCGTCACCATAGTGTACATTAGATCCCCAGAGTTTATTCATCTTATAACTGAAGGCTTATACGCTTTGACCAGCATCTGCTTCTCCCCCATTCCCCTGCTCCTGGTAACCGTCATTCTCTCCATTTCAGTGAACTTTCCTTCTCCCCACCCACCTCCTCAATTCTACACAAAAGAGAGATCATATAGTATTTGTCCTTCTCTGTCTGGCTTATTTCACTTTGCATTACATCCTCTAGGTTCATCCATGTTGTTACAAATGGCAGGATTTCCTTCTCTCTCATGGCTAAATAAATATATTCCGTTGTATATGTATACCATATCTTCTCTATATTCTTTTTTTTTTTTATGATTTTATTTATTTATTTGATAGAGAGAGACACAGCGAGAGAGGGAACACAAGCAGGGGGAGCGGGAGAGGGAGAAGCAGGCCTCCCACAGAGCAGGGAGCCTGACACGGGGCTCTCTCCCGGGACCCTAGGGTCATGACCTGAGCCAAAGGCAGAGGCTTAACGACTGAGCCACCCAGGCACCCCCATTTCTTCTCCCTTCATTCATCAGCTGACACAGTTTCCATATCTTTGCTATTGTGAATAATGCATTGAACGTGGGAGTGCAGATATCTCTTTGAGATACTGATTTCATTTCCCTTGGATAATATACCTAGAAGTGGGATTGCTGGATCATATGGTAGTTCTTTTCAACTGTTTCATTCTTTTTTTTTTTTTGAGAGGGAGAGAGAGGTTGCAGGAGTAGAGGGAGAGGGAAAGAGAGAATCTTTTATTTATTTTTAACATTGATTTATTTTAGAGAGGAGAGAGGGGCAGAGAGAGGGAGAGAGAATCTCAAGCAGAATTCTGGCTGAGCGAGGAGCTGAACATGGGGCTTGATCTCGTGACCCTGAGATCATGACCTGAGCCAAAATTAAGAGTTGGATGCTTAATGGACTGAGCCACTCAGGCCCCCTCAACTGTTTCATTCTTGACCACCTCGGAGCAGCTTGAAATCTGTACTTCTAGACAATAGTTTTGAAGTCACTAGGTAATTAGCTTTGTAGTGGATTGTTAATTATAAAAAAATTATTTTGCTAGCTATTTAATATATTATATTTGAGAATGAAAGTCTTTGTGTCCAGATCCAGTGGAACTAACAGCCTACTTTTATTTTCGAAATTCAAGGTTGATCTTGCGGGAAGTGAGAACATTGGCCGTTCTGGAGCAGTTGACAAGAGAGCCCGGGAAGCTGGAAATATCAATCAATCCCTTTTGACTTTGGGAAGGGTTATTACTGCTCTTGTAGAAAGAACACCTCATGTTCCTTATCGAGAATCTAAACTAACTAGAATCCTCCAGGATTCTCTTGGGGGACGTACAAGAACATCTATAATTGCAACAATTTCTCCTGCATCTCTCAATCTTGAGGTAAGCCCTTTAATAGGTATCTGCAAGTGTAGTAGGTGTAATTATTATTTAGCTATCACATAATTTATTTTACTTTTTTATCACATATTTAAAAAGTTCATTAATTGGCTTCATTCATTCTAAGCAAGAGTAAAAGAATCGGGATATTACACATGGACATAGAGGAGGACACCACTGAAAAAATTGTCTTTCTCCTTCCTGGCAGAGTTTTTAATCTTAAAAAGCCAATTACTTAATGGCTTTTCCCACACAGTCTTCAAAAGAAATTGCTGTGATCATTAGCAGTGCGTGGTTACATGGGGTATGGAGATTTTTTTTTTTTTTTTTTTTTAAGATTTTATTTATTTGAGAGAGAGAATGAGTGGGGGGGAGAGGGAGAGGGAGAAGCAGACTGCCTGCTGAACAGGGAGCCTGATGGGGGGCAGGTTACAGAGATTTAAGTGAGGACTTAAAAGTGGGTTAAGTGAATGCTAGTGTTGTAGAAGCTCTTAGAGGGCACTGAAGATGGGTTGGATGTGTGAGAACAGGTGGTAAAACCAAGAGAAGCAAAAAAGATGGTGAAATCTCTTATTATGATTGTTTCCTTTAAATGGAGTTACAAAAGGTTTTATAAGGTCTCTAACTCTCCTTTCATTTTAAAAAACATCTTTACCGAGATGTAATTCACATACCATTAAATTCACCCATTAAAAATATGTAATTCGAGGGGCGCCTGGGTGGCTCAGTCGTAAAGCGTCTGCCTTCGGCTCAGGTCACGATCCCAGGGTCCTGGGATCGAGTCCCACATCAGGCTCCCTGCTCAGCGGGAGGCCTGCTTCTCCCTCTCCCACTCCCCCTGCTTGTGTTCCCTCTCTCACTGTCTCTCTGTCAAAAAAAAAAATAAAATCTTTTAAAAAAAAAGTATGTAATTCGATGATTTTAATATATTTGCTGAGCTGTGCAACCAACACTAAAGTCTGTTTAGAGCATTTTCATTACCCCAGAAAGAAACCTTGTAACCCATTAGGAATCACTCTCCATTTGCCCTCACTCCCAGCCCTAGGTCACTACTAACCTACTTTAAAATATTTTTCTTTTTTTTTTTTTTTTTAAGATTTTATTTCTTTATTTGAGAGAAAGTGCATGCACAAGCGGTGGGGAGGGGGGCTGGGAAGGGAGGGTGCAAAGGGAGAGGGAGAAGCAGACTCCCCAATGAGCAGAGAGCCCGATGTGAGGCTAGATCCCAGGACCCTGAGATCATGACCTGAGCCTAAGGCAGACGTTTAACCAACTGAGCCACCCAGGTGCCCCACCCTACCTTTTTAATCTATAGATTTGCCTAGTCTGGACATTTCGTGTAAATGCAATTATGCAATAAGTGTTCTTTTGTGACTGGCTTCTTACACCTAGCATGTTTTCAGTGTTCATCCATGTGGTTAGCATGTATCCATGCTTCATTCTTTTTTGTAGGTGAGTAATTTTCCATTGTATGGATATAGGATGTTTTGTTTATTCATCAGCTGATGGGGTTCATTGAGTGTGAAGACTGAAGTAAAAAATTCTTAGGGTATAGTGGTCCTAGTGGATGATAGATTTTTAGGTTAGATACAACCATAAATTATTTCTTGTAAGTTATTTTTTTTCTTGTAAGTTATTTTACAGTACATTTTATATAATAGAACTACATTATTCTTGTAATATCTTTGGTAATTGGCATTTTCTTCACAGGAAACTCTGAGTACATTGGAATATGCTCATAGAGCAAAGAACATACTAAATAAGCCTGAAGTTAACCAGAAACTCACCAAAAGAGCTCTTATTAAGGTAATTGTGAATTTTGGTAATTGTTAAAAGATTTGTTCAATTGCTTGTGGTAAGGCTTTTCATCTAATGATTTTAATTAATTACCTAATATATTAAAATGGTTTTTTCTAATGCTAATATGGTGACTTTACCACCTCTATCAAGTCAGCAAAATTTGCAATTATTTACATTTACAAAATTTATTTATTTGTAGCTTTAGTGTATAATCACCATACATTAATGTGGTATTAGGGTATAATTTCCATAAGACTCCTCCATTGTAAGCCTACAATGCAATGATTTTTAGTACATTTATAGAGCTGTGCAACATCACTATAATCTACTTAGGAAATTTCTTTCACTATATAGTTCCCCTTTGCCCCTTTGCAAACAGTCAGCCAGCCACTGATGTACTTTTTGTCTGTAGATTTGCCCTTTCCAGACATTTCTTAAATGGAATCATGCAATATTTGATTTTTTGCATCTGACTTCTTTCACTTAGCATAACATTGGGGCTTCATCTATGTTGTAGCATGTATCAATACTCTTTCTTTCTGTTGCCAAATGGTATTCCATTAAATGGATAATAACACATTGTGTTTATCCATTCACCAGCCAATGAACATTTGGATTATTTCCAGTAATGCTGCTATGAACATTAGCATATAAGTCTTTGTGTTGATGTATTTGCAGTCTTCTTAGGTAGATACCTAGCAGTTTAATTTCTGTGTTGCTTAATAAGTTTATGTTTAACTCTTTTAGAAACTGCTTTCCACAGTGGCTGTACCACTTTAAATTTTCATCAGCAGTGAATGTGTGAAGGTTCCAGTTTCTCCACATCCTCTCCAACACTTGTTATAGTCTGTCTTTTTAATGTTAGCCATTCTAATAAGTGTATAATTGTACCCTCAGTGTGGTTTTAATTAGCATTCCCCTAATGAATAATGAAAATGAGCATCTTTTCACATGCTTATTATCCATTTGTATATCTTTTTTGTGAAAAGTCTATCCAAATTCTTTGCCTAATTTTTAGTTGGTGTTCTTCTTATTAAGTTTTGGGGTTTTTTTTTTAAGATTTTATTTATTTATTTGAGATAGAGAGTGAGAAAGAGAGTACGAGCCATGGGGGGAGAGGGAAAGGGAGAAGCAGGCTTCCTGCTGAGCAGGGATCCCTCGTGGGGGGCTCAGTCCCGGGGGGCTCAGTCCCAGGACCCTGGGATCATGACCTGAGCCAAATGCAGACGCTTAACCGACTGAGCCACCCAGGCATCCCTTATTATTAAGTAGTAAAGAGTTGTTCATATCTTTCAGCTATAAGCCTTTATGAGATGATTTGTAAATATTTCCTCCCAGTCTGGCTTGTCTTCCTTTTCTTAGTGGTTTATTTTATTTTATTTATTTATTTATTTTTTAAAAGGATTTTATTTATTTATTTATTTGACAGAGAGAGAGACAGTGAGAGAGGGAACACAAGCAGGGGGAGTGGGAGAGGGAGAAGCGGGCTTCCTGCCGAGCAGGAAGCCCGATGCGGGGCTCGATCCCAGGACCCTGGGATCATGACCTGAGCCGAAGGCAGATGCTTAACGACTGAGCCACCCAGGTGCCCCAATTTTATTTTTTTTTTAATTGAAGTTTTCATTGAGATAATTGAGAGAAATAATACAGAAAGATCCTTAACACATTTTGTTAAACTACAGTAAAGTATCACCACAGGGATATTGACATTAATAACACAGTCCATTCATCTTATTCCTTAGTTCTCCTTGTACTCATTTATGTGTGTGTATTTAGTTCTATACAATTTTGTCACATGTGTAGGTTTGTGCATCAACCACCACAGTTAAGATACTGAGCAGTTCTATCACCACAGGGGTCCCTCCTATTGCCTTTTTTTTTTTTTTTAAGATTTTGTTTATTTATTTGACAGAGAGAGACAGAGCGAGAGAGGGAACACAAGCAGGGAGAGTGGTAGAGGGAGAAGCAGGCTTCCCGCTGGGCAGGGAGCCCGATGCGGGGCTCGATCCCAGGACCCTGGGATCATGACCTGAGCCGAAGGCAGACAATTAACCGACTGAGCCACCCAGGCGCCCCTCATATTGCCTTTTTATAATCACTTCTTTCCCACTCTCACTTCCCCTCCCTAATCTCTGGTATCCATTAATCTGTGCTCTATATCTAAACTCTTGCCATTTCGGGGCGCCTGGGTGGCTCAGCTGTTAAGCGTCTGCCTTTGGCTCAGGTCATGATCCCAGGATCCTGGGATCGAGCCCCGCATCGGACTCCCTGCTCAGCGGGAAGCCCGCTTCTCCCTCTCCCACTCCCCCTGCTTGTGTTCCCTCTCTTGCTGTGTCTCTGTCAAATTAATAAAATCTGGAAAAAAAAAAAAAAGAAAGAAAGAAAACCCTAAAAAAAATAAAATAAAATAAACTCTTGCCATTTCAAAAATGTTATTGAATAGAATCATACAGTATGTAAACTTTCGAGATTGCATTTTTCACTACTACTCAGCAGAATTTTCTGGAGGTTCACCTGAGTTGCGCACATTGATAGATCTTTCCTTTTGAGTGCTAAGTAGTATTCCGTGGTATGTATATATCATACATATAGTTTGTGTAACCATTTACCTGTTGAATGACATATGGGCTGATTTCAGTTTTTCACAATTACAAGTAGAACTGCTGTGAACATTTTGGTTATAGGTATCCGTGTAAACATAAATTTTCACTTTTCTGGAATGATTGCCTAAGAGTGTAAGTTATTGGGTATGGTAATTGAATATTTAGTTTTTTTAAAGAACTGCCAAGCTGTTTTCCAGAGTGGCTGTACCATTTTATATTTCCACTAGCAATATAGGAGTGATCTAGTTACTCCACATATTCACCAGCATTTGGTGTTGTAACTATTTTTTATTTTAGGTATTATGATGAGTATAATAGGTGCTAAATATCTCACTGTGGTTTTAACTTGCATTTCTCTAATGGCTAATGGTGTTGAGCATCTCTTCATGTGCTTATTTGCTATTTGCATATCCTCTTTGGTGAAATGTCTATTCATGTCTTTAGGCCCATTTTCTAATTGGGTTTTTAATGTTTTTATTAAAAAAAGTTTCAGGGCGCCTGGGTGGCTCAGTTGGTTAAGCATCTGACTCTTGATTTTGGCTCAGGTCATGATCTCAGGGTCCTCGGATTAAGCCTCACGTAGGTCTGCTTGTCTCCCTCTGACTCTGCGCTCTCTCTCTGTCTCTCTCTCAAATAAATAAATAAATCTTTGGTGGAGCTGCCTGGGTGGGTCAGTTGGTTGGGCGTCTAACTTGATTTTGGCTCAGGTCGTGACCTCAGTCGCAGAGTCATGAGATCGAGCCCGAGTCAGGCTCTGAGATGGGTGTGGAGCCTGCTTAAGATCTCTGTCTCCCTCTCCCTCTGCCCCCCACCTCTTAAAAAAAAAAAAAGAATTTATTTTATTTTTAAGTAATCTCTACACCCAGTGTGGGACTTGAACCCACAACCTGGAGATCAAGAATCGCATGCTCCACTGAGCCAGCCAGGCTCCCTGCTAATTGGATTTTTAAAAATTATTGTGGTTTGAAAGTTCTTAATGTTTCAGATACTAGTCCTTTGTCACAAATGTGGTTTGCAGTCATTTTCTCCTAGTCTGTAGTTTATCTTCTATATATGGCCCTTTTTTTTTAAAGAATTTATTTATTTAAGCTATTGAAAGACTCTATTCTAAACAGGTTAATATTGAATGAAAAGTATGATTATGACTTTTATTTTTCATGCTTTAAAAAACATAAAAGGGCGAAGTACATGTTTTATTTGTTAAATATCCTCCCCAAAATGAATGAACAAAAAGTTAAATGCTAAATTGACACCTACAATGTTCTTCTTGTGTAGGAATATACAGAAGAGATAGAGCGTCTGAAACGAGATCTTGCTGCAGCCCGTGAGAAAAATGGGGTGTACATTTCTGAAGAAAATTTTAGGTAAGACCTTGGATGTGAAAATTAATTTCCAAGAATAATCATTTCCTGATAGCAAGGTGTTTGAAGTAAAATTTACTTATGTGACAGTAACTAAAATCTTTATATCTAGTGCTTCCTATAAATGCTTCTTTTTCTTTTGACATTAACAGGTAGTTATCAAACAGTTAAAAATTTTTATATGGCTTTAATTTTAAATAATTATAGATTGACATGAAGTTGCAAGAAAAATACAGAGAGGTCCCATGTATTTTTCACTTGTTTTCCCCACTCATTATCTCTTGCATAACTTTAGTAAAACATCAGTGGTGGTGTGTGTTGGGGTGCATATTGGGGTATGTGTGCAGGGGGTAGGAGGTATAATTGCTTTGTATATATACTTTAACTCACTTCTCCCATTTTGCCCCTTATCTCACCCCCTCCTCCTGTGACACCTGATGCCTTTAAGTCCCAAGCCTTTCCTGGATTCTGTGGGTCCTATTTATACTCCATATTCCTGATTGCAGACGCTTAGGTTGTATCCCTCCTCATCTTTACTTTGTGAGTTATAGTCCTTTGTCAGCTTGGTAGCTTCTCAAATTTTATATATACACATGCTTTTTTCCCCTCATAGGTAGGGATTCTCAGTTTCAAAATGGAGGTCGCAAGAAGAATAGTCCATTTATAAGACAAGAACAAGGAATACATTTGTTTTTTATAATTTTTATTTATTACTTATTGATATTTAGGCATCATTATCATAGTGATAAATGGTAGAGATGATGTGTAACTCTCACAGTTTTGTTAGAATAAGTTTTAAAGGAATTAGGAAAAAATATTAACTGTTAAACTCATTAAACTTTATTTTAGAGCCATGAGTGGAAAACTAACTGTTCAAGAAGAACAGATTGTAGAATTGATTGAAAAAATTGGTGCCATTGAGGAGGAGCTAAATAGGGTAAGCATTTAAAACCTATTGAATGAAAAAACCCCAAAACACAACAGTATTGTATGTTACATTAAAAGGGAATATTAAAAGAAAATTTCAGAACTTGAGGGACCTGATATTTTTTTAAGATTTTTAGTTTATTTTTATTTTTTAAAGATTTTATTTTTTCTAAGTAATCTCTACACCCAACATGGGGCTTGAATTTATAACCCTGAGATTAAAGAGTTGCATGCTCCACTGATTGAGCCAGCCAGGTGCCCCTAAAGATTTTTTATTTTTAAGTAATGTCTACACCCAGTGTGGGGCTTGAACTTAACATCCCCGAAACCCTGAGATCAGGAATCTCATGCTCTACTGACTGAGCCAGCCAGGCACCACCCCCCGCCTTTTATAACATCCTTTTAATTTGTACTAAGTCTTTGAAATCCCATGTGTGCTTCATCTGTATGTCTCAGTTCAGACAAGCCACTGTTTTTTTTTTAAATAGGCTTCATGCCCAAAGTGGGGCTTGAACTCACAACTCTGACATCAAGAGTCACATGCCCTACCAACTGGGCCAGCCAGGCGGCCCCCCCCCAATATTTTTTAAGATTTTTTTTTTTCTTGCTGACTCTTATACTAAAAATAAGTTGTATCATAATTTTACTGTAATCAACGATGAAGAAACTCTATTTTAAACACATTAAGGCAGCATTATGAGAAATTAACTGAATTGTGCGGTTTTATTGTTAAAGCTAAATAATGCTGAGACATTTTCATTACCGTGTGTATCATATGAGGGAATGCAGATGTTAGGAGAAACCAGATGTTGAGTAACTAAGGTGGAGAGACGTGACCTTTCTATGCCACCCTCACATTGTCAGTGTTGAAAGGGACCTGAAGAACTAACACCACTACACTAGACCTGGCATTTAATCTCGAAAATTTTAATGAATTTACAGGAAGAGACCAGATAACATATAAAATGCGCTAACCTACCTGGTGACTTGTTAACAACTTGTCACAGCTTTTGCATGGAAATAATTTGTTTGATTCTTCTATTATATTATGGACTAGCCAGGTGTTTCACCAACCAGTTCAGCATTTTGTAAATCTTAAAAAATGTTTAAATGTTATATTTAGGTTACAGAGTTATTTATGGACAATAAAAATGAACTTGACCAGTGTAAGTCTGACCTGCAAAATAAGACACAGGAACTTGAAACCACTCAAAAACATTTACAAGAAACTAAATTACAACTTGTTGAAGAAGAGTATATTACATCAGCTTTGGAAAGTACTGAGGAGAAACTTCATGATGCTGCCAGCAGGGTTTGTCTTTTGTTTTGATTTGTACTTGCATTAAAGAAATTAGAGAATGGGTAGAAGTAACTTTCTTTGCTTAAGCATTAACCGTGAAATTCTATTTATCCACCCCAAATGATATTTCTGTCAATTTAAAGAACATTATTTTACTATTTCATCTGAATTTTCCTCACTAGAGTTTCCGACTTAAGGAAAAAACCATTCCTGAAGTTTTGTAAAAAGAAAATAATTTTAATGTACTTTGGGGACATTGAGAACAATGATGCAGTACTTTCCCCTTTGGTCATGATTGGAACTAATCAGTCATAAAGAATTTAGCACCTTCTAATGGTGGGAGATGGTGAAAGAATTGTTTATTAGGTGCATGTTAGAGGAAATAGTAACACATAATAGAAAAATTTATGAGGAAGCATAATTACTATATTAGGTTGGCAAAATCCCTTTTCCTTGCTAGATGAGGGGAAATTCCTGGGCAACTGGATAAATTGGCATGAATTGAAAATGTGTTCTGATACAATATCTAAAACTTACTAGTCCTCATCAGGAGAAATCCTTATGTAGCACAGATATTTTCATTAGACTGTTTTGTCATATCCATCTTAACAACATTTATTTTAAAAAATCATGTATAGTTGCTTACCACAGTTGAAGAAACTACAAAAGATGTATCTGGTCTCCATTCCAAACTGGATCGTAGGAAGGCAATTGATCAGCACAATGCAGAAGCTCAGGATATTTTTGGCAAAAACCTGAATAGTCTGTTTAGTAATATGGAAGAATTAATTAAGGATAGCAGCTCAAAACAGAAGGCCATGCTAGAGACTCACAAGACTTTGTTTGGTAAGTTCAAGCATTTCTAATTAGTCTTTGTGTGATTAGTGTGAGACTAATTTCAAAACTGATCATTTACTATCTTAAAAAACTCAGGGGACCATGTCACTAGTCCCCTCCAGTGCACATCTGTCAGACTAGGGATTATCTTTTACTGCCTTTGAATTAAAACAAATCTTAGCTGGGTTTGGTTTTTTTTTTCCCTGTTTTCTATAAAGTAAGTTCAACCACACCCATTGTTTGTTATCTTCATTTAGGGGAAAAAACTTTTTTTTTTTAAGATTTTATTTATTTGAGAGAGCAAGAGAGCGAGCAAGCACAAGCAGGTGGTGGGGCAGAGGGAGAGGGAGAAACAGACTCACTGCTGAGCAGGAAGCCTGATGCAGAGCTCGATCCCAGGAAGGCAGAGGCTTAACCATCTGAGCCACCTAGGTGCCCAGAGAAAAAACTCTTAAATATTAGTTTTTTAATGCGAAAGTATTATCTTCACTATAGAAAACGTGTAAGATACAGAAATGTCAAAATTTGTAAAAATCACCTAGAGTCTAGTTGCTATAAGCCAACCACTCTTAAGTTTGATTTATTAATTTTATAACCTCTTTTACCTATTATAATACCGTGATTACCTGTAACTGGAGATCACAATGATTCTTGGTTTACTGTGAACTATAGTGATGGGTCTGATAAACTGACAAATATGACATGTGCTTGCAGAATACTCTAGAACATAAATAATTTATATTTGAAATGTTTCCTAGCTGATGTAATGAGCCAATTATTTTAAGCTTACTTGTTATTACAAATTTCCACAAGGATATAATTTTCTCAACCTCTTTAAAGTACTTCACATGTATTAGTATATTTATGTCAAAGTTTGTATCTTTTTTCTTTTTGGTATAGGTAACCTGCTGTCTTCCAGTGTCTCTGCATTAGACACAATTACTACAACAGCACTTGGATCTCTCACATCTGTTCCAGGAAATGTGTCTATACGTGTTTCTCAGATTTCTAATAGGATATTAAAAGAACAATCATTAGCAGCAGAAAGTAAAACTGTACTTCAGACGTTGATTGTTAGTAAATCTCTTAAAGTATTTTTCAAGTGTTACTTTGCTAAGTCTTCAAAAACAATGTTAACTGCTTCTTTCATTTTAAGTTTTACAAGACATGGTTATAAACATCACTTTAAGAGTAGATTTATATATATATATATATATATATATATATATATATATATATTTTAAAGATTTTATTTATTTGAGAGCGAGCATGAGCTGGGTGAAGGGCAGAGGGAGAAGCAGACTCCCTCCTGAGAGGGGAGCCTGAAGTGGGACTCAATCCCGGGACTGGGATCGTGACCTGAGCCAAAGGCAGAATCTTAATTAATTGAGCCACCCAGGTGCCCCAGATTTTATATATATATATATATTTTTTTTTAAGATTTTTATTTTTATTTATTTGTGAAAGATTTATTTTTAACATTTTTGTTTTTATTTGAGAAAGAAACAGTGCGCCCTTGAGAGAGCACAGTGGGGAGGAGGGACAGAGGGAGAGGGAGGAGGGGTAGAGGGAGAGGGAAAAGCAGACTCCCCGTTGAGCAGGAAGCCTGATGCAGGGCTTGATCCCAGGATCCTGGGATCATGACTTGAGCCAAAGGCAGATGCTTAACCGAGTGAGCCACCCAGGCGCCCCCAGATATATATTTCTTTTAAAATTTTTTTTTTAAATATGATTTTTATTTTATTTTATCTTTTTTAAAGATTTATTTGTCAGAGAGAGAGACGGCGCAAGCAGGGGGAGCGGCAGACAGAGGGAGAAGCAGGCTCCCAGCTGGGCAAGGAGCTGGACGCGGGATCCCCTGGATCATGACCTGAGCTGAAGGGCAGTCGCTTAACTGACTGAGCCACCCAGGCGCCCCCGAGATTTATATTTTTAAAAGCAAATCTCTCCACTGTTTTTTTCTCCCAGAAAGATTAACTTCCAAATGCATATAACCAACCTTTGAAACTTTTTTCACTAACATCTTGTAACATTAAGAGCAGGAGTTAATAAGCCTAATAATTAGAAAGGACAGGTTTAGCACCAGATGAATTCAGGGGACCCACGAGTTGGTGGTTGGCTCAGAAATTGGTAAATCATCTTTTCCTCAAGGGTTCTGGAATGGTAATGCTGATGTTAAAGTTGACCCAACCAGAGGGGATATAAGCTGGTTAATTTTAAAATTATGGTAATACCAAGAAGTGCAAGAAAAAAAACTGCTAGAATTCTAGGAACACATATGACAATTTATGGGGTCAGATCTGTGTGATCAAGCCCTTCTTAACTGTAAGGCTCCTTTTCATAGTTCTACAGAAGCCACTCATCCAATTACACTAGTATTACCTCCTTCAGAGCTGATTTGAATAATACTCTTTGTTCTGTAATTGTATGATTTGCCCAGGAAGTCCTTGGCTATATCTCTTGTTTTCTTCTTTACATAGGCTCTCTGCCTCCCCTTTTGAGTCTAACAATATTTGTTGAACACTTTCCAAGTAAATAACTACAAATGTTAGTTGACACTGCCTAGATGCAGTGCTTATATGACACTTTTTGATAGATTTCTTCAGTCACCCAAATTTGACAAAGTTAATAGAGGCTCAGTTGGTACTTTTAGGAAATTGATTTATGCACTAAATGCAAGACTGTATTTATTGAGGTCTTTCTACCAAGTTCTCTGCCACCTTGTAAACACTGCTGGAGTCAAGAGAGATGACTGCTTCTCCCACAGAATGAGTTGAAATGATGATAGCTTTTCTTTCCCAAAGAACGCCACTAGCTTTTCCTTTCATTCCTCACTAATTGTTTCTGTTAGAGTTCCTCACCCTTCCCAAGTGAAGGGAACTTAAGGTCACAGTTTTTTCCTTTTTGGTAAAAATTACCAATCCAAAAAAAAAAAAAAAAAAAATCCCAATCTACATTCTCAACTCCGTATATACCTCGACAAGAACAAGAACCTTGACAAGTTCTTCAGCTACAATAGGATATAAGTCACCAGGTCTTAAGAGTTTAATACTTCCAGCTCAGAGCCTACCTTTGAAGGCTATTTGGTTTCAGCCTTTCTGACTTATTTGAAATTTCTTTTGTTAAAATGTACTTAACCAGTTTTTTTTTTAATTCCCTTTATTTGCAATGCTGAAATCTTATCAAATGATTGTCGTTTTCCCCTCTTCTGAATTCTTTGGACTTCTATTGCATTAGACTGTTAAGAATCTGTTGAACAGGGCGCCTGGGTGGCTCAGTTGGTTAAGCGACTGCCTTCGGCTCAGGTCATGATCCCGGAGTCCTGGGATCGAGTCCCACATCGGGCTCCCGGCTCAGCAGGGAACCTGCTTCTCCCTCTGACCCTATCCCCTCTCATGCTGTTTCTCTCTCTCTCTCGCTCTCTCTCTCTCTCAAATAAATAAATAAATAAAATCTTTAAAAAAGAAAAAAAAGAATCTGTTGAACGCTATGTGACCATTTCTTAATTACTGTAGGTAGAATAAGTAACGTGAATATAAACTCTAGAAACAAATAGGCTCTATAGGCTATAAAGATTAGAGAATGGAAACTTAGGATTTTACTATGCATGTGTTAACAAAGTATTTTAAGATACTGTCATTTAACCAACCAGGTTTATGGAAGTGAAAATATTCTTTTTAACCAGGATGTACTTAAGACTGACCTTCTAAATTCACTGGAAACAGTTTTATCCCCCACGATGGTGTTTATACTGAAAATCAACAGTCAACTAAAGCATCTTTTCAAGACTTCATTGACAGTGGCTAGTAAGGTAACAAGTGTTATGTTCTTAATTTCTCAAAATCATATTGTTTTTTAAGAAAGAAATTTTATATATCTATGGCCACATCTGTATACATGCAAAGCCATGGGTTATGAGGTGGAATCTGGAGGAGAGAGGAGATAGGATGCTCACTGCCATTGATGTGATCAACAAAATCCTGGCTAAGAAAAATGAGAGAATGATCTTCAAGATAAGTGTGTGTTCACATAATAGCATATATATATATAGCATGCTACCATGAGTGGGTGAGGAAGATGTGCATATTCGTGTATACATGCATATGCATGCACATCTGCCTAAATATGCATAAAATATCTCTGGAAGTGTTTAAAAAGGATAGCAATCTTCTCTCAGAGGTGAGAGTGGAACTGGGGTTCCAGGGGCTGGAGAGGGAAGACTTTTCTCTGCATACTGTTTTCTTGCTTGGATGTGTTCTATTTTGTATGTGTTCAACAAAGAAAGAAAGAAACTAAAATATGTTTTTTTAATTAAAAGAAAGAAACTAACTTTTTCCTTCAAAGATAGAAGATCAGAAAAACGAAATGGATAGCTTTCTCAGTACACTGTGTAATAAGCTACATGAACTACAAGAAAATACAATTTCTTCCTTGGCTGAATCACAGAAGCTATGTGAAAACTTAACTGAAGACCTGAAGACAATTAAAAAAATCCATTCACAGGTATCTCATTTAGGTGATTTGGGGAGCATAAAAAGGAAGTTTTATAACCTTTAACTTGATAATCCCTGTTATGTAATCTGAATGCTAATACTAATCTAATTAGTAGAACTAATTTAGAAACCTGAAAATGCCATAGCCACTCTTGCTTATAACAATAATTAATACAAAATAATTAAGAATACCTTTCTTGACCAGTTAATATTTTAGGATTTGCTATATTTAGGACCCTGTGCTAAAGCAGTATAAGACAAACAGGAGGGGCACCTGGGCGGCTCAGGCAATTCAGTGTCCAACTCCTGATTTCGGCTCAAGTCATGATCTCGTGGTTGTGAAATTGAGCCCCGCATCAGGCTCTGCACTCATAGGGGAGTCTCCTTGAGATTCTCTCTCTCCCTCTCCCTCTGCCCCTCTCCCTGCTCAAGCTCTCTCTCTCTCTCTCAAATAAATAATAAAATCTTAAGAATAAAGACAAGACCGTCCTTTCATCATACCAAGATGAAAGATGAAGCTAGAGAAACTTTTGGCAGTGCAATTAGAAGAAAATGGTTCTAGTATTTACAATGAATATGTATCTGCAATATAACTTGATAAATTGTTTTTTTCCTTGGGTAACATGGATAGTTATTCTCTTTCAGAAACTGTATCCTGTCTCTTACTATTTCTGTCTCATTGATGTCAGACATTTAGATTATAGCAAATGAATACAATTCTTTTTTTGTGTGTTTTTTGAAAGAGCGAGAGAGAGAGAGAGAGTGCATGGATGCCTATGGTGGGGGAAAGGGCAGAGGCAGAGGGAGAGGGTGAGAGAGAATCTTAAGCAGGCTCCACACTGGGTTCCATGCAGGGCTCTATCTCATGACCCTGAGATCATGACCTGCGCTAAAACCAAGAGTCAGATGCTTAACCGACTGAGCCACCCAGCTGCCCCAATTAATACAATTCTTAATTTTAATTGATTGTAAATGTAATTCATGACCTACCTTCCTCCATGTAAGCTGTTTCTCAGTTCATGACCAAAACCAAACCTCCAAACCAGGGAAGTCATAATCTGTAAAGATCAGATATATGGAAAACAACTCCTCATATTCTTAAGGCCTGAGGTAATGAGTGTGTAAAGTTTTATTAAATGAGGCTAATTATTACATGACAGAACTCTTTGGTCAATAAAACTATTGACATGATTTAGTGAGTAATAGAGGTTTCTTTTTCTTTGGAAGTAAGGGAGGGGGAATTCATATCCATGTCATCCAAAATGAGAAAGGAAACAAATCCAAGATTTTTAGGCAAGAGTTAAAGCAACTTTGAAGTAAGAGTATTTGTTTCCGTAATTGATAAGCATGAAACTTTTTGGAGAAAGGATTAACATCAAAATAGTAAAACTAATAGTTAACATTTCCTGAGCCACTCACTATGTGCTTATTCCTGTCATCAATATAGATACAGGTTCTATTACTAGCCTAGTTTTCTAATGAGGAAACCAAGGCTTTGAAAGCACATGAGAGTATTTAGATCCTCTGAGAGTAGTAGTGGTGATTTTTGTGCCTGAAATGCATCCACTTTTGAGTTGCTCTGTTTCTAGAACATATTCTTGCAATTTGAAATTGTAGCAGTTTCTCATACCTCTGCATCAACCTGTCTATAACTTTTTAGGTATATGTTCTAAGGTAGATCAGCTTTTTATATATTAGCTGTTTGGAAATGTTTAAATTGATAAGCAGCTGTTTAAAAACAAGCAAAACACCTATGATCCAAAAAGTATTTTAACATGATTTGACTTCTTTGGCTTTACAGAAGTTCAATTTCTTAAGTGTGCTGTTTCTCAGATATTCTAGAACTTGAAGTTAGCACTAACAAAACAATTATGAACACCTGTCTACATGTAGATAAATCTGATAATACCTGCATTTTCCTCTACTTTGAGACGAGTAAAAATACTGACAGACTTTATTCATAGTCAGTCTTGGATATGTATTGTCAGCTGATGTGTATTTTAGAGATGTTGGTCGACCTAATGGACTGAACAGTGAATAAGAATGCTGGATGCATGTTCAGCTCTTTCTTGGCCTTTAGTGTAGCTTCTTCATTTTGTAAGTTTAAATCCCTATCATGTTGTGTGCCTGAAAAGAACTTGTTTTTAAAGATGCCAAGTATGAGCAAAGGTAAAATTATGTTTTATTAATATGATCCAGCTAGATTTTGTAAAATTTTTCAACTTAAGTAATTACTACTATTTTTGGACTACTTGACCCATCAGATTATCAGCATTACTTTTCTAGTAGTGTTATCAGTTAAGAAGCAACTGGTGCTCTAGACCTGTCAAAGTGGTTCTCCTAGCATAAGGTGACATCTTGGTGTATTTGCTTAGTTTTGAGGTACACTGAAAGTAATTTGTTACTAAATAATAGTTAAGATAGCAAAGTTTGCTAATTGTTTACTTTTTTAAAAAATTCCTTTAATATTATCCTTTTAATATCAGTTACACTGCTTTCCTCTATGGGTGAGAAGTGGAATTAAAGTTCTCTCGTTGAGAATTTGTATAATTCTCAGCTATGGGAAAATACTTCATGTCAATATTAGAGGAAAAGTTCAGGTGTCATAATTTCAACCTCTTCCTCTCCCACACCTTTCTTATAGGAACTTTGCCAGTTAATCAATCTTTGGGCAGAGAGATTCTGTGCCTTGGAGGAAAAGTGTGAAAACATCCAGAAACCACTTAGTAGCATCCAAGAAAATACAGAACAGTAAGCAGTTTTTAATTCTCTTTAACTTTTCAGGCACCTGGGTGGCTCAGTTGTTAAGCGTCTGCCTTCGGCTCAGGTCGCGATCCCAGGATCCTGGGATCGAGTCCCACATCGGGCTACCTGCTCGGCAGGAAGCCTGTTTCTCTCTCTCCCACTCCCCCTGCTTGTGTTCCCTCTCTCGCTGTCTCTCTCTCTCTGTTGAAAAATAATAAATAAAATCTTAAAAAAAAAATTCTCTTTAACTTTTCTCCGCCTGAAATTATTTCAGAATAGACGGCTTCAAACAGTACAAATAATACTATCAACCCGATTTCTCATTTAACATTTTATGGTTGTTTTCTCATTCTCATTCCCTTTCTCTCTTCCCAGCCCCTTCTAATATTTTACATATAGATATCTTTTCTGAACTAGCTGTGCATAGGTTGCATCCATAATGCTCACTTTCCCCTAAATACTTCAGTCTGTATTTCCTAAAAATAAGGATATTCTCTTATATTACCATAATACAATTATTTTAAATCAGAAAATTAGTATTGGTAACTTCTATTACCTAGTATTACAGACCTAATTCAAATTTTGCCAGTTTCTCACTGGTGTTCTTTATAAGAAAAGAAAAAGATTTTCTTCCTGCTCTAGGATTTAATCTAGGATCACACATTGCATTTGATTGTCATGTCTCTTGAATCTCCTTTAATCTGGAGTAGTTTCATAGTGTTTGTCTTTTATGACCTTTGCTTTTTCAACAGCATAGAATATTTATTTAGTACAGTGTCCCTCAGTTGGGGTTGGCCTTCATAATTAATTGGAATTTCTCTGTAGCTCCTTTCAAGATATTTTTCTTTGCCTTTAGTTTTTGGAGGTTTGATTATATTATGTTGTCTTATATATTTTTTGAGGTTATCCTATTTGGATTTACTCAGCTTCTTGAATCTGTACACTTATGCCTCTCACCAATTATGGAAATTTTCATCCATTATTTGAATGTTTTTCAGCTCTATATTCTTTCTCCTCTGCTTGTAGGCTTTGATGACACAAATGTTAGATCTTTTATTGTGGTCCCATAGGTCTCTGAGGCTATAGTTTATTTTCTCTTTGTTGTTCAGATTGAGTAAATTTTATGAACTGTCTTCATGTTCCTTTGCCATCTCTAACCTGTAGAACCCATTCAATGAGGTGTTTTATTTCAGTTACTGGGTTTTTCAGTTTTTTAATTTTCATTTCCTTTTTTTTTATCTCTCTTAATTCCTTTGCTAAGATTTTATTTTTTCCAAAAGTGTTTTAATTGCTCATTGAAACATTTTTGTATGGCTGCTTTAAAATCCTTGACAGATTATTCCAACATCTGAATTATCTCAATGTTGGCACCTGTTGTCTTTTCTCATTCAAGTTGTGATTTTCCAGAATGGTTTTGATTGTATCTTGAACATTTTGATTATTATGTTAGGAGATTCAGAATCCTATTTAAGTTTTCTTTTTTGGCAGGCATTCACTTTTGTTTAGGTTTAATGTGAAGGCCCTGGCCCAGTTTTGCGAGCTTTGGTTCCAAAGACAATTTTACTTTCAGAGCCTTTGCATTCTAATATGCTTCGTTTGGTGCTACCCAAATGAAAAAAATGTGTGTTCTGCTTTTGATGGATGAAATGTTCTATACAGGTCAATTAGGTCTATTGATTGTGTTATTTGGGTCATCTGTATCCTTACTGAGTTTCTGCCTATTTGTTCTATCAATTACTAAGAGAGGGGTGTTAATCTCCAATTACAATTTTAGATTTGTCTATTTCTCATCAGTTTTATCAGTTTTTGCTGCATATATGTGATGCTCTGTTGTTAGATGCATACACATTTAGTGTTGATATGTCTTGGAGAACTGACTGCTTTATCATCATGTAATGTCCCATTTTATCCCTGATAATCTTCCTTGTTCTGAAGTCTGAAGTCTATATCTGAAACTAATATAAGTACTTAGCTTTCCTTTCATTGCTATTTGCATATAATGTACTTCCATCCCTTTACTTTTGGCCTACATCTTTATATTTAAAGTGGATTTCTTGCAGATAACATGTAATTGGATCTTGCTTTTTCGTCACATTTAACAATGTATGACTTTTAACTGGTGTGTTTAGACCATTTTCATTTAAAGTATTGGTATAGTTGGATTAAAATCTCCCATTTTGCTGTTTTCTATTTGTTGCATATTCTGTGCTTTGTTTCCTTTTATTCCTTTCTGAATTTAAGTTGAGTGTTTTTATGTTTTCATTTTATCTCTTCCATTGATTTATCATTTATACTTTTTTTCTTCCTTTTGTTTTTTTAAGAGAGAATGTGCATGAGAGTGGCGGTGGGGGGTTGGGGGGGTGGGAGAGGGAGAGAATCCTAAGCAGGCTCTGAGATCATGACCTGAGCTAAAACCAAGAGTTAGACACTTAACCGACTGAGCTACCCAGGCACCTCTTATCATTTATACTTTTAAGTTACCTTTTCTAAAAATAGTTTTTCTAGGATTAATGATACATATTTTTAAATAATGTTAATACACTTCCAAGTAATTTGCTATTTCAGCTGTGATAAAAGGACCTTATAACAGTATGTTCCCAATTTCTCCTTCCCATCTCTTTTGCATTGTTTTCATATATTTTGCTTTGGCATATGCTGTATACACCCAGGACACTGTTACTCTAATCGCTTTATTTATTTTTTATTTATTTTTTTAATGTGGCTACTAGAATTTTTTTTTTTGCTGCTAGAATTTTTTTAAGATTTATTTATTTATTTATTTGACAGAGAGTGAGAGAGAGCAAAAGAGGGAACACAAGCAGGGGGAGTGGGAGAGGGAGAAGCAGGCTTCCCGCTGAGCAGGGAGCCCGATGCGGGGCTCGATCCCAGGACCCTGGGATCATGACCTGAGCCGAAGGCAGACGCTTAACGACTGGGCCACCCAGGCGCCCCTAGAATTTTTTTTTTAATGACTTTATTTATTTATTTGACAGAGAGGCAGAGACAGAGAGTACAAGCAGGCAGAGTAGCAGGCAGAGGGAGAGGGAGAAGCAGGCTCCCCGCTAAGCAGGGAGCCCGACACAGGGCTCAATCCCAGGACCCCAGGATCATGACCGGAGCCAAAGGCAGTCGTTTAACCAACTGAGCCACCCAGGCTCCCTGCTACTAGAAAATTTTTAATTATGTGGCTCATATTATATCTATTGAACAGTGCTGTCCTAGAATTCTAGCTGTCACCTATTTTACTACGTAACTCCTATCACTGGTTTTCCAATTCTGTTGATCTTATTATATCATTATATCATGCCCCATTCTGAACTCTTCTTTCTAGACTCTGAAGTGTCTAGGAAGTGTTTCCCCACTTTTTTTTCTAGTGTTTAGACTTAAGGATTTCTGGCTTCTTCAATAGCTCTGAAGGGAATACTGGAATAGGATTGAAATGGCTATGGAACTATGATATACTCTTTTTAAGCCCCCTACAAGCCATTTTCCCCAATCTTTCTGACATTTATTGCCTATAGCAGTGGTTTTCAAAGTGTGGTCCAGGGACCGTGTAAAAGAATGAGCCAGGAGTAGGGCCCAGGAATCTAGGGGAGGTTTCTGTATACTGAAGTTCGAGACCCACTCACTGCCTGTGGCACTTACTGTCATGGATTGTAGTCACTCCTGAATAAATTTCGTCTTCCTGCTAGGTTGTGATTCCTTGAGGGACTAGATTTGTGTTGATAGTTTCCAAGCTTATCACTTGACTTTCTTTTCCTTTTTCAGTCATTTCCATTTAACCTGTAGTTGAACTTTGGTTTTCAACCTATTTGCTTCCTCCTTTGGTTTCCTCACATGGTCTACCATCTAGTGGTAGTAGAGAGTAACTTTCATTCACCAAAGTTTACCTCTGAAGTCCTGAAAGGACTTTAGTTTTCTATCAGGGGCATATTGCAGAGTGTACTGTGTGTGCTAGGTGTATAGTTTGTCACACCCAATATAATCTTCTTAATTATCAGAAAGCTTTATAGTTGCCTTTGTTTTACAACATTTATAATTTTTTCCATTTATTTAAGGTCTTGGACAAGGCAAAACTACTTAAGATCAGAATGATTGATTGTGGACAGTTTAGGGACTAGACTAGAGGCTGCAGGTGATGCCCTTAAGAAATATAATCTAGTAGGAGGAAAAAAATCTAGATTTTATTTTAGTAACTATACAGTCATTACTCTATGAGGTACAAAGTAAAGCATCATATCTGGAGGAGAGCTGGAAAGGTTTTATGAGAAAAGAGACATTTCCAAAGGTCATTTAATGGCCGATGTGATGTCAGTCTGCTGTGAAAAGACACTGGCCAAAGCATCCATCGTCAATGTAGAAGATTGATTAAGAACATGGGCTCTGGAGCCAGACTGCCTGGGTTCAAATATGCCATTTTTGAACTGTGTGACCTTGGGCAAGTTATAGGTCTTTTGAGTCTCAGTTTTCCATTTTAACAATGTTCTCTTTTTCTATAGGACATCTAAGGATATAATCAGCAAAACAGCCTCTCAGAGTACACAGTTTTGTGCTGATTGTGATGGCTTGTCACAGGAACTCAGACGCTGTAACCAAGAAGGTACAAAATTGGTTGAAGAGTCTGTGAAACACTGTGATAAACTCAGTAGCAACCTTGAAGTAGTATCTCAAGAGACTGAACAGAGATGCGAGGCCCTGGACGCAAGCACGCTTGCTTTTTCTGAACAGTGGGTATCTTGCTTAAACAAAAGGGAAGAAGAACTTCAGAACTTATTGGAGGTAATAACGTTGTATTTGGAACCTACTTTGGAGAGAATAGTAATAATCAGAAAATTAAATATTCCTGGCTTAGAATTGGTTTCAAAACAGATGATATTTTAAAATACTGAATGAATTAAATTTTTAAAGTGTAATAGTTGGTATCCTTATTCATGATCTAGTCTCATGTACATATCTTCTAGAGCTTGAAATAATTTAACTCTTGTGTCTATCTGTCCTGCATCTATCCTTGGTTTTTGACTTGTTAGTTCTTTCAGTTAAGGGCACCCTGTTTTTTTAATGTAATTCAAACCTACTATTGCTTTAAATATTTAGGATATTGTTCTGATTGGTCAAAGGATACTTGATAGTTTTGTGTGTTTGCTTGATCTTAATACTTGCATGAGCCCTTTATGGCTTGGTTTTTCTTTCTGTGCTATAAAAGGATTTTACTAATATTCTCAGGAACTAGGTAAAAGAATATAAGTTAAAAAAAAAAGTATTTTAAGCTCTATATAAGCTATCTTTACCAAAAGGAACCAGGGCTAATGGAGAAATAGCTGATTTCAGGTTTAAACAGGAAATATACCAGATAAGCCTAGAGATGCTGTCATACCAGAAGGTAAGGGAGCTATTAAAGATTAGTGGGGTTGAATCAAAAAAACATAGGAGCCCACCTGATGACACTCCTTTGTTTAAATATGGTATAATTTGAGTTTCAAAAGGAATAATTGCTATAATTGATTAAAATACATTAAATATATTAAAGCTTATGCATTCATAAAAATTTCATAGGTCTCCTTTGGATCATATTAGGGAGGCAGTGCATTATTCTGAAAACTGGTAAATAAAGGGAAACAGTTGAGCATCCATATGTCTTTGCCAAAAGAATTCTATCATGGTTTAGCAGGATAGTGGATGGAGAAAAGTGTTTCATAGAAGAATCCCAGCTAATGTAGAAGGAATGACAGAATTTGAAAACCACTGTTTTGCAATCCTAGTGAGATAACCCCCACGGACATTAATTACTATCTACACCATTTGAAAAAAACTGATGGAGAACTGTATTTTTATTTATTTATTTATTTTTTAAAGGTAGGGGTGTGTGTGTGTGTGTGTGTGTGTGTGTGTGTGTGTGTTTAAGTAATCTCTACACCCAGCATGGGGCTCGAGCTCATGACCCTGAGATCAAGAGTCTCACACTCTTCTGACTGAGCCAGCCAGACACCCCTTGATAGAGAACTTTATAATTAATAGGGTGATTACAGGCAAACTCACTAATGAATCTTTTTTTTCTTTTAAATTTTATTTATTTTTTAAAGTAAACTCTACTCCCAATATGGGGCTTGAACTCACAAACCTGAGATCAAGATCTGTATGCTCTACCAACTGAGCCAGCTAGGTCCCCTACTGATTAATCTTAACATGAGAGATAGAACCAGACATATGTGCTTTTAGCAGCACCTACAAAATATTCTTGCCAAACACTTAAAAAAGTATGAGGAAAGCTATCCTCTTATTAAGAGAGCTAAGACCAGAGGGTCTTCAGACCTAGTTTGCGTGGGATAGTCCTTGTTTACATCTGTTGTTTGGAGGTAATTGTTTTTAAGAATGGCCCTTTTCACTCTGAAAAGTATCCCAGTTTGGGTGATAAATTATATAGTCATCTACTTAAGACAAATCAACCAAATCTAATGATAAATTCAAATTGTGAAAAACATTTGAGATAATTGGGGAAGTTTGCATGCTGACTAGATATTTGCTATAAAGAAATCAATGTAAGTTTTTCAGATATGAGAGTGGTCTTAAAAAGCTCTTAACTCATAGAAGTGTATACTGAAATAAATGGATGAAATGATACAGGATTTCCTTTAAAATAATTCTATGGGAGGAGGAATAAGTGGTTAATCTTGTTTGATCTATACCCCATGTATTGATAAATGTTGAGACTGGGTAAATACAAGGGGGTTAATTATACTATTCTCTCTACTTTTGCATGTGTTTTTAAAACTTTTTACTATGGAAAATTTCAAGATAAGGGGAAATAATATATTGAATAAAACACTGACAGCTTTGATTTTAATAACGAAAGCTCATTTGCATCATTTACAGGTTATAAACCAAGGCTGTAAGGCTGCAAGTTCAGAGATAACTGAAAAATTAAATGGACATAAGGCAGCTAATGAGAACCAGCATAACACTTTTTTTGGTCAGATAACTACTGACGAAGAAAAGTTAATGGCACAAAGTCTAGAACTTAACGAAACCATAAAAATGGGTTTGACTAAGCTTAATTGCTTTCTACAACAGGACCTGAAACTGGATATTCCAACAGGTACTTTATTTATTTATTTATTTATTTTTAAGATTTTATTTATTTATTTGACAGAGAGAGATATAGCGAGAGCAGGAACACAAGCAGGGGGAGAGGGAGAAGCAGGCTTCCCGCAGAGCGGGGAGCCCGATGTGGGACTCGATCCCAGGACCCTGGGATCATGACCTGAGCCAAAGGCAGACGCTTAACGACTGAGCCACCCAGGCGCCCCTCAACAGGTTCTTTAAAGGGAAAGAGAATTGTTAAAATTTTTGAGGTTGAAGTCAACCTTGTACTGTGCCAGATGTTCAGAAAAACCAGGTCCTGCCATTGCCCGGTAAGAATTTTCCATCTCACTGTAGTCACCTCAAATGGAAAGAGTGGAACCCTAAAATACCTTTAATCAAGATTAGATGTCATGATATGGGTGTCATGTACTTGTCATAAAATTCGGGCATTACAATCAATAAAATTTTACAAATATTTAGGGAGCTGGCTTGGTTAAGAGAAGATTTTTATTTATTTTTATTTTTAAGATTTTATTTATTTTAGAGTGTGTGTGCAAGCAGGGTGGGAGCAGAGGGGGAGGGAGAGGGACAAGCAGACTCCAGGCTGAGCAGAGCCCAAGGGGGGGCTTGAGATCATGACCTGAGCTAAAATTCAAGAGTCAGAAGCTTAACCAACTGAGCCACCCAGGCAGGCACCCCTTTATTTTTATTTTTTTAAGAGAGAGAGAGCACAGAGGAGTCGAGGAGTGGGGGTGGGTGGAGAGGGGCAGAAGGAGAGAATCTTTTTTTTTTTTTAAGAGAAGATATTCTATTTTTTTAAAGATTTTATTTATTTATTTGAGAGAGCGTGCAGGAGCAGGGGGGAGAGGGAGAAGAAAGCTCCCTCCTGAGCCCCCTGGGAGCCTGATGCGGGGCTTGATCTCACGACCCTGGGATCATGACCTGAACTGAAGGCAGCCACTTAACCAACTGAGCCACCCAGGCGCCCCAAAGAGGAGATATTTTAAAAGCAAATAAAAAGAAAAGCCAGCAACCATCTATGTAGCACAGTTTGTAAAAGGGCATTGTAATACCAGAAGTAGTTGAGGAATGTAATTACATAAATGTCGTTTACTGGAAAAAGCTCAGCGTATTGTGTATTTCCTTATGTGTACCTCTCATTTTGTCAGATGGCAAAGATCATTTTAGGCTATAGTGATTTCGGGAAGCCTTCATGGAAGCAGGTATGCAAGCTATTGAACAGGATGAGTAATTGAACTATTCTTTGGATTGCATTTAGGGTCACAGACCCTGTAAATTTACTAAAAATCACTGAATAGATGTCATGGTATGTAAATTCTACTTCAAAGCTTTAAAAAAAAAAATAAAACAATTATAAAAGGAGATGATGCTAAAGAATGTTAGTTTATTTTTTCCACAAGGGTCCTGTAATATTTATTTCCACTCTTCAATGAAATTAGGAACATAAGTGTTAAGCAGAAAGGCAAGTGCTTGTGTAAAATATGTATTAGAGCATGAGTTCATTATAAAGAAATGTAATTGGGGGGCGCCTGGGTGGCTCACTCGGTTGAGTATCTGCCTTCAGCTCAGGTCGTGATCTCAGGGTCCTGGGATCGAGCCCCGCGTCGGGCTCCCTGCTCAGCGGGGAGTCTGCTTGTCGCTCTGCTCCTCCCCCCGCTCATTCTCTCTCCTTCTCTCTCTCAAATAAATAAAATCTTTAAAGAAAAAAAAAAAAAGAAATGTAATTGTTAATATTTAGTTGCCACCAAATTTAAATGAAATGATTATCCTATCAAAGATCTCATTGGGAAAGCTGTACTCTTATTCCAGGAATGCTACCATTTCTCAGAACACTTCGATTCCTTTTAGAACCTATAGCACATCTTTTGTACATCCTCAGGTGGATAATTTCATGTTTTTGTGGTAGGTTGAATCCTGAAAATAGTTGAGTCTATCTAAGATCATTTGTCAAGTTAGGAAATAGTAGTTGTAAGCAATCTGTGCATAACAAGTAACAAGACTGATTCCCATGTGTGGCAATGGCTATATCTTTGGAAGCCAGAGACTCATTGGGAAGTATACATTCTAACAAAAAAAATCTCACTCATATACCACACTTCAATCTTTTCCTATTTATGTAATGTCCACTAAAGGTACGACACCACAGAGGAAAAATTACCTCTACCCATCAACGCTGGTGAGAACCGAACCACGTGAACAGCTCCTTGATCAGCTGAAAAGGAAGCAGCCTGAACTGTTAATGATGCTAGACTGCTCAGAAAACAACAAGGAAGAGATCAGTCAGGTAAAATTTTAGAACTCTCGCATAAACTCCTTATGTCATCATCTTCATATGAAGAATTTTATTCTTTGCCCTTAAATCCTACCCTGTTGCATTAATGGTAGTCGTCTGACCCTTAAGCCTATTGCTTTTAATCTGGACATTTTAAAATTATTAAAGTAATAATAATAACCAATATTTATGTTGTGCTTATTATGTGCCAGAGCCTGTTCTAAGCACTTTCCATACATATTTACTCAGTTAATACTCTCAGTAGCCTTATGAAGTGGGTGCTAGTACCAACCCCGTTTGAGAGGTGAGGAAACTAAGAATTTCCAAGTCATAGGACGGAGTTGCAAGTAGAACCTAGGAGAGCCCCACAAACTGTGCTCTTACGTAGTAATTACAGATGAGTTGGGAAGTAGAAAATAAAAAATAAACTGTAATCCCATTATTCTGAGATTACTACTTTTAATATTACAGGTACTTCTCTATGAAAAAACATATTTGGGATTATTTTCATTATTTATTTTTTTAAATTTCAAAGTTTTTTTTTGTTTTTTGTTTTTTTTAAATTTTTATTATTTATTTATTTGAGAGAGAGAGTGAGAGAGAGAGAGAGCACAAGAGGGGGGAGCGGGAGAGGGAGAAGCAGACTCCCTGTTGAGCAGGGAGCCCGATGCGGGACTCGATCCCGGGACTCCAGGATCATGACCTGAGCCGAAGGCAGTCGCCCAACCAACTGAGCCACCCAGGCGCCCTGTTTTTTTTTAAGTAATCTCCCCACCCAGCATGGGGCTTGAACTTACAACGCTGAGATCAAGAGTCCCATACTCTTCCAACTTAGCCAGCCAGGCACCCTCATTATTTTTTAGACTTCCTACTAATTTGGTTGAGGTTTAACTTTTATACAATGGACATTGTGTTATTTTCAAAGAAGAAAGCTGCACGTATTTTGTGAAGATTTTTAAGTCCTTGGACTTAATCACTCATCTACCTTCTTATGTTAGGACTTGGATGAAGAAAAGTCAGTTCTAGGGC
The DNA here is from genome assembly GCF_029215605.1 of Mirounga angustirostris. Taxonomy (NCBI): domain Eukaryota; kingdom Metazoa; phylum Chordata; class Mammalia; order Carnivora; family Phocidae; genus Mirounga; species Mirounga angustirostris. The sequence continues at coordinate 120,964,591 of NW_026991714.1, forward strand.
ACTCTGTTGAAGAACTTCCAGGTCAAGAGCCATCTATAGATGCTAGTGTGGATTGTTCATCAAGTGGTGGGATTCCGTTTTTCCAGGTACATGATTATATCCTGTCACATAACCCTTCCACATCTGAAATAAGTCAGTCGTTGGCTATTGAATATGAAGGTATTACTCTTAGTGGGCGGAACAGCAAAATATTTTGTCATTCCTTTGGGATGGCTTGTTAACTTTTCTGATTTAAATTATTTACACAAATATGATAATTGATCAGGGGTTTTCTGTAGGAAAATTAAAGGCAAGGTTTAACTTAATCTCCATCCTCAGATAGTACTCTTTAGCTGTTACGGTTTTCCCCTTTCCACTTCCTACATATGCAGAATGGATACTGAGAGCAGTCATTTCTCTCTCCCCTCTACCTTTGACAAGAAGTCCTGGAGCCTATATCTGCTCATACTCAGACTTTGAAAGCTAAGAAGTTTAAAAGACAGAGACTGAAGGCCTCTCAGGTTATATTAGTTTCTCCTACCTGTGGCTTTTCTCTTATTAAGGATTCCCCCATGTTTCCTGAGCCTCCTTACCTGCCTTGATCTTGTACAGTTAAATCCTGTGACCTCTCCCAACTCCTTTTCAACACTCTTGGGAGCATGGCATTATAAACTGCCCAGCATCTTTCCTTTTATTTTGAAGACATGAGCCTAGACACAGTCTGTGATGGAAGGATTTTCTCACATAAGACACTGATGTCTACATTTTACAGTCGAAGTGCTGCTTCTGATAAGTGTATGTTCTTGTACCTCGTAGACTTGCAGGTCTTCCCACCAAGGCCTAAAGAAAGACCCTCCATCTGCGATTTAAGCTGTTAGAACTTCTAGCTTAATTTCTGTTAAATTCCTCTCTCTTTGTACTCAAGGTAGTTTTGTCCCCAGATCCTTCCTACCTTTTGCTTTACTCTTTACTATGAGAGAACTCTAAATATATTTCTTTTCATTTTTCAACCCTCTCTTCTATCTTTAAAGTTAAGGAAAGAAGGAAAGTTAAGAAAAGAGAACCCTAAAAAAAAAGAAAAGAGAACCCTAGTGACTACCAAATCCCCTGGCTGGAAATCCCTTCATTACTACCATTTATGGCATTTTGAAGGCTAGACTTAGTGGTTCAGCTAGGGCAGGGAAGGCCCTACCGTACCAGAAAAGATTTGGGATTGGATTTTAGACCTTGAGCTGAAGTCTGAAAATTATTTTTTCCCTGCTAGCAGTCTCATGGGGCAATTTTCTGGGTTTGAAATTCTGAAGTTGGTTTATGATTTGTCTCAGCGTGGATGATTGGTTGTGCAATGAATGTCATTAGTCTCCTAAAGCTCTCTATGGGCAAATGTGAGAATTCCAATGAAATATAATTCCTAAGTGAGAAGTATGAAATAAGTTTAAGATAAAAGCTAAAATACAGTTAAAAAAATGTCTTGAGTTAGCCATATATCAGATTCTCTGCTTAAAATAGAATTGCCTTTTTTGTATGATATCAAATCTTTGTTTTCCTAGCGCAGGATTTCTCAATAGCAGCACTATTGACATTTTGAGCTGGATGATCCTTTGTTGTGGTGGACTATCTTGTTATTATATGATGTTTAGCAGAATCCCTGGCTTCTACCCACTAGAAGCCAGCAGCACCTCCTAGTTTTAACAACCAAAAATGTCTCCAGATATTACCAAATGTCCTTTGGGGGGTAAAATTGCTCCCTGTTGAGAACCATTGCCCTACAGTAAAATCTTTAATTATGCCTTGGAAAATCATGCAGAGAATTAATACTTCTTTCACCTCACTCCTTCCATTGATGGTAAGATGAGGAAGGCATTCATTTCTACTTGCCAAACAAATTGTTGGCTCCAATTTGTGCTGAGCCTTTTCCACACTTAATTTCTTGCCTATAACCCAGAGAACTTTGAAAATAGAGTGTAGCTAATATGTATCAAATGTTACTTTATATTGACTTAATTTCTCCCATTATGTCCACAGCATAAAAAGTCACATGGAAAAGACAAAGAAAACAGAGGCATTAATTCAGTGGAGAGGTCTAAAGTGGAAGAAACTACAGAGCATTCTGTTACAAGGAGCAGACTACCTCTACGAGCCCAGATAAATCTTTAGTTAACTTGAGGGATTGGTGATTCTATTTTTAAGAAAAATGAAAAATAAAACCTGTAACTCCAGAACTTGAGCCTTATGTATAGATGAAAAACAAATGGAAAATATCAAGGCAATACTGTAAATTCAGTTGGATTTAATATGTCTACTCATTTTTCTGTCATCCCTGTAGTTCACTGTGTATTAAGTTGGGTTTTATTTGGGACTTGCATTGAGTAAATATGTATTTTTAGCTTTTGATATAAAATAACCCTTTCCTAAAAAATGAAAAATATTTTTCTCAAAAAAAATAATAAAAAAAGGAAAAATATTTTTCTTGTATTTCACTAGGCAGCATATATATAGAAGTTGTACTGTTCTTCTAGGCTTTAACTTACATAGGTAAATATTGCCAACTCGGTCTTGGGAAGGACCATCTCTACTTTTCTTGCTATGATTGAATTATGTCTGTATCTGCTTGCCTCCTTCCCTAGACTTTTCCATTCTGCATTCTCAGCTCACTTTGTCCTTTTTCATTTGTGACCAAACCATTTGTAGAGCTACAAAATGGTATCCATTCTTATTATGAGATAGTGTGAATTTTACCTAGAAGTCTTAACACTTTCTGTGGTTCTAAAATTACTGTCAACAATAAACATAACTCTAGAAGTAGTCCTTCCTTCAGTATTTTTAGTTTGTTTCCCCCTAGATATAAAAGCATTCCTTTATGAGGCCTAACACATTAGCCCCCACAGAGTTCGTAAAAAGCCAGCTTCTCTAGAATATAGATTACTCTTATGGGAGAACTACCAAGAACTCTGATTAATGGCTGTGTGGCCTATGTGTTGTGCAGAAGGTCCCAGTGAGTTAAGGGCTTTTTGGAACTATTAATTATGACTATAATTTATATCTCTTTGCTTACCTGATGAAACTTTCTTCTTTGTATATAATAAAATATGTATATATATTTTTTTCTTTAGTGAAATCTTAACCCTTAGAAGGGTCCTGACAATTTTGATCTCGCAGCCAAATTTCTGGAAGTTGAGATTTTTCAGCATGAAGAGCAAGCACACTTAGAAGGAATATAGGCAAAGAAAAAATTTTGTGCCTATATCAAGTTAAGTATATACATTTAGAGAGATTTGACTGTGATAGCTAAGTAAAGTCAAACCCAATTGGAGAATTAGAAAATGTGCTACTTCAAGGAACTAAATTTACCTTGCAGAAGTATTAATCACCTTAATAAAAATAATGATACAGTTTCTCTGCAAAATCAGATGTCAACATAAGCTATGGATAATATCTAACAAAATAAACTGCCCTCAGTAAATCCATTAATAAATTTGGTTTCTACATTAACTTGCTTGCCCTATTATTTCTTATTTGGCAGTGGGTCTCTTTACAGAGTTTAACAAGTTGTTCCAAAATTCCTAAAATACACTTCTTGCTGTGTCTCTCTCTGTCAAATAAATAAGTAATCTTATAAAAAAAAAAAATACACTTCCACACAGATACCACCTAGGATGAAGTGCCTTGGTAAACATCCCAGGCTCCTTCAGTTGCACTCTAAGGGACTACGACCTTAGTATAAGATTAATGAGAAACAGATTGGTCCTCACAAGGCCTGATGTGTCCAGCTTTAAGTCATCAGTTTCCGGACGTTTTAAAGTTATCTAGGAATGCTAATGCAACTGACAAGCAAAAATAAATCACTGGAGAATTTTTTTTATTTTAAGTAGGCTCCACACCCAACCTGGGTCTCGAACTCACAACCTCAAGATGAAGAGTCACATGCTCCACTGACTGAGCCAGCCAGGCGCCCCAAATCACTGGAGAATTTTAACATCCCAAGTCTTAAATTAGCTCTACAATTTCTCATATACAATATCAAGCACTCAAAAACTAACCATCAGGAAAAATAGAGTAGGAAGCTTCAAGGATTCATTCTTCCTGAGGCAAAAATGTTCAGAAACAACTTGGTCAGAACTAGGTTTATAGCAACCAAGCAAGTGCTCAATCAAGAGAAGGCAAACTAAAAACTAGGAAATCTTTTTGGTGTTTTACTTGCCCTTGCTCCATTCCTTTTCCCAGCTCCACGGTGGTCAGACTGCAGCCCACATTCTCAGAGCAGAGGGACCCTGTTCACTGGTCCTGAGGGCACAGAGGATCTCGTAATCTCTCTTTTTTTTTTAAGATTTTATTTATTTATTTGACAGACACAGAGAGAGAGGGAACACAAGCAGGGGGGGAATGGGAGAGGGAGAAGCAGGCTTCCTGCCGAGCAGGGAGCCCGATGCAGGGCTTGATCCCAGGACCCTGGGATCATGACCTGAGCCGAAGGCAGACGCTTAACGACTGAGCCACCCAGGCGCCCCAGATCTCTTAATCTCAAAAAATTGTTCTGTCTGGGGCAAACCAAAGGCCTGAAGCAAGGCACTTGCCTTTGTGTCATCTAATTCACAACTCGGGGTGGAAAAGTGGCAGGCATTTCTCAAAACTATGATAAGGCAAATGAACAACCTGCTGCTTCCTGCAGCAAAAGATGATAGTTGAGGTAAAATAAAGGGGTGCCTAAAGCCTGAGAGGGAAAAGACAGGAGACAATTTCTTGAGGAAATTAGGCCATTCAAAGACAATGTATACTGGGGAATTGAGAAAGCCTCTCACGTCCAGGCCAATTTACGTACCTAGAGAAGACCCTAAGCTTTCGCTACTGCTGACTGATCTTTAGGTTCGGCACAAGCAGAAAGTGAAAGCTAAGGTAGATTTAAAAAAAAATTTTTTTTAAAGATTTTATTTATTTCAGAGAGAGAGTACACAAGCAGGGGTGGGTGGGGGTAGAAAGGCCACGGGAGAGGGAGAAACAGGCCTCCCGCCGAGCAGGGAGCCCGACGCGGGGCTCGATCCCAGGACCCTGGGATCATGACCTGAGCCGAAGGCAGACGCCTAACGGCTGAGCCACCCAGGCAGCCTGCTAAGGCAGAGTTTAAACGGCCTAGCTAAGCACTGAAGGTGTGCTCCCAACAGTCTGCAAAAACTGGGAGGAGTTTTTTTTGTCTTTTCTTCCCTTTTTTTTTTTTTTTTAGTTCTTGTTTTATTTTTTGGTTATTGGCATTCAAGGAAATCTGTCAGCAGTAATACTAGCTGACTGCAAAGCAAAGAGCGCCTTCAGAGACTACCTAAGTCAGAGAGTTGAGATTTGAAAGTAGTTTAGAAAAGTGGGCGCCTGGGTGGCTCAGTCGGTTGGGCGACTGCCTTCGGCTCAGGTCATGGTCCTGGAGTCCCGGGATCGAGTCCCGCGTCGGGCTCCCTGCTCGGCGGGGAGCCTGCTTCTGCCTCTGACCCTCCCCCCCTCTCATGTGCTCTCTCTCTCTCAAATAAATAAATAATCTTAAAAAAAAAAAAGAAAAGTAACAAACCATTAGTGCCACAGCAAGCAACAGAAACAAACCCTGAGGCGTGAAGACTGATTTCCAGGATGTCACATTATAATACTAAAAAAATTTTAAGATTTTATTTTTTTGAGAGAGCACGTGTGCACACAAGCAAGGAGGGGCAGAGCGGGAGGGAGAGGAAGAGGGAAAGAATCTCAAGCAGATTCCCCGCTGAGTGGGGAGCCTGATGCTGGGCTCAATCCCACAACCCTGAGATCATGACCTGAGCTGAAATCAAGAGTTGGACAATGAGCCACCTAGGTGCTCCAATACTAAAAACTTTTAACAAAAAACTAAGAAGTATGCAAAGAAACAAAGTATGGCCCATTTACAGAAGAAATTAACACAAACCATCCCTTATGAAGGACAAATATTGGACTTTAAATGAACTGTCTCAAATATGCTCATAGAGCTAAAGGAATTCAGGAGGGCAATGTCTCAACAAATAGAGAACATCGGTGAAGAAACTAAAGAAGAGCCATACAAATTTTGAGCTGAAACATATCAAAACAAATGAAAACACACACACAAATAGACACACACACACACAAAACACTAGAGGGTTCCAACAGATGTGAGCAGGCAGTAGAAAGAACCAGTGAACTTGAAGCGAGGTTATTGAGAGTGTCTAATCCAAAGTGCAGAAAGAAAAAAGAATGAAGGAAAATAAACAGAGTTGAAGAGACCTGTGGACCACAATGAATCATATCAACATTCTCAAAACGGGAGTACCAGAAGAAGAGAGAAATGGGCAGAAAGAATACTTGAAGATAGAATAGCTGAAAAGTTCTCAAACTTATTACAACACTTGAATCTTTACATACAAGAAGCTCAATAAATCCAAACAGGAGGAACTCAGAGATCCACAAGACACATTATATATTCAAACTGTCTAAAGCTGAAGACAGAATCGTGAAAGCATAAGAATGTAGTCTTCAAGGAAATGCAAATCAAAACCACAGTGAAGTACCAGTTCATATCCACAAGGATAGCTAGAGTAAGAACAGAAAAGAACAAGTATTGGTGAAGATGTCACGCTCACTCTCTCTCTCAAATAAGTAAAATCTTAAAAAAACACACACACCAAAAAACCCTCCCCCACCCCTACTCACATGCTCTCTCTCTCTGTCTCTCTCTAAAAAAAAATTAAAAAAAAATGTGTACATTGTGTGCTCATAAAACACAGCTGCTTAATACTCCTTTGAAAAATAACTTTGTATACAAGGAGATAGATCTGGACCAAAAAAAAAGAAAGATAATGGAAACAAATCACAGAAATTTCAGCAAATGGATCTGCAAAACAAGATCTTTCAAAATCAGACATTTAAAGAATTTAAAGACATGAAATATTTTGAATGAAAACTGGAAATTATAAAAAGTCAGATGGAAATTCTAGAACTGAAAAATTCAACAAATTATAAACACAGAGAATGGGCTTAGTCTGCTGGATAGTTAAGAGTTAAATTAGAGGGAGTTTTAAAAAGTGGATGATAGGTTAGAAGAAAATAGTTACACTGAAGCATAACAAGACAAATGGACAAGAAACCCAAAGAAATGGTATGGTGAAAAGGTCTAACGTACATGTAATTAGAACCTCCAAAGGAAGGAGAGAGAATGACTGAAGCTCTGTAAATCTCCATCAGGATGAACATCAAGTCACACCGAGATACACCACAGCTAAACTGCTAAACGCCAACAATAAAGAAAAAAATCTTTTAAGTAACTAGAGGGAAAAAAAGGCATTATTTTCATAGGAAGAAAAATTAGGCCGACCGCTGACTTTGCAATAGAAAGGAAGCAGACAGTGGAATGACACCTTCAAAGTAATGAAGAAGGTAAAGTCAGCAGGAATGCTGGCGGAAGGGCCTCCATAAAAGCAAAGAGACACGGAGACAATTGGTCAAGATAACATTTTTCAGAATTCTGGTAATTAACCAAAGGCTTGGAATAATCCAAGGAGCATTTCTTTATTTATATTTTTAAAGGTTGTAGTTTGGTTAAAATGATGAGTTTTGTGGTATTTTAACTTGACCTGTTCTTTTTTTTTTTTTTTTAAGATTTTTTATTTATTTATTTGACAGAGAGAGACACAGCGAGAGAGGGAACACAGGCAGGGGGAGTGGGAGAGGGAGAAGCAGGCTTCCCGCGGAGCAGGGAGCCCAATGCGGGGTTCGATCCCAGGACCCTGTGATCACGACCTGAGCCGAAGGCAGACGCTTAACCGACTGAGCCACCCAGGCACCCCATATATCTTTTTTTTTTTTTTTTTAAGATTTTATTTATTTATTTGACAGAGAGAGACATAGCGAGACCAGGAACACAAGCAGGGGGAGTGGGAGAGGGAGAAGCAGGCTCCCCGCAGAGCAGGGAGCCCGATGCGGGACTCGATCCCAGGACCCCGGGATCATGACCCGAGCCGAAGGCAGTCGCTTAACCGACTGAGCCACCCAGGCGCCCCTAACTTGACCTGTTCTTATCACTCTCCCCAGCTCCTCATTAGCCTGGAAAACCAACAGTCCCACGATCACAGTGAAGACCAGTAGCCTAGTGGCCGCTGCCGGGGGTCGATTAGGTTTGGAGCTCCCTGAAAACACCATTCTCGGGTAACTGTCATTATTTGACCTATCTGGCAATTCTCTGGAAAGCCTGCGTTCAAGGGCCTGTCTTTATTTGACCTGAATCCAACCTTGCTCAGTGTGAACAGCTTTTTTCCTGGGGGCGTTTGTTGAAAAGAAGCCACAGCCGTGGTTCGTGGTTCGCATTGCACCTACCTGAGTTAGTGATCTTCCTCCTCAAGAAAGTTGAAAAAGAGGGACGCCTGGTTGGCACAGTTGGTTGAGCTTCTGACTTGGGCTCAGGTCATGATCTTGGGGTCCTGGGATCGAACCCCAAATTGGACTCCCTGCTCAGTGGGAGACTGCTTGTCCTTCTCCTGCTCTCTCTGCCCCTCCCCAACCCATCTCTTTTTCAAATAAATAAAATCTTAAAAAAAAAAAAAGGAAGTTGCAAAAGAAAGGCAAACTAAACCCAAAACAAACGTAAGGAAGGAAACAATAAAGATTAGAGTGGAGCTAGGTGAAATAAAAAATTAAGAAACAATAGAGAAAATAACTGTCGTCATCAAATTCTATGCCTAATGAAAATATTTTTTAGGGGGCGCCTGGGTGGCTCAGTCATTAAATGTCTGCCTTCGGCTCAGGTCATGATCCCAGGGTCCTGGGATCGAGCCCCACATCGTGCTCCCTGCTTGGCGGAAAGACTGCTTCTCCCTCTCCTACTCTCCCTGCTGTGTTCCCTCTCTCACCGTCTCTGTCTGTCAAAGAAATAAATAAAATATTGGATAATTAAACTATAATTGAAATATGTTTTAATATATGGAGCTTGAAATCACAGTGCAATTATAATTTTCAAATAAAAGGGGGTAGAAATCAGATTTATTTTGTTTTTTAAAAGATTTTATTTATTTATTGGACAGAGAGAGAGAAAGAGCACAAGCAGGCAGAGCGGCAGGCAGAGGGAGAGGGAGACGCAGGCTCCCTGCCGAGCAGGGAGCCCGATGTGGGGCTTGATCCCAGGACTCTGGGATCATGACCTGACCTGAAGGCAGACGCTTAATGACTGAGCCACCCAGGCGCCCCTCTTGTCCTCATTCCTTCTGAAAATTCTTTTTCTTCCCTTGCTTTCTATTTCCTTTTTTTTAAAATTTTACTAACTTTTTAATTTTAATTCCAGTATAGTTAACACACAGTGTTATATTAGTTTCAGGTGTATAATACAGTGATTCAACAATTAAAAAAATATTCTATTAATTTATTTGAGAGAGAGAGAAAGGACGAGCAATGGGGAGGGGCAGAGGGAGAGAGAGAGAAAGAGAAGCAGACTCCCTGCTGAGCAGGGAGCCCCAGGTGGGGCTCGATCCCAGGACCTGGAGATCAGGTCCTGAGCCAAGGCAGACATTTAACTGACTGAGCCACCCAGGCGCCCATGATTCAACAATTCTATACATTACTCAGTGTTCATCGTGATAAGTGTCCTCTTTAATACCCTTCACCTATTTCACCCATCCCCCCCGCCTGGCACCCATCAGTTTGTTCTCTATACTTAAGAGTCTGTTTCTTGGTTTCTCTCCCTTTTTTACCCCTTCATTCATTTGTTTTACTTCTTAAATTCCACAAATGAGTGAAATCCATGTGGTATTTGTCTCTCTCTGATTATTTCACTTATTCACTTACTTCTCTGGTTCTAACCATGTTGTTGCAAATGGCAAGAGTTCATTCTTTTTTATGGCTGAATAATATTCCATTGTATACATATACCACATCTTCTTTATCCATTCACCTGTTGATGGACACTTGTGTTGCTCCCATAATTTGGCTATTGTAAAAAATCCCGCTATAAACATAGGGTTGCATATATCCTTTCCAATTAGTGTTTTTGTATTCTTTGGGTAAATAACCAGCAGTGTGATTACTGGATCATAGGTAGTTTTATTTTTAAATTTTTTTTAAAGATTTTATTTATTTATTTGAGAGAGAGAGAATGAGAGAGAGCACATGAGAGGGGGGAGGGTCAGAGGGAGAAGCAGACTCCCTATCAAGCAGGGAGCCTGATGCGGGACTCGATCCAGGGACTCCAGGACCATGACCTGAGCCGAAGGCAGTCGCTTAACCGACTGAACCACCCAGGCGCCCTATTTTTAATTTTTAAAAAGATTTTATTTATTTATCAGGGGCGCCTGGGTGGCTCAGTCGTTAAGCGTCTGCCTTTGGCTCAGGTCATGATCCCGGGGTCCTGGGATCGAGCCCCGCATCAGGCTCCCTGCTCCTCAGGAGGCCTGCTTCTCCCTCTCCCACTCCCCCTGCTTGTGTTCCCTCTCTTGCTGTGTCTCTCTGTCAAATAAATAAATAAAATCTTAAAAATAAAAAGATTTTATTTATTTATCAGAGAGAGAGACAGAGAGCACAAGCAGGGAGAGGGGCAGGCAGAGGGAGAAGTAGGCTCTCCGCCGAGCAAGGAGCCTGATGCAGGCCTCAATCCCAGGACCTTGAGATCATGACCCGAGCCGAGGGCAGACACTTAACCTACTAAGCCACCCAGGTGTCCCTCTATTTTTAATTTTTTGAGGAACCCCCATACCGTTTTCCACAGTGGCTGCACAAGTTTGCATTCCCACCAACAGTCCATAAGGGTTCCCTTTTCTCCACATCCTCGCCAACTCTTGTTTCTTGTGTTTTTGATTTTAGCCATTCTGACAGGTATAAGGTGATACTTGTTGTTTTGATTTGCATTTCCCTGATGGTAAGTGATTGATGAACATCTTTTCATGTGTGTGTTGGCCATCTGTATGTCTTCTTTGGAGAAATGTCTGTTCATGTCTTCTGCCCATTTTTTTCCCCTTAAAACTATTTTTATTTCTTACACCATCTCTTAGGAGATAATGATCATTATTTTTTTTCCTCTAGCTTACTTTATTGTAAGAATACAGTAAATAATATGTATAACATACAAAATATGTTAATCAACTATGTTATTGGTCTTCTGCCCATTTTTAAATTAGATTGTTTTTTGGGTGTTGGGTTTTGTAAGTTCTTTATATATTTTGGATACTGAACTTTTTTTGGATATGTCATTTGCAAATATATTCTCCCATTCTGGGGTTGCCTTTTAGTTTTGTTGATTGTTTCCTTCGCTGTGCAGAAGCTTTTGTAGTCCCACTAGTTTATTTATTTATTTATTTTTAAAGATTTTATTTATTTATTTGACAGAGAGAGACACAGCGAGAGAGGGAACACGAGCAGAGGGAGTGGGAGAAGCAGGCTTCCTGCGGAGCAGGAAGCCCGATGGGGTGCTCGATCCCAGGACCCTGGGATCATGACCTGAGCCAAAGGCAGATGCTTAACGACTGAGCCACCCAGGCGCCCCTATAGTCCCACTAGTCTATTTTTGCTTTTCTTTCTCTTGTCTCAGGAGACATATCTAGAAAAAAGTTGCTACAGCTGATGCCAAAGAGGTTACTGCCTGTGTTCTCCTCTAGGATTTTTATGGTTTCAGGTCTCACATTTAAGTCTTTAATACATTTTGAATTTATTTTTGTGTATGGTGTATGAAAATGATCCAATTTCTTTTGCATGTAGCTGTCCAGTTTTCCTAACACCATTTGTAGAAGAGACCATTTTTTCACCATTGTATATTCTTTCCTGCTTTGTCGAAGATTAATTGACCATATAGTTGTGGACTTATTTCTGGGTTTTCTGTTCTGTTCTATTGATCTATATGTCTATTTTTGTGCCAGTACCATACTCTTTTGATTACTATAGCTTGGTAGTATACCTTGAAATCTGGGATTGTGGTATCTCCAGTTTTGTTCTTCTTTTTCGAGATTGCTTTGGCTATTCGGGATCTTTTGTGGTTCCATACAAATTTTAGCACTGTTTATTCTAGTTCTCCAAAAAAGCTGGTGATATTTGATAGCAACTGCATTAAATCTGTGGATTGCTTTGGGTAGTAGACGTTTTAACAATATTTGCTCTTCCAATCCATGAGCATGGAATGTCTTTCCATTTCTTTGTGTCACCTTCAGTATCCTTCCTCAGTGTTTTATAGTTTTCAGAGTACAGGTCTTTCACCTTTTTGGTTAGGTTTATTCCTAGGTATCTTATTATTTTTGGTGCAATTGTAAATCAGATTGTTTTCTTTTCTTTTTTAAGATTTTTTATTTTTAAAAAAGATTGATTTAGGGACACCTGGGTGGCTCAGTCGTTAAGCGTCTGCCTTCGGCTCAGGTCATGATCCCAGGGTCCTGGGATCGAGCCCCTCATTGGGCTCCCTGCTCAGTGGGGAGTCTGCTCTCTCTCCCTCTGCCTGCTGCTCCCCCTGCTTGTGCTCTCTCTGTGTGTCAAATAAATAAATAGAAACTTTAAAAAAATAAATAAATAAAAAAAGATTGATTTATTTTAGAGAGAGAGAGAAAGCATGCACATGTGCAAGTGGGGGGAGAGGCAGAGAGGGAGTGAGAGGGACAAGCAGACTCTGAGCGGAGCGTGGAGCTGACCTGGGGCTTGATCCCATGACCCTGAGATCGCAACCTGAGCCAAAATCAAGAGTTGGACACTTAACCAACTGAGCCACCCAGGCACCCCTTAAGATTTATTTTAAAGCAGTCTCTACACCCAACATGGGGTTCAAACCCACAAGCCTGAGATCAAGAGTTGCATGCTCCATCAACTGAACCAGCAAGCATCCTCCCTGCACCCCGGACTGTTTTCTTAATTTCTCTTTCTGCTGTTTCATTATTGGTGTATAGAGATGCAACAGATTTCTGTACATTGATTTTTGTATCCAGTAATTTCACTGAATTTGTTTATCAATTCTAGCAGTTTCTTGGTGGAGTCTTTTGGGTTTTCTATATATAGTATGTCATCTGCAAGTAGTGAAAGTTTTACTTCTTCCTTACTGACTTGGAGTCCTTTTCTTTCTTTCTGCTGTCTGCTGAGGCTCGCACTTCCAGTACTATGTTGAATAAAAGTAGTGAGAGTGGACATCCTTGTCTTGTTTCTGATCTTAAGGGAAAACTCTCAGTTTTCCCCACTGAGGATGATGTTAGCTGTGGGTTTTTCATATATGGCTTTTATTATGTTAAGGTATGTTCCCACTAAACCTACTTTGTTGAGGGTTTTGTTTTTTTATCATGAATGGATATTGTACTCTGTCAAATGCTTTTTCTGTATCTATTAAAATGATCATATAATTCTTATCCTTTCTCTTATTGATGTGATGTATCATGTTGATTGATTTGCAAATATTGGAACCACACTTGCAACACAGGAATAAATCCCACTTGATTGTGGTGAATGATTTTTTAAATGTATTATTCAATTTTGTTTGCTAGTATTTTATTGAAGATTTTTTTTAAGAGATGGGGGGTACAGGAGAGGCAGAGGGAGAGAATCTTTTTTTTTTTTATTCATGAAAGTCAGAGAGAGAGAGAGAGAGAGGCAGAGGCAGAGGGAGAGAAGCAGGCTCCCCGCCTAGCAGGGAGCCCGATGCGGGACTCGATCCCAGGACCCTGGGATCATGACCTAAGCTGAAGGCAGACGCTTAACCATCTGAGCCACCCAGGCGCCCCGGGAGAGGGAGAGAATCTTAAGCGGGCTCCATGCCAAGTGCAGAGCCTAACGCTGGGCTCGATCTCACAACCCTGAGATTATGACCTGAGCCAAAATCAAGAGTCAGACACTTAACCAACTGAGCCGCCGAGGTGCCCTTTATTGAGGATTTTTGCATCTGTGTTCATCAGGGATATTTGTGTCTGGTTTCTTTCACATAACAAAATGTTCTCAAAGAAACAAAATAAAAAATAGACAAGTGGGACGACATCAAACCAAAAAACTTCTGCACAGCAAAATAAATCATCAACAAAGTGAAAGAACAACACGCAGAATAGGAAAAAATATTTGCAAATCATATATCTGATTAGGGTTAATATCCAAAACATATAAAGAATTCATACAATTCAATAACAAAAACCAAATAATCCACTTTAAAAACAAGCAAAAAGGGGCACCTGGGTGGCTCAGTCATTAAGCGTCTGCCTTCGGCTCAGGTCATGATCCCAGGGTCCTGGGATCGAGCCCCGCATCGGGCACCCCGCTCCGCAGGAAACCTGCTTCTCCCTCTCCCACTCCCCCTGCTTGTGTTCCCTCTCTGGCTGTCTTTCTCTCTCTGTCAAATAAATAAAATCTTTAAAAAAATAAAAATAAAAAAATAAAAATGAGCAAAGAATCTGAACAGACATTTCTACAAAAAAGATATATGAAAGGCTAACAGGAATATGAAAAGATGCTCAACATCATTAGTCATTAGGGGAATGCAAATTCAAACCACCATGAGATATCACCTCATGCCTGTTAGAATGAATATCATAAAAAAGAGAAGAGACAATAAATGCTGGTGTAGATATGGAGAAAAGGGAATGCTTGTGTATTGTTGGTGGGATTGTAAACTGGTAAGGCCACTATGGAAAACAGTATGAAGGATCCTCACAAAATTTAAAATACAACTACTATATGATCCAGCAATTCCACTTCTGGGAACATATCCAAAGATAATAAAAACCCTAACTCAAAAGGATATCTGCACCCTCACGATGTTCATAGCAGCATATTTACGACAGCCAAGACATGGAAACAACTAAAGTGTCCATCAATGGATGAATGGATAAATATATGGAAAATTATTCAGCTACAAAAAATAAGGAAATCCTAGTTTCGTGATAACATGAATGGACCTTGAAAGCATTATGCCAAGAGAAATAAGTCAGACAGGGAAAGACAAATGATAAATAAGTCCTAGGGCTACAACGTACAACGTGATGACCATAGCTAACACTGCTCATGATATGGGAAAGTCGTGAACAGGGTAAATCCTAAGAGTTCTCGTCACAAGGAGAAATATTTCTTTCCTTTCTTCTTTCTTTTCTTTTTAATTTATCTATATGAGAAGATGGATGTTACCTGAACCTACTGTGGCAATCATTTCCCAATATATGTATATTAATCATCATGCTGTATGCCTTAAACTTATATAGTGATGTATGTCAATTGTTTCTCAGTAACACTGGTAAAAAATATCATACAGTTAATAAGGTTGCACAACAGGGCATGTGTTTTCAATGTACATCCATGTTGTAGCATGAGTCACTACTTCCTTCCTTTCTATTGCCAAATAATATTCCCTTGCTAGGATGCCCCACATTTTATTTATCCATTCATTGGTTGATGGACATTTGGGTTGTTTCCACTTTTTGGGTTTTATAAATCTGCTATGAACACTTGTGTACAAGTTTTTGTATGGACATATATTTTCTTTTTCTTTTTTTTTAGGCAAAATTTCAAAGACTTGTCCCTTTTTTATTACTGATACCTTCTAATTATATAGAATTCCACATAAAATACTACATGTCTTCTGCCTCCATATTCTTTTTTTTTATTATGTTATGTTAATCACCATACATCACATCATTAGTTTTTGATGTAGTGTTCCATGATTCATTGTTTGCATATGACACCCAGTGCTCCATGCAGAACATGCCCTCTTTAATACCCATCACCGGGCTAACCTATCCTTCCACCCCCCTCCCCTCTAGAACCCTCAGTTTGTTTCTCAGAGTCCATGGTCTCTCATGGTTCATCTCCCCTGAGGGTTGCTGGAGTGGTGGGGGAGGGGAGGGATGGGGCAGCTGGGTGACAGACATTGGGGAGGGTATGTGCTATGGTGAGCGCTGTGAAGTGTGCAAGACTGTTGAATCACAGATCTGTACCTCTGATGCAAATAATACCTTATATGTTAAAAAAAAAATCAGAGGGGGAGATGGACATATATTTTCATTTTTGGGGTATGTACCTAGGAGTGGAGCTATGGGGTTATATGGTAACTTTATGTTTAAACTTTTCAGGAACCGTCAGATTGCTTCATT
Source organism: Mirounga angustirostris (assembly GCF_029215605.1). Classification (NCBI taxonomy): domain Eukaryota; kingdom Metazoa; phylum Chordata; class Mammalia; order Carnivora; family Phocidae; genus Mirounga; species Mirounga angustirostris. The sequence goes on from NW_026991714.1 coordinate 120,980,610, forward strand.
TTACAGGGCCACCAGCAATGGACGAGGATTCTAAATCTCCGCAACCTTACCAACATTTGTTATTTCCTGATTTAAAAAAAATTATTAGAGCTATGCTAGTGGGTAGGAAGTACTACCTTATGGTGCTTTCGACTTGCATTTCCCTCATACGTAGTGACATAGAACATCTTTTTGTGTGCTTATTGGCCATTTGTTTTTTTGAAGATTTTATTTATTTATTTATTTATTTGAGGGAGAGAGAACACGCACGAGTGGTGGGGGGAGGACAGAGGGAGAGGGAGAGATTCTCAAGCAGACGCTGCACTGAGTGTGGAGCCCAACAGGGGGGCTCAATCCACGACCCTGAGATCATGACCCTAGCAGAAACCAAGAGCTGTACGCTTAACTGACTGAACCACCCAGGGGCCCCATCCATTTGTATATCTTCTTTGGAGAAATGTCTATTCAGATTTTTGCCATTAAAAAAATTGGGTTCTCTTTTTATTATTGAGTTCCTTAAGTTTGTTTTTTTTTTTAAAGATTTTATTTATTTATTTGACAGAGAAAGACACAGTGAGAGAGTGAACACAAGCAGGGGGAGTGGGAGAGGGAGAAGCAGACTCCCTGCCGAGCAGGGAGCCCGATGTGGGGCTCGATCCCAGGACCCTGGTATCATGAGCTGAGCCGAAGGCAGACGCTTAATGACTGAGCCACCCAGGGGCCCCTGAGTTCCTTAAGTTTTTTAATTGGGCAAATAAATAGCATAAGCTTCACCAAAACTTCCATGATCAGTACACCCACATTACGGTGCTAAGTACGTTATAGTACGTGAAATGTGGACATCACTGAAGCGATGTCATGGCGATTATTGCCCATGTGTTCCAGAGCTCTGATCCCATCCATGTCGCAGGTGAGACATTTCTATCTAATCACATTAACATTTTGCAAGTTAGTAAAGCCCTAAAACATTAATTAGATTGTCAAGTTTTAAATTAAATGTGATACAATGATTTGATATGTGATTTAATAAATTTAGTCATCCCAATACTTGAAGGTAATAACTTTTACTATAAGTAAAAATAGAACCAAATTGCTATAATAAAATCCACTGATGCTTTCTCTAAAAAAATTTTTTTTTCTTGACATGTATCATATGATCTCACTGATATGAGGAATTCTTAATCTCAGGAAACAAACTGAGGGTTGCTGGAGTGGTGGGGGGTGGGAGGGATGGGGTGGCTGGGTGATAGACATTGGGGAGGGTATGTGCTATGGTGAGTGCTGTGAATAGTGTAAGACTGATGAATCACAGACCTGTACCTCTGAAACAAATAATACCTTATTATGTTAAAAAAAAAAGAAGAAGATAGCAGGAGGGGAAGAATGAAGGGGGGGGGAAATCGGAGGGAGAGACAAACCATGAGAGACAATGGACTCTGAGAAACAAACTGAGGGTACTAGAGGGGAGGGGGTGGGAGGATGGGTTAGCCTGGTGATGGGTATTAAAGAGGGCATGTTCTGCATGGAGCCCTGGGTGTTATGCACAAACAATGAATCATGGAACACTACATCAAAAACTAATGATGTAATGTATGGTGATTAACAGAACATAATAAAAAAAATAAAGTAGATCAAAATAGTAAAAAATTTTTTTTTTCTTGTGATGAAAATTTTTTTAAAAAGATTTTATTTATTTATTAGAGAGAGACAAGAGAGAGGTAGAGGGCACAAGTGGGGGGCGGGTAGAGGGAGAGGGAGAAGCAGGCTTCCTGCCGAGCAGGGAGCCCGATGTGGGGCTCGATCCCAGCACCTGGGATCATGACCTGAGCCCAAGGCAAACGCTTAACTGACTGAGCCACCCAGGTGCCCTGATGCTTTCAAGCTTTAGCTAATTTGAAGTTTTACCTCTATGTGTATTTAATTATTGAAAATAACTTGATTTGTCTATTTGTAAAGTTTATTTGTCTAATGCATTTAATAAACACACTGCTTATCTTAAAAAAAAAAAAAGAAGTTGCGAAACAATTACCAAAGTTCTTACTAGGTAAATTAGAGGTGAGACCCACCTTCTCTTCCTACAAAGGTTGGTCTCTTTTATAACAGCAGTGACTAAAATAAATGGTGCCAAATTTTTGGAGAGAGTCTTGTTTAATTCAGAATATAATTAAAATCTCATGTAGCTTTATTGGTTTTAGTATCCAGCAGAGAAAAAATATTGAAACTCCAAGAGATTTTGAATTAAATAGCTACAACAGTTTTGTTTTATTAGTTCTGACTGTGTGAAAAAAAATTATAAGGACAACTTCGGAAAAACCTAGTTCTTTTAGAGCCCCAAATGACTTTTAAAACAATAAAATAAACTATAAAACCTACACAAGTGATATTAAAAATTATGTAGTTCAATAAATGTGACATTCACAAATGTGGTTGTAATTTTTTTTTTAACTATAACAAAATGAACATGGATCTGACGACTGGATTTAGAAGAGGTGGTGTTATATAGCTTACCAGAATTAAGTGCTTCAATTTGCTGGTGAGCATTATGTAGTGGAGCTGGAATGTTCTATCAATGCCTTTTAAGATCTCCATCTACATCACAGGGTCTGTGCCAATCAAAAAAGGGATGATGCTTCCTTTTCCTATATTAGTGATTATTTTCCTAGCATTTTAATATTTATTTTTGGAAGGTTTGTAGATTTAGATTTTTTTTTTGGCTGGTGGCTGAGTCATGCACAGAATAAACTATAAACCCATACTATTTTTATTTTATTTTATTTTATTTTTATTTATTTATTTATTTGAGACAGAGAGAATGAGAGAGACAGAGAGCACATGAGAAGGGGGAGGGTCAGAGGGAGAAGCAGGCTCCCTGCTGAGCAGGGAGCCCGATGCGGGACTCGATCCAGGGACTCCAGGATCATGACCTGAGCCGAAGGCAGTCGCTTAACCAACTGAGCCACCCAGGCACCCTAAACCCATACTATTTTTGAAGATGGAGCATAATGGCTGGCTAGTGATTTACTGTAAAGGCATTATATGAATTGGAGTGATCGTCTCAATTGCTTGCTAGGTGGAAGGGGCAGGAAAAGAAGAAAAACAAATATGAGGGAGAGACAATTTGTGAGAAAACAATAATCACAGTCACCTGCTTAGTTCACTGAGGTCCCAATCTTTGAAGACCCAAACATAACTCTTGAAGGCTCCTTTGAGCTTCAGATAGCAACTATCCTTTCTTTGTCCCCAAATCTTGTCTCTGTCCTTGGTACACAGAAGAACACACTAGACTTTCACAGTCTCCCAGCACCTGCCTGACTTCTCCATCAGGCCAGGGGATGAGAATTATGACTGGTGGAATGGGCACAACATCAGACCAGGCCAGAGAAGGACCAATGATTTGCAAACAGCCCTCCATGGATGGCTTCCAGGGACAATGTACTACCTGAGCTTGTATGCAGACTTCACAAAAAATTCAAATAATTTTTACCTTAAAAAATGAGACTGCTTTCATTTTTTAATATCTAAAATCATACTTTACAAAGTTTTTATATTGGAAAATTTCAAATCTACAGAGAAGCTGAAACTAGTACAATGAACATCAGTATACTCTTCACCTAAATTCACCAAAGAATAATTTTCTAATTTGCTTTATCTCCTTGTTTATCTGTATGTGTGTGTATAATGGTTTGTGTATATATATATGTTGTGTGTATGTGTTGAACTATTTGAAAGTTGCAGATGTCAAGACCCTCACTCCTACTTCAGTCTGCACCTTCCAAGAATGACATTTTACCCACAATACCAGTATCACATGTAACACAATGAACATTAATTTACTAATGTCATCTAACCTGCAATTCATTTCCAGTTTTTCCCTATTAGCTCCCCAAATGTCTTTTACAGCTTTTTAAAAAAAAAAATCCAGAATCTAATCAATTGGTGTGATACTATGAGAGATTTCAAAAATCCTCATCCTCAACAATGTTTCACTCGATGGTTCTTTTTTTTTGTTTTTTAAAGATTTTATTTATTTATTTGAGAGAGAGAGTACAGAGGGAGAGTAAGAGGGAGAAGCAGGCTCCCCGCTGAGTGGAGAGCCCATGTGGGGCTTGATCCCAGGACCCTGAGATCATGACCTGAGCCGAAGGCTGACACTTAACTGACTGAGCCACCCAGATGCCCCTCAATTGATGGTTGAATTATTACATTTTTTAAATTTTATCAAGTTTTTTACATTTGTTAGCAGGCATCCTTCCAGCTTTACCATCCACCATCCCTCTCTCTCTGAGCATCACTATGGAGAGTGAGACTATGAAGTGTTACATTCAATGTGTTATAATCCAAAATGTGCTTTTGATACTTAAACCACCCCAAATTTGGCCCATGGAAGACGAATCAGGGCGGTCTCTCTCCTGTGGTTTCTAGCACAAGACACCTTGAGCTCACCTTGTACTTTTCCTGCCCCAGACCTAGAATCAGCCACTTCTTCAAGGACCTGCTTATACTATGAATAGGTCACACATCCACATGGTTCAATTCTCCAAATATTCACAGAGTATACAGCAAGTTCTCCCTCCAACTCCACCTCTCTTCATAGACAGCCGATGTTATTAGTTTTTTGTGTCGTCTTCCAGAGATAGTTTACCCAATAGAACAAAAGCACAGATAAATATACTTACCCTTTCCTAACTTTTTAACTCAAATGATAGCCTATTACACTCCCTGTGTTTGTCTGTCATCAGATTCTGAAAGATGCACGACTCCACCCCCAAAAGATTAGGAGCCTTTAGGCTAAGTTTCAAATGTTTCAGAAAGCTCAGGGAGGATGACTTGTCCAAAGTTGTATTGACAACACTCACACGCTGTTCCTTGAATATTCGTCCCTCTCTACGTTCTTTGACAATTTCTCATTTTTCAAACATCACTTCTTTGGAGAATACTTTCCCTTCCTTAACACGCCCCCTCCCCCAACTAGGTGACGTCCCCTGGTTATTAGGTTTCGGATCATTATGTACTTCTCCTTCCTAGCACACACATAAGACACAGCATTAAAATTTGTTTCCTGCCTCCGTGAAGACAGGAACTACATCTGTCTTGTTCACTGGGGGCACACAGTAGTTGCTCAACAGAAATGTGCGCAGTGAAACTCGAACTCAGGCCAGCCGGCTTCCAGTCCACTCTTCTTTCGTCTGCGACCCCGCTTTAGTCGAAGAAATAGTTCCAAGATGTAAATAATAAAAAAAAACACCTCGATAGAAAAAACTGGGAAATGTGTATTTCCACGATTAATGGAGGACCTTAGCAGAAACTGCTCACCGCGAGGTGTGACGACCGCAGGAGGGCGTCAATCAAGAAAATGCCCCCTTGCCCCTCAGGCGAGTGGAGCTGCACAGAGCCGAGGCCACAAGGGGGTAGCGCCACGGATTCAATAGAAAACACGTGCAAAACGGGCAAGCGGTGCTGCGCGCAGCTGCGACCCCCGGGACCCGGGGATAGGGGACACAGAGCAACCCCCATCGGGGCGGTTACCTGGCACCGTAAGACCCAGGCTTTCCCCTGATTCCTTCCCGGAGCGGCTTCTGCCAGCGTCCTCACGGAAGTGGCTGAGTGCGGGGAGCCCACAAATGAAATGGGCTGGAGCGGCCACGAGTCCGGAGCACCTGAGATTAGTCGTCCTTACCCCAACTGGGACGTAGCTAAGGGCTGGATTTCTCTCTTTGGAGCTGCCCCAGGAACCCAGGGCCCGCTCCCGCCACGAGCTCCGGAGACGCCCCGGGCAACAGCCAGTGTCACCGTTACTCCAGGGAGCGCTACTCTCAGGCCTGCGAAGGCGCGGCTCTGCCGGTGGCCTCTACGCCTGCCAGGCTCCAGTCTAGCTGCCCCGCGCCTGGGGCCGGCTGCTGCCACCCTGGGCCCGGGCCTGGATCAGTGCCCCCCGAGTTTCGGCAGAGCTGCCTCCCGGCAGGAGCTGGAACTATTCGAGTCCGTGTTCCAGGCGCTACTTTCCTCGTGTCTCCCCACGACGGACGTGACCCTGGTCTTCCTTCGAGGGCTTTCCGGGCCAGGGTGCCTGGAGCCCCGAGCGACGGGGGCGGCCGGGCACCGGGGCGCAGGGTCCCAGGAGCCTGAGAGCGAGCGCGTCCCGGGGGGCGGGAGCTCGGCCGGCGGGGGCGGGCCGAGGGTGGGGGCGGGAGGCGGCTCCCGGGGCTCCGCGCCATTGGCCGCAGGGACGGGCGGCAGGAAGGGGCCAGAGAGCGCGGCCCCACCCCGTGGCCGGCAGAGCCTATCGCCGGGAGCGCGGAGCGCGGATAAATGTAGCGCCGCGGCGCGGGCCGCCAGCTCTCCGAGGGGCCGGAGCGCAGCGGAGCCATGCAGTACCCACACCCCGGGCCGGCGGCGGCGGGCGCCGTGGGGGTGCCGCTGTATGCGCCCACGCCGCTGCTGCAGCCGGCGCACCCGACGCCGTTCTACATCGAGGACATCCTGGGCCGCGGGCCCGCCGCGCCCACCCCCGCCCCCACGCTGCCGTCCCCCAACTCCTCCTTCACCAGCCTCGTGTCCTCCTACCGGACCCCGGTGTACGAGCCCACGCCGATCCACCCCGCCTTCTCGCACCACTCCGCCGCCGCGCTGGCCGCCGCCTACGGACCCGGCGGCTTCGGGGGCCCGCTGTACCCCTTCCCGCGGACGGTGAACGACTACACGCACGCCCTGCTCCGCCACGACCCCCTGGGTAAGGCGGCCGGGGTCATGGCGGGGCCGAGCCGCGGCGGCGGCGAGGAAGGCGCCACCCGGCAGGTGGCAGCGTCCAGGAGGCGGCGGGGGCGGAGGGGGAGGCAATAGAAAGTTGTGGCAAAAGCGATCGAAAAGCGGCTCTCGGGCGCGCGCGGGGACGGGAGGCGCGGGCCCCAGTGGCGCGCGGCCGGGGCTGACCGCACCATGACTCAGATTGGTTTTCCTGCACCTTGCAGGCGTCGGGGCGCGCGGGCCCGCGCGAGACCTCTGGCACTGCCGCGGGGGCTGGCGGCCGAAGGCAGCCCCGGGGCGCGCGCGTCGCTCGGGGTGGTGGGGTCCCCTTAGCTGGAGGGGCGGGGAAGGGAGTGCTGAGGCGCCCCGGGCCGGTCCTCCTGGGCAGGGATAGCTGCTGGGCCCCGGCGGTTACGAGGCTGGACCTGGTTCAACAAGCTTGTGCAGTGAAAGAGCCTGACCCTTTCCGTTCATACAGGAAATCTTGAGTTCTCGATAGGAGTAAATCTGGTTTCAGAAGCTGTTAAGTGTTTTCCTGGCTGCATGAAGCAGACCCTTCCCCCGGAGTAGTGCACGCTGCTGATTATTTTATCGACATCCTCAATACAGACAAATTCAGGAAACACTCGACTTCTGATAGCCGGGATCCGTTTTTCTGATATTGTTCATTTCCTCTGTGTGGGATGTGACTTTATGGCAGCTAAAATAACCAGTTGCTTCCTTTTTTTCCCCCCCCCCGAAGCTGTTTTGCACTAGTCTGAAGCCTGACGTAAGCAAAATCTGGGGGAAAAAAACCCAACAATGCCAGCTTTCAAAGTGTTTGGGGGCAGGCCTGCAGACCGACGGACGGACGGACGGACGGACTGACTGACAGGTCTTTGGAGTAGGAAAGGCAGCCAGGACACCTAGGGCATATGGTTGGTATTCCCGGGGCTTGTCCCCTCAGCGCTCGGCCTAAGAAATAAACCAACGGTGACTCGCGCTCCGGGTGGCCCTTGGCGGCTCTGGCATCTGAAGCCCCGGGGGAAATAAAGACATGTTCATGTTTATGACGCGGCCTCTAGCTCAGCCCTCCACCTTCCTTTCTCATCGTTAAGATCTGATAGGGGATTATATTGTAGCTCTTTTTTTTTTTTTTTTTTAAAGTTACTGTATATTTGATTCCAGCTTCGAGGGTTTGGTGCGGTGGCCTCGGCGTGGCTCTGTTCGCCTGCTGGGGCGGGAGCGGGACCCTCGGCCGGGCCGGGCCTGGGGCAAACGTTTTCACAGAGCGCGCCCTGGGTTTCCTTGGGTTACTGCTGGGACCGCGCAGGAGGAAGCAAAGGGCTTTTCGAGATAGACCAACAGGAAACACATTGACGGAAATGTTGCCATAGCCCACGGGGTAGCTTTAACTGGCCGCCCCCGCCGCCGGGTGTGAAATCAGAGGAGGCCGCAGCGCCCTGGAGCCAGGATTGGAAGCTCCACGAGCGAGCGGCCTAATGTCGGCGCCCGGGCCCCGAGGGCCTCCCGAGCAGGCTCCAGCCGGCGGCGCCTGGCCGGAACGCCCCAAGGAGGGTAACAGCCCGGTTCCTCCCCGACAGACACACACTCGGGCATTTGGAAAGTGCGGTTCACCAAGGGACAGGCCCTAGAGGCGCCAACAGTTCTGTATAAATTCGAGAGTGACTTGTTAAAAGAGTGTCGTGGTATTTTAGGCTCCATTTATAGTGGGTGTTCTTTGGGGGATCAAAAGATTTGTGCGTTTGAAATCAGCTGTGCCTGTGATGGCCGTCCGTGCGCGTCTGAGCGTACAAGGGCGGTCTGTGTGCATACGCAGTGTAGGTGTGTGGCCCTGGGTGTGCACGTGTCTTGGTGGGAACGTACTGGGTCCTTGCGGGTGGCTGTGTGTGAACCTGTCAGGTTGAGTGTCCTTCTGCGTCCCCTACTCCCCAGGGCCCGGCCGCTCCAGGGCTGTCACTAACCGCCGCTCTCGCTGCCCGCAGGCAAACCCCTGCTCTGGAGCCCTTTCTTGCAGAGGCCTCTGCATAAAAGGAAAGGCGGCCAGGTGAGGTTCTCCAACGACCAGACCATCGAGCTGGAGAAGAAGTTTGAGACCCAGAAATACCTCTCTCCGCCCGAGAGGAAACGTCTGGCCAAGATGCTGCAGCTCAGCGAGAGACAGGTGAGCGCGCCTGCGGGCTCGGGGCAGATTCCAGGGGCGGGGGGTCGCGGGGCGGAAGACAGACGTGTCGCCAGCCGTGCGCTCGGGCGTGCCGCGTCGCGCTGTCTACCGCCCGGAGCTCTGGCCGGCTCGACGGCCGCCCGGCAGCTTCTCCGTTACTCCCCAGGTCGCTTGGGTTCGTGGCAAGTTTTCTTTCTCTCTTTCCTGTAGGTTAAAACCTGGTTTCAGAATCGACGCGCTAAATGGAGACGACTGAAACAGGTATCGACATGGTTGTGTTTCTATGGAAATAAATATTTTTATCATGTTATCTCAATGCGAGGCCTGTTATGGGTTGTATGCAAAAGTAATTTGAGAGACTATTTAACCTCTTCACCTTGATTAAAAAGGCAAATAGTCCTGCTGAAATTCAGGATGAGTTGCTCAGGTGGCAGTAATGCTAAAAGCACCTAATGCAGTTCCTATATCAATTATGCTTGGGTTTTCACACACTGGCTGGTAAAACTCCGGGCTAATTGTTTTATAAACTCCATATGTTGTTTATCTAATTAACGCAGGAAAGATAAAGTAATTGACAGTAAATGACTTAAGCAGTTATCTTTGGGAGAAAATTGTTTCTTTTATTTACACAGCCATAATAAAACCAGGCAGAGCTCAAGGGTAAATATAAGGAAATAAACACCTCTAAGTCTTGTTTGCACTGTTTTTTTAGAAGGATTAAATATCAAAGAGTTTAAAATTATTTCCCATCTAATACCAGCTCTTAAAATGAATATAAGACACGTAAGAGAATATACAAGCCTATTTGGAAAGTAGCTTCAAGTTACTAACAGTCTTTTTTCCAATGACCTTGTTACGCAAGATGTGATAAAAAGTAAAGGCTAATTCAGTTTTTGAAAAACCTCTATTGACTTAAAGCTGAAGATTTGCTTTTGATGTTCCAATCTGGATGTCTTCTCCAAAGTTATCTGACAATTGCTGAATTGTTCATTTGCCAGTGTATATACAGTTTAGAATAAAATATTTTTGAAAACAATAATAGGAGTGGGGAAATTGAAAGCAGTGTACATTTTTAAATTTAGTGATCATAACTTTTTCATTAGAAATAAGATGGTGTCACAGAGAGCACTTTGAGACAGAAAATAAATTTCCCATAATTTCATTACTCTAACATGATTTAAAAATTTGTAGATTCCCTCTCAATCTCTGACCTTGTGCATCTATTTGTTACTTAGTTGCAAGCCTGGTGAATATATTATTCTATAGTCTTGCTTAAAAAAAAAAACCCTTAGGAATATATCATATTTCTTTGTAGTGTTTATGTCTATTTTAGACAAACAATTAAAAATTCACTTACTTACTTAGTTCTTGGTCAAAGGCTTGACTGCACTTTACCAGGGATTTTTAAAATAGTGGTTCCTGGGGCGCCTGGGTGGCTCAGTCGTTAAGCGTCTGCCTTGGGCTCAGGTCATGATCCCAGGGTCCTGGGATGGGGCCCTGCATTGGGCTCCCTGTTCAGCAGAGAGCCTGCTTCTCCCTCTCCTACTCCCCCTGCTTGTGCTCTCTCTCTCTCTCTCTCTCTGTCATATAAATAAAGTCTTAAAAAAAAAATAGTGGTTCCTTTGTAATATGGGAATATATTTTCCAGATATTTCCCCTGGATTATAAGTAAATTGTAGTTAATTGTCTCCCTTTGCAGTTGGCAGCATTCTTCCAGTTCTGCATTTTTACCTTTGCCGTGATTTTGTAACTTGTTACGTGTATTTATAAGTTTATAAATTTACTCCAGAAAATGGATGAAAAAGGATTCAATCTAATAATTTTGAAACTTTCCCTTAATTCACTACTTAGCATTCATATTTTTTAAATGTCTGGAAGACCCTGTTAATTGGCAAGGTTTAAAAACACTTGAAGAATGAAGATTGTGTGTACCTGTAGTGATCTAATCTCTCCCTCCCCTAAACTTTTAAGAATCTTGAGGCCATGAGTATGGGCTGGAGCTAAGTGTTCATTTGACACAATACGCTGTTATATTTGTGACTGGTTGTTCTTACCTGGCAAGAGAATAATCTTTCTTTGATATGACCGGCTCTTTTCTTCCAAAATGAGAAAGAAGCACAAGTATGTATTTTCTGAATAAAGATTATAGCTGATGAAAGCAATAGATAAACTAAAAATTCTACAGATGAAAGAGAATGAAAACACATTTTGATTCATGTATCTTATGTCTCCATATTTCACAAGCCTACCAATTTCCATTTTCACTCCTTTCATTCAGGAGAACCCTCAAAGCAATAAAAAAGAAGAACTGGAAAGTTTGGACAATCCCTGTGACCAGAGGCAAGACTTGCCCAGTGAGCAGAATAAAGGTGCTTTGGATAGCTCTCAATGTTCACCCTCCCCTGCCTCCCAGGAAGACCTTGAATCAGAGATTTCAGAGGATTCTGATCAGGAAGTGGACATTGAGGGCGATAAAGGCTATTTTAATGCTGGATGATGACCACTGACATTGGCATGTACAGAAAACTGGACTTAGGAATAACAGTTGCTACAGAAAATCTCCATAGACATACTGGAAAACTATGAGAAAGGGAATCAATTTTCTGGTATTCTGGAAACCTAAAATATTTGGTGCACTGGCTAAGCAGCAAACTTACACTGAAACCTTAATTTTGACTTAAATGGTTTATGTACTGATTGTAGGTTATATGGTGAAGGGACTCTTCACTGGTTAAATTCACCCCCTTTTAAAAAAAAAAGTAAATTGTTTTTTCTATTTATAAAAAGTAATTTTGAACTTTTTTGTTAAATTTTTAAGTTATAACTAAAGATTTTAATAGGATCTTCTTGAATGACTTTTTAATCTGTATCTGCATCCCACTTAATGGAAAGGCAAAAGGGCACCCCAGATCCAGAGGTATGCCTTGCTCAGGGGGCCCACATTTCAGGCAGCCTTGGAATATTTTAAAAGGAAACTTCCTTTACTTTTATATTACATTCTTATTTTAGTATATGTGCTGCCGAAGCACTGTATTACATTCTTATACTGCTGCCTTAAATCCAATATGATCTCAGAGCTCCTGCCTCCGGGATGTGTGTGTTCTTTTTGTCAGAGAGATCTAGTTGATGAGAATCTTAAATGCTTGTTTTGCACTATCACTTAGTACCTTATATGACCGAGGTGTTAAGGGAATAGTACAGTCCAATTCAAGCAGAGAAACTGACTCGTCGGAGACTAAAATTAATCACAGATGAACTAGAAGTAGCAGGTTAATTAAATGTAAGTAGACTGTAGATAATTATGTTTTATATCAGTGTTTATAATGTGTTGTATATATAATTGTTCACTGTAAACAAACAAACAAAAGACCAAAATGGTGTTTTTTTTAAATGAGTAACTTGTGTATAAAATAAACCCGTCGGTGGGACGACTGACCTCGAGGGACCAAGCATTCTTCCAGGGAAACAAACGCACACCTCTCACCTTTCCTCCCAGCGTCTCCCGGGTCCGGCGCGGGGGCGCGGGGGCGCGGGGGGGCGGGCCCCGGGAAGTAGATTTGGGACTTTCCCTGGAGGGGGAGGGAGCTGGGGTGGGGGAGGGGCTCGACGTGTGTGCGTCGCGGCAGGGGGAGGCTCCCGCCCCCGGACTCCGAGCGCGGCGGGTCTGAGACCCCGGCGCGCCAGGTGGCTGGAAGAGCCGGGGCCGAGGCCCGCTGCGTCGGGGAGCGCAGGGCCGCCGAACCCCATCGATTCGCCTCGGCTCCCAGGCTGGCCCGGGCCGCTGTCCTTGACCGGAGTGAGTCAACACTGCGTCATCCCTTGGCGGCCGAGCCCGGGTAGGGGGGTCCGCGGAGAGGGTGGGGGGAGCGTGCCGGGGAAGAGCGGGGAAGTAGTTTGTGCCGAGACCGCGGGTCTCAAGCTTCGGCGAGCTTCGGAAGCACCCGCAGAGCTTCTTGAAACTCTTGGCCACCGTGTCGCCAGAGTTTCTGATTTGGTAGGTCTGGGGTGGGACCGGGAATTTGCACTTCAACACGTGCTCGGTGATGTCAAAGTGGCTGGTAGGAAGACCGCGCTTTGAGAACCGCCGTTCTAAGGTGCTCCTCGAGTAGAAGCAGGTGGGGCCCGCATACCCCCTCACTCCTCTCTCACCTGCTTCTCTTCTCCCAGTAATTCCTCCCAGTGCGGGAGCCGGAGGCGGGGAGGAATGAAAGGAAGAAAGAGGGCAGCGGGGCTCATCTAGGCCGGTGGGAACCAGAGTCTGATGGCTATGGGACCCTGGCAGGGCCGAGGAAGGGCTACTGTGAGAGGGGAGAATGGCAGTGCCACATAAGGGGGGTATGGGGCTGAGGGGAAGGATGGCCTGAGGTTTCTGACTGGCCCAGGGACTGCATCCGGCTGCTTGCCTAGCGGAGCCATCAGGTCCCTGACATTCCAGGAAAATGAGGAGGAGGGGCCTGTTGGGGAAGAGGTCCAGCCTGGGCCTCCCTCCATGGAGGCCTCTAGTTGTTTGTGAAGGTGGGTGCCTTCGGACTGAGGGCACCTGAAGGAACGACTCTGCCCCTTGCATGGCTGACCAGGGCTATGGTTCCCCGGACATGGGCGCTCCAGTGAAGACAGAGTGAAAAGGTTATTGCTTTTAGGGAGTTGTTACAGCCTGCCTCCTTAGATTCCAAGAAGGCCCCTGGAATTGCCTGCAAATTTAAATTTCGGAGAAAATTAGCACCAGGTCCTTAAGCAGAGAGGTGTGACTAGGCCTGGAAGTTTAATAATTTGGTTGGAGTTTTAGTTCTTGACCTCAGTTCTCCCATCTGTGGAATGGAGATGGTCTAGTTGATCTACCTGATCCTTTCCGGCCCCCAAATTCCCAACTCAGTTCAAGCTCTTTATCTTTATGGTTCCCCCTATTCTCGGTGTCTTCTCAGTGTTGGAGTCCAAAGTAGACCTCCAGTTGGAGGGTCTTCCTTTCCATCAGCTGCAGGCTCCAAACTCCCAGACCTTGCCTGACAGGTTACATCTAGGTTTCAAGGGTCATAATCAGTCTCGCTTGAAAATGGGACTGTCTGTATCAGACTTTTGGAGAATGGGAGGCTTGTGGGCCTAATATTGAATTAAAGCAATCCTGAAATCAGTTTGTGTGTGTTTCGCTCCTGGAGATAACCTCTGGTTAATGTTTATTCTTGAGAATAACTGTATCATGATGATCAGGCAGAGAAATACAGGCTTATGTATTGATTGACACTAGAAAAGTTGAAGGGTGAAATCTTGTTTTAAAGTAGACAGTTCTGGAATCCAGGATGTTTTCTAGTTTAAAGCTACTCCTAATCCTCTTCAAGTTGCTCATATTCTGAATCTAAACATAGTCTTAAGAATCAAGAGCATGTTCACCAGAGTACAGTATTTTCAGGGTACCGGTTGGCTTTAACTGTTTTCAAAATGCCCCATTGCAGATTGCCAATGAATATTTACAAATTCTTCCTACAATCCAGGCATTTTTTCATTTGTTTGTCTTCTGGCCATTTCATGTTGAAGCAGCATGTATGACCTTTACAGCACAACTCCTGTCTTGTTTTTAACTCTTTTTATCAGGAGATTCAACTTGAAAACGGTTATCATTTAGCAGAAAGACAAACAGAAAAGCACATTTTTGTAAGCAAAACGTTAATGATTGGAAGAATTGCCCTAATTTCACCATGACAGTGTGTGATTAATCCCCTGGGTCATGTACTTATACTTTAAGTTATTCAGTTCATTGGTCTTTGATATTCAGAACCCTTTCTAACTTAATAGGATATTGATTTTGTTGGATGATGTACTTTGACTCTTTAAACAACATCACTTTTAGGGATGACTAGCCTGCTGTGTAGTATTTTATTTAGAGAACTATTGCATAAGGTTTCTTTTTCTTACTTTTTATGGTTTTCTCAGGGTGAAAGCTGATAAAACATCTTGTGGGAAAAGAGGAAACCATCTCTGATAGTGAAAGTACCTATTCTCTTTCAACATTTCTGACAACTTTTTTTTCTTTGGTGGTTTCATTGCTGTGAATATTCATTTTACTTAATGGAGGCAGGGCAGAGATTCAAGAAAATGTATTTGGACTTGGGGAAGTGCACTTGGAGGGGGACAGACTGCCCTTACCAAAATTCCCATTCCAGTTATACTGCCTTGTGGAACTCAAGCTCAAAAGCTCACCCTTTTGATTTTTCTTTAAAATCTAATAATCAATGATCCTTTAAATCTGTGAGTGGAGGTGAGACTTTTGTGACTCCTGACAACATGGGACAGAATGTGGAGAACCAAACAGTCACCCAGAATGCTTCTAAATGGTTAGGAGTTTGGTAAAAATAATCAGATATCCCAACATTTCCCTTCCTTCACTTTGGGTTTCGTGAAATTCCAGCTGGATTCTGTAATTTGTCTAATCGAATTCTGTCCCCTTGATAACATTTTTTGGTATTGTTGTTAAATCCAAATGACAAGCACTTTGGAGATTCCTACCACCCACCAAAATATCTGAGATCCAGGGTCTTCAGAACTGCAACTACCCCTTCAGATCTGGCTGAGGGGGCCCCAATGTCAGGAATTATACCACCGTGGGTAAGAGCAGGGCTGGAAGAATGGCTGTCTTGCTGGTTGGGGGTCTTGGGAAATGTGAATGCTCAGCGCAGTTCCTAGAGAGGTGGGCTGCTCACCTGAGAGCAAACATCATACCTGGCACACAGTGGGCGCCAAGTGTTAGATAGAAAAACTGGAAAGCCCTCAGTGACTCCCTTCTTGTAAGGTAGCTCTTTGATTCGCTGTAGCAGGCGGTAAACCTCTTCAGTCGGATGTACACAAATCTCTGCAGACAATGGAGAGGGCTGCGGGGAGGAGACCTTGGAGCTGGCAAAGGCATTTCCTGTCTGCGGAGGATCTTGACTTTGGAGCATCCGGCGGTTGCCCGAGGTTTTCGAGGCGGCTGAACGCTTTTCCGTATAGCTACTTAGAAAAAAGAAAAGAACAGGGGAGGGGAGGTCACTGCCGATTTCAAGCGATTTTACAGATGAAAGCCAACGAGACAGCTTCTCATGAAAAAAAAATTTTATAAGCATATTTTCTAACCATTAGAATTTTTTCCTAATTTGAAAGGGAAGTTTGGTATCATTCAAAATCTTATTCAAAAATCTCATCACTCTCCAAAGACAACTGCAGGAAAAAGTTAACGGTACCCGCCCCCCCCCCCCCAAGATATTTGCAGGAAGAGAAATGCCTATTGAGTTTGTCTCCATGAAACTTGTTTATATTTTTCTTTTGTAGTTTAATTCTGCCTTTCATCCTTCCTCGCCCCTCTACTTTTTTATCATTTCTTTTCTCCACTCCACCTACTCGCACCGCCCCCCCCCGCCCCCTTTCAGGATTTCTCTTCCTCATTCATTTTATTTCCCCATTAAAAATAAAAAATGACTAGTCTCAGTTCTTTTTTTTTTTTTTTTTAAAGATTTTATTTATTCATGAGAGAGAGAGAGAGGCAGAGGGAGAAGCAGGCTCCCAAGGAGCAGGGAGCCCCATGTGGGACTCGATCCCAGGACCCTGGGATCGTGACCTGAGCCGAAGGCAGACGCTCAACCATCTGAGCCACCCAGGCGCCCCTAGTCTCAGTTCTTTAGATGTCACAATTAGGGCCAAGATTTTCTATAATATATAGAAATGTTCAGTTTTCAGGTGGAAATTCTAGGTTTGAGGAAGATGTTGCTGGAGTCCCAATACACTACCCTCATCCCTCCAAGGACAGTTCTTTAGTTTAGCTTTTTTTTTTTTCTACCCTTTTTGGACCAGGATAAGCGCTCTGGAACGCCTGGGTCGCTCAGTTGGTTAAGCGACCCACTCTTGATCTCAGATCAGGTCTTGATCTCAGGATCGTGAGTTCAAGACCCATATGGAGCCTACCTAAAAAAAATATGTGTATATATATATAACTCCCTCTAGGAGTTAAGCCCTGAGTAACACTGGAATGTGATAGAGGTGACCGGGGGAGGCTGCTATAAGGTGCAGGCACAGGAAGTCATGGCAGAACCCTCCAGAGGCTCTTGGCAGAGGAAAGGAGATGGGATGCTGTCCCAAGGAGAGGGATGATCATGTTCGTAGACCTGGAGATGAAAGAGAGCAGGGAGTTAAGTATGACTAGAATCCTCAGAGGTTTTTGGCTCTGGAATTTTGAAGAAGGGATTATGGACTGGTATTGTCCCCGTCCAGTCACATAGATCTCTTGGCTTTTAGGTCTGCAGTTTCCTCCCTCTGGAATTCTCTTCCCCCAGACAACCTCTGGGCTGGCTCTTTCACGTCCCCCAGGCTTGGACTTCCCCAGCCACCCTAAAATCACAATCTAAAATCACAACCCCCTCTTCCCTCTTCCCCTCCCCCAATTTGCTTTTCTCTATTTCATTACTATAATTGTATATATTTTTACTTATTTATTATTTATCTCTCCTCATTGAAATGTTAATGCCATGAGGGATATTTGTGTTTTGTGTACTGTTGTGTATCTCCAGCGTGATGCATAATAGGTGCTCCATAAGAGTGAATTAAATGAATGAACATATATTGAGCATTTACCATGTATTAACATATTAACATTATGTAAGTCCTTCACATACTTTCTATCATTTAATCCTCACAAAAATTCTATGAGGTAGATTCTGTTATTAGTTCATTTTCTAGATAAGGAAACTGTCACCAAGAAGTTAAGCCCAAACTCTCAATTACTATACCAAAGTTGTCATGTGAACTTCCTTGTTAATCTCTTGTGGTCTTGAGAACGTATCAAGCAGGGTATAATTCTAGCTTTAAGAAGAGCGTTGGGGGTTTCTATTCATTTTATGTAATCTTTTTGCCTTAATTCAAGTCTAGCATTAAATCTAGAAGGGGTTACAATACAATATAGGAGATAATGCAGTTTCTGTCTGTGTAGCCCATTATTCTATTATACCAGGAAACCAATAAACTGGAGCACTATTCCAGTTTTCTGAGGACACGACCATTATAAAATATGCTTCATACTTTTCAAGGTGTTAAAAAAAGTTCTTCCGGGGCGCCTGGGTGGCTCAGTTGTTAAGCGTCTGCCTTCACCTCAGGTCATGATCCCAGGGTCCCGGGATCGAGTCCCACATCGGGCTCCCTGCCCGGCAGGAAGCCTGCTTCTCCCTCTCCCACTCCCCCTGCTTGTGTTCCTGCTCTCGCTATCTCTCTCTCTGTCAAATAAATAAAATCTTTAAAAAAAAAAAGTTCTTCCACTGATCCATGTTGTTTGGCGTTCCTGTTATATACACTGTTTAGTATCATTACATTTCTTCTTTTTTTTTTTTTAAGATTTTATTTATTTTTGACAGAGAGAGTGTACAAGCAGGGGAAGCAGCAGAGGGAGAGGGAGAAGCAGGCTCCTCGCTGAGCAGGGAGTTCGATGCGGGGCTCGATTCCAGGACCGTGGGATCATGACCTGAGCCGAAGGCAGACGCTTAACCGTCTGAGCCACCCAGGCGCCCTACATTTATTCTCCATATGACTCACTGATGAATGTTCCACAAGGACCTCTGAAATAGAGCAGTGCAATGGCTAATTCTAGTGTTTGTTGCATCCAGCACTGTGTTTGGCATGTGGTAAGCTTTTAATAAATGCTGTACTACAGAATGAGAGTGAAAACCATTAGCCTTCCCCAGTGGAGAGGGGAGACATTTCTCCCCCTTTCCAAGCTGTGCACTCTTCTTATGTTTCCTATTCACTGGCCACAGAAACACAGCTTTCCTGGATGGCTCCAGGAGCACAGCAGAAAGCAGGATAGGGCCTGCGAGTGGAGGAGAGTCTGCTGGACTGCAGCATGGGTGGGGTGGGGGGTGGGGGACGCGATTAAGTGTATTTAAGCCTACAAGCACTAAAAGATGATGTGCTTCCCCCTCTTTTTACCGACATGAATATGTAGAGGAAGTGCTTTTGTGGGTTTGTATTGGTTCTTTTTCCCTTCAGATTTGGCAATTTCATTCAATTTCACATTCACACTTCTCAATTTCAATCAAGAGGTTTATTTGAAATATACCTATTTTACTGAAAAATGACACCATTCGTGGTTATTACTACTATTTTTATTGATATCATCCATTTAGCAATTGGAAGCAGGAAAACCCAAATGTTTTTAAATGATTTCTTAAAGTATTTCATGAATTGCAAAGAAGCGATTGTAGAAGGAACATAAAATGTGTTAGCTTCACACCATGGTTCAAAGTTTTAGCCTTCCTTAGCTGCTTATGGAATCTGCATTACTACAGACTTTCCATTAATTGTAAATTAGACCAGACTAATTCAATAAATGTTTAAAAAATGGCCCCTGAGTGCAGGCTCAGACGTCCAGAGGAAGTGGTTTCTTAGACACCTGCCTCCCATATATTGACTCGATGGTATGTAGGTGGAAGGGAGTGAGATAGTTATGATGATGTATGGTGCTGTTGATTAGTTAATTGAAGGTAAAATTTTTAGCTTCACCAAGCAATTACCTGACCTCATTAAGGTCTTTAAAATCACCCAAGTGCCATTTTGCCTGAAGCAGCTGCCCCTTGTTTAGATGTTATTTCAGGCATTAAGAAAAGCACAATGCTAGTGGTAACCAGGGAATATAAGCCTGCAATTTCAGGAATATATTGTTCTGAATCTTAGCCATTATTCAGTATTATCTGTCCTGTCTGAACATGAGACACTAAAATCTCTTTACATTTGTATGGTTTTACTTTTCAGAAGGTTTTTTGAAGTATCATGTTTACAAAATATGTATTTTTAACAAATGAAATCATTTTTTAAAATGGTGTCAAATTTATTTTCATTTTAATTTTTAAGGAAACTTCTTGTTAAAGTATAACTTACATTCAAAAAGTTCACAATCATGGGTGTGTATGGCTCACAAAATGAATACCCCATGTGACTGGAATCCATATGATGACACAGAACATGGAACTACTTGATCTCTAGAAGCCCCCTTTTTGCCCCTCTCTGGGTCACTGGCCCCAAGGCCATCCCAGGGAAACCACCATCCTGATCCTAGATTTTTTCTTTTAAGATCTTATTTTTTTAAGATTTTATTTTTAAAGTAATCTCTACACCCAGCATGGGGCTCAAACTCACAACCCCAAGATCAAGAGTCGCATGCTCCACTGACTGAGCGAGCCAGGTGCCCCATCACAATCCCAATTCTAAACAACATAGATTCATTTGCTGATTTTTGAGCTTTATATGAATAGAATCCTATTGTATGTTCTCCTTAGTCTCTGGCTTCTTTAGTTTTTTATTGGTAAAATTCATCCATGTTATTGTGTGATTTTTTTTTAAATTTTTCTTTTTTTTAAAGATTTTATTTATTTATTTGAGAGAGAGAGAATGAGAGACAGAGAGCATGAGAGGGAGGAGGGTCAGAGGGAGAAGCAGACTCCCGGCCGAGCAGGGAGCCCGATGTGGGACTCGATCCTGGGACTCCAGGATCATGACCTGAGCCGAAGGCAGTTGCTTAACCAACTGAGCCACCCAGGCGCCCTGTGTGATTTTTTTTTTTAAGATTTTATTTATTTATCTGACAGAGAGTGAGAGAGAGAGAGAGAAAGTGCGCACAAGCAGGGGGAGCGGCCCAGTCACCCTTATGTGATGTTATTTGTTCATTCCAGCTACTGTGTGTAGTAGTTGATTCTATGGATTTTCATGCTACTTTAAATAATCCATCTGAACATAAAAAACTGCAAAATTTATGAACATTTAAAAACAATATCACTGGGCGCCTGGGTGGCTCAGTTGGTTAAGCGACTGCCTTCGGCTCAGGTCATGATCCTGGAGTCCAGGGATCGAGTCCCGCATCGGGCTCCCTGCTCGGCGGGGAGTCTGCTTCTCCCTCTGACCCTCCCCCCTCTCATGTACTCACTCTCTCTCATTCTCTCTCTCTCAAATAAATAAATAAAATCTTTAAAAAAATAAAAAATAAAAAAAATAAAAAATAAAAAAATAAAAACAATATCACTGTTCACATACTATAACCAGGCACTTATTTTTCGAAAGGCATGATCCATATGTAATTCTAAGACTCCTAGGTGCACAAGGAGCGCCTGGATGGCTCAGTCCGTTAAGCATCTGCCTTTGGCTCAGGTCATGATCCCAGGGTCCTGGGATCAAGGCCCGTGTCAGGCTCCCTGCTCAGCGGGGAGTCTGCTTCTCCCTCCCTCAGCAGCTCTCTGCTGCTTATGCTCTCTCACTCTCTCTCAAATAAATAAGTAAATAAAATCTGAAAAAAAGAAAAAAAGAGACTCCTAGATACATAGAAGGAAAGAAGGCAGAAAGACCAGGGGTACTGTGAGGAAAGAAATGACAGCAACCTGTCACATATCAGAACTGGGAGTATCAACTAAGCTACTTCCTATCTTTTCCACTCAGGAAGATTAAATTTAACTTTTTTTTTTTTTTAAAAGATTTATTTATTTATTTATTTTAGAGGCAGGGAGAGGGAGAGAGAGTCTTAAGCAGACTCTGCACCGAGCATGAAGCCTGATGCCTTCCTCCATTTCATGACCCTGAGATCACGACCTGAGCTGAAACCAAGAGTGGGCCACTTAGCCCACTGTGGGCACCCCAGGCGCCCCTTAGGAAGATTAAATTTTAAAAATTCTTCTAAAATGTGCCTGTTGCTTTAACTTTTGATGAATAAAAACCTGTCTTGTCACATAAAAAAAATTTCTTCTAAAGACAGTTTTCCAAGATTAATTTGTTTATGTTATTACACATAGTTGTTTATGATAAGAAAGCTAAGTAAGGAGTCAAGTGAGTGAAACAGAACCTCAAATTTATTTTAATTCTGGACGTAAAGTCTCTCTGTACTTAGAGTATTTTTATGCAGTAATTTTAGGAAATTGGTTTGCATCCTACTCCACTTTGATGTTCCTGTTACTTTGCAGTTGGTGATTATGAAGGTACTATGAAAGGTGTCCTGGGTTTGCTTTGTAAGTGGTGTGACTTTGGACATGTCACTTAATCCTCTCTGAGTCTGTTTCTTCATCGTAAAATGAGGGGCTTGGACTGGGTCATCTTTAATGTTTCATTTAACGCTAAGATGCTGCATTTTTCTGTCCTATATCTTCCTAAAGAACACATTAGTCTCTTAAATTTCAGTGGTTATGCATTTGAGGTGTTGAAGGGTGCAAGGAATCTCTCATTTCACGGGCCCTCTGGTAAATTCCTGAGCTGGGCTGCCTCTTCTACTTGTTCTCAGTTCTAGGGTTGAGTCAAGGCTCAGTTTCTAAAAAAGCCTATCACAGCTCACCCTAAGGAAGAGTTCTCAGGAAAGCATCCCCAGTTGATTACAATTCTTCTATCAGATTATTAAATTAATTAATAATTAAATGCTTAAAAATTAAATTAATTCAACCATTCCCTTTACAAACATTTACCGAGTACCTACTATGTGCCAGGGGACTTTGAAAAGCACTGAATATATAAATTTGAGTAAGACACAGTAGTGTGACTTTGAAGACTTTGAAGAAGGAGGAAAAAAAAATCCTTTGGATTTCCAATATTTACAGACAAACTTACTTCTATTCCAAGTATAATTACGATTTTCTTGCTGTGTAATGGTTCCATATCATTTCAGTTCCTGAGTTTGGCTTTACAATAGCTCTTAACCAGACAGTCCACAGCAAAATGTTTAATGACACATGGGCATTCCAAAGTTATAAATAACCACCTAAGGCAGCCCTGTTTATAGAATTACCTCCCAATGGCCGCTTCTTTCCTCATTTTCATCGTTGGCCTCATGTACCTGCTTCATCCCCCCATGTAGTGTGGTTAGAACAATAATCAAAGTGTCCTGAGCAAATGACATTATCTAACATCCTATCCACAGAGCTCTCATCTTATCACCATGCCCTTCCTTTCCCATCGAGGCTGTGCCTCTGCCCATCTCATCTGGCTTCATCCAGGTGACTCTGTCCACCTCAGGCAGGTCTGTGGTTGGCCAGCTCTCTTCCTTCCTCTTCCTGCTCCATCAGCCCTGCTCTTCCTTCCTCTTCTCCTTTTTCTTTCTTTTATTTGGAGCTAAAAAAAAAAAAAAAATCCTTCAAGTAAAGTTGAGGAGTGTCCAATTGGATCAGTGAAATGCCTCTTCAAGGTAAAGAAAAACGATAATTCTTGAAATGAAAATTAGGGAAAGTACCCAGAAATGCCTTGGAATCTTCACGACATCTAAGAATCTTCTCAGTTCTAGGGTTCTCATCTAAGAGGAATGGTTATTCAACTTTGTTTTCTGTTTTCATTACTACAGTTATAACTTTTTTTTACTATCTGCCTTGTAGAAAAGGGCTATTCCATTACTTAAGGATTATATAGGCTTCAGGGGACTTCTCCAAGACCTGATCTTTTTATATCTGTGTGTCTTGGTTATAAAAACCCTACATTCTCAATGTGAAATATTTGAAAAATAAAGTATATAGAAGAAAATAATAATCACCTATAATCCAACGAATTTGGGAATTAAACTCCATAGAAAGTTGAGGATAGTTCCTTTAGTTGTTTTCCCCACATGTTTATATGTATAATAATTTTAAATTATGACTTTTTTTATCTTAAAATTATTTTTGAATAGTTAAAAAATGGTTAAAAATGTAAATAGTACAGAGGCTAATATAGTAAAAAGTAAGTGTCCCTCCCTACCCCTGCCATCTGGTTCACCCATCAGAGGCATCTCTTAGTGATTTCCTTGGTGGTCTTCCAGTGATGATCTATATACATAGCATGTTTGTAGCTATCTCCTTCTCTTTTGCCTGAGTACAAATCATAACATACTTGACATTCTTTTCTCTATCTTACTTCTTTTTACTTAGCAATCATCTTGAAGGTTGTCCCCTATCAGTATAGATAGTGCCTGTCTGCCTGCTTGCCTGCCTTCCTCCCTCACTCCCTGCTTGCTTGCTTGCTTCCTTCTTTCCTTCCTTCTGCTCTTCCTCCTCCTCCTTCATCTTTTGCATCTTCTTCTCTTTCTCTCTCTCTCTCTCTCTCTCGTGCTGGCTGGATTGTATTCCCTTTTATGTCTGAATCCTAACTGATTTGATGTACATGTAGGTTGTTTGCAGCCTTTTGCTATTACAAACAATGCTTCAATAAATACCTTGTACACGTAATAATATATTTTTTTAAAGATTTCATTTATTTGACAGAGAGAGACACAGCAAGAGAGGGAACACAAGCAAGGGGAGTGGGAGAGGGAGAAGCAGGCTTCCCGCCAAGCAGGGAGCCCGATGCGGGGCTCGATCCCAGGACCCAGGGATCATGACCTGAGCCGAAGGCAGACGCTTAACGACTGAGCCACCCAGGCGCCCCAATAATAGAGTATTTAAATGAACTCAAACGTTGATTACAATTCTTCCATCAAATTATTAAATTAATTCAACCATTCATGCAACAAACATTTCTGTCTTTCTGCTTTAGCATATCTAGGACAAATTCCTTGAATGAGAATTGCTGGTCAAATGGTATGTGCATTTTTTATCTAGATCGATATGGCCAATTCACTACCTATATTTTGTCATGATTAAGATTATACTGAACATGTAGTTTTGTTTCCTGTGTTTAAAATATTTTAAAGTATTTTTTTTTTTTGTGAGCTCTATGCCTAACGTGGGACTTGGACTCATGACCCCAACCAAGATCAAGAATTGCATGCTTTACGAACTGAGCCAGTTAGGCACCCCTTAAAATATTTTATATAAATAAATATTTTCCTTTATAAATATCATGTTAATGATTGCATAATGTATTCTTATGTAATGATGCCATAATTTCTTAATTCTTTTATTATTAGGTTGTATTACATTGTTTTGTTGTTACGAACTTTTCTAAATTGAGCACAATTTACCTCCATTTCAGTTTTATTCCTTCTAGAGTACATTCATAGAAAATGATTCATTGAGTCAAAGGTTTGAATATTTGATAAATATTGTGAAATTATTTCCTGGGAAAGTTCTATTAGTTTATATCAGTAGAGAACAAGGCCCATTTCACCATACCTTCACCAGTGGGGAAGGTTGCTTATCCACCTGATCTTTCTTAATTGTATAGCAGGAGAATGATACAATTTTGTTTAGTTTTTTAAATCAAAAACTGAATTATTTTATATGCTATTTCTTTTTCTTCTTTAGCATATTGTGTTTCATGTCTCAGTCCTTTTCATATGAATTTATTTGAATTCTTTATATTGGAGGATATGACTTTTTGTCTTATTTATTACAGAAATATTTCTCAGTTTCTAAATAGATGCTTAAAAATTTTTTTTTAAGATTTTATTTATTTATTTGACAGAGAGAGCGAGAGAGCACAAGGAGGGGGCGCAGCAGAGGGAGAGGGAGAAGCAAGCTCCCTGCTGAGCAGGGAACCTGATGTGGGGCTTTATCTCAGGACCCCAGGAACAAGACCCGAGCCTAAGGTAGACATTTAACCGACTGAGCCACCCAGGTGCCCCAAGATGCTTACCATTTTTATGTGAGAAATTTTATGTAGTCAAATGTAGCAATATCGTCTTTGTGATTTCCTTTATTTCTCTTAAGCTTAGAAAGTCTTTCCTCATTCAGAGAATAAATGAGCATCTACCTGCCTTAGAAAAACTCTCCCTAAGACTCCCTTCTCAATCTTCCTTCTCTCTACATTTAACTCTTAATCTACCTGGAATTTATTTTGCCCCACAGTATGAAGTGAAGAACCAAATAAAAATTTTCCTTAAAATATCTAACCAAGTATTCCATTTATTCAATAATCCTTACTTTATGGCCCTTTTACTATATTAAATGTCTAAAAATATGTTGGCTTTTGGATTAATTATAATGCTCTTACAATTTGGTTTCTGTATTTCATACATCTGTAGCTGAGTTTAAGGATTAGAATTTGCTTTCTCCAGCCCAAGGATGAGAGCTCCTGCTCATCCTTCCATATAATCAACTTTCTCCTTCTCCCAAGGTGTGGGCTAGCTTTCTGAATAAAGAGTTAGCCTTCACATCAGATTCTTTGTCGATATGAGTGCTATTTCATTGTGGTTTTGATTTGCATTTCTCTAGTGGCTAATGATGTTGAACATTTTTTCCATGTGCTTATTTGCAATTTGTATATCTTCTTTGGAGAAATGTCTATTCAAGTCTTTCGTCCATTCTTAAATTGGGTTGTTTGCCTTTTTGTTGTTGAGTTGTAAGAGTTCTTTACATTTTCTGGATAAGCTAATTATATAATTTACTGATCCTTATCAGATACATGATTTGTATTTACTTTTTTCCATACCGTAGGTTGTCTTTTCACTTTCTTTTTTTTTTTTTAAAGATTTTATTTATTTGACAGAGAGAAACACAGCGAAAGAGGGAACACAAGCAGGGGGAGTGGGAGAGGGAGAAGCAGGCTTCCCACCAAGCAGAGAGCCTGACGCGGGGCTCGATCCCAAGACGCTGGGATCGTGACCTGAGCTGAAGGCAGACGCTTAACGACTGAGCCACCCAGGCGCCCCTTCACTTTCTTGATAATGTCCTTGAACATACAAAAGTTTTAAATTTTGATGAAGCCCAACCTATTTTTTCTTTTGTTCCTCATGCTTTTGGTACCATATCTAAGAATGTACTACCGAATGCATGGTCATAAAGATTTAACCCTATGTTTTCCTCTAAGAGTTTTATGATTTTAGCTCTTATACCTGGGTTATTGACACATTTTGAGTTAATTTCTTTTTTTTAAGATTTTATTTATTTATTTGACAGAGAGAGACACAACAAGAGAGGGAACACAAGCAGGGGGAGTAGCAGAGGGAGAAGCAGGCTTCCCGGGGAGCAGGGAGCCCGATGCGGGGCTCGATCCCAGGACCCTGGGATCATGACCCAAGCCGTGAAGGCAGACGCTTAATGACTGAGCCACGCAGGCGCCCCTTGAGTTGATTTTTGTGTATGGTATGAGGTAGGGGTCCAACTTCATTCTTTTGCAGGCACATATCCCATTGTCTCAGCACACTTGTTGAAGAGATTCTTCATTACCCATCTAATAGTCTTGGCACCCCTGTCGAACAGCACTGACCATAGATGTATGGGTTTGTTTCTGGACTCTCAGTTCTATTCTACTGGTCTAGGTGTCTATCCTTAGGCTAATACTGCACTGTTTTGGTTACTGTAGCTTTGTGGTAAGTTTTGAAATTGCAACTTGTGAGTCTTCCAACTTTGTTCTTTTTCAAGATTGTTTTGGCTGAGGTTTTATTATCTTGCAGATACTACTACTGTCTTCCAGATACTACTACACGTTATGTTATAGGATTCATATGACAACTCTGTAATATAGATATTAATATCCACATTTTACAGGTTAAGTGATTTGGCCAGAGTTACACATCTGGTAGTATATCTAAGATTAAAACTAAGATTATCTAACCCCAGAGCCTAGTTTCTTAAGAATTATATACCTGTGGGGGCGCCTGGGTGGCTCAGTCGTTAAGCGTCTGCCTTGGGCTCAGGTCATGATCCCAGGATCCTGGGATCAAGCCCCACATCAGGCTCCCCACTCTGCAGGAAGCCTGCTTCTCCCTCTCCCACTCCCCCTGCTTGTGTTCCCTCTTTAGCTGTGTCTCTCTCTGTCAAATAAATAAATAAAAACTAAAAAAAAAAAAAAGAATTATATACCTGCCTCTGTCAAAGATGAGGGGCCACTGGAGCTTAATAACACTGTTTTCTTTTAGGTAAAAGGTTAGAAATCTGTACTAGTAAACATTTCTCAATTGGTAACCCACAGTCAGACTGATCCGGTAATAGATATAGTGAAACCCATTTTTTCCTTTCACATTTAGTACTTAATTTTTCTAAGGTTTGTTACTATTCAGACAGTTTTGCATCCTCCTCTACCTTCCTCTTTTTGTGATCTTATTTTTTCAGATGGATGTTTTGAGGTTATTTTCTATTTTGAGAAAATTACACAAATCTGATTCATTATCACAAAAGCTCAAAAGTGGTTCCTGTTGAAGCCCTTCACATTGTCAATACTGTGAGCTCCTGTTAGTCTGCTTAACTGGACAGGAAACCATTGAGTATGGGTGATGCTTCATGTTTTCAACTAAATTGTTTTTTTTTTTTTTTTAAAGATTTTGTTTATTTATTCATGATAGACAGAGAGAGAGAAACAGAGGGAGAAGCAGGCTCCCAAGGAGCAGGGAGCCTGATGTGGAACTCGATCCCAGGACCCTGGGATCATGACCTGAGCCGAAGGCAGACGCTTAACCATCTGAGCCACCCAGACGCCCCATCAACTAAATTGTTGTTGAAAGAAATTTTAGTGACCTTAGGTATATCAAACAAATATGCAAATGAATATTTTACCATCATAACTGAGCATGACTTTAAAAGCAAATACACAAACATATTGGCAAGCTGCTTCTACATCTCTGATGTAGATTGATTGATTGATTTATGTAATTTACATTCGGTAAAATTCACTCTTTGCTGTATAAACTTCTATGGGTTTGACAAAAGCATAGAGTTGTATAACAACTACCACCCTTGGGATAAAGAACAATTATGCCCCTCGAGAAATTCCCTCCTCATGCTGCCCTGTAGTCAGCCACTCTTCTGACCCCCAGCCCCTGATAACTAATCTGCTCTCTGTCCTACAGTTTTGCATTTTCTAAAATGTCATATAAATCTAATCATACAGTGTATTGCCCTTTGAGTGTGGCTCTTTTCACTTAGCATAATACCATGTTCTTATGTTTAGCAATGGTTAGTTCCTTTTATTGCTGAGTACTATTCCATAGTATGCATGTGCCATACTTGGTTTACCCATTCACCATTTGAAGGACATTTGGGTTGATTCCAGTGTTTGGTGAATACAAATAAAGCTGCTATAAACAGTTCATGTAAAGGTTTTTGTGTGAATGTCAGTTTTCCCTTGGATAGATATTGAGGAGTGGGATTTCTGAGTTACAGGATAAATGCAGGTTTAATTTAATGAGAAACTGCCAAACTGGGTTGTTCCCCCCCCCAATTTCTTAAACCTACAATAACAGATTAATACAAACTTGACGGTTTAAACAGCAGCATGCTTGGAACTAGAGGGTGATATGCTAAGGGAAATGAGCCCATCAGAGAAAGACAAACACCTAGGATTTCACTCGTGTGGAATTTTTTTTTTACAATTTTATTTATTTATTAGAGAGAGAGAGAGCACGAGCAGGGAGAGGAGGGGTAGAGGGAGAGGGAGAAGCAGGCTTCCCCCTGAGCAGGGAGCCTGATGCGGGGCTGGATCCCAGGACCCCGGGACCATAACCTGAGCCGAAGGCAGACGCTTAACCAACTGAGCCACCCGGGGGCCCTCAAATGTGGAATTTAAGAAACAAAACAGATGAACATAGAGGAATGGAAGGAAAAATAAAATAAGATGAAACCGAGAGGGAGACAAACCGTTAGACTCTAAGCTTTAGGGAACAAACGGTTGCTGGAGGGGAAGAGGGGGAGGGGGATGGGGAAACTGAATGATGGGCATTAAGGAGGGCACTTGATGTCATGAGCGCTGGGTGCTATATGCAACTGATGAATCATTAAATTCTACCTCTGAAACTAATAATATATGTTAATTAAATTGAATTTAAATTAAGGAAAAAAAAAAAAACCAGCACTCTATTCTCTCACAGTTGGGGAAGGTAGAAGTCTGGAGTTGAGGTGTGGGCAGGGCTATACTCCCTTCGAAGGCTCTAGGGGAGAATCTTTCTTTGCATCTTCTTACCTTTGGTGGCTCCTGGCAATCCGTGACATTCCTTGGCTAGCAGCTGCTTTACTTCGATCTGTGTCTCAGTCTTCACATGTGTCTCTTTGTGTCCTTTCCTCTTCTTTTGTGGGCACTAGTCATTGGATTTAGAGCCCACCCTAATGAACTATGACCTCATCTTAACTAATTATATCTGCAAACACCCTAGTTCCAAATAAGGTCACATTCTGATGTTCAGAGTGGACATGAATTTTGAGGGGGACACTTACTCAGTCCACCGCAGTGGCATTGTACCACATTGCATTCCCCCCTGCAGTATGTGAGAGTTCCAGTTGCTCCTAGTTCTCATCAGCACTTCTTATTGTCAAGTTTTGTTTTTTTTTTTAAGCCATTCTAATAGTGTGTGGTGGTGTTTGTGGTTTGAATATGCATTTCTGTAATGACTAATAATGTTGCACATCTTTTCGTGTACTTATTTGTCATCTGTATATCTTCTTTGGTAAAGTGGCTGTTCACATCTTTCCCCCATTTTTGTTTGTTTGTTTGTTTCTTTTTATTGAATTTTGAAAGTTCTTTCTTTATTCTAGATATGAATCCTGTGTCAGATAGGTGATTGGCAAATATTTTCTCCCAGTCTGTGGCTTGTCTTTTCATTCTCTTAACCATGTTTTTCAGAGAACAGAATTTAAAAATTTTGATGAAGTCCACTTACCAATTTTTTCTTTAATGGCTGATGCTTTAGATGTTGTATCTAAGAACTCTGCCCAATCCAAGGTCACAAAGATTTTCTCTTGATGTAGTTTTGAAACAGTAAATGTTGAACTGGGTCAGATAGCAAGCTGGTTTGAGAGAA
The DNA here is from genome assembly GCF_029215605.1 of Mirounga angustirostris. Classification (NCBI taxonomy): domain Eukaryota; kingdom Metazoa; phylum Chordata; class Mammalia; order Carnivora; family Phocidae; genus Mirounga; species Mirounga angustirostris. Next base: position 121,011,107 of record NW_026991714.1, read on the forward strand.
AATGCTTGGGTTCATTTCATGTTATAAAGATATTAATTCAGTTAAATTATTGGATAGTCCAGCTTTAAAACAATGTCTTCAGGACCCCATCATCACCTCTCAACTCTTCCTTCCTCAGAGCACAGAGGCTTGCATCTCAGGCAGAGTCTGTCTCCACAGTTAGAAACTCCAGCCTTGGGGCACCTGGGTGGCTCAGTGGGTTAAGTGCCTTCAGCTCAGGTCATGATCCCAGGGTCCTGGGATCGAGCCCCGCATGGGGCTCCTTGCTCCTCAGGGAGTCTGCATCTCCCTCTGCCCCTCCTCACACTCGTTCTCTCAATATCTCTCTCAAATAAATAAATAAATAAAAACTCCAGCCATAGAAGTTTCAGGAGATAAAAGTCACATCAAAAGTTCGAGGACTTAACTCTCATTGAGCTGCCTTGGCGAACATGCATTTATCTCTGAACTGATCATTTTAGCCTGGAGATGGAATATGATTGATGGCCAGGCCTGGGTCATGTCCCCACCCCTCAAAGTAGGCACGGGAGGAGTCAGCCCCACCTGAAACACGTGAATTGAGAGTGTGTAAGCGGATTCCTAGAAGAAAAACAGGCTGATGTTAATAGAAAAAAGGGGAACCAAAGATTGTCAGGTAAAAACAACTAATTTTCACTGCAGTTGGGAAAGTGCTGTTTATAACTTGCTATGGACTGAATTGTGTCCCCTCCCCAAATTTGTATTTTGAAGCTCTAACCCCTAATGGTATTTTGAGCTGGGGCCTTTGGGAGATAATCAGGTTTAGATGAGATCACGAGAGTGGGGCCCTCATGATGGGATGACTGGCCCCGTAAGGAGAGACATCCAAGATCTAGCTCTCTTGGTCTCTCTGCCCTCTGGACCATGCAAGGATACGGTGAGAAGGTGGCCATCCGCAAATCAGCATCACAGCTCTCTCCAGAACCTGGCCATGCTGCCACCCTCAGCTCACACTTTTGGCCTCTAGAATTATGAGAAAATACATTTTTGTCGTGTAGGCCACCCCAGCTATGGTATTTTGTTATGACAGCCCTAGCAGACTAATTCTCAACTGCTTTTTATCAGTTTCCAGCAACTGCTGTAATCAAAGCAAAAACTGCCCTTTCTTGATTGCTTCCCTTGTCCTGGGGCTGTGCTGTGTTTTGCACGACTCCAGTTTTCCTAACTGTTCTCTGCGGCAGAGCTATTACTCTCATCCTTATTTTACATAAGAAAGCTAAGGCTCAGGCGCCTGGGTGGCTCAGTTGGTTAAGCGACTGCCTTCGGCTCAGGTCATGATCCTGGAGTCCCGGGATCGAGTCCCGCATCGGGCTCCCTGCTCAGCGAGGAGCCTGCTTCTCCCTCTGACCCTCCCCCCTCTCATGTACTCTCTCTCATTCTCGCTCTCTCAAATAAATAAATAAATCTTTAAAAAAAAAAAAAAAGAAAGCTAAGGCTCGGTGACTTCGATAATGTGCTTAAGGTCACGTGGCTATCGGGTGGTGGATCCTGGATCCCAACCCAGGTCCGTCCGACTTCAGGGTCCACCCTAATAACCACTGTGATATCCTGTTATCTCTCCCCAAGTAAACCAAACTCTGCTTTGAATTGGTGGGGCCTCTTGGGCCCAGCGGGAGTTTCCTGTCCCTCACCCAGCAGCAGCAGACCTCTGGTTTGTGTCCGAGTTGAGTCCTGGGCACGGGTGTGTCTCTTGCCTCTGTACTGGGGGCAGACAGCCACCACCCTGTCCTCATGCAGGGCTCAGAGTGTGAATGGGCTTTGCCAGGTACTACTGCTCCACGCTCAGACCTCGGCCGCGGCTGCAGGACTATACCACCAAGAGAAAGGATCTCTTGGGTCTGCTGCCTGCATACAGTCTTTCTCCTGGACACCAAGTGGAGGCCGATGGAAATGAGATGGCGAGCAGCTAGGGATTCCTCTCATGTCTGGAGTGCTGAGGGATTTTCAGCTGTCATGCTACCTTCACTTGGCCTTTAAGAAAGTTTCTTCTTACCCAGTTCTGTGGTAATTACCTATTCTTCCCATTCTTTGCTGCAAGAGAAATAGTTGGTATGTCTCATGTCTCTCCTCAGAAGGGCTGATCATCTTTTAGAATTCAGTTCCCTGGTTGCTTTGTAGCTCAGTTCTCTGATGGGCTCAACAAAGTGAGAGTTTTGTACATTATCCATATTTTCTCTCGTTGCCAGTGTGGGAGCAGCATTCCCTTGAGGCTTCCTACGTCCCAGGTGGAAGTAGAATTTCCCAGTTCCAAGCTTAGAAAAATAGTTTCCAAAGTAATTGTTAGAAAAATACCAGCTCTGTGGAAAAGACGCTGGGGTCAAATAAGCTTGGGAAATTTAGCATATCTTATTCTCTTTTGGATATTTACGTGGAACATTAATGTCTTAAAGGCTCTGAGAAGGCTTGCAGAATAGAGAAATAAATTTAACTTTAACAGTGTATCTTTAAAATTTGTTTAGGGGCTTTTGGATGACTCAGTTGGGGATCTCGAGGTCATTTGTTTGGTCATGGAACCCCTCTTGTGTAACACCCAGTATTTCCCTTAGAACTACTATTCTGTGAATTCTGTTTGGAAAATAGAGGCCTAGGTATTGATGCTTTATTCTCTGGGGAACCTGGAAACAAAACAGAAAGCAGAGATCCCTCAAGAAAGTATCAGAATCCCTGTGAGTATTCCAAGAAGCAAACCATCCTGCAGATTGCTTAGGGGTGCTGGGTGGTGCTGAGGCACTTGTCAGTGGCCCAGTCAGTCGTTAGTGTCGGATCTTGTATGCTGTGACTTCAGAGAGAACACCTGAATGAATGAGACACAAGATTAAACACAAGGTCAAAATAAAGTGTCTGGAAGTCTGTAGATCATTGCACTGGCTCTCAGCTCTGACCCACCCCACCTCTTTCTCTGAAACCAATCATAAATCTCTTCCTGGACACTATGTTTATACAGCTTGCTCTGATGGCTAGTGGTCACTGTCCCCGACGTGTTTGGGGCCCACCCCAAATATATGGTTGTAGAGTAAGGCTGGATGTGAACCTATTCTGTGGGCCCTCATGAAAGTTTGAAATGAATCTTCAGCCTCAGCCTTAAGTTCTTTAGCTTCTGGGCCCCGTCTTGTCCTGTGGATTTGAGAGTGGGCCTTTGGTCCCTGCCCTCCACCCCTCAGCTACAAGTAGCCTGGACATCTCTTGTTTCCGTCTCCTTGTAATCCTTTCGTTTCTCATCTTGGGACGCCATCACCTCCTTCCCTTTGAAGAACTAACCCTCCTCCACTCCATATTCACTGGGTCTGCCAACTGGTAATTGCTGGCAAGGGCCAGATCTGGGATTTGAACCCAAGGAGTCTGACTCCAAAACCTACTTTCACAAAAATTACACTAGCTTGCTTCCCAGTTCTAAATTGTATCACTTTTCTTTTAGGTAACATTTACTCTTTATTACTCTATGTAGTGAAATATCTTCTATTACCAGTTTTCTCCCCAGCCATTTGGATAACCACATACAAGACACAACTGAATCAAGACTTAATATTATTAAAGAAAAAAGTTCTCATCTCATAATGGGGGAAATTTTCATCTTACTGTTTTGGTGGTGGCATAAATTAGGTTCTATTTGAAAAATAATTATTTTTAGTCTGAGGTCCTTAGTCCTTTTTATTCCTTAGCTACTTCAGGTAAACTGTGGCCCTGAATGATGATTAAGGAAGCTAACAGCTTTTCCCCAGAAGGATACTACCCTCATTGCCCTGGAAATATCAACTGTAAATCAAGAAGGATATCATGACTTAATTGTCCATTACACAAAAATTATATGATCCCTAATTCTTCCATGTCCTCTCTCTCTCTCAGTCTAAAAAGGTATTTAACTAAGCAATCAGGGATATTAACTATGCACAGGCTTGGCAAGTGTGGGGCAAATAAGCCCCGCAATAACCCGCTGGCGGCCTCAGAGATGGCTGGCTGTGCATAAGCACACAGCACTTAGTCTGGCCCTTCTTGTGTGTTTGCTGATACATTTGCAATTTCATGCACAGTTTTAAATGTTAGGCATTAATCTGAAATGGGCACTGAAGCATCAATAAAGCCTACATTTTGCCCCTTTTAATGAAAATGCTAAATATAGATTTAATGCAAAACTAAACATTTGGCTCACTATGTTCTACTCTAGTAAATTAGCCAGTGTTTGTCATCTTTTTAAAAAACCCGGGAGTCTCATGCCTCATTTCACATGGTTTTGTTAGGGACAGATAGAAAGCTGATAAACAATCCATTTGTTCTATTACAGTAGCTCCTTGCCACACCACTGAAGTTAAGCCTCACTGCTCATTTCCTTTACAAACTCAGAGTTAAAGTGGTCTGCTTTTGAATATTGGACTGAAACAGAGTCTTGACGAGAGTGCTTTCTTAGAGGAACACAGACTGGGCTTTGTTGGACAGTGGCCCCAGAGCAATGGGTTCTGAAATGACTCAGTGAACCTAAAAGGGAGCAGCACATCAGTGAGGCCCTCCTGGGTGCTGTTCTAGATTTTCATAGGCATTATGCCCACAACAATCACCACAGCCCCGAGAGGTCCATGTACCACAGCCCCGAGAGGTCCATGCGACGACCTCCACTTGGCCTGATGAGGAGCCCAGGGCTCAGAGATGAAGCTGCACAGGGAGTAAGTGATGACATCTGGATTTGAGCCCACTCACTGTACCGTACTGCCTGGCAGATAGGGACTGCACTCCCCTGTCTCTACCAATATTTATTATTTGTCATTTAAGGAGGTTACTTATGCCCCCTCCTCCAGGAAGTCATTGCTGATTGCCTGCTTGTTGACTATCCTTTTTATGTGTTTTTATCACACTTTATCAGTGCCTCTAGTATTGCCCCTAGGGACCATCTACCTTTTATATTAATTGAATACCTGTTTGACTCCCTGTAAGAGGAATGGCTATTTCTTAAATCACCTTTATAAACACTATAGGACGTTCCCTACCAAAGGGACTCACTAAATGTTCATTGAAATTTTTATAAGGTAGATGGTTCTCAATATCTCAAATCCTATTTCCAGAATTATGAGAGACACGACGGTGAAGGAGGCAGGTCCTGGAGTAAGTCTGCCCAGATCTGAATCCCAGCTGTAGGATCTTAGGCAAGTTATAGAGCTTCTCTGAGTTTCAGATTCCTTACTGTATAAAGTAGGGATAATAAGAGTACCTATGTCAGGGCACCTGGGTGGCTCAGGTCATGATCCCAGAGTCCTGGGATCGAGCCCCGCGTCTGGCTCCCTGCTTAGCCGGGAGCCTGCTTCTCCCTCTCCCACTCCCCCTGCTTGTATTCTCTCTCTCGCTGTGTCTCTCTGTCAAATAGATAAATAAAATCTTTAAAAAAATAATAATAATAGTACCTACGTCAAAAGGTTGTTGCAAAAGTTCAATAAGATAAGGCATGTATAATGCTTGGAACAGTGCCTGGTACATAGAAAATGCTCAATGAATATTGGCTATTAATTTCCTGAAAACTGGAGATCTTACAGCATAGGCAAGAAACTCTGTGGTGCTTGATTAGTCTATAATTTAAAAATAGATGAGAAAAAGGGGGGATTGGATTGAGTAATGGTGGAGCTGACAAAGCTGAAGAACCATTTAATAATGGCCAATTAGATACGACTGTGGAAAGAGAAATGATTAAGAAGGTCCAGGCTGGGACGCCTGGATGGCTCATTCGGTTAAGCATCTGCCTTTGGCTCAGGTCATCATCCCAGGGTTCTGGGATCGAGTCCCGTATCGGGCTCCTAGCTCAGTGGGGAGCCTGCTTCTCCTTCTGCCCCTCTCCCCACTCATGCACTCGCGTGCACACACGTGCTCTCTCTCTCTCTGACAAATAAATAAACAAAATCTTAAAAAAAAGAAGGCCCAGGCTTTGGCAAGTCCCGGATTCATAATGTGCTTGGACCCAGCAGTGTATCCTTCAATTCTAGTCCTGGAAGTAGGTGCATAAGGAAGAAATGTGGGCAATATGTGTAATGCTTCCTGAGAATGACTTTCCAAATAGTTCTGTACCCACTGAACCGGTGTCCTATTTTCTTTTCTTTTCTTTTTTTTTTTTTTAAAGATTTTATTTATTTATTCATGAGAGACAGGGAGAGGGAGAGAGAGAGAGAGGCAGAGGCAGAGGCAGAGGGAGAAGCAGGCTCCCTGCTGAGCAGGGAGCCCGATGCGGGACTTGATCCCAGGACCCTGGGATCATGACCTGAGCCGAAAGCAGACGCTTAACCATCTGAGCCACCCAGGTGCCCCGTGGTGTCCTATTTTCTAAACCTACCTAATGTGTATGTACCAGAAAGACAGAGAGAGATGTTCACACAGTGCAGAAAGCTAATTTGGTAACCCGAAGGCCATTCTGTGCTGGAGAACTAGCTACCTAACCTACTTGCCTATTTAACACTATTTGATTCAGGGTAAACCTCTCAACATCTCGGAGCCTGAAACTTCTCATAGATAAACATGGGTCAAAATACAGATCCCTTCCCTTCCTTTTCCCCCTCTGGGCTTCAGTTTCCCACCCATCACGTGGCCAGGCAGCCTCTCAGACCCTCCTCTGGCTAACCTTCCATGGCTCTGCCTTCCCCAGGATGCTCTGAAGTCCGTTCAGTAATACTGCCCAAGCTGTTGGGGACTTTCTGACCCCGGGCTCTGCGGGACACCACCTGACTAGAATCTCTGATGGCCACACATGGAAGAACGTCTCTCTTCTGGCAGGGGGACAGCTGCCTGCCAGGGGTCCGAGGGACTCAGGAAGGAGAGGGTGGGGCAGCCGGCCGTGGCCGTGCCTTGCCCTGTCTCCCGGCCGCCTGGCCGCTCCTGGGGTGTAGCAGCTCTCGCTCTGGGCAGCAGGCAAGTGGCAGGCGGGCCCAGAAGTCTGAATTTTCTTAAGCAACCAGGCATCTTACAAGACCCTAGCCCCAACACAGCACCCTCGTACTCATGGAACTACTACATAAGCAGTCCACTTGGAAGGCAAGAGAAGGGCAGGAGGTCTCAAAGCTTAGACTCTTTGGCTCCAGTAGCCCGGAAAAGTCAACAGCCTCCAACAGAGGTTCCCAGGCCCAGCATGCACTGGAGAAGTTGTTTTAAGACAGGTTCGTGGGCTATAGACTAGAACACTCTGATTCAGCAGGTGCACACTGGCCCTGAACATCTTATTTTTAACAAACTCCCTAGGGGCTTTTTGTGCACAGCCAGGCTTGGGGATCCTGTTGGTTCAGGTCACGGGGAGATAGAGGAGACCAGAGGAGTCTCATTGTCAAAGGATGTCAGCTCCACCCATGCCTCAGTGGGGTCAGCAGTATGTGGCGTCTCAGAGCTTTCTAGCTGTGTCCATGTGTGAGTCTTAACATCTCAAAGTCTTGGTTATCTCATCTCTAAATTGGGGATCATGGCGATGACCCCCCTGCCCCCACATATTCATGTGAAGATTAAATAGACAGTGCCCACAGAGCCCTTGGCAGAGGGCTCCGCACAGAGTGAGCATTGAGTAAAAGCTAGTTATTGTCATCATTATTATTGTTGTCGTTATGACTTCTAAAGAAGCACAGTGGCTCTCTTACCTGTGTGCCAGGAGCTAGCCCTATTCCAAAGAGTCTTCCTGAGAGGAGGCCAGTAAATCCTAATCTGACTTCAAAAAAAGGAAATAAATAGGGACGCCTGGGTGGCTCAGTTGGTTGAGCATCCGCTTTTAGCTCAGGTCATGATCCCGGGGTCCTGAGATCGAGCCCCGTGTCGGGCTCTCTACTTGGAGGGATCTGCTTCTCCCTCTCCCACTGCTGCTCCCCCTGCTTGTGTTCTCTCTCTCTTTCTGTCAAAGAAATAAATAAAATCTTAAAAAAAAAAAAAGGAAATAAATAAAAGAAAAAAAGAGTAGCTAGCTTTGGGGCAAGGCCTGGGGATTTGGAAGAAGCAGAAGGAAGTGCAGGCAGAGAGCTGGAGAATTGTGGGTTGCAGTGGAGTGGGGATCGCTGGGGGGAGGGTGTTTGGCTCTGTGCAGACCCCAGATCTCCAGTGAGTCACTGGGCCACTCCCGGCCTTCTTTCCCCCCTGCCCCCCATTTGTAGAGCAGGATTGTCTGGGATGATATCTAAAGTCTCGTTACAAGATTTACCCCAGAGCCCCCTGAGGAAACACACTTCCAAAACTTTTTACAAAGATGGCTCATGGACTTAGGCTATAAAAATGTTCATATTTATTCAATCTGTGTGATGAATAAAGAAATGCCTATTAGAATATTGTTTCAATTTCCTGTACTTTTGGAATATTTAACAACAACAACAACAAACTAAGTTATCATTTACAAAGGCCAGCTGATTGGTTCATGTTAATCCCAGCTGGCATGACCCTGGTCAAAATAGGGAAGCAGGCAAATGGCCTTCAGTGCCCCTCCGGCTGTGTGACCGCACCCTTCTTCCCTTGGAGATCCACACTCCTCCCTCTCAAGTTCTTCAGCGTTCCAAGGCCTCTCTTCTGCAAGGACTTGACTCATTTTTCCAGGGTTCCTAGTCTCATCTTGTGACTGGTTTGACCTGAGATACGAACAGCTGATGGTGGCTTAATTTCAATTCCTGCTTCTACTTATAAACCAAATGGCATGTGTGTCAGACCCGCGGCTGTGAGTGGGGAAGCTGGTGAGCACGTTTTGCTGGAGGATGAAAATTGCACACTACCCGTCAGTATCCACCTTGTGCAAAGCCGCTCTCTTATTGCAGGGAAAAGATCCGTTTTGTCTCCATGTTACAGTGTTCTGTTCCTGCACAGAGCAATTCAGAATGATGCCAAGACAGCTACTCAGCTCAGGCATCTGGGTGTGTGCCTGTGTGTTTTGCTGTCAGTTGCCTTTATGTAAACAAAATAGCCAGTGTATTGGAAGATATTCCCCTTTTTAACTAGTCACTGTTGCATTGTATATCCTTAGACAAAGAGAACTTGTGCTGAATTGCTTTTCAGAATATTACCCAAACAAATAAAAATTGGAAGTAGGACTTTCTTTTGTTTCTTTTCTCCCTGGTAAATATCTAATCTGATACTCAATCTTTCTCTTCTTCTTCCAGTCCTCCTGATGAGTCCTTTGATTTCCGAGTCTTATTTCTACACCAAGCATCAAATACATCTTGTATAGCTGTAGTGTTACCTAAACTCAGTCATTCCCAGACCAGCCTCCTACTTTTGGCCATATCCATGTATTAGCCAGTTTTCTTTACATCAAGTCACTTATAAAATCATCATCAGAGAGAACTTTATTTTATTTTATTTAAAGATTTTATTTATTTGACAGAGAGAGACACAGCGAGAGAGGGAACACAAGCAGGGGGAGTGGGAGAGGGAGAAGCAGGCTTCCCACAGAGCAGGGAGCCTGATGCGGGGCTCGATCCCAGGACCCCAGGATCATGACCTGAGCCAAAGGCAGACGCTTAATGACTGAGCCACCCAGGCGCCCCTAGAGAGAACTTTATTTTTAAAAATTTTTTAGCTTTTATTTAAATTTGATTAATTAACATATATTAGTTTCAGAGGTAGAGTTTAGTGTGATTCATCAATTGCATGTAATACCTAGTGCTCATTCTATCAAGTGCCCTCCTTAATGCCTATCACCCAGTTACCTCAGAGAGAACTTTAAATTATTACCATTAAGTAGGAAACCAGTTATTACCTAACCTAAATGGAAGGTAACTATAAAAATACAATGGAAAACAAAACAATGTTCTTAAATTTTAGCTGAATTCCCTATTAAGCATCTCAGTCTAAGACCTGTTTTTTGTTTTGTCTTTTTTTTTTTTTCAAGATTATTTATTTGAGAGGGAGAGAGTGAGCAAGCAAGCATGGGGGAGGGGTAACGGGAGAGGGAGAGAGACTCCCAAGCAGACTCCAGCTAGGCACAGAGCCAAATGTGGGGCTCGATCTCACGACCTTGAGATCACGACCTGAGCAGAAACCAAGAATCAGTTGCTCAACTGAGTGAGCCACCCAAGCACACCCTTTGTTTTGTTTTGTTTTGTTTTGTTTTCTAAAGGAAGTAGCAACTTAAAAACATACTAGCACCAAAATCATATTTTTCCCCCCTTTAAATCCACACAACCAATCTTGAACTGAAAAGCTAGCATCCTTCTCTTTAAGTGACTTATTGTTATTTAATGCCTATAGTAATTCCTTATTTCACAAGTAGTTATATTCCACACTTTGGAGCTTCTGGACCCTTGCAGGTGGTCTTCTAATCCAGACTATCTGATTCTCTCCAGGCTTTACCTCGAATGCCCAAGGCATCCCCTCCCTTGTTAGCTTTGGGTGTCTTACATTCTCTCCCAGGGCTCTTCTACAAGTCTTTTGGGCCTTTGTGCCTTGCCTTCCCCACCCCTCATTCAAGTCTGCATGCCGGCAAATTTTGCCCAGGGAGCAGTGTCCTAACCCCTGCCTCCAGATACTTTCAAGGAAGGCTGACAGTGCAATGTCTCGGAGCCTCCATTTCCTCATCTGCAAATCAAGGAAGTGTAATACTGTTGGCTGCAAGGATTAAATGATCCAGTGGAGAGAGAGTGCCTCGCACAATGGCCGTAATAAGAGCTCAATGAGCAGTAGCAATTGTCGTTAGTCATTAAGACATTGGGCCTGACCCCAGTGCCAGCTCCTTTCAAACACTCAGCTCTTAAGCCATCCCCTTAGCCTTTGCTGCCTACATTCAGTGGCTCTTGCCAATGCCAGTAAGTAATTGTTTTACTTAAATTCCTGGTCAGTGATGGTTGATTGTCTGGAATGCCATTTGTATTTGCATGGTACATCTCAGATCTGAATTAGCTACCCAAGTCAAGTAGTTTAGAAGAAGAGTGTGATTGGAGGGCATGTCCTAGTGTTCCCACTGGGAGGCTCATGGCTTCCTGAAGAGACCTTTGTTTTTCTCCCTTAGTTGATATGAGTGGGGGGTGGGGGGCAGCTTCTGAGAAGGGACCCACGGCCTTTAGCCTTGAAGGGGCTTTGGAGAGGCCAGGTCTCCAGAGTATTGGGTAATATATTCATTGTAAGTTCACTTTCTTTGTGTGAGCCTTTCTTTGCCTTACTAGACTAAGGCAAAGACACTGGACTCCTGAAAGCCAGATCCATCCTCTCATAAGAGGACGCCAAGCAGAGAGTCATACAGTAAAGGGAGGTAAACATTCTTTTAAACTAATTTATCAATTTAACACAGTGTGGTGGTGTTGGGTTACCGGGGTCAACAGCCAGCAGTCACATTCCTCAGTTGTTGGATTGTTGAAACGCATTAACAAACCCAGTAAAACTCTTTCTGATTAATCACGTTGATAAGTTTTTTTGTAGTGTGTTACAAGCTCTTCTAATTTAATCTGCTTGGACAGCAGCCCATGCTGGTGAAGTGCCTTGACTTATCTAAAGAGGCATTGATGAGAAGGCTACCAGGCCTGGAATTGTATTGGGATATCATGTAATCATTAACGTATGTGGATATTGCTCTCTTGTGTGTTGATTCCTTTCTTCAGATGAAGGAAGAGTTTGTAGGGTGAGGGCAGAAAGTAAGGGAAGATGAACCCCAGAAGCAGGGAAAGGAAAGGAAGATGCTGTTATCAGCTGAACGTGAAAACATTGTCTTATTGTCAGGGATAGAAAATTTGAAAACACTAATAATAAATAACTTCAATGAACACTCATCTTTTAAAGGCAAAGAAAGGTGAGTATGCATTTCTCTCAGAAAAGTGGAAATCTAGCCAGGTTTCTCAGCCTTGGCACTGCTGATGTTTTGAATTGGGTAATTGTTTATTGTGGGGTGCTATCCATGTGTTATAGGATGTCTAGCCTCTACCTCGTAGATGCCAGGAGCTGTCCCCTGAACCCTTTGTGGCAACGGAAAAGATCTTCAGACATTGCCCAGTGTCCCCTGGGGGACAAAATTGCCCTCAGTTGAGAACCATTGTTCTAGTTGTATAGTTCTGAAATCTCAAATAACCTGTTATGACTCTCTGCTGACCCCACTCTATCATATTACTTAAAACAAAATGAAACACTTAGTTCTTCCAGCAGGCCCTTTCTCACCTGGACTGCTGCTTCCTTCCCTGATCTCTCTACATAGAGACCTTCAGTCTACGCTGTCTTCTTCTTCTGCTCCTCCTTCTACACAGAACACTGTACTAAACAACTTATCAATAACAGCTTGCCAGAAGGAATTCTTTCTCCCTTAGTTTTGTGACACCTCAGAGGCAGTCTAGACCAAATGCCTCAAATTATTCAGAGATAAAATGAATATTCTTTAATTTAAAATAACTGTCAAAATAATAGTAATTTAAATGGGATGAGAGGCAGCAAGAAATGGCAGAATTACTGAAATTTAAAATAGCTCACATCTATAGGCAGATGACCTGAATAGATATTTTGCCAAAGAAGACATCCTGATGGCCAACAGACTCATGAAAAGATGCTCAACATCACTCATCATCAGGGAAATGCAAATCAAAACCACAATGAGATATCACCTCACACCTGTCAGAATGGCTAGTATCAAAGAGAAAAGAAATAATAACTATTGGCAAGGAAGTGGAGAAAAGGGAACTCTTGTGCACTGTTGGTGGGAATGTGAATTGGTGTAGCCACTGTGGAAAACAGTATGGAGGTTCCTCAAAAAAAAAAAGCAAAAAACATATCATCCAGTAATTCCACTCTTGGGTATTTACTCAAAGAAAACAAAAACACTAATTTTTTAAAAATATTTTTTATTTATTTATTTGAGAGAGAGAGCATGAGAGGAGGGAGGGTCAGAGGGAGAAGCAGACTCCCTGCCGAGCCTGTAGCCGGATGCGGGACTCGATCCCGGGGCTCCAGGATCATGACCTGAGCCGAAAGCAGTTGCTTAACCAACTGAGCCACCCAGGCGCCCCCCCTTTTTTTTTTTTCAAAAACACTAATTTGAAAAAATATAAGCACCCCTATGTTTATGCAGCATTATTTATAATAGTCAAGATATGAAAGCACCCTCAAGTGTCCACCTGCGGATGATTGGATAAAGAAGATGTGCTATATATACAATGGAATATTACTCAGCCATAATACATGAGACCTTGCCATTTGTGACAACATGGATGGACCTAGAGGGTAATAAGTCAATAAGTGAAATCAAGCAGAGAAAGACAAATATCATATGATTTCATTTATATGTGAAATCTAAAAAACAAAACAAATGAACAAACAAAGAAAACCCAAACAGACTCTTAAATACAGAGAACAAACTGGTGGTTGCCAGATGGGAGGTGGGTGGAGGGATGGGTGAAATAGGTGAAGGGTAGTAAGAGGTACAACCTTCCAGTTATAAAATAAATCAGTCATGGAGATGAAAAGTATAACAAGGAACATAGTTAAAAAAAAAAAAAAACCCACATTTATTAAGTGCTTGCTTGGCACCACACCCATTATCTTATTTAATTCAGATGTTACCCACATTTTACAGATGAGGAAATAGAAGTTTAGTGAAGTGATTTGTTCAAGTCCCCAGAGCTGAACTGGCAGCATGTGGATTTGCACCCAGGCAATCTGACCCTGGGATGGGAGTCAGCCCTTATGCATCCAGCTGTAGTCCTAAAGGGGTAGAGGATCACTGAATGGGGCTGGGGAACCAAGGGGAAAGGTGACTTTTCAGGAGTTGTAAGAACAACTTGGCTGAATTCTAGAGGCCCCAACTTTCAGTGTCTGGGCCTATGCAAATCTTCAAGTGAGTGTGGTCCCCTTTCTTTGTTTCCATCTGTCTTAGTGAAACTGCGTCTGCTTAGCGGTGTGGAGTATTGCTTTCCTAGTTTAGAAAGTTCATTTATAAAGGCAGCTGAAGTGAAGAATATGGTTCAAGAGGGTGCCCCAGCTTGCAGGTGTTAGGGGAATAGGGTGGGGGTGGGGAATGTAGGGCTGGAGAATCGAGAAATAAGTTGAACCTTTGATCCTTGAGGAATGTGGGAGGGAACAAAGTATGGACGTAGGTCCGAAGCCTTGGCAGTATCTATCCCTGGACCTGTCCTAAAGACCCTGTTCTTGTTCATTTTCTATTTCTAATACAAAAGCACAAGGAGATAGTTGTAGTTTCCAATTTCTTGGTGGCAAAATTGTATGCAGACGTTGGAGAAGATTTCCATATACCCTTCTGTACTACAAAAGTAAACACGTTTGCTGGAGAAAAATTAAAAACAAGAAAGAAAAAGTAACAGTATAACTGACAATCCCACTGCATAGCGAAATCCACTCTTTATATATTGTGAACCATACTCTTGCAGGTCACAAAATCTTCAAGAGAATGGTAATCAAATGATTGGTTGAACAAGATGGGAAGGAGGGAAGAAAGGAGAGGCCACGGTGAGGCCAGAGTTAACAAGATCAACCCTTGTATTGGCCAGCTGTGTCTGACCGCTTTACTAAGCTCCTACTTTTTGCACGGAGCAGCATGTCCGTTCCTGAAGACAGGGCACCATGAGGCCCCTCCTTGACCACTGACCATAGGTATCATCTCTGCCTTACTCTGAACGCCCTCCCCCAAACCTGGAGCAAGGCCTCTCAGGAGATTTTGAAAACCCTGTCCCCCTGCCCCCCCGGCCCTCAGAACCGTCCAGGAGCCATCAGCCATGCCGTGCGTGCCTGAACACGGTCTCCTGGTACTCTCTGCTGGGCGCTCCATAAGCCACAGCCTTAAAGGGCTCTCAAAACTTCTGGGTTCTCCCTGGAAACCACTCCACCTGGGCCTTCTGAAAGGCTGTACCCCTGGAAAACATGAGGAAAGCTGAAGTCAAGCAATTATTGGGAAAGCTTTTGTTTGGTCTGAAGTCTGTTGTCAGCCTGTCTTCTCCTCTGCTACTGTGTAACCCAATGTTGTGTGTGTTCATCATGGGTGATTTTTTTTTTTAAGGATTTTATTTATTTATTAGAGAGAGAGAGACAGTGCGAGCAGGGGGAAGGGCGGAGGGAGAGGGAGAAGCAGAGTCTCTGCTGAGTGTGGAGCCTGACTCTGCTCCATTCCAGGACCCTGAGATCAGGACGTGAGCCAAAGGCAGACTCTTTTATTTATTTATTTATTTATTTGACAGAGACAGAGCCAGAGAGGGAACACAAGAAGGGGGAGCGGGAGAAGGAGAAGCAGGCTTCCCGCCGAGCAGGGAGCCCCATGCGGGGCTGGATCCCAGGACCCTGGGATTGTGACCTGAGCCGAAGGCAGACTCTTAACCGACTGAGCCACCAGGCACCCCTCATCATGTGTGATTTCGATATTTTTTCCTTTGAGGGTGGGGAATGTTTTTCCTCTTAAATTGATGGTTTGATTTGTTTGTTTGTTTTTGTTATATATAGAGAGAGAACATGCACGCATGGTGGCAGGCAGTGGGTGGGTGGAGTGGGGGAGAGGCAGGGGGAGAGAGAGAATCTTAAGTAGTTTCAGTGCTCAGCACAGAGGTGGTCTGGGGCTTGATCTTATGACCCTGAGATCATGACCTGAGCCGAAATCAAGAGTCCAACGCTTAACTGACTGAGCCACCCAGGCACCCCTTGATTTGTTTTTAATAGAAAACTATCAATAGGGGGCGCCTGGGTGGCTCAGTGGGTTAAGTATCTGCTTTCCGCTGGGGTCATGATCTCAGGGTCCTGGGATCCAGCTGAGCTGGAGCTCCCTGCTCAGCAGGGAGTCTGCTTCTCCCTTCCCTCTGTCCCTCCCACCACCCACCCCTTGTTCATGTTCTCTCTCTCAAATAAATAAAAATTTTTAAAAAAGAAAACCATTAACAGTACAGAAGAGTATATATAGTGAAGATTGTTTTCCTTCAACCTCTCTTATCTAATCTCCCAGTTCCCTTCCCAGAGGCAGCTCTGCTACTGAGTGACTAGACAGCTGTCTGTCAGTCGCTTTGGAGGCTTCCCAAAGCTCCAGCAGGGTCTCCAAAGCCCTGCCCAACTCTCCATTCTTCCCTCGAGCCACATTTTTCCTTGCCTTGTGCTCCAGCCACACTGGCCTTCCCTCCACTCCTGCCTTGGGACCTTTGCCCATCCATGGTGGGGGCTCCACCTGAATGTTCTCCCCCCTTCCTTTATCCAGCTAAGCTCCTCAGGTCTTCATTTACATACAACTTCCTCAGAGGGGCCTTCCTGACTTCTCTCAATGAAGTCCATCTCTTCGTCTACATTTCCTGTGGGGCATCTTCTGAACTTGTGGTTATAGATTTATTTGAGGGACTATGTGTTTAATGTCTGTCTCCAACTAGACTATAAGCTCTCTGAGGGCAGGGACTCCAACATCCCACACAGATGGCATGAGATGTCCTGCACATGGTGTTTGATTTACCAAGGGAAGAAATGTAGTATTGACTGAATATTTGGTTAGTGGGTGGCAGTTGTTTTTTTGTGTATTTTCTGACTTTTAGTTTAAAAAAATTTATGGAAAATTCCCAATGTACATAAAAGTAGGACCAGTGCATCAAACTATACACATTATCTGGATTCACCAGTGGTCAAGATTTTGCCACATTTGCATAATTTTACCCTCTTTTACTTTACTTTTTTCCTAGCCTTCTGAAGATGCAGAAATATGAATGATAGCTGCCTTTTATTGAGTGTTTACTCTGTGCTGGTAACTGTGTTCAGTGTTTCTAATGGGTAGTAGTATTTAATCCTCTCAACAACCCTGCTAAATGGGCATTATTATCTCAATTTTAGAGATAAGGAAACTGAGACAAGTTAAGTCACTTTGTGCAGTGTCCCCAACTCAGTGGATAGAAAAGCTAGGATTAGAATCCAGGTCTCTGACTCCAAAGTCCAGATTCTCAACCACCAAAGTGCTTGCTGCAGACTTCATCTAAGTACACGTCTCTCTCACCTGCCTTCCTTCTTGATACCTACAGAGTTGAAAAATGTTTGAAGCATTTTTATTGTGCCTAAGCTGTAAGGGAAATGTTCTCATGTCTGTGAAAGGAGCATGGCAATTGGCTTTATTATTCCCCTATAAAAACACCACCTCGGCCAATGAATGTTTATTGAACCCTTTTTTATTTACCAAGCACTGGGTTGAGAGCTGGGAAAACAACAGTGAGGAAAAAAATAAATACTTTTCTCGCTCTAGTGGAGGAGAGTCAGGTCTAGGTCCTCCAACATGAATTCAGATAGTTTGTGGTTGAATCCATACTTTGTAAATATACTTCTTGGCTTTTCAGCTGAAGTTGTGAGTTTAGACTGGTAGAAATAAGATGAAACATCTGATACTGAGGGTTCACAAGAGTCGACTCCACTGTTCAGAAGTCTCGTCTGTGGGACCCTCATCTACTTTTTTCTTTCCCTTTGCTTCATGACTACCTGAAGCAATACTGCTTTCATTTCTGATTGGACAGAGGAAGATAAAGATCTGTAATTCAAAACTACTGTGATGGCTAACCAGGGCTGCCGTGTACTGTTATGCAGTTAGTGTACTGCACAAAGACACCTGGTTGAGGAGGCCAGTTGGAGCTGCATCCAGCCTGAGCCTCAAGTGCCATGCTGAGACCCTGACCCGAGGCTAGACATCCCTGAGGAAGGGGTGCCTTCTTCCCCCAAGCTTCCCACTGCAGACCCACAGAGGCATCGCATAGCCCCAGGTGGCCCTCTTGGTAGAGCTAGGAAAAGAATGGAAAGGGAAGAGTTAAAACTGCCCTGTCACATTGAAGTTTTGTGAAATTTACATTTTGTGCTCTTCATGTCTCAGTGGAGCACATTGACTCAGTGGAAGTCCCACTGGAGGGACTTCAGGTGTTTGTTTTTTAATAGACATTTCTTTTTAAAAGAATTTATTTATTTATTTTAGAGAGAGGGAGAGCGAAAGCACGAGTGGGGGGGGGAGAGGCAGAGGGAAAGGGAGAGGGAGAGAGAGAATCTCAAGTAGACTCCATGCTGAGCACAGAGCTGGATGTGGGGCTCAGTCTCATGACCCTGAGACCATGACCTGAGCCGAAACCAAGAGTTGGATGCTCAACTGAGCCACCCAGGTGCCCAGACATTATTTCTTAGAGCAGTTTTAGGTTCACAGCAAAATTGAGTTGAAGGTACTGAGATTTCCCATATGTATATCTTCTGCCCCCACACGTGAATTGCTTCCCTCATTATCAACATCCCCCACCAGAGTGGTCCATTTGTTACTACTGATGAGCTTACATTGACATATGATTATCACCCAAAGGCCTTAAGGTTTTGATGGCAATAAGAACACAAGTATTGGTTCAACATAGGAAAAATGTTAAAAGCATAAGATTTAAAGGGTATATATTATGGCTTAAGAAACTTCCTGCCAGGGTTGCCTGACTGGCTTAGTCAGTAGAACATGTTACTCTTGATCTTGGGGTTGTGAGTTTGAGTCCCACATTGGGGGTAGAGATTACTTTAAAAAAAAAAAAGAAAAGAAACTTCCTGACAGCATGTAACTGGAAATAATGGAAGAATTAGTAATAGTTTTCAGTTATTGGTTCATTTCTTAGTCTTAATTTCTAGAGTTGAGTGGATCATCTCATCGTAATGATGAAGAAAATAGGGGCACCTGGGTGGCTCAGTTGGTTAAGCATCTGCCTTCTGCTCAGGTCATGATCTCAGGGTCCTAGCCCTGGATCTAGCCCCGTGCCGGGCTCCCTGCTCAGCGGGGAGTCTGCTTCTCCCTCTCTCTCCTCTGCCCCTCTCCCCACCCTGCTCATGCTCTCTTTCTCTCCCTCTCAAATAAATAAATAAAATCTTTACAAAATGATGAAAATAATATACAAAGCCATCTATGAATTTTTAAAAAGATTTTATTTATTTATTTGACAGAGAGAGAGAGAGAGAGCCAGAGAGCACAAGTGGAAGAAATAGCAGAGGCAGATGGAGAAGCAGGCTCCCCGCTGAGCAGTGAGCCCGATGTGGGACCCGATCCCAGGACCCTGGGATCATGACCTGAGCTGAAGGCAGACGCTTAGCTGACTGAGTCACCCAGATGCCCCAAAGCCATCTATGAATTAACCCAAAGGTTTTTCATTAAAAAAAAATTGAGATGTAATTGAAATGTAACATTGTATAAATTTAAGGTATACATGTCAATTTGATATATTTATATATTGCAATATAGTTGGCATTATAGTGTTAGCTAAAATCTCTATGACATCATATAATTATCATTTCTTTTTTTCTGGTGAGAATAATTAAGATTTAGTCTGTTAGCAAGTGTGATGTTTATACTACAGTATTGTTCTCTATAATCACTATACTGTGCATTAGATCTCCAGGACTTATTTATCTACAACTGCTAGTTTATACCCTTAAACAACATCTCTCCTATTTCCTCATCCCTCAGGCCCTGGTGACAAACATTCTATTCTCTGTTTTTATGAGTTTGGCTTGTTTAGATTCCACATATAAATGATACCATACAGTATTTCTGACTTATCTCACTTAGCATAATCTAGTCAAGTTCTCTCCATGTTGTCACAAAGGGCAGGATTTCCTTCTTTCTCTTGGCTGCATAATATTCCATCGTGTATATGTATATCACTTTTGCTTTATCCATTTATCCTTTGACAGATACTTGGGCTATTTCCATATCTTGACTATTATGAATAATGCTACATGTAACTCTTCAATACCCTGTTTTTGTTTCCTTTGGATATATTCCCAGAAGTGGAATTGCTGAATCATATGGTAGTTCTATTTTTAATTTTTTTTTTAAGATTTTATTTATTTATTTGACAGAGAGAGACACAGCAAGAGAGGGAACACAGGCAGGGGTAATGGGAGAGGAAGAAGCAGGCTTCCCGTGGAGCAGGGAGCCTGATGCGGGGCTCGATCCCAGGACCCTGGGATCATGACCTGAGCAGAAGGAAGACACCCAACGACTGAGCCACCCAGGTGCCCCGATTTTTTGAGGAACCTCCATACCGTTTTCCATAGTGGCTGTACCAATTTATATTCCCACCAGTAGTGCATAAGGGTTCCTTTTCTATACATTCTTGCCAACACTTGTTATCTCTTGTCTTCTTGATGATAGCCATTCTGATAGGTATGAGGTGATATCTCATTATGGTTTTGATCTATATTTCCCAGAATATTAGTGATATTGAACATTTTTTCAAGTATCTGTTGGGCATTTGGATGTCTTATTTGGGAAAAAAGTCTGTTTAATTCCCCTGCCCATTTTTAAATTTGTTGTCTCTTTATTATGAGTTCTTTATATATTTTAGATATTAACCCCTTATCTGTTTTTATTATTGTGTATAATAGTATCAATAACTTTAATTTAGTGAACACAGATATGTGCAGGGCCTTGTACTAAGAATGTTACACATGTTGCTTTATTTAATTCTCTTCATAGTCTCATAAGGGGGTGTTCTTATCTCAGTTTTATACACAGGGACACTGACGTTTGAGTTTCTCAAGGTCATATAACAAAGAAGTGGCTAAAAATGGGGCTTGAACCTGGTCTATTTGACTCCAAAACCTGCACATCTCACCACCATCTTACGCTCCTCTGTTTTAGGAGAAGAGATCTATTCAGTTAGCTTTCAGATCCCTATCCTGACCAGAGTACCCACCACACAGATTTCAGACTGCTATAAAATATTTCCAGTCTCTTCAATTTAGAATCTTTCTCAGCTTTCCTTCCTTAAATATCTACTACCCTCATAAAATGTAACTGATGGCCAGGAATCCTTGGGGAATGCAGCCAAGTGACCACTTTTTCTTAGTGTAACCACGACTCACACTTATGTCACAAACCCCAAACCAACCCTAGCCTTTTATCTGTGTCAACCTCAGCCAAAGCTCTGACCTAAGAATCTACAAAATCTCATAGGATTTTTCTCTTTGACAGTATCCTCACCGATGTCCATAGGGGAGGGCAGTAATTTAAAAGGACTAAGATGAGAAAGTTGTGTGTAATTCCGTTTGGAGGGGAGAAAAGAGACTTCAGTTGAACAGGATGGAGAATGTAATGGTGGGAATTTGGGACAGGAGCTGGTGTCACTGAGAGATGGTTTTCATGGTCCTGAGGTCACAACTTTGAGCAGGAGTTGACTGCTTTGGGTTCAAGGGAGATTAATTAGATAATTGGTTTGCAGTTCTTGAGTGGCATGGCATTTTATTTCACCTTTTCCTCTAAGGAGCCCATAGTTTTTATAAGACAAACTCATCAGTAATAATAACTCCCATTTGTTTTGCTCTTACCCTTTATTGTTTAGGGCACTTTATAGACCTTTCATTTAATCCTCACAAATACCCTGTCAGTACCTGCATTTTACAGAAGACAAGAGGGAGGCCCAGGAAGGATAAATAACTTGCTCAAGGAAACAGAGCTAATAAGGGGCAGAGCCTGGATTCAAAACCGGACAGCCTGCCTCCAAGCTGGGCTCTTAACCTCTCTATTCCCTCTATTCCCGAATTCTTGCGGTGGGGGCACAGGGAGTAAGGATGCCTATGCAATCCATTTTGCATATAGAGCTTGTTAGGCTGCAAATGCTTGGAATGCTTCTTGCCACCTTTTTGTTTCCAAGACTAGGGGTTTTCCCCAAACACTCTTGGCCTCCGTCCCACCTACCCTCCTCCCCTGGGGAGATGGAGTGTTACCTGAATGGGAGGGGACAGGAGCCCGCATGGCCTGTCTTCCTTCTCCCATTCTTTCTTTGGGTTGCAGTCTGCCTGTACAGACTAAACACTGATCTGCTCCTCCAGGGGCGGGTCTCCCCTGTGGGGTGAGGATGGGGAGGCCTTGGGTGGTGCAGTGCTCTGGAATATTTAAGGCTGCCTAACAGGTTCAGTGCCAGGAGGCCTCTTGCTTCCCATAAACCCAGTCTCCGTATCAGCTTAACAGAGGGTATACTTTGAACCTTACCTGATTGTCCTTTGTCTTATTTCTCAGTTGATCTACAACTCCGATTGAGAAGAGAGGTGTTATGTGTCCTTATCACACTCTCCCCCAGAACTACTGAGGGAAATAAATAAAGAAATATAGAGAAATAGTAAGATATCATATGAATTAAAGACTCTTGATGTAGCATCCAATGAATCCACCCCCTTCCAGGGTGATCAGTTCATCAATTAAGCTAAAGGATGGAACAGAGCAGGTACTTTGCTTACATCATCTCCATTAACTCCTTTAACAATCCTGTGAGGTAAGGTTTATTATCTCTGTGTTATTTATAAGGAATTTATATCTTTTTCAGTCAGAAAATTTTGGGTATGGCCCACAAGCCAGGCTTTGTTCCAGGAGGCTCAGAGAGGTAATGAGAATTGCTCAAGGTTGTATAGCTGGTCAGTGAAAGAACTAAGGTTTGAACCCAGGTCTGACCAACGACACAGGTTAGGTATTCCTTGGAGAGAAGGGAGGGTGGGAACAAATAAAAAAGTGATAATAAACATGCATTGAGCCCTAATTTTATGCCAGTGTGTAACTTTATACCACTCGGTGCTTGTGGGGCATTATCTCCTTAAATCCTTGCATCACCCTTATAAAGTAGCTGTGGTTTTCCTCATTAAACACGCAAAGAGCCTGAGGTTTAATGATGTGAATGAATTTTCCAAGGTCTACACAGTAAATGGCAGAGCTCTAGTTGTAATCCAGGTTCTTGTCATTCCAAACCTTGAGTTCCTGAGAAGTTTGTTTTTCTGGAGCTTACAAGGGTAGTTGGGAGACATAGCCTCATATAACATCAGAGCGTGTAGGTCAGCCTGGTGGGTGTGCAGGGGAGGGGCTGAAGGGAAGAGAGGGACGGCAGAGGAGGTGGTATGGGAAGAATGGGGGGTGAGGAGAGTAGAGTGATCAGCATTGGGTAGATTCACCCAAGCTTGCTGATATGTGCTTGATGGCGATGAAGAAAAATATCATGGCAACTTGGAGAATCAGGGAGAATGTTTGAATGGCATGTCTTTGTATGTGGTAAATCACAAAAGCAACAACAACAAAGCCCCAGTGTCTCTGAAAGCGAGGAACTGCCCTGACATGGAGATCGCCTCTCTCTAGGTCTTAAGGATTTTGTTTGGATGAGACTCCGAAGACCCTAGATTTAGCCATGGCTTTCTGTTAACTAATTGGTGACAATGAGGAGTCATTTAATTTTTCTAGGCCTCAATATTCTTATCTTTAAATGAGAAAGGAGGGGTGCTTGGGTGGCTCAGTCAATTAAGTGTCTGCCTTCGGCTCAGGTCATGATCCTAGGGTCCTGGAATCGAGCCCCACATCAGGCTCCTTGCTCAGCAGGAAGCCTGCTTCTCCCTCTCCCTCTGCTGTTCCCCCCTGCTTGTGCTCTCTCTCTCTCTCTCTCTCTCAAATAAATAAATAAATAAATAAATGAAATCTTTTAAAAAAAATGAGAAAGGATATGTGCTCTCCAAAATTCCATCTAGCAATGATATTCTTTTTCCTCCCCAGCAGGGCAGGGAAGAATGCCAGTTTTTCCCAGAATTTCTGGCACATAGTTGATGGTCAATACATGTTAGTTGAATTGAGCTAATTGAAGGCAATGATACTAACTGAAAAACAGAATCCCCCGCAAAGTAAGCATGTCCTGTTTGCTATATTCTTGTTGCCTATGTTCTGTACTTCATCTGTCCTTGCTCTAAGTTATCAGACTTGTAATTTCCTTGTTGATGAAACCTCTCCCCACAGATCACTCTGCTTCCCTCATTCTAAACTCTGTGTAGAATGGGCTCAATCATTCTATAAATCCCTTGCATTCTTAATTCTTCTTACATAGCCTTCTGATTTCCTAGTTTTTAACTACAGCTGAATTGGCTAAATGCTTATTCTACATTTTTAATTTAATGGGTGTGTGGAGAGTCTCACTTCTTCCCTCTGTACCTGAACAAATATATGCATGAAAGGTGTGAATAAAACCACATGATTGAAGGAGTAACACCCAGAGCAGCAGGCTTTAATTGCAGACTTAAGTTTTGATAGTGACAAGTTCTTCAAAGTTAATTTTTAAATTAAGAATATACAGTGATAAGGAGCGCCTGGGTGGCTCAGTTGGTTAAGAGTCCAACTCTTGATTTCAGCTCAGGTCATGATCTCAGGGTCGTGAGAATGAGCCCCATGTCGGGCTCTGCGCTGAGTGTGGAGCCTGCTTAAGATTCTCTCTCTCCATCTCCCTCTCCCTCTGCCTTCTGCCTCCCCGCCCCACTCTTGCGTACACATGCTCTGTCTCTCTCTCTCAAAAAAAAAAAAAAAAAGAAAGAAAAAGAAGAATATACAGTGATAAGAATAGCATTTCAAGGAGGGAAGATTATTCCATATGTTTGGTTTAAACAGATAAATTTGGTATTATATAGGTAAAACAACCATATATTTGATAGAATTTTTCATTTCTCATTCATATCACTTAGCACTATACATGCATAGCCTGAATTTCTTTGCTCCAAATTCCACCTTGAAAAAGATCACTTTCATGTAGGCCTCTGAGATTAAGTCAGAGCCTTGAAATCCAGTTATTCTGGTTGTTTGAGGCAGTGGTGTGGCAGACACTCTTGCTTGGCCTCCCTATCTCAGTATCCCCTTCTTTCTCACCATCAAACTTAGAGTTGTGCTCACGACGGTATGTCTCTTTAAGAACATGTACTTTCCCAGACTCCTGTGAAGCTGGAGTAGCCACAGCCCCAGTCTGACCAAAGACACAGAGGTAAAAGTTTCCTATGTGGAGCTTCCAGGAAAGCATTTTTGTTTTTCTGATAAAAAGAGATGAGTCCAGGTGGCACATGCATTTTGCTCTTTACTCTTCCGTTTCTTTCCGCCTGGAGTATGAATGCCATATTGGAGGGGCAACAGCCCAGCTTTTAATTCTGAGGAAGAAAGTCAGACATTAAGAGTGGCAGAGAAAGACGTTAGAAGGAGCCTGGGATTTTGCTGACTTCCCATAATTCTGGTCTGGGGAGATCTGGTCTGGGGAGGTTTCTCTGAGGACCTGAGGTCTGAGCTAAGACTAGAAGGATGAACAGGAGTTGATTAGGCAAAGGTGGTAGATGCAATGAGAAGAAACAGCATGTGTAAAGACCTCAGGGCTATAGAGAGCAGAGCACTTTTGAGGAACTGAAAGTAGTCCCTTGTGACTGAAATATTGAGCACAAAATTAGGCTGGAGAGGTAAATGGGCCAGGTGATGGAGGGCCCTGTGGTCAGTTTATATTAAGGACTTGGGTATTTGTCTTAAGAACAATGGAAAGTCATTGAAGATTTTAAACCTTTAGCGATGACCTGGCCAGATTTAAGTTTTAAAACCCAAATGCCATTCTATCTGTATGATGTAGAATGGATTGGAGATATGAGGCTAGAGTTGATGTCGGGGGGGGGGGGGGGCTGGCTAGGATACCAGACAGAAGATGGTAGATAAGGTGAGAGCTGATGATAGCTTGGCTTCAGGGCGTGGCAGGGGAGATGGAGGAAAGTTGTGGGATTTGAATACTATTTGAATACTAGATTCTGGCTTGTAGAATTGGATGACTGGTTGGGGGTTGGGTGGCATTTACTGAGAAAGGAAACATGGAGGAGTCCTGAGTTGGGTGGGGGCACTATAATGAGTTTCCACTGAACATGTTGACAGTGAAGAGCCCCTTGAGACACCCATGTGAGTATGTCACACAGCAGGTGTTGGTAGAAGTCTAGCACATAGCAAAGAGGTCAGGGCTGGAGGTATCAGTGTGTAGATGGTGGATGGAATTATGTATCATGGATCATTTAAGGAGAGAAGAGAGAGTGAAAAGAGAAGGAGGCTTAGGACCAAGTTGAGATAAAAATGAGTAACCTTGTCTTCGTCTTCAAGAAGCTTATAAGAAGCTTGATAGAGGTGATGAGCTACATATATATGTATGTAATCACAATATAGACAGAAAAGGACTTATATCCTACCAATGCCATTAATGATGCATCCAGAAGAGAGTACTACTACACCAGCTAAGGGGATCAGAGACTGTTTCATGGAGAAGCATTTAAGAACACTTTGTTGGTGGGGCTCCTGGGTGGCTCAGTCGTTAAGCGTCTGCCTTCAGCTCAGGTCATGATCCCAGGGTCCTGGGATCGAGCCCCGCATCGGGCTTCCTGCTCCGTGGGAAGCCTGCTAGTCCCTCCCCTGCTCCCCCTGCTTGTGTTCCCTCTCTCGCTGTGTCTCTCTCTGTCAAATAAATAAATAAAATCTTAAGAAAAAAAAAAAAAGAACATCTTTGTTGGATAGCTAGAATAAAGTGAGGTAGATGAAGGGAGGAATGGGCTTCTAGCTTGAGACTTGACAAAAGGTTTGAAGCTGAAAAGCAAGACACACTGGGGGAACTTCAGGGTTTTTAGTTTATCTAAAGATGGGGTATAAGTAGGGGGGTCATGAAAAGGTTGAGCTGGAGCCAGAGTGAGGAGAGCTGTAAATGCCAGGCTGAGATACTTTACCTGTACAAGTGGGAACCTAGCTAAGGTTTGTGTGTATGTGGAAGAGAAGGTGACGTAATGAAGCAGTGATTGAAGAAGACTCCTCTGGTTTCCCATGTGAGGTGCACTGGAGAGTATCAATACTGGAGGCAGGGAGACCAAGTAGGAGGCTGGGAAGAAGTATCTCAGAGGTTGTTTAAATGCTACAACTTAGCTCATTCAGCTAGTTAGCACAAGTAAAAAGGAAATTGAGTTAAAAAAAATGAATACTTTATGGAATGCAATCCTGGAAGTCCATTTGGCTCACAGGAGGTGGAAAGTCATCAGGCTCTCTTTGTGTCTCTTTCTTCTTGTAGACACATAGTCTCTTGCCTTTGCTTTTCTCAGCACTGTATTCTTTGTAGACCAGTTTTCTCTGTGAGGCTCTTTGCTTCTGCTCTCCCTTTACCAAGATTTGCATGGGGGTTGGGTTGCCATGACATTTGCTCTGACCTGAACTCACTAGATCTTATAGCCCCAGAGTCCACCATCATTTGCCACCGTCTCTATAATGATCATGGCATGAAGACACACTCTACCTTTGGGTGACAAAGCGGACTCCAAATTGAAATCCTGGTCACAATCAGTATAATAATATAACAAATCTCCTTTTCACATTTCGTGTTGATGGAACACCATAGCATTTGTTCAGATTTGTTGGCATGATTTGACTCACATTGTTTCTACATTTGTGCAACAATAGATTATTACCTGCTCCCAGAATGAGAGAAGGAACCATGTTTGTCTTATCTACCACAGTATCTATTGCTATGTAACAAATTACCCCAACACTTGTTGGCTTAAAGCAACAGTAGATATTTATTATTTCACACTTTCTGTGGGTCAGAAATTTGGGAGAAGCTTGACCAGGTGGCCATGGCTTGGGGTCTTTCATGAAGTTGCAATCAAAATGTTGCTGGGGTTGCAATCATCTGAAGGCTTGATTGAAGCTGGATGATCCCCTTCCAAGATGGCTCCCTCACATGGTTGTTGGTGGAAGGGCTCAGTTCCTCACCACATGGACCTTTGCATAGGGCTGCTCGAGTGTCCTCATGACATGGCAGCTGGTTTTCCGCAGAGTGAGTGATCCAAGCGAGATCAAGGAAGAAGCCACATTGCCTTTTATGACCTATTCTAAGAAGTCATAGTGTCACTTTTGACACATTTTTTTGTTTAAAACAAGTCACTAAGTCTCACCCACACTCAAGGGAAGAAGGGTTAGCTCTATCATTTGAAGAAATAATTGTAAAAGAATTTGCAGTCGTATTTTATTTTATTTATTTATTTATTTTTATTTATTTATTTTTTTGCAGTCATATTTTAAAATCACAACCACTATAACTTCAGCACCTGGTTCAGTGTCTGACACATAGTGGGTGCTTAGTAAAGGTTTGTGAAAAGAATGATTATTCTCTCTTCCAAACTTGGATTCACTAGCACTGAGAATGGACCTCAAGCAGCCACACTAGGGAATGGCCATTTGAGGTTTCACTCAGGTTTAATGTGTTCTGCGATGTTGTGCCAGCAACAAGTGTTTGGGCCATTTTGAGAAT
The DNA here is from genome assembly GCF_029215605.1 of Mirounga angustirostris. Classification (NCBI taxonomy): domain Eukaryota; kingdom Metazoa; phylum Chordata; class Mammalia; order Carnivora; family Phocidae; genus Mirounga; species Mirounga angustirostris. The sequence goes on from NW_026991714.1 coordinate 121,039,084, forward strand.
TTGCCTGGCCATTCACACAGTATATGAGCTGCTGGGATTCCTTTAAGTATCGGTATAAAACTGGAAAAAGATAGGAAGTCTCACAGGTACATGAAAGTTAAGTTTTGCTAGTTAACTAGAATTATAAATGAGTATTTATGATATAGATCTCTAGTATAATTGGCGTTGTAATTTTTTTTTTTAAGATTTTATTTATTTATTTGACAGAGAGAAACAGCGAAAGAGGGAACACAAGGAGGGGGAGTGGGAGAGGGAGAAGCAGACTCCCTGCGGAGCAGGGAGCCCGATGTGGGGCTCGATCCCAGGTCCCTGGGATCATGACCTGAGCCGAAGGCAGACGCTTAACGACTGAGCCACCCAGGCACCCCTGGCAATGTAAATTGAAGGACAGCTACTTTATATTTCTTTGAAAACTTGGGGTCACCAGTGTGTGTAAGACCAAGTAGATCACAGTGGGTGCAGTGGGAACCCAAACCCCATATAAACCATGGTAGAGGGAGAGCAGAATGAGATTCTCTGAAAGTTTTTTTTTTTTAAAGATTGAAATTTATTTGAGAGAGAGAGAAAGAGAACACTCACACATGTACACATGAGCAGGGGGAGGGGCGGAGGGCGAGAGAGAGGGATAGAAGCAGACTCCACAATGAGCAGGGAGCCTGACATGGGGCTTAATCCCACAACCCTAAGATCATGACCTGAGCCAAAATCAAGAGTCGGATGCTTAACCAACTGAGCCACCCAGGTGCCCCCTAATAGTTTTTTAGATCCCTAGTATTCCAAGAGAAAAGAAGGTGAGTGGTAGGTGTGGGAGCGATGGATGGGCGCCGCTCAGCTCTCTCTTCAAGAAAGAGCCTGAGTCTCAGCTGGGAGGAGTGCACTTAATTGCGTCTACCGTTGAGTTGGAGTGGTGGCTGGGCTCTTCCCGGGCAGCCGCGAGCCTATGACAGAGCATGCTGAGGGCAGGGCCAGCTTTCTGTCTCACGTGGGACTTCTCGAATGGGCAGTCTTTGTGCTCCAAAGCCTCGTTTGGAGACCAAAGCCCTGGCTGAGATTTTGTCAGTCTGTGACCTCAGGCTCTCCCTGCCCAGTCCTGCAGCCTCCTTTAGCCTCCTCCTTTATCTTTCACAGCTGCCTCCCTCTCCTCAGTAGCCTCTTGCACTCCTAACTCCATCTCAGCATCGTGGAGGAGCTGAGCGGGCACAGTAGGGATGGTGTAGAGGGCATGTGGTCGTAGTAACCATGGAGCTTGTTTAAGTAAAGGACAGTAGAATACAGCGGTTAAGTGCCTTTGAGGCAAAGAGGCCTGGGCTTGAGTTTGGCTTGTGTTATCTACTAGCTTTGCGACAGTGGGCAAATGACTTAAGCTCTTTATCTCTCAGTTTCCACATTGGGAAGGTGGAGATGATAATATAAATCTACCTCTCAGATTTGCTGGGAGGATTAAAAAGTGCTCAGCATCTTGCATGTTCGAAATAGGCAAAATTCTTAGTTGTAAGCAACAGAAGCTATCAGATTGATCAAAACAGAAAAAGAATGAACCAAAAAGACAGTGGGCAGCTCCCAGAATCCCTAGAGAGGCTAGAGAAGTAGCTCAGGAAACAGAAACAAGGGCCGGAGCCAGGGCCATAGTCAAAATCAGTGTGGCGAGGACCCTGCTGCTGCCTCCCTCCCTCACTGGATGCCTCATGGGCCTCATGGCCTCCGTCACTATCATTCCCAGTGGTGCGCCCCTGACCCTGACCCTGGCCTTGCTGCCACTCTTGTTGGAAATGTGTTGTGGGTGTCCCTGACCACACTCACCCGGCCATCAGAATGGCTTCTCGGCAGTCCTTGAGATCCTTTCTCCTCCCCCGCCACCCACGCTCCCCTCAGCCTCTTCTACTTCTTTCACCTCCCTCACCTTCCTCCCCCACTCTGCTTCTTTTTTTCTCCTTCTTCTCTTTCTCAGTCTCTGTCTCCCTCTCATCTCTATGTCTATCTCCATTATCTCTCTCTCTCCTTTTCCCTTTCCCATCTTCCCACTATTCTGTCTCTCCTCTCTCATCTCCATTTTCATCTCCATCTCTCATGTCTGTGTCCATCTCTCATCTTCATGTTTCATCTCCATATTCATCTCTCATCTCCATCTCTCATCTTTCTCTCCATCTCTCGTCTCCATCTCTCATCTCTGTCTCCATCTCCATTTCTATCATCTCTCTGTTTCTCCTTCAACCTTTCCCTCTCCACTGGGTCAATTGTCCTTGTCAGGTAGCTGTACCAAGTCTTCCTCATTAAAGAAATATGTGACCCAATGATCTCACTTTAACTTGCTTTCTATCCTTTTCTTTCCTTCTCTAAACTTCTGAAAAGCCCATTTTTCTTTCTCACATCTTATTTACTCCACCACAGTCTGGCCTCCATCTCTTTCACTCCACTGAAAATACTATTCCCAAAGTCAGTGATGACCTCTCTGTTGCTTTGTCAGGGGTCACCTTTTCTGTCTCCCTGCTTGACTTCTTGGAAACATCTGATTTTGTTGACTATGACCTCCTTTTGAAATTCTTTCTTGTTCTTGGCTTGGAGTTGCCATGCTTTTCTGGCTTTCCTCCTTTCTTGGACCTCACCATCTAAATGTTGTTTGTACACTTTTCATTCTATTTACCTTCTGTATTTATCTCTAGGGCTGTCATAAGAAAGTACTACATAAGAAAGTACTACAAACTGGGTTGTTTAAACAACAGTTTATTGTCTCACAGTTATGGGGGCTTGAAATCAGAGATCAAGATGTTGGCAAGGTTGGTTCCTTGGTTTGTAAAAGCATCACCCTGATGTCTTCCTCATTGTCTTGTGGTGTTCTCCTTGTGTGCATGACCCTGTGTCTAAATTTCCCCTTGGATACCAGTCATCCTGGATTAGCCTCCCTTCCCCTAGTGACCTCATCTTAACTTAATGACATCTCTAATGACCCTAGTTCCAAATAACATCACATTCTGAGGTACTGGGGGTTAGGATTTCAACATACGGCTTTGAGAAAGGGGACACAATTCAACCCATAACACTTTCTAAGCATTGTGTTCCCTTGGTCTCGTCCTTAGTGCTCCCTGAATAGCTTCATCCAGACACATAGCTTTAACTATGACACTGCCCCTACAGTGAGGACACATACTCTGTCTTAATCTTCTCTCACTGAATTCTGGAGAGATGGATCCAGTAACTCAGTGGCTATGGTTGGAGATTCATAGGACTCTTTAAATTTATAATGTCCTGGGGCGCCTAGATGGCTCAATCAGTTAAGCGTCTGCCTTCGGCTCAGGTCATGATCCCAGGGTCCTGGGATCGAGCCCCATGTTGGGCTCCCTGCTCAGTGGAGAGCCTGCTTCTCCCTCTCCCTCTGCCCCTCCCCCGCTTGTGCTTTCTCTCTCTCTCTCAAATGAATAAATATTAAAAAAAATAAATGTATAATGTCCTAAACTGAATTTATCTTTTCCTCAAAGTTTCATGTTCTTCTGAGTATCCTGACTCAGAGATGGGCTCCATCATCCACCTGGCTCCTCCAGCCCACCTTGGAAATTATCCTGAAGGCTTGCACTAGCTTACTAGCTCCTACCTGCTTTCAGTCACGAGGTCCTGTCAATTCTGCTTTTTCTATAGCTATCACATGGCTCATTTCTCTTTTTTTTCCTGCTATCACTACCTTGGTTTAGTTTGCGTCTCTTTTAGCTTGAATTATTATGACTAATAATGACAATAGGCATTTATAGAGTGCTTACCATGTGCCAGGCCCTTACATAAGATGCCTTCTAGTTCTGCTCCTCTTCAATCTGTCCTGATTCCAGAAGGACCTCTATAAACACAAATGTAGCAGGTATAATAAATGTTTAGTCCCCCAAATTCAGAAGAATAATGTAACTTTTTTATTTTTATAAGTTTTTTTTTGAGATTTTATTTATATATTTGTCAGAGCAGGAGAGAAGAACACAAGCAGGGGAAGCGGCAGGCAGAGGAGAAGCAGAATCCCCGCTGAGCAAGGAGCCCGACATGGGACTCGATCCAGGACCTGGGGTCATGACCTGAGCCGAAGGCAGATGCCCAACTGACTGAGCCACCCAGGCATTTCAAATATAACTTTTTCTATAATTCAATTTAATGATTATTTTAAACTTCCATTCTGTTTGGTGGCAGAAAACATAATCTCAAATAATTCTGAGTAACTAATTCCTGCACTGTGCCTTTTCTTTTTTTTTTTTTTACTATTTCTTAGTATTATAATTCTTAATACTTCTACTATTAATATTGAGACTGTCATCATTTTTATTGGCAGTATAGTATTCCAGTATATGAATATAACAAAACATTTATCCAGTTTCCTATTTATGGACTTTTAGATCATTTGTGGTCTTTTGCTATTACAAAATTTGAATAAATGTGTCCATATAACTGTAAGATAAAATCCCTGAAATGGAAATACTGGATTGAAGGATATATACATTGTAAATTTTGATAGCTATTGCTAAGTTGCCCTCCAAAGAGCTTGTACCAATTTATACTCCCACAAATAGCATAAGAAAATGCTGTTTCCCATCATCACCATCAATAGTGGGTATTATGAAACTTTTAAATACTTGCCTTATTTTGTCTTAGTTATATTTCTTTAATTATAAGTGGAGGGTGAGGGATGCCTGGGTGGCTCAGTTGGTTAAGCATCTGCCTTCGGCTCAGGTCATGATCCCGGGGTCTTGGGATCGAGTCCCGCATCGGGCTCCTTACTCAGTGGGGAGCCTGATTCTCTCTCTGCCTGCTGCTCCCCCTTTGTGCACTCTCTCTCTCTGACCGATAAATACATAAAATCTTTAAAAAAAATAAGTGTGGGTGGGTATTTTTTCATTCTTTACTGTTTTTAAACCTCTATTTCCCCACCAAATTTAATATGAATGTCTTTTCATTTAAATAAATATTCATCACTGCAGATGTACTTTTACAAGTTTAGTTTCTAGTTACAAATCTGTAAGATGACACCAGACTGAATCTTTCTGGAAATAAGAATAAGGTGTTTGTGACTAAGAACTCTAAGCCTTAGAATAAACAATAAGCCAGGAGTCTAAGCCAGAAGTTCCCCAAAGACATTTAATGTGAACCAAATTCAAGTTATATATGTAATTTTAGATTTTCTTTTTTTTTTTTTTTAAAGATTATTTATTTATTTGACAGAGAGAGACACAGCAAGAGCAGGAACACAAGCAGGGGGAGTGGGAGAGGGAGAAGCAGGCTTCCTGCGGAGCAGGGAGCCCGATGCGGGGCTCGATCCCAGGACCCTGGGATCATGACCTGAGCCGAAGGCAGACGCTTAACGACTGAGCCACCCAGGCGCCCCTGTAATTTTAGATTTTCTAATAGCTACATTAAAAAGGTGAAAGGAAACAGATGAATTTAAGACAACAATATATTTTTAACACAATATACTCAAAATAGTGTCATTTCAATATATAATTGATATAAAATTAATGAAACATTTTACATTCTCTCTTTGTTCTAAGTCTTCTGAATCTAGTGTGTATTTTACTCTTATAAAACATCTCAGTTTGGCCATATTTCAAGAGCTCAGTAGCCACATGTGGCGGGTGGCTTCTGTGTTAGCACAGAGGAGTTGTAAAGAAACTTCTCAGTGCATAGAAACTACAGCTAACACCTAAATAGCTGAAACTCGAGCATGACAACTTGCCCTAGTGTTTTGAGGCCAAGTTCAGTGCCTTTTAGAGAGGAGGTACTCAAAGTTTATTTTTCTAATTGAGTTATTTTTATTTTTTCAATTGAATGTTCATACTTGTTTTATGTAGATATGGTCAAAATACCTCATTGTAGCAATGAATCATTTTGTTAGTCATGAAACAAAAAACAATTCATACATTTTACTTTGTTTCTCAGAAATGAGAGATGTTTTAAGAATGTGTTTTCATAAGATTTGCCAAAATTTTTCATCACACAATAGCTTTTTTTTTTTTTTCCCTCTTCCTTTTGGACAATTATTGAATTGATGAAGCTTTTAAGATAGGTAGGAACAGATGTGTTGACTCAATTTGGGAGGCAAAAACATTTTTACTTGAAGAGAAGCCCTCAAGGAAATGGCAGTCTCCTAGGGGGTGTTTAAAATCCAGTTGTAGGAAGTCCTGAGTTTTGAGCAGATGTTGTGATTGAATTAAGAGCCAGCAGAGCTTGGGCAAACTCTGAGATCCTCCAAATACCACAGTGCAGTATTAGGACCAGAATCCCTAGCTTGACATTTCTTTTTTCTTTTTTCAAAGATTTTATTTATTTATTTGACAGAGAGGGAACACAAGCAGGGAGAGAGGGAGAGGGAGAGAAGTAGGCTTCCCACAGAGCATGGAGCCCGATGTGGGGCTCGATCCCAGGACCCTGGGATCATGACCTGAGCCGAAGCCAGACGCTTAACGACTGAGCCACCCAGGTGCCCACCCCCAAGATTTTTTTAAATTTATGTATTTATCAGAGAGAGAAAGAGCACAAGCAGGGGGAGCGGCAGGCAGAGGAAGAAGCAGGCTCCCTGCTGAGCAGGGAGCCCAATGTGGGATTCGATCCCAGGACTGAGATCATGACCTGAGCAGAAGGCAGACACTTAACCGACTGAGCCACCCAGGCATCCCGAGGATTTACATTTTAATTAGTTGCCCAAAATTTGACCTTACGATTGGTCCTTTAAGCAAATGTTAATTCCATTTACTTCTCTTTAATTTTAATGCTCCAAAATCTGTGCAGTTATGTAGGTGCTTTATAATATGACGTGAGATGGGGCGCCTGGGTGGCTCAGTCGATTAAGCGTCTGCCTTCAGCTCACCTCATGATCCCAGGGTCCTGGGATTGAGCCCCACATGGAGCCCCGTGTAGAGCCCCTGCATGGAGCCCCACATGGAGCCCTGGACGGAGCCCTGCATGGAGCTCCCTGCTCAGTGGGGGGTCTCCTTCTCCCTTGCCCTCTGCCTCTCCTCCCTGCTTGTGTTCTCTCTCTCAAATAAATGAAAAAGATCTTTTAAAAAAAGTTTAAAAAATATTATATGATGTGAGAAAGAAATTATTTTCTTTTCCTTCTTTTGGGAGGGAAGATGGGTGGGAAGGCAGAGGGAGAAAGAGAGAGGGAGAGAATCTCAGGCAGGCTCCACTCCCTGTGCAGAACCCCACAAGGAGCTCAGTTTCACGACCTGGAGATCATGACCTGAGCCAAAATCAAGAGTCGGATGCTTAACCCACTGAGCCACCCCAGTGCCCTGAAATTATTTTCATTAAAATGATATTAATGTTCAACTCAAACATGGGTGCCCTAACCCATTAGAAACAGACTTGGAGAACAGGAAATGGAAAAACCCTAAATACCACCTCATTCAATTCAATCCAAACCATTCCTCTTACAAATTTAGAAAACAAATTCAGAGAGGTGGAGACACCTGCTTAAATCACATAGCAATTCAGAGGTCTGGATTTTGGGCTTTCTGGTTTTCCATAGTATGAGCATTATATAACAATTACTGAGCATTTACTAAGTGTTAGGCTCTGGGCTAAGAGATTTTCATAGACATCACCGATTCACAAAAGCTTTGCAATATAAAGTATTTCAAATTTAAAAGAAAAAAAGCATCACTCTTCTCTAACAGTTTTTTTTCCTTGAAACTTCATTTGTTTTCTTAAACAGAGGTTGCTGACGCATAAGGTACCCAGAGTCAAAATCTGCAACGGGTGCTTAGGTATACCCCACTGGTCTGTGTTTTGATGGCTAAATAAGCAATAACTTATTCACAACTCAAGCCCAATATATTTCTATTAAGGTTGCAGAGAGGTTTGGAAAGCAAGCTTTTTTCCCTTTTCCCTTCCTTAGTTTGTTCACTAATGACTTCTTCCCTCTTTTCCTTCCTTTTTACCTTACCTCCCTCCCTCCTTCCCTCTCCTCTTCCCACTTTCTCCTTCTCTCCCTCCCTCCCTCCCCCCCTTTTTCCTTCCTTCCATCCTAAAGTGATGGTACTAAGGGCATTTTCTGTCAAGATTCTAAACTTTTTTTGATTTGTCTTGGACACAGAGAATGTTGGGCATGCAAGGTTCTCAGGCATCATCTGAAGAGAAGCAGAAGCCCAGAGAGGTAGGGAGTTTTATGTGAGGTCAACAAAGTGAAACGGTACCGAGGTCGGAAAGCTGCTACATAGCAGGAATTCAGTCAGCCCAAGTGGAAAACTGTCAGAAAAGCAAAGGTAATGTCTCACTGGTTCTGGAGTTGTCCATCCTTTTTTTAATAACATGATTCAATCTCAAACCAGCAAGTTCTGTAACTTCACTTGAAGGAAGCCAGGATCCCTTGTCGGGAGCCTCAGAATGAAAAGCAAATCTCTAATCATACTCAGTACTTCAAAACCCCTAGAGTTGAGGTCCAGGTAGCCAGTGGGGTTGACACAGAGTAGGTTCTCAGAAACACAAGGGTCTGGACTTGGAAATACACACAAGAGGAAAAGATGACTTTTTCTAGCCTGTGCTTTAAGGCTCTTTAAATCACTTGACTGTGGGATAAAACCAACACATTAAGGAGCCCTAAGGAGGGAAAACCTGAAACTGGTTTTGCATGTTCGAAGTCCAGTTTTTCAGATCCATTTTCAGTGACAGGCTGGTGAGGTTCTCAGCACCAGCACATTCACTTTCCCATCCCAGTGACTGCAGCAAAGGAATCTCCAAAGTCCATTTCTGGGCCTTATTTTCTTCTCTTGTAAAACAAGAGGATTGGTCCAAATGGCCAGTCTATCTATAGAGTGCTACCATGTGACTCTGTAATCATATTAAAATAATGAAATGACATGGGATTCGTTAATTTTTTATCATCCTGATTTTTTTTTTCTATCCCAGTTTGTAGCTTGGCTGAACTGGCTGAACTAAGGGGAATACCTTTGATGCTCTAAATTACTTGTGGATATTTTATCTCACAATTTCCCCCAAAGAATGTTAGGGCTGCTGCATTACTCGGAGATCCTTGCCTAGAAAATAGTATAGCAGCAAAACACTATTAGAGATTTAGTGGTGTTTTGTGGAATGATCCCCAGTGTGCTCAGAATAAAGCCAAACTCCTTTCCATGGCCTGCAAGGCCCCTGCCTGACCTGGCTCCTCTGTACTTTCCAGGCTTATGTCATAAGCCTCTCTCTTCCTCGTTTAATTTATTCTGGACACATGGCCTTCCTTTAGCTCCTGAAGGCACCATGTTCTTTCCTAACTCAGGACCTTGATATGGCCTGTTTTCTCTGCTGAAACTCTCTTCCCTCACTCTTGGTCAGCTTGGATGACTCAGGCCTAAATAACACATCATTAGGGAAGTGACCACTCCATCCAAAACCAAAATCAGGCCACCCTGTCCTTTTCTCTTCAGAGCATTCAGTATGTTTTTGATTTACACGTATTTGTATGTTTAGTGTAATATCTGTCTCCCTAACTAGTCCTTGAGGGAAGGGGCTATTTCTTTCTTTGTTTGCTCTTGTATTTCCTAGCACACAGTAGGCACTCAATAACTATTTGCCAAATTAGTGAATGAGTGAATGCACTCACAGAAAATTCCCAGCACAGTCAGCTCTTAATGGTTGTTTACATATGACACAATTTATGAGACCCACTTAGTGAAACTACCTCCCTGACCTTGTGCTGGCATTGTGGAAAAAGCTATTGGTCCTTCGGTAAGTTGGCAACATTTCCAGTGTGTGTTTATCCAGACTGAGTCAACCTCTTTAATGAGTCCGTGGGATGCAATGTGAGTTCCCCCAATGTGAGTTCTTGGTCAACTGCAGGGATGTTCTCCTGGACAAGAAGATACCTGAGATTTCGAGTTTGAACTAAAGTATCCTTAAGAGAAAGATCAAGTGACTCTCCAGTGACCGGTATCGTCAATGAATAAAAGCCAGAATTAAGTCATATGTGGAAATACTACACAGTCACCTGACTGCAGTCAGTTTTACTTAGCTGTTGCTGGAGCCCCATGGAAAAGGGCTTATTTATTAAGAATGGAATCGTTCTTTTAAAATTCTGTAGCAATCATGTCTCTCTCTCTCTTTTTTTCCTTCCAGTCCATGGAAAGTGTTATCTCAGGCAGCTCTGTGCAGGAAGTTGAGTTTATCACTTCCTCACAGTTGCAGTTTGTCTAGGACTGAACTATATGCTATCAGATTACATCAAAATGTAGGCCTTTGTGTGTTTAACTCATCAAAGGAGTGGACCCTCAGGACTTGATATCACTTCACTGCATATGCAGCCATGTAGCAAAACAAAGCCTATCTAAACAGGACAGAACTATTTCTGTTGCGCGGCGGCTCCGCTAGCTCGAACTTGCAGAAATGGTCGGGTTTCAGGTGTCTGCAGTGTTTCACTTCTTGTTTTTATATTTATCTCTTTTTAGAATTGCAGTCATTTGCCTGGTTGTGTGCAAGGAAGGAAACCCAAAATATTACCTACAAGGGAGGAGACAAGATTGCTCCAATCCCCAGCGTCAGTTGGAGGCAGCACTAACTTTTACCTCATCGTCTTGATTTTCACTTGAAAGCTGAAGGTGCTGTGGTCACGGTCCACGCTCTGGACGGGCTGCACAGGGGCCTTGAAGCCGGGCTTCTCTGTTTCCTGGTTGTCTGTCCTGGGGCAAGTTATTTTACCCTTGTGAGCTTCTCCGTCTGAAAAATGGAACAATAATAGCACCTGCCTCATAGCCTTATGATATGGGATAAACGATAGGGATTAAGTAACGTGGAGGACGCGCCTGTGGCCCCGGGCGCACCACGGAGGGCACACGTGGGTCTTATGAAGCCCCGGGAAACCACAGGCCGCGCCACGCTCTGCAGAGTGGCCAGGCAAGCTGGGGGCGCAGTCCCAGGCTCGCTCAAGTTTCTCAGGCTGCACTTCCACCTTTGGGGCCTCATTGCTAGTTTCTTCTCCGAGGAGTTCCCTCTTCTCTGCAGTGGGCTGGCCGCCAGATGCGGCCTCTATTGGCAGCCACAGGAAGCCGATGCAACTGTGAAGTAATACTTCTGCCCAGGGCTGGCTCCGCCCTGTTGACCAAGGGTTTTAGATCTGCTCAGCCAACTCCTTTTAATGTCTTGCCTAAAAAGGACTTCTCACCCAGCTTGGCTGCATCGGGCGATGGCTGACTGCCCTGGAGGGCTCAGACAAACTGCTTTCGGGGGATAGAAATGTTGAAGGGATCTTCTTCCTCCCAGCCCAAAGCTTCAGGAGTCGGGGGTGCCATCTTTCAGCAACTCTCGCATCTGATGATCATTTACCAAAATCAAATGTCAAAGGAAGACAGATGGGCTTGATTCTATAAAATCCCTCCAAGCCAGTGGAGTATAATGAGGTACTCTTAAAAAAATTATTTGCATCAACGCAGTATGCAAATTTTCACAGACCTATGACTGGAAAGAAATTAAGTTACACCTAAAAAACTATAATTTAAGAAGGTAAATGTTTTCTCTTTTCCTTTTTTAAAATCTGAAACCATCCTAAATAGGAAATTGAAACAAGCATAATGCTTTATTGCTTCTTTATACTTGGGTTATTCACTGATGGTTCTCTACCTCATGGTTTCCTCCCTTCCGGCTTCTGAGGTGGCAGATGCCCTGTGAGCCACACTTCACCTCAGCTGTTCAGAAGATCACTCCAGAGCCACAACCACCCTCCATTCAGGGCCAGCTGGCTTTGGGTTGGTGTCAGAGGTTCTCATCCAGTGGATTTCGCCTCTCTGCCTGGCCCCTTGGGGTGAGCTCTTTGGCTATCTCTTTAGCTTTTGTTCCTGGATGCTGTCTTTGGAACTCCCTTTCGTGGCCACAGGGCCAGCTTCATGTCATCCTCAAGCACAGGAGACAGCTTCCCAGGCTGGATCTAGCATCTTGGGCTCCATGTTATCTGAGAGGAATTGAGACGTTTGGCTATAGTTCTCTTAGGACAGTAGTGAATGCTAATGGAAGACCAGGTCTTTCTGTTGCTTGATTAGCTTAAAATATTTTTTTTAATTGCAAAAGCAATAAATACATAAACACATGCATACACACACACTCCTAAACACAGAAATATATAAAGTTGAAGGGCTTCATATCAACCTCCTAGTGATAATTCTTTGTTATATACTGTCCCAGATTTATTTCAGTACATATAAAAGCATTTTATTTAGGGGCGCCTGGGTGGCTCAGTTGGTTAAGCGACTGCCTTCGGCTCAGGTCATGATCCTGGAGTCCCAGGACTGAGTCCCGCATCGGGCTACCTGCTCAGCAGGGAGTCTGCTTCTCCCTCTGACCCTCCTCCCTCTCATGCTCTCTGTCTCTCATTCTCTCTCTCGCAAATAAATAAAATCTTAAAAAAAAAAAATTAAAAGCATTTTACTTAACAAGAAAAATGAGAATGGAATGCATAACTATTCTTCTGCAACTTGAATGTCTTCCTTAACAGTATATCCTGAATAGATTCAAATGCCCTTGTACACAGATTTAGCCCATTATTTTGTACGACTGTGACTATTCCACAGTAGAGTGGATTATAAATTATTTACTTAATTCCTTACTCATGGACTTTGGACTATTTAAGGTTGTTTTTTTTTTTTTGGCTTAACAGTGCAATATCGAACATCCTTGTGCAAACATCTTTTTGTGTGTGTGTTGAGTATTTCTGTAGAATTGCTGGGCGAAGGGTATGCACATTTCAAATTTTAATAAACTATGCTAAATAGTGTACCAGTGTACCGGTTTGCAATCTACTCAGAAACCTGAGGAGCCCTGTTTCCTCAAATACTTACCAACTCTAGTATTACTAAATTTTATAAATCTAGTGGGCAAAAAAGACTTGTTCATTGTTTTTTTTTTTTTTTTTTTTATTAGCAAAGTTGAGCATCTTTTAGGATGTTTTTTGACTATCTGCATTTCCTCTCATGTGAGTTTTCTGTTTGTATCCTTTATCCAGTCTTCTGTTGTCTTTTTCTTACTGACCTGTGCATCAGTTAGGATGTTTTCGGAATGCTCACTAGAAGATGGCTTATATTTATTGTTTATGATTCTAGAATATGATACCTAAAGATAGGGTATTCCCAGGTTGGGCAGTGCCTTAGCAGTCTTGGGCACAGACACTTTCTCTGCTCTGTTTTATTCAACTTATCCTTTTCGTGGTTTCAAGATGGCTGCTATAGTTCCAGGCATCACATTATAGACAACCATCTCCAAGTGTCCAAAAGAGGCTCTCCTGCCCCAAATCCTCAAGCTTCTCTTTTGATCATGAAGGAAAACTTCCTAGGAGCTTGCCTGCAGATATCTGCTCCTACCCAGGTCCCATTGGCCAGGATTGAGACACATGTCCCTTTTCAGGCTATGATGCCCATGCATCTGCCATTTTAAATGAGATTAGTCTCCATGTTGTCTCCTGAATTAGTTGAATCAGGCAAATGCAATTTGATTATAGTGCAACAATTTGAATTTAGGGGCAAATGCTGAATACCTGAATGTGCAATACCTGAAATATAAGATTGTCCTTGGCTCTGAGTGGTGGATCTTTAAAGGCTCAATGTATGACTTGAGCATGGGCAGACCAGCTCCTTAATATCTGACCACTCTCAGTAAGTCATAATATCCTGCTTAACCCCCAAAGTGGGATAACCCATGATTTTATCCTTGGGGCAGCAAAAGCTGGTAGGACTACACCCAGTCTGTGAAGCCACTGTTAGGCCAGTTGGGATCTGCTGGCCGAATTTCTGGACCTCCCCAGATGAGATGAGGGAGATTGGTTTCTTAGGAGCCCACAGATGGCTGTAACAATACCTACCCTTTTAAATGGATGCCAAGTCCTGACTGAAGCAATGAGAAGCTATAACCTTCTTCACTACTTTTGGAGTAGGGGCCTCACCTTTTCTTCCTACTAGGCACAGAGAGAATGGGACTAGCAGTTATAGCTTATTTTTGCCTTACTTATTTTTTGTAAGTCAGTGGTCTCAGAGGAAAGAGAAATCTGATCTTAGTTATGTCTTTTTTTTTAAAGGTTTATTTATTTATTTACTTATTTGACAGAGAGAGGGAGAGAGAGAGAGAGCGAGAGAGAAAGAGTGTGCAAGCATGACCAGAGGAGCGGCAGACAGAGGGAGAAGCAGACTCCCCCCTGAGCCAGGAGCCCGATGTGGGGCTCAATCCCAGGACCCTGGGATCATGACCTGAGCTGAAGGCAGACCTTAACCGACTGAGCCACCCAGGTGCCCCTGTGTGTGTGTGTGTGTGTGTGTGTGTGTTTTAATATTTCTTTATCTATTTGAGAGAGCACACATGAGCGGGTGGGGGGAGGGGCAGAGGGAGAGAGTTACAAGCAGATTCCCCACTGAGCGTGGAGCTGATGGGCTCAATCCCACAACCCATGAGATCATGACCTTAGTAGAAACCAAGAGCCCGATGCTTAACCAGCTGAGCCACCCAGGCGCCTCTGATCTTCGTTGCATTTTGTAACAAGAAAATTGTCTTTTAATCAGACTAAAAGACTTCCTCAGGTTCATCTTTTCTACTCCCAGAGTCTCAATGGCATGTTCTGGATACTGAAACGCTTGATTTTTATAAAATTAAGGCTATGGACATGGAAGGCTGAGTTCCAGAATCACTTAGCTGATCTTTATCCTTCTGCCTTGATCTGTTCTGATTTCTTGACTTGACAACCCCAAAATGAAAGTTCAAACAAATGTCAGTCCCCTCTTCTTCCCTCCTTCTCTTATTCCCTATCTCATGACTAACACAATAGTTACCATGAGAGCTGAGTGTTTATTAGGCTAAAGAAAGTATTCACTTTCATTTTTAACCTTAGAGAATCCTGGATAGCTATTATTTATTTATTTTATTTTATTTTATTTTTAAAATTTTTTTTTTTTTAAGATTGTATTTATTTGCGAGAGAGAGAATGAGAGACAGAGAACATGAGAGGGAGGAGGGTCAGAGGGAGAAGCAGACTCCCTGCTGAGCAGGGAGCCTGATGTGGGACTCGATCCTGGGACTCCAGGATCATGACCTGAGCCAAAGGCAGTCGCTTAACCAACTGAGCCACCCAGGCGCCCTATTTATTTTTTTTTAAAGATTTATTTATTTATTTTAGAGAGAGAGACAGAGATCGTGGGGCGGATGGCCAGAGGGAGAGAGAATCCCAAGCGGACTCCCCGCTGAGTGCACAGAGCCTGATGTGGGGCTCAATCCCATGACCCTAAGATCATGACCTGAGCCCAAATCAAGAGTCGGATGTCCAACTGACTGAGCCACCCAGGTTGCCCCCTGGACAGCTATTGTTTTTTACGTTTTTGGATGCTATTGTACATGAACTTAAAAAATTTCATTTCCAAATTTTTGTTGCTTGTATATAGAAATATAATTGATTTTTGTATTTTGTATTCTGTGACTTGCTGTTAGTTTTATTAGATTCCTTGGTAGATTCCTTAGTCTTTTCTACATATCTGATCGTACTGTTTGTGGATACAGATAATTTTACTTCTTCCTTTCCAGTCTGGATGGATGGTCTCCAGGCTCTAGCCCTGTAGGAAGCCAGCTCGATGAGCAGCCGTGTGGTTTAGATTTCAGATCTGGTAGTTTCTTGACTGGGCTGCCTCAAGCAATGAAAACCTGTCCAATCACATGTAGTGGCCTTTTCTGGCTCTTTGCTTTTTCTCTTTCCCTTGTTGAGGACTTCCTTCCTTACTTGATGAGTTTGATTTGAAAACTGGTTCGCTTAAGAGAGAGTGTTTAGGTTTACCTTATTTCTAAAACATTTTTCTTCTGGCTGATGGTCAAACCTGCCATTCTTAGAGTGTTGACTACCTTCCCTTTTCCATTTCCCTCTTTGGTTCCATAATGAAGTAATCATTCCCTCCAGACTCACCAGCCAGTTTGTCTCCTGGCTCTTTCCTGATTTTTGCTAAGTGACTTTCACCAGTCAGTGGTCTGGTGTCCTTTGCAAATGAAGATCTGGGACATGCTTTGCCCCCTGTTCCTAAAACTTTAAATGTCCTTTATCATGCAACTTCTCATGCTGGGAAAACCATAGCTGGTCTCTACTGCTCCCTCACTGCTTTAAAATTACTTGATAGTAATTGTATTTGATTCTTTGGGTCTTTATCTTAGTGACTTGTACACTTGCTTTCTTTATTTTATCTTCCAAATATCATTTATTCTTTCAACTGATTCTAATTCTTTTTATTTAATCTCTCCTTTATTTTGGAAGCTACTTCTTCTTCTGTTTACCTCCTTTCTTTGTTAAAATGAAAGGACAAAATAATATCCAATCAGTAATATTCAATTCAATGATTTTTAGACCTCCCTTCATGGAAATATAGGTGTAAGATTCTTTAAAGTCAGTGAAACTTTGTTTTTAGCAGATTATGGTAAAAGAACAGAGTTTGTCATAATTATACAGAAGGCATACCAGAGGATCAGGATGAACATTGGCCTAGGGAGGATCCACTCTCAACCCTAGATTTTCATTAATCATTCCCTTTTCATTTTTGTCTTTTCTTTCCAGTTTGCTTTTGCATTTCCTTGCCTTCGGCACCAGGTCATTTTCCTTGAGTGCTTTCTCTTTTTGGAAAACAGCATGAATAAGTGGAAGGAACATGGACTTTGGAGTATAAATAGACCTGAGTTTCAGCACCACTTTGCCTGTTACTAGTTGTGTGTTCTTGGGCAAGTTACTTACCCTTTTAGAGCTTTATGGTTTTCTTCTAAGGATTGCCTGTGAAAGTATGAATAATATTCATAAGGCATCTAACACAGTAGCTGGCCTATGGAAGATACTCATTATATGTTACCTGTGATTGTTAACTTCTCTGACTTTCTTGCTCCCACATTTCTGTGATCACTTGCCATTCATTACTGGGCTTGGATGAATCTATACATTTGTGATCTTTGAAAGCAGTGGTTTACCTCTTCTTTCCTCTTAATATTAGGTCAGCAATATGATGTCAGAAAAATAGCTTATGCAGTCAGCTTGAATTACAAGAGAATGAATAAAAGTTGAATGTGTCTAGAATCACAGTGCTAGAGCCTCAATGGATTTTAGAGACCAGGTATTTCAACTCTTTTTATTTTATAGATGAACTGACATAGCATAGATAAGCAATTTGCCCAAAGCCTATAGTAGAGCATATGTGGATACTGAGATTTCCTCACTTGAGGAAAAGACTTTATTTTAATTGAGGCAAAATTCATAGAACATAAGTCAACCATTTAAAAATGTACAATTCGGGGCACCTGGGTGGCGATTGCCTTCAGCTCAGGTCATGATCCTAAGGTCCTGGGCTTGAGCCCCACATCAGGCTCCCTGCTCAGTGGGGAGTCTGCTTCTCCCTCTCCCTCTGCTCCTTCCCCCTGTTCGTGCTCTCTCTCTGTCAAATAAATAAATAAAATCTTTAAAAAAATAAAAAATAAAAACGTACAATTCAGTGGTAGGTAGTACATTCACAATGTACAGGCCTCACCTTTATCTGTTTCCAAAACATTTTCATCACCCCATGTTCATTAAGCAGTCACCACCCATCCTCCCTCACATCAGCCCCTGGCAATCACTAATCTGCTTTCTGTTTCTATGGACTTGCTTATTCTGAACATTTCATACAAATGGAATCATATACTCTGTGATCTTTTGTGTCTGACCTCTTTCACTCAGTGGAATGTCCTCAGTTCATACTCATTGTTTAAAAATTCCAACATGATAGAAAAGTATAATAAAGAAACTAAAAAATATTCTGTAATTCCACCTGCCATTGATGGAAGACTGTTAACAGTGTGGTGATAGTTGCTGTCCCCCTTGTCTCCCACATAAATGCGTTTACACTCTTCGCACCTTTTACTTGAATTTGGTTTTTCACTTAAGACTTGTGAAACAGCGTCCTGCGTCAACACACATATATACTGTATGGTATTTTATTATATGGTTTTAGTCTAGGTTGTTTAACAAACCTGTTGATGGATATCTTTCTACTCACCCCTCTCCCCTGCTCCGCCCAATTCTTTGTTAAATAGAACAATTTACATCCTAATCTGCTGAATGTGAATGACTTTGGAAAATCCCAATATTGGAGAAAAATAAACATATTACTCTGAAGTCAGCTTGGTTACACAGGGAAATTCGTACATTAATAAGAGCTAGATAAACTTTGAGGTTGCCTGTAATTTCAGATTCTTTATTGGGATTAGTACCACCATCACACCATCATGGTAGTTCTAGGGGTATAGAGGCAAATGTCTAGGACTGAGAATTAGGAGGCCTGGGTTTAGCCTTCATTTTGCTAAGGACTAGCTCTGGGCCTTCGGAAAGTTCTTATCTCTTCAGATTTCAGTTTCTTCATCTGTGAAATGAGGTCAATGGGCTAGTTGGTTACTATCAGTGAGGTCATTGCCCAGTTTACAATGATTCCCCTTCTGCAGGAACAGCTCTGCTTCCTTAGGGTAGGCCCCCAGTAGCTATGTCATATTATGAGACCCTCCCTTCTCAGTCATATCCGATTGTTCTAGTGGAAGCCATTTGTCACAAGTCAATCCAAACAAAATCCTTCTTTAGGATTTTTGAAAGTGAACCACAGAAAGTATGGGCAGTTCCTCTCTTGTGGTGGGGAGATGTGAGAAGTGAAACTTGGTAGCCATTGGTAACCATATTATTAATGAATCAAGGTTCTAATTTGGAGAGGGAAGGGGTGAGGCTCCCGTGCTATGGGTTAGTGAAAGAGTATTCACATAAAAAAGGAGCTACCTCTCGATGCAGTGTGAGCTCCTGAATTGTGTCCTGGAATAGAGAAAGGATAGTGAAAGAACTGGTAATCCAAGTAAAGTCTATAGTTAATAGTATTGTTAGTAACCCATGTTAATTTTTTAGTTTTAACAAAGATGTCATGTTTATGTAAGATGTTGACATTCGGGGAAACAGGCTGAGAACTCTCTAAACTATCTTTGCAATATCAACATCAGATGCTTCCTGATATGATGCAATGAGAAGGATACAATATCACTTATGTGGTATTCTTTTTAAAAAATGTATACCTGAATTTAAACATTAGGAAATATCACTGAGAGACATTAGATGGTGCCCTTCAAAACTGTCAAGGTCATGAAAGACAAAGAAAGATAGGAATTCTCCCAGATTGGGGAAACTTAGGAGACATGAAAACTAAATGAATGAATGATCCTGAATTCCATCCTGGACCCCAAAAAGATCATTAGTAAGGTAATTGGAAACATTTGAATAAGGTGTGTGTATTTGCTAATAGTATTGTAGCAATACTAATTTCTTTTTTTTTTTAATTTTATTTATTTATTTATTTATTTGGAGAGCACAAGCGAGGGGGGAGGCAGAGGGAGAAGCAGACTTCCCCCTCAGCAGGGAGCCCAACGTGGGACTTGATCCCAGGACCCCAGGGTCATGACCTGAGCCAAAGGCAGATACTTAACCAACTGAGCCACCCAGATGCCCCTGATTTCTTGGTTTTGATCAATTATTTTGTGGTCATAAAAGATGTTAACATTTTGGAAAGCTATAGGAACAGTAGAGGAATTTTTTGTCCTACTTTTGCAATTTCTTTTTAAAGTCTGAAATTATTTCACAATTCAAAGTTGAAAAGCGTACCGAAAGGTGATATTGGCATAGAGTAGGCGGCTCCACACACCCATCCCTCCACAGAAACATTAACAAAGAAAAAAAATCAGAAACTGTTAAAGCCAACTTTGTCAGAACTCTGGAAAATAGTAAAAAATTTGGAGCAACCAAGCAAATGCTGAATTAAGAAAAAGAACTTGAGGGCGCCTGGGTGGCTCAGGCGGTTAAGCGACTGCCTTCGGCTCAGGTCATGATCCCGGAGTCCCGGGATCGAGTCCCACATCAGGCTCCCCGCTCAGCGGGGAGTCTGCTTCTCCCTCTGACTCTCCTCCCTCTCATGCTCTCTGTCTCTCATTCTCTCTGTCTCAAATAAATAAATTAAAAAAAAAAATCTTAAAAAAAAAAAAAAGAAAGAAAAAGAACTTGAAAGTAGTAGGAAGTCTCTGTGGCATTTTTCCTTGCCCTTGCCCCACCCCTCCCTGGTGAAGTGGCAGTCTTGAAGATAGCAGCCTAAGTTCCCAGTGTGGGACTTTGGCCTTGGTTCTGGAGAGAGCAGAGCTGCCCTTATTGGCAAATCATTGTGTTTGTCTGTTCTACTCTCTCTGAAGACTACCTGAAGGATTAACACAAGGTGTTTCTGTGTTTCTTCTAACTCAGAAATTACTCAGGGCAGAAGAGTGGTGGACATTGCTCAGACATTGTAAGGTGAATAAAAAAACCTACAGTTGGGATTACAGTTGAGACATACAATAGACTGCCTGCAGCTTAGGAAGAAAGCTGGGGCTTTTTCTGGAAAATTAGGACATTCAGAAAAGCCCACATATATACTGGGGAATCTAGAAAGCCACATACATGCCCAAGACAGGACACATCATCAGGGAAGACCCAGGCAGACCCCATCTTTCAACTCGGGATTATCTCTAGGCTTGGTGCAAATAGCAGGTGAAGGCTAAGGCAGAGTTTTAAGAAGCCTGGCTAAGTAGGTTTTTTTTTTTTTTTTTTTTAAAGCTTTATTTATTTATTTGTCAGAGAGAGAGAGAGTGAGCACAAGCAGGGGGAGTGGCAGGCAGAGGGAGAAGCAGGCTCCCTGCTGAGCAAGGAGACCGATGCTGGACTCGATCCCAGGACCCTGGGATCATGACCTGAGCTGAAGGCAGATGCCCAACGACTGAGCCACCCAGCCATCCCAAAGCCTGGCTAAGTGTTAAAAGAGTGCCCCAACACAACCGATCTGCAAAGAATGGGAGAGAGGTTTATTTTTTGTTTGGCTGGTGTTTTAACTCCTGGCATCAAGGAAATATCTTTCAAAGGACTAGCTGAACACAGGTAAGAAACAGAGACGTCAGTGACCATCTACAGCAAGGAATACAGTCTCTACAAAAAAATAGTTTGGAAAAATCACAGATGGACAGCTGTGGCCTTCAGTAATCAAGAACAGCAAACCCAAGGTGCCTGGGTGGCTTAGTTGGTTGGGCAACTGCCTTCGGCTCAGGTCATGATCCCGGAGTCCTGGGATCGAGTCCCGCATTGGGCTCCCTGCTCAGCAGGGAGTCTGCTTCTCCCTCTGACCCTCCCCCCTCTCATGTGCTCTCTCTCTCATTCTCTCTCTCTCTCTCAAATAAATAAATAAAATCTTAAAAAAAAAAAAGAACAGCAAACCCTGGAGAAGGAAGAAAGTCTGATTTCCAGAGTTACCATATTATAATATTCAAATGTACAATTTTCAATTAAAAAATCACAAAATTATACAAAGATGCAAGAAAGTATGGCCTATTTAAGAGACAAAAATAAACTGACAGAAACTATGAAGAAGACCAGACATTGGAGTTACTAGACAAAGACTTTAAATTGACAGTGTTAAATATGCTCAAAGATCTAAAGGAAAACAGAAAAATAATGTAAGAACACAATGGAAATATCAGTAAAGAAATAGAAATTATAAGAAGGAGCCAAATAGAAATCCTGAAGCTGAAAATTACAGTAACTGAAAAAAAAATTTCCCTAGACAGGTTCAACAGCAGATTGAGCAGGGAGAAGAAACAAATCAGTGAACTTAATGATAGGACAATTGAAATTATCCATATTGAGGAGCAGAAAAGAAAAAGGAAAGTGAACAGAACCTAAGATACTTGTGGGTACCATCAAGGCAACCAACATAATATGTTTTGGGAGTCCTAGAAGGAGGAGACAGAGAAAGAGGTAAAGAGATTACTTAAGGAAATAGTGATCAAAAACTTCCCAATTTGATGACTCTGTATGTCCAGGGAGCTCAACAAACTCCAAGTATGATAAAATCAAAGAAATTCATACTGAGACACATTATAATTAAACTGTCAAAAGACAAAGACAGAATCTTGAAAGCAGTAAGAGAGAAGAAACTCATTATGTTCAAGGGATTTTTAATAAGACTAACAACCAATTTCTTAAGCAGAAGGCAATAATTAAAATGTTTGAGGGGCGCCTGGGTGGTTTAGTTGGTTGAGCGGCTGGCTCTTGGTTTTGCTCAGGTCATGATCTCTGGGTCCTGGGATCAAGCCCTGCATCAGACTCAGTGGGAGTCTGCTTGAGGAATCTGTCTCCCTCTACCCTCCCCCTGCCTGCACACATGTGTGCTCTCTCTCTCTCTCAATAAATAAATGGATCTTTAAAAAAAAATGTAGGGGGGGCGCCTGGGTGGCTCAGATGGTTAAGCGTCTGCCTTCGGCTCGGGTCATGATCCCAGGGTCCTGGGATCGAGCCCCGCATCGGGCTCCCTGCTCAGCGGGGAGCCTGCTTCTCCCTCTCCCACTCCCCCTGCTTGTGTTCCCTCTCTCTCCTCCCATCAAATAAATAACTAAAATCTTAAAAAAAAAAAAAAAGTGTTAAAGGGAGTTCTCAGGTCCAATTTCATAGGCCATACAAAGAAATAAAAATCTTGGGCAAATGTAATTATATAGGTAAATAAAAAACCAGTATTACTGCATTTTTTATTTATGACTCTACTTTTAATTTCCTATTGATTTAAAAATCAAATGCCAAAAAAATCATAAATCTATGTTGTTGGCACATGAAGTGAAAAATTCAAGATGTGTAACGGTATAATTGAAAATTGAAAACTATCATTTTTGTAAAAAAAAGTGTGTGTGTGTGTGTGTACATGTGTGTATGCACACGGATCAGGCCTGTATATCTGTGGGCATAGAACATCTCTAAAAGGGTATATAAGAGCACTGATAAGTCGTTTCTCTTATAATTTTGCCGGCTAGATGGACATGCTCTCAGCAGCTAATTCTTGTTCCTTGTCTCAAATCTGCTACTTTTTTCATTTCTCCATTTCCAGAAAGGTAATACCACTTATCCATTGATTATGACAGAATAGTGGAAATCAGGTTTGTTTCTTCTTGTTTCCTCACCCAAGCCCCATTAAATTGATCATTAAATCCTGTTCATTTTATCTCTAAAATATATCTCAACTTTACTTCCATTTCAGAAGATGTTGACTGTCCCCAAATGTTTGTTCTTTTCATCCTTGGTCATAGAACTCTTGAGTTTTTGCTGGTTCTCTAGTCTCTAGAGTGACCGTTTTATTTCTCAACACTCCTTGCAACCAGATGGGGCCGTGTGAGTAAGTTCTGTCCAGTGAATTTTCACTAAAAGCATCATGTTTCATTTCTAAAAATGCTCTTAAAGGGAGGGGACATACCTTTTTCCCTCCCTTTCTCATTCTTGTTGGCTGGAATGAAAACAGTATGGCTGGAGTTAGAGCAGCCCTCTTGGACTAGGAGGTGCAAGTCACATGTTGAGAAACAGGATAGAGGGAATCTGGTCCTTGGTAATTGTGGAGTTGCTAATCTAATGCTAGGTTGACTATGTGCAGACTTCAGTTATTTTTTTAAAAACCTTTTATTTAAATTCAATTTATTTTAACTTATTTTTTTAAAAGATTTTTATTCATTTATTTGACAGAGAGAGACGCGAGAGAAGGAACACAAGCAGGGGGAGTGGGAGAAGGGGAGGGAGAAGCAGGCTTCCTGTTGAGCAGGGAGCCCAATGCGGGGCTCGATCCCAGAACGCTGGGATCACAACCTGAGTCGAAGGCAAACGCTTAACAACTGAGCCCCCCAGGAACCCCTTAAATTCAATTTAGTTAAGATATAGTGTATTGTTGGGCACCTGGGTGGCTCAGTTGGTTAAGCGACTGCCTTCGGCTCAGGTCATGATCCTGGAGTCCCTGGATCGAGTCCCGCATCGGGCTCCCTGCTCAGCGGGGAGCCTGCTTCTCCCTCTGACCCTCCCCCCTCTCATGTGCTCTCTCTCATTCTCTCTCTCTCAAATAAGTAAATAAAATCTTAAAAAAAAAAGATATAGTGTATTATTAGTTTTAGAATTTCGTGATTCATCAGTTGCATATAACACCCTGTGCCCTCCTTAATGCCCATCACCCAATTACACAGACTTCAGTTATATGAGAGGGACATAAACATCTGTCTGTCCAAGTCACTGTAATTTGGAGTTTTCTGTCACAGCTATTCCTAATTCCAGTGATAAAATATCTCTCCATTTCGACCATCAGCCCCTTGGTCCAAGCCCAACACATCCGCCTGAACTATTGCATTAGTGTCTTGACTGTTCCAGCCACATCCAATCTTGACCACTCTCTCCATTAAATTCTACACATTCCAACCAGAGTAGATCTGTAACTACACATGAAGGAGCAAATCACTCTCTTGTTTATAATCCTTTAATGAATATTCATTAGTTTTAGAGTAAGTTGGAAATTCTCAACACAGCCTGTGCAATCTTTCATTATCTCACCCCTGAAACTTCAGCTCATCTCTTTTCCCCCTTATTCTCTGGCTTTCAGTCATGTTGAAGCTTCAAAGATCCTATTCCCCCCTACTGTTATATTTATCTTAAATTTTCTTCCCCCAGTCCTTATTGCCTAACTAACTTCTACTAATCATTCAGGTCTCTGAGAAAATGTAATTTCTTCAGGAATTGTAGTCAGGGGCCATTACTAGACTTCCTCATCGCATCATAAACTTGAAAAAATAGTCTTTACTTCCACTTACATAATTATTTTTGCAATTGTTCACTTAATGTTTCAAATAGTATATAGGCCTAATGTACCTTCAGATGTATTCTGATTTTTTTTTTGGTTTTGCTTTTCTTAAAATTAAACTTGAAGAACTTTAGTTAGTACAGCTTCTTTTCGGTTTGTCACAGGTCCTACCCAGTCATTCCATTTCACAAACTTATGTTTCTTTCCCTTGTCCTCTAGGCCTTTGTATCTTTGGCCTGTCTCCATTAAACTAGAAGCTCCATTAGGGTAAAGATGTGCTTGTCTTCCACATCACTCTTTGCCCTCTACCTTAATATGCTTGGGGCATATCAAAAGCTGTGGAAATCTTGTCAAATGAATGAAGGCAATGAATGAACTGCCCTTGTCATAATTATTAATAGTCTTTTCCTTCCTTTGGCTTTATTTTCAATATAAGATACTATATGGAGATAAGTATGGGGAAGTAACCACTTGGCGACTATTTCAAAACAATTTTGAACAAATTTAGCACAAGATTCTGAACTTTAAAGCCAACCTTCACTTTTTTTTTTTTGTTAATGGACTAAATAGAAAGTGAAATCATATGTTTATACTTTTGCAAGTCTCAGTAAGTTTACAAAAGCATTTCATCTGGGTCATTCCATTTCTTGGGATGGGAACTCTGACTTTGCAGTTTTTCTTAAATCTAAAATGTTTCCCAAATGCAAAGTTTATAAAATAGGGGATACTGAGGGGAAGCCCCCTTCTCTTGGATTTCCAAGCTTAACTATGGATGCTTTCAGTTCTATTTTGAACCAACTCTTCCTTCCCTGTTGTATTTTCATCACATTCTTAACATCATTACATCAACATCTTAGCTAAAGCTTATTGAAAAGTACCACTTTTGGAGAATGTGTTCATATGGCGCCATTGTATACAGTTGTGAAATTTGTGCACTGCACCCAGGCACCCAGATGGAGCCAGTAAGGGTTGAAACCCAGCCTATGTTTCCTACTAAGCTGTTGTGCACCCTGGTGTGGGGCTCCCTCAGCCCAGAGGAAGAAGGAACCATATGTGCCAGCAGCAGACCTGTGCTCTTGGGGAGCAAGCGCTTCTCTTTGCTACCCCTAGTCTTGATCTTGCCACAGAGAAGCTGTAAGAGAGAAGGAAGTTATGACCCACAGAGAGGCCAACACTAGTGATGGAGAGAGCGGGATTCTAGGTGGCAAACACTCCTATGTCTTTTCTTGTCTTTTTTCTTTTTTAAGATTTTATTTATTTATTTATTTATTTATTTATTTGTTTGTTTGTTTGTTTATTTATTTATTTATTTAAGAGAGATAGAGCGTGTGAGCAGGAGGAGGGGGTAAGAGTAGAGGGAGAAGGACAAGCAGACTCTCCGCTGAACATGCAGCGCCATGGGGGGCTTGATCTCACGACCCCGAAATCATGACCTGAGCTCATCAAGAGTCTGATGCTTAACCAGCTGAGCCACCCAGGCACCCCTGTCTTTTATTGTCTTAATCAGAAGGCCACATTTCTGGTTTCCCTAAGGTTTGGTAGTTTTTTCAATTAAATGCCCCCCTTTTTATATTATGCTAAGTGAAATAAGTCCGTCAGAGAAAGTCAATTATCATATGATCTCACTGACATGTGGAATTTAAGAAATAAGGCAGAGAGGGAAAAATGAAACAAAACGGAACCAGAGAAGGAGACAAACCATAAGAGACTCTTAATCATAGGAAACAAACAGGGTTGCTGGAGGGGAAGGGGGTAGGGTAGCTGGGTGGAGATGGGGTAACTGGGTGATGGATATTGGGGAGGGTATGTGTTGTAATTAGCACTGGGTATTATATAAGACCGATGAATCACAGATCTGTATCCCTGAACCAAATAATACATTATATGTTAATTAATTGAATTAAAAAAAAATTCCCCCCTTTTTGCCTTAGCTAGATTGGTTAACTTTTCATTTCTTACTGAATATCTTAGATTTCTTCTGGTTCTGACATAAAGTACAATAGCCATAGGATCAGCTGGGACAGATATCTACAGTGGTATTACAGTAAATGTTTCACAACCAGCTATGATTTCCATGGTGTAAATACTGTGACATGGCTAATTTCAATCTACCAATGTGATGTCATTGAATCACATAACTGGTTCTTCTTTTTAATTTATTTTTAATTTACTTTTTAAAAAGATTTTATTTTTATTTATTTGACAGAGAGAGAGCACAAGCAGGGGGAGTGGCAGACAGAGGGAGAAGCAGGCTCCCAACTGAGCAAGGAGCCTGATGTGGGGCTTGATCCCAAGACCCTGGGATCATGACCTGAGCCGAAGGCAGCTGCCCAACCAACTGAGCCACCCAGGCGCCCCCACACAACTGGTTCTTGTGAGTGTGTATGAGCTGGCTCCCCCAGACTCCTGGAAAGCTTCCATTAGGCCCAACTTTGTCCACTGATGGGGTATGTGAATGCTGTTGGTCACCAAGTGGTAGACCCACTGAATATGACTTCAGATATGCTCTGTTTAGCCTGTAAGTGTTTAAAATATTTGGGGTTAGTTGCCAGAATTTAAATATCATGATATTATACCTAAAAACACATATTCCTACTTTTTCATGAGAAATGGGAATATATTGAAATATTGGACAAGGTGCTCAGAAAGGTTCAATGATGTATCCATGGTGACATGGAGATTATCTAAGGTGACATGAAGCATGAGTACCTGAACCAGAACAAGAATTCTGGTCTTGTGACTCCCAAACCAAAGCTTGTGCCACTTTTTCAGATTGCCCTCTTACTGCCGTGTCCGTTATCATCTTTACTACCGTTTCTTGCTTGGCATTTTCTTTGCAACTGGTATTTTCTCTTTACAAAGCATTTATGTGACCTAGCGTTGTTAAACCAGGTGAATCGTGGCAAAGATTCTGTGCGTTGACCTAACTCTTTTCCCTGTTCACTTTTACATTTTAGAATACGATTGCTCTTTTTGTACACATAATGGGGGTCCACTTTAAAGAAGGAAGAGGAGAAGGAGAAGAAGAAGAATATAACAAAGGACAGGGAAAAGTGAAAAACTACCCCTGGGGTGCTTGGGTGGCTCAGTCAGTTGAGTGTTGGATTCTCGGTTTCAACTTAGGTCATGATCTCAGGGTCATGAGATCGAGCCCTGCGTTGGGTTTTGAGCTCAGTGCAGAGTCTGCTTGAGCTTCTCTTCCACTCCCTTTGCCCCTCCTCCGCCCTGCACACTCTGTCTCTAAAAAAAAAAAAAAAAAAAGGAAGAAAGAAAGAAAAAAGAAAAACTGCCCCTAAACCTACCATTTAACCCTTGTCATAAGAGAGAACATTACTTCCAACATCCTATGTACATACAGAAAAGACTTTA
Organism: Mirounga angustirostris; assembly: GCF_029215605.1. NCBI lineage: Eukaryota > Metazoa > Chordata > Mammalia > Carnivora > Phocidae > Mirounga > Mirounga angustirostris. The sequence continues at coordinate 121,067,073 of NW_026991714.1, forward strand.
GTCAGGAATGGGATCATTCTCAGTGTGCTACTTTAATCCTATTTAAATTTGACAAAAGAAAAAGGAACTAAAGTGAAGCAGTAACAAAAGTGAAAGTGAGGGAATTGAACTTTAAATGTTTGTTTATTACCAGGAGCATTAGTTTTAGGACACCTGGGTTGCTCATTCGGTTAAGCATCTGCCTTCGGCTCACGTCATGATCCTGGGATCCTGGGGTCCTGGGATAGAGCCCTGCATTGGGCTCCCTGTTCATTGAGGAGAGTCTGCTTTTCCGTTTGCCCAGCACCGCCCCCCCAACCATGTGCTCACTCTCTCAATAATAAAGAAAGTCTTTTAAAAAAAGCCAAAAACCAAGGAACATTAGTTCTTTAAAGATACTCCTAACATTTTGAAAAAAACTAATAAGCATTGGGAGTTTTGAGTCATCATGGGTTTTTTTTTCACTTTCACATTGCACTTTCAGAGTGTCTTTCATGCCCTCCTAGGAGAGCTAAGAACATCAGTACACTAAACAGTCCTCTATCTCCTCTTTCCTCTGCTGAGTCTAGTTGGTTCATTTCATTTTTATGTGGTTATGGTTTTTAATATTTACATTCTGTTTTGTAACCATAATTTCCACAGTTGGTTAATCATCTTTGTTCTATATTCAGTGTTCTGTACCAGTTTTGTTTTTTTTTTAATCATCTCTTCTTCATTCTTGAGTTCTTTGCTTTAATTCCTCTCTGGTTTATGTGGATTTCATCATCAAGTAGCCTCTCTTCCCCAAGAGTATATTATAGTAGCTGTATGCCTTGAGTATTTGTAGTGTTGAGAATGTCTTTCCATTACCTCAAAAAAATAGCCTGGCTGGATAAAAAATCTTGAGTCATACTTTTTTTTTTCTTAGAACTTGGTGGATATTGCTGTTTTGTCTTTTTTTTTTTTTTTTTTTTTTAAGATTTTTATTTATTTGAGAGAGAGAGAGAGAGCATGAGAGGGGGGAGGGGCAGAGGGAGAAGTGGGCTCCCCTAGGAGCGGGGAGCCCGATGTGGGGCTTGATCTCAGGACCCTGGGATCATGACCTGACCCGAAGGCAGATGCTTAACCGACTGAGCCACCCAGGCACCCTGCTGTTTTGTCTTTTGACAAAAGGTACTGAATGTGGTCTTTAACCATGGCTTCTCCATTTATCTCCTTTTCAGTTGAGTCATCATTGGATATTTTTTCTAAGGAAGGTTCATGTGAACCCTGAGTTTGTTTATTTTCATATTTGAGATGTTTGCTTGTTACCATTATAGATGAATGACAACTTGTGTTTACTGATGTTTCAGTACCTCTGGCATGGAATAAGACCAGGGGAGTTTGAAGCCTTCTTGGCTTACAAAAACAAAAAAATAAACAAAAACCCTCGTAAATTACTTATTTTTCTTGCTTGTTTTCCTGAAGAATTGTTCATCCTTAAAGTTCAGTTACACCTGGGATATATCTCAATGTTGCTTGTGCTCTTTTATTGTTTAAACATGTGTGCTCCTTTAATATGCAGATTTGACTCTTAACATCAGGGAAATTTTCTTTTGGAACTTTAAACAATTTTTTCTGTATGATTGGTTAGGTTTGCTGCTTCAGTGATGTCTGTTGTCATTATGTCAGAGTGTTTTGGTCTGTCTTCCATTTCTATTATCTTCTCTCTGCTTATTTTAATGTCTTTGAACTTTTCCTTGCATTTGTTGAAAAGCAAAACTAAAGCCTATTTATTGCATTAATAATTCAGTTTTCAGGAAATATGTATTATTTCTCCTCTAGTTTATATTTTCTTAATAGTTCTTCAGTAGTATGCTTTGGCCCTTTATTTGTTTCTTTAACCTCTGTCTCCCTTTTCTTTTTTTTTTTTAAAGATTTTATTTATTTATTTGACAGAGAGAGGGTGAAAGCAAGAGAGGGAACACAAGCAGGGGGAGTGGGAGAGGGAGAAGCAGGCTCCCCACCGAGCAAGGAGCCTGATGTGGGGCTCGATCCCAGGACCCTGGGACCATGACCTGGGCCGAATGCAGACGCTTAACGACTGAGCCACCCACGTGCTCCTCTGTCTCCCTTTTCATCTCATTCTGTTGTTTTATCATCTTATCATTTTCTTCATTTCTTTGTTGTAGCGTATTTGCATAGCTGCCATGCTTTTGAAAATCTTCTCATGCTTAATATGTGGAGCTATTTCCAGACCTTCCATTTGCTCACATATAATTTGGTGAATTCTTCCTTCTGCTTTACCTATTTTTCTTTTCTTCAAGTATCACCTTGAGGGCAACTTTTAACTAGTTTGAGGGTGTGAGGAGAAGGGGAGGGACTGCTCAGCTGAGCTGTGCCCAGGGAAGATCCATCCCTGGAAGAAGATTCTAGATTTAGAGTCAGATAGTCTCATCAGCAATAACACGCATGGGTAACCATACCAGCAGGGTCCATCATGTGTCACAGGAGTCCCTCACAGTAATGAAATAGCTGTGTGGTGAGTAACACTTTATTGAGCATTCACTCTGTGCCAGACATTGAAAAAAAAAATTAGCTACCTTTATTATGTATTTATGATGCCACGTCTGTGCTAAGTGCATTATATATTATTTTATTTACTCAATACAACAATATGAAATACATTTATCAGCCCCTATTTTTTGAGTGAGGGAGCTGAGGCTTAGAGAAGCTACCTAATTTGCCAGAAGTCATACAGCTAATAATGACAGAGTTGAGCTTTGAAACCATGTCTAAACCATAAATGCTTAGTATGGAACGATTCTTTTATCGGGAAATTTGATGTAATATTGGGCAATACTTGTAGAATTTTGCTCCACTGTGGCTTGCATGTAATCTATTAAAAGCTCAGTAGTGGGTTGGTATTGGGGAGGGTGGCATGTTCTTGAGACTGTATGCACAACAAGGGGACCATTGAAAATTTGGAGTTTGGGTTTGTTTTGCTTTACCTGCTGTTATTTTAATAAATTAGGCAAGGTGCTTATTAAAGGATTGCCCAGTGGGGGGAAAAAAAAAAGCTGAGCAGTGTTTCTTTCCTAAAAGTAAGTCTAATTTATAGATGAAATATGATATAGACTTGCTTCAAAATAATGTGAGTGGGGAGGGGACACTGGGTGAGGGAATAAATGGAAGAAGATTGGGGCGCCTGGGTGGCTCAGTCGTTAAGTGTCTGCCTTCGGCTCAGGTCGTGATCCCAGAGTCCTGGGATCGAGCCCCGCATCGGGCTCCCTGCTCAGCGGGAAGCCTGCTTCTCCCTCTCCCACTCCCCCTGCTTGTGTTTCCTCTCTCGCTGTGTCTCTCTCTGTCAAATAAATATAAAAAAAATCTTTAAAAAAAAAATGGAAGAAGATTGGCCATAGGCTGATAGGTGAAGCTGGGTGACTTGAAGCTTGGAGGCTCATTGTATAGACTTAAATAATAATTGCTCAATTAGTGATTTTTCACCATAGTGGCTCTTGAAAAAGTGATACCACTTTTTAAGCAGCAATTCCTTTGCTTTTTGTGACTTTTTGTCATTATACCAGAACTGGGAGAGAATCAATTTTTATTGTTCCATCCACGCAATCTGTAGTCCTTTGTTACAGCAGCCTTCGCAAACGAATACACTTACCTAAGTTTGTTTTCCTTGTTCATTTAGAAGAAACATTTTTAGGAATGGATTACACTCATTGAGTGAAGGATAGCTGTACTTTTCTCTCTCTTTTTGGATATGTTTGAAATTTTCTGTAACGAAAACTTCAAAAATGTTAAAAAATATTTCTGGCCAACATGCTCTCAAGTAGAATATTATTGATCTCCAATGACCTACTTTGATCATATGTGAATAAGAATCATTCAAAGGGGTGGTATTTAAAATAAGTAATAGCTGGTCAGTGGGGGAAGTTCTGTCCCTTTCTTGGATGAGAGCCTGATACTAATGGTTTTGGGTGCCTATGAATAATAATCTGAGATTTGGATCTTAACCATCTCTTATACATGGGTCAAGATTACTTCAAGATTAAGTTTGGTTGCTTCTGCACCTTATGACCCATCCATAAGGTCTATTTCCTCTTCAGGGGCTTTGGTTTTCAGAAAAGGCAATGTGGCAAAGGGGTTCAGAGCAATTTTCCGGAGTCAACAGACCTGAGTTAGAGAGCTGGACTACTTACTATCTGGGTGCTTGATCTTAGATGCATTGTCTTCTCTAAATTCCACTTTCTTTATCTGTAAAATGGGGCTCATGACACCTGTCTTTTTTTTTTTTTTAAAGATTTTTTATTTATTTATTTGACAGAGAGAGATACAGCAAGAGAGGGAACACAAGCAGGGGGAGTGGGAGAGGGAGAAGCAGGCTTCCCACTGAGCAGGGAGCCCGATGCGGGGCTCGATCCCAGGACCCTGGGATCATGAGCTGAGCTGAAGGCAGACGCTTAACGACTGAGCCACCCAGGTGCCCCATGACACCTGTCTTTTATGATTGTTGGAAGGAGTAAATGATGTATATATATATGTGTATATATATATGTATACATATATATATAATGTACTTAGCACAATGCCTGGCCATTTTTATTATGTTGTCTTAAAAAGATGTGGCACTTCAGAATGACTAAATCTTTGGCTTATGTCCATTTGACCTGACCTGGTCTGAACTATCATTTTTGTCATTTTCAGTGTGTTACCACTTCTCTTAAGGTGACTAAAGTCAGCAGGCATCCTTCCCTTTATTTCACAATTTTAAGCCTCATGTGAACATCAGGAAATAAACAGATTTCAACATGCTAGGGAAATAGGAAGGTTCAAATAGGAAGAACGTCTACCTATCATAGAAACCCAACAGAGGTAAAAGATTCATTCATCCATTCAACAAACAGAGTGCCCAATATATAGCAAGCACTATTCTATATGATGGGGATATAGCAATAGACAAAAATGACAAAAAATCCCAGCTTGGGAATAAAAGTTACATTCATGTGGAGTGTTGATGCTATGCATCTGGTAGGTGTTGTTTATGGAGTATGCATAGTGAGTAGGAAGCACATGGTAAGTTTCCTGCTGTTGAACCAGTGATCGAATTGCTCATAAGAATATAAAATTATGTGTGCTAGATGTACATGTGCTTTGCCCATAGGAGGGGTCCAATAAATGAGGCATGAGTAAATGAATGTGAATAATTGAAAGGTTAGTAAAACTCAGAAAAATAGTGTGGTTTCTAGGTGTAAAGGTTTAGGTTGCATGGTTCATGGATATATATTTTATTTATTTATTTATTTATATTTTAAAAAATTTTAAATTAATCTCTACACCCATTGTGGGGCTTGAGCTCAACCTCAAGATCAAGAATTTCATGCTCCACTGACTGAGCCAGCCAGGTACCCCAGTTCATGGATATAACCTCTCTTTAACCAGTGATATATATTATACCTTTTTTTTTTTTTAAAGATTTTATTTATTTAACAGAGAGAGACAGAGTGAGAGAGGGAACACAAGCAGGGGGAGTGGGAGAGGGAGAAGCAGGCTTCCTGCTGAGCAGGGAGCCCAACGTGGGGCTCCATCCCAGGACCCTGGGATCATGACCTGAGCCGAAGTCAGACGCTTAACGACTGAGCCACCCAGGTGCCCCAGATATATATTATGCCTTAATAAAACTTCTTTTTTGAAAAAGCAATTAAGGGAGGAAAAAAAAAAATCCCAACCCTACAGGATAGAAGTCAGTATCCGCATCCTTCATAGGAGGAAAGTGAGACTCAGTTAAGTATAATTTGCTCTAGGTCTCATAGCTGATAAGTGGCAGTGATAGAATTTGAATGCAGTTCTAAAGTCCATTCTCTTTTGACTGTTTTGGGTGTAAGCTTTCTTGGCAGCTTGGTGGTAACATATTAAAAGAAGAACTTGTTCACTCAAATTTGTCTTTAATTGGTAGAATGGGTATTTATCATCCTATCTATTCTCAGTGAAGAAGGAAAGTGAACTAAATCAGTCTGAGATACCCTTTCATATTCCTTTCTGCATCCTCTTTCCACCTCTTCTTACTCTTCCTTTCTATTATTTAGAGGGTGGTTTCCTGGTTCATATTTGAAGAAATGGAAAAGTCCAGGCTTGGGTTATTACTAGTGTAGTCTCCCCTTGTCCACGGTTTTGATTTCCACAGTTTCAGTTACCCAGGGTCAACTATGGTCCGGAAGGTGATGATCCTCCTTCTGTGTATTGTCAGAAGGTCAGTAGTGGCTTGGATGCTACATTACAGTGCTTATGTCTTTCACTTCACTCATCTCATCATGTAGGCATTTTATCATCTCACGTCATCACAAGAAGAAGTGTGAGTACAGTACGATAAGAGAGCTTGAGAGAGAGACCACATTCACATAACTTTTATTACAGGGTATTGTTACAATTATTCTATTATTAGTTATTGTTGTTAATCTCTTACTGTGCCTGATTTATAAGTTAAACTTTATCATAGGCATGTATGTATAGGAAAGAACATAATATATAGGTTTCAATACTGTCTGTGGTTTTAGGCATCCACTTGAGGTCTTGGAATGTATCTTTTTAGTTGCTCTCACCTATGAATTCTCTTTGCGTGCCTACTCCAGTTTAAGGTAGATGTGGATTTTGCTATCAAGAGTCTTAACAAATAGTGTACTCAGAGAGTCTCTTCTCTCAGGAGGCCCAGACTCTTCAGATATTGTTAACTTCTCATGAAAGAATCAACCAGGCAACCTGAAGGAGCCAGCGACAGTCCATTTATATGGCCAGTGTAGCAAATGACCTAGCAAACTGTATGCAAGTATAAAAACAATGTGTCATTTCTTCAAGTTACAATTGATATGTACTAGTTTTTAATAAATTTATAAATTTCACTGCAATATTTTCTGCATTCTAAATCTAGTCCATAATTGTGCATAGACTGAGATTGCATAGCTTTTTTCTTTTCTTTTTTTTTTTCCTTTCTCTCTTCTTTTTAAGGAGGGTATCACTCATACAACTTGGGTTTCAGTTGTACTCACAAGTGATAAGTAAACGAAAATTCCATAGAAAAAATGGAAATCAGGCTATATAGGTAAGAAAGAGTATGATAAAACCGCACTCTTTTAAGCATAGAATCAGAAAGTCAACCCAAGAAAAAGAGCATCTTTCAGAAAGAAATATCAAAGTGAATAAGAAGTCATTTTCTAGCTCTAGCAAGTGAAAAGGAGAATAAGAGAGAATATTATCACCAATAGATAATGTCTTTAAACTAATAGGATGGCAAATAGAGAGACCCTTAAATATTTATATTCATTTAAAAAACTTCCATTGTTCAGAAAAAAATCCTCTGTGATCAGAAAACTAGAATAAGGGATTCCTGGATGGCTCAGTCAGTTAAGCATCTGCCTTTGGCTGAGGTCATGATCCCAGGGTCTTGAGATTGAGCCCTGCATTGGGCTCCCTGCTCAGCAGGGAGCCTGCTTCTCCCTCTGCCCCTTCCTCTGCTTGTGCTTTTTCTCTCCCATGCTTTCTCTTTCTCTCAAATAAATAAATAAAATATTACAAAAGAAAAAAAGAAAACTAGAATAACCTGAAATGGAAAATCAGGCAAACAACAAAGACAGTGAATTGCTGGTTTGAAAAGCAATAGCTCTTAACTACTGAGGTCATTGTCTACTTTGAGAATGTAATGAAAGCCAGCTGCCCTCTTCTTAGAAAAATGCACATACAATCCTCCATATTTTACACACAGTTTCAGGGATTTACAGACATCTTAAAAACCAATCCGTGGACACTCGCATCCTCAAGCTACAGATCCATAGATTGTAGATTAAAACCCCTCTACTCTTTTAAGCATGTCAGTCTTTGTTTTAAAATTCTTTTGGGCAAGAAAATGAAACTAACCAGTTTGTCACATTCTGGTAAATAATAATAGCTATCATTTAAAAAACTTTTACAGTACGACACGGCACTGGACTTGATAGTCTTATATATATCATCTCATTGAATTCTTATAAGTCTTATAATAACCCAGGAAAGTTGATACTTTAGTTGGTCCTTATTTTACAGATGGGGGAACTGAGGCTGACTTAAAGAAGTTAAATAACTTCATAAAGGTCACACAGCAGGGCAGGGATTCAAACCCAGCCAGGTTTGTCTGGTAACGAAATTCACCATCCTCTTCTGCTTTTCATTTCCTAGTCTCCCTGTCCCAACTTCTTGTTTTCAGTTGGGTACCACATTTTCACCTTTTCAGTTCTTTTTTTTTTTTTTTTTTAAGATTTTGTTTATTTATTTGAGATAGCGCGAGAGCGAGTGAGAGAGAGAGAGAGAACACGAACGGAAGGGAATGGTAGACAGAGAGGGAGAAGCAGGCTCTCCACTGAGCAGGGAGCCCAATGTGGGGCTTGATCCCAGGACCCTGGGATCATGACCTGAGCTGAAGGCAGATGCTTACTGGCTGAGCCACCCAGGTGCCCCTTTTAGTTCATATTTGAGAATACCTACAGAAACATCTCATCATGTTCCTATGGATGATATTACTGAATCTATTTCTTTAAAAACCCCTTCAGTCAGGTCTCCGCCCAGACTTCACCCACTCAGAGAAGCCTCATCTAAAATAACACCCCAATACCTCATCACTCTATTCCTTTACCTGCCTTATTTTTCTTAATAGCACCTCTCATATCCTGACATGTTATTACATATTTATTTATCATATTATTGTCTGCATCTCCCTCCATGAAAGCAGGGACTCTTTTAATTTACTGATGCAACCTCAGCACCTAGCACACAGCCTAGAACATGGGAGGTGCTCTATCAATATATATTGATGATGGAAAGAGTGAATGAATGAATGTTTGGGGAAACAAGAGGAGAAGCACATATCTGGTCTTTGTTTCTGCTTCACATGGCTCTTACTTCAACAAGGTCAGAACATTCCAGACCAGTGTTTTTCCAGCTGGGACAGGACCTCTCAGGAGAAGTTCTCAGGGAACTCTGGTTAAGACCTGCCAAAGTGGGGTGGCTGTTAGAATGCCTGTTCCCTCTGACCTTCCCACAGCCTTGGCAGTGTCCTCCTTTTTTCCTGTGTTAAAGACTCTTCCCCATAGACCCTTTAAATACCACTGGACCCACGACTGACCTCTCCAAACTCTCCTCATTTGTTTAATCCAATGAGAATCTTTGCCTTTTCAACCGAGAACAATGTCACCACACTCCTGGTTCCTGACATTTTAGAAAGCCAAAAGATGTGGGACAAAAGTCTCACTATAGTTAGCCAGATCAGTTCTGCTCCACTGCTGCAGCTTTTCATAATCTGTCTTCTTTTGCTTGACAAGGATTTTCTTTTCTTTTTTAAAGATTTTATTTATTTATTTATTTATTTATTTATTTATTTATTTATTTATTTATTTATTTGAGAGAGAGTGAGAGCAAGTGTGTGCACACGGGCATGAGTTGAGGGAGGGACAGACGGAGGGAGAGGGAGAGGAAGAGAGAAAGAATCTCAAGCAGACTCTGCGCTGAGCACAGAGCTGGACATAAGGTTCATCTCATGATCCTGAGATCATGGCCTGAGCTGAAGCCAAGAGCTGGACACTTAACTGATTGAGCCACCCAGGCGCCCCTGACCAGGATTTTCTTAATAAAATCAGTGTCATGTACTTTGTTCTCTTGTGGGATTTGAAAATTGGCTTATTAATTTTTTCCTCAGTGTTTTCTTGGGCACTAAAATTAAGACTACTGGTCTTTTAAATGTCCCTTTTATCACATGTTACCATGTGGATATTTTAAAATATTCATTATAAATTTGAAAGCATTTTGGAAGACCAAGTGCTGTGTAATAATTATGACATTTTATTTATCGATTTTAAAAAATATTTTTTAGAGCAGTTTTAGGTTCACAGCAAAATTGAATGGAAGGTACAGAGGTCTCGCATAAACCCCCTGCCCCCACACAGGCATAACCTCCCCAATTTCTCATTTCTTTTTAGTGCTGAATACTATTTCACTGTCTGCGTGTACTGTAGTTTGTCCATTCACCTAGTCAAGGAAATCTCAGTTGCTTCCAAGTTTTGGAAGTTATGAATAAAGCTGCTATAAACGTTCATATGCAGGTTTTTGGGTAGACATATGTTTTCAGCTCATTTGGGTAAATACCAAGGAGCACAGTGGCTGGATTATGTGGTAGGAACATGTTTAGTTTTGTAAGAAATTGCCAACCTGTCCTCCAAAGTGTCTGTATCATTTGGCATTTCCACCAGCAATGAATGAGAATTGCTATTTTCTTTTGTTTTTTCTTAAAGATTTATTTTATTTTTTTAAAGTAGGCTCCATGCCCAGCATGGAGCCCAACGCAGGGCTCAAACCCATGATCCTGAGAGCAAGATCTGAGTTAAGACACTTAACTGCCAGCCAAACGCTGTCAACCTGGTGCTCCAAAGATATTTTTTAATTTTTAAGTAATTTCTACACCCATCATGGGGCTTGAACTTTCAACCCTGAGATCAAGAGTCTCCTGCTTTACTGACTGAGCCAGCCAGGTGCCCTGAGAGTTCCTTTGGTTCCATATCCTGGCCCGCATTTGGTGGTGTTAGTGTTTTGGATTCTGACTGTTCAAATAGGTGTGTAGTGTTATCCCATTTTTGTTTCAATTTGCAGTTTCCTAATGACCAACGGTGTTGAGCATCTTTTCATATGCTTATTTGCCATCTGTATATCTTCTCTAGTGATGTGTTCAGATCTTTTGCCCATTTATTAATCAGGTTGTTCATTTAAAAAATTTTTTTTCTAGTTTGAGTAGAGTTGACACACGATGTTACATTAGTTTCAAGTATAAAACATAGTGATTTAACTTCTCTATACATTATGCTATGCTCTTCACAGTGTAAGATTGTTCATTTTTTACTGTTGAGTTTTAAACTTTGTGTTATTTTGGACAACAGTTCTTTATCAGTATGTCTTTTGCAAATATTTTCTCCCAGTTTGTGGCTTGTTTTCTCATTCTCTTGATATTGTCTTTCACAGAGCAGAACTTAATTTTAATAAAGTCCAGTTTATAAATTCTTTCTTTCCTGGATCATGCCTTTAGAGTTGTATCTAAAAGGTTATCGCCAAAAAAATAAATAAACAAAAATTATCGCCATACCCAAAGTCATCTAGGTTTTCTCCTGTGTTATTTTTCTTTCTTTCTTTCTTTTTTTTTTTTAAGATTTTATTTATTTGACACACACAGAGAGAGAAAGAGCATACAAGAGGGGGAGCAGCAGAGGGAGAGGGAGAAGCAGGCTCTCCCCTTAGCAGGGGAGCCCGATGTGGGGCTCAATCCCAGGACCCCAGGGTCATAACCTGAGCTAAAGGCAGATGCTTAACTGACTGAGCCACCCAAGAGCCCCTCTTATGTTATTTTCTAAGAGTTTTACAGTTTTGTGTTTTACATTTTGGTCTATGATGCATTTTGAGTTAATTCAAAGGGTGTAATATCTGTGTCTGTCTAGAGTCATTATTTTGCATGTGGATGTCTAGTTGTTCCAGCAGCATTTATTGAAAGGATTATTTTTGCTCTCTTGTATTGTCTTGGCTCCTTTGTCAAAGATTAGTTCACTATATTTATGTGGGTCTATTTCTGGACTCTCTATTCTGCCCCATTGATCTACTTGTCTGTTCTTTGACAATACTACACTATCTTGATTACTGCCGCTTTATAGTAACACTTGAAGCTGGGTATTGTTAGTTCTCCAACTTTGTTCTTCTCCTTCAACATTGTGTTGGCTATTCTGGGTCCTTTGCTTCTACATATAAACTTTAATATTGGTATGTCAAAACCCACAAAATAACCTGCTGGGATTTTGATGAGGAGTGACCTAAATTTACAAATCAAGTTGAGAAGAACTGACATCTTAGCAATTTTTTTTTTAAAGATTTTATTTATTTATTTGAGACAGAGAGAATGAGAGAGAGAGAGAGAGCACATGAGAGGGGGGAGGGTCAGAGGGAGAAGCAGGCTCCCTGCCGAGCAGAGAGCCTGATGCGGGACTCGATCCAGGGACTCCAGGATCATGACCTGAGCCGAAGGCAGTTGCTTAACCAACTGAGCCACCCAGGCGCCCCTCATCTTAGCAATTCTGAGTCTTCCTATCTATGAATGATCATGAAATAGCTCTCCATTCATTTAGTTCTTTGATTTCTTTCATCAGAGTTTTGTAGTTTTCCTCTTGTACATATCTTGTTTATATTTTGTTAGATTTATACCTAAGTATTTCATTTTTGGGGGGTAATGTAATATGTAATAATGTAAATGGTATTATGTTTTTTAAGTTTCAAATCCCAAATTGTTCATTGGTTCATTGCTGGTATATAGGAGAGTGATTGATTTTGTATATTAAACTTGAATCCTCAAGTCTTGCTATAATCACTTATTATTTATGGGGGATTTTTTTGTCAGTCCTTTAAGATTTTCTATGTAGATGATCATATCATCTTTGAACAAAGACAGTTTTATTTCTTCATTCCCAGTCAGTATATCTTTCATTTCCTTTTCTTGTCTTATTGCATTATCTAGAGCTTCCAGTATGATGTTAAAAACAAATGTGAGAGGGGACATTTTTGCCTTGTTCTTGATTAGTTAGAGAGCTTTAAGTTTCTTACCATTAAGTGTGATGTTAGTTATAGGTTTATTGTGGTTATTCTTTATTAAGTTGAGGAAGTTATCCTCCTCCTAGTTTCCTGAGCTTTTTTTTTTTTTAATCAGGAATTGGTGTTGAATTTAGTCAGATGCTTTTTCTGCATCTATTGATATGATCATGTGATTTTTCCTCTTTAGCCTCTTGATGTGATAGATCATATTAATTGATTTTTGAATGGTGAACCAGTCTTGCTTACCTGGGACAAATCCCACTTGGTTATGGTGTATAATTCCTTTTATACATTGTTGGGTTCAATTTGCTAATATTTTCTTGAGGAGTTTTGCATCTATGTTTATAAGAGATATTGTTCTGCAGTTTTCTTTTCTTGTAATATCTTTATCTGGTTTTGGTATTAGGGTAATGCTGGCCTCATAGAATGAGTTCAGAAGTATTCCCTCTGCTTCTATCCTCTGAAGGATGATATCCTTTGAAAGAGGATAGAAAATTGATATAGGGGCGCCTGGGTGGCTCAGTCCTTAAGCGTCTGCCTTCGGCTCAGGTCATGATCCCAGGGTCCTGGGATCGAGCCCCCGCATTGGGCTTCCTGCTTGGCAGGAAACCTTCTTCTCCCTCTCCCACTCCCCCTGCTTGTGTTCCCTCTCTCGCTGTGTCCCTCTCTGTCAAATAAATAAATAAAAATCTTTAAAAAAAAAAATAAAAAAAAATAAAAGAAAATTGATATAATATCTTCTTTAAATTTTTGGTAGAATTCACGAGTGGGTCCATCTGGGCCTGGCACTTTCCTGTTTTATTCACTTTCTTTAATAGATACAGACCTATTCAGATTGACTATTTCTTCTTGTGTGAGTTTTGGCAGGTTGTGTTTTCCAAGGAATTGGTTCATTTCATCTAAGGTATCAAATGTGTGGGCATAAAGTTGTTTATAATATTCTTTTATTATCCTTTTAAGGCCCATGGAATCTGTAGTGATGTCCTCTCTTTCATTTCTGGCATTAGTAATTTGTGTCCTTTCTTTTTCTTTAAGTTACTCTGGCTAAATGCTTAGGGGTTTTATTGATCTTTTCAAAGAAGTAGCTTTTGGGTTCATTGATTTTTCTCTGTTGATTTCCTGTTTTCAATTTCATTGATTTCTGTTCTAATTCTTATTATTTATGTTCCTCTATTAAATTAGATTTAATTTGCTCTTCTTTTTCTAGTTTCCTAAAGTGGAAGCTTAGATTATTGATTTTCTAATCTTTTTTTCTAATATCTGCATTCAGTGCTATAAATTTCCCACTAAGCACTGCTTTCACTACATTCCATAAATTTTAATAAAATGTATTTTCATTTTCATTCAGTTAAAAAAATTATTTTAATTTCTCTTCTTTTTTTTTTTTTTTGGACCCATGTGTTATTTAGAATTGTGTTGTTTAATCTGCAAGTGTTTGGGATTTTCCAGTTATCTTTCTGTTGTTGATTTCTAGTTTGGTTCCATTGTGGTCTGAGAGCAGACATTATATGATTTCTTTTTTAAATCTGTTAAAATATGTTTTATAGCCCAGAATATAGTCTATCTTGGTGAATGTTCTATGGGAGCTTGAGAAGAATGTGTATTCTGTTGTTGTTGGATGAGGAAGTCTATAGATGTTGATTATATATAGTTGATTGATGGTGTTGTTAAGTTCACAATGTCCTTATTGATTTTCTGCCTGCTAAGTGTGTCCATTTCTGATAGAGGAGTGTTCAACTCTATGGTAGTAGATTCATCTGTTTTTTCATACAGTTCTATTAGTTTTTGTCTCATGTAGGGGTGCCTGGGTGGCTCAGCAGGTTAAGCATCTGCCTTTGACTCAGGTCATGATCCCAGGGTCCTGGGATCGAGCCCCACATCTAGCTCTCTGCTCAGTGGGAGCCTGCTTCTCCATCTCCCTGCTGCTACCCTTGCTTGTACTCTCTCTCTCTTTGTCAAATAAATAAATAAAATCTTAAAACATTTTTTTTTGCCTTGTGTAGATAGATACTCTGTTGTTAGGTGCATACACATTAAGGATTGTTATGTCTTCTTGGAGAATTGACCCTTTTATCGTTATATAATATCCTTCTTTATTTCTAATAATTTTTCTTGCATTGAAGCCTGTTCTGTCTGAAATTAACATAGCTACTTCTGCTTTCTTATTAGTGTTAGTGTAGTATATTTTTCTTGATACATTTACTCTATCTGTGTCTTTATATTTAAAGTGGGTTTCTTGTAGACAACATATGGGTGGGTCTTGTATTTTGATCTACTCTGATGATCTCTGTCTTTCCATTCATGTATTTATACCATTGATGTTTAAACTGATTACTGATGTAGTTACATTACTTTATTTGTTACTGTTTTCTATTCATTGCCCTTGTTCTTTGTTCCTATTTTCACCTTCCATTATCTAATGTTATTTTACAATTTATAATAGTGTTTGTAGTTATAATTTACTTACTATGTGCAGGTGCTGTGCCAAGAGTTTACTTAGTGCAGTTAACAATCCTATGACATAAGCTATAATGACTAGCACTTACCGTATGTCTGTTAACCTGTTAAACTTGTCATTATCTCATTTAATTCTCTCAACAACCCTATGTCAAAAGTTATGTTATTAGGGGCGCCTGGGTGGCTCAGTTGGTTAAGCGACTGCCTTTGGCTCAGGTCATGATCCCGGAGTACCGGGATCGAGTCCCGCATCGGTCTCCCTGCTCGGCGAGGAGCCTGCTTCTCCCTCTCCCGCTCCCCCCTCTTGTGCTCTTTCTCTCTCTCAAATAAATAAATAAAATCTTAAAAAAAAAAAAAAAAGTTATGTTATTATTCCCATTTTACAGATGAGGGATCTGAGGCTTACTGAGGGCATGTAAGATATAAATTGGAGTCTTGTCTTCTTATTAATTTTCCAAAATAATCCCTAGTGTTTCCATCTTGCCTTGACAAATGGCTTCTTTTAGTTCCTAAGGCTGAGCTTTGTCACTGCTTACCTGTCTCAACAAATAATAACATATGCATATCCTTTCTTTGAATTTGTTTATTCTTTCCTAGAGCGTGAAGGCTTCTCTTGTTCCTGTTAAAATTTTTAAAAAATGTTTTGTGTGTTTGTGTGAGTAGCATTTAGAATGAAAGCTGAGGTATAAAATACATAACAAGTCTCTTCCTTGGTGTTGCTCTCTCTTGTTCATTTCCCCTCCCCACTATAGCAGGACCTTGTTTGTTGGTCCACAGCCTGAGTTTGGTAGTAGATGTCCAGGTAGTGAAGTCTTCCCTCTAATCTCACATCCCTATACCTCTACAGTGCTGGAGCCCTCTCCGGGAAAGGTTGGGACATTTTTTCATTGGATTTGCACACTTCTTATAATAACTGTCTTTTCCTGTTTCAGCTCATAAAAGATTTCTGTTGTTCTTCTGCTCTCATTCAATGCAGAAGCAAGCCGAGCTGTCTTGGTTGTGGGAAGCCACACACACCTGCAGACCTTCCCCTGCAATCTGGCCCGTGCTTCTCCAAGTGTGGTCGGAATCCCTGGGAAGCTTGTTTAAAGGCACAACCCTGGATCTCACTTTCGTGAATTTTGATTCATAGGAATAGGTGGAATAAGGAATTTGTGTTTTAATAAGCATTCCCCACGCCATCCCCATGATCTTGCTTTAAAGCTCAAGAACCATGCATCTCAGTCCAGGTCCATCTAGTCTAGGAGAGCGTGAGGGTAAAGTGCAGTAAAAACATGCACTCACTCATGGTTGTCCTTGACTCCTCCTTTGGAATTCCCATTTCTCTCTACCCCAGTTCCATGGGTCTTTGTGTAATGGGCTGCTACCACCATGCCTGGCTTGTGGCTCCTCAAGTCCTTTGGTTCTACCATGGAGTGAGATCTGGGAATATGCATTTAAATGCATTCTCCCTTTATCGTAGTGAACTGTGATGCTTTCTGATTTTTTCCTAGCCCTTGCTCTGCTGCTGATAAATAGGTTATACCAAGTTCTGATCCCACTGATTGAGAGAGAGCCTAAGAGCATGGTTATGTTCTTGGCCACATAAGCTGGAGGGACCCAAGTATAAATCACCCTCCACTCTGTAGCATGGCTATGTGATTTAGGTCACTGGATCTCTTTGGGCTTCCACATTATCTGTAAAATGGAATGAGGATATCTGCCTTATCTGTGTGTCAAAGAGTTGATGACTGAAAAGAATGGGCTAATGGGTAAATGCATCCTAAAGGTGGGGTTGTGACATCACAGCTGTGCCAAAAAGAAAAATATTTAAATTAGTTGGAATGCTCTCTTAGAATACCCTTTTATGTTGGGAGCTCCCTGCCCCCAGGCTGCAAGTAGTGGAGGGCATGGAGAAGTTTGTCTTTATACAAAACTTTTTTAAAGTGTTGAAACTACAGCCTGCAAGGAAAGCTGACCACCTACCATGCAACCAAGATCAAAGCTGTTCTCTTTTAAATGGAAAAGGAAAAGTTAGCTTGTTATGTTTGTCTTTGTTCACATGGGGTGCCTTCTCAGGGCTTGCTAGTTGGAGAGTGTGAGCCTCGACAAATGCCTCTAAAGTAAACCCCTAGCCTCACTTGTGAAATGGAAAGGACAACTGTAGGGTACATCCCCGAAATTATGCGCTCGTTCACATACATACATTGTCAGGGAGGAAACTGCTCTTGGGGAGTGAAGGCCTTCACACCTGCCAGCTGAGGCACTTGAGGCTATGCTGGCTGCTTCTAAGAAGGCCCTATTTCTCATGCTTGACCAACCTAACGTCTGGGCGGCTGGGAACCAGAGAGCAGTGCCTAGCGGGGAATCCCCTCCTCCCAGACTAAACTGCTGAGGTTGCCCTCTGGAGGTTTATTCACTTTTGGTGTTGAAGTAGCCGGCCCCCTGCTTTTAACATAATTAATAGCTGTACACAGTTGGAGTCTATTGCATGTGGTGGGTGCAAACCTGAGCCTATGATTCCATGCTTTGATTGCACAAAGGTCTTTGAAGCAGGCCTTTCCCAAGCTGGTGGTGTGCATGGGAAATGCCTTGTAGATATCACTCACAATAGGGAAATCCTCTCTTGTATACTGTGATTGGGGCAGAAAGCCTCAATAAAGGGCTGAGCTTTGAGGTATTTTAAAAGAGAGATTAACACTTATTGTAGAAGTGCTAATCACTGATTGAATTAATCAAGGGCCAAACTACAAGGTGTTAACAAGAAAGATTAGTGACTTTGGGTGTGAATATTCAAAACCAGGGATTGGGAAACCTAGGACCAAGATTTTCCCTGGTACATAACAGAAAAAAGAACAAATAGAAGACAAGGTGATGAACTACTACTTTTACCCAGCAATTTCCTCTTGAGCCAGGCTGGGGAATCATTGTTAAATAATACTAAATGTCAAGTGCATGGAACAGTGCTTCGTTTATAACAAAGACTCTATAAATGTTAGCTATTGTTATTCCTTATGTCTAGTAAGGTCCCTTGTTAGGAATATCAACTGAGGATTAGGGAGAAACTTTTGTTTTCTTTAGAGGAGAAAAAAATGTCTAGCTCAATTCTTTTCTTTTCTTTTTTATTTTGAAGTGAAGTTTAGTGTGCCTTCAGGAAATTAAACAGATCTTAAATGTACAGTTTAAGCTGAACTACTTTCATAAGAAAGGACTGGGGGAAATACTTCAGTGCTACAATATGTGCTCAGTTTTTTTCCCTCCTTTCTGGAAAAAAGTGATCTGTAATCTGAGAAGCAAATAACCAAGGAAATAGAATTTGAAAGTGAAATATCAACAATAAGGAGATGGTTGATTCAAATACATGGCTATGTCCAAATCACTAAGTCTGAATAAATGGTTTTCCAGGAAGTCTGTGTTTGCAGCAAATACAATTCGAGGGCAGAGGGGAGAAGGTGGTCACCTGGGGGAGGTTGCTGAGAAAATGAAGAGGTTTGAGAATGAGGTGTTAATTTTAGAAGAATATGTTGAAAAAGCTTGAAGAAACCCGGAAGTGGAAAAAAAAACCCCCAAAACAGAAATAGATAATAAATTAAGTGGAGTGAATTTGAAAAAAAAAAATTGAAAAATCGGCGTGGAACAATCAAGAGTTGAATGAGTGTCTTTTTGGTACTGAATTGAGGAAGGAGAATGAGGGCATTTACATTTATTAGTCCTTAGAAGGGTCATTGAGGGACACCTGGGTGGCTCAGTCAGTTAAGTGTCTGACTGTTGATTTCAGCTCAGGTCATAATCTCAGGGTTGTGGGATCGAACCTCGTGTTGGCTCCCTGCTCAGCATGGAGTATGCTTTAGATTCTCTCTCTCCCTCTCCTTCTGCCCTGTCCCCCCAACCCCGCTCGCTCGTGCACATGTATGCGTGCTCTCTCTCTGAAATAAATAAATAAATAAATACAAATTTAAAAAATAAATAAAGGAATCCTACAGCAGCCCCTGTTGGGTTCCCCACTGGGCAAGTAGCCTGCTTAAGATTCTCTTTCTCCCTCTCCCTGTGCCCCTCCATTCTCCTCTCTAAAAAAAGAAAAAAAAAAAAAAGAGAGGATCATTGAATGTGAATGGCTGGGAGAAGTGGAGGATAATTTGGTTTCTACTTCCAGCCCAAAGATGATTTCACATTTAGATAATTCCAGACCAAGAACCTTAAATAGGTGATCTCTTGTAATCTTCACTATCATCCTACAAGGTAGTGTTACAGATGGAGAAACTGAAGCTCAGTATGAAGTCTTGGAGATATCTACTCAGTGTTATGTTTTGAATGTAAACCAGCCAAAATGGATCGAAAGTTGATGAAGCACACATCTTAGATTTGCTTAGAAAATTTTCTTAGATAGAAAAAAAATATTTACCATATAAATTTAGTAGGATTATTCAGGTATTGGCATGTTTAAAATTTTCATCACCTAGACCAGCCACCATTCAAGAGAAATGTAACATAAGCTATATGATGTAACTTAAAATCTTATAGTAGTCACATTTTATTTTATTTTACTTTTTATTTATTTATTTTTATTTACTTATTTTTAAGATTTTATTTATTTATTTTTAAGATTTTATTTATTTATTTGACAGAGAGAGACACAGCGAGATAGGGAACACAAGTAGGGGGAGTGGGAGAGGGAGAAGCAAACTCCCCGCGGAGCAGGGAGCCCGATGTGGGGCTCGATCTCAGGACCCAGGGATCATGACCTGAGCTGAAGGCAGACGCTTAACGACTGAGCCACCCAGGTGCCCCTTTATTTTATTTTTTTAAAGATTTTATTTATTTGACAGAGAGAGAGAGAGAGAGAGCACAAGCAGGGGGAGGGGCAGGCTGAGGGAGAAGCAGGCTTCCCACTGAGCAAGGAGCCTGATATAGGACTTGATCCCAGGACCCTGAGATCATGACCTGAGCCAAAGGCAGACACTTAACTGACTGAACGACCCAGGCATCCCTGTAGTAGTCACATTTTAAAAAGTAAAATAAATGAGGGGCGCCTGGGTGGCTCAGATGGTTAAGCATCTGCCTTCAGCTCTGGTCATGATCCCATGGTCCTGGGATCGAGCCCCACATCTGGCTCCTGGCTCAGCGGGGAGCCTGTTTCTCCCTCTGCCTCTCCCCATGCTCATGCTCTCTCTCTCTTTCTATCTCTGTGTCTCGAATGAATAAATAAAATCTTTTAAAAAAAGTAAGATAAATGAATAAAATTAATTTAAATAATTTTTTTATTTAATATATAATTTCAACATGTAATCAATATACACAATTAATAATGAGATGTTTTACTTTTTTTTAAAACTAAATCTTTGAATTCTGGAGTGTATTTTTAGACTTACAACCGATTTCAGTTTGGACTAGCCACATTTCAAGAGCTCATTAGCTATGTGTAGTAACTGTACTTTACAACAGAAACATGGACTGTGCTCTTTCTAGCCTTTGGAGATAATGACTCAGTAGGTCAAGGGTATGAGAGGCCCACCAGAATGTGAATGAGTGATTGGTGAATGTCTATCGCCCCTTTTATTTTTCCAGAGGAAAAGCCATAATTTGATTTTTTTTTCTTTTGTCTCCAGCACTGATACAATTAAAGCAAAAGTTACCTTTTCCCCCCCAAGATTTATTTATTTATTTGAGAGAGAGAGTGAGAGCACAAGCACATGCACTTGAGCAGGGGGAGGGGCAGAGGAAGAGGGAGAGAGAATCTCAAGCAGTTCCCCACCGAGCCTGGAGCCTGACATGGGGCTTGATCCCACAACCCTGAGATCATGACCTGAGCCAAAATCAACAGTTGGACACTCAACCAAATGAGCCACCCAGGCACCCCACAAAAGTTACCTTTGATCCATTTTCCTTTGACTGGTCCTAATCCCCTCTCCAAGAGCAGTGTGTTAGCAGTGTGGTGCTTCTGATCTATTTGTATTATTTTACATATATGCATACATCCAGAAATATAGTGTTGAGATGTGTGTTTTTCAAAAATTAGTGAGATAGCATATTTTTCCCAATTTGCTTTTCTCATTTAAAAATGTGGCTTTGAGAACTCTTCATGTTGGTAGATTTATCAACCTCATTCTTTTAATCTGTTGCATAGTAGTCTATAATTTAACTATTTCCCCATCAATGGACAGGCTTTTTCTAATTTACTCTTGTTATTACTAGAACAACTATAAATGCAATGACCTCTTTTTGATGGTGAAAATAACATCATTTTCAGAGAGGAGGATGGCAAGTCTGTCAGAGATTGGGAAATGAAATAAATTGTTCAAATTTTATGGCTGAGAGCCACTGCTGATGCCTCTTTGACTTCCCAATCCCTCTCTTAGAGCTACGCCATTTCCCCGAGATGCTCAAAATAAGTAATTGCAAGCGTTTCTTTGCTAGAGGATAACTTGACTTCTCAGGAGCTTGAACTTGGGGTAGAACAGAAAGAAAGTAATTTTCTTAAAGTCTAGGAGAGATATGTTCAACCAGAACAATGATGTGATCCCAATTTGGAAGATTCACTTGGATTCTTCACACCCTCACCCCCATCCTCCAGGTACTCAGAGCCCTCCTGTTGCTTCTGGCTGCTCACTGATGTCCTGAACCAGGCCTGCCTTCTCCTCACTTCTCTGCTAGTGTCTCATACTCCAGAATTCTTCATCACTTAAATTTCTCCCAAGGAATGAAATTAATCCAATCCATACCCATTCATGACAATAACCAAGAGACTGCTAACCTTCATAAGGAGATCTGTACTTTAAAAGATGTGTTAAATTGATGGTTCTCTATTCTTTCCATCTACCTATCCATTCATTCAACAAATCTTTAATGAGTATCTACCAAGTGCCAGGCACTTGGTTGAGCCCTGGAGATGCAAAGACTTTCAGGTACTATGTAGGGGGTGGTATGGGAGGAGTGTGTTGTAAAAGGGAGCCATTGCAGGGTTCTACCTAATACAGGATTTAAAGATAGCCTTGAGGGGCACCTAGATGGCACATTCGGTTAAGCATCTGACTCTTGGTTTCAGCTCAGGTCGTGATCTCAGGGTTGTGAGATCGAGCCCCACGTCAGGCTCTGTGCTCAGTGCAGAGTTGGCTTGAGAGTCTCTCTCCTTCCCCCTTTCCCTCTGCCCCTTCTGCTTATGCTCGCTGTCTGTCTCTGTAAAATAAATAAATCTTCAAAGGTGTGCTGGAAATGGCTTATACAGCTCTCAAAAGGCAATTGTTAAATTAAAAAAAAAAAAAAAGATAGCTGTGAGTAAAAACTTAGTAGAAAGGTAGAGGTCCATTTAAAGAGGCTCTGAAATGGAACACATACTCACTCTTCCACTCCATACCCTTTCCCTGGGCCTTTTTTCAAACTCTGTCCTTTTGTCCCCTTGTTGTCCTGGCTGTGCAAGGTTCTTTTCCTCTTCTCGTTCCATAGCACAGCTGCCTCTTATTTCAGACAAGGAACAAATTTGGCACATCAGATGTAGACCAATCCAGAGCCCGTGATGTAAAACATCATGTGATGAAATATTAAATCTCATTTTCGAGGCAGATTTCTGTGCAAAGCAGATACTGTTTAAGCATGCCGTTAGCAACTTTCCCCCACAGAAGCATGTAATGAAACCATTTACATATGTTCAATTATAAATTATGCATTGTATAATTATACTAACCTAAAGTAGTTTTGAAACAGATTCCTCCCTTCCCCCATGTTGACCAGACAAGCCTGGCATCTATCCAAAAGGGATTTTAAATTAGTGAGTCATTAGGCTGTGTAAAAAGAACTTACCTTGTGTAAAGGTACCCTATTCCATAAAACAAAAGGGCCTCGATGACCACAACTCAGTTCAAGTGAAGATTAAACATTTTAACCAGAACAGTGCCCTAATTCAGCAAATTTTATTTATGTCCAAATGCAGTGCTATTGGCAATGAAGAGCAATTCGAGAAGTCATAACCCAAGACAATTATTGTGAGGGCCTTTAGAGTTTCCTATAAATTTACTCTGGTGACCTCAGAGCCAATGCTGGACCACATAGTCAAATATTTGTATTAGGTGTTCCTGTGTTTAACACACTAATTAAAAAGATGGAATTCTTTGATTCTATCTCAAATCATTTTACTTCTGATCTCTTTCTGGAAGAGCCTGCTGGATAAATGGAACTAAGGGTATGCTTTCTGAAAAGAGGTTTTACCATGTTGCAATAAATCTGGGAACTGGGGACATTAATGTACCTGAAGTGGTCTTAATGAGCCTATGGTGGAGATCATCCTTCGAGTCCTATTTCAGGGACCTTTACCTTGAAGGTTATAAATCCTTTGAGAAATGACTATAATGGGGGTAAGCTTTACCAAAGGAAACATTCAGTTCAAACATAGCTAAATGCACCCTGGACAGATGGGCAGGTTTAAGGACAGGTGAGGAAGCCATGATACCTGAAGCATTAACTCCGTGAGGGGAGGTCACATGACTGGCCCTGAAATCTACTCAGAGGAAACAAGAGTACCATTTGGAAATCTCTCCATTGCCCTTTAAGTAATGTATTTCTCTTCCTTTCTTTCCTATTTAGAGAATTAGGGGTGGGAGGGGCTACAGAGAGCTCCCACCTGCATCAGAATCCCCTGGGGGAATTATCGAGAATGGACATTCTTAGGCCCAAACTCATTCCTGCCAGAAGCCTTCATGGTGGTGGTGGTGTGGGGGAAGGTTGGAAGGCTTGGATTCTGAATTTTTTTTTGTTTTAAAAATTTAAATATTTATTATTTAAAAATAACAATAAAACCATCACATTAACATATATATCTCATGAACAATAATTATATTTCCTACAACAACAAATAATTTAGTAAGAATGGTATCATCTTACTTTTTTTTTTTTTTACAGATTTTATTTATTTATTTAACAGAGAGAGACACAGCGAGAGAGGGAACACAAGCAGGGGGAGTGGGAGAGGGAGAAGCAGGCTTCCCGCTGAGCAGGGAGCCCAATGCGGGGCTCGATCCCAGGACCCTGGGATCATGACCTGAGCCGAAGGCAGATGCTTAACCATCTGAGTCACCCAGGCGCCCATCATCTTACATTTTTGCAAATCACCTTAGTATCTGGCTTTAATTAAGGACAGATGGATTCTCTTCTCTGCTTCTGCATTGATTGAATCTGTTGTGATATGTTGTTTTGGTTGAAGTCTGGTAGGTCTCATACAGGTATGCAGTTGGAAAAAGGAAGGATGTTTTAATAGCATTCTCAGATAATTGTGATTTTTTTGATATATCATCAAAATTGGACAAGTAACAATTTTTTTTTTTAAGATTTTATTCATTTATTTGAGAGAGAGAGCGAGAACACAAGTGGGGGGGAGGGGCAAAAGGAGAGGGAGAAGCAGACTCCCTGCTCAGCAGGGAGCCTGACTAGGGCTCGATTCCAAGACCCTGGGATCATGACCTGAGCCAAAGGCAGACGCTTAACTGACTGAGCCACCCAGGTGCCCCACGTAACAGTTTCTTGAAGGGTAATTACAGTGTGGAATCTGAAATCCTGTCACTGAAGTTTTCATACTGTTATATTAAAATTTACTCATCTATCTGAAATCTGGCTTTTTTAACCAGCTATTTAGTGTATGCCTATACAGATCATAGTTTTAGATCCGCCCCCCCCCACCAAGATCCAGTTCAGTCCTTTTATTATGCAGAAGTAAACTGAGGCCCTATGAATGCATCTTCTTGTCAGAGGACCCAAAGGTTTTTCCTTTTGTGATACTCCTTGGTCACTAATATAGTGCTGGAAACATAATGGGAGATCTGTACATTCTTCTAAGTTCCTCTGTCAATTTCTTTGGGTCCAACAGGCAATATCCCAAAGGGTAAAATGGGGAGAAAGGCTGCTTATCCAGGTGGGTAACTTATTCAGGGCGGTAACTTATTCAGGGCAAGATACTCAGGGAAGTAAATAGGAGGCAGAAACCAAACCAGGAATCTAACGACTTCTTTTGTATCAAGAGGCAAACTTGGGTCTTTACAACTGGATAATAACTTTCATTTTCAGATTCCTGACATATCAGAGCCGAGTAAGGCATTGGCGTCTTGTGATCAAATCATGACCCTTCTCACAGTGTGTGGAAACATTCATATTTATGCCAGTATTTGTTCATGTAGTTTTAGGAGTCTTCATTCCTCTAGCATGATGTGGGTTATCAAAGACATTTAAAATTGGCTCTCACCCGAAATAAATGCACATTCTTCAGGAGAGGAAGGGAGAAGTGTTCTGATGTTGCAGCCTACCAGGACAGAGAGTTTTAATTGACCCTCAGTATCTAGTCTCACTTTCCATCAAAACAAAATTTGCAGCTGTGCACATGCCCTGTGAAATTAAAACCGCATCTTCCAGCGTCCCTTGTCGCTAAGTGTTAATTAGTTTTCGTCAGTGAGATGTGAGTGGAAGTGCTGTGGGGCAGTTCTGGAAACCTTCCTCAAGAGTTAACGGGCATATGCCCTTTGCCGTTTCTTATTTCCTTCTTCTGGAGGGAGAGACTGGGGCTCCATTATGGGTCATGGGGCCAAGGCCTAAGGGTAGGGTCCTAGGCAGGGAGGGCAGAAAGCTGGAAGGAGCCCAAGATCTTGAGGACGTCATGGAGCAGAATTACCGTCTCTGCCTGGGCTTACCTCTGGGTGGTTCCATGAGAACGAAATGCAGTTCCAGGTTATTCAACCCTCTTTTATTCTGGATCCCTATTACTTGCAGTGAACTCTAACCTAACTGATGCCTCCTTTGATATGTGAGAGAGGGAGACCCTGCTAACTCCCCGTGAGCACTTCACTCGGCTGCCAGTTGTCCTATGATGTTACCCTCTTATTTCCTATTTTTATTCTCTTACCTTATCATTTTATTATTTTTTTATTCCTTGAATAATTTTGATTAGACTTTTAAAAATCTATTCCTATCATCTTTTTGTTTATCGTGATGTTACTAACATTTTCATATCATCCAGTTTTAAAAGTTTTGATACCATGGGGCGCCTGGGTGGCTCGGTCGTTAAGCGCCTGCCTTGGGCTCAGGTCATGATTCCAGGGTCCTGGGTTCGAGCCCTGCATCGGGCTCCCTGCTCCGCGGGAAGCCTGCTTCTCCCTCTCCCGCTCCCCCTGCTTGTGTTCCCTCTCTCGCTCTGTCTCTCTCTGTCAAATAAATAAATAAAATCTTAAAAAAAAAAAAAAGTTTTGTTGTTAGTTTAGCTTGTCAATATTTAGTCTTTTTTATTCTTGTGGTTTTTCTCCATTCCATTTTTCAAGTTTAAGTTCTTCTTAACATTTTTTATTGAACTCTTTCAATTTGTTTTACCCTTTAGTATTAAGTGTCACAATGTTTTGCTTTTGATTTTTGGACTTCTGGTTTTATTTCTTAACTTAAGCGCTTCCATTTCTATTATGCCTATTTTTTGTTTCCCATCCATAACTTCTGATTGATTTTTATTCATTGTTCTTTATGTATTTGTTTTAATGATAAATAGGAAGTACCCCACAGACATGATGCCATGATATTCTGACCTTTCTCTGCTGTGGGGTACCTTGACTAGATGTTGGGGAATGGGGGAAGAGTCTGTGGTTTCTGCAGTGGGTCAAAACTTGACCCCTTGGGGGAGCCTGGGTGGCTCAGTCGGTTAAGCGTCTGCCTTTGGCTCAGCTCATGATCTCAGGGTCCTGGAATGGAGCCCCACATCAGGCTCCCTGCTCAGCAGAGTCTGCTTCTCCCTCTCCCCCTCCCCCCAGCTCATGCTCTCTCTCATTCACTCTCTCAAATAAAAAATAAATCTTAAAAAAAAACCAAAACAAACTTGTCCCCTTGTACTAAAGGATAAACACAGTGCACTGTTTTCAAGGATGCATTTTACTCAAAGTTTTGGGAGAAAAAAATTCTGTATCCTTGAAGATTCTTGGAAAGAAATGATCATTATATGCACTTGAAATTCAGTGTCAACTTTAAAAAATTCATCCCAAGTTTCAAAAATTGGTAGACTCGACTAGCAATATCCCAACTGTAAACCAAGGAGAGAAGAAGCCTCCAGATGACATTTGTGTCGAATATGTGAACCCAAATGCTTCAGCATTCTCTTTTCTCTCCTCTTTAGTCCCCCTATTAAAATTAAACTAAAAGGCCCTTCTTCATTCAGCCTGCCTTTGACATGCCCTTCAGTTTCCTCCTGATTTGCCAAAACTCTATCCTCCTATCACAATTGTCCCATGAAGCTAGTTTCTCCTGCTGGGCCCAACTCATGCACAAAAGGGGTCTCAGAGCATTGAACTTTCTTTCCGTTTTATGTCACGCTTAGTGCAGCAAGGGATTGTGCTTTCTCCATGTGTTTCTCAGAGGCATAGTCCAGTGCCTGGTGCGCTATAGGTGTTCAATGAATGCTGAATGAGCAAGGAATGAATGGATGGATGGGTGGATAAATGCTCGGCATATAAGTCACATTGACTTCCTGACTACAAAATGCAATGGCCTACTCTCCGTTCTTCTTATTGCAAACGTTTTTACAACATAACCTTCGCAAATTTCTCCCCTATCTCTTATCCCTTTCTTGAATATATTTTCTCCTTTGGCTTCCAAAATTAAATGCTATTCTGGTATAACTACATACCTCCAGATTCTATAACCCTTACTGTTTGCTATTCCTTCTTCTGGCCTTTATTGTAGACATCCCAAGGCTCAGGCATTGGACTCATTTCTTTATTTTCTGCCTGGTGCAACCCAGATAGTTGTCACAGCTTCAACCCTCAGTGCCATGCTGATAACCCCAAGTCTATATCTCTAGCCCTGACCTCTCACCTGAGCTCCTGCCTCTTATCTCTGTCTGCCGACCACTGGAGACTTCTGCCTGGATTTCTTACTCCTGCATATCCCAAACCAACCTCCTCAGATTCCTCTTTATGAGGGAAGTGCATGTGTGTGTATTTTACTTGCTTTTGGTACCACTGCAAACAAAGAATACTAAGAATAGCTACCATATTTTGGTTACCTATTATATGTCAGGCACTTTATATTTATGAGCTCATTTAATCCTGCAAGGTAGGAATTATCTGTATTTTTATAGGTGAATAGATGGAGGCCCAGGGAAGTTAAACAGTCTGCCCCAAATCATGAAGCTAGTATGTGGGATTCAAATTCAAGACTGTCTAGCTCCAAAGCTCATGTTCTTTCTGCTATGTCACACAATTATCATATTCTAAAATTTATAGCTCAGTTCCTTGAAAGATGGGGAACATCAATGATCTCTCTGAGTGCTTAGAATTTGGCATGATTTACATCCCCCTATTGACATTATTTGCCCAATAAACAGGTTGTGATTAAACATAGAGGCTCTGGACTCAGGCAGACCTGGTTCAATCTCAGTGCCATTATTTACATGAAGCGTCAGGGTAGTTAACCTTTCTGAGGCTCAGTTTACTCATCTTTGAAATGAGAACGCTAATACCTACCTCCCCAAAAGTATTGGGGAGGGAAAAATGAAAGTGTATGTCAAGAATCAATTGAAATGTCCATCAAATGATGAATGGATAAATAAAATGTCATATATCCACACAATGGAATAGTATTTAGCAATAAGAAGAAATAAAGTTCTGATACTCTCTACAACACAGATGAATCTTAAAATCTATGCTAAATAAAAGAAGTCAGTCATAAAATACCACATGTTGTATGATTCCTTATATATGAAATGTCTAGAATAGTAAATCTGTAGAAAGAGAAAGCAGAGTAGAGGTTGCCTAGAGCTGGCGGTGGGGGTGGGAAGGTGATGCTATGAGGGAAATAGGGAGTGAATGCTAGTGGGTGCAGTGTTTCTTTTGGGGGTGATGAGAGTATTCTAAAATTGACTGTGCTTTTGTTTACACAACTCTCCGAATACACTAGAAACCACTGAATTGCACTGAATTGGGCTAAATAGCTGAATTGTAGGGTATGTGAATTATATCACAATCAAGATGTTTTAAAAAAAAGAATGTATGTCAGATGCTTAGCACATAATTAGTGCTCACTTTTCTGACTTTCTCTTCTTTGCCTGGTTTTTCTCCAGCAACTGATTGTCGACATTTGCTCCTACTTGTAACACTCTGGCTTGTCATTAGCTTAAGTGCAGGCCTCCCCCTCCCCCTTTAAACACTTGGTGGACTTACTTTGTCTCCTTTTGAGGTGCTTGAGGATTTGGGGGCAGTCTGCTTGCTGCTCCTCATTGCTTGACCTCAGGACAGGCCTGGGCTGTCCCAAATGTGTCCTCCTTCACTAAGTCTGTCAAAATCACCTTCCTGGTTACCTTTCAGACCTTACCTCTCTCCTCCTTAATCAACAACCACTAGGTAGGTAATGACCCTAAACTGAACACTGCTAGGCCTTGTGGGTGATGTGAGGAGGTTAAAGACTCCGCCCCCACCACAAAGAGCTCTTTGATTGTGGTTGGGGAAATAACACATAGATATAAAAACACAGCTAAGGTGAGGACACAAGTCTGTTAAGTGTCAATTGTGTAATTCTCACTTAGGTGCTACGGGAGTTTAAAGAGGTGGGAGATCATTGGTTGGGGAAGTCTTCAAAATGCAGTTGGTTTTTAATTGATTGTTTTTAAGCTTCATAGTGGAAGAGAAGGGGGTGGACGAGTGAGTGAGCAAAGGCATGGGTATGCGTCTTCTTTCTTCCTGCCCTATACATTTATTGAGCACACAGTATATGCTAGACCCTGGGTTATAAAAAGAGAGTAAGATTTGTCCCGCCCTGTAGGAGCTTACAGATGTGGGGAAGCTGGGCACACAGACATGACAAGCTATCTATGCATACAGGGGAGCAAGTGAGATATTTGTTTGAGGGAGTTTGTAGAGACATCACAGAAGAGCTGACATTTGGACGTGCGAGTGAAGAGGTGAGGAAGCAGGTGACGTTTCAAGTCAGGCAGTGAGGAAGCAGGGTACCATCCAAACAGAGGCCCGAGGCCAGAAGGCTGGGAGCTGATGTGCTGGGACTTAATTGTGAAGATACTGTGTTTTACATGAGGTAATTTATGTTTGATTCCAAGGCAATTGAAGGTGGAGGGGGGGCACCCTTTCCACTTCTCTCAGGCCAAGTTGTCTGATTCCAGGTCTGTCTTTCTGTGTCAGTGGCACGTTAGATCCCGTCCAGTGCTTCCTGCAACAAGGCTTCTCCTTGCTCTTGTGCAACTGAGTGCTGTTGAAGTTATCTTTTCTTGAGGCCTTGCCATATGGGTGCCCAGGGAAAGCGCACTTCTTTACCCACCTTTCACATCTTTCACAGACCTTACTAGAGATGGGCAAGTTTGCATGGCAACTCCCTGGCAGAGATCAACGAATTCAGAATCAGAATAACATTGATGCCACGGATTTTTACCTGTGGTCAAATGCAACACATCTATGCATGCCTTTCCAAATTTTATTTTGATTAAAACATTTTTAAACACAGGCCCAAATCACTCAACCAACAAGTCCTTATAATATTCCCAAAGTAGATCACACTATCCATAGAATTTTTCTATCTGTGTACTGAAAAATTTAAGACATCTTTCTATAAAAACGTGAAACTCGGGGCGCCTGGTTGGCTCAGTTGGTTGAGCGACTGCCTTCGGCTCGGGTCATGGTCCTGGAGTCCCGGGATCGAGTCCCATGTCGGGCTCCTTGCTCGGCGGGGGGTCTGCTTCTCCCTCTGACCCTCCCTCCTCTCATGTGCTCTCTCTCATTCTCTCTCTCTCAAATAAAACAAAACAAAACAAAACAAAACAAAAACGTGAAACTCTTTTTGGATCATTGAAGGATTAGTAGAAATGCATGTAACACATCCAAATGTACTTAAGAAGTGTTTTTAAACAGAGCACTGTACTGTACGGATAATTATTTCTACCGTCTACAAGCAAAATGAGATTGTAGTTTCCAAACAAAAGGGCCAGGTTGTTGACTGAATACATACTCATTTATCATGCTCTCCTCTACTGTATTAATATTTTTAACTGGCTAGTCAATCATAAAAAAATTAAAGCCTCAGTAAATCTTATCAGTACCACAAAAATAATGGGATTTCTGTTTACAAGGTGTCGATTGTGTTCAGTCTTTGATAATGACGGCAGACAGTCAATAAACACTGGGACATTTACATGGTCAGTAGGAGCCTAACTAAACTATCTAATCTTTCAAAAGACAGTCAACACAATGAACTCTAACCTAATCCCCTCAAATACTGGAGAGACAGTGTAATGCGTTAAATACTACTCAACCCAAAACCCCACACTAAAAAGAACCATTAAGGCTTTTTCTTAAACTCACAGAAGCAGGACATTCTTATTTCAGTTCCATTCTCTGATGGCAAATCTTTACCTTATAATCTAAGTTCAGCCTTTTATAGGATCTGGGATTTGTGAAGGGTGACAAGTATTGTTAAGTATGGTAGAACTTGACTAAAAAGTGAAAGAGGAGTAGTGTTTGATGCTTATTTAAAAAAATTTTTTGATGCTTATTTTAAACTTTTTAAGTGGCGCTTTTTTTGTTTTTTAATTTCAAGAAAGCAAAACACATTACTTGCTGGTTTTGCTTGTTATAATCAAGTAAACTCACATTTACTCAGAATGCCTGTATAGTTGGTGCTATATTTATTGCTGGGAAATTTTTTCTTTTTTAAGCTGAAAGGAAAAAAAAAAAGGCTATTAATTGAGCATTTCCTCTTTTCCAGGCCTGTTTTAGTCAATGAAAATAAAGGTTTAAAATCCTAAAATCCTGACAAGAGACTTGTGTAGGGGAAGTTGAAAATGCCTGACTATGGAGTCACTAATTTAGACACTAAAAGAAACTTTGGGTTTTCAGTGTCAGAGAAAGAGAAAGAATTTCAGCATGACTTGTGTCAATGCCCTTTTGATTTCTGTGATATTTTGTGATGTTAGTCAATAATATGGAGATGCTTGGGAGAGCATTTGTTTGATACTGGCTGGGAAAAGTGGGCCCTAACACTCCACTCCGAAAGCATGGTTTTCCTGAGATGTTTGATTTGGGCTTTTTTTCCCTCTTCTCTCATGTCCAAGGTGTTAGTTTCTTCATTGTTCCTGTCTAAAGAGCTTGGCCAGGGAGGTTCTGGTTTATTGCTCCATTCCACACCCGAGGTAAGAGTGGGGCTCAAAAAAGCGCAAGCTTGCTCTTGTGGAACAGCTTAAAACAGATGTGACCTTGCTTTGAAATCTGATGAACACAATAGACAGCCTGAGATCTGATATTCAGCTCTCTTCAGGCTACAGAAGTGAGAGATTCTTTGGTTGACCTGGCATTCTGCCATGTCCGAGAGCCCACTGGAATCTCTACTTTGCCATTTGCAGGAAATGGCAGGAAGTGTGTGAAAATCTGGAATCCAGCAACAGGATTTAATCATGCCACATTATGAGGTCACTCTCTCTTGTCAGTGATTGAGAAGGAAGAAGACTGATTTTTTTTTAAATATTGTATTAAATTTTTACATTTTAATTCCAGTATAGTTAACATACAGCGTTATATTAGTTTCTGGTGTCAATATAGTGATTCAACACTTCCATACATTACTCAGTACTCATCATGATAAGTGCCCTCTTAATCCCCATCACCTATTTCATCCATCCCCCCACCTACCTCCTCTCTGGTAACCATCAGTTTGTTCTCTATAGTTAAGAGTCTATTTCTTGGTTTCTCTCTCTTTTTCCTTTGTTCATTTGTTTTTTAAAATTCCACATATGAGTGAAATCCTAGGGTATTTATCTTTCTCTGACTGACTTATTTCACTTAAGGAAGGCTGATTTATTTATTTTGGGATGAGTTTATGTGGGAGCTCACACTGGCAAGCCCTTTAGTTCTAGCATCTTTGGGCATCATTAAGGCTTAGATTTGTTTGTGGGTGCTCAAACACTCTGTGAATTCCAACAATCCTTCAACTCTGTTGGAACCTAAGATCCATTGATCCAACTGTATTTTCACTGGCCCTCACTCTTTTCATGTCCTCACTTTCCTCCTTACTCAGCTTAAATCTGTGGTCAAATTTTTCATCACTCCCTTGAACATACTCGTCCCTCTGTTACTTGGTTAAACTTACTTAGCTAAACCACAACGTTTATTAAATTCAACTTTTCCCTACTCCATTCCACACAGTTGAATGAAGCTGGAGAAAAACACACCATCAAGCTGACTGGTCTCATTTTAAATTATGCTGATCACTCATCTCTAGTGGACTCTTATAGCTGCCCAGCAATCATACTGTATTTCCCTAGGCCTTTCATTCGTTTGCTCCGCTGGAAGGGGATGATTTTACACCCTTTCTTCTCTTCTCAAAACTTAGACCACACATTCCCCAGGATGATCTTGCTTCCTATATACTGTGAAAATAGAAGCCATGAGAAGGAAACTTCCATAGCCCCAAAACCACAACTACTCACTTACCAGCATCTGGGCTCATAGACTGTCTTCCCTCTTGCTCTTCTGAGTGAACTGTCCGTACTCTTTACAAAGGCTAACAACCTCATGTATCCACTAGACTCCATTCCTTGCCTACTCAGTCAAAGACACTGCTATGGGCACTTCTCCCCGCTGTCCTGCATCAATTTCCCCCTCTCTTTCCCAGTACCGTGTAAGTATTCTCTCATCATAAAAACAAACTCTCTCAATCCTCCTTCCCCTTCCAGTTTATCCCTCCCCATTTCTCTCCTCTTTACAGCAAAATTCTTCAAAAAAGTTGTGTCTAGGGTGCCTGGGTGGCTCAGTTAAGCGTCTGCCTTCGGCTCAGGTCATGATCCCGGGTCCTGGGATCGAGTCCCACATCGGGCTCCCTGCTCCTCGGGAAGCCTGCTTCTCCCTCTCCCACTCCCCCTGCTTGTGTTCCCTCTCTTGCTGTGTCTCTCTGTGTCAAATAAATAAATAAAATCTTAAAAAAAAAAAAAGTTGTATCCACTTGCTGTCTCCAATTCTTCTCTCATCTCTTCCCCTCTGAGCCCCACCCCCACTGAAACCACCCTTACAAGGCAAGTGCGGCAAATGCAGTGGTCGATTTTCAGTCTTCATCGTACTTGACCTATGAGGAGCATTTGAAGTAGTACTCCCTTTTCATGTATACTTCCCTCACATGGTTTCCACTATGCTCCCTATTCTCTACCCACCTCATTACTTCTCATTCTTCTTGTCTAGTTCTTTCAGTTCCTGTGATCTCTGTGTTGGAGTGCCCAGGTCTCAGTCCTAAGATCTCTTCTGTTTTCCATCTCTACTTACTACCTCGATGATCTCACCCAATTTCAGGGCTTTAAATATGTCTCTCTATCTGTATATATATTAATTACTTTTAAATTTATACTTCAGGGCGCCTGGGTGGCTCAGTTGGTTAAGCAACTGCCTTCGGCTCAGGTCATGATCCTGGAGTCCCAGGATGGAGTCCCACATCGGGCTCCTTGCTCGGCGGGGAGTCTGCTTCTCCCTCTGATCCTCCCCCTCTCATGCTCTCTGTCTCCCGTTCTCTCTCTCAGGTAAATAAATTAAAAAAAAAAAATCTAAATTTATACTTCAGTCTGTACCACCTCCCTGTGTTCCACACCATATGTCCAACTTCTTCCTTAACATCTCCACTTGGATGTCTAATCAATATCCAAGCATCTGATCTCCTTCCACCACCATCCAGAGCCTGCTTCTCCTATGGTGTTTCCCTTCTCAGTCAGTGGCAACTCCATTCTTCCAGTGGCTTAAACAAAAAAATCTTGGCTCACCCTTGACTTTTGTTGCTCGGATACCTTGCATTCTAATCCATTAACAAATCCTGTTAACTCTACCTTCAAAATATATTCAGAAATTGACTGCCTCTCACTCTCTCCGTTAGTACCACCCTGGTTCAAACCACCTTCTAGCTGATTTTGCCGCTTCTGCTCCATCTGCTAAGTAGTAGTGCTGAGATTCAAACTCAGTTTTTCTTCCATTTTGAAGACTTTGATCTTTTGTCCGGGCTCTTCTGTCCCTCTGCTTTTTCACCTTTGGTGGCTGCAACTGTAGGTCCCTCCCCTATATTCATTTCCCTTTTCTTTCCATTTTTCCTTAGTAATAGAATCCTAACTACATTCAAAATGGCGCTGTGACCAAATATCTTTTGGTCTGTCTTTCCCAGCCTCATGTGTGGATAGATGGGGGTATGTGACTAACTCTTGATTAATGAGATAAAAGCAGAAATTGCTGGGTGGGATTTCCAGGAAAACTCCTAAGTAAGGGGGACACACAGCTGGTTCCCTCCTTTTTGACCTTACCCCACCCTCCTTCCTGCTGCCTGAATTGAGGACTTGGTGGCTGGAGCTTCAGCCGTGTTTTGCATTCTGAGATGAGCTTGAGTGTAGAAGCCACATGCTAAAGACAGAAAGCAGAAATACAGAAGCAGTCTGAGTGTCTGGTGACGTGGAGTTGCCCTGTACTGTCCTAGTCCATATTTGGACTCTTTTACATGAGAGAACAAAGGCCGTTCTAGTTTTTGTGACCTGAAGCTTAATATAATTTCTACCAATTACTTTGTCAGTTATTTCCTCTGCTCTTTTATAAAACCTGGCACAGTGCTAAGCACAAAACTGGTCCTCAGTAAATGACAGTGATTAGTTGCTTATGATAAAGCAGATCTGCCCAGTTTTATTTGACACATTCATTTCTGCCACTGTCAGTAATGATGTGGCCAAAGTTTTACAATTGAGTTTATACACCTAACACTTGCTAAAGGAACTTTTTTGTGTTGAGCTATATATGATTGGTCAAAATAAGTGGGTAACATGATAAACTTATGCCAAACAGTATAGAACTTAATAATATAATTTGTATCAAAGATAAGGTATGTCTTATAAAGTAATTGAGACAGAGTCCATAGGTTTTCCTTAAAATAAACTCCATTACTTTAAGACTCTAAATAAAAATTAAATACTATTACCACTGTTGTTAATTTTCACAGTGGTAACATCATTACAAAACAAATTTCTGCATAACACAAACTTTGGACCTTTATGAAAATTTTAACATTACAAAATCTATATGAAAAAGAATAGTAAGATTGTCTCTTATGGATTGCCTAGCTGGCTCAGTCTGTAGAGCATGAGACTCTTGATCTTGCTGTCATGAATTCAAGCCCCACGTATGGTGTAGCTTACTTAAAATAAAAAAAAGAATGTCTGTTGTGTTAGTTTTACTGATGTGATGCTGATGATTTACAAATGCTTAGTAAAGCAAAGAAAGACACATTTGAATCTTACTTATAAGTGTGGAAAGTTGACTGGGAGGTGGTTTGTTCTAGTTGAGTCCTTCTTGTGATTCAGACCATGGGAACTGGACATCATTCATCTCTAAGATGAATTCTGATGGGTGGGAAGAGCATGTTCCTTCAAGTGGGCAAGTCATTTAACCTCTGAATCTAAGTTTTTTTTTTAAGCTGTAGAATGGAAATAATACCAAAAATAACTATTCCATGGGGCTATTGAGATGATAAAATGAGGGAATACATGTGAAAGGGCCCCATTCATAGTAGTCACTCAATAAATATTTGTTCATTCATCTTGATAACATTTTATAAATGTTTAAGAAGTTTTGAAATGCTCTCATATACTGTACAAGTTATTGTCAAAATACCAAGCACCGATTAACACTTCCTCTAAGAACTTTTGGATGGTTGTATTTTAATTATTTTAGGATGTGACCAACTTTTGTGGAGTTGAGTTAGTCGGCTTCATTATTCCCCTGCAACATTTCCTTTGTACTCATTGATTTCCATGGCTACATGATGATTACTTCCTGAGAAACAAAGAAACACATGTGTTTAGAAGTAAAAAGGAAGCATACAGATCACCTATTCAACCATAACCCTGTAAAACCTGGTATAAATGGAAACTTTTCTTTTTTATCATATGGCGTTTGAAGTGAAGGAATTCATATTAGTCATTAGCTCAGTTTTTACTCTACAATAGGTGTCCCTGTAAGGAGCCAGATTGTGTCAGGCTTTAGAAGCCAAATATACTCCAAAACATTTTGTGAGGCAGACTATTTTCAATATCAAAATTTCTGAGT
Organism: Mirounga angustirostris; assembly: GCF_029215605.1. Lineage (NCBI taxonomy): Eukaryota > Metazoa > Chordata > Mammalia > Carnivora > Phocidae > Mirounga > Mirounga angustirostris. The sequence goes on from NW_026991714.1 coordinate 121,104,158, forward strand.
GGTGACTAACCCAGAAAAGTGATAGTAGGTAATGGGAAATTTGAAGACAAATGATGGGTGGAAGAAGAAATAACTTACCACTCTAAAACACATGGATTCGTTTTTATTATGTTAATTAGTTGATCATTCTAGCAAACATACATTGATGACTTCTACGTATGAGGTCCTGTAGTAAGTGCTCTGAGAACTACAAAGGTGAATAAGGCTCAGAGATGGTCTTCAAAGAACTTATAGTTTAGTACTGGAAATAAAATATATACATCCTCTGTCCAAATTGTGTCCTATGTGAACATGAGTCTGAGAACCTAGGGTGGCTTTGAAGAGGGGATGTTTTGAGTCTTAGAGAATACATAGACATTTGTGCACAAAACAGACAGATGCAAAGGCATTCCAGATAAAGGGAATGGTAGCTACAAAGACCCAGAGGTGACCAGGTTCAGACTTAATGGATCAGAGATAGGCAGAGATTGATTTGGGAATATCTGTTTTGGGGATAACATCATTTTTAATAGGTAGGTATTTGGTATATGGAGACTGGCTTAATGTGGAAGGAGAGTATTATAGACTGTGTCCCCCTCAAATTCCTATGTTTGAAATGTAATCCCCAATGTGATGATATTTGGAGGGAAGGCCTTTGGGAGGTGATGAGGTCATGAGGGTAGAACCTCCATGAATAGGATTAGTGCCCTTATAAAAGAGATTCCAGAGAGCTTCTTTGCCCCTTCCACCATGTGAGGACATTGTGAGATGGCCATAATGGACTAGGAAGCTGGCTCTCACCAGTCACTGAATTTACTGGCTCCTTCATCTTGGACTTCCAGTTTTCCAGGACTGTGAGAAATAATTGTTTATTGTTTAAGTCACCCAGTCTATGGTATTCTGTTAGAGCAACCCAAATGGACTAAGAGAGAGTTACTGAGTTCAGTTTTGGACATGTGGAATGTCAAGTGCGAGGTGACAGGCTATTCTGGTAGAGACGTTATGTAGGTGGTTAGAAATCAAGTCTGGAGCTTAGGAGAGAAGTGCAATTGTAGGTCTACATTTGGGACTCATCAACACCCAAGTGGAAGATGAACTTACAGGAGTCTAGAGTAAAAAGAAAAGACAGTTGGGGACAGATTCCTGGAAACAACTAGATTTAAGGGACAGACTGACAAAAATAAACTTGGGAAGGAGGCTGAGGAGAAGCCAAAGAGATATGAAGGAAAACCATAAGAAAATTGCAGTGTTTTATCAGATTCTTTTTTTTTTTGAGGTTCTTTTCTGGGATTTGGGGTTCTTTTTCTAATGTTGATTCTTCTCTTCACTCCCAAAAATAAACTCCAGGAGCCAGGAATAGACCAAATAGATGGTTATTCCTGGGGTTACACACAGAAGGGAAGGTTCGAGGATTCAGGTAAAAAGCATGGTCCTGGGTTCTGAAGCTCCAATGAACCAGGGAGGCTGTCTCACATAGTGGTTATGAGCTCTACAGTTAGATCTGTGTTCAAGTGTCACCCCTGAGGTGGATTCTCCCAGCAAGTGTGTGTGTGTGTGTGTGTGTGTGCCATCCTGGGTGTGGACTGCAGTTGTCTCACTCCCAGACGCCTCTGCCCCCTCCCCCCAATCCAGTGGAATAAAGGAGAAATTTATCTACTGACATGTAAGCTTCTCAAGGGTTTGGTACATAGTAGGTTCTTAAATATATAGTTTTCTTTTAAGAGGTGAATAATAAATGAACAAACATAAAGATCAGTACACAGGAAATAACTTCATAATAAACATATGAGCATTGTAGTCTCCTAACATTTTTATGGTCATCGACATTTTCAAAACTCTGATCATTGAGCATCAGAGGAACATCTACATGTGTCCACTGGAAAAGAAATAGAAGAACAGCTCTGCTCACCATAACAAAATTATAAGGAAGTTGATTTAAAAAAAAAAACAAAAAATCATCCTCAGTGGTTCATAACATCATTCCTTATTAAGCAATGGCATAACACTAATGCTTCTAAAGTGCTTTTTACTTTCCTGGCATTATTCTGAATACCTTATTTGCATTAATTAATTTAATTTCCCCAACAAATCTATGAGATAGGAGCTTGTCTATTGTGTAGATAAGGAAACTCCAGGTACAGAAAAGAGCCGAGGGTCACATAGCTAATAAGTAGCAGAGGTAGGATTTGAACCCAGGCAGTCCAACTTCAGAGTCTGTGCATGTAACTGCTACACTACACAGAAGCCTACCTTGATTCTCTTACTTGCCTGCATAGCCAGACCCACCGTGTTTATCACCTAGTACAGAAGGAAAGCTACGCTGTACACGTGAAGTGAGGTTTTCTCACTGGGGCTTGGGTGGTGGTGGCAGGTGGGGCGGGGGCATGTTGTGGGAAACGTATTTGTGTTAAATCAGGACCACAAATATGATGATCGTTTATCCTAACAGAAATCATAATCACACAATGATCTTATTTCACAGTTTACTCCCCCTAGTCCCATGGGCAGGTGACTTAAGCTCCTTGTCACAAACCCTCATTCATAAGCTAAGAGAGAAAGAGAGGCTCAGTGCTTGTGGATGGGCCAAAAAGTGGGTATACTTGGGAGTCTCCCCAGAACACACTGACCCCTATCTGTTCTCTACGGTCCTGCTGGGGACCTTGTTTTCTCAGGGGACCTTGGGTGAATGGCCTCATCTTTTAGTTGGTGTCCAGGAGCCCACACTCTTTGTCCCTTAACTGAGGGGTAACTGGGCAAAATCTCAGGAGTCGGGCAGAAGAGGCAGCACCAAACCAAGTGGAAACATTGCTGCTGCTTGAAGGGAACTGGAACCCAAACTGACAGTTCGGGATCGCTCTAAGCAATATAGCCAATATATGCTATAGCACATATGTTTACACAAAAAGATTCAAACAAAATATTTCCTGGTAATTATGCTCAGTGAATGAGGATGTTTTACGACTCTGACTTAAATATATTTAATGTTGTAGAAGAAAAGAACCCAAAACACATAAAAATAAATCAGATTAGGCTTTGTCTTTTGATTAATGTTTTTTTTCTTCACCGAACAGGAAAATACTCATTAACAAAAGTTTTGAGAACAATAAAGTAACTGGAGGTTATTAATATGAAAATATTGTCGATTGTTCCTCCCGTAAAAATCTCGCTGGACAGCCCACTTCCTGAAAAATGACTCAGCAAAAGCTCCCAACCAGGGTTGTTCGTGTTTAATACAATTGTTCAGGCCGGCACTTATTTCTTATCTATAAAGTCCCCTTGTGATTGATGATTCATGTTTCTTTTCAATTACGGGCTTTGAATGCAGACTATTTCTTAATGTAAACAAATGGCTTCAGTATTTAAAGCAAAACATTTCCGTTTGTTTAGTACTATTTCCTATTTTATGCCCGAAACCATATTTTTGAGGGAATTGTTTGGTTTCAGAAGAGGGAAAAGAGAATGATTGTTTAGAAGAATGTGTGCAAAGGACGGGTGTATTTGCCATGGGCGCCTGGCCAGAGGTCCCAGCGTGGGCTCAGAGGGGGTACACGGTAGCCTAGCCTCTTGTAGCATGGCCCAAAGAAGTTAGTGTCCTGAATTCTCACTTGAAAGATCCTGGTTTTCCTGTGGGAGGAAAGTGTATCTTTGGCAGCTTGGTAACAAGCCTTGGAGCAGTTCTTTAAATTCTCAGTTCTGCTGAAGGGCTCTGAAGTAGAGGAATGGAGGATAAAGGACACATCGAACGGTTGCCAGAAATGCTAGGAAAAAGAGAGCAAGATGTTCAGTGATTTCTAATGACGTTTTACAATTACCAATGTAAGAAGTAAAATTAAAACCTAGAAGAGCAAGAGCCAGTTTCAACAGACTATGTGCCAAAAGTTGACCACTAGAGAGCGCCATAATCTAGCTGTACGACCATAGGGCTGAGACTGTTGGAGTCTTTGTTGGCCAGGATTCAAACGTTTAAGATTTACGTTTGGGAAACGGGCTCACTTCGGCAGCACACATACTAAAATTGGAACGATACGTTTGGGAACCGATCAACAAGGGCACCCTAAGAATTTTCAATCAGAAGACCGACCCCAACGTAAGATCAAGAAGAGGTAAGAGGTTCAAAATATTTACTTGGTGAAGCTACTTATTCTATGGCAATTATGTTTATTGAGAACTCGAGAAACAGACATTGTAGGTGTTAGAGATTTTACCTTCGCCTTCTCTTAATGAAACCCCAGATTTGCATGAAGATAAAGAAAAGGAATAATCTCAGTTAATTGAAACTGTAAGTCCACAATTTTCTTGTCAAATTGGGAAAATATCAATTTAATTAAGCAGTGGACACTACCCATATTTGTTTTGGAAAGACAGTATTGTTTCCATCATTCTTGCTTAAGTCTTCCACGCCCTCAGCAGTACATGCCGGCTGTGTGCCCAGCATCACTCCAGACGCTTTGAATATAAAGAAGCAAAGCAAAGCCTCATTCCCTACTGTCGTGAAGCTCCTAGTCCAGTACGGTAGATAAATATATAACAAAAACAACAGGGATCAGAGCTTTGATAAAGACCACATGCTCAAAAGAGTTACGGGGGATCATAGCAAATCATCGTATACAACGAGGTGGCATTGAACAAAGCCCCGAAAGGGTAAATCATAGTAACAGCTGACACTGGGATAGTGTCACGTGCCACGCTCTCCAGCCTGCTCTACCTAATAAATGCTTAAAGGTCATGTAACCGGGGCGCCTGGGTGGCTCACCAGCTAATAAGCGTCTGCCTTCAGCTCAGGTCATGATCCCAGAGTCCCGGGATCGAGCCCTGCATCGGGCTCCCTGTTCTGCGGGGAGCCTGCTTTCTCTTCTGGCTTTTGCTCCTCCTGCTTGTGCTCTCTCTCTCTCTGTCAAATAAATAAATAAATAAATAAATAAAATCTTTAAAAAAAGGTCATGTAACCTTCACAACAACCATATGAGGTCGGTGTTACAGACAAGAAAACAGGTTTGGGGATGGTATTCTGGACAAAAGCAGCATGTATAAAGGTTCAGAGACGCCTAAAACTATGGCATATTCCAGGGAATAGAAGCTCAGATAACAGTAATGATACTGTAACATTCAGGGAAACACCATGTCCTCTAAGATCTTATAAACAGAAAAATGTGATGAGTTAAAGCAGAAACTTAGAACAGATTTTTAAAAACAATTTCCTTAATTACATAACAATTTTATTCCTCAAAGAACGTAGGAATATAGTTTATTGAGAGCACAGATCCATTGAAAGACCAAAATGCTTTTTGTAATGAAATATTACATCCTGAATTTTGAAGATGATAGAAAAAAATATGGAATGGCTCTGTGAACCACTATTTTGGATACCGTACATACTTCTTAAAAAACTTTCTTATAGGGGCTCCTGGGTGGCTCAGATGGTTGGGCGTCTGCCTTCGGCTCGGGTCATGATCCCAGGGTCCTGGGATCGAGCCCCGCATCGGGCTCCCTGCTTGGCGGGGAGCCTGCTTCTCCCTCTCCCTCTACTGTTCCCCCTGCTTGTGCTCCCTCACTCTCTCTATCAGGTAAATAAATAAAATCTTAAAAAAAAAAAAACTTTCTTATAACAAACCATATTGCTGTGAGTATCCTGAAAATAGTAATTCTATAGTTTTATTTTTATTTTTTTATGGCATGAGGCAATTTTATTCTCAAAATTATCTATTTAAATATATGAAAAAATATCTGGGAGGATATACATAAAACTGGTAACAGTGGTTATTTTTGGATGGGAGGATCTTGATTTCCCTATTTATTTTCTTTTTTTTTTTTCCAGTGAGCATGTATTTCTTTTCTTTTTTTTTTTTAAGGTTTTATTTATTTACTTGACACAGAGAGAGAGAACACAAGCAGGGGGAGATGCAGGCAGAGGGGGAGGGAGAAGCAGACTCCCCGCTGAGCTGAGCAGGGAGACCGACATGGGGCTCGATCCCAGGACCCTGAGATCATGACCTGAGCCGAAGGCAGATGCTTAACCAACTGAGCCAGTCAGGTGCCCCTATTTTTTTTTTTAAGTTTTTACTGAATTTTAGTTAGTATAATGCTATAGTTTTAAAGTTTAACTGAATATCTTGAAAGATTTTCTAATGTTGAAAAATACTACTAATATAACTAAAACAACTTTCATCTATTTTTATTTGAGATAGCTTTTGTAGGATAAACTGTGATATCAAGATTAAATATTTATTGGTTGCCCATTACTTACAAAGCACTGTAATGCTGTGTCAAGATAATTTATTGAACAAATATTTATTGAGCATCTAACTTGTGCTAGCCATGGTGTGTGAATTGCTGTGGGTATAACAGTAGCAAAAAAACAATAAGGACCCAATCTCTGCTTACCTCAAAAAGCCTGAGGTTTTTTGGTTTTTTAAAGATTTATTTATTTTAGAGAGAGAGCGCGCGTGCACGAGCGCGTGCGCGTGCATGAGTGGGGGGAGGGGTAGAGGGAGAGAGAGAGTCTCAAGCAGACTTCCTGCTGAGCGTGGAGCCCATTGCGGGGCTTGATCCCACGATCCTGAGATCGTGACCTGAGCTGAACTCAAGCGTCAGATGCTCAACCAACTGAGCCACCCAGGCGCCCCTGTTTTTTTTTTTTTTTTTCAAAAAGTTTTTATTAAAAAATAGATAAAATGATTTTTTTTAATTTGAAGAATACAGAAATATTTTTATTTTTTCATTTAATGATGCAAAACACAAATGCCGATTTGACGTACATTCACATATAACTTTTTCTCTCACGTTTACAACTCAACAGATTGGTGAATCCAAAGGAACTAGTATAATCACTATGTGGAGCATACCACCATATTAGTATTTCAGTAGTTTACTCCAACCCATTTCTTCTTTTATACTCTAAAACATCTTCATTGTGTTGTTTGATGAGATAGATCCACAAGAAGACGGAGGTGCCCAAGGTCAGTCCAACTTTCAGCCAGTCAGGTCTGTCATGTGGCGGCTCCCGAACGTAGAACTTGGATCGCGCTGAAGAGCCGCTCGGGAGCCTGGCAGGAGCCAACAGCTTGGAGAACAGGCGCAACAATGCGGGCAGCTCCATCTTGCCAGGCAGCTATAAAATAATTTTTTATTCAAAAATAAAATAAAATAAAAAAGACCACTTTAAAAATTTTGTATTAAAAAAGTTTTATTTGAATAATAGACTTTTTGATTTTTTTTTAAAGATTTTATTTATTTATTTGACAGAGATAGTACAAGTAGGCGGAGAGGCAGGCAGAGGGAGAGGAGAAGCAGACTCCCCGCTGAGCAGGGAGCCCGATGTGGGGCTCGATCCCAGGACCCTGGGATCATGACCTGAGCCGAAGGCAGCCGCTTAACCGACTGAGCCACCCAGGCGCCCCGACTTTTTGATTTTTTTTTTTTTTAAAGATTTTATTTATTTATTTGACAGAGAGAGACACAGCTAGAGAGGGAATACAAGCAGTGGGAGTGGGAGAGGGAGAAGCAGGCCTCCTGCTGAGCAGGGAGCCCGATGCGGGGCTCGATCCCAGGACCTGGAATCATGACCTGAGCCGAAGGCAGACGCTTAACGACTGAGCCACCCAGGCGCCCCGACTTTTTGATTTTTTAAAAGGCTGGTTTCTAGTTCTAGAGGGACTAGGGTTCCTAGCAGACTAATAAGACAGAGACTCAGTTTCAGAGGAAGAAAAAAAGCCCAGTCAGGGGCCTCAATAATAGGGCCCTTATTGGGGCGCCTGGGTGGCTCAGTCGTTAAACATCCGCCTTCGGCTCAGGTCATGATCCCAGGGTCCTGGGATCGAGCCCCGCGTGGAGCCCCGCGTCGGGCTCCCTGCTCTGCGAAGCCTGCTTTTCCCTCTCCCACTCCCCCTGCTTGTGTTCCCTCTCTCTCTGTGTCTCTGTCAAATAAATAAAAATCTTAAAAAAAAAAAATAATAGGGCCCTTATCAACAACACACATAACCTGATGATGTGTCTTGAAGATCAGCTTAGGGCAGGATTTTCCAACCTCAGCACTATTGGCATTTGGGGATGGATAAGTCCTTGTTAGTGGGGGACTGTGCTGTGTACTCTATTAGCAGCATCTCTGGCCTCTACCAACCCCCAGCCCTGGCATTAAAAATGTCTCCAGGGGCACCTGGATGGCTCAGTCAGTTAGCGTCTGACTCTTGATCTCGGCTCAGATTGTGGTCTCAGGGTCCTGAGATTGAGCTCTGCGTGGGGCTCTGCCCTAGGAGGCCTGGAGCCTGCTTAAGATTCTCTCTCCCTCTCCCTCTGCCATCCCCCAACCCTGTCACCTCTCTCCCTCTCTAAAAAAAAAAAAAAAAAAAAAGTCTCCAGGCATTGCCTTGGGGCTGCGAAGGAACAAGAACCACTGGCCCAGGGCCACTTAAACAGCTCCTGTCAGTGGTCAGGCTTGATCCTAGGAAGTAGTCCAAACAATTTGAGCTGCAGCTGGGAGGAGAGGTTGAGGGTGGGGACCAGGAACATTCCAGTCACACACACCAGTCTCTTTTATGGGCATCTTGGAATATATCTGTTTAAAATATTTCCATTTCCTCCTTTTCTTTTCCTTATTTGGTGAATCTGTTGTCAGCACTACGGGATAGGGGAGGTTGTTTTTCTTAACTGTTACTTTCGGGAGGAGATGGTCTCCTGTTCATTCAATCTGTGTGGACTTCCGGCAGGAAATGGCACTCAAGGAAAGTTTTGAATAAAAGGAAGATGCTGGTTAGCCAGTGGAAACAGGAAGTTGTTGCCTGTGTCTTACACGGCTTAGAAGAAAGTAAGAGGCAGAGGGAAAATTCACTTAACAGAAGTGGGAGGAGCAGAAGAGAGTGGGGTGGGAGTGGAGGAGGGGTAGGGAGAGCCCAGGAGCCCGAGGGAGGCAGCCAGGTCAACAGGTTGAAAGACCTTGAATCTGGGGGGGAATTGGCTGTACAGGAAGAGGGTAATGGCGCTGCATAGTAGGAATGGGGTCATGCAGTAACAATTGTGATTTATTAATCATGCTACGGTGTAGTATGCTGCTATACTATTACTATTCTAAAAATACTCTATTTAAAGGAATAGTTTTCTCACAGTGTATACTATTATTTTTTTTAAAGATTTTTAAAAAATTTATTTATTTGACAGAGAGAGAGAGAGAGCACAAGCAAGGGGAGGGGCAGGCAAAGGGAGAAGCAGGATCCTGCTGAGCAGGGAGCCCCCGGGCTCCATCCCAGGATCCTGAGATCATGGCCTGAGCTGAAGGCAGACACTCAACTGATGGAGTCACCCAGGCGTCCCCCTCTCACAACATGTATTAAAAGCATTTGCCTACATTATAAAATCCCCTTGAATAAACAGAGAAAGAGAAAGCAAATGTGGCAAAATGTTAACAATTGGTGAATCAGGTGAAGGGTGTATAGCTGTTTGTTGTGTTCTTTAACTTTTCTGTAAGTTTGAAAATTTAAAAAACAGGGGCACTTGAGTGGCTCAGTCAGTCTCCCTGCTCAGCGGAGAGCCTGCTTCTCCCTCTCCCTCTGCTGCTCGCCCTGCTTGGGCTCTCTCTCTGTCAAATAAATAAATAAAATCTTAAAAAAAAAAAGGAAATTAAAAAAATAAAAATTTGGTGTATGTGGGGAGAAGAATCAATTTATTTTTAAGATTTTATTTATTTATTTGACAGAGACGACCAGCAAGAGAGGGAACACAAGCAGGGGGAGGGGGAGAGGGAGAAGCAGGCTTCCCGCGGAGCAGGGAGCCCAATGCGGGGCTCGATCCCAGGACCCTGGGATCATGACCTGAGCCGAAGGCAGATGCTTAATGACTGAGCCACCTGGGCACCCCAAGAATCAATTTTTTTTAACTTCATGATGCTTAGGGCTGGATGGGTCATCACAGATACATGTTCATGGGTACAGTGTCCTTACCTACGAATTGTTCTCTACAGCATAGTATAGTGATGACCAACATTCTCCTATGACCAGAGTGATTTCTTTCTTTCTTTTCTTTTCTTTTTTTTTTCAGAGAGGGAGAGAGAGAGGGGAGGGGCAGAAGGAGAGGGAGATAGAGAATCTTAAGCAGACTCCATACCCAGCACGGTGCCTGATTCAGGGCTCGATCTCACAACCCTGAGATCATGACCTGAGCCGAAATCAAGAGGACGTTTAACCGACTGAGACCCCCAGGTACCCCCCAGAGTGATTTCCCATTGTGCTTTTATTTATATATTTTCAGATTCTGATAAATTCAATATGGAATTGTCAGAGTTTTGCATAATTTGGACCAACATTTCCTAACAAGGCAGAGGTAACTCTTAGCTTGTAGCTTTTGCTATTATTCATTCAATAAACATTCCTGAGCACCTACAGTATACAGAGCAATGTGTTAAGTGTTATGTGGAATACAAATATGAATCAAATAGACATTCTGTTCTTAATCTGATGATTTGGTATAAATTTAAAAACCTTTCACACGGGGCGCCTGGGTGGCTCAGTCGTTAAGCGTCTGCCTTCGGCTCAGGTCATGAACCCAGGGTCCTGGGATCGAGCCCCGCATCAGGCTCCCTGCTCAGCAGGAAGCCTGCTTCTCCCTCTCCCACTCCCGCTGCTTGTGTTCCCTCTCTCGCTGTATCTCTCTCTGTCAAATAAATAAAATCTTTAAAAAAAAAAACAAAAAAACCTTTCACACAAGTGACTTTAACACAAGATAGAAGATCACTGCTTTGTGTCGAGTCCTGGAGGAGGGCATCATCACTTCCTCTGGAGGGAAAGGGTATTAGGTGTATTCCTGTTGCCTTGTTCCATCCTGCAGTGGACGAACAGTGGGGCTGAGAGTTGAAGCTGTCGGTGGAGCTGGAGTGAAGAATCCTGCACTGATCTGCTCTTGCTGCCTGACCCATCATTCAGTGGCTGAAAACAACCACCATTTATTATTGCTCCTGTGTCTGTGGGTCACTGGGGCCTGGCTGACTTAGCCCAGGCTTGGGTGGGCAGCTTTGCTTCAAGCTGGGGCAGCTGCATGGGAATATACGCCTCTCTTTGCAGTTTGTGAATCAGGGGGGTGACCCTGCTTCATGTATCTCTCATCCCCCGTGGACCAGCGAGCTAGGCAGGGCCTGTGTTCCCAGGTGCTGGCAGAGGTGTACGAGGTCAAAAAGAAATAAGTGAGGCCTCACAAAGCCTAGGCTCAGAGCTCACACACTGTCCCTCCAGCTCATATATAGTTGGCCAGCAGAAGTCACAGGCTAAGCCCAAAGTCGTGGGTCAAGGGGGAACACCGTGCCCTCATTGAGGTACTGGCCAGGGTATGGATGCAGGGAGAAGTGAAAAACTGGCGCAGTTTATGACATATGCCTTGTAGTTATATGACTACTACATCTAGGAGAAATAACTTCAATTTTTTTACAGGGCAAAATTTAAAAATCTGATAAAATCTTGTAAAAATTAGGTTCATATGGGGTGCCTGGGTGGCTCAGTTGGTTAAGCATCTGCTTTTGGCTCAGGTCATGATCCCGGGGTCCTGGGATCAAGCCCCTCGTCGGGTTCCCTGCTCAGTGGGGAGCCTGCTTCTCCTCCTCCTCCCCACTTGTGCTCTCTCTTGCTACTTCTGTCTTTTTTTCTCAAATAAATAAATAAAATATTTTAAAAAAGTAGGTTCATATGGAAAAATGTCCCTAGCCATCCCTTTAAATACCGACTTTCTATAGGGGGCAAGACAGCATGAGATTATACTTGGACTTGGGGAAGATCTAATGCAAGTGGTAATGGGAGTCATGTGCCCATTTAATTTTTTTAGGCCTTCTTGGGGCTGGCTGTGGGCCTCATTTTCCCTTGCTAGTTTGGGCCCTTACTTACTGCACTCTTTCTTCCTCTCAGTGGCAACCAGCCCCCTTAACATCCCGACATCTTCATGTTTTCTCCCTCCCCATCAAAGCCTCTTCTGCAGGAAGGATCTGGCAAACTCATGCACAGTGAGGCCTAAGTGACCAATAAGGATTAAAAGCTAAGTGCTTTCAGGAGCATTTGTATTTGAGCAGGGGACAGAAGAAGGAATGGCTCAAACACCCAGCAGTGACTAGGGTGGAGAAGTGAAGGACATGGGGAGCCGAGGAACTAGCCCAGTGACCTCAAAATCATAGCCTATAAGGCATTACATTTTTCCTGGACAAGCTACCTGCTGGGATTTTGTGGGCAAGGATATAATTGCAGGAATAACTAGGAGCATGGCTTGTATTATGTATTTAGCTTAAGTAATATTAAAATATGTGCCCTGACAAGTCAGTTGTATTTAATAATGTTGTATAGTGTAATGGTTCCCAAATTCCTACCGGAGTTTGCAGTTACTATCTCTGAGAAACGAATAAACAAACATAGCAGACATCAGGCAAGAACTTTCTGAACTGTGTCAAGGTTAATAATAAGTAAAATGTTATAAGTAGGGACAGGACAGCAACAGCTGTGCCACATTCTTGGAAGCAAAGATTTTGATAGCATGAAGTCAGCCCGTGAGCTCAGTTTTTGCTTCTACTCTGGGTGAACACAGAACACTTAAAATAATTATAACAAAAACCACATTTCTTTTATAAATTACAACTGTTTTGCACTCAAATTCTGATGTCTGCTGCTGGAAAATCAGGGGCATGTGAAGCAATGTTGGAAGGAGACCCAGATCAAAATTATGAGAATGTCTTGGCTGAGATTCAGTCTTTCGAGCTGCCCATTGAAGCGACTTTAAGGTAGGGCTCCTTTATATTTGTTCTTCCTTTAGTGGTGATAAGGCAGTCTTATTCACTTCTTTTTATGCTTTTCTCTATAAAAGAATAAAAAATAAAATTTGAAAAATAATTACAATTCTGTATGTACCTAATCTCTACCTCTTTTCTTATCTTTAGAGAAATTACAATAAACAATCGACTCTTTTTTGCATATTTTTTTCCTGATTCATCACCACAATGTTTAAAAAATAGAAATGACTCTCAAGAGATCAAAAAGGGCCTCTTGCCATCTCCAAATAGATATCCCATCTCATTTATATAAGATTTCAATGGTTTTCTCTAAAATACTGCTTAGTGAAAAACATTGAGAATAATGAGACATATCAGTGAAACGAACTTCTATTTGGGTAGATGTGAGTTTTAGGGGAAAAAAAGCAAAATGTTTATTTGCATTGTTGCTACTTGGGTATATGGTGACCTCTCAGATGTGTATTTTTTTTTTTTATTTCCACGTAACATTTAAAAATAGCTTCTTTGGTAATAGGAGGATTAATTTGCACATTTTAAGAACAGGATTAAAATGAAAGAACGTGTATCTTTATGTTAAAAGGGCAGCATTAAAAAGTAATTCTTTCTGCCTGCCTGTAACTGACACCTATTAGTGTGGGAATGACAATCACTGAATTTGATAGCAACAGTCAATAAATATTTGTTGATTAAATAAAAGGATTTTTTTTGGGGGGGGGTGTTGTCTCTTCATCCTCAGAAAGGGCCCAGGGCCAAGTTGCTTTGAAATATGCTACAGTTTAAATCTGAGTAAATTTCTCCCAAGTATTTAAATTTGATTTTGCTTTAAATATATTTTGAATCTCTTCAAAGGGCCTAGGGTAGTGTTGGGGGCATGGGAAGGCATTGATATTTATTGGTTGATTCTTGGATTATCAATATGTAGGTGCAGTTGTAAAATATTTACAAATCTATTACAGTTTTTCCTTACACTTTCATTTTATCCAAGCATTCATGAACATCCCATGAAGAGGGGAAGGTAATTTCTATCATATTTAATAGGTAGAAGAAACCAGAGCTTTTTTACTAATGGGAAACTCAATAATTTTTTCCATATAGAACAAACTTTATGCTGTACCAGCACTTTCTAGAACTTGTACATTTGTCCGGTGGCTAGATCAGAAGTCTAAAGGGGAACAAACGGGTGAGGGGAACCTAGACATGTGTTAGTTACTGTGGCTTCTGATGCTGTTGCTGCTTCAGAGCTCTTGGCCTTCGACCCCTGACCCTCACCACCTCTCCCCTGGTCTCACAACCGTGGTTAACACCTACACACGTCATCCCTCCATGGACCTATCCTCCTAGCTAGTGTTGCTTGGTATTGGATATGACTTCCTGCTTTGGATCTTGGAGCTTTCCTACCCTCTGTTTTTAGGGCAAATATTCCGGGTCTTGTACCTGGTCTTCGTAAAGAAGAAATCAGTGTAGATCCAGCCCTCACAGCACTCTCCCAATGTCACCCTCAAGAGGGGAGACAACATCGATATTTTCTCCAGGTGTTGTCCTGTCGCCACCAGAGTGGACCTGCAGTACCCACTGTTAGCTTCATGTCTGGGTTATTGAACAAGGGATGAGAGCATTCTTTTGCAAAGACTCCCGCTAAAACACCCCAGTGTTATTTAGAGGGTAGACACAGAGCTCTTAATAAAACTTTATCTGGGACAATATTAACCAAAATTAGTTTTCCTAAACTTTTGCTTTAGTCATTGATTAGATGAAGACTTCTTAGACTGGCATTTGATGCTTTTTTGCACATACGTATGCATGTCATTGATGTTCCCTTGTCAACTGTTCTTTTCTACTGTTTTTACAAAACACATCAGCTTGTGTGGTCAAATATGAGAATTGGAAAATCAAGACAGGACTTCCATTTTGGCTGAACTAGACTGTTTACTATTTGATAATGTGTCCTGAGATTTTCTTCCTCCTGTGTCCATGGTTTATTATTATTATTATTATTATTATTATTATTATTATTATTCACTCTTAGCCCTGCAACCTGCCTTGCAGGGGATGATTCAAATGTTCTTTCTTCTATGAAGCCTCTCATGATCCCCCAGCCACATGTGAATACCCATCCTTTGAAGTCCCAAAGAATCCAGGGCATTTATCCTGACTTAAAGTGTGTGTGTTGTTATTTTATAACCATTTTCAGGTGGAAAGATTCCTGAGGGCAGGAATGTATCTTCCTTTTACCTTTGTATCCTCTGCAGAAGATTCTGCCAACAGAGTAGCTAGATAAATATTCGTTGAACTGATTTGTATGAGCTTCTGAACTCATCGTGGTGACCTTGTGAAGCAAAAGAAAGGAGGCAGTTGAGAGAGAAAGTCATCCTTTGAGGGAAGCAGAGGAGGTGGTGGAAATATTTGAATAGCTACAAGCTCTAAAGGCAGACATGGCGGCTAGTGGATTTGGTTGGATGCGGATTGGCCAGTTGGGTTACACAGGCCCTGCTGGGAGGCCCTGGAGTGGACAGTGAGGGAAGGGTTAGGACATTGAGAGGACAGGGCTGGCAATACAGGAGAGAAACATTCTCAGGGAAAGCCCCGCACCTGGGGATTGAGAGAGTTCTGTTCACTTTTCCTTGTCACAGAAGAAAGGCATTGCTTCAACAAACATTTCCTGTCATAAAATCTTCGACTCTGTTAGCTTCCTTCCCCTGCCCACCTGGTTTTCTAGGTGGGGAGTCTGAGGTGCCCTGTTCGAGGTCAGCGTTCAGATCAGAGCCAGGTGGGGTTTGCTCCTCTAACAAGGTGATCTCCCCAGAGCTCAGTGACTCAGGACTTAGAGACGGTTTCTGCTTTGGTCATTTAAGAGTGACTCAGCAGCTCATCTTTCACGGGGTGCAAGCTTCCTAGTGCTCACCCCCACACATCATGTGGGGGGCTGGGTCTCCTCTCCCTGAGGAGTTGGGGGGGTTGCTGAGACCAGGAGTCATGCCGTGGGGTACTGTCAGTGGTCCATAGTCTCTTTCGCCCTGCCTATCTGCATTCCCCCCTCTTCCCAATTTCCCACTTGGCTGCTCCCAGAACAAGCTTCTCCCAGATAGTCCAGCCTGTCTCCTGCCTGACTCTCCCACTGGGACCTCGGGTCTGCTCCTTTGGCCCTCCTTTTTTTGTGTGTGTGTGAAAAGGTGGACAAGAATCAGATGATTCTGAGGTCCTGTGTTTGTTTTCATTCTTTGAAACGGGACTGCTGCCTGTAGTATTTTTTTTTTTTAAGATTTTATTTATTTATTTGACAGAGAGAGACACAGGGAGAGAGGGAACACAAGCAGGGGGAGTGGGAGAGGGAGAAGCAGGCTTCCTGCGGAGCGGGGTGCCCGATGCAGGGCTCGATCCCAGGACCCTGGGATCATGACCTGAGCTGAAGGCAGACACCCAACGACTGAGCCACCCAGGCGCCCCCCGCTGCCTGTAGTATTAAGTTTAAAGGAGAGAGTTTTAGGGGAGAGCTGAGATACTATATTTTTCCATGATTTGTGTTGCCAATGAAATAGCCATTAAAGACATTGCAGGCAGCTCTAACAGTGGAGTTGGGAATAAAATTCCAGGGTAGAAAAGCAGAATTTGATATTAGCCGTGCAGATGGTGAGTGAGTTTAAGAGAAAAGGGAGAAACGACGAGAAGTCTACTGCTAGTGCCTCTGTCGTCCTAGCATGGCTTTGCTTTGGGCGGTCAGATGGCTGGTAGGCTGAACCTCACCAGCAGGTGGCAGCTGGAATTAGTTTTGGGGCCCTTACCCTTTTGCCCTGGGCATAACTGCTCTTATCATGTTACCACCGTATGCTAATTTCCACGGGATTTTCTCAGTCTTTTTCAATTTTCTTTAAAAAAAGATTTTTTTTTTAAAGATTTTATTTATTTATTTGACAGAGAGAGACACAGCGAGCGAGAGAGAGCACAAGCAGGACGAGTGGGAGAGGGAGAAGCAGGCTTCCCGCCGCGTAGGGAGCCCGATGCGGGGCTCGATCCCAGGACCCTGGGATCATGACCTGAGCCGAAGGCAGACGCCCAACCGACTGAGCCACCCAGGCGCCCCTATCTTTCAATTTTCTGACTTTCATTCCAGTCCCCCCATGTGGCTTAGATATATGTCCAGCTCCTTGCAGCTCCTGCATCTGGGGGCATGCTTGTCCCTGGTAGGCTTAAGCGCTCTTTGGAGCCCCAGTAAAGGAAAGTGCTAGCACTGGCCTTATTCAGCCTTTCCACCTTCCTTTAAGAAGGATGGGCGCCAGGTCTCACGCAGCACATCAATCCCAACGCACTGGTAGTGGTTGCCTGAATCCCACATTGAGGTGATTCTGATAGATTAGTGACAGCAGCCGTGGACGTTGGAGAGGGCTGCAGGAGTGTTCATAACATTTGCCATGTTCACGCTAGAGCTTCCTGCGGCCAGGGAGCTGCCCATTAGACCTGCCCTACCCCGCGGGTCCTGGCTCCAACCTGCATGTTGCCTGGGCTCCTGATGCCTCTTGGGGTCCTGCAGGTCTGTTGTTAGGCTCTTAGAACAGGTCCTGAAGTCACAGCATGTCTGAAGGCTTTTGGGTTCACAAGTCCCAGTGTGTCTTATGGCTCTAGCTGACCCGAGGGAGGAGAAGGGCGGATTGAAGGCACTGCAAAGTTAGTGGGAAGTAGAGAAAGGGGACGTGTCCAGAGAAGGCCTTACAGAGGGCTGGGAAAAATAGGAGGAAAAGGGAATTGTACACGATGACGTACCAGAAGACATTTTTGTAATTGTTTTATGATAACATAATTGTTTTACAGTTGTATTCAGACTCTCTCGGGCTCTTTTCCAAAAGCTGACCATGAAGTTTTACCAGTTTCAGAGCAAACAGGATATTGTTATTTCTCTGACTTTAATGTTTTTAGGAATGAAGATAACATGCTTTTAGGAAAGGACAGAAAACATTAAAAAAAAAATCCAACTAATTAACTGTGTATACAATAACATCTTGGGATGCCATGCTAATAAATATAACTAGTTAGCACCTGTAGACATTTTACAATGCTCTTGCTGTATATACCTTCAGAAATGTAAGCTTTCTATTAAATCTTACCCCATTAAGTACACTGATTAACATCAAAGGTCCAGTTGTTTGATTTTGGCTTTAGTTTCTGAAACTATAAAGTAGGGATGAAGAACTTTTTTTTTTAAAGATTTTATCCATTTATCTGAGAGAGAGAGAGAGAGAGACTGCGTGAGCATGAGAAAGGGGAGGGGCAGATGGACAGGGAAAGGGAGAAGCAGACTCCCAAGCTAAGTGCAGAGCTGAGCCTGAGTGGGGGGCATGATCCCAGGACACTGAGATCATGACCTGAGCTGAAGGCAGACACTTAATTGACTGAGCCACCTAGGCGCCCCCAAAATGGAGATTATAATACAACCCATCTCAAATGGTTAATAAATACAAAGTGCTTAGCACAATGCCTACCTAGCACATTGTAAATGCTCAATAAATGTTAGCTATTATTATTATGTCTAATTTACATCTGGGATATATATTCCAGTATAATTTTTATTTTATTTTATTTTATTTATTTATTTGAGAGAGAGAATGAGATAGAGAGAGCACATGAGAGGGGGGAGGGTCAGAGGGAGAAGCAGACCCCCTGCTGAGCAAGGAGCCCGATATGGGACTTGATCCCGGGACTCCAGGATCATGACCTGAGCCGAAGGCAGTCGCTTAACCAACTGAGCCACCCAGGCGCCCCTATTCCAGTATAATTTAATAAATATACAGAGTGTTGAAATAAACAAGCACTCACAACATCTTGAAATACTGATTAAGTGGGAAATATTGAGTAATGTGAATTTTATTTTGGTTGTACAATATTCAGGGGAGAGAGGTATCCCTTTCTTAAAACCATATTTACTAATGCTTATATTTTATACTAATGTAATATCATTACCTCATTTAATCTCAGATGAGAGTGGTGTAGTGTGGATATATATGGAGTCCAGAGAAACTGTCCAGGAATAAATGTGGGCCTAACCATGACTGAGGCCCACCTGTCCACAGCACCTTGGGAAAGCCTGAGTCCCCAGTGAGAGTGGGCTGTGTAGTTGGCAAACTTCTGAACATTTCAGTGATAGCATTCACTGTTTGATCTTCAGTGCAACACAAGAGAAAAGCTAAAAAACATTTTTATATCTGGGAACCAAGTATTTTAACCAGGGAGATGGTTTTGTTTCTTTACTGGTTAAATGAATGGACTCTGGAGCCAGAGGATGTAGGTTCAAATTTTGCATCTATCATTACTAATAGATCTATTGAAGGGATTACATGAATTAGGCATGAAATGTATTTAATGTAATGCCTCATACGTAGTAAATGCTTATTCACTCATTTGTTCATTCATTCAGTAAATAAATGTTTATGCAGCGCCTACGGTGTGGCAGGCAGTGGTCTAGGATGGTCAATGGTTTTGCTGTTGATAGAGCAAGATGAAGACCTGGACAGTCCCTGCTCAGAGGGAGCTTGTATTTTAGTGAAGGGAGCTAGAAATAAACAAATAAAAAAGTGGTATTGTGGCAGTTCCCCAGCACCCCCTGCCCCCCCTCAGGTGTGGCTGGAGCTTGAAGCATTCAGGGCCTGGGACACCGCAGACCCGGAGCCACTCAGGGGCTGCTCTTCAAGTAGCTCTTCAAGTCTGCAATAAAAAAATGGCCTCCAATTAAACTAGATTGCAAAGAATGGTAAAGAAGGAGCGCCTGGGTGGCTTAGTCAGTTAACCATCTGACTCTTGATTTCGACTCAGATCATGACCTCAGGGTCATGAGATCCAACCCCGATTCGGGGTCCACGCTGGGCATGGAATCTGCTTAAGATTCTCTCTCTCTCTCTCCCTCCCTCTGCCCCTCCCCCTCCCTCGCTGGAAAAAAAAAAAAAAGGGAAAGAAAGAGAATGGAAAGAATAAAAAACTAGAAGAGGCAGAGCCTGAGGAATCTGTGGTGGAAAAAGTACTGGACCACTGGGTAGTGAAGGGGAAGGTGGAGTATTTCCTGAAGTAGAAGGGAACTCACAGATGCTGATGATACTTGGGAACTTGAAGAAAATTCAGATGGTCCAGAGTTAATTGAAGCATTTCTTAATTCTCGAAAGCTGGTAAAGAAAAAGATGGTACCAAAAGACAATCTTTATCTGACAGTAAATCTGATTATAGCTCATCAAAGAAGAAAAGAGATGTTGCTGATGAACCAAGAGGCTTTGCCAGAGGTCTTGGTCCTGAACAAATAATTGGTACCACAGACAGCAGCGGAGAATTCAAGTCTCTCATGAAATGGAAAGATTCAGATGAGGCAGACTTGGTGCTGGCAAAAGAGGCAAATAGGAAGGGTCCTTAAATTGTAATTGCTTTAAAAAAAAATTTTTTTTTTTAAGTAGGCTCCATACACAGGGTATAGCCCAACATGGGGCTTGAACTCATGACCCTGAGATCGAAACCTGAGCTGAGATCAAGAGTCAGGTGCTTAACCCAGGTGCCCCCACTGTAATTGCTTTTTAAGATTTTTTAAAAATTTATTTATTTGAGAGAGAGCGAGAGCTCCGAGGGGCAGAGGGAGAGGGAGAAAAGCAGTCTCCCTGCTGAGTGTGGAGCCTGATGTGGGGCTCAATTCTATGACCCTGAGATCATGGCCTGAGCCAAAATCAACACTCGGATGCTTAACTGACTGAGCCACCCAGGTGCCCCTGTAATTGCTTTTTATGGAGAGAAACTAGGCATTCTTGTCCAGAAGATGAAGCTCAATAATTGCTTGTGTTGCTTTACATATTTATAGATATATAAATAAAATCTGGGTTTTGGTTTTTTTGATTTATCAGTGTGAAGAAATAACATTCTAATGAAAATCAACTTTGGTATGTTTGTTTTGAAGTAGTATTGGGGGAATTGTTGGGGATTTTTGCATCTGTAGCACCGGTTACTTTGAACAAATAAAAGCTTTCTGTAGTTGCTTCCTTTATCAGAAAAGAATATTTGAAATCACAGTAAATTATTCCCCTGCTTTAGAAAACACCTTTTCTAAATGTCGGGGCAGGGGCGCCTGGGTGGCTCAGTTGGTTAAGCATCTGCCTTTGGCTCAGGTCACGATCTCAGGGGTCCTGGGATCTAGCGTCATGGCAGGCTCTGCGCTCAGCAGGGAGTCTGCTTCTCTCTCTCCCTCTGTCCTTCCTCCTGCTTGTGCTCTCTCTCTCTCAGGTAAATAAATTAAATTTTAAAAAATGAATAAATGTTGGGGGAAATCTTCATATTTGTTACTCAATCAGAATTTGTGTATAAATCCTATATGCTTGAGGACCATTCTGGGTTTTTTGTTTATTTGGTTTGTGTGTGTGTATACTTAAAATACGTATGTAAATGGTTTTCTTTTCTTTTCTTTTTTACCAGTCACCAAAACAAAAACAGCATTTTATAACCATGGATAAGCCTGTGTTCTAGGATGCCATCATTTTCAGCAGTCTAAGAAATAAATCACTTAAAGATAGATTTTTCCTGAAGCCTTAACCTTTCAAATTTTGTAATTAATTGGACAATTTAAATATAATGTAAATAATTTAAATTGGACAATTTAAAAGCAGCCATATCCATATCTACAGTCATATAAATGCAAGTTCATTTGCAAGATCCCTGAAAGGAAAATATTACTACTGCCAACAACTTCCCCACCCAAATGAGAAAACTAGACAAGTCCTGGTATGTTTTAGTTGGGTAACAAAACCTAGTTAAATAGACATTTAAAGGTTCCTTCTAGTGAACCATTCCTTTTTAAATTTTTTTAAAAATTTACTTATTTGAGAGAGAGAGAGAGAGCATGAGCAGGGGGAGGGGCAGAGGGAGAAGCCGACTCCCTGCTGAGTGAGGAGCCCAACGTGGGTTTCGATCCCATGACCCTGAAATCATGACCTGAGCCAAAATCAAGAGTTGGATGCTTAACTGACTGAGCCCCCCAGGTGCTCAGAACCATTCCTTTTCAAGAATTTGAAATCCCTGTGCTGTATTGACTAAAAGGTCATGATTCATGGAATGCCTAAGACTTTGTTCATGGAAACTTAATCATAATCAGATGGTTAGAGATGTTGGCAATTTAGGACCTGCAGGAATAAATGGGTGAACAAACTTAAATCTAAATTCTCGACCTGCTTGTTTTTTCTTTACCCCAACTCATTTCTTACATGTGGGCTCAATCTTCTCACTATTTGAGTTACTGTTTCAGCATAAACCAGGGAAAACAGTAACTTGCCGGTCACAATGTTATCCGGCTGCATATTGTTTATTGTAAATACTGGTAAACAGTGGTCAATAAGGTTTTATATTTAAAAAAAAAGTGGTATTAAGTGCTATGATGAAGAACAAAACAGGGCGAGGGAGGTCCAGGGATGCTGTTTTGCAGAGAGTGGCCAGGACGTAAATGTCAGCTATTACTATTATTTCATTACATTACATTTCTAAACCCTTTTGCTGAGAGAAGAAAAATAGGACAAGTGAGAGGAGAGGGAGAAAGGGCAAAAGGAATTAAAGGAAGCTAAGTGAGACAGGAGTGAGGAATAGAGAGTGCATTGAACAGGATGAACAGGAAAACCAACAATGAGGAGAAGAAAGAGAATAGTTGATGTTATAAGCTGGGGGTGGGAGGGAAGAGGAAGGAAAAGCTAGAATGGAACTCAGAGAATAATATTGCTCTTCAGTTGCTCAATGGACTTGAAAATGTTTAGCTTTGGGATGGGTGAGCCAATGGAGCTTTCAAGACATTGTTCTGAGGGTAGGACTAGTGATATAATTTGCCAGACCCAAGGCAAAATGAAAATGCAGGCCCCTTTGTTCAGAGATTATTAAGAATTACAAGGTGGAGATGGCAGAGCATTAAGCCAAGAGCACGCACATAGGTCACATACTGATGAACCAGCCCTGTCTAAGAGCTTAGCACACAGCCTGGCACACAGCAAGCATTCAGTAAAAATAAATGGTCGTTGAATGAACAGAACCTAGGGCTAATTACTTTTGAACTTCTCTGAGGACTGGCTCATATTTCAGAAAAACTGACTTTATTTGGCTCCAATTTCAAATTTCCTTCTATTGTTCTCCACCACGGGGTCCAGATCTTTATGGAACAACACACTCCTGGACATGGTTTTTGCGGCAGGAATCCTCTTGTGGCCTGGCTGGGCTTGGTTCATATCCTCTTGCACTTACAGAGTGTGGCCACTTGAGGTCACTGCACCAACAAGGCAGAAGTTAAAGGACTACCCCAAAGAGTGAGGGGCTAAAAGGCACCACTGGTGGAAGGGTTAGTTATTAAAGCCTCTCCTTTACATTTTGATACAGTTCTACAGTTATATAAGTAGGGCTTTTAAACTCCGTAGGAAGCATCTGAAAGATGTTAGCCAAGTCTTGAGACGATGAAGATCAGGAAGTCAGCTCTAGGGTTCCCAGGAGTGGGGAGGGGCGTCATTCTTTAGAGATGTCCCCTACCTTATGAAACATGGTTTCACCGCATTCAAGCTTAACATCAGAAGTATCTGCAGGTGGATCATTCACTTAACAACTATTAACTGGGCTGGACAGCCAACAAAACAGACATTGTTCCTGTGCCAGGAAGTGGAGAGAGACGCAGCGATCTGTTTACCACCACAATATGTGCCTCAGAGGAGGAGCACTGCCTCCAAAGGCAACAAAGAGGCACTTGACTTCTCTGAGATCTGGAGGGATCACTTAAGTGGATCTGGAACCAAGAGTCTAACCTCAAGGACATGGTCCTCTTTCCTCCTCTACAACAGAAAACAAATTTCAGGCAGTTTCCACCTATCGAGCATTCAGAAAAATGAAGTTCAAGTTCAGAAAATCCTGATATAAAACCAGGATACTTGGTTAATGATTAGGAAAAAGAACATTTTTGTGTCTGGTTTTTATTTGTATTTTATCAAAGAGGAAGCTAAATTCAGGGCTTCCTGTTTAAAAATTAAATGTCTGATAGTCCTGGTCTCTAATGCTAATGTTGATTGAGCTCTGGGCTAGACATTATGCAAATACTATCTCCTTTAATCCCCACACAACTTGGTGAGCTAGGAGCTGTTATTGTCTCTAATTCACACTTGAAGAAACTGAGGTTTAGACAAGCTAACTAGCTCTCTGGAGGCCCAACATCTAGTAAAAGATGAGCTGGAATTTGAACCCAAGCAGTTAAATGCCAGACCAGGGCCGCTGCTTTCTACGGACTCCTTCTGAGGGACGAGCTTTGCCAAGGTTGGTTATGAGTCTGCAGACAAGTGGCTCAAAGTAGAAGTCATTAGTGACAAAGAGTGTATTTACAGGTTAAATCCTTACTTTGATGGTTAGTTTCCTACTGGACACAGAATGCATCTCTTGTCCTGCCAGTCTTCCTGGTTTACATTTTTCCTCCCAGGAGTCCTGAAGTGAGATTTTGAGTGGATCTCTGGAAGTCAAAATCTACTGACCGAAAAATAACCCAATATGCATGTGCAATCTGCCTGTGTGTGCCCCACAACCCTCCAACCTCTTTAGACCAGACTGGTTAAATCATCTATCTCATGGGTAAAACAACATTGGAACATGCTTCTTGGCTGGCTTTTTTTATTAATGGGAGAAACAAGAACTGGTTAATAGCTCCATCTTCTTCAACTCACTAGCTCTGTGGCCTTGGACAAATGACTTAATTTCTTTTTCTTTTTTAAAGATTTATTTATTTATTTTTGAGAAAGAGAGAGAGAGCATGCACAAGTGGGGGGACGGGGCGTAGGGGCAGAGGGAGAAGCAGACTCCCCACTGAACAGGCAGACTGACGTGGGACTCAATCCCAGGATCCTGGGATCATGACCTAAGCCAAAGGCAGATGGTTAACGGATGGAGCCCACCCAGGCGCCCGACAAATGACTTAATTTCTGTTAAGTCTGTTTCCTCATATTAAGCTGGAGATAGTGAAAGTACCCCCATAGGTTTAAATTAGACTTCAGTAAAATTAGTAGTAATTAAATTCCCAGTTAAATTACTGATTAAGTTAGTAAAGATTAAATTAGATGATATAAAGGACTTAGCAAGTAGTGTTCAATATATAGCTATTGTGGTTTTTATTTTGGCCTATAGCTGAAATTCTTTATATTTTAGAAATGTATCACTTAGAATAGAATTAGAGTAGGCTTCTTTTGCGCATTTATGTATTTGTTATATCTATGCCTGAAGTTAAAATTTATATAGTTATTTAGAACATTTAGCTTTAAATTCTTAGCAAAAAACTTCAGGTGCTAACGGAACTGTCAGCAGTCACAAAGGGAACCAGCAAAAGCTGTTTCAGAAGGAGAAGTATATGGACTTCCTTCTGTCTTGACTTGAATTGAGGGGGAGATACTGCTGCTTCTATTGAAGTAATCTCTATGGGCAGGTGTTGAAACAGGCCTGGAGTGAGGACTGCCAAAGCAGGGCTGGCTTCCCAGACTAGGGGCTGGGTTTGGGTAGATGATGTCAGGATTGGTGAAGAGAAGAGGAGAAGGTCTTGGGTAATGAATGCTCAGGAAGGGAATGTTCCATCAGGAAACAGTCGCCAAATAAGAAGGTGGCCTGCACCACTTGCCCTGCTCTCTTCACCTTGCTTTACTCTTCAGAATAATGAATTCTGGCCGTGCACATCGGCTGAGCTAAGATGGTCTGCCATTTCCTGCAGAGAGAACTGGCTTCCTCTTCTCTTTGTAGGAAGATATAAAATTTGTCCTCATTTCATATGTTTTGGGGCTCGATTTTCAAAAGGTTTATTTTCTTCTCTCAAGAGCCGAAACTGCAATTCAGATGTGCTAACACCAGGTGCCTCAATCCTTGTAGATGCAGTCAGCTAAGAAAAAAATTCAGTTTTTTACTACTCAACAGAAACCATGGCATGAAGGTCCCAAACAATGGGGTCCAGGTACTGGGTTTGGCTTGATTCAAGGATAAAATTCAACCATGTAAAAACAAAAGTCCATAAATATTGTTTCTTGAATTGAAGCCCTTGATAAAAGTGGGCATCATGGAATTTGAGGTACACATTTGTCTGTTATTACTACAGATTTCTATTAAGGCAACTGAGTACAACCATGTAAAATGTTACATTTGATGTCAGTATGTAAAGAGCAAATTTGAAAAAACTAACTTTTTACAATTTAATAATTGTTTTAATTCCAAATTGTTACCAATCACAGATTAATCAAACTCCTACCTTATGCTCAGACCTGTTTGGCATGCTCCTTTCTAACTCATCCTGAATTCTTTCCCATGGCTTCAGAGCTTCAGCATTGTCTGGTTTCAAAACCCCTTCAGCTTTCTCTCAGCCACATGCAGAACTCCATGGGGAACTATAGAAAATTGCAAAATTAAAAAAAAAAGTCAACCCTGAACTTAAGGTCTTTAACATAGTGTGACAGTGCTGGAGGCCTCGGAAAGAGGTTTTTTGTTTCTGCATATTCTTGCAGCTTGAGAAAGTGGGATTTCCTAGAGGAGATCTGGATTCTTCTATACCAAACAGGCTTGTGATGGGGTGTCTTGGTGGAAAGGGCAGTTGGATGTAGCAGAGCTTCCTTAGTCTTCCAAGCCAGTATGTACTAAGGTCAGTTGCATTTTGATTCCCTGGGGGCCAAGTGTACAAAAACAAAACTCAAAAACGTATGAAAAGGAACTGATCAAAACAACTGCACACTATTAAAACAGTTGGTAGTGGAGTGGACAAATGTGCTAAACTGAATCTAGAGTTAGCAGAGAAGGTTGTGATTAGATAGGGGAATTTTTCTTTTTTCTTTTTTTTAAGATTTTATTTATTTATTTGACAGAGAAAGACAAGCGAGAGAGGGAACACAAGCAGGGGAAGTGGGAGAGGGAGAAGCAGACTTCCCGCACAGCAGGGAGCCCGATGTAGGGCTCGATCCCAGGACCCTGGGATCATGACCTGAGCCCAAGGCAGAGGCTTAACGACTGACCCACTCGGGCGCCCCTAGGGGAATTTTTCTGAAGGAGATATATTTGAGTTGAATTTTCCAGGGAGGACAGAAACTTCAGATTAATGGAAAGGAGAGCATTTATATATGTTAGTAATGTTTACTGGGCCTTTACTATATGTGGCAGGCAGAATAATGGCTCCCCAAAGAGGTCCGCGTCTTAATCCCTGAAACCTGTAAATATGTCATACATCACAAAGGGATGTTGCAGATGTGATTAAGGTTAAGACCTTAAGATGGAAGAGTATTCAGGATTATATGGTTGGGTTCAAACTAATCACAGGGGTAATTAAGAGCAGAGAATCTTTGATGGCCTAGGTCAAACTCAGAGAGAGATGTGACTACAGAAAACTGGTCAGAGAGATGCAGTGTCGCTGACTTTGAAGACAGAGGAAGGGGGCCATGAATCATGAAATCTGGTAGCCTTTATAAGCTGGAAAAGGTAAGGAAATGAATTCTCTGGAAAGGAACACAGTCATGCTGACACCTTGATTTTAGCCCGGTGAGACCCTTGTTGGACTTCTAACCTATAGAACTGTAAGATAATAAACTTGAGTGTTTTAAGGTACTAAGTTTGTGGTAATTTGTTACAGCCACAATAGAAAACTAATATAATATGAGATAGGGATATGAGGTTTAGACATTACAATTTTGGTCATTTACAGATGGGGAAACTGAAATAGATCCTAGGTTCTTGCTCAGTGTCACTCAGCTCTGAAGTGAAGGAGCAGGGAATTAAATTGACGATACCTGTCTCCAGAGCTCATGCAATACCACCTACCAGGAATTTTTGTGAGGAGGAGGATGGAGATAAGCTTCTAGTAAAAGCTCACTGAAGGGGGTGAGTTACACAGCTGGATAGCAAAGAGCTTGGTTCACTCAAAGGGGAGTTCAAAACCTTGGGTTAATGGGGACCGGAAAATAGTTGTCCCTCAGGTTTAGGTTTGCACTCCCTGATTATCTTCCTCAGTCACTGCTTCATGACAAACTGGTTTACTCAATGTCTCACAACAAGTCATTAAACAGGACTCTCCTACACTTGTACTTTTCCGAAGCCACCCCTCCTCTTTCCCATCTGTCTGATGCCTGCTCCTCTCAAGAGCTTCCACCCCTCCTCATCCCAGCTACAGCCCCTGGAAGGCACTTGGGTTCAAGGATTTCGAGAACTAAGGCATGAAATCACACCTTGCTCTGGACCTCTCACGTATCTTTGCCATTAAGTGTCATAGTTTTTCGTCATTTAATTTTCCTCGTGCTTATGACTTATTTCCAAGGTGACTGGCCACTGTGAACTTCCTGCAGGCAGAGACATGAATGCACCCGAGCCGTAGTCATGGTCGTCAGCTGGGATCTTCTTGGTACATTCCTAAAATAAATCTTACTCCCACACACAATTTTGATTTTCTGGAGTGGACATTTTCTTTTCTCTGACTCTCTACCTCCCAGTGTACATTAGGCCTCCTTGTTAAATGTTCCTGTAGCTTTTACTACAGATGGAAGGTGATTATTTCATTGTCGACCTGCCTCATTAGTAAGGTATCTTGAGCGCGTTAGCAGAGAGTCTGGCACACAGAATACAAGAAGGATACACGGTAAAGCCAGGCCAGTCACTAGGCCAGTCACTAGATAGCAATTAGGGGCAAGTAGAGGGGGAGAGCGGAAGGCGATGCGTCTTCACTCCTCGCCTCGGGCCGGCAGCACCCTGCGCTCTGACAGGTGCTGGAGCTGAGACCTGGGTCCGGTCGCGTGCCCGCATGCTGCCTCCCGCACCCTCCGCGCGCCCCCGCGCTGTCTCCGCGCTCGCCCCGCCCCCCGCCCCGCCCCCTTGCGCGCGCGCCTCAGGGTGCTCGCCCCCGCTGTCCGCGCGGCGCCGCGCCTCACTGGCTCCTCAGCTTCCAGCCAAGATGGCGGAGAATGGCGATGGTCTGGGCACGGTCCCGGAGCATGAACGGATATTGCAGGAGATTGAGAGCACCGACACCGCCTGCGTGGGCCCCACTCTCCGGTAAAGCTTTCATCCCCCGGGGGCCTCGGGCTGCCGCCGCTGGCTGCTCATCAGGAGCCGGGCGGGGCGTCCGCCACCGGCCGCGCGCCGGGCGTACCGACAGGTGGTGCGCGCGGAGGCGGGCGGGGGCGCTCCGGGGCGGCGGGCCGAGACCTGGGCCGGGCCCGGGCGGGGAGGGGCGGAACGGGCGGCTGCACCTGTAGGCACGGCCCGCCTCAGCCCCGGGAGCTGTCACCGCGCAGCCTGTGGGTGTGGCCGCCGCCGCCGCTCCGCTGACCCCGGGGTCCGCGGCGCCGCCCAGCCCTGGCGGCCTGGGGTCCCGGGGACGCGCCTTGGGCCTCCCGCGCTCCCGGCGGGGCTGAGGGCGGCTGTGCTGGGGCGAAGGTTAACTGCCAGCAGCCGGCGTGACTGAGATTAGGAGGCGCCCGCAGGTGGAAACCCTGGCGCGCAGGGCTGCGACGGGCGTGGGAGAATTGAAATTGAGCGGGAGTCGGCGGCACCATTATCCCCCCGCGCGGCCGGAGTGGGCGAGAAGGGAGCGTAGGCTAGCGGGGAGGAGCTGATGCTCAGGAGCGCGCTAATGTGACCTAGCGCTCCCCCGGCGCGCCTTCTGGAGTCCGGGAAGCTTTTACTTATTTACGAACGTTTCATTAATTTTGCATTAACTTTCCCGTTTATTTTAAAAAGGATCTCCACCCTTTAAAAATAGTACTAGGTAATGAATATTCCAGACTGAATACCTGCTGGTCTAATAATAGAATATTAGCTGGGCACTGTTGTGATCCATTAGATGAGGTTAGGCATTCTCATCAAGAATACGTGCCTTTTGGGGCGCCTGGGTGGTTCAGATGGTTGTACGTCTGTCTGCCTTTGGCTCAGGTCGAGATATCCAGGTTCTGGAATCGAGCTCCACATCGGGCTCTCGGCTCAGCGGGGAGTCTGCTTCTCCCTTTCCCCTGCCTCTCCCCCTGCTGTGCTCTGTCTCTGTCTCTCTCTCAAATGAATAAATAAAAAAACTAAAAAAAAAAAAAAAAAAAAAGAATAAGTGCCTTTTAGGGGCGCCTGGCTGGCTCAGTGGGAAGAGCATGCGACTCTCCCTCTCGGTGTCATGAGTTCGAGTCCTCCGCTGGGTGCAGAGATTATTTACAAATAAATAAACTTAAAAAAAGTGCCTTTTAAATGTAAAGTTTCAGCTTTCGTAACAATGATATTGAATTTTTTTTTAAAAGATTTTATTTATTTATTTGAAAGAAAGAGACACAGCGAGAGAGGGAACACAAGCAGGGGGAGTGGGAGAGGAAGCAGGCTTCCCGTGGAGCAGGGAGCCCGATGTGGGGCTCGATCCCAGGACCCTGGGATCACGACCTGAGCCACCCAGGCGCCCGGATATTGAATTTTTTATTCACCTATGGAAGTTAGGAGTGATTGTGCTTTAACATTATTATTTTCTTCAGGATACACTTCCTAGAAATGAAGTGCTGTATTTTTGTGGACCTGTGGATGCAGTATGAAGTGAAACTATTTCAAATTATAACGTAAATCCACCTTGCCCTGAGAGTCCGGAATGTTTTGCCCAAGTCCTACCGCTGAAGTGTGCAGTCACGGAAAAAATCATTTAAGTTCTCTGAACCTCAATTTTCTTACTCCTGTACTTGGGTAGGGGGTGGGTATTTAGATGCCCAGGACATTAGAGGCCTTGCCTATCTGTTCACTGCTGTATCCCTAACACCAAGCATGTGGTAGGCACCTGATAAGTTTTTTTGTCACATGAAGTTCTTGCTGTGATATGGTAAGAGTAATTAGTACATTTCCTTAATTTTCCAACATAATAATTTCTTTTCATAAAACTCTGGTCATTTGGTAATGAAAGTAGAAATCATAGATTAAAAGGAAGCTTTGTTTTCCTGACTGCAGGGTATGTGGTATAGTTATCAGAACAGCCAATTTTTGAAAATAGTATGGGTTATTAGGGAGATACTTCCTCTTGGGGAAAAATGCTAGGCACTATCTTTGAAAAGAGATGACATTAACTTAGAAGGAAGTTTTGAAATATATTGAGAGACTTTTGTGACACAAATAGAATATATGTATTCACAGTGTTATTCTGTTCTCTTTTGCTGGGCAATTGTGTCACCTCCTCACTTTGTTGAAACCCACGCTGTTTTCTTTGGCCAACTCCAGTGACTCATACTTATCCTATATATACACTTGTCATCTCATTTACAAGCAGACTGTCTACACACACATAGAAGGCACTACTAGCAGGCCTTTCTCTTGAATAGTGTTTAAGCTATTACTGTTTTTTACCTAGGTTTCACTAAGTGCTAATATTAAAATTTTAAAAACCCTTTTATTGGAAAATAAAAAGTAGAATAATGCAATGAACCATTATGAAGCCATAATCTTGCTTCAGTTCAACCCCCAGCCAGTGCCATTCGATCTGCTCCCCTATCCATTCTCCCTCACCCTGCATTATTTTGAAGCAAATCCCAGACATCAATTCATCTGTAAATATTTTAGTATTATGATTAATTTTTGTTACTTCCCAGTTATCTTTTACCTGGCCTGTTGGCTTACGATGTTGTTCTTATTTTTTTTCTCAGTGGGAGACTTTTTCAGCCTCATCTTTCCCTGATTTACTTTTATTCCTGATGATTAAGTGAGAAGCATGTTACGCATTTTTCACAGGGGCTGGCATACAGTATGGTTCTTCGATCACAGTGGAATTAGATTAGGAGTCAGTAATAGAAAACTGGAGAATACCCAAATAGTTGGGCCCTGAATAACACACATCTAAATAATCCATGGGTGAAAGAAGAAACCAAAAGAGAAGTTAGAAAGTGTTTTTGAACTGAATAAAATGAAAACACATTAGAATTTGTGGGATACAGCTAAAATAATAATTAGAGATTTATAGCACTAAACATCTTTACTGGGAAAGAATGGTTTCAAATCAGTGACCTCAGCTTCTAATTTAAGAAACTAGGAAAAGAAGAGCAAATGAAACCCAACAGAGCCAAAGAAAGGAGCTGATAGATAAAGGAGATGATAAAGGTTGGAGTGGAAATCAATGAAATAGAAAATAGAAAAACAGAAAGTCAGTGAAATGAAAACCTGGTTCTTTGAGATCTGTAAAATTGATAAACCTCTAAGAGAAAGAAAGGGAGAAGATGCCAATTATCAGGAATTACTAATTCCTTTTTTTTTCTTTAAGATTTTTACTTCTTTATTTGACAGACAGCGAGAGAGGGAACACAAACAGGGGGAGTGGGAGAGGGAGAAGCAGATTCCCTGCTGAGCAGGGACCCCGATGTGGGGCTCGATCCCAGGACCCTGGGATCATGACCTGAGCTGAAGGCAGACGCTTAGCGACTGAGCCACCCAGGCACCCCAGGAATTACCAATTCTTGATACTGTATCAGAATGAGAGAGGTAACATCACTGCAGATTCTGTTGATATTAAAAGAATATTACAAATAATTTCATGCCAATACATTTGACAACTTAGAAGAAATGGACAAATTCCTTGAAAGATACAAACTATCACAGAAGATAATTTCTCCAAATTGGTCTTTAGATTTGGATGGTCTCAGTCAGAATCCCAGCAGAAGGTTTTTTGTAGAAATTGACAAGCTGATTCAAAAGTTCATATGGAAATGTATAGGACCTAGAAGACTCAAACTGACTTGGGAAAAGATGAACAGAGCTGGAGGACTTACACTACCTATTTTAAGGTTTATTTATAAAGCTATAGTAACCAAGCCAGTGCGGTATTAGCATCAAGATAAACAAATAGATCAGTGAAACTGAATAAGAGAGTCTGTAAATAGATTCACACATATGGTCAATTAATTTTTGACAGAGGTACAAAGGCAGTTCATTAGAAAAGGATAAACTTTTTAAATAATGGTGAAACAGTCGGATATCCGTATGCAAAATAATGAACTTTGATCTATGCACCATATTTAAATAGTAACCCAAAGTGGATCATAAACCTAAATATAAAATGCAAAACTATAAACTCTTAGAAACCATTGGAAAAAATCTTTGTGACTTTGGTTAGGCAAAGATTTCTTATATACTATTCCAAAAGCATAATACATAAAAGAAAAAAATGATAAGTTGGAGCTCAACATTGAGAACACGTGGTATTCAAAGATACTATTAAGGGAATGAGAAGTCATGGACAGAAAATGTCTGAAAATCACGTATCTCATTAAAAAATGTTGTGTCCAGGGCTCCTGGGTGGCTCAGTTGGTTAAGCGACCGCTTTCGGCTCAGGTCATGATCCTGGAGTCCCAGGATCGAGTCCCACATTGGGCTCCCTGCTTGGCAGGGAGTCTGCTTCTCCCTCTGACCCTCCTCCCTCTCATGCTCTCTGTCTCTCATTCTCTCTCTCTCAAATAAATAAAATAAAATCTTTAAAAAAAAAAAAAAGTTGTGTCCAAATTGTATAAAAGAAATCTTTAAGACCAGATAAGAAAGCAAACAATCCAATTAAAAAATGGGTAAGTGATTTAAATAGATACTTCACAAAAGAAGGTACACACAGGGCAAATAATCACATGAAAAGATGGGTAAGGACATTAGTCATTAGAGAAATGTAAACTAAAACTTCAGCATTGAATCATGCTATTGGAATGTCTAAAATTAAAAAGACTGACCATACCATGTATTGGTGAGGTGGGACACTGGCACTCTCCTGCGCTGCTAGGGGAATTCCATAGCGTCATTTATCAGGTTGAAGAAGTTCCCTTCTATTCCTAGTTCAATGTTTTTATTATGAAAGAGTGTTCAGTATTTCACATGCTTGTTCTGCATCTATTGAAATGATCATGTGGTTTTTAAATCCTCATTGTATTTATGTGGTATATTACATGAATTAATTTTGAGGTATAAACCAACCTTACATTTGTGGGATAAATCCCACTTGGTCATAGTGTATAATCCTTTTTATATGTTGCTGGATTCTGTTTGCTAGTACTTTGTTTAGGATTTTTGCATGTGTATTCACAAGAGATACTGGTCTGTTATTTTCTGTGATGACTGTGATGTCTTTGTTTGGTTTTGGTATGAGAATAATAGTACCTCATATAATGAGTTGGTTAGTGTTCCCTGAATTGAGATGACCATGTGGGTTTTTCCCCCCTTTGTTTTAGTCATGTGACATGGTACATTTTTTTTTTTTTTAAATGTTGACTCTTGCATTCCTCGGATAAATCAGTTTGGTCATGGTGTATAATCATTTTACTACATTGTTAGATTTGGTTTGTTAGTATTTTGTTGAGTATTTTTACATCTATATTCATAAGAAATATAAGTCTGTAGTTTTCTTTTTGATGTCTTTATCTGGCTTTGGTATTAGAGTAATGCTGGTCTCATAGAATAAGTTAGGGAGTGTCCCTCCTCTTAACACTTTTTGGAAGAGTTTGTGAAGGATTAGTGTTAATTCTTTAAATATTTGGTAGCATCCATCAGTGAAGCCATCTAGCATTTCTTTGATGGGATGGTTTTTGTTTTGTTTTGTTACATTTTTTTTTTTATAGATTTTGTTTATTTATTTGACAGAGAGAGCGAGAGAGCAGAAGCAGGTGGAACAGTAGAGGGAGAGGAAGAAGCAGACTCCCTGCCAAGCAAGGAGCCAGATGCGGGGCTCAATCCCAGGACCCTGGGATCATGACTTGAGCCGAAGGCAGACGCTTAACCAGCTGAGCCACCCAGGCACCCCCTAAAGTATTTTTAAAATTTCTTTTATGGGATGCCTGGGTGGCTCAGGTCATGGTCCCGGAGTCCTGGGATTGAGCCCCATGTCTGGCTCCCTGCTCAGCAGGGAATCTGCTTCTCCCTCTCCATCTTCCTCTCCCTTTGCCCCTCTCCCCTGCTCATGCTCTCTCTCTCAAGTAAATAAATAAAATCTCTGAAAAAAAAATTTTCTTTTATGATTTCTTCTTTGA
Organism: Mirounga angustirostris; assembly: GCF_029215605.1. NCBI lineage: Eukaryota > Metazoa > Chordata > Mammalia > Carnivora > Phocidae > Mirounga > Mirounga angustirostris. Next base: position 121,138,853 of record NW_026991714.1, read on the forward strand.
CTCATTGGTTATTTAGAAATGTGTTAATTTCCACATATTTGTGAATTTCTTAAGTGTCCTTCTGTTATTAATTTCTAATTTCATTACATTGTGGTCAGAGATCATAATTCATATAATTTCAGTTCTTTTAACTTTATTGAGGCTTGTTTTATGGCTTAACTATGGTCTCTCCTGGAGAATGTTCCATGTGTACTTGAGAAGAATGTGTATCTCTCTGTTGGGTGGAATAATTCTATAGATGTCTGTGAGGTCTCTTTACCTTAAAGTTGTGCAAGTCTTCCTTTTTGATGTTCTGCTTAGTTCTATTATTAAATATAATGGATAGTTTTTGTTTCATGTTATTTTGGACTCTGTTGTCAGTATGCTCTCTATTATGTGTATACTTGTTATATATTCCTGGTTGATAGACATTTTATTGTCATAAAATATTCTTCTTTATCTGTAGATTTGTTTTAAAGTCTATTTTGTCTGATATTAGTATAGCCACTCTAGCATTTTTATGGTTGCTTTTTGCATGACATGTCTTTTTCTGTCCTTTTACTTTCAGCCTATTTTTATATTTGAATCTAAAGATTGCCTCCTACAGATAGCAGGTTGTTGGATCTTGTTTGTCATCCAGTTTGACAGTCTGCCTTTTTTTTTTTTTAAGATTTTATTTATTTATTTGAGAGAGAAATCACAAGTGGGAGGCGGAGGGGCAGAGGGAGATGCAGACTCCCCACTGAGCAGGGAGTCCGACATGGGGCCTGATCCCAGGACCCGGAGATCATGATGTGAGCTGAAGGCAGACGCTTAACTGACTGAGCCACCCAGGCACACCAGCCCCCCCCCGCCCCTTTTTTTAAAGATTTATTTATTTTAGAGAGAGAGCAAATGAGCTAGCACAAGTGGGGGGAGGGGCAGAGGGAGAGAACCTTCAAGCAGACTCTCTGCTGAGCATGGAGCCTGATGTGGGGCTCAGTCTCACAACCCATGAGATCACAACCTGAGCCAAAACCAAGAGTCAGATGCTTACCGACTGAGCCACCCAGGTGCCCCAACAGTCTGCTTTTTTTTTTTAATTGTTTAATCTCTTTATGGATTTAATGTTGTTATTTATATAGTTGGATTTATTTTACTGCCGTTTTACTTTTTGTTTTCTGTATGACATATTTCTTTTTTGCTTCTCTGTTCCTCTGTTCCCTTTTTACTATTCTTTTATTGAGTATTTTCCAGTGTGATTTTTTTTTCAGTATCTTTTAAAAAGTTATTTCTTAGTGATGGTTCTCAGAATTGACTTCAGATTTATTCTAACTTAAGTCCAGTGAAATACAGAAATGTTACTTCTATATATCTCTATTTTCTCTTACCCTTTTTTTTTTTTTTTAAGAGAGAGAGCGTGTACAAGTGGGGCAGTGAGAGGAGCAGAAGGAAAGGGAGAGAGAGAATTTTTTTTTTTTTTTTTGGGAGAGAGAGAATCTTAAGCAGGCTCAGACACAGGGCTGGATCTCACGACCCTGAGATATGACCTGAGCTGAAATCAAGAGTTGGACGCTTAAGTGACTGAGCCATCCAGGCGCCCCACTTTCCCTTTTTGTGCGGTTATTGTTATAGGTCTTATATCTGTCTATGTTACAAACCCAACAGTACATTGTTATAATTGTTACTTTATATAACTTTTTGTTTTTTTTGAAGAAGCTGACAAGTATATAGAGTTTGTTATATTAACTCAATTATCATTTCTGATTGTCTTTATTTTTTGCTGGGTTTTAGGTTGTCATCTAGTGTCACTTTCTTACCCTAGTACAGCTTTGCTTCTACACCTCCTTTGTTCTCTTATTGTCAAATATATTGTATTTCTATATGTTAGGCCACAAATAGAATTATGTACATGTTGTTTTATGAAATTGCTTTTTAAGTCAGTTAAGAGATACTGTTTATACTGTCTTTTATGATTACATAGTTTTCTTTACTAGTATTCTTTTGTGTGTGTGTGTGTGTGTGTTTATATTGCCATCTGGGCTCACTCTTTTGATTGTAAAGAACTTCCATTAGTTTTTCTTCTCTTTTTTTCTTTTAAATATTTATTAGAGAGAGAGAGAGAAAGCGAGAACAAGTGGCAGGGAGGGGCAGAGGGAGAGTGAGAAGCAGACTCCCGCTGAGCAGGGAGCCGGACAATGCGGGGCTCCATCCTAGGACCCGGAGATCATGACCTGAGCTGAAGGCAGACACTTAACCGACTGAGCCACCCAGGCACCTCTCCATTAGTTTTTCTTGTAAGGCTGGTCTGCTGCTAATTGATTTTCTCAGTTTTTGTTTATTTGAGAATGTCTTTGTTTCACCTTCACTTTTGAATTTTTTTTTAAAGATTTTATTTATTTATTTGAGAGAGAGAGAGTGAGAGAGAGAGCATAAGCTGGGGAGAGAGGCAGAGGGAGAAGGAGAAGTAGAGTCCCCACTGGGCAGGGAGCCCGACGCGGGGCTCAATCCCAGGACCCTGGTATCATGACCTGAGCAGACACTTAACTGACTGAGCCACCTGGGTGCCCCATCACCTTCACTTTTAAAAACTATCTTTTAAAAGATAGTTTTGTTAGATATTAGACTCTTGGTTGACAATTTTTTTCTTTTGGCACTTTGAACATGTCATCCCACTGTTTTTTTGGCCTTATTGTTTCTGTTAACTTTATTGGTATACATTGTATGTGATAAGTGGTTTTTCTCTTGCTACTTTCAAGATGTTCTGCTTGTCTTTCATTACTTCTACTACGATGGGTCTGGGTATGGATCTGTTTGTGTTTATCCTTCTTGAAGTTTGTTGGTTATATTAGATGTCCAGATTAATGTTTTTCATCAGAGTGGGAATTTTAATCATTATTTCTTCAAATATTCTTCAAATATTTTTTCTGACATTTTTACCATCATAAAATATTACTGGTGCCCCCATCATGTGTATGTTGATATGTTTAATGGTGTTCACATTTTTCTGAGGTGTTGTTCATTTTCTTCATTCTTTTTCCTCTTGGTTCTTTGGATTGTATAATCTCTATTAGTCTGTCTTCAAGTAGTCTTTCTTTTGCCAGTTCACATCTAATGTTGAGATCCTCTAATGCCTTTTTCATTTCTGTTATTGACTTTTCTTTTTTTTTTTTTTTTAAAGATTTTATTTATTTATTTGAGAGAGAGAGAGAATGAGAGACAGATAGCAAGAGAGGGAAGAGGGTCAGAGGGAGAAGCAGACCCCCTGCTGAGCAGGGAGCCCGATGTGGGACTCGATCCCAGGACTCCAGGATCATGACCTGAGCCGAAGGCAGTCACTTAACCAACTGAGCCACCCAGGCGCCCCATGATATTGACTTTTCAACTCCAGAATTTCCATTAAAAAATAATTTCTATTTCTTTATCAATATTTTGTTTTATTAGACATCATCATTCCTTCATTAAGATTTTATTTATTTATTTGTCAGAGAGAGAGCGCACGTGAGCACAAGCAGGGGGCATGGCAGGCAGAGGGAGAAGCAGGCTCCCCGCTGAGCAAGGAGTTGATGTGGGATGCCCAGGCCCCTCGGATCATGACCTGAGCTAAAGGCAGATGCTTAATGACTGAGCCACCCAGGCATCCCTCTTCCTTCATTTCTTTAAGAATAGTTCTCTTTAGTATTATGAATGTAGTACTTTGAAGCCTTTGTAAAATCCAACATCTGGGCCATCTCACAGGGCCTGTTTCTTTTTTTTTTTGTATGAGTCACAGTCTTCTGTTTCTTTGTTTATCTCATAATTTGTTATTGTTGCTGTTGTTGAAAACTAGAAAGTTTAGATAATATATTGTAGCAACTCTTGATACTGATTCAGCCTCAGCCTGATTCCAGGGGGAGCTCTGGAGCTTGAGTGACATTAGAGTTGTTCCACTTTGAGTCATCGGGGCTGCACTTTTACTTCATCTCCAAAAATCTATCATTGGCTGCAGGTTGCCCCCAGAGTGTCTGTGTGTTGGGTGGCATGACTTTCTAGGCATCACTGGATGGAGTGCCTCCCACTTGCAGGTCTCCAGAGGAGGGTGCAGCTGTGAGTCCTTAGCAGCTCAGAGATGAATGCACCACCAGGTAACAAGGATTTACTGCACATTCCAGCAGCTAGAACACATCCAAGCAGATTGTGCTCAATAAATGTTGAAGGAATAAATGATGTAACTTTTTCATTTATCTCTTTATTTCACATTTATTCCTGGCTTAATGATTTTTTTAGTGGATGAAATCCCCTAATTTTCCTAATCTTGATTTTTGTATCTTGTTTTTCAAAATTATGATAAAATTTACATAGTATAAAATTTGCCATTTTAACAACTTTTAAATGTACGGTTCTGTGTCATTAAGTACACTCATAATTGTTCTGCAGCCATCACTACCATCTGTCTTCAGAATGTTTTCATTTTCCACAACTGAAACTGTGTTAATTAAACACTAACTTCCCATTCCCTTTTCCCACCAGTCCCTGGCAACTACTCTTCTACTTTCTGTCTCTGTGAATTTGCATACTCTAGGTACCTCATATATGTGGAATCATATAGTATTTGTCTTTTTTGTGGCTGGCTTATTTCACTTAGCATAATGCCCTCAGGATTCATCCATGGCGTAGCAGGTGTCAGAATTTCCTTCCTTTTTAAGGCTGGCTAATACTCCATTGCATGTATACATTATTTTTTGTTTATCATTAATTAGTGCACCCTAATATTGCTTCCATCTTTTGGTTATTGTGAACAGTGCTGCAGTGAACGTGGTGTACAAATATGTGTTTGAGTGCAGAGGTAGTTTTTCAGGCCAGTCTCTGAGGTATGTTCTGATGGCCCGAGGGCTCTTCCCCTCTTCTTTCCACGGTTCTCTTTGGTAAACTTGGTGACCTGTGATTTAGTTTGTTGCCCTCCTGAGCTACCAGCCTCCTCTCAAATGTATACTACCAAAATCTACATTGTTTTCAAGAGTGCCCTTGTGTTTGAACTTCCCCACACTTGGTTCTAAATAAAGTCACTTTCTTTGGGGAGAGCTTTGCAGCTCTCTGTACTTATCTCCTGCATCTCTCTGTGGGTAATCCATGAGCCATTTCTCCAAAGTTGGGGGTAGGAACAGTGGCTTGCTTCTTAGACATCCTTGTTTTTTTGTTTTTTTTTTTTGTTTATTTATTTATTTATTTATTTATTTGAGAGAGAGAGAGCATAAGTGGGGAGGAGAGGGAGAAGCAGGGAGCTCGATGCAGGGCTCGATCCCAGGACCCTGGGATCATGACCTGAGCTTAAGGCAGACACTAAACACGACTGAGCCACCCAGGCGCCCCTAGACATCTTTGTTTTAAGAGCAGGACTCTGGTAGTGTAGTAAATTCTGTTCTGCTCAGCTTGCCACTTGTAGTGTAGAGTCTCTGTCCTGTGAGTGAGTTGAGGTGAGGCAGTCAGGATCCTAGTATTCCTGGCCGCTTCATCTCTGGTGGAGCCTCTGTTCTATGACACTTTCATGGGGCTGAGTGGAGGAAGAGGGACTGGGCCTCTAGCCTCTTGGCCATATTTACCTGGAACACAAAGCTGGTGGGAAGGAGGATGGGAGATGCTGGATGCTTGTCCATTTTTTGACCCTTGACTGAAACCTCAGGAGAGAGGAAGCCCTACCTTCTTAGCCACACCCGCCCAGCTTTTGTCATGCTGAGCTGTGGGTTAGGGAGGAAGGATGTAGGTCATGGTTTAAGGGCCACAAACTCTTACTGTTCTTATCAAATATTTAGTAGATTTTCTTGAATAAATGTTTCTTCATTTGCTGTATGCTCTTAGGACAACTTCCAGAGATTTCAGATTTTTTTTTTCTGGTTTGTTTTAAATAATTTTTACTAATTATGGTTGTTTCACTAGGAAGCAACTTCATGAGTTCTGGAAGCTTCTTGTTGCTTTTAATAGTGGTAAAATTCACAAAACAAAATAAGTCATTTTTAAAGGTATAATTCAGTGACATTTAGTACATTCACAAAGTTGTATAACCATCACCTGTATCTAATTCCAAAACATTTGTTATTGCAAAAGGAGACCCTATACTGATTAAGCAGTCATTCCCCATTACTCCTCTTCTAGTCCCTGGCAACCAGTATTTTGTTTTTTGTCTATGTGGATGGACTTACTCTGGATATTTCATTTAAATGGAAGCGTACAGTATGTGACTTTTTGTGTCTGGCTTCTTTCACTTTAGCATAATGTTTTTGTAGCATAATGTTTTTGGGATTCATCAGTGTTGTAGCATGTATCAATACTTACTTCTTTTTTAAGGCTGAATAATATTCCATGGTATAGATATTCCACATTTTTTTTCCCATTCATCAGTTGAACATTTGGGTTATTTCTGCCTCTGGGATATGAATATGCTGTGAACATTCATGTCGAAGTTTTTGTTTGAATACTGGTTTCAGTATTTTTTTGGTATATATCTAAGAATGGAATTTCTGGGTCATATGGTTATTCTATATTTAACTTTTTAAAAAGTCTCTTTTATGGGGCGCCTGGGTGGCTCAGTCATTAAGCATCTGCCTTTGGCTCAGGTCATGATCCCAGGGTCCTGGGATCGAGCCCCGCATCGGGCTCCCTGCTGTGTGGGAAACCTGCTTCTCCCTCTTCCACTCCCCCTGCTTGTGTTCCCGCTCTTCCTATGTCTTTCTCTGTCAAATAAATAAATAAAATCTTTAAAAAAAAAATTCTCTCTCCTGGGGGTGCCTGAGTAGTTCAAGTCGTTAAGCATCTGCCTTCAGCTCAGGTCATGATCCCAGGGTCCTGGGATCGAGCCCCACATCGGGCTCCTGCTTGGCGGGAAGCCTGCTTCTCCATCTCCCACTCCCCCTGCTTGTGTTCCCTCTCTCACTCTCTCTCTCTCTGTCAAATAAATAAATGGAATCTTTAAAAAAAAAAAAAGTCTGTTTTATGAAAGTCAATAGTTTGAGGTGCCATGAGGCTCTGATACTGTCCTGCATTATTGAAGACACAAACTCTGACTTACAGCTTTTAGCAGAGCTTTTTAGGCAAGCATCAGAGTAAAAAAAACTATCTCATGATAGAGGCTTAATGGTTATGTTTAATTTATTACTGTAACTAATATCAGAATGGTAAAATTTTCTGTCAGGTACAGTGCATTACTACTTTCAACATTTTGGCTAGTGGAAACATAATTACAGCTAGCAAACTGACAAATCATTTTTTTTTAAAGATTTTATTTATTTGTCAGAGAAAGTGAGAGGACGTGCACGTGCGTGCACATGCACAAGCAGGGGAGCGGCGGGTAGAGGGAGAAGTAGGCTCCCTGCTGAGCAAGGAGCCAGATACAGGACTCAATCCCAGGACCCTGGAATCATGACCTGAGCCGAAGGCAGATGCTTAACTGACTGAGCCACCCAGCATCCCAACAAATTGACAAATCTTTAGGGACTTCCCATAAAGAGTACAATTTCAGAAATGTTTGTATTATGACACTTTTTACCTATACAGATTTAACATAGGAAGGCTGAACATCTCTTCTAATTTGACAACTCTTCCAGTGCAAGTTTTACTACAGTAGCACAACAAACAAACCTAATTATTTCTAGCGTTTCTCTTTTTATAAATTGAAAGAGTTAAAAACTAACTCTGCTTTTGCGGAGTTGCTCTGGGAAATCTCAAAGACAGTTTTAGGTGTAAAAGATATCTTGAAAGTTTTATTTATTTTTTCTCTATTTAGGCCTCAAATTTTAGAAGACCAATCAAAGCAGTTATCAGATGTTACCTGAGAAGCAATACTTGGGTACCGATTTAATTAAAGTGAAAGTGAAGTATTTAAAAAATGAACATAGATAACTTGATTGTAAAGAACCTTAGTTCTTTCATAAGTGAGAGGAAACATTTTTGTTTGTTTATTAAATAATCAAGAATATAATAAAGTCCACATGAAGCACAGAAAATTATTCTGGCAAAATGGACCCACTTCTGCTACTTAGGCAGATTACACAGAAGGTAAAGAATAATGTTTCATATTATAGACAAGTCATTAACCAGTAAAGCAAGGAAGCAAGCCCAACAAAACTGAGCAAATGTTGCTAAATTTTAAACATATTTTATAGCTTATTATCAGACTCGGATGTTGTAAACTAAGGCAAATATTCATTTTCCGTGTTTTGTTGTTCGGTATGATCTTTTCATGTTCTGAAACAGTTTACTATAGAGCACTGATTCTTTTTTGGGGATCTGTCAGGTCAAAATCATTTTCAGGGATGCTGGCTGGCTTAGTGGGTGAAATATGCAACTCTTGATCTCGGGGTCGTAAGGTCAAGCCCCATGTTGGGCATAGAGCTAACTTAAAAAAAAATTTTTTTTTTTCAAATAACTCTAAGAGTTTATTTATGTTAACGTACAATGCGTTCATCATTGTTCTTTTCAAATGAATCAGATTTTTAAAAAATTCTGTTTTTATTTCTAATGTAAATATTGATAGTTATGATCCACGTAAATAAAACCTTTTTGGAGTTCTTAGTAAGTTTTGAGAGTGTAAAGAGACCAAGAAATGGGAGGAGTACTGCTGTAGGACAAAATCACTTTTCCTTGAAAAATGAAAGCCTATACATAGTTGTATTTCTCTGTCACTATTGGTCTTAGTGTAATTTCAATCTCTGGTAATGATTTAATCTTTTAACCAAAGTAACTATATTTAATTGAAATCTCACATTGAAACACTGAGGTGGAACAGTTTGTTGTATACAACAGGCATTTTATCAGACTAGCAAAGCTTATGAGCACATACAATACAACTCTCTGCAGACACTGATGTCCCTTTTATACTTTTTTTTTAAGGTTTTATTTATTTATTGAGAGAGAGAAAGTGGGGTTGGGGAGGAGCAGAGGGAGAGGGGCAAGCAGATTCCACACTGAGCGCAGAGCCCTGAGATCATGACCTGAGCCGAAGGCAGCCGCTTAACTGACTGAGCCACCCAGGTGCCCCAACACCTCTTATTTAAAAAGCATATTTTTTTCACATTGATTTGAGATGCTACCATTATCATTTATTGAATTTTCATATGTGGTGGGTTTTTTGTTTCTTTATTCTGTTCATTGTCTGTATGTCTATTCATGTGCTATACCATGCTTTTAATTATAGAGGCTTTATTGTTATATTTGGTAGGGCTACCTTAACCTCATGGCTCATCTTTTTCAGGGGTTTCCTGATGACTCTACCTTTTTAAAAATTTTTAAAATTTTAATTTATTATCATTCTTTTGAGTATAGTTGACACATAATCATTCATTAGTTTAATGTGTACAACATCTCAATTCAACATTTCTATACTTTATGCTAATGCTTACAGCTACCATCTGTCACCGTACAACACTATTACAGTACCATTGACTGGATTCACTGTATTCCCTATGTTGTACCTTTCATTCATGAGACTCATTCATTTCATAACTGGAAGCCTGTATTTCCCACTCTACTTCACCCATTTTGCCCCTCTCCTTCCCCCCCTTCCCTTCTGGCATTCATCAGTTTGTTCTGTGTAAGTATAGATCTGACCCTGCTTTTTGTTTATTTATTTGTTTTTTAGATTCCACATATAATTGAAATCATGTGGTATTTATTTTTCTCGGACTTATTTCATTAGCATAATATCCTCTAGTATATAGATCATCTCTTAAGCTATTAGGCAAACTGCACATTAGATCTGCTCTAGAGAGTTTAACATTTTTTGTTTGATTTTCCAAAGTCTAAGGAAGCAGTCTACATCTTCATTCTTTAATCTGCTTTAAGCATTTTTAATTAAAATTTATTTAACAATTCAATTTGTTATTCTAGAGGACAAATACAATTTTGTATGTTTTGGGTGTTTCAATTTCCCATCTTTTGCATTTTACCAAGTAGCACAGAAGTCAACAGGAAGAGACATCTCTGGTCAGGAGTGTAAAAACAGGAAGGAGGAAGTCTATTGCAAATCTCTTTTAGCCGATTATCAATTCAGGTTTCACTATAGAGGATGTCCATTAGTGATTATCATTGTACTTTGTTGTTACCCAGAATTAGCAGTAAGTGTTAATGTCAGTTTATAGAATGTCAACCCTAGTTGTAGGAAGTAATGCAAACCAACGAACTCTACTAGGCTCTTTCCTATGCATGGGAACATGATACTGTTAGTGAGAACAAGTCACAGGAATTGCATATAGAGGAAAACAAAGCAAGTTAAATTCAACATAAAAAATACAGGGAATATCACCCTGTATTTTTTGCCTTTGCTTGAGCCTGATGCTTTGACAGGTTGTATGGCCCTTTAAGATGATTGTATCCTTTTTTTAAAAATTGGGGTATGTCAACTCTGTCATTTAAAAAATTGTTTGACAGAATGTCTTCAATTGAATTAGAGGAAGCACCTGGGCATTATTTTGTAAAGCATGCTAAGAGTGCATGTGGCAAACTAGCTGAAATATTTCATGGGAAATAACACAGAAGGTGAATATTTTGTAAATAAATTGTTTTCAGTATTCTGTGTTGAAAGAAATTGGATTTTTTTTTTCCTTCTGGAGTTGCTAGAAACTCACTTGCTCTGGATATTCAGGATACCTACTTGGTTTAGCTACCTAAGTGTTTTTTTTTTTTTTAAAGATTTTATTTATTTATTAGAGAGAGGGAGGGAGAGGGAGAGAGACTCTGAGGCCGACTCCGTGCTGAGCGCAGAGCCCGGCGCGGGGCCCAATCCCACCATGGCAAGATCATGACCTGAGCTGAAACCAAGAGTGGGTTGTTTCACTGACTGAGCCACCCAGGCACCCCCCAGCAGCGGTATTTTAAGATACTTAGCATGTCCTGAATTTTTTACTTAGCTGTACAGTGTTGTGGATGTTTTGGGAAAAAAAAAAGTATTGTGTAAAAGCTAGATGGCGGCTGCTGTTGCTGTTGCTGCTTCTACTTCCTCCTCCACCCCCTCCCCCTCCCTCTCCCCTGGGTTGACATGTTGACATGTTTTCCTCAGGAGTGTATTAACTTAAACTATATCTTTAGACCGTTATTTATGGATTATCTTGTGGTAGTGCTTCCCACATTTTTTATGTCATGACACAAACAGAAAAACTGAGAGATGGTCATTGTGGTGTGCCTGTAACCTAGTCAGCTAGGAAGATGTGCTCTGGTGTACTGGTCAGATGAGGGGGTTTGTAAACCCCTTACAGTTTTTTTTTTTTTTTAAAGATTTTTGTTTATTTTTTGACAGAGAGAGAGACAGCGAGAGAGGGAACACAAGCAGGGGGAGCAGGAGAGGGAGAAGCAGGCTTCCCTGCCGAGCAAGGAACCCGATGCGGGGCTTGATCCCGGGACCCTGGGATCATGACCTGAGCCAAAGGCAGACGCTAAACGGCTGAGCCACCCAGGCGCCCCAACCCCTTACGGTTTTAAGAAATGTTTAGGTATGTGTGGGTGTGTGCATGGATATGTATCTCAGGGATTTTTTTTTTTGGTTGTAGGTACCAAACCAAATTGTGTTTGCTTAAGGAAATATGAAAAAAAATAGTGGAAGCTTACTGGGTTTCACAAAATTCTAAAGACAATCATGCTTCTTGAAAGACTTGATTTAAAGAGGTAGAAGACTGTGTTTCTTTCTCTGTCTTCATTTTCCTTTGAAGTGTAGCTTTCTCTGCTTCTCTCTGTACTTGGTAGAGGATGACCACTTACAGCTTCCATATGTCAGTCTGGCACATATAGCTGACTGTCTCAGAATTCCAATTCAAAATTCCTGAAAGAGTGTATTAGATCGAACCAGTCTGGATCAGTTGCACACCTCTGGGCAATGTACTGTGAGTGGAAGAGACTGTATTGTTTTTCCAACTTTGTAGATGGTCTCTCAGAGAGAAAGTGTGTATTACAGCTGTGTTTGTGAACTCTTCTGGGGAGAGGATCCATTTTTGATCACAATCACAGAGGAGAATCTTGCTACTCCCAGGCCACTGTCCAAATAAAGATTCACTAAAATATAACTAAGAGTTATAATAGAGTTCCTACTACTTAGTACATCCTTCATATGAGTTAAATTGTTTGCCTTTTTCACAGTGCCATGTCCTTTTCTACATGTGTTTACCCATAATTGATTACCCCTCTCTTTATTTCTCCAACTACTCAAATATTACCTATCATTGAATTCCTGTCTTAGGTCCCACTTCCTCCATGAAATCTTTGCATCTTAGAACACAGCATTCTAGGTGGAGATATATATATATATATGTATTTATATGTATACATAATTTTTTTCTTGTGTCTGAGTTCTTATACTATGGATTTTTTAAATGCTATACAATGGGGGCGCCTGGGTGGCTCAGTTGGTTCAGCGACTGCCTTTGGCTCAGGTCATGATCCTGGAGTCCTTGGATCGAGTCCCGCATCGGGCTCCCTGCTTGGCAGGGAGTCTGCTTCTCCCTCTGACCCTCCCCTCTCTCATGTGCTCTCTCTCTCTCTCTCTCATTCTCTCTGTCTCAAATAAATAAATAAAATCTAAAAAAAAAAAAAATGCTCTACAATGTTATTTAGCTGTGTGTGAATGTATGTTTTAATATGTATGTCTTAAATGCATGTCTTAAATGCAGGCCTAATGAAATTGTCCCTGAGGCCTATGATTGTTACACATATCTGATTAGTTCTGATCATGTTACATAGCATAATGCCTTGGGTACAGCAGACTCTCAATAAATACTTTCTGAACTGAATTAATGAAAAACAAAATCCTTTTTGTTTTATAGAAAGCTTGAAAAATATAGAAAAATAGAGAGGTGAAAAAAACAGTTGTTTCCTACTCCTGAAGGAGAATCATAATTGACATTAATTCTAGTATATTCTTATATTTGAAATGACAAATATTATTTATTTGTTGAATATTTATTGAACAAACCTATGCCATTCAACAAGTTAAATTTTGAGTATTAAGTATTTGTTAAATGAAGTTACAATTGCCTTGTATAGATTTTCATCCTGTTTATTTGACTATTTTCTTATTGTTGTACCTTTAGGCGGTTCTTATTTTTGTCAAATTCTATAAACAGTGATACTAACTCTAAATTAATTTCCTAGCATTTTTGTTCCCAAAGTAAAAGTAATCATGTAGATAACAATAGCTAATAAAAATCTATTGAACATTTACTGTGTGCCTGTTTTAAACACTTAAATGTACTATTTAATCTTCACAAGAAGCAAATGAGATACTATTATTATATACCTATTCTGCAGATGAAGAAATTGAGGTGGAGATAGATTAGATCATTGGGCTTGGGCACATAGTAAGTGGTGCAGCTAGATGTAAACATAGACCCTTTGGCCTCCGAGCCTGTACTCTTTTTTTTTAAATTTTTAAATTTTTAAATTTTTATTTTTTTATTCTTATGTTAATCCCCATACATTACATCATTAGTTTTAGATGTAGTGTTCCATGATTCATTGTTTGTGCATAACACCCAGTGCTCCATGCAGAATGTGCCCTCCTCAATACCCACCACCAGGCTAACCCATCCTCCCACCCCCCTCCCCTCTAGAACCCTGTTTGTTTTTCAGAGTCCATCGTTTCTCATGGTTTGTCTACCCCTCCGATTTCCCCCCTTCATTCTTCCCCTCCTGCTACCTTCTTCTTCTTTTTTTTTTTCTTAACATATATTGCATTATTTGTTTCAGAGGTACAGATCTGAGATTCAACAGTCTTGCACAATTCACAGCGCTTACCAGAGCACATACCCTCCCCAGTGTCTATCACCCAGTCACCCCATCCCTCCCACCCCACCCCCCACTCCAGCAACCCTCAGTGTACTCTTAATCATTATGTTTTGCCTTCTAATTTAGAGTATCAGATAATGAAAGCTGCAGTATAAAAACATTATTAAATTTTAACTAAAAAAAAAACATGGAAAGGTTTACATTAAGATTGGGAATGGTAAGGAATGTGACTAGGACTATACTCAGGGAAGGAAGGTCCTGTATTTTAAACTTGTGCTTGGTCAGAGAAGGCTCAGATATTGCATTTAACTCACAATAAAGTAATGTAGGTCCCTTATTCCTCTGCAACTCCCAGGTACAGGGCTCCGGTAACTTTAGTAAGGCCAGTCTCCAGTTTATTCTCTCCAGGAGGTGGGGGCTGCTTGATGCAGGAACAATCCCTGACCTTTTATCTTCTCCATATCCTTTTTCAATTCTAAATGATGAAAAAACCAAACACCACCATCATTCCCTACCTTCCCCTTTCATTCCTATCCTTTTATTCATTCCTGTGGTAAAAAGAATGTAAGTCAAATTTGCTTTTAGGCCTGTCTTACTAGAAGGGCTGGTTCTTTTTAGTTTGGTAGACCAGGCCTAATAGAATCTGTGTACAGTGGCGTGTTTTGTTATTTTGTTTTCTGTTTTTGTCATTTCTGAATGTGAAGGCAGGCAACTGTTCTTTGTGTGGTTTGTGAGAGTGTGTGTATATATTGTTGATGTTTGGGTGTTGCCAACTTTATTGTAAAGGAGCTGAATTTTCAGAGACTTCATTAATAGAGGCATTGCCATAGTAATAACAAAGATAGTCTGGAAATGAGCATTGACTGTATTACTGACATATTTAAGATAAATAATTTCAGCAACAGAATGGTGATTTTTGTGCAGTGAGCTGCTCTTGCCTTTTCTTGTGCAATGTTTTCTAGCACTCCGTATAGGTCCAAGACTTGGATTGTATACCTGGCTCTGGCCTTTTTAAATATTTATTTATTTATTTATTTGAGAGAATGAGAGAAAGAGAGAGAGAGAGCGTGCTCGGGGAGGGACAGAGGGAGAGGGAGAGACAGAATCTTTAAGCAGACTCCCTGCTGAGCATGGAGCCCATCGCACATATTGATCCCAGGACCAATGATGTACTATGTAATATTGCTTTGTGGATTGCAGAGTACTAATACAAAGGTAAAAGCTTATTTTTATTTATTTATTTTTGTTAATTACATTCTGCTTTTGAGTGGACATGAAATTGTCTTCTCAACTTACTGTTGTCTCTGCAAAGCTGTGAAATGACCAACAGCAGTGGACTGTGTCAGGATCAGTAGTGGGGATTGACGTCAGCCTTATATCAGGGTAACCATGTTTTTGTTTTCCTCCATACTATTTGTGAATTATGCTAACTTGACAAAGTTTTTTTGTCTTTTGAAAAACACATTATAAAAATTAATGTTTATTAATATTTATTTTTAAAATGCATAGTTTTGAATGCATTCTTCCAAAGTTCACATTAAATACATCTACATCTGACTTTCATTTTTAATATATTATGCAGTTTAGTAAATTTCTTGTTTTTACGTCAGGATCTACTTATATGATGGTTTCTTTTCTAGGACCTCCAAAAATTATGAGCCTGGAATTGCCAGAAAATGTTTATGGTGTTTATGATTCTTTTCTATTTTTAACCATTATATTAAAGTAATAGGTATCAGGATAAAGCAGCTTCAAAAAAGAGGAAACATTTTGATTTCATAGTTTTTGTTAATTTGGTTGAGTATGAGATTCACACCATGTTTGATGCAGTAGTAAAAGAAAAATATTGGATTTATACTTTTTGGTGAAGAGTGCCCTCTAGCGACCCTATTCTTTTTATTAAGATTGCAATTTGTTCTGGCCCTTGTGAATTGAATATAGAAATAAAAGATACCTTCAGTTCTCAAAGAATTTAGAAGATGAAATATACACTAAATAATTAGAGAATAAATTTTATGTTATACAAATAAATAAAAGATAAATTTTTAGAAAGATAGTGTTGTACAAATAAATTAATTAAAGGGGGGAAAATTTTAGTTAATGGGAAAGTTATTATTCAGTATGGTTATTGATGAAATTTTCCTGAAGAAAATGTCTTGAGCTGAATTTTGAAGGAAGATTAAGATTGAGGCATATCGGGATGCCTGGATGGCTCAGTTGGTTAAGCATCTGCCTTCAGGTCAGGTCATGATCCCAGGGCCCTGGGATCGAGCCCCACATCGGGCTCCCTGCTCATTGGGAGCCTGCTTCACCCTCTCATCCCGGCTTGTGCTCTCTTGCTATCTCTGTCTCTCTCAAATAAATAAATAAAATCTTAAAAAAAAAAAAGATTGAGGCATATCTTGTGGGGAAAGGGCATCCTGCAATGGAAAAAGAAGTTAAGGACAGTACCAAAAAGGACTAGTGCCAAAAAGAAAAGAAAAGGATAGAAGAAAAAAAAGGAATTATTTGGGAAAATATTTAAATTTAATTCTAATTTACATATTTTATGCAGATGTCCAAATAATTTGTATTGTACTTATAAACTTTTTTTTTTTCAGGGATTCAGGAAGGATTTGGCTGGGCATTTGTGACTTGGCGTTTTTCATACAGTTGCAATCAGCTATTAGTTCCTGCTGGAGCTGAAATTATCTGGACTAGACAGCCAAGATGGCTCACTCACATTGCTGGCAGTTGATGTGGCTGTCGTTCTGGAGTGCTCACATATGTGGTCTCTCCAGACTGTTATTTTTTATTTATTTTATTTGTTAGAGGGAGAGAGCACACAAGCAGAGGGAGCGGCAGGCAGAGGGAGCTGAGCAAGGTGCTGATGCGGACCACCCCAGGACCCAGGGATCCTGACCTGAGCCAAAGGCAGACGCTTAACTGACTGAACCATCCAGGCGTCCCTCCAGCACATTATTTTATTTTATTTTTTAAAAGATTTTATTTATTTATTTGACAGAGAGAGACACAGCGAGAGAGGGAACACAAGCAGGGGGAGTGGGAGAGGAAGAAGCAGGCTTCCCGCCGAGCAGGGAGCCCAGTGTGGGACTTGATCCCAGGACCCGGGGATCATGACCTGAGCCGAAGGCAGACGCTTAACGACTGAGCCACTCAGGCGCCCCTCCCAGCACATTATTTTAAGGATAGATTTCTTACATGGTGGGTGGCTTTCCCCAGAGTGGGTGTCCAAAGAAGTCCTGGGACAAGTTGCATGGTTTTTTCTAGTTTCTGAAGTTGCATGTAATTACTTCTGTCATATTCCATTGGTCAAAGTATTCAGAAGCCTGCCCAGATTCAAAAGAAGTAGGGGATATAGACCCACCTCTCAATGGAAAGTGTGTCAAAGAATTTTGGACCTATGTTGTAAAACTACTTCATTTATTTTCCTACCTTTTTGAAGAATTATGCTCAGTACAGATAAATTTTTAATGATTTAGGGATCAGTAAACCTCTGTGTTAAAGTTAACTGTGCATATGTCTGTTTTCTGCACTTGATTTTCAGTTTCTATTGCATACGGTTGGTACTTAATGAATATTGTTGGAAAGAGTACTCCTTTGTCTTTATCCAGGTGTTACTGTTTTGGTGCTATTTCATTTCTTATTTGCTCCTGGATTACAGAGTGTCAGGGAAAGAATGTTATGGGAACATTGTTGTTCATGTTTGATATATTTGATAAAATGGCTGGAAAAATGTTAGGAGTACTGGGTATGATAATTTTATATTGACTACTTTTTTTCTTGCTATTTTATATTACTAAGTAGAATTATATGTATATTTTCCAAAATCGAGTGGTCTTGAACAAGCCTTTTGTGCTTTTAAGATAGAGAGATGGTATATTTGCTATTTGTTGTTTAAAAGAAAAGGGGGGCCCATCTCCCAAATGATAACTCATTTGCTGTTTTTGATTAATATTTTAGCCCTTTGTTTTTCACATGGATGCTACTGAAATTTTGGGCACCTTAAATCTAAAGGCTCCTGAAGGGAGTTGCAGGACCAATTTGTTGAATTTACCAAATTTACTGATATACTAAAAATCGGTGTTTTTTTTTTTAAGATTTATTTATTTGAGGGGGGGGGAGAGCACATGCTAGTGAGGGGAAGAGCAGAAGGAAAGAGAGAGAATCTCAAGCAGACTCCCCATTGAGTATAGAGCCTGATGTGCGGCTCGATCCCATGAGCCTGAGATCATGACCTGAGCTGAAATCAAGATTTGGATGCCCAACTGACTGAGCCACCCACGTGCCCCCAAAAATCTGTTTTTAAAACTATTTTTGAGTTTTTTAGCAAGCAATTTGTATTGTATAGGATGGTTTTATTACATTTTGAAATTTTCTGATTAGTTTTTCTGTGATTATTTTTGACATTGTCTTCATAGCATCATTTTTAGGAATATTTAATTTGTCAAAAGCTGATAATAATAGAGTGGTTGTCTTATAAATTTATTTAATATTCAGAAAAAGGTATGTCAGTAAGCAAAATACAAAGTTAGTAAGCCAAATTTTAGTACCAAAATTTCAGTACTAATTAGATTGATACCTAGAATCTGAAAAACATTCAGTATAAATATGAAATTGCTTAAGTATCACAAGCAGTCTCACTAACATGAAATATCACATCTTAATTAATAATTATTAGAAATACAAAATTAAGATCAATATGTTAGACATTAGGTTTGATATGACATTTGAAACACTGGTGAAAGAATAGTAAAAATGGATATGGACTGGAAGAATAAAGAATGCTTGAAAGGATGTAAAAACAATTTTTTTATTACTGGAAATACAGAATTAAGGCTAATGTGTCATTTTAAAGAACTGGCAGAAAATATGGTTAATGTTTGAAAAATTAAAAAACAACATTAAAAATCATCCAGTGCAGGTTAGAAGTAGCTGATACAGTTTTATCAGAGATAAAACAGTGCACATTTTTTTTTTTTAAAGATTTTATTTATCAGAGAAGGAGAGAGAGAGAGATTGTGCATGCGCGTGCGAGAGCGCATGGCTGGGGGTTGCTGGGGCAGAGGGAGAAGCAGGCTCCCCACTGAGCAAGGAGCCAGATATGGGACTCAGTCTCAGTACCCTGGAATCATGACTGGAGTGAAGGCAGACGCTTAACCAACAGAGCCACCCAGGCGTCCTACACGTTCTTTTCTGATAAAAGTTTGTAGAAAGTATTGGCACCAACAGGTAAATGCAGTGCTAATGCCCAGGGATTCTTTTTTTTTTTCTTAAATAGTTTTAATTATTTATTTATTTATTTATTTATTTATTTATTTATTTATTTATTTGACAGAGAGAGAGAGCACAAGTAGGCACAGTGGCTGACAGAGGGAGAGGGAGAAGCAGGCTCCCCGCTGAGCAGAGAGCCCAATGGGGGACTCTATCCCAGGTCTCTGGGATCATGACCTGAGCCGAAGACAGATGCTTAACTGACTGAACCACCCAGGTGCCTGCCCAGGGATTCTTGAACAGTATTTTTGCCTTTAGCTTTCCAGTATTTTGGAGGTCCATTACCTTGATAAAGTCATAATTTTTCCTTAACAGCAGTTGATTGACATTTAATAAAATTCATAGGAAAGTGTGCCAATGTTTAGTATTTTAATGGTAATCACTTTGGGTGAGTATCTTCACATTATTCTGTATAGGGTTTGGCTATGCTCTTTTGTGGTTATGCAATA
Source organism: Mirounga angustirostris (assembly GCF_029215605.1). NCBI lineage: Eukaryota > Metazoa > Chordata > Mammalia > Carnivora > Phocidae > Mirounga > Mirounga angustirostris. The sequence goes on from NW_026991714.1 coordinate 121,158,274, forward strand.
GAATATCTGTTCTATTGGAGAACAAAGGATTCTGAGATTGAGAAAGGCCATTTTTATTCTGTCTAGAAAACTATAGTGCTTCAGTAAATATAAGTCATTTAGGGAAATTGGGATTGGGTACTTTGAGATTTTATCAATTTTTTTAAAAATGTAAACATTTTATTGGAAGTTAAAAAGTCATTTCTCAGCAAATAAATAGAGGTATCCCTTGCTTTTTGAAAGTTTATGTTACATCAGTTCACTTTTACAAAAGACCTACATTAGTACCTGTTTTCACTAACTGAAAGAAATCCAAACAGCATTTTTGCTTTTGTGAAAAAAGGCAAAAAGTGAAAATCAAATTCAGCAGCACGAGCAATGGGGTTGGCACTGCCAAGCTCCTTCCTGGGGATCCGCACTCAGCATCAAGCTGCCATAGGTCTAAACTGTGTCTGTGAGCATCTGTGTTTATCTTGATTTATTTTGTACGTTAGCAAGATGTATTCTAAGATATATCAGGAAAACCTAAGAGAGGTTATTTTTTGGGTCTGGGAATGCTCAAAAATTTTTCCATATAAATTAGTAATAATTGCTTCTTCAGTCTACACCATTTTGGTTTCATAGGAGCTCTCTACCTTCAGATAGTAGGAGAAACCTGTACATTTTATTCTCTTTTCAGTTACTGTGATGGAATTTTTTATTTTTTACAATGAAAATATGGTGAAAGAAAAAGATACCGAAAATGGTATAAGGATATTATGTGCCTCTTGGCAAAAAATATCCTAATGTGTTTTCAGTAATAAGAGAGTCCTTTTTCACATAATATTTTGTGAATGTTGTTTTCCATCCTTAAAAAAAAAACAAAACTGGAATATGATTAATAAATCATTTATCTTATTAATAGAGTATCTTTCCCAAAGCTTGAAGTAGTCTGAGTTCCTCCATTAAGACATTTGATTTGATAACATTAATTTTTAAAGAAGCAATTTTAATATTTGAATGTTATCTTAGTTTTTTTATATCTATTTTATTACCACTAGGGGGAGCCCTGTACATACAATTCAAGAAGGCATTTCTGAAAGATGATTTACTTGTTTAAATGCTGTAAGCCTGATACATCAGATGGTCAAATAGTGTATAACTCATATTTCAACATTTTGCTTTGGGATGGAAGATTAGATATAATGAAGATAGAAAATGTGTACTTAAAAGAACTTTTAAGCTATGCTTTTAAGACATACACATTGTTTCTATGCATTCCTACTTGCTAAAATTAAAATATGTAAATTAAATCTCTTAGTGTAGCATAGTCCATCTTTATTTTCTGTTCACATGAAATTTTTAAGTCATCTCTTTTAAAATTGACTTTACATCTGCATTTTGGCATGATTAGCATTACATTTTGGTGGAAGTAAGGCTTTATTGTGCTAAGCTTTTGGAAGAGAAGACTGAACTTTCTTACATTGAAGTTATTATATGTATAGTTGACACTTGAACAATGCAGCAGTTAGGGGTCATGGACTCCGTGTGCAGTTGGAAATCTGCATATAATTTTTGATTCCCCAAAGACTTAACTACAGTAGCCTACTGTTGACCAGAAACCTTAAGATGCCATAAACAGTCAATTAACACATATTTTGTATGTTATGTGTATTATATACTGTATTCTTGCAATCAAGTAAGCTAGAGAAAAGAAAATGTTAAGAAAGTTTCAAGGAAGAGGGCGCCTGGGTGGCTCAGTTGGTTGGGTGACTGCCTTCGGCTCAGGTCATGATCCTGGAGTCCCGGGATCGAGTCCCTCATCGGACTCCCTGCTTGGCAGGGAGTCTGCTTCTCCCTCTGACCCTCCCCCCTCTCATGTGCTCTCTCTCATTCTCTCTCAAATAAATAAATAAAATCTTAAAAAAAAAAAAAAAGAAAGTTTCAAGGAAGAGACAATACATTTACAGTACTGTACTGTATTGGAAAAAAAACAAACGCGTATAAGTGTACCCATGCAGTTCAAACTGTTGTCCAAGGTTCAACTGTATATGGAGCACTAATTTACAACCTTAGTGGATGTGGGATAGTGGGATGTGGGATACCAGCTTTCTGGTTTTGCCATATGTCTGTGTGTATTTATAGGATTTGATTAGGCTTGCCAGTAGACATAGCATTCTGAGGGACATTTTAAAAGCAGAAAAATTCATTAAAATTGTATATTGCTTGAAAGTTTAGAACAGTAATGTATTTGGCACATTAGTAATTAGATGGATAAAACTGTTAACTGACTTAAGGTTCAAAGATTGAATAGTGCTGAATGGTATTTCCTTTCTTGTCCTGCAGATCAAAATTTCAAAGAATAATGATTGTCATTCAAAGACAAGAAAAAATAGATTTTTTGGAGCCTTTGGCTGAGGTTAGACAAGTACAGGGCCCTTAGTTTTCTCTACGTATTTTGCTCCTCTTTATTTTGTTGCATTTGTAATTTTAACAATTAGCTATGCCTCAGTTCTCATCCTTTTTTTCTGTCCATTGGATGATTTCACCTGATGGGTGCAACAGTGCACATCAGGGATTCCCTATTGAGTCATTCTCAATTGTTGATCTTCAAAGGTGATCTGGTTAGTTGCTATGCCCATAACTTCTCTGCATTCCATGCTGCTTATCACCATTTCTGATTGGAGAGTCTATGTGACATAATGGTTAAGAGCGCTGGCTTTGGGGGCGCCTGGGTGGCTCAGATGGTTAAGCGTCTGCCTTCAGCTCAGGTCATGATCCCGGGGTCCTGGGATTGAGTCCCACATTGGACTCCCTGCTCAGCGGGGAGTCTGCTTCTCCCTCTGCCTCTTTCTCTGTCTCTCATGAATAAATAAATAAAATCTTTAAAAAAAAAAAAAGCGCTGGCTTTGGAGTCAGGTAGACTTGGGGTTAAATCTTGGCCCTACTACTGTGTGACTTTGGACTTAGAGTATTCATGTTCCCAAACTGCATTTGTAAATTGGGATGCTAATAGAATCTACATTGTAAAGCTGTAGTGAATATTAATGAGGTAATGCATGCAAAGTACTTATTAGTAAGTACTTGGTTGTATGTTACAGTTTTATGTTTTTTTTTTTTTTTTTTATCTTCACCACATTAAGCGAGAAGCAGCAGATATGACTCCTTTTTAGTCAGTTCAGTCATTATGGGGAATTGTTGACAGGGAGTTGCACATCTTCTCTGCTTTCCATATCCTCCCTCCACTGTCTCTCCAGATTATCTCTATAATTAAACGTAGTCCCTTCAAAGAAAAGATGGATAATTCCTGCTGTATATATGGTTTTAAGAAATACTTGGGGGGCACCTGGGTGGCTCAGATAGTTAAGCATCTGCCTTCGACTCAGGTCATGATCTCGGGGTCCTGGGATCGGGCCCCACATCGGGCTCCCTGCTTGGCAGGGAGCCTGCTTCTCCCTCTCCCTCTACTGTTCCCCCTGCTTGTGCTGTCTCGCTCTCTCTGTCAAATAAATAAATAAAATCTTAAAAAATCATAATAATTGGGAGAGGAATTGCTTTTGCTTTATTCCCTTTTCCAGTGTTCTTATGCATATCCACCCTTTCTCCTTCCCTGTTTTTCTCTATTCACTCAGCTATTTATTGTTGGCTTTGTTAGCAAATTCTCAGACTAGTTATTTCTAATATTACTTTTCATCAGAGTGGGTAGAGGGTTAAATCAACTACATGTATTAATTAATTCCATTTTGAGTGCTTGTGTCTGGCTCCTTAGATTTGTGCTGAGAAAGTCAGACCTAGGAACTTCCTAGGGTCCTTTTCAGGGCCAGATTCTATCTTGTGATGAATTTTGGATTCTGGCACTTGCTTGAGCCATCAGTACATTTTAAAAAATGCAATTAATTCCTGTGGTTTAGAATGTTTCCTCATCTCTCCTTCTTTATTTCTGTGCACTCTGCTCAGAGTGATCTCATTGATATGGATTATGGATGACACGTGGTTATATCAGCTTGGGCTGCAGCTTGTACTTGTGTCTGTAACAGCGAGTGGTTATCGGGAGACTAAGACGTAGTAATAATAGGTGCATCATTCACAGTACTGATTCCTTAATATTATTTTTATTGGGCTTTGCAGTTCTATTTTAACAGCAGAAGGCATGGGATATAAATAGTTCACCCATTTCAGGCTTTGGTTTTCTATTAATGGGGGGTGAGTATTGCATATGTTCTGATACTGCTTTTCTTCATACTAATCACATCAGTTGAAAAAGAGGCATTCAGGCGCCTGTGTGGCTCAGTTGGTTAAGCAACTGCCTTCAGCTCAGGTCATGATCCTGGAGTCCCGGGATCGAGTCCCGCATCGGGCTCCCTGCTCGGCGGGGAACCTGCTTCTCCCTCTGACCCTCCCCCCTCTCATGTGCTCTCTCTCTCCTCTCATCCTCTCTCTCAAATAAATAAATAAAATCTTAAAAAGAAAAAAAAGGCATTCACCTGTGATGCTATACTAGATGCATTGGCAGTGTCTTGAATTACTATAAAATAGGAGTAGTTTTGTTTTTAAAACTCTGGAGAATAAATTAGAAAGACACACTGAAAGATGGACTTTAAGAACTTTCTAGAATAAAATAGACTTTTGGAAAAAATTATTGTTTTTCTTCTTTCTGTTTATATATTATTACTACTTTTAAAAGAGAAAACAGTGTTGCTTTTGCACTGACAGAGTTGGACCATCTTTGGGGGGACATTGTAGTAGGGCAGTCCTGAAATATCTCTTAGATTTTTGCTACAGTGCTACAGCTGTAACAGAAAAAAAGAGTAGGCAATTCTTTTGGTATGTTCTGTTCAGTACCTGGTTTTTTAAGAGCCAGATACATTTCAAACTTGTATTAAGATAGGTAAAAAAAAATTTTAGAAATGCGTGTGTATGTATATTACTTCAATACATATTCATAGTTATGAAGTAAAAATTTGTTTATAGCACACCAATGTCAGATAAACTTTCTCTTGCATGTGGATTTTCCTTCAGAATGCTTGTTTAATTAGAAATTCTTATTAAACGTATTAATTATAGGAAAAGCACAAGGGAAGCACAAAAGTACTTTGGGAATTCTAGTACTGCCTCATTCCCTCACTAACTAGACTACACTGAGCAAGCCATTTATTATTTCCATGCCTACTTCCTCACTTGTGAAAAGAGGGCAGTGATATTTCCTCTGGTGTAGTATAAGAAATAAATGAAACATTAGATCTAAAAAAATGCAAAAGGCCCCATAACTCCTTTACCATGGAATATTAGCCATATTTGATATTTGTGGCCACTACTTATTCAGCAGCCAATTCACTCATTTAATAAGGATTTGGTTGTCTTTTATGTACATAGTATGCTAGTAGCTAGTGTATATTGAGCACTTACCATATGTCAGCTATTGCTAGGAATTTTTTATTTGTTTACTAATTTAATCCTTAAAACATTGTGATGTAGATACTGGTTTTTTTGTTTGTTTTTGTTTTGTTTGTTTTTAAAAGATTTTATTTATTTGTTTGACAGAGAGAGAGAGGGAGAGCACAAGCAGGGGGAGCAGCAGAGGGAGAGGGAGAAGCAGGCTTCCCGCAGAGCAGGGAGTCCGATGCAGGGCTCGATCCCAGGACCCTGGGATCATGCCCAGAGCTGAAGGCAGACGCTTAACCGGCTGAGCTACCCAGGCGCCCCTAGATACTGTTTTTTTAATCCCTATTTTATTGTTGAGGGAGTTGAGATTTAGAGAAGTCAAGTGGCTTATCTGAGGTTGAACAGTTAGTGTCTTTTCTGATTCCATCTACCTATCCATCCATTCATCCTTCCAATTATTCATCAATTATTTATAAAGCGTCTGCTATGTGATAAGTACTCTTCTGGGGCCGAGCATTCAGTGGGGGAACAAAACAGACAACTTACATTCCAGTGGACAAAGGCAAAATAAATAAAAGTGTGAAATAGAGAGTATATTTGAGTTTATTCTACAGTGATAAGAGTGATGTGGTGATAAAGTAAACTCCTTTGTTAAGAAAAAAGCAGGGAAGGGAATTGTGGAATTGTGTGTGTGTGTGTGTGTGTTTATAGATACTGTATAGATACTGTAGTCAGAAAGGGCCTCATCAAGAAGGGGATAAAAGACCTGAAGGGAGGCATTCCACGTGTACGAAGTGTGATTGAGGTAGAGGAAATAGCATGTGTAAAGCATAGGGCAGGAAAGTGCTTGGTGTGTTTCAGGAACCATAAGGAGGCCAGTGTTGCTGGCATAGAATAAGTAAAGTGGAGAGTATTAGGAAGTGAGGTCAGTGAGATAATATGGGGCAAAATTATATAGGGATTTATGGGCTGCTGAGAAATAGGGTTTGGAGCAGAAGAGAGACATGGGATCTGATTTATCTTTTAATGGGATCATTCTGTCTACTGTGTTGAGAACAGACTGAAGGGAAGCAGGGGTGAAATCGAGGAGACTGATTAGAAAGCAGTTGGTAACATTCTAGGCAAGATGATGGTGACTTAGTCCAGGGTGGCACCAGTAGAGGTTGTAAGATGTGGTTGGATTTGCTGGATTATTTTGGTGGGGAGAGTGAGAGAAAGTGAACTGTCATGGGTGATTTCAAGGTTTTTTACCAGAGCACCTAGAAGAATGGGGTTTACTGAGATGGAGGAAGACTGTGAGAGGAGCAGGTTTGAAGAAGGTAAGAAATCATTTTGGACATATTTGAGATGCTTATCAGATACCCAGTTGGAGAAATATATGGGTTTGAAGTTCAGGGGAGAGTTGGGACTGGAAACATAAATTTGGGAGGTGTCAGTGTTCTTATGGAATATAAAACTCCAAATCTGGATGAGATTGAGAGAGTAGTACAGCTAGAAAAGAGAAGATGTCCAAGATCAGAGCCTAGTTCTAGCTCAGCTCTTAAAGGCCCACATTTTTAATAATTGCTATCCAATATCGCTGTCTCTGGTATTATAATAGGTACTCATTAAAAACCTGTAACATGGGGGCGCCTGGGTGGCTCAGGCGTTAAGCGTCTGCCTTCGGCTCAGGTCATGATCCCAGGGTCCTGGGATCGAGCCCCGCATCGGGCTCCCTGCTCGGCGGGAAGCCTGCTTCTCCCTCCCCCACTCCCCCTGCTTGTGTTCCCTCTCTCGCTGTCTCTCTCTGTCAAATAAATAAATAAACATTAAAAAAAAAAAAAAAACCTGTAACATGGAGGCTGCCCTCAAGAAGCTTATGGTTGATAGGAAGAAACAAAATATAGGACATATATTTGAAAGGTTTAAATTACAGTGCAAAGTATAATATATGATTACGTGTCACAATGAGTGGAAAGGACTGTGAATTTACCTATTCTGCTTATGAAGAGATTACTTGGCATGGAAATGATTGACAGAGTCCTATTGGAGGAAATGGGAATTGAACTAAATCTCAAACAATGGGCAACAGATTGGGGGTGGCACATTTTGGGGAGGTCCCCAAGACTACCGTCAAGTTCAGAATTTACTACCATCAAGTTCAGAATTTAGAAAGCTGTTATATTCACAGTTGCTGTTTGTTACAGCAAAAGAATATGGATTAAAATTAACATTAGGAAAAGGCATATAAGGCAGGGTCTAGGAGAGTTCAAAGCAGGGTCTTCCAGTAGTCCTTTCCCGGTGGTCATGTAGACAGCACTTACTTCTCCCAGCAATGATGTGTGGCAACAGTCATGGAGTATTGGCAACCAGGGTAACTCACCTAAGCCATGGTGTCCAGGTTTTTCCTGGGAGTTGGTCACATAGATATGGCTGACTGTCGTGAGTTGCTTACCCTTAGTCTGTAGACTCTCTGGAGCTGCTATAATGTGGCCGAGGGCCCCCATCCACTGTAAATCACATGTAAAGCACATTGCTAACTTAGGTTATTTGGCATTGCCCAAGGCCCCCAAGTAAACAAAGACAAGAATCAGGTAGAACATTCCCAAGGCTTACCTCCCAGGAGCTGGGGGCAAGGGCCAAACCTTTCTTTGGGCAAGGTCAAACCTTTTCTGAATGGTGGTTGGCAGGGAGGGTAGTGCCCCCTATGTGGACATAGCATGAGCTGAGATACAGTAGAAATGTGTACACCATATTTAGAGAACATTGTGGTGACTGCAGGATGGCCTTGCGCTTGAGAATATGAACTCTGGAGCCAGACTACCAGGATTCATATCTCATCTGTCCCTTGCTAGTGTGGAAGTTATAGCAGTTACATAATCTGTAACATCTGTAAAGCAAGGGTAATAATAATACCTACTTTATAGACTTATTGTGAGGATTAAAAAATTAATATATAAAATGCACTTAGAACATGTCCTGACACAGTAAGTACTGTAGAAATCAGGATTTTGTTCATCATTCTTTATAATCATTCACTCAGTGATTCTTTTTTGAGCACTAGTATGTTAAAGACTCATGTCCTGAGCCTCAGACCTTTATTTCCTGATATCTAGACAGTTTCCAGGTATCTAGAGGGTTTGTGGCTCATTTAATAATAACATGTTCAAAAAGAAATTAAATCATTTTTCATACAAAAGATTTCACTAATGACAGTACTATCAATCCAGTTTTATTTTAAGATTTTCAGCCCTTGCGGGTGCCTGGCTAACCCACTCAGTTAAGCATCCAACTCTTAGTTTCAGCTCAGGTTGTGAGATCGAGGCTTGCATCAGCCTCGGCGCTTAGCGTGGAGTCTGCTTGAGATTCTCTCTCTCCCTCTCCCCCCACCATTTGTGCTCTCGCTCTGAAATAAATAAATAAATCTTTAAAAAAAAGATTATCAGCTGTTGCTATGAAGTTAAAACTTGTATTCAACTGGCAATCAAAGAACTTAATTTGTAGAGAAGTGTTGATCCCTAGTTATATTAAGTGGGATTCATTGTGATGCCTCTGCATTTATTCTGTTGCCTCAGCTATTACTTGAAGATGGCATGCTATGTAATTTGGCCTGTGGTATCAGTGTTAGAAATGATACCTTTCTAAAGAAAAGGTTTATCATAATATGCTGCTGCTTGAGGGCTCGCACTTGTAGAATTGCACTCCCTTCTGCCCTGCCATCTTTTTTTTTTTAATATATCAGTCACAGTTACGTTTTTTCCCCTTCTCTTTGGACCATGATAAGCTTCAGAGTAGTGACTTTGGGAGCAGGGTAATTTAGAGTGAAATGACCTTTACACTGGAGAAGTAATTTGCATGTAAGAGATAGGAAGGTGTTTTTTAGGTGTGTTACAGGCTTGCTTACTTTAAACCATTTAACTTATGCTCTGAAGTAACTGTAATTTAATGTTGGTACTATATCATATTATGATGAATAGCTTTATAATTAAAAGTCATATTCACAGACTTAAATCTGGGTATCAGAATTAAATAATTCTTGAAATGTATGAATGTCTCCTTAATATACTGATCAGAAAGCAACAAAAAATTATTAGCCGTTGCAAAGAAGGGGCTTAATAAAGAATAAATTTTGGTGAACTGGGAAGTTAATGTTAGTTTTCTTTTTTGTGTACATTCAGGTCTGTGTATGATGACCAACCAAATGCACACAAGAAGTTTATGGAAAAGTTAGATGCTTGTATCCGTAATCATGACAAGGAAATTGAAAAGATGTGTAATTTTCATCATCAGGGTTTTGTAGATGCTATTACAGAGCTCCTTAAAGTAAGGACTGATGCAGAAAAACTGAAGGTAAGAAATATTTTAAAATTCTCTTTATTTTTGCTCTCCTTAGTCAAGTATTAGTTTGTAGTGCATATGTACAAATCATTATTAAATGTACTATTTTCAAGAAGTGAATTAGTGTGTATATTTGGAAATGCTCTTTAGCTCTATTAACATAGTTGTCATGCTAATGACAGAAGTAATCTCTTTTTTGTAAAACAAGTAATGCATTGACTTAACAGGATTTCTTTCCATGCAGGGAAATGAACTAAAAAAATTCATACAAAGGAAGGCCTCATTTGCAGTTTTAGAATTTTAAAAATTGCAATTAGTACAATAATGATAAAAAGCTATTCTCTAAAAATTGAAGAAAACTATAAGTGCTTGTGTTTTCAAAATTATTTAATAATATTGAAACTTTTTTTTAGTTTACTAATAAAGCACAATTTTTTAAAAGAAAATTGGTCTATATTTTCTGCCACACAGCAAAAATATTTATTAAATGAGACCTGGATTTGTTCAGTCAGAATACAAAGTATTTAGTTATAAGAATTGGCCTATTTATCTTTCTTTACATTTGGAGAATTTAGCAGATAAAATGACCCTGGTTCACTAAAGGTTATGATTAGAAAACCATTATATAAAGGATATTCAGATAACAAGAGACCAAATACAGCATCAATGAGGTCACTGAGCATCTTTGTTCAGAAATTAATGAGATTTTTAATAAACTAGAATGTGCTTCCTTACTATGATGACCTAATGAGTCACTTAATATGTGGGAAAATTTGAGGTTGAGCTTTGTCTGCACCTGCAGCATTAAAATGTTGCTGTGGATTGAAATTTCCGTGTTTGATGTTAATCAACCACCCAGTGTTTGCATTCAGCAAAGTATGAATGTTTAATTACCATAAAATGCAATCACTATTTTGTACAGACAATGAATGGCACATAGACCTCATTGAAGTTATCAAAAAGGGACCAGTGGTCAATTGGGTCAGTGATTTGAATTGTTTGACAGACTTAGAGAAGCAAGTAAAGTTCAAAAATCTAGATTAAATTTGAGAAGTTTGCCACAGAATCTGTTAAAAAGAACTGTCATAAGTAATTGAAGTTAACAAAAGCCCTTTTCAATCAAGAGTTCAAGTTCAAGCTGTAGAGTTAATTTGAATTTGCATTTCTTTGTTCTAAGTTTCTCATGAAGCATGATCTGATTACAAGGGTGAGCAGTTATATCAGGGCAGTTTTATGCATATTTGTCTAATTAAGGTGAAATTGTTTTTAAGGTGCAAGTTACTGATACCAACCGAAGATTTCAAGATGCTGGAAAGGAGGTGAGAATACAATACATTTCTTGCATACTTAATATGTGGATGCAGTTTAACTGTTTGCTTAAAAATATGAACATTTCTTCTTTTCTAAGGTGATAGTCCAAACAGAAGATATTATTCGATGTAGAATTCAGCAGAGGAACATTACAACGGTAGTAGAAAAATTGCAGTTGTGCCTTCCAGGTGAGTTAAACTTGTCTATAATTTAATGCTTGGCTTGGTAAAATTATAATTTAATGATAGCATATGGTCATTATTCATTATGCAAATTATAGATTATTTGGTGATTGCCCCCAAAAGCTCATGGTTATCTTTCTTATCTATTTAGCCCTTGAATTTTCATGGTTTTCTTATCTTATAAAGTTTTGTTTGATGATCTGTCACATCAGGTTCCTAGAACAACCTGTACCTCTCCCATTTCCTTCCTGCCTAGTTTGTCCGTTGTCCCTCACCCCCCTCTCACTGCTTTTTTGTTTTTCCTCAGAATACTTTCCCATGGAGGGGAGTGTCTTTTGATTACATTTCCTTATCTTTTCCTAATTTGCCTAATTTTTTACCTCTAGTTTTCCACCGTTTTCTGTTTGTCACTTAAGCAGGTTGGTTTTGCTTTGCTCACAGTCTCGTTTTGCTGATAAAGTAAAAAAACATCCTAAAGTGCTAGGTCTTTTCCCTTCTTTGGTCTTGCCTTACTCCTGTATTTTGGAAAAACTGACTTTTTTGGTTTCTGAGTTTTTGATCTCTCTCTTATGGCTAAAATATTACTGGGACATCAAATAAATTCTGAAGAAACTCACCTATATTTTCTTTCCCTTTATGTATCCTGTTCAAACAAAAGGAAGCCAAAACGTATGTCATCTTTTTCTTCATATAGTAAGCTGAATCCATCTTAGTGTCCGATTTTTTAAATTTATTTTTTTAGGAAGGACCCTGAACCTCCGTGTCCAGGGGAATAGAATGAGATGCTTTGTATGATATTTATATAATGTAAATTTAGCTTAGAACACAAATTGTATGTTAAAATTGTCAGCAGATTTTATTAACTAAAAAACATTGTTTTCTGACTTTGTGAGAATAACTTTTCTTTTTTTTTTAGAATCACTGAAATTCTATTCAGTTTTATCTCTGGTCCCTGGATATTTGCACATTAACTTTGAGTAAATAAAATGTCTGCTTATTATGTTTCAAGGTTGAGAAACCTACTTTCTTATAGTAATGTTTAATAATACCTCTTTGCCACCATCAGTTACACTGAAGTAGCCATGACGACAGTCTCAAAGTTTGATTGCTTTGTCCCTGAATGGTAATAAGCCTAAAAAATTGGGGACTGGTGGAATGAGAAAGAGCTGAATTCAGCTTATTCCCCTGGGGGGCGGGGTTGGAATAGAGAAATAAAGGGAAGTAGAGATTAGACTTTTGTTACTGCTACTGTCTTTGCTTTCAAGGCTGGACAGGCAATCTGAGTTCATGTAAACATTGTGTTCCTAATAGCCACATTGAGAACTGCTTCCTTTCCTCCATCTAGCCTTCTATCAAATTATCCACTTGGAAATACTTTTTTCTGTCAGCCATTATGGTAGATATTGGAAATATAAAGTTGAAAATGACACAGTCCAAGCTCTGAAGGATCCTACAATTTAATGTGAATAAAGATAAATGAGCTATTTATTATTGTATAATTGCCTAACTCTTCCTTGGATTAGAAGGGGTATGAGAAGATATAAGAAGTCATAGGGTAACATCAAAAACTAATGATGTAATGTATGGTGATTAACATAACATAATAAAAACAAAATCAAAAAAAAGTCATAGGGTAAACAATGCATTTTCCTGGTACATTAGTTTTACTTGATTATTTTTGAGGAGAGCATTACTTTTATATGGAAATAAGATAGATATGAAAGTTACATAAATTATTGAGCTAAAACTGGAGACTTTAAAGAAAGTTTATACTTAAGCAGCAGTTTTAGGCTTTTTCCCAGGTTATGTGTTTACTCTAATGCTTTGGTTGGAAAATGCGAGAAATACTGCATTACAATATAGGGGCTGTGATAGAGATATACAAAGGGTTCACAGGGTTAGGGTAGTTCACTGTTGCCACCATTGTAGCTTTATGGTTTTCAGACAAGTGAACTAAATATCTTCTGTAAACTTGAAGACCCCTGGGAAGTAGCCAAAATAGACAGCCTGGAAACAAGTGTTGTCTGTCTCTCCGATCTGTGAAAATATGAGCTGGCTTGATGAGCCAATGATAATTTACTCACTTTATACTTTGAAATTCTCCTAAGGATGAATGGTAATCTACATAGTTGCATTAAAACCTTTTTGGTGGCAGTGTGTCATCTTGCTGAAGCTTGTAACAATTCTATTGAATAATTGCATTTCTGAGTCTATAATACAAATGATAAAACGAAGTTGATTTGTTATGTTTATTTATGGTTTTATTATAATTTAATCTTTGTAAACTTTTGAGGTTTTTTTTTTTTCTTTGTCAGTTTGGTGTAAAATTTTATTTAGTGAGTTATAACACAGTTGTGTTTGGTATATTTTGGGTATATGTATTTTATTTGATATATTGAATCAAAATTAATCAATCTCACTTACTCAACTTTGTCTCTTGAATAACTAAAGTCCAAACTTCAATTCCACTACAGGGAAGAGATATTATTAAGTTTCTGAATATGATTAATTGTTAGTAGGTTAATGTTTCAATTATAGGTATCAGCATATGAAAGTGTTCCAAATTCCAGATAATGTCTTCATATATATAATGTAATGTTCAATCTATGAGGACATTAAAATGTTTTTATTTACTCAATGTATAAAATTTTATTTGAAAATATAAGCCTGAATTAAAGTATAGAGAAAATTAATGAATTTATAATAGGTTCTTTCCTGCTTTAATTTTTTCATCTAAATTTTGAAAGCTAAAATAAGTTATATTTTTTAATGCAGTGCTGGAAATGTACAGTAAGCTAAAAGAACAGATGAGTGCAAAAAGGTGAGTTGGTTTCTTTCCTGTTTTTAATAAGAATCTTTTATTTTTCTATTAAAGAAAGCATGGATAAACTTACTATAAATTATAGTGAGACATGTGAACTTTTGCTTTCTACCTTTATTCTTTTTTCATGCAGTTTGCCCATCAAAATCATCTAATAAAGCAATTCTTAGCCATTTATTTGTGGATCCTTGTCCTTTATAAGTGAAATCAAAGATTGATGATATTGTTGAAGGACAAATAGACAACTGAACAGGAATGAAAAAATATTGATTAGCTTCCATGTGAACATTGCTTATAATCAAAGGCTAAGTGTGTATAGTGGGACCACAGTGAAAGCAATATGGGTAGTTAAATTTTGACAATCTGAGCCACTGTAGATCATGTTCTGTTTTATAACACAAATGAACACATGACAAATGGAAAATCATTTGAAGTAGTTTATTGATTATCATTAGATGTAATGTTTAAAATGTTTTAAAAATGAACAATTTTAAAGTAATATAGAAAAATCAAAATAAATGAGAATATTCTACATTTGGAATAGGGAAATAATGGTTTCCTCTTAGTTTATTAATAATTGCTTAATTATCACAGTACATTATGTACAAATCTATACTCAAAGATCTGTGTATGTCCTGCTTTATAGTGCTAAACATTGAATTTTATTGGCGTTTACCAATTCATACTAATTAGTAGTTATTTTCTCCTTCTTAATACACAAACCATAAACTGTCCTGAAAGTCTTTTATTTATATATATATATGTATGTATGTGTATATATATATTCTCTTTCTCTACCAAAGTTGTACATCCTTATATTTTAAAGATCTAGATAATATAGTTCTATGTATTTATTGCAGAAAAACAGGCATCATCATCCCTGCTTTCCATTCACCATTCCTTCTTGCTAAGGGCAAAAACTTTTACCTCCTTTAAGGCATTATTTTTGTATTTACATTTATGTCTTTAAATAACTAACTTTTAACGTTTCTTCACTATTTTCCAGTTTGGAGCATTATATATTTTTTCAGTAACATCTGATATTTATATTCAGATTTCCCCATTTATGCCCCAGATGTCTTGTACCTTCATTTCCTCCCTGAAACATTGGTTGATATGTACTTTTTTGTCCCTTTAATCTAGAACAGTCTTCCTGCCTTTCTTTGTTTTTCATGAAAGGGTCCAGGGTCAGTTGTCTTGTCGACCAGGACATTTTGTATTTATTTAATTATTTTCTCATGATTAGATTCAGATTAACTGTTTTTGGTATGAGTATGACGTAAGTGATATTGTATCACTGTATGAAATCAAAAGGCATATACTGTTAGATTGTCTCTAGGTTATGCTAAATTTGATCATTTGATTAAGAGGATGTCTATCAGATCACTTGAAAAAGTATCTTTTTCTCTTTGCAATTACTAAATAATCTGTGGGGTGATATTTTGAGTCCTGTTTCCTTAACAACCTTTCACTCATTGGTTTTAGGATTCTTGCTTTAGATTTAAAAATTTTTTTTATTTTTAAGTAATCTCCATACCCAAGGTGGATCTCGATCTCATAACCCCAAGATCAAGAGTCACATGCTCCTCTGACTGAGCCAGCCAGGTGCCCCTCTTGCTTTAATCAGCTATTATATTTGGGGTTACAAAATGGTGAATTTATAATTCTGTCATTCCTTTGACATTTATTAGCTGTCTTTCTTAATATAAAGAAGAGCTTTTCTTTTTTTAAGCTCTTCCTTTTTATTTCCCTTTTCTTTTTATCTTCTTTATCTGATTATCACTATAGATTCATGGATTTTTTTTTTTTAATAAGTGTGTTATAATCTGTTTGTTTTCATTATTCTTTTTTATGCTCAAATTTTACTACATTTGGTTAGGGGAACCCCTCAAGCCAATTTCTGTGTCCTCATTTGTCATTGAATACTTTCTTGGTTATCACACAATAATATGTTCCACGCTCACATTGTACTTTTCTTGCCCTAGACCTAGAAATAGCCATTTTCCAAGGTACCCTAACTCCTTTTAGTAACGGTATTTAGAAACAGACCTGCTTGCTAGGTGGGCTTACTAATAACTCCCACCCCAGACACTTCTCTCATGCCCTCTAGCCTTCCAGGGTTGTAACTGAGAAGTTTGAAGCCATTCTAATTTCTCATCTTTAGTTTGTAACCTACCTTTTTTTCTGTTTTAGAATCTTTTCTTGTGTGGTCTGTAATTTCCTGGTGATGTGCTTTGATATGGGCCTGTTTACTTCCATTGTGTTGGGTACTTGGTGAACCTGTCTGGAATTTAATCTGGAAACTGTTCTTTGATCTGATAATGTCTTTAAGATCTAGGAAATTTTTTTGAATTATTTATTTCTTTCTGTTTACTTGATTCCAGTACAGATAGTGATGTTTAATCTTCTAGACTGGTCCTCTGATTTTCTTTTCTCTTTAACAATTTTTATTTTTTTGACTCCTTGCTCTGCTTCTAGGATATTTCTTTATTTTTATCTTCCTAAAATAATGCTGATTTTATTTCATTTCTGCTCTCCGATTTTTAATTTCTAAGAACTTTTTTGATCTCCAAATATTTCTTTTCCTTCATTTTCTTTTTTTTTTTAAGGTAACTGTTCTTGATTTACTGTTAACAGTATTTTGTCTTCACCTCTGTGAGATTTTAGATGTATGTATTTATGTATCTCCTTGCATATAGTTTGTTTGCACTAAGTTTTCCCCCCAGTTATTTATTTATTTATTTATTTATTTATTTATTTATTTATTTATTTATTTATTTTTACTCTCTGACTTTGTTGGTAGGGGTGTTTCTCAGATGTCAGGTAATTCCTTGGTTGACTACTCATATTTAAGTGGTAGTGGACATAAGACGCCGATTGGAAGCTCTAGGTATGTGGGTGGGACTTGTTGATTGTGAGTTTATCTAGCTGGGCTGTTTAGTTGGTGAAGCTTTGGTGTTAATATCTGGAGGTATTTCTTCTGGGGCTGCTCAGATTCCCTAGAGGAGACTTGTCCTGTCTCCCGTCTCCTGTCTGGAAGGTAAAGACCTGACTGCCAGCATTCTGGGATCTGAGTTGGGGAAGAGGGCATTTAGTATATATTTAGGCTCTACTAATCCTCTTGTTTTCAGATCAGTACTATTGCCTTCAACCTTGGGTGGTCTCCCCACCCTATTCAGAGATTATCTGTTTTAGTCTCTTTAGTATTTTGCCAAAATGGGGAATGATTGTTGCTCAGATGACTGGAGTGGAGTTTGCTGCTTAAAAAGATTATCAACCAATATTCCTTACTTTAGCCCTCCTTTCACTCTCATTTCCATAAGTAGTGGGATTCCTATCAATTCTTGACATTTTAGATACTCTAGAGAATAAGTTTATTCTTGGTTTCTCAATTATTGGCTTAGAATTCAGTTTTCTCAGATCCGCTGAGTTTTTTTGTTTGTTTGTTTGTTTTACCACATATCCGTCAGCTTTCCACATTCTAAAATTTTAATTTTACTGTTCTCTCTTCTCCTTTTCTCTTCATCTGTGTAGGCTTATGCTTTTAAAGAAAAATCTCATTTTATTGGAGTTTCAAGGAGTCAAGGTTAAAAAGCATGTTCAGGCTGCCGTCACACTAAATATTTAGGACCCCACTTCTGGTGCTCTGCAATATTTTTGTTAAGATAAATATTCATATGGGGTAATAAAATGAAGGGCATGGGCAGATGTTATTCCTGGTGATCATTAGAGGTTGCAAATTAGCAACCCACAGAGTCAAACTGGCCCACAGGTATATTTGGTTTGACTTGTAAAATGTAAAAAAAAAATGTTTTTTGTTAGTTAATATCACTTCACATTTGTTAAAATATCTGGATTTATATTCCACTGATTGCCAAATCTGAATCTCGAATCTCAAGCTTGGTTTTGACATCTCTGATTCTTGTTGAATCTTTTCACATGGACATTCCACTATCTCAAGTTAACATGTCTGAAACAGGCTTAAAATCTTTGCTTATTTCAGGGATTGGCCCCTTTTCTGTCAAATGTGTTGTAAAATATTTACTCTGTGGTGCAGTTTTTTATTTTTTAAGTTATTTGCTTAGCAATTTTTTAGACCCAAATACACAAATCATAAGTCTGTAGCTCCATGAATTTTTAAAAAGCGAATACACCTTTATAACCACCAAGATCAAGATTTGAACATTATTTCTATCCCAAAAACTTTTCTCATACTCTCTTCTGATCATTACCACCCAAACAAGATATAGAACATTTCCATCACCGCTTTATGCCCCTTCTCAGTCGATTCCTCCTTCCCTCCACAGATAACCATATTCTGATTTCTATCACATGTTCTCAGAATTTATATAAATGGAATCATAGAATGTATTTATTTTTCTTGTCTAGTATCTTTCACTCCAAATGTTTTGAGATTCATCTATGTTATTGCAAATACGAATTGTTTCTTTTCATTGCTGAGTAGTATTCAGTTCTAAGAAGTTTTTTATCTGTTTACCAGTTGGTGGGTATTTGGATTGTTTTCAGTTTGGAGGTATTATGAATAAGGCTGTCATAAAATTAGCAGACAAGTCTTTCTGTAGGCAGATGTTTATATTTCTCTTTAATATATGTGTAGGAGTAGAATTGCTGGGGTATAGTGTAGATGTAGGCTGCCTTTTTTTTTTTTTTTTTAAGATTTTATTTATTTATTTGTGAGAGAGAGAGAGAATGAGAGAGAACACATGAGAGGGGGGAGGGTCAGAGGGAGAAGCAGACTCCCTGCCGAGCAGGGAGCCCGATACGGGACTCGATCCTGGGACTCCAGGATCATGACCTGAGCCGAAGGCAGTCACTTAACCAACTGAGCCACCCAGGCGCCCTGTAGGCTGCCTTTTATAAGAGAACATTAAATAGTTTTCCAAAATGGTTGTACCATTTTATACTCCCATTGGCAGTGAGAATTTTAGATACTACACATCCTTTGCCAACATACAGTATTGTCATTCTGTTCTAGTTGAACCATTTTGGTACATGTAAAATGGTGGTTCCAAAATGCATTTCTCTGGTGACTGATGTTGAGGGCCTTTTCATTTGCTATTTGGCCATTTGTGTATTTTCTTTTGTAAAATGTCTGTCCAAGTCCTTTGCTTATAATTTTAGGTTTAGAGACACATTGAACAGAAAATACAGAGTTCCCATATACCTTCCTCTCCTCACAGTTTCATGCATGAGTGTAATACATTTCTTACAGTTCATGAACCAGTATTGACATGTTGTTAACTCCAGAGTTTTCAGTAGGGTTCACTCTTTTGTGTTGTACAGAGAGTTTTGACAAATGCATAATGTCATATCTACCATGACAGTATCATACAGAATAGCTTAACTGCCTAAAAAATCCCTTGTGCTTCATCTCTTTCCCCATCCCTTCCCCTCCCACCCCAACCACTGCCAATCATTGACCTTTTTACTGTTTCTTTTTTTTTTTTAAGATTTTATTTATTTATTTGACAGAAAGAGAGACAGCGAGAGAGGGAACACAAGCAGGGGGAGTAGGAGAGGGAGAAGCAGGCTTCCCCGCGGAGCAGGGAGCCCGATGCGGGGCTCGATCCCAGGACCCTGGGATCATGACCTGAGCCGGAGGCAGACGCCTAACGACTGAGCCACCCAGGCGCCCCTTTTTACTGTTTCTATAGTTCTGCCTTTTTCAGAATGTCCTGTAGTTGGGATCATACAGTATATGTCATATTCAGACTAGCTTGTTCACTTAGCAATATGCATTTAAGGTTCCTCCATGTCTTTTTGTGGCTTGATAGCTCATTTCTTTTTATTGATGAATAATATTGCATTATATGGTTGTACCACAGTTTATATATCCATTCACCTGTTGAAGGACATCTTGGTTGCTTCTAATTTCTGGCAATTATGAATAATGCGGCTGTAAACATTTGTGTTCAGGTTTTTGTGTGGAATAACTTTTTAATTCATTTAGATAAATACCTAGTGGTACAGTTGCTAGATCATACAGAAAGACTATATTTAGCTTTTTTTTCTTTTTAAGATTTTATTTATTTGTCAGAGAGAGAGAGAGAGTGCGCACAAGCAGGGGAAGGGGCAGGCAGAGGGAGAAGCAGGCTCCCTGCTGAGTGAGGGGCCCAATACAGGACTTGATCCCAGGACCCTGGGATCATGACCCAAGCTGAAGGCAGACCTGTAACCGAATGAGCCACCCAGGCATCCCTGGAAAGACTATATTTAGCTTTATAACAAACAGCCATATTGTCTATCAAAGTGGTTTTACTATTTTACACTCTCAGCAATAATAATGAATGAACGTTCTGTTGCTCCACACCCTCACCAGGATTTGGTATTGTCACCGTTTTGGATTTTAGCCATTCTAATAGATGTAGGTAATATCTCACTTTAATTTGCAATTTCCTATTGGCATGTGATGTTGAGCATTTTCTCATATGCTTATTTGCTATCTGTATATCTTCTTTGGTGAGCTATCTCTTCAGATATTTTGTGTGCTTTTAAATTTGGTTGGTGGTTTTCTTACTGCTGACTTTTAAGTGTTTTTTGTATAGTTTTTTTTTTTTTTAAAGATTTTATTTATTTGAGATAGAGAGAATGAGAGACAGAGAGCATGAGAGGGAGGAGGGTCAGAGGGAGAAGCAGACTCCCTGCCGAGCAGGGAGCCCGATGCGGGACTCGATCCCGGGACTCCAGGATCATGACCTGAGCTGAAGGCAGTCGCTTAACCAACTGAGCCACCCAGGCGCCCTTTTGTATAGTTTATATACTAATTCTTTATCAGTTAAATGTTTTGAAAATATCTTCTCCCATTCTGTGGCTTGTCTTTTCATTCTCTTAACAGTGTCTTTTTAGAACAGAAAATTATTAATTTTAACGAAGTCCAGCTTACTAGTTTTTTCCCATAGATCATGCTTTGGTGGTGTTTCTGAAAATTCATTGCCAAACCCAAGGTCATTTAGATTTTCTCCTATGTTAATTTCTAGAGTTTTGTGTTTTACATTTATGTCTCTGACCCATTATGAGTTAATTTTTCTGAAATCCATTCATGAATATGGAATATCTGTCCATTTATTTAGATTTTCTTTGATTTCTTTCATCAGTTATGTGCTTTTCTTCATATAGATCTTGTATGTATTTAGTTAGATTTATACATAATTTGTTTTTTGGTGCTAAAGTAAATGGTATTGTGTTTTTAATTTCAAATCGGCAGTTGTTTCTTGCTGGTTTACAGAAAGGCGATTGACTTTGGTATGTTAACCTGGTATTCTTCAACCTTGCCATCATCACTTACTGTTCTGGGTGTTTTTTTAGTTGATTCTTTGGGATTTTCTTTTCTTTTTTTTTTAAAGATTTTATTTATTTATTTGACAGAGAGAGACACAGCGAGAGAGGGTACACAAGCAGGGGGAGTGGGAAAGGGAGAAGCAGGCTTCCCGCTGAGCAGGGAGCCCGATGCGGGGCTTGATCTCAGGACCCTGGGATCATGACCTGAGCCGAAGGCAGACACTTAACGACAGAGCTACCCAGGCGCCCCTATTCTTTGGAATTTTCTACATAGATAATAATGTCATCTGCAGACAAGCCTTTTCTTTCTTTCTTCCCAGTATGATTACCTTTTATTTCTTTTTCTTGTTTTATTGGATTAGCAATGAATATCAGTATGATCGTTAAATTAGAGTGATGATGAGGAACATCCTTGCCTGTTTCTGATCTCGTGGGGAAAAGCATTGTGTTTCTCATCATTAAGTATGATGTTAGTTTTATATGATTTTTATTCTTTTAAATTTGTTGATGTGTGTTTTATAGCCCAGAATATGGTCTATATTGGTGAATTTTCTTTTCTTTTTTTTTTTTTAAAGATTTTATTTATTTGACAGAGAGATACAGCGAGAGAGGGAACACAAGCAGGGGGAGTGGGAGAGGGAGAAGCAGGCTTCCCGCTGAGCAGGGAGCCCGATGTGGGGCTCAATCCCAGGAACCTGGGATCATGACCTGAGCTGAAGGCAGACGCTTAACGACTGAGACACCCAGGCGCCCCTATATTGGTGAATTTTCTATGTGAGCTTGAAAAGAATATATATTCTGTTGTTGGATGAAAAGTATTCTATAAATGTCAGTTAAATCCAGTTGATTGATGGCGCTCTTCAGTTCAACCATATTCTTTTTTTTTTAAAGATTTTATTTATTTATTTGACAGAGACACAGCAAGAAAGGAAACACAAGCCGGGGGAGTGGGAGAGGGAGAAACAGGCTTCCCACTGAGCAGGGAGCTGGACGTGGGGCTCAATCTCAGAACTGTGGGTTCATGACCTGAGCCAAAGGCAGACGCTTAACGAATGAGCCACCCAGGCGCCCCAGTTCAAGCATATTCTTAACTGAATTTCTGCCTGCTGGATCTGTCAATTACTGTTAGAGGAGTTTTGAAGTCTTCAACTATATTAGTGAATTTGTCTGTTTTCCTTGCCGTTCTATCAGTTTTTGCCTCACATATTTTGATACTCTGTTATTAGTCACATACACATTAAGGATTGTTATGTCTTTTTAGAGATTAATTATTTTATCATTATATAATGCTTTTCTTTATCTCTCATAACTTTCCTTGCTCTGAAGTCTGCTTTATCTGAAATTAAAATAGCTACTCCAGCTTTTGATTGGTGTTAGCATAGTATATTTTCTCCATCCCTTAACTTTTAATCTCTCTGTTATGTTTAAAGTGGTTCCTTTTATACAACATATAGTTGGGTCTTGTGTTTGTTCTCCACCCAGAATCTTAGAACTTCTATAAGAAAATGTAGGAAGATATTTTCACATTACCTGGGGTAAGCAAAAATATTTTTTAGAAGGATCACAAAAAGCTACTATGCAGAATTGGAAATCGTGGACCTCAAATAAAAAATTTTATTCATCAGAATACACTTTTAAGAAAATTGATAGGCAAGGAGAAAACATATGCAAGATTTTTTTCTGACAGGACTCATAACCACAATATATAAAGAACTTTTACAAATTAATAAAAAGGAAAAAGAAAGAATAAAAATAAGGAACTTACAGTTTCTGATCTCACATGTAAAGAGCTTTGAAGCAATCACTCCTGTCTTTACAACAAGAAGAGAGCTAATCAAACTGAAAATAAAAAACCTTTTTTTAAAAAAGATTTTTTTTTTTTATTTATTTGTCAGAAAGAGAGAGCACAAGCAGAGGGAGCAGCAGGCAGAGGGAGAAGCAAGCTCCCTGCTGAGGAAGGAGCCTGATGTGGGACTCGATCCCAGGACCCTGGGGTCATGACCTGAACCACAGGCAGATGCATAACCAATTGAGCAACCCAGGTGTCCCTAAAAAACCTTTTTTAGAGCCATTGGAGAAATGAGGTCATAGGGCAATCTGCTGCCCCTGGAATTGGAGAGACAGGCAAATAGAGACTATCACAGTTTACTGAGAGCAGAAGCCACTGCTGGACCTTGATAGGAATACTTAAAGGTTGAATGAGCATACTGGCTTCAGAGATAAAAAAAATTCCTGGGGGTACAGGAAGTCCACCACTCTTCTTATGAATTTTAGCATCAGGAGCCCTACCAGATTCTCAGAGTGAAGATCACAGAAAAATACCAACAGAGAAAGAAAAAAGTAATCAGTTTGAAATAAGCCCAGAGTGCTATATTCTTAGCAAAGCCAGCTGGCAAAATTTTGATATGAATCCCATTACTTTTACAGATGTTGAGCTATTAAGACTTTATTTCTTTTTGAGTCAGTTTTCTTATCTTATGTTTTGTCAAGGACTTGGACCACTTTATCTGAGTTGTTGAATTTATTGGCATAAACTTATTTATAATATTGTCCTATCATCCTTTTAATGTCTGTAGGACCTGTAGTAATGTTCATCTTTGTCAGTCCCAATATTAGTAATTTGTGGTTTTATTCCCTTGATTTATGTGACAGGAGGCTTATCAATTTTATGGATATTTTCAAAGATCTAATATTTGAGTTTGTTCTTTGATTTCTATCTTTATTTTTATTTATTTATTTTTACTTTTCAAAAATTATTTTTCACTTCACAATATATAATGTACATCTTTTCATGCAAATGGGTGAGATTCATGTTTGAAAAAGGGAAACTTGCAGCTTGTGGGCAGGGAAAACCCAATTTTATGCCAGTTACAAGTGAATCACCTAGAATAAAGCCACGCGAAAAGTTATAATTGATGGGGAAAGGTATATGAGAAAATACAACCTTCAGGTGGCAATACTTATATCAGGCAAAACAGAATTAAAGGCCGAACACATTAAATAGGATAAGGATGGTTCCGTCTCGCCTTCCAGTGCATAACCATCAATTTGTTGCGTACTCTTTTCATCTCTTCCATCTCCTCTGCTACCTTTATCATCTCCTCATTGCTTAAATTTCTGCCATGTATGTCCCCTCTAAATTGTGGGTGAGAGCGAGCCAGCCTCTCTTTAAAGCTTCCTTCTTCTAGCTTATGTTTTCCCACTCCACAAGGAGGCTGCTCCATGGGAGGGCTCTCTTCAAAAAGGTCCCTTCTAGAAAGGCGCTCCTGAGGAGGGCGCTCCTCAGACACCAGCATCTCGGGAAGGAGCTCGGGAAGGAGCTCCTCGGGAAAGAACTCCTCCTCCGAGGACTGCTCCTCGGAAGATGGTTCCTCTGGAGACTGTTTTTCAGGAGAGTGCTCCACAGGAGGCTGCTCGTCCTCCGTCTTGGGTGCGCTCTGTGGCTGTTCTTCATTTTCTTTTCAGGATTTTTCCATGTTCAGGATGGTCTGGACCTCTTCTGGCGGTTTGCTCTAGGCGTCCTCTCCTCAAGGCGCACCGCTGTGACCTGCAGACCTGCAGACTTCCTTCTGCTCTTCCCCTCAACCAAAGGGCAGGAGGCAGACCGTGTCTGGACAGGCAAAAAGGCTATTTTTATTTTTATTATTTGCATTGTTATACTTGGGATTTTATTTGTTCTTTTTCTGTTTTCATAAAGTAGAAATTTAGAACAATGATTTTATGCCTTTTTTAAAAAATTTTCAATCATTTATTGAAATGATTTGAACAGTAAGTATGCTGTGAAATAAGTGAATTTTAATTTAAAATGACTATAATTTCCCCTCAAAATGACTATAATTTCCTAGACATCAGTATATCAATGGAAGGAACAAACAAACAAAAGCTATAATGAAACTCAACTTCTATTGAAACATTTTCTCTAGGATAGGAAAATCAGTATATTTTAAAAAGCTTAAGTTGTACCCAAATACTATATATGTCACAATTGACTCTAAAATGACAAAAAAAATATTTTGGTTTTTTTTTTTTAGGCTTTTAAAAACATTTATTTATTTAAGTAATCTCTACACCTAACATGGGGCTTGAACTTATAACCCCGAGATCAGGAGTCACATGCTCTTCCAGCTGAGCCAGCCATATGCCTTTCTTTGGTATTACAAACATTTAAAGTTATAATTTTCCTCTGAGAACTACTTTAGGTGCAGTTTTGAAATGTTTTTTATTATCTTTTAGTTTAAAATATTTTATTTTCCTTTTTTTTTAAGATTTTATTTATTTGAGAGAAAGAGAGAGTGCAAGAATGGGGAGAGGAGCAGAGAGAGAGAGACAAGCAGACTCTGCACTGAGCCTGATATGGGGCTTGATCCCTATGCCCAGAGATCATGACCTGAGCTGAAATCAAGAGTCAGGTGCTTAACTGACTGAGCTACCCAGCTGCTCCTTAATTTTCCTTTTTTTAAAGGTTTGGTTTATTTACAAGTATATTCAATTTTCAAATATTTGGGGGACTTTTAGGATATGTTATAATCTTCATTATTAATTTCTAGTTTGATACTCTTGGATGAGTGAACATACTTTGTAGGAATTCAGACCTTTGACATTTATTGAGAATTGTTTAGTGACCCAGCATATCATCTGTCTTGGTGAATATTTCATGTGTACTTGAAGAGACTGTGTATTTTGCAGTTGTGGCTTTAGTGTTCTAGAAATACCAGTTAGGTCATGTTAGTGTTAGAGCAGTTCAGATTTTCTTTCTCCTTAGTGTTTTTTTTGCTGGCCAGTTCTATCAGGGGTAAGAGAGGGATGTAACGTTTTCTCCTCTTGTAGTTTGTCTACTTTCCCTTTAGTTCTTCAAATTTTCTTCTATATATTTCAAAGCTCTGTTATTAGATGCATTCATATTTATGATTGTTTTATATTCTTACTAACGTTGTGTCATGAAATGTCCTTCTGTATCTTTGGTAATATTCTGCGTCCTGAATTCAACTTTGCTGGTATTGATGTAGTCATTTTAGTTATTCTAGCTGGATGTTTCATGGTATATCTTTGACATCCTTTTACTTTTAACCCTACTCTTTATATTTAAAGTGTGTTTCTTATCAACAGCATATAGTTGGGTCTTAACTTTTTTTCATCCAGTGGGCAATCTCTACTTTGCAAATGGCATTTTAGACCTTTTTTTTTTAACTTTTAAAAAGATTTATTTATTTATTTTAGAGAGAGAAAGTGGGAGAGGGGCAGATGGAGAGGGAGAGAGAGAATCACAAGCAGACTCCCCACTGAGTGCAGAGCCTACGTGGGGCTCAATCCCACGAATCTGAGATCATGACCTGAGCTGAAACCAGAAGCTGGACGCCCAACCAAATGAGTCACCCAGGCACCCCTAGACCATTTATATTTATGTAATTATTATTATGGTTGACTTTTCAATTAATTATCTTCTATTTGTCTGATGTATTTTTTCTTTCCTTCCTTTTCATGATTGAGGTTTTGTTTTGGGATATATATATTTATCTCTAACTCTATTCACTTACTAGGTATATATCTTTGTTTAACCTTTTATTGTCTGCTCTAGAGAGCACAGTATGCATTTTTAACTCACCACAGCTGACTTTCAAATAATGTTATTTTTTTTTTTTAAAGATTTTATTTATTTATTTGACAGAGAGAGAGACAACGAGAGAGGGAACACAAGCAGGGGGAGTGGGAGAGGGAGAAGCAGGCCTCCCGTGGAGCAGGGAACCCGATGCGGGGCTCGATCCCAGGACCCTGGGATCATGACCCGAGCCGAAGGCAGACACTTAACGACTGAGCCACCCAGGCGCCCCTCAACTTAAGACAATTGTACTTATTCCCATCCTGTTTGTTGTGTTTTTGTTTTAATGTAATTTACTTGTAATACACACACACACACACACATAATTAAAACAGATTCTTTTATACTTATCCACTTAATTTTTCTGTTGCTCTTTTTTCCTTTTTTTGCAGATCCAGGGTTCTAAGTGGCATAATTGACTTTAACATGATAAATTTTGTTTAGTATTTATTATACTACACATCTGTCTGCTGAAGAAAATTTTCTTGCTTTGCCTCTCTGGAAACGTGTTTATTTTACTTCTATTTCTGAGCAATAGCTTGTATCAGTATGGAATTCTGGGTTTTCAGAGGGTCCCCTCCCCCCAACAATTTAAATATTACGTTTTTTTTTCATTTTCTGCTCTCCATTGTTTCTCTTCAGAAGTTCAGCTATCATTCTCATTGGTGTTACAAGATTTGCAATTAGGTCTTTTTTCCTCTGGCCTCCATATATTTTTTTTATAAGTTTGACTATGATGTGGTTAGGTTTATAGTTATATTGCTTGGGGGTTTGTTTAGCTTATTTTGAATCTGGGGTTGATAACTTTCATCAGTTTTGAAAATTTCAGGGCTCTTATCTCTTCAAATATTTCTTCACCATTATTTTCTCTCTCCCCTTTCTTTTGGGAACTCCAGTTACATGTATGTTAGATCATTTAATGTCGTCCATAATTTCTAAGAACTCCTCCTTTTCTCTCTTTTTTTGTTTCATGTTGGGTAATTTTTTGAACCTATCTTAAACTTTACTGAGCCTATTTCTTTTGATCTCAGACACTATGCGTCCTATCTTTATTCTTTGTGTGTTTGTGTGTATGTTTCAATTTGCAAAATATCTGTTCAGTTGTCTTCACATTCATGGATCATTTTTTCTTCTGCATCTAGTCTGCTCTTAAGCCCATTGAAAGAGTTCTTTATTCTGATATTTTATTTTCAGCTTTTTCATTTGATTCTTTGTTGTAATTTGTTTTTCCACTAAAATTTCCCATCTCTTAATGCATATTAACTTCTCTTTCTTCCTAGAGTCTATAACATTATAATAGTTAAAGTTTTCATCTGTTAATTCCAAGGTCTAGGCCACCTGTATATATGCTTCCATTGACTTTTACTTTTGGATCACATTTTTATGCTTATTTATGTATCTTGTAATTTTTTCTTATATGCAGGACACTGTGTTTAGAATAGTAGAGACTGAAGTAACCACTTCTATGATAGTTCAAACTTTGGTGAATTGGAAATGCTCAAGGGAAGGCAAATGAAATAAGAACAGTGACATAATTTGTACCCTATGGGCCAGAGAACCATTATAGTAGTCACATGTTTTCCATTTAGGGATGACACATAATTTTTTAAAAAATGTCTCATATTTATAAAAGCAGGCATCTTGGTAGAGGTTTTGATATAGGGAGAAATTTACTTTAGTCTTATTTATAAAAAATAAAAAATCAGATACTTAAAATCCCAATTATGAGGACATCATCACATTTTTCCTTACAAGTAGGATATTAATCTGTTCTAGAATACTTTTAGTTAAAGATAGTTTCCATGATATGTTTTTAAATAAGATATGAGCATACAGACCTGGAAATGTTGTAGATATATGACTGGATGTAACTGGGGCCAAATTGAGGTCATTAGTACATGGTAGTATCAGATGGTGCTTTTTATTTTTCCCTTTATAGTTTTGTATTTTTCCAGTGGTTATGGATGACTGCTACAATTTTTTAAAAATAGCATGATATATACCAAAAGAGAATGGTAATCCATTGTGGAAATTTTGCTTGCATTTAGGAATATAAAGCTTAGGAGATTTGTGGGTAAATTTTAGAAAGATTCAGGGTCTGGTCTCTGGTTTCTGTTCTCTGCCTAAGAATATAGCCTTGCTGTGTTTCTTAGCTTGAGTTTCCTAGAAAGCAAAGCCTGAGTTATAACCTTATTGTTTACTACTTTTTTTGGACTATAATCCTACGGAAGCTGAGAAGCAGAGTTGAGTGAAAGGGAAATGAGTTAGCGAACTTGGGAGAGCAATATGAAGTTGAGTTACTGAGTTAGGCAGTGATGCTTAATGTTGATCAATTTCAAAGAACTTTTGGGAGTTCTATATATTATTGTAAATTCAGGACATTTCATCTAGGAGGAGGAAAGAGGAATTTATCTTCTGACCTACTTTTCTCATTAGTTAAGGATTCAGCCCACTGGCATTAACTGCTCACATTTCTTGGTTGTGTTGTGTGGGGGTGCTAGGAAGGCTTCATGGTTCAGTGACATGGGAATCCTGGGATGGGAGGTGAGAGGTATAGAAGCATGAAGGAAAGCACAGTTGTGTTATGAAGTCATTTGATTGTGTCTTTGGATGTTGCAAAAACTCCTGGTAATACTTTCATTTAGCCTCTATCACTTTATGACTTCAAATACATTGTAGGCATTACCATGAATTTTCAGAAAGCCTATCTGTTGTGGAGATAATACTTTTGGAGTATACCTAATTCACATCAAATCAGGAAATACGGGCAGGATCAAAATAGGGCAGGGTCAAAATTTGACTATTGACTGACCTATTGTATATAAAATGTTATTTTACTCAGAAAAGATACTATTCATCATTTTACTTCATTTAAATTTATAATGTCTTAGGTATTATCAAAGTCATTGTAATGACATCTCTCTCCCACCCATTTTATCACCTAAATATGTTCATTTCTGACCAAATGTATATTTTATTTGTTTATAACAATTCTAATGATTTTAAATAACAAAGATAAAATTTAGGCATCGAATTTTTAAAATAGTGATAGATTTTGTGACAGGTTGCAAAATATGCTCTATCTTTGGGAATATAGGCTAGAGAATCAGTAAATATCTTTAAATAGCTTTGAATTTACAGTCTTTCAAATTACCTGTGTATTACTTTTTTTGTTCTCTAGATCATGCCTTTTCTCATTTTTAATATCCAAATCAGTGGGAAAGTATAGAATATTATTTGATTAATTTAAAAAATTCTTCTACCTACTTTCAGCAGATTTTGGTGGTGAATATTATTGTAGGAAACTGATAGTTATGGTTTTTCTGCCAGTTAATTATAGTATCTTGGCCAAATTGTGTACTCTTTGTGTTTCAGTTTTTCATCTGTAGAGTATTAATAGTGATATCTGCCATACACATCTACCTCATAGAAGTCTAGAGAAAATCAAAGTATGTATATGAAAGTACATGTCAATTTTTCTATGGCATAGGCTATATTTTACTAATTAACTGCAATCCACCATGTCATTCAGTATGTATTTGTTGAGTTGAGAATAAATCACTGTGGTTTTTCACTTGGTTTTTTGATACTTAATATTATTTCTTAGTGCTTTAAATAGTGTAAAATTTTCAAAAAGATGTCCTTAAAACACATTTTACTTTAAGTTGAATTAAATCTGTACTTTTTTGATGTGATGGTATGTGGATGGGAGAGAGATTATGAAAACACATATCAATAACTATTATAATTAAAAATTTCAGAAATATTGTGCATATACCTTTAAGATATTGTGATGACAAGTGCCTGAGTGGCTCATTCAGTTAAGCGTCTGTCTGCCTTTGGCTTAGGTCATGATCCTGGAGTCCTGGAATCGAGCCCCACAGCAAGATCCCTGCTCAGTGGGGGGAGTCTGTTTCTCCCTCTTTCTCTGCTCCCCACCCCCGCGTGTGCTCTCTCTCTCTCTAATGAATAAATAAAATCTTAAAAAAAAAGATATTGTGATGAGATTTAGGTTGTTACAGATGTTACATATTTAAGTGAAATGAAATAAGGAAACTGTATGTTAGTATAAGTCATGACTTTTCAACCTGCAATCTTGTTCATGTGGTTTATAGTTTATGCTTAGTAAATAGAAATAAATGGTAATTTTACTTATTTTAACTGTGCCCCTTTTGATTGGAGTGTTGGACTAATTATTTTAACTTGAAAATTAATGTAATAACTTTTTATGGAGTTTTCTTCTTAACCTTTCACAGGTATTATTCTGCTCTAAAAACTATGGAACAATTAGAGAATGTTTTTTTTCCCCGAGTTAGTCAATACCGGTTTTGTCAGCTAATGATAGAAAATCTTCCTAAACTCCGTGAGGATATTAAAGAAATCTCCATGTCTGATCTCAAAGACTTTTTGGAAAGCATTCGAAAACATTCTGACAAAATAGGTGAAACAGCAATGAAACAGGTGAGATTAAAAAGGAAAATTTTAATGTTATTCAGTAGTCTAATTAGAGAATATATCCAGAGTTTACTTGTTTTTAGTTACATAAAATGCTTATTTTTGTTTAGTTTTATCCTTTTCGTATCTTTCCTGAACTTTGTTTAGAATGGATTTAATCAACATTTTCTTTTGGTTTGCAGCTATTCCGTATTTAAGTTAGGTCAGTCTAACTTGACTCACGAGCCTGTCTCTTGGGAATCATCCCAAGTATGTGGTAATTCATTAACTTGTGCCGGCAGGCGAATTTGATGTAAAATTAGATGAACCGTGGCAGCCACAGAGGCAAATGGGATTCCTTTTATCCTAAGGTTCTAAATTGTTCTCTTTAAAAGTATTATCTTTGAATTAACAACTTCTACAGCTCAATAATAAAAAGAAAACAGTGGACAAGATTTGGCAGTTGTAAAGTTAATGTACCTACTTTTTGAATCATCAGTTCTTCTCCTAGATAATTCCAATGAGAAATGAAGAAAACATATCCTTGTGATGTTCATACCAGCTTTGTTCACAGCTAGCCCAAAACTAGAAACAACCCAAATGGACATCAAAAGGGGATGGATACACAAATTGTGCTGTATAAAAACACAATGGAATATTACTTAGCAATAAAAAGGAATGAAATTACTGATATGTACAACAACAAATATTAATCTCCCAGGCATTATGCTGAGCTACAGAAGCTGGACACAAAAAAAGCACAGATTGTGTCACTCCATTTATATTGCAATTCTAAAGCAGGCGAAACTAATTAGGTGAAAAAAATCAGAGCAGTGCTTACCTCTGGGTGGGCTAATTGCCTGGGAAGGGACACAAAAGGACTTTCTGAGGAGATAGAAATGTTCTGTCTCCCACTTGTCAAAATTGTACAGTTAAGATCTGTACATTTCAATGTATATAAATCTGACCTCAAAGTTGTAAAAAATAAAAAATAATTGGTTTGTGTATAGTGTGTGTGTGTGTGTATGTGTGGAGTGAGTGGGTAAAGTATATAGATGAAACAAGAATGTATAAATATTAATTGTTGAAGGTAGGTGATGAGTACTTGGGATTTTGTTATATTAATCTGTATTTGAAATTTTTAGTAATAAAAAGTTTTAAAATGATTATAACTTAAAATTTCTGAGTTAGTTAAAATTCCCAATAATCACAGTGTCATAGAAATAAAACAGTGCTCAACATGCTTTCTAACCCCTAATTTTTTTTCTCAAGTATTAGAAACTACTTTAGAGACGCTTCAGGTATGGCAGGGTGGGGCAGAGGGATATGGGCTGGGTGGGCCCTGAGTGGGAAGCTATAGAGGGTACCGCAGGCATGACCTTCTCTTCCTTCTCCAGCCAGGGCTTCCTGAGAAGATTTTATTTTATTTTATTTTGCTTTATTTTCTAATTAAAGAAATGTATTTGTATCAGACTGTTGTCACAACAGAGGAAACTAAAATTCAGTATATGAACTTCCTCCCTACTTGAACTTTTTAAAGAATTATCTATAAATCAGATAATCTCCATTATATTTCTATTAATTGTTTCAGCTTTATTCTATGTTAATTTGTTTAATAGATTTAATAAATTTGTTTAGTAAATTGTTTACCTTGAGGATGTATAGATTTTGAAAATTCTTTATCAGGATCATTTTACTTTAATAATAAATGAAAACCGTATGTAATAATGTAGGACTTGTACAATAATGTTTTTTAAAGTTGCTTTTTTTTAAAGAATTTCCTGTTAACTGTTGCTTATCAGTAGGTGGACTGTAGCAGATTCAGTCTTCAAATTATTATTATTATTATTATTTTTAAAGATTTTCTATTTATTTATTTGACAGAGAGAGACACAGCGAGAGAGGGAACACAAGCAGGGGGAGTGGGAGAGGGAGAAGCAGGCTTCCCGCGGAGCAGGGAGCCCAATGCGGGGCTCGATCCCAGAACCCTGGGATCATGACCTGAGCCGAAGGCAGGCGCTTAACGACTGAGCCACCCAGGCGCCCCAGTCTTCAAATTATTTTTGATATTATCTTTTGTTCAGATTAAATACTTGGTTGATAAAACAATATATTTATTTGCTGTAAATATACAGAAGCTACAAAAGAGAACGAAACCCAAATTTATTTCCTGTCTTTTCTTTGGAAGCTAGGCCTGAGGCCATTTTCCCTATCTTTGGAATGATGGAAATATGGTTAGCTGTGGGCAGGAGCATAGGAAAAGAAATGGTAGAAGTGTTGGCCAGGAGATTCGAGTTAGAATTTCAGATTAGTAAGATGGAAAAGATAAAGCCTAAGTTAAGTATAAGAGAATAAAATTTGAAGCCAGTGTTCAGAAGAATCCAGAGATTCTGAATCTAGAGACTGTCATTATCTCAGAGAACTATGTAGGTTAGGAAAGCCCTAGGAAAGTAGAACCAAGAGTGGATATTATCTCACTGTTAAGGTATAATGAAGTGTGGGATTTAATAGCTTTTCTCTAAAGTGATCATCTTTCTCCTCCATTGTTGACCTTCAAGGTACTAACAGGACTGATGCAATCAGGGGAGCCTCTGATTCTTCTTGTAGCACCTCCCGTATCGTCTCAGGATACTAAGTCTTTCTTACTGCCTCTGATTAGTGAGTGTTTTTCTGCACTGGAGAGTTATGCAACATTATATTCTTGTCTTCAGCATTACAGTGTTTTCAGTACTTTTTCTCCTAAGTCTAGACAAGGAGTTTTATGTATGCCATGAGGATAAAAAACACAATCACTTGGTAAGGTTTTTTCAGCACAAGGATGTAAACGATAGTTTAAGAGTTCATGTTCTATTTTACAATCTGTTTCATTGTTAAACTTATCTTCTCTGACTTGTTTTTCATAGACCAGTTTTGGACTTTCTGCCTAGGCCATCCACCAGGTCATGGGCCCTGGGATTTGAGGTTTATGAGAATTTCCTGCTGAAAGGGAATAGACTTCCTAGTTTACTACCGTTATTTTCTTGTAAAAAGAATCAAGCTCCCTACCTCTGCAACTGAAACAGAACTTCATCACAGAAACCTTTTCTAAGCATGTCTTAATTCCATTATCTCATGTCCCATTTGTGGATTTACTTGTTATATATTCTCTTGAATATCCTGTAGGCCCATCAAACCTAGCATTTCTAAAAGTAAACTCACTATCTTCTTACAAAATCTATTTTTCCTATATTTCTTATGTCACGTAGTAATATGTCCTACTTTCATAAGCCAGAAACTGGGGAGTACTTTAGACTTTTCAGGAGTATTTATATTCTTTATGTAATTTTTTTCTAAGTCCTACTTAGTAACTATCAATTTTGCTTCTCAGTATCTGTAGATTCTGTATCCTTCTCTCTACATACCTGGACTGTTGTTATATCAAATTAATTATTCTCCTTATCTCTAGTCTTTTCTCCACTTATTATTCTAAAATGCAAGTATGACCACTTTCTCTTCATGAAAGAGAAAGTTCTCTGAGTCCTACATAGTTCTCTGAGATAATGACAGTCTCTAGATTCAGAATCTCTGGATTCTTCTGAACACTGGCTTCAAATTTTATTCTCTTATACTTAACTTAGGCTTTATCTTTTCCATCTTACTAATCTGAAATTCTAACTCGAATCTCCTGGCCAACACTTCTACCATTTCTTTTCCTATGCTCCTGCCCACAGCTAACCATATTTCCATGTGACCCTTTACCTAAATCTAAATTCTTCAGTATGAAACAAAAGCCTCATCTCCTGATACTTCTTCCTGTGATATAACAGTATTGGATCTCTTACAAATTTTTGAATACACAATTTGTTTCCTCTACCTAGAATGCTTTCCATTTTCCCAAATTTCACGTCTGAAGAATTCCTGCTTTTTTTCCCAAAAGCTGGCTTAAGCATCACCTTGTCTGTGGAATCTGTTTTCCTCTGTCTCACTCCTGCCAGCAAGAGATGGTCACTTCCTCCTTGGTGTATATATCCCTTATACTTTTCACACTATAATTGTTTATTTTGTATCCTTAACTAGACAGTGAGTTTGGGGGTTTTTTTAAAGATTTTTTTTTTTTGAGAGAGAGAGAGAGCACATGCGCACACATGAGCAGGGGAGAGGGGCAGACGGAGAGGGAGAAGCAGACTCCCTGCTTATCAGGGAGCCTGGTGCTGGGCTCTATCCCAGGACCCTGAGATCATGACCTGAGCAGAAGACAGATGCTTAACTGACTGAGCAACCCAGGTGGCTCACCCTAGACAGTGAGTTTTTTAAGTGAGGGATTATATCCTATTTATTTTTACCTTCTTGGGATCTAGTACCATGCCTAAAATGAGTGGCACAAAAAGTTATTTTTTTGAAGGATCTTAGAGTTGAGTCTTAGCTTCTCCAGGGAGAATTTTTTAAAGTAAAAAAACAGGCTTGTACTTGTAGTGTTTTTTGTTTTTTGTTTTTTCCCCTCTTTCTTGTGAGAGATGAATGCACTATGAGTAGTCTGATGTTTAATTAACAATTAAATACCTAAAATTCATAGTCTCAGTTCACATTTTCCATATTGTATTTTCTGGCACACATTTTAATAATGTCCTTTAGGGGAAAACAGGAGACTAAATGGTCAAATAAGTTTTGGAAATCCGGGTTCAAGTTAAGTATATTCCTTTAGTTATGAATTGCAAATCTATAAAGGGGATACAATATATAATGTGTATTTAACTAACTTGAGCATAGAACCTTTTTTCAAGAAATACTTGTAGAGGGACGCCTGGGTGGCTCAGTTGGGTAAGCAACTGCCTTCGGCTCGGGTCATGATCCTGGAGTCCCGGGATCAAGTCCTGCATCAGGCTCCCTGCTCAGCCGGGAGTCTGCTTCTCCCTCTGACCCTCCCCCCCCTCATGTGCTCTCTCTCTCTCATTCTCTCTCTCAAATAAATAAATAAAATCTTTAAAAAAAAAAAAAGAAATACTTGTAGATACTGTGTGAAATGTTAGTTTTGTACATACCACAGTTTGGAAGCAATGCTTTTAAAGAATGATTTAAACTCTGAAAACAGAAAATCATTGACAAAGTTTGGACAGCTTGATACTATAGTTCCTTCTGTGGGGTTAGTGGACATTTCATAGAGTTGGGATTTTGGCCAAAGAGTGAATCAGTCCCTCCCACCAACACACACATATGCCGACTCAGGAGGTAAATGGTCCCATGTAACTTCAGGGCTTCAGAAAATTAAAAATTTTTTTCACTACTGATAATCACTGAAGTTAAGGCAGGATGTTTTATGTACATTCATGCATATATCATATCTTTTTAATTTTTCTGGTATTTTAAATTTTATGTAGCTGGTTTTTCACTTAAAAAGGAATTAGTGGTACTTCTTTTTTAAAACTGACAATATTCCAAACCAAAGGTCATGAAAATAATTGGATCGTTATTTAACTTGACTCACTGAAATGAAGAGGAGTATACTCTTTGGTAATTGATATAAAGCTAACTCTAGGATGGGAAACAAAGTCTAAACAATGGAACTATTAGATATGGACTTTATAATTAGCATAGTTAAGGGGCGCCTGGGTGGCTCAGTCGTTAAGCGTCTGCCTTTGGCTCAGGTCATGATCCCAGGATCCTGGGATCGAGCCCTGTGTGGGGCTCCCTGCTCTGCGGGAGGCCTGCTTCTCCCTCTCCCACTACCCCTGCTTGTATTCCCTCTCTCGCTGTGTCTCTCTGTCAAATAAATAAATAAAATAAAATAAAATAAAAATTAGCATAGTCAAGGAATTATAAGACAAGATGGAGAATTTTGGCAGATCATTGGAAACCATAAAGCAAACCATCTGTGAATTCTAGAACTGAAAATACGTTACAAATTAAGAACTCAGTGTGTTGTTGGCAAGACAGATTAGACAGAGCTGAAGAGAGAGTTAATGAACCAGAAGTAGGTCAGAGGAAAATACCCAAATTGAGGCTCAGAGAGACAAAAGGATGTAAAGTAAAGAGTTTAAAGACCTATAAGATGGGAAGATTTAACAGATGTGTAATCGTAGTCCAGAAAGGAGAAGAAAGAGTGATGGACATAAATAATATAGCAGACCTTGAAGCCATGGATTCAAAAAGTGCTGTGAATTCTAAGCAGGAGAAATGCAAAAATCCCATACTTAGGCATATAATAGTAAAATATTAGAAAGATAAAAGAAGAAAAATCTTCAAAGCAGCCAGAGGGAAAATTTTATTGCCTTCAAAAGAGTAATAATAATACTAATCTTTAGCTGACTTCTCAGCAGAATTAATGGAAGCCAAAAGACAGTGAGCTAATATCTAAAGTGCTGATAAACCTTATCTGTCAACCTAGAATTGTTTACCCACCAAAAATTTCTTTTAGAAATGGAGGTGAAATGGGAGTGCCTGGCTGGCTCAGTTGATAGAACATGTGACTCTCGATCTTGGAGTCAGGAGTTTGAGCCCCATGTTGTGGGTAGAGTATACTTTTAAAAAAAAAGATGAAGGTGAAATGAAGATATTTTTTCAGATAAACAAAAACCTAGAGGATTTATTTCTAGTAGACCTACAAAAAAGAAATATTATTTTCAGACAGAAAGAAAATTATCCCAGTTAGAAACCCAGAGGTGTAGCAAATAAACAGAAAGGGCAACTATTTTGGGTAAAATTGCATATGTTATGTTGGCTGTATAAAACAAAAACATCTTATGGGGTTTACGTATTTATAGAATTAACAGTGCAGGGGCGCCTGGGTGGCTCAGTTGTTGAGCGTCTGCCTTTGGCTCGGGTCATGATCCCAGGGTCCTGGGATTGAGCCCCACATCGGGCTCCCTGCTTGGCAGGAAGCCTGCTTCTCCCTCTCCCACTTCCCCTGCTTGTGTTCCCTCTCTCACTGTGTCTCTCTCTTTGTCAAATAAATAAAGTCTTAAAAAAAAAAAAGAATTAACAGTGCAAAACAACAACCATATATAAGTTAGGAGGGGAATTGATAGGGGGTTGAAAATCTCTACTAAATTGTTCTGTTTATAGGAGACATACCTTACATATAAACATATAGAGAGGTTGAAAGCAAAAGGATGGAAAAGATACATCATGCAAGCATCAATGAAAAGAAAGCTGATGTATGTATATTAATATCAAAGCAGGCTTTAAGACAAAATCATTAGTAGAGAGAAGAAAGAAGAATGTTTCATAGTGATAAAAGATTCAGTTCCTCAGGAAAATAATTCTAAATTTGTTTCCATAAAAACATAGTCTCAAAATATATAAAGCAAAAATTGTCAGAATTAAAAGAAATAGATAACTTGATGATCATAATGGTGAGATTGTAATACACTTCTCTCGGTAACTGCTAGAAACAGTTGACAAAATTAATAAAGATGTAGTCCTTTCAAATAATATGATTAACAACCCTGACCTAATGACACATGTTAACACCGTATCCTATGATTTCAGAACATATATTTTTTAAAGAACATTTCCCAAAATTGATTACATTCTGGTCTGTGGAGCAAATGTCAGTAAATTTCAAAGGATTGAAATGATAGAGAGTATGTTCTCTGACCATATTGGAATTATTCCAGAAATCAGAAATAAATAGATAAGTAGAAAATCCCTGTATGTTTGGAAATTAGGAAATAAAATTCTAAATAACCCATAGGTCAAAGAAGAAACTCAAGGGGTGCCTGGGTGGCTCAGTCGCTAAGCATCTGCCTTCGGCTCAGGTCATGATCCCAGAGTCC
The DNA here is from genome assembly GCF_029215605.1 of Mirounga angustirostris. Taxonomy (NCBI): domain Eukaryota; kingdom Metazoa; phylum Chordata; class Mammalia; order Carnivora; family Phocidae; genus Mirounga; species Mirounga angustirostris. The sequence goes on from NW_026991714.1 coordinate 121,197,325, forward strand.
TGGGATCAAGCCCCGCATCGTGCTCCCTGCTCGCCCGAAGCCTGCTTCTCCCTCTCCTACTCCCCCTCCTTGTGTTCCCTCTCTTGCTGTGTCTCTCTCTGTCAAATAAATAAAATCTTTAAAAAAAAAAACTCAATTGAAACCAGAAAATATTTTGAATTATAATGAAAGTATGATATATCAAAACTTGTAGGATGCAGCAAAAGTCATGTTTAAGGGAAATTTATAGCCTTAAATTTATGAATTAGGAAAGAACAGCTGAAATCAATGATCTAAGTATCCATCTGAAGGAGTTAGAGAAAGAATAGCAAATTAAATTCAAAGAAAGTAGAAGGATATGACACAAACAGCACAGGCAGCAGAAACTAAACAAGTGGGTTTACACCAAACTACAAAGTTTCTGCACATCAAAGGAAGCAGTTAACAGTGTGAAAAGACAGTCCCCAGAACGGGAGAAAATAGTTGCAAACTATGTCTGATTAGGGATTAATTTCCACAATATGTAAAGAAACCTACAACTCAATAGCAAAAAAACCTTAATCATCTGATGTAAAAATCAGCTAGGGACTTGAATAGACATTTCTCTGAAAAAGATAACACAAATTGCCAGCAGGTATATGAAAAAATGCTCAACATCACCAACCATTAGGGAAATGCAAATCAAAATCACAATAGGACATATCACCTCCCACCTCTCATGATTGCTGTTATCAAACAAAAGACAACGTTGGCAAATGTGTGAAGAAATTGGAACCTTGCATACTGTTGAGGGAATGCAAAACTATGTGGCTGCTATTTTGAAAAGGTTCCTCAAAAGGTTAAAAATAGAACTACAGTATGATCCAAGAATCCTACTTCTGGGTGTTTATCCAAAAGAATTGAAATTAGAATCATGAGAAAGATTAGCACTCCCATGCTCATGCATCATTATTCACAATATCCAAGATGTGGAAACAATACAGATGTCCATTGACAGATAAATGGATTAAGAAAATGCAGTATATATATACAGTGGTGTATGGTATACTGTTCAGTCCTTAAAAAGGAAATTATGAGGTATCTAAAATAGAAAAATTCAGGTGCGCATTGGCGGCTCAGTCGTTAAGCATCTGCCTTTGGTTCAGGTCATGATCCCGGGGTCCTGGGATAGAGCCCCACATAGGGCTCCCTGCTGTGCGGGAAGCCTGCTTCTCCCTTTCCCACTCCCCCTGCTTGTGTTGCCTCTTTCACTGTGTCTTTCTGTCAAATAAATAAAATCTTTTAAAAAAATAAAAATAAAAAAAATATATTAAAAAAAAATAAAAAAATAAAAATAAATAAAAATAAATAAATAAATAAAATAGAAAAATTCATAGAATCAAAGAGTGGAATAGTGGTTTCCAGGAACTGGGAGGAAAGGGGAATGAGTTACTAATCAACAGGCATAAAGTTTCAGTTAAGCAAGATGAATAAGCTCTACAAGTCTGCTGTGCAACATTGTACCTATAGTCAGCAATGATGTATTATATTATTAATATACTAATATATTAGTATATGTTAATTATGTAATGTATTAATATAATGTACACTTAAAAACATGAGATACAGTAAAATAAAAAAAAGAAAATGGAAGGAAATAATCAAGAGTAGAAATCAGTGTAATAGAAAACAAAATACATTAGGGAGGATCAAAAAGCCAAAAGTTGGTTCTTAGTCTTTTCAAATAATATTGATAAGCCCTGGTACAACTGTTCAGAAAGAGGAGTGAGAGCATAAATACTGAATAAAAAATGAGACATCACTCCAGATCCTACACCCAAAGCCATAAAAAGATAGGAAAATAGGGGCGCCTGGGTGGCTCAGTTGGTTGAGCGACTGCCTTCAGCTCCGGTCATGATCTCGGGGTCCTGGGATCGAGCCCCGCATCGGGCTCCCTGCTCGGTGGGAAGCCTGCTTCTCTCTTTCCTACTCCCCCTGCTTGTATTCCCTCTCTCGCTGTGCCTCTACCTCTCTCTGTCAAATAAATAAAAATCTTTAAAAAAAAAAAAAAAGGAAAATATGACATTCTTTTTTTTTTTTTTAAAGATTTTACTTATTTGACAGTGATACAACGAGAGAGGGAACACAAGCGGGGGATTGGGAGAGGGAGAAGCAGGCTTCCTGCTGAGCAGGGAGCCTGACGCAGGGCTCAATTCCAGGACCCCAGAATCATGACCTGAGCCGAAGGCAGACACTTAACGACTAATCCACCCAGGCGCCCCAAGAAAATATGAAATTCTTGAACCAGTTTTGACCATAACAAATGTTATAATAATCTGAATTTTTCTTTTTTCCAAAATAGGCACAACAGCAGAAGATCTTCAGTGTTGCTCTACAGAAGCAAAATAATGTAAAATTTGGGAAGAATGTGTACATAAATGATAGAATTCCAGAAGAAAGGAATGAAGTTGAATTGAAATGTGGATTTGAGGAAGAGGATGAGAATGAAGAGGAGGTGATGGAAGTTCCTTCCTTCCTTTTCCCCTCCCTCTTTTTCTTCCCTTCTTTTTTTTATGATTTTTTAAATTTTGAGTTGTAATGTATGTCTGTATGACTCTCAGTCTTCCCGTGTGAAAATTGAACTTATGTAGATCAGTTTGTAATGAGCTATTAGGGCAGTGTGTCATCTGAAATATTAGTCTGCATAGTTGACAGATAAATAGTATATATTCTAGATTATATTTATAAGCCATAGATAGTTGAACCTAGTTGTTCTACCATAATTAGCAGTGAAATTGTAAATGTAATGATTTTTTTGTAGTGATCACTCATTTTAATTATCTGTGGCAAACATTTAATTTCATGATGGCTTGGCCTTGCTGGTTAGACTAATTCTGGAAAGCCTACCTTTTTTCCCCTTTGGTGCTGAGATAACTGCAAAATGGTTCTAGTAGATTAAAGTTTTTTAATTCTTAAAAAAGTCTTAGCTCTAGAAAGCTTGAAGTTATCTTTAAGTGTTCACTTTCTTTCATCTTCTATATCTAAATTTATTCCTAATTTTATTTGCTTCTTTTACTCTCTACATGAAGTCTTCTGTTGAGCCTACTTTTTGGCTTTTCCTTTGATTTTTTTGAATTTAGTTAATATCATGAGAAGCCTATTCATAAGTTTTGCCTTGTCAGTGAGATTTTAAATTCTTTTTCTAAGGACTTAGTCGGGGCCCAGTATGAACTTTTAATTAATTGATAGAAGAAACCATATGAATATGTGCCCATGGCCTTCTCTGTGGTTGGAGAACAACTGGGAGTTCAGTATATATGTTTCTACTATATGCCTGAGGATGAGTGAAACTATATGTATTTATGTGTGTGTGTGTGTGTGTACACACGTGTATGTTTATATATATATGTGAATGTACACATATATATACACACACACGTGTGTGTGTGCACATGCAATGGATGTCTGATATTGTAGGGGATACGGACAAATGAACTGCCTTAGACAGTTTAGTATCTTCTTAAAAGGGAATTAGTGTGTCCTGATTAGTCTCTGGAAATTAATGTTTTCGAAATTTACTTTTTTGTTCTTTTTTAATCAGTATTCAGAGAATCTCTATATTCTCTTCTCCTAAGCATGTTTGAGATACATAATCTCTGTCCTTTAATTACTTTATAATCTGAAACACTCAACAATAATGATAAATATATAAAGTGAATTATTGAACTAGTGCCAAAACAATTACAAAGGCATTGTATTTATATTGTAATGTTTTTATAGTTGATAAATGTTATAACATGAAGTCCATGAATCTCCTTGCTGTCTTTAACTTATATTATCCAACAGTAAGCTAGTAGTTTGATGATTTTTATTTTTATTTATTTTATATTTTTATTATTTAAAAAATTTTTTGAGGGGGGAGGGTTAGAGGGAAAGGGAGAATCTTTTTCTCTCTCTCTCTTTTTTTTCAGAGAGTGAGTGTGGCGGGATAGAGGGTAGGATGAGGCAGAGGAGAGGGAGAGAATCTTAAGCAGGCTCCATGCCCAGCGTGGAACCCGTTATGGGGTTCAATCCCATGACCTTGAGATCATGACCTGAGCCAAAATCGAGAGTTGGACACTTAACCAACTGGGCCACCCAGGTACCCCAAGTTTGATAATTTTTAAAATGTGGTTTTATAAGAAGGGCATGTGTTGTGATGAGCACTGAGTGCTATATGCAACTGATGAATTGTTGAACACTACATCAAAAACTAATGATGTACTATATGTTGGCTAATTGAACATAATAGAAAAAATAAATAAATAAAATGAAGTTGGAAAAAAAAAAAAGAAACAATAAGAGAAAAATGTATACCAGCTTGCTTAGAGTTCTCGTCTCCAGAAGCGGAATTGGGTTTATTTTCCTTCTTTGTAGTCTTATGCATTGGCTACATTTAGAGTAATTAATATGTATTACTTTGGTAATCAGAAAAAATCACAAATATACCTAAATAATAAACAGTGAATGCCATAAAAAATGTGGTTTTATTTTTCAGGTCTTAACTGTTCAGGATCTGGTTGATTTTTCCCCTGTTTACCGATGTTTGCACATTTATTCTGTTTTGGTGAGTACCTTTTGTATATGTATATCGTGTGTGTGTGTGTGTGTGAGTGTATACACATGTATATAGATACACATAAATATTTGTATAATAAAAAAGATATGTATGCATTTTAGGCCTGCTTTTCTAAAGACTGGCCATAAGCTCAGTAAGCTGTAAATCTTCATGCATAAGTATTTTAAATATCCCCTGTGAGTAAGGCACTTACTTTTTTCTTTATCGTAGTCCCCTTTCAAGTGATGTATCACTTCATCTGTAAGAACCTTATAATAGTATACTTCCATTTCACCCTTCTTATATTTGTGCTCTTGTATCACAATTGCTTTTAAATATGTTGTGTCTACATTGCTTACTCCTTCTACATTGTATTCATTTTTGATTAAATAATTCTTTTAAAAGATAGTAACATTATTTTGATATAATTCATATACCAAAAAATTTACCCCTTTAAAGTATGATTCAGTGGTTTTAGCATATTTATGAGGATGTGCAACTATTGAAACTAATTCCAGAACATTTCATTTCTGAAGAAGGAAACCTCTTACCAATTAACAGTCACTCCTCATTCTCCCCTACCTCCAGTCCCTGGCAACCACTCATTTACTTTCTTTCTCTACGGATTTGCCTATTTTGGATATTTCATATAAATAGAATCATAGTAAGTGTGGTCTTTTGTGTCTTGGCCTCTTTCACATAGTTGGAAGTTGAGATTATTGATTGAGATCTTTCTTCTATTTTAATACATTTACAGCTATAAATATAAATTTCCTTCTAACCACTGCTTAGCTGCATTCCATGAGTTCTGGTATGTTGTGTTTTTGTTTCCATTCATCTCAAAATATTTTCTAAATTCTTGTTATTTGTTCTATAACCCACGGGTATTTAGGAGTATATTGTTTCATTTCCCTATGTTTGTGAATTTCCAAAAAGTTCTTCTGTTACTAATTCCAAATTTAATCTTACTGTGGTCAGAGATCATATTTTTATGACTTCAGTCCTTTTAAATTTATGGAGGCTTGTTTTATGGCCTAACATATGGTATATCCTGGAGAATGTTCCATGTGTACTTGAGAAGAATGTGTATCTGGCTGTTGTTGGGTGGTGTGTTCTGTAGACATCTGTTAGGTCTAGTTGATTTAATATTGTTATTCAGGTCTTCTGTTTCCTTGTTGATCTTCCTATCTATCTGTTATTGAAAGTGGTAATATTGAAGTCTCTGACTGTAACTGTTGAATTATCTGTTCTTCCTTTAGTCTTGCCAATTTTCATTCATGTATTTTTGAAGCTCTGTTTTTAGGTGAATATATGTTTATAATTGTTATAGCTTCATGATGGATTAACTTTTTTTCATTATAAAATGTCATTCTTTGTGTATTTTTTTGGTTTAAAGTCTATTTTGGCTGATTAGTATAGCTACTCTAACTCTCTTTTGGTTACTGTTGCCATGGTATGTTTTTCCATACTTTTATTTTAAATCACTTTGTGTTTTTGAATCTAAAGTGGGTCTCTTTTGAATAGCATATAGATGGATTTTTAAGAATCCAGTCTGCCAATTTCTGCCTTTTGATTGAAGTGTTTAGTTCTTTTGCATTTAATGTAATTACTGATATGGCCAGATTTATGCCTACTGTTTGCTTTATGTATCATGTCTTTTTTGTTCTATTCCTCCATTACTGTCTTCTTCTTAAATAGGTATTTTCTCATGAACCATTTTAATTCTCTTGTCATCTCTTTTAAAATATATACACATTAATATATATAATATATATTAATATATAAATAGTAACATAAATATATAGATGTATAAGTATATTATTACATATAAATATGTAATATAAATATATAAAAATATATAAATATAAGACATAATAGTTAATATATGTATATATACACATATATAATATATATAGTATTTTCTTAGTGTTTGCCCTGGAGATTATAATTAATATCCTACCTTAAAACAATCTAGTTCATATTAATCCTCCTCCTTTGTGTTATTATTGAGATATTAATTACATCTTTATACATTATAAACCATAATATAATTATTTCTTTATGCAATTGTTTTCTAAATCAGAAGAATGGAGTTACAAATTATACTGTCTTTATATTTACCTCTATATTACCTTAACTGGGACTCTTTTATTTCTTCATGTGAATTAGTGTTACTGCCTAGTGTCCTTTTATTTTTGCCTAAAGGACTACCTTTAGTATCTCTTTTAGGGAAGGTCAACTAGCATCACATTCTCTCAGTTTTTGGTTTATCTGGGAATGTCTTAATTTCTCCTTTGCTTTTTAAGAGTAGTTTTGCTAGATACAGAATTTTTGGTCTTTTTCTTTCAGCACTTAGAAAATGTCTACGGAAGGCATTTAGAGTTAAGGTGTTTTGAGATTTGGATTATTCACTGAAATTGGATTAAATTGAAATTGAAATAATTAAAAAGAAATGGTAATTATGTTAATTAGAGCAAATAGAATTATCTTCATTAGTTAACGTCTTTTGGCCCTCTATTAAAAGACAGGACCAACTCTGTACTTATGAACTGAGGTAAAAGCAATAAGCACAATATCAATGTAAACTTACTATTTTACAAATTAGTGATGTTTCAAGTATATTGAGCATTATTGAGTAGAAATGTAAAATTTTTTTCTTTTTAAAGCTATAATAAATTGTACCATTGTATAAAAACAGTAATACTTTTAGTCTATTCTGTGGTGAAATAATTCTTCAAATGTGTATGATTATAAACTTTAACTGCTCAGATTCTTTTAAAATTTAGTATTTTATCTTTTATAACGTCAGGTAGTAGTATATACATTTAACTATATTTACACCTGAGGCAAGTAGAGGGTAAGTTCTATCAAGATTACATTGCTATATGTAGTAACATTGAAAAATTGGCTTCCAGTTGTCTGATCTCAATTTTTTGTTTTTTGGGGTTTTTTTTTGCCTTGTTTTGTTTCTAAACTAGATTGTATTGGCTTCTAATCAGGATGAAGTTCTTAATTATCTCAGTTGTTAAATTGGCCTGTGTTGTGGTTTGATTCTTTTAAAACTCCTTTCAAATTAGATGTTTTCCGATAGGTTTTGGATTTGGTGGAGAAGAATGATTTTTGGTTTTGATAATGCTTAATTTTTCTGTCTTGTATGGGCCCAGTAAACTGCAGTGAGTGCCCATAGGCACTTCTGTTACTTTGTATTATCCTTTTTCTGTATGATCCACAAAGATAGTGACCATGTGAGTGTCGTGTATTGTTCTTTCCCTAGTGCTTTTCATTGCATCTGATATTTCATAAAGATTTGCTGAATTAGTAATTGGGCTCTTTTAAAAACAATTTTTTTATTAACATATAATGTATTATTTGTTTCAGGGGTACAAGTCTGTGATTCATCAGTCTTAAAACAATTCACAGTGCTCACCATAGTACCTACCCTCCCCAATGTCCATCACCCAGCCACCCCATCCCTCCCACCCCCCACCATTCTAGCAAACCTCAGTTTGTTTCCTGAGATTAAGAGTCTCTTATGGTTTAACACACACTCAATTTTTAATAAATTATTTTATGTATCTTTACCCTGGTAACTTATATCAACAGGCACTAAGCCCTCTGGGAAAGAATATATCTTTATAGGGCGCCTGGGTAGCTCAGTCGTTAGGCGTCTGCCTTCGGCTCAGGTCATGGTCAGAGGGGCCTTGGAATCGAGTCCCACATCGGGCTCCCTGCTCCACGGGAAGCCTGCTTCTCCCTCTCCCACTCCCCCTGCTTCTGTTCCTGCTCTCACTATCTCTCTCTCTGTCAAATAAATAAATAAAATCTTAAAAAAAAAAAAGAGTATATCTTTATAGCTGGTGCAAAAAAGTGTTGAACCAACGGATACTATGTGAGGTTTCAGTGTGGCTTCTCTGAAAATGATACATTGGGTATTAAATTACAGTTTCACTGTTCATGATTTAAAATGAAAGAAACAGAAAGCACAATTAAATGATCAAAATAATTTAAAGTCAATTGTAGAGAACCAATAGAATGATAGAAAGTTTTAGACTCTAGTCAAATTTGTGATTTTTCAGCAATCTATGATTCAGATAGTCAACTATTTTAAATAAATGATTACTCTCAGAATTTGTTATTATAACTAACTTAATTTATAATTTTAAATAACTTACTTTTATTTTATTTTATTTTTTTTAAAGATTTTTTATTTATTTATTTGAGAGAGAGAGAATGAGAGACAGAGAGCATGAGAGGGAGGAGGGTCAGAGGGAGAAGCAGACTCCCCGCCGAGCAGGGAGCCCGATGCGGGACTCGATCCCGGGACTCCAGGATCCTGACCTGAGCCAAAGGCAGTCGCTCAACCAACTGAGCCACCCAGGCGCCCCTTTAAATAACTTACTTTTAGTTCTCTGTATATTTTTATATCTTTATAATATACAGAATCTATAAACTTAAGAAAGCTGCGTTTTAAAAGAAGTCAGTTTTGACTAATTCAGGCAGGACTTTTTCCCCTTTTTATTGTGTAAGTGAGGTTTTATTATTCTATAAATGTAAATAAACTTTCATTAGCATGAGAACTTCTGGTTGGTATATATGACCAAAAATTGGTAAAAGTAAAATGACCAAAATTTAGTAAAGCTAATTCCTCTGTTGTTATTATAGTCAGTTTCCTTTCATTTGCTATTTCATTTAAGCTACTTTCTAGTAGTAACTGGGCACTTCACTGGGTCATCAGTTCTAGTATCTACCTGACACTGTGCCTCCATTTGCTCCTTTATTTTCCCAATTTGATGCGTACTCTATGATATTTGGTATTTTGAGATGAACTCTGAGTACAAAGCTGTACCATGACATAGGATGTCAGTTGTTGGTGTGACTGGATGTACTTGCATCAATAAAAGAACATGTTTCACCCCTAAAAAAAAAATCGCCCTGCAGTATAACTTATCCTTTAGAGTTTTACTGTGGGATCAGGCTGACGTCTGTTTTCTTGAAGACTTTTTTGCCTAAATCTGGCACCCTTGATTGACTTCCTCTCATTCCCTCTCTTGCTTTCCTCATTTCTTGAAAGTCTCCCTTTTGAGCACTTCCTTATTGTATCACTTGGTGTCTGTTTCTAGAAAAGCTACCTAACATATTATATTATCTATTGCTGTGCATATATTATTTCACATGGTCAGCTATCTGGGAATGGCTTAGCTGGGTGGTTCTGGTTCAGGGTCTCTCATGAGATTCCAGTCAAGATGTCAGTGAGGGCTGTTGTCATCTGAAGCTTGACAGGGCCTGGGGGATTTGCTTCTGTTATGACTGTTGGTAGAAGGCCTCAGTTCCTTGCCACATGGGCTGTCCACAAAGCTGAGTGACAATCCTCCTGACATGGCAGCTGGCTTCCCTAGAATGAGTGATCTGAGGGAGGCTGATATGGAAGCCATAATGTCCTTTATAATCTAATATCAGAAGTGACATACCTTACTTTTTTTTTTTTTAAGATTTTATTTCTTTTATTAGAGAGAGAGCATGAATGGAGAGAGGGGCAAGGGGAGAGGGAGAGAAGCAGACTCCCCACTGAGCGCAGAGGCCAGTGCAGGGCTCGATCTCACAGCTCTGAGATCGTGACCTGAGCCGAAACCAAGAGTCAGGTGCTTAACCGAATAAGCCACTCAGGCGCCCCACCTTTACTTCTGCTACATCCTACTGGTCACATAGATCAACCCTGGTAGAATGTGGGATGAGACTACACAAGAGATCTTTGGGGGCCATCTTGGAGGCTACCATACTTACTGCATAAAAGAAATACCTATCCTTCACTGATACCCATTGTATTGATCCTTCACTGCTACTACCATTGTGCATTCTTGATGTGTAAAAACTTCCAAGATGCCAAATAAAGGAGAAGTCTCCTTTAATGATTAACTTAAGGGACTGTACACATAAGGGTTTCTTTCTTTTCTTGTGCAGAAAAGGATAAACCATGTTAGAAACACTATATTTTGTTCTGTGGTGGGATATTCTTAGTTCTGATACATGGTAGGTAGTAATGACATAGGTGGGAGTAATGACAATTTTCTTTAAGGTCCTTACCTCTTTTGTTCCCCAGCTGTTGACAATGAATATAGTGCTTTTAAGAGGGAGTACAATGAGAGTACAGAAGTGAGAACATAGGAAGATTTGAACACAAAACTGTGTCCTCTGTGTTTAAATGTAAACAGTGCTTTTGGCTAATCTTAATACTCATCCCTATGATGTGTCATTTTCTGTAAAGAAAAACCTTTAAACATCCAAAATAATATGAATTAGTGAAATAGAATCTTTTAAACATAACTGGAGTATTCTGAGACTCCCAAAATTTTGAAATTACATTGACTAACCCATTCTTTCATATAAGTTGTGATTCAGAAAAACTGTTAAAAGCCGTTTTGCCAAATTGTTACATGTGTGATATTTTTGACTTCATGTTAAAATAAAATAAAAGCTGGCTGCCAGACTGATTAGTTCCTAGCATGATCACCATCTCTAACAAAATTCATGTGTTATTCCTGACTTTTATACTTGGTTTTATTTTCTTATTTCCAAAATTTAATACCGAAGTTTTATATATGTCCACATATTTACTAAAGGCATATTGTATTTTTTATCATACTCCTCTTTTTGCAAGTAACTTAGAATTCCATCTGCGTTATTATAAATTATGAGAAACAGCATTTAAGTAATGAGAAGTGATTTATTACCTTGTTTTTAAGGTACATGAATGGATAAAACAATCATGTTGGATTTAAATAATCTTAATCTTAATGACTTTCATAATTTTTTAATTTATTTCTCAGTGGTTTTCATAATATTCCACAATGCATATTAACATGTTTATTTGAATTGAAACATGAAGTTAGACTTTTCCTGAGGGATAGTAAATACAATTGACTTAATTGTTTGTTTGTAAGGGCTGGGTTTGCTAATTAGGTTTTAGGGTGGGCATTTATTGGTAAATTAAATACACTAAATTTGCAGCTCCGAGTTTTTAACTAAAAAGTATGTTGCTGAGATGCCTGGTGGCTCATTCTGTTAAGTGTCTGACTTTGGCTCAAATCACGATCTTGGGGTCCTGGGATCAAGCCCTTAGTTGGGCTCCCTGCTCAGTGGGGAGTCTGCTTGTCCCTCTTCCTCTGCCCCTCCTCCTGCTTGTGCTCTTTCTGTCTCTCTCTCAAATAAATAAATAAAGTCTTAAAAAATAATTAAATAAAGAAAAATAAAAAATATGTTGTTAGTTCCCAAAAAAAGCCCCATTCATCATATTAAGAGATTCATTTCCAATAAAAATTTACTTTTGGTTATATTAATTATCACATAATATACTTAGATTGTATTGATCAGTTATGTGCTAATTGTAATGATAATTCAACCTAGAAGGAGAAAACTACCTTAACACCTAAAGCTTTATGGCCTCAGAGATAAAATAAAAATAAAAACATATTATATTAGAAAATATAGTATTAGAAGGGTACCTGGCTGGCTCAGTCCATAGAGCATGTGACTCTTATCTTGAGGTCATGAGTTTGAGCCCTACAATATGGGATAGAGTTTACTTAAAAAAATAAATATAGCATTAAAAAAATAACACATTAAATTTGAAAAAAAACCAGTAAGAGTGGTAGTCTGGAATATAAGTTAAAAAAGAAAAAGGAGGGGCACGTGGGTGCCTCAGTCGGTTAAGCATCTGCCTTTGGCTCAGGTCATGATCCCAGGGTACTGGGATCGAGCCCCACCTTGGGCTCTCTGCTCAGCAGGGAGTCTGCTTCTACCTCTCCTCCTCCCCCCGCTTGTGCTCTCTCAGTCTCTCTCAAATAAATAAATAAAATCTTTAAAAATTAAAAAAAAAGAAAGTAAAAGGAGGGGTACCTGGGTGGCTTAGTTGGTTACGTGTCCAACTCTTGATCTCAGCTCAGGTCTTGATCTCAGGCTTGTGAGTTCAAGCCTCACATTGGGCTCCATGCTGGGTACAGAGCCTACTTAAAAAAAAAAAAGGAAAACTATAAACTTTCTAAATGTGAAAGAAGAGTGTGTTCATATGTTTTTTAAGTGATTGTAGGTAACCATTGGGTATGTTTAAATGAGGATGTAATAGTTTTATTTATAACATACTTGAAATTATATCCTTTACATTATTTAAACTCATAGTGAAAAAAATTTAGTTACCAAAATAAAACTGTGAGGGGGACCATAGTTTTTTTAAAATTCTTTTAAATGAGTATAAAAATACTGGAAGAATTGCCCTAAGGGATACCTAGGTAAACATTTTCTGCATTGTGAGTTTATTTTTTATGGCATTAAGAGAAGTCATTTTTTTATAACTACTTAAATATTAAAGAAAGTTATCAGAAAAAAATTTTTTTCAGTGAAAATACGAGTTTTGACTTTTTTCCCCTCTTGGATTGTCTTTTGGAGCCTTGAGTAAGGGAATGGATTCCCAGCCTTTTCTTCTCATTCTGGGTGGATTCTCCTTTTAAACAGAGAGGAAGACAGAAGAAATGGGTATATAGTCATTCATTTACTTGTTCATTCATTCATTCAACAAATAGTAATTGATTGCCTTCCATGTGCCAAACATTGTGCTAAGGGATCAGGATACAGTGGTGAACTAGTTGGACAGGACCATGTTCTAACAGACTTAGAGTGGTAAAGAGATCTCTGTCATCCAATATGGTAACTACTAGTTTAAAAAAAAATTTTTTTTTTAAAGATTTTTTTATTCATTCATGAGAGACACACAGAGAGAGAGGCAGAGGGAGAAGTAGGCTCCCCACGGAGCAGGGAGCCCAATGCAGGACTCGATCCCAGGACCTTGGGATCATGACCTGAACCAAAGGCAGATGCTTAACCAACTGAGCCACCCAGGTGCCCCCACAACTATTTAAATTTAAATTAATTAAAATTAAAGAAAACTAAAATTCAGGGTCTCAATACTTACTATTAGCCACATTTCAAGTGCTCAGTAGCCACATCCATCTAGCGGCTATCATATAAGACAGTGCGGATATAGAAAATGTTCATCATCACAGAAAGTGCTATTAGACAGTGGTATGATAGACTACTAATTAAGAAGTTATAGCATAGTGTGGTAAGTGCAATGATACGGATATGCAGGTTACTATGGGATAACACAGACAATAACAAGCCTCAAGAAGTTGAGGAAGGCTTCTAAAGAAGTGACATCTATAGGGAGTCCTTAAGGGTGAATGAAAGTCATATAGAGAAAGAGAACTGGGAAGCACATTTCAAGAATAATTTGTACAAAAGCCTGGAAATAAAAAGAAAATGGTATATTGAATATACTGAGATGAGGCAGGAGATGAAGGAAGATGCCAGATCATGTAGGGTCTTATATAACATGTTCAGACATTTATGCTTGACAGCTGATTTCTTTATTTAGTTCTCTTACTGACAGCCATATTTTGAGTTGGTCAGTCAGAAATCTGTAAAACCTTAGTGATAAGTTGGGCAACTGTAAAATTGCTTGAATTTATAGTTAGTGTTCATAATTGTCATGATAACAAAGTTACTGTTTTTGAACTATAAAGCCAAAAACTTATTTTTGACATTCAGTATGAAATACCATTTCAGTGTTTTTGTTTTATTTGCACATGTTAAATAATTTTTTTATTACTTCCATATGAGAGAACCAAAGAGATGTTATAATCAGTTCACAGAAAAGATCAAATAACAGGAAAAATTATATGGAGTAAAGGAATGTGGAGAGGAATTGTAAATGAAGGCAAAACTATTTTTTTTTAGAGAGGGGAGGAAATCAATTAAAATCATTACCAGACAAAATACTTTTACGTATTTAACAGTTACCTAAACAGAAAGAGATCCAAAATAGCTCAGAGACAGTGAACAGAAGTAGAATCTGATAACCTGGGAGGATATGATATAAATGATGCAGTTTCCATTGAAATACACAAAAGCCATTTCAGTGTTTATATTCCATTTGTTAGAAAACTTAAAATGACACTTAGGGGTAAAGAAGTTATCTGTTTGGGGCGCCTGGGTGGCTCAGTTGGTTAAGTGACTGCCTTCGGCTCAGGTCATGATCCTGGAGTCCCGGGATCGAGTCCCGCATCGGGCTCCCTGCTCGGCAGGGAGTCTGCTTCTCCCGCTCCCACTCCCCGTTTGTGTTCCCTCTCTCGCTGTGTCTTTCTCTGTCAAATAAATAAATAAAATCTTAAAAAAAAAAAAAAAAAAGAAGTTATCTGTTTGGGTGCCTGGGTGGCTCAGTTGGTTAAGTGTCTGACTCTTAGTTTTGGCTCAGGTCATGGTCTCAGGGTTGTGAGATCAAGTCCTGCATCATGCTCCCTGCTTAGTGGGGTGTCTGCTGGAGAGTTTCTCTCTCCCACTCCCTCTGCTCCTCCCCCCACTCATGCCCTCTCTATCAAATAAATAAATAAATCTAAAAAAAAAAAAGTTATCTGTTCTGCAGTGTGTGTGTTTCATTACTTTGCTGATTTTACTTTAGGGTGATGAAGAAACATTTGAAAATTATTACCGAAAACAAAGAAAGAAACAAGCAAGACTTGTATTGCAACCCCAGTCAAATATGGTAAATATGTGAAAATTTTGTATTGGTTGTGTTGTCACTTTTTGCCTCTTACCCTGCTTTAATTTCTTCAGAGCATGTATCACTATTCATTCAACAACAAATACTTATTGAACACCTACCATTTCCAGTAATTGGTTTAGGTGCTAAGGGTACAGCAATGAACAAAACAGGTGAGTTCCTTCTCTCATGAGCTTACATTCTATTAGGGAAGATAGATAGTAAATAAATAAAATAGGCAGTGAATAAATAAAGAGATAAACAAGTAGATATATAAAGTATCAGGGAGTGATAATTCATTTCTGACAATATGGTGGACTATGTACTTTGATTAATTGTTCTAGTGAAAAAACAAAGATGCTGGATAAAACATTTAAAAAATTTTTAAATTATTTTTAAATGCACTGAGGATTTGATAGAAAAGTATAGTCAGGACAAAAATTAAGTGAATATGGAATTGCTCTATATTCGGTTATGGTGGTAATTATGTGACTAGATGTGTTTGTGAAAACTTGTAGAAACAGTGCATGAAAAAGTGAGTTTTATTGTATGTAACTTATACCTCAGTATATCCAACTATAAAACAAAACATGAAAACTTAAATGAAGGCAGAAATCCAGATAGGTTTGGAGCATCAGGGTGGCTCAGTCAGTTAAGTGTCTGCCTTTGGCTCAGGTCATGATCCCAGGGTTCTGGGATTGAGCCCTGCATTGGGCTCCCTTTTCTAAAGGGAGCCTGCTTTTCCCTCTCCCTCTGCCTGCCACTCACTCTGCTTGTGCTCTCTCTCTCTCTCTGTTAAGTAAATAAATAAAATCTTTTTAAAAAAAGAAGAAAGAAATCCAGACAAGTTTAATGAAGTACTGATTGTGGCTTTTATCTTAGGGGCATCTGCTGAACGGGAAAGCATGAATTTTGAGGACATGGGAATACAGAGGCCTAAGCCCAGAGCCACCTGAAGTAGCTGATAAGAGGTTGTCTCCCTTAGAAAGTGGAGACTCCAAAGAATTAGAGCCTCATTATTAGGATTACCTAGAGATCAAAAACATCTCTTGGCACCTGGCTGTCTCAGTCAGGAGAGCATGCAACTCTTGATCTTGGAGTCATGAGTTTGAGCCCCTGCTTGGATATAGAGATCACTTAAAATAAATAAATAAATAAATGGACACAATGTTATAAAAAAAACCTAACAAAACCTCTCTGTTCTTTCTGCTAAACACTGTAGGGAAATTGCCTGTCTTAAATGTTGGTGCTGAAGGAACGAGGGGAAAAAGATCTCTGAGAATCCATAACAAGCTGTTTCTCACATATATTTGCAACCCAGATTCATTCTGTTTGGATAGTCAAAAAAAAAATCTCAAGTTGAAAATTCAGTTTAAAGTTATTCCATGCTGATATTGCCCAATAGAAACAAATGCAGATCTCTGAACTTTCATGTCATAATTTCAAGGAAAATTAGCAAATAACAGTAAAAAATAATTATCAAACAAGTGCAAATCACTAAAAATATTGGCAATAGAAATAAATCCCAAGAGACCTTCAGTATTTGAATTATTAGCCATTTAATATAATAACTCTTTAATATATTTAAAGAAATAAAAGACAAGCTTGTTGATATAAATAGGGAACAAGAAACTGTAATGACCAAAATGAAGAAAAATCCAGTAGAATACCTAGAAATTAAAGATATATTAATCAAAATTAAAAGTTTTATGAATAACGGGGCGCCTGGGTGGCTCAGTCGTTAAGCGTCTGCCGTCGGCTCAGGTCATGATCCCAGGGTCCTGGGATCGAGTCCCGCATCGGGCTCCCTGCTCAGCAGAGAGTCTGCTTCTCCCTCTCCCACCCCCTCTGCTTGTGTTCCCTCTCTCACTGTGACTCTCTCTGTCAATAAATAAAATACTTAAAAAAAAAAAAGTTTTATGAATAGGTTTAGCAATTGGTGAATTCTAGTTGATCTGGAGAAATTATCTAGAAAGCCTCACAGAGAGACAAGAGGATAAAAATACAGAAGAGCGAGGAAGTCTAACATATCTAGTTGGAGTTACAGAAAGAGAGGATAGAAAAGTTGAACAGAGGAGTATTTGTAGGCATAATGGCTGAGAATTTTCCAGTATGGACAGGAAATAGAAACTTAGAGAGTCAAACCCAAGGAATCCCAAATAGGTTAAATAAAAAGAAATGCACTCTGGGAGAACTTACAGTGAAACTGCAGAACACAAAGATAGAAAATAGAAGACCTGAAAAATAGTATCCGTTAACTTGAGCTAATTGACATTTATTGAATATTCCACCCCAAACAGCAGAATGCACATGCCTTTCAAATGCATGTAGAAGGTTTATCAAGATAGATCATATTCTGGGCTATAAAATAAATCTCAACAAGTATAAAAGACTTGAAATCACAGAAAGTATGTCTTTTGACCACAAGATAATTAAATTATCTATATGCAAAAAAAAAAAATGAGTATTGACTTTTACCTCAGCAATTCAAGAAATGGATCATGGACCTAAATGCAAGAGCTAAAAATTAAAACTTTTAGAAAAAACAAAGGTTTTTGTGACCTTGGGTTAGGCAGTATTTTCTTAGGTGAGATACATAAAGCATGAACCATAAGAGAAAGAAATTGATAAATTGAACATCAAAATGAAAAACTACTCTTCAAAAGGCATTGTCAAGGGTGCCTGGGTGGCTCAGTCAATTGAGCATCTGCCTTTGGTTCAGGTCATGATCCCAGGGTCCTGGGATCGAGTCTGGCATCACACTGCCTGCTCAGCTGGGAGTCTTCTTCTCCCTCTGACCCTCCCCACTCTTGTGCTCTCTCTCTGTAATAAATAAACAAAATCTTTAAAAAAAAAAAAATCATAAAGGCATTGTCAAGAAAGTGAAAAGACAAGACACAGATGGGGAGAAAATACTTATAAAACTCATATCTAACAAAGGGCTTGTATTCAGAATATATAAAGAATTTGTGTAACTAAATAATTAAAGACAAACTAATGGATAAAAGGTCCAGGTAGACATTTTACTAGATACACAGATGAAAAACACACGAAAAGATGTTCAATGAGTGAGACACCACTACATACCTACTAGAATGGCTGAAATTAAAGACTGATAATAGCAAGTGCTGGTGAGATGTGGAGCAACTGGAACTCTCATACACTTCTGGTGGTATAAAAATTATGCTGCCACTTTGGAAAGTTGTTTGGCAATTTGTTATAATGTTAAGCATACACTTATCATACAACCCAGCAGTCTTGCACCTAGGTTTTTACTCAGGAGAAATGAAAACAATGGAATATTTTAAATGCTAAAGGAAGATAACTGTTAATCTAGGATTCTATATCCAGAAAAACAAAGGCAAAGATAGACATTTTCAGACAAAGAAGAGGAGAGTTGGCCAATAAGCACCCTTACTAAGGAAATTCTAAAGAATCTACTTCAGGCAAAAGGAAAGTGATGCCAAATGGAAGATAAGAGATGCTAGAAGGAATGAATAGCAAATAAAGTATAAATATGTGGGTGAATCTATGTCAACTGTAGAAAATAATGTTAATAAAATATTATGGACTTTAAAACAAGATAGAATTAAAATACACAACAACAAAAGCATAAACATGAGGTGGGAGTTAATAAAATGAATCCATGCTACAATTTTCTGTATTGTCCAGAAGAGTAAAAATACTGATTGATTTTAGAGTTTGATTACTTAAGTATGCGTAATGTAATTTCTGGAGTAAGCAGTAAAAGAGTAGAAACAGAGTATATATCTTCAAATAATATAAAAAGATCTAGAATGATAAAAAATAAAATATTCATGTCTTAGAGTTGATAAAAAATGATAATTGAAACCTATAAACACTTGATAACATTGACTCAAAAATGTATAATGCCAGATTGCCACAACTAAAAGGATAAGTAGAAAATCCATAGTGGATTTTTAAGCATGTCTCAGTATCTAATAAACCAAACAGATAGAATATCAGTAAGAATACACAACATGCTTAATAGACTTGATCTAATGAACCATGTAGAAGCCTGTTTCATCAACTGTAGAAACATCTTCTTTTCAAGCACACATAGCACATTATAAAATGTGACTATATACATGTTATAAAGCAAGTATCAAGAAATGTCAAACATCTGGTGTCGTGTAAACTCCTCTCTCTCTGATCATAGTATTTTAAAGCTAAAAGGTAAAAACATTTGTTTTCCCACAGCCTGAAAAAACCCCAGATGTTTGAAAATTTTTATTGCATTTATGAAATATGCAAAATACAACATTTGAACTTAATTAAAATAATGAAATATTTCATGTAATAAACTTCTAAGAATGAAATTCAAATAATCAGATATTTTCCTGTATGCCTTTTGTTAAAATTATTAACAGGCAATTATGGATCATTTTTAAGGAGTTTGACTTTTATTATGAATCAGATATAAAGTCATTCGAAGGTTTTTAGTAGAAGATATAATGATCTGATTACTCTTTGAAAAG
Organism: Mirounga angustirostris; assembly: GCF_029215605.1. Lineage (NCBI taxonomy): Eukaryota > Metazoa > Chordata > Mammalia > Carnivora > Phocidae > Mirounga > Mirounga angustirostris. The sequence continues at coordinate 121,216,967 of NW_026991714.1, forward strand.
TATCATTCTGACAGCTATCTGGAGAATAGACTGCAGGGAGCAAGCCTGAAAGCCGGGGAGACTGGGTAGGAGAATGATGTAATAGCACAAATAAGAAATTATGGTGGCTTGAACTAGCTTGCTGAGAAGAGGGTTCTGAAATCATATTTACTTTTTAACTTGTTTATTGTCTATCTCCTTTTGAATGTAAGTTCCATGAGGGTAAGGACTTTTTGGTTTTTAGTAGTGTATCTCTGGTGCTTTAAAAATGTGTGCAGCATATAGTAGACTCTATATATTTGTTAATAAATGTTGTAGTGACTTGGACTTACTTTTATGTTACCAGTATTTATTGGTGTAAATTGATTTTTATTTTTCATTTGAAGCATGAAACAGTTGATGGCTATAGAAGATATTTCACTCAAATTGTAGGGTATGTATCTAATACAGAAATAACTATTATTTTTACATTATGTTAAATGTCAGAACTGCTTGTTTTCTGTTTGGGTTTTAATTTTTTTTTTAACACATGTTATGTTGGTAATTACTGTCTTTAGGTTCTTTGTGGTGGAAGATCACATTTTACATGTGACCCAAGGATTAGTAACCAGGGCATACACTGATGAACTTTGGAACATGGCCCTCTCAAAGATAATTGCTGTCCTTAGAGCTCATTCAGTAAGTCAGACAAATTATGTTACTAAATTTTTAATTCAGTTACTTCAAGAACTTCTGAAATGTATAATGTCAGAAGAAAACCACACCTCCAACATTCTGCATTTTTTGGTAACAGCTCAGATTTGGAAGTAGTAATGTTAAGCTTTTGTTTGGTAATACTGGGCTGTGATTTTGCAACTGTCTGGGGCTTCCCAAGGCACTTTTAGTCCAGCATTATAGAAAATGAAGAATTAAGCTGGTCTCATTAGTCTCAACTGACCTCTTCATTAGATCACTGAAAAGCACCGTGAAGAAAGGGTTTTTAATTATCATTCCAAATTCTTTGTTTCCAAAATAAACTCTGCCATTAAAACTCAATTGAACTTGTTCTTCGATGTTTATAATTTGTTTGCAGTAATACAATTACAAATTTCTTAAAAATATGCAATTGTCAAAATTTGAACTCTTTTAAAATAATGAACCTTTATGTATTGAGAGATTTTTTTATGAATGAAAGTAAAATGTTCAAATATTTTGCGTAATACACCTTTTGTGGAAGTAATATGTTAGTGTTATTTTAAAGACTGTTGAAATTAATAATTGCTTATTATAGACTTTTTCTTAAGACAATTTTAGTAGTTTACCTTCAGTAAAATCTCCCCATACTTAAAATTTTGTAATTATTATTTATAATTTTATTATTGAGAATAGAGATTGAAAATATTTTAAAGGCTTATTAGTTTATATAGTATTTAGATTATAAATATACTACATTTTTATTTATAGGATTGAAGATTCTTTATATAGTATTTGTCCAATGAACTATAACTTTTTCTAACATATTAATAAAGAACAATATGTTTTATCATGGTTTACATTCAGACCAGCTCTGAATATGTAAAATTATAGTATACTTTCTGTTAATTATATGACATCAAATACAGAGTCATAAGGTATTAAATGCAACATATCACACTAAAAATCTTATTAAATGCCGTTAAAGGGACAGAGTGAGTTTCACTACCCCTTTGAAACTAATTAGTTTCTTTTGGTGAATTAATAAGAAAATACTTCAATTGTCATTCTTATATTGGAAAAAGTAATATGTCTCTTTTATAAGAGTAAAAAATAGTAGAAAAGTAAAAATATGTGGTCTATATATAAACCATTTTTCAGTTTAAATATAAGTAGTTCCTTAAAATCTAGGGACTTTTAGAAATATAAACATCACCGCTTTGACCAAAGGTTAGTGTGTGCAAATTTCAGGGAAATTTCTTTTCATATAATACAGATACTAAAAGTACATTATGTTATGGTCTTTCCCTAAGAATTTTTACTGAATAGAGGAAACCAGCAATGGATCTAACTAATGACCAAGATTTTAAATTTATTGTAAGTCTGGTATACTAAGGGAAACATTTTCAGGTTTTATTTGTTTTTAACCAAATGACTATGGTTTGTATTTGTTTCTTTGTTTGTATTTCCATCCCTCCACCTCTCTCCCCCAGTCTTACTGTACTGATCCTGATCTTGTTCTGGAGCTGAAGAATCTCATTGTAATATTTGCAGATACTTTGCAGGTGGGTGATAATCTAACATTCATTTAATGGCTATTTTGACCACTTAAAGATATACAAAATATAGAACATGCTCATTTAGTTTATTATGGATTGATGGTAGTAAATTAGTAGTAACCAAATGTTTGCTTATATATTGGTATTCCCTATTACCCAAGACTTGTCATTCTCCCCTGCTTCCTAATTATGAAGCTTGGACAGAGTTCAGGAAATATTACCATCTTTTAAAATACTGGTCATTCAGTTAGAATAAAGTTTTTGTTTGTTTGTCTAGATAAAGTATTTTTGTAGTTAAAAAAAAGTACATGGTATAGTGGAAAAAACTCTGAACTAGAAATGAGAAGATACAAGTTCTGCCTTAGGACAAGGAGCATAGGCTCTGGGAGTCACACAAGACCCTGAGTTTGTATTCCACCTCTGCTATTGACTAATTGTATGTTTACAGGTTTTCTAAGTTTTAGATCCTCATTGGTGAAAATGAGTTTATTACTAGTTTTCGGGATTGTTTTGAGTTTTAAGTGTGATAACAAATATGAAAACATACAGTTTGAAAGCTGTATTCACTAATTTCCTTCCTAATTTCAGGTGTACTATGACTGTGAGCAAATCACTTTACTTCTTTGTGTCTTGTTTTTTTTCTTTTTAAAAATAAGATCAGATAAGATTAAAATTGAATTGTCTCAAAACCCAATGCCTTTGTGATTTTCACTATCAAAGTTTTAAGCTTGTCCCTTTTTCTTGATCATGGAATTGATTGCATTTTGTTTTCATGTTTAAACTTTTGGGATTTTTATGGTTGGAAGAACATTTCGTGAAATACAGATTAGTATTTTTCAAAGTGTGATAATAGATGTTACTTTAAAAAGAGTTCTGTGTTCTAAAACATTTGGGAAATAAGTGAAGTAAAACAAATTTCTTCACTAAAAGCCTTTCTCAGAGCAAATTTATACCATATGATTCCAAAAGGAAGGTGCTTATGCAGCATTTTCCCAATAAATTTGACCCTTGAATCTTTTTTTCCTCCATATGACATCTTACAGATTTAGAGCTTCATATAATATGCTTTGGGAAATGCTAATTCAGACTATTTGCTTCATCACAAGAATCTTTTCATCCTAGAATAATAGTTGTCTACTTTATTCTTAAGCCTAAAAAGATTCCACATACTCCTTTAGAAAATTATTTTATTGTCTAGATATATCTTTATTAATTTCTCTGCCTTATACTGTAACATGGGGATAATGTGGATTTTGTTTTGTTTTGTTTTCATAAATTTTGTGACAAATGTATCTGTAATACTGATTTCTCTGCAAAAAAACTTTTGGTAAGTTTTATCAGAGACTATCTTAATTTTTTTAGGCCTATCTCTAAGTAACTTGAGGGAATTTTGCTATCCTTAATGACTAAAATCATTACTACTCAAAGCATGGTGGGGTACCACTCACTGGTCTGGAAATGGTTACAGTCCACAAACTGTTATGGATCCATAGCAAAAAGGAGCTTCTGTCAGAATGTAAATCAACTACATCACTAAGTACAAATTTTAGCTCAATTGGCATTTATTTTGAAGCAAGATTTTCTCGATGTAGGTTAGCCGCATTGATTTATATTCTGGTACAAGCTCCTTACCTCTTTGTAAACCATAATGAACTGTTCTGAACTGGCACTTTGAGTACAACTGAGTGTAGAATATGTGCTGTGGTTCCAAGGATCTCTAGAGAATCCGAGAAGAGTAATAGACAATATTCAGGTAATGGAGGCTTTAGAAAGTCACACTAATGGATGTATAAACCCTTGTAAGTATACCTTTCTAATCTTACTGCTGAAATATGATTGAGGAAGACAAACCAGTCCTTATTACTTATTCAGCAGTCCTGCAGTATTTTCATTCCACTGAAAGTTGACAGGCTGAGTATTAGGTGAGTCTTATACATAATTAGTAAATGCTGACTTTTTAAGTTATACTTTTTTTTTTTTTTAGACAGAAGTGGGGAGGGGCAGAGGGAGAGAGAATCTCCAGCAGGCTCCATGCCCAGCATGGAGCCCAACAACCCTGAGATCATGACCTGAGCCAAAATTAAGAGTTGGGACGCTTAACTGACTGAGCCACCCAGGCGCCCCTTAAGTTATACCTTTTAATTGAAGAATTGGGGAGGGTCTTTTAATAAAAATTAAAGAATATTGAATGATACTTAGTTTTTAAAGTTGGCACTTTGCCACCCTAAGGAAAAATTTCTTTTCATATTTCATTTTATTACTTAAAGCTAACTAAACAATAACATTAACAAGTAACTCCAGCATATTATAGTTCTGTTTATTGCTTATTAAGTAAATCAGAAGTAAACATTTATGATTCATTCACTGACATTTTTTGAGCACCCACCATGTACTTACACCGTAACACTGTATATATATATATATATATATGTATATATATACACACACATAAGCTAGATGATGTGTAAAACAATAGAGACAAAAATCAGTAAGACAGTGAGATATAAAAATCCTTCAAGAAATTTACGGTTTAGTTGTAAACAAATAAGATGTATAAGACATATTAATATAGCAGTATATTAACAAGCTTTGAGCTCGCAGAAGATGGAATGTCTATCTTTGATTCTGGGAGTTGGGAAAGTCTGTATAGAAAGTTGAAATGTGAGTTGGAAATTAAAAGATGAGTTCAGCAGGTACATATTAATAAAGGGGCATGAATGGCAGAGAAAATAAAATAGCATGTGTAAACTATAGATGGAGGGATAGTATGGTGAGCATGAGATTGGTCAAGCAGCTTGATTGTGATAGAAACTTTAGTAGATGGATATGAGCAAAGAAGGGCAAAGAGTGGTAATGAAACTGACAAGGTAGTTTGACCCAAATTATGGCAAGACTTGTGGGACTTTAATAAGTCTTTGGTAGTTTTTAACCAGTGGAATGGCATGATCATATTTGTACTTTAAATGATAATTTGGAGAGCCTTGGCAATAGATTGAGTTGAAAGAGACAGATGGTTGGAACTTCAGTGTAGGCAACAGTTGTGAAGGACTGAAATAAAGCAGTGGCACTGGGAATACTTCTGGAAAAAAGTAAGTGATGGAGAAGAATGATAGATTTGAGATTTGTGAAGGAGGTAAAATCAAAAGAATTTGGTGAATGATTAGATATGTTTGTGTGTGGGGTCATTTAGATGTTTTTCAAGTTTCTTTCCTGATAAATTGAATTGATGGTTGAACTATTAGCACAGATAGGAAATAGGAAAAGCACTTTGTCTAGTTGAAAAGGGAAGAGATAAGTTAACTTTAGCATGCTTGTTGGCAGACTGACTGGAGATGTCTAACAGGTGTTGGAATTAAATATTTGGAACTTCCAGAGGTATAACTAGAGATGTAGATTCAGGATAATCAGAGAAAATAGTGTTTGAAGTCAGTAGACTTCAGATTATGCTAGAGACCTAGAAGAAAAATCTAAGGATGGAGATAGAAGAAAAAGGGAAACTGGAAGGACGACTGTTCATAGATAAGACAACAAAGAGAGAGAGCAGTGTTACAGAATTCAAAGCAGACTAGTTTCAAAAGAGGTAATGCAGAGTGAGAGATCATTGACTTTTATATTTAGGAGATAATCTGTGACATTGTTGAGAGCAGTTTTAAAGGAATAGGAGTGGCAGATTGTAGTAGGTTTGGCTGTGAAGAGAGTAACAAAAGGAAGCATCTGGCAGAGCACAGCAAATCGAGGAAGGGCTTTTTTATTTTTTCTTACTTTTCTTGGTTTAAGGATGGGAGGTAATTAGCATATTTATTTAGCCAAAAGAAAGGAACTAGTGGAAATTAAAGACAATAGTGAATAGATAGTCCGTGGAGCAGTTCCTGCAGGAGTATGATAAAAAATAAAGAAGAGGGAAACCCTGAAGGGAAAAGGGACAACTCTGTGATGCAGCAGAAATCTTTGTTCCTGAAATGGGTAAAATTTCAATGACTTTGGAGTTGGAAAGGAATAAAGTTTTGTTGGAGAGTGTATGTTTAATGAGAAGGTGTATATTTTCCCTAAATAGTGAAGTCGATCTTAAATTGAAGGTGCAAAAGGAAGCCAGTGTGTTTCAGACAAAATATATTCCCTTTTCTTCTTTTATCCTTTTTAGGGATCACTTTCCAAGACACCATATGTAGATCACTAATCCTTTACTTTTTCTTCAGTTTTGACTTCTAATACTTTTTAAGGTTAACAATGTAATCCAGACTGAAAAGAGAGAGAAGAAATGGAAAAATTATTCCAGTTCCATAAAACTCTTTCTAGACTCTTTCTTACTTAATGCAACCTAGTAGAAAGTCAAAAGTATATCTTCTTTTCATGCTGTTGGAATGACATACAATATGATAGAGTGATCACTTTCAAACAATTCTTCAGTATTCCCAACATTTCTGTAATGAATATATTTACTTATTTGACTTGTTTATCTGCTTTTGTTGTGTTTGTTTTAGGGTTATGGTTTTCCAGTGAACCGACTTTTTGACCTTTTATTTGAAATAAGAGATCAATACAATGAAACACTTCTTAAGAAATGGGCTGGAGTTTTCAGGTTAGTCAAAAGCCATGGAACCTTAATGTAGTAGTGAAAAGCTTGTCAAATGCTAAAGTGATTGATTTTACATTTAGCAATAAAAAATGCTTATGATAATTTTTTTATTATCGTAAAATATAATAACAATTTTGCCATTTTAATCTTTTTAAAATGTACAGTTCAGTCACATTAAGTACATTTACATTGTTGCAACCATCCCCACTATCCTTCAGAACTTTTTCATCTTCCCAAACTGAAACTGTACCAATTAAACATTAACTCCCTAGTCCCTTCTTCTAGCCCCTGGCAATCACCATTCTACTTTGTCTCTATGAATTTGGCTACTCTAGGTACTTCATATAAGTGGACTCCTACAGTGTTTGTTTGTTTTTTTTAATGTCTGGATTATTTCATTTAGCATAATGTTTCCAAGGTCCATCCATGTTGTAGCCTGTATCAGTAGCTCATTCTTTTTAGAGGCTGAATAATATTCCATTGTATGGATATGACCACATTTTATTTATCTGTTTATCCATCTATGGATATTTGGGTCATTTGTACCTTTTTGCTGTTGTGAGTAATGCTCCTGGGAACACTGATGTACAAATATATGTTTGAGTTCCTGTTTTCAATTCTTTAGGATATATATCCAGAAGTGGAATTGCTGGGATTATATGGCACATATGTTTAATAAATTGAGGAAGAAGAACCAGCATACTGTTTTTTCCAGAGTGGCTGAACCATTTATAATAAATTTTTAATTATACTACTTTTGGTTCTAATCTCTGTAGTTCCCCTCCCCCCCCAACCAGTAAATGATTAGATATAAGGCTGTAAGTATTCCAAGGTATTTAGTATTAGAAACAGAGATTTATAGCTTTTAAATTTTGTTCGGAGAAAGTGTTATTTTTATAAACAACATAACTAGATTAAAAATCTTTAAAGCATCTAATTAGGAAAATTACTTTTGCTTTAATCACTTGCCTGCAGGGAATAATGGACAAAGTATTTTAAGATCTATATAATTTTGTATTGTCATGAAAAGAGAAACTTGTTCCCTAATTCTGAAACCTTTTTTCCCCTCCCTCCTCCTTCCCTTCCCCCTCCTTCCCTTTCTTCCTTTCTTTTTCCTTTCAAGAAAACATGTAAATCTTGAGATCTTACATCGGGTCACCCAAATATGATAGAAGTGATGTGGCAATAATACTTGATGAGATTAAAACAGAAAATATGTGAAAAAATTTAATATCAGCTTGGCATTTGCCTCATCAGTTTTCAAAACTATGGAGGGTTGACCTTCTGAATACTGTAATAGAAATCTTTTTAAAATACCTAAGTGGTTTACAAGGTGATACACTTTTCTTAAAATCAACCAAATAAATTCTGATTTACACTTTTTGTATTAACATTCCTTAGGGATTATATTGTCAGGATGTTGTCTCAAGTGGACAGTTGACAGTCTTGATGAAACATGTATTAAGTGTCAGCAATTTTTGATCTTTAATATTTTAGAAATACAGGTAGTGCTTATTGATAGGAGTGGTAATCTATAATGTATATGCTATGATATAATGTGATATAATATGACATCTTTATATATAAAATCTTTCTATATATTTATATATATAAAATCTTTACTTATAGGGTTGATGTTATTAACTTGCCCTCTTCAGAAGAGTGTTTAAGTTTTTACAATTGTTGATAGATGTTCATTGAGCCAGCTGTTTTCTCTTATTTATCATAAGACTTCTAATATGAGGGGGCACCTGGGTGGCACAGTTGGTTAAACGTCTGATTCTAGATTTCAGCTCAGGTCATGATCTCAGGGTCATGAGATCCAGCCCTGCACTGGGCTGCACGCTCAGTGCGGAGTCAGCTTGAGATCCTCTCCCTCTGCCTCCCTCCCCCACCCCACTAATAGAGCTTCCTTTCTCTCTTTCCTTCAAATAAATAAAATAAATCTTAAAAAAAAAAAAAAGACTTCTAGTAATGAGATTGTTCCCCAAGATTGGGGAAACCATGAGGTATTGTTTTCTCTCTGAGAAGCTAATGGGTTCATTCAGATGGAGATAGGATTAATGCTATCCTCGTTTGTAGTTGGGGAGGAGAATGAGTGATAGCATGTCACTTGTAATGCATAATTCCCAAATGTATTTTGACTTCTACTTCCAGTACCCTTCTCCATCACGCTTTTTGCTTAGGTTTTTGAGAAGTAGCAGAGGGGCACTTGGCTGGCTTAGTCAGTAGAGCATGTGACTCTTGATCTCGGGGTTGTAAGTTTGAGCCTCATGTTGGGTGGTGTAGAGATTACTTTAAAATCTTGAAACAAATAAGAGAAGTAGCAGAATTTAAGCTTTTCTTATTCCTGACCGAAATCTCCAAATATTTTACAAGTAGTGAACTGACAACCTAACAATGGCAAAAAAGTAAAAGTTACCATTAGTACTGGATAATTAAAACTTGGCTATTTCCATGATAGAATTTATAGTCTGACTATTGTTATAGTTTATTTATCTGTGTGTGGTTCTCTCCAACTATATTGTCAACACCAGTATTGTTTATATTTATAGTCTTAATTGCCTAGCTCCAATTATAGTGCTTTACACAGAGTAGGAACTCAGTAAATGTTTATAGAATTCAGTTCAGTAAACAGTCCCTTTTAAGACTACATTAACATTTTCAGAATATGAATGTACCATTCAATAAATTATCTGTCCTTGCATATTAACTGATTCCTTGGCATTTGTGTAAAGTAAGTAGTTTATGGTTTTCTAGTAGTTTTGTAACCTGTAACTCGCCTTTTTAAAAAATTTTAATTCCAATATAGTTAACATACAGTGTTATATTAGTTTCAGGTTTACAGTATAGTGGTTCAACAATTCTGTTACTCAGTGTTCATCAAGATAAGTGTACTCTTACTTCCCTTTACCTATTTTACCCATCCCTCCACTCACCTCCCCTCTGGTAACATCTGTTTGTTCTCTATAGTATAATTTTCCTTTTAACCCCTTACTTTAAAATACTATTTAGAAGGAAATAGAATTAGTTGAAGCCTTTCACGATATTTTAGGTGAATAGTCTTATTCCTTCCCATCCCCAGACAGTCTTATTGCAACTACCTTGTGCACCATCATGATTTACAAACCTGTGCCTTTATTTCCAGCCTCTCATCAAGACCCCAGACCCATTTATCAGTGAGATATCAATCATCCACTGCTGAAACTGTATCCTCTTGAGATCTTCCTTACCTCAGCAAATGTCTCTAATGAGGAACACTTAACATTATTTGTCCCTTTGCCCTGTTTAGAAACCACAGATACATCCAGATTACACCTTCCTTCATAATCCTCATTTAGTTTTTAAATCCTGTCTCTATATTCTACTTCTTAAAGCCCTTGTTTTTGCCACCTTCCTTTCTGCCCCCACCAGGACAGCTTTAATTCAGATCCTTACCACCTTTTATCTAGATGATTCTTCATCTCTTTCGCACTGGCCTCTGTGTTCATTATTGCTCTTTTTCCAGTTTATCCTCCATGTAGTGGACCTATGACATTTCTCTCCCTAAAACCTATTAATGGTACTCCAGGCTAAAATCTGGGTGCCTCAGTTTGTCCACCTGCCCGGCCTCATTTACACCATGTCTTTTGTGTATTTGACACTCCAGTAGTATTGCACTACCTATGGTTGACTCCCTCCCACACTCAGACTTTTTTTACCCCTTATGCTTTTGCTTGTTATGTTCCATCTTTCTGAAATGATGTTCTTCCATAATCTCATTGGAAGTATTTCTTTTTCATCTTGAAAGACCCTACAGAGCTCATGGCTTCTCTATAAAACTTTCCATGAGATACAGCCCACCTACTCTGATAAACTTAATCATTTCTTCCTTTGTGCTGTTTCTGAACCTTGCACCTCTTTTATTGTATGTATAATGCATTATTATAAACATTATTATTTTCATATCTCCTTTTAGGTTGAGAACGAAGATTTTGCTTTTATCTTCATGAAGTAGGGAATTTTCATCACAATTACCGCAGCGCCTGGCACACAATAGGAGCTCAATAAATATTAGTCAAGCTGAATTATTGAGTAAAAGAAAGTAGGGGTGCCTGGGTGGCTCAGTCGGTTAAGCGGCTGCCTTCGGCTCAGGTCATAATCCCAGGGTCCTGGGATCAAGCCCTGCATCGTGCTCCCTGCTCAGCGGACAGCCTGCTTCTCCCTCTCCCACTCCCCCTACTTGTGTTCCTGCTCTCGCTGTCTCTCTCTCTGTCAAATAAATAAATAAAATCTTAAAAAAAAAAAGTTGACGATTAGATAGCAAGTATATCTGGACAGTCTGGGTTATGCTACAGTAACAAAAATACCCCATATCTCTGCGGATGAAAATAGACATTTTATTTCTCACACGGAAGTCCCTAGTGGGTCTAGTAGTCCAAGATCCAGGCTGTTTACATTTGTGTTACTACATTCTCTACATTCTCAACATTTCTATTACCATGGGAAAGAGTCACACAGTTAGTTCATAAGTTAGACTTGAAGCAACACCTGTCACTTCCATTCACAACCCAGTGGCCAACACTGGTGATGTAGCTCTCTGTGCCTTTGCAAGGGGGCTGTGTAGGAGAGCACAAGGCTACTGGGTGAGTAGTAACTGTCTCCGCCTTACTAAATATAAAAGGTCCTTTTGTAAATACAACATTTTGAAAAGACTAAATAAATAGAAGGCACTGTTTTCATCCTTAGGGAAGTTATGATCTAGTTGGGAGGAGAGAAAAGGCTTATAATTTGAGAATTGTCCCTATCAAGAAATACAACTGGAATACTCTTCACCTCATGGCTTTGTTTTTAGAAATAGATAATGAGTTTGTTCAGACTGCACATCTTAAGAATTGTTCTAGGGGGTAGGCACTGCTGGTGCAGTTGGTGAAGCATGTGACTCTTGATCTTGGGGTCGTGAGTTCAATCCCTATGGTTGAGTGTGATTACCTAAATAAATAAATCTTTTTTAAGAATTGTCCTAGAGTAAAAAACTAAAGTGCTGAGAGGATGTAAAACAAGTGGGAAGAAGAGATCGCATATCAATTTTGAGGGACAATAGCTTCTTGGCCTTTTGACTAAGATCGAGTGACTTTTGAGGGACAAGGTTTATTTGGTATTGAGTTTTAGAATTGTCTAATAAAACTGCTTTTGTAGTAATTGTCTTTTTTTTAAAGTATTGTCTGATATCACTCTAGTGATACATTTTTTTAATGTTAAGTTTTCAATTCTTTCTTCTTTCTTAACAGGGACATTTTTGAAGAAGATAATTATAGCCCCATCCCTATTGTTAATGAAGAAGAATATAAAGTAGTCATCAGTAAATTTCCCTTTCAAGATCCAGACCTTGAAAAGGTACAAGCTAGTTTTTAATTCAAGAATTTGTTAAACATAAATTCATAATAGTTATTGCTACATAATATTGACCTGACATTGTAAGTGAGAGTGGCTTCTTTTGAGGCTTTTGTTGTTGTTGTTGTTGTGTTATTTGAGAAAATCAATTATGTTTTGTTAACTTTTAAAGATTATGTTACTACTACTACTACAACTACTGCTGTTTCTGTGAAGTTAAGAAGGGACTTTCCTGGGGATACTATGAGCAGTTGTCCCAAATGTTAGGTGAATTCCCAGGACAGGTATTAGTAACATTATGTGGATTCCAAATTAGTTAAAGTAACTGTTGAGTAGATTAAAGGAATAAGAGTATATTCTCGGGAAAGAGAGGAGAATTTATTTGAAATTTTCATCTTGTAGAAGATCTTATTTTGTGTTTTCTTTTCTAGAAATATACTTCTGCAAAAAGTTTATCTTGGTTAAATAAGAGGTGTATGAAGGCAATTGCCACTGTAGATTTTTTGTTTAAGTAGGAATGTGTATTTTTGTAGGCAAGATGTCTGAACAAAAGACATGATAGAGAAAGAAAATAGGCCAGCATGTAGAGTATTGTGGGAATACACATGATTGCACATGTGTGGTCATACCTGCACACAAGCACAGAATTGTACCTATCCAGTATCTCTGGGTAGAATCAGATCTCCTGGGAAAAGGGTATCATATTTTCTGTTATTGTCACTTTTTTATTCTTTTTTTTCTCTTTACTTTTCTTAATTATTTTCCAACTCTTTATAATTTAGTTCTTCTCTACGTTTTTATTTCTTCACAATGAAGAACAAAAGTGAATTTTGAGTGAATTGTGTGAACTGTGACTGTAAATTTTTATTTTTTTATATACATAAACTAGGCATATTATGTGTAATGTCACTAAATATAGGACCACGTAATAAAATGCATAGCTTTTAGATTATAGCTAAGACTGCCACTACATACACATAGTAGTTGTCTTCTAATACACACAAAAGACCAGAATATTCTACATGTCGTAGCTTGGTTTCATTTGTTTTAGTTACTGGTAGTAAGTTTGTTCAGGCTATAGCGTCTGTGTAAAGAACACTGGATTTGATCCAGGTTCACATGCCAGCTGCCTGTGACTTATGATGGGCAGATGACTTACCCTATTTGGGCATTTATGCCATATCTGTCAAATGAGAAGGTTGAACTAAATAATCTCTAATGTCCTTTCTAATTACATTAATTTTATTCTAAATAGGTTTATAGTTAAAAGGAAGTTTGACTTTGCTTATAGGGTGCTTCCCAAATATGTAGTACCTCTTAGTATTAAGCTTGTTAGGAGTTGTATTCATTGGTTCATATATTATTAAAAAGAACTAATGTTGAAGTAAAAGCTACATGGAAAATTTAAATGTGTAAACTTAAAGAGAAATCTCATTAAGTTATTTAGTATCATTTAGTATCATTGGATATACTCCATATTTTTCCTAATTTGAATATAATTTTCAATTAAAACTATTAGAAAAGATGTAAAACTCTCAAATAACTATATTTTCAGTGTAAATTATATGTGAACAAGTAGTAAGACTGGATATATATGCAAAGATCTGTCTTTTTGCAGATAACTGTGCTACTTTGATTAGAACCTTTTGGCTAAAACAAGAACATATTCATATTGTCTTTAATGTCATTAAAATAAATTCTTAAAGCTCAAATGTCTTTCGAATAATATTAGGTTCATTATTCTCTAGACCATAAATTGGAGGTGAGTTAGCACTTGCATTATTATCAGGTGATTTTAAAGAATAGCAACTTTTTGGTTGGTTTTTGTAGTACTTCTGATTGAGTCACTAAATTTGGGAAGGTTGGACCTACCAGTTCTGGAGAGACACTGCTGTATATGGATGTTTTCATTACCAGCCAGTTGTAAGTTTCTTTTGCTGGAATACCTAAGAATACCTTTGTTCATTCAGATATTTATCAGTCACCTGCTATATAGTAGACACTGTGCTATTTGGTGGTTTTTATTTTTCTGCTGTCAAGGAGCTTATAGTTATGTGAGGGATAAACAGGACATTACAATTCACAGAATTTGGCACTCCTTAAGATAGAGGAAGCAGCATGTAGAAAGGCTCTAATTCTGTAGTATAAAGTGCAAGGTTGATAAAGTACAAGAAATGAAGATCAAGAAATGAAGATGAAGTAGAAAGGGCCAGACTATAATAGCCCTTGTAAACAGTGTTAGAGAGTTCAGCCTTTATCCTGAGGACTACTGAGAAGTCACAACAGGGTTTTAAGCAGTAAAACCATAATCACATTTGTGCTTTAGAAAGATCTCTCGGGGGTGCCCGAGTGGCTCAGTCAGTTAAGCATCCGACTCTTGATTTCATCTCAGGTCATGATCTCAGGGTCATGAGATCGAGCCCTGGGATGGGCTCTGGCTGAGCATGGAGACTGCTTAAGATTCTCTCTCAGCCCCCGCTGCCCCACTCATGCTCTCTTTCTCTCTAAAAAAAAGAAAGAAAGAAAAGGAAGGAAGGGAGGGAGGAAGCAAAGAAGGAAAGAAGGAAGAAAGGAAGGAAGGAAGGAGAGAGAGGGAAGACGGGAAGGAAGATGATAGATAGATAGAGAGAGAGAGAGAGAGAGATCGGGTCGATCTCCCTGGCTAATGTGTGGAGAATGGATTGGAGACTAGTGGCTGGGAGACCAGCAAGGGGATTGTTGCAGTTATCTCGGTAAGAGAGATTGCTGACCTGAGTGGGAGTTACTGCCGTGGAATTTGATTTAAGAGATGTTTAGGAGGAGAGAACAACAGGAATTGGTGATTATTTGCATATGAGTGATGATGAGGATAGAGGGGTCAAGTATGATAGCCAAGTTTCAGCCTTAAAGATGGTAGCATTCACTAAGATAGGAAACACAGGAAGAGCAGATTTAGAAGGAAAGGATAATTTCACTGTTAGATCTACTGAGTATGTCCCAAATGTCACAGCCAAATGGAAGTGTCCAAGTGGTAGTTAGATATATGGATTTGGACTTCAGGAGAGTTAGCCTGGAGTTGTAGATTTGGGAGATAATAGTACTTGCAAGGTGGCTGAAGTCATGAGATTAGATGAGATCATCCAAGGACAGTATGTGTGGTAAGAAGAGAAGACATGGGATAGAACCCTAAAGCATAGCAGTAATTTTAAGAGATGGCTAGAGGAAGAGATACAGAGAAGCTAGAGAAATAAGAGGAAAATCAGTTTGCGACATGGATGCCAAAGAAGGAGAGATCATTTAAGAAGCAGGAGGGAGCTAACTCTGTCAGATACTTTAGATAAATCAGCTAACAAGAGAGCTGGAGAAGTCCATTGGATTTAACCTCTACAAGGTCATTAGACACGGTGAGTGAGGGTACTTGCACTGGTTTAACTAGGTTGCAACAAATGTGAAGATAGAAGTATAGATTAGAATTCATTAAGTACAAATAGGGGCTTTTGGTAAAAATCTTGGAGAGAATTTACCTTTTAGAGACTGAGAATTTGCTAATAGATGTTGGCTGATAAAAGCAGTTTAGCCAAGGGGCGCCTGGGTGGCTGAGTCGGTTAAGCGACTGCCTTCGGCTCAGGTCATGATCCTGGAGTCCTGGGATCGAGTTCCGCATCGGGCTCCCTGCTCAGCCGGGAGTCTGCTTCTCCCTCTGACCCTCCCCGCTCTCATGTGCTCTCTCTCTCTCATTCTGTCTCAAATAAATAAATAAAATCTTTAAAAAAAAAAAAAAGCTGTTTAGCCAAAAGGCACTTTACTGCACTGCTGTAAGGTACTGTAGGAGTGGGGCACCTGGGTGGCTCAGTCGTTAAGCGTCTGCCTTAGGCTCAGGTTATGATCCCAAGGTCCTGGGATCGAGCCCCAAATCGGGCTCCCTGCTCAGCGGGAAACCTGCTTCTCCCTCTCCCACTCCCCCTGCTTGTGTTCCCTCTCTCACTGTGTCTCTCTCTGTCAAATAAATAAAATCTTAAAAAAAAAAAAGGTACTGTAGGAGTTAATGGAATAAAATGGATATCTTGTTGAATTGGTGTCAAGCCTTCACCGAAGGGGAGTGAGGGGAATCTTTAGAATTAATTGATGATACTAAGCTAGGAAGATGGCCCATAACTTTCATGGCCAACCTAACTCTTGTATTATGAATGCAAGTCAACAGACAGCTAGGCATCTTTTGCAGGAATCTTATCATCAGAACATACAATGGTATTGATATATGCTTTCTCTGCTTCTTAGAAGTTTGATTATATGATTTAAGAGACAGGTCAATTGTCACTTTATTTTCTTCAGAAGTATTTTGGTTTGGGGCGCCTGGGTGGCTCAGTCGGTTAAGTGTCTGCGTTCAGCTCAGGTCATGATCCAGGTCCTGGGATCAAGTCCCACGTCGGGCTCCCTGTTCAGCGAGTCTGCTTCTCTCTCTTTCTCTCCCTTTGCCCTTTCGTCCCACTCGTTCTCTCTCTCTCTCAAATAAGTAAATAAAATCTTAGAAAAAAGAGAAGTATTTTGGTTTTCTTTAGAATCCTAAGCATAACAGAGAAATATAATAGTAGACTTTGAGATGCTGTTATTTCCTATTCAAATGTATAAGCAATTTAATTTTTATATTTTTAGGTGATTAGAATATCTTTTTCTAAAATTTCAAAAGCAATATTAACTTTGTTTTTCTTTCTACAGCAATCTTTCCCAAAGAAATTTCCCATGTCTCAGTCAGTGCCTCATATTTACATTCAAGTTAAAGAATTTATTTATGCTAGCCTTAAATTTTCAGAGTCACTTCACCGGAGGTAAGTTTACTAACAAGAAATATATCTTTATCATAGCTATTTTTATGAAACATTAACACTTGATTTTCAGGCCTTGATTCTTTAATGGATTATTATCTCATTGGAAAGGCTTACATATTTTAGCAACATTGAGGTTAAGTTGCTGTAAATTTGATGTTACATATTTTTTTTACTTTCTATAATGTACATCCTCACACTTACAGAAAAATAGAGATTGGAAACTCCTGTGTTCAATAATAAACGTTTTGCCATATTTTCTTAATTATTTTTGCTTAAGTATTTTATTTTTTAAAGAGATTTTATTTATTTGAGAGAGAAAAAGAGAGAGAGAGAGCGCACACGTACCCAAGGGGTGGCCAGGGGGAATCTCAAGCAGACTCTGTATTCAGCATGGAGCCCCACATGGGGCCCATATCATGACCCTAAGATCATGACCTGAGCTGAAATCAAGAGTTGCACGTAACCGACTGAGCCATCCAGGCACCCCTTCGCTAAGTATCTGAAAAAGCAGATTCCAGAAATAATGACATATTACCCCTAGAAACAGTATGCGTTTCTCAAAAAATAAAGGCATTTCATTATTTAACCATCACACTTAACAAAATTAATACTATTCCATAATATCAATTCCCTAGTCCATATCACTATTTTCTTGATTGTCCCCAAGATGTCTTTTTACCATTGGTATGTTTGTTTGCTAATAAGAGTTTGCTGCTGTTACTCTTTTTAGAATTTTTTTATTAAGTTTTTAATTTTAATTCCAGTATAGTTAATATACAGTGTTATATTAGTTTCAAGCTTTCAGTGTAGTGATTGAGCAGTTCTATACATTACTCAGTGCTCATTATAAGTGTACTCTTTAATCCCCTTCACCTATTTCACCCATCCCCCCTCTGATAACCATCAGTTTGTTCTCTTTTTTTCCTTTGCTTGTTTGTTTTGTTTCTTAAATCCCACATATGAGTGAAATCATACGGTATTTGTCTGTCTTTGACTGACTTATTTCACTTAGCATTAAACTCTTTGGCTCCATCCATGTTGTTGCAAATGGCAAGATTTCATTCTTTTTTATTGCTGAATAATATTATATATATGTGTGTGTGTGTGTTTGTGTTTGTATATATATATAGCACTTCTTCTTTATCCATTTATCTATCAAGGACACTTGGGCTGCTGTAGTTGGTATATTTGAATCAGGGTCCAAATTCATACAATGGTTGTAAGAATTAAATGAGGTAATGCGGGTGTATAAAGCACTCAGTATAGTAGTGCTTGGCCTATGGTAAGCACATAGTTACTTCAGAGAGGATGGGATACTACAATATTAGATGTGAGACTGGAGCTTGGAGTGTTTATATTTTATTTTGTAAGCATCAGGGAATTGTTGAAGAGTTTTTAAGTAAGGGATGACATTATTAGAGTTACATTCTAGAAAGTTTACTCTGACCTCCATGTAGATGATGGATTGGAGGGGGATAGAAAAAAATAGTCATGTTGAACTGGTGAAGACAGTGGTTCAAGAAGGGAGATGAAGAAAGACTGAAATAGGATCAGTGGTGATGAAGAGGAAGGAACATAAACAAGAAGGATTTAAGAGCCTGATATTACCCTGTACTTGTGAATAATTAGAAGATGAAGTTAAGGGAAGTTAACAATTTGCCCTACCTTTGGGTGGACTTGAATTTGTTTATGTACTCTCAAATAGATTCTGGTTATAGTTAGTCATCTTTGAAAACAGTGATGCATGCATTCATCTGTTCTAAACATATGCATGTGAAAGGGAGAAACAAGAAGTATCTTTTTAACAGTCATCCTACAACTTGGCCTAAATGTTATATTTGAGAGTTATTTTTGAAGCTGCAGTCTTGACTCTATAATATTGGTTTCCCTCATCTTTTACTTTAAATGTAGATTACTTTAACATTTTTAAAATTGGTAGTGTATACAATTTGCATGTCCTAACTCGTACTTTTTATTCCCTAATCTAAATGTTGATTATTGAAAAATAGGACTGATACCTAATTAAGATATTGTTAAACTGTAGAAAGTATAGAAACCTAGCAGTTTGGAATTAACTTTTGTTTTATTTACAGAGAAGAGACATTGGGTATCCAATTGTTATCTGATATTTTTATTGCATTTATAACACCAAAGATGATAAGTATAATTTCCCTAAAGCCTCCCTAATGTCTTACTAGAACTAGAATTGGCACCTCAGTTCTGACTTGGTATGTGAACTCCTACCCTTCTAGGAAGTCAGTGTTGTGGACTAATGCTACAGCAGAAAAGACTGTCAGTTTTTTTCCTCTGTCTTTGACACAAATATTTGTCACTTTTGTTAGTTCAGTATCTAGTCATTCTAATGAACTGTCTATGATCATAAGTTATTCATTCAACAAGGCTTTTTATGTTTATGTTTTTTAAAATTATGCTTTACTAAATACATTGGCTATTTTCATTTTGTTAATAAGAGAATTGACAGTTCAGACTACAGAGACAGCACAGCATAGTTAACTTAAAAATAGGTAAATCTAAATTTATTCTAGATCATCAAGTTTCTGACACATTTTTATTTTAAAAATTTGTATCTGGGGCACCTGGGTGGCTCAGTTGGTTAAGCTACTGCCTTCGGCTCAGGTCATGATCCTGGAGTCCCAGGATCGAGTCCCACATCGGGCTCCCTGCTCAGCGGGGAGTCTGCTTCTCCCTCTGACCCTCCCCCTCTCATGCTCTCGTCTCCCATTCTCTCTCTCAGATAAATAAATAAAACCTTTAAAAAAATAAAATAAAATAAAAATAAAAATTTGTATCTGTGAGCTGAAATTGAGCTATTAGAGTTCCTTTGTTTTTTTATTTGTCCTTAAAAAATTATGGAAAAAAAATCACTTTCTGGATTTAAAGCTCTTTTATTATGTTTAAACATATTTGGAGTTTGATTTTTAGAACCAGAAGATGCTTCAGAGCTTTTTAGTACAAATGTTTGGGTTTCTTTTTATATATGAATAAAAGTAGGGCTGGAGAATGAAATGACTTCATGAAGAGACTTCAAAGTCTCAACTATTTGGTCACAGAGGAAGCATCTGGATCTAATATCTATAAGAAATTTTCATTTTGCATAAGAGACTAAGCTATAAAATATTTTAAGAGGTTTATTATAATTAAGATTTAATTATGAAATGTTTTTTAAAATGTAGGAAGAGTACAGGTTATATATAGGCTCAAAGGACAAGGAGTTAAGGAAGAAAATTGCTCAGTTGGGATAAAAACCTGATGGGGGAAATACTAGTCATTGTCAGGTAAATCTTGTTAGCACAAATAGGACATAGGTGCTGATAGTTTTCTTTATCTGCTTTTACTTATGCAAGAAAAAAGTATGCATTGACTCAGCATTCAAGGAAATTCAGGGAAATTAAACAGAAGGCATTATCTGTACTGGATAAGTTTTCATCTGAGAAGTGTGCTATTCAGGATGTCTTTAAGCATAATTTGAGTGTGTCAGAAAAGAAACCATAGGAGTAGGCAACCACCTCTCTTTTTAACAGGGTGAGTACACTGATTGTTCCAGGACACTGTTGATCGATTAGAGTTTTCTGTCTCAGAATTTGATGTCAAGTAACCCTAAAACCCTACTGGTATGTCTGGTAAATCTTGATTTTAGTTGTAAAGAATCAGAGAAATATTCTTTTAGGTATGTCAGAGTTAGGGTTAGCAGATACTGAAAAAAGTGCCTGCATTAAAATGGACAGCATTGGAGTAGTAGTGAGAAGTACCTGTGTTTTGTCAAATCTTGCTCTATTTGCAATTAAAAAATAAATATAAACTAGTAAATATCTGTGCTTCATAGATTATTAAGAGTAATGTTTTTTTAAATTTTTTATTGTTATGTTAATCACCATACAGTACATCATTAGTTTTTGATGTAGAGGAGTAATGTTTTTAATAAAGGAGAAAGGATGCTAAAATTTTAGTCTCTGTAGCAGCTGGAGTAATTCCACCCCGAGCCCGTAGGTACTTTGGCAATGTCTTTGGGCTGTTACAACTTAGGGGGAAGGGTGCTACTTGCATCTAGTGGGTAGAGGCCAGGAACGCTGCTAAACATCCTTCAAAGCACAGGAGAGCCTCACAACAAAGAGTTATCTTGCCTGAAATGTTAATAGTGCTAAGACTGAGAAAACTTAGTCTAAGGACAGCTTAATCGTTTTGTAATGAAGCTATATATATTAATATATATATGAAGAAGTTGTTGTTTACTTCAATTGAAGTCCTCGTGGTTAGGAGAAGATAAAAAGTTTGTTAGTGCTAGCCTAGCAATCTTTAGAATGTTAAGAAATATCAGAGTTTTCTTTGCACCAAATTAAAACTAGTGTAAGGTAATTATGTTTGTTTCTTTGAGTCTTTTAAAAAAAATCTCAGTGGACATGGATAATTTAGTTATATTAAAGTTAAATCTAGTAATTAATCATATCTAGAAAGAGCTCACATTAATTTGCATTTAAAAAGAATTTTAGCTATAGTTGTATTTGAAGTGTCTTTGGAAGTGTCCCATAGTGGAGTCATAATTTAAGAATAATTTTATTTCCTTATACTAAGTACCCATGGTTTTACTCTAATGGTGAATGGAATACATTTAAATTATGCCATAAATGAACATTCTACTTTGTTGAAAATGTCGCTTTTGTGACAGAATTGTATTTGGGGATTTAATAAATCTGGGTAATTTATTTAAAGATATAAAAGAATGAGGTGGGGCAAATTATTTTAGTAAACTGTTAAATCATTTAGGAAGCTAACTGTACCTTTGTGGAAAGCAAAATAATAATCAACCTTTATTTTTAGCTCAACAGAAATAGATGATATGCTTAGAAAATCTACAAATCTGCTGCTGACCAGAACTTTGAGTAGCTGTTTACTGAACCTTATTAGAAAACCTCATATAGGTTTGACAGAGGTAGGTTAAAAAAATACTTAATAGCTAAATCTTTCATTATATGAAAAAAACTGTATGAATTAAGTTATTGCTAAACATCATCCTGTAAAACTAGCTTTCTATTTTATTTTTTTAATTTATTTTTATTTTTTAAAAGATTTTATTTATTTGAGAGAGAGAGAGTGAGAGAGAGAGTGCACGAGAGGGGGTAGGGTCAGAGGGAGAGCCACTCCCCACCGAGCAGGGAGCTCGATGTGGGACTTGATCCCAGGACTCCAGGATCATGACCTGAGCTGAAGGCAGTCGCTTAACCAACTGAGCCACCCAGGCACCCCGTAATTTATTTTATTTTTAAAGATTTATTTATTTATTTTAGAGAGAGAGAGGGTGCAGGCGTGTGGGGGGGAGGGGCCGAAGTAGAGGAAGAGGGAGAGAGAATCTCCAGCAGACTCCCTGCTGAACATAGAGCTCCACCCGGGGGCTTGATCTCACAACCCTGAGATCATGACCTGAGCCGAAATCAAGAGTCAGATTCTTAACCAACTGAGCCACCCAGGTGCCCCATCTGTTTTAAATTTATTAGTAGAAGTGGATTTGTTTCGTCAGGGTAAATTCAAGCCATGTGAGGGGCAAGGGTTTACATGGAGAGTTGTCGGTAGTTGAAGATGTTAGAGCATATATGTAGATTTATGATTGCCAGATTTTATATGAAAAGTGAAAATACTCATTTTTTACTTGGTAAATGTATAAAATTTGGAAAAGTACTTTTAAGAGTTATTCTAAGTTAGGGCGCCTGGGTGGCTCAGATGGTTAAGCGTCTGCCTTCGGCTCAGGTCATGATCCCAGGGTCCTGGGATCGAGTCCCGCATCAGGCTCCCTGCTCCTTGGGAGCCTGCTTCTCTCTCTCTCTCTCTCTCTCTCCCTCTCATGAATAAATAAATAAAATCTTAAAAAATAATAATAATAAAAAAAGTTATTCTAAGTTAATTGGCAGTTAGATTCTTGATTTTTCTTTTAAAGGACAGCATTCATAGTATTTGCAGCAGGCTTTTGAAATCAGATAATCCCTTGTATCCTATAAAGCTGTAATTATGCAGAAATGGTACAGTTGCTGAAAGTAATTCATTTTCAAAAATGAAATGATTTTGTGTACATGTAACCTGCATTTTAACAGATATATTTTGTATTTTCTAGCTAGTGCAGATCATCATAAACACAACACACTTGGAACAAGCTTGCAAATACCTTGAGGACTTTATAACTAACATTACAAACATTTCTCAAGAGACTGTTCATACCACAAGACTTTATGGACTTTCTACTTTTAAGGTATGTAAAAATCTGACCAAAAAGTTTTATTTCCATTACTGTAAGCAAACTTTTAAAAATTAAAGACAACTTTTATCATACATTTGATTCCATTGTATTCTGAGCAGCTGAAAATTAGAGATAATCATTGTCAACAAGCAGATAAATGTCAGCTTCCTTTTGGCATTTTAAACATCTTCACTAAAATGGAGAAAAATATATTGATTTTCTACAGCGATATTACACTTTGTTCATGTTTTGAAGACTTACAGTATTGCTAAGTCAGCCTAACTGGATTTCCATTAATGTCTCACAGTTCCATAATTAATTTTATATGTAATGTGTATACATGTGTGTTTGGAAATTAAAAATGTAAGATGAAATAGATAAGGTAAGGCTAGCTTTATATCCTTTATTAACTCTGATCTGAAGAAAAATAAATATTACCTTATTGTATGTTACTAAGTCCTACTTTATTCTGAATGGAAAGATTTCTGTTTACATAATACTGTGTGATATCCCAAAAGATTAATTAATGGTTGTTTTAAGGAGAATGGAAGATTAAATAATTTCATTAATTTGTTTTATAAACTATTTTATAATTTTATTGATTTGGGATCATGTAGATGAGACCCTTGCATAGTCTAGTAATATAAATCCCTTTTCATTGAGTAGTTTATTAAATTAATATAAACCACTTACTGATCTCATCTTTAAAATAGGCTGGCTAGTTTAATTTTTTTTTAAAGATTTTATTTATTTGATAGAGAAAGCCTGAGCAGAGGAGAGGGGCAGAGGAGAAGCAGGCTTCCCAACGAGCAGGGAACCTGAGCAGGGAGCCGAATGTGGGGCTCAGTCCCAGGACCCTGAGCTCATGACCTGAGCTGAAGGCAGGTGCTTAATCGACTGAGCCACCCAGGTGCCCCTAGTCTGGCTAGTTTAACCTCATAGCCCTTTCTAAGTTTTTTATTAAAGAGTTCCCATGTTTTTACTCTTGATATACTATAAATTACCTACCTTGTCTCCTATAATTATAGTACAATCATTTACATTTAAAAAATTAAGTATCCTTTTATTTAGAAATAACTAATGTTAACAGTAACCACACTTCGAAAGTGTGAAGTCCAGAAATGACTCTTAGCCCCTAAAATTATCTGGCTGGTCCCCAAATCTTAATGTTTTTCTGGTGATTCTTGAGCTCCTATAGTCATCCTAATACATAAGGCACAAATGCAGATGATATCTGAGTGAGCAGATAAAGTTTGTTATTAAAACTGAGACAGAAACTTGACAAAGCAGGCATTCGTTTATTCAGATAGGATAGTATAGTAATTAAGGGCAGTATACTCTGGAGTTAGACTACTGTGTGACTTTGGGCACATTCTTCAACTGTAATGTTTCCCAGGTTTTTTCTATAAAATTTGAGTAGTAATGTATAACCTACATCATACAATTATTATGAAGTTTAAAGGGGATACTTAGCATAGTTGTTGTACATCATCTATGCTCTGAGCGCTCTGTTAGGTGCTGAGAATATTAAAATATATATCCCTGCCCTCGAGAAGCTCATAGGAGAGAAAACTGTAAAAAGACACTTGACAATATGGTGTGATAAGTACTATAACATGGGAGGAAAGTCCACAAGTTTTTGTACACTTTTCTAATCCAGTGACAAATTCTTTTCTTTCATATTAGATTTTACACAATCTTTCTTCTTTTTCATTATTTTCTGTCCATAATTATGTCCATGTGTTACTCATATACTGTCAAGAAGAGATTTACTAAAGACTGGAGTTGTAAGCATATTTAACTGTTAACATTAAATTTAACAAACTTACTCTGTACTCTCATTAAAACATGAATTGCCTTGACATCTGGTATATCTAGGGATTTTCAAGCAAATTTTCTTTTCATTTATAAGTCAAAGAACCAAGACACTGGAACATGATGTTTTTAGATTAAGGGATCTTGGAATTATACTTTCCCAAATCTGCCTGTTTGGAGGGAATGTTTAGTAATGTTAGCTCTGGTTCATCATTCCAGTGGTCCCTTAAGTTATAGATATTTAGTTGAAACTACAGTTGCTATAGAATACCCCTTGGGTTTTCTTGGAAATCAGGAAATCAAGTGCAGCCTGTACAAATAGTAGAGCATCCTTGTTTTTTGTTGTTTGTTTTGTTTTCACACAGAACTCAGGAAACCCTTTCTGTTTTATGATACAAGAACAAGAACTGTGCTCATTTCTACCTTTTGTCTGTTTCAAGAGGAATTTGTCTTAAACTGTGATACAAGGAAGCAATTCAACAGTGAGAATTATTAAATCAATATTGAAGTGAATTATTGAGTGAGATTGGGGGGAATTTCCATTCCTAGGGAATAGTCAGTCTATTACCTCTTTCACAGAGCTGATTAAAGTACAGTCTTGATTACCGACTTTAGCATGGATTGCTTATTTAACCTCCTAGCCTAATTCTTTTCAGTCCAGTGACCCTAGCAAACATATTCCTATTTAGTTGCCCAATGATTATGGAAATAAGCATTTAACAGTTCTTTTAACCACACCTCCATTTGTTTCCCCTCCAAGAGCACAGATGCACACACAAAGTGCTTGATTTTTCCACATTTGCTTACTTTATGAAATATCATATAAACTCTCTTGTTAGCAGGCCTTTCATTTTGCTAAATCTGTGAGTGATACAAAAGAGGTTAAGTAACTAGTTCTACCCTCAAGCAGTACCTCAGCTTTTTGAAATTAACCTGGAACCACACTGAGAGCTGCTTTAAGACTTCTGACTGAAAAGATTTGCATCAGAATGGAGGGGAAAAATGGGAATACCATTACCTTTTTAATCTATAAAGTAGAGAAATGGCCTAGTTCTTTTTCTTTGGCATCAGAGCTCTTTAACTTTGCTCCAGGGAGTTTTTCCAACCTGCCACTCTAAAGAGGCCTGGCAGTGATTCCAACTGTAAGTGCCTAGATGGAATATGCTTCTGATTCTTTTTCTAATTTGCCTTTTTAAAGTCTGTTGATGACTGTGTAGCAAAGTTTTTTTTAGAATTATGGTTAAAGTGACAGTGGTAAGTGGTTTTTGATCAAGAGCTTGAAATTCTCATCCTATAGAGCAAGGACATGGGACATGGACTTTTACAAAATCTAAATTAAGTGTAACATGTATATATAAGCATGCACAATTTATAAATGCAAAAATTATAAATCTGTATAGCTCAACTAATTATTAAGAGGTAAATACAGACTTTTAGTTTCCATTCTGGTATGCAAAGAGCTTGGAAGTTGTCACTCTATCCTGACAAATAAAAAACTGAGAAAACTGAAAAAATTAACAGCCTTTCTTTGATCTATCAGAGAAGTGAGATCACAGGGCAAACTGCTCGCCCCCAAATTGGAGAGAGACAGACTGAAAAATACAGAGAACCACAACTTAATGGACAGAAACTTCTGCAGGAATCAGTATTGGAAAACCTGAACTGTAGTTGACAAATTGCTGGAGGCTCAGTGTGGACAAGTTAGGGAGTTAAAACTCAAGGGGGACCCAATCTAGGTGGGGCTCACACTTTTGTGAGTTGTCCGTCCTGGAGCTCTACCAGCTTCTTCCAGTGAAGACTGAAGAATAATCTTCTTGTGCTTCCAGTAGTGGGGAAGGAAAAGGAACCATTTTGAAATACACCAGAGCATTCTGTTCTTCAAGTAGTCTATTCTTAACAAGACCTATCCTCAAAAGAAACTATGTACCAGTGCCTGAACTATTGGGGTTTTATCAGAACCTAACCAGATTGGGGGAAGGGAAATACGCAACTCCAGCTGCTATAGCCATCCTGTTCCACCAAAGGGGTAGAAATGAGAAGCACTTGTGAAGTTTATAGCCAAGGGGCAAAGCTTACTTAAAGACTGTGACCCAGTCAACTATACTTAAATAATAAAAATTTAAAAAACAAAACAAAACAAAAAACCTGTGACCATAATCATGACTCTAAAGCACTTCCTCTCCCCTTACACCTTACCACCACATTACTAAAGTCTTATTTACTGCAGTTCCTTTCACCTAGTACATCATGTCTGACTGTTAAGAAAAATTTCATGGAAGACTAAAAGGCAAAAAACACAGTTTGAAGAGGTAGAGTAAGTATTGGAACCAGATTCAGATATGTCAGGGATATTAGAATTATCAGATGGGGAATTTTTTAAAAATTATGATTAATATGCTAAGGACATAATGGATAATGTAGACAATATGAAAGAACAGGTGGGTAATGTAAGCAGAGAGATGGAAAGTCTAAGAAAGAATCAAAAGGCTAGAGATCAAAAGCAATATAACAGAAATGAAGAATGCCTTTGATGCACTCATTAGTACAGTAGACACAGCTGAGGAAAGAATCTCTGAGCTTGGGGATATGTCAATAGAAACTTCCAAAACAGAGAGGCAAAGAGAAAAAAATTCTAAAAAAAAAATTAAACAATATCCAAGAATTGTGGGATAACTACAAAAGGTAAACATATACAGAATGGGAATATGTTTAGGAGAAAAAAGAAAGGGACAGAAGCAATATTTGATGCAGTAGTGTGAGAATTTCCCCAAATTAATGTCAGACACTACTAAACCATGGATCCAGAAAGCTTAGAAAACAGCAAGCAGGATAAATTAAAAAAAATTACACCTAGGCATATCATATTCAAACTGCACAGAATTAAAGATAATCCTGAAAGAAGCCAGAAGGAAAAACAGCTTACCTAGAGTTAACAAAAATAAGAATTACATCTGACTTCTCTTTGTAAAACATGCAAGCAAGAAGAGAATGGAGTGAAATATTTAAACTATTGAGAAAAAAACACCCACCAACCTAGAATTTTATATCCTTTGAAATTATCCTTCAAAAGTGAAGGAGAAAGATTCTCTCAGACAAACAAAAATTAAGGACATTAGTGGTTAGTAGACCTGCCTTGTAAGAAGTGTTAAAATAACTTCTTCAGAGATAAAGAAAATGATCTAGGTCAGGAACTCAGGTCTACATAAAGAAAGGCAGAGCATCAGAGAAAGTGTAAATGAAGGTAAAATGAAAACTTTTATTTTGTTTATTCTTAATTGCTCTCATAGGTAACAGTTTGTTCAAAATGATAATGTATTCAATTATGTATGCTTTATGTGTATGCTTATGTATGTTTATGTATAAGAGAAATGAATGACAGCAATGATACAAGGGGAGGGAGGAATTGGGATTATTTTGTTATTATACTCTTACTACCCATGAAATGGTATAGTGTTATTTGAAAGTGGACTTTGCATAATTATAAATGTATATTGGAAACTCTAGGGCAACCACTAGAAAGTTAAAAAAAAAAAAAGCATAACTGATATGCTAAGAAAGGAAATAAAATGGAATCATGCAAATATTCAGTATCACAAAAGGCAGAAAAAGAGTGAAACACAAAAGTAGGAACAAAGAACAAGTGCAACAAATAGAAAACAGTAACAAATATGGTAAATACTAATCCAGCTATATCAGTAATCACTTTAAACATCAATAGCCTAACAATACTAATTGAAAGGGATTATCAGGATGGATCAATAAAACAAGACCCAACTATATGTTGTTTACAAAACCCACTTTAAATATGAAGACACATGTAGATTAAAACTAAACAGATAAAGATAGACCGTGTTAACACTAATCAAAAAAAATGGGTGGTTGGTTATATTAATACAGAGCAGACTTCAGAGCAAAGAAAGTTATCAGGGATAAAGAGAGGCATTATATAATGATAAAGGGGTCAGTTCTCCAAAAGACACAAGAATCCATGGTGTACATGTGTCTGGCAACAGAGGGTCAAAATATGTGAGGCAAAAACTGATAGAAATTCAAGGAGAAGTGAGTAAGTCCATTGTTATAATTGGAGAATTCAACACTCCTCTGTCAGAAATGGACAGATCCAGCAAACAGAAAATCACTAAGGACATAGTTGAACTCAATAACACCATGGATTACCTGGATATGATTAACATCTATAGACTGCTTCATTTAACAACAGCAGAATATACATTTTTCTCAAGCTCAAGTGGAACATTCACCAAGACAGCCATGTTCTAAACACATCTTAAAAAATTTGGAAGAATAGAAATCTGATATAGTATCTGCTCTCAGACCACAGTGAAATTAAATAAGAAATCAATAACAGAAAGCTAAGCTGGAAAATCCCTAAATATTTGAATATTAAACAGCACACTTCTAAATAACATGTGGGTCAAGGAAGAAAGGGAGAGTAAAGGATTATTAACAATCCTGTGCCCACAGATGTGATAACCTAGATGAAATGAACCAGTTTCTTGGAAGACAAAATCTGCTAAAATTCACACAAGAAGAAATAGACAATCTGAATAGGTCTGTATTTATTAAAGAAATTCAATCAATGATTAATAACCTTCCAAAACAGAGCACCAGGCCCAGATGGGTTTAGTGATGAATTCTACCAAACATTTAAGGAAAAAATTATACCAGTTCTCTACAATCTCTTTCACATAAGAGCAGAGGGAATACTTCCAAATTCATTCTATGAGGCCAGCATTACCCTAATACCAAAACCAAACAGAGACATTACAAGAAAAGTAAACTACAGACTAATATCTCTCATGAACATAGATGCAAAAGTCCTCAACAAAATATTATCAAATTGAATCCAACAACTTATAAAAGGAATTCTACATCATGACCAAGTGAGATTTATCCCATGTATGCAAAGCTAGTTCAGCATTTAAAAATCAGTTAATATATGAATAAGTCACCGGGACAAAACATACAGCATAGGGAATATAGCCAATGGTATTATAATAGCATTGCATGGTGACAGATGGTAGCGACACTTGTGGTGAACATAGCATAATGTATAAACTTATTGAATCACTATGTTATATACCTGAAACTAATGTAATATTGTGTGTCAACTATACTTCAATTAAAAAATTGTTTAAAACCAGTTAATATGGGGTGCCTGGGTGGCTCAGTTGGTTAAGCATCTGCCTTTGGCTCAGTTCATGATCTCAGGGTCCTGGGATCAAGCCCAGCATTGGGTTCTCTGCTCAGCAGAGAGCCTGCTTCTCCCTCTTTCTCTGCCCCTCCCCCTACTCATGCTTGTGCTCTCTCTTGCTCTCTATCTCAAATAAATAACTTTAAAAAATAAATAAAACCAGTTAACATATTCTGTCGCATCAACAAACTAAAGAAAATAACATGATCATATCAGTAGATGCAAAAAAAAAGCATTTGACAAAATTCATCACCCATTCATGAGAAAAACTCTCAGTAAACTAGGAATAGAGAGGAACTTCCTTAACTTGATAAAAAAATATCTACAAAACTCCTACAGCTATCATACTTAATGGTGAGAAATTGGAAGCTTTCCCACTAAGGAACAAGGCAAAAATGTTCCCTCTCACCATTCCTTTTCAGCATCATAGTGGAAGTACTACTTAGTTCAGTAAGACAAGAAAAGAAAATAAAAGATGTACTGATTGGGAAGGGAGAAATAAAACCATCTTTGTTTGCAGATGACATGATTTTCTATGTACAAAATCCAGAAGAATAAAACAACTCTTCTGGAATTTAATTACCAACTATAGCAAGGTTTCTTTCTTTCTTTTTTTTTTTTTTTGAAGATTTTTATTTGTGAGAGAGCACAAGCAGGGTGGAGGGGTACAGGGAGAGGGAGAAGCAGGCTCCCTGGGGAGGCTGATGCAGGGCTTGATTCCAGGACCCCAGGATCATAACCTGAGCCGAAGGCAGATGCTTAACGACTGAACCATCCAGGTGCCCCTATAGCAAGGTTTCAAGATACAAGGTTAATGTACAAAAGTTAATAGCTTTCCTATTGTTAACAGACTCAATATTGTCATGATGTCAGTTCTTCCCAACTTGAGCTTTATTTGTTTGTTTGTTTGTTTGTTTAGTTAGTAAGTAAACTATTCCCCATGTGGGGCTTGAACTCATGACCCTGAGATTAGGAGTCACATGCTTTACCAGCTGAGCCAGCCAGGTGCCCCCAACTTGAGCTTTAGATTCAGGCATTCCTCATCACAATCTCAGCAAGTTATTTTATGGATATTGAGAAACTGATATTAAAGTCTAACGGAGAGGCAAAAACCCCAGAATAGGCAACATGATAGTAAAAGAGAAGAAAAAAGTTGGAGGACTGATACTACTTGACTTTTAAGATTTATTATAAAGACAGTGTGTTATTGGCCAAAAAAAACCAGACATATAGATCAATGGAATAGAATAGAGAGCCCAGAAATAGACCCACATAAATGTACTCAACTGATATTTGACAAAGGGGCAAGGACAATATAATAGAGCAAAGAGTCTTTTCCACAAATGGTGTTAGAACAACTGGACATTTACCTGCAAAGAAATGAATCTAGATACAGACCTTGCACCATTCACAAAAATTACCTCAAAATGGATCATAGACCTGAATGTAAAATTATAAAACTCCTAGAAGTTAACATTGGAGAAAATCTGGATGACCTTGGGTGGCAGTTACTTTCTTTTGTTTTCATGTTATGTTAATCACCATACATTACATCATTAGTTTTTGATGTAGTGTTCCATGATTCATTGTTTGCGTATAACACCCAGTGCTCCGTTCAGTACGTGCTCTCTTTAATACCCATCACCAGGCTAACCCGTCCCCCCACCCCTCTCCCCTCTAGAACCCTCAGTTTGTTTCTCAGAGTCCATAGTCTGTCATGGTACGTCTCCCCCTCTGACTCCGTCCCTTCATTTTTCCCTTCCTGCTATCTTCTTTTTTTTTTTTTTAACATATAATGTATTATTTGTTTCAGAGGTACAGGTCTGTGATTCAACAGTCTTACACAGTTCACAGTGCTCCCACTGTGAACCCTCCCACCCCCACCACTCCAGCAACCCTCAGTTTGTTTCCTGAGGTTAAGAATTCCTCATATCAGTGAGATCATATGATACATGTCTTTCTCTGATTGACTTATTTCGCTTAGCCTAATACCCTCTAGTTCCATCCACATCGTTGCAAATAGCAAGATTTTATTCCTTTTGATGGCTGCATAATATTCCATTGTGTGTGTGTGTGTGTGTGTGTGTGTGTGTGTGTGTGTGTATATATACCACATCTTTATCCATTCATCTGTCGATGGACATCTTGGTTCTTTCCATAGTTTGGCTATTGTGGACATTGCCGCTATAAACATCGGGGTGCACGTACCCCTTAGATGCATGATCCATGAAAGAATTGATCAGCTGGGTTTTATTAAAATTAAAAACTTATGTTCTGTGAAAGCCTTTGTCAAGAGAATGTAGGAAGACAAGTCACTGATTGGGAGAAAATATTTTCAAAAGACATGACCAGATAAAAGACTATTTTTCAAAATATGTATACAAAGAACTCTTAAAATCCAACAATAAGAAAATGAACAACACAATTAAAAAATGGAGAAAAGACCTGAGTAGACACCTCATGAAAGAAGATATACAAATGGCAAGTATGCATATGAAAGGATGTTTCATATCCTATATTATTAGGGAATTGCAAATTAAATCGAGGAGAATGGCTAAAATCCAAAAGACTAACACCACCAGATATTAGCAGAAATATGGAGCAACAGGAACTCTCATTCATTGCTGGTGGGAATGCAAAATGGTACAGCTACTTTGGAAGACAGTTTGGCAATTCCTTATAAAATTAAACATATTCTTACTATTCAATCCAACAGTTATACTCCTTGTTATTTACCCAGGTGAGTTGAAAACTTATGTCTACACAAACACCTGCACATGAATCTTTATAGCAGCTTTCTTGCTAACTGCCAAAACTTAGAGGCACCCAAGAAGTCCTTCAGAAAATGAATGGATGAATAAACTTTGGTATCTAGACAGTGGAATAGTATTCAGCACTAAAAAGCAGTGAGCTATCAAGCTGTGAAAAGACATGGAAGAACTTTAAATGCCATATTACTAAGTGAAAAGAAGCCAGTCTGAAAAGGCTGTGTATTATATGATTCCAACTATGTGATATCCTGGAAAAGGCAAAACTATGGAGACAGTAAAAAGATCAGTGGTTACCACAGTTTGGTGGCAGGGAGGATGAATAGGTGGCACAAAGAGGATTTTTAGGGCAATGAAACTACTGCATATGCTACTATGATGATGGATACATGTCATTATATGTTTGTCCAAGCCCATGGGCTGTACAGCACCAAGACTGAACCATAATGTAAACTATGGACTTTGGGTGATAATGTGTCCGTGTAGATTCATTGATTATAACAAATGTACCATTCTGGTGGACCATTTTGATAGTGGAGGAGACTACAGATGTGGGGACAAGGGGCATGGGATATCTCTGTACCTTTCCCTCAATTTTGCTGTGAACCTAAAATGGCTCAAAAAAACAAATTCTATTTAAGTTGAAAAAAAAAAATGAACTCATTCATGTAGTTACCAGATGAAGAAATAAAGCATTAATACCATTGTAGAAGCCTCCCTCATCCCTGTTCCCAGCCACTGTCTCTTCTTCCTCTCAGTAATGACTTTTAATAGCACTGATTAGTATTTTCTGTTTTTGAGCTCTATTTAAATGTAATCATGCAGAATGCATCTTTTTGTGTGTCTAACTTCTTTCACTCAACATGATTTGGGATATTTCATTTGTGTTATTGCATCTAGCTATAATTTTTTATTTTCAATCAGTGTAGCATTCCATTATAGAATTTACTACAACTTATTTATTGCATTAACTATAATGTCAATTTTGACTAGTCAGAGACTTTATTCCTTCCTTCCTGTTTATTTTTTTTCCCAATTTTATTTTTTTAATTTAATTTTATTTTATGTTAATCACCATACATTACATCATTAGTTTTTTATGTAGTGTTCCATGATTCACTGTTTGCCTATAACACCCAGTGCTCCATTCAATATGTGCCCTCTTTAATACCCATCACCAGGCTAACCCATCCCCCCACCCCTCTCCCCTCTAGAACCCTCAGTTTGTTTCTCAGAGTCCATAGTCTGTCCTGGTTCATCTTCCCCTCTGATTCCCCCCCTTCATTTTTCCCTTCCTGCTATCTTCTTCTTCTTTTTTTTTTTAACATATAATGTATTATTTGTTTCAGAGGTACAGGTCTGTGATTCAACAGTCTTACATAATTCACAGTGCTCACCATAGCACATACCCTCCCCAAAGTCTATCACCCAGCCACCCCAACCCTCCCACCCCCACCACTCCAGCAACCCTCAGTTTGTTTCCTGAGGTTAAGAATTCCTCATATCAGTGAGATCATATGATACATGTCTTTCTCTGATTGACTTATTTCGCTTAGCCTAATACCCTCTAGTTCCATCCATGTTGTTGCAAATGGCAAGATTTCATTCCTTTTGATGACTGCATAATATTCCATGTATATATATACACCACGTCTTATTTATCCATTCATCTATTGGTGGACATCTTGGCTCTTTTCACAGTTTGGCTACTGTGGACATTGCTGCTATAAACATTGGGGTGCACATACCCCTTCGGATCACTACATTTGTATTCTTGGGGTAAATACCCAGTAGTGCAATTGCTGGGTCATATGGTAGCTCTATTTTCAACTTTCTGAGGAACCTCCATACTGTTTTCCAGAGTGCCTGCACCAGCTTGCATTCCCACCAACAGTGTAGTTCCTTCCTGTTTATTAACTGCGTATGTGATCTCTGAATAACTGAAGTATTACTATATGAGTAAAATAAAACTTGTATTAATTTTTATTAGTGAAGATATAAATTCATAAACTGGCATAATTATACATTTTAAATTAGTAAGGTATAAGTAAAGCTAACCATCATCTAAACTTTTAGCAAGGTGTAGTATTTTGCTGGTGGAGGGTCTTGCCTCAGTATTTATAGCTGCTGATAGATCAGGGTGGGTGGTTGCTGAGGTTTGGGATGTGTGGCAATTTCTTAAAATAAGAAAACAGTCAAGTTTGCCACGTCGGATGACTCTTCCTTTCATGAATGATTTCTGTATAGCATGCAATGCCATTTTAGCATTTCACCCACAGTAGAACTTTTTTTCAAAAACGGAGTCCGTCCTCTCAAACCCTGCCACTGCTTTATCAACTAAGTTTATAGAACAGTAGTCCTTTGCTGTCATTTCAGCAGTCTTCATGGCGTCTTCACCTGGAGTGGATTCCATCTCAAGAAATTACTTTCTTTGCTCATCCACAAGAAACAACTCCTGCTCCGTTCAGGTTTCATATGGGGTTGCAGCAACTCAGTCACATCTTTAGGCTCTACCTCTAATTCTAATTCTCTTGTTCTTTCTACCACATCTGCAGTTACTTCCTCCATTGAAATCTTGAACCCCCAAAGTCTATCCATGAGGGCTAGAATCAGCTTCTTCCAAACTCCTGTAAATGTTGATATTTTGACCTTTTCCCATGAATCATGAATGTTCTTAATGGCATCTGGAATGGTGAGTCCTTCCCAGAAAGTTTTCAATTGAATTTGCCCAGATCCATCAGAAATATCACTGTTACATATGGCAACTATAGCCTTCTGAAATGTATTTCTTAAATCATAAGGATTGAAAGCCCAAATGACTTCTTGACTTATGGGCTGCAGAATGGATGTGGTGTTAGCAGGCATGAAAACAGCATTTTTTTTTTAAATAGCTTAATAGAATCTTTTTTTTTAAAAGATTTTATTTATTTATTTGAGAGAGAGAGAATGAGAGACAGAAAGCATGAGAGGGAGGAGGGTCAGAGGGAGAAGCAGACTCCCCGCCGAGCAGGGAGCCTGATGCGGGACTCGATCCCGGGACTCCAGGATCATGACCTGAGCCGAAGGCAGTCGCTTAACCAACTGAGCCACCCATTGTTCTAGAAAGAACAATGAACATTTCCTTTCTTCATAAATAATTATGTGACTTATGGGCTGCAGAATGGATGTGGTGTTAGCAGGCATGAAAACAGCATTAATACCGTGCATCTCCATCAGAGCTCTTGGGTGATCAGATATATTGTCAATGAGCAGTGATATTTTTGAAGGAATCTTTTTCCTGAGCAGTAGCTCTCAACAGTAGGCTTAAAATATTCAGTAACCCTGTTGTAAACAGATGTACTGTCATCCAGGTTTTGTTCCATTTATAGAGCACAGGCTAAGTAGGTTTAGTATTAAGGACCTGAGGATTTTTGTAATGGTAAATGAGCACTGGTTTCAACTTCAAGTCACTGGCTGCATGAGCCCCTAACAAGAGAGTCAGCTTGTCCTTGGAAGCTTTGGAGCCAGGCATTGACTTCACTCTAGCTATGAAAGTCCTAGATGGCATCTTCCTCAGTATAAGACTGTTGCCTCTGTGTGGAAAAATCTGTTGTTTAGTGCAGCCACCTTCATTATTTTAGTTAGATCTTCTGGATAACTTGTAGTTCTATGCAGCACTTGCTGCTTCACCTTGCCCTTTTAAAAAAAGATTTATTTATTTTAGAAAGAGAGAGAGTGGGGGGAAGGGGCAGAGGGAGAGAGAGAATCTTGATGCAGGAGCCCAATGCTGGCGGAGAGCCTGCTTTTCCCTCTCCCTCTGCCCCTCCCCCCTTGTGCATGTGTGTGTGTGTGTACGCGAGCTCTCTCTCAAATAAAATTTTTAAAAAAGATCACTGACCACAGATCACCATAAGAAATATAGTAATAATGAAAAAGTTTGAAATATTGGGAGAACTATCAAAAGGTGACACAGAGACCCCAAATGAGCAAATGCTGTTGGAAAAATGGTGTGGTTAGACTTAGCTTGATGTGGGCTTGCCCCAAACCTTTAATTTATAAAAAATGCAGTCTCTATGAAACACAATAAATGAAGTATGCATGTACCACACTTTCCTGTATATCGCTGGAAGTGCAGTAGCTGTATAAGGAATTAGGTTTTTATAGGACAGACTGCTTTGATAAGGAGTAGGAAATAAAATGTTTTGTCCTGTCTAAAGTAAGGCTTTAGACAATAAGGCTCTGACTGTGTCCCAAAAGACATTCTTATGAACAAAGTGATAATTGCTTGGAAGTTTTTTTTCCTAAACTTATATATAGTTTTCGCCTGGGAGGATATATTAAATGATGTTTACTGAGCAAAAATATATTTTTGTTGCATTGTGCTTGTTGCTGAACTGGGATAGTTCTTAACCACTAGAATTTTTTAATCAAGAAGGACAGATAACTACAAAGAATAATTAGAGTGTATAATAAGTAAATAAATTTGGTCCTGTAGACATATTTGATTTGGTTTTGTACAGTTTTGAATTTGAATACCTTTAGAGGAGATTCATGCTTTATAACCATCCTGCCTGACACAGTCACCTTGCCTGACAAATTCATTCATGTTACCTGCCTGAACCCTGAAGACATTTGCAATCAGGAGAAGGGGGAAGGGAGGAACAGGTGTAAACCCCTTCACAGAAGCTAAAAAAGCAGAGATACTGAACTTAAAATACAATGACCCAGAAGAAGGAATATAAAAATCATATTTATTCATTTTGTGTTCATAAGCATACATAGTATATTTAAAAGTCAGTTTTGGTTTCATTATGTTTTGAATGTTTATTCTGGGGAAAAATATAATTTATTCTAGAAGCAGTTGGTGTCAGGTTCCTTAAATTTCTATTTTCAGCTTCTTTATGCCTCAACTGGGCCATAGCTTTCTGTGTGATACTTCAGCTTATATTATCTAACTCTAATTATCCTAAGAAGTGCTTTGGATTTACTCCATGGAAGTCGTCATAAGTATAATTAACTATACTCTTACAGTAACCTGTATCTCTAAGGGAACATATAGTATACTATTTATGACCTGCTAACTTTAGAACTATGGAATTATGCATCCCTCATTTATTCTCTATATTGACTATGTTCTTTTATGAAGAAAAATTTTTTAAAGAGATTTCTAAACATTATAAAAGCTTCAGGTCTTCTAATTATGTGTTTTCCTTGGCTTTTTACATTTGACTTCTTAGTCCATTATGGAGCAGAGCTTAAGCTTTGTTTAATCCAGAAAGTTATTAAGTGGTAGTATATGATTTGTGTGTGTGTAAGGCACAGTACATATCCTAAAACCAACAACCTCTTTTTTAATGGTAGCATTACAGTATAATGAAAAAAATCTGGTGAAAAGTAGCCATTTCACTAAATTAATTTGAAGCATAAGCAAGCAAATCATTTTTGGTTTTTGATTGACTTTAGGTACCAAATATGAAAATAAAACAACTTCCCCTGGTTATCACATCTAAAATATTTAAGTAAGAAACACAATAATTTCTTAAATCGGCTTTTCTTTCTGCCTATCTAATTTTTTACAGTGATAGCACCATTTTTTCTTGCCTCCTTCCCTGGAAAATCTGTAATTATCTTAGATATATTTCTTTTTTACTGCCCCAATCACACTCTTTCCCCACCATAACTAATTACTAGGGTTCTATGTTTAGTCATGTCTACTTTTTTCCCCTCTTTCTACAGTGGCAGTAGTAAAAGTGGCTAATGAATTAGATGATATATGCTCCCTAATATTTCTAGATCAAGATCATAGATTATTAGAGCATCATTTCTTGAACAAGTGCAGGAAGAAATTAGCTAGAGACGATAGCTACTTCATTTTGACAGTCCCAACTTCATCTCTGGCTTAAATTTTTAAGGCTCAGAAAAATGTCAAGAAATGTTCCCTTGCTCCAAATGAGTAATATTAAATGTTAACCTTTTATTTTTTATTTAGAATGTTGAGTAAAATGTTTTAAATAAGATACTTGTATTAATCAGGGCTGTTAACAGAAAATTGACAAGAACTGGCAGAAAAACCAACTCAAACTGCCTTAAACAATAAAAGGAAATTAATTAGCTAAATGTAACTGGAAGTCCAGGAATAGGGAAGATTTCATGTGAGGCTGAAGCCCACTGCTCAGCAGATGTCACGATGGATCCAGTTTCTGTATTCCTCCTTCAGCTCTGCTTTATGCAATATTGGCCTCATCGTCAGGCTACATGTGGTGCCCCAGCAGCTGTAGGCTCTCTCTTTCTCGTAACAAAATGGCTGCCCAGTAACAGTTCCAAACCTTAGATCCTCATACCCTGTCGTCTAAAGGCAGAGTGAGTGGGTCCCTCTACTCGCTGCTCTTGAACACCCTGTGGCTAAGAGGGTGATAATTGCTAATTGACCTAAATTCATCAGGATTCATCCTTGGGGCTAGATATAGGTTTAGTCCAGTCTAGACCAGATGGAGCTGTGAAAGGGGGCAGAGTGATTTTCCAAAATATATCTGGGGCCTGTTCAAGAAGGGGGAATGGATGATAGAGAGTAAATCATAGGTGTTTCCTAAAATGTTTAGCTATTATGACTTAACTTTTATGTAAAACACACATGTCATGTTCCAGGAGGTCTAGGCTGGAGTTTGTGTATGTATATGTTTTAAAAAATTCCTTAGGTAGCTCTGTTGCACACCTGTGGCTGAGAACCACTGATAGTATGATATCATTTAATGCTTATATATTGAAATGAAAAATAGTTCTCAAATTATGCTAGATTTCTGCCTCCAGAGGGCGCTGTTTCTTTAACAAGCAGAGAAAGAATTAATTGCTTTGTTTATAAGGTAAATCTTTAAAAAAATTAATTTCGGGGTTAGTTGATATGTTCCTGATTTTCAGATGAGGTCATAAGGATTGAGAGTGTTTTGGTTTCAACTACAGTAGAACTTACTAGGAAGTCCAAACTAATTTTCTTAACAGTCTCTAAATTACAATTAGAAATATTTTTTATAATTGTCTTATCAAATAATTTAGTGTATTCTTGTGTATAAATACAGGAAAAGTTACAATCAAAACTTTTTGTTCTTTCCTTGCTCTTGTTCTTTGAAAATAAAATGTAGTGAGTCAGTTCATGTGGTTCATGTACATGTTTTCTAATGATTATAAAACAAGCAGAATCCTTAACCCTTAGCAAGGTTCTTGCAGGTGTTGAATTTAAAACATATTACTGCCTAGGACTACTGTCTGAAATTTTTCTTTCACACAGCACAGCCACCTACTGCCTTAGATTTCTTTGTTTGCTATTATACCCTGTGGAAAGTATTAATAAACTTTTAAAAATATAAATACCTCTACCCCAAATTACATTTATCATGTTGAGAAAAGTTATCTTAACTTGGATAGTTTGTGGAAAAAGTGGAACCTGTTCTTGGCATCATCTCAGAAAAATAGATTACAGCTGACCCTTCAACAATGTAGGGGTTAGGGATGCTGACCTCCCTCCACACCCCCCCCCCGCAGTTAAAAATCTGTGTATTACTTTTTTTAAAAAATAAGCTCTACACCCAATGTGAGGCTTGAATTCACGACCCCAAGATCAAAAGCCGCATTCTCTACCGACTGAGCCAGTCAGGCACCCCAAAAATCCATGTAACTTTTGACTTTCCCCAAACTTAATTACTAATAGCCTACTGTTGACAGGAAGCCTTAATGATAATAGTCAGTTAACACATATTTTGCATGTTATAGGTATTGTATACTGTGTTCTTACAATAAAGTAAGCTAGAGAAAATACTAAGAAAAATCATAAGAAAATACGTTCACAGTACTGTATGTATATTTATTGAAAAAAATTCATATATAAGTGGACCCATGCCGTTTAAACCTGTGTTGTTCAGTGATCAGCTGTAATTAGCAGAGTTCTAGATAGTGACAACAGAAAGTAATAAATAAATTTGTGGTTCATTTATTTTTCTTAGTTCCTTTTAGAAAATTAGTGGGCTTTGAATCACTTTATCCAGAAAGCATATAATTATAATAAATTTATTTTACTATAACATGAATGGTTTCATCATCATTTTTATAATTTTTCTTTCTTCAGATACATACAGTGTTTTTTCCCTCATGACTTCAAAATTTCTAGATACTTGGTTTCTCTCTCCATCTCAACTTTTGGTTAATGTTTTAATTGTCCCAAGTTGCTTTAAAAAAATCCAGGAAAATGTGAAATAATATCTTCTTTATTTTAATAAAATTCTGTATAGTAAAATGGATAATTAAGTATATCACTGGGGCGTCTGGCTGGCTCAGTCAGAAGAGCATGCAACTCTTGATCTTGGGATTGTGAGTTCAAGTCCCACGTTGGGTGTAGAGATTACTTAAATAAATAAATATTCAACAAATAAATAAACTTAAAAAGAAGTATATTATTGATTTTGAAGGTGGACTTAAATTTGGATTTTAAAGGAATAGCCATTTAAAAATTGATATATATGAAGTTTCACCAAGTACTTTAGCTCTGTGAGTTTGGAGGAGTCTCTTGATACTGGTTTTTAAAATTTTGTCAGGCATCTCTTTCCCTTCCTGCCTATGTTAGAGGCATCCCAGAAAAGCAAGAAAAATCATACAGAGCAGTTTAGTACAGATAGGTGTAGTAGAGGATAGGAGCAATCAGACTCCCAAGTTGTCTTTGCCTTGTGATAGAAAGAAAGTGTGCTGAGTATTATGGAATAACTATAGGGTTCTGAGTTTTAGGCTCCCCTTATCTGGCTGCCTTCTGGCATAGCAGTCTAGCTTCATCTCTATAATGATCTATATTTTTCTGCTTAGATTCAGTAATGGTAGTGAGACATGAAATAGAGTGGGCTGATTGTGAACACCAAGGCAAAATGCAAAGTGGTAAATAAACATTTATATTGTTTTGAGAAATTAGCATTTAAGTGGTATCAATAAACGTGTGTTGTGGCGTAGTTCTGTGGGCTCTAAGCATTTGCCATCTTGGATTTGTGCTCTTAATGCTCGTGGATTAAAGAGAGATATATATTACTACCATGGCTATTGCACATTAAATGTGACTCCCTTTTCCATTTCTCTACCATTCCATTAAAAAAAAAAAAAAATACGGGCGCCTGGGTGGCTCAGTTGGTTAAGCGACTCAGGTCATGATCCTGGAGTCCTGGGATCGAGTCCCACATCGGCCTCCCTGCTCAGCAGGGAGTCTGCTTCTCCCTCTGACCCTCCTCCCTCTCGTGCTCTCTCTCATTCTCTCTCTCGCAAAAAAAAAAAAAAAAAAAATCCTGTGAATGTTTAATACCCAGTGTTTTACTCCCTTACATGCAGATAACTACAGTAATTTAAGCTAACTTGGGTAATTTGGATGGCTTGGGGTTTCAATTTGCTATTGTTTCCATGCAGTTCACTCACTAAGCATTTATTGAGCATTACTAGGTACCCAATACTAATGAGTGTAGGGAAACAAGCATTTTTTTTGAATACCTGGCTGCCAAGTACTGTTAGGTACATTACATTAATTATAGAAGTTTGCTCAAAATAGCACTCTGAGGTTGTGGTGATGATTCTGTTTTCATAGATGAGAAAAATAGGATTTACAAAAGTAATTTGCTCAAGTAAAGATAAGTGGAAATCAAACCCCTTCCCATTTTCTCAAACCCATGGGCCATTTCTTTATGGGCCATTTCTCCATTATTCATTATTAGTAGGATGGTGATTTTTAAAATGGCCTCAGATTCCTTGACACTTTTCTTATGGAGAAGTAGGGATCTATGACCCCTCCCCTTGAATCTGGACCAGCTGGTGACTGCTTTAACCAGTAGGGTACAGTGGAAATAATGTTGTGAGACACTGAGGTGAGGATTTAAATGGCAATGACACTTCTACCTTATTCCAGTTATTCCAAGCATGGAACACACATGCTTGGAGGCCTGAGCTGCCATGTAAGAAGGCCAGGTACCCTGTTTCTTAAGATTAAGAGTCTCTTATGGTTTGTCTCCCTCTCTGGTTTCGTCTTGTTTCATTTTTCCCTCCCTTCCCCTATTATCCTGTCTTGTTTCTCAAATTCCTCATATCAGTGAGATCATATGATATTTGTCTTTCTCTGATTGACTTATTTCACTTAGCATAATACCCTCTAGTTCCATCCACGTCGTTGCAAATGGCAAGAGATTTCATTTTTTTTTGATGGCTGCATAATATTCCATTGTGTGTGTGGGTATGTGTGTGTGTATATATATATATATATTATATATATATATATACCCCATATCTTCTTTATCCATTCATTTGTTGATGGACAGCTTAGCTCTTTCCATAGTTTGGCTATTGTGGACATTGCTGCTATAAACATTGGGGTGCAGGTGCCCCTTCAGATCACTGCATTTGTATTCTTGGGGTAAATACCCAGTAATGCAATTGCTGGGTTGTAGG
Organism: Mirounga angustirostris; assembly: GCF_029215605.1. Classification (NCBI taxonomy): domain Eukaryota; kingdom Metazoa; phylum Chordata; class Mammalia; order Carnivora; family Phocidae; genus Mirounga; species Mirounga angustirostris. The sequence continues at coordinate 121,260,407 of NW_026991714.1, forward strand.
GTAGCTCTATTTTTAACTTTTTGAGGAATCTCCATACTGTTTTCCAGAGTGCCTGCACCAGCTTGCATTCCCACCAACAGTGTAGGAGGGTTCCCCTTTCTCTGCATCCTCGCCCACATCTGTCGTTTCCTGACTTGTTAATTTTAGCCATTCTGACTGGTGTGAGTGGTATCTCATTGCGGTTTTGATTTGGATTTCCCTAATGCCGAGCGATGTTGAGCACTTTTTCCTGTGTCTGTTGGCCATTTGGATGTCTTCTTTGCAGAAATGTCTGTTCATGTCTTCTGCCCATTTCTTGATTGGATTATTTGTTCTCTGGGTGTTGAGTTTGATTAAGTTCTTTACAGATTTTGGATACCAGCCCTTATCTGATATGCATTTGCAAATGTTTCCTTTGCTGTGCAGAAGCTTTTTATCTTGATGAAGTCCCAATAGTTCATTTTTGCCCTTGCTTCCCTTGCCTTTGGCGTTGTTTCTGGGAAGAAGTTGCTGTGGCTGAGGTCGAAGAGGTTGCTGCTTGTGTTCTCCTCAAGGATTTTTTTTTTTTTAAAGATTTTATTTATTTATTTGACAGAGACAGAGACAGCGAGAGCAGGAACACAAGCAGGGGGAGTGGGAGAGGGAGAAGCAGGCTTCCCGCCGAGCAGGGAGCCCGATGCGGGGCTCGATCCCAGGACTCTGGGATCATGACCTGAGCCAAAGGCAGCCGCTTAACGACTGAGCCACCCAGGCGTCCCATCTCCTCAAGGATTTTGATGGATTCCTGTCTCACATTTAGGTCTTTCATCCATTTGGAGTCTATTTTTGTGTGTGGTGTGAGGAAATGCTCCAGTTTCATTCTTCTGCATGTGGCTATCCAATTTTCCCAACACCATTTGTTGAAGAGACTGTCTTTTTTCCATTGGACATTGTTTCCTGCTTTGTCGAAGATGAGTTGACCATAGAGTTGAGGGTCCATTTCTGGGCTCTCTGTTCTGTTCCATTGATCTATGTGTCTGTTTTTGTGCCAGTACCATACTGTCTTGATGATTACAGCTTTGTAATAGAGCTTGAAGTCCAGAATTGTGATGCCACCAGCTTTGCTTTTCTTTTTCAACATTCCTCTGGCTATTCGGGGTCTTTTCTGGTTCCATATAAATTTTAGGATTATTTGTTCCATTTCTTTGAAAAAAGTTCATGGTATTTTGATAGGGATTTCATTAAAAGTGTAGATTACTCTAGGTAGCATAGACATTTTCACAATATTTGTTCTTCCAGTCCATGAGCATGGAACGTTTTTCCGTTTCTTTGTGTCTTCCTCAATTTCTTTCATGAGTATTTTATAGTTTTCTGAGTACAGATTCTTTACCTCTTGGGTTCGATTTATTCCTAGGTATCTTATGATTTTGGGTGCAGTTGTAAATGGGATTGACTCCTTAATTTCTCTTTCTTCTGTCTTGTTGTTGGTGTATTGGAATGGCACTGATTTCTGTGCATTGATTTTATATTCTGCCACTTTACTGAATTCCTGTATGAGTTCTAACAGTTTTGGTCCAACCCCCAGCTCTTAGGTCTTGTTCCCAGCCTTCAAGTTGTCCCAGCTGAGGTCTCTGATATAGTGGAGCAAAGTCATCTCCACTGTTCCATGTCTGCACTTCTAACCACTAGAAACTTTAAGCATAATAAAATTCTTATTATTTTAAGCCACTAAGATTTGGGGGTAACTTGTTACTCAGTAATAGTAACTGGATCAGCAAGTGACAATAAGCTCCTTTCCAGCCCACATGGTCTCTCCTTTTTTGCTATACTTTTACTAGACACATACTCCGCACTAATTTGTTAATATTTATTCATTCTGTGATTGTTTTGAGGTAGTTTTCTTTTCCAACTAGGTTATAAATAAATTTCAAGGCAGGAAATTAAAAAAAAACTTTTAGCAAGTACTCATCTATTGCCTACTCTTCTGCAAGCAGTATTCTAGGTGAACAGAAACAGACACAAACACTTCCTGGTTTAATGGAGCGTAGATGTCAGTGGATGTTTTGTACCTACATTACTCAGAGTACCAAATTTATAGTGGCCAATAATGTGTTATTGATAAGTGCTAATGTTAAGCTTCTCAATCTTCAAGTTTTTCTGAGTAAATTTGCATTGCATTAAAAATTTTAATAGACATGGCTTAAGTTGCTAGAAGTAACTATTTTGAGTCAGAACTAATTTGCTACTCCCATAGTTAGTAGTGCTTCAGTAAAATTTCAGTCAATGATGTTAATATTAGCTTATCTTAAATTCCTGTTTTATTTAAAGTAGTGTTTATTTTTAATTTATTCTGTAGTTGAGGAGAGACACTGTGAAAGTTTGTATTGTCTATGTCAAATTTGTGTTAGATCTCTGAGTGGGGAGAGAAGAAGAATCTTTCTTGGTAGTCCCATTCCAGTCCTGCTATGAAAATAGGCATGCAAATGGAAAGATGACTGTCAGTAGTTGGTTTTCTTTCAGTCCAGTGTGGCAGTGAGTAGTGAGTGGTCAGACATTGTGAAAACTGGGGAGGGAGGCAAAAAAGTATTAAAATGTGAAAATGGCACATTTTGATTGTTCACATTTACCTTCTCTTACACTGTTCTCCTGAAAATTTCTTAAGGCACACAAACCAAAATACCTAGTAAGGGTTCCTGATTATATTTTTTAAAGTTACAACTCAAATGACATCCTCTCCATCAAGACTTTTATCAAATAAGTAATAATTATTTCCTCTATGTTCACTCAGGATGCTTTGTTAAACCTCTCCTATAGCACTAGTTATGTTTTGTTATACAGGTCCCCCCTTATACTCAGAGGATATGTCCAAGCCATCCCCAGTGGATGCTTGAAACCTCGGATAGTACCAAACCCTATATATATTGTTTTTTCCTATATACCCATAGCTATGATAAAGTTTAACTTATAAATTAAGCACCGTAGGGCGCCTGGGTGGCTCAGTTGGGCGCTTGGGTGGCTCAGTTGGTTAAGCGACTGCCTTCAGTTCAGGTCATGATCCCAGGGTCCTGGGATCGAGTCCCGCATCGGGCTCCCTGCTCTGAGGGGAGCCTGCTTCTCCCTCTCCCACTCCCCCTACTTGTGTTCCCTCTCTCACTGTGTCTCTCTCTGTCAAATAAATAAATAAAATCTTTAAAAAAATAAAAAAATAAAATAAATTAAGCACAGTAAAAGATTAATACCTAATAATAAAATAGAACAATTCTAACAGTGTACTGCAATAAAAGTTATGTGAATATGGTCTTTCTCTCTCAAAATACCTTATTGTACTGTACTCCCCCCTTCTTTTTGTGATGATGTGAGATGATAAAATGCTGATGTGCTGAGAGGGAGTAAGGTGAATGACATAGGCATTGTGATGTGGCATTAGGCTGCTGTTGACCATCTGGTGATATGTCAGAGGGAGGATCTTCTGCTTCTGGACCGTGGTTGACTGTGGGTAACTGCAGAAAGTGAAACCGTAGGTAAGGAGGGGCAACAGTATTGTATCTCTCCATGGATTGTGATATCCTTGAGGGCAGGAGCAGTCTTACTCCTCTCAGTGTCTTATTATAGTGATCTTATTCATAGACATGATATAAATTGTATATTAGATTAAACTGTATTCAAATAGAATATGTGACTACTAATGGTTAGTGATACTGAAGTCTCTTCTTAGTAAAAAATCTAAGTAGATATTAGTTTTATCAGAAATATTACATTGTCAAACCCAATCTACCCCCAAATCAAATTAAATTTAGCTCTCATGCTTTACTGTTCAGGGTGATAAGTTGTTCACCTTCCTTAAGGTGTTTTGTACAAAGCATTCCAGGGGCTTGTGCAGTCCCCCTCCCCCCCCAAAAAAACCAAAAAAAACTTGTGAGAAAGACAGAGATTGTTCCAGTTTTAACTTTCAAGATGCTCCATAAGTTTATGTGAGCCTTTAAGAGAAAACTTAGACATGGGGATCTTTTGTCTTGGTTCAAAGGCCACAATGCCTAGTCTGCACAGTCTCCCTCATGCCATTCTTTCAGAGTGCTGTTGTCTGAGAACCCACAACTACCATTTCTTCTTTTTCTAGTTTTTTAAGGTGAAAGTTTAGGTGATTGATTTGAGATCTTTTTTCTTTTATAATATAGGCATGCATACTGTAAATTTTCTGTAAGTGCTGCTTTCATTAAGTCCCATAAGTTTTGGTATTGTGTTTTTCTGTTTGTTTTGTTTTGTTTTTTAAAGATTTTATTTATTTATTTGACAGAGAGACACAGCAAGAGAGGGAACACAAGCAGGGGGAGTGGGAGAGGGAGAAGCAGGCTTCCCATGGAGCAGGGAGCCCGATGTAGGGCTCCATCCCAGGACCCTGGGATCATGACCTGAGCCGAAGGCAGGCACCCAACGACTGAGCCACCCAGGCGCCCCTGTTTTGTTTTTGTTTTATCTCAAAATATTTTCTGATTTTGATCTTGATTACTTCTTTGACCCGTTGGTTATTTAATGGAGTCTAATGTTTAATTTCCACATATTTGTGAATTTCCCAGATGTCCTGCTATCATTAATTTCTTTTTTTATCATTTTTATTTTATTTTATTTATTTATTTTTATTATGTTCAGTTAGTCAACATATAGTACATCATTAGTTTTTGATGTAGTGTTCAACGATTCATTAGTTGTGTGTAACAACACCCAGTGCTCATCACAACACGTGCCCTCCTTAATATCCATCACCTGGTTACCCCATCCCCCCAACACCCTCCCTTCTGTAATGTTACTAATTTCTAATCTCATTCTGTTGTGCTTGGAGTGCATACTTTGTATGATTTAAGTCCTTTTAAGGCTTTTTTATGGTCTTAACATATGCCCTATTCTGAATAGCATCCCATGTTCACTTGGAAAATAATGCATGCTCTGCTGTTTTTGAGTGTGGGATATTCTATGGATGTCTGTTAAGTCTAGTTTGTTTATATTGTTGATGAAATCTTTTTCTTCTGCCTGCTCAAATCTGTTGAACCCTTGCAATAATTTTTTCATTTCATTTATTGTACATTTCAATTGCAGAATTTCTATTTTAAAAAAATATTTGTCTTTTTATTTATGTTCTATTTCTTGAGGCACTGCTATATTTTCCTTTAGTTCTTTAGATGTGGTTTCCTATAGTCTTTGGACATATTTTAAATAGCTGATTTAAAGTCTTTGTCTTGGGGCACCTGGGTGGCTCAGTTGGTTGAGCATCTGACTCTTGGTTTCAGCTCAGGTCATGATCTTAGGGTTGTGAGATTGAGCCCCGTGTCAGGCTCCCTGCTCAATGGGTAGTCTGCTTCCCCTCTCCTTCTGCCGCCCTCCCCCCCCCCCCGCCCTCCGCCGCTCATGCACACACTCTCTCTCTCTAAAAAAAAAAGATCTTTAAAAAAAAATAAAGTCTTCGTTTTATAAGTCCGATGACTACCTCCTTAGTAAGAGTTTCTGTTGATTGCTTTTTTTTCCTGTCTATGGGTCATACTTTCTTATTACTTTGTGTGACTTATAAATTTGTTGAAAACAGGACACTTAAATAATATATTGTGGTAATTCTGGAAATGAGATTTTCCTCTCTTCCCAAGGTTTGGTGTTTGTTGTTTCTTCCTGGTGGTTGGTTGGTTGTGACTTTTCTGAATTAATTCTATAAAGTCTGTGTTCTTTTTCCTCTGTGACCACTGAAGTCTCTGCTTGGTTAGCTTTGTGGAGAGCTAATGATTGGACACAGATTTCCTTAAAAGCCTGGAACCAATAAGTTCCCCAGTCTTTGCTAAAGAACTCTGTGTGTGTATTCAACACTCAGGCATTTGACGACACTGCTTTAGCATTCACTTCCTGCTTGCACAGGGCTTCAAGGTCAGTCATAGATGAGAGCTTAGAGCCTTCTTTTTTTTTTTTTTATTCTTATGTTAATCCCCATACATTACATCATTAGTTTTAGATGAAGTGTTCCATGATTCATTGTTTGTGCATAACACCCAGTGCTCCATGCAGAATGTGCCCTCCTCAATACCCACCACCAGGCTAACCCATCCTCCCAACCCCCTCCCCTCTAGAACCCTGTTTGTTTTTCAGAGTCCATCGTCTCTCATGGTTCGTCTACCCCTCTGATTTCCCCTGCTTCATTCTTCCCCTCCCGCTACCTTCTTTTTCTTCTTTTTTTTTTCTTAACATATATTGCATTATTTGTTTCAGAGGTACAGATCTGAGATTCAACAGTCTTGCACAATTCACAGCGCTTACCAGAGCACATACCCTCCCCAGTGTCTATCACCCAGTCACCCCATCCCTCCCACCCCACCCCCCACTCCAGCAACCCTCAGTTTGTTTCCTGCAATTAAGAATTCCTCATATCAGTGAGATCATATGATATATGTCTTTCTCTGTTTGACTTATTTCACTCGACATAATACCCTCCAGTTCCATCCACGTCGTTGCAAATGGCAAGATCTCATTCCTTTTGATGGCTGCATAATATTCCATTGTATATATATACCACTTCTTCTTTATCCATTCATCTGTCGACGGACATCTTGGCTCTTTCCACAGTTTGGCTATTGTGGACATTGCTGCTATAAACATCGGGGTGCACGTACCCTTTCGGATCCCTACTTTTGTATCTTTGGGGTAAATACCCAGTAGTGCAATTGCTGGATCATTTTCAACTTTTTGAGGAACCTCCATACAGTTTTCCAGAGTGGCTGCACCAGCTTGCATTCCCACCAACAGTGTAGGAGGGTTCCCCTTTCTCCGCATCCCCGCCAACATCTGTCGTTTCCTGACTTGTTAATTTTAGCCATTCTGACTGGTGTGAGGTGCTATCTCATTGAGGTTTTGATTTGGATTTCCCTGATGCCGAGCGATATTGAGCACTTTTTCATGTGTCTGTGGGCCATTTGGATGTCGTCTTTGGAAAAATGTCTGTTCATATCTTCTGCCCATTTCTTGATTGGATTCTTTGTTCTTTGGGTGTTGAGTTTGATGAGTTCTTTATAGATTTTGGATACTAGCCCTTTATCTGATATGTCATTTGCAAATATCTTCTCCCATTCTGTCAGTTGTCTTTTGGTTTTGTTGACTGTTTCCTTTGCTTTGCAAAAACTTTTTATCTTGATGAAGTCCCAATAGTTCATTTTTGCCCTTGCTTCCCTTGCCTTTGGCGATGTTTCTAGGAAGAAGTTGCTTCGGCTGAGGTCAAAGAGGTTGCTGCCTGTGTTCTTTAGGATTTTGATGGACTCCTGTCTCACATTGAGGTCTTTCAACCATTTGGAGTCTATTTTTGTGTGTGGTGTAAGGAAATGGTCCAGTTTCATTCTTCTGCATGTGGCTATCCAATTTTCCCAACACCATTTGCTGAAGAGACTGTCTTTGTTCCATTGGACATTCTTTCCTGCTTTGTCGAAGATGAGTTGACCATAGAGTTGAGGGTCCATTTCTGGGCTCTCTGTTCTGTTCCATTGATCTATGTGTCTGTTTTTGTGCCAGTACCATGCTGTCTTGATGATGACAGCTTTGTAATAGAGCTGGAAGTCCGGAATTGTGATGCCGCCGGCTTTGCTTTTCTTTTTCAACATTCCTCTGGCTATTCGGGGTCTTTTCTGGTTCCATACAAATTTTAGGATTATTTGTTCCATTTCTTTGAAAAAAGTTCATGGTATTTTGATGGGGATTGCATTGAATGTGTAGATTGTTAGAGCCTTCTTCTGCTTCCGGACTATGGTCTTTTCTGAGTTTGTGTACAGCCCTACACACGTACAGAGCCTTCTAGATTCCCAGGAATATGTCAGAGCCTTTCAGAATTATCTGTGGATATCTCATTCCCCAGTTTTTCCTCTTAAGCTTTTTAGTTAGCTGATTGTGTGCCCTGTTATGCACTGCCTCAGGCATATGTGATGTTAAGCAATTGCCTTTAATTATTTTCAACAAATGTCCCCAGAGAAAAGACTTTTTGCACTGGACAAGCCTCAGTTTAAATCAAATAAAGACATCCCTGCAAGTGGGGTCTTCCAGGGAACCATCAGATAGTTGAAATAATGATAATTCTCTGGGAATGTGGTTTTTGAAGGAGCTCCAACCCCATTCGGCCCTGTTTGATGACTCTCAGGCTATTGGTTTTTACCACAGTTGTGGGATGTTGGTTTTCAAGGATACTGTGGAGCTGGAACAAGGGAGGAAGAATGGAAATAAGGGCACATTAAAACCCTGCAAAGCTCGTTTTCTTACCAAGATACAGCTGTTTTTCTTGAATGAACACTACTTGGATTGCTGCAAGTTTTGAATTAATTTCCAGAGTTCTGGAAAAGTTGATTTTGACAGTTTTTGCTCGTTTTCTTACTGCTTTTATGGGAGAGAGAATGTTTGGAGATCTTTACTCTGGTGTTTTTGCATCACTCCCATCCTTTCTTTTTTCCTCCTCTGAGAATTTAACTATCTCTTTCTTTTCTTTTCTTTTCTTTTTCCTCTTCAACTTAAAACACCAGCAACTATTCCCATTTCTTCTGTGACTGTCCAACTTTATTTTTCTCAGTCAGTGGACAGGGGTGGTTCTTGACAGTTTCTGTTTTTTTCACTTCTGTTTCTCCTAAGGGTCTTTTTAAAGCTGTGAGAACAATTCAGAATTAATAATGCATAAATTATCCTACCACATAAGAATGAAAAAGTGATAATGTGGTTGGGAGAAAAAGTGGTGTCAGTCAAATAGACTACTCTCAGCCAAAAAAACCAACAGTTTTCTTGGACTTCAAATAAATGACTAAAATAATAGACCAAGGAAAAATATAAAACAAATTTTAGAATTTTAAAAAAGCTTTTTCTATTATCTACTTCTATAACTATTTCTTATTTTTTATTATTTTGTCCCTTGTCAGGATGCCCGGCATGCAGCAGAAGGAGAAATATATACCAAGCTTAATCAAAAAATTGATGCATTTGTTCAGCTTGCTGATTATGACTGGACAATGTCTGAGCCAGATGGAAGAGCTAGTGGTTATTTAATGGATCTTATTAATTTTTTGAGAAGCATCTTTCAAGTGTTTACTCATTTGCCTGTAAGTATAAAAAAATTTCAAAATATTGTATTATAACTTTGCTTACTAAAGTATATTTTAGAATTTAATCTTAGTTTGAGGTTTACTTGTTCAAACCAGTTTCTTAGCTTGAATATTTTCTTTCCATTCTTATAAATCCATTTGTGAAGACTTCTAACCTAGCCAGTTGTTTTAAGTTTTAATTTACTTTACTTTCAACCAAAATAACTACAACTCTGTTTCTACCAAAACCAAAACAAAACCCTGAAATTCAGTGTAGACTTAAATTGAAATAAACTCTAATAGGAGTAGTTCTCATAAAAGTCCATATAATCAATGACTTTTCCAGTTAGAAAGGCCAAGAAATTACTGGATATTTTTAGAGAGTAAAAGTAAAACTGGAACATTGTTCTATCATATATAGTCATAGTGCATCTACATTTTGAATAATCTATTGATGAAACTTAAAAATATATATATAAATAGCAGGGACATTTGGGTATGAATAGGCTGGAACACTGGATTCTTCAGATGAGGAGTGCAAAGACCAAAGAGATTATGTTGGAGTGAACATGCTTTCATAAGGTATATTCAAAAATAATAGAACTACTATTAAAACATGAGTGGAGTAGTTTTTGTACAAATAAAATAGGAAAAAAATTTGTTGACGTTTTTATTTCATAATAAGATGTAGCTGAACACAAGGGGGAAAAAAAAACCCAAACCTGTGTTGAAATAATAAAATGTAGAAAGAAAAGAAAAAAAGATGTAGCTGAACACAAAAATAAAGTATTTAATCTCAAGCCTACCTGACTGCCTCCAACCATACCTCCTGTTTAAAATGGAAAAAAAAAAAGTTATTGTACTCATCTTTTGACTCTGTCTCCATCATGAGTTGCTCCAAAGGGCCATTTAGAATATTTGAAGGCAGGTGTTGCTAAAAAAGAAATAGAAGAATTTCCTAAAGAGATTTTAATAGTGGATCTTTGCCAAAGAACTTTTAGAAGCTTACCCAGGGATTATATTATGTTCCTAACTGCTGTCCTTGTGTTGAAAAAGGGAACCTGTATATATGTTTAATTCTTATTTCAACTAATTTCTAAAAAAGTGTTCCTCATATAGTATGTATTAAATAATTGTTGAATTAGTTTGAATTCATGTTGTCAGGATACATCTCCAGCCAAAAGCAGTCTACAAGAATAAACGTGTGTGTGCACACACATATCCACAGATACACACATAACATATTTTTATGTTGTAATATCTGTTTCACACCTTGGCACAATGTGATGGGTGGGAATTTTGTGCATAAATTGGGTAGAATTATGAGAGTTTATATGTTAGAAGTGATTAGGGCAAATATCTCACTTCAAGAGGCTAATACCTGGAAGAAAATCCTGCTTTCTCATAAGGTGTAATGTAGTAACACCAAGAGAAACAGACTCCTGGCCTAACTAGATCACTCGTAACCTATTATGATATTCTGTTTAGTTTTAGGTGATTCTTCATATGCCATTTTGGATTTTTATGTCATCTAACAAGAGTTTTTCTGTAAAGGAAATAAACTTTTATACAATGCAGACCAACAAATACAACAATAAAAACAGGGCATGATCAAATAAATAGAAAATTATAGTTCATAGCTAAGAAAAGAGAAAATGGACCTAACAACAGTATATTCTTATTCAAGGAATAAACTAGAAACATAATTCCTAAGCAAAAGTATTAAATTATTGACTACAATAAGTTTTAGCTAGCATTGATAATTATATTATGGCTTAGTACATTAATTCTCTGAAACACTCAAATTGTATATTCAACTATATTGTTTTCTTTTAAGCGAACAACAGAGGCTACATTATTGAATGCATTGTTTTTATAAGCAGTGTATGTTATATAAGCTACCATTTTTATTTGAATGTTTTTTGTTTTCTCATTTTAGAGAGGGAGAGCAAGGAGGGGGTAGGCAAGGGAGAGGGAGAATCCTGACGTGGGGCTCAATCTCACAACCCTGAGATCATGACCTGAGCTAAAATCAAATTAACTGACATGAGCCACCCAATCACCCCTATTTGAATGTTTTAAGCTGAAAATGATTCCTTAGTTTCAGGTTACCTTTGGACCCAGATGGAGGGAGGGGCTGGTTCTAGTCCTTCAATTGTCAGAGAAGCTTCAGAAGATTATTTATCACATTTAGTCCCAAGTCAGTCAGCTTAAGCAGAACAGAAGTAGCTATCCCACTTAGATATGAAGAGTTAAATAGTGGCCATGTTCCCTATCCATCCTAGTTTTGACATTGTTCAGGGTCAGTGTAGGGAATTAGAGTCAATGGGATCTGTGAGACCAAGGGCCACTCTTTCAAATAGTGTAAGTATTGGTCATTAGTGCAAGTAATTGGACACTGAAGTTGAGTCTGTGGGATAAAGCTAACTCTTTCACCCCCCCCAACCCTAAAAAGTACTTAAGATAGAACACTTAGTTTAAAAGCTGCACTCTTAGCTTCATTGCATATTTAGTTTTTGTCAGTTCCTCCCGCTCTTGCAAAAGAATATATTCTCAGTCACAGGTAATCATGATGTGCAGTTGCTGACCACATTGCCTGGTAAAGTTTCCATTGGTTCCAAAAAAGTCATAATCCAACCAATAGAATTTTGTCTGCTCACAAGGTATGAGAACAATGGAAGTTAATGGATCATAATGGTTTTGATGGAGCCCAGGGAAAGAACTTTGTTATTTTCACTTTTTTTTTTTCAAGATTTTCATTTTTTTTTTTTTAAGATTTTTATTTATTTATTTGAGAGAGCGAGAATGAGGGAGAGAGAGAGTACATGAGAGGGGGGAGGGTTAGAGGGAGGGGGAGGGTTAGAGGGAGAAGCAGGCTCCTCGCAGAGCAGGGAGCCCGATGCGGGACTCGATCCAGGGACTCTAGGATCATGACCTGAGCCGAAGGCAGTCGCTTAACCGACTGAGCCACCCAGGCGCCCCCACTTTTTAACTACATTGTGGTAGCAATAGAAAGCTGTAGGATTTTGAAGACCAGCAATAATATTCACTGTAGATACTTTGTATTTGTAGAGTTGGATGAGTTCTCTTCACTTGCACTGTTTCAACCAGTGCATGTCTATGCAGGAGATGGAAAAGTAAAGTAATTTAATATGCTTCCATATTAAAATACTTACTCATTTGCATTTCCCCTTGTTCTAGCAGAGAAGCCAGGCTCTCTACTGACCATAGAGCTAAATAGGCAGTATTTGCAGTAATGACTGGTATTACCCCATTACCCAAAATGTTAAGCTGCCCTGTTAAGTATATTATCTGCTCAGGGGAACTTGCCTTTTTATGACTCAATTAAAGAAAAACCCATTTATCTTTTATTGTTCTTGGGGGCCAGGTTGCTGAAGTGAGGAGAGCATAGAGTTCTAACTCTAGAGTTAGAACAACTTATGCTTGAACCTTAGACTTGTAATTTACTAGCTATGGAATCCTGGCAAGTTGCTTAACCTCTGAACCTTTTACCTTTTGCAAATAGGCATAATCCATTTTCCTATAGGACTATCATAGGATAAATTGAAATAGTGTGTAAAAAAGTTGCCTGGCAGGATGCTTGGCATAAAGTAAGTACTATTAATAAATGTTAGTTTTGTCTTTTCTTCTCCTTTCTTCCTCTCTTACTGTTTTAAGGCCTTTAATAGTATTAGTTTCATTTTAATATGCTTTATTTTTTTTTCTTGTATTTATGCCTACATTTTTGGCTTGATATTATTTAGCTCTGAGTTCTATACCTTTGCATTATGTAGCCATTAAAAACTTTAATTATGAAAGATACTCATTTTATAAGCATATTTATGTGAATAATTATAACTTGAGTGCACTGCTTATAATGGCTAACAGATGTCCGTGAAGTCTGATTAATTAGTACATGAAATAAATACTATTGTATCCCTAAATTAATATTCTTGAAATCAGCAGTTTTTACTCTTTCAGATGTGTAAGTAACCCTTCTTGTTTCTAGTATTTTTTTCATTACAATAGAAAATACAGCTAAGTCTAGAAGAAATAAAAATTACCTGTTAACTTGTCAAAGGATAGCCACTGTTAACATGTTGGCATATATTTTCTTTTATATTTTCAAGTCATTTTCTTCTCCGCAATTATGAGACTTAATTTAAGTCTAATTTATAAGTAAGTTCTGTTTTTTTAAAATAAGATTTCGTATTAGCTAGACAATTTAAAACCAAAGGAATTCTAAAAAGCATTAAACATTCATTCACCACTTACACATACGTAAATAGAAAAGGTTGTTGAGCAACTTGAACATATCTAGTTTTTCTTCCTGAAGACTGCCAAATGGAACTCTGTAACATTTTACTGTGAATGTGCTGCCTAAAGACCCAGCACTGGTCTGCTTCTAGAAAGAACAATGAACATTTCCTTTCTTCATAAATAATTATGTGTTTGTTTCAGTAAAGGTATTTTACTGCTTTACAACCACTAAAGGATATGTATAAATGGTAGTGACTCTTTAATTTCTTCATATGTGTATTTGCAAAGGGAACCCAATTTACCCAAATTTTATACTAACAAATGGTTATCTTTTACAGTAGAAGTAAATAGAAGATCATATATTCATGATTCAGTTTGCTCATATTTCTTCCTTTGTCAGAACTCTATTTTATTTTTAGCCATAATGTAATTTTCTGTGCTTACATTTGCTATTACTCTAGAGTTGTTAAATAAACTAATCTTGTTTCTGTTTGAACTGTAAGCACCAACTTTTCTTCCAAGAAAGATATGTTTTCCTTTGCTTTCAAATATGCTTAACTTTTGGTTTTCTGCATTACTAGAAGTCTTATGATGAATAATAAAAAAAATAAATGTGATTTTTAGGAATAATGAGTTTATCTTTGGCATCTTTATTACAGAATAGATGCCTAAAAAGCTCTTTATTAGAAGAGTATCTATTGGGGCGCTTGGGTGGCTCAGTCTGTTAAGCATCTGACTTTGGCTCAGGTCATGATCTTGGGGTCCTGGAATCAGGCCCTGTGGTGGTGGCAGGCTACCATCTTGGTAGGGAGTCTGCTTCTCCTTTTCCCTCTATCCCTCCCCCTGCTTGTGCGCACGCATGTGGTGGCTCAGTCGTTAAGTGTCTGCCTTCGACTCAGGTCATGATCCCGGGGTCCCGGGATCGAGTCCCACCTCGGGCTCCCTGCTCGGCGGGAGGCCTGCTTCTCCCTCTCCCACTCCCCCTGCTTGTGTTCCTGCTCTCGCTGTGTCTCTCTGTCAAATAAATAAAATCTTTAAAAAAAAAAAAAATCTTTAAAAAAAATCAAAAAATATTAATAGAATCATTTCTCCCCATATCTTTTACTCTAAGATTAGAGATGCCTTCCTATGGAGAGAAGTGGCTTTAAAATAGTGGTGGGAATTATTATGAGAGCCTGTTGAGCACATTTCTTCTCAACTGTGTGTTCAGTGACATCACCTTGGTAGCCATAGGTAGAAGTAGATAGACCATGGCAATCAGCAAATCTTACGAATGAAGGCTTTTTTTTTTTTTTTAAGATTTTATTTATTTGCGAGAGAGAGATTGAGAGAGAGACAGAGAGAATGAGAGGGAGGAGTGTCAGAGGGAGAAGCAGACTCCCTGCTGAGCAGGGAGCCCGATGCGGGACTCGATCCCGGGACTCCAGGATCATGACCTGAGCCAAAGGCAGTTGCTTAACCAACTGAGCCACCCAGGCGCCCATGAATGAAGGCTTTTTTTCCCAGAGAATTGTTGTTAAACATTTACTAGAATAGCACTAAATATGGTATAGATTTTAAAATCACATTGCCAAAGAAAAATGATTCACTTTTGATTAACTCAGGAAATAAATCAGAGTATATGTTCAATAATAAAATTATAGTAGGAACTAGTTTCAAAACAGGGAAATGTTATTTGATCTTTAAATTCTGTATCTACTTCCCTATCTAGTTCCTTTTAAGGTGTTTACCTTGAAGGGTTTTCCCTTGGCTTAATTTTTGCTTCCAGCCAAAAGTGTTTTACTGATGGCCTAATTTAGTATCCTTTGTAAATTCTTTATGCTTAGGGCCATAGTCTCCTTCCCTACTGAATGTATCTGGTGCTTCTAAGTCTTTAATTTGCATTTTTAATTTTCATATATAATTTTGAAACATGCTTTCTTTAAGTGAGAAACAAATATATATCTAATAATAAATGAAGATAC
Organism: Mirounga angustirostris; assembly: GCF_029215605.1. Taxonomy (NCBI): domain Eukaryota; kingdom Metazoa; phylum Chordata; class Mammalia; order Carnivora; family Phocidae; genus Mirounga; species Mirounga angustirostris. Next base: position 121,275,666 of record NW_026991714.1, read on the forward strand.
ATGATTTGGTCAGAAACAGATAGTATCTAACTTTAAAAGTCATTTTCTCCTTAGGGCACCTGCCTGGCTCAGTGTGTAGAGCATATGACTCTTGATCTCGGAGTCATGAGTTCAAGTCCCACATTGGGCATAGAGCTTACTTAAAAAAAAAAAAAATCATTCTCTCCTTAAAAATTTTTTCTGAAGATGCAGCACTATATTGAAAATTTTAAGATTTGGGGTCTGGGCCTGATTGTTCCAATCAACCAGCACTGTGAAAAGAGACAAATCATTCAACCTCTGGATTAATTTGTTAATGTCTGTTTTATTTCATAGAGCCTGAAGTAGAGGTTGTTTTATTTACTTTTATTCCAATTAATACACGTACATAGAAATAAGTGAAATAGTCCAGAATAGTCTGGGATGGAAAGGAGCCCCTCTCCTTGGTCTTTCCTCATACCCAGACCCACTCTCCCAGACTGCCGTTTTTCACTGTACGTTTTTATTTCTTCTGGTGGTTATCTTTAAAGATAGAGACTAGTGATTCCCTACTATGAAAGATAGGCATGCATAGCAACATCTCCTTTCCCCCGATTTCTCCCATTGATTGTTACATTATGTTTTATTTCTTCTATTTATTGTTTCTTTATTTAAAATATTTATATTCCTATTTTCTTGTTCCTTCTACTTTAGTCAGTATCTTAATTCTTTGTAGGACAAAGATAATGAGCTTCCCAACCCTTCACTTCATCAGTTCTTCATCTACTATCTTTTGATAACTACTGAGACCTTTTGTCTCTAATTTGTACCAGTTGCTCTCTGGAATTGCTAGAATTGCTGTGTAGCTGTTAACCTGGCATTTTTCCTTCTCTAATCTCTGGGTGGGGAACTGTTTCCTGGATTCTGCATGTTTTTATTGCTTCACTGGTTGGTTTTGCTAAACTGCCTCAATAACTTCCTCCTATTTAAATCCTTGCATATCATAAAGTGTCTTCTGTCCTCATGTTTAATAGTTTAGCTGGTTATATAATTCTAGTTTGACTAGCTTTTTCCCTGATAATTTTTATGGCATTCTCCATTGTCTTTTGGCATTCAGTTTTTAGGATATGTGCTTTAATCCTTAATATTCTGAAATGTCATGGGAATGTGTGGAAATGTGAGCTTTTATTTCATTCACTTATCTCTTTACTCAGTGGCCCCTTTCAAAAATTTTGTGTCCTTATTCAGTGCAGGGAAATTCTATTATTTTTTAGATAATTTTGTTTCCTCCATTTCTTGTCTTCTCTTTCCTGGACTCATTTTGTTAGATGTTTAAGTTCCCAGATTGATGCTTTACGTCTTTTATCCTCTCCTTCATTTCCTGCCTCTTATCTTTTTTTGTTCTGTGTTTTGGGAGATTTTCCCAATTTTATTTTTCAATCCTTCTGTAAAATATTTTGTTAATTTTTAACTTCTAATGAACCACTTCTGTTTCTAAGTGTTCGTTATAGAGTACTGTTCTTTAAAAAAAAAAGGATATATTATCTTTCAAATCTTCCTGAGCATTAGAGGTGTTCTTTTGTTTTTGTTTTTTTTTTTTGATGGGTATTTTCAGTTTCTTTAATTATCTGTGTTACCCTTGAATAGGTTTTTTGTTTCTTTATTTTGCTCATTCTCTTTTAACAAGGAAGGCCTGGAGAGCTGATAGGAGTTTACTTTGCTACTGTGTAAATACCCTGTTTTTTGTAAACCTTTCTCCTGAGTAGGAATTAACTGGGAATTTTTTAAGAATTGGGGGTGATTTTGCCTAGGATTCTTCACCTTAGAGTGAGCAGCTATGGAGCCAACCATGAGATTATGGCCTCCTCTCTTCAGGGCCAACTTCATGTATGTGTGACCTATGCAGTTACATGGGATCTTGAGTTTAGAAGGTTCCTGCATGTGATTTGGTGCTCAGCTATTGTTTTCTTGCAATTCTTAATAATTTTTGAACAAAGGGCACCACATTTACCTTTTGCACTGAGCTTCATAAATTATGTAGCTTTCTTTCCCTCTCTTTCCATTATCAGTACACCATGCCAGAATGAGCAGAGCTCTTTTTCCCTCTCTTCCTCCTTCCCTCCCTCTTTCTTTCCACCTATACCAGAAGCCTCAGCTCTCCCCTAAATGTTCTTTCGTTATGGAAATTGCCTGTGCTCTATAGTTAAGGATCATTGGCATAGTTGTTCAAGAAATCTTCAATCACCTTTCCTATTTTTCCATCCCATTTCTCATTTCTGTCCTCTCTCACACCTGCCATCTCTGGACCTCTCATACACAGCTGGCTCTCAGCTCCACTGTAGTTCCCTATTAGCAAATAATGGGCAGTGTCTTTCTTTTCTCTGTTTCATGTGCTTTCTGTCTTCCAGAAATCATTTTCTCTGCTATTAAAAATTTATTACTTTTTGCAATTCTGTGCTTTTTATTTCACTTGTATCTCAGGGTGAATGTGGAGTAAAAACATTAACTTAGTCTACCATCTTGATTCTAAACAACCTGCTTCCTTCTCTTTGAAGTAGAATGATTGGATTAGGTCATCTCTGAGGTCCTTATATATAATATTTTGTTTCTAAGCATCATTATTTCATACAGATGTAAAGTCCCAACCTAAACATAGACTTATTCTGTTCTGGCACCTTATTTTCTCTTTTAGCCTTACCCTTTTATGTTCTTTATTCTTTGGTTCAAACTTTTTTCTGAGTTAAGTATATGGGTTTACATGTCCTTTTACCTGACTGAAAATTATAAAAGAGAATTTTAATAGTCAACTGTACAATCAGAGGTTTTAATCACCCTCTCTTTCATGTGACACCAGAAAGAATTGTATGAAAAATACATATTGTAGTTTTAAAATAATGGCACAGGCAGCTTTGAATGCATTTTAGTGCTTATCTAGTAAAAACATAACCATATATTGTATATATATGCTTACAAATTGGTTTTCCTTATTTGGATATTAATTTTAAAAATATGTAATGGTAATGAATCACCTTGATCTGATTTATTACCTATAAATCATAAAAATGGTATGATGTGAACTATGATGAGAGCATACCAAGTCCTATGACTTACATGGTGTTTATGTTAAATATTGTTGCCTGACTTTTATTGGAAGTTAAATCTAGAAAGGACTTAGGGATTATCTGGAGTCTAGTCCAGTCTTCCAGAAGAGAGAATTGTCTGGCTAACACAGTTGCCAGCCTACTGCTTAATGGGGTTAATTAAGATGATCAGGCTGGCTATTCCTCTCTTCCTGCTTGTGGGTTTTTTGTTTTTTTTTTTTTTACTCATTGTGTGTTTGGTGAAGAAGACCGCCTCCCACACAGAGGGGCACCTTCAATGTAGGCTATACCAGATGTTCAGCTGCCACTAATAAATAAATTTTGAATTTTGTTGATCTAATAATATAATAAGGTTAAATTCATGTTTCAGGTAACTATCTTTCTTAAAAAAATGGTGCTTAAATATTATATGGTTTATTATCAGAATTTTAAAAGTAAATTAGATAATTTTTAAAAAGTAAACAGTATTTTCAGTCTATTTTAATTTAATTTTATTAATTATTATTTTAAGGAATTAAGATTTAATTAATTTTAGCCCTCATATTTTAAAGGAATAAGCTAGTACTATATATTTAGTACAGAACTTCAGCAGGAGCGTATATGTATTTAAATTGAGACCAGTGATTTGTTTTTTCGCTTTGACCTGTTCCTCACTTTTTGGAAAGAAAATACGTTTAAATGATTAATTACAAGATAATTTAATGTGCCATCTTTCTTTGAGTATTTTCTTTTAAGCTATAGTAGCAGATTATGTGGAAGCTTAGTGGCTTATCCTTTCTAAGCATCTTCAGAATCATACAGTTTTTTATTTGTAAAGAAATAGACATTTTATTTCTTTTTGTATTAAAATCATTTGTGGGAAGAGATATTTGTTAACAATTTTGATTCCAGTACTTGGCTCTAGACCCAACTGAATTAAAATTTCCAGAGCTTAGAAGTCTGCATTTTTTTGATTAACATTTGAGAACATCTGCTCTGTGGCAAAGAACCCTGTGCAAGAGTTGGTGTTTTCTAAATTTGCCAGTTCAGCAGACGTTTAGTAACTGCAAAAGTTCTTCGTATTCAAGACTACTTGATTAGGTAGACAGAAGTTTGGAGGAGGATTTGTCTGATTGGTGTGGATGTAAAAATTCACATACAAATCTCCAAAATAAAATTATGGTCACATGTATGTAATAAATTAATGCCCTTAAATTATAGCAAACACACAGAGCCAACTTGCCTGTTTTGTAGTGTATTTTGCTACTTGAAACACTGCTTCTACTGCTATTGGAATACATTTTCCTTTTTTATTTGATTGCCTGGCTGATTTCCTCCTCAGACTAACAGCAGTGATCATGCAGCCATGTCAGTAAGTAAATACAAGCCAAAGCTAGCATGTGAATTAGATAATAGTGAACTTCCTGCAGGCTTATTTTTCTCTGCTTAGTTACCTATAGTAAATCCTAATTATTTGGGCAATAGTTTTCGTATGATTGTAGTTTTGCGAAAACTTACATTTGAAGATAATAGTCCTTATTTTGGTGGAGCTATCAGGAGGAATCTCTGGGACTTGATTGTGAAAGTTAGTATTATGGTGCATCTGTGGTGAGTGTAGTGCTTTGAGAAACTTCTCTGTGGTCACCTCATGCATGACAGGGCACAATTTGCAGATATTTTCCTCATTTGTAAAATGAGGTCAATAAGAGTATATGGCCTATAGATTTTTGTGAAGGTTAAATGAGATAGTGTACATAAAATATTTAGAAAAGTGTCTAGCATATAATAAACACTCACAAATATTAGTTATTTTGTTACTTGCTTGTAAGACTATTTATGCTTTTCCTGAGTGCCTTTTCTCTACAGACCTTATCCCAAACTCCACTTGTAGAAATCTACCTCACTGCATAACCCCGTATGATTCATGACCTAGTGCAGATTTTTCTTTTTCACTCCAAACCCAGTGTTGCTCGCCTGAATTGCCTTATTAGCTTTTACCTTTTTTCATGGCTTCATCATATTTTGCGTTTTACTGTGTTTGTTGTTCCATTCCGCCTCTAGTTGTGAGCTCTTGATGGCCAGAATAAGAACTCATAAATATTTTCTGAATGTACAGTATAACAAGTTCTTACCTTAAAAAGTCTCATCTAGCATTTGAAATTTAAATGTTCCTAACCTTTCTGTTCCTATTCCTTTTGTTGAAATTCAGATTTTTGTTATTATAATTGTTTTCTAATTAGCCTCTGTGAGTAGTGTCTCCTCACTTCAGTTCATCATACATACCAGTGCCCGATTATTCTTCCTAGGACACAGTCTGATCATATTTCCCTTTTGAAAAGCTTCAGAATCTGTTGCCCATCTAAAGTAAAAATTTCACAGGCTAACGAAAAGAAATTACCTCAGCCTCTTTCCAGATACATTTCTGACCATTACTCAGCGTGAGCATTCAAAGTGGAAAATTCATTGTGTCCTGTATCTTTTATTTTCTACCTTGGCTTCATTTATAACTGTAAAAATCCTGAATCTCCTCCAGAAGCATCTTTAATGCTACCACTTCATGAAGCATTTGCTAATTCCACTTAACCATATGTGGATACTTTGTCTCACTTTTACAGTACTGTTTATATTTTGTCGTATACTATAGCCGTTTGAAGACTTGCCTTCTTTCTGCTATTAGAATTTAATCCCCTTATGTCAGGAACTATTATCCACTCATTGTATCTTCTGTAGCACCTAAACAATATTTTACACAGAGGAAGTGCTTGATAAGTATTTTTTAAGTTAACATGAGAGAAATAGTAAAGAAATAGATTGTTGCAAAAGTCTTTTTCTTGTATGCATAGTGTAAAATTATACTGCACAGATCAGAATTTTTGAATCAGATTTATTTGTGAAGTATAGAATACTTTCTAATTTTGAAGAGAAAGTTATAGTTGTATTCACAGGCAAAAATTTGGAAAATGTATGAAAATTATTTAATAAAGGTGGTGTCAATACGGATTAGAAATATTTGTATGTTTACTCTTTCCTTGCACATCTCCATGAAAGAATAACATCATTAACTCAAACTACAACTCTCTTCATGCCTGTAAATTGAGTAGTGATTTAAACACAATACAAGACCTAATAGCACCAAAATAACCACTGTGAATTCCGAGCACTAAGGCCAAGTACTTTGTCCCATTGAGGAGACAGACCCTCGGGTTTTCACTTCAACTTTTTCTTCATTTGTTGTAGTAATTGTTAAGTATATAGTTAAGCTTGCTAACAAGTTTCCTGCAGATAAATCATATACATGTTCAAAATACAGAAGTCATGTTCAGAAGGGATACTAATCCTGCTGTCCAAAAAAACCCCTCAAAATGTTCTTGTTCTCTATTTAAGAAGGCAGGGATAGATTTGGGGATCAGTTTTGTATAAATTAGCATGAGAAATCTTAAAAGCTTTGGCACTTGAATGTTCAGGGTTTTGAAAAAGTTACTTATATGAGATAGTTCTTTCTCTGGCGATAAATGAGGTATTTCTACTGACATTTTTTATATCCATTTCCATACTTTATAAAAAGTTAATTCCAAATACACAAAAATCAATAGAACAAACCATTGACCGTACATCAGTGCATTGGAGAGAATTAAAGAACTTGGAGAGAGAATGTAAATGAAAAAGTTGGAAACAGTCAAAGCCCACTGCTAGAGAATTTATATTTTTTCTTAAGCCTTTTTTTTTTAATATGCATTTTTTTAAGTAGGCTGTACACCCAACATGGGGTTTGAACTCATGACCCTGAGATCAAGAGTTACATGCTCCACCAACTGAGCCAACCAGGCACCCCTATATTTTTTCTTAAGCTTTTCATTAATGTAATTAAACAATTAAATGATTTTCACTACTGTAAGTTAATTGCAAAAAATAAGAATGTTGCTTTTTAGTTGAATATAAACAGTCGAATTTTATAACTTTAGTCCTTTTAAGTATTTATTAAGTTGATGCTGACTAATCTTGGTGAGAGATTTATTTGCATTAAGTTGTAAGTCTTAAATGTGTATGTAGCATAGCACACTTAAATATTTCCCACTGTCAAAGGCTGTGGAAAACAGCATTTTGATTCAGAACATAATTGGAAGAAGTAGTAGTAATAGAAGACTTTAGTTTAGAAGGAAACAGCAGGAGAGATTTAGTAGAAAGCTAATGGATTAGGAGAGAACTGTATGGAGCCTAACAGGAATGGAAAAGGGTGAGGATAGAGCTCATGGGAGAAGTGGAACAGCCTTGGTGCATTTATATTTACAGTATGTTTGCAGGTCAGATATAACAAAATTCAGCAGGCCAAGGTGCTGATATATACTTATAAAAAACTTACGTAAGGTGCTATAATATGAAAGCTAAGGAGATTGGACCTTGGAAAATCCCACCAAAGGAGCATGTTCAGACAAATATACATATAGGGAATGAATTCAGAAGATGAGCAACATTTTATTTTATTTTATTTTATTTTATTTTATTTTATTTTATTTTATTTTATTTTATTTTATTTTCTAAAGATTTTATTTATTCATTTGAGACACAGAGATACAGAGAGAGAGAAAGAGAGAGAGCATGAGCAGGGGGAGAGGCAGAGGGAGAAGCAGGCTCCCCACTGAGCCAGGACCCCGATGCGGGACTGGATCCCAGGACCCCGGGATCATGACCTGAGCTGAAGGCAGACGCTCAACCATCTGAGCCACCCAGGCGCCCGATGAGCAACATTTTAATCCCTTCCTTTTCTTTCATTCAGGAGACTTTAGGCATTGTAGGAAGGCTGTGATGTTCTTTTAGATCATTTACTTATGACAATCAGTGTGTTAAATGGTAGCTATGAGATTAAAAGCCAGTGTCAATTCTTTGGAAACGAGAAGGGAGCAGCCATTAAAGGCCTACTGTAGATGCTATAAGGACTTACTCGTCACTCTCAGAGTACTGTTGAATATCATTTGCAAGGTTGTCTCTAGGAAAAAAAAATGGTAATTAGGTAATTAGATAACTTACCTTGATCGCTCCCTCCCACTTTGTATAGATAGGTTTCATCTTTGAATATATTTTGATATATATCCTCCCTCCACTTGGTACATTTCCCTTATTCTTTTAAAAATCCCATTTCTCAACTGGAAGTGAATCTAAAAGTATCTACCCCAACCCCAATCCCACAGTCTACAGCAGCCTCATGAAATTACTTGTTCAGAAGGCCCTTGACATTCTGGGTGAGTATACCCCAAAACTTGGAGAACTTTCAAATTTGAGAATACGTCTATGCCATGTAATTTCTTTCAGAAAATGCTATGAAATGTAACTGAGTAGTGTAGACCTTAACAAGAATTATTTTATCCATGTCAACTAACAGAAGACAGCAAAGCCACACTGAGTTGGGAGGGAGGTTGGGACTTCACATTTAGTCTCTTGAGTGATACCGCTGATACCGATTTCACAGAGCATGTTATTCAAGTGTGTGCCTCAGCAAATGAAGCCCTACTTGTACTGGACTCTGAGATTCTTAAAAGGTCGAAACCTAAATTTACTTTATTTATTTATTTATTTTAGATTTTATTTATTTATTTGACAGAGAGAGACATAGCAAGAGCGGGAACACAAGCAGGGGGAGTGGGAGAGGAAGAAGCAGGCTTCCCACAGAGCAGGGAGCCCAGTGCGGGGCTTGATCCCAGAACCCTGAGATCATGACCTGAGCCAAAGGCAGATGCTTAATGACTGAGCCACCCAGGCACCCCATCGAAACCTAAATTTAAATTCCTTGAATGACAAAGGCCTGCTCTGCATTATACTTGTATATTTATGGCTGGATTTATGATATGTCAGCTACCTACCTACATATATTAATGAGTCAGTTGGCTCGAGTGACATTTGTCCATTTCACTAGTGATCATGTGGGAACTACTTACATTGTCTAACGTATTAGTAATTCTGGCAACTTCTTTGTAAATTTTAAGTTGTACTGGGACTGCAAACTCTAGTACATTTTAATGATTAAATAGCCCTGAAATGAGGGTATGACTCTGCTGTCACCAAGCTGTTGCTTTTAGAACAGTTCCTGGGATGCTCCAGTGATTTGCTCTTAATTCTGTGGCTTAGCCATAGTACTCAGTCACCACAGGGAAAATTCCAGCTCATCTTTAACTTCCCTTGCTTTCCTTATAATTGCTAAGTGAAAGAAGTTATAGAGCCTTAATATTTTATTGCTTCCCTACTTAAACATATGCCTAACTGCCCAACTTGCTATTATCAAGTAGATTTAAGAGTTAGGAATAATCCTTGTCAGCTCCCACACAGCTTAAACTAGCTTCCTCTTCTTGCCAGTCTGGGCAAAAGTGCATGCAGCTTTTTCACCATTTTATCTTGATTTCTGATATTATCAATTGCTTGGAAGCAGAGGCGTTTCTTTAAAACCTTGACGTCTTCTAGACTTTTATTGCTCTGCTTGTCCTTGTATTTTCTTTCCACCTATTAAAAGTAGAATGAGGGGCGCCTGGGTGGCTCAGTCGTTAAGCGTCTGCCTTCGGCTCAGGTCATGATCCCAGGGTCCTGGGATCGAGTCCCGCATCGGGCTCCCTGCTCGGCGGGAAGCCTGCTTCTCCCACTCCCCCTGCTTGTGTTCTCTCTCTCGCTGTGTCTCTCTCTATCAAATAAATAAATACAAAAAAATTTAAAAAAAATAAATAAAAGTAGAATGAGTTGGAAGATAGCATGGAGCTGCTATGACATCAGCAGTGATACTTGCAGAAAGCTAAAAGTCTGGATATTACATGTCATCTAAGGCCATCTTCAAAAGATTTTTTTTAAAAATAAAAAGGCCACCAAATTTGATGAGCCAGTGGTTGGGATAAGGAAATTTTGAGTGAAAGAGACATTGCCATATATTACAGCTGTCCTAAAGTTTTCCCAGTTAGGGGAAATTTTTTCCCCCAACTTTAAGATAATTGTGTTCTATTTAATCTGTGTGTGTGTGTGTGTGTGTGTCCCCAAGAGCCTGTATTTATGTTACTGTCTCATATCCTTATGATTGGGAATTGTTAGGAGGAGAAAAGCCTGAAAGGGAAGAATGGGAATTCATACTTCATTGTGGGGATTATGGTTAATTGATGTGCTAACCACCTCTTTTGGGGCTAAAGCTACTTTAGGTGGGGACAGAAAGAGTATGAGAGGAATATAGTAATAAATGTAAAAGAGGTATTTTGGAGAATGTTGGAGGTGTTTAGAGTTGAGTATATTTTGATAGACCTGTGAGTGTTTTTGGCATAATCTCAAAAATCTGTCTTCAAGATAGTGTTAAAGTTATTATTAAAACTCACTGAAGGAATTCATCTTGATATTTAAACCTTTATCCATTCTGTATTTTTGGGAATCTGAGACATTTCAGTGTTATATATGTCAGTACTGCAGCATTCAGCCAGAAGCCTATTTTACTAGATAGAAAAATCTGTACATTTGTGAAGTCATCTTGGGGAAATTTTCATGTTTTATATTAATGTTTTAGGTATGTTTTTTCCTGGTTTATTTAATAACATTCTTTACATAAGAGCAGGATATAGTTTTATGTAGTAAAACTTTAGATTAGTGGTTTTTATATAAAATAGAAGGAAGAAAAACAAATTTCTTAAGTTAAAATATCTACTTTTCAACGGGAATCTTTTTTCATATTTCAATTAGGAATTTATTTCTAATTTTAGTGTTTACTTCACATTTGATGAAAGACCTCACTCTTTTAGTCTGTCTTTAAAAAGGCTATATACATTGTGGGTCTTTAGGAGACTGACCAATTCAGCAATGTTTCCCTTTTTCTTTTGCCTTTCCTCTGAAAAGACTATTTCATAGTCTCAAGTGAAATTTATGCAGCAAACTGAGAGGGAGTGAGTTTGAATAATATGGTAATATTTTACTGCTTTAAGTAACTTAAAAAATTAATAACTTAAATAATTGTAAAATGCCATACAGAATCAGAATTGATTAATAAATTTTCTTGCCAGTGTTAGATTTAACATTCAAATTGACCATAATTTTATTTCAATTTTCCAGATTTTTCTGACAAGAGTTACATAACCTTTTAAAACAAAATATGTTATTAATTTAAAGAACAGTAAATGCAACGCACAATATTTCTGAGTCTATATATTTCTTTTTACTTAAATAAAAAAAGTAGTTTATTGTGCAAAGTTGGCCTTTTGTGGGAATATAAATATGGTAAAATGGATTCTCCTGGGATCATTAAGGAAGGAAGACCAATACAGAAAGAATGGTTGTGATTTCAAGAGCACATTTTTATGTTAAATGTAGTTGAGAGAGAATGAAAGCAGCATTGAAAAATGCTTTCAAATAATTACTGTTGAAATCAAACCTTTCTTTTTTTTATTAGATCTTTGAAATAAGAGAATGGTGAGACAAATGAAAACTTCAAATGAAAATTTTAATGTGTCAAATTAGTTTTTAAGTATTCTACATTTCTCCTATTATTATATTAGAGTAGATCTATCAAAACACTACTTTGAAACCAAAACAGTTCTGAGCCATAATCTAATAAAATCTGTTGTATTTTTGTTACCATGTCATTTTGTGGTGTTTCAAAGGAAAGAGTATCTTTAGTCTAATCTGTAATAGTAAATTATTTTAGAAATTTGGCTTGACATACAAACAGATGTGTTTTCTTGATTCCTTTTAAACTGAGGGTTGGTGGTTTGTGGTTTATTGTTGCTGTGATTGGCATTAAAAGCCTTATTTCACAGCTTGCAGTGAGGGACTGTTGGCTAAAGAGTGGCTGTGTTCCACAAACTAAATTCAAAAAGTGTCAATCAAGGTCTCACATAGGTTGCTTAGAGAATGAGTTTTCTTACTGATTTCACCAAATGTCGCCTCATGCTGTCTTTGATTGGCACAGCCTGGCAGGGAGGATGGATGAATCTGTCACCGACTGGTTAATTGTGTTGCTGGTCTCAGTCTGACATCAGGTCTTTGACTCTTAAGTGGCTCAATACAAAACAAATTAGCAGATTGTAGTCATATTTCTCATTCTATATGCTTTGACTTTGTTGAATGCAGTCCATAAATCATATTGACTGACACACAAGTAAATGATGAAAGCTGCTTTTGAGACATGGATCTAGAAAGCAGCACTGTGAAGGTGCCATGGAAGGATGCATATGGTTGACCCTTTGGGAATTTCCTAGGAGCCAAATGTCTCCTTACCACAATTGTTCCTAGAAGAAAAGCTTTTGGGTAATGCAAAAAGGATCTAATATGTCAGCAAATTCTCTTTTACAAGTTCCTTTGAAATCTAAGAAGTTTGTCTAAGGGTTTTCTCTCTTTGCAAGTTGTTTTTCAGCAAAATGTTAGAGGAGGGTAAAAAAGTAGTTACCTTTAAAAGTTTGGCAGGTGTTTTTACTTATTTATTGAACTTTGTGTTAAAGAGAAAGAAAATGTTAATAGTAGTTGCAATTAGTTGCAATTTTTCAGATGAGTGCTGCAGAAAATTCTACGTGTTTGAAATTTATTATTTCGGTTTTGTTTGTTAAAAAAACAGCATTTCTAATGAAAAAGGCTAGTTTCTAAAGATAATTGCAAATGTACTTAGATTATTTGTGTCCTAGAAAATGATAATTTTATTAAGAGTGTCCACAGTATTAGCAATAATAATGTTCAGAAAGGGGTCTTTGGTTATATCAAAGTGTACCAAGGGCTATAGGCATCAAAAATGAATTGCCAGAGGTATTTTTGGGGTGTGCAAATATTTGGAACATTAAACATTTTCTCTCTAAATACAAGTAATAGATGGATTTAAGGATATTTATGCACATTTTATAGTTAGGAAGTAAACATGTTAAAAATGTATTATCTTATAGAATATAACTTTTTAAATGTTTGAAGAATCCAAACCTTTGATATTAACTTTAATTTTGGGCTATAAGAAAGAATTTATTTCATTTGAAGATTTATGAAATATTTTACAATTTTAATCTTATATTTTTGAGAACAATAAGCCTGTCTTTAATATGCATAATCAGAAGATTTGGTATTAGGGTTTTATTATTACATATGTTGTTTAAACAAAAAGCTAAATTCACACGCGCATGCATGTGTGTGTGTGTGTGTTTTCATTACCTATTTCCACCAAGTTTATGGAATAGCCTGTATTTCTGTACTCTTACCATCATTTTTGGCTCCAGTACTACTGTTACTTAGTCATTTGTAGCATTTGAACCCATGTTGAATTTTAAAGGTCACCTTAAAATTATACCACTTACATTGTGCAGTGTGTTTACTTATAAAATGAATATAATAGTAATTTTAGGGGGCAATTTATTAATCTGTTTTGCAGTTGGTATATCATAGGGGCAACATAAGTAGGACATGGAGCTGATTGGATGGAGAAGTACATGAAGCTAAAATGCAGTAGTTGTTCCATTAGGTCAAAATTATATTTCCATTAAGTATTCTCAAGCCTGTAACATTGTAACTAAATTACATGCCATTGATTTCTCCTTTTTCTATGTTTTTGTCCCCCTCCCATTCATATTGATATTATGGTGCTTGGGGAATGGAGCTGCATGTCTCCCAGACTAATTCCTCTTGGGTTTGAGGGATCTTGAAGCATGCTGGGTTTTGCATTGTTTGTTACATTCTTTTTTGGCAGTTCATCAGTATCTGTCAAATACATTGTTTGCATTGGCTTTTATCTCTGAAGTTTTTGATTAAGAAATTGAGATTCCATTTCAGATACAGTTTTTCACTGCATAGTATCTAAATGCTAAAGACTTATTCATAAAAGCTGCTTTGTTTCTAGTCTGATTTTAAATGTGTAGTTTAATGAACAAATGTTGTTCTAATAGACATCTTAAAAACATATTTATGTTTTTTTCTAAAAGATCAACTCTAAACATTTCTGTACCAATTTAGTAAAACATTTATGTTTAGATTTTTTCCATGATTTTGTAGCTTTATTGGCCTTTGTAAGTAGTAAAAAACATAATTATCAAATAACACTGAGTAAATATTTATTAATGCAAATGAGGCAAAACATGACACATTTTCCAAAAGTCATTATTTCTGATCATTTTCATAAGTCTTTGAATCCTATCACAGGAGTCAATCCATCACCAAATCACATGTTTGTGGTTGAAGAGAGCAATACTAGGAGCAGTATTACACTGGAAAACTATACATGAAAGAGTCTTTATAATATTTTAAACTTTTAATTGGGATACAAAATCTGTTTAAAGAAACAGTTTATACTAAAAGTGACGTTAATCTAGAGGCTAAACATGAAAACTTAAAATTTTTATCATTTTTAAGAAAATATAGCCTTAAGGTATGAGTGAAAATTTATATAGTTTTTAGGAGCTTATTATAGTAGAAAATATTTTATAATAATATATGTAGTGAAAGAAAACCACAAATATTTGTAATTTATTTAACCACGTATTTCTAAATTATCAGGTGATTTAAAAACTAAATGTAGATCTGTAGATGATTTTGAAATCATATTGGTAGGCAAGTCCCCCCAGCTAATTGAAGCTCTGCTACAAACTGATGTTGATTAGAGGAACTTATGACTCAAAAGTATGTTTTTATTTTAGGTACAGTTTAAATAAAAATATAGTGTTTATTAACTTCCTTTATTCTGGCTTGGTTAATTACATAAAGCAGAGCTTAAAGAACATTACATGAATAAAATGTTCTGTCCGTATAATTATTTTATTTCATAAATGCCATGTTTTAATGTGCATTTTTAAAATACTTGAGACATTTCAAGACATATAACATAATAAATCATGGGTTTTTTACTTGTCTTTTAATTTTCCTGGGTGCAGCTAGAACTTTAATGATATTTATGTTCTGAGAAGGACAAGTAAACAAGAATATTAATTTTAATTCTTAGGCTAAAAGGCATAACTGCTTAGAATACAGAAATAGGCCAGTAGTCACTGTTGTACCCCCAAAAAGGCAACAAAAAGAATGTCAGGTGTATAATTTTTCTGATACTTCGTGCTGTATTTCTGTGTTTACTTATTTGTTTATTTATATTTTGGTTTTAATATTTGTTTTAAACAGGGGAAGGTTGCCCAGACTGCTTGCATGTCAGCCTGCCAGCATCTGTCAACATCCTTAATGCAGATGCTGTTGGACAGTGAGTTAAAACAGATAAGCATGGGAGCCGTCCAGCAATTTAACTTAGATGTCATACAGTGTGAATGTAAGTACCTTATTGGTTAAATCTCATATATTTCTAGGAATTTATATTAAAATTGTATGGAAAAAATGGTATATAAAAGGATGGTTCAGGAAAAGAAGGAAAAGGCCTGAATCTGAAATTTTCAGCAGCCTTTGAAGCAACTTCTTTCCAGGAAGATAAAAATATCTCAGCTTCAATTTAGGGGCCCTAGAGCTCTAGAAGCACCGAAGTGGCAATACAGACTGGGATAATTGAAAAGATGATTCATTTTTCTCCTTATTCCTTTTTCTGGTCATTCTTGCCAGGACACTCCTAACATTGGGCATCAATGAATGAAATCATTCTAAGTTTGTCGTTCTTACTTTCTGGATAGGTAGCATTTTAGATATTTGCTGCAGGGATAATCTTAGGGCCCTGCATTCCAAATGAAGCTTCTTTTATATTCTGAATTTTTGATTCTCATTCCCCCTAAATTTCTTAAGCCTTTACCTTTGCCATTGTTTTTCACTGTTTTCTTTAGGTAAGAAGTGAGCAGATTCTGTAATCTCATGTTGACATTAGCCAGTCTGCTTCCAAACTGGATATGCTATTTGGTTATTAGCTTTGTAATATATACTTCTGGATGTGGGTTTTATCACCCTTAAATTATAACTCTTTAAATAAAGAATGTAAGTATACAGAGCAATTTTTAAACATTGCCTTCAAATGAATGGTATACTGATTAAATGATGAAAATGCCTGTTTGACAACTGAGTCAGGCACCACTGTTAATAAATTGAAAATCAGTGGGGCACAAGAAGGATTATAAAATGTCTGTCTGAGGCAAATTTTGCAATAATATATTCTGCATGAAAGACATTGAAAATGTCAGCAGCTTGCAACTGAAGCAACAGTGACTGATTTTTTTCAACAAATATCAAATATTTGTCTGCCCACTGTGTATAAGGCATTCTGAGAGGAAAAACAGAATTAATATTAAAGAAAATAATTATCGGGATGCCTGGGTGGCTCAGTTGGTTAAGCAGCTGCCTTTGGCTCAGGTCATGATCCCAGGGTCCTGGGATCGAGTCCCACATCGGGCTCCTTGCTCAGCAGGGAGCCTACTTCTCCCTCTGCCTGCTGCTCCCCCTGCTTGTGCTCTCTCTCTCTCTGACAAATAAATAAACAAAACCTTTAAAAAAAAAATAAAGAAAATAATTATGTAAGCTGTTTGATCAAGATCAGTTGTTTACTGCACAAAAAAAATAAGGTTTTTTAAAACTTACCTATTTCCTTCAAAAAAGAGAAATGCTTATTTACAAAGGAAAAGAAAGTTTTTCCTTAAGGAAGAAAAGGATTTATTTTCTTTTCCTAGGAAGTATTTCTATTTTTTCTACTTAGAAAACCTTTATTGGCTAGTTTGGTAAGGAAAAAAAAAAGAAAAGAAAACCTTTATTATGTATCTTTCTCAAAATACAACTATCATTTAAAATGGTATTTATTTTGTATTTTTAAAATATTTATCAAAAAATACTTTTTTTTTTTTACAAGTTTCTAAGCTCAAAATAATTGTTATTCCATTTTACAAATAATTTGAAACTGATTTTTTTGAAAGTTCTGTAAAGGTTGTCTTATTAAGATCATTCCAGTATGACATTACATATGTAAACATCTTACATAAATATTGCTTGAAGTATTTTGTATTATTACATCTTTAATGTGTATTCAAAATAATTAGGTGGTTGAACCCTTTATTGGCATTTGGGTGTGTCTTCTCATGTTTTTTGTTCAAAAATGGAAATTACTGTTTGGCTAGGCAACTTTAGGTATCTAGATCTTCTCGCTGTTTTCTTCCACCTCCATGAAAGGCTAGTCTAACTGTACTTACAGAAAGATACATAAACCCCAAAATCTTTGCCTCTCTTTTTTTTTTTTTAAAGATAGATTTATTTATTTATTTATTTATTTATTTGACAGAGACACAGCGAGAGAGGGAACACAGCCAGGGGCAGAGGGAGAGGCAGTAGCAGACTCCCTGCCAAGCAGGGAGCCTGATGCGGGGCTCGATTCCAGGAACCTGGGATCATGACCTGAGCCGAAGGCAGACGCTTAATGACTGAGCCACCCAGGCACCCCTGCCTCTCTGTCTTTCCATAGGATAGTTTCTACCTTTAGTTGACTTCTTTAGGTGGAGTTCCTGAAGGCTCCTTTTAAAATGCTGATTTTTTTTTAAGCACTATTCTCTTGGAAGAGACCAAGAAAGGTCCTAAGTATGAGCCAAAACTCAGAAAATCTAAGTTTAAGTACAAGAAGGGTAAACCCCAGTCTGATGGGGGCCAAGGTTCAGGCACTATAGATATGGAAAGGGGGAGAGACCAGGATTCAAAGACAAACCACACAAGATAATTCAGCTTCCTTTAAGATTATGCCTGTGGTTGGCTCTGCTCCTTAATACTTATCATGTATTACTTAATCATTACTTAATATAGCATCATACATATAGTACTTATTGAACAAATGTAAACCAACATTACATTTTCCATGCTTATCCCACTCTCTTTCTGGTGCAAAAGAACTTTCTACCCCCAATCATGAATTTGCTGATACATAAATCACTTAAAAATGAAACTTAGCTTTTTCTCTAATGAATATGTTAAGAGAATTAGGTTTTCATCTTACTTTAAGTAGTATTTTTGTTTTTTTAAATCTGGAAGAAAGATTTTTTTCTTTTTTAATTTAAGATTTTATTTTTAAGTAATCTCTACACCCAATGTGGGGCTCTAACCCACAATCTGGAGATCAAGAGTTACATGCTCTACCAACTGAGCCAGCCAGGTGCCCCCAAAAGCAGTTTGTTTTAAAAAATATGAAGTTTAAATTCAGTATTAATGCAGGATGTATGCTTTCTACATATTGGGGCAGGGAAAGGAGAAGAGGAATTTGGCTAGGTAGGAGGAAGGCTAAAATGTATCATAAATTTGTGAAGAGAAGGGATCTCTATACCATAGGAATCAACTGGGATATGGAGAAGATAGGTAAGTAATTCAGATGTGGAATCCTAAAAGCTAAAAGATCATCAAATTTCACCACTTACCTGGTAATAAATATACACATACTCCTCTACCTTGAAATCCTTTCTAAATAACCCTGCCAAATAGTTGTCCAGCTAGTCCTTGAACATCCAATTTGGGGGATTAACTACTCTTCAGAAACTGTGTTTCTGTGTAATGTATCACTCTATTAGTTTCTTCCAGTGAGGTGAAATCACTTTCTCTAAACTTCTCTTAATGGAGCTAGTTCTACCTTGGCTACAGTCAACACTGCCTTTGTGCAAATTAGAAATGGTATCCCTGTTAAAGGAAAAAGTCCTCCAGAGTTGTCTGTTTTACATGAATTAGAAAAAGTTTACCTTCTTTCTAGCTGGACTCAACCCCCTCCAAGGCACGTGGCTTTATCAAGTGAAATGTTGTCTAGATGTCAGCCCTTCCCTTGCTCCCCTCTCTTCTCCTCAGCTGGACACCCAGATGTAGTAAGCAGTCTGATGCAGTCTGTATATGGCAGTTCTGCTTAGGGTCGTACAGAGAAAAAACAAATCCTCATCCACAAACCAATTATATGAAAACTGCTCTTATATCCTTCCAAATCTTCTGAAGGCCAAACATCAACAATGCCTCTTACTGTTCTCATGTGATATGATTTTAGATCCAAAGCTCTTTGAATAAACTGGTTTGACTACCTTCTGTTTAATGTCTGATACCCAAAGTTGACTACAGAGATACCGAGGTATGGGGGGATCCAGTATAATCTGCAGTTGGACTATCAAATGTATTATTCCATAGTCTGTACTTCATTACTAAAGCCCAAACTATTATTATCTTTTTTGGTTGTCAGAGTATACTCTTGAATCATTGAAGCTATAATCTTCTAAAACTTGTGTATCTCTCTCTCTCTCTGGTGTGTGTGTGTGTGTGTGTGTGTGTGTGTGATTGTGATTGTTAAGCTCTGTTTTTCTTATCCTATACTTGTGTGGTTGGTTTTGTTGTGGGATTTTAAAGTTAGCCATATTAAATTTTAAGATTTGTTTCACAACTAACCTATTGAGGTCTCTTTATATCAAAATTTAATATCATCTGCAGATTTGTAATCATGCTTTTTATATATTTAACAAAGTTACTAACAAAATGTTGAACAAAACCTTTTATTTATATCATGAGATACAGTACATCAATGGTTCTCAAAACCTGATCCCCAGATGAGGACCTGGGAACTTGTTAGAAATGCAAATTATTGGGTTCCACCTGCTGAATTGGGACCTCTGGGCACCAGACCCTCTAGGTGATATTGATCCACAGTAAAGTTTGAGTACCACATTATATGGATCTTTCCTTTGTATTGACTTAGATCCATTATTCAGAATTTTATGAGTATCTTAAATACCCATATGGTTTTGCTCAAAGTGATAAGCAAGTTTTTCAGATGCCTTGCTGGCATATAGGGATAATAATAACCATTGGATTTTTCTTATCAATCAGTCTATCCTTTAAAAGAAGAAAATGATGCTACTCTGATTCTTCATAAACCCATATTGGCTCATAATTACTTTCTCGTCAAGAGACTCAGAAATCATTACTTAAAAGACCGTGACTGATTTTTGAGACTAACATAAAATCTTACTAGTCTGTGTTGTACTAGTAAGAGATCCAGAGTCCAAAGAAGTCAGGTAGCAGGGATCAGGAATTAGAGACCATGGGCAAGTTAAGAAAGGCTTAAGTCAAAGAATTTAAGCAATAGGAGGTGAGCATGAAATATAAGCATCAGGAATGGCCTTTGTATGGGGCACCTGGGTGGCTCAGTCAGTTAAGCTTCTGCTTTTGGCTCAGGTCATGATCTCCGGGTCCTGGGATCAGGCCCCGACTGGGGCTCCCTGCTCATCCGGAAGCCTGCTTCTCTCTCTCTCTCAGCCCCTCCCCCAACTTGTGCTCCCCCTCCCCTCTCTGTCTCTCTCTCTCAAATAAATAAAATCTTAAAAAAAAAAAAAAGAATGGCCTTTATTCTAAGTTAGATCTTCCTTTAATTGGGTTTGATGAGAAAGCAGAATGTTTATTTTTCCATCATCATTACTTTGTGAAAACTTTATACATGTATTTCCTAGGCCTCAGATTGTCAATCTACAGGTAGAAACAAAAAGGACATCTCACTGAAGTTGGGAAGATGGGACGATGGAAATAATTGCGTTTCTGTCATCATTCAACCATGTGCTTTTAGTTTTTGTTTTATTTTTCTGGTGGTGAAAGAATTGGCACTGATCCATCTGTGTGCTCACTTGTTTTTTTATTTTTTTTAAATTTTATTATGTTATGTTAATCACCAACATTACATCATTAGTTTTTGATGTAGTGTTCCATGATTCATTGTTTGCGTATAACACCTAGTGCTCCCTTCAGTACATGCCCTCTTTAATACCCATCACCAGGCTAACCCATCCCCCTGCCCGCCCCAGAATCCGCAGTATGTTTCTCAGAGTCCATAGTCTGTCATGGTTCATCTCCCCCTCCAATTTCCCCCCCTTCATTTTTCCCTTCCTACTATCTTCTTCTTTTTTTTTTTTTAACATATAATGAATTATTTGTTTCAGAGGTACAGGTCTGTGATTCAGCAGTCTTACACAATTCACAGTGCTCACCATAGCACATAACCCTCCCCAGTGTCTATCACCCAGCCACCCCATCCCTCCCACCCCCGACCACTCCAGCAACCCTCAGTTTGTTTCCTGAGGGTTCAGTAAGAATTCCTCATATCAGTGAGATCATATGATACGTGTCTTTCTCTGATTGACTTATTTCGCTCAGCATAATACCCTCCAGTTCCATCCACGTTGTTGCAAATGGCAAGATTTCATTCCTTTTGATGGTTGCATAATATTCCATTGTATATATATACCACATCTTCTTTATCCATTCATCTCTTGATGGACATCTTGGCTCTTTCCATAGTTTGGCTATTGTGGACATTGCTGCTATAAACATTGGGGTGCATGTAATCCTTTCTGATCACTACATTTGTATCTTTGGGGTAAATACCCAGTAGTGCAATTGCTGGGTCGTATGGTAGCTCTATTTTCAACTTTTTGAGGAACCTCCATACAGTTTTCCAGAGTAGCTGCACCAGCTTGCATTCCCACCAACAGTATAGGAGGTTTCCCCTTTCTCCACATCCTCACCAACATCTATCATTTCCTGACTTGTTAATTTTAGCCATTCTGACTGGTGTGAGGTGGTATCTCATTGAGGTTTTGTTTTTGGATTTCCCCGATGCCGAGCGATGTTGAGCACTTTTTCATGTATCTGTTGGCCATTTGGATGTCTTCTTTGGAAAAATGTCTGTTCATGTCTTCTGCCCATTTCTTGATTGGATCATTTGTTCTTTGGGTGTTGAGTTTAAGAAGTTCTTTATAGATTTTGGATACTAGCCCTTTATCTGATATGTCATTTGCAAATATCTTCTCCCATTCTTTCGGTTGTCTTTTGGTTTTGTGGACTGTTTCTTTTGCTGTGCAAAAGCTTTTTATCTTGATGAAGTCCCAATAGTTCATTTTTGCCCTTGCTTCCCTTGCCTTTGGCGATGTTTCTAGGAAGAAGTTCCTGCAGCTGAGACCGAAGAGGTTGCTGCCTGTGTTCTCCTTTAGGATTTTGATGGACTCCTGTCTCACATTTAGATCTTTCAACCATTTGAGTCTATTTTTGTGTGTGGTGTAAGAAAATGGTCCAGTTTCATTCTTCTGCATGTGGCTGTCCAATTTTTCCAACACCATTTGTTGAAGAGACTGTCTTTTTTCCATTGGACATTCTTTCCCGCTTTGTCGAAGATGAGTTGACCATAGAGTTGAGGGTCCATTTCTGGGCTGTCTGTTCTGTTCCACTGATCTATGTGTCTGTTTTTGTGCCAGTACCATACTGTCTTGATGATGACAGCTTTGTAATAGAGCTTGGTGTCCGGAATTGTGATGCCACCAGCTTTCTTTTTCTTTTTCAACATTCCTCTGGCTATTTGAGGTCTTTTCTGGTTCCATACAAATTTTAGGATTATTTGTTCCATTTCTTTGAAAAAAAGTTCATAGTATTTTGATAGGGATTGCATTAAATATGTAGATTGCTCCAGGTAGCCTTGACATCTTCACAATATTTGTCCTTCCAATCCATGAGCATGGAACGTTTTTCCATTTCTTTGTGTCTTCCTCAGTTTCTTTCATGAGTATTTTATAGTTTTCTGGGTACAGAGTCTTTGCCTCTTTGGTTCGATTTATTCCTAGGTATCTTATGATTTTGGGTGCAGTTATAAATGGGATTGACTCCTTAATTTCTCTTTCTTCTGTCTTGTTGTTGGTGTATTGGAATGCCACTGATTTCTGTGCATTGATTTTATATCCTGCCACTTTACTGAATTCCTGTATGAGTTGTAGCAGTTTTGGGGTGGAGTCTTTTGGGTTTTCCACATAAAGTATCATATCATCTGCAAAGAGTGAGAGTTTGACTTCTTATTTGCCGATTCGGATACCTTTTATTTCTTTTTGTTGTCTGATTGCTGTGGCTAGGACTTCTAGTACTATGTTGAATAGCAGTGGTGATAGTGGACATCCCTGCCATGTTCCTGACCTTAGGGGGAAAGCTCTCAGTTTTTCCCCATGGAGAATGATATTCGCTGTGGGTTTTTCATAGATGGCTTTTATGATATTGAGGTATGTACCCTCTATCCCTGTACTCTGAAGAGTTTTGATCAAGAAAGGGTGTACTTTGTCAAATGCTTTTTCTGCGTCTATTGAGAGGATCATATGGTTCTTGTTCTTTCTTTTATTAATGTATTCTATCACATTGATTGATTTGCAGATGTTGAACCAACCTTGCAGCCCAGGGATAAATCCCACTTGGTCATGGTGAATAATCCTTTTAATGTACTGTTGGATCCTATTGGCTAGTATTTTGGTGAGAATTTTTGCATCCATGTTCATCAAGGATATTGGTCTGTAATTCTCCTTTTTGATGGGGTCTTTGGTTTGGGGATCAAGGTAATGGTGGCCTCATAAAACGAGTTTGGAAGTTTCCCTTCCATTTCTATTTTTTGGAACAGTTTCAGAAGAACAGGTATTAATTCTTCTTTAAATGTTTGGTAGAATTCCCCTGGGAAGCCATCTGGCCCTGGGCTTTTGTTTGTTGGGAGATTTTTGATTACTGCTTCAATTTCCTTAGTGGTTATAGGTGTGTTCAGGTTTTCTATTTCTTCCTGGTTCAGTTTTGGTAGTTGATATATCTCTTGGAATGCATCCATTTCTTCCAGATTATCTAATTTGCTGGCATATAGTTGCTCATAATATGTTCTTATAATTATTTATTTTTCTTTGGTGTTGGTTGTGATCTCTCCTCTTTCATTCATGATTTTATTTATTTGGGTCATTTCTCTTTTCTTTTTGATAAGTCAGGCCAGGGGTTTATCAATCTTGTTAATTCTTTCATAGAACCAGCTCCTAGTTTCGTTGATCTGTTCTACTGTTCTTTTGGTTTCTATTTCATTGATTTCTGCTCTGATCTTTATTATTTCTCTTCCCCTGCTGGGTTTAGCCTTTATTTGCTATTCTTTCTCTAGCTCCTTTAGGTGTAGGGTTAGGTTGTGTATTTGAGACCTTTCTTGTTTCTTTTTTTTTCTTTTTAAAGATTTTATTTATTTATTTGAGAGAAAGAATGAGAGACAGAGAGCACGAGAGGGAAGAGGGTCAGAGGGAGAGGCAGACCCCCCGCT
Source organism: Mirounga angustirostris (assembly GCF_029215605.1). Lineage (NCBI taxonomy): Eukaryota > Metazoa > Chordata > Mammalia > Carnivora > Phocidae > Mirounga > Mirounga angustirostris. Next base: position 121,299,681 of record NW_026991714.1, read on the forward strand.
GAGCACGGAGCCCGATGCGGGACTCGATCCCGGGACTCCAGGATCATGACCTGAGCCGAAGGCAGTCGCTTAACCAACTGAGCCACCCAGGCGCCCACCTTTCTTGTTTCTTGAGAAAGGCTTGTATTGGCTATGCACTTTCCTCTTAGGACTGCCTTTGCTGCATCCCAGAGATTTTGAACAGTTGTGTTTTCTTTTTTTTTTTTTTTTTAAAGATTTTATTTATTTATTTGAGAGACAGAGTGAGAGAGAGACAGTGAGAGCATGAGCAGGGGGGGGGGCAAAGGGAGAAGCAGGCTTCCCGCTGAGCAGGGAGCCCGATGCGGGGCTCCTGGGACCATGACCTGAGCCGAAGGCAGATGCTTAACCAGCTGAGCCACCCAGGCGCCCTGAACAGTTGCGTTTTCATTTTCATTTGTTTCCATGAATTTTTTTTAATTCTTCTTTAATTTCCTGATTGACCCATTCATTCTTTAGTAGGATGCTCTTTAGCCTCCATGTATTTGAGTTCTTTCTGACTTTCCTCTTGTGATTGAGTTCTAGTTTCAAAGCATTGTGGTGTGAAATATGCAGGGAATGATCCCAATCTTTTGGCACCAGTTGAGACCTGATTTTTGACCTAGGATGTGATCTATTCTGGAGAATGTTCCATGGGCACTAGAGAAGAATGTGTATTCTGTTGCTTTGGGTTGGAATGTTCTGAATATATCTGTGAAGCCCATTTGGTCCAGTGTATCATTTAAAGTCTTTATTTCCTTGATCTTTTGCTTAGATGATCTGTCCATTTCAGTGAGGGGGGTGTTAAAGTCCCCCACTATTATTGTATTGTTGTTGATGTGTTTCTTTGCTTTTGTTATTAATTGGCTTATATAATTGGCTGCTCCTATGTTAGGGGCATAGATATTTACAATTGTTAGATCTTCTTGTTGGATAGACCCTTTAAGTATGATATAGTGTCCTTCCTCATGTCTTATTATAGTCTTTGGTTTAAAATCTAATTTGTCTGATATAAGGATTGCCATCCCAGCCTTTTTTTGGTGTCTGTTAGCATGGTAAATGGTTTTCCACCCCCTCACGTTCAATCTGGGGGTGTCTTTGGGTCTAAAATGAGTCTCTTTCAGACAGCATATCAATGGGTCTTGTTTTTTAATCCAGTCTGATACCCTGTGTCTTTTGATTGGGGTATTTAGCTCATTTACATTCAGGGTAACTATTGAAAGATATGAATTTAGTGCCACTGTATTGCCTGTAAGGTGACTGTTACTGTATATTGTCTGTGTTCCTTTCTGGTCTATGTTACTTTAGGCTCTCTCTTTGCTTAGAGGACCCTTTTCAATATTTCTTGTAGGGCTGGTTTCGTGTTTGCAAATTCCTTTAGTTTTTGTTTGTCCTGGAAGCTTTTTATCTCTCCTTCTATTTTCAGTGACAGCCTATCTGGATATAGTATTCTTGGCTGCATATTTTTCTCATTTAGTGCTCTGAATATATCATGCCAGTCCTTTCTGGCCTGACAGGTCTCTGTGGATAGGTCTGTTGCCAGTCTAATGTTTCTACCCTTGTAGGTTACAGATCTCTTGTCCCGAGCTGCTTTCAGGATTTTCTCTTTGTCTCTGAGACTCGTAAGTTTTACTATTAGATGTCGGGGTGTTGACCTATATTGATTGATTTTGACGGGGGTTCTCTGGGCCTCCTGGATTTTGATGCCTGTTTCCTTCCCCAAATTAGGGAAGTTCTCTGCTATAATTTGCTCCAGTATATTTCTGCCCTCTCTCTTTCTTCTTCTTCTGGGATCCCAATTATTCTAATATTGTTTCATTTTATGGTATCACTTACCTCTCGAATTCTGCCCTCATGATCCAGTAGTTGTTTATCTCTCTTTTTCTCAGCGTCTTTATTTTCCATCATTTGGTCTTCTATATCACTAACTCTCTTCTGCCTCATTTATCCTAGCAGTTAGAGCCTCCATTTTTGATTGCACCTCATTAATAGCCTTTTTGATTTCGACTTGTTAGATTTTAGTTCTTTTATTTCTCCAAAAAGCGTTTCTCTAATATCTTCTATGCTTTTTTCAAGCCCAGCTAGTACCTTTAAAGTCATCATTCTGAGCTCTAGTTCTGACATCTTACTAATGTCCATACTGATTAGGTCCCTGGCAGTCAGTACTGCCTCTTGTTCTTTTTTTGAGGTGATTTTTTCCGTCTTGTCATTTTGTCCAGAAGAGAATAGATGAATGAGAGAACAAAATGCTAACAGGGTAACAGCGACCCCAGAAAAATATACACTAAACAAATCAGAAGAGACCTGAAACTGGGGGAAAAGAAAGGGAAAGAAAGAAAAAAGAAAAGAAAAAGAAAAAGATTAAAAAAAAAAAAGAAAAAAGAATATGATCAAATATGATCAGGCTGGTGTATAGATCAGTGCCACACACTAGATTTTTGGTGTATTTTGGTCTGTTAGAAGAAAGTGCCTCCCAAAATTTTAAAGAAAGAAAAACTTATATATGTACAAAAATAAGGGTAAATATGATGAAGGGATGGAATATGACTGTAAAGATGAAAATTATAAAAGATTTTATAAAAGGAATTGGTAAGAAGTTGGTTGAAAAAGAAAGAAGAGGAATTAAAAAAAAAAAAAGGGAGAGAATGTGATCAGGCAGGAGACTAGAACAAAGCCATACACTAGAGCTTTAGGGTATATTTTGGTCTGTTAGAAGAAACTGTATCCCAAAATTTTAAAGAGAGTGTTCTCTTTATATATATATAACTTATATATATATACCAAAAATAAGGTTAACTATTATGAAGGGATAGAATATGACTAAAAATGAAAAATAAAAAAGATTTTTTTAAAAAGGGATTGATAAAATGTTGGTAGGGAAAGGGAAAAAGGAAAATTCAAAAAGAAAAAAAATTTTTTTAAATTAACTTTGAAAGACTAAAGAATCAGGGGGAAAAAAGCCATGAATTCTATGTGCTATATTCCCCTAGCCCTGGAGTTTTGCAGTTCTCACTGATTGGTAAACTTGGTCTTGGCTGGCTGTTCTTGCTGATCTTCTGGGGGAGGGGCCTGTTGCCGTGGTTCCCAAATGTCTCTGCCGGAGGTGGAATTGCCCCACCCTTGCCCTGTCAGGGCTAAGTAATCTGCTGGGGTTTGCTCTTGGGAGCTTTTGTTCCCTGCAAGCTTTTCGTCCAGCTTTGGAGGCCAAGAGTGAAAATGGCGGCCTCCCAGTCTTCGCCCCGGAGGAGCCGAGAACTCGGGCCCGCTCCTCAGTGCGCCCCCAGAGAAAAGCAGTCACTCCCTTCACCCCGGTCTCCGGCTGTACTCTGTGCTCACCCGGCCTGTGACCAAGTGTTTCTATCTCTGGCACCTGACTCGGTGTGGAGTCTCTAAACCCAGCAGGTCCCTGCGGTGCTCTCCCACGCCACTCCCCCTGGGGGGGGGGGGGAGGAAGGGGAATCTCCCCGGATCTGCTGCTTGTTGGGTCCCTGCTGGAAGAGCAGTGGCCCGACTATGCTGCAGATCACGGTTTATGGCCACCCCAAGCTGAGAGCCCACTCCTTAGCTCCGTCTTTGCAGCCGGCTTCCCTGCTCCGATCCCTGGGAGCTCTGCTGCACTCAGGCACCCCTGGTCTTTCTGTGACCCCAAGGGTCCTGAGACCACACTGTTCCAGTGAGGGTTCCACCCCCCGCTTAGCCACTGGAGCAACGTCCCTCAGCGGAGCCGACTTCTGAAAGTTCCGATTTTGTGCTCCGCTGCTCTATCACTTGCCAGTAGCAGCTGACGGACGCTCCCTCCCTCGTGGTCTATCTTCCGAATATCACCTCGGATTCATTTCTCCGCCCATCCTACCTTCCAGAAAGTGGTTGCTTTTCTGTTCAGAGAGTTGCTGCTATTCTTTTCTTCCATCTGCTGTTGAGTTCATAGGTGTTCAGAATGGTTTGATCCCTATCTGAATTCCTGGGACCAGATGAAATTTAGGTCTCCTACTCCTCCACCATCTTGCCACTCACTTGTTTTTTTAAACAATTTTTGCTGATATTCCTTGTGTGACACACATACTTGTGAGTTAAATTGGCTTGAGCTAAAATTTCAGTCTGCAACTGACTTTTTTCCCCATGTAAAGTCAACTGATTCATAGGAAGATTCATTTATTTAAATGTTTAATGAGAATCTATTACCTGGTATATGCTGGGAAATCCAGGATGAGTCAAGCTTCGAAGATCTCATAGTCTGGGCACCTGGGTGGCTCAGTTGGTAAGTGACTGCCTTCAGCTCAGGTCATGATTCTGGAGTCCTGGGATCAAGTCCTGCATTGGGCTCCTGGCTCAGTGGGGAGCCTGCTTCTCCCTCTGACGCTCTCCCCTTTCATGCTGTTACTCACTCTCTCTCTCTCTCAAATAAATAAATAAATAAAATCTAAAAAAAAAAGATCTAATAGTCTGGTTGGTTGGGAAAAGACAGACATGTAAATAACTATACTAGAACATAACAGTTCTTTTTTTTTAATAACAATTCTTTATGTAAGTATATATTACTTGTAGTAGAGAGGGAGCAATTCTTCATTCCATGGGGTTGAGAAGATTGACTATAATAGAAGTGAAATTTGAGCAGGGTCTTAACGGATGAGTAAGATTTCATCTAAAGCAGGGAAGGGCATTCTGAGCAGAGGGAATGGCATAGACAAAAGCACTATGGTGAGAGAATGCTAAGGGACTCTTCAAACAGTCTTGTGTGGCTAGACTACAAGATGCATGATGAAAGCATTGCAAGATATGGCTGGAAAAAGTTAGACTCCTGAATGCTTGGACTTTATTTAATAAGCAATAGAGAGCCACTGAATCAGGCTTTTTAATCAGGACTATGATATGATGAAATCTGTCATAGAAAGTTAACTCTGTTTCATGTGAAAATTGAAATGAGATACTGCAAGTAGGCAAACCTGGGAAGAAACTATAGAACTTTTTTGTGAAGGATAAAAAGAGCTTGACTTTGGGCAGTGGTAATGAAGAGAAGAGGATAGATTGCAGATATTTTGGAGGAGAAAATACATAAAATTATTAAGTAACTGTACACTTTGGTATCATCAAGATGGTTAGAATCACATAGTGGAAGAGAGCTAGAGAATACATCTCATGATTGGGGGCAGGTGAGACGAGGGAGAAAGAGAGGGAGGAAGGGGAAGGAGGGCAGAGAGAGAAGAGATTTAACATCCAGGATAGATAGTTAAATTCAATATAGAATTTGTAATTGTAGGCACCTTGAAGAATGGTATGTTCACAGCATACTTGTTGAAAAATGAACAAATTAATCAGGAAATCTTCATAATTTACATTTGTCTCTTTTAGAGTTCTGCCTTTGTTGTCAAAAAGTTAAGGCCAACTGATACACTATACTTTAACTCAATACCATTTAAGATCTTGATACAGACATAACAGATCATTTATAAAAATTCTTCACATACTTGATGACTAAAGACTTAAAGGGTTATTTAAACATAGTCATCTGTTCTGAGCTAAAGAGTTAGTTTCTTTAATATATTCTTAGGGGATTATTTTTAATACCCTTTTGGTCATTTTTCTTTGGATCATTTTCTTTTTTAACCCATACTAGGTCAAACTTGATAAAATGTCTAAGTTCAGGAATGTAGAATCATATGAATTTATCTAGAACTTTTTTTTTAAGATTTTGTTTTATTTTTTAAGAATAATCTCTACATCCAGCTCGAACTCAACTCTGAGATCAAGAGACACACACTCCACTGACTGAACCAGCCAGGTGCTCCCTTATGTAAACTTTTAAAAAAATTCTTTCAAATCAGCCTTAAGATGGTCTGAACATATGTCAGGATGTTGAGACCATGGTTCCAGTCCTGGCTCTGCCTGTATTTTGGGCAAATGGCTTTGAAACCATTCAACAATCGAGAGGCCTCAGTTTTTCCTGTAAAACATGGGATATGGAATTGATAATTTCCAAAATGCATCCTAGTTTAAGATTGGGAGGCAGTGAAATTTAAGGCAAACAAAAGTGGGGCTTTGGAGTCATACATTAATTCCTTCTTATCTACTATGTGTTTGGTATGTAGGCAACATAGTGGTAAACAAAACAGAAAAGTTTGTCATTGTCTTGGGGTTTAAGCCCAGGGGAGATAATCATTAAATAATTGTACCTTAGTAAATATGACTGTAAATTGTTAAATTCTATAAAAGTATAGAGTACTGTGAGAAAGTGTAAGAAGTAAACCTAATTTAGCTTAAAAGTTGTATAGATTAAAAATACAAGGTAGAGTCTATGTATGAATGAAGTGGATACTTTTGATTAACTTGACCATATAATCAGAATGCTACTATAGCTACCTGATTAGAGAAGTCAGGAAGGCATCCATTTGGAATTGCAAATGTAGCCACCTCTGAAAGCTGCACAGAACCTTTGATCCTGTAATAGACTTTGTATAACTTCAAGAGAAATTGCTTCTTAGTTGGAAGAGCATTTGCCACACTTGGTGTGAAGCAGGTGTTCTAAATCTGTATGTGTGCTTTTGTTTTATACTTATTAAACACCTGTTATGTATTGGGCCCCAATAATAGGTTTCTTATGAATGCAAATGCATAGAGGAAAAGATCAAAATGTCCTCTTAGGTTTTTATAAAGCTATCTCAGAAATCTTTTACATCACCAACAAAATACAGAATATTTCCAAAGCATCAGGCAATCAGAAAGAGTTGAAGTACCCAAAAATAGATCTAGAATGTCCTTTTCCATACGTTCTGTATAAATATCCAAATGAGGTTATCCACTCCTAAGAGTTTAACATCTTAACTCCACAGATATTAGAAAAGCTCCAGATTGAAGAGTACTGGTCTCTGTGTCGATGGTGAGTTATTGAGGAATAGATGAATCTCTAGATATAAAGACCTCTTAAAAAAAATTAGATGAAGGCTTTTTATGGATTGTGTGTGTGTGTGTGTGTGTGTGCGTGCACACACATGTGTGTTAATGGCTTTGACCTCAGGGCCTCTAATTTTAACCTTGAAAAAAGACCTATATTTGAAATAAAAGGATTCAGGGAAAATCATGTGGATATATGCCATAGGACAATATTTCAGTGTCTCATTTTATTTTTATTTATTTATTTATTTTAAAGATTTTATTTATTTATTTGACAGAGATATCGTGAGAGAAGGAAAACAAGCAGGGGGAGTGGGGGAGGGATCTGGGATCCCAAAGCTGGGCTCAATCCCAGGACCCTGGGATCATGACCTGAGCCAAAGGCAGACACTTAACGACTGAGCCACCCAGGCGCCCTCAGGGTCTCATTTTAGAGTACACTGGATGCTATTACACTATTTGCCTCCCTGAATTGGTCCTGGTTTTAATGGCACTTAAGATACTGGATTGAGGCTACTTTGCCCATATTTAATTCCAAGAAAGAGAGATGACTAGATGCTACTTTATATAAAAGTGAGGTGATGACTATAGAGGGAAATTTGGTCCTAGAGGCTTACATCCCGTTGCTTCCAACCATGGGTAATAATATAAGTCTAAGAATCAAGAACTCTAAGACCCTGGACTCCCAGGCATGAGTTCTTCACCACCAGAAAAACCACTAGATGGTGCTCTTAGTCATTCCTTCTAATGACACATCTGGTCCACACTGGATACCTTCTTTGCCTAGCCAAAATTTGAGTTCTAAATAGCTACTTTAAATCTTCAGATCTAGCAAGAAATAGAATTATAAGGAATCTCTTCAATATGCAGACTACTGGTATTCATTTTCAGTCATTTAGTTAGTTACAAAATTATTCCATTTTATATGCCCCTGCCTTGTCATCCACAAGCAGTCTTGAGACTAGTCTAGCCTCCTCAGCCTCTCTCTCAATCATTTGTTAATCTTTTGGTGTGTTTGCTCTTATGACTCTTTTTTCCCCTCCCCCCCTCGACAGTTCTAAATATCCCTGTAGATGTCTTCCAAATAATGCACATTTTCTGCCTTACAGTAAAAATAACTGTCTACCTAGGACAAGATTGTTCAAGGACTTATTCCCTCTGCATTTAATTTCAGGGTAGGTTTTATATTTTCATGACAGAATAAATACTTACAGCCTGACAACTTTTTAAAAAAGATTTATTTATTTTAGAGAGCACGCCCGAAGAGGCAGAAGGAGAGAGAGCATCCTGAAGCAGGCTCCCCACTGAGCAGGGACCCTGACTCGGGTCTGGATCCCAGGACCCTGAGATCATGACCTGAGCCAAAATCAGGTGTCACATGCTCAATTGACTGAGCCACCCAGGCGCTCCCTCACGACCTGACTTCTTAGCAGTTTTTGTACCCCCATACCAAACCCTGTACATCTATGTGTAGATCCTGAGGATAAAACTTTTTTGTTATATGTACAAATAATTCATGTTTTTGCCTACAAATATTCTTTATTCTCTTAAAAATTCAGAGATGGCCAATTTGGAAGACATTTTTTTGTCCTTATAATCACAGTTTACATAGCATGTATTATTTTTCACTTTCACTTTCTTCTAAATCAATTCCGACTTGTCTCCTTCCCGGTTAGGCTGATACAGCAAAGTATTACTCTGTTGTTATATATGACCTTCCCAGTAAGATCAGATCTCCCTTTCTAGTCTTTCTTTTAGGGTATTTTTAGTATATGTGCTGCTGAAGTGAGCACTCTTTTAGGGTATTTTTAAACTTTGGGTCATTTATTATTATTAAGTTCCATATTCTAGTAGAAAATAAGAGGAAATGGGGTGCCTGGGTGGCTCAGATGGTTAAGCATCTGCCTTCGGCTCAGGTCATGATCCCAGGGTCCTGGGATCGAGTCCCGCATCGGGCTCTCTGCTCCTTGGGAGCCTGCTTCTCCCTCTGCCTCTCTCTCTCTCTGTGTCTCTAAGATTTTATTTATTTATTCATTCAAAAAAAAAAAAAAGAAAATAAGAGGGAATGAGTATATCATGAAGTTATTTTGTTTTAAAAAAAGAAATGGTCCAACTGGACCATTAAGAGAAAAAAAACCCAGAAGATTTAGACTAGCTTTATTTAAAAAACAAAAACAAAAACAAAAAAACCAATTTTAGGGGCACCTGGCTGGCTCAGTTAGTAGAGCATGCAACTCTTGATCTCGGGGTTGTAAGATCGAGCCCCACGGTGGGTGTAGAGATTACTTAAAAGTAAAATACTAAAAAAAAAAAAAAAAAAACTTTAAAAAGCCTGAAAACTATTTTTTTTTCCTGGAAACTCTTTTTAAATATCTTATTGGAAGACCAGGATCAATGTGTTTTTAAAAAATATCCTTCATGGCATGGCTAAATGACACAGACACAGATATCATAATAAGAAAGTAGGCATTATTAAATAAAAATCATAAAAAGATGACCTAATGGGGTGTTCCTGGGTGACTGAGTTGGTTAAGTGTCTGTCTTTGGCTCAGGTCACGATCTCAGGGTCCTGGGATCAAGCCCTGAGTTGGGCTTCCTGCTCAGCGGGGAGTCTGCTTCTCCCTCTCCCTCTGCCCTCCCTTCACCGCTCTTGCTCTCTCTCTCTGTCTCCAATAAATAAATAAAATCTTTAAAAAAAAAGATGACCTAAGGGGAAAGAACACTGAAAGCCCCAAAATATGACAAATCATATATAAAATAAGGATCTGGATGAGCCAAGAGGGAATCTGAAGACAATACTTAAAGGGATCCCAAAAATTAGTATTCAGTTCTTTAAAACTTCAAAGGTTGAAATCTGTCTCCAGAATTATTGGGACCATTAGACAGTATTAATAGAAATGAATTATTTGTATTACTATTCATTCATTCAACACATTTACTGAATATTTCATATACACCAGACATGGATTCTATAAAGGTAAAAGAAATGATCTCTACTTCTCACAGCTTCTTGTTTAGTGGAAGAACTCACAATTTCGTTTTAATTGATGAAAACATTAGGGGTATTCTCAGCCATCCTCAACTATTTTGAAATAAATACAATATATATACAGAATGTTATAGCTTTACAGTGCATTAGCCGTATGTGGCTATTAAATTTAAATAAAAAATTTAGTACAGATAGAGAACATTGCTATTATTGCATAAAGTTCTGTTGGACAGCTCTATTTATGATCTAATCAGCAAGCTACATTATATATCAATTACCAGGACTGGATAGAATTCCTTTAGAATTTATCTGCTCATTTTTTCATTTCCTTCATTCATTTAAGAAACTTTTGTTGACTACTCATATGTCAGGCATTGTGCTAAGTGATAGGGATGTAGAAACAGAAATATATTCTCTACCCTCAGTTCATGATCAGGTGGGAAGACACAGACAGATAAACAATTATAAGATAGCAAAATGGGTGGTGTAGTTTGCCTGTGCAGAGGAAATTATAGTGAGAACACAGAGGAAGACTAACCCAGCCTGCAGGATAATGGAAGTCTTCCACTGAAGGTGAGGATTGAATGGAAGGATAAGTAAGAGTTAACTGATGGAAAAATAGAGGAGAAAGGCTGCTCCAGGCAGAAGAATCAAGATTCTGTAGAAAGAGACTGTGGTGTATGCAAGGAAGTGCTGGTAGTTTGGTATGGAAAGAGTTTAAGGTGCCCCTAGGGAAGCGGTAAGAGATGAGACTAGAGAGATAGGCAAAGGCCAGATTATAAAGGACCTTATTTGTCTTGCTTTATCGTGAAGGTGATGGGGAACCATTGAAAGATGTTAAACTCTGATGTGGCACAAATTACATTTACATCTTACATAAAACACACTGGGAGTAGTGGATGGAGAGGTGTGTGTTAGCATCCAAGCAAGAAGTGATAATAGCTTGAACTAAGGTAGAGACAGATTCAGGCTGAAGATATTTCAGAAGATAGAAACAACAGGATTGGCTGAATTTTAGTTTTAAGAAGTAAAGAAAAAAATATGAAGCCATGGAACAGATTGAATAGCATATAGTTAGAAATATCCTCTGTACCAGATGATTATCAGATTGCTAAATTGTCTCCTATCCCTAAGAAACATTTGAGGAAAAGCCCCGAGAGCTATGAACTAGTGAGTTGCACTTCCATATTGGGAGGTTCTTGTGAGAGATAGAATAAAAGGTGAGAGGTTAATACTTAATCAGATTCTGGATCAATGGATTGAATGCTAGGAGATCTGAATTAGCTATGTGATCCTGGGAGTCATTTCACTTTTAATTTTTCTAATCTGTAAAATGAAGGACTGCGTGACTTTTAAGCCAAGCCTTCAGGGGACTGGTGGAGGTATTTCAAAGGGAGTGTCTCTTCTAGCTGCTAAGCTAGCTGCTAAGATTTTATGATCCATCATCTGCATGTCCTGTTTACTAAAATAAGTTATTGTGATGATCAAAGTAGGTGGTGTGTGAGAAACTGCTTTGTAAACTATAAAGTGCTATATAAATTTATGGGGCTATTACAATTTTGACACTAAGCTCTTTGGCTTAATGCCAGGTAATGGGGCTTAAACTACAGTACCTTAAACAGGAACTGAGAGAAAAGGACATTATTTTCAGTGCAGAAAAATTCTGGAAGATAATGATTACAAGTGTAATCGAATTTGAACTTATGCCTGATACATAAAGTAAGTCTCCCTGTGTTAGAGGAAGTATTTATTTTCTGTGTATGTATATGTATATGTGGAGATGGTAAAGCTGAGCCAACATTTACAGTTTTGATTGGAGACCCCTAGGGATTCATAGTTAACTGTTACTTGGAAACAGTAGCCTGAGACTGGGGCAAGAAAGCCAACAATATGCTGGGTGGTCTTAAGAAAACTACTTTTTAAAATTTAAAAATATCTTTACTTTTAATTGGTAATTGTAATTTTGTTTATTATTTTTCAATTAAGACGTGTTGGTACTAGAGAAAGACAACTCTATTTGGAACATGGTTGGGGTGATGGGGTCACCAGAGTATGAAATTATGCCACTTTTCATTGTATGAAAAGACAATGATGTGAGTGAATTATACTAAATAATGAAAAGTATGGCTAGATTTGCTCAATAAATCTTAGCTTTCTGGAAAGGACGGCCTGAGAAAAGTGAATGTGGTCACCTATCTAATGGCCATAACTATGTACGTAGTACATAGCAGAGAACCAAGAAGTAAAAGGAAAAAATGGTGTACCTCTGACTGACAAAAAGGTTATTCCTACTCAAAAAGCACATATACTCAAAAGCATATATAGAATTCATTCACCCTATTTGTGGGAGAGTCCCTCAGGCTGTATTTGCTCGCTCTTTAGACACAATCCTAGTAGTCAGCTGACTGGCCAGCTCAAGACTGTTAAAGGCAGCATATTAATAAGATGAATGAGAGAGCAAAGAGTAAGAACTTATGTTAAAACTGCAAGATAAAAGGCAGAAAAATTACAAGAGCTAGACATAAGAACTCAAACAGCATAGCATTCTGAGCTATTTAATACAAAAAAAAAAAAGGGGAGGGGACCTAAATAATATGACAGCCCTCAGAATTAATTGTATTGTATAGAATAAAAAGCATTCTTAACAGTAATCCAGAGAATTAAGAAACGTTTAAATAATATTTAGAATACTCAGTTAAAAAAACAAAGGAAGTATTATGTTATAGTTTAAAATTTCATCAAAAATGCCTAAGATTAAAAAATTAACATTGTCTTAAAACAACAGCAACAACAAAACCTATTTTGACATCTTTACTTCCTAAAAATGCCAGATAAATTAAGCTATGCTTGGCTTTCATTTTTTTTAAATGAAATATATGGGGCGCCTGGGTGGCTCAGTCGGTTAAGCGAGTGCCTTCGGCTCAGGTCATGATCCCGGGGTCCTGGGATTGAGTCCCACATCGGGCTCCCCACTCAGCGGGAAGCCTGCTTCTCCCTCTGCCTCTGCCTGCCACTCCCCCTGCTTGTGCTCTCTCTCTCTGTCAAATAAATAAATAAAATCTTTTAAAAATTAAATTAAATATATGATTCTGAGCTTTTCTAAACTGTATTTCACACATAATGCACTAAACTTAAGAATTATTTTTGTTATTCCGAGAACTATATATACAGGGTGCACATTTAAATGGCTTCTAAAATACCGGCTTAGATAAATTCATAAATGGAAAATCTGTAATGTTTTATAGGAAAACACAGAATACTTGTAGACATTCTTACTTGTATCAGAGAAACTTGCATGTAAAATGGTAGGTCCTTTTGTGAGTCAAAAGTCTTGTCATCAAAATAACTAATACTGGAATTGTCTTCAACTTAACTAAACAAGCTTTGTTACTAGTATTATAAATTTTTAAGTGCAAGAAAATTATAGAAAAAAATCTTTTGAGGGGCGCCTGGGTGGCACAGTTGGTTAAGCCTCTGACTCTTGCTTTCAGCTCAGGTTGTGAGATCCATCCCCGAGTCCAGCTCTGCGCTCAGCATGGAGTCTGCTTAGCGTTTCTCTCTCCCTCTTCCTCTGCCCCTTCCGCCCTCCCCAAAATAAATAATCTTTAAGGAAAAAAAAAGAGAAGAAACAATCTTTTGATTCAGTTTTGTCTTAAAATATTTTTTTTAGTTTTTGAAGAGGTGGGATTCCTTTATGGAAAAAAAAATTACTAGAAGACATGAACAGACATTCCTGCATCATCTTCATTTTGCTACTTAGAACACTTTACCTGTTGTCTGCATGTAAAGCTGACTTTTTATGTGTCTGCCCATTACTGTTTTTAGCTAGAGGTAGAATTTTTATGTTTTGAAATATGTTGACAGCCATGGAATTGGTATAGTTTCAAAATGCTTCTATAATCATTCACCTAAGGCTAAGTAGAGTCGGAAAACTTTGCTTGATTGAAGTATATTACTACTCTTGAACTTTATGTGGGATAACCATTCTGAATTTATTGTAATTAAGGATTACAGTGATTAAATGGTAGATTAGAAGTTTAAAATTATTAAAATACTTGTGGTAATGGGTGTGGAGAACATTCTCAGTAGTGAAAATTAAAGGTCATAAATAGTCTTCACTTGAAATGGTTACATGTAAATATTATAATACATTTGTAATGAGTAGAAATTAATTTAGTGGTTAAATCCTTGTATATTTTACAGTCTTGTTTTTATTCTTGTGTTTTGTTTTTTCTTAATAGTGTTTGCCAGCTCTGAGCCTGTGCCGGGGCTCCAGGGGGACACCCTGCAGCTAGCATTCATTGACCTCAGACAAGTAAGATGGAAGAATGTAGTTCTCAGGTTTTGCTTTCTACTCTTGCTGTGGTTTGGGTTTTGTGTTTTGTTTTGTTTTTTTTCTTTAAATTCTACAGGAATGCTTGTTTGCCTTGAAACAATCTTTCTCTGGAAAAGTGCTTCTTTTATATGTTTGGCCCTTCTCTCTGAACTTGTATCTCTATTTGGTGTTTCAATCTCATGGAGCACTTTTATTGGTGAATATTTAACTTACTCATTACCTGCTAAGCACATGACTAAATAACTTTATACTTTGGTTTAATGACACTAGAAGTTTGAGTTATTTCTTAATGATTTCATGGTCCTATTATGAAAATTGGTGGTATAATTAGTGTCAGGACCCAAGTTAAATGTAAATGATGACAACCTAGAAAGGAGCCCCTTGCTTAAAACTGTGGTAAAGAATGCTTTTTCAATAAATTTTCTGGGGGCGCCTGGGTTGCTCAATTGGCTGGGTGTCCATCTTCGGCTCAGGTCATGATCCCAGGGTCCTGGGATTGAGCCCCGCATCGGGCTTCTTGCTCAGCGGGAGCCTGCTTCTCCCTCTCCCTCTGCCTGCCGCTCCCCCTGCTTGTGTGCTTGCTCTCTTTCTTTCTCTCTCTGTCAAATAAATAAAATCTTTAAAAATAAATAAATAAAATAAATTTTCTGTATGCCTCCACAAAAAAGGACAAAACTATTTTTAGAAAGGTAATTATACATTTATGTAATTCTTTTCTGGTCATGTAACTCTAAGTAGAGTAACAAATATAATTTTTTAATCTCTTCTGATCATTTTACTACTCTTTGACCTGTTTATTGTCATTTTCTTTATTTACTTCCTACCCTTTTTCCATCTCCCCCATATTTTTTTCTTCTTATTTGTTTCTTCCTCTTTTTTCCTCCTCCTTTTTCTTTCTTAATCCTAGGATTATAATAGAGCTGTGAGGCACAAGAGTATGGAGGAGGGGTAGATAGATCCAAGGTAGAGGGCTCAGGGGTTCAGAACTGACAACAGGATGGCTGCTGCCCTTGGCAAGAAGAACCAAATGGAGATGGAATTAGAACAAAGCCATTGTGGGTGCACCTGGCTGGCTGGTTCAGTCTGTGGAGCATTTGACTCTTGATCTTGGGGTTGTGAGTTCAAGTCCCACGTCGGGTGTAGAGATTACTTAAAAATAAAATCATAAAAATAAAAAAGCCATTGTGATATCATTCTATTAATGGTCCCATCCCCCTTGGGGATGGAGATGACTGAAGATGGGGCTTCACCGATGATGTAAATAGGCCACCACAGTGATCTTTGGAGCAGGACCAATTTGAGTAATTAAGAAGTTCTGATTTCAGTAAATGTTTGAGAATACAGCTGTTTTTGCTTTAATTCCAAGCCAGTGTTCTATAAATATGTATGAACTACTATGTACTGATTATTTGGAGAGGGATGAGATAGTTGAAATAGACACAAAAGTAATGTAAAAGAGAGTTTTGATCTTGTGGAGCTTAAAACTCTTTTAAAGAAAGAAAACTCCCACAAACCGGGTAGGAATACTTACAGGACAATGAGTCATGTGGATATAAATGATATATCTTCAACTCAGGTTTAGAAGGAAACTGAAAAAATTATTCCTATTTCCCAGTTTTTTATCTGTAAGGCACTGAACATATAAGATATATTAATATTTATTTCTATTTGTAATCAGTGCTCATGTATTATGCCAAACCAGGAACAGTGCTATGGATGACCTAGATCTGGGGATGATTAGCCTTACTAAGTTGGAGAAGATAGTAGAAAATGAAAAAGGTGGACTCTGAACTTTTATTCCAGTTTACCCGAAGATGTTCTTTCTATAGAAGGGAGATCTATTTGCTTTAGAAGGAGTTCTCTCTGTTGCAATCTTATTGCCCTGAACAAGATCTAATACAGGAAATGGAATCCTTTAGCAGACTAGAAATAGGCTTGGTTGTATGTTTCATTTCTCAATTAGGTAGATTTCCCTGTTACAAGGACATGAGTATGTTCTCCAAGTCAAAGAGTATGTAATTTGAGGATATCTCCCATTATATACAAATAATCTGTTCTCAGAAAATTTGGAATTTATTATGTGATATTTTCTCAGTTTTTTATGAATTTGTATGGTATTAACTAGTTTGTAATCACATTGTAGGATTTTGAATAGGCCCACATTTGAAATTGTGGGTAAAGATTCTGTTCTTTGATTTGTTCAAATAGGTGGTTTGTTCAATGCAGATTAAAACTCTGATCCCAGGTACTTTCTTCCTTCAAAGACAATCGACACCAAAGAAGCCTCTTTACAAGCATATGTAAAGCATTCCCTCACTAGGGAATTGTTATTAAGGCACACCAACAAGTATTAATAACCATCTCAAGTCTTTTTGGTTGAATTTACTTTTCAAGTATGTGCACTTACAGGCATTAAGCCTTGGTTGGCTTTTCCTCATCAGTGTAATTTTGACTGAGCCGAAGGCAGACGCTTAACCATCTGAGCCACCCAGGTGCCCCTTAAGAAACTTTTAAGTGAATACAAAAAAATCTATTAGAAACATTTAGAATTCTGAAATCTATTATGACACATGTAGAGCTGTTAAAGATTTATGTAGAAATACCTATTTAATATAAAACACAGTTTTAAAGTATGGTATTTAGTATTCAGTGCAAGGTACTAGTGGATAAATTTGAATGAGCTAATTTTTAATGTATTAATTATTCTAGTTTTAAAGAGGGGCTTAAAATAATTTTTCCTAATTATTGTTAAAATTTAATCATACTCTATTTTTGTATTTTGCATTCTGAAACAAGAAGGTGCAACTAATTCTTGTCTAGCTGCTGGACCACTGAGACATACTTGAATTTTTTGATTTTAGAGGCTTGGAATTAATAACTTGACAAAGAATTATTTTTCACATATATTTGTTTCTCAAATTAATTTATAAACAGTTAAGTGATGAAATGCCAAGTATGGGAATTGACTGAAAATAAAATTAGTCTTTAAAGTCTCATATGAGGTGATAGAAGTTTTTTGTATCAGATGTCTGTGTTATTTAAATAAAGATGTCTTAAAGTTTCAGTAATGTTTTAATATTCCTGACTTCATAAAGACATTTCATAGAATATTATTTTAATATTTTTATATGAAGTACTATATCACCAAACATAAAGAGGGTGCTAATACTTTTATTTACATTTTAGTTGGGTTTCTGCACTTTTCCTTCTTTTTTTTCTAGTCTGTGATCCATTTCTGTCTTAATAGTGTGGCTGACAGTTCTTTTCAAGTATACTTAGAAAGGCAAAAGAGCCCTTTTCATAGTACTTATAAGGGGTCATGCTTCTGTCTTTTAGTTTGAATTTGATACTGCTTCATGAATTGCTGGGTATGAAAGATTAGGAAGTGGGTCCAGTGGTCAAATTTTACCTGCCCACCCGGACTTTGCCCTGAGGTCAAACTCCTGATATTTGCTGTTCTGAATAGAGGAGTTGATGACAAGTATGAGCTGATACAAGAGGAAAGTTAGAACCATATCAAAGCTGAAGGCAAGAGAATTGGGACTCAATGAGAGACTGTAGCTAAAAGATGGATCATCAGAATTGCCCTCTTTTAAGGAAAAGGAAATAGCTGACCTGTGAGTGAAAAGACTTTATCATCCTGCCAATCACATGCTTGCTAATGGAAGCCAGTTATCTCAACAACATCTTAAGGTCTCCTACCCCACACACAATGCAGAGGACTAGTGGTACTGGTACTGTGTTATCTGAATATACTGTCTCAATTTTAAATGTGCTATTTTAATATGATTTGTATGTGTAAACTTTTTTTTTTAATAAGTAAACCCTATCATCCTCCTACCCCCAGTTCTGAAATTAATTCCCTGAAAGGAGGACTTTGGTATACTTACATGTGTCTATTTTCTTTTACAAAGACTATCTATTTTGTTAAATATAATCTTTCAAATGGATTTCAGATGAATATGTAAAATTCTTTTGACAAGGTATGAAAACCTTAAAAATTTCAAACTATTTTTATTATAATACTCTTTATATAGTATACAGAATTGAGTGATAATATTTTGTAACTCATTTTTTTTAAGTAAGCTTACACCCAACATGGGGCTTGAACTCATGACCCCAAGATCAAGAGTCACATGCTCTACTGACTCAGCCAGCCTGGTGCCCCTATAACTCATTCTTTTTCTTTTCTTTTCTTTTCTTTTAAGATTTTATTTATTTATTAGAGAGCAGAGTGAAAGAGAGAGAGCACAGGTGGGGGGAGTAGGGGAGAGGGAGAAGCAGGCTCCCCTCTGAGCAAGGAGCCTGACATGGGGCTCAATCCCAGGACCCCTGGACCATGACCTGAGCTGAAAGCAGATGCTTAACCACCTGAGCCACCCAGGCACCCCTGTAACTCATTCTTTTTTTTTTTTTTTTTAGATTTTATTTATTTATTTGACAGAGAGAGACAGAACGAGAGAGGGAACACAAGCAGGGGGAGTGGGAGAGGGAGAAGCAGGCCTCCCGTGGAACAGGGAGCCTGATGCGGGGCTCAATCCCAGGACCCTGGGATCATGACCTGAGCTGAAGGCAGACACTTAATGACTGAGCCACCCAGGCGCCCTGTAACTCATTCTTAATACACAGAAATATTTCACTAAATATCACTGGAAAATGAGATGTCCCATATAACCAAATTTTTGTTTTTATATAACTGAAGATTAGTTTTTAATCACCAAAATTTTTAAGATGTAGCCAATTTTGTGGGAAACTTCAAAATATATATCTTACCTTTTTAGCTTCTTACTGAACATAATTCTCACAGTAGATTGAGCATCCATGGCTTACTAATCCTAATACTAAAGCCTCTTTACCTGATTCTATTTCACTTTGTGATAAGTTAGACTGATAAGATATATCATTGCTGCATTCAACAATATCTTGATAATCTTTTGGCAATATGAAGAATTTTAGGTAGGTTGGATGATAATGCAGTTAGGTGGATTTGAGGCTAATAAAACAATCTCTTGGGGCACCTGGCTGGCTCATTTGGTAGAGCATGTAACTCTTGATATCAGGGTCATGAGTTCAAACCCCACATTGGGCGTGGAGCCTACTTAAAAAAAAATAAATCAAAATAAAACAATCATTTGCCCACAGAAGTTGGAAGTTGTATCATCATCACCCCAGAGCAGTATTTCTCAAAGTGTCTTTCCAGGAACAGTGATTTCTCAAGATGAAAAAAGATGTCTTTAAAGGCATTTCTAAGTCAGACAAGTTTGGGAAACACTTTATACTCTAATTCCCTCCTAGAATTGCATGTGCATTAGAATTGTAAGGACTGAGAAATTCTCTGGTAACCCAGCATTTCCCAAACTCATCACAGAACCCCTCCCTCACTTATTTTGGGATGTATTACATGAAACATACTTGGGAAATGCTTCAAGACTCTGGCATCACCTTCTAGATGTCTATCTTTGATAGTTTGGAATCAACATATTTTTAAAATAATGACTTGGATAATAAATACATAGAAGAAATATGAATTATTTGTATAGATGACACAAAGCTAAGAGAGTTACCTGTAGAATCAACATGCTGTTAGTGATAAGTGAACATGCTGCTTGAGTGATAAGTGAAAGCCAACAAGGTTAAATTTAGTAAGGAAAATATTAAACTTTTTTTGGGTGGGGGGGAGTAATTTCTACACCCAACATGGGCTCAAACTCACAACCCTGGGATCAGGAGTTGCATACTCTTCCAACTGAGCCATGCAGGCACCCCCTGTATTTAATATTTTTAAATTTAACTTAAAAAAATACAAGATGTAGGAAATCTGACTTACAATATGGAAAAGATCTGGTAGATATAGTTAACCTCCAAATGAACCAACAGTTTGCTGGGAATTCTTAGACTGCATTCATGTAAGGGTGATATTTGGGTTAGACCACTGTGTTTTGGGGCTGTTAAGACTGTGCCTTGAGTATTGCATGGTGATTTAGACACAATTGGAGAGCACATAGAATTCCAACTCTAAGTGATGGATCAGATGCCTTGTCATAGGAAGAGCCTTTTAAAAGCCTGGGAATATACAGTCTAAAGCCTTACAGGAAAAATCAAATATGTGGTTCCTATTAGCCTAGATATGAGTCAGGTATACTGTTTTTTTCTTCCTATTACAATCCTGTGCCATGAAAATGACCTCGTAATATTCCTTTCCCCATCTAGGATTAGATCTTTTCCTTCCTTCCTTCCTTCCTTCCTTCCTTCCTCCCTTCCTTCCTTCCTCCCTCCCTCCCTCCCTCCCTCCCTCCCTCCCTCCCTCTCTCTTTCTCTCTTTTCTTTCTTTCTCCATGCCCAGTGTGGGGCTTGAACTCATGACCCTGAGATCAAGAGTCACATGCTTTACTGACTGAGCCAGACAGGTGCCCCAGATCTTGTTTTCAAGTATTTGATTTTGGGCAAACTAGGGGAAAGAGGAAAACTTGACCAGTAAGTACCTCAAAAGAGATCCTATCCCTTACTCTTCTTTCAGCCATTACCCTTCTCCCTCTCAAAGGGTAACCACTATCACAACCTCTAACACCACAGATAAATTCAACCTGATTTTGAACTTTGTATACATGAAATCATGTAGTATTAATTTTTAAGAAGGTTCTACCTTCTTTAGCTCAATATGTTTGTGAAATCTATCCATGTTGTTACATGTAGTTGTGGTTCTTTCATTCCCTTTGCTGTGTAGTCTGCCATTATACAAATATACCATAATTTATACATTCTACTATTAATAAGACATATGAGTTAATTTCAATTTTACTGTTACAAATTGGGCTAACATGAACATTTGTTTGTGTGTCTTTTGGTGAACATATGCACACATTTCTGTTAAGGTGTCTACCTAGGAGTGGAATTGCTAAGTCAGGGGGTATGTATATGATCAGTTATAATAGATACTGTGAAGCAGTTTTCCACAAGAGTGCTAGTTTATACTTCAGCCAGCAGTGTAGAAGAATTCTTGTTGCTCTATATCCTTGTCATCAGTTGGTATTATCTGTCTCTTCCTTTTTAGCCATTCCAGTGGGTATATAGTAGTTTTATATTGTGGTTTTAATCTGCACTTTTTAATTTGACTTATAAAATTGAATCCCTTTTCATTATATTATTGTCCGCTTGAATATCCTCTTTTGTGAATAACCTGTGCAGGGTTTTTTTTTTTTTTTTTTTTACCATTTTTTCTATTGTCTACCTCTTACTGATTTGTAGAGGTTCTCTGTATATTCTGAATGTGAGTCCTCTGTCAAATATATGTAATTGCAAATATCTTCTGCTCTGTGGCTTGTCTGTTTACTCTTAGTTCTGTCTTTTGATGAATAGAAGTTCATGCTTTTAATGAAATGCAATTTATCCCTTTATGGTTAGTTCTTATTAATGTCCTGTTTAAGAAGTCTTTGCCTGTCCCTGAAATTATAAAGATATTTTTCTATGTTTTCTTCTAAAAGTTTTATTGTTTTACCATTCACATTTAGGTTTATAGTCCATCTGGAATTGATTTGTGTGTATGGTGTGGAATGGAGGTTCAAGATTCATTTTGTTTGTATGGTTATCCAGTTGACTCAGCACCAGTTTTTGAAAAGAACTGGATCTCATAGCATTTTAATGTAAAGTAATTATAAAACACAAGACTGTGAGACATAAATGATATGTGCTTCTAATGTACAAGTAAATGGTTCCTATTGCCTTCCAGTTAACTATATGCTTATATTTCATGGTGCATGCCATTCCTCATTAGCAAATTAGTTGTAGGTTTGAGGTTTTTTTTAATACCAGCCTGACTATAGTCTTAACCACATCAAAGGTATTTTTAAAAACAAAACAATTCTAGAGTAAGTATTCATAACAATATGGGCAATATATAAGGAAAAAAGCTAAATTACAAGCCCATGAGGACAAGAATCTTGCCCTTTTTTGTCCACTGCTATACATCCATTGCCTAAATGCTATTCTTAGCACATAGTGAACAATTAATAAATGTTGAATAAGTGAATACAAATTTTCTAGCTATACTCAAAAGCATTTTTTTGGAGTACAGAAACACCTTTCTTAGGAATTGAGATATTCTATATAAGTTCATGTTCTATATAAACATTCTTCAAAAGCAGTAAGTTTTATTTTTCTATTTCAATTTTTGATGAGTATTTCTAAAAATCCATGACGCATTTCTGTGCTTTCTCAAGTAAACATTATATTATATTATAACATTTCTTGATTTATCTCAGTCATCATTAGGGATACTAAAATAGTAATATAGGTTATTTCTAAGAAATGTTATCACTCCAAAACCAACTGCTTATTGTTTTATGGATAAAGAAATATTCTGGGTAGGAGAATTACAGGAATTTAGACAAAGGCAATATACACCTTAATTAAGTGATCAGCAATGACCAAATATAAAACAAATAAAGGAGCATTTATTAAACTACTATTGTTTAGAACATTGAATCATGAAGAAAGTAGATTATGACAAATAAATTGAGGAAATCCTACATATTTTGTCCCTCTCTTCTCTTGTAAGTTCAAAATTTCATTAGCACGTTAAAGGCTTTGAGAAGTCTCAGAGTAAAGGTGTATTCCCTTTTTCCCCCAAACCTGTTTGAGTACTGAATACTTTTCAGAAATGAAAATCTCTTACTGTCTTGTGAAACAGTGTTCTATAGCCTACAGTTTAATACTGAATTACCTGGACCACTGTTGCATTACTTTAATCTATAGATTCCTAGAACTATCTGGTGAAAACAGAAGGCTATGATAACAAATAGATAAGTCTTTCAGTAGATAGATGAAATTTAAATATTAAAATACAAATAATAAAAAGATGAAAAATAGTAAGTTTTCAACAATAACTTGTTGAACTTCTTTTAAAAAAAAAAAAAACATTTGGAGGATTTTATGAAGGGTGATAATTACCAGAGGATTAATGCTGCTTAGATGCAGCAAACCAGTCATACAGAATAACTTGTTTTTAAGAAGCCTGAAACAGTAACACAAGGTTGCTTATGAAGAATGAAAAGATTTAAGTGGGAAATTAAACTACCAGCTCATGTGGAGTTCAAATTCTAACAGTTGTCAGGTTCCTTAGTGAATCAAGACTATTGTTACTGAGCCACAGTATGCATAATTGGATGAAAATAAAGGATATATTTGCTACTTTTTATCTTTAATACACTGTAAGTGAGATGGGAGAAATTTGAAGGAGAGATCTTCTGATAAAATGATCAAGGTAAGTTCTATATTTTGTTGTAAAGAATGTCTTTTAGTATTAAAAAGGAAATATAATTGAAGTGACTTTTTTCAGGTTAATTGCACCTTTCCTTAAGACAGAAAATCTAACACTTGCCATAAAAAGAACATTAAAACAAAGCCAAAACTGCCACAAAGAAAATAGTATTACTATTTAGTGATACTAAAAATATGATGAAAAAAGTTCTCAGTCCTTTAGAACTTACAGAAATTTTTTGCCCAGATAGTTTACTTCACACATTAGCTTAGCTGAAAGCACCTATAGCTCCAAAAAGAGAAGGGGTAGAGGACAAAAGCTACTTTGTTCACCTGATCTTTTTTACCTGACACCAAGTCCTCCCTGGCAGGCAAAGGAGGAGTTTTACACCTAAAAATATTCTTTACCTTCTATTACTTTAATCTGACAATTTAAAGAATACATTTTTGGGGTGCTTGGGTGGCTCAGTCAGTTAAGTGGCTGACTCTTGATTTTAGCTCAGGTCATGATCAAGGTCCTGGGATCAAGCCCTGTGTCAGGCTCCACGCTCAGCAGGAAGTCGGCTTCAGGATTCAGTCTCTCCCTCTGCCCCTACCCCTGCTCGTGCTCTCTCTCTCTAAAATGAATAAATAAATCATTTAAAATTATGCCTTCTTTCAAAAGAAATAAAGAGTACATTTTTAAAAGTCATTTTGTGACCCTACACATGCATCTTTTTATTAATGGTACCCACAGAAGTTTCTCTTCCTTCAGAAGAGTTCATGGACCATTCTGAATATTAAATCAATTCTTTTTAGTTTAGTTTTCCTTTCTTAAGTATGCTCCACGCCCATTGTGGGGTTCGAACTCATGACCCTGAGATCAAGAGTCGCATGCTCTACTGACTGGGCCAGCCAGGCACCCCAGGTTAGTTCTTTTTTTTTTTCTTTTTTAACTTTATCAGTTCCTGGAACTTGACTTGTTCTTTCTATATCCTGATCCAGTATGATCTCATTTAGTTGGAACAACAGTTTGGTCTATGCTGTTTTTTAAAGAGGCAACTGTAAACATCTCCCTTCACAAATCTGTTTTCTTACAATATATGTCATCACCACATATAGCCGTTTTTTTTCATGATGAATTGCAAATCTAGGTTTCTCAATACAATATGCTACATGAGAAGACTAAGCAGCCATTAGCCATGGTTATTCTTTATTTAACTTTTTTTTATATTCTATTACTTTGTAGAGAAATCTGTTAGGAATGATTTGTAGCTTTGTATTGATTTTCTTTTTACTCTCAACCTTTAACTTCATTGACAGGAATTGATTAAATGTAGCTTGCATTGCATAAAGGCCCTTACGTGCCTATGGATCAGGGATTCTAATCTGGGAGCCACAGATTGATTTTAGGAGGTTCATGCAAAATTTTGTTTGTATGTGCATTTTACTGAGAAGAGGGTCCAGTGTTTTCAGATTTTCAAAGGCATTTTATGTGACCCAACAGCAGTTATTCAGCGACCACTGCTCTAGGGAAACCGAAAGCTGTCCAGATTAAGCCAGATCACCAAGAGCTGTTCTATTTTCAGATAGTTCTTCATTTACTGAACAAATATTTGAGCACCTGCTCTGGGCACTGTTTTAAGTCCTGGAGATACAGTGGTGAACAAGATAGGCAAGATCCTTGCTCTCACAATCTCATTTTGTTGAAGGAAAATCCACAACAAACAGTGATGATTTCTAAATAGTTTTAGATAGTTTCAAATAGATTTAGATCATGTGAGAAAAACAAAACAGGTTAATGTTATAATGACTGGGAGTAAGGTGGACCACTTTGTATTGGGTTATCAGGGAAGACATTTAAGGAGGTGACATTTGAGTAGATATGTGAATGAAGTTGGGAGATATGGGGAAATAGCATTCCTGGCAGCAGAAGGAGGAGCAAGTGCAAAGTCCTAAGGTGCTGTCAAGAAAGAGAAAGGGTAATAGTATAGCTTTAAAGTAGTGAGCAAGGGAAAGAGAAGTGCAAATGAAATTGGGAAGATTATCAGAGCCAGGTCATGTAGGGCCTTGAGGGCCTTGTTAAGTAGTTTGGCATGTTAATTAAGTATGATGAGAAACCATTCAAGGGTTTTAAACAAGTTAATATCATACTCTGATTTACATCTTTAAAATATTATTCTGGGGGCATCTGGGTGGCTCATTCAGTTGAGCTTCAACTCTTGATTTTGGCTCAGGTCATGATGATCTCATGGGTTGTGAGATTGAGCCCACATCGGGCTCCGTGCTTAGTATGGAGTCTGCTGAAGATTCTCTTCCTTTGTCCTTCCCCCCACTTTCTCTCTGTCTCTCTCTCAAATAAATAAATCTTAAAAAAAAAAAAAAGAGTATCCTGGCTGCTCTGAAGAGAATAGATTGAAAATGGACAAAATTAGAATCAGGATGAACAGATGATGATTTTGGTAGTCTAGGCTACTGATGATTGATTGCTGTTAATTACTGATGATGTAGTTCACAATATTTCACAGTGCCTTCTTCATGTGGACTCAGAAGTTGCTGTTTACAGTATTAGAAATAGTTGAATTTATCCTGAGTAAATAGTATTCTAGTAACTAGAATACTGTGAGTTATCTAACTAAATACATTTTCTTCATTTTGAAGCTAGAAAACTCAGTTATATAGCATAACATCACATGCATTTTATGTACTAACCTCATCTTCTACCTTCACTTTCTCTTGGCCCTGAGTTTTCTCAGTTATTAAGTTGTGTTTATCTTGCAAGTATTTTTATAAGTTGCCTTTTAAAACCCTTTGGAAGAAGACAGTATGAAATAAATTAAGCATTTGTTAATGGAATACTAAAACTGTTTGCTGTAAAAAGCATTATATATGTGTGGATTTTTCATTTATTCCTTCTTTAACTCATTCATTTATTCAACAAATGTTTATTAAATGCCTACCACTTAGGAAACAGAATTGAACAGTAGACAATAAAATAAGAATTAGACAATTTGAGAGGTCAATGAAGATAAAGTTGAAGACTAGTAGATTCAGAAAGATATCTTGTAGTAGATTCAGAAAGATATCTTGGCTAAAGGATAGAAATTAAGGAATGTAAAAAGAAAGCCACTGAAGTATCCAAATGGTGTGTTGACGAGGACACTCTTTTGTAGGAAATCAGGAAATGGAATGGAGTCCTACTTCTCTTCGTAACTCTTGTATGAGCTCGGCAAACTGTTTCCTGAACTGTTTCACTATATATTTTAATGGCTTAATGAAATCTGTGAGGAAAAATATTGTACAGTTTACTTCTGAGAGATGTTTTTCATGGGGTGCTTAATCTTCATTGCTAAAATTGGTGAATTATGTGAAGCTTGCATTGCACAAATGTCATTAATTGACTGAGCCAGCAGTTACCATCTCTTTGTACTTACCACACTTCATGAAGGTGATGGTGAGGCTGGTGTGCCAGATCTACGTAATGGTGAACTAAGAGGAGCATAGTTCTTGTAACAGTATTGTTTGGTAAGGGAAATACTCTGGAAACCCACATCCTTGTTCTCATTATTCCCCTCACTTAACTTACTTTCACCCTTTTATACATAATCTGATCACCCCCTCTCCAAACTTGTAAAGTTTAGGAAAGAAGTTCAGATACACTTCACCAAAGAAAGATAGATGAACCATGATAAATATATATACTTGTGTTTGACTCAAAATGAACAACTTTGGAGTCTACCTAAAGGGACATGAATAAGACTTGGAAGTTACGAAGGAATTGTTTGGCCATAATTCTTGCTGTGGAGACTGAGCGTCTGCCAAGACTTTACTTTGAAATTTCTGTCTTCTGTTTCTAATCTTAAGGCATCATAACATACAATTCTTTTGCCACTAGTCCAGTTTGTTCTTTTATGATGAGGAAGGAGGCACTTTTAAATAACAATTATTTCCACTATAATTAAACAAATCTTCTTTTGTTTGCATTATATTTGTTACTCTATTGTATACACACTCTGCTTGCTTAAACTTGCCCCTGTGACTACTTCACAGGAACTTTCTTTAGAAGTTTTAAAGTCTTTGACTTCTTAAAGTATTAATGGGATTTGCCAAAGTTGTAGTATCCGAATGCTTGACTAGATACAGTAGCAGGACAACAAGCTTGTTCACACAGCTCCTCCAGCAAGCATTTTTTTCTTTAGACAATCCTAAATTCATTTGAAGTGCCAAAGAATTAAAGGAAGACGTCTTTGGGTTTACTCTTGAATATAACAAGACCAGACATCTCACAAAGTTTACCTTAAGGTCCAGATATTAGAAAAGTATGCTGCCCTTTGCAAGAGCTTGGATTATGAAGGATTAGTCTGAACCTAAATGACTTTTGCCTTTTTTGTCCCTTTTTGTTCCAGTGACATAATTCTGGAGGCTTACAGTTGACGTGCTTAACTACATATATGACTTATGCTCATACTTTCAGTTATTAATATAAATTTTGAACTTATATATTTTTGTGATTATTTTGAGAGTAAAGTTAGAGCTGTTTTGTAATTTGGAAAATTGCCCTCTAAAATGATATTTTGAAAACCAGAAAAACAAAAAAGCAAACACCATAACAGTTACAAAAATAATACATGCTCGCTGTTTTTTCTTACTTAATTTTAAGTAATTACAGACTGACAGGAAGTTACAAATATAGTTCCGTTAGGTCCCATGTATATTTTATCCAGCTTGCCCCCATTGTGACTTTTATACAACTACCTACAGTTGTCAAAATCAGGAAAATGACATTGCATGTTCACTATCTAAAACAAAAACCCAAACATGTAAAAATGTATAAAGAGAAAGCTCTCATTTTTTCCTCTTCTTCAATCAGTCATCATTGTGTTTCCCTGCAGATCTTTTAAAATATACATTTAGTGGCACCTGTCTGGCTCAGTTGGTAGAGCATGTGACTCTGGATCTTGGGATCATGAGTTCAGGCCCCACGTTGGGTGTAGAGCTTACTGAAAAAATAATAAAAAAAGATAATAAAATGTACATTTAAACACACACAAAAGCACCTACTTGTGTGCACACGTGTAGAATTGTTTGCTTTGGGGAGATAAGAGGATCGTTTATGCTATAAGCTACATTTTCCCTGTAACACTACATGATTTCATATTGATAAATATAGATGTTTCATTCTTTCTCATTTCTTCATAATGTTCTATAGTATAAATATGCTGTAATTTATTTAATAAACCCCCTTTTGTTGGACATGTATGGACTCTCCATTTTTTCTACACATAAATAATGCTGCAGTTAGTATCCTTATACAGATACATTGAGCACTTGTATAAGTATTTCTCTAGGCCTTTAAAAGTGGAATTACTGAGTACTATGAAAATAGCACTCAAAAAAATTGTACGTCAGAATTATTTTTAAGAGAAGTACTTAGCAATATGACACTAAACAAAAGTAACAGATTAATGAGAAAAAATTATTCATGTAAGTGTGTATTTGGGCAAATATGGAATATTTCTTATTTATAATATAAACATTATATTGTGATTAATTTTGAGGTAAATTTTCAGTGTGTTACACAAGGAGTAAATTTTTGTCTCCATAGACTGGGAATTATAAGCTGGTGTATAATGTAAAGAGAGGCAGTCACAAATTTAAATGTTTTTAATCATCAATATTCTTTCTAATTTTTTCACTGAAAGGGATAGGTTAAAATTTTTAGAATAGTCTACTAGCAATGAAGGATAATAGTAATAGCTGGCCTTTATAAATATACACCCATTAAACTAATTATTAGATATAAACTCAGTATTGGCACTATTCAACAGGGAACTTTATTCTTCTCTCAACATTAATTTCACATATTTGCCAAACTCCCTATTATTCTTGTATAAGATATATTTTTCCCTAATAATTGTTTTCTTTTTTTGAATGGAAACATTTTTTTCTATTATAGATTTCTTTGAGTTGGGAGGATAGATTATGAGAAGTTTAAATATTTAAATGCTTTGTCAGAAAAACAGCAATAATTATTGCACTCTTTAACATACTAATGAGTATTCTAACCAAAAACACCATATTCACCATATGATCTTTTTTGCTGTGTAAGACAAAATTCCCTACACTGCCTTTACAATATTTGCCATATCCAGTGTGAATCTTACAACAGTGTTCTAAAAAACTTTACCAAGAGTTCCTTTTGAAAGCAGATTGGTTATACATACAAATAAAAGGAAATCTTGTATAAATTAAGCCATTCTAATCTGGTTGTTTTAAGCACTTAACTTATAAATTGAGGAAATTAGATCCTAATCCTACTTTACATATAAATTTGAACAAGACACTTAATCTCTCTGAAGCTCAGTTTCCCTTTTATAAAGTATAGAAAAGCCTGTACTTCACTGGAATGAGATGTTCAAGTGAAAAGTTGTACACAAATACAACTAATGGTCTAAAATGGAGATAAAGAAAAATTAACCGTAGGTGATTAGTGAACTTTGTGTAGAGACTCTATCAGTCTCTCAGGGTCCATTGAAGGTAATCTGTGTGTGTGAAAGGGTCCCAGACTCAAACAATATTTATGCAAAGGTTTTCCAGTGGTTTAAATTAGAAGCTTTTTCTTGTGCATTAATCTCTCTGATTTTCCTTTTGTTGCAGAAAAGACACAGTCCTTAAACCTTTTCGGCTTCTCAGAGTGTTCTATGAAATACAATTTAGTTCAGTTCAACAAGCTTTTATTGAGTATCCTGAGGGAGAAGTAAGAGCTATTATTATCTTTGCCCTTAAAGGACTCATAAGTTGGTTAGAAAGTGAAAACAAACATACCCCCAAAACTAGGTACATGTACATACTCCATGCTTTAGGAGTGAAATTTTGGGGGCCAACAGAGCCACCCATCCTCATATTTAGATGGCTGAGAGACCTCAACACTGCTAACATTCAGGTAGCATTCAGAAGGGGTACATTCCATGTCCTATATCTATAAAACCATATACTAAAAGAAATTTAGTGGGTTTTTGTTCAGTAGTGACTTTTTAAGAGCCAAGCGGATATGTGTCATCATGAAAATTTTTACTAATATATATTGAAAGGATAATTGCTGAAAGGATTATTTGATTTTTTCTTTTTTAATATTTTATTTATTTATTTGACAGAGAGACAGCGAGAGAGGGAACACAAGCAGGGCAAGTAGGAGAGGAAGAAGCAGGCCTCCCTCCAAGCAGGGAGCCTGACGCAGGGCTTGATCCCAGGACCCTGGGATCATGACCTGGGCTGAAGGCAGACGCTTAACGACTGAGCCACCCAGGCGCCCCGGGATTATTTGGTTTGGGAATAATTTATAATATTTTTTTCCTGAACTTCCTTCTTAGGTGTACATTACAATGCTTTAGTACTTAACAGTAAGTGACAGTTTAGTCCCTAGAGTGTTTTCAATTTATAGTTCTTTCTTTGACTTTCTTTCAGTTACCTTCAGTCTTTGATTCAGTGATTTTCATGGTCATGAAATCCTAAGACTTGAGAATTGGAAGATGCTTAAGACAATCTAACCAAACCTCCTACAAACTCTGCCCTTAACCAGGGCCCTTGCTGCTGCTCCTGATGTCTTGAGAAAGTCCATGTTCAAATAGAGGCTTCTTTGCCCTTTTGAAAAACCTCATGACAGCCTTCATCATTTCTTCCTGAGAGCTGGTGTTTCTAGAAGATTAAAATGTTTGTGGCACCTGGGTGGCTCAGTCAGTTAAGCGTCTACCTTCAGCTCAGGTCATGATCCCAGTGTCCTGGGATTGAGCTCCACATCGGGCTCCCTGCTGAGTGGGGAGTCTGCTTCTCCCCTGCCTGTCATTCCCCCTGCTTGTGCTTGCTCTCTCCCTCTCTCTCTGTGTGTCAAATAAATAAATAAAATCTTAAAAAAAAAAAAAAAGATTAAAATGTTTGATTATTCATTCAAGTGAGGTACTTTCTCCCTACTCTTTCCGCATCTTACTCCACTCCTGGTCTCCCGCCGACCTTTTTACTGTCTCATTCACTCATTGTTTTGTTTACTGTGTATCTTCACTTCTACTCCTCTTAGGGTATGCCATCATGAAGACATTCCAACGTAAATGGCCCTACAACTTCAGTGCTTTGGCAGACTGTTTTCCTCCCCTCTCATCTTAGAATCCTGAGGGTACGCTAACCCAGGAGCCCTCTAGTGGGAGCTAAGCATCCTTTCACAGGCTACACAGCATGAATGAGATCCTGTTCTCCTAATACCGCAATTTCCATTTGTAGACCATTGTTCTTCCACTCTTGAGTGAAAGCTCCAGCCCCTTTGAGCCTCCTTCATTCATCTCTGTCACCACCAGTCTATCACTGTGACTTTTTTGTTTGTTTTTTAAAAAAGATTTTATTTTTTAAATCATCTCTACATCCAAAGTAGGGCTCACAACCCTGAGATCAAGAGCCACGTGCCCCACTGACAGAGCCAGCCAGGTGCCCCTCACTGTTGCTTTTGCAGTCGAACACTTTATCTATATTTACATGCATCCTCATTTTCCTTCCTCAGACTCATGTAATATAGGTAGCCATTTTATTCACGGTTTTCTCATCTTCCAATGTCCGTGACCTCATCTTTCTATGGGACTTGTTTCATTATTCATCTGCCTTTCCTCCACTTTATCCTTTCCATAAATACCTTAGCCTAAAAACATGTTCAAATCTTTCCTACCTGAGAGAGAGAGAGAGGGCGGGCAGGGAGATATCTTCTCTAGTCTCATTCTAACATGTACAGTCTCTTTTTTCTTTTCTCCTTTGTATCCTCATTCCTTAAAAGAATTGTTTATAATTATTTCCTCATATCTCCTTCATTCCTCAGTCCACTCTCTGCTTTGCCACAGTGCTCAACCATCATTCACTTAGGTCACCAGGGAGGGCCAGAAGACCTTTTTATCCCTTATTTTATTGGTTCTTTCTGCTGGGTTTGATAATGTTGATCAAATCCTCTTTAAAATTCTCTCTTCTTCGGGGTGCCTGGGTGGCTCAGCTGGTTAAGCATCTGCCTTCAGCTCAGGTCATGAACCCAGGGTCTTGGGATTAAGCCCCACATCGAACCTGCTTTTCCCTCTCTCTCTGCTGCTCCCCCTGCTTTTGCTCACTTTTTGTCAAATAAATAAATAAAATCTTAAAAAAAAATTCTCATCTTCAAAGGCTATATTCTCTTAACATTCTTTTTATGTCTTTTTTGTGGCTTCCTTTTTCTGCCCCCTAAATGTTGGTATCCCTGAGGTTTTTGTGCTTAGAACTCTGCTCTGTATACACTCAGCCAGGGTGAACTCATCCACTCTCCATCAAATCTCTGGCACAAATGCTGTATGCCCTAGATATGTATGCAGTTGCTTGGTAGACATTCCCACTGGGATGTGTGTCCCACATCCTATGTGGCCAAAGCTGTCAACACATTATCTTCCCTCATTCTCAGATCAGATCTTTTCATGTTCTCTGTTACGGTTGATGGCATCACTCTGCCATGCCCCACATTCAATCATCATGGCCTAGGGAATTTTCCTCCTAAATATTTCTCAAACCCATCCTCTTCTTTCCTTCTAATTACCTGCCTACTACCTGTCCATCCTCCTCTCTCTCCCCCCATAAGCACAACTGTTTCTCATCTTTGTGCCTTTTCTTATGCTGTCCCATTTGCTTGAAATACCACTGCCTTTCTCTTGATTAACTCCTTTTTTAAAAAGATTTTTATTTAGTTATTTTAGAGAGAGAGAAAGCTCAAGTGGGGGGAGAAGCAGAGAGAGAGAGAATCTCAAACAGACTCCACGCTGGGTGTGGTGCCTGACACAGGGCTCAGTCTCACAACCCTGAGACCACAACCTGTGTTGAAACCAAGAGTCAGACGCTCAACCAACTGAGCCACCCAGACGCCCCATGATTAACTCCTTTTTGAGACTCAGTTTAGGTACTACCTCAGATGCCTTCTCGGGTTTACCTCTCACCCCCCAAACAAGATTGGATGCTCTAATAATAGCCTGTACATAACTCCATCAGTGTAATTAGCATTTTAGTTCATAATTAGGCTTTTGTGAATATCTCTTCCATTACACTGAAGAACTCCTTGAATCCAAAGACTGGGTCATCATCATCTTTTCATTGCTAGTGTCAAATTGAGTGCTTGTCACATGCAAATATGACCCCTTCATTTTACAGAACAGGAAGTGGAGACCCAGAGTTTATCACTCCCTTAAATGAACAATTCAAAATGAAAGTAGTTTGATTAAAAAAAAAAAATTTTAAAACTGAGTTGGGAGGGAATTTAGTAGGGCATGGGATACGTACACTATTGGTGTCATAAGAAACAGTACTTTTTTCCAAGTGAAATATAATTGGATAAGCAAATAATATCCATAGAATATTGATTAGGTGAGGCATTGGAGGGGCTTGATTTTTCCCAAGTGGTTACAGTTTCTAACATTCTGAAGCACTGTGACCAAGTAGCAGGTATTTAAAAATTATTCTTAAAAAAGGGGTGCCTGGGTGGCATAGTCGGTTGAGTGTCCAACTCTTGGTTTCAGCTCAGGTCGTGATCTCGGGGTCCTGAGATTGAGCCTAGTGTCAGGCTTTGTGCTCAGCATGGAGTCTGCTTGAGATTCTCTCTTCCTCTCCCTTAGCCTCTACCCCTGCTCTCTCTCGTGCACTCTCCCTCTCAAGTGAATGAATAAAGCTTTTTTAAAAAATTATTCTGGGGACACCTGGGTGGCTCAGTTGGTTAAGCGGCTGCTTTCGGCTCAGGTCATGATCTCAGTGTCCTGGCATCGAGTCCTGCATCAGGCTCCTGCTTCTCCCTCTGCTGTTCCCCCTGCTTGTTCTTTCTCTTCCTCTCTCTCTCTGACAAATAAATAAATAAAATCTTTTAAAAAAAATAAAAAATAAAAAAATTATTCTGGAAAAAAAGAAAAACTGACTCATTCTAAGTTGTAGTGTTTGTTGAGTGTTTCCTTAAAATCATTGAATACTCTGTTATTACCCCAGAGTCTTATTAAGAATGAAATTCCTTTTATGGTGCACCTGGCTGGCTCGGTCTGTAGAGCATGCAGCTCTTGATCTCAAGGGTGGGAGTTTGAGCCCCAAGTCGGGTGTAGAGATTACTTAAATAAATAAAACTTTAAAAGTATTTTATTAGGGGCACCTGGGTGGCTCAATCGATTAAGCGTCTGCCTTCAGCTCAGGTCATGATCCCAGGGTCCCCTTCTTCCTCTCCCTTTGCTGCTGCCACTCCCCCTGCTTGTGATCTCTCTCTCTGTCAAATAAAATCTTAAAAATACATATATTTTTAAAAATTAATTTATTTTCAACCAATCTGTAAATATTTAATACTTCCAACTTTCTTACCTGTTTGTTATCCCTCTCTCCCCTTCTTTGTCCTCCTAATTATCAACAAACTTTACCCCCTCAACTGTTTTGAGGGTGCTGGGCCAAGTTCTGTTTTATGTATTACAAGGAAGAAACTCTTATGGCTTGAGTTTTTTCTGATGACCTGATGTACAATGTTAATGCAAAGTGTCAGTGGAAACAATTATTTTAACAGGATGACACAGCCTATTTTGCTTACAGATGTCCTAACTTCCTGTTTAGGTTATCCAGAGGTCAGGTAGGGATTTCTTTTTGCACTCCCATTATACAGATTCATATCATTCAAGCATTGTAGGACTTAGATCACAATCTATTTAATTCCACTGGCTGCATTCATCTTCCCAAGAAGATAAGTCCTTCCCCTCCTGTTTTTATTTAGTTTCTCTTTTTATATTTTAATTCTGTAACCTGTAGTGAAGGTGTGACGCCAGTGGGTCTTTACCCATAGATGCTTTTTAACTAAGCTTCATCTTAAAGTTTGTTGCCCATTTTGAAGTTCATGTGGATACCTGCATTAGTCAAATTGTCACAGTGTTGTCACTGTTCCCCTGCCCCAGAAGTCTAATAACTAAGCACTCAGGCATGCATCAAGCCCCAGAGGAAGCCATGGCTACCTGCTGTGTACTCTTACCTAGTAAATCAGCTTCAGTGTATTTGATAACTGCCCTTTTTTTCAAATTTAATTATGCCTTGAGGCTGTGGAAAAACTGAATTTATCTGTTGAACCAAACTAAGCAGCAAGTGTTCTGACATGTTTATTGAGCAAATTAATATACCCGACAAAAGGGAATTACATATACAATCAGGCTTGGAAGTAACTGGATAATTAAGGGTTAATAAATTGTCTAGCATAAAAGAAGTGCCTTTTAGATTCTGGAAAAGTAAACTAAATACATACCTTTTAAAATTGTTTGAATAAAGATTACAAAATCTTTATTTTTAAGATTTGGAAGAAAGATGAATGAGGATCCATTCCCCCTTAAATACAAATACTCAGTGAGATAGTGTAATATTCTTTGTCTTAAATGGAGACCACAGAGATTCTTATTTTCTGTATTTCCATCATGCTAAGTATGGTAGTCTAGCTAACTCTTCATTCCTTGGGAACCCATGGCAAAATGGTAATACACCTATATTTATATTTTAGGACATAAAACTGAGACCGTATCTCTAGAAAGCAGAACAAATGAGATACACATCTGAAATTAAATTCCCCATTTCAGCAGAGTAAGTCTAGTTATGCAGTGACTGGAACAGGGTCTCCACTTTTGTCACTGCCTTACTAAGGTATTACCATAGAAACTATCCTCCTTTTCCTCCTGTAGTTGTTGGAATTTAATGGTCTTGGTTTGTTTTATTTATCTCAAATGGCCTGAGTTCCATTTTAAAGAATATAATGATAAGATGACTCTAGGGGCGAAGTATCTGATTTTAATTTTAGTTTAGCTTTGTCTTTTCAAAAGCCAAAAGTCTGTATTTATAACTAATGGCAAATTATAAACTATACATTACTTGACTTACTAATATTTTAGAGTAAAACATATGTGACTGATTTTGTTGAAGACGAAATTAATCCATCTGTTAGATTCTCCAAGCTTTCATTTGCCTTATTTTAAATCACAACTGTGGGGAGGAGGGGAGAGAAACATCCACTTAGATTCACAAATTTTTAAAAAGTGGTTATTAAAAAATAAAAAAAAGTGGTTATTCCCTCCCTCTTTCTCTTCTTACCAATTAAAGTTTATTTAAAGGAGTACATAATGAAGCTCCAGCCTAGTCTAGCGCCCTTCATTCAAGCAAGTACTATATCCTGGAGTATAGACACATTGTATATTAATTTTTCTTCATTGGCTAATCATATTATCTTCCTTCATTGTTCTAGGTCTTACACAATTTATACAAACAGATCTTATTTCTCCATAGCTTTGTTAAAGCAAAATGACTTACAGAGAGAATTAAAAGTCTAGTAAATACCTCTCATCATGAGATTCAGGGTTTGATTTTCTGAGTATTGGAAGTAAGAGCTTTATTGGTGAAGTAATTACATAAACTACTTGTTACATAAGTGTGGCAGATGACATAATGAATCTGGACAGAAAATTGAATGTATGACCTGGGAATGTTTATTTAACATGTTTGATGGTGGCATCACTGGTTTACAAAAGGTAATCTCGGGAGCAGAACTTTGGTTGTGAAATACTTTTAGTGCATTCTATAGTCAATAAATAGACCAGTCTAGCTTTCAGAATAATTATAAGGTGTCACTAAAAATTCAGAGATGTTTTAGTTATTAATAGTTCACATTAAAGTAAATAACATGGCTATCTTATTAGTATATAAGATGTGAGTTCAGCATAGACTTATAAAATTCTGTGTCACAAGGTAACATGTACAGTCCATCTCAACATACATTTACTTGGTGCCTACTATATACCAGATACCGGGCCAAATGTGAAGATACAGATATAAGCAACACAAATTGCCAGCGTTGAGGCACTTACAAAGTACATTATTAGGAGGAAGTAAAGGCACTTCAACTGTTGGGATACTGGAAAGAGACTGGGCTGAAATAGCAGTGAATCACCCAATCTACAAAAGGAATTGATATTTAATTCTTTAATGGGTTGGTAGACACATCAATATACTGTGAAAAATCCTGTGATAGAGATGTGGCAGGAGCTCTGAGGACATGAAAGGAACAGAAAACCCAACCCAAGCCCTGGGGGGCTTCTTGAGAGAGGCAGGATTTAAATTTTAAGAAATTTAAATTTTATGGAATAAATAAGAGTTACCTGGGTGATGAAGGAGGGGAAGGGGACTCCACACAGAGGAAAAGAAAATGAGCAACATCCTGGGGGTCATCATGGTATTTAAGGGAATTCCTTGTTTAGGAGCTTAAATTACAAGGCAGGAGAGGAAGCCAAAAGGTTGACCTTGTAAGGGCCAAGGGTCAGCATCCCGAGATGGGCCACTTTGACATGAACATTATTTTGGGCTAAAAGCAATCAAAACCCAGCAGATACAGGAAAAGCTCCTTGCCTCCCCCTCAGCTGCCTCCTTGTACCAGGAAGAGAACTATTAACAGACTCCCTTTTACCTAAGAAACTTCTCTGCATAATCGGGCAACATTTGTTTTCCAAACATCTCCTTTTACCTTCCTGCTAATGGTCCTTCTTCCCTTTGTATCCTCAGACCCTACTGCTATCTCTAGCTCATTTAAGCTTCATGTTGCCTCATTGTCTTTGGAATTTCCATGTCTGTGTAGATTCTCCATAGGTAAGCTATTAAATTTAATTTTCTCCACTTAATCTATCTCATTGCAATTTGATTCTTAGTCCAGTTAGGAGGACCTTGAAGGGCAGAGGAAATTCTTTCTCCCCAACAATCTGGATTAGGTGCAAGATCCCTTTGCATTTCATGTTAAAGAACTTGAGATTTATCTTGAAGAAGTTGGGAAGCCATTGACTGTTTTAAGTAAGTGAATGGTATGATCACATTTGTATTTTAGCTGGATCTCTCTGGCAGCAGTGTGGAGATTGATGGATCTGGGGTATTAGAAGGGAGAGGCAGAGCAGGATAGGTGATACCAAAGGCCCCAGGGTAGAGATTATGATACCTGAACTAGGATAGTAGTAGTAGTAGGGATGGAAAGTAGGAAGCAAGTGAATTCAAGAAATATTTAGGAAGTTAAGTTGGCACAATTTGACAACAAGTTAGATACCAGAGTTGTGAAAGAGAGGAGTCAAAACAGACTGAATGATGGGATGCCGCGGTGGCTCAGTTGGTTGAGCATGTATCTCTTGATCTCAGTTCAGGTCTTGATCCCAGGGGTGTGAGTTCAAGCCCCACATTGGGCTCCATACTGGGCATGGAGCCTACTTAAAAACAAACTAACAGACAAACAGGGTACCTGCTGGTCTCAGCCAAAACAGACTGAATGCAGATTTCTCGTTTGGGTAATTAGGTAAATGCTATTGTTCAGTATGTAACCCACCTTTTAATATCAGGAAGCTGAATTAGGTATTCTCATGACTGAAGAAAAACAAGCCAAGTATATATGTAAAGGTATTAATAAAAATCAAAATCATACTTAACTATTTGAGGTAAATGTACCTGAGGAAACTATGAAATTTTCTTTCCTGTTTTGGATAATTATAGGGATTTTGCTTTTCATAAATAGAGGCTAGAAAAATTCTTGATAATAATTTTATTAACATATTTCAGCATTTATAAAGAACTTTTAGGAAACTTTAGTTAAATATCTATTGTTATTTGGGTTTAAATATATAAGTAATTTAAACCCCAATTGCCAAGAATTATTTTAAAACTCAACCATATAAGATGTTAATTTCTTATGTTACTAATGGAGAGTCAGAAGATCCTCTTAAAAGCTTATGTAACAAATTCTACTCCCAGGTATATACCCAAGAAAAATAAAAACATATCCACACAAAAACTTGTACGTGAATGTTCACAGCAGTATTTATCGTTCATAATAGCTGAAAAACGGAAATAACCCAGATGTTCATTAACTGATGAATGGATGAACAAAATGTGGCATATCCATACAATAGAATATTATTTGACAATAAAAAGGAATGAAGTAATGACATATGCTTCAACATGGATGGCCCTTGAAAACATCATGCTAATTGACAGAAACTTGTTACAAAAGACCACATGTTATATGACTCCTGTTTGGAGAGTGACTGCTGATGGTATGGGGTGATAAAAATGTTCTAAAATTGTTGGAGATGGCTGCACAACTCCATGAATATATTCAAAACCATTGATTTGTACACTTTAAATGGATGAATTGTATGTGAAATACATTTCAGAGCTGCCTTAAAAATTTTTGTAAAAGTAACAGAACAAGAAATAGCAGTTTAATTATATTAAAGTTATAAAAGCAAAAACAGAGAACAATTGTGATAGCAATCAAAAAATAGGAAGGTTGTCTAAGTAAGGTAAACTGTCATATGTGATACCTGCAAGCTGATAAATCAAAAATTAGAAAAATAAGTGTATTTAGAGACACTGAATTAAACAGAAGGAGTTAAATGTGATTGCTTCTAAGAATGGGAAGGGTGGGGCAGGGGACTTTGGTTTTTATGATTATTAACCATGTATTACTTGGTAAAATTAATTTTTATAAATTAACCACAGAAAATCATACATATGTATGTATTTGTATGCCATTTTAGCCATGATAGTGACCAAAAAATTAAAGATAAAGCAAATGTGGATGTGTATAAATCTGATTATGTAAATTCCATTTTTTGCCTCTTTTCCCAAATTCCAAACCGACCCAAGGAGTTTATCTAGGAGTACTACATAGCTTACCATCAAAAATACTTTGAGAACATTCTGCTTCTGCTGTGTGCAGTTCACCCTAGTAAAATGACCTGAAGAGGTCGATGCCTTTAAACAGTCTCTACAGAGTGCTGTGCCCAGAGCTTGCTCCTGGTCCTACGTAGTTGGGAGTGGAAAAGCCAGCGGAGAACAGGTTTGGCAAATGGGACATTTGAAGAGGGTAGGTGTGGGTTAGGGGTCATGTGTATCAGAGAGCATGAGGCAGCTTGAGGGCAATTAACACCTGAAGGCAAAAAGTGAGGTGAGTGGAGGCATAATACTGCTTCTTTACAGTTTTTGGCTAGGCCCTTTCTGGCTACTACTTAAACTTCTCTTCTGTGCTTCATGTGGAGTTTTCCATATGTGGTGTTTTCTCAGATAGTTGGAAAGGGGGTAAAGCCAAGAGCTTTAAAAATCATATTGAGCTCATCATTTGATTTCAACATCTATTTAGAAAAAGGACTTGTATTTTCCCCCATTGGGACTGATTTAGTAAGACCCATTTTTCTTGAACCCCAGTGCCTAATTGCTCATATTTCTTCATTAAAGCTGTATTATGGTTTAGGATTTTCATTGCTGTTTACATCTCTGAAGTGCTCTAGGAACCCTTGCATTGGCTTTGTGTTTTGGAGGGAGAGGAAAAATGATCTGCTTTACTTTTGGAATCTGCAAAGCAACTCTGAGGTCCCAGGTGGATTTGGTGTTTGGAAAAGGGAATTTGGGGGACTAAGGTTGACCTGAGCCCCCAGGTCACTGTTCACATTTACAAAAGCAAACCTGGTATCCCCAATTGCTTTTCTCTTGAGGTTGGCTTAGCTTTATTTATCTTCTGTCTTGGGTCACTGCCCCTGAGGTGCTTCAAAAGCAAAACCCAAAAGACTCAAAACAAAGAAAGCTAAACCAGATTCAAGGAAAAAATGACCTGGCACTCTGGGTTCACTTTTACAAAGGCAAAAAGTCACTTCAAGAGTTCCATAGAATGGTTTTAAGTCGGCCTAGATTCATTGTGTCATTTGCACAAAGTGATCTCAACAGATCCAAGACCCCAAGTTTCTTGGATGGAGACTGGGAGTGAGACTTAGGATGAGAAACTGTCAGCAAGCCAGATGCTTTGACACAAACGAATTCTTCAGTGATTCTGAAGTGATTCAACTATTTTGAGCATATAAATGGGACCACCCATGCAACCATATCTTTCCTTAAGCTAAATCTTTTTGTTTGCTGGACACACATAGGGAATGCTGAGGAAGTGAAACTTACCACTCACTTACAGATATTGGCATAAGTCCACTTTATGTTATCAGATTAGTTATGAAGGCTATTTTTGAATCCTTGGTGAAAAAAGAAGTTAGGATACTAATTTTAGATAATCTTATAAATCATGATGAGATAGAACTAAGGCATCTTATTTTGCTATTCATTTTTGCATGATCCATACTTTGCTTACTTCCCAAAAGGAGTTAAGGTAGAATTATTTTACTTGACTATTGGAACAAACCCATTTATAGAACTTAATACCAATTTTCATTATAATATGCCTGACTTTATCCTTTAATAAGTAATTGTAAAATTGCTTTTGAATAATCTAGGGAAGATTTTTGTTTTTGTTCATGTTTGATCTACATCTTTGAATATCAGGTATATTTGTTAATAAATTCACCTGTTGAGACTGTGTCTTACTGTTTATTTACAAGACTGAGAGAGATTTTGTGTAATTAATAACAAATGTATTATTTGTGTACTGCCATCTGAAAGGGAGCAGAGCTTAAGGTAGAGAAGTGAGGTTTTCCATAACTTAGGTTTTAATATTAAGGTTATAGTGCATCCTGTGAAACCTGACCAAATGTGAGAGAGAGACCCCAAGGCTATGATTGTGTGTGGAGTGAAGATGAGTGTCAGTGGTTTTTTTCTCGCACCACTCCACTTTCCTCATCCCTTCCTATCACACTCTGGCTCCAGAGCAGGCATGTTCTTTTTAAACTATTCCAAAGATCAGGGATCATGAGCAGGCATGGGTAGCAGCCTATTAAATGGGCTCATTGCATAACTCTGGCCTGGCATAAGGTTAGGGTAGGACCCAAGAATAATGTCCTAGTTTTGTGTTACATCTTTTACTTCAATAGAACTGTACTTTAACTCGCCCCCCTGTGGCTGATTCTGAATTTTATGCCCCCTGTAACTTCCCTTCCCCCTCCATTCAATATCTCCTATTGTCCAGTTGCCCCTTTGCCCTGTACATGCTTCTCATCTTCCCCAATCCAGCCCCTCTTCCTTGCAGGATTCTTTCTCCTGCAGTCCCTCTGTCCTTCCCTCC
The DNA here is from genome assembly GCF_029215605.1 of Mirounga angustirostris. Taxonomy (NCBI): domain Eukaryota; kingdom Metazoa; phylum Chordata; class Mammalia; order Carnivora; family Phocidae; genus Mirounga; species Mirounga angustirostris. Next base: position 121,342,188 of record NW_026991714.1, read on the forward strand.
CTCTTTCCATCTACCCTTCAATTATTCTCCAAGCAATGAGAAATAAAGCTTCAGTTGATAATAAAAAAAAAAAAAAGAACTGTACTTTAAAAATGTGAAAAAGTGGGATTACATCAAACTGCAAAGCTTTTGCACAGCAAAGGGGACCATCAACAAAACAAAAAGGCAAGCTATCTAATGGGTGAAGATATTTGCAAATCATAGATTCGATAAAGGGTTAATATCCAAAGTATATTTAAAAAAAACTTACACAACTGACTCTCAACCCCCAAGACAATCCAGGACTTGAATAGACATTTTTCCAAAGAAGATACATAGATGGCCAATGGGCACATGAAAAAATGCTAAACGTCACTAATCATCAGGAAAACGCAAATCAAAATTACAATGAGATTTCCCCTCACACCTATGAGAAAGACAAAGAAATAGCAAGTGTTGACAAGGATGTGGAGAAAAGGAAACCCGTGTGCCCTGCTGGTAGGAATGTAAATTGGTGCAGCCACCATGGACAGCAGTGTGGAGGTTCTTCAAAAAATTAAAAATAGAACTGCCATAATATCCAGCAATTCCAGGGCATCTGGGTGGCAGTTGAGCATCTGGCTCAGGTCATGATCTCGGGGTTGTGAGATCGAACCCCACTGTCAGGCTCCGTGCTGGGGGTGGATCCAGCAATCCCACTTCTGGATATTTATCCAAAGGAAACAAAAACACCAATTTAAAGAGATATATGCACCCAGTATGTTCACTGTGGCATAACTTGCAGTCGCCAAGATGTGGAAGCAACCGAAGTGTCTGTCAGTAGATAAATGGATAAAGAAGCTGTGGGAGATATATGGAATATATATATATACATATATATATATAATGGAATATTGCTCAGCCATAAAAAGAAATGAAATCTTGCCACTTGTGATAACATGAATGGACCTAGAGGGTATTATGCTAAATGAAGTAATTCAGAGAAAAACAAATACTGTATGACTTCACTTATATGTGGAATCTAAAAAAACAAGTGAGCAAACAAAACAGAAACAGACTCATAGATACAGGAGACAAACTGTTGGTTACCAGAGTGGGGAGTGGTTTCGGAGTGGGTGAAATAAGTAAAAGGGATTAACAGGTACAAACTTCCAGTTGTAAAATAAATAAGTCACGGGGATGTAATATACAACATCGGATATATAGTCAGTAATATTGTAATAACTTTGTATGGTGACGGATGGTAACTAGACTTACCTTGGGGTTCATTTTGTGATGTATAAAAATATCAAATCACTACGATGTATACCTGAAACCCATGTGATATTGTATGGCAATTATACTTCAATTTAAAGTGAAATAGGACCTTGTAATAATTACAGATGAGGGACACTGATAGACCATTCAGAAATATTAGAGAAAGAATTGCTTCTTTCTCTAGAAAGATCATTTAACTCTTACTTACGTTAGATCCAAGTCTTATCATGAGGGAATCTATTTTCTTTACCAGTGCCCCAGGGAAAAGCCTGGGAGCAGTGGAGGGAAGTCAATTGACTACATTCACTTGCCCTAGTTTGCCCACAGGCCCGCGCTGGCGTTTCTCAGAGAGCTGTGAGCATAAGCCAAAGAAGTCTGTAGGGTGCTTGTTTTTTATACTCTGAAAAGCCTAGGAAAAAGCTCCCGGGTAAACTTGGGATGGTCTGGCATCATCAGTCAGTAAGTTATTTCTTGAATGTCTACTGAGGGGTTACACTCTGCTGTACACACTTCATGCGTTTCCCTGCCTAGCTTTATGAAGTTTGTTTCTATTTACTTATTAAATGCAGTTATTATGCATTTGAAAAATCCTTACACACATGGAAATGAGAAATCAGAATAGGAGGGCAGTGTGCTTCCTGGCCCGATATTTCCTCTGCACCCGTATCCATGCATCCTTTGGGGCACAGACACAGAAATGGTGCTCGAGTCTACAGCCACTGGGTTCGTGGGCTGAGAATAATGAGCAGGCAGTCACTGGCTCCTACAGAAATCAGCAGCTTCTGTCTTAATATTAAATTGATTGTAGCAGGGCGCCTGTGTGGCTTAGTCGGTTACGCGGCTGCCTTTGCCTCAGCTCCTGATCTCAGGGTCCTGGGATCAGGCCCTGGTAGGGTAGGGCTCCCTGCTCAGCTGGAAGCCTGCTTCTCTCTCTCCCTCTGCTCCTTCCCCGTGTTTATGCCCTCTCTCTCTCAAATAAATAAGATCTTCAAAAATAAATAAAATAGATTGTAGCTTCCCTGTATGTTAACTGGAAATTAAATAAAAACATCAAAACATTGTTTCCTTGTTAACTGTCACCTCCCCACTTAAAAAGTAAACTCTAGAGGGCAGGGACCATTTGTCTCATTCAGTACTGCATCTCTAGCCTAGCACAGTAACTAGCACATTATAGGTGGGCAGTCAATATTTGTTGAATGAATAAATGAATCTTACCTAGATCATTAGCCTTTTTTCCACATTGGCAGTGAGTTCCTTAACCATGAATGTTCAACCTTATGCAGATTTCCATAGATATCTACGAGTTAATGATGCACAATGTATATTTCTATAAAATACTAGTGTAAATTTAAAGGCATGTAGATTAGACTTGTTGACATGTAGGCAGTCAGGTTAAATTTTATGGTTCCTGTAATTTCTAGTGATAAGAGATTTGCATATGAGTATCTGACCACATGTGAATATTTCTTTATCTAGGAGAGTCTGTTTTTTTGCTGTTTTGTAGAAGAACCAGTTCTGTATTCACTGTTGGAGTTGGTGTAGGTTTTAAATTCATTAAATAGACGACTCCTTTCCCACCCGGGGGTAGATCAGCCCAAGAGAAAAAGAGACTTATTTTAAGGCCTCTTCCTCTTCCAAATCCCAAAGGTCATGTTGCTAATGCCTTTTGGAAAGAAAGGGAGATTACAGCCGGTGTATTAAGTGGTTACTTTCTGACTGTACGCATGCCCACACATACTTGTGTAAACACACACTTATACCTAAAAGAGGAGTATTTATTATAGAAATTTATTTTAATATATAAATATGTAAACCTTATTTCTAAATCTAGAGTTAATACATCGCCATTGTGGAATATTATGAAAATGAAGAATTCAGTAAGTTACCCATAACCCCACCACACAAATAACAACCATTCTTAACATTCTCGAAAATTTTCTCCCATTCTTTTTTGATGGGTGTTTATGTAATTTTAGTAGGATCGTTTATCACAAGCATCTTACCAAGACACTTAAAATTTTGTGTAAACATCGATTCTAATAACTACATGATACTCATTTTAACCATTCTCTTAATATTGAGATTTGGGCTATTTTCAGGCTTTTCCCCCCACCTTTGGTTTTTTGATAACACAGTTAACATTTTTGAGATTAACATCATTATTCTCTACCTTTATTATTGTTTCCCAAGGTTTGATTCCTAGAACTAGGATTACTGAATCAAAGGGATTGGCCATTTTTGTAGGGTCCTTAAACATGTATTATAAAATCACATTCCAGAGATGTTATGCCGATTTTCATTTTCACTCTCAGTGTGTGTGAAAGTTAACTTTTCCCTCTTTGTGAAAGTTGCTTGTTGCTAAGCAACAGTCAAAAATTACACAGAAGTTAAAATAAATTTTAAACTTTAAATAACTTTTCTTTTCCAGACAGTATATTCTTTTAACATCATTTCAGTGTAGTTTTTGTACCAATATCTTAACTTTTGATATACCCTAGGATGTTGTCCAAAAGAAAATAGAGTGGAACGTCTCTACTAATAGCTGTATATTGGATGGGAAAAGAGTCAGACAAGTCCATTACCTTCCTAAAGAAGAGCTATTTTTTTGTAACCTTTCTTTAGGTTTTAATCACCGAAGAAGTTTTATCCCTCCCAGAGTCCGTGGGTTGGCTCACATATCCTATGAGTAAATACAAATGCTTCCTTCAATTGAAAGCAAAACCAATACACCCTTTACTTATAAAGTGAGTTAAAACAAGAAGAATAATATAAAAACTGAAGGAAGGTAGTAAGTAAAGTATTTAGCTTTCTGAAACAATTCAGATGGGGATAGGAAGTTGGTTTTAAATGGCTTAAAGGAGATTAGGGTTTTAAAGTTGGATAAGGAGTTTGGTGCTTTGGTTTAGGCACGGCATTGCTTTTAAAAGATTACTTCCATATTTGACAACAATTCTAACTGGAGATTATAAAGCAAATAGTCGATTTTAAGACACTACGGAATACAAGAGGGCTTCTTTTTGTTGTTGTTTGTTTATACAAAATGATTGCCTAGAGTTAACAGGCTGAGTCCTGAAGCCCTTATTTCATAATACTGCTGAGGATCTATCACCAGGGAGAATCCAGCAGAGGTTGTTTAATGCACTTAATTGAGATTATCTGAGCTTTTGGTTTAAATTACTTTGGGAAAAGTCTAGGTACAAACAGCTTCTTTGAAAGGTAAACATACTTAACCTCTAAGAAAAAAGGTTCAATTTAAGTTCTTTGAAATTCTTCAAACAGGTAGTAGCACCAACCCTTATTAATTAAATTGGAGTATGAACTGAATAATGAGTAAAGATTAAACCTCTATACATCAGGTACAAGTGTTAATATAATTCTATTGATAGTATTTTCATTATTTTATAATTGCTTGAGAATGCAATCAGGTATTGTATTAGAAAAGCAACACCTGACAATTTTAGTAATTTTCAAAAGTAAAAAGATACTATGTGCTGTTTTGGTTATACAGTATAGTTAATGATAAAGTTTTAAAAATGAATTCCTTATTCTGTTCCATCTAAGAAGCAGGTCATCATTAAAGTGGATCAAGAATGGCATAACTGTATGTATTAGCTATGGGTAAATAGTCAAAAGTTGGTTTAACATTTTTGCCCTATCTTCCTCAGCTCCTTGACCTGTTTATGGTTTGGGATTGGTCTACTTATCTAGCTGATTATGGACAGCCAGCTTCTAAGTACCTTCGGGTGAATCCAAACACAGCTCTTACTCTTTTGGAGAAGTAAGTATATTCTGAAGACTTTTTTGCACAACATTATAGCATTTTGTGATTTAGTGATGCTCGAACAACTAGAGACTTTCAACAAAAGAGAAATGTCTAAATGGAGCTTAAAAGCTCAGTCCATTTTAATGACCAAAACATAAGCCTCTTTCTTTCCTGGTTGTAGTGTTGGTGTAGTTTTATGAGATTGCTGTTTCTGTTGATGTGAACAAAATTTTGTGCATCTTGTCCAATTAAAAATAATAGAAGTTTAGTTGTTACTTTCCCCCTCATTATGTGGCAGATTTTCTTTTAACTTAATCACATTTCATTTTAGGTATTACTATTAAAATTTTCTATTTTTGAATTAAAAATGTATATTATTTTCCCATATTTCAGAATATCTGTGATATATTTGATTGCAGAGGACAAAAGGAACTGTTTAAAATAAATGTAAATTTATTCTACCATGCCATGAAACACTAGTGAGGCCAAAAACAAAAAACAAAAAACGCTGCTTTAAATCTTCTAATGTTATTTTTCTTTCACCTTGTCTTGCTATGAATGTGATTTGCAGAGTCCATAGAGGGTATGTATTTTAGCCTACATTATGGAATGATATTAGAAAATAGTATGATATTAGAAAACTTAACATACTTTAGATTTACATACTAATGCAAAAGCCCCACTTCATATAGAATGTAAAATAAAGCTGCTAATATTTTGTGTAGTTGCTCTGTATTTTTATTAGTACCTATTTTCTTTGAAGTATATTTTTCAGGCATAAGGATTAGTGTGAGATAATTCAGAGCATGCCAAGATATTTTACTTGTGACAGCATAGCTTTTAATTTCCCTTTACCAAGCCTCTTCATTCATATATATTCCTAGGATGAAGGATACTAGCAAAAAGAACAATATATTTGCTCAGTTCAGGAAGAATGATCGAGACAAACAGAAGTTGATAGAGACAGTCGTGAAACAGCTGAGAAGTTTGGTGAATGGTATGTCCCAGCACACATAGACTTGGATTGCACTCAGTGACACCAAATCTGTGATTCAGCGTTGATCTCTAATGGGTCATGATACAGTAATTTGTTTGCAGAATTTAAAAACACAGTAGAAAAAGACACTGATGAGAAATTAAACAAGAAACAATAAAAATATCATTTGTACAGATTTTTAAATAATTGGATACTGTTTTATATGGAAAGTGTGATACTAATTTTTTTCACTTTTAGGGAAAAAGGCAAAACATAATATATAAATCAGGTCAAAAGTCGTATATGAAATTGATTGTAAATTCATTAGAAAAAGCTTATATGCCTCTATGTGTAAGTATTTTTTTCTATTCAGACTTGAATGACTTTTCTGGTTTTTTTCATTAGTATCCAGTTTTGAAATGTAATCATGTCTGATATGGGAGTATTTCACTGTCATTTTGTAACTGTTAACTTTTATTTTCATCTCAATATGATTTAAGTAGACTAAATTTTCCAATTCTGCAGATTCTGAGGGGGAAATATACAAATCTTTAAAGGTCCCTGAAATCAACCTTGATTTAACTCAGTAAGAATGTGAATTATTTGTTCTGCTTGGGTGGTTTAATTTAATGCTTCTGAATATGAAGAAAAGGTGTTTGGATTTTCTAAAGATGCAATGTTGTTTCTGTTTAGCAGGGTTAATATTTCTAACTATATTGTTTGTAGCTGACCCCATTCTAGGATTTATTTGGTTTGGTTTGGTTCAAGTTAAAAGAGAGGACAGGAACGAAGCGGGGTAAACCACTTCAGGTGCTGCTTGTGCTAAACTAGATCGGTTCCTACACACACAGACGTTACCACAGGGGTCAGGTTACTTTCTTCAAATAGCAGATCCCAGTACCTATCCTCAGTATGGAAACAAGCCAAACCAAATGAACTCTGGAAAATCTAAAATGAATGTACATTTTCTTCTGTGTAAATTGCTATGGTCCAAATGGTAGTTATCAACCTGATCCTAACTTTCTTTTCATTGTATTTATGCTGAATATTCCTTTTGCATTTTCAGGATTTATGCCTGTAAGAAACTTACACTTGACTCTGTAAAATAAGTGTAAAGAATTATATGTCCATTTCTTGATTTTGTGATGAAATATTAAAAAAAGGTTGAGCAAGTTGTTGAAAATGCATTGCTGTTGCATCTATTCAGAGCTTCCTGATTGAAAACGACTGCTTCCTTCAGAAAAACTCTTATTCCCTAGTTATTGGAATGGGGAGTGTCACCAAAACAGATAATAAGCATTTATTCTCTTGACCATCTCAATCCTAAAGTACTTCACATTTTAAAAAATACTACATGGAGGGGCGCCTGGGTGGCTCAGTCATTAAGCGTCTGCCTTCGGCTCAGGTCATGATCCCAGAGTCCTGGGATCGAGCCCGGCGTCGGGCTTCCTGCTCAGCGGGAAGCCTGCTTCTCCCTCTCTCTCTGCCCCTGCTTGTGTTCCCTCCCTCGATGTCTCTCTCTCTCTGTCAAATAAACAAAATAAAATAAAAAATACTACATGGAAAACATGGTAATTCTTCAGGCACAATAAAGTCTGGAAGTTAGAAGAGGAGCGGTGAACAGCTAGCTCTTTTTTGAAGACTGGAATGTGGCTGTCCCTCGCGTGCCTTACATAGCCCTGCAGGGCACTCGGGATGTCTCCCTGGCTTTGGTTGAGGCGTCCCCGGATCCGGAGAGACGCCGCCTTTGTACTGCTTGGAGTAGATCACTGTGGGTTCGTAGCTATGATGGTGTGAGATTCACTTTCTTCTGTAATACATACAGCTCTCCTGCCATTCCCCGCCAACCCTCAGGTTGCACTGTAGGGACAGGGACGCAAGAGCCCAGGGGACCAGACACAAAACACCGGAGAAGCAACCAGGTAGACCAACTGGGGTGGGATGGGGTGGCCTCCAGAGTGGGAAGGAACGGTGAATTCAGCCCTAGAGACCCGAAAGGCGCCCCGAGATACCGGCTTCTGGTGGGATTAGGGTGTCTCAGTGAAGCTTTGGGCAGCAATGACACTACCGTCTTTTGCAGGGGCCCTGGAGTGGTAGCTCAGAAACCGGGGCGGTGTGGGGATGTCCGGGAATCCCGACCCCGGGTGTCCCTTGTAGGTGTTTGCAATGCAAGGCAGGCATCGAAGACCTCCATTTCCCTGGAAACTGAAACAGAGTAAAGAGGACAAACCCTAAACCCCAGCCCTTCAACCCTGGAGTGCCGAGAGGGGAAGGGCACCTCCAGCCTCGAGGGTGGGGACGCCAGAGAGCCCGCGTCAGCCCAGGGCGCGGGGGTCGCCCACCCGCGGAGCCGCGTTGCACAGCCGGGAACTTCTGGCGCGAAACGGCAGGCCCCGCCCGAGGCTCTGCCACTCCCTACTCCTAGCCCCCGGGTGAGCGTGCCGCGGCCCACCGCCTCCAATCATGACTTCGCTCCGAGCGTTTTAAATATGCATGGGCGCGTCACGTTGTAGGAATCGGGATCGGTCCACAGGGAGCGGGCCGATATCTATATAAATGTGGCCAGGGTGGGCCGAGTAGAGAGGGAGGTGGGGCGGGGGTCTACAGCCCCGGTGATCGCAGCCCTCGTTGGCAACACCGGTGAGTTGCTCCTCTCTTTGCTCGCCTTTGCCGCTTCTATCAAAGGAGTGCTGACCCGGGGACGAGGTGGGAGGTGCGCGCGGATGCCGGGAGGGAGCGGTCCCGAGGCAGCCGGCGCCCCGGCCAGGGACTGGCATTTGGGCCCAGAAGCCGTCGGGCTAGAGGAAGGCACATTCCCTCGGGGCGTGTGGTCGCAGCCGCCTTCTACTATACCAGTCTGCTTCTAGAGCGACGTCCTTTTTTCCAGACCATAAATCTCGGTTTGGGCCCGCAAGTCCCAGGCCCTTTCCGGACCGAACAGGTGAGCACTGCGCGCTCCCAGCGCCTCAGCTCTCGCGCCCCCGGCGCTCCGAGCCGCCAGATCCCCGCAGGCTCGCCATGTTCCCCTGGGGGCTGAGCTGCATGTCGGTGCTGGGGGCCGCGGGCACCGCTCTCCTGGGCGCCGGCCTGCTGCTCAGCCTGGCCCAGCACCTCTGGACGCTCCGCTGGACGCTGAGCCGGGACCGGGCCTCCGCCCTGCCCCTGCCCAAGGGCTCCATGGGCTGGCCCTTCTTCGGCGAAACGCTGCACTGGCTAGTTCAGGTGAGTAGCTCGCACCCCAACACGGCCCCTTCCTCCCTGACTCCCACTGGACCCTCGGCGCTCACAGTGTTCCCAGGGTTCCTGGTCGGCCTCATCCTGTCGCTCAGGGGCCCGGAGAGCATACACAGCCCTCGCCTTTGCTCAGCTGCTCCCTTGAAGGGACGGTATGTCGCCGGAGTTCTCCCCGGCGCAACTTAAAAGCACGACCCGACACAACGCCAGGGTGAACAGAGGGGTTCGGAGAAGCATTCGCCCTATACCCTGCAAGCACAGAATCAGGAATCAGGGGCACTTCTCAGCCGTGAGGCCTCGGGCGCTCACGTCCCCATTCTGAGCCTCAGTCTCCTCATCTCACCAATGGGAACAGGGGCATCTACATTTCCGTAGGGTAGTCGCGAGGCCCATTTGAGCAAAAGGTTTTGTATAGCGACGCGCCAGCCTGGAGCAGGGAGTCGTTAGCAAGGGGCGGTTGGGAGGCCTGGGCCAGACCCCCAGCCGAGGCCCAGCGGCTCCAGCCTCGCTCCGCCTCGCTCGCAGGGCTCCCGCTTCCACAGCTCCCGCCGGGAGCGCTACGGGACAGTGTTCAAGACGCACCTGCTGGGCCGGCCGGTGATCCGCGTGAGCGGCGCCGAGAACGTGCGCACAATCCTTCTGGGCGAGCACCGCCTTGTGCGCAGCCAGTGGCCGCAGAGCGCGCACATCCTACTGGGCTCGCACACGCTGCTTGGCGCGGTTGGGGAGCCGCACCGGCAGCGGCGCAAGGTGAGCTAAAACCAAAGGGGCCGTTGGGACGTCAGACGTGCGGTTCCTGGGCACCTGTTGTTGGCCAGGCTGGGGATAGGTTTTAGGGGCACACTTTGAAGCTGGCAGGGACCCCTGGCTAAACAGCGGTGGCTTTGGGTCAGTCCCTTACCTTTTTCCCGCTTTGCTTTATAAAGCCGGGACTGGGACTTAAGGGACATTTCATCGCCAATCTCCTGTGTGTGATTCTGATACCAGAATGGTGGAAAGTCAGACTTGGAGAGGGACCGGGGACGACTTCCTGGAGGAGGTGGCATCTGGAGCCTGGATGGATGGGAGGGACTGTATACATCAGATATCTAGAGGGAATGGCGAGAACAAAAGCCAACCCATTTAGGTCGGGGCCGCTGAGGAGAAGGGTACCGAAATCGGCCTGCTGGCTTCTCTGGAATCGCTGAGCAGAGGAAGCCGGACGGGCCGCGGCCAGGGCTGACCCCGCGGGCTCCCCACAGGTCCTGGCGCGTGTGTTTAGCCGCGGGGCTCTGCAGCGCTTCGTGCCCCGCCTGCAAGGGGCGCTGCGGCGCGAGGTGCGCGCCTGGTGCGCGGCCCGCCGGCCCGTTGCTGTCTACCAGGCTGCCAAGGCACTCACCTTTCGCATGGCTGCGCGCATCCTACTGGGGCTACGGCTGGACGAGGTACAGTGCGCCGAGCTGGCCCGGACCTTCGAGCAGTTCGTAGAGAACCTCTTCTCGCTGCCCCTGGACGTTCCCTTCAGCGGCCTGCGCAAGGTACTGCCGCTCTGGCCTCAGACCTTCGTCTTGGGGATCCCCAACGTGGACGGGTCTAACAGGCGAAAACAAGGCTCCCTCGGCGCGCCCCACGCCTCACCTCCGGGGGGGGACCGAGGATGGTCCAGGGTGGGGAGGTGGCGTGGTGTGGCTGTCGGTGTCAGGGCTGACCTCTGTCCTCACTCGCTTTGTGACGGGTGGGGGGGTGGGGGGGCGCAGATCCTCTCTGGGCCGCGCCTCCAGGGATGCGTGCCAGACCCACCAGTAGCTGGCTTCCTGACTTTGGGTCCCGGTGGCGGCCGCCCAACCAGTCAGGCTCGAACCCCAGAGCGCTGCCCCTTGGCCTGGCCTCCAGCCGCCTGGGAAGCCCGGATGGCAGCGGAACCGATGGGAGCACAAGCGCCGCCTAGCCTGGGTTGGAGAGGAGTGGGTGCCGGCTCCCCGTCTGTGGCTCCGGACCTACTAGTTTCCAGATCAGAGAACTGCTGCTCTTCTTCAGATTTCAGGGCGATGGGCCGGGCCCAGAGAGCAACTAGGAGGCTGCATATGCCTCTTCTTTGTGAGCTGGGGCTTCTCACTGTACTGATGCCTTGGTTTTCCTCACCCGAATAAAAATAATAGTTATGTATGAAGGGGCATGCCTGAGGCTGATCGCCTTGAATACATTTTCTGAGTTAATCCTCTCAGCCTGCAAAGTGTTCTTTTATTGGTGAGGAAACTGAAGCTCAGAGAGGTTAAGTGACTTACCCAAGATCACACAGCTAGTAGGGGCAGAGGCAGGATTTGAACCTGATTTCCTATGATCTCAAAACTTAAGTGCTCAGATGCTTTCCCTATGCTTGCTCCCTGAACTTCCACCCTCTTGCCTACCAGCTTACAGAGGCTAATGCTTAGAACATCCGGGAGTGGTCTCTAAGCCAGAGCTTTTCTGGATGCAACAAAGTGTGCCTTCCTCTCTACACTGGTGCCCACTGCCCCTGCCTGAGTCAGTGCAGGGAAAGGGCAATGGGCTGACTCCACCTGACTAGGCTCTGTGCCAGGCCTGGGCACTCAGAGCTGTGTGACTCTGGGCAATTGCTTGACCCCTCTGAGCCTCAGCATCCTCCTCTCAGGATGACAGTAACTGCTTGCTTTGCCTCAAAGGTGGAATGTGATAATCAAGAGAGAATTATGTGTAGCGATAGTGGATAAGTTCTTGAGCATTCACTGAGCCCCTACTATGTGCCAGACATGGGGTTAAGTTGAGAAGCCTGACACCTGGATCTCAGCAGAGCCATGACAGCCCCAGGAAGATCTGGGGGGTAGGTGTACAGGCCTAGACCCCTCAGCCTTCCTGCCCCACCTCCCTTTTCTCCCCACGCATCAGGGCATCCGGGCACGAGATCAGCTGCATCGGTACCTGGAGGAGGCTATTGCAGAAAAGCTTCATGAAGACAAGGCTGCAGAGCCGGGTGATGCCCTCGACATGATTATCCTCAGCACTAGGGAGCTGGGCCAGGAGCTCTCAGTGCAGGAGCTGAAGGTAGGTGGTGGGAAGGTTCTACTTTTCTGCCTTTTGCATTCCTAGCAGGTCTCCATACAGGTACTGCATCCTGCCCCCAGCAGGGTCCTGTTCGGCCCCACTTGAGGGAAGTGTGGAAGACATGAATCCCAGGCCCTTGCTTACAGGTTCTGGCCACAAACAGCTCTGCTTCCCCCCCCCCCCCTTCTCTGTCACTCCATGCCTTTGCCTCTGCTGTCCCCCCTGTGTATGAGGCCCTATCCACTCCTTTTCCCTACAGACCCTAAGGGCTCAGGATCAAGCTCCACATCCTCCCAAAATGGACACTGTCCTTCCATGAGCCATCTTGTCACCTAGCACCTTTAACCTCTTTGCCACTGGAGGTCTCCCGTGAGAATTAGAGCCCCTCCCCATTTATGTGTAGAGCACAGGCAGTGAAAGAAAGGAGAACTGCTTTGGAATGGCCCCAGGACCTGCTGGAGAACCCAAAAAGGAGTGGAGAGGCTGGGGGTGTAGGGGAAGGTTAGAAATGGGAAAACTTCAACCCTTCCAAAAGGAACTCTCAGCCTTTCTCTGGGCCTTAATGTCCCACTTTCCAAGAGCCATGAAGGGTAGGGCTCAGCCTTAGTTTCTTCTTTGAGTATGGGGCTAATAGTCTTTATCCTGACTCCTGGGTGATTATGAGATCTGGAAGAATCCAGGGGGTTAAAGTAGATGAGCTCATGAGTCCTGGGAGAGCCCCTGGATAGGAACAGTTCTCGGCTGTGAAGGGGAGTGCTTGACAGGGCTGGGGAGGGGATGACAACACCCTCCATGTCAGGAATCTTCAGTTCTGGTCTGGGCCTCAGGGGCAGGCCAGGCAGATGAGGCCTAGCCAGGAAGGACGTTGGGGCTCCCATGTTGTCCAGGGCAGGCAGTTAGAGTTGGACCAGGTCATTCATTCCAGAGACATTATGATGTATCTGTTTGGTGCCAGGCTCTATGCTGGGACTGAGGATATAGCCCTGAGCAAAACACAGCCCCTGCCCTGGAGGTGCCAGAGGGGAGGGGTATACATTCATCCTACGATCACAGAAATCAATATAGAAACACAAACTGTGGGTGCCCCCAGGAGCTGGGAGGGCAGAGGGAGGCAGTGAGGGTGAGGGCTGGTGCTTGGAGGATGAAGCCATCGGGCCCCTCCTCTGTCCTTCTTGGTCAGTGCAGACCGGGAAGAGGTTTAATCACTCCCTGGACCACTCCACTAAGCGGGAGGAGGAGGCCATGCTGCCGCCTTTGCTTGGAGGCTGGCGGCTGCTGCAGGTGCCTTCCTCGTCCTCCCGCCCCCATCCCAGGTCACGGTCAGGACGCCCAGCAAGGGTTGCAGGCGGCACCACCAGGTGGTTAGGAGCACTGGACTCTCGAGCCCGACTGCTGGGACCCCCCCCCCCCCCAGCGCCTCGTGGAGCCTCAGTTTCCACCCCTGTAAAACGAGGGCACTAATTGTGCCTCACAGGGTTGGGAAGAGAACCGAAGGAGTTAATACATGTAAAGCACTAAGAACAGCATACAGAGTAAGCTCCTAGCGCTGTGTCTGGGAGCCCTTCCAAAGATCCTGGCTTTGGTCGTGGCCGTATGTGGCTTTCTCGAGTGGCTGACTTGGGATTCGATCGACCCCGGGCCCGCGCACGGAGCCGCCACTCTGGCTTCCGCGCACAGGTAAATTTGGGCCCGTTGCTTCGCAGCCATGGGGCCGTGAGGCCTTGCGGCCGGAGCCCGCTGCCGCAGACTCAGCGCCGCCCCGGCTGTCTTGCAGGAGACGGCTGTGGAGCTCCTCTTCGCCGCCTTCCTCACCACGGCCAGTGCCAGCACGTCCCTCGTCCTGCTGCTCCTGCAGCACCCGGCGGCCGTCGCCAAGATCCGGCAGGAGCTGGCGGCGCAGGGGCTGGGGCGCGCGTGCGGCTGCGCGGCGGGGGCCGCGGGGGGCGGCGCGGGGCCCCGGCCGGACTGCGGCTGCGAGCCCGACCTCAGCCTCGCGGCGCTGGGCCGTCTGCGCTACATCGACTGCGTGGTCAAGGAGGTGCTGCGCCTCCTGCCGCCGGTGTCCGGGGGCTACCGCACCGCGCTGCGCACCTTCGAGCTCGACGTAAGTGCGCGCGCCCGCCCCGCCGCCCGGCCCCCGCCACCTGCCGCGGGGAGGGCGGGGCCGGGGGGGGATTAGGACGGCGAGGTCGCCTCTTCCCCTCGGAGCCTTCGCGTTCCACCCATGAAATGGGCTGAGCTCGGCCCCATTCGCCCCCGGATACACAGCTGAGGGGCGCAAAGCCTGGCGGCTGGCGAGCCGACAAGGCTAAGAACAGGCTTTCGGCAGCGGTGAGGGTCAGTCAATTCAATGAGAACTGAGGTTTATTTGTTTTTAAGATTTTATTTATTCGATTGAGGGAGGGAGAGAGAGCACAAGCGGAGGGGCAGAGGGAGAAGAAGACTCCCCGCTTAGCAGGGAGCCCTACGCGGGGCTCAATCCAGGGGACTCTGGGATCGTGACCTGAGCGGAAGGCAGACGCTTAACCGACGGAGCCACCCAGGCGCCCTAGAACTGAGTTTGAGAATAAAAACATACTTTTCTCCGCGCAGCACCGCCCCCCCTTAGCTAGTGAGTGTGGGTGGGGAACAAGGAGAGCCCCCCCCCCGTGTCCCGTACCCCACTCCCCTACTTCCTCACAAGCTCAAGGGACCGGTCATTGTTACCCCGGCTTGTCTCCATCTATAAGACCTTGGGCAATTCCCTCCTCACTCTGGATCTCAGTTTACTCTCTGGAAGGAAGTGGTCTTGGTCCCTTCCAGCTCTGACACATCAGTCAGGTGGTGCCAGGGCCGTGAGACACAGTGGCAACGTCAGAGAGTGGAGTCCTCCTTTGCCAAACTGAGGGTGTTTGCCTGAATGGCTGTCACTGCAGGCAGAGACTGGGCACCTCCTTCCCGGAGCCTTACTTTACACAGTGAACGAACATCTGTGGTGCATTGCATACCAGGGGTCCACTGCACAATAGCGACTGGGATTCTACCCTGGAGGAGTTGGTGGCGGGGAGAAAGGAGGCCAGGACCGATAGTTTCATCCCAAACTGGTGTGAGGAAGATAGTGGTCGTTAGTGCTGGATAACACCGAAACATTTTAGGGGCTGACATTTGACATGGAGCAGTGAAGGGTTAGGATGGGGACAGCACAGCAGCCGAAAGGGGACCATCCAGATAAAGGTGGGTGGATTTAGTGAGGTGGTTAGAAGTGTCTTGGATGCTGCATCTTGGAATTCAGACTTCATTCTACAGTCTAAGGGAAACAGAGGAAGGAGAGCACAGGTCCACCAGGGGGAGCAGAGAGGGAGCCATCCTCCAGTTTACAGATGGGAAAACTGAGGCCTAGAGAGGTGAGAGAACGCGCGCTCCTTGTTTAGGCTAGGGAAGCAGGATAATGGCGGGGGGGGGGGGGGGGGGCGTTGGAAGACACATCAAAAAGTAGAATAGTTGAAAAACCTGAAGGTGGGTATAGGAAACATGAAAGCTGCCTTCCAACATTTTAAGGATGCCTGGTTTTAATTCCCATGTGCATCTTAAAGTGTGGCTGCCAGACCTAAATATTATTGTACAACTAATGGATGGGGGTGTTGGTGTTAGAGAGTCAGTTTCAGTTCAGTGCAAAGAAGAGCTTTATAATTGAGCTGACCATAGAGGAATGAGGGTCCCTGTCCTTTGTGTTGTTCCCGCCCAGGCGGAGGGTAGGTGCAAAACTAGAACTTAGGTCTCTTGATCTAATGTCAGAAGAAAAAAAGACAAAAACAAAACACTGAAACACAAACAATAGATTACATTTAGTGATCATTAATATATATGCCAGACCGTTATCCTAGTCTCAAGACAACAAAACGGGCATTTTTGTTCTTATTTTATCAATTAAGAAACTGGAGGTCAGAGAGCTTGAGTATCCAGCCTTAGGTCACACAGCTCGCCAGAGAAGGAGCTGAAATTGGAACGCAGAGCGTTCTCCTAGCTTGCGGGTTAGGCGTGCGTTCCTGCAGCCCCCGGGGTGGAGGGTGGGTTCAGGACCCGATTCCAAGTGCCTCGTAGTCAGGCGGGTTTCCTCACTTCCCCGCAGGGCTACCAGATCCCCAAGGGCTGGAGCGTGATGTATAGCATCCGGGACACGCACGAGACGGCCGCGGTGTACCGCAGCCCGCCCGAGGGCTTCGACCCGGAGCGCTTCGGCGCGGCGGGGGAGGATGCGCGGGGCGCCTCCGGCCGCTTCCATTACATCCCCTTCGGCGGCGGAGCGCGCAGCTGTCTCGGCCAGGAGCTGGCACAGGCGGTGCTCCAGCTGCTGGCGGTGGAGCTGGTGCGCACGGCGCGCTGGGAACTGGCCACGCCTGCCTTCCCCGCCATGCAGACCGTGCCCATCGTGCACCCGGCGGACGGGCTGCGGCTTTTCTTCCACCCGCTCGCGCCTTCGGCAGCGCGAGATGGGCTACGCCTCTGACCCGCTGCGCTTCGAGACAGGACTTGGCCAGTGGCGGAGGCGCGCTGTCAGCGCCGCCCATCTGCGGTTTCTTAGTGCCGGGTCGGGCGCTCGTTCAACAAACGGTCACCGAATGCAGCTCTGTGCCAGACTTCGAGGGAGGAGGAGCGCGGGCCGGAGCCACGGCGCCCTGGAGAAGCGCCCAGGCCGGCGGGAAGGTGCCTCCTGCGCTCTGCGCCGCGAGGAAGGAAGGGTCGTGAGCCTAGCCTCTTAAGCCTTTCCCAGTATCTCCAGGCAGAGATGAAGGGAACAGATCTTCACCAGGAGTTGCGGGGCCTCGCCCTCCGGCGCCAAGCCCGGGAGGTTGCCTGGATCTTGGGGTGGCGGGGAGGATTGCTAGGGCAGGATTGGACGGCGCCAGAGACCCAGCGGACGCGGCTGGACCTGCAACCCTTAGGAGGAAGCGTATCTCCGGCCTGGCCTTGGGCCATAGTAAGACACACCGAGAAGGCGCCCAGCGGAAGGCCCTCAGGCAGCTGACCTCGGCTTGGTGCGCTGAGGCCACTCTGCTGGTCTCAGTCTCGGCGGAAACTCAGAACTCTGGGCGCTTCCAGGGTTCTAAATGGCTCAACATCACTGATTCTGCTGGCGACTTCGTAAAAGAAAAATTCCTACTTCAAGAACGCGTTTAATCTTCCCATATATACAGGGGAGAATGGGCACGGAGAGATGTCTCTAAGGTTGGATTATTTTCATGGGAGGTTGAGACATAATCAGAGAGGTTTGGGATATTTCTACCCAAAACAGGAAGGCCAAGAAAAAAGTTTCCTGGCAGCAGTTGAGTGAGGAGGCTAGGGCTTAGCTGGGCAGCTGCTCCCTGGTGGGAAGGTGTGGGGTAGGGGTTGGAGGATACCCAGGAACCCCCCCCCCCAAGAGTATGCCAGAACTTTCCTCCTGAGCAGATCCCAAAAGCTGGGCTGAGAATTATGCCTGTGATAGTTGGCTGCAGAACCCTTCCAGTTTACTACCTCCACCTACGCCACTGCATAGGAGAAACAGGCAGAAGACTCCCCTGAAGAGCTAGCAATGGGCTCCTGGACTCCTTGGCCAGTGCTGTCCTCCACCTCATCACTTACTCCCTGCTCCAGCCTCTGGGCCTGTGGCCACTATGTAGGGCTCAGCCCTTTGTCCTTTCATGGTGATCCCTAGGTTGGCTTAAGGGCTCCAACACAGAGGTTTCCACCAGGGTTTAAATCAAAGCCAAGAGCCTCCAGCGTCACCATTCCCAACAGCCCAGTGCAACCTGCCACCCATCTTCAGACTGGTCAGCTGGACATGATGGGTGAGCCAGGGAAGTTGCCGCCCAGGCCCGGAGCTGACCCCTTAGTGAACCAGAAGGAAGCTGGTGCCCTCCTGACCTTATGCTTAAGGTGGATCCCCGGGGCCAGAGGGAAAGGGGGAAGCAGCAGGCGCACGCAGGGTCGGTAGCTCAAGAGCTCAGCGGGCCCTTCCGAGCTCGGCTGACACTGCCATAACCCCCATCCAGGGCAATTCATCACCCACTGCTGACCACAGACCCGGCGCCAGGCCCTGGGCTTGGCAGGCACTGGAGCCAGCAAAAGTGGCAGAGTTGGAGCCTGCCCTCAGGGCGCTCCTGAGGCTGCAGAGACCACATCCGGGCTGAGAAGCTCCCACGGGGGGGGGGGGGGGGGGGGCAGGAGGACCAGGGCCTGGGGTTGATTCTGATTGGGGGGGGGGCAGGAGGACCAGGGCCTGGGGTTGATTCTGATTGGGGGGGGGCAGGAGGACCAGGGCCTGGGTTTGATTCTGATTGGGGGAGAGAAGAGCAATATGGGGAGGAGGTTTTCAGAAGTCCCCATGGTGTAGGTGGTTCCAAGAGACTCGGTTTACCTGGTCTGGGACCTGTACTGACTATAAGCTCCAGTAGGGGCAGCTCCAATTTCCCATTGATAATATCCTTTTCAGTAATTTCAGGGAACACCTGAACTCTTACTGAGTAGCTCCAGATTTTCTGAGGAAGCATTCTGGTTCTTGCCCTCCTGGACCACATATGCTTAGGAAGGAGGTGGACAATAAACTAGCAAACAAAGAGCACCAGAATGCAGACTGGTGCTAAGTGCTCTCAAGAGAGTAAGACAGGTCTGTAAGACACCGTACCTGGGGGCTGAACCCTGCAGGGTGGGAAGGGGAGACCTCTGTGAGGAGGTGACATTCAACTTTGGAAGGAACCAGCCAGCGGTGACCTGGGAAAGGTGCTCCCCAAGCAGAGGAAACAGCAGGTACAAAACCCTGCGCCCCCAGACCGGAGTGAGTGCTCAGGAGGTAGGAAAGGGTTGGAGGGGAAAAGGTGGAGGAGGGGTGCTTCTGCTGCCAGAGCTCACCTGACTCCGGTCTACCTCACTCCCTTCCTCCAGCAAAAAACTACTCTCCACCCCCAACCCTTCGCAACAGGGAGGCTGTTTTGTAAACATCTTGGAAATATTTTGTTTTCCAGTGAACCAATCCTCCTCCCCGCCCACCACCACCCAAGAAAGCTTGGCAAGTTTTCTAATCAAAGTTCTTATCGGGCTGATAATTTATTGACCCCTTCCTCCATTCGAGATGTTCTTTAATGATCTCCACTCTCACATTTAATCCTTTCCTGCCGGACGCCCCCGCTGGACGCCCCCGCGGGTCTCGATGGGCAGACTTATTAAAACAACCCCTCCCCTCCCCCGGCAATTTCCAGCACGCAGGCCCCACTCATCTTGTGACCCGGCGCGCGCTGAACTTGGCGAGGTGGCCCTGCCGAGTTCACTCGGATGTCACGGTCCGGCCTGCAGGGGTCACAGGCAGGTCAGGCCAGAGGATTGGGAATGGGCCCCAGGTCACGCCCCCGCTCGCCGGTTTTGCTCACCGGCCGGAGCAAGGTTTCGAAAGGGGCGGGCGCAGGATTTCTGAGAATTACTTCTAGCGCGTCTCGCCGAGTTCCCGCCGGTGCCCCGAAGTTGGCCCGCACCATTTACAGTCGCCGAATCGTGAGAACAAATGACAGTGGGAGAGACCCTTCTCTAGAGCCTCTGAAACGCCGAGTTCCAAGCAAGCCCTATGGCGACTCCGGCTTGGAGCGCTGCGTGGACTGCGCGGTCCCTACCACTCCACAGACATTTTCCAATCCCGCCAGCTTTGGGGACCACCGCGGGAGGGCCACGTATTTAACAGCTCTTAGGATCAAAGAGTTTCCCATTTCCAAGGGACGCTTTCCAAGGCGTGCGGCGGGCTCCTGCAAGAGCCGGGGTTTAGTTTTAAACAAACGTACTTCATTCTGTTTCGTTTTCGGGGCCGCGGGTGCGTTCGGCGCTCCAACCAAGGATGCGTGTGGGCCGGCCAGGTGGGAAGTGGGGTGCGCACGTGCACTTCCCGCAGTGTCCGAGCTCCCCGCACTGGCTGCAGTAGCAGCTGACTGCAGTTGGGCGAAGGCCAGCCGACCTGCTTCCCAGTATGGATTCCCTCAACACTCCCATTAGGGGCGGGCAGAGGTCGGGTTGAGGGTTGAGCACCCCAATCACCTGGGTGGCTTCAGTGGGTGGGAGCCGGGAGAGCGGAGGAAGGCTCGTGGGCCCCGAGTCCAGGTCATCCGGGTGAAGCAATCTAGCGTGTGCGGAGCCGGGAAAAAGTATCTGCAACCAGGGGCCCCTTTCGAAAACTCACAACTGCCCCCGGGTGTAGACAGATCGGGGAATTACCGCCTCCATATGAGGGAGAAGGAAACAAGCGCAAGGATGTGTGGTGACTTGCTCAAGGTCATGCAAGTAGAGATGGAGCCAGTCCCGGAGTACAGACTCCCAGGTTTTCCTTCCTCTGTCTCTGTCACCTTATCTGCCCAGGTCTAAGGATCCTCTCGCCCTCTGCCTAGGTGGGGCTGTGAGTCCCAGGGCCCTCGGAATCCGGCCGGCCGCAGCCGGTTCGCAGAGCGCTGGCTGCCTCGAGGTGGATGAATTGCCCCAGCGGTCTCCCACTGGGGCGTCAGAGTTGGGGCTGAGACTTGTGCAGGGTTGCACCTAAAGTCCCGAGGGACTTGGAGACTCTCTTGTACCCTTAAGTCGGACCTTCCAGGACTTCATGAGTGCTGGCCTCCTTGAGGGCCTTGGGGAGCTGGGATCCATGATCCGTGGATCAGGTCTGACTCTCCCCCCACACCCCCCGCTCTCGCTTAGGTCGTGGCCCTGGGCTCTTCGGCGGGCTCTTCGGGGGAGTGGGTTTGCGTTTTGCTCTGCGTTCTGGACCTCAGTTTCCCCAGTGTGGGACCCGGCAGCTAGTCGGTTCCTGAACGCACTTCCCTTTGCTTCCCCTGCAGGTGGAAGGGAGCCCACGCGGCGCCTGAAAATGGAAAGCCACTGAAGGCAGCTCTGGGCTGGGACCGCCCGTCGGACCCGGCGGGGGGGATTCCAAAGAGACCGCCAGGAAGCCCAGGGCTTGGAGTTCCCGCTCCCCGGAGCCCGGGTCGGCCTCTGCCGCCGTCTCGGAGCTCCGCACACCTTGTAAGGGGGAGGCAAGCTGCTCGTAGCCCCGCACCCCAGGAGGCGCGCTCCGAGTGAAGCCGCCACGGTGCCGCCTCTGCCTCGGCGTGGAACAAACGGTTAAAGATTTTGGGCAGCGCCTCGCGGGGGGAGGAGCCAGGGGCCCAATCCGCAATTAAAGATGAACTTCGGGTGAATTAATTTGTCTGACCAAGCTAACGTGAGCAGCAACCTGGGCCGCCTATAAAGCAGGCGCGCGGCGGGGTTCGGAGCGCTGGCGGCGGCGGCAGGTGGCGCGGGAGGCCGCGACGCGCCATGGGGCTCCCGGCGCTGCTGGCCAGTGCGCTCTGCACCTTCGTGCTACCGCTGCTGCTCTTCCTGGCCGCGGTCAAGCTCTGGGACCTGTACTGCGTGAGCAGCCGCGACCGCAGC
Source organism: Mirounga angustirostris (assembly GCF_029215605.1). Classification (NCBI taxonomy): domain Eukaryota; kingdom Metazoa; phylum Chordata; class Mammalia; order Carnivora; family Phocidae; genus Mirounga; species Mirounga angustirostris. The sequence continues at coordinate 121,363,853 of NW_026991714.1, forward strand.
TGCGCCCTCCCTTTGCCGCCCGGAACTATGGGCTTCCCCTTCTTCGGGGAAACACTGCAGATGGTGCTACAGGTAAGGGAGCTTGGGCGCGACGGGACGAGTCTCAGGAGCCCCAGTCGGCTCCGGGCTTCCATGAAGCCGGGGTAGGCGTCCCCGCGAGGGAGGCGACTACGGCTGGGACCCGGGCTAGCCCGAGGCGCGGCGCTCCCCGGCGCCCCCTCACGCCCGCCTCTCTCCTCCGCTCTCCTCTCCCAGCGGAGGAAGTTCCTGCAGATGAAGCGCAGGAAATACGGCTTCATCTACAAGACGCATCTGTTCGGGCGGCCCACGGTGCGGGTGATGGGCGCCGACAACGTGCGGCGCATCTTGCTCGGGGAGCACCGGCTGGTGTCGGTCCACTGGCCCGCGTCCGTGCGCACCATCCTGGGCTCCGGCTGCCTCTCCAACCTACACGACTCCTCTCACAAGCAGCGCAAGAAGGTGAGGGCGGGGGTGGCGGGGCCTGGACGGGGAGGGGGACCCCAGCGGCTGGAGGGGTTCTAGGAGATAGATGCCGGGCGAGCGCCAGCTGCAGGAGGTGACCCGCTCGAGGCCACTTTAGCCGGGAAGTGCCCTGCGTCTGGCGGGGGTGGGGATGGCTGGAAGGGGATCCCGGCAGGCGAGGGGGGCGCTTTTAACACTCTCCCTCCTCGGAGCTCAGGTGATTATGCGGGCCTTCAGCCGCGAGGCGCTCCAGTGCTACGTGCCGGTGATCGCCGAGGAAGTGGGCACTTGCCTGGAACAGTGGCTGAGCCGCGGCGAGCGCGGCCTCCTGGTCTACCCCCAGGTGAAGCGCCTCATGTTCCGCATCGCCATGCGCATCCTGCTGGGCTGTGAGCCCCGGCTGGCGAGCGGCGGGGACGCCGAGCAGCAGCTGGTGGAGGCCTTCGAGGAAATGACCCGCAATCTCTTCTCGTTGCCCATCGACGTGCCCTTCAGCGGGCTGTACCGGGTGAGGGAGCGTGCAGGGTGAGGAGCAGGGGGCGCGGGGGCGCGGGGGCCGGGCCTCTGCTCACTGCCGTGCGCTCTCTGCGCTCAGGGCTTGAAGGCGCGGAACCTCATCCACGCGCGCATAGAGGAGAACATTCGCGCCAAGATCTGCGGGCTGCGCACGGCCGAGGCGGGCGGCGGCTGCAAAGATGCGCTGCAGCTGTTGATCGAGCACTCGTGGGAGAGGGGAGAGAGGCTGGACATGCAGGTGAGTGGCGACTTCAGGAAGGGGCGCTGCGGGATTTGGTCCCCTGGCTTTCCAAGCGCGGTTACCCCAAAGCGCACGTCCGGCCTCCAGAGTGGGCAGGCCGCCCAGACACCGGGGATGGGACCCGGAAGGTCGGGACACTGGGTCCGGAGAGCCGTGGGAGAGGCTGCGGCGGAACAGGGAGCGTCCCCTAGCCCGACCAGGTTTTACAGGGCAAGTTGGAATTTGCAAAGTGTAAATAAAGAATGTTGGGCGATTTTAATACAACCAAGGCTTTCATTCAAGAATTCCCTGTGTCGTGAGATTTTACTGGCTTTCCTGCTCTAGCTGAACTAAAGGGACTATGCATTCTGTTTAAAAAAATGTAACTTCCCTTGGCTTTCTGTCAGTAAACTTTCAGCCCTTCTCATCTTCTTTCCAGAACCTTCAGTTCGGTTCTAAGTAATTGCTGGGTAAAATTGCATGCAGACTTATTATCTTACTCCATTCTTAGGCACTAAAGCAATCTTCAACGGAACTCCTCTTTGGGGGACATGAAACCACAGCTAGTGCCGCCACATCTCTGATTACTTACCTCGGGCTCTATCCCCACGTTCTCCAGAAAGTTCGAGAGGAGCTGAAGAGTAAGGTAGGGGGACACCGGGGTTCACTATCAGCTTAAGAAATTCGGCTGCTCCCTGGCCAACTTGCCGATATGTAAGTGTGCTGCCTTCTCTGCCTATTTTGCAAAGTGCAGGGCCCAGCGCTGGGTGGGCGGGTGGGGAGAGAAAATTAGCTTTGTGAATAAAAAGGAAGGAACTTTGAGCTGCGGTCCCACTCAGGCGGGGCTTGGTCCTTGTATTCCTACCCCGACTCCACTTTTTGCAGTACGTTGGAGATTTTCAGATAGATTCCACTCTCTTGAATTTATGTGTCCAAGGGCATGAATGGGGGACTCCTAAGTGGTGGTGATGGGGGCGGGGTGCGGGGGGAGAATCTAGGTGGTTCTAAGTGAGGAGCAGCATTCTCTTGGAATTGTAAATAGATAGTGGATTTGGGCCAAGGGGTGGAGGCAAATGGTCATTAGCTGCTCACAGTTTCCCCCTCACCCTCTCCCATCATGGGGCCCTTTGGGTCTAGCCGCCACTTAAGCCCTGTTTACGTCTGCTGGGCTGATTTTATTGGAGCACAAAATAACCGTTCACCTCCGTATGACTGTTTTGATAGGGTTTACTTTGCAAGAGCAATCAAGACAACAAGTTGGACATGGAAATTTTGGAACAGCTTAAATACATTGGGTGTGTTATTAAAGAGACCCTTCGCCTGAATCCCCCAGTTCCAGGAGGGTTTCGGGTTGCTCTGAAGACTTTTGAATTAAATGTAAGTTAAAAGTTCTCTTCCCGCCACACACACACACACACACACACACACACACACACACACACACACCCGCCACACTCCTTTTGTTGTGGTTTTAAATCTCCCCTTGGCTTCCCTGCGCAGTGGCTTACATTTCGTATACTTTTGATACCATTATCCTGCCCCATGTGGACACGTGTTTCGGTAGTCTGAAGGTCTGTCTGTCCTGTCTCTCTCCTCACACCCCTTTTTTTCAACTCATAATTCCTCCCATTATCAGTGATGGCTTTTTTTGTTGTTGAAAGTTAGGATTCCCATTTGTCAGCCCTGGGGGGCCTCATAATCTTTTGCAGGGCTACCAGATTCCCAAGGGCTGGAATGTTATCTACAGTATCTGTGATACTCACGATGTGGCAGACATCTTCACCAACAAGGACGAATTTAATCCTGACCGATTTCTGCTGCCTCACCCCGAGGATGCGTCCAGGTTCAGCTTCATTCCATTTGGAGGAGGGCTGAGGAGCTGTGTAGGGAAGGAGTTTGCAAAAATTCTTCTCAAAATATTTACAGTGGAGCTGGCCAGGCATTGTGACTGGCGGCTTCTAAATGGACCTCCTACAATGAAAACCAGTCCCACCGTGTACCCTGTGGATGATCTCCCTGCGAGGTTCACCCGTTTCCAGGGGGAGATCTGATGGGTTCGAGGGCCCAGAACTCATACCTATTTGAAGTGTACATGAGTTTTTACACAGTGTCATGTTGATTTTATTATATTTAATTTCTAAATGTATATTATAATATTTATGTGTCTCCACTACAGTACCACCGTCTTTAAATATTAAAATAATGAATTTGGATAGTTTCCAAATAAAGTAAAATCTGAAGGTGTTTGTCTTGCATTTAAGATTCCTGTGGGGGGGGGGGAACTCCCTGGTTTTATATTTGTATATTTAACCTGATTTCGAAGTGTCTACATGAATGGCTTTATTTGTTATCTGTGCATATCTATTTTCTTGTGAGGAAGAAACTTTAGCTGTTATTTCTCTTAACCATTATTAGAAAACATAATGTATGTGTGTGTGTGAGTTAGTCCAAAGGTAACTTTGCAAATGTTTCTATGGTTTAGATACCCTATTTGGAAAATCTATCAAAGTGAATTTTAGATTTTTTTTTTTTTTTTGCTTGCTTTGCTTTAGGGAAAGATGGATTTGAAAAGGTAATACTTTGAGAACTATCATACTCTAACGTAACACCTTCAGCCATAAACTTATTATGTTTAATAAACATAATAAATCCATGTTGTTGCATAGTGCCAGCCCTGTTTTTCTGAAGGATTCAGGTAAGAGAGAGCTGGTCACTCTGATTACGGACAGTTATTGACCAAAATGAGACCAGAGGTTGCATGTGAAAACAGTATTGGAAGAGGCCAGCCTCTGGTTTAGATAAGCTAGTCCAGGTTTTCTTTATTGAAAATAAGGCAGGAGGAGTAGATTTAGCAAGCTGACAGATAAAGTTTTTATCTATGCCAGGCAATAGGGTGTGAGCCTGACATGACTGATAAAATGGCCCAGTCATGACCCTGTGAACCTTGGCTAACCTCCGGGAAAGCACAGTTTGGTCACATTTCTGACCCTGGCATAGCCATGTTCTGAACTGAAGGCCAGACTCCCAGTGCAGAAAGGTTAGCCCCGGTGACTTGCTTACGCTAGCACATTTTCAGTTTTGGAACGGCACAATCTGCTTCCTGAACCTCTGACGGCTTGTAGGTTTTGGACTTTAAAGTTTTCATTACAATTTTAGAATTTGGCAAATACTGCAGAAACTGGGTGGTCTAAATAGGTGTTTGAAAAGGGTTCTCTGTCTACAATTAGAGTTACATGTTCTACCTGACTTTTGGGGAGAACTTGGGATTGTACTTATTCCTAGAATCCTCTGATTTTTAAAGGGTGTTTACATAATAACTTAAAATGTCTTATAATGCTTTTATTTTTTAATGAGAAATTACAGGCTTATTTAGTTTCAGCCAAAGCTTTAGTGCACCTTGGTGTGCAAGATGACCCCTCCCCTCCTAACATTTGCCCCAGATGCTTCCAGCTAGGAGCACATTAGCCTGAGGACATTATCTCAGGTAATTTTAAAGAGGCCATTTTATAGGGTTTCAGTATCTTTCATTTTGCCAGAGGACAGTTAAGCGTTTTAAAATAACATCTTCGGTGACTCCCTGACTGCGTGTCTCTGTGAGCATCTGCAGAAAAGAATTGGGATCATTTTAGCCTAGAATTCAATTTCTTAAATCCACCTCTATTTTTTATCTGGGGAGCTTTGAGGAAAGTGCTTCTGGCTTGCATTTCCCAGGTTACATTTCGCCCAATTATGCTCATCGATTACAGAGTAGGGCAGAATTTACCTTGCAAAGTCGTTAAAAACACAATCTCTGATAATGCGCTTCGTGCCGAGTACAGGCCGTTTGGAAGTGTTTCGAGTGCGACGCAGGAGCCATGTTTGTGGGCTTCCATGTCGAACACTCACTAGGCCTGGGTCACGTCTAGCTGGGGCAGGCAGGCACATTTTGTGACACAGACACCGCTGGGTCAGTGTCCGGGCGTCACCCTGCGGAGAAGCATTTCAGGAGGAGGTAGAACCGGCCCGAGGTCCGGAAGGAGCATAGAGCCCTGTAAGGAGCGGAGAGCCCTGTGAGGAGTGGCTCTTTGAGGCTTCCTGCGGCGTGCTGGGAGGGCACTGTGCTCTCCGGGGCCTTGGTGGGCCTGCCACGCTGGCAGATCGGTGCCCTCTGCCTCCCGCTCCTCATATGCCCTTGCCCTGGCCACCTGCCATCCCCTCCTGTCCTCAGTCAGCGCTGTGGCGTCGCCAATGACAGACTCTTGTCAGTCCTGGCAGGTGAAAGCCTCCAGCCGGGTCTCCAATGTAGGAGCATTCTGAGGGATGCCGCCTTCACCCAGTCTGGCCCTGGGAGGTCCAGTGAGGGACTGTGGCTTGCCTGGGCCCACCCAGGGAGTGGCAGAACCAGGAAAGGCCTCCTGTCGCCTTTTTTTTTTCCCCTTTCTTTTTTCAATAGCTAATCACACCTGCCTGATTTATCTCCAACTTTCTGTTGTAGGACAACTAGACCCAGGGGTCTTCACCTCCTAACTTCCTGTTGTGTCCCCCGCTACCACTCCCCTGCCCTGGGACAGTCCAGATCATCCCTCTCACAGGCTGCCAGAAGCAACTGGTAAAATGGGAGCAGGGACGGGAAGCGGCTACTCCCCCAGACCCCTCATCTGTGAGGTTTCAGGGTGCTCTGTGCACCTGCCACCCCCCAGAGGTCCACAAGGGGGCGGGCTTCTCCCTTCTATGCCAAGCTCAGGGCCCAGTGGTTTTCCCCACCAGTGTCCGTGAAATCCAGCATCCACGGACTCTAGCCCAGGGCCGGCTTTTACCCAAGAACAAGGAGAGGCTAGCAAGTACTCAGCCTCAGGCCCGGTCAAGGCTGCCTGGCTCCCCTGGAAGCTCGCCGGGCTGCGTAGGTCTGGGTCATCATTTAGTTCCTGAAGTGGCCACCATCTGTGGTCTCTGAGGCCAGCTGGTTCAGGTTTCCAGCGTTGCCCACAGACGGCCCACAATCTGACCTACATTGCTCTCAGTATCTCTGAAAAGTGGCTCTCCGTTTTGAGAAGGGGGGAGCACGTGTTTCGAAGGACACGGGCAGTGTCCAGATGACCTTAACCAGGTCCGGGAGCCATCCCACAGAAGTACCATGCAAGGAACGAGGGATGTTTAAAGAGGTTTGGGTGGCCCCGCCTTCAAATAGTTCAAGGGTTGTTGCAGAACATACAGGTTCAGGCCTGTTTCAAAGGACAGAGCACGCTCGCACTTAGGAGGGTAAGTTAGAAGGAAGAAGTCAGCACCATATAAGGAAAACATTTTGAGGCAACTAGAGCCCTTCGGTGATGACACAGGTTACCTTCCGAGCAAGCAAGCTCCCTGTCAGTGGAGGCATCCAAACAGTAGCTGGAAAACTAACCCACCCTCAGGATTCCGACATGGAGGGAGAGGTCCGGTTAAATGACCCCCAAGTTCCTTCACAAAATTAAAGAGTTGTGATTCTCTGACATTTGATTCTGTATTAATTCGGTTCCCCAGACACGCACTCTGCTTTGCAATGCGGATTAAATGCAGTCTAGGGAGACAGGACACTACCGCATCATCCTTCAGGGGCACTCGGCAGCTCTCGTTGACCATTCTGGCAAACCCCGGAGCCAGATGTGAAGGCGGGAGCGCAGGGGGCCTGCCGTGTGACCTCACGGAGACGCTGAGTCCCCGGTGTTGATGGTGTTGATCGCTGGGGACGACGCTCTCTCCTGCCCCGCAACCAGGCGCTTCCAGCTCCAGCTCCCCGACCTGCTCCAGCAGCCCCAGCTTCTCCCCGCTGTGCCATGCTGGCCATCCGCCTGACCTAGCTTCTAGGGGAGTCCCTGCCGCTCTCCCCAGGGCTCCCCAGCCTCCTCGAGGCCACGCGCCGCCACCGGCCCCTGCCCAGCTGTCCTCGCCCTCAGCCTCCCGAGAGCCGGCCCGAGGTAACAACTGTGTCTCATCATTGCAAACTGAGCCCCCCTCCTGGGCCCCCCGGCCCTCCCCCAGAATGCGCGCACGCGTAGTAGGTGTTCTCTGGGAGCGAGCGCTTCCTGGGGCCAATCAACACCGGCCACCGTATGGCTCTCCAGCTTTGCGGTGCCATGTTTCTTCTTTGAAAAGTGAAACTTTCATCCTTGGAAAATCTCAGCGGCCGCAAGCTTACACGGCTGTGGTTTAACAGAATGTCACATTCCTGAAACCGACGCTTCATGGGTATTAGGCCAAACAAGCTTTCCTTCTTTTGAAGTAGAGTCAGTTCGAGTTAGAAACCTGGAACAGGGTGGAAACTCAGCCCAGGATTACGTGGTGGGCTTTCTGGGTGAGAGTTCTCGTGTTGCAACGCTCAGCACCCTGCCCCCGCGGCGCAGAAGCTGACCCCCACGGCGGATTCTCACCACTGCCGAGCCCCTCTGTGTCCGTGGAGGGCTGGGAAATCTACTCCCTCGCTTTTGACCATAGATGCCTCAAGATTTTTATCTGAAGTTACTGACGGGTTCACTTAACTCAAATGCATTGTAAAAAGAGGACAAGGTGCTTTGCTTGTAAGAAGTACTTGACAAAGCGTATGAACTGATTCATTAAACACAGCCCTGGTGTCCAATGTAACAGCGGCTTATTTAACGGTGGAGGAGGGGATTGGGTATTCTGAATGAAATGGAGAGTTCTTTTAATGTCAATTAGTCACGGACTTTTAGAGCTGGAAGGGAGAGGACGCACCGGTCACGCAAGCCCCTCAGTGTACACCTGAGAAATCTGAGGCTCAGAGGAATTTAAAGTCACAACAGAGAATTAGGATTGGCGGCCCAGCGTTCAGTGCATTGTACGGTTAGCCCTCTATTTAAAGAACTGTATTGTTTATTTACATATGTGCCGGGGAAAAAGGACAGGTGAGCAGATTCTTTGAGATCCAATTGCTTCCAGGTTCTTGCTCCTCACCATGTCTCTGAAGGTGCCTGGGCCCTCAGAAGCACCCTGAGAACCTGCGAGGTGTGGCCGCCGAGCATCTGACACGCAGCCTGGCAGAAGGTACAGACGGCTGGCATTTCTGGGGCACAGCATTGGGGGCACTGTCTGCACGTTGGCAGAGCCAGATCCTCGGGCATTTTGAGTCTTTCCTACTGCACAGAAGAAAATGGTTTCTGTTATCGTTAAACTGTATTCCCCCACCCTCCTGCTCAAATATGAAGTCCTAACCCTCAGTAAGTGCATCAGAATGTGACCTTAGTTGGACATAGGGTCTTTACAGAGATAATCAACTTCACATGAGGTCTCCGGGTGGGCCCTAATCCAATATGACTGGAATCCTTATTAAAAGGGGAAAATTTGGACACAGAGGCAGGCACACCCAGAGGGAAGATGGTGGGAAGACTCACATGGAGAACAGGGTGTAGAGATGGAGGGCTCAGGCCATGTATCAATGGTCCAAGCAGTGCCGAAGGTGGCCGGCAAACCACTGGAAGCCAGGAAGCGGCAACGAAGAATTCCCCTCCAGGTTTCAGAGGGAGCTAACACTTTGATTTTAGACTTCTAGCCCCTGGAACTGTGAGACAATACATTTCTGCTCTTCTAAGCCACCAAGTTTGTAGACTTTTTAACGGAAGCCCTAGAAAACTAATACAGTGGCCAAAAGCAAGAAACCTTATTTGCGAGAAACAGTGGTTCTTCCCCATGCCTCAGAATCCCCTGGAGGGCTTGTTGAAATATAGATCACTGGGCTCCACCCCAGAATTTCTGGACTGACCCCCAAATGTGCATTTCTAACAAGTTCCCAGGGGCTGCTGCTGGTCCCTGGACCACACTTTGAGAATCACCGGTGAAAAGGTTTCTGATCTCTAAATCAAGGATCACAGGCTTCGAGCACCAGCATGTAATGTTCACAAGGGGCACCAGCCGGGGCGAGAGATAGCTGGAGGCCGTGGGTGTGCTGATGCAGGGCAGAGCAGTCCCCTCGAAAGGGGCAGGCGCTGCTCGGCCCTGGCCTATCCTCGACCTGCAGGAATAAAAGTGCTTCTAATTTTTCAGGAGGTGCTGGAAATCCAGATTTGCATGGGAATGACCTGGTTTTTAGATTTGGTAACTAATTCACATTAAAAACAAAAACAAAAACAAACCATATGCAGGCAGAATAACACTTGTTTGTGGCCCTGCCGGCTGCCAGTTTGGGTCTTCAGCCCTTGGGGAATTTTCAGAGTGCTTGATGGAGGGTGGCTTAGCTGAGTGGTTCCATCTCAGAGTCTCTCATAGGATTGCAGTTAAGATGTTGGCTGGGTCTGTATCCTCTGACGGCTTGATTAAAGCTGGAGGATCCACTTCCAAAATGGCTCCCTCACATGGCTGTTGGCAGGAGGCCTCAGTACCTTGCTATGTGAATCTCTCCATAGGACGGCTTGGGTAGCCTCACAACATGGTGGCTGGCTTCCCCCAGAGCAAGTGATCTAAAAAAGCAATAAGACAGAAGCCTCGATGACCTGGCCTTGGAAGTCAAACCCCATCATTTCCACAATATCCTATTTTTAAAAATGATACTGGAGTATAGTTGTCATCACAATCTCCTATTGATTTTACAGGTTAGCCCTATCCAGTGTAGGAGAGAGCCACGTAAGGATATGACAACCAGGGGGTGAGAATCATGGCAGGCTGGCTACCACACTCAGTTTTTGAATGGACGGGTAGACTCTTTTCTCTGCCCTCTCTTTAAACCATTTTCATCTTGTTTCTTGACAGTCCCTGATTTCTAATATTTTCATTGTGACCCATCACCTATGGACACTTATAGCTACCACCAGAAAAAAACCTATTACAGAGTTTCTCAGAATTTCTAAGGGGTCATCTGGGCCAAGGTTGCAAGTTGGAGAATCTTGGGTAGAACTTGAGAAAGTGGGCATTTAACCAATTGTTTGCCCAAGTCTGCAGCCAGCCCATTTCATTCACTTATATTACTTTTCAGCTTCTGGGAGTCTCGGACTCTGATCTCCAGCACCCCTGGTTTGCCTGGGACTCGGGACTTTCAGTGCAACAGCGGTGATAGTCCTGGGAAAACTCACACGGATGGCCACCCTAATCAACCACATATTTGACAAATGAGGGGAATTCAGTTCAGACAGCAAATGTGAATCAGTCAGATCCTTACAACTCAAGGTGTGGCCCCCCCGCCGGCAGCATCCGCATCACCCTGTCACTTGTGAGAGAGGCACCATCTCAGGCCTCCCCTCAGACCTGCTGAATCCACCCTGTTTGCCAAGAGTCCCAGGTGAATCTTATGCATAATGTAGTTTGAGACTCTCCGGATGGAAGCAAAATCTGAACTTGGGTTCTCTGAAGATTCAGATTTGCTGTCCATGTGGGTAATACGGACCTAACAATGACCCATTTGTGCCGTGGTAATCTGACCTTGACATACGCATCTTATTTTTTTTCTTCCTGCCTCCCCTAACCCATGAAAATGAAAGGGGTCTCAAATTTCATTGTTGGAAGGAACCTAAAATTCCCAATTCTCACCTGGGTTTGACCAGTGGTTTTCATTAAACACTTTTCACAGTTGAATTTTCTCTCCACCCCAAACCAAATGCAATAAACCACATGGATCAGGGGAGATTGCTGGGCACTTAGGTTATTTCCAATTTCTGATACTGCAAGCAATGTGCACTAAGTATATCCTTGCATGTGCAGCCTTATGTGCAAGCTAGTGCTTTACTTCTGTGGGACTGATTCCTGAAGCGGGGCTTGCTGGGTCAGTGAGGATGTGCCTTTGTAAGTGTAATGGATATCCAAAAGGTTCCTGTCCAAAGAGGAGTGTTGGGAAAAAATAGTGGTGCATTTATAATATGGAAACGTCTGGAGCCACAACAGAGTGAGTACAATAGACATGCATTGACCTTGAGGGATGCCTGTGACATGTGGGGGAGAACTGGCTGCAGAGCGACTTAGCTAATTGGCAAGGAGAATCGAGGGGGATGTTTTGTAAAGAGATTAATCACACTTTCTGAATACATTTATGGGTGCTTCTTCTGGTTGTAAAGGGCATGTGTTGATTTTATAATTATGCATTTTAGGACAGAAAAACCAGAAACGCCACCCTGCCCATGTCCACCCATTCCCCTCTCTCTGCGTTAAGAAACAGTGTTGGAGTTGCCACTTGCGAGCGTCTGATTGGCTGAGCTCAGGTCACGTGCCCACGCACTGGCTGCCAATTGCCAGGAGAGCACGTCTGACCTCCCTTGGTCTAAAGGGCCTTGCCCGCCACCTGTGGGGCTGCGCTTGAATAGGAGGTGTTACGGGTGGGCAACTTGGCTCCTAATCAATTGAAGTGGAAAAGCTACCATTTTGAAAGCGTCCATGGTTGGGGAAGCAGTTGGGTTAATTAACTTAATTTTTGTAGAATGCAAGGAAAAATAACAGACCAAATTTATTGAACATTTACTGTATATGCTAAGTATTTCCCGTTGTCTCACTTCATTCTCACATTTCCATGATGCAGGTACATTTTTGTTTTTGTTTTTGATGCAGATACAATTTTTAATGCCTTTGTTACAGATGGTATCCCTGAAGCACAGAATGGCTAGTAACTTGTTCAGAGTCACACAGCTATTGAGTAATGGAGTCAGGATTTGAACCAGGCTGTCGGAGCAAAAGTCTCTGATAGTTACATTATATTGCCTCCAGGTTCCTAGTACTGGGAACCACACTGATTTTATCTGGAATAATAATGATTCCTGATGTCACTGACCCCTTAGCATGTGCCAGGCCTTATCCTAACTGCTTTGCATGAGTTAATTGATTTAATCCTCACAACACTCCCAGATGAGAAAACTGAAACTCAGAGATATCAGCTCATCCGCTGCCCCTCAGCTGGTAAGAGGTACAGTCAGGGTTCCAGCCCAGCAGGTCTGGCTCCTGAGCCCCACCCTCCACTCTCCATGAGAGGCATGGGAGGGCACCCTCCACCCTCCACCCTCCACCCTCCACCCTCCAGAGCCTTTATCCCCTTTACTGAGCACACCAATGTGCTTTTTCTTCTATATTGATCCGAAAGTAGTTTTCTTAGGGGATACAGAAATTCGGGCAATTGTCAGGATAATTCAGCTGAAGTATGGGTTTTATTCAATTTTCTGTTTCATTTTGACACTGAGGACTTGGCCCTAAGCTGATGTCAGCTAAATTAATTTAAATGAAATCTGAGCTCTGTCATTTGTGGGGATTTGTTGGGAAGAAATCTGAAAAGACAAAGGAGTTTGTGTGTGTGTTTGTGTGTGTGTGTGAGAGAGAGAGAGAGAGGGAGGGAGAGATTTTGCAGTTCTAAATGTCCATCATTACAGAGATGATGGGAAAGAATAAGAAAGAGAAAAAATCAATAGCATTTTCTTGTTAAATTGTAGCACATATAAAGGTATGGCTCTTTGGTGGGGGATTTCTTCAAAAGAGAATTTTCTTGCTTGAGGGAATGTGTTTTTCTAAGTGAAAATACAGTTTATCCTCAATTTGAATTGCAAATCCTTCCAAAAGCAGAGTGGGAAGGAAGGGTAATGCCTAACGGGAATGAGTTCTTTCTACTTGGTTTTATAAAAACTTCCTGAGACAAGCTTTAAAAAAGCATAATTATTTTTAAAAATTCAGGTATCCTCCTGATCTGAATATTTTAGATAAATCAAAATAACCAGATAATTTTCTACAATATTAACTTGGTTTAAGATGGAAAAAAAAAAGACACTCAATACTTTTGCAGCTGGATGATTGGAAGCAGAAAATTGCAGGGTGTGTTTGGCAAACAGGACTCTAGAAATCAGATTTGTCTCTAGAGGGTAAACCACAGGCTGGAGAACAGGGCTAGAGATGTGGGGGAAGGAGAGATGAATTAACATTTGTTTGGCACATGCTGAGCAGTGGTGCTAAGTGATTTATATTTATACCTGGGACCACAGTGGGTTCTCGCCCCAGCCCTTTGTAGTGAGTGTCGTTACACCAAATTTGAACGGATGACTGAAACTCAAGGAGGAAAAGTGACTGGTCCCAAGTTCCCCAGCTGGGGAATTGGTGGGGAGGTTATTGGAACAGTTCACATGAGAGGCAGGGAGGGCACACTTGGGTGTGTCAGGGAGGGGACAGAAGCCAGAGACATCTGGAGGTGCATGTGCTGGGGCTCAGTGATGCTCTGGGTCAGGGACTGGTGAGCTGGAGGAGTCCCAGTTTGACGGCCATGGTCACTGGGCACAGGTGAGGTCCCTGAGAGGGATGGAGACCAAGAGGGGGCACTGGTTTGGGGAAGGGGTGGTTGGGTTTGTGCAGTGAAGACCCACAGGACACCGCAGGAGAGCTTGGCTTGTGGAGACAGGTTCAGGAGGGAGAGAATGATGTCACTTGGGTGGGGTGCTGAGAGCTTGGGAGGAGGGGGATGAGCCAGAGGCAGACTGGCCGGGGGGGGGGGGGGGGGGGGGGAAGCCATGCGGCCAGGAAGCCAAGGGACAGAGAGCAAGGCTTTGTGGTTTTGTTTTTTTTAAAAGCTCTTCAGGAAGTAATTCCAAAAGGCACAGAGCATGATGTAGGCCTGAGAGAGAGAGAGAGAACTATAAAGGGAAGCTGAGATGTTTAAAAAAGACATAAAAATTGGATTTTGAGGAAATAGCTTTCATTCTTAAAACAAACAAACAGGACGAAGATCTGCTTTGTTATCTCTGTCTTCCATCTTAATGAACAGGGTGGTCTTCCTGCGTGAATGAAAACACAATGAGATGAAATGGCATTTTGTGAGCTTCAGGGGAGGCAAAGGGTCAAGTGAAATGAAGGAAGAGAAGAGAGGGGTGGGGGGCTGCTATGCAAATGGGGGTGTTTGCAGCCTGGTTGGAGGAGGGGCCCGTCCAGTCCACAACACTCCATGGGGGCCTGTCTGGCACTTTCCACGTGTCCCAGCAGGAAAGCCTGTGGGGAACAAGGCAGGAGGGGTCAGTTCTCCTTGCGGGATCTCCTGTATCCAGTTATACATGTTTTACTCTATAGCCGCAATAGAACTGGGGTATTATGCCATTTGACAACAGTGTTGGTAAAGGCATTTCCATGGATTTCGTTTTTCCCTTTTCTGTGTTCACCCCAAACTGGAGCTAAAAATATAGATACAGAATAACTTTAGAGATCTACCTGGAAGGAATATAGTGTTTTTATTCTCTCCTTTCTCTGTTTTTGAGCAGAAACGTGACTCTCGTGGGATAAAGAACAGTGAGCAAGCTCGTATACTTCCTGTATACACTTCCAGGTATGAGCCGATTAAAATGCTTGGACCATTTAGCAATGGGTCCTGGTGCCCTTCGCCGCTCGTTCTGAGTCAGTCCAGGAACCGCTGATGCTGGCAGCTCTTTTCTGGGGTCTCTGCGGGGAGTGAGCTTGGCTGGAGCTCAGGACCCACCTGCAGCTGCACCCCCAGCACCCTGGCAGCTGCAGCCTGTTCCTCCTCGCAGCCCTTCACAGTCCGGACCACCTGGGCAGGACATACCCAGGCCCCTGCTTCACGCTCTGACCCATGGAGTTTTCCCTCTGGTTCCGAGAGACACTGCGGATTGCCCCCGCCCAGGGCCTTTGCACATTCTGTCTTCTCTGCCTGGAATACTCTTCCTCCTCACCTGAACTATCATCTCCTTAGGAGACCTTCTCAATTATTTTATCTCAACACTCTACCTGTCCCAGCACTTGCTACAACCCATAATTATTTTATTCCTTATTTATATGATCACTTCACTGTCTTTCCAATTAAGCTGTGAGCTCTTGTTGACTTTGCTGCTTTGTGTTCAAGGCACCTGGTACACAGTAGAAACTCACTAAGTATCTGGTGAGTGGAAGAACACAAAACAAAACAGTGCTTGGGAGGGGGAGATACCCTCTGCCCAAAGGACAGGCTCCCGAAGTGAGCTTTACTGGCTTGCTGGCCAGCTAGATTGCTAACTACCTACTTCTTCCTTCTACTTGGCTGATCCATTAGCCACCATCCAGCCTCCTGAGGTCCTGGTAACCATGTCCCCTTGTTCCCTTCCTGCCTTATGCTCTTCACAGACCCTCAGCTGGCCTTCAACCCAGACATTCAGTTCACTTACTCCAGATCTGTTTATTGGGGGCCAGTATCTCCTGATCTGAGGACCTGATGTTCCTGGCCCAGGGAGGCAGTCCCACCCCTGCATACCCCCATAGCTTGTTTTCCACACGGGGGCCAGAAGAAACCCTTAAAAAATGCAAGTAGGGTCATGGCACTCCTCTCCTCAGAACCCTGCGAGGGCCCCCATTTCACTCTGAATAAAAGCCAAAGAGAGGCGTGACAGTGTCTGAGGAGGCCGCCCGTGCTCTGGAGCCTTGGCCCCCCTTCTCTGAAGGGGGGCCATCTCCTGCCTCCCCCCGCCGTCTGCATCTGGCCCCCTTGCTGTTCAGCAAACGAGCAGCCACCACGCTCCTGCCTCAGGCTTTTGCACTTGCAGCTGACTCACTCCCTTCTCACCTTCAAGCCCTCATTTGGCTCACATGTCACCTTCTCGGGGAGGCCTTCCTGCCGACCCTATTTAAAATTGCTTCCTGGGGCACCTGGGTGGCTCAGTCGTTAAGCGTCTGCCTTTGGCTCAGGTCATGATCCCAGGGTCCTGGGATCGAGCCCCAAATCGGGTTCCCTGCTCCGCGGGGAGTCTGCTTCTCCCTCTCCCATTCCCCCTGCTTGTGGTTCCCTCTCTCGCTGTGTCTCTCTCTATCAAATAAATAAAAAATCTAAAAAAATAAAATAAAATTGCTTCCTTCCTCCCCGGGGCCCCCTCTCCCCTCTCCCCTTTCCCGGCGTTTTCTTCCAGAACACTTTACCACCACTTGATAAGTTATATTATTTACTTAGTTATCTTGTTAACAGCCTATCTTCCTCGCCACATATAAGGTCCTCGAGGACAAGGATTTTTTTTTTTTTTTTTCCCCGTCGCTCTACCACTAGATCCCGGCGCGGAGTACCTGGCCCATTAGAGGTCTTCAGAAAACACTGGCGAGTGAACGAGTACACATTTCAGCCAAAAGGTTCTCAGAAAGAGGTGAGGCTTCAGGTATGCCTGAAGACCATAGCTTGTGTAAGGCTGGGCACGGTGGGGTTGTCGCCAGCGCAGGCCAGGACGGCCACCCCTCTTGGCCCCCAGATGAGGAACGCAGCCTGAGTCACCTGACAGGGGAGTCACCACCAGGCCCTGATTGGTTTCCGGGTTCATCAGTTCAGGCCCAAAGGCCACTGATCTTGGAGGCTGTCTTAGCCTTTCCCCCGGAGAATATTCTTTCTGGCGGCTTAGCTCCTGTCCAACCCTCCGGGCCCGTGTGATACTCGGGAGTACTGTGGTCATGGATTAGGGTGATTTTACGGGCCACAAAGAGGAGACCCAGGGTTAATAGGGCTGAGGGCCCTGCCTTTCTTCATGGACCAGCTCCGTGAGGGCTGCTGGTGGTTTCCCAAATCGTCTTTCATGGCTGGTGAGTGTATGTTGCTTTCTCAGGTGGATTCTCTGAGCAGGCAGAGTGGGTCTCTGTGAGAGGTCGCTCCTCCGAGGGCACAGCATAAACACCCAGGAGGTGGGAGAAGGGGAGTGGGAAATGGGGTTTGGAATCAAAGTTTGTTGCCCTATAAAGAAAGTATGGCTTTTTTTGTCTTTACTGCTGTCTGGATTATTATCCCTTCCCCCTGCTCCAAACTTCAGACAACAAATCACACATTCACCTTCTATGTAAGCTAACCCTCTGGGGAGAAGGGGTAGCCATCCTGGTCCCTGCTCCTTGAAGCGTGAAGCGAGCCTGGGGTCTGTCCAACTCAGATTTCTAGGGTATATCCCGAAGTTAGTGCCCATTTAGACCATTCTCTTCCCTTCCATCTGCACAGGTGAGCACTTCATGTACGCATTCCTTCATTATTTCCTCTCTCGTCCACACAGTCCGCTCTAGGCAGAGTTCTGAGATGGGCTCCAGATTCCCACCCCTGATGTGTGCGTGTTATACGGTCCCTCCTCTTGAATGAGGGAGGATTCATGACTCTGGTGGGCTTGCCTTGTGATTGGGATGCATTATGTGACAGAAAGGACTTTGCAGATGTGATTAAAATCCCTAAGCATTAATCCTGGGTGGATCTGACAAGCCCTTAAAATCAGGCAAACCCTAAAAAGGGATCAGGCCCTTCCTGAAGGAAGAGGTTTGAAGGGTGGGAGTGTGGGACCGTGGGGCAAGGACTTGTCCTGTTCTGGGATATAGGGGACTGCGGCGGGTGGGTACTCCAGGCGTTAGCACCCCGAGCATCAACAGATGAAGGAAATGAAGCTTAGCAGGTGTCGCTCATGCTCAGAAGCAATGCCGGGGCTGGGACAAGAACCCGTGAGTCCTGAGCCCTGGCTGTCTGTCTGTCCTGCCCCTGCTCGGGGCTGCTGCCAGATGGACGCAGCCGCTGAGGGCCTCCTGGGTATTGCACACCTATTCTCCTCCTGGACAGTGACTGTTCCGTGACAGCCGGTGAGCGGGCGTTTCGGAGAAACTTACAACTACTCAGCTGATTCGATTAAGCAGAAGTTGGTCTTGAGCTCTTGGCGCTCGAATCCTCCCTGCCTCACATCTGGTTCTAGCTCCCCTGCTCTGGGAAGATGGAATTTCCACTGGAAAAGGTTAGGCTACCCCAAGCCCCTCATTAATCTAAATTTTATTATTCATGTGGCAGAACTTGAGCTGCCTCTAATCACTTTGTAGTCCAGTGTGGGTAAGGAGGTAGGAAGTATAATTGGGTCATTACTTTTGGAGGACAATCTTGGGACAATATGGGCCAAAAGCCTTAAAATTATCCATATGCTTTGACCTCAAAATTCTAATTTTAGTTTTTGAGCAAATATTTAACTATAAGGATGCTCACTGGAGAATGTATTATAGAAAACATCGGAAACAACCAAATGTCCTCTGGTAAGGGCTTGGGGAAATGATGGTACATCTGAACGATAGACTACCATGTAGTCATCAAAAATGAGATGGAAGACTAAGGACTCAGAAAGAGGTTTGCAGCATAGTTAGTCAGTTTCAAAGCGTGAAGAATCCGGTTCCAGAACCAGATCTCCCGGGTTGGAATCCCAGCCCCACCATTTCGTTGCAGGATGACATTGGACAAGCGACTTAACTTCTTTAAGCCTTAATTACCCCATAAATGGGGGTAATAATTACATCATCACTCAGAGTTATTGGGAAAATGAAAGGAGATAATCCACACGATGTGCTTAGTGTAGCCCAGTACATAGTAAGCACTTGCTCAGTAAATATTACCATCATTATTATGATCCTGCTTGTGATTTTAGAAACATACACATTAAAAAGGAAGGAAGAAAGGAAAGCAAAATGAAAATGGAGATCTCTGGGTGATAGAATCACATCACAGTGGCTTCATTTTCTTCCGTGTTTTCTTTTTTTTTTTTTTTTAAGATTTTATTTTCTTAAGTAATCTCTATACTCAACGTGGGGCTCGAACTCACAACCCTGAGGTCAAGAGCCGCATGCTTCCCCGACTGAGCCAGCCAGGCACCCCTTCTGTGTTCTCTTTATTTGCAGAATGCTGTACTACACATAAGAACTACTCTTGTGAAAAGGAAAAAAATCCACTAAGAACGAAAGAGGGAGAAGAGACTTGTCTTGAAGTGTTGAAGCCGTTGGGTAAGTTGCTCAGCTACCCCTGGGTCTTGGCTTAGGAGCCCAGAAGTTGGGCACGGTGGGGGAATCGGCAGAGGTTGGGCCCTGCCTGCCCTCCAGCCCCATCTGCTGACTGCGCTCACATTGCCCACACATCCGTCCCTGCCTTGCCCCAGCCCACGGGCACCCAGAAGCTCACAGGC
Organism: Mirounga angustirostris; assembly: GCF_029215605.1. Taxonomy (NCBI): domain Eukaryota; kingdom Metazoa; phylum Chordata; class Mammalia; order Carnivora; family Phocidae; genus Mirounga; species Mirounga angustirostris. The sequence continues at coordinate 121,382,906 of NW_026991714.1, forward strand.
CTGAGGGCTTAGCTACCAGGGAAGGTGATGCCTAAGTCCAGCAGAGAGGAGAGGCCCCACTCATCTGTTTGTCGACATCTTATCAGCGCAGCGGCCAGGAAGAATTCATTAGAGGCCATCCCACTTCTTCTGCCTCTGTCTGCTCAGTCAGGCAGGCCATTCATTAGCATGTGTGACAAACGCCTTCCTGCAAACAGAAGCTTTAAGCAGCAGAGCCAAACTGTTTCAATCTCCTTGCAGGGACAGCAGGGGACATCCTGGAAGTAACTGACAGAGGGGGCTGGGTTGGGGCTTTAGGGCTTTAGGGCATCATATGAGGGCCCTGGAGGTGCTGTCCGCAGCCTAGGAAGATGAGAGAAGGGCCTGGAGCAGGAGAAGGGGGTCTGCACTGAGAAGGGCAGAAAGTGGGGGCATGCCTAGGGGTTGGGGGTCAGCTTTTCCTTCCCAGGGAATCTGCGGGCAGGCTGTGGGGGAGGGAGCTGGAAAGGCCCTGGAGCCCGCATTGAGCCACAGGGGGATGGGATGGAGCCTGATGTCCTGCTGACCACAGTCATTCCGGCTCCATCCCTGTCTCTATGCAGTGGGGAGAGGAAGCGACCAGGAAAACACCTGCTGCAAGAAATTCTGAATGGAAATGCTGCTTCTGGGCAGATTTCAAAAATTTGTTATGTGTGTATTATTTCGACAGCTTTATTGAAGAATCATTCACATACCATAAATGGCACATATTGAAGTATACAAATGCAACAATCTTGAAACCATGAAACTATCACTGCAATCTGATGATGGACATTTGGCCTGTTTCCCCCTTTGGCTATTGTGAATGGCGAGGCTGTGGACATGCCTGTATATGTGTCTGTCTCGGTACCTGTTTCCAGTTCTTTTGGGTACATACCTAGGAGTGGAATTGCTGGGTCATATGGTAATTCCATGTTGAACTTCCTTTTTTTTAAAGATTTTATTTATTTATTTGACAGAGAGAGACACAGCGAGAGAGGGAACACAAGCAGGGGGAGTGGGAGAGGGAGAAGCAGGCCTCCCGTGGAGCAGGGAGCCCGATGCGGGGCTTGATCCCAGGACCCTGGGATCATGACCTGAGCCGAAGGCAGACGCTTAAGGACTGAGCCACCCAGGCGCCCCCATGTTGAACTTCTTTTTTTTTTTTTTTTAATTTATTTATTTGAGACAGAGAGAATGAGAGAGAGAGAGCACATGAGAGGGGGGAGGGTCAGAGGCAGAAGCAGGTTCCTTGCTGAGCAGGGAGCCCGATGTGGGACTCGATCCAGGGACTCCAGGATCATGACCTGAGCCGAAGGCAGTCGCTTAACCAACTGAGCCACCCAGGCGCCCCCCTCCATGTTGAACTTCTTGAGGAACCACCACACTGTTTTCTGCAGTGGCTGGACCATTTATGTTCGCAGCCTCTTTTTTTTTTTTTCTCCTGATAGTCAACATTTTTGAGGTATAATTTACATACGTTAAATTACACACATTTTATAGTGAACAGCTCAGTTAGCTTTGTCAAATGTATACATTTGTGCAATCACCATCACAACAAAAAAAATACAATATTTCTATCACCTTAGGAATTTTCTTCATGTCTGCTGGAGTCAGTCCCTCTTCCAGCCAACCTCTAATATGTTTTCCATCACTGTAGATTGGTTTTGCTTGTTCTAGAACTTCGTATAAATGATATCAGGCCGTATCTTTTGGATCTGACTTCTTTTGCTCAGTACAATGTTTTTAAAGAGTCATCCACGTTGGGGGCCTGGCTGGCTCAGTTGGTGGAGCATGTGACTCTTGATCTTGGGGTGGTTAGTTTGAGCCCACATTAGGTGTAGAGATGACTTAAAAATAAAATCTTAAAAAAAAGCCATCCATGTTGATGCATGCATTGTATTGTCCCTCTCTATTGCTGAGTATATTCTGGTTATTGATGAACCACAGTTTGTTAGTCCATTCATCTGTTGATGGACTTCTGGGTTGTTTCCAGTTTGGGGCTGAAAAAAGAGCTATAAGCATTTGTGAACAAGTCTTTTTGTGGTCATATGTTTTCATTCACCTTGAGTAAATACTTGGGAGTTGAATTGTTGGATCAAAGGGGAGATGTGTGTTTAATTTTTTTTTTTAAGATTTTATTTATTTACTTGACAGAGAGAGACACAGTGAGAGAGGGAACACAAGCAGGGGGAGTGGGAGAGGGAGAAGCAGGCTTTCCATGGAGCAGGGAGCCCTACATGGGGCTTGATCCCAGGACCCTGGGATCTTGACCTGAGCCGAAGGCAGACACTTAACGACTGAGCCACCCAGGTGCCCCTGTGTTTAATTTTTTAAGGAACTGCACAAATGTTTTCAAATTGGTTGTCAAAGCACTTGATGTGGTTGCTTCTGTTTTCTGTGTCCTTTATGACTTTTTGTCTACTTGTTCTCTCAAATTCCAAGATAGGAGTGTTAAAACATCTAACTACAAATGTGGATTTGTCTATTTCCCCCTATATTATTAGGTATATACCCACTCAGGATTATTATACCTTCTGAAGAATTGCCCCCTTTATTAATTATGAAATGTCTTCCTTGCAGTGTTCTCTGTCTGGAAGTCTAGGTGATATTAATATCACATCTCCAGAGAGGGATGCTTTAAAAGATGCCAGAAGTTGCCTCAAGGAAGAATTTATCAAATCTGATCAAAGAGGTTGGGAATCAGAGAGGGCTTCACAGAGGAGGAGCTAGAAACAGAGTTGTAAAAATAGGCCTGACTTACCAGGTGCAAACAGAAAAAAAAAAAAAAATGGTGCGTTGGGCAGCAGGGACTGGAAAGCACAAGTAGCAATGGGGAGCATGGAGAGTGACTGGCTAAGGCTAGAGTTCAGGGACCTATCTCTGGCTCATAGAGCCATGTGTGTCCTGCCAAACTTCCAGCTCTTGAGCAGGGGTAAGAGGGGGCCCTTGAGAAGGGAACTTTCATACCTTCAATTGGTTTTGGGCACTGAAGGCTGGACTGGAAGGGGGCAAGGTAGAAGGGCAGGGAAAGGAGTTTGTAAGAAAACTTGGTTGTCCTCAGGAGAAACGATGGCGGCTCCGAGGTGATGAGAGAGAAGGGGCTACAGGGCAGGCAGCACCAGCGCGTTCAGTCCCAGGACCTCCTAATCAACTGGACCCAAGGACAAGAGTGAAGGAGCTCTGTGGGATGAGTAGAGGTGGACGTACCACTCCCTAGGAGAGAGAAGGCAGACCATGGTCAATGTCCGGAGAAGAGAGAAGATGAAGAGTCCAAGATGGGACATGTTGAGTGTGGGGGTGTGGAGATGTCCAAGAGGCTCGGGCCCCCACCTGCCATCCCCTTCCTCAGGGGCCGGAGTTTTCTCTCTCTGGGCTCCTCATCCGAGCTTCTGTGTTTTAATACTTCCCTTCGGGCCTTGACTGTAAGGCGGGTAGCTGCTTCCTACGGTTGCTACCTCCCCGATAGAGTTCTTTTTTACCCTTTTGGCTACCTAATTAACAATTCTTTATATTAAATTCTATTAAGATAACTGATGTGATTTCTGTCCCCTTGCCATCCCTGGACTGGGCCATGATGGCCGTGTCAGTGGCAGAAGCTTGTGCTACATAAAATTTGAGGTTTTTCTACAGTTCCAATATATGCAAATCTAGCTTGACCAGAGCAGCAAGGCAAGAATAAAGGGTCCTGAAACTTTTTACCTGCTCCGGCTGGGTGGCAGGCTCCCCTCCCAGTGTACCGATAAAAACTCCAACTCCAGAACTGGTTTGGGGGAGCCTGAGAAATAAGTCTCCTCCTCTTAGAAGATGAGCTGAGGCACAGAAAGGGAGAGGAAGATGGCTAAGATCATACAGCAAGCGAATGATGTGGTGGGATTGGACCCCAGGTCTCCTGAACTGCTGGCCCCCCCCTTGGGTCACTGGCTGGTTTGTAACTCTCCCCACTTAATAACTATCTGTCTGGGGCGCCTGGGTGGCTCAGTTGGTTAAGCGACTGCCTTCGGCTCAGGTCATGATCCTGGAGACCCGGGATAGAGTCCCGCATTGGGCTCTCTGCTTGGCAGGGAGTCTGCTTCTTCCTCTGACCCTCCCCCTTCTCATGCTCTCTCTCTCTTAAATAAATAAAATCTTAAAAAAAAAAAAAACTGTCTGAAGATGGAGTTTGTGCCAACTTGTTTCTCTACTACATCCAATAAAATAAAATAAATGCATAAAAATGGTTAAAACACTTGGGGTTTTTTATGCTTAAAATGACCTGCTAACTGTAAATGCACCATCCCCAATTCTAAATTTTTAAATATAAATTAAATGTGGCAATGTCGTATAAGAGAGCATGTACATGCCTAGGTGCAGCTAGCTGTGAAATTGTGGGCGAGGTTCTTGACCTCAGTTTCTTGTAAAATGGCAGTTCTAATCCTATTTACCTCCGAGAGTCAATATTGGGCAAAGCATTCCCTTAACTCTATTAATCTATCTTAATAGATGGGAGCTGTTATTGATGAATGCCCTTAGTACTTGTTTCACATGAAGTATATCTACTTTCTCCCATTGGTCTTTTTGGTTCTGAAACAAATTTTTTTTTTTTTTCAGTAGCACCATTCCTGACCTAAAGCCTAGCTCAATAAATGTTGGAGAATATGAAGTTGTCAGTGTCGGCATGCGGTGTTTTCCTGGGAGCTCTGTTAAATAAAATTCCCATCCAGAGAGACAGTGGAGGCCATTTTGGGGGGGGCGTTGAGGGGGTCTTCTCCTGTCACCTCTCCCTAACCCTGGAAGAGGTCCCTTCTGGTGACTGAGCAGGCTGTCTGGTCTCACACTTCTGGTGACCCAGCCATGGGGTCCCTGAGTATGGGGCCTGCAGGGCTTGGCCTCTAGGAGAAAGGGCCCTGAAGGCCATCACCCAGCCCAGCTGAGGTCACACCCAGTGATTTACCGAGCACTGGGGCCACTGACACCCCTTATGCCCCTTCCTCGGGCCAAAGGGGCACGGCGAGGGGAGAGGTAGCCGGGAACTCATCCCTGGGTCACCTCCACAGAGCTCTCCCTTCATTGACGGTGTCCCTTTGCCCTGGAGAACAAAACCTAGGCCCCTTGACTTTGGGTTACCAATCCTTTGGCACCACCTTTGAAGCCATGATCTGAATTTACGACAGAGCGTGAAAGACCATTTCAGGCTCGGCCCTCTTTCCCGGCCCCTGAACTTCATGTGGGCCAGAGTAAATCACCCTAATAGCCATGGGGCCTGCATTGTTGCAGGATGTTTTATTCCTGGGCTGGCAGTCATTTAGGGTGGCCAAGTTGAATTGCCAAGGGTCGAGTTACAGTTGTTGCTTTTCCTCGCCTTGTGCATAATGATGAAGAGACAGAAGGGCCAAAGGTAGGCTCGACGCAGGACCTTTCAACAACAAGGCTCATAAAGGGGTGCGGATAAAACAAACAAGGCACCCTGTTTTGCAGCCCACGAAGGGGTCTCCTTCCTTCAACCCTGTGGACAGAGGGGCTGCTTTTCCCCAAGAGAAGAGGTGGCGTAGGCCACCAAGTGGCCCCTAAACCCATTGTTCCGATGAAAGGACTGTGTGTTCCAGGCCCTTCTGCTGGCCGGGAACTGGGCCTGCCTGACTTTGGGTCCTCCGTAGGCCGAGGCCGGGATGGGGAGACAGGTACTAGAGACACTAACCAATTGAAACTAAGGTCAGAACAAAAAATCCTCAATGTCTTCTCCACCCACATTTGTATCCAGTGCTCATTTTTATGAGCGCACCACACGTGGGCAGCTGTACACACCTCTGCAGCCCTGGAAGGCCCATAAGGGTACATGGGCCTCTTCCATGGGGGGGTGGGGGGGTGGAGAGTGGGCTGGGACACAGCTGCTGGGGACAGCCGGTCCTCAGGGCACATTCCTTATGGGTGTGCGAGCTTTCTCTCCTGCCCGTTAGGACAGTATCTGTAACTCTTGGGTCAGGTAGACTCAGCAGACAGTACCAATGCTCCCTATTTTTTGTTTGTTTGGTGGTGGTGGTGGTGTCTGCTTGTCCATCCAGCGATGGAGGAGGCTCAAGGGTGGGGATGATGGGGAGGCAGATGGTGCCAACAAGCACCACATACTCCTTGAGGACCCTGACCTATGATGCCTTCTCAAGACTTTCTGCCCTTGTCACACATTTTGTTTAGTGCCGACTTTATTATTACAATGCAGCTGAAAAACTAATATGTCTCCCTAGTAAAATTCAACAAAAGGCATTTACCCAAGTTTCCTTCCCCCCTCGGACCCCAGGCTCCCTCTCAGAGGAAGCCAATGCACCCAGCTTCTCGATTGCTATCTGCATTTTTTTGTATTTACATTTACCTGTATGGAAATGTTGGGGATGAAGGGAATGGAGGAATTGTGATTTGCCACTCGCCCTTGGCTGTCAAAGGGCACGGACAAGGCAGACCAAATCCCAGTCCGCTCCATGTCTAAAAGCAGAAAGTCTGCTGGTGCCATGGCCTTGAGAGGCTGGGGCAGGTCTGGCAGGAGGGAGAGGAGGGGGCAGGTAACCTGTGGAACAAGGGTAGTAGTATTTCAGAAGCCTGGCTCTGGGGCTCCAGAGTTGAATGGCAGAGCCTGCCCTCAGTTGAATCTAGTAGGGGAGATGTGCAGAGAATTCAGATACAGGATACAGTGCAATGATCATGCAATACAGAGGGAGCAGAGAGGAAAGGGGAGAATAACTTAGCCGGGACAGGGTAGGGAGGAAAGGCTTCGTGAAGGTGGTACTGTCTGGGTTGGACTTTGAAGGATGGATAGGAGTTGACTGGACTGATAGGAGGGCCGTAGGGGAAACCGTGTGTGCAGAGGCTTGGTACTTAGGGTATTGTAGTCAGGCTGGCATTGTTGAGCCTAGATTGCACGTGTGCGTGTGTGTGATGTGTGTGTGTGTCCGCATGTCCATGCATGTGTGGCGGGGTGTGGGAGTGTAGGAGAAAGGTCGGAGATGCAGCTCGAGAGGAGCACAAGGGCTGGATTGTGAAGGGAATTGCCCCGACTAATGGCTGGGAACAAATTGTGTTTCCTTCACGCGTTCCTCATTCCACAAATGTTTTCTGAGCACCAGAGTGAGCCGGGCAAGCACTGGATGTCTGGGACATGATGGAAAACGGGCATCAGGATCTGACATTTGAAGTGCCTGTCGGGGGTGGGGGGAGTAGGCAGACAACAACAGATGCGTGCTGACTGTCGGTGCCATGAGAGAGAATAACGGGGCGCTCAGGGGAGTCCCCTGTGAGGAGGTGCTCTTGAAGCAGAGGTTGGCCAGGACGCCCATCGGGGGCAGGGGGATAGAAGGCAGGGTTGCTGCTTGAGTGAGAAATGGGGTGGGCACCCCTGTGTTTCCAGGTGAGTAATCCAACGATGAGGAATCCCAGTGGGTTTGGGAATGAGAGAGGACTAGTTTAGGATGGTATTTGGGAAAGAGTCGGGCTGCCGGCTGGGGGCTTGTGGGACCAGTGGAGGCGGCAAACAGGCAGGCGGACCTGGAGGGGCTGAAGGATCCAGGGCCAGGTCAGGGCCTGGGGGAGGGTCCTGGCTCCTCCAGACCACTATCCAGTCCCTCACCACGCTGGCTCACTTTCCCTCACATATATCTCACATATCCACCCGTTTCTCTCCATTCCCAGTTCCCACTGACACCCTGGATCTGGCCACCATCCCACCTGGGTTTTCTCCTCCTAACCGGTCTCTGGCCCAATCTTAACCTCGTGCAAGCCAATCTGCACTCAACAGCTGGAGTGATGTTTTAAAATGGAAATATGATCACCTCACTACCTTGCTCAAGATCCTTCAAGTGTTCCCTACTGCCCTCAAGCTCCTTAAGATGATCTGGCCCTGCTGGATTCAACATCCTCTTCCCTCAGAATTCCATGCCCCTCCCAGCATCCCAATTTTCCCTGTTCTGAGAAGCAGTTCTTACTGCCCTGGACTTGCCTCCTCTCTTGTCTCCAGGTTCTTCTGTGTGCTCTGCTCTTTTCCTATAATTCTCTTTTTCACATTCGTCTCCTGTGACCCCACAGCTGTCTCATCTCTGCTCATCTTCTGGGTCTTTCTGTTCAGGAAAGCTTTTCTGGTATGCTGAGCCTGGGTCAGGTGCCCCCAAAGGCAGCCCATCTCCACCCGCATCTTACCTCTTATCGGGCAGGTGCAACTGCCTAGCTTCTTGTCTGTCTCCTGTACTAGATTCCAATAGAAAGGCAAATTGTGTCCTCAGCCCTTGGCATAGTAGCTGGTGTTCGAGAGGTATTTACTCTTGAATGACTGAGATGTGAGGAGGGACCGGTAGGGGTGAGGGTGGGGCTGAGGGAGACAGAGTCGAAAGGGATGTCATCAGGAAGGGATGATGGCCATGGGACACCAATAACAAGGGTAGTGGTTTTTCATCGGTCCTCGCTGTGTACAAGGCACTATTTCAAGAGCTTTACATGTATTTTTTCATTAGTCTTCCCGAAGACAATGAGGAAGATACCTGTTAGGATCTGTTTTACAGATGAGGAAACTGAAACACTGTCAGGTTAAGTAACTTATCCAGAGTCATACAACTAGTGAGAGGGCTGGGGTACATTTCATTTGGGCACTTCAAACTTTACATGACAGCAAACCAATTCTCTCAACAGTTTGCACTAGCCTCATGGGGTTGTGAACATCTCAGCGGGTCAAACTGAACAGGTAAAATCTCCCACTAGAATTGGAACTCCAGAAGTGACTGCTAGTCTAATACGACTTTCTAATCTGGCACTGAGTTCAGACCCAGTAATCTGGGCCAGTGGAGGAAGGGTAGGGCTAACGCCTCCTGCTGATGGCGCTGCTTCCAGTAACTTTCTACACCTGGGCAGGTTGTGAACCGCAGAGGACAAAATAGTCTATGCCAGTCAAGAAACTCCATCCTGCTTGGTGATAGAATAACTGGCTATATTATAAGTCATTATTAACATTTTTCATCTGTTTTTAGACCCCAAAATAACACTTGTAAACCGGGAGGGGGGGCAGTTTCCAAGATATATAAGGGATATAAGGTAGCAATCAAACTAAAATCTGTGGCTTGTTTAGGCGCAGTACCTTGATTCCCAAAGTTAGTTACAGTGGGTTTTACTGCTTTTGTGACAGGACTTATTTGGATTGCTGTGCTCTTCAGTTGATGTAACAAAATGCTATTAATCTAAATATTTGTAAATAAAGTATGTATATCTAAATTGAAAAAAAGCACCTGGCAGGCACGTGGGGCAGAGAAAGCTCTCTGAAGGACAAATCGTTCCTTCAGCCGCGGGAAGCTGTGTCCGTCCCTCTCCAGTGCTCTCCAGTCCTTCACCACCTCTAGGCAGAAGCCACAGGGCTTATTAACTAGGACCCAGAGACTAAAAATAAGCCTTTAGGTCCTTCTGACCTTACTGAGGGGGTTGTAAAGTGGTCTGACGTTCCTGAAAGATTTTGCAGTATCTCCGAACAGTCTTAAAGGCATTCCTTTCTGATCCTGTCAATCCCCCTCCAGATACTCACTTCCCCAAAAAAACCCAGAATTGAGAACAAAAAAAATTTTTTTTCAAAGATTTTATTTATTTATTTGAGAGAAAGAGAAAGCAAGAGACAGAGCACGGGGCGGGGGGGGGGAGGGAGAAGCCGACCCGCCCCCCCCGCCCCCCCGCCCCCCCGCTGACAGGGAGCCAGATGCAGGGCTCCATCCCAGGACCCTAAGATCGTGTCCTGAGCCAAAGGCAGACGCTTAACCACCTGAGCCACCCAGATGCCCCAAGAACAAAAAATTCCTGATGAAAATGTTCACTTCAAGGTTGTTTAAACTGTGTAAAATTGGAAACAAGATTATGTTAATAATTATGGTGTATTTTCATAATGGATTATGATATAGTCATTTTTTATGACTATCTAATCCTGGGAAATATTCACTATATAAGTTAAGTGACAAAAGCAAAACATAAAAATATAACAAAAACATTAAAAAATGGTAGTATATTTTTAACAGATATATGCATATGGAAAAGATTGCAAATGTTATTAGTGGTTTTCTCTGGAAGGAGGGGATTTCAGGTGATTTTCATCTTCTTTGAACCTTTCTGTGTTTTCCCATATTAACCTCAATAATCATGCCTTGTTTATATTCAGAAAATTAAAATGTATCCTTGCTTTGGGTAAAAAATCAAAGTGTGTTCAAAGGTTAAATTGCATCTGTTGGTTCCTGACCTGAAGAAGTTGTCATGGCTTGGAAAATGGGACCTAAGAAAAGTCTCTCTTAGGGAAAGTACAGCAGGCTCCTTAACCCATGAAAGCTTGTTCATTCCTTCTCTGCTGTGACTTTATTTAACACATCTTCTGGCAGTAGCAAGAATGAGTCTGGCACTTGAGGAGCCCAGGAATATTTTCCCAGGTTTGCTGGCAAGCCCATGCTAGCGTAGGTGAAAGATACAAAGGAACTAAAAAGCAAGAGCTAACATTTATTCAGTGCTTACTCTGTGCCAGCCATGATGCTAAGTGCAAGACATACAAACACATATTCGCTTGTGTGTACATGCACACACTTCTGAATTTATTAATGCATTTCATTTTTGAAATGACCTTATGAAATGGGTACTGTCACTAGTCCCATTTTAAAGATGAGAACACTGAGGCCTAGAAGGGACGTATACTCCATGTCACACAGTAAGTCATACTGTCAGAATTTGAATCCAGGTCTGATGGTGCTGAATTGGGAAGTGGGAAAAAGCAATGGATGGGGAGGAGAGAGAGACAAAGGAGGGGAGAAACCCCCAGTAAACTCAGGGTTTTTCCACTCCCCTCTGAAGAGTGCACCAGAATGAGTGCCAAGAAGCAATTCAGAGTAGGGGGAAGATCACTACCTTCACATTTGTGGGCCTCAGTGATTCCAGATGAGCCTGGACAAGGGTTTCTCAACTCCAGGAGCAGCAATAAAAAGAGGAAAAAAGAAATTGCATGTGACTGATCATGAGTGTTAGTATTTGAGAAAGTTTCTCTCAAAGGTTAAGAAAGAGGTACAAGTTTCTGGAGTGATCCTGAGGAGAACTTTTGGGCACCTTTAAGAACTTGCAAGGTTGATAGCAATGCTTTTTATTCCAACTTCACTTTTGAACAGATGGCTCTTCTGTTCTGTGCTTCAGGTGGAAGAGCTCCTAGGGCTGCCCTTATGTTCATCAGCCTCTATTAAGCTTGGTTTTGGCGCCCAGATGGAACACAGGTGGAGAGGGTTGGGGGCAGATAAAAGGAAGAGTTTTCTGAGGTCTCTAACCAAAAGAAGGGAAAGAAAAGTTAGAGGTTTCATGTGAAAGCAATGGTTGATGCTAGTAATGGGAGAAATGGTGACAGACTAAAGGGGGTGGGAGTGTAGCATGGGGATGAACCCCTTGTGGGGAAAGAAGAGAAGACCGGTTCTTCATACCTGTCACCAGGTGGCACCACGGGCACAATACAGCTGGGTTGTGTCTCATTTCACCAGAGGAAGTCCTGTGTGATTGTGGGGTGGAGGATGAATGAGAAGCCGCCACTGGCATGGGGTGGGGTGAGGGGGGGGGGCTGGCAGAGGAGGATAATGGCAGCATGCACCTGACCCGTATAAAGCATGCCAACTCAGCTTGTATTGCCCTGTAGTATTCTCTGTTGGGCCCATTTTCCAGCAATATAGAAGAGGACAGGAATTAATTGAGCATACTGACTACTATCTGTCATATATTGTGCTGAGTTCTCTCACTTAACTTATTTAATTCTATAGCAATCTTGTGGGTCGATGTTACACCCATTTTACATACAAGGAAAAAGAAGCTTAGTAATGTTAGCTACTTATTCACGAGCTACGAGCAAGTAAAGGACAAAGCCAAGATCCAGCCTAACATCTGCCTGTTGCCAAAGCCTGTTTTGGTTTACTTTCCTTGTCAGCTGCAGGCCCTTGTTCATTGTTTAACCATCCTCACTTTTACAGTTCTAATTTGACCAAGTCAGTGGTTTTTAAACTTATGTGAACATAAGGATTCCTGGGGTGCTTGCTAAAATGTATCAATTCCTGGGCTCTACTCCTAGAACTACTGATTTAGAATCTCTGTGGGAGGAGCCGGAGAGTCTACCTTTAACAGACTCCAAACCTAATTCCCATGTGCTCAGGCAAGTTTGGTCAACATTGGTGTAGGCAGATTTTCACATTTATGGATATAAATTCAGTTGGCTATATGCTGTTTATCTTTGCAAGGTTTTATGTGGTTTAGGAAGTAAAATCTCTCATATTTGTGTACTTTCCCCCGATCTCTGTCCTACACTGCTCAGATTTTTTTACATTATGACATTATTTAAAATCATCAATGGAGATTATGTTTACATTAGGGGGTAAGGCGAAAATAATAGTGATATTTTGCCCCTATGGTGACATTCCCTATTTTACTTTGTATGTTAGAGCTGAACTATTTATTTGCATGGATTGAATTGAAAGGAATTCTCTGGTTAAGCGGCAGGAGTGAATTTTGGTTAACACTGAGCTATAAAAGGCCAAAGTACATATTTAACTTTTTTTTTTTTAAGATTTTATTTATTTGACAGAGAGAGACACAGCGAGAGAGGGAACACAAGCAGGGGGAGTGGAAGGAGGAGGAGCAGGCTTCCTGCTGAGCAGGGAGCCCGATGTGGGGCTCGATCCCAGGACCCTGGCATCATGACCTGAGCCAAAGGCAGACGCTTAAAGACTGAGCCACCTTAAAGACTGCCCCTATTATAGACTTTTAAATCTTGTTTAGAGAGGGTTCACTTTAAGTAGGAGGATTAAATGGGTTTTGACTGTAGAACATCTAGTGAATGGTGTCTATTCAGGATTCTGCAATTTTATTTTTGTTGCTAAAGTGTAATCTTTTTAGCACTTGGATAACATGTTTAACGTTTGGTAGTCATAACAATGACCATTTGTTACATGCTATTTATTAGACACACTTTACATATATGATTTCATTAGATTCTTACTAGGAGATAGGTACTATTTTTAGTCCCATCACTGTTAAGGAAACTGGCTGGTGATAAGTAATAACCTTGAGTGTCACTGCTGGTAAGTGGGGGAGTCAAGATTTGAACCCAAGTTTGACTGCAAAGGTGGGATCTTTCCTCCTTTCCATTTTTCTTTCTCTCCCTTCCTTCCTTCTAAGTTATTATAGAAAATCTCAAACATATATGAAATAGCAAAATAGTCCCATGGACCCCCTCCCCCCATAGACTTCCTTCAGCTTCAGCAATGATCACCTTGAGACCAATCTTCTTTCATCTCTATTCCCAGTTGCCCCTCTCACCCCCAGATTATTTACACAAAATTTATGACATCTTGGGGCACCTGGGTGACTCCTTCAATTGAGCATCCAACTCTTGATTTTGGCTCAGGTCATGATCTCAGAGTCATGAGATGGAGTCCCATGTTGGGCTCTGTGCCCAGTGGGGAGTCTGCTTGAGATTCTCTCTCCCCCTCTGCCCGTCCCCTGCCACTCACTCTTTTTCTCTCTCTCTCTCAAAAAAAAAAAAAAAAATCCTGACATTTTATCAGCTCAGCTGCAAATACTTCGGTATGTATTTCTAAAAGACAGATACTCTTATTTAAACCCGACCACCATATTATTATTATACCTAAAAGAAAATAACAACGATATTAACCAACATCCATTCAGTCTGACGTTTTCCAAATTATCTCATCAATTTAACATTTGGTTGGTTCAAATCAGAGCCACAAGTCACATCTGGTTCATAGGTTCCTCAGATCTCTCTTAATCTGTAGATTCCTTCCCCCCCTTTGTGTGTGTGTGTGTGTGTGTGTCTTGGAATGTATTTGTTGGGGGTGCCTGGGTGGCTCAGTTGGTTAAGCGTCTGCCTTTGGCTCAGGTCATGATCCTGGGGTCCTGGGATTGAGCCCCAAGTCAGGCTCCCTGCTCAGTGGGGGGTCTTCTTCTCCCTCTGCCCCTCCCAGCCCCCCGCTTGTGTGTGCATGCTCTTTCAAAAAAATGAAATCTTAAAAAAATGTATTGAAGAAACTGATGTTTGTCCTATTGAATTTTCTGCAATCTGGATTTTGATTATTTCATCCCCACAGTGCTGTTTAGCATCTGTAAATTGGTTATTTACTTTTTTTAAACAAAATTTTTGAACTCCTGTTTTTAAGGTGCTAACTAGGTTCCCATCTACTTAGTTTCCTTCCACGTGGAGCTTAGAGTCTAGTGAGGAACACAGACACTAAGCAAGCAATAAACAGATAAATGAAATTTTATTTATAACATATAAATATGTACTGCTTATAATATGAACACAACTGTATTTGATCTTCGTAACACTGTGAAGTAAAAGGTTTTCTATTATTTGGAAGCAACAATTGCGAGGTCAAAAAGAACCAGACAGGGTTCAGGCCTTCCCTGTCATATCAACTACATGACACTATGTGTTGGTAGGGGGGTGGGGGAGTGAAGGGGAGGATGGATGGGGGTCAGGTGGTCTGGGGGGTGTCCCTTACTATCTCTGGACTCTGATGTCTTCATGTTTAAAATGATAAGTAGTTGCAGCCCCAGCCCTATACCCGATCAGCTGGAGAGCGGTCAGTTTTGTCTGTGGCATCGACTCTATGTTGAGAAGTGTGGGTACGTAAACGGCAAGGATTTTATAGCATCTCCAGGGAGTGGTAAGCTGCAGGGAGGAAAAACCATATAAAGGACAGTCAAAAATGTAATTAAAAAATCAAGTAAAGCCATCACTAAGTCTCAGCAGTTCACAGTGCTAAATTCCAAGCCAAAAAGAAAGATGCAAGCCGAATATTTTAGCAAATGTCTTTAGCCTCAGACACCTGGTTTGGAGACACACCACCACCTGTGCTGCATTAAACCTGTGAAAAACCTAGGAAGGAAATACAGTGTATGAGGCCAGAAAAGGGTGGGCTCCTGGATCCCTTAGGTCAAACAGCAGGCTGTAAATGACTCTTTTCAAAACAGACATATTACTTCCCAAGATTGCAGCCTGCCACAAAGGAAGGTACACACAGCGGTTGTTCCCAGCAAGAGTTATACTATATGGCTATTAGGGGGAATAGAAGCAGCTTGATTCTTGCCAATGACAGGAAATAAGGTCAAGTAAAGATAACAGGTCTTTGAATTAAAGAGGCTTTAAACACACATCCTGGCCTCACGGCTTTAGTAGCGAATAAGAATTATGGAATGAAGCCTTGGGTTTTCTTACTCCCTTTAAGCTGGACTCCTGAAACACACCCTTTCCCTGATTGATGCCAAGGAGGCCTGTGTGGGGAAGGCACCCGCTTCCTCATACCTTTAGCTTGTTTATGCTCTTTCTAAATAGACCTCGCTGCCGTGTTGCTAGTGAGATCTGGGCTGTTGGGATCATTTCACGAGTTAAAAGTGTATTTGATAGT
The DNA here is from genome assembly GCF_029215605.1 of Mirounga angustirostris. Classification (NCBI taxonomy): domain Eukaryota; kingdom Metazoa; phylum Chordata; class Mammalia; order Carnivora; family Phocidae; genus Mirounga; species Mirounga angustirostris. The sequence continues at coordinate 121,398,325 of NW_026991714.1, forward strand.
CTTGGTGGTAAATACCTGTAGATTTAGAGGTCAAGATTGTATTACTTTTGTCTAGGTAATGGGGAAGGGATCTTGCAGAGCCCAGGAGTGGAGGGCCAGTGTATTTCTATGTTGCCAGGGTTTTCAAAGACAAGATATCCAAATAGGCTTGACTTAATGAACAAGACAGAGTATCAGTTCAGGGAGAAAAACAAAACAAAATGGAAACAAACATCAAAAGATGGCTTGTTGTGTAGAGAAACACCTGGTTGTTAGTCTGCCTTCCCTGCCCTGTTGTGCAGACTGTATTTATTATATACCCACCTTGATTTTCTTCCTCCCTGGGTGGGAGGATTCGTGCAGGAATAGGAGTAGGGAAAAGAAGGGAGGAACTGAAGTCAAGCAACCAATTAGAACATTTAAAAAAGCAATCCAGTTAAGTCCTTTAGCCAACTGGCTGTTCTGTGAGTAACTAGCTGGTTGACCAGACTCTGCCTTTTTTGGGTGCTTGTTGGCAATTGTTCTAGTGCACAGGACTGTAGACTTGGGTTAGCTTTCCCCCCCAGAACTCCTGAAGAAAGTATACGGATTCTCTGTGCCTTTAAAGTTTCTTTTTTCTGATAATAGAAAAAAGATAGAATAGAAAATAGAAAAAAGATCTTGATTGACAGGTCAGAATGCTGGCCTAATATGGCTGAGAGACATTATTTGTTAGAGACACCAGAGGGGTGTCACTTGGAGAGTGAGGCAAGTATTTGCTCGTATTCAGGGCAAGGGGTCAGGGTCATCTGTTTGCTCGCTGTGGGTCCTTAGGCAAGGCACTTTACATCTTGAGGCTTGAAAACTGGGAATAATGATAGTATCTACTTCGTAGGGTTACTAAGCTACTAAGTGAGGTAATTCAGTATTTAGCCTGATGCCTGGTGCAGAGTAAGGAAGAGTTCTGGGAATGCTAACTTTTGGATGTGTTGTCATTGTGATCTTTGTAGCTCACACCTACCCTCGTTGGCTTCATAGGGAGTCTATAAATCTGAAGTTTCAAAATTATTTCTATTATGTAGAGAATGGTTTGAAGCCCTGCTGAATTTCCTTGCCGTGGTTTGATTTTAATAGATCTTTGGTTCCTTGTTTTTTCCCTGAATTAAAAGCACAGTTTTTTTGATTCTGAAGTGTTGAAAGGTGTTTAATATGTATAGAATAGCTTTTTTTTTTTAAACAAAAGCAATGCATGTTCATTATTTTAAAAAAATAAATGAATATTAGTGAAAAAGAAGTAATTCTATCACTCAGAAATTACCACTGTCCACATTTTGGTGAATAATTATTGTATATGTTTTGCAACTTTTCACCTAATTATGTATCGAATGTCTTATACACCATTAACTAGTCTTCAGTGTCTTATTTAATGGCAACAGAGAATTCTACCCGTGAGGCCCCTCATTCATTTTAGCAATCCTATTATGACCCTCTCCAATTTTTCCAGTCTCAAATAGCATCACTGTTACACTCCCAGTCACCAAAATCCAAGATGTGGTTTCCAGCTCTGGGCCTTCATGCCACCTCTGCCTAAACCTATAGGTTTTCCTGAAAGTTAGAAATCCCCTACATCCAAAACTAACACCAAGGATACCCCTTCAAAAGGCCGGGAAGTAAATTCCTCTCTCATTCCCTAGTGAGAAGAGGCAAAATTGCGGTCATTTTCATGACAGCTATTACCATGTGTGAGGTGTTCCAAAGAGGCATTCCTGTCCTTTCACATTTTCTCCTAATCATAGGCAATTTCCTCACGACAGCAGACACCCCCACCTTTCATGGGGTTGTCAAAATGTGTCATCCAAATAGATGGTCCCTAAGACAAGGGGAAAGTTTACACACGTGTGTTCTGTGCAATGCTCTAGCGCCTTTGGACAATGTCTCACCTTCTATTCTGGGCAGTTGTGACTGGGAAAGGCTTTTTCCTGTTTAAGTGGAATTTGGACTCATTTGAAGGATATTTAAGTGGAATTTGGACTCATTTGAAGGATATATATGTGACTTCATTTGCAGTTGAAGATGGGTTGTTTAATCCAGGACTGGGATTTCAGAGGGATTTGGATGTATGAGATGAGCTGCTAGAAGAGCACGGGGGGGGGGGGGGGGGCGGTCTTGTGGGAAATTTTGGTTGGCTTCCCAGCCCTAGTTCAGCACTAGGCTAGTCCTGGGCGAAAGTGTTGAGTAAGTGAGGGTTGTTTTCTGGGCCATGCCTTGCCTTTTCACTGCCCCCAAGCGCTAAGCATTGTGGACCTCACTTGGACCTCTGGCTCCCACTGAACCAGCAGCTCAAGCCACCTTTTAGGGAAGCTCCTCATTGCAGGCTAGAAGAGGCCCAACCCTTGTGCTAGAGGAGGAGAGTGGTTTCTCTTTCTGCTGACAGACAGAGGTCTGTCGAGACACAGAGGTTACTGTCAGCATAAAATAGTTTCCTATATGGGTGAAGTGGATGTTTGGGGTGCTTAGGACAAGGAGTATGTAAAGGGATCACCAGTAGAGTGGCCAGCGAAACACAGGACACTCAGTTAAATTCAAATTTCAGATCAACAGCAAAGAATTTTTTTTAGTATCCGTGTGTACCCTGAGTACACTCTCCCTTAAATTTATGATTTCCCCCGTCTTTTGAGTTGTTCTCCTCACACCTAATTTGAAAGTTTTTTTTGTCTTGAGCCATCTTTCCAAAGCATTGAAATGAGACTCAGAGAAACAGTGGCTCTCTCTCATCACACTTACTTCCTTGCAGTATGTCATAGTTAATTTGAGCACACACTGTAACAAGTGGGCACAGGCAAGCTTGGGGACAAGCACACCTTACTTTCAAAGAGCGCAGACTCCCTTATAGGAACAGTCTGTTGGAGAGGGGCCAACGAGGCCAGATGTTCAGCCTGCTACAGGCAGGAGGTTTCACAGACTGATTGGTGGTCAGCTGGTTATTTTGGAGACTAGCAAGGCGGTGATGCGGCGCCCGGCACACGGTAAGTGTTCAGTGAACGTTTCTGTTGTTGTTATTAGTTGATCTATTGTCAGAGGCTTAATTTGTTTATAGTTTATGATTTTATAAACAACAATGTGGTAAATACTCCTGTGGCTTTAATCTTTGCACAGATCCTTAGTGGTTTCCTTCAGATGATACTTAGAATTTTGTAGATGAGGAAGATGGGATCTAGGGCGGCAGTGCTGTCTGTCGCCTGTTGTTACATTGTCAGGAGTTCCGTAATGTGGTTGTTAAACACAGCTATTTAAAGAATAAAATTATATAAACATAACTAAATATAATGAAATAAATTATGTATTAAATAAGTAAACAAAGGTCATAAATACTCAAAAGTCATGACTATGTAAAATAACTATAGTTATTTTACTATAGTTGGAACTCTTGGAGTTGTGTCTATTGTATGTGAAGGGTGGAAATACTAGAAAACGATGGGCTACTGCATGTCTCTTGCCAGCTCTGTGTTCAAAGTGGTGTCAGTATAGACGTAAGGGACCGAGTAATGGCACGTTACCTGGAAATCAGCCATGGTGGGAGTCTTTATACTGTGGAAATCAGCAGGGGGTACAAATCAGGGCCACTGTTGTTAAATGTTTATGCCACATTTCACTGCAGAGAAGTGAAATAGCTATGTAGCTAATGACAGAACCGGAAGAGGAATCCACTTCTTCCAATGCTGTCAGAGCTTTTTGGACCATGTTTTGGAAAGCTGTTATTGTGTTTTTAATCCTTACCTTACTGGCATACTCTAACACCTCTTAAACGTATTAAATCTCTAAGCAGTCTTCACCCAAAAGCATGCAAGTGTATACAGGCTATTGCCAAAGTCATAGAACTTCATTCCACAAACATTTATGAAGCACCTGCTGTGTGCTAAAGACGAAGAAGGCAAAGATGATAAGACCTAGAGTGTTCTCAAATAGTGATGTCCCAGACTATGGGTCACCGAGTTGATGAAAGACCTTAAATCATTGCCTTCTATTAAATTACAGAAAATAAATCAAGTAAAACATACATATATAATTAGTTAATTTTCATCATTAACATATTATGTAAAATATGTACATGGTAATATAAGTTAAATATATATACACACACAGTTGCTTTATTATCATGTGGAGGCCTGCACTTAAAAAAAATGTAAATATGGTCCTATAGTGGAAAGAGTTAAGGGAGGCAAAAAAGTACAGTGATTGAGAGCATGAGCTCTGCACTCAGATTAACTTGGGTTCAGGTCTTGACTTGATCCCCTACTAGCTCCACAACCTTGGGCAAATTATTTAACTTCTCTAAGCTTTGGTTTCCTTGTGAGAATAAAATAGTAATCCCCTCATAAGGTTCATTTGAGGAGTAAATAATAATCTAAAGTGCTCTATGACTGGTATGGAGTCAGCACTCAAAGTATCAGCTTAAAACAAACCTTGCAGAAATAAGTCTTAGAAGCATATTAATTCTTTGGGATTGCACACACTTCACGTATTCCTGAAGTTGGAATTTCTGCTGAGTGAACCCTGGTTTACTCTGGGAAGGATTACCTCCAGTCTTAGAGTGGGGGCTTATAAGAGCTCTTTGCAGACACACAAGGGGTCCCTGGACCCCTGTGCCTGTCCTTGTCCTCTGGTGAACTGACCCCACATCTCACACCTCACCCCTTACTGTGTTTCACTTCCAACCGTGGCGCTCTGCCCAAAGTGCTCTTACTTGGGCCACCAAAGATTTCCTGGCTTATCTTTTTACGGTGTTTGGCACTCTGATCACCACTTCTATCTTTAGGTAAGGTTTGGCCAATTCAGCTTTTACCTTTCTGTACCCAAAGGTGGAGAAAACGAAGGCAGGGAGGCTTGAAAGAAGTGGGAAGGGGTAAAAATATTTGTTAAAGCTGTGTTTTCACTTTGGTTTAAGAATGAATATTGCTCGGGCGCCTGGGTGGCTCAGTTGGTTAAGCGACTGCCTTTGGCTCAGGTCATGATCCTGGAGTCCCAGGATCGAGTCCCGCATCGGGCTCCCTGCTGGGTGGGGAGCCTGCTTCTCCCTCTGACCCTCCCCCCTCTCATGTGCTCTCTGTCTCTCTCATTCTCTCTGTCTCAAATAAATAAATAAAATCTTAAAAAAAAAAAAAAGAATGAATATTGCTCAGGGAAATATCAGAGTGGAGTACTGCTATATTTTTGGAAAGTGAAGTGCTTCTTGTTAACATTATTAGTAGCGATTCTACAGTCAGAATTATTTACTCACATGTATACCATGTGTTTCATCCCCCTTCTTGCAGCTCAGCTATTCCTCTCGGGCATATTCCTTCTGGGGGTATGTCCTTAAAGCAGCACTTCTAGTGAGGGTCTTTTGGTGAATTTTCTCAATTTTTGTTTACCTAAAAATACCTTTACTCTCATTCTTGAAAGATCTCTAAGTCCATAATTTTAGGTTGAAAGTTATTTTCTCTCAGCACTTTGAAGATGTTATTCCACTGTCCACTGACTCCTGTTGTTGTTGAGAAGTCTTTGGTCAGCTTAATTTTCATTCCTCTGAAGGATTCCATCTTTGCTTTCTGGCTGCTTTTAACATCCTTTCTTAGTCTAGAATTCACTGCTTTGAATTCATTGGAATTTCTGAATAAGAGATTGGAATTGAATCAATTTGGGGAAATTCTCAACATTCTCTTTTACCACCTTCTGGAATACCAATTAGATGTCTGTGGGACCTTCTCAATAACTTTTGTTTATTTACCCTGTCTTTCATATATCTGGTCTTCTTTTTGTGTTTTCTTCTGTTTAATTGCTTCAGACCTATTTGGTTTCTTGAGCTGTGATTTTTTTTTTTTTAACCTGTGATTTAACCCTTGCATTGAATTTTAAATTTAAATTTTAATATTTTAATTTCAAGAAGTTATATTTGGTTTATTTACAGATGTGTTTTTATTCGTGTGTTTGATTCTTTCATTTCTTAAAAACATATTAAGCATTCTTATTTTATGTTTTGTATCCAGAAGTCTTTATGAATCCGGTTCTGTTATTTGTTGCTTCTACTGACTTTCACTCTTGGTGGCTTGTTTCCTTTTGTTTTATGTACTTTTTGATTGTGAATTCATTTGCTGAAACTTTTTATTTTAAATGAAATCTTCCTTGCCTTTTTTCAGGGTAATATAGATACTAAAATTTGTGGCCCCAAATTTCTGGGTGTGGTCAAATTTGTATTTATAAAATCTCGGGGAAACTTTATTGTTATTTTGGTTATTGTTAGTCACCCAGAGCCAGGGCTGTGACAGACCATTTTTTGTTGTTGTTGTCGGTCACAGCTGGGTGGATTTTCTTCTAGTTTATCTTTTTCTCAGGACATAGGCTCCTTGAGTCCTTGCTTTCTGCAGGCTGGTCTGACTCTTCACGCTACAAGAGATACTTGCAGATGCATAGATGCCTCCAGTGTGGGCAGTCACTTAGCTCTGGTCTCCTGCTTCAACCTTGGCCTCAGGGAGGTAAAATACTCTTATTTTCTTGGAAGCTTGTTTGCCTATAAAAAGGAGGGCTTTCTATATTTTGTTTAGCATTTTATTTATTTATTTATTTATTTATTTATTTATTTATTTATTTATTTATTTATTGAGAGGGAAGGGAGAGGGGCAGAGGGAGACAGAGAATCTTAAGCAGGCTTTATGCCCAGTGTGGAGCCCAACATGAGGCTCGGTCTCACAACCCTGAGATCATGACCGAGATCATGAGCTGAAATCAAGAGGCGGACACTTAACCGACTGAGCCACCAGGGTACCCCTTTTGTTTAGCATTTTAAACTTTTTTTTTTCCTTTCTGTAGCCATATGTTTCAGGATACCTAGGCCACTGTATTGCTGGAAATGGAAATCTGTATACTTTTCTTTTGATTGCTGACATTCTGAGTGTGCTTTTATTATATCTTGCAGCTGTTATTTCCTGGCAGCTCAAGCAAAATTAATTTTGGACAATGTAAGCCAGGAGAAAAATGGAATTCATTTGACAGAAACTCACTTTCTAGGAAACTTGACTGTCTTGGTTAACCCAGCAGTCTAGCCAGCTTGCAAAATGGCCACTCAGCAGGTATTTATCGAGCACCCAGGATGGCTAAGGAATGGCAGAGCTATCTATCAGACATAGGGGGCCCCTTCCTGAGGATGGGAAATTCACAAATCAGCATTATAGATTCCCATGATGCTTGGATAGGAAGAGCCAAATAGTCCCCTTAGACTAGCTTCTCATTGGCAGATGAGTGGATTCGTGCTAGAGAGAGAACATTTCCTTCAGGGTCACAGAGCTGGTTATCAGTGCCTGGAACTCCCCTCAAAGATATAAATGCAGAAACTCATTATTTAAAAAAAAATTGTTTGTGAATGTATTCAGATCTCTGTTCACTGAACATTAATTGAATACCTTCTCTACTCCAGGTCATACGATGCACTTTAGCTAGTAGGTACTCAGTGAATGGTAATGTACATGCTTATTTACCTGTATATAGAAACAGACCCTCAACTGCTTATAAGTATCTCTCTTCCCCCTGCCCTGCTTCACCACCCTACACCGAGCTACATCCTTCCACCTAATATAGGTGAGAGGGTTTGAGGCTGGTGGGGAGGAGAATGATAAAACAGGAGACGTTATAGAGCCCGTTGGACATGGTTAGGATTGTTGGCTGAGCTCAGAGCCTTTACTCTTGGTTCCAAGACCCGGAGAGGGAAAGAAATCAGTGAGAGCTGGCCACTGGCATGAATCTGAGTCCTCACACTGCCACATACTAGCTGTTAGGCTAGCTCTGAGCCTCAGTTTCCTCTTTTGTAGAATTGGAATTTCTACTACTGAGTGCTAAGCACTCAGGAGACACTGTCCTTGCCTTTAAGAACATGTGTGAAAAAGCCAGAAAAGAGATTGCTTTAATGTCCTAAGTAACAAGAAAAACTCATCCTTAATCCATTATGCCAGGAAGTTCATGTGGCTCTGTTTAGCTAGGATGGATGTTTCTACAGCCTGGCTTATACTGGCAAAGAAGGACAGTCATTTCTGTGAGCCCACTGCTCCTTCTCCTCAGAGAATGAATCTGCCAAGTTTTGTCTTTAGATTTCATTCCTCAAATGAGGCTACTATCATCTACATGATTACCTAGCCACCAGGTGGCCAGAGTTATTCATGAAAGGCTGCACTTAACAATGAAATCATAAAAGTCTTCAAATTTCTTGCATTTGGGGAATCTGCTGTGCAAAACCAAATCCTGTTTGAGTGTAGAAGCCAACAAAAACAAACAGGAACAACAAACCAAACAAACATGTTGACACCCCAGGAAAAAGCCCTAGCTCATTGTTCGATGAACGAATGGATCCAACTCTGCTCCCAAAGCCAACTCTGCTCATTCAAAAACTGTCAAGAGTAATTTTTCATGACTTCAAAGTTAGGTTTTTAAACTCCCTTCCAGTTCCCACCATGGAAGCGGGATTCCTGGACAGGTCCATTTGAAACAGTGTTTGCATGACCCAAGTAGCTGATGCTGGGTGGGGTGCTGGCTGCGTGGGAAGGGTTGTTTGAGGGGGGAAGTTTGGACAGCCATGGGCTATGGGAAATATGGAAGAGCTGGAGTGAAGGGTTCTTTTGCCATAACAACCTTTCATAAGCCATGCATGGCGGGTGGCATCCCAGGTGGACCTCCGCTGGGTCTGAGCTTACAGAATGGTTCTGCCTGATATCTGCCCCACTCTCCGGGTAAAAGAAAGTTTGCTTATTGAGGAGAGTGAATTGGACACAGATGCTGCAGGCCATGGGCTTGCCCTGGCTTGCCCGTCTTCCTGGCAAGACAAGCAGTTATTAGAGGCTGGTGACGACTCCCTGTGTCTGGGGACAAGCTGTCTGCATTTCTAGGAGACGGCTCCTTCCCAAGGGGAAAGAAAGGTGCCAGGCTGTAGAAGGATCCAATTATTGGCGGCTCTGTTTTGCAGAATGATTGTCTTTGAGTGAAGTATGTGTTATAGATTCAAACTTGGCATTTTTAATTAACATAAAAGAATCTCAGTTCTTACATGCTGTATATAGGTATAAAAAAAGAATTCTTTACACGCCTCTCAGTAAATGGCTTCAGAGCTGCTTTGCCACCTGAGAGACTTCTTGGACAGTGTCCCATGGGAAACTGGGAATGCTTGATTTCATAAATGGTTTTTAGTTAACTTACGTTTTGAGTAATACTTCTGTTCAACTTTCTTAGGATTTCTGAAAATCTTTGCTATTGCTATCAAAGGTAGCCATTTCTGCTAACATTGTTGTATTCAGATCTGAGGGGTTGAATGGGCCATGGCTCTCTTACCAGGGACAAAATACCAGTGACAGAAGAATTTCCCAGGAGCTTTTGGATATTTATGGCCCAGCATTATTAGTTGGAAAACTGGCAGCCACATTCCAGGGTCTTGGAGTGGGTCTGTGCTTGGTGGCTAATGGTTCAGAGGACTATTCTGACCTTGACCTTTGAATAAACCAGTGGGTTAATGCCACTGACCCAGCTCTGTGACTTCCAACAACAAGTACCTCTGGATTTGGGAATCCCATTTGACTTCTAATCCTAGTTCTGCTGATGTACAAACTATGACCGTGTCGATCTAATCAACCACTCAGAGCCTTGTGAAGTGGGGAAATAACGCCTTCCTCACAGGGCTGTGGGGAAGAGAATAAAATGAGGTAATGTGCCAGGTGCCAAATTCAAAACTTGTCGAATGGACAATGACTGATAGTGGCCCGACTACTTCTACCCTTCAAAGTCCACCCCATTTTAAATAAGGGGCATAATCAGAAAGGCTGCAGGTTCGTTTGTTCTGTTTCTTTCTTTCTTTCCCTCTTTCTTTCCCCCTTTCCTCCCTCCCTCCCTTCTGTCCTTCCTTCCATCCTTCCTTCCAGCAGAGAACAATTTGATCCTCTTGAAGTAGATGACTCCCAAATTTGTAGTCTGGCCTAGATACCTCTTCCAGGTTTCAGGCTTATGTGGAATATTCACAAATGATGGTTCTATTGTGTTAAGCTTAAGAATGCAAACACAAAACTCCTCTTTGCTTCTGCCGTCCCACCCCCCCACAAACACACAGACCCCAACCAGCAAACCTGGTTTTCTTTTCTTCTTTTTTTCTGTTATGGACAACATTGTTCAAGATGCGCAGACTTGATGGGCGCCTGGGTGGCTCAGTTGGTTAAGCGACTGCCTTCAGCTCAGGTCATGATCCTAGAGTCCCTGGATCGAGTCCCGCATCAGGCTCCCTGCTGGGTGGGGAGTCTGCTTCTCCCTCTGACCCTCCCCACTCTCATGTGCTCTCTCTCATTCTCTCTCTCTCTCTCAAATAAATAAATAAAAATCTTTAAAAAAAATAATAAAAGATGCGCCGACTTGAACTTAATTTTTATTTGTTTATTTTGTTTATTTTAGAGAGAGAGGGAGTGCCAGCTGGGTGGGGAGGGGCGGAGGGAGAGAGAGAGAAGCAGCAGATCCCTGCTGAGCGTGGAGCCTGTAGTCATGGGCTCCACGCAGGACTTAGTCCCAGGATCCAGAGATCATGACCCCAGCCAAAACTGAATCAGACGCTCAACCTACTGAGCCACCCAGACACTCCGTGCTGACTTGAACTTGGAGTCGATTGTCTTTGTCTCCTCTTTGACTTTCATCCTCTGGAAATCAGCCTCCAAATCCAACTAAAGCCTCCTTCCTTCTTCCTCCCTCCCTCCCTTCCATTACACCCTCCCTTCTTCTATTCATGCTCTTCTCGGTGCCATAACTCAGATGTGATAGAAAGTGTCCATGGAGGCTGTTCAGGTCTTCTTACCCCTTCTTACCCCATCCCATCATTTCCCATCAGAGTTTTCTGACTCTGGCATTGGCTTCTCCCATCCACCTGTCATTGTCCACTGCATTGACCGCCCCCAATTCAGTTGCCTCCTCAGCTTCCTGTGTGCCATTTTCCTACTCATGATTTTCCAAAGGTTCCATGTGGTCTGCAAGAAATATTCCTTAGTTCAGTCTGCCCACCTTTCCCTTCTGACCCAATCTCTCATTTTCTCTGCTCCAGCCATATATGTTCACATACTGGAATTGTCATTCCCTTTCCCAGCCAAGCTCTTCCATCTACCCACCTCATCTTCTAGTTCCCACTTAGTCTAGGAGACCTTCTAGACCCTTTTTAATCAGTTGGTTGGGATTATAGTCCTTCCTGACAATCACATACTTGCTTCAGCAGCATTTCTTCATTCCATTGTTGGGGTTACATTCGGAGTCAAATAAGACCTGATTTGTGAGATGCCTCCAACAGCCGATATGTCACCCTGGGTAATAATGCACATAGCAGTTAGGAGTTTGCTTCTCTGGTGTCAGATGGATCTAGGTCCAGATCCCAGCTCTACCACTTAATAGGTGCATGATTGAGCAAGTTTTTCATCTCCTTCACCTCTGTTCCCTCATCTATAAAGCTGAGTAGTAGTAGTGCCGACTTCACATGGTGGTTGTATGTGAAGGGGATAATATGTGATAAAGCACTCAGCAGAGTAGCTGGCACCTATTAAGTGGTTCAATAAATGATTGCTATTACCCTTTATTTCTTGCTTTAACTTTCCATGGCTGGTTTAGCAGTAATGAAGACTGACTGTGATACCAAGTTTCTTGTTCTAGGACTGTGTGACCCTTATGGTCAAAAAGACTGCAAATGGAAGTCAGAGAAATGGAAGCAATAGTTTACCAAATTGTAAGATTTACAAGGGCAGAGATAATGTTACATTTATCTTCATGTCTCCAGCCCTAGAATGGGAATGTAGTAAGCTTTAAAAAATATATGATTAAGTTAACTAAATGTTGAGTTGCAAAAACTTCATGGCAAACATCTGTGGTCAATTTTCATTTCTGTTTGTCATTTCTTACAGTTGTCAAAGTAAATGGAATGTGGGGATCCACTCACTCTCTGCCCTTAAAGAAAAAGTATGGATGTGTATACATATGTGTGTATGTTTGTATACGTATGCATGAGTACACTCATACACATTTAAATTCTCATTGTTCTTTTAGTCTAGCTTCACTGGATTTAGTGTGTGTTCTTCTCCCTCTTTTTCCACCCTAGACTTTTTGGATTTGGGCCTGTTTCTAGGTGTGACCATAAGTTTGTCCTTGGATTATAACCAAGGGGAGCCTTCCCGGAAGGAGAGCTACCTGCATCTGACTTACTTGAGTTTGGCCCTGGAATGAAATCTTCATGAATCCAGCCTTCATGGTGAGCTGGAAGAGGTCACAAAGGAGAGGCCCATTAGGTCGGTGGACTACTGATAAGCTTTGCCTTTTTCTTGAAAATCTACTACATTTATTTCTGGGCCATTACACTGGACTGGTCACAATGTGGTTCATTCTCTGTATAAGTTCCTGGTGAGGATGTATAAATGTGCATTCAGAATGCTTGCTTTGTTGGCACTCCTTAGGTTCTGGGAGCTTTAAAGATAGAAATTTAATGTGAAAATTTTAATTCAATTCAACACATTCATTGAGTGTTTATTATGTGTCAGGCAGCATATTGGGCACTTCTTCTGGAAGGATTGAGACACTTAACATTTAAGTAGTTGCTAGGGTGATGAGTGAATGGCAGGTTGGGTTGTTCTCCCTTCATCGCCTTCTGTCCTTTCTCTTCTCACCCTTGCCAGGGTGGAGAAAGAGCTTTATGAGAAAGACAATGCATCAGAGTTGTGGCCACTATTACCAAGTAAGTACTTGTCTGTATTGTAGATGTTTACTGTGGAGAGCATGAAAGATCTGGTGCCTCTTAGGGTTCTAGAGGACCTCGAGGATCTGCTCTACCCCTCCAAATGGAACCAAGAACCGGAGGGAAGACCAGGGTGGTAGAAAAGACCCAGTTATTCATGAGAGTGGAGGTAGGAAAGAGACTAGAGAGGAAACAAGGGAATCCAGGAAAGGACCTTAGAGTCACCATCATTGAAGGGCTGATCTCCTTGAGGGTTTGGGAAGTGGGGGTTGGAGAAGCATTCATAGGCCTCATGGCTGGTGCACTGTGGCCACAGTGGGATAGGATACACTCCTACTGCCTGACTGCAGACATTTCACTAAGGTCTGATCATGTCATTCCTTCTGAGCCTTTGATTCCCCCAAACTATCACTTTACTCCAGCTGTGGGCTAACATCACTCTGGTTCTATGGCTTTGGCTCAGCTAACATGGGTGGGGCCCATGAAGCTCTTTGAACTTCCATGTCTGGATTTTGGGTCTGCAGGTTGTCTGCTGACTGGGCAGAGGGTTCCTAAAATGCCAACCCTCACTGTTCCTAGCCCTGATGTCTGCGTCCTTCCCCCAGAGTGGGTGAAGGGACTGCTCTGGGCCCATAGTTTCTCCTGGCTGCATCTAGGGAGATCAGAACTATCTTTCCTGGGGCATTTCTGGTGGAGAAGACGCCTTCTTTGGTTGTGAGCTCTGCAGCTGGCCTGCTTTGGGCCCTTCTGCAGACTCTGCCAGCTCTTGGCTTTGTGGTTTGAAACCTCTGGCTTATGGAAGAATAGATGTCTCAGGATTGAACTTGGGAATAGAACAGGCAAGGGGCATCTACCCAGTTAGGGGTGGGAGAGGAAAAGGAAGCAGCAGATAGGACCGAGACAGTAACCAGAACTTGAATTTATTAAATAATAAAAATGAGAAGGGGACTTAGGGGCTGTTCAGTGTTTCATATGCTAAGGATGAGGAGAACTACAGGGCACTGAGTCTTCTACACTGCCCCGTGGTGCCAGGTGGTTGAGAAGGAAGGAGGCTGCTAGGGCTGCTGGGGGTCACCAGACAGTGGACACTGGACGGTGTGGATCAGGGAGGAAAAGCACATATTATCACTCATGCAGGGTGAGTGGATAAGAAGGCTTTCCCAGGAAAACACAAATGAGAAATCTAGTCCTTTTTTTTTTAAAGATTTTATTCATTTATGTGAGAGAGAGAGAGAGAGAGAATGAGAAAGAGAGAGAGCATGGGGGGGGGGAGGGTCAGAGGGAGAAGCAGACTCCCTGCTGAGCAGGGAGTCCGATGTGGGACTCAATCCTGGGACCCCAGGATCATGACCTAAGCTGAAGGCAGTCGCTTAACCCACTGAGCCACACAGGCGCCCCATGAGAAATCTAGTTCTTACACTAGGATTCATGCCCCTGAATTTACCAACAGGTCTGAAGCTCATTAACAAACCCACACCATTAACTTTCATGTCTGCTAGGGAGAGAGTCTAGAGCACACCAGAAAGGGAGCTTAGCTCTGAGTTAGACCACGCATGTTTAAATTCTGGCTCTGCCGCCTGCTGGTTGTGCAACTTTGAGCAAGCAATTTTCCCTCTCTAAGCCCTAGTTTTTTTTTTTTTTTACTGAAATGGGTAGAATAATACCGGTGTATTATTGCTATTGAGAGAATTAATGGGTTAGACTCTATAAACTGCTTGGCGTGGGAAATGCCTAGTAAATGGTAGATATTATTACATTCATAACACTGAAGTTTTAATATCATCATGCGCTTGGGCGCCTGGGTGGCTCAGTTGGTTAAGCGACTGCCTTCAGCTCGGGTCATGATCCTGGAGTCCCTGGATCGAGTCCCGCATCGGGCTCTCTGCTTGGCGGAGAGTCTGCTTCTCCCTCTGACCCTAACCCCTCTCATATGCTCTCTCTCATTCTCTCTCTCTCAAATAAATAAATAAAATCTTTAAAAAAAAAATATCATCATGCGCTTATTGGCAAACAGAGCTGACTTAGTCATTACATATTAATAATTCTGGGTCATACCGGGCCATGTTGCCCTGACTAGAGCAGAAGCTTCATCCTGGGTGTGCATGGGTAGGTGAGGCAGGCCTTTCTTTGTCTTTTGCCAGAGACATCAGCACAGACCTGGGCCTCTAGGAGGACCTCAGAATTAGAGGCCTGTGGCTATTTCTACATGGAATATGGTGTTTGGGGCTGAGATGGAGATAATCATCTCCAGAACCTTCTGTATGCTTTGGGTACAAGGGTCTCTTATCACAGAATGTTATGGAAACTCCTTTTCTTTCATGGACCATTTAGGAATACTAAACTGGAGGTCCAGTCTCATCTTACTTATTGGGACCTGGAGGGGAGACTTGAACTTGGCTCACAATTTAGGTTTCGACACGTTAAGTTCTGTCTCATAGCCTGGGGCGGGGGTCTCCAAAGGTGGTCAGGCTCCTGAGAGGACCATGAAATCCCTGGAGAGAAAGTCACCTGGAATAAAGAAGTTTGGCAGAGACAGGGTAAGCAGCAGGGCTAGGGGGAATCCAGGTGCATGTTGGCTCCATTCCCGTGCCCGCCCCCTCCTAACCTCCTCGCCAAAAGGCACTCCGGAAAAGAGCTTGGTGCTGAGGCAAGAGCTGTCACTTGGAGCCAAACACCTCTGCTGCGGGAACCCCAGGGAACAGGAGAAGACCCCTGGAGGTGGGTAGTCGTGAGGAGCCCCATGGCAGCCCCGGTAGCATCCTGTGGGAGCCAGGACAAGGGCAGCCAAAGCAATCACAGAGCAGTGAGGCACAGCAAGAGGTGTTGGGCTGCACTTTATATAGCTAGACTCACCTAAGATGAGTTTCCACCTCTCCATAAAGGGCATAATAGTAGTACCTACCTCTCAGATGGTAGAGGGCCCACAACAGTGCCTGACACATGGTAGGTGCTCAATAAATGTTAACCCTTATTACTTGAGAGAGGCTCCCAGACGAAACTCCTGGAGGGAGGCATTGGGAGTGAAATCGAGGGAAAAGACTGGGCAGTTTGGAGTATGTCTATAACTGTCAAAACAAGGGGCATCTGAGTACCATGCACATAGAGTCTGCTTCCCACCAGCTGTCTCTCCAGCTCTTTGGTCCCTGTGGTCTCTGAGCCTGGGGCTCGGCCCAGAGAAGACACTGGCTTGTGTAAAGCTCTTGGTTGATTCATAAGCATTAAACTGATGGCTCTGCTCTGGGTTTATTAAAGCAGCCTAATCTGGGCCAATGGAAACAGTATCTCTAAAAAGCCCTGACTATTCCCTGTGCTTTGCATTTGGTACAGGGGTATATGGTAGGAAAACCTTGCTTGGTTTCCTCACATTGTTCTCTATCAGTGGGGAGATTACTGTCTTTACTTCTTCATTCCAGCAGCTTGTCTCCCCCACCTGCTGAAATCCCCATGCTGCTGAGTTCCTACTCATTTTTCAAGGCCTTGCTCATGTTGGGATAAATCATTTCTTGCTCCCAGATTCTTTATTTACACGTTACCCTTGGTCATTATCCCATTTGTTCTGCAATAATTCATGTACTTCTGCTTCCCTTACTGTGTTTTCGTCTTCGAAAGAGCACACACGCAAATGTGTCTCTTATTCATCATTTCATCCCCCACAGGGTCATGTATGTTTACTAAAACTAATATGAAGTCCCATGAAGTGAGCGATATCGTCATCCCCATTTTGCACCTGAGGAAAGTGCCTTGCTCAAGGCCACCCAGCTGGTGGGGGAAGGAGCCAAGATCCAGGTGACCCAGCGCCCCAGCCTTACCCACTGCACCCTACTGACTGTCACGGGAGGAGCCGAACTATTCCATGAATCGAACTTGGTCAGCTTCACTGACCTTGTTCTGAAGATGATCTATAATATGTATTCCTGACACTTGGGGGTGATAGACCATTTCCCCTTCTGACAAAACTGTGTCCAAAAGAGTGCCAAGATCAGCATCTTCTTGAATTAAAAAAAAAAAAAGAAAAAGCTGCTGTAGTTTGAAAAGAAGGCGTCCCGTAGTGACCGTGCTGCTTCTACCTTCGCATAGACAGGCCTGTCTCGGGCTGCTGGCCGTATGAGTGCCATCTCCAATTAGAAGTCCTCCAGCTTGACAGATTTTGGATAAGTCTGCTTCTGATCAGCATTTGGAAGGTGTTTCTTCTACCTTCCCCCAGCTAACATTGCAGTTCCGCTAGCTGAGTAATTTTTCCCAGAGCATTAATACATAGGGTCTGTTCATGTCTTAGGAAAATGTTCTAGTAACTCATTTTCTCTTTTCTGCTAAAGTCATTGAATTAAATCATCCTCTCAATGAAACTTTAAAAAATCCATTAATGAAAATGTTAGTGTATTAACAGAATCCCGTGATATCCATCTAGATTTTAAATATTTATTGAGCAAACAGGAGAAATGGTTAAATCCCCTTATGAAAATCAATCAAAACTGCCCCCAAAGCCTGGTCTTATAAATAGTGTCACATACCAGCCACACTCACCCTCTCATCTGCTTTTCTGGCACTAAATTCGGTCAGCTGAGACCAGGCTACCATGTAAGGAACAGATTAAACTAACATCCATCAAGGTGAAAGATAATTATTGCTTGTGTCAGACAACACCTGCTCTTATAGCATTCCTCCACTTAGCTAAACTGGAGACAGGCTAAACTCTCCACCGAATTTTCCATTTGACAGTCGCTCCAGGCAGTGTGTCTGCAGAACACCCTTGCTATGTTTACATTTTTGAGGCAGATTAAAAATGTCACCTGTGAAATATAACCCCAAAATCTCAAACTGTAATATATTAACATATATAAATATAGGGGCTGGATGGGAGTCAGACCGAAGGGGAAGGCAAACCCTTAGCTGCTTCTGGAGCAGAAATCTTTCATCGTACATCTTTTACGACATTTAACGTGCAGACTGTCCACAGATACTCTTCATACTTCAAATCGTGGTGGTGTTGATCACTCTTCACTTTACAGTTTTAGGATTATTAATCATTTCTCAGCAGCTTGTGGTATTTTCTTACCAATGGAGAGCCAGAAGTCAGGTGCCATTTGGAATACGGGAGCTCTGGGTTTCCTTTCTGTCGTCCCCTTTCCATGGCTATGAAGACATTTGGACCTGAGAAAGGAATCTCTGACCTGGGGCAGAAATGTGAAATGAAGTTTTTTTAAATTGAAAAGTAACACTGGTGTGGCGACCGCAGGAGTGTTAATGTCATTGCCAAGGATGCTACTTGGGCTGTCCCTTGATGGAAAACAGGAGAACAAAAAGTAGAGGATTGGCCCTGGTGTACCTCCAGGTGTTTAAGCTGGGACATGTTTCCGTACATGTCCGAGAGAGATGAAGAGAAAGCAACACGTTAGTTTCTTTCTTTGGGGAAGGGTTATGGACCTGCAGCTTTCCTGGGTGTTAATCTTACTCTTAACATCTGTGTTGACTTCAATTACTATTTCTTTTGACATACTCTAAATACAAGTTCCAGCCCCACTGAAGGTGGAGGGGAGGAGACTCAAGACTTCCCTCTAATACAGGGGTACACATAAAAAGGCATTTAAGACACTTAGTTCTTGGGATTACGGTAATGAGTATATTTTTAAAAGTTCCTTTTGTCTCCAACTACTCATCCTCCACATGCACTCAGGTTCCAAGTGCTCTGATGGTTCCTGAGTCTGGTCCTTCCTCTGTCTCCCCACCCCAGACACCCCTTTTGCTTTCACTCAGACCTGTGTATTCCCTCGGGGGGACTGCTGTGGCAGCACTCCCTCCTTTTCTTTCCAGTCTCCCCCATCTCAGACTGACCTCTGTGTGCCAACAGTCATTTGTCCCAAACTCAAGTTAGAAGGTCACTCCCCTGCTAAGAATGTCTAACCCCTTGATGTTAGGTAGCTGCATTTCTCACCCCTTATTGTGGCCTTCAAGGCCTTTGTAGTCTGGCCTCAACCTTTTAAAATCAGCTGTATCAGTTAGGAGGCTTTTGGCTGCAAGTAACAGAAACTGCGACTCAAACAATGGGAAGCTGGCATCTCACCATCCAGGAAGTACACCTCGTAGGGAGACCACAGGTTGTTGGTTTCAGGGACTCAGTGATATCGGTCAAGGGCCAGGTTCTTTTCACCTCCCTGCTCTGTTCTTCTTTGTGTGGTGATTTCATCCTCAAGCTGGGTAGCAAGATGGCTGGAGGGTTTCCAGGCATCACAGCCACACCGAATGATGTACCTGGATGAAGGAATCCAAGAGGAACATTCCTCAGGGCCCTTCTTCCCAGCAGACTCCCCTTCATCTCTCATTGGCCAGACCCGGGCTCATACCCACTCCCCAGTCAGTCACCACTGAGGAGCTGGCATCACCATCAGGGCGGCCGGAGCCTGTTCATCCCCGAGTGGGCACTGGTGCTAGCTTCCCCCGAGGCACATGCTTCCTGGGGGAAAAGGAGGGATCTGAGCAAAACTGCAATTTAGGGAGGAACTGATGCTGGATAGGCGACAAACGCTGTCCACCACCAGGTTTTCTGGCACGTGGAGGAATTGACAGTATCCTCAACCCGCCATATTCTGCCACACCAATCATGGCTTTTGAATTTGTTCTCAAAACTGTCTTGCTCTCCCACTTTTTATTTTTTTCTGGAAAACTCTTCTGAATCCTTTATGACTGCATTCGTTTCTTAATGCTGTTGTAACAAATTATCACAGACTTTGTGGCTTAAGACAAAGCAAATTTATTTACAGTTCTTACAGATCTCGAGGTCCGAAATCTAAAATGGGTCTCATGGTGCTAAAATAAAGGTGTTCCTTCGAGAGGTTGGCCACATCATTCTGACCTCTGCCTCTGTCATCACATCTCTTTCTGATCCTCCTCTGTGTCTCTTAAAAGGACGCTTATGGTTACATTGGGCCATCCAAATAATCCAGGATAATGTCCCATCTGAAGATCCGTGACTAAATCATGTATGCAAAGTCGCTTTTGCCATGTAAAGGAACATAGGCACATGTTCCAGGGGATCAGAACACGGACATCTTGAAGGGGGGGGCATTTTTTTGGCCACCACAATGACGTGGCATAAATGCCACCTTCTCTGCACTTCCCTGACTCCATTCTAAAAAGGTCACCGTGACAGAAACATAAAGAAGAGATTGGAAGGAGGCAGGATATTTGTCAAGCTTGGGGCACTGGTCTCAGTGCCACCTCCCCTGGCTATCCAGGAGAGGCTGGATGACAGTGTTTTGTGGCCACCGTGTCTCTCGGATCCCCTCTCTGCACATGGCCTCTCACCTCTCTTTGTTTTTTGACCTGACGTTGAACTTCCTTCAGGCCTGAGTCAAAGAGACTTTGAACCCAACCCACTGTGGTTTGTGGAGGCGTTCGCAAAAGGAAATGAAGAGGAAATTCTACCCACAGGACAAAGTATTGGCTTTATCTGCCCCCAGGTTACAATGATTTTTCTAGAGTGAGCCTTCCCTTCTGACCATATGCTGTCTTGCCCAGGCCTGGGTTTTTTGTCTGTGGACAAAAGTGATTTAGGTCCCACCAGAATGTCTCTCTGTCTCTTTCTCTTCCTAATTGTGTATACCTGTGAGCAGCATGGTGGTGGGCACCATTGCCGTGAAGCGCCCAGCGCCTCAGATACAAGTCCTGAGACATGGAAGATCCTTGTCAAGTGGTTTGTTCACAAGTGTTCCCAGGGAAAGCCAGAATGCAATAGGGAATGGGGCAGGGAGGGGGAAACCAGCCAAGGGTGCTCTACCAAGCAAAATCTCACAGAGACTAACTTTGGATCAACCCCTCAGGGGAGTTCAGAGACTTGTAGATCATTCCTGGATTGTCCTGATGAGGGCTGTTGTCATTGGTTAAGGGAGGCCTCCAGGGAGACACAAATTCCCAGGTACTTCTGGCTCTGCAGGCACCCAGGGAAAGCAATTCTGATAGCTTGAGGGGAACCCTCCATCAAAAGAGGCACAGGTGCTGTTGGGAATGAAAGCACACTGGGAGCCAATGTGCCTGGAGAGGGTGCTGGGATCCAAGTAGTTCTGGGCAGAGCACCGACATCTCTGCTCTGTCAAGGAAGACCCTGTGTTCAGGCATTTCCTCTCCTTAGGTGGCCTAGTCCACCCTCCGTGCCCCAGCCTGTCATTATTAGCCTCTCTCCCAGTCAGGGCTTCTGTAACACCCCTGGCCCCTAGAGCAGTCTGATCTTCCCAGGTCCAGGTACCTGGGAAGGTACAGGCCATGCCGTGCTTCTCAAGTTGTCTTGACTCTAGAATCTTAAAGGGAGAAATCCGCTTCCTTTTAACACCCTGAAGTTTCTTACACTGGGTTTTTCAGTCATCTCAGGAAAGCCTGTTTCCACCAGAAACTACTTCATTGCCTGAGGATGATAGATGTATTTGTCTTTGAGGGAGTCCAGGGATCCACCCTCTGTCTACTGCTATGAGCCAGCCGCTGGGCCAGCCTCCTGAGCACCCAAGCAGTGGAAGAGGCCATTGTGTCCCTGCCTAGTCACCTTGTCTTCCTTGAGATTCTCCCCTCCCTTTCCCATCCTTGGAGCTTGACCCCACTCTTGATCCCACTCATTTGCTCTCTATTTCCTTATCACTTAGTAGAGGCCAGTTCTGCATTTGAGGCAGTGTAATCCAAAGTTTCTAGCTGCTATTCCCTGAGGTTCTACAGTCAGTAGGTGCCATAATCACTTCCTTGGGTATTGACAAATGATGCTGTCCACTCAGGTAACCTGAATGAAGCCTTTCCAAAAACACATTATTGTTTTTTAAAATGCGGTGGCTACTCAGGGCACTTGGGTGGCGCTGTCAGTTACACGTCAGACTCTTGGTTTTGGCTCGGGTCATGATCTCAGGGCCATGAGATTGGGCTCTGCACTCAGCGGGAGTCTGCTTGAGATTCTTTCTCCCTCTCCCTCTGCCCCTCCCCGGCTCACTCTCTCTCTGTCTCTCAAAGAAATCTTTAAAATGCAGTACTTTGCTACTTTTAGTATACTTAAATTACTATATAAGTAGTAATACTAATAATTATTAAAACAACAGCTAGTATTTAAGTACTGTGCCATATATTTTACACACATCATTTCATTTTATTCTTTACCCCCAACAATCCTACAAGGTAGGATTTTCCATTACTACCATTACCATTATTATTTCACTGGTGGGAAAATTGAAGCTCAGAGAAGTTAAGTAATGCCCTGAGCTTACAGAGCTGAGACTTTAATCCAGATCTGAGTTCATAAAGCCCATGGTCTGAGTTATCACTCTATATTACCCCTTACTTCATAATGAAGAAGGAGTCTCTTACTCAGAGTTGAGGGCATTTAATAGGAATAGGAATAAATGGATCTGGCAAATGAGAATGTTCCTTCAGAACTTTGGATTCCAATGGTATTTAGTCATCCCATTTATTAGATTCCTTACCCAAGAATTAAGTAGAAAATAGGTTCTTTTCCCCAAATCCCTTTCAGATGTGTTGGCCATCAAAGCAGCCTCCATCACCCCAAAATGAGTCACTATGCAAACCAGTTTTATTTCGACTGTGCTTTTCTGGAAGAGGGGCATAGACCCTCCACATCAGCTCTTTTTAGAGAGATTTCCTGGAAGCCCCACCCAGTAACTTCTGCTTTTGTCTCGTTGGCCAGTCTATGTCAAATGACTTCCCACCCCTAGCTGCAAGGCAGGCTGAGAAATAAGGTTGGTGTTCTGATTGTTTTTTCCTTTTTTTTGAAGTGTGGCCTCCCCAACAAAATCAGCATTTTATTAGGAAGAAGGGGATAATGGATACTGCATAAACAACTAACAGTGTTTTTATACCTCACTCCTGTTTTCATTTCCTTTTCCAATTGAGAGTTCATGGCCCATTATTTCAAACAATCTCGGGTCAATATTCTAAACTCCTTAGCATCTACTCTTTTAACACATTTGGATGTCCCAAAGACATCTAAACTCAGTGTATCCTCAACAGAATTTATCTTCTTCCCAAATATATTCTCACTCGTGAGTGAATGGTACTACTGTTAACCCAGTTATTCAAACCAGAAATATAGCCATCATCCCTGTTTATTTTTCAGCTCTCACATCCAATCAGTCCCAGATCTGTGATTTTGGTTCCCATTTCTCTGATACCCTTTTTTCCATCCTTTCCTTCCTTCATCCAGCAGTGTATGAAAAGCATAACATACCATGATGAAATAAGGTTTATGCCAGTGTTACTAGGATGGTTCAATTTTAGAAAATCTATCAATGTGGGGCACCTGGGTGGCTCAACTGGTTAAGCATCTGCCTTTGGCTCAAGTCATGATCCCAGGGTCTTGGGATCGCGCCCCGCATCGGGCTCTCTGCTCAGCAGGATGCCTTCTCCCTCTGCCTCCGCCTGCTGCTGTGCTTACTTGTGATCTCTCTCTTTTGCTCTCTCTCTGTCAAATAAATAAATAAAATCTTAAGGATAAAAATCTTAAATAAAAGAAAATCTATCAATGTAGTTCACTATATTAACAAATTAAAGGAAAAATCATAAAATCATAGATCGAGAAAAGCATTTAATAAAAGGGACACTTTTTCCTATAGCTGAAAACAAGAACAAAATACTTGGAAGTTAATTTAGTCAAGTGATGCAAGATATGTACACTGAACACTACAAAACATTGCTGAGAGAAATTAGAGAGGACTTAAATAATTGGAAAGACACCCCGTGTTCATGGATTGGAAGGCTTAATATTGTTAAGATGGCAATACTACCCAAAGAGGTCTGGAGACCCAATGCAATCATTATTAAAATTCCAATGTCCTTTTTTTTTGTAGAAATAGGAAAGCTGATTCTAAAATTCATGTGAAATTGCAAAGTACTTAGAATAGTCAGAAGAATTTTGAAAAAGAAGAACAAAATTGGAGGGTTTACACATCCCAATTTCAAAATTTACTTCCTAATTTCAAAGCTATAGTAATAAAAACAGTGTGGTCCTGGCATGAGGATAAAAATATAGATCAATGGAATAGAATTGAGAATCCAGAAATAAAGCCAACACCTATGATCAATTTATTTTTGACAGTGGTGCCAAGATCATTCAATGGAGCAAAAATAGTCTCATCAACAAATGGTGCCTGGACAACTGGATATCCACAAGCAAAAGAAGAAAGTTGACCCTAACCTCACACCATTAAAAAAACTTAAAATGGATAAAATACCTAAATATAAGAGCTAGAACCATAAAACTCTTATAGGAGAAAACTTAGTTGTAAATCTCCATGACCTTGGATTTGGCAATGGGTTTCTTAGATATGATGCCAAAAGCACAAGCAACAACAAAAATTAGATAAATTGGGCTTTATCAAAATTAAAAACTCTTAAACATCAAAAGACGCTATCAAAAAAGTGAAAAGAGAATGCACAGAAGGGGGGGAAATATTTTTAAATCATACATTTGACAAGGATATAGTACCCAGAATATATAAATAACACTGGCACCTGAATAACAAGAAATAAAGCAACTTAATTAAAAAGTGGGCAAATGACTTGAATAGACATTTCTACAAAGAAAATATACAAATGGCCAACAAGCATATGGACTGATCCTGAACATCATTAATCATTAGGGAAATGCAGATGAGAAACACATGAAATACTACTTCATATCCACTAGGATAGTTATTATAATAACAACAAAAGGAAAATAACAGGTTGGCAAAGATGTGGAGAAAATTAAACTCTTGTACATTGCTGGTAGGGATGTAAAATAGTGCAGACACTATGGAAAACATTTTGGCAGTTCCTCAGTAAATTCAACATAGGATTACCATATGACCTAATAACTCCATTCCTGGGTAGATACCCCAAAGAACTGAAAACAGGTATTCAAATAAAAACTTGTACATAAATATGTATAGCAACACTATTCACAATAGCTAAAAGATGGTGAGACAACCCAAATATCAGTCAACTGATAAGTGGATAGACAAAATGTGAATAAACAATATATTATTTGAATAAAGAAGTGCATACATGCTACAGCATATATGAACCTTAACATTATGCTACACGAAAGAAAACAGACAGAAAAAGCCACATATTGTACGATTCCATTTACGAAATATCCAGAATCTGCAAAGCCACAGACTCATAAAGCAGATTAATGATTGTCAGGGGAAGGAGAGAATGGAGAGCAACTGTTTAATGGGCATAGATTTTCTTTTGGGTGATGCAAATGTTCTGGAACTAGATAGTGGTGATGGTTGTATAACACTGCAAATGTATTTAATATCCCCAATGGCAAATTTTATCTTGTGTGTACTTTACCACACAAAAAGGCAAAGATGTCCAAAAGCAAGCAAAGACACATCAAACTTTTAGTAAAATAGGAATAGCAGCCAACTTCCTCAATCTGATAAAGGGTATCTGCTAGAAACCTATACTAATAATATTAAATGATAAAATATTAGAAGTCTTTGCACTATAGTTAGGAATAAGTGAGGATGCACATATCATCCCTACTACTAGCGCTGGGCTAAAATCCTAGACAATGAAATATGACAAGAAATTTAAAAAGTTCTTTTGGGTCTTTAAAACTGAATGCTAAGGTTTTCAGTGTCTTTTGTGTGAAGGTGATAAATAAAGCCTTCAGCATAGGTAAATCCCAGAGGAGATAGCAAAATGAAAGAAAAACAGGAGATCAAGCTTAACTTTGAGAAATTATCATGTGTCTGTAAGGGATGGGGTGGAGAATGGAAAATAAGAATTAGGAAAGGACAGAGAAAAAGAACCAGCATAGGGGCGCCTGGGTGGCTCAGTCGTTAAGCGTCTGCCTTCAGCTCAGGTCATGATCCCAGGGTCCTGGGATCGAGCCCCACGTCGGGCTCCCTGCTCCGCAGGAAGCCTGCTTCTCCCTCTCCCACTCCCCCTGCTTCTGTTCCCTCTCTCACTGACTCTCTCTCTCTGTCAAATAAATAAAATCTTAAAAAAAAAAAAAAAAGAACCAGCATAATGTATTTCCTTGGAAACCAAGGTTGGCAGTGTTACAGATTCTATGGTCAGGATATAAATTTTATGAAGAGGCTGAAGAGCACAAACCTGAAAATGCCTTTTTTTTGGTCCAGTAGAGGCTATTGGTGACCTTTGAGAAAATGGCCTCAGAGGAGTAGAAATTGGCTTAAAAGAGAGATAGGGAAGGAGAAACAGTGGTGTAGAGCACTCCTTTGAAAATCTGAGTGGTGACAGATAAACAGTAGCGGTGCCTGACATGGGCTTATGTGACAGGGGATGGATGGGGGCTTAGGTTTCCCCATCAGCTCTATAAACTTTCACAAAAGTATTCCACATAATCAGTTTAAGCAAAAATAGTGCTCTTGAGAAAAGCCTCCAGCTTACTCTTCTAACTAGAGTATTGTCACCAATTTGCTCATATATTGAAATCCCAGAGCCACCGCTATTGAGAAATCATTTTAATTTAGTTGGCTAAGCACCTGCCCTTACCATCTTTATCAGGACACACTCCGAGCCTGGTTCTGGCTCTGAAGTAGTCTCTGTGCTTGATGATATTCTCCCAGCTGCATAGCTGTGGCAGCTACAAGGATAGTAAAGCCTGAGCAAAAGTCAGTTGGGGGCAAGGCACAACTTCCAAAATTTCTAATTTTCATCTTTCTGCATTATCTGATCAAGACTGTCTGCCATTTAAAGGAAAAATAGCACAAAAAACCCTCTGCCATCTGTATACTTTTTTTTTTTTTTTGCAATGGGTACATTCTTTTAAGTAGATTAATTTATTTTTCAAATTGAACCAATCCAATTGCTCATCATGTACCACATGAACAACCACCTCAGGTGGCTTACTGAATTCTGGTCTTTGTGTCTGTGGCAATGCTGTGTCCTGATTTGTAGAATTCACTTGTAATGCGTTTGGTCCAAATATTTATTAGTTGTGATGCGTGATCTCAAGAGAGCAAATCGTGATTATCTCTTGTTTGGTAAAGAAATATTTTGCCCCATTTTATATTTTACACAGTAAGTTTTGATTCTGTTTATTCTAAGTATATATCTGGTACAAAATTCTGTAATGGATTCTGTAGGTGAAATAGGCCCAATTTCGTTTCTCCTCAGGAAATGCTAAAAGATACACACATGTTTACCTTGTTGACTTTATGCAAGAATACTCTTGTGGAATGTTCTCTCCTTACCCCATTTATCCATAGTTTCATACTCATGCAGTAGTGCTTGAGTCATCCACCTCTGTGATGGTTTCCCTGATTTCCCCAGACGGAATTGACCTTTCTCCTCTTTGCATATTTAACTTTTTCATAAATTGTATTGCACTTTTTGATAGATGTATTTGTGATGATGGCATTGGTGTTACTGCTTCCGCTGGGCTAGGAACTTCTTGAGAACAGAGACTCTGGCTATCTCATCTTTATGGCCCCAATGTCTAGCTCTTTGCCAGCATGTGGTTCCTCATGAAGTATTTATTGAATTGGATTCCACTGAACCACTGTTATGGGGATATATGCAAAAAGCCATGAGAGCTCTGAGAAAAAAATTGGCTAGGCCTAGAATTCTGTAGGCACGGGGAAAGGGTTTTAATGGTAGAAGAAGCAATAAGTATAAATGCATGGAGATATAAAAGGTCATGCTTACTTGGAGAAAGGTGGGAATTCAGTGTGATGGGAACATAGAGGCTTGAGCAGATGGTTCGATCCTGATGATCTGTCCTCTGAGATATGTGGACTTCAGTAACAGAGGTCCAAGAGAGATTTTTAAGCAAGAGAATGACATAATGAGATTTGTTTTTTAAAAAGCTAACACTGGAACCCTAATATAAACTGTGGACTTTGAGTGATAATGATGTGTCAATATTGATTCATCAGTTGTAATGAATGCACCACTCTGGTGGGGAGTGTTGATGGTAGAGGAGGCTATACAAATGTAGGGGGTAGGGAGTATGTAGAAGATCTCTGTACCTTCCTTTTTAATTTTGCTGTGAACCTAAAACTGCTCTAGAGAATAAAATCTATTTAAGAAAAAGAAAGGTAACTCTAGCAGTATTGGCCTTCTAATGGGTGGCCTTTGTGAGATCATTTCCTTTGTGTGTTCCAGAAGTGGGAGGGGCTAAATTTTTCACTGGGCATGATGACCGTCAATTGTCACAGTCCTAGGCATGGTCTTCTGACCAGAAACCAGAAGTGAAAAGGAAGACCTTAGCAGGGTGTCAGAAGTTTGAGCCTAGAAAAATAGATCTCATGTTTTTCAGGGGAAGTATTAAACTGGACAAGCCGAGGACCAGAAGGGCAAGGTTGGATCCAGAAGCCACTTGGCCATGAGACAACAAAGAATTGGAAGGGTGAGAACAAAGGCAAGAGTATCTGTGAAGTTGGGAGGTTCTGCAAGTGGCCAGAAGCAGTTAGTTTCTTTTAGGATTACAGATATGGGCGTTAAATGAATCTTTGTTGCTTCTAAGGGGATTCCTTAAAAAGCAGTGTGGTGTGGGCTTTAGAACAAATCATCTTCATTTTTAACTCTTTCTCCACCATGTCCCAGCTGTATTCTTTGGAAGAGTTTCTTAATCTCTCCATACATCAGTCTCCTAAAATGAGGATAATGATGCCTCATATGATGACATAGGATTATTGTGAGGTTTAGAAGTAGTATATGTATAAATAATTAGTGTATGTATAAACATTTAGTAAAATACCTAGAAATAATACAGGAATTGCTATTATTCTTAGCCTATATTAAAAATTTTTAATTTTCTCAAGGGAAGATGTATAGAAGTCTCTTGTCTTTAAAGGATTGGCATGTCGTTCACTTAGGAAAAGCTATTCCTTTGCCAGTCTGAATTTCCTAGAGTGTGTGGGCATGGTTCTCATGCTACATCTTGTCTGTAGAAGATTCTGCTAGTGGCTCTGCTCCCCACTTGGGCTGACCTCACTGAGGAGGCCTCTGCATCGTGTGGCTGTGGGAGGCCTGGCCTTTGGTTTTGTGAGCGCCCAGTGTCTGCTGAGACTGCTCCTGTTTGTGGCTTGGCCTCTCTGCTTCCCACTCCGCCTATGAGGAGCCATGCTGTCTGTTCTAGGAGCCAAGGCTGTCTGCTACTGCTGGTTCCTGGGAATCAGCCACTTCCCTCTTCTGGGGAAGCACATCATCACAGCATGGATGACCGCCACTGGGAAACTCACCCCTGCCTGAAATAAGGCAATTTCAAAGCAGCAGTGCAGGAAAGCAGATTATGAGCTTAATGTACTCTGGTGTGTCTACTAAGTGTGTCTCCCCATCTCAGCCATGGTGTATACCCACGGGTGGGGAGAGAGAGAAAGAGGACCTCAGATCATCATGAAGTTCTCCAAAGAGCTAGCTTATGGCCAGAACTCTTGACATGGAACAAGCTGCTATAAAATTCAGCTTAATTGAGAGTTGGGAGAAAAGTCAAATAACAGCAGGGAACAAAAATTTCCCTCAGGTAGGAAATGGTCTTTGAGCCTATCCAGGCAGAAAGTAAGATTCTGAGAGCATGAGTTAGCAAAATTAAGGGAATAAACATGAGAATCAACTTGATTAGCATTATAAAGGAACAGAAAAGGAGAGAAAAGAATAAAGAAGAGAGGGGGTGGCAACTGCAAAGCAACTGGGAGAAGCAGTAGAGCAGGGTGGCAGGAGACTTTTAGGAGTAAGAATGTCTAATACTGGATTTCAGGTTTGGGTCATAGCATTTGGTCTACGGTGGTGAATGGTCCATGTGCACTTGAAAAGAATGTGTTTTCTGCAGTTGTTCAGTGCTCCATAAATGCGAATTAGACCAAGTTGTTTAATAATGTTGTTGAAATCTATACATTTACTTACATTTTTGTCTTCTTGTGCTATCAGTCACAGAGAGATGAGTGTTGGTCTCTAACCATAATTGTGGATTTATCTATTTCTCCCTTTAATTCTGTCAATTTTTGCTTTGTGTATTTTGAAGCCCCATTATTAGGTGCATATACAGTTAGGATGGTTATATTCTCTTCATTAATGATTGTGAAATGTCTCTCTTTATCTCTGGTAATTCTTTTTGTCTTGAAGTATACTTTATCTGGTGTCAACATGGTCAGTGTTTGTATCTTTTTTCCATCCTTCTTTCAACCTGTCTGTGCCTTTATATTTAGTGTGTGTCTCTTGTAAACAGCACAAAGTTGGGTTGGACAATCTCTGACTTTTAATTGGAGTGTTTAGTCCATTTATAGTTAATGTAATTATTGATATGATGTGTTAAAATCTATAATCTTGCTATTTTCTATTTGTCCCCTCTGTTTTTTGTTTCTTGGTTTCTAATTTTCTGCCTTCCTTTGGGTTAACTAAAAATTTTTTTTAGTATTCTGTTTCTTATATTGAATTTTTAACTATATCTTTTTGTTTTATTCTTTTAATGGTTGTTCTAGGGACTATAATATGCATCTATCTTTATCTTAATCACAATCTTCCTTAAGTTAATATTCTACCACTTTGCATATAAGAAACTTGAAACACGACTTGATTTCATTTACCTTCTCCCATCCTCATGCAATTATTTTTCTACTTTTTTTTTTACCTAAGTTGTAAACTATACAATAAGTTCTTGTTATTTTATTTTTATTTTTTAAAGATTTTATTTATTTATTTGACAGAGAGAGACAAAGCGAGAGAGGGAACACAAGCAGGGGGAGTGGAAGAGGGAGAAGCAGGCTCCTCACTGAGCAGGGAGCCTGATGCGGGGCTTGATCCCAGGACCCTGGGATCATGACCTGAGCCGAAGGCAGATGCTTAACGACTGAGCCACCCAGGCGCCCTGAATTCTTGTTATTTTTGCTTTAAATAGTCAATTATCTTTTAAGGCACTTAAGAAAAGGAAGAAAAATAGTCTTTTCTCTTTACCCATATATTTATCATTTCCAGTGCTTTTCATTCTGTCATATATTTCATATAATTTCCCACCTCTCAAAGAATTCCTTTAGCATTTCTTATAGTGCAGTTTGCTGGTGATGAGTTCTCTCAGCTTTCCTTTATCTGAAAATGTTTTGATGTTACCATAATTTTTAAGGGGTAGTTTCTCTAGATATAGAACTTTAGATTGACAGGTGTTTTTTTCCTCTCCAACATTTGAAAATTATATGTCACTGTCTTCTGAAATCCACTGTTTCCTATGAGCAATCTGCTACCATTTGTTTGGATGTCTCCTTACATGTAATACATTTTTTCTCTGACTGCTTTTCAGATATTATCATTGTCTTTGGTTTTTAGAAGTTTTACTTTGATGTGCCTAGATGTGGCTTTCTTTGACTTTATTCTGTCTGGGGTTTCCTTAGTGTCTTAGATCTGTGACTTGATCAAATAAGGAAAAATTTTGGCCAGCATTTCTTCAAGTATTTTTCTACCTAGTCCTCTTTTCTCACTTTTCGAGATTTCAGTTACATATTAGGCCAGTTTATACTTTACCAGGGGTCATTAAGGCTCTATTTTTTTTCCAATCTTTTTTCTCTCTGTTACTCTGTTTGTGTAATTTCTATTAACCTGTCATCAAGCTCATAAATCCTTTTTCCTATATTGCCAAATTTCCTTTTAATACTCAATGAATTTTTTATTTCAAGTATTGTATTTTTCAGTTCTAGGAATTCCTTTTGATTTTTTTTTTTAGAGTTTCCATATCTTTCCTGAAATTCCCCATTTCTTCATGCATTATATTAATCTTTTCCAATAGATTCCATTTTATCAGCTTTATTTTTATTATCTGTTCATATTTGTCAGAGTTATTTTTAAATTGTCTGCTAATTCCAACATTTGGTCATCTCTGGATTTGTTTCTATTGACTGCTTTTCTTTCTTTCCATGTCTTAATCACATTTTCCTGCTTTTTTCACCTATCTAGTAATTTTTTGTTTGACAAAATACAAAAAGCAAGAAATACATCACAGAGATTCTGGGTGTGTTTTTGTCTTACAAAGAGTATTGAATTTGGTTCTAGTTGCCAGAACACCTTGATCCTGTGAGGGCTTGGTTTATGCTTTGTTAGAGTGGATTTATTTGGATTTTGCCCTTAGTTTTAGAGCATAACCTTTAGTATTGGGATGTGATCCTTACCCTAAGGTGTGGCTCTTTTGGGTTTCAATGGAAGGCTCAAGGTGTTTACCAACTCCCTGTAACTTGTTGCGACTTGAATTCCAAACTCTGGATCCCCCCACTGGATAGCTGCTTAGTTTTTTCAGTCCTCCAATTTTCCTTCCACTGGGTTCCTGTAGACTTTCCCAGGAATGCACAGCTTGGGGGTTGGTCAAAGAGTTGAGGAGAATTTATAGGGAAAATTTGAGTTCCTTTCAATTTGCAGCTGCTATGACAGCCCTGAATTCCAAATTTTGACTCTTCAGCCTGACAAAACTGATACTTTCTGCTTGAGCTCCATCTACCCTGTACCATGCAGACTGAGGAGTGCCCTGAGGTGAAAATCTATATAAAAGTAGATTTCATCCACTTAAGTTACTATCTTTTAGAGTCTGTCCCTTCCAGTTTCTGCTGGCTTTGGTTTGGTTGCTCTCTAGTGCCTCTGAACTGTTATTTTTGTTTTGCCTCTGGTTCATAATTATTGATAAGAAGGATAGTCCAATATAAGCTACTCCAACCTTACTGGAAGCCAGAAGTTCCTGAGTGATTCTTTAAAAATTGGACTTCCTATAATGGCTTCCTATCTTGGTTTGAGTTCTCTCAGAAGCAGATTGTAAGAATTTTTAGTGTGATTTTTAGTGATTTTAGGTTTTTTTGGGGGAGATAATCCCAGAAAACACCTGTAAGGGAGTGGAGATTGAAGCATAGAAGCCAATGAAGGGTGTGTTATTAAATAATGAGCTATGGCTGAAGCTCAAATCTGCTGAGGAACACTGAGAGACAGTGAGGCCATGCCTCAGTTACCCCAACCAAGGTACATGATATGGTGTTTATCCACCAACTCCCTGTATTTATCCTGAAATGGTGGTGGCACTTATCCACCAATGCCCTGCCAGAGAGAGGGTCCCAGGGACAATGAGCCCCATAACTTTTGGCCTGCCCTGAAGGCAGTCTTCAGGCAGACAGCCACAGTAAGCAATCTTTTGTGTTTAGATGTGAATGCTGAGAAGATAAGGGTGGGACACCTACATGTCTACTACTCCATCCTACTATGAAAAAAATCAAAACTTGCTATCTGTCTTAAAAAGTACTGCCTACTATTTCTACTTCATTCCTTACCATTCTTCCTCTCATTCACTGGGACCCAAGCGCAGGACTTTGTTTTTTTCTTGAGCTCACAAGCTTACTTTTTCTTTAAGGTCTGTGTACTTACTGTACTCTGCCTTGAATACTCTTTAGACATTGGCTCCTGTTCTACATTCAGTGTTATCTTCTCAGAAATGTCTTTCCTGATCACCTTGTTTAAAGTAGCCTCCAGCTCCCTTCTGTTACAGCCCCCTATCTTAATTCTATGCATATCACTTATCATACTGACTGACTTTTTTTGTTACTTATACATTTGTTTGTCTATCATCTCTTTTTCCCACCAGTATAAAAGTTGTGTAAGAGCAAGAACCTTGTTTATCTTGTTGCCACTGTAAACTCCTGAGCTTACAATAAGAGCTACAAATATTTGTTGAATGAATGAATAAATAAATGGACGGATGAATGTACTAAAGTTTGTAAATAAAATAAATTGCAAATAAAAAAGTTAAGGTGGGGGCGCCTGGGTGGCTCAGTTGGTTAAGCGACTGCCTTCGGCTCAGGTCATGATCCTGGAGTCCTGGGATCAAGTCCCACATCGGGCTCCCTGCTCAGCAGGGAGTCTGCTTCTCCCCCTGACCCTCCCCACTCTCATGCTCTCTCTATCTCATTCTCTCTCTCAAATAAATAAATAAAATCTTTAAAAAAAAAAAAGTTAAGGTGGAAGCAACCCAAGTGTCCCATCAGCTAGCAAATGGATGAAGAAAATGTGGTATATACATATAAGGGAATGTTATTCAGCCCTAAGAAGGAAGGAAATTCTGACACATGCTTTACCATGGGTGAACCTTGAAGACATTAGAGTAAAAAAATAAGCTAGTCACAAGATGACAAATATTGAATGATTCCACTTATATAATGTACCTAGAGTAGTCAAATTTATAGCAACAGAAAATAGAGTGGTGGTTGCCAAGTGCTGGAGGGAGATAAGAATGGAGAGTTAGTGTTTGATGGGTACAGAGTTTCCATTGGAAAAGAGGAAAAGTTCTGGAGATGAATGGTGGTGATGATTGTACAACAGTGTGAATGTACTTAATGGCACAGAACTTTACATTTAAATTGATAAATTTTATGTTATGGATATTTAATTATAATAATTTAAAAAAATTTTGTTACTTCTCAGTCTCCAGAGAAAGATTAAACTTGGATTTGAAATCTGATTCAGTTGTCACTGACAGTACCATCTTTTTTTTTTTAAATTTTTTAAAGATTTTGCTTATTTATGAGAGAGAGAGAAAGCATGAGCCAGGGGAGGGGCAGAGGGAGAGGGAGAAGCAGACTCCCTGCTCAGCAGGGGCTTGATCCCAGGACTCTGAGATCATGACCTGAGCCAAAGGCAGACGCTTAGCTGACTGAGCCATGCCGGTACCCTTTGACTATCATCTTGAGCAAGTTATAGTATGAAATTTCTATGAACCAGTCTCTTCATTTATAAAATAGGAATAGTGATAGTATTTACGCTATTGGTTTGTTATAGCAATGTAGTATTTCCTGGACTCATAAATCATTTTACGAATTATTAGAACTTCAAAATAATTTTGAAGTCTGATATTAGATTGATATTCTTTGTCAATAATATATTAAAATCAGAACACACCCAAACAAAACTTTCATTCACTTTGATCACTTCCTAAAAGGAAAAGCACTTTACTGCAAAAAGGAGTCCAGAAAGAGAACAATCTCAAAATAAAGAACATTTAAAAAAAAATTTGAAAGTTTCCAATATCAATAATTATAGATGAGGTAATCAATCCTCCTGCTGAGGATAACTAGAAAAGCTAAACAACAACAACAACAACAACAACAAAATATATATATATATATTTAAAGATTTTATTTATTTATTTGAGACAGAGAGAATGAGAGAGACAGAGAGCACATGAGAGGGGGGAGGGTCAGAGGGAGAAGCAGGCTCCCTGCCGAGCAGGGAGCCCGATGCGGGACTCGATCCCGGGACTCCAGGATCATGACCTGAGCCGAAGGCAGTCGCTTAACCAACTGAGCCACCCAGGCGCCCACAAAATATATTTTTAAAAAATCATTTGGAAGCATCAAAGAGACAAAGAGAGTGAAGAACTTCTGGTCCAAGATCCAGGAGAAGGAAATCCAGAAAGGTGATCCTGCACTTGAGGTGTTTGTGGAATCTGGACAAGGTGATTAAGAGGCTGATCAGCACTTTTAACAGTCTGTTAGGGCTAAAGGAACAAAAGTTGGAATTCATCTATAAAAACGGTTGGCTGTGCCCTCTTACCACTGCCCCTTTGGGTTGAAATCTTCAAAGGTTTTCCATTTGGAGAAAAAGGGAACTTTGGGCTTTTTAAATCTAGATTTGAATGGTATCAGTCCTTGAAATTGGATTAAGGTAAGAACATTAGACACAGTTGAAGAGAGAATTTATGAAATGGAAGATATATCAGTGGAAAAGATCCAGAATGAAGCATAAAAAGACAAAAAAAAGGGGGGGTGTTTAGAAAATACAGATGAGAGTGTAAGAGACATAAAGGGTCCTAACATACATGTTTTTGGAATCCCAGAAGTACAGAGGAGAGGAAATGGGGCAGAAGTGATATATGAGGAGTTAAAGTCTGAAAATTTTCCTGAACTGATAAAATCATCGGGCCACGGATTCAAGCCCAAACAGGTTAAATATAAAGAAATGCACACCTGGATACATCAGTAACTACTTAAAACCAAAGACAAGATAAATGCAGCCAGGGAAAGGGTATAAAATACCTAAAGGAGCAACAACTAGACTAACATCTAACTTCTCAAAGGAAACAATGAATGACTTTTCAATAAAACAATGGAAGTCAGAAAACAATGAAATTATATCTTTGATGTGTTGAAAGAAAAGAGCTGCCAACCTACTATTCTAAACCTCAAAACATATCCTTTAAGAATGACAAAAATTAAGAAAATATATCATCAGACTGCAAAAAAGGAAATATAAAATGGTGTTCTCTAGGCAGAGAAAAAATTATCCCAGATGGAATCTCAGAGATGTAGGAAGATATAAGAGCAACAAAAAGGCAAATAGTTGGTAAATCTAAATTAATATTGACTGTATAAACCATCATAATATATAGTGCAGGTCAAAATACAGCTGATCCTTGAACAGTGCAGGGGGAGAGACACTGACCCGCCCCCCACACATAGTCAAAAATTTGCACATAACTTTTGACTACCCCAAAACTTTACTAATGGCCTACTGTTGACTGAAAGCCTTTCTGATAACAGAAACAGCTGGTTAACACATATTTTGTAGGCTATAATGTACTCAATACTGTATTCTAGCAATAATAACTTTCTTGGTCTTTTTAGACTATGTGGTTTGTCTGAATTTTTTCAAATTGTTGCAAATCTCCAAAAATTTTTCCAATATATTTATTGAAAAAATCCATGTGTTGGGTGCCTGGGTGGCTCAGTTGGTTAAGCGACTGCCTTCAGCTCAGGTCATGATCCCACGGTTCTGGGATCGAGTCCCGCATCGGGCTCCCTGCTCTGCGGGGAGCCTGCTTCTCCCTCTCCCACTCCCCCTGCTTGTGTTCCCTCTCTCGCTGTGTCTGTGTGAAATAAATAAATAAAATCTTTAAAAAAAAAAATCCATGTGTAAGTGGACTAGTACAGCTCAATCCTGTATTATGTAAGGGTCAACTATATAGATAAAGTTAAAATACATAATCATGGCATAACATGGTATAGGAGGGGTTAATAGAAAAGGAGTAAAAGTATCAACACTAGTACTTGATAAGTCAGGGGTACATGTTATAATCTATAAAAAACAGTCTAAGTGTATATATTTCCAGGCAAATTGGTAGGACTGGTGGGGTAATAAAATATTGGATTAATTCAAAAGAAGATAGGAAAGGGGGCAAAAGGAACATAGAACAGGCAGGACAATTAAGAAAGCAAATTATAAAATGGTAGGTTTAAACCCATATAAATCAGTAATTACATTAAATGTCAATGGATGAAGCATTCAATTAAAAGACAGAATTGTTTACAAGGGCATATGTCGGACATAAGAGAGAAAGCCTGCTGGACTCCATGTGGCTGGGGTGTGGCATAGGGGTACCGAGGTTCTTATTGTCAAAGGCGGAATAATAAAAATAAAATCATAGGTAGTTTTGTTAAGTGTTTATAAAGGACTAGACTAAACATTTTATGCAGCCTATCTTAATGACGGTGTCCAGCAGACTTTGTCAGCTCTCTCAGGAGCAGCCACCACAGGGTGGTGGTGGGCACGCGGTGGTAACAGGAGTTAGCACCAGGCTGCGGGAGAGCTTTCTGGGCACATTTGCTCCCACATCCAGGAGGTGATGTTTTGGTTTTAAAATAAAACCTCTGCAGGAATCAATCTGATATTTAGTCAAACAAAATAAACCTTCTTTCCCAGGCTCAGCCTGCCAACCCTTAACTCTCAAGCTCAATCAAAATTTGGGATGTGGAAGCAAGGAAACCTGAATGACATCACATTGACTTAGCCGTCAAGAGGTGCGAGGGAGAATAAGCTTTAGAGTCAGGGATTTTATCCTAACTCTGCTCTTTCCAGCTGTGGGACCTTGCAAGTCAATTAGCCCACCGGAACTCAGTTCTTCGGTAGAGTGGGGGTCACCCTACCTGCCTCAGTGGTTGTGAGAGGGTTAAATGAGCCACTGTGAATGAAAGCTTCTCTGTCTTCTACATGGAACTTGCCCTTTGCACTTGTTCTATGTGCGTAATCCAGCACCTAAAACCCCAAATCTGAGGTCACTTTGTCCAACACTTCTGTTTTGCAGATGAGAAAACTGAGGCACAGAGAGGCCAAATGCTAGCTGTGTGATCTTGGGCAGATTGCTTAATCTCTCTGGTACCAGTTTCCTCATCTACAAAATAGAACCAGTAATAGGAGCCTCATTGTGTTTTTGTGACAATTGAAAGTAAAAAAAAATATGTTAAGGATCTGGTACTTGGTAGACATTTGATGTATTGTAGTGGCTACTATTTTTTTTTTATTTTTTTAAAGATTTTATTTATTTATTTGACAGAGAGAGAGAGAGATAGTGAGAGAGGGAACACAAGCAGGGGGAGTGGGAGAGGGAGAAGCAGGCTTCCCGCCGAGCAGGGAGCTGGATGCGGGGCTCGATGCCAGGACCCTGGGATCATGGCCTGGTGGCTACTATTTTTTGCAATGATTTTAAAATGAATATTATTATCATTTCATGTAGCATTTTGCAAAGTCATTTGCTCTGAGGTATTAAGCACTGGCAGGCCGCTGCCACTCAGTCACAAACCCTGGAGTTGGTGGGTTATCCTGGGGAGACCTTCCTCATGGGGTCAGGTAGAGTTCAGTGAACTCGCAGAGAAGCGTGATTTTAGACGCTCCAAGGTACATCCACTCCTCTCCTCTCCACTCCCTCTGCCTGTTATTAAACTGGTAGTTTTTACAACATCAATAAAGAACTTTCCTACCCAATTACCCCAGACAATAGGCTGAAAAGCAGTTTCGACTATGAAAACTTCGTGTTGGGTTCATTTAAATTGTTTTGCTGTGTCAAATCCTCACTTGAGTTCAAAAGTTCAGCTGAACCATGAACTTTGTAATTTCACAGCAGGCAGTTCTACAAATATAGTGGAAAGTGAAAAAACATACAATATTTAAGGTGGGCTTGTCGTATTGTATGTAATCTGGTTAGGAACGGGTGTATGTGAAACAGCCGTTAATTTACAGCGCAGAGTAACACATCAAAAAGAAAGGGAAACGAAATTAAACCAAACTGTTCCTTGAATTACCTGACCTCCAAGGCTTCCGAGGGAACATTTGTGACGAATCATTAGTGGACAAACTAAGGCCAGCTAATCTTCTTAATAAATTGTGAAGTCTCGTATACCTCTTGGTTTTAGTGGTGGCTTTTCTGCCTGTCTGGAAGAGGCAGCATATCAAAACAAAAGGGTCATGACTTTATGTATTTGTTAAAGTTAGAATCCATGTTCTCATGTAACTCAGGCTTGATTTGACCTGGTTGGTTACACAAGTGTGGGTGAAGCGAAAGTTTCACAGGAATGAGAATAATGCTGTGCTTTCACTTGCCTACCAATAAATACACACACACACACACAAATGAAGTTCAAGAACCCCTCGTTTTGTAAGCCTTGTGTTTGTGCAGTTTTGCCTTCAGGGGTAAAGCAAACAAGATAACAAACTCCCTTGGGTTAGGATGTCTTTCAGCTTGTTCCCGGCACGTCCTCAATACCACGGGACATGACTTCATGTTGCATCAGTATTTTCTTCGTTTGTTGCGAGGAAATGTGTTTCCCACTGTTTTTTTACAGTGCAGCGTGTACACGTGAAGGGACAGCTTGAGGCAGATAGTTTGGGGCAAGGGTGTCGGTCTGACCAAGGTGGGTTTTCATACAGCAGCTGTTTATTCCCCTTTATTTACCAAGGGGTTGGTCTGTGGGTCAGGAGACAGCGCTGTGCTTGGTCCATTTGTGGAAGCAGAGAGGAAGAGAAGAGGTGAGAAGGTCAAGTCCTGTGACAGATGGCTCCTCATGAGCTAAATGAGACCTGCTTTTTGAAAGCGGTTTCCCTCTTTTCTGACTTTTGTCTCTAAGTTGCCAGGATTTTAGCTCTAGGCAGCTTAGAACACTTCTTAGAGAAGTCCCCCAGTGGAGACAGTCAGATGATATCCTGTTGTCCTTACCAGTGTGCTTTTCCACACGAGAAGGTCTTGTCCAGTTCAGTCAAGAATTGGTGAAACTTTCTGTTTTATTTTCCAGACATAAATCATCACAATAAACTCAGTGCCTTCAACTGAGAACCGCAACAAAAAAGCGGAGAGGGTAGATAGAGTTAGACTGTGAATTTGGTTGACCTAGTTAAAGGTGGTCTGTCTTCCTGGGGTGTAAGGCTGGAAGGGGAAGCAGGGATCACTGCCTTTGTGGCCGGGTGAACTGGGCTGCCCAGATTTGACAGCCTGGCTTCTGGTTGACCTGCCCTTCATAGTGGGGCTGTGTGTCTCCTGATGAGGCCAGTGCAGGAGGGGAGTTGGTGGCATTCTTTTAAGGGCTTGTAAGATAGTGAATAATGACAGGAGTTTTTGTTCATTCAGAAAGCATTTATGGAGAATGCACTTGAGGGGAACGATGGGCATCCGTCAGGCCGACTTTGGGTGGGAGAGAAAGAGACTGCCGTAGGGGAGACTCTAGGGGGTGAAGGAGGCAAATGGGGGCTGTCGTCTGGTCTGTGCCCCTTGGTCATGTCTGTAAACAGAGGGATGGGGGTGTGGGCTCTCAAGGGATAGAAGTGCGTGGCAGTGACCCCAGAATCAAAGAGAGATGTGTGGGAAAGCAGGGAAGAGAGAAGACTTCTGAGGGGGTCAGCCTGAGAAGATCTGCACAGGCTTTGGAAGGGCTGAGTTTAGGGTGTTTGAGTGGTGGGAATAGAGGTGAGGGGCGGCATTTCAGATGCAGAAAGAATCTGACTTTTACTCACTGTGGGTCTCTGCTCTGTCCCTGTGACTTACCTGCCTATGTGACTTTTACTCTGCATTCATTTTTAGGACCAGACCCCAAAAGCTGTTCAGAGGTCACCATAACTAGCAGTTACTTGTCATCTTCTTTGCATCAGTATTTTCATATATATTATTTGTAATCCTTCAACAGTCCTACTAGGTATGTGCTAGGATCTGTAGCTTGTAATTGAGGAGACAGACGGCCAGACCTGGGTGCACCCACCTACAAGGTGGCAAAGATGGTCTGGGAGCCAGCTCCCTTAATGTTGGGCCTCAAGAGGAGGGGGTCTTCACCTGAGTCCTTGGGTGCTGGGGACAGAAATGGCTGCCTTTGTGGATAGCCATGGGCTACCAGGAAGATAGCTTGTGTTTACACTTTCATGCTCTGGGATGGATTTGAGAAGTTCCAGGCTGTCCTCAGGTGACATCCTTGGCCAGGTGGGTCCCAGCATCCTTTCTGCAGCCGCAAGATGGCAAGATTTTGAACCTGGATTCCCATCCAACAAGACTTTGCAAAAAAGAATAAAGTTCTTTTTTAATGGACTCGTTAAGTCCACAATTGTTCGTGAAAACTGTCAGTGATGAGAAAAGCAAAAGTGGAAAAGCAAGCTCAATTTGCTATGCACTTCTCAACTTCTATTCCATTCTCAGGGACATGAGCCTGCCTGGGTGGTGTTGAAGGCAATGGCCCATGGTATCCATGTCTGGATCATGCAATCCATCCTTTGCACCAGAGCAGATTGGCCATGGGGGCTGCCAAGCTCTGAACCAGGTTGAAAAAATCACCTGTGCAGTTTGGGAAAGTTTGACTTTGGGAATCTGAGCAACTGAGTGTAGGGAATATTGAAACTAAAAAGGCAGGGTACAGAGGCGTTGAAAGGGGAAGCCATTCTAGAAAGCGAGAACAGCTTGGTCAAATCACAAAAGTGACAGGGCCTCTCCACCAGTGCGCTACCTTGCCCAGAGTGGAAAGTCAGGGCAGGGGCTGGGGAGGAGGGTGTGGCACCCACACTGGAGGGCTCAGGGAGACCCTCTGATGCCGGGCTAAGGGCTTTGGTCTGTAGATTATAGGAAGCTATTGAAAATTAAGTATGGGGGAAGGAGGCAGGAAGTATATTTCTAGAATATTAACCTGTGGAAGGGTGCACAATGGATTGAAGGATATGAATCTGGCAACTAATTAATGTCAGACAATAATCAAATGTCATAATCACAGTTTGGGCTGCCTCTTAAGATAATACAAAGATGATCATTATATGAATAACTTGTGTCCCTGCTGTCTCCTCTGTTCTCAACTGATTGCTGGTTTCTATTTATGAACCACGTATTATTTACTACTTCTGTTTGAACTGTGTGCTTGTCCCTCTGTTCAGCACCAGCAGCCTTCTGCTTCATATAGTTATTTATACGTTTGTCTCCACCACTGTAGCACCTCCCTGAGGAATCCAAATTTTCAATTTGAGTCTGTTTCCTAGAGCATGCCCGGACTAAGATTACTGGAGCCAAGGAGATCTCTATCAAAGAAATAGCAACCCTGCCTCCTGGTTCCTGAACTTGGCTTCCAGGGTGGAATCTATTATTAAATAAATAAGGTATTAACCAAATCAAACAACTTTTAATGACCCAGAAAAAATAATTCAATTCACAGAAAAAAGTCAAGAGAAGAGCAGACATCTCATCAACACGGCTTGCAGCGGAGCTGAAGAATGCTGGTAGCAATGTGTTTTCACAGTTCATCTTGCAAGACTCCCGTGACTCCCGTGCAGTTTCCTGGAGAAGCTGGACTCCTGCCCTCCAGAATTTTTTTTACATGTGCTCATGGATGAGCAAAAGAACTAGAGGTCATCCTTCCTTCCTTCCTTCAGTATGTATCATTGAGCCTCACCGTGTCAGGGTGTGGGGAGGCAGATGTGCCAACCAAGCCAGTGGGAATAGGGGTCCTGCAAAGGCTGGTTCAGAGCAGAGAGAACCGTCAGCTCTGCCGTGGGCGGGGGGGGGGGGGGGGGGGGGAGAGGAGGGAGGGGTGGCGCAGGGGTCCTGGAGGTCTTCCTAGAGGAGATCAGTTTTGGACTCGGCCCTTGAGGATGAGAAAGTCCAATGGCATGGAGTGAAGGGAAGAACATTTTAGGCAAGGGACACTGCAGGGACAAAGACAGAGGCTTGGGTTTTTTTTTTTTTTTTTTTAGCAGGGCTGCTACTGGCAATTTGGCCAGGACTGTTAGAGGACAGTTACACTGCATGGGGTTTATGTCCCTTCACTACCTAGCACCCCATAGTGACAACCAGAGCCTTCCAGACATTTCCAGCAGCCCGGGGTGAGAGGGGCTCTGGGGGGAATCAGTGCCACCCCGCATGAGAACCACTGGAGGGAGTTCTTGAGATTTGAGTGGGAGGGAGTCACTAGTAGGCCCTGGTTTAAGGAATATAGGACCTCTTCCTTAGAGTATGGAGAACCAGTGCAAATTCTGGACAAAGGAAAGACCTGGTCAGAGGGGATTTGGGTTTATAAAGGTCCCTCTGACCTCATGGTGAGGGACAGATTACAAGAGGCAGAGTCTGAAAAGTACAAGGTGGATCCCTCCCTTCCCTACTTCCTTCCTTCCTTCCCATCTATTTTTACCAACACACAACTAGTAAGTTAATTGTTCCCTGGTATCCTTGGGCCATTCACTCAGGTATTTCAAAGAATGGAACATCTTTCTCATGAACTGCTGTGCTTCCTGGAAAACTGCTTTTCTGAAGTGGTTGTGAATGATCTCAGCTGCCACACTCAGGTCTTACGCTTTGTTTAATCTTCACATTATGAGGCAGGACTTATTGCACCTGTTATATGGATGGGGAAACTGAGGTTCAGAAGTCTGAATCCAAATCCTAGG
This sequence comes from Mirounga angustirostris, assembly GCF_029215605.1. Taxonomy (NCBI): domain Eukaryota; kingdom Metazoa; phylum Chordata; class Mammalia; order Carnivora; family Phocidae; genus Mirounga; species Mirounga angustirostris. The sequence continues at coordinate 121,441,667 of NW_026991714.1, forward strand.
CTTGTAACCACTCTACTATAGTGACTGGGGAGTTTTGGTTAGCATTTCACTATTGATTTTTCTTTTTCTAATCAGCAGTGTGGTACCCAAGGAAACATCTCTGAGAGATGGGGCCTGGTTCTTTTGCCTTGCTTTTCTCTTTTCCATCAGCTTTCTGCGATGATGAGAACTGTCCCTCATAAGCCTCAGCACTGGGCCACCGTGCTATAGTTAGAGCTTTTGCCTGATGTAAGAGGCCCCAGGCTTTCAGTTCCCCTTTGGGGAAAAATTATTTTACAGAAAATCACTCACTGCCCCCAACATGTTTAGCCAAGATGTTCTCATTTTCTGGGAGCCAGAATAAACTGGCAGGGTGCTAGAGTCAATGCCGGCTGGGACCCACGTGTGCTTCCGCTGGCCGGAGAGTGATAGACGAGGCAGCAGTGTCCTTCAACTCAGACTTTCTCCCGGCCTGATTTATTGCTCCCGTCTCTCGCTCTGGCTTTTTGCTAAGATTTCCTTCCAAAATCTTCATTGCGGATCCAGGATTGTCCATGTGCGTTTTTGCTTTGCCACTGTTGACGGAGAGCTTTGGGTGAGTGCCCTGGCGCCACCCACTCCTGCCCTATCTGCAGGAGTCATCTTTCATCTGTCAAAACCCAGATCTGTTCACATGCTGTGAAGGGTGGCTCCTGTCCAAAGCCACTTCCACCCCTTCCCCTGCTCCTGCCACATGGTGGCTGAGCCACCGGCTTCAGAGGCTTGAGGCTGCAGCCCAGTCTCTTTGAACCCGGACCCAGTGTCTCCTAGTATGCTGTCTGGCCCCTTGCATCAGAGATCTCTCTGTGAAGTAATGCAGGAATGTTTTCTCAAGAGGACCAGAGTAGCCGTTTATTTCGGCTCCACCATATTGACTCAAGGAAATCTCTTCCTTCTTCTTTAAATTGTTCCTGGAGTCAGCAGGGTTTTTGTGCTCAACCATTTGCCCAGGGCAAAACCCCTTCCATCCAGCCCCTCTGGATTGTATTTGCCAAAGTGGGAAAACACTCAAGCAAAATATCTTCCCCAGAATAAGTGAAAGACTCCTTTTAAGATAGTTAATAAAAATCAGGCATCTCTTTTGGTGTAATTTTTCATTTCAGAAGCCAAAGTATAGCCTGGCTTTTAAGACCTGCAAGCAGCACAAGGCCTTTGCTGGGTGGGTTGGCGTTTCTTTGCAGACGCCTGGAGCTCCGGAGTTCCCGCTTTGAGAAGAGCTTGTGTGTGTGCATGTCGGACTCTCCCGCTCTCACATAGTTTACATTTTCCTGTCATTGCAGTGTCACTCCAGCTGCACTGTACGAAACTAGTAGTTTTATTTTTGACCTTTGAGATTTTTTTTTTCTTCTAGCGCCTAGAGACAGTCAAGGTGGACTCCGAGTCTTCATGACAAAAAATTCTCTTGTGTTTCCCTAAATTGCAAGCCATCTAAGACTGGTCTCAGGATATTCTTGTACAGCTGCTGCCACTCAGTCCCTTTCCTTTGGGGTGGTAGTGAGGGCACGTATGTGTGGTTTGAAAGAGTTCACAAGAGCATTCTGATAAACACCGTCCTGCGCCCATTGAGACTCTCAGGTCTAAATGGAGGCACAGTTATTTGGCCCCTTGATGAAACTCACTGGAGCCTTGGTCAGGGTTGCAACTCCACAACCTCAGTCAAACCATTTAATAGTTTTGATATGGCCAGAATGGTTGAATTGGTTATGTATGGATGTCTAAATATGGCTATATTTCAGGTTCTTCTGTCCTTCTGAGACTTCTCTAAACTTTTGCACAATTCCTCCAGTATCTGCACCATTGGGCGTAGATTCCTTGGGATAACTTTGGCAGTTTGTTAGCCATTTGGAGTGTCAGATTCCCCATTTGTAAAATAGGAGTGTTGTGAGGATCTGCAGTGTTGTGAGGATTAGAGGCAGCGGATGTGGGTCGCCAAGCATGCTGCCAGGAATGCAGCAGGGCGCTAGGGAAAGGACTGCTAGACCCAAGATGATGCTAGTGATATTTACAGTTGAGACTAAAACAGCTTGATTTTTCTTTTCCCCAACACATTCTGATCTCTATGGGTGTGATAACCTGAGATTCTCAAAATTGAAAACAAGGGTGGGCGCCTGGGTGGCTCAGTCGTTAAGCGTCTGCCTTCGGCTCAGGTCATGATCCCAGGGTCCTGGGATCGAGTCCCACATCGGGCTCCTTGCTCGGCAGGAAGCCTGCTTCTCCCTCTCCCACTCCCCCTGCTTGTGTTCCTGCTCTTGCTATCTCTCTCTCTGTCAAATAAATAAATAAAAATCTTAAAAAAAAAAATTGAAAACAAGGGTGAAAATCCACTCTATTTTGAGCTTCTACTCTGTGCCCTGGTGTCACGTTAGGTGCCCTCATGTGCTCTTTCGTTTCCTTCCTCATCTCAGTGCTCTGAAGTAGCTCTGAAAGTCCCATTTTATAGATGAGCACACCGAGTCTGAAGAGGCTATTAATGTATCAGTCAAGGCACTTGGTTACAAGCAATGGATTGGTTTAAGCAGAAAAGGAGTTATGGAAAGGATATCAAGGAGCTCACAGAATCACTGGGAAGGTTAGGGGACAGGCTTAGGAAACAGGACAGGGACAGGCTTGGAACAAATGCTCTAAGGTCTGCAGCCAAACCCACACCACAGAACTGTTCCCCAGTACCGACGGCCCTGGACCCCGGGAGCCACCGCCACCACCGCGGTCATTTGGAAACCGGTTGTTGCAGCCACTCCTAGTGCCGCAGAAAGAATGCTCCTCTTTATCTTGCTTCGTGAGTCAGCAGCGGTGGGCATCTGCGTACCCCAGCTTGGGTCACATGCCCCTGTCCTACTGCAAGGGGTGCTGGGAAACTAAGTTATCTGGCTTTCAGGTGGAGAAAACGCATGTTGCAAAGCTCATTTGGTGTGGAAATTTTCAGAGAGGGGATCAGAAGTTAGGGTAGCACAGGATGGGGGGAATGGGGTAACTGGGTGATGGACATTAAAGAGGGCATGTGATGTAATGAGCACTGGGTGTTCAAGACTGATGATGAATCCCTGACCTCTACCTCTAGAACTAATAATACATTATATGTTAATTAATTGAATTTAAATAAAAAATTTAAAATTAAAAGAAAAAAAGAAGTTAGGGTAGCCCAAAGTCATTAAATAGCTACCACACTGAGAAATCTGGATTCATCACCCAACCTGGACACACCCAAATGCTTTACTGTGTGATCTTCCATGGGGAGTGTTTTTGCCTTCTCTAAGCACCAGACCTCAAGGCCTTTCCCGTGACAGGTTAAATACTGCTATAAATACTGGTGCTTGTAATAAACAAAATACGTGTTAATAGTGCCCCCTGCCAAAAATCCCTTGGTACCTAAATGAGTGAGAGGGGCTGGAGGCTGTGAGGACCCCTGAATACACAGACTTTGACTCATGGGTGGAAAGCATTCCTGAGATGGTCTAACTCATCTCTTCACCTGTAGTGGAGAAAAGTCCACATGGGCTGCCGTAAGCTGTCACAGATGGATTGTATCACTCAATAGCCTTACCCTGCCCTAGAATCTCAACACATAGAACACTCTGAGGGAAGAAAGCAAACTTCCTCCAAAAATAAAATACCACCAGATAAAGCAGAAATTGGTACAACCATCCTGAGGGCAATTGAACAATATGCAAGCATCAGGAGCCTCAAAAATGTGTCTGATTCACTAATTCCTTTTTCTAGAAATCAGGCCTGGGGAAATGTAGACAGAAGTGTAGAGAAAGTTTATGTTCCAGAATATTTATTTATAACAGGGTAATTTATGCTAGAAAAATATTGGTCCTGATTTTAAAAAATACACAGCATACCCACACATACTCATATAAAAAAAATCCAATAAGAAATATACCAAAATGTCAATTTTGTAATTGTGAGATTATCTCTTGGGTGGAGGGATTGCAGCTGATTTTTAAATGTTATTTTCAAAACATTTTCTTGGGACTTCCAGAACTTTCTACAATAAATATGTACTTCTTTTATAATTAGAAAAATAGTATGTGTTACATTTTAAAAATTCCATCAGATTATACCATCTTCAAAGAAACCAGACAGAAAAAAGCCAGTTTTCAGGGGAGAAGGATGGTTCCGTCCATCCCTAGGGGCCATCTGGATAGAGGACAAATTAAAACCTAAAAGTTTAAAGTCAATCAGTTTGTCTTCATGGGCCCTAGATGGGGAAAGCTTCAGTCATTTTCCTTGCCTGGCACTCTTGTGGTCAGAGGATGAAATCCAATCATGGGGTCATTTGGGTTTATACATTCCATGGCAAACCAATTTGGCCATTTCTCTGCATTTCCCAAAAGTTCTCTGACTTCCTAGACAGGAATTGTGAGCACAGGGAGACCTTTATGCTGGTTCCTGCAGCACATCTGGTTAACAGCATGTGCCAGATGGGCTCCCTTTCATCTGGGGAGAGGGGCAGTAGGGGGCACACGAGCCTGTGTAGGTCCAAGGAACTTCCCCAGTGGAGGCTCCAGTTCTTGGTGAAGTATTTCAAGTTAGGATGTAAGCGTATCATGTTGGAGTCACAACGTTTTTTTAACTTCAGGGGAATATGCTTTTTATTATAGTCTGCCCCTGACTTTTAGGTTTATTGCTCAGCCCAAAGATGTTTTAGACAAACTGTTGGTTTGTTTCTGACACCATGGTGCATTACATGAGTATTCACTGAACATCTACTATGTGCCCTGCACTGTGCTCTGTGCTGGGGAGACAGCAATGAATAAGACAGATGTGGTCCCTGGACTCAGGAAGCTCGCTTCCACCAGTAAGAAAGCACATTGCCCTGGTGTGTCTTCCTGCACTTGGGCACAGAATGCTGACTTTCTGCACTCACTAACCCATATGTTGTTTGGTCTGTACCTAGCCTCTGACCGTACCAACATCTCCATCACCTAAGATGTGCTAAGTTGGAAGTAAAACTCTAGGAAATACTAAAGTCTGCAAGTCCAAGAACAGTGAAAAAAGGGTATTGCTGGAAGAGGGTGAGTGACGGGGTTTATCTGGCAGCTGGAAAAAAAAGGATGAGATAGTGGAGTGGCCAGTACCAACTAGGGAGAGGAACGAAGGGAGAGGGGCCAGAGAGGGAAGTGTCACTGCAGCCCCATCTCCGACTTGTTCAGTCTCTTCCCAGGAGCTTCTCCTCGCTGTGCCTCCGCCCACCTTACCCGCTACACTGTCCTAAACATCCTATCGTTCTCCATTCCTTGCGTAAACTCTGGGTGAAAGAAGCCAGACCCATTCCTTTTCCCCTTTCCCTACTCACCATACTCCTTCTTCCTGCCCTGAGGCCTGAATATTCCTACTGAAGCACTGTCCAGATAACCAGTCCAGTTGGGTCTTATCAACCCTCGTGTCTCATTGGAGGACATTTCTTTTTATCTAGAAACCAACCAACCAGAAGCCTACCCACTGAAATGAAATGCTCACAGTTCTTCATAAGACTAAACACTATTTACAAGGACTCTGAAACTTCTCAAGAGCTTAGAATGCCTCTTCATTTATTAAAGATAGATGGAATGGTGCTTTGAAAAGTTGTTGGCTTATTTATTTTGTGCCATTCTTCAATTTTTAAAAAAGCCAATCTTATATGCTTTAGGTATAGGACTGCTAAGAGGGCAGGCAGGAAACAGAATTGACCTCCCCCGTGGTTTAAATTCAGAGACTTTTGCGAAATGACCACTTAATAGAGGGATAATCAGGCTTGAGGGAATCGACAAGGGAAATTGAAGCATCTAGAGACTAGCAACAGTGGGGATCCAGGACCACCTCTGAGCCTGGAGGGGCAAGAAGAGCCATTGTTACTGGAGAGCAGGTGAAGATGCAGCCTGAGAGGGGGCTGGTGGGAACCACAACCTCAGAGGGATGCAGCCTCCACCAGAATCAGACGCTGAAGCAGAATAGGAGCAGAAAGAAATACCCTGACCTCATTCTCCCACCTGCTGATCTCACCTGCTGATCTCCCTTAGAAGCCGGATGGCCAATGGAGAGGTCAAAGGAGATACATGATGCAGTCCCTAAGGGGGTCCGCATCCCAGGACACAGAACGGGGCAGAAAAAGGTAGAAAATGGATTGGGCGGGGGCAGGAGTGGGTAGAATTTGGAGAATAACCAGGACAGATATTCTCTCTCAGACCCAGAATATGGAATTAATCAGAGCATTGTTTTCCATCAGCTCTTACTAAATGTCGTTTTATCGGTCAAACCTCCCAAGACTTGTGGGTTGGTTTTTTTTCCTCCCACAAATGCTTTCTGAAAGTCATGGCTGGTTATCCCTGTAACATTATCACTTTCATTTATTTAAAAATATTTATTGGGTACTTACTATGTACCAAGCACTATTGGAAAAAGTACCATTTGCCCTCCACCCATCATTCCCATTCGTAGGGATCATTTCACCTTCCATCTTTAAATAAAATACCAAATAATCCTTTCCATTTGGACCAGTATCTTTATAACCACATCTGCTTTACTTTTTTGGTACATTTCAATTCTGTTTGACTTGATAGTCTCTCCTGGACAACTGAACCCTGAAGACTCTCTGAATCTAACAGAAAGTTTACAGTTTTTTTTCTGGGCTAGAACTCAAGTTGTTGATGTCTGTGTGTCTGTGTGTCTGTCTCTCTTTCTGTGTGTGTGTGTGTTTGCAGAAGCAGTACTTTTGGTTCTGTGAACTTTCAAAATAAATTGTGTTTCAATTTATTGAAATTGGGCAATTGAATTGCCCGGTGTTACTCAATGTAGATAATACTTTAACAAGAAAACAGTCCTTTTGAAGAACCTGTCCATATCAGCAGCATTCAAATTTTTTGACTTCAGCCCTCAATAAAAAACACATTTTATGTTTGAACCCAGTTTCATGAAACTAGACTCACTGCTACCTTGTTTGATGTATTCTATTTTTTACTCTATTCTATTTCTTTATAAAAATGCTGATAGTAACTCCCTAAATTGATTTTATACTGTAATGGATTGTACTCTGCAGTTTGGGAAATACTGGTCTACATAATATCTTGATACTATTTTTAAAATGGACCCAGTACCAGAATCTCTATTTAAAACGTGGTTAAGATGACCTAAATGTTTATTTTTTAGCCATCATCAAATGTGCCAATCTCAACATTTTTCTTTCTTTTAAGAAAGCCCAACTGATCTGACCAGCAACTTTCCCCCTACTCCCCAGTCTGGTGAAGGGTCTTGCATTTACTGTCGGTTTGGCTTGTGGCTGGAGCTGATTGGCAATAGGAATGGGCAGCTGTGACTTACCAAACCATCTTTGTAAACACAACCAGTGATTTTTGTTTATTTTAGCCTGAGGAAATCTATGTTTGACTTGCAGTTGTTGGGAGAAGGTTCACTGCAAAGATAGTACAGGGGGTCTGGGGTGCACACCTGACTCATTGTGAAGGGACTGGAAGAATTTAGATGGGAATGACTACATGGGAGGGGACCAGGTGGATGAAAATCATTCCTGCTATTCATCGGGCACTTACCATGTGTTAAGGGCATTCTTTTTTTTTTTTTTTGAGAAAATTTTTTTATTATGTTAATCACCATACATTACATCATTTGTTTTAGATGTAGTGTTCCATGATTCATTGTTTGTGCATAACACCCAGTGCTCCATGCAGAACGTGCCCTCTTTAATACCCATCACCAGGCTAACCCATCCTCCCACCCCCCCTCCCCTCTAGAACCCTCAGTTTGTTTTTCAGAGTCCATCATCTTTCATGGTTTGTCTCCCCCTGATTCCCCCCTTCATTCTTCCCCTCCTGCTATCTTTTCTTTTTTTCTTAACATATGTTGTATTATTTGTTTCAGAGGTATAGATCTGTGATTCAACAGTCTTGCACAGTTCACAGCACTCACCATACCACATACCCTCCCCAATGTCTATCACCCAGCCACCCCATCCTTCCCACCCCACCCTCACTCCAGCAACCCTCAGTTTGTTTCCTGAGATTAAGAATTCCTCATATCAGTGAGGTCATATGATACATGTCTTTCTCTGATTGACTTATTTCACTCAGCATAACACCCTCCAGTTCCATCCACGTTGTTGCAAATGGCAAGATCTCACTCCTTTTGTTGGCTGCATAATATTCCATTGTATATATATACCACATCTTCTTTATTGTTAAGGGCATTCTATACATTATCTCACTTAATTCTTACAACAATCCAGCGAGTAGATATTACTATCTTCGTTTTAGGGAAGAGGGAAGTATTAGGAGGAAACAGAAGTTCAGAGTGGTTTTATAACTTTCCAAAGCTCCCACAGGTTGTGTGAAGCCAAACTAGACATTACTTTTATCTTTTACCCATGATACTATAATGTTTCTTCTTCCTCTTTTGTCTCTGATCTGGAAAGAGGAGGAGATAGAAAAATTTTTCACTACTGGGGCATTGGGGGGTCGGGTTTGGGGGATGGAGGCCCTCTTCTAGTTTCTGGGAAAGATGCCATCCCTGTGTCTGAATTTCTCAGTTAAAATTTAGAATTCCAGGTGTTACACAGAGAAATAATTGAAAATTAGGGGTGCCTGGCTGACTCAGTTGGAAGAGCATGTGACTCTTGATCTCAGCTTGTGAGTTTGAGCCCCATGTGGGGTGTAGAGATTACTTAAATAGATAAAAAAAACTTAATTGGAAACTAGATGGCAACTTATATTATCATTCAGCTTGATAATAACAGCAATGCATTTCTAAGAGCCATTTAGACTGTATTGTCACTCATAACATGGTCTTTATGGGGGAGGGGAACATATGAAGTTACAAATAAGACATTTTTGAAATACATTTAATTTGTGAACTGGTGAATGCATGCATTTAACATATGCAAATTATGGTTCCATATCCATATCCATATCCAATTCCATATCTCTATAGCTAGAGGAAGAGAATCAGAAACTATGGAAATAAAGTAATATTATAGACTTCTACTTACAAAAGTTAGAGCAGAGGGGTGCCTGGCTGGCTCAGTTGGTAAAGTGTCTGACTCTTGATTTCAACTTAGGTTGATCTCAAGGTTGTGAGATTGAGCCCTATACCAGGCTCTGTGCTCAGCACGGAGTCTGCTTGAGATTCTCTCTCCCTCTTCCCCTCCCCCTAATCTTTCTCTCTCAAATAAATAAGATCTTAAAAAAAGACCATCTATTAAAAAAAAAAAAAAAGAGCAGCTACAAAAAAGATACAAAACTTTCCAGGAAAGATTGGTGATGAGAGTTTTAGAAAGCAATTAGCAGAGACTTGATGTTCTGAGAACCAAGAAAGAATCAGCATGTGCCTTAAAATCATTGTAACTTTTAGCCATCTTATAGGCTAAATAAAGTTAATATCTTATAGGCTAAATAGTGTATTAACATGTTCTGTGAAGACCTTCTCCTTTGAAACTTTGCTTAAAAGAGCCGAAGCAATAGGTTGATAGTCAAGATCAGAGACTAAGTACACCTTTTTGGTTCTTAGACCTTTTCATTTTCTTTATGTGATGTTGTTATAGTTATGTTTGATAACTGAATCCACTAGAGATTTTTAGGTCTAATAGATATTTGTCTGTCTTGTGTAAACATTGATGAAGTATCTCTCTGGGTTTTAGCTTTCCAGGACTTCAATTGCCGATGAAATAACTGTTTTGCTCATTACATTAGTCAGAAAGAAAGCAAGGCAAATCAGTTAATGGTTATAACTTGAGATGCGGGTGGGGGTAGGGCTCCTTTGGAGATATGTTCCCTTCAAATTAAACATGGATGATAATATTACAAAAGAAATAAAGAAGACATGAAAAAATCATATACAATTTAGAATGCTTATGTTACTTAAGTAATACAAATTCCAAGGTTGTGGACCCACAGAAGCAAGTGCTTATGGTGCCTAGGAAGTAATATGCATCCTCAAAAACCCAGTGGCTCTGGGAACTCCTTTTATGTTGCTACTCAGAGAGATGTCCAAAGGATTTGTGATCGAGACAGTTGATGCCATGATTCTGTGCAGATGCTGCCTCTGAAAATCATTCATAATGACTTCCTGCTTGTTTTTTAGCTTTGAAAACAAAGATGTTTCCTTTAGATTTGACCCACTGAGGAGAAAGAGAGATGCTAAGCTTCCTATATAGCATCCTTCCAGGGCCCAGACATTCTGTCTTGGGGAGTGGACCATCATGGATGGCTCTTTCTGAAAGCTGCGGCTTGGAAGCCAGAGACCAAAGACCCAATATTTATGTTCTCATCGAAGTTAATATTAAAAGATTAGGTACCAATTCCTGGGCAAGCCACACTATCTTAAACATGGGCTCTGGATTCTCCTGATCAGCTCAATTTTCTTCCCTATATGTCTTGGTGTATGTGTAAGGAAAGGGACAGAAAACTAGGTTTGGGGCCAACACACAGAAATGCTATGTAGATACAAATGTAGGGGCGATTAGAAGAGCCGGCTCTCATTAAATGGGATTTGCTCTCTTCCAACTGGACATGCACAGGAGTTGGTTTTTAAAAAAAGTATTAACTGATTTTTTTTTCCTTCAAGCTTAGCCAGAGACCTCATGGAGGTCTAACTCCAAGCCAAGCTTGATCTGTTTTAATTCAACCACTGTTGATTTATGGCTTAGCAAAAAATGTCTGAGAATTTTTTTAAACTAAAAAAATTTTTTTTACCCTAACTTGACTCTCTCACATCTCAAATACAGCTGAAGGGATATTTCTCAGATTTTCAAAAGACAAAGCCATCTTTGGAATGGAAGGGAGCTCTGAAAGCTTCAAATCCCAGTGAGAAATCCTTGATAGTTTATATACAAGTAAAAACAAATATATTGGAAGGCTATGTGACACTTTAAATATGTTCATTTGATTCTCCTTGAATAGAGACTAGAGTAAAATCAACCCAAAATCAAAGGGGAGGCAGGGGGGTGGGGTGGGGGCATTTTGAGTTGGCCCCAGAAAGAGGGACACAAAAGTCCTCTCTCTCCTTTCTTTTATTCCCCATCTCTCTCTTCTTACCAACCCCCATTCCAAAAACAAAACAAAACAAAAATACCCCCAAACAAAAAAAAAAATCCCTCTCCTTGTCCAGGCAAAAAACAATCTGCGGTGAGTTTTCATCTCTCTCTACCTGGCTCTGGAATGTATGTTTTTATGCAATATGAGTAGGAATTGGACTAACTAGCAGTTACTAACCATGGGAAGAAAACCAGTACCAAGTCCATCATCCCTTCTAGTGCTAACATTTGATGGTTCTAACCCAGTTCCCAGGGAGCAATCCTTTCTCTGCTTCCAGCAGCACTTAGCCTGGGCTGTGTGATTTAACCATTCATTGGCGGTGTGTGCTGCTTTTGTTTCTTCCTGGGTGAGCATCCAGTAAGACTGTAAGCTCAGTGATGGCAGGAACTGATCATACATTTTTGTCTCATTTCCCACAGCTGTGACCTCCAGCCGCTTCCCAAGCTTTCACACATTAGCCCCGTGACTGTCGGAAAAAGTCCCAGGCCTCAAAAGAGTGTGCACAAGGAACAAAGGTAAAGGTGTTTCTATTCCTGACGCTGAGGAAGAAACAAGCATATAATTCCTGATAATTGTGTTGTGCTCTTCTTCCTGAGGGATCTCTGAGAAGCCGAGGGGGGCATTCGCCGCCATCATGTATTCGTGTAGTGTGCGTTTCTCTCCTAAGTGCATCTCTTCATAAGAAATTACTGCTTCTATGGCAGCTCTGCTAAAAAATATTGATACACATCCGATACTTAAGACTGTCTTGGCCTAGACCTAGAATAACTGACTTTACTTCTAATGCTTTAAATTTCTTTATGGTTTTGGTTTTTCAATTTCACAACTATAATGAACTCCTCGGAGACTGAGGCCACATCCATGCTGTGCATTAGCTTTCTTGCCTTAGATGTCCTCCTGCTTGCCTATCACGTAATGGATTAATGGTCAAGAAATAGACCTGGCCCTGAAAACAAATGGAATAATGGACCAGAATTGCATTTAGCTACAAAAAACAGTTCGGCAGATGTATTTTTTGCCTAAACGTGACACTAGTCTTTATAGGTGAATTTATAAGAACAAAATAGCTGACTTTTCTCAGGCCTTTACATTATTTCATGCACCGGGTTAAAGCACTTCATAGGTATGATTTCACTTAACCCCCACAACAGTTCTAGGTGTCATTACTATTTACGTTAGGTGTTATTGCTATTGAAATACCACCAATATTCCGTAGGCCTCATTTAGTCCTTGCATGGGTTTATGATGTCTTTTGTGTATTTATCTTGTACTACGTGAAGATTTTCTAGCGTTTATTATCTATCTCATCTGTGTTTGTTATAGTAGTTGCTGTAAGAAAAAGGTCTGTAGGGCCAGTTGCTTAAAAGAACAAAAACATTGAACTCGCTCTCATGTGAAAGTCCAGGAGGCAGGTTTCAGGTTGCCTGGTGACTGTACACCGCACGGCCATTCAGGGACCTTGGTTCCTTCCATATTTTTCTCCACCATCTCCTAGGTATGGCCTAGTGTTAAGGCAGTTAGGCTAGAATGGCATATATTATTTCTACTTACTTTGGAGAAAACTTAGTTGCATGGTCACACCTAAGTTCAAAGGAGAGTAGGAAATGTACCTGCTGGCAGCCGTATGTCTTGCTGCAGTTCCATCACTATACAAAGAAGGGGTGAATGGAATTCAGTGAGTGGCTCACTATACCCATTAGAGTCCTCAATAAATAGACTGTAAACAGTGGGACAGCCGGGCCTATGTCGTATTCACATTTGTCCCCATCACAGGGTTGAATACTTGCCACAGAAATAACGAACACTTGACTCACGCACCAGCACTCTCTGCTCTGATGTTTATGGCAGATGTCACTAATCAGCCACGGCTTTCCTGCTGGACCTGAATAAGACCACAGAACCCTTTGCAACATCATGCCCCTGGAAGCTACCAAGAGTGTGTGAGAATTGGCACGGGATCTGAATCCTATTCGCCTTCCCCGATTATAGGTATTCAAACACTGAATAAAGAGAAGAAGGAACTATAGTCTTTCCCCCCTTATTTCCATGGAAATATTTGGTTGTTCTGGTAATTTTAAAATATGTCTGCAAATTCTTTGATGTGCCTTTCCTCAAAAGGTAGAGTTTAATTCCCCTCCCCTTGAATGTGGGCCATTGGTAACTCACTTCTAATAGACAGGATGTGGCAGAAGTAATGCTGTGTGGCTTCTGAGACTGTCAAAAAAAGATACAGCTTCTCCCTGGTACTCTCTCACCTTTGAAATGCTCACTGGGGGAGAAAGCCTGCTTCGATGTCACAAGGACACTCGAGCAGTGCTGTAGAGAGGCCCATGTAGAGAAGAACAAAGGTCTCTAACCAGTAACCAGCATCAAGTTGCCAATCATGTGAGCAAGCTACCTGGGAATTGGATCCTCCAGCCCCAGATGAGCCTTCAGACAGTGCAGCCCCAGCCAGTATCTGACTGCAGCCTCATGAGAGATTCTAAGCCAGAGCTGCCCAACTGAGCCACTCCCAAATTTCCAACCAACATAAACCATAAGAGATGATAAGTGGCTATTGCTGTTTCAAGCCACAAACTTTGGGGGTGATTTATTATGCAACAAATAATTTAGACTAAAGATAAATGAAAGAACAGGTGAAAGAATAAATAAAAGAATTGCCTTTTCAATACAAAAGTAGGGATCCGAAGGGGTACGTGCACCCCGATGTTTATAGCAGCAATGTCCACAATAGCCAAACCATGGAAAGAGCCAAGATGTCCATTGACAGATGAATGGATAAAGAAGATGTGGTATATATACACAATGGAATATTATGCAGCCATCAAAAGGAATGAGCTCTTGCCATTTGCAACGACGTGGATGGAACTGGAGGGTATTAAGCTGAGCGAAATAAGTCAATCAGAGAAAGACATGTATCATATGACCTCACTAATATGAGGAATTCTTAATCTCAGGAAACAAACTGAGTGTTGTTGGAGTGGGGGGTGGGGTGGGAGGGATGGGGGGACTGGGTGATAGACACTGGGGAGGGTATGTGCTCTGGTAAGCGCTGTGAATTGTGCAAGACTGTTGACTCTCAGATCTGTACCTCTGAAACAAATAATGCAATATATGTTAAGAAAAAAAAAAAAGAAGAAGAAGAAGAAGGTAGCGGGAGGGGAAGAATGAAGCAGGGGAAATCGGAGGGGTAGACGAACCATGAGAGACGATGGACTCTGAAAAACAAACAGGGTTTTAGAGGGGAGGGGGGTGGGAAGATGGGTTAGCCTGGTGGCGGGTATTGAGGAGGGCACATTCTGCATGGAGCACTGGGTGTTGTGCACAAACAATGAATCATGGAACACTTCATCTAAAACTAATGTTGTAATGTATGGGGATTAACATAAGAATAAAAAAAAAAAAGTAAAAAAAAAAAAAAAAAAAAAAAGAATTGCCTTTTCAGAACAGGAACTCGTGGAATTTCAGGAACACTAAGACCAAGAAGGATGGGGCCTGAAAATTAGATCATGACAGGGATGAAGGAAGGAGTTGGCAGAGGACCCAGTTGCTGGTGGTTGACGGAAGCCAAGGCAGGAAGATAGAGCATCACCATCTACTTCTAAGTTGGAAGGCAAGGGGAATTCGGGTCATCTGACAGGGGTAAGAGTTCATCTTCAAGGAGGCCTGGACATGGATAGGTGACCAAATAGAGCTATTTAAACAGTATCTGTAGGATCTGATGGTGATGAAAGGGGGGGGCAGAAGGATAAAGATTTTATAATTACTTTTTGGTTGTTGGACTGTTGTTTCAGTGATGGCAGCTCCTAGCTTGGCTAGACCAGGAAGGAGCTCATCTCTATTAGGTCACACAAAGCTGACTTGATATTTGAGGAAGAATCAAAAGGTTCACAAGAAATAGAAGCTAATAGTTATTTTGTGGTTTTCCCAGCCAGCTAGATCATGGGAGCTGCAGTAGCTCAAAATTTCTCATTTTCATCCATAAGGAGACTTACAGACACCTCCCAAGTCATAATCCTACCCACATTCCCACTGGGCCTTGTCACAGTCACCCTTAGATGCCCCCCCCCCCAGGTATCTGGTCCCCCCTTGTGCTGTTTTAAGAGCTTGTCCATGCACGTAATACTGATGCAAAATGTTTCCCTCCTCTCCGTTCTGCGTGGTTTTGTTTTCCAGTGTAACTGTGCCATATTCCATCTGGGTAAATGGGGGTAAATCCGGTGTAGCACCCACTCTGTGCCCTCCCTTGTACTCGTGCAGGAGTTCTGCGCATGAGACTGTGTTACATTTGATTGTGTATTCATTTGTGCTCTTTTGGAGACGAGAGAAATACACTTGAACTTTAAAAGCAAAGACAAATAATTACTGAGTTTCAAGAATATCTTACTAAATTAAAGAGCAGGAATGTACCAAGGGTCAAGGCAGGGTGGAGTTGGGAAGTGGGAAATGTGCATAAACCTAGGGAGTTCTTGCTCAGCCTTTTTCTGGGCTTCTGTGACAGTCACGCTGCACACCAGCTCTTTCTACATTTGGCCTGTAGGGCAGATGCAAAGTTACACAATGTGGCAAAGTTCATATACAACAGTTCTAGAGAGTTAGAGATTGTAGCTCTCTTTCCCTCCCAATTCCAAATTCTTAGGGTAAGGACTTTGATGGCTTCTGGGGGCCCATCCTAATGCGTAGATGGGAGGCAGTTGAAGGGATCACTTCTGTCTCTCATGCCCATAGGTTCCCTGCGTACCTGCTTCACCAGTCCCAGATAGGACCACATCTGTGTAACATGGGTGGAGGACACAGGTTGGATCCTGGCTCTGGAACCTCTATTTCTGGTATATATTCATCAGGACTTGTTTGGTTGAAAGTGACTGAAATCCAACTCCAACTCACTTTGGAAAAAATGATTCCTCATTGTCTCCTGTAAGCACATCACAGAAAGTCAGGATGGAGTTAACTCTGGCACAATCAAATTTATTTAGACTGAACTCAAAATGAGAGCAATGTTTAGAGCTACCATTCTCTAGGACTTAATATGTTGCTGACTCTGTGCTAGATGCTTTATTCATATCAGTGGTTCTCAAACTTCAGTGGGCAGGAGAATCACCTGGAGGGCCTTTCAGAACACTGATTGCTGGGCTAAGCCCTGGAGTTTCTGGTTCGGTGGGCCTGTGCTAAGGTCTGAGAATTTGCATTTCTAGCAGGTTGCCAGGTGATGCTGATGCTGGTGATCTTGTGTCCCCACTTTGAAGGCCACTAACTTATATTAATTCATTTAAGACATACAGAAACCCTGTATGATACTATATTCTCAGTCGTTTAGATGGGGAAACTGATGCTCAAGAGGTCACACAGATAATGTCAGAGCTATGATTTAAACCTAAGACTGTTCAAACCAAAGTTCTTGGAATGACCACTGAAAATACTGCTTTCTTCTGAGGTTCCCACCCAACCCCAGCTTCCTGTTTCTAGTTTACAAACAAAACTTACACATCGAAGACCAAACCGAAGCTCTCCAGAAAATCCTGAGCATGAGCAGCTTCTGCCTGTGGTGGGTCAGTGGGCGCTGAACCCAGAGCAGCATGAGAGGGGGCATGATGGACTGCAGAGCTGCCTGGCTGGAGCGGGGCTCCCAAAGGCATTGCAGCCTCATTATGACACCCCCACCCCCGCCCTGTAACTGACTTGAACTTTTCTTTCCCTTCTCCTACAGTTTATTTGGCGTTCTGTGGGTCCTTAATCCACAGTCATTTGGGTGGCAAAAAAAAAAAAAAAAAAGGTGGAAATGAGCTTTCTGCAATGTTGATTTTTCTTTCAAATTCATGATGATGTGGTGTCCCCAGGAATGGTTATTTTCTTCCCTTTCTCCCTAGCGTGAATTCTCAAGTAAGTAGCAAATGATTTCAAATGCATGCCGACTGCAGTGGACAGCTGCCAGGAGAGAAGTGAAAATAAACTGGTGACAGGAAGTGTCACAGTTCACGGAAAGGGCAGCGAGGATATAGTGGCGCAAGCCCATGACACTTCTGGGTCCACATGCTGAAAGACTTACCCAAACGGGCTGGGCAGCCACAAATCTCCTAGTAATTCATTAAGTCAGGGGAAACGCTCCCAGAAACATTGCTCTCCTCTCCTAACACCCTTTGTCTTTTAATTTCCAAACTCTGGGTTCATTCCTATGTCAAGCAAGCCTGGGTGAGTCTCTCCAAACAACTCCTTCATTCGTGATGGAACACACTGCAGCCGACTAATGCTTTGACTCTAAGTGTTTTAACAGGCTGAGGAGGTTTCCAAGCTTTAGGATCACAAGATGGATATATGATCAGTGTGAACTACAAAACAGCATCAAAAACAGCATGAAGGATGGTGGAAACAAAAGGGAATCGTGTGGAACTTCGCCCAGGAAAGGGATTACAAACTTAGAAGGAAAGTTTCAGGGATAAAAAATTGTATTAAAAGTTAGTCACAAGATAAAGTAAGGAGACAGAATTGAGGTCAAATATATCAGTCCTATCAATCAATGTAAATGGCTTAACTTATATAAAAGAAAGACTTTCAATTTTGCTAACAAAGCAAAATCCAACATTCTGCTGTATGCAAGAGATACACCTAAAACAAGAGGTCCCGAGGTTAAAAATAAAAGGATGGATAGACATATTAAGTGCAAATTAAAACCTCAAAGTAGAGTTGCAGTCTCGATAGCTGACAAGATGAAATTCAAATCACAAAGCATTATGGTGACAAAGAAGGAGACTATAAGATGCTAGAGGCAACAGTTCACAAGGAAGCTCTATCAGTTGTTAATATTTATGCAACTAACAATTGGAGATGCAGGGATGCAGGGGACATAGAAACCCACTAATGGTAGGTGATTTAAATACATCTCTCTCATTGCAGAAAGATCAAGTAAACAGTACAAATGTCAGAGCTTGAAACTCATAACCAGTAAGGTAGCTTTTATAGATCTGTGTGGAAATCTGATCCTCAGTAGTAGAGAAAACAGCCTCTTCTCAAGTGACCATACCTTGGGCCACAAAGAAAACCTCAATAAATTCCAAAGAACAGAAAGAATACTCTTTGATTAAATACAATTGAAACTAATAATTATTAGCAAATAGAAAAACAAAAACCACTTCATCTGAAAATTTAAAAAAAAATCATGTTAGTGAACAGCTGTTGGTCAGAGGTAGAAGGATCACATGCAATTATAGAATTTCTTGAAAATAATGATAATGAAAATACAAATAATCAGCTCTGTGGTATTCAGCTAAAGCAGTCAATAGAGGGAAAAGTTTAGCATTAAATACCTCTATCAACACAAATGAAAACGAATCAAGCACCCCACTCAAAAAGTTAGAAAAGGGGCGCCTGGGTGGCTCAGTTGGTTAAGCGACTGCCTTTGGCTCAGGTCGTGATCCTGGAGTCCCGGGATCGAGTCCCACATCCGGCTCCCTGCTCGGCAGGGAGTCTGCTTCTCCCTCTGACCCTCTTCCCTCTCATGCTCTCTGTCTCTCATTCTCTCTCTCTCAAAATAAATAAATAAAATCTTTAAAAAAAAAAAAAGAAAAGAACAACAAAGTAAGCCAAAAAGATGTAGAAGAAAGGAATCAATGAAGATAAAAATAGAAATTAATGAGCTAGAAAATAGAAAAAGAGTAGAACTAATAAATAAGCCCACGGCTGAAGTAATCAATACAATATACAAACCACCAGTTAAACTAGTTTAAAAAATAAGTGTAGAAAGCATAGACACACTAAATTAGAAATGGTAGCAGTGGGTGGTTGGGGAAAACCATCAAAGCAGAGGAATTCTAAAATAAAAACATGAGATTTTTTTTTTCAATTCTATGCAAAAATATTAGAAAATCTAGATGAAATGGATAATTTTCTAGAAAAAAATAACTTATGTAAAGTAATCCCAGTAGAGACAGAGCCTTAACAGACCAGTTACCATAGAAGAAATAGAAAAAAATAGTTAAAGAGTTTCCCTATAAAAAAAGCACCAGGCCCAAATGGTTTCACAGGGAAACTCTACCAAACCTTTAAAGATCAGGTAATATCAGTGCTACTTAAGAGCAAAGAAAAAGAAGAAAAACTTCAGATAATTTAAGCATTTGTGAGAATAATAACTGAAATGATTGAAACAATGTAAAATATGCTCATTTCCATGAGTTGATAATATAGACATCAACCGATAATGATACTAAAACAAAACCACAGCAACAAAACTTGCTTGTCACCTTTGGAGGGTATTAGAGATCTTTATTTTGAAAGCTAGCCATTACAGGGAAAGAGTCAAGCATTTATCTTTCTTTTCCTCTGTAGACTGTACATTGTGATGAAGGTAAGTTTCTTTTTGCAAAAACATTCCAGCTGAAAAATACAAAGTTCTGATGGGTTTAGAATATCACTATTTTGTAATCTCTAACAAATTTCGTGGATCTGGGCTGTGCTCATTAAAGGCTGCTCACTTCTCCAAAGGTCAGATCAAGAGACATTACGTGTTTTCCAGTGGAAGTCCACTTCACCATCTGTAATACATTCTTGGCATAAAATCAAACCCGAATCTGACCAAGCCTCCAGAACTACTAATTTACAAGGAACACACGGTCCAGAGGAGCATGTGAAGTAATACCGCAGGGATACAATCAGCAAAACCCAAACTATGGAGACTCTACAGGACAAATGACTCAATTTCCTAAACAAACAAATTGCAAGGGGAAGAAGAGATGGTGAGGGAATCTATAGATTAAAAGAAATTGAAGAACATTAACCAATCCAACATGTGGATATAATTTGGATCCTGATTCCAACAAACTATGTAAAATTTATGTGACAACTGGGGGAAATTTGGCCACTGACTGGTAATATGATGATATTAAATATTTATTGTTAGTTTTTTAAGGTGTGATATTGGTATTACAACTTAAAAAAAAAAGACGGAGTTCATCTATTTCAGAAATACATTCTGAAATGTCTAAAGATGAAGTTATATCATGGGCTATTTGCTCTAAGAGATTGAAGGTGGAAGGGAGAGAATTAGATGAGGCTTTAAATAAAATAAGATTGGCCAGGAGCTGGTGTTTTTTTTTTTTTAAGATTTTTATTTATTTATTTGACAGAGAGAAACATAGCGAGAGAGGGAACACAAGCAGGGGGAATGGGAGAGGGAGAAGCAGGCTTCCCGCTGAGCAGGGAGCCCGATGCGGGGCTCGATCCCAGGACCATGGGATCATGACCTGAGCTGAAGGCAGACGCCTAACGACTTGAGCCACCCAGGCGCTCCCAAGAGCTGGTATTTAATAAAACTGGGTGAATGGACATGGAGGTTCACTATACTATTCTTTATACTTTTGTGTATGTTTGAAATTTCCCAAAGTACAAAAGGGTTTTGTTGTTGTTTTTAATTAGTCACCATTCTGGGTGATTGTTATATTTCCCTTACACATTTTTTATTTTTCCAAAATTTTCACAATGATAGTGATTTACTTTAAATAGTGGGAAGTATGCTTTTTGGCAAGGAATAAAACCAAAAATTAAGTCACTGATTTCTTAGTAGCTCGCTGTGCACAGTTTGATAACACCCAATGTTTGTTGAGTGTTTATTATGTGGCAGGTATAGTCCAAGTGTGTATGTGATTAATTTATTTATTCTTAAATACATTCTTTTTTCCTCTTAGAGATGAGGAAATGGGAACTCAGAGACTTTAAGTAACTTACTCAAGATAATACAGCTTGGGGGTGCCTGGCTGGCTCAGTCGGAAGATCATGTGACTCTTGATCTCTGGGTCGTGGGTTTGAGCCCCATGTTGGGTGTAGAGATTACTAAAAAAAATGAAATAAATAAACTTAAAAAAAAGATAATATAGCTGATAAGAGATAGAGCTAGGATTTCAACTCAGGCTGGCTGGCTCCAGGTCTTACTTTGTAAACCATGATTTTTATCCTTGCCTTGTGACTTCATTAATTGCTTAGTAAAATTAAAATGTTGGCATCTCCACTTTCCTCCTCTTCCTGTAGGAACTGCCTATGTGTGTTCTTTTTTTTTTTTTTTTAATTTTATTCATTTATTTGACAGAGAGAAAGAGAGCACAAGCAGGGGGAGTGGGTGAAGCAGACTCCCCGCTGAGCAGGGAGCCTGATGCCGGGCCTGATCCCAGGACCCTGGGGATCACGATCTAAGCCGAAGACAGACGCCCAATCAGCTGAGCCACCCAGGCACCCCGAAGCACTCATCACCTTTTGCCTAATGTTCCAGAGGAGCCTCTAACTGATATCCCAGCTCTTGGTCCTTCTACACTGTTCTTTTTTTTTAATTTTTGTATTGTTATGTTAATCCCCATACATTACATCATTAGTTTTAGATGTAGTGTTCCATGATTCACTGTTTGTGCATAACACCCAGTGCTCCATGCAGAACGTGCCCTCCTCAATACCCATCACCAGCCTAACCCATCCTCCCACCCCTCTCCCCTCTAGAACCCTCAGTTTGTTTTTCAGAGTCCACTGTCTCTCATGGTTCGTCTACCCCTCCGATTCCCCCCCTTCATTCTTCCCGTCCTGCTACATTCTTCTTCTTCTTTTTTTTCTTAACATATATTGCATTATTTGTTTCAGAGGTACAGATCTGAGATTCAACAGTCTTGCACAATTCACAGCGCTTACCAGAGCACATACCCTCCCCAGTGTCCATCACCCAGTCACCCCATCCCTCCCATCCCACCCCTCACTCCAGCAACCCTCAGTTTGTTTCCTGAGATTAAGAATTCCTCATATCAGTGAGGTCATATGATACATGTCTTTCTCTGTTTGACTTATCTCGCTCAGCATAATACCCTCCAGTTCCATCCACGTCGTTGCAAATGGCAAGATCTCATTCCTTTTGATGGCTGCATAATATTCCATTGTATATATAGACCACATCTTCTTTATCCATTCATCTGTCGATGGACATCTTGGCTCTTTCCACGGTTTGGCTATTGTGGACATTGCTGCTATAAACATCAGGGTGCACGTACCCTTTCGGATCCCTACTTTTGTATCTTTGGGGTAAATACCCAGTAGTGCAATTGCTGGATCATATGGTAGCTCTATTTTCAACTTTTTGAGGAACCTCCATACAGTTTTCCAGAGTGGCTGCACCAGCTTGCATTCCCACCAACAGTGTAGGAGGGTTCCCCTTTCTCCGCATCCCCGCCAGCATCTGTTGTTTCCTGACTTGTTAATTTTAGCCATTCTGACTGGTGTGAGGTGGTATCTCATTGAGGTTTTGATTTGGATTTCCCTGATGCCGAACAATATTGAGCACTTTTTCATGTGTCTGTTGGCCATTTGGATGTCTTCTTTGGAAAAATGTCTGTTCATGTCTTCTGCCCATTTCTTGATTGGATTCTTTGTTCTTTGGGTGTTGAGTTTGATGAGTTCTTTATAGATTTTGGATACTAGCCCTTTATCTGATATGTCATTTGCCAATATCTTCTCCCATTCTGTCAGCTGTCTTTTGGTTTTGTTGACTGTTTCCTTTGCTTTGCAAAAGCTTTTTATCTTGATGAAGTCCCAATAGTTCATTTTTGCCCTTGCTTCCCTTGCCTTTGGCGATATTTCTAGGAAGAAGTTGCTGCGGGAACTGCCTATGTGTGTTCTATGAACTATTACACTGTCACTAAGAATCTGGCTCGTTTGTGGCATCGTGGGTAACCTTGGGCACCAAGTCATTTCATTCTCTGAGCTTCAATTTTATCACCTGTAAAATGAGGGGGTTGGACGGTTTGATGCTGATTCTTGCTGCTTACCAGCTATGTAACCTTGGAGAAGTTATATAACCTGAGCTGAATGCCCAATTGCTGAAAAGGGGATCATTATTCCTGCCTTATAGGGTGGTTGTGAGGAAGATGAGAGGCCATGTGTGAAAAGTGGGGGGCACAGTGCCTGGCACAATAATAATGCTAGCAATGACTGCCATTCTACCCTTCCTAAGAGTCTCTGAGCCTGGAAGGGTTGGAAAGAAGGGCTCCCTTGCTCAGGGACATTCTACTGGGCCTTGCAAGGACATGCTGGAGACTCTCTATTGAGAGGATTCCACACTAGCACAGGCAGAGAATAAAGAGGGGTGCAGGTCCTCTAGCTGAAAGGGAGCCTAAAAATTGTGCAAGTGCCATTTATTAAATCCCTACCATTCTCTAGATGCTTTACAAATATTCCCACATTCAGGCTTGGCTCAGCCTAGCAGGGTAGGTATTAACAGTAGCCCCATGGCTAGTGAGTGAGTGGGAATTACTGAAAATCCTGCTCTTTCTCCTTTATCATCTTGCTCTGGTTATTCTTAATTAGGTTTCTTATCATGTGCTCATAGGGACTTATTATTGTATTTAACATGAATATGCCCAAGTCACCAAGTAGGGTTTTTTTTTTCCAAGTATAGAGTGAATACATGCTTGATATACCAAATACAAGAAAAATCCAGAAAAGCAGAAAGAAAAGACAATCCACTGGCAAATCTACTACCTAACATTCAGAGACAACAATGATTAACGTTCTTTTCTAGTCATTTTTTTCTTTGTGGGTTTTTCTTATATAAACTGAGTTAGGTAAATAGGTTTTAAAACCTAAAATCATTGAAATAATAAAATTGCCTCAGATTGTAAGGACCTCAGATTGTGAGGACCTCAGATTAGAGAGTATCAAGGTTGGTCCATCTCAGGGAGTCTCAATTTTGGGTGATTTTGCCCCCCAAGGGACATTTGGCAACATCTGGTGTTATGGTCTCAATGTTTCTTCCCTCCCCCTTCTCCCACCCTTGCCTGCAGTTTATACCTCGAAATCCCAATGCGCAATGTGATGGTGTTAAAGGTGGGGCCTTAGGACTGTGCTTAGGTCATGAGGGTGGAGCTCCCATAAATGGGATTAGTGCCCTAATATGAGAGGCCCCAGAGAGCTTGCTAGTGCCTTCTGGCACATGAGGACACAGCAAGAAGGTTGCCAGCTATGAATAGGAAGAGGGCCCTCACTGGAACGTGACCTTGCTGGTGCCTTGATCTGTGACTTCCCAGCCTCCCAAACTGTGAGAAATCAATTTCTGTATTTTACTAGATACCTACCTAGTCTGTGGTATTTTGTTAAAGCAGCCTGAACAGACTGAGACATCTGGAGACGTTTTTGGTTGTCACAACTTGGGGCTGATGGCATTTAGTGGGTGGAGGCTGCCCCACTGCTGAATGTACTGCCGTGCATAGGACCGCCCCACAACAAAGAATTATCCTGCCCAAACGTCAGAAACCCGGTCTATCAATGCCTCGAATACTGTTAGAAACAGGCAGCTTATGCTGCTCATCTGCATGGCAATACCCCAAATGCAGAGGATTCAGCCTGATTAAGTGCTAAGGGAAGGCCGGTAGCTTTGGCTGCCTCTCTGATGGGGTCAGGATCCTTGTCCCTGGGGCTGGCACATACCTCTTAATGATGCTTTTCCAGCCAGGCAGCCCTGCCACCACCTTCATGGCTCCTTTGGCAGGGTCTGTGGTGAGCCCAGAGGACTGAGAGGGAAGCTGGAGGTACCATTCCTGCTCATCATGAGAGCCTGGGATATGACGGGGCAGAGGAAGGAGACACAGTGGAAATTAGGAGGACATAAACAGTCAGCCAGAGGAGGGTCCTGAGTCTATCCATGTAGCTGCCAGGGCTATCTCTTACCTCCTCCTCCTCCCCGCAGGAATTGGGTCAGGAACAGGTGAATAGGGAATGGAGGTTAGGAGGAGACTTCTTCCCCATGTGTTAGTTTTCTGGGGCTGCCGTAACAAAGTACCACAGATGGAGTGGCTTAAACCACACAGTTTATTGTCTCACATTCTGGAGGCTAGAAGTCTGCAATCAAGGTATCTGCAGGCTCTGCTCCCTCTGAAGGTGCTAAGGGAAGATCTGGTCCAAGCCTCTCTCCTGGCTTCTGGCCGTTCCTTGGTCTGTGGCAGCAGAACTCTAATCTTCACATGGTGAGCTCCCTGTGTGCAGTCCTGTCTCCAAATTTACCCTTTTTATAAGGTCACCAGTCATATTGGATTAAAGACCCTTTGTAATCAGTATGACCTCAACTACTTATATCTGCAATGACCCTATTTCCCAGTAAGGTCACGTTCTGAGGTACTGGGGTTAGGACTTCAACCTATGAACTGGGGTGGGGACACAATTTAACCCATGACAGACCCCATGTTTGGAAAGTGGTTTCTGTGCAGGGGGATGTGAATCATGCTGAGTGCTTGTGGATGGTCACAGATGCTCATCGGCAATGGAGTCCTTCCTGTGTAGATGTCTGTCTCCTAGAGTGTCCCCTGCCCTGTTCTCCTGGAAGAGCTAGGGATGAAGGGGCCACTCAGAAGCTCAGCTTAACCATGGGAGACTTAGGCAAGAGGATATGTCAGGCCCAATATGGTGGGGGCTTTAGCCCATGGCCAGGAATCCATGTGACCAAAGCCAAAATGGAGAAAGGAACAAAAAGGAAGAAAGGAGGTTGGGGATTGGGGTGGGTGTGAAATGTGGACAAAAAAGGACAGTTTCACCCTGGAGCACTCTGCAATAAGAGTCCTGTGGGCTGAAGCAGACGTTTTTGCACACATACTGGTCAAATATAGATTGGGATTTCCCAAAGTGGATCCTGTGGAATATTGGCTCTATAGGGTATTAAATAGTGTGTGATGGAAAATTTTCATGACAAAATAAGTTTGGGGAGCAATATTAACTTGAATTTTATTTCAAAAAGCAAGATTTTAGAAAATTTAATATACTCATATGGACTGTGCATCATTAGGAAGAGTAAATAGCAATCAGCATTCATCAATTTTAGCCAGAGAGATTTTTTCTTGGGAAAGTCTTGCAGGATACATTTTGAAAAATGTTGAACTAGGTGATGGATGAGCCCATTGTGAACAAAACCACAGACTTGATGGATGCAATAGATAACAGTCTAGGAAAATTCCTAATTTACATTATTACAATTCTATATTCTACCTTTCCTAGATTTTCCCTCTGTTGCTAGTATATTGGATTTCCTTGGTTTATAAAACATTTCTTGATGCTGATACCATTTCTTGGGCATGACTGATAAAATTTTCAACATTGATTATACAACCTTTAGCAAAATAATTTTTACCATCTTTTTTTTTTTTTTTTAAGGTTTATTCATTTGTTTTAGGGAGAGAGCAAGCAGGGGGAGGGGCAGAGGGAGAGAGAGACTCCTTGAGCAGACTCCCCACCGAGCGCAGAGCCCGACATGGGGCTGAATCCCAGGACTCCAAGACCATGACTGGAGCTGAAACCAAGAGTTAGCTGTCTAACTGACTGAGCCACCATCTTTGGATATGTATCTCATGTCTTCCAACCCCAGTCCTTCCCACGGGGGAGTTGGGGGTGTTCCTTTACAAAGTGTTTGCAGGCCCCAGACGTCTGCCTAAATCAATGTGGAATAGAAAGCAGTCATCTTATGATCCTTAAAAAGTCTACTGGCTGCTGAGTGAGGCAGAGCATACTGAACAGACTTAGGGCCTGAGGTTCATTTTCTTTTTACACTCAACCTAAAGTAAGTCAATCACTTGGATTCTCCATAAAACAAACCTGGTGACCTCAGAAAACCCAAATGAAGAAGTGGGGAAAGTGAGACAGAGAAATGAGAAAAGCCAATAATGGGGACAGTAATGAGAGGGTTCTTGTGAGAAATGGAGACTCAGTCTTTCTGGGAAACCTCTGGGAAACCATATGGAGCACATCTCAGAATTGTGCCACCAAAGGATGGGGTGGCTGGAGCATTTGCTAACCTACTCACCTCCCCAGTTGGTTGAAGTTTGGCCCCTGAAATGGGTTGAAAGTGTTCCCCCCAAAATTCATGTCCTTCCCAGATCCTTAGAATGTGACCATATTTGGAAATAAGGTTGTTGCAGATGTCATTAGTTAAGATGAGGTCGTATACAGTAGAGTGGGCCCTTAATTTAATATGACTGGTGTTCTTAGAAGAAGGGGGGAAGAGTCACAAAGGCACACAGGGAAGATGGCCATGTGAGGACAGAGACAGAGATTGGAGTTATGCTGCCACAAACCAAGGAACCTCCAGGATTGTGGGCAACCACCAGAAGCTAGGAAGAGGCAAGGAAAGATCCTTCCCTTTCATTTGTAAAATGGGCATGAGATCCTACTTCAGAGAGATGTTGTGACTATGAGTTCACTTTTATAAAGCATCCATCATTGTGCCCAGGCACATGACACCATTCACTAAACATCACCTACTATTATTATGTATTATTAGTAGAAAGAGTGCAGGCTTTGGAGTCAAACAGACTTGAATTTGAATTTCAGCTTTGTAGCTGCATGACCTTGGGGAAGTTATTTAACTTATTTGAGTTTCAGTTTTTCTTTTTTTTTTTTTTAAAGATTTTATTTATTTATTTGAGACAGAGAGAATGAGAGACAGAGAGCATGAGAGGGAGGAGGGTCAGAGGGAGAAGCAGACTCCTTGCCGAGCAGGGAGCCTGAGTTGGGACTCGATCCCGGGACTCCAGGATCATGACCTGAGCCGAAGGCAGTTGCTTAACCAACTGAGCCACCCAGGCGCCCAGAGTTTCCGTTTTTCTATGGAGATAACAACACTATGTGTGAAGGCCCTGCTGGTGTTTTCTCCACAGCTCTAGGATGCATAAAAGGATCATCCTGCAAGTGTCTTTGAAGGCTTCTCCTCACTCAGGGCTGTGAGGTTCCAGGTAGTGCTCTGAAGTCCAGAGACTCTCCCTGAATCCCTGGAAGAATGCAGAGCCTGAAGTGGATGTGTCCTCTTGACCTTGCTTTCTGATGCTCATGCCTTACCTGCCTTCCACCCTGGGCCCCGACCATCCTGCGTCTGACTTGTGCTAATAAAGCCCAAATCCCCGATGTGACACGTAGAGTCTGGGCTGCAGCCCTGGGCGGCTGCCCAGCGGGCATTCCTTTGAGTGAGGAGAGGAAGCTCAGATGCCTGCCTGTGCCTTTGCGTCTGAGCTGGAAACGTTGGCAACAGTTCCCTGGAGAGGAGCTGGAGACTGTTTCTGTGGGCGAGGTGGGTCGGCCCCTATTCTGGCTTCTTGGCATGTGCACAGCGAGGTGGTAGGGCAGGTGTTGATGGAATGACATTGGCTTGGGCTCCTTTCTACTCCCTGTCACTCTCAACCAGCAGTGTGTCCAGTGCTCCAGGGGGCAGGGCGAGCCGAGGGCAGCACCCCCCCCCGCACTGGGCCCCGTGGCACACTTCCGTGCGCCAATCCCCACTGCCCAGCTGTGTGGCGTGCTGGCCACCAGCCAGCCGCATGCTGCTAGGTTACCCTTGAAAGGTGGCTAGTGCCACTGAGGACTGAAACCTTACATTTCATTTACTTTTAATTAAAAAACAGATGCTTGATTCAGGTATTGGAAACATTTGAAAAAATATGTTTGGAACAGTTTAGGTATGTGGATCATACCTTTTACAACTGTACATTTTTATGAAATCTAAAAACAGATTAAGTATTTCCAGTGAAAATTTAGCATCTGAATGGAGATCTGCTGTGAATGTAAAATACATACCAGATTTTGGAGATTTAGTATGAGAAAAGAATGTAAAAGAAATCAATATAATTATTTAAATATTGATTACAGGATAGATGCTAATCATTTAGATATTTTGGGTTAAATATAAAATACATTATGAAAATATTTTTACCTACTTTTGGACTTTTTTAATGTGACTAGGAAATTTTAAATTATGTATATAGCTTGTGTGATATTTCTGTTGGACAATGATGCTCTACACAATGTGTAGAAGCATAAAGCATTAAATCTGGAAGGGGCCTTGGGCATGGTCTGGAGCATTCCCTCATTTTTGAGGTGAGGAATCTGACACTCCAGGAGTTTAAATGGCCTTCACGAGAACTGGAACGCAGACTTCTTTTTCCCTGGCCAAGAGTGCACAGAAGCTGGGACATTGCGAATAAGGTAGGTTGTATAAAATGAAGTAATGGATTGGAAGTCCATTGGTTATAATAACATGACGACAATATCAATAAGGTGTTTCACATGTGAAATAGTCTTTGTTATTATTTTTGCTCTGCTCTGAGGGGCTTAATGGAACCAGGAAGTGTCCCTTGAGATTACTGAGAGACAGATTTTTTTTTTTTTTTTTTTTTTGGCTCCAGACATCTACCTCATTCTAGAACCTGGATACCTAATACCTAATACTCTGTGCAAGAGCCAGACGCCTGCTCTTATAAGGAATGTTCTCTTCACAGGGGTGATGTAGAACTCAGCTCAGGGCAGAGAGGCCATCCTATTGCTTCGGCTGAATATCTCTTCTGTTTCTTTGTCTCTCTCCCTTTATTCCTTTCCAACTACCCCTCCCCCAACACAACTCTTTGACGGGCAAAGACAACTTTATTGGAGGGTGGGAATGCCTGTCACAAAGTCTAGCCCTGGTCTCCACCTGACACTCTGGGACTAGAGACAGGGATATTGTCCCTACCAGGCAGTCTAGCCCCGGCTACTGCATTTGTAATTTTGGCCAAAGCAGAGACCATCAGTGTGATTCTGGGTGGAAAGAGAGGGTGGTTGTGGATGTGGTTCCAGAGAGGGATGGGGACATTGGTTGTCTGGTCGGAGGGTCATTGCATGTTTGACTTTGATTGTACATTGGGTTGTGTGTGTGACCGTATCTCTGGGGCTGTTGTTGTGTGTCTGAGGGTGTGACCTGAGTGTGGTATGGTGGTGGCAAGTGGGGATGGTCCATTACAGTGCCTGGATGAGTGAGGAGTGGAGAGGCGATGTTGAATGGGTCCTTGTAGACCTATGGGGAATTTGGGGGTTGAGACTATAGAGTGAGGCCTAGTGTCTGCCTAGGTGGATGTGGCTTTGGATAGTGTGGGTGTGGCTGTGTGCCAGAGGGTTGGGTGGGCCCCTAGGGTGCGGTGTTCTGTGGCATTTTTATATCAGAACTCAGAGCATTTCCGGATAAAACCCAAATTGCTTTTTCTCATCACTCAAACCTCAGCTCAGAAATCACCTCCTCAAAGAGGCCTTCCCTGACCATCCATCTAATAAGTACCCCACACCCTGCCCACCGCCATTTTTTATCCCAACCATTTGAATTATGTATTTGCCTGCTCCCTTGTTTCTTATCTCCCCCACAAGACTGTAAACCACATGAGGGCAGAGACTTTGTGAGTCTGATTCATAGCTTAACTCCTGTGACCAGTAGGGATATGGGAGGTAATCAATAAACTTCTGTGATTGAATGCCATGGTAATTAGCTGTCTTGTGCTTTTCCCTGTCCTAGCAGTTTTAGCAGTGAGCCCACTAGAGCCCATGATAAAGGGTGGGGAGTGGAATGAGCTGTTCGAGTTCACCCGATACTGTCAACCTGGGCTAGAACCCCTCTCTACTGCCTCTCGGCCCCCGGGCTGTCGGGCTAGGGAAATTTCAGGGTCACAAGGATGCCTAATGCTCTCAAGGTGCCCTGAGCTCTGGGTGACTTTTGGATGTTCCCACCACCTCAAGGAGACATGATCTGATGTCACATTCCAAGGCCTTGACTTCCCTCTGAACTTGAACATTTTAGAAAAAAGAGGTAAGAGAACAAAACCACTGGATGTCAACATCTAACTTCCTGCCAAATGCCACACGGAATTCAGGTCCGATCTACTTATTCTAACAAATTTAAGACGATTTTAAAGTCACTAAAAGCTTTTCAAATTAGTTTTTATCAAAATAATACTTGAACACAGTTTAAAAAGTCAAATAACGCTAACAAGCTTATAACTTAAAAAAACAAAACAAAACACCGTTAGTCTTGTTTAATGCTGAGCCAAGTGGTGTACTATTATGACATTTATTTTCTTGTATAAATTTTTAGTTTCCTGGGGCTAATTACTGCTCATTTCTTTTCGTTGTTTAGATTTCTTTGAACCTTTGGCTCAGTCTCCCCATATCCTCCATTGTACCAACAGTGTTTCTCAGAACAGTTTTTCCCATTATTAAACCTGTCAGTTCGTCTCCCAGTTTCATATTTTTTCAGAGGTGGTACTTCTGGAGGCTTCCTTCTTCTCATTCTTCTCTAGGACCTGTGGCTCTCTAGATATCCTGGCCAGGGTTCAGGGAACCTGGAAAACTCAGAGGGTAGTGACAGCTGCATCTCCACTCCACCTTGGGTCTTGGTCCATACCATGTCTGGCCATCTTTTCTTGTATCCGTAAAAGAACAATGCCAACATTTCACTCTATATCAAAGATCAAGCATAGGTTGGATGGAGGGGGTGTAACCCTCTATTTTGCCTGGGTCCTACCAGTGCTATGATTTCATGCTGTGATTGGATGGATTATCTTGGCAGAATTGTGTGAGATTTTGGCTGGTTGTTGCAGAAGTAAATTTTATGGGGCCCCTTGAATTTACTCAGGCCCTCAGGTTTATGGTAACTCAAAAGATTAATTAGGAAGAAACAGAATTTTCCAAGTATCCCCCAAATCTTGTTGTTCCATTCAGAACCAGCTTTGTAAGTGGTCAGTGTCATGATTTGAAGGGAGACTGAGGAGCTCCTGTCCCTGAATGTCAACTCCGCTTGGAAAAGCCTGTCTGACTTTTCCACCATTATTGCTCTAGCCTCTACTACCTAAGGATCTGTTTTTGAAACTCATGTTTCTCTTGGAGGGGTCACATTTTAAACCACATCTGGGTGTTTACTTTCAGGGGAATATGTATTAACTGTTTTCCGGAGAGCAGGTAGAGCGGAGGAGCAGAGGAGAGAACTCTTTCACGGGGCTACAGCCCTCCGCCGCCCGCATGATGGGCCCTCCATGTGCAGCTGGCCAGTGGAGAGCAGGGCCAAGGAGGGTGGGGGAAGCCCATCTGCAGGAATGGCAGACCCTCCACAACTCTTCATCTTCATCCCTCACCCAGATTTCTCCCAAGTCAGATGTGGAATTTTCTGGCTTCCTTTTGTGCCATGACAGCATAAAGTAGATATCAGAAGGGTAGACTCAGGGACACCTGGGTGGCTCAGTCAGTTAAGCATCCACCTCTTGATCTCAGCTCGGGTCTTGATCTCAGGATTGTGAGTTCAAGCCCCATGTTGGGCTCCACGCTTAAAAAAAAAGAAAGAAAAAAGAAAAGATGGACTCAGATCTTCTCCTTCCCTGCCAATGGCATGGACCCTGGAAGTGAAGAGCTGCCTTCAGCTGTCTCACACCCCGAAAGCTAGGAAGAAAGTCTTACAAGGACGCCAGCACCCCCCTGTGGCACCCTGATAACACAGACATCTGCCTTGCTGCCCACAGCTGGTTCTCTTTGGCCATGCCTGGACCAGAGGCTTAGCCCATGTCTGCAACTGTGAGCACCAGAGCTGGCTGCAGTTCTCCCAACTTCAAATTAGCCCTGACAGGAGGGCCAGTCCTCCAGCTCAAACTCACCCCTCTCTAAAGAGGAGAACTCAGGGAAGAGTCATCCAAGTCCAGTGCAGTTTGGCCTTTGCGGGACACTACACAGCCTTGGCTTGACGTTGGTGCCATCCTCCCTGTCTCTGGCCTCTCTTTCCTCTGGCTTTCTCTCCCCCTCTCTCTCTCAGTCCCTTCCCAGTCTCCCTTGTTTGGCTGTCTCTCGTGTTCTCCATACACAGCTTTTCTTTCCCAAGATCAAGGAAGCATCAGAACAATGAGACAAACCTCAAAGCCAAAAGGTCTGTGCTGGGGAACTTGGCATTAGGTCTGCACATGTGTGCCTGTTCATTTTCTGATCGTTTCATGTCATGTGGAGGAGCTTCAAGAGTCCTGGTCCATTATCCTATAAGGATGTGGACCCTACTGAGCCTTCTGTCTTGCTCGAGTCCCTTCATGACTGAATGCATGAATTTGTGCTGAATTAGCACCATGGGTCTTTACCCTCCAGGTTCTGTCTGCAACTATAACCTTGAGCTTTTCTTAATATTTATTAAAAGCTTAGTTGAGCCTAACTGTAAATCAAAGTGACAATAGAACCATGCAGAGGAAAACAAAGAACCCATCCAAGGAACTTGTGAATACAGTACTCTTACTGCACACCCTTCGTGGGATGTAGGCCAAGGATTACTGAACTGTAAAAATCTTCCCCTTAACTTAGGCAGTTTGTGGTCAGTAGAGATAGTGGTGAAGTAATTCCTAAGCTATTTTGAGTATATTGTAGTAAATGAAAGAATAGATTGGTATTCAGGGGAATTAGGATTTTATTGTTGAGAAGGGAGATGTGACTATGGAATGGGGGAAGGAGAGGAAGTACTTTTTGGTGTTAGATTAGAATTGGAAGTAATAGTACATTAAAAATAGATATGTATTTCCTAGTTCTATTCACTCCAAAGGCCTGGAAGCAATGACGCTCAAGGTAATGAGCTTGAGGGCTACCAGAACTCCTTGGAGAGATGGCTAATTCCGGGGCTAGAGAAGGGAGAATATAAGGTGGGCCTGGAATGTCTTGTCATGCCAGTAAGGAAGTGTTCAAAACCTTGAGGAGATGTCAAAAAGACATAGGAGCCATCTCGAAGGAGCTCATATTGGTAAAGTTTGGGTCAATTGGAGCATCAAAAAGAATAGTGAAAATCATAAATAATAACATCAAATAAAAGATCAATGAGTCCATTGAGATATTCAAATAATAATAACAATAACAAAAAAGTATGGGGTGAGATGGGAAAGCTCTTCATAGAATAATGCCACCAAAAAAAAAAAAATGTAAAAGGAATAACAAAATTAGGAAATGGTTATTTTCCAATCATCATTCAATAACGGAAGCAAGTAAAAGTTCCATCAGTGGATGCTCAACCACTGGATGAAACCATTAGGGCATAGGATTTTCACACAGTCTCAAAATATCACTCTGTAAATGTCCACTCATTAAAGGAAAAAAAAGTACTTTTGTGTCAAATGATCAAACTTATCATCTAAAACGAGACAAACTGACCACGTGTGTCTTCTGATGTAAGGACACAAGGTCACCTCTGTAGTATTTTTGCCAAACATTTAACTTGAACCTAATCATGAAGAGACAATCACATTTGTAAAGAAATCCAAATTTGGGGGCCATTCTGCAAAAATAACTTGCCTGTATGCTTAAAAAAATATCGCTATCATGGAAGACAGAGAAAGCTGTTATCATAACTAAATGCAATGTGTGATTGTAGATGGGATCATTAATATTTTTAAAAAGTTATAAAAGGCACTTGGGAGATAATTTGGGACCTCTGAATATGGACCCTAGATGAGATAACAGTACTGTATTGATAGGAAGTTTCCTGAGTGTGATGGTTATACTGTGTTTCTGTAGCACAACGTTCATGTTCTTTGGAAATAAATGCAGGATTACTTAGCAATGAAGTACTGTGATGCCTGCAGCGTACTCCCAAGTGATTTGGAAGGGGAGAAAAGTATGTAAGTGAAGAGTGGAGGAAGAAAGGAAACAATCAGGCACAAATAGGATAAAATGTTAACTGAGTTTTCTAGATAAAGAGTATATAGATGTGCATTGCATTATTTTCTTCACCTTTTCTATAGACTTGAGAATTTTCAGGAAAAAAAGTTTTGGGGGGGAAGTAAGTTAGGGCTACAAACGCATGGAGCCCTGTTTGACGCCGTCTACTTGATCCAGCTGAGCTCACAGTCGAGGCTTGGTCAGCATTGTTGCCTCTGGCAAGCACACTTTCTGGGAACAGAAAAAAAAGGAGTCGAACTTTCCAGGAGTTCAGTTCCCGAATGCCAGGTGCCTCTGATGGACTCATCTTACCTGCCTGGGACCTGGTGGGGTGAGGAGTCTCACCCTGGGTGACTGAGCCCCAGTTTCTGCCTTGGAATGGCTATTTCTGAGGAAATCTAAAATGTCTGAAACCTCTAAAACAAGTTCCCATTGATCAGCTCTCCATTAGCCAGAGCCCGGCATTCCCACAGGAATATTCCAGGATTCTAAGCTGAGATTTGATGTAGTGTTCCATGATTCATGTGTCCTAAACCCAGCTGCTCCTCATAATCACCTGAGGGCGTGTTAAATCGCCAGTTTCTGGGCTCTACCCTCCATGTTCCTGACTGAAGGGCTCCCCAGAATCTCTGTTTTTAGGAAAATGCCCAGGTACCTTGAATCTGGAAATGGGGGTTGAAATCTCAGGACAGGTGACCTTTGAGGAACTTTCCCACTCTAGGTGTATCTCCACCTAAAAATGGAGAATAAAAGTAAAGACACACTTAAGAAACTTTTCCTTGATCGATCTTGTCATCTGATGGTAAAAATCTCTTCTGTCTGATTTAAAGTCTGAAATATAAGTAATACTCCCTGCATTGGAGTGGATTGAATAGACCCACGGCGTGGATCTCCAAGTTGGAAAGGTACTTTCAAATGTCACAGACGCCGAGTGTTTGGATCAGGAATGTGGTCTGGGTGACTTCCAGGTAGAGCCTGACTGTGCCATGCGGGCAGGTCCTCAGCAGGACCCAGCCCCTGTCTCCCCTGGCATCTGAGAGCTTTGTCTCTGCCATGTGGGAAGGAAACTGTCTCGGTCTAGAAATACAGCAAAGTACTGAATATATCTGTGAAAGTGAGCAGTCTGGAATCAGGGACGATTAGCACTCAAAGAAATGAGAGATTGTCCTGTTTCCTTCTCTGACCATTTTAGAGGTAGGAGAGCTGAGGTCCAAGCTTTGTCACATGGCTGGGAAGTGTCAGAGACGGGTCTCCAACCATGACTCAGAATCCAGGGGGCTGCAGTGCACCCCACAGGCTTTCCAGCTTCTTGCAGTTTGGTCCAAAAACCCCCCATTTTTAGGCATATAGGAAGATAATAAAAGTCAAGCATTGGGTGAAGTGGAAAATACTGAGAGGGCTATTTAGGGAATTCCTCTATGGGAAAAATGTGCCTAATAAGTCGTGGAATTTTTCCCCTTTTATTTCTTCCTTGGAGCTTTCCCTACAAATTAACGCTTTTAGTGTCTGCTTGTCCTTAAAAGACAGCAATGTTTTTTTTTTTTCTTTTTTTAAATTTTATTATGTTATGTTAGTCACCATTGGTTTTTGATGTGGTGATCCACGATCCATTGTTTTCGTATAACACCCAGTGCTCCATGCAGTACGTGCCCTCCTTGATACCCATCACTGGGCTAACCAATCCCCCTCCCCTCTCCCCTCTAAAACCCTGTTTGTTTCTCAGAGTCCATAGTCTCTCATGGTTCATCTCTCCCTCCAATTCCCCCCCGCCTCATTTTTCCCTTCCTTCTCCTAGTGTCCTCCATGCTATTCTCTATGTTCCACAAATAAGTGAAACCATATGATAATTGACTTTCTCTGCTTGACTTATTTCACTTAGCATAATCCCCTCCAGTTCCATCCATGTCAATGCAAATGGTAGGTATTCATCCTTTCTGATGGCTGAGTAATATTCCATTGTATATATGGACCACATCTTCTTTATCCATTCATCTGTTGAAGGGCATCTGGGTTCTTTCCACAGTTTGGCTATTGCGGACATTACTGCTATGAACATTGGGGTGCATATGGCCCTTCTTTTCACTACATCTGTGTCTTTGGGGTAAATACCCAGTAGTGCAATTTGCTGGGTCATAGGGTAGCTCTATTTTTAAATTTTTGAGGAACCTCCACACTGTTTTCCAAAGTGGCTGTACCAACTTGCATTCCCACCAACAGTGTAAGAGGGTTCCCCTTTCTCCACAACCTCTCCAACATTTGTTGTTTCCCTCTCTGTCCCATTTTTGCCATTCTAACTGGTGTAAAGTGGTATCTCAATGTGGTTTTGATTTGGATTTTCCTGATGGCTAATGATGATAAACATTTTTTCATGTGTCTGTTAGCCATTTGTATGTCTTCTTTGGAGAAGTGTCTTTTCATATCTTCTGCCCACTTTTTGACTTGATTATTTGTTTTTTGGGTATTGAGTTTGAAAAGTTCTTTATAGATCTTGGATACCAGCCCTTTATCTGTAGTGTCATTTGCAAATATCTTCTCGCATTCTGTGGGTTGCCACTTTGTTTTGTTGACTGTTTCCTTTGCTGTGCAGAAGCCTTTTATCTTGGTGAAGTCCCAAAAGTTCATTTTTGCTTTTGTTTCACTAGCTTTTGGAGATGTATCTTGAAAGAAGTTGCTGTGGGCGATGTCCAAGAGGTTACTGCCTATGTTCTCCTCTAGGATTTTGATGGATTCCTGTCTCACATTGAGGTCTTTCATCCACTTTGAGTTTATCTTTGTGAATGGTGTTAGAGAATGGTCGAGTTTCATTCTTCTGCATGTGGCTGTCCAATTTTCCCAGCACCATTTATTGAAGAGACTGAAAAGACAGCAATGTTTAGCATGAGGATGACTTCTTTTGCTATCAGGTTTTGCCTGATTTGAGCAAGCTAAAAATTTAAACAAACAAACAAACAAAAAAAACCAACAAAACTTCATCTGGAAAATCCTTTAAAATTATTACCTTGTAACTCAATTTAAAAATGGATATTTAGGGACGCCTGGGTGGCTCAGTTGGTTAAGCATCTGCCTTCGGCTCAAGTCATGATCCCAGGGTCCTGGGATCAAGTCCCTCCTTGGGCTCCCTGCTCAGTGGGGAGCCTGCTTCTCCCTCTGCCTGCCACTCCCCCTGCTTGTGCTTTCTCTCTCTCTGACAGATAAATAAAATCTTAAAAAAAAAATGGATATTTAAAATTCATTCATCAATTATTTATGTGCTAGGGACTGGGAATAGGGATATAGCAGTGAACAAGCATACTGAAAATCTAAAAGCCTTCCCTCTTGGAAATTATAATTTAGTGGATAAAATATTAGAGGTGAATCCAATAGGCAATTGTAGTTATTGCCTAAATAAATATAACTTTAATTGTTAACCATCAAACACAATCATGTTATGTGAAAACAATGTTACATTTAATGTTTTCTTGTTCTTAAGACTGGAATTATAAGCTACTAGATAAAATTATTGTGTATATTTGCATGTCTGTGTTGCTTTTTAAAAGCTAAAAACAAAAAAAAAAAGAACTATTTAAGTCTTTTTTTAACATTTTTTTTTATTTAGTTATGTTAATCACCATACATTACATCATTAGTTTTTGATGTAGTGTCCCATGATTCATTGTTGGCGTATAACACCCAGTGCTCCATTCAGTATGTGCCCTCTTTAATACCCATCACCAGGCTAACCCATCCCCCACCCCCCTCCCCTCTAGAACCCTCAGTTTCTTTCTCAGAGTCCATAGTCTCTCCTGGTTCGTCTCCCCCTCTGATTCCCCCCCCCTTCATTTTTCCCTTCCTACTATCTTCTTTTTTTTTTTAACATATAATGTATTATTTGTTTCAGAGGTACAGATCTGTGATTCAACAGTCTTACACAATTCACAGTGCTCACCATAGCACATACCCTCCCTAATGTCTATCACCCAGCCACCCCATCCCTCTCACCCCCCACCACTCCAACAACCTTCAGTTTGTTTCCTGAGATTAAGAATTCCTCATATTAGTGAGGTCATATGATACATGTCTTTCTCTGATTGACTTATTTCGCTCAGCTTAATACCCTCCAGTTCCATCCACGTCGTTGCAAATGGCAAGATTTCATTCCTTTTGATGGCTGCATAATATTCCATTGTATATATATATCACATCTTCTTTATCCATTCATCTGTCGATGGACATCTTGGCTCTTTCCATGGTTTGGCTATTGTGGACATTGCTGCTATAAACATCGGGGTGCACGTACCCTTTCGGATCCCTACTTTTGTATCTTTGGGGTAAATACCCAGTAGTGCAATTGCTGGATCATATGGTAGCTCTATTTTCAACTTTTTGAGGAACCTCCATACTGTTTTCCAGAGTGACTGCCCCAGCTTGCATTCCCGCCAACAGTGTAGGAGGATTCCCCTTTCTCCGCATCCCCGCCAACATCTGTCGTTTCCTGACTTGTTAATTTTAGCCATTCTGACTGGTGTGAGGTGGTATCTCATTGAGGTTTTGATTTGGATTTCCCTGATGCTGAGCGATATTGAGCACTTTTTCATGTGTCTGTTGGCCATTTGGATGTCTTCTTTGGAAAAATATCTGTTCATGTCTTCTGCCCATTTCTTGATTGGATCATTTGTTCTTTGGGTGTTGAGTTTAAGAAGTTTTTTATAGATTTTGGATACTAGCCCTTTATCTAATATGTCATTTGCAAATGTCTTCTCCCATTCTGTCGGTTGTCTTTTGGTTTTGTTGACTGTTTCCCTTGCTTTGCAAAAGCTTTTTATCTTGATGAAGTCCCAATAGTTCATTTTTGCCCTTGCTTCCCTCGCCTTTGGCAATGTTTCTAGGAAGAAGTTGTTGCAGCTGAGGTCGAAGAGGTTGCTGCCTGTGTTCTCCTTTAGGATGTTGATGGACTCCTGTCTCACATTTAGGTCTTTCAACCATTTGGAGTCTATTTGCGTGTGTGGTGTAAGGAAATGGTCCAGTTTCATTCTTCTGCATGTGGCTGTCCAATTTTCCCAACACCATTTGTTGAAGAGACTGTCTTTCTTCCATTGGACATTCTTTCCTGCTTTGTTGAAGATTAGTTGACCATAGAGTTGAGGGTCCATTTCTGGGCTCTCTATTCTGTTCCATTGATCTATGTGTCTGTTTTTGTGCCAGTACCATACTGTCTTGATGATGACAGCTTTGTAATAGAGCTGGAAGTCTGGAATTGTGATGCCGCCAGCTTTGCTTTTCTTTTTCAACATTCCTTTGGCTATTCGGGCTCTTTTCTGGTTCCATACAAATTTTAGGATTATTTGTTCCATTTCTTTGAAAAAAGTGGATGGTATTTTGATGGAGATTGCATTGAATGTGTAGATTGCTCTAAGTAGCATTGACATCTTCACAATATTTGTTCTTCCAATCCATGAGCATGGAACGTTTTTCCATTTCTTTGTGTCTTCCTCAATTTCTTTCATGAGTATTTTATAGTTTTAAGTGTTCCTAGCAGTTTCATTCCTTTTCAGTGGGGCTTCCAGGATTTAAATGGATTAAGAGTGTTTGCTTTGGGCCAAACTGGTGGGGCAGTAGACACTTGTCCTTAGAGTTTGGGGAATTCTACTTAGAATCCTTTTGGTTTCCAAGAACATAGACCCACTTGTATATGTTGCAGAAAAGGGGCCTTCGTTATAAGAACCCAAAAGGAAATCACAATAAAATCTGTGGTAAAGAGCCCAATGCAGCCACATTTCACTAGGACTAGGATGGGAAACCCTAGAACCGCTAGGAAGAGGCCTTGTCTCTGCAAGAGTCTGTCTGTCTCTCTTCTTCCTTTCTAATGGCTTCTTGGCTTTTCTCAGCACGTCTACTCTCCCTTTCTTCTCTCCTTGGCTTTCCTGTGTGGTTTCAGTTTCTCCTTTCTCACAAATCTCACCTTGCACATAATCATAATGGCTCACCCTGTGTCCATTCTCCTGGCTTTTCAGTGGTAGTGCCATCACCGCAGACACCCAACCATTTCCCTTAGAGGCTCTTCATTTAAATTCTCAAGAGACGAACATCATTCTCTTGAGCTGGGCCCTACAAGGTGTGGCTGGTTTATGGACAGTCCCCTCATTGGGTCAGATGTCATTCCTGGTCCTATTTGTCATGGCCAAATTCAGATGGCATAGAAGTGACTGTTGAGGGCCATCTGGGAGCCTATGGAGGCCTGCTGGGAACAGGACTCCTAAAATGACAAATATGTATGGAAGGCTGTTGTCCAAGGCCATTTTTGCTGGCTATAATGGGGGGGGGTCCTCTGGAACCAGAGGGAGCACACAGCTCTTCTTAAAATTGGAGGTGTTTATGCTCAAGATGAAACGGAATTCTGTCCAGGCAAGAGATGTGCTTACGTGTACAAAGCAAAGAACAACACAGTGACTCCTGGTGGCAAACCGAACAAAACCAGAGTAATCCAGGGAAAAGTAACTCGTGCTCATGGAGATAGTGGTATGGTCCATGCCAAATTCCAAAGCAACCTTCCTGCTAAAGCCGTTGGCCACAGGGTCCGTGTGATGCCGTACCCTTTAAGGATTTAAGCTTAGTGAAAAGTAAATAAATAAAAGCGTAGATTTGTTCTCTTATATTTTTGTTAAAAAGAAAGAGAGAAATGACCATTGAAGACAGTGGTACTTGTAAATGAGGCAGATTCATCCAGAAGGCAGCGTTTGGGAACAGGCACTCTGAAACTGTTTTAGTACTGTGGTAGTGTTTCTTCTCACATCAGAATTTTGGGGACACCCATGGTTGTTCCTGAACCCCATGGGTGTTGTGACCTGGGCAAAGTCAGGGATGGAGGTTCGAGAAGCCAGAACTGGATCCAGGAACCCAGTCTTTTTTTTTTTTAAATCCTAGGTGTCTGTGAACACAAATGAAAGCAAAACCAGGAGGGGAGAACTCCCTCTTTTGGATTCCTTGGCATTCTTGACTGCTCTGGAATCCGTGTCTAACCCCAGATATCTGGGTTCAGGGTAAGCTCGGGCCAGAGTGAACCCTTGGTGGTGATTAAAAGGAAAAGTGTTCTATATGGGTAATTTTCAGGCTGAACGTCATGGTGGAACATCAGTCTGGGAAGACTTGTTGGCAGATTTCTGTTTAGAATGGGATCATGATCTGGATCCATGAAGAGCAGACAGATTTGGTTTAATCCTTCTAGAGAAGATGGCTGGAGCCGTAGAAAAATTGAAGAGGCTCAGAATTAAGCCTAGAGTGTTCTTGTCAGAGAGAGGTTAGCTGAGAATTAGGTCTTAGAAGCCCAAGTGGGTTTATAAGGAGATGGAACATTTAGTATTCCAGGAAAACCAGGAAGGCCATTGAAAGGCTGCTGTGCTTTGATCAGGCAAAGTCACAGATGGCAGATTTCCTAAGGCCAGTGACTGACAAGGCCTGTGCTGGCTGTGAAGGTGGGTGAACAAGGAGTTGAGTGTGCAGACTTTGGGGTCAGACAGAAACTTCTGGAACAGACATTCACTTCCTACATCTGTAACATGCAGATAATATCCAGTTCTCAGGGTTGTTAGGGGGCTAGTATCATGTTATCTGTAAAGTAGAAATGTTCACTATTATTGCACAGTCCTTGTCATCAGAATATTTGTCCATGACCATTGATAAAACACATTACCATGCAATATTTCACTTGGCTTTTGCCATTTGGAACTGCATTTTCTGATCACAACAATGAGCAGAAGTTAGGACAGAGGGAAAATGCTTTCAGTATTTCCTTTGAAGTTACCTCTTCTTTTTGAAATTCACTTTAATCCAGGCTCAAAACTGCTGGAGTAGAGGGCTAAAACCCCTGGGGAAGACAAGACTTGAATAAAAGTTCACACTAGAGTTCTGAATCTCTGATATAAAATTTTTTCTTATGAGAAATGTTTGTGGTGGGAAGGGCGGGGATGGAGGGGGAGGAAGACATAAGCCTAAAGGAAACAAAGGGAATAAAAAGAAGTCAAGGGAACCACAGACCAGGTCCCCACTTTGTCTTAAGACCAGCTTGGCCTAAGAGTTTCTCAGAAGGTGCTGGGTTAAATTCTAGGACTTCTCTCAGAAATTTATAATGTGAGCTAGTTCTGAGAAGTCCTGCAGCCAAGAAAATGCCTTCACTGCTGTTAGCCCAGCATTCCTGAGTTCATTGCCCACTGAGCTCCTTTCTATTTTTTTTAAAGATTCTATTTATTTATTTGAGAGAGGGAGAGCACAAGCAGGGGTGAGGGGCGGAGGGAGAGGGAGAAGCAGACTCCCCGCTGAGCAGGGAGCCCAATGTAGGACTCGATCCCAGGATCCTGGGATCATGACCTGAGCTGAAGGCAGACGCTTAACCGACTGAGTCACCAAGGTGCCCCTCACAGAGCTCCTTTTTAGACAAAGATCCCATCAGCCTCATAAGAAACTAGGGAATTCTGTTCCGCATCTAGTCAAGGAAGGGTACATCCAATCTTAACTTCTGTTTTTTCCCCTTGACTTATCTAGATACCTTAGAGAAGACGGGATTAGACAAATAAGGTAATTATCTTCAAACGTGTGGAAGGTTGGCACTTCAGACAGTGGGATTTAGATTTGCTCTGTATAGCTCCAAAGAACAGAGCAGGGGTCAGTGGCTAGATTCTAGGATAGCAGACATGACTTCTGAATGAGAGGGAATTTTTAAAAATTGCCTTATTTTTTTAAGAGATTTTACTTTTAAATAATCTCCACACCCAATGTGGGGCTTGAACTTAAAACCCCAAGATCGAGAGTCGCATGCTCTATTGACCAAGCCAAGCACCCTGAAAAAATTGCTTTGTTTTTTTGAAAAGGCATTATAAGCACATGGTACAAAATTTAAAAGTGTTAATGCCAAGTAAAGATGTGGGTCAGTAGAAATGGTTACACATTGCTGGTGATACAACCTCTTAGAAAAAGTGACCTTTTCTATACTCCATGACCTAGCCATCCACCTTGTAGGACCTACCCCAGAGAAATTCTTGCACACATGCACCAGAAGAGACATACAAGAACGTTCTGGGAAAGACTGTGAGAGCATCAAACTGGAAATGACCAAATGTCCACCAACAGGAGGATGGATAAATAAATTACAGTATTTTCATGCAATGGGATAGTATGTAGTGATGGAAGTGAAAAACCTCAGATATATGCAACAATATGGAAAAATCTTACAGACTTAATGTTGACATGAAAAGAGTAAGTTGTAGAAGACTGCACATAGCATGATGCAGTTTTTGTAAACCCAAAA
This sequence comes from Mirounga angustirostris, assembly GCF_029215605.1. NCBI lineage: Eukaryota > Metazoa > Chordata > Mammalia > Carnivora > Phocidae > Mirounga > Mirounga angustirostris. Next base: position 121,485,440 of record NW_026991714.1, read on the forward strand.
TTAAGCCAAATGAAACAATATATTGCTTAAAGCTGTATCTGTATGATAAAATTATTTTTAAAAGATGGTAAGAGACACATTATTCATAATGGCCAAAAGATGGAAACAACCCAACTGTCTTTCAGCTGATAAGTGGATAAATAAAATATGGTATATCCATACAACAGAATATTATTTGGTAATAAAAGGAAGCAAAGTACTGAGGCATGCAGCAACACGAATGGATTTTGAAACCATTATGCTAAGTAAACGAAGCCAGTTGCTGTGATGCCATTCATCTGAAATTAATAAATAAATCCAGAGAGACAGAAAGTAGATTGCTTGTTGCCTAAGGGCTGGGGTGGGGGGCTCTTGGCGGGAATGGGGAGTGACTGTTAATGGGTGTAGAGCTTTTTTGGGGAGTAATGAAAATGTTTTAAAATCATGGTGATGGTTGAACAAGTCTAGAAATATAACAAAACCCATCAAATTGTACACTTTAAATGGGTGAATCATGTGGTGTGTGAATTATATCTCAGTAAAGTTAAAAAAGTAGCAAGAGGGGGTGCCTGGGTGTCTCAGTTGTTAAGCGTCTGCCTTCGGCTCAGGTCATGGTCCCAGGGTCCTGGGATTGAGCCCCACGTTGGGCTCCCTGCTCGGCGGGAAGCCTGCTTCTCCCTCTCCCACTCCCCCTGCTTGTTTTCCCTCTCTCGCTGTGTCTCTATCTCTCTGTCAAAATAAATAAATAAAATGTTTAATAAAAAAAAGTTAAATTAAACAAGTAGCAAGAGAATAATGGACATGAAATTCAGGAAGGTGTTACTTGTGAGGGAAGAGGAGGAGTACACAACAGGGGGCTAGAGGAAGAGCCCACAGGTCGCCTTCATGGCGCTGAAAATGTTCTAGTGGCGATGAACACTCTCTGGGGGAATTTTCTGCATTTTTTACTTTACAAAACTGTACTACATCACCTGCATATATGTTGCACGTATTCTTTTGTAGATGCCAAACAATCCATAATAAAATTTGAATCCAAAATGTTCAAAAAAGCATCTAGTAAAAGTAAGTCTTGCTTCCCTTGCTAGTTTGGAGGCAACCACTGTCATGTTTCTTCTGTGTCCTCCCAGAAAATAGGTGTGTTTACAAACGTGACACGTGTACGTCTCCAGAAGTGACCACACGCTCTTCACACTGCTCACACATAGTTTCAGAGAAAAACTTGCAGAACTTTCGAAACCTGCATACAGAGTGGCCTTTGTTGTGTGGCTGGCGGAGAGGTGTTCTGTCCTAAAGGGGAAATGTGCATGTTCTGACGTCAAACAGCCCTGGTTAGCCTTGCATCTGGCTCCTTTGTTGCGTTCAGGCCTGTGAAACAGAGAGGCCACCTCACCTAGAGTGGCACCCCTCCGTCATCCCGTATCCCCTACCCTCCATTACTTTTCTTCCTAGCACAACCTGGTGCAAGATGTACGCATTTGTTTTGTTGTTTGTTGTTCATCTCCCCCATTAGAAACCAAGCTCTATGACAGCAGAGACTTTGTTCCAATGCCATGTGGGGTGTATTGCATGGGGTGCACAATAAATATTTACTGAATGGCTGAATGAATGAATGAATGAATGAATGAATGTATGTGTGTATGTCTGGTTGAAATTCTAGCTCCACCATGTACTAGCTATAAAATCTTAGGCAAGTTGCTAGATCTCGCTTTGCTTTAGGTTCCTCATGAGCACAAGAGTATAATAAAATTATAATAAAAAAGATTAAATTTATGCCTTCAAAGCTCTTAGAACAAGGCCTGGCACATAGTAACATTCAGTAGGGATCTGCCATAATTTATGTAACTGGTCTTCTATTTAGGATGTTTCCAAATAGAGCTGCATTGCAAAACTTCGTATATAACACCATTCTGCATCTGGGCAAGTTTAGTGGTTGGATGAATTTCTACAAGTGGACTTTCCAGCTCCAAGGGTCCATACATTTTTGATTTGGAGAGATAATGCCAACTTGAAGGGATCAGTAATGATGAGCAGAACTGAGCACAGTGGAAGAGGCTGTTCCCTGACACTGGTCATGCCTATTCAGTCACTAGGCTTGTGTCTGGCTCTCAGGGTTGTGGCCGCTGTTCCTCATGCAGGTGGCAGGCTGGGCTGTGTGACCCGCCAGGTCCTCGCAGATTCAGAACATAACAGTAGGTGCCATACTTTTCTTGGCTAAATGCCAGACATGTTTGCAACATGAAATTTCAAACCTTAAAATGTTCCATTTTAGGTCTTATTTTTAAATGAAGAGCCATTAAAATTCACATTATAGTGTTTTGGGGAGACAGGAGGGAGGGTTTGCTTTATTTTTTTGGAACTTTTTGAAGGTATGTGGTATAAAAAATTTTAAAAATGTCCAGTTGTACCTTTTTTAAAAATGTGTGGTCAATTATTTGAACTTACTCTACACAAATTAAATTCTTATATAATGATTAGGGTGTGGGGGTGGGTCAAGAAATATTGTATAACTTATTTTTTTAAACTTTGTTGGCTTCTTTTTTCCCCTTGTTGAGTCTAGCCAATAATCCACATTCTATAGCCACTCAAATGTCAAAATGTTTCAAAAACATAAAAAAAAAAAATCAAGAAATGAATAGAAGCGTCCTTGTTCTTTAAATTATTTCTGTGTTACCCTGAACTGTAAGTGAACCCTCCTTGCTTATAAAAGAAGCAGCTGTTCATGCAATTGAAACCATGGTTCATTACCAGCTGACCTCGGATTCAGGAGTAAAACTTCCTCTATTTTACTACGACTATTCAGACAGGGACTGGAGATAAACAATAATCAAAATCAGGATGGAACTTGACTGGGAAACCCTCTATGTTCTTTGGCAGAATTATAGCAGCTCTTGGATTGCCAGGAGTGAGGCAATGTGAAATGACCCTCAAGCATTCCCTTCTGAAATGCAGTGGGTCCAGGTTGCCAGCTCTGAGCAGACAAAGGCTGATTGTAACAACTTCTTAAGCATATACTTATAGAAACATTAATTATCACCAACCCTATTTTAAACATTTATAGAAAGTCAAGATGAAAGGGCCCTTTTATATCCATTTTATATTCCCCCTTGCAAGAAAGTATGATTACAGAGTGTTGTTTTTTTTTTTCTTTTCTCTCCTTAAAATTCTTATTTCTAGGTCTTATCCTTTAAATACTAAGTTTGGTTTGAGGCTTATGTGCTCATCATAGGAGACATGAGGAGATAGGAGGGAAAAGCAGTGGGTAAGTGGGTGTGATGATGGAGGGGACACACTGTGGGGTGGGAGGTGTGGGCACCTGACACGTGGAAATGACCCATTTTTTAAAGGTGGAATGCCAGTTCTAGGCTGAAGTGGCTAAGGTCTAAAGCAGTGGTTCTCAAACGTTAGAGCTCATCAGAGCTGGGGTAGGGTTGCTTTGACAGTGAACCTTAAGGGGTCCCACCCCCAGAGAATTTGATTCAGTATATCTGAGTAGAGTGTTAACTCCTGCTGATTCAGATGCAAGTGGCTTGTGACCACACGTAGAGAGGAAACTGGCTTGAAGGTCAATTGTTCCCAGCATGTCCTTCAGAAGACCTTCAGTCGTGGGTCTACTCAACCTACATTTATATGGTCTCTTTCTGGAATCCACCCCTACTGTTTTCCTCCCCTGTCTCCTCCATGGCATACTGCATTATATGCTAAAAAGTTGGCTCCAGAAGTGGTCTGCAGCAGGCTATGTGCAAGGGGTTTCTTGGCTCAGGCCATCCATGAAGAATGCTTTGACCTCTTGAAGTCAATCGTAATTCTTTATCATCATCAAAAAAAAGAGGAAAGAGAAAGGGAGATTTCAGGCTGAACTATTCACTGACAGGGAGTAGATATCCTTGGCATATGGAAGGCTGAACTGAGCATGGTGGGGTAATGGAAGGACTGGACTTGCCTGGCTGGGCTGGCAGTTCAATGGGCATGGTGTAGAGAGGGGAGCCTATATAAAGAGCCAGGCTATTTGTTTGAAGAAGTCAGGAGGCTGCCCAAATTGCACTGAGCCTACAGAATGAGACTGGACTCGGCTCCGGTTTCCCAGTGCCCACTGTCTCCCCTCACCCTCCTCCTCCTCTACTCCCATCACCAGGCCAAGAGAACACACAGCTGTCGGTACTTCACCTTCTCATCTTCTGCTCTGTGCGCGTGAACACGGATAACTGGAAATCCCAAACAGGGTGTCAAGAGCCCAGGAATTAGCCATCCATTGGTTCCAGTTTCTCTTCAGTTCCATAGCGTCTCAAAAGAGCCACCAGACCAAGGCCAGCAGGCTTGTTCTTCTCCCTCTTTCAGGCTCCAGCTCCCTGATGCTGATGGGGGTGTTTCATCAGATAGGAACCTGTGATGTTCACTCTGAAACAGAGTTATTTCCTGAGATTGCCAAAGTCAGGGGGCTTCGATCGAGGACTGAGAGAGGGCACTATTATTTATTAGGTACCTACTATGTGCCAGGCATTTTACATCTGTACCGCATTGACTCCTAATAGGAACCCTGCAGGGTAAGCAGCATTACCTCGAGTTACAAGTGGGGACCCAGAGGCTGAAGATTCTGTGGCTTGCCCAAGATTATACACCTAGGACTAGGATGTGTGAGGTAGAAAGAGGGCTTTATGCTTTCTGTTTCTTGTTACTTTGATGACTTGTCCAATTCTGAAGCATTTACTGTAGCTGCATTTTATGCCCATTTAGGAAGCAATGTAGTGGAGAGGCTAAGAATTGGGCTCTGGAGACAGACTGCCTAGGATTCTGCCACTCATTAGCTGTGTTCTGTTTCTCTGTATTCTTGGGATAATGAGAATAATGATAATATACTACTTACCTCTTAGAGTTTCTGACCTTCCAAGAGGAGAATCCTAATACTGTTTAGCTCACCTCATAGGGTGTAAAGTCCAGGAGTGATATCTTTGGACAAATAATTTGTAAATGATGTTTCTCTGTCCTCATCTGTGTATCCAATATTTATTATAAGCCTGTGAGGCTGATCAATCATTATTACTATGTCTGAAGTTCATGAGGGTACACATTTTTTAATCTGTGCCCTGGAGGTATTTATTGTCTAATAATAATAATAATAATAATATCTACTCTGTAGGCATTTTATGTTTATTATCTCGCTGGATTGGTACAGTTGTAATGAAGTGCCTATTATCAGCCTATTTCATATTTTATAAACCTCCTCAGGGAGACCAAGTAGTTTGTTCTCCATCCGGGACAGACAGCTGGGGGTCAGTGGCAAAGCCAGTCACACCCAGACTCTAACTCCAAAGCCATTGCTTTTGATTGCTGGTCAAGGAGAGGAATATATTTATCTGTGAAAGATCACCCACTAATTGAAGGTGGATGTGGAGCCATTGCTTCAGCCGGAATGGTCAAAGATGACTTGGGGGGGCACCTGGGTGGCTCAGTCAGTTAAGCATCTGCCTTCAGCTCAGGTCATGATCCCAGAGTCCTAGGATCGAGCCCCATGTTGTAGGGCTCCCTGCTTAGCGGCAAGCCTGCTTCTCTCTCTCCCTCTACACCCCCCTGCCACCCCCCCATGCTTGCTCACGTGCTCTCTCTCTCTCAAATAAAATCTTTTTTTTTTTTTTAAATGACTTTGTGGAGGGGCAGGATGTAGGAAGTTTCTGCAGGCTGAGGGGAGGGAGAAGCAGTTCATGGTGGATGGGGGGATCAATGAGGAAGGTCAAGGACAAGCTAGACAGTAAGGACAGTCATAGATGTCACCGCCTCCCCTGATCTTCCCCACGGCTCCACGAAGGAGGAGAGACAGGGATGATCTTTTCCATTTTGAAACAAAGGAAGCTGAAAGAGGTTATGTGACTTGCTCACAGTCACCCACTTACTAGTGATAGAAATAGGTCCTCAGGCTTCTGAACTCCTTCCATTTTTTAAAAATTTTTTATTGGTATGTTAATCACCATACATTACATCATTAGTTTTTTTTTTTTTTAAAGATTTTATTTATTTATTTGACAGAGAAGGAGAGAAAGAGCACACAAGCAGAGGCAGAGAGAGAGGGAGAAGCAGACTCCCCACCAAGCAGGGAGCCTGATGCGGGACTCGATCCCAGGACCCTGGGATCATGACCTGAGCTGAAGGCAGACGCTTAACGACTGAGCCACCCAGGCACTCACATCATTAGTTTTTGATGTAGTGTTCCATGATTCATTGTTTGTGCATAACACCCAGTGCTCCATGCAGAACGTGCCCTCTTTAATACCCATCACCAGGCTAACCCATCCTCCCACCTCCCTCCCTCCTAGAACCCTCAGTTTGTTTTTCAGAGTCCATCGTCTCTCCCTCTAATTTCCCACCTTCATTCTTCCCCTCCTGCTATCTTTTTTTTTTCTTAACATATATTGCATTATTTGTTTCAGAGGTACAGATCTGTGATTCAACAGTCTTGCACAATTCACAGTGCTCACCATACCACATACCCTCCCCAATGTCTATCACCCAGCCACCCCATCCCTCCCACCCCACCCCCACTCCAGCAACCCTCAGTTTGTTTCCTGAGATTAAGAATTCCTCATATCAGTGAGGTCATATGATACATGTCTTTCTCTGATTGACTTATTTTGCTCAGCATAACACCCTCCAATTCCATCCATGTCGTTGCAAATGGCAAGATCTCATTCCTTTTGATGGCTGCATAATATTCCATTGTATATATAGACCACATCTTCTTTATCCATTCATCTGTTGATGGACATCTTGGCTCTTTCCACGGTTTAGCTATTGTGGACATTGCTGCTATAAACATCAGGGTTTTTGTGCCAGTACCATACTGTCTTGATGATGACAGCTTTGTAATAGAGCTGGAAGTCCGGAATTGTGATGCCGCCAGCTCTGCTTTTTTTTACAACATTCCTCTGGCTATTCGGGGTCTTTTCTGGTTCCATACAAATTTTAGGATTATTTGTTCCATTTCTTTGAAAAAAGTTGATGGTATTTTGATGGAGATTGCATTGAATGTGTAGATTGCTCTAGGTTGAACTCCTTCCATTTTACAAGTAGCAGGGGAGGACAGAAGTTTTATGGGTAGAGTATGGGAGATGGGGCATGGACCCTCTTGTATCATAGAATGTGTCATTTTCATTATTTGTTTAAGAGCAGCATTCTTAACCTTTTCGTGTACCACAGCCTCCTTTGACAGTCTAGGAAAGTCTGTGGATTGCTTTGCCAACAATTTTTTTTAAATTTTCATTATGGTAAATACACATAAGATAAAGCTTACCACCTTAACCATTTATTAAGGGCACAGTACAGTGGTGTTATGTATACATTCACATTGTTGTGCAGCTATCCACGGAACACTCTTTATCTTGCAAAACTGAAACTCTGTATCCATTAAATACTAACTCCCCATTCCCTCTTTTCCCAGCCCCTGGCAATCACCATTCTACTTTCTGTCTCTATGAATTTGTCTACTGTAGGTACCTCATATAAGTGGAAACATACAGTATTTGTCCTTTTGTGACTGTTTTTTTCACTTGGCGTGATGTTCTCAGGGTTCATTCATGATGTAGCATGTGTCAGACATTCCTTCTTTTTCAAGGCTGAATAATACTCTGTTGTATATATATATACACCATGTTGTGTTTATTCATCTGTCAGTGGACACTTGGCCTGCCTCTGCCTTTTGGCTATTCAAATAATGTGCCAAATAATGTTTTAAAAAGCACAAAATTATATATGTGTGTGTGTGTGTATTAGATATAATATAATCACAAAGGAAGCCAATTATATTGATATACAATTATCAATATGTATTTTAAAACAAATTGTGACATAGAAACACATGAGCTCCTTTACTAATATAGTAAATAAGATATAGAAGCAGGCCTGATAACTGCCTTAATTGTGAAACAGTTATGAGTGTAAATAATATTTCCATATATGTACAGTAACTAGAATATGATATGACAATATCTGATTTCAGTTACAAAGTTCCAGGTTCTGCCAACATTGATGATCGAAGGAAATGCTCAATTGCAGTTAGAGATCTGTGAAAAGGAAGATGTGATTATTTCCTGTACAGGTCTGGGACCTCCTGGAGTTCTCACAAGCCCTGGGAAGTGGCAGCAGCCTGGGGCCAAGAAGAGTTCACCGCTTTGGGGGTTGGAGGAGAAGTTCTTTTGCTATCTTGGCCTGAAGCGAGGGCTCCAACTTCTAACTTCTTGGTTTGGGGCAGTCTTTTCCTGGCTTGGCTGAGCTATGTGAACTTGGGCAGGGTGTTTAGCCTCTCTGAGCCTCAGTTTCCCCACTTGTGATTAGATACCAACATGCACCCCTTAGAAACAGAGGCTTGTTGTGAGTCCTGGGGCTCCTTTGAAAAGGTGAATAAAACCAGGCGAGCATCTCAGTCCAGGTTTATCTAAATCTCAAAATCCCCTCCTCCATCCATAATGGATGGCTGGATGGCAGGATGGCAGGCTCTTTACATCCATGTTTTCCAGAACCTCATTTTCTTCCTGCTGGCCAAGGTAAACAACACAACTAGGCCAGACCCTGACTTTTCCTACCATCTTAGCCTTTTGGGAGCCAAGATTGGCATCTGTTTTCACAGACCATAAGTTGTCTAAAACTTTTACATACCAAGGGGTGGTCTGGGATCCTATCAGGGGTCATAAAAGACCATAGCCGGCAAAGATAGGGGATCAGCAGGGTTATCCTTGAACAATTAACTAGAAAAAGGAAGCCACAAAGGGAAGTTTATATGCAGATGTCCAGGCATTCCAGCAATGTGCCTTAAGATAACCAAATCCCTGGCCAAGAATGATGGATGGGGATTCGCTGAATTGGCTTGGCCTGTTTGATATCGAACATCTCTTACTATGATACTTTTCCATAGTCTATGAAATGGGATAAAGTTAGCGAGTTCACAAGACTGTGGACTGATTGAGACTGTTGGTGAAAGCTGCTGTCCATGATGAGCTGGAGCTGAGGTGTCACCGGGAGGGGACGGGCTGGCTCTGCACCCCAAGGCCTGCTCGCATGAGTTGATGTGCATAGTAGTTTGGTTCTTGGTTGAGGGAGGAGGGTGCAGAGTTTCCTTGTCATTGTTATTTCTCTCAGGTGCCTGGGGAAGGAGGAAGAACTGAGGAAGTGGTCACTACTTTTGTCCCCCTGTCATAGAGATGGCCCTCTGCCAGGGAGACTTTTTGAGACTGTGCCCAAGCTCTGTTGGTTCAGAGCCCAAGGGACAAAATGTCACACTGAGCAGGGAGAGGGCTGGTTGCCCCCACTCCCCTTCCATTCTGCCGAGACTGAAGGGCAGCTCTGTAGGTCCAAGGGGATCACCGGCAGAGTCCCTGCTGAGAGCAGTGGTGTGGTGGGGACAGGGCATGATGCTTCACAGAGGCAGAAGACCATGAGCAGCGTCCCTTGGGAATTCTGGAACATAAGTGTTGGGGGAGAGAGGATATATTAAACAAGGCCTAATGTGATGAGCAGGTGGGGCTGGGAGCTGGTAAGGGTCAACTATTTACTCAACATCACCTCATTTGTACCACTTCTGCTTGGAGCCTGGGACATAGTAAAGCCTCAGCCTTATTTTTTTTAAAAAGAGAGAAATTCCTCTTCTTTTTCTGAGTCTGGGACATAATGAAGTATTACGCACATAACTGCTTACTAGTAATGCTGTGATTGTTGAGAGATTGCTCTTCCATCAACTGTGTAGGAGAAAGGTTAACAGGGTCAACTGGCTGTCTGTCAGAGAGCTGAGATTCAGTCAGGTTTCTCTGGTCCCACCGCTCATACTCCATATTCTAAGATAGATTTTCCCTAGATTTGTCTTTGATAAGAGGAAGACATCTTTAATAAATTAAATAGAACTACCATATGCCCCAGAAATTCTACTCCGGGGTAATACCAAAAAAGAATCAAAGACCGATGATCAAACAAAATGTGTACACATAGCAGCAGTGTTCACAATAGCCAGAATGTGGAAATAACCCACATATCCACAAACCAAGGAATGGATAAGCAAAATGTGGTCTATCCACACAATGGGATATTATTCAGCCATTTAAAGGAATGAAATACTGATACATGGCAGAACGTGGATGAACCTTAAAAACATGATGCTCAATTAAAGAAGCCGGTCACAAAAGACCACACGTTATATGATTCCAAATATATCCTATGTCCAGAATAGGCAAATCCATAGAGACAAAAAGCAGGTTAGTGGCATAATACCCTTTAAGTCCATCCATATGATCACAAATGGCACAGTCTCATTCTTTTTTATGGCTGTGTAATTGCATACATATACCACATATTCCTTATCCATTTGTCTATCGATGAACTCTTAGATTGCTTCTATATCTTGGCTATTGTAAGTAATGCTGTAAGAAACATAGAAGTGCATATATCTTTCCAAATTAGTGTTTTCATTTTCTTTGGGTAAAAAGCCTGTAGTGGAATTATGGGATCATATGTGAACAAAAAGCAGAATCAGACCTATAAATACAGAACATGAGCTGGTGGTTGCCAGAGGCGAGGAAGGTGGGAGGATGGGCAAATTGAGTGAGGAGGAGTGGGAAGTACAGACTTCCAGCTGAATGAGTAAGTCATGGGAAGAAAACAATGGCGTAAGGAATATAGTCGATTGTATTGTAGTAGTGCATGGTGACGGATATTGGCTACACTTGTGAGCATAGCACAATGCACAGACTTGTAGAAGCGCGGTGTTACATACCCGAAACTAGTGTAACATTGTGCACTAACTAAACAGATTAGTTGTTGCCAGTGACTGGGCGGTGGCGGATGGAAAGTGACTGCTAATGGGTACAGGGTTTCTTTTGGGTGTGATGAAAATATTCTGGATTAGACTGCAGTGATAGCTGCACAACATTGTGAGTGTACTAAATGCCACAGAATTGCATGCTTTGAAATGGTTAAAGTGGTGAATTCTATGTTATGTTTATTTTATCACAATTAAAAAGAGAAGAAAACAGCAAGAAGCAAATATTTAAGTAGAAAATATTAAGCACATTTCAGGTGCTTTTCTTCTCAGCAACCTATTTTCTCAATATCTAGTACAATAATATCTCACCCATCTTGGAACTGATTAGGCAGCCTCAGCCCAGCAGAGCACCGGTGGGAATCAGGAAGAGAAAGTGGCTCTGAGGGCCTCCTTCAGTGCCCATGAGAGCTAGACCTGGAGGGCCGGCCGGAGCCAAGTCTATTTGTGTATTAGTGCCTCCCTGGGGCATCGAGATTCTCAGAGTTATCAAGACAAGGGTAATTCCACTGTGGGTCTCTAGAACACCAGTTTAGGCCTCTTGATTTGCTTTCTGCCTTGTTATGTAGCAAGTCATGTGTTCCTTGATTCATTCAGGAGAACTTGGAAGATTTTAAAGGCGTTTTGGGGCAGACCCAATTTCATGATATAAACTAACGTTCTCCAGTGTGCCTGTTTCAGGCATGACTCTGAACCTCGGACCAAGTGTTGAAAGACAAGGGACCCACCGAACAGCCACATCACTGATATGATGCTGGCCCTCAGGTTTTTCAACTGTGGCTGTTACGAAAGTCAAATATGATGATGTGTGAAAAAGCATTTTATGAATGAAGAGTTTCCATACAAATGTTAGCCACGAATTGTTGTGTTGGCTGCAAGAATCCCCTGTGCTAGCTCAATGCTAATAATAACAACTAACCTGTGCCTACACACACGCACCAGGCACTGGGCTGGCATGCCACACGACATCCCTGCCCACACGGGAGGTCAGGTGCGTTTTAGTCCCAACTAACAAATGAGGAAGCCGAGGGAAAGAGATGGCAAATAACTTATCCACATCCAAGGTCCCAGAGCCGGCACATGATGGGGCCGAGGTGTGACCCCAGCAGGCTGGTGCAGTCTACGTCACTGCCTCTTGCGTACGGTGTGTCTCATTCTTAACCTAATGGCTGGGAATAAGTCAAGCGGAACTGAGGGATGTAATCAGCACTTTCTAAGCGAGTGTCCTTGGATGAAATGACACCCACAGTCACTGGAGCCAGCGCCAAGTTGGTTGTTAGCATCTCTTTACAAACTCCACAGCCAGTGCCATCCATTTCAGTAGCTTAAAATCAACCACAGTGGGAGTATTTACACCAGGGACATTAGCAAATGCTTCCAGTCAGGGCTTTCTCCTTTTCCTCCTCCTTCTTGCCTCCCCTCCCCGCCTCCTTTTCCTCCTCCTTCTTTAGAGAGCCCGTTAAACATTTACCAGCATACTGCTGGCTACAATTGTTTGTTTCTTTTTCTAGAGAGAGAGTGGGAGAGAGAGGGAGAGAGAGGTAGGAGGGGGAGGGGCAGAGGCAGAGGGAGAGAGAAAAAAATCTTAAGCGGGCTCCACGTCCATCATGGAGCCTGACACAGGGCTTGATCTTACCCTGAGATCATGACCTGAGCCGAAATCAAGAATCAGATGCTTAACTGAGCCACCCAGGCCCCCCTGCAATAATTTCTATTAGCAGATAGAATTAATAATCATATCTGACAATGATAATAAAAGCATTTTTCCTTTATTTGCAAAGTTGCAAATGCAAAAGGACTCCTCTTGGTGAGTGTCAGTTTTGGAAGAATCAGAGGGAAATCCTAACAGAAAGAAACCTGAGGGCAGCCCTGGATTTGTGCTTTTCCTGGGCTGCTGCTGTGATCTTTGAACCAGACACAGGACACCTAAGTTGTGTTGTCTCATCCTTAGAACAAGGTAGGTAGTATGTGCTATTCTTGTCTGAGTTTTAAGCCAGAGGAAACAGCCATAGAGAAGTAACTTGCCTGAGCTAGAAAGTGGCAGAGCCAGGATTGGAATCCAGAACTCACTCTCTCTACCACCAGGCTTTTATGACTTCAGTATCTTCATTTTCACCATTTCCCTTAAGTACTACTTAAGTAGTGTCGAGGATCTTCTTCGATATCCTGGCAAAAACTTAAGTTAAGGCAGTCGGAAAAGCCACCAAAGCCAAACCATGTCAGTGATTTTCTCACAGGTTTAAAAAGCCCCCTTATTTTCAGTCTTGTCCTAAGATGTTAGGGACCCCCTACCTAGCAGGTCCTGAGAGAGAAGGAGCTGGCCCAGAGCAGGAGAAAAAACAGGACCAAGGACTCTTGGTTAATAAATTTATCACCTCTATTTTGAGCACCTACTACGTGTCAGGCATCGTTCATTCAGGGCACTGAGGATAAAGCAAAACCAAAGCAGTCAAGTCTTTGAAAAACTGAATGGAGCTTCTCCCCTACAACAACAATAATTTATGTTTACTGAGTGCTTGCTGTGTACCAGCACTCTGCTAAGCATTGATACTCACTATTTCACCTAATCCTTGAAGCAAGATATTGGGCTAAGAGCATGACCAGTTTGTAGCCTTGGTAAGTTACTAGAGCACTCTATGGTCATTTCCCAGGTGTGTAAAATGGGGATAGCATTTTAACTACTTCATCGGTTGTTTGAGAATGAGATGAAATGATAATATGTTTAAAAGTGCTTAGCATAGTTTTTTGTACATGATCAACCATTTGTGCTAGCTTTCATTCTTAATAACTTTATAAGATAAATACTATGATTAAAAATTTGTATTATTTCATAAGTTTCTTCAGTGTATTTAAACTAAAAAAAAAAAAAAGCAAAACAGTTCACCCATTTCTTCACCATCCCCCAGCTCTGGCAATCACTAATCTGTTCCCTATATGAGCTTGGTTTTTTAAATTTTATTTTATTTTTTAATTCCACATATAAGTGAGGTCATAGAGTATTTGCCTTTCTCTGACTTATTTCACTTAGCATGATATCCTTGAGGTCATCCATTTCGCAAATGGCAAGATTTCATTCTTTTTTATGGCTGAGTAATATTCCTCTGTGTGTGTGTGTGTGTGTGTGTGTACATACTGAACTCCATTCACTCATCAGTGAGCACTTAGGTTGTTTCCATATCTTGACTAATGTACATAATGCTGCAATGAACATGGGGGTGCAGGTATCTTTTTGAGTTAGTGTTTTCATTTTCTTCAGATAAATACCTAGAAGTGGAATTGCTGGATTATATGATAGTTCTATTTTTAATTCCCTCTGTACTATTTTCCATTGTGGCTGTACCAGTTTGCATTCCCACCAACAATGCATTCTCCACATCCTTGACCACACTTGTTATTTCTAGTCTTTATGATAATATTCATTCTAACAGGTGTGAGGTGATATCTCACTGTGGTTTTGACTTGCATTTCCCTGGTGATTAGTGATGTTGAGCATCTTTTCATGTACCTGTTGGCCATTTGTATGTTTTCTTGGGAAAAATGTCTATTCAAACCTTCAGCCCATTTCTTAATCAGATTTTTTATGTGTTCTTTATATGTTTTGGATATTAGTCCCTTATCAGACATATGATTTGCAAATATTTTCTCCCATTCAGTAGGTTGCCTTTTCATGTTGTTGATGATTTCCTTTGCTGTGCAGAAGCTTTTTATTTTGACATAGTCCCACTTATTTATTTTTGCTTTCGTTGCTTAGAAACTATGGTCAATGCCATTTCACAAATGTGGAAACTAAGGTTTAAGTCTCACATTAACACTGAACACCTAGCCACACTGTCCTGGGAGTATCAGAATGAGAAGTACAGAGGGACCAGCTGGAATAGGCTGGGTGCTTCTTGCGAGCTGGAAGAGAAAAGGGGAAGGAGGAAGTAACAGAGAAGTTCTCTGCAGACGTACAGAATGTAAGGTGAGGCAGTTTGGGCACCGACTCCTAAGTATGAGTGATCCCGGAAAGTCCAGGCTCTCTAATGGGCCTGAGCTCTGGGCCATCTCCTTTGGGAAACCTTTCTTCACTGCCCCCACTCCCCCACCTCCACCTCCCATCCCCACTGTCCCCTGCCAGTCTGGATTAGGTTGCCCCCACCTCAAATCCCACATTCTGACAGCTTCATAAGGCTGTCGCTTTCATAGCAGACACACACACTGCACTGTGATTATCTGTTTGGGTCTCTATGTACCTTTGGAGCCCAGGAATCCGGTCATCTCTCTAGTCCCAGCACCCATCACTCCTGGTAAGGGCTCAGTAGATGTCAGTTAATCTGGACAGAAGATGCATTTATGATCAGGAAGAGAGTAAAAGTCTGATCTTTCACCTCTAGGAGAGATTTATAGGCATACACACTTATTTACAAAAGGGAGTAGAGCATCATGGCCTTTCCCTGCTATAATATCTAAACGATATTCATAGGAAGCTCATGTTTCCACACCATACAAATAAAATTCTTACAGAGTTTAGGTCCTTTAATGGGACCTTTGAACAAGGTGTCCAAGTTGCTCAGTGTCCTGGAAACTTCACGGAGCCCAAATGGACTGCCAGTTGCCTGGATATACCATGATTTTTCTAACCTCCGCAGAGCACTTACGTTGTTTCCATTTTGACCCTTCCAAGCAGTGCCTCAGAGGTCATTTCTTTTTTTTTTTTTTAAGATTTTATTTATTTATTTGACAGAGAGAGACATAGCAAGAGAGGGAACACAAGCAGGGGGAGTGGGAGAGGGAGAAGCAGGCTTCCCGCGGAGCAGGGAGCCCGATGTGGGACTCGATCCCAGGACCCTGGGATCGTGACCTGAGCCGAAGGCAGACGCTTAATGACTGAGCCACCCAGGCACCCCTCAGAGGTCATTTCTGAACCTATAGCCATGCACTCTGGTGAAGTGCATTCCTAGAGGGGAATTGCAGGGTCAAAAGCATTCTCATAAAGGTTCTATTTTAAAAAACTCAAATATTAGAAAGTGCTTATGTGAAACCTTGGCTAATGACAGTTACCTCAGAGGCAAATACCTCAAGTACCTTTTCCCCCGGACATGCTATTTATCTGTTCCGACTCAATATAGGGGTTCACAACTCTTTCACCCAGTTTTTTCTGAGATTGACATTGCAGCAAGCAGCAGGAATGCCCAGGAGAACGTGTCAAGAAAAAGGAAAGACAAAGTCAAGGGCAGCAAGAACAATAACATGGAAGAAGCTGAAAGAGCAAAGGTGGCTTGGGGCTGAAAGGAAGGTATGGCTGAGCCAAAGGAAGAGGGAGAATTAAGCTAGTTTCTATCCAGAATAAGGATCTTATAAGAGTTTTCCTCTGAAAAAGCCACAATGCTAGTAAATAGCAAGATTCTAGTGGGAAAAGCAGGGTTCTGAAGTAGGGAGAGATCCTCAGGATCCATCCCCTTCTGTTGTAGGTGAAGAGACGAGGGCAGAGAGGTTCACTGCCCTGCTCGAGGTCCCACGGCTGACGGACAGCGTCGGGAGGCTCGGCGGCATTGTGAGCACTTGTTTGGCCGTCGTGCTGCATCCCGGCCTCTAGCCTTCCTTCCATTGCTCTCCACTTATCCCTTTATAATTACTCTACTTAGGCAATATGGATTATTCATTCAGAACTGGAACTTCATTTTCTCATTTCACTGAGTTTAAATAGAGATGACAGGGCCTATTCTTCATGTTTAACAATCAGAACCAATTATGATTCTTTCTTTCCCTCACGTAAAAAAACACACCGTCCTTTTCAGAATGTAGTGTTTTCATTCTATGGCATAAACAGGCCATTGAGAACAATAATATGGCAATAAAACCTCCAGGAAAGACATAGGCTGAATGTAATCAGGTAAGCCCAGTTATTCAGGGTTGGAGAAATAATGCTATGGATACAAAATAAAGAATAAAAATAGCTGAGAGGACACTGAACTCATGGATATGAGTCAGGGCACACTCGTGTGTTTTCAGCCCAGTGGTATGCTCAGCTCCAACAAGCTCGCTTTCTTTCTGTCTTTGGAGGTCCAATTAGCAAGTGCCTAGATACTTCCTTGGTATTGAACCCAAATTTACAAAACTGCCCAAATTATGCCTGGCCAGACCAGAATGTCTTCCCACTTTTCCCCTGTAGCAGAGAAGAACTGAGTCAAGAGCCACTATAAGGGTTAGTTCAATTAATTACCCGCCATCCCTCCATCCATCTGTTGAGTTCCCACCATGTAGGAGTTCAGTTGGTGAGTTTGGAAAATAGCTTCTTAATTGGAAATAATGGCCAAATCTTGACTTCTGTCTTTACATTATCCCTGTGTATTTGTTCCTTGTTTATAGAGGAGAGCCAATCCTCTGAGATTTTTGTCCATCTGTGGAATTAAATGGATGTAGTTGCTCTTTCTATAATCCTAAGAGGTAGAGCTAGAGGAATGAAGCAAGAAAAATGATGGAATATAGAAGGGAATCCCATTCTTCTTGTACTGCATCTTCAAAAAGCGCCCCCCCCCCCTTTTTTTTAAATCCAAGGAAGAGTATTTACCAGTGAGCCCTTCAGTGAAGCAGAAAGAATTCCAGTGGAGTGGACTGCCCAGGAAGACAGTCCTTATTTAAGAAAGAAATACTCTTGGAGGTCCATTTCTCAGGTATTGATGATCCTGGCATAATTCACTACTGGAGGCATTTGACACCAGTGCTATTGGGAAATGATATCCTCAGGCATCTAGGGGGCCCTGCCCTTGAGCTTCGTTGGCAAAATTGTGTTTCATGTTTTAGAGACTAAGGAACCCAAACAGTGTGTTTACCTGAGATCCTGGAATAAGTTTATAGCATCTTATTATCTGAAACTGAAAGAAAGAGAAATGACACAAAATGGATAAGATAAGCTACCTCCTTGGCTGTAAGGTCTGCAAGGACAGGGATTATATTCATTGCTTTAGCTCTAGTGACTACCAATATGATGTTTTATGTTGAACACCTATTTGTTTAATTAATAAATATCACTGTTGCAGTCTTCCCAGGAAATAACCCTAGCATCCAAACCTCTAAGCAATGGCAAGCACATCAGACTTGGAGTAAGAAAGTCCAAGTTTGATTTCTGGCATTTCTACTTACAAGCTGTGAACATCAGTTCCACATCTTTCAAATGGGGTCAGTAGCATCTAGCTCACAGAGCAAATGGGAAGATTAAATCATATAGCATATTCAGGAAGCCTGAGCACAATGCCAGGTGATGTGTGCTTCATAAATGTGGGGTCTGTTAAATAAAATTAGAAGACTGTATAAATCTTAGCAAGAAGCTATGGCGACTCCAAAAAGGAATCACCAGTTTAAAATGTAACCCAGTGAGAGGCACCTGGGGTGGCTCAGTAAGTTAAGCATCCAACTATTTCTGCTCATCTCAGGGTCATGAGATAAAGCCCCTTCTTAGGCTCCACGCTCAGCAGGGTGTCTGCTTGAGATTCTCTCCTTCTGCCCCTCCCCCTGCTCGCGCTCACACATGCATGCTCTAAAATAATAAACAAATCTTTAAAAAATAAAATGTAATCAATGAAAGGGAAACTAAAATCATGAAAATTCCAACCTTTCCTAAGGAAGCATAATGGCGGACACATTTGGTATGGATACAGACTATTTTAACGAGAGAATCAGTGGATAAGGTTTTGCTAGTATTCATTTGGAAATATTCAGTGCTAACTTTTATTTTCATATGAGCTAAACAGCTTTCCTGAGTTATCAAGTAATGGCTTATTGAGATTTTCTTTCAAAGTTCTTGTTAAGAAAACTTTTCCAGGGACGCTTGGGCGGCTCAGTCAGTTAAGTGTCTGCCTTCGGCTCAGGTCATGATCCCAGGGTCGTGGGACTGAGTCCTGCATTAGACTCCTTGCTCAGCGGGGAGCCTCCTTCTCCCTCTGCCTGCCACTGCCCCCCCTCCCCAGCTCGTGCTCATTCTCTCTGTCTCTGATAAATAAATAAACAAATAAATAAAATCTAAAAAAGAAAAAAATTTTCTAAAACTTAGAAATAAGATAAAGAGGTTATTGCATGCACTTGTTTCAATGTCAGAGAGAGAACTGTTTAACAAACTAATTTCATGACTATCTGATGCTCTAAGGAATTATTTTTTTGACTATTATCTGTTGGAGTCTAAATGTTTGTGTGTCTCCAAAATTCATATGTTGAAGTCCTAACCCCATTGTAGCTATCTTTTGAGATGGGGTCTCTAAAGGAAATGCTTAGGGTTAATGAGAGTGAGGCCCTGATTTGACAGGATTAGTGTCCTTATAAGAAGAGACACCAAAGAGCTCTCTCTCCCCATCACCCCATGTGCGTGCATCAAGGAAGGTCATGTGAGGACATAACAAGAAAATGGGCATCTACAAGCCAGAAAGAGAGCCCTCACTGGAAACTGAATTGGCCAGGGCCTTGATCTTGAACTTTAAGCCTCCAGAACTGTGAGAAAATAAGTTTCTGTTGTTTAAGCCACCCATTCTGTGGTATTTTGTTATGTCAGCCTGAGCTGACTAAGACAACTATTGCTTAAACTCCAGACTCTTTAACTTTGAACATTAACTTGTAGAAGACTGATAAGTTGTTTTTTTTTTCAGGAGGGATGTAAATGATTTCTGTTTATAGAAAGGAGAGCCCCCAAGGTTACAGTTTTATTGACTTGTAGGACATTAACCATTTTTATGTAATGTAATCTGAGCCTCCATTTTCCTGCTCTGTAAAATGCCACTAATAGCTTCTCTCTCATAGTATTGCTGTAGGATTAAATAGAAGCACATTGTATTTGTAGGGCACTGCCTAACACACAGTAAGCTCTCAGTTAAATTACTCTCACTATGATTGTTTAGATCAGAGGTCCACAGCCATTTTGTTGGGTTTGTACACTGTTTAAAACTATCAGTGGCAGGGGTGTCTGGGTAGTTCTGTCAGTTAAGCATCTGACTCTTCGTTTTGACTCTGGTCATGATCTCAGGGTTGTGAGATTGAGCCCCACGTTGGGCTCTGTGCTCAGTAGGGAGTCTGCTTGAGATTCTCTCTCTACCTCTCCCTCTGCCCTTCCCCTTGTCCTCTCTTCCCCCAGCCCCTGCAAATAAATAAATTAAAACAAAATTAGTGGCCACCAGGTAAAAGCCAGGATATTTCACATATTTCAGATTTTGACTCCTTGTAAAGGGTCAGGCAGCACAAGGCTTAAATACCCACATGGAAACCAATGGCTCTAAGTGGGTGGCATCTTCCCTTTGGGATGGGCAGGGATTGTCCCACTTGCCATAGGCCACACCGAACTCTTTTGTTCCTTTACATTACCTGCTTGGCCCTTAAGGTTTCAGTCTCCGGGTTAGAGCATCATCCCCCTTATTCCCTAATTAAAATAACCTTCACAGTTTCCAGAGGCTTCAGAATCTGGGCTCCTACTCAATAGAACTCTAATGGTGCTTTAAGGAAACTCATGAGGGCCTCATGGTTCAGACTGATGCTATGGGAGGTTTTCATGGGGCATTGCCCCCTTCTCATATCTTCCTCAGCCCTGCAGGAAGGGCGTGGTATGCTTGGGCTGAGTGCTAGCATAGGACATCTTCCTGAGGGTCTCTGAGATTGTCATATCCTGCCCCAACATTCTCCATGACTGAACAGCTTGTAGCTCTGTGCTTGAGCACTAGACCAGCTGATGATAATAGGTAACTTTAATATACAGCTCCCACCCAGCCAGCCACTTGAGGTGGACCATCTTGTAGAATCCTTCAAACCATTTGAAGTAGGCATCACAGGTCTATAATCTGAAATTTCAGATCCCTAAAAACCAAAATTCTTCTTATTAAAATTTCAGGCTAGCAGGTTAGCAAAGTCTGACCTGAACCAATATGAAACTATATGCAGTCTTTATTTCTCCCACTTAATGTAAACACTCTCACATTTTGCTGCAGAAATACTAATGTGTTTGATTACTGGGTTCTGCCCCATACCCCTCTGGAGATTGGTATTCACATTGAACTTTCTTTCTTTCTTTTTAACGATTTTATTTATTGGAGAGGGGAGGTGGGGAGAGAGAGAGAGTGTTAGAGCAGGGAGAGGAGCAGAGGGAGAGGGACAAGTGGACTCTGTGCTGAGCACAGAGCCCAACTTGGGGCTTGATCCCACCACCCTGAGCTCATGACCCGAGCCAAAATCAAGAGTCTGAGGATTAACCAACTGAGCCACCCAGGCGCCCCTCACATTGAACTTTCTAAACTTTGAACACAGGGCTCCAAGGTTTTGGATAAAGTATTGAGAATATATTTTAA
This sequence comes from Mirounga angustirostris, assembly GCF_029215605.1. Classification (NCBI taxonomy): domain Eukaryota; kingdom Metazoa; phylum Chordata; class Mammalia; order Carnivora; family Phocidae; genus Mirounga; species Mirounga angustirostris. The sequence goes on from NW_026991714.1 coordinate 121,506,506, forward strand.
CAAAACAAACCTGCACCATTTTACAGAAGAGGAAACTGAATCCTTGAGAAAATTTTTTTAAAAATCCAAATAAGTGCTTTACTGTAATGACCACCCATCAGGCAGTCTGTCCTGGATGACCTGGGGCATGTCACCTCTCAGAACCTCAGTGACTCCGTTCATAAATGGAAGGGTAACACTACTAGCTAGCTGTTGCCATGCACTTAATATGCTTCAGGTCATTTCATTCTCTCTAAACCATCCTATAACATAGGCAATACTGTTGTTGCTCCTACCTATTTTGTTGATGAAGACACCAAAGTTCAAAGAACTTAAACAATTTGCCAAGGTCACCAGCCAGTCACTGGAGAGGTTGCATGTGAACCAGGTCTGTCTGACTTTGGTGTCACACACCCTTTCATGGGGTTCAAGGGTCCTTGCAGCTCTAAAAGGAGTCCCTCTCTTTTGTATCCCTATTTGATTGCTTATTGAAAAAAGTGGCCCATATTACACCTCTGGGTCCTCACATTCCAGCAGTCATCAGCTAGACGGGCCAGGATATCTTTGAAAATGGTGTTTACTGTTCCCTACCTCTCACACCCCAGGGGAGCATCCCAGCCATTCAAAGATGTCCACTTTCAAACTATTGCAGGCATTTTCTAAAACCTCATTTTCCAGGATTCAGTGGTCTGTCTCTCCTTCTTCCTGCTGTAAAGTTTCTGCAAGTAGGTGCAACATTTCTCTAGGGGCTTTCAGCTCCAACAGGTCTAACCCAACAGGCCCAGTTCCTCAGCTCCTGTTTATGAGGTCTGTCCCTCCTTCTTTCTTCCATCTCTTCTAGGTGATTGCTCTTCCCCTCACTCAAGACACAAGAGAAATCACAAGAGCTTCAGGGTTGGCTGGGTGTGGGAACCCAGGCCTCACCGAAAGAGGGTTGAGGGCCATGCTGGAGGAGCTGTCACCCTCTAGCCAGCTCAAGTGACCAGGAAAGGTGTGGCTCATTCCCATAATGTCATGTTTTTCAACCTCACTGCTGGAAGGAAATGTCTCTTGGCAAGAAATGCAGTGGTTTGGTTTGGGAGGTCAGCTGCCTGTAATCCACCAATGAGCAGATGCTACATGGGGGAAAACAGCACCAGGGTCTCATATCTCTCTCCCCATTCTTTGCCTCTCTGACTTTGGGCAAGACATTTGACCTCACAGAAACTGTTTTATTGTCTGGAAAATGGTGATAAAAACACCTAGTTCTGCCTATCTCAAAGGACTATAGGGAGAATCACAGTAGTAATGGATGTGATAACCTTTGCAAACATCACATAACAATTATAAGGTAAGCCTGAGGGCAGTGGGTGAGTTATAGCCAAGGATGAGGAAGAAAGGTCATAGGAAGTCAGCTCTACAAAGAGATGAAATCAAAAGGTCAGTAGACTGAATTCCAACAGACAGATGATCCTGGGCTTACACATGTATTTCCAACACATATCCCTTTTTCCTGCATCAAGATGATTCTGAATTGCTGGGTTTAAGAATGATTGGGGGATTTTGTTTCTGTGTACCATTTTTTTTTAAAGATTGTATTTATTTATTTGACAGAGATAGCGAGAGCAGGAACAGAAGCAGGGGGAATGGGAGAGGGAGAAGCAGGCTTCACGAGGAGCAGGGAGCCCGATATGGGGCTTGATTCCAGGACCCTGGGATCATGACCTGAGCCGAAGGCAGATGCTTAACGACTGAGCTACCCAGGTACCCCCTGTGTATCATTTAAAGCGTTTTCATCCCTGAAGATTGTGGCTTGCACAAGCAATGCAACAAGAGTAAAAATCAAGAGAAACAACAGATAGTAGAAACAAACCTGCACCTACCTTCAGTAGTGAAATTATTGAAGACAAATTATAAAACAAGTTTATTATATGTTATAAACTTGAACATATTTGTAGGGAATAATAAACTCTAAAAAAAATCCAGCAGATATGAAAAAGAACCAAATAGAACTTCCAGAAATAGAACATAAAGGAACTGAAGTTAAATACACCATAGGTTCATAGACAAGTTCGGGGACTATTCTAGCCGGGAGAAGGTGAGAGGCAATGCCTGTCATGGAAAGAGACACTGGGCTTGGTGTAATTGGAGCTGTAGGTGGTGGGGGAAGGGAAATATAAAAGAGCTCTGGAAACTGGGCTTCTCAGCGCTTCAGGGATCTCAAAGGTGTTGACTTCTTTGTTAACTATGGTAGCATCAGCATTAGGGCCAGATTCTTAGGCAGCAGAAAGCCAGAACTTCGGGGTGCCTGGGTGGCTCAGTTGTTAAGCATCTGCCTTCGGCTCAGGTCATGGTCCCAGGGTCCTGGGATCGAGTCCCGCCTTGGGCTCCCTGCTCAGTGGGGAGCCTGCTTCTCCCTCTGCCTACTGCTCCCCCTGCTTCTTGTGCTTTCTCTCTCTCTGGCAAATAAATTAAATCTTTAAAAAATGGATATTTAAAATTCATTCATGTAGGGCTCCCTGCCCAGTGGGGAGCCTGCTTCTCCCTCTCCTCCCTGCTCGTGCTCTCTCTCACTATCTCTGTTTCTCTTCAAATAAATAAGTAAAATCTTAAAAAAAAAAAAAAAAGAAGCCAGAACTTCTCTGGGCAAAACGGAAAAGTGATAGCACAAGGAAGCATCACCATCTCTCACTAAGTCATTGAGAAGTAGGGCACTGTCCATATATCATAAATTACAACTATGATGTGGAACAAGAAAGAATAATTAGTAAACTCAAGAATCACTCTTGAAAATCAGCTCTAATTAAATGAAGGCCATTTTGTGTTTTCCAACTGCAAAGTCTTAAAATTGAAGCCGGGAATCCAGATTCATGAAGTCTTTTCAGGAGGTGAGACTTCTTATCAAAATGAAGGGTCTTAGGAAATGAATGGAAACATATACCTGAGTCTCGAATCATACAACTTGGTACTCAGGAGAAACCACAGAATGATTGTAGGGCAATCCCTTCATTTACAAAAGAGGAAACCAGACTGAGAAAGAGAAAGTGTGGCAGATCACACGGGCAGTCTTCTAATCTCCACTCTGAGGCTGAAGCGATACAACCCACCAAAGCAGTTTCCCTTTGCTCGGCTTTCCAGAAGAAAGAATATATGTGCTGTGAATGGGGTTGCGAATGCTGGCCCATCTGGTGAATGAATGGCAAAAATCAAAATATAGAGAAATGAGGGCTGGTCTGAGTAAAGAGAAATGAGCCTGCCAGGAAAGGCTTGGAAGAGATGAGCTTTGAAGCAAGCCCTAAGCATGGACACTGTGTATGGAAGGAAAGAGTGCTGCAGGCAGGGCAAGTGTTATAAGCAAGGGCCAGGAGGTGGGGTGCATGCCCATCGGCTTAGTTGATCCATTTATTCAACAGATATTTATGGGGAGCCAGGCACGGCACAGATAAATGGGGGATGGTCTCTGGTTCATGGAGCTTATGGTCCAGCTGGCTGGGAAGGGGAGGGAGGAGATTGTTGAAGAATCTGTGGTCCGTTTCCCGGGAGAAAGAGGAAGCCAGCAAAAGGGTTGATAGAATAGTAAGGGCAGCAACGTCTCCTGCAGGAAGTGGGCAGTTCCAGCACTGTGGTGTCTGGAGGCCCTGCACTTGTATCCCAGGGCGGGCCTGGAGCAGATTAGTGCTAAGGTCTGCGGATAACGCTCGCTGCAGCACCCCGTTCCTGTTAGAACTCACTTACTAGTTGCCATCAGTACTGGTACCGCAGGACCCCCAGCTCCTCGGGACTCCAGCCCTCAGGAAGCAGGCAAAGTGGGAACAGTGGGTATTTCAGGGTGCTGACGTTGTGGGTGCTTCTTTTGCATGCTTTCCAAGTTTTCTCCCTTCAACATGCGCTACTTCTAGAATCAGAAAAAATAATGAAAACAACTTCTTATAATGTATTTATTTAAACGACTGACATCACCAAAGGTATCGAGTGCACTGATATGGAAAGATATCCACAATTTATTACTGAGTGGAGAAAAAGAGCAAGCCACAGGACAAAACATAGAATGTGATCTCGTTATTGTAGAACTTTCTCCACGCGTATTTGATTTTATATATACACGTAGAAAGTTCTGGAAAAACCTACACTAAACTCTAACGGAGAGGAGGGGAGTTTTACTTTTATACTTTCCTGTAATGTTTGAATAAGTATGTGTTACTCCTGCCATTTTTAAGCCAAAAAAATACATAGATAATAGGTATCGTTTATTGGGTTGATCAACTCTAGGTACCATGCTAGCGCTTTCTTCTGCTCTCCTGGTGGCTTCCCCTCAGTTGTCCTACTCTGAGCAACAGGTAACAAGCCCCTTCAAGTCACTCAGGTCTGTGTGCAGCCCACCCCAACAGAGAACTCTTTGGATGGCACCTATTCTGGGCTTCTGGGATCTGCCTTTTCTATACACAGGCCTGCACTTCCTCCAGGGGTGGTCAGGTGGTTATTTCTTGGGTTCCTCTGTGGCTCTGCCCAGCTTTCCCAGTCTAGAGAAGTGCTCCTGATGGAGATGGTGATGGGGGAGGGGATGGGGGCCCCTCTGGCCAGTTCTGCTCCATGCAGGGAGGGTTGACTAGGGAGGCCCCCCCAACATTCAACCTTGGCACACACAGCCCTTCCCCCCTGTCCCCACACAGGCTTTCTTCCCTCTTCCCCTCTCCCATTCCCCCCTCTCCCTCCACTCTCCTTTGGCCCAGCCCAGGAAGGAGGTGGAAATAATTAACACCTAAGTGGAGACTCTTTCACAAGGGTTTGTGAGCTCCTCCATGAATTTGCATTTTAAACCTTCTGTTGCTAATTGTGGAATGCAAGCCTTTGTCTTCTCTGACAGGAAGGGCTGACAATGGAAATCAGGTGAAGAGAGGAGGGGGTCTTCTTTGTGCCGGCCCCCCAAGCATCTACCTTCAAGCCTGGTGCAGATAAAAAAAAAAAAAACAAGGAAACAAAACCCGAGTTTGGGGGAGTGTCACCCTTAACAGTTGGTTTCTGGAAGTGAGCTATGTAGCCTGTCTGTGACCTGGGGTCCAGCTGTCTGCTCCCTAAAGCAGGCCCATCCTGGCACTCCTGCCCTCAAGACAGCTGGCCTGTGTGCCGTGGGGCCTGGAGATAGATCTGAACCCATTAAAAGGGGCAGAGGACTCCAGAGAGGAGTGAGCAGCATTGTGTTGGGAGAACTTTACAATTCAGTTTTCAAAAGGTTCAGAAGTGAAAAGCAAGTGTCCTTCTTACCCCTTGTTCCCAAGTGCCCCCACCCCATATATCTGTGCACGTGCGTGTGAGAGTGTGTGTGCGTGCGCATGCGTGCGCTTAACATTTATTGGTAGTCTGCAGGACACACTTATTCATATTTTTTTCACAAAGCAGTACTTTTCTGGCCTACTTCTTTGCCGTGAGATCTGTTAATGTCATTAATTTCCTTGTGCTCCATCTCCTCAGCTGTAAAATGGGGGAGAGTTGTGGGGATTAAATGAGTCCATTCATGTGGAGTCATGAGACCAGTGCCCAGTACGCAGACAGCATTATAGGTCAGCTGTTACTATTACTGGGGGCATTGGAAACGAACGAAGGATTTTAGCCTGTGATCACCCAAGGAAAACCCCAAGATACAGAATCTTGGTGTTTGAAGGTGTGTAAAGTGTGTAGGAGGATTGGGGGTGTGGGTGGGGTGGGTGAGAGAGAGGGAGATGGAGGACGTAACATTATAAAGAAAAATGATGACTGATTCTGAGACTCTGATTCCTGGAAACTGAGAAGTTGACACAAAGAAAACACACATGGGTAATAACAACGAAGCTCCTATTATTACCGGGTGCCAGCAGGGTCCATGGCGTACCTGACTTAAGGCTGGCCACAAAGCCTTGCGGGTGGGTTTTGTGATTCCCGGTGTATAGTTGGTTAACTAGTAACAGGAGAACACTCTAAGTGACATAAACTTGATCCTTTGGGTTTCCTGTTTATGCCGAGCATGCATCATCTGTTCCTGTGCAGATTAGGGCTGTATGTTTCATTCGATTCCACCATTCTCTGTGTGTGGCTCCTTGGTTCTCACATTGCTCGGCCACACAGTCTACGCTTAAAACAAAAAACAAATAAGTAGGAAAGTTACTCATCAATACCTCATTTACTGATGTTCCACAGTGATCTTAAGGCTGATTCTTTCTGGGGTAAAACATCGTTTTATTTCGCAAATGGATGACACACTGCCTTGGCTTCTGAAACACGGCATGGCTAACTTCATTGGATCTTTTAATCTGTCCCTGAGGCATCACCTCTTTGCTGCCCTCCTCTTTCTGTGCCTTTGACCAGCCTTTCTGCTCTCCCGTCTGTTTACTGTGGCAGACTCCAGTAGATGTCTTTAGTATGCCGCACTGAGTAATCAGCGGATGGCCAGCCTCGATGGGACTGTGCGTAAAGCCAGAACTGACAAGGGACCGTCGATCCTCTGAGGGAAGGAGGGACCACTGTTAAGAGGCACATTTTTTTTTTTTTTTTTAACCTCGATTCTGGGTTCTTTGCATTCTGGGTAGCTGGAGTTGCAGGAAACCTAACCCCATGATGAGTGTTAACCATCCGTTCCACATTTCTAGCTACTCCGGGAGCCAGGAGTAGCGAGGCGGGGTGTTAGCAGGAGGTGGCGCGAATGGTCGGTGACATTCAAATGGTGTGGGTTTTGTTCCTTTCCTGGAGGGCTGGAGGGCAACATGGTACCTGCCCTGGGACCTGGCCTCCCTGCAGGAGGGTTGGCGGTGGTTTTGGGGACTGGCAGTCAGGGGAGGTGGCCCCTGGGGTTGTCCTGGCTTTGCGGGCTGTGCCTGAGACTCTTGCCACTGAAGAGCGGGCTCAGGGAGGACAAAACAACAGTGACAATCTAAAGCAAATACACAAGTGAAAATTCCATGGATGGGTTTTCTGATTAAAATAAGCCACAGGAGAGATTGTTTAGGGAGTGGAAATAGTGCCATTAGGTAACCCTGGGACTTCTGTTCCATGACCTGCATGTTCACTTCCTTTGCCTGTTCTTCTGTTGAGTTGTACTTGCAGATCTTGCTGATTTGGGTGTACTTTGTAAAACCGGAAACTAACCTTTTATGCTCACAGACTGCTTTTCCCGGGTGTTGTTTATCTTACTTTGTTTATGGCACTTATTTTGGCCCTACAGAAATTGTACATTTTTTTTTTTTAGTCAAATGTATCAGTTGTTCCCTTTTGGTTTCTGGGTTTCATAGTCGGCTTAAGTTCTTCTCCACTCTTAGATTATACATTTTACATGTTTTCTTTGAGACATTATATGGTTTCCTTTTTACAGTTTAAATCTTACATCCAAATAAAATGTATTTGGGTGTGAAGGGTTGAGGTAGGGGTCTAACTTCATGATTCTGCCCAGCTGATTGGCAATTACCTCAAATCATTGACTGAATGATCTCTCCTTGCTCACTAAATGGAAGTGCCACTTTTATCATAAACTAAATTTCCACGTGTACTTCATTTATTTATGGTCCCTTCCTATTCTGTTATACTATTTTTTTCTCTGCTGTAAACTGTTTTAATTATTGTTGTTTCATGATATATTTTATTTTATTTTTTTAAAGATTTTATTTATTTATTTGAGAGAGAGAGAGAATGAGAGACAGAGAGCATGAGAGGGAGGAGGGTCAGAGGGAGAAGCAGAATCCCTGCCGAGCAGGGAGCCCGATGTGGGACTCGATCCCAGGACTCCAGGATCATGACCTGAGCCGAAGGCAGTCGCTTAACCAACTGAGCCACCCAGGCGCCCTCATGATATATTTTAATAACTAGTAGGAGTAGTGCTACCTCATTATTCTTCTTTAGCCTTTCCCCAGATATTTTCCCATGTTTATTTTTCCAGATAAATTTTAATACTATTTTATCACCACCGCCCCCATCCTCTTGGTATTCTAACTGGAAATGCATTGAGCATATACATTAATTTAGGGAAAATGACATCTGTAAAAGAAGGGTATATCTTCTCATGTACTCCGGTTTTCTTTTATGAATCTCACTAGAGCCTTAAAGTTTTCTTCCTATAGATCCTACAGACTCTTGGTTAAATTTGTCCCTTTGAATTTTATCTTTTCGGCCACCATAGCAAATGAAATATGTGCTTTTCAGGTTTTCTAACTGGCTATGTGACTTTAGGCAAACCTCTCACCCTCACTGGGCCTCAGTTTCCTTGTGCACAGAGATGGGAGCATAGTCTGAGGCTGGTTGAGTGTGTGAAGCCGTCCTCCGCTCTATGCAACATGCTGGTATTTTCAGGGGCAGCTCTGCCCTCATTGCATTTTCATGAGAAAGACCCAGGGTCAGCTCAGTTTCTCTGGTCCCAGCTGTGCAAACAAATACCTGGGTCAACCCTAATTGGAACCCCTGTGAGTCCCCTGCCCCCTCCAGGGATCCACCAAGACTCAACTGTGCCCAGACTGCACTCTCCCTGCAGGCTGGGTATGCCAGCGGGAGGGCAGAAGCTATCTCCCACACCCAGCCGCCCTTTACTGGGCATCTACCAGGTGCCAGGCAATGGCCTCTGGACAGGCCGCTGGCTGTTTATCTGATCGGGGTGGACCACTGTGGATAATTCACACTTCCAAGTGCAATTTGCCTTTCAGGCTTGATTCTGAAAGCAATCAGAAACAAGCATCTACCTTCAAGCCTGGTGCAGATAAAAAAACAAAAAAACAAAACCCGAGTTGGGGGGAGTGTCACCCTTAACAGCTAGTTTCTGGAAGTGAGCTATGTAGCCTGTCTGTGACCTGGGGTCCAGCTGTCTGCTCCCTAAAGCAGGCCCATCCTGGCACTCCTGCCCTCAAGACAGCTGGCCTGTGTGCCAATACAGGGCCTCCTGTGTTCCCTGAGCCAATGAACTGGTCAAGGGCCTTTTCTCCAGGGTGCCATAGAAAACATAGCCACGGTGTGTGGCGGAGATGCTAATAAGCATTATTTGGAGAGAGAGGATGCTCAGAGAGGGCACTTCTTAGGGAGACGAGATTCTTCCAGAGACTAGGAAGGTCAGGGCTGGCCGGCCTGGGGAAGGCTTCCCACATGGGCAGAATGTCTTCCCCACTTTCCCGCCAGAGCGCACCCCGCTGTGCTGAGGACTGGGTGACAGGCTCACACTCCTGGCTAATTCCTGGAGGGACACATTGACGCCATTTAGCCTAATTGTTTCTTTAATTGAAAGTCAGCAAGATAAGCACAGGTTTCTTTCCCATGTAAAAGAGGCTCGAACTAGAAGAAACAAGCCAGAGGCATAAGAAAACAGATGCTAGCTTTAGCCTGGCTTTGGGGAAGGAGGGCTTTGTGCCTCTGTGCTCTCGCATCATAATGTATTTGAGTTAATTTGACTGGTAGGGGTGCTTCGTTAGCCAAATACTTTAATAGGATTGAAGGAGGCTACTTTCAAGCCTTGTATGGATAAGAATGGACTAGCTAAGCCCTCTTTTCTTTAAGGAAATAGCCCCACACTTGTGCAGGCCAAAATAATTAAGTAATTAGCAAAGGCATTTGTCAAAATGCCCAGTGAGGCTGACGAAAATGACAGCTTTGAGAAGGATGAAGAGCTTGCAAATAGCATTTTCTCCGAGCTCTGGGCTGGGGTCAGGCCTCGAGCCTGCGAGAAAAAAATGCCTGGCTGGGACCCCAGGGTCCCAGCTCAACCTTTGGGGTTCAAGTTCATTTCCCTGTGGCAAAAACCAAGGTTCTATTACTAAAGAGGCTTTCTTGAAAGGCCTTTGGAACATCAAAGGTCTCTAACACCAGAAAGTAAGTGAAAAATAAGGGAGTCATTTTCCTTTTCAAAGGATTGAAACCGTTAAACAGCCAAGTCCGTGGTGGAAAAAGCATTCGTGGTTTACTGAAATTGAAAGACTGGGGAAGTAGCTCGAGGTTATAAGGCAGTCATCACCATCAACAGGGAGCTTACTCTGCACCTACTGTGTGCAAGGCAGATTCCTGGCTTTTCTTAGGGCAAGAAGGATCTCTACCCTTAAGAGGCTTACAGCGTTTGCTATTGTGGGGTGGAATAAAGATTGGTCAATCAAGGGAGATTCTCCCAACATAAGAGAAAAGCAACACTGGTGGTAATAACCAGTTAGGGCCCCTTCAGCATGTCAGGCCCATGGTATCTCATTCAATGCCCGCAACAACCCTATGATGTTGGTGTTCATTTTCCTCTTTCAGTGGATGGGAAACTGAGGCTCAGGGAAGTCAGGAAACAGAGCTGAAAGGTGAGGTGAAGGAGAAGGTGAGAGCAATGCAGTCATGAGGATCCAGGCTGACAGCAGATTCTATTTCTCCAGGAATAAACACTGAGAAAAGATCATTGGATTTAGAGGCTGCAGTTGGCCGTGGCTGGAGGGCGGCACTTCAGGGGAGTGAAATGGGTGCTCAGACGTCGCAAGAACAGGGTACGAAGAGCAAGTCTTCAAAAATAGCCAAGGGGAGAAACATCACCCTTGGTCCAGTTGGGGGTGTTTCCCAAGCCAGGGGTGGGGAGAGATGCTCAAAGAGAGGGAGAGTTTGAAGACGCCAGAGGGAAGGAAATATTTGAGAAAGACAGATCCTTCCTGGAGGAGGTGGCCCAAAGAGGGACATGCAGCTTAGAGAGGAGGTAGCCTTGCTGTGGTGGGGGGACAGGGGGAGGAAAAACTGAAGGAGAGACCATGTTAAGCTGTTGTGGTGTTTGAAGTTAGAAAGGAGGGAATCCATTCAGAGGTGCTTTGGGGGGTGGTGGGGGGTAGGGCTGAGAGGACTTAGGTGCAGGGGAGGTGGCTGACACGGATTCTGTCTATGGAGGAATCAAGTTAGGCCAGGAACCCATGGGTCTGGGTGAGGGTGGTGATGGGGCGTTGGTTATGGCCGGAGACAGGACCTTGGAGCTCAAGATCCTGGAGGCAGAGAGTATTTCCACGGGTATACATGCCGTCCGGGTTGGGGCTGGGGGTGCCTAGAGTGGGGGCACAGGATCTGAGAAAGCCAAAGGTCAGGGGCCCTCTTCATGAGTACTGAATGAATGATGGTAGGGCAAGAGCACATTGTCTGCTACCGACGTCTCCCAGAAACAAGGTCAAGGAGGCTGGAAGAGGATGAAGGCAAGGACAGGGAGAGAGCTGTGCGAGGGGGGATGTCAGGGCAGTGGTGGTAGCCTAACGACCCAGAGGACAAAGTAAACCTTCACCTCTTCTGTTTAGAGGCAGTGAGAAATATTGGGGCTTTTGGCATTGGGCCAACCTGGCTTCTAAATCCTGGTACTCAACTTACTAGTTGTATGACCTTGGAAAAGTCACCTGCTATATCTCTGAGTTTTAAGACTCATCTACAAAATGGGGGTGCCACACTCATTCATGGGGTGTGTGTGAGGATTAAACAAGTTAATTATCTGGAGCTGCACGTAGATGGTGCTCAGTAAATGGCAGCCGTCAGAAATGTTTGAACTGGAAGAGACCTCAGGTCGTCTGTCCCAACAAATGAGGGAAAGGAGGCCCAGAAAAGTTAGGGAAGATGATGGAGTTCCCGTGAGGTCACACAGTGCAGGACTCTAGTGAAAGCTGCATGAGGGAGTGGGGGCAGGATGGGAAAGATTCTGGAATCTTCAGGGTCCCCAGCCGGGCGCTAACTCTGGGTATAGACGGGGGTGGGGGCAGGTCATACCTCTTTCCAGGGTGACTGCTCCCAGGGACATAAAGCTTGCCTTCTAGGAGTCACTGAAGATGCTTTGTCTGTTTGCTCTTGATCTAAACCCCAGGCATTGGCCTCCCTCTTCGGTCTGTTAGCCTCCGGTCTCCAAGCTTGTACGCACTGTGGTAGCGCTTTCTCTGCATGGAGGTTACTTTAATTTGCAGTTGACAGTGCTTACTTTTGTATGCCTAGTGTCTGATAGAAATGAGTGCTCTGTAAATACTGAATCCATGATGAATAACTTCTTCTTTGTTTTTGGTGGCAACACATTTCTCTGCTCACCTCTACACTTGGTTGGCTCTGCGTAGGCAAAGTATCCAGGTTCAGGAGTTTGACAAAAGAGGATTTAAATCCCACCTTTATCACTTAATGCTGGTGACTTTCTCCAAACTGCTTCAGTTCTCAGAGCCTCAAATTCCTCATCTGTAAGTGAGGATGATAATATTTATTTCACCTTCTCTGACGATACAGGGAGGTGCGGCTGGAATGTTCTTAACATCAAGGCTGCATGGCACGCTCCATAATGATGGCTGTGTTTTATTGTCATCAGCTCTGGGTATAGCCGCACACAGAAATCTACCTTTTCTTCATTTTTTTTTTCTAACTGAGAGTCACACTGATCCCACATTCTAGGAAGTATTACGAAGAACTGAAGACACATCTGTCCCTGCTTCCCACCTCCAGGCCCCGCTTAACGCCCCCTTGGTTTGGCGCGGTAGTGAAAGAAGAGCCAAGCAACCCATCCCCTGATGATGCCCCGAGGCTCCTTCAGCCTCAGGTTGGGTTTGCCCTGGTGGGCCGGCCAGGTAAAGGCCGGCTGCAGACAGCCCTGGTGTTTCGGGGTGCTCACCGCCAGCAGGAGAAACCCTCTGCATGGAAATTACTTTAATTTGCAGCTGACAAAAGGCAAATTGCTGGCATTTTTTTGCCTGGAGCCTGGAATGTAACCTTGTACAACTGCCCCAGACATTCCAGGTGACAACTTCCATTAGCCCGGCCCAGATTTCTAGTCGAAAGGTGGTGGTGGCGGGGGGAACATAAGTAATTTTACAGGGGGCAGAACCCCCAGTCATGATTTCATCCTACCAACTTCTGTGACTTTGAATTCCTTCTCACCCTTGTCAGCATACAAAGCAGAGTCCACGTGGACTCCCCAGCATGTGCGTGTTTTTCTTTGCTTGACCTCCAGCGGTGTTTTACCACACTCCACCGGCTTGTCGTTTTCAGTTTGATGGGAGACATCTTCTTATGATCTGCCCCGGTCTGATTTGTGTGTGACCAGTCGGCCAGGAGGTCATGAGAGCGGGGCCTTCGCGGCTATATTCTTTGCACGATGCCTGGGATGTTGTAGGGTCTCCACATACTTGTTGAAGGAATGACGGGTAAATGAATGGACGGGTAGTTTCCAGTTTTTCCCAAGGCCAGAGCGTCACTGTCTGTCTAGTCAGACTTCTATAGCATTCCAGAAGGAAGGGCATCCTTTAGCTGCGGTGCTGGTCACCTTCCACTTAAAATGTGTCCCAGAGATGCCTGTCTGGGGCGGGGTTCGGTGGAATGCAGCCTGAATGGAATGCCTTCTGGGCCCAGTGAGAACGTGAGGCCGCTGCTGCCATCTTGTGGACAGTATTTGAAATACAGAAGTGACCCAAGTGGCCTTTGCACCCTTCCATTTCCCCCAAAGAAATCTTGGCTGATTCTCTGATAGAATATTCTCCTTTGCAGTGCATTAGGCCACAGTTCCAGATTCATGCTTAATCTATTTATATGCCTCTGTTGAAATCATCATCATCATCATCATCATCATCATAACTCACATTTATTGAATTCTAGGCACTGTGCTAAGTGCTTTATTATCAAAAAACCTTCTTAGTGCCTGGGCTGCTATTACCGTCTGTATGGCAAAGAAAGGAAATGGAGACGCAGAGTGGCTGCACGACTTGTACTTGGCTAGGAAGGGGGACGAGGGAACCAGGACTTGACCCCAGCCTGTCTGGCTCTGGACATCCAGTCATATCATGTTTTAGTGGTTTGTTTATGTGTTTGCTTCCCCAACAAGACATGAGAGTTGGTCAGAGCTATTGAGTGTGGGGATTTTATGTATCTCTGTGCACCAACTATGCACCAGGACTGTGCTAGATGAGGAATATAAAATAAAGATCCTTTCAACCAGGGGAAAGCATTCCTCGTGTATGTGTGCCAACGGGTTGCAAAGCCACGGGAAAGTCATGGACAATGTTCCTGGAGTATAATTTGTAATAAAGATTGACAGAGGTGGTGAGTGTGTGTGGGGGGGGTGGATTAGCAATTTAACTAGCTATTTACACCTTTATTTTTGTATGAACTGGCCTCCCTAGCGCTGCTCAGGAAAACCATCATCATTATTAAGTCCATCCATCTGTATGTTTCTTTGCTCCTTACCCTGGAGCACTTGACACAGAGCCCATGTGAGAAGCGGTTCACTGGCAGCTGGGGTTGGAGAGGGGAGAATGGCAGCCTGTCTCTTTGAGGTTCTCCGGGATGGAAGGGACCCGCAGAGAGTATCCCATATGCCACAGAGTCTATATTTTGAGTTAGAGTACCCCAAATAAGTCCTCCATATTTGATGAAAATGTATAGGCAGTTTGCATTGGCGTTATACTAGACAAAGCACCAAAATCTTTTTTTTTTTTTTGCGAGAGAGAGAATGAGAGAGAGCACGAGAGGGAGGAGGGTCAGAGGGAGAAGCAGACTCCCCGCCAAGCAGGGAGCCCGATGCGGGACTCGATCCCGGGACTCCAGGATCATGACCTGAGCCGAAGGCAGTCGCTCAACCAACTGAGCCACCCAGGCGCCCCACCAAAATCTGTTTTAAGAAGACTGTGAAATGGAATGCCCAAATTAGAATAAATGTGTAAATCAAAGCAAGACTTTCACAGAGCTTCACACTTGCAGGTAAACCCCAGGCTTTAAGTCCGTTTCCCTGTGTGTTAAGGTACTTGGGATAGAAGTCCCCCGTGTGCCCGTGTATCATTCCTTCCTCCAGAGGCGGTGTCCCACGGGGTGACTGCACTCAGCACAGGGTCCTTCCTACTTTATTCAAGGACTCAGTAAGGAGCATTCATCATGGGCCAGGCACAAGGCCGGGTGCTTCAGGAACACAGAGATAGGAAGACAGGGGCTCTGTTCCTGTTGGCTGGCAGATTTCTCAGCTCTAACTACCAGCCTCTGTGAAGTAACACCTGCAGGGGCTAAAGATCTACGTGGAGAGACAGGAGAGGTAGAGAGGAAAGGAGAAGGTAGGAAAGAACTAGAAAGGGAGAAGAGGAGGAGCAAAGAGAAGAGAGAGACTCTAGACAAGGTGACGGAGATGGCCCCAGAGACCTTGGAGGACCCCCTGAATGTCCATCCTAAGGGCTTGGACTCCGCTTAAACAAGCAAGTGCCTTCTTTGGGCCCTTCTTAAAGGCCTGGTGGCAGCCATCTTCCCACAAGTACCGCAAAGCTATCCTGCCAGCTTCCTTGTGTCCACGGCACTGGTATCTTTGTTCTGAGGTCAGGACTGTTGGGAAGGAAGGATTATCAACATTATTAGTAGTTTTATGCCATCATGGGCTCTGAATGTGCCAGCCTTCCCAGGCAGCAGGGGCTGGGCATGTAGCCAGGTCTGGAGTGATAAAGTAGGCACTGATGGCGGCATCCTTGAGTGAGAAAATGTTTGAAACAGGTAAGACGGGGGGTGGAGGGCGGCGCTGACAGAGCACAGGACCCTGGCATTGGCCTGGACCCACTCCTGTGCTGAGAAGACATGGCTTCCAACTAGCGTAAGGGACTCCTGGATGCCTCTTTCTGCAGGTGGGGCTCACAGGGATGGTGCATCTCCAGTCTGTGAGGCCAGACCTCCCCAGAGAGCATCACCATCCAGCTGGTGATCAAACATCTAGTGGGTAGGAAAAATACTTGGGAAAGAATTTAAAAGCTGTACTCTTTTCTCAATAGTTACATGTGACAGCCGTAACAACATAGTCCTTCAAAGGAATGTGCTTTCGTATCATGCTCTGGCTTTTATTAAAAGCTGTTCCAAAAGGTATTTCTGTACTTTATAAATAACAACAACCACACCAGCTAACATTTATTGTGGACGTAGCAAATGTGAGGAACTAGGTGAGGATCCTGCGGAGACATTTTTATCACTTTTTGGTTGAAGAAAAAAAATTAAAACTTTGCTTTTTCTGAGGATCTGGTATATTTTTACCAACCAGCTACAAACAGCCATATGATATTTTCCCCTTCACCTTAGCTTCCTGGACATTCCTAGTCACTTTTTACACCTAAATAAGAGCAACTACGCCAACTCTTAGAATTGACGTATTTGTCTTTCTTCTCTTACCCTTGTTTTAACCTCATGGAAACCTTATCTTCTAGGGATTTACTTAAAGAACTAATGAGAAACTCATTCATTCATCCATCCATCCATTCATTCATTCAATGATAGCTGCTCTGTGCCAGATGCTAGGTTGGGTGAACAGGACAAACACTATCTTGCCTTTATAATGGTAACAGCTTAATAGACCTAGAGGCCCCAGAATGCAGGCAAAGAACTTGGTGCATGGATGTTTAAAGCAACATTACTGGGCGCCTGGGTGGCTCAGTTGGTTAAGCGACTGCCTTCGGCTCAGGTCATGATCCTGGAGTCCTGTCTCTCATTCTCTCTCTCAAATAAATAAATAAAATCTTAAAAAAAAAAATGGGGCGCCTGGGTGGCTCAGTCAGTTAAGCGACTGCCTTCGGCTCAGGTCATGATCCTGGAGTCCCGGGATCGAGTCCCGCATCAGGCTCCCTGCTCAGTGGGGAGTCTGCTTCTCCCTCTGACCCTCCTCCCTCTCATGTGCTCTCTCTCATTCTCTCTCTCTGAAATAAATAAATAAAATCTTTAAAAAAAAAAAAAAGCAACATTACTTAAAACAGCAAAGAATTGGGAGCAACACACGTCCAATGAGAGGAGATTAGTTCAATTATAGTAGATGCATGTGATGGAATTTTAAATGGCTGTTATAAATGTTTAAGAAATATAATTTTAAAAGGGGGAAGAAAAGCAAACTATAAAATTAGAGACTTGTATGAAGGCAAGGGCAGGGCAGTTCTGGGGGAGGGATCCTAATTTTATATCTTAAAAAAAAGACTAGAAGGAAGTGTTACAAAATATTAACAGTAGTTCTCTCATAATCATGACATATAGATAAAGTCTCATTTTCATGTTTTTTTTGCATTTTCCAATGCTTCTATAATGAATATGAATTAATTTTAGAATCTTAAAGGCAATGATGAGAAAAAAGGAAATTCCTAGGGGGTGGGTTCGGGCCTTCTGGGCTGTAGGTATAAGGGGAGAAGTGTCCCTTGGATTTCCTGTCTGTAGTGCCAGTGTGAGCTCCGATCCAAGGTCTTCACCACGCTTACTGCGAGCCAATGGGAGCCAGAGCAGAGGCTCTCCGAGGCACACGTGGAATTGGTGTGACTGGGAAGCCCAACTGGTTTTACTCTGGAAGTCCTCCTCTCGTTCCCCGTAAGATTGATAAGTGTTCCGGAATGAAAATTACAGTACAGATGTGGCCCTGTGGAGAGAAAGACAGTCATTAAATCGTTGCATTTAATCCTTAAGTGTTTGATCCCCTGGGTTGATTTTGTTACTATTTCATCTGACCGTAGCCCTTTAGGCAGGGAGGAAGAAGTTGCATGCGCCAGGGGAGTGACTCTGGACTCAGATCATCCAGGTCTCAATCCTGACTCCACCACCAGATTGCCTGATGATCTTCAGCCAATCACTTCACCTCTCTGAACTGTACTCTTACGAAGAGGAGCAACCTAGAGCCAACCCAGTCGAATGGTGGCGAAGATTAAATAAGAGCGCGTGCCGGAGTCTATGCTGCAGTCTCTGGGGGGCTGCCCCGTCCCGCCGGGCTCCACCGCTCTCTGCTCCCGTCCTTGCCCCGCGAGCTGCTCTATGCCGGAGGCCAAACTGGGCAAACTCTTGTTTCTCAGGTTACGGCTGGTCTGGCTGGTCCGGGGGAGGCCTTTCTGGGAGACGGAGGGCACTTCTCCCTCTCCCACTCTGCTTTTGGCAGTGTGGCTGGTAGTGCGTGCATCCCCCCTGAGGTCCCTGTACCCCAGGACAGTGCCCCGCCTCATCTGTCCCCCTCTTCCTAAGGGAGGACCCTCTACTGAATGACATGCCTGATGTGGACTCTGTTTCCTGACTAGACCCTGACATTTTTCTGCCCCCCATGCCCGTTTTTTTTTTTAAGATAAAAAAAAATTTTTTTAAGTACTCTCGGCACCCAGTGTGGGGCTTGAACCCACAACCCCGAGATCAAGAGTCACACGCGCCACCTCCTGAGCCAGCCAGGCGCCCCAGACTCTGACACTCTTCTGACCTTCTCTCTACCTGAGGTTTTGAATGACTGTGATGAACAGCTTTTACCAGACTTACTGTGTGTTTGTTCCCAGATCAACTTTGCCATGAGTTTGAGTGCCTCAGAAAGCTGTTCTTCACGTTTAACCTCAGCAGACTGTGCAGTGACCTGATCCTTTTGGAAGAAGAAGCAACTTTGGAATTTTTTGAAAAATTACATATTAGCTCCAAAAGAGTGTCTTTATAGGACATAGGAAATATAAGTAATAATGATTCCATGAACGCGCATCCCTGTACCCACCACCCAGTAAAAAGAAACATTTACCATTATCTTTGGACCTGTCAAGGAACCCCTCCCTGGTTCCATCTCCTTCCCCGCCTAGTTCCATTTCCTCCCCTCCCCAAAGATCTCCATCTCCCGAGGCTGACAACCCTTTGCTTGTCTTTGTAGATTTACCATGTCTTTGCCGGCTAAACAATATGTTTGGTGTTCCATGTTTTTAAATTGTATATAAAAGAAAGAATGTTGTAGGGATTCTTCTCTGACTTGTTCTTCCACCCAACATTTTTACTAAGCATGTCCTGTGTGGCTGTGATTCATTCCCAGTTCATTCATTCAGCGCTTTATAATATGTTGTTATAGAACTACACCTCACCCCTGTTATGCAGTTGCTGTTAATGGACATGGGGGTCTCTCCAGGGTTCTGCTATTTCAAACCTTCTTTTTTTTAAACATTTTTTTTAAAGATTTTATTTATTTATTTGAGACAGAGAGAATGAGAGAGAGAGAGAGAGAGAGCACATGAGAGGGAGGAGGGTCAGAGGGAGAAGCAGGCTCCCTGCCGAGCAGGGAGCCTGATGCGGGACTCGATCCCGGGACTCCAGGATCATGACCTGAGCCGAAGGCAGTCTCTTAACCAACTGAGCCACCCAGGCGCCCCTCAAACCTTCTTGTATCTGCCTGCAGGTGCCCGGGTGTTGATGTTTCTCTAGGGTATAAGCTGAGGGGTGGAGTCGCTGGGTCAATGCCACATTGTTTTCCACAGTGGTTTTACCCAATTTAGACTCCCACCAGCTGTGTAAAAAATATACATTGTTCAATCCCTCATGAGTCTTTGAAGTCAGACTTTTAAATTTTCTGCCCATCTGAGGTGTGGGAAAGGCTACCTCACTGAGGCTTTACCTTTGTATTTTCCTCCTTAGTAATCAGAGTGAGCTTCTTTCCGTATTGGCTGTTCACATGTCCTTTTCTGACAGAAGTCTGTTTGAAAGCTGCTAATTGTACTTCCCTGGAACCTGGGGTGTGGCTGACTTGGGGCAGCTGGGGAGGGTGAGAAGGGTCCAGGAGGGAGGGAGGTGCTGCCCTAAAGTCCAGAGCGGAGCAGGGCAGGGGCATGGCTGTGATGGGGGAGACAGGGACGAGAGATACCCAGCCTGGAGGCTTCCGGATGATTCTTTTTTTTTTTTTTTTTTTCTCCCACTGAAATATTAACAGATCTTATCATTTGTTAAGAAAAGCTCAAAACATTATTTTTTAATATAAATTTTTCTTGTATTTGAAGTATGGACGCCTAATTCAAAAAAGGCAGTTTGGGCCAAGCAAATCTGCCCTGTGAGCGCTGGATTTAGCTCTCCAAAGACCCTTGTGTGACCTGTACTTTGGTTATGAGACAGGACTCACCCCGTGGTTAGTCAGCAAGTATTCCTGGCCTCTTGGATCCACGGGGAGCAGGAGAAGAGTAGGTCCCCTGAGTTCATGGAAGGGTCTGTCTGAACAGACCTTTCATTCTCTGCCCATTTTTTTTATGGCGGTAGAATACACGTAACATAAACTTAGCATTCCTAGGTGCGCGGCTCAGCGGCACCAGGTGCGTTCCCGGTGAGGCACGATCTCAGTTCTCATAGAAGCTTCTCATCTGGTGAAGCCAGAACTGTCCGCATTAAACAAGAACCCCCCCCAATTCCCCCTCCTCAGCCCCCTGGCAACCACCAGTCTCCTCCTGTCTCTAGGAGTTTGATGCTCTGGGGACGCTGTGTTAGGTGGGATAGTGCAGCTTCTGTTCTCTGTCTGGCTTATTTCACCTGCACAATGCCCTCCTGATGTGTCTCAGGCGCTATGCGTTCATCACCCAAGCTGCAGCATGGGCCACAGTTTCTTCCCTTTCGAAGGCTGAAGAATATTTCATTGTATCCCCATGCCCCATCTGCTTTATCCACTCGTCTTTCAGTGGACACTTGGGCTGCTTTTACCTTTCGGCTGTTTGCATGCTGCCGACACAAGCTTCACCGTACAAATAGGTTTGAGTCTCGGCTTTCAGTTCTTTGGGGGTATATACCCAGAAGTGGAATTGCTGGATCGTATGGTAATTCTGTTGAATTTGGGGGGCGGGGGGGACTGGCTTATTCTCTTAGCACTTTTGCCTGCTTTCTCTACTTAAGAACGTGCACTTAGAACTTGGGGGACATCAGCATCATTTGGGATAGCAGTGCTTCGAATCCTTTCTCAGACTACATTTTTTCAAAAGCAGAACATGGAGGAAACCGTTGGGCCCATATCTGTTTGTCTGTTCTTGTCCTGTAGCGATGAGGACGATGATTAAGATACTGACTCAAATGAGCATTGCATGCTCGCTTTGTCTCCAGTACTGTTCTCCACACTTCTGCATATTTTAAATAATGTTATGTTCATAATCATTCCATGAGGATTATAGTCCCGGTTTTACAGGTGAGGAAACCAAGCCCCAGAGAAGCATAAACAATGCTGGGACAGACAGGCTCATTGAATTCAGCATCCCTGTCACAAAGGAGGGAAAAGAGGCTGAAGACGGGATACCCAAAGTCACAGCGTTATGCTGTGACCGACCCGGCTGAGCTCACAGGCTTCCAGACGTCTGGAATCCCCTGGCCCCACGCTCTCGCCGCCTCAAAGACAGGATTCCATTCATTCATTTTGTTTATCCTGTTGATCCAAGCGAAACCCCTTCTGAAAGGCTGCCGTGCCGCATCGGGATGCAGCTGGATATTCCTGGTCCTCTTCCTGATAATTACCGGGGCAGGACTTAGCTGAAATATGACGGGGGAGAGGATTATGGGTTTGGCTCTAGGATTTTGTGAAAACACATGGAAGTAGCACATTAATATTAGTCAAGGGCTGAATGGGCCTTTTTAAGAAGTTGAGATAAACTTTTTGGCAAAATCAGGTTGCCCTGAGAAGCATTCAGTTGACTGTGGAGTGGCTCAAAAAACTATACTTTTTCTTTCCTGTTCAGTTTATTTAGATAGTAAAAATCTGGAGTCTGTATCCCCCACGAAGTTGCACCCCTGAAGTTATGAGTTTGACCATACATATGGCGGGCCTGTGTTTTTCATTACATTCCCTTACTCGTTTGGTCTTGCAGTTAGTCCATGTTACATGTTTCTCTTGTGTTTTTCTTGAACTTCATGAACTCTGGCATTTCATTTCGGGGATGTATATCCAAGGGAAAAGCAGCCTTCCTTTGATCTTCCTTAGGACACCATTATGTTTAACCTAAGAAAGATTAGGGAGTTGCCATTCAATGCTGAACAAACACAAAACTCGGCTGCAAAGATGGTGGGTGCTTAATCTATTTACAACATCGACTCCATTATGAACTAATTCCACATCAAGCAGACTCTGAAAAGCATTCTTTGGAATGGAATTCCCATCTGCTTTGGGAGGCTACATGCATATGGTCCAGAGTACTGAACGTATTGGCCTCACAAAGAAATCTATTTAGCATGAAATACTTAAACTGTAGAGGGTTTTTAAACTTTGAAATCATTGTCAGTGTTGGTTCCCCCACATGGCTGTCAAGTTGTACTTTCTCTGAACTGAACAGCAGTTTCTGGAAAGCACCCTTGCCTTCTCCTGGTATTTATAATAACATCTGCTCAACAGTGGTGAAACAAGTCAGCTCCAGTCTTTGGACAAACAATCCTCCGAGCCGGGG
This sequence comes from Mirounga angustirostris, assembly GCF_029215605.1. Lineage (NCBI taxonomy): Eukaryota > Metazoa > Chordata > Mammalia > Carnivora > Phocidae > Mirounga > Mirounga angustirostris. The sequence continues at coordinate 121,528,543 of NW_026991714.1, forward strand.
TGAACTCAGAGGAGCAAAGAGCTGCCACTTGGCCAGCAGCTGGAAAACCAGACTGCTCAGCTCCCCTCCGCTCCCTTTCCAAAATGGGCTTCAGAACTCGGCCCACCTTTTAAACAGCTCTTTAAAGCAACGTGCAGGTCTAATTGTGACATATATTTTTTTTTTTCTAGCCCTAAAATGAGGAAGGAAGAACAAAACAAAATCAAGTGTTAGCCTGTCAGGATTTTCAGTTCCCTGTCACGCCCAAGACATTGATGGAGATTTATTTTCCTAATGAAGACTCCAATGGTAATGGTGGCACTTGCTAGAATCAGTTAGGACTAAGTGGTGTTTAATTCACAGCGAAGCGACAATCTGACTGGACTGAGATTAGTTCCAGCTTTTAGCTATCATTTATAGGTCACCAGGCGGCTAACAACCTCAAATGAGGGACCATTATCTTTTGACAAGATGAAGCATTTTTCGGGGGGGATGGGAGGAGGGGGTGGGGTGCTACGCAGAAAGCCAGCTTAATACTCTCTCTGGGAATTATTTCATTTCTAATAGAGCTCCACAGCCACTTACTCAAAGGAACCACACTTGTGCATTCCAGTCAGGTCTGCTGAAGGCAAAGGAGGAAAAGACTTTCCTTATAGCCGTTCGTTGATCTACTCAGCAACTAGAGGCAAGCCTCTTCTTACCACGCCCTGCTTTATTGAACTTCATGGGTACTGCGTTTTTTACATTTGAAGGTTTGTGGCAACCCTGTGTCGAGCAAGTCGATTGGCACCATTTTTCCAACTGCATTTGCTCACTTTGTGTAATCACATTTTGGTCATTTAAAACTTTTTCATTTTTATTATTCTATTTCTTATGGTAATGTGTGATCAGTGCTCTTTGATGTTACTATTATAACTGTTTTGGGGTGCCATGAATTGCGCCCATATAAGACAGCAAACTTAATAAATGCATGTGTTCTGACTGCTCCACCCCATCTCTCTCCCTCTCCTCAGGCTTCCCTATTCCCTGAGACACAACAATATTGATATCAGGCCAGTTAATAACCCTATAGTGGCCCCCAAGTGGAAGGAAGAGTTGTGCATCTCTCATTTTATCTTTTTATTTAAAAAAAATTTTTTTAATTAACATATAATGTATTAGTTGTTTCAGGGGTACAGGTCTGTGACTCATCATTCTTACACAATTCACAGCACTCACCATAGTACCTACCCTCTCCAGTGTCCATCACCCAGCCACCCCATCCTTCCCACCCCCCACCACTCCAGCCACCCTCAGTTTGTTTCCTAAGATTAAGAGTCTCTTATGGTTTGTCTCCCTCTCTGGTTTCGTCTTCTTTCATTTTTCTCTCCCTTCCCCTATGATCCTCTGTCTTGTTTCTCAAAGTCCTAGTATCAGTGAGGTCATATGATACTTGTCTTTCTCTGATTAACTTATTTAACTTAGCATAATACCCTCTAGTTCCATCCACGTTGTTGCAAATGGCAAGATTTCATTTTTTTTTGATGGCTGCATAATATTCCATTGTGTGTATATACCACATCTTCTTTATCCATTCATCTGTTGATGGACATCTAGGCTCTTTCCATAGTTTGGCTATTGTGGACGTTGCTGCTATAAACATTGGGGTACAGGTGCCCCTTCGGATCCCTACATTTGTATCTTTGGGGTAAATACCCAGTAGTGCAGTTGCTGGGTCGTAGGGTAGCTCTAGTTTCAACTTTTTGAGGAAGCTCCATAGTGTTTTCCGGAGGGACTGCACCAGCTTCCATTCCCACCAACACTGTAGGAGGGTTCCCCTTTCTCCGCATCCTCGCCAACATCTGTCATTTCCTGACTTGTTAATTTTAGCCATTCTGACTGGTGTGAGGTGGTATCTCACTGAGGTTTTGATTTGGATTTCCCTGATGCCGAGTGCACATCTCTCATTTAAATCAATAGCTAGAAATGATTAAGCATAGTGCGGAAGACACGTCAAAAGCCGAAAGAGGCCGAAGGCTAGGCCTCTTGAGCCAGTTAGCCCCGTTGTAAATGCAAAGGAAAAGTTCTTGAAGGAAATTCAAAGTGCTACTCCAGTGAACACATGATAAAGAAAGCAGAACAGCCTCATTGCTGATACGGAGAAAGTTCTAGGGGTCTGGATAGAAGCTCCAACCAGCCACAACATTTCCTTAAGCTAAAGCCTGATCTGGAGCAAGGCCCTAACTTTCTTTAATTCTGTGAAGGCCGGGAGAGGTGAGGAAGCTGCAGAGTTTGAAGCTAGCAGAAGTTGGGTCGTGAGGGTCAAGGAAAGAAGCCATCTCCATAACGTAACAGTGAAGCAGCCAGTGTTGATGTAGAAGCTGCAGCAAGTTATCCAGAAGATCTTGCTAAGATAATGAAGGTGGCCGCACTCAACAACAGATTCTTCCATGTAGAGAAAACAGTCCTGTATCAGAAGACGATGCCATCTAGGACCTTCATAGCCAGAGTCGAGTCAATGCCTGGCTCCAAAGCTTCCAAGGACAAGCTCACTCTCGTTAGGGGCTCATGCAGCTGGTGACTTAAAGTTGAAGTCCATGCCCATTTATTCTACCAAAAATCCTAGCGCTCTTAAGAATTAGGCTAAGTCTGTACTCACCAAGCCCGCAGTATCTCTGAGGTATGCCTGTGTTCCTCGAGGGAGGCACTGTGGGAGCGTGTATTGGTGGGGTTCCCTGGAGGGAAGGCTAATATTCAACCTGCACGCACTGGTGTGGCAGTTCTAGGTTTATAATAGCCATTCTCCCCTGTGATGGGGTAAAGCCTCTATTCTGATTGGCTGGTGTCAGGGCCGTACTGATCATTAAATATTCAAAATAACAGCCTTGCCTGGAGCAATGTTTTTTTTGTGGAGCCTATTTTTTTTTTCCTCCAAGATAATCTAGTTTTAAGTGAAATTGTCTCCCTTACATCATTAGAATGTCCCCCAAATTAGCTGAAAGCGGTCACCCTTCCGTTAATTATAAGCAAGATGATGTGATGTTCCAAGAAAGTAGCGGTTTGGGTGTAGGTCCAGTGTGACTCAGAAGGTTAGGAGTCTCGCTCGTCCATAGCTGAGCAGGTGACACCTGTCAACCCCCAACAGGGAGGGCCCAGGGGTCCCCACCCTGCAGCAGTCTGAAAGCACTGGAAGAATGGTGGCCCTGCCACGACTGTACATATTGGCTTTGACACTGTGCCTGACACGGTGGTAACGGACCTGTTTTCCTTCCTCCTGACTTCGAGACCCCGCCCCTTTCTTCTTTCTCGGTCTTGAGCAAGTGGAAGGCAGTCTTCTAGCTGTTTTTCTCCTATTTAGTGAGTCTTGGAAGGAAAAGAGTCTGCTTTTATCTGCTTTTGGAACTAGAATATCAGATGTACCAGTCTGATGTAATACTGGAAGCTTCCATGTGTTGAGTACTGGCCAGGCCTCAGATATTGTAAAGGTGCTTTCCATACATGATTCCATTCAGCCCTCACCTTAATCCAGTGAGGGAGGCATTATCGTTCCCAGGATGCAGATGAGTCTGAGGCATGACCAGGGGTACAAATCCACGCCTGCTGCTCTGGGGCAGCCTGGGGTGATCCCACAGGTGTTAACTCTGTCCTAAAGGAGCTTACAGTCAGTTGCGAAAACAAGCCACACCCGTTATCGCTACAAGGTGAAACAAAGTATAGCAATATTTCTCCAACTGGATCTCTTAGTTTTATTGTTATGAACCTCCAATGTTGATTTATTTTTATAAATTATTTCAATATGCACAAATACAAATCTTGCATAAGTTCCTTACACTGCTAGTATTTTGGTACATTTCTTTATAGACCCATGTATTTTGGGGCTAATTTTATATAGATTTGTATATGATTTTTTGGGATTGTGTCTCATATTAGCATTTTCTGGTATCAGTAACAAAATGTTAAATTGATATATTTTCATCCTTTGCACCGATATAGGGATTTTGCCATATATTCAACCATTCCCCTCTACTTGGGCATTTAAGCTGTTTCTGATTTGTACCATTATGAAGCACGCTGTCATGTACATTTTTGTACATGAACCTTGGGCTGCCTTTCTGATCATTTCCTTGGAGTTAATACTCAGGAATGAAATTACTGGGTCAAAGGGCACAAACATTTGTTAGGGCTCTTAATGTATCTCTCCAGGAAGGTTGTATTAGTATGTTTGCATCTGATATTGAAGGATCACTTTGGGGCCTACGAGGTGTCAGGAGAAAGTGGCATCTGAACCAGAACTTCAAGGGTGGGCAGAGCTGTTACCAGTGCAGGTGGGTGGAGGCATTTCGGGCGGGTGATAACATGCCCAGACTCAGGGAGGAGAGTACAAGGTGCCTGGGGAAATGGCGAGCATTCTGATTGAGTGCTGTGGCTCTCCACCTTTTAGGTATTGAGCACACTTAGAATGTTAAAATTCGGGGGGAGAACATAAAATGTTCAAAATAGGCAACAACTCAGCAATAACGCCAAGACAGTCACCATTGTGGTATAATGTTATCTCTATGTCCCAAAGCATCACCATTATTGTACCATTTCTTGCTCCCCCTGGTTCTGTGTTTAGAATAGAACTGTTTGTTGATCTCACCATGGTCTCACGTAGTCTCAGGACGATGTTCTAGAAGGCACGCTGTTTGGTGTTGGCCTGGAGCCATACTGGTTGCTACTATCATTCCCTACTTGACCATCAGCTCCATGCCCCTCATGACAGTCTTCCCACTGGTGGAATAGCGTGGTGGTCAAGAGAAGTTAAGAAGGAAGAACCCAGACTGCCTGGGTTCAAATTCCAGCTCTACCACTTATTGGTTGTGTGGCCTTTTGCAAGTTACTTCACCTTTGTGCCTCCACTTCTTCAACTGTAAAATGGGGTTGATGTTACCTACCTTTCTTTATAGGATTATCTTGAGGATTAAATGAGTTAATACACATAAAGCATTTGAAACAATGCTGTACAAAGAATAAGGACTTTTAATAAGCTTTAGCTCTTATTATTTGTTATGTTAGCCTCAGTTTGGCCCACTGGCTAAGATTTGGCAGCACATGTATGAAAGGTTTATGGCTGAGTGGGATGCTGTGCCATTCCCTCCACGGAGACCCAGAGGACTAGGAACGGCCTCCTTCCCAGCTCAGCGCACAGCTACAATGAACAGCTATGTGTCAAAGGTGAAATGTTTTTATTTGGGTTCATCACAGAGATTGAATAGAGTCTTATGACACTCATCCGTATAAAATGCCGTAAAAGTGGTTGCAGGCATAAATAAGAATGACTCTCACTATTCTATTTTATAATGCACAGTCCTTTTTGATTACAAATAAGTATATGAAGTTAAGCTGCAGAAATAGTCTAGTTTGATTTCAGCAATTTCTAAAAATTGAATTATAAAATTAAAGACTCATAAAAAAGATGCTTTTTAAATGGAACCAGCCACCTTGAAAAATGTCCCGAAAAACATGGTTAAAACTTAATACTTCAAAAGATAACAAAATAAAAAATGTTGCTTGTTGGCCTGACTTTTCAGGACCCAGACCTCTGGGGGCTCCGGGCCTCGGTGAAGTAACCTAACAAGCCGCTCGGATCAGTGTCAGATGCAAACAAAACCATCTTGATTTCGGTCTATAAACGGAGACAGGATTCCCTCACTGCCGGATGACCTGAAAAGAAGCTTTTGCTTCCACTATGCATTTGGCCTCACAATCTTCATTGACAAGTAATTCTGAAAAGGAAACAGAATGTTAAGAGAAATAAGTAAGTTAGGGTTTCTCAGCCTTTGCCATTTAGAACCACCCGATCCTCTGTCATCGGGGACTGGCCAGTGCCCGGCGGGGTGGGCAGCCTTCCCGGCCTCTACCTGCCCCGGGTCCGCGGCAACCCCCAGGGGTGCCAACCATCCTACCGAGAGCAAAACTGCCATCAGTTGAGAACCACTGGTTTAAATCAATAGAATCTAAGTCAGTAAGAAGAAATTACTGTGTTTTGTTTTTAAAGATTTTATTTATTTATTTGACAGAGAGAGAGAGAGCGAGAGAGGGAACACAGGCAGGGGGAGTGGGAGAGGGAGAAGCAGGCTTCCCGCGGAGCAGGGAGCCCGACGCGGGGCTTGATCCCAGGACCCTGGGATCATGACCTGAGCCGAAGGCAGACGCCTAACGACTGAGCCACCCAGGCGCCCGAAATTACTGTGTTTTAAATGGTCAAGACAGATCGGACTACTGGCAAGTAGAAACCAGTGTACGTGTGCATTAACAAACGAAGTATGAGACTAGGGACAAATAGAGACCTTACATCTGTGCTCTTGTGGTTGTGACTATGTTACCCTCCACAAAAACATCTGTATTATTTCCAGTACGAGCCGAAGGAAGAGACTTTAAATGCCTGGACTGTCCCTTCTCCACTTGGCAAAATGGGCTTTACCTCCTTGGTGAAACCATCCTCAGCCATCGGATCCTATGCTCATCTGTTCCTATCTCTATAAAAGCTTGTCTTTCATAATAATTTACTTATTCATATGTCTGCTTGTCCCCAGGCCAGGAACTGTTCGTGGGTAAGGAATCAAGCCTTGGTCATCTCAACACCCTGATTCCTAGCCCGTAGTAGATGCTCAATAAATCCCTCGAATGAAAGAATGAAGGTACGACTTCTGGGCACACAGGCAAACCTCCCATCTAGACTCCCATTTATGACTAAGGTGATTGAGGAAAATTTAAGGGAGAGGTTATGTGATGCAGGCCTTAAAGAACAAGTAAAGTTTTGATAGATACAACATGGGCAAGGGAACAGCATTGGCAAAGGCTTCCTGGCAGGTAAGGGCAATACCTGTGGGGGAGCTGTGGGCACTAGCTAGTTTGGGTGAAGTTCAGGGTTAATGTGGACCTATACTGAGCCCAGATTTGGGGATCTGTGGATGCGAGGAGTTAGCTTGCAGGATGGTTTGGGACAAGAAAGTGTGAAGGTAGGAAGATCAGTCAGATATGCTGGCTATTATCCTGACCCACATTGTTAAAGGTCTGAGGGGTTTCTCCTAGAATTCCTGAAACCAAAATTTTTTTCAAACCAGGAAGTTCTGCCTATAATTTGTGACACCCTAAGAATGTCGTTCTCATCACAACACACATCACTTTAAATTTCCCACAGGCTGAAGGGTTGCAACACCACAACTGCTAAATAGGTCAAGGCAAGAACCAACTTGGGTGACTGACCATAAATCACACACAAAAAGCCAGGACACGAGGCCAAGGACTCCTACCGGTAAGGAGTACAGGAGCACGGCCACGAAGAGCAGCAGGATCAGCAGGAATAGCAGGCCGATGATGACCCACTTAAATCGGCGCCACACGATGAACTTCATGGTCTTACACGGGTTGGTGAACCAGAGGAAGGAGGTTTCTGGTCGGCTGCAAAAATTGCAAAGAAATGGTTTTACCTACCCAACTCGGGTAGGACAGATACTTCACCTCAGAACCTAACACAGTTTAAAGAACAGTTAATAACATTGATAAAGTCAAGAAAAGATATTATTCCCCTTAGGTGGCTGAGAAAGAGTCTTTAACATTTTATGGCCCCCTAAGATACTGAGGACACTCTGGACTTTGGTTTTATGGGAAAGGAGAAAGGTTAAAATGAAGCTGGCTCACCAAGCTCTCCATCCCCCACCCCTATTAAGTGCAAAATTAAGACAACACTGAATCCATTCCACTAAGCATATTGGAAGGGGGGCTTTCAGACTGCAGGTGTTTGGGGATCAGACATTGTAGAGAACAAAGAGGGCCTCTCACTTCGGTGGGTCCAGCTTGGGGTTCATGTTGGGTTCATCTCGTCCCTTCCCGGCTGGCCTCTCGTCCACCTCGTTCTCATTGAGGATTTCCAATGTCATCTCCACTTTCCCCTTCAGTAAAGCAGAACAGGTTAAACACATGACATCACGTTTCACAAATATTTTCATTTCAACCCAAGGAGTATTCCCTGAGCAATGATTTTTATTCTTGTAAAACAATCCTTAGATTGCCTTAAATTTTCCTCAAGAGATTTCATCGCATTTCCTCTTCCATGTGTTTCTGAACCGACCCATTGTGGGAAACTGAGAGGACAAATAGCTTTCCCTCTCGCTGCTCCCTGCTTTTCATTCTCTGTGCCCCATCCTCTAACTTTCTCATATCCATCTCCTTGCCTTCTCACACACTGTCCTTTGTAACTTTATTTGGACCAGATTAACCTAAATACTGCTAATAACAATATGGAACACTTACTGAGCATTAACTGTGGGCTCCGAGGGAGCCTCCATGCTTCCTGCTTAACCATGCTCGCCCCACCAGGGCACTCCATGGGTACTCAGTGTATACTAGCTGAATATACGGAAGAACGAACACATGAATGCTACGTCTGTGTTCATACAGGTTCCTAAGGGATGCCCTGGACACCGTTTAAGGCTTCTACGTGGATAACCCCATGTGATGCTCACAGCAACCCTATAAAGCAGGTACTGTGATGACCCTCATGTGCACTTGAGGATGCTGAGGCCAAAAGAGGTCTAGAAAGTTGCCCACTTTTATGGCCAGGCTTGTCACGGGCTTTCTAGGACCCCGGAATGTCCGCTAGGTCACCAGCAGTCTGAGGACCCCAACCCTGACAACTGGCTCCGCGGTGGAGCCGGCTGACTCCTGTACGGACGAGTCAGACAAAATGAGGGTCTGACTATGGCAAGTCGCTGCATCTCTCCCAGTCTATTTTGGGGGTTGTTTTTTATTTTACCTAGTTCAGTAGTAGTAGTTTTTAAATAAAATTTAAAAAAATTTTAACTGAAGCATAGTTAACATATAATGTTATATCCCAGCCTGTTTCCTGAATCTACAAAATGGAGATAATGTCTACTCTCTGGAATTGTCAGTAGAACTAAGTGAGATTATCTATAAACTACTCTTTAGTGGTAGACAACAGATACGTGGTTTCCTGGGCCAGGAGTGGAGGGAATAGTAGACTGCACAGGGCACAAGGAAACTTCAGGAGCAATGGGAATGTTCTGGATCTTGATTCTGGTGGTGGTCTCAGGAGTGTCTCTATCAGTCAAAACTCATGCAATTGTGCACTATAAATAGGTGCAGTTTATTTTATGTAAATTATACCTCAAAATTGTTTTAAAAAACGTAAGGCACTTAGCATGTTGCCTATCTCCTAATCAATGATCTAGGATGTTAGCTGTTCTTAATAGCAATACTACATGATGAATGAGGTAGTCTTCTGTGACATGCATGGCAACCTGGACTTCTGCTTCTCTGTCACAGTCTACCTGGGAGTTCTCCAGACTTGCTTATAAGTTTCGGCCTTTGTGTCCAGTGGCTGTCAGGGCTCCCTGCTTCCTCCACCATTTTAAATTTATTTTTTTTAAACAAAAAGAGTTTGAATTTGAAGTTCCTTTTTCTGTATTGAATTGTACTGAAAGCTCAGAATAACTTAGCCTTCCCGGTGAAGGAGGGTCCTCAGGAAATAGTGTAGCCACCCAGGGTCCTAGCTTTTCTACCATTCCAATCCCTCCACCTTCCACACAACCCCGAACATACGCTCACGGCATCTGCCACCTTCTCTTGTGATCCCAGTACAAACCATTCCTGTAACTTAAGGTCTCACCAGCTTAACACTTCCTTATCTTATCTGGCATCAACTGAGAGAGGGCAGAGCCTAAACGACAAAAGGAATGAATGACCCCGAACTGGGAAATAGTCATACAGCCATCACACGGGAGCCATCTTTATCTGCATAGCACGGCCACCAGCCTTTCATGGACTTCTGCTCAAACAATGAGGCAGTTTTTGCTTTAAGGGGGTTCATGGCTTTGAGGTCTGGAATCATGTCCAAACTGCATTTCTCTGATGATTTTGCTGGAATGATGGTGCGATGCAAGTCAAGTTCCAGGAAACCTAGCCAAGGAAACAATTAGACCCAAATAAGCTTCAATGGATCAGCCGTTGTTCACAAGTGAACAGAATGTTCTTGTCAGAGGAGAGGCAGACAGTGATTTTGAGCAGGTGATGGGTAAGTTAGAGAAAGGGATCCTGGTAGACATTTAAAATTCCTTCCAGATAGGATGGAAAGTGGTAGAAGAAATGTCTGTCCACCGCTCTGCATCTCACAGAGGGTGACACGGTTTATTTCTCAAAGATACAAACATAAACAGAGCTCTTCTACAAGCTCAAAAGAATTAAACATCTATAGACTAGATGTCCACTAAACGCAGATTTGGAATGTGCTCATAGTGGTCTCAAGCTCCCCTGAACAGAAGCACTGTGAGCGCGCAGGCTACGTGTGCTTGTTTAGGAGTCGTATCTTGCGAAAGGTGAACATTGAAGCTTTTTACCTTCAACTTAGGAGGGGGTTGGTAAATTGATGAGGGGGTTTGGGGAAGAGCCAAAGAACCCCAGGGAAGGCAAAGGTCTGCATATAAAGAGTGGGAAGGAAAACAGAGCAGCCCAATGAGGCAGACCCAGGGCCTGGGAGAGGGGAATTCAGAAGAGTATTATGTTATTGTGGTGGTGATGGGGCATGTGTACCAAGAAAGGGAAGGGCCCAAGGTGGGGGCTGTTTAACAAGTGCCTTTAACCACAGAGGAGGATGGACCCGGGGAAAGAACAAGGGCTGGTGACATTAAGGGATTGAGAGCAGCTCAGAGGAGGAGGGAGCCAATTCCAATGTGCTGAGGAGACAAAGTGGGTAGTCTGGATGTGGAGACAGGGCTGAGGCATTCCCTTGTGGAAACAGAGTGTTCATGGCAAGACAGGAGCTGGTGCAAGAGCCTCCTTGGGGAACCTTGAAGGTGGGTGGGGCCTGCAGAAAAGGGTGATGTTCACTGTGCGAAATTTTCAGAGGGCTTGAGACAGCAAGCAGGTAGGCCGCACTGCCCAGAGGACATCCAGGCAGTGAGTGTGCCCCAACCCTTAATTATCCACGGTACTGGAGATTTAAATCATTGATTCCGGATTTTAACTGATTTCACTAATTCCAAGTAAAATTTCTTAGAGAAAAGTATCCAAATGTAAGCCCTACCCAAATAGTCATCCAGAGAAAACTTGTCATTATCCCATATCTGAATGATGAGTCTGGGTGGGATCCGAAATTCAGTTTGGTCAATACTCCAGAAATGCTCCTAAAATGACAAGAGAAACAGAAAAACCAAATGACAGGGACTACTGGACTCTGAAACCTTCCCCTCGGGTCCATTGAAACCCCAGCATCAGGGCACGGGGCCTTTGTTCTCCTCGGCAACCCACCTCTACTACCCTCTCCCCCCTTGCCCTCAGTCCTCTACCCCATGGTACGGGAAATCTCAGGGCCACCAGCTAGGTGACAAAAAGGTTGTCCCAGGCAATTCCCAAACAGGAGGTTTCCCACCTGCCATGTTCCTATCGGTGTGACTCCCTGCTTCCACTCCTGGGGTTTGGGGAGTGATTGTATCTGCCCTCTCCCCCACCCCAGACCACTATGGCCTGCTCAGATTAACCTCCCAAAGCCAGGCTGTTCTAGGCCAGCCCACGCTAACACCTGCTGGGGTGTCACATTTGCTCAGTGACCTTCTACCCCCCAACATGGATGTCTGAGCACACTTTTCTCACATGGGGGTGAGGAGACTGGGGTTCAGCTTTCATGTTTTATCAGCGCAGATTTAAAATGTCCTGACATTTTTGGCTTTTAAAAATATTGCTGTGTTTTACATGCTTTGGTCAACCCAGATTCCTCATTCTAAAGTTAGGTGGAGGGAGGATTGGGTAAGGGTCCTCCAAGTTCTCACCTCTGGTCTCTGCCTCTGCCCGAACAATATTAGCCAAACATAATAACACCTCCACAGCCTAATTACACCTACATGCCTCGGGCCCCAGCAGAATGGGATTCCCCCAGTGTTTCATGAATTCAAAGGAAGATGGTTGGGTTGTTTCTTGTTTTTCTTTCCCTTTTTCTTTTTCTTGGAGCGGGGAGAGGGAGAGAGAGAATCCTAAGCAGGCTCCACGCCCAGGCAACCAACTTGGGGCTCGATCTCACAACCCTGAGATCATGACCTGAGCCAAAATCAGGAGTCAGACTCTTAACTGACTGAGCCACCCAGGCGCCCCTGTTTCTTGTTTTTCAGATGACATTCCAGAAATGTTGCCCGTTGCAGGGCTCGGGGGCCCTGGCTCTGAGGGGCTAGGAAGCCCATTCTGCTGTTGGCTGGCCTCACTGACTATCCTGTGTGGGGTCACCTCCAGGTGGCACGCAGGGCACTGAGAGGTCCAACACTAGATGTGGGTAGGTAGGAAAGGCCTACCTGACTCTAAATCCCTCACCTTCTCACTGGTCTGCCTCACCATCTGGACGTGTGCTTGATTTGACATCAGGTTGAGCCTGTGTCTCTAGAAAGTGCCCTTTGAAGGCATTTATCTCACTTGGCACGGAAAATTGCTCCCTACACCTGCAGCACTGAGTAGGGCCAGCAGAGGGTAGGGTCTGGCTAGGTGGGACATGAGGCAGGTGCATTTTGATCAGGTGTGGCGAGAGGAGGTGAACAGGCAGAGCTGGGAAAAGTTTATAGAATGTGGGAGAGCAGGAATGGGACAGGGGATCTATAAAAGACACCTCTCATTATTGCCTGCCCAGATTTCAGGCCCCCTTTTTGGGGAAAAAGCATCCAGATTTTCCTTGGGGACTCTTCTCCAGTCCATGCAGGTTGGGAAGAACGGACTCTGTTCCTAACTCCAGAGCTGGGCCAGTCTGAGCACTGCATCCCAGGCCACGTTGGTTGGTTCAGGGATGGGAACGTGACCCCAAACACACAGAGACACCAAGGCCCAATTCCAGAACTCTGGTTGGCACCATCCGGGGTTAGTTCTCTTTCTGCTGAGATTGCTGGGAGGCCAGGATGTGGGCTGGGGCTGTGGGCAGCCATTTTGCCTCACCAGGGAATGAGGTCCATAGGAGAGGACAGAGAGAGGGGTGGAGAAAGTGAGAGCAATTCCTAAAGACAGCAGTTCAACCTGGGATCCAACATTCCTAAGCCAGCCAAACCTGGACTTTTCAGTAATGTGAACTAATAAATCACTTTTTTGATATAAGCCAATTTGAGTTGAGTTCTGTAACTAGAGTCTTACTAATTAAGACCATGAGGGCCTTGAACCTTCATGGAAGTGCTTCTGAAGGAGGTAAAGCAGATGCTAAGGTTTAATAAAGAAGGTAAAAGGGAAATTTCACCTACTTTAATATCTTGCCTCTGTTTGGTTAATGAGTCAAACAGTTCTGCTTATCATGGGAAGAAATCAGTCTCCCTGTGACATCAAAACATACTTGGGTGGTTGCGTATGTGAACACAAGATCCTCAGGTTTACCCTTTACTAAATCCTATACCCTGCTGCCCACGTTAGGGAAGGACAATTGTGTTTCTGGTCCTTCCGAATTGCACAAAGAGCTGTCTTAGCTTTGTGGCCCTAGGCAAGTATCTGCACCTCTGTGGGTCTCAGGTTCCCCACCTGCACCGAGAGGGAGCCAGACTCATGACCTCGGAGGCTCTGAGCAGCTCCTACATTCCCTCTATCTGGCGAAGCAGACCCAGGACACCCACCTCCCACAGGCATAGATCAGAACTCACTTTTTTAGCAACGATACAGAGTTGTTCAGCTGGGAGGTAGTCAAATGGGAAAACAAATCTCCAGTTAAAATTCCCTTCACCATCCAAGGACCTGTAATGGACATCTGTTTTCTGTTTGTTTTCTTCATTGCCAGGAATCCAGCTGAAAAGCAGAAGCAAACAGACTTTAGCTTCATGTGATTGACAAGTAATCTAGCCGCAAAATTGTGCAGTGATTAGGGGAGTGAAGGGCAGGAGAATTAATGCACTTTTCTTGGGCAGGTTCCAGTTATCTACAGAGCTGGGGGTGATTTATGAAGGGGAGGTACTCTGTTGCATCCAACACTGGTTGTAGCCAAATAAAATATAATTCCTCTAAAACCAAAGCAGGAAACCCTTTAGACTTCAGTTAGCGGGGATAAGGTGACATTTTCTGGAAAATATCAACAACTTATCTTCTATTTTGGGAACGCTGAAGCTTGCTGGCTATGATGCTAGTCTTCCTAACTATCAGTGTCTGTCATCACTGCTGATAGGCTTAATGAATATGAGTTAGTTCAAAATTTTAGCATTTCCTCTTCCATATTTTACTTAAGCAAACAAAACAGGCATGACTCAAGTCATCTTACGGCTTCCTTTTTTTTTATTATTCTTAAATTCACTATGATCGCATTAATAAGACTAGCAAGGGAGATGTAAGCTGTTATTTCCATGTGCATATCAACAAAAATTCATTTCCATAAACAATTTAACATCTTAACTTTTGACATTTGAAAAGTTTTCTGTGGCTTGTGCCTGGCAGGTAGTAGGCCTATTGAAGGAATGAATGAACGTTGGGGGGAAGAAGCTGATGTCACATCTGCCTGCTATTGGGAAGGGGCCTGTTTAGGAACTAGGAGAACGCTGGATTTTAGACTGGTAAAGTGGCAGAGGGCATGGTTCTCCACACTGATGGCCCATGAGAATCCCATTGCAATTGACCGTGGAGTTTTAAAAAAAAGACATACCTGGACCCCCCAGATAGGAGGCAGGCCTGGCTATGAACTCACTCTGCCACTTACCATTCTGGGCTTCCTCTCCCATCTGTAAATGAGGTTAACAACATGTGCTCCCTTCCCATGGTCAACATGAGGACAGCATGGAAGATGGTGACTTAGAAAGACCAGAATGGAAAGGGCGAAATCCTTAACTGTGTTACCGATCATCTGACGTACTCAGCATGCCTTGTTTTATTCTTCCCAACAACTACATAACTAGCTCCATTTTACAGATGAGGAAACTGAGGTCCAGACAGAATAACGTCCCCAAGGTCAAGGTCACACAGCCAGTAAAGGACAGAATTAAGTATTAATGAAGAAGTTGGTCTGACTCCAAAGTCCAGTCCTGTTCTTCTGCTTCAAGGGACCATGGAGACTACTAGAAAGTCACATGCTAACATTAGATCCTATTATTAGTAGTGGTATTGACATCAATCAACTACAATAGTTGTCCTTTTTGCTAGTTAATTAACTGACTAGCTCGATTAGTTGAAAGGTTCATCTTTATTCGCTTTTAAGCTTTTAAATTAACTGGTGGAAGAGAGTTCACACTCTTTGGCCAGGACCTTGGTGACTTCACCTCCTGACAAGATCCCCAGAGTGCCATCATCCTCCTTCCTCAGACCACTCACCCCTTGAAGCTCTTCACTTTTTTTTCTTGAATCTTTTCACATTTTTATTTTAAAACAAGTTAAACAACGACTCTATGTATTTGTGTACACATATGTGTAACTTTGTATGCATCCGACCTGGGAAGTGCCTTAGCTGTCCCTTATCTTGTGGCAGACAGTAAACACTATGTGTATTAGGGTTAGTAATACTCTAATATCAGCATGCAATGGTGCCAGGCATACTATTTATGCATAATTCATCTTTTCACATATAGTATTTAGATTTTAATTCCAAATAGGACATGGTACTTTAGGTTGTGCTTTTATTCTTTGATTAGAGTTTTCTCTCAGTCCAGGATTCCTTGCGTTTGTTTCTCTGATTTGAAAAAAAAATAATGCTTATGACAGTCAAATAAATTTGCATATATATATATGTAATTAGCTAGGATTAGTTTTCCTTGGGGAATGGTAATAAGATCCTGAAATGGGAAAGAATAATGAAGAACTTGATGAAACATTCCCTGTTTACAGTGAACCCAAATGATAGTAATTATGTCTTCAACAAAGTTTTGATTGAAGGCCACTTGGGATCATAAGGGAAACTTTGTTATCACTTTATGAATATATTAAATTTCAACAAGTCTTGTCTTTTACATATCAAAGAACCAAACTTGGTCTATGTGGAATAGTAATCCTACTAGCTAACTAGTTCATTCTCTGTGTTGGCGTGACTGGCCACAGGGTGCCCGGATGACACATTATTCTGGGTGTGTCCCTGAGGGTGCTTCTGGATGAGATTAGAACCTGGACTGGTAGAGTCAGTGAAGTAGACTGCCCGCCCCGGTGTGGGTGGGCCTCATCCAATCTGTTGAAGGCCTGAAGAGAACAAAAAGCAGAGGAAGGAGGAGTCAGCCTCCAGTTCACCACCAGCTTTCCTGAGCCTCCAGCTTCCAGATGGCAGAACCACGGGACTTCTCAGCCTCCAGAATCATGTGCGCCAATTCCTTTTAACAGACTCCTCTCTCTCCTTCTCCTTCCCCCCACCCCCACCACACACACACTAGTTCTGTCTCTCTGGACAACTCTAATACGCATAGTGTTTACTCTCTGCCAGGCACTGTCCTAAATGCTTTGAGTAACTCAATATTCTGACTATCCCAGAGCAGCAGGTACTATCTTTATCTGCATTTTGCAGATGGGAAACCGCAAGCTCACTAATTTGCCCAGCTGGTAGAGAAAATACCAGGATTTCAACCCAGGTAGTTTGGCTCCAGAGTCTGGCACTTTAATCACTATGCCATTCTGTACTCAACCTCTCTGATCGGGATATAACATGAAACTAACACCAGCATGGATTATTTGGAATTGAATGATACAAGTAACAGGATGATTAACGGCTATGACACTTAATATGTTGGATGCAGGCATTCCATAAATGTTGGTGGAATCAAAGATTTTTTTGGAAATATGCTAAAGTTTCTTTTCCATGGACATTAGCTGCTGGTAGTAAAATATACAGAAACTGAAATTTAAAAAGCCTTTCTTGTGTTTCTAGGGCTAGTTACTCAAGGTATCAAAAAGGAATAAAATGAACTGCATGACTAAAAAGAAAGAACAAGGCTGCTAATAAACTGAACCCACTTTAAAAGAGAAATGTAGAAATATTTATCGGTGCTAATAGTCATTTGATACCTCTGCTTATAAACAAGATCCATACAGATTTCTCTTCTCTTTCTGTTCTCTCTCCCTGTGTCTCTCTGGAGCTTCCTGAGCAGACTGCACAAATGGAATGAAACAGCTTCCCCTTACCAAGGATTCTAGAGAGGACACCTTGAATAATGGTAACTCACGAAGGAGAGAGTCCCTTTCATTCCTTGTCTGTCAAAGGCAAATGAGCATGCTAACCTTACCCTTTGACATAGATGTCACTCATTTCCTCTCCTGTGATGCTCTTCTCATCCAAGAGAACGTCCTTGGTATTCCAGATGATCACACGCAGATAGTATCTGAAAGGAGCACATTTTGAAGGTGGGCTTTTTTCTCTGCTCCTGCACCAAGACCCCAGTCCGATATAGTAGAGTCTCAAGACTACTTACTTTTTGGCTTTCCTGGGGGTGATGTTGAAAGGAGGGCCTGGTGGCCCCAAACTCTTAGGGAAAACATCTACCCACATCTGAAGTTTCCCCTAAATCGTTCAAAAATGAAAAAAGAAATTAAGTTGTATTATAAGTGGCCGAGACTATAACTTTCTTTCATATTTTCTAGGTGAAACTGTTTCTTCAGGCCTGCCCATCTACTAGTCCATATGGAAAGTAAAAAAGTAGAGCAGAGGAGCAAACCGAGATAAATCATCTGTCTTCACTGTCATTTAGGCCACCCACTTCCCACTCTCACCAGGAGTCTCTGATGGCTACATATGCCCACCTTTGTCATAGTCTGAGCGCCCGCTGGCTAATAAAAAGAGGGCTTCCCATCGCTAACCCAACCCCCAACACACACACACACACACACACACACACACACACGCGCGCGCGCGCGCGCGCGCGCGCTCATGTACCCTCTTACAAATGACTTGAAAGTTGGATCCTTCACTTAGAACTCTATTCATCACATTGCCTACTTGTTCTCAGTCCTGATTTTGTGACATCCAAGGGTTTCTCCACTTACCTCCAGATAAAAAATCAAAATAATGTAAAATGGTATTTAATTTATAGAAGAAAGACTTACAACATGGCACTTTCAAAGGAGAGACCCCAAGCAACAGCAAGAACAGTACTGTTCCCCAAAGTTGAGGACACCCTGACATCAGCTGGCTGGTGTCCACCACCTGGGAGGAGGCTTGCAGGAAGGGGAAAGGTGAAAGCCCAAAGAACACTTGTGGTGCCATCTTGGGGAGGTCCTGTCAGGTCTCCCACTGCCACAGACCAGGGCCATCTATCTGACTAGAATGTTCTTCCAGACAAGCTAGGAATGCCATTAACAAACCACATCAGCCATATGAACCAACTTAAATTCCCCAAACTGTTTTTGGATGTTTTTTAGACTATACCTTCAGACTGGTCTTTAAGAAGGTTACCAAGGAAACTAGATTGGCTTCTTATGCACGGTGATCAAAATGAGTTAACTGGAACTCTTGAAAAGGGATAAGTTTTCCTCTGGTCCTGACTCTCCTCTAACTAATCTCTAGGGCTCAAGGTCATGTATCAAGCATGATGCAGAACATGAGGCATCTGGGTGTCTCCTAAGACCCAGCCACAGTCTGTCCACTCCAGTAGGTAGAAGTGATGGGCCCCGGGGGGGGGGGGGGCACAGGGAGGGGAGGTGTGGATTCGTAGAAATCCTCCTCACTTTGTAATTTCTTGAGACTTTATTCAATGGAGGGGTGGGAAGGGAGAGAGGAGAAGGAAAGAGGAGGGCTCTTTGCGGGGAAGGAATAAATAAGAAGAGGATGAAATGAAAACGTGGAACAGAATAAAAGCAAGAAATGAGTGACAAAATAAACTAGTAAGCCCAGGCTACTTGCGGCCACTTTTTAGAGATAAGCTTGTCCACTGCTGTGTGGTCATTGTCAGCAATATTTGCATCCATTAGATTACTATTTCTTTAAGTGTGAGTTCCTAGCCACCTCCATTAGAACCCCTCCAGGGACTTGTTAAAACTCAGATTCCGCCTCCCTACCCCCATCTCAGACCTACTGAATCTGAATCTCTGCAGGCATGGCCCAGGAGTCTTCCTTGTAACAAGCTTCCACGCGGACTATTCTATCATTTGCCATGTCTCTCCTTGCTTTTCAGGAAACTGCTCCCCAGCTCCTGGGAACTGACCCTCCTGCATCACTACCCATGTGGTCCCTGTGATGAGCCACCTGGTGCACTGTGGCTCAGCTTCCTCCCTGGCTCTTTGGTCTCAGACATACCACCTCACCCAAGGGGGGCTGAGCACAGTGCTTCCCCAGCCGCCCACCTGGCCCCGCCCACCAGCGGTGGACAGTTGGGCCAAGCTGGGGCAACCAACCCTTTCCCTGTTTGGAAGTAGATGGGGCTACATTATAACACAAAAACCTTAGAAATGCTCTACAATATTCTGGCACATAGAAAGGTGATCACAGGAAAAGCACAGACTAACAGAGATTCAGAGAGAGAAACAGACAAGAGACGGGGAGAGATCCTGGCCCAAGGTTGTTCTGAGCCATAGTCACCCCTCCTGTCTGGATTTAGTGAGTTACCTGGAAATTCTTACAATAAATTCCCCTTTGGGATAAAGCTAATCTGAGTTGCTTTTCTATTTCTTGTGTATCTAAAAGTGTCCAAAAGAGAGAAAAGAAGCAAATCTGGGTCAGCTCCTGCCACTGTGTTTGGGATGTGGATGATGGGTCTTCACAGGGAGGGCTCTTTTACCTGGGAAATGTTGGGCTGGAAGGTGCTGTGCAAAGTCCTGGTTTCCACGTGCTCAGGGACCAGTCCCTGAGTCCTGAGGATGTGAAGGGCAAGACGCTCATCAGGGGCCCCGAGGTGCTGGTGCAGGATTTTGTTGGCTTCTGGAATGGAAAATGGCATTGAAACAGGGATGGGCATCTGCAAACCGTTCCGCCAGATTGCCCTGAGGGGCACGCAGCCCTTCATCCCAGAAGGGCGAACTGGGCAGGCAGGGTCAGTGTGCGGACTTGGATCTGTGAAGGAGTCACGGATAGAAGTATCTCTTGACCATGGGCCCTGCCCCAGCCAGTCTCGCACCTGACTTGGGGGCTGCCAAGAGCAAAGGGGCCAGAACACACCAGAATGTGTATGTGAGAGCAGACTGCATTCACTTTTCTGGCAGAGGCTCACAGCCGGATTCTGTTTCCCAGCCTCCCTTGCAGTCAGGTGTGGCCACACAACCTAGTTTGGCTCGAATGTCACACAGGTAGGAGTGGTGTGTGTGTCACTTCTAGGCCTGGCCCGTAAAACCCTCTCATGAAAGATATTCTAGGTGCTGTTCGCTTTTGGATGCAGAAGAAACAGCCACTTCAGGTGCCTGAGTCGAAGAAGAGCAGAGCCGCATGATGGAAGGGCCTGGATCCATGATGCACTGCTGCCTGTTGGGATACCAACTGTGAATTTCAGAAAACTAGTGTTTTAAGCCACTGACATGTGGAATTTTAATTGTCGCAGCAGCTAGCATTATTGTGGCATTTTAAAACCAACCCTCAAATTCTCTGACGCTTCTCCCACCGAGAGGTGGAGTCTCTGTCCTCTTCCTTTGAATGTGGAGACATATCTGACCCCTCAAGTGTGGAGAAAGAATGCCGTGTGACTTCTCCGATGAGGCAGGCAAGGCCACGTAGCTTCTGCTTGGTCCTCTTGGGATGCTGGCTCTAAGGGAAGCCATCTGCCATGTAGGGAGCATGAGTATCTAGAGACTGCCCTTCTGGAAGGGCCTGAGGAGGTGTTCTGATCGTTAGCCCCAGCCAGGAGCCAGCATCAACTGCTGGCTGTGTGTGCAGGCCGTCCGGGACACCTCCCCCCACCTGCACCCTGGACACCCCGCTCCGTCAAGCCTTTGGATAACCATAGCCCTTCCAACATCTGACAGCAACCAACCACACGGGCTACTCAGGTGAGAACTGCCCAGTGAGCCCTTCCTGAATTCCTGACTTGCAAAACCGTGAGCAAAACAAAATGGGTGTTTTTCAGCCGCTAAGTTGTGGGGTGATTTGTTAGGTATCAATAGCCTTGTTACTGAGACAGTTTGGGGGGAGTTGTTTATTTGGGGGTACTCTTAAATAAGGCCACGTTGCTTGCCAGTTAATTCCCAATCCCTTTTGCAAGTTCTTATGTTGACAGCAACATCAACAATTCCTAAGTATCGCATCATCCCTGGTATTGACTCAGTCCTCTTCAAGTGGAAGGACAAAACACAGTTTCTTGCAATGTTGAGAATAAACAGTTGAGGATCAGGAAAGCACTTTTACTGCCATGGGGCTGTATTCAGCTCCCCCTGGAGACCCTGTGCACCCTCCAAGGCAAGCCCCACTGCCACCCGCTCTGGGAAGCCTCCCTCCCTACAAAACACTGAATAACGCTGTAACTCTTTTGCTCTATTAAGCCTCCTTCAGGCTTTGTCGTAGCGCAGCTAGCTGGCTATGTGTCAGGACAGATTGTATTATAAATTACTGCCGGAGAAAGTGCAAGATCCCAAGCTCAGATGTGGGCCAGATGTGAACTCAGAAGATTCTTCAGATCAACCCCCCACATCCCTGGGCCTTCTCAGAGAAGGGCTGGAAGAACGATGGACTAAGCCTGAGAGAGAAATTCTTGCACTACCACCTGAGCACTTTTGAGCTAAATTATGAGCTAATTATGCATTACACAGAAAGTAGTTCCTTACTAGAACCGTGTGTTCAAAGTGCAAATGGCTATGGCCTAAAAAGGTCAAGTGAAACATAAGACAGACAAGAAAATGTGTACACTTTGACATGACAAGACGGCAGAACTCTGCTATAACGGGGCTTTTGTTAGATAGTCATGTGTGCGGAGTCTCTGTGGTATACTTACTGCTCTGCCCATCCCCCCCACCCCCTGCCCCCAAAGCAGACCTAGCAATAGAGATGGGTCGCTTTACTTTGTAACCAGCTTGCGGTCTCTGGTCATGCACTTACCGAATTCATCCAAACTATAGTCTCGCCCTCCATATCTGATTCTACTTCCATCTTCAGAAAGGATGGGTGGTGGGAAGCCTTTGTATCTGGCTACATTTTGGAGCAACTGTGTTGGTCTCAGCTGATCTCGCCAGGTGTTTACTCCAGAACTGTGAAGAACATTCCACACCCAGAGTTACCGTGGGCACACAGGTCCTTCTTGGATTCACACGCATATACTCCTATACTTACAGACATGCCCACGTAACGAGGGAGCAGGGACTGTGCTCTACCCTCTGGCTCTTGTCTAGAAATCTATTTCAGACCTAAAATCCACAATTACTTTGGCCTCAGCCAGTGGATCCTTTCCCTCCTCCCCGCAATTTCCTCCTCCATAAAAATGAGGGGTTTGCCTACACGCTGTCATCACAAAAGCAAGCTTATAAACTAGAAATTGCAAGCTGTATCTCATTAGATATTGTAGGAAGATGCCAAACAGCACTTAGGGAAAGACGGACGTCACAAAATTCATCAGGGGTGGGGGGTGGGGGCAATGCTATGTCCCTCTTCTCCCGAAGATAGTCCTGTTATTAAAAACAATATGTATCTGATGCAAAGGAGCAGGGGCTCAGGGAAGACAGGCACTGAAGCAGAGAACCAAGGCTTCCCCACATACTGATGTCGGATGGAGCAAATTATCTCCCATCTGTGGCCCAAGCAACTTACACACAGTATTGCTCCGGGATGCCGCAGTGGGACCCAAACCGGGAAAGGAATCGGTTTTCCAAATCAATAATTGTTTCTCCCACCTTTTCATCACGAGTAAAGGTGTCATAATCATAGACAGAAATTTTCAGATCTTTTTCTTGAGGTAAGTAGCAGCTCAGTTCGTACATTCTAAATAAACAAATGCAAGGTTAGAATATCCATGATTCTATGTAGACCTCTCAAAAAAAACCCACAAAAAAACCTCCAAAAAACAAAAAACCCAGGGCTTTGTGCAGAGAATCCCCAGGTGGTGGTGACAGCGGCTGGAGGGGAACATGGTGACTGGGACAGCCAGGTTGGGGGGGGAGCAGTGGGTGGGGGCACTTGACAAGCAGTCCATGTTAGTAATAAGAACAATACAAGGTTATATGCTTGCTCAGGGGAAGAGCACGGCTTTAAATATCTACGTATGAATCCCAACCCTGCTGCTTACTAGCTGTGGGGCCCTCGGCCAGTTAGCTCCCTTCCCTGTGTTCAGCTTTCTCATCTGTAAAATAGTGACAGGAATACCTACCATCCCGTGTTGTTCTAAGGGTCAGGTGGAGCAATGTTTAGAAAACATCTGGCATGACTGCATCGCTGAAAACCCAGTAGCTATAATATTAGTTATTCCCTATAATCTTATTAACATTATCATCACATGCCTATTAACTGGGGCACCCAGGCATCTCTGCCCAGCTGGGAGATTAGTAAGACACAGCACCCTGATTTACAGCCCCCTATCTGTGCCCTGCTACGTTCCCTCTGCCTCAACAGAGACCACTACCCCATGGAACATCCCTGACTCCCCCACAGGAGCACAGGGCAGGGGATGGTGAGTGGCATGCACCAACAAGGTGGGATGTGCAAGGGGCCAAGAAGTCTCAGTGCCTCCACCCATGCCGTGTGGTCTGCTATATGCTTTTCTTTGGAATCCATGTTAAAATGCAAACACATCTGAGATAAAGAGTACTTCCCATGGCAGGTGAGCAGCATAGTATAAGTTCTGAAAGGATGATAAACAGGAATGGCAAAAGCTCCGGATGGGCGAGGTTTGGTTCTATATTTGTACCATCCACATAGGTAATGGGTCCCGTAGTAGGTGCTCAATAAATTTGGTTGAAGGAAAACTGTCAGAGGCCTCTCCCATCCCTCCTCTCCCATCCCTCCCCCCTCCTCCTTGCACTCAGGTGTGTGGACCAGTTCTGGCCCCCAAAGCCAGGAACGTTAATCCATTTGAGCAGAAGGATGTGTGCCATTGGGGCCCTGGAGGAAAGCTTCCAGGATGTCTCCTGGATAAATCTCAGTGGCTTCTCTAGATGGCTGTAGCCAGGCAGGGGCCTGCAGGAGGCAGGTAGCCACATGAGAAAAGGCGCATGAATCATGACTACACATGAAGCCCTGAATCCACAAGTGCCCCATAATATCACATTTTTAGAACTGGATTCCAGGGGAGATGTAATATGTGTCCCTTGAGAAAAAGAATTCTTTGGTCAAATATGGTTGAAAACCACTTCTTTTGGAGTGTCTCTGGTCAAACTAAAGGCTCAGAGAAGTCCTGCAGTTATTCTTTTTTAACCCAGGTGTCTCGGTTTGATGAACAATACTTTTTTTCTTGGAACACCAATTAACATTCTATAGAAGACATACATTCTGGGCGCCTGGGTGGCTCAGTTGGTTAAGCAACTGCCTTCGGCTCAGGTCATGATCCTGGGGACCTGGGATCGAGTCCCGCATCGGGCTCCCTGCTCGGCAGGGAGTCTGCTTCTTCCTCTGACCCTCCCCCCTCTCATGTGCTCGCTCTCTCTCAAATAAAATCTTAAAAAAAAAAAAGGACATACATTCTGTTGAACTCTGATCTGGATGTTGCTATGATGGGATAAGAATATGCTGATAAGCACATAGGAAAGGTTGCTCCTTTCTGAATTCCCCAGAATCCCTGAGGGTCTCTGCTGAGAAGGAAGTCAGCCCTGTAAGACTGAGGCCAGAGACAAAGAGCTGCAGAGCCAGGATCTCCTTGGGGGGGGGGGGGGGGGCGGATTCTGCCCACATACCAGGCACGGATTGGCCGAGCAGAGCCTGACAGCATCACTTCCTCCCAGGGTGGCTCAGAGCAAGACTTTTCCTGCCACTTAATTAAGCCTGTGCTTGGCTCCTCTGAGACGTGTGGTTCAGATGGGGCTGCCTGTCGGCCGTAAACGCTGGCTTTCCCCTGCTTCCCCGTCGCCCTCACATGGAGCCCTCCTTCCTGCCCTGCGTGCCTTTTCCTGTCTAGACCTCAGGGCTGGATCAGCGGAAGACAAGGAAAATGATCATACTGCCGTGCCAGAGGATTACTTCCATTCCCTGGCCCCGGCATGCAGCTTTGGGGTGTGCAGCAGAGGGGTGTTTGTGTGTGTGCGCGCGTGTGCGCGAGTGTGCCCAGGAGCTGAGTGAGCGTGAGGTCCTGTGTGTGCATATGTCACAGGGTGTGAGTATGTGTGAGGGAGAACAGCGTGTGTGAACCTGAGAGGCTCTGAGTGACAAAGACTTCGGGGGGGGGGGTGCGCGCGCACAGGAGAGAATGCATAAGGACACAAACCAACAAACATGAGTAGAAAAGAAGAGGATGGGCAAGATGGTGAGGCCAGAAATGAAAATACAGGCCACACATCAAACAAGAACAAAGTATTCTCCTGTCTGGCAAGGTTCTGGGAGAATAACACCGTTTCCACCAGTGTTTTGTACAAAGAACATTTATGCTACACATTTAGATCTTGCCATGAATACGAAGCCTTCCCGGGGGTGTTGGAAAAGCTGGGGCCTGGTCAGGACTTTCCACCTCAGTCTTGGCTCTGGCGTGTGTTAGCCCTGGCGACAGAGTCTGGCACCACATTTCCCTCACCTCCCGCTGACAGGCTGCGCGTGGACGTGAAAATGAGATGGTGGGTACCACACAGCTGCTGCAGAGATGGCCCGGGTTCCAACCCTGACTCTGCCTTTTACCAGCCGAGCACGTGCGGCACTGGTTCACTCTATGCCTCAGTTTCTTCTGTTGTCACACGGGGATGAGCGAGAGCACCTCAGAGTGGTGACATTTCTGAGATGTTTCATATAAATGGCTCAGCAGAGGGTGTGTACCCAGTGAAAGCTCAGCAAATATTAGCTATTATTAAATGTGGATAGCACTTGATAGCTGAAAAATATGGGTCCCCTTTAGGGGTGCCGTGGATTGCCTTCTCCAGGAGAACGATCTCCTTCCCCTGGATGGTATCAGTGTGACAGCCCGGAAACAAGTCTAAAGTGGCCACTCTGAAGAAACCACAGCTTTTTCAAGAGTCTTCAGGAAAAGGAGGCAGAGGGGCATTGTGACCCCATCACTTTCTGCCCTCTCCTCAGTTTTGCTAACAGCGTCATTAACCCATTTGCTGGATCAAAATGGTAGAATCAGAATGTCCCAGAGGACAGAGCCCCAGCTGGATTCAGGGAGGGAGAACCAACATGTTGCTACAGGTAAGTCACGCTGCCTGTCCTCCTTGTCTAGAACTCAGAAACTCACTGGACTTCTGGGCCTTGTGCCACCCCCTCCCCGGCCCCCTTGCCCCCTCGACCTCTCGGGCTCAGAGCAAGTCTCTCTCAGAGAAGCCCATCTCATGACTTGGCTTTATTTTCTCCACGGCACTTTCCACTTGCAGGTGTGCACTCACGCATTTACTACCTGCTCTGCTGCCTAAAATGTTTGTCCAGTTTGTAGTCACGGCTTCGGGCCCTAGAACAGAGCTTGGCACATGTCACATCCTCGCCACAGAAGCCATGAAAAGTGAATGACAGACAAACATTTAGAAATGTTCGTTACCTGCCGAAAACCGGGTTGAGGGTGTTGGGGATGTAGTGGTCTCGATCTTCGATTACTTTTTTGCCCAGTGTTATTTTTATATAAGGGTCACACTGCGGGGACAAAACAGATGGTAAGCTGTGTCACCATGGGGTGCGAGTTCAAGGCAGTTTCTGGGGCAGACTCAGGGGAGCCTCCCACCCACTCCCACCCTGATGAAAAGCTGGTGGCTGGGGCGCCCACGGCACCCAGCCAGCCACCTGCAGAGAAGCCCTGTGGGTTGAAGAGGCGGTGGCAGGGAGGAGGGACCCAGCAAATCTCCTCGAGGTCACATCTGTAAAATGAGAAGCATGAACCAGAAGATCCAAAGCCCCTTCAAGCTCTCAGATAAATCTCCGTTGGGACAATCCTCTTGAATACATTGTTTGGATAGAGTATCTTTCCCCCTAGTGAGATAACAGACGCCCCAAAAGAAAGCACATGACAATTATTGTGGCTGATGACTGTAATTATCTTGCTACAGGAGAAGGCCCCACACTCAAACTCTTACCAGGCCATTGTTGTCCTGGGGCTGGAGCTCTAAGCCTCGAACAATGTAAATCCTAACCGTGCATTCCTGTGGGACGCTGTCAGGTAATTCCCGAAACTGCCTGGGAGGGGCCGGCACGCTGGGGTCATCCGACAGGGGGTAGATTCTAAAGGAGCCCTAAGGGAGAGACACACAGATGTCCTCACAAGGGCCGCGGTGGCCTGGGCAGAGGGTTCCTGCCCTCCCGACCGTATACACTCGGGGGCAGCCACTGGGGCCGGGGGTTTGGGTGGCCAGGGCTGCCTTTTGGGAAAGAAACAATGTTGGTTACACTTTGTGTAATTCCAGTGGGGAATGTGAAGTGACGGTAAGGGAAGTGTTGAACAGATCACAGGGGAGAAGAAGGGGCAGGGCGAAGCAGGGAGACCAGGCACACATCTAGGCAAGAGTTGGGTCAGTATGGTGGCAAAGGAAGGGGTGAGGAGTGAAACTCTGAACGTATTTTGAAGATTGAAATAAAAGTGATTATTTTTTAGACCCACTAATGTACAAAGGATGATTTCCCTTTTCTGGCGCCACCCCTTCATGAGACTGGGAGCTTCCTGAGGGTGGGAAGTATGTCTTGTTCATCACTCTATCTCCAAGACCTAACACAGGGCTGGGCACGTCGCCAGGGTGCAAGGAATGTTCCCTGAATGAGTAGAGCCAGCAGGCCAGCTTGTGAGGCCATAAACCTTATCCTGAAACCAGCTTTAGTCAGCACAAGAGAAAGCGGCCCGTTGGATTCAGACCCCGTGGGTCTTAGCTCCAGCTACGCTCACTGAGCAAAGCGGTGTGTAGGAAGCACTTCCTACCCTCTGTGCCAGGTACTGGGGACCCAAACATGAACTCAGGAAACCCAGTCTGGCACCGGGATGTGAGACAGGTCTGCCCCTCGGGCCTTCTTGGATCGCTTGCTGGGACGCGGCGGGGGCAGACCGGCTGCTGTGGGGAAGGGTGAGTGGCAGGAGCACCGCTGCCCGGGACTTGCCCCCGCCGTCAGAGGGAGGGGCAGGTGCCACAGCCGACCCCTGCCCGCTGCAAGGTGCTTTAATGGTAGCTGTGCCCCAGAGCCCCGGGAGCCCAGGGTGGGAGTGAGTCCCTCCGCTGGAAGCGCCCAGGGCACACTTCACAAAGAATGGGGCACTGGAGCCGGCCTTGAAAAGGATGAGTAGGAGTTGGTCAGACCACAGGGAGGGAAGGCAGAAGAGCCTGCCCCAAGGCTCCGAGTCGTGAGAGGACGAGGTGTGTCTGGGGCCGGGGAGTGGTCCTGAGCGGCAGGACGGGGCGGCCAGGGCGCCGAGTGGCTCGGGAAAGGCCAGCTCTGCCTGAGGAAGGAGTTGAGACTTGAGCCGTGGAAACCCAGCATCTTTCGGTAGACCAGAGCCACGATCACACTGGGCGGCGTGGGGAATGGACTGGAGCGGGACAGAAAGGTGGCGAGGACCATCAGTCGGGAAGCGCCTGAGGAAGGCCTGGGAGGAGGCGGTGGGATGGGGCTTGGAGAGGCTGAATCTGCAGGGCCCAGGCTTGGACGGCTTGGGCAGGGCGAAAAAAAGGTGCAGAGAATAACTTGGAAGGTTCTACCCCTGACCCCTGTGGCCCTTTTCCTTGTCATCAGCTTCTAGCGTCCTTCAGATGGCAGAGGACATGTCCCTGCCCCAGGGGCTGGTCATCCTTTATCCCAGGTCTATAAAGAAATTAAAGGTGGATCTGAAACAGCACAAAACCCCACCTTTTACTCACCTTAAACTCTCCTACCACAGAAGGGTCTTCATTTTCATCTGATTTGCCTCGATACAGCTTGAAAGTATCTGAGAAGTCTGTCAGACCCTCAAATTCTGTTACATCCTCTAGTTCACAGTCGTATATCTGAAAACCATCCACAGATTCTTAATTTCCCATTAGAACACAGGAGGAGTCTAAAATCAAAAAGCCCGGCAATACCAAGTGGGCCTGGGCATGTGGATGGGGCCGCTGGAACCCTCCCATCACGGGCAGGAGTGTGGAAGGCTACAAGCACTTGGGGAAAACATCTGGCAGTTTCTTCTTGAGTTAAATATCCAGCTATTCTATGATGCAGAGACTGCATTCCTAAGTATTTATCCAGGAAAAACGGAAACACGTCCACACGGTACGAGAAGGTCTGCAGCAGCTTCCTCGTCAGGAGAAGGGACACCCACACAGCAGAACAGCTCAGCGGTAAGAAGGGACAAGCGACTGATACACAGGACAGCGGGATGGATCTCAAAATGACAGTGTTGGGCTAGAAAAGCCAAACACACACACCAAATCCATACAGTATGAGCCCATTTCTATGGAGTACAAAAACAGGCCAAAGCAGCCCATGGTGACGAAACCAGATCAGCTGCCTCCGGGCAGGATGGGAGGCAGTGGATAATTGGCTGGGAAGGCGTGCACAGGAGTTCTCTGTGGTGATGGAAATGTTCTCTGCCTTGTTCTGGGAGGTGGTTCACATAGATGTATACCATCACCACAACCCATGGAATGGAGTCGTTTATTGTATGTAAATTATACCTCCATAAAAAACCAGAAGAAGAGGAGGAACAAGAATGAGAAGGAGGGAAGGAAGGCGGGAGGGAGGGTGGATTTGGGACTGATCTACTCCACCAGTTTGATCCTTTTTCTAAATTAGTGGTTCTTTGCATGCTGGTGTTTCTTAAGCTTCACTGAGATGTTATGATGATAACATGGAAATATGTGGGGTTTTTCTACTTTGATGGGGAAAATCATTTTAATGGCTAGATATTTCTCATTTTAAAGATTTTTTTTCTCCCATGCAATGTTCTGAAAACGTTAGCATTTCCTTCTACTTAAGCACATTAATTACAGACTAAAAACCAGAATGAAGAATTGGAAACTCAAAACATTAATCCAGGAGATCAGAGGTAGCCAGATCTCTCTAGCTCAACAGTTCGCCTTCTTCCTGGACACATGCACCCACGGTTCTGATGGAATGTTATATCCATGTAACAGAATCAACTTTTCAGCTAGTGAAACAGATGCCCGTTTGGAAGACAGAAGAAGGCATGTTGGCGTTGCATGCTGTTCTGCAAGAGCATGACTTTTAGGATTCCCTGGGTCGAACTGGATAATTGTTGGCCTAATCAGTGTGATGTCAATTCCCAACCCTCTATCAGATGCCCCCAAGCCCCCAAGTGGCAGTCACATAACCATAAGTCAACAGCTGTCCTCAGGCTCCTGGAATCTTGGCAAAGGCGAAGCCCACTGCAAGAGGACTGGCCCTTCCCCATCAGTCCCTCCACTGGGCCTTTTGGTCAGTTTTAATGGATGCTGATCCCTCACCCACAGCAGTACAGGCCCA
The DNA here is from genome assembly GCF_029215605.1 of Mirounga angustirostris. Lineage (NCBI taxonomy): Eukaryota > Metazoa > Chordata > Mammalia > Carnivora > Phocidae > Mirounga > Mirounga angustirostris. The sequence goes on from NW_026991714.1 coordinate 121,558,871, forward strand.
GGTACCTTGAGTTTGGAATAGCCTTTCTGAACATATTGTCCACATTTTTCATGTTCCCCTGTGGAAGCATAAAATTTACTCCACCAGTCAACGATTTCTTCCTCCTAATAAAAGACACATCAAAACGGAATAATCTTTAGTGTTGACATGGGTTTCTAATCAATGCAGGAAAACCCACATGTCATGGGTAAGAGCAATAGGTACTTCTGAACTTGAACGAGGGGACAGGATAGGATTTTGTTGACATGTACAATGGATTCAGCATTCACCATTCTTTCACCCAGAAGCTGCAGGGGAAGGGACCATCGTTGGCGGCCAGTGAAATGTGTCTGGCTCAAACGCCCACCGCTATCCTAGATGACTCCTTCCATTCTATAGACACAACCTGATCATTAGTCCGGTTTTACTTTTTTATCCTGTTCACTTGATATTTATATATACAGATAAAACTCCCATATATGCTTTCTACTATTTCATTTCTTTAACTGTTTTAGCCAGCACTCCATTATAAAACAAAGCTAAGCTGAGCGGTGGAAAACCTGGTTCTAATTCAAGTCCCATCCTTTCCTATAAGCCATACCCTCTTGTTACAAGCCGTATCGGCTTGGGCAAGTTGCCCGATCTCTCTGAGCCTCAATTTCTTGATCCACTGAGTGGGACAACAACACTACCTATCTCCATCTACTCCAGAGAGTTGTTTCAGATAAGATCATTAGGAGAAAGAGCTTTAAAAATGATAAAATGTGGGGTGCCTGGGTGGCTCAGTTGGTTAAGCGTCCTAACTCTTGGTTTTGGCTCAGGTCATGGTCTTGGGGTCCTGGGATGGAGCCCTGCATCCGGTTCCCCAGTCAGCAGGGAGTCTGCTTGTCTCCCTCTCTTTCTGCCCCTCCCCTTGCTCATGCTCTCTGTCTCTCTCTCTCAGATAAATAAATCTTAAAAAATATATTAAAAAATGATAAAATGTGAAACAAAAGTAGGGAGGCATTCTGGGTCCTTTAGATCAGTAGCTCCCAGCCCATCCTTGGGTGAGTCCTGGGCGCCCAATATGCTTTCATAAGTTCCCCAGGCGATTCCAATGTGCAGCCAGTGTGTGGAACCTCTGGTTTAGATGTATGGTTCTCAGTTGCACAGAGGAGACCGCATATCAGAGTCACTTGTCAAACATCTTTGAATTGCAGAAGCCTGTAGTTTATAAAAGGCTGCTATAAATTCCACTCAGATTTTTGACAAGAATAGAGTGTCATCAGACCCACTCATTGCACACTCCAGAAAAGCTACTTCTCATCTGTGTACCATATATATGTACACAATTATTTCCCCTTTATAGTCAGTAACCCAACCTTGGATTTAAAACAAGTTTCTTTACATGTCCGCTATAGGTAGAAAATCTAAAATGAATCTGCAATCTAGCAAAGCACGTATAATAGTTACCTTTTCTGTCAGCTGTTTATCACATTACGCACAAGAAGAGAGCAAACCACAGAAGATCACATGGATATGGAGAGCCCATGAGCATTAGGTTTGAAGAGAAAGAGGGAGAAATTAGTTTTCATGCATGCTTTATATTATCAACATTTTTGATGGATTATTTAGAATATTCAAGATGATCTCATAATTAAACACACCTTATCGGTTTCTTCTCTGAAAATGTGCAAATGAGTTACAAACAGTATTAAAAGGAGAAGGTTGGAGGTAGCCACGCACATCCCATGTTTTCGAGAGAGAATCTCGCTGCCGGCACAGTGGTCACAAGCCGGGCGGGGGGGCGGGGGGTGCTTGGAAGTACAGCTGCTCATCCGCCTGCCCCAGACTTTTCATTTCATTTAGCTCCTAAAGTATTCCTCAACTTGGCCTGATTCTTATCCCTTCAAAAACTCCTGTCATGGGATATTTGTGTCTAGCATGGCTGCAATTTCATCCGCTAGGTACCTTTCCTTGCTTTTTCCCCATGCCTCTGTTATAGCACCAAATACAGATGCGTCCATCAAAATTGCTCTAAGAAGCCAGCTTTCTCATGGTCAAATGCTTCCATTTGAGCTTCTGCATGGAGGACCCCCGCCCCCCGCCCCGGTCTCAGGGCACACCCACGAGAAGGGAGGATGGGGAGCTAGGGGGTGGAGCCTGAGTCTTCCCTTGGTGCTGCCGGGGGCACATCACCCAAGTTCACTCTCAGGGGCAGTCTGAGGGATGCTACCTAGACCCCCTTTCTGAAGTCCTAACCCCAAGTTCCTGTCTCGTGTGAGAGGTGAACGGCTCATCACAGGCACTCCCTACAGCTGCTGTATGCGGTGGCCACGGGCTTCCTCTGTAAGCGTCCTCACTGTTCTCTGACTGACGTTTATCCAGCACGCAGAACCGCCAAGAGAGGCAGAGAGACACGCAGATGTAACAATTCCTTATAGTAGATTCATCCCGAAGCAAGATTAGAGGTTAAATCATAGCCAGATTGAGATTTTGGAGAGAGGCATTCTATGCCAAAAGCGCACTCACGTTCCACGAATGGTTCCTGAATTTTTAAAAAAGATTTTAAAAGTCTGTTTATTCACACCTATTTTCAGCTATTTAAAGTTATTTCAAAGAAAAGAATAGGTCATGAGTTTAAAAGCGCAACTCAAAACAAATGCCTGATTTTAAACATTAGGATAACCATGGGAGAATTTATTCACACCCGTCCGCTCATTAGTTCACCCAGAAAAGTTAACGGGCATAACTTGCTTTATGGTATCTCCATGGTAAGAGTCTCCTTTATACTTAGAACAATCACATTTGTTTAAAGATCGCCTTTCACTCCAAAATCTAGTATTAGAAGGAATCTGAAAGGAGAATTCCAGTCTTTAGCCCGAGGTCCCCACAATGCCCAAGCAGCTTCATGCATTTCCTTCTCATACATACATACATGCACTGTCCTTGGAGAAGCCATTTTGCTGACTGCTGTTGACATACTGCTTAAGCACTGGAATTGGAAGGTAACTGTTGAAAAGGCCACATAGGAACGTCCATGCTGCCCAGCAAACACTTATCAGCTTGCCCCAAGTACTTATTTCTCGCCTCTCTTGCGGTAGCGCTGAGCCCAATTTAAGAACTCCCACAGTTCTCCCAGGGTAACGGTGTGCGTTTCTGTGAGCACGAGACTGTCACCCAAAGCCCTAGCTTCCAGCTCGCATCAACAGCACAGTGAATTTTGACCCACCCTCTCCATTTGCCCAGACTGGGCCCGTGGTAGCGGATGTAAACATACATCACATGTACATGCAATGCATGCCCAGCAGCAAGCTTGTTATCGGCTCTTCCAAAGCTCACCTGGGTTCATTTGACTCTGCATCCATGTGTGTACTGTCTTTCCTGACAAACAGGTGGAATCAGCTTTTTAGGGGCGATTCCAACCAGCCTTTCTTACCAACACGGAGTACCTCAGCGAGGTGTTAGCAGAGCAAGCCGATTAAAGTCATTTACAGTATTGCCGTCCCACCCCCTTATCTGCAGGGCACAAGTTCCAAGATGTTTAGCAGATGCCTGAAACCCCGGGTAGTACCGAACCCTAGATATACTATGTTTTGTCCTGGACACACATTCCCATGGTCAAGTTTAATTTATAAATTAGGCACAGTAAGAGATCCATAATAACTACTAATAAAACAGAACGCGTATGACAATATACCGTAGTGAGTTATGTGGATGTGGGGTCTCCCTCAAAATGTCTTCTTGTGCTGAACTCACCCTTCTTGTCATGCTGTGAGATGATAAAATGCCTACACGGTGAGGTGACGTGAGGTGGGTGACGTGGGCGCTGTGACGTAGCACCAGGCTACTACTGACCTTCTGACCATTCGTCGGAAGGAGGGTCATCGGCTTCTGGACTCCTGGACCTGCCACTGACCGCGGCTCACTGAAGCCACGGAAAGCGAAACCGCAGATAAAGGGGGACACCTGCCTGAACAATGGTGGTTCCTAATACTACCTACCTAATACTACCTAATACTCCCACCCCCAATCCTGGTAGACTGCAACTCAGTTTCCAGGATGTAAAAGAAACTTGCACAATGTGTTGCTACAGTAACCCAGCCATCTGTTAACTATCATTAAGAAATGAGTGAGAATTGGGGCGCCTGGGTGGCTCAGTCGTTAAACGTCTGCCTTCGGCTCAGGTCATGATCCCGGGGTCCTGGGATCGAGCCCCGCATCTTGCTCCCTGCTCCGCGGGAAGCCTGCTTCTCCCTCTCCCGCTTCCCCTGCTTGTGTTCCCTCTCTCACTGTATCTCTGTCAAATAAATAAATAAAATCTTTAAAAAAAAAAAAAGAAATGAGTGAGAATATCGGCACAGATTGGCCTTATTCTTCTTGATCCCCCCACGTAGGGCTATTAAGTACACAGCAGGCATGAATAAGAATTGTTTGACAATGGGAAGTAGGAAAACCGGAGACAGATTATAGAACAGGATCTAAAACCGCTTTTTTCCAGAGTGGTTGTGAAAATGTACATAAAAGGTCTTATGTATACAATCCTTAATTTCTCCCTAGGCAACTACTGTTTTGTTGGGAATATGTGAGGTCGTTTACAAAGTGAACGTGGTCGTTTTACAAATTTGGTATTGTCATTTGTGACTGTGGACGATTCCTGGGGAACAGAACCAGATCCACTGCTGCACGGTGCTGGCGGGGGAGATCACATTTAATGTGGTCCAGTTGTTAGTGAGCTTAATGAAGTGGGAAGGAAGTGAATTTTTTAAAAGGTACTCTTCATGGACATAACATATTAAAGTGCAATCATGTGCATTTTTTGGCCAGTTTGCACATTAAAACATGCTGTGAAAGTCCATCCTACATGCCAACACAAACAGGGAGATATTTGATGTTTTCTTTTTTCTGGACTGAGACCTTTTTACATTTTCTTTCCCTTTCCTTCTTGTAGAATTGGTTGGAATCGTTCTAAAATAGGGTCCTGAGTGAGCATTTCCACCAATTTCTTCACTTCAAAACTACAGTGAGTATAAAAATCTAAGATACCCCATATCTGGACAAATTGGGTCAGTAAAAATCCGTGACACTTCTCCTTCATGTAGGGAAAAAAACTCTGTGCTACATGCATCCCTCTTCTGAATGTTCTATGCTATAAACTGTCTCCTGAAATTTCTCTTTCTAGCACATGGTATCATTCAGACTGTCCACACCAATAGTTCTGAGACCTGCCTGCACGTTAGAATCACATGGAGAGATTTTTAAATATACTGATGTCTACTAGGCCCTCTTCCTCTTGGAGGGTAGGTCCTGGCCCTATCTTAAGTATCCTGGGTGACCCAGGGTAGAGGACACTAGTCTGCATAACGTCATCTTACCTACTGATGAGTTTAAGATTTGGATTCCTTATTCTACCTCAATCAACTGGATTGGTTATTATTATTTCAATTGCATTGAATGGTTGTCTGCCTGAATTTGCCCAATGCCTAGGCCACCTGGAAAACACAACTGACATTATCCAGTGATCAGTTCTGAAACCTACCTTCGAAGCCAGTAACGGTCTGGTGTCCTCTATTTCGATAATGACATCCCGGCAGGGCGGGGTCGACAGAAGGGAAGCTGCAAGACAAACAATTTCTCGCCTAAGATGCTTAAAGAAATTCAGGAGTGAACATTCTAGTCCAAGTCCAAGTTCAGCAGGCACAGTGGTATCCTCATGGGTGGGACTTCCTGAGTAGAGAGGACCACACCCGAATGGAGAAGGTGACCCAGTAACTCATCACTTTTCCCAAAACGTAATGTAGGTTTAGACACCTTTAAGGAACGATATGGCCCACTTTTCTCTTGTCTTGGACAATTAGCCCAGTGCCTGTACATAGGAAGGGATCAAAAGAGAATGGTGTCGATTGTGTGAATACATGTCTTTAGAGGATGTGGGGGGAGGGGAACCTATATCTAAAGGAGCCTCAGTTTCTTGGAATCTGTTCCCAGACACAGAAAAGCAAAGCAGGGCGAACAGTTGCCCATTTCAGGTCTGAAGTTACAGTGGCTCATTCAGCCTGGTTCCCATAGTGTGTGCACAGGGAAGAGGCATCACCCCGGTTTTAGGCTATTCCCAGAAGAAGGCTGACCCCTGAACAACATGGGTTTGAACACTGTGTGGGTCCACTTATATGTGGATTTTTTTCAATACAGTATAGTACTGTAAATGCATTTTCTCTTCCTTGTGATTTTCTTAATGTTTTCTTCTCTCCAGTTTACTTTATGTAAGAATAGAGTATATAACACATACAACATACAAAATGTGTGTTGATGGACCGTTTACGTTATTGGTATTTAAGGCTTCCGGTCAACAGGAAGCTAGTGGTAGTTAAGCTTTAGGGGACTCAAAGCTGTACATGGATTTCTGACTGCGTGAGGGTCAGCGCCCCTAATCCCCACCTTGTTCAAGGATCAACTGTATTTGTGGCTCTGGGTTTGGGGATTAGAGCAAGGGCTCAAGGGTAGCCCCTGGGCTCACCAAGTTTGTTTCCACCGAAGCCTCAACCTGGGGTAGGGGTGTGGGTGAGGGGTATGTCTACCCTTTCTGGAAGATGGCACTGGGCAGTCAGACATTCAACAGGAGGCCAGCACCCAGACAGAAGGAACTGCCAAGCCAAAAGAACTTTTTGTTTAACCCACCCATGCAGGACATAAAACGGGAGGGAAGACACATTTTTTAGGTAGATACCATGTGCCAGGCAGTGAGCTAAGCCTTTCACATACTTTATCTCATTTAATCCCTCAATAATCCTGCAGAATATGCACCATTATCCCCATTATAAAGACTAAAAAACAAATTGAAGCTAAGAGAATGCAAGTTACTTGCTTCAGGTTAAACACTTAGGAAGTGGAAGTAGGTGACCTAGGGCTGTGTGACCCCAAACCTTGTGTTTTAACACACCGGAGCCCAGAGCAGAGTAAATGCTCAGTGAATGTTGGAAATGATCAGGGGGATACTGGGGAGGCTGGGGAGACTGACATTTACTGAACATCTATGATACCCCAGTTGCTATGCTAGGTCTTTTTACACCCATGTGGAACCCCCATATTTATCAGCAGTCTCTGCATTTCCAAGATAGTCTCCCCCAAAACTCCTGACACACACATAACACAGAACATGACAGCCAGTCAGGCAGGCAAGCAGGAACACAACTGTATTCGAGTTCTTTCTTACCAGTTCTCTGCTTTACCAGCCTCATGGCAACAAAGCCTCAAGAACAGGAGGAATAAGTTATTCTATATGCTTCCAACATTAAGCCAGCCAAATACATTCCTCAACTCATACCCTATTATTGGTTTTAAGAAAGAACAAGATTGATCTAAAATAATAGATTCTGGTCTTAGGAATACTATGCTCTCCCCACCCCATACTCCTTAGGGATTAGTTTCCTCTTTGAAGACTTCTCTGAAACCTTGACCACACTTCACATTAATTACATACAGTCACTAACCAGGAGACCTCTGCCTGAGGCCCAACCTACCCAGCCCCCTGACCAATAGACACCAACAGGTCCACACTCGGAGGCCAGAGAAAGGTTGCAGAATTTGTGATTTCACAGATTTGTATCAAAGAACTTTGTCTCATGAAAGCACTAGGAAAAATGTTAGGACAATTGTTTCTCTCCATTTAGTAGCCCCCAGTACAACAATGCTGTGGTTACAATAATCCTTGTTGTTATAAAAAATGTCACTATTTTAGGTATTATCAATTAAACACAAAATGCTCTGCATGGGAAATTTCTGGGTAAACTCATGTAGGTTTTTTTTTTGCCCACGTGTGACTGTGGATTTTATTTTTTCCTCTTCTCTGAATCAAGGATACAGGATGCTCAGACCCACATAACAGATGAGTTTCAGATGCTCTGTAAAATCAATACCAAAACTTCTAGAAGATTAAATAGAAGTGGTTAGCAGTGCAGCTGCTTAAACAGAAGACATCTGTTTCAGTCTTGAGGCACCAACGATCTGCTGAATGGGTGTGTGCCAATTCTCCATGGGGCCTAATCTCATGAAGCCAGGAAGGGCCCTAGGACCTTGTTCCCTGTCGTGTCCCAGTCCCCAGCCCCTAACACGGACCCTGCACAGAGTAAGCTAAAAACGAGTCATTATTTAACGGGCAGTAACAAAAATGCTATCCATTAGCTGTTATTTCTTTGGACCCCTAAGCTAAGTATTATCCCTGCTCTATCATCCACTTTTTAATCATGTGACCCAAGGCAAGTCATTTAAACTCAGCAGGTGCCAGTTTTTCCTCCACGGATAACAATGAAATAATATTTTCCCAATTACATCACAATAACAGGACATGTTCATGAGGATAATAGATGGAAAGCAATACAAAAGAAAAATCCTCTCCCTGCTTCTGTGCTCACGAGGGGACCCCTGGATTTCTGCATCAAAACATTTATCACACTGGAAAGCAACCGGTCATTGCCTTGTTTGTCTTCTCTGCTTGACTACATGACAATTTGAGGAAGCACTTAACATTTCCTGCAGAGACATCGAGTGTTCAGCTAGGACAGGTTACTTCAGAAGGTAGTAGTTTGAGCACTGGATCCCCCAAAACAAGGTGGGAATTCAAACCTACCTCTGCCACGTACTAGCTATATTACCTTGGGAAAGTTACATAGCCCACTGTAAATCAAACTGTTTCCTCATCTGCATGCTTATTTTTATCTTGAGCAGGTTGGTAAAGATTAAATCAGATCACACATGAGAAGCCCCAAATGGTGTATATAGACATGCATCTTACCTTTTAGCTGTGGCACAAGATCCGCCTTCCCCGCATAAGGGTCACAGCGAAAGCGGTCCAGACGATCGATGGTGCACTGCCCAACGACGGGCTTCCGCCCGAACTGCCTGTGGTCGATGACCTTGATCACCAGCGGGGGCATGTACAGGTCCTCCTTGGGCAAGAACTGGGGGTCACAGAAGCAGGCATCACTCCTCCGTAGGAGACCAAAGGGACCAACCCAGACTCTGTTTGCCCATTTGGTGTAGCCCCGGGGACTCACAGTAGGTAGTTCAGGAATGCATGCGAGGCAAGCAGTGTCGTGCCTAAGGGCATGAGCCTCGAGCCTGCCTGGGGTCAAACCCTGGCTCTGCCCCTGGGAGCTGCAGGACCTCAACTCTTCAAGGCCCCAGTTACGTCCTCCATAGTAGGAGGGTTGTTTAACTGCTGTGTGTGACCTGCTTAGCCTAGTGCCTTACAGGCTGTGCTCTGTAAAAGGGTGCAGAGTCAGCCTGCAGTGAGGATGAGTTAGAATTTACAAGTAACCGAGATAAAACTGAATCTCCAAGGGAACTGTGTGGCTTGGGAATCTCTTAGCCCTGGAAGTTCAGTGTCCAGACAGAATGCTCCTTTTCCCCTGATTCCTCCTGTTCCTCCACGTGGAACTTGGTGGCCTCGGTGACACTGTCTGAGTCGGGAATCATGGGCTGGTCCCAGGGTGCACCCGGTATGGGGTTCAGGGAATGTTTCATCTCTGGCCTCGCACAGGAGGAGAAGTTGGGGTTGGCGGAGTGGCTCTCCTCACTCCCGCTGGGACTAGATTCAGACTAGAACTTGGGGCTGGGGAGGGGCTGGACAGGGGGCACGGATGGGTGGAGTGGCCCGGGGCGATCACTTCGGGATTCTGGCCTGGAGCGTCCAGGTGGCACCCCATCTGCAGCATTGTAGGGGGAAGAGCACGGGCTTTGGAGTGAGGGGAACGGAAGTCCAAATTCTGGCCTCCTACTTGCCAGCTGATCCCCTGGTATAAATGACTCAACCTCTGGGTTTCCTCCGAAGTGGGCATATGAGGAGTGAAGCCGCCTGCTCTGCCAGGCGAGAGCAAACACGACACGCAGGGCGCGGGAATGGCTCGGAGCTGTCCCGGCGTCGCCTCCCACATAACCACTGCAGCCCTGAGCGTGTGGCCTGACACTCACTGTGGGACTTGGATAAGGTGTCCCCCTCTCTAGGCCTCAGTTTCTACATCTGTAAGAGCAGACTTTAAACCACACGACCCTAGCATTTGAGAAGCGGGTGTGAGCAACACCAAATGACTCGGGAGGGAAAAGGAAAGCGAAGGTGCTGGGCCCTCTGCTTCATCACGCCAAGGAAATGCCTTGATTTTCCCTTTTATTTATTCAGTACAGTGAGAAAGGAAGACTTTTCTTTTTAAAAACACTAAGGATGAAACTGCTTTAAAAAGCGGAAGGACAGGGTGACCTCTTCTTGCTGCAAAGTCCTATGGGATCTAGGACAGACGACCATGAGCCAGATGTGACGCTGTCCCTTCCTAACAACCAGAGGGGGTGACTTCCATGGCACCAAGTGGGTGCCCTCCACTGGAGGTGGGGCCTGTCCCGGCCCCACCACCTCAAATGGGCCCTGCCGCTGCCCCTTCCCCAGCCAGCCAGTCCCTATCTGGAGGCTTCCGGTCCACGTACACCTGCAGGGGCAGGACTGAGGATCAGTGCTCCGCCCTCCAGGGCAGAGACCAAAAGCCTGTACCCGAGAGCTGAATAGATGGAAAGTTCATTTGAGAAAAAAGTAAGTATTCTTCACAAATATTTCTGTATCACTGGGGATGTGTAAAGCTTCAAGAAACCATTACTACAGTGTGAGAATCTAAGGGAGAAACGTCACTGGCAAGCTGAACTCAAGGCAGGGTTTTTCTAGTTGCTGTCAGAGTTTGGAAATATATAAACTCTGTATGTGTGGGGTGCGGGGGAGGCAATCTTTATATATTCATATTTTGAGTACAATTCAGCTACTCAACACACGGTTATTACAGTCTTGATATGTACCACTTTCATGAAGAGAACAGAACTCGGGAAATTGGGCGTCTTCTTAAGGTTTTTGATCACCACTGACTCTACCCTTTCCCCTCCACACTCCACGACAAGGCTGGGGGAGGCGATGGAGGCCATCTGGTAGTTTTTCATGTTTCTTAAGCCCCAAGCTAGAATCTAAAGAAAACAATATAAGGAGAGAGGAGGAAAACTCAGTATATTACAAATAATATTCAAAAGGAAAAATTCTTCCTTAATAACTAGTAAATTCGTTAAGATTGACTTGTGTAGATTTGCCTAAAATCTCTGAGACTATTATCCTAGAAAGCCTGTAGGTCATGCAGAGAAAGCAGTTTTGCCCCCTTTTTTCTGCCTGAGCTGCTAAAAAGCAGAGCAGTGAAGGGTGCAGGAATCAAATCCTGGCCGCGAACCCTGGCAAGCTTGGAACCTCTCTATGTCTCGTCCACAAACACGACCGTCTCGTCTGCAAACAAATCACAGGGTCATTCTGAGGATCAAGTGTAAACTCCTTAACACAGTGCTGTTTAAAGCCATCTGCTTTGGTCTTTGGGAACTCTGAGCAAGACAGCCTGAGAAGGGAAATCTCAAGGTAACAGCTGCTTGACTGGACAAGGGGGAGACCTTGAGAGTGGACCAGACGCTGCCCATGAAGCTACCCGTGAGCTCCCGCAGCCTGTGTCTGCTCTGATGGTCTGGCATGTCCCCGTTTCCCATTGCTCCCATCCCTCTCTCCACCTCAGCCCCCCTTTTGGGTCCCCTGCTCTCTGCATGCACACACGCGCACACACACACACGCTGCTCGCAGTCTGCCTTCCCTCTCCCAGCTCTCCGGTTGACATGGGAAACTCAGAAAACTCCTGGCTCCTCGTAAGTGAGAACTCTAGATTCCCTCAGTAACGCTGGAGTTGACCTGTTCTTATTTCGACAAGCTTTCTGTTTCCATGCCTATTTCAAATTTTTGGACAAATTCTATAGGAAGTTGGAGACTGCAAGAGAATATGTAGCAAGATTCCATTTCCTACGAGAGAGTCCAGTTGTGTAGCTATGTCATTTGACTTGATCACTAAAACTTAGGGAGCTGCCTACCTCAATAGCAGTGAGCTGAACCACAGGCCTGATCCCCTGGGGGACCATGTACAGATTCGGTGCCCTTTGTGAGGGAAGGATGGGAAGGCTGGAGCCATCCTGTAAAACAAACACGGAAACATAACTGCCTCTCCTTAGTTCAAGAAAATGGTGTCGCGGATTATTAGCAAGTGTTTTAAGCAGCTACTAGGAAAGAATATATGCGTGAGAACTCAGTAAGTACCTTGTGCCTCAGAATCAGTTCTGCAGTTACAAGGACATCCCCACAGGATTTGTCTCCGTTCATTACGGGATGCCAGAGAAGTTTGGGTGTGACATCTGTTTCTGGGTTTAGTTTTACCAGAGGAGAGCACGTGCTTCGTCCTAAAAATTCATCTTTGCCCTAGAGAAACAAGCAGTCCTTAAATTCCCCAACAAATATCCCTCTACACCTCCGTCATTCCCCCAAGCCGTCTTAGAAATTCTAAATTACCTACCACTTGGTCATTGTCAAAAAGTTCGATGATAACTTGGGGTGGATTCTGTAGAACCGTCTGGGGCTCCCCATAGATTTCAATTTCATCAAATATAATGGTCTGGTCCCATGTGGGATTCAGAGTTGAGTGGATGATCTCAGTGGTTTTGCTTCGATGGAGGAAAGAGACATGAGCATATGGATCTAAAACAGAAAAAGAGAGTAACTGTGAGGCCATGGCTAATGTCTAGCTCCCCAGGCCCCCTCATTTCAATCGCATGCTCTTCTTCGAGTTGCACTGACCACAGACCCTCACCACCCCCTGGGAGAGAGAATGCCAAAGCCTTCTTGAGAAAGAGCAAAGCTGGAGGCATCACACTTGCTGGTTTCAAACTATATTACAAAACTATAGTAATCAAAACGATATGGTATTAGCATAAAAACAGACACATGGACCAACAGAACAGAATAGAGAACCCAGAAATAAATGCATGCATAGGCGATCAATTAATTTTCAACACAGGTGCCAAGAACGCACAATGAAGAAAGGATAATCTCTTTGATAAATGGTGCTGGGAAAACTGGACAGCCACATGCAGAAGAATGAAGCTGGAGCCCTGTTTTACATCATACACAGAAATCAACTCAAAATAGACCAAATACTTGAACACAAGACCCAAGACTGTAAGACTCCTAGAAGAATAGATAAGGGGTAAGCTTCTTGACATTAGTCTTGGCAATGATTTTTTAGGATTTGACACCAAAAACACAGGCAACAGAAGCAAAAATAAACAAGCGAAGCTACATCAAACTAAAAAGCTTCTGCACAGCAAAGGAAACAATCAACAAAATGGAAACCCATGGAATGGGAGAAAATATTTGCAAACTACATATCTGATAAGCAGTTAATATCCAAAATATGCAAGGGGACTCATACAAAAATAGCAAAAAGCCCAAATAACCCAATTAAAAAATGGGCAAAGGACCTGAAGAGATGTTTCTCTGAAGAAGACATACGAATGGCCAAAGGTACACGAAAAGGTGTCCAACATCACTAATCCTCTGGGGAATGCAAATCAAAGCCAGAATGAGATATCACCTCACACCCGTTAGGATGTCTAGTGTCAAAAAGACAGGAGATAACAAGTGTTGGCGAGGAGGGGAAGAAAAGGGAACGCTTGTGCGCCGTTGGTGGGAATGTAGACAGGTGGAGCCACTGTGGAAAACAGTATGGAAGTTCCCCAAGAAATTAAAAATAGCACTATCATATGATCCAGCAATCCCACTTCTGGGTACTTACTCAAAGCAAATGAAATAATTATCTCAAAGAGCTATCTGTGCTCCCATGTTCCCTGCAGCATTATTTACAACAGCCATGGCCCCGATCAGTTATCTTATATCTCAAACAGCAAGGAATCTGCTTGAGTTTTATGCAACTTTAGTCAAGAATTAGGATTAAGAGTCTAACTTTGACTTTCAATGATTGAGTGCCCCCTGGTGGTGAATATTCAAAAACGTCTTCAAACCCCATTTGGAGATGCGTATTACGGGGATGACGTTGAATCTGCTCTAATCTGTAAGAAAAGGAAACCATTCACAAATGTTGGTTGCCTGAGTGCTTGGAACACACCTCATGAGTGATGTGAGCATTCCAGAGTGTCAGGCAACTGCTTTAAGAGCTGTTTCCATCAAAGCTCTGCTGGCCTTCGAGTCCTGAAGTGGAAATCTCCCCAAGTCACCCAGATGGCCCCTGAACCATTCATGATCCCACCAGCAACAGCACAGATCCTCAGCAGCGGACCCCTGGCCTTTTCCCCAGCCCTGCCCACAGCCTTCCCCTTAGAACCAGTCCAAAGGCCATGAAACGAGCTGGGTCTCATGGCTTTATGGTGCAGGGAATTTGGGGAACAGGCCACAGAGAGGTCAAAATGGACTCCACACTGCCTCAAGCCTGGTGTTGTAGGCAGATGGGCGAACTTGTGATCTTTCTGTCAACTTGAGAGAGCTACAAAAATATTTATAAAGGGGCGCCTGGGTGGCTCAGTTGGTTCAGCGACTGCCTTCGGCTCAGGTCATGATCCTGGAGTCCCGGGATCGAGTCCCGCATCGGGCTCCCTGCTCTGCAGGGAGTCTGCTTCTCCCTCTGACCCTCCTCCCTCTCATGCTCTCTGTCTTTCATTCTCTCTCTCTCAAATAAATAAATAAAAAATCTTAAAAAAAAAAATATTTATAAAGGATCTTAACTTACCGATCAGCCCAAGAGCCCAGAGTGTATATATGTATACATATAGAGAGAGCTGTGTGTATAAGCAAAGAGCAGAAATTGCTTTTCTTCCTGGTGCTTTTTATTACTTAATCAATTAATGATTATTAGTATTAAAAGACCATGTAACTTCTGTGTATCTCTAGCACCCAGCAATAGTACTCAACATACTCAGTGATTATTTAATGACTGTGCAGTTTATTTCACACAAATCAAACTCATTTCAATATGGAAAGCCTCTTTGTTGTGAGACATTACTAAAAACATCCACTTGATGAAAAGTAGACTCAAGCTAGCCAGCTATGTAATAACATGTAAGATGGAGATTTTTGTCCCTTTACCTGAAAAACTATCCTTGTCTAGAGCCATGAGGTTCCTGGCTTGATAGATATAGCAGCGCAGATGGTAAATGTAGACTCCTAAAAAGAACAGGATGGAGGTTACTCATAAGAAACATAACACTGTAAACTGCAAATTTTCTGGAATATTTGGAGATAATTCATGTTTCGGATAAATGGGTCATTCAAATCTACTTCTCCACAATTAAGAGCACACATAATGGTGATGACAGGTGCTCCCAAAGTAGTTCTGTTTCTTATAAAATAAAACTAACTTTAAAAGTATTACAGTAAGCCCAATGCAAATGTATCACTCAGGAGAACATCACTCCTGTTGTAAAACCTAGATTTAGGCCACTGCTTGTCATCACAGACCTTGACAATGAGACTTGGTTTCCAAGAGTTATAGAAATAGGGCTTCCTATACTATTTCAGCCCCAGATCTAGGAAAGTTCCTCCTTTGATAGTTCAGAATCTTTATACTCCTTACCCCTATATTAATGTATATATGCTCTCACCCCCCACACATTATTCTGGGAGTCAGACTACTTGAAATCTTGTCCTTAGTGCTCTAAGATGAGGACAACAATAACACCACCTTCTAGGATGGTTATGAAGATTAAATGAGTTAATATACGCGCAGTGCTTGGCACATGCTAAGCCCTATCATAAACATTTGCTATTATTAGTACAGAATAGGTCTGCCTCATTCCAAAATTCCTAAAGATTATCATTGGAGCCAACCTTTACTTAACTTTTTGAACCTCTTTTTTTTTTTTATTAAAACAATCTTTTGGGGAGCTTAATAGATAGAATGAGTACATATTGGACAGACTATGTCAAAGTCAATGATCTGATGACCCTCCACCCCAAGTATGATTTTTAAAAGTGTATCTGAAAAAATCCTCTTCATCGAAATAAAAGTCACATTTGCATAAAGACATTTTAATCCTATTCGGTGATTCAGAGAGTTTTCGTGAGATAAGTCATAGCGGTGGAATGCACAAATCCATTTAAAACTTACTGTCAAAGTTACAGGAAATGATGGGGGTGTTTGCCCCAAACACGGTGATGGCACCGTACTTGCGTTTGTCCCCGCTCTTCTCGTCTCCGTCCTCAGTCGTGTCTGCACCCTAAAGAGGCAGAAAAGTCCATGACCAATGCCTCAACACAAAGAGGCAAGAATGACAAAGAAATGGAATGGTGGCTTTTAAAAGGGACTCTGCTCATCCAATTGCTCCATTTTTAAAGACGAATAAAGCCCAGCACAGCAAGTGTCTTGCCCAAGGTCACTTAGCTGGAAAGCGACAGAGCAAGAAGTTGAAGCCAGTCTTTTGCCTCAAGTCCAGGCTTACCAAACCCTGATGCTGAAAATTTAAAAGAGGAAAAGCATAAAGGATAAATAAGGGGATTAAAAGGGTGGGAGGAGGATGAGAATAAGCAACATAGCAGGGTCAATGTGCCGAAATAGAAAAATAGGCTGCGTTTGGAAATGGTTCCTGACCACCATGTTGTTTTAGACGGACCACTGCCATTCTCTTACGCATTCCTTCCACCTTTGCGCTTTTCCCCTCCCTGCCTTCTTTACTGTGCTTCCATATGAATTTTTCTCTAATTCCGTGAGCCATCCTTCTGTTTTTCTCCCCCTCACATCTGTGTATTTAACTTTCTCGGTTTGCTGAACAGTTATAGTTTCCAAGGTAGGATCCAAAGAACCCATGCCTGCGATGTTAACAGGCGTCAACCGCAGCAAGGGTTTCAGAATAGATATATTTGGAAAATGCTGGGGGAAACATTAAACAGGTGTGTCTGTGGTAGAACTTCTTAGAGCCTTTCCTATAGTCATGATGTAGTCATGCAACAAGAGTTATTGAGCACCTAGGTTGTGTAGCTCTCTCCCAAATCATCTGCAGTCCTGCGGTGCTGGAGGGGTCCCTGTGGAGTCAGTGGAGCCTCCAACACTCATCTACTTTCCCCATGCCAATCTTGGTTGAGCTTCGAGCACTTGTTACTTACGAGGGCGCCTTCAAGCTTAAAGATGGCACCTGCACCATGTGTTTCTGAAGGAGCCATTTTTCTTCTCCAGCGTCTGCGGCGAAAGGTATCTGAACTGCGCTGTTTCCAGTGAAATTTCCAGCCAATTAAAGAAGCATATTCCCAGCCGTCCCGGTCTTCATATTCTTCCATGGCCTAGACCAGAAGTAAAACTTTAATGCTAATGATAATCATCATCATCATAACAACAATATCCCTTAATTGATAAAGCAGATTATTTGGTCAATCAACAAATAGGTCTTGAAAATCTACTCTGTTCCAAGCACTGTGTTACGAGCCAGTGAAACAACAAAGAACAAAGGAGGTGGGCTGTCTGCCCTTGCAGAGCTGATGAACTGTAGAAATATGCAGAGATAATCAGGAAACTGACATGGAATGAGACGTTGCCAAGGTGGTGCCCTACACCCTCAGGAGAGGGACCTTGTTCAGACTTGAGGAGGGTTACGGAAAATGGATTTTTTTTTTTTTTTTTGGTAAGGAAAATGGATTCTTTCTCAAATTGCTTTCTATTTCCTCACTTCATTAGCACATAAGACATCATTACTGTTATAAACAGTTTGGAAAACATTGTTATCTCTACCTTATATGGGGAAAAATGACACCTCTCCCCCCAGGATTTAAATGTCTCATTTAAGCTAGTAACTGGCATAACTAGTAAGTAAGTGATAGAACAGAGTATATTACCTCTGCAGTAACTAATAACTTATGAGGATAGGACTTTTTATCCTAAAAACTGTTTATATATAAATGTCTTCAGTTTTCAATGTTTTATGCAATTTAACAAATACGAGTGTCTACTGTGTGATAGGGATTGTGTTAAGAGCTGAGGAAGCAATGAAGAACAAGATAAGACCAGGTCCTGGCCTTCATGTAGCTGACATTTACTGATGGAAATTGTATGTAAATATCTTAAAAGTATGACTAGATTTGATAAATGCAAAATAATACCAAATAATATCTATGATCTCAGAAACAAGAGCTCTATGTGGGTTATTATCATTGTAGGATTTTTTTTCAACTTTGAATAAACATAATTCCAGGTCAAGCACAATCTTGTAATTGACCCTCTAGTAGTGTTAACAGTAGCATTGAAATATTTCAGGTAGCCAGGAGTGAGGAGGTTAGGGAATATGATCAAAGTCTCAATGATACTTTTTGGTAGAACTGGGTCAAGTTTCCAGTCTTCTGACCTGAGTGGCTCAGTATCACCTTGGTGCTCTCATGTGGAAGGAGAGAGTCAAGTGCCTCTAGGAGCTTCTCACTCCATCAGCATAGGGGGAGTTGAATAAGAAATATTCATTCATCAGCTCATTCATTCTCCTCCACTATTTATCAAGAACAAGTTTCTGAACTGGCAAGAAGGATACAAAGATGACTATGGTTCCATCTTCGTGCCCAAGAAGCTTACTTGTAATAAAAAGTAACTTCATTGCACCTGCTATGAGTCAGGCCCTTTGTGGAATAGCCTCGTCTGGGTTCAGACACTGGCTCAATCACTTTCTAGACATATGGCCCAGAGTCATTTATCTATAAAATGAGGATAAAATGCAGATCTTGTGGATTATAGACAATGCACATTTAGTACTTGGCATTATAGAAGACACACAACATATTCCACTTATTATTATGAGTATTATTATTGCACTTAACTTATTCTTCCATGTATGCCCTAATTAAAAGCATGGTACTGTACCCATTTTGCAGATGAGAAAGGAAATGAGGCCAAGATTTGAGTCCTTATGTATTTCATTCCAAGTACTGAACTATTGCCACTCCTTCATTATGATACCAAAATAATTTCTATTACTACTCTGTAGTGGTTCTTATCATTTAGCCTCCTTCAGATCACCTGGAAGACCTGGTGAGAGATTGCTGGGCCCCACCCTGGAATTCTTAAATCAGTGGGCTTGGGGTGAGGCATTTCTAACACATTCCTAGGTAACGTGTTGTTGCTGGTTGGGGCGGGGAGTGCGTTTTGAGAACCGTTGAGCAGGGAGGGCCTAACGCCCTTGATCGGCGAATGGTTTCTGTAGAAATAGCCAAGGAATGGGAATTCTGTGTGGCCCCTGGCCTAGCTCCCTCCCAAGCTAACTCTTACCCTTGCAGTACTTGAAGTGCTTTGTGTTAAATCCTTCTTGCGTTTTCGGACCAGCCTTCGCCGTCTATGAGTATGATACATTTTCTCTGCTGCAACCCAGGATTTGGGTTTATTATCAGGAGGAATGGTAATTCCATACTCCCAGCCTGGAACAGAGTTTGCAAACAGTTATCCCAAAGAGATGCATTTGCCAGATTGCCAGATAAACTTGCAGGAAACATCCAGTCACTGTCTCTGCTCCCCCAGCATTCTCTCCTGTGCCAGTGAATTCCACTGCTCCTTTCACTTGGCTGCAATTCAGCCAAACCCAAACACAGCTCTGTTCCCCTGGATCCCTCTTCAAAAGCTTCCTTTGCGGCCACGGGGTTCTCCTCTCCTTTCATCCCTCCTCACTCATGGTAATTAAGTGCATCTAAGAATAAAGCACAGTGCAAGAGGCAGCTGGGGACAGGGCTGAAGGGTTTAAAGCCCAGCATCACCACACACTGGCTATTTACTAAAAAAGTTTCTTGCAGGTTAGTAAACTTGTCTATGTCCCAATTTCCCCAGCATAAAGGTAAAGTATACTTTTTTAAAAAGAATTCATCAAGATAATGCCTGCAAATCACTAGGACTATGCTTAGCACATAGTTTGTGCTCAGTCAATGCTAACTATTATTATAAGGCTTGGTGGGTGCATCAAGATCAGCAAAGAATTTATAATCTATTTGAACCCTTCTTTATCCATGCTTGTTCTTTCTTTTATAAGGAAAAGAAATCAGAGTTTCTCTTTTGATATTTCCAAATGTTAGATAGTTCATTTACCTTCAGATCACTGTTCACAGAAAAGGATAAACACCATTAACGGAAGCTATGTCAATAATCTACATTATTGCGTATCAACTATACTTCAAAAAACCCCCAAAACAATCTGCATTATTGCTGAATAGGATGACTTTTAAGGCATTTTACAGTCCTTCTTCCTGAGCCCCAGGGTCCTGAGTGTGATGTTCCCAGGGAGTCTATGGGGTATGATTAGAATAGAGAACATCCAAATTCCAGTTCCCTCCTAAATTCTCATCGTGGATCCTCAGCATCTCAACGTGCAGACACCTGGCGACTGTGATCTTGTATTTTTCACTCTTGCCGCCCCCACCCCCACCTGTCCAAGCACTTCCTTGTCCTTCAGATTTTGCATCTGAATAGTCACAGGTAATATCCAAGACCTGACAGTCACAGACCAACAGAAGTAGGACTCCTCCCCCCAAGGAAACTTTACTCTGGTTAACCAGGGCCTTGCTGCAGAGACCCCACAAGGTAATAGATCTAAAATGTTACCTTTCTCGGGCGCCTGGGTGGCTCAGTTGGTTAAGCGACTGCCTTCGGCTCAGGTCATGATCCCAGGGTCCTGGGATCGAGTCCCGCATCGGGCTCCCTGCTCGGCAGGGAGTCTGCTTCTCCCTCTGACCCTCCCCCATCTCATGTGCTCTCTCTGTCTCATTCTCTCTCTCTCAAATAAATAAATAAAATCTTTAAAAAAAAAAAATGTTACCTTTCTCATCCACTGCACGATTTATATCATATACCCATGCGTCATCTTCCCATTCCCAACCTGGAGGGCATGTCAGCTCGCTGGGTGATGCTGCTTTATCACCGTTCTTTAGACAGTAAAGACAAAACAAAATAAAAAATGAAGAAAAGTAAGCCATAGTGTCAGATAAGATGCAAAGGCAAGAGGCTACCACACACTTAACAATGGTATTTACATGCTAATCTGTGAATCTCTAATCTCTATGCACAATTGCTACACAAGATTAGTTTTTTAGAATACCTTCTGTTTCCACTATTAGGGGGTACGTTGGGTTGAACCATGGGAAATTGTTGTTGTAGATCAAAAATGGTCAAATATCAGCAATTTCATATGGTTCAACAATATTATGAAATGGCACGACTCTCTTTATCAGGAGTTATACTGGAAAGAAACCATCACAGATGGATAAAGCATGAAAAACACGTGTTTTCAAGTACAAGGTAATGTCACTGGAAGTTCTAGGTGCTAATCATGTAAGATTGAGCAAGGTTTAGGTTAAATATCGACTTAAGTATTGACTACATTAAAATGGACAGTTATGAAAAAACATTCATAAGAATAGAAATAAAGGTGATCCATAAACATATGGAAAAATGCTCAGCCTCACTTTATTTTTTTTAATTTATTTAAAAAAATTATTTATTTAATTTTTAGGCAGTGGGGAAGGGGCAGAGGGAGAGGTAGAGTCAGAATCTTAAGCAGGCTCCATGCCCAGCACTGAGCCCAACACGGGGCTCGATCTCATGACCCTGAGATCATGACCTGAGCTAAAATCAAGAGTTGGACGCTTAACTGACTGAACAACCCAGGTGCCCCACAGCTTCACTTTAAATTAAAAGTGAGAAAATGGAAAGGACATCTGGGCACTGACAAAACTGGTGTGGTGGGGGTAGTGAGTGTTTAGGAAAACAGCCCTCTAATACACTGTTGCTGGAAATAAAAACTTATACAGCCTATCTGAAAGCAGTTTGGCAATATTTATCAAAATTGCATATGCATTGAAATCTGACCAAACCTATCCAAGGATCTCTCCTGGACATAAACTTTTACAAGTGAATAAAAATGTATATATAAGGATGTTTACTGCTGCATTGCTTGAGAAAACCAAAGACTGGGAAAAAATCAAAATGTCCACAAGGAGAGGATACTTAAGTACATTACAGAGGATGCACATAATAAGACACTCTGCAGGCATTTTTTAAGAAAGCTCATAGTTCGGGGTGCTTGGGTGGCTCAGTCGTTAAGCGTCTGCCTTCAGCTCAGGTCATGATCCCAGGGTCCTGGGATTGAGTCCAGCATCAGGCTCCCTGCTCAGTGGGAAGCCTGCTTCTCCCTCTCCCACTCCCCCTGCTTGTGTTCCCTCTCTCGCTGTGTCTCTCTCTGTCAAATAAATAAATAAAATCTTAAAAAAAAAAAAAGCTCATAGATCTATATGTGTTGATATCAAAGGATGCCCAAGATATATTGTTACATGAAAAATACAAGTTGTTGATACTATTTAGGTGTGGGGGGGGGAAAGAAGTTTTGTAGTTGAGTGTGAACAGAAACAAGATTTCAGTGGTTATCACTGGGGGGTGGAATGTAAATCTGGGAGAAGAATTACTTTTCATTTCCTTCTATGCTGTTTGAACATTTTAAAGACATACGTATTCCATTTGTTGTGATTTTAAAAAACTAAAAATAAATATTTACAATTAAAAAATTGCACGACTCAAACTTTACCATGTACCAACATCTAGTTAAACAGACCCAATGTCTTTTCGGGAGAAGATAATTAGAGGTGCACTTGTGTAGCTTCAGCCTAAGGTAAGGCTATTCAGGACACGAGATAGAGCAGAAGAGAAGGGGAGGCCGCGCCTTGCGGTTGGAGGATTCGCAGATCACGGTTCCAAAGAGTTAGGGTTTGAGGCTCTCCGTGGGGAGCAGTCCGCTCACCGCATCGGTGTAGGTGTCCTCGGCTGGCTTCCACTCGCCCCCGGGGTAGCGACTCTCGTTCTGGTACACTTCATCCGTGAACTCCGTGTGACCCGCGTCGGCCTCAGTCAGCAAGCTGCGGGCCAGCTCGTGTTACCAAAGGAGCAATGAATGGTAGCCAACCACCCCAGCTCTGCCCCGTGGTCGGGAAACATCTACACTGGTTCCCTCCTGACGCTAGCCCTTGGGTTCGCCACCAAACGCTTCCTGCTGCTAACTTCTGCCACTCTTGTGAAGAAGGGGCCTGGGGGAACAATGAGACCTAAACCACAGAGGACTCCTCAAGTCAGCAGGGCTGCTCCTTCTCAGTAATCAGGGTGGGGACTGGGAAAACAGTCTTGTGGGCAGCTCCTTACATAGACCTCATGCTCCATATTTTTGTTTCAGTTCAGGGCCGTTCAGCTTTTTTGCAGCAAAACGCCTGGCTAACAGTTCAAAAGAATAGGAAGTTGTCCACCCTCATTCCCCCTGTTTTAAAAAATGGAGTGGAGAAGGTCTCATGAGGCCAAGTGTGGAAATTTTTACTCATGGCCTGCATGGTCTACGTAACACAAACTGAAGGGAGGAGTTTAAATTTTCTGGATAGTTCCTAGGTCGACGGCCAAACCAGGTCATTTAAGACTCCAGACTCCATTTAGGTAATTAAGAAACCCATACTGACTCTCTGCCATGCCAATTTTCCTCTTGGATTTGGAACTATTTTGACAACCCATAAGGAAAGTACAGAGGCTCCAACTTTGACTGAAGTCTTCTGCCAGGTACCCACTCAAGTGAGGTTTCTTTTTCTTTTACCATTCCGACATCTTTTCCCTGCCAAATCCTCCCTAAGAATCAAGCCCTGGAAAGAAATCAGAATAGAAGTGGCCCCAACTATTTGTATAAATTAAGCCCATCTCATCATTTTCTGGGCCCCAGAGAAGGAGAACAGAAGACCTGGCTGCCGTCTCTGGGGTCCCATCGAGCCCTGACATGCTTTGACCCTCCACTTTTCCAAACACAATGCCTCCACCTTTCCCTATCCTCACTAACCTTCCTTCCTTCTCTCCAATTCAAATCCCATTTCCCTTCTCCTCACCAGCAACCCCAACTCTATCCAAAGCAAGCTGTCATGGGTTAAAAGCAATCATGTGCAATCATCGGGTCTTAACAGACCAGACCAGACCCAGCGTGCTCATTTCCCTCCTTCCCTAATGCCTGTGATCACAGGAAACTAATGTGGACAGAGAGGAAAAACTCTAGTTTGAGGCCTTGAAATCCAACTTCACAAGCTTGTTTCCTCCAACCTCAAGTATCCGGTCATGAGGTGGAGTAGAGGGAGCTCGGATTCTGATGCCGTCGGCAACATTCAGAGACCCAAACTCCAGGGGACACAAGCTTGCCTCCCCTCTACTGTTCCTTTCTTTTTCATAACAAGCTTCCGAGACACAATTCACATATCATACAAGTCACCCATTTAAAGTGTACCCTCTGCTGTTTCTTACAGACATTCCATAATAGTTGAGTGCTGGTTTTGGTGCCCAGGCTAGACTGGTACCACCTACAACCTATGTGTCTTTGGACAAGTTACTTAATCTCTGTAGGTCTCAGTTTCCTCCCCTGTAAAGTGGAGATAATGCTCTTACTTGTTGGGAGGTAATTCTCCATGAGTTCTCGTGTTTCTGCAGCATCAGGGATATTTATAGGAGGAATAATCTTGGAAGACAGAGATAGCGTCTCTCTCTCTTGAGCAAAGGACCAGCACGCTTGCTACCCATTATAAAAGATTCGGGTTCCCTAAGCTCAGGTTCCTCTCCTATTACACAACCACTTCATGTTTAAGTGTCATCTGACCATCCTCTTGTCACCCTGAGGACCAGAGCAAATGTTAATACTGGTGGGAGTGAAATCCTTGGTCTCTGACCCGGGAGTCCTGTGTCTCCTGCCAGCATCCATGAAGTAGGGCAGGTGAGCTTGTTAACTTGCAAGTAAAGTAAAAATCTCAGACCCTCCCTAATTTTTGACACCACCTACCCTGTTGGGCTAGAGGCCAGATTCAATAAAGTGATTAGCACACTGGTGCTTAGCTCACTGCTTGACACATTCACGCATAATAAGTTCTTAATAAATATTAGTACCTTTTTATATTTCCTTATTTTATTATGGGGCACCAATGACATATCTTAAGTTTCTATGGACTTAGGCTCAGTGGGTGTTACATAAATATTACCAAGAATGATGATGGACAAGACTCATTTAGCAATTTCTAGGGAAAGGCTCCACTGTCATCCTTTTTTCTCAGAAAATGGAAAAACTTACCTTCTTTCAGGGTCAACTGTCCAGTCTCCTTCCCATTCCCAGCCTTTTGGAGGCAAAAAGAATTCCCTCTTGAGCTTTATTTTTCCTGTGACATCAGAAAATTTATGACGACCCACTAATCCAGAAGTGCCCCATTTTCCAAACATAAGAGCTTGGTTTTCATACTGTTAAAAACAAATTAGAGAAACACCATCAGAGAGAAGGAAATAAAGGCCACCCATAAATTTTTAAGCCCATTTAAGCTAAACCATGATAGAAAGTGAAAAAACTTTATACCCAGAAGGCACGGACCTAACTTGAGCAGCTACTGATTGTGCAACTTTGGGTGAAGCACATCTTTCTAGACTCAGTATTCCCATGTTCACTGGGGATAATACCACCAGTTCCCACAGAATTTTTCAAATGTGCAGTTGAAAGTGCTTTGTAAATAGTGGTATATCACACTAGTTGCTTCCATTATTATTTTGAATGGCTCCAATGGTTCTCTGAACCTAATTTTTTAAATACCCATGAAGTCCTCAATTTATGAATGTGCAGGCTTCTAAGAGTTTATTTGTAAACGGTCTATGGCCTAGAACTTGGGGCGCATTTCCCTGCAGAATCAACATTATAACTGATGGTACATTTCCCAGGCAGTCTACAAAGAACCTGTCTGACATAGGAAGGTCCTTTAAGGGCCTGACCTTTCTGGTGCCTAAAAGTTCTGTGCCTTCATCCCCTCTGGAATGTAGTGGGGATGAAGACCAAGACCTTTCTTTTTTTTTTTTTTTTTTTAAAGATTTTATTTATTTATTTGAGAGAGAGAGAGAGCATGAGAGGGGGGAGGGTCAGAGGGAGAAGCAGACTCCCTGCTGAGCAGGGAGCCCGATGTGGGACTCGATCCCGGGACTCCAGGATCATGACCTGAGCCGAAGGCAGCAAGACCTTTCTTGAAGCAGGTTTAGTGGCAAAGACAGACTCTTGTTTATGGGGCATTTCTGTCTAAGTTAGAAGTTATAAATCTACAATGGTCTGCTCTTCACTCTGTCAACCATCAAAAGGGTTGAGATTTGCCAGTGGTGAGTGTCCCTGTTTGGGTACAAGCTGAAACTTCCATGTTTCTGTTGATGAGTCCACTGAAAAGATGATTTGCAAGTGACAGGGGAGTTTGAGGTTGAAGAAGGAAGAAGTTTGAGTAGAGGTTTGATGGGGAAATTGGGTTTAAGCAGACACAACAGTACCTGTCTCAGATATGGGTGCTGAGCCTTGAAAGGAGATAAGCTCCAGGAAGCAGCTAAAGAAGCTACTCTCACATGGGGCTGTGAGACTTCGGGGCGTGTGCATGGCTCCTTTTGGTTTCTAAGTGACAAGGACACAGAGCAGAAGAGCAGGGTATCCCCACTACTTCTGTTTGGAAGCCAGCATGGCTACAGTAAAATCTAGGCAAGAAGTTCAGCAAGACTGTTAGCACATGTGAAGCACCTCCGGGACCTCCAGAAACGTGGTAGGGGATGGGGGTGCTGGGGGTTCTGCAGAGAACTGAGGTCTAGTATTGGCGCAGGAAGGCAAGAACCAGTGAAATGTCCATTTTGTTATTAATGTGCCCCTACTGGTACCCATAGGTTGTGAGAATCTAAAGAAATTAGAGTCACGCAACTAAGATGCATGGATTGTCTCTTTAAGATGAGTTGGAACTAGAGTCTGAGCTATGCAGGGAAGGATCTAGAAATGGGAAAGGATGAAAGGGAACCCTGGACTGGTGGATCCTTGCTCAGTACTAGCTTCCAGCTTAGCTCTAGCCTCAGAGCTGGAGGGCAGGCCGATGCCAAGAAACCCTCCAGGAATGCTGGCGCGTCTCCTCCATGTGCCCTGATGCCCCCACTCCACCTTGCCCAGCTGACCGCACGTAAGTAGCCGTCATCCAGGGCCTTCCCCTTGGCTTCCAGCCTACCCTCTATTTATCTTCAATGGCACTTCCAAGTCTGTACCATAAAGGCTTCGTGTGGCTCCCATGTATTTCATTGTTTCTCAAAGTGGTCCACTGAGGCCCCACGTCTACCCACACAGGAATCATTGCTGCTGCTAATCCCTCACTCAGTGACACAATCAGAATCTCTGGGGCGGCCCCAGCAGGCAGCATCTTCAACAGGATATGCAGTTTTATAATCACTTAGGGAGGCTTTCCCTCCACGAATGCATCTTCTGCGGTCCAAAGACCCCCACATCCAAGCACGCCTCTCCAGGTCTGCACCTCCCCAGGGCCCTCATTACTGGCTTGTCTATGTGTCAGTCACTCTGGACAACAAAACCTCCTGTCAATCTTCCCCCGTCCCCCCAGGTGAAGGTCCCTCGGATGAGATTTTAGGTAGTGCTGATGGCTGGGCGCTGATGGCTGGGTGCCAGTGGATCAATGTTTTCTCTAAGGATGACAAGTAACAGGACCGCCCCCCCCCCACCACCAAGAGGAAAAGACAGTGATGTTACTGAAGGTACCATTTCAGCAAAGACGGTGAATGTTCCTTCTGCGAAGCTATTGAACTTCTTCTCAACAGCACTCAAGCCCAGCCAGATGTTCACTCGCAGCTCCGCGGGCACCTTCGGTCCGTGGGTTTTCTCCTGCGGATACTGTGAGATGCACAAGAACGTGCTCTGATGTTGGCAGCTGCACGGGCTACGACATTACGTTCAAGCCCGAGGCAGACTGAACATCTAATCATCGCTCTCCCCGGTCGAATTTTGTTTGCATCAAGTATTTCCAAATGGCCCTACAGCAGAGATTATAATAACAGCAAAAGCGGCGGTTCTCAAAATGTGAGCCACGGACCCCCTTGTGTCCTTGAGGCTTTTCCAGGAGGTTCATGGAGTTAAACTATTTTCCTAACAATACCAAGATGTTCCTTGTTTTTTTCGCTGTATTGATAGGTTCAGTGATGGTGTAAAACCATGTGGACGAGACTCTGGGCACGCAGCACGAATCAGGGCAGTAACACCCAACCGAACCTGTGGTCACAGTCTTCTTCCTCACTCTCAGAGAAGAAAACAAATACTAGTTTTACTTATGAATTCCCTCAGTAAGACGGTAAAAATTACTAATCTTATCAAATCATGATCCTTGAGGACTTTTTTTTTTTTTTTTTTTTTTTTAAGTAGGCTCCACTCACGACTCTGAGATCAAGAGTCGCCCGCTCTATGGACTGAGCCAGCCAGGCACCCCCATGAGTACATCTTTTTAATATTTTGTGTAATAAAATGGAAAGCACACACAAATCACTTCTGCTGCATATTAATGTATATCTTGAGAAAAAGCTCTTGTGCAATTGCTTGAAATGTGAACTGAATTAACCTTTTTTTTTTTTTAATGGAAATCTCTTTGACTTGAAACATTTGACAGACAAATATGGTTATTCAGACTTGAGTATGGGGCAGATGTTTCCTTGAACATAAACAAAGTTAGCCTGTCACTTCAAGGACAATAACTGACTGTATTCTGTTGCCAATGATAAAATTCAGGCTTCCAAGTAAAAATGAGAATTTTGGAAAACTTGTATCTGTCACGGTAAGCTTGATAGCATCATGATACATAAAGACTTTTCTGATGAATGATATTAATGAAAGTGATTTTCTTTCAATATTGTAAGATGAAATGTGTCAATATTAGGAAGATTTGCATAACTCAATGAACTGCGATTTTCTAAATGATCAATGCTAAATGTTACAAAATCACGCATGGATAACAGAACCATTCAAAGTACAAGATAAACCAGTGGATTTCTATGCAGCCGAGAATGAAAAGTTCACTGATACGGTTTCAAATTCCATACTGCAAATCACCTTTTAGGAGCTACTACTTGAGTCTGGTGTTACACCAAAAATGTGTATCCACATTATCTGAAAAGGGTATTAAAATACTCTTCCCTTTTCCAATTGCATATCTATGTGAGGCCCAATTCTCTTCATATACTTCTCCCTTTTTCTAGAATTTTTAAAAAAGATTTTATTTATTTATTTGACAGAGAGAGAGAGAGAGAACAAGCAGGGGGAAACGGCAGGCAGAGAGAGAGGGAGAGGGAGAAGCAGGCTCCTGGCTGAGCAATGTAGTTCGATCCTAGGACCCTGGGCTCATGACCTGAGCTGAAGGCAGTCGCTTAACCAACTGAGCCACCCAGGCGCCCTAAGATTTTATTTAATTGAGAGAGCAGAGCAAGAGAGAAAGCATGAATAGGGGGGTAGGGCAGAGGGAGAGGAAGAAGCAGGCTCCCCACTGAGCAGGGAGCCAGCCCAACTTGGGGCTCAATCCCAGGACCCTGGGCTCATGACCCGAGCTGAAGGCAGATGCTTAACTGACTGAGCCACCCAGGTGCCCCTCTCTTCATATACTTTAACCAAACAACTTATTCTATCAGATTAAATGTGGAAGCAGATATGAGAATCCAGTTAATTTCTGTGAAGCCAGGCATTAAAGAGGTTTGCAAAAATGTAAAACACTCTTTTAATTTTGTAAAGAGAATACAGTTATATTTTATTAAAAATACATAATTTATGTTAACATGTAATGGGTTTAATTATTATTTTAAAATAAATACTTTTTAAATTTTTCACTTAAATTTCTATTATAGTAAATATTGATAGCTGTAACCCATATAACAAAAGCTCTCTGGGGTCTTCAATAATTTTTTTGAGTGTAAAGGGGTCCCAAGACCAGCAAAAAACCCCAATGAATTAAATGTCTCCCTAAACAGGATAATGAGTGTTAACACAATCAATAAATACACACAACATTGTCTTGAAAGCATTTTGCTGTTTATCCCCTGAGTTCTAAAACCTAACACGGAGAATACCATGTTGTCTCCTCTCCTACCCACTGCAAAATTTTATTTATTAATCAGTTTGCTTCCACTGACTGCTGACCAACACAATTGTAATTGTGGTTCTATCTGAAGTAAAATTTGTTCCACCAAGAGATACTTGAAGGAAGATAATTTCTATTTTCACTTTCCTGATTAAAGAACAATGAGTACACTTATTAAAAGTTAGCAGATATCTCCTGGTTTTAAAAGAACACTCGCCCCTGACTGCTTTTTCTCTTCTTGATTTCTATTTCTTTCCCCCCAAATCCAAAGAACTGGGCTGGGGTTGGCCAGGGACAGGGATGTCAAATGCAGCTGGGACTATTTTGATTTCTTGGTTTTCGGCCCCAGGCCCTGCCTTGGTTCTCCATAAGCACACAGAGAGCAGTGTTTAATGCGGGGTCCTGGGATGGGCTTATGGGGGTCTATGAAGCTCCTGAATCCTGTGTTAAACTTTGGATGCATGTGAGATGTGCATTCTTCTGGAAGAGAGGGCTGGTAGCTTCCATCGGGTTCTTAAAGGAGCCCATGACTCTAAAAATGTTCAGAACCAACTGCCCTAAAGCAGCAAATTCTCAGAAGTTTTCAATCTGAGGACCTATTTGGTCAGGGCATAGACTGCATGGACTATTGTTACTTTCTCCTTTTTTTTCTACTTCCCGAACACTCTCTAGAAGGCAAGGGAAGGAGGCATTGCTTAGCATGAGACATTAGAAATAAGAGGAAAATTCAAGCCAGAAAGCACAGCATTCACAATGTCACGTTAATATTAGTGTCACCGAGATCTCTGCGGAAGTGTCCTTGTGTCCTGAACGCTAGCAGACTCCAGACCGCTCTCTGGGAACTACCACCCTAGGGGAAGGTGCCAGAAAATGGGTTGGAATCGATCACGATCGTCCTAGTCATTCAATAATCAGCAAATAAAGCAGCCCCTTCTCGGGAAGGCGGGTTTTGCATTTAAGCAGTTCACATTACACGGGGATGAAGCCGTACCTTCAGCAAGATGGTCTGGGTTTTCCCGCAGTATTTCCCAGATGCATTCTCACCACTGGTG
The DNA here is from genome assembly GCF_029215605.1 of Mirounga angustirostris. NCBI lineage: Eukaryota > Metazoa > Chordata > Mammalia > Carnivora > Phocidae > Mirounga > Mirounga angustirostris. The sequence goes on from NW_026991714.1 coordinate 121,589,681, forward strand.
GAGTATAAAACCTGATGTGCAGGAATGCGTGCATAGGCCAGTCTTTTCTCTCCCCGGATCATCCAGATGATAATGTCAGGCATACTGTTCTGCGGCTGGTCATGTGGGTGGATGGAAAAGGGAGCAAAGCTGGAGTTAGTCTACACACAGAGGGACTGGACACACTGCAGGCTGGCTCCTCAGGGCTCCCCTTAGCAAAGAAACTCTGTGGTTAAGGATCTGTCTGAATCCCCGAGTTGCCCATGTCCTGGGACCACACTGAGCCTGCTGGACTGGGCAGCAGACCGCGGCTGGCCAGAAGGGATGGGGTGAAGCAGAGGGGGAGCTTCACCTGCCCAAAGCCTGACCTACACGGCTCCGAGAGCTACTCTAGGAAATACCCCCTCTTCTCTCACCCATCATTTGAAGAAAGCCCTCAACAGCAGTCAGGGGTTACGGGTTTCATACGTGTCATAGGACATAGACAAAGCATCTCCAGCTGACAATCCAGTGTTTGCCAAATCTGAGATATTCATTTAGTTTTTTTAAAACCTCTTTTTTTTTTTCTGATTATAAGGGTGATAAAAGTTCACCATAGGAAACTTTGAAAGTACCAAAGCATAGACAGCAGAAAATAAAAATTACTTCTAATCCCATGTTTTTGCAAATGTATTTCTATCCACAACTATATTACGATACCCCTCCACACGAATCTCTGAAGCTCAGTAGGAGGGGGCTCCTACTCTCTTGGTTTTCCAGTTCCCAGAGCTTAACGGCAGCCAACATTCATCCAGCACCACTGTGTGCCCCGCACTGTGATTCATCTTCTTGAATCTTCACAATACAGTGCTGTGAAGTGAGTACTACCATGATCTCCATTTTATATATGGGGAAACTGAAGCTTAGAGAGGTTGCCCAAGTTTACATATGGTAGGTCCAGGATTCACAAAAAAGTCTTCTCAATCCCAAGCAAAGACAGCACTTGCATCCTCTGTGCCACACAGGTTTGCGACTTAATCCCTCCACTTGAGGTAGTCTCGGATTGTATCATGATAATGATAATGACTTACCTACTTTGAAGACCTTTCCAGGACCACCAACTCAAAATTCTTCTCCTGTCCTCACTTCAGTGATGCTCAGCCCATTACCCACTAGCATCCCAGCCCAGTAACTCCTTGGTTGCACCATCTGTCAGATCTGCTCAATATCCAAGATAATACACCAGATTCTCCAACCACCTTCTCTAGCTGTGGTGCCATTCCACAGAATCCGTCTTCCATATCAAGTGACCTCTGAGTAGTTTAAAAGTCCTACCTCTTCAGTCAGTTGCAGTAATTTCTCAAGCCAGTCCTCAATTTCTGCCAGTGTAGACTTCACCTCTGTAGCCTCAGACCTCATCCTCACAGCTGCCTCGTGGATCTGGGAGAGAGATCGGGACCGCAGCTTTTGGATCTGATTGTCAAGAACTGTGACATTAGCTTTTCCTTCCGTAAGAGGCAATGTGTACCTAAAGAAAGAAAAGGAAAGAAACAGATAATCCGCAGAATAGCCTTCTGGGCTTCAAGCTGTCGGATTCATTTGTTTGACTTCCATCTTGCAAGCCACACCGGTTTCCTGACGGCATCAGCAGGAGGTTCAAGCTGAAGTTGAGTGTACGTGGTGCTGGCAGGGCAGACCTGCCCGACAGACTCTCCTAACTCTCACGAGGAATGCGGGGGGATTAAAATTCCAAAGCAATTTCTTGGGTTTGACTCCAGGCCCGTGGAGTTGCTGGAGAGAAGATGGAAAAACAGCTGCAGCGTTTGGGAGGAACAAGTCCGCCTTTCTTTTGCTTCTTACAGCCAGTGTACAGATGCCCCAAGATGAAGGAGGGGAAGGCAGATTACAGAGCACTTAGCAGAAGGGTTCTTGAGGACCATCCACCCCTAGGCAGTCCGTGGAGGGGGGCGGAGGGGCTCAGGAGGTCTGCAAACCCCTGGAACTTATTTGAAAAGTCTATGTCTGTGTTGGCAGGCAGTGCGATGTATGATAAAGACCCCATGCTTTGGAGGCGACCATCTGGGTACAAATCCTGGCTCCGCCATTTACTAGTTCTGTGGTCCTGAGCAGTTACTTAATCTCTTGTTTTCCTATCTTCAAATGTGGGAAAACAGCATCTATCTTTCAGGGTTGCTGGAGAAATAAATGAATTCATACATGGAGAGCATTTAGAACAATGCCAACCGCAGAGTAAAGTCTGAATGACGTTGCCATCCTCATCAAGCTTGGTCTTCCTCACTATCAGAGTCTCATTAGATATTCAAAGGGGCCCATTAGTTCCCAAAAGGTTAAGAACCACTTGTGGAGGCAAAGCTCTCATTAAAATGAGAAGTCTAGAACCGCTGAGCTGGGGCCAGCATGCACCGCCTTCTGCAGTCTTCCTCTCACTACGGTAGCTGGTGGGGCCACCGGGTGAGCGTGTCACCAATTCCAGGAAGTTCTACTCACGTTGTTTCTACCTAGAAATTCCATTGATTCGAATGTCCCCTAGCTTCTTAAATGAAGGAAATCCTAGCATGACTTCTTTTAAACACAAATTTCCTGTTGCATCAAGTTAAAAAGATTCCATTTGATTCTTCAAAAACAGTTCACATCCATTTGGTTCAAAAACTGTGTAAATAGATAGTTCTGTGTTTTGCTCAGCAAACCCTAAAATTCACAGAATTTTCTACAAGAAGGTATTACCAAATGTTTGGTTGCCTTAGTACTTATGGTAATGCACTGGAAAGGTTAAGTTCCTGGAATGATTCCTTGAGGCAAAAATGCATATGGAAGCTGCTAGCTCCAAAGTCACACATGAGACCTTCAATAAAGAGACGTTGCCTCTGTGAAGCATGCAGCAGGAAAAGTTGTGTGGATAAACCCAACTCTGGGCATCAGATGCATCATTTCACCTCCTTGGGCCTCTGCTTCCTCACCCCTAAAATAAGGAGACTGGGAGAGATGACCTCTTAAGACCCAGATTTAAACCTTCTGAATTCAAACTAGAGCCCAGCCGAGCTCTGATCTCAGCTGTGTGTCAATGACCTAGCTAAACCACTAGAAGGCACAAGAAGACAGGGAGACTGAGGGCATTGGCGGAGGGCGGGTGGGTGTAACCATCCCTGGTTTTTGCTGCTTACAAGTTTTCAATACGCTTTTCTTTTTAACTTCCCTGTCCACTGCACCATTAGTCAATATTTAAAATGAGTTTGGGATGAATCACTTCCCCCTTTGATACCCAAATGCCCAGAGATCTGAGCTGTTCCCCAAGGCACAGTTATAAAAGTTTCTCTGGCTCCAGTCAAATCTACTGGCTTTGTGAAGGGAGTCTTAGCCAGAGTTCAATAGGCATTCAGTAAAAAGGCAAGCAAAAAGGCTGTTTCTAAAAATGTGTTTGTGAATTAGGAATGTTATTCTGAATGGCGAGGTCAATGCTCCACCCTGAGGCCCCATTCTCTGTGAGAGCCAGGAGTCCCCTTTCTCCTGGCAGTGGGCACACAAAGATTGATGGGAGGGAGTCAGGCCTAGGCCTGTTCCCTCTTTCCTTCTTCCCACCCCTTGCCTGAGGCTGCCCTGGGATGTGCTTCCTGGAGGGGCCTTGGCCTCCCAAGGCTGCTTTAGAATTGGCATGGAATCCGAAAGTGGAGCTTTTCCTGGTGGTGATTCAGAGACTCCTCCCAGTGACTAGGGCCTTTTGAGAATCTTGACTAACAATTCATTTTTTAGGCAAACACTGGAAACAATTCTAGAGGCTCTTTTCGTCTCACAGGTTTAGGGAGGAAAGCATGACTGGGAATTCTGAGATAGGAACAAGATCACTGTACCTTGTATCTTCTATAACTTCATCGATCAGCTTCAACCATATTTCAGCCAGCTGGCTTGCAGGACCTTTACCTTGCACCCCTGATTTCAGAGCCTCTAGGTTCAATTGCTGGAGAGTTTGGAAAGAGGAAATAACTGGTCATTGTGCATCATGCCCTTAAACTCAGAAAAGGTTTAACGTTTATCTTTAAGAAAAAAATGCACAAAAGACTTAACAGAAAAACCAGAGCATTTAGCTTTTTACATTTAAAAATGCTCACCACAGCTTAGCACTATTTACTTGTCTTCAAAATGCAATCAATGCTGACATGTACAAGTAACAGGACAATCTCTCCTATACCTTTGACCTTTGAAACCATGTAAATATTTTATGTATTCAAAAAGGAAATAAAATAAAACCAACAAAGATGGGGGAAGAAACCCCAACATGGAATATAAAAGAAACAAATGACCTATATTACAGATGAATAACATAACTCCACCAAACTAACCCAAATAACTTTGGAACACAATATTTTGATGATATACTCTCAGTTTAAAGAAAAGAAAGAACCATGAACATATCAAACTCTAAATTGGTTTGGGTTTTTTTGCAGTGGTTTATCTATGGATTTTAGGATTTAACAAATGAGCAAATGAAATTTCTCACTGTTGGAGAAAGGAGGTATAACTACAGAAATCGGGAAGACTAGAATAAACCTGTGATATTAGAATGGAATTGGAATTATCCTTACAAATTCATTGTTTTCATATATTGAGAGATCTAGAAATAAATTGACATGTGAATAATGTGTGTGTGCATGCTCGTGTGTAAGCCTGTCCACTGAGAAAGCCTTGAAGCAATGCCTTGTCTAAAGCATGTCTAAATAATAGTGAGTATCCTAATACCCAGATGTCGGTTCTTACATGCTATTCTACTAAAAGGAAATAGAATTCCTTCAGAAAGCAGCGATTTGGGCTGGGGCAGGTAAGTACAAGCTGAGCCCGGAATACACTGCCTGTTGTGTCACTTCGAGCATCTGCTGACAGACAGATGGAGAGAGGGCCCTCCGTGATTATCAAAAGTCCTGATCCTGGGAAACCACCATCCCGTCCAGATTAGCATGGAATATGGACAGCATGCTCAGTGTTGATGAACAAGGCTGAAGAACACCCAAAACATAATCAGAAGAGAGGGGTGATCAATTCCTTACTAATTCCCTCAAAACAGAGGACTGGAAGTTAACACCACAACTAGACTGCATATCAGTTGCAGCTTTATTATGTGAACAATTAGGCTTAAGTTGACTTAAACCTACAATTCTCCTTCAATATTGTCTTTATAACACAAAACAGTATTTTTAGATTTTGCTATGGACTCTTAGATCAGGTATTCCAGGACCCCCACACATATTGGTCCTGCCCTGACAGAGGTTAGATCTTAGAAAAAATTAATACTAAGGTAATTTGGAAATCAAAACACTAATAACAGATGGATTTTTATCAGTACCTGATAGAAGTAATTTAGAATCTTTGACTTAGAAATATCCCAACCATGTGCCCCTTCTCCTCATCAATGTCAACTAGATGGAAAATTACAGATACCCCATCTATGCAGTTTCTACCAGAGAGGACCCCCAACCTCCAAACAAGGTCCTCTAGTTTACAAAAAGTATAAAATGTCAGGCTCTGGTTCCTCTGAGCCCACCTCTTCCCACAGAGGAGATTTTTACTCCTTTAACGGTAAAGTTCTAAGGGCTGCATGTTTCTATTGGAATGAACCCTTCTCCACACCACACCTCATTGTGGCAGAAACTGTGGGTTGTCCTACTTTAATATCCACCCTCACCTTCCTCAGTAAGAGGGCTTTTATCTGGCCATCTGTCAACCCAAGCATAAGACTGCATTTCCCAATTCCCTTAAAGTAGGATGTGGTTGTGTGACTGGATTCTAGCCAATGGAGAATGAGTAGAAGTCAAGTGTGTGACTTCTGGGTCTTTCCCTTCAAGGGAAAGGCCCGTGTCATCTACTTCCCCATTCCCCTTCCCTCAGGCTGGAAGTGGTGAGCCGCCTCCACCACGCAGACAGCGACAACCCCTTAGTGGTGGCAGAGCAACAAGGGGGAAGGAGTCTGGGTCCCCAGTACCATCGAACCTCCATAGCAGGCTTGGAACACCTACCTCAACTGTTACAAAATAGCTTTTATCTTGCTTATCACTATATTCTGAGGTCTTGTGTTAGAGGGGTCTAGCCTAAAACTAACACAGAATTTACTGTTTGGTGGAAAGGAAATGTAGAAAAGATAAACTTACCAGCCGTTCTGCCATGGCTAGGAGAATGTTCACTGCATCCAGGCGATGACTAATGTCCTCCCAGTATGAAGTCAGGGTAACAACTGGCTTTGTGTGGGCCCAAGGCAAGTAATAATAGTAGTTCCCTGGTGTAGAACATTGAGAGTCAATGAACACTGGACACTTAAACAACATGTTTACTAAGAGATGTGCAAACAGGTCTACTGATCGATCGGTACGTGAAATGGTTTGGGATGGTCTGTTTTTTAAGTTTTATTTGAAGGAACTGAGGGATAGTTGTTTTGAAAATCTCTCTAAAATACCCTAGTAAACTGAACACAACAATTTTAGGATCTTGTAGTGGTTCAGGATCAGATGTCTGAACATCATTGATGATTATGTAACCTGGTGGCAGAAAATACATGGCACAGGAGGTTAGATTGTATGTGTCTGCACCTGCTATTCTAAATAAATATTTTTGTTGGAATTGGGGCAAAAAAAAAAAAAAAAAGAGAGAGAGAGAATTTGCTGTTTTCTAAAGCCTTAGCTGGATACATGGGGTTTGGTATTACTTAGAGCCTTACGATGGTTAAGAATCATCAGCCAACATTTTCTAGCACATTTTATATTTTTAACTCTGCTTGTACAGAATTTAGTTAAAAACTATGGCAATACCATTGGAACATTTGATTGGAATTTCTTTCTCCTTTCTGTATACTTTTAAGCCATTTGTTGGGGGCACCTGGGTGGCTCAGTCATTAAGCATCTGCCTTCCGCTCAGGTCATGATCCTAGGGTCCTGGGATCGAGCCCTGCATCGGGCTCCCTGCTCAGCCGGAAGCCTGCTTCTCCCTCTCCCACTTCCCCTGCTTCTGTTCCCTCTCTCACTGTGTCTCTCTCTGTCAAATAAATAAATAAAATCTTAAAAAAAACACAACCATTTGTTGATAACCTTCACTAGAGAATTCTCATACTCTGCTTTCTATTATGACTTATTTTATGCATTAGAATGTAAATTCCTTAAAAGCAGGGACTGTTTCTCATCCACCTTCGTTCAAATACAGCTATTCACTCCTCACAGCAACTTCAGAGAAGAGGCTGAAACTGAAGGTTACAATTAAGTGATATGGCTAAGGTCACAGTGCTGGTGAGTCACAGAATGAAGACCAGAAGCCGGCTTTTCCAGGGCCTGAGCCAGAGTCCCGTCCACTTCAACTACTCTATCTAAGAGTAGTTTGGGGCTTGGTTGGATGGAGTTGGGCAGAGCTGGAGCTGATTTGGCGGAGCTCTGAGTTCAGCAAGTCGCCATCTTGTGATTTTACAAAGCAGAGCCAGTGTGAAAGTTGGACATGGGAGGGGGAACTAGGGTTCAGACCCTGGCAAAGAGCCTGTGACTTTCTGGGTTTGACCCATCTTGAAGGTGCTTAAACTCCGGACACCTCTCTTTCCCATTCAACCTTTTCTTCCCACAAAGCATATGCTGAACGTAATGGCTGCCAAAGGGAGAATATGCTGGGTGCTTCTTGTCCTGTGGTGCACCCACTCTAGTAAACATGTAAGGAGAGATGGTCAGAGTGAGTCTTACCATCAAATACGGCACGGCTGTATTGAGTGGTTGATGCCAAAGGCTTACAAGTTGTGTCAAACTTGTTGCCATAGTTCCCAATGCTGACTTCAAACTGAATGGCCTCGCCAACATCTTGCAACATGGTGGCTGAATGGAACACTGCAGACAGGCTATACTTCCGTCTTCGCTGGTATTTCTATAAAGTATGAGCAGACATGAGACTCAGTGAAACTTGTTCTGCTCTTATTTATATGTGGGTTTCTAGCAGGTGTATTTTAAACCTAATAATTAGTGTTGAATTAAATGCCAGTAGAAAATGTTCTTAAATCTAGCAGTTTCTCTTGTACTCATTCAAGTGGGCAAAGATAGAAGTACCAGGATGTTCACTGCAGTGCTGACTGAAAGAGAAAAAAATGAAAACAATACAAATGTCTATCAATAAGTCACCGGTTAAACAAATTATGTTACATTCATATAACGGAATAAAGTTAATAAAAAGACAGGTAGATCCATATGTGCAAACATGGAAAAAAGACACTGTTAGGTGAACCCATTGAATATATATTTTAATATTGGCATATGCATGAAGGAAGTCTGGAAGAATAGAAATAAAATTGTTAACAGTTACGTTGGGGAAGGTAGAGCGATTATGGCTAAGCTCACTTTCTACCTTTTTAATTGTTTGAATTATTAAGTATTAATTTTCTAATCAAAAACAAAGATTTTTTTTAACAATAAAGATTTTTAATGTAAGATTTTAAAAATAAGTGAATTTAGGTGAACTTATTTTTCTGTTTTCTAAAATAGAAATCAAACATTGTTTTTTTCCTTTCTTTCTTCTTAAAAGAACTACTGGCTTACTGAGTGTATGTGTATGTGAGGGAGCCAAACAGAGGGCCAACAATGACCACACTGAGGATCTTTCAGCCTAGCAGACACGACCACGAGCCCTTCAGGCCTTCCTTCATCTGGGCACATAAAGTCTCTTGAATCTACTTCCTTCCCCGAATCCTTGCTCAGATGGCATCTCTCGTTCTTTGTGGATCATATCCCCACTGATCTTTGGGTACCTTGCCTTCTTTAGTCAAACAGAGCCATGCAGAGCCATGGTTTAAATTGCTGTATTGCATTATGTCCTAGGCATTCTGCCACTTAATATTGTCCACATCTAGAGCCTTTCCAGATCCCTGTTGGTGCCCAGTCTCTGTAGACACTTGCCCAGCTTGGGTGTGAGACTATGTAATAGTTCCTGTAGTGTAGCCACATTGGCTACATGCTTCCCTAGAGAACTCATGGAGAGCCATGAGTGATAATACTCAAATTGTTTGACAAATTCTTACCATGACAAGTTTAGTTTGGAAACCCTTAGGGAAGGAACTCCCAGATCCGTAGTCCTTCCATCTGAGATCTGGAGACCACGCTGCTATCAAACTTTGGCATATGATGACTTTTTCTGTTGTTGGATTTGCTTTTATGCATTCCTACCTTGCTACCAATTTGTATCCCATACTCTAAGTAGCAAAGTAATGACACTTTTCACCTCTAGGAAGCTAACAAAAATTACTTGATCCCTGTAGGATATTTATTAACTGATTTTCCTTTCTTTTTTTATTCATTCATACCATGGCCTTTATTCTATTCAATGAATCACTACCATGGGTAGGTCTTCTGCCTTGTATAAGAATGTGTTCTTGCATTTACAGAAGTACTTAGCCAATAGTTTCAAAAACTTCTTAAATTGTGGTAAAACACACATAACATAAAATTCACCATCAGTGTCCAGTTTGGTGGCATGAGGGACATTCACACTGTGTAACCATCCCCACCACCCATCCACAGAAGTCGTTTTATCTTACAAAATTGAAACCTTGCATCCATTCAACCCCAACTCCCCATTCCCACCTACTCTCTGTTTCTATGAGTTTGACTCCTCTGGGTATCTCATGTAAGTGGAATCAAACAATACTTGTCCTTTTGTGGCTGCCTTATTTTACTTAGTGTAATGTCTTCAACGTTTAGTCATGCTGCAGCCTGTGTCAGTTTCCTTCCTCTTTAAGATGGAATAATTCTGCATCATACTGCCGAAAGATAAACTGAGGTGTATTAAAATTTTTAAGATTTTTTTTTAAAGATTTTATTTATTTGAGAGAGAGAGAGCACAAGCGGGGGGAGGGGGAGGGTTAGAGGGAGAGGGAGAAGCAGGCTCCCCGCTGAGCAGGGAGCCCGATGCGGGACTCGATCCCGGGACTCCAGGATCATGACCTGAGCAGAAGGCAGACGCTTAACCAGCTGAGCCACCCAGGTGCCCCTGGTTTTGATTTCTTAACCTTGAGGCATTTATAGGCTTACGTTCTGGTTTGCTTAAAGAGGCTGCCAAGACATCAGAGCCACTATCTGTCCATGGCCCTTGTGTAATCAATTTAGCCGCATGTACTTCTTACCTTGGTTTATCCATTCATCTATCGATGGACTGCTATCCATGGATTGCTTCTACCTTTTGGTTACTGTGAAGAATGCTGCTATGAACATGGGTGTACAAATTCCCATTTGAGTCCCTGCTTTCAATTCTTTCGGGTATATTCACAGCAGTGGATTTCTGGATCACATGGTAATTCTATTTTTAACTTCTTGAGGACTGTTTTAAGAACATCTGATAGTGACTGTAGTTTGTGGTCTTGAAGATCCCCAGGACGTTCCCCTATTACAACAACTCCATTTTAGTTAAAGGAATTTTTGACACGGTATAATGGAAACCTTCAACAGGATTTCATCAGAAATCCCTCTGCATCTCAATCTTTTTTTAAAGTCTTTCCAAAACATTGGTTTGAAACCTTAGCTGCATATTGAATCACCTGAGGGGCTTTAAAATATACTTACAGCTGGGCCCCACATCCCAGAGGCTCTGCCTAGCACTGTGAACTCAAAAACATCCCTTCATTAGTGCACTGTCACTTTTGTAGAAAGGGTGTCAGAGACTTTTGTCACTTGTCAGGAGTCCCCTTAACTACACACTAAGTAGTAGGCCTAATCCTCCAGAACTATCCATGGTTCAGGAATGCTATGAGAAGTCTGGGTTTGGTGAAATTAGAAAGTAGGAAGTTATTTGTATTAGTCAGAACTTAAAGATACAGCATAGCTTCTTCTTTGTAGACCATCTGGGATGATATAAGAGAAGGGAAAGAGCAAAAATAAGAAACATAATTTGGGGCTTAAGTCAGGGCCCAGAAACGATGATGAGCATTGAAGCTGGAGCCATCTGCTAATGCAGGGGTTGCAGAGAAGAGAGAAGGTGCCTGGGGAGGTTCTGGAAGGGGTGGGGATGCCACTTCTGGCTGGGCTGGCTCTGCCTTGCACACCTCTATGTGGCCATGATTCCATTAGATCTCCCTGGATTTTCCTGAGCATAGCTTGCGGTCACCTGCAGAAGCCCTGATAGGACCCTCACCCTGGAGAGTTTGAGCTGTAAGACAATAATTTGGGTTCTGACCATCACCAACAGATCGGTGCACACTGTGAGCAAGCTGCTCAAGATGGAGCTGCTCCTCGGACCATTTTGCAGGTCCAAACTCCACAAGGGGCAGGTGATCTACTATCTGCTCACGTGCCTCAAAGCCAGGCTCTCGACTAGTGCAGCTGAGAATTCCGGCCTTCCCTCAGCCCTTTCCCACTGCCCCTCCCCCCACCCGGCCTTCTGGGCTCAAAGAGGTAGAGAGAAGAAGGAACAATCAACATAGTTTAGAGAAGTCTGGAGCCTCAGCTTTGGCTCCCTGAGTAGCTTTGGGGCAAAACTGCTCATAACAGGGAAAGTTCAAGAATGTAAATTATAATCTATTGAACACTGATGGATGTTTCTTTGACTCTGCAGGGCCTTGGGGCTCTCTTTCTAATCATCAAAGACCAGTGCATATTGTAGATGGAGGTGGTATAGTGTAGAGTTTCAGGAGTAAATTTGGGGAAGGGGGTCATTTTTGTCAACCAGAATACTGAGAAGGGGTAACAAGTTAACAGCTCTAAAAAGTGGCTGTGGGACCACTAGGCATGGGACATTAAGGGTCAGTGGCAAGGAGACTGTGCCAAAGAAAACTGCCGAACTTGCCACCTTTTCGTTCTGTTTACTAAGGATGGCTGACCAGTGGTGGAGATGGCTGAAGAATCTGGATGTGCTATTTCAAGCAAATATATATTAAGCACTTCTGTAGGCCAGACTAATGGGAGAACTCAAGGAGGTTCTAATTGAATAGAAGACAGAAAGCATGTTCATAAAATGCTCCCAAAGTATGTGGGGTCCCACGCAAAAAGATTGGGAAGGAATAGGAAGGATGTGGTCTAGAAACAGATCCCAGATGGTGGAGACAAATCAATGGGGTCCTTCAGTGGCCACACTGAGGTTCCAGAAGCCAGCAGGTGTCTGGATAGGCAACACTTGATCTTCTACCTGCCTGATTCCTTAGGGAAGTGGCAGTTTGAGCCCCACTGCATCTCTTGGAAGGGTCCCTTGACTGGAGCAAGAGGCCAGGTTTGGTTCTAAGGAGATGGGGCAGCTCAGGGCTCTTTGGCAACAGAGTTGGAAAAATTCACTCTCCCTCCTGTGTTCCTCCTTTACTCTCAGAGGACTACCACACTCTCAACACTTTTGACACAGACGTGTGGGGCATTTTCCCACACCAAGCAATTCTGCGACACCAGTTGGGTGTCCTACAACTTAATTCCGACACTATCTACCTGGAGACACATTAAGGGCTCAGTCCCACAAGACTGCCCCTCCCCCACTTTAGATGCCAATCGAAAGTCCTGGTTCTGAGCTGTCGGCTATAAATTGGAGGTTCCCATGACTTCCTCCTCAGGTTCGATTAACTTGCTAGAGCAGCTCACAAAACTCAGGAAGACAGTTTACTTACTGTTTACCAGTTCATAAGAAGAGGCTATGATAAAGGTTACAGATGGATATCCAGACGGAAGAGCTGTGTTGGGCACGGTATGTGGAAGGGACAAGAAGGTCTCACGCACAATACTCTCCCAACACCTGTATGTGTTCACCAACCCAGAAGCTCTCTGAATCCTGTATTTTTGGGATTTCTATTGTGGCTTCATCACATAAGTATGACTGATCATTAACTCAATTTCTAGCCCCTCTCTTGAGAACGGGAGGTGGGGCAGAAAGTTCCAAGCTTCTAATCATGGCTTGGTCTTTTTCAAGAACAGCCTCCATCTAAGAGCCCATGAGTCACCTCATTAGAACAAAGGACTCTCCTACTACCCAGGAAATCCCAAGAGATTTAGGAGCTCAGTGTCAGGAACCAGGGTCAAAGAGCAAATACTAGTACTATTATCTTACAGCAAGGAAGTTGCCCTCTTCAGCTCTACTGGAAGTTTCATTACTTGCCTATGACCCGGAACACGGGATCTCTGGAAACGGGAAAAGGGTCAGGATCAACCTTCTAGGCTGACGGCTCTCATTAATCCTCCTGGTGCTTATGCAAATCTGCTCATCTCACCTTCTTACGAGGCTCCTGGTTGCCTGAACTGTGGCTAAGTCCAGAATCTCAGCTCCTCTCCTGCTTTTTAATGTTACTGGGATTTTGGTGTAGAGATTTCATTTTTGCTTTTATTAAATTTATGACATAAGCCATTTTTCTGTCTGGGTTTAATTATTTGGATCAAAGAAAACTAACTCTGTTTTCTATTTCAGTTTTTAAAAAGCTATTCTTTTATATGATTGACATATACTGTGGACACTGTATATTGTTGACTGTTTTTGGGGTTTTTTTTTTTTTTGCTTTTATTTTCACTAAATTTATGACCTATGCTTTGTTTGTATGTGTTTAATTATTTGGAGTAAAAAAATTAATTTGGTTTTGCATTCTAGTTGCCATACTTTGTTGAGCCTCTTCCTATCCCTTCTCCCACCCCGCCTCTATTATGAGTACTTAAAATAAAAAGAAGGATCATGGACTTAAATTGTGTTCTGGTGATAGAACACAGCAAAAGAGGCACTGTAATTGCCAAGAACTCATGACAGCATTTCTGCCTAAGCCCAAGTTCCAGCTGGCATCCTCAAGAGCTGATCTGTAAAGCTTCAAGTCCAGAACCACCCATGCCATACCAGCTGTCTCCATGGAGGCCTTTGGGTGGTTTCTAGCCATTTTCTTGCATGATCCTCACAGTAAATGGCATGTAAGCTGCTCCATTTTCCCACCCACCCTCTCTTTTTCTTTTTTCCCTTTTCTAAATTTGTTCTTAAGATCTGTTACAATTCCTGGACTTCCGAGTTGATGGTGCTGTGGGGTGGAGAGAAAGACTCTGACCAGGACCTTACTGACTGGGGAAACCTGTTGCTTTTGGCTCTGTGTCTCTTTAACAAGTGAAAAAACCAAACCAGAATGAGTTTACATTGCGTGACTCTGCAGCATACATTTCTTCTAGAGAGAATTCCTGGTTTATGACCTATTCTGCAGGAGTAAGGTTTGAAAAGTCAGGATAAGCCCAGCACTCAAGGTCTTCAATGGTCCCCCTTTGTTACTGTGCTATGGCGGATTCATCATTTGCAAGGATGATGTTCCTAAGATCACGGCAAGCTCTAAAATTCAAGGATAACCCAGTATTCTATCATTACCTCCATGGAATGTAACTAACTAACTGAAAACATTGGGGGACTCCTTCAGACCTAAGTAAGAGTTGTGCACCAGCATCAGGAAGAGAGAAGCACCGAGCCTCACTCTCACGGACATGCACGCTGGGTGGTTGGCTAGGTGCGCTCACCAGCACTTGCCTTTCTGCACAACTGATTCAAATTCTCACCTCAGCAAAATCACTCCTGACCACACATCAGAAACTTCGGGATAACTCTAGAGTAGTCAAAACCATTAATGTTAACTCAAAGAATGGTATTATGGCACCATTAGTATTATAAGTCGCAAATGGTATTATTTATGTGTCTGTACATCAGTAGGGATAGGTAGGGGAATAAGGAGTAGAGTGACGGAGAGAGACTTAATAACTTCTTGAAGACTTATCTCCCAAGAGTTATTGTAATAACCTGGCCTGTACAGCCACTTGCTTAAGAGGCTGATTCAGGAAGAAAAAAAATGAAACAAAAGAAACAACAACAACAAAACTGCCCTAAATTTTTTATGGGGTACATTAATAAAAACTGGGAAAACTATGACTTAAAAATTCGAGGTAATTTCTGATTCTACAAGTAGAGAGATGAATTCACATTCAAGGCAGACCATTGCTTTGCTTTAGGAAAATTGCTTGGGTAGACCTTTAACTATAATATAAAACAAATACCTACCAGGGTTCTTTCACAATTTAAATAACCTGAATTCAACTGTCCTATTTGGTAACATGAAGTGTGAAGCATATGTTTTAGCCAGGACTATGTTCTAATCTGTGCTCATGTAGGGGAAGAAGTATTCCTTTCCTTATGTGAAGTTAGACTGATGCCCCGTGGCTTGCTGGTGGTTGTGTAAGTTCCTGCCAGAGCCTGAGGGTTGGAGACAGAGGTAACCTATGAAAGAATATGCAGCACAATCTTCTCTTTCAGGGGAAGACAAAGGCACTGGATTAAAATCTGTGTGGCTCATGAATAACTGGACTACTGATGTTCCAAACACGCCAGGACTCAGGAAAAATCCCGAGTATACTGCTTTGGACTCTAACGTCCTAATACTGTCTTCTTGGGAGTCAATGAACAAGGTCACAGTGCTCTGGGGCGGGGGGGAGGGGAAGGGAGAGTTTCCTCTAAAGGGAGAGGATATTCTCCAGGTCAATCATCCTGAAAGGCACAAATCTCACACAGGCAGACATGAGACTCCTAGAAGGAAGAAGAAAGCCTTGTTTGGTTGGGAACCCTTGGCAACTGGTGTGAGCCCAGTGGCTTTGAGATGAGCCACCTTTAGCAGCCGCTTCAAGTTATTCCTTTCACTGTGCATCCCCACTCCTGTCCCAGACTGGAGGTAAAGCTTTTCTAAAGTTGCTGTTTGGTCTCTGATGTGATGTGGGGGAAATAAGAGAAGGGTCTGTCCCATGCTTGGAATGGACAGTAAGAGGAGGGAAGCAGCCTGAAGACGCCTGTTGGGTGGTGGTGGGGGCGTGGAATCCAGCAAGGAGTGGCTCTGGGCAAAGGGGCATCAGTGAGCCGGCTGCTCTGGCAAAAAATTCAGACTTCTGGAACATGTAAGCATCAATACAGGATTCTCAGAAATAGATGGGGGAAGATGTGGCATACATATACACAATGGAATATTATTTAACCACGAGAAAGGAAATCTTGTCACTTGTGACAACACGGACGGACCCCGAGGGCATTATGCTAAGTGAGATAAATCAGACAGAGAAAGCCTGTACATGTGGAATCTAAAAAAGCCAAACTCATAAAAACAGAGAGTAGAAGAGTGGTTACCAGGGGCTGGGGGAGTTGGGAAGATGTTGGTCAAAGTGTACAAACTTGCAGTTAGAAGAGAAATAAGTTCTGGAGATCTAATGAGAGCGTAGTGATTATAGTCAATGATACTGTATCACGTACTTCCAAGTTGCTGACAGACTAGATCTGAAATGTTCCCACCATGAAAAAGAAATTATAATTATGTGACGTGATGGAAGCATTAGCTGGCACTGCAGTGATAATCATATTGCAGTATATAAATATACCACATCAACACACTGCGTACCTTAAGCTTATACAGTGCTATGTGTTAATTTTTCTGAAGTTAAAAAATAAAAATAAACTAGCATAATATATATTTTCAAAGCCCATAATAATGGTATAGGATGTGTTGGAAATGATTTAGTGAGCAATAGAGACAGGGCTAATTTAATATTGGGCTGTCCATCACATATGTTAACAAATCTGTATTATAGATATCAATTAATAGACAAGAAAAAAATGGGGCATTTAACAGTTTCATGATAATAATATTCTTCTTTTGGTATTTATTGCCTTGAGTTAGTAACATTGACGTTTGAATTTACTAGGAAAAAACTACATCTGTAGCTCTCTACCATATGGATCATGGGTGTTTTACTTAAGTTGTCTCCATAGAGGGGAAAGAGCTGATTAAAAAAGAAGAAGAAATGGTTGGGGAGGTGAATTTGGAAGACTTCCTGTCTTCAAGGAGGAATGGGGCTCAAAGCTGGTGTAATGTGGGCATTAATATAAACACGCCCTCACATGCTGGGAAGCCTGAGATATGCCTCCTTCTGAAAGTGGAAATGATTAGCGGCGGCATCTATGCCATTTGGGACGGCTCATGTGGCCACCTCCCCACGACCACGTAATCCCAACTGGCAAACGGGCAAACGGGGTTTGGAGGTATCATTACTCTTGCCAGTTTTCAGCAGAGTATTACCATCACAAAAGATGAAGCAAGTTTCCTCACTCACATAGAACTATTTTAGATAGATCAAGAGTGCGTTAAATAGATCAAGACGTCCTTGCTATGACTCAGGTCTCTTTTTACCTTTTTTTTTTTTTTACCCTTTCCTGTACCAAGCATCATCCACACTCCAACAGTTACCTCCACAACCAGCAGGTCATCATTTGAAATGGGCTCAAGCTTTTTGTCTGGTGGTGTCTTTTCAAGGAAAGTGCTTAATTCAATCAAGATTCTGCCTCTGTAGGCAACTCCTTCCCCCTGCAAGGCAACAGCACAGGATTATTCCTCTAGACGTGAACACCAGCAAAAAGAACTCTTTCTTTAGTCAGGCTCATCCAGCTGCGGCTTTGTGTTTACTTTCCATGGCCCTAACTTCCAAAATCAGTCCATCAGTAACTCTCTCAGTTGGATTCAGGTCTCTGGTATCTGCAAGAAAAGTCAGTGACCTGAGGAAGGATCCCAAAGAGAGCCAGGGGAGCCCGGGCTGAAAGGGATCTTAGCCATGACTGAGGTCAAAGGCTTTCAAGTCATGCTCTGAATCCTGAAGAAGTTTCCGGAGGCTGAGGGTGGGAGTGGAAGGTACTCAAAATCTCCCTCACTCTACATTAGCAGAGCAGCTCTGTGTTTATCTGCGTCAACTTGGCTCCTCTCACCTCTTTTCAGGAAGGGAAGGCTGCCATGTTGGCCACCAGGGCAAGTCTCTGAGTAGCCAGGAAATAAAAGAGGAAGATGTTCTGGGTGCGGCTGAGCATGAGGATGAAGAGCGGATACTCCTCCCTCCATACCTAGCAGTGCTGGCAAGAGAATTTTCTGGAGAGGAAGGGAAGGCTCTCCACTCCATAGCCAGTCTTTAGCCCTGCCCCCTCAGGGCTTTCTTTCTACCACAGTCCCTTTCTTGGGCCTTGAGAGCAAGACATTACTTCATAATGTGCTGGAAAGAGCATTTCCCATCTCTGGGCCTCCATATCCTCATCTATAAAATGAAGAGGTTGGATCGGATCAGGGATAGTGAACAGTTTCTTCGGGCATGTCACCTCCAATCATTTGGTACATTCCCAGAACACAGTATTGAACAGAATTCTGAGGCAACACATTTGCTTATTAGGAAAGAGACAGCACTGATCACAGACACCCTGCCCTAAGTGCAAGACCAGGGGGAATGACCATGCTGTGCATTCGTAATTGCCAAATTAGATGGTCTCCAGGATCCTCTCCTAACCTTGCATTCAAAGACTTGAGGAGCATGGGACTTTTGTCCTCCAACCCTTGATCAGTTGCATGTCGGGTCTATTTGTGTATATGTGTGTGTGTGAGTCCCCTAGATATGAGACTTAATTATAAGCATTATAAGAAGGAATCACATTAATCAGTGTTCATTAATAACAAACGTTAATTGAGAAACTCACCTTTCCAGTATTTAGCTCATCATAGGGGTCTGGGAATCCCATGTATTCTCTGGGGCTTCCATAAAGATTCAGGTAACAAGGTCCAAATGTTGGAACAAAGCCCACCTCTGTTTCTCCTGTATTTGCTGAGGGATAATACCATTATTAGATTTGAGGTTTTTAACACTCAATCTATTGAAATAAATATTAGTTATTAGTTAGCTCAGTGAGAGTATTTTCCTCTAATTTGTGAGTTAGTTGTATTAGCACAAATTATAAGCACTTGTGAGACTTGCTGTATTTCCCTTTTCTCATTGCTATAAAACATTAAATACAAAACATTTTTGGGGTAGTTCAGGTAAACTTATTATTACAGAAAGATAATGCTATTCAAATGAAAGAATAATAAGACTTACAAGTTGATCTTCACATTTTTTGCAAGTTTATAAGTGGAATTGTATTAAATGTGTCATTGGTAATTGGGGTAAAAGATTAAACTGGGGAAGTCACCTAAATGATATATATCGGATTAACTGTATTTGTTCCCAAAAAATGCCACTTAATCTAAAGCAGCTAGTATAAATATGGTACATGCTATTAAAAATACAAGACATTTAAATTTTTCATACATAGCAATGAACTGTCTGCCTATGGTTATGACCATATATTTATAAGCAACATAAAGTTCCCATTCATAACATTCTCTCTGATGAGCATCCAATATGCTCCATATTCCTGCTACCTTGTCTTACTTAGCAAGACTGCTCCCCAGTGCAATGAGGGGAACTGAGGGCAATGTAAAGAAATAGTGGAGTCAAAGGGAGGCTGAGGGTGAAGACGGGGAAATGTAAGGGCTGCCTCCAATCATCTGAATGCTCCCATATTAGAAGAAGGATGAACTTGTTTCCAAAAGCAAAGCTGAAGACCACTGATGGGTGCTACAAGGAGGCATTCTTTATTTCACTCAATATAAGGAAGATCTTTCTATGAATTAGGTGTCAAACAATGGGACAGATCGCACTGGGGAAGAGGAAATGTTGAGGCCAAGGCTTTCAGGATTATCATCAAGACAATTCCCCTATGGATGAGAAATTAACTACATCACCTCTATGGCCCTTTCCAACTCTATGCCTAAATGTAAGGGAGAAAGATAAATGTGGAGTGACAGGTGAGTAGAATGCCCATTAGTGAACAGTTGACCAAACTGTATATAAGCACATTTCTTTTTTTTTGCAATTATTTTTTTATTTGAGGCTCTTCTACATGTGTAAATGGGCTTGGGCACTTTTGAGATGAGGTAGGAACCATACACCCTGGGAGAAATTAACTGAATTGCAATCTCAGTGAAGAAAGCAAGAGAAAAGAAAAATTTAAATTAAGATGTAGGAAAGTAATAACTGACAGCCTAAGAGTGAGATTTGGTAACACCCTGGGGGACCATATTTCATGCCTGTCTGGAAATTTCTTGTGAAACCCAAATAGGGACCAAGAATTTTTCCAACAGAGATTTCTCTGGATCGTGCTACCAAGTTACCAAATGAGCAGGATGAAATAAATGACTATTATATCTGGATATATGAATTGGCTTGGTTTTATCTCCTCTGCCATATAGAACATGACAAAGTTAACTAATTTATTATTAATAAGCAGAGTTTAAATTTCTTTCCTTGTGCTAGAATATTTGTTGTGAGGAACTAAAGCAGAGGACTAAAGCAGAGATCCATAGTGAAAAAAAGGAAGTCACTTCCAGAAGTTGAACCCAGAATGTTCAAGAAAGAATGGACATTAAAACTCTTGCACCAGTCATGCCACATTATGGTTGGGCAAATTGAAACCCATAGAAGTGACATGACTTATCAAAGGTCTCTTAAGATGACAGATTTAGGCCCAGATCTTGAGTTTCATAGTTCAGACAAGGGTACCTTCCAGTACACCACCCATCCCTCTGCTCAAGCCCCACCTCACCCCCATCAGTTCTCATGGGCGACTAATGTTGTTTGTCATGAGTATTTGGTTTTCATTAAAAATTTCCAGGGATGAAGGCACATATTGTTAATAATGATCTACTGCATGTTATCGTGTTATCAATAACTTAATTCTTTTTGTCCAAGCAAATCTCTTTTCAGGTATTTTAAACCCTTTGGCTTGTTGGTTATGCAGTAACATGGAGAGCCTTCCTTCTATGTGTTTACACCTCAGCATTGTCTCCCAGGAAAGCCGACAGTCTCACAAGCTAAGTCTCTTCTTGCCCCCAAACTTTCCTAACCCACTTTATGCACAATTGTCACATCAAACTTCCAACGAACAAAAATTCCTTAGCCTGGCCATCAACATTTTCCTCTGACCTGCTTTTCAAAAAATATTTTCTACACTTCGTTCACCCCTCCGAGGCTCCTTTGCATTTTGGATTTCTATAAGGCATCACTTTATATTTTAATTTTTGAACTTTAAATAGCTGCTTATTTCTGACAACATTATAAATTCCTTTGGTGGGCGGGGAAGGATTCAAATATATTTTATTTTGATTCCCTAAACACTGAGGACTGGTTCTACCCTGGGGAACTACCACATAAATATTCTTTGATTGGTGAAACAAATGCATGAAGGAATGAAGTGTTATCAAATTTGCCAAGTTGGTTATAAATGTAAGGACTACTGAATATTCATATAAAGTCTGATGATAAGACAATAAGATGGATTTTTAAAAATGAATATGAATGGGGCATCCTGTCAGTAACACAAAGGCAGACAACAGTGCTTTATATTTGCAAAGCTTTCTCACTTGCAATATCTCTTTTCCCTCTCGCCACCACCTGGGTGATTAGCATGGCAGGGATTACCATGTGTATTTGAAAGATGACAAACTTGTGTAAACCTCAGAGTCCTCACGTATTGAAGACCCGTAATAATAAGAGAGTTGTGATAGTCAAATGTGAGACCACTGAGCAAACTTGCAAAGAATGGCCAGCGCTGTACAAGCCAAAAGACACGTCACGACCCCCCCCATTTGGAAGATGAAGACCCTCAAGGTACAATCGTTCAGGGTCTTCCAACCTAGAGATCCATGTTCAAAGTGAGGAACAGTTACTGCATACATTTTGAACTGATTTAGTCCCATATCTCTACCTACTGAACATAAACAACAACAGCAGACATCATTATCTCTTACAAACAATTATTTACAGTGACACCAAAGGGGCTGGTAGGCATCTAGGTGAAAATGTGAGATGCAGAGCCTGATTAGCACGGTTGCGTTAAGCTCAGCCATACGCAGGACAACCACACAGCACAAGTACAAAATTAATACTCTAGCAAAGCTATTTTTGAGACAGCAAAGTGTCAAAAAAAAAAAAAATTCTAAAGACAGTCAATTGATACATTCTTAATAAGACAAGAGTAAATAGGAAAATCTAGAAGATAGCAAAATTACAAAGCATAAACCTGTATACGATGAAGCCCCAGATCCCGAAGATGAGAAATCTATATAGTAAAAATATGACTGGTTAAACAACAAGAGAAACACGGGCATTATAACAGAGACATTGAAAAAGTTAATCAAATCCAGTGTAGGTAAGTGGTTTAGCAACACCAGAAAATCCCCAAATTCAGACCCGAGTGACATGACTCTTTTGTAATTTATACAAAACTCGTTGGTTAAATGCGAAATGGCTCAAATCTTTGGGACAACTGGCAGAACCATCACACATTAAATAACTCAAATCTCTCCAGCCCTAAGGCAGCAAGGCATTTGAGAAGAGCGAGTTTCTTGCCACCAAAAGACACCTGGTGAAGTTACCAATATTTCATGTTTTTCATAAAAGATGCACTTGTCTTGTGTCTGACTTAACTGGGATCAAGGCCAGAAAATCCCAGTTAATTTAGTCTGAGGCTTTTTTTTGGGGGGGGGGGGGGAGTTGCCTGCTGCCTTTTGTTATTTTGAGACCCTTACCAGACTGTCTGCAGGGCCTGCAAGGAGAGAGAAGGCCTCAGAGACAAGGCTGAAACCTGCATGTAACAATTTCTGGTTTTAGTGCTTCTGGATGTTACTGCTGTATCACTAAGAAAAAATGCTTATACCAATACGTCTTGAATAAATTACCTCCAGGTAATTATCAAATGACTTCTTGCCAATGACAAACAGATTTAACTCATTTCGACCCTCCCCCACCCCATAGTTTTGGTCATCTACTTTTTTAAGTACTCTATTGGTTACCATTATGATTTAAACTAGTCTTTCTGTTTGGATTCCTTACTTGATAAGAAGAGGCTACCAGCAAGCCTACCCTTCCTCCTCTCCCCTTCTTTCCTCTACTTCTAGTCTCTATCTTCTGTACTTTTACACTGCAATGGGCAATAACATTTATATTCTGTTCAGAGCTTTGGCTATAGGGTATAAGAAACAAAAATCAAAAAACAATTAGTAGTGCTAACAGATAGCAGCCATATAAATATTGTCTCTGCGGAGGAAAGAGTTGTGATTACATTTTTTTTGTTACAACTCCAATCGTATGGTCCCCTTTGCCACTCAGCAGAGGATGTGCAGATGGGATCTTTCTTAGCTTCTAACATTTGCTTAAAATAATGGCCGCATGTGACTTTGTATCTGAACTATATCTTTTTTGTTCAGCATTTTGTTTTTCTTGGAATTTCTAATTGCCTTTTTTTTTTCCTTCTTGAGAGAGGAGATCTCTATGTTCTTCATGATATCTCTAATATCTTCCAGGTTCTCATTCATACTGTATCTTGCTTGGAATATTTTTTTAACCTGTAAAGCTCCCTCTTAAACAAAATGAGGATGAGAGGAACCTTGAGTTCTCAAGACAATTGTCTGGAATTCTCTCAGGTGATTTACTCAATATGTTTAATATGTTGGCAATTACAAGAATTTTTGTTATTTTTGTTTTGGTAACAAAAAAAATCAGGGGCGCCTGGGGTGGCTCAGTCGGTTAAGCGTCTGCTTTCAGCTTAGGTCATGATCTCAGGGTCCTGGGATCGAGCGCCACGTTGGGCTCCCTGCTCAGTGGGGAGTCTGCTTCTCCCTCTCCCTCTGCCCCCAGCTCGTGCTCTCTCTCTCTCTCTCGATCTCAAATAAATAAAATCTTGTAAAAAAAAACCCAAAAACAAAAACAAATCAGCTGCTGGCATTATTGATATGTTAACATTACATTTTTTTTCTCTTACTATTTTTCTCCTTCATTTCCTATTACAATGTCTGGTATATGCACAAAATACTAATGCCGGATATAGGCAAGTAGTTCTCAGTATGGAGAACAATGAAAAGTGCATTTGTCATCGATGCTTGTGGAGATTATGCTGACATCCTTGTTCCTGCTAAAGAAGTCAGTGGAGAAGGAAATATTATTTTATAGTTGGGTGGACTGGTGTTAATGCCACTCTGAAAAATAGGGTGCTAGCACTCTGTATTGACACTCAAAAATTTATAAAATAGCTAGTACTGGGAAGAGTTTTTGGATGGGAGCAAGAAAACAAAGCTTTCAAACTGTTAGTTGCCTCAATTATCAACTACTAATTAACTGTTCTGGTCATCACCAAAACAGTTCACTAGGCTCACCACATTTGGCTTTTAAGGAACCAAGTCCATTGCCAGGTGGCTACTCCAGTTCATTCTGCTTCAGAAATTCTGCCCCCTGTCTTGTTTCAGCTCTGCTGAGTGACTTACCTTCCACTTCCCCACCAGAGGCAGCGATTTTAGAGAGGTGTAGATATGTTGTTCCAACGACATCATTTTTAGTAAGTCGGTCCCTGTGTGAAAGAACAGGTTAAGGCCTCTACCTCGGAATATCTTCACTTCAACAACAATAAGGTGGAGTTGGAAAAGTCCCTAGACCTCAGAAATCATCCTGTCCAGTGGGCCTCAAGCTTTACTGTACGTTAAGAATCACCTGGAAACCCCAGCTCTCCTCTCCTATCCAAGCTTTTGATTTAATAAAGGCAGGAGTGGAGAACAAGAATCTGCATTTACACAAGTATCTATCGTTACTGCTTCTGACACAGATGGCTCTCCAACCACCCATTAAGAAACATTAATTGGACAAGTCATTTCAGCTATGGAAACTAAGGCTTGTACACAGAGGTCAAGGGATTTGCCGACAGCCACTCAATACCATTGCCATAAAGTGAATGAATCAGTTACAGGCACATTATATAATAAGTGTAGTATAATCACATTACGTAGGATAAGTGCGCGTATCTTATTTTACCGTGTTCACACTAATTACTCTGTTTAATGAGTACAATGGGCTATATCTAAGGGTCCTTCAGAGGGAGAAAAATCCCTTTCCAATTCAAGCACCTACTTGAATGCAGGGCAGCTGAGAGCAGCTGCTTACCTAGAACCTAAATCTTATCTGTGTGGTAGAGACCAGCATTCCCACTACAAGAATACACAACTGTATTAATCTTTCCATGGATACCACAGAGTTTGCAAGCCTAACCCATGAAGTGGTCTCTGGCTGGGCAAATAGTAGATATAAAAAATAAGGTTTCTATTAATAACATCTCTCTGCTTAATTCATCCTCTTCTTTATTCCATATAGTGGTATACTCACTCTGAAATCTAAGACCCCATGGGAGAGAGGAAAGGTTCAGTATTTGGGGGAAAGATTATACTACAGTGTAATATTATTATACTGTATTATAGTAATATCCCACGTTACATATGATATACATTGTGTAGTATAATAATATTAGATTGTAGAAAGTGACTAATGAAACAGTGTGTATGAGAAAAAAATTATTGTTTAAGGATATGAAGCCACATGCATGGGTCTTAAGTCTTCTCTGTTCATCCAAAAGGATCTAGACTACATTTAAAGAATTCTTAGCTTCGTGTAACCTAAGATTTAGGTCCAAGGATTCCTTAAACAGGGCCTCTCTGTGCATCCTAGTCTACACTATTGGTTTGGAGAGGGCAGACTAGATCAGAAAGTAACCACATTTGTAGTGATCACAGGCAACTCTGGGATGGCTCAATCTGCTATCAACTCACTGCAAAGCTAAGCCAGAGAAGTCACCTCAACTATATAGGCCCACATCCACATTCCTGAGCATTCCTGAGACCATGGAGCACCTTCCGGATGTTGCCAGAAGGTCCCAAGCGCTTAAATCAAGCTGACACTCACTGGAAGGGGTTTTTTTGTCCTCATGACCCCTCCATGACCTTCAATAAAGGGTGATGTGGTCATTGAACAAAATGAGACTTACTACCCTCCTCCCAAAGTGCCCTGCTGCCATAGTACTAAGAAGGTGCTAACACAAAAGCCAGATCAGTTCTGCCAACGGAAAAACCCTGGAGACAGGCAGACTGGATGGGGGCCCAACCCAGTCTCTAACTGTCTGAGTGAGTGTGAGCAAGTCACCTGACCTCTCTGAGCCTAGTATCTTCATCTGTGAACGAATAATAATCTCTAACCCATAGCGTTACTTGAAAGACTAAATGGGACACTGCAGTTGACCTAGCAGTGCTCAAAACATGGTAGCTAACACCAGAATAAACGCTGAGGAGGAGGAGGCAGTATTTGCCATGTTCATTCTCAAGGAGTTAAGGACTGCCAACTGAATGCCTCATCCAACTAGAACATTACACAAGAATGGCCTTATTATGGCCATCCTCACTGGGAGGATGGTCTAGTTAACATTCCATCAGAATCTTCCAATGAATTTTCTTTGCATTCAATCAGATAGGTAGCTTTGTCTATTTTCCTTTCTAACCATAACAGAATAGCTGTCGGAACGTTTTGGTGATTCTTCTCAAGAAATGGTTTACTCCATTTCTGAAGTCTGTTTTGGACAGCCTAAATGCAATTTAAATTCTTGATTTCTTATCTTGGGGCATTTTCAGATCATTTTCCCTTCTTTTGTTTATGAGCAATTGAACCAAGATATACAATGGGTTTCTGCAACAATACCATTATTAATTTTTTTTAAAAAGAAAACACCTGATTCCTGGAGGAATTTATCACCTCCCTCTGGAAGAAAAAGAAACAGACTGAAAAGTAAGAGCCCACCTGGAGTAATGTTCCTCAACATCCAAACATCAATTCTTTAATTTTGAATTAGACACAAGTTTATTTTTTAACTCACCAGTCATATATTGTTAGTTTTATTTTTTCACACACTGAAGGAAACTGTTAAAAAGAAACAGAACAAAGTCGTTATTTCTCAACTTATTCAACTTATTTCTCAACTATTAAAGTATGTAGTCTTACTTGTTCCAAAAGGAAAATAAAAGTCAAACCTTGATCTGAAGATTAACGACCTGATTCCACTCAGGGTTTGCATTTTTTTCAATTATATTTGTGCAAATCTGTAAAATTATCAAAACAAAACAGTAGGTATTCACAATTCTCATTTCCATAAATTCACAACATAGGCATCCTAGATTATGACTCCAGCAGTTTACTTACCAGTTATATACTTAGTAGCCTGATTAAAGTTTATTTCTCTTCCAACTTTTTGGTAAATATAGCATGGGTTTAATATTTATCTTTGCTCCTTCTATGCACTAAAAGTTAGTTTTCAATCACCAGGTTTCTAACTTTGGATTAGCGAAATGATGCAAGAGTTAATGTTTATTGAGCACCTATTACAGACTAAGAAGTACCTCTTCATTAGCGTGTACACACAGATCTTTTGATCCTGGCCACCAGCTCCTGTCAAAACCAGTCAGCCACATCTCTCTCGCCCTCACATGCCTCACCCAGTCTGCTAGTAAATCCTGACACCCCAGCTTCATGCAAATGCTGATCCCCACCCGACCCCCGCTGACACCTGCTGTTGGCTTCTGTCTGACGCATGAGCCCTCTCCCGCCTCCTTACTTTCATGGCACCCCCTGTGCAGCAGTCTCAGTGAGCTCTCCAAGCACGCTCAGAATAAAGTCTAGACCCTACTCTGGCTGATAAAACCCAGCCTGCCCGTCTCCCCCCACCCCAAATCTGATTTCATCTCTTCGCTTCCCCTGGCTCATTGCCCTACAGCCGCATGGAGATTCTTTCACTGCAAATGTGTCTTCCTCTTGGGGCCTTTACATCTGCTCTTCTCTCTGCCTGGAAGCCCCTGCCTCCCACCCAGACCTCACATCATCCAGACCTCTGCTCCAATGTCACTTCCTCAAAGGTGTCCCATCTGATAACCTAGCGAAAACCCACCCCTCCAACCCTTTGTACCAATAACTTCTTGTCCCCCACTCTGTTTTCTGCATAGGACTGGGCACTATCTAAAATCATGAAATTACTTGTCTGCTTGTTAACTGCTGTCCCTTCTACTACAAAGGGAGCCCCAGGAAAGCCATGACTGTCTTGCTGACTTCTCTATCCCCAGCATATGGGGCAGTATTGGTATTTAGTAGGCTCACAATAATTACTTCTCTAATGAATTAACCCTTATCAACAATCCTATGAGAGTATTATTATCCTGATTTATAGTTCAGGAAATTGACACTGAGAGATTAAGGAATTTGCCTAACTGCCTCTGGAGTGGGCTAAAGTCTGAATTTAAATCTCACTCCAGAACTGAGATTCTCCACCCCTTCCCCCACCACCAACTCTCCTAGGAAATGACACTTGGTCCTTAGGTGTGTGGTTTGCCAAATCTCGTGTTCATAACTAAATGGTTCAACTATACAGAAGATGCTAGTTCTTCATGCCTACAGCTGTCCATGGTGCATTGTTATTCTACTACAGAATCCCAGTCTCCCATCTTTGACCTTCTTAGTAGGTAAAACTGGTGTTTACAGATGTGTCTGCACCAAGAGTCCCCTGGCTCTTCCCAGCGGACTGGGATGGGGTTCCCCTGCCTGCTATCCAGTTTCAGCAGCTCACTGGGGCCTCAGAAGTGAGAAGCATGAAGGGAGTGGGCAGCTGGGCATTGGGGCCTATATTCTACATTTATTTACCAGGGATCATTGTTGCCCGTGAGGGAGCTGGCCTTAGATTAAGACAATGATTGGATCTCAGAAATAATCCAAATAATTCATTGATAGTTTTCACGTTCTATTCTTTCAAAAGATCGAATTTTCTAATTTGAATCCTGCATACTTTCCACTCCAAAATAAACCCGTGGAGAAGTCTGCATGTTCCGACTCAGATAATCTACATTCGTGCAAACTTCCCAAATCATCAGGGGGCTACTTTAACAAAGAGTAAACAGGAATTCACTCCAAGGAAAGCACAGTGGTTTAAATATTTATTTCTAGAGGCGTCTGCGTTAGATCACATACAAACCTTTTTTCCAGCAAAGGAAACTTCTACAAAAGGATCCACTAGGTTTTTTTTATCTGCATTGCCTCCAAATATTTCCTTTACCGTCTGTGAGAAGGCATCATCCACTGGAAAGCAATATGTCACACAGCAGAAATGAAATTTGATTTTCTTAAAAGGATAGAAATCACTCAGCAAAATTAAAGTTTTTCTCCTATACACGAAGACAGTTGCAACAAGAATTGTTCTCAAAAGTGTACTGCAGAAATCTTGTCTTAGCTGCGAAAGAAAGGTGTTCTCCCCACAAAGTCCAAAAAAACCCAAACCAAAACAAACAAATAAGAGCATCTTGGAAAATAAAGCAATAAATTATTAAATGAAAATCAGTCATTTGTTGAGGGAAAAAGTAGAATAAAGTCAGTCCATCCAGATAGGGTAAGAGGCAATTCAAAAACTCAGCCTGGTTTCGGGAAGCTTTATGTCAAAATGATATAAGCCTAGTCTGATTTTTTTCAGAGAAATTCATGGAACTTTGGCATAATCACAAATAACATAATCATAAATAACACATTTAAGCAACTATAAACAGTGTATCTCTCTGTTTTAACAAACTCAGAAGTGAATGGGGTCAATTAAACCGGTCCACGTAGGAGGTATAATGTGAGGTTTAATGTATTTACCTCAATTAAGATATTTCTGAGGAGAGATGAGGTAAGTGTTATAGGGTGTTAAACAAGAGAGGGAGTGGGTTCCCAGGGAAAGTAGCAAATCCTGAAGAGATCCATTGCCTCTAGACAGAGTGCTGACTCCTGGGGACTGGGAGAGGGCTCCCATGCAGGAAGCAGACAGGCTGGGCAGGGCAGAAGGGCACTGGGTCCCTGGCAAGGACCCAGGAGCATCTGGACTAGTCTCTATGAGTAAAATCACCATAACTGATTCTCTTAAGTGCATCCAATCTCTTGTTATATGTACCTCATAACAAAATGTTGACAGATCACTAGTTATTGGCACTTAACGACCATTTGCTCAGCCGTTTTTAATAATTTAATAACAAACACATTTATCTGTTCCCAAAATTTCCTATTCTCCCTTGGGATGAAAGGAGTTGGAAGTTCTGCCTGCTGCCCTCTCTTCAGTGTCCTTCCAGAATAAGGAGAAGATGTAGAAGAGGGTAGGAGGGAAGAGACGGAGCAGGATGGGCCAAAGGCTTAATAAGGAACATGGATCAGTGACCAGCTGGTGGTCCCACCAACCTGCTCAGGTAGCTTTCATGGGGCCAGAACGAATGAAAAGAAGCCCCTGGAGGCCTTCAGAAAGAAAAACATACGACAGGTAGCACCAATCACTATTCAGAGTATGATGTTACCACATGTGATCATGGAGAGAACTGGTCATCCAGGGGCAGAATGAAATCCATACGTACTCTGGGGGATGTCCTCTGCTCGGTAGATTTTAAGCAAGAAGGTCACCCACCGGAGGGTGATGCCAGCAGGGAGTAACAGATTACTCTCCACGTCATCGCTATCATCACGGTCTCGCTTCTCAGTCTATTGGGGAGACACGATTACAAATGAGACACAGAGAGAAGCAGCACGTGTAAGAAGCCAAACTGTCACTTATAAAATGAAACCAACTGGAATTGTTTCCATTGGGATTTCCTGTGCTTCGGGCTTAAGAGTTCAGCTACCAATTTGACCTCGAAATTGGGCTGCAAAATCAAAGCTCCTAAGTTTCTTCAATCAATACACCACAAGAAAATAACGCGACCTTTTGTAATTCTATGAGCACTAAATAGGAGAGGAAGAGAGAGACAGTTCCTGAAGTTTTTCCGATTTCTCTTGGGCACTTCCTCTCTCCCAATTTGTTGTCCGGCCTCCTAGAAGGACAACTGTCCCTCCTGGTAGCAATGCCTGAGTCTGCAAGTGAGCCATACTCTGTAGGTAAAATGATGCAGAGGAGTCTGGAAAACACACATATCTTTACTGAATGAAAAACGCACTCATGGACACCAGGAAGGAGTCCAAGTGAGCTAGAAGAATAGCTCTGTCGTGAAGAAATGAACAGCTTCCAAAAAAATAGGAGGAGTTGGAAGGTTGGGGTTATTGATTGGAAGCTGTTTTGCTTTTCACAATGACCGATGCCCACTTGATTAACTCTTGGTCCCCTTTTTTAGTGAAAAAATGTAAAAGGTAGAGAACAGAGGGGCTCACAGGAGGCTCATCTCCGGTTCCCAGGATGAACATGCTGACTTTCATGTAACCTTTAGCACCCGAGCTGGCATCTTCAGGGGCATTGAGGAGAAGCCATTTTCTCATGACAGCATGACCTAAAATAAGGATTAAAAGGACAGGGACACCCTAAAGATAAACTGACAGGTCTGTGATTTCATCTGCTGCAAGATAAACAGTTATTTCCTCTGAAGTATCATAATGACACCAAGTTTGCCAGATGAGTCTCTATATTAATGTCCCCTACTTTGCACTGACCAGCCCCCAGCCCCAATCCTGCCCCGGTGTCACTCAAAGAAGGCTCTCTAAGCTCTATTAGTTTTATAATTTGATTTTGATAAGATCAAAATATCATCACAAAACAGAGAAGTTACCTACTTGTGAATGTTAGGATAAGTACCGTTAGATTAAAAAAAGATATCCACATTAAGCTATTATTATTCATTCCTGCTAAGTATCCTTCCCCTCCTCAGTCAAGAAAAAAAATTTTTTTATTCATTTTTTGATTCTGTCAAATTTTCTTGATTCCCAGAATCTTCAAGTTCATGGGGAGAAAGAACATTACTTACTTACCAGGTTCATCATAAATGAATCCAACATCAATCTGGGAAAAGATAATTTAAAATAGCTCAAATAGATTTTAAAATCAGTTTAGTCACTGCAAATAAATCATCATTATTATATTTAAATATGAGGCTCTTGACAAGACTTCAATTTCTTTGAGAACATTTCCATCTTACCCCCTTTGCATCCCCAATGCCCTGCCTGATGGGTGGCACACAGAAGACCCTCCCCTCAATCAATCATTTCGAATGAATGAACTAGCTAGTCTTAGAGCTAGAAAGGACCATGGAAGTAGGATGACCAATGTGTCCTGGTTTGCTTGGAACTTTTCTCCGAGCACAGAAAGTCTCACGTTCTGTGAAATCCCTCAGTCCCAGGCACACTTGGACTTTGGTCACCCTATGGGTATTCGCCTGGCCTAATTTCCTATCCAATATTCCTCTTCCTTCTCCTCCAGCTAATGCTAATGTTAATATAACCATCGACTGGGCACTTCAATGTGCCAAGCACTGTACTAGATGTTTTTATATATTCTATCCCACTTAGTCTTCACAATGACTCCATTTTGCAAAGGAAACTAAGGATCAGTGGGTATGTGGCTAGTTGGTGGCAGACAGGGTATGAACACACGTATGCCTGATCCAGATCGTTCTCTAGGACTTCCTTTGAGCCCCTTCCTTTGAGAGGCAGCCCATTCCACGTAGAATTGTTGGGAAGCACCCACCAACTATTTGTCTTTGATTCCAACAAGAGTTACCTGGAAAAGCACTCTGATTCTCTTTCCTGTTTTGGCTTGCTTTTCCTTGTCCAGATTTACAATAATTGGCCTTGTAGATGGGGCACTGGGACCGCTGGTAAGTGGAGCTGGGGGATGGGCTTCTTGTCACTGTAGCACCTCATTGGCTTCCATCCACAGCTGCAACTCTGGGAGCGCCCTGAGGTGGCAGCTTCCTGGCATTTGCTTAAGGCACAGTAAGTATTGCACTTTAGAAGGTGGCTAGACCCAGGCCAGGGAACACTTGACTGGTTTGTGGCCCTTGGGGCATACATATCCTTTTGGCATGCCAGCCCTCAGCAAAGACCATGGCGTGAATCCCTCACACATAACTTTAAGATGTCATCAAGCCTGATACCTGGCCAGGAACCTGACTCCTCATTACGAAAGTGTCCATCTAAGTTGAACGAAACAGATGGTTGGCACCCACCTTAAATTCCCCCATCAGACAATCTGCCCGCAAAGAATGGGAATTATAAACCTGGAAGAAAGAAGAGCCATGAGAAGCTTCCTGGCTTTATCTGGCAGTTAGAGAGCATGACCTTTCTTCTCTGTAGCCCCCTTACCCGAATGCTGATGATCTCATCCATCAGTTCAGAAGGGGTCATGTGGATGTTGTAGAAAAATAACTGTCAAAACGGAAGAGAAAAATGTTTGAATGTTAACAGAGGTGGACTCAGGTTTAGTGTGATCCAATGCTACAATGTGGGAACTCTCCTAAAAAATGATAAAACATAACCCCCAAGGTAGGTTTGACCATGAGAACGCATTGCAGGGCCCTCAAAAAGGCCACGAAGCTTAAGCAGCATGAGCTTCTTGGCAAACTCACCTTTGCATGTTGGAAAAAGGAAAAAGAGGTATGTAACAACTATAGCATTTATGTAATGAAAGAGACCAGAAATATGCTAACTGATGTAAAGATCTAAGGTTCCTTCCTGCTGCAAATCTCACTAAAATGGGCACTTGGGGCTTGCATGACCTGGAAAGTTGAGTTGAGTTCCCTACAATTGTCCTGAAAAAAGTTCTTTTTAACCTTTTTAAAAAACATCTGGGATCCACTCAAGGATCATACTACATTTGGTTGTTGTGTCTCTTTAGTTTCCTTTTTTTTTTTTAATTTTAGAGGGAGAGAGAGAGAGCGAGAGCAGGAGGGAAAGCAGAGGGAGGGGGAGAGGAAGAGGGAAAGAATCCCAAGCAGACTCTGCGCTGAGCATGGAGCCAGACCACACACATGGGGCTTGATCTCACGGACCCTGAGATCATGACCTGAGCTGAAACCAAGAGTCAGACGCTTAACTGTGCCACCCAGGTGCCCCAGCTTTAGTTTCCTTTTATATAGAACTGTGCTCCTGCCTATTTTTGTTATTTATTTTTTTTCTATCAAGATCTGTTGCCTTGTAGAATATCCCACAATCTGGATTTGTGTGAATATTTCCTCACCATTAGATTCAAATTGGCCATTTCACAAGAAATTACACAGATGATATTGATCCTTCTATTATATTAATATCAGGAGACACACATCAGTTTGTCCCATTACTGATGATAACAAGTTTAATCACTTGGTTAAGAAGATGTAGGTAAACTAGGGATTTTTTTTTTTTTAGTAAACAATTTTATGGATTCCTGAACTGATCTGCGTCGAGTCTCAAGTATTTGATTCTTCCCTTTTGCCCAGAGATCTAATCTCAAAAAAAATTCATTATGATGGGAAAATTCTAAGGTGGAGATTCTTGCCGTGCTCCTCAGAATGTAGCTGAGTAAATATTCATCCCGCATGATAAATGCATCACACCTTAGGTGTCAAATTGCCCAGCAGCTTGTCCTCCCTGCAGTCCAGTCTTCTCCTCCCCAGTGAGCCCCTCTCAGGCTTTCCCGAAGTCCACTTAAGTGCCCCCCCCACCAGCGCACACCCACATCTCCTTGTCTGCATTGACACGACTTAGCAGCATGCTGTTGTCTGCAGCTCATCCAAGGAGGAGAAGTGACAAGTGAGAAGAAGATGGGCCTTCTGTGAAGGGAGGACCAGCCTGAACAAAGGGGGAGAAACTGGAACACCAGAGAGAAGAAACCAGTTCCTTTTATGCACAGGGGCAGGAAAAAGAACAAAAGCTGGAGCCGGGGCTGGGAACTCAGAGGAACGGTGACAGGAAACCATGGTAGGGAAGGCCCGGGCTCAGAGAACCGGGCGTGGGACTCACGCCTGAGGAATCTCAGAAATGCGTCTCCTCCGCAGAGCAAGGCTGGGCTCGGAAACCTCCCCAAACCTCATTTCTCCTCACAGCCCTGATTGTGGAGTTTTGTGGTACCTGAGGTGACTACCAAGGTATTCAGCGCTTTTGAGGAGTGTTACAGAGAAGAGGTCAGCAGAAGGATTGTATTCTCAGTGTGGGAGGGAAAAGAAAACCCCTTTTGGCTCCTAATTGCTTTCCTTTTACGTATGTTATTTTTACAGCCAGGTAGGTTTTGACACCTTTAAAAAGTCAGCCATTGCTGTCCTTGTGAAAATTGTAACATCCGCCTTAGAGCTGTGACTGAAACTTGGTATTTTTTTTTTCTTTTCTGAGGGTCCAGCATCAAATGGTCTTAATTGTGAAAATGTGCTGGCTGTGCCTTTTTTTTTTAAAGTAGCAAAGCGATCACAGAAATTACTTAGCGATCCCTCAGAGACATGTTGCTGATTAGAAAGAGCAAAGGCAGATGCAGGTGACTTCACGTGCTCCACCCTTACGGGAGCAAGGACCCGTCAGGGCAGGTACCGGCAGCTCTGAGAGCCAGGCCGTGTGATTTCAAGACCCAGTGCTTCTTAAGACTCTTGAATGCTGGAACTCTGCCTTATCCTTACCAGATGTTGGCCCACAAGATCCCCTTCCACGTGGGACAGGGGAGAGGGGGTGGAAGGCAGGAAGGTGGGTATAGATAGAACAGACTCACTGAGCAGAAACCGATATCACGCCCATTTACCTCATCATAAAATGGGTTGTTCCCTCTCTTGATCCTTGTTCGGTGTGTCTGGCCACAGACATGGACCTTGACCACAGGCCTGATGTTGTTGCCACTTAACTGGCGGCCCTCAATCACTCGGACACGGATCTGCAGGCACAGAAGGGGGCTCATTACTGATCCTTTCCCAGCGCCGGGCGAGAGAATCCTCAGGTGCCAGGTCGGCCCGTCTGCCTGTAAGGATCGCTGAAGGGCCAGGGCAGGTGTGCACGGACTGGGGGTGGCCCCCCTGCTCATTCCCAAGGTGGAGCTGGGGTTGGGTTGGAGAAACCGACAGCAGGAGGAGGGTTGAAACAGTCCAGAGCTGGCCCGGGAAAGGGCAGAGCAGGGCTGGGGGAGAAGCAGGGAGGCGCTGCTCTGAGCCCAGCCTCCCACCTGGTCTGCCTGAGCCTGGGATGTACTAACTCACTCCACCGCTGTCTGCCAAGGAAGCGCCCAGAACTATGAAGATGCACTATTGTGCTTCTATTCTTTCCTACCACCAAGGGGAAGGAGGCGTATAATTCTATTTCTCTGAAGAGCCTCATCTGGCTTGATTCCATCTACTCTTGCATGCAAAACAGAGAGGGACAGCTCTTCTTCTTGGGTTTACTCCCTGATGTCCCATTTTGCTCATCGGGATGCTGCACATAGCAATAGGTCCTTCCCAGCAGCACTGCAATTGCCAGAAGCTGGGCAATATGGTGGTAAAACCAAAATGTGGGGCCCGCGGGCTGTTCCCACCTGGAAGTCCTGAGGCTTGTTGGACAGCATCCGCCGACTCTTCTTTCCTTTCGTGAGCCTCCGGGCAAGGTGGGTCTCTGACACCATCCCAACTGCCCCCCTGGGCCCAGGGCCCCTGGCTGCACCATCCAACCTGTCTTCATCACCTCCATCTTCCTCCTCGTCTCCTAAAACACCAACAAGGAATCCTGTCAGAGATGGGCCTCATCCTGTGAATGTCTGAACTCAGGTTTCCTGGACACAGTTTTCAGTGTTCCTGAGGTGGCCCAGGAAGGAGCTGCTCCTTCTTGGTGACACTTACTTGGGATGTGCTGTGACTCAGATAGAGTTTCTTTAGGAAAATGTGTTCACGGTGCATCAGGGCGCTCATTCAGGCTATACTCAAAGTGACCAAGAGAGCACCAGGGACGAAGGGGAGAGCAGGAGGAGAAGGCTCGGTCGGGCCCCGCCCCAAATCACCCAGTTCTGATCTGAGGACCCAGCCTGAGGTCGAGGGGCCTTTCTGCGGTTAGAATGGAGAGGAGAGAAAATCTCGGGGGGGAACCTGGAGCTTGGCAGAGGAGACTTCGACTCCACCATCCCCAGTGCTGGTCTTTTCTGCAGAGATTTACTCCTGAGGTTTCCGTACTGCCTCCTTCCTGCTTGAGCCTCCTGGTTCCCGAATGCCCTCTCCACCCTCACAGAAGATGAGAAATGCATCTCCAGTTTCCTTGCCAAGTACACCAAGGTGGTCTCGTGCTCTCCCTCTGCCCACCTCATCTGTCACTTCCACATACATCTGTCTCCTCGTTTATCCCCTTAGCTTCCCTTCATACTCGGGGCGGCGGGGGAAGGGGTTTCCTAATTGATAGAGGGAAGCCCCTCCCAATACCTGAGAGCCTACTTCCTTCTGATTCTTTGGAAACACCCCAAGTGTCTCCCCTGCCCTCTTGAGTACCTCCAGTGGATCCTTCCCCACAGGGCCTTCCCTCTGCCTTCACATAGGCACAGATCCTTCTCTCCTTAAAAAAAAACAAAAACAACTAAATTCTGCTTACCATGTCTCCCCTTTCTTTTATTCACAAACGCTTTTAAACTCACTGACCAACTTCAGCTTTTCTTGTCTTAATAGACAAAGTGTGAACTCCTGGTAATCTGTGCAGTATAATTTACGAGATCCTATAAGACTAACTACCTTGTCCAAAAAATAATAGCATTCACACTCCCTACCTTTGGATTCTGAAACTCCTCCTTTATGATGCAAAATCATATAAGAGACTGAATTTCCATGTGGATACATTTGTCAGTCACTCACACCATAGTATGAGTTAGTTCAGTCTGCCGTGTAGCATAGCTCTTAAAGCTTGGTTCTGGACTCATGTGGCCTAGGTTCAAATCCCAATTTCGAGCTGTGTGAGTCTGAATAAGTTTGTTGTTTTTTTATTTTATTTTATTTATTTATTTGACAGAGAGAGACAGTGAGAGAGGGAACACAAGCGGTGGAGGGGGGAGAGGGAGAAACAGGCTCCCCACGGAGCAGGGAGCCCGATGCGGGGCTCGATCCCAGGACCCTGGGATCATGACCTGAGCCGAAGGCAGACGCCTAACAACTGAGCCACCCAGGCACCCCTGAATAAGTTTCTTAATTTCTGTTTCAGTTTTCTCATTTGTAAGAAGGGAGAAATAATAGTTTTTACCACAGGGTTATTGTAAAGATAAAATTAATCTATATGCAAGCCTTCAATATGGTGCCTAGCACAGAGGAACATGCAATAAATTAATCTTTTTTTTTTTTTTTTAACTTTTGTTGAGGGATCAGTTTTGGTGGGAGCACAGAACACTAGAACACTTCCCAGAGAGCAGGCATGAGGTAGGGGTGGGGGCACAGCAGTCAGTGGGCAGCATGGGGGAGGGGGGCACAGAGTTGAGGAAGGGGCAACCACAAGGAAGGAAAAGACCCCCCAACCCCCACCATGTACTGCTTTGGAGTTCCGCCCAGGGTGAACCCTCCTTTTACCACCCCTCATTCACGCTCAGCCTATCCAGCCACTTCTGTCTGTAAAGGTCAACCATGACCTCCTCTGGTTAAGCTCAGGGCCCTTTTCTGAGTCTTCCCACCCCACCAAACATGGCCTTGGGCACCAGGACCCATCATACACACTTCTTTGAGTCCTGCAGCTCTCTTCCTGGTACTCTGACTAAACCTTCTCAGGTTCTTTGTGGGCTCCTTCCATGGTCTACTCCCCAAGTGTGACTTCCCACACTGTTCCTCAGCCTCCGCTCCGCTGACCTGACGCCCTCTGCATCTACACTTTGGAGTCACAGACGCACAGTGTTAGGCTAGAGGGGACTCCGAGATGCCCCGGTCGGACGTGCCCCTCACCACAGCGTCCAGAGAAGACCACTGAGGGCTGGAAAGCTGAGGTGACCTGTGAGGTTATTGGGAGCTGAGCTAAGATGAGGGCCAGGTCTTCACCCTACCTCACTGGCTCCAGACTGGGTTTAACACCAGGCTGCGGGGGAAGGAGGGGCTGTCTGCCTGGGCCCTCAGCACCTCTGTCAGGACACCTGGAAACCCCAGAGAGGCTGAAGGCAGGCAGGGCTACCTCTGCCCTCTGCAAGATAATCTGGGTCTCCTCTACCCCATCTTTGAAACGGCTTCAAACGCAAGGCTTACCTGCCACCCATCTTGGGGCGCCAGGGTCTTAGAATGTCTCTCCTCCCATTCTTCACTGGGTGAGCTCCTCAACTCCCTCAAGGCCCAGGTGAAATACACTGGCTCTGGACAGCACCACGCATGATCCTACCCAGGGGCGTGGTGTGTGCAGAACGAACGAGGCGACATGGCCCTGCCTTCTTGGGTTCTTCAGCCATGCGAAGCACCTGGATGCTGGCGGGCGCTCTCCGACCTCCAGCCTCAGGGAAACAAGGAAGGTCAGGGCCCCCTGCTGCAAACCTGTTCTGAACTGGGCAGTGGCTGGGCGGGATGCCTCTAGGGCTCCTCCCACACACAGCTAAGACAAACTCCCTTCGCCCATCCGGGGCCAAAGCAAGGCTTCCCTGCCTGCTGCAGACTGTTCCATGTGGGGTTGGTGGTTATGGAGGGCAGCAAGCAGAAGGAGGGGTAAATTGTACCCCTTTACGGTGCCGTGCCAGACTCTGTATGAGTCCTCATGAAGCTCTTAATGGATGCTTCCGAAAGACTGCAGGCAACGAAGGGCCAGTTTCTTCTAGGAAACACCTTCTGCCATTCAGACTTGAGGCTGAGGGATGGGTCAGAGGAAACCAGCCTGAGTCATGGCGACTGCCAGCATCTTTGTACAGCGGCACCAGGCTATTTGAGCAGGAAATCTCCCCTTTAGGCGGCAGGAAGCTGCACAGCATTCAACAATGCCACCCTAAGTGTTCCACAAAGAATGAGGGGGCCCTTCAGGCCCTGCCGAGCACACCCTTCTCTGCAAGCTCTCTCATTACCAGGGGTGGGTGGCTGTGTGGGCGGGCCCTGCTGCTGAGACCCAGGCACGAATCTGAACCACAGCCAAGGCGGGGGTCTACAAGGATGACTCTTCCTGACCACAGAGGGCAACATTATGTTGGAAACCATGGACTAAATAGAAAGTTGCTGGTTGTATTTGCTTCCTTGTATTTGCTGGCTGTAACAAAGAACCACTAACTGGGTGGCTTACAACAATAGAAATTTATTCTCTGAGAGTTCCAAACCCTAGAACGAGGGTGTTGGCAGGCCCATGCTCCCTCAGGGCCACCACCTCATCTAATCCTCTTCCATTCCTTGATGGAGAGTCCTTTCTGGAATTTTTTTTTTTTTTTTTAAGTTGGCTCCATACCCAGCATGGAGCTTAGTGTGGATCCTGAGATCAAGACCTGAGCTGAAATCAAGAGTCAGATGCTTAACCAGTTGAGTCACCTAAGTGTCCCCTTTCTGGAATATGCTTTTTTTGCGGGGGGGGGGAGGGGTCACAGCAACCCTGTTTTTCTAGAGTCCTAGAATGTCATTCTCTGCCTGTGATATTTTGTAATACTAATTTTAGAGAAAAATCCTTCCTTGCCTCTTATTAGCTGGTGGCTTCTGGCATTCCTTGGCTTGTGGCTG
Source organism: Mirounga angustirostris (assembly GCF_029215605.1). NCBI lineage: Eukaryota > Metazoa > Chordata > Mammalia > Carnivora > Phocidae > Mirounga > Mirounga angustirostris. Next base: position 121,629,702 of record NW_026991714.1, read on the forward strand.
CATCCTTCCAAGCTCTGCCTCTGTCATAACATGGCCTTCTCCCCTGTGTATCTGTGTATCCTCATCTCTTTTTATAAGGATACCAGCCACTGGATTTAGGGCCTGCCCTAATCCAGTATGATTTCATCTTAGTTAATAACATCTGCAAAGATCCCATTTCCACATAAGGTCACCTTCCGAGGTTCTGTGTAGGAATTTGGAAGGGACGCTATTCAACTCCGACAGAGGCCATCTTTTGTATCTTTCCAGTGTGTTCCATCTATTACTCCAGTCCACAGTCTGCAGCCACACAGGCCCTCCCAACCTATTGACCACACCACCTCCCCGGCCCCTCCCCCCACCACTGTCTTCACATCCTTTTCTCCTGACCTGTGCTAGAGTTTGTGCTTTAATACTGCCATGCTCCTCTTTGCCCCTCAACTCCTTCCTTTCTCTGGCTTATTGTACTCACCTGGTTCATTCAACCTCCACTCCCCCCACCCCTTCATCCAGGAGCTGAACTTGGCTGAACACTCATCTTCCTGACTCGTCTCACTTTAATTTCATGATCACACACCTTAAGTGGACTCGCAGGACTCTCTGGCCATCCTACCATATTTCCAAGGCATCTATTCAAAGTTTTCCCGGGTCCTGGTCTGAGAAGGCCACTCATTAGCCAACAAAGTCAAATCACTTCACCTTTCTGAGCTTCCACCTACTTTGCACCTCGAACGCTTCCGATACCCTCTCCATCCTTTCACTGCCAGCTGATGAACTTCTTATTTCATTGAGAAAACAGCCAATCAGAAGAGAATATCCTCATCCTCCCAACTCCAAGTCAACCTTCCTACCTGCATCTGTTGTCTGCCTTCCTCCTGCTACAATCACTAAACTGTCTGGGAACCCAACCTGGGGTCAGTCCTTCCGTATGTGCACAGATCTCATCTCCTCTCCCTACTCACAGATTCTACTTCTGTAATTTCTGCCTCTATAACCGCTCATCAGTTTTCCCTTCTCTGCTGGTCGTTGCCAAATGTGCTGAAATAGAGCCCACAATAAAAAGCAAAAAACCAACAAAACAAAAACAACTTTCCTTGACTCCATAGCACCCCCTATAGTTACTGCTCTCTTCTTCTCTTAACTGTCACTTGGGCCATGACAAGCTCTTCACAATTCCTTTGTATGAATGCTATCCTGCCTCTCCAACAATTACCATGACACTCGGTCAGACCCTACCAAGCTTCTGACTGCAGCCAACACGGACCTGCAGCCTTTCTGAATGTCAGCAACCCTCTATGTGACCCACACTTGGTTATAAACGATGCTTCACTTAACACTTACCAATGGCTCTCCATCACAACTCCGCAACTTAACACAAGTCTTCATGTTTCCTGAGATGTAGTCTTGGCGTCTATTCCTGCAAACTGCCCCTGTATGTCATTACTGGTGACAGTGATGGCTGTCTGTTTGTTCCACCCAGTGCTGAAGAGCTGGCAGCCCCTAGGGGACCTTAGGTTACAGTCGTTTGCCTCTGGCTCGCCCGACTGTGCCCTTCCCCAGTGGGATGAACCTCCCTCCTTCAGGCTCCCGTGCTATCTTACTGTAGCATAAGAGAATGAGCTATCAGTCACTCAGATGTCACCAGATCTGCAGGCCAGCCCTTCCCCGCCCTCACTCTCATCCCGTGAGAGCTTCCCCATGAAGACAACTCCTAGCAGTGGCTGAAGAAGAGAGACACTTGCCCAGTCACCACTCAGCTTCCTCCTGGCCCGTAATACACACCCCCTCCCCCAGCCAGCAGCCCCAACACTATTCCATGCCTCTCGTCTTCCCACCTAGGCTCTAATTGGGCCAGCATTCCATCTAATCATCTTCCATTCCTTGATGGAGAGTTCTTTCTGGAATATTTTATGCCTTTTTTTTTTTTTCTGGTCACAGCAACTCTGTTTTTCTAGAGTCCTGGAATACCAACCTCTGCCTGTGATATTAATTTTGCTTCTCATGACAAAGTTTTGTTAAGTGGTTAAGGCAGAATTTAATTACCTTGGGCCAAAAGTCACTGCTAAATCAGAACAAAGGGCTGGTATCATACCATCAGTGCAAGTTAAAGAGTGCAAAGCAGAATGGGAGAGAGGAAGTTTCTAAGCATGAAAACATTTTGGAGATAACATGCTGATTTAGTTGTAAGGTTGAGTAATAACTTCTCTGGGTTTCTAGCATGTGGGAAGTTACGTAAATACATGTCTGCATTCAACCATAAGAAATTCATTACCCTCCACCCTGATTCTTGGGTAAATAGCACACATGCACTAAGAATTTTCTGGAATGGTTCTATACATAGACCAGAGCAAAGGTATCATGGAAGAGCCTCTAACCAAACAGTGATGCAAACACAGGCTTGCAAGGAAATCTTGGCAGCATCTGCCTTGGATCAACTGAGCTGTGATCCAGTCTAGCAGTCTAGTTGACCAAAGAGCTCCGACTGAGTCTGGGCAAGATAATGTTAACCAGATAAAATGCTCAACCCCAGGGCTTCTTAAAGTGAGCTCCAAATTCTGTTCTCATCAGGATCTCCTGGAAGTTCCTATTAACCATAGAGATTGTGGGGGGGGGGGAGTCCCCTTCAGTCCAGCTAAGACATACTCTCTGGATGTAGGTGATAGAAATCTGCACATTTAAAGATCTCCCTTGATGATTTTTACTGTGTCTAAAATTTAAGATCCACTTGTTTATTATGATCACTTTGGTTTTCTGAAATACCTTGAAAAAAAAAATAGGCCTAGTAGAATCAGTTTGCTGGACAATGTCAAATAGAGGCCCAATCCTGGAAAGAGTGCCGCCAACAATTTTCTAGCACATTGATAATTTTCCAGTTCAGTTCTGACCAAGTCAGTCCCTTCTTCAACATGTTCCATGGATCCCCATGGTCTGTCCAAGAACAAATGTCTCAGTCTGGCATGCCCAGCCCTTGGGAATACGCTTCCCTCTTACTACACCTCTGAATGAATCAGTCACTTTCATCTATTCACTAGTGTTCCCCAAAATGCCCTTCTTGAAAAGAAACATTTAAACCATATCCATTGCCTAGGTATCATTCACTTAATTCACTCAACTAACCAAGCATTTATTGAACAATTATGACTTAGTGCTAGGCACTAAGAATACACAGTTGAAATAGCTGAAAAAGTACTTTCTCTAAAAAAATTGTGTCCCATGCAATAATCTGCTTAGTCCTCTGTTGAGGAATATATTATATCAGCTCTGACCTATACTTATTCATGTTTATATGCTTATATCTTACCTTTCTACTGAAATGCAAGCTCCCTGGTGGCAGACAATGCCTTTCTCACCTCTGTATGCCCCAGGTGTCAGTAAATGTTTTCTAAACTGAATTGAATTGATTTTATTCAAATTCAATTAGCCAACTTATTTACCTCATTATAAACTGGATGGAATTTAATTTTAAGCATGGTGACTTTAGTGTTCATGGAATGAAATAAATTTGAAGTGGCAATGTCTAACTGTGAATGAGTTTTTGCATTTCTGTTGTTGAACAATGCACCAATTTAACAGATGGTTCTTCAAAAATAGATGTGAGATTTTAAAAATAGTTCATTCCGGCCACAGGAATGTAGGCTCCAGTCAAGCTAACTGACATCTGGTGAATCAAACTGGCAAGGTAACAGGTTTCAGGAAGTCAAGCCTGTCATCTGGGTCATCCCACCCTTCTATCATGGGAACAGTCTTGGAGGTGGGTCAATGAAAGAGGTACTTCTGACACCACACATGTGCAGTCAAACCACCAATGCCCAGGGTCTATCATCTTTGTCATCTTGATATAAGAGCTCTAGGAAAACACTCCTTATAAACAAACCCCTTAGCTACAACACCAAAGACACAATCCTCAAAAGAAATAATTGATAAGCAGGACTTCATTAAAAGTAAAAGCTTCTGCTCTGCAAAAGACAATGTCAAGGTAATGAGAAGACAAGCCAAAGACTGGAAGAAAATATTTGTAAAAGACACAACTGATAAAGGACCGTTATCCTTTACATATACAAAATATACAAAGCACTCTTAAAACTCAAGAAAAAAAACAACTTGATTAAAAAGTGGACCGAAGACCTTAACAGACAGCTCACCAAAGATACAGATACACAGATGGCAGATAAGCATATGAGAAGATGCTCCAAAATCCTATGTCAACAGGGAAATACAAATTAAAACAATGAGATACCACTATACACCTATTAGGATGACCAAAATCTGGAAGACTGATAACACCAAATGCTGGCGAGGATGTGGAGCAACAGGAACTCTCATACATTGCTGGGAGGAATGCAAAACGGTACAGCCACTTTGTAAGACTGTTTCGCAGCTTCTTACAAAACTAAACATACTCTTCCCATGCGATCCAGCAATCATGCTCCTTGGTATTTACCCAAAGAGGCTGAAACTGTATCGTCACACAAAATCCACACACGGATGTTTATAGGAGCTTTATTCATAATTGCCCAACTTGAAAGCAACCAAGATGTCCTTCAGGAGGTGAATGGATAAATAAACTGTGGTATATCCAGACAATGGAATATTATTCAGTGCTTTAAAAGTGAGCTATCAAACCATGAAAAGACATGGGAAAATCTTAAATGCATACTACTAACTCAAAGCCAATCTGAAAAGACTGCATACTATATGATTCCAACTCGAGGACATTCTGGAAAAGGCAAAACTATGGGGACAATAAAGAGATCAGGGGTCACCAAAGGTTGGGTGGGGAGATGAATATGCAAAGCACAGAGGATTTTAGGGCAGTGAAAATACTCTGTATGATATTAAAATCATGGATATATGTCATTATACACTTGTCCAAACCCTAAAAAACACACCACCAAGAGTGAACTCTAAGGGAAACTAGGACTTTGGATGACTATGATGTGTCAACATAGGTTGTAAAAATTTGTAAAAATTGTACCATTCTGATGAGTGACACTGATGATGGGGAAGACTATGTACATCTGAAATCTCTGCTATCTTCCTCTCAATATTGTGCTAAACCTAAAACTGCTCTAAAAGAAAACAAAGTCCTCAAATACACACACAGACACACACAAGCCCCTCAGTATCCAATTCCTGGGATCTATGGTCAATTTTTTTCAATTTCCAGGGGTGAATTTTCTTGAGAATCTTCACTTCTGTGTTCTATCATTAATATTTCAAATTTCTTCTACGCAGGACTCACTGGGTGGATGGTAATCTTTAAAATCGGTATTGGTAATCATGAACAGTGGTTATCTCCGGAGGATGGGACTGCAGAAGATTTGCACTTTCTGTGTTTTACATTTCTGTAATGTGTACAGAAATATAAGCAGGTATTATAAGCAGGTATTGCTTTTATACTCAAAAAGAAGATCAACAAGTTCAAATTTTTAAAAAACTTTGTAAAGATCTGTATAAATTAGAGGAAGCAGACTCATTACTTTGACATAGAATGGTAAAGTTTTTTAAAGAGTCAATTGAAAGGAAGGGAAAAAAAGAAATTCTGGGCCAGATGTTCTGTTTAGGTTATTAAAGTATGTGATGACAGGAGGTCTGACTGTCTTGCTATTATTTCTCTGCCTTATATTTGTTGGTCTTATCTTCCCCCAAGACTGTAAGTTATTGTTCTTTGGGGGGGTTTTTTCCTTAGTGTCTTCCCTAGCATGAAGTTGTAGTGAGCATCCAAAGATACCTTTGCTTAGTTGAACTGAATTGTCTTATTAAGACAAAAAAGGTTTTCCCTTGAGACATCCAAATAACCCAGGATATTGAAAGTTTTGGGTTTTTTTTTAAGTGCTGAAGAAGCTGGATTACAAAGCCTACATTCAGAATGTCACCCTTGACCCGGCTTTGGTGAATAGTCATCTTATAGAGCAAAGACAGCACTTCCAGATTAAAGAACCCTGTTCATTTTTTAAAGTACGAAATTTCATTTTGTCATCTCACACTTAAAATGATACTGCCCTGCAGACACAGCTCATTTCCTGGCCGGCCCCTGTTAAAACTCTCTGTTTCAAACCCAAATAAAAGGAGCCCAGGTCCTGGTTTCTCTATCTCCATCCAGCAGTTATCAGGGATTCTAGAGAACTTCTGGGACAGACCTTGGCCAGCTGCCATCACGGAGCCTGCTGGGAGTGAGATTCCTAAGAAAATGGGTGAACTCCCAGTCTACAAACACTGCTGGAGCTTTAGTGCTGCCAAAACAATCCAGGAGCCTAGACGGCAAGGATTTTCTCCCCACTGGGTTTAAAAGTTCAAAGTTGGTGCTCTTCTCATTTTTTCCCCTTTTTCCCTTTGCTCCCGAGAAATCGCATAATTTCTGAGCTTGGCCTGACCTTGGTCCATCTCAGGAGATGGGACCTTCCCCTACATTCTCAAATAGCTTGGTAAATTGCTTATTCTCAAAGTCTCTCTGGTTCACTAGGACACAACCTTTTTCTTTTTTTAAAGTCATCCCAACGTGACTTTGAGCCAAGCCAGATCATTCTTTTCCAATAGGTCTGATATTTAGAGGAAACAATTTGAATGTTCATACAGAGTGCGCCACCCAACTGAGCTCATGACTGCACGCCTGGAACTGTTTTTGTAATAACAGTAATAAAATGATAACAATAGCCCACCACTAAGGTAGCACTTCCTGTACAGCAGGCACTGAGCTAAGTGCTTCATATGCCTCATCTCATTTAATCCTCACAACAGCTTTCTGATCTAAGTGCGTTATCCCCACCTTACTGTAAAGCAAGTTGAGATCCAGAGAGGCTAAGCGACTTACCCAAGGTTACATGGCAGATTAACAACAGACACAGAATCCAACGTAGGCCAGTCTGGCCCCAAAGCCCTTTTTCTTATGATGTGACGCTTTCTCTACACCTGGACTGAACGTACCTGGAGGGCAGGAGCTGTACCCTAAAGCATTTATCACCCAGCACTGCAGCATCTAGCGATAGGTCGAGAAACCCAGCAACCACTTTCTTTGTTTCATAAACACTAAGAAATGGTGTGGCACCAGCTTACTGTAAACTCTAAGTTTACTCCTTTTACTTGAATGATCCACAGTATTATTTTTCCCCTAGAGCCCTGGAGGAAGCGTTAACACAAAAGGGCTCATTTAACGTTTTGGCTCTTGAAATGAAATGAACACAATGGAACTGCCTTTTATCTACCAGTGTACCGGGATAATAGGTCCTCCCAGAAGCCACGCCCATCTATAAACCTCAGAATGTGACCTTATTTGGAAATAGGGTCTTTGAGGATGTAATCAAGCTAAGATGAGATCACACTGGATTAAGGTGGGCTAATTCAACTACTGGGGTCCTTACAAGGGGTGAAAAATTGGACACACCCAGGGACCACACCCTGTGAAGACAGAGGCAGAGACTGGAGTGGTAAATCTACAAGCCTAGGAATACAAAGGATTATCAGTAACCACCAGGAGCTAGGACAGAGGCCTAGAACAAAATTTCCCTCGGGTCCCCTGAAGGAACGAACCCAGTCCACATCTTTTGATTTCTAGCCTCCAGAACTGTGAGGGAATCAATTTCTCTTGTTGAAGCCTGCCAGTTGATGGGGCTTAATTACAGCAGCTCTAGAAAATGAATAAATAGGATCTGGCTAGGAAAGATGTCAATGTGAGAAAAGGTACCAGATCCTCCCAATTCAGAGGCAATTCCAGATATCCTGCCAGTTGGGGCTGCCTTTTGCAGGCCAGACAGTACCTACTGTCCTTCTCAGCCTGGTGACAGCAGGCTTCAGGTAAATCCTAGTGACAGGAGGCTTTAAAGAAGGGGTGAGACAAAGTTATCAGATGATTTGAGCCAAATTCTGATTTGAGAATGTGGCAATAGAATGGGAAGATGGAAAAGGAAGGGCATATTTTGTCTAAGGCTGTGAAATGAATACTGTATCATGTCTAATAATTACAATAAAACTAGGTTTGGGAAAAATTTATAATAATTACCAATACGATAAAATAGAATATTTCAAAAATACAAGGAAGAAAACAATACATCTATCAAAAGCTAAAGAAAACTCAATAAATAGATTCAATAAACAAGAATTTCCTGAAATAAGAAGAAATATATCACCACAGAGTAATCACTACATCATTGAAGGGGGTTAATTACCTTTAAAAGGTGACAAATTTTGATAAGTTATATACTATTTTCTTTTTTTTTTTTAAGATTTTATTTATTTGACAGAGAGAGACACAGAGAGGGAACACAAGCAGGGGAAGTGGGAGAGGGAGAAGCAGGCTTCCCGCCGAGCAGGGAGCCCGATGTGGGACCCGATCCCAGGACCCTGGGATCATGACCTGAGCCGAAGGCAGATGCTTAACGACTGAGCCACCCAGGCGCCCCAGTTATATGCTATTTTCAAGAAGATGATGTTATTTGCTGACTGTAGGCAACCTATAAAATGCCCCCAAATAATCCCTTCCTCCAAGTATTCTTGTCTTCATATAATTTTCTCTCCTTGACTATAGGTTGCATTTAGTGAGTCTAATAAATAGAATAGGACAGAAAAAAAAAAAAGAAGAAGGGGTGAGAAAGCAATGGGTAGGACCAGTCGGTTCAGCCCCTGATGGTGTGCTATTCTGGACTGGACTGTTTCCCCCGGGTCTTATCTGTCACTGCTGCCATGGCAGTAAAAGGACCACGGCTATTCTTGGGCCATTCAGGGCTCCTGAGGGCTGAGAGTACCTGAGCAGCACGCAGTGTGCCCCGCGCGCAGCTGGGCGTGGGGGGCGTGGGTGGGGGGGCGTGTAGAGGCGCTGCCGGCGTGCTGGGGCTGTGTCAGTTCCGAGCGTCCCCAAGGGAGAAGGGGCCAGATGACCCACGTTAAACCCTTACAAGTACTTGGTCAAGAAGTGAGCCAGAACCTCAATGATGGGCCACCCAAGGGGTGTGGGTGAGTGGGGACAGTGGTTGGGATCAGGCAGGAGGGGAGGTAGCATGGCAGGTGCCAAGTAAACCACTTGGGCTCCTGAGAGCTGAGTTCCAAACCAAGAAAAATGAAAAGACAGGCCCCAAGGAGCCAAGCCTGGCAGGAACAAGTGCCAAGGTGCCCTCCCAGGAAGAACTTCCAGGCAGCAGGTAAGTGTGCAGGACATGGGAGCCCTTCTTTCCTGGGGCATGTGCCAGGGCTAGGGAAACACGGGTATTTGGCGAGGCATCTCAGGGAAGAGGAAGGGACGGAGACACTTTTAGCATCACATCACCTTGGAAAACCGCTAAGAGGAGGTCAAACTTGGCTGTGTGAAAGGCCTAACTGTCTCATAGACTTCCCTCCACCTAAGGCCCAAAGTCCTCCCCAGAGCCGGCAGCCCCAACCCCATCCAAAGCAGCATCCGATGCTCTGAATGGCCGATAATCCCGGTCAGAGAACAGGGAGCAGGAGGTGAGCCATGCTGAGGGAAACAACTAATTAAAGGACCAAGGGGCTGTTCAGGGGCTGGGACAGAGTCAAGGCCGAGGGAGAGAAAGAGGCTCCAATCCCAGGGCGCTAGCAATGAGACTGGTGACTGGGAGGGCAGCCTGCGGATCACACACTTAGGAAGCAAAGAGACACATGAAGAGAGCAGAGGCCACTCCTGTAGCTTAACCACCAGGGACATTCCAACAATGGGTAGAAGCTACAAACCCGGAGCAAAGCCTTGCTTGGGATCTTCCGCTGGAGCCTGTGTGTTGGACGGGCCCATGGTGAGGCTGGTCCATAAGGGGCTGTCTGACCCTTCTCCTCTCCCCTGAAGGGCATCTCACAAACAACTGTTATGTCCCAGTTTGGGGCAGCTCCACCTGCCTCACGGGGCCCTGTCCAGTATCATGACAAAGAAGGCTTTCTTGGTGTCTTGACTAGATGACCCCCGGCGCAGGCTGGGCCTTCCAAAGGGTCAGCTTACCTTCCGTGACTGACACGCTGGTCCCACTGGGGTCATTTGGATGTGGAGCGGAAGGTGGATCATAGCCAATCACCAAGTCAATGGTGGCCTAGGTAGAAATAATTCATTGCAGAAGAATCAGTGCAGGGCAATAGACTCAATGCAAACTAAATCAGCAGGAGCAAAAAGTTCTGGAAGGGGCGAGCAGGAGCATGGGAAAGTGAGAAGAGGAGGGGAGAAGGATCACACACGTTCCATTGTTTCTATCCTCCCTCTTGTGAGCATGGCAGGCAGGAAAACCCGGGAAAGGAGTTACCTGTTGTAGGTTGCCAAGTGTACCATTGCTAAGGGGCAACCTCACTAACTGGAGCAAAGTTGTGATAAGCAAGCATGAACTTGTAATTAGCCTCCATCCTAGACTTGAGATGGTCTCCAGTCACAGAGGCTCATTTTACATGGTTGAGTTAGTTGTTTGCACCTGGACTTCTTTATTCATCGCTGAAGTTTATTTTCATTTTTCTCTTCTCTCTCTAAAAATAACTTGAGCGACTAACAAAAATTATATAACAACGTGATTCATAAAACAGGATAAAAAAGGGAATCAAGTCTGATAAAAGAGAAAATAAATATGCAAATCATGAAGTTTAAGATAATTGCATCTTGCATAAAATGTGACTCCAAGATGGCTAGGAACCAAGGCAAGAAGGAGAACAGAAAATGTTGTGTAACTTTCATTTTCAGAAAGGAATAAACATACTAGTTCCTTACAGGAAATAAAGTCATTCCCACTTTTAAAATCTGAGATAAATTTTTCACATGGGGCTTTTACTTGCTCTACTTTACTTGCTCTACTTTAGGGCAGAGTTTCCTATACTTACGTATTTCATGAACCTACACAATTTCAAAAAGGTTTCCTAGAGAGCGTCAACATAGGGATGCTAACCCAAGCCCACCACTACTATCTACTGTTACGATAACTTCACAAAAGAAATGAATTTTAACAGCAAAAATGAGGAAGGACAAACCTCAGAATAAACGGAATCCTTTGCAAATATGGATGGCGCATGCGACGCACACCCACACACCTGCATGTACACACCCAAGTTACCAGTTAAAATACAGACATGATATTTAGCACATAGTCATACTGAAAAATTACTCATTGTTTATCTGACATTCAAATTTCAGTGGGCATCCCATACTTCCACCTGCCACTCCTATGACACGTGGTAAACTCTAGTACATGCACACATTCGAGAGCACGCACGCACATGCCATATTGCTTTCTTTCATCTGTCTGTTCATCAGTGAATACTCCCTCATGGATCAGCACATTCTGTGGCCAACTTAGGAACTACAGATCTGGGAGACACAAAGGAGGCTCCCAACAACAGTTTCGTGGCAAATAAAGAATCATAAGAGCAGCATCCCATGGCTACCTATGCCAAAGACCCAGGCCACGACCTGAAGGTTGAATGCAAGCAGCACTAAGGAGCTCAACTGCTAAACCTAAGTGAAGAATCAAACTTTCAAAACTTAGAAGAGGACATGGATGGCTCAACTTCTGAATCAGTGATTTCCTGATAACATCAGGAATCCCAGAAGTGCTCCAGTTCTATGTGTGCTTGCTTCTGTGCTTAAAAAAAAACAAACAAAAACAGGGCGCCTGGGTGGCTCAGTCGGTTAAGCATCTGCCTTCGGCTCAGGTTGTGATCCCAGAGTCCTGGGCTCGAGTCCCGCATTGGGCTCCCTGCTCTGTGGGGAGCCTGCTTCTCCCTCTCCTCCCCACTTGTGCTCTCTCTCTCTCACTATCTCTGTCTTTCTCTTTCAAATAAATAAAATCTAAAAAAAAAAAAAAAAAAATTAAAAATCTTAAAAAACAAAAACAAAACCAGCCAGACACATCACTGACTTGTACCATCTTTCCTAAGTATCGTTTCTCTCAGCCAGGTTTTGGAAAAATAGATGATAGATGACATTCTGAGTTTATGTTTTAGAAGTTTGGGAGCCTAGACCAACAAAATAGACATTCTCAATAGGCTTTGAGAAGCCTAACCTGTAGTCTTGCCTACAGGGATGACCTATTTTAGTACAAAATTTTCTTCCTTTGTCCAGGCTCCCAAGCAAAATAAATTGACTGGAAAATAAAGGTGTTAGACGTTAATGGGGCAAGCATGGTAGCTTTATGAGCACTGTTAGCAATCAAATGAAATCTGAGAGCTATGAGCTTTGAGTCCATTTATTTCTTTTAAGTGCACTCAAGAAAGAATTCTGGGTTCGCATCAGACAAAATATCAGTATGTACTTATTTAGAGAGGCTGTGGTCAGAAAACAGTCAGCTGCCAATCGGTGATAAACATCATGATATTCACATCTTGATGTTCCAAGGTAATACTAATGAAATACCTTCTACAGAATGTTTCAGAGCATGTCTGAGACACACAGCTATGCTCACCACACAAATGTAAACACCCAAGGGGATATGCACAGAACTATACCAAGAGAGGGTCCCACTCACTCTAGAGCATTTTCTTCTGTCAGAGAAAATCAAGTTTATCTAATCTATTAGCTCTGTGATTGCAAGTATAGGATAAGGCCATACCATTTGCAAGTGGACCTGTTATCTCAAAACCAGTAGGGGTGTGTGGGTGTGTGGGTGTGTGGGTGTGTGTGTGTGGTGAACTGATTATAATTTCACACTCTTCTTAATGAACTTTTTGCTTACTTATCTCACTTCAAAGCCATTCAACAAAAGAGAAAGTGCTCACCCCAGTATCTTGCCCCTTTTCGTTTAGCAGGGGGATGAGTTTGTATGGCAGCGATCTGCTCTGGTCACCAATCAGGTCCTTCAGGGCTACAGTGGCCGTGCCAATTAACCTGCAGGTGAAACAAGAAAGTGCACAGTAACCTAAGTGAGAGGCATGCTTCCACTGACTCAGTGGACCTACCCATTCCCTTTCTATTCGTCTGTTATCATGAAAATCACTCATCATGAAATGAATTTTGGAATTTTGGCAATAAACATCACTTTTCCAGAACAAGTAGTCATTTCAAGAGTCTATGGTACCTATGAAATTTCAAGTCATGAATGAGATGATCCATGAATGGTCATGGGTCATCAGACAAAGACTGAATAGCACCCCTCAGAATCCGAGAGAAAAGTAGGACAAAATTTTTGATCAAAATTGCCCACTGTAAAATGCCCCCCCACCCCCACCGCCTCAGGGAGACCTTCTACAAGTATAAACAGGTTGCTAGTTTACTGATGAGGCCAACTTACTAACCTGTATACTCGGGAGCAGAATTCAAAAGTTGGATGGGTGTCCTTTTCCCTCAACCTGGGCCCGGAGGGATTATGTTCAACCTCTACCACTTACCCAGCTACCCCTCAGTGCACATAACCTAACAGTACAGAGGCACACGTGTCTCCCTGCTTACCACAGTCAGGCCCCGAAAGGCACAGACTGTTGCTTTTTCTATTCACTACTCTCACCCCACTGCTTGGAACAGAGTTCATTTATTCATAGATATTTACTGAATGAAGGAAAGAATAAATAAGTCTATATACATTAAGAATGAACACCCAAAACATTTTTGTAGTTAGGGCGCATGGTCAAAAAAATTTACTGAACACACAACCCCTGAGAGTTAGTGAATACAAAAATGTGACCTGCAGAATATAGTTCTGTACATTGGGGGTTATAACAGACAACACGGTATGAGATTGGGTGAATTGAGGAAGTTCCCTTTGTGAAATGCAATGAAAAGCAAAGAAAGCCCAGAGGTGTGCTCTCAGTATGGACACCGAAAACAGAAAAGAGAAACAGGAAGAATTTTAAAATATTTAAAAATTAAAAATTATTTACTTATACCTTGCCTACATTTGCAGTGACTGATACTAATAAATGGCAGATATGATAGCATGAATATCATTAGCATAAAAATAGAAAACTAAGCATCAAATCCTCAAAGTGATAGAAGAGATTCCTTATATCAAAAAACCCAGGGTGAAGAAACCATAGTTGAGCATAAAACATAACTCTGGGCTTTTGGGCAAAAGTAATAATCAGGAGAGTTCATCTTGCAGGGGAACTATTCCTTTTATTTTCACATGTAGTAGTTTCTTTAAAAATCAGGAATGAAAACTGATGTTAACGTGCGAACGCTTACTTTGTTTTTTTGTTTGTTTTGTTTTTTTTAAGGATTTTATTTATTTGACAGAGAGAGAGAGCACAAGTAGGCAGAACAGCAGGGAGAGGGAGAGGAAGAAGCAGGCTCTCTCCACGGAGCAGGGAGCCTGACGTGGGGCTCGATCCCAGGACCCACAAACGCTTACTTTGAACTGACGTTTATCTGTATTCTCCTGCCCCCCCTCAAATCTCAGAAATGGAACTAGATTGTAGATCTGGGGTCAGTCACTCAACCACATACATCCATGGACTTGACAATATGAACAAGTGACTTCACTTTCTGTGAATAGGCATATTATATGGCAAAAGACCAGAAAATTGCTATGGCACCCTGTTTCACCCAATCTACCCAATGGCATGAAATGCTGCACATAGTTTCTTGGAAGAAGGCACGTTCTTGGACAGAACACCGCATAAGATGCTCAACAACCGTGATGGATTCTCATCTCTTCTCATATCTCAAGTAGAGCCAGTTACTGGCAATGGAAAGGACAAATTCTGCCTCCAGAGGGTGAAGAGTGAACACCTTTTAGGTCAATACAGGAATTGAGTCTCTCAGTCAATGCTGAGAATTGATGGAGCCTTTATAGAGTAATTTCTCACATGAGTATGTGCACTCACTAAGTTTGCTAAATTTTTTTAAACTGGGTATGTTTTCTCCTCACTTGGATTTTAATTCCCCTGACATATTGAGGACAAGAGTCTACTACACATGACTTCATCGCCACCAGATGAAACAAGTACACCTCCCACACAAAGTGAGAGTCCCTGGCAAAATCTCTTCCACATCTCCCTCAGCCCCACATGATATGAGCTTGATGAGCATTTCTTCCCAAGTTTTAAAAAATAGCATAGTAAGCCATGAGGTTGGCTAATTGAGTTTTTAGGACAAAATGGGAAAACTACAATTTCAAAAGTCATCTGACTGGTATTAAATGTCTAAATGGTACTCGCCTTGAAAGACATGGAAACACACTGGATTTTATTCCTCACAGTTCCATAATTCATAACCTAACTGTACGATTAAAATAACATCGTACACTGGACATGTACAGATTTGCTTTTGCTGAAGCCAAGATGACCTGAAACTCTTATCAGCAATAAATACTTCTTAGGAGAAAACAAAGTATAGCATGCTGGGATGATACTGAAAGAGGGCTGGCCTGGGGTTGGACCAGCATTTATCAACCTGGCACTACTGACATTTTGAACTGGACAATTGTTTGGGGGGCTGCGCTGGGCTTTGTCCAGTGTTCAGCAGCATCCTTGGCCTCAATGCATTGGCCTGTCTACACCTTCCCAATTGTGTCCTGGTGGGCAAAACAGCCCCAGGTTGAGAAGCACTGCGTTAGACAGTTTCTGTTCTTGCCCTAACTTGGTGTCCCAACTTCCCTCAAGCCTCAGCTATGTCACCCAACTCTCTGAGCCTACTTCGCTATCTGCAAATGAGTGGCTTGAAGTAAATAATTTCTTAGACCCTTCTCAGCTATTAAAGTCTGTAGCGAGGCTCGTGCATGGGATGTTTTCTACATAGATCTATTTAGGAAACCATCTCATGTTAAATATTTCTTTTCTCTTAAAGTCCTTGTTCATTGATTTAGGAAAAAATAGATCTTAAAATACGTCCATGTTGGACAATCCAGAATACTATGCAGGGTTTCTGCCTTCAAGCTTATTGGCCTATAATCTCGTGGGTCAAGCTTAAATTCATATGGTGTCAGGGGAAAGGTTAGGCCAATAACAGAAATGCGGACTACGTGTAAGACAGTAGGGAGCGGTGCCTTGTGCTAAATGGAGAGAACAGGATCACCTGGGACATGAAGCCCATCCACTGGCCCTTCCTGGCCCGGAATGGTTTTACAGCCTCCATTCTGACGCAACCACTGTCTGCAGCTCCCCCCCCCCGCCCCCGCCCCCGGAGGCCGTGAGAGGTTGGCAACAGAGAACAGACCAGGAATGGAGTAAAAGAAAAGCAACCTACTTTAACCCAAACCTCAATTCCTTCTCTCAGAAACCCTTAGTCCCATTTCTTAAGATTTACTTTTTTCATCATAAAATTCTGATGCTTTGATGTTTGTATGTGGGGGAGATGGTTTAAAAGTAAATTTCACTTTCTTTTTTCGGAAGTAAAGATACTGTGTTTAGATGAAAGCCTGGAAAGATTTTAACCCCCCCCTGCAAAATATTTTTAACAGCTAGGTTGAGTTGAAGAAAAATGCATGCAGCTACAACGTCTAAGGGGTTTCACTGTAAATTGGAGGAAACACCCCCTATGGGCAAGTCTGAGCTCTGCAGGACTCTGAGGGTCCCGCCAGCCCGGTGTAGGCTGTTCTCATGACCCGGCCTCCTACGCAGGGGACAAGAACAGTGCAGCCGGACCACAGACCAGTTTCCTTTAAAGGAGGTGACACTAAACCAAGAAGCCCTTTTTCTTTCACATTACTAACGCTATAAATATGCTAAATATCTATAGTGGGACAGTACTGCGCATGCTTCGCCCTGAATCTGCATGTAAAACTAAGAGTCTCCCCATGGACTCCACCCAACACTAAAACAGATGGACCACGGCTCAGAAGGAAAGTTTACAGTGAAAGAATCTCAAGGCCCTTTAGCTCTCCAGCTTTACTTGCAGAATTAATAAGCTGCAGATGTATTCTGAAGTGAAGAAAAGCCCAATCCTGCTCTTATCCCTTAACAGCTCTTGAACATCTAGATAGTGTTGAGTAGGGTCTCCACGCGACATGGAACTAATTCTGAGCAGTGGAACTGTGAACCAGTCAACTTAGTCATGCAAGGGTTGGTTAAGAAGTTCTTTAACTTGTTAAAACAAAGTCTAATATGTTTAAACAAGAGAAAAGGGAAACATTCTCCCTGTTAGCATAGACACAAACGTTAACGACCACATGCCACTGTGGTGAGTAAGGGCTTTGCTGGCCGAGTTCTTAATCATGAGAGCTCACATATATCAAGCTGTTCTGCACAGCAGGGACACAGCCCACATGGATTACTGGAGGAGGGTTCACTGGAAATTCCTTCATGAAGGGAAGGAAAAATACGTTGGACTCTGGAAATTAAATCACATGTTGTGCTGTTTTCGCCTTTACAGACTGCAGCGTGTCTCAACTTTCCATGCTCTGGGAGGGCATAACAATCCCCAGCTGGGCTGAGGACAAATACTTCTCCGAGCTGCTCCCAGGTCCCCTGTAGAAACCCTGAAAGGGCCAGTCATGCCCACCCTTTGAAGCCAGCTGAGTTTTGACGTTTCAACCAGACCAGGCTGGTGTGGCCTTGGGGTTCCCTGGCTGGGCCCCATCACCCGTCCCCACACTTCTTCCCCAGGGCCAGTATCATTCAAGTTCTTCCCCTGCCCCACCCCCACCACACCCCCAGCTGAGCCCAAAGGTGGGAGAGCCGGGCTTATGCCTTGCTCATGACCAGATGAGTGGGAGAAGCTGGGGCAACCATGACAGCAAATCCTATCACAGGAAGCCGTTTGTAAGCCAAACCCCCCTCAAAGAGCATCTCTGGGTCTCCCATCCACTTCACCAGTGGGGAACCCTCCTGAGTCTCCCAGGCGGCCCACCCTGGCCCTTTGGATTAGCTCATCCATCGTTTCTGAGATCATGGTTCCCCAGGCCTCCCCGCGGCAGAATCACTAGGGCAGTCACAGATTCCCAGGACCCTGAGTCAGACTTTGTCTTTAGCTCATTCTTACACCCAGGAAGTTTGAGAAACAATGGTCTAAAACAGTGATTCTCAGTGGCAGCAGGGGGCAAAAGCAGAGGGATGGGTGGAGGAAAGGGGGGGCAGGGTAGGAAAGGCAGCTGGCAAAGCTAGATCCAGAGAGAAGGAGCTGTGTCGTTTTTAAAAGTACATTCAATACGATAACACAGGTTTACATTTGAAAAATGGGCAGAGAAATCCAATTATTTAATAGGACAAAGTAGTAAACAAAACTCGAATAAAATCTACTCATTAAGCCTACTTATCTATCTGTACCTTTCCTGTGGCTTCGCCTCCTCACTCCACACCAGGATTGTCAGAGAGCCTTGGGGCCTTTGCCCTGTTCATCAAATGGTGACTCCCAAGCTTGGCTGGGTACCAGCCCCTCTGGGGTAGGACTGTGCTCTGTACTTTTCACAAACTCCCGTTCCTGGGTTTTGGAATCACTGACCTAGTCTGGAGGCTGCAGCAGGTTTTGCAGGATTCAGGGCCGGCAACAACTTCCTTTTTTCCAGTCCCTCCCAACCCTGCTGCCTGCAACAAATGGCGTCACTTCAACCAGAGAAGGAGCAGAGTAGAAGCCAAGGCCTTTGCACCCAAAGCTCTCCCGATCAGGGAGGCACCTGGGCTGGAGTCAGGCACTTTGTGGCCGCGAGGAGCGGGTTAGCTAGCCTAATGCCTGGCATGCAGGTGAGGCTCGGTAATTACTTCTGGGATAAATGACTTTAACCTGCTGTTTAGCTATTTTCACGTGACCAATTCTCCTGCTTTTTCAGTCCTCAAGGATCTGAATCTGTGCTTGCCTGCTTGTGCAATGTAGGGGAACACCCAGGCTCTGTCTCTGTCTAATCCCCCCAGTCATTAGAATCAAGGTAGTAGTTTTCTTTCTTTCTTTCCTTCCTTCTCTTTCTTTTTCTTTCTTTCTTTCTCTCTCTCTCTCTCTCTTTTCTTTCTTTCTTTCTTTCTCTCTCTCTCTCTCTCTCTCTCTCTCTCCATTCCTTCCTTCCTTCCTTTCTCTTTCTTCCTTCCTTCTCTTTTCATTCATTCATCAAGAACTTGGACCCAGCAAGGTGAGGGAGACAGAATAACAGTGATTGAGAACTTGGAGCTAGGCAGAGCAGACTAATTCAGACTCACCCTTGTACTAGAGGCCGTATACAGGTTGTTGTACTTCTCTGAGCCTCAGTTTCCTTGTCTGTAAAGTGGGGATTATGGCAGCTACTACCTAACAGTATTGTAAGGATGATGTGGTAAGTGCTTAACAGTTACTTTTTATTATTTCAAAGACACTCTTCTAGAAAAAGGGATCCAAAACAAGCATGTGACACCACCAGGGAAAGCTGGTATGAACTCATGCACAGCCTAAATCACAGGAAGGGGCCATCTATGCAGGGATTTGGGTAGGCAGGCAGGAATGAACAGATAAGAACCCCTTTAAGTACCCACATCCATTTCTGTTATGCAAAGTTCTTAAAACTTTCTCTTATGTACATGAAACAGCTCCCTCCCCAACTCCAATGCTGTATATACCAAGAATCTGTTTGGAAAACACTTTTTATTTTCAGGATTAGATCAGAAATAAATTTCAGCTGCAACTGAATTCTCATAAAACCCAATTGGTGGAATCTGAATAAAGTTTTTAAAGCCATAGGTTTCATAAGATGTTTCACTATAAAACAGACCCCAAAACAATTCCTTACATAAAAACCCTGTTTAACCAGCACACACACACACACCCCCGTCATTTTCTCCTCCTTTCCCCCGCTTTATTTTTCTTCATCATTACTGACCACCATCTGATGTTGGTGTTCCCTCCACTCAGATGCAAGCCCTGTGAACGGCATGGAGTACGCCCAGTGCCTGGAGCCGTGTCTGGTACACGTAGGCATTAGTACTCATTTGCCGAATGAATACATTAATTGATACA
The DNA here is from genome assembly GCF_029215605.1 of Mirounga angustirostris. Taxonomy (NCBI): domain Eukaryota; kingdom Metazoa; phylum Chordata; class Mammalia; order Carnivora; family Phocidae; genus Mirounga; species Mirounga angustirostris. Next base: position 121,649,437 of record NW_026991714.1, read on the forward strand.
TCACTGAAGATAGTCCCATAACCTTGCAAATGACTTCCAAGTTGTAAAGCTTCCTCTCCTAAGAGATGGTCCTCCAAGTGCAGTTAGAAGACACTTACAGCCCTTGGGGCACCTGGGTGGCTCAGTCGGTTAAGCGGCTGCCTTCAGCTCAGGTCATGATCCCGGAGTCCCAGGATCGAGCCCAGCGTTGGGCTCCCTACTCAGCGGAGAGCCTACTTCTTTCTCCCTCTGCTTCTCTCTCTCTCTCTCTCTCAAATAAATAAATAAATAAATAAATAAATAGAAGACACTTATAGCTCTTGTCATTATGAAATGCCTTTCTCTTTCAAGTCTCTCTGGATCTTTCTACAGGGCTGTGGGCCACCTTTACATACTCATGAGATGTTGACGGATGCCAGCAGGCTTGTGGCAGCTACTTAACTGGCCCTCCCACACCCTGGGGTTCAGCCTTTCCAGCACCCGGACTCAGCCCAGCCCAGGCCAGTTTTGATCTTTTCATAGCTCTGCTGCTCTACTGAAAATATGGAACTAAAGAGAACCGAACCGAGAAGGCCATGCCATAGTAACGTCGGCTTCTAGTTAGTTGTCCACGCAGCCTGTGAAGCTGCTCCAGTGGGCTGTCCATCCCTCTTCACCAACCACAGTGGAAAAGGAAAGGTGGTGACGTCACCTACACAGATCCCACTATCTCGTTTACATGTGGCAGGGTCAGTAGTGAGAGTCTCATTGCTAGGAGAAATCCAAGTATTAAAAGACTGAAGACAAGGTCTTTTGTATACCAGGAAATGAAAATTTCTCATAAGCCATACCATACCTCTCCACGAAATTAATTTCATTCCAAACCACAGTCTCTGTTTTCTCTAATAAAAAAGAAAAACAAAAAACCCCAAAAAGCCATAAACCTTTGCTCAGGGAGTTAGTATATTTCACAACCCAAGCTTGTCTTTTTTCTTCTTCTAATTCTGTAGCCCCCGGTACCACTCTGGGTGTATGTGTGTGGGTAGCTCTAGACTCCCACCTGCATGATCCCAACTCTGGAAGACAACTGGGACCTGCCTGACTCCCCCTCCCTGAACTGCGGCCTGGGAACACTCTCTAGGCATTAAGTTGGGCCCTCACAGGGCTCATTTCATTTACCTCCCCTTTCTCCGCAGTCACTGTCCCATGTTGCTGGTGTTCAATATCTGAAATCATGGTTATATATGTTTTCTGTAGTTTTTTGGTTTATCAGGTGAGTGAGTAGATCTGGTCCCTGTTATTTTATCTTAGTGGAAGTAGAATGTCCAAACTATGGTCACATTAAGGCCTGGAGGGGTTAAGTCACTTGCCTGAGGTCACCACTAGTCACCGGTAGAGCTGAGTCTCTAAGCAGTCTCTGTCTGCCTCCCGAATCTCAGCTTTCAAGCACTATGATCTGCTACCTTCCTCTGAGCTCAGGGGTAAGCTCCACATCTCTCTACAAAAAGGCAGGAACTTTGGGACAGGTGTTTGTTTCCCTTGTGATCTGACCCCTTTGCGTTCTGACTCCTTTGCAGTTTAAACCCAAGTTGGAACCAGAGGGCTGTCCAGAGAGCTGAGCTGGACAGATTCCACATCAATGGCCTATTACAAGGTGGGCTAACTGTCCAATGCAAGATACTTTAGATTTCATTCATGTATTAGTATCATGAACTTGTTAATTCTTTCAATAAACACTTACTGAGAGCTTATTATATGCTAGGCACTGTGCTAAATGCTGGTGTTACAGCAGCGAATAAGACAGATGTGGAGCTCACTGTCTAGTAGGGGAGGGCCAAGTGAATAACCAAATAGATAAGAACATGTCAGATGGTGGTGAACTGAGCCAGATAAAGCAGGAATGTGGACCAGCCACACCTCTGAGTACTTATCTAAAACCCAACACAAATGTCCACATGCCCAGCTGGACTCCCTCCACTACTCCCAGGCCCACATGAGCTCGCTAACAAGAAGGGCTCTCAGGAAACAAGGCAGGGTGATGAGCAACAGTAGGGTCTGCTCTAGGGTGGGTGGTCCCTGATGCCAAGGCCAAATGACAACATTTCAGGGAAAGAGTCTTCCATGCAGAGGGAACAGTAAATACAAAAGCCCTAACTGGTAACTCTTTTCCTCCTTAGCATGCATGCAAGCACAAGCATGCACACTGTGCACGCATGAGCACACACACACACGCTAACCTGAAATCTTGTAAACACCTCTCATTCCTACATTGCCAGGCTCCTAAAGCTGATTCTTCTTTAGGAAATCAGGTGGAGGGCACCTGGGTGGCTCAGTTGGTTAAGCGACTGCCTTCGGCTCAGGTCATGATCCTGGAGTCCCGGGATCGAGTCCTGCATCGGGCTCCCTGCTCGGCAGGGAGTCTGCTTCTCCCTCTGACCCTCCTCCCTCTCATGCTCTCTGTCTCTCATTCTCTCTCAAATAAATAAATAAATAAATAAAAATCTTTAAAAAAAAAAAAAAGGAAATCAGGTGGAGTGACAGTTGGGCCAGGATGCCAAGGGATCAGGGTCCCAGCCTCAAATCTCATCTCCACTTCTCAAAGTCATTGTGAAGATCACATGAGATGATATACTTTCCAAATTTATCTTGTCCCTTGTAGAACATGAGCATAAGTGACTTACTCTTCAAGAGTATAAAAATGCCTGCTTAAAACTGTTAAGTAGGGAGGAATTACCAAAATTCTGATGACTGTTCTTAATTTTTTTTGCAAAATTAGAAAGAAAAATTACTTCCATTCTAGCCGACAGTTAATCAGTAATTCCACCTACACTTGGGTTCCTACAGGTGGTTTGAGGTTTTCAGTATAATGTAAGAGTCAAGAGCACAGGCCTGGACATAAATGCTGACTCTGACACATACGTACTATGTGACCTTGAGCAGAATACTAAGCCTCTCTGGGGAAAAATAGGACCTGCTTCAGAGGGTGTCTGCAATTAAGTGGATAATGCCTTCAAAGGGCTTGGCCTAGCCCTCGGCACTCCCTAAGTCCTCGCTCGGTGATAGCTGAATTGCCTGTCTGCAGAGAGAACTCTTATTCTTCAGCGGCTGGGAAAAGCCTTCTACTCTGACATTTCAGCTAAAAATATTTCATTTTCATCACATGACCAAGCAGCACTTCTGGCTCTTCTCTCACCCTCATTCAGCCTGGAGGTCTGGTTGGAGGACTGAAGTGGGGAAGGACAGAGTCTGCGCTGAACGGCCCAGCCAGCTCCCAGCGCCCGGGAACGATGTTGCTGATGCATCATTGCATTGCATGTAGGGACCGGCTCTGGCAGTCCACCCTGGGTGTGGGCAGGGGCATGCAGGCAAACCTGTTTGTTCCCAGGCCCAGAGCAGCAGATGCAGAGTGAGAGCCGTGTTTGCACAACCAGTTTCCATGGCAACAGCAACATCAATAGGCAAGACATTCCGTAAGCTGATAGAAAAACTCTGCCCCCCACCCTGTACTTACTACCAGGGGAAAGGAAGTTCCCACACTGAGCAGAGAGCAGATCCCTGAAGGCCAAATCTTTAGTAAAAAAAGCCAAGAAAAAAAACCTGGGGCCAAAATACAGAAATAGTTTGGACAAACATACAGCGTATTCCCAGATTCCTGCAATGTACTTACAGGCAAATTTGACCAAGGTATATGCATTGTTTACTTGGTGGCAATAAGGTCAAAGTTCACAGTTCCTGAGGAGAAGCATGCGGCTTAGCACCGTAAGCCCACAGACAACACTGGCATTTTCATCCACACTGTTCATTCCAAAGCCAACTCAGGGTTGGCTTTCACCGGAAGATGGTGACCAATGACGCAGCGACATTTGTAGGACACAGAACTAATCTTCCAATTAAAAAGACTTCCCCCGGGGACCCTGCCATAAGGGCCTAAAATTCCCATTTTGTTCACTTCTTCAGATGAGTCACCAGTGGCCTCAGTCCCCAGATCACTGTTCTTGGGAAGTTAACACAATATCAACTATTAGTGTCCATCCCACCGTCACCTGGGTTTTTAATATATTGATTACATATTGAAGTGATAATAAGCTGTATATACTGAGTTAAACAGAATTCAGAGTAATTCAGAGTAATTCAGCTCCTCAGAAAGCTCCTTTCAACCAGCAAGCCCTTGAAGGACTGAGAACGCGACAGATAAGTGCTGTTGGGAAAAGACTCGGCACAGATCCGGCACAGAAGGCAGGCCGGAGTGAGTACGCTGGTGGGAGCCCTGGGACATAAATACGGACACTGGGTGCCTGGGGGACTTCAGGGGGAGGGGGACCCCCCAGAAGAAGGGGAGGGAAAGGCTGAAAGAGTATGGAACACCAGCTTCATATGTACCTTTTTCTGGCCTAAAAATTCCCGTCATAATAATGCCATAGTAACGACTGGCTCCTCTGGTCATTATGCTCAGCACACAGCATAACACCAAGTACAACGTATCTCAGCAAGATGCATGGAGCCCCAAACATTAGAAGGACCCTCTTCTATCAGAACCCACCATAGTTTCTTTGTTCGAATGTAGGAAGAAATTGTCAGGACCAGAGAGACTGCGCATCAACTCTGTCTCCAGAAAGGCACACCGAACCCCCAGAATGAGTGCCAAGCTGAGCCGTCGGGTGGGGACTTGCCCTCTTCACATGACTGCTGTCATCCAAGGGCCCCACTGTGTTTTCAACAGGTGTAAAATGAATATATAATGGTCTCCCAGTATTGTTTTCCCTACTTCTTAACTGGTTGCTGCATCCAGTCTCTACACACAAAGCCTGAATGATCCTTTTAAAATATAGGTTAGATCATCCTCAACCCCCCTTAATGGATTCCCATTCTACTAGGAACGAAATCCAAAGCCTGAGCCACATGCTGGGGCTTTCCTGATCTCATCTCCTAGCTCATACCAGCTTCTCCTGCTCTTTGTGCTCCAGCCTCACTGGCCTCCTTGGTGTTTCTCCAACACCCCACATCCACTCCTGCCTTCTCTCTGCCTGCAATATTCTTTCCCCCAAATAGCTGCATGGCCCATTCCTTCACTTTATTTAGGTCTCTGCTTAATTGTCACCTCATCATCACCTCATATAACACTGGATCATCCCCCCATTATCAGTCACTCTCTATCCTTCCACTCCGCTTTATTTTTCTTCATGGGCTATACCATATAATGGTTTCCTCCTTATCTTAGATCACGCCATAGCACCTGACCCATTATATAGTTCTTCATATATTTGCTTGTTTTCTGACCCTACTCAAGCACATTGCCTTCAAAAAAGCAAGGATTTTGTGTGAAACATAGACGAGAGCTCCATGGCCAGGCTTTGCCGCCACACTGAAATAGAAGAGGCATAAAATGATGAAGGCTTGAACCAGGCTGGTGGCTATGGCCAAGAGTAAGAAACACATGGCACAAACAATGGAAAGGAAGAGAAAATAAGATTTGGCAACAGATTGGATAGGTTATAAAAGGAAGACCCACGGGCGCCTGGGTGGCTCAGTTGGTTAAGCGACTGCCTTCGGCTCAGGTCATGATCCCGGAGTCCTGGGATCGAGTCTCGCATCGGGCTCCCGGCTCAGCGGGGAGCCTGCTTCTCCCTCTGACCCTATCCCCTCTCATGCTGTTTCTCGCTCTCTCTCTCAAATAAATAAATAAATAAAATCTTTAAAAAAAAAAAAAAGGAAGACCCAGAGAGACCTAAGGTTCTGAGCCCAGTGGTCTGGAACTGTGCTGTCCAGTATGGTGGCAAGGAGCACTGGAAACGTGGCTAGTCTGGATTGACATGTGCTGCAAGTGGTAAAGACACACTGGATTTCAAAGACTTTGTAAGAAAAAAAATGCATGTAAAATGTCTCAATGATTTTTAATATATTGATTACATATTGAAGTGATAATAGGCTGTATATACTGAGTTAAACAGAATATATTATTAAAACTAATTCCACCTGTCTCTTTTGTTTTTTAATGTGGCTACTAGAAAATTTTAAATTACATATGCAGACTGCACTATATTTCTGTTGGAGAGAGTGGTCCAGATATAAATAGTGATACCATTTGTAGAAAGAAGGGAGCAAAGAAAAAAAGGGGCTATTTATTTTCTAATTTAAAATCAATTAATTAACATATAATGTATTACTCGTTTCAGAGGTAGAGGTCAGTGATTCGTCAGTCTTATATAACACCCAGTGCTCATTACATCACGTGCCCACCTTAATGTCCACTACCCAGTTGCCCCATCCCCCCACCTCCCACTCTTCCAGCAACCCTCAGTTTGTTTCCTATGATTAAGAGTCTCATGGTTTATTTCCCTCTCTGATTTTGTCTTCTTTTATTTTTTCCTCTCTTCCCCTATGATCCTCTTTTGTTTCTTAAATTCCACATATGAGTGAGATCATATAATAATTGTCTTTCTCTGATTGACTTATTTAGCTTAGTGTAATACCCTCCAGTTCCATCCATGTCATTGCAAATGGCAAGATCTCATTTTTTTAAGGCTGAGTAGTATTCCATTGTGTGTATATATATATTCCATTGTGTGTGTGTGTGTGTGTGTATACATATATATATATATATAAAGAAGATGTGGTATATATACCACATCTTCTTTATCCATTCATCTGTAGATGGACATCTGGGCTCCTTTCATAGTTTGGCTATTGTGGACATTGCTACTATAAACATTAGGTGTAGGTGCCCCTTCAGATCACTACATTTGTATCTTTGGGGTAAATACCCAGTAGGGCAATTGCTGGGTCACAGGGTAGCTCTATTTTCAACTTTTTGAGGAACCTCCTTATTGTTTTCCAGAGTGGCTGCACCAGCTTGCATTCCCACCAACAGTGTAAGAGGGTTCCCCTTTCTCCGCATCCCCACCAACATCTGTTGTTTCCTGACTTATTAATTTTAGTCGTTGTGGCTGGTGTGAGGTGGTATCTCATTGTGGTTTTGATTTGTATTTCCCTGATACCAAGTGATGTTGAGCATTTTTCATGTGTCTGTTGTCTTCTTTGGAGAAATGTCTGTTCATGTCTTCTGCCCATTTCTTGATTGGATTATTTGTTCTTTGGGTGTTGAGTTTGATAAGTTCTTTATAGATTTTGGATACCAGTCCTTTATCTGATAAGACATTTGCAAATATCTTTTCCCATTCTGTTGGTTGTCTTTTGGTTTTGTCTACTGTTTCCTTTGCTGTGCAAAAGCTTTTTATCTTGATGAAGTCCCACTAGTTCATTTTTGCCTTTGTTCCCCTTGCCTTTGGAGACATGTCTAGCAAGAAGTTGCTGCAGCTGAGGTCGAAGAGTTGCTACCTGTGTTCTCCTCTAGGATTTTGATGGATTCTTATCTCACATTGAGGTCTTTCATCCATTTTGAGTCTATTTTTGTGTATGGTGTAAGGAAATGGTCCAGTTTCATGCTTCTGCATGTGGCTGTCCAATTTTCCCAACATTTGCAGAGGAGACTGTCTTTTTTTCCATTGGATATTCTTTCCTGCTTTGTCAAAGATTAGTTGACCATAAAGTTGAGAGTTCATTTCTGGGTTCTCTATTCTATTCCATTGATCTGTGTCTGTTTTTGTGCCAGTACCACACTGTCTTGATAATTACAGCTCTGTAATAGAGCTGGTAGTCCGGAATTGTGATGCCACCAGCTTTGGTTTTCTTTTTTAACATTCTTTTGGCTATTCAGGGTCTCTTATGGTTCCATACAAATTTTAGGATTATTTGTTCCTGCTCTGTGAAAAAAGTTGGTGGTATTTTGATAGGGATTGCATTGAATATGAAGCTTGCTCTAGGTAGCATAGACATTTTCACAATATTTATTCTTCCAACCCATGAGCATGGAACGTTTTTCCACTTCTTTGTGTCTTCCTCGATTTCTTTCATGAGTGTGCCATAGTTCTCTGAGTACAGATCCTTTGCCTCTTTGGTTAGGTTTATTTCTAGGTATCTTATGGTTTTGGGTGCAATTGTAAATGGGATCGACTCCTTAATTTCTCTTTTTTCTATCTCATTGTTAGTGTATAGAAATGTAACTGATTTCTGTGCATTGATTTTATATCCTGCCACTTTACTGACTTCCTGTATGAGTTCTAGTAATTTTGAGGTGGAGTTTTTTGGGCTTTCCACATAGAGTATCATGTCATCTGTGAAGAGTGAGAGTTTGACTTCTTTGCCAATTTGGATGTCTTTTATTTCTTTTTGTTGTCTGATTGCTGAGGTTAGGACTTCTAGTACTATGTTGAACAACAGTGGTGATAGTAGACCTCCCTGCCATGTTCCTGATCTTAGGGGAAAAGCTCTCAGTTTTTCCCCATTGAGAATGATATTTGCTGTGGGCTTTTCATAGATGGCTCTTATGATATTGAGGTCTGTTCCCTCTATCCCTATGCTGTGAAGAGTTTTAATCAAGGAAGGATGCTGTACTTTGTCAGATGCTTTTTCTGCATCTATTGAGAGGATCATATGGTTCTTGTCCTTTCTTTTATTAATGTAGTGTATCTCACTGATTTGCAGATGTTGAACCACCCTTGTAGCCCAGGAATAAATCCCACTTGGTCATGGTGAATAATCCTTTTAAAGTACTGTTGGATCTTATTGGCTAGTATCTTGGTGAGAATTTTTGCATCAGTGTTCATCAGGGATATTGTCTGTAATTCTCCTTTTTGGTGGGGTCTTTCAGCTAATGCTGGCCTCATGGAAAGAGTTCGGAAGTTTTCCTTCCATTTCTATTTTTGAAACAGCTTCAGAAGAATAGGTATTAATTCTTCTTTAAACGTTTGGTAGAATTCCCCTAGGAAGCCATCTGGCCCTGGACTCGGGTTTGCTGGGAGATTTTTGATTACTGCTGCAATATCCTTGCTGGTTATGGGTCTGTTCAGGTTTTCTATTTCTTCCTGGTTCAGTTTTGGTAGTTTATACGTCTCTAGGAATGCATCCATTTCTTCCAAATTGCCTAATTTGTTGGCATACAGTTGCTCACAATATGTTCTTATAATTATTTGTATTTCTTCAATGTTGGTTGTGATCTCTCCTCTTTCATTCATGATTTTATTTATTTGGGTCCTTTCTCTTTTCTTTTTGATAAGTCTGGCCAAGGGTTTATCAATCTAACGAATTTTTTCAAAGAACCAGCTCCTAGTTTCGTTGATCTGTTCTACTGTTCTTTTGGTTTCTATTTCATTGATTTCTGTTCTAATCTTTATTAATTCTCTTCTCCTGCTGAGTTTAGGCTTTTATTTGCTGTTCTTTCTCCAGCTCCTTTAGCTGTAATGTTAGGTTGTGTATGTGAGACCTTTCTTGTTTCTTGAGAAAGGCTTGTATTGCTATATACTTCCCTCTTAGGACTGCCTTTGCTGCATCCCAAAGGTTTTGAACAGTTCTGCTTTCATTTTCATTTGTTTCCATGAATTTTTAAAATTCTTCTTTAATTTCCTGGTTGACCCGTTCATTCTTTAGTAGGATGCTCTTTAGCCTCCATGTATTTGAGTTCTTTCAAAATTTCCTCTTGTGATTGAGTTTCATTTCAAAACATTGTGGTCTGATAATATGCAGGGAATGATCCCAATCTTTTGGTACTGGTTGAGACCTGATTTGTGACCCAGTATGTGATCGATTCTGGACAGTGTTCCATGTGCACCTGAGAAGAATGTGTATTCTGCTGCTTTAGGATTTAATGCTCTGAATATATCTGTGAAGTCCATCTGGTCCAGTGTGTCATTCAAAGCCCTTGTTTCCCTGTTGATCTTCTGCTTAGATGATCTGTCCATTGTAGTGAGTGGGATGTTAAAGTCCCCTACTATTATTGTATTATTATCAATGTGTTTCTTTAATTTGGTTATTAATTGGTTTATATAATTGGCTGCTCCCATGTTAGGGTCATAAATATTTACAATTGTTAGACCTTTTTGTTGGATAGACACTATAATTATGATACAGTGTCTTTCCTCATCTCTTATTACAATCTTTGGTTTAAAATCTAATTTGTCTGATGTAAGGATTGCCACCCCAGCTTTCTTCTGATGTCCATTGGCATGACAAATGGTTTTCCACCACCTCACTTTAAATCTGGAGGTGTCTTTGGGTCTAAAATGAGTCTCTTGCAGACAGCATATCGATGGGTCTTGCTTTTTTATCCCATCTGATACCCTGTGTCCTTTGATTAGGGAATTTAGCCCATTTACATTCAGAGTAACTATTGAAAGATATTAATTTAGTGCCACTGTATTACCTGTAAAGTCACTGTTTCTATATATTGTCTCTGTTTCTTTCTGGTCTATGTTACTTTTGGGCTCTCTCTTAGCTTAAAAGATCCCTTTTAATATTTCTTGCAGGGCTGGTTTTGTGATCAAAAGTTCTTTAGTTTCTGTTTGTCCTGGAAGCTTTTTATCTCTTCTTCTATTCTGAATGACATCCTAGCTAGATAAAGTCTTCTTAGCTGCATATTTTTCTCATTTAGCACCCTGAATATATCATGTCAGTCCTTTCTGGCCTGCCAGGTCTCTGTGGATAGGTCTGCTGCCAGTCTAATGTTTCTATACTTGTAGGTTACGGACCCCTTGTCCCAAGTTGCCTTCAGGATTTTCTCTTTGTTCCTGAGATTTGCAAGTTTCACTGTTATATGCCGGGGTGTTGACCTATTTTTATTGATTTTGAGGAGGGTTCTCTGTTCTTCCTGGACTTGAATGCCTGTTTCCTTCCCCAGATTAGGGAAGTTCTCTGCTTTAATTTGCTCAAATATACCTTCTCCTCCCCCCCTTTCCTCTTCTTCCAGGATCCCAATTATTCTAATATTGTTTCACTTTATGCTATCACTTATCTCTCGAATTCCCCCCTGAGGATCCAGTAGTTGTTTATCTCTCTTTTTCTCAGCTTCTTTATTCTCCATCATTTTGTCTTCTATATCACTAATTCTCTCTTCTGCCTCACTTATCCTAGCAGTTAGAGCCTCCATTTTTTATTGCATCTCATTAATAGCCTTTTTTATTTTGAATTGATTAGATTTAAGTTCTTCTATTTCTCCAGAAAGGGATGTTCTCTAGTGTCCTTTAGGCTTTTTTCAAGTCTAGCTAATATCTTTATAATCATTATTCTGAACTCTAGTTCTGACATTTTACTTATATCCATACTGATTAGGTCCCTGGCAGTCAGTACTGCCTCTTATTCTCTTTTTTGAGGTGAGTTTCTCTGTCCTGTCATTCTTGCAGAAAGTGGTCACTTTTCTATTTGTAGAGTTGCAGCTATACTTTTAGGTCTCCGGTTGAGTTCACAGGTGTTCAGAATGATTTGATAGCTATCTAGCTGAATTCCTGGGACCAGACGAAATTAAGGTCTCCTACTCCTCCACCATCTTGGACTATCCTCAGAAAGGGACTATTATTAGTAACATATTAGAGGCTACAGTGAGGTTTGACCACACACTTCCCCAAAATTTTGTGATTTGGGAGATAAAACTGCCCTCTGGGAATTGGGTGGGGACAGATAATAATATCATTGGTTCAAAGCTGAGATACCCCACATAACCTTTAAAGCTACAATGATTTTCAGTCCAATATAGTGGGATCAGAACCTACCAGAGTGTATTCATATAGCTTAAGAAAAAAAAGCATCAGTCACAAGGGTAATTGGTCAGCAATGGAACATGGGAAAAAGGATCTCATCAAAGGTGAACACGCATAGTACCTAGCAAAGCATTGTCTAGGGGGTAAATGTCTGTCCAGGCTCTCTTAGCCTGATGCCGCTAAGTAGAAGACCCCAGTCACTAGGGTGACCATCTAATTTACTGTCCAAACCAAGCCACTGTTGACAGCAAAAGAAGTATTATTAGTAATTGTGTTGAGACAATAAACCAGGACTGTCCCAAGCAAATCAGGGCATATGGTCACTGTACCTCAACTAATTCTTTCTAGTTTATTCCTCTCATTGCAGCCTTCTGATTTACCAAATGTGCCTAAGGCTAAGACATACATTTTTAAATGTACTGACATTATTAAAAACTTGGATGCTGGGCGCCTGGGTGGCTCAGTTGGTTAAGCGGCTGCCTTTGGCTCAGGTCATGATCCTGGAGTCCCAGGATCGAGTCCCGCATCGGGCTCCCTGCTCGGCAGGGAGCCTGCTTCTCCCTCTGACCCTCCCCCCTCTCATGTGCTCTCTCTCTCTCATTCTCTCTGTCTCAAATAAATAAATAAAAATCTTTAAAAAAAAAAACAAACTTGGATGCTTCCTACATGGATATGGGCATTTAATACGAGGCTTCTTTGTAACCCCCAAACCTGTTATTAATTGAATAATACATCTTATGGTCAATGACATCTTATAATCAAGGATATACAGTAATTTGGCTTTCCATGCAATATGACACAAAGGAGAATTCATTGATCAGGATGCCCTCCCACCAGGCATTTATTTCCCCTGGAAATGAACAAATAAGTAACCTGGTTTTAAGCATTAGTTTCTTGTAAGCTTGGTTAGTTTGAATTGGTAACCTAAGACTGGTTTCTGAGGCTATAAGGTGAAAGTCCAAATCAAGGACTGGGGTGAATTTACTGGGGTCATTCTGTCCCATAGAGACCTGTTTCAGATGCTCCCCAGCTTTAATCAGGGGACAACCCTCAATGCCACCATGGGCACCATAATGACCCTTCCCCATTGAAACTGGTAAGGGTAACAGGGACGTGGCTTACGTCTGTTGAGTTTAAAAGGCCCATAAGATGTTAAAATGGAAGTGGGGCTGCAAGTAGAACTTGAATGAGATGAGTATGGTCACACATAATCAGAAGAAGAAATGATTTTGCTTCTATCTAATATAGCTATAGTTCAGATAAACCACCAGAGGTAGGAAGTGACTATATGCAGTTAACAAAGACGTTTCAGGAATGTTAGATAGCATTCACAGGAAGTGCCAAATTGTATACACTAATGGTGGATTAGTGTTTGCAGACTCTTAGGAACACAGTAGCCCCCCACCCTTTCTCCATAGGGATATGTGCCAAAACCCCTAGTGGATGCCTAAAACCACAGATAGTTCCAAACCCTATATATACTATGTTTTTTCCCATACATACATACATACATACATACCTATGATAAAGTTTATTTTATAAATTAGACATAGTAAGAGATTAACAACAATAACTAATAATAAAATAGAATAATTATAACAATATACTGTAATAAGTTATGTGAATATGGTTTCTCTCCCTCTCAAAATACCTTATTGTAACTCATCCTTCTTGTGATGATGTGAGATGACAAAATGCCTATGTGATGAGATGAAGTAAGGTGAAAAAATGACATAAGCATTTTGACATAGTGTTAGGCTACTACTGACCTTCTGATAATATTTCAGAAGGAGGATCATCTGCTCCTGGACCTCAGTTGACCATGAGTAACTGAAACCGCAGGTAAGAGGGGACTACTGTACAGAAGTTTGGGAAAAGGCACTGTGAGAAATTAACCACTTCTGATATTGGCTCAGAAGGTTGTGGCAGGGAGGAGTGAGAGATGGAATTGATGCACAATTATATTGAAAATATTACAAAAATGTTATTAACGATATGTTCCTTCAACAAAATAAACAATAGTAAGATAATATGTAAAATGAGAAAAATAGTTGAAATCAACTTACTTATTTTGTCCAATTGTCTCAAAATCTTTCACAACAATTGTAAGGGAAGATGAAAAGTCCAGTGGTATACCCCTCAGGTCAAACTCCAAAATCTGTCCACAGAAAGGTTATAAAAAAAAAGTTGTTAACAGGATCAGGGAGTATAATAAGATGTACCAATACTAACATCAGGTCATTATCTTCACTGCTGACAATCTTTTGACTTACTCAATTCTATAGTTAGATAGAAGTGATCAAATTCCAAACCTGAAGGCTACTGAGGGCTGTGGGAAGGCAAACCAGACTTAGCCTCAGAAGACCTGGGGGTGATTTCTGGCTTCCCATTTTCTAGGCTCTGTGACTATGGACAAGTCACCAAACCCATGTCATAGTCAGAGAATTTACTTAGTGCCCACCACAATGGGTTAAAAGAACAAAATAAAATGAATGCTTTCTTCACTGGTTGTTTTTAAATTACTTGCTCTTCCCAATCATATTATTTTTACCAAAGAGATGAATAATCTAAAAAAAATTTTCTAAAATGCATCAGCTCTTAAAATATTTTAAGTCCACCATGATCAGTTTGTAGTCAGACGAGACTTTCATCTTAATGCAATAAACTGCTGTCTAATGGCAAACATAAAAAAAATCAACATAACACCAGTGATGCCTTTGATCCATTATATAATATATGAATTAAATAAAGCAGCATCTACTGATGATTTGATTCTCCTTGTAATGGGTTTGGAGTAGATGGAGAATGTGTCAAACCTCATTTTAGAATGCTAACCCCAGTGAGTCTGGGTTGGCATTTCATTTGGGTTAGATTTCAGTTACAAAACTACAATTGGGGAGTTTACTTGATAAATACATTTGCAATTTAAAAAAATACACGTTGGAAACAAAATGGGGTGAGATGGGTGATGCCCTGCAGAGGACATGTCTGCTCACGTGACCATATATCTCTCTGCCATTGGCCACATGGATTGACCAAATATACAGAAGCATGTTAGGACTACTCAAAACCTGAAGCATTAAATGTATACATATGTATTTTTTCAATTTGTTTTATTCTTGGAGCTCTGTACAAAGTGCTAGGATCCATAGTATCCACGGGGCCCAACCAGACTGGCCTCTTGCTTTCATGGAGCTGGCAGTCCATCGGGCTGTGTTCTGGGTTCCAGTGAAATTGCAAAGAGGTAGAATTGCCTCTCAATTTTCTTCTTCCCAGAAAGGCATTAGAAAGGTATTTTGTCTTTACCTCATTCAATGAAAAGATAAAGTCTTTATCTTACAGAGACATTGAAACTAGTCGTGGGGGTGGGGAGAAATCTGCAGTTGGTGGAGGGGAAGTCTTCATAGCCTGGTGACTCAGTGAAAATAACAAAGACAATTATCACTGTGCTTATCCAGGAAGGTTTCCTTGGCTTTTGGAAAAAAACAATGGGATGAATGATCATCTTTTAAAAAATTAGTCAGCATAGGAAAATCTACTCAGGGGAAAGAATTAAAATTTTCACATACCTATAAATATATTCAACATTGAACTGTTTATAAAATGTATATAAAGTCAACAGTGGGGGAAGTAAATAAATTATATCCCTTCTACAGAATATTGCATAGTTGAAAAATACTTCTGAATGGAATGATATAGTATACACTCAGGACCTAATAGTAAGAAAAAATAGGATAGAAAGCCATATGTGCTATATGGTGCTACTTTGCTAATTTCAAGACATCATATTTTATTAAATATATCTATTCAATAAACATTTATTGATATATCCCAGATGTTAACAGTAGCTGGTTCTGGATAGTGGGTGGGTGCAAAGGTCAATTTTTTTATGTTGATCTGAAGCTTTCAAAATGTCTACATTAAGGATGTATTACTTTATCAAAACAGAAAAAGCAATAAATGTGGCTCTTGATTAGTCACATGCAGATAGGTTTTTAAATACGGAGCTTTCTCTCTGGGACTCCGGAGATGATCTAATCCCACCCCTTGCCCTACATATGCACCCCCGACATGCAACATAACTGGACCACCGTCACCCAGCAAGCTCAAGGCTGCTCCAGGTTAGAACCCAGCCCTCACAACTCCCTGCCCTGGCTTCGCTCACTGCACTACTATAAGGAGACGTCATCGTGGCACGTCTCCTTGAATGGTTCTGCTGTCTCCATGGCCACAAAGGGAGATGGCAGGGTGGGGGTACAATGCAGAGATTCTTCTTCCAAAGGGAAAAGCTAACCCTTGACCGAAGATAGGACAATCAGATATAACTTATCCATTGAAACAATGTTAAAAAAAAATGAAGTTACCTCATTCCAGAATGGGTTGAGTTCATTGTCAACTTTCTTTGTTTTCTTTTTCTCATCTGCAAATAAAAATAAGAGATATCAATTAATTAAAAATATTCCTAGAACATGAACATTCACTCATTCAATGAGTGTTCCCCTGAGGGCCAACTGTGTGCCCACATTTTCCCACTCATTTGCCTAGAGTCGAGGTTACCTGGGTCAAAGTTTTCCAAACTGAATGGCTTTTTTTTTTTTTTGGCCTAAATGCTTCTCCCATGCCCAGATCTACAAGATGTTAGGGAATGAGGGACTCAAAATCATGGCAATGTTGTGATCCCCTGTCTCTCCCTCACTAGCTCCCACAGACCAAGGTTAGTTACCCAGGGCCTCTGTGTCTCCAGCTTGTTGCAGAAAGAAGGCAACAAAGCTAACCTTTGACGAGCAGGTGTTGCCATTTTAGAGACGCGGCTACTGAAATTCAAAGGAGCTAAGAAATGCTTAGCTAATTCTTTTGAGCTAATACTTGGCACTGGGTCCTATATAACCTGCAGTTTCCACTCTGAAGCCCCTGCCATCTCTGCATGTGGTAACACCCCACAGCTTTAAGACTGAGCTGGACTCCCTACCAGAGGCCTTGGCACAAGGTAATTAGTAGACGAACACTTTCTAGGACCTGCAGAGAATGTAGGGTCTCCCTTACTCATGGCTCACCTTTCCTGAAGATACAGGTTTTCTTTCTCTGTATCTGAGACTGGATGAATAAATGTTATTTATGTTATTTATTTTATTTATGATGAATAAATGTTATGTCCCCTTCCTGGATGAATAAATGTTAATAATAATAATAAATGCTAATCCAGCTAGTACTTAAAGTTTCCTTAGAGAAGTCCAAAGAGCAGGGGCATCTGTTGCCAAAATAATCTACTTACCAAAATAAAAGCTAGTGTTTGAGTACAAAATGCTTTGTAAGCATGAGCTCATCTGTTTTCAGGGAAAAAACCAGAACAAAAACCCAAAACAAAACAGTTTTCCTTCTGTGTGTCTCCTTTACCATCACAAAGAACATTCACAACTCTTGTGACACCAGAAGTACGGTGGGGACTCTTCCACTGAGCAATTTTCTGTGACTCCAGGTGGGTGTTTTACAATTTAACTCAATGCTGACACTATCTACCTGAAGACAGCATCAGATCCCACAGGTTAAGGATTCAGATGACAATAGCAAGTCCAGAAGCTTCTGACCTAGCAGGCTATAAATCTGAGGTTCCCACAACTCCCTCATCGGGCTCAATGAAGTTGCCAGAGCGGCTCATAGAACTCAGGAAAACAGTTATTTATATTTACCAGTTTATTAAAGGAGGTGATGGAGGGTACAGATGAACTGCCAGATGAAGAGATATGTAAGGTAAGGTCTGGGAGGGTCCTGGGCACAGGAGCTTCTGTCCCCATGGAGTTAGAATGCCTCAACCTCCTGGTACATGGATGTGTTCACCCATCTGGAAGCTCTCAAAACCCCATTCTTTTGGGATTTTTATGGAGGCTTCCTCACACAGGCAAGATCAATTATTAACTCTACTTCCAGCCCCTTTCTCCAGTCTAGAGGAGTGTGAGTGGGACCGAAATTCCAAGCTTCCCATCATGGCTTGGTCTTCCTGGTGACCAGTCTCCATCCAGGAACCATCCAGGAGCCCACCCAGAGTCACCTCATTAGAACAAAAGATGCTCCTACTGCTATCACCTAGGAATTTATAAGGGTTTTAGCTCAGTGCCAGGAAATGGGGGGGGGAGGGTGGAGACCAACGTATATATTTTCTATGATCTTACAATATCTAATCTCTTTAAAAACCCTAGGAGATATGTATAATTTTCATCCCCCCTTTTGGAGCTAAGGAAACTGAGAAGTGACATACTCAAAGTGACCAAGTTAGTAAGTGGCAGGGATAGCTTTTAAACCCACCAGACAGCCTCTCTTTGGTGGCCACACTTGGAACTGTCCCCGGTTCCCCTCTACTGCAGTGCAACGGAGAAGGTAGTGGGTTTTGTTCAATGGAATGTCATATAGCTAAGGCTCCCAGCACACGCCAGTTGTGGGACTAACCACCTCATTCTTCCAAGATCTCAGCATAGTAAAGCCATGAATCACCACCCTCACTCTGCTAAGCATTAACTTTTCCACTTGAGTGGCTCCCAGAGCCCAGCTGGCTTCCCTTTCTAGACCTCAGCATGACTCTGCTCATCGGCTCATGCCTGGACCTGCACTGATCAGTTCTAACTGTGGTCTTTCTAGGTGGCCTACAGAACCCCTCCACGGATCTGATTCCAATACCCCCGAGAAGCTGAACTGTCTCCTCCCACACTGCCATTTGGCCCCACTCACCCCTCCTGCCATCTGATGGAAACCTCTCAATTTTCCTCTGTGGTTACAGTATAAGCAAGTACTCTTGAGAGAAAGAGGAGCCAAGAGAAGTTTAAACTGACAGAGCTGGACAGATGGCTTCTTTCCACAATGGTAGCAGCTCCCTCTAAACAACCATCTACAAACGCCCGGATGTGCATTCTACTGTAGCGTCTCTAAATCCTTACAGCAACCTTGCAACGTTAACATTCTCATCCCCATTTTACAGACAAAGCATTGAGAGAAGCTGGTTAACTTGCCTAAGGTCACACAGCTAACAAAAAAAAAGAGAGAGAGAGAGAGAGAGAACCAGAATCTGAACCTTTGTCTCCTTGGCTCCAAACCCCGAGTGTGTGTTCACCACCGCACCACAGTGCCTCACTGGAAGCTGTCAGAAGCACTGGATAAAGAAAACGCATAAACATAAGATGTGTGATGGGCCTGGCATCCTGAGCAATGGCCACAGGAATGTCCAAGGTCAGGTTTGAGAGTATCCTGAGATTCTCTAAGGCTATTTGCTCCAACACACAATGTGACATCTGTAAGTTTTTCTGGGAAGATGGTTTATTGATCTCATCAGATTCTCAAATGAGTTTGTGGCCTTCACAAAAGTTAGGAATTCTTGCCTTGTACAAGCATGAAATGGTACCATTCCTTTCCCTTCAGCTCACCACCACCCTTGCTGCCACAACCAGGGCTGGGTGGTTGGAGAACTGAGTCAGGAAAGAGTGAATCTGCACCCTGGGACCACAGCAGACCTTCGAGAGAAAAGATGGGAAATTGCAAGAGGTCACAGCAAGTAAGTAAAGCAAGGAGAAAGCAGCAAGTATTTTACAGGAATTGGGCACAGGGGCTTGAGGCAGGACTTGGGTCCCTGAAGGATGGTACCGAAGCAAAATTTCGGTCTCCAAGTCCCCAAGATTCCAGGCAGGGAGCTAAGACAGGGACAAGGGCTCCAGAGAGGCTGTGGAAATAGCCAGTATTTGCTCACTTGAGTTGAATCCCAAGCCTGGTTACTGACCTGGGAATCGGCATATAAAAAGAAATGTTGCACAGGGGTCTTGGTGCTGAGCCACTACTACGGATCCCCCTGCCCCTTCCCCCAGTAGGGGCAGGACTGTTCCAGAGTCAGCAGTTGAGGGGTGTGAAAAAGGGAGCGTCACTTGTTCATTCATTCATCTTCAAGCATTTATTAAGCGCCTACTATGTGCTGGGAACTGGGGAAACAGAAGAGTACAAGATAGTTCTTGGTCTCCAAACATTCCACATATGGAGTTCACGGGCTATTGAATAGAAGAGCCAAAGGAATCTTGACACATGTTTTCAGCAAACAGCAAAAACCCACCATGTTCTTGCCTACTTCATTCTCATGTTGGAGCTTCCTCCTGTCAGAGAGGGGGATAATGGAAATAATGCCTGCCCCGGTCAGGCAAAGGGACCTCATAGCTCAGCCCATGCAATGGGTCCACTAAGTGAGTTCTTCCACAAACATTAGTGAGTTTTCTCATTCTTCTATCTAATACATATATTTGAAATATCACTGGCCAGGCACTGAGCTGGATACTGTGGGGGATACAAAGATACCCAAGATACACTTCCTGCCCTCGGGTGCTCCACCAAGGAGGGAGATGTGGCCACAGGGGACTGATACAGGAAAAGGCTGCAGTTGCCATCAGAGGGGATACACCTGAAAAGGGGAGATGACTTCAAGCTGGGGGCACCAGATAAGGTCTCACAGAGGAAGCAGAGGCCAAGATGCGGATTGAAAGACAAGGATGAGTTGAAAACGTGGAGCTGGGATGAAAAGGTCACTCCAGGTGGGGGCAATGGGGTGGGTGGGTCAGCCACAGGGGAGAGAGCACAGGTCATGTCTGGGGACATAACACAGCCCAAGTGGCTGGAACCAACGGGACGTGGAAACGAGCAGAGGCAACCAGGCTGTGTGGGAAGGTTATGGTCACCCTGTGAAGCCATGACTGCCAAGCTAAGCCAAGCTTCATTTGGCTGATACAAGCCATTTAGTAAAGAGGGTGTTAGACATTGGGCTTTGTAACTTCAAGAGGTTCATAATCCCACAAGGAAAGCCAAGTTGTGCATTAACTTCTCATACGTGTTCCTGAGCACATGATTCCATTGTGTATTGAGAACAAAGGGAACCGGCCGAATGCCTGCAAGTGCCAGGTGACCGCAGACCAGGTAGGACTGTTCCAGTGGAAACTGTGGCTGCCCCCCATCCCCCCGCACTTGCACTGGTGCCAAGGGGGCTACCTTCTAGGGGGTACCTTCTCTCTCAGCCAGGCCTGTGCTAAACCCTGCACGTATGTCATTTCATTGAACCTTGCCAGCAAGCCCAAGAGGTAACTTATCCCCAATCTGCAGATAAGCAAAACGAGCCCAGGATGGTTAGGTAATTTGCCCAAGATCACAGAGCCAAGCAGAAACACTCTAACTCAGAACCAGTCTGATTCTACAGCCCATGTGTTCAACCGCTGTGCCTCCTAGCTCCCTAGTAAGTAAAGATTACATTGCTAACATTAGCTCCTCCCGTTCTGGAGAAACCCAGCTCAACCCCTTCTAAAAAGGAGGCTCTCATTTTTATCAAAATGGGTGTACATTATATGCTATTGAAAGTCTATTCTCACATAAATATGTCAGCCAAAAAACAAAAGTAAATAAATTTCTTTCTTAGCAGCAGCCAGTCACATATTTATATTGTTCAATTTTCCAAAAATTCCACCACTTTTTTTTTTTTTTTAAAGGTCTAAATTGCAGGTGCTAAACATCAGATGAAGTCACGGGAAGCTCTTTTCCCTTTCTGCACAGCACCTACCTCCCCCTGCTCTCATCTCTAATTTTATTAAGATGACTATTTCTTCCTATGGACAGGAATTAAATGCTTTCAACCCAGAACAGAACAACTGACTCAAATGCAAAGTACACTCCGGACCATGACTCAAGGCATTCTTTGGGACATTTCCTGTTTTTTTGATAAGTCAAGCCTGCCTGCTTCTCTCTCTGTTCACTGAAGGTCACCACCGCAGTAATTAACCTGCATGCCAACCTCTGCATGAAGTTTCCAGAGAAGTGAACAAACATTCCTTGCCAAGGCACCACGCCCTCTCGCACAGAGCCATTTCCTTTGCTGTTTGCCTACCACACAGTGTGCTGGACCCTTAGGGACAAGGCTCCAGAGATCACCGGACCTCCTAGGACTGGACTGGCCACCTCCGTGCTGCGAGGGCCCATGTGGTGGCTCATTTTATGTGTCACTTGGCAAGGCTATGTGCCCCCTGTTTGGTCAAACTTGAGTCTAGATGTTGCTGTTGAGTCTAGAAGGTATTTTATAGATGTGATTAACATTTGCAATCAATTGTCTTTAAATAAAAGAGATTATGCTCTGTCATGTGGCTGTGGGTCTCATCCGAACCATCAAAAACTGAGGTTTCCTAGGGGAGATGGAATTCTGCCTCAAGACCGTGACATAGAAATCCTGCCCAAGTTTCCAGCCTGCTGGCCTGCCCCACAAATTTCAGACTTGCCAGCCCTTATAATCACATGAGCCAATTTCTTAAAATAAGTCTCTCAATCTGTCTGTCTCAACACACACACACACACACACACACACGCACACACACATACACCCTATGGGTTCCATTTTTCTGGAGAACCCTAATACAATAAGCAATGCCAGGTGCTCATGGAAGTAATAGCATCTACAATGGTAACACTTTTTCGATACTTCCAAAGACACCCCACCTCACTGATCCTCACACTGCTGCAGGGAAAATCACAGGGTTGGCCCAGCTCTTCCGACTGGACTTTCAAATCAGTGAACTCTCCGATTCTTTGAGCTGTTATTTCAGACAAAGGCTCAACCACTGAGCTCAGAGTCCCTCTTGTGTACCCTGGGGAATTTAGACTAGATGATCTCTAAGTCTTCCTCCAGGTCTAGTGGAATATGTGCCTTATGAAGGACCCCCAAGTCCTCACTGGCCTAGATTGCTGACATGGCCCCAGGAGAAGTGGGCGGTCCCATTTACAAAGCTCCCCTAAGTAACTTAGCTCTTTGGTAGGCAAAGTAGATCAACAAGATCTCTAGGTCCAGCCATGCATCTAAACTTGACCTCCCATTGAGAAATACTTCTTCATCTTCTCCGGGTCCTGGGTTATGGCCCCTTTGTCTTCAGAAATAGTCACAGACATATATAAAGTCACTACTATTTGGCCTGGAATATCACAGAATCCCTGAAGTTATCCACGCAGGGCTAACAGTTATTAAATGCTCTGAACTAGTCACCGTTCCCAGTGCTTTCCATGGAGTGTCTCATTAATCTTCGCAACTACCCTAAAAGGTAAATTCTATTATGATCACCCCTGATTACACAAGGAGAAACCAAAACACAGAGAGGCGAAGCAATTTATCAGAGGTCACACAGCTAGTAAGTGGAGGAGCCGGGATTCAGACTCTGGCAGGCAGAGACACAGAACAGTTGCCTGAATCGGAGGATTAAGACCAACCAGACTGACTCCTTGAAGGCTGGGACTATATTTTACTAATATCGTTATTCCCCTCAAGTAATTTCCCCATGATTTGAGTGAATTGAACTTCATAAGCTCATGGAAGTTTTTTTACTGGGGTTGCTTTAACGATTCAGTGAGAACATGAATACAGAGTGCTCGGCACAGGGCCCAGCACACAGGAAGCACTGAGCGAACAGGAGCTATTATTTTTACTATGGCACCTGCTCAGCACCTCTTGTGCACCCCAGGGGCTTTCCCAAGCTGTGGAGCCTCGCCAGAGGGCAGGGCCCAGTCCCCAGAGCAAGAGCCCAGTGACGCTAGGCTCTGCCCTGCTGGAGCCGTTCTCTCCCCTGGCTGTGTGGCCCGCGGGGGGGCTGCTGGCTTCTGGGCAGGGCTGCTTCTTCCCGGCAGTCAGCCTGGCAGCCACCAGCATCTTGGAGAATCTCCAAAGGATCCAGAGGGCCGCGAAGGCCAGGGCAGGGCCAGCAGGAGACTCCTCCACCCTCAGCACTTAGAGGGACCTGGGGGCAGCACAGAGACAGGTGGCCCGTCCGGTTCTGCCTGGCTAAAGGTGGATCTCTGGCTCCTCGCTTTCCAACCCTGGCGGGCCAACTGCTCCAGGTATGTTGTCAAACGGGTTCTGGGGAAGGCGTTTTGGCTAAATGGCAACTATGATACAAAGCAAGGCTGGTCTGTGTTTCTGAAATAGTCACTGATAGCTCTGATAAACAGAAATGCCCTGGGATTTTTGCCATCACCAGCAGTTTAATCCACTGTCCCCACTTCTCCTGCCTATACCGGGGATGGCTTTGACCTCGGGGCTCTTTAGCAAGCTCGGCTGCTCAGTTGCCTCAGGTATGAGGCAGAACTGGGAACCGGGAGTGTCCGGGATGGGGATGGAAGTAGACTTAAAGAGGAGAGATGCCAAGCACAGAGAAAGCCAGACACGCACATAGCAGGGGGAAAGTGCACGGATCTTCATCTCAGGACTGGGGTTCTAGTCTCTCCTCGACTCATCCTGGCTGCCCAGCTTTGGCCGCTCCTGACCTCTCTGAAGCTCTATTTCTTCATCTGTCAAATGAGTATAAACAATCCTTGCCCTGGACCCCAGCCAGACTTGTGAAGGACAGATGTGATCAAGCCCAGGAAAGGGCTTTTCATGCTGTTAGTGCCCTGGAGGGAGGCCCCTTCCTCAAGCCGTGTCACACAGGGGAAGGCATCGTAACGGGTCCAGTGCACTGGGACAAACCAGAGCGCATTTGGAGCCCTAGACGAGGCCTCTGAGGCCAAAGGCGTCAGGCCCACAGGTACCAATGCCCCAGGCCTTGGCACGGCTCTGGCTAGATGTCCCCAGGGCTGGATTTGCCCAAGGAAATACAATGGGAAGGACAGAGAGCCTGGATTTCAGCCATGGGGGTCTGAGGCCTGAGTCTCTGTGTGCATTACCCTAGGTGGGCCGAAAGTACACATGGCCGAGACCCAGGCCCCCACACGGGGGTGTCACAGTCTCAGCGGTGGGTGGGTGTGTCCCAGCTCTGCCTGGACCCTGCGGCGGGATGTTGACCAAGGTAACCCACCCTCCCCAAACCCATAAAAAGAGGGACTTCATTTTTTGGTGAGAATTAAGTGAATAAATATACATGAAGCACCTGGTGTGCTTACTAGCTCTCATCATCAATATAATCTGCAAATAATGAAATAAAAAAAAAAAAAAGTTCAAACTTTCCAGGAGTTTAAACTCGCTGAACTCTGAATTCACTGACCTCTCACTGGGTTTACAGCTGGACCGCGAGCTGCATGCGGGCAGGGGCAAGTCTGGCTAGTTCCTGAACAGACCTGCAGTGCTGAGTGCAGAGCCTGACAGAGTCCACTCTGGATCAATATTTGTTGAATGAATTTATGTTTGAGAGAAGCAGTAGGGAGACACGACCGTGAATGAGAGAAGGGAGGGAGACAGGACTGTCCAGGCAGTGATTCCGACCATGAGGAGAGGTAAGCAAAAAGAAAATTGTTTATTTTTTAATCATGAAAGAGAGATAAGGAAAAAAAATTTTTTTTTTTTAATTTGTAAGTTGTGCTATTGGGATCGGAGGTGAGGTAATGGAGACTCCCCCTGCCACTCAAATATTAGATTTTTAATAGTTTTCATGCAATACGTTAGAGTTTTAGTCTCCACTAATGGCTCGGACTCAATTATCAGAGGAATGAGTCACCGCTAAGCTATGATAGCTCTGAGCTTCTGAGTCACAGCAAGTCATAAAGACTTTCATTACCCTGTGGGAACTCACCCCTGGAAGGCTGCATTTTGTTTTTCTTCTTTTTTTTAAGTTCTTGTGTTCTTGGTACATGTTCTTCCTCTCTCAGCCTGGGTCCAAATGATCCCCACACACTGAGCCACTCAATCCACTCAGTGGAAAGAGAGCGTTCGTAATTCGACTTGGTTGTTTTAGGCAGACGTTGCGTGTTACCTCTTTAGCCATGCTGACCTTGGGGAATGCACACGGGAGACTATGGAATCAGACAGTCCTGAGCTGAATCCTGACTGGTTCCTGCCTCTGTTTCTCCATGTGTAAAATGAAGATGACGTAAGACCTACTCCTTCAAAATGCCCATGAGGATTAAATAAGACAATAGGCACAGGTAGGGGCATAGCATCAGGGTTTCATAAATGGTGGTGGTGGTACAGCAAGTGGTTGGTACTCAGCACCCCCCCTGCCCCAAGCCAGAATCTCCCGAAGACCTAAGTAGCAATGAACGCTTACAGCATTTTCTATGTATGTGCTTTCCTTTTACTCATGCTGATCCTCACAACTACACTCTGAGGTGGGGACTGTTACCCTGCCCATTTTGTAGATGGGACAACTGAGGTACGGAGACGCTGGGCAGCAGTGAGTGAGAGGAAGACCTGCACTCCTCACCGCGGTGGCTGTCCTCCCGCTGTCTGTGCTGTATAATAACCGCACGCGGCTGTGTACATCTAAATCAATGAAAACTAGAAAATATTAAAAGTTCAGTTCCTCAAGTGACACTGGCCACATTTCAGTGATCAGCAGCCACACGTGGCTCATGGCTACCATCGCGAAGAGGGCAGATCTCAAACATCCCCCCCATCCTAGAACATTTCAGGAGACAGCTCTGATCCAAATAGTCGAGCACACAAATAAGTGACTGCCGAATGAAGTAAATAAAAACGAGTAAATCTCTGCTTTAGTATCACCACACGGACTAGTTGTTTTGACAAGAGATGCACCCAACCTAGACCTGTTTTCTAGATTCGTAGCTTCACCTTGGGAGAGGAGAGCATAAAAGTCTGGCATCAGCTGTTCTCGTTTGATTTGCAAACTTCTTACTTCCTTAGTCCCTAACCTAGACCACTAATTTTTCACTTTGCCACGTGCAAAGAGGGAAAAACTTCAAGAGGTCAGGTCAGAGTAAACATCTATTTTTTTAGGTTTATTTATTTATTTTTCATAATCTCTACACCCAACGTGGGGCTCAAACTCACAACCTCAAGATCAGGAGTCGCATGCTTTTCTAACTAAGCCAGCCAGATGCCCCCAGTAAACACCTATTTTTAGTCCAAGTACCTTAAATACATCACCTCATTTGACTTTTACAACCTTCAAAAGTAGGTCTTATACCCACTTTACAGCTGGGAAGACTGAGATGCAGAGAAGTTTCTTGCCATTAATAAGACCAAAGCCCTACTATCATGGTCAGAGGTAGGTTGGGGCTCCCCTTCCTTCCAGCTTCCTTTGTGGTGCAGCTTAGTGGATTCCAAACAGCCTGTGGAAACTCTGAAGTCTTAGGTATTCAAGATCAGTTTTGTAGTTTGTGGGCAGAGGGCCCTGGTTCCATCTGGTCCCTCTGGCCTGTGAGAACCTGACTGTCACCGGTGAAACCCCTTGACCCCTGAATTGACTGACTTCCAGGAAACTCCCAGAAGTTTCTGCCTGTCAATTTCATCTTTTTTTTTTTTAACATTTTTTATTTTGTTATGTTAATCACCATTCATTACATCATTAGTTTTTAATGTAGTGTTCCATGATTCATTGTTTGCGTATAACACCCAGTGCTCCCTTCAGTAAGTGTCCTCTTTAATAACCATCACCAAGCTAACCCATCCCCCCAACCCCCTCCCCTCTAGAACCCTCAGTTTGTTTCTCAGAGTCCATAGTCTCTCCTGGTTCGTCTCCCCCTCTGATTCCCCCCCCCTTCATTTTTCCCTTCCTACTATCTTCTTTTTTTTTTTTTTTTAAAGATTTTATTTATTTATATGACAGAGAGACACAGCGAGAGAGGGAACACAAGCAGGGGGAGCGGGAGAGGGAGAAGCAGGCTTCCCGCGGAGCAGGGAGCCCGATGCGGGGCTCGATCCCAGGACCCTGGGACCATGACCTGAGCTGAAGGCAGACGCGTAACGACTGAGCCACCCAGGCGCCCCTATCTTCTTTTTTTTTTTAACATGAATGTATTATTTGTTTCAGAGGTACCCTCCCCAGTGTCTATCACCCAGACACCCCATCCCTCCCACCCCCCACCACTCCAGCAACCCTCAGTTTGTTTCCTGAGATTAAGAATTCCTCATATCAGTGAGATCATATGATACATGTCTTTCTCTGATTGACTTATTTCGCTCAGCAAAGCTAATGAATGAATTGCTGGAACAGGAAAAGAAACATGTGAGGATCTGTATGCAGATAAACCAGAAAGTGCCCAACAGTTACCTCAGCTTCACTATAATGTTAAAATCCCCCTCTGAATATTCATCCCAAGCTCTAATAAAAGGAGCCGCCCATGCCTTTGGAATTATTTCCATGATCTCCTTATTTGTACGAATGCAGATGACATTGAGAGGCAACTCCACATGGTGTAGTCTTTGTCTGTAACTCACAGCAGAGGGGACTCACTTTGGTCTGGTATCATGACCAGAGTGAATCAGATGAGGAGCTAGAGCCTTTCATTCAGTAACTACTTATTACTCATCTACTACCTGCCAAGCACTAAGCTAGGTGCTGGGGAAAGAGACAGTCTCTGACCTCATGAAGCTTACTTTCCGATGGAGGAGGCAGACAGAAATCAAGTAAGCCAGCAAATATATAACTATGTGTTTTGACAGGAACCACGAAGGAGTATAGGATGGTAGGAGAGACAAATATGGAGGGACCTGTTAGGACCTCTGGTTCCAGCCCTGCCCTGGGGAACCCAGACCAATCAGAAGGCCTGGCATTGCAGGGGACCAAGGCTATTTCCCATCTGCCTTCAGCTCTGCTATGGCTCTTGGCATGAGCTCGGCCACACAGACATCACAGGGCCAGGGCTCCAATGGCTAACAGGTCATCAGCCTCGCTCAACCTGCTGCTGCGCGCCCCCCCCCCCCCTTCGCAGAAGGGCTTGCCTTGCTGCCGGCCACTGAGGCTGCAGACTACGCTGCTGAGAGCCTCACTCTGAGTTCTGAGGTACGTGGAGCTGAAAATCCACGTCAACAGAGCGTTGCTAAGAATCTACTATGTTCACATCCATTAGGATGACATTATGGAAACAAAACCAAACCAAACCAGAAAATAAGTGTTTGTCGAGGATGTGGAGAAATTGGAACCCTGAACATTGCTGGTGGGAATGCTAGTAAAATCATGCCGTCAGTATGGAAAACAGTGTAGTGGTGACTCAAAACATTAAACACAGCATTACCACACGACCCAGAAATTCCAATTTGGGCTTTATGTCCAAAAGAATGGAGAGCAGGAACTCAAAAACAGTATTTGTACACCCATGTTCAGAGCTTCATTACTCACGGTAGCCAAAAGGTGAAGCAACCCAAGTGCCCACTGATGGATGAATGGATAAACAAAATGTGGCGTATACATACAGCCTTACCAAAAGAAAAAATTCGGACACCTGCTACAACACAGATGAACCCTGAGGACAGTAGGCCAAGTGAAATAAGCCAGCCACAAATGGACAAATATCGAATGATTTCACTTACATGAGGTACCCGGGTAGTCAAATTCACAGAGACAGAAAATAGAGTGATAGTTGCCGGGGGCGGGGGTGGGGGTGGGGGATGAGGAATTATTATTTAATGAGTATAGAGTTTCAGTTTGGGAAGATGAGAAAGTTCTGGGGACTGAAGATGGTGATGAAAGCACAAGGACATGAATGTACTTAATGCTACTAAACTGTATACTTAAAAATGGTTACAGTGGTAATGTTTATGCTATATACATTTAACCACAATTAAAACAACAGCAACAACAAAGAACCTATCATGGGCCTCCTCAAGAAGTTACAATGCGCGCTCAGGGAATCAGACATTGGCTCTGCCTTCCCCCTGCTTGTACGCCACAGCTACCAAGCAGCCCATTTCTTTTTTTTTTTTTAATATTTTATTTATTTATTCATGAGAGTCAGAGAGAGAGAGAGAGGCAGAGGGAGAAGATGTGGGACTCGATCCCAGGACCCTGGGATCATGACCTGAGCCGAAGGCAGACGCTTAACCATCTGAGCCACCCCGGCGCCCCCAAGCATCCCATTTCTTCATCTAAGCCTGGGCCACCCCTCAGATGGCCCCCAGGGTTTTGTATGCCCCGCCCCAGCAGTGGGGTGGGGGAAGGAGTGGGGACATAAAAAGGGGAGGAAGCTAGTGTTTGCCATACAACTACAGATGGTCCCTGCCTTGGGAGGGTACAACTTAATTTTTCAACTTTATGATGGTGCAAAAGCAATTTGCATTCAGTGGAAACGTACTTTGAAATTTGAATTTGGATGTTTTCCTGGGCTAGCGCTCTGCAGTACAATACTCTCACGGTGCTGGGCAGGGGCAGGGAGGGGCAGGGAGCACGGCTGCCAATCACGCACACAATCACACGCGCAAACAACTGATACACTTAACAACCATTCTGCACCCAGCCAGCCATTCTGTTTTTCACTTTCACTACAGTATTCAATAAATTACATGAGATATTCGATACTTTATTATAAAGCAGGCTTTGTGGTGGATGATTTTGTCCAGATGATGTAGGCCAATGTGTTTTAAGTATGTTCAAGTTAGGCTGGGCTAAGCTATGATGTTCTGTAGGTGAGGTGTATTGAATGCGTTTTCAACTTACCATGGGTTTATTGGGATGTAACCCCATCATAAGTCAAAGAAGATCTGTATTATGTGCCAGACACTATGATAGTATTTTAGATATTTAATCATTGTCAATTCTTATGATGTCCCTGTGAGGTACATATCGTTCTCCTCATTTTATAGTTGAAGAAATAAAGTCTCAGAAATATAGTTATCAAAAATATTTGGCTCCCAATGATACACCCAAGAGTGAAACTTGGTCTGCCCAGTCCAAAGCTTATCACTTTACGTGTATTGTGTTGATTACAGAAAGAAGGGGGCTCTTTTAGGGGATGGAGTGGGGTTGGTCAGATAGTAACTTCAAGATGGCAAAGCAGCAAATGCCCCAGCTGCAGGGAGCTGGACCAGGTAGTTCATGGTCTAGGCCCTCAAAGCTCAGCTCGTGTAGTAGAGGCATCTGGGATACCTGTCTTGTGAGTCTGTATCCCTTGGCACAGCTGATTAGACCAGGGGTGAACACCTGCCCAAAACTGAGCCAACTGGTATCTTTCCCTCAAAGAAGAGACACTGAGGCTGTAGCAGATATAGAACGCAGACCAAGTCACCTCCACAGTAACCCAAAGCCCCATGCACACTGCCAATAGCAGAGCAGTAGGACTAGGAGATTCCACGAAGGCAGCCAGTGCAGAGAGAGAAAACGGACGTCATGCACAGGGAGGAAGAAGGGCATGACGTCCCGTAGTCTTTGGGGGAGTGAGAGTGAACGCCACCCTGCTTGACACAATTCTGGCTCCTGTGAAGCCCATGATTTAGATTCTGGAAGATTTCTCTCTAGATTTGGGGAAAGAACAAAAAGACAAAACCACACTTTATTTGAGCAAGCTTGCAGGTATGTGTTCCCTGCAATTAAGCAGTTGCTGGCCATGACACCTTATCTTTCAGGCAGGCCAACCGGGTGGGGAGAGAAGGACCTTATGTGAATGAGGCCACTGCTCAGCTTGGTTAGAAATGCTCCCCATTGGCTTTTGGGAAAACAGCAAAATTTTTCTTCCCTGTCACTTACTATTTCTATGCCCTTCTCTCCCTCAGTGGGCACCCTCCCTCCTGTCTCAGGTAGCTCCTGTTATGCTGGCCCCCTGCAGAGCCACCCCCCGCCCCCAGCCCTGTACTCACCTGCAGGGTGAACACCCTGGCTGGGAGGAAGGCAGTGTGAGTCCCATTTCACAGAAGAGTGTGAGGAAGGATGGCCCAATGAGCCTGCCCAGTGTGGTTTTCTTACTCATTTAATTCAGTCAGATTGCTTTCTCAGTATCTTTTATGTTAATTCCTTCCTTCTCATTCTAGCCCTGGGATAAACTCCCTCTGCCCTGCAAAGCATTTACCTCAACCAGTAAACCTTCTCTTTAGTCACCCTCGCTAGTACTAATAACCTGTCCACAATGCTGCCTAATGTCTCCCCACCGGTTTGTGAGTAAAGCGCCATCCCTAACCACACTGGATTACCCTCTGTCACCCTCATCACACAAGCCCATGGCTCCCTGGCGTTTCTGTGCTGTTTCAGAGCCTGGCATGTCTTCCTTCTCCTCATTTCTGTCCAATTTCCTCATCCTTTAAGACCAAATCAAGTGATACTTCCCCCCAGCGATTATTCTGCTTCTGTCTGCTCTTACATTGTAATTCCATACATCTGTTCTGGTTTGTTTCTCATTCTCGTGTTCTAACTAGTTGATTTCCTAGGCCTGGGAGACCAAACCACGCTATGTATATTTTTCTAGATTTATTCCTCACATACTGTCTGGTGCTTGAGGATCTCCATAAAAGCAAATGTTATCAAATGGGGAAAGAAGTTTAGGGGTTCCCATGTGCAATTTCACATGTATATTCATCTAATCCTCAAACAACCCTGTAAGGTGGATGTTAGTAAGAACACCGAAGCTGAAAATTTTAATTCATTGGCCCATGAGCACATAGGAAGTAAAGGATGGGAAATGGGATTTTTATTCAGGCCTCCCTGGCTCCAAAGCCCAGGGCCTTTGCACTCGAATGCCCAAGAGCTTTGCCACCGAACACCTAATGCTAAGTTAGCTGATAAAGCTTAAGGTACCAGTTGTCCAGGCAGCTGTTTCTGCGTGTTCGGAGTCACTCACAGCACACCCCTACTCCACAGGACAGTTGTTCTGTAGATACTACACCAAGGATAGGTGACCATTGCCATGTCATGGCACATGCATTATTCATTAGAGGCCACTGAACAGTTCATGTATGAATTTTCACCATAAAATCTTAACAGCTTCACATTTTCCTTGCAGCATCAAGAATGCAAAAAGTAGGGGCGCCTGGGTGGCTCAGTCATTGGGTATCTGCCTTCGGCTCAGGTCATGGTCCCAGGGTCCTGGGATCGAGCCCCGCATCGGGCTCCCTGCTCGGCGGGAAGCCTGCTTCTCCCTCTCCCACTCCCCCTGCTTGTGTTCCCGCTCTCGCTCTCTCTCTCTCTGTCAAATAAATAAATAAAATCGTTAAAAAAAAAAAAAAAAAAGAATGCAGAAAGTACTACAACACCGATTTGTCCCTGGGTAACAGGTGCTAGGAATTGATTATGCTCAGTGTTCAGGAATGTGCAGGGCTGCCTGGTGGGCTCAGTTGGAAGAGCATGTGACTCTTGATCTCAGGGTCATGAGTTTGAGCCCCATGCTGGGTGTAGAGCTTACTAAACTTAAAAAAAAAAAAAAAAAAAAAAAGGAATGTGTGAAGTGACCCTTTGCCAAGCTTCATCCACAAAGCACCTTCGGGAATATTAAGTTTAATTCTTCCTGAAAGAAGGGAGATTGGCAGACTTCTGATGGTCCCCTTCAGGACCAAGAATCAATGACTTTATTGCACTAAGCTGTCTCAAATCTCCTGCCAGCTCTGCTTCCATGGTCAACATCTAAAATGTATGCTCAACATCGACGATATGCTAGGGGTTGGAGAGGATATAAAAATCTCATTCCTTGTTGGCAGGGCCAAATCCCATGGGGATGGAGAAACTCACCAGTAAACCCAAACCAGCAAATACCAGCAACTTTGGGTATGCCTTGAGGGCATGCATGTATGTAAGAGATGTTGTAGGCGAGGGGAAGAAAAACAAACCACATTCATTCATTTTTAAAAGGCACCTGTGGTTTTGTAAATGACTGAGAGCCTGTAAAATGTGCCTTTGGGAAGTATACCTCTGAGAGTTCACATGCTTCATTCAACAGAGTGGGGCCACTTTCCTTAGGTGGTGATTCTCCAAGCTCTGTACTCCCGGAAGTGAGGGAAACGACTCAGTAGATTAACACTTCTGCTTTCTTGAGTGTTTAGTAAATGCAGGACAGTGGTTCTATGGGAGTATCAGCATGGCATGATTGTTAGTTGAGCCTGTGGGAATCTTCTTGACTAGTCCTATGGTGTATCTGGATAAACCAAGTCCCCATGTGGGCTGCTCCCCAGGTGCCTTCACAGATGACAGTGAATGAGACCCACTGGATCTTTCCCCCATCATGCTTCATCCTTCTTAAATGGAATTCCATAGCTTTTCTGCT
The DNA here is from genome assembly GCF_029215605.1 of Mirounga angustirostris. Lineage (NCBI taxonomy): Eukaryota > Metazoa > Chordata > Mammalia > Carnivora > Phocidae > Mirounga > Mirounga angustirostris. The sequence goes on from NW_026991714.1 coordinate 121,682,874, forward strand.
TATTTAAAAGGTTATTTTAAAAAATCTAACTGTAAATTTTCAAATAGCAAACTGCTTTTTTGCTTAAAATAGTCAGAAAATTCTCTATTGCATAAATCCCAGCCTTGGGATATCTCTACAGATCTACTCCCTTTCAGATAAGCCATTAAAACTCCCATTTTTTTAAAAGAAGAAAAAGAAAGCATTCTCAGAGAGGTCAAGTGGCTTCCTTAAGACTACAAAGTTGATAAGCTCTTTAAAAGGAGGTCCTAGAAATATCTAGGATTTCACTCCAAAAACAAGTCCAAATGAAATAACAGGTATCTGGAAAAATAGGTAATAATGTGACAATTATTTGGTGACCGTCTGAATAATAGCCCTTTCGCAAGTCAATGATCTACACAAGACCAGAACAGAAAATTCTGGCTGATGAAATGGACAATATCCTAAGGATGGAATGAGAAAAATACTATCGTTGCAACAACTATGCACCCTAGGAGCTGGATGTTTCATATGAATGCAATGTTGTCACATTGTAAAAGCATAGCAATATTAAGGACTGCAAGAAAATTTCCTCTCCATCAATCTAATGCTAAGAGATTTGACACCAAAGCAAGAGTTGAGCCAAAGGGAAAATGGAAATCCATGGCAATAACCAGCAAAACCATCTTTAAGAGAAAAAAGAAAAAAGCCAAAAACCAAAAAACAACACAACACAAAAAGGCAACAACAACAAAAAGAATCTGTCCTTCAGAAATGCACACACTCACAAAGATACGCACTGTGAGAGCAAGTCCACTGCAACAGGAACACGGCTAATGAGGAGCTGTGGTAACAACTTACATGTCAGTAGCAAAAAGTCAAGAAGAATCTGAATCAAACCTTTCTGACTAGTTATTCCTAGGTAGTAAGAGTGGCTTGAAAGAAAGAATAGGAGGAATGTGGTGAGGACTTTTACTTTTGAGTTGTATAATCCCTTCTGGATTGTTTGTTTTGTTCTTACATTGCATTATTTTTTTATTTAAAAATGTCTTAAATATTACTTTTAAACAAATTTTAAGCCTGATGTGTTGGAGGCATCATGATGTCTTGGAGTTAAGGGAAGCTGCGGGCATCTCAGCCAGATTCAGCTTCACAGCCTGGCTATCTGCATGGAACTCAAGAGAGAATGGCCACCTCTAGCTTGCAAGTGCTCTGGCCTTAGGAGCTAGCTTCCAGAAGCTGGTGCGCCCCAGTGATGTTAAAAATCAAATAAGATTCATGCTTTTCATAATCTACTCCTGCACTGCGAAACATCCATGACATTGTCTCAATAGGGACTCCAGTAACTCCCAAATCCTCCTGGTTCCTACCAGGTGCTAAGTTTGGTAGTCAACCTCAGGAGAGCCTGGAACACAAAAGACTGAGGTGAACTCTAAACCGGTTGGTTGGCGATGCAGCACATTCTCTACTACAGCGTAACTACAGTCTCACGGGGCCTCAGGGTCTATGCAGTCATCACCCCCAACACCCATCACTGGGACACTCTTCCTACCATCTTGGAGTTGGAGGAGAATTGGTTTTTGCCCTGACCTTGCCATTTTATGTACTCAAAGGTTAGTATTTTACACATTTCAGTAAACATGGGGGCTTTCTTTGATCTTCTCTTAGGGCCTTTTACCTCTTACTCTCCACACTTCACCCCTCCACACCATACGGTGAAGCGCATCCAGCTCTACTCCCTGCTCCCTCGGAGAGACATATCATTGGAATAAGCATCCTTAGTTCTGTCAGCACTTAATGTTACTTAATTATACACAGTGTCAAAACTGGGAGGCACACCTGGAAAGGGTTTGCCGGGCACTAGTGTTTAAAACTATGAAAGAGATTGAGAGCAAGAAATAGGCCATTTCTGTTCCAGTATCTGCTCCAGTACCTGAGGCTCTGCCTTCCACATCTTGGTGAGAGCAATACATAGAACTATAAAATGATAAAATTTTGTAGCCAGAAGGAACCTCGAGGAAATCAGTTTCCTTCATTCCACAGCTCAGAAATTGGAGGCCTGGGTGGTAAATCTGGGTCATTTAGTAAATATCAGCCAGAGTCTGGGCTTTCCTACTCAGAGCTCAGAGTTGTTTCTGCTGTCAGGTTGCTTGTCAGACGAATGACTGCCCGACTTTACCACCCAGTTTGCACAACCAAAGGAGACTGGAAGAGAGACTCAAGTTTAAATGATCTAGTAAATATAATTATTTGGAGAGACTACATTTGCCCAATTTAACTGAAGTTTTCCACTTTCCACTGAGTTTTTATGTTGATAGCCTCAGGCATATTTTTAGTCATTTGAAAATTTTGACCAATGCTGAATATACATTGAAGACAAAATATAAGTCAGATTTCAATCCAGTATTAAGTTCTAATTCCTCTATAATCTGTATGACTTGCCTCAAATAATGACATCACCAGGTTGAACCCAATATATTTTTACATGTCAATGGTGAAGGTACAAACTTTTCATGTTATGTCCCTATTACGCAATTACTTCAAGGATAAACAAAAGACTTAAAAGCAACTAATGCGTGCAAGTGAACATTGTCATAACATGACTACATGATATTCACCAACCAGATTCTCAAATCACATTGTCTTTTAAGAACTGAACTTTTGCCCTCTAATCTTTTCTTTTTTTAACTAAACAACCATCTGACAGCTTTGGGTTTCATTTCTTTCATTTTCTTGCTCGTAGAGAAAGTTTTGATAAGAGAAATAGATAAAATAGACAAAAGAAAGGAGAAAGGCATAGATATATCAGAAACTGGAAGGGAGAAGTAGTTGGTTCCTGGAGGAAGAGAGAAACGTTGGAGGTGTGGTCAGAGGCGTGGTCAGGAACCCCTTGCCCATCAAGGCTCCTACTTTCTCTGTCTTCCCCTCTGGCTCTCATCCCTCCTGCCAGAGGTGAGCTGGCCATCTACCAGTGACCTTGAACAAACAGAAAATGATAAAGCTCCTAAACTCAGATTTAGACACATCTCCCAGGCCAAAACTGGGATCACTTACAATGCCTGGGAGAAAGCCGCCACAACTAGCCACTCCTGTCCTCCACTGCAATCCAGTGTCATAAAAGAATACACTTTTGGGAATTACAGCAGGCCTTGTAAAGATGATCTAATCTAAACCCTCCTCACTGTTTTTACAGAAAAGAGAACTGACATCCAGAGAAATGAGGTCACTTGCCCAAGGTTATTCAGCAAGACCAAAGTAGATGACCAAACCACAGACTTGCTTTGTTTGGAGCTCTTTCCTCTATGAGCAACTTAAAAGCTACGGAACACACACTCTCCAAGTTGGAGAGATGAAGAACAATTACAAAACGGCACAAAACAACATGAAAACAAACTAATCCGAAATAATACCCTCACCCCACCTCCCAGAAATCCGGTGAGGAAGCGGCAATGAGTAGGCTGTTTTATGGAGTAATGGTACCTGGAACAACGCAACTGCACTTTTCCCTCTGTCACCCATTTCTTGAAAAGAGAGACAATAAAAATGCATACAAGACTGCCGAAACTTACTTTGAACCAACACAGGCCTTTTTGAGACTGAAAACTTGGGGATCAACAAATTTTTCCCTACACGGGCTTACAGAAATCACATTATTAAAGTTAAAACTTCCGGTCATTCAATGCGTCTCAATACCCTGGGGGAAAATGAAATGCCTTCCACGGAAGTGGGTCCTCTCCCCTCACCTGCACAGGTAAAGCCAGAGAGGCTTCGCTTTAGTGTCAAAGGTGTGACCCACGAGGCTTCACATTCCACAACAGGACCTGAGAAAAAGAAGAAAACTTTCCTTACCCTTAAAAACCACAGAAACGATGGGATCCGGTTTCCCAAATTTCGTTTTAGGGATATTGCTGGCAGATTCCACTATCACCCGAAGCATGGCTCTTCCTGGGCAGAAAGCAAGTTCCAGCCAACGGAGTTGAGCCGGGTCTGCGCTGGGGCTCCGGGCGCGCCGCACCGCAGGGGGAGGGCGTGGTGGTTGCGGAGGGGTGGGGGGGGCGGTGAAGAAGGCAGATTTCTCCAGTCCCGAGCGCAGGGGGAAAGGCAAATGGGTGGATCTCTGACGGATCCTGTACTGAAGGCTAAGTGTAAACTGACACCCCAACTCCCGAGGCCCCCGCCTGCGGCACCCGCTTAAGAATTGAGAAATGTGGAAGCGAAAAGGACCAAACCTCAACTAAAAATAATTATGTGCAACAAATGAAACCGAAGTGGGTTGGCGCTAATAAATGCGGCCAGGTCAGGAGACCACCAGGACACTGCTGCCTTTTAGCCAAAAATCGTGAAGCCGAATTGATTGGTTTTCAGCCTCCCCTTTTCATTCTTTTCTGAGCTTCATGGAGTTTTAAAACTTTAATTAGGTTTTTTTTTTTTTTTTTTTTACTTTTGCTGTTTCTTCTCTCATGCTGTTGAACACACCCACTCAGCAACCACTTATGTTTAAAAAAAAAGAAAATCGGTTCAAGGGTGCCTCCTGTTGGATGGCAGAGGAATAACTGAGTTTATTGCAAGTAAACCCAATCCAGAGGGTTTGCAAAATTGGGTGGATTGAGAGCTGATCTTTTGCCTTTCAAAAGGATTCAGCATAGGATTTCTTCAAAAATCCTTAAGAGATGACAGCTGGGCACTTAGGTGTTCCTGGTCCATCAAAAGCTGCTAACAATCTTCAATGGAAATGGAGAAATGGCTCTCCACTTTTTCAGAGCTAACCCCCAGCAGTGTCTTCCCTTCCTAAGGCTTTATTCAAGGGAAGGGGACCATCGCAATAGATATAGGGACCACTGCAATGAATTTTGTAGTGGAGGAGAGAGATTGGGCTCAACTCGGAGTAGAGCATGGGCAAGTGTGAATTTATAGTCAGTGAGGGGGCCAGTGGATGCAAAGTTACTAGGAAGAAACATGAGGGTTTGGGGGCGCCTGGGTGGCTCAGTTGGTTAAGCGACTGCCTTCAGCTCAGGTCACGATCCTGGAGTCCCAAGATCGAGTGCCGCATTGGGCTCCCTGCTCGGCGGGGAGTCTGCTTCTCCCTCTGACCCTCCTCCCTCTCGTGCTCTCTGTCTCTCGTTCTCTCTCTCTCAAATAAATAAATAAAATTAAAAAAAAAAAAGAAAGAAAGAAAAGAAACATCAGGGTTTGAAAAGGCGGTTTTGGTTAAACAGACCTAACAGGATTTTTGCTGAAGGTAGATCAGGATGACCAGACATCAGTTGGGTGATCGGGGAGGATGAGAAACCCCATCAGGTATCAAGAGTGATCAGATACGGAGGGTGGGGGGTTTTGGTTAAACAGACTTTTACTAGGAAGTGCACAGATGGGCCCAGGGGAAATGTTCAGAGGAGCCTGACTACAGAATCTCTGTGACCCTGAGGGTGTGTTAGGTGGTGTAGCCTGATGAGTAAGATCCCTAGAGGATGCCTGGGGTTAGTAGCCAGCCAGACCTGAGGATGGGTCCCTGCTTCACCATTTCTGAGCTATGTCACCTTACAAGTTTCTAACCACCACCCCCCCTTCTGTAGTTATCTAATCTGCGAGGTAAAGTTGTCGTAAGATGAAGGTCTTAGTGTGGGGCCTACGCACAGAGCATGCACTGAGGCACACACGTACACAGCCAGACGCTCATGATGGTATGTGATTTTGTAGCATTTCCTGTAATGCAAGTTGGCTTTAAATCAGGATCTCACTGTGTTCAGAAGAAAAGGCTAAAAACTTCGGGCAAAGGAGCACAGGGTTTCTTTCTACTTTTGAACACACACCCGAAAAGACCATTTGTAAGCAAACACTTCAAGTGCATTGAAAAAGCATGGAATTCTGTCTCCGCGAGCGTCTCAACTGCTTATATAAACAACCAGTGAACAATGCTATATACATTATTGACTAAAGAGACTGTATTAGACTAAATAGTCTATATTTTGGTGGAATATAAGCAAAATTATGTTTATTTTGTTTAGCTGATTTTTATTTCTTTTTTTTTCCTTCCCCCCATTTCTCCTTTTCACTGTGAAACATATTACAGAAAAATTCAAAGAACATAAATGTGACCATTTAACAAACTAACATCTAGGTCAGGATAGAGAACATTGCCAGCACTCCAGAAGCCCCTTGTTTATCCCATATGTCACATTGACCTTCTTCCCCCCGCCCCCCAGAGGTAACCACTCTCTTGATTTTTATGGTAATAATTTCTGTTCTTTATAATGTTTACCCCCTGGATTATGACCTTTATATGATAATATGAATTATTTTATATATTACAAATTTTGTATACAAACATATACAAACCTATGTATATAATACACACATACATATATTCATACAGAATGAATTCTTTGCTATATTATGACCTTTGTAGAAATGGAATCATATAGTATGAATTGTTTTGTGTTTTGGCTTCTTTCCTACAACATTACATTTTGAGATCCATCCGTGTAACTACTTTGTTTACTCTTTGCTATCTAGCATTTCATTGTGTGAGTGTACCGCATTTTATTAATCCACTCTACTTTTGATGGACATTGGATTATCCAGAGTTAGGGGCTATTACAAAGGGCTACTGTGAACATGCTTGTGCATATTTCCTGCTACAATGTTCATGAACACATTAAGGATCTAACCTATGAGTGGAATTGTTGTATCAAAGGGAGTATGCATTTCTACAGAATTAGTGGGTAATTCAAAAATCATTTTCCCCAGTGGTTGTACTAAAGTTTCATCAGCAGTGTGTGAGAACTCCTGCCCATATAGGTGGCAGTATTAGATTTTCCCATGTTTGCCCACCCAGTGAGCTTATAAATAGTATTTCACTGGAGTTTTAATTTGTGTTTTTCAGGTTACTCATGAGGTTGAATACCTTTTCATATTTACCTGTCCTAATTTGTGAAGTGCATGTTCAAATCTTTTGCCAATTTTCCTTTTTGAGTTCTCTGTGTTTTTCTTACAAATTTGCAGGAGTTATTTATGTACTTAATACTACTCCTTTGTGGGTTGTAGTTTAAATAAATTGAATTTATCAATATTTCCTTTATGATTAATATATTTTTCATATTAAGAAATCCTTTCCTACCCTGGGATCATGAAGCTATTCTTCAATATTACCTGCTGGAAGCATTTTGTTTCATCTTGCACATTTATTATTTTTTTAAGATTTATTTATTTATTTTGAGATAGAGATGGGGGAAGGGGAGGGGCAGAGGGAGAGAGAGAGAGAGACTCCTTAAGCAGACTCCGCCATGAGTGCAGAGCCCAATTTCATGACCCTGAGATCACGACCTGAGCCGAAACCAAGAGTCAGACACTTAACTGACTGCACCACCCAGACGCCCCTCATCGTGCACATTTAGATTTATATTCCACTTGTAATTGATTATGTGTCATGTTCAAGGTCAGAGGTCACATTTCACTTTTTTCAAATATGGATATTCAATTGCTCCAGTACCATTTATTGAAAAGTTTGTCCTTTCTCCAAACGTGGGTCATATATGAGATGTGTAGATGTGTGTGGGTCTGTTTCTATGTTTCTGGGGGATTGGGGGGGTCTGTGCTGGGGCTTCAGTGGAGAATAAGCCCAAGTTCTGACCTGGCGGAGCTCTACATCTAGTGGGGACCACAAGCCAGGTCTCACGTGTCTATCATTTACTGCTTTTGGCAGAGAAAAAGAAATAGAAGAGAGGAGAGTCTTAGCGAAAAATCTAGATGTGAGGAGCCAAGTAATAGGATTGGAAAAAGGGGTTAGTGGAAGAGAAATGAAGATAAATTCATAATATCTTATTCCAATTTCAGTTTTGCAGAATCTTAGGTATTACCTAACAGCAATTTTCAAACTGGCATGCACAGAGGGTCCATCGTTAAGATCTCTTTCCTGAAATACTTCTTTAAGAAGTATTTCAGTTGATAACTAAAAGGATTTTTAGAACAAAAATACTGTTTTTTGGTAGTTTAATTATAGGGTTTTGCATAGCAGTAGATGTTACTTTTAAATAACTTAATATATAGTGTATTTAAATTTTGTTTCTTTAAGAAAGCACCTGTTAGTGACTAAGTCTACATGGGGGGCAGGAGGGGACAAGGTATTTTATAACACTTGCCACCATTATATTGTCATTACAAGGCAACTGAGGAGCTAAACACAAAATAGGAATGAATCCGAACTTCTCCAACTCACTATGAACATATTCTAAAATAAACCTAGGAAAAAAAAAAAAAGAAAGACCAGGGAAAAGTGGAATCATGTTAAGCCTGTGCTCACTTTTATGTAAAACAACAATTTCTCATCAAAATGTTTGATAGACGAATGCTCCCAATTATCCTTCTGTAAGAGTCTTCATTCATTTATGGACATGGGCCTGTATCCAGCTAACAGCTAGTGGAAGTCTATTTGATGCCAAGCACAATGCTAACTACAAAGATGAATAAGCCACATGTCCTCTCTGCAAGAAGCTCACAGTTAATTATAGCCCATTCAGGTGCATGCAGTGATAGGAGGGAGACAGAGAAGACAGGTGTTTAACAGGGCAGGCGAGGGCAAGCAGGGTAGGCTCCTGGAGGGGGTGGATTGAGTGCAGAATTCCTTAACTTACAGTGAGGTTACATCTCAATAAACCCATCCTAAGTTGAAAATATTGTAAGTTGATATTTATATTTAATGCATTAAATATCATAAATGCATTTAATATACCTAACCTACCAGACATCACAGCTTAGCCTAGCCCACCTTAAACATGCTCAGAACACCTACATGAGCCTATAGTTGGGCAAAATCATTTAACACAAAATGTTGGCTCTCTCATGAAATGTATTGGGTATAGTACTGGAAGTGAAAAATAGAATGGTTATATGGGAGCAGAATGGTTGTAAGTTGTATGGGTTGCTGACCCTGGTGATGGTGTGGCTGACTGGGAGCTGTGGCTTGTTACGCCTGCCCAGCATCGTGAAAGAGGATAGTACCAGACAGCACCAGCCTGGGAAAGGATCACAATTTAAAATATGGTCTTTACTGAATGTATATCGCTTTTGTACCACCGTAAGATCAAAAAATTATTAAGTTGGGGATGTGTGTATTAATGGTTGAACTGACATATGTATGATCTGAAATAGAATTAAACAAATACACGTGGTGAGCATTAGAAACTTCAAGCCATTCAATGTTGGCGGAACATCACGTGTGAGGTGAAACGGTGGAGCAGTCAGCCTAAGCAGGCAGGCGGGCACTGCTCAGAGAGACTGGTTTGCTCTGTTAATAACAACTAACATCTAATGATTGCTCACTATGTGCCAGACGCTACCCTCAGCATTTTATTTTGTCTCATTCAATCCTTCCACTGCCCTATCCTATGGGGTAAATGCTATTTTATCATCCCCATTTTACAGATGAGGAAACTGAGGCTTAGTTTGGTTAAGCAGTGCCCAGGTTCTCACAGTGAGTGGAGCCAGGGTGTGAACACAGGCAGTCTGCCTCTGGACTCCATGTTCTTACCTCCTTATACCATGCCTCAGTGGCAGTGGGGACTTTACTAGAGATGCATTCTTCAGCAGGGAAACAAAATGATTGAATTACATACCAATACTCTGGATATAAATGAAACATTTTAATAACCCCACAGACTGAAAATTAATTTAAAAGGATCTAAAACAGGCTGAGCAGTCAGTGCCCAAGGAGCTGCTCTCTTCAAACAGAATGCACCATGAACTGAGAACCAACTCTTCTAAATGAAATTAGTCAGCAAGGGACAATCTGCCCAACCTGGCCCGGAAATGGCTTTCAAACGTGTTACTTACTGATAGGGCTGCTTTGATCTCAGCTAAATGCTAAGGGTGTCTCCCTATTTACTGATTTAGAATGCAGCCCTTCCTGGCTGACCATGCATGAACTCTTCTAACCCAGGAAAGAGCAGTGGGTCGACCCTGAGAAGGTGCTGGGTGCTAAAATGATGCTTTTTGTGCCTGTTAATAAATATTGATTACAAAAAGGAGGAGAGTAAAGAATTTGTCTATTTCTCCACAGTAGTGTAGGGCAGAGGACGTCCAGATCAGTTTGTTCATTTGTTCATTGGGCAAATACTTATTAACTTCCTAATTTGTTCAAGCACTGTGATGTTAAGCGCTGAGGACATACTGGTGAGCAAAATCAGACAAATTCCTCAAGGAGTTGCAGTCTAGTGAAGGAAAAGGACACTAATCAAAGAATCACTAACAGGGGCGCCTGGGTGGCTCAGTTGGTTAAGCAGCTGCCTTCAGCTCAGGACATGATCCCAGAGTCCTGGGATCAAGCCCCACATCTGGCCCTCTGCTCAGTGGGGAGACTGCTTCTCCCTCCCTCTGCCTGCTTGTGCTCTCTCTCTCTCTCTGCCAAATAAATAAATAAAATCTTAAAAAAAATAAAAATAAAAATTCCTTAAAGAAAAAGAATCACTAAGAACGTGCAATTATAACTATAGTGAATGCTTTGAAGAAGTAGGCTGTAAAGAGAGGAAATCCCCTTCTCTAGGAGGCAGGAAAGCCTTCCCTGAGGCAGTGAGGATTGAGCAGCGATCTGAAAGGGAAAAGAGGTAATAGTGGGAGCATAAAGATTGGGGACAGCCTGTAAAAAGGCCCTGAGGCAGGAAGAAGGCTGCCAGGTCAAGGAATCAAAGGTGTCCAGTGTGGCTGGTTTGAGACCAGACAGGGGAGGTCAGTCTAGCTCTGCTAAGCCTGAAAGAACAAATTGGGGATTTGCTGTTTTATGCCAAGAACAAAGGTGGGTCAATAAAATGTTGTCAGTGTTTGTGTTGGGGAATGTGTGACATGATTAGATCTGCATTATTCCAAAAAAAATCCCTACTGAAGGGAAATTGGATTGGAAGGAGGCAAGAGTTTACTTGGTCCTTCTCTTCCTGCATTTAAAGAACATTTATTGTGTGCATACTGACGCTGTCCAATAGGAATGTAACAGAAGCCACATTTATCATTTTGAATTTTCTAAAAGTCATAGTAAAGAAAGTAAAAAAAGTCATAGTGAGATTAATTTTAATATATTTTATTTTTCCCAATATATCTAAAATATTACCATCTCAGCATGTAATAATATAAAAAAAGTACTAGTGAAGTATTTTGAGTTTTTTTCATACTAAGTCTTTGAAATCTGCTGTGTATTTCACACAGGTCAATTTAGAAACAAAATTTTCATTAGAAATACATCTGTATTTAGATTTCATAAAACTTACACTTGAAAAAATAGGTTTGTGTAGCCAAGTTGTTCCAAACATATTTAAAGGTTTTCCAGTAACTGAATCCATGACCAGTTTTTAAATTAAAATTAAGTTAATATTAAACATTCAGTTCCTCGGTCAGAGTCGCCACATTTCAAGCACTCGACAGCCATATGTGGCTACATATTGGACAGAGCGGAAGGAGCTTTTCCATCACTGCAGAAAGTTGTATTGGAAAACAGAGATGTATCTGCTGGTGAGGCCCTGGGCATTCATCAGCATCCTTTTGGAAGACCTAATCTTTCAAAGTTGTTGATCATATTCATCTAGAACAGCCCCACTATTTCCTTTTATGAAGGCAGCCTTTTGGTACTGTTTTGGTTTCTCAAGAAGATTTTCCTACTGGGAGGACAATGAGCTAACCTGCTGAAATAAAGATCCAGTCGGCTTGGCTGTTACATTTTTGTTTGTATCCTTGCCCTAGGATCCCTCAGAGTAAGCTGTCAACATCAAAGTACTAGCACTTTTGTGAGGCCTTATGCAAACTACAACCCCTCACACTTCATGCCTGGCAGCACATATCTGCGAAGAGCAAACATTGATTTTTCAGGTCTAATAATGACAATTACAAAATTCAACAAGCCACAGGACCAATGAGCCTCCTGCTGGCTCTTCTTCCTCAGGGGTCCCCAGTCACAGAGGGAGTTCCCACCAGAAGAGAGGGACCTGGGAGCAGATGTGTAATTAAGGTGTCGGGGCCCAGCAGGCCCAGGCACCAGGCCCTCAGCTGCCAGTATGGTCTGCTGGGTACCAGTCCTCTTCAGAGAGTCCCCTCCAGCTCCCTCCCTTCTTTACTCCCCATTTGGCTCAAAACTAAGCAGGGTGATTTCTTTCTCTGTCACTAAGAATTTTTGCAAATTTCTACGGGAACTAATTTTGCCCTTGCTCTCAACTGTGGGCAATGCATAACATTCACACCCTCCCTTGTCTTTTGCCACGACTTCCTCCCACCCCAATCCCATCTGATACTTTAACATAACAGATGTGAAAGAGCCCAATTCTATTCACTTTTCCATCAGAAATGTGAGCCCCTTGGAAGGAGGGACCAAACGTTACCTTCCTGTGTTTTTAAAAAAAATTCTTTAAAATTCTCTACACAGCTTCTCATCCATTTTATGCAGTTAGTGGGTGTTTGTTGCTTCTTACGTAATAATGGCTAATGTCAGTTGAGCATTTACTAAATGGCAAGCACTTTACACAGATTCTCCCATTTAATTCTTATATCCATTCTATAGGGTAGATATTATTTGCACTGTTTTACAGATTAGGAAGCCCAGGCTCAGGGAGGTTAAATAACTTATTTAAGATCACACATCCAGTAAGAGGCAGTCAGGAGCTAAAAGCAGTCCTAATCTAGAGTTAACTGCTATGTGACACTGCTTTCCTGGGATGTTTTGCTACTGTATCCTCTTATAAAGTCTCTGGTGAGTTTACACTTGGTCTAAGAGAGAAAGTTTAGGCTCTGTCAAACACTCTTTGTGCCCTCTTCGTTTTAGCAATAAAGCCCCTAAAGTGGCTAAGCATGACCCAGACTTGACCTATAGACATCAAACCAGAGGGCAGCAATCTGGAGCAAACGCCTGCCTAGACTCCTCTAGGGCTCATCATCTACGAGTTCAGTCTTGGCGTGCCTATCAATTCTCCCACCTGCTACACTCCCCAGTACTCCACCCCTGACTTTTGGCAAGAGAAAGGTTCAGCCCAGTGGGAAGACAGGCTGTCCTCCCTTAGGGAATGCAGTTCTCCCATCCTATAACGCGCAAATCTGCTACCTAGAAGGGCAAATTATATCAAGGATACAGAACGAGTTAGTCCCAGTTCAGTTACTGGGTTTAGCTCACTGAACACAGTAATGTGCTTCATCCCCAAAGCAGACAAACACAAATCAGCTCCTTACAGGGAAACACCGAGCCTGAGGTCTGAGTCTTCAGAAACGCCCAGGGAAAGCCCCAGAATAGGACTGAGGACCCAGGAACAAGAGCTCCGTCCTGGGTTGCGCCTCTGCCCCCGCCCCCTCAGACCCACCTCCGTCTCGCCTCGCGTCCAGGTTCTAGGCCCCGCCCCCTTGGGGGCCACAGCCAATCGGGGAGCCGCGAGCCCGCCGCACGTACCGCGCCCCCCCGTCCTACCGGCCGCGCCCCCGCCGGCAGTGACGTGCCCCGCCCCGCAGCCGCGGGATTCAAACTCCCGGAAGCGGCGCCGGTGCCGCAGGGTGTGCCTGGGCCGGCGCGTCCGCCGGGCTTCGCCTCAGGTGCCGGCTGGTGGAGGCAAGGGCGGCCAGGGCCCGCAGCCCCGAGGCCAGATCGGACGGTGAGGGAGGCGGGATCGCGGGCCGACAAAGTCGGCTTGGACTCAATCTCTGCCCGCCCTGATATATGTCCCTTTTCCCTGGCGCTTACTTCGTGCCTGGCACCGGGTTGGGAGCCTCACGATCGTCGGCGTGTCGACCCTTCCTTTCAGCTTTGCGGTGGGTATTATCATCCTCCTCCTTCCCTTTTTTTTGGCGCGGAGAGGCCAAGTGACTTGGCCAGGGTCTTTGGTGAAACATCATTTTGCCCAAGCACGTTCATGTCTATTCTACAAACATCTTCATTTTAGAGGTGGGGGGAAAAAGTGCCTCATTTTGCAGATTTTCTTTGCCTCCCTGTTTGCCCACACAGCTCCTGTGTCAGGGTTTTTGTAAGATTTTTTAAAAAGATTTATTTATTTTGAGAGAGAGAGCCTACGCACAAGAGGGCGAAGGAGAGAGACTCTTAAGCAGCCGTGCCAGCATGGAGCGGACTTGGGGCTCCATCTCAGGACCCTGAAATCACCACCTGAGCTGAAACCACCCACTGTGCCACCCAGGCGCCCGTTTTTGTAAGATTTGCCTCCACTTGGGAACGACGTGGCCTGTAATCCATGCCTTGTGCGGGTTGTTGGATCGCAGTTTGCTTGGTCACCCCCTGTCCAGCATGTCTAAGATCACTTCAGCCAATCAGTACATACATATTGAGCAGCCGCTGTTAGGTGCTGTGAGGGATAAAAATAATTCAAGGTTCGGCCCCTGAAACAACTGTTGAACAAATTTAAAAAGCGGATGTAGGGTGGGAGTAAACAGTTGTGTCCTATGGCATGTTAGCTTATACAGAGGGAAGGCTTCCTGAAGAAGATGCAGTGGGTCAAAGTTTGAACAGTGTGAACCCTGTGAGTATCAGCCCGACTGGAATAGAAAAAACAGGGAAAGGTGGTTGGTGGGACTAAGTGGTGGGGAGCTGGAAGATCCCAGCAGGGTCTAGTCCAGAAGCTAGAAACAAAAGAGTCATTCATTGCAAGAGTTGTGTCCAGAGGCCAGGAAGAAATGTCCATCGGTTCCTTCCCGTTCTACTGACCTATATAGTTCCACCATTCTGAGTTTCAGTGATTTGGTTGAAAGCCGTTTTCTGTCTTATCAACCCATTATACCAAGTCAATAATGTGTTAGTAACAGAACCATATAGAGAAGAACTTCCTGTGGCAGCAGGTTCTCAAGATAGCATAACCTTGCCTTAGCCTTAATTGATTGACTAGTTATCTTAGTCTGTCACCTTGAACAGGCAAAAATCCAGGACTAACCTTTTGCTAGATGGTCTGTTCAACTCAGTTTACACAGCTCTAGTGTTTTCAGGCTCTCTGATTTCATACAGGATGATTCTAAAAGTTACTTTTACAGAGAGGCCTAGGTCTCCTCAATTTTTACTGGAATCACTTCTCACTACTTTTCATTTTCTATATAGTGTTAACTTTACAACTTGAGAACCTTTACAACTTAAGAATTTGTGTCTTTGTTATTTCTTGCCTCCTTTACTAGAGTGGAAGTTCCACTATGTAAGGGAACATTTCTTTCTTTTGTTTCTTTCTCTCTCTTTTTTTTATTTTTGCCCGTTTATACCCAACATCTGTTATTCTGCCTGGTAAATTAGATTTTCCAATATTTTTTGAATGCATGAATGGTCTCATATTCCTCTAAATTTCTCAGTCACCACCATTATTTTATCTTGGGATCCATAAGGTGGAAAAATGCTTTTTAATCTCCCTAATTAAAGCTACTTTTATTATATACGCAGTATGTTTCACTACAGATTTTGCTCCAGGAGTTAATACACACTTCTTCTAAACTGTTAACTAATACTGTTAGCAGGTTCTAAGCTTCTTGTTACTTAATTTGGCCTCTTATTCTTAATTCTTGAGTATTGTGCCTCTTTTTCCTGATCTTGGATTCTCCTCACTTTTGCTTACTGTACTCTCAGCTGACTATTTACATAGATTTGAACTAGATCTATCTTCTAATACAGGACATATCATTATGTCAGGTAATGACATTTCAGTGCCTATGTTCTCAGAATTATATATCATTTACCACTAGCTTTTTATTCCTGGGTAAAATATGTCTTTGTTATCTATTTCATTCAGCCTCCATTTAATGATTTAATCATTGATCCCTCTTTTTAAATGAAACTTTTTCATTGAAATATGATACACATACAGAATCCTGCACAAAACATAAGCATCCAAGTTGACATATTTTTTAAAATTTTTATTTTAGTACCAGGATGGTTAACATATGGTGTCATATTAGTTTCAGGTGTATAATATAGTGATTCAACAATTCTGTACATTACTCAGTGTGCGTCAAGATAAGTTGACATATTTTTAAAAGGTGAATTCTCCCCATGTATCTACCACCCAGATTAAAAAATAGATATTGATACCAGCAAGCCAGAAGCCTTTCCCAGTCCCTCTCCCATATCCCACTGGTTTGGCTATATCACTTCTATTGAGAGAGAAATGTTCTTCTATTTAGCAAATAGGTTATTAGACCTTTTCAAGCCTGAGACTTGACCTTTTAAACTTAGACTAATTAAGTATAATTGTATTTTTATTTTTTACAGTTTCAGAGATGTCTTCCAGAAGTCCCAAAGGTTTAATTAAAGGTAAATGGGGATCAAAGCCTAGTAACTCCAAATCAGAAACTGCATTAGAAAAATTTAGGGGTGAAATTGAAGCCTTAAAAACATCAGTGGATGAAATCACAAGCGGAAAAGGAAAGTTGACTGATAAAGACAGACACAGGCTTTTGGAGGTGAGTGACCTTAAAAACCTTTTTAAATTGTAATAAGCTGTACTGTAGGAGATGAGAAAGTATTTTCCCAATAGTGATATAATTTAGTTTTTCTGCTCATTCACTAAATTTAAAAAATCAAAATTAATTTCAAAGTGTTCAGTAGAGTTCAGATTTTAATGTGAGTGCTTAAAAATGCATTTTATCATATATATTGGCTGCTTTCCAAGTAATCTTTGTTTTCAGATTTTTTGAGGTAAAATCATTACATATATTGGCATTTTGCATTCTATTAAACTATATTTCAGATTCTCTGATTTACAGTTTGTTATGGCATAGTCAATAAAGCAGTTAGGAACTTATTAGATTTAAAAATTTAATCATTAGGGGCGCCTGGGTGGCTCAGTTGGTTAAGCGTCTGCCTTCAGCTCAGGTCATGATCCCAGGGTCCTGGGATCGAGCCCTGCATTGGGCTCCCTGCTCAGCGGGGAGCCTGCTTCTCCGTTGCCGCTCCCCCTGCTTGTGCTTTCTCTTTCTTTCTCTCTGTCAAATAAATAAATTAAATCTTTAAAAAAAAGTAATCATTAATTTAATTTAATTTATTTTGTAAAAGTTCTTTTATTGCTCATAGTTGGAAAATAAATGACCTGTATTGAATAGTATCATTGGATTCCTTTAAATTTTATTTTATAAGCACACTATAAAACTGAAAGATTTATTATTTTTTTAACAACACATATTGAGGTAAATACTTATTCAAGCATTGAGAAATGATCTATTACCAATTCTTAGACATAAAGATTATTTTGCAATCTGGTGATGGAATCTAATAGTTTCCCTGAGAGACCTCTTTCCAGTTCTTTCCACTTTTGACAAGCACTGGTTGTCAAAACTTTGTCTGCTTATAATCAATTAAAATTAAATTCCTCTAACTTCTACCCATTTGTTCTAATTGTACCTATTACAGCCGCATAGAATAAGTCTATTTTTTATCCATATGACAACTTTTCAGATATTTGAGGAAATCTTGCTTTCTCTTACTTTTCTGTAGACCAACCCCATACTCTTCAGCGTTTCTAGCTTCTTATCATCCTGGTTACTTTCCCAAACACTTTGTGATGGGTTCATATTCCTTCTGAATTATGCACCCAATATTGTGCACAATGGCAAACACGGGTTGAAATGGCACTATTATTTCCAGTAATCTGGATGCTGTACTTCCCAAAAGCCTAAAATTATATGGGCCTTTTTTTTAACTGTATCATACTACCACCTTATCTTAGGCTTGAGGCAACTAAAATCCCCTCATCATTTTCACAGGGTCATCTAACTCAGTCTCCCCATTTTATGTTTGAACAACTGCTTCTCCCTTCCACCCCCAAGCAAGCTTGTAGTTTTATGTTGTTTTTACCAGGTTAGCATGTAAAGTCATTCTGTTAACTTTTTATTGGCTCTCCAGAGGTGCTTTCTCCTTTATGTCAGCAGCAGCTTAACAAGCATGCCTTCTGTATGTTTTAAATCCTTGAAAATGTGAACACTCCTTTGAAGATCATCTTTTACATTTGATACCAAATCATTTATTAACAAAACAAGTTAATGAAGGCATTTTTATCCAGCTGTAACATTCTGTTCTTTTTAAGTTTATTGCTTCAAGTTCATTAATGAGCATGTATCTCTTGTAGGACTACTTTTAGCCTTTAAGATGATTAAAACTGGTATGATGGAAGGATGATTATCAGATACTCATGTGAGAGCCAGCTTTTCTTTAGCTTTCTCTTACCACTCTTGACAGAGTTGGTTTCTCCTTTCTGTGTCTGTCTCCCATTTATTTCAGATATCCCTTAGCATATTGCATTAATGTATTGGTTTACCTCTCAATGAGGTCTCTGAGCGTAGGACCTTGGCTTCATTTTCTTTTTGGCCCTGGTGTTTAGTATAATGCTGACTTGATGTATAATAAACCCTTCATAAATACTTGTTGTATGTTGTTTATTTTCATGTTTGACCTGGCTTTGTTCTAAGATTTTTCTTAGTTTATATCTAGAAAATTCGAGTCCTGGAAGCTGAGAGGGAAAAGAATGCTTATCACCTCACAGAGAAAGACAAAGAAATACAGCGACTCCGAGAGCAGCTGAAAGCCAAGTACAGCAATACTGCATTGCTTGAACAGCTGGAGGAGAAAACAAAGGAAGGCGAAAGGAGGGAACAGCTGTTGAAATCCTTGTCTGAAGAGACAGATGTATTGAAAAAACAGTTGTCTGCTACAACTGCAAGACTTGCTGAACTTGAAAGCAAAGCCAGTACACTTCGCTTATCACAGGTACTCATCATTTTTTTAAACCCAGATTTTTTTCCTTTTGCTGTAAGAAACAACCTCCGAATCTCATGGTCTTACACAACAAATGTTCATTTTTCCCTCATGTCACAGTCTAGTGCACGTGGGAGGCTTTGCTCTGCAGAGTCACTCAGATCCAGGTTCCTCCCTTTTAGTGGCTCCCTTGTCCTTGCACCAGATCCTCCGTGTACAGCTGTAAGCTAGAGGGAGTGTGTGGAGCATGAGGGGAGGGTCTGGGGGCCAGGCCTGGCATTGGCATATTTTACTTCTACCCATATTCCATTGGACAGAATTCAGTCTCATGGTCTCACTAACCTTAGCAGGGAAGGCTGGGAAATACCATCCACAGCGTGCCCAGGGGAAATGGAAGGGGAAGTTTGGTGAACTGCCTCTGCCCTAGTTTTTACCAAGAGGACTAAATCAAGAGGGAGAAAGGGCTACGAGGTGAGCATCTAGAGTACCTTTGGAGAAAAATATTTTGTGATTTGTTGCCAATGTTCACACAAGTCTGTTTCCTTAAAGCTGTTAGAAGACCGAAATATAGCTTGTTATGAATTTTGTTGATTAGTCTGGATACCTAACCATCCAACCATCCAACCTCTCTTTCTTTCCTCTATGTGAAAATCAAAAAAAAAAGAGAGAGAGAGAGAAATTATGTTTTGAGTTCTATATAATCTGTATGAACTAATACTAATTAATACTCTTAATACAAATATAATTCTAGAAAACAACTTTTATCTTTTGTTTGACAATTTAATATTTTCCAGATTTCACTTAAATGGCCTGACTGTTTTGTTTTGTCTCATTTTGGTGAAAATCACTGGGCAATTCTTATGCACTGAGGTATTCTAATGATCCAGAGAACCTCAAATTAGGTATGAAATCTCAGGGCTTCCAATCTGCTGAAGGAGTTTCCAGGAGATCTTCATTCTCCTCTGGTACCCATCACCTGGCATGATGGGTCATCAGCATCTACAAGATTTCTTTGTGAAGTATACTCTGTTATTATAGAGCTAGATATAATGAGGAAACTTCTCTTGTTAAATTTACGGTATTAACTAATATTGGTTTATTTTAGACAGTGGCTACAAGCTGCTTCAACTCATCAATGAATAATATTCATGAAATGGAAATACAGCTGAAAGATGTAAGTTCATTTTCTTTTTATTTTTTTAAAGATTTTATTTATTTGAGAGAGTGAGAGCACGAGGAGGAACAGAGGGAGAAGGACAAGCAGACTCCACACTCAGCATGGAGCTCGATGTGGGGCTTGATTTCATGACCCTGCAATCATTACCTGAGCCACCCAGGTGCCCCTCATTTTCCTTTTATTATGTTATGGGAAGAGAGGATTAATTCATTCATTCTTAAATTTCATGGAAATTGATAGAGTTGATGCTGTGACTTGAAAACAGTCTGTTGAGGAGATGGAGAACTGAATGGTTTGAGATCATCTCCCTAGGTTACTACCTATAAGTCTCTTTCTAGACATTCAAGAGGGCCAGTTCCTCTAGTCCTGGTCTCATTAGGTGAGAAAGCCCTAGAAATCATCCAAATAGCTCAATAACGTTCCTTCTTCACCTAAATCTAATTTGCCCAATTATTATATTATTATGGTGTAATTTATAATTTCTTCTCTTTTTGTTTATCCATGCAAGATGTACTCATTCATTTGAAATTCTTCCTTTGGAACCAGGCTATGCTTTCATAGTTTGAAAAGGAAACACATTCTTTGTATACTCAGTACTTCTTTTCTATAGAATCTGTTATGAGGCTATTCTAGATATTTGGTAAGGCTATATTATTTCAAACTTATGTCTTAAATAGATTGATGTGTTTCATTGAGAATTGAATAAATTGAGGACATAGGACTATTATTCACGGTATATTTTTTCAAGTTTTAATATCAGATACACAAAGTATAAAATTCTTGAGTTAATTATTAGGCCAGTGGATAGGTATTTTGATTCCAGAAATATTACTGGTTCTACCCTGCTCTAAGTTGCTCTTAAGATTCCTGTTTTATTTCATCTAGCCAGTGTACCTAGAGGTCTATTTGATCTTCAAAAGAATTTAAATCCGTTGAGTGTCTGTATCGTGATGTACTGCAGTAGGCTTTTCACCTATAGGTAACTAAGATAAAGAAGAAACATAATTTTTAAAGATCTTTCAAAATAAGTTCTTTGTGTTGTATGTTACACTGACCTTTATCATTCTGTATCAGTACCTACCAGATGCACGTAGCTATGAATAATTTATCTACACACCTGCTTTCCCCCTTATTTACTCCAGCCGTGCTGGCTTTCTAGCTATTCCTTCAATACACTGCCTTTTCTTTCTGTTCCCTCTGCTGGTACCCTGTTCCCCCCAGATATCTTCATGACCTGCTTCCTTACTTCATCGTATAATATTCAGTTGTCACTCTCTTGGGTGGGAGGGGTGGGGGTAGTGGGGCCAGGGCCAGAGTGTTACCTAGCCACCTTTTCTAAAATTATAGCTCCCAGACAATTCCTATTACCTTTTCCTGCTTTTGTAACTTTTCCCCTCATCACATATTACTGTTAAACTTACAATATATTTTGCTCATTTACTTTGTTACATGAGTCTTACATTGGTATATGTTTAATGAGGGAAGGATTTCTGTGGTTTTTTTTTTCACTGCTATATGCCCAGTGTCTAGAACATCTGAATTTTATTAGTACCTGAAAATATATGCTATATATATAATTTTTAGGCTTCTCAGCATCAACTGCTTCAAATATCAGTTAAAGTTATTTTTAGATAATGACAATTCTTTGTATGAAGGTAACTTGGAAATGTTATCCATGTGTACCCAATCTTTTTGTTCTGTTTTATCTTCCAGGCTTACTTAAGGATCACATTGTGCTCCTCTGCTCTGTTTACTTTAGAAAGGCTTTTATTTTATTTTATTTTATTTTTTATTTTATTTTATTTATTTATTTGACAGAGAGAGACACAGCAAGAGAGAGAACACAAGCTGGGGGATTGGGAGAGGGAGAAGCAGGCTTCCCGCGGAGTAGGGAGCCCGATGCGGGGCTCGATCCCAGGAGCCTGGGATCATGACCTGAGCCGAAGGCAGACGCTTAACGACTGAGCCACCCAGGCGCCCCTAGAAAGGCTTTTAGATAAGTGGAGTAAAATTTAACCCAGCTCACCTTCAAATGGTCTAGACTGAACAAGGCCTCCCTGACTCTCACATGCATATGAGCCTAGGGGATCTTCATCAAATGCAGATTCTGATTTCGTTGGTTGGGATAGGGCCTGAGATTCTGCATTTCCAATAAGCTCCCTGCTGCTGCTGCATTCACTTACATATTTGAGGAGCAGGGGATGGTTTAGCTCTGGTTGTCTGTGAGCCCGGGAGGAGACTAGGGAGCAGGGAAAGCAACCTGTCACTCCTCTGAGCACAGGCGCTGCCGCATTATCCTGCTTTGAGAGCTTAGCAGTTCCAGTCCCTCACCCTTCCTCCAAGCTCCCACAAAGCTTCCTGGAGCACTTTGCCCACCTATTTTAAGAATCAGTATTTGCTCTGCTAAAATAATCCCTAAAAACCCATGTTTACCTTTCTTAAGGCCTAGCTGTATCATTCCTTAGCTACCATTTAGGTCTGGCTGACATTTTGAAATAATTACATGGAGTTCGTACTGTAAACACTGTACAGTGTCATTAACTTGCAAACCAGATAGGCTAAGAGGCAGTTGAAATAGGCATTTCCTGCTCTTAATTTTAAAAATCTAATTTTTAAAATAGAATTTAGGGCAGATAAATAATTATTAATTTTTTATTTGGAAAAAAATCAAATTTACAGAGAAGTTATAAGAATGAAAATGGTACCTAGAGCACCCATATACTCTTTACTAAAATTCAAACATTGTTAACATTTTGCTCCATTTCACACCTCTCTTTCAGTCCCTACCCTGCCCCTCACACACACATAATATTTTTTTTCTGAACCATTTGAGAGTGAGTTGCATATATTACGACCCCTTAAACCTATATACTTAAGTATATATTCCTCAGAATGAGATGTTCTCTTACATGACTACAGTACAGATAGCAACTTTATTTTTTTTAAAGATTTTATTTAATTATTTGAAAGAGAGGGGAGGAGAGAGAGCATGATTGGGGGTAGGAGCAGAGGGAGAAGCACAGGGGAGGGAACCTGACAGGGGGCTTGATCCTGAGATCACGACCTGAGCCGAAGGCAGACGCTTAACCGACTGAGCCACCCGGGTGCCCCCAGATAGCAACTCTAATAAATTTAACATGGACGCTATACTTCTATGTAATCTACCATCCATATTCCAGTTTCGTCAATTGACCTACATTTTTTATTCCTCCAGTATAGGCTAACATTTTAACCTGTATTACAGTTTTTGCCCAAGAAACAGAAAATGGATCCCTGTGAAGCCAGGAGGAAGAGCTTTAGTGGCATTTCATAGGACTTCACCTTTGCCCACTTCTGTTCCATATTTTTATCAATAACTTGAGTGGAAATGTTAAATGCATGCTTAACAGATGTGTAAAGGACACAAAGCTGCAAGAGATAATAATACAATGATGACTCTAAAGATGCAAAACTAATAATCAGCATTATTGATGGCCATCAAATCCATTTATTATTGATACTATTTAGAGAAGAAAGCAAATGCAGAAGTCAGTGAGAAGAGGCCTGGAGGAAAGAAATGTTGACTACTTTACTGAAGTAACATCGCCATCACCTGGCCTTTCAGAATATTGCCCCTCAAATCCTCACCCATCCCACAGTTCGGTTTTTCATACTTAAGTAGTATGGACAGGTTCATTTAAAAGAAGAAGATTTCATTACCATCCAGTGTTGACTTGAATTATTTATATTGAATTTTTTCTTAAAGATGGACAAATTTAAAATTCGATATAAAATTCGATATCTTTAGCATCTAACACATATCACAACGCATATTTAGATATGTGCATGCTCTTTGAGTCCTACAACACTACCTCTTTTGGCAACTGAATTTGAGTATATAATACAGAGCAGATGTACATTATCTCCACTTTACAAATGAATGCTTAAGCTCTGCGAGGAGAACTCATGTTATAACTGCCTGACGGGTGCAGAGAGAAAAGTGTGTGGCTAAGTGACTAGAGGGCCCTGGACTAAGTCTTTGATTCCAGAGGCTGCCTCTGTCTCTCTAATCCATTTCTTAGTTCTACAGAAAACAGCCACGGAAAATTCTTTAAGCCCCATGCCTAGATGCTCATGAGTTTGTACGATGCTCATGGAAAGAGCCTACCAAAGGTTAGAGGAACTCTCTAGACTTAAGAGCTTTTGTATAGACAGATCTTTTCAGATTTAAAGCTCAGCCGTTTAGATCTTTAATGGATAGAAATTCTTACCCTGAAAGAAGATGCCTTGATATAGAACCGAAAATGTCTAGTATGTTCCTTACCACTTTTCCCATCTCACCCCTACGATGAGATGCCAGCCTGTGGGGAGGGGAGCCTCTCCTTTTTCAGTATATTTACAACAAATGCAGGGTGATTCAAAAAGAATTGAGCACTTTTGAAAATATATTCCAGTATGTATGTTTTACTTCAGTCCGCTTTGACCAGGCAACTTTTTGTCAAGAACTTTATGTTTGTACCATCCTTTTTTTTTTTTGGCCACCCCCAAAGGATATGAAATTATACGTCCTGGCTGCCTCTTCAACCATTGATGATAATAGATTCCAACAGGTCTGGGATGAATTATGACACAAGGGTACATATTATGCACTTGTGAAAATCATAGAAATAGCTGTGATAGTTCTGTTACAAAGGGGTTTGAAATTCATTTTCATATATTCCTTAGGTCATGAGTGATAGCTTTTTGAGAGTGTTTGCTTCTTTTTGAATCATTCTAAATGGATTGTTCTACTGTGTATAAGGAACTTCTAGATTCTTTCATGCCATTTCCTCCCTTCCCAAATACTCTCAAACTTCAGTTTGTGGCTAAAGACCTGCGTGGGTGCTTGCTGATTCTGGCAACCATGCTTTCTCCGCTCTGTGTCGTCACCATCGTTCATGTTTATCAAGCAGCTACTTGCTATGGAAACATCGAACACATGAATGGAACCATACAAAATCTAAACAAGCCTGGGCCCAGCTGTCCAGGGGCTCGTGATCTAGTTCATATAAGAACTATCATCAGAACACAATCAAGGTCATGAGTGTAAGATGCCAAATAGATTGAATGGACATTAAAATCCCTGTTGGCTTACAAAGGAGAGGGAGCTTGGTGAGGGCACTTAGGGTGAGGAGGCTTGAAAGACAAGCTTGGATGCATTGGAACTTGATGAAGAGGTGGGATTTAAGTGGGCAGATGGTATAGGGAGGAGTTGTAGGGCATTCTGGGCACAGAGGGTGTGTATAGTTGTGTGGACAGCAAGGTGGCAGTGGAGGCCAGAAATGGCCAGGCTGTCACCTGAAGAGATGGGAAGGGACAGACTGCAGACCATTTGAATGTTAGCCTAAGGGAACATAGCTTCAGTTTTAGCAAGTGCTGTCATGAAGCTTTCAAAAATTCTGTTACTAATATAATTAAAACGATGTCGCACTTTGGGGGAACAAGGGAGAGGTTGAACTGAAATTATTAAGAGTAGTTATTTTTCCCTCCAAAATAGAGTGGTCATTGTATTAATTAACTGGAAGCTTTTGGTGATAGCCTGTGTCTCCCCTTACTCTCATAATGGGGAAATCTCCTGCCAAACAGGATTTATCGAGATCCAGCAGTGAGTCATTGCTCAACTAGGCATTCCCGTGGAGGCAGACAGGTCATAGCGTGGGTGCCGGGGCCAAGGACTCAAATGAGCTCCCCTACAAATGAGCTTGGCTATCGTGAAGGGGTGTTCATGTCACTATGTGGGCCTCCTTCTAGGATGCTTCGTCCATAACCTTTTCCACGTGTGACATCAGGTTTAGATGTACATGGCCTCTCTACCCAAATGGTCATTGAGACTTACTTCCCCAGCCTATCAAGAACAAAGAGTGAGAAAGGGACAGTCCCATCTCCTTAGACTGAACTTCCAGGTTAGAAAGGAGAGAAGAGTTATAATCTCATTGCCAAGGTGATGCTGTATAAGAATTTCTAGGCTTTTCTCCCCAGCACCACCAGACAGTTGTCTTTTTTGCTAGCTTTTAACCTGAATCTGTGCCCCACTTTCAGTAACAAACTAAGGTAGGGGGCCAGGGGGAAGGTAGTATGCGATTGCTGGAGATACTGTCTGCGTGGGGAGCTCCTGAGCAGAGTTGTGTGTTGGGTGGAAATCTCTGTTTGGAGCAGGGCACATCCAGCTCTGCCACAGAGGCGTTCTAGTTTACGGAGTGTGACATGGACAGACGCAAACCATAGTGTCAGGTGCTCTGAAGGAGCCTGAAGTCAGAAAGGATCTCCGGGTGAGTTGTGAGCCGTGCAGTGGTGGTTTACAGTTCTATATGACTCACGAGAATTTCTTTGTACTGGGAAAGGCTGCATCACTGGAGCTCCCTTATCCATTTTAAGATTTTAGTTTTTTATTTTATTAATGATTTGCTTTCATTTTCGTTTTAAGGCTCTGGAGAAAAATCAGCAGTGGCTTGTGTATGATCAGCAGCGGGAGGCCTATGTAAAAGGACTTTTAGCCAAGATCTTCGAGTTGGAACAGAAATCAGAAACAGCTGCTCATTCACTCCCACAGCAGACAAAAAAGGCTGAATCAGAAGGTACTGGTATAAAAATGTTCTTTTGGGGTAGGCCTGCCTGACATTTTCCAAAAGGAGAGATTTATCAAATTTAGATTTTTATAAATGTGTTAGAAAGTGAATTAAGCAAGTCTTATAACTGAAGTAAGAAAGACCATGTTAGCAAGTCTGTCTTCTCATTGTTTTCTGAAAACGGATAGAGGCACAGGGTAACGGATCTCTGGCAGTTCTGAAGGCACATTAAATTTTCTCCTTCGTGCATGTCCTTCCCCACCTTCAAAGATCTTCTCTAACTTCATTGCTCTTAGAGTTGGCCTCGTCACTGATTATCTTTTTACCCTGTTTCCTTTCAGATGGGGAAATAGGTTCAGCAGTTCTAGGTGATGAGCTAAGAAAAGAAGAGAAACCCCCCATGCAAAGCACTTTTTAAAAGACTGACAGCCCTAACAGGACTGAAGCTTTTAATTTTGAGAAAGGCAGGCAAGGCTCATAATCTTGGAGCTTCACGTTTGAATATTTAAAATGAAGCTAATGCTAAAAAAGAAAATATAAAAAGAATTGGGGACAACATTACTTTACTGTAATGCCTTTATAAGAATATTACGCGTTAAAGATTTTAGTGGTGGGCTAAGTCTAATTTCTTTCTTTGGCAATAGTGTTCTCTCTGTGTGTGTATGTGTTTTATCAAAGTAATATAAGCTCTTGTTAAAGTAATTTAATAGTAGTATAAAAGGGCCTGCCCCTCCTTTCCCAATCTCTCTTTCCCCCTCCCATCAGGGCAGCTGCTTTTAACATTTTTTTTTAATTTTGGTAATTATATATATAAATAATGAGCTTATGTCTCCATTTTTTATTTATCTTCTTTAGACATTAGTTACCTTCCCTTCCCTTCCCATTGAATAGCTATATTACTATTTCCAGTTCTTCTATTTATTAGTTTAACTTCAAATAATGTACCTGAACTCCTTTTTCTTGTTCCATCAAATATCAACTCTATCTCTTGACTCTTCATTTTGTAAGATCTTATTTATAGAAATGTGTTTAGTTTTAGCTTCTCAGGAATATTATTATGTAAAGTGTGTTGTGCCCTGATGTGTTTGTCATAGGTTATCTTCAAGAAGAAAAGCAAAAATATTACAACCATCTTTTGGCGAATGCAAAAAAAGATCTTGAGGTTGAACGACAGACCATAACTCAGTTGAGTTTTGAACTTAGTGAATTTCGAAGAAAATATGAAGAAACCCAAAAAGAAGTTCAAGATTTAAATCAACTGTTGTGTTCCCAAAGAAAGGCAGATGTACAACATCTGGAAGACGATAGGCATAAAACAGAGAAAATACAAAGGCTCAAGGAAGAGAATGATATTGCTAGGGAAAAACTTGAAGAAGAGAAGAAGAGATCTGAAGAGCTCTTATCTCAGGTGAGCCTAACCAGTAAGAGTTTCCATGATTCCGAATTCGAAATTGTCATGGTCCTTAGCAGTGTCAGGGGCTATTTTAACTACTAGGGAACCAGCAAGGAACAAAACCAGTTCCTGCCCTGCCATGGGATTCTTCTTTAGAATGGAAACAGACCATAAGCAAGTACCTAAATAACCAAGTAAATTCAAGAAAATAAAGCAGGGCAGCACGACATGGAGAAATTGGGGGCCAGGGATGGTACTTGGACAAAGGCCTTTTGGCAAGAAGGAACCAGTGAGGTGAGCGACTGGGAATTCCCTCCCGTGGAGAAGCTCATGTACACGCAGGCTTTCCGTGAGAAGGAGGCAGGTGTGTGTGAGAAGCCAGAAGGTATGACACAAAGAGGGGAATCAGTGCTGGCTCCCAGGCTGGCACCTTGATCATGATGATAGTGTGCTCATGTGAATTCACGCAGTACCTTCCGTGTTCTCATTATACTCACCACCTTCTGCAGGCTGTCTGTGTCAGTGACGGTGGAGTTACTAAGTTAGGATGATTAGAATTGCATACTACCTCAGCAGAAACCGTTAATTTAAATCTTTCTGGGCAGCATGGAATATTGGAAAAAACATTATTTGGGGTCCATACCTGGTGTGTAGTTCAGGATGTGTGGCCTTAGGAAAATCAGCTACCTTCTCTAACTTGCAGGTCACTGATGTGTCAAATTAGTAACCACAATCTCTTTTTGCTTCCTGGGGCTTTTGTGAAGGTCAACTGGGAGAATGTGAAAGTGCTTTGTAAAGTCAAGGGCTGGGTAGATGTCAGTCATTGCTACTATTAAAATAGGAAGTAATTTTTAAACATCATCCAAAAGTTGAGAGAGGGTTTAAAAAACAGTCTATAACATTTGCCTTCTTAGTCTTTACCACCCTGGCTTCTGCCTATAAGCGCGAACAGTGATATTTACAAAAGATGAAGCAGAAATGGTTGGGAGTTTTATTCCACCTCTGCGGGCAAGGACGGCAAGGCACTGCCAGCTTTGTTATCCTACTCAGAAATATTAGTGGATGTCAGAACTCCCAGGGAACTGGGTATGTGCATTGCAGAGTTGGGTGCTGTTCATCGAAGTGCAGTCTGTGCCCCAGGGAACGCTCAGCCAGGGTGGGACTGCCCAGCGGCTTGAATAGATAGCCATTAAACAAGCTGCTGCAGTGACTCAGCCCAACGAGCAGGTGTGGTCCCAGATAGGGATGTGAGATTTGTGAGCCTCTCCTGCGTCCCAGCTCACGCAATAAAAGATCGGATATGACAGTGTTGGCTCTGTTTACATCTGACAGGTCCAGTTTCTTTACACGTCTCTGCTAAAGCATCAAGAGGAACAAACAAGGGTGGCTCTGCTGGAACAACAGGTACTTATTGGGGTTGCTGCTATATTCCACTGAACTTGTTAGGAAATGGAATGTTTCCTCATGTTTACACTATTCTGTGAAGAACCATTTGAAAATCATGAAATTTTTTTTTTTTTTTTAGAGTGGAACCAATTGAGCCAGGGGATCGGGGGTAGGGGCAAAGGGAGAGGGAGAGAGAGAATCTTAAGCAGGCTCCATGACCATGCGCCATGTGGGGCTGAATCTCACAAACCTGAGATCATGACCTGAGCCAAAGTCAAGAGTTGGACGTTTAACCAACTGAGCTAGCCAGGTGCCCCTGAAAGATGTTTTTTAACAAACTTTAACAAAAACAAAAAATTAAGTGACTCTCTGTCTGATAGTCATATATTCCTATCTTTAAGCTAAGCCAGATTCTCTGAGCTGGGATGGCAATTGTTTTGATAGGGTGTAGTTGGCCTTAGCAAATTTTATTCTTCCCCGCATGGCTTCTGTAGTCCCTACTCTAGCCTAGCAGGATCTCCCCCAGAGGGCTACCTTATAACTTCAAGTAGAACTCAGAGAGATACCATTTATTCTCAGAATAGAAACCAGAGGTTTTCAGTGTATTCCAAACCAGGGAACAGCCATCTCTTTCCCTTCTTCCCCTTCCCCACAAAGAGGGGGATGGGGAGGAGAAATTCCAACCAGCAACTTCCTAAGCGCCTCCTCACTCACCTATACTTCAAGCATTGGCTTTGCTCCTCAGACAAACCAAAGTCTCAACTGTAGCTTCTTCATTTATCAACATCTCATTGTACTCAGATGAATTCTGGCTGTGAAGGCACAAATGTTTGCTTCTTGTGCTAATAAAAACGTTCAAGCATCTAGTCAAGAGAACGGGACAGGATATATTAACCCGTAATTGTCTTGTCCTGGGCATTTGTTCCAGATGCATGCATGTACATTAGACTTTGAAAATGAAAAACTTGACCGTCAAAATATGCGGCACCAACTGCATGTAATTCTTAAGGAGCTCCGAAAAGCAAGAAATCAAATAACACAGTTGGAATCCTTGGTGAGTCTGGAATGGTTAAACGAAAACTTATTTTCTTCTTTCTCTTGCTGCCATTTTCCCATTGATTTATCAAATCAGTTCCCAAACTAGGAGGATACAGCTTAAGAATGGCTGTTTCTCAAATCAGGCCGAACCCCTGCTTCATCTGAAGCAGCTGCCTTTTGAGCATCAGTTCAGAGCACTGGAAAGAGGGACATTATGTGCCTCTGCATCATGCCAGCCTTAGAGGTACCTGGGATCGTCTCTTCCTGCCCCAGCATGGGGATTCTAGAGGCACGACACAGGGCCTGCCCTGGGGGCGGGGGGGGGGCGGGTAGGGAGTGCAGTTGTAAATCCTGAACTGAAGCTATGTTTTTCTATTTAAAAAGAAAGAAAGAAATGCCATTTTTAGTCATAATGGATTGTTCCTGTTAAGACACTGTTTTAGGCATATTGAGCTAAACACATAATCTTTTAAAACATAAACCTTTTAAATAGGATTTTTTCTATGAGGATTTTTGACTTACTACTTTCATCTTACTAATAAGCCTTTGGGCCAAACCCCTTGGGATCCGTGTGTGTGTGTGTGTGTGTGTGTGTGTGTGTCGCATTAGCACATATCTTATACATGATCCTAGTACTGCAGAATATTTGCAGATGGTGAAATGTTACAAATAGAATTCCTGTTTTGAAAGAGGAAAAAAAAACAGTTGTTAAAAAAGTCATTTGTAGCTTCTTTATGAATAAAAGACAAAATATATTTTGACTCTGTTCTTTAGTACGTCATTGATTTTGACCATTTATAATATTTTGAAATTGAAATTTTCATTTCTGTTACTCTTTTTCAAAGTATAGGAAACTAGAGGGTATACAAAAGAATCCATAATTTTTCTGTACTTTTCTTTGTGTCCCTGCTGTCTATCATCTTTAGAGTATGCTCTAAAATATTTATTTTTAAGCTTTATTGACATATTCTAAGTTCCTCAGGAAAAAAAAATGAAAAAGGAAAGTCATTAAGATATTATACAATATTTTCATCATTTCTGTGTGTAACCTGTTTGATCTGCTAAAATTTTTTGCTCCTCTTAATTCTGTTATTTTTTTTTATTGCTGAACTTGCCCCTTTTTTTTACAAAACTAACAAATTTTGTCAGCCTTGTACATAGGTCTACCTTTACGTTTGGTTCTAAGTATTTTAATAAAATCTATCCATGTAGACACCCAATCCTAGTACTTCTTGGGTAATTTATAACCACCTCCTATACATTTATTTTTCAGAAGCAGCTTCGTGAGCTTGCCTTCACAGAGCCACTAGTCACTTTCCAAGGAGAGTCTGAAAACAGAGTAAAAGTTGCATCACCAAAAAGTCCCACTGCTGTACTAAATGAAAGCCTGGTGGAGTGTCCCAAGTGCAATATACAGTATCCAGCCACCGAACACCGGGATCTCCTCGTCCACGTTGAATACTGTTCCAAATAGCAATATAATTATTCTTTGTTTTTGTGTCAAAAGGTTCAGTACTGTATCTTATGTCAGCTTGTGGACATTTTGAATTACTTATTTCACCTCTTCTATAAGAAACTGCCTCTCTCCCTTTGAGACTCTGGCATAGGAGTGAATCATTATATTTTGGGGGCTGCTTTGCATTTTCCTTGGCAGCAGCGATACCTCCCTGAGATGGTTCATCTTCAGGCTTCAGTGATCGAATGTGTGAGCTGAGACAGCTGACATTTTGCACTGTTAAAATACTTGATGAGGAAAAGATAGTTCAGGTGATTGCTCGTGGGTTAAATCTGTTGTACCAGCAAGCAAATATTTTACGTTTTGTAGATTTTTAAAAATCAAAGTTAACTAACCAAGGATCTTACTGTGTTGGCTTTCGTTATCCAAGCTTTGTAAACCTACAATTCCGATTTTCATGGCCATTGTTATAAGGTGGTAATACTTTCTATATTTTTCCCTTTCTTTTATAGGGCGGTTTTTAGAAAAGTTGGAAGTTTTCTTGATCTTTTTTGCTGCTTACTGTTGAAACCGAGCTGTGTTCTAAGCACGAAGCAGATTCTGCTTAAGGAATACTCAGTGGCCACACAGTGTTCTCTTTCATACTAACCGGCTATAACTTTAACTTGAGTTTCATTAGCACATGTTGGTCAGTTAAAGATGTTAAAATGAATTTTAGCAAAACCATCTAGCCCTCTCATTTGATTAGCAGGTATTTTATTTATTTATTTTTGGCACTCTTAAAGTTGGGCAGTGTAATGAGCAGATATTTGCTTATCTGAATATATATTTTTATACATGTGTGTGTAAACCCCCAATTTTTTTATTTCTTCAGGTTTTCTAAAATGCTGAACACTGGGCTACTGTTAGTAATATAAAGGAGAAAAAAATAAAATTATTTAATAAGTTTGAATATGTCTAGTGTCTATCTGCGTAGATAGGTATTCTCAGATTTCTATCCTGAGGTGTGCCCATGTAAGGACTCACTTACAGTGTAAAATGATAAGGTAAAGAGCCATTGGAAGCAAAAAGTACATGAGGCTCAGAAAGGTTAAGCGAAATCCCCACAATCATTTAAAAAAGAAACATACACATTCTTGGGTTTCAAACTCCTAAGTCAGCTCCAAAGCCAGTCTTCACTCTACCCTGCCAGAAAACCCTTGTGAATTCTCCAAACTCATATACTTAGGTGATATTATAACCGGAGTAGTGGAATGTTCCTTAAGTCAGAGAGGACAACAACAGAACACACCAATTGATCCCTTCCGTCCCTCTGGTCTGCGAAGTTCTGCCTCATCAAGCCGCTCCTCCACCTGGATCCTTCCATGCATCCCTGCTATGCTAGTTCTCCAACATCTCTAATCTCATTCTCCAAATACTTGTTAAATGCCAACTACGTGCAAGTCCCTGGGCTAGGTATGAGTGACACAGTGATAATGAAATGCAGCCCCATCTTCATCCTCTAGTAGAGAAGGCCAATATCTAACAGATAAGTATAACACATTTTAGGAGGTGCTATAATCAAGGTATATGGAGGGTACAGAAAGTGCCTTATTCTAATGAAGACTAAAGGTCTTACTCTCGAAAGATGCAAACCTTATACTAAGATAAAAGTAGGAAATAGAGTAAAACAAGACTAAGAAGTAAAATGGAGTTACTCCTAAGGGTAGCCCCCCAAGGCAGGCCATGGAGTGCTTCTGAGAGGTGAGCCTGGTGCTGAGCACAGGGAAACAGTCCTGCACGCCGTTCACATGGTTCACACATACAGCTCGCCTTCAAGGGAAACACCACTACAGCCATCCTGGGGCTGAGGCTGTGAAGAGATTTCTCCCGTGTGCCTTCACGGAGAAGAAACCATAGAAGGGAGAGGTCCAGAGCCTCAGCTTAGCCTTACCCTGAGCACAGCAGTCGGGTCCACTCTACTGGTTTCTCACCGCGTTCTTCCGCGGGGGGGAATAATGTCCCATCCAGAGGCGAGTCCAGAATCCGCGAGGGCAGGCAATGTCACACTCTCGCAATACGTAGCTTGCTGCTGCCCTTGCTTATCCCAGAGCACATTTTAGAGTCAGGGGAGCCAACTCAAAGGCTCGCTCGGACCGGAGCTGGGTGGCGGGAGGCCGCCGGCCAGCTGGACACCGTGGAGGCTGGAACATGGTGCCTTTACCTAAAGGAGGTGCAGCGGCTCGGCCCCAGCCGGGGTCCTATGCCCACGAGTCGCGTGCAGCCGATCTGTCAGATTTTCCAAGAGAAATCTCGAATATTTAAATGTGAAATCCTCCATTTTTAATTTTTTTTATTTTTTAATTTTTTTTTTTTTAAGATTTTATTTATTTATTTGAGACAGAGAGAATGAGAGAGAGCATGAGAGGGAGGAGGGTCAGAGGGAGAAGCAGACCCCCCGCCGAGCAGGGAGCCCGATGCGGGACTCGATCCCGGGACTCCAGGATCATGACCTGAGCGGAAGGCAGTCGCTTAACCAACTGAGCCACCCAGGCGCCCTCCTCCATTTTTTAAGTGTTGGAAAATTAAAAACAACACTGCGTAGGCTGCGCTTCCCAGCTCTAACTTTTGTTAGAGCATCCGAATGGGGCAACAGCTGTGGAGGCCAGCTCAGCCTGAGGCCAGCAGTGAGCTAAGGCCGGCTCTCGGTCCTGCCTGCTTTCTTGGGACTGAGGTCCCCCTGAGTCCAGCTCAATCACACAGGCACTGTCCGAGGGACACAGTGAATGCGGCCCTCCCTGACCCGTCCCTTCCACCTGCCATCTGGCTTTCTTTTTGTGGCTACACTTCCCAAACAGAACCGGCTGGCTGCCAGCATGTCATTGCTACCCTCTGCTTCCCAAACCTGACAACGGAGGGAATCTGCCGGCTGGAAGGGAACTATGAGATCATCTACTTGAGCAGTTTCTGGTCCGGAAAATCACCTCCACCCTTGGAGCATGTTGAAAATGTTGATTTCTTGGCGTCCCCTAAATCTCCTAAATCAGAATGTCTGGGGGTGGGGAGCATGGGATGTGCAATATCAACAAGCTCTGCAGGGCAATCTGGTGTTTCACTCAAGGCTGAGAACTGCTCATCTAGTCAAACCTTGACTTTCTGATGAAACAGAGTCCCAGAGAGGGGGGGTGACTTAGTGGGTTGGCAAGAAAGCGACAGAGACCCAGGCTTTCAAAGGCAGTGGTCGTGAGAGCCCCTACCACTTTGGCTCGTGTGCCATGATTCCAGAGAAATTACCCTTGCCAAGATCCTCAATGCTCTGTCTTCCTAAGGCAAATCCAGTGGTTTGTTGGCCTGGGTGTCTTTATTTCTCCTTATCCTCTGTGCTGTGCTCTCTGCCTTGAATCTAATGATACACTGGCTTTGGACAGTTAAATGGGAAATACTAGCAAGACATGCAAGTGGACCACAGTGGTGGCATCCAAACAAAGGTGAAAGGCCAGGAATTTGCATAAAATCAGAAGAGATGAAGAAAGGATCAAAGAAGACAGCTCTGGAGAGCATCCTGCGGTCCAGAAGTAGGCAGGAGCGCTCAGAGAGAATCTAATTAACGTTGCATCTTCCAAACCAAGCAACCAGTGGAAGAACAGCATGCCCCCTAGAGAATGAGTTAGCATCTGACAATAACCTTCACCTTCTTGCCTACCAGACTCAGTATATTGATTTAACCCCAGGATTGGCACACCTTCCACTACAATGATTTAACAGGTATTTACAGGTAAGTCTCCTGAAGAAATCATCCTCATTTCAGAGGACGTACCAGGCACTGACCTCCTAATTTGATTCAGGAAACATTTAGCCCGTCTGCAACGGGTGAGGTGCCGTGCAAGACACCAGAGGTAGAGAGAAGAGTATGGTAGGGCCCACGGTTAGCAGAGCCAAGGTGATCGACGCAGATCAGTGACGGCACAGTAAGGTCAGTCACCCCACCACTGAGCGAGGAGAGGCTTTCTGAAGGAGGTGATGACTGAGCTAGGTTTAAGAAAACAAATAAGATTCAAGTTTTAATGGTGTTTGTTCCCGGACCGATGTCCAAAGTGAATCATTAAGCAGAACTTAAAGCAGAACTTAAACAGTTCTCTTAAACGGCCTGTGTTATATGGGTCACTTTCTGATGACAAAGGGTGCGGGTGTAGAGGAAGGGCAGGAGCGTGGATCCAGATCCTGACACAGTGAAAGGCGTTCCTTCGTATCCTCCTAACTAGCTTGTAGCCGCAAAGATACAGAGAGCAGACTGTTCTGAATGCTAAAATACCAAAGGAGATAATAAAAAATAGAGGTTTATTTTATTTATTTTGAAGATTTTATTTATTTATTTATCAGAGAGAGAGAGAGAGAGGGAGCACAAGCAGGGGGAGCAGCAGGCAGAGGAGAAACAGCCTCCCCGCTGAGCAAAGAGCCCGACGCGGGACTCGATCCCAGGACCCCAGGATCACTACCCGAGCTGAAGGCAGATGCTTAACCAACTGAGCCACCCAGGTGTCCCTAAATGGAGGTTTTAATGAAGGAGAAGAGAAAGGTCAGCTTTGCTGGTTTGATTCACATCTACTGCAGACAGCAGCCATGCCACCTTGCATAGACTATGAAGGTGTGCGTTTCACTTGATTTTTATAAGGTGGAAGTAAGCAGAGGGGGAGCTGATACTGGAGAATGAAGAAAAGTTTCCAGAGTATATTATTTTCAATATAAATTTAACAATCGCTCACATTCGCACATATGCAATAGTAAAAATACCCTTCTCTTGAAAGAGTGAATTTTATGGAAGTGATTCTGTTTACTGGAGATCAGAAAAGAAGCATCTCAAAATTTAAATTTTATTTTGTTTTACTTCCTTGGCAATGTCAAGGAAGTGTGTTACTCTGGAAAGAGCCCTGAAATGGGAACCACCAGACCTGGATTGAAAATCTGGCTCTGACTTGGATCAAGTCCTTAAGCCCCCTCAGCCTGAGTTTCCTGCACGCTTCGTTAGGAATCTCAGCGCCTGCCCCAGCTCTCTTCCTAGGATGTCATCGAAACCAAAGGCCAATTTATTTTGGAATCCTGTGTATTAAGCGTATTTATATTAAGTGTCCCAAGCAATATGTTAAAAACTTCATATGTGTCCTGTCATTTTGTCCTCACGGTAACACTATATATGTGGGAGTTTCTATAATCGCTTCATTATATAGATGGGGAAGCTATGGTTTAGGGAGCTTAAGTCACTTGTCCAAGGTCACACAGCAATGAGAGTGGCAGGGCCAGTACTTGAACCCTATAATAGGGTTCTTACCCCCCTACATAATGCTGCCATTCCTCTATCATCTTAAAGCCAGAAAATGTATGTGAAAGCACATCACAGATGGAGAAATACTGTCCAGGATTATTTTTCTTTTTCAGCAATGATTCTAGTGTGGACAGGGATGAAGAAAGTGATATTCCCTACCCACACCCCCTCCCCCCAGAGCCTCCATTCCTTTTACTCCTCCATTATAACCAACTCCTCATCTTCATTTGCCACTCACATCAGTGCAGATGCTTTTGGATGCAAATACAGGTTTCCCCCACTATCCAAGAGTAGAGCGGTCCTATGAAACCTTTCCTAAGCCAAAATGGTGTAAAGTGAAGAAGCAGTTACCATTAATTTATATGGAAAAAATTTTTGAGCATTCTTAGACCCAAGAAATAATCTTTCTTAGATGTTTCTGACACCTTAGGACACATCTTGCTAATGGTGCACAAAATAAATTGAGACAAAGCACAGTTGTTCCCAGACACAAAAGTTTGACACGCTGATGCTGAGATGCTGAATGTAGTTTCAGAGAAAGGAGCTTGGCA
Source organism: Mirounga angustirostris (assembly GCF_029215605.1). Taxonomy (NCBI): domain Eukaryota; kingdom Metazoa; phylum Chordata; class Mammalia; order Carnivora; family Phocidae; genus Mirounga; species Mirounga angustirostris. Next base: position 121,720,404 of record NW_026991714.1, read on the forward strand.
GTGACACTCTCGCTGCCCAGGGGGCGCATTGCCTCTATAATGGCTTTCTTTCAGTCACCAAAAACAGGTACTAATGCTGGTCTTTCGTGAAAGCAAAGTGGCTGTAACATGAACTTTCAAAAAGCAGGGGATATTTCTAACAAAAGGCTGACACCATTGGGACATTTGTTGTTTGTTTAAAAAGAAGTATGGACTCAGACAATCCCAGTTTCACAATATTAAGGCTCTGGCCTGTCATCTTGATAATTCCTTTGGTCTCATCCTCATGCTCACAAAATGGCTACTGCAGTTCCAAACACCGCAGTCTAATGAGTCATTTTTTCAAAAACCAAGAAGCAGATAGCTAGCCTGGGTAATGAATGAGTACTCCTATATGCCTATCCCCTTTTTCCAATAAAAGGAGGTGTATTAGAAAGGAAAATATTCATCCAGAAACTGCACAGGACACTTTCCTACCTCCCATTGACTAGCACGGGATTACGTAGTGTATTAGAATGGGTTGGGCTAAGCTTTGGTATTTGTTAAATAGACCCTGAAGAAATCTCAGTGGCTTAACACAATACAGGTTTATTTCTTGTTCTCCTCACAATTTTTGTGAGCTGGTGGCCCTCCTTTATCTTGTAGCTATACCCCTGGGGCCATGAGACCACTAAGGTCACCGTAGCAGGGAAAGAGGGAGAAAGGTGAGGGCACTGGCTCTTGATTGCATAAAACTGTGACAGACTCTGTTCACATCCCTGTTGGTTGCACTCAGTCTGGTGGCCCACCTCTTGCAAGGTGGCTGGGAAGGACAATCAGCCCCACAAAGGAAACCATGTGAAGAACACATAACACTGCGTTCCACTGAAGGCCACCCCAGATGTCAGAGAAGGAGGGGCTTGGGACAGCTGCTGGGTGGGAATCTGCCACCAGGTTTCATGTCCATCTGTTCCCTCCCCAGGCCGGGAGGTCTGGTTAAAGACACAACAGGGAATGTTCTTTGGGCTTCCATGATTCTTATGACCTCTCTCTTTCATTGCTTTTTCTCTCAGTATTATGATAATCTTTTACTTGGCCTGTTACTCTCTCCCTCCATCCACTCCACCCCCAACCAACTGTAAGCTTCTTAAGGTCATAGGTTGGGTTGTCTTCCCTTCCCATCGCTCATGCCCAGACTAGGGTCTGGCACATAGTAGGTGCTGAATAGATGTTTTTAGAACAAGTGCATCAGGGTCTTTAGAAACAATGATATAAACCATTTGACTGTCTTTAAGAAATACCCGGCTTATACCTAAATACCTAAGCTTTAGAATTTCCAGGAGAATCACTGAGGAACGAGAAGTATGATTCAGCCCTTAAACAAACATGGGTGTGAAAGAGATTGCACAGCAGACTTCAAGAATGTAGCCATAAATCAAGTAAATATTTGATCAATGACTTCAACAAATGTAAAACATTTCTTTAAGGAAACTGACTTTTGGAAACCCACTTAGAATACCTTCAGTCTAGCCTTGGCACTTTAACCCTAACTACAACTCCAAGGTGGGAAGTGTTGAAAATCCCTTGAATGCCCAGAGAAGATGTCACAGGGATGGTGGTCGAGGTGGGGGCTAAAAATATAAGGTAGTTTGATATAAACAATTTAAGAAACTTAATTAAGGAAGCCAGATAAGTGAAGCACTTCATCAGCAGGGATTATCACCACCATTATGGTTGAAATATATGAGGACTATGTGCCAGATATTGGGCTGAGGACTTTATGTGCATTATCTGATCTGATCATCTCAACAGTGCCATGAAGCAGGTACTGTAATCATGCCCATTTTACTGACTGGTAGAGTAAGGCTGAGAGAGTTTAATAATTTGCCTGAGCTGATATAGCTGCAGAGAGACTGGTGGCAAAAATTGAGAACCAGGCTGTCTGGTTCCAAAGACAACACCTTTTAAACGTTAAGCTTTAGACTTGCTCCAGATTCAAGGTACTGGAAGAAAATTTGGCAGATGTTTTGCTCATCCATTATTGTGTGACAACACAGCCCCAAACCTAGTGGCTTAAAACAAAAATGTATTACTACCTCTTCTGGTTTTGTGGATTGACAGGGCCAACTGGGTTGTTCTCTCTTGGAGTCTCTTTTATAATTTCAGGTGATCCTGTGGCCAGCTTCAGAAATCACACTGTATCACTTCTAGTGCATCTGTGACTTAGAAATGGGACATAGGACCAGCCTAGACTCAAGGGGAAAGGCCTACCCACCAGGGAATGAGGGCCAAGAAGCATCCTTCACTGGGGCCATCTGGTAGACCGATTGCCATGGTGGACAAATGCGCAAATGTGAAGCATCCTGGGTAGCTGTGCGGGAGCTGAATTCTCAGAAAGGACTTTTACATCTACTTTTTGTATGATGATCTTTCACAGCCTGAGGCAAGCAGGCCAGGGGCAGGACTAGATCTCTATCTCATAGACATGGACATTGTCGCTTAGTGAAATTAAGTAACTTACCAGAAGTCACACAGCTTCTTAATGTGGATATGAACTTTGGTCTTCTGAGGCGCCACCAGCAGAAAGTAATCAAGGTGAAGTAATCATGGATCTAAATTCAAAACGAAAAAGGTTTATCAAAGTTGTAAGATCTTTAAAAAATATTTTATTTATTTATTTGAAAGAGAGAGAAAGAGCACAAGCAGGGGGAGGGGCAGAGGGAGAAGCAGACTCCCTGCTGAGCAGGGAACCCCAACTCAGGGCTGGATCCCAGGACCCTGTGATCATGACCTGAGCCGAAGGTGGATGCTTAACAGACTGAGCCACCCCGGTGCCCCTCAAAGTTCTAAGAGCTTTAAAACATGACAACACCTACTATAGTAGCTGATGCAGGAATGGACGCATATTTCCTGTTCATGGGAGTATAATTTGGTGCAATGTTCTGGATATGCAATAGATACTGAAAGCCTTAGAATGTTGCAAAATCTTTGACCGAGAAATTCCCCATCTAGAAAATTTTCTTAGGAAATAGTCATGAATATGGACAAGTAATTATTAGGATGTGTCCTATAGTATTTTTGTTAATAGGGAACAATTAGAAATAATCCAAATGTCTAATAAGAGGGGTTTTGTTAAACAGTGGAAGACCTTCTGCCATTAAACTGATGTTGTAGGAAAATATCTAATGCCACATAAAATGTGTGCAACATTATTTATGCGAAAAAGCAGATTTTAAAAGAGTATTATGCCACTTTTATTTTAATAAAACATACATGTGTCCATACACACAGAAAAAAAAGATATAATACCAAAATATTCATAGTAGTTATTTAACAACAGTAGGATTATAAATCATTTTTCCTCTATTTTATTTTTTTCTTCTCTATATTTTAAAACAGCTTGTGGTATATGTTATTTTTGTAATGAGTTTTAAAAAAGGAAAATAAAAAAGGGAGTTAGGAAAATATAGAGGGTTTTAAGCTCATTTTCAACAAACCAACTGGAATATATACACAGGAATAATATGATCCCTCCTACTTAGCTCTTCAAAGTGCTTTTCAATTCAAGGTCTAACTTGATATCTACACTAACTCAGGGAGGGAGATTGGAGATGTATTATTACTTTTATTTGCAAATGGGAAAAGTGAGGCTCTAAATGGCGAAGTCTTAAGGTAACCCAGCTAGTTAGTGATAAAAGCACGAGTAGAGTTCAGCTCTCCCAGGCCCGTTCATGAACTTCATGATGTCATAGCAGATGCCTGCTCACACTGTCCCCTGCTGCGGACCCCTGTTTTTCACCTGTCCAGCATCCTTTCCCCCATCTTTGGTCTCAGCTCTCTGACTCTTTGTGGAGCCTGCCCTCCCTCAGTCTCAGTCCAGATCCCAGGGATGGGCATGCGACCCCAAGCCAGCCCATGACAGCCGTCCTTGGGGATTCCACCAAAAGTTCTAGAAAAGAATTTGCTGAGTCAGTAGGAAGTAGGAAGGGCTGCTGGGGCCTCTGTGCTCCTGCTTGGGGACTGACTGGCTGCCAGAAACAAAACCAATAAAAAAAACAGTCAGGAGGCACAGATGCCCAAACACGTCTATTGGGTCCCTGGATCCTGGTGTGCCTAAGGCTAGATATATCTACTGGACTTTTGCTTACCTGAGCCAGGACATTTCTTTTTTTTTTAGGATGCAAAAGATCTTCCTTTTCTTTTTTTTATTGTGTTATGTTAATCACCATACATTACATCATTAGTTTTTGATGTGGTGTTCCATGATTCATTGTTTGAGAATAACACCCAGTGCTCCGTGCAGTACATGCCCTCTTTAATACCCATCACCAGGCTAACCCATCTCCCTACCACCCTCCCCTCTAGAACCCTCAGTTTATTTCTCAGAGTCCATATTCTCTCATGTTTCATTTCCCCATCTGATTTCCACCCCCTTCATTCTTCCCTTCCTGCTATCTTCTTCTTCTACTTTTTTTTTTTTAACATATAATGTATTATTTGTTTCAGAGGTACAGGTCTGTGATTCAACAGTCTTAAAATTCACAGCACTCACCATAGCACGTACCCTCCCCAATGTCTATCACCCAGCCACCCCATCCCTCCCACTCCCCACCACTCCAGCAACCCTCAGTTTCCTGAGATTAAGAATTCCTCATATCAGTGAGGTCATATGATACATGTCTTTCTCTGATTGATTTATTTCGCTCAGCATAACACCCTCCAGTTCCATCCACGTCATTGCAAATAGCAAGATTTCATTCCTTTTGATGGCTGCATAATATTCCATTGTGTGTGTGTGTGTGTGTATCTCACATCTTCTTTATCCATTCATCTGTCGATGGACATCTTGGCTCTTTCCATAGTTTGGCTATTGTGGACATTGCTGCTATAAACACTGGGGTGCATGTACCCCTTCGGATCCCTACATTTGTATCTTTGGGGTAAATACTCAGTAGTGCAATTGTTGGGTCACATGGTAGCTCTATTTTCAACTTTTTGAGGAACCTCCATACTGTTTTCCAGAGTGGCTGCACCAGCTTCCATTCCCACCAACAGTGTAGGAGGGTTCCCCTTTCTCCGCATCCCCGCCAACATCTGTCGTTTCCTGACTTGTTAATTTTAGTCATTCTGACTGGTGTGAGGTGGTATCTCATTGAGGTTTTGATTTGGATTTCCCTGTTGCCAAGCGATATTGAGCCCTTTTTCATGTGTCTGTTGGCCATTTGGATGTCTTCTTTGGAAAAATGTCTGTTCATGTCTTCTGCCCATTTCTTGATTGGATCATTTGTTCTTTGGGTGTTGAGTTTAAGAAGTTCTTTATAGATTTTGGATACTAGCCCTTTATCTGATATGTCATTTGCAAATATCTTCTCCCATTCTTTCAGTTGTCATTTGGTTTTGTGGACTGTTTCTTTTGCTGTGCAGAAGCTTTTTATCTTGATGAGGTCCCAGTAGTTCATTTTTGCCCTTGCTTCCCTTGCCTTTGGTGATGTTTCTAGGAAGAAGTTGCTGTGGCTGAGGTCAAAGAGGTTGCTGCCTGTGTTCTCCTTTAGGATTTTGATGGACTCCTGTCTCACATTTAGGTCTTTCAACCATTTTGAGTCTATTTGTGTGTATGGTGTAAGGAAATGGTCCAGTTTCATTCTTCTGCATGTGGCTGTCCAATTTTCCCAACACCATTTGTTGAAGAGACTGTCTTTTTGCCATTGGATATTCTTTCCTGCTTTGTCAAAGATGAGTTGACCATAGAGTTGAGGGTCCATTTCTGGGCTCTCTATTCTGTTCCATTGATCTATGTGTCTGTTTTTGTGCCACTACCATACTGTCTTGATGATGACAGCTTTGTAATAGAGCTGGAAGTCTGGAATTGTGATGCCACCAGCTTTGCTTTTCTTTTTCAACATTCCTCTGGCTATTCGAGGTCTTTTCTGGTTCCATACAAATTTTAGGATTATTTGTTCCATTTCTTTGAAAAAAGTTGATGATATTTTGATAGGGATTGCACTGAATGTGTAGATTGCTCTAAGTAGTGTTGACATCCTCACAATATTTGTTCTCCCAATCCATGAGCATGGAACGTTTTTCCATTTCTTTGTGTCTTCCTCAATTTCTTTCATGAGTATTTTATAGTTTTCTGAGTACAGATTCTTTGCCTCTTTGGTTAGATTTATTCCTAGGTATCTTAATGGTTTTGGGTGCAATTGTAAATGGGATCGACTCCCTAATTTCTCTTTCTTCTGTCTTGGCGGTAGTGTATTGGAATGCCACTGATTTCTGTGCATTGATTTTATATCCTGCCACTTTACTGAATTCCTGTATGAGTTGTAGCAGTTTTGGGGTGGAGTCTTTTGGGTTTTCCCCATAAAGTATCATATCATCTGCAAGGAGTGAGAGTTTGACTTCTTCTTTGCCAATTTGGATGTCTTTTATTTCTTTTTGTTTGATTGCTGTGGTTAGGACTTCTAATACTATGTTGAAGAGCAGTGGTGTTAGTGGACATCCCTGCCGTGTTCCTGACCTTAGGGGGAAAGCTCTCAGTTTTTCCCCATTGAGAATGATATTCGCTGTGGGTTTTTCACAGATGACTTTTATGATATTGAGGTATATACCCTCTATCCCTATACTCTGAAGAGTTTTGATCAAGAAAGGATGCTGTACTTTGTCAAATGCTTTTTCTGCATCTATTGAGAGGATCATATGGTTCTTGTTCTTTCTTTTATTGTATTGCATTGATTGATTTGCGGATGTTGAACCAACCTTGCAGCCCAGGGATAAATCCCACTTGGTTGTGGTGAAAAATCCTTTTAATGTACTGTTGGATTCTATTGGCTAGTATTTTGGTGAGAATTTTTGCATCCATGTTCATCAAGGATATTGGCCTGTAATTCTCCTTTTTGATGGGGTCTTTGTCTGGTTTGGGGATCAAGATAATGGTGGCCTCATAAAACGAGTTTGGAAGTTTTCCTTCCATTTCTATTTTTTGGAACAGTTTCAGAAGAATAGGTATTAATTCTTCTTTAAATGTTTGGTAGAATTCCCCTGGGAAGCCATCTGGCCCTGGCCTTTTGTTTGTTGGGAGATTTTTGATGACTGCTTCAATTTCCTTAGTGGTTATAGGTCTGTTCAGGTTTTCTATTTCTTCCTGGTTCAGTTTTGATAGTCGATACATCTCTAGGAATGCCTCCATTTCTTCCAGATTATCTAATTTGCTAGCATATAGTTGCTCATAATATGTTCTTAAAATTGTTTGTATTTCTTTGGTGTTGGTTGTGATCTCTCCTCTTTCATTCATGATTTTGTTGATTTGGGTCATTTTTCTTTTTGATAAGTCTGGCCAGGGGCTTATCAATCTTGTTAATTCTTTCAAAGAACCAGCTCCTAGTTTCGTTGATCTGTTCTACCGTTCTTTTGGTTTCTATTTCATTGATTTCTGCTCTGATCTTCATTATTTCTCTTCTCCTGCTGGGTTTAGGCTTTATTTGCTGTTCTTTCTCCAGCTCCTTTAGGTGTAGGGTTAGGTTGTGTATTTGAGACCTTTCTTGTTTCTTGAGAAAGGCTTGTATTGCTATATACTTCCCTCTTAGGACTGCCTTTGCTGCATACCAAAGATTTTGAACAGTTGTGTTTTCATTTTCATTGGTTTCCATGAATTTTTTTAATTCTTCTTTAATTTCCTGGTTGACCCATTCATTCTTTAGTAGGATGTTCTTTAGCCTCCATGTATTTGAGTTCTTTCTTACTTTCCTCTTGTGACTGAATTCTAGTTTCAAAGCATTGTGGTCTGAAAATAGGCAGGGAATGATCCCAATCTTTTGGTACCGGTTGAGACCTGATTTTTGACCTAGGATATGATCTATTCTGGAGAATGTTCCATGGCACTAGAGAAGAATGTGTATTCTGTTGCTTTGGGATGGAATGTTCTGAATATATCTGTGAAGTCCATTTGGTCCAGTGTGTCATTTAAAGTCTTTATTTCCTTGTTGATCTTTTGCTTAGATGAGCTGTCCATTTCAGTGAGGGGGGTGTTAAAGTCCCCCACTATTATTGTATTGTTGTTGATGTGTTTCTTTGCTTTTGTTATTAATTGCCTTATATAATTGGCTGCTCCCATGTTAGGGGCATAGATATTTACAATTGTTAGATCTTCTTGTTGGATAGACTTTAAGTAGGATATAGTGTCCTTCCTCATCTCTTATTACAGTCTTTGGTTTAAAATCTAATTTGTCTGATATAAGGATTGTCACCCCAGCTTTCTTTTGGTGTCCATTAGCATGGTAAGTGGTTTTCCACCCCCTCACTTTCAATCTGGGGGTGTCTTTGGGTCTAAAATGAGTCTCTTGCAGACAGCATATTGATGGGTCTTGTCTTTTTATCCAATCTGATACCCTGTGTCTTTTGATTGGGGCATTTAGCCCATTTACATTCAGAGTAACTATTGAAAGATATGAATTTAGTGCCATTGTATTGCCTGTAAGGTGACTGTTACTGTATATTGTCTGTGTTCCTTTCTGGTCTCTGCTTTTAGGCTCTTTCTTTGCTTAGAGGACCCCTTTCAATATTTCTTGTAGGGCTGGTTTTGTGTTTGCAAATTCCTTTAGTTTTTGTTTGTCCTGGAAGCTTTTTATCTCTCCTTCTATTTTCTTTTTTTTTTTCTAAAGAATTTATTTATTTGAGAGAGAGAGAGTGAGAGAGAGAGCCCAAGAGTGGGTAGGGTTAGAGGGAGAAGCAGACTCCCTGCTGAGCAGGGAGCCCGATGTGGGACTCGATCCCGGGACTCCAGGATCATGACCTGAGCCGAAGGCAGTCGCTTAACCAACTGAGCCACCCAGGCACCCTCTCCTTCTATTTTCAATGACAGCCTAGCTGGATATAGTATTCTTGGCTGCATATTTTTCTCATTTAGTGCTCTGAATATATCATGCCAGTCCTTTCTGGCCTGCCAGGTCTCTGTGGATAGGTCTGTTGCCAATCTAATGTTTCTACCATTGTAGGTTACAGATCTCTTGTCCCGAGCTGCTTTCAGGATTTTCTCTTTGTCTGTGAGACTTGTAAATTTTACTATTAGATGTCGGGGTGTTGACCTATTTTTATTGATTTTGAGGGGGGGTTCTCTGGGCCTCCTGGATTTTGATGCCTGTTTCCTTCCCCAAATTAGGGAAGTTCTCTGCTATAATTTGCTACAATATACCTTCTGCCCCTCTCACTCTTTCTTCTTCTGGGATCCCGATTATTCTAATATTGTTTCGTCTTATGGTATCGCTTATCTCTCGAATTCTGCCCTCATGATCCAGTACTTGTTTGTCTCTCTTTTTCTCAGTTTCTTTATTTTCCATCATTTGGTCTTCTATATCACTTATTCTCTCTTCTGCCTCATTTATCCTAGCAGTTAGAGCCTCCATTTTTTATTGCACCTCATTAATAGCTTTTTTTATTTCAACTTGGTTAGATTTTATTTCTTTTATTTCTCCAGAAAGGGTTTCTCTAATATCTTCCATGCTTTTTTCAAGGCCAGCTAGTATCTTTAAAATCATCATTCTGAACTCTAGTTCCAACATCTGACTAATGTCCGTATTGATTAGGTCCCTGGCAGTCGGTACTGCCTCTTGTTCTTTTTTTTGAGGTGATTTTTTCTGTCTTGTCATTTTGTCCAGAGGAGAATAGATGAATTAGAGAACAAAATGCTAACAGGATAACAACGTCCCCAGAAAATATACACTAAACAAATCAGAAGAGACCTGAAACTGGGGAAAAGAAAGGGAAAGAAAGAAAAAAAGAAAAAAAAAGATAAAGATAAAGATAAAAACAAACAAGCAGAAACAAAAACAAGGGGCGCCTGGGTGGCTCAGTCATTAAGCATCTGCCTTTGGCTCAGGTCATGATCCCAGAGTCCTGGGATCAAGCCCCACATCGGGCTCCCTGCTCAGCAGGAAGCCTGCTTCTGCTTCTCCCTCTCCCACTCCCCCTGCTTGTGATCCCTCTCTCGTTGTCTCTCTCTCTGTCAAATAAATAAATAAAATCTTAAAACAAAAACAAAAGCAGAATATGATCAAATATGATCAAGCTGGTGCATAGATCAGTGCCACACACTAGATTTTGGGTGTATTCTGGTCTGTTAGAAGAAAGTGCCTCCCAAAATTTTAAGGAAAGAAAAACTTATATATGTACAAAAATAAGGGTTAATACGATGAAGGGATGGAATATGACTGTAAAGATGAAAATTATAAAAGATTTTATAAAAGGAATTGATAAGAGGTTGGTTGAAAAAAGAAAGAAGTGGATTTTTTAAAAAAAAGGGAGAGAATGTGTTCAGGCAGGAGACTAGAACAAAGCCATACACTAGAGCTTTAGGGTATATTTTGGTCTGTTAGAAAAAACTGTATCCTAAAATTTTAAAGAGAGAGCAACATATATATATATGTATATATATATATACACACCAAAAATAAGGTTAACTACTATGAAGGGATAGAATATGACTCTAAAAATGAAAAATAAAAAAGATTTTTTAAAAAAGGGATTGATGTTGGTTGAAAAGGGGAAAAGAAAAATTAAAAAAAAAGTTAAAAAAATTAACTTTGAAAGACTAAAGAATCATGGTAAAAAAGCCGTGAATTCTATGTGCAGTAGTCCCCTAGCGCTGGAGTTCTGCCGTTCTCATTGATCGGTAAACTTGGTCTTGGCTGGCTGTTCTCGCTGATCTTCTGGGGAGGGGCCTGTTGCCATGGTTCCCAAATGTCTTTGCCGGAGGCGGAATTGCCCCGCCCTTGCCCCCTCCCGGCTAAGTCATCTGCTCGCGTTTGCTCTCCGGGGCTTTTGTTCCCTGCGAGCTTTCCGTACAGCTTTGGAGGCGGAGCGTGAAAATGGCGGCCTCCCAATCTCCGCCCCTGAGGAGCCGAGAACTCGGGGCCCGCTCCTCAGTGAGACCCCGGAGAAAAGCCGTCAGTCACTCCCAGCTCCTGGTCTCCGGCCGCACTCCGTGCTCACCCGGCCTGTGACCGCGCGTTTCTATCTCTGGCACCCGACCCGGTCTGGAGTCTCCAAACCCAGCAGATCCCTGTGGTGCACTCCCGCGCGGCTCCTCCCGGGGGAGGAAGGGGAGTCTCCCCGGATCTGCCGCTTGTTGGGTCCCTGCTGGAGGAGCAGTGGCCCGGCTGTGCCGCGGATCACGGTTTATGGCCACCCCGAGCTGAGAGCCCGCGCCTGGGCTCCGCCTCTGCAGCCGGCTTCCCTGCTCCGATACCTGGGAGCTCTGCCGCCCTCAGGCACCCCCGGTCGTTCTGTGACCCCGAGGGTCCTGAGACCACACTGTCCCGGAGGGTTCCACCCCCCGCTTAGCCACCAGAGTGACGTCCCTCGGCGGAGCAGACTTCTAAAAGTTCCGATTTTGTGCTCCGCGGCTCTATCACTTGCCAGAAGCGGCCGACGGAGGCCCCTCCCCCGCCGTCTATCCTCCCGAATATCGCCGCGGATTCACTTCTCCGCACGTCCTACCTTCCAGAAAGTGGTCGCTTTTCTGATGAGAGAGTTGTTGCTCTTCTTTTCTTCGATCTCCTGTTGAGTTTGTAGGTGTTCAGAATGGTTTGATCCCTATCCAGCTGAATTCCTGAGAGGAGACGAAATCCAGGTCTCCTACTCCTCCGCCATCTTGCTCCTCTCAATCCAGGACATTTCTTTTTCCTCTCTTTCTTTCCCTCCTCCTCTTCCCTCTTCTCCCCTCCCTCCACCTCCTCCTTACCCATCTTCTTTTTGAAGAACTCAACTTCAAGTTGAGTTGAATTCCTCAATTCAAGTTTTAGTTGTAACCAAAAGACTCCTGACAAGTATGCTCTCCCATCTCCATTTCCTCACCTGTAAAATGAAGACACGAATGGTACCAATCACCTGCTACACAGGGTTGTTGTGAGATTTACATCAGTGGGTGCCCATAAGCTCTCACACTCACATAGTGAGCGTCAGTAAATGCTACCTATTGTCTTTAAGGAGTTAGAAAAAAACTGAATCCAGAAAAATCTCATCCCCCATCCCAAAAAGAAAGAAAGAGAACAAGACTGCCCCACGCGTAAACCTATAGAGAAAACAAGTTGAGAAAAGAGAAAGCGCCACGTCAGCAACTTCCTCCAGGGAGATGCTCTTTCCTCACTTCTGGTCAGGCGGAGGCTGGGCCAGCAGCAGGGCCTGTCCCAATCTCCTTGGGTGGGAACCAGCGACCCCACCTTCCTCACACACTCCCTCCCACACTCCCTCCTTCCCACAGTTCCCCTCGTCAATGCCAGGTGATGCTGGGCCCCATTCTGTTGGCAACTGCTAGAAATAGCAAGGTTGCCAGGGAGGAGGAGAAAGGGGAGGTGAAGTGGTTGGCAAGACAGAAGTGGCTGATTTTGCAATGCAGTTTGGAGAGAGAGAAAGTAAACTGGGAGAAAGTTAGCCAGGCCTCCTAGCCTCATTCCTGCATTGGTTGTAGGAAGAAAGGGCACTGTGCCTGCACTCAGAAAATGCTCAGTTCAGGCTGCTTTTTTCCCCAGGCAGTTGGGACTCTGATGAAGCCAAGCCAGAGGGCTCTGGGGCTGAGCAAAGTGTTAGCACGAGAGGAGCAACATTCCCACACGAACCCAGGTTGCTGGATTAATCAGCAAAGGTATTATGCAGCTCGCAGGGTCTCTGAGGGGAGGACCAGAGAACAGGTCTCAGAGACTTCCAGTCCAGAACAACGCCCTCACGGTGGGGGCTACCCCAGGGCACAGGCACCATGCATGGCTCACACTGTTGGTAATGGCCACTGGATGCTAGGAACCCCACAACTGTGCCCTAAACGCTTATCCCAAAATGGAGTCCATGCAGCTCAAGTTGCTCGTGTCCTCTTCAGGAGGCCAAGTCTGTCATGGGTGTCCGAATGGCTAAGCCTCGGCTTTATGCCTTGTTGCAAGGGGGTTAGGAAAGCCAGCATTAGCCTTTGACCTTGGGGAGGTGGGACTCATAATGTGGGAAATTTCCCAATCACATGTTGGGGTTTGAAAGGACAACCGTTAGGGATGTGTACATGGTCCCGCAGCATTTCTACAGGTGTGTAGGTGTGCCTATGATGCATCTCCACCTCCCCTTTCCAGCGTGCTTTCATCCTTAAAAATGCATTCAAGCCCCCACTGGCAGCAGGGGCCCAGACCGCTCCCATTTGGGTTCACTCAGCACCTCTGAGTTCCAAATGCAGCTCCAAGTACCATCTGGTCACCCCTTCTTCTTGTGGCTCTGCTCCTTCAAGTCATCGGACCCAGGCCTCTTTCTACCCCTACCCTCCGATATGGAGAGCTGAAACATTTCTCAGAGACATACCAGGCCCTTGGGGAAGGCACTTCCCCTAATGCGACAAAGCAGTTGGCTCTGACTTCTCACATCCTCCCCCCTGAGGACTCACCTCTGGTTTTCCCTCTGCAGAAATAAAGGCCTTGGAAAGTGGCCTCAGAAATGAATTTGGCCACCAAACCTAAAATGCAAGGACAGAAGTAATGTTTTTTAAATCCTGGGTTTTGGTTTGTCCCAAATGAAACCCCATTTTGGGGGACAGAGTTGAAAAATTGCTTTAATAGATTTCTCCTTTAGAAAAGTCTAGAAAGCAGATTAAGGGTGATGCACCAGAGTGGTCCCCGCCTCCCACTTCCAGGTGCCCGTGTCTGTCAGGAGCCCCACAGGCCCGACAAGGGGAGGCAAAACTATGGGTGGAGAATGATTCCCGGGTCTGCTCTTGACCTTCTGGTGATGTTCCTGTGCTGCCTGTGTTTGCACTTGCCCTGCCCGACCCCCCCCCCCCCCCCACCGGCGCACTTCTGCCTGTCACTCCGTGCTTCGGTGTTGAATCAACCAGTAACCCTGTGAATTCTGCTTGAGCCCCCAGGAGGGGCAGCTACTAAACCCAGCTATCTCCCACAACATTCTGTCTAAGAACCCTGTGACTTACTCAGTGGTTTTATATTTATCCGTGTTTGTGAGTTTCCTTTTAGGACAAAGACAATATATCATTTGTTGTGGGGTCCCCAGAAACTGGTAGAGGTTTTTGAGTGGAAAGAAGGAAAAATGGATGGGTGGATGGATGGATGGATGGAATGATGGATGGATGGGCCGACAGATGGAGGGTCCGACCGACACCTGAGCTTTGAGAACAATGGTTGCTGGAGCCAAGCGCCACGAGGGGGCAGTGTGGAGCAGCTTTTCAAGTTCTCCCCGGACTTCCACCAGACCCTGGCTGGCGAGGTTTCTAGAGCTTATTTGGTTCAACATTTTCATTTGCGATAGAAGGAGTTGAGGCCTGAGAGGGTGAAGGCGGCGCCCGGGGACACACAGCTCCTGAGCTGGCCTCGTGAGTGCGTCCAGCATCTTTCCGTCCTGTAAGCCCGGGCGCCCCGTCCCTGGGCTCGGAGGGCCCCGATGTTGCCAGGCCTCCGGCAGGCAGCTCCACGGTCCCTGCAGCCCTTGCCCGAACTGCCCGTCGGCCGGCCGCTGGTGGGGACCCGGCGTCGCTCGGCGGACGCGGACCACTGAGTGCGCCATTCACGGAGGGCCTACCGTGTCCTCCGGCCCCTCAGCGCGGCCCCCACTAAACTCCCTCTTTCCTTATGTCTCTTCCGTCCTTTTGGACCTACATCACCTGGGCTTATATTTCCCAAGAAAGGAAGGCCCCGTGCTCAGAACATGTCCTACACCATGCTTCTCCCCAAATGTACTTCTGTCTACCATGTCCTCTAGCCCTGCGGTTTAATTTCCTCTATCTCGGGGTGGGGGGGGGGGGCGTGTTGGGAGGAATGCTAGTATGGTGATAAAGCTCTCTCCCTCCCCTCCTGGCGGTCCACACATTGTCACAGCAGGCTATGAGGTCTGAGCCTTAGATGGCAGAGGGAGATCTCCAGAGTGCCCACAAAACCTCAGCATTTCCTTTCCATTCATTCGTTCATTCATCTATTTAATTATTCAATTATTAAAAATATTTTTAAGCATCCACTATGTGTCGGGTGCTGAAAAGAAATTCAATCTTACATTTATTACGCCCTTGGGCACTTACGAGCCAGGCACTGTGCTAAAGGCCTGACATTCACTATCTTTACACAAGCCTGTGAGGGAGATGATTATTATTCCCATTTGACAGATGAGGAAACAGAGCTCTAGAGAAATGATGTCACTTGCCCGAGTGAGCTTCAGAACCAGGAGTCAAGCCTTAGAGGCTGCCACCCAAAGGGTCAGGCATTTCCGTTGAAGTTCACTGTTGGGCTTGTGGTTGCTCATGCCCAGGACTCTCCCAGAGTCTGCACCTCCACAGGCAGCTGTGGAGTGGTTAAGCACGTAGCCCCAAGGGATGAGCAAGAGCTGCAGAGACCCCACCCACCCCGCCTGCCCCCAGGGCTGGGTCTCTGTTCACTTAAGTATATTGTATGTTCCAACAAGTTCAATTCTGCAACTGTATATTAATACTCTGTGTGGGACCCAGGATCACCTCAGAGCTGTGGTTCAGAGAAAGGCCCTTCCAGGGTCACTGGATGGGAGTCAGAAACCCAGGTCTGCTTGACCGGGGCCTAACAAGCCATGTGAGCTGGAACCTAGCTCCTCTTGCCACCCTGAGCCCTTCTCCTGCTTCCTCTGTAAACTGGGAGATGTACTACCCCATGCAAACTATACCATGTGCCCCAGAGAGCTGTCCTCAAGATGAGATAAGCGTATGTGTGTGAAAGGAGGTCTTTTCTTGTATAGTCTGCGTGTCCTCATGTCACCTCGAGCTGGACTGTGGCTCTTTGACTGGGTCCCCCGGAAGCCTAGAGCAGTCATTCCTGGCCTTGGGGACTGCACAGGTCAGGATATTGTTTTGTTATAAATCTCCATGAGTTTCTTTTTAAAAATGACTGCCACAAACACTCTGTTCTAAAATAAAAAGAAGTTGAACAAAAAAGTAGGCAGGAAATAACCTCCAATAAAAAGTGGATATATTTAGCCTCGCAAAAGAAACTACATGGTCTCTACTTTTCTCATTTAGCTTTAGATCAGTGGAAACTGAAGCAAGGACTGGCCCCTGAGAGCCGTTGCCAGAGAGTGTGCATGGTTTATAGGGGTGTCCTTCGGCCTCACAGCCGAGCCTTCCCTGGGCAGCGAGAGGCGCACTAACGTCATGGGGCAGTCATGTGCGTTGGGGAACTGAAGGACAGAATAGAAAAATAATGTTCCAGGGAATGTTTTTAATGCATAGTACAAAATAGCATGTGCAGCAGGACTCCCAATCTGTAAAGTACCTGAATGCCTGCCCACAGCCTCAAATGCACAGAAAAAAAAAAAAAAAACAAACAAAAACACCAGAAGGCTGTACAGCAAAATCCCATGGGGTTGTCTCTGCATGGAAGAATGATGACTGGGTTTATTTTCTCTTGAGTGATTTCTTACATTTTCCAAATCTTACTGTTTTGTAACCAGAAACATAGAACGAATAAAGTAGCCAAAGGGGGAAAAGTGGTGCAAGACGAATTATGCCACATGCTGTGTGAGACGCTGGCCTCCTCGGGACCTGGAGAGTTTCAGTGAAGCCACATCCCGGACTGTAGGAGGCTCTTCTGGGCTTGCCCTGGCACCACTCACCTCCTGTCTTTGCTTCTCTTGGGTTGGGCCTGGAGTCTGGCTTGTGGTAGGCGCCCCTTCTGTGTGAGCTGACCGCTTTCCTGACCCAGCTGGCCGGCGTGGCTCTTGGCCAAGGGGGCCACAAAGAAAAGCCACCACCTAAGTGGAGATGGGCCTTTCCTAAACTGCTTTCCTTTCTGAGTTCAAACATTGGTGTTTGAAGCCTTTGATGGTATCTCTCCTGAGAAGGCTGGAGCAAGGTAACCACCAACATTCCTTTTAGGAGTGTAAGCTCCTGTCTTACAGGCAATCTGGCTGCCATTAAAATAAAGACAGGGTTTGGGGAGGATGGGTCTCTTCCCCTTGATTAGGCTTCTTGCTGACGACTGACAGGAGTTACTTCTGGCTAATTTAAGCAAGCAAGAAATGCATTGGAAAGGCTTCTGGTAACTCCCAGTTTGGACAGGAAGATGAGAGCCCACTGATAAAATAGGCAGGACCCAGGCGCCTGGGTGGCTCAGTTGTTTAGTGTCTGCCTTTGGCTCAGGTTATGATCCCAGGGTCCTGGGATTGAGCCCCGCATCAGGCTCTCTGCTCTGCAGGAAGTCTGCTTCTCCCTCTCCCACTCCCCCTGCTTGTGTTCCTGCTCTCACTATCCCTTTCTCTCTGTCAAATAAATAAATAAAATCTTTAAAAAAAAACACACACACACACAAAAAAAAGGCAGGACCCAAGCCATCGGGACCACTGCTGAAGCCCCTGAGCCCTGTCTCTTAGACAGGCCTCAGTCTTCTTACGATTCTGAGTCCGGACATGTTCACTGAGGGGGCTCAGAGCATGGGCCCTGGAGCCAGACTGCCTGCTCTCAGGTCACGTTTACCAGGACCTAAAGCAAATTCTGTGACTTTTCTATGCTTCTGTTTCCACATCTGTAAAATAGAGATAATAAAAGAACCACATGGCATTCGTTATCTTTTGCTGTGAAACAAATTACCCCCAAACCTAGTGGCTTATAACAACAATAAGCATTTATTGCCTCAGTTTCTGTGGGTCAGGTATTCAAGAGCGGCCTAGCTGGGTGACTCTGTCACGAACTCACATGAGGTTCAGTCGCATGTAGGTTGGGGCTATCATATCCGAAGGCTCAGCTGGGGCCGGAAGATCTGTTTCCAAGGGGGCTCACTCATGCGGCTGGCAAGTTGGTGTTAGCTGTTGGCAGGAGGCTTTACTTTCTCCTGAACTGGACTGCTTGAGGATCCTCACAACATGGTGGGTGCCTCCCCCCAGAGCAAGGGATACTGGAGAGAGCCAGACGGAAGGTATGTCCTCTGTACAACCTCACCCACGAAGTCACATCACATCACTTCTGCTCTAGTCACTCATTAGAAGAAAGTAAGTCCAGCCAGTGTGTGAGGGGAAGAAAAGTAGGCCCCACCTTTTGAAGGGAAGTGTATGAAAAAATTTGTAGCCATATTTTATAACCACCACAGTACCCCATAGGATGAAATGAGTTAGTACTAGTAAGTGTTTAAAATAGTACCAGGAATATGGTAACTACCACATAGGTGTTTGATTGCTACGACTACTACGAGTAGTAGTAGTATTGTTAGTATTCTCCCCTACCCACCCTGCCAGTCTGCCTCTTCCTCATGGTCCTCCTTCAAAGTTACCTCAGAGGTGGAGGCAATCCTCCTTGCCTTATTGGCTCCCAAGTTCCCCTCAGGGAAACAGGGTCTGCTTTAGGACTGGTCCTACCCTCTTCATCTGCCTCAGGAAGCAGTCACCCTGGGATTCAACAACAGTGGTCCAGCCTAGCTGGTGAGCACAGCTGCTACAAGACCAATCCTCGCTTTCAGCTCTTCAGGTCCTCAGAGGAGACACCGCAACAAGGGGCTTGAGGAAATTCCCCAGGCAAATGATCGGCTTGGTGAGACACACTCAGGGGGCCTTGTCCAGTTGGTGACAGGGAAGGGGGTGGCCTTCGAGGGCTTGGACAGAAACCATCAACAAGTGGGCAGGTAGGGCCAGCGAGAAGGATCCTTGCTGCCACAAAGCCCACAGACGATGAGGCAGAGCCACAGGGAATTCACGTGCAGGTCGTTCCCTGCAAAGGATGCTCACTGGAGGGGCGCGTGTGAGGGTGCGGCTTGCCAAGCCCAGGCCCTGCCTGCCAGGCCCAGAGCTGCGGCTGCATCGACCCCGGGGAAGGGGTGCCTTTTCCTAACTGTATGCTCAGAGCAGGCACTTTGTCTACTTTACGGGAAGCACTGGGTGTGCTAGCTGTGGGCAGGCCCCCAGATCTTGTTGAAAGATCCCTGCTCTGGGCTCTAGTTCATGCAGACTCCACCACCTGGGGCCAAGGACTGGTCCTTCTTCGGTTCAGTGTTTTCACTTTCCAGTCTCTACTTGGACTTCCTTCTTTTGTCGATAGGTACAGTACGGACTGTGGAGAGGCGCACAAAAGCACGCTCCCTTTCCCAGGTGTGGCCTGCTGTCGGCCGCCTCCCCCTGTGCGTAGTGCCTTGTCTCCCTGGGAACTCTTGGGCCTCCTGGACAAAGGAGCAGGAAGAGCCTTTCTCAGAGCATGAGGTGGCCTTCCCTCCTGCCCCCCCCCACCCTGGCCCCCGCCGCAGCCTGGCTGAGGCTATTACTCAGCTGTGAATGTTCAGAGCAGTTGGGTCTGGGGGGGGGGTGGGGACCCTCCTTGGCAGGATGGGGACAACAGAGGCAGGAGGAAGACTTACAACCTTTACACAGGGACAAGTGCCCTTTGCATTCTGCTCTGGAGTAGATCCTAATTTTGCAGGAGATACCCTGAGCCCCACAAGGACTTACATCTCACACTGGATAGATATAGACAGGTAAACAGGCAGGTGACAGATGGTGGGTAGACTACTCACAGGGAGGTTTACAGAGGAAGCCATGGGCCAGTAAGCATTTTTAGACAAACTTTATAAAATTTTTCCAAAGGAAAATTCAAAAAACCACATGCAGAAAAAGTCCTCTCCTCCTGTCTGGTTAAAAATATAAAATAAACAGGCACAGAAGTCATCCCTCAATGCGGTCTTCCCTTTAGCTCAAAAACTAGACTGTCCATATTTACATTTGGTGGACCCTTGTCTCCCTTTCTATCATTTTATCTAAAGTGGAAGAAGCAAAGGAGCATGATAATAATAGGGTTTTTTTTTAGCCTAATACTCATTTTATTTTTTTATTAAAATAACATTGACTTATAACATGATATTTGTTTCAGGTGTCCAACATAATGATTTGGTATTTGCATACTTGGCCAAATAATCACCACTGTAAGTCTAGTTAACATCCATCACCACACAGTTATAATCTTTTTCTTTTTTCTGGTGAGAACTTTCAAGCTCTGCTCTCTTAGCAACTTTCAAATATGCAATACAATATTGATGACTCTAGTCATCAATGTTGTACATGGTATCCCTATGACTTACTTGTTTTATAACTGGAAGTTTGTACCTCTTGATTGCCTTCACTCATTTACCCACTCCCCAAACCCCCTCCCCTCTGGCAACCACCAATCTGTTCTCTGCGAGTTTTGTTTTGTTTTGCTCATTTGTTTTGTTTTTTAGCTTCCACATATAAGTGAACTTATATGGTATTTGTCTTTCTCTGTCTGACTAATTTCACTTAGCATAATACCCTCAAGGTCCATCCATGTTGTTGCAAATGGTAAGATTTCATTCTTTATGGTGGTGCCTGGGTGGCTCAGTCGTTAAGCATCTGCCTTCGGCTCAGGTCATGATCCCAGAGTCCTGGGATCGAGCCCCGCATCGGGCTCCCTGGTCTGCGGGAAGCCTGCTTCTCCCCCTCCCACTCCCCCTGCTTGTGTTCTCTCTCTCGCTGTGTATCTCTCTCTGTCAAATAAATAAAATCTTTAAAAAAAAAAAATTTCATTCTTTATGGCTGAGAAGTACTCCACTGTGTGTGTGCATGTGTGTGTGTATGTGTGTGTATGTCACATCTTCCTCATCAATTCATCCATTAATGGACACTTAGGTTGTTTTCATATCTTGGCTATTGTAAATGATGCTGCAATGAACATAAGGGTGCATATATCTTTTAAAATTAGCATTTTAATTTTCTTCAAATACCCAGAAGTGGAATTGCCAGATTACATGGTAGCTAGACTCACTAAGAAAAAAAGAGAGAGGGCTCAAATAAATAAAATCAGAAATTAAAGAGAAGTTACAACTGATATCAAAAGGATCATAAGAGGGCGCCTGGGTGGCTCAGATGGTTAAGCGTCTGCCTTCGGCTCGGGTCATGATCCCAGGGTCCTGGGATCGAGTCCCACATCAGGCTCCCCACTCAGCGGGGAGCCTGCTTCTCCCTCTGACCCTCTCCCCTCTCATGCTGTTTCTCTCTCGCTCGCTCTCTAAAAATTAAATAAAATCTTTAAAAAAAAAAGGATGATAGGAGACTGCTATAAACAATTATATGTCAATGTATTGGACAACCTAGAAGAAATAGATACATTCCTAGAAATATACAATTGTCTAAGACTGAATCATGAAGGAGTAGAAAATCTGAATGGACCAATTATTAGTAAGGAGATTGAATCAGTAATCAAAAACCGCCTAGCAAACAAAAGTCCAGTAGCAGAAAGCTTCACCAGTGAATTCTACCAAATATTCAAAGATATAATACCCATCCTTCTCAAACTCTTCCAAAAAAATTGAAGAGGGGGGAAAGCTTCCAAACTCATTTTACAAGGCCAGCATTATCCTGACACCAAAACCAAAGAAGGACACCACAAAAAAAGAAAATTGCAGGACATTATTCCTGATGAACATAGATGCAAAAATCCTCAATAAAATATTAGCAAACCAAACTCAACAATAAATTAAAAGGATCATTCACCATGATCAAGTGGGATTTATTCTAGGGATGCAAGGATGGGTCAACATCCATAAATCAATCAATATGATATACCACATTAACAAAGCAAAGTATAAAAATACATGATCATCTCAATAGATGCAGAAAAAGCACTTGACAAAATTCAACATTCATTTATGATAACAAACTGTCAACAAAGCAGGTATAGAGGGAATGTACCTCACATAATAAAGGTCATATATGCCAAGCCCACAGCTAACATCATCCTCAGTGATGAAGAGCTGAAAGCTTTTCCTGTAACATCAGGAACAAGACAAGGATGCTCTTTCTTGCCACTTCTATTCAACATAGTATTGGAAGCCCTAGCCAGAAAAAAAGAAATAAAAGGCATCCAAATTGAAAAGGAAGAAGTAAAACTGTCACTACTTGCAGATGATATTATTTTATACATAGAAAACCCTAAAGGCTTCACCAAAAATAACTGATAGAACTAATAAACAAATTCAATAAAGTTGCAGGATACAAAATCAATACAAAATAATCCCTTGTGTTTTTATGTACTAACAATGAACTATCAGAAAGAGAAATTAAGAAAACAATTCCAGGGGCGCCTGGGTGGCTCAGTTGGTTAAGCAACTGCCTTTGGCTCAGGTCATGACCCTGGAGTCCTGGGATCGAGTCCCGCATCGGGCTCCCTGCTTGGCAGGGAGTCTGCTTCTCCCTCTGATCCTCCCCCTCTCATGCTCTCTGTCTCCCATTCTCTCTCTCAGATAAATAAATTAAAAAAAAAAATCTTAAAAAAAAAATAAAACAATTCCATTAACAATTACATCAAAAAGAATAAAATATCTAGAAATAAACTTAACCAAGGAGGTGAAAAGCCTATATACACTGAAAACTATAAGACCTTCATGAAGTAAAATGAAGAAGACAGAAATAAATGGAAAGATACTCCATGCTCATGGATTGGAAGAATTAATATTGTTAAAATGCCCATATTACTCAAAGCAATCTACAGATTCAATATAATCTCTATCAAAATTCCCATGGCACATTTCAGAGAAATAGAACAAACAATCCTAAAATTTGTATGGAACCACAAAAGATCCAAATAGCTAAAGCAATCTTGAGAAAAAAGAATGGAGTCATCACGATTTCAAACTACATTGCAAAGTTATAGTAATAATAGTAATTAACAACTCTGAGCAATAAATACCACTCTTGTAATGAGGGCTCAGCCTGCAGTTGCCGGCTGTCTTGATTCTGAGGAACTTGTGAGGTCAGTCCACCCTGATGACTTCACATCCTGTCCCGTGGACCACGGACATTTTATAGCTGTGCCCACCTGGAGCCAGAGCAGCAAGCTGAGTCTCACCTGTGGTTTGGTTAAAGGGATTACAGAGTCTTCCGTGAAATGCCTACGGGGGACAATAATACCATTTCTGGCTTTTGCCACTAGGTGGGACTTTACAACAGATATCAACAGTAAGAGGTATAGCCTGGTGAGGCAACCACCTCTGCTACAGGGATCTTCAACCTCGACACTATTGGCATTTTGTGGCCGGACGATTCTTTGTCGTGGGGACTGTCCTGTGCATTGTACAGTGCCCAGCAGCAGTCCTGGCCTCTCCCCGACCCACTGAATGCCAGTGGCAACCCCCAAGTTGTGATGACCAAAAACGTCTCCCTATGTCTCTGCAGCTGCGGGGGTGGGGGTGGGGTGGGGTGGGGGTGTGTGTGTGTGTGTTGGTGGTTAAGAGCAGGGGCCCTGGGGTCAGACCACTTAAATTTAACTCCCAGTGCCTGTGGCGACTTGATGAGCACCCCATGAATTTAATAATTCATGTGAGCACGCCACAGAATTTATCCTCCAAACCAGGGCAGTTTGAGAGGGAAAGAGGGTTCTAATAATAATTTCATAGCTGGAGACTGTCTCAGCAAACAGGGATGTGTGGTCAGTCCTTTAGTCCATAAACAGTGTTGAGCGCTGGATGACTAGTGTGCTAAGTGCTTTACGTGTAGGAACTTCATTTAATCCCCTTAAGACCTTAAGAGATCAGTACCATTACTATACCCTTTTTATATATGGGAAGACTGAGACTCTAGTGAGTTATATAGTCAGTATTCTTTTTTTTTTTTTAAGATTTTATTTATTTATTTATTTGGGAGAGAGAGAATGAGCAGGGGGAGGGGGAAGGGCAGAGGGAGAGGGAGAAGCCAACACCCTGCTGAGCTGGGAGCCAGACCCCAGGACCCCTGGGATCAGGACTTGAGCCGAAGGCAAACACTAAACCTACTGAGTCACCCCAATGCCTCAGGATTCTGATCTTGGCAGGCGAGTTTCCAAGCCTGTGTTCTTAGCCATGTGCCCACGTGTGCTTGGGTGCCCAGGGAAACACAGGACTACTCAACATCCACTGGACTCCCCATGAACTACTAGCTCTAGGTCATTCACAGTTTCAACCTGAAGCCCACTTAAAAAATTCCGCTTTCAGGGGTTATTGTGATAAAAAGCAGACACACGAAAACCACTGTGGAGCAGGAAATGAGAGTAGCAGTGTCCAGTCTGATTCTCAGTTTTGCAGAGCTCAACAGGTGCCCCCTCCCATGAGGAAGTCACTATGTCTATTTAAGAACGAAACAAAACATTATTTTTTCATTCACCTTTATTGTTTTCCCAGATGGCTACTAAGCTCTTAGGACATGAAGTCTTAGTAAGTCATTTGGACACAGCTGCTTAATAAATGAAACTGTCAGGTATTTCTTTTGGCCTGGGGGTGTCACGAAGGCAATGTAAAAGTAGAAAATTCGGGAAACTTCGCACTCACTGTTTTGCCATTGGAAGAACCTGGAGGGTAATGATAGAGAAGACCTTCTCGCCCTGCCACCCCACGTTGGTTGCTCACTCTGGGGAAACCTATCCTGTCCCCATGGCACACGAGTCTGTGCTAATGGAATCCACCCCCCTACCTCCACCAACCCTGTCTCTCTCCCTCCCCCCCCCCACAGCTCTCTTTACCCTCACGCAAAGAACGAATACACCCTGACCCCAGACAGTTGCCAAATCCCGTATGAGTTCCCTTTCTTTCAACCTCTTGCCCCTTTTCAACAGTGTCAGGAAGCACTCCTGAAGCATCTACAACTTGGATTTCCTCAAGTTTCCAGTTGAACATCTTCCACGGACATGCAATCTGCTCCTCAGGTCAGAGGTCACGCTGTCAACACATGACACAGTGATAAGCAGACTGCATCCCTTCCACAGACAGCACCTCAGGCTGGTGTGCCAAGTCCTGAATAAATACACAGACAGAATGCGGCCCTGGGAGAGGCCTGGGAGTATGGCAAAGGGGAGAGGGGCAGTGGGGGAGGGGCCGGCCAGGGAAGTAGTCACTGGGTCTAGGGTCACAAGCACATTTTTCATTCTCGAACTGCCTAATTGACTGTAACAGAAAACTAGACACTGTGGGGGTGGTGGAAAGACATGGGGCAGGGGACCCAGCTCTTACTACTAACCAGGGGCCACCTTGAACAAGTCACTTCTCACTATGCCTCAGTTTCCTTATATATAAAGGGGACTGGATTGCCCAGTGCTTCTCAAATTGGGGTGTTTGAGACACATTCACAGCCTGTGTGTCTGCCTGAAAATCGTGGAGTGTCTGTCTTTCTGGGGTGCCAAGCTTATTCAAGATTTTTGGGACCCCACTCTTTTTACATGAAAGCATTTTTGTATCCTTGCTTGTTGCTCAAAATGCAAAATGTACATACATTTTTATTATAGAAACTAATAACTGATGACATTTCAGGGGCAATTACTATGTGCCAAGTGTTCATCTCTTTATATGATCCTCACAATTACCCAATGAGATATTTTAGTCCCATTTTATAGACCAAAAAAACCCCTGGGGAACGGAGAAATAAAATAATCTAGCCAAGGTCACATGTTACTAAGCAATGATAAAACAAACGATTCCCTCTCCCCGCTCCCCCAAAAAGGTCTCGGTCCATTGCAGAGTGCTTTGGAATCTACCCCCAGACCCGCAGGGCTTCTCTGATAAGCCTGAACAACATAGATCTCCAAACTGATCTCCAAAGCCCAGCTCTGACACTCCTAAATCAATTTTACTTAAATCGATGGATTAGGGGTTTCACACACAGGATGCCCCTGGAGGATGACAGGAGCTGGGGAGGCCCTGCAGGGGTTCCAGGGGGTTCTCTAGGTGGGCTTTCCCGGCCTCTCAGGCGCTCCCCCAGAGTCCGAGGGCGTGAGGCCCGGGCACCGGCCGCCGCCTAGCCCGGGTGTCTGCAGCCGGGTCGCCTGGCACTTCCTCGTTCCCGCGCGCCCCAGGCTCAGCGCGCAACGCCCAGCGCCGGCGCTCCTGCGGCGGGAGGGGGCCAGAGGGGAGATGTCGCAACCGCCTCCCTCCCTCTTTCCCCGCCTTGGCGCTCAGTCGCCTCCCAGATGAGCGCGCTCGCAGACGGCTGCGGGCCGCCGGGCGCCCGGCATGTCCCCTGAGTGCGCGCAGGCGGCGGGCACAGGGTCCCCGCGCAGCCTGGAGCGGGCCAACCGCACCCGCTTCCCGTTCTTCTCCGACGTCAAGGGCGACCACCGGCTGGTGCTGACCGCTGTGGAGACGGTCGTGCTGGCGCTCATCTTTGCGGTGTCGCTGTTAGGCAACGTGTGCGCCTTGGTGCTGGTGGCGCGCCGTCGGCGCCGCGGCAACACCGCCTGCCTGGTGCTCAACCTGTTCTGCGCAGACCTGCTCTTCACCAGCGCCATCCCGCCCGTGCTGGCCGTGCGATGGACCGAGGCCTGGCTGCTGGGCCCGGTCGCCTGCCACCTGCTCTTCTACGTGATGAGCTTGAGCGGCAGCGTCACCATCCTCACCCTGGCGGCCGTCAGCCTGGAGCGCATGGTGTGCATCGTTCGCCTGCAGCGGGGCATGCGGGGCCTGGGGCGGCGGGCGAGGGCCGCGCTGCTGGCGCTCATCTGGGGCTACTCGGCGCTGGCCGCGCTGCCCCTCTGCGTCTTCTTCCGCGTCGTCGCCCAGCGGCCCTCCGGCCGGGACCAGGTGAGCGCCGGGCTGTGCGCGCCAGGCAGGTGTCTGGGGCGGGCTGGCAGGCGGGGATCCCACGGAAACGATGACCTGGGATAATGAGTAACAAAACAACAGAACAGGAATAGGCGATTTGTTGCGTTTAATCGTGGTGTCACTGTACCGGGTGCTCTGAAGCTTTAGCTCTAAAATTTCACTGCAGCGACGTAGGTCCCGTAAACGCCCTCCAAAACCTTGTAAGTGGAGTCCCCCAAACGCTTGCAAAGTGCACTCTTTATATTGAGGTTAGTGAAATAGCGGCGAGTTTAGGAGCCAGCCAGATGGAACTTCGAGGATCCGGAATGGCTAATCGCATTCGTGTATACCGAAATCTGCTTTCTCGCAGGGTGCTACGGGACTCTTACTAGCACATCCACTTTACATATGAGGAAGCTGAGGCACACAGAGGAATGACTTGCTCAGGGCATCTCATCCTTAGCGCGAGGAGGAGCCGAGATCGTGCTCAGCAGATTCAGCGCGGGCTGGGTAAGGGTCCTGCTTTGAGAACCAGAGGGTAGAGTCAGGGAGAAAGGGCATCGGAGACCCAGGGACCCCAGACCCGATGCTGCCACTAGGGGTGTTGTGATCCTTTCCCGGGGCCTCAGTTTTTCCAAGTGCAAGGCGGAAGGATTAGACTAGACCACAGGATCTCTCCCCGGGGAGCCTGGCATGATGGGTGGCTTCAGAGTATCCTGGGCGCCCGAATGTTCGGCAGATTCCGGACGCTGGCAGATGAGCTTTATTCTGAGCAGTATGCTCAGAGCTGTCATTGGGATCTTTGTGGAGGTCCATGACCTAAAAAAAAAAAAAAAAAAGGTTCTGCGGACAGTTCATGACATTGGCTCGGGTCCACTCCAGTTCGGCAGTCCAGAATCACGGTCCAGAATCGCGGTCCACGTCTGTTCCTGTTGCTGCCCCGCAGCGCTGTTGCGGTTTGTGCGCCGAGATTCAGTCCGGGGCGTGGCACCTGCAGGCCGGCCGGGTGGAGGACAGTGGCCAGCGAGCGTACTAGGTTTTCTGCGCCTCATGGGGAGGGACAGAGAAAGGACATAAGTCTGTACGCCCTTTATAAAGGAAAGCAGGTGTCCTGCTCTGGGCTCAGCCTCTCCGAGGGTCTGCCCTAAGCTGGTTTTCCCCCGCCCCCTCCCTTTCTCTACAACTCACTGGTTTTCTGGCCTGAGCAAAACCATCACAAACCACAGTCCCAAAGAGAGGCCTACCCAGTGACCAGAAGGAAGTTAGAAGGTAGGAAGGCGTGGGAATGAGATGTGACCTGGGGGAAGTCTTCCTGCTACAGAGATGGACACAGTTTGAGCAGAGGATGCCCTCCTGGGTATGTGCTCTGGAGCGTGGACACAGATGTGGGTTTCTCTGGGGGTCTCCCCAGACCAGTCTCTCACACACGCCTTTTAATGGCTTGTGGGGAGAAGTCTGCATCCTGTGTAAGCAGTCTCTCTCTCTCTTTTTTTCTTTTTAACACAAATCAGACCTCCTAATAGTTTATTTTTTGCATGGAACATTGTGGGGTTTTTGTTTGATTGTTTTGTTTTGTTTTAAGGCCTTGAATGACTAATAGACAGGAACCATGTCAGGCCTGTGGCACTTGATCAAAGAGCATGGAAGCCTGTGGCCATGCCCCCTCAAGTGGGGGCCAGGATGGCTGGGCTCAGCTGAGCTAGTGGGGTGCCATCAGCATAGCAGACCAAGGACCCTAACCTAGTGGGCAGGCCTGTCCTCCTCAGCCCAGATGTACTGGAGAATCAAAGTGGGTCACTTAGATGCTTCTAAAATAAGTGAAAGACCAGGCCTCACCCCAGACCGGTTGGATCAGCTGGAGGCTAGGTTTTGCCATTGGCCTTTTGATTTTTTTAAAGTTATTCTCTCACGGAATAACAGTGTTTCTGTATTTTTCACAGACCTTGAGGGACTTTTCCCTGTTTTTTTTTTTTTTTTTTTCTTACAGAAAACAATGACAGTCAGGAAATTAAAGATCAAATAGACTATATCTTCAGGGTATCTTATGTTCCCAGACATGTACCTTGTGCCCTTCCCTTTTACAACTGTTTTAGGTACATTTAGACTTAATTGGCAAATAACGCTAAAAAAAAGTGAGGCTCTTGTCTCTTCCCAGACTAAAACTGCTTGCTTACATGGACACAGGTGGTTGTTTGAGCAAGAAGGCCTTCTCTCAGATGGGGGAGCTTCCCTGTTTTGTCACTCTGTATTTTACCTCTGGTAGGGTGTCTGTGTGGTCGGAGCCTTCGAAAGCACTTCCGGGATGACCAGAGCTGAACTGTGAGGGGCTTCCATGGAGACTTGTGTTGTGGTGGCTTTCCCTCAGTTTCCCTTGGGGTGGGCATGCAGACCTCTCCTTTATAAACGCAGAAACACCTCCTTGGTCATAGAGCCTTTGGAGAGGGATTGGGCAAAGCCACTGGGAGAGCACCTTAGAAGCAGCTCAGAAGGTTGAGGGCTAGGTGAGTTGGTCGCAGGAGCCCTCCTCCCTGAAATTAGGAGAGGGAGGGCAAGGGAGCTTGTAATAGAAAAAAAAACAGATGGTCCTTTTGAACTCCCCATCTTTTTCTTTTCCCCACCACGTGCACCTGCCAACAAGCCAAGGAACAGAAAAACTCCCCTGTTCCTCAAGGGCTTGACCTGAGCATTTAGGAAACAACTCATTTTATAGGTGAGCAAACTGAGGCTCAGGGATGGAAGAAATAAGTTGCAAGAATGAGAAACAGGGGGAAAAAAAAAGAGTGTGGCCATTTAAAAAAAGAGACAGCAAAGGATCTAGGCTAGACGGAATGGAGTCTCACATTTAAAATTAGCAAAAGCTTATTTTCTTAATCCTCTGTTCCCAGCTTCCTGTCTGTAGATTCTGCCCGCCCCTTCCTACTTGGACACTAAATACGGAGGTTTTGGATGGGGGACACTTTCCTACCCAAACCACTGGCTGAGGGAACTCACTAACCCCAAGCACACACTGGCCACCTCCTCTTGAGGAGGGCTAGCCAGGGCAACAGCGCCTCTCAGAGCTTTCTGCCAATCCGAGTGCCCCCCAGTTCCCCAGAACAGCAACATGAGTACCTTTGTCCATTTGGGCAGTGGGTGCCCCGCAGTCCAGGGTGACCAGCCTCCCTCAAACTTCTCTGAGGGGAGGATGAAATGATAGACACGCTAAGAATGATAGATAATTTGTTATTCGGAGTGTGGGCTCTGGAGCCCAGTGTTCCGAGTCTGAATCCCATCTCTGTCATTTAGGGGCTGTGTGACAGAGGCAAGGGGTCCCCACCTCTATACCTTCCTTTCCTCATTTGTAGAACTGGCATGATGTGAGTAGAGCCTTATAGGATTGCCATGGGGACTAGTGTTCAGTGAGCGAACCAACACCTGGTACATACACAGTTAAGCACTCAGGAATTGCCAGCTATTATTAGTTTCCTTATCTTTGGTTATAAATATTTCAAACATTCTTTAAATAGTGTAATTCTTCTGATTGCTGTAAAACAATAGACTGCCATATTTTTTTTTTAAGATTTTATTAATTTGACAGAGAGAGACACAGCGAGAGAGGGAACACAAGCAGGGGGAGCGGGAGAGGGAGAAGCAGGCTTCCCGCTGAGCAGGGAGCCGGAGGCGGGGCTCGATCCCAGGACCCTGAGATCGTGACCTGAGCCGAAGGCGGATGCTTAACAACTGAGCCACCCAGGTGCCCCAATAGACTGCCATTTTAAGAGGGTGGGCACATTCTAGCAACAGAGACATCTCAGCCAGGTCCACTCAGCCTGTTCCAACAGGATTCCTGCCTGTGTGTGCTGTGCCTCTGGCAGGCACTGACCCCCTTTGGCAGGTTGGGGAGACTGTCCACCCCGGCCAGAATGTGCTGCCTATTCATTGCACAAACATTTACCGAGCACCCGCCCCCCTCGCCCCACTGCCCTCACCACGAGTCACATGACCGTGACGGCGTCCTGATCAAGGAGGTGCACGTATTGACAATGCAGATGGTCTCAGACCCTGGCCCAGTTTGGTTCTCGCAGAAACCCTACAAATAGGTGTTCGTATGTTCATTTTCCAAAGGGGGAAATGCTAAAGTCACAGAGCAGACAAGGGATGGAACCAGAATTTAGCCCTGGTCTGTGCTTCTCCCTGCGCCTTTTCCCGCGAGTTCACACTTCCTTAGGAGCCCTCTGTCTTACTGCTCTGCCTGCCCCAATCTCATAGCGGGCCGGAAGGCCGTCGTGTCTCCGCTGAGTGTGAATTGGCTGAGGCGATAAACACAGTTGGCCGGCCTCTGTTACTATTAGAGGATACCTTTAAGATATAAGTGCATCTCTTGCCTTTCTCTTCTGTTGGGAAGCTGGTAGACAAGGGGATATCCACTAGAATTCCCACTTCCTTAAAGTGCTCTCGAAGTCTTTCATTTTGTTTGAAGAGGTGGAAGAGGGAGAATGGTTTACAAAGGGACCCTCAGGGCTACTCGGAGAAGCATGACTAGAGGAGTTGACAAGAAATAGCTGGAATCAGGTGGCATTTGCAAATAAGTCAGCCAGGGTGGAGAAGGGTCCGCATTGAGCAGTGCCTATAGATAGATGCCCCCATCCACAGGGGAGTCTTCTCAGAAGAGAATGAGTGGTATCTCAACTGTGGGTGAAGATGAAAGGCAGTTAGCCAGACATGGATGTGGGGGACTGGAGGGACATTACAGGCAGAGGAAATAGCCCATGTGTTGGCAAGACATGGTGCTGGAAGGAGTGGCAGGGGCCAGCTGGAGAAGGGCCAGGTGTGCCCATGGAGGGAGTTTGGACTTACGAGGTGAGAGATGGTGTGGCCTGGGATGGGTGAGCCAGCGAGACTGAGATACGGGGATGGGGGGGGTGGTTGGATAGCTATTAAGGCAGAGCTTAATGTTTCCCTCTGAGTGGGGAGGGAGGAGGGAGACGGCAGAAAGCCCATACTCTGGTTGCTGGCAGCGTAGGGAACGGCGACTCCATGCCCTGAGTC
The DNA here is from genome assembly GCF_029215605.1 of Mirounga angustirostris. Taxonomy (NCBI): domain Eukaryota; kingdom Metazoa; phylum Chordata; class Mammalia; order Carnivora; family Phocidae; genus Mirounga; species Mirounga angustirostris. Next base: position 121,751,909 of record NW_026991714.1, read on the forward strand.
AGGGATGGCAGGAGGTGCAGCCTTCTGGGGTGGGACATCAGAGCCTGACATGCCTGTGAGGCAGCCTTCAGAGATGTCCTCAGGGCACAGGGGCCAGTCTGGGGTTCAGGAGAAGACAGGGCTGGAGAAAGCATCGGCGTCTTGGAAAAGAAACCATGGAAATGGATGAGATTGCCCAGGAGAGGTAGAGGTTGGGATGGGGGTACAAGTCACACTTAACCACACTTAACACCCTTGTACGTGGCCTCCTGCCTTCATCCCTTCTGGTCCCGACACTGAGCTCCAGCCTCCCCATTCTCCTGACTGAAGCCCCATCCCTCCAGGCACAGTGGACTCAGCCCTCCCCCCCACCCCCAGGATGCCGCTCTCCTCTGGGACTGCGCTTGCCTGTCCCCAGTAGCTCTGGGCACTGCGGCTCGCTGCCCTGTATTGAAGCTTCTTAGCGCTTCTCTCTCTCCCTGAGCACATCAGAGCCCCCTTGAGGGCAGGGGCCTCGCCTTGCCCATCCTCACTGTGGCCTACGGTGATGCAGCCACCAGGGCTCCAGTCAGCAGGTGGTTGAACAAAGCAATTAAAGAACAGTCGCTGACTTGGCCAGCTCTGCTTCTGTAGCTGTAACAAAGCAGAGCTAGCCCTCTGGGTTTTCAAGTTTCCTTTTTAAAATCAGGAAACATTTCAAATGTGCAGAAAAAGTAGAGGGAATATTATAAAATTCACGTCTCCCACCTTCCAGAGCCGACTTACTACCACGCTCCCTCCTAAGTCACAGCCCGGGAGAGAATACCTAGAATCAAAATAATATAAGTCAGACAGATTTTCCCACAAAAACACAATTGTAATACCAGGCCAGCTCTCTGACTGTGCGCCTGGTGCCTGTTGTTAGATTTTTAAATGAGAATAAACACTGCACTTCACCAAGGATACCATATAAAGCTTTCTAAAGAGCATATAAATCCGTCATTCGGTCCACACAGGCCACTTGCACCGTCACTTCGGTCATGCCTGGGGGTGCTGTGCAAAGTTCTTTCCTTACTTCCTTATCACACTCCGTGCTTAGAGCAAGCGCCAGAAATCAGAAGGTAAAGGAGCGTCTTCATCAGAGTCATGAAACTGGGGGAACTTCCTGGATGAGTTCCTTGTTTTTGTTGAAAAACAAAATAGCTGGTTAGGTTTGCTAAACTAGCATGGTAATCTGTGTTTCATGTTTGATGCTCATTTCTTTTAAAAATGGACTTTTATCGCCATTTTTTTTGCTCTTATAAAATAATATAGGAATTCTAGAAAATTCAGATAAGCCAAAAGAACAAAAATAACTTGAGTCCCACCTAGAAACAGACACTTAATTTTCTGGAATGTACCCTGCAGCCTTTTGTCTACGCATATGTGTGTCAGGGTGGGTGGGCATGTGCAGACAGGTGTATATCTGTTCGTTCACACCTACGCATTTTCTTCAGCATCACGGGACTAATACAGGCAGAGTGTTTGGGGATCTACTTCTTTGTTCCTATCGAAGGGAGAACACCTGGCTCTATTGTTATACATTCTACAAAATCATGTTAAGCCTGGAGAGATTTTGGCAGACATTCTGGAGAAGCCTTTTAGAAAGAGGTGGGGGCCTTTGGGGGTTTTAAGAAACAGTTCTGGGGCCTGTTTTTCTGCCCTCCCGGTACCTTTTCCTATCTCAAGTATAGGAATCAGAGACCAAGGCACATTCAGGGCTGGAATCATCTTTTCTGATCGCTGCTCCATCATATTTGCTGGTCTGTGTTGCCCACCGGTGTAGTAGGCTGAGGGCATGGTGGGCAGAGATCATCTCAAAATAATCACCACACTGCCAATACTCAGAAGATCCTTGAAGGACACACATTTCTTTCCAGTGACCACAATGTAGAAAGATCGAATGCACTTTGTCCCCTTGGGTGTGGATGGTGGGGATGGGGATCGAGGGACAAGTTTTTGGAATGACTAGTACATTTGTGAGCCATCTAAACGAGACAGGAAAAGGAAGCAACATTCTCACCCCCCTTTCAAGGTATAAATACCATTAAAGCATTCTTCCCTGCTCGACTTGCCTTAAGAGTTTTCTTGGTAGGTCCCTGGGTTTCTTTTATAACCACTTAGCTCTCTGGAGAAGATATTATATGATTAAAAAGAACTATACTTTTAGTGTCTTAGACTCTTCTTTTAAGAAGATGTTTCCAAGCCTTACTTTTCTCCTCTGTGTAATCGGAAAAATAATAATATGCATTTCAATATGGTTGTTGTGAACATTCAAGGAGATAATGTATGTAAAGTGCTTCCTGGCTTAGAATAAATGCTCAGTGAGTATTTTCTGTTAACACTGAATAGGAAAAGAAGTGCCTATTTGTTTGCATTTTGAGTTTGAGCACCCAATTATGATATATGTGATAAAAGTTCTTTGCCCTTGCTTAGTGTAGCATTCAACACATATGGCCAAATGAATGAATGACGCTACAAATCCTACTACTACAATTCGTTAAGATGCCTTGTCCATCAAACGTCAACAATGTGCTCTTTTTACACAGAATGTGCTCTTGAAAGTCTGCTCTGTGTGTTCAGAAGTGTTTAGGGCAACTTGGTTTCCAAATAGTTTGCTCCTATAGTCAAGCAGGCACGGGAAATTTGTGTTTGGGAGGAGAGACAGACAGACAGACAGATCTCTTTTCATTGACCTATTTATTCTTTGGAGGAAATTGTTGCGGCAGCTCCTAGTAACTATGTAATAATGTCCCCACACGCTTCGAGGTTGGTAATCAGCGTCAAATGCTCGAATTCAGCACAACATACTGACAACAGCAAGGTCACAAACCAGGCCTTTCCGCCCCATGCCAGTGGTTTTCCATCTTACGTGGGGCTGTCGTGTGACCCTCTGCAAGGAGAGACACGTGAGGAGAGAGCTTCCAAGTCTGGGCCCCAGGATTGTCTTGGGGTAAGCTGCGGCTTTCTTTGCGGCAGCTTGACGCATTTTAGACATTTGCACGTCCCCCAAATGAACCCTTAGTGCCTTAACATCGTTTCTGGTGTCTTCAGTGGTCCCAGGGTGACTGCATTGCAACCTCGCGCCTGTTTGTATATGCTTGTGTGCAGCAGGTCATTTCCAATCTAGGGTTGTCATCTGTAGAATGAGGGACTTGGCAGAGAAGGCTCCAGGGCTCTTGGCAGCTCAATCTAAGGAAGTGGGAAGAACACTGGGCCTGAAGTCATGCCCGGGAACTAACTCGAGCTGTTACCAGCATGTGACCCTGAGACCCAGTTGCATCTCCTGGACAATGGGCATAATGGTTGTGGTTATTCTGCGGGTCAGAGAGAAATGATTCGTAGGTGTGTTAGCCTGGGCAGGGGAAGAGATGCTGAGCTTCCTTGTCATCCTAGTTGCGTCTTGGTAACACCCCAGTGTAACAGTTTGGGGCACCCTCCTACTGGGACTGAGCTAAAGTCAAATAAGAAGCCACCATGGAAATGACGTTCTCTTCCTTCTTGTAACTAGGAAATTCTGATTTGCACACTGGTTTGGCCCAGCATTACCGGAGAAATCTCCTGGGATGTGTCATTTGCTACTTTGAACTTCTTGGTGCCGGGATTGCTCATTGTGATCAGCTACTCCAAAATTTTACAGGTATGTGTGCTTCGAGTGCCACAGCTGAACTCCACTGGGCTAGGGATGTTTCAGGTGGAATCAGCCTCCAGGTTGGAAGTTACCTTAGGGTTCACGCCAGTCCAGTCCTGGCTCCCTGCCCAGGTCCACCCTTCTGCAACATGAGGGGCAAGAGTTTGGTATTTAAAAAAAAAAAGTTATATCTTTATGACTGTTATCATTATTTTTATTATTTTGCTGATCACTAAAGCAATGCAAAGCTCATTATAAAAAATTAAAGACATGTAGAAATGTATAACACAGAAATCAAACATCTACTCCCACTGTTAACAGTTCAAAGTACATTTTTGAGGTTAATTTTCTTACAAATTTACCTATATACATACTTTTATGCCATATGTGTGTATATATACATATATATATGATAAACCATATAAAATGGTCAAATATCAACCGTATATCATGGGTCAACCCAATGTTGGTTTGTTTGTTTCAGATTTGAGATAACACTATTTGTAATTTCCTTTTTTGGCTTAACACTAGATTGCAGTATCTTTCCATATTTGTTTTTATATCTCTGCCTCATTTTTTTAATGGCTTCGTGGTCTTCCATACTACGGATGTGACATAATTTATTTTATGGACTTTTGGGTTGAGTCCATTGTTACCCATTACAAACAGTGAGGGAGACTCTATACAACACTATACAAATATAGTGAGGGAGAATGGACACGTCTACAAACTTTTCACTGAAGTATAATATACATCCAGAAAAGCATACCCAGCTCACAAAGTGACCACATTCCTAGAAGCAGCTCCCAGAAACAAAACGAGAAACAGACCATTACCAGAGCCCCTTCCTGTGACTGTCCCATTGCTACCCCACACTCCCAGAGAAGGTGCTTTTCAAAAGTGCGCTGAACAAGGAAGTGATCGCTACCTTCGAAGTGAGTATGTACAGGGACAATGGGAAGGACCTTGCCAGCCTGGCTCCTGCCTCTTTTTTTATTTAAAAGATTTTATTTATTTATTTGACAGAGAGAGACACAGCAAGAGCGGGAACACAAGCAGGGGGAGTGGGAGAGGGAGAAGCAGGCTTCCCGCTGAGCAGGGAGCCCGATAAGGGGCTCGATCCCAGGACCCCGGGATTGTGACCTGAGCCGCAGGCAGACGCCCAGCCGAGGCTCCTGCCTCTTGACGCAGCCCATTCACATGGGCACAGGCAGATGGCGTGTGTTCATGCTCATCTCAGAAGGTTTAATGCAAGAAGTCCTCTTGGAGGTTTATAGTTGTTGAATCTTGGTTTTTACTGCATATTACAGGTCATCTGGCAAACGAACTTATTGAAGTGGGGCTCTGTAGGTCCTGCTGGATATCCAGCCACTTTTATGGCCCTTTCTTTGTAGCTGAGGATCTGTAAACTTCTTAGAGGCTCGGAACCCAAAACCAGGCCAACCTCCATCTGGTTCTGCTAATCCTGGGTCCTGTGGGAGATGGCCTGCCATGCTCTTCTCTAGAGTCTTCCCCACCAGTTGCCTTGTGACCCATAAGTGACACCCAGCCTGGGGCTTTTTCATGAGGCAGCGTCAGGCCTGGAGTTAAGGTCTGTAACATGCTTGTGATGAGGGGCTGGCATGTGTAAATGCTATATCAGTATTAGCTGTTATTACCTTAAAAGAAAGGGAGTAAGGGAAAAAGGAAGATGAATTTAGAATGAATTCTTTAAAAATTATTTAACAAATATTTATGTAGTATTTACAATGTGTCGGGAACGAATTCATTTAATCCTATTAAGAATTACAGATGAGAAAACCAATGCACAGAGAGGCTAAGTAACTTGCCCAAGATCACAGAGCGCATAAGCAGCAGGATCAGGATTTACACTCGGGCAGTCTGGCCCCAGGGTCCCAACACCTTAATTCCTCAGACATTTGTTAAGAAGCTGCTCTATGCGATGTGTTGGCGGGGAGTGGAGATTGGTCAAGAGTGAGCAGGCCACATTCTTGATCCAGAAGGAGCTTTAACCCGCGGCAGACTGTTGAGTGTTGCGCAGATGTAGGAAGTGAATGAGGGGAAGGAGAGAGAAGAGCAAAGGGCCGTGAAAGGCAGACACGGAGACAAGAAAGGGCTCTTTTAATAACCCAGTTTTTGAGTCCTTGCTGTGTGGCCTTTGGCAAGATACTGACTTTCTCTGAACCTCAGCTCCCTCATCTGCGGAATGGCGATGCCTCGGATGGCGTAGGATTGTTGGGAGACAGGTCAGAGATTCCTTGCCCATAGCAGGGGATGAGTAAACCACTTCTGTTGTTACGTGTTAGGCAAGGTAGCCCCTCTGACCCTTCTCTCAGAGCATGCTGGGGAAAGCTACCGTTGAGATTTTGAATAAACCGCAGGGTGCAGATTTGGAGCATGGCAAGAATGAGGAACCAGGAACTGATGCTAGAGCAGGCCTCGCTGGCTGGAGCGGGGCTCCTCCAGGGGCAGTCGCACTCCCCAGTTCCCTGGAGGCCGCCAGGGCTCGGGTCTGCCCCTATGTACTTCACCTCAGACTTCTCAGCCACCTTCTGAGGGAGGATTGACTTATCCCACCGTCTTCCATCTTCCTGTCAGGCCAGGGCCCACGCAGAAACATTCCAGGAGCCCCCAAGGGCCCTGATGATTTGGGGGAGGTGTCCTGGTATTCATCTGCCTCTAAGCTGCAGGTCATCACTTTCCAGATCCATGGCCAGCCTTCAGTTCTTCCCATCACAGACCCCAGGACGGCTCCTGGATGAGACAGAATATGGATCATGACTCACAGTTATGAAACAGTGCTCTGAGTAGTGACTCAAAGATATCAGTTAGAACCCATCGATTCCCTCACATGTTGAGCAAAACTCAAAGCCCTCACCTTAAGACCCCGTGTGATCTGGCTGCCCTCTAACCTCATCTTCTCACCTTCTCTTGTGGCCACATTGGCTGTGGGGCTGTTCCTCACACATGCCAACACACAGCTGCCTCAGGGCCTTTGCACCTATGATTTCCTCTTGTGGATCTCTATCCCCCCAATTTCTGTGCGGGCCACTCCCCCATTCCATAAGGTCTCTGCTCAAAAGGCTCTTCCCCGGAGACCCTCCTCATCATTCTCTAGTCCCTATTACCCTGATTTATTTCTCTTCAGTGCACTTACAACCCCTGTCATGTTCCATTTATGTGGATTTATTTGTAAAGCATCTGTTTGCTCACTAGAATGCAAGCTCCATGAGGGCCGAGACTTTGTTTTGTTTCCTACTTTAGCTCCATGCCTAGCACAGAGCCTGGCTTATTCATTGTAGATACTCAGTAAACCCTGAATGAGTAAGACGCAAACCTTGGCTCACATTGAAAGGGCCTACAGTACCTTCTCCTTTTGGGTGGGAAAATCATTGAACAAGATCACTGAACAAAAAGTCCTAAGACCCAGATTCTAGTCCAAGCTTTATTACTGTGTGACCTTAGGCAAGTCATTTAACTACTGTGGGCCTCAGTTTTGTCTGGAGCTAGATAGGCCTCAGTGGATTGCTTAACACAATAAAATGAGAATGCAGATATGATAAAATTTCGAACAGGCTGCTAGTCTTTTTTTTTTTTTTAAAGATTTTATTTATTTATTTGACAGAGAGAGACAGAGTGAAAGAGGGAACACAAGCAGGGGGAGGGGGAGAGGGAGAAGCAGGCTCCCCGCAGAGCAGGGAGCCCGATGCGGGGCTCGATCCCAGGAACCTGGGATCATGACCTGAGCTGAAGGCAGACGCTCAACGACTGAGCCACCCAGGCGCCGTGGCTGCTAGACTTTAATTGGAAAGAGATCTAGCATTGTGATATTGAAAATCATGCTAATGCAAATATAAGACTTAAAAAAATTTACTTTCCACCCCACTAGCCAAACTTACTATTACCCATTTCCCGGGAGGACTGTGATGTTTGTCCTCACTTTGGACCTGTGGGTTTGCCCGGTGGGTAACTTGGAAGTAGGTAAGCTGCCAGGTGGATGGAGCGTCCACACAGGCCCTCATAACTTGTGTCTCTCTCCCTCCGAAGATACGCATAACTCAGACACACTGGATCAGCTTTTCAGCTGAGATTCTTCTGTCAAGAGCATAACTCTGTAAAATGAACATCAGTGTTATCAGCTATTTTCATAGAGACACAACTAGCAAACCATCTGCAGCCTGAAGACACAAAACTCCACTTGCCACCCCTTTCCCTCTGACTCAATTTCCATGTATGGGCCTGAGAAGTGCCTTCTTAAAGTCACCCTGATCTTTGATTGCTCTAAAGCGGCATCTCTCCTAAAGCACTCTCTAGAACTCCATGGGCTGTTAGATGTTAGAAAAGGGTGTCCCTGATCCCATGAGTTCAGGAAATGATGATGAATCAGTGTCAGGTGGGTCTCTTACTGCAGGACTTCCGAGAGGCTTCATTACACGAATGTACTTTGCGAGTCTCCAGCACAGGAAGAGAGGCAGCGTTGCTAAATCTGACCTCAGACCCCCCCTTTTCCCCCCACAGAGCATCTCTCTGCACTGGTGCTCCATGGGTCTCCTTTGGGGAACGCTGCTCTAACGTCCCTGGCCCGGGCGCTGCTTCTGCCCTACGTACTCAAGGACCGAGAGCAGGCCTCAGCTGGGCTCTTTGCTTCCAGAGCTGCTCTGCGAGCTCAGGCCGGTGGCCTTACCCACCGTCTGCCTTCCCTCCTTCCCCTTCCCTCCTGACTCAAGCATGCTATACATCTTCAGTGGCTTTTTCCAATCAGTACCTTCCCAGGGTAATAGTCTCCCAGTCACTCCCAAGTGCCTTCAGTGCGGCTGTCCCTGCTGGCTGTTGGGGCTTGGTTTACATTTCTCGTTCCCCGTCCTCGGTCTCCATGGAAAGCAGGGTGGGCAGGGCTCCCTTCTTTCTTGCTGACTAGCCAGCACTTGTAAGAGTACGTGGCACCTGGTAGGGGCTCAGTAAATGTTTGCCGAATGAGAGAGTGAGTGTCTAGCTTCAGGTTGGAAAACCCTCCCCTATCTCAGCGCTCACCTGAGAAATGAGCTCCATTTTAGCTAACCATGAAGGTGTTAGGTAGTGAACATGCAACCCCTTCTCTGTGTCTGGCCCTTCCCCAGCTTTGGGGCCTGCTTGCTGGTGATGGAGAGGGAGGTGGGCCCTCTGGAAAGATGGAGTCTATTGTCTGAAGATTCTAATCTGGAGGTTGCTGATTGACCAAGCAGCCCCCAGAGGAGAGCCAACCCCTAGGGCACGAGCTATGTCAGTGGGGACCCGCCTCTCCCTGCACCCACCCTTGGCAACCATGGTGTGGAGGCACAGAGCCGCAGAGGGGTGAGGTGGAGAGAGGTTTCTCTCAGGGCCTTCGGGCACTCACCTGGGTGTGAAGGCAGTGCATCTCAAAAGGACAGTTTACAAAGTGACTCTTTTCAAAGAACTGGGAGAAAATCCCAGATCCGTTGGCCTAAATTAGTAGTCCCCATATTTTAGTCAGCAAGGATCACTGGGGAGTTTGTGAGAAGTTCAGTTTTCTGGGCCCGCTCAGACCCACAGAAGTGAGTATCTGAGAGTGGGCCCAGGCACTTGCCTGGTCATTCTGACAGGGTGGCCACGGACCACATGCCTGGGTGCATCGTCCTCTCTCCTCATAGCCCCACAGTGAAGAGCTCAGACGCCTCCCCCTGAGGTGTGCTTCCCCCCCACCCTTGACCATGAGCCCTGAGCAAGTTACCTCACCTCTCAGAGCCTCCATCTCTTGTCCCCAAAATGGGGCAATGACAGAACCTACCCCATAGGCCTGTTTTAAGGATTAAGGTTAACCCTCAAGTTGGTCGAGCATTGAATTTCTCCTAAAACACACGAAGCATTCTGTGCAATGACAGAGACATTTTGAAGCCTGGGTAGAAGTTAACTCGTCTCGTCATCTAACATGGGGAGGGGAGCAACAAGGAGCCACACTGGATTATAAGGAGCCCATTTTTTCGCACTCCCTGAAAGTAGTGGGAATCATGGGCAGAGGAAATCGTAGCATCAGTCAGTGCTAAAAACAGACCCAACCACTTACCCACTCGGACCGTGAGTCAGCCCGTTTCTCTGTCTGCTCTCAGTCACCGTCAGGCACTTGCTAGAGCCCCAGGCCACAGAAGCCACAAGGCTGCCCAGCCCCTAGGGAGCCTGCAGTCTGCGGGTGGTCAGAGGTAGCCACGATGCGTCAGCAGCGACCACATGGCACAGGGCACGTGGCAAGGGCCACGTGAGTGCCGGAAACAAAGCACGGTGGGATGCCACTTGGGAGAGGAACCAGAAAGCCTTCTTGGTGTGGCTGGCACTAGAGCTTGTGGTCATAGGTCAGGCAGAAGGATTTCCATTGGCGGAAACTGTAGAGGGTAGGAAGGAACTAGTTTAAGATTAAGAGCATGGGCTGGAGTCAGACTGCCCAGGTTTGAAACCCAGTTTTGTGACTGCTTCGCTGGGCACTGTTGGGCAAGTTCTTCAACCTCTTTGAGCCTCAGTTTTCTCATCTGTAAAATGGGGATGATCAAAGTACATCTGTCACAGAATTGTTGGGAGAATGTAAAGAGATAAGCAAGTGATATGTACAGGGCCTGGCACGTAGTAAGTGCTCAATAAATAGGAATGTACATCCACATCACTCAAAAAATATGTCTAAGACACTGTATGAGGGACTCTAGCCTTCTTGGCAGGGTAACGTGGACAGCATAAACGATGAGGCTGCTGTTGAAATCTCCCTATGTGCCCACCCTTGTGAGGGGACTGTCCCCCTCTGTATGAATGGTGTCTGATCTCCATGTAGCCAGTGGTGGGGCCAACAGAGCCCACTGATCAGGGGATCATTCCCAAATGGCCCACACTCCAGGCATCGTGGGCCCTTCCCAGACCAGCTTCATTTTCAGGCTGACTCCTGGCTACAGCTGTCCTAGCAAATGAGCAGCTTCCAGTCGCCGCCACCTTCCACTGACCTCACCTCAGGGGCCTGTGGCAAGACTAGGATCCAGGTCAGTTGCTCCTATGAAGGAAAGGAACCAAATGTGGGAGTTCAGTGCTCCCTTTCCGCCCGGACTGGCCACACCCTCATGCCATCTCCCACTGCCCCCTCTGCCACCCAACAACCTGGAGGGGAGGGGAAACAGACTAGTATGTGTGCTGCCACTTCAACGGGTACCCCTCCCCCTTAAAAAAGGTGAAATAAATAAAACACCCATCAAGAGGGGCCCGGATAAATTCTGGAACAGCCACACTCTAGAACCTCTGCAACCACTGACACAGTAACAAGAATGAGGTGCCTTCTCTTTGGGCTGATATGCGATGAGCACCCATATAAACTGCTAAGCGAAAGAGAAGAAGGGTTAAGAATGAGGTGTGTGGCAGGGTCCCAAGTGTGTGCAAAGCAGAGTGCAGACATCTGTGTTCCCATGGCCGGGCCTGTGTGTGATAGCAGAGCATTCCCAGAAAGACCTACAGGACCCTGGTCACCGGTCTCTTCCAGGGAGTGGAAATGGAGGGCACAGGAGGCCACAGGCCTTATATTTTTAATTTGATCTGCTTCGGTATCATATTGTTTGAGTTTGTACCTTGAACACATACTGCTTTTATACAATTAGTTACTTACCTCTTTCAAAAAAAAAAAAAGAAAGAAAGAAAGAAATACTAAGGAAGATGTGTGTCTTCGTCTGTTTGGGCTGCCATCACAAAATACCACAGACTGGGGGCGCCTGGGTGGCCCAGCTGGTTAAGCGGCTGCCTTCGGCTCAGGTCATGGTCCCAGGGTCCTGGGATCGAGCCCCATGTCCGGCTCCCTGCTCAGTGGGGAGTCTACTTCTCCCTCTGCTTGTGTGCACTCTCTCTCTGACAAATAAATAAATAAAATCTTTTAAAAATAAATAAAAGGCTGAATTAAAAAAAAAAAAACCCACACAGATTGGGTGGCTTGTAAACAACAGAAGTATATCTGCCATAGTTCTGGAGGCTGGAAGTTGAAGACGAGGGAGCCCCCCCTCCAGGCTGCACACTGCCGACTCCTCACTGCCTTCACACGGTGCAAGGGCTGAGGGAGCTGTCCCGGACTCTCGCCTAATGGCACTGATCATGAGGACTTGGTGCCCAGAACCTGATCACGTTCCGAGGGCCCCGCCTCCCAGTGTCACAGCCCTGGGAAGGCCGTAACGTTCCACCATATGAATGTGGGGGGATGCACTTCTGTTCACGTATTTCTCTTCTAGACCATCTAATTCAGCCTTTTCACTTCTCTGCATCAACTCTATTTACAATATGGATGATTTTCTGCCTTCTTTCTGGGGGTGGGGGTCAGCCAGGTGCCCCATTTCCCCAGAGCGTCCTGAGTACAGGCCGCTGAGACAGGTGCTCTCCACACAAAGTTCCAAAGCCAAATTGTCCCAGGGCAGCAGGGATGGCAGATTCCAACGCTGGATGCTTTGCTCCTCCTAAGTCAAAACCCCCCAACATCCTGCAGTAAATCATGGTCTGGCTCTGTTTGGTGTTCCTGCAGATCACGAAGGCGTCAAGGAAAAGGCTCACGGTGAACCTGGCTTACTCAGAGAACCACCATATCCGCGTGTCTCAGCAGGACTTCCGGCTCTTCCGGACCCTCTTCCTGCTCATGATCTCCTTCTTCATTATGTGGAGCCCCATCATCATCACCATCCTCCTCATCTTGATCCAGAACTTCAAGCAAGATCTGGTCATCTGGCCATCCCTCTTCTTCTGGGTGGTGGCCTTCACTTTTGCCAACTCAGCCCTGAACCCCATTCTCTATAATATGTCACTGTTTAGGAATGAATGGAGGAGAATTTTTCGCTGCTTCTTCTACCCGGAAAAGGGAGCCATGTTTACAGATACGTCTGTCAGAAGAAATGATCTGTCTATTATTTCCAACTAATTAAATTTTCTCTATAGGCAGAGTTTATCACCCTCTGGAAGGCCATGATATGTTTTCAAAGGTAGTGAATTTCCAGGACCATCACATCAGTGTAGCCTGCTTTAACAAAATATAACCTATGCAAATATACATTTATAGCACCAGTCAATTAAGGGGTGATCATTCAGTATAACAGTTTTACCCTTTATAAAATGTTTTGCTATGGGCTCCTTTTAAATATGAACTTTTTTTCAGTTTGTTTGTAATATGATTGAGTTGAATAAATTTTTATTTATAACTGTTCAGCAATCACATTTCTTATATGTAAAGCACACCGTGCTGGTTTCTGGAATGATTCTTGGAAATGATCCAGGACCCAGATTTCTCCTTGAAGGGTCACAGCCACTCTAGGTATCCCTCCCCTCCTCCCACCAGACTTGCAAGGCCTTAAGACCATTCACTAATGTCAAGAGCACTTGAGGAACTTCCAAGGAATAATTAAAGCCGACTTTAGTTTTTCACTTATAATAAGAAATGCCATGGACCCCTTTAGGAGAAGCCATGTCATGCAATCAGAGAGGAGATAGGATGATTCAAAACATCGAAAATGAGAGCACAAGAGATTCCCTCCACAAATCCACTTGTCAGGTCTTTCTTAAGGGAGGGACCTATCCTTATGGAGCTTACTTACCTTCTATTCAGGGGAGAGAAGCACTAAACAGAAGTCAGTAGATAATATAAATAGAAGTCAGTAGAGAGTGGAGTAACATCATGAAGAAAATAGGACAGTGATGGCAATTTGGATGGGGTAGGGAGGGGTCTAGGAAGACCTTTCTGGGGGGTGATATTTGGGCCAAAAGGTGAACCACAAGAAAGAGCCAACCATCTGAATCCAGGGGAGCAGGGCTTTGCAGACCTTGCAGACACTGGTCCTGGTGCAAAGGGGTTGGTATACTTGTGGGACAGAAAAAAATTTGGTGTAGGTGAAGCAAACTATTGACTGAGCTTCCTCTATGCTACAAACTGTCCCTGATGCCAGGACAGATGGGTGACCTGCTGGAGCCCATTGATTAAAACCAGAGAAGGTAGAAGGCTGGACTGTGTAGGGTCTGGGAGGCCACATAAGGAGTTTATTCTGTTCAGTGGGCAACCATTGGAGGTTTGCAATTAGAGACTGATATGACCTAATATCTATCTTTAAATATGATCCTGGCTGATGTGCAGGGAATGGACTTTGAGGAGCAGGAATAAAAACAAGACCAGTTAGGCGGCTGCTGAAGTAGAACAAGAGGGAAGTCAGAGCTGGGTGGCCTCAGTGGGGGTGTTGTGAGAAAGGATCTCAGAATCACTCTGAGAAGGCAGAGTAAGCACGATTTACTGATGGACAGGATGTAGAACGTGGGGGAAAGAGAAGATTCGAGGGTGACTCCTGACAGTGGTTAGGTGGCTGGGCAGGCCACAAAAATGGGAACGACTAGAAGAATGGCAGGTAGGAGAACCAAGAGTTTTGTTTGGGGCATACAAATTTGAGATCCTAATGGAAAGTAGGCAGTTGGATGCAGGGATGTGGGACTTGGGCCCACACATACAATGCTAGGAGTCATCAGGTAGTGTTTACAGGTCTATGGTTTTATGAAATATCCCCAGGACAAAGGGACGGGGAGAAGAAACCAGAGCCAAAGAGAACCTGTCACTTGGAGGCTGGGCAATGACTGCAACTCACAGCAGCTTGGGGCCTAGCACGTAGTAGGTGCTCAACGAATCTTTGTTGCAAAGTAAATCAGCGCCACTGGTTGTCATTGTTCACGAGGTTTCTTGAATAGCTTGCTTCTGAAGTAAGATTTATGAGGATCACAAGCTTGAGAACAAGAGGACAGCAGGGATCTTTGGTTCATCTTTAGTTACTAGATTTGTTCATTAAAGCTGTTTTGTGAAGTGATGTGTCGCTATGTTATGGGCGTCTGGGATCATCAAACTGAGGCTGAAGCACCTGGCTCTGACATGAGCGACAGGCAGAGTTTTCCCATATCCAGCTGCCTGTCTCCTCCCTTGCTGTCTCCTCTCTTGCTGCTGGGAAAACACAGCACATCGAAGGGGGGACGCAGGGCACCCATGGCTCCCTGCTATGCCAGCTCACAGGCAGCGATCTCCCCACGCATGAGCCCTTCCCCACTTCCCGACCCATGTCACAGATGTCAGCCTGGCACCGTCGCCAGGATTGCACAGCTCCTAAGGGCTCTCACCGAATCCTCACCGCACCCCATCAGGCAGGTACTGTTTCCCCACATTTCACACGAGTGAGGCTCAGAGAAGACAGATAAGCAGCTCCAAATCACACAGCTAATATGTATCTGACCCGGATTTTGACTTAAAACCAAGACTCTGGTACCAAAGTCTTGATGCCTTTTCCAGATAAAAATGTGATGCTCCTGGGAGCTCCTGGGGAACGAAGGCAAATGACTCTGCATGCGGTGACATACTGAGTTCACGGGGGCCACTGATGGTGTGGACACTGGTGATCCTCCCCAGCCCTGCTACTTCTAATCCCAGCTAGCCCATTCCCGCACTCCAGTGGGAGGTGCCATGATCTCCCCATGGATCTGGTTTCCAGGGGCCCATCTCCTAACTCCCCCAGGGAAGCCCCCAGCCACCTCTCCCTCAACATTTTGGCCATACCTGAACTAAGAAGTGAATTAAGTGCTAGAGACCCTGAAGGGCTGGGGGTGAGCCCACCATCCCACCTTCCTCATGGACCTTGGGTCAACTGAGGCCTTGAGCTTGCTGGCCTGGCCTAGCCAATACTCACCTCCTCTTTTGGTCGGCAGTGACTTGCCCAGGCTTGTAGTTAAGGCCCTTTCTCGGTTAATGGGGAAGCCCCCCTTCCGGGAAGTCAGGAGAAGCCACAGTCATTAATAATGGAGATTAGGCACCAGAAAAGACCAGAAGTCACAAAGAGCAGGGAGAGAGGAGCCCCTCCTGGTATATAAGAGCACACCCTACCCCGCCATCTACAGGATTTGTCACGTTGACATAGATGCAGCGCAAAGAAAAACCCAGATCATAGGAAACGGGTGACTACATTTTAATAAATCAAAGTCTGGAATCCTAAGCCTTAAACAATTGCTTAGAAAATTCCAGAAAAGACCGTCATTTGGGTGCAGATTCACTTATCCCCACATATATTTTTATGTGTACTGAGGTTCCATGTTTGCGGAGGGGAGGGGAGCAGAGCAGGGCAAACTAAACTCCTAAGATCAGATCGAGTTGAAGGCTGCATGAATTGATGGGAACTTCTCCAATGAAACTCCATGTTGCTACAAAATGGTTTGTTCTGATCTGCCATCACAGTAACCTGAAATAGAGGAAACAGTCATCGAAGACAGAAAGCTGGACCCATTGTTCAATGTACACAGCGAATATCATGATGGCCTTAGGGCTTGGCTGTGTCCAAACGTGTCTTGTAAGGTCACAGCTAGATGTGGCTGTGATTCAGAGACATCCTCCAGGCTCTTCCGGAGACCCTTTGAATCTCTCTGGGGGCAAGAGAGGGTCCAAGAGCGTAGGATCTGCTTTCTGAAAGTTCTCCTTTGGCTTGTCTTAAATTTGCCTCACTGCATTTCGAAGGATCGGGGGCACATGCTCCTATTTCGGGAAGTGGGGGCCAAATCAGCCTGGCCTCGGCCTCTGTGTGGGTGGCTTTATGGAATGTTCACTGTGTCCTGTGCCAGGTGTCACCAGGCAGTGCCACAGGGGGCTTCGGGAACACAGAACAACCTTGGTTTGCATCCAGCTCAGCTAACCGTGGGAGAGCTTGGGCAACCTATGTGATCTTTCTTAGCCTGCGTTTTCTCATCGGTAGAACGGGGATAATGAGAGTATGTACTTCATAAGGTTCTCTGAGGCCTGAGGCGGGTAATGCAGGTAAACGGCATGGCGTGGGGCCTGGTTATGGTGAGATCCTCCCCCGCCCTACATTTAGGCTGCCCCCAGGATGAAGCATCAAGACCTTATTTTTTAATGTTTCTGGTTTGGGTTCATATCTGTTGGGTGTCGTGTGGACCAGCTAGTTAGATGACCAATAGAAAAGTTCAGTTTTGTTCTTTTTCTACATTTCAGCATTACCCTATTTGGACTTTGAAACTCTGTTTCCTGTGGGAGTGAGGGAGTGTCCTTTCAAAACAGACTGCACACTTTCCTCCAGAATGTTATTGGTTTTAAAATCAAGATCTGACAAAGGTAACATCTATAAAAAAGATTCAGGGGTTGTTCCAGGGAATCTCAAAAAACATAAGTGAGGAAGACCAGCTAGGCAATTCCACCGTTATTTAGTTCCATATGAGGAAAAGAGCATCTGTTGAAAGGGTTCTGTTTTGAACTTTGCTCTGGCGATGTCTCTCTTTCACTTTTTACACCAACGGCCACGTTTGCTGCCCGGCCCTTCACTGTCGCCACTGAATCTCTGAACAATATGAATTCAGTCAAAATGGCTTTTTGGGCAGTACAGCTGGGGACAAAATCATGTGACCACAGGCCGGGCCTAGGGGAGCAGATAAAAAGGAAGAGCCTGTCCTCTGCAGCTTGACTTAATTAAAAGGGCCAGGG
This sequence comes from Mirounga angustirostris, assembly GCF_029215605.1. Lineage (NCBI taxonomy): Eukaryota > Metazoa > Chordata > Mammalia > Carnivora > Phocidae > Mirounga > Mirounga angustirostris. Next base: position 121,769,032 of record NW_026991714.1, read on the forward strand.
TTTTGGAAAAGGGCTCTTCCCCCCACTCCTTATGAAACAGTACCATGAAAGATCTGGTCAAGAAGGCCCAAGATGGGGCGCCTGTGTGGCTCAGTTGGTTAAGTGTCTGCCTTTGGCTCGGGTCATGATCCCAGGGTCCTGGGCTCGAGTCCCGCATCGGGCTCCCTGCTCCTTGGGAGCCTGCTTCTCCCTCTGCCTCTCTCTCTCTGTCTCTCATGAATAAATAAATAAAATCTTAAAAAAAAAAAAAAAAGAAGGCCCAAGATGGGGCACCTGGGTGGCTCAGTCGGTTAAGCGTCTGCCTTCGGCTCGGGTCATGATCCTGGACTCCCAGGATCAAGTCCCGCATCCGGCTCCCTGCTCGGCGGGGAGTCTGCTTCTCCCTCTACCCTGCCCCCTGCTCATGATAACTCTCCCTCTCTCTCTCTCACACAAACAACTACATAAAATCTTTTAAAAAAAAATTTAAAAAGAAGGACCAGGATGGCTCCCATGGGGCTTCTCAGACTCCCGTTTTCTCCCACATGCGGATACAGTGCCTCTCGTTGGCCCCCCGCCGCCCACTCACCGTTGTGAACGATCAGTCTGTACTGCCTGGCCAGGCACAGCTCGTCCTGCCTCTGCCGCACGATCTTCTGCACGTCCGGGGGCAGGCCGTGGGGGTCGCGGGCAAACACGAAGGAGTAGCTGTCGGCACAGGTGCCGTCGAGGTTCAGGAGGCGGCAGGAGTACTGCACGGCGTAGGTGTCGTAGTCCGTGTCGATGATCCAGTGGTCATCGTCTGCAAGCCAGAAAGCCACAGAGCCATGCCTCTCCCTCGGCAGGCTCAGGCGTCAGGGAAGCAGCAGCTCGCGAAACCAGCGCCTTCCTGAAACTGGTTTCGTTTCTTTAGGAAGCAGGAGGCTACAGGGAATCCCGATGGCTTTCATAAAATTGGGAGGCCAAGAACGGACCTTGTCCTCCCTCACAGAAAAGAATCCTGGGGTCGGGAGGTGGTGGGGGCGGGGGGAGACCTCGTTCACTTCAATGATCATCTCTTACCCTGACAATAAATGTGCTGGTATCTGTCCAAAGAACAACAGAGAATGTGAGCCCGTTGAAACCATGAAATAGACCTTTCTGCATCTGTTCTCCAGCAATGCGTGTGCCTTTGTGGCTGACGTCTGGTGGCCGCCAGCTTCTATCTCGCTGCCCTGCTGTCCCTCGATCCCCTGGAGGATGCCACTCTGATGATCTGCTTCACGGCTACTCTGCTCCACCCTAATTCTGGCTTAGTCACCTGACTCCCTTCTCTGCACTGGCGAAAGAGAGTAGTTTTTGTGTCGAGGGTACAAAAGGCCCACCCTCTGCTTCACATAGTCTTCTTTCTTAGAGCTTGTACTTTTCAGATCTCCCCAGACAGAGGCAGAGCTGAGTCCCTGAAGAATTCAGATTTCATTTATTCCTGAGGCTGGGAGGTAGGCCAGGAAGACGTGTACGCAAAGATGGCATAAATGTTAACAAAGGCAGGATGAGAAAAAACATTAATAAGAACATACGCTGGAGAGATTGACCCTGGAGAAACAACAATGCTCAAGGGTATCCAAACACCTTACACTTGATAAAAAGTGGCACATCTCTACTTGATTTAATGTTCTCATCGACACGGAACCATGGCTAGGACCTTCTGAGCACTCAATTATGTATCAGTCACCATGTAGACAGGTTCCATGTTTTCTCAATTATTCCTCACATCTACCCAAAAGTGCACGCTGTTATTTCTATCTTACCGATGAGGAAACCAAGGCACAGAGAAACTAAATAATTTACTCAAGGTCACAAAGAGCAGGACAGAACCGGAGCCCACATGCCTAATGTCTCCACCACACTGTCTCCAGGCAGTAGGTAAGTTGTGGGGAGAGGGGACAAGAAACAAGAAACAAAAAGCCTCTATGCTTCCATCTCATGCCCAGGCCATGAAGCGGGTGATGGTCTCCGCTGTGTTGGTTCCATGAGGGAGGAATGCAGAGGAACCTGGGTCCCCCAGCTTCAGACAGCATAAGGGAGGACTCTCTTGCCCACCCTAAGTCACCTCTTGGTTCTGAGAACCCCCAGAGTGCCAGCCGAGGAGGGGCTCAGCCTGAACTCAGGCCTGCAGGACAGCTGCACGGGAGTGGGTCCTGGAGCCCCGTGTTCGGCTCCCTCCAGGCTCTCCAAGAGGAAGAATGAGCCACCACGGCACTTCCCGGGCTCTCCCACAGGAGAGTGTCAGAGGCCAGAGCTGGGGGCGCCCAGACACATGACTGCTCAGTTATTCATCAGACGGGCCAGGAACAGAAGCCATGGGACCGCCTGCTGGGCCTCACCCTAACCACCGGCTCCCCTCACAGGCTCCTGAGCCTCTGGGCAGTCTTCCTCCTCTGCAAATGAAGTCACTTCTTCCCCGGTGGTGGGGCTCAGTGTGTCTGTCGGAGGCGCCCCAGCAGCCTAACCCCTCAGACACACATGCACTCTTCTTTGAAATGTTACCCCAATTCATGATCAAGGCAGCTATTAGCTCAGCCAATCTGCAGCTTAATTTCCTTTTTCCAAGATTGTTGCCAGAAGTGAATTCTGATGTAAGAACTAAGTAACTTTCGATGCTTGGTTTTAAAGAAAATTGACTACCGTTCTTGACTTTAAAAGAAAGGCCTAAGTTGGTTTGGTTTATCTCCAGGCTCTTTTTGGCTAAAAAGTTCAAAGACAACAAAGAATATAAATCCTAACAATCTTTACTAGCCTCTCCCTCCTGAGATGAGATGAACAGCCTGAGCGCCACTCGAAAGGGTGAACTTGGTCCTCCAAACTCCAAATTCTTTGGATTGAATTATCTAGAGCAGTTTCTTAAGCTTCATTGTGCAGAAGGAGCATTCCTAAGGACCACAGCAAACCTACAGACTCTGGGGCCCCACCCCAGAGTAATTTGTAATTCATTATCAGAAAAGCGTACCTTTCACGCTAAATGAATCATTCTAGCAAGTTTTGCTACATTACTTGAAATAATTGTTACTACTCACCTGGGAGTTGGAACCCCTGGCTTTTGACACTGGCCCCCATAAACTTGTATGACCATGGGCACATCACTACCTTCTCTTGGTCTCAGTTTATTCATCTGTATATTGAACCCCCTTCGTAGGGTTGACTCTCCATCTCTAAGATCCCATGATATGTCCCCCCTGGCCTAGCTTATTGTCTGGGCACCAAAGAGATTCCAGATTTGAAACTTAAGAGAAATGGAAAGAAAGTAGAAAGGGCATGTAAATGTCGTGTTCTTATGATCAGCCCAAACTGTAGGGTGCTTTTCTGAGAGTCTTCAACACCCTGTCCCCCATCTGAGTTTTGGTGCTTAGAAGAAGGGAAGAGGTCGGTGCCACCCAGAACGCTATGCCTGGCTCAGTATCTCAGCATCTGCCGGCAGGACACTCGGGAGCCAACCCCATGCACAATGCTCCCTACATCCTTGGATGAGGGTCTCTCCGCCTCCGCTGGGGGTGTCCCAGTAATCAAGCTGCCCCAGGGATCCAGCCCAATGAAATGGAGGAAATACAAAACCAGGTTGAGTGGTGATGTGGGCTGGGTCTTGGGGAGGTGGGATGTCTGAGCATGGAGAAGACACACCTTGGCACAATGGCTGGACATGAAAATGGCAGAAGGAGGTCACCTGACAAGCACAAAGGTCCTTTTGAGCTTGGGCCCGGTTTTTGGAGCTGAAGGTGAAAAGTGGGCGGGAAGGGGCCTCACTAGTCCCGTCTCACCTCCCTAACCTCAGGCTCTGCTGACAGTTCCTGCCAGGCACGCACCATTCTTTTCCAGGCTGCCACCGGAGAAGAAACCCAGCAAATTGGTCAGGTATGACCCCCATCCCCTGAGACGGTTCCACTGAACTGACTACTCACTTCCTTTCTGGAGGAAGGACGCTAGGCCCCAATACTTCATCTTGAACTTAGCGGGGTCCTCCGTGTCTGTGAAGGTGCCCACCATGTCTGCACACACTTCCCAGTTACTGCAAAAGCCAAGGAGATCCTGAGCCAGGCCGGCAAAGGGCTTCCTTCCTCCATCTCACCCTGATGCTCCCCTCCCTCCCCAGTCTGGTTTGGTGCTCAGCCAGGGGTTGGGGAGGGGGGGGGGGTCTGACTTCAAAAGACGGACTCGGCCCTTGGCCGTGGCGCTCATCTGGCCATTCTCATCCACAGAGAACTCAGCGACGATGTTGTCCTGCAGGAAGAGGCCCTCGGGGTCCTTCTTGGCCATGGCGTACCAGGTCCCGGAGAACTGCGAGAGAGGTGCGCGCAGGGTTTGGTGGCCCGGCGTGCACGGCCGGCCGCCAGGAAGGGAGAACGCGGGGGACCCCCGGGCACCGCGGCCACCGGGGCCGCCCGGCAGATACCTACGCGAGCCTTGTCGAAGTTCTTCTTGACTCGGAAGCTGCTCACCCGGCAGTCGTGCTCCGCCCGGGCGCTGCCCAGCACGGCCAGCAGCACGAGCGCCCACACCCACGCCATCGTGCCCGGAGTCCTCCCTGCGGGGACCGCGCGCCGTGAGCGCCTGGCCGCGGCCCCCGCCCCCGGCCCTGCCCGCCCGCGGCCCCCGGCCCTGCCCGCCCGCGGCCCCGGCCCCCGGCCCCCCGCCGCCCTGCCCGCCCGCGGCCCCCGGCCCCCGCCCCCGGCCCTGCCCGCCCGCGGCCCCGGCCCCCGGCCCCCCGCCGCCCTGCCGCCGCTCACCGCCCGGAGCTGCGCGCAAGCCTGGCCGCGGCGTCGGGCGCGCGGGGAGCCAGGGGAGCGAGCGAGCCGCTGGGGCCGGCCGGCCGCTTTATAGCCGGGGCGGGAGGGGGTCGCGCTTTCGTAACGGCGGGGGTGAAAGACCGAGGGGAGGCGCCGGGCCGGCCGGCCAGCACTTGCATAACGCGCCCTGACTCACCGCCGCCCGGGCGCAGGGAGGGTCCGCTTGGGCGGGAGCCGCACGTCCAGGGCCGCCGCGGCCGAGCCCAGCTCCCCACGGCGCCGAGCCGCGGGAACAAGCCCTGGCCTGGTCCCCCGGCACTCGTGCCAGCGGCCGCCAGCTGCAGCCTGGGGTGGCCTCGGGGCGGGGGGGCGGCTGCTCTGGCCGGAGGCGCGAGTCGGCCTGGCGGGAGGACCGCGCCCTCGCAGAGAGAGGACGCGCGACGCTGGCCGGTGCCTTAGCTCCCGCGCCCCGGCCCTGCCAGGTTGGCCTCTCTGCCCTCGAGGGCCAGTTGTGCGGGGCGGGGCGGGGGGGGGGGGATATTTCGGCCAAGTAGTTTTTCATTTTATAAAGGATTTATTTTACTCTCTTTCAGGAGAGTTGTGGTACCTTCTGGGTCAATATTTGTTCTTTAGTTTCAACATCTTTAGAAGCATTAAAACCCTCCCTGTTAAATATTCTCCAGAAATGAACCCTGGTCAGGGCAGGAAATAACTTTAGCAACCTTGGTGGTCGCCTGTGGACTCTGTGGCACTTCGCTCAAACCACTTGGAAGCGCCTCTATCAATTGTTTATAACGCAATGTGTTTGCAAAGCCACAGTGGAGTTTTGTTTTCCAAACAGCTAAGGTGCGTTCACCTGAGGAGCGGACAAGAGTGGGGAGGTGAACAAAATTCTGTAGTCAATGGTCAGTTGAGTCAAAACGCTGTGACGAGTTATGTTATTTTGCTTACGTGATGGAACAATTTGCTGACCATGTCATTCAGAGTTACAGTTGCTCTAATTGATCAGAGAAGTCACAAGATGCAGCTTTTGACTGAATGACAATCAGTAATTTGGCAAAGAAATAGGCACCTTCCTATAACTCTTTGGACATCTACCTGCCTGGTTCTCTGCTTCCACTTGCCACCTTTCCCTCCGTTCCTGCTTCCCAGTTGAGTCTTTAGGGGGTCTCCGGAGTGCCAAGGATGACGCATTTAACTCCTTCCTGCCCCAGAGCTAGGATAGCCCTGTTTCTGGCCTACCAGCTAACTGGTGAGGCCAGTTTTATCCCAGGATGTGTAATCCCAAATAGCTCCTATAAGAGCTGCTCCTGCAGGGACCATGTGTGGGGATGCACAGTGGTAGCGTCCATGCACCCTAGGTGGGAAATGACCATAGGGCATCTTTCTCCTGTCCAGTGCTTGCATCCCCTCCTCGACATTCCAGAGTCCAGAAGGTCTTCCAGCTTTTCCAACACGTCCAGTGATGGACGGAGAGCTCCTGGCTGAGCCTAATTGCCTTTGGACAGTTATTGCTGCCAGAAAAGTTCTCCCAATAGCCCCCTCCCTTTCATCTATTTCTTCTAGAACGTATTCTGGTGGTCCTTGCACATGCTACATAAATGTTGACTGAATGGAGGGACTTTCAGTGCATCATTATGTTGATTGTTTTTGCAACAACATGTTTTTTCCTTTATGTGTTAGATGCCTAAGACAGGCTGCAACTGTTTCTCCTTCTCTCTCTCTCTTTTTTTAAAAAGATTTTATTTATTTATTTGACACAGAGATCACAAGTAGGCAGACAGGCAGGCAGAGGGAGAGAGAGAAGCAGACTCCCCGATGAACAGGGAGCCCAATGTGGGACTTGATCCCAGGATGCTGGGATCATGACCTGGGCTGAAGGCAGACACTTAACGACTGAGCCACCCAGGTGCCCCTCTCCTTCTCTCTTTAATGATAAATCGTGAACCTTGGTGTCCCAGATACCAGCAAAGAAAAAGTTTATTTTGGCATTCTCTCTCGAATTTCTTCAGGATTACAAATAGGTGAATGCAGGTCAACTGATGTTTTTAACTTCAGTGCTTTGAAATTTTTCCTCATAAAATAATTTTTCGAATATGCATGTATATATGTAATATAAACAGGAAAAAAATGTTCAGTGATTACCTCCATGTGATAGAATTAAGGACATTTGATTTGTACTTTTTGTAATTTCCAAATTTTCCTACAGTGTAACTGTTTAATCAGAAAACAAAACAAATATTCTCGTTGCAAACATTTTTCTCTTTCTAGCAATGAGATTGTTTTAAATGGCATCTTAATGGATGTAATTGTAATTGTATATAATATACACAAAAGTTCATTTTCTGACATATTTCACGAACAGACCGTGATTCATTCATCTTGTTATCTGTCCCTCCTCCAAACTTTTCCATGAGATTTATTGAGACTTACTAGGTGCTCAACTAATAGATATTGACTTATTTTGTCTTACTGAAATTCATCACATTAGGTAAACTTCCAAAAATATTTATTTAAAAAGATTTGGTCAGAGGTCATTGTTTCTAAAATATAATTTCTCGGGGGGCGCCTGGGTGGTTCAGTTGGTTATGCATCTGCCTTCAGCTCAGGTCATGATCCCGGGGTCCTGGGATCGAGCCCCACGTTTGGCTCCCTGTTTCTCTCTCTCTCTCTGGCTCTCCCTCTGCTCATGCTGTCTCTCTTGCTCACTGTCTCTCAAATGAATAAATAAAATATCTTTAAAAATAGGTAATTTCTCAGGATTTAGCACTTGGGGCAGAGGTGGCTAGCTAGTCTTCCACCAAAAAGTCTGCATTCCTCTTCCATGGTGTAGAGTGGTTGGGAAGAGATTTTTCTGCCAGAGGGCACCTCCTCACTTCCTGTAGCTCTCTAAAGCCCCATGCCTAAGTCTGGTGGATGGAATGTGGACAGAAGTGCTGTGTGTCACTCCCAGGCAGGACTTGCAAAAGCTGCCTGTCCCTCTTCTCTCATCTGCCAGCTGGTGGAGCCTCCATCAACCTGGGACCCCACCAGTGACTAACTTTCTGTGAATGAAAAATAAACTTCCATTGGATTAAGCTGCTGCGTTTTTGAGGGGGCCACCTGTAACAGAAGCTGGTGCAGCCTGAACGAACTCAGCAACAAGCGAGTCACTGGCTCCTGGGAAATAGGGAAAGATGTGTTACCCTCATTGAAAGAAGGGCTAAGGCAAGAACTTTATGTCCTTGCCCTCATAAAAATGAAGCATTTCAAACCAGCTCCATTTTGTGCAAACTAGACATTTACATCCACATCCTGACAGAGAGGCCAAGGAAAATGAAAAACAAGGAAATGGGGTAGCATTTATCTTCTGACTACATTTAAAAATGCCAAAATAAATGGTGGGAAAATGAAAAGATTATTCGGCCAGCTTTTTCAGGTACAAAGAGTCAAACTAATTTTTTCAATAAGGTTTCTTTCAGTGATCACAAAGCCACCAGTCAGTGTCCTTAATTTAGGGGAAAATCACATGGATCCCACCGAGTTATTTCTGAGACACCGGGTCACACCCAACAATTAGGCGTGCGCAGAGATTCCTGTGAGCAGATGTGCAAGGTGAAAGAGCCCATTTGCACTTGACTGCTGGGATGTGCCTGAAATCCCTAACTTTAGGGGGTGCCTTTTGGTGATGAGTAATGGTAGGAACGAGAATCTGGCTAAAGTGGAGCCGAAGAGTGAATTCAGTATAATGGTCTGGAGTGCACTCGGTTAATCCAGGACATTGTTAGGTTTGGTTGGTGCTTCAACCTCAGGTTCATGTGGTTGGGTTATAAGCATTGCTTTCTGTAGAAATGGTTAACTGCCGTGGACAATGTTAGCAATGATAGAACTTTAGGCGTTACATGTGTTTATTAGTAGACTATTGAAAAATGTAAATTTGTTAAGCAGAAAGTTTAAGGAAATGAAACCATTCTATGGTACATCTGTAGGCTTTTAAAAAAAGATTTCTTTGAGAGAAAGAGAGAGAGAGAGAGAGCGTGCAGGGGGAAGGGGGAGAGGGAGAGGGAGAGAGAAACCCAAGCAGACTCCGTGCTGAGCATAGAGCCCAGAGCCTAGAGCCCGACGCAGGGCTCAATCTCATGACCCTGAGATCATGACCTGAGCTGAAACCAAGAGTGGGACACCCAACTGACTGTGCCCCCCAGGCGCCCCTCTGTAGGCTTTTAAAAAGAGTTCCTGGAATTTTTAGATTTTTTTTAAATTGGTGTTTAATAACATTTTCTGATATATATATTTTTTCTGATATATATATTAAATTCTTAAAGGAAATGTCTTTGTATATTCTCCTAGAGCAGCTAGTATGATGTCTTGTGCACCTCATGGGTACCCTTTTTAATCTAATCCTATTTAAACCGGCAGTTTTGGGGGTAGGTCGCTATCACTTACTAGCTGTGTGATCTTGAGCTAGTTACTTAATTTCTCCGTGCTTCAATTTCTCACCTGTAAAATACAAACAATAAGAGTACCTACCTCATTGGGTTACTGTAAGAATTAAATGAGATAATATATGTAAGGGTCTTAGAAGAGTACCTGGCACAGATTATATATTATAATGTTAGCTATTCTTATGGTCATTTTTTATTATCAATACCTATGGCTTATATTTCTAAAAATATTCTGAGTTTTCACATTGACCTGGTTATTGTTTCAGAGATGTTTTATCTAAATAAATGATAATCAATGTCTGTAAAATCTTAGAAATGCTGACATAAAAATTAAACAGTGAAGTTCAACAAAGTCAACACATATTGTGTAGTATCAGATATTCATTCTAAGTGGTCTGTTTGAAAATTTAAAAATATATATATTCTTTTCTTACACTTGTTTTTTTCAGTGCCCCGGACTGACAAGCCAGTAAGAGACACAAAGATCTTGTGAGCTCACTCTTGTGAGCCAGAGACTCTGCAAGGACCAGCCCCCAGGAGGAAGGTCAGTGGAGACAAGGGGACTCAGTCAAAGACAAGAGAAGGAGAGAGAGATTTGTGTGCGTGCAACAAGGCAGACTTCCAATATTTCCCTTTAAAAACGATCTCTGTCTTTATAAAATGTCATGCCGTAGGCAAAGTAGTCACCAGCGATCCCTCTGTCTTGCTTGCTTTTTCTAACTGATCAATTGCCTACTTCTGTCAATTGTTGCCTAGAACTGGATCTCACATTTGTCCCTTCCTTTTTTGTTCCCAAGCAACCTCACCCATAGCCTATGAAAATAACCTTTAAAACCTTTGTTTATGAATGCATGAATTTATTACATAAATTATATATGTTCATTGTAGATACTTGAAAAAAAACAGATAAGCAAAAAAGAAGAAGATTAGTGTGTTGAATCCCATCACTTTGGAATAATCACTGTTACCATGTATGTACATACACCTTCATGTATGTGTATGTATGTGGAATCGTATTGCAAAACTATCTTACAATTTATTGCGTATCATAAATATTTCTTCATATAAGTAAATAGACCTTAACAGTAGGATTATTAATAAATGTAGTTTTCTATTCTGTGGATATAATGCTATTTATTTACTCAACCTCCTATTGTTGAAAATCTAGGTTATGTCTAATCTTTCACTTTTATAGTTGTACTTTTGATGAACACCCTGGTAACCGCATTAATCACATACAGTCTTATATTTCTGCAAGATAAATTCATAAAAGCAGAATTTCAGGGTCAAAGCCTATACACATTTTTAGGGTATTTGATAATGAACCAAATGCAATATAGCCTCTTAATCTTATCCCTATGTCCAGTATTTCTTGTCTCCAATTCATCCTTCTAAGCACTACCAGATTAAGTTTGTAGGAAAGGACCCTTATAATGTTTTCTTCCTGCCCCCAAAACTTTCCAGGGTCCAGCCTCAGCCTAGCTTCTGAGGCTCCTGTAATCTGAGCCCAACTCGCCTTTTCAGATTCATCTCTCACTCTTCCCCCTGTTACTCTACACCCCATGTTATTGCTTCTGCTGTTCCTACCACCTGGAACACACTCGATTCCCAACCCCCCATCTCTACCCATTCTAGATATGATCCCTTTTCTGAACTCTCATACCCCTGGGTATAGACCTCACTTCTGGCATTTATCATATTCTGTACCTCGCTCCATGGCTCTTTATGTATTGCTCCCATCTCCCTTCTCCACCACAAGTGCTTGTGAAACCGGAACCAAGACTTACTCATCCCCTGCAACCCCGGAGGACAAGTGTCACAGTCAGGATTGACTCTGTTGTACTGCGGTAATAGACAACCCTCATCTCTGAGAGGCTAAAAACAAGAAGTTTCTTTCTCCCTCATGCTACATGTCCATCTCAAGTCAGCAGGGGGCTCTGTTCCAGGACATCCTCACTCCGAATCTGAAGACCCCTCCATCTGGAACTGATGTGGCAGCGGGGAGAATGGAGAGCCCAGGTTCTTATGCTGGCAATGAATCGTTCTTACCTGGAAGAGACATTTATCACCACAACCCAGAGGCAAAGATCGTCACATGATCTTACTGGGGGAGGAGAGCAGAAAAGAAGGATCTTCCCATATAACTAGGAGGAGAAGAGAATCAGATGAGGGGGAACATGAAGTCTCTACCACAGAAGCTAATATGGCAGCTTGTTTATAATGGACAATCAATAGGCATGTGTTCAAAGAATGAGCAAATCACGAATCTAGAAATAGTTATAAAAACAAAAGAATGGTGACAATAGTAGGCTATATTTCATTTTTATATTAATTTTCATTTCTATAAGTAGAGGAATGTTAACATCTGTGGTTATTTTGTTTTTCCTATTAAGTAGATATCTGCATATGGAACACAGATACGTGTTTTTTCTCTCTCTGTGTACGAGGAAAGCATGGGATTGGGGAATTGTGGGCACACAACATACTTTTGGTAGAACTTGCAGCTGTGCCGTGGTCACACAAAATAACTGAGTAGAAAGTGTCCCAAACTGTTAGAATGTGATGGTCCCCTGGGAGGGGTGACTGGGCTCCTTCCTCTTAGGAGATAAATCAACTCCTTCCTCTTAGGAGATAAATCTCTGCATTATTCTAGTTATAACGAGATGCTAATAGGACGTTATGCAGTTAATAGTACTCTGAAGAGGACCCTCTTGAGACTACACTGAGTGTGACAGAGGAAGGCACAAGAAAAGATATGTGTTTGGCAGGGCTCTTGAGGTGGTAAGTGAACTCAGCTGTAAGAAGCCACATAACTTAACAAATGCCAGTTTGAGTTCAGTTCCCCTGGGAAAACCATGGTTTTTTTTAAAGATTTTATTTATTTATTCATGAGAGAGAGAGAGAGAGAAGCAGAGGGAGAAGCAGACTCCCAAGGAGCAGGGAGCCCGATGTGGGACTCGATCCCAGGACCCTGGGATCATGACCTGAGCCGAAGGCAGACACTTAACCATCTGAGCCACCCAGGTGCCCGGGAAAACCATGTTCTGACCAAGAACCTCTCATTTGCTGACCTAGAACCTACGACCTCAACAGATGTCTTTTTCTTTTCCAATAAGACTATTATCACTCTATCAAGATAAGTTTAGCAAAGTAAATGAAACCCACAGCATTGCTGTCTTTGAAGTGGACTTAAATGTGGGTCTAAGACTAACTTTTAGAGTCCCTGTAATGTGTGTGTTCATTCAGGAGAATCTGCCACAAAGTTTGCAGTTTTATTGAAATGCTAGAAGATCTTGACAAAGTTTGAAATCAGCATTTAAATATTCAAGGAAATTGGTTCATGAAATGTGCTGTGTGACCTATTAGTTGTATAATAGTGTTTAAATATTTGGGAAAATGTGCTTAATCGATGTAAAAGCTTAATAAACTAAACATTAAACACAACTAAGTAGCAGTAAGTGTTTTTCCATGCCTAACCCCCCCGAGACGTTAGAGATCCTAGCAACAGACAAGACAGATTTTAGCCACTAGATTTAACAGACTATATCTTGGAGCAAAAATGCACGGGGCTGGCCATTACTATTCAAAACAAAATCCAAACTAATACGAGTGACAGGAAGACCCAGTTAGCAAGTGCATGGGCTACCTTTTATAATCATGTCTTTTGACAAGGATTATTGTTTACATTGTGGCTTCATTAGGCTTGGATCATGGGCAAATGTTTTGCCATGTTCACCTTTCTAGAACAAGATTAAGGTTTGTTCCTTTAAAACACTCCCGGGGTCAAGCTTTTAAATGAGGGGAATTGAGAGGCGAAGGTTTTAGAAAAAGTAGGCCAGGCAACTTGGATGATCATAGGACTTTTAAGAGAAGGAAAGATTAATATTCCATTTTATGTTGCATTGATGCTAAACCCTTCCATCTCCCCCAAATGCTAATTAAAGTTGCTATATAAATAAGCAGACACTTCCAAGGTCTAATAGTTTCACTTCATATAGCTATCATGAAAAAAATGAGTCAGTGTGATTTTAATGTCCTATCATTAATGGATACATCGATGATTCTCCTTGCTGTGGACAGCAGCCCATGTCCAGTGATTTTTCTGGAATAGTCACCTCGACTTGCCGCTTGCCTGGCTGATCTAAGATGTTCTGAGGATTCTCTGAGGACTTATGAGCTAAGAATGCTTAGGGACGGCATGTCCTGAAGAACTCTTTAATCCTGTGCTCCCTGAATCCTACTCTAAGCCAGACCTTCTGTCACAGCCCAAGAGTGACTGGCAGTTTGGGTTATTATTTTTTTTTTTTTTTGAAAGCTCTGCTAAGCAACTATTCTGCTCCATCTTTGGGGGATCCTGTGAGGTGCCATGTAGGGTTTTCTCAGTGACTTTGACCAGGATGTAGTTCCTTCTGGGCCCTCCATCCGAGGTGGTGCTCTGAGGGTCTCACTTTCTGAACCAGAACAGCAGAGCAAGCCGCACCATGGGTGAGATCAGCCAAGAGGCGGTGGTGAAGTACCTGGAGGACCACCCTCAGTTTGCCAAGGAGTACTTCGCCAAGAGGCTGGGGGAAGCCCCGGGGCCCAGTGGGCCGCTGTCGCCGGCCGAGGAGGGGGCCACGGGCGCCGAGCTGCTGCTGGCCATGCACGAGGAGGCGGCCGGCGCCGAGCCCACGGTGCACCGGGCCCTGCAGAAGGTGGCCTGGCTGCTGCAGGCTGACCGCTGCAGCCTCTTTGCCTGCCGGGCCCGCAATGGCACGCCCGAGGTGGCCTCCTGGCTGCTCGACATCACCCCCACCTCCAGGTTTGAGGACAGTCTGGTGGTACCCGACAAAGAAGTTGTGTTTCCGTTGGACATCGGGATAGTGGGTTGGGTTGCTCACACGAAGAAAGCCGTTAACGTCCCAGATGTACAGAAGGTAGGTGGCTTGATGACAGTGAGGCCGACCGGATGTCTTGGCAGGGTCGTGGAAGTGCCGGTGGGGAGAGCTGGGAGCCAGGGGCCAGGCTGCGGCATTGGTGTGGCTATAACCTGAGGAGTAGGAACAGCGGGAAGAGGATCCCCTAGGCCGAGGGTTGCCCGATTTAGCAAATAAAAATATAAGATGCTCAGTTCAAGTTGGATTTGAGATAAACAATGAGTACGTTTTTAGTGGGTGTCCCTTATAATGTTTGGCATCTTATCGGGCAGACTTAGCTGGGCCGGGTGCATCCCACACCTGCTCCTTACATATCCTCCCTGCTCTGGGAACTTTCCTTCTGAACAGCATGGCAAAGCGGCCCACACTGGTGAGATCAGCAAGATGCCTGATGCTGAGACTTGTGAGCTGCTCCCCACACCTCTCACTCACAACCCTTATTTTTGTTTGTTTTGGGGTTTGTTTTGTTTTGTTTTTTCACTCACAACCCTTTGAGGTCACTCAGTTCTCTGGGACGGCCTGGCTCATAAATGGATTCTTTCACTTACAGACCAAATGTGCAGAAAGAACAAATAATACCATTTGAAAGTTCAGATGTTCACATTTGGATTGTGAAAAATGTAAATTTGGCTGATAAGTGCAATCGACCATCCTAACCCCCATAAGTCAGCTCTAGCGAGAGTCAACTCCAATCACGCAGTATGCTCCTGAGATGAACAGCATACCGAGCAAACACAAGGTGTTGTTATGCGCTTTTAAAAACAACAAAGAAAAAATCACTCTTCTTACCACCACAACGCTTGTTCGTTAAAAAAAAAAATTAAAAAATACAAATAAACAAGGAGGAAATGTAAATCACTCATAATTGCTCCGCTCATCAGTAACCACAGGTACCAGCCTGGGGTTTCTCCCGCTTTTTTTCTACACGCCTGTCCTGCGACTATGATTTTGCTGTTAACTGAAGGGGAGCAGTGGCTTATGATGGAACGGGGTTGATGGGGAGTGTCCCTGAAATGCTTCCCACTTCTGTGCTGAGGTTTACTGGCCGCTTGTGGACGGGGGCAGCTGGTGGCAGGAGGCTAATCCCCTACGTGCCTCCTGAAGCTGATTACAGGACGAGGGCCGCACGGATCCAGAAGGCACAGAAGTTGTCAAACATTAGCAACCCTCTGCAAACAAGCCCAGCACAACCCTCCCGTGCAAGGGTTGCTATCCGCCACCACAGAGTCCTCAGTCCCTTTCTGATCCCTGCATTCAGGGAGCTCAAGCTCGTTTCAGGGAGCTTCTGACGCTGACTGTCACAGCTCCCGTGACTAGACGGATGTGTCCCCTTTAGGCAAAATTCTCCAGACTCCAATTAGGACGTTAGGCCTGCACACCCTGAGATTTTTCTCACGGGAGTATGCTTCTTGCCAGTCCCCAACTGAGGACATCTGCAAAATTACTAGGACTTCAAACTTAAGAAAGGGACATGCAAGTTTTTTTCTGAAAAAAAAAAAAAAATTGTTTAAAGAGATGGGTAAACTGGTTTCTGTTGTAATGCATTATCAATAAGCCCAGTTGGCATTTTGAGAAGAGAGTGATAGCAGAGGCGGCTGGAAAGAGTGGGTGGCCTTGCTGTGTTGCTGTCCATGGTGAGCGTCACTGCGTGGACAGGGCAGTAAATGGAGGTGGGCGGGGGAGGGCCTGTTTTCCCCTTGTCTTTTTTCCTAAGGACTCCTGGCTCTTCTGGGCAGGACAGAGAAGTAGAAGTTGAAGACAGACACCCTCCTCAGCTCAGAGGAGAGACAGGGCCTCATTTGCTTTCCATTTCTACTGCTTCTAAGCATTTTTCTCTTAGGAAGAAAGGAGTGGTGCTTTTCAACTCCAAAGGTACATTAAAATCGAATCTGGAGTTTCAAAAAAAAATACCGTCCAAGACTCAATAGACCAATACACCAGACTTTCAGGGGTTGGGATGCAGGCAATAGTATTTTTAAAAAGCTCCCCAGGTGATTCTAAAATGCAGTCAATATTGAAAAACACTGGTGTGTTGGGTGAGCAGATGCAGGAGGAAAAACTGGATTTCAGAGCAACCAGGGGATCCTCAGTGGCAGGGGCTCTGGAAGTCTTGAGCGGACTCTTCCCTTGGGCAGACAGGAAGCTGAGGTCACAGGGGCTGCATCTATCCTAGAGTCCATGGTATGGTCAGTGAGTGAGAAGGGCTGGACTAGAGGGGGTGTCCTCACTCTGTGTCCAGCACTCTTTCCACCCTCCACCTACCCCCACTTCCCTACAATTTGCCAGACTTGAATCGCTATGGTAAAATCTGCAAAAAGAAAGAAGATGGAAACCAATGTTTGAATGACATTTCTAATTCTCAACTTCTCATTGTATTTGACAATTTCTAAGGCATTTTCACATTCTTAATCTCATTTGATTCTGGCAAAGACCCTGTGAGGAAGGAGGGAGCATATTTTTATGTCCATCCTGTATGTGGAAGAATCTTGTCAAGGTCAATCAGGCAGGATGTGGCAGGTCTGGGACCATAACTTGGGTCTTCTGAGGCCTCCCTCTTTTACCACGCTACTGACCACACGTGGCTTCTCCCTGGTTGGCAATGTGGGCACAGGTGAGGGAAGGAGTTCTCAGACCTAGACAAAGAGGTAGAGCCGGATGGCCCCGACCTTGGGGGTCCATGAAGGTGATAGCCGGGAAGCTAAGGTGTAGGGCGAGACCTCTGGCGTCAGAGAGACCTCGGCGCAGATGCGGGTTTGAGACTAGCTAGGTAACTGTGTGACAGATTGCATTTCTGCACCTGAGACGTGGAGGCAAACCAATATACAGATTAAATGAACATAAAGTGCCTGACTCCTAGTAGGTGCTCAATAAATGACAACTATTATTATATTTATGCCAAGGGGCGTTTGGGGGCTGGGTGTAGGAAGCCAAAAAAAGGGTTGCTGATTATCGCCTCTTTTTAAAACAGGTTAAAGACAGGGAAACTTTTAATAACAGGAAACGGAGAGATATCCTCCTCAGGTTATTTCTTTTTCTATTGGGAAAACTGATTAACTCTATGGGTGGTTCTCATTCTGACTGTGGCTTAAAAGAAAGCCATGGGAGAAATCCTAAGTTTTCAATAATTAACAGAGTGCCTCTAACTCCTGTTCCTCTCTCCTCTCTCTTCCTTCCCTTCTCTCTTTCTGACTCCTGGTCTCAAGGGATAATGGCACTTAATCAGAGTTTAACAACGCTGAGATCAGATGAGGGGCCCAGTCCATCTGCTGCTGTACACAGTGTTCCCCAGATGCCTTCCATGGCTTCTTCGAAGGTCTACCCAGGGGAGTTTGTGAATCCGAGAACTATAGGAATTACTCAAGCAAACTTCACTAGGGATTGTTCGAGCTAGTGAAGCAGAAAGCCTCACCTCACCTGCCCTGTCATCTGACGGATGGTTTTATATAGGGCTTTCAAATATAATAAGCAGCAAGCATTACATTTTGAAATGTATGTCATTTTCTCAAAACAGCCAAATGAACTTAGGAATATTTCCTTGTGTTTAGAATCTAGAATAAAAGAGCATAAAGCTTTGAAGCTGCGACTGAAGTGTGCTTGCCAAGAAACTAGCCCGCCTGACCATCCCATGGTGTGTGCATCTGATCTGGTATTTCGATTATTCACTTAGTGGCCAAGATTGCTGTGTAAATGAAGGTGATCGCAACCCATAATGGGTAATAGATTAGGAGGAAAACGGAATGCGAGCTGCCTTGGGCAAGCAGTGGATGAGGAGAAAGAACCTAACAAAGTCTGAAGGTGTCTTGGCCTAACAGGGAAGATGTTACCCAAGGCAGCGAGAATGGCAGATCAGGTGGTTAGGAAAGAAATGTGGCTCTTGAAGGTGGGGGTGGGGGATGGGGGGATGGCCAGAGACTGGCCCTCAGACAAACGCGGGCTTCCGGGCATAGGACGCCTACATGGGCTGAGAGCATCTAGGTTCTGCAGTGACTGGGATTGGTTATAAAAGCTAGAACTAGAAGCAGAATGGTCATTGCAAAAGAGAACTACTTCTCATCCAGGGAAGCCCAATAAACTCCCAGGAGTCTCTTCCCAGTAATCCTTGAGCACCTACCACGTGCCAGACACTTTTCTAAGTGCTCTGCCCATACTGTATTATTCTATGTGCCGGGACTCTAAACAGTCCATAATATCAGCGTTTATTTCCACAAAGGCTAAGTAGCATGGATCACGTAGCTGGTGAACTGGGGTCTGGTTTTAGCCGGGGAACTCTTGACGCCAGAACCTTCTTCAACATTAGGTGATGCAGCCTCCTAAATAAATAGTTGGTTTGTGTGGGTCCATGCTGGGAAAGGTAGAAAAGAGATCTGGGATAAGGGGCTCCATCTGACTCCCTTAGCATCTCACCACTCCTAAGGGATCCTCCACAGGAGTGATTCACCCACTAAGAGTACAGATTCCTGGGGGAGACAGATGCTACTCTATCTAGGTGGTCAGGATTCAGTGGGCCTGCTGGGAGGTCTGCAAATGTGAGTTTGTCTGCAGGTGTTTGTGAGGCACAGCCCAGGTCTGCTGCCCCAAGCTGAGCTGTGAGCTCTATTGGCCAAGGAGCCCTGCTCCCTGGGTGAGATTCTGGCCCAGAAGTAGCACTGCAGGCTCCCACATTTTTAATTTTGGAAACTGAACAGAGTCCAGCTTCCAGGGGTTCGTGCTAATCTCAGAAGCACCATCAACACAAGGAAATATAAATAATACAACCTATGAAAGGAAAACCCCATTAACTTTGGCCAGTGAGTCTCAGAATCAGGCTGAAAGTTTAGTTCCAACTGAGGGAGACTCAAGTTCAAAGATGAGAGAGTATGAACCATGGAAGGCTGTGTCTACACCCATCTAGAGCAGGCAATCCTCTAGCTTACAGCTAATAAGGACCGCTGTCCTTGACCCTCTGAAGCTCTTCCATTTAGGGACCTTGCCACACTCATCACTCTGCCCTTTCCATGGTTAGGATATTAGAATCATCTCTCACATCTACGGCATGAGGCTTGTATCTGGGAAGATCCACTTCCTCTCTCTCACAGAGAGAGAGAGAGAGAGAGAGAGAGAAACATGTATGAAAGATGTTAGCTTGGTAGAACATTAAAAACTGAGAAGCATTTTGTGCTGGCAAGAGAGGGTCCTCTCACACATGACCAGTGGAAGTAAGATTTCCAACCTTTTATAAAAGTAATCTGTGTAAATAAAAACTGCATACACTTGTGAATCCAGCAAAAGAGATTTCCACTTCGGGGAATCCATCACATAAAAATGAAAGCAAGAATGTTTAGTACAGCACTGTTTTCAGTGGGGAAAATTATAAGCAGACTAAGTCAGTGGAGAATGGTTGAGCAGACCATGGGGCTCCCACACTATGCAGTATTGTGCAAGAATCTAGAGGCTGAATTCACACCCATATGCACGAGTCTGGACGGAAGTCCATAAAGTATCATTATATGATGCAAATATTGTGTGAATTAAAAAATTTTATAAAAAAGAAATATTTTTGTCCAAGAGTTAGAGAAAGGCATACCGGGGCACCCGGGTGGCTCAGTCCATGAAGCGTCTTACTCTTGGTTTCGGCTCAGGTCGTGATCTCAGGGTCCTGGGATGGAGCCTAGTGTTGGGCTCCCCGCTCAGCAAGGAGTCTGCATGCCTCTCTCTCTCTCTCTCTGCCCCTCCCCCTCCCTCCAATCAATCGATCAATCTCTAAAAAATAAGGGGGGAAAAAAGGAGACATACCAAGCTGTTAACACTGGTTCCCTCGAGTAAGTGAGATTAGAAGGAGTTTGAGGAGTCATGTTTTTCCTTATGATGTACCAGTTGTTTGGTTTCACATACATTTTACTCTCGTAATTAGAAAGAAGAGCTCCATGCGCTACACCCGTAATCCCAGCTGTGTGCCGCTTCCCTGCACACCTTCTGTCCATTGTAACCCCATTTCCTCTTAGCATCTCACTTTCCTCTTGGCCGGGACATCACCTCTTTTTTCCCGGCTCTACCGCAGCCTCACCTAGATAGGCCATAGCTCAGGTGGGAGATACTCATCCTAAAACCAGTGAGTTCACTCTGTGCAATCGTAGGATGGGGGTGTGGGTGGGACCGCTGTGCTGGGGCCCTGGTTATCTGCCCAGACGGTTTGGACTAGAGAGAATGGTCTGTTGCCATTCCTAGACCTACATTCCATGGTTCTGTGCTGCTTTGGCAAACGTGTGAATGTGTCTTTCAGAACAGCCATTTCTCTGACTTCATGGACAAACAAACTGGGTATGTCACCAAGAACCTGCTGGCAACTCCGATCGTGATGGGCAAAGAGGTTCTTGCTGTGGTTATGGCAGTTAACAAAGTAAACGCATCTGAATTTTCCAAACAGGATGAGGAGGTAATGCTAACCTTGGGCATCCAGCCGGAGGCTCAGGAAATTTATTTGTTGTTTAATGGAAAGATCTCATACCTAATTTGTTTTTCTCTGCTTCCTGTAGGTCTTTTGCAGGTACCTCAACTTTGTTTCTGTCATCCTAAAGCTTCATCATACCAACTACCTGTACACTGTTGAATCCCGAAGAAGCCAGGTACTAGGAAGGTGACCTTCATCACTCCATGCTTTCCTGTTCTGACAAAGGGACCCAGAGGCAACAAGCCCAGACCCCTCCTATCACTCTTGGGGGTTGAAGGCACATGGAGCCGATTCTCAGACTTTAGTCCCGGCTGTCTTCTCATGGTCATAGTCATGGTCTGCCCCTGCCTCCCCCCTCTACCTCTCTGCTCCTCCATCTGCATGTACAGCTGGCTTGCCTCATCTTTATCCTGGCTAGCCGTGGTTTCTTCTGTGAGAGAATTCTAGTATCATGATCATGATATGAATTCGTCCACACAAAGCTCTTGACAGTTTCTGGTACATATCGAAGCTATTAATCTGAGGAACCAATCACTCTTCTGAAGTCTGTTGCCTCCTTGAGCCAGAGGGATAAGGAACAACATTGGTAATCAGGGTACCTCAGTCTGGGCCACTCTCTAGACGTCAGTTTCTTCATCTGTACAATGGTGGGAGAGGGGTGGGGATGAAGGGCTTCCAACATCCCCTCCTATCCAACTGTCCAGATAAGGTTACCTCTGAGTAGCTCAGGATGTGTGGAAAGAGGCATATGGCTTTCTCCCCAGTGGGGGAATGGCAGGAGCCAGGGCACCACCAATACTGGACCCTCTGCCCAGGGACTGTCTCTGCTTCCAAGGTGAGGTCACTTGCCCTTTGACATGGGGACCAATCATGGCGTACCTCTTTCAGAGACCCTCACCCTTGCACAGGTCTAATCATCCCAGAGAATCTGAATAGTGTGTCAGACACGCACAAGTTCAAAAATGAAAGTGCATTGTTCAGTGATACATGTTCTTTTTACTGGAGACACCTCCTACTTTCTTTTGGCTAATGCTCTACCTCTTCACTGTGTGTTTTGTTCTCAGTGTTTTCTTTTTAATTCCTCCTTCCAGATCCTCATGTGGTCAGCCAACAAAATATTTGAAGAGCTCACAGATGTGGAGCGCCAGTTTCACAAAGCACTCTACACAGTTAGAACATATCTGAATTGTGAGCGGTACTCCATCGGACTGCTGGAAATGACCAAGGAGAAGGTCCTCGTCACTCCATACATTTTGTCTCCCCTCAAATCATCTATACAACACCCATCACATGAAATGTGATCCATTAAAACATGGCTACTATTCACACAATATATATATAATGTTCATTTCTCATCTTGTTTCATTAATTCGGTTGGAGCTCTCCTAGCTCAACATAAGTAATGAATACTATATCATTTATATTGCTTATTCTCCATGTGAATGGAAGTTATTTTTTCAGAGTAACTGTTCTAAGTGGATAAACACGGGACCAGGTGTCAGGAGAGCTGGGCTTCGATCCTGGCTCTGGGACTTGGTGGTTGAGTTTATTGGTTCGGGTGCTTTTGGCTGCAAGGAACATCAGACCCAGTAAGTAATAGCCAGACAGTTATCTCATTTAACAAGAAGTCCCAAGATCGGGCAATTCTAAGACTGGCTCATTCGGAGCTCAGTATAGTCATCAAGGTCCCAGTGGCTTGCTGTTTTCCCCTAGCAAGGTCTCTGCCACCCGCAAGTTGGAGAGGTCTCCTCTTGGGGGTGGCAAGAAAGCTGTTGCAGCTCAAGGCATGACACACAGGACAAAACTGGGAGGCGCCTCCTGCAAATGTCATTTCCATTACCTTTCATCTGAGGGGTGCTCTTCCCCAGAAGCGCCTCCACAGACTTCTCCCCATTCTCTGCTGTCCAGGACTGGCCGTGTGCCTGCCCTCCAACTAATCCCAGGCACCATATATAGGCCACTCAGGGGCTGTGCAGGCCCATCTTCCCTGAGAAAATGACTACCTGATGCCTAAATAAATTGGGATCTGTTAGAGAGGAAGAGGGGGAGAATAGACGTTGAGTAAGGCAGCCCACACTGTTGGCCACTCTGCATGACCTTGGCCACATCTCTTAATCTACTTAGATTTAGTTTAATTATCTATAAAAAGCTGCTAGCTACTGAGTCCCTTTACCTATGTGTCAAGGTAGGTGCTCTGTCTGTATTGTTCATCTAATCCTCACAACCACCCTATAGTATAAATTCTATTACTATCCCTGTTTTACAGATGAAAAAGGCTAAGTGACTTGTTCACAGTCTCAAGTTTGTAAGCAGTATTGCTGGGAATTATAGGTCTTTTTCAGCTCTAAAATTCCAGAATTCTAAATTAACATAGAATACGCAAAGCCGTGAAACTCACAGAAGATATAGGTCACGGAACAGTTCGTTTAATAATATTTAAATATAATTGCTTTCAGGCATTCTACGATGAATGGCCAATCAAGCTGGGAGAAGTCGAGCCTTATAAAGGTCCGAAGACCCCCGATGGCAGAGTAGGTGCCAACATCTTCCTCAGTGATGTGTGTGCATGGCACAGGGTGCCAAGACCAGTGGATAGGAAAGAGCACTGGACAAGGAGCTTGAGGTTCAAGTCTCAGCTCTGCCCAAGCCAGCTGGGTGGCCCTTGCCTAAACTCATTGTTCCACTTCTCAGTTTCCTTTTCTGTATAGCTGGGCTTGGTGAATCAGTAATTCTCAAGAGGAAGGGACACATCAGAGCCCCCTGCCTAGCTTTTTGAGCACCCTGTGCCCAGGCCCTCCTTCAAACCTGCTAGATTGGAAACTCCAGGCAAGGGTTAGATTGGATTTACTTTCCCCTTGCCAGCAAGCTTCAGAGGGCAGGAATGAGGTCTCACCACCGTATTCCCAGCGCACAGGAAAGCGAGGGTACTGGGATGGAATGTGTCCAGGCCTCAGGTTCTTCATCTGCCCAAAGTAGTAGAGAGACTAGTTCTCAAGTCCCTCCCAGCTTTGACGAAGTAACTGCTGAATCCTGTTCCTGAGACACCTGTTCCGATCAGCCAGTGCTGGAAGGTGGGAAGTGTTCAGTGCACAGTGGGGAAGGGAACACACTGACGGAGGTTGAGAAATTACATGCTTTGTTCCACTACAGTTATCAGCCAGATATTTCTGGACAATAGAAAGGGATCAGTTAAAAGTAAAACAAGATTCCTTTGAAAGCTGTCTGGATAAATTCCACTTTTAAAATTTAGCTCCACAGGCTTGTTCATGTAGATAAATAGCCACTAGTATTTCTAGATGTATTGCAAGCTTGTAATCAGGACATGAGTAATTAGGTGGTACTTATGCAGAGCAATGTGGTTAGAAAATAAGGTACAATTAAATGAGCTTTAAAGTACCAGTTCTGCTGATGAGAAGTGTTTTCTTTGGGAAATAAGATTGTTCTCATAATCTCTTTCCTCTTAGGAAGTCATCTTTTACAAAATCATCGATTACATTTTACATGGAAAAGAAGAGATCAAAGTGATCCCGTGAGTACTGTCCTGAGGTGGCAGGAGTTGCCCTTTTGTTTTTGCCCACGTTGCATTTCTCTGTGTGGCAATGATTCTCTTTCTTCTAATCTTCCTCAAGGACACCCCCTACAGACCACTGGACTCTTGTTAGCGGGTTGCCAACATACGTTGCCGAAAATGGATTTGTAAGTTCCTATTCAAATCTTGAATAGTATTGGATGAAACTCTTATTTGTTATGGGATGGGAACAGTTGTGAAAGTAAAATGCAGGAGGGAAGAGTGACATGCCTGCACAGGACGTGGGAGAGAGGAATCTTGGCAGTTGAAAGGAGGTTAACTAGAGACTTCCAAACTCTACACGAAAATATTTAGTCAACATGAGAAAGATCCATCCGTCCCCCCAACTTCTTATTCAGCAGTCATGCAAATTTCAGATGTCCTTTGAAAGTCTGTGGCTAGGATTCGTGTTGGGTTTAATTAGATCTCAAGTATAGTTACTTTGGCCAAAACTTCCAAAGCATGAGAAATTACTGACAAAAGACAAAAATGTGTAAATGGAGAACTTTGCCATGCAGAATGAGGGAGTTGATTAAGGAAGTAAAGAGTTTTGCCCTGGTCTGTGGCGGGGGGTGGGGGGGCGGTGGGGGGTTGGTGGTGTGTGTGTGTGTGTGTGTGTGTGTAAAGATAGGAGGCCAGGTCTGGCGAATAGAGGTCAGGTGTGGGTAGACAAGAAACAAGAGGTCTCTGGTAGGTCCCATAGGTCTCCAGGCCAGAGAACTAGAGTCACCATAACTTCCCCACTCCTCTACCATACTCTCCTTCCTTCTCTTGGAAGATATCTCTCCCTTGTTGGGCTTCTCCACCATCTGTGTCATCTCTTGGCATCAAGATTCCTCCCTGCAAGAGAGTTCAGTGCTTCCCACATTTATGTTGGCATTTTCCGATCTTCCGCTTTGCAAATCCAAGTTTCTGTAATGTATTTATAGCACTTATTTGCATATTTGGTTTTTCTTTAGTGTTGTCCTTGTATTGTTGGCAGTGTTCATTCATCCTCATTATTTAGTAAACGGGCATGTAAATTATAGTGACTAATAGAGTCACTCAAGGGTCAGAGAGAAGGGGAAACAAAACCTAGGTTAGCTCCCGTTTTCCTCTACTGGCACAAATTGGTCTCTGCTTAGTGTGAAAATTGCTGGGTTTGGAATGGTAGCAGAGTGAGGAAAATTCTGGATGTGGCTGAAGGATCTTCCTATGTCAGGGGGCTTTACTTGGGGGTTCCCAGGAGGCCTAAACCCTGGACTCACTGGTTACAGGACCAGGGGGCCTCGAACAGGTGGCATGATCCCTTTCTCTAGTGTAGAGACTTGCCAAAGGGGAAGAAAAGAGAAAGAAGAGAAAAAACAAGCTTATTTCTTTTAGGAATAAACAGCACTATGAACAAATACCATGTTTTCATGTTTGCTCCAAAAGAGTCGAAGTGTTTTTTAAATGTCCTTCTTGACTTAGTAGTAATGACCAAAACATTCCAACTCATTCCTGAGTCCAGATACAACTTTTCAGCTTCAGTACATCACCAAATTCCTTGGCCATCGGCGCCCATCGTTGGTTTCCTGGCAGACCACCTACTAGACCCCTGCTTGGAGCTTTTATCAAATTCGATATGGCCAAAGCGGCCATGGCCAGTGTGGGGGGATTTATACCCCGACTTTTAAATACCTATTCTCTCCTAGGGAAACAGGTTTTCCCCCCAAAATCAATTTCGACAAAGCAAAGGTGTCAAAAGCCAATTCAATGAATGGCTAATCTGCCAAGTCATCAACTTGCCATATAACCAGCTTGCCAAGGGATGGATTCCCAAAGCAGGGGAGGATTGTCCCCCAGGTTTCGGTTCTATCACAGATCACCCACATATGCTGCACCCCTGCCTTTCATATCTCAGCTCCTGCCCCAGGGCCCATCGCTGCTCCGCTGGTAGCCCAGGACTGGGGGCAAACCCTCGTAAATCTAGTTTAAGGTATTTCTCACCAAAGTGCTCATTCAGCAAATTGGCATTTCCAAAGTGGGAACTGATTTTCAGAGAGTTGAGCTTGAGCCATTTCCTAGGACTCCATAATTAGGGTGAACATACATCCCAGTTGGCCTGGCCAGCTTCCATTTACACCTGTTGTGCTCGAGTTATTAATAGTCCCCCTTTCCCCTCCTAAAGGTGTCAGACTATACAACGTACTCACAAGAGGCAGGGAGTACTAAAAACATTTTGTGTTTAGCACAGGATTTTCTCAAACTTATTGACATTTGGGGCCAGATGATTCTTTGGCGGGGGCGGGGGGGGGCAGCTAGCCACACATTGTAAGGTGTTCAGCAGCATCCTGCCCTCTACCCACCAGATGCCGTACACCACCTTGGCTGGGAACCCCTAGTCTAAAGAATGGTATCAAACATTTCAGCAGCCTCAGCCAGAGCAATGCATTCCCAGGGGGCCTGCATTCTGTAATATGGTGGTGCATTCTGGCCAAGAGAGCAAAAGGCAAGGCTGAAGAGCCCTGGGCGCCTTGACTCAGTCCTGCCTTGGCCAAATCCCTTGGCAAATCCTTGACCTCGGGCTAAATGCCCTGACCTCTCTGGGTTTTAATACTCACATTTGTAAAATAAGGTTACTGACCTAATTATTTAAGAGATGGGGCCTTAGAGAGTTTCTAAATGCTATTTTCTAGATAAAAATGATCTGCAATTTTAATCAAAATTATTTGGGCTCCTATAGTGTTGAAACTTTTCCTTTTAGCTTTTTAAAATGTTTCCCTCAATCATTTCCCCGGGTTAGAGAGTAAAGGCACACTTTAGGGCAAGCTGTCGCAGAAGTCCCGCAGCTGGACCTCTCTGGACTTAGGGGACACGTGCACAGAGTTCTCCTTAGACAAGTACATCCCAGCTCTGAATGGGACGCAGCAGGCACTGGTTTAATGATTTCGCAGATATTAAAAATGAGCCTGAGGCATATTTGTAGAATTGAAGGCACTAAATAAAGGATCAAGCCAAGCTGGAATCAAGAAGACATGTGAACTGAGAGAGAGAAAGACTGAGAGCAGCAAGGATTTCTGAATACGGAGATAAAAGCCTGGCCTCTAGGACCTTGACCCATCTGTAGATGTTCTCTAGAGGCCTTAAGAGTATGGATGAAGACTGACACTGTTGGTAGAAAGGTCAGAAAAGAGGACTAAGCTACATTTTGCCTCTTTAAAACACACCTGAAGGACGCTCAGCCACGAATTCATGTAGTTCATTCAGATTAGAGGAGATTAATGGACGGCACACACAATTCCTTCGATTCTTCGGCGGTATATGCAAACAAAAACTTCGAAACACTTGCACGGTTGCTTCATCAGAGTAGCCCAAACATAGCTGATGTGGCTCAACCACCGTGGGATGCGAGCACTAACGCTGGGCCGGCAGGTGTAGAAGGCTACTGCTCCCCACTCACCAGTGTTAGAGTTTCAGGGATTTTTATGAGCAAGCTGCTAAACCGTCCCCCGTGGTGGGAGAATTGGAGCCATGAAAACTGGCAGCTTACGAATGAGGGCCTTCCCCACCCCTCACCAGGAGAGCTGGTAACACCAGTCCCCACACTCAGACTCCACTTCGAGCTTCCGCCCATGCTTTTGAACAAAGTCTCAACATCTTTGGGCTTCTATTTCCTCACCTTTAGAAGAAGCTTAAGCTTAATGATTAAAGCTCCAACTTTAAAATGCTATGATTTTAAATACCAGAATTTTGGTAGAAACAAAGCTATAGCATTTTATTAAGACTCATTTGTGGATATGATTGGACATACAGATAATTAAAAATTACCAAGAACAGAATGATTTCTTGTCCTTATGGGTGAAAGCAATAGTTTCTGAATTCAGTACTTCAAATAGATCTCAGAGTGACTTCTTACCTTGTACCTAAATCTGCCTGGCTTCTTCCTTCTGCCGCGTAGGCACCTGTTTGCAATTCAGATCCCACATCAGAAAAAAAGGAAGAAAGGGAGGGAGGGAAAGAGGAAGGAAGAAAAGGAGGGAGGGAGGGAAACAGAGCCTTCCTAGTGTCACTGCCCCACCTCTAGCAGAGCCGTCTTCTGCTCAGCTTCCTCCTCTCCTTGGTCTGAACAGTTAGTTGTTTTGAATCTGGAAGAAGAATCCTTAGAGGCTGGGAGTAGGAAAGAGCAAAGATTGTGCTAAATGTCATACAATGACTTAATTAGCAGAAGAGAACCTCAATGTGTTTTTAGCAAATTTGGCCCAGCCAAGGTTCAGTGTGAATAATTTGCCTGCGAGCCACGGAGAGCTGCGGAGGAAACCCTCGCTTCTGATGCATTCTTTCTTCTGCTTTGTGGGTTCGTGGTTCTGCCACATGTTTTAGGACTTTCGTGTCCTCTTGCTTTACAGATATGTAACATGCTGAATGCCCCTGCAGATGAGTACTTCACATTTCAGGTAACTTTGCCCTCAGCCAGGCCTCGCCCATCAGCACTGCTCCCTGCACCCTCCCCCCGCCCCATCCCCAGAGTCTGCCTCGTGCTCAGGTGGCCGGGAGGAACACACTCGAGTTTCTGTCCCATTCACCAAGTAGATTCTTCAGGGAAGAGAGAAGAGGTGAGAGAAGGAGGGGGACGAGAGAAGGAGACAGGGTGTTTGTCACCCTAGCATTTGGGGGGGGGGGGGTAGTCCCTGCCACTCCTCTAGTCTACCCACTCCTGGTCATCCAGGGCTTAAAACAGTGCCTGGCAATCACAGGTGCTAAGTGTTCTTTGCCTGAGTGATTAGCTGTGTACGTACTACCACCTGGATGCCGTCCTTTGGTGGTTTTCCCAGGCCCTTCCCTGCAGCTTATTGGAAAAGAAAAAACTATTTTTGGGTCTTTGAGGGCCTCTCCTGCTGTCAGACTCTTGGTTTTATCTTTCCTCCTGCAACATCCAGGGATCCTCCTCCCCACCTGTCCCCTCCGCCCCCCCCCCCACCTGACTGCTGGGGAGAAACTGGCATGTGAGCCAGTTTTCTGCCTTCTGGCCTGTGTTGTGTGTCCTGTTTTAACAGACATCCAGTTATCCAGTTAGAGTCCCGGTTACAATCAGTCAGGAATAGAGACAGCCCTTCCCCGTGGGGGCCATCGGTGCCTGGCTTCCCGACACACACACCCTCCCCCCCCCCACACACACACTCCCCACCCCCACACACACCCCACACCCCATCTCTGCCTAAGGGAGAAGCCAGCCCCCTGGGGCCTGAGGCCTGGATGAGCAGCACCTGTTGCAAGCGGGCCCCGGCAAACCTAGGCGCACCTGCCTAGTTTCCTGGAAGGTTTCCCTCCGATCTCCGTGCTCATCCCCCTGCTCACCCACGTGGAAATCACACAAACACCATATGGCGCATTTGCTCCAGCTGCCCCCTCCTTGCAGCCAGAGCCTCGTCGTGACCATGCTGTGCCGGCCCTGACCCTGACCTTTACTGCAGCTGGGTGCCAGGAAAGAGTGCGCAGGAAGGAAAGAATGGGGACATGCACTTTCTAAAGCGTCTGAGCCTCGGCAGCTGTTGTCTGGCCGTGGAGGGAGGGCAGCTGAGCCAGGAGACCCGGGGCTGGGCTCTGAGGTTAGAGGGCCGCCACCCGTGGCTCCGAGGGCCCTGGCTGCCAGGAGGCTGCCCACCTGGGGAAACCTCCGGCCATAGGAATTTCCCAGCTCTCCAAGAAGCCCCAGTGCGGGGTCTCTGACGGCGGGAGGGATGACCGTGCAATGGCTGCTGGGCTGGGAAATCCACGGTCGCCAGAGCACCGGGCTGCTCCCCGTGGGCCGCCCCAGCCGCTGGCTGAGCATGGCCGGGATACTGAGGCAGGCGCATTGCTGGGAGACACCAGCTCCTTCCTCCCGCCGCAACATTGGCCCCAGGAGCTCTGACAACAGCACTGTGGTCTCCCCGCACCCTCCATCCGCCCCTCTGTCCTTACCCCAGGTCGGGACTGAATCTGATGGTGTTCTCGAGTCCTCAGACTCCCTCCCAGCTTCTTCGGGGACACCGCCCCTGGGGATCATTCCAGAGCAGACTCAGGAGAGGGTGGCCACCCTCCTTCCTCCACCTCTCTCTCCCCTTCCCGCTGTCTCTCCACCTGCTCATGCCCCCCCCTCTATTCGCACTAGTCCCTCTTGTCCCTGGGAAGTTTAGTGGAAAAACCACTGATCCAAAGTGAACTATGGTCAGAGCAAACCTGCAAAGGCAACGGTTCTCAAACTATACCCCTCAGGTGGCCTGGTATGTCAGCTTCCTATTGTTGTTGTAACAAATCACCACTCAGGCAGGAACATATTGTCTTACCGTTCTGGAGTCAGAAGTCCAAAATGGGTCACACTGGACTAAAATCAAGGTGTTGGCCGGACTGTGTTCCTTTCTAGAGGCCGTAGGGGAAGAACCCATCTCCTCGTCTTTTCTAGCTTCTTAAAGCTACCTGCACTTCTTGACTCACGGTCCCCCGCCATCTCCAAAGTCAGCGATGACATCACCCTAGCCTTGCTTCCGTTACCTTCTTCACTGATTCTCTGACTCTCTTTTATACTTTTAAGGATCCTTATAATTACATTGGATCCACCTGGAAAATCCAGGATAATTTCCCTATCTTAAGGGCAGCTGGTGAGCAACATTAATTTCAGCTGCGGCTTTAATGCTCCTTTGCCACGTGAAGTAACATATCCACAGGCTCGATGATTTGGATGCAGACAACTTCAGGGTAGTTCCTTGAAGTGGATGAAGGCGTTTTTCCTTTATATCAATTAAAGTGATCTTCAGTTCACAGGAAAAAAGAAAACACATAGAATTTCTTCAGTTTTAAGTTTTTGTCCTATTAATTTTTCTTAATTCTTAAGTTCCTTCTACCACTTTTCTGTCAACAAGCTCTAACTAACTTAGTAATAGCGAAACACATGAACATGAACAGGCAACAAATGAATATTTACCGAAAACTGAGAAATAGTCACTAAAGCTTGTTTTGGATGCTTTAAAAAATATACAGGGTGCTTACGGTTGTGAAACTATTTTGTACACAGGTGATATATTTTCTGCAATTGATTTTGTCCCTAGTCCACGTGGCAATATACATGTAGAAACAGTTCACTGTATTTTCCGAGGATAAACACTTTGAGAACCACTGTGCACTGATTTTTTCCCAAAGCTTTGACCATTAGGACACATAAGTTGAGGTTTGGTTTCTCCACTTTTCATTCCAAGTATAAAGAGGAACACTTCGACTAATAAGCAGCTGTTTACTGAGCATCTGTCACACACCCCCCACTGTCCCATCACTTCTGCAGAGCTCGACAGTGTGTGAGACGCTCTTCGGCAAGATTAGACTATAGCCTCACAGACAAAAATCAGCAACTCCGAAGCATTTGGAAATTATCTAGCTTCTAACTGTGCTCCAGGCTCTAAGCGCTGATAGAATTCTGAAAAAGAGAAGTTCCATATGGGTGAGAGAAGGCATCATGGGAGAGGCAAGACAGCCTGGGCCTCTGAGGCTTGGCTAATGATGCTGCAGGAGGCAGAAGAAGGGATAGCATGGCGTGCTCAGTGCTTGGCTACCTTTGCCTTGCTCAGACTATGCGAGTGCCACACCACAGATCTCAGACGTCAGAGGACATCAGGATTACCTGGGGAGCTTATTTAAGATGCACATCCCAAAATTATGAAACAAGCTTAAAAAAAAAAAGTCTATTGCACATTGTCCTTGGGCCACACTTTAAGAAACTGTCCTGAACTTCTGTGTCTGCATCCCCCACTAGAATGTTACCATCTGGAGGTTAGGGCCTGTGATTTTTTCCTCTTTGTAGCCCCAGCAACTAGCCCAGGCCCATCACAGGGACTCGACAGATGTTCACTAAGTGGGGCAGCACCCCAGAACAGAAGCCTGTTTTGAGGGCTCAGTCAGGAAAACAGAAACCACACTGGGTATTTCAACAGAGAGAATTTAATATGATGAATTCACTAAACAGGTGTTGAGGGACAGAAAAAGTGACTAGGGAACACTGAGGTGATATAGAGGTAAGTGCCGGGGGGGGACAAAGAGAAGAGCTTAGGGTTGTCACAATGCGGATGCTTGGTTCTAGTACATGTAATCACATGTGCTCGAATACTTTTATGGCTATTTGTCCTAGCCACATTCTGACACAGGGTGGAATTATGCATCGGACAGAGAGATTAGATTATTCTTTCTTTAAAGGTAGCCTAGGTTGGGGGGAAGGTGGTGAGAGGGTAGCTCAGAGAAGACTTGGGGTGCTGTGTTAGTTCTGTATCTCAATTCTGAGGGGTGCACATAGCTACACGTGTGATGGATTTGCACACACACGCATGCACAAATAAGTACACGTGCATCTAGTGAAGTCTGAGTGAGCTCCATGGATTGTATCAATCTCCATTTCTTGGATTTGATAGTGCGTTACAGTTACATAAGCTGTTCCCACTGGGGGAACTGGGTGAAGGGTGCATGCCACTTCTCTGTACGTTTCTTTTGCAACATCCTGTGAATCTATAGTTATTTCAAAATTAAAAGTCAAAACATAATCTGAATGTCCTTATTGTTTGTAGAAAGGACCTGTAGATGAAACTGGTTGGGTCATTAAAAATGTCTTATCCCTGCCTATTGTCAACAAGAAAGAAGATATTGTGGGAGTAGCTACATTTTATAACAGGAAAGATGGAAAACCTTTCGATGAGTATGATGAACACATTACTGAGGTAAGTGCAATTATAAAATAATGGAGGTAAATGAAATTCATGAAACAATGGGGGCGGCGTAATTATGTTACTCTGGAGGGATGTTGTTGAAGGGCAATTAAGGCATGAGTCACTAATGGTTGTGGTCAATATGTGCCCATTGTGTCATTTCCGTTTCCTGACGTCTGTAGACTGCAACATTTTCTTCCCAAGATTGAACTTTGGCTTAATCAAAATTCTTTACAATATGAGGAAATCAGAAAGAAGTTTTCTATCTCCTTTTCCCACCCCTTCTATTCTTTGTCATTCTTGCTGTCACCCCAATCCTCTGAGTCTCAGGCTGTGCTTTATTCTACTGGATATTTGTAATTCCTCTCCTCTAATAAAGTATTCACAGTGCGTGGTGCATTTTGAAAAGCAAGGGCTTAGCCAGTTTTATTGTCTGGGGCTGATTATTAGTATGTTTTTTCTTAGATGGAAATAAGAAGCTGGGTTCTTGATGGTGGGAAGGAGACTGATTGATGGAACAGAATGTGGATGGTTGCCTCCAAATCAATTTTTCAATTGTAGAGAATTAAGTCACATTTTATCCATTTCAGACTCTGACACAATTTCTTGGATGGTCTCTTTTAAATACTGACACCTATGATAAAATGAATAAGCTGGAAAACAGAAAGGATATAGCTCAGGAAATGCTCATGAGCCAGACAAAAGCCACTCCTGATGAAATCAAGTCTATTTTGGTAAGTGCGGGAATTCAGTTCTGTGGACATTTGGTGGCATCTAAGCACAGCTTCTGGAATTTGCCTAATTACCTAGAGGTCTGACAAATGAGAATAGGTTTAATCCTGGGCTAAGGAAGAGGAGACAAAGAAGGAAGTTTGGGGGATAACCTGGGTGGCCCAGCGGACACAGAACCTTATTAGACTTCTCAGCTGCTTGGTTGGAATAGCACTCTGCTTAAAAAATAAAAAAAAAATAATATTTAAAAAACAGCTCCTGGGTCAGTAGGAGCTGGAGGAATGACTTCTAGATTCAAGTATGTTAGCAAGGAAAAAATATTTCCAGGAAGGGAAATGTACCGGTCAGCTATTGCCACATAATGCTGCATAACAACTATAACATCTCAGTGGTATTTCAACAATAAACATCGATTTCTCACTCAGGCATTGGTAGGATGACAGGCTTCAACTGATTCTTAGTTGGGCTTGGCTCTAAGCTGTGAGTTTGGTTTGCTCTATGCATATATCATCCTTCTTGACCAGCAGCTATCTGAGAAGTATTCTTCTTATGGTGATGTCAGAAGTGCAGGAGAGTAAGCCCAAGTGTGCAAGCCCAAGTGTGCAAACAGTTTGGTTTCATTCGTGTCACATTCACTAAAAGTCTCATTGGCCAAACGTGGCCAAGACTGATATCATGGATGATGGAGAAGCAAGTAGATATTTACTAACAATGTTCTAATCACCACCACATGAAGGGAAAATATCACACACCCACTATCTTTATTCCTTTTATTTCCCTAGTTTTCTGAATGTGTGTGTAGGTGCAGTTTTCTTGGGGTGGTTTTTTTTTTCTTTTTTCTGGTTTTGGTTTTGCTGGGTGGTTTGAAGGTTAAGAGAAATTTTATTTGACAGTTTGAGATGTTAAAAATGAGAAAATCTGGGGAGGGTGAAGGGAAATTGCTATAAATGCATAGAAAAACAAATGAAAAAATAGAAACACTCATAGAAAAAACAAATTTTTCTCTCTTTCTTGCCTACATACAAACAGCTCACATTTCTCTCTCTGTCTCTCTCTAAGACAGTCACTGTTAAATTTTACATTTGAGGGGAATAAAGAAATCAATTATATTTTTGTGTTGTGTTTTTTTGGAGAAAATTCTTCATAATAATGCTATAGGTCTTTTTTGTATCCCGAATACATCTTTGCATGGAACCCATTACAGCATAATTTAACATCATTTAAACCAATTTTAAGAGTAGAGGAATCAGATAGGAATTTTCTTTATAGGAATTTCACACCTCGATTGCTTTTACATTTTAGAAAATTAAAGAGAAGTTAAATATAGATGTAATTGAAGACTGTGAAGAAAAACAGCTTGTCACAATTTTGGTAAGTGTTTTACTTCTACCCTTAACATCTTTTAAATAAAATATATTAGGATACATATTCTCATTTCTCAAGTAAGTGTTGACTTTCCTCTTCTCTGGCACCTTTAAAGGCTAAAAAGAAAAGAGATTTCTTATAAAGCGTGATCTTCTGGTTCTCTGCATTTCTTCCTCCTTGTCTCCTACAGTCCAATCCACAAAGATAATTTAGAATCAGAAACCAGACTTCCACATAAGGAAACACAGGCACAAACTCTAAGGATATCATGGCCTTATTTATTTTAATAGCTTTGGATTGCCCCGTGGTCACCCCAGAAGACATGACAAATATACAGTAGAACATAGACCCTCTGAGGCACAACTGTCCTCTGCCATCTCTGGCTTCTTCCTTCTGGAACTTGGAGGAATGCAATTCTTTCCTATTGTTGCCATTAGGCCACCCCTATCATTTTGAGTTGAAAGAACTTCTCTTCCGGTTATTAATATAGTTAATATTATATATAATTAATAATAACCTATAGGTTATTCATCCTATGTTTGGTTCTAGGTAGTTTTGCCCTAAACTTCTTTGCCATAGACATCTTTGCTGCAAGCATTTCAGGGCAAACATTCTCGTTGCATAACTGATTGGTTTGTAAGGCAATTTTGCCGTAAAAGATGAAATAACTGGTTGACAGTCTCCTTTCTTCATGAGTCAACATGAACCAACTGCCTTCAGCAGAGTTGTCAGTTTGGTTTCATTTCTCCATTTTTACTCTCATTTTTATATTATGTAGACCTCAGCTAGCCCTCCTAGTGGTCTATGCAGTGATCAGTAGACGAGGTGGGGTCTTAAAGTAATGGATGGTGACAACTCCGTATATGGACCTGCTAGAAAGTTCGGTGACTAGAGTGTGGAGCCAGGCTGCACACCAGACGACCCAGGAAATGGAAGCACACCAGTTACAGTGACCGAAGCTCCGTTACAAACACATCAGCGTTATAACGTTAGCGTTTCTTCCACGTTTTCCATAGAACTTTGGAACGTCAATCAGCAGACGTGGGACAATCTGCCAAGAACAAACAATGGTGGGGAAGGCTTTCACAACACAATACAAAGCTCTGTTATAAATATGCATCCTAGTATTTGGAAACTGATGCCCCTCTTAATGAAGGAAGAAATTTTAGTGAAAAAACAAAGTGTGATGCCAAAGAGGAGATAAATCAATAAGTTAAAAAAAAAATATATATATATATATTACTCTGAACGAATGTCTTTAAAGACAGTTGCTTAGGTTCAATCCACAGAATAAAATCAGTTATTTGCACCATGTTGCCATGAATCTACCCTATACATTTTAAATATATTCAAATATTTTTTTATTTTACAATAAAGTCTTTTTCATTTTGTTATTCATTTTTTGTGTTTTATTACATCCTTTTTTATGTTATTTTTTATTTTTTATTTTTTTAAGTAGGCTCCATGCCCAGCATGGAGCCCAATATGGGCTTGAACTCATGACCCTGAGATCAAGACCTGAGCTGAGATCAAGAGTAGGATGCTTAACTGACTAAGCCACCCAGATGCTCCTCATTACATCCTTTTTAATAAATGTCCCTCTCTTATTTTTTGTGATTTTATTTTTTACGGCAAAAATTGCCTTGTAGCCAATTAGTTATGTGGCAAAAATGTTTGCAATGAAAATGCTTGCAGTGAAAATGCAATCATGGTAACTGGAGATCATAATTTTTGGAGAACCTCTCTGAAATACGTGACTGTTTGCTTTTTGAGTTCCTAAGTTTTATGCAGTAATGATTTGGGACAAGCCTGGAGCAGATTTTATACTCAAACAGGTGTTTCTTTGTAAAGCCACTGGTTCTCTGCCCATTTTATTGCTTCTCCGACATAAGGTCCTTCGTCCTCTAACTGGAGAACTAGCGAGTTTCTAGTGTCATGGATGCCAGTGGCAGTTTTGTTTTACAAGGAGGACTGAGTTAACCCGTGCTGATGCAGGCAAAGGAGGTGAGGCAAGTCCTCCCCCTACCTTCCCTCCTCTCTGGGACATTTCAGGAAGCCCTGCGGCTCACGATTATGCCGTAGATCCGGGGAGGACTTCCCAAAGAAGCACCTCCGTCACCCATCCTTAATTCCGTGTTGTTCATTCAGTTGGTAGTTACCGAGGTGCACTCTCCCTTCCCGAGCACAAAAGGTAGTACAGTCTGGTCCTATGTGGCTCAAGAAGGCCTGTTCATTATGGAGATAAAATACAGGCAACAACACGGCCCCACGTGGACGAGTTTCCAGAGCGTGAACACCAAAGGCCCAGGGAGGCCAAGGGCCTCCTTCTACTCATGCAAGATGGGAGCTGGGCAAAGAGGCTTGATGGGAAAGCAGGGTTCGCCTGGGCAGAGGTTGAAGCCAGGGGCTTGGGGACGGCTGGAGGGGAGAAGGGGAAGCAAGACAGTACAGACCAGGACATGGGGACACAAGAGAGCATGTGGTCTTTGGGAAACTGAGGCCAGCTGCTGTGAGCCAGGGGGTGGGGAGGGGTGAGGGGAGGCCTGGTGGGCAGGCGGCAAGACCAAGACGGCCTGGCTCACGGGGACCCGGGAAAAGGCCCCCTCGGGTGCCCAGGGGACCCTTCTGGGAGTAGATGGAGCAAGCCAGCCTCAGCAGGTGCTGGCAGAGCAGCTTCAGAGCCGAGTGGGACGGCAGGCGTTCCCAACTGTCCTCATCATGGCTTAACTTTGTGGTTCCTGCCGAAAGGAGAAAGCTGGCCGTGGGTGCCCAGAGTTCCTACTTAGCGGATCAACCAAAAGCCTTTATTTTTTTACCGGCCCTCTGTACCACAGATTTTAAAACAGCTGTTCTTCAAAACCTATAATTTTTGTACTAAACTACTCTTTTATTGGCTTGACTGTTACTGCAAATGGGGCCTGGGAGTCACACTTCTGAGAACGTCTTCCTTGGTTTCCTGCTAAAATGCACATTTACACTTTAGTGTGACTGAGTCTTTAATGCATTAAAATCATTTTTACATCTTATCTTCACTCTGCAAACTGTAGGGCTGAGACAAACCTCCAGCAGGGAGTCTGTGTGGCATGGGGTACTCCCTACCACACCCCCTTAACCTTCTCCCACTCCGATTTTTAAAAGATGTGCTTATTGTCTGTCTCTTCCCACGAGAATGCATGTTTCAGGGTCAGTGACAGTGTCTGCTTTATTCATCCATAATGCCTACAACACAGATAGGAACCAATAAATGTCTGTTGAATGAATAAATGATAAATGAATGAGAGAAACAGAAGAACCTACATGAGCAAAGAAACTGGGAGGGTTTGGAGAGAGAAAGAAGGTGACAAGGAGTAGCAAAGGACATAGGTGGGTCCTATGAAAAAGGGGTTTTGTGAACTGAATCTCCATTAATTCTCTGTGATGCAGGCAGATGAAATTAGCATTGCTTTTCAATTAAGACAGCAAAGACAAAAATGTTACTATTGTTATTCCCATTTCACGGATGAGAACACTGAGGCTTGTTCAGTCTGGGAAATGCAGCTAATCTGAACCCAGAACTAAAGGCTGGTCTCTTGGCTCCAAACCATTGCTTTACAGGGTGAAAAAAATCATCTCTGCCTAAAGTGACCAGTCCAAGACTAGCACGAGTGAGAAAGAATCACAGGGTTCTGGGAGCCCCGGGGAAGGGAGAGAAGGAAGAGGGTGAGAGACCAACCCAGACTCAGGGCTTAAGGGATGAGAAACCATAATTTTACTTAAAACAACCATCTACCATTTGGTATTGAAATTTGTATAAAATAGAGCATGAAATATTTCCCCTGGGAAACCTTAAACTTGCTGAGGGACGTGGCCTTAGCACGGTGTAAAGGACTTAGGACAGGCTCAGTAAATACCCATTGGACTGAATTGCTCCTGCGTGCACATCTGGTGGACCCGCAAAGCTCTTGCTAGCTTCTCCCTCCTGGAGTTTTCTCTCTTCCCCTGCGATGGTCTCCTCCCTGCCTTCCACCAAATCAGCTGAATCCACATCCTTCCAGAATCTCTCTTACTCTAATTCCCCCTCCAGCCTGCCTTCAATTTCTCCCCCCAGCCCTGGGCCCTGGACATTATGCTCTGTGAGTATTCTAAGATCTCTCCTTTCAATGATCTATAGTTTAGAACCATTTCAATAAGCTAAGTTCCCTAAGGGAGAGATCCACATTTTTATTTCCCTGGCTATGTCAATCGTCATATGCCAAGTTCACTGTTTTATCCACAGTCCTCGATCCTAACAAGGTGTGGGGTGAATGAGGCATCATTCATTCCATAGACATTTCCCAAGCACCTCCCGGGCACAGGCCCCATGAACGCTGGGAGCCATGGCAAATAAGACACCTCGATCCCACGTGGCGGAGCCCACAGTCCACCGAGCAGGTA
This sequence comes from Mirounga angustirostris, assembly GCF_029215605.1. Classification (NCBI taxonomy): domain Eukaryota; kingdom Metazoa; phylum Chordata; class Mammalia; order Carnivora; family Phocidae; genus Mirounga; species Mirounga angustirostris. Next base: position 121,808,300 of record NW_026991714.1, read on the forward strand.
AAGAACAGGATAGGAATGAATTAAGCGATCATTTACTGTTTCCTGAGTATTTCTGGAAGAGGAGAAAAGAGAAGTTGGGTACTGAAAACGGGCTGGGCTGTTGCAACAAAACATTTTCTTTAGCATCAGCGACAGAAAACAGCCACTGGGGATGGATTCGGAATTGAATTCCTTCGCCCAGGAAGTTTCTTAATATAGCTGAGTCTCAGTGTCACCCTCTGGAAACTGGGGACCGTGGTGTAGGCTTGTTGTGAGGATCACACATGTCCCTTGCATGGCCCCGGGGCTCAGCACACAGAGGCTTGGGGGATTGCACGTGGTCCGCTTTCATGCTCATTCTGCTTTACGCCCCATGTAGAATAGAGGAGAGCTGAGGGGGTGAAGAGGCATGTAATCCGAAGCAGCCCGTCCTTGTCTCCACAGAAGGAGGACCTGCCGGACCCGCAGGCGGTGGACCTGTACGAATTCCGCTTCAGCGACTTCCCCATCACAGAGCACGAACTGATTAAGTGTGGGCTGCGGCTGTTTTTTGAAATCAATGTGGTGGAGAAATTCAAAGTACCCGTCGAGGTCAGACAGTGTTTAATTAAAAGTATTGTGAGATACTGGTGCTGCCCCCGCCCGTGTTTCCCGTGGTTCAAAAGATTAACTTCCGTTTGGGTTTTCAATGATTATTAACTTTGTAAATATATCAGCTTAAACCCTGTAAACAGGACCAGCCTATCTTCTTAGATAAGATGGTCACAGACCTTCTAACCTTTAGAATTCAATTCCAAAGTCTGAACGGAGCTGTCTCGTTTGGGCGGCAGGTTCTGACCAGGTGGATGTACACGGTGAGGAAAGGGTACCGCTCCATCACCTACCATAACTGGAGGCACGGCTTCAATGTGGGGCAGACCATGTTCACTCTGCTCATGGTAGGTAAAGAGAGCTGCAAACCACGGGAAACCTGCACGCTTCCCTCGCGAGCGTGATGACAAGTGGACAAGGTCCATCGTTTTAGATCAGTAATTTTGGATCCTTTAAACCCCAAACTCCCCTGTAGATGATGCCAGAGAACACGGGTATCCCTGAGCACGTGGCTGGATTAGCCCGTAGAGTTCACACACTTACCTCCTTAAAGGAAACGTCAGGTACCTGCTGGGTTTTGTAATTGCCAGGAATGAGCTGCAATACCCAAGATGTAAAGCCAATTTGCTCTAAAAACACAGCAGGTCATCTTCTCCTTTGCAGGCAGGCCTCAGTGCACCTGCTCAGAGGTGTATTCATCTAAGTAAATATATATATTTATATATATATATATATATATATATATATATATATTTTTTTTTTTTTTAGACAGGGAGACTAAAGAAATACTATACGGATCTTGAAGCCTTCGCCATGCTCGCTGCTGCCTTCTGCCATGACATTGACCACAGAGGCACCAATAATTTGTATCAGATGAAGTAAGTGACATGTCCTGGTGACGCTTGAAGGCACCTTGGGGGAGAAGAGAACCTGTTTCTGTCTCTTAGCCTTGTCAGCTCTTCTTTATCACGTTTAGGAAACTCAGGGCCACGATCTGTTCCCTCAGAGACTCAGCCCTCATGATAAATGTCTGCTCTTTCTCCCAGGATGCTTGCCGCCTGCAGCCCCCTTCCCCCATGGTTTTCATTTCCAGATGCACCCTGCCTTATTTGTAAATGCCTTCACTCCTCCTTTCGCCAATGTGGTTAGTCAGAGTATGGAGTTCATATATGAAAGTGCACCAGCCTTGGGCTTACACGCGTACCCCACCGTGGAGCCCCAACCCCCAGCTCAAGCCAGAGGGCGTTCCTTCCTGGGCTCACTCCCCTTCCCTCCCCTGGTTCCTCTGTGGCTCCCGAGCTTTCCGGCAGCTGGCCTGGCATCTTATCTTCACGGCCGCCTTCCCCTCCTGCCCCAACCGAGGGCAACAATGAGGGTGCGCGTTCTCAGCTCAGATAGATGTGGGCTCCCTGGGTTCACAAGTTGTAAGCCTCGACCTCCTCATCTGGAAAGTAAGAATTGTAACAATGGTACCTAACAAGTAAGATAGTTGTAAAGATTAAATGAGATCAGGCATATAAAGCATTCGGCTCATGGTAGCCTCTGGGCAGTAAATAAATACTAAGTGTTATTATGATGTCCCTGACACTCTTCAAAATTCATCAGCAGTGCCGGTGGCCAGCTGAGCTCCTTGATCATGGCTTTTAAGCTGCTCTGTCTGACTTAGACACACTGTATCCTCATCTCTGACACACCACCTACCCCTCTGCAGAGGCACCAGGCATTTTAGAGAGAACAAGCTTGGAAGTCTGGGTTTGTGGGGTCCAACCACTTCCTGGTTGGGGAGCTTGGGCAAGTCACTTGGTCTATTTGAGATTCTGTTTGTGAACCACAGAAGGGGCAGGGTATCCCACCCCTCAAAGACTGTTGTGGGAATCAAATGAAATTTGATCTGAAACCACATAGTAGGTGCTCAAGAACAATCTCCTCAGTGAATGAAAAGCGCCTTGCAAGCGGTGCCTTCTCACCTTCAGCAACTCCAGCTATGGGGCTTTGTCTTGAAGAGAGGACTGGCACCGTGGCCTCGGGCAACCTCTCCGGAGATTCGGGCGCGCCCCCCTCCTCACTCCTGCACGCCAGGCTCCTGACAGTGCTGGGCTCCCTCCCTCTCCTCTGCTCACCAGTGCAGGAGCCACCTCGGCTCCGGCTCCAAGGCAGCTCCCAGTCCTGCCCCACGCTAAGAACTTGGCACTCATCGCCTCCTTGAGGCCTCGCGGCACTCCTGCCTGGGAGCGACTGTCACCTCCCTCTTTTACTGAGGAAGAAACAAGCTCAGAAAGGCCAAGTCCAACTTGCCAGACTGGATGTGGCATCTGGCCTCCAGGAAGGACGCAGCGACCTCTGAGGTCTCTGCTTTGGCGGGGCACGTGGGGTCCGGGCGGGTCCCCCCTCCATCAGCTGAACGTCTCCCGCCATTTCTCTCTGAGAATATGTGGCCGTGGAAGGACTGCGACCCATGTGCGGGTTTCCCTGCCGCGGGCACGTCAGCACGGGTATCCTTGGTTCTGGCAGCTCGGCTGCGCCACCGTGATCACACAGCCTTGCTGCACGCTGTCCTTCAGTAGTGATGCTCGCTGAGGCTCTTCACATCCCTGTTGTTCTGGAAGAACTGCTCAGGAGTCCACAGAGATATGGAGACAGGACATTGGCAAAAGCAGTTCATGAAAAGGTTGAATGAAACACGATTACTATTCCCATATCGATGGTGACAAATCAGGTCGCCATGGAGGGTGACATGAAGCAGCCGGGGACACAGATGACTCTGCTTCCTGGCTGGACCTTGTGCCCGTGGTCCGATTTCTTGTCTCCGAAATGTCTGGCCCCCTTGGTTCTGGTTTCCACCCTCGTCAGCCAGCCTTAGCCCACCCTCTGACAATGCCTTAAAAACCTTGCGATTTTCAGATGTCTCTTGTTCCCTCCGGCTCTCCTGTTCCCTTTGTTCCCTTCACTTTGCCAGCCAGTTTGTTTTCTGCTTCACTCTAAGCTTACTGATTCCTTCGTTCCTTTCACCCTCTCTTTTTGTTTAAGTTTTCAGCCCTCTTGTCTTTCTGCCTCTTTACTCTCCTCCATCTTGTCCCCAAAGAAACGCCGTTACCGGGACAAAAATATGAGGAATGTTAGAATTTATCCCATCCCCCATCCAACGCAGGCCTCTCCTCGACTGCCTTCCTCCCGATGTCCTCAAGTCCACATCCGGTTTTTTCCCATAATGGCCCACAGGCCACACCGCTCTTCTCTTAGGTGATTCTGATGGTTGGATGTTCTTCATGATACTGAACTGAAATTGGTCTCCCAATCACATCTGTTTGTCCCATTCAGGTCTCTTTCTGGAGCTGCTAGAATATGTATAATTTCTCAACCACAGGCCATTCCTTCATATTAAAGAGAATTATCTCTTCTCCCCCCTCCTTTCCTGGTTGCACACACCCAGTTGTTTAAACCATTTTATATGTAAGTTTCCACACATGTCATTTTATCTGCTATTCTTCTGTGAATCCAGTCTAGTGTTTTTATGTCATTCTTTAAATGCGGATTTATGTCATTCTTTAAATGCGGGTTTAACACAATAATCCAGACAGGATCTGAAGTGGTTTATATTTCATCTTAATTAAATTTCATCTTCTTGATTCTTCATTTCACTCTTAATTGAAATCGCCATTTGTCACACTCTGTCAGCCAATGGATTTGTTATTTTTTCCAGTTTTTTATCATTGGAAAATTAGTCATGATTTCCATTAATATTCATTCAAGTCACTGATAAAAATTATGCATCAGAACAAGAGCAAGGGCAAAATTTTGGGGCCCAGGGTTTCCATCCTGGAAACCTACTCCCAGGGTTGAAGACAGTCAATTAAGCACACTCACTGGGCTCTGCCGCCCAGCTGTGTGAGTGGATACACTCACTATTCCAGCACCTACTGCAGGTATCCTGAGGTGTCCTGTCAACTGCTTCGCTGAAATCCAGACACAGAGGGTCCATGGCCTTCCACTCCCACCAACCCTGTCACAGAAGTGTCCATAACATCAACCTGGCCTCATGTTCTCCTTCTAAACCTTCTCTGGGATTTCCTAATGATTATTCTGTAAGTGCTCACAAACTCCGAAATAGTTTAAACTGTTTCAGAGATAAAGGTCAATCTTCCTGTTCTGTCATCTACAGATTGTGTCATTTTCTGCTTCTTAAATTTTAGGATAAAATTTACTTGTATCCAGTCTTCAGTCATCTCCTCCACCACCTCAAAATTCTCCAGGGAATACTGACAGTGGTGCCCCCCCCCCCCCACTATAATCCTCAGATTTCTTCAGGAAGTTGGGATGTTACTCATCTACCTTAAAAGAACCCCTTAGCACTTTCTTACCAACACTTGCCCTTGTTGTAGTCTTAATTTCCAAAAATCATTCTTGAAAAGACCAGGAAAACTGGTAGGTTGGCTAGTCAAGTCACACCATGATCTCTGTTGCTTGAGTTTCTCTCCTTTGGTTATTTTTCTCTCGGGACAGTCACACAGTCTAAACTAGCTATTTTCCATACTTCAAGCTTACTGTTGCCAGACTTCCAAAATTCAGAGAATTATTGATGGGTGGTGTGATTTAAAGATTTTATTTATTTATTTATTTATTTGACAGAGAGAGAGACAGCGAGAGAGGGAACACAAACAGGGGGAGTGGGAGAGGGAGAAGCAGGCTTCCTGCCAAGCAGGAGCCCGATGTGGGGCTCGATCCCAGGACCCTGGGATCATGACCTGAGCCGAAGGCAGATGCTTAACGACTGAGCCACCCAGCCACCCCGATGGGTGGTGTGATTTAAAAAACTATTTTTTCTCAGTATCCCATGGAAACTTTTAATAACATTTCTGAAATTTACTTTTAAAATATCTTGCCAAATTCATTTTCTCTCCAAATATGTCTATACATATGTGTGTGTGTCTGTGTATGTATATAAATTAGTTCTTTTTCTTTTTACTGAACCATCTGTGAGTCATGCAGACATCATGACATTTTACCCTGAAATGTTTCAGCATGTATCTCCTAAGAATAAGGGAGACATTTGCCCATAGAAACACAACATGATGATCACCCTGAGGAAATTTAACATTAGTACAATACTATTATCCAATATAGAATGTTTATTCAAATGATTCCAATTTTCCCAATAATGTCCTTTATAGCTTTTTATCCCCTCTGATTCAGGATCTAATCAAGGATCACCCCTTGTGTTTGGTTGTCCAGTATTTTTAATCTCTTTGAATGGAATAGCTCCTCAACCTTCTTGTGTCTTTCTGAATATTGCCATTTTTGAGTCTGGGCCAGTTCTGGTGCAGGAAAGCCCTCAATTTGGGTTTTCCCAGTGGTTTCCTGATTACCAGACTCAGGGTAAACGTTTTTGGTGGGAATTCAACATGGATGATGCCCTTCTCAGCACATCAGGAGGCCCATGATAGCAATTTGTCCCATTATTTATGAGGTTTAGTTAAATTATTTATGGGCAATATCCAGGAGATCTCTTTATGTAAAGGTACATTTTCTCCTTTGTATTAATAAGTAATTGGGGAGGTGTTATTCTGAGACTGGATGTATCGCTAACTCCCCAGAAATCTTTCTTTATTTTAAACCCAAAGGAATTAAAGACACCATTCTTTTCTGACTGGAATCGAGCTTTAATTAATTTTTTAAATCTCCAGCACTGACACAGAGGAGGTATTTAAATATGGGATAAAATTATGATCAATTATCATATTGCTCAGACACAGTCTGATTGTTCCCTAACTAATGCATGTGGGTTACCAGACTTGTTAGTGACCTGTTACTATCTCCTCTACTCCCTAAAGTTCTGTTCTTTCTGAAATAAGATGAAACTTCTCTACTAAGGCTGCCTCCCCTATCTCTGATTTCTTCCTTTCTTAAAGTTATTTAGGGGCGCCTGGGTGGCTCAGTCGTTAAGCATCTGCCTTCGGCTCAGGTCATGATCCCAGAGTCCTGGGATCAAGCCCCGCATTGGGCTCCCTGCTCGGCGGAAAGCCTGCTTCTCCCTCTCCCACTCCCCCTGTTTGTGTTCCCTCTCTCGCTGTGTCTCTCTCTGTCAAATAAATAAATTAAAAAAAAATTATTTATTCGTTCCATATTTCTATAACAAAGTCTTCACATTACCTGTGTAAGCCTTTGGCCTCAGCCTCTCTCCATCACTTCCTCTCTCTCCCTGTTATTTTCGAGGGTTTCCCCTTCCTCAAACAGAAAGACTTGAAGGAAGACAGGGCACCCAAGACTGCAGTCCCCACTTATAGAAAGCTGTGACCTAACCATTAACAAATGGGAATTTTAACTTTAAAATTGATATCCCTGTCCTGAAGGAGGAAAGAAATGATCACTTTATAATCATTTTTATTTTGGTTCCTGGAAATTCTTTTTTTTAAAGATTTTATTTATTCATTTGAGAGAGAGAGTGAGAGAGAGCTTGAGAGTGGGGGGAGGGGGAAAGGGAGAAGCAGGCTCCCCACTGAGCAGGGAGGCTGATGCGGGGCTCGATCCCAGGACCCTGAGATCATGCCCTGAGCCGAAGGCAGATGCTTAGCTGACTGAGCCACACAGGTGCCCCAGTTCCTGGAAATTCTTAATAAACATTTTCCATGCAAATGATCTGTGGGCCTTCAACAGGTTTGTTCCATGTTCTGAGAGTCACAGGCCAGTGCCATAAGCTCCAGGGAACCTAAAGATTTTAAAGATGCAGGGGATGAACCAAACTTCCTAATTTAAATAATTCAGTCATTTTATGCATTCAACAAATTAGGTTTTTTTTAGAGTTTTTTTAAAGAGCGTATTCTCGGGCGCTGGGTGGCTCAGTTGGTTAAGCGACTGCCTTCAGCTCAGGTCATGATCCCAGGGTCCTGGGATCGAGTCCCGCATCGGGCTCCCTGCTCTGTGGGGAGCCTGCTTCTCCCTCTCCCACTCCCCCTGCTTGTGTTCCCTCTCTCGCTGTGTCTCTCTCTGTCAAATAAATTAAAAAAATCTTTTAAAAAAAATAAAAAAAAAAAATAAATAATAAAGAGCATATTCTCACGTTCTAAATCTAAAACATCAGTCCCGATGTGTTACTTTCGATCATTTCATAGTCATTAGTGGAGAGGGAGAAGAAAGAAATGGAAAACGTCCTCAGAGAGTAAAGACTCTATACTGTAATCTCTAAGCAGCTAAACTTATGGCATATCCTCTTCCTCCTAGATCCACGTCTCCATTAGCAAAGCTTCATGGATCTTCCATTCTGGAGAGGCACCACCTGGAGTACAGTAAGACTCTCCTGCAGGATGAGGTACATGAGCCTTTCTCCAGGGCAGCTCAGAAGCTCTGGATCAAAGCAATAACCCAAGAAAATGCTTAGAAAGAGGATGGCCTTGAGTTATGGCAGTTGACAGTCTATATCCTTATTGAAGTCAGTTGCTAGAAATGGCTATCTTGCAAGTGTTTTGAACAACCAGTTTGGAAGGAGCGGAAATAGAAAAGAGCCAGGGAAAGATAAAATCTCTGTGGGTCCGTGGAGAAAGAATAAAAAGCTTATGTAGATGTGAGAGGGCCCTGTGCATCCTAAAGTGTATATATATACATATATATATATACGGAAAGGGGAAAGGAGGCTAGATAGCCAATGATTTTCTTATTCATGGGGCATGCCCTGTGAGGCTTTGTATCTTTGAGGAAGTCAAGCTTTGGTAGGGGGGGTAAGCATGAAATTAGCATATAAGACAGAAACAGACAACTGCCGTCAGAGAGGCACTGGTAATGCTCTGAGATTCTAGAAGGAGATCCCACATTTAGGAGTAGGCAGGGCATAGGGGAGCAGAGGGGTGGGATCAGGGACAGCTTTGTGCAGGAAGCTTGGTCTTGAATTCACTTTGATTTGCACATGTCATGTACTACTAACATTCCATAGGAGGCCGTCATTCTTTCTTTTATGAATTTTATTTAAGGGTATATAGGCTTGTGGAAAAGTTGTGGATATGTAATATAGTTATACTTTAAAAAAATCTCTTGAGAAGGTTCCAAACCAAAACTGATTAAAACGAGTCCTTATTAGATGGAGGGAAACACTTGTCATAGCAGAGAACTTGTTGAGAATCACACGTGCTCAGTTGGGAGAAATAAGCCCTCCGGGGGGTGGAGCTTTTCTCAGTTTCTGTAACAATCTTTTATTAAAGGCTCAGGGAAGGAACATACAGAAATATGCTCAAGTCTAGAGATAACACTAAATTCTCCCAAATAATGTAAAGAAAGCCAAGTGGGGAAACTTGTAAGGCAGAGTGACCAAGCAGAAAGGTAGAAAAAGAAAAAAAAAGAAAAAAAAAAACTTGAGTGTTTTTAATAGCCTGTGATTGATGCTGCACCCACACTGGGGGACCCAGACCGAGTGCATCAGAATTCACGGGGCGGGGGTGTACAGAATGTTAAAAACAGTTCCTGGGCTTCATTTTGCACTTACTGATGGGGCTTTCTGGGATTCTGGCCCAGGAATTTGCATTTTTCGTTTTTTTTTTTTTAAGATTTTATTTATTTATTTGAGAGAGAGAGAGACATAGAGCCAGCAAGAGCATGAGTGGGGGGTGGTGGGGAGGCAGAAGGAGAGGGAGAAGCAGAATCCCCGCTGAGCAGGGAGCCTGATGCAGGGCTCGATCCCAGGACCCTGAGATCATGAGGCCTGAGCCAAAGGCAGACACTTAACCGACTGAGACACCTACGCACCTCATGCATTTTTAATGAGAATGATAATTCTGGTGTAAAGCCAGAACCTCTCCCTGCAGTAGCATTTATAACATAAAAATGATGATATTATTTGTTCTATGAAAATTAAAAGGAATAGAATTGAAAGTAATTCAGGAAGACAAGAATAAATTGCTGTTACTAATTTGTTATGAGTCTTTGTTGGGACAATCTTATATTTTTGAGCAAGAATTTTCTCTACTTTTTATAATCAGTGGTGTCACTGATTATGTGACACCACAAGCAGGTAGTGTCGAATATAAATTATTATTTAATTTTACGTGTTCCTACTAAAGCAAAATATATTTTAAGAACTTCAGCCAAGGGGACCCTGGGTGGCTCAGTCGGTTAAGCTCTGCCTTTGGCTCGGGTCATGATCTCAGGGTCCTGGGCTCGATCCCACATTGGGCTCCCTGCTCAGTGGGGAGTCTGCTTCTTCCTCTGACTACAGCTCCCCCTGCTTCTGCTCTCTCTCTCTGTCAAATAAATAAATAAAATCTTAAAAAAAAGAATTTCAACCAAGTGTTTAAATGCTTAACATTTGGGAGGGGGGTAGGAGGGTGGGGGTGGGGTGGGGGTCCTCGTATCTCATACGGTTTTCTGGAATTTAAAGGTTTATAATAGACTTGTTGTTTTCCATCTCTTTTAATGTTATTTACTCTGGAGTCTGAAACTGGTTTTGATGGCTATATAAAGGCTTATTATTCTTTCTAAAAAGTCATACTACATCTCAGTAATCCATACCACCTTGGCAAGGACCTGTCTACAATGCTATCCAACCTGCTAACTGCAAACTTACAAGGCCTGTAAATAGAGTCGCTAGGCAATGCAATCACAGAGCTTTTTATGAGCAGGCAAATGGAACGCTAAGAAAAATGAAATTTTTAGCCATCAGATGTTCTTTTTACACTTTTGGGAGACAGTATTGTTGTTTCATTTACTTTTTCGTATAAAGAAAATGTTTGCATTAAAAGCATTTAAATAAGGGCATCCTCATGATTTATATAACAATTTTGACATTTAGTGGTCATTACTCAGCCATTTTGTTTTGCATATTATGAGGCTTTATATTAAAATGTCCTTATGTCCTAGTAGAGTGGGATTCACAGTTCTGAGGATTAAGAAACACCCGTATTCCAAACCAGACAGAAGTCCACTCTTTCACCTGAGTCAACAGGTGGAAAACTTGCTAGTCAAATTTGTAAGAGTATAAACTTTAATGCCATCATGTATTGTAGAAACAACAAAATGAATTGCTCAGCTTAACAGAACCCTGTTATTATTCAAAACACTTCCTTACAGAGTTTATGATAATTCTATTTATGCTTTTCCATACCAACTTCATCCTATACAAAGGAGTGAAGAAGCAGTGAAATATCCTGTGTATGGTCCCATCGAGCCATGAACACGTTGGCAATGTCTTCTGATGGGTATTGCAGGTACCACACTGAAGGCTGGAACAGCCTGTACTTTCTCCAGCCTCACCTCACCTGAAAGCCCTACTCAGGATGTACTGGAGTCATTCCTACCTATTTTGGTGTACTGTTCAGAATTGATATGTTTACTGCCATTTTAATAGGAGAGGAGAACAAACATAGACTCTTTCTGTGGGCTAGGGAGAGCAGCTGAGCACGCCTGGGCCCTGCTGGAGTCAGCTGGGAAACGGGCCTCCTCTCATGCTCTGGGCCACCTGTCCCCACCTTAGGTTTTCAGCACAGTCCTTGGGAAGACAAATGGAATATTACATACATACATGTTTTTAAAATCAGTGACTCCATAGTGGTTGTAAAAATTACACTTGCAAATATAAAAACTCAACGACAGGGGAAAACTAAAAAACAAATATAAAAAAATATTTCAAATACTATCACTCAAAAAATTGCTATTTCAGTACCACCTGATGAACTTCTTGTGGCCACCTGTGAGTATACAGGCAGAATGGAAACAATTTTAGAAAAATGGGATCATACTATCCAAGCTTTTTTTTTAAAGTCAGTTATGTTTTTAAAATCACCTTATTAAAGTATAATATGTGTACAATAAACTGCACCCCTTCAATGTGTATAATTTTGAGTTTATATAATTTTATACACCTAAGAAACCATCACCACAATCAAGATATAGAACATTTCTGTCACCCCAAACCATTCCTCATGCCCCTTTGCAGTGCGTACCTCTCTGCTCCCAGCCCTAGACAACTGTTGAAATGCTTTCAGTCACTATAAATTAGTTTAGATTTTTGTAGATTTTATGTAAATGCAATTACACAAGTACTCTTTTGTGCTGGCTTCTTTCATACAAAGCAATGATTTTGAGATGTGTCTGCGTTGTATATATCAGTGATTCATTTTCATTGCTGATTAGTTTTCCATTTATCTTTATGTAATTCTATTTGAATTTAATAGAAGAAACATTTTGGAAATGGAAGGAATTGCAGAGCTTTAGACACTGTGTCTTTAAACAAGAGCTACTAGCTCTTAAAGAGCCCTCTACAATGAACAAATGAGAAATTGTGAAAAACTATAGCTCAGCATTTAGAATTTTGATATTTTTAGCCTATATGTATTAACTTTATACTATCTATTAACTCACTATAAAACATGAAGCAATGAAAATACTTCTGCTTCTTCCCATATCTTCGTCTGTTTTGTAAGGTGTTTATTATCATTAGCATTTTTTTACCATTATCAGTATTTATAAAATTCACATGTTGCTCGATAATTTCCACACACTTACATACAACACAGGTACTCATCAGGACAAGCGCACTCCTTAATCCCCATCCCCTATTTCCCCCGCGCCCCCACCCTTCCCCCTCCAGTAACCATTGGTTCGCTCTCTGTAGTTAAGTCTGTTTCTTGGTTTGCCTCTCTCTCTCTTCTTTTCCCCCATGATCATTTGTTTTGTTTCTTAAATTCCACATACGAGTGAAATCATATGGCATTTGTCTTTCTCTGACTTATTTCACTTAGCATAATACTCTCTAGCTCCAACACAATTGCTTATTCTTAATTCTACTTTTAAATGGGCCCAATACTTACAATCAATCCTTTTACTCTGGCTTCTCCATTCCTCTGTATTTTATTTTGACTCACATGTTGATTGGCTAGGTTTTTGAAATGGTAGTTTTTCCAAGAGAGGTTAAACTAAGTACATGCTTAAGAATACCTGTTTGTTACATTTGTTTTTGAAGATCAGTTTGGCGGGACATAAAGGTCTTGCATCACGCTTTTTCTCAGAAATTGGAGGACATTGCTTCACTGTCTTTTGGCATTGAAGTATTGCCCTGAAGAGCTGTATATGGCTAATCTTTTTGTCTTACATGTGACTTGCTTTTTCTGCATAGATGTTCATCTGATACTTAATTCTTCATATTTTATTTATTTATTTTTTAAAGATTTTATTTATTGATTTGACAGAGACAGACATAGCAGGAACGGGAGCACAAGCAGGGGGAGTGGGAGAGGGAGAAGCAGGCTTCCCGCCGAGCAGAAAGCCCAATGCGGAGCTCAATCACAGGACGCTGGGATCATGACCTGAGCCGAAGGCAGATGCTTAACAACTGAGCCACCCGGGCACCCCAATTCTTCATATTTTAGTAACGTCATCTGGATGTCTTGGTGTTGATCATCTTGTATTAATTTCTTCCTGCTCTAATCACTTGGCTCTGCCTTAGCTTACTAAAAAAAAAAAAAAAAGCATGTGTGTATATATGTTTATTAACTCAATTTGTTCCCAAAAATTTTATTGGAGCTTCCAAAAATACAAAAACAAGGGTGGGAGGGTGTTAAAGAAAAAGAAATAGGACTACTGGAAAAATAAAATGAAGATGAATTATAGTAAAGTCCCAAAATGTATACAGCGAAAGGTATAAGACATGGGCCCCAAATTTGGTCAAGGGCTTTCTAGCCACTAATATAAAACAGAAGCAGGATCTTTTATATGAATCTATATCCATAGGTTATAAAGAAACTACTTAGAAGCTCTTCTTTTAAGATCCTTAGATATGAAAGAAAAGAGAAAATAAAAAGTATATAGAATTAAGACAGGGTTTTTTCAATTAGAAGATTTGTCCATGTTTTTAGATGAAAGTGAAAATGAGTGAGAAGGGGCACCTGGGTGGCTCAGTCGGTTAAGCATCTGCCTTTGGCTCAGGTCATGATCCCAGAGTCCTGGGATCAAGGCCCAGGTCTTCGGGCTCCCTGCTCAGCAGGGAGCCTGCTTCTCTCTCTCCCTCTGCCTGCTGCCCCTCCGCCCCCCGCTTGTGCTCTCTCTCTCTCTGTCAAATAAATAAATAAAATCTTTAAAAAGAAAATGAGAAAAAAAGATAAGAATGTGATTCAGGTCTACATATGTATTTTATAACCGTCAACTTCATTTGGCAAAACCACTATACATCTGTCCTTTGGCCTGTATGCCTAAAATGATTTATTTGGAATATGAGACCTTTTGCAAAATGATACATATTGTTACAGTACTATTAACTAGGTGTAGTTTGTTGTTTAAAATGATGTAATCATCAAGGGACCCCTGGGTGGCTCAGTTAGTTAAGTGTCTGCCTTCAGCTCAGGTCATGATCCCAGGATCCTGGGATCGAGCCCCGCATCGGGCTCCCTGCTCAGCAGGGGAGCCTGCTTCTCCATCTGCCTGCCACTCCCCCTGCTTGTGTGCGCTCTCTCTCTCTCTCTCTCCCCCAATCTCTCTCTCCCTGTCTCTCTCTCTGACAAATAAATAAAATCTTAAAAATAAATAAAATAATGTACTCATCAAAATGATACATATTAGAATATGAGAGCTTTTAAAAACCACTCCCAAATTTACTCTCATTTTCTAGGACACTATGAAGCTGATCCCTATATGAGGAGAGTATTAGTGGGAAACTCTTTGAAGAAAGGTCTAGTTAAGTTTTTGTAAAATATAATTGCAAGAAAACATTTTAAGAACAACTTGAGAGGATTTCATTATTTTTTTTTTCTGATATATACATGAGTACTAGTGTAACTTGTAGTTTCTGAAAGTTTTCCAACAACTTCTATGATTACTCTAAAATTATCTGGTGGATAATTCAGCATATCTAACAATGGGATGTACCAGATATTCTTTATTAAAACCCCTCCATTAATATAAGCAAAATTAAAATTTATTGTTATATTTATAAATGATCCTGGAGAAAACACTTTTATTTACTCCCCAAACTTATACACTGATTACAAGAATATTTGCTAAGAATATCTATTTTTATAGTTTAAATTACCTTACTCAAAGTAGAGGGGTAACTTAACCCAAGAGAGAAAGCTAAAAGCTTTCTTCCATGCTAATTATCTTTATTTTGTTAGGCATAGTTTGGTTTATTTGTTGAATCAAAGGCAAATTAATGTTTGCACTTTATTGTGATTTTTTTTAAATAGTCCCATTTATGTGAATTTTTATCTTACAGAGTTTAAATATCTTCCAGAACCTAAATAAACGCCAGTTTGAAACAGTTATTCATTTGTTTGAAGTTGCAATAATAGCAACTGACCTGGCTTTATATTTCAAGTAAGTACAGAACTCCCTTACGCTCTATGTGTTTCTGCCTTGCATAAATGACCCACTGCATTCAAGTTAAAAGGCATTTCTTCACACACACATTTATTCACTTTCCTTTTGGATCATCAGTAGAATACCCTCAAGGTACCTGATAATTTCCTAGACATCTGAAAACATATTTTAAAAAACTAACCTCCTAATGTCAATTAGTTTGTTGTCTGAAGAAGTTCGAACTGAAGGATGTACAGCAAGGTTGGTGCATTGCCCAAAGAGTGATGCCACACAGCCTTAGGAGGTGATCTTGGTCCTGGTGGATTCATCATGGTCCAGGGTCTGATATTTAGAGTTGCAGGATCAGACATTTGATTCTTCTGGAACCTGGGACTAAAAAATCTTGGTGATACTGATGCACATTAACCAAACTCACATAATTCTGAGTTACATACAGCAGAGCACTAGCCTATTTACAATAATAATAACCAAGGAGACCAGAGACTCCAAGCTTCTGCCCATTTTCTTGTCAGTGAACTATAAAGTTGTTGGTGAAAACAGATTAGAACAAGGTGAACTAGTTATAATGTCCAACTCTTTAATGACTTAGATGGGTAGTATCAAATTGTGCCTCTCTGGTCCTTCTTAATTACAAATTTAGTTATTCTATAGTCCGAAGATGAAGACAGATACTTAGAATAACATAATTGATATCCAAACATCCATAACCCAGATTCGACAAATGCTAAGATTTTGCCACACCCATCTGAGATCTTTTTTTTTTTTATGGAAAGAAAAGTAATGCAATTGAGGCATCCCATCTCATTCCACAAAAAGCCCCTCCTTCTCCCTCACAGATACCATCATTCTGATGTTGATGTGTACTCATCCTTTCCATCCATGTTTTTATATTAAGTGTTTGAAAATTGTCCATAAATGGTATCCTACTGTACATACTTTTCTACAACTTGCTTTTTCATGTAACATTATGTTTTAAAGATTTACTTTGGTGGTATATGAAGATCCAGTTCATTAGTTTTAACTGTATATTCAACTTTATGAAGATGCCATAATGAATTCAGCTGTTCTTCTACACATGGATATTTAGATCATTTCTAACTTTTCATTATTGTTGACAATGCTGTATTGTATATCCTTGTACGCATGTGAGTTTCTCTAATGTACATGCCTAGAAACGGGACTGCTATAGGGTTTGCAAATCTTCAGTCTTAATACTACATTGCAAAACTGCACTCCTGAGTAGTTTTCCCAATTTAAATTCCCACCAGCAGTGTGCAAGAGTTTCTGTTATCCTGTATCTGGACTACCTTTGATCTGGGCACACTTACATCTATCTATTCACTTATTTATCTTGTCAATTTGAGTAGAGATGGTATCTTATTGATGTTCAAATTTGTATTTTTTTACCAGTGACATTGAGCATCTTTTCATGTATTTTAGGTTCTAATTCTTTGTTGGTTTTATGCATTTTTTATCATCATTTATCTCATCACAGACTGTGGCCTTTATGTTTATGTTGTTTTGTCACGTTAATTTGTCACATGTTACTTTTAGTTTTAATGTATTCAATTTTTTAATGTATTCAAACTTACCAATTCCTTTTTTCCTTTTGTGGCTTGTGGTTTTTCTGTCTTAAACCTTTTCTGTGCCAAGGTTAACAGCCATTCCCTGTTCTCTTCTCCCCTGTGACCCTTTAGATCCACTATGTGGACATCTGATGCAAAGTGGGAACATGAAATCTGAAAAGCATATATTAAAGATACTTTTTATCTCTGGTCTTACATGCTAAAATTGTTGCAAAGCTGTATCTTTTTTAGGAAGAGAAGCATGTTTCAAAAAATTGTTGATGCCTGTGAAAAAATGGAAACTGAAGAAGAGGCCATCAAATATGTAACCATTGATCCAACCAAAAAGGAGATTGTCATGTAAGTAGTCAGAATTTTATTCCTCTTTTGGCAAAAAAAGATATTTTGCATATCTTTGTTTTAACAAGTGTTGTTTTCTCTCAAGGGCAATGATGATGACTGCATGTGACTTGTCAGCTATAACCAAACCCTGGGAGGTACAAAGTCAGGCGAGTACAGTTATGTTTCCTTTTCCGTCACTTGCACAGGTACTACCTAGATCCATGTAAGAGCGAACGTGAAGATTCTGGCAATCTTGGAATTTTGTTATAGCTAGCAATTATGTGACTATATATTTTGTAAGCAATTATCTTTCATTACCCTGGAACAAACAATCGGTTTATAATTTAAAAAGAAAAATGAAACTTGAGACGTTAAGACAAAAAATGTTCGCTGTTGGATTTCTGCTAATGAAGAAAGATAACTAGCTTTCAAAAGCTCACAAGTGTCAATAAGACAATAAGTCATTTGGTTAGGCCCCAGAACAAGGCAAAGAGAAGGGACCTTAGAAAGGAAATGCTTTCTGCAAAGAATTCCTTATCATTGAACAGACTGCAAAAAGTTTATATACAATTATTCAGGGAATGTCTGAGTTTTTAACAGAGGAGATAAATTGGCACAAGACAAAGATGAATCATTAGTGCTTTCCTCTATCAAGGGTGGTTTTGCTCCTACAACCTCTTCTTCACTGTGTTATCAATAATTAAAAGGCACTGTCTATAGTAAGTTCATGTTTAAGGGTGCCTTCCCCAGTTTTTTGCCAACCTCAGGGAGTGAGAGTCAGGAGTCACCAGTTTACTATTTGATTTCTTACTAAGCTTCTCTTTTTCCCTCAGTGACTTCTAGGAGAAACCCTACATGGAAGAAAGGCCAGAATTCACTGGGTTCAACTATAATTGTGGGTTGTATGAATAAAGATAGAATAATTAGAACCATTAAATTCCAAACCAAACACTTGTGCTCCTTCCACCCTGACATGCCTGTTCTTCCTCCTTGATTCTTTATCTGCACAATCACCCAGGCCAGAAACCTGGGGCCTTGCATGAAGTTCACCTCCCTATTCCTGTCTGTCACATTGGCTACTGCCTCAGGTCAGACTTCCTCTTTCATCAGCACGATGGTGGCGGGACCCTCCTAAGGGATCCTTCTTCATCCTTAGCTACCCAGCCCTCCTCTGAGCTGCTGCTGGGATTATTTATAGATAGAGCTCTGCTCAGCCACTCCTCTCCTTCTAAACTCCCCACAGCCAGAGGTTTCCAAGCTTTCTTTTAAAAAAGAAGTAAAGTCCTCCCCACCCCACCCCCAATAAAGACCACTTATATGAAAGAAAAAACCAACGTTACTCTAGCTGAAATCTCTCTTGGCTGGGGCTGCTAGTACTCTTTGGTGCACTAGGGCTCCAGGAATAAGAATCACCGTTCTAGAGAATCAAACTTCCTAGCAAAGCTTATATGGCCTGTCACTACCTGTCCTTGTCCTTAACTCACACTCACCAGATTATTTCCTGGCACTCTCTCCCATTCACCATCTCTCACGCTAAGCTCTGGATGTTCAGTTTTATCTCTGCAGATAGTCTTCCCCTCCTCTTCATCTGAAAAACTACTATTCATCCTTGATGCAACATAAATGCAAGCTCCTTTATGAAACTCATCCTTACTTCCTTCTCCTCAATCCCCAGCACTTCATACTACTACTGTTATAGCCTTTACCCACATGGTTTACATGACTATCTCTACAAGACTGGAAGCATCTTAAAGAAAAAGGTCACATCTGATTCCTCCTGGCAAGCCTGGTTCATGCCAATATAAGGCAGCTAGTGGGTATTCATTAAACTTGATATTGGGTTTTTAAAAGCTCTATAAATTTACCCTCAAATATCCTTACCCTGTAATCAAGTAAAGCTGTGTTCTAATCTGTGTGCATGTGTGTACATGCAGATATGCTAGAAGCTAACAGATAAGTAGGACAAGAGGAGGATGTGTGGGAAGTTTCAGAGCTTGAAGCAAAATGTAACAGAATTAAACATCCTCCCATCTCCCCTTTTTATTGTTGAGAGGTGGTGGCAATAGCAAATAGGAGATAGGTACTCCCAGAATGGGCCTAGAATGCTGAAGTGGCAAGAGAAATTTCCCCTTCCCGTTTCAATATAATCTATATTTTTCATTTTTATTTTTTTAAGATTTATTTGAGAGAGAGAGCACACGTGAGCAGGGGGAGGGGCAGAAGGAGAGGGAGAAAAAGAATCTCAAGCAGACTTCCCACTGAGCGTGGAGCCCAACACGGGGCTCAAACCCATGACCCTGAGATCATGACCTGAGCCGAAATTGAGAACCAGATGCTTAACCGACTGAACCACCCAGGCGCCATCTTTCTAAAACCAAAGAGCACGTGATGTGACAGTGCCTCAAGCATTAATATGTTATCCTTAAGTGTCACTCATACTAATAAAATGCAAATTCTCTATGAATGAGTGAGTTTCATGAACCAAGTCTTATTCTTATTTGCAGGTGGCACTTCTGGTTGCAAATGAATTTTGGGAACAAGGAGACCTGGAGAGGACCGTGCTGCAGCAACAGCCTATTGTAAAGACCTTGACATAAAAATACACTATTTATTACAAATTATTGATACAAATCAGTTTCTTTTGTTCCCTGAGTCTTAGAAAACTATCCTTAAAGAATTTATTTCTCTTTCTAGCCTATGATGGACAGAAATAAAAAAGATGAACTACCCAAACTTCAAGTTGGATTTATTGATTTTGTCTGTACTTTTGTATATAAGGTAAGTAAACAAATTGAGTGAAATATATAATCATCTGGGGATGAGGCTTTTTCTTTCAAAGTGTTACCAAATTCAGAAGTCACCCACATGGAAAGCCATTAGGGGTATACTTGTTTCTCCAAAGTAGCTTGAGGAATTACCCTAATTTCATTCAGGGGTGGGAGAAAAACTAGAATTCAGACATGAGCACATTGAACAGATGACACGTACTCAGAAAACAGCACTGTCTTTCCTGTTTCCATGGCACTGAGTTAAGCTCATCCAAGCAGCTCTGAGCACTGAGCACTGTGACAACTCCTTATAGCTCCTTCTCTGCATATGAAAAGTACTGAAAATCAACTATATGATTTAAATAGCTTCTGACCTAAAATTCTCTCTAGGAGTTCTCACGGTTTCATAAAGAAATCACACCAATGCTGAATGGTCTTCAGAACAACAGAGTAGAATGGAAATCCCTAGCTGATGAGTATGATGCAAAGATGAAGGTGCTTGAAGAGGAGGTGAAAAAACAGGAAGAAGGAAATATGACCACAAAAGGTTAGTTAGATGGAATGTGTTTTTGCTCATTGTAAAATAGCCAGGAGTCAGGCTGAGCTTAATCTCACATGACAAAACCGTAAGTAAATGCAAACAGGAAACTTGCTTTTCAAGTAATTATAATAAATTGATTAGTGCTTTTCAGATATCCACCCCCACTCCCAACAAGTTCTTAGGAATAATTCCAGGAGGAATTGACTGGTCCAGTTGAAGTAGGGGTTGGGGTTAGGCTTCTTCATCCACTCTAGTATGTGGCTCCTGAGTACCTCCACAGAATACTGAGATTTTAGAAATACAAAAGCCATAGAATCAGTGGCATCAGAGTTAGGTGAGAAAACAATTTTAGTTCTAACATTACGCATTAGCTGTTTCTTTGGGCAACTTGCTTAACCTCTCTGAGCTCAATATTCTTCTCTATATAATGAGAAGATTTTACAGACCTCCAGCCTCCCTTCCAGACTTAAGGAAGCCCTACATGAAAGCAAAGCTGGCCAACCGAATGGGATGACTTGACAGTTATTCCAAGACTGACTGTGTCTCAAATGTCCCCATATAGTGGTTTTTCTTGATGAAACTTCTACTCCTGAAGTCACTGTTTGGTTTAACATTATCTTCAGAAAGCCACTGTTAAGATGCTTAGGATCAATTATGAGTTTATCAGATGACTCAGATGTTACCTTGAATTCAGAATGCTAATGTCATGACTTCCTATTTTGTCTTGAGATTCAGCACTTAAAAGGTTTTGTAAGAAATTTTTATTGTTTAACCAAGAAATCTGCTCTTTCTGGAAGAGCTTTGTAAAACAAAAACCAAAAAATACAACATTCTTTTTAGATGATTCCATTGTGTTTACTGGTATTTTAAAAAAATTCATGGAGGGAGAAAGTATTTTGCTTAAAAGGTTAAGGATGTCCTTCAACAGAATAAAAGTAGGAGTTTGACTTCTTGATAATCCATTCACCAATGTATTTATTGGGTGTCTATTCTGTACAAGGCCCTGGGTTCGGCAGGGCCTGGGGAAAGTTAGGGTCCTTACCTCACAGAGCTTACCCCCGGTCGGGGAGCTAGACATTAAACCAATAAATGAACAATTAATTATCTATCATGAACAATTTATGTAACTATCAGAGGAAGCATGGGGAAGGCTTTCCTGAAGAAGGATGCTTATGCTAAACTCTGAACACAGGTGGCTTTGGCTAAGCCAAGAAAGGGGGAGGAGTTGGGGAAGAAGGAAGGAAAAGAATATGCACAAGTGTAAATGGGATCGACTCCTTAATTTCTCTTTCTTCTGTCTTCTTGTTGGTCTATAGGAATGCCACTGATTTCTGTGCATTGATTTTTATATCCTGCCACTTTACTGAATTCCTATATGAGTTCTAGCAGTTTTGGGGTGGAGTCTTTTGGGTTTTCCACTTAAAGTATTGGGGTGGGGGATGGGTTAGCCTGGTGATGGGTATTAAAGAGAGCACATACTGAATGGAGCACTGAGTGTTATACGCAAATAACGAATCATGGAACACTACATCAAAAACTAATGATGTATGGTGATTAACATAACATAATAAAAAAAAGAATATGCACAAAGGCCTTGAAGTGGAAATAAGCTTGGTGCAACTGAAGAACGTAGAAACTGGTGTAGCTGGAGTCTAGAGAACAAGCAGGGCAAAATACCAGATAAAGCTGGTAAAGCAGTTAGGCCGGATAGTGCTGCCTTAAAGGCCTTGCTTGAGGATTTGTCCTCTAGAGCAAGGGGAGGTCATTAAAGGGATTTAGATAGGAAAGCAATAACCTGATTTGCACTTCAAAAAGATAACAAGTCTCACTCTGCTCTCCCCGTCATGCTCAAGCTCTCTCAAATAAATAACCTTAAAAAAAAAAAAAGATAACAAAAGTGGTCAATTTTACAATGCAAGTGGAAAGCAAAGGTATTTCTTAGTACAATTAAATTTAATCTTTATCTCAATTTTATAATGAACAGGATATCAGGTTCTTTAAGTGGCTCCTGATACTTTCTTTTAGTATTCAGTATATCGGATATAGATCTTCTGTTTATTTGCATAAAAAATTACTTGTGAACTTTCCTCCTGCTACCCTGAGAAGTCTCTGTGAACTAAAAACATTATCTTGTATCTTCAGGCAACAAGCTTTGTGCTTGTTGGCACAAAGCAACAACTCAGATTCCCAGATTGTGCAGTTCAGTGGTTTGAGAAACAGATGTTGTTAAATGGTTAATCATTTATAAGATTGTTTTTTAAATGGATCAACTCTGAACATTAATTCAAGTTTTAAAATGGTCAAAACCCTAGTACTTGTGTTAAAACTATTAACTAGCTATAAAGTTGATACTAACATTATGAGAGTATTAGAATAAAAACACTGTGTGTCCCCGGATTCCCAATACTACTGCTTTTCTCCTTTTTACTAGCCACAGAAGATTTAGGAGGTGGCAGTGATGACAAAAAGTCCAAAACATGTCTCATGTTATAATCTGACTGGCTGAAATTTCAAATATTGTTTCTACTTTTGAAGAAAAACAGAAGAAACAAAAGAGCTTCAGCAAACTTCATTCAGCACACCATCAACTAACAGAGTAAGAGGATCTTTAGATACGCTACCCTTATGACCACCAAAAGAAAATATATTGCTAGCCTGAAAACCCTGAGAGTAAAATAAAGTTCAACAAAAATTCAAAATATAAGATGAAAATAAGTGCATTTTTGGAGCCAAGTTGTTTTAAATTAAAAATATGCAATCCTGGGCGCCTGGGTGGCTCAGTTGGTTAAGCGACTGCCTTCCGCTCAGGTCATGATCCTGGAGTCCCTGTTCAGCGGGGGGTCTGCTTCTCCCTCTGACCCTCTCATGCTCTCTGTCTCTCATTCTCTCTCTCGCAAATAAATAAAATCTTAAAAAAAATAAAATAAAAATGAAATGCAATCCTGAAACCAGTCACCAATTCTTTTTTTAAAGGTTCTTACTAATAGTATTCATTTGCTAGGGCTACCATAACAAAATACCAGACTGAGTGGCTTAAACCACAGAAATTACTTTCTTACAGTTCTGGAGGCTGGAAGTCCAAGATCACGGTGTTGTCAGGGTTGGTTTCTTATGAGGCTTCTCCCCTTGGCTTGTAGATGCCCATCTTCTCTTCTACCCTCACATAGTCTTCCCTCTTGTGTGTCTGTGTCCTAATTTCCTCTTATAAGGACACAATCATATTGGATTAGGGCCCATTCATATGATTTCATTTTACCCTAATTAACTCTTTAAATACCCTATCGCCAAATATAATCACATTCTGAGGTACTGGGGGGTTGAATTTCAACATGAATTTGGGGGGGGTGACATAAGTCAGCCCATAACATTAATAATCGTAATTCATACCTCAAATTCCTTCCTAAACTAAAAATCTCTCATCTACACATCTTAAGAGTAAATACAGGGGCGCCTGGGTGGCTCAGTGGTTAAGCCACTGCCTTCGGCTCAGGTCATGATCCTGGAGTTCCGGGATCGAGTCCCACATCGGGCTCCCTGCTCAGCGGGGAGTCTGCTTCTCCCTCTGACCCTCCTCCCTCTCATGCTCTCTGTCTCTCATTCTCTGTCTTGCAAAAAAATAAAATCTTTAAAAAAAAAAAAAGAGTAAATATAGTATAGAACTTATATCTGTAAGTACTATACACAAAACAAGTAATAGGATGTTAAATGTTATTCCATCTGAAATGCTCATCATCTCTTTCCTCTACTTTTTATCCTTGATAATGGAAGGATGAAGACCACACTGCTTTTGGCAGTTTATGTCTTTGTCCTATGCCCATCCCTCTCCACAAGTGTGAAAGCAATTATTTTATGCATAACAGAATATTTTTTAATATTCTATTCTTTTCATTGAAAGAATAATCAGTTTATAAGACATTCCCTGGATAGTCCTAGCGTAAATTAAATCAGCTAATAAATGTTATGCATTAAGAAGCATGTGATTTGATTATGCAAGAATTTTACTATCAAAAGCAGTTTAGAAGAACTTCAACAGAGGTTATTTAAAAAAAAAAATTACTAGAACCATCTACCATGCATTCTAAATATTGTTTTGTCAAGAGAAACTAAGGACAATCAACTATTACTACATGGTGGACGTTTGGACATCAGAGAAATTTAGGATTTCTTCCTTATCTACAATCACAGACCAAATAATAATAATTATGCCCTAGATTCTGCCACAGATTTTATCAAAAGGTATCTAAATTTTAACGAATCAAATTGACAAACTATGAACCTCAAATGTTTTGTTATACAGAAGATATCGTTCAATTTTAAGCAGCCAGGGGAAAAAAAATCACCATTTGTTTTATGTTCACAAGTAAAAATTATAAGATTTAGAATCATAGGATTGCTGCTTTCACATTAGAATGTAGGTGTGTGAAAGGAAAGATTTTTGTCTATTTTCATCTATTTTGTTCCTAACTCTATCCTGGCACCTAGAGAGAATAGCACCTGGTACAAGGTAGGTTCTCAGTGAATATGAACGAATAGTATTTTGAATAAATGTCATAACAAACAGCTATAAATGAGTAGTGCCTGTAAGTTAACGAAATATCTTTAGGGGGGAAAAACTCATTCAATATATACATGAACATGAGTGTTGTCTATTAAGTCATTACCTTGAGTAAGTGATCCATGTACACCTTGTTTCCATTACTTAAAATAATTTTGAAACTCCACTTTTAGGATTATTTTAGAAACTGCTTAAGAAACTCTTCCTTTAGGGGCTCCTAGGTGGCTCAGTCGGTTAAGCATCTGCCTTCAGCTCAGGTCATGAACCCAGAAAGCCCCCACCCAGCCCTGCTCACTGGGGAGTCTGCTGCTCCCTCTGTCCCTCCCCCTGCTCATATTCTAATACATAAATAAAATCTTTAAAAAAACCCAAAACTCTTCCTTTAGCTTTATGTAATTTTGGACCCCAAATTATCAGCTCAAACAACTTCTCCTCCTCATTTACTAGAAAGCAAATTGAGGAGCAGAGATGTGCTGTTATTGAAGGTCTGCAAAAATAGGAACTTTGCTTAACAGCAAGTAGAAGAAAGCATTAACTTCATATCCCAAACGGTGGTCCACTGAACACCAATGACTGCACTATAGCCAAATATGAGATAGGTCTATTGGAGAATTATTCTTTAAACTCGTCATCTTGAGGCCTTTTCAAAGACTCCTTAAAAATATGACTTCAGTTATGTATGAATGGATTAAGTGTTATGATTATATATAATGACCTAAATTTACTAATGAACCTAATGTCCATAAACCATACTTTTAATACCAAATACATGGATCTATTTTAAAGGAGTCTAGCTTTTTAGTTATCATTTAATTTTATAGGAATTTTATTTTCTGATGATCACTAAACTATGAATGTATTTTTATCATAAACATGTTTTAGCTACATATATACTAATATCAGTTTGCTGCTGGACATTTCAGCACTTTTTCCCTAGAAACCAAGATTCCATTTTATTCACTGTAAGTTGTGAGATTTTAAAAAAATACAATTTTTTAAGGAAATAAGGGGATTTAAAAACAATGTTCAATATTAACAAACCAATACTGATTTACTGTTTTTTTGATGGTTTAGAAATGACTGTATAATTATTTCCTAGGTAGTTCCTTTGTAGCAACATCCAGCATAGTGCCTCACATATAATAGAAGCCTGATAAATATTTGAATTAATGAATAACAACTATTTAATAAAAGGAGTATCTCTGATACTAACCATTTAAAAATAAGACACTAAACTACTTATTCTGCAATTTAATGCCAATCATTCCATGTTTAAATGTCCTTTAAAACAGTCTTAAAATAATTGAAATAATATGATTGCTTTCTACAGGCCTCTCTTCACTAAATCATGCATCTTCTTAGCCATCTCTTCGCTCTTTACAAACATGGGTTAAAACCTTTTTTTAAAAAAATCAATAAATCCATTTGAAAATTTGATGAAAACTATGGACCCTTTCCCCCTATAAATACACATAATTACAGAAGTTTACACACAGATTCTAGGAGTGCTTAGATCCCCTAAAGCACATCCACTGACTCTGAGGGGTATGATCAGCAAAGTAAGAAGTTACATTTTATAATATATCCTGGCATATAATCAAAAGGAATGAGATCTTGCCATTTGCAACGACGTGGATGGAACTGGAGGGTATTATGTTGAGTGAAATAAGTCAAAAAGAGAAAGACATGTATCATATGATCTCACTGATATGAGGAATTCTTAATCGCAGGAATCAAACTGAGGGTTGTTGGAGTGGGGGGTGGGGTGGGAGGGATGGGGTGACTGGGTGATAGACACTGGGGAGGGTATGTGCTCTGGTAAGCGCTGTGAATTGTGCAAGACTGTTGAATCTCAGATCTGTACCTCTGAAACAAATAATGCAATATATGTTAAGAAAAAAAAAAAAAAAGAAGAAGAAGGTAGCAGGAGGGGAAGAATGAAGCGGGGGAAATCGGAGGGGTAGACGAACCATGAGAGACGATGGACTCTGAAAAACAAACAGGGTTCTAGAGGGGAGGGGGGTGGGAGGATGGGTTAGCCTGGTGGTGGGTATTGAGGAGGGCACATTCTGCATGGAGCACTGGGTGTTGTGCACAAACAATGAATCATGGAACACTTCATCTAAAACTAATGATGTAATGTATGGGGATTAACATAAGAATAAAAAATTAAAAATAAAATAAAATAAAATAAAATAAGAAAAAAAATATATATCCTGGCATATAAGTATATCCATATTTATGTGACTGTATCTGAGATAAGATCTAACACATACTATTATTCAGTTAAATTATCTTATTATAGAATCTCTCTGTTGGAGAGTCAACTTTCGTGGGGCGCCTGGGTGGCTCAGTCGTTAAGTGTCTGCCTTCGCCTCAGGTCATAATCCCAGGGTCCTGGGATCCAGCCCCACATCGGGCTCCCTGCTCCGCGGGAAGCCTGCTTCTCCCGCTCCCACTCCTCCTGCTTGTGTTCCCTCTCTCACTGCGTCTCTGTCAAATAAATAAAATCTTTTAAAAAAATAAATAAATAATTGAAATGCTATGATTGCTTTCTACAGGCCCTCTCTTCACTAAATCATGTATCTTCTTAGCCATCTCTTTGCTCTTTACAAACATGGGTTAAAACCTTTTTTAAAAAAATCAATAAATCCATTTGAAAATTTGATGAAAACTATGGACCCTTTTCCCCCATAAGTACACATAATCACAGAAGTTTACACACAGATTTTAGGAGTGCTTAGATCTCCTAAAGCACATCCATTGACTCTGAGGGGTATGATCAGCAAAGTATGATATATACACACACATACACACACAGTTGCTTTTCTTCCTTCTGGGACAGGGAACCAAGCGGGAAAGTCAAATCCAGTCTACCAGTCTCTTCAGAAAAAGTTCTTTTAGATCAGAAATTCACAATGGGACTCCATTATTTGGTTTTAAATAATTGAATGCACAAAGCCATTATACCCATGATCAAATTAAAAAAAAACCAACAACTACAGAATCAGATAAAGTTGATTTAAGAATTATCAGCAATTTGGTATTCCCCATGCTGTTGTCCCTTTTCCCCCAGCATGACAGCAAAATGCTGTCAATACCCAAAAAAGTTACATTTTATAATATATCCTGGCATATAAGTATATCCATATTTGTGTGACTGTATCTGAGATAAGATCTAGCACATACTATTATTCAGTTAAATTGTCTTATTATAGAATCTATCTGTTGGAGAGTCAACTTTCGTGAACCTAATTTACTGTTTCAGACTTCTGGGACCTCATTTGCCGTGCCCCGCTGCTCCATGGTATTAATTTACTTTGTAATAAACTTCTCACACACTGGGGAAGTCAAATTTGATTATAACAAAGTCCCTTAAGTAGGATAGGTGAGAAGGAAGAAAAAGGTAAGGAAAGGGAAAAAAAAAGGCAGCTAGCAAGAGGTGGTAATGGGAAAGTAGGTGCTTAAAAAGAGGGGTGCCAGTGTATCAAAGGAAAGGTAAAGACATAATGAGTCTATTTTATAATTTTTGTGAGACACCAATAATTCTAATAACTTAAACTAACTGAAGCAAGGGAAGATAAATATGAATGAGTAAAAACAACAGCAAAAACCCCTACAAAATACAGGCACAATGGACTCTCTGTACAGTGTACTAGCTTCATCCTCCAGCAGCTACAGATGGAGCAGTCGTCAACAAGCAACTGAAAAGATATAAAGGGATGGGGAAGCATGTCTCCAATAGAACTGAAAAACTTCCAAAGCAGCTGACATCTTGAGAGTAGATGGATTTTTATTTCTGAAGATAAACCACTCAAGCTGCAACTTGTAGATAAAATTTTTGTGAAGAGTTTCAAAGTGTACTTTCACATTAAGGAATGTGGGCTTCTCTCTTCCATCTCACAGAAATAAATCTTGAAAATAGTCATCAAATTCTTCTTCTCTATTTAAAAGAAAAGGTATATATATTGATTAAAATCAACAATTACAGAAAAAAAATTAGGTGACAATTATATGTGATTAATGGAAATAAAATATTTTAACTCAATATAATTTGCTAATTTTTCTATATATTGATATTTTTCATGACTCAGCCATCAAATAATTCTTAGCTTTTGGAATAATCACAACTATACCCAAATTGATTAAATTTAAAGTGTTTTATATGTTGCCACCTCTCCCTAAATGTATTTATTACCTAAGATTTTACTTTAAAGTACATGCTTTGTGACATGTTACTGCTTCTCTACTTTTCTGGTTGACTTTATAACTTCTCTGTTCATTCTCATTTCAAATTATAGTCTGATCAAGAAATGAATGAAAAAGAAAACTATTTTCAGGAAAAATACAAGTTTTACTCCTAGAAATGGGGAAAATCTGTTTAGGCTGTAGGTCTTTATTGCTCTGAGAATAGTAAATACATATTTGTAGCAGTAAATATCATGTCTAAAACAATGAATCAAAGACTGAAAGAAGATACTAAATTGTATTATAATGTGTTAAAATACTATGAAAACTGTCAAGTACTAAATAAATATTAGCACTAGGAACCAGACTGATAAAGAAAAATACCACAGGGTTTCAAGTCAGACAGTGTTTAAGTTCTAGCTCTGTCACTTATTAGCTTATATGAGCAGGTTACTTAACTTCTCTGGGCTCAGTCTCCTTGTCTGTACAAAGGAGAACATTGTATTTCCTTACACAGGTGCTGTGAGGATTAAATACACACACACACACACACACACAGTTGCTTTTCTTCCTTCTGGGACAGGGAATTAAGCGGAAAAGTCAAATCCAGTCTACCAGTCTCTTCAGAAAAAGTTCTTTTAGATCAGAAATTCACAATGGGACTCCATTACTTGGTTTTAAATAACAGTGAATGCACAAAGCCATTATACCCATGTTCAAATTAAAAAAAAAAAACACTACAGAATCAGATAAAGTTGATTTAAAAATTATCTGCAATTTGGTATTCCCCATGCTGTTGTCCCTTTTCCCCCAGCATGACAGCGAAATGCAGTAAAATTTTTAAAACTGTAGTAAGAACTTAAATACAGGAAATTAACTGACTCTCTGTGTAGGCTTAGATGTTCCACACTTGATCAATGTCAAGTATTTATAAGGTCACAAAAAGTTCTGGATGATAAGAGTCTTCTTTTTTTTTTTTTTAAAGATTTTATTTATTTATTCGACAGAGAGAGAGACAGCGAGAGCAGGAACACAAGCAGGGGGAGTGGGAGAGGGAGAAGCAGGCCTCCCGCCAAGCAGGGAGCCCGATGTGGGACTCGATTCCAGGACCCTGGGATCATGACCTGAGCTGAAGGCAGTCAGTCGCTTAATGACTGAGCCACCCAGGCGCCCCTGATAAGAGTCTTCTTAGAAGGATTTACTCAAGTATCTTCACTGCCTAAAATGGTGAGCTGATCCTAAGACCTATTCTGTCAATTTCAGCTATAAAGCTCTTCAATGGGAAGTTATACCATTAAAAGTTTAGTCCATAGTTTAACTAGGATAGCAATACTTTATTTACAGTAATAACTTTTTTATAATCTGATCTATAATGACCACACTTCTAAGAATTCTTTACTTGGCTGGAAAAAAAAGTTAAGGTTGCAGAAAAAAAGTGATCTTGTTTAAAAAACCTCTTTCCACACAAAAAGATGGAAAAATATTCCATGCTCATGGATTAGAAGAATAAACATTGTTAAAATGTCTATGCTACCCAGAGCAATCTATACCTTCAATGCCATCCCGATCAAAATTCCAATAACATTTTTCAAAGTGCTGGAACAAACAATCCTAAAATTTGTATGGAATCAGAAAAGACCCCGAATCACCAAGGAAATGTTGAAAAAGAAAAACAAAGCGGGGGGCATCACGTTGCCCAATTTCAAGCTATATTACAAAGCTGTGATCACCAAGACAGCATGGTACTGGCACAAAAAGAGACATATAGACCAATGTAACAGAAGAGAGAACCCAGATATGGACCCTCAACTCTATGGTCAAATAATCTTTGACAAAGCAGGAAAAAACATGCAATGGAAAAAAGACAGTCTCTTCAATAAATGGTGCTGGGAAAATTGGACAGCCATATGCAGAAGAATGAAACTCGACCATTCTCTAACACCCTACACAAAGATAAACTCAAAGGGGATGAAAGACCTCCATGTGAGATAGGAATCCATCAGAATCCTAGAGGAGAACATAGGCGGTAACCTCTTGGACATCGCCCACAGCAAATTCTTTCAAGATACATCTCCAAAAGCTAGTGAAACAAAAGCAGAAATGAACTTTTGGGACTTCACCAAGATAAAAAGCTTCTGCACAGCAAAGGAAACAGTCAACAAAACAAAGAGGCAACCCACAGAATGGGAGAAGATACTTGCAAACGACACTACAGATAAAGGGCTGGTATCCAAGATCTATAAAGAACTTCTCAAACTCAATACCCAAAAAACAAATAATCAAGTCAAAAAGTGGGCAGAAGATATGAAAAGACACTTCTCCGAAGAAGACATACAAATGGTTAACAGACACATGAAAAAATGTTCATCATCATTAGCCATCAGGGAAATCCAAATCAAAACCACATTGAGATACCACCTTATATCAGTTAGAATGGCAAAAATGGACAGGGAAAGAAACAACAAATGTTGGAGAGGTTGTGGAGAAAGGGGAACCCTCTTACACTCTTGGTGGGAATGCAAGGTGGTACAGCCACTTTGGAAAACAGTGTGGAGGTTCCGCAAAAATTTAAAAATAGAGCTACCCTATGACCCAGCAATTGCACTCCCGGGTATTTACCCCAAAGACACAGATGTAGTGCAAAGAAGGGCCATATGCACCCCAATGTTCGTAGCAGTAATGTCCGCAATAGCCAAACTGTGGAAAGAGCTGAGATGCCCTTCAACAGATGAATGGATAAAGAAGATGTGGTCCATATATACAATGGAATATTACTTAGCCACCAGAAAGGATGAATACCCAACTTTTACATCAACATGGATGGGACTGGAGGAGATTATGCTAAGTGAAATAAGTCGAGCAGAGAAAGTCAATTATCATATGGTTTCACTTATTTGTGGAACATAAGGAATAGCATGGAGGACACTAGGAGAAGGAAGGGAAAAATGCGGGGGGCGGGGAATGGGAGGGAGAGATGAACCATGAGAGACTATGGACTCTGAGAAACAAACAGGGTTTTAGAGGGAGAGGGGAGAGGGGGGATTGGTTAGCCCGGTGATGGGTATCAAGGAGGGCACGTACTGCATGAGCACTGGGTGTTATATGAAAACAATGGATCATGGATCCCCACATCAAAAACTAATGATGTATTGTATGGTGACTAACATAACATAATAAAAATTAAAAAAAAAAAGAATCTACATTAAGAATCATCCAGGGGCGCCTGGGTGGCTCAGTCAGTGAAGCATCTGACTCTTGATTTTGGCTCAGGTCGTGATCTCAGGGTCGTGGGATTGAGCCCTGCATCGGGCTCCGTGCTCAGTGGGGAGTCGGCTTGAGGATTCTTTCTTCCTCTTCCTCTCCCTCTGCTCCTTCCCAACCCTGCACTTGCTCCCTCTCTCTCTTTCCCTCTCTCAAATAAATACATCTTTTTAAAATATCCACACAAAAAAAATCTTTCCAACACACCTGAATTCCATTACACTGAGAACATACCATAATTAGCAAGATGTTTCATAATCAGGCTAAATTAATGAATTAAGATTGATTCAATATTATGAACCAATTTGCCTAAAGACTAACAAAATGGGACTAAAATTTATTAAGCACTTATATTTGTAGGTATTGTACCAAGTGCTTTACATTCTTTATTTCATTAACTCTTCACAATAAACTCTATGCAGTAGGTATTTATTTTATCCTCTTTTAACATATAAAGCTCAAGTGCTGAACATCCCAGTATATGACAAGAGTTGATAAAATTCCAGCCACATCCAGACAGCTCTTCCAACCCAAGGCAGATAACAATGTGCACACTGAGTTATCTGTCTTTGCGGGGTTAAGGTAGTTGTTGGCAAGCAAACTTTTACCCGTACATAGACAGCTTCAAGGGGTTCCCTGTACATGTTTATGATAATCAGAATATCAAGAATAGGCTGCTCTGGAACCAGTAAAAAGCCCTTCTCTGAAGGATTCTAAGCAAAGACCAGAAGGTCACTTGTCAAGGCGAGCTGAAGAAAGATTTACTCACTGAGTGGAAGCTGAATGAGTTAGCCGTTTATGGCCACAAAAATGACTGGGAATAAACTCTGATCTTACCAGGCTAGGCAGTCCTTGGCATTAAACAGACATTCATGATGATAAGCTTTTTCATTAATTGTTATCAAGAATGGCTGTGGCTTCTCTACCGAAGCAAAGGGTATGCACTATCTAGTAATATCAGAACTCACTGCGATTTTTCATCTGTTTCTGGTAGGGGGCCCTTCCAAAGTTCAGATTCTGAAGTACCTTCTTCTTCGTCAGAATTTCCTGTTCATTTAAAAGAGATTTTTAAAAATGTATTATATTTAAAACATATTTTGAAATACCCACCAATGCAATTAACTTCAGATTTAACTGCAGTTTAGTTTCAACTTTTATGGCTCTAAAAATGTAATTCACTCTTTCAGACCAATAAATTCTTCTTAAAAATAAATAAATAAGTTGAGATATACCAAAGAGTCTCAGCAAAAAGACCAAGGAGAGTCTCATGGGAAACTCCCCTAAGTTACACTGAGTTAAAGTGGCAATTTTAGTATTAACTCTTATAAAGGAATGATCTCTTGCAATATAATTGCCTTTGATTTAGTTTCTTCTTTCTGTTGGCATACAAAAGACATGCACGTTAAGATTTTTGTAGAGTATATTTACATTAGGATCAAGAACTCAAGAACTGAACTAGTATGTAGGACCAGTTAGTTAAATCATGAAAAAATATTGTCAGATGCTTTTAAAAATTGATGCTGATTAAATTAATCAGAAGAAGCTGATTTCAGTAAAGAAATAGGCATACTCATACATTGTTAGAGGAGTAAACGTTCTGTAAATTTTTTTCTTGAGGAAAATCTAGCAACAAAGATCAGTTTAAAATATACATATCCTTAACCAGCAATGCTGCTTTTAAGAATTTAATTATTTACTTAGAATAAATAAGCACCTGAGATACATGTACAAAGATGTTCATTATATAACAACAACAACAACAAAAGAAAACAACCTATATCCCCACAATTAGGGATCAAGGATTGGTTAAGTTAATACTATATAGCTGTTAAAAAAACCTTAGCATGTCTATAGTATTACCATGTGCCATTCCAAATTTTTTAAGTTACAGAAAGCATGCATGGTATAATCCGATTTATGATTACATACGTGTGTATATATACTGTAAGTTTGTAAGGACCAACCATACTTAACAGTAATTATATTACCTGTGGCCTGCGACACTTTCACTTTCTACTTTAAGCATTTCCAAATTTCTTCTATTTTAGACAATGATCATGTATTGCCTTTAAAAATCAGTCAAAACAATAAAGATATTTCTATTTTTAAAACATAACAAAACAGACGTGTTTTAAAAATTACCCTATATTAGTGAACTAAAAATTATCAAATACTGAAAAAGATATTATAGGGCAATAAAAGTAAATGCCATAAAGTCATTATATTAGCAAATAGTTCCTCTCCAGTAAGTTAGTCTCAAAAAGAACGGACACAAATTCAGTCTGTCAATACAGAATGTTCCTTAAAAACACACAAAAAATAAAACATTGATTTGCCCACAGTGTTTTTAGCCTTTTACCTGTTAGACTTTGATCCTTGAATCAATATGCATGTCTGAACTTTGGTCCTAACTGCATCTATTCTGGCACAAAAACTAACAAAAATGGCAGGGGGAAAAAAAAAAGGAGAAGGCTTGTATTTTGCAGGGGGACGGAACAGGGGGAGAGAGAGAATCTTAAGCAGGTCCCATGCCCAGTGCAGAGCCCAACACGGGGCTTGATCTCACAACCCTAAGATCATGACCTGAGCTGAAATCGAGAGTTGACACTTAACCCAGGCGCCCCAGGGGTTGTATTTATAATGATCTACATACAAAGACAATAAAAGATGAAATTATAAAGCCTTGGGAACCAGATTCCCACTCAATCACAACCAGCACTGAAACTGCCAGTGTCCCAAACTGAATGTGTGAGAAGAGAGAATGAAAGTGTTCTACTCTTATTTTTATGAAAACTCACTAACATGAGCTAAAGAAAGCACGGAAAAACTAATGAGGCCTAATAGTTAACCTGACAGTGTTACCCTGTTAATGATGTCAAAGAACAAAACCTGTAAGGTCTTGAAAGCGGGCAGCTAATTTTAAAAGGCCTTACAACCACCTGTCCCCTTGTTCCCTTTCAAGAGTACCTCCCACATGCCAACTTTCCTACATGTTTTTGGATACTAGACAACCCACTTTTACTAAAAGATCGAATCAGTTTAGAATATTATAAAATAACTCTCTTTGAAAGATCATATGCTTAAAAAGTAGCCAAATACTGTCAGAGATTCAAATCTAGAAGACTGGACTACATTGTGATCTATAGCATCCTAGTCCCCTCAGAGCGGCAATGAAGAGAAACCATTCCTATGGTAACTGCTGCAGCCAGCCGGAGGCACTGCTAAGGAAGCACTGCCGGGGCACTGCTAAGGAAATCACAATAAGCAGAACAGGCAATACCAACGGGTGCCCTGGCATCAGTGTCAAAGCTACGCAGCAGTTATTAGACAGTAGGGATCGGAATGGACATCACTGACTCTGTGTGGGATCTTGCAGGTCTTTAATGTAGCCCTTATCCAATGATTAAATCTCTTACTGCAACATCTCCCAGGACAAGTTGGCTGTCCAATCTATGCTTAAACACCTCACTACTTCCTGAAGTAGCCCATTCCGCCATCCCTTTCTTCAGATAGTTCTAAGTGACAAGTTTTTCCTTAAATTAAGGCAAAAATCTGTCTCTGGGCAATTTTTATCCAGAGACTCTAGTTCTGCCAAATAGTCATCAAAAATAAGTCTCCTACACAAAAGCAGTCTTACAAACATCTAGTTTCCATGTCTACCTCCTTATCCCTTCCCTCCCATCCCTACAAGTTTCTCCAAACTAAACATCTGTATTTCCTTCTACCTTCTTCCTATGACACAAATTTTCAAGTTCTGTCAATGCCTTGGTTATTCCATTCTTGACCTGCTTTAAGTTTTCAATGTTCCTTTCTAAAATGCAAACTGCATATAATTTTCCCTATATGTTTGAATAATGAAAACAGTCTGTCACCTTGGTTTTTCTAGATATTATATGATATCTAAATAACTTGGGCTTACTGAAGAAGTGGCAAGTCTCCAATTATGATTACAAATGGATGGGCCAAACTTTTACAGACTTAACTTTTGATTTGACCAATTCTAGAGAACAAACACAGAATCTGTTTAATGTCTGTTTTTTTTTTTCCTTTCTGTAACAATGATAATAGTTACAAGTTATCAAGAACTTACTTTGTGTTGGACACATGCTATACATATATATTGTCTCATTTGGCTCTGATAATAAAAAAAAGTTAAGTCTCTTTATACCTATCTTACATATAGAACTGAGACACAGATCAAATCATTTAATGTAGATTTATAGAATGTATCTGCCAAAATTGGGGTATAAAGAGTAGACTTATATTTGATTCACTGAACAGTTATTGATGATATAGGTAAAGGGGCACAGACTTTGTGGAATTATAAATCTGTGTTTCATCCACACTCTGCTATTAACCAACTACTAGATCTTTGGCATTTTATGTAAAGTCTCTGGGTCTCAGTTCTCCTGTCTGCAAAATGGGATATTATATGCCCATTATTAAGACTAAATGAGGTAATACAAGTAAACCACTTGCCATTTTGGCTGATAGAGTAAATAGTCAACAAATCCAAGTTAAAATTCTTTTCCCCACAGAAATTGGGTTTTTCTTCATAGATTTAGTTTTAATAATCCATACATTAAATGGTGGTAAAAGAGTAACCGAACATTATCCAAGTGATATGAAAGATATACACACACACACACATCTTACTTCAGCCCAGATAGCATGAGACTGATAGACTCCGGCTATGTTCTAGAAACTGTCATTACACTTCACCTAATTTAGGAAAAGGAGCTACAGATCAATTAGGATTCACATGGGAAGAAACAAAGTATCAGTGCTTTAGGACACTTCAAATATGCTGAAAACAAAATTGGTATGAGCAAAATAATTTATAAGGAACATGCTATATCCCTAAACTAGACGAATGCCTCCAATGACACCTCCCTCTCTCCATTAAATCTTTAAACAGTAAATATCTTAAAACGTCTCTTTTTCTATTTCTCACAGTGCAAAATTTCTGATTACTGACTACTGAGAAATTCTTAAGAATTATATTAAAATGCTAATAATGTTTCTCTTTGAATGGTGGGATTTAGAGGAATTACTAATTTTTTTTCCCTGAGTTTGCCACAGTAAATATATATTACTTTAAATCAGAACAAAAATTAATGCTTAAGTTTATAAACTTCCAAGCCTAGAAGTCTCATAAAATAAGTCCAGATATTATAAAATGAATTAGAAAGGCTATTGAACTACACTTTATCATTAGCCCTAACCCTACTGCAAGGTCTTTAAGAAATTTGACATTGTATTACTATTGAGATGCAAGGCTACTGTTTGTTATCTCACAGGTGGATGCCCCTTTTATGAGCCCACAGGAGAGTCTGCTCTCAGAACTCTGACCGGAAAAAGATGAATACCCTGCATATGATCATATGGGTACAATTAATCATTCTACTGGTGGTTTCCCTCTTTGGTTTGGTTGCTTAGAAGAACAGTGACAAATGTGTGATCTACCTTTGTAATTATGCAGGACTTTTTAGTGAACATTTGTCTGTGTTAATTTTACCTCAAGCTTTACTTTGCTATTCTATCTTATTTTTCCATTATCCTGACTTTACTTTTTAAAATCTTATTTTATTGTATTTAGAAGTTATTTGAATGTTTTTTGGAATGTTGCAGGGGAAAAAATAGTAATAAAATCTGTGGCAAATATCCAATAAAATCAATCTGGTTTGATACAATCTGGTGAAAACCACAGTACTTATTAAAAAAACTAACCAGTAATAACCAGTTGCCAACATTTTATTGTTCGTATACAAACCACACATTTCATTTTATCAATCAAGATCAGCAAATAACAGAGATTACTCAGTATACAATATAAGCAACATTACTTAAATACTAACCCACTTCTCCAATTCTTTTTCCATTCCAACCTCATCCTTCTACTTTTCTTCCTCATATTCTATAAAGTGAAATTAAATTGTGTATCCATTGTATTTACTGAAGAAGAAATTTTACACTCTTCTATTTTAAAATAAGAAAGTTTAAAATGTTCAAAATTGGGGAAGAAATCGTACACTCTTGGTATTTTTTTCTATGATTTTTTTACATAGTACCAAACCAAAAAATAATATATCAGAGCAAGTCACAATTGATGGGAAATCCAAACTATGAATAACTTGAATCTACGTATTTTTATTAAAGAAATACTAGATACTTACTGTTTACAGAATTTTCTGATTTCTTTGAGGATGAATGCCCTGAAAACAGCATTGTTTTGTTAAAAATAATTTTGCAATGGTGCAACAGTTATAGCTGTAACTAGAATTCTTCCTAAGAGTCTAGTTTACTTTATAGTCTTACAGAAAAGCACCTCACTGTCTTCTAATCTTTCATGTTCCTCAGACTTCTCTCTCTAATTAAAATGTTAGGTTCTCTTAGGCAGAGGTATTTTATGCCTGGAATACATAGCACAACGTGCAGCTTAAAAAATATGAACACCTGTAAAAAAAATCTGTTGCTAAAAAAAAAAAAAACCTCATAGATTAGTTGCAATTTAACCATATTTTATCTATAGATGTTCAACATCTGAAAGCAGTTTGTAAATACTCATTTTTCACAATATTTTTTCATATACAGATGAGAATTCTTAGTAACTAAAATTCACACAAAATATTACTTCACAAAACAAAGTTTCAGTTCCACAAGTTATCCAGTCAGAGAAAAAGAAAAAAGTACTAAAAATCTACTAGCGTAATTTCAAAAAATCATCACTCTACAGAGTCTCCTATAATAAGACCACAAGGGAAATGATTTTGAAGGCTGATAAATCAAAAAAATTACAGATAACAGATGGAGAGTACCAATTCCTCCAACTTCCTTGGACTAGAGATCTCATAAACCAAAGCTGGTGCATACATGGCCCCTTTCAGGCCCAATGAAGAGGGTATCAGAGCCACAGGGTAAAGACTCCACAGGAAGCCAGGGCCTGGACTGCAGCTTAAGGTCATTGTTTCTTTTTTGTTTTGTTTTTAGCTTATTGTTTCTTCACTCCAATTTCCTACTCATCAGAAAGCAAATAAAAATATAGCTAAGCTGGTTACAAATTCTTCTCTGTCATATGAGGAACATAATACCCGTTTCCAAATGTCTATAGGTAAAAAAGAGGTTAGGTTTACTTTGGAGGCCTAAGGACATAACTGGAACCAAAGGGAAGAAATTGTAGATTTGGGCTAAATTAAAGAGACACCTGCTACCAATTACAACTAACTGAAATGTAAAAGAATATTCAGGATGGTAGTTAAGTTCCTCTTCCCTGGGGGTGCTGAAGCAAAAGCAGAACAAGTACCTGATATAGAGCAGTACATCTCAACTTTATGGTGCATATGAATCATCCCAGAACTTAAAATGCAATTGTAATTCAGGAGATTGGGGAAGGGTCTAAGATGGTGCATTTCTAACAAGTTCCCAAGTGATGACAATGCCAGACGACCATACTTTGAAAAGCAAAACCACAGAATATCTTTTTGATCATGATCCCAGAACTGATCTCTGATGTTCCCTTCAACGCTGAGAAACTGTTGTTTCACTGATTCACTCACTCACCTAACATTTATTGAACACCTACTATGTGGAGAAAGCACTGTGCTTAGACACTGGAGATAAAGAATTAAATAAGTCACACAGTCCCTTCCTTAACAAAAAATTAGCAAATTATTCCAAGGGTGATTGATTATGTATCTCTAAGTAAGTGCAGGGTGCTACTGGAATGTGTAACAGGGACCTAACCTTGCCTGGAGGAGTGGGCTGAAGGGTGTCAGCAAAGGCCTTCCCAAGGAAGTGAGCTTGGGGATGCAGTGGTAGTGGTGGGAGTGATAAGATCTTCAACTTTTGGCCAAGACACTCAGGTTACCTAAATACCTTGTTCTGCTCAGACCTGCCAAAGCAGACTGGTCCTCAAAGTCAAGCTATTGGTCTTTCTTACATTTTCTCTCTATCCATTCATTCAGCCATCTAGCTATCCAATTATCCATCCATCCACCCACTTACTTTTTGTATGGTTGTAAACTGACACTACAGGAGAAGGGGGATCATACAGGGAGAACAGAGAGAAAGAACAGATGTTAAGTAAGAGCCTTGGGCAACTCCAGCATCTAAGGGTAAGACTGAGGAAGACCTATAATCAAGAGGCAGAGGAGAGGCCACAAAGATAGGAAGGAAATCAAGAAAGTAGATTGTTTATAGTTTTGTCAACAGTTCAAATGCAGCTGAGATATTAAGCATTTATTAATTACTATTCAAGTTTGGGACAAATTAAGGTAGTCTGACTATAAAGTATCACATCAAAATCAAGCTAGTTCCAGATGATCCCAGATACAAAGATATTACAGAGTTCCACATGGTTTTCTTAAGTTTGCTAAAATGTCATTTGCTTTACACCATATAAGTTGAAAAGAAGAACTTTATCCTGTACTCTCTGCTATCAAAGGTGCTCTAAATAAAGAATAAATGACAGTTATCTCAATTCTACTCTGCTTTAGTTCTCTATCCCTGAAGTTGTCCTGAAACAATCTTCATTCAAAGTCTTTCATTTCCTCATTCTTTATTACTTATACCTTACATGTGCTAGTGGGGTGCTGGGGATACTAATTAGAAGTACTAATTTAAATTCATGGTGAGGGATGGAATCAAGAAAGGATCAGTGACATTTAAACTTAGACCCAGAGGATGAGTTAGGTTGGAACCTGGCAGTGGGGGGAGGGGGTTGGAAAGAGAGGAAGCAGCATCTACATAGTCCCTAAATGGAAAGAAGTTTGGCATTTTCTAGATACTGAAAGGCTGTAAGCGTGGAGTGTGAAAGCGAGGTGGAGTGTGGTGAGAAACAAGTGTTGTATGACAGATCATATAGAGCACCTGGGCTTTGTGCGAATTTTGGTAACATCCTAAGAACAACAGGCAATCACCGCTTTATTGAGAATGCCTTAAGGGGAGAGTAGGTGGGATGACAAGACAGTGGCAGAACTAGAAGGACAATATAGCAGTAGTCTAGATCAGAAAACATGGTGGTTTGAATTAGGGTGGAGAGAATTCAAGAAATATATACTCTGGGGGTAAAATTGACAGGATTTGGTGACAAATTAAACATAAATAATGAGAAATAAGACGTCGAGGATAATTTCCAGATATCTGACTAGGTTTTAGGTTGACAGAGGTGTCATCTACTGAAATATGGAACACTACAGGGAAAACATCTATAAGGAAGATCACATGCATATGTATGTATAATCTGAGGGTTCCAACCCCATACCCAATCCTGAGTATCCAGCTACTTAATTGTCTGCTTTGAAGGTACTAAACAAGATTTTACAAGGTAGGAATTATTCTTTAATTTGGAATATGTAATGATTCACATGGTATCATACTATAAGAATACAATATTATATAATACAATAACGAATACAAAACTCTCAAGTATGATACATTAAACATTTTTAAAACAAAAATTTTTCGGGCACCTGGGTGGCTCAGTCGGTTAAGCTTCTGCCTTCAGTTCAGGTCATGATCCCAGGGTCCTGGGATCAAGTCCCGCATTGGGCTCCCTGCTCAGTGGGGAGTCTGGTTCTCCCTCTACCCCTCCCTCCTGCTTGTGATCTCTCTGTCTCTCACTCTTTCTCAAATAAATAAAATCTTTAAAAAAATAAAAAAATAAAACAAAATAAAACAAAAATTTTTCAAACTCAAATGGAATTTTCACATTTATTAATTAACATATATTTTAGAGTTGGGAAATGATTTAGACACAAAAAGGCATTCTGCTTCAAATACCATTTCTCAATAAACAAGAACAGCATTTTCCTCTCACCATCTATCAGTTTCACCAAGTCGAAAACTTGGTGATACTATATGCTTGAATAGGGTTGATTCACTAGAAAAAAGTATATGTCAGAATGAAACCTAGCTAATAATCTTCATAGCTGGAGCAAGGGAGCCCTCTCCTGTCCAAATACTGTGTTAACATTTGGCTGAATCTAATGTAATCTACCATTAATTACATAATTTAAGATTGAAGTTATAGCCAATTTGACTCTATTATGGACTGAAAAAGAAACTAGCAGTAACCTTCATAATAGCTAACTATGCACCAAGCACCATGCAAACTGCTTATATCCTTTATCTCCTTTCAACTTCTGAACAATCCTATGAGCTAGGAAATGTGAGCATAAACATTTTACATGTGAAGAAATTACGGCTTAAGAGAGCTTAAGCACTACTGAAGAAGAAGTGACTGATGGATTTGAATTTAACAATTATTTACTAAGTGTATGTGCACAGCACCATGCTAGGTTCTGAGGACATACGTATATCAAACTCCATGATTTCAAACTCATAAGCTAGTGAGAAAATCACATAGGCCATGGTAATGAAATCCCAGTGTTATAATTTCCTACTGACTTATAGATTATGTACTGTTTTACAGTGTTCAAAATGCCTTTCACATTCTTATTTGGTTCTCCACAATAAGCTCAAACAGTACAGAAGCCAGATATTCACATCACCCCTACTTATATGAGGAATATAAAACTGAAGAAGTTCAGGGACTTGCTCAAGGTAATGAGTCTATAAGAGACAAAGTGAGGAAGGAGGAAGTTGTTTGCAATATTATTACTATCTACCCAAAATGAATTAAAACCAACCTTGTTCTTGAAACTCTTATAAGCCGCTGTAAATTTATATCTAAATTCCCCAACCAGGCGGCTCAGTTGGTTAAGTGTCTAACTCTTGATTTTGGCTCAGGTCATGATCTCAGGATCCTGAGATCAAGCCCTGCATCATGCTCTGTGCTGGGCTCCGGCTCCACGCTGGGCATGGAGCCTGCTTAAGATTCTCTCCCTCTCCCTCTGTTCCTCCCCCCTTCTCTTAAAAAAAAAATCTTTAAAATTCCCCAACCAGTTTCAGCTACTATGAGATTTATTTATTTTTTATTTGAGAGAGAGAACGAGTGAGGGGGGGGGGGCAGAGGGAGATGGAGAGAGAGAATCTTAAGCAGGCTCCATGCCCTGCACAAGCCTGACTTGGGGTTCAATCTCACGACCCCAAGATCATGACCTGAGCCAAAATCAAAAGTTGGACGCTTAACCAACTGAGCCACCCAGGCGCTCCCCCCCTTTCATCTAGTATAAAACAGAAATCTAAATGCATTCACCAATTAAATCCAACATTTGACACATATAGCAGATTACATTTCATGTTAAAAAATGTGACTAGGGGGGCGCCTGGGTGGCTCAGTCATTAAGCGTCTGCCTTCGGCTCAGGTCATGGTCCCAGGGTCCTGGGATGGAGCCCCGCATCAGGCTCCCTGCTCAGCGGGAAGCCTGCTTCTCCCTCTTTCACTCCCCCTGCTTGTGTTCCCTCTCTTGCTATGTCTCTCTCTGTCAAATAAGTAAATAAGATCTTTAAAAAAAAAAAAAAGTAAGTAGGTTATTATATTTTAATTCCCTTGTACCTTTTTCCTTTTTCTTAGAGGTCTCTTCTGCAGAAGATAATCTGGATTTTTTATGTGTTGACTCTTCATAATCTTTTTTGGTTTTATCCTTTCTTTTTTTTGACTTGACTTCTTTTCTCCTTTATGTTGAACAACATAAAATTAAAGTTAACTTTTTCAACTGACCTTTATGAAAAATAAGGAACCAATAAGCAAAAAAGTCAAATCAGTTAAAGTACCTTATTTTTACAATATAATTTACATAAGAAAGCCTTAAATGAGTCTGTAAATATTTTAGGTTAGTATATTAATTAAAGACAATTCTGTAAGATAATGAAGCCTAAAATTCTGAGACAAATTATTTTTTGTAAGTTCTATATAAAACTTTAGTAAATA
Organism: Mirounga angustirostris; assembly: GCF_029215605.1. NCBI lineage: Eukaryota > Metazoa > Chordata > Mammalia > Carnivora > Phocidae > Mirounga > Mirounga angustirostris. The sequence goes on from NW_026991714.1 coordinate 121,852,209, forward strand.
TAAATCATAGTTTTACTCATTTCCTCCTTTTTATTTTCTATCATTTAGCCATTTTTTTAAATTACAAAAACAAATGTCATTTCCCTCCATGTAATTCATAGCTACCTATACTTGAAAAAAATACATAAAATAAGAAGAAACACTGTAACAGCTCTAAACCACCACTAAGTAGAAAATTCTTCTGTTAAGAATAAAAGAATACAGTAAAAAGGCATAAAGGAATGAGGATGGACGGGCTCACTGTTAACTCAAATGTCTACTTTAGACCATTTGTCCTTTTACTGCTGTAGCTTTCTCTCTTCTAGGCCAGGTTTACAATGCTGCCAGTACCATGGTTGGCAAGTAATTAATTTTAACTGGTTAAGAAAGGAAATACTAGATAGGAAAAGGTGATAATGCTGAAATTAGGACCAGGAAAGAGAATGAAGAGACAACAAAGAGGTTCAGTTTCAAGAAACTTGCTCACAGACTTCCCAAATTAAGGTACTTATACCAAATGCTGTAAGATTATTTAAGGTAGTAACCACTTTCTGCCTCTCATAAGAATCATTTCAATTTTGAAATGAAGCTTGAAAGTCAAGGTCAAAAAAGACTCTCTGGTACCTTTCAGTATCACTGATGGAGAGGGGAAATAAAGGTTAGGCTATCCAAGTAATCTAAAAAACTCTGCTAGTTTCAAGAATTTAAAAATTATTAATTACTTTTTATTTTTAGTAACTAAAATACTTTATACTTTATCTAGCATGTTTATAACATAGCTGATTTTTAAAATTAATATACTGACAAACATATTTTATAAAGTTGCAGAATCTCACTGTTAATCACAATAATGGCAGGTCATAGATTTTGTCTGAACATCTTCAATGCCAGGGACCCCATTATGCTTAACTTCCCATATGCCAGGCACTATGTCAAGCACTTTACATGCACTTTCATTAATCCCCACGATAACCTTGGCATCCTCATTTTTAGAGGTGATAAAACTGAGTTCTACAGAGTTTAAGTACCTTGCCCAAAGAAGACAACTAGTAAATGGTGAAGCTGAGAGGAACACACAGGTGTCTGGTTTCAAAGCCCATGATCTTATTTATATATACTGCACATTGCAGGACACTGATATTCCTCCCCCACTCAACATGACAGACACATTCTAGCTCACTTGGCAGGAGCCTGATTTTAACATCTGAAATGAAAATAAAGGTATATAATTCCATGTAAGAATGACAAACTCCAAATAAAACACTGTTAAAATGAGGCATAAGTGATACTCCTATGTGGAAAACCCAGAAGACTCCACCCCCAAATTGCTAGAACTCAAACAGGAATTCAGCAACGTGGCAGGATATAAAATCAATGCACAGAAATCAGTTGCATTTCTATACACCAATGAGACAGAAGAAAGAGAAATTAAGGAGTCGATCCTATTTACAATTGCACCCAAAACCATAAGATACCTAGGAATAAACCTAACCAAAGAGGCAAAGGATCTGTACTCAGAAAACTATAGAATACTCATGAAAGAAATTGAGGAAGGCACAAAGAAATGGAAAAACGTCCCATGCTCATGGATTAGAAGAACAAATATTGTGAAAATGTCTATGCTACCTAGAGCAATCTACACATTCAAAGCAATCCCATTAAAATACCATCAACTTTTTTCACAGAACTGGAACAAATAATCCTAAAATTTGTATGGAACCAGAAAAGACCCTGAATAGCCAAAGGAATGTTGAAAAAGAAAACCAAAGCTGGTGGCATCACAATTCTGGACTTCAAGCTCTATTACAAAGCTGTAATCATCAAGACAGTATGGTACTGGCAACAGACACATAGATCAATGGAACAGAACAGAGAACCCAGAAATGGACCCTCAACTCTATCTATGGTCAATTAATCTTCAACAAAGCAGGAAAGAATATCCAATGGAAAAATGACACTCTCTTCAACAAATGGTGTTGGGAAAATTGGATAGCCACATGCAGAAGCATGAAACTGGACCATTTCCTTACACCATACACAAAACTAGACACAAAATGGATGCAAGACCTCAATGTGAGACAGGAATCCATCAAAATCCTTGAGGAGAACACAGGCAGCAATCTCTTCGATCTCAGCCACAGCAACTTCTTGCTACACATGTTTCCAAAGGCAAGGGAAACAAAGGCAAAATGAACTCTTGGGACTTCATCAAGATAAAAAGCTTTTGCACAGCAAAGGAAACAGTCAACAAAACCAAAAGACAACTGACAGAATGGGAGAAGGTATTTGCAAATAACATATCCGATAAAGGGCTAGTATCCAAAATCTATAAAGAACTTAACAAACTCAAAAGCCAAAGAACAAATAATCTAATCAAGAAACGGGCAGAAGACATGAACAGACCTTTCTGCAAAGAAGACATCCAAATGGCCAATAGACACATGAAAAAGTGCTCAACATCACCTGGCATCAGGGAAATACAAAAATAAACCACAATAAGATAGCACCTCACACCAGCAAGAATGGCTAAAATTAACAAGTCAGGAAACGACAGATGTTGGCGAGGATGCAGAGAAAGGGGAACCCTCCTACACTGTTGGTGGGAATGCAAGTTGGTGCAGCCACTCTGGAAAACAGTATGGAGGTTCCTCAAAAAGTTGAAAGTAGAGCTACCCTTACGACCCAGCAACTGCACTACTGGTATTTACCCCAAGGATACAAATGTAGGGATCCGAAAGGGCACCTGCACCCCAATGTTTATAGCAGCCATGTCCACAATAGCCAAACTATGGAAAGAGCCCAGATGTCCATTGACAGATGAATGGATAAAGAAGATGTGGTGTGTATATATATATATATATATATACACACACACACACACACAATGGAATATTATGCAGCCATCAAAAAATGAAATCTTGCCATTTGCAACAATGTGGATGGAACTAGAGGGTATTATGCTAAGCGAGTAAGTCAATCAGAGAAAGACAATTATCTTATGATCTTACTCATATGTGGAATTTAAGAAACAAGGCAGAGGATCATAGGGGAAGAAAGGAAAAAATGAAACAAGACAAAACCAGCAAGGGAGACAAATCTTAGGAAACAAACTGAGGGTTGCTGGAGAGGAGGGGCCTAGAGGGATGGGGTAACTGGGTGATGACATTGGGGAGGGTATGTGTTGTAATGAGCACTGGGTATTATATAAGACTGATGAATCACAGACCTGTACCCCTGAAACAAATAGTATATGTTAATTAACTGAATTTAAATTTAAAAAAAAGAAATGAGACATAAGAATCATTTTATGAAGATCTGCTTTACAATACAGTTTCCAAGAATATTATGGCTTCTGAACATTGACTCCAAACTAAAAATTCTAGCATCTATCTACCACCCTGCACAGGCCGTCACATTTAAAACTGCTTGGCTAGGGGGCGCCTGGGTGGCTCAGTTGTTAAGTGTCTGCCTTCGGCTCAGGTCATGATCCCAGGGTCCTGAGATCGAGGCCCGCATCAGGCTCCCTGCTCAGCAGACATTCAGTGCAGGTAAGTGACTATGTCCAAGACTACTAAACATTAACAACAGCATTTTAAAAGATAATATTACCTGTGATGAAAATTTAATTTAAAGGAACATTCTTGGCATAACCCTAAAAAAAAAAAAAAAGTGACACCACTTAAAAGGCTGAATTTGAATTAACTGTACTGCTACTCTACCTTAATATCATACATTTTTATTATTCCTTATATCCCTTTTTCAGATTATCTGAAGAAAAAAAAAATCTGATTCTCTCCACCTCAAAAAATGCATATGCATAATAAAAAGGGTAACAGAATGCTTGAGGAATTAAAAATATTCTACCATTACTTTAGAAAAAAGTGCTGTCAACTTATTCTTTCATATACAGCATTAATGTGTGTCTCACATCAAAGATATCTAGTAACAACAGTGTGGGTATAGTCACTTCCTCTGAAGTGCTTTCAGAGTTTTCAAATAGAAAAGAGCTTTTCAAAAAGTTTCACAGCTGTGGCCTCTTCTTTTGCCTTAATCTCAGTTCACACCAATTGACTTTTCCTCATGAGCACTTCTAGGAGGAACTTCTGCATTGGTGTGCATTAAGGAGCACATGAGGAAATTCTTGACTCCTATAGGGAGTAGGCAGAAAACTCTGAAGCACATTTATTTAGGACCCAGAGAAGGTTGCTAACATGATGGACCGAAGAAGCTGACACAGTAAGACTAGCTTAATTTATGGAAAAAAAAAAAAAAAGAAAGAAACAACAGATTCTAAAACATGCATATTAACAGAAGCTGCTGCACTCTGGGGTATAACCTTAATAAGCTTTTAAGACTGATATCAAGAACAATTATGCCATCCTAAAACTTTTTTCTTTATTGACACAAAGAGAGTATATTTATTGTCCACACCACAACAATATGGCTACCAGGTAACATGAGATTTTACGTTGCCTTTTCTGATACTCTGCATCTCATTCTGCATTGGTGACATTCCCATGTTAGCGGGAAGAGGTCTTCACTTTACATATTATAGGTTTACGTTTGGCATTAGAACTGTTTCACCTAAATGTAACCGTAATTCTGAGAATATAAAAATTGTAGGCTAAAAAGTCATTTGTCACTTTGGGAAACTCTCAGAAAAAAGAGCACTTCCAGAAAGATACATTAAATTTTTTAAATTAAATTTTACTCTGTATATTTTTAAATCTAAATTACTAGATAAACTTTGAAGAAATCGATTATATCCCACCTAAAGTCAACTTACTTAATTTAACAAGTGCATTTCTCTTTTCACCATGCTCAATATAACCAAAATTAACTTCCCAACTCTTCAAGTCTTCTTTTTTATCACAACATTTATTTCCACAGAAAAACTGGCCTGCAATAAAGAAAGGAATATTAGCTATGATAGTTGGTGACAATGTTTATCTGTACAATCTGGAGTTACTACTAAAATTTACTCTTAACACACATAAATTCTTAGTTCTAGGTAGTCAGCATTAAAAAATAACTGAGCATAATATCTATAGTATGCTCAACAAATGCATATACAAGTATTAAATCAAAGAGCCGAAGAAAAGGTTATTAAAAAAATCAGTCACAGAATTCTTGCCCAATAGATACACCATATAGATCAGGGTTTCAGCGACTCCCTGGTTAGGAAATCTTATACTTTGGAAAATGGAAGTACTAAAAATACATACTCAATAATACCCAAAAAGAATAAATATATTTCCATAGTACATGTACTTACACCTGGGTGAATCCTTTTAATATTTAATAATAATTTTTAAATTGATTAAAATTCTTATTTTAAGTATTAACATTATGGTTTCTATTTTAAGTACCAGCATAAAATGGCACTTAAAGCACATTTTAAAATAGTAGCACTCTGAAATGAAGTAGAGTAAGTAATTAAACCCAATGCTCTAAACTTTAGTTACCTGACACTAAAATCAACACATTATCATGTCCACTGTATATTAAAACATTCTGCAAAAAAGGACTAACACTGATGATCTATGAGAAAAAATAAAAGAAACTACTCAACAACTATTTACTTTCACAGAAGATGAACCTTGTATTTGTACAAAAAAGAATTTTTATTTCAATAATTTGCACCAACAGAAACAAATCTAAACTTTTCATAAAAAAGAAATCATCAAAATGAATTTTGAAAATTATCAGTCCAAACAGCCTATAACTTTTCTAAACTGGCATTTTTTTTACTCATTCCAAATGAATAGTTCATGAAATCTGTGCATGTTCAGTAATGGCTCTATTTTTAAAACAGCAACAAAATTATGATTCTAAATCAGAGCAATAGCTTTCTCTTACCAACTAATCCTTTCTTCAGTTATAGTAACTTAAAGAATGCTGATCAATTTTTTTAAAGGCAGCATTACTTACCATCACCTGAAAATTCTATTTAATAAAAGTATGAAATTTTAAAACTGTGAGACATTTCAAAATTTCTCATTGTTTAGATAAAAACACAAACTAAAATGTAATACTAAGAAAAGTTAAAACTAGCTTTAAATTTATTCTTTTTCCTTCTCCTTTAGAGTATCTTCAGGGCTGATCCTTCATCTAAAAAAGAAAAAATTCCTAATCCTTAATTTTATTTTACTGCAAATCCAGTTTTATACTTTACACAGACATCCAATTTATGGAAGATGTAAATGATCCACAATGATGGCCTCAATGTTTAATCATTTTAAAGTGCCTTTATTTTCAGTTTAAAGGTTCTTTAAGTTATTAGTTTAAAATTATTTCCTAAATGCTCTTTTGTAGTTTTCAGAAGCATTAACACTTTAAAATGCAATTATCAATAAAGAGCTTTTATATCATAAGACAGTACAAAGATATTAATTTTTCAGAGATTTATGAGTAGATTACAACAATGCATATAAAAAGCATTTATTGATTGCCTACCAAATGTTTGATCTTTTGCCATAAGACTAAATATTTGGGCTCAATCTCAATGACATCCCAAAGTAAGAACTAGCCTGTCCAAAAATTCTATTAGGTTCAAAGTGATATTTAATCTCTATATTCAAAATGTGATTAGACTGGAATACAGTAATACCAACTCATTATTCCAAAAGTTGATAAAAAGAAAAACTCAAGCATTCATCCTTCATTAGTTTGCTTTAACTCTTTAAACATTTTCTACTTAATCTCCATTGAATGCTCTAAAAGCAAAAATATAAAGGTAAAAATCACTAAAGCATTACATTTTGACTTTTGATAGTAAAATATCATGAATACATTGTCTCTAATTTTACTTTTATAGATAACCATTTATTGTATAATGAGGAATAATCTTACCCAATGACTTCAATTCAATAATATAACAAAATAACCTTATCCTATTAAAAAGTAAAATTTCAAAAAAGAATTACCTTTTCCTGAAATTACTTCTTTTTCTATTCGCCACCTAAATCCAAACTGATGAGAAAAAAATTACATTTATGCCAGTGTAAATTTAAACACTATTTAAACTGTATATACATCTAAACATAGAGCCAACAATTGACATGACATTTACCAATCTAAAAAGTAAACCTAATTCACCAGAAAGGGAAGATCGCAGCAGAGTAGGAGGACCCTAGGCTTGACTTGTCCCATGAATACAACTAGGTAACTATCAAGGTATCCTAAATACCCCAGAAATCCATCTGTAGACTGGCAGAACAAACTTCACAACTAAAGGTTAGAGAAGAGGCCACATCAAAGTAAGTAGAAAGTGTGGAGATGTGGCTTTGGAGAGAAATAGGTTGTGGCTGGTGGGGAGGGAACTATGGTCAGGGAGAAGGGCGAGAGACAGACTAGCACACGGGGGAGTGCTCGGGGCAAATGAATCCACATAGCAATTGGCTTGGAAAACAAGAGAGGCAAAATTTTCTGAGTTCTTGCAACTCCAAAAGCCTGGAGTTTTAAAGGTCAGCATGCTTGGCTCTGGGACAACTTGGAGGACACTGGGGCTGCTCTTGGACAAAAGGCAGGTCAAACACCCCATGGATATACAGCATAGAAACAGTGATCTGAAGAGTGCCTGGGGCACACAGTGCAGAGGTCAGTTGCTCATCTCTGAGCATGTCCCAGAAAGGCAGTGTTCACAGAAAGACCCCTGTGGGGATAAAGAAACCGGCCAGCACCATTTCCCTTCCCTGCCCCTCAGCATAAACACAGGGCCACCTGTGGAAACCAGCGCAGTGCTGACACTCACTACCTAACCTGCTTACACCAAGCCCTGTCCGTCCCCATGCTCCAGAGAATCCCTGCTTCCCAGGCACACTTGCCTCGGTCCCAGCACAGTGGGCCCCCTTCCCCAGACGACTAGCCCAAACCCCTTCCACACCATGTCTCCCTACCCGGGAGTCTTGCAAGGCCTTGGTTCTGGTAGTGTCAGTGACAGGTCTCATTTCACAAGCAGACCAGAGCACACCTAGTTAAAACACACCACATTCAGGCCAGAGACCAAACACTGCCTATGACAGGCAAAGAGAACCTTTGCAGACGACTGGCCTGAAGGATAAAGCGGCCAGGACACAAAAGCAGAGTGCATGTAGTACACACATAGGAGACACTCCCAGAAGCACCAAGCCCTGGAGAATAGGGGACACTACACTGCAGGGCACTACAGGACCTCTTCTTCATAAAGCCAGTACCCTCAAGAACAGGAGACAAAGCTGACTTTCCTAACACACAAACAAGCACAGAGACTTAGACAAAATGAGAAGACAAAGGAATTTGTCCTAAATGAAAGAACAGGACAAGGTCATGGCTGGAGATCTAAGCAAAACAGATATAAGTAACATGCCTGATGGAGAATTTAAAGCAATGATCATAAGGAAAGTCACTGGACTTGAGAAAAGAGTGGAAGGCATCAGTGAAACCATTAACACAGAGATAAGGAATAACATAGCAGAGATAAAGGGCTCAATAAATGAAACGAGAAATATTCTCCACAGAATAAACAACAGGCAAGAAGAAGCAGAGGAACAAATTAATGACGTAGAGGACAGAGTAGCGGAAGGTAATCAAGATGAACAAAAGAGAGAAAAAAAATTATGCAAAGTGATAATAGACTTAGGGAACTCAGTGACTCCATCAAATGTAGTAACATTTGTATTATAGTAGAGTCCTAGAAGAAGAGAAAAGGGGGCAGAGAATTTATTAGAAGAAATAATACTTCCCTAATCTGAAAAATTCCCTAATCTGGGAAAAGAAACAGTTACCCACATCCAGGAGGCAAAGAGAATCCCCAACAAAATCAACAAAAGCAAACCCACACCGAGACATATTATAATTAAAATGACAGACTGATAAAGAAAAAATATTAAAAGCAGCAAGACAAGACAGTTACACACAAAGGAAACCCCATAAGGCTATCAGCAGATTTTTCAGCAGAAACTTTCCAAGCCAGAAAGGAATGGCATGATCTATTCAAAGTATTGAATAGGAAAAACCTGCAGCCAAAAATACTCTATCCAGCAAGGCTACCATTCAGAATAGAAGGAGAGATAAAGAGTTTCCCAGGCAAACAAAAACTAAAGGAGTTCATGACCACTCAATCAGCCCTGCAAGGAATATTAAAGGGGACTCTTTGAGGGATGCCTGGAGGCTCAGTCAGTTGAGCGTCTGCCTTCCGCTCAGGTCATGATCCTGGGGTTCTGGGATAGAGTCCCAAATCGGACTCCTTGCTCAGCAGGGAGCCTGCTTCTCCCTCTGCCTGCCATTCCCCTGCTTGTGCACTCTCTCTCTCTCTCTGATAAATAAATAAATAAAATCTGGAAAAAAAAAAAGAGTTTAAAAAAAATAAAATAAAATAAAGGGGACTTGAGGCGCCTGGGTGGCTCAGTTGTTAAGCATCTACCTTCGGCTCAGGTCATGATCCCAGGGTCCTGGGATCGAGCCCTGCATTGGGCTCCCTGCTCAGCAGGAAGCCTGCTTCTCCCTCTCCCACTCCCCCTGCTTGTGTTCCCTCTCTCACTCTCTCTCTCTCTGTCAAATAAATAAAATCTTTTTAAAAATAAATAAATAAATAAAGGGGGACTCCTTGAGAGGAAATGAAAAACCAAAAATGAGAGTATGAAGTTAGGAAACACAAAAGCAGTAAAAATGACTATTTCTGTCAAACACCAGTCAAGCAACTCACAAAATAGCCACAGCAGATGACAAAAAGAAATAAAAGGCATCCAAATCGGTAAGGAAGAAGTAAAATTTTCACTATTTGCAATGACATGATACTATATATAGAAAATCTGAAAGACTTTACCAAAAAATGACTAACTGATCAACAAATTCAATCAAGTCCCAGGATATAAAATCAAAGTACAGAATCTGTTGCATTTCTATACACCAATAATGAAGCAAGAGAAAGAGATATTAAAAAAACAATCCCATTTACAATTGCACCAAAAATAATATGATACCTAAGAATAAACCTAACCAAAGAGGTGAAAGACCTGTACTCTGAAAACTAAAACACTGATGAAATAAAGTGAAGAAACACAAGGAAATGGAAAGACATTCCATGCTCATGGACTGGAAGAACAAATATTGTTAAAATGTCTATACTACCCAAAGAAATCTACACATTTAATGCAATCCCTATCAAAATACCAACAGCATTTATCACAGAACTAGAACGAACAATCCTAAAATTTGTGTGGAACCGCAAAAGACCCTGAATAGCCAAAGCAATCTTTTTTTCTTTTTTTTAAAGATTTTATTTATTTATTTGACAGAGAGAGACACAGCAAGAGAGGGAACACAAGCAGGAGGAGTGGAAGAGGGAGAAGCAGGCTTCCTGTGGAGCAAGAAGCCTGATGTGGGGCTCGATCCCAGGACCCTGGGATCATGACCTGAGCCGAAGGCAGCTGCTTTACCAACTGAGCCACCCAGGCGCCCCTAGCCAAAGCAATCTTGAAAACTGATAAGAACAGATACTACACTTGATCTTAGCCAAAAGGCCGAGAAGCGATGCAAAGCAATCTTGAAAAAGAAAAGCTGGAGGCATCACAATTCCAGACTTCCAAGTACATTACAAAGCTGTCATCATCAAGACCGTATGGTACTGGCACAAAAACAGACACATAGATCAACGAACAGAATAGAAAACCAGAAATGAACCCACAATTATATGGTAAATTAATCTTTGAAAAAGCAGATAAGAATACCTAATGGGAAAAAGACAGTCTTTTCAACAAATGGTGTTGGGAAAACTGGCCTGCAACAAGCCAAAGAATGAAACTGGGCCACTTTCCTATATCATACACAGAAATACATTCAAAATGGATTAAAGACCTGAAACCATACAAATCCTAGAAAAGAGCAGGCAATAATTTCTCCGACATTGGCCATAGCAACTTTTTTCTAGATAGGTCCTTTGAGGCAAGGGAAACAAAAGCAAAAATAAACTATTGGGACTATATCAAAATAAAAAGCTTTTGCACAGTAAAGGAAACAATCAACAAAACTCAAAGGCAATCTATAGAATGAGAGAAGATATGTGCCAAAGACATGTCTGATAAAGGGTTAGTATCCGAAATATATAAAGAACTTACACAACTCAACACCCAAAAAACAAATAATCCAATTAAAACATGGGCAGAAGACACGAACAAACATTTCTCTAAAGAAGACATACATTTGGGCAACAGACACATGAAAAGATGCTCATCATCATTTATTATGAAGGAAATGCAAATCAAAACTACAGGGAGATATCATATCACACCTGTCAGAATGGCTAAAAACAACACAGGTTTTAGTGAGGATGTGGAGAAAGGGGAACCCTCACGCACCACTGGTGGGAATGCAAACTGGTATGGCCACTCTGGAAAACAGTACGGAGGTTCCTCAAAAAGTTAAAAATAGAACTACTCTACAATCTAGCAATGGCACTATTTGGGTATTTACCCAAAGAAACAAAAACACTAATTCAAAGGGATACATGCCCCCCTTGGTTTACAGCAGCATTATTTACAATAGTCAAGATATGAGAGCAACCCAAGTATCCATCAACTGATGAATGGATAAAGATGTAATACACACACACACACACACACACACAATGGAGTATTATTTAGCCATAAAAAATGAAGTCTTGCCATTTGCAACAACATGGATGGAGCTAGAGTATAATGCTAAGTGAAGTAAGTCAGTCAAAGAAAGACAAATACTGTATGATTTCACTCACATGTGGAATTTAAGAAACAAAACAAATGAGCAAAGGGAAAAAAAGAGAAAGACAAACTAAAAAACAGATTCTTTAGAGAACTGATGGTTACCAGCAGGGAGGTGAGGTGGGGTATGGTTAAATAGGTGATGCGGATTTTGAGTGTACTTGTAATGAGCACCGGGTGATTAAAAGTTAAAAAAAAAAAAAAAGAAGCAAACCTAATTCTCATTGTGATGGCTTTTTTTCTCCTTATAGGATTCCAGGTATTTAAAAATACATTTGAACAGTTACCAACTTTTCTGTTAAGGAATAATCTTCTTTACTTTTATTTATTTTTTTATTGAAGATTTTTATTTATTTATTCGAGAGACTGAGATAGAGAGAGCAACAGAGAGCACAAGCCAGGAGGAGAGGGAGAAGCAGGCTCCCTGCTGAGCAGGGAGCCCAATGCAGGGCTCGATCCCAGGACCCTGGGATCATGACGTGAGCTGAAGGCAGATGCTTAACCGACTGAGCCACCCAGGTGCCCCTCTTCTTTACTTTTAAACTACCTAATAAAAGATACAAGTACTAGGGCACAATACCTAAATTAATAAAAAATATGTATCTTGTTTTATGACACTGACAGAAAAAAAAAGAGGTTATGGTCCAGTAAAGAGGCAATATACTATAGTGCAAAAGAGCTGGATTGTCTGGGTTTACATCTTAGCTCCACCACTTAACAGCTCTATAATACTGGACAAGGTATTTAATGTTCTTGTGCCTCAGTTTCCTCATATGTAATGTAAAGATAATACAATACCTACTTCTTTGGACTAAGAGGTTCAAATGGGATAATACACATAATAGAATAGTACCTGAGAATAGAACAGTACTTAGAATAGTACCCGGTACATAGTATCCCAGGGGTTAGCAAACTATGGCCTGCTGCCTATTTTATAAAGTTTTCTTGGAACACAACCACAATCATTCATTCATGTATGGCTCTTTCCCCACTGGCAAAGTGATGAACATGAAAGAGAAAGGGGACCTTCTGGAGCCCTAAAGTGGAAAGTTGTTAAACTTCCCTCCAGATTCCTAAACGTAACTTTGTTTTTTGGCCAAAAATAATTTTTCTCCACTGCCTTTTTAAGATCTTTCATATTCATATGCTAATTTTCTGTAGGTTTAGTAAATGATTTCATTTTCTATTCAGTTTATTATAATAGTTAAAAGCTCAGCTCTAGAATCATGCAGAACCAATGTAAGCTCTACCATTCATTAACTAGCTCTGAGGCCTTGGAAAGTCTCTTAACTTCTCAGTCTACTTCCTTTTTATGTATAAAAACCCCAATCTTAAAGGCTGTTGTATTAAGAGAGATAATTCAGATGAAATGTTCAATGCCTAGTTAATGGTCTATTTTTATTTTATTGTCTATTATTTGAATTAGGCAATTTTGTAGTTTAAATGCAACTGGGGGCTCAAATATTTGAAAATATTATGATTAAAATCCAATAAAAATAAAACCCCCTCAGTCTAGGAAAAAAAATAAAACATCCAAAATAACTCTGTTTAGTTCTATTTTTAAGCCTACACTTGTAAGTATTGCTTGCCATCCAACATATATGTTGGGATATCCACTGAAGCACAGACAAATGTGTACAGCAATAGTTTCCCAACTTCTTCCATTCATTAACCTATTCAACAAATAAGTATTAAGCAACTACTTACTGGGCTTGGCACTCTTGGCACATCACATATAAGATGATTGTGAAAATAGTGTCTATTGTTAAGAAGGTTATAATCTTATAGGGGATAAGAAATATAACAAATACAGTATGTCCTACTAGTTAAAGGTTGTATAGAGGTTTTGCCTCAGTGAGTTTTTATATTCTTTCCTGACATACATTTTCCTGCTGATAGGCCAGATTAGATACTGGAGTTACTCAGGATTTGGTGCTAAGCCTCCTTCTCTTACTTTACCTTCTAGCACAGAGATCACACATTCAAGCAGTAAGACAAACAGATCCTAACTTCCTGAAAACACAAAGTTCCATCACCATCTACTCGGACTTCTATGTAGAAGAAAAATAAACTTCTAGCTCATTTAAGTCAGTATTATTTAGGAGTGCTTCAGTTCTTGCAGCTGATTCTAATCCTAACTGATGCAACAATTCAACCAAATTCTCAATGATGAAAGGGAAGAAGTAATAAGGAAGGGGATAGGTGTGTGGGACAAAGGCTGGCATTCACTAAAAATGCCCCAAGTAATAGGCAGTGAGCAAGGAGCTGATTAATAAAAAGTGAATAAAACACTGTCTTTGTATAAATAAAACTATGAGAAAACGCATCCTAGCAAGGAAATCAAAGGCACCATTCTTAACTCAAACATGGTATGCCAAAAAAGTCATCTTTTCCCTTAGAAACGATACCCTTCATACGTATGGGGTAAAGGGTATATGGGAAATCTCTGTACCCTCCCCTCAATTTTGCTGTGAACTTAAAACTGCCCCTAAAAAACAAAAAACAAAAAAAACAAAAAGCATCTGCCTCATTCCACATTTCCTATTTCTGATTTCTTACTTGGATTTACCCTCGTATCTAATTACTCATCATGTTCTAATAAGAAAATATAATTTGTTTCAAGATTATCCTCTTTAAAGCATGTTTTCCAGTAATATATTATGTTTTTTGAATGGAGAATACAAATATTTAATTGTTTTATGTACACTTTCTCCCCTCAACTAGATTATAGTTTTGTTTTTTTCTGAAGGGCAGTCATGTTTTAATTCACAGCACCCCGCCCAGTCCTTAACACTGAAAAGCAATCAACAAATGAGCCAGCATTGAAAAAGCTGCTTTATTATGTGCTCCTAGAAAGATTTGTATTTCATACTCAACTTGCAGTGTAGTAACTTCAAGTAACTCCTTGCGGTGCCTTTTGGATTTGATGTGATCAATAACTAGTACAGAGAGGAGAGCTAGCTCCTAAGAAACCGAGGAAGTCTTTGGGATACATGATGTGCATGGGTCTGTAAATAGGGTTGTAAAACTAGACACTCTTATCTATAAGAATATTGTAAAGCAACCCACATATTAAAGGCACTACAGAAAAAAATATTATACCAATCATGGTTCTGAGATTTAACTAATTAAATGAAAAAGAAATTCTTATAATAAATAAATCTAAGACAACTTTTTAAATAGACTGTCTTAATACAAATGTACACTAACCAAAACATACAGATTTATGCAACATTCCCTCCCCAATTTCAAACTGAGATTATCTGTTCAAGGTCACCTTCTCTAGCTGCAAATGTGAAATTTGAGATAGAAATAAAAATCACTTTAGTATCAACTAAAGTAAGATATAAAGCAGGAACGGAAATCTGCCATTACTAAATAGCACTGATAAGAGTTAATTCTACTAGAATAGACAATGGTATAAAAGAAGATGTGCATCTGCCTCTTTACAGATGGTAATTTATTTGAAAAAAAAGCCTATCATTTTCAAACACCATCTATGAAACAAGACATCATTCTGCAGTGTCAAATCATTCATTATAGTCAGTAGGGGCTCTAGGCCAGAGTCAGGAGGAAACAGGATCCAGTAGCCACTTGTGTTTAATTTTAGACTATTCATGCCTCAGTTCACAAAGCACCCCTGACTAAGGGGCCCTTTGTAAATTTCATAGCTGCAGAGGTTAAATGGTCCAAATGATATTTCATAGATGCAGGACAACCTAGCTCATTTAGTACTTTTAAAAGAATAATGTGGGGTGTCACAGTATAACAAAAAGTAATACTGTACTTAAATAAGAACCTTCTATAAATATTTGGAAGGCATACCTTATTTTATTTTATTTTATTTTTTTTTTAAGATTTATTTATTTTTGAGAGAACGAGAATGAGAGAGAGAGAGAGTACATGAGAGGGGGGAGGGTCAGAGGGAGAAGCAGGCTCCTCGCCGAGCAGGGAGTCCGATGCGGGACTCGATCCCAGGACTCCGGGATCATGACCTGAGCCGAAGGCAGTCGCTTAACCAACTGTGCCACCCAGGCGCCCCATACCTTATTTTCTTTGTATCTACTGAGATCTGCTATGCAGTATTCCTTGAATAATTTATCATAGTATTTCTTTGCAAGTTTCTTCTCCCTAGATCCATAAAAAAACAAATTTTTTACATTTAGAAATTCAACCACAGTTTGCTACTTGGAAGCAATGTCAAATAAATAACATATATGATATAAATATTAATGTTTTAAAAGAGGTCTATTACTTACATGTGCAGAGAATACCTGAATATTAACTACTAATAGTGGCTTTCTCAGGGAGGTAAACTGGAAGATTGACAGTCAGAGGACAGGAGTCTTACTCCTCGTTTTTCACCTTTTCCATGGTTTGCATTCTTAAAACCACTCTCAGGTATTACTTTTCCCCAAAATATTTTAAAAGTTTTTTAAAAAGCCTATTACAGGACAACAAACAATACAGTAAAAATGTAATACATTTTCTTTTCAAGACAAAGTCAAGCAACAAGAAGTCCGTTAAAATTGCTAAGAATTACCGAAAGAACCAAACCAGACACAAATACTCTGAGGCATGTTTTTATGTCCTCCATTCAGAGCTCCTCCATGCCGGGGCTGAATGCCCTGGACAGCTGACAGGGTAAGAAAACATGGAGAGAGCAGGAGAGACAGGACTAAAGCAGTTTATGCATTACGTCTCAGATGGCGAAAATTACCAATTCATGTCCATTTCATCCTCCTCATTCCATAGGAATCTATGATTTTCTCGTATAACATCCATGTCTGTCTTGTCATTTTCCCTGGAAAATAAAACTATTTCAATTACATATGAACACAAAATTAGTCAAATTTACGAGGTTAGTTCTGTGAGATCTTTTTAACATTTGAGAAAAAATACATGAAAATAAAGATAGTTTTATGTGTGAATATATACATATGTACATATACTTATAAAAACAATTTCCATATTGGGGCACCTGGGTGGCTCGGTTGGTTAAGCGTTTGCCTTCTGCTCAGGTCATGATCCCAGGGTCCTGGGATCCAGCCTGCTTCTCCCTCTCCTCTCCACTCCTGCTCTCTCTCGCTCTCTATCTCTCAAATAAATAAATAAATCTTTAAAAAAAAAAACAAAACAATTTCCATATTTTCAAAAGACACTTATAAAGAGTGCTGCTACAGAAGCAAGTTAAATGGATAAGGCATCCATCCACCTTTCATACTGGCTTCAATTATACAGATGGTGCTAAATCACCAAAGCCAGGATGAGAAACCCGAATAAACACTAAATGGATAAGAAAAAATAATGAAAGTAAGTTTTAGAATCTAAAAAATGTCAGTAACCCCAACCCACTGAGATCACATTTAAAAATTGTATGAAGGGGCGCCTGGGTGGCTCAGTCGTTAAGCGTCTGCCTTCGGCTCAGGTCATGATCCTAGGGTCTTGGGATCGAGCCCCTGCTCCGTGGGAAGTCTGCTTCTCCCTCTCCCACTCCCCCTGCTTGTGTTCCCTCTCTCTCGGTGTCTCTCTGTCAAATAAAAAAATAAAATCTTTAAAAAAAACAAAACAAAAACAAACCTGTATGAAGAGTTTTCCATACCTCATTTTACTACGGCTTCCTAGAAAGACTAAGTAAGGGCAGAAGAGAATGGGGGGAAGGGATGGTATTTTAAGATGCTAACAGTTTGGGGGTAGAACAAGGGATTGTTGGAGAATACAGGTTAAACTGAGAAGGGAGATAAATTTGGGGTAGATGAGATCATATAAAGTTTTTTAAGGCTCTACCAAACTCAGAAAATTATTAAGTCAGAGAAAAAAACCCACACATAACTAAGAGGCTCTGATAGAAGAGCCTCAAATATTAGGAAGGAGTTGGCTTTTTTCCTGTTTGCCCTACCTTTTAAAAAGCAATCCCAAACACTGAGGTCTAAAAAGTTAATTATTTCAAAGATCCTTGCCCAAAAATTAAAAAAAAAAAAAATTTACTGCATAATCAGGCACATGAATATTCCTCACATAACCTGTATCACCAAGCACAGATCTGGCTCAGCAGGCTACCTGAGGCCTGTTGCCAGAGAAATGGGGTTCATGAGGTACTTAGCAAGAAGTTATAGATAGCCTCTCCACTTGAGGATATTATAAGGAAACTGGAATAGAAAGCAGGAGAGAATGACAGAATCAGAAGACACAGTAGCTGTGGGTCTTTAAAGACATCCATAATTTCCTCCCATTCTATGTAAATTTCATGACACTTACCCCAATCGCCTAAAGTCTTCTTTTTTGCCACCATAGTATAAAATATAGTCATTTACAAACTTTGTGTGCCTTTGATACTGAAATGCAAAAAATTAAGGATTTGATTTGCTCAGTTGTTCTGTGTCTATGATATATGAGTAAGTAAAGAAAAACAGTATAAGTCTACTTAGTTTTTTAAATATGCAAAACCTACTCTACATGCTTACGAATTAAAAAAATATCTAAAAGGGGGTGCCTCGGTGGCTCAACTGGTTGAACACCCATCTGACTCTTGGTTTCAGCTCAGGTCACCATCTCAGGGTCCTGGGATCGAGCCCCACGTGGGGCTCCATGCCCAGTAGTGAGTCTGCTTGTCTCCCTCGCTCTCTGCCCCTCCCCCCCACTCACGTGCTCTTTCTCTGAAATAAATAAATCTTTAAAAAATATATATCTAAAAGGGTAAATATTAATTGTTAGGAGTCAATACTATAGAGCAGAGAGGCTTTCACTTTCTACTGAATACTGTTTCTGTTGTTTTGAACATTTTTCAAGCAAATACTACTCTTGTGATAAAATATAGCTCTACCTGGGGAAAAAGCTTCCTATTCTACTGTTGAAATACACACAGCCTCACACCAATATTCATTTTAATCATAATATGAGAAATAAATTATAGTTTCTAAAATTAAAGATAAGGAGTATAATTTACCCTTTATTACTATAACATATAATTTAGTTATTCCAGTAATGATAAAGCCTCTAAAATAGAAGATACAACTTTTATAATATTAAATCCTAACGTTAGGCTTTCAAAAACCTGTAAATATGACCTTCCAGCATGGAACCATGGCCCAGTTTGTCCGTAATCTCACGGAGAAGGCCCTGGCACTGGTGAACACTGCTGTGACTTACTCAAAGCCTCGATTGGCCACATTTTGGCACTATGCCAAGGTTGAGCTGGTTCCTCCAACCCCTGCTGAGATCCCTACAGCTATTCAGAGCTTGAAAAAAATAGTCAAGAGTGCTCAAATTGGTAGCTTCAAACAGCTCACAGTTAAGGAAGCTCTGCTGAATGGTTTAGTGGCCACCGAGGTGTGGATGTGGTTTTATGTTGGTGAGATCATAGGCAAGCGTGGCATCACTGGCTATAATGTTTGAAGACCAATCTTTAACATCTGTTTATATGTGGCTTATTATTTGAGTGTTCTTGGACCATGTGTGATCAGACTGGTATTTGAATAAAAGAAGATAATGTATCAAAATCAATGTTTTCTCGGGGCGCCTGGGTGGCTCAGTTGGTTAAGCAACTGCCTTCGGCTCAGGTCATGATCCTGGAGTCCTGGGATCGAGTCCCGCATCGGGCTCCCTGCTCAGCAGGGAGTCTGCTTCTGCCTCTGACCCTCCTCCTTCTCATGCTCTCTCTCTCTCAAATAAATAAAATCTTAAAAAAAAAAAAAAAAATCAATGTTTTCTCTATCCGATGCTAAATGGATCACAGTTTCTCTTGATAATAAGATGGGTTGTCATCCTTTAATACATTAATAAAGCTCTAAGGGGCATGTCTTTTGCTTAGCCTAAAATTGGAAAGGATGTATGTGAATATACCAACCTGGCAAATACATTTATGAGGATAACATTCTAATTTGAAGGTTTGAAATACATGATAAATTTATTTGATTTCCAGAATAGTCAGGGGAAAGGTCTTAGGAAAACCAGGACTTGCTACAGTAGGAAAAATAGTAATACCACATGCCAAAGTGGTATAGTTAAATCATGTCCGTAATATAAAGAATAAAATTTGGATGGTTTCTCTTTGCTAGAATCAGAGATAGACTTTGATAACACCTGCATTTACAAATGTTAGAGTACTTGGTAGTATTCTAAGTAAGTATCTTTATACCATCTTTAACACCAGGACAGAGCTACTAAGAGCCACCACCTCCTTTTTAAATACAATTTTGATGTGTGTTATATTATTAATCTATTCAGTTTATGATTTTTAGAGCCTATCTTTACAAAAATAAAATACCCTATGGATATTTAAATAGTTATAAATTTAGTATCCTCCATGGTTCTAAATAGTAGATTATGTCCTGAAATAAAAAGAAATGCTTGCTATCAAAAAAAAAACCAAACCTGTAAATATAAGAAATCAGATTTTTTTTACTTTCTTTTAATATTTAAGAATTTAGTCATGTTTATCTTTAATGCAATATAACAAGATATATGAGCATTTTACTTTTTGTTTTAAAAAGCTCAACAGTATTCTCTCCAGAGCTGAACATGCAAATAACATAACTGACCTCATCCATAATACTGTCTGACTACACCCTATTATATCAAAGGTAAATAATGACTTAATTCATCACAGTATGTTCTAACAGAATACTGAATCAGAATATGATACTTCCAAGACTGGCAACAAAGCAGCTAACCTTTCAGAAAAGAAAAAAGAGAAAAGCTAGATATCCAGAGATTTGCGTTCTTTCTAGTTCTTGGTCTATCTCTAACTGGTCATATGACCATGGCAAGTCACTTCAATCTTTTAGGTTAACAAACTTCTTCTGTCAATGGTCAATATGCAGGCAATATGGTACCAGTCACAACAGCTCAGTTCTGTCATTTTAGCACAAAAGTAGGCACAGTTAGCACCTCAATGAGTAAGCACAGGTATGTGCCAATAAAGCTTTATTTACAAAAGTAGGTGCTGAGTGGGACCTTGCTTCCAGGAAGATGGAGTAGACAAAGATGTACCTCTCCTTATTCTTCCCACTAAGAACAACTAAAAACCTTGGAACTTATATCTAAAACAAATATAAGAAGATTCTGAAAGGTGGAGAAGAAGTCATAACAGCTAGGGAGCTCAAGACCCAGGGTATGACACAGCGGTAAGCTCCTCAGGTTTTCTTTTTGACTCATAAACTCAGACTTGAAAATGAAGAAGCTGGCAAGCTGAAAATGCCAACAAGCACAGACAAGAAAAGTCCCAACAAAGTCTGCTCTCTCTAACTGAATAACCAAGATAGAGGGCAGCCTAACAAGACAGGTAACCTTTAGACAATACCTACTCTACTCCAGCCAAAAATTCTAGAAATAACTGTGGCCCCACCTCCACCCATGCCAGAAAAGGGGACTTACACTTTCACCCTCACCAGGCTGTAACTAGATACCCTAACACCCCCAAATAAGTGGTGCCATAGGAGGCACAATAGATGTTGAAATGCCAAAGGAACAAGGCAGATGAGATCCATGGGAAAGTTCAGCTATTGGGTTAGAAGATAAGAGGAATAAATTGGTGGTAAGAGAATTTCTATAACTTAAAGAAAAGGATTAGGAAATGATAACAAAGTGAAACAGATGTCAATAGGTAGGGGATGTATCTACTTGCTATTGTCTCTTTCTCTTAATCCTGACTGTAGTAATAAATACCCAGAAACACTTCAGGTCTTGCTTGGCTTCTCTTCCATTCTACAATATTCCCAACAGTAATATGGATGGCCAGTGGTAACAGTTAGTGTAACAAGCCACAATCTTACCAAAAAGTTGAGATGAGACGTGGCCATAATAGGGAAGTACGATATAGCTTGACGACAACCCCAAGTCATGCCTGAGAGATGAAGCCACAACAGGCCTGAGGATAGCCCACAGACACATTCTACTTCTAGATACAAGTTTTACAAAGACCTTAAACAGCCCAGAACCAGGTAGTAAGAGAGTAAGAGTTAAAATGAGACTAAAGATAAGAGCAGTATTAAAATGAGAAATGTTGAGAGCTTGGCAAAAACACGTTGGAAAAACATCTGCAAGTTCATGGACTTTGTAAACCTATTTATAGATCATTAGTAATATGTTTTATTATTTCTGTCTCTGAGTCTTTCTTATGTGTTAATAAAAGAGAATTGTACTCAAAAGTATAAATGACAAGACTGCACATCAATAAACAGTTACCTTTAAAAATATAATATGGGTCTACCTGACTTCACAAGATTTTATTAAAATAAAAAAGTAGATTTTAAATTATTCTATTCGTTAGAAAAATCTAGAAATATAAAAAGGATACAGCATCCATGGCTATGAGGTGAAACCTTCTATTTCTTGCTTCTTCCCTGTAAAGACAAATTTTAAGCAAATCCAACTGTCTTTATTCTAATTAATAGAATTAAATCCCCAAGTCCCTGAGCTTATAAAAACATCTTAAACCAAAAAAAGTAATTTACAGAGGTACATACCTATCCAGCAATTCTGCTGCAACTTGTTTATGGGCCACTTTTCCATGTTTTTCTTTCTGAAATGGCTTTTTGAGCAATAAATCATCTTCAACTGTCCTGGTTTGTGAAGAAGAAAAATTACTAAAGAGTTCATTTTTCTCAAAGGATGTTTCTTGTTTCTTCATATTTTCATAACTGGAACATGTTTTTTTAAAAATTCAAGTCTTAAAAAAGACTCACCGATCTTTAATAAGACATTTTATGTCTCCTTAAATAGCTTAATTAATATCTGAACTTTATTTAATACTTATAAAATGGAGAAAATGAAACTAACAAATGAATGGGTTCTAGTGTCAGACCACCCAGGTTCTGAGATCCAAACTTGGGCTCTGTCATTCACTATCTTAACCTTAAGTAAGATTAACTTACTTAATCTCTCTGTTCCACACTTTTCCTGTTTGTAGAGCTATTGAAGCTTTTGGTAATCAATAATATAAAAAATAAGGGCTGACTATAAGTGATACAGACTATAGATGATCAGCCCTAGTTATGAAGATAGATATAACCCTGGAATAGAAACTATTCATCTAGATTTGCTCAAATTCTATTCTTATAAAGTAGTATTTTTGAATGAAAAATCTTGAAAATGTAAAGAACCAAACAATATAATTTATTATAATTATTTCTATTCTTTTGGTTATCCATGAAGACTAAGTACCCAACAAAAATGTTCAGCCCCATTTAGTATGCCTAATATATTGCTCTCTGTGTGAAATAATAAAGCAATTTTTATAAGTTTGGTTAATATGAATCAGTCAACCACTCCTAAGTTAACAGATAAAATCAGTTTCTAAGCACTAAGAGCTGAAAACAATGCCCCTTCACACAGCAACATCACCAAGATGTGACCTTCTTATAAGGCCCAGACTTTATTTGCTGATAGTTCTTGTCCCTTCCAATTCAGTAAAAAATTCTATGAGCTCCTTCCTTTGAGCACTTAGTCTGCTCACTCACAAAACCATAAAACTGCACTGTATCACAATCTTACCCTCCATGTTAACCTCATTTTGAAGTCACGTACTTGCAAAGGGACCACCAACCAAGCCCCTTCTCTTAGCTATGATGTTCCCAAGTCAAGTCCTTAACAGCTGAATGAAAAATAGATGCATCAGAGAAATCCAAGAGTTTTAATTGATTTCTTTTGTCCCCGACTTCCCTTTCCATAAATCCCTTCACAGCATAAACATTATTTTATTTTTCACATAACTGTTCTCAAATTCTCGAGTCAATTCATTCTAGTTTAATAAACGAAAATTCATTCAATAGAGCATCATTGTCTTCATATGCAAACAAAATCCAAAAACTTTCAATATTATTTATTTATACCTCATCGCAATCTAGAAAGGATCTGAAACACAAATGAATAAAAAATTACTTACCTTTTTTTCCTTTTGTTAGATTCTCCACCGTGTTCATCATCACTAAAATCAGAGTCATAGCCTCCATGACCATGCATCTGTAAAGGAATATAAGATTGGTTACTTAGAACTTAAGTTGCCCATAGTTCAGGAAACAGAATAGTTCAAAAATAAATTATCTTTCAAAGCCATAATAATTGTAAAGGATCATGGTGAGTATATCACTGTTCATGGCTATCCAGCCACCTAAAACTTTCATTCACTTTGAAATAACAGACTTACCCTTCAGAAAATGAATCAACACTTTCCACCTTAATTATTAGGATACTCTTTGACCTTCTCATTGAAAACAAGATCTAGAAGCTGCCGTGTGACTGCACACAAGGTTCAGTGATGCTTCACTTTTGACTCAGATTACTAGAAGTTGCTGTGTATTTATCATCAACTTTGTTCCAGACGTTATGGTAGGTCCTTAACAAACACCGCTTCTAATTCTGCAAGTTAGGAACTATTATCTCCATTTTACAGATGAAGAAATCAAGGACAAACAAAGTTAAGTAAATCAATTATAGAGCAGGGTGCCTGGGTGGCTCAGATGGTTAAGCGTCTGCCTTCAACTCAGGTCATAATCCCAGGGTCCTGGGATCAAGTCCCGCATCGGGCTCCCTGCTCAGTGCAGAGCCTGCTTCTCCCTCTCCCTCTGCCATTCCCTCTGCTTGTGCTCTTCTGTCTATCTCTCTGTCAAATAAATAAATAAAATCTTTAAAAAAAAATCAATTATAGAGCAAACAGGCAGCTAAACTGAACTACTTGATTCTTAAGCTCATGATTTCAACTACTCCAAATTGCCTCTGGAATATGCTAACATAATTATATTCCATTAGACTTACTGTATTTGTGAATAGTACACTATCAATTCATTAAAACTTTCCTATCTTTAACATATGTTGAGATTTCCTTTTTCTTTTTCTTTTTTTTTTTAAAGATTTTATTTATTTGACAGAGAGAGAGCGGAAGAGGGAACATAAGCAGGGGGAGTGGGAGACGGAGAAGCAGGCTTTCCGCTGAGCAGAGAGCCCGATGTGGGGCTTAATCCCAGGACCCTGGGATCATGATCTGAGCCAAAGGCAGACACTTAAACGACTGAGCCACCCAGGTGCCCTGAGATTTCCTTTCTCTTTTAAACCTTCTTTCTTCAAGGTAAACAATCTTGCTCTTTGACCTAGTTAACTTTATCTTGTTCCAATTCATTTTTTTTAACTGAAATTCTTAGAAATACTGAAAGATCTCAGTTGTCACTCAGTTGTGTTGGAAGCCTCTGGTTACAGCATTATACTGAATTTGGGACACACATTAATGGGGAATCAGTGGATTATTTGACTTTTGAAGTCATACTCAATTCATATGGCTACAAGGAACTAGTCCCGGTCAAATGACATATCCAAATTTTTAAACTAGATTTACTATTACAAGTGCAGCAGGAAAAAGAAGAAATAACTCCCTAAACTTTATTGCATTGGACCTAAGACAAGGTACGTTTCTAGTCCTGGCTACCCTGAATAAATAAAGTCTGTGATCTTTTTCAAACTTAAGTGTGTGGGTGTACACCTCTCTTCCCTGTCCCACAGAACTCTAGAGAGGAAGGTCCTAGCCTAGGTTGGAGGTGAAGGTTAGAAGGCCACAGTTCCAACTCTATCCTCTCTTACATCTGTCATCACCTGCAGATCTCACACCCTTTATCATGTCAACTCCTTGCTCCAGCTGTCTTATGACATCTGTTCAAGCCATACCAGCTTCTCACCCTTTATGTCCTCATTTTCTTTACATCCTGATGGGGGTCAACCACTGTGTGGAGCTTAGAGATATATTCTAGCATCAGCCTACCAGAGTGCAAATCCAGGCTCTGAAATTTCCATCTGTCCTTCGTTGTGCACGTTCCTTAACCTCTCTCTGAGTCTCAGTTTCCCCTTCTATAAAATCAGGCTATAAGAGTACCGGTCTCATAGGACTGGACGTTAAATGAGTTACAGCATATAAAGAGTTTTAGACGGAGTCCAGTATGATAAAATCCTGTAAATGTTGACTATTATTAACGTCATCTTGTTCCCACAAACCGCGACACCACCTCCTATCCTTGCTCCCCCTCGCCCTTTCTCTCTGGCGTCTTCATCCATCCCATACCCATCTCAAAAGAAAAATAAAAAGCTCTCACTCACTTCGAGCTACGAATCAACTGACAAGGGCCGAGAGAAATTCGAGAAGAGAGACGCCGGTGTCTCTAGAACCTACCAAACAACAACAACAACAAAAAGGTAATCAACTAGTAGCATATGAGGAACAAGTTTGGAAGTCGTTCTCCCCAACCCCAAATACACTCAAGGCCCTTATGACACACCCCTTTCCTCCTCCCTGCTCTGCCAAGTACGCCCGCAGAGTCCTTTTCCTTTTTCCCGGCGGCTGCAGCGACGACCCACGGCCTGAGCGAGCCGCTGCAGGGCCCGTCCCGTCCGCGCCGGCCGCTCAGCCTCGTCACAGCGACTACCGCCGCCGCCCGCTCCCGCCTCTTCCTACGGGTCCCGACTGGGCGCCGCTTCCGGTCCGGCGCAGCCGCGTGTCACATTTAAATGACACCGTCCTCGGGCGCGGCGACCTTGTGCTACAGCCAGAACAGCCCCGGGAAACAAAGGCAGCGGAGAACAGGGCCGGGAGGGGAGGCAGAGGCTTCCTACTTTCTCAAGTCGCAGCCCTCAATTTTTTCCTTCCGCTCGGAGCCCGTCATCTAATGTCGTGTGGCACTGCTCACACTACGCCCACGCCCATCGTTTGAAAATGTTTTGTTTTAGAAAAAGCCCTGCCTAAATATCACCTGCCGTCCTCTTTCTAGTAACCTTAGTAACGCCTCCTCGGAGCATCCTCGTTGAGCGTCTGTGATCTGCCTCTCCTCCCCCCTCCATAAAACAGTTCTCATAATTAGAACAAAAATAACTTTCCATCGTTTCACCACCCACACAATAGATGCCATTCCAAATGCAGTGCTGGTGGCAGAGGAGCTCATGGAATATGGGAGGAAAGGAAGAACAGGGAATAGGGGAGATTTAACAGGGTCGCAGCTTCTCTGCAGACAACAACCTGGCACATGTGAAAAGGAATCCAAAAGATTTCCTTTTTAAAAAAAGAAGAAGAAGAAAAAAAAAAAAACGTAGGCAGAAATTTTAAATTATTTGAGCTCCACCAGGTTCTCCCTGTGTTTTACCTTTTCAATGTTATGATGCCCCAATCTGTTTTGCTGACTAGTTACTGGGTTCAGGTCTTGTCTGCCTTCATCTGATGCTATTCATCCTTATTGCTTCCTCAGGACCCAACACAATTCCTTGGAAATCAGAAGCGCTAATTAAGTATTTGGTGAATTGAACTGGCACACCACTGACTTTTACAGTGGGCCCATTTTAGAGAAAACCTTGGCACTTAACATGCATATCATTTTACATCTTTTGCACTAAACAGAAGATAACGATATTCAAGGCCCCCTTCTATTCCTGACAGTAAATTATAGATAAATCCTGTTTTACTGAATGCAGTGAATGTGATCTTAAAAATCTGTAAGTTAATGTCAATTCGATTATTTCAAAATACACTCAGATTATACTTTTTTTTGAGGGGGAGGGGCGGAGGAGGAAGGGGAGAAAGAGTCTTAAGCAGCTTCCACAAGGGCGCAGAGCCATATGCAGGGTTTGATCTCAGGACCCTGAGATCATGACCTGAGTTGAAATCGAAACCAATGCTAGACTGACCAAGCCACCCAGGCGCCCCAGATTATACTTCAATAAAAACATTAACTCAAAAAATGTAAAGTAATAATACACCACAGTTTAACATTATACTATACTGAATTACTTTGTCAAGCAGTTCCTTTTTTAGTAAATATCTAAAATCTATATTTAGTTCTTTTATTACTAAAACCAAGCACATCTGTACCTTGTATTCAGTTTACTTTCTACCAGTATTTGACATCTAATAGCATTTTTCTACCATTCTTGGTATGTTTTTGTCCACTGCTTCATTTTACTCTTAAAACAAGTCCTGTTATCAGCCCCATTTTGCACATGAGAAATTAAAGCACAGAACTTAAAGCCACAGACCTGGTAAAGGTCTAGAACTAGGAGTGCTTGTCTCTCTACAAGACTCCATTTTCTCTCTGTCTCTGTGTCTCTGTCAGTTTTCCCTCTCTTTTTAACCCATTGATTGTGTGGAAAGTAGTTCCTGGTTCTAACGTTTTAAGAATTTCACATCTGTTGCTGCCAGACCATGCAGCCAAAGATCTGCATTTTTTTCCCTTTGAGGCAGCAGTTATTGAAAGAGAAAAAATATTTAAAAAAAAAAAGAAAGAGAAAAAATAGGAAATATATGTTAGGGATAGATCACATGATCTGAACTAAAAACAATTTGTACAGGATAGAAAACCTACCTGAACAGAAAACCTCAAGTTAGCAATCAGAGCCCAACAACTATAAAAACACAAATATTTATTAAGTCCTTGCTCTGGGCAGAGTACCCTTCTGTTCATCAGGGTTACAAATATGTAAAAGGTTGACAAGTAATAAAGAAAAAATGAATAGTATAATAACAGCAATATATTCTATGGGGGCGCCTGGCTGGCTCAGTCAGTAGAGCGTGTGACTCTTCATTTTGGGGTTGTGAGTTTGAGCCCCACATTGGGTATAGAGACTACTTTAAAAATAAAATCTTTAAAAAAAAAGAACAGTATATTCTATCATACGCCAAGTACCTAGTAAATGGCATAAACCTATGGTTCCTAAGCTATAAAATGTGTTATTTCAATGAATGTGAAAATTTAAATGTACACCACCGCCACATGCCATATAACTCAAATAAAGCAACAAAATACTATGATAGGTGGAGGTGAGGGAAGTTGGTCTCACTCCTCTGCATTACTCCTTTCACTGTCAACATACATACTCTTATTGCCCACTCAAAAAGCTGCTCTGGGAGACAGTATAATAAAGAACCACATTTCAAAGTCAGCTAGACTTTCTTCCACTTACTAGCTGGGAGATCTTGAGCAAATTATTTAATTCTCTGAGTCTTAATTTCTTCATCTACAAAATGGAGATTACACATAGGAGCTATCTTACAGAGGGTTAATGAGGTTTAAAATGAAATGATGCAGCAAAAATTCTTAGCATGATGCCTAGTTCATAATGAGTATGTAATGAATGCTACTTGAGGAAAGAAGCAGATTACAGGCACTCTTTCTTGAGAATAAGTTTAACAATTAACTGCTTCTTGAATATAGCCCAGAAACAGATCCACACATATATAATCCCATAATTAAAGGCATAGTTTTAAGTGTGGACTTTTCAATAAGTAGTTCTGGGTCAATTGAATAATATGGAAAAAAAAATACTGATTCCTACTTTACACTTTACATAAAAGTCAGTTTCAAAGAAAACAGGAAAACATCTTCATGATATTTCATGATATCTTCCTTAGGGCATAAAAAATTTTCCTAGACAGGACACACAAAGGGCTAACCATAAAGGGAAAAAAAATAAAGACTTCTGTTTATTTTGAAGACAATTAAACAATGAAAAGTTAATTCACGAAGTGGGAAAAAATATTGCAGTATGCATATTTAACAAATTATCAGATTATACATAGAACTTTAAAAACCATTAAGTAAAAGGTGGAAACCTAATAGAAAATTTAGCCAAAGTCTCAAACAAACAACTCACAAAAAAAGATACCCAAATGGCCAATGCATAGAAAACAAAGTGCTCATCTTTAGTAGTTATCAGAGAAATGGGAATGAAGAACACAATGTACACCATTACACACCCTCCAGAATGGCTAAATGGAAAGAATGGATCTAGTACTGATGAATATATCCTGTGTTGCATATATTCCATTCCTCAGTGTATTTTCAACAGAAAAGGGTGCATATGTTCATTGAAAGACCTGAACTAGGAAACACTATTTACAACTAATAGCACTATTTATAAGTAAAAAACTGGAAGCAATCCAAATGTCCATCAGCGTTAGAATAGTTAAGTAAATTGTAGCTTATTCACACAATGGGAGACCATACACCAATAAAAGCAAATAAACCACAACTATATGCAACAAATAGATGAATCTCATAAATATAATACTGAGCAAAAGAAACATTGTATATGCAAAAGAATACATAAAATACAATCCCATCTATATAAAGAACAAAAGCAAAAGTAATCTCTTATGAGTCAGGATAATGGTTTCCCTGGTGGGTGAAGAGGAGGTGACTGGAAGGGAACACAAGGCAGTGGTGGGGAGGGCTTCTGGGGGAGATGGCAATATTCTATTTCTTGATCCTTGCATTCATTACATTAGTGGTTCATTTGCACCTATGGTTTGTGTACTTTTTTTTTTTTAAGGCTTTATTTATTTTAGAGAGAGAGAGCAAGGGGCGGGGCAGACAGAGAGGGAGACAGAGAATCTCAAGCAGACTCCCCATGGAGCCTGAAGCAGGGCTCGATCTCAAGATCCTGAGATCATGACCTGAGCCGAAATCAAAAGTCGGACACTTAACCGACTGAGCCACCCAGGTGCCCCTGGTTTGTGTACCTTTATGTATGAATGTTATACTTCAATACAAAGTTTACATTAAAAAAATTGAACTATTCCTAGAGGTTTTTAAAAACTTTGGCTCTAACGGGTAAATGGAAGTGTTGGTGATTAAAGCAGTGTCAGGCATGACAGAATAGTTTGGGGAATAGAGAGATGGGATTTCCTGGGAAATCATGCCATATAAATGCTACATAGTCAAAGACAAATTTCCTAAGCACTGAGATGGGGGCAGCTGGGGGGTTGGGGGGGGGTTGCTCTGTAAGTGCTTAGTCAGCACCCAGAGGACGGAAAGCACCCAGGCCTAGAACCCTTGGCAAGGTCAGCCTGTGCTTCCTGAACATTTACAAGTCAGGATCTGGCAGAAGGTAGCTCTACAACTTCCATGATAGAGTTCAGTCCATGAATACAGACACAGTCCAATAGGTATCTTGTGCAAGCTGGTCAAAGGTCAGGCACTTGCTTGTGTAAATGCGCAAAGGAAACTACCAGAGCATGAACACTGTGGTTGGATGGATGTTAGGAAGTGGAGAGACAGCAATATACCAATTACCAAATGAATTGATTGTCATCTTTAGGCCTGCTCCCAGGAGGCAAGAACAGAGACAGGATGTCTATAAAGCCCCTCTCTGAGGCAGTCATGGGTAGGGAGCCTTGTGATTAAGAGATAGGGAGACACCAGATCAGACGAGATGAGAAACAGACACCAGGAACACTAAATGTCACCGGAACACTGATGCACTTATTTTTTGTCATATAATATCTGTGTGTCTAAAGATTTCATGCCTCACTCAGGCACGTGCAAAGTAGAGAGATTCACTAGACTAATGAAGGTTGATGGGTGTCGTATCTCTGGATCCTGCCTCAAGGGCTGGCTAGGCCTGGGCCTATCATCATAGAAAATACATAATTTCCCCATCAAGGCCGAGGCTCTCTGTGGGACACAGACACAGACACAGGTCATTAGAAGTGATAGGGAGAGACCCAAAAGGCTGTGGAAGCACCAGGGAGGGGCCTCTAGTCCTGAGAATAGGAAGACTGGAAATGCTTAGGAGACAGAGGACTTAATGTTTTGTTTTGTTTTGTTTTTTTATTCTTATGTTAATCCCCATACATTACATCATTAGTTTTAGATGAAGTGTTCCATGATTCATTGTTTGTGCATAACACCCAGTGCTCCATGCAGAATGTGCCCTCCTCAATACCCACCACCAGGCTAACCCATCCTCCCACCCCCCTCCCCTCTAGAACCCTCAGTTTGTTTTTCAGAGTCCATCGTCTCTCATGGTTCGTCTACCCCTCCGATTTCCCCCGCCTCATTCTTCCCCTCCTGCTACCTTCTTCTTCTTCTTTTTTTTCTTAACATATATTGCATTATTTGTTTCAGAGGTACAGATCTGAGAGTCAACAGTCTTGCACAATTCACAGCGCTTACCAGAGCACATACCCTCCCCAGTGTCTATCACCCAGTCACCCCATCCCTCCCACCTCACCCCCCACTCCAGCAACCCTCAGTTTGTTTCCTGCAATTAAGAATTCAGAGGACTTAATGTTTATGTTCCAAATGCTTAAATCACAGATTTAACTCTATGCTACAAACTGCACTGACTTTGCATCCAAAGGCAAGGTCAATATGTCTTTCCAGGCCTCCCACGTTCACCAGTGACCACCAACAGCCTCTTTCTTTATAAGGCATAAGCAAGAACCAAGTAGGAGTTGACCAAATCCCATGATTTCACAGTGTATGAACACAAGTTGACCATGTATAGAGCATGCTGGTGTAGCCGAGTGAAATGTCCAGTGAAATAGGTCTGCTGCATGGTTAAGGACACATCTCAGTAGTGTTATGTGGTCAGGCAATTATATGTAAATAGTAAGCAGTTTTCCTAAATGATGCCTTAATTACACAATCTCTTGAAAGTAAAACCTCTTTGACTAGTTGTTCAGGTACTGAAAGTGATCATCGGTGGAAGGAAATAGAAATACTTCAACACACACAATAACCTAAATGACTGAGCAGGCTCAGAGGAGCAGCGGTAAACAGGAGATGGAGAGCTCATGCCTCTCCTTCCTCAGGCTGTAAAAAAGCAACAGCACCCAAAGTCATATTTGGATCCAGAAATAGAACTTTTTCAATGACACACTTTATTGTCAGGAATTCTGTTAAATACTGTAGGATGGCATACAATAGAAATGCAGGCCAGAATTGCCAGAGCAATCCATTTTTCCAGAGAAGTTGAAAATCTGGATTTTTAGATTCAATATTCTGATTGCTAATATTGGCATCTAATTCAAGTTTAAAAATCAAAGCAAAACACCACTTGGAATAAAACACTTCTGTGACCTGCATTCAGCCCAAAGGATGCCAATTTCCAAGGGGTGGTCCATTATCCTCTTTGGAGATGGTGATTTGGAAACAAAGATTATGAAGCTATCTTGGGTTTGTCTCTTGGGGATAAGACAGGCTCCTGGCAAGTCAAGCAGGAGGAATCAAAGCCTTAAATAAACACTCAGGAAAGGGGGTTTAGAGAGGTCACAGCATGGGCCACAGCCAGGGGTGGTCCCTAAGTTCCTGGGCAGGAATATCTATGCTGACTGAGAAGATCAGGGTGACCCCCAGACTGGGGGGATGGAACTCACATCCCAGAGCATGCTGACAATGTTGAATTTTACCTGAGCTCTTCACTCCTAGAAAACAGGGATGATTAAAGGAATCCCCTCATTTTTGTGTTCTGGAAAACAGCTTACTGCAAAGAACCATTCTTTCCCATAAGACTTAGATAAGACTCAGATGACCCCTGTTTAACCAATGACAAAGCTACACACAGACCTTCCAAATTCCCATTCTTTGCCTCATAAATGATGAGCTGAACTGCTTACTCCACTGATCGATTGGAACGCAATGTTAACCAAACTTTGGGTAAGCTTCTTTCCGTCTTCCAAGCCCCTGAACTTTGGCCCACCAACAGCCTGGGCCAGCACTGAGCCCCTCCTGAGAACAGACTGGCCTTAGCATAAAATCTTCTCTGATCTACCATCTGATCATGCTACCCTTTCATTCCATTTTCCCCACACTCAGTTCTTTCCAGCCCTGCTCATGCCTCTGTGCAAAAAACCACCTTTATGTGCCCTGACCCCTGAGACACTTGCAGGTTCCCCCTGTTGCAATAGTCCCTTTCCTCCTTGTAAACATCTTTTAATAAAAGCCTCTCCTAACTACATCCTGATTTGTTTTCTATTAGACTTTTTTAAAAGCCAAAATCATGACTCTTCTACAAATATAAAAACACATATCAGAGATTTTATTTACCTAATTCATGAGACAACCAGCAAGAGTTTACCATCAGTTCAAAGAAAAATTCAAAGAACCCAGACATAAAGGCAATCAGGAAAGCTAACAGGAATTTACAAATAGATGCAAAACTGGTCAGTATCCAAGGGCAATAATCAATTGCGCTTCCACCAGACAAAACGAGTTTGTGTCTCTATTGACAAGAATCATTTGTATGCTATCGGTTTTATACAACCTAAAAAGTTGTAAAATAGCTCAAAGATGATGAAAGTCCCAATAACTCAAAAGGGTGCCAGCCTAGTAACCCTTTTTTGCCTATTTCAGTGTCTTTCGTAATTTTTCCTGATGCTGCTCTCAGAGCACCCCCAGCACCACTCTCCCGCCAGTGAAGTGCACCAGCTGCTCTCAGGTTGCCTGAAGTCCGTCAGCACTGTGATGGCTCCTGGCGACGGTTATTTCGGCTCAAGCACTGCTCATTGGGTGCCGTGTAGTGGAGGTACAGCTCTCCAGCCATTCCTGCTACAAATACTATCTACCCTGAGCCAGCACTATGCTATGAGCACTATGGGATCAGGCGGACTGATTCCTGTCCTTTGGAGCCTTACTGTCCAAATGGGGACAGGAAGAATAGTAAATAGACAAATAAAATAATTACAAACTGATAAATGCAATGAAGGAAAGTAGCTGCCAACACAGAGAATCACCAAGAGGGGCTTAGGTAAGTAGAGTGGTCAGGATGGTTGCACTGAAGAGAACATTTCAGCTGAGACTTGAAAAATGAAGAGGAGCCAGCTACTCCAAGGTGGAGGGTGGCAGGAAGCCAGCAGAGCAGCCAACTCTACAGTCTGTGCTCACCCTCTGTGCTTCTAGGGACAGGTCTGCAGCAGCTATAGTTACTGCTTATCCCTGCCCCAGTGCTCAGGAGGCAACAAAGGCCAGGTCTTGCCTTCCCAGTGGTGGTAAAATGGCTGTCTTTGAGTCTAAGCTTCAAAAAATGTCAAGGAGAAGAGAAGGGTCCCTCCCAAATCAGCTTGCCCTCCTTCCTCCTCTGACCCAGTTCCCCTCTGAACTACCCCCATCTGCTAAAGGAAGCCTGAAATGTCTTCAACTTGTGAACAACGGTTGAACCCACAAAAAAAGATAAAAGGCTTTTAAAAATGCAAATGAGTGGCAAATGAGAATTAACACATTAGTGTGACTGTGTACAATTATCAGCCTTTTGCTGAACTGATTTGATTACAAAGCTGCAAGCACAGGGTTCTTATAGGCAAGGGGAAAGACCCAAGGGTTGGGTGTGGTGGTGGGGCACCCAAATCAATGTATCATCTGCCTCACGATTTTGTCCAGAGCCTGGGCAATAGTTCATTGCTGTTCCAAAATCCTATCATGCTGCTCCATGACTCTCACCAGGATGCTGGCACCAGAATGGCTGGATTGGGGACCATCTGCCTGAGTTGGGAGTGCTGCAAGTGGATGGGCGCATGGGGACAGACAGCAGAGGGAGGAGAAGGCGGGGGCAGAATCTGGGGCCACTGATCCGGCCAGGAGAGGAAGAAGGAGATGGAGAACAACAGACTCAGAGAGCCCACAGAACCAGAAAAAAATGTTGTATCATAGCAACCAAAGGAAATGTTTAAAGAAAGGAAGTGGCCAATTATGTCAATACCAAGGGACTGTTTCTCAAAATGTGTGTGGTTCTGGGAATGCCCACATCAGAATCACTTGGGCCATTATTAAGAATTCAGATTCCCAGGCCTCTGCCACACCTGGTTTGGAATCTCTGGCCCTGCAACCAGGAATTGGCATTTTAATAGGTGCTCAGGGACATTGATGCATGTTCTGGAGTAATGTGTAATACATGGGATGTGGAATCAGAACTGGGTCTGATTCTGGTTCCTTCACTTAAGCTGTTGGGCAAGTTATTTAACTTCTCAGAGCCTAGTTTTTTAAATCTATAAAATAATACCTACTCCATAGGGTTGATATGAGGATAATCTTCACAATGAGATTATATTTATATATACAAGCTATATATTCAATGCTTAGCACAATGCCTGGAACACAGTCGGAAGTCAATGAATGTAAATTGCTATTGTTACATAATAAAGAAAGGCCATCGGATTTGG
Source organism: Mirounga angustirostris (assembly GCF_029215605.1). Classification (NCBI taxonomy): domain Eukaryota; kingdom Metazoa; phylum Chordata; class Mammalia; order Carnivora; family Phocidae; genus Mirounga; species Mirounga angustirostris. The sequence continues at coordinate 121,887,807 of NW_026991714.1, forward strand.
GAAGAAGGGTGATTTTCAATTTTCCAGATAGTCTCCATAGAGCAGCTTGGGACATTTCTGGTAATTTGAAAGCAAATACATGGATAAGAAGTAGAAGTAGCAAGTGAAGATCAAGGTCAAGTTCAGAAAAACGTGCAGCAGAAGGAAAGCCATTGGGGTTGGTAGTTAGAACCAGGTAATGTTGGTAAGAGAAAGGTGACTATTGAAAGAGCAGGGATGGGAGGGAGCTTGAAGGACAAAGTAAGGAAAGTTTCAATGGCACAGATATAGGAGACACTAAAAGAAAACAAGAATAGGAGTCCAGTCTCGGAGAAGATGAGAACGAGTTTCAGAGGATGGATAGTTGGGTGGGTACGAGTTAGAGAAGCTGAACCATTTCCCCTGACATCAGAGAAAAGAATTACAGCCCGAGTTCGCCAAGTGTGGACCCTGTCCCAGCAGCATCAGTACCACTAGGAAGGGGTTAGAAACACAATTTTCCTGCTCCACTGCAGACATACTCCATCAGAAACTCTGGAGAATGGGGCAATCTTTGCTTTAACGAGCCCCCCAGGCGATTCCAATGTACCCGAAGCTGGAGAACCACTGGATTAGGCAAGAGTTGAAGAGGCAGGGATCTTTGAGACCAAGCTATGTGGTGCCCTGGGCAGGCCATCCACTGAGTGTAGGCACACGGGGAGGCTGAAGGAGCAGAGAAGGAGGCCGGGACAACAGTCCTGGGTGCATGCTGGAGAGTCAGTAAGACCTATGCAGGGGTTTCCAAACTACAAGATGCCATAAACAGGTAAGAATGTTTCTGTCCTACAATAATAACACATCTGAGTTGACCAAAAAAATAATTCAAAAGCAACATGTACTGAGGTATGTATAATATCGAAAAACTAAACACTTAATTGCCCAACATGAGGGGAAGCGTTAACAGAGTCCCAAGGCATTCATTAACGCCTGGTGCAGACTTCGAGGCAATGAGAGAAAACATCTATGATACAATGGGGAAAAAGCCTCCAATAGTGTACATATGTATAATAATGATCACGGTTTTGTTTTGTTTTTTAAAAAAAGCACTTTTGAAGGGATGATTGGAATTTTAAAATAGACTGCCGAAGGCCACTGGGGCCAAGAACGTGGCTATTACACTTGCCACGGCAGAAGCAGTGGCCATTGGTAGGGAGAGTTAGTCAGCGAGGGCTTGGGGTAAGATGAGCTTTAATCTGGGAGTTAACAGCCATATGGGGGTGGGGGGTGGTGCAGGGACCAGGAGCTCGTTTCTGACAGCTGCAGCGGCTCAGGGCCAGAGCAGCTAGGACGGAATCAGTTGAGTTTGTTCAGAGTCCTTGAGGTTACCCACGCGTCTGGAGTAGAAGAATGCCATAGAGAATAACAGGAGATGGTCTTAACAAGCCAGGGCGGTGACATTTTTAAAACTCAAACTTGGGATCCAAGGCTGGCTTGGGAGTATAGATGCTATCGGGAGTGTAGGCCAGCATATCTGAATCTGGGCATCCCTGGGAAATGTAAGACCAGGGCAGCCATGGTGGATGAGCATTTCTAGGAGACCATTTACATCTGGAGTCCCCAGTCATTTTATAGATCAGGTAAATGAAGGCAAGGGAAGTTGAAGGACATGCCCAGGATCACACAGCTTGAAAGCTGCGAAGACCAAGGCAAAAGCTAGATCTCCTATTTTATTACCATGCTTCCTGAGCTAAAATAACAAACCTAAGCTGAAAAGTCGAGATGAATGTGACAGGTCACAGAGATTCATGAGAAATCACGGCCCAGGAAGCAACATGGTGAGTGGAGTGTTTGAGGAAGGACAGTGACGTGTGAAGGTAGGGATCACTGGGGGACCAGCAGCAACCTCTAGGCATGTGGTTAACTAGGGCCTGGACAAATTGCTGGCTATGCCATTAGTAAAGAACCACAAAGAGACACGGCATTCCTCTCTCACTCCACACTGTCCCCAATTTCCTTCCATCTGTTCCTTAGAACTCATTTCTTTTGCCTTTAAGGCTTTGTGGACACAACTCAGCACAGACTTTAGCCACCCTGTAGATCTTTCTGATATTTTTCGATAGACCATGCTCCCCATCTTCCAGAGCCAGTGCTATACCAACTGATAATTAAAAGGAATCAGACCCACCACAAATTGCAAGTGGCCCTGACCTCGTGGCCTTCTATAAATACTGTGGTATTTAAAGAGAAGGCTGACAGAGCAGAAAGGCACTGGAATGTCTCCCCCCCAAGTCTGGTACTTCCTGTCCCGCTTCCAGCATCTCTGCTGGAAGCATCTCACGCCTCCAGCTTCCTTCACTGCTATGGGACAACGGGAGGCATCACGCTAACGTTAGGACTGAAAGGACAGGTTCTGGGATAAGCCCTCACAGACCCAGAACACAAGTGGTGAAGGAGAAAACAAGACCAGCCCAGGTCTCTTAAAGCTCTCTCTGCACTACAACCTGTCTTTCCCCCTCCATGAAATGCACCCTGAAATAAAGTTCCAAAATAAAAAAATTTTTTCAGTATTAATTATATATATAGAATATATAAAATACAAATATATTTATATGAAATATAATTATATATATATTTTTAAGATTTTATTTATTTGAGAGAGAGAGAGAGAGAGCATGAGAGGGCGGAGGGTCAGAGGAAGAAGCAGACACCCCACCAAGCAGGGAGCCCGACGCGGGACTCGATCCCAGGACTCCAGGATCATGATCTGAGCCGAAGGCAGTTGCCCAACCAACTGAGCTACCCAGGCGCCCAATAGAATTATATATTTATGTGTAAATATGTAAATATACAAATATATATCATATATATACAGATTAGAGTCAATAGAAGGCAATAAAGTTATGGTAAATGGGGGGGCACCTGGGTGGCTCAGTCAGTTAAGCATCTGCCTTCAGCCCAGGCCCTGATCCCAGGGTCTTGGGATCAAGCCCCGCATCGGGCTCCCTGCTCAGTGGGGAGTCTGCTTCTCTTTCTCCCTCTGCCACTCCCCCACCCCCCTGCCCCTTGTGCTCCCTGGCTCTATCTATCTCTCTGTCAAATAAATAGAATCTTTAAAAAAAAGTTATGGTAAATGTGGAGAAATTCAAATATCACCTTAAGTGCAGTAATTGAACAGCATTCTTTAAATTGAATTACTTTAAGAAAGGAAAAAGAAGAATTTTTTCCTTTAAATTAGATCCGCCATCAGAAGTAACTGGTCTACATGTGCTTTTCCTTGGCGTGTTACTGTTACTTCCCTTGGAACTACATTATGTTATTCCTGGTACTTGTTTCCCTTTCCTTCCATGACCCAGTCTGCTGAAAGGAAAAGATCTTATCTTTGCATGCCTCATGATTCTTTGTATTGTTTTTGGCATGGTGTTTATTCTTCAAAAGGTTTTGGCACGGTGTTTATGCTTTATAAACATTTGTGAAATGACAGCGCATAAAGTAACTCGCAGCCAATATTTTTGCGACTTGTCCCTTCACTATGTAAAGGAGAAAAGTCAAACAGCAAAATGAATGTGCCACATCAACTGGAGAATTTAACAACTTGTCTTTCCAAAGAAAACACCTTAGGAAGCTTTGGGCTCACACATACAATTCTGAAATCCACATCACACAGATGAGTCTGAACAAGTTGAATCAAGTCTTTGGTAACAAATTAAAATTTTGACCATGGCAATTAGGGCAGAATCAAATAAGATGTCAAATGGCATTTAAGCCAATTTCTCTTTCTATAATCAATGAGTTGTTTTGAAGCAAAAAAAAAAAAAAATCCTCAGGATTATGTTTACTTACAATATTTTAAGAAAACTGGTTTGTGGGATGCCTGAGTGGCTCAGTCAGTTGAGCTGCTGCCTTCAGCTCAGGTCATGGTCCCAGGGTCCTGGGATCGAGCCCCGCATCGGGCTCCCTGCTCAGTGGGAAGCCTGCTTCTCCCTCTTCCTCTGCTGCTCCCCCTGCTTGTGCTCTCTCTCTCTCTGACAAATAAATAAATAAAATCTAAAAAGAAAACTGCCTTGCTTGCTTTTCTGTAAAACCAAGAACAGAGTGAGTTCTTAGACTCCTCTCAGATGCTCCAGCTAAAAAGTTAAATGAACACTAGAGCCAATAAAACGAGGAGAAAAATTATGTCAAACACTTGACACCAGCTGCAGCAATTAAGTAAGCACCTGCTTTATGTTTCATCTCCCATCACCCCCCTCCCTGCTTCATTTAGGCTGGTTTCTGGGGGCTTTTTTTGAGAATAAATGCACCTCAGTGCACAAGCACACAAATGTGCTTTTCCCTTCTTTTTTTTTTCTTTCTTTTTTCTTTGACTGTCATTAACTGGGGCAAACTGAGTGGCAGGAAGATCTGGACAAAGGCAGGGTAGTAAAGGCGCTTAAATTTCTAAAATCTGGAGTTTTTGAGAATGTTGGGGGCAGATGTAACCATAGCAATCAGCCCTGCTATGAGTGCTGATGTCTTCTGCTTATACTAAGCAGCCGACTACACCATCCCAGGGAGACCCTGCAGATGAAGATGTAGATTTGATTTCTGGGAGCAAGGTTTCTATTGGCTTAAAAAGCAAGTTTCTCTGCAGAGATTCAGGCTTGAAAAGAGACGCCATCAAGTAGTTCTAGACTGTTATAACAGCGCTGAGCTAGCATGAGCATCAAACCAGATACGAAAGAGGTAACGGTGCTTTGGAAAGTTGAAAAGATTATGCAAATGTGCAGCAGGTATTAATATTAAACATGCTTATTGAAATCCATCGAATAGAAACTAGACAGTAAGCGTATTCATCCCCTGGAAGTGAATTAGCACTTTTCAGAGCCCTGAGCTACCATTTCCTCCTTCCCCTTTTATCTTCTTTGTGAAAGCTGGCTAATGATGCCTCACTCACGGGGAGATTGGGAGGCTTACAGGAGACTAAGTGATATAATGTATGGGAAGCACCTTGCTCCGTGCCTCCTATATAAAAAAGACACTTAATAAATGTGACTTGATTTCAAAGGGGATATCAGATATATTATCCTGAGAATTCCTCATACCTGCAGCCCACCAATAGACGCTTCCCATTAAATTATGTTTCCAAGAGAGAAGAATGGAAAAGTCACCCTCAACAGTATGGAATCAGGGAAGCTAACTGCTTCTCACATGGAAAAAAGAGACATGAAACCAAGACGTTTATGCTCCAGTTCGTGCATACCAGAGTAGCAACAATTCCTTTCTTCCCATACTGATTATTACCAGTCTGTTCTCCAGGGGGAAATGTTAACACTGGTTAAGAAGTCCCTCTAACACAGCCAGACACCCACAAAAGAGAGATTCTGAGAATGAAACAAGACCTTTGGCTGCAGACCAGCAGCTCCTTGAGATCAGGGACCTCCCTGCCCCATTTCCTGCCACGGACCCAGCGCGACCTGGCGTGACGAGTGCCCAGCATGTCACGAGACCTCGGGGCACATTCACTGAAGGAGTTTAGCACATCAGAGATGTGAGGAAGAAAATGAGATATCAGATTAGAGGTCTCTGTTTCCACAATTTAATTGGTAGCCTTGCTTCCTTAGCCTTTGGTTCAGAATGAGGCCACATTTGTGTTAGGGCTCAGACCGTAACAATTCATAACTCCGCATGGTAATGGATGGAACTAGACTTACTGTGGTGTTCATTTCCCAATATGTACAAATATTGAATCATTATGTTGTGCCCTTGAAAGAAATACAATGTCATTAGTCCATTATACTTCGATAAAAGAGAAATATAATGATTCTGAAGTTTCATTCTTGATCAAGGGTCCACCGTACTCTTCTTACTAGTGTGCTCAGCCCATCATTAAGAGCAAGAGCAACCTGTTCATTGTTAATTAGTTATTATGGCCTCCAAGAAGAAGAAGCCAGAAAGTCTGGTCAGTCTACCTAAGGGCTCTGTCATCTGCTGTTGGTACAGATTTACATTGGTACAAAAGAAATGAAGTTGTGTAGAACAAACCTCTATTTTTTTTTTTTTTAGATATTGCTACAGCACCAAGACAGACAGCCACTGACAATCCTAAGAGATTCTGCACCAAACAGATCTGTGCTTCCAGCGTTATGTCACTGGCCAGTTTATACACACTCATACACACAGAGCCTATCCTTAGGCATGTCTGTGTGCCTGGGTGGCTGGACCAGCAAGTCCAGCATCAGCCTTACACCATGCTGAGAACCCTTGTCTTGACTGATCTCTCCCCTGGAGAGCCTAGAAACCCTGAGCTTGAGTTCAAGGCGGTAACACTTGAGCAGAACCTTCAAGGATGGGAAAGAGAGGAGCAGATAGGCATCCTAGGAAAGCAAACAGTATCACCAACAGAGCAGTCTTTTGTTTTGTTTTGTTTTTGTTTTCCTTAGGTTTCTAGCAAATTTAATGCACAACACTCAAAACTCAATGGCAAGGGAAAGGTGAATAAAATAAAAATGGGGTCAGGGAAGAGGGCAATGGGTACACACAGGGAGGGGCAAGAAGTGGACAAGTTAGGATCTGGAGCAGGGGGATGCCCTTCTTTGGGCATCACATCTCATCCAACCCATAGTCTTCCTCAGGGGAAGTCCCCACTATCACAACTGATGGCTTGATGAAGACGCCGTACCTGGCCCAGCCCTCACAGTAGTGTTTTCCATCACACTATCATCGTTTTCCCCTAGTGACTCATCATGGTGGCGCCAATCTGGTAGCGAGGCTTGAAAACTGTGAGCCCTATGTACATGATGGTGCTGCAGCGGGGGGCTGCCCACGGCCATCTGGGCCTTCTCCTTGGTGAGGAACTGAGTGGTCTCAGCCTCAAGCAACTTTCATGTGTCTGGACACAGAATTCATGCAAGGGTAGGGAGGTAGGAAATGTCATAGGAAGGCAAGGCCGTTTTGGGGATCTACAATTGCAGGGTGGTGGAGTACAGAGGCAACAAGATTTAAAGAAGCATTCATTCTTTCTTTGGAATACAGAGATATCTTGAAAGGTGCTCTTTGTACCACATTTAGACTTGGGGCAAAACCCAGAACCCACCGCCATCACTTCAGTGTCCTGTAGAGCAGTGGTCACCCCAGGGAGGCCTAACAAGCTATGACAGCACATTGGGAATAGCCAGTCTTCCAAATCGTTAAGGTGACATGGCCCAGGCTGGTCTATCACCTAACATGGACTAATTAGCTCTATGAGAGGAATAGATTAAAGGTGTTAAAAGCCCTTGAAAATATACCCAAGTCAGCCTAGAGTAATCAGAGAAATAATCCTGGTCATGAGAGCAGACTCCTCAAAATCTTACCAATCTTGATTGGTAAGGAGTACATTCATTCAACAAATCCTTTCATTGGTCCTCTTCCCTGGCCATAAAATAGATCCACCTAGGGGCCTTAAAAAAATTCCCGGGGCACCTGGTGGTTTAGTGGGTTCAGCGTCTGACTTTGACTCAAATCATGATCTCAGGTCCTGGGACTGAGCCTGGTGTCAGGCTCTGTGCTCAGCGGGGAGTCTGTTTCTCCATCTCCCTCTGCCGCTCCCCTGAATCGTACTCTCTCTCTCTCCCCAAGTCTCTCTCTCTCTCTCAAATAAATAAATAAAAATCCTTAAAAAAAAATTCCCAATGTCTAGGCCCATACCAGTGATTCCAGACCCATTGAGCTGAAGGAACAATGAGTGGGAAGGCCTGGAGAACAGGATAAATTTATGGGGATATTTACACGTCTACATGCCTGGAACACAGAATAGGGAAATGAAGCATCAGGTGACACACTGGGGCCACCACTGTTCAGTGGGACATGGAAATAATGGTGTAGGTTTTAATTCCCTGTCCCCAAATCTAAAATGTGGTAGATGTTGCTGTAGCCCTATCACAGCAGAGGCTATTTAAAAAGGGAATCTTAAAGAATCTTTGAGAAAGGGTGCCATGGTTATTATGGCACACTATGTAGTCCCCAAATCTTGTCTCCTTTTTCTCCTGGTAAAGGACGATGAGATTGAGTTCTGACCAATGGAATGCGGGCAGAAGTGAAGAAAACCTCGCTTGAGAACCTCCGCATGGGCACTCTCTCCCTTTCCCCTAATCTGCTGCTGGGAGGCAGAGTCCAGTGCAGGACTCCAAGGTCCTGAGGAGGGTGGGCTAGGAGTAAGCAATCAGCCTCTACTGTATTAAGTCACTGAGATTTGGGGAATGTTTGTGATGGCCATTAGCCTACCCTGACTTATACAGTAATCATAGATCAAACAAGTTAATTTCCTTAGAAGCACAATGTCAAGAACAGCAAAGGTTTAGTAAGTAATAGCTATCCATTATTATGTGGTATTTGCCCTGCTTTCCCTTCCCATTTTTTTTCTAATGTTATTTCTTCCCTTTGATCCAGTGACCAAGGCATATCTGGATGTCTCTCTCTGCTTTGTCTTTACGCCTGATCACAATGTCAATGCAATACTTCTGCCTGGACCTTGCTTCACTAATAGCATTTCCTTGCAAAAAATATGGGGAGAGGAGATGCTTCTGTTGACATGCTAATGAGTCAGAAGCATGAGGCAGTCCAATTGGCACCGTTCTCCACAGCTCGGCTCTGCTTTCCCTGCCTTTCTGCGTGAAGGCTACAGGGCCGAGAGTTGAATTCGTTTGAGGACTAACCCAGAGGGGCAGCATTATCACCTCCACTGGAGAAAACATTCCATAAAAAGTGTTCCTGCTGAGTTTTCACAAAACTTCCAAATTTTAATTAGACACTGGAGACCCAGATGGGCAGCAAAGGAATTTTGACAAATATAAGGAGTTTAAGTTATTTAGGAAGCAAGTGCTCCTACACTAAGGGTAAAATCAATAGTCATGTGACTAGGTAGCCACTTAATCAGCTTGATTTGAGGAGTTCCAGGGGCTCCCCCTGTGGCCCCCAAACATCTCCTCCGTAGCATGTCAGCAATGCTTAAAAAGTGGTTCATAGCAACTTTTCACAATTACATTTCACTTTACAGGATCTCTCTTACTGCTCCCAATTCTCCAGCAAGGTCGGGGTATAAATATGGACCCCATGGCTCCACGAAAGCAAGCGATTTGCACAAGACTGCACAGCTGGAAATAGCAGAATGGGGACTCTTCACGTGTTTGGTGGCTTCAGGGTTCTTCCCACGACACCAAACTGCCTCTGTCATTGTCAAAGCTTCACTTCTTTGGGCTCGGTGCATCTTCTAAATAACTGATCATTCAAATGAAATCTCACCTGAATCTTAATGCACAAGTGGAATTGTTCTGGTCAAAGTGTATTTATGGGGAGGAGAGGCAGGGAGAGAGAAAGTTAAGGGAATTCAATGCAAAGTCTAAGAAATACAGTCTAAAAGCCACTAGCTTAAAGCGTCTGTGCCCTATTTTGATACAAATGGCCTTGGAGGAACCACTTAGTGTCATTCATACATTGTATCCTATCAGATAATTTCTTAGTAGCTGAGACAGGGAGATAGAATAGCAAACCCAGGTTGAAGGATCCTGTTGGTGTGTGGCCAGGCGGGAAGGAGAGAAGGAATACAATAAAGGATGAAAACCAACTTTACATTTTGCTTCAGGTTTACTCTGCCTGTGGAGGGAATCAAATTCTGCTGCTGCTAATAGATTGTTGTTCTTTTAGAACATTGATGTTTAAAGCTAATACTTTAAAGTATTCCTTGTATTTTGTCAAGTGCCATGAGAATCAGGATTTTAGGGACCAGGGAGAGTGATGGAAACCAGCCACCACGCTCTCCAAATTCCTGGGAGCAGGCAGATACAAGAGAGGAGGGTGCAGGCAGCTGGACTGTGATTGGGATTGGTGGGAGAAGAGCCTGGATGGGTCCTGCTAAGTTGGGAGAGACTAACTGAGGGGCTTCCCTCCTACCCTTACTCCCTTCTTCAAGCCTTCCCTCTCTGCTGTACTCAGTTCATGCTGATGGAGCTCTTCGTGGCTCGCACTCCCAGGTGCTGGAGGGTTTACAATTCCTACCAAGAATCCCTTCCTTAATTCTTTTTAAATGCCCCCTTTTCAGGAACAATGGTGTTTCCCACACTCACTCCTGCAAAAACTTGCCTTTACTGAAAAAGGATCAATTAATTTTCTCATTTTCCTGGGCTCAAATCCTAGCTCTGCGGTTGGCTGGCTCTATGACCTATTTATTGCACCTGTCTAGCTTTAGTTCCCTGACCTGAAAAATGGGCATAAGAACACCTACCTCATAGAGTTGTAATGAGAAATAAATGATAGAATGAAATATATGTAAAAGGTTCTTAGCCCAGCGCTCAAAACCCACACAGGGCCCGGTGAAAGAGATCAGAGTATGTCACCGCAAAATATGCCACTTTGGAATAAGGTGGTTTTGAGCTGAAAGGGATTGGTTCTTTGCCCTTTCCCTTCCTGTCTAAATGCAGGGCACACCTTTCCCTCTGTAAATGTAATATAAATTTTCATTTGTGAATGTGCCTACCTCTCCAGTACCAGGAAAAGAACTGCTCTGAGACAATTCTTATCACCTGAGAGGACTCTTATCTACATAATAAACCTTAAGAAACCTTTTTTTTTTTTTAGATTTTATTTATTTATTTGAGTAGAGAGCCAGAGAGAGAGAGAGAGAGAGAGAGAGAGAGAGCAAGCACAAGGTGGGGGAGGGGCAGCAGAAGATGGAGAAGCAGGCTCCCTGCTGAACAATGTGGGGGGCTTTGGGATCATGATCTGAGCCGAAGGCAGACACTTAACCAACTGAACCCCCCAGGCGCCCCTAAACAACTCTTATTTACCATGTTTCCTAGTCACCTTCTCATAACTTACCCACATTCCAAAAGCCCCAAAACCCTTTCCCTTTGTCTAGCCTCCTCTCCACACAGTGTCACCCCTTGTTAAGGTGATATATGGAGGCCCAGATTGTAACACCTCCTTCAGTCATGTTTCTTTGTGAACTCCTGTGCATAAGTATATAATTAAATCCTGTTTTTAAAAAACTCTTGTTAAGCTGCCCTTTGTCAGTTTAATTTGCGGGGCTCAGGCAGGGAACCTAAGAGAGTAGAAGAGAAAAATTTTCCTTCCCTACAGAGGCACAAAACCTTTTTCTTCTTGTACTTTTTTCTTGTTTCACATTATACTCTGTGTTCCCTGGTTTACCCTAGAAACCATTTCTCAGAAGCCTTGCCTATTGTGGGGAGAAGTCAGAGGCAAAGGCATGAGGAAGTTTCCCAGATCTTGGGGATCAGAAAGACTACAGCGGGACACTCTTTACTGGTGCAGCCACCTGACATCCACAGGCAATCTGGGGACCTTGAAGAGGCTGCCAGGATGGACTGAAACAAATGGAGCCCTCTGGGTTTAGTTTAAATTTTCCTGACCTCCCAGTTGAGACTCTGTGCTGTTATCGCTGCTCCACCAACCTGATTGTCCCCTAACAGTCTTCTCCCACCTTGTGCTTCCTCTTATTTAATTCTTGACTCCTCCTCTAGACTATGATGCTCAAAGGTAGGAGCTCTGCGGGTCTTGCCCTGTACTGAATGTCCAGTGCTAGGCTGTGCCTCACATGGAAAACACATTTAGCACACATTTGTTGAATGAATTAACTTAGATAACTATGCTGAGTAAGAACTAAGATAAAACTGTTCAAAGTAAAACGAATAAATAAAAATCCAGCATTTACTTAGTTCTAATCTGAGTGGCATGATTACAGTCAAATGCCAATGATGAACACTCCATTTAAGGAGGGCCTATGTCCATCACAACTCACTTCAATGTTGGTCCAGAGAAGTGACAAAAGGGGAAAGTGGTGTTTTCCTGGAAAAACCTGAACAATCATCTTAGAGTGTTGATGCCGTCCTTTGAAAGCCCCTCTGAGATCTGGCTGCTCTCTGGGGTGGGGAGAGTAGGGAATGCCACCCCTGGACTATGTTTCTTCAGGGTCCTGGGATCTATCCTCAGACTAGATGGAAGGTACCCATCACAGAAGCCTGGGGTTGAGGGTATAGTCTGGGCCGGGAAGGCAGCCGATCCAGGCTGTTCTCCCCCATGGCCAGGCCTGGCTTCTCCACTCACTCATTCTGATGGCTTCAGGAGGGGCACTCTTGATCCGAATAATAATAGCTTGCTATGTGCTAAGCACTTTCTTCCCTTATCTCATTTCCTCTTCATAAGGATCCTGTGAGGTAAGTACTGATATCTTCATTTTACAGGTGAGAAAACTGAGGATAAGAAAGTTTAAAATTTTTCCCAAGGTCATGCAGCTAGTAAATGCCAATGCCAGGAGCTGAGCCACAACCATCATGCTATACTGCATCCTACTGGATTGGGATGACCCAAGGGTTCCCCCAGGCTTCCCCTGAGAGCCTCCAGAGCCAGGGCTGGATCAGCCTCAGTTATTTCCATACCCCAAATGCCATACCGTATACAGACAAGGCCTCAAGAACTGCCCATAATTTCATACACATCAAAAATAAGGAATCACATGATAAACATTTTGGAAACAGACCGAAGTCAGTTTGAAGCCAAACTAAATGGCCTTGGGCAAGTCACTGAACCTCTCAGAGCTTGTGTTTCCTCACCCGCAGGGTGAGGATGCTAATGCCTGGCCTGCAGAGCAGGTGAGATGATCAATTGGTCCAGCAAGTATTGGTTCTTCCAGCTCCCTGGCTCCACCGCTGGGAGCAGTCGAGGCAGTGCCAAGCATGTGGCCAAGAGAGGGGCTGGTGCAGGGGCCTGACACTCCCCTGCTGTCCATGTTTCTCCCTGCTCCAGACCAGCAGGGCACTAATCCTATGGTCATACCCAGTTCCATCATTCCCTTGCCATGTTCCGGGGTTAAATTCCAAGCTTCTGGGATCATCATTCCTATGAAAACTTAATGGGTGTAGTACAGGCCACAAGTCACAGGCAGCAGTGGAAAGCTCTTAGTTCTTCCAGAATGAGAGTACAAAGCCAAACAAAACAAAACAGGGCCTTTCTAAAGGGATAAGGCAAAAGCAACAAGCTTGAAATCCAACATCATGAAGTTCACGTTTCCAAAGCAGAACAGTCTCGTTGCAGGTTTCGTCTTCAATTTCAGAATCTTAAACCAAAATAACCAAACAAAAAAGCACTTAATGGTCTCCTTGAAATGGTGAAGAAGTGTCTCTTCTAAGAAAAAAATGACTGCTGGGCGCCTGGGTGGCTCAGTTGGTTAAGCAACTGCCTTCGGCTCAGGTCATGATCCTGGAGTCCCTGGATCGAGTCCCGCATCGGGCTCCCTGCTCAGCAAGGAACCTGCTTCTCCCTCTGACCCTCCCCCCTCTCATGTGCTCTGTCTCATTCTCTCTGTCTCAAATAAATAAATAAAATCTTTAAAAAAAAAAACAAAAAGAAAAAAGTGACTGCTAATAACTACTGTGGGAATGATTCAGGCATAAAGTAGAAGAAGAAGAAAAAAGGAGAATAATCATATTTTCAGCTATGCATTCCAATGAACAAGTCCTCCCTAGGGCAACACCTCTCAGAGGCACTGTTTTCCCTTAGGACCACCCCAAATCATATTTCTGGCTCAGTTATGTTCACCTTGCCCATGACTGAGAATTATGATGCTTGTTTTATTCACTAACAACCTTCTTTTTTTTTTTTTTTTTGCTATTCAAGTCTAGCCACTTGAAAGGCAGCCTACCAAGGCCTTCCCTGCATTTTTGGTTTTTGGCTCTGAAAAATTCAAATATATTTCTAGAGAAAATGCTAAATAATTAAAATCATACATTACCAAAAATATTCTTGGATCACTTGCTTCTGTACACTATTTTATTTTATTTTATTTTATTTTTTTAAAGATTTTATTTATTTATTTGAGAGAGAGAGAATGAGAGAAAGCACATGAGAGGGGGTAGGGTCAGAGGGAGAAGCAGGCTCCCCGCCGAGCAGGGAGCCCGATGCGGGACTCGATCCCGGGACTCCAGGATCATGACCTGAGCCGAAGGCAGTCGCTTAACCAACTGAGCCACCCAGGCGCCCTGTACACTATTTTAAAAATTGACCTATAATATTACACCGATTTCCAGCATACAACATAATGATATTCATATATAGTTTTGCAAAATGATCACCACAATTAATCTAATTAACATCTGTCACCATATATAGCCACAAAAGAGGTTTTTTTCTTGTGATGAGAGCTTTTAAGATCTACTCTCCCAGCAACTTTCAAATATGCAATATGGTATTGTTAACTACAGTCAATATACTCAGTAGAGTATGCTTTTGTATTTTGATTTAAACTTCACCATGTGTGGGATGTCTGGGTGGCTGAGTCAGTTAAGCGTCTGCCTTCGGTTCAGGTCATGATCTCGGGATCCTAGGATTGAGCCCCACATCAGGCTTCATGCTCAGCGGGGAGTCTGCTTCTCCCCCTCCCTCTCCCTCCCCCCCCCCCCCGCCCCGCTCTGTCCCTTGCTTTCTCTCTCTCTCTCAAATAAATAAAATCTTTTAAAAAAACAAAATAAAATAAACTTTGCCATGTGCATTTTGGTTAACTGTAGTACATGCATCTACTATACACAAAATGAGGAAAACAAAGTCTTTTCAAGCCTCTGTTTTGACAAGGTATTTCTCCTGCCTGAGGAGAGAAGTTTGGAAGTTCTAGAATGTTAGTGTTATGAAGCTGGAGAAACTGAGACCTGAGGAAATGAAATGCCAGTCCATGGCCACACAACACTTCCACAGTTCTTGCCAGAGGATATCTGTCAGTTTGTTTTGGATTCTGTATGTAGAGCATTCAGCTTCCCTGGGCTAATGGGTTATTGATTAATGTTCAGAAAAATGCACAGAGAAGTTTTTTATGTTCCCACTATGAGAACTTCTTTTATTCCTTTTCAGTGGGAATGCTAAGAGCTTTGGGGCAAGACAATTCTTCGTTGTGTGTGGAGGTTCCAAGAGTTTCAGGATGTTGGCATCTCTGGTCCAACAGTTGCAGCCAGGGGGAAGCAGGAGGCTACTAGGCCAATATTTTCACAACTCCTCCAGGCACCCAAATAGCTATTAGTAACTTGCTGTTGTACATTCAAGAACCTGCTCAACATTCTCCCTGCCTTTCCAATAATCTTCTCTCCGGTAGGCTCTCTGGCAGAGGCAGTTCACATGTACAGGATCGTTAGATCTCATCCAGTCCCGGCACTTCCTTTGAAAAGCAGAACCTCGATGTCAAGAGCTACACACAAGGTCATACAGCTCATCCCAGACAGAACCAGATCTTGGCCCCTTCTCTTTCTACCACGTCCCAGAGACAAACTTCCCATATGCCACAGCTTTTCCAAGGGATCAGCCCCGGGTACACGGCCGGTCCAGCACAAGGGCCCAACAGCCATCACTCCCAGGAGTTCCACACCCCACAGTTCCTGCCCGCTCTTGTGTGAGTAAGGTGGGGTCACCTTTGTTCCAGGAAACCACTCTGCAGCAAGGAGACAGTGCTGTGGAGTGAGGAAGAGTGCGGAATGTCTCTGTTTTAAGCCAGGTGGACCCCTTAGCTTGGGCAAGCAGCCTGGTCTCTGCGCCTCAGTTTCCTCATTTATAAATCGGGAGTGAAGAGTAGCCAAACTGTGTTCCAGTTAAATGGGGTAACGTCTCCAAGGCACCTACACCAGTCCTCGGCACACTGCAAGCACATGCTAAGTGTTGTCAGCAGCAGCAGCACCATCATCATCGTCATCATCAGTTACATCAGTTTTCCTCCCCTGAAACTTGAACTGAGGAAGGACAGCAGGGCCCGTTCAAGTTCTCCCACCAGCATGAGCCAGAGGGTCTCCTTCTTTGGGGCTGCAAGCAAGAGTCCCCAGTCCATGCCAAATTCACTTTCTACTCAACATGGAAGACGGTTATGAACATGTATAAATTCAGTATACTTAACTGCATTAATAAAAATTAAACCAAACAAAGTTTATTTTTTAAAAGTAAAAGAAAATACCAGGCCACACATCTGAACTATATTTTCTCCTTTACAAGGGCCATTTTAGCTGTTTCTCCTAGGTAATGGTCATTCAGCCAAAGGAATAGAAAGATACATAAATTGCAGGTCCTGCCTTCAAGGAGGCTTTTTAAAGCCATACGACTTGCTGCCTTTCATCCCATTCACCTGGGCTTCACTCTGCGATGGGCTTGGAATCTCGGTAAACTAAAGAACGCCAGAGCCTAAATTCCACTGGATTCGCTGACCCTCCTGTTCCCTTCCTCACAGACCAGCACTCCTAATCGGGTGGTTCCCCAGGCTCCCACATTGTTCTTAGTTCTCTTAGAGCCCCGTCAGTTGCTTCCTACAGAAGAGCGGTTGGAAGGGTGTATTAAACATGTCTTCTTATTTTCTATATTCTGATGGTTTGACATCTGGGACCTTCCTAACCCTGGAGGGACTGCCCCTGCCAGAGTTAACCGATTCCTAGAGATAGTAAATGACTAATCTGTGAGAATATCTGTCATACGCAAACCAACCAAGGCAGAGTCCATCTTCCAACCATCTCCTCTACTGGGCTCTCCTCCTCTGAGCCACTGTCCACCTGCTCTAGTCATCCCAGAAGCAGGTACCCCATAATTAGGGACAGCTCTTATGTCCCAAAGCTCACTGCGATTATTCAAACAAGCACAATAAAGGCTCTTGTCTACACTTTCCCTTCACACCTTCTGCCTCCTGACTGTCCCTAGTGCTTCTTCATGTGGCCTCCCTGCATGGCCTGCCCAGCCTCCTGTTTCACACTCCAGGGCGAGTACAGCAACTTCTTCCTTCATGACAGTCATTTCCATGTCTGCCTGTCATACCATATACCTGATTGAAATGAATCTTGGCTACCTTTACAATAAAGGGAAATAAAACGGGAAAGAATGAGAGATAAAATCAGTTGGGGGAGGGGTGCCTGGGTGGCTCAGTCGGTTCAGCGTTTAAGAGTCTGACTTCAGCTTAGGTCAGGATCTCAGGGTCCTGAGAGCAAGCTGCCTGCTCAGCAGGGAGCCTGCTTCTCCCTCTCCCACTGCCCCTCCCCCAGCTTGTGCTCTCTCTTTCTATCTCTCAAATAAATAGGTAAATCTTAAAAAAAAAAAAAAAAGAGCCAGTTGGGGAGGGAGGGTTGAATTCAGTTTAGTAAACATGACTAGAACAGCATAAGAAGAACCCCTCATACTTGTAAAAGACTAGAGTTGATAAAATGCTTTCATAGACATGATTTCATCCAGCCTTTGGCAAAAGCCTGTAAGGTCAACATTAATTTCATTTCACACAAAGATATTGAGACAGAGGCTAAGGGATTGACTATGATCCCACAGCCAATAGGTGGCAATGTCAGAATTTGAACTCAGATCTGTCCATTTTTACAATTCTACTGCTGCCTCCCAAAGAAGCAGAGAGAGAATTAAGAATGGAGAGTGAACTGTCTACCATCTTATAATCTAGGTATTCATTCCGTTTGCTGAAGACAGAGACTTATGTGTCTTTGCATTCCCCAATGCCTCATGCATAACAGAGTATTCAGAAGTACATGTTGAACCAATGAATGAAGAGCAATTGAAAGGGGCAGGTAAACAGTTCCAAGCGCCTTAGGAACACACCGACCCTCTCTCTTGTCACAACAATATTGCATTGTTGCCTTATCTGTAAGATGGGGTAATAATAGTACTTATGCAAATCTGTTGAGAAGAATTAATATATAATTCAAATATATATAATACAA
Source organism: Mirounga angustirostris (assembly GCF_029215605.1). Lineage (NCBI taxonomy): Eukaryota > Metazoa > Chordata > Mammalia > Carnivora > Phocidae > Mirounga > Mirounga angustirostris. The sequence continues at coordinate 121,905,464 of NW_026991714.1, forward strand.
TTATATAGAATATTATATGAGTTACATGTATATTATATATTTTAAATATGTAGTATTTGTTGTTGAGAATTAATATCGGAAAAATGTTTTATCCATATGCCTGGCATATAATCAGTAGTCAGTGTGCAAGAGTTAGTACCTCTGATGCTTCTGCTCCTGGCTGGGCACTCTGGGCCTTTGCTGCTGGGCTGTGGGTGCAGTATTAATAGCTTCTGGTCAAAGTTCCCTCCTTAGCCATCCTTTTTGTCAACTGGCTAGTATGTCCCTGCTTTCTATCTAACTCCTGTTTTTCCTCCTTTGACAAAGGAGAGAGGCTGTGTTCTAGCTCCATGTCCCTACAGCACTTTCACCATTAAATCAACAGGTATGTACTGAGCATTGTTTCATGTTTCCTGTTGCTGCATTAACCAACCACCCAAAACTTACTGGCTTAAAATCATTTTATTTGCTCACAGCTCTTTGATCTGGTCTGAGCTCAGCTGGGAGTTCCTGCTGTTGGTCTTGCCTGTGGTCACTCTTGTGGCTGCATTCATCTGGTAGGTCCGGCTGGAGCTGAACTCAGCCTGGGTGCTGGGGTGGCTGGGTCTCTCTCTCTACGGAGACTCAGGATTTCTAACTCTATGTGGCCTCTTCACAAGGAGCCTGACTACTGACATGGCACCTTAGGGCTCCTAAGAGTATAGAAGCAGAAGCTGCCGGTTCTTAAAACTCTGGCCAGGAACTGGCCTCATACCACTTGTGCACATTTTGTGGTTAAAGAGGGCCAGTCCGGCTCCCAGGGGAGAGGGCACAAGGGCATGAGTACTAGGAGGCCTGGTTCATTGAGGGCCCTTAATGGAACAGACTACGGAAAGCACATTCTCTGTGCCTACCACTTCGCTAGGATCATTGGTGAAAACATCAGACCAAGTTCCCGCCTCCATGGAGCCTCCATCCCAGGGCAGTGGTTATCAAAACTTGACAGTGCACCAGAATCACTGGGAAGCTTGGTGAAAACACAAATTGCTAGGCCCTCCCCGCCGAGTTTCTGTTCCCCATTGTCTGGGGTGGGGTGGGGCAAGTTCCCAGGTAACAGTTGGTCTGGGAACACTTCGAGAACCACCGTTCTGGGGTTCAGTTCTTTCACCAGAATACATCCCCGGAGATGTTACTTCAGTTGGCCTGGGGTAAGGTAATTTTTAAAAACATTTCCCTGGTGATCCTAATGTGCAGCCAGGATTGAAAACTGCTGCTTGAGAGACTATTCTGTCTCCCTCTCTTTTTTCAGACAAGTTTCCTTGAGCTAGTCACAATTTGGTTTATCTTTATGACCCCACCTGAATATTTCTCTTCTTCAAAACAAGGGTTCTCAAATTTTGCTGCACTTTAGAGTTTCATGTGACATTTAAAAGGCTTAATGTCCAGGTCATACTCCAGATCAATTAAATCAGAACCTCTAGGGATGTGACCCCTGCATTAAGTATTTTTAGAAATTCTCCAAGTGATTGCAAAGTGCAAGAAAGTTTGAGAATAGTGATATTATCACGGTACACATTTCTCAGTTAAAAAATGGTCTTCCCCATAGTAATTTTCAGTGCCTTCCTTTGAACACTAAAATGCAGAGGATATTTTAAACTAGAATTTTACCTTCTCCTCTGTCTACTCCCACTTACATATGCATTCATGCCTCAATTACATAATCATCCTTTGGGAGACCAGATTTTGCCACATTTGCCCTTAAAAATTTTTTTACCCAGGACTGCGAGGAACTTTTGGTGAGGAAGGGGTTAAGATGATAGCCCTGTTGCATGCTGGGAATTGTAGTTCTAGAGCAGCACCTCACCAGTGAGGCAGTATGGGCCTCCAAAGCAGCACCCAGGATCCCGCATCCCACTGACCCTTCAGGGAGGCAATGTCCAGTGGTGGCTAACACCGTGGGCATCAGACTCAGATGCCTGGGTTAGATCCCAGTGCCGCCCCTCACCAGCTGCTGGACCCTGGGCACACTACTTCATCTCCTGGCCCTAAGTTTTCTTTTCTGTAAGTGGAGAGGAAATAACAACAGCAACAACAATAATAATAAATATCTAGCCCATTGGATTGTTATGAGGATTAAATGAATTAATTACATAAAGGGCTTAGAACAGCTGATGGCACAAAATACGCATTCTGTAAGTGTCAGCTTTATTCCTATTGCCTTGCAACTCCTCTCGGCCAAAGTTGGACCATAGGAGTAAAAAATATCCCAATTCCATAGTCAGGACATAAGGGTTTATCTGTCTTTTGAGAAATTACCCATACCTGTTTGTATAAATTACCCTCTGGGTCATTCTCTTAAAAATCATGAGGTTGGTTGGTTGGGGTGATAGGCTGGGGACAAGGGATATGATATTAGCTAAAAAATGCTGGCACACATACCATCCCCTAGTGAGTGTCCCTCGATTTTGCCTGCCCAGCCATCCTCTTTGCTCCTGGTAGTAACACCAAAGTTTCCTTTGGGGTGCCACACCCCTCCCACCACCTCCACTCTTGGTGGGATTGCTGCCAAGGTGTCGTGCTTTCCCGTGGCAAATGGATGGGTACCTGACCCCAGCTCAGCCCACCAGGCTCTCTCCTCTGGGGAGGAACATGGGGACAAGAACTGGTTGGAGCAGGTTCACCTGAGGTCCTTGTCCCTCACCTCCTGTTGCCTAGATCCCCGAGCTCCCACAAGTTTCTCCTTTCTGAAACCTGCTTGGACAGACCGTCCTTGGATTCTGCGAGTCACTCTATCACCATGGCAATGAGGGCCTTTTATGCTACGATTGGCAGAATCAATGTCTGACACTTTCTACCAAAGAGTCCTAAGTGACATCCTCTTTCTAAGTAATCTTTAAAATTTGGTCCTCGGTGTACCTGAGTGGCTCAGTCGGTTAAGCGTCTGCCTTCAGCTCATGTCGTGATCCCAGGGTCCTGGGATTGAGTCCATATCAGGCTCCTTGCTCAGTGGGGAGCCTGCTTCTCCCTTTCCCCCCTGCTCATGCTCTCTCTCTCTTGCTATCTCTCTCTCAAATAAATAAATGAAATCTTAAAAAAAAAAAAGGTAAAATCTGGTCCTCTGCTCACTGGCCTTGCCCACATCCCATCTAATTTCTGGCAGAACTATCAGTAGCTGAATGCTTTCTTTGTGACATGCCTTCCACATGCATTATCACTAATCCTAATATCAACAATGTAAAGATGGTATTACTGCTACTTTATCAATGTAGAAAATGAGGTACAGAGTAGCTAAGCAACTTGCCCAAATTCACACAGCTAGTAAATAACAGAAATGATATTCAAGCCAGTCTACTTACTACTGCCCTCAATCAGTAAGTGAATTTTTTTGATATTGAGATCAACATTTCTCTGCCATTTCACAGATTCCTGGGGTGGGTGAAGATCTTTTGCATCCTCTAATGAAGCATTTTCTTTTTTTTTTTTTTGGTCATAGACTGATTGTAAGAAACATTTTACATCACAACCGTACACACACACACACACACACACACAGAAGAACTGACACCCGTTTGCATGTGTGAGTGTTTGTAAAAGGGAGGCAGGGCCAAGCTGGACCTTTTGAGGCTCATAATAATGATTTGTTTACTTGCATAATGCGTGTTTCCTAGGCCACGCCAGCCTGAGGGGAGAGCTGGGATCAGAACCAGCACAGGCTGTTCCTCTCTCCCTCTGCTTTCATCAGCTCTCCCAGAATCTCCGGCCCCTCCACCAAGCCCCTGTCCCAGTTCTGAGGATGCCCAGAGAACATCGCACATGTGCTCCCGAACACACGCCAGGGCCTGTTTCCCTTCTCTTGTGCTCTGGCTCCCTGCTGGGATCATTTGCCTACTCCTTGGTGTGGCCGTCACTGCTGCCAGGCCACTAATGTTGAGCTGCTCCTGGTGGAAAACCCAGTGGCTTTGGTGACGTGTGAGTCACGGGCTCGGATGGGGACGCTGTTATATCTCCATGGCAGTTCTGGTGCCGCAGCGCTGGGCGCAGTTCCTCACAGCACCCACGTGCAAGGCCATGATGCCCACTAACCTAGAAAGCACCCCCTTTGTTCCAAGGACTCAAATGTAGATTCTTCTTACCCCTTCTAACTTACGCGTGTTCAAGGGCAGCAGGCTGACAACAATCTCCGTTTTATGTTCATCACCAAAACCACCTTCTTTTTCTCCAGCTCTGGACCTTGTCCTTGGACTGGGCTTGGATGTTCTTACTCTCACCCAGACTGGTGAGTTCGTTCTTTCCCAGGAGGATCCTTGGTTGCTTTATGCAAATAGACTCTTGGCAAGGCCACAGTCTGTCATCCTGCCCAGAAGTGCCTGCTTCCTAGAGCGAATACAGACTTAAGATAAACCCATTTTTATTTGAGAGCTTGGCTTCCCAGGTCTTGGGAGTCACATGTTCAGAGTTCAAGTTTTGTTGCAGCAATGATGAGGAGGATGATAACAAATCTTCCCCAGGTACCAGACCCCATGCTAAACACTTTAGATACATTTAATTCTGTCAACAATTCCATGTGATATGTATTACTATTATCCTCATGATAAAGAAGAGAAAACTATGGCTTAGAAAGGTTACGTTGTAGCCTGTGGTCATAGGCTGGCAAAGTGCAGAGCCAGCCTGGGACCCACTGGGCTTCTACAGCTGGGCCTGAGCATCCAGCCTTCCTCAGTCAAGCCTCCCAGTACCCCCTGCGCCTCCTTCCAGCTCTGTTTTCATTCTTTCTAAGCCACTCTCCCAAGGGCCCCCACCGTAATGCACAGGTGGGTTATCAAACCTTATCTAAAGGTGTCCAACTTGGTGGAAACCCCTAAGCTTTCACCCTCCCGATTCCCACATCCTCTGTGTGCCCTACCAGGGCTTCCCGGAGGAGGAGGCGGAGGAGTTGTGGGGAAGTCTCATCAGCAGTAAGAGTCCCCTCTCCAGGCCCTTCAAGTCTTCAGTATGGCAAACTGCTCTTCCTAGCCCCCTCCTCAGATCCAATTCTGGAGTCAGGCGGTTTCTCTTCCCTTAAAAGTCCATCAGCATTCCACATTACATGGTTACAATTTTGCCTGATCTTAGTGGGTTAGTGGGTGTTTTAATTGAATAGGGAATTCAAGTCTGGGCTTTAAATGCCATAGAAAAAGAAAAAGTTACTGTCTTTTCAGAATGCCCATTGTAATTTGTCCTTAGAGTCCACCCCCCCCCCCCATGGTCCTTTTTCCACTGGAACTGACACACTGAACCACCAGATAAATACAGCTGCAAAGTGAAGTTATGGGTATGATTTCTTTCCCTCATTCATTTGCCCTTCTGGCTTCGTCCAGTCAAAAATGAAAGACTGCCCACCCTTCCTCTGACCGTGTCTACAGAGCACAAACCCAAGGACTGATCAAACAATCTAGATAATTTGATACATTTGAAAGTGAAACATAGGAAGTGAATTATCCTGTTTAACCACACTGATCAGTTTCACCAAGTCTCTGTGAGAATGTCACCCCACACAGAGTGATAGGTCTGTTCCCTGCCATCTGTATGAGCTCTCAGGAACACAGTTACCCCACCTATAACATTTTGGGGGTTGGATCTGAGAACTCTGAGGTTCCCCGAAGGTTCTCGGGGTCTTTATTTTATAATTACAAAATGCATCATTTACAAGTCAGATAAGTTAGGGGATGGGTGGTTAGAATAAAAAACGTCCTCTATAAAATTTTTACTACATAATTATTTTATGGAGCAAGTTGCCACTGTGCGCTTGAAACAGGATTCAATTTACAGAAATCTGGCTTGCAGCCAACTTTTAAGTGACACTTTTACCATTTCAAGTGGGGCTTGCCCATGGGTCACAGTTTCTAAAAACACTATCATATACTCCCTCCCCCCATAGAGACTTTGACAGTGAAACATTAGTAGAATCTATTCTAAAATCATTACTTCTCTTGGATTGAGGTTTTTTTCCTCTTCTGTAAAAATACAACATATTTATATGCCCTCAAGAGTTGGTTTAATGATCATAATCTACTGGTCCTTTTGAAGCACCAACCAGGTGATATCACTTCTTGCCTAAAGCACTGCAGAGGTGTCCGCTGTTCTCAGGGTCGAGGCCAGGCCCTTGTGTCTATTTGCCCCACCTGGAATGCTCCTGCTCTCTCTTTCACTCCCCCTTACCTGGGAACTCAGCTCAATCATTACTTCTTCAGGGAATTGTCCTCTGACCCCCTTGATGAGATCAAATTCCTCTATTATAACTCTGAGACGTGATGTGAAGTTTCTTTGGATGAGCGTGGTCTGGTCATGAATAGCCTTTACGCCCCATTGTTGGTCTAGGTGTACTGTTTGCCCAGCATGTGCACAACGCTGTCCAGGCACTGGATTCACTGCAGGGTCTCTGCCCTCATGAAGCTTAGAGTCTTCTGAGTGAACAGACAGTAATCAAATACAAGAATGAACATGCCTGCCACTTCCCCCCTCCTCCCACCTCCAGAGCTTACAGAGATTAAACAAGTGATTGCAGTGAGTGTGGGGCATGTGATGGGAGGGAAGGGGTAGACCGCCAATGCATCAAGCTCCAGTGGAGGGTGAGTTTGGTCATAATCACACATTTGTTCAAATTGTCGTTTTACTGCTTTCAGTCTAAGGTGAGCGGGAGAAAGGACTGTAGACTGACATCCCCTGGCCAGCTGGGCCAGCTCCAGGGTGGCTGACTTCAGTGTGGTAAGAGGACCCAGGGTCTATTCTCCTCCTTGTCCTCCAAGGCAAGGGTCTTCCCACCCTCTTGGACTACACCACCCTGCCCCAATGTCCCAATGTCAAGGCCTGTTTTTTTTTTCTTTAAATAAATTTCCTATTCCAAGGGTATGCTCTCTTTCCCATCAACTATGACAGTGACGTAGCCTACCATTTTGATGTAACGTTCATGATATTTATGGAACACCTCTGCTACCATCCCCATTTCACAGACAGGGAAACAGATGCAGGGATAAGGCCAGCTAGTTTGTGGCAGATCTGGGACCTCAAAGCCAGGGCTCCGGCTCTTAATCCAGTGCTTTCCCCACCCTGTCTGAGCCTCCAGGGCTAAAGCAGGTCCTTTACAGGGCCCCGAGAAGCCAAAGTTGGCAGCCTCCTGCTGGCAGGGCACTCCCTCAAGCTTCTGGTCTTATAGCTAACGAAGGGAGTGTGAGAAATGAGGAGGGTGGATTATGCACGGGGGCAGTCTACACTCTTGTTTCCTCCCTCATCGTGGAAGGAGGGGATGGCTTACACATGGGGGAGGGGGGCCCATTATGAGAGGCAAGAATTCATAAGAGTTGATAAGTGTCAGAAAAGTATTTACTCACATTCATTCCCTCAAAGTCACATTCTCCATGTGTTCCTATTTGTCTTTCAACGATGGCATCAGTCAGGTGGATTCAGCCAGCCATACCAAGGTTTTAGCCAAATGCTGCGGAGGGAGAGAGTTTCATTTAACTTCATTTTTCCAGCCAGGGCTGGCTCCGAAGCAAGTTTTTCTGACTCGGTCGTTTGCTACATGCACAGCAAATTCCCAGAGGTTTCTGAGACTGCCGAGATCTGACACAAGATGACTGCTCCCACCCACCCGCCCACCCACCACTAATAAGACATAAAGCCGTCCTATTTTTGGTAGCAATTAAAGGGCCTCCCGGTGCAAGCAGAACGCTGTTTATTTTCTGTTACATCACTTCACTTTGCCTTCGAAGGCTGGTCTGTGCTCAGTGTTCTCTTGGTGATGCAAGTCGGCTCTCTCCTCCAGCAGTTGGGTCCCTCCCATCGTACAGCACCTCACAGGTCTCTTCCCCGAGCAGTGCGTTGCTGGAGCGAAGAGCAGCTCACGAATCAGCTGCAGGTCCCCGTTTTGAAAAACAGACACAGAGGCAGAGGAAAAGGGTGGACTCTTGTGTGACCTGGTCTCAGAGCAAGACAATCACCAGCTGAATTCCAGAAGCCCTGTTCATGTTTGGGGATATTTTTTCGACTGCATGGAATCAGAGAGAAGCCAGAGGATGGGAAATGCCTGCATCCCCCTGAAAAGAATTGCTTATTTCCTATGTCTCTTATCTGCGCTTTTGCTGACTGAGGGGAAGAAACCGGCGAAGCCAAAATGCCCTGCCGTGTGTACTTGTACCAAAGATAATGCTTTATGTGAGAATGCCAGATCCATTCCACGCACCGTTCCTCCTGATGTTATCTCATTGTAAGGCCCGTAAGCATTTTGATATCTAATTTACGATTTAAAAATTCCAGCCGATGTATTTGGGGCTTTGTATGTATCGGTAGGAGGGCATGGAGAGAGAAATTCCTCTTGCGTGCTTGGCCATTTGACAGTGCTAACATTTTGCTGCATATAGAAATTTTGATTTTGATTAAGCTGCTATGGAACATGCTTAGATACTCCCTACCCCTGAACATTATTATGAGAAACCTGTAGCCGATTCATCTCTCCTACTCCATCTGGGAAGGAACAGTATGGTACTTCATAAAATAGTGTCAAAATAGTGCCTGTTTTGCTAAACCGGATTAACATAAGGTTTGTTCTGTGTGTGTGTGTGTCTCTTTGTGTATGTCTGTTTGTTTTTTGTTTGTTTTCTTTCAGATCCTTTGTGAGATCTGGTTTTACTGAAATCTCAGAAGGGAGTTTTTTATTCACACCATCGCTGCAGCTCTTGTGAGAAATATTTATATCATGACTATTTTTAATATAGCATATATTTGGATGAGCCCTCTAGTAAAACAATCTCAATATTGATTTTGTCAAATGTGATTGCATTTCTGGAAGGAAAAAGACTATCAGTAAAGTCAGAGGTAGCTGGGTTTGTTGGCGACTTGACACAGGCAGTGCAGGTTGATTCTTGCAATGGTAAATTTGCTAACCTGTAATGCTGTCTACTTTAATGGCTATTTATGAAGTTGTTGGAATGTTTGCAACAATGCTCCCAATTCCATGCCACTATTTTACTTTCATTTTTGACTTGGGAACTTTGCTTATTTTGCCCTGTAGTTTTTGAATTAGTCGATACTGAACCCTGCATAACATATGCGCTCAAGATGTTGTCTCCCGGGGATCTGGGGCAGGCTGCTACTCTGTATGATTTACCATGTGGGGAAAAACAAATCCGGGTTCTTTCTAGGTAACTCCTTAATATATTAACTCTCATGAGATTGTTTTCTAATCTCTCGTCATTTATAACTAGTCACCTTACAAGGAGGCAAAGAAAATATTAATATAGGATGGTGCAAAGGATTAGTCTTTGCTGTGTGTTTTGAGTTAGCCACGAGGGAACCACATATTCCAGCTATGTCTCAAAATAGTCAAAAAACAATATTTGACTAAGAAATCAGATTTCTCCACAGGCACAATATCACATGTATAATTTGTTCTGACGTGTAATGTTTGGCCATTGGAGTGCTAGTTCTTAGAGCAGGACCACATGAGGGTCAAGAGGTCTCCCAAGACTCAGGTGTCAGGTGACAGATTGGAGTTGTAGTGACATGGTTCCAGGAGGAAATTAGCCAATTGTCGATCAACTGAGTTTTTGTTATCTGAACTGCATGATTCAGGACCCAAGTTTTTTGCTTGCTTGATTTTTGGTTTTTGGGTGGGTGGGTTTTTGTTTTTTGTTTTTTGGGGTTTTTTGCCTTAATTGGCCATTTTGGCTGTTTGAGGTTATATATACGGAGACAAACAGCATGATTTGAAATTGGAGAGACCTGTGTAAATCTAACCCCACTACTCACTAGAAACTAGACATGGAATCTTGTGCAAATGACTAAATCTCTCTGAGCCTCAGTCTCCTCATCTGTAAAATGGAGGTGATGATACATTGAAGGATTGTTATCAGAGATAAATAAGATTTAAGTAGATAAAATGCTTGGCATCAGGTATGACAAATGGTTACAAGTTTTATGAACGGTAGGGCTTTTAATTTTTTACATAAAGCTAAAAAGCTAAAAAAAAAATCTATAAATTAAACCTGTTAATCTGTTGTTTTATCTATATGAAATTCCAAAACTGGTTTGACTATTTCATTGAATTCACAAACCTGATCAGGTGTTCGGACATTATATAACAATGTTGGCTAATGTCTTTCTACTAGTTAATGTCTTGGATTGATATGCAATTGAGTAGAATATGCTTAAGGGATTTATCTGACTGATGGCTAGTGGTATGATTAGGGGAAGGGTTAGCACATCAAACAAATCCAAAAAAGAGTCTTTAGCACATAGAGAGGCAAAGTCTCCAATGCTGGGATCCTTCCGCAGCATAAGAATTGGTTGTATCTGAAAAAGTGGTAATTGTGCTTATGTTGTCCACTTGTTAAATAAATAAATGGCTCATCTAAAAAGCATCCTTTTCAGGAGCTAAGGCACCTCTTGCCCCCCAAGGATAGTTGAATAGATGAGTCCTTAAAATTCAAGGAGAAGCATCAGTCAACACATACTAATATTCCAACACTAAATAGACGTTAGCTGTAACATAGAAAACCTGGATTGAGCAACCCGATCAGTTAGAACATGTCTACTTTGATTTTTTGTGTTTTGTTTTTTTTTTTAACCGGTGGACCAACCTCACAAGCACAGATGCTGGACAGTGGTATAGGAATAGTTACCCGGCTGCTGCAGGGTAATGTGATTACACGTATTTAGAATCACAGAGGGAAGCCAAGGAACTGGTTTTTAAATAGCCCACACCGAGTGTGTGCCATGCCCCTGTGTCCCATGCTCTGAGTTCCTAAAGAACATTCCAGCCCTTATTTCTAAAAGCAGTTCAGGTTTCAGAAATAACAAAAGGGCGAGTAATTCTTGCCCTATATGTCCTTACTTAACTCACATTGGCTAACTTCAACATGCAGATTTGTGCCAGAACAGAACTTATGCAAAAGTGTCAGGTGTCAAAGTTTGTCTCTGATCTCAGCACCCTGTTTCCTAAAGATTTTGCTCCCCATTCTTCTTGCCCAATTTCTTTGCTTCCTCCTTCTCCTCAGGAAAGGGTCTAATAAGCTCATTTTCACTGAGGAGGAAATAAATCATAAGGCTCCAAATAGGAATTGTGCCATAATCATAATATTAATGGAAATAGATGGTTCACAGATGAAAAGAGTTCTTCTGTGGGGCATGGCCACCCAGTGCCCTGAAAACCCCACGTGGGCTGCCAGTCCCCCCCGGAACACGAAGACGAAGGGGCCTGAATTTGCCTTTGCATGACTTTGGCCATCAGACGAGGCCTGGATCACACCAGCCATGGCTTATGCTTTGCAATGAATTCTAACAGCATTTGTGACCGTGGATTACCAAACTGACCTGTCCTATCCTGTGAAGAGAGAAACTTCAAACTCGATTCTGCTTGATTGATGTGCAAAGGCAGTTGGTTTCTTGCTCTGTTGTTGAAAAAAGGAAAAGAAATGACCCATTCCCATGATCCATGCTAACAATCTGATAATTTTGTTATGGCCCCAGATGCTTTTTCAGACCTTCTGCAGAAGCATGATGAGAAGTACTTTTTGAAATGTCAGCCTGGGGTACTGAGGAGAATAGACACAGTGCCCTCCTTAAGTTACATACAGTGTTTTGGGAGAAAAGACAATGTGTGTTGGAGAGCAAGAACAACAAAAGCGCACACTTTGTAGAGAGGAGAGAAAGAATAGAATTATATAATAAAAATTCATCAAAAATGTTATACAAAACAGTTTAAAAATGTCTTATTTCTGATTTTAAACAGCCACAACAACAAAACTTTGCCCAAGCAAATGCGATTTCATTCATGTTTTCCATAGAGCCAGTTGTGAAACATAACCAATGAGAATGATTATTCATTTGGGTTTGCTCTTAGGGGTGGGGAACAGTGCTTGTAGCAAATGCAATTTACAGAAATGTGTTTTCACACATTAAAGCCCCCTTCTTCTCAACTACAGACTGAAATCCCCAATGATAAAGGCTCATTGAGGAAGTAAAATTCTAACTGAAGAATATAAAATGTGGCAACATTGCCATTTGTTTATAAAATTTTTAATAAACTAAATCCCTCCAACTCTTGGCGAGAGTTCTCTTTGCAGGGAGCAAATTACAAGGTTGATTTTAGTATCATGCTAAAAAAAAAATCCATGTATATAAGAATTCAATGTGGTCAGAAAAAATTCTATTTATTCCAGTGAGATTTGGTCTTGTTTGAAGCAATAGAATTGATCCCTCTGGGGGGAAAAAAGTATCACTATTTCTTTTATTAATCCACAATAAGCACACAAGTACATAGCCCATAAGAAGTAAAAAAATTTAAAAAGGAAAAAGCAATACCATGAGCAAGATAAATAATACATCCAACTTATTAAGGTTTTATCGTTTAGTACTTCAAAATACTATTTGCCCACAAGAAAATATCCATGGCCTATCTCACCTCTGCAGTTATCAGCCCCTTCTTCTATTTCTCCTTATGTTACAAGCATAAGAAAAATGTAGCACTCTTTAATGACTACTCAAGCCAGACCTATAAGCTAAGGGGGCTTCTCAAAGAATTATTAGCTGGTAATGGATAAGCATGCTTTGGTTTGTGGCCAGCTGATGCCCCCCACAATAGACCAAGAAGTAAAAATTTCAGTCAGCAAGTAGGTTGTGTTGTCTACAATTTGCCTCATGACCCATAGCTCTGATTTTCAACTTTTTAATTACTTAATTGTTGTGACTGCAAAGTAACCTTGTATAACCAATGTTTCCTCTGAAAGTATATTTCATCCCCTCAATTATTCCAGCAAGAAACTTATGAGTTACCGGCCCCTTCTCCTTCACTGTTTTCCAACCAGACAAGTCCTCTCTCAAACAGGATGAGAACCTGCCACCTCCTCTTCAACCCAAGGCCATGGCCCTAACTGAAGCTGCCATCAGGGGTTCACGAGCTGCTGTGGGAGCCTCTGCATTGGGTGCCCCTTCTATCCACCTCCATTAGTGTTACTTTCCAGAAACACAGATCTCATCATGTCACCCTTGTGCTTGGACATTTTTAATGGTTTCCCAGAAACAGAGAAAGTCTGAACACCTGAGTTGGTCTTAATAGAATGTGGCTATTTGTCCAGGGTCATCTCATAATATTGACACCACACATGCACACAAACACTCCCCAAGCTCCGTCCATTAACAAACTGAAGTACCTTATTCCCTGACCTCTGTTCTCTCAAACTCTATAGACTTTTTGGATATCTCTAGTTCTTCTTGTCTTTTACTAGAGCTATCTGTGCTTTTATCTGCCTCATGTCTCTGGACATCGTGGAGGGTCATCAATAGCCAAGGTCCTAGAAAAGAGCCTAGATGTTGCAAGCCTAGACTAGCATATATTTGTTGAATTCAATCCATATTTTCACAGATTTTATACTAAAGAGTCTTGCTTTCCTATCAGTAGATAGTCACATTCTTTTTTATGTTTGGTGTACCCTATCAGATTTCACGTGAACTAAGTGCGTGGAGGTCTAGAAAGTGAACTGAACCCAAAAATTGTGAAGAGATTCTGTTCAGCCTCAGAATAAAGGTGTTGTTCACTGACTCAGTCACCTCCCCCATACTGGCATTTCATGTTGGGAATTGGCCTCCTTCCCTAGAAACCAAGGATTACCCCTACAAAGAGAGTAATGGTTGGATGATACTCCCTCAAGCCTAAGAGAAGCTCCCCAATCTGTCCTAGGGACCCAGGTAACGTAGAAGGTATGAGACAGAACACAACAGGCCATCATGGGGGGAGCCCCCGGTCTGAGGCTCCAGTTCCTGGAGGACTTCTACCCTCCCTCCTGGAGGCCTGAATACAGACTAAATTTGAATGGGTCAGGCAGAGTCTAAGTCAGTTAACTACCTTGCCTTCGGGACCAGAACAAAATAGTGGAGGGCACTCTGGGAGGCACAGGCACATTGTCTTCCCCAGGAGAGGCCAGGGAGAGCAGCAGTTTGCATGGTGGACACCTCCTTCCTCTTCACTGCCTCTTCACTTTCTTGCTGCCTTTTTCCCAGTCTCCTCACACCCATTCCTGGGCTGTCCCAATCCCCTCTTCTGTATCATGTGTATTGGTTGTACATATAAATTATACTTTAAAAAAAAGGATAAAACCCTAGCGTTATGATATTAAACTTCTTCAACAGAGATCTCTAGTGTACCACAATTTAAAAGGCAAAGCATTTAAAGCCTTTCTTAGACCCACTGCCTGAGTCTCTTCTGTCCCACTTGGACTTCCTCTAGGCCTTTGACATGAAAAAAATCATATTTGCCTCCCAGGTTCTCTGTTGACTCTGGAGGTTAACTAGCATCAATGGTGTGAAGGGTAACATTCCCCCTTTATTCAGTCTGACAAGACATCCAAAGGGAAATGTTGGTTAAGCAGTATTAAGATGGAAAAAAAATTCACTGACAGAAAGGTTATTTCCTTTTTTTTTTTTTTAATGAATACGTCTCTTTTTTTTTTTTTTAAAGATTTTATTTATTTATCTGAGACAGAGAGAATGAGAGAGACAGAGAGCACATAAGAGGGGGGAGGGTCAGAGGGAGAAGCAGGCTCCCCGCCGAGCAGGGAGCCCGATGCAGGACTCGATCCTGGGACTCCAGGATCATGACCTGAGCCGAAGGCAGTCGCTTAACCAACTGAGCCACCCAAGCGTCCAAGGTTATTTCTTTTTTGACTTATTTATATTTGCTTAGCTAAAAGTAGGTATTCGTTGTAGTGCTGCAAGCAGTAACAAAATGAAAGCAAAAGCCTCCCATTTCGGTAAATGCATTTTGGGATTCTACTGTGCAACAGGCACAGCACTGGGCTTTGTGAGGGACACGAAGATGAGTGTCATCTCTCTCCCTCCCTGCTCTGATATGGCAGCTCCAAGTTGGCAGTGATCCCTAAAAATGTAAATTATAATTGCCTGTGTTTGAATGCATCATAAGGTAGACTTTTAAAAAAATTTTTTATCATAAGGTAGTCTTGATAGGCTTTCTTATTTTGTTCAAAATCATATTCAGTTGATTGGTTATGATGGTGACTTTTGCCAACTGTTGAGATTATAGGCTACAAAATGATGACAGGGGCTTTATGGTGACAGCTGTGATATCAAAGTGGCGAAGCCTGGAGAGCTGACAATGTGGCAAGCAGCAAAGAATGCAGGTTTTGTGGTCAAATAAACATGGGTTCAATCCCCACTCTGCTGCTTAGTAGTTCTATGCTTTGGGACAAGTTTAGTCAAGCCTCATGATCTGCATCTGCAAAATGGAGAATAACCATCATACCTACTGCACAGGATTACAGTAAGGATTAACTGAAGCAATAAATGTAAAGTGCTTGGCACAGTTCCTGTAACTCAATAATAAATGTTATTTTTATTATGGTTTTTGAAAATCACTTTAATTTGACCTACCACAATATCAGATTAGCATCTGATTGTATGGGTTGGATTTGCTTATGATCCTAGATTCGAAATGTTATTGTTCTACCCAGAGGTCTCCATCAGAACCTGCTAAGAAATCTTTCCTTCAAATACTTCTCACAGAAAACATGAACTATTTGCCTTTTGGGGGGGTAGAAGACTGAGATGAGCAGAATCCTCTCACTTCTTCCTCATGGAAAAACAACTGGCACCACATTTAGTAAAATATGATTTTGTTCAAAATAATTAACACTGACCAGTCTTCAGATGAGTGGTTCTATGGTAGGATGGAAAGAGGTCTGAACTAGAAGACATGAGTTTCAAATCCAGTTCAGCCACTAATGGGCTTTCTGAACTTGGGTTGGTCACAAAATATCCCTGGGCCTAAAATTTAAATGTATAAAATGCCAGAGATAGATAAAATTATGGTTCTTGAACTCAAATGCCAGTGGGGGTTGGGTGATAGGGTAAATAAAGGAAGCAGTTGAGTAGAAGACAATAGGGGTGGTAGTGATTGGGGTAAACCAGAGAAGACAAGCCTTGCCTAAAAATGACAACCTCGGCTCCAGCTAATCATTGCTGATGAGAATATGGTACATGAACATGGAGCCATATTTTCCTAATTTTCAGGGGAAGGCAAAAATCTGGAAGCAGATTTTTAAAAAGGATAAAAACCAAACAAAACATAAGTTGACATTTTGGGACCTATATATTCAATTAACTGAGGTGTTTTCCTGGCCTAAAAAAATTCTATTGTATTGTATTCCATTCTACAAATAGAGTTACTTTAAATTAATATAATATAGAAGGTGATCTTGTTAAAGAAAATGGACAAAATTTATTGGATCAATTCTAACAAACCAGTAAATTAGATTATTAAATGAAAGAGCCTCATAATATGGAATTAGCTATTATAAAGTCATTATTAAAATAATAATGTGGTTCTCAATTTTCCAAGTACATCCCTTGGGATTTTGCCAAGACCTCCCCATGGTGGCTGATGATAAAACAATATTTCATTATCCCTCCCATGGTCAGGGACTAGAGAGAAATTGTTGTGCCCATTTACATGGCAAAATGGCAAGTGTTTGCCTGTGCACAATGTGATTAAAAAGCAATGAGCCTTAAAAAAAAAAAGACTAGAATTTATATGTACAAATAACTCTGAAGTCATTAGAGAATTCCTGTGGGAGGTCATAGATTCCTCCCAACTATGCTTCCATGGCTAAACATTTCTATATCCTTCTTTGAGAACTGTCTTCACTGCCAGTTTACAAGCCATGCAATAAAACCAGGCAAAATTTTGTTAGGGGGTGTTTGTCATTTTTGTATTGCCTCATGCTAAGCACTTGATTGATCTCATTTTTTTACTTCATCATCACAATAACCCTATGAGGGGATATGATTACCTCCATTCCACAGATGAAGCACTGAGTCATAAAAGGGTTTTAAGTAACCTCCTCAATGTCACATCCCTCCTAAGTGGCACATCTGGGGCTTAACCCCACATCCTCACTTTTAACTACTTGCATCTACTTCCTCTTGAACATGAATCACTGGGCTTGACTTTACATAGTTCCGTTCCCAAAATCCAACCTTCTTTCAAAGGGTCAACCTTTGCCATTAACAAGGGTATTCAAGGGAATGTGTCCTGATTCCTGAGAACAATTAATGAGAAGGAGTTTCAAAAGCCCTTTGAAAGAGTGGTAGCATTATTGGCAAGAGCAACTCGTTTCCCTAGGATTTAATTCTCATTTGTATGTGTAAGCCCTGGTCTCCTTGCTTGGAAAAAAGAGAGAGAGAAGAAAATAGCAAAAGAAAAGGACTTATATACTTTAAAGTTATGCCTTAGATCAATGTTTTCTAAACTTGTGTCCTGTGGAACCGTTGTCCTGCAAGAAAAGGGTCTGTGCTCAAATAAATTTGGGAAACTGTACATTTTATCCCCCCACCTTGGCTACTCACAATGCATTTTGCCTTAGAAAAGCCTCTGGAATTATTTTATGTCATTTTGCTTTTCTTCACATTTCATAGGATATTGGGAATCTATGCCTTTGGTATTCATATTATTTATTAGCTTAATTATTTATACTCACCTTGTTCTAGAAAGGCTTGCTAGCAGTGGTTAGGCAGGTACAAAGAATTCCATCTTAAAGGATACACTAAACCATCTATCTCCATATAAGGAGTTAACTCAGACAATTTTGTTCGTGTGGATTCATTGAGTGTGATATCTGGGAGCATGCCTCCCTCCCACACTGTCCACCTGGTCAAGCAGCTTGGCACACACAGCTGCCTTGGGGACCTCTCAGTGAATTCTCCATCTTTCTGAGGAAGTAGATTACCCCTTGCAGCATATTCAACAGGAAAAACTCCCCTGAGCTTACATTTACACTCTCGCTATTTTTGTCTGGAGCAGGTTCCCTCACAGCCATTTCTCAAATGGCTAATCCAGCATTTCCCTGGGTATGATTCATGGAATATTCATTTTACATAAGGCTTAATGATAAAAGGGTCCCATGATCAATAAAATTGGGAAACTGCGTATTTCATTCCCTTTTGAAGAGTCTCAATTTATTTAAGGATAGAAAGAGTAGTGTAATTAAGAACTCTAATGATCTTTACTTACCCACTTTCTCCAGACTTATCTATTTTTCTATTCATGTAAAACCTCTCGACCCTAAGAAGGCCTTGTATTCCAGGGAATAGACTCTGGGAATTACCAGGCAAGGCTGTTCTAGACTTGCAGCAGACACTGGGCAGATCTGATGGGACTAAAAAGAGAAAGCATGGCCTCACCTATGACCGTCACCAGTCTGAGCACAGAATCCCAGCTTTGCCAGTGACAAGCTTCAAATTATTTTGCCTCTCTCACCTCGGTTTCCTTCATATTTTAAGAGGAGAATATAAAACCTAAATTATAGTGTTCATTTTAAGATTAAAATGAGTTCCTAGATGGCAAGCTGCTGAAGATGAGGCTTGGCACAGAATAGGCTTTCCATAAAATGTTAAGTCCCTTCTCCTTGGTGCTTCAGGACCAGGGTGATATAGGCTGAATTTATAAACAACATCAGGAGGGTAGGCTGTTGACTAGTTATGCCAACTCCTAGAAAGGAAAATTTGACTGTCCTGGGATAAGAGATAACAGACTATAAAAGCAAAGAGGTAGATCCGTGCTTTGATATTTGCTAGTAGGCATGCCAAGAATATTCCTAAGAGGAGTGCCTGGGTGGCTCAGTCATTAAGCATCTGCCTTCAGCTCAGGTCATGGTCCCAGGGTCCTGGGATCGAGCCCCGCGTCGGGCTCCCTGCTCCGTGGGAAGCCTGCTTCTCCCTCTCCCACTCCCCCTGCTTGTGTTCCCTCTCTCGCCGTGTCTCTCTCTCTCAAATAAATAAATAAAATCTTAAAAAAAAAAAAAAAGAATATTCCCAAGGGGATCCCTGAAACCTACATTCTAATCCTGGCCCTGCTGCTGATAAAAGATGTATATGACCTTGGGTAAATCCCTTAACTTCTGCAGACCTCAGTTTCCTCACCTGTAAAAAGAGGAATTGAACTACGTATCTCTCTGGAGTGCCCCTCACCACCCACCAGATTTATGTGAAGCTAAAGTAGGGTTATTTCCCATCAACTCGGATTAAGAGGTGGTGGTTTACTTAAGGATCAGCTGAATTTCATTGAAAATGTTTTTCAAGGATGAGAGACCCAAAAAATCCCAAAAAACAAAATACTGTGACATAAGGTGCTCATGTACGATGCTTCCCATTTTAATGCTTTCCTGCCTTAAAAGCGTATTTTTAAATATTCAAATTAAATTATTCACATGGCACATGCCCTTAGAATGTGCGTATTTAACTAAAGTGAATCATCAGCCTATTATTAATTATCATTCAACCAGCCCTATTCTTTTGGATAAAGGAGAATATTAGTATCTGAAGGGGCTGAATCATTTCAGCACAGCAAGCTCTAAACAACTTGTCAAGTCCCTCCAGCTATGCCCCAACTCCTCCAGCAGACTGTGGCCTGTGTGGCTTCATCTCTCTCTTACCTATATATGCAAATACACATCACAGATGTGCCTGGTTTTGTGCGTTTCTGTGTTTACTCACACTACCCATGGCTGCCTCTTTCCCTGGACAATACCCATAACAGTTGTCTGGGACAGCCGACAATCTCACTAGCTCTCAGTCTCCCTAGCAGTAAAACTAAGGTTCTTCACTACATCTAAAGGCTCTTCCAGCTCTGATGTTTTATGTCTATGCTCTTTGCTTAGATATTCTTTGGCAGAAGCAGAGGAGACATGCGCACATACGTCATCTCATGTAATTCTTAGAATCTTCCAGGAAGTCTTTTTGATATTATAATTCCTATCTTGACAGATGATGAAACAGATTCACCTACTTTATGTATCATGTACATAATGAGTGGCAGTCACAAGCTTAGAAACCAGATTCTCCATTCTATATCTGATCATTGCCATCTCCAAGTGACAACCAAGTGCTGGCTGCTCACTCTTTTCTTCTTCATCGGGAGTAGTCCTCACTGAGGGGAGATTATATGGGAGACCCCCCTCCCCCCACCCCCACCCCCGCCCAAATCATCTCCCCTCCATAGCCAGGAGAATCTGTTCTGGGCTAGAAGGCACCATGCAGGCCACTCATGGGTCAATGACAATTCTGATGATAATGGAGATGTCACAAGTGCCTGGAGGGAGTTTGAGAATTATCAGTAGAGCCAGGGGGCCCTGGCACATGACCAGATGAGCAATCCGGTTTGAGACAAGGGGAGATTTTCTCAGCAGGGTTACACGGCCATTCAGCTCTCTGCAGACCTGCCTCCACACCACTCCCTGCTTCCCATGCAGAGCCCATGCATACTCTTCCAAGAATGAAGCCCACAACGCTGCAAGCATAGACTTCTACATATTTCAAGCTAGAAACGACATAGCCCCCTCATTTGACAACATAGAGAGAAGTCTTAAAGCCACACGGGGGATTTATCACCAATTCACAGGAATTAAGACCCAGCCTTTCTGATTGCCTCTTCACTGTGCTCCTTCCCTGGAACCTGGAAAAATGAGGAACCAGGGCAGGAAACCACTTCAGCAGCCCATCAGCCTCGGCATCGACACCTGGGCTTGCCCAGTCCTTTTGCTCTTGTGGACCCCCATCTCCACCTTCTTGGCTGGACATTGGGCAGCCTAAAACTTCACTTTCTTCCCCTCTAGCTAGATTTGCATTCTCTGATCTGCTCATTTCTTTGCTTCTCTGTTGCCACCTCGGTTTCCCTCAGGACTCCGAGCTCCACACTAACCTTAATGCCCACTTTTTTGCTCCTTTTGAATTAAATGCTCTGGTGCTAGCTTTTCAGTTCAACCAGGAACCCCATAACAACTTTACAGCCTTGGTGTTAATTTACTGATTGTGAAGAGATGTGACCCATCAACCTAGGTAGTTGGATGTAGACACCAGAAGGAGGAGCTAGAGCTCGAGGTGAGCAGATATCTTTCAGGGATGTCATCCTCTGTTCCCAGTGCTATATTAACAATAAAATCATGAGGGCTTTTTTAAAAATCCTATCATTGACGGGGAATTTTAAGAGTATTATTCTAAATACTTGTGGAAATCAAATATGCAATTTTAAAAGATTATTACCTTCAAAATTTACTGGATGCCTTACTCAGAAGTAAAGTCATATTTCTAAATACTTTCCTTCTAAATCAAAAAGAATAAAAATATATGAATTGAGCACTAAACTCAATATTCTAAGGAAATTAAGAGAAAATAAATAGCAATCAGATAAAATAATAAATTAGGAAGCACTAGGAATAATAAATAAATCCAACATTTGATTCTTGGAAAAACCCAATAAAATAGCAGACATTTGAAGGAAGCAACACTCATAAATGGGGAAAGCATCAATTATTCAACAAAAGGTTTTGAGTAAATTTGAGTATTTAGGAAAGAATCAAGGCAGTGTCTCACCTCACATTATACATAAAAGTAAGTCCCAGGTGGATCAAGGAGTCACATGTTAAAAAAAAAAGAATTTTTAAGGGAGTAGATGTAGGTAATATTTCATTGATCTTTATGTAGGAAAAAATGTTTTAAGAATAAAAGCAAAGAAAATATACAATAGAAGCTGATATATTCTGTTAAAAATGTGAATCTTCTATATGTTAAAAATCATGAATGAAAAAAATCATAATCAATAGGGAAAAACTCTTAGCATCAAATAAAGAAAAGAATAAGTAATGTTCTTAATATATAAAAGGGCTCAGAAAGCAATAAAATTGTCAAAGGACATGATTTCATAGAAAAAGAAACAAAAATTATAATTATAAATGTTGATGTGGTAAAATAGGCAAAATATTTGTATATGAGGATGGTTATGATAGTGTTTATAATAATAAAAATTGGAATCAACAATAAAAAATTAAATTACATTGGGGCGCCTGGGTGGCTCAGTTGGTTCAGCGACTGCCTTCGGCTCAGGTCATGATCCTGGAGTCCCGGGATCGAGTCCCGCATCGGGCTCCCTGCTCAGCAGGGAGTCTGCTTCTCCCCCTGACCCTCCTCCCTCTCATGCTCTCTGTCTCTCATTCTCTCTGTCTCAAATAAATAAATAAAATCTTAAAAAAAAAAAATTAAATTACATCTATAACACAAAACGTACTCATCTGTTAAAATTATACTATTGAAAATTTATTGACATGAGAAATTGTTCATGATAAAATAAGCACATGAAAAGGGCAGAAAAACATAACATCATTATCCCAATTTTATTAATATATATGTGTATATCTCATGTATGTATCATGTATACGCATATCAATATCTTTGGATAGTATGATTATGCAATCTTTATTTTTTCCTTTAAACTTTTCTGTGTTTTGCAGAATTTCAACAATGAGCATATTGTATTCATAAGCAGAATACACTGAAGTGCATTCCAAAACTTTAGTCTTTACTTGAAGAAAAACACAGGTTTAAATGATCTTAATGTCACTTTGAGTCTACTTAAATTGGTTAATTAATTCCCTTTAAAAAGGGATTATTATTTAATCAGATTTCTTAAATCCTTATGAGCTGAGCAGTGTTGTCATGATTGTCTGCCAGAATGGAGATATTAAGTCATTACGTGACCCCTTACTAAACTGCTACCAGCTGTGCCAATAGGGCACTGGAGGAGGAGTCTCGGGCCTCAGGACCTTGACAAAGAGCCGAAGGCAGACGCTTAACCGACTGAGCCACCCAGGCGCCCCTTGAGCAAAGCTTTTAACAGCCCTCTGAGCCTCAGTTTCCTCCCATCAAACAGATATTAACACCTCCCTTACCAGTTTCACAGAGTTTTTCCAAAGACCAAAGAATATAATCCAGCAGGAGTCTATGAAATATAGGCTATTATGAAGGCAACAACCATCCTTTAAACAATGAGCTGTTGCCTGCCTGGAATTAGCAGTTGGTTTGTACAATCTTCCTAAGTCTCCTTCTTGTAAGGAAACATATACTCCCTTGGTTGCAGAGGGGGAAAAAAGTCCTCCCCATTCCTCCTATAGTCCCTTTTCTACTGAATTCGTGAGGGTGCTGACTAAGGGATATAAGTGCGTCTCCTTTGGGGGTGAGGTACAGATAGCTCATCACACATCCCTCCACCAAAACTCGACGAGGAAATGCCTGGTGTTTTCCTTCCCTGAGAATAGAGGAAATGGCAGAGACCTCACAGGTTCCCACAGGACCAGGGTGGAAGGGCAAATTCTACACTATCTCCACACAAATCCACAGGATGGCTGCTTGGCAAGGCTATGGGATCCAGATCTCTGATTTGTGGCTCAGAGTAACAAGTCCATTCATACGGCACATTAGTCCCCACCGACCCTTCCAGGATGCTGCAATTGTGAGGATGGTTGTCAAATCTGAGTCTTATTATTGCAGACTCTTACCACATGTAGTTATGGGGACAGGACAGTCCACAGCACCTCCATGTCCAGAGCCACTGCTCCAACCAGACTTGCTACAAGGAGAGCAGACTGCTCTCTAGGGAAGCAGCCACAGGTAAAAGGGGGAGGGGAATAGTGTAACTGACCTGGAAGGAAAGCCCCGGCTGCATATAAGAGTCACCTGGGGAGCTTTTGAACATCCCCATGCCCAGGCCACACCCCAAACGTAGACTTTAACTTGAACCCCTCAGGGTAAAACCAGGTATCAGTATTTTTAAAGCTTCTCAGGTCATTCCCAAGTCGAGAAACTCAGCACTATCCTCACCCCAAAGGCTCCCCTTGTGCTCCCTTCCAGTGACTACCCACCTCCAAGGGTAACCACTATGTTGATTTCTGCCAGTATAGATGAGTTTTGCTGTATTTTTTTTTTTTTTTACTTTATATAAGTGAAATCGCATAGGATATACTCTATTGTGTTCTGGTTCATTCATATTTTTGCATGTAGTTTCAGATTTAGCCAGAGATTTTGATCCTTGAAATCTAGTTCAATAAGCATTATTTAACCAGGAACTATGCTCAGGGCTGGGGACACAAAAGCAAATAGGGTAAGTCCCTGCTATAAGGAACAATCAATCTAGTAAAGTAGTATTGACAAGAATTTAATGTAAAGTGAATTCCTTTTGTTTAACAAATATTTATTCAGTGTCCACTATGGGATAGGCAGTGTTATAGGTGCTAGGGATAAGCAATGAACAAGCAGATACAAATTCTAGTAGAAATTCTCTGTTTTATTTCCCTGACATGTGTGGGCAAGTTCTGCCCACTAATATCCATTTCCCGCTCTGTTTTGCATCTGCTTTCAACATGAGGGGAACTAGTGCTGAAAGCTACTTCTTCTGGCGACTTGGAGTGTACAGCTTTGAAGTGGCTGGTCCAACCTGAGGCAGTTTATAAACCAGTGAGCATGGGAGGTATTTCTCTGTATCTATTTTGCCTTATTCTATTCTCTCCATCCTTGATACTGCCTATATGGAATGAAACAAAAATCTGGAACCTAAAGAAGGCTTTGGATGTTAGCTTACTTTGGGAGTAAAGCTGAGCAATCTTGTTGCTTTCTAGAACCAGGAAGTAAAAAGAAACAATTGCCAAAGTTAGACTGAAATCATAAACCTTTGAATTCGTTTTAATAATTACAAGCATCTAATATGTATCATTATTCAATAGTGGTGACTTTTCAGAGCCTAGTGAATGATTTGAGTGTGATGGAGGAGGGACAGAGAATCCAACATCACTCCAGGATTGATAGCTTAAGAAGAAATGGAACAGATCATCTAGTTTTATTTGTCTAATTCATGTTTTCCCCCATTTTTATGGAAAATGTCAAGCATACATAAAAGTAGAGATAATAGTAAAATTCACTTCCATGTACCCATCTTTTACCTTCAAAGACTATCGATCATGCTCAATTCATCTCTAACCCACTGCTTTCCTTCCTCTGACTATTCTAAAGCAATCCCGGGGGCGCCTGGGTGGCTCAGTTGGTTAAGCGACTGCCTTCGGCTCAGGTCATGATCCTGGAGTCCTGGGATCGAGTCCCACATCGGGCTCCCTGCTCAGCAGGGGGTCTGCTTCTCCCTCTGCCCTCTTCCCTCTCGTGCTCTCTGTCTCTCATTCTCTCTCTCTCAAATAAATAAATAAAATCTTAAAAAAAATAAAAATAAAGCAATCCTGGTTGTCAGATAAGTTATTCATAAACGCTCAAAAAGTGAGGTCTCTTAGTTTTAATCTGTTTAGTTAACAGGCACAGAGAGGTGAAGTCAGCAAGCTAGTTAGTGGCAATTATTTTTAATCCCTAGACTTCAAAAGTAAGTCAAAAGACTACTAACAGAATATTGGACTTTACATAGTGCAGTTAAATGGTATGTGTGAAATATGAGCTGTCAAATTATGTCAAGCATCTGGTCTGGTCTGTGACCATGGTCACATTTTGGATAATA
Organism: Mirounga angustirostris; assembly: GCF_029215605.1. Classification (NCBI taxonomy): domain Eukaryota; kingdom Metazoa; phylum Chordata; class Mammalia; order Carnivora; family Phocidae; genus Mirounga; species Mirounga angustirostris. Next base: position 121,930,785 of record NW_026991714.1, read on the forward strand.
GTTATAAGTGGAATAAGAGGTTCCCCACACAAGAACCGTAATATGTAGACTGAACATCACTTGAACCCAATATAAATTTGTCATCAGTACATTTAAAACCTTATTTTTAGCTTGCGTCAACACTTTAATGAATTTCATAAATTAATACTCACTCTAAAAAAAAAATAAATAATTTGTATTTGTATTATTTGGCCTACAACCACCTCTTTTAAATCTCCTGTTCAGAAACTGGCAACTCTTCCAAATTGTTCAATAGGATGTTGGGACTGATGGTTGATGTTCTTTTTCATCAGTAATTTCAAAACAAAATTCTTGTGGATTTTGAAATTGCAAATAAATGTGTCCAAGTGAAACTGTTCTTTTCAACTAGTTAGTAATGAAATGGGTCTAATACCGTTCCTAAGTTTCATTGTTTCCCATCTTCACCCTGTTCTATTTTCTAAGAAGGTTAGTTGATGTTCATTGAGCCAGTGTCAATGGCTTATCTACTTTGAGATATCAAAGCATGACTAGGCTTTAATGGAGCTGCTTTTCCAGAGTTTCCGGGCTTCCCACCCTGAGGCACCATTATTTGAGCTGATGAGAATGTTCCAGAAGTTTCTAGAGCAAGAGGGAAAGACTGTTAGTGTCTTTGTTGTGATAATGTGCAAAATGTTGCTTTGACTGCTTTGACTGTTATACTTGTCCAGTTTTATCTCAAAATGTTACCCAAGGCATGTGACATCCACCACTGTGAGAAGTGGGGCATAAAGCCTCTCTCAATGAATATTTGATGAGGGGATAATGGGGGGGCGGGGAAGCTGCAAAAATTACCTAAATAAATAACACTGTAAAAGGCAGATGTTCAGACACTTTTTCATACACAAATTTCACTTGTTTCTCTAAGAGATAACAGCAGCAAAGATTGACAGTCTGTCAGGTTAACCATTTTCATTGTGTACTTTTTCTGGGCAGATTATTCACATCGAACTCCTTTGATGTGATCAGTGATGATGCTTTTATTGGTCTTCCACATCTAGAGTATTTGTAAGTAAAGAAACTTTTTTTTTTTTTTGACATGATAATTCAGGACAAGTGCTCTCAGGTTCCTACAGCTGTCTGACAACAAATATTATAACCTATTGCAGATTCATAGAAAACAACAACATCAAGTCCATTTCAAGACATACTTTCCGGGGACTAAAGTCTTTAATTCACCTGTAAGTATGAATGTTGCTATTACTTTTTAAGCTTACTAATGGACAATGCAGTTTGATAACCTGTGGTTCAAACACCCACTTCTTGGGTAGTCCGTGGAAACTTAAGAAACCCAAATGATTTCTCCCCATGTACATGTGCCATATCTCCCTCTCATCAGTCAATGTGGGTTCAGAAAACTGATTGCTATTAATATGATTAGCCTAATCCAACAATAATTAGGAAAACAATCTAATGCAGGGAAACTGTGTGACTGAAATAATTTTTTTATTATCTACATCATTACTCACTTCATGGATAATTATGGTTTGACTATATAGCTTAATTTGATACGTGCTGTTTTTCTTTTTCTGTGTAAGCCCTGACTTTATATACATTTAAACATATACTATAACCACCAGCAATGTCTACACAGTACATGAACAATTTGTTTGTAAATGAAATACTCATTCAATGGGTGACTTATAGCTATAGTCATAGTTCTTCACGGTAGACAATTTTGTCTCCTGGGGAACATTCATCAATATCTAGAGACAATTTGGTTGTCAGAACTCAGGGCTGTAACTGATATCTGGTGGGTAGAGGGCAGCAATGATCCTAAACACCCTACAATACACAGAACAGCCTCCACAACAAAGAAATATCCAGCTTAAAATGGCATAGTGCTGAGGTTGGGAAGTCTTGAAAAACATGAACCAAATAACTTATTTCTCCTAGCCTCTCTTGCCCCCTAAACACATACACACACACACACACACACACACACATGTATTTTGAAGGAGGCTAGAGGGCATGGGAAGAAAAGGTACTAACATTTATTAAGTGCCTACTATTATGTCAGTCAATTTGCTTTACATGGATTTTTATTTAATCCTCTCAACAATCCTGCCAGATAGGCACAATAATCCCCATTTTAGAAATGAGAAAACAGAGACCTGGAGGGGATATGTGACTAGTGAGCTGAATAGTTATGGGATTATAACATCAATTCAGTAGTTGAACTGCAATGGCTATTCATCCATTCAAGACTATTTTTCAAGTGCCTAATATGTGTCTCATTAGTGTTAAGACAAAGATGCAGGAGATCCCAGTGTCATTCTGTCAACTTTAATGTGTTCCCTCACAATACCTCACTGTCAGCTCTGTTCTAAGCCCCAGGATGCAGCAGGGAACAAGGCAGACAAAAATACTTGCCTTTGGAGTCTACATTCTAGTGTGTCCACAGGGTCATAATGCTTCCTCTCACCAAACCTTGTCTCAACTGCTGTTTGGATTTGCAGTAAGGGGCACTGATGGCCAGATGTATTACACACAAATCATTAGACCCTTCAAGTCTTCTGTAAAAAGTCGTTATAATAAAAAACATTTGCTTTGCTGTGCTACATATCAATCCTGTAATGTGATACAGAAATAGCTGTGTATGGTATACATGTTATGCCATTTTATCACAGAGCCAAACACTACCAAACATCATTGTTTAGAAAATAATAAAAAACAGAAACAAATATATGGAAGGAGAAATAGAAGTCATGACCTCAACTTGAGAGGTGCTTAATTCACATAAATCCCATTCAACAGAGCTTTTGTCTGATGTTCAGCATAATCAAGGACTGAAGGAAGGATGTAAGATCCACGTGTCCTCTCTGGGAACTCATGACATAAGCCTTGCTATTCCCATTGGTTCACTCAAGTGTATCTTCTCTCCAGTCTAAAGGACTACCTGACCCAGAAGGAAGGAAGGATGGATGGATGGAAGGGAAGGGAAAAGGATGGGTGGAAGGGTTAATGAAGGGAGAGACGGAGAAAGGGAGAAAAGAAGGGGAAGAGAAAACAGAAGGAAAGAGGGGAGAGATGGGGAGCAAAGGGAGAAAGAAAAAAAATCTATACAACACCCTAATGAAGAACATCTATTTTATTTGACTAGAGCCTGTTAGGTCCATTAAATGAAATGGGAATTGAAATTTGGGTCTTAAGGAAGCCTCTTATAAAAAGGGGACACTGGTATAACATGTGTTTAGCATCCAGACATTTTCAAGCTCAAGGGAACACCAAAGTCAGTCTTCAAAGAGAGCAGCATGAATCTTAATGGTCAGACAGTGAAAGGAAAGTTTAACCTCTCTGATCAGGTGCTAGAGGTGGGAAGGTGTTATGAGGGAACAGGTTAAAGTTGACTGAGTGAATATGACCCTTAGGTCTCTTGCATCTCTATCTAACACTTAGGTTGACTCATATGGCATTGCCAATATTAGACTATTTTTGATCTACAAAAATGCAATGCCATATGACTCATCCTAAATAGTCTCTAGGAAGTGCCACACAAAGATGAATAAGATCCAGTTCCAACCTGGAAGAGCTCAGTCTGGCAAGAGGAATTAGACAAACAAATATTTTCTCACTGAGTGCCTTTGTCCCCAAGTTATTATGCTGTTCTGCAAGATGTACTTCCTTCCTTCCTTCCTTCCTTTCCTTCCTTCTTTCTTTCCTCCCTTCCTTCCTTCCTTCCTTCCTTTCTTCCTTCCCTCCTTCCTTCCTTCCTTCCTTCCTTCCTTCTTTCCTCCCTTCCTTCCTTCCTTTCTTTCCTTCCTTCCTTCCTTTTTCCTTCCTTCCTTCCTTCCTTTCCTTCCCTCCTTCCTTCCTTCCTTCCTTCCTTCCTTCCTTCCTTCCTTCCTTCCTTCCTTCCTTCCTTCCTTCCTCCCTTCTTTCCTTTCTCCTTTCCTTTCTTTCTTTCAAGGAGAGATGGGTAGGGAGGATTTGAAACCCAAATGTCCCTCTGACTGCTCAGTACATCAAGTTAATTTTCCATTGTTTACCACCTATAAATAAATCTGACATTTGTTTGAGCCATTAGTTTCCTTTTTAAGATTTTAGGCTTTAAAGTGTACTTTCCTCTACCTCAGACCAACTCTTCCCAACCAAAGGCAAACACTGAATCAGTGAGGAGTTATCATCTGACCCTCTAAATTGTGTATACCGGTGGAAGAGTTTACAAAGCTCTTTCAGATTCTTGACCTCATTATAGTCTCCTGGTGACCTTACAAAAGAGGGTATAGCACTGCCCCTGTTGACAGATGAGAATGTGGAGGTGCACCCTGCATTTAAGCTGCTCCCCAGCTGATAAGGTAAAGGCAGAAGTTTCCTGGGGTCTTTAATGAGATGTCTCATGCCCTGCCCACCACATCAGTTATAGCAGGGACAGAAAGCTTTGATTGAGCTGCTTGGATCCTTCCACAGGACATCGTCTGAGGCGCAAATATGACTGGGGAAGAAGGAGAAGATCCTGAAGACAGGGCCCTAGCCTCACTCTTAGTCTCCAAATGCAAATAGTTGGAATGAGACATATACCTTCAGATCCAACTGGTTTCCACTCTGGCCTAACATCGAAGCTGCCTCAATGGACCTACCTGAGCATTTATACAGATTCAGTTAGTCCCCAAGGAAGCAACAAACTTATCTCACTTTCTTATACATCTATCTCAGGAGACCTAACTTCTAAAGAGAGATTTATAGACAACTTAAAAGTTACTATGTATACCCCCTCCCCTTCAAGCTAGCTTTCAGAAAAGGGAGAATTCCTTACATTTCTGTCCTTACAATGCCAGTCAAATCCTGGGACCCTCTATTTATTACTTTATTCTGAATTACTGTCCCAATGTTATACGTGTTTAACTTTAATGTTTGAATAGTTTATATATTTCAACAAGGTTTGAATTTTTCTGCTGACTGTGTATTACTTTTGAAATCAGGGTGAAAATGCATTAAAAATAGTTTATGGCCAATGATGACAGAAATCTCTAAACATTAGGTATTAGTTTCTGTTAACATCCATGAGCCTTTTTGGTAATGATTTCATATGTGTCACTGTGACTAAGGCCCGGTAGAGACAGGACTGTTGGCATGCATGTATAAAAATATTTGGGGAAAACTGTCATCAATCTATACGTGTTGCAGAGCACCTGCTGGTTGCTCAACATTGGGGGGTACAAAAAATGCATATAGCAGTCCCCAAACTCAGGGTGCCTGCGTGTCCCCAGTCAGGCAGGCAGATGTCTTCATTTCAGCCTTCACGATGACATACATGTAAAGAGGCAGTGCAGGGTAGTGGCTGAGGGTGACCTCTGCCACCAGACTGCCGAGGTCCAAAGCCTGAGCAGCTGTGGGATACCAGGAGGTCACTTAGCTTCACTGTGCCTCAAATTTCGATTGTGTAAAATGGGAGTGATAACAATAATCTGTAAAAGCAGGGACAGGAGATAAGGAAGTGCTTAGGAGTACCTAGCTCCTAAGGTTGTCATAAGATCAAATGAGTTCATCTATGCAAAGTGCTTAGAGCCTGGTATGCAGGAAACACCGTTATCGAGGAATAAACTAAAACTCCCTGCCTAACCTCTCTTGGTCCTGGATCAGGATTTCAAGTGCTATGGTGTTTTTATCCCTTTTAAAGATTCTGTATGAAGTTAAAATAACTGCACTCGAAGCACTGCAAATTCCATGAGACACCAACTCAAGTGGCGAAGCTGCACTGCAGGGAGGCTAGGAGCACCCCAGATGGCTGTGGGCGCTGCTTTCTTAGCAGCAGAGCCCAGCGGCACCGAAACAAACTTGCTGTCGAAGCCAGTGTGGTCTGCCTCAGAGAGGAGACTTTCCAGTAGGTTCCATAGTCATCATCAGAGGTTTTCCCAGGTAAACCAGGAAGACACCAAAGTGGAGGGAATGGTCGTCCCCTCTCTTGGGAAGGACAGACTGTCTGTCCTTGGGAATGCTTGACCCTACTCAGCTGGTTTCAAGACAACTAGATGTTCGATTGGGCAGTGTCCTGGTGTCTTAAAGAATGTTCCTTAGGCAGGCTCTGAATCAGGACTAGGGAACGGTGCTTAGTGGAAGGCACACTTTAAAGAGCCTCCACATTGTTTTGGAATGATTGCCATGGGGAGGTGATGAGGAGGGAGGGCACCTTGTGAGCAGCAGGTCCCTGTGATGTGGGTGGCATAGGGCAGTTCACAGGCTTTGCACTTTCTTCCTAACTCAGTGTCTTGGTACAAGGGGCCTAAGAGAAGCAACCTCTACTCTTTTTTTTGTCTAGATTGCTGCCTTTCCTCTCCTCCACTCCAGCCTGCCCCATTCATTCATTCCTTTCAAAGTATCTACTGAGGGCTTACTTTTGCCAGGCACTAGGAATATGGTGGTAAGAAGAGCCTCCTTCCAGAACGCTCTACAGAATCAACCTAGAAAAAATTAACATGGATGAAATATGTCCTCAAACCTTTCCTCATCTCAGGGCGCCTGGGTGGCTCAGTCGGTTAAGCGTCTGCCTTCAGCTCAGGTCATGATCGCAGGGTCCTGGGATGGAGCTCCACATTGGGCTCCCTGCTCAGTGGGGAACCTGCTCTCCCTCTCCCTCTGCTGCTTCCCCTGCTTGTGCTCTCTTTCTCTCTCTCTGTCAAATAAATGAATAAAATCTTAAAAAAAAAAAAAAACCTTTCCTCGCCTCATCTTCACTCCTCCTGATCAGTTCTATCTGCTCCCCACCCCCTGGACATTCCAGTGCACCCCTACTCCCTATAAAAACCTGTAGTCAAACTCACTGACTCTAAACTACATGGCTTAAAGTGTTGTCTCTCCTAATATTATTAAAGATGAAGCCATAGCCTTTCATGGTGAAAAATATAAAGATGTGATTTAAGATCTGGAATAGCACTTGCAGATAATTCTGACCAAGTGATCGTTCACTTTGTAGAAAAGAAAACAACCACAGCTCAAACCCAGATATGTCATTTCCAGACCATGTCATTTCCACCCCGCTCTGCTGCCCAATCCAAGGAGCCCTGGTGAGGATGGACAGGCAAGGGGTTGGCTTGGACAGTCACCAGAATTTTCTTCAGTCATACCACACACAACGTCTTTTCCTGACCACTCATGGCCACGTCCAACTCCTTGCCTCTCTCTCTCCATCAGTCTTCTAATGTGTCTTCCTCTTCTTCCTAGTAATACTTGTATTTAGTTTAAAAATCCAGCACTAGGGCACCTGGGTGGCTCAGTCGTTAAGCATCTGCCTTCGGCTCAGGTCATGGTACCAGGGTCCTGGGATTGAGCCCCACATAGGGCTCCCTGCTCAGCGGGAAGCCTGCTTCTTCCTCTCCCACTCCCCCTGCTTGTGTTCCCTTACTCACTGTGTCTCTCTCTGCCAAATAAAAAAATAAAATCTTAAAAAAAAATAAAAATCCAGCACTGATTTGACCCTTGCCCACCTAGCAGACTTTCGAAGAGGAAAGAGGTCCCCCACACCAATTCAGGCTCACGCTCTTTCAAGCCATCTCACTCTGGACCAGAAAGAAGAAGGGGGAGAAGAAGGTCTCTAGACCTTCAGGACCAGTAGCATGTCTCTCTGGAATCTCTTGCTTTCCACACAAATATCCCTCATGAGATGAACTCTGTAGTAATGACTGAAAGAAAATATGACAAAAATCTTAATAGTGATTACTTCTGCCAGGATGATTATTTCATCCTTCAAAAAAATAATTTTTACACTTTCCAAATTTTCTTGATGAAATAATAAGTATTATTACATATATATGTATATATGTGTGTATATATCAGAAAATATATATTCCAGTGACATATATATCACTATTTATTTATATATATATAAAGTTTATTTATATATATATATATCAGTAAAAGATGGGACACTTAAAAATACCAAGGCATAAAGTTCTGTCTACTCAGAGAGGCAAAAAGAATAGATGACCTCAGCCTCCAGAATTGAGCATTTAAAAGTGCTTAGGTATTAAATATCACTGGTTTTGACAACAACAAAGAAACAGATTAGTTTTGTAGTCTTGATTATCTGACATAAGGCTTAAATATTCACCTGCAGATGCCAAATTTTTCCCTGGAATCCATTTCAAAAGTGTGTATATAAAAAATATTAGTAGTTGTGTGTGTTAATTTTCACCCAAAAATGAAATTGGTATTCTTTGTTCAGTTTTGCAGATGGAGAGACAGAAACCAATACCCCCCAAATGACCACACTGTACTCAGTGATGCTGGGGATGAGAGTAACGGCCATTTTACAAAAGATACAGAACGTATTTCAACCAGAGCATCTATTAGGGGAAAGGGAATAATAACATGAAGCTGTTAGTCTGTGACGCTGGGGGGATGATGGAGGAAAAGGAGAAACTGAGAAAACTGAATGAATTCGATTTTCCATTTTGCTCTCCAATAGCAAGACTCAGTGCAGAGATGGAATCTGAAGAATCAAACGATCCTAACGTCAAGCCTAAAAACCTTAACCCTAACCCATGAAATGCTGTCTCAACATCTCTAGCTGTTTAACCTAACAGGCAGCAGATCCTCACCCTTTTCACCTAAGGACCAAATGCTGAGGAAGCTTCAGGGAGCATCAGGGACTTGTTACTGTTTCTTCCTGGCAGCCCTGGCGCAGAGCCCTCCGGAGCCCTCTCACCCCTACTCCACCCCCACAGAAATTTCCCACGGAGATGCCCATGATGATTTTTGAAGCTCCAGGCCCTCCTCAAAGCTGGGTTTCAGCTGGTGTCAGGAACCCAGAGGGATGGCTCCCAACCTGGATTGACTGCATTCCTAAATTTCCCCAGATGACGAGGGCCTGGAGCCATGCGGTCATCTTTTTTTTTTTTTTTTTTTTTTTTAATGATTGTATTCTTTCTAAGGCAGAACTGTTGCAAGAATTCTTTTTTTTTTTTTTTTTTTTTAAGATTTTATTTATTTGAGAGAGAGAGAGAGAGAGACAGCATGAGAGGGGAGAGGGTCAGAGGGAGAAGCAGGCTCCCCACCGAGCCGGGAGCCCCACGCAGGACTCGATCCCGGGACTCCAGGATCATGACCTGAGCCGAAGGCAGTCGCTTAACCGACTGAGCCACCCAGGCGCCCCCATGTGGTCATCTTGTGAGAAAAATGGGAGCTCCATCCTGAAACCCATCTCGTGCAAGAGCTAACATCATCTGACCACTCAGACCCCCTTGTGCTGACCCTGATAGTTACACTCTGGTGAGCCCGGTAACTTCGGGACTTGATGAATGAAGTAAAATAATTGATTTAGAATCACTAAATCTTCACTGGACAGAACCATTCCATACACAAATACTAAGCAATGGGGTCTTTTTAAAACCTCAACTTTATTCTTTGTTTCTTCTGAACTTAAAATAACAATACATGCTTGATGATAAAAACTCTCACAATCCAGATGTTTATATAGCAAAAGTAAAAGATTCCAAATGTAAAAAAATTATATCTCCTTCCAGACCTTTCTTCATGCATTGTTAGCCATGTATCCTCCTTCCCCAAGTGGGATTACCCTCTACATCCTATTCTCCAATTTCTTTTTTTTTTCTTTCGGGCATCATTTCTTGCCGAATCATAGAGATCTACCTCATGTTTTAAAATCTCCTGCAAAGTATTCCATGTTAAGTATAAACCATCATTTATTTACACAATCCCTTATTAATGAACATGTAGGTTGTTTCCAATTCTTTTCTACTATAGATAATGCTAGATTAAATATCTTTCCCCAGTTGTGCAGTGGGTCTCAAAATAATTCCAGCTCTCTTCACTTAGTAAATTGGTAAATACTCTTAACTGGCCAGCTAATTAATGTGTGGAGGCATTTCATCGTTCTCTTCTTAACTTTGCAGATTTTGCTGATCTCCTATGTGCCCTAATGCATCCTTCACCGTTGACCCATCAGCCCGCACTGGAAGGCTACTTTATATCAGGACCCCGTTACATTTGTTTTGCAGAATAATGCCCAGGCTTTATCAGCATTGTTTTCCTAAGACATTCTCTGCTCCAGTCCCTGCTGCCTGCTTTCTTCTTACACAAGTGTAAACCCTGTCACTGAGGCCTCCCAAAGACTTTAGGGAAGCTGTCTGAACTCCACTTAATGGGACTCGGAAGGCTTCCTCTCCTTTCTGGGTCTTACTTCCTCTTGGTTCTGCCTCTTTTATGAGTCCAGGCAGACTTCTCATGCCTACTCCTCACCAAACCTAGGCGTGAAGCTCCATCCTATCTTTTTCAGAAACAGTCCACTGTGAGTCAGTATTTCACTGAATTTTGGCAGTGAAACAGGAAAACGAGTAACACTGAGTGCAGTAAATCCAGCCACCATTTCTGCCTCTGGCACCCCTCACGCCACTCTGCCTCCCCCTCCCGCTGGTCCCCAGAGTGAGAGCCTCCCTGTTACAAGAAGTCCTCAAAAGGCATAAAGCCTCATTTTACAGCCCAAGAAGGTCAGCCTGCCTTCATCGGCTCCAGCCCCCAACTCTGTTGACTTAAAAGTCCTCCATCTTCTCATGGAAAAATGATGTCTCTTTACCCCAAGAGCCTTGTCGCTCCAAGTCTGTGTCTTAACAGCCGCTTCTGTGGTTGGCCTTCACCTTGGGTATGTGAGGTCTAGAGCTCTATCCTTTGGCCAGGAAGTGGAACTACCAGATTTGCTCATTGTTTAAAAGAACAGCCTTGGAAAAAAGAATAATAATAAAAGAACTGCCTTGGGCAGCAATGCAAACATGGTCCCTCTTCCTGGGCAACCCTGGTGGCAGTAGTAATTCACGACTTGACTGTTTCTTCATTTCACGTCCGCTGTCCTATGACCCAGCCTCCTCCAACCTTGTGCCCTGCAACCAGTTGCAGTTTGTTTCATCCACTTAGAAGTTCACATGAGAACTTTAAGACACATGGTGCCAGAAAATAAATTGAGACACATAACTTGGGAGTGACTCAGGACTAGACCAAGACACCAGGAAGTCTCTTCATTCAACCACTAGGCAGAAAGGTGAATTATAGACACATTCTCTTGAAAAGTCTTCTTTAGCAACATTTTATTAATCCTAATACCACTACAGTCGTAGTGGTTCTTTCATATGGCCAGTTTTCTAAATGTTATTTCTTAGGCAAGCCCTTCTCCTTCTTTTCCCCTCCCCCTCCTCCTTGCTGCCCTTTATTGAGAATAGACCAGAAGCCAGGTACCATCCCGAGTTATCTCATTTACTTTTTGTCTTGTGACATGAGGTATTATTACCCATCCCCCCACCTAAAAAAAAAATGAAAAAATTGAGTCCTGAAGAAGATTCAGAATTAAAGTCACACAGCCAGGAACTAGTGGAGTCAGGACTCAAACAAAGCTCAGAATGGCCCAAAGCTGTGCCCTTCTTTACATAATGGACCGTCATTGAGACGGGAACATTCTGATTCAGTTCCCGTTCTTAGTTCCAAGGTTCATTGAAGTTTTCCAAACTAGTCGCAATTTCTAAAACTCAGGAAAACAACATAATTAACTGAAAAATAGGTTTTAAAAGTCTTGAATGTTTGCACTTGAGAAATCTCATATTAATTAGAGCAGGTAGAAGAAGAGTTTTGAGAGTCTTTTAAATGGAATTTGAGAGAATTTTCAAGGACTTTGGAGGCCAACAACATAAGTTCTTTTTGTTTTGGTTTAGTTTTTAAATTTTTTGTGGAAAAAATTTCATAAGTATATAATAGATAGGTGTGTAATCACACAATGCTGATTAAAAATAGAAAATTATCAGTACCTACATCCCTTGCTACTACTTGTTACGTCCACATTTCTGCAGTATGGACACATTTCCCTTTTCTTGATATCATCAGGACTACTCCTTACTCATTAGCTTTGATTAGAATTATTCCAGTGATTCATGAAAGAAAAAAGAGAAAGAGAAAGAGAAAGAGAAAACAGTTCCTGTGACAATAAGAACTGGAAGAGAAGGAAAGGAGATGATTAAAGAGGATGGATGGATGGATGGGTATTTGTGAGAAAGCTGTTTTCTGAGGTCAAATGAATGGAACTTAAAAGAAAAGAAAAATAGAAAAAGGGAGTATATGCTTTGAAAAGAAGAAAGGATGTGCTGGCAGGGGGATAGGCTATAAGGTCCCCCAACTCTAGAGCTATTGGCACTATCAGTTGGGGGTTTGGCCACTGTCTGGAGCAAGTGAGAAGGAGAGAGGGAGGAGCAGGGGCAGGCTGAGTGTGAGGGGAAATGGGCACTGTCACCCATTTAGTTAGTCATTATTTGGGACACATGCCCTAGACTGAATGTCTAAGAGTATGAATCTCATATTCCATTCTACATAGAAAGATCAATGCCCAATATCATTTTTTGCTGGTTTGTTAGTTTCTTTTTTGCCATGGTACATAAGTGCCATAAATACTGAGTGAGCATTGAAGCAAAGAGACCAAGAATTGAAAGTGTGATAGCGGGAATCTGAGTAGTATCTTAGAAGAAGAAATAAAAAAGGTACTGCAAGTAATTTAGTGTAGTCAGGAAAGAATAAAAGGGATTTATAATTAAGTTTTATCATAAAATGCATCTATTTAGTTTATGATTACAGTTTACATCGCTCTTTTTTTTTTTTCCAGGAGCCTCGCAAACAACAATCTCCAGACACTCCCAAAAGATATTTTCAAAGGCCTGGATTCTTTAACAAATGTGTAAGAGGACCTAAGAAATCACTGATTAATTAATTTGCAATAGTTAACAAAGAAACTTGGTATTGATGTTTAGAATTTGTAATTGGCTTTAAAATTAAATAAGAATTTTACAATTTAAATTTTAAATTGGCTTAAATTTTAAATTTACTTGAACTAATGTTTGAGTCTTCTATAGTGAAGACTCAGTATATATATTCTATATTCTGAATATATAATGCCCAGGCATTCCTTGGGGCAAAGTGTGTATCCTATGGGAGGGAGTGTTGATAAGGGACTTTGAGGGGGTGGGAAGAGGAGGCCCAGAGTGAAATTTCAAGATGCCTTTTTTCTCACGAGGTCCAGGAAATGGGGCTACAAAGGAAAAACTTAAAGGAGTCTGGGAAACTGACAGAGTACAGATGAAAGGTTACACCCATGGGTTGGTCAGTCAACAGAGAAATGGAGCAGGAAGTGGGGGAAGGGAGGCAAGTTTGCCTTTTCTCTCCTTAGACTGAACAACAACTCTAGGCTTAATCCCCAGGAATTTGGCTTAAGCCCCAGGAAGGGAATGAACTTAATTATTTTTGACCCTTTGTCAAACAAAAGAGCTTTCAAACTTTGACTTTTAAGCCTCAGAGTGAAAGATCTTTGTAAGGAATTTGTATATTTTGCTGTAAGCAAAGCAAGTAATATATGCCTAACTCTCTCAAAAGCAATTTAGCTTCATTAAGTGCCTTCCAGACATTAGAAAGGTATTTAAATGGTCATAAGGTAGATACAGGAACAAATGAAAGGATATATGAAAACAAAATGTTTCTTATCAATTCAGGTACTTTGCTATAGAATATATATTCAAAACAACTTTTCTCCAATAACAAAAGATCTGAGTCAAGTATTTTCTCCTAAACCTAGTATTTAACTTCAAATCAGTAAGCTAATGAAAAACTTTCTTTGTTCCTTGTGGTATTTCCCCAGCCCCTCCTCAATGCCTATTACCCCAAGTCCTGAATGATGGTTTATTTCCAAGAGAGTGCAGGAAGCAGGACACTTCCAAGAGAGTCTCGGACAGACCACAGTTAGCTGTTCTGGTTTACAATCACCCAGAAAAGTTGACACTCATTATTTGGGGTCAGAATATTCTTGGGAGATGAAGTCAGCCCTGGGATGTCTTGGAAGTTAGATGATATACCATGGCCGACTTGGGGATACAGCTTATTCGGGCATCATCTTCTGGCTCATCCTTGTGTCAGCATGAGCAAAAACCAAAACAACAACAACAAAACCCACTTGAAATTGGCTCAGTCTCTAAGGAAATTCCATAATGGGTTTGGCCTCTTGGGCCTACCCTAATACACCCAAATCAAGAATTATCTAAGAACAAGGATCCTTGACAGCTTGTCTTTTAGAGGATTTCTTGGTTTTCTTGAATGTATCCCCCAAAAAGCATTTTTAAAGCTTCAACATTTAAAAATTATCCGTGTGCTGTGTGAGACTAGGCAATACCTATCTTGGGAATTCTGTGTGACCAAGAAGGGTTTTAGGAAGGAGCTGGAATTTCTGAACAGAAGCAATGCAAATAAACAGAAAACCTGGTGAGTTGGGATCATGTGTGGAAATTTAAATGATCCATGCTGTATAGTTTATTACAGACATGAGCTGCTGGATGTCTGAGTTAACTCTGCTGTGTCAGTCATTTCCTATTAAAATTGAATTTGTAGACCACGGAATAGGATCAGGATGAATTACATCTCTGAGGAAGAACAAAAGCAAATAGCTGATTTAATTAAATATGACATAATAAGCACTATATTCTATCCTCTAGACCTGCACTCCAATACAGTAGCCACACATGTGGTCACCAAGCAGTGTTCTAAGTGTAACTAAGGAACAAAGTTTTAAATTTTTACTTAATTTTTAGAAAATTAAGTAGCAAACTAAGTTAAATTGAAAAACTGATTCTCAGTTCGGTTATTGCAAAACTTAATTATGTTTGGAACAACTTGGATGTGCGAGACTATTTTTTTCCAACTATAAATTTTATGAAATCTAAATACAGATCGCATACTTCTGATGAAAATTTAGCATCCAAATTGAGTTATGCTCTAAGTGTAAAATACACACTAGACTCCAAAGATGTAATATTTTTTAAAAATGTAAAATACCTCATTAATAATGTTTGTTGGCTACACAGCTAAATGATAATATTTGTGTGAGATATTAAATAAAATATATTATTTTAAAATAAATAAATTATTTTAAATCAAGTATATTATTAAAATTAATGTCACCTATTTCTTGTTACTTTTTTTAGAAATACAGAAAATTTAGAAAAAAAATTAGAGATTTTATTTATTTGAGAGAGAGAGAGAGAGAGAGAATGAGTGGGAGCTGAGGGAGAGGGAGAAGCAGGCTCCCTGCTGAGCAGGCATCCCCACACTGGCTTGATCCTAGGACCCTGGGATCATGACCTGAGTTGAAGGCAGACGCTTAATGGACTGAGCCACCCAGGTGCCCCTAGAAAATTTTAAATTACATATGTAGTTCACACTATATTTCTATGGACAGCACAGCTCTAGACAGAGCTGCCTTTGATCCAAGAGGGAATAACTTATGAGATTCTATTCAAGGGTGCACTGCGGGAACTCTCTGAACTCAAAGTGAATGGTCAGTCAGGTTCAAGGTAGATTATGGGGCATGATGTAAAGCCGGGTAAAGGCATTCTGCGTATGTTAATTGCTGAGGTAGAGATCATACATGCGTAGGTAGGACCCTCATATAGCAAAATCAACTGAAGTTTGTCTTTCAGGGACCTGAGAGGGAATTCATTTAATTGTGACTGTAAACTGAAGTGGCTAGTGGAATGGCTGGGCCACACCAATGCAACTGTTGAAGACATCTACTGCGAAGGCCCCCCAGAATACAAGAAGCGCAAAATCAATAGTCTCTCACCCAAGGATTTTGATTGCATCATTACAGGTAATGTATTCCAAGTCATTCCACCTCATAAAGCTAACTTAAGGGCTACATGTTGTGTGTGTGCAGGAATTGATATTTTTTATATCTTTAAAAACCAAATGACCAATTTTAATTTTTAAAATATGATAAAGCATTAAAACTTTGTGGGTTTAAAAGCAAAGTAAAATGATCATTTTACTGTTTCTCTTAAATAAATGTATCTCTTAAGGACATTTGAGATCTAGCCAAGGAACGAGGCATTAATACATGGTTATTCATCATCATTTCCTGTTTTTGCAGAATTTGCAAAGTCTCAAGACCTGCCTTATCAATCACTGTCCATAGATACTTTTTCTTATATGAATGATGAGTATGTAGTCATTGCTCAGCCTTTTACTGGAAAGTGCATTTTCCTTGAATGGGACCATGTAGAAAAGACCTTCCGAAATTATGACAACATTACAGGTATGAAAAGCCTGATTGTATTTTGAATAGAAAGTTAAGCAGGTTCGACCAAGGGCAACAGAAAAAGACAACTGGTATAGGGGGATCGTTGGGCATGCTAGAGTCCTTTAATCCCCAGCTGTACCATTTACTAAATGACTGGGGATTGTTCCCTAAACCTTAATTTCCTGACTTGTAAGTGGGAATAATAATACCTAACTCACGGGGTTGTTGTAAGATAATGTATTCATAAGATAATATGATCACATATTCAAGAAACTTAGCATAGAACCAAGCATAGTAAATGCCAAATAAAAGGTAGATTATTTTTCTTCGAAAGAAAAATACTGGACTAGGAATCATGAGTTTTAATCTAGGTTCTGCCACAAACTAGATGGGTGAGCCACTCATCCTCACTGGGCCTTCCCTTTTTCTTAACTATAAAATAAAGATGTTATTTTAGATCAATGAGTCTCAACCTCTGTTGTACAAACGTGACCCCCTCAAAATGTTAATGTACTCCTGTGACAAAAAGGGATTTTGGTCCAATAAATCTGTGAACCATATCTCCCTCTTGGAGATTCATAATAATTATGCATTAGAGGCCCTGAGAAGTCTAGCAGTGAGGAAGCCTCTTTCCAGTGTTTTGTGCATTTAATTTGACCTTGGAAACCACTTTTCTTCCATGAAAACTTTTACTTAGGTGACCTATTAAATTTTGTTCTCATTTCAACAACTTTATAGTTTTTAAGTAAGTTAGAATATGGGGCTCCCTCTAAAATGTTTCCATCAGCTTTAGCTTCTAATACCTTTAAATCTGCTCCTGAGAACATTCAAACCTCCCTGTAAAAGAGTTCCCTTCTTGGGTGGGAAGGGTCATAATTAGATTGTGTTGGTGGCCGCCAGCCCCATTGTTTACAGGATTGAGACAAGTCTGGGGCTTGCTCGAGACTGAGGTGCCCAGATGAAGGGATCTTCTCCAAACTGAGGTCCTCCCAGAAACCTCCTTCTTTCTCAAGGAAGAAGGTCATGCTTCCCTTTTTCCCAAAGCCCCCT
Source organism: Mirounga angustirostris (assembly GCF_029215605.1). Classification (NCBI taxonomy): domain Eukaryota; kingdom Metazoa; phylum Chordata; class Mammalia; order Carnivora; family Phocidae; genus Mirounga; species Mirounga angustirostris. Next base: position 121,947,901 of record NW_026991714.1, read on the forward strand.
CAATTTTCCAATGAACTGCAGCAGCTTTGTGCAGTTTAAACCAGGTTCTTCTTACCTGTGTATGTCCATCAGTTATTCTAGATGAATCTTAAGATGAATACTTGAAAGAGAAATGAATCACATATATGCATACTTTCAGAAGACATCATCTCATCTAAGATGACAAATATATGCCCAGTATACTGTCACTATGACTTCCTTTACGCCAGAAAGACATCACTAATCAATGTCAATGCTCTTGCTTACAGAGTGCAGACCCGACTACAGAATCCTCAACACAGTTTTTCAGGCAGTTTCCCAATCAGTCAGTTGATCAGTATTGATACATAGTTGAAATCTAGTGGCCATTCCTGATCTAGGTCAAATCCTCATTGTACAGAAGGGAAAACTGAATTTCAGAGAAGTTAAGTGATTTTTCCCAAAGTCACACAATCAGTTGAGTCCTGAAAAGGGTCACAAATAGAATAATCTCACCTATTAGTAGAAAGAGTTGATGCAGAACTTACTGCCTTGGAGCTTCTAAAGTTAGAAAAGGCTTGGGGCCCAGATTTGCCCTGCTCTCTTTGGATTTCCTAGAGCCAAGCTGCCTCTAGTCCATATTTACTGATAAATGATATTTACATTTATTGATACCAAAAAGATACTGAGCAAGGATACTGATCCATATTGTTCTCTAAGATTTCTCAAAATAACTTTTAGGAGTATCACCTATGGCTGTACCCCTCTTTCATTTTTCTCAAGGATTTCTCTTCCTTGTCTTCTCTCTTGCCACCAGTGACCTAAAGCTTCAGAAAAATGACAAGTGACATCTCTCTCCTTTCCTAGAGGAAAATCACCTATTTTTAGAGCAAGAAGCCATTCACACTAGGAACAAACCAATTTCTGGTAGAACCATGGGCTACCATGGGCTACCCAGATGACTGCTCAAGACTTTGTAGCGTGGTTCTAGAAACTTGTGGGATCCCACCCAAGTCAGAAGCCCTGGAATAGCTCACCTCCCCACAGGTTGGGTTAAAAGCATAGAGACGCTGGTAGACCTGAGTTTGAATCCCAACTCTGCCTTCTCCTAACAGCACTGAATCTCTCTGAGTTCAGTCTGCTCATCTGCAAAAGGGAAGATAATAATATTTATCTCATAAGATTTTTGGGAATTTTTAATGAGATGATTTGACAAAGCACATAGTTGGTGATCAATAAATGGAAGTTTTCACTAGAATTACTATAATTAACTCATGAGGTGTCAGGGAAAGCAATGCTTTCTTTCTGCAAGAAGTGAGAGGAGAAAACTCAAGCTGTAGCTGTGTGTCCTGAATGTCTAGTGCAGGTTGGATGTGACTTGACAACTCAGTTGTTGGTAACAAGGCCTTGTGAGGCACAAAGGCACAGAACTTCAGGATCCTGCTGCCATTGGGCCTTGGAGATTGGCCTTGCCTATTCAACCAAGGAAATCTCTTATTCCAGGCTGATTTTGGTGGAAGTTGTATGGCCTCAGGCTGCATGTTTACATGCTGCAAAAGAGGATGGCCATCCAACTAATCTCTCATTTGTCTTTTCCCAGGCACGTCCACTGTAGTGTGCAAGCCTATAGTCATTGAAACTCAGCTCTATGTTATTGTGGCCCAGCTGTTTGGCGGCTCTCACATCTATAAGCGAGACAGTTTTGCAAATAAATTTATAAAAATCCAGGATATTGAAATTCTCAAAATCCGAAAACCCAATGACATTGAAACATTCAAGATTGAAAACAACTGGTACTTTGTTGTTGCTGACAGTTCAAAAGCTGGTTTTACTACCATTTATAAATGGAATGGAAATGGATTCTACTCCCATCAATCCTTACACGCGTGGTACAGGGACACTGATGTGGAATATCTAGAAATAGCCAGAACACCTCAGACACTCAGAACGCCTCATTTAATCCTGTCTAGTAGTTCCCAGCGTCCTGTAATTTATCAGTGGAACAAAGCAACACAATTATTCACTAACCAAACTGACATCCCTAACATGGAGGATGTATATGCCGTTAAGCACTTCTCAGTGAAAGGTGACGTGTACATTTGCTTGACAAGATTCATTGGTGATTCCAAAGTAATGAAATGGGGAGGTTCCTCATTTCAGGATATTCAGAGGATGCCATCACGAGGATCCATGGTGTTCCAGCCTCTTCAGATAAATAACTACCAATATGCAATTCTTGGAAGTGATTATTCCTTTACGCAAGTGTATAACTGGGATGCAGAGAAAGCCAAATTTGTGAAATTTCAGGAATTAAATGTTCAGGCACCAAGATCATTCACGCATGTGTCCATTAATAAGCGTAATTTTCTTTTTGCTTCCAGTTTTAAGGGAAATACACAGATATACAAACATGTCATAGTTGACTTAAGCGCATGAGACACCAAATTCTTTGGCTGCCATCAGAAACTTTCTACAGTACATGATCCGGATGAACTCAATGCATGATGACTCTTCTTATCACACTTGCAAATGAATGCCTTTCAAACATTGAGACTGCTAGAACCAAGCACTACCAGTATCTCCATCCTTAACTGTCCAGTCCAGTGATGTAGGAAGTGACCTTTTATAAGACAAAATTGAATTGTGTGACTGTTCTTTGCAGTGAAGATGTGTAAATAAGTGTTTAATGGTATCTGTTACTCCAAAAAGAATTATTAATATGTACTTTTCCATTTATTTATTCATGTGTTCAGAAACAACTGCCAAATAAAATGTTTACATTTTCTTTCATATCCCAAAGGTAATTATTTACAGTTGTTTTATTCTTGGTGACGGTACATTGAGGAAATAGTTTTATACAATAGGGTTATGTTTAGATGAAGAGCTTATGGTGTGAATAAGGAGTGAAGATGAAACACTGATATTCATTACCCAAGATTTAGGAACAAGTTTATCAACTGATTTGGAACATTCAAGGGTGTTTCCAAAGGTCATGCTTTTAAGAACATTTTGTGGTAAAATGGTGACAAACTTAAAGCAGGGTAGAGAAATTTGCTTATTTCAAGAAGACTGATTTGAAATAAATAGTAAGACCCATCCTTTTCCTGACAGCTCTAGCTAAAAAAATTCTTCAAAAAACTTATAAAAGAAGAAAAAGTCAAGATTTTCAATTTTAAAAAGGCTATTTAGGGACTTTCTAAGTGTCTGACCCTAGAATCATCTGAGAGCTAATTGAAATTGTAACCTTATAGTACTTGCCTCAGATTCACCCAATATGTAGGCCTCTTGACCTGATCACTTCTAGACATCAGTTTGGATGTTACTGACATGCTGCAGAGTGCCCAGGAGGCTCATATTTGATTTTCCAAATTCCTACTCCTGGATCACATGGTTTGTTAGCACCTAGCACAGTGCCTATGGTAGGCTAGGCCCTCAAAAACTGCTTTAGAAGACGCATGTGTGTCCTCCTGTTATAATAATAAACTTCCTAAGTCCCTTTGATCTAATCAGTCCTATTTATTGAGTACCTATTAAGAACGGGGTATTGTTCCTGTGGTGTTGGGGAGGAGAATTGAGGAGGAATAGGGCATGGCCCTTGCCCTCTGGAGCCTTAGACTAATTGGAGGGTTAAGACACAGAAACCTACAGGGGCGCCTGGGTGGCTCAGTCTTAAACGGCTGCCTTCGGCTCAGGTCATGATCCCAGGGTCCTGGGATCGAGCCCCACATCAGGCTCCCTGCTCCGCGGGAAGCCTGCTTCTCCCTCTTCCACTCCCCCTGCTTGTGTTCCCTCTCTCGCTGTGTCTCTCTCTGTCAAATAAATAAAATCTTTAAAAAAAAAAAAAAGACACAGAAACCTACAGAGTAAGCCGTAAGTGCCAATCATCATCTGAACATTCTGATTATAAAGATCCCAGGAGTATCGAAGATGAGTTCCTGGAGGAAGTGGTCCCTGTTTTAACTTAAAGGGGAGATATGGTTTCAAAAGGGGATCACGGCATAGAAGATATTCCTGGCATGAACTGGTTCTGTGTGAATCAGAGCTTCCTCCAGCTTATTGCTCCCCACGCTCCTTTGCCAAATGAATGGGTAGGAGGAAGAGGGCAGACATCAACCCCTCTGCTGGCACATATCTGGCAAACTTGAGACACCAAAGGTACACACAGTAGTTACACAGCCTCCAAGAAGCAATACCTCAGGAAGTTATGCGTAGGAACCGGATTCCTTTACCACGTGGGATGATATTAACTGACATTAAAGTTATAGGGGACAAGAAGTCTTACCCGTTCCTGATCTGGCACGCAGGGAGAACTGGCCTTTGAGTTTCTTATTTTCTTCAGTTCCCTTTTTCTATAAACAGGATATATGTTGATATATATGTTGAAGAACACCTGCTTCGTACAGACTGGGTTTAAATCCAGCCTTGCCATGTACTGGCTTTATCCACAGGCAAGTTATTTAAGTTCTCTGAGCCTCAGTTTCTTTATCTACAAAGGGACAATAATGCCTACTCCAAGGACAGTGGAAGGATTAAATGAGATAATGTGCACTTGGTGGATTGAATTTTCCAAATACGGCCACAATATTTCCCATCCTACATGTTCTATGAGAACCTTGCCCCCACCCCATCAAGAGGTAGTGCCTAATTCTGTTATCCTTAAATCTGGGCAGGCTTACAATCAATAGAATGTAGTGGAAATGATGCAGTTTGACTTTTGAGACTAGATCATAAGAACAATGAAGCTTCTACCTTGTGAACTGGGACAATCGCTTTTGGAACCCTGAACGGCTACCCACAAGGTCCCACGAGGCTGAGGCCACCATTGTGAGGAAGCCCAGGCTTCGGTCGACAGCCCCAGCTGAGGTCTCATCTAACAACCACATCAAGCACCAGTGCTGTGAGTGAAGATGCCTCCGGGTAATTCCAGCCCCGAGTTGTCAAATCTTCCCCACTGGGGCCCTGGACGTTACGGAGCAGAGACAAGACATCCCCACGGTACCTGGTCCAAATTCCTGACCCACAGAATCTATGAGCATCATAAAATGGTCACTTCAAGCATCTAAGTTTTGGGGTGATTTGTTACACTGCAGCAGTGATCAGAACAGCATACAAGGTACTTAACACCGACCTGACACAAATTAGCACTCACCGAGTGTGCCAACTCCACACCCAGAATATTGCATGCTTCAGGGTCATGTTCTACATTTATTACCTTAATGTAACTTACGGCCGTTTCATTTGTAAAGGATATCTCTTGTTTTCAATACGTTGCCAGTGTTCGAACTCTGTGCCAGGCCTTCTGCTGAATTCGGGGATGCAGAAATGAAAGGCTTAGATTCTTCTCTGTTTGTTTTCACAGAAGCATTGACTATTTAAATTAGCAAACCGACTCTCTAATTCACCTGAACCCGGAAAGCCAGAGATGTGAAGTGAGCAGAGGGAGACAGCACCAAGCCAGGCCTCTGGACATTCAATCCAGATCCATCTTCATCACATGGAACTACCTTTCAACACTTCACCTTCCAATCCGAACCTGGGACTGTAGATGGGGAAGAGGTGAGAAGTGAGAAGGCTGACAGAAATTCAAGAAGAACTGAGGAGGAGGACACATGGTAGGATCCACTTCCACAGGAATTGGCCGGTCCTTCCTGAGACTTGCCCTCTCTCCCTGTACCCTTCTTCTGCCCTATACTATATAACTCTGCCTCCTCTCCAGCCTCAGATGACTGGACCTGGAGTGAACTCCTGATCCAGGGTTCAACCCAGAAGCTGGGCTGGGAAAGAACTGATCCAGTTCTTTCTCCTGGATATTTGGAATTAGGACAGAGAGGCTCGGTCACTTAGTCACAGGCACCAGATTTGTAAAGTGACTATCTTAAATCAGTTTCCCTCAAAGCAGAGGGATTGACTGAGGGAGTGACTTCCTGTTACACCTGTAAGGGATTGAGACTAGGGCAGGGGAAGGTGCTACACAGAGATATTCTTTCAGGAGAAGTTAGCTTCAGACTGTCTCCACGGGGAACTCCAGAGTATGAATTGTACCACACAGTGTGTCCTGCCTTGAGGCAAGGAGGATGGATGTTCATACCCCCCATCTAATAGTCATTGAACCAAGAGGATGGGGCATAACCTTTCAGACATCTCTAATGATGAAGGTTCCCGTTGGCTAAGGACAATCCTCCAGAGAAGTATGCAAATGTAGGCTGTTATAAACTAACACCCATGGCAGCTGCAGGATGGGTACTTCAACCCAGTAAAGAGCCTCTGGGTGGGAAACAATGGCATATGCTACAGGGACAGTGACAGAGCAGAGGAAGCTGGTCTGAAAGGTGAGAAGAGAATGAGGTTGAAGGTCAGAGAGAAGCAGAGGTGAGAAGCTACATAGTCTGAGGGGGAGGGGGAGGAAGAGCAGAGAGAGAAAAGGGGAGAAAAGGAAGGGGGAGGGAGGTCTGGTGGCCCCTGTAAGGTCGCCTGAGAAAACCAGACTCTGTGAGGCTAATGTACACATATTTATTTAGTAGTACCCTTGAGATGCCACCTAGAAGGGAGGAGAAGAAAGGAGAATTTGGCAGAGAGCAGCTGAGCCGTGATTCAGTTCCAATAAAAAAAAGCCCTGTAGGGAGCTGAGATGCTCCTTCTCAGGTGTCCCAAGCTGAAGCGAGGGGACCCACCAGACCTTTCCACCTCCATGGTGATTAGTCACTGGATGTGGGCTGGAAGAAAGTATGGCCCGAGGTGAGGCTGTGTTTTAGCACAGCAATCCCCAGAGACTAGCAGACGGTAGCAGAAGCTGTTTCTGGGAGTCCTCCCAGCAGCTGGTAAAGTAAGTTTTTAATTCCTGAAAGAGGGAGGATCTGGGCAGTGCAACACAGCATCCACCACAGGGGGAAAGAGAGAGAAAAGAGTGAGAGAGATTCCTAGTGACTGTCCATTTCCCATTCATCCCTCATTGCATCCAACAGCACTCCCTGCCCCTGAATTCCTTGATGTACTTCTGGAGCCTTCTAATAACAACCCTGCCCCACCATCACCACACATACACATTTGGCTTTGTTCCGCATTAGTTTGAGTGGCTTTCTGTACTTGCCACACAATTATCTTCACCTAAGCAGAATGTTTAGGCGTAGTTACCTCAATGTGGGTACGATGCTGAGTACTAGATATTTTCATCACCTTTTCCTCTGCTATTCAAACTGTGTGATTTTTTACTGATCTATCTTCAAGTTCACGGGCTGTCTTCTCTGTCATCTCTCACCTCGAATTTCTTTAAAAAGTAATATTACTCCAACTAGATCAGAGCTGCTCAACTTTTAAAAAATTTTCTAATGTTAAAAAAAACTTCAACTATGGAAATTAAAAAAAATCTCCAATGTATTTTTGGCCAATGTCTTTCCATTGTCTTGTGGACCAATATTTCTGGAAATTAGAATAAAAATGAATAATTACCAGAAAAATGATCACATGCTTCATTATTGTGACAATGCCAAATTGCTGTAAAAGTTTCTCAACGTTCCTCTCAACTCCTGTACTCATTCCATCCCAAACTGATTCCAAACTCCTCCTGGCCTGGCACTGGTCCTAGGACCACATCTGTAGGTATACTGCTAGTCGATGAGGGCTCAACTTACTCAACGCAGTTCTTACATGTTGATCTTCGTGTGGGATGTAGATGCATTTTAACATGATTGCTATCAAGGGCACTGGGCATCCAGGACCACCACAGGCCTAGGAAGACCTACAAGTGGCCCTATAAAGTCTTAAGGTGGAGTTCAAAATCTGACCAGCTTCTCCTTCCACTCCAGCATCCTCCATTTCACCCACACTCCCTTCATGTTCACAATTTGCCAATCCCTGTTCATCTGAGCACGTTCGTACTTGCTTCTGTGCCTAGGCAACCCCAACCACCAACAATGCCCTTTCCCTACTCTCCTACCTTTGGACATCTTAGTCCTCATCCAACCAGCTACCTGTGGTTTCTCCTTTCTCCAGCTTTCTCAGCCCGTGGCTTTTACCATAAACAAGGCTCATAATTCATTCTGCCTTGTATTATGGTTGATTGTTGACCTATCCATCTCTCCTACCAAGTTACATATCCCTGCTGGTCAGGACTTTGTCTTAGGGGTCTGTGATTCTTCTATCCCATCCCACCCTCTGTCCCCTGGAATAGTTCTACTTTGTAGAAAATCCATAAAGCTGGTGGAAATGAAATAGCTTTAAGTCCACCAGCTTCAGCCTTCCTGTTTGCATATCTGAGAAGCAGCCTCCTCCCCTACAGCAAATTTCCAGCCTCATAAAGAATCCTGGCCATGGGTTACACCTAAAGGATAGACCTACCAAGACCATCTGTTTCCCAGGTATAACTGGGGTGGTCTGGAAGATAAAAGAGACACAATTTATTTCCTGAGTAAATCCTTATTCAAATACATGCGGCAAATCTACCTAAAACTTAATCCACAAAAACGAAGGATGGGAACTAATTTAATTAATCCACTGAGACCCAAAGAACAAGAAGCTTGATACTAACACTTTCAGAAAGTCTATGCCCTTTGAAATTTCTCCCCCCAAGAGGGATCTACATTCATGGTCAGCACTACTCAGAGATGCCCCAAGGGGAGCATCTTCCCTAGCTGAAGCTTTTAACAATAATTCTCAGCAAAACTGTGTCCCAGAAATCAGTCTTCCCAACAGTGCCAGATCCCAGGACAACTGTCCTTTGTCCTTTATTCCCTTAATCCTGTCTACCCACACATATTTAATAATTCTAAAGAAACTTTAAGAATTTTAATATTTTAATTTAATATTACAATTTATATTTTAACATTTTAATTTCATTATAATAATAGGTGGCACTTATTAAGCACTTACTATGAGCCAGGCACTATACTAAGTGCTTTATCTGTATTGTCATTCCATCCTCTATGATTCTGTAATAAGAGCATTGTTTTATAAATGAGAAAGCTTAGTCTTAGAAAAGCTAAGTAACTTGCCCAATCATATAGCCAGTTAAGAAGCAAAGACAAGATTCATTTTGGATAGTATCCATCAGTGGCATGCTATGAAGTGCTTAAAGATGAAATATATACTAAAAATTCAGGACTCTGAATTCTTCTGTGGCTGGGTGGCACAGTCGGTTGGGTGTCCAACCCTTGGTTTTGGCTCAGGTCATGGTCCTAGGGTTGTTAGACCGAGCTCTACATCAGGCTCTGCGCTCAGCACCAAGTCTGCTTGAGATTTTCTCTCCCTCTCCCTCTGCCCCTCCTGCTTGTGTTCTCTCTCTCTCTCAAATAAATAAATAAATCTTAAAAAAAAAAATTCATGACTCCTGTAAACTGCCAGATAGACACCCCAATCAAGAACCTGGAGTGTTTTAAGTATCCTAGGACTATTGATTGGTATTTACACCAATGGACAACAACAAGCTCAATTGTATCAAGAACATTTCTTGAACATCTATTATAAGCAAAGTGCTATGGAAGATGGTATAAAGAAAACAAAACGAGCAAGAAGTTGTCCATACTCTTAAAGGATTTACATACCTCTGGGGTTTATTTCTAAAAGGCAGCATGCAGAAACAACAAAAGGGGCAAAAGTAAGTTCTATAGGGATCTAAAGGAGAAGTGAAACATGACCAGTGTTTTTCTTGCTTTTTGCCTGTAGATCTATCCTGTTGGTGGCCACAATATTTCTCTCTTTAGAGCAGTGGACATAATGATTAACAACATGTGTTGTTAGATTCAGGCAGACCTGGGTTTGCATTTCACTGTGGCTACTCACTAACTCCATAAATTTAGACAAGTTAATTAATCATTAATCATTTCTCCACCCAGGTTCTGATCCCTGAGGAGACATAGTGGTTAGGATGCTTTTGGTTATAAGTTGCTGAAATCCAACTAAACTAGTTTAAATACAAAAATACGTATAGCTTCAGAAATACCTGGACCAGATACTCAGATGATATTTTCATAAATCTGTTTTTCTCTGACTCTATTGTTGACTTCTTCCTAAGTCAGTCTCTCCTTTCATGGTGGAGAGACCCATCAGCAGCTCCAACAAAACATCTTGCCAGTTTAGCTGTGCCTAATAGAAAGATGGTACTCCTTTTCCAGTAGTTCTAGCAAAATTTTGGGGCTGATGCTCATTGGCCCAGTGCCCATCCCTGAAGCAATTGTTCTAAGTATAGAAGGCTCTGATTGGCCAAACATGGGTCATATGCCCACCCCTGGAACCCACAGGTGAGAACCATGTGCAATGAAAGTGAGGTAAGGGTATTTCCCTAAAGTGAAATTGTAGTGCTATTATAAAGAAAGAAAGGATGCTGAACAGGCAAAACAACAGAAGTCATCAGCCAAAGGTGTGGTCTCTGTGGAGAATCTCCATTTAGAGAGCTGGAGTTACCAGGGAAGAAGCCACACCCTTAGATGTGTCTAGAATCCCTTCACTAAAAGGTTTCAAAGAGCCGTTCTGGCTCTTATTTTGCAAAACTTGACAAAATATAATCTCCCATCTTTGTCTATTATTCATGATGATTCACTGCTACAATTTCTATATACATTTTTAAATGGTGTTCTCTCAAACATTCGGTTTTAAAATATTTAAATTGATATCTTCTGTTTCAAAATGATATTTTCCCAAGTGAAGTCAAGCTGCCAATTCTGATTCCATGGCCACCCATCCCTGGGAAATGAGAACAAGCATTCCTAGATCATGTTTTGTTCTCCTGGATGTGCTTTGACTTCAGATCAATCTTCACCAGGCAAGGGTAGCTCTCTTCTTGCTCTAATCACCTTGAGCTGGCTTGAAGATTAAAATCTCAGTGGCTCTTTATTGGCCCAAGACTTTTCCTGACTTAGCTTTCCCACAGGTATCTAGGCATTAGCTGGAAATTGTCATAGATCAACCTCAGCAGAGAAGAGAAGAACATAAAACACTGACTTCTGTTAATAATCGTTCCTGGACCTGGTTTCCCCCCCAGAACCTCCTAGAAAGCAAACTAACTATACAGGTTCCTGGGATCCCAACTCAGAGCCACTGAAACTGAATCTTCAAAGAATAGGACCCAGGAATTTTTATTTTTAAACATTCCTTAGATGACTGTGATGTTGCTAGCCCATCACCAGTTCACTAGCTGGGCCTCTGCTCTAAATAACCACGTTGAACTGACCAGTGGCATGTCAGGAGCACCAAGCCTGTGGTTACAAAAGTTGGCCAAAAGCTTTGGAACACACTAGCTTTAAGGATTACCTAAAGCAAGACATGGAGCTTCTTCCGGCCTTAGTTTTCTCTATAAGATATTGGAACTGGATCAGGTCAACCTATAGATCCTTAGAGCTCTGAAAAATCTGTAACTGTGTTATAATGGAGAATAAAGTCGCTTGGAAGTTTAGAGATCTTGGCCCAATACAACGGCCTTTATAGTTTTGTGACCTTGAGAAGTCACTTTCACTCCCCGGCTCACAATTTCCTTTTTTTTTTAGTTAGTTGGAATAAATGAGTTATAATTTTATGATACCTATAAGATAACAATTAAGCCTTAGATAATTCTGCAAAATAATGTCAAAATGTACAGTATGAACGAGCCGAGGTTGATCATAATTTCCTGTTGACTTGGTTTGCTGGGTTGAGAATCTGCAAGCAGCATTTGGTATGTTGGTGTTTAATGGATATGACATTTCACTACACCAAATGGGAATGGAATATTTTTAGCACAGAATTCTCTAAGTTTTAGTAAAGAGGGCTTGTTCTGTGAATGGAGTGTGAACAAGCAGAGATACTATTTTAAAAGACCAAATATAATGCCCCTCCCCATCACAAAATAGTCATATGTGTACATATTTTCACCACAAAGCTTGAAGAACTTACCCCTTTTTATATCTTCTAAAAGGCAGTATTACATCTACTTTAATAATTTTACTGGCTCACACACACTCCTCCTTTCTTTGCATGGCCTGCCTATTTATGATTAATAGGCTAAAATATTGTTGATGATTGAAAACAAAAATAATAGCTACCATTGGGTTGCCTGGGTGGCTCACTTGGTTAAGCGTCTGCCTTCGGCTCAGGTCATGATCCCGGAATGTTGGGATCAAACCCCACATCAACCTCCCTGCTTAGCTCCCTGCTAAGCTTCTCCCTCTCCTGTTCCCCCTGCTTGTGCTCTCTCTCTCTCTCTGACAAATAAATGAATAAAATCTTTTAAAAAATAATAATAATAGCTACCACTTATTGAGCACTTACTATGTGTAGAACATGTGCTGAATATTTTATATGTATTTAGTCATTCAACCCCTTCAACAATGCTATTATTATCCATTTTTTCAAAAGAAAAAATGGAAGTTCAGAGATGTAGAGAAGTCTACCTAGGGCATGCAGCTAACAGCAGAACCAGGATTCAAACCAGGTCTCTCTGCATTCGGAGCCCTAGTGATTGACTTACACTGATATACTTACACTGATTGTTATCCGTCAGGATAACCTGGGTTATTTGGTAATACTTCAGTAGCACTCAAATATTACTGGCTTAAAATAATAAAGACTTATTTCTTGTTCATGTTACTGAGAGCACTGTTCCAAGTCATCATAATCTGCATGCATTGATGGAATAGCCACTATCTGGGACATTACTAAGTAACAGTATCAGAGGGGAAAGAGCCATGGCAAAGTATGCATGACAGCTACTACTGCTTTTATTGGATTTCTTTATCTGACTTTTTAAAAATGATTTTCTTTTATTTTTTTTATAACCACGCCCAACTGGCTTGTTTTATTGGAGAAGGGCATGTGGAGTTAACAATGTGAAGACAGTTGGAACCTGAGGTCGGGAAGAACACCCTCCCCTCCCCATACGTGGCCACTGCCTCAAATAAAAAAATAACCAGCTGTGGGGACGCCTGGGTGGCTCAGTCGTTAAGTGTCTGCTTTCAGCTCAGGTCATGATTTCAGGGTCCTGGGATCGAGCCCCGCATTGGGCTCCCTGCTTGGTGCAAAGCCTGCTTCTCCCTCTCCCTCTCCCACTCCCCCTGCTTGTGTTCCTGCTCTCGCTATCTCTCTCTCTCTGTCAAATAAATAAATACAATCTTTAAAAAAAAAAAAAAAACAACTATGGGAGAGCCGATGCAATTGAGGGTGGGGAAGGTAACACGGAACCCCAGGGCAGCAGAAGAGACCATGCGTGTGCTGGGAGGGCTCCAAGGCAGTGGCAATACAAGTAACGTGAGTAGGACTCTCTGTATCTTCCACATAGGTCTATGTAAATATATAGAGAGAAGTTGTTTGCTTTCCCTTGCTCTCTGCTCTGCTCCAGCTACTTGCTGCAGCCCCAGCTCCTCTTTCCACATGAGGGCGAAGGGAAGAAGATGATGAGCAAGTCATCACCAAACTGTGATCAGACCCACACATCCATCAGCTTCTGGATCTTCTGTGCTATTACAGGATTCTTTAAGTGTTCAGTGAGTGCCTGGGGTCCTTCTGCATTGGTGGCTCACTCATTATCTGCTCATTATCTGCTGCACCTCCATGCTGTCATGTTGCGCCTCCATGCTATCATGTCGGTTCTACTGAGCCATCATACAGCGTTGGTAACCGTCTGCCACCTCCTTACCATTGGAATCCAGATCTAACACCTTCCAGTAAACATCCATGGCTTTTGTGTAGTCCTTCATCTCCTCTAGTGCAGCTGCTTGCCGTTTGTAACCCTTGATGAGGGTTGGCTCCAGCTGGATACATTCCTCACAGTCCTTGAGCACCAGCTCAAGGTTTGGTGTAGCAGGCAGATTGATTGCTGTACAATTTGGCATCTCTTGGGTTCCATTTGATGGCTTCGGTATAATGCTTCATGGCCTGGGGAGAGTCTCCTTTCTGAAAACATTCATTGCCTTTGTTCTCCTCCAAGGCCAGGTCAGGGTTTATACAGGCCAGCCACTCTTGGTCCTTGAGAATTTTCTCCACTTGTTGGCATTTCTTGAGCACATCTGGTGTTCAGGGCTCTGCCAAAGACTTGTTATAGAAATGGATGGCATCCTTGCACTTTTCTTTTTTGAAGTAGGAGTTGCCATCTAAGGCTATACCACCCTGAACATGCCCATTCTCGTCTAAAGTAGGAGTTGCCAATTCGAGAATAAACTTTGGCAATCTGTCAATAGTCTTGGTTTTCTCACCCCACCTCAACAGCCTTCTCAGAAAGCTCCCGGCATTTACTGTAGTCACCCTTCTCGAAGTACACAGCTGCTTGATTGGTCATGTAGGGCTGTTGGTGGGATCTAGGTCCTTGGCTCTGTCATAGCGCTTCAAGGCTGTGTCAAAGTCTTTTGTCTTGGAGGCCTCACTCCCCAACTCTTTTTCTTTCAGTGCCTGCTTCTTCTTCTGGGGAAGATCTTTTACTGGCTCTGGCTTGGTGTCCTTTTGGGGAAGAGGTGGTAGTGGAGCTTTTGCAACTCCCTCCTCCTCATCCGTACTGCCCAGACCAACTCCCAGCAAAACACTGAGAGTAGTCATGATCCGGGGATCTTACAGTTCGTACCTAGGTCACACGGCTTGTTTCATAGTTGCTCTATCAGTTGCTGGTAGATAGGATCAGTGAGCAGCACCCTTGTCCTGGGATCACTCTCTAACTTGTGGTACAGATGCGGCATGTTGAAAGGATTCATGAATTTCCTCTCTGCACCACCGGGCCTCCATATTCTATAAGCCCTCTTTGAGCTGAGGATTATTTGCTTCATGTTTTAAACCTTCTTTGTAGGTTCCCTTGGCTTCTTCGGATCAGTGTAAGAACTCAAGAGCTACTGCTTTCTGTGAATAGCCCTTGCCCCAGTCAGGCTTTAAGTCAATAATTTTGCAACCATCCTCATAAGCCTTCTGGTAGTCACCTTTCTTGGTGTAGGCTGCTGAGCAATTTCTGTAGAGCATGTGGTTCTGGGGATCTAGCTTAATTGCTTCAGAGTAGCACTGTAATGCATCAACGATGTTGCCCGCACTCAGGGCCTTATTGCCCTTCTCTTTTAGCTCATTTACCTGCTCCATAGCCCTCCCCAGAACCCAGTTGAATCAATTCCATCCACTCCACATTCTCAACCCTTAAAAATTATTTTCATTTAATATTTGGGTAACTTTTTTCAAGGGAAGTTTCCCCCAAAATAGAGAAATTAAAAGGACCTAAGCCCTTGGAGATATCACTGTTACTTTGATGAAGATTTTACTGTCTTGTCTTCCTAATCTGAGGCCAATATGTCAGGTAGTTATCAATGACATGAGCCAGATGGCTCATATTTATAATATTTACACTGGTGTAGGGCCAAAGTGCAGACTACTTATATATACACACATCTGCTAAAAGGCTCCTCCATGACAAAGAAGAACAGTTACATGGTAGGTGAATTCTCCCAGAAGTACAGCCCAAGCGTGGCACTGCCAGCCTGCACTGGTGTGCTAGGAAGGGCCAGAGGGGCCAGCCCAAGATTCTGAGGAGATCTACAATGTACAATGAAATGTGGCATGTATTACTAGTCCCTGATAACCCAGCACATTGGGCTATCTCAAGCTAGTCTCCCTTATCTTCAGGATACCCAATTTTACCTCCATCAGCTTCTTTCCAAACCTCTCCCCTTCACTTTTTGTTGAAAGGGTCAACTTGATGCTGAGATTTGAGATTTCTGCAATGCTCAGCTACTGCTTCAAGGATGCTGTAGTAGATGAATCATAACAATAACAATTATTATCATGCTATAGAAAGAGGTTTTCTCTTTAGAGGCTCCCAAATAGAAACTATCATAATATGTGGGAGCAAGGTCAAGAGATACCACCATCTGATAACAAACTGAATGAGTCAGGGCATAGTTGATGAGCTCAGACATTTCCTGGACATATTTCAGGGCCCTTCCCAGAAATAACCCATTATCCATTGTGATGGGTGCCAGAATCATTCTCCCGGGCATGTTAGATAAACTCTACGTGGAAGCTGCTGGCTCCATGCCAGCCTCCTTAATAATAAGAGGGTTTGGTACCTCCTTAATAATAAGAGGGATTGTGGAGGAAGAAGAGTTGGAGGGTAAGAAATGCAGACTCTTGGGGGCGAGGGACAAGACCCAATGGTTAACAGGCAGAATATGCCCACTGTGGCCAGCAGAGGGCAGCAGAACCAGACCACTCCTGCAGGTGGCCCCTGTGGCCCCTGTGACCCCGTGGCAGCTGCCGTGGACATGGGTGCTCCAGGAGACCAGGACCACAAAGGGTAGTCCCTAGAAAAGGCACAGCTAAAGTGGGAAAGGAGGTTTGGGGAAAGAGATTTCCTTCCCAGTGATGATATTCTTCCCTGAAATCAATCCACGGTCCAGCCTCCTGGAAGATGAGATTAATCTTCCAAAGCCTGGTCATCCCAAGAGGAAGAGTAAGAACAGCGATCTGGATCACGCAAAGCTGAAGACTAGAACATAAACTCCTAATGACTCAATCAAGATAGAAACAATTCATTAAACTCAGCCTGGAACAGTCACCCATGCTTCCTTGTATGCCCCAACAGATTTACCATCACATTGCCTATGCCCCCAGTGTCCACCGCCTCTACAACAAAGAGGGATAATATAAACACTTTGCTCTCATCTTCCCAATAGATCTCATGCCCTCCATCTTCTTTTCCAGAAGGTCAGTGTTCTCACTCAGAGGGTGGTGAGTACGGGCAATAAGCACAGTGAGGGCCTGATTCATTGCCTCCCGTTCTTCTTTGGTTAAGTCAGAGATGACTGAGTATAGTTGAATTTTACTGCCCTTGAAAAATAACAAGACTCCTTACATCTCACATGTAGAGGTAGGGTCAAGGGCAGCATACTACTATGAATTATTCCTAATAGATGACTGTCCCAAAGGGTCGGGGCAGATGCTCAGATGCTTAAAGGAAATTATGGCTAGCTTTGTTATCAAAAATGTAAGTCTAACCAGGCAAAAGCGTTGCTGGCAATGAATTTCCAGTCCTTCCCCTGGCCATGTAAGCTAAAGAAGGTCCTTCCTTTTTCTCTTCAGTTCCTTCCTTTCCCACGGTCCTCCCAGCAGGCTCCTGTTTTAGGGGCTCTCATGAGGCAGAATTGGGAGGAGAATAACACAAAGAAACTCACAGATCGGGCTGAAGGAGCATGTCCAAATCTGTGTTTTAGAAGAGAGAAGCCCAGAAGCAGCTGTGGAAGGGGAGTGGGTGGGCGAGGACATGGGGATTCTAAGAAGTGTTTCTGTGAGTTGCAGCCTTTCATGACATTAAAAAAATATATATATTGCTCAGCTGTGTTCATTTGGTGCAGATCTTCTTTGAGAATGGACCCTATGAATCATAGTTTCAATAGAATTATAGAAGACACTAACATAATTCTGCCTCTTCCTTTGAACAATCATTTGCATAATTTGAGTAGGTTATCCTGTAGCTCATGAGGAGCATGGAAAATTACCTAACTCACAGAATCTCAGCATACCAAAAACCAAGCAAATCAAAAGCCAGAAATACTTATCAAAACTCTGCTGTTTCTGTCTTCGCTTCCATGTTGTTGCACCTAAAGCTTTTTAGAATCATCTTTGCTGCTTGAAAACTGTTGGAGATATTTCCACTCCATCTCTCTTGGAAAGTTTCTTTTTCTAGGGACCGTTAGCTTTACCATCTCATTACACAGCTCGAGGCTATCCTCCAAAACCTCTCACTATGACCCAGACTGACCAGGCTGATGCCTTCTACACTGATGCCTCCCCAACATGACAGAACCAGTGATCTTGGTTCAGTGCCTTTTTCTGTCCTGGAGGGACCCTTTTAACTTCCGGAATTGAAGGCATGTAAAGAAGAAAACAGTTGCTGGGTGTTATTATAGCCCCAAGGCCAAAAGGCGCTTAATTAATTAAATGTTACATATGGATTTAGGGTGACACCGGGAGTAACAGGCCTGGGGACAAGAGTGGCTTTTCCTCCTTAAAAAAGGAAAACGAACAGAAGAGGTAACATTACCTAGAGAAAATCTCCTGGTTACAGATAGAATTTTGATATGTGAGCAACTGGGATTTCCTTCTCTCCCAGATTTTTTTCTTCATTGGAGGAAGATGAGGGCAGAGATAACTGAGAAGAGCTGGAATTCACTGGGGAAATTACCTCAGAAACCAGCTATAGATGAGGGTACCACAGAAACAGGTCCCCCTGTAACCATGGTGACAAGCAGAGGAAGAAAGGAGTGGAGAGAGGAGGGAGCAAACAGCCAGTGCAGTTACAGGACAGGAGGAATGCAGGGAGGGGAGGGGACACCCAGGTCAACGGAGTGAGTGACAGGAGCTTTTAAGCTAACTTCAGGTTTTTAAAGGAAGAAAGAATTTGTGACTGCAATTAACCAGGAAGGCAGGATGCAGTTACATTATGGATTCCTTTTACATTTAGAGAGTGTTTTAAATGTTTCTAGAGTTTAGCTATTTTAACAAAGCGATATTATGAGTGAGCAGAGGAAAGTTGTGGTTGAGTTGGGGGTGGGGATGGGGAGGGTGGAGGAGAAAGGAAGGCACACTCAGAGCTACCCAGAAGCCCAGAGACTGCAGGCATCTAGAGTCAACACAGCACCCGACTGCCTCTTGGGGGCAGCTGTCTTCCCAGAGATGGATGCCCTTACAGGCTTACGGGGGGGGGGGGGGGGGGGACCAAAGCCAGAAGTACAGGAGGCCACATTTAGCAAATATAAATACAGGATACCAGTTAATTTTGCATGTCAGATAAATAGCAAATAATATTTTAGTAGGTTTGTGTTCCACGGCAACCCTTATAAGGTGGCACCCACTAATTAAATATCTTCTTGTTCTCTCATCCCCTATATATTTAAAAAAAGAAAGGAGAGAGGCAAGGAAGGAGAAAAGGAAGGAAGGGAGGGAGGGAAGGAGGGAAAAATGGAGGGAGGGAGGGCAGATCTCAACCCTCTGAACACCAGATGGTTAGTTTCTAATTACTGACCCACACTCCATTCCTGCTTGCTCCTCTCTCTCCTCATCATCATAGAACTTTCCTTAACTATTCAACTTTCTTTAACTAACTCAATGTCTTCAAACAATCGGTCAGAACAAAGCCACACACAGTCAGACCAAACCTCTCTGATTCCTACAAGCTCCGACTGTCTTTTCCTGGATGCTACCTGTGTGTGATGACACCTCCTCCAGCCTCACCTGGTGCCTCCACACTGACCTCACCAAGCTTTCTTGCAGCTGCCTGTTGTTCCTGCCAGGTCTATATCTGTACCAGTTGACCCCACCTCTGAGCTCCCTGCTGGCACTTTTCTCGGGCCTTTGTCCGTGATTAATACACACCTCTTAAAGCGTCTACCAATTAAGTGGCAGGTATCAATAAATTCCATCACAGCAATATTTCAAAGAAGTGTTTTACAAAACAAATCAACGTCTATGGCTCAGCAGTGGTACTGATGTTCTCAGATGGATTTTTCTCACTCATGCCACCTCAGCTCCAGCCCTAACCAAACACCACTATAGAAAAGACCAAGCACAAGACAAGAAATGGGTTCACACGTCAGCTTAAAACTTCAATCAGATCATGTCATTTGGGTTAAGAACATCCTATATTATCTTGGGATTTGTGTGTTTTACTGTATGGACGTCACAACTCAGTGAAAGATAAAATATTAAGTGGGCCAACCACAGTAGTTCATTACCACATCATCCCTTTTTATTCCTTCCTGACAAGGATCACAATCTAGAATTTATGTTGATTCATTTACTGTCTGTCTTTCCCCTCAATCAGAGTTGGTAAAATGATGGCCCATTGTCCAAATCCAGCCACCATCTCTTTTTGTAAGTTAAGTTTTATTGGAACTCAGCCATACCTGTTCATTGACTATTTTCTGTGGTTGCTTTTGGGCTACAGTGGTAGAGCTAAGTAGTTATGACAGAGATTTCGTGGCACCACGAAACCTAAAATGTTTACTATCCAAACAAAATTTGACAACCCTTGCCCTAGACTGTAAATCTCATGAAGATAAGAACTGTGTCATTCTTGCTCATCTCTATCATCAGGGTCCAAACAGTGCCTGGCCCAAACTCAGCAATCCTTCAACAAATATTGGCTCCCCATTATGCCTTCTGCCAACTGGCCCCTACCGCAGTCTCCTAGTTGCTCATCAGAGCCTGGATCCTGGCTGGTTGCCTGCACACTGAAGGTTCTTGCCATCTGCCATCCCCTCCTAGTCCTGCCTTCTTGCTCTGTATCTCCAACTGGTGCTCCTGAAAAGTGATCTGATCAAAACCAACAATCCCACACCACAAAGCTTCCTCTGGGTTTTGTCCATCAGAACCATGTTTTGTAATCAATCTTCATGTGGCCAACCCATTCTTTATAATCATGAAAGCATTCCTATCTAAAATTTCATTCTTCTATCATTCAGCTTCTTGACAACATATTTATTTAGGTTTTTTCTATTATAAAAATGATTTATAGGGGGCGCCTGGGTGGCTCAGCCGTTAAGTGTCTGCCTTTGGCTCAGGTCATGATCCTAGGGTCCTGGGATCGCCGCCCCCCGGCCAGCTTTGGGTTCCCTTCTCAGCAGGAAGCCTGCTTCTCCCTCTCACACTTTCCCCACTTGTGTTCCCTCTCCTGCTATCTCTCTCTGTCAAATAAATAAATAAAATCTTAAAAAAAAAAGATTTATAGGTATAACATAAGATTTTGGAAAAATCAAAAATAAAAGGAAAAAGTCACCAAAACACAATCACTTTCATCATTTTGATGTAGTTTCTTTCCGTTGTTCTATCTTTCTATGCTTCTTTTTTTTTTAAGCACACTTGCGTAAAACAACAAAAAATGTCTGAAGGTAATTTTTTCTCTTGCATTATAAAAGCATTTTTATATGCACATTCTTTGTAAATTATTATTTTTAGTACCTGCACAATATTACATTGAGTGAATATATTTATGAAATATTTCCCTATTGTCAAAAAATATTTATAATATATCCAGATTTTTATAACCAAAAAAAAATTATGAAGATCTTTGTCCATGTAGCTTTTTTCCCCCTACCTTTTGGATTACCTCCTCAAGTCAGATTTCCAGAAGCAGAATTACTGGATCAAAGGATTTTGTTTGTTCGTTTCAATACATATTGTCATTCTCCCTTTTTAAAAGGTTTTTATGGATAAAGTTCTCAAAGTAAATATACTCATAATCCTCTTTACTGTATCCCAAATCCATAAGAATGAGAGATAATATATTAAGATATATATTTATACACTACTCTCAAAACACAAGAGAAAAATCTCAGTGGCTCAAAACACAGAGTAAAGCTTAAACAATAAGGGAACTGTTAAGTCACAGGAACCGAAGATGGGACTGGAGCCAGGCAGGCAGAAATGGAGTTAAATACCTCCTAGAAAAAGCTGGAATACACCTTCTGTAACAAGAACCTGAGCTGGACTTCCCACTCAAGAACAGTGGGTGATATCGCTCCATCCATGCATCTAGAATTGTGGCAGAAACACACTACTTCCTCAGGGCCAGTGTCCATAGCACAGTCCCCTTCTGGTCTGTACCATGTGAATTGTAGGGAATTGTCCCTCCAGAAATGGGGAGCTCTGAGCTGAACTACAAATACATGACATCGGTTGAGTCTGGTCAATCCATGAGACCAAGGCTAAGGCAGCTAAGAAATTACCTCACAGACAAGGGAGATATAGGAGAAAATTCCCACACAATATGAGATTTCCAGGAAAAGTTTAAAAACACATTTAGCACAATGAAGAGTAGTCACAAAAGAAAGATTTATATCCTAAGGTGACAGAGATACAAGCACCTGACAAGAAGTTTGAAATGAATCTGTCTGAAATCTTCAAAGAAATAAAACAAGGTAACATTAATAAAATCAATAAGATATTCTAAAACTGGAATAGGTAAATAATGAAAAGAGCATAAAAAAAATTATCCACCCTCAAACTTAAAAACAAAACCAGCCCTTAAAAGAACTGTACTTCACTACATTGACAGAAGAGGGTGATCTTGAATTAGGAATGGCAAATTACTCTATATCCATGACATGAAATGAAGCTCCATAAATCCACACAAAGCTACTCCAAGGGGAAGAAAACAATTAGGATAAAAACACCTCAGCTGAAGAAAATTTTTACCAAAAACAACCACAGAGCAACCACAAAACACAAAATTCCAAATGGAATTAATATCCTCAAACAAGCATCTGAAAATATGAAAAATCACCTTAAATCAGAAATTTAAAATCCAAGAA
Source organism: Mirounga angustirostris (assembly GCF_029215605.1). NCBI lineage: Eukaryota > Metazoa > Chordata > Mammalia > Carnivora > Phocidae > Mirounga > Mirounga angustirostris. Next base: position 121,970,094 of record NW_026991714.1, read on the forward strand.
CAGAAATTGACAGAGTGGTAGATAGATAGATAGATAGATAGATCGATCCATCAAAGTCAGGAAAGAAAAGACAAAATCATCTTAGGAATGAAAGCTCCGTGTACCCAATGGAGAATAGATTCAAATGAAGTTTTAACAGAGTATCGAGGAAGATAAACAAGAGAAACAAAATAAAGAAAGAAGTAAAAAGATTCAGAGAGAAAGTGGTTGAAACGGAAGACAAAGAAAATTAAGGATATAGATCATCCCAACCCCTGAAGAAGACATATGAAACACTGGAATATAACTTATATTTAAACCTACAATCCAAAATGGAGAGATATACCATGTTCATGTACTGGAAGATTCAATATTATTAAGATGTCAGTGTTCCCCAGACTGAACTATAGACTTGTCTATGAAAAACTCCTTGTTTCTCCTTTCTTCTCACACTTAACAACTCTTCTGACAGTGTTGGGTAGTAGAAGTGTGGATTTGTTCCTATACCCACCAACTCTCCAATACCAGCTGAGTGTCCTATAGTTCAACTCAGTTCTGCACTGTCTACTTGGAGTTAGCATTAGATCCCACAATTTAAGGGCTCAGTACCACAAGACTGTCCCCACTTCTGATGCCTATTTTAAGTCCCAGGTTATCTCTTATACTTCTGACCAACAACCTGCTATAATTCAGGGTTCCTGTGATTCCCTCCTCAGGTCTGATAACTTGCTGGAACAGGTCATGGAAGTCAGGTAAACACTTACTATGTTTAGTATATAATAAAAGATATGATAAAAGACACAGATGAACATCCAGGTGAAGAGATACATGGGGAAAAGTCTGGAAGTGTCCCATATGTAGGAACTTCTGTCTCTGTGGAGTTGGAGTGTACCACCATCCCAGTACATGGATGTGTTCACCAACCCAGAAACTCCCCAAACCCTATACTTTTGGGATTTTATGGAGGTTGTATTGTGTAGGTATGACTGATCATTAACTTAATCTCTAGCTCCTCCCCATTCCTCAAAGAATAGGGGGTGGGGCTGAAAGTTCAAAGCTTCTCATTGTGGCTACATATTTCTGGTGACCAGCATGCATCCCAAAGCCATCCAGGAACCCACGAAGAGTCACCTCACAAAAAACATTCTTATCAGGGCACTGGGTGGCTCAGTCAGTCAAGTAGTTAAGCATCTGCCTTTGGCTCAGGTCATGATCCTGGAGCTCTGGGATGGAGCAGCATCGGGCTCCCTGCTCAGGGGGAGTCTGCTTCTCCCTCTCCCTCTGCTCCTCCCCCCCTGCCCCGCTCGTGCTCGCTCTCTCTCAAATAAATAAATAAAATATTTTAAAAACAAAACAAAACAACATTCCTACCACCTGGGGAATCCCAAGGGATTTAGGGGCTCTTTGCTAGGAACCAAGATCAAAGACTAAATGTTAGAACAGAAGATGCTACTACTTGTGCTCTCAGCACTTAAGAAATTACAAGGGTATTAGGACCTCTGTGCCAGGAACCAGGGACAGAAACATACTTTTTTTTTCTATTATTTCACAAGACTCAGTATTGTTAAAATATCAGTTCTCCCCAAATTGAACTATAGACTCAATCCCAATCAAAATCTCAATAAACTTTACTGTAGGAATTGATAAGCTGTTTCTAAAACTTATACAGAAATGCAAAAACCTAGAAGAGCCAAAACAATCTTGAAAGAAAAGAACAAAGTTGGAGGACTTAAAATACTTGATTTTGAGACTTACTATAAAATGAGCCATAATCAAGAAGAGTGGCATTCAATGGGAATCACCTCATACCTGTTAGAATGGCCATAATCAAAAAGATAGGAGATAACACATGCTAGCATGGATGTGAAGAAAAGGAAACCCTTGTGCACTGTTGGTGGGGATATAAATTGGTGCAGCCAGTATGGGAAAATAGTATGGAGGTCCTCAAAAAAAAAAAAAAGAAAGAAAGAAAGAAAGAGAGAGAGAGAGAGAGAACTACCATATGATCTAGCAATTTTACTCCTGGGAATATATTCAAAGGAAACAAAAACACTAATTTGAAAAGATATGTGCATTCCCCATGTTCATAGCAGCATTATTCACAATAGCCAAGACATGAAAACAGCCTAAGTGTCCACTGATAGGTGAATGGATAGTTGTGGTATATATACCCATATGATGGAATATTATGTAACCATTAAAAAAGAGGACATTCTATCATTTATAACATGGATGGACTTAGCATTACCCTAAGTGAAATAAGTCAGACAGAGACAAACAACTACTGTAAGATCTCATTTATATAGAAATCAGATTTGTGGGGGTGCGGAAAGGGGGATTTGGAGGAAGATTGTCAAAAGGTACAAACTTCCAGTCAAAAGGTAAATACTAGAGATGTCATGTACAACACGATGGCCATAGTCAACACTGCTAGATGATATATAGGAAAGTAGTTAAGAGAGTAGATCCTAAGAGTTCTCATCACAGGGAGAAATTTTTTCCCTTTCTTTTTATTCTATCTATATGAGATGATGGATGTTAACTTACTGTGATAATCATTTCATGATATATGTAAATTAACCATCATACTGTATACCTGAACTTTATGCAATGATGTATGTCAATTATTTCTTAATAAAACTGGGGGGAAAACTGCTTTTAAAAAAGGAAAGAAACAGTGTACTGGGGGGCACCTGGGTGGCTCAGTCATTAAGCATCTACCTTTGGCTCAGGTCATGATCCCAGGGTCCTGGGATCGAGCCCCACATCGAGCCCCACATCGGACTCCCTGCTCAGCAGGAGGCCTGCTTCTCCCTCTCCCACTCCCCCTGCTTTGTTCCTGCTCTCGCTATCTCCCTCTCTGTGTCAAATAAATAAAATCTTAAAAAAAAAAAAAAAGAAACAGTGTACTGGCATAAGACTTGACATATAGATTAGTGGAAAAGACTAGAAAGTCTTAAAGTAGACCCACACATATATGGTCAATTGAAGATATTGAAGACAATTGAAATAATTGTCTTTTCAATAAATGGTGCTAGAACAACTGAAAATCCATATAAAAAATGAACCTCAACTATTACTTTATATTATGCATAAAAATTTATTTAAGATGAATCATAAATCTAAACATAATATTTAAAAATATAAACCTTGTAGAAGAAAATATAGTAGAAAATATCTGTGACCCTGGGATAAGCAAAGATTTCTTAGATTGGGCATAAAAAGCACAAAATATAAAAGGGAATTGATAAATAAGGCTTCATTAAAATTATAAACTGCTCTTTCAAATACACCATTGAAAAAGAAATAGACAAGCCATGTAATGGGATAAAATATTCATATATATATATATATATAGGACCAAAGAATTATAGCCAGAATATATAAAGAACTCTTATAACTCAATAATGAGAAGATAGATTACTTCATTTTAAAAACTAGAAAGGAAGGAAGATTGGGAAGGAAGAATCTCTGGCAAGCTGATGTGGAGTCCTCAAACCAAAGTCAGGGTCCTCTTGATAGAATAGGCTCACCTTAGTCCCTCTGCCATGCTCAGTAATTGGAAGGAGCAGCCCTGGGAAGCAGGTCTCTACACAATGGTGGCAGTGGATCTAGAGAGGCAGAGGTTGTGGCCAGCTAGGGAATTTTGCTCTTCACAGTAGAAAATAAAGGTGGTACATTTTCATGGCCAACCCATCCTCTTTCTCTCCTTTAGATTCTTCTTGGCCTTTGATCTCCCAAGTATTATTTTTCTCTGAGCCTCTATTCCTCCTCTGTAAAATCACAGAGATGGTACCAAACTTTATGCATTTTCCTAACATCTGACAAAGATGAGGAACTCCAGCTCTCCAAGAGGCCCCCATGAAATTTTGCAACAGAACAATACTATTCTCACTATACCTAGGGCCCATCCCTTTTCTCTAGCCCCAGAGCCCCTAGCATGGTGTGTACCCATCCATCTCAGGGAATTCTGTCCCATTCCTACACTGTAATAAGATGCTAGAATGTAGAAAATCCCACATTACACCATTAGCCAATTCCATGTGTGTGTTTCTCTCACAGTTTTAAGCAGCTTTTAAATGTTTAAAGCATCTTTTTTTTTTTTTGGAAAACCTGGTGATTCTATCATAAACAATTTTCTGAAGATTCCTCTGGCCCACATGCACTGTTAAACTTTGAAGTTGCTATGGGAACCAGTGTTTTTTAAATAAATTACTTATGTAAAGGAAAAAGAGACTTTGATGCCTATCTCAAAGAAAAACAAATGAGGCATTGGAAGATATTTTTAAAAAATTAAAAACCTGAACACATTAATAACAAGAAGAGCTTTTCATTCTTTACTTAAATTGTACAAATGGAAAGCTTGCAGAAATTCTGCTATGTGGGGAATTAGTCAATTATGTACTTCTATGAACAAAGTCAATTAGTATTTGTTGAATGAATGAATGAAGAATGGGAGACAAGGTAACCCTGAGACAGTGTTGGATAAACTGGTCATGCTTTACTACTCACTTGGGTTATGGGAATTAGAGGGGTTCGTCACCCCATGATTAACCACTAATCCCAGCTTTTCATCAGTTCTGTCCTTTAAACCTTGAGAGATTTCACTATGAATCACACATTCATTTTTCAGAAACCTATTTTCTGGGCTGTAGGCATTTAAAAGTTGGTGTCTACAAAAATGTCATACTATAAACCAGCTCAAGAAAGCCAATGATAATATATGACTGTAGGCCAGAGGCTTCCTGCCACACAAATTTACCCACTATAACCAGGTATTAAAATCTCTCAAGTATAAAACAAAATCACATTAATTTTTAATGTCCATATTTGAATGACTGGAACCACTGGGATCATTGCTAAATCTCAGAGGCTGTAGTGGACACAGGGATGGCGAATCCTAGGTCACCCTACAGGGAAGGATTTTTCCAGCTACTGGGACTATTGTCCACAAAGAAACTTCAGTTGTCAGCATCTTCAGGGTCGGCCTCAGCTACAGAGAGATGCCTTGCCTATGGCCATAGCTTTCCTGGGACAGCTTATACCCCAGAATGTATGGAAGCCGGGGTAGAAAGTCCCAGCCATTTCAACCCAATGTGGAACAACTTGGGTGCTTTTGGTTGCCTGTAGGGTTCTTTGAGGCTGTTGGGCCTACATCTCAGTTCACCTTCTTTCTCAATCCAGTACAGCTTTCTTTTCCCCCTCCTGAGTGTGTTGATCTCAAAGGCACTTCCTAGTAAAAACCCTGCACACTAAACTCCATCTCACAGTCTGCTTGCCAGAGGACCCAACCTCAAAAATTCCTCCTATCCCCTGCCAATTGCATTGCCAAATAAAATATTGCCCAATGAAATGTAAATTTCAGATAAACAATGGATAATTTTTTTAAAGGACTTTATTTATTTATTTGTCAGAGAGAGAGAGCACAAGCAGGGAGAACGGCAGGCAGAGGGAGAAGCAGGCTCCCTGTTGAGCAGGGAACCCAATGCGGGACTCGATCCCACGACCCTAGGACCATGACCTGAGCCGAAGGCAGACGCTTAACCAACTGAGCCACCCAGGCATCCCTGGATAATTTTTTAGAATAAATATGTCCCAAATATTTTTATGGCTTATGGCTCTACTCCCTTGTATGCCTAGTATGGTACTCTGCTTAAGTAAATGCTTGCTGGATGAATGAGAATGTTAGGACCCTGTCTTTTTTTTTTTTTTTTTTAAGATTTTATTTATTTATTTGACAGAGAGAGAGACAGTGAGAGAGGGAACACAAGGGGGGGAGCGGGAGAGGGAGAAGCAGGCTTCCCGCCTAGCAGGGAGCGCGATGGGGCTCGATCCCAGGATCCTGGGATCATGACCTGAGCCGAAGGCAGACGCTTAACAACTGAACCACCCAGGCGCCCCTAGGACCCTCTCTTAAAACAGTGCCCTGTCACACAAGGAAGAAGGCAGAGGTAGACAATAGTCCCCTACTTTCCATTACGCAAGTGTTTCTCAAAATGTCCACAGGTAAACAACATCCCAATGACCTGGAGGTGCTGGTTACAAATACAGATTCCCAGGCCTCACCCAATTAACTGAATAAGGATCTCTGTGGCTGATCCCTAGAAATCTGCATTTGTAGCAGGCTACCTGGGTGATTCTTCTGCCTCCTAAAGTTTGAGAACCTTCAACACTGAGAATGGTGACCTTGAACTAGAAAGACCAGTTTCATCTAAATTGAGATGGTCTTTCTGTGGTCACCAAAGAACTGGGGAGAGGAGGGGACTAGCCCTGTCTCTTTCCCACTTGTCTACTTGCTGTCCCTTTCCTCTTGAGTCTCCTTTAGATGGAAAGTAAGTTCTTGGACCAGGCTGATCACAAACTCTGGGAGAAATGGCTTATACGGATACCGATTTATTTATTCAACATAGTACTGGAAGTCCTAGCCACGGCAATCAGACAAAAAGAAAGAAATAAAAAGCATCCCACCGGTAAGGAAGAAGTAAAACTTTCACTATCTGCAGATGACATGATACTATTTTTCTGAAAACCCTAAAGACTCCACCAAAAAACTACTAGAGCTGATAAATGAATTCAGTAAAACCACATGATATAAAATTAATACACAGAAGTCTGTTGCATATCTACACACTGATAATGAAGTAGCAGAAAGAGAAATTTAAAAAACAATCCCATTTACAATTGTACCAAAAATAATAAAATACCTAGGAATAAACTTAACCAATGAGGTAAAAGACCTGTACTCCAAAAACTATTTTTAAAAAATACCGATATACTGGGCGCCTGGGTGGCTCAGTCATTAAGCGTCTGCCTTCGGCTCGGGTCATGATCCCAGGGTCCTGGGATCGAGTCCCACATCGGGCTCCCTGCTCGGCAGGAAGCCTGCTTCTCGCTCTCCCACTCCCCCTGCTTGTGTTCCTGCTCTCGCTGTCTCTCTCTCTGTCAAGTAAATAAATAAAATCTTTAAAAAAAAAAAAATACTGATATACTAAATCAGAGACTCTGAGAGTAGTATGTAGAGCATACAGGGCCTCACAGAAGCCAGAGTGACTGGGATAGGCTTTAGGGAAGAGATGGCTTTGAATGGTAGGCAGTGTTCACATGGGCAGATTGGAGAGGTTTGAGCATTCTAGAATTCTAGAATCTTATAAGCAGGAGAAGCATGACAGGGGAGACATTTATTGTTAGAATGCTCCTGGAAATCAGAATCTGGGTGGCAGGTTCGGGAACATTCCTTCCTAGATAAAACACACAGTGTCATGTTTCTGCTGCCAGATGCCCCCCTGGAAATAAGCAGAGAAATCTTCCTTTGGGGTTTGATCAGATCTCAAATGGGTCAACACAATGCACCAAATGCTCGTCCACCGGGAGTTCACAGATTGGTGCCCCAGTTGGCTGGACACTGAGTTCTAAAAGCCCCCATTAATGTTTATATCTTTGGCAGAGTCCTCCTTACACAAAACTCTACTCTCTTCCCCACAGGATGAAGGTAGATGGGTGAGGGAGTGGTTTTCCCCAGATACCAAACGATACCACAAAATTTTCCTCTCCCCATCTCTATTTTATCAAGTAAGGAACAATAAGATTCACAGGTAAGAGCCATCTATACGTTTGGGGTTTGTGAAAGGTGGTTTGGGGCTGATGAAAAAGATGTCACCTCCGTGGAGGGGTGAGGTGAGGGTTGTCACTCTCTGTACACACTTGGCTAGAGCAGCAAGTGCGTGTTAGGGAAGAATAAAAATCAGACTGGAAAATTGACAGCAGTTTGCCAGCCATGGTATGCTAAGAGTTACCGTTTATCTTCTCAGCACATCTTTATAGACTCATTTTATTCTTGTCATTCCAGTCTTAGCTCACATGTCACCTCCCTCAGAGAGGCCATCCTTAAGCACCCATTCTAAAATCCCTCCCTCCCTACTCTGTCACTCCATCACATCACACTGCTTTATTCTGTTTAGAGTACTACTCTTATAAAATTATGTTGCTCATTTACTTATTTTCCCGCTTGTTATCTTTGCCCTCACTAGAACGTAAATTCCATAGGGACCGGGTCTATCTCTGTTTTGTTCACAGCTGCAGTCCCCTGCTTCACATTATTCCTAGCATTTAGTAAGTACTTGATAAAATATGTGTTGAATGGGGCGCCTGGGTGGCTCAGTTGGTTAAGCAACTGCCTTCCACTCAGGTCATGATCCTGGAGTCCCGGTATCGAGTCCCGCATCGGGCTCCCTGCTCAGCGAGAAGCCTGCTTCTCCCTCTGACCCTCCCCCCTCTCATGTACTCTCTCTCATTCTCGCTCTCTCAAATAAATAAATAAATCTTTAAAAAAATATATGTGTTGAATGAATGAGTGAACTTACATTTTCTTTTCATTAAACATCATGAATATTTGTTAATCCATACCAGAAACACAAGCATAAATGCCATAATGCTAGAAGCATCGGTACCACAGGGGCCCATAGCTTGCACTGTTCCTCAGAATCCATGTGGACTCTTTTGCAAATCCTGCACTACATATGAAAAGTCACTGACAAGGTCAATGAAGAAAAAAACAAAAGTTGAGAATTTGCAGGTCTTTCTCAAGTGGTAGCACAGGGTTTTCTGATTTGACATTTAAGGGAAAATCAGCAAGTCAGTCTACATCCAACACAAATCCAAGAGTTGAAAGGTAATAATTACTCACGAACATTACATTTTAAAACCTTTAGCATGAAAAACCTTTAGACAGATGGATGTATTTCACTTAAATTTTATCTCAGAAAAAATTAGACTTAACTGAGCCTTTCTAATGAATAAAAATTTATTTTAACACTAAATAAAACTTGCCACAAGCTGCATATCCAATGGAGTATTTGTCAAAATTTAGGTGGAGAAGAATCAAATTCAATTAATCATCAAGAATTCAGAGTTGAATCAAGGATAGAAGAACAGGAAGAATGTTAAAAGCTGTCACATGTTAATGAAGTCTGCAAACCACTTCTCAATATGTAAGATTATAATATTCAAAATTTTAGTTATCTGAGTCTCTGGGTTTAATTCTCCTATGTTTTGAATGCCACAAAAGTTCATTTCTTCAGATCTGCAAAGAGCACAGTTTTTCTAAAAATAGGCAAATAGAATCTGTAAATCCTTTACCCTTCTGAAGTCTAAGTATTTATAATTATGCCCTGCTTTTCAAAAGGAGGCAAGTACATTATCTGTGCCTTTTAAAGAAATGTTAGGGAATTTGGTTAAGTTTGTCAAATTTATAAGATGATTGACTAGCTTAACGTGGGCTATTTGGGCTTCTGTTAGTGATTTTGAACCTTCTGCCTTCATCTATTCATTCCCTTCTAATGTTATTTGAGTTATGGGTCTATGTCCATCATGAATAATGTGCCTCTAGTTCAGAATGTCTGTGTTCCTAGCGGAACCTTGCATAATTCATTCATTCAACAAGTATTTGTAAGTGCCTGCCTACCGCAGAAACAACAGTAAACGAACACATCTGCCTTCTTGGAACTTGCATTTTAGTGATGAAGACAAACAATAAGATAAATTAGTTAAATAAGTACTCTGGTAGATTGTGATGGGTGCTAAGAAGAAAGCTAAGTAGAGGAATGTCCACAGGAAATCTGTGTATGGGAGGGGGCGGGGGTGGAGTGGGCTTTTAAATAGCATAGCCAGAAAAGGCCTCAAGGAGAAAAGACATCATTTGAGTCAAGATGGGAAGGAAGGGGGGCATGCCAGGTAGATAGAGAGCACTCATGTACTGAGTAACTGAACCACAGTCAATTGATTCCTCAGCTCTCAGTCTGTTTGGGATGTCTCCTCCATGTGGGAGCTGATGTGTTTACACTGTAGATGGTTTGTCCCTTCTCATAACTCTTGAATGGTGTCCTTATCCACAGCCTATAAATAGCAATCCCAAATGCAGCTGATGTACATATCCATGTCCTCAAGAATAAACAGCTCTACACTGTCAGAAATTGGCTGGATATGTAAGGGTTAACACAGTAGCCTGGACTGGTGACAGGTAAGCAGCAAACCTGAGGCTGTTTGGATATGGAATAGTACTATGCGTAAGTTGAGATGAAATGGAAGTAATCAAAGAACTCTAAAGAGAAAGCAAAAGACAGAGAGGTGTTGCTCTCGGGAGTTAAGGTTTACATGTAAACCGCAAACAAACTCTACGTTATAAACTAGTTTCCTATCTCTGACGTGTAAATGTGTGGACTTTCCTCCACACTTATCTACTGGTCATACCCAAAAGGCATGTTGTTCTTGGCAAACTACTGCCCCCAAGGAACTTCATGCTCTTTTAGCTCTCCGTGCCTTTGCAGGTAGGTATTCCTGACCTTTAGCCTGCTGTTCATTCTTCCAGGACTCAACTCAAAATTTCACCTTATCTGTCAAAACCCACTGAGCTGTAACCATTAAGATGGGTGCATATCACTGTAGGTAAATTATACCTCACACACAAACAAAAAGTGAAAGAAAAAACCCTCATCTCCTCTGAGTATTCCTAGCACAACCTCCCATCCTTGTCCCCCAACTCAGCAGGGATGGCTATCAAGACCAGCAGTTCCAGAGTCTGGGGGCAAGCTTCCTAGAGAGCCAAGGGGCCAAAGCAAGGGATGTTAGTGTATCTGGTAGCAATCCAGGTAGATTATTACCTTTTTTGCCCTTTCTACATTCCACATTCCTCCTCCTTTTTCAACAGTAGACAGATAATTACAGCTTCCTGGGCTTCTGTGCACTATTGAATTACTAATTTTAATATGTCCTCCAGCCTTGCTAAGTTCTGGGATTCAAACTTTGCATCATAGTTCTGACGTGTCCTATCCATCCATCCACCCATCTGTCCACCCATCCATCTTGTAAATGTTTATAGCATAGTTCTGAACTCCCATTGCCTAGGTTGAAATTGTGGCTTCTGCACTTACTGAATAACTTTGGATAAGTTACTTAACTTCTCTGAACCTCAGCTGACTTATCAGTAGAATGGGATAGGGATAGTCTTTATTTCTGAGAGTTACTGGGAGAATGAAATGGGTTAATGCATATAAAATGTATAGATGGTACCCAGCACAGAGTGAGCACTCAAAAATTGACAGTGAGCATTCATTCATGAATTATTCACTGAGTATCTACCATATGCCAGAACTGAATTTGATACTATGGAAAGAAACAATAAATAAGACAGGAACCCTAACCTTAAAAACTGAATTTATGAGGGAAGATTCACAGGCAGACAGACAGACAAATACAACTGAATGGACTGATCCTATGATGCGGCAAGCCCTAGGGGCCATGAGAACCCAAAGAAAGTGTCCCCAGCTGTCACTGGGAGACAAGTCAGTGAAGGCTTCCCAGAGGTGGAGTTAGTTGAACCAAGTCCTACAATTCTGGCCTCTTCTGTTTTTTCCCCTCAGGTTCAGCATCACCCAGACATCTTTGTTTCTGACCCCAAATTCTCTGACTGATGTGCTGGACTAACATCCAGACTTTGGCATTCTTGTTTCTGGTTGGTGTCCTGCACCCCTGTGACTCTAAGAGGACCCAAGCCTCTTCCCCCAAGGGTAGGCAAATAAGAACAACAACAGTGCTAGTAATATGATAACTAATGCTCAAGTTCCCATTTTATTCAGAATAAAAGCAAAAGCCCTTCTAAAGGCTTCTAAGGCCCTATATCATCTGCCCCCATCATGTCTCCGACCTCTCTATCATGTTCTTCCTTCTTTGTTCAGCTCCAGGCAGACCTTTTGCTGCTCCTTGAACATACCAGGCACACTACCACCTCAGGGCCTTTGAACTGTCTCTAACCTCTGTCCAAAGTATCTTCCCTCTACATCTGCAAGGCTCATTCTCTCTCTCACCTTCAAGTCTTTACCCACATATCAACTTCTCAACAGACCACCCTATCTAAAATGCAAACCCTGCCTCCCAGCACTTCCAAGTTCCCTTTACTTTGAGCTCTATTGTTTTTCTAAAGCACCTATCACGTTTTCTCATTCTCCATAATGTACTTATTTACTGTGTTCATTATCTCTTTACTCCACTACCTTGTAAGCCTCAGAAGAAGAAGCATATTTACCTGTTTTATTCACTAAATAGCCTGTGTCAGTGGTTAGCACATTGTGGGTGCTCCATATATTAAATGAGAGAATATTCAGGCACCTGGGTGGTTCAGTAGGTTAAGCGTCTGCCTTCAGCTCAGGTCATGATCCCAAGGTCCTGGGATCGAGTCCCACACTGGGCTCCCTGCTCTGCAGGGAGTCTGTTTCTCCCTCTGCCCCTCCTCCTGCTCGTTCTCTCAACCTCTCTCTCAAATAAATAAATAAATAAATAAATAAATAAATAAATAAATAAATAAATAAATAAATAAAGAGGATATTTGCATTAGCAGCCTAAGGGAAAGTTTATGAGGCCCCACAAGTTAGAAAGCACAGAACTACCTCTCTGCCTTTTAATTATTAAGCTGCACAAGTGTAAAAAAACTCAATCTGATTTTACCCTTCAGTCAACAAAGAAATAAAGGTCCTTGAACTTGCTTAATGAGTTCATGAGAATGACTGCTAATTAATGTGAAGCAGCTACTTGCTCTGCCAAGTTAGCCACTACGATCACTTGAAGAGCCCGTTGGAAGTGGAACAGGTCTCTCTCTGGCTCCCTGTGTATGTGCCCAGCTGTCTGTGCAAGCCCAGAGGGGTACTGAAAGTGGAAGGAGAGCTGAGACAGCTTCTACCTCAGTGTCTTTGACAGTTCCTGGTTGTTCTAGCCTAGAGGGAGCCTGGGACTTTCCCAGACTGGGATCCTTAGCCTGGACCTTGGTTTGTTAGATTCCTCAAAGGCTGATCCTAGACCTATTTAATTAGAACCAAACTCTGTGATTTCATGCATGCTCATGGGAAAACTGGGTCTGAAACATGCTGGAGTCTTCTCTAGCCTGGCTTTTCCTGGCAGAATAGCACTCAATCTCTCTTTTTACAGAAACTGATGTTCTGGACACAAATCCAGAACAGATAGCACCGGTCAGACTGGGTCTGAATCCAGCTGGTCCACTTACTGGCTAATTGACTTTGAACGTGTGTTTCAACGTTTTGACAATACTGAATTTTACTTGAGCCCCAAGAACACATTGAGGGTTAAGAAGTCCCCCCACCCTTTTGTACTTCAAAATCCTTTCACCCTTTTCTGTATTCCAGAAACAGCTAATCTCACAAAGGACAACCCTGACCTCCCAGATTCCAAGACAAGACTTGCTTCCACCCTTCCCCAAACTCCCCTAGATTCATTCCCTTGTTTACCTGCTTCTATAAAACCCCAGGCCTCCTTCCCTTTCACTGAGATAGTCCTAGTAATGAACCTTCTCCCTAGTGCAATAGCCTGAATAAAACTATCTCCTTAATTGTCCAGTGCATTTTGTCTTTCACACTTTTGAGTCTCAGTTCCCCCATCTGTTATTTTTAAAATTTTATCCTTCATTTTATTTTTATGTCATTTTAAAATTCTCTATAAGTATTTTCATAATTTGCAAAAATTAAGTAACACATTACTTTAGCATTTTTATAGAACTCTATGGTGATATATATAGATATATATATATTTTTTAAAGATTTTATTTATTTATTTGAGAAAGACAGAGATAGTGAGAGCAGGAACACAAGCAGCACGAGTGGGAGAGGGAGAAGCAGGCCTCCCGCTGAGCAGGGAGCCCGATGTGGGACTCGATCCCAGGAGCCTGGGATCATGACCTGAGCCGAAGGCAGATGCTTAACGACTGAGCCACCCAGGCGCCCATGATATATATTTTTTTAAAGTAGGCTCCACACCCATTGTGGGGCTTGAACTCATGACCCTGAGATCATGCTCCACCAACTGAGCTAGCCAGGTGCCCCTAGTGATTTTTGGTATATGAGATGACTATGGTAAAGGTTTCCAGTCCAAATGCAAATGCTAGTGGTGCTTTTCGGTTTATTCCTTTTGAAAAAGAAAGTTTGTCCCACAGCTTTCTCAAAATATGAACAAAATGTACTGAATCGAGTGAACCACCTGTAAAATGCTCTCCCAACATTTCTTCCATATTATTTATTTCTACATTATATAAGTGTATTGCTATAGTAACATATAATGTACATTATGTAGTACACAGGCATTTTTAAGCATGAAGTAAAAATAGAAATAGACATGTGATAGTCTCTCCTGATATCCCCATGGGTTGTCTTGTGTAGTCCTGAAGGACATACAGCAGACTTTAGAGACCATTGCCTTAGAAAACTAAACAGTCAAATAATTTAGGGTTTTACATTTATTTACATTCTGTATTCCTTTCCATTATTTAAAAAAAATAGATTTGGAAGTAAATAGTAAAAAGAAAATGAGAACTAAATTTTTGCATGACTTTGGTGGTAGATTTTACACTCTTTTTTTGAAGATTATGTTTACTATTCTGGTTTGAAATTTGGTATTTGCTGCTTAAAATTATGTTTCACGGAATTGTTGGGGAGGAAGAAATTTTCCGCTATTCAAGATTCTTCTAGCCGAACCAAACTTACCTACAGTGAATCCAGACAGACATGAAATTTCCAAGAAAGGCAACATGAGGCTTATATGTCATTCTGAGCTAAGGCGAGGGGTAGGGGTCTAGGGATAGATAGGGGAGGAAGACCATTAGAAGAAAGGTGAAAGATGTTTGGTAAACAAAGGTTGCTCTGTTATGCAAATAAGTTTGTTAGATAAAGAGGAATTTCTGTTAATAACTCTCCCTAGTACAAGCTCTCCTTTCCAACGTAAATTTAAGCAGTTGAGGGGAGTAAAGAGCTTTTCCTGAATCTGCTGGGTTTTGATTGCTTTTAACTCAAGATATTTTTCATTACAAAATAGCCCACCTTGGAGCTGCCAGTCCTTAGCCCCTACAGTTGCCTCCTTTGGAACTTCCCACATGAAAAGTTGAGTTGATAGGTTGTTCCCTCTTGTTGAACCAGTCTCTTAGTCCTGACAATAGGTCAATTCAGTTAAACTCATTTCAGGAGGCAGTGATGCAGGTGTGTTCTCAAAGTTAGGCCAATGGTTCAAGTAATCATGTATTAAATAAGAGGCATTTCTCCTAAGACTGCTGGAAACTCTATAAGCAGGGTAACAGACTGATATTTCCAAGGGGCTTTATTGGCTCCATAAAGTCAACCATAGTTCCTTAAAACATTCTGGTTATATCTGAGTCTATGCATGTCTCTCTCAAGTATGACATTCCAGTCAAAGCTTTGGTATTATGACCAATGTTTCCAACTGTGTCCCAATTCAGTATTATGATCTTAAGGTTATCAGAAGCCTGTACTCAAGAGTTCTTTCCATGAGTCTCACTGAAGATGAAACACAGTTGCAGGAAGTTTTCGTAGAAGCATCTGAGTAAAAGTATAACTGTTACAGGATTTCTTTTCCTTTAGTGCCCACGTTCTTGGTCACACCTCTTCAAAGAATGAAGAGGTAGACAAGCGTGTTGGGTGGCAAAGCAAATTTTATTGAGTGATAGTAAAGTTTATTGAGAGATAGTGCAAAGCTCCCAAAGAGGGAGGGGACCCAAAAGGATTGCCCTCAATTTCCCCATCTGTTAAAAGGAGATCATCATAACTACTTCCTAGGGATGGTTGTGAGAATTAAATGAAATAATGTGTGAAGTGTAGTGAGTCCTCAATAAATATTTTGATGGAATTATTATTCCCACTGTTAATTCTCTCCAGCCTGGTCCTACCAGTCCTTGGTCTTTAGGGTTTCCTGAGCTGATAAATGTCTGATAGATGGTCTTAGTAACTTAAAACTTGCTATTACTACACAATTTCTGTTAATGACAGCATTTTTCTAGAAGCTTTTGAAGGGTTTAGTCACATGTAGCGGTACTCAGCCTCTATCAACCACCAGACACATCCTAAGAGTATGTCCTAAATGCTGTCTGAAAACAGCATTTCAGTGCTCCTTCCGCATACCAGAAATGGAGTTCTGAACCACTTCCCCAACCCGCCCCAGACTGTTCTCCAAGATCTGGCCTTGCTTCTCCCTTCACATTTGATTCTTGGTGGGTTTTCCTGTGATGAGTGTTGCTTCTTACCTATTCAGCTACATGTCTCTGTGTCCTAATGGGAATAGGTGGGGGGGCTACTTTAGCTCTGGGGAGAGCTAAGGCTAATCACTCCCTCACTGTGCTTCTGCAGAACTTTGCCAGTAGTTGGAATTGGAATCCCCCCCAGGGACCAGGACCAGGGACTTTTTAATACTCCTTTTTTAAAGATTTACTTATTTATTTATTTTTGAGAGAGAGAGAGAGAGCACAAGAGCGCATGAGCGGTGGGGAGGGGAAGAGGGAGAAGCAGACTCCTTGCTGAGCAAGGAGCCCATGCGGACTGATTCCCAGGACCCTGGGATCATGACCTGAGCTGAAGGCAGACACTTAACCAACTGAGACACCCAGGTGCCCCCCCCCCCCCTTTTTAAAGATTTTTTTCATTTATTTACCTTTTGAATACTCCTGATACCCAGGTGGCAACTCAGACCAACTAAATCATGGCCTCTGGGTATGGGACCATGGCACTGGTGTTTTTAAAAAGGTCCCTAGATGTTTCTATGTGCAGCGAAGATTGAGAACCATTGTTATACAGACTTCTATGGTATCAAACACCCTCTAGTATAATTTACCTTTCTGCCTTCCCTGATAAACCAAAGTTCTTAATCTGCAGTCCATGGACTTTTACAGGGATGATCAGGGATCTGCGACCCAGAAAACATTTAGAATCATTCATCCCTAGTCCAGGAGCTCCTTGGAAACAAGGCTTGTAGCTTATCCATTATTGAAACCTCTGTGCTAACCCCTGCTCACTCAATTAATATGGCATTTATGCAGTGATAAATCGGATACTGGGGATAGCATCTCAGTAGGAATTGCCCAGAAATTCTTTTGAGGAAAGAAGATGAGAATTAGGTTAAAGAATAATCTCATAGCTTCACATGCATAGAATAAGGGTGGAGTTATATATAGATATATATATTTCAGTATTTGGTCATATATATGTAGGAGAAGAAAAATCTTTTTCCCTCTGCCTTCCTAGATTTAATATCTGGGGCCCATTAATCAAACTGATAAAAGAGTCATAAGAGAAAAAACAGTTTTACTTACATACCCATGCATGGGAGTTCACGAAGAAAAACATGGCTCAAGGAAGCAGCCAGATGATTGACAATTACATACCATCATAGGCCAGACAAAGGAAAGTTTTGGGGCTTCTGGTCAGGAGAGCCAGGTTATGGGAAGGGGAGGGGAAGAAATTTATGACAAATAAGGGTTGTTGTGTTACACTGATAAAAGCCTCCTGGAAGATAAAGGTTATCTCTGAGAGTAGCTCTCTTCCTGATATGGAGACACCTTTATGTGGAAATTTCCTTTATAAGTGTAAATTTCCTTTATAAAAGGAGAAACGTATACTCTATTTTTAGGTAGTTAGGGGGAGGTAAAGAGCGCTGCTTGTGCCTGCTGGTTCTCAATGGTCTTTTAGCACAGACTAATACATACACCGAAGAGACATATTTGGGGATAGCATATTGTGGTACCCTTCATATATTTACTGAGGGGTTTGATCCCCATCACATTGTAATTGTCTGGAAGTTTGCAGCATTTGAAGAATTATCCTAAGTTCCATATGTCTGCCCAGGTTAATTCATTTTAAATTGATTTAAATATTCATCCATTTCCCTTTTTCTTTCATCTTCATAGGATAATAAAAGTTGCAGAGAAGTTTTGAAATGAAATGCTTTAAAATTCTTTCTGTATATTTGAGCTGAAGGGGAGCAGAATATGTAACCTCAAAATATATCCCTTGAGCTTAAGACAATAAAGACCCAGCTGACTCAAGAAAAACTTTTATTTTTTTTTTTAAGATTTATTGATTTATTTGAGAGAGAGAGAAAGCACAAGCACACGTGTGAGTGGGGAGAGGGGCAAAGGGAGAGGGAGACAAGCAGATTCCCTGCTGAGTGGGGAGCCCCATGACAATGACAAGGACAAAGACACAGGGCAATCCCAGGACCCCGAGATCATGACCTGAGCTGAAATCAAGAGCCAGACGCTCAACTTACTGAGCCACCCAGGCACCCCACAAGACTTTTACCTCTCCCTTAACTGCCCAAAAGAATTTAGATAGGGGGCCTGGCTCAGAGAGAGAGAAAGAGAGAGAGAGAGCCCTATTACCAGAGATAATTTTACCTGAATGGCCTATCTGTATGGCAGGGCAAATATCTAATTTAGCAAACACCTGCTCTTCTTCTTGTCCTATGAATTATCCTCCCCTGTGAAGCCCCAGGCCCCTATCCCATTCCTTAGTTCAAAATGGTATATAAACCCCAATTGCTGGACTTATCCTTGGGTCTCACAGTCTTATAGGCACCACAGATGTATGTAATTAAACTTGTTTTTCTTCTGTTAATCTGTAAGTTGTTTATTAGACCAGCCAAAGTATCACAAAGGATAGAGGGAAAAAATTGTTCTCCCCAGCAGATCTTAATCAACTGAAACCTCATTATTTTAACTGTGGAATACTGCACAAATTCAGAGATCAAACGTGATCACATCTCTGCCAGTTTTCTAATTATTTGCTTGAGGTCCCATCTGCCTTACTAGCAGGAAGCACAGTTATCTCCTACCCTGAACTGTCCAAGAACGCTGGGGGGAGAGTAGTGAGTAGGGATGGGGGTGTCTCACTTCAGCCAAAGAGGAAATCAGTCCAGTTTCCACACTCCTGCTATAGCAGGGAGTACCGTATTAATTATGCCTTTTTATTTTCTTCATTTCGATGCTTTGACAACTTGGGGCCTTGCTAACTGTACATAGACTGTCTCTCCCAGGGTTTGTCTGGAGATAGTAGACTTGCTCAGATTTCACCCTTCACATGCAAATTAACCAATCCAGAGCCCGTACCCCACCCCTCCCTGCCATTAGCCTCTCTAGCTGAGGGCCACTGTTCTCCTGCCCTAATCACCCCAGGGCCAGGTACCAGACAACTAGAGACAGCCCCTGTATCCCAGAGCCCACCAAAATTATTCAAACTAGCTAATCCTCAGCCTGCTTACAATGCCTCACTTGTTTCTTCCCACAGAAACCACAATAAACACACTTGCCCACATTTTTCCTGAATTCCTTTTGCCTCTGAAACACCTTGGTGCTTCCTTTGTGCCCCCACCCCCCACTGTGGTGTGGCACGCTCCCTTCTCTTGGGATCTATGAGTAACTCTCTTTTCATGGGCAATTCTTTCCTGATGGGTTGATCTCACTATTCTTGAACGATAATAAAACGTACATTTTAAAACCCACCAAAGTCTGGTGATTCCAGCAGGCTATGGCTTCCAAGGCCATCAGCATTGAAAATGGGCCTTACGAAGTCCAAGATGCCTTGACAGGCCCCTACTGTCATGATGTCAATGCATTCCAGATTGCAACCAAAACTGTGGGAAATCCTGGGGGTAGAGCCCAGCTTAGCCAAGGATGCACCACATTTGGGATCCCAAGAGGGCAGAGCCTTAGCACTCTCAGTTCACATATCCAGGAACCTCCTGAGGGCAAGTCTGCTCGGTGGAGCCCTGAGATCTGCCATGGGCCACGCTGGGGATCCATAACCATCTGGTGAGGAGGCTGCCTTCGGGTGATACACTACTCCAGCGATTTACCCCTCTAAGCAAGTATTTTATGGGAATTTCTGGCATTTCTTTTGCTATACAAAGAGAACTATCCCCCCAAATGTACCCTAATTTCATATAGACATTTTATAACTTATTAGAATATCTAATTTATGAAAAAACATCTTGTAAAATAACCTTCATTCCTCCCCCATCCCTAGCCTTCCATGGCCTCATTATTGGACTGTTCTCATCCCTGAAAACTCCTCCTCTCCTCATCTCCTGACCACAGTGGGCAAAGCTCCCAAACTGACCCCTTCTTTACTAGTCTTCCCCCAAGCCTCCAAGACATGCCCCAATCGTGGAACCTCCATCAGCCTTGTTCTCCTTCCCTACCCCCTGGCCCATCTGGGGTTCCCCACAAACTCAAGGCTTAGCTTTCAGAAAGGCTTAGGGACAAATGTCAGGCCCAACACTTGAGTTTTAGGGGGCTTGGGCTGTTTCAAAGATTGAAACAGTGATATGGGTTAACATGGGTTTTGAACTGGCCAGAGAACCTCGCCAACATTTAAACAAGTATGTTTCTATGAGAAGACGTGTCCCAAGTTCCAAACAAGTGACATACAAATGGAGTTGCAGAACATAATGCTATTTGCAAGCTAGGTATGGCCTGTCTTTACGGCCTCTAGCTAGTGGCAAAGGGGTGCCGTGGAAGGGAGGCTGCCCTAGGAGGCTGGGGTTCTAGTCCCAGCGCAGCCACTCAGATAACTCACCAGTAAAACTGGCATCCCACCTTTAATATCTTCCTTGCCAGAAATTAGGAGCATGGATCAGATTGTCTCTTGCAGCTCTAACAATAATGTAAAATTAAAGCTGAGCTCCAAGAGGTTCATTTCCTGCTGTGAAGAATTCCTGCGCTGAATGATTTATGGAAAGTTTTGGGAGAGGGGGTGGTTTGACACCAACTGAAAGGATCCTCCTTCCCAGTGGAGTTTATTAATTCAAGGATCAGAGCAGAGAGGAGAATGGGGGGTGGGCTGAGGGCTGTGAGGGTGGTTGGGCCTGAGATCCCAAGGTTCACAAAGGGACCAGGGCTGACCAATTTATTTCTTGCAGCAGTTTCCTTTTTCTCAAATCAAGTGCGCTGTCGCATCTCAATAGTCTCCAAAGTAGCCGTTTGCCTTCATTCCAAAGAGCAGCCATTTGCCACCTGCTGGTTTGCATTAACATAAACTATGCAGACAGCTTTTTGTTCTAGAACAAAAAGCCTCTCGGTAGGGTTGCTTAAGGCAATCAGACATTCTGCTTAAGAAAGGCTGAATTAATTGACTGCAGCAAATAAACTGACATTCTGCTCCAAGTACTGTTGAAGGCAAATAATTTTGAATGGGTTTGTAACTGGTTCATTTACACAATTTTTGTTGTTGTTGTTGTTTTTACAGAATTCAGTGAGCTTTTACTGTTCGGGGCCCTCCGTTTAGTAAAAATTGCCCTGGTGAGATGTTAAACATTGACACTAATGCACATCACCTTTCCATAGTGTTTATTACAAACATTCAAGCTGCCGCTGCTGATTCCTTAAGGGACTTTAGGCTATTAAATGTCAAGCCCTATTTTCACATTTCTATTTTCATTTGGCTAATTATCTATCACTTAACAGAGACCTGTTGTGACTGACCCTCATCAACCAGTTAACAAAGAAACAGATTTCAAGGAGAACTTTCGTTTAGACAAGTCACCGGACTGGAGTGCACTGAGCCGGAAGGCCTTGGCAAAGGCCTGGAGGTGGGAGAGATAGTGACTGGGGAGGCTGGGGTTAATCAAACCCGCTAAACAGAGCAGTGGTCTTGGAACTCAGAAGTCATATGTTCGAGTCCCAGCTGGGTAGGATAAAATGATCAGATGACTTATTGTTCAAACCAGGGCATGTCTGATAGAAATGTTGCAGGATTTCTCCGCCTTTAGTGCCCGCGTTCTTGGTCCCGCAGCTTCAGAGAATAAAGAGGCAGACCGGATGAAGAGTGGTGGGCAGCAAAGCAAAGTTTACTGAGCAAGAGTACAAAGCTCCCAGAGAGGGAGGGGGGCGCCCGAGAGGGTTGCCCTGGAGTTTCAAAGTTTCGGGAGTTTTAGGAGCTCTTTTTTGCACTACCTTGAGCAATCAGGGTGTGCGGAGCCATGCCAATCAGGGCTTTGGTCACGTCTCTGTCTACCTATTAGGTTAATGTCAGTGTGCTGATGGTCTTTTTTGCTGACATCTGGGGGCTCATGTCTTAACTGCCCCTTGCCTGTGATATTGACAAATGCTCTGTGGTTAATTGCCTTATTTTAGGACATTTTGCAGAAGTCATTTCTGCAAAGGCTGCAAAGCAGAACACCAGTGCGGTCCTGTCTAAGCTGCAAAACAGGACGTTAGTGCTGTTTTATTTCAGCTGTCCTGACTCCGTATTTTCTTCTTGGGGACCCTGGTCCTGACTACCTAACTGTCCAACTAACTCCTAACAGTAACATGGTTTTAACTGGATGGCAGACCAGGACAAAAGAACAGAAATTGATGTGGGAAACAAAGGCAGAAGAAAAATTATTAAATTTCCTTACTACGTACAGCCCATTGACAAGTCCTTGAAACGGGCAGAGTGACATTCCTCTAGGGACTCAACTGCCTGGATATTGACACTTTGCTAAGGGCAAAAGGCAATCTTAGCCTGACCCCCAGGATCCTGTAAGTCTACTTCAACATATAAAAAATTCCTTTGAAAACTTCCTTTATCTCCACACCCTCCCCTTCAGATACATGTTGGCAATCATCCTCCAAGTATATGACCCACTCGTATACATCTGAAGGGTCTCACTGAGTAAGGGAAAGGTGGGGCTGGGGAGGGAGAGATAGGGGGCTATGGGATCAGGCTCACAGAAATCCCAGAAATGCTGAGGCATAATCAAACCAGAAATAAGGGGACAAACCAGACCTCTCTGCCCTGAGTGTCAGAGGTGGGGTCTTTTAATGGCAGTCACATTGTGGCCAGACCCCAACAAGAAATAAGCCATTAAAGATGTGATCACCAATCCTTCCTCAAACCAAGACATCATAAGAATGATAAGGCCACAAGCTCCCTGGTCAGTTCTAAATAAAAGACGGTCATGTTGGCAACCCTGTCAGGACCCCTCTCACGCCTGAGAGCTTTTTCTGTATCCTTGCTTCATAAAACTCTATCGCTTTACTCACTCTCCTTTGTTCACAAGTATCGCTTTACTCACTCTCCTTTGTTCACAAGAATCATTCCTCAACTCTGTGAGACCACTCTACCGCTCTACTGCCTCAAAATTTTCTTAGGAAAAATCAGAATGCGTGGTTATCACACCCCTTGGCTCCTTAGTAGTTTTGTGACAGTGGGAAGTCATTTGACCTTTGACCTTTCTGAGCCTATTCCTTAGCTTTACAATAAGATGATAATGTCTTACAGGATTTTTATACTTACTAGTTTCGGAAATACACATTAATGTACTTTTATAACTTGTAAAACATGATATAAACGTGAGATACTATCATAGTTGATAAAGACAAGTTTACTGCTTGCTACTGAGACTGAATATATGAACAATAGCCAGACCGTATATAAAAAATAGAACTTTGAGGAGCACCTGAGTGGCTCAGTAGGTTAAGCATCTGACTCTTGATCTCAGCTCAATTCTTGATCTCAGGGTTGTGAGTTCAAGACCCCTGTTGGGCTCCATGCCCAGGCCAGTGTGGAGCCCACTTAAAAAAAAAAAAAAAAAAAGAACTTTGACTCAGAACCTATAGCACCCTGCCCAGGAAACCAACCCCTCTTCTACAATAAACAGCCTAAGAAGCCTGCCTGCTCTAAGTTAGACTTGCAGGAAGCCAGACCGCTATCTCTAGTGACAATCCAGGAAGCTCAACAATAACTTCTGTAATAATCAGCCCCTAGGGGCCAGGACTTGATTAATAAGTGACGGTTTCCCTAATTTGTCTCCACACTTCCAGTAGGACCAGTCAGAGAAAACCAAACATGAATCCCTAACCAATCACACAGGATGTTCCATTTCTTGTTTGGGTGGCCTCCAGCTTCCTCTCGCTAACAGCTTTCAATTAGAGAAACCTGAAGCCTTCCTTCTTTTCCACTGAAAAGCTGTCCTACTCTCCTGCCTGCCTTTGGGTCTCTGCCAAAATAAAGGTGACAGTGGCTGACTCCCTGACTATATAGCAAACTCTGAATAAAGAGCCTTTGCTTTCCCCATTTAGTTGGTCTTTCTTTATTGCCAGATCTGATATTTACATATAAAACCTTGGGTCACATGATATTGCATGGAACTTTCACTGTTGTCTTAGAATTGTCAACAAAGCCCTAAAGCTAAGGAAAATAGGTACTAAGAACATCCAAAGGATGAAGAGGAACTCAACAGGCGCTGCTACCATTCTGTCATCATTTCCTACAGCCTAAATCAAGAGCAGAAATATTCCCAGAGTAGTAGGATTACCCTACAGGAGTGTCAAGTCTTCTCAAGCAAGGATATTTGCATTTTCGTGATAACAGACTCCACATAAGATAGTAGAGCTTGAGACCTCTCACTGGTACCCTGGGTAGGCAGCTGGCTGCTCATGAGATGGCCCCAGCCTAGAAGGGGCTGAGGGTGGTAGTCAGAAAAGGTTATGTTGGAAGAGGTCATCTTGCCTTGGGTACATGGTCATTCAAAATAAAGATTGCATTGCCCAGGTCCTTCTACCCAGATGTGCTTAGTTCTGCCTGGGACAGAACAGTTTTGGGGGGAAACACCAAAATTAAGACAAACATCTACCAAAAAGGGAACCAGTAAACCAAAATACATCATTTCAAACTTCAGTATCCTATAACATGCAGAATCCCTTCCTACAACTCTTGGCTTCTTTATTGTTGAATACACAAAGTAAGGTGGTCAGTAAATAGTCATTATGGATCAATGACTGAAAGATTTTTATATGAAAAGTGTTTTCTTAATCTTTTCATCAAGGAGGCAGCTTCTATCCTCAAACTCTTCCCTACATTTTAAAATGTTTAAAATGTAATCTCTGTGCATATATCCAGCAAAAGAGAAGCTTGAAAATGAAATTGCAGCTTTCTAAGCATTAAAAAAGTAGGAAACTAATTTGTTTTACATAATTTGAATCTGAGTTTCAATGTAAAGATGGGGTTAAGCAATTGCTGATTTTGTGATGGATGCTGACACCTACTGGCCAAATTTGATATTACTTTTTGCTATGTTTTGACCAAGAAAAAGAAATGTTCCTGGTTCTTGGAGGGGGAAATTTGGAGGGGAAAGAGGGGAAAATCCTGGTTCCAGGTAGGTAAGAGTGTGGCCACTGGGAAATGGAGATGCAAATGTGAAAAAGGACCTAAGGAAAAGAATCATGGGGTAGCTTCTGAAATGTCATCAAATAGCTGACTCCAGAACTCCTGGCTTGCCCAATTTAAGCCCTTCCTCTCCTTGAGTTTTTCACTTGGTGTTCTAAGCGATTTTACTCCAGGTGCACACTTCCATTTTCAAATTAGATTTTGGAAAAGAACCACCCTCCAAGCCACCAAACAGAAGTGCCTTGGGCATCCATGTGGCACCTGATCATCCATATTATTATTGTTGACATGTTTGGAAGCTTACTCTGTGCTACTGAGCTAACTGCTTTATAAGTACACAGAGCCTGGAGTTCCAACACTGGCTCTGGCGTTTACAAGTTATATGACTGGTCAGATGACTTAATCTCTCTTTCCTTATCTCTAAAATGGAATTAACAATAATGCCTATCACATAAAGTTCTTGTGAGGTTTAAAGAGTTTGCATATGGGGGCGCCTGGGTGGCTCAGTCATTGGGCATCTGCCTTTGGCTCAGGTCATGGTCCCAGGTCCTGGGATCGAGCCCCACATCGGGGTCCCTGCTGGGCGGAAAGCCTGCTTCTCCCTCTCCCACTCCCCCTGCTGGTGTTCCCTCTCTTGCTGTGTCTCTCTCTGTCAAATAAATAAATAAAATCTTTAAAAAAAAAAGAGTTTGCATATGTAAAGTGCTCAAAACAATGCCTGGTACATCCCAAGTGCTATAAAAAATGTCAGTTATTCTTACCTCACTTCTTCTTTACAATGATACTCTAAAATAAATACTGTTATTTTTTAAATGAGGGAACTGAAGGTTAGTGTGTGAGTTGGAAATGCTTTCAGCTTTAAGTAACTGAAAACTAACAATGACTTAATAAAGTTCCCCTCCCACCACCTTTCTGCCCGCCCCCCCCCAATCTCTCCCTCAACAACCCATCCAGAGGTAAGTACCAGCTGGCCCTGGCTCATGGTTCGGTGATGCCTGCTGGATATATGCACAGAGAGTATCTTGGAGATTACTTAGGTTTCTCCATCAGGGTCACGACTGTCCAGTTCCAGGCATCGTGTCTGTTCAGCAAGAATGGGGATAGAGAAGGAAGCTCCTGACATTGGCTCCATCTGCCCTTTTATCAGAAAAGCAAAACATTCCCAGAAACTCTCCCATTAACTTCTACTACTTATATCCCATTGACCAGAACTGTGTCCCTTCGTCACTCCTGGCTAAAAAGGAGTATAGGAAAGTGAGTATTTAAGTTTTCCTGATCTATCATAGAAGGCAACAAGGGAGAAGGGAATTGGGAATGACTATTGAATCAACTAGCCATCTGTATCTGCCACAGCTTAGAGAAGAGAAATCGCTTGATAAGACCATATCACTACTAAGTAATGGTGCCAGCATTCAAACCCCAAGTCTGGCTGCTTGTGTCTTAAACACCATCTTCTATTAATATTGTACTGGAGAGTCTCCGTTTGCCCCTCCAGATCCACTCTTCCTTTCCTCTAACCTGATGTGGTCCTGCAATTCTGTTCTCTAAGAACTGTAATACATGGGACTGCGTGCCCTCAGATTTACCATCTGGTTCAGCCAATAGTATTGGAAAATGGGAGAAGAGGGGCGCCTGGGTGGCTCAGTCGGTTAAGCGTCTGCCTTCAGCTCAGGTCATGATCTCAGGGTCCTGGGATCGAGCCCCACTTAGCAGTGAGTCTGCTTCTCCCTTTCCCTCTGCTGCTCCCCTGCTTGTACTCTCTCTCTGTCAAGTAAGTAAATAAAATCTCTAAAAAAAAAAAAAAGAAAGAAAGAAAAGAGAATGGGAGGAGAGAGAGAAGTCAAGGTATTTATTTGCTCTGCCAACTCCCTTTTTGTCAGGCTCTGGCTTAGCAGAGGGTATGTTCCTCTACTGAAGGCCACGGCATGCCCAGCAGGCTGTCTCCTACTGGTATCCACTAACACCATTCCTTCGCTTGCCCCTTCAGGCCTATGGGTAGCAATGGCTTTCTACTATTGATAATCCCTTGTTGATTCTCCTAATCCTGACAGGACAGATTAGTTTACCATCTGTTTCCTGCAAGAACCCTGACACGCACCTTTCATTTACATAATGCCCTATAATATCCTTTTGTATATTCTCTTAAGGGGTCTTATTCTACTGAGATTTCAACCTATTGCCTTGCCCCCACACATCTTTCCAGTATCTGACCTTCTCATAAAGGCATGTTCTATCAGCATATGCACAGTAACTTTCCTGTAGAATAAGGGAGGCTTGGCCTCATAGGTATGCAGGAGAGAATTACAGTTACATGGCTTCCTTCACAAGTCCAGCCTGACATACTTTACTTCATAAAGTCTGATTTTCCAAGGCTGTTCTGCTTAATCTGAGTCCCAGTCTTTGGTCTGTTTTGTTTTTTTTTTTTCCTGCAAAAAAGACTTAAGGGTTTATTGAAAATAAACTCAGTATGTTAAGTGATAAAATATAACTGCCAAAGGTACCTAATTTATTTCTGTGATGAATAAATAGCAGTATGTTATATAAACAAAAGAAGAATGATAACCCCATTCTCTTTTGTTAATGGTCATATCACATACAGAACCTTATATTCAGCTCTGAGTCTTTCTAATAAGAAGTCCAGCTTCTTTGTCCTCTCCCTTTATCTTGCATCCTTTGCTCCCACGCTTGGCCCAATGTAACTCTTATAAGCCTCTTTCTTCCTCTGCCCGGGTTCAATTCCCCTAGCATTGCCCATTCTTAGCCATTTCACTTCTTTCTTCTTTTCTCTTTCTTCTAGTCCATGTTTCCCCTTTTCCTGTCTTCCTGGCTTGCATCTGGAACACGGCACCCTTCCCAGCCTAATTTCCCAGGTCTAGTATCTCAGCGCTTGTCAATCGTTTGCAGACCATGATGGCATGTGAAAGAGAGAGTTCACTTATTTTATTTTATGAGCTGGCATTGTAATAGGGCAGGACTTCCTTAGATAAAAATAAATTATAAAATAAACAAAATATAAAATATAAAAAAGTATAAAAATAAATGTTACTCAACTTTAGCATCACATGGATAGGAGCCTATTCTGTTCATTCATAAAAGCCATTTATTTTTATTATGGTATAATACACTTAACATAAAATTTACCATTTTAAACATTTTTGAGTATACAGCTCTGTAGCATTCCATACATTCACGCTGTTGTGCCGCCATCACCACCATCCAGCTCCAGAACGTTTTCCTTTTCCCCAAACTGAAACTCTGTCCTCCTTACACACTCACGCCTCACTCCTTGCTCCTCCAGGCCCTGGCAACCACTATTCTATTTTTTTGTCTTTCTGATTTTGACTCAGAGTAGACTTATTTTGTACTCTTCAGAAGAACAAGCTCAGGATCACAGCATGCAAGCTGCAAGTGCTCCATGGAGATGCGTTCAGGGTGGACACACTGTTGGGGGGCTGCTGCCGAGCTGCCTGCCTGTGGTGATGCTCAGGATAGCCTGAATGACCATCAGGATGCCAAAGGGTGAGGTGTCGAAAGAGAGGACCCTCCACTCCTGACCCCAACCCCACCTCTGCAAGCTCACTTCTGACTCTTCAGTTCCATGAAAAGGAAACTTGGACAGAGTAATATGAAACGTGTTAATAGAAAACACAAATTGGCTAGGTTATTATAGCCAGTATGTCCATACATGAGCTATTTGCAACTAATGCCAGATAATGCCAGAGAGAGAGTGAGCACATGAGCAGGGGGGAGGGGCAGAGGGAGAGAGACAAGCAGACTCCCTGCTGAGCAGGGAGCCTACACAGCGCTTGATCCCAGGACCTCAAGATCATGACCTGAGCCCAAGGCAGATGCTTAACCAACTGCGCCACCCAGGCACTCCAGAAGATTTGTATATAATCAACAAATGACTGGAGGAGACAAAATGTTCAAAAACTGCAGAGGGAAGAGAGACTGTCTGGATATATGCAGGAAGAGCAATCCAGACAGAGGGAACAGTAAGTGCAAATGTCCTGTGGAGATAGGATGGAGATAGAACACATACCTAGCACATTCAAGGAACAGTAAGGAGGTTGGTGTGACATGCTACAGGCAGTAGAAAATTAAGATTCTTGGTGATGTATGTAGCTATAGTTGATTCATTTATTATTCTATATTATTCTACTGGGTACTCTTTATCCTTCTCCCTCTGACCCTCCCCCCTCTCATGCTCTCTCTCTCTATCTCATTCTCTCTCTCAAATAAATAAATAAAATCTTTTTTTTTAAGATTTTATTTATTTATTTGACAGAGAGAGACACAGCGAGAGAGGGAACACAAGTAGGGGGAGTGGGAGAGGGAGAAGCAGGCTTCCCGCGGAGCAGGGAGTCCAATGCGGGGCTCGATCCCAGGACCCTGGGATCAATAAATAAAATCTTTAAAAAAAAAAAAAAAGAGTATCAGTAACAGAAACAGAGAAGTCAAGGAAAAGGAGAGGCAGCTGGTCAGGATTTTTATCACAAGTAACAGAAATGCAATTTGAACTTCTGTGGGCAAAATAGAGACTATTGGCTCATGAAACCAAGCTGTGGAAAGAGCAGGGATAACATGGAGTCTGAAAAACATTTGGCACAGGAACTTGAAGTTCATCTCAATTTCCATCAGCATCTGTTTCTTCACTCTGGGTTCCCTTCGTTCATGAAGCTGGAATACTTCTGCCAGCATATCCCAGGTTCACATGCTCCCCATACCAGAGATAACAGAATTTGCTTCCTTAGTTCCAATTAGAAAACTCCCAGGGAACACTGATGGATCTGTTAGGGTCACATGGCTACTTTAGCTGGAGAGAAGAGGCAGAGTACTCTGATTAGCAGCGCCCACGAAAACCACCAGGTTGACAGTTGGAGCAGTCCCTCAAAACAAAGGTAGGATATATTTTCAAAAAGAAATAGGAACACATGCTGGATAACCAAAGCAACTAATGCCTACCACAGGGGACAGGCTGATAGGTGTTTGTTTGTTTTAACATTTTAAATTTAGGTAAGTAGCATACATCTAAGATTGCGGAATCACATGATCTCAAGGTTCCATAAAAGTCTTCTGATCCCACATCTTATCTAATGTACTCATTATTTCCATAATATTCCCAACAAGCTATCTCCCAACGGGAATTCAATTTACTCCCTCCTTAAGCACTCTATCCATTATAAAATGTTCCTAGTTGTTACAAAGTTGTTCCTTATAGTCAGGTAAAATTTGCCACCTTGGAATTTCCATCAGTCAATGGCAACTTTCTCCCTTGGAGGTGTCCATAATGAATCTCTTCCATTTTGCAGGTTTGAAGAAAGCTCTCATGTTCCCCAGTGAGTCTTTTCTTCTCAGGCTAAGTCTCAATTTACTCCAACTATTTCTCATGTGGCATGGAGATTAAGTCTCCTTGGACTTTTGTCCAGTGAATTCTTTCAACATTCAACAAATGTTTATTTATGCTCTTGCTTGTGCCAAGCAGTAAATTGGATCTTGAGAATAAGATGATGAGAAAAACAGATTACATCCCTGTCCTAATGGAGCTTATAATCCAAGAGGAGAGACAAATACTATATATTCACACAAAAATATTGCAACCATGATAGGTACTATAAAGAAAAACTACAGAGTTATATGTTTACCTTAAGTTTTGGTGCCCAGAATCATGTAAAATGCTTCATGTATGGCCTTGCCAGTGGTAATGATGAGTAGTTTAAATATGTCCAAAACTTCCCTGACACTATCTTTAAAAGGTGCAACACTCCCCTTGAGTGTTAACTGGACCGACAGGAAAAAAGCAGAAGTGACACAATGCCACTTCAGAGACGAGCTCATAAAAGGCATTGCAGTTTCCCACTTGCTCTTTCTCTTGCTCAGGGAAAGCCAGCTTGTCATGAGAAAGTTCAAAAGTCCCATGAAGAGGGAGCTCTTCATGGGACTTTTGGTGACCATGTGGTGAGAAACTGAGGCTTCCAGTCAACAGTCTTGCGAGCAATGTTGGAAGTAGACCCTCAATCAAGCCTTCAAATGACCACAGCCCTGGCCAAAGTTTTGTTGCAACTTCATGAGACCCTGAGACAGAAATATCCAGCAAACCAGTCCTTAGTTCCTGACCCACAGAAACTATAAGATAATAAATATTTGTTTTAAGCTAAATTTTGAGAATAATTGGTTATGCAGCTGTAGACAATTAATATGGCAATCAAATATAAACAATTGAACACTTACCTGAAAATTAATAAATGGAAACATCTTTTAGAATGGAGTCAGAAGGCTGGCAGGCAAAGACGGTCTCACACACCGCCATTCGTCAGTTGTAGACCCCACAAGAAGACAGAGACTTTGCAAGTCTATGCACTATTTTACTAACCCAGCAGGAGGAAGGAGGATTTCTTCCTCCCCTGGCAACAGCCCAGCCAATGAGAGACAATCACAGCTCAGCCAATGGAAAGCCACTATGCTTCCAGCTCCCAGTTTACTCCAAAGGACACTTAGTTTATAACCACCCCTCTTAACTCTGTTCTTCCTCTATAAAAGAGCCGTTCCTTTCTTTTGTTCTTTGGAGTTGGCTGTGGTTTCCCCATCTTTGTTTGTTCCAGATTGTAATTCTCAGCAATTCCTGAATAGGCCCATCTTTTGCTAGTAAAATAGCTGGCAGCTTTATTTTTAATATTAACACATCCTTCACATTGACTATTTTAGCTGTCACATTGCCCTGCTGATTCATGTTGATTTTACAGTCAATTAATATTCCTAAGTCTTTTTTTCTCACATTCTATTAAGACTAGGCTCATTGTTCCATCCTGTCAAAATCCTTTGTGAGTTTAACTTTCTTTCAAGGTAATAAGTTATCCCTCTTGCTTTGCACTACTTCTTGGAAGAAGTAATAACATCAAAATCCAAGGAATTGGGTGGTAGTCCCAGATTTGCCACTAACTGGTTGAGTGACAATGAGAAAAATCTCTCAATCTCCTTCAGCTTCAGTTTCTTCATGTGCAAATTGAGTATAATAATGCTGACTTCATGGGGGCTCTGAGGGCAGACTAACCTGAGACCTGTTCCTAGATCCTGGACCCACCAGCTGCAAGGGACACCTTTCACCTGCTGAATATTTACTCTCCTACCTGCTTTTGATAACAGTAGAAGTTTCTTTTGGGAGCCATCCCTCCTACAATCTCAGTCCATACAGTTCAGCAAAGGACTGCTCAATTATAAATGACTTTAAACTATAAAGATGTTTACTGTGTAGGTAGGTGTAGGAGGTTTCTGGTTTGGAGCAGTGGTTGAACAATGTCGACTCTAGTTCTGCATCTCTGAGATTCTCTTGGCCTTCTCATTGTTACACTCCAGTCTTTTCATTCTCACACGTCAGTGTCAGAGCAGGAAGTTACTGGGTGGGTGTGGGGTACACATATAGGAAAACTGGTTTCCCTTTTAATCAAGGGAGAAAATTGTTATGACTTTGTCAAATTAATAATTATTAAATAAACCCCTAGGATGCTGGATGATGAGCTGGGATTTGACAAAAGACAACAAAGGAATTGAAATAGAGAGGGTTATTACTCACAGGTACTAGAGGAAGTATACTGCATGCTTTGAGAGACCACACCGGGAAGTAAAGGCGGGGTTCAGGCAGAGAGACAGGCAGGACCTGGGGCACATGCATTTATGAGGGCCTGTAGGTGAAGTGCTTGGGATCCAAAGTTGAGGCCAGATTTAGTCAATTCAGACCAAAAAGAGCAGGGTTTTGGTAAGTTCCACAGGGGTCTTACCTAAGAGACAGGGCACAAGGGCAAGGCCCTGGGAGGTGGGAGAGACTGTTTATCACAAAGGCAACTGCAAAAGTCATATCAGGAATTTACATTTACTCAGGACTCTCTGTGGGCTATTATCTAGGGTATGAGCTTGCATGAGGAAGCTAATGTTAGTTTAAGGCCTCTACAGTTCATTTGACCAAACAAAATAGATGCTGAGGCAGCAATACCAGAGTTTAGTGTTGCTAAACTCTCAACAAAAATCTTCCCTAGAAGTTTGAAGATCAACTCCCTTTTTCACTTCAATGGCCAGACTCAATCACATGGACACACCTAGCTAAAAGGGAAGCTGAGCAATTGAGTAATTGGCTTTTTTTAGACTCTCAGGCAATGGAGAAGATAGTTGGGAAACACTGCTGGGTAGGTAGTTAATCAAAAGCATGTGCCATAGGTAAGCGCATGACCCAGATTTGACAATTAGCACATTCCATCCTCCCAGTCACAGGATGGGTGCATGGATGGATGGATACATGATCCTGCATGGCTCCTCCAAAGTCAGAAATACTGTGGCCATTTGCCACCATTAGTAGGGAATCTGCCTGAGAATGGTGTTGACATAGAGGAAGCAGAGGTGAGAGACAGAGAAGCATATTCCAGTTGGCCTCATTTGAGTGCCTTTTTACTGACAATACCTAAGCCAGCTACACATTTTTCTTTTCTTTCTTTTTTGAGGTGGGGGAGGGGTGGAGGGAGAGGGAAAGAGAATCTTAGGCAGTCTCTAGCTCCAGCATGTGAGCCTGCCATGGGGCTCCTTCTTACAACCCTGAGATCATGACCTGAGCAGAAATCAAGAGTTAGATGCTTAATCACTGAGCCACCCAGGTGCCCTGTGAACCAGCTATACTTCTTAAACCTGCCAGTAACGTGAGCCAATAAAATCCCTAGCCTAATATGGTTGGCATATTACATTAACAACCTGCCATGAACCATGTTTCCCAGCATTCATACCTTCTTCAGTCTCTCTCCTTGAATCTGGGCTGACCCTCTGCCTTACTTTAGCCAGTAGATTATGATGAAAATGACATTGTGCAAGTGCTGGGCCTAAACCTTAGGGTTTGGGCCACTGCACTTTTGGAAATCAGCCACTCTAGAAGTCCAACTACCCTGAGACCGTCATGCTGTGAGGAAGCCCAAGCTAACCATGTGGAAGAAAACTGAGGAACCTAGTGTATCAGTCAGGGTTCTCCAGAGAAACAGAACTAATAGGATATATAGAGATATATAGAAAGAGATATATTATGAGGGATTGGCTCATAATCTAGGCTGAGAAATCCCATGATGTGCTCTCTGTAAGCTGGAGATGCAGGAAAGCTGGGGGTGTAGTTCTAGTCTAAACCCAGAGGTTTGAGAACCAAGGGAACCAATATATAAGTCCTAGTCCAAGTCTGAAGGTCCAACCAGGAGTGCTGATATCCAAGGGCAGGAGAAGACAAGTATCCCAGCTCAAGCAGAGAGAACAAAGTTGCCCTTCCTGTGCCTTTTTGCTCTGTTCAGGCCCTCAATGGATGGGTGATGCCCAACCACATTGGTGAGGGTGATTTTCTTTACTCTGCCTACCAATTAAACTGCTAATCTCTTCCAGAAACACCCTCACAGACACACCCAGAAATAATGTTTTATAAGTTATCTGGGCATCTCTTAGCCTAGTAATGTTGACACATAAAATGAACCATCACACCAGCTAACAGCAAGAACTGAGGCTCCCAGCTGAAAGCCAGCACAAACTTGTCAGCCATGTGAGTGCACCCTCTTGGAAGTGGATGCTCCAGTTCCAGTTGATAAGCCTTCCCCATGGAGCCCTATCCACATTGCAAACACAGAAAATGGTTGTTGTTTAAGCTACTAAGTCATGGAGTCATATATCCCACAGCAAGAGATAGTTAAAACACTGAGTAGGATTCAGGTATTTCATTTGCAGTTGAAAGGTCTTTGGCTAGTACACCAGCCATATAGCCTTAAAAGGGAACTGTAATATCTGCCCACAATTCAGTTTCTTTAGCTATACAAAGGTTGTAACTCACATTCAGTGTATATTTAATTTTCTTCCCCTCGTCGGGTTATTTTTAGGATTAAATGAAGTAACATATAAAAGTACCTAATAATACTAAGGATTCTTGCTCACTCCCAGTGACCACTGCTTTCCCACCTGCCTTGCTGAAACCCAGTAACACTGTCTCCAGCATTACCTTGATCTTCCAGCTTTGTAAATCATCAAAAAGTGAATAGAATTAACTTAGCTAGTGAATTCCTGCTGATGCACAATGACTACAGCTTTCCCAAGTGGGTAAAAGATTCATCCAATGTGCCTTTCTAGAATTTTGCCATGAGTAAAAAAAGGCATAGAAAGCCATTTAAACCTGAATTTTGTTCATTTCTGCATTTATTTCTTGTTTATTCCTTTTTCCTCCCTTCTCACATCCTACCTCCTCCTCTACCTGCCATCCCCAGATGAGATGAAAATTCTTTGATCTTGGCTAGTGAGGAGATTGGTTCCACTTGGTTCTAAGAGACGAATATTTCATCCTGATTCTCCTCTGGGCATGGAAGAGGGGAAGAACAGAAATTTCAGATTGGTTTTGGAGTTCTAAAAGCAGAGGGGACCTAAACTGCTTCCCTCTAGTAGAGCCCGGGAGGGGCAAAACAGCAAAAACTCTGAGTGGGTTTGGGGTTCTGAGCTCAGTGGGGCCTGGGTGGGGGGGCAAGACCTCAGACTAGAAATGGCTGTGGTGGCCTAGGCAAATGCGCTTGAGAAATCTTCACTGGAGATCCCTATACTCAGCTAAGTATGGGTACGGTAAATGATTCCTCTTAATACATCCCAGGCATAGTGAAGGGTAGCAACCACCCAATGGGGTTCCTTTGGGCCTGGTATGATAAGCAACACCAGAAACCCCATGCTCTTGGAGAAGGCACCCAATGAGCTGAGAGAACCCCCAGACCTAAGTAAGAGAGGGACCCAGCCCTAAGGAGGGATGACTCATGTGGGACATGCGTAGATTTACTAAAGACCAGGTAAGAATGAAGACGTCCCAGCAGGGGCCAGACATTCCACCTGCCCCTCTCTGCCACCCCCTCTGGTACTTTAACATAAGATACCAGAACTTCGGTGAAACATTGACTAAGATTTAAGGGCCACCACTCAAATCAGAGTGGGGGCTCAGAACAGAAATCAAGCTCATTTATAGAAAACTAAGTGCTCATATTTTTCATACCCGAATTTGTGCAAATATATTATCTGCCTGGATTTTGGTAAAATAGTTTGCAGATGTATGGGGAATACTGGGACCTGACTACCTCAGGTGCCATCACCCTGTGATACCATGACCTGAGCTCCCAGTACCATGCCACGGACCATTTGATTCAGTTCATGAAGGCAGAGGAGATTTGCCTCAGCAAAGTATCACTGAGCAGTGGTCAGGTAGTTCCATGACTCCAAGATCAAGGTCATACTGCCTGACCAGGTCCAATGTGGACAGTCAAAGCCATGCTTCACCACCAAGAGGCCCAACATCTTTTATTTATTTATTTATTTATTTATTTATTTATTTATTTATTTATTTATTTATTTATTTATTTTTCCAACACCTTCTTTTAGATACAGGGCCCTTCCCATCCCCAGGTCTGCTCAGATAAATTCCTTGGGGGGAAAAAAACCATATGCTCCACCTAGGGAATATGTCAAGTGGAGATGTGAAAGATGGATAAGGATTAGGGATTAATCCAAAACAAAAGAGAAAGAGTTCTAGGCAATGGGAGGAGCAGTGTGTCCTCCTGTTTTCAGAGAACAATGTAGTAGTTCATTTTGAGTAAAGTCACATCTAAAATAATTTTTGTTTGTATATTTTTTTATGCCATTAAAGGGACAAGTCTCAAAAGTTACCAAAACCCAGTGGTTTCTGGTTAGCTGGGATGTATTCTACACTCCATGATGTTAGTTCCCTTACCAAACTTTGCATAACATTGGGGACTATTTGAACTACATTGTTTTAGCAGAAATCTGTTGGAGTATCTGCCATTTCTCAGTGACCCTGTTCACAATGAATTGCTCTTCCATGAAAGTGGACTCCTGGCAACCTTGTTTGTAACAGATGATCCTGGGTGATTATAAATCAGATCAAGGGAGACATCTGGCTCCATCTGAACCAATCAGATTCTCCCCCTGGAAATGAAGTTTGGTGGCTAAGCAACAGCTAGTTATTCTCAGGGTGCACCCGGAACCGAGGGTCACATAACCCCAAGAGCTGACTTTTCTTTCACTGAACAGAGACCCAAAGAAAGAGAAGAAAAAAGCAGATGGGCAGGGAGACCTGGCATCATGGAACCATTTGCCCCATAAAGAAAGAGAGAGGAGTCTGAGAGAGGACAGTCTTGCAGGAGACCCCGCTGCATTCCCACCTTTGGCTTTTTGAGACACACCCCATATATCCTTACATATCTTTCCCCCTCCACCTCCACCTATCTTTTGTGAAGCTAGTTCAAGTAAATCCCATTACTTGCAAGAAAGAGTTCAAAGATAAGATAGTGATTATTTATGTGCCTTTGTTTTCTGGTGGGACAGTCAGTACCTGCTACATGCCCAAACAACAATGTTGCAAGGCCTCAAAACTAAATTATTTCCTGCTGGAAATGCATGCCTATGACTCAGCAGTTTTCCTCTCAGACTCCCTGCAAAGTCCTGGTAAATCTCAGCCAACCGCTGCCCTCTCCTTGTTCCCCACTAGGTTAGGTTGGCTGCTTCTGCAACTTCACATTAACTTGCTGGGGCACATCCGATGAATAAGCATACATAGGAATGCAATGGTGAACATGGCAGACCAAACACCTACCCATCCAGAGCTTCTAGCTTCTAGCTGGAATTAAACCCACAATTATAATTCCATTTAGGCGTTGTTTAGCCAATAGGAACTATAGCATGCCAGAAAGACACATGGCAGGAGGTGCCTAACCCAGTCAGGGAGGGGAGTTATGGGAGAGGAAGAGCGATTTGTCAAGAAGGAACACAGTCCCCAAAGAGTCAAAGCCATTGATTACATTCATCTCCTGTGTGTCAGACATTGTTCTAAGC
Organism: Mirounga angustirostris; assembly: GCF_029215605.1. NCBI lineage: Eukaryota > Metazoa > Chordata > Mammalia > Carnivora > Phocidae > Mirounga > Mirounga angustirostris. The sequence goes on from NW_026991714.1 coordinate 122,007,938, forward strand.
ACTTCGCATGTATGAGATCACTTAATCCTCACAAGTTTATATGGTGAACACTATGATTAACTCCATTTTATAGATGATTCAGGTCCATCATAGAAAGATTAGTAAGCATGTCTAAGAACATACAGCTAGCAGTGGTGGAGCTGAGATTCAAACCTGGCTGTTTGAATAATAATTATTTATTGATGGAATAGCTACAAACTGTACAAAGCACAAAAATGTTTAATCCCTCCACCAACACCCATACTGCTCATTTTTATCTCTAAAATATAAATATCCTTAGGCCTTGAAATGTGCATCTAGTGGGACTCAACTGTATATGCAGAGTTAATGTCAAGATAAAGAGCATTTTGAGGCAATTCTGCCAAGTTATCACACTCCAGATAGTAATGACCGGCAGCCACATTATTATCAGCAGTGACCTCTCCATATCAGGGAGCAGGAAAACAAACAGGACCATTTCAAGCTTGCACCAGCCACCAGCTGAAATTACCCCATTAAAGGGAACGCCAGAGGAGTGGTTGCTGGGTAACAGGAGAAGCTTGTTGACGTGCAGCCCTCCTTTTCAGGAAAATCTTTCCATGCAGATTTCTATTTCCACAATTTTCAGATTGGTTTGTAGCTCATCAGAAAATGATTCTTTGGCTATTCTATTTCACAAAATGTACTGCAGCATTTACTTGTGAGAAGCCATTGAGAGGCAAACCAACTTCAGGCTGAAAGTTTAATTACCAGAATTTGAGTGGTATTTGGCTACACTGTATTTTGTACTAAAAAGAAGAGATCGAATTTTTTTTCAGAGTGACATGCTTTTGTATGTTTTCCAAAATTGTATTTATAATTCATTAACAAAATAAGGTATTCTACTTTAGAAGTTTTTTATTTCTGTTCTTCTTTCCTTCTGGCCTTTATTCCCCCCTCCTCTTCTTTTAGCTCACATCTATACAGTGAGTCTTTGATCGTTTTCCTCCTGGAAACTTTATAATATTTAAGCAAGAGATAATGGCCTGGTTTGTGCATATGAACTCTCAGAGAGAGGATGTGTTTATTTTGATCTAATCTCTCATCTCTCTTGATATTAACTGAGTGATAGTCATTAGGGCTGCTCACAAATGTCCCTGCACTCCTGTTTCTGGCACATGGTAGGACTGTGCCTCTCACCCACCTTGAAGCTAGGCATGATCATGTGACCTGCTTTATCCAGTAAAATATGAACAGAGTGATGTGAATGTATTAAGAGCATGTAAGGCAATAATAATGGAAATTTACAAGTTTTGACAAAAATGTGGAAAAATTGGAACCCTCATATATTGCTGGAAGAAACATAAAAATGGCGTAGCTGTTGTGGAAAACAGTTTGGTGCTTTCCCAATAAATTGAACGTAGAATTACCATATGACCCAGCAACTCTGCTCCTAGCTATATACTCAAAAGAATTGAGAACAGGTGTTTATTTTTTTAAAAGATTTTATTTATCCATTTGAGAGAGAGAGAGACAGAGTATGAGCAAGGGGAGGGGCAGAGGGAGAGGGAGAAGGACAAGCAGACTCCCTGCTGAGTGTGGAGGCAGACATGGGGCTTGATCCCACAACCCTGAGGCCATGACCTGAGCTGAAGTCAGACACTTAACTGACTGAATCACCCAGGCACCCTGAAAACAGGTGTTTAAACCAAACTTGTACATGAATGTTCACAGCAGCTGTATTCAAAACTGTCAAAGGTGGAAACAACCCAAATGTCCATCAATTGATAAACAAAATGTGGCACACCCACATAATGGGATATTATACAGCCAAAAATAGGAATGAAGTACTATTACAGGCTACAACATGGATGAAGCCTGAAAACATGCTAACTGAAAGAAACCGTATGCAAAAAGCCACAAATTTTATGATTCTAATTATATGAAATATCCAGAATAGGCAAAGAAAGAAAGCAGATTAGTAATTGCCAGTGGTTGGGGGTGAGGGGTAGGGGTAGGGAATGTGACTAATGGGTGTGGGATTTCCATTTGGGTGATAAAAATGTTATGAAGCTAGATCGTAGTGATGGTTCCAAAACATTGTAAATATACACTTAATGCCATGGAATTATACACATTGGTTAAAATGGTACATTTTATATAATGTGTGTTATATCACAATGTTTTAAAATTAATGTGTGTGTGTGTATGAAGGGCATGTATAATTCTCCAGAGTGAACTCGAGTTGATAGGGAACATCCATCAATCTGAATGATAATAGCATGACTGAGAAATAAACTTTTACTAGATTGTCATTTGTTACAACAACATAACATACCCCATCCTGACTGATATAAACTATTATATTGCATTTAGTTCACCTAATCTTTTCTTAAGCCTCCTTTGTGTCAGGTACTGGGGAAAGAAAGAGGAAAAGCTTCAAGCAGCTTGCAGACTAGCAAGGGAGATAAACATGTTAACCAAAAGATGCTCTTCTGTGTGATGATGCCATGATGGAGGTAGATTATGAGCTATAGTGGAAGCACAAAGGCCAGAATGGCCAATTCCATCCTGGAAACTCAGAGAAGGCTCCTGAAGACAGCAAAGGTTGAATTACATTTTAAAAGATGTATAAAAGCTTGCCAGCTTGTGAAAGGGAGAGATTCACTGAAGGTTGATGGAAGAGCTTGTGCTCTATGCAGTGATATAGGCATGACACAGCTTGGCATGTGGCAAGGAATTGTCAGTCACTAGATAGGATTGACAAGGAAATAATAAGGTGTAAGGTGATGAGTGCTGGAGAGGGGACTAGAGAAGTCAACAAGTATTGGGAGTTTAGACCTAAATCTGTAGCCAGCCCTTTCTAATCTTTCCATTCATGCCATATATGGAAAATGAAAACACATATGGCACACTGAGGTAAAAAGTTGAGGCTTCTTGTGACTGACAACACACCTGGCCCAACTTTGGTTGTCACCCTTGGCATTCTTAATCCACTGTAACACACAATTGGGGCACAAGGTTTGGGAAGCTCTCCTATGAGTAATGGAGTAACACCAAGATTTTTAAGCTAGGAAATAATAAGATTTGGAAAATAATTCATAGTTTGGAAAATAAAAGAATATGAAGAATAAGATTGAAGTCCAAAAGATCTAGAAGGAAGTGATGGCAATAACCCAGAAAGAAATAGTAAGAGCTTAAATCATAATAGTGGCCATGGAAATAAAGAGAGTGGATAGATTCAAGATAGAGTTACAAGTTAATTCTACAAGATAGAACTAACAAACTTTACTGATTGACTTGAAGTGGAGGGGGAAGGGGGAGAAAGAAATTAAAATGGCTCCCTGCCTGGTTGAGTGTTAGTGGTTCCACTGGAATAGGAGAGAGAGGAAAGCGAGGACTGTGAAGACAGGAGTCAGTACTCAGGGACCTGCTGATTTGATGTGCCAGTGGAGGTACCTGAAAGGCAGTTAAAAACCAGAGTAGTTGGGGAAAGGATGCAGGGTTTGAAACATGGTGGATGACATGGACCAGCAACAAACTACCAACACTGTAGAAGAGCCCCTGGATCTCATCAGGCTCAGCCTGGATGAGCGAATTTATGTGAAAATGAGAAATGACAGAGAGCTTTGAGGCAGATTACATGCTTATGATCAGCATTTACATATGATATTGGGAGATATGGAAGAAACTGTGACTACTATAGAAATTGATGAGGAAACATACGAAGAGATATATAAATCAACAAAACAGAATATTCCAATGCTTTTTGTCCGGGGAGATGGTGTTGTACCAGTTGCCCCTCCATTAAGAGTTGGCTGAAGCAAAGAATTTATCATGTATGGAATATGGGAGCTTTTGTATGATTTCCTCTTTATTTATTTATTTTAATATTTTATTTATTTGACAGAGACACAGCGAGAGAGGGAACACAAGCAGGGGGAGTGGGAGAGGGAGAAGCAAGCCCCCCACGGAGCAGGGAGCCCGATGTGGGGCTCGATCCCAGGGCCCCGGGATCACGACCCGAGCCGAAGGCAGACGCCCAATGACTGAGCCACCCAGGCGCCCCATGATTGCCTCTTTAAATGTAGAAGACATTCAAAAGAGAAACCTGCATAAATTTTGATATTAAGAAATGACCAAGGATTCTTCCACTCCTGAAATGAGTTGATTTGCGGATAACTAAAAAATTCTTAAGCTAAAGGGCATTTTAATTTTTTTCCAACCCTTTCAATAAATGTGATCACCAAGATGTAGAACTCTTTTTTTCAGGGAAAAAAACCAAAAAACCAGAGTAGTTAAATATTCAGAGAGAAACTGGAGTAGAGTTAAAGATGGGGGGGTGGGGGGTGGCCATGGACAGATACAAGCAGTAGTTCAAGCCCAGGGAATGGATGAGCTGGTTGAGAGAGGCCATAAGTGAGAAAAGAAAAGGTCCAAGGTCATTTAAGGGGAACACAGAGGAAGGAAAGCCTGTGGGAATAACATTGGCATTTCTTTGATGCATAATAGGATTTCTCAACTGACTGAACAGATAACTCTTTGAAAAGAATGACTCTCTTTAATCTTTCTAAATCTGTCTGAATTATCTGTAAAGGCACCTCTGGGAATTCCAGAAGATTGATCCCTTAATATAGGCAGATACCTCTTATGCAAAATGAATGTTTAAAAAAGTAAATCATTTGAAGTAATTTTAACAAAGTCATAGCTATGGCTCTTGTTAACATATTACTACTATATATTGTGATTATATACTTTTATGTCTATCCCTTCTCACTAGACTATAAAATCCTCAAAGGCCCCAGTGTTGGTGTCTAGTCTGGTACCTGGAATATAGTACACAGTTGATAAATATTTGTGAATTACTATGAATTTGAGTTTTAAAGTTCAATATATACAGAGTATAACTCAGTTCCAGTAATCTTTCCAATGGAATTGTTAAATTGGCAAGAGATACTATAGTTCTAAATGTGGCAGTGCCCTTCATAATAGTCCACATTGATAGTGATGCATGATATATTTATAAAATATCATTTAGTAAAGAGAATAAAACAACTAAAACTATATATAGTAACAAGGATGAATTTCACAAATATGATATTGAATGAAAACAAGGGCAAATGTAGAATTCCAATTATATGAAGTTTAAAAACAAACAAATCTAATGCATCAGGTTTTTTTTTTTAAGATTTTATTTATTTATTTGACAGAGAGAGACACAGCGAGAGAGGGAACACAAGAAGGGGGAATGGGAGAGGGAGAAGCAGGCTTCCTGCCGAGCAGGGAGCCCGATGTGGGGCTTGATTCCAGGACCCTGGGATCACGACCTGAGCTGAAGGCAGACACTTAACGACTGACCCAGCCAGGCGCCCCTCTAATGCATCAGTTTTAGAAGTCTGGAGAGTAGTTACCTTTGGAGGCAGTGTAGTGATGGGGAAGAGGCACAAGGAGGACTTTTGCAGAACTGGTTGTGTTCTATTTCTTGATCTGGGTGTTCTTTTCATGAGCCCATTAAATTTGTCATCATTCATTAAACTGTACACTTATTATTTGTGCAGTTTTCTGTATGATGGCTAGACTTCAATAGAATATTGAAGAGAGAGGAACATAAATAATTCTGATACATGATACTACATGATAACTAATAACATTAAAGAATAATGCCTACAAGTGGAGGAGGAGTATATAGCCTTAAGCAAGTAATTGAACCTACAGTAATCAACTAATAAGAAAAAGAGAGTAAAAGGAAGAAGTCAGTGGGTTTCAGACCTGAAGACCCACGCTTATTATTAGCTGAGGACTCAAGTGGTTGCTGATAACTACATACCTGCGTGGGATCAAAACCCAAAGTGGTCTTGCTGTTTGATAAAACCATCTCAGTTTCTGAGCATTTAGCACAACTCTCATCGAAGGAAACTTCACTTCATTAGATGAAAACTCTGAGAATAAACCACTTCTACTCAGGCTGTGATGGAGTGACTGGTATTATCCTAGCCCCCTTGCCATCAGTGAAATATAGATAAACATGGACAAAAGATGAAACACATCTATTTTAGACACTGAACAACAGGCTATACAAGACTATAAACTCTAAAAGAAAGGGAACAAATGAGGTAAGTTCAAATTTCCTCAGCTTTAGGCTTAAAGGCACTTAGATTCTGGCACAGAGAGGAGGAACCTGAAGCAGAACAGCCTTGCTCAGTTGAGGAGGCAGAGATTTTAGTTTGGTGAGATTAAGATTGCTGTAATTTGCCCAGAAAATGTGTGAGAAGTGGATACTATACAGAGAAAAAAAACTCTAGAAATCTGCACACAGTCTAGGGAGATAAGAATATTGGGGGAAAAAACAATGTCCAGAGAGCTATGAGCTGACCAGCTGTGAAGCTCACAAAGTTTTAGGAGACCTTTCCATTCTGATCAACCACAGTGGAGAGATCTCATTAAACATCTAGAACATTCATTAGAGATGCCAGAAAGCCCAAGTCTTATGAATAAAAATAATCTAGCTATAGAGTTAAACTACCAGAAATCCATTCTAAAGGAGCATAAAGTCAAGCTTTGAAAGTATCAAGCTGATCCACAAGTAAATTAACTGCAGGCCAGAACAAAGCTCAACAGTTCTTGAAGGAAGACAACATAATCTAGACTCTATCACCCAATAAAAACAAACAAACAAACAAAAACCACTAGATCTGCAAAGAAGTAGGAAAATGTAATCTATAACGAGGAGAAAAGTTAGTCAATATGGAGACCCAGAAATGACAGAGATGATGGAATTAGCAGATAAGGACTTTGAAACTATTATTGTAAATATTACTTAAAGGAAAACATAAACACATTGAGGCAAGAAATGGAAACTATTAAAAAGATCCAAATGGAACTTCTAGAGTTGAAAGATATAATACCTGAAATGAAAAATTAATTAGATGGGCCTGACATAAATTTAAACACTACAGAAAAAGACAAGTAAACTTGAAGACAGGAAGCAGAAACTATCCAAACCAAATCACAGAGAAAAAAAGAGGATTAAAAAATGAATAGCTTCAGTGATCTATGAAACAAAATTAAACAGTCTAATGTTTATATAATTAGAGTCTCAAAAATTAGGGTAGTAGGGTGGAGCAAAAGAGAAAATATTTGAGGAAATAATGGCTATTTATTTTCTATATTTAGTGAAAAATATTAACCCAGAGAGCCAAGAAACTCAATGATCCTCAAACAAGATGAAGACAGAGAAAACTACAAATTACATCAAAGCATATTGATGAAAATCAATGACAAAAAGTTGCCAGAGAAAACAGGGGAATATTCAATTCTTGAAGAAAGAAGAAAATGGACCAAGATCTTTAAAGGGTTGAAAGGAAAAACTGTCAACCTATAATTGTACTTCCCTTAAACACAAAAGAGAAATAAAGACATGTTTCAGACAAAGACAGAATTCTGTGCCAGCATATCTGCTTTACAAGAAATGTTTTTCAAAGTTCCTCAGGCTGCAAAAAAACATTACATCATATAAAAACTTAGATTGGTATGAAGGAATGAAAAGTGCTAGAAATGGTAAATATTTGAGTATATCTAAAAGATTTTTCTAATTTTTAATCTCTTTAAAAGATAACTGACTTTCTTGAACAAAATAAAAACAAACATATCTGTATGTGAAGAACCTTATAACATTCCATTTCCCCTCTCCTGTTCATTAATATATCACTGTCATAATCCTCATACACTTTATTTCTACATAGTATCAATGTGAATACATATGCACGTGCACACGTGCACACACACACATAGACGACATGCAGGATGAAGGAAATACTCGCTTGGTGGCAGAACTAGACTGGCCTTAGAGCATTTGTTGTTCTGGGGCAGTAATGGTTAAGATTTAAAGTGGGTATTAGAAAGTACAGGTTAAATCTAGTTCCCAGTTAGTAACTATCAGACGCTGAGCAAGTTACATAACTAGCCCAAACCTCAATTTCCTTATCTGTATAATGCAGGTAGGGCCTATTTACTAGCACGGGCATGAAGATTAATTAAATGGTCATAAAGTGTTAGCACATCGCCTGGCTGCCAATAATAAGGACCTGACAGAGGACGACTATTACTATCCTGAAGTCAAACATGTCTCCACCTTGCCAGATATCAACTTGTTCAGATCCCGGTTGATCAAGATGATATGACAGGAACTAGGGAAAGCAGATGGTGGCCAAGTGGCACTAAAATTCTCCATCTTCCAAAGAAGGATAAAAGAAATCATCTAAAGTCAGTAAATTGGTCTTTAGAGACTAAGGGCAACCCCTAGAAGAGTTAAAAACAGAAATTGTTTACAGTGATTGCCTCTGAGAAGTGGGATTGGGGGAAGAAAGAAAAGATTTTATTATTCATAGTATACCCTTTTATGCTGTTAAAAATTTTATCACACATTAAATATTGCATAGAACTTCAAAACCTAGTTCTATAATTCATAAAGTACATCTGGAACAAGTAGAAAGGTTAAACAAATATACCTGAATCTGTATAAAAATGGCACTTCTTGAGTGCTTCCCATCCTCACCACCACTGAAGGGGAAACTGCTTGTGTGTGTGTGTGTGTGTGCATGCGCGCGCGCACGTGGGCACATGCATGCAAACATGTGCACCCCTGTTTGTCTGGAAAATAAATGCTTGATGGTTTTTTTTTTTTTTAAAGATTTTATTTATTTATTTGAGAGAGAGAGAATGAGAGACAGAGAGCATGAGAGGGAGGAGGGTCAGAGGGAGAAGCAGACTCCCCGCCGAGCAGGGAGCCCGATGCGGGACTCGATCCCGGGACTCCAGGATCATGACCTGAGCCGAAGGAAGTCGCTTAACCAACTGAGCCACCCAGGCACCCCAGTGCTTGATGGTTTAATATTGGAATTATCTACTGACACTTTGCTTACGTCTTCTCCCTCCTTGGGCCTCATATTACTAAAAATTAATATTTGTCCTTTTGGTTGATAGCATGAAAAGTTGGAAGATGATCCAGTAATGGGAAAATAGAAATAGAGCAGACACCTAGGATGCAGGGAAAATAATAGAGTGCCCTGGATAGGCAGAGGATGCAGGAAATCCCTAAAATCAGGTCTGCATTGCTGGTGGGTATCTATTCGCTTTGCAAATTGCTTGTGAACTCTCACCCCACCCCTGCCCTGTGGGTCCTAGCTTAGACTCCAGCTTTGGACAACAGAAGTGAGTTAGGAAGAGATCAGAGTTGTGGACATTGGAGCATGTATGTTCTCACAGCAGATGGGGAAATAGGTTGGCTTCTATTATTATTATTATTATTATTATTATTATTATTATTATTATTAAAATTGCTTTTCTTCTTTGTTTCATAACATTTTACTCCAAGAAAGTTAAGATGCTAGACAGACACCATAAGCCTAACACAAAGCACAGAGCATCAGTGTGGTATAGAACATAGTCATAGAATGTAGCCAAAGTAATGGCCTCAAGGTCCAAGCCAGGCTATAAGGTGAAAGGGACTGTGCCCTAATGAGGTCCTCTCAGAAACCAGCAATCCTGGCAATTAAGACCCCTGGATAAGTCAAGTCATTGGGACCGTGGACTTTGACTCCATACAGTCCTGGGTCCCAATCCTACTTCTGCTCTTTCCTATCAGTGTGCCTTTGGCAAGTTGTTTAACATCTCTGAGCCTCAATTTTCTTATCTGTAAAATAGGGATAATAAAAGACACACTTTTTTTTTAAAGTACTTACTATCTGTCATTCTACATGTATTACCTCATTTCATTCTCACAGCAGCTGGATACTATTATCAACCCATTTCATTTATTTTATCTTTTAAACATTTTTGTATATTTATTATGTTTCACAAAATTACACCTTGCAGTCTAATACAAATAAAAATTTTAAAAAATTTGTATATTTCATGAAGCAAACCATATACTAGGTAGTCCAACTATTAAAATAAAGCATGTTATAATTCTTAATCAGCAAGTTTTTTTCTTCCAATTTTTATTTAAATTCTAGTTAGTTAACATTCTAATAGTGTAATATTGGTTTCAGGAGTAGAATTCAGTGATGCATCACTTACAGACAATACCTGGTGCTCATCATAACAAATGCCGTCCTAATACCCATCACCCATTTAGCTCATCCTCCACCCACCTCCCCTCCAGCAACCCTCAGTTTGTTCTCTGTCATTAGTGTCTCTTATGAATTGCCTACCCCCCTCCTTTTTTTGCCCTTCCCACACATTCATCTGTTTTGTTCTAAATGCCACATATGAGTGAAACATATGATATTTGTCTTTCTCTGACTAACTTATTTTGCTTAGCATAATACACTCTAGCTCCATCTATGTCACTGCAAATGGCAAGATTTCATTCTTTTTGATGGCTGAGTAATATTCCAGTGTGTGTGTGTGTGTGTGTGTGTGTGTGTGTGTACCACCCTTCTTTATCCATTCTTCAGTCGATGGACACCTAGACTCTTTCCACAGTCTGATTATTGTTGATAATGCTGCCAGAAACATCAGGATGCCTGTACCTCTTCAAATCTGTATTTTTGTATCCATTGGGTTATTATCCCATTTTATAGATGTGAAAATAGAGGCTCAAAGAGAGGCTAAGTCACTTGTCCGAAGTCACACAGTTGGTAAGTAAGGCAGCCAGAAGGGTACCCCAGCAGCAGGCTCCAAGAGCCCTTCTATTAACCATTACACTAAAATGTATGATAAAGTTCTCCTGAGGATTAAATGAAATGCATTTAATAGTGGTTGGCATACTTTGAGCATTTAATAAAGAACAAGTATTATAATGAGAGCTGGGTGGAATCCAAATCCCAAATTATGACAAATTTGGGGTTAAAGTGGATTGCACTGTACTTTTATCATCTAGGGCAAAGTCTAAAGTACAGGCATCCGTCCACACTCTCAGGAAATTTGTAAGCAGAAAGCAAGTTCCCACAGGAGGATACAGGTTTCCCAGGGGCAGCGCAGCAGGGCAGTGGCCATAAATCATTTTTATAGGAGTTATCTTTCCCAGAGAGGGAACGGATGAGAGTAGGAAAGCAAGAAGTTGCTGGAGAAAGTCCCAGTGGTATCAAGGCCGGGTGCGGGGGTGTTGGGGGCCGGGGGGCGGGGGGGACGCTCCCCCGCCCAGCTGTGACTGCTTGGGATCCAGCTCTGTGACTTCTAAGCTTAAGAAATAGAGATGGAGAGAACCAAGTGGATGTGTCCAGACCCGCACAACTGCACGGAACCCAGCCTCTTGATTCCCAGGCCAGTGAGTCAACCCGGCAGGGACAAGAAGCTAAGCAAGATGCACGGAGCCGAAGCATGAGTTCTGCATGCTAGGTAATGCGTGCATCCTCTTTTGTTCCTCCACCATCCCTCACCCGACCCTTGAGAGGACTGTAGCCTTGTCTGTTTCGCACCCCACTCTACCCCTGCTAGGAACTGTAAGTGGTCCACTGCAGGCACTCAAGCATTAGTTGAATGAGTTACATGAAAAATGGCATTAAGATAAACATAAATATATTAGGGAATAGAATGGAAAATTGGCATACGTGTCCAAGATGGGACAGGGGACTTTAAAGAAACGTCCCATCTCTGACGAGGGCTTTAAACTCTGTCTCCAGAAATTAAAGTTCACAGTTCCAAGTTCACACTTTTAGCTATTAGGGATACTTGGATGGAAACGTTTCAGAAGCCCAGAACACACTATACCATGCTACCTCTTTTCCTCCTCTTATGGATCTTTTCAATGTATTATCATCTCTCTATAATTATGAAGGAGAACTGAAGAAAGGAGAGCATGGCTAGTGCTGGGGAAAATACCTTGCACACCACAGCTTGTATGCAGACCCGGGTTTCCTTCAACTTTGGATCTACACTGCTGGTTTCATAGTCGTCTGCTGCACACCCTCAGAAAAGCTTTCCCCTGACATTTCTTTTTTAACTTTATTTTATTGTGGTAAAACATAAATAATGTAAAATTGACCAGTTTAGCCATTTTAAGTGCACAGCTCAGCGGCACTAAGTGAGATTACATTGCTGTACAACCATCACCACTATCCCCCTGCAGAACTGTCATCATCCCAGGCTGACACTCTGTACCCGTTAAACATTAACACCCCTTTCCCTCCTCGATCGGCTTCCAACAACCACCATTCATTCGATCTCTGTCACTATGCATTTGACTATTCTAGGCTCCTCATCTAAGTGGAATCATAGAGTCTGTGTCCTTTTAGGTTGGGCTTATTTCACTTAGTGAAATGTTTTCAAGGTTTGTCCATGTTGCAGTATGTGTCAGAATTTCATTCCTTTTTAAGGCTGAATAATAGTCCATTATATGTATATACCACACTTTGTTTATCCATTCATCGGGTGGTAGACATTTGGGTTCTTTCCACCTTTCCACTATTGTGAACAATGCTGCTATGAACACTGTTGTGTAAATTCTCTGTTAGATTCCCTGCTCCCAATTCGTCTGGGTATCTAACCAGAAGTGGAATTACTAGATCAGGAGGTAAATTCTCAGTTGCATTTTTTTTTAAAGATTTTATTTATTTATTTGACAGAGAGAGACACAGCGAGAGAGGGAACACAAGCAGGGGGAGTGGGAGAGGGAGAAGCAGGCTTCCCACTGAGCAGGGAGCCCGACGTGGGACTCGATCCCAGGACCCCGGGATCATGACCTGAGCTGAAGGCAGACGCTTAACGACTGAGCCACCCAGGTGCCCCTCAGTTGCATTTTTTTTAAGGAACTGACCCTGGCTTTTTTTTTTTCCTGTTATATTTCCAGAGTCAGTTTTTATCATCTATTCAAACAGTTTATTTTGCCTCTCCAATATACTATCCTACATTTAGGCTAAACTACCTCTCTTTGGCTTGTTCCCTCTTTCATTTATCAAGGTATTTAGAATTATGATCTATTGTTCCACAGTACCGATCTTCCCCAAAACATGAACACTAGACCTCACTCCTTGGAGCAAACTGCCATTTTCTGAATCATAAGTTGCATTAGTTAAAAGAGTAAGAAACGAACTTTTTTGGGGGGGGTTAGGGAGGAGTCTTTCAAATCAGTATGAAGATACCAGTCTGATATGAATCAGGTAGACATACCAGGAGAAGAGAGCTCCTGATTTACACATGTCTCACTCAGGAACATCCCTGACATATAAAGAGTAGCAGAAATCAGGAGTCCAACTCCTCCGCTGCAGTAGCTGGAGGTCTCCACCTGCCACCACTGTGGTGATGAGGATCCTGCACTCTCACTTTTTCATGGAACAGCTAGAACCCACTGTTACAGGATTTTTTCTCCTTCGGTGCCCATGGTTCTTGGTCATGCCACTTCAAAGAATGAAGAGGCAGACCAGGCAGAGTGGTGGGCAACAAAGCAAGGTTTATTGAGTGGTAGTGAAGCAAAGTTTATTGAGTGGTAGTACAAAGCTCCCAAAGAGGGAGGGGACCCGAGAGGGTTACCACTGGAGTTTCTAAGTCTAGGGTTCTTTATGGGCTTGTTGGAGGGCTGTTTTATTGATAAGGAAAGTCTTTGTCCTAAGATGGCCAACCGAGCCAGTGAGAGAGTCCCAGTCCTTGCCCCAGGGCTCTTCTGTGTTCTTCTCCCTGCGCGGCTTCCAGCACACACCAATCCAAGTCCTTCTCCCTGCCCTGCTTTGTGCAGGCGCCAAAATTGCCAAGTATGCGGAAGTAGAAGTGTATAAATTGCCCCCTTTGTTTGTGCTCAGGGCTCAGACCTTTAGAGACCACTCTCCTCTGAGCCCACCAGCCTTAAATAAACCTCCTATCCTCCAAGATCTATGAGTGCCGCTTGGTTCTTCTGTCAGACGATCCAATCCAGGTTCCGTAACATTTGGTTCCCTGACTGGGAAACCCAACTGCGCTGGCCCATTGTAGCCACCGGTTTGGGGGCAATGGCGGGGCAGTGACAGAAGGAGGGATCGTAATGGAGAAGGCACGCCCTGCCTAATTTTCGGTAGTCTCCCATTCCGGTCGCCTCAGGCCAGCCCTGCTCTGCTGTTCCTGCCAGACTCGAGTAGACTTGGCAGGTGAGGACCTGGTCCGAACGTCAGATTCTGGTAAGGCCTGGGGCCCCAGGACCCAGACAGGCCCACCCCCACTGGGGTGGAAGGGGAACCTGATCACCTCCCAGAGACCTCTTACAGGTCTCACAGGTAGGGATTCCCAGGGAGGGAATGTAATAACTTCTGGAGTGTGAATGCGTGAGTGAATGTGCAGTCCAACCTGGCTTGCTCAAGTGGACTGATTCTGTGACTCCATGGGCGGGCACCCTTAAGGTCCCCAGAAGCCTACGGAGTCTGAGTGGGCCCATCTGTGATTCTGTGGTGAATGGCATAGTGGCAGCATTGGAATAGTTTCCGATTGTAAGTCACAACACTGAGACCGCCAGGGCTAAGCCTCACCTAAGCTCCTTCAGAACACGGCCAGACGGGCATCTGATTGGTCTCCTCACCTCAGGAGGCACCCCCCTTTTGTCTATCTCTGCTCCACCGCACACGGGGACATCACCATGGGGTCAGGACAGAGTAAACCTACAGTTCTAGAGGCCATGATCAAAAATTTCAAGAAGGGGTTTTCGGGAGACTATGGAGTCAGGATGAACCCCGGAAAGTTGAGAACCCTATGTGAATTGGAATGGCCCACCTTTGATGTCTGGTGGCCTCCAGAAGGGACATTGAATGTCCCAATGATTTGTCGAGTATGGCGAGTCATAACAGGAAAACCAGGACACCCTGACCAGTTTCCGTACATTGACTCCTGGCTAGGAATTGCTCAGACCCTTCCCCCCTGGGTGTGATTCACTTGCAATAGGCAGGGACAGGCCAGGGTCTTAATCGCCTCATCCAAGCAACCTAAAGAAAATCAGCAAAAGCCCCAGTCTCCACAAATCCTAGCCGGAGATCCTGAGAAGGAACCGATCCTGCCCCCACCGTACATACCCCCAAGACCATCTACACCTGGCCCTTCAGTTCCAGACACTCCACCACCATCGGTTTCACTGCCACCCCCAGGCCCAGAGGATCCACAGGCGCCCCCAGGCCCAGAGAATCCACCGGTGCCCCCAGGCCCAAAGGATCCACTTTCTCCAGGACCAGCAGCCAGCCTGTGCCCAGGCTGGGTGCAAGCGCCCTCCAAATGCCTGTACAAGAGACGCAGGAACCCGAGAGGTGCAATAAAGATGGGATGGTCCAACCCGGCCGTTCCATGATGTATTATCAGCCCTTCTCCACCACCAACCTCCTCAACTGGAAACCTAACACCCCATCCTACTCTGAGAAACCACAGGCCATGGTAGACCTCATAGAATCCCTCTTCCAGACTCATCAGCCAACCTGGGAAGACTGCCAACAGTTACTCTGCACACTGTTTAACAGAGAGGAAAGAAGGAGAATAATGAAAGGTGCATGGCAATACCTGGAAGAGCATGCACCAGTGGGAGTCATCAACCCTGCTGCCTGGGCTAACATGGCCGCACCCGAAGAGCACCCAGCATGGGGCTTTACCAGAACTGAGGGACAGGCCCACATCCACCAGTACCAAGAGGCCCTCCACCGGGGAATCCAGGCAGGAGCTAAGAAACCCATGAACATGACTAAGATATCCGCGGTCACTCAACAACCAGGGGAGTCCCCCGGGGACTACTACGAAAGACTATCTGAAGCCTACAGGATATATACTCCATTTGACCCTGAGGCACAGGAAAGCCAACAGATGGTAAACGCCTCCTTCGTGGCTCAGGCTGCCCCAGACATCAGAAAAAAACTTCAGAAACTAGGTTTTGCCGGGAGGAACATCACCCAACTAATAGAGATTGCCAATAAAGTTTACATGAACAGGGAGGTCGCAGCCGAACAGGAAGCCGACAAAAAGATGAAAAAGAAAGTTAGCCTCCTTGCCGCTGCCCTGAAAGAAAAGGACAACACAAAGATGGGGTGACCCCAGCCATTGAAAGGGGGAAGCCCAGAACCCCCTTGGCAAGGGATCAATGTGCCTACCGTAAAAAGAAAGGGCACTGAAAAAATGAATGTCCCAACCGGGGAAAGGCTCAAAAGCCCAGCCGCTACAAGGAAGAACCCCAAGAGGAGGACCTCATAGGCCTTGCGGGAATGGACTCAGACTGAGGGGGACTAGGCTCTTTCCTCCTTGGCCCACATGAGCCCATGGTCAGAATGAAGGTAGGGGGCCAACCAGTGACTTTAATGGTTGATACTGGGGCCGAGCACTCTGTTGTCACCTCCCCAGTGGTCCCTTTCAGCAAAAGGACTGTGACCATCCTTGGGGCCACTGGGATGCAAGAGATACAATAGCCCTTTTGCCAGGCTTGCCAGTGTGAACTCAGGGGCCACAAGGTCCGACATGAATTCCTTTATCTGCCTGACTGCCCCATCCCTCTCCTGGGCCAAGACATAACTCTCCAAGCTTAGGGCTCAGATAACCTTTGAGCCCACTGGGCACACTAGCCTCTGATTAACCCAAGGCAAGAGGAGATGGGGCATCTAATACTAGCAAATACCATGCCAAGGGAAGAAGAATGGAAGCTATTCTGTGCCCAGGCCCAACCGAGCAGCCTGCCGGAGTTCAGACTCGCCTGTCCTTCAGTATGGGCTGAAAACAACCCACTGGGACTAGCCCAGAACTGGGCCCCTATCATTGTTGAACTGATCCCAGGAGCCCAACCTCAGAGGCAAAGGCAATAGCCCCTTCCACAAGAAGCTAAGATCAGCATCCAAGAACATCTGACCAAACTCAAAGAAGCAGGTATTCTAGTCGAGTGCCAGTTGGCCTGGAATACCCCACTCCTACCAGTCAAGAAGCCAGGAGGGGGATACCGACTAGTTCAAGACCTGTGGGCCATCAACAAGGTGACCATCTCTCTGCACCCAGTGGTCCCGAATCCATACACCCTCCTTGGCCAAATCCCAGGGCCGGCCAGGTGGTTCACTTGCCTAGATTTGAAGCATGCCTTCTTCTGCCTCTGCTTAGCTCCCCAGAGCCAGCCAGTGTTTGCCTTTGAATGGACGGAACCTGATACAGGGCACCAGATGCAACTGACTTGGATGCGCCTCCCACAGGGGTTTAAAAACTCACCAACCCTCTTTGGGGAAGCACTGGCTGCGGGCCTCACCAGCTTCCCAAGAGAGGTCGCACAATGCACCCTCCTCCAGTATGTGGATGACCTCCTCCTCGCCAGTGACCCACCAAGGCCCTCCTACAGCTCCTGTCAGACTCGGGATACCGAGCCTCATGGAAGAAGGCACACATCTGCCAACAACAGGTCCGATACCTTGGTTTCCTCCTCACCCAAGGGAAAAGAGAACTAGGGCGGGAGAGGAAAAGGGTCATCATCTCCCTGCCACAGCCCCAGACAAAAAGGGGCCTATGAGAATTCCTGGGGGCTGCAGGACTCTGCTGCATCTGGATCCCTGGGTTCTTGGCAATAGCAAGACCCCTTTATGATCTCTTAGGGGGACCAGATCGAGAACCCTCTTCCTGGACTGAGGAAGCGAAGCCACTTTCACAGAGATAAAGATCGCCCTGGGGCGGGCTCCAGCCCTGAGCCTACCAGATGTAGAAAAACCCTTCAATCTCTTTGTGCATGAAAAGGAAAAAATAGCTCTCGGGGTACTCACCCAGACTGTTGGACCCTGGCAATGGCCAGTTGCTTATCTGTCAAAGAAGCTGGACCCCTTGGCAACGGGACAGCCACTGTGCCTAAGGGCGCTGGCAGCCACAGTCCTACTCATCAAGGAGGCGGACAAACTTACCCTGGGGCAAGAACTTAACATCAAGGTCCCTCATGCAGTTGTGTCCCTCATGAACGCACAGGGACACTGCTTCCTTTCCAAAAAACGCCTTTGTTACTCTACGTATACATGGAGCCATCTACAAGGAAAGGGGCCTCCTAACCACAGCGGGAAAAGCTATCAAGAACAAGGAGGAGATACTGAGACTCCTTGAAGCCGTCTGGCTTCCAAAGGAAGTAGCAATCCTGCACTGTGAGGGACACCAGGAAGGAGACGACCCCACAGCGCAGGGAAATCATCTGGCAGATGAGGCAGTCAAGACCACTGTCAATGAGGACATAGACAGAGCCTCTTCCCTCACCATGGCCCTAACACCCCCAGAAGAAGTCCCTCTGCCCAGTTACACTAAAAAGGAAAAGGAATGGGCCATGGCTGAGGGGGCCAACCTGACTGAAAAGGGATGGTGGATGATGCCAGACGGTTGCATCTTTGTTCCAACAGCAACTGGAGGGCATCTAGTCAAGGAATACCACCAACTCACTCAGCTGGGAAAAATTGCATTAGAGCCCTTCTCAGGAAACACTACTACATCAGTCAGCTGCCAGCACTATGCCGAGCAACGAGTGAACGATGCATAACATGTGCTAAAAATAATGCTCGGTCTGCACCACAGCCCCTGCCCAGTGTCCAGAGGATGGGAGCAACCCCCTTTGAAGATCTAGAGGTAGACTTCACAGATGTGCAGCCGAGCAGGGGATTCAAGTATCTCCTAGTAATAGTATGCACATACTCTGGGTCCGTCTAAGCCTTCCTGACCAGGATGGAGCAAAGCCGGGAAGTAGCTAAATTCCTCTTGTGGGAGATCATGCCCCAGTTCGGCCTGCCGTTAACAATCCATAGTGACAATGGACCCGCATTTGTGGCAGACATTGTACAGGTCTTGACCAAATCTCTCAACATCACCTGGAGACTCCACACCACTCACCGGCCCCAAAGTTCAGGGAAAGTAGAGCAAATGAATCACACCCTCAAGGGAACCTTAGCAAAGTTTTGTTGGGAGACTAACCTTCCATGGCCAGATCTGCTACCCCTAGCTCTCCTGCATGCTCGCTGCCCGCTGGGGACATCAGGTTTCTCCCCATTCAAATTAATATATGAACAGCCTCCCCCATGCTTGGGAAGCCTTTCAGGAAACTTGCATCAGGTTGGAGATAAAGGGATAAAGGAGCAACTTCAGGCCCTGGGGGCCACCCTAAATAAATTACAAAAGTACACCACTGAGAGGGTCCCAATCTCCTTAGGGTCTCATGTACACTCCTTCCAGACAGGGGAGTCAGTTTGGGTCAAAGATTGGAAGAAAGACTTCCTCAAACCGCAGTGGACAGGGTCCCACATTGTTGTTCTAACCACCCCTACTGCCCTCAAGGTCTCAGGTGTCACTCCGTGGGTCCACCACTCAAGAGTGAAGAAAGCTCATCATTCGGACAAGGAGCCACGCCAGTGGAGAGTCCAGCCAGACTTCACGAACCCACTCCGGCTTCACCTTCAATGAGCTCCACCAACTGATGGACATCTGCTCACCATGGTCCCTGGCTCTCATTGGCGTGATTTCGCTCATCTTGGGAGTCAGACTCTACACTGTTGCCCCTCCTGACCAGACTTTCCCCCAGAGGCTCACCATTGTCATTGCTTATTGGGTGTCCCTAGTGTGTATTACTGCACTTACTTGTCCACAGGTTTCATCTGCTGACGAGTTAGCCATGATGGCTCCCTCTACCTAAGGTCATAGATCCCAATTTTATTGGCCTTCTGCTGTCTACTCCTGAGCACATTTCACCATGGTTTTCCTGGCCCCAGTCAGTCCTGGTCTTCTGCTACCTGGAGTGCTGTTCCTCCACACTGCCTCTAGCTTGCCTGGCCCAGCAAGGGGGGCAAACTCTTGTATCACTGTTACTGGCAAATGACTTTCCAGCTTATCCCCCTCAATCCTGCACCAGCGGCCCCACTGACTTCTTCCACCTGGGAGGAGCACAGACCAAAGGTTGACCTCCATTTTGATGGATGCCAGCTTCTTGATACCTCCTGGGAACCTCATAGATGGTGTTCCTACCATGACCCTCACTCAGGTTACCAGCTGGTAGATATCTACATCTGTGGGGGCCCTATGCCTCAACAGCCAAACACCTGCCCTCAGTTCTACTCACAAGCCTGGGGATGCAAGTCCTGGGTGGCAACTTGGCTGGGAATGGAACAATGGTCCAATGGGTGGTGGAGCCTTAAACAGCACAATGACATCCAGATTTCCTTGTCGCGCAAGGCCACCCCATCCTCTTGCTCTAACAATCACTGTATACCACTCGCCCTCTCAGTCTTAGAACCCAATGCCACATCATGGGCTGTAGGAATCACTCTCCTCTTATCACTCTATAGGGACTGACCCCATGGCCAAGTTTATGATTAAGTCCATGTTCGCCCCAAGCCTTGCAGTCGACCCTCAGAGTCAAACAGAAAATAACTCGCCCTGGCACATCCCTGGGTCCCTCATCCACACGCATCAAGCGTCTATTGCGCAACTGGTAGGTATGACTAACGCCTCCCACCAAGCACTTAACCACTCAAATCACTCCTAGTGTCTGACTTCTGGATCTGTATAAAGCCCAGTCCCATCCAATACCTAGGTGTCATCCTCAACCAGTCTACCACGTCACCTCCCACCTTGGCACTGGGGACCGCAGATTATCCCTTTCTGGCTCCACTACCACTGTATGGCAACTATTCCTCTCCCATCACGGGCCACAGTCGGGTCTGTACGCCTAACAACACTTTTTTTTTTTTTAAGATTTTTTTTTTTTTTAAGATTTTATTTATTTGCGAGAGAGAGAATGAGAGACAGAGAGCATGAGAGGGAGGAGGGTCAGAGGGAGAAGCAGACTCCCCGCCGAGCAGGGAGCCCGATGCGGGACTCGATCCCGGGACTCCAGGGTCATGACCTGAGCCGAAGGCAGTCGCCCAACCACTGAGCCACCCAGGCGCCCCTAACAACACTTTTCTGGCTTGTGATCAAGGTGTATACATCTGCATCACCCCGTGAGATCAATCATGCACGCTTGTCAGTCTCTTACCCGATCTTTCAGTCCTCCCTGGGAGCGATGCCCCACTCATATGGAGACATCCTAGCTGCCCTCGACGCTCCCCCACGGCCATCCCTCTTATCGTGAGCCTGCTGGCCACTTCAGGTGTTGCCCTTGGCGCCACTGGTGTCGGGATGTCTCAGGTTCAGTACCAGGGGTTAACTCAACAACTCACGGCGGATTTTTCTGCCCTCACTCAGTGGGCCCTGGCCCTGCAGCGGCAACTCAATTCACTGGCCTCAGTGGTCCTCCAAAACAGGCACGGGCTCGACTTGCTCACGGCTGTGCAAGGGGGGCTCTGCCTCTTCTTACAGGAGCAATGTTGTTTCTATACTAATGAGTCAGGGGTGGTCCAAGAAACTCTGACCCAATTACAGGAACGAGTACATTGCCGGTGGGAATCACTCCAGCGGACAACTTGGTGGGATACCCTCTCACAATGGTTCCCTTGGTTCGCCCCCCTCGTTGGCCCCCTCCTATTGCTTCTCCTCATAGTAGCATTTGGTCCTTGTATTCTTAATGCCCTTACTAGGTTTATCACTACTCAAATTGCTAAATCAGACTCCAGTTACTCCTTACTCATTATCACCCCTTAGAAGATGAAAGTGCCCTCTAAACTAGGTGTTTAAAGGGGGCATCAAAGGGGGGAAATGATAAGGAAAATCTGTGTCTTAAGATGGCGGACAGAGCCAGCGAGACAGTCCCAGCCCTTGCCCCGGGGCTCTTCTGGATTCTTCTCCCTGCCCCGCTTCGCCCGTACGCGCCCCAAGTGCCAAGTATGCGGAAGTAGCAGTGTATAAATTGCCCCCTTTGTTTGTGCTAAGGGCTCAGATCTTTGGAGACCACTCTCCTCTGAGCCTGCCAGCCTTAAATAAACCTCCTATCCTCCAAGATCTCCGAGTGCCACTTGGTTTTTCTGTTGGGCAATCCAGTCCAGGTTCCATCACATTATTTTATTTTTTAAGGATTTTATTTATTTATTTGACAGAGCACACGAAGGGGGAGTGACAGGCAGAGGGAGAGGGAGAAGCAGGCTCCCTGCTGAGCAAGGAGCCCAAAAGGCAAGGCGGGGTTCAATCCCAGGACCCTGTGACCTTGACCTAAGGTGAAGGCAGTTTAACCAATTAACTGACTGAGCCACCCAGGTGTCCCGGGAGGGCTGTTTTAATCTGATCAACCCCTTGTGCCTGTCATCCAATCAGGTTTTTGTCATCTATCTATCACAAGGGAAAGGGTGGAGGGCTCCTTCCAGGGTGGTGTAAAATCCTGTTAACGGTGGTTTCCTCTGAGGGCGGGGTGCCTTGTCCCTGCCTGCGTGCCTGCCTTCCAACTATCCTTCATCACCACCCCTCTTCGACTTTCATCTTCCTTCTTCCTTAATGACACCAGAACGGTGGGAGTGCCACCCACTGTGGTTACCTGGCATTAAGAGTGAGGGCCCCTGTTCTCACTAAAGGATTGAATTCCTTGAGAAGCAGAATTTCAGTTGGAACACTGCATGATTTTGCCTACAGAAGCAATGCTGCTTCGTATGAGTCCACAAATCCTGTCCACTCCATCTGCCAGCTACCTCAAAAGCAGTCCTTCCTCCCTGCCTCCTCTGCCCTGAGGTCAGAACCTCAGACTAGTGCAGTGGGCTCTGAGCTGGTTTCTCTCCATCTCAGGATTCTGCCCCACCCTTCATCCTGTGGGGGAAGCCCACCTCTCTCCAACTGTAAGTCATTGTCACCAGAGTCTAGAAATAACAATGCTCAAAGAAAAACTTAGCTCCTCCATGCCTCTGCTGGGTAGAGCTGCAACTTGGAGCGAGTCTTCTGACTTAGTCTGGTCCATATTTTCCTTATCAGTTGCTTTTTATATTTCTGTGGCTCTTGTTTGTTTAGCAAACAAGAAAAACTAAAGTGACTGCTATCTTTCATACATCACTGTTGGCAGCAGAGGGGAAGGAAGTGAAAGGGAATAAAATGCAAGACCCAAATCATTCCATCACCCTTAAGTCACCCTAGTCAATACTGGTGTGGTACCTATTTTCTTCTCCCTTTTTGAGGATGGTATTGAAAGTGAAGTAGTCAAGATATTTCTTGGTCAAATCATCCAATTCTTTCTTCCTTACACATCCTAACCACCATCTTTACTATTTGAAAAGGGAAACTAACAGGGTTCCTGGACCCAATTCCACTGGGGAGGGGTGTGGGCAGTGGGAGGTTTCCCCACACAAACAATAATTCTCCAGACACCAGCTGGGTGTCCTATAAGTCAACTCAATTCTGACCCTATTTACCCAGAGATAGTGTCAGACCCCACAGTTTAGGGACTCAGTCCTACGAGGCTGCTCCCCACCCATTCAGATGCCAATTACACATCCAGGTTATTTCGTGTGCTTCTGACCCACCAGCTATAGATGGGGGAGTTCCCAAGACCCTCGCCTCAGGTTTGATGAATTTGCTACAGCAACTCACAGAACTAAGAGAAGCATTTTACTCCCTAAATCACCAGTTTACTATAAAAAGCTATAATCAGGACTAGCCAGATGGAAGAGAGCCATAGGGCAAAGTATGGGGAAGGAACTCAGGGCTTCTTTGTGCTCCCCAGGAGACCCATTCTCCCAGTACCTCCACGTGCTCACCAACAGGAAGCTCTCCAAACTCCATCCTTTGGAGGTTTTTATGGATGATTCATTATATAGGCATGATTAATTAAATCACTGGCCATTGGTGACTGAACTCAATCCCTGCCCCTTCCTCTTCCCCACAGGTGTCCAGGGGGACTGCCAATGCCAACCCTCTAATCACTGGATGGTTTCCCTGGCAACAAGGCCCCCTGTCCTTAGGTGTTTTCCGATAACCTCATTAACATAAACCCAGTTGTGGTAGAAAGAGGTTTGTTATGAATCACAAGATGCCCATTACACCTTTATGGCTCTGAAGCTATTTTAGGAACTAAGGACAAAAGACCAAATATTAAGACACAAGTTGCTTCCATTGTTCTTATTGCTCAGGGAATTCCAAGAGTTTTGAGAGCTGTGAGCCCAGAACCTTGGCTGAAGAGCAAATAAATATGTGAATGACCGAATATATACTTCCTGTAAATCACAATATTGCAGGGACTCTTCAAACACTCTGCACATCTAAGTCTTACAAATAAATGCAGTTGTGAAACTGCACTTGATTTCTAGATGTTTGGAGAAATTTTTTGGTTCTTGCTTCATAATCATGATCTATCACCTTCACCACCCTTCCCTACAATTTCCCCACTAAAATACCACCACCACCACCACCACCAACAACAAAATCAGTTTCATATGTTTTATAAGCAGCCTTAAATTCTTTTTAAGACAAGGCAAAAGTATATGTTCACCAAGTTAGAATTCAGGCGGCCATTTGTCCCAGCTTGCCTACAACAATCCCGGTTTATGCCTATTGCCCTGCATAATTTTTGAAAGCTCCTTCTTCCACCCTATAAAAGGGCGGGTCCAGTTTAGAGGATAAATTATATGTTCACCTTATATAAAAATACACCTTGTGAGGTGCCTGGGTGGCTCAGTCGTTAAGCGTCTGCCTTGGGCTCAGGTCATGATCCCAGGGTCTTGGGATTGAGCCCCACATCGGGATCCCTGCTCCGCGGGAAGCCTGCCTCTTCCTCTCCCACTCCCCCTGCTTCTGTTCCCTCTCTTGCTGTGTCTCTTTCTGTCAAATAAATAAAATCTTTTTTTTTTAATAAAAAAAATACACCTTGATTTTTCAGTAAAGTGCTTTTCAGGTGACACTGTGCTTTTGCCCACATCACTGGACTTGATTTGCACAACTCTGCAAAATAGGAAGGGAAATAATTTTATCTCAAATAACCAAGGCCTCAAGTAGTAGGTGGTGACTATCCAAGGTCACATACTCAGGGACAGAATCAGAGGCAGAACCCAAGATTCCTGACTTCAGTATTTTTCAGCTGTTGACCAATTTTTGCAAATACCTGAGTAAAGACAAACTCTACTCTCATGGTTGGTAATCTGCTTGCACTTGGACCTAGAACAATTTAGGCAGGTTCATCCCTGCCCAGACACTGTCCTTTCACATTTAAAGCAAGCAGAGATGAAAGAAGAATCACCTAAACATAAAGAGCCTATTAGTGAATTCCAGGAATCCTGGGGCCAAATGACATATGTTTTTTTTACGTTACTGGGCGCAATTATGTCAGATTATTGGAATCTTACATCTAACCAAATTAGGATGTCTCAGTTAACAACCAAAAAAAGAAATTAAAAAAAAAAAAAACCAATAATGAATGCCTACTGTTACAAAGAACATATAAATAGGTTCTGCCCCAGTCTTACAGATATATTTTCCCTATGGTTATGTGCTAATCCTTTTTTTTTTTTCTTCTTACCTAAAACCAGGAAAATTCTACCTTCCCTGGATAACTGGCAAGGAGACAAAGACAGGCACAGTGTTTGGCAAGGTCTCCAGGGTACTCCAGAGGTGCTGAATGGGTGCCACACCATTAAATAAACGCACACTCTCCTAACCTCCCCACGGCCTAGCCCAAAAGAAGGCCACAGGACCCACACGCGTTCCCCTCCCTCTCTTTGCATCGACAGAAAGGGGTCCGCTGTGCCTGGGGAAGGATGACTCCAAGCCACTGGCCAGGCTAGCCGGACCGCAGCAGAGGGGAGGACGCCCTCGGACTAGTTGTGGGAACCAGCGCCAGACCAGGGAGGTGGCCGGCCTCCTCCTGCGCAGGAGGCTTCAGGAGCCGAAGGTAAGAGGGCAGCGGAGGACAAGCGCGGTCCCCGGCGAGGGGAGGAGGGCCGCGCGCGCATGCGCCCCGCCCCACCGCCGGCCGGAAGAGCAGGGCAGCGGAGCCGCTGCTCCCCGCGCTAGTCGCCGCGGCGCGGGGGAGAGCGCCGGCCGCGCGATGCGGCCCCTGGACAGCGCCGGGGCAGCCGAGGTGCCAGAGCCCGGGCTGCGGCTGACGGAGGACGCGCCTCAGGGCGCGATCGAGGAGCCCGCGGCGGCCGAGGCAGCGGGGACGCCCGGCCCCGGCAGGTGCTGGCTGTTCGGCTCCTCGCCGTGCGCCTTGTGTGCTCCGCAGGGTGAGTGTGGGGTGCAGACCCGGGCGCGAGTCTTGCCCCTGGGGTAGGGGTGGGAGTGCGGACGCCAGGGGGCGAGGGTCCCCTTAGCTGCGGGCCGGGGGCGCAGTGAGGACCTCGCCCCCCATCCCTACCCTGCTCAGAGCTGGGGAAAACCCTCGAGCCCTCACCTGGGGGTCTGCAAAGCAGAAGCCCCTTTCGTCCCCGCTGGCGCGAAGACTGGAGAAAGTTTCTGATTGTGTTTGGAACCCTTTTGGGATTCTGAAACTGTTCCTATAATTAAAGTGTTGCGGGCAGGACCGCCGAGTCAGATTGCAGTTCGGTGCGTCCTGCCGGAGGTTGGAGGTTGGGGGATCAGTTAAGAGGCCATCTCGCAGCCAGCTGAGGTTGGGAGGGAGCTAAACTACGAACACTTATGACGGTGGTAAGCGGTGTTCCTTCAAGAGGAAGTTGAAAAGCACAGAGTACGGGGCGCCTAGGTGGCTCAGTCCTTTAAGCGTGGGACTCTTGATCTCGGCTGAGGTCTTGATGTCAGGGTTCTGAGTTCAAGTCCCGAGTTGGGCTCCATGCTGGACATGGAGCCTACTTAATTAAAAAAAAAAAAAGGCAAGCATAGAGTCTAGAAAATGTTTGCCTCAGAATCTTAGAATCTTAGGAAGGCAGAGTTTAGTGGGACCACTGGTTCTTAAACTTTTGGGGTTAGGAGGACTTTTTTGTTGTAAATTTTTACAATATATCCGTAACAGCTCACACTGAACTAAACCAGATTTCCATTATTAATATAATGAATATTTTGTGATTTTTTTCCCCTATTTTTAAAATTTTGAATCATTATATCACAGACCTGAAACAAATATAGGACTTTCTTAGCAACTAATCCTAAACAAGGCAGATGCACAACCTTACATAACATTTTTAAAAGGTTCACAGACTTGTCTCCAGAGCGCAGTACCCTGTGTAAAATCACCTTGATCTTGTTCAACCTCTTCCTTCCACAGATGAGGAAAGTGAAGCCCAGGAAGGTGAGGGCTTCGGGGCGGGGGTTGCCTTGTTTTCCCTAGATCTGGCATGTGTGGGTGAGACATGGCACAGGTCCCTGCAGCACCACGGTTAAGGATCCCAGCATGCCAGAGACCCAGGCCAAGGTCCTTTGTGTTGACCACAGTGCTACTTTAAGCACATTCCTCCTTAAACTCCACCAACCACCTGGAGCATCTTCCTAGAAGAAGAGGAAAAAGTAGATCTCCTTTCAAGACAAAGTTACACAGTCTGCATCATCTCATCCTCTGGGTGACCTCCACGAAACGTGACCCTGGATTTCTATGCCTCTTCCCCAACCCCATTTCCCCCTTTCTGTATTATGAACTTTCCGCAGTTTAGAGAGATGAACCCCAGAAGATGATTCTTGCTCCATTTTTGTCCTAAATGCTAACAGAAATGATCAGACTTCTGATTCTTTATGCATGGGCTGGTGGCTCCAGAGTAGGGGTCACTTCAAGCTGTGCTGACCAGATGTGCAGTCCGTGAAGAGGTGAATTTCTCACTTTATCAGTTATTATGGCTGAATGTCATTTTGGTGGAATGCTGAGTCAGTCCTTACGAACTCTTAAATGTTTCTGCTGTTGTGAGCCAAAGAGGAAAACTGTACACTCAGGCAGCACATGGCAAAATGATAAACCTATATAAGCGACTGCACTTAGGAATCTTGAGTATTTTAACTTCAAAGAAAATTGCTAATAGTAAGACTTAGTTATAGTTATCGTAAGATAAGCAGATAATACTCTGAAAACAGGATTGCCAGAGAAATGTTGTCATCGAACTTTGTGACAGTATCATTTTAATGGCTTGATCATGGGTATCTCAAGAAAGCTCATTTTCAAGTTCAGGTTGAAACTGTTAAACCAGTTTTCTACATTCTTGGATAACCTTCACAGACAGCATACAGCTATCCTAAGACATCTATTTATTTTCTTGAATGACAGTGTGGATCTTGGACTGAAGCAAGGAGAAGTTGTCTTCGATGTGTGCCCCTGGAAGGAGTTCTCTAGTGTAGCACTGGTTCTCAAGCTGGTGGAGCTTTTTACCGTTGCAGAGATCCTGTATCAGTGGGTCTGGAGTAGGGCTCAGGAATTGAAGTTTAAAAAGTTAACTCAGTCAATTCTCATTCCCAGCCAGAGTTGTGAATCACAGTTTAAAGCAGAGGATAGAAAAACTGAGCAGCTTTTCAGTTTTCTTCTAACTTGGGAAATTGCACTGTGGCCACTTAATCTGAATTATTTAGAGTTGCCAAATTATTAGCTATGCTTGTAGTGGAATATGATCATAGAAGCACATTACATAAGCAAATGCCTCTTTGGATTATGCTACTCTCTTGTTCATCTCCATTGGCAGAATGGAAATTATTATTCAGTAAGAGACATGTCCGCCTGAGTAGAACCAGGCCTCACCTTCATAACAAATAACCAAGCTCAGCCAGGCCTTGTAACAACTGCCCTGTCCCAGTCAGCAATCATGGGCCTTAAGTGTTTATAGGCAAGAAAATATGTGAGTGGCTATGTTTTAAGAGACAAGATAATCAGAACCAGGGGTGTAAAATTAAGTTTTAAAAGAGTTAAAATGTCATGTTAAGTTAAAATATTCCTGGAGAAAAATTTAAAAGTTTAGGTTGGAGAAGATCCTTGAAATATAGACCAGGGAGATGTTTTCTGTCTTTGATCTTCCTGTTCTGTCTGAGGGTGTAGGTCCTATGTATGAGTTGGGCTTCTTTTAAGAAAAACTATTTTATTTGGACCTGAACTCTGAAATTTCAGAAGTTGAACTCTCAGGCTGACCACAGCCAAGGCATGTATTTTGTGGTGCTTAACTTGGAAGTCTTCTAAAGTTTCCTTCTCATGGGCTGAGTATGTGCAGTTTGTTTCTGTGGTATCTGAGCACATAGGTAGTGAACAGAATGTGGAGGATTCTGGCACTTACAACCTATCGCCCTTGACATGACGACGACCGCTAGCTCCAAATGATTTTTTTCGGCTGTGCACCTGGAACAGGAAAAGGGAGAGGCCTCTGACCACAGTGGCATCTTTCACTACACACGTCAGGCTGTAGAATGCTCCTGGAAAGATTGTGCATCATCATACTTTGGTCCCAATTCACAAAGTGTTTGTCACTCATGGGCGAAGGTATCTCGCGGCTGTGAGGATGTTGAAATGTATTACCTGGTGTTTGCATTTATCAGAGGAGGGCATTTTTTAAAAAAACATTATTATGCAATACCATTCTATAGCTGAGTAACACATTGTAAATTCCTAGACTGGAATGATGATCCTAGTTTTACTATAAATTGCAAGTGCCCAAACAGTACACCCTTCTGTTTTGCTGTACTCTTAACTGATGAGGGCCAGTAGTGTTTCCTTCTTATTCTCTCCTTGTTTCTGTATTTGTTTCAAAAAAGAAAAAAATATTAATATATCCCTCAGTGAGTCACCTATCTTTTAGGGAGTTCTCTGCTTATCCTGTCCCTTTTTGCTTCCCTCTGAATGGTGGGGCGGGGAGGGGGTATGAGACTGAAAACAGGTTCTACTCCTGTTTTAGGTAACTAAGATATAGGAAGTGGTGAAACAAAAGTTTAATGCTCATACAGACTGTCATTAATGGATTGAATATGTGATGCTTTAGAGAAAGCAGAAGTTTCCTGGTTCAGAGCTAGGCAAGAAGGTGCCTAGGTGTTTAACGACGGTTCTAATTTTTAAAAAATTTTGTTTTAAAGCACTTTGAGGTCAGAAGGGTAGATACCCTAGCCCCCTGCCCTTGAAGAGTTTATGCTCTAAACGGAGTATCAGTCGTAAACCATGAAAAGTAAAAGATTTGATTAACGGTTCAAAATAACAAAACAGAGAGCCTTCTGTTGCCAGTGGTGTTAGACTTGGTGTCTTTCCATGAAGTTCTCTCATATTCTTTCATTCAGCAAATATTTAATCAGGGTCTTCCATGAGCCAGGCATAAACGAGACAGTGAGGTCCCAGCCTGGAAGAGTTCACAGGCTTGTGGGGGAAGTAAGATAATCAACAAGTAGCCATATGACACAGTTATAAACTGTTGTCCAGAAAAGAACACTTCCTTTATAAAACCTGGTTCACCAGTGAGATGCTATAAATTATCACTTGGAAGCATTTTTCTCTAGCCATCTTGACAAGCATTTCTTAAAGATTTCTCTCACCGTCTTGGCAAGCATTTTTACTTTTTTGATTTGTAAGTGAGGGGTGATTCCTCAGTGAGCCAAAGGAAATCCATTTTATAGGGTAAAACTGCATTTAAAAATTAATGGGTTTAAATTGTTGCTTTCCTCAATGATTCTTCATTCTTGGTGGGGAAATGGTTCGGGTCCAGAGAATGGATATGCTTAGGAAATAGCATTGGTAGCCTGTTAGCCATTAACACTGTTCCATTTTTCTCAATTCCTAAGTGAAAATAATAAAACATATACTTGGAAGCAAGGACTAACCAGAACTTAATCTTTTTCAGAAGCCAAGAAGAAAGCACCCTGTCCTGGACTTGGCTTGTTTTATACATTATTGTCCGCCTTCCTTTTCTCAGTGGCCTCTTTATTTGTTAAAAAAGTGCAAGACGTCCATGCTGTAGAAATTAGTGCATTCCGATGTGTGTTCCAAATGCTAGTCATTATCCCTTGCTTAATATACAGAAAGTAAGTATTTCTTATCTGCAAAGTAGAAGGTATCAACAAATGTTTGTAAATCTTTTGAACTGCTTGAATTATTCTATAGCGGATGCTTTATCCCTCCCATAGATTAACCAGTTCCTACACCCTTTGGCTCTGATTACTAAATAGTCACAAGGACCCACCCACAGAAGACGCTCTCATAAGCACAAACCACATGCCCAGCGAAGGAGGGGAAAGAGATTCAGTTATTCTCCATTCCCCATTTTGAGAACAAAGCATTCCTTGTACACAATTCCCTCCATCTTGTACCACTCTCCCTTCTTTCCCTTGGCATAACTGGTATTTAGAAGAAAAAAGGAAATGAGAAAAAGTCGTGGTGTCTCCTAATATCAATGTTTCTTTAAGTAGAATGGGCTGCTCTGTTATCAGGGCAAACAGAAGGTTACCATAATAATATCCAGGTCTTCCCCCCCTAGGGTGATGTGGGAAAGGGAAAAGGTAATCTTGAGCAAGGCCTTTTTAAATAGTTTCATACTTAGTGTCCTCATCTGTGAACTGGAGGGAACTATACTCTTTGTCTTCTATCTGGCACCTTGGCTGCAAGGGCCAAATAAAATTGA
The DNA here is from genome assembly GCF_029215605.1 of Mirounga angustirostris. NCBI lineage: Eukaryota > Metazoa > Chordata > Mammalia > Carnivora > Phocidae > Mirounga > Mirounga angustirostris. The sequence continues at coordinate 122,039,179 of NW_026991714.1, forward strand.
TTATAGCTCAGAGCACTTTATGTAGAATGTAACAGTATTTGAAAACTATATTCCCCATCCTTCCTGTCCCTATCCAGCACCTCTTTCCCTTCCATATAGAACCCCCTCCCCACCCTTTCCCAGGTTAAAATTATGCCTCTCTCACACCATTATAACCTCTACCCACCCCTGTGTACTTAGAGGCCTTGGAGAAAAGACCAGTTGGATGCCTGGTGGCAGTCTGTGGTTCTTTCTCTCTTTGGGCAAAAAGGCTTAAACCCTAAACTAAATGCTTCAGTCATGTGCCACCAGTCTCCTTGTATCTCTAACACAGTACAGATGCATTTGGAATAGTGTCACTCCGTATCCTGAGGATTTGGTGAAAAAGGTGAAAATTTACTAATTAATATTGTCAGACATTCTTTTGTAAGTGTGGATAAGTCTCAGTATTTTAGGAAATGATGGTGAGACTTCAGAAATTTCTAAGGGTGGTAACAGACCACTGATGCTAACACAATTATCTTCCCCATAGTAGAATTGGCAGGGGAAGGCATTGGAAGAATTTTTTAAATCCTTAGCACCAATCTGTTTTGACCTATTTTATGTTTCATTATCATGGAAGATGATACGGTATTCCAGGTATTTTCAAGGTATGAGTCAAAGGTGACCTATGCTTTCATTTCTAACTCCAGAGACCCAGGAGTCCTCATGTCAGGCCTACAGGCTAGCCTTCAGATAGGTGTTCAGTGCTGACACCAGGTCAGCAAGCTGACTACCCTGACATGTACCCAGCACTTTGCTTGGTAAATATTTAATAAAAAGAAAATTGAGTGGCAGTTATTATACTTATCCAAATGCTATATGTTCTTTTTCAGTATATTTTAACTCTTCCTGCAGAGAACAATGAAAAGTTGTCGCACATTCAATGGCTAAAATAAATTCTAGCATTACCTCAGCTTTTATAGAAAAACTCGTAAGATTGGCAATGCATACTAGCCAGGACCAAATTTTCTTATGTAGGACAGCTCAATCTTGAAATTGTATTTATTATAAAAATCACGTATTGTCATTGTAGAAAATTGGGGGAAAATAAAGAAGAAAAATTATCTATGAGTCTACCTGTTAAAGTTTACCCACTATGAACATTACAGTACATTTTCCTTTTTGTCTTACTTGCAAGCCTGTATAGACATAGGAAAAATTAGATTTGCTTAATTATAATTAAACTATTTATGGAGTTCTCTTTTGCTATTTTTGCTTATACTGTGAACACTTACCTGTTTTTAGCTATAATTAGACACCATTTTTTAAAGGTGTATACTATTAAGTTGTGGGCATTATAATTAATTTACTAGTCCCTTATTTTTTGACAGTTAGGACTTCAAAAATAGTGTTTAATCAAGAATTGCAATATTAAAAACAAATACCAAGTTGGTTTAATGTGCGTTCCTCCATTTGAATTCACAGAACTGGGTTTATAGGCCCCAAGGGTCAACGAATTTTCCTCTTGCTCAGAGGAGTCCTGGGTTCCACCGCCATGATCCTACTGTACTACGCTTTCCAGGCAACATCCCTTGCCGACGCCACTGTCATCACGTTTAGCTCGCCCGTGTTCACGTCTATCTTTGCTTGCATATTTCTCAAAGAGAAATACAGCCCTTGGGATGGCCTCTTCACCGTCTTCACTATCACTGGCGTGATCCTTATCGTGAGGCCCCCGTTTCTGTTTGGCGCCAGCGCCGCGGGCAGGGGCGAAAGCTACTCCCTTCACCTGAAGGGCACGATCGCAGCGGTCGCGCACGCCGTGTTCGCCGCCCTGACCCTGGTCATCCTCAGAAAGATGGGTAAGTCCGTGGACTACTTCCTGAGCATCTGGTATTACGTCATCCTCGGCCTCCTGGAGAGCATCATTGTCCTCTTCATCATCGGGGAATGGAGTCTGCCCTACTGCGGGTTGGACAGGCTGTTTCTCATCCTCATCGGCCTGTTTGGTTTGGGGGGTCAGGTGTTTCTCACGAAAGCCATCCAAATAGAAAAAGCAGGGCCAGTGGCAATAATGAAGACTATGGATGTGGTCTTCGCTTTCATCTTCCAGATTATTTTCTTTCACGATGTGCCCACGTGGTGGACGGTGGGCGGGGCCCTGTGCGTCATAGCCAGTAGCACGGGCGCGGCCGTGCGGAAAGGGTGCCAGGGCGCCAAATGAGGCTTCGCTGCTGAGTGCGCGGTCCCCCGGTGCGGACCCGCCCCGCGTGCACGCACCTGGAAAATCTGCATTTCCTTCGCTGATTATACTTAATAAATTTCATAATTAAAGTACCATTTTTGAATATGGTATGTCTTTAATTAGCTAAGAATTAACCAGTGTGGTCTAGCAATTTTTTTTCCCTCAATTGTTTCGGTTTTGGTTTCTCTTTGGGTTTTTTGTTGTTGTTGGGGTGGCATCGGTAAGAGGACAGATCATTAGTTGGAAAAAAGACTGCAAAATGTTCTATGACTGGTATAAATATATGTAATTTTTTAAAGTGTATTTTTGGTATTGATGGGATATAGGTGGGTAGGAAATTTTAGATGCTCTTTTAGCAGTGTAGAGGCTAAGAAACTTACTGATTATAATGCTGCTATAATTGGTATTATGTTGGAAATTCATTTGAAACCTAATTCCATTTAGGAGGCCAAAGCTGAAACTTGGAAAAGGTGCCTACTTAATGGTGTTAATAATACAAATGAATTAGCCTTATTTTCAAGGCTTTTATAAATGATTATCTTTCTTTTAACCCATACGAGTGCCTTTTCATTTTGATGCCAGAATTTTTATATGTAAACTTTAAAAAAAAAAGTTTTTGATCACCAGGTTTGGCTAGAAGTTTTCTGCTCAGTGGCATTCACAACTGTAGCTATCGTTCTATAATTTTAAGTTGTCCTCTGTTTTTTTGAAACTGCACTACATTTTTCTTAACTTTCTAAGGTTTCAGGTCTTTAAACCACAAGAGAGAAATCTTGGCATAACCAATGTGCACATTTCCATGCTGAAGTATTTTCCCCTCACTAGAAATGTGATTTTCTATAAATTCTCTTTGAATTTATAGTGTGATGCCAAATAAAATTTTCTCAGGATTTTATTAGGTTGAACCATATAAAATTGCTGAAATTTTACCTTTTTAACTTACAAAAACCATAGTTTCTTACGGATCACCCTAATAGATACCTCCCTTATCCTTTCTACACCAAATATTTAAAAGACTGTGGCATATATTTTTTTAAAACAACTTTAAAATACAGCAGTCCTATTAAGCTTATTTTTATAGTCCTTTTCCCTTACGGAATTATATATAATAATGCTTCGTGTTACTTGTTAAATGTTAAGACACGGATTCATGGTTGATTGACTTTTGTAGTTTCTTGAACAGAAAAATTCACTGTTAAATTCTAGTGTATCAGTATGGTATTAAATGGCAGTGCCGTGGTACCATGATACTCACTTCATGAATTCAAGTAGCATTTTTTATCTGGAACTTCATCAGGCCAATACTCTGCAGTTAAAGAGAGAGTGTAATATTTAGGAAGGCCTGGGAGATTAATCAGGAAGTAGAGAGTACACGCAAATGATTCTTTATCACAATGAACCCTTTATTGGTGAAGCTATGATGGTTTCCAACTCTTACTGTCCAACCTAGCATCTGTTATTATCTTAAGCCTGCAGATTTGAAAGATTATAGGCTCTTTCTCTCCCTTTCATCATAATTCTTCCAAAGAAAGAAAGAACTTGGCTTCTGAGGTTTATGCCTTGGTGAGAAAGGATCTTTTCCAATAGTTCCAAAAGGAAATTTTTAGCTTGCTGATCTTCCCAAATGCTTCCCACCTGACAAACTCTAAATGAAGTCTACTTAGGGGAGTCACACTATCATTATAACTTTAGCCTAATACACAATTTTGGGAGTTTAGAGTTGAAGAAGCATCATTTTGCAAAGGTCTTAGATAGTTACAGAATCCGAGCATTTTAGAGCTCAAAGATTAGAAATCCTCTTGTAGGAGCCACGCTGCACAGATAGAGAGGCTGGGAAGGGGATCTGCCCAAGATGGGTTTCCATGGCCTTCTCCTTTCCCTTATTTCCATGACAAAGTATGGAAAGTAAACCACTGCTTAAGCTACCTAAGGTAAATTAACTCAGGGAACCCTCTCCTGGTTCTTTACCTTGCACAATAAAAGAACCTATGGGACTTTGAGGGTTAAATCCCTTTGGGCCTGTACACTAGAGACATGTTTTATTTCAACAGTGTGTGGTTTAAGTACTTGAATGTCACAATATATACCAAGGTTGGAGAAAATGTTCCTTCTCTCAACTTTTACAGGGTGTCATTCTTCAACACTTTCATAATGTCTAAGGTATATACAAGGATGTGTATTGTAACAATTATGGTTGTGTATATTTTGCAAAGACTGTAGTTTCTATATCTTGAAAATATTTTCATAAATCGTTTTTATTTTATAAATACTAATAAAGTTAATACGAAAGAAGGCTATAATGTTGGTTTTTATGATTATAGCAAATGTGCTCGCCAATTTCCTTTTTCATCCATGTGTTTCAAAATTCATTTTATAAAGGATATTGATCCCTAGTCTTTCAGCTGTGATGTAATCTCAAGTTTCAATCTGTTTTGTTGGGTTTTTTTAAGATTTTACATATTTGTCAGAGCACAAAGCAGGGGGAGCAGCAGAGGGAGAGGGAGAAGCAGACTGTAGTTAATACTGTAGAGTTGAACATTCTCCACTTCAAAATGATTCCCAGTTCAGGGTCCTTACTCCTGAGCAGCTTCCCCAGGAACTACAGGAACAGTCTAATGGATTCCAAACCTCATTTGACTCTCTCCTGCCAGCACATAATTCCACTGTTGGGCAATTCGCAATTTCCTGGCTGATCTGCCCACATAGGTGGCCAAGGGTCACCAGTCTTATGCATAGGTGTTGCCACCTTTCCAGTTCTGGCTTTAGCTCTGATCTTCTGTATTACATTTGGCTCTGGCTGGGGAATGAGCCTGATTTTCTATGTGTTTCCCATGCACTACATACTACTACATACTGGATACATACTACACTCAGTATGGCTCTTCTAGCCCCTTGAATCCGCTTGCTCAGTAAACACAATTAATCTCTTGAGGGTAATCTAGTGGTAAGAGAGCCAGATGTCTTTATGTAACATGTTGGCCTCTAATGTAGGTGTATAGAGCTGTGGTCAGCACTGGGCATTAGAATTTGATTCTTAGGGTGTAGGTTGGGCACATGAAGCCTGAGCACCACACCAATCACACCATTATATGGTGCCTTTGGTCCCTTCTGTGAAATTTAATACAGCTACCAAATTCACTTGGAATTCTGCAAGATGCCCTAACAAGGACTCTGTGATCCACAAAGACCCATCCAAGTTTTAGCCTATTTGAACAATGGTTTGGAGCTGGACTTGGAAAACCAATTCAAAGAGAGCCTGTGAAACTTTGCACTGCCCATCATCTCCTAGAAACTGAGGCGGGGGGGGGGGGGCTTTATTAGAAGGAGGGTAAGGAGAAGACATATCTTGTGTCAAGGCAGGGCAGGAAATGTTGCATCACAGAAGTCCAGTCCACAGGAAATGTTCCACTGGGTTGCACAAGGTACCATGCCAGCTATCATCTATTAAGGCAGATTTGTAATAATATAAAACAATGCTATTCTCACTAATTTTTTAAATAGTTATTTTTCATAAGAATATTATTTATGTTAACATGGAATTTTAATAATTTTTTTTGTTTTGCCTTCAAATATGGTAAATATCTCTCTATATAACGCACATAACAGAAGCTCTTTGGAGTTCTCAATAATGTTTAAGAGAGTAAAGGAAAATAAAAACAAAAAGTTCCCAAGCTGTGGATTTAATATATAGTGTTACCAAATTTGAAACCTTAAAAAAAAAAAAAAACAATGATTAGGCCCACCATCAAATCTGCCAACTTTTTCATGAGGTTCTGATAGTTTGAAATGCAGCTCAGTAATAGTTTGTAAATTAGAAACATCTTTAATGTGATGTTCTATTTTAGATTGTGAAACAACTTTAAATGTACATAAGCGATCCAAATTATCTACCCAACAGAGGGCAAAGAAACAACAAGAAATCCAACTGGTCTATGCTCACAGGGTCATATCAAGTTGTCTCTTTTCCTTCCTACATATATGTTTTAGTTCCTTTGTACATGTGTTTTGGAAAAGTCAGAAGACTTTGATAATTTGCAGGTAAGTATGCATTGGTACAACTTCTATGAAGGGCAACTTAGCAACATCTATCAATTTACAAATGAACATGCTTTTTCACCCAGAAATTCCATTTCAGAAATTTATCTTATAGATATACTTGCTTATTGCAAAATAAAATGTACATGTTTATTCATTGCTGCATCACCTGTAATAGCAAAAAAAAAAAAATAGAGCTAGTTTAATGTTAAATACGTAATGGTACTGGTAATGGGTTAAATGACTAAATAAGTAGTGGTACTGAAATTTTCCTCTAAGGTTCTAGCTGAATTAATAATTAAATTTACATAAGACAGATTAACGGAAGAAAAAAAACCCACAAAGTTTTTATTACATGTGCACAGAGGCCCAATAATGAAATTGAGACCTAAAGAAATGACCAAGCAGGCAGTGTTTATGCTTTTTAGACAAAGAGATAGATGATAAATCTATGAGGAATGACAGGACAAAGATAACTTTGGGAGCTTCAGTTAGTAAGGAATTCTAAACTGTATTTGGGCTGGGTTAGTAAATTAGTAAAAAGTAACAAGGGTTGTTTATACAGCCTTCTTGGCTCTAAATTTCCAGTTCTGGTGATAAAGATACCTACTTCTTTGTCCAGGGAGTATACCTTTCACATGGGAGATTTTCTTTCCTGCTTTCAGGGGGATGGAGGAGGGTCCGAGTGTCCTTCTTGCATGGGCTGTCTCTTCAGTAACTTTTATTTAAAATATCCAATTGGCCAAAGTGGCACATTTGGGGGTGGCCTACTCTTGGCCCTTACAGTACATACATAAAATGAAATACAATACAGTAAAAACAAATTAAGGAAGAGCAAGAGAGCTTTCCACGTACTAATGTGGAGTAATCTTCAAGATTATTCAGTGGAAAAGCAAGATTCAGATAGTAGTACGGCATAGTATGTATTATTCATTTATATAAAAAGAGGGTGAACAGAATATTCTAAGAGGATACACAAGGAACTGGTAACACTGGTTGCCTTTAGGGAAAAGAATTTGGGGGCTGAAAGAGTGGAAAGGTGACTTTTCACTAAATTCCCTTTTATACCTTTAAAATTCTGAACCATATATGTATGTGACCTAGTCAAAAAACAAATAAAAAATAAACTGGTGAAACAAACAAACAAAAAAGACTTGTAGAAAGAAAGGGAGAAAAGAAAGGAAGGAGTAAAAGAGAGATATCCATATATATATCCATATACACATGCACAGAGAAATGTTTACTGCTTTGATCTGAGCCATCACCCTGGCTCACCATCACTGACTTCCTTTTGTCTCATTCAGCCCACAAATCAGACTTAAATTCCCATGTGCTCAGGGCACCTGGGTGGCTCAGTCCCTTGAGTCCTTCGGCTCAAGTCATGCCCAGGGTCCTGGGATCCAGCCCTGCATTGGGTTCCCTGCTCAGCAGGGAGCCTGCTTCTCTTCTCCCTAGGCCTGCCACTCCCCCTGCTTGTGAGCATGCTCTCTCTCTCTCAAAAATAAATAAAATTAAAAAAAATTCCCACATGCTCCATGACTGAAGAAAATAACAAAAGGAAATCCTGAACTTTAGCATTTTAATAGAAATATATCCTCCAAGGGGTGCCCGGGTGGCTCAGTCAGTTAAGCTTCTGCCTTCAGCTCAAGTGGGAACGAGCCCCACATTGGGCTCCCAGCTCAGTGGGGAGTCTTCTTCTCCCTCTGCCTCTGCTCCCGTGCTGCCCCCGCACCCCAGCTCTCGTGCTTTCTCTCTCACTTGCTTTCTCTCAAATAAATAAATAAAATCTCCAAGATCCCAGAAAGCATTGCCAAGTCCTGAGCTAGATATCTGCCTTTCCACAGCACCAAAACCATTTTTACATGGAAAGGAAACTAATATTTACTTAATATGTCCCACCCAGGCCAGGAGCTTCTTTATCTTTGTCTCATTCAGTCCTTGCCAACTCTGGAAGATGGGTTGAATAGGAAACTGAAGTTCAAAGAGGTTGAATATGGTCACCTACCTAATTAAGTCTAGTGCCCTTCACTCATAAATGACGAAGTTGGCCACTACCCAAGGTCTGCCTGACCACAAAGCCTTGACCTTTCCAATACCCCATGTTACCTCCCTAGCTGGTGGAGAATGCATGACAGGGAGTCACTGTGGCGAAAAGACTGTTTCTTGACTTTGGGATTTGAAGGTACGTATGTACTCTTCCTCTCTCCTTTCCCACACATGTACAAGAGCTGGATGTAAAAGAATAGAAGGTGAACAACAACACTTTACCGTTCAGTTTTATTTCTTTCTATATGTTAATCAATACTCATTGAGCAGTAGCCATATACAATCACAATCAAGGAAGGGAAACATCAAACTTCAAATAGTCAAATATTGTTCTTAAAGTGGCCAACACTGGATGCAAACATGACATACACAAACTATAATAATTTGTACACACGCGCTACAATGAGAACCTCGAAGTGAGATTACCTCCTGAGGTCACAGACCAAAGCAGAACAAAGAATGAAGCTACTCAAGGTCACCTAAATACACAGAATTGAATTCTGGGCCAGCCACATTTAGCCATAACTTACCTACGTGTACTAAGAACACTTCTAAGGGTGTAATGTACCAATCGGAAGAAGGGGTGGCCAGCCGTGGAAGCAAGAAAGGAGGACGGCATGTGTCAGGCATGTTCCCATTGTAGAGATCTCTACAATGAGAGGTGGTGAGTTCCCAGTTTTTCTCCCTAAAGTACCTCTCATAGCTAAGAAAAGTCTAGAAACATAATCACAAAGCATCACCACAATCTGGAGCTTGAATCACAACACAATAACAATAACCACTACCCTTTATTGTATCTTTCATGTAACAACTACTCTCCTAACTGCTTTTTGTGCTCTGGATCACTGAGTCCTTGCAACTCCTAAGGCAGGCTTTTTATTGCCTTCATTTCATCATTGAGGAAAGAGAGGTTTGAAGACGGTACATGAATGTCCAAGTTAAGTGACTTGTCCACTTGCTAATAAGTGGCAGAACCTGGGTCTTAAAACCCTGGCCTATCAAACTCCAAGCTTACATTCTCGACTCTGCTACTCTACTGCTCACCCTAAGCTTGAAGCCATGCTTTTCAAAAAAAGAAAAAAATCCTGAGTTTTATGTGCCCCCTGGCACACTGCAGTGTAGCTCAAGGGACTCTTCAACTCCATTTTAAGAAACATGGCCAATGATGATGCAGTCAAGTCCTCTTGCTACTGAAAACTATAAAATCACACCCCTTATTCTTTGTATATCCATGTTATCAGTATCTATGCAATTATAATTTGGCTTCTCACATACTTTAAATGCAGAGGACAATTTAAGCAGAAGATTAAGCCCTTGGTTCCCTCAACTGTTATATTTTTCATTGTATATTAGTAAATTTGGCATTGTTCCACATATCGGTCTCCATGTACTTGGTTATTGTGACTCTTTCCAGAGAGATATACTGTATTCCCAGCATCCCCTTTCTTCTAAGACAATACTCCTGTATTACTCAGTGTAATTATGCTAGCTACTGTAACAACCCCCAAATCTCAGATATGTACCAATAAAGTTTTATTTCTTAGTTATATCACAGTCTGGTTAAGTTGTAAGTTACCAGCTCTCTGTAATTTCTCCTTTAAGTGGTGACTCAGGCTTCTAGGCTCCTTCCATCCTAAAGTCCTAAACTCTTAAACATGTAGCCTCCAAGCTTGCTGCAGATTTTATGACCACATAGACTTGCATATGCAGAATATCACTTCCACCTGTATCTTATTGACCTTAACCTAACTGAAATGGAAGGCAGGAAAGAAGGTTTTCATTTGGTTCCAGGAAGAGGAAAAGAAAACAGAATTTGGTGGACACATAACGTTCTCTCTGCTGCAACCCCATCCCTTCAGAGAACCATCCAAACCTAATTCCATAGAGTTCTAGTGGAGCCGGCAATACAGAATCCCAACACCAGTGGCCTAAGGAGTGAATGGGCCCATGCAACAAAGTCAAGTTTCTCTCTCCCGATCATCTGAACATTGAGCAGAGTCACAAGAACAGAAGACACATAATTGAGTTGTCTGACATCAGTGCCCAATGAGTTGGGCCCTGGGGTGCTGGCTGCCAAGAGGTGTCCAATCTTTTGTCAAATCTGTGAGCTCACCACTATCATTCCAATTAATCCCCTATTCATGACTAAAGTAGAATCAGTTTCTGTTACTTGTACCCAAAATACCCTAGTCAATACCCAGTATTTGCTACCTATATGCTGACCAACCAGATTCTCACTCCCTCATGACTCGGCCCTGAACTGTGATAATTTCACTGAGGTGGTGCCTCCCTTTGGGGATCTGATGGAGTGTCTGACCAATCTTTTCCAGGTGACACCACTCTATCTCATTACATGCGGTCTTTGATCTTCTAGGAACATGAAAAAAGCAATTAACAATACAAAGTAGATGTTTAGGCTGAATAAGTGATAAAGACAACATAACATCCTCAAGAGGGATATCAAGTGGGCAATGGAATCATATATGAGTGATTTCTAAAGAAAGATCCCAGACAATACTTTGTCAACCTTTTCTATTTCACAGACAAAAATCAAGATTCTACAATAACACAGTCCAGTAGAAATATAATGCAAGCTACATATGTGTTATAGACTGAATGTGTCCCTCCAAAATTCATGTTGAAGCCCTAATCCCCAGTGTGTTGGTATTAAGAAGGGGAGGGCTTTGGAAGGTGATTGGGTTTAGATGAAGTCAAAGAGAACATCAATCTCATAAGGTTATTCCAGGGAAGAAATGAGAGGAAAATCTAAGAGATTTGATATATGCTGGCACATAGCAGGGCTACATAAGGGGTGGCTATTCTTATAATCCTCCTTTACTCCCAGCACGTTCTAGAATTGGGCTGTCAGACATGGTAACCACTATCTCTATGTGTCCACTGAGCATCTGAAATGTGCTGGGAGTAAAGGAGATTGATGTTCTCTTCCCTCTTTTACAGAAGAGAAAGATAAGACTCAGCATGTTTAAGAGACTTGTGTAAAATCACATAGCCAGCAAAGGACAGAGGCACACATAGGTTGATTTAACCCAAAGCATGCATTGATCTCATGCTTCCCATTTACAGATACAAGGAGTTTGAATTGGTCTGGACTTTACCCCAAAGGTGGTGAAGCAGGGCAGGGCGTAAACAAGGCTCAGCGGAACAACACTCATACCACCAGGAAGATGTGCTCTCTGAAGGCAGAAGGTGGCACCTATTATATCACTGAGAGCAGCAGGAACGAGGTGCTGATCAATTTTCCCAGCCAAACAAAACAAAACAAAACAAAAACAAAAAACCACCAAAACCCAAAACCTATGAGAAGCAATGGTGAGGAGATAAACAAGGTGAAAACAAAAGAATTGTTACACTAACCGGAAAGAGATAAATGAGTTTGAATATTAACAAAGGGCAGAGTTGATGATATAAAATAATCATAACCCTGGCAGATAGACACGCCATTTCCATAAAGTGAGTGGAAGTGGGTACCACAGGTCCCACCTGTAAGGTTACCCTTGGGAGGAGGAGGAACCAGAGCCTGGAGCCAGGTCAGGGGTTACTCAGATTGGCTGGAAAGCAAGTCAGAGGGAGAGCCAAGGTCACAAGAGAGGAAACTGGAGTGTGCAGCCATCCAAGCTGGGCTGTGAGACCACCCCGTGTGGCGGGACCCAAGCAGGGCAGACACAGTTGCTGATATGTGTTCAGCTGGGACTGACCCCGAAAGCGAGGGCCCATATAAACGGGCCTCAGTGAAATGAGAACATCACACTAAATTTGCCACACGCTTACATTATGCCTTTTCTGTATTTAGAGTTTAAATACCTTTTATTTATGAAAGGATGGTAATAGTGGATAACCGTTGTTTGGATGGCTCTGTCCTTTTTTTTTTTAATGTCTTCACTTCGCAAATATAGAGGACCTTACATTGGTCCTCCAGTTTTATTTATTTATTTTTAAAGATTTTATTTATTCATTTGAGAGAGAGCATGAGCAGTCGGAGAGAAGCAGAGGGAGAGGGAGAAGCAGGCTCCCCACTGAGCAGGGAGCCTGATGCGGGGCTCGATCCCAGGACCCCAGGACCATGACCCGAGCTGAAGGCAGACGCTTAACCATCTGAGCCACCCAGATACCCCCTCCAGTTTTACTATTTAAAAAAAAAAATTGTAATGGTACATAAAATTAAAAAAAATCACAGGTTAAGTTTCCATCCTCTCTCATACATACTGGATTTTGCTTCTCCTTGGTATAATTTTAACTACTCTATCCTAGCTCCATGCCCTTGGCCCATAAACATGCTCAAATTTCTTCCAATTAAATCAAATTAAATGGAACCTTCCTTAAACTCTCCTCCCCGCCCCCCTAGATACACCTGACACCTGTTTCTTCTTTAACTACCATTCTTTCCTCAATCCTTCAGCTGTTCCCCCCTCCCCCAAATTTTTCACACTGGCACTTGAATATTCAAAAATGATCAATAGTTTCTCCACCAAAATAAAGATTAATTAAAATCTATTATTCAATTCTAAAGTTTTTCCTTCTGGTTGAATCACTGTGAAAATGGTACTGCTTCTTCCTAATAAATCACCTTGGGAGGGCCCAGTGTTTCGGCTCTATTACATGTTAGATGTTTGTGTATAAGAGAAAAGCCATGTTCCAAACTGGTTTTCAAATAAGCATTGTTTTTCTTTTACCTTTTTGTTTTGACATAATTTCAGAATTACAGAAACATTGCAAGAATTGTATAAATTCCCATTACCTTTTACCCAGATTCCCCAAGTGAACATTTGAGAGTAAGTTACAGACATGATGCCATATAGGCCTTGCATTAAGATTCTCCAGAGAAACAAACCAATAGAAGATATATATACAAATCTTAAGAGAGAGAGAATTATTTTAAGGAATTGGCTAATGCAATTATGGGGGCTGGCAAGTCTGAAATTTGTAGAGCAGGCTGGCAGCTGGAAATTTAGGTAAGAGTTGATGCTGATGTTGTCTTGAATCTGAATTCCTCAGGGAAGCAGCCTGCAAATTTACACAGACTTTCTATGTTGCAGTCTTGAGAGAATTCCTTCTTTGGAAAGCCTAAATCTTTTCTCTGGAGGCCTTCAACTGATTGGGTGAGGCCCATCCATAGCACGGATGATAATCTGGTTTACTCAAAGTCTACTGATTTAAATGTTAATCACATCAGGGTGCCTGCGTGGCTCAGTCAGAGCTCATGTGACTCCTGATTTCAGCTCAGGTCGTGATCTGAGGGTCCTGAGATCAAGCCCCACATCAGGCTCTGTGCTCAGCAGCGTGTCTGCTTGGATTCTCTCTCTCCCTCTTCCCAATCTCTCCCCTCCTCTAAAAATAAATAAATAAATCTTTTTAAAAAATTTATTTATTTGAGAGAGAGACAGAAAGAGCGCTTATGAGCAAGGCAAGGGGGAAAGGGAGAAGCAGACTCCCCGCTGAGCAGGAAGCCCGATGTGGGACTTGATCCCAGGACCCTGGGATCATGACCTGAGCCGAAGGCAGATGCCACTCAGGTGCCCAAATAAATAAATCTTTTTAAAAAATTAACGTTAGTCACATCTTAAAACTATCTTCACACCAACATCCAGACAGATGTTTGACCAAATAACTGGACATCATAGCCTTCATAACCCCTAAAATGGTCCTTTCAAAAAGGCTGCCAGAAGCTCAGGCTAGGATTTTTCAGCAAAGATAGCAATAGTATTTCCAACAGAAAAACTTCTAAAATTCAGAAATCATTTCCAGGAAAGTGACTTTAATGAGGTGGTTTAGAAGTTACCATTATCACAGAACGCTGATCTGGACTTGTGGCTGGACAACACTTTAGGGGGAAAAAGAATTGTCAAAATACCTTAAAGGCTATAGGCTCAGGAGACCCTTGGTTTAGAGCTCCATTTACCAGTAGATGTCGCTATAGTCAGACATTATTTTAGAAAAACACAAAGAGGTGACCTCATTAGTGTTTAGAGGATATGGGGCTGGGGGAAGCCAACAAACCCTTCTGTATCTAAACATGTGCTCTTCTTTTTAAGAAAACACAATAGGCATCTAATCATCATTTGTTGAGTGAATTAATGAGCAATCAATGTATATTAATTATTCTACCTTAAAATTTTTGTGATTGAGTTATGCTCTGATAGGTGAAAAGGAGAATTTGTCACCCCAAGATGTGGCTCTTCAGCATAAGGATTATTTTAGGCTGATTCTTTTTAAGAAATTGCAGATTCAGGAAGAGCTCTTTACCTTTCTTTCAACTGCCTAAATTTACATTGGAAAAGGGGCCTGTACCAGGAAGAGAGCTATTATCAGAGATACCTTTTTACCAAAGAAACTTACCTGTAACACAGGGCAACTTTTGTTCTCCAAACATCATCTCGCCCTTCCTGTCAATGGCCTTCCTTCCCTCTGTACCCCCAGACTCCTGCCCCTTTCCTTGGCTCAAGATGTTATATAAGTTTCAACTACCTGGCTGCCCTTTGAGTGTCATATTTTTATAGGGTTCCTATAGATACATTAAATTTTAAATTGAATTCGTTTTTCTCCTGTTAATCGGTTTTATGTTAATTGAATTATTTGACCAGCCAAAGAACCTGTAAGGGAAGTGTTAACAAGAAATAGACCAAAAATGGAGCCACTTATGCTAAACCCCAACAAGACTTAACATGCAACCTAACTGCATTTTCAGCCTCTGGGCAGGAGTGGAATTTTAAACCAATCAGTCTGGAATTTCCTGATCCCACTAGAGGTCATCTGCATAATAAGACTTCTGCGCTTGCCCTAAGGGAAGGTAACCTTGTCTGAAATAATCCACTCTTATAACTTCTTTGTCACACTTGCTAGATAAGATGCTGCTGATAGACGAATCATTGAATAAAACCAGTTAGATCTTTAAATTTACTCAGTTGAATTCTACCTTTTAACAGAAGAAAGGAAAACTTTTCCAACCCTACATAGGAATGTCAGAAGGAAAGCTTTAGAAATTGTATAATGAAACTGATCTCTAAGATACGAGTAGACATGTTTAGAAGAAAACAATTTGTCTAGAGTCCATTCATGAGAAGAAGCAAGAAAATTTAAGCAATTCGATTTCACAGATATTAAATGCACCCACCCCATGT
Source organism: Mirounga angustirostris (assembly GCF_029215605.1). Taxonomy (NCBI): domain Eukaryota; kingdom Metazoa; phylum Chordata; class Mammalia; order Carnivora; family Phocidae; genus Mirounga; species Mirounga angustirostris. Next base: position 122,054,602 of record NW_026991714.1, read on the forward strand.
CCACACTGAGCTCAGTTCTACTAAAGAGAGAGACATTTTACGTAGGAGAGAGTGAAGCACAGGACACTGTTCTGTCTTTCATCCAAGAGATGGGGAAGGGGCAGATCTTCCTGGCACCAGGGAGAGACAAGTTCTAAAACCTGGGAGAAGGAGCCAAGAAACAATTCCCACTAGTTCTTCAATACCCACTATCTTTTTTAAACTGAGGTTTGCCTGCATAAAACAAAGAGATTAGTAAACAGTTTACAATGCTGGCCAATGATTCAGAGGTTTGCTGCTGTTTACATATGAGAATATGCATTATATCCATTTTGAACTCTTGCTAAGTAGCACACTCTGTGCCAAGTCCTTTATCTGATTTAATCCTCTCGGAAGCTCTATAAGGCAGGAATTTTTTTTTTTTTTTTAGATTTTATTTATTTTGACAGAGAGAGACACAGCGAGAGAGGGAACACAAGCAGGGGGAGTGGGAGAGGGAGAAGCAGGCCTCCTACGGAGCAGGGAGCCCGATGCGGGGGCTCGATCCCAGGACCCTGGGATCATGACCCGAGCCGAAGGCAGACGCTTAATGACTGAGCCACCCAGGCGCCCCAAGGCAGGAGTTTTTATTGTCCTGACTTTTAGAGATGAAATATCTGAAAAATAATAGCAGGTGGGGTGTGAGGGGTTAAACAACTTGTCCAGGACCACCCAGTTAATGAGCAGTAGAACCAGATCCAAACCCAGCCCTGGGTGAAGCACTCTGCCATGCCCCCTTAGGTCATTATTCCCAGGTAACTGGCTCTAGGCAAGGTCTGACCACAGATAACATCTGGACTCTATGTTATGTTCATTTTGCCCCATTCATTTTAAAAATCTTAATTACTGAGCATGCCTCTGAAGAAGGCACTGCTTTGTGCTAGAAGAAGGGAAATTTAAAGGAAAGAAGCCGAGTGCCCTTATAACCTTTAATTGAGTGGCAGTGGCAGGGGGCAGGATGTCTGGAGATGAGGAGGGACTTGAATGAGGAAGGTCACCCCAGCCTCTGTTTTCTCCACATAGCCTAGGAGAGTTTGGGGGAAAGTTGAGAAGATTTAGAACAGCTGCTATGAGGAATGTGTTAGGTTAAATAATATGTCTGGAGAAGAGAAGGATATTTTAGGATTTTTCTTTCCACTCCTTAGAATTAGTTGAGCTTATTTTCTCAGATTTTCCAAGATAAAGTTCACCTCTAGCTTGAGTACAAGTTCAAAGAATTTCAGTACAGAATCTAGTCTTGTCTCGCTCTTTCTTTCTCTCTCTCTTTTTTTTTAGAGAGTTGGCATTGCTTTACACTTTTTTTTTTGAAGACCCCATTTATTTATTTGAGAGAAAGTGAGTGAGAGAGCAAGAGCAGAGGAAGAGGCGGAGAGAGGAAGAAGCAGACTCCCCACCCAGTGGGGCTCGATCCCAGGACCCCGATATCATGACCTAAGCCAAAGGCAGACACTTAACCCACTGAGCCACACAGGTGCCCCTCTAGTCTTGTCTCTTGAAAACTTGTCAGTGCTTAAATTTTTTATCACAAAAATAGATCATTGATAATACTACATAAAGGAGGAGGCTGACTCGAAATGCTTACTCGACTTTTGGTGTTGATTATCCATTCAACTTTTTTTTTCTTAATGTCACCCCACTTCAGGAATAAGGAAACAGCCAAGTAAGAAACAGTTTCAAAGTTGCATGTTGAAATCATAAGACAAACATCTGTGTTTGTTAGTATCTTCAAGGCCCGTGGGTTGTATTACCTTCCTCCTGACGTTCTGAACAGTGTCATCTGCCTGCTGTGTGTTTCTGCCTCAGTGTGGACACATTTTCTGGCCCCACCAAGATGTTGTCATTTCTGCCTCCATTCCACTTAAAATAGTTTGTTAAATTATCTCACTGCATTTTATGTTTAGAAATCTTCTCTCTGAGACACTCCATCCTGCTTCTAGCAAGGGAGGGAAATCTGTTGGAGTGTTAATCACTAACTTTCCTCAGACTTAAATCTTCCCTCATACACTTTGCTTCAGAGCAGGTAGAAAATGTTGCTCTGGAGAAATTACAAGATAAAAATCTCTAAACCGAGGATTTAATAACCAAGCCCATAACCAGTATATTTTTTCCAGAGTCGCCTTCAAAAAGTGTATAAATTGGTTGCACAGCAAAGGAAACAGTCCACAAAACCAAAAGACAACCGACAGAATGGGAGAAGATATTTGCAAATGACATATCAGATAAAGGGCTAGTATCCAAAATCTATAAAGAACTCATCAAACTCAACACCCAAAGAACAAAGAATCCAATCAAGAAATGGGCAGAAGACATGAACAGACATTTTTCCAAAGAAGACATCCAAATGGCCAACAGACACATGAAAAAGTGCTCCATATCGCTCGGCATCAGGGAAATCCAAATCAAAACCTCAATGAGATACCACCTCACACCAGCCAGAATGGCTAAAATTAACAAGTCAGGAAACGACAGATGTTGGCGGGGATGCGGAGAAAGGGGAACCCTCCTACACTGTTGGTGGGAATGCAAGCTGGTGCAGCCACTCTGGAAAACAGTATGGAGGTTCCTCAAAAAGTTGAAAATAGAGCTACCATACGATCCAGCAATTGCACTGCTGGGTATTTACCCCAAAGATACAAAAGTAGGGATCCGAAAGGGTACGTGCACCCCGATGTTTATAGCAGCAATGTCCACAATAGCCAAACTGTGGAAAGAGCCAAGATGTCCATCAACAGATGAATGGATACAGAAGATGTGGTCTATATATACAATGGAATATTATGCAGCCATCAAAAGGAATGAGATCTTGCCATTTCCAACGACGTGGATGGAACTGGAGGGTATTATGCTGAGCGAAATAAGTCAAACAGAGAAAGACATGTATCATATGACCTCACTGATATGAGGAATTCTTGATCTCAGGAAACAAACTGAGGGTTGCTGGAGTGGGGAGTGGGGGGGGAGGGATGGGGTGACTGGGTGATAGACACTGGGGAGGGTATGTGCTCTGGGAAGCGCTGTGAATTGTGCAAGACTGTTGAATCTCAGATCTGTACCTCTGAAACAAATAATGTAATATATGTTAAGAAAGAAAAAAAAAAGAAGAAGAAGAATGTAGCAGGAGGGGAAGAATGAAGGGGGGGAAATTGGAGGGGTAGACGAACCATGAGAGACGATGGACTCTGAAAAACAAACTGAGAGTTCTAGAGGGGAGGGGGGTGGGAGGATGGGTTAGCCTGGTGATGGGTATTGAGGAGGGCATGTTCTGCATGGAGCACTGGGTGTTATGCACAAACAATGAATCATGGAGCACTACATCTAAAACTAATGATGGAATGTATGGGGATTAACATAACAATAAAAAAATTTTTTAAAAAAGTGTATAAATTGGTTTTTAAGGCCCCACAGAAGGGGGGAGCTCCCAAAACAGGAAACACAAATGGCTAATAAATATATGAAAAAATTTCAACTTTTCTACAAATAAAGTACATTAACACAGCAATGAGTTCTTTTCTCTTTAAGAGTTTTGTTTTGTTTTAATAATACTCAATATTGGCAAGAGGGTGCAAATTGCCAGATGGCATTATGGTTTGGCAATATAAACTGTAAAATCTTTCTGAAAATAAATTTGCAATACATGTCACACCCTGTGGCCCAGGAATTCCATTTCTAGGACTTATTCCTAAGACAACAATTTGAACACAGGGGAAAAAAAACCTTTACATAAAGATAATCCTTTTTATAATTTATAATAATAAAATATAAAGAACTATTCCCCTATTTGAGTCTATTAGATTGTTTTTTAAAAGCTACATCCATAGATTAGGATTTTTTTAAATTTAAATTTAATTAATTAACATATAATGTATTATTGGCTTCAGAGGTAGAAGTCAGTGATTCATCAGTCTTATATAACACCCAGTGCTCATTACATCAAGTACCCTCCTTAATGCCCATCACCCAGTTGCCCCATCGCCCCACCCCTCACCCTTCCAGCAACCCTCAGTTTGTTTCCTATAGTTAAGAGTCTCTTATGGTTTGCCTCCCTCTCTGTTTTTATCTTATTTTATTTTTCCTTCCCTTCCCCTATGTTCATCTATTTTGTTTCTTAAATTCCACATATGAGTGAAATCATGGTACTTGCTTTCTCTGACTGACTTATTTCGCTTAACATAATACCCTCTAGTTCCATTCATGTCATTGCAAATGGCAGATTTCATTCTTTCTGATGACTGAATAATATTCCATTGTGTGTGGGTGTATATACATATATATACACCTACATCTTCTTTATCCATTCATCTGTCGATGGACATCTGGGCTCTTTCCACAGTTTGGCTAATGTGGACATTGCTGCTATAAACATCAGGGTGCACGTACCCCTTTGGATTCCTACATTTGTATCTTTGGGGTAAATATCCAGTAGTGCAATTGCTGGATCGTATGGTAGCTCTATTTTCAACTTTTTGAGGAACCTCCATACTGTTTTCCAGAGTGGCTGCACAGCTTGCATTCCCACCAACAGTGTAGGAGGGTTCCCCTTTCTCCACATCCTCGCCAACATCTGTCATTTCCTGATTTTTTTTTTAAGATTTTATTTATTTATTTGACAGAGAGAGACACAGCAAGAGAGGGAACACAAGCAGGGGGAGTGAGAGAGGGAGAAGCAGGCTCTCCGTGGAGCAGGGAGCCCGATGTGGGGCTCGATCCCAGGACCCTGGGATCATGACCTGAGCCGAAGGCAGACACTTAACGACTGAGCCACCCAGGTGCCCCCTGACTTATTAATTTTTAGCCATTCTGACTGGTGTGAGTTGGTCATAGATTAGGATCTTAAGCATCCTTTTACAATTATGCTTATAAAGATAGAACTAAAGAGAAAAAGTTGTGATATGACATTAAGTCATATCACAACTTCATTAAGTGGAAAAATCAGAATAAAGATATATAAGCAAATGTATATATAGCACATATAAAGTACACACGTACATATATGTATATATTCATACATGTCCTCTTGTAAAATAACTAGAGGCTCTCTGAGGTTCCAAGTATGATTCTATAAAAGAGATTAGTTCAGAACCTTTTCAATGTATTGTCCTCACACAAGTCATTATTCTGTGGAAACCACAAAATGATGTCAGTGACACTTCACACTTGTCTTAGCTCAGATGCCCTAGAAGCAGAGCTTGAGAATGGGATTTGGGTTTATATGATTTGCGAGGGTGTGCTCTTCAGGAAGAGCCTGTGAAAGCCGAGAGAAACAGACGAGGGAGAGAAAGAGGCAAGGATGTGCTTTCAGGTAAAGTCTCGTCCTACCTGATCCTGGGAGTGCTCTGGAGCATAAATACCATAGCATTATTGGTAGTTCCCACCCCAGGGTGGTTCTGGGGAAGTGGTGTGGGGAGAGAAGGGTGGAATCTGTGAGCCATGAACAGCCAAGTTCAGAGCAGCAGGGTACAGGGTGCAAAAGCAGAGGGGATCCACACCGGTCCTGTTGTCTCAACTAAGCCATTGTGAGGTTTAAATGAGGTCACTTTGTAGGCCTATGAGAACCATCAAGAAACTTAGCTTTGTGTACTCTTAATGTTAACTAGCTACTGATTTTCTTTCTTTCCTTCCTTCCTTCTTTCTTTCTTTCTTTTCTTTAAAGATTTTATTTATTTATTTGAGAGGGTGAGAGAGAGCGCACATGAGAGCATGGAAGAGCAGAGGGGGAGGAAGAGGGACAAGCAGACTCTGCACTGAGCATGGAGCGCGAGACAGGACTCCATCCCAGGACCCTGAGATCATGACCTGAGTTGAAATCAAGAATCTGAAGCTTGGGCGCCTGGGTGGCTCAGTCGGTTAAGCAACTGCCTTCGGCTCAGGTCATGATCCTGGAGTCCCAGGATCGAGTCCCCCATCGGGCTCCCTGCTCGGCAGGGAGTCTGCTTCTCCCTCTGACCCTCCCCCCTCTCATGTGCTCTCTCTCATTCTCTCTCTCTCATATAAATAAATAAAATCTTAAAAAAAAGAGTCTGAAGCTTAACAGACTGAGCCACCCAGGTGCCCCACTAGCTACCAATTTTCAAAGACCACACCTAAATTTAATTATGCAACATGGAAGCTCAGCCTAGAGAGTGTCCTACTGGTTGCAGATATGGGGGGGGGGGTAGGAGTGAGGAAATGGGGCTGAGCCCTCCCTATCAGCTATGTGGTGATTTCTCTGGATGGTGTTTTCCTCCTGGGTAAAAATAAAGTAACTGAACTAAATCAATAAAGTGTCCTTAATCTGGGCCTGGAAATCCCCAGGAATTATGTCCAAAATTCAGTCTTTCTTGCAATTTTCTGGGATTCGGGTGCCTAACTTTCATCAGATTCTTTAAGGAGACTTTCAGCTGACTTCCAAACTTCCTTCCACTCCAGCACTCTGATAATGAGTGTGAGAAGAGACTTAGGTCAAAGGAAGAAATCAAGCATTGAATTCTTTGTTCTGGTTTTATAAATATCTTGGATTAGCAGAAGGATTCTTTGTTCTCTTTCCCTCAACCCCTATTCTGCTTTAGGAAAATTAAATGCAGGCTCCCAAGGCACATCAAATAACTTTCAGGGCTACATTTTCGATGCTCCCCACCCTGGTGAGAGGTGGGTGTTATCTTCATTTTACAGAGCAAGAAACTGAGGTGCCTGGGAAGTGACTCATCCAAAGTCCAACAGCACCCCCTTGTGGTTTGGATCCAGGTGGCAAAGACTTGTGGAATCTAGTGGCTTTCAAATGTCCTGGGGAACATACTTTGAAATATTTTTATTTAAAAAATATATATACTTTTTCTTGCCCACTCTTTTAAAAATGACACTTTAGAAATTCAACAACATGGATGTATAAAATATAAGTGGAAGGCTCAACTCCTCAGTCCACCTCCCTAAGTGCTAAGTAGTAGAGTGATTGTTTTTTACATATATGTAGTATTTGTTTGATTGATTTTTACAAAAATGGAATTGTATTATACACTCTGTTCTGCAACTTCTGTCCAGACACTATATCATGAGCATTTTCCATGTTAGAACATAAAGATGTGCCTCACTCATTTAAAAACTATACAAAAAACATCTTATATGTATTTAAGATCCATAACATGTTCATTTGAATCACGAGGTTAAATTGTGAACAATGTGGAATGAAGCTTCTACCATGGAGAAATTATTCGAACTTCTTATAAACTACTTATGGAGGTTGAGGTTCTGCACTGCTCAAAAAAAAAAAAAAAAAAATTCGGGAACTGTTCAGGACCACTCACAGAAATCACCCAAGGAACCATGTACCAATAGCTCCAGTGAGCTGCCCTTTATGAAATGTCAGACAAGGTTCAGGTCCACCTGTTCTGTGCAGGTCCTCATCACATCATCATTATAAACTGTGCAATAGCAAGAGAACAAATCAGATGTTTTATCATGATTATACTGTGTTATACATAGTTTTAGTTCTTACAATTTTGGTATCCTGGCTGTCTAAACAACTATACTTGTAATATTTATAAGTTTTGGACACTTATGGCTTAGTTTTAATTTTATAAATGTCATTATATTTTTAAATGAGTAACCTAAAAACTAAGTCAAATGATTAGTAGATAGATGAGTATAGATGTATAGTTATTTAACAAATCTTATTCAAAACAGGAAATTCAAATAGCTTCAAGTTGAGCTACCTAAGCTCAATTTGGCAATGCAGAAATACAACTGTACCAATCTTACAATGCAGACAAAATTCCAGGGGTGAAATTTTAAACATAACATTCTTTTATGCAATCTATAAAGCACATAAAATGTGAAGGTTTTAAAACCTTAAGTAAATGCTTCACTGACTGACACAGGAACTGAACATCTGAATATTTTCAAAATGGTTTTGTTGAACATTTCATAATGTTACAATACACACCTGAAAAGTATGTTATGCGAAAAGAACAGTATAGCATGATAGTTAATGGTTCCAGCTCTGGAGTCTGATGAACCTGAGTCTGAATCCTAGCTTCATCACTAGCGAGACGACCTTAAGCCAGTAACATCACCTTCCTAAACTTTATCTGTGCAACAGGTTTATTAGTCCCCAAATAACAGAGATGTTGCAAGAATTACACAAGATCATGACAATAAGGAGTTTAGCACAATGCCTAATGCTGAATAGGCATTTTTAAGGATTTTTATTCTTTTTTTTTTTTTTTTTTTTTTTTAAAGATTTTTATTTATTTATTTGAGAGAGAGAGAGAGAGAGCACATGAGAGGGGGGAGGGTCAGAGGGAGGAGCAGACTCCCTGCAGAGCGGGGAGCCCGATGCGGGACTCGATCCCGGGACTCCAGGATCATGACCTGAGCCGAAGGCAGTCGCTTAACCAACTGAGCCACCCAGGCGCCCCAAGGATTTTTATTCTTAAGGATTATTATTGTTTTAAGCAAAGCCACAAAGAGCCAAGTGAGGGGCGCCTGGGTAGCTCAGTCATTAATCGTCTGCCTTCGGCTCAGGTCATGGTCCCAGGGTCCTGGGATCAAGCCCCACATCGGGCTCCCTGCTCCACGGGAAGCCTGCTTCTCCCTCTCCCACCCCCCCTGCTTGTGTTCCCTCTCTCGCTGTGTGTCTCTCTGTCAAATAAATAAATAAAATCTTCAAAAAAAAAAAAAAAAAGAGCCAAGTGAAGGATGCTCTTCTCTGAGGTCTCGCTGAGCCACACGTAGCTGGTCAGGACTCCCTTGTCTCATGGTCTAACCCCTCACACAGTAGTATTCTTAACCACTTCACTGCATTATCTCACAATGAGCGTCTGTTCCTACCAGGGAGATGTCCTTTGTTAAATCTATTTTCCTTCTTTTTTGACATCTTCTAGAAAACGGAAAGAAGGTGTTAAAGTTCAGTACAAGAAAAGGCACACGTTAGAAGTCAGAGGAAAGACTCTTGCTGCTGGTCTCTGAGAAAAGTCATCCAGAGGCGTTTTGATGCCAACCTGATCTGAAGGCAAAAATTGCTTCCAGGCTAGAATTCACAGTGCATTTATTTTGTCTTCTTTTTCATGAAGGTAATATGTGTAGTTGGTAAAGAAAAAATTTACATACTACAGAGAAATTAAGCATTATGTTTCCTATCCCCAAACACCTGCAGTCCTGGTCCCTTGCTCCGTGTTAACTATTGGTTTTGGGGTCTTTTGGGGTCACCTCCATTGGAAATGGATTTCAATAGAACAATCTTGTCCAAGCATTTATAAAGTTTGAGGTCAGGATATGGTGAACCAAAGGAAACAAAAAGATTCTGTGTTCTTCTGGTTGAGGCCAGCGTCAGCATTAGCAATTAGCAGACATCATCCTAGCAGAATTTGAAAATGGAATAAATGGGCGGATCATGGTCAAAAGGGCCAGCAGGGTCCAGAGGGACTATGGCTGTCTTTCCTGTTTACCTCTTACCTCACCCATCCCCAGAGCCCCTGGGTAGAGCCAAGCAGAGGACCATCATAAACTGGACAAATGCCCACAGCTGGTCCAAAGAGCAAGGCTTGGAAACCAGATGAGGTACCAGATCTCTTCCTGTAGCAATGAGGCACCTCGGATGGTGACAGAATGAACTCGACCCTGGATGGTCCAGTTCTGGCACCCAGACAGATCCCTTGTGAAGAAAGATAGGAGAGAGTCCACCTGGTGGGATGCAGTATTCTCTTAGCCAAGCCAGCCACAGGTAAACTAAAATAAATCAGGAGTCCACTTTTTTTCCCATAGACAGGCTAGCCAATGTGTCACTTATCTAGTGGGAATTTGGAAGATGATTAAGGAAATGAAAGTGATCCAAGTTCATTTTATTTTGGTCTGATGCCAGCAAAATAAATCTAGATTATCATTTTGCATTTATACCCATGAAGGGAACAACTTGGCATGGATTGCAAAGTATTTAATTATAATTTAGACATGTCATGCATTCAGTGTTTTGTTTCATTATGCCTTTATTTACTGACACACAAACATGACCACATAAAATGCTAAGTTCCTGCCAGTATTTCACTGACCTCGTGTATTGTTAAGAAAAATTAAAATTTGCTGTACAGGAAGAAAAAAAGATTCATTTTCACAAGTAGATTATGTGTGATGTAGTAAAATCAGTGAAGCTCTTTGAAGCTTCTCTGCCTTTTCAAAGGCTATTCTCCCACCTCCACGTTATCCTTCCAGCCTCACCCTCTTTTAGGATTTTCACTTCCCAGTTAGAATGAGTTTCTCCCTCTTTTCTACTTCTGGGGTGCCCTGTTCTTGCTTAAATAATTGTACTAGCAATGTATTTTAAGAATTAAATTAACAGTCTGTCTCTCCTCCTGGTCAGTGAACTCCCAAGAGGGCACAAAACTGCAAGAAATTGCCTTGCTCACTATGGTACATCACCATGCTGCAGTCAAAGACAATAAGGAACCATCAGGCATCAGGGATATGAAAACCAAAGTCACAGTGAGATACCACTTCGCACCCACTAGTCAAAAAGTCAGATAACAGCAAGTTTTGCCAAGAATGTGAGAAATCAAAACCCTCATATATTACTGGTGGGATTGTAAAATGGTGCAGTCACTGTGGAAAACTGTCTGGCAGTTCCTCAAAAAATTAAACATAGAGTTACCAAGAGATCCAACAATTCCATTCCTAGGCATATAGGTGAGGGAACTGAAAACATTTGTCCATACAAAAACTCGTCCATAAATGTTTATAGCAGCATTATTCATAATAGCCAAAAAGTGGAAACAACTTAAAGTGCCCATCAGCTGAAGAATGGCGGAACAAAATGTGGCATATCTATATAATGGAGAAGTAGGCAATAAAAAGAAACAAAGAACTGATACATAACACAACATGGATGAACCCTGAAAACATTGTGATAAGTTAGAGAAGCCAGACACAAAGGACTACACATTGTATGGTTCCATTTACATGAAAGGTCAGAATAAGCAAAGCTAGAGAGACAGAAAATAGATCGGCAGTGTCTTAGGATTGGTGGAACTGAGGGGAATGGTCAGTGATTGCTAACAGGTATGAGGTTTCTTTTGAGGGCGATGAAAATGTTCTAAAATTGATTGTGGTGATGGTCAAACAACTCTGTGAATATACCGAAGCCATTAAATCATATACTTTAAATGGGTGAACTATATAGTACATGAGTTATATCTCAATAAAGCTGTTACTAAAAAAAAAAATAAGGAAGAACTCTTTAATACTGCAAGGTATGATTTCTAAGATAAAGCTAACCAAAAACAAAAACAAAACCAAGGTGCAAATTTATAATATATGTGTAAGAAACAAGGTAAATAGAAATAATGCACGCAACAGCTTATTTTTGCAAAAAGAGTCACAAGAAGGATAAACCAGGTATTAATGATAATGTCGCCTACAAAGGAAAAGTGGGAAAGTGGGGGAGAGGAAGTAGAGATAGTGTCACTTCTGTGAGTAAACTTTTGAGTATTATTTGACTTTTGGAACCATGCTAATGTTTTTACATATTCAAAAAGTTAAGTCAACAAGTTAGCACAAAAACTAAAATTGAATACAAACAAAACCAAATATACTGGGAGCTGTATGTCAAATGGGTAATATAAGCACATGGGGGAAACTAATTCAGGACTCTGAACATATAAACATATTCTAAAGACAAAAAGAACTGCAAATACATTTTGAATTTTACTTAGTAAGTTTGTTATTGGCAGCAGTATGGGTGCATTCTCAGAGCATTTCGTGACTATTGTAGGATAGAGCAAATGATTAACCTTATATTGAAGATTTTGGAAATCAGAGCTTTTGCTGTTGGAAAACAAAGTGTAAATATAAAATGGGGCATGGACATGTAGAATTCTGTGCTGCTGGACTGGAATTAGGGAATCATTATAAAGTCATGATTTAAAAATACATAGGTACAGATTTACTATTTATATTGGCTGAAAGGGTCTAGAAGCAATCACAACCCAGAAGCAATAAGAATACTAAGTGCCCAGATCTTGGTTTCTAAATTCCATTTCCCACTAATGAAAACCAGAGCTTCTTGGAAAAAATGGCTGATTCTAGCACTGTGCCATGGAAAACAAAATGATTACCTTGTTGTGTAAAGAAGAGTTCAAAGAATATGAGGACATGTCAAAAGTTTCCAAGAGTTTCATGCTCAAATCAGGGACAATTTGAGCAATAAAATAAATATCATTGGTAGCAGATTGTAACATGTGAAACAAAATAAGAATCCATGAGCCCATACTGATGTAAATAGAGGATGGATGGATGATGATAGATAGATAGATAGATAGATAGATAGATAGATAGATAGATAGATATAAAACCTCCTTACAGTGGAAAATCAATTGATGAATGTAGATAAAAAATGGAATTAGAAAATCACGATTTGGCAACCATTATGGTAATAAATTCAGCCAAGAAATATCAGTGAATGTTGAAATTAGTGCGTGAATCTTAATGAGGAACAGAATACTTCCATGATCTCAAAATAACTATAAAATACTTGTTGAGTATTAAGTGAGAGAAAGTAACTATAGCACAGAAACCTTGCAGCAGATACCACTTCAATCAAGTCATAGAAGGTAACATCATCATGATAGGACAAACTGAAATTGTATGCTACCTCATAGGATATACTGAAGATACACAACCTCACTTTTGAGATATCCCTCTCAAAACACGAAACTTGGAATCTATCATCACAAGGAAACATAAAGCAAAGTGAAATTGAGGGACAGGCTACAAAATGACTGAACTTTGAGAGTGTTAAAGTCATAAAAGTCAAGGAAAGATACACAGGTAGAGCAATTAAATGCAATGTGTATTCCCGGATTGGATCTTTTTGTGACCAAGGACATTCATGGAACAAATGAAGAAATACAAATTGGGTCTATAGATTAGATAGTAATTATCAATGTTAATTTCCTGATTTTAAAGGTTGTATTGTGGTTATATAGGAGAATGTCCTTGTTTAAAAGAATTCTAAAGTATTCAGGAGTAATGGACATTATGTCATCAACTTTTCCTCAGATGGTTGTGTGATGGGGAACTCCTTGTTCTACATCTGCAACTTTTCTTTAAGTTTGAATTTGTTTCAAAAAGAAAAGGAAAAGTTTCCTTAAGTCCATACTTCTGCTAAAAACAAACAGACATAAATAAAGGAATAGGGGGAAAGAGAAAGTTTCTATTTATAGGAAAATGTCAACTGCATAATGTATGAGGAACAATAGAGTTTTTTGAATCACCATTTTGAACCACCATGTTATTAACTGATTCAGGCAAGAATCATCAATGGATGCTAAAATTATTGGTCAAAAATTTGTTCGGGACCAGAATAGGTATACAGACTCAAAGCATCTTCTTAAAGATTACTTATTAATTATAGAAGAAGAAATGGTACCTTTACCAAAATACCATAAATAACACTGTAGCCAAGTGATCAAAATTAACATCACTCAAAGTGGGATGAAGGCACATGAGGTGATCCCTGCTGTGATGCACTGGAAGATATGTATACCATGTTATATTCTTGCCAAGAATGCATCTTCATAATGAAGTCACAGAAGGCACTCAGACACACCAAAGTGAGGGACAGTCTATAAAATAACAGGCAAGCACTCTTTAAAAATGTTAATGTCATGAAAAACAGTGAAAGGCTGACAAGCCATTGCAGATTGAAAGACACTGAAGAGATATGGGAACTAAATGGAATGTGTGTGGTCTTGGATTAAATCCTGGATTGGTGAAGAAAAGTGCTGTTGTATTCAATATTGAGACAGTCAGCAAAATTTGAATATAAATTGTATTTTAGATACGAATACTTATTGTATCATCAGTGTTAATTTTCCCGAATTTGATAACAACAGACTGTCCTAGGGAACCACAAATGACCCTGAATAGCCAAAAGAAATTTGAGAAAGAAGAGCAAAGCTGGAGGTATCACAATTCCTGATTTCAAGATATACTACAAAGCTGTAATAATCAAAACAGTATGGTACTGGCACAAAAATAGACACATAAATCAACAGGACAGAGTCCAGAAATAAACACACTCATATGGTCAATCTATGACAAAGGTGACAAGACTATACAATGCAGAAAAGATAGTCTCTTCAATAAATGGTGCTGGGAAAACTGGGCAGCTATACGCAAAAGAATGAAACTGGACCACTTTCTAACACTATATCCAAAAATAAGCTCAAAGTGGATTAGAAACCTAAATCTGAGACCTAAAGCTGTAAAAATCATAGATGAGAACACAAGCAGTAGTTTCTTTGACATCAGCTCTAGCAACATTTTTCTAGATATGTTGCTAGATATACCTCCTGAGGCAAGGGAAATAAAAGCAAAAATAAACCATTGGGACTACATCAGAATAAAAAGCTTTTGCATAGTGAAAGGAGCCATCAACAAAACAAAAAGGCAATCTACTGAATGGGAGGAGATATTTGCAAGCGATATATCTGATAAGGAGTTAATATCCAAAAATATACAAAGAACTTATAGAGTTCAACACCTCCCCCAAAAAGTCCAATTAAAAAATGGGCAAAGAACCTGAAGACACATTTTTCCAAAGAAGACATACTGATGGCCAACAGATTTTTAAAAAGATGCTCAGCATCATTAATCATCAGGGATATGCAAATCAAAACCATAATGAGATATCACCTTACACCTGTCAGAATGGCTAGTATCAAAGAAGAGGGTGCCTGGGTGGCTCAGTTGGTTAAGAGGCTGACTCTGGATTTTGGCTCAGGTCATGATCCCAGGGTCCTGGGATCAAGCCCCATGTTGGGCTCCACTCAGCGTGGAGTCAGCTTGAGATTCTCTCTCCTTCTCCCTCTGTCCTTTCCCCTACTCTCTCTCTTTCTCTCAAATAGATAATTTTTTTTAAAAAAAGAAGAAATAAGTGTTGGAGAAGAGTGGTGAAAAAGGAAACTCATGCACTATTGGTGGGAATGTAAATTGGTACAGCCACTGTGGAAAATGGTATAGAGGTTCCTCAAAAAATTAAAAATAGAAATACTATATGATCCAACAAGTCCACAACTATTTACTCAAAGAAAATGAAAACACTAATTCAAAAAGATATATGCAAAAAAAAGATATATGAACCCCCATGTTTATTGCATCATTATTTACAATAGCCAAGATATGGAAGCAACCTAAGTGTCCATCAACAGATGAATGGATGAAGAAGATATGGTGTACACACACACACACACACACACACACACACACACACACACACAAGAATATTATGTAGCCATAAAAAAGGATGAGATCTGGGGCGCTGGGTGGCTCAGTTGGTTAAGCGTCTGCCTTTGGCTCAGGTCATGATCCTGGAGTCCTGGGATCGAGTCCCACATCGGGTTCCCTGCTCAGCTGGGAGTCTGCTTCTCCTTCTGATCCCCCCCCCTCTTATGTGCTCTCTCTCTCTCATTCTCTCTCTCTCAAATAAATAAATAAATAAAATCTTAAAAAAAAAAGGATGAGATCTGACCATTTGTGACATGGGTGAACCTAGAGGGTATTATGTTAAGTGAAATAAGTCAGTCAGAGAAAGATAAATACCATATGATTTCATTCATATGTGGAATATAACAAAACAAATAAACAAAACAAGAAATAGTTATAATTCTAAGGAGGTATCTATTAGCAGTAAAGGGTCTTAATCTCTTCATCTTACTCTAAAAAATGTTTAATTTGAAAAAAAGAAGAATGTGTATGTGTGTGTGTGTAAGAGAGAAAGGCAAATGTATCAAATTGCTAATAAAAGGTCAAATTTTCAAAATATTAATTTATAAAGAAATCATCTTGCTAAACTCTGTATCCCCAGCACTTCCTAGCATAACCTTTAGAACATAGTAGATGCTTATTAAATGCTTAAATTAAATGACAAAGTCCAATCAGGACTCTTTTAATTGCAAGTGGTAAGATAACCTATTCAAAATGCTTAAGTGATGAAGGAAGTCAGTACGTTTAACTGTAAAGTCAGAGGGTATATTTGCTTCAGGCATAGCTAGATCCAGGGGTCCAGTCAATGTCATTAAGGTCTGGACTTTTGCACATGCTCTCTCTTTTGCACTCGCTCTCACTCTCGCTCTCCCCCTTGGCCTTATTTTCCTATGTTGGAAATACAGTTTCCTCTGTTTCCTTTACTTACTTTCTTAAGCTGACTCTCCATATGGTAGCTCCACACAGCTCTCTAATTCAGCAGAAATAAAGATATTTCTGTCCAACTGTTCCATACACTTCCACTACTAAATCTCACTGAGCTGACTTGAGTAGTAAGAGAGGATGAAAAATGCTGATGGGCAGATATGAGACTTGTGTTCTCAAGTGTGACCTACATGCCTTGTGGAATGAGCAGCCTCAAAGCTTTTAAAACACAAAGTCATGCAGAGTCTTGGAACATCATCACTAGGATGAGAAGTGCAGCCACATTCTCCCTTCTCCCCTGGTCCCTTTTGATTAGCTTCTCTATGAGCCTCGTGGCACAAAATGATCAGATAGATAGTACAAAGTCCAAGCTATTTACTCTCAGAGTTTAATCAATCTATGCTTCAAAATAAAATGCTGTAATTCTAAAGTTAAAGGAAAGAAAGTTCCATTAAATCCAAGGGGAGCTTGGTGAGCAGCAGATGGTACAGAGGAACAGAGCTGTGCAGGGCAGGGGTCACTAATCAGCAGCCCCCGGCTACATAAGCTGGCAGATGTGTTTTGTTTGACCTCCTTGGTGTTTTAAAAATTTATTTATTTATGAGAGAGAGAGGGGAAGAGAATCTCAAGCAGACTCCCCGCTGAGTGCAGAGCCCAATGTGGGGCTTGATCTCATAATCCTGACATCATGACCTGAGCCAAAACCAAGAGTTGGACGCTCAACCGACTGAGCCACCCAGGTGCCCCAAGACCTCCCCTGTGTTTTAAAAATTGAGAAATCTTATACAGCATCCAGATTTCTGGCTTCTCTTGAACACTCAGAAGATCTGGTGGCCACGAGCCATGTGGTCACATGGGTACAGCTGGTGGAACTAAGTGTGGTTCCTGTGTGGAACCACACAGGCCTCATGTCCCCTACTCCCCATTTCGTTACCCCTGGGCCAAGTCTCTCCTTGACATGACCCACAGACTCTACAGGCATTTGAGTTTGTGGCGGCATAGGTGGACTGCGAATTGTCCTCAGTTATCTCCAAAAACCCACTTAGCACTTTCACCTTCCTCTTTGCACTTTCTGCATTATATTCCGTTCTCAGCAAAATTTCACAGTATTTTAAAAATAAGTAAAAGGCACTCAGAAGTTTGGCAAAACTAAGCTAATGCTTGAAAACTGTAAAATAAAGAGGCGTAAACAAATGTTTTACCACGATTTGGTTCAAAGGGTTCCCATAGTCCTGCATTCATTTAAAGACTTGAGAAACAAAGTCATTGATGATTTCTACTCCCTTCCTGCACCCCCACCCGTGCAATGTCCCAGAGCTACCATCTCTTTAAGGACATTGGTATGAATATTTTTGCCATCTTCCTTCTCTAGTATTTTCAGAAACTTAACACATGCTCAGTGTGGCAGGTGCTATTCTAATTTTAATATGGGTGGGAGTCCACCCAGCCAACTATTTGAGAAGGGCTTTGGGAATTGTATCAAAGCATCAAGCTGGTTAGAGCATATTGTGCTGCCCGAACAACATCCCATTTGGGCACAGGTCCATTGAGTGGGGGCCTCCTTCCAGGCAGCTAAACCCCTGTGAGTTATGAGTATTAAAAAAAGAAGAAAAAGCCAGCACCTGTTTCAGCTCTGGCAAGAACCCTAAAATAGAGCAACCATTTCTCACGAAAGCTGAACTTCAGTATTTGCAGCTGCTTACTTCCTTATCAAAAATCAATTTCTGTCTATTATATAACGTACAGAAATAGGATGAGCCCCCCCCCCCCACACCTTCCTAATCCACTGCTTCTCTTCTTGACCAAAGGAACCTTTTTGAATACTTCTGTGTAGATTTGGAGTCAATGGGGAAGGCTTCCCCCCGCCCGCCATGAAAAGCCATTGACCCACTAAAAAGAAGAAATACACTTATTAAAAAAAAAAAAATTTTTTTTTTTGCTTTCTGTTTACTGTTCTTCGTTTTTTTGTTTTCCTTTCTCAAGCAACCTGCAAGAGGATGAATGAAAAAATAAAAACAGGAATATAAAACTTTACTCAGTAAATACAACAATCCATAAAACTGTATCATTATATGTGTATCCTAATATCCATGGAGGGAGACAGAGCAAATGGGATGGCAGGGAAAGGACAAGAGAGAGAAGTAAAGAGGAACAGAGTGGTAATGAGAGAGACAAATGTCCTCAAAGATAGGAAGGGAAAAGCCTATAGCTGACTGCTCATCAGACCACTTTCCAGGCTCCCAACCTTAGTCCCTAAACTCATCTTACACCCTCACTGTGCAAATACTACACCTCCTCAGCCTGTCTCCATGAGCCTCCAACACTTCTATCTCGTCTATTCAGTTTGGTCCCTTATGCCTTGGATCCAACCCCTGGGTCATGCTGATGAAACTAGCCACAGAATCTTCTTTCCCCAAACATGTCTGAATCCCCTCAAGAATAATGAGCACACTCACGGTAGAAATATCCATCTGATAGGTTATTCATCTTAATTACCCAGAGCTTTTCTGAGAGCGGGCATAGTTTTATCGACTACATTTTGGATAGCTTATTTTTAGGAGTGGAGAAAAAAATACATGCCTAACTCTTTATAAAATCAGCATTGCCTGATTTTCTGTTCAGCGCCATCACCATCTGAGATACTGAGAATGACTAATTCAAAAGGGCATTTCTCACCTCCTAAAACATAATTCTCTAGTATTCACACCACTAGTGATTCTGTCAAAATATCTTATATGCAGCCCTGTTATTTATTTTATTTAAGTAAATGCAGGTTGTCAATAGTGAAATTAGCTAAGCAAGGTAAAAATCTTAAGAGGAAAAAAATACATATTCCTTAAACCTCATCTACAGAAATAGGATGCTTTCAAATACGCACATTAAAAAAATAGTTTAATGTAAAATGTATAGGAAGAAGAAAAAATACAAAAAGAATTGTTCTGAAAAACCATAAGGAAATTATAAGTCATCAGTAAAGTAAATACATCTCATCACTTCCTTCCTCCCACCACCCCTTCTGGCCCCGTTGATTCTGCAGCCTTTCTTGGTAAAAAGCACACAGAGAGCGGAAGTTAAGGATAGATAAATGGATTCTAAAGCCTGTGAACTCAGTAATTTTATCTTCCCTCAGCCTATCCTTTGACTTAGTCAAGGACTCAGAAGTCAGCTTCCACTGCTCATCCCTATCCCTGGCCTCACAGTTATATCAGATAATCATTTTAAGGCTTGGCATTCTCATTGTCAAGTACAATTGCTGGTTAATCTGATCGCTGTCTCCTCTCCTAAAGAAAGTCCTTCTAAAACCAGACGAAGTTGTGTCAGATCTAGCCTCAGAGCTCCAACCTCCTCCCTAGCCCCTGGTTCCAATGGCAAAGACTGAGTGATGTTCTCAGCAGGCCTGGGTATGGGAGACCCCTGACCCGGTTCCACCTATGTTCTGAATTTATGTTAAGCCCAGAAGTGAAGCCAGAAGTTTGTTTGAACACTACTATGAAATCAGTTAATTTTGTTTTTCTTTCTTTCTTTTTTTTTTTTTTAAGGATTTTATTGATTTATTTGACAGAGAGAGAGAGAGAGCACAAGCAGGGAGAACAGCAGAGGGAGAGGGAGAAGCAGACTCCCCGCTGAGCAGGGAGCCCGACTCTGGGGCTCCATCCCAGGACCCTGGGATCATGACTTGAGCCGAAGGCAGACACTTAACCAACTGAACCACCCAGGCGCCCCGAAATCAGTTAATTTTCTGACCTACTGTAAGGGTAGCAGAGTGATTTGTCTAAAAACCATGCCATGCCTCTGCTCAAAAGCCTCCAGTGGTTGCTCACCTCACTCAGAGAGAAGCCATAGTTCTTCAGCCAACAAGTTCTGCCAACATGTCCCTACCCCCTCCTGTTAACTGTCTACCCTCCTCTTCTACTACCTCCCCCATGCTCACACACCAGCCACATGATCTTGCTGTTCCTTTAAAATCCCAATCTTTTACTCACCACAGGGCATTTGCTTTTGCTGTCCCTTCTGCCTGAAATATCCTTCCTCCAGTTATCGACAGGCTCACTCTCTCAATTCCTGGAAGGCTCTGCTCAAACATCCCATTATCCACAAGGCCTTCCTAGACCACCCTTCCTAAAAAAGCAGCAACCCCCTCCTGCCCCAGTATCCTCCATCATTTATTGAGAAATAGTTCACACCACCATGCACTTCATCCATTTAAAGTGTACAATTCCATAACTTCTAGTGTATTCATATAGTTGTGCATCCAACTCCCTACCAATTCTAAAACATTTTAATTGCCCCAAAAGAAATTCTGCACCTTTTAGCCATGAATCCCAATCACTCCCTAGCCCTAGGCAATCACTTTTCTACTTTCTGTCTCCATATATTTGTCTACTCTGGACTTTTCATACAGATGGAATTGCACAATATGTAGTCCTTTGTGACTGGTTTCTTAGTGTCATGTTTTCAAGGTTCATCCATGGTGTATGATGAATCAGCACCTCATTCCTTTTTATTGCTGGATAATACTCCATTTTATTGCTCCAGTCTTCAGTTGATGGATATTTGGGTTGTTTCCACTTCTTGACTATTAAGAGTAGCACTGTTAAGGACATGTGTGTACAAGTTTTTGTGTAGATATATGTTATAATTTTTCTTGAGTATATACCTAATAGTGGATCCCCATTATTTTTATCCTGCTTTATTTTGAGCACTTTTTACCATCTGATATATGATATATTTACTCACTTTCTTTTCTTTTGCCTGCTCTTTTCCTGCTAGATTATAAGCTCCCTAAAGATGAGATTTTGGTCTGTTTTGTTCACCACTTAGACTAGGACAGGCATATAGTAGCAGGCAATAAATGTGCATTGCATGAATGAAAGAAAGCTGCTGTCATTAGAGAAAACTGACTGAGGAAAATCTATTACATCAGCAAGCTGATTGTGTACACATTATAAGTCAATTTGTCAAGAGGATTGGAATGACAGCTTGAGGGAAGTAAGAATACTTTCAGAGTTGTCACCAGCCTGCTCCTTAGTCAAATGACCGCTCTGGGGCCTCAGTTCCTCCTGTGTAAAATGTTGGGATTGGACCAGTGTCCCTGACTCCTTGCTGCTCCATATTCCATAATCCAGCATAAAAATTAATAGTTGACTTGATTTGCCCATGCACGTGTTTATCTTTCACTCATTAATTCATTCATTCAACGAATATTTGTTAAGTGCCTTTGTGAATCAGACAGTATGCAGGTGCCTTATTTGGCATATCAACATTCATAATTTATTTGGATGGTAATTACACCCTTGCTGGTTTAATTTTTTTTTCATTTAAAAAATATTTTTATTTATTTATTTGAGAGAGTGAAAGTGAAAGAGATCACAGAGGGAGAGGGAGAAGCAGACTTGCCGCTGAGCAGGGAACCCAATGTAGGGCTCGATCCCAGGACCCTGAGATCATGACCTGAGCCAAAGGCAGACGCTTAACCAACTGAGCCACCCAGGTACCCAATTTTTTTTTTCATTTTTTGTGTATCAACAAATATAGCTGAGTTGGGCTTTAAAAAATGAATGCTATCCCCAGCAATGTCCACAATAGCCAAACTGTGGAAAGAGCCAAGATGTCCATCGACAGATGAATGGATAAAGATGTGGTATATATATACAATGGAATATTATGCAGCCATCAAAAGGAATGAGATCTTGCCATTTGCAACGACGTGGATGGAACTGGAGGGTATTATGTTGAGTGAAATAAGTCAAACAGAGAAAGACATGTATCATATGATCTCACTGATATGAGGAATTCTTAATTGCAGGAAACAAACTGAGGGTTGCTGGAGTGGGGGGTGGGGTGGGAGGGATGAGGTGACTGGGTGATAGACACTGGGGAGGGTATGTGCTCTGGTAAGCGCTGTGAATTGTGCAAGACTGTTGAATCTCATTTCTGTACCTCTGAAACAAATAATGCAATATATGTTAAGAAAAAAAAAAGAAGAAGAAGGTAGCAGGAGGGGAAGAATGAGGCGGGGGAAATCGGAGGGGTAGACGAACCATGAGAGACGATGGACTCTGAAAAACAAACAGGGTTCTGGAGGGGGGAGTGTGGGAGGATGGGTTAGCCTGGTGGTGGGTATTGAGGAGGGCACATTCTGCATGGAGCACTGGATGTTATGCACAAACAATGAATCATGGAACACTTCATCTAAAACTAATGATGTAATGTATGGGGATTAACATAAGAATAAAAAAAATAAAAAAAAAATAAAAAATAAATAAATAAAAAATGAATGCTATCCCTTAACTATTTTAAGTTTCTAAGACATAGGCAGAAACTGGAAGGCTGAAAAAAATCAATATCCAACATAAGTTTATTATTATTTATTTTCCAGTTTCACCCAGACAAAAAGTGCACCCATTATCAGAAACAGAGAGGGGGTAAAAGGAAAAAAAAAACCCTGTCAGACTCATTGGCTGTGGCTTTTGCTCTGTGGAAAACCACAGAACATTCACCATCAGCAGTCCCTACCTCTTTTCGTGCTTTTCATGGTGGTCGTAGACTGAAGGGCTGCCTGAAATGAGACAAGTTTCTCTGTCATTTTTTTATCCAGGTATTTTATTCCTGACTTAGCATAATTCCTCAAATGTTGGGGGGCAGAGATAGTAAAAGAGTGGAAAGCCTTTTCTAGGAGCGCCTGGGTGGCTCAGTCGGTTAAATGTCCAACGCTTGATTTCAGGTAAGGTCATGATCTCAGGGTCAGGGATGGAGCCCCGCATCACATTGGCCTCCATGCTCGGCGGGGAGTCTGTTTGAGATTCTCTCTCTCTCTCCTCTCCCGCTGCCCCTTCCCTGCTTGCCTGCAAGTGTGACTCTTTCTCTCTAAAATAATAAATAAAATCTTAAAAAAAAAAGCCTTTTTTACTCCTATTGACATTGTATCAATGAATAAGCCACATAGTTTGTTTCCTTTGTACCTCGGTTTCCTCCTAAGTAAGATTGTGGGCTTAGACTTTAGACCCCAGTCTCTTTCAGGTTGAACACAACTATCTGTAGAAGGAGAACAATCTAAAGTAGACAAAAAGCCAAAGTAGTAAGATGTCCTATTGTCCAAAGGCCTTGTTTTTGCTGGAGAGATACACTTGTAAAATCACTGGCTATGTTCCTGGACCAAATACCCCAAAATGTACTTTGTCAGGAATGTTTTCTATGATTAAGTCCCAGGGACAGTTTTTCATTATCTGCCTACTGCATAATTTTAAGAAAGTGTCTCCGGAGAGTGAAGTGGACTTGGGAGGTAACACACAAATGCTTCATTCAACAAATATTTATTTGCCTGTGATGTCCCAGCCTGCAAGCAGAAAGTGGTTAATACTTTCTCATCAAACCTGCATTGGGTTTCCCTAAGACAGGTATCACTGGCACACTGTTTTATAAATGAGGAGAGCTGAGGCTCTGAGATGTAAAAAAAACTTACCTTTGCTAGGATTATACAAGTCATGGACAAAGTCTATGGGCCCCCAAAGACTGGACACTCTTTCACCCTGTAAATACCACTCCAATTGCATCTTTTGTATTTACTGATGGAGCTAGAGTGTTATCTCTGCATAGGAAGTGGATAATATGAATTGGAGACAGTAGGTGGTAATAATTACAATTCCTTTCCAAAAAAAGGATATTTTATTCTGTAACTGGAGAGTTTTATGGCAAATTGAAAAATCTGACCAAATTCCTTTATTTTAAATGACCAAATGTAAATCATAAGGCACCTCTCTAAAAGGAAAAAAGACTCTAGTGAACTTTGGAAACTCTGAAGTGCTATTTTCAAGAAAATTTAGGTGAATGAATTATTCACATGTTGTATGGGGGAGGGCTCCCTCCCCATCTATCAGAAGTGGTTAATAGACACCTCCCCTAATATGAACTCAGTAAGTAGACGACAAGGACACTACATGTTACCTCAATTCCTAAAATGTCAGTTTCCTTATTTGCACAGAGGGAGGGCTGTATGGGAAGATATGCCATCTAGTTCTGCTTTACAGTCCTTTCATGCGATCCTGGGATATAAATCACACTTTCGGGGTACCTGGGAGGCTCAGTTGGTTACGCGTCCGACTCTTTTTTTTTTTTTTTAAGATTTTATTTATTTATTTGACTGCGAGAGACAGAGCGAGAGAGGCAACACAAGCAGGGAGAGTGGGAGAGGGAGAAGCAGGCTTCCCACAGAGCAGGGAGCCCGACGTGAGGCTCGATCCCAGGACTCTGGGATCATGACCTGAGCCAAAGGCAGACGCTTAAAAACTGAGCCACCCAGGCGCTCCTTCGCATCCGACTCTTGATTTCAGCTCAGGTCATGATCTCAGGGCTGGAGGATCGAGTCTACTTGAGATTCTCTCTCCCTCTCGCTCTGCCCCTCCCCCTGTTCACCCTCTCTCTCAAAAAAAAATAAAATAAAATCTTTAAACTAAGTAAATATATAAATAAAACACACTTTCCAAATAATTCTGTAAAATTGTAAAAAAAAAAAAAGTTGGCTGTAAACTAGTTGTACCTACTGGTCACAAACAATAGAACCATCTCTTGCTATTGTAAAACAAATACTAAAAAAAGAAACTCTGGAAATTGAGGTAAAAGCAATAGAATGAAGCTTAGAAAGGGGAATGAACTAGGAAGGTCAGAGGCTGTAGGTGTAGAAACAAAAAAGCATCATTTTCCTGCTCAGTAGGCTTGACCGGGGCCACTGTCACGTTTCAGAGAGAGAGCATCTGAATGAGTTAGCTTGGGACTTCTGCCACGCCTTGGCCAAGGGAGGGACACTTCTCATGCACGGTGGATCTATGTTATTTCTGATTTGAGGCGACCATAGAATCTCCCAAGCAAAAGTTGGGTGCTGTCCCCAGAATAAGAGAGAGGAGGCTGGGTAGGAAAAACAACAAATGTCCATGAACCTGATGTCAGGAATTTGGCCTCTCTGTCCCCTTGGAGGGATCTGTGACATGGGTTTGGGACTAGGGACAAATATAAGCCATGAATAGACATCAGGATAAACCCTGGATCAAAGCTATGGTCCAGGCCAGGAAGGGGCAGGCCGGAGCTGGGGAAAGCGGATGACAAGAGAGGGCACTTGGAGCTCTGAGGGGTGAGCAGCTGTATTTTCTGATACACACTTCATCCAGCCGCCTGCACCGAGAATGCACCACATGGTCAGTGGAATGGAATGCAGGGCAGACACCAGCCCCTCCAAAGCACAGAAATCTGATATAATGCCTTCAGCCTAATGCACGTCCGGGCATTTTCTCTCATTTAATTCCAATTCTTTGTGATGTCCAAGAAAATAAAAATCGCCAGGCTGGGTCAAAGGGTCAAATCAGCCACGTGAGAGTGGTCAGGCCCAAACTGCACATTTAGGTGAGACCAGGGACCTTAACTGAGGCAGGTTAAAACTGCCCTCTCCCCTTTCGTAAGCTGAGGAGAGGGGTGCTGGTTTGCTTTGGAGGATGCTGGCACCCCAGTGGGGGACAAGACTGCTGTGATAGAGGTGTAGGGCACAGCAGGTTTTGGAGCCAAGGACTGGAGCCAAAGGAGCAATACCAGCTGCCAGATCCAAGAGGTCAGTTTGAGACTGTGGTCAAGAATGAGGCAAGAGATCAGGAACTGGGATTTAAAAGGGTCTGGAAACACAGTGGGAAGTGAGATGGTTTTAAAAAGTTCAGGATATAGACTATAACAGCCCAAGGGCCAAAGCCTTGTTTTCCCTGTGTGCTGGCCACACGGCAGGGGGCCTGGCAGCCAATCAGAATCATTTAGTAGCACACAGCTGGGCTGGAGGAAGATGAGCAAATACCTGAGGTGACCATGCACCTGATCCCAAGTAGGCAGGGATCGGGGGTCTACAGGCTGGAATTCAGAGTCCCAGAGGTCAAAAATGTGGCACTAGCCAGTAAGACAGACCTCTGCTTCCAGTGATACCCTCCAAGTGAGGACACCAGGTCCTTGGACTTGGTGGTGATGCCATCTTCTAAGTGGGCAAGTACATATGTTTTTACAAAAAACGTGTTGTTTCTGTAAGATCGTGGTTCTCAACCATGGCAACACACTGGAATCACCCAGAAATAGGTTGATGCCAAGTCTTCACCAGCGTCTAGTTTAGTTAGTTTGGGGCATAGCCTGGACTTTAGGGGTTTAGAACTGTTTTTAATTAGGCTTAAAAACAAATATTCAAAACTTGGAAAACTATGAAATGTTAACTAATACTTCTACAAACAAACTAGCTTCTGATCAATAACTCAAATGCCCTCTTTGTGAGTCCTAGGGAAGAAAGAACCATGCCTCATTCATCTCTTTTCCTCTCAGCACCTGAAACAGTTCTGAGCATACATTAAACATTTATTAAAAATATTTTCAATTGAAATATAATATTTCTCAAAGGGTATACAACAAAATGTTAAGTGGTTCTTTTGGTAGTGAGACTACAGGTGACTTTTTTCTTCATTTTTTGTCTTCATTTTTGTGTTTTTCAACAGTGAACACAAGCTACTTTTAAAGTTAAAAAATACATAGTCTTAAAACACTCATTGGGAAGGACTATTAAGTCTCCATTAGGAGAAAAGAAGGAATGTTTAACGTCATCATTGCTTAAATATTTCCCAATTAAGTAGTTAAACATTCATAACAAGACCGCAAAGATTCAGTTTGAGTTTGAGAAACTAACAACTGATGGGACCAAGCGACAGAAGTAATTATGTACATTTTGCAAATGTTTGCAGGCAGCAACAGGAAATAAGAAAATATGTAACTAAATGCTTTACCAAACAGGCCTGAGGTACTGATGACTGCTGGATGAGAACATTTGAACATTTGGTTTGCTTCTTCAATATCTAATTTACCTTCAAACATCAAGTACTCAGTTTCTAAGTTGATGTTTACAGAATACTAACAGAAGTGTCACATTAAGATTCTTCTACCTTGGGCGCCTGGGTGGCTCAGTTGGTTAAGCGACTGCCTTCGGCTCAGGTCATGATCCTGGAGTCCCGGGATCAAGTCCCACATCGGGCTCCCTGCTCAGCAGGGGGTCTGCTTCTCCCTCTGCCCTCTTCCCTCTCGTGCTCTCTGTCTCTCATTCTCTCTCTCTCAAATAAATAAATAAAATCTTTAAAAAAAAAAAAAAGATTCTTCCACCTCAAAGGATTCCTAAAAAAAAGCTGAGTTTTGTCTAGTTTTTTTTTTTTTAATACTGTAGTGGTTCTAATCAAGGATAACTAAACCTCGGGTCAGTGTATTCATTGCGTTTAATCTATTAATGGAACAGTTGTATCTTGTAAACTATTTCAAATATTATTAGATTTGTGTTTCCCTTTTTAAAAAATTATTTTTTTTGGAGATTTTATTTATTTATTTGAGAGTGAGTGAGCAAGAGAGAGAGAGAGCGAGAGAGAGAGAGAGAAAGAAGGAGCAGGGGGAAGGGCAGAGGCTGAGGGAGAAGCAGATTCCCTGCTGCGCAGGGAGCCCAGAGAACCCTGGGATCATGACCTGAGCCAAAAGCAGACGCTTAACTGAGGGAGCCACCCAGGCACCCCTAAAAGTTCTTCTTTTTCTTTTTAAGGCACTTTATACTCTACCTGCACTAACTACAGAACCCTACCCTGACAGATAGTGGAGTCTACAGAGGGCGACCCCAGCAAACCTTCATTTATAAGGTTGTTATGATGCAGGACAACTCATCACCATAAATGAACACTTTACAGCCACATGTGAGAGCTTTTCTTTTCCCCTCAGAATGGTAAGCAGTTTCCCCTCTTACTTTCTTATAATGAAGGCACACTTTAAAAACTAAAATTTTAAAAAAATGATACAGAATACAGCAAACTGATGTTTGTCTATTGTTCTGTTTTGCAGACTATATGTGGTAAGGCATTGTTGGAATACCTAAGGGATGGCTGTTCATTGTTTTGATTAACATGAAATATAAAAAGAGAAGATACTTTAAGAGTACTGAAAGGAGCATTGCCGATGACAGACTTCGGTAATGGCTCCCACAGACCACAAAGGTTTAGTTTTACAGCAAGAAACTTGGGGTAACCTGGCTAAATATTTCACTCATGTGATGGAGGAGGTTGGGGGGCAAATGGCTGGGATTTGCTTAGCAGTGCTGGTGACTGTGGTTTGGCCGGGCTTGGGGTTAATTTCTCACTCATTGCTTCGGACTGTACAAAACATCCTGCTTATGCCCTGTGTTCCACTATGGAACTTGTCTCACCCCTCGAGGCTATCTTAAAATGGCAAGATTAGCGGCACACTGGAGCCAGCCATTTAAAAGGAGGAGGGCTGGCTGGCTCAGGCTGCTGGGTGTGAGAGAGATGACAATGTTCTTGTCAAAAGCCTAGCCAGGATCCTTTCAAATTGCATTTCTATAAATGCTCTGCTTTTAGCCAGTATTTCCTACATTCATCCAATGGAGTAGGTGCTGAGAAGGAGAGGCGCAGGAGGAAATGAGAATGCTTAGGACCTGGAGAGTAAGGAGAGGTTTTGCACAGAATATTTCTCTGGACCCCAGGTGAGTTCTCATTGGGGTTCAACAAACTGACCTGAGGCATCAGAGCCTTTTCCACATTCATTTGAATATTTTTTTCAGTGATGGAACATTTATGCCTTCAGTGGTTACATCTGAATTTTGGAAATAGCTGAGCCCGTTCAATTATAATCAAGTTGGGCCAATAATAACCTGCATTTTCATTGCACAAGGTACTATAACAATGCCTCGTTTCATTTAATCTCCAGGACAACCCTGGTGTAGGCACTGTTATTCTCAAGTCGCAGAGGAGGAAAGTGAGTTTGGAGAAGTTAAGGGATGTGCAGAGTTACAAAACAGAGTTGGACTTCAATCCAGATCTGATTCCAAATCCATTGCTTTTTATCCCACATCAGAGGTTCTACTTTTAATTTAAAACATACGAAGCAGTGTTATGGGGCAACCTAACTAATTTTAATTCACACTTCATAATCTTGTGCTAAAGACAACTCAACAAGAGGATTTCCAAAATATTTTGAGCAGTGACGTTCTCATCAGAATGAGCATGTGTTTTCCTAAGAAAATAAATGTATAGTTTTCCTATCTTTCCAAATACACGGTTAGATTTTAAAAGTCCCATTATTTTATTGTCACAACTGGTAAGACTTTAAAATGCATACTGTATTCGCTTCCATAAAAATCATTATGCAGGAAAAAATACTGGAGGAAAAAGCTATTTAACATCTGGGAAAGGGAAAACTGCAAAGAGCCTTTAATAGAACATAAAACCAGACTTGTGGACTACTTTTTATCGGGGAAAAGAAAAAAATGTTAGCATAATAATATTTATACCTATACATCTAACAGAAGAACCTCATTATACTTGGAGGTTTTTATTCTAGAAATTCCAGGCAAATAAGGAAATACGAGAGGGGTGTTCCCCTAATTCATTTTTTTCCCTCCCATCTTTGGTTTTTGGTCATTTGTTCCATTAAACCCGCCTTTCTTTTAGGTGCAGTGACTCTATGTAGGAAATCAGCCTGCAATAGTGTTATATCAAGATAAAAGAGTCCTATAGGTGCCATAATTGATCACTGAGTGGCTGGACACTGCTGTGCTCCAGCACCTCAGACCTGAATGTTAAATATTCAGGAATTTTGGGAGCCAACTGTTAAACTGCTGGTACTTCAAACTATAGTGGAAGTATTTACAACGTGGAAACCAATAAACCTGCTACAAATTAGGGTTCCCTCTCCACCCAGAGCCAGTTTGCCAGCACACTGCTGACAGGAGCTATGAGGAACTAGGGAGGGGGGTTTGCTACCCTACAAAGGTTGAAAGTCAGAGGAGAACAAAGAACGTGCCATCTTGTCCACTGACTTTGGGCTTGATTTATAAATAGAGTTTTAATAAAGCTGAGAGAGTTGGACTGCATTTAGGGACATCTCTATAATGTCAAACAAACATTTGGCACCACACAAGTAATTCAACGTGCTTACAGTGAGTTGTTTAACTTGCCTTCAGGTTAAAATAATGTAAGATGGTCACTATATATTGTTCAATGGAAAAAAGCAAGTTACAAACTGCACACATGAGCCAAGAAAAATCACTGTAGACATGTATATTCTGGAAAAATATATACCAAACTGATTATCTCTTATAAGATGGGGAAGAAGATCAATGTTTACCCTTTTTATTTCTGAATTTTTCTTTCTTTCTTTCTTTCTTTCTTTCTCTTTCTTTCTTTCTTTCTTTCTTTTTTTCTTTCTTTCTTTCTTTCTTTCTTTCTTTCTTTCTTTCTTTCTTTCTTTCTTTCTTTTTCTTTCTTTCTTTGTTTCAAGATTTTATTTATCTGACAGAGAGACACATCGAGAGAGGGAACACATGCGGGGGAGTGGGAGAGGGAGAAGCAGGCCTTCCGCTGAGCAGGGAGCCCGACGTGGGGCTCATTCCCAAGACCCTGGGATCATGACCCCAGCCTAAGGCAGATATTTAACCGACTGAGCCACCCAGGTGCCCCTGTTGCTTTCTTTTTTTAACGAACATTTAATTTCCTTATAACTAAATAGTAATTTTAAAAGAAAGAAAAGAACCATACAATGTCAGATAAATTTGGTCATGCTGACAGTTTGATAATGATCTATTCAAAGCATAAAACTGATCCAACTGACCATTTTCTTCCTCATGCTTCTAGTCTCATTCTATTTTTCCTTCTTTAATCATCTTGACTTTTTAAATTATTGTTTTCAAAGATAAATGCATTTATACCTTTTTGGGCTCCAAATTTTCAGTTTAAAATACTTTAAAATTGTATCTGCTTTAAAATACTTTAAAATTAATTCCATTGAAAGACATACCAACTCCACCCTTGGGATCAGTTAGGTCTTAAAAGCCTGCCACTATGTCCATTAGCAAGCCCAAGGGGACTCCTAATTCCAACTGCTGGCTGTAGGCAGAGCTGACAAAACTTTGTTTTGGCAAATTGCTTTGTTCTTGTCAAGGAAAGTTTGTAAATGGAAAGTTTGTTCGTAGAGGAGTTTCTGGAGAACTCTAGCTAAGTTGTATTTCTGGCTTGGCCATATAATGAACTATGTTACTTTGGGTTAGTCATTTAATCTTCTAGAACCTCATCTGAAAATAGGGATAGCACCATATTTCCATGACTCTAAAATATACATTTCCCCCCATATTTTATTACCTCTGAAATGGGATGTGTCTAAATAAATTTGCCAGCTTCCAGGCCCAGTATGAGATATAAATGTCATTTGTGAGGGTAGCACAACTTCGCAGGTTCCATAAAGGTATCTGTTTAGTTCATATCACTTTAGATGAGTCATTTGCATTTGATAGTATCACATGTGTTTATTTGCATTTCATCTTAAGTAACTCTACATTTACATTACTCTACATTTGGGCCCCGGCACTTATATTAATAAAGCCTCCCCAGGGGAGCCTGGGTGGCTCAGTCATTAAGCGTCTGCCTTCGGCTCAGGTCATGATCCTGGGGTCCTGGGATCAAGTCCCGCATCGGGCTCCCTGCTCCGCGGGAAGCCTGCTTCTCCCTCTCCCGCTCCCCCTGCTTGTGTTCCCTCTCTCACTCTGTGTCTCTCTGTCAAATAAATAAAATCTTAAAAAAAAAAAAAAAAGCCTCCCCAGTGATTCTAATGTGCATTATGTTAAGTTAGTGGTTCTCAAATTTAGCTGCACATCAGGGTCTCCCACAGCTCAGTTCAGTGCATGAGCATCTCAAGGTGGAGATCTAGGTATCAGGTTTTCTTTCCTAAGTGGTAAAGCCCAAACATCAGAATCATCTGAGGCCCTTGTAATTGAATCCAGACTCACATACACGATAGTCCCCAAGTTCTTATTTAAGTCTCAAGTGGGAGCCTTGTGATCTGTATTTTTTTTAAAGATAAAGGTTTTTTCTATATGTGACAGTGTCTGCTGGTTTATATATTGTTTTAAAGATTTTATTTATTTATTTATTTATTTACTTATTTATTTATTTATTTGAGAGGGGTGGGGAGAGAGAGAGAAAGAATGAATGAGAGCAGAGGGAGAGAGAATCTGAAGCAGACTCCGCACTAAGCACAGCCCAATGCAGGGCTCCATCCCACAACCAGGAGATAATGACCTGAGCCGAAACTAAGAGTCAAGAGTCAGATGCTTAACCAACTGAGACACGCAGGTGCCCCAGCAGTCTGTATTCTTAATAAGTTCCCCAGTTTGTGCTGTGGTATGGATTTGAGAATCATCAACTTATGTTCATTCACTAAGTTGGCAGTTAAAAATCTAGTCTTGGTTCTGCTAACTAGTTCTCTGAACTGAGCTTCCTCCTCTATGAAATAAGGAGGTTGGATGAGACGGACATCTGAAGTCCATTCTGACACCAACATGGGGAAGCGTGGGTCATTGGTCTGGTGTGGGACATCTGTTGTTTTGTCTGGTGAAGGCAGCCTTCTGCCCACCTCTTTTGGGGAGTGCACCTCTATTGTGTGGTTCTAATGGGAGCTGCCAATCTTCCTGTAGAAGTCATCTCTGAGGCCACTGTGATGGGTCTAAGTTTGCATATTTTACCCAAATTGAGTCAAATGGAGCAACTGTGCAGTAGTGCTGAGCTTCAGGCCAGAGAACCAAAGACTCTGAGACCTCGCTGGTGACAAAATGGAAGTTGCCGGTCAGGCAGCCACGATACCCATGCTCCGGCCACAACTGAGGGAATGAAGGCGATGTTCAGAAAAGCCAAGGTGAGAGGCAGAGAGAATGTGGCCCACTTGGAATCTCTAATTTTAGGGCCTGCAGTTTGGTTACATGGGTCAGTAAAGTCTCAAGTTAGGTGTCTAACAATCAAAACCCAAACAAACAAACAACAAAAAACTCCCAACTAATACAACTGATCCTCACTAAAAACGACACATTAGAGTTTTACAGAGGTTTTGTGTGTACTTTCTCTCTGCCTCCTAATGATAGCCCCGTGAAGTAGCACATGTATTTTCTTTCTTTTTTTTTTTTTTAAAGATTTTATTTATTTATTTGAGAGAGAGAGCACATGAGAGGGGGGAGGGTCAGAGGGAGAAGCAGACTCCCTGCTGAGCAGGGAGCCCGATGTGGGACTCGATCCTGGGACTCCAGGATCATGACCTGAGCCAAAGGCAGTCGCTTAACCGACTGAGCTACCCAGGCACCCGCACATGTATTTTCTTTAAATTCTAAGATATAATAGACATACCATAAAATTCACTATTTTAAAGTGTACTGTGGTTTTTAGTATATTCACAAGGTGTGCAACCACGATCACTGTCTCTTGCCATAACATTTCATCATCCCAACAGAGCA
This sequence comes from Mirounga angustirostris, assembly GCF_029215605.1. Classification (NCBI taxonomy): domain Eukaryota; kingdom Metazoa; phylum Chordata; class Mammalia; order Carnivora; family Phocidae; genus Mirounga; species Mirounga angustirostris. Next base: position 122,088,101 of record NW_026991714.1, read on the forward strand.
ACCCCATCCCCATTAGAGGTCTCTCCCCATTTCTTCCTAGTCCCAGCCCTTAGTAACCATGAATCTACTTTCAGCTCTTACATTCCCCATTGGAAGGTAAGGACAAGGAGATCTAGAGATTCTGGTGGCTTTCTTAAGCTTTTCTGAAGATGCTAGAGCCAAGATTAGAGCCTGTTAAACCATTCTGTCTCCTTCTGTGGACATATTTATGCCGTTTATTTCCTCAAGTTATTATATTTGTTTGCTATTGTAGATGGGAAAGGGGGTTAAAACAACCACATGTAAATTGTTGTGGTCATTTAGAAATGGTGCCAGTTTGTTCTGAGAGGTCAATGCACTCTGACATGGCTTGCTTTAATTTTTTTAACGTTATGCTTTCTTAATGAAAGAGATCAGTATGCTTCTTTGCAACTGAAACCCACTTGACTTCCCCAGGAAGGAAAAAATGGTTATTGAAGTTAAGTCAATTGAGCTGAAATTGACTTTCTTGTAAATCTAAGGAAGAAAACAAGTTTTAGTCTCCTTCAGAACCATATGTCTTAAGTATAGTAATTCCATTTTAGTCTACTAAGCTTCTGAACAGGACAAATAAACCTTATACAGAATTCAGAGTTCAATAGGATTAGGAAAGAGACATCAGAGAGAAGATGTGGATATTATATTTTGATTCATTTGGAGTTCAAACCAACTTGCAGCCTTTCATTTTGGCAGATATTATTTTAGTAAGAGTTTTGCCTACCGACTACTTTAATCTAATTCTAGAAACCAATAAACTGCAATCTAATTGGGAAATGATGAAAGACAGTGATTTGGAGAAACAAATTTGTTTACATGCAGTTTTGTCCAAGTTCAGCTTTGTAGAAGAGTCAGAAATATCCAATCTCTACTTTGGGGGTAAAAAACACATCTAGGGGTACACACCCATATAGCCTGGTATGTATCTCCCTTTGTGTGCTTGCTTTCCATTCATGGGAGTCTATTTCTGTCAATGGGATAATACCAGGCCTGCACATCCCAGCCTCCAGGGCCCCTCAGGGTAAAGGGCTGGAGAACAGCAAGTCCCTAGAACAACTGGGGAGCCTGTTCAGTTTTGGCTGCTTTGCCAGTCTGTTGAAGCATTTGGGGAACACCCAGTCTTTGCAGAAGCTTGAAATTGGCTCTAGAGAACAAAAATGAATAAAGAATAAATTTTCCCCGAAGCTGAGAACAGGGGCCTTCACTCTCCTGTCTAATTTTCTTGCCACTCAGCCACATCTGTATCAGAAAACCCAGTGCACATGTATGCCAGGAGGAGGGAGCACATACACTCTTTCCCACCCCACCCTGGACATGCTGGGTTAATGGTCTCTCTAACAACCAACTGTTAAAAGATGTTCCTCTTCTCTGATAGACACATGAAAAGATGCTCAACCTCACTAATCATCAGGGAAATGCAAATCAAAATCACAATGAGATATCACCTCACACCAGTCAGAAGGGATAGTATCAAAAAGACAAGAAATAACAAGTGTTGGTGAGGATGTGAAGCAAAGGGAACCCTTGTGGGAATGCACACCCGAAACTAATATAACACTGTATGTCAACTATACTTCAATAAAATAAAGAGATGTTCACCTTCTATTTGTTTCACAAAGCCATGGTGGTTTCATGCCTCTGTCCTTGGTCCATACTGTCGCTCTACTAGAACATCACACCTCACTTCTTTCAAGACAGTCTCCTAGATTCAGCTTGTGTTGTCCTCCTGGGAAGCTGTTCCGGATCCCTCTCATCTGCAGTCCCAGCTAGGTCCTTCCTCTAGTATCCACCCAATCTCATTCTGCATCCTCCTATCATGATCCCTGCTGTACCCTGTTATTACCTTTTCTTTAAAAATATCCTCTATTTGATTGTTTCTACAGGGTCTGGCTTATCCTGCTTATCCCTGTATCCTCAAGATCTGATGTAACACTTGGCGTATGGCAGGCATTTCATTCATTCAAAAACATGCGTGGGACACCTACGGTGTGCTAGTATAGTGTGCAGCAGCTAATCAGCATACAATGCTTGCTGAATGAATAGTCTCCCATCCCTTGGTTCTCTACCATCTTCTGCAGTGCAGTGGGAAAGAGAGCTTGCCAGGGGGGGTGGGTACCAAGGTGTGAATGGAAAGGACAAGAGGGATATCCCACATCATTTTTGTTTACATGTATTGACTGCTCACTGTGTGCCAGGCACTGGGGCTAGGGCTTCATGTACATTCACACACCTAATCCTTTGGTACCATCTTTATCCCCATTCTATAAATAAGGAAACTGAGGTGTAGAGGATGGAGTTTGCTCAAGGTCACAAGGCTAATAAGTGCAGCTAGAATTCAAAGTCAGCCATCATCACTATATTATAGTATCCTACTACACTATACTATATTATAATCGGTGGGAGATGAAAGAGAGGTTGTTTTTTTCTGATCTCTGTGAATGGAACTACTTTTCAGCCCCAAGAACATATCCCTCAGACGGAGGCAGACTCAGGATCTGGGCTCTGAAAAGCCAGCTCCAGCTGACCACCACTACGCCACAGAGCAGCGAGTAGCTGTGGTTTTGACCCATGTAGTAGCAGGCAGTGTGGCATGATGGTAAAAACCCAGTCTCTCAACTCTCATCTCTACAATGTCCCAGCTCTAGGCCTTTAGGTGAGTCCCTTAACCTCTGTTTCCTCATCTGTAAAATGGGAGATACAGACTGGAAGAGGGTGATCCAGCCATACCAGCTTGCCTGGGACTGCCCAGTTTTAGCTGAAAGTTCTGCATCCTAGAAAGTTTATTAGTCTCAGACAAACCAGGATGGCTGGTCACTCTCAGCCAACTGTTTTGCTGTAGGATTCATGGCCTTTAAGGGAACTGTTTGAGCTCAATATTATCAAACATGGCCACTGAAGAGTCTCTGTAGCAGCTCTCACCCTTAGTCTCTATCAGAAGCACCTGGGGGGCTTGTTAAAGTGCATATTGCTGGGCCCCACCCCTAGGGTTTCCAATTCAGTAGGTCTGAGGTAGGGCCTGAGAATTTGCATTTTTAACAAGTTCCTCAGTCCTGCTGATGCTGCTGGTCCCAGGACCACACCTTGAGAATTACTGCTCTGCACATTTAAAAATCAGTTTGTTGGGCGCCTGGGTGGCTCAGTTGGTTAAGCAACTGCCTTCGGCTCAGGTCATGATCCTGGAGTCCTGGGATCGAGTCCCGCATCGGGCTCCCTGCTCAGCAGGGAGTCTGCTTCTCCCTCTGACCCTCCTCCCTCTCATGCTCTCTGTCTCTCATTCTCTCTCTCTCAAATAAATAAATAAAATCTTTTTAAAAAAATCAGTTTGTTATTAGCAAAGAAAGAAAACTGTGTTTGAACTTAAATTTCAACTGCCAGGATAAGAAACGGTGAAGTTTCATAAATATCTTGGTTTATGTGTGTATTATCTTGGAGCTACCCAAACTGGCGTTAAGATGAAAATATTGCAGAGGAGGATGTGTTAATAGTTGTGCTAAGAAAATAGGTCTGTTGGTTTAACCAATGAACAGAGTAAAACAGGTTTCTTTGAATTAATCTTTAATATACTAACATGAGATGTAAATCTCTGAGGAAGGTATCACATTTCTCAAACTTTTTGATGCCAGAAAACTTTGTTCTCCAGTATCTGGAAACCGTTGCTCGATTTACAGTGGAATAATAAATCATCCCGTCAGTTTTGAAGTAACATTTAAGCCCCAATTTTTTACTCACTAATTGGCCAATTGCTAAATCAGGTTATGTAGTATTGAAGATAGTGAAAACATTATTTGTCTATGAATTTCCACAGATCACTGTATGTGTCAAATTTAACTTAGGTTATTCATACATATTTTTCTTTATTACCAAAGGTCTTGGGAGCATCTCTACTCTTGCCATGGACACTTTTGGAGATGGCTGTATGGCTCATACAAATCCTTTCTCTGAGCGTGGCACCCAATGGCTATGTCAGGGCCACCAGACCCTCTCAGCAGCTATAGTCCAGGGTGGTCGCCTGACCCAAGCTGGCTGATCTGTCCTGGGAATTTGGAATTGTGAACTAAAAGACAGAGGCTCGAAAGCCTTTGGAGCTTTTTCAGATCACTGGCATAGCACTACTGAGAAGGTCTTTCTGCCTCAGATTCCCCATGTGTAAAATGAAGCAGATAATAGTATCTACCACACACAACTGGTACCAGGATTGAGTGAGTTAATACACATGGAATTCTTAGGGCAGTGCCCGATGCATAGTAAAAACTTTTTAAGTGTGACTGTTTATTAATGCTGTTATTAATTACCACTGCTCAAATCTTTTAAGATGACAAGGCTCCTGCCCTTCCTAAACCTCGGTGGTTCAAATACTCCTTAATTTTCATGAGATAATGTAGTATCCTTCCAAAATATTCCTCTATGGAATATGGTAGGAGGAATAATAGTCACCCAAATAAATATATCCAAGTTCTAATCCCTGGAACCTAATGAACCTTACATACTAAAAGGGACTTTGCAGATGTGATTAAATTAAGGATTTTTACAATTGGGAGGTAGTCCTGGATTCTCTGGGTAGGCCAGAGAAGAGATAAGATAATGGAGCAGAGTCAGTGAGATCTGAAGATGCAGCATGGCTGGCTCTGAAGATGGAAGAAGGAGCCATGAGCAAAGGGAGGAAGGCAGCCTCTAGAATCCCAAGAGCCTTGAGAAGGGATGCAGCACGGCCAACACCTTATTTTTAGCCCAGTGAGACCTATTTTGGATGTCTGACTTTCAGAACTACAAGATAATAAAGTTGTGTTGTTTTAAGCCACGAAGTCAGCTGTTACAGCAGCAAGAAGAAACTAATACATGGCATAAGTTAGCCAAAGCCGGATTCTGTTGCTCACAACCAACTGACCAACCAACTAACTAACCAACCAACAAACACTAACCACAGCAGCTCTACAATCATTAGAAGAGTCTGAAGCATGGGGAGGTCTCTGCTGGGTGATTTTTCAGCTTCCTATGGCATCTAATACAATCCCTAGGTGATATTCTACTTATAACTGGATTGGGCTGGGTGGGGGGGGGGGGGGGTCCATGGTGGCTTTACTCATATGCCTGGCACCCTAGTGGGGATAGTTGGAAGGTTAAGCCTTTCTCTCTCATCATGTAGTCTCAGGCACTCTCCACATGATCTTTCTAGCAGGATAGCTAGACTTCGCACATGGCAGCTCAGAGCTCCAAGAGAACCAAGCAAAAGCTGGAAGGCTTCTTATGAGCTTGTCTTGGAAGTCCCAGAAAGTCACTTTCACCACATATGATTGGTTAAGGAGCAATGTATGGAATTAGCTCCACCAAGAAGAGCACATAGCTAACACAGAGAGAGGGATGATTTCTCCAAAGCAAGACTGGAGGTACGATTACCAGTGGAGGGAGAAAGGAAGCTAGAAATAAAACAACAGGGTCTCCTTTTTTTTTTTAAAAAAAGATTTTATTTATTTGACAGAGAGAGACACAGCGAGAGAGGGAACACAAGCAGGGGGAGTGGGAGAGGGAGAAGCAGGCTCTCTGTGGAGCAGGGAACCCGATGCGGGGCTCGATCCCAGGACCCTGGGATCATGACCTGAGCTGAAAGCAGACGCTTAACGACTGAGCCACCCAGGCGCCCCAACAACAGGGTCTCCTAATGAAGGTATGGAAGCCAGCCAGTTGAGAGATGAGAGAAAAGCAACCCCCAGAGCCAACTTACATTAAAGAGTGCATCTATAGCTTAAAAGAGATAAAATATGTAAAGCAAGTGTTGAATGACGGGTAACTATGAGTTTCATTCTTTGTTTCTCATTTAAATCACTTTTTAATGTACTGATAAAATAACAATATCAAGAGAAATAATAGCATTCAGGATTCTACCACCTTGGCACATAGTTTTGAGTTTTCTCCTTTCCTTCCAGTCCATACCCTTCCATACAGTTTTTGCAAGGTTAATTAATTTGTCACTTGGTCTTTAGAATACCCACAGGGTACACTAAAGTATGGGGCTTTTATCTACCATCCCATGAAAGTTTTTATAGAAATAAATTTAACTGTTGAGATTACTTTTTTCTTTATTGCATAAGCTGCAACAGTTTTAAATGACTTTAAAGAAAAAAATTCATCCATAATTCTGACACTGTAATACAATAAATTTAATGTTTGTATATTACCAGTTAGTCTTGGTTCATACCCATTCACACTTTTTTCTTTTCGAAGTTGGAATCACAATGGTTTTGCATTCTTCTTTTTTTTTTTTTAAAGAACTAAATGCTAACCATAATCATTTGGTTTTCATTTTAGGAAGTCTTAAAATCGATGTTTAATACTTGCATAATATTCCATCTAGTGGCAGAGCATAATTTCCTAAAGCTAACCCTTATTGTTAGAAATTAAAGTTGTTTCCATTTCTAATTTTCAGGCCTAGCATTTTACTTTTGCCAACCTAATTTCTGGAAATGAATCCTCAGGGCAATGGCTGCCTCCCCCAGTATAAATGTGCCTCGGTGCTTAGTAAGCACTGCTCCATTCTAGTCCGCATAGGCTGAGCCTATGGTCATGCCACTGGCAATTCGACTATAGCTTCCCACAACCTTGGCAGTACTGGGTATTATCTTAAAAAACAAAGCACAGTGAAGTGGGAGGAACTGGTCTAATAGGCATAAAATGGTATTTGTTTTTCTTGAACTTTATTTTGCTATTGCTATTTTACCCAACTTTTTATTTTGAAAGTTTTTAAACTTACAGAGGTTGAAAGAATAATATACTGAGGCTCATATTTCCTGTACATATATTCACCTGTTGTCAATATTTTGCCACATTTGCTTTTTCTCCTTCTTTCTCAACACACACACATACACAATTTTTTTGCTGAGCCATTTGATAGCTGTAGACATCATTGATATTCTATTCCTAAATACTCCATCATGTTTTTCCTACATAACCAAAATGCCATTATCATTCACAGGAAATTTAACTGTGATACAAGTCAGTGTCTAATGTATAGTATAGAAGAAAATTTCCCCAATAATTACAAAATGCCTTTTTTTTTTTTTTTTTAAGTAGGCTCCATGCCCAGTGCAGAGCCCAACATGGGGCTTGAACTCACAACCCTGAGATCAAGACCTGGGCTGAAATCAAGAGTTGGATATTTAACCAAATGAGCTACCCAGGTGCCCCACAAGATGCCTTTTAAAGCTGTTTTTTATAATCCAGGATTCAATCAAGGTTCACATGTTGCATTTTTAAATCACATCTGTTAGCTTTCTTTTGGTCTAGAAAAGTACGCTGCTGTATTTTTAACTCTTTTGGACTTTTTTTTTTTTAATAGTCCTGACCAACAGTTTCATAGTATATCCCACATTCTGGATTTGCCACGTTGTATTCTTCATGATTAAATTCAGGTCAAACATTGTGGTCAAGAACATGATACATGTGATGATGCATGTGCTTCCCATTGCATCCCATCAGGAAGCACATTATATCAGGTCATACAATTATTGCTCATGCTAAGTTTCATCACTGGACTGTCTGTTGTAAAAGGACCTTTTCCCTCCCTCTGATACTCAGAGACCTATGAATATCATGTTTTCCAGCTTTTCACCCAGAGTGTTTGGGATCCACTGACAATGCTTCCTAATTAGTTACGTTGGTGGCCCAAAATTATTTCTAATTCAATTCTTCTTCCTTTTTAACATAATTCTTATGTATAAATGAGCTACAACTCTCTTTTAAAATACTAGTATGAACTCATGAGTTCTTTTTTCAATACAGTGTTAAAATCTATTGTATTGCTACTGTTTTTGAAGCTCAAATTGCCCCAAATTTGATTCAATAAGAGCTTCTCAAGCTAATTCCTGTGTCCTTTTGACATGTCCCCACTGGTCTTTCTGCACTTGTTTGCATTTTGGCACAAGAAGACATTATAAGCTCACCTTGTGCTTTCATTACCCCAGACCTGGAATAAATAATTTCTCTAAGGAAACCTGGTTCCTTTTAGGAAGAAATGTTATGTAGTAACCAAGATCTGGGTGGTAGTTATGCTCATTGCTACTGCGGTTTCACTGTGTCTAGGCCCTGTCTGTGGAAAGGCTAACGTGTGTATTTGTATGTGCGTGTATCTATTTGAAATCATGATTTCACACTGATACCTCCAATTCAAACTTATCATCACAAGATTTTTCCTCAGCTTCCCCTACTCCACATTTGTATTTCCCTTCTACCATAGTGAAAATCCTGGTTCCCAAATATATCAATATATTACTCAATTATACTACATGGAAAAAACAGTTTCTGAATTACTATGTCAATATCATTACCAAAATAAACCCTCAAAGTAAAATGCAAGATTTTCTTGAGATTTTTTTGTTCATTTGTCCTTTGACTATATCCCATAAGGATGTACTATTAGAATATCATGCTCAAAATTTTCTTGGATAAATTTATTACTTTTTTGTGGGGCTTCTTTCACTTAGTATAATTATTTTGAGATTCATTCATTTTGTTGCATGTATCAGCAGTTTATTCCTTTTTATTGCTGAGCAGTATTTCATTATAAGGATATATCACAATTTGTTTATCCATTCATGTGTTGATGGGTATTTGGGTTTTTTCCAGTTTGGGGCTTCTCTTAGTCTGTTAAGGCTGCTATTGCACAAAACTGTAGACTGGGTGACCTAAACAACAAACATTTATTTCTCATAGATCTGGAGACTAGGAAGTCCAAGATCAAGGTATCAGCTGATTCACCTCCTGATGAAGGCCTTCTTCCTGGCTTGCAGACAGCCACTTGTTCATATGTCCTCACATGGTGGAGAGAGAGCAAGCTGGGTTCTCTTCCTCTTCTTTTAAGAACACTAAGCCCATCATGGAGGTCCTACTCTATGACCCCACCTAAACTTAATGACCTCCCACAGGCTCCAACTCCAAATACCATTACATTGGGGCTAGTGCTCCAACATAGGAATATGGGGGAAGAGGACACAAATATTCAGTCCATAACAAGGCTATTACAAATAAAGCTCTTTTTTTTTTTAAACCTTTTTTTTAAGATTTTATTTATTTATTTGTCAGAGAGACAGAGGGAGAGAGCACAAGCAGGGAGAGTGGCAGGCAGAGGGAGAAGCCGGCTCCCCACTGAGCAAGGAGCCGATGTAGGGCTCGATTCCAGGACCCTGGGATCATGACCTGAGCTGAAGGCAGATGCTTAACCGACTGAGCCACCCAGGCGTCCCACAAATGAAGCTCTTATGACCATTCATGTAAAGTCTTTGGATATTTGCTTTCCTTTCTCTTGGGTAAACACTTGAAAGTGAGATTGCTGAGTCCATATAGTAGGTGTGTATGTTAACTTTTTAAGAAACTGCCAGAGTTTGGGGTGCCTGAGTGGTGCAGTCAGTGAAGCGTCCATCTCTTGGTTTTGGCTCAGGTCCTGATCTCACAGTCTTGAGATCAAGCCGCACGTTGGGCTCTGCACTCAGCATGGTGTCTGCTTGATATTCTCTTCCCTCTGCCCCTCCCACTCATGCTCTCTCGCTCTCTAAAATAAATAAACCTTAAAAAAAAGAAAGTGACAGTTTATATACGATTTTTCATTCTTACCTATAATGTATGAGTTTCAATTGTTTCCTATCTTTACCAATAAATTACAACACTTGTATTATCAATCTTTTTAACTTTAATCATTCTATTAGATGAGTATTGGTATTTCATTGCGATTTTGATTAACTAACATAACTAACGAAATTCATGCAATAACTTGCCACTCATATATCTTCTTTGCATAAGTCTCCATACAAATCTTTTACCCGTTTTTAAAATTGGGTTCTTTGTTCTCTTATTATAGTGTTTTCAGAATTCTTTATATATATATATTCTGGATTCAGGTCCTTTATCAGATATGTAATTTCCAAATTTTCTCCCAGTCTTTAGCTTTTTTCATTCCTTCACAGTGTCCTTTGAAGAGTAGAATTTCTTAATTTTGTTAAAGTTCAATTTTAAGTGTTTTCTTATGTGGATCAAGTGTTAAGTGCTGAATCTAAAAAAAATCTTTGCTTAATCCAAAGTCACAAACATTTCTCCAGTCAGTTTTTTATATTTTAGGTTTTGAATTTAGATCTGTGATCCATTTTGAGTTAATTTTTTATATGGTATATGAATTGAGGTTTTTTTTTTTTTTTTGCATATGGATACCCAGTTATTCCATTTTTTAAAAAAACCCTTGTTTTTTTTAACTTAACACATCCTAGAAATCACTTGATATTTATTAATAGAAATGTTTAACATTCTTTATTATGTCCACATGGTATTCAGTTATATGAATGTGCCATAATTTATTCAAACAGCCTCCTAAATAGGACTTACGTTTTTTTCAATATTTTAAATTTGAGAATTACAAATAATTTTATGATGGATAACCTTGTGCATATTTTGTGTCTTATTCATTTTATTTACTTTTATCTTCGAGTGAAATTTAGACTGCCTATTTTTCAGATATTTTCAGATAGAGTTATGTTGATGTTTTGAGGCCTAAGCTTAACTCTTGGCCATATTAATTAGTCAAGAACTTACCACTTGCTAGGAAGTGTACTAGGTGCTCTACACAGGCAATCTAATTTCATTCTTCCACTCTCTGATTATTATTCCCATTTTAAAGGTGAGAATCTGGGATATTAATCCAGCAGTTCTGAAATGCTATTGGGTCTGGGCCATTTTAAGAATCTGAAAAAAGCTGAAAACTTTTGCAGAGAAATTCATCTGCATGACATTTGGCCTCCCATTCCTAGGAACTCACAGACTCATCTACCCTGGCTTGTACGTGCCCACACCCACAGGTAGATTAATAAGAGTAGCTGTACTTCAAACTTTCCCTTCAATCCTCTTGCCATGCAGATCTTACATTTTTCTGATAACCAAGTGGTCAGCAGGGGAAGGAAGATAGAGTACAGCCCTGTTTGTCCCTGAGAAAGCAGTTGCAGAAGCTACAGTAGGGGCTGGGATTGGGGGATGGTCCCAGGTAGATTAATCAAAGTGATTTGATGCTAGCAAAACACTTGCTTAAGCCAGGTCATCTCACTGAGAAGTCCTGGCCATCTGACTCCCTCAAAATACTTAGAGTCTACAGACACAAGGCTTTGGTGCAAGATTGTTGAATTAACTAAATGGATTCTAATATTCTGAAGTGGGTGTTGGGGAGAACTGTCCAGAACTATGCCATGCATATGCATTGGCTCAGTCAACGAATAATGTTAATATTTATCAAGTACCTCCATCTTTGCAGCACATAACTGAGCTTCATTACTGGTGGCTCTTGATTCTCAGAAACCTGGTGGCTCTTGATTCTCAGAAACCCATCACTGACCAACAGGTGCATCCACAGGCTACTTGAAGTGTCCACAGCCTCAGATTAGGAATTCTTGGGCTAATGAAAGTATCTGATTAGAGTCACAGCTCTATGCTGTCTGACTTACCAGAATGCATGTAGCTTAATATAGCTGAAAAATGAAAAACTTTAATGAACTATGGCAGAGCCTCCAGCCTCTAATAAATCTGAGCATGACTGCTCCTCCAAGAGTGGAATTATGCTCAGAGTTCAGACCAAATTGCATTAACTGTTGCTTCCATGTACTCAATAAAAAATAGAAGCATGAGTCACATTCCCAATTCTAAAAGTAATACTTTTCAATACTGTAGTAAAGGCTGCAGAAATGAATCTGGTTGGATCTTAAGGACTGAACCCCTGTGGAGTTACCATCATTAAGAGCTGGTCATTACCTTTGAGGGGCCAGAGATTTCATTTGGTTGTTGACCCAAACCTGCTTAGGAGCTAAAGGAGGCTCCTGGCCTGTCCGAGGATGCATGTGGCTCAAAGCAGAGGCCATGTTGGTGTATCCTTGTAGGTGGGAGCCAGAGTCTGAGAAAGATGTCATGAGATGTCAAATGGCTCAAGTGAGATATTACATTCAGCACCAGGGTGTTCAGGAGGAAGATGGGTCATTGAAGATCAAGACGGCAGAATCACTAACTTTAGGGAACAGTTGCCTTGGTTCAAATCCTGATTCTCCTACTTAATTTACTTAATCTTCTTCCTGTAACTATACTAAATGAGTTAAAATGTATGATGTCCATAAAATAGTGCCTGACATATTGTGTTATTATATAATATCATAGCTAAGGGGAGAACAAAGATAAACCAGGACAGCAACCAAGAGATCAGATTGGAAAAGAACCTGGTATTTTACAAAGTGAAGCCCTAAGACTAATTTTCTCTGGTTAAAATCTGCCTGAATAATGGGCCTCCAACAACATCTGTGTCCAAATCCCCAGAACCTGTGAATATGTTACTTTATATGGCAACAGGGATTTTGTGGATGTGATTAAGTTAAGGATCTTGAGATGGGAAGATTATCCTAGATTATCGGGGTGATCCAAGATCATAAGAAGGATCCTTAGAAGAGGGAGACAAGACTTCAGAGAAGGACATGTCACAGCAGAAGCAAAGATGGAGATCGTGAGCCAAGGAACAGTCAACTCTTGGAAGCTGGAAAAGGCAAGAAAGATCCTCCCCTAGAGCTTCTGAAGGGACCAGCGCTGCTGACACTTTGACTGTAGCCCAATGAGACTGAATTTGGACTTCCAACCTCTAGAACTATAACATAATAAACCTGTGTTGTATTAAGACACTAAATCTGTGGTAATTTGTTACATCACCAATAGGAAATGAATACAGTCTTCATCACTCAATGAAGTATCGATACTTCCATTTTACCTCTGGGATGATACTTCCTGATAACACAGATTATGCTCCCAAATCTCTCCTGTAAGTTGTATCCAGAGAACACTGTCAGGTGGCTCTTTCAGGTAGTTTTCTGCAAGCATTATTGCCCTGCCTGGTGTATGTTTCTGGCCACTTCAGTCACAGAGGGTGGTGCTTGTTTTACTTTATCCATTGATTGGATCATATAGTGAGGGATTTATATTCTGGATAACATATTTAAGGGTGTTGTAGTTTATACAGTAGCTATATGCCATTAAAAAGAAAGCATACACCAATACTTTGTGAAATAAGTCATTTTGGGGGTACTTAAGTCATGTTTTTAGGTATTAGTGGGACTATTTAAAAAATCCTACAATGACTCCTTTGGAAATGATTTTGTTTAATTGGAAGCATGTCTTTATGAGCAGTATCTTTAAATTATAGATCTCACTTCTGGTTTTTGCTCATTTACACACTCATCCTTTCAACTAGTATCCACTGAGATGTCATTTAGTGCTGGCCTGTATCATAGGAGCTGGGAAATGATAATGAATGGAGTCAGACAACAAACAAATAAATAGGAAAATATATTGGGCTGTTAAAAAAAAAAAACCCAGCTACATAGAAACTAAAATAAGGTAATGTGGTAAAATTGAAATAAGCTTTAAAAACTCACTACTGATCACCCTGTGGAAAGATTACCTCCCATGTATGGGAAGGTGTCTTGAGAAATGCCTTTCCATCTATGAAGCTTTGACATAGCTCAAAGAGAGGACCTAGGTGGAAGCTGGAGTGTGTTTCCTCTGTAAGTTTGAAGATGAACTTATTTGTTCTTTCTACGGCAAAAGAAGAGAATGTGTAAAAAGACCTTCACACAGGAGACACACAATAAATATGTATTAATATTGTTCATCATTTGTCAATGCCCAGCCCTCCATAGTGTTCTAAGTTCACTGGGCAAGTGAAATTACAAATACACAGCAATTGGTTTCACTTGGGCAATGGTCTATTCCAAGTATTCATGGTTAGAGGATGGGTGATTGGAAAGGTCATCTGTGTCCCGTGTTGGGTGCCCACAGCAATGACAATGGCAGCATTCCTTCTTCAGAGGAATGCTCTGTACACTGTCACCTGCCTGGTCCCAGGGTGTCTGCTTGGTAGAAACCAAGCTGCTGTTTCCCCAGTGAGGCACAGAGGAGACAGTGCCCCATGACTTCTGACAACCTTCAAGTCCCTTGTCCCCAAGTACAAGCAAGGAGCTTCCCATACTTGAGTCTGTTGTTTGCTGCCTTAGTTCTGAACCACCTTCTCCCAACTGCTCACTGTTCCATTTTGCTTCTTGTCTTTAATTTTAGATTCAATGTTCAGGATCATTTTCCCATCACTGACCCTATATCTCCCCAAAATTATTCTCTATCCCAGCTGTGCTGCTACCTCGCATCAGATCAGATAACCCCCCCTCCCCGCCTCCAAGTTCACTTCAACCCTCTGAAGCAGCTTTTCCTCAGACATTTCCCATGTGAACAGCTCCCCGCCCCAGCCCTCAAGCTTTCCCTACCCCATTTCATGAGCTTGAAAACCAAGCAGTCAGAGAGTGTTTTTCAGAGACATTAGCCTAAAGGCAGTATAATAATAGGGGTTAACCAAACAGGTTCTGGAAAAACACAGCCTGGCTTTGAAAAGTAGGCCGTCCACTTATTAGCTATGCAAACTCGGGCAAATTTAACTCGCAGACTTCTCATCTATAAAATGGGGCCAATGATTCACTGAGGTCATGCCTATAAAGAGCTTAGCTCAGAGCCTGGCTCATAGTAAGTAAATGTTAGCTACTACGGGTCCCACCCTTGGTCCTTTATCACAGATTTACTCAATAGCATAGTGACCTGAAAGTGTCAAAGTGCCTAACTTTCCACCAAAGTATAATCCAACATAAAGGCATGCATTTTATAAATCTTAAGAATGGATCCTCCTTCTCTAAAATCAAAATGGAGAAATGTGTGGTTGTATATGGCTCATGTAAGAGATGAGAGGATGATTCTCTGGAGGTTTTTCACCCAGTAAATGTGACAAGTTACCAATGGCAGAAACCATTTGATCGAGGCTTAGCCATAGAACATCCTGAGAAAATGTGGGAAAATGGTAGCCCGTACCTGGGTGAAAAGAAGTGGAGAATAAGACTGAAAAGACAGGAAAGGGAAGGTAACGGAGAGCCTCAAATGTCATGTTGAACAGTAAGCAGTAATAGTCAGGCTATAGGCATAAGAGACCCACACCCTGGATATGAATACTGGTGCTCCTCAGACTAAGTAAGACAGTGGCATTCAAACTTTTCTGAATATGACACACAGTATAAAAAATGTTTACATGGTGTTCTAGGACACACACGGTCTCTCTCTCACTCCCTCACAGTCCTGAATCAAAGATTAATAAAACAGTTCTTACCCTTAGTATGCATGATGTATTTTGATATTTTCTCTTCTATTTTATTTCATATTTTTAAAGCTGCTAGCCATGGCCACTAAATTGATCTCATGACCCATTAATGAGTTGCAGCCCACCATTGAACTAAGAAAAATTACTTTCATATCTCTGAACTTTAGATTCCTCATCTCTGAAAAGGAGATAATGCTCGTGCTGTAGAGTGGGGAAAGAAGATAAATTATGAAAAGCACCTGATAGAGTGCTTGATACATAGTGCACACTCAGTAAGTGACAGTTGAAAATATGGTTGCCAATGTATTGATGGAATTAGAGAGAGAAATTCTGAGCAGCTAAAGATTCCTGAGAATTTTAAGTCTGGTGATTAGGGAAAATTGTGCAGTGACATGAATTGGGTGAGGAGTCAGGAGAAGGCTAACTGGGGTACCTTCAGATTTCATTGCATGGCTTCAGTTTTGCTCTTATTTTCAGACCATAAAAATCATACCTGCTTACTATGCAGTTTGGTTTTTGTGTTTTTAATTTTGTGTTTTTGATACCTTAACATGCAGTTTCAAATATTTATGTTTTTAAACATCCACTCAAATTCCTTCTATTGCTTTTAAGACTTAGAAAGCACCTCCCCACAATTGGACGAATGAAATATTCACCTGCACTTTACTTTTTTATGTTAATGGTTTCATTTTAACATTGAATTATTCATTCTTCTGTACTTTATTTGATGTGTGTGAGTGAGGTGAGGGTCTTACTTGATATTTTGTCAAATAGTCAATTTTCCTAATATTTCCAATTGTTTAATAATCCATCCCTTTCCCATTGATGTGTTATTAATTTTATCATTTATTAAATCCATATATGTTATATATATGCGTGTGTGTATTTGGGTTATTTTCAAATCCATCTTTTCTATTATTTTGTTCAGTTCAGTCTTGAGACCATATATTTTTTCTTTTTGTAGAATTGAGAAATTTTTCAAACATAGAAATGTGCAGAAAGTAATAAAAACTATGTATCCACCTCTCAGAACAAACACTATTACTTGTTTGAGAGGTGGATACATAGTTGAAACATTTGTTTCAGGTATCTTTTTAAATTAATAAAGTTGAATTTTTAGAGCAATTTTAGGGTCATAGCAAAATTGAACAGCAAGTACAGAGTTCCTATATACCTCCTGTCCCCACACATGTACAGTCTTTCCCATTATCTACCTCTTGCCCCAGAGTGGTACATTGGTTACAACTGATGAATCTACACTGATACATCATTATTATCCAAAGTCCATAGTTTAAATTAGGGTTCACCTTTGGTGGTGTATATTCTGTGGGTTTTGACAAATGAATAAGGACATGCAGAATAGTTTAGCTGCCCTAAAATAGTTTAGCTGCTCCAAGTATTCATCTCTCCCTCCTACCTAACCCCTGGCAAACACTGATCTTACTGTCTCTATAATTTTGCCTTTTCTGAAAGTCATATAGTTGAAATCATACAGTATGTTGCCTTTTCAGATTGGGTTCTTTCACTTAGTAACATACATTTAAGATTCCTCAATGTCTTCTTATACCTTGCTATTTCATTTCTTTTTATCACTGAGTAATATTCCATTGTCTGGTTATACCACAGTTTATTTATTCACATACTGAAGGATAGCTTGGTTGCTTCCAAGGTCTGGCAACTATGAACAAAGCTGCTACAAACATCTGTGTGCAGGTTTTTATGTGGACGTAAGTTTTCAATTAATTTTGGTATATACCAATATGTTGGATTGCATGTAAACAGTATGTTTAGTTTTATAAGAAACTGCCAAATTATCTTTCAGAGTAACTGTACCA
The DNA here is from genome assembly GCF_029215605.1 of Mirounga angustirostris. Classification (NCBI taxonomy): domain Eukaryota; kingdom Metazoa; phylum Chordata; class Mammalia; order Carnivora; family Phocidae; genus Mirounga; species Mirounga angustirostris. The sequence continues at coordinate 122,105,138 of NW_026991714.1, forward strand.
TTTTGCATTCCCACTAGCAACATAAGAGTTCCTGTTGCTCTGCATCCTTGTCAGCATTTACATCATCAGTGTTTGGGATTTTAGCCATTCTAATAGGTACGTAGTGGTATCTCATTGTTTTTTTAATTTGTAATTCCCTAATGATATATGATGTTGAACATCTTTTCACATGCTTACTTGTCATTTGTATATCTTCTTTGGTGAGGTGTCCAGGTCTTTTGCCCATTTTAAAAATTGGGTTGTTCATTTTCTTATTGTTGAGTTATAAGAGTTACTTGTATACAGTCAGAATGGCTAAAATTAACAAGTCAGGATACGACAGATGTTGGCGAGGATGTGGAGAAATGGGAACTCTCCTACATTGTTGGTGGGAATGCAAGGTGGTGCAGCCATTCTGGAAAACAGTATGGAGGTTCCTCAAAAAGTTGAAAATAGAGCTACCCTATGACCCAGCAATTGCACTACTGGATATTTACCCCAAAGATACAAATGTAGTGATCCAAAGGGGTACGTGCACCCCAATATTTATAGCAGTAATGTCCACAATAGCCAAACTATGGAAAGAGCCTAGATGTCCATCAACAGATGAATGGATAAAAATGTGGTGTGTATATATATATATATATATATATATATATATACATACACACACACACACACACACTGGAATATTATGCAGCCATCAAAAAAATGAAATCTTGCCATTTGCAACTACATGGATGGAACTAGAGGTTATTATGCTACCGAAATAAGTCAATCAGAGAAAGACAAGTATCACATGATCTCACTTATATGAGGAATTTGAGAAACAAGACAAGAGGATCATAGGCGAAGAGAGGAAAAAATGAAACAAGACTAAATCAGAGAGGGAGACAAACCATAAGAGACTCTTAATCCCAGGAAACAAACTGAGGGTTGCTGGAGTGGTGGGGGGGTGGAAGGGATGGGGGAGCTAGGTGATGGACATTGGGGAGGGTATGTGCTAGGGTGAGCACTGTGAACTATGTAAAACTGATGAATCACAGACCTGTACCTCTGAAACAAATAATACATTATATGTTAAAAAAAAAATAGTAGGAAGGGAAAAATGAAGGGGGGGAAATCGGAGGGGAAGACGAACCATGAGAGACTATAGACTCTGAGAAACAAACTGAGGGTTTAGAGGGGAGGGAGGGGTGTGGGGGGATGGGCTAGCCCAGTGATGGGTATTAAGGAGGGCACATACTGCATGGAGCACTTGTTATACGCAGATAATGAATCATGGAACACTACATCAAAAACTAATGATGTAATGTATGGTGACTAATATAAAAAAAAAAAAGGTTACTTGTATATTTTGGGTAAGAGTCCTTTATCAGATGTGTCCTTTTTTAAATGTTTTCTCCCAACCTGTAACTTACCTTCTCACTCTCTTGACTGTCTTTCATAGAGCAAAGGTTTTTAATTTTTTTTTAAAAGATTTTATTTATTTATTTGACAGAGAGAGACACAGTGAGAGAGGGAACACAAGCAGGGGGAGTGGGAGAAGGAGAAGCAGGCTTCCCGCTGAGCAGGGAGCCTGATGTGGGGCTCGATCCCAGGACCCGGGGATGATGACCTGAGCTGAAGGCAGACACTTAACGACTGAGCCACCCAGGCACCCCAGAGTTTTTTAATTTTAATGAAGTCCAGCTTCAGATACTTTTAAAGACCAAAAGTATTACAGATACAATTGATGTGATATTTATACCCTTCCCTTTCATCCCCTCACTGGGCTAGTGGCAAATTTCTGTCATGACGTTTGTGTACACACATCCTGTTCATGTTTTTACATTTGCATTTCATGTGTGCCCATAAACTAGATATAATCTTATCTTGTTTGTTTTAAAAATTTACAGCAATGGTATCCCACTGTACATGACATTCTGCAATTTTTGTTTTTCACTTAGCATATTTTTTAGATATATCATGTTGATACTTATAAATCTAATGCATTCACTTAAATTATTGTATAGCATTCTGTCACATGAGTAAACAAAAATAAATGTGTTAACACATCACCCAACAGATGTACATTCAAACATTTGGACTTGTTTCAATATTTTTCTTTTTCCTTTTTTTTTGGACAATTAACAACAAGGCTGCAAAGAAAGTATAGTATGTTTCTTTATGTATATATGCAGAAATTCCTCTGCGTATATACCCAGATGTGAAACTTGATTTGTAGTATAAGGATATCTTCAACTTCACCAGATACTGCCTAACTGCTCTTCAAAGTGTTTGTACCAATTTACTCTCCCAGCAACAGTATATAAATTACCACATCCCATAATTCTAACATTTGTTCTTGCCAGACTATATTTATTGTTGCCAAAAGCTGATGTAAAAAACTATCTCAATTTAAAATATTTTAGTTTTTCCGAGATTATAAATGAGGTTTAGCGCGCTTTCATATGCTTATTGTCCTTTCCATTTATTTTTTTCCTGTCAATTACCGGTTCATATCATTTGCCCATTTTTAATTTTTCCTACTGATTTCAAGACAGTCTTTATGTTGCAATTTTCCTCTTCCAATCTTTGTATTTTGTTTTAACTTTGTTAACAATGCCTATGGTTATACAGGTTACAGAGTAAAGCTGAATTTACCAATTTTCTCTTATTATTTAGCTTTTTAAAGAACTTTATCAAAAAACTCCTTTTCTGCTCTGGGAATGCAGACCTTTATCCTACGTTCTTGTCTAAAAGTTATAAAGTTCTTATATTTGGGAGGGTATGTCTCCTTCCTTTATCCACTATCACAGAGTCACCCTGGCTCTTCTATGTCAGATGCCAAAGAAAACAAAACAGTCCTTTAGGCACTGAGGAAAGTGATCACATCATCTAAAAAAAGAAATAAATGAAGACTGGCCTCAGACACCTCTTAAATACATGAAGAAAGGATGCCACAAGCAGAGAAGGCTAAGCAGGTGTGGGAAGTTCTCTAAGGAAGATACCCAAGGTTGCAAACATCCCACAAAGGAGGCAAGATGCCAAAGAAAATGACACACCCTGAAGGGAAATCCTATAATTCCATGTTGGAAGAAGCTCAAGAAGTTTGAAAAGCACTTTATTGGAAGAGGTGAGAAAACAAGCACTCACATACATTGCCAGTGGAAATATAAATTGTTACAACCCCTATCATGGTCAATCCTGCAGCAGTTTTTAAATTGGAAACTTCTGAAACCTTTCGAAACCTAGCAGTTCAACTTAGAGCAATTTCTCCTGGAGAAAGACTACTCATGGGTGAGTCAAATGATGTGCATACAAGGCTATTCATTGCAGCAGCCCTTTTTGTAACTGCAAAAGGATAGAAACAACTTAGATATCCATCAAGGGAGGACTGGATATGTAAATAATGGGATGGCTACATACTGGGGTGCAACTGTTAATAAAGGAAACAGTACTCTGTACTATTATGGGAAAATCTCTAAGGCACCCTGTTAGGTGAAAATATCCAAGGTACATAAAACATAGTGGGTTATTGATACATTTTTTTATTTTTTTATTTTTTTTAGATTTTATTTATTTATTCGTGAGATACAGAGGCAGAAGGAGAAGCAGGCTCCCCGCGGAGCAGAGAGCCCGATGTGGGACTCCATCCCAGGACCTTGGGATCATGACCTGAGCAGAAGGCAGACGCTTAATCGACTGAGCCACCCAGGTGTCCCTCATACATTTTTTTAAAAGAAGGTACAAATAAATGTTTGAATCTGCATAGACCAGCCCTCGGAGGGTACCTAAGTGGTTGTGTGTGGGTGAGGGAGATGGAGAGAGAGAAACTTACTTTTTGCACCTTTTGAATTCTTGTCTGTGTTCCTTAATCTACAGATATAAAGTGATTCAAATTGATCTACAGATTCAATCCCTACCAAAATCCCAGCTGTCTTTTTTTTTTTGTAGAAATTGGCAAGCCAATCTTAAAAGTCATATGGAAATGCAAGGGACCCAGAATAGCTAAAACAACCTTGAAAAAGAAAAAAGTCAGAGGAATCACACTGCCCGTGATAGCTATTAAGTAAATAAATTTTAAATTTTAAAATTATTTATTTAAAATTTAAAATTAAGTAAATAAATTTAAAAACTAACAAGAACCAAGGTGCCTGGGTGGTACAGTAGACTAACCATCCAATTCTTGGTTTTGGCTCCGTCCTGACCTCAGGGCCCTGGGGTCGACCCCTGCATCAGGCTCCACACTGCGCATGGAATCTGCTTGGGTTTCTCCCTCCTCTTCCCTCTGCCCCTCCACCCTTTGCACGCACATGCTCATGTTCTCTTTCTCTCTCTTTCAAATAAGTAAATAAATCTTTAAAAAAAAACCAAGAACCTAACATGTTAAAAATTGTCCATTTAATTTCTTTTTAAAATTAATGGCATAAGATTTTTCATAGGGTTGTCATGTGAACTTTTACTCTCTACTATAATTCTAGTTATGTCCAACTTCTTTGGAGCCAGACTGCCTATGGTCTTTTTACAACTGGCCGTGAAACTTTAGCCAATTACTTAACTCCTCTGTGCCTCAGTTTCCTATTACGCAAATAAGAATTATAATTGCATTTTTTTCATGGGCCTATTGTGAGGATTAATACTTCATCTGATACTATGTCACCTTTCAATAAATATAAATTTCACAACTATTCTCACACTATATATTTACGTATTTTTGCTTTTATCTTAATTATTCTTGCTAAAAGCTTACCTATCTTATTAGTGTTTTTAAAAATCCTTTTTTTTTGTTGTTTTCTATTTAAATAATGTATTATTTCTCTTTTAGGCTTTAGTCTGTTGTTCTCTGACTAGTTTCTTTGCTGAATGCTTACACAGTTTTTTTATACTTTTCTCTTTTTATTTATTTTTATTTATTTACTTACTTATTTTAAAGATTTTATTTATTTGACAGAGAGAGACACAGCGAGAGAGGGAACACAAGCAGGGGGAGTGGGAGAGGGAGAAGCAGGCTTCCAGCAGAGCAGGGAGCCCGATGTGGGACTCGATCCCAGGACCCTGGGATCATGACCTGAGCTGAAGGCAGATGCTTAACGACTGAGCCACCCAGTACTTTTCTCTTTTTAAATAAATGCTTTTTTAAAGATTTATTTATTTTAGAGAGAGAGAAGCAGGGGGAGGGGCAGAGGGAGAGAGAGAGAGAATCCTCAAGCAGACTCCCTGTTGAGTGGGGAGCCCGATGTGGGGCTCGATCCTGGGACTCTGAGATCATGACCTGAGCTAAAATCAAGAGTCAGATGCTCAACTGACTGAGCTACCCAGGCGCCCCTTGAATAAATGCATTTGAAAATTATAAATTTCCCTTCAGTACGTCTTTAGGTATAGCCAACAAGTTTGAGTATGTAGTTTATTTTTAAAAAACTGTCATTCAGTTCTAAATATTTCAGAATTTCTGTTATGATTTTTTTCTTTAGCCTATGTATTATTTGGAAATATGTGTTTTCTTTTCTAAACTGTTCAAGTCAGATTTCTTGGTTGTAAACAACAAAAATCAATTCTTGAGAGCTTAAGTGGAAAAGGAATATATTATACCAGAATCACTGGGAAGCCTGGAGAATCAGGCTCAGAAAATGGCTGGAACCAAGAAAGGAAAGACACAGCCATGCTCATATGACAGGAACAGCCAGCTTAGGACTAGCTGCTGGTGTTTCTCCACTGGACACTCACTGCTACCCCATGACTTCTGCCTGTGGATGCTGAAATGTCACCTTTGCTCCCCACCTAATGTCTTTCTTTTACAACATTCTTTTAGCTAATCATTTATTTTTTTTAACGATTTGTTGAAATTTTCAGTCAAGTTTTTTGAAACTTCTCAATATGGAAAATTTTAAACAAATGTAAAAAGAGGAAGAATTTTATAATGAAATCCAATGTGATGATCACCTTAGTTTCAGCAATATCAGCATTTTCTGGCAAGTTTTTTAAAAAAAACCTAGTCTAGAGGAATTTTATTAAATATTAAATATTAACTTAGTAGAAATTGACAATTTTTAATCTTTAAGTCTCCCCATGAATGAATAGCATGTCTCTCTTTATTTATCCAAATCTAATTTCTCCAAAATGACTAGACACGTGTGTGTACACACACATGTACATATATGTATTTATATCATCATGATTATCCCTAATTTCCATATTTTAATGCTTTTGTTGCTATTATGAATGAGATCATCCCAATATATCTCTAAGTAGATATTAGTGTTATATAGAAAAGCTGTTGATTTTTGAATATTTCACTTATATCCAGTGACTCTAGTAAGTTCTCATTAATTCTAAGTATTTTGTAGTTTTGTCTTGTATTATCTAGAAACATAATCACATTTTTTCTGCAGGTAGTCATAATTTTACCTATTCTTTTTCAGGAGATATATTTTTTCTTCCATGTATCCATGTGGCTAAACCTCTGAAGAAAAATGTAACATCACAATGACTGAGCTCACTTCACATTTATGACCACAATTGAACACTTAGTTCCTGGCATTATATTTCATTATTACAATCGTTCTCCCATTTTCCTAAAGGAGTATTTCATACCTTCTCTCTCAAACTTTTTGCACCTCCTACCATATTTTTACTCTTACCTGAGGACGCTGTTTGCCATTTAATTGAGAACATAGAAGAAAGCAGTAAAACTTTCATAAGCTTCTAAAAACTCTACTTACCTCCCAATATCCACACCTATTTTTCCAGTTGCTAAAGCTATATAGCAAATTATCCCAAAACTTGTGGCTTAAAAGACTGAAAACATTTGTTTTGCATACAAACCTACAATTTGGGCAGGGATTGGCAAGGATAGCTTTTGTCTGCTCTACTTGCTAGAGCTAGGATAGCTTGCTTGAAGGTTAGGGCCCCAGAATCCTCCCGAAGACATACTCACTCACATGTCCAGGGTTAATGCTGGTTGTCAGCTGGGACCCTAGCTGGGACCATCAGCTGGAATCCCTCCTTCTATTTTCTAAGTGCTTCACATAGATGAATTCGTTTCAACCCTCCCAACAGCCCTTAGGAGTAGGTATAGTATACAGAAGAGGAAAATGAGGCACAGACAGGTAGGTAACTTGCCTGAGGGCTCCCACCAAGGGGGTAGATAGCGGATTTCAACTCAAGTGGTCCCACACCAGAGTCTGTGCCCCTAATCCTGGCTATGCTGAGAGATAACGTTTAGAACAGTCCTTCCCTGCTTGGCCCACTGTTCCCACCAGATCTCCTCCACCATCACTCCTAAGCACCTCAGAAAAGTAGAACCACCTGTTACTACTTTAACAAATGGGTGGTTTTTCACCAACCTCAAACTGCCTTAATACATCACCATCACATATGAGATAACTCTAAAAAGCTTGTTTCTGGCTCTCTCCCCACTATCTGAACTCACAAGCCTATTTGCAGACAGTTGGTAAATCCATTACAAACTGATGCAGTGACTTCAAAGGGGAGAAGATGGTGATTCTTAAACTAAGGGCTGGCTTGTTCCTTCTGCTCTTGGTTTTCAAGGCTACCAAGATGTCTCTTGGCAAATACCTCTGCCTGGCAATTAGCTACTGTTTAGCAAAGATCAATACATTTGTCAGTGATGCCTGTGCAGACCTCAGGGCTTGTTTATAAATGGGTTAACTGATGGCTGTCTTGTTGAGTGTGGCAAAGGGCCAATCTTTTTCCTGTAATATGTGCAGTTGGGAGTGTGGGGCCTCCCGTTGGCAGCAAGAACCATGAAGTCAGAGACCTTGCCCCACCCCACACCCGCCCCCAACCTGAAAAATTACAGGATGGGAGAGGAAGAAAATAGGGAGATGATTCCATTTCTTAAAATGGCTTTATGACTTAAATTCCCTAGTCCCAACATTTATAACTTATTTAAATCCATTTCCATTGAATGGAGACCATTATGTACCAAGTTCAAAAATGATGTGTGCTTTCTTCTGAAATTTCAAACACAGACACTCTGTATTTAAATAAAGTTTCCACAGCATTATTTCTTGGGCCTTTTGTTTTTGTTGCTTTTGACTATGCAGAATCATCTCGTATACAAAGATGCGTAACTTAATTTATTGAAGCTGAATTTTCCATGGAAATTATCCAGTGCTTCCCCAATTCCCTCACTTTATCTGACAGTCTTTCTTCCTCCAGATAATGGCTGGCAGTAACCCACAGCATGGAGGTTATATGCTGCAGTTTTGAAAAAGTCTTGAATGGAGCCATTGTTCCCCTGAGATGGTCTGCATGTTTCACTGAACAGAGAGCAGGGTGTAAAAAAGGCACCTTGTGTGCAACTGTTGGCGAGGTTGGGAAGTGAATTAAAATCTCCAGAAAGTCTGGGCAGTGCTGTTCAGAGGAGCAATGAACCCTCTGGAAGCACTGTTAGCTCAGACATTCCAATGCGGTGAGGCAGCCTCAGGGACATGGCTCCCTCCAGTCTCATTTAGAGAGGGAGCGAGGGGGCGAGCAAAGGACATTGATTTGGACATGCTTTCTTTGCAAAGACTTGGGGAAGGTGCCCTTTTCCAGGCATGGGATGATGTTGATTATCACACTCAGGTAACTTTCCCCATCCAATAGACCTAGATTTGCCTTGGTTACTAACCGTGCAATGACTCATTTGGAGGATTAAATGTTAACTGCTTGTGCATCCACCAGTTTGTAGCAATCTAATTCCCATGTGCCTAATTTAAAATAAACAACAACAACAAAACACAAGTGTTTGGGGGCTCCATTACTAGATTCATGAAATGATTTTTAAAACCATAACAGAAAACAATATATTAAATAAACAGTGTACCTTGTTTACTGTCAGTGATGGTTCCTTTTTCCTGGCTCCTGCATTCACCTGCCCAGAGTGGACTTAGGCATTGCAGTAAATGACCACTCTCTATTGCTCTAGCGCTGAGATCTCAAGCTCTTAATGAACAAAGAGTTTCCTCATCGTCCTCTGCAGAGACCTTTCCAAAACCAGCTCTCAAGGGAAGCAGTAATGTTGATTTTCATTAAAATCCTAGTGGTGAGAAAACAGCAAAAACAGTTAAGGACCAGGCTGTCATATTTTTCTTATAGGCAGAAATTCTTTGGTGTCCTCCTGTGCATTCTTGATCCAACCTCTCCTGTGCCCTGGAGGCTCGAAGGAGGGGAGGCCGCTTTTAAGAGCGACCTGAAAGAAAGGGTCAGACTTGAGCAGGAGGATGGTATGTGGGTGGAGATGGTGATGGTCCAAGTAGAGGCTCAGCCTAAACACAGGTACAGAGTTGGAGTGGGAGAGACATTGTGCTGGGTGGTCCATATTAGCCAGGATGAGGCGGGTTCCTACAGTCATGGGGAGTTAAGTTTGGAAGGCAGTAGGGAGCCTAAGGAGGTTTCTGCACAGATTTAAGTTGTAGAAGAGGGAAAATGATATGGCTGTGGCATGAGGGATGATTGGGTCCAAGAAGAGGACAGATGGGAGGGGTTATGGGCCACAGGAATTGGTCCTGATTGAATGTACAAGGAGGTGTCAGACCTATGGAAAGGTTATTTGTCCATCAAAATAGGTAAGGAGGAACAGGTTTAGGGGAAAGGGGGAGGAATGATAATTTAACTTTTCTCCAGGTCCCTGGCACTCCTGTCAACGGGGTATACAAACCTCCCAGCGCCTAGGGAAGGCTCTGTGCAGAGCCTGCAGTTTCTGGCGGTGGTTGAACATCCCCATGTTTGCTTCAGCAATGACAGAGCACTGGATTTGGAGTCCACAGATCTGAATGGCCACTATTAGCAGCAAAAAGAGTGCTTCCAAAGCTTGGCACAGCGCCAGGCACGGTATGGCGCTCAATAAAATTTGTTAAATTAATGACTGACCGAATGGGTTCGAGACTTGGTGGTGCTCTTTACCAGAGTATCCTTGGTCAAGCGACCTATCCGCCACGAGCCTCAGTTTCCCTAAGGGTCAGGCTGGTCCCCGGGGAGAAGGTGTGGGCAAAACTTCCCGCGGCCTGAGGTGCCCAGAGTTCCCGCCTCCCCGGAGCCCGGTGGCCCGGCAGCGCCGTTGCCCGCTCCCGTGGGCTCGGGCCGCGGCCGGCCGGCGGAGCCCGAGACCCAGCGGGGGTCGCGCGGCTGGCCGCCGGGGCTGGGCTGGCGGCCGGGTCCGCCCCTCGCCCCCGTATGCTCCGCGCTGCCCGAGCCGGGGGCGGGCCCGCCTCAGGCCGCTCCCCCGGCCGCCCGGGGGCCCGCGGCGGCGCTCGCGGCCTCTCACCCGGGGCGGACGAGTTCTGGGAAAGGCCGGCCCAGGGCGGGGGCCCCGCTGCCGCCCGCGCCGCCGTCCCGTCCCGGCAGCGCGCAGAGTCCAGGGCGCGGAGCGAGGGAGCGACGCCCGCGGGGGCGCACACGCTAGCGCGGCGGGCGGGGGCGGGGGCGGGGGCGGGGGCGGGGGCCCCGGCGGGAGCGAGGGCGAGGGGCGGCGGGCCCCGGGCTCTGCCTCCGGGGCACTTGCCTGGCCGTGGCGCGCTGCTGGCACCCGCTCTGCCGCTGACACACGGTAGCGGGGACAGCGACGCCGCTAGCGACAGGCGCGTCCCACGGGGACGCTGCACTTGGGGACTCCGGCGCGACTGGCCCCAAGAGGAAAGGTGAGGAGGCGACTGTGTGGCTCGGTTCCTGAGGTGGGCGCAGGGGAGAGGCGGGCTCTCTCCGTGAGACTCCCGCGGGCCCGCGAGGGCAGCCGCCTCGGTCCGTACCTGGCGCGGGGCCCCGCCCCCACCCGGGGGAACCGAGGCCGGGCGGGGGGGGGTGGGGGGCACAGGCCGGCCGCCGTCCGGCCCCAGGGCACCCCGAGTGCTTGCCTCGCTCCCGCACGCGTTCGCCTCAGTTTTCGCGGCATTTTTTGTGTACTTGTGGAGGCGGCCAGTACAGAGAGGGAAAACGTAAGCCCTTTTTGAGGCGGCACCTAGCAACTATTTCAAGAAAGGTGCTCACGAGATTGTTCCTGGAGAGATCGTTCTGCATCAAGTCCTAGAAAATACCATATTGGACCTGGGCTCACTTCAGCGACTAGAAGAATGGCCACGTCTTTTTTAATGTTCTCTGGTGCTATGATAATGAATAACGAGAGCCAGAAGTCCTCCGTTGTGGCTAATATTAAATGCACACTATAAATGTATGGGGTTCTCCCTCGCCCCCGTGCCTAGTATTTAAGCCATGAGACAGTTGGTTCAACTGACTCAACTAGTTGTTCCGTGTATGAAAGAGTCTACATATAAAGATTTAATGGCGTCATTTTCAACAGTGAGTTCCCTGAAGAGATGTGATGGGGGATTCACTTCATTAAAAAGTTTTGTTTGCACACTGTTCGTAATTGTGGTTGCATTTTGCAGAATTTGCCGGTGGGTCATTTAGATCCCTGCAAGATTAGGTACTTTTCCTTGTGTTCCTCGTCGGAACCCCTGGTGGGATTGGGTGGGGCCGCTACCGCAGAATGGGCACAGCGGACGCCAAGAATGCTGGACCCACCAGGGAAAATTTTTGAGAGCCTGTCTTGGGAGGTGGATGCAGGTGACCCCGTGGATACCCGTACAGTGTGTCACTGCGGGAGATGGGGAGTTGAACTGTCTCTGGATGCTGTCTGTATGCAGCCATGTGTCTTCACAGACACTTTCTAAAGAATGCCTGAGGATGCTGTCATCTAGAACATCCTTTCCCCTTTCCTCTTCCTGAATGCTCTTCCTGCCCATTTCACCACTCTAAATCCTAACCATCCTTCAAGCTGAATTTTGTTACTGCTGTGAGGCCCTCCCTGATAAGCCCAGCCCCCAAAAGTCAACCTTCCCCTGCTGGGATTCCTGCAGCATTTTACCTTCCCTACCTTTCTCCGTTCTCCTTCTTTGAGAGTTATTTCTGTGCACGTCTCATTTTCCCTACTGAAGGCATTAACCATGGCTTTCTTAGCACAGTGTTTGCAGATATAAGGCCCTCTGAAATAATTGTGGGCTGCTATTAAATGTTAAGACTTTTGTTCTTCAACACAAATCTTTACTTTGGAGGAGATACTATAATTGAAAGTATTTATTGAAAAACATAATATTTACCATTCACATTGACCTCCATTTACAGGCCCATAGAGGAGATTTTCTTTATACCTAGGAGCCATGCATAATAATTATCTGTGGTCCATGCTTTGGGACCAAGTGAGAGGTGAGAGTGAGATGAGGGACGTTCTTCCAGTCCTTCTAGTAACATAAGCTCCTTGGATGTGCTCCAAGGTTGACCCGTGTCATTAAAAATTCCATGCTCAAGTGAGTTGTGGTAAAGCTAGATTCCAGTGAAGGTGCTTGGTTTTCTTCTATCTGCAACTTTTGTTAGTTACAGTCCCTTCTGGGCTTTTGTGGTATACTTTAAAAAATGAATTTAATGTGCAACTTGTTACTTATACATTTCCAAATGGATAAAGCAGAGGGCAGGGAATGTTTCCCATGCCTGGGAAAGAGGAGATATTTGCACAGAGCGAGGCTGCTCTGCGTGTGTGTGTGTGTGTGTGCGCGCGCGCACCTTGACAGTCCCTGCCTTCCACACACCTGGCTGGCAAGCAGCCTATGTAGGACAACAGCTGCTTCAGTCCAGACTCCTTCTCTCTGGGCCTGGGCCTACCTCTGCTGGGGGTGGGTGGGGAGAGAAGGGGGTTCCCCGGGGAACACAACAATTTAGAGTTTCTGGATTTAGAAGGAAACATAGGGAAAAAGCTAGAAAAAGCAGTAGCAGCTTGTTTAATCAAGTTGCTTTCCTGCTGACATTTGGTTGAGATCTTAGCATTGAGCAAGTAGAATTAGGTTGGGGAGAGGAAAGACAGGTGATGGGGAGCATGGTACTCCAGGAGAAGGGTTGGGAGGTATTGATGGGGCTTAGGGAAACATGTGGTCCAGATATGTGGGGTCCCCACAAAGGAAGTTGGAGAAGCAGGGTGTAGAGAAAAGATGATATCAAAGATGTACTTTGCCATGGACCAACCATGCTGTCTAGGGGCCTAGAAAGGAAGAGAAAACTCATTCCAGCATTGTGTGGTCTTCTCTGTTCTCAGGGTACAGAATTCAGGCTTATTTTTATTAAAGCAATAATTCATCTGTGTTATGGCTTAAATAGGTTTTCATGGGCCAGATCAGAACCTAGCCCTCTAGCTGTGCTATCAGTATGGTAGCCAGAAGCCACATATGGTTATTTGCTTTAACTTTAAATTAGAATTAAATGAAGTTAATGAGCCACATTGTAAGGGCTCAATAGTTGTGTGTGGCTAGTTGCTACCCTACCAGACAATGAAGATGCAGAATATTTCCATCATTTCAGAAATCCTGTCCTGGAATATTGTTCTAAAGCGTTCATGCCTGTTAATTGCCAAGATACTGATGTCGAAACCTAATTCAGTCATAAATTAAAATGTTCCTGTTTATAATCCTCTAGCAAATCTATTTAGATGCAAGTAATAGTAGCACTTGTTGGTAGTGCTTACTGCAAGCCAGGCAGTGTTCTAAGTTCTATTAACTCATTTCATTCTAACATGAGGCAGCAAGTGCCAGAGACCTGTTATCCCTTACCTGCAATTCCAAAATCAAAACAAGCTCTGAAAATTGGTTTTCATAAATTTCGCTACAAAATTTGGTCTGAGTTGACATGAGGTTATCATAGTGTTTATTTTTCTCACCTGGTGAGAACTATTCATACATTTTTATTTCAGAAAGAATGGACATGTTTGCTGTGGATCCTGCCAACAGTGTTTTGTAATATATGGCCTATGGCACTGTCTTACCATCATAAAAGACAAAAAAATTTATGATTTTGGATAAAGGAGTATGGGCCTCCATTTTCATGTCCATTTTGAAGATGGGAAAACTGAGGAACTAAAAGGTTAAGCAACTTGTGTGGAGTCATAGCAAGAAAGTCCCAGACCCAGGAGTCAGTCAGAGCAGGCTGGCTTCAGAGTCTGTTCCCTTGACCAGTGTGCTATCCTGCATCAGCCTCTGGTCTCATCACCCAGAACAAATGACTGGCCACTTTTTTTGGCTTGGTGAAGCCAGATAGCTTTAATTCAACTCATTATGAAGTTTCAGGTAGGGCTCTGGCCGAATTGTTTACCGGTTGAGGGTGAAATGCTGTGGATGGTTACACCACCACAATGGGCATGCTTCGCAGCTGTTTAGCTTGCTCCTTTCCACCTTGTGCCAATCACGGTTTATTTTGAGCCATTCACTGTGTAAGAACCGATAGAAGAAGAGGCCATTCATTGTGGCATTGGTAAAGCTACTGGGCCCTTGTTGAAATCATTGGCACATGGGGGTTTATATACTCATAACGATTATGAGGTAGAAGGCAGGGGATGGTTTGGTCCTGGTGTATATTGACTGCTGAGCACTGGTGGGGCCATTCTGGTGGCCTGCAGGGGTTCTGAGACTTCTGGTATGGTTTCAGAGGATCTGGATCTATCTGACTCAGTTGGTTGTCTCTCCAGAGGAGACTGTAAGTTCCTCTCTTCTTTTGGAGGTTGACTAGAACTGCACACCTGGTCTGGGGTCAGGAATGGACTTTTCACTTTCCCTCTAAGTGGTGGCAGGAATAGGTGGTCCCTTCATTTGTAGAAATTATTTTTTTTAAGATTTTATTTATTAATTTGAGAGAGAGACAGAGAAAGCATGAGCAGGGTGAGGGGCAGAGGGAGAGGGACAAGCAGCTCAGCAGGGAGCTGGATATGGGGGCTCGATCCCAGGACCCTAAGATCATGACCTGAGCCGAAATAAAGAGTGGGACACTGAGCCACCCAGGCGCCCACATTTGAAGAAATCCTTAATTACCCCCAAGCCTTCTCCTTTGAGTATAAGAAAATGTTCTGTCTGAGCGCTCCACTATCTGTATGGATCTTTTAGTATGGGCTCCATAGGACCCCTGTCTCTCTGTATCTGGGGAGCATTTTACCTTTTATGGTACAGCCTCCAAGTCTCCTCCTAGTGATCATGGTGCCACCCTTCCCCCCGCCTCCTCATGTTATAATCATTTAAGGTGTAGGGACAAGGCACCCTGTTGGTGAAATACAAGGCACTAGAATCAAACTTACCTGGTTTACATAGGCTTTACCACCTACTAGCTGTACAACCTTAGACAAGTAATTAATCTTTCTGTAAGATAGTAATTTTACAGGGTTGCTGTGAGACCTAAGCAAGATAACTCAAAGCACTTTGCATAGTGCGAGGTACATAGTGAGTGCTCACAAAGTTAGCTGCTAATATTGTTGTTCTGGGCCTACCTACGTCTTGCCAGTCTGCAGTTTTACGCTTTGGAGAGGCGTCTGTAGTAAACTGAATAATGCCAATAGCCTCCTAAAGGTATCCAAGTCTTAAACCCAGGAACATATAAATATGTTACTTTACATGACAAAAGAGACTCAGCAGATGTGATTAAAGATTTTGAGATGAGAAAATTATCTGGATGGGCCTAGGCTGGTCAAGAGGGTTCTTATAAAAGAGAGGCAAGAGGATCAGAATCCCTAGCAGGAGGTAGGAGTAATGAGCCAAGGAATGCAGGCCGCCTAAAAGCTGGAAAAGGCGAAAAAATGGATTCTTCCCTAGAGCCTCCAGAAGGAATGCAGCCCTACCAACCCATTTTAGACTTCTGACCTCCAAAACTGTAAGATAACAAATTTGAGTTGTTGAAGCTACCGAGACTGAGGCAATTTATCACAGCAGAAATACAAAACTAAGAGGGCATGGAAGAGAAACCAGAAAGTGGTCAGGAGTGAAACAAAAGGTCTCACAATGAGGAACAAGAACAGGCAATGGGTAGTGCAAACCTTGCTGGGTACTGTACTAAGTACTTCATACCTATGAACCCGTCATCCTCACAGCAACCTTCCGAGATAGGTACATTTGCTATCTGCATCTCAGAGAAGAGGAATTGGAGGCACGGAGAGGTTGAGTAACTTGCCCGAGGTTACAGAGCTAGTTGTGGTAGAGCTAGGATATGAATCCAAGCAGTCTGGCACTCTTAAGTGTTACCCACCCTGCTCCCCAAAGCAGGCATTTCTGTCGACTAAGTCTGACAGTATCAGCCACTGAATGGTATGTTACTGTATGGAAGGAGTATTTGAATCAGTGAGAAGGAGGGCAATGTCGTCCTCCCAACGCGGCCCCCCCGCCCAAGAAAGCCTGGTATTGAAGTGCTTGGTAAGGTTTTGCCATTCCTATCTCATATGATATGTGTGGACAGCTTGAAGCTAGAGGACGCTGGCTCTGGGAGCAGTTCCTGTGCTGGCCTCCCTCTCATGCTCCCACCTCTGTTCTTACAGCAGCCTCGCTCTCTCACCACAGACCGCTGGCCAGGCATCCTGTTGGCTCTGCTTCCCACCTCTGCCTGTTTATTGGATTTGCCTCATTCCTGACTCTCTGCTCCAGCCCTGAATTCCACCTCCTTCTGTCCCCTCAGATGCTCAAACTTGAGATGGTTAGTGTCAGGGACCAGATGGTGAGCTACCTTTGTGACTTAAGGCTGCAGGGGGAGGTTATTTTTGCCCTTTTCCTTTGGTTTATCTGGCTTCTGTTGGTTTTCTAGCTGTGCGGTTTTGTCTCTCAAGCACATAATTCGGAGTGGTATTGGTTGGGACCATTGGTTTTCAAACTGTGTTCTAAGAGTGTTTGGGGCCTCTACCAGGTGAGGGGTATGGTAGGAGAAGACCTCAGCCCTTCACCCTGCTTCTATTGCTAGAGAGACAGAGAAGTTTGAGAGGAACTAAACCACATATTAAGGCACTCTGCCCTAAGACCTTTAGCCCAGAGACTGGGATGTGCAAGATATATAATGCTGTGTTTTCTCTAATTGCATTTTACAAGTTGGGGGTCTGGATGCATGTTGCTTAGCTTTGTTTACATCCTGGCTCCACTACTTATATACAATCTGCACAACCTTGAGCAAAAGACTTGGCCTGTTGGGGCCCAAACTTCCTCATGTATGTAATGGGAGAGGCAGTAGTAGAACCTGCTTAATAAATGAGATAATCCATGTGAAGGGCTTAGATCAGTGCCTGATCACAATAAAAATTCAATGAACACTAGCTCTCAGGATCGTTTTTCTTATTACTAAGTCTCCCAGTGCCGTGGCTGAAGAAGCAGGTAGCCTCATGTCTTCGCGGAGTTCTGCTCTCTGGTGGTGCTGCAGCCGGGGGTCCCCTGTTACTCCTCTCTCTTCCTGGTTGCCCTTGAAATTTCCATCATCTCTGATAGCAGATGACTGCAGGTGCAGTGACATGAGGCTGTCTCTCATGGGTATAGCAGCTTCATCCCCCAAGGTCTCTGAGGCTTCACTGCCTTCTCCCAAGAAGCAGGGTCTCTGCTACGTTTAGGATTTGTAGGACATTTCTTCTTTTCTCCCCTGCCTGCCAGATGTAGGGGCTGGGATGGGAGGGGCAGAATGAAACTCCAGTGTCCTCCCTGCTTCTTCTCCAAGGCATTTGGTCTATAATAGACTGAATACTGTTGAATCCTTCCCCCCTCCCCTTAGGACTTAACAAAATATAAACATAAACAGAGTGGCTAAGCTTGACAGGGTTATTGGTCAGACAGGGCTGGTCAGTGCCATTATCTGCTCAGTACACATTGGTGTGTACTCTGTGGCATGATCTGCTAGGTGGTGGCCCCAACGAAATGTGCTCCACTTATAAAAATAAACTGGAAAGTCTTCAGAGGGGCTGATGATTTGTGCTCACAAGTCCAGAGGTATAGCGAAACATGATGATCATCTATATATTTTTAATGCCTTGTTGGAACAGCTACATTATAATAATAAAACAGTAAGCCTGCAATATGCAGAATTAAGGAAGAGGCAGAAGCAAGGAGAGACTCTGTTTTGGTGACTTCATTTTAGGTTTAAACTATATAATATCACTGACTATGGAAAGTCCAGGGAATGGAAAAAAAATCATTGGGAAAAAACACATGTGACCAAGTGCATACTATACACATCTGGGATTAAAATATCATATAACACAGTTTAATTTGGATATCACTGGATTTGGTTCAAGTTACTGCCATTTCTAAAGAAGTTTTGAATCATTTGTTATTATTAATAACACAAACTCAGATTTCATTGATGAACATATTTTTACCTATGTTATGTTTGCCTGGAAGAATTGAAACACTCTCTGGTAGTCTGGTTTGTCAGTCTCAGAGAGGTGGATACAATTCACAGAAGTTAAATACTTTTGGCGTGAAATTGTATTCCCTTTTTCCCCCCAAAGGCAGAATGAATTTGGATGACAGGGCAGCGCATAAACCTCACTCTGTCTGCAGTTTGTTAACTACTGGGGTTCTGAGCCGATTCCGATTCACTTCTTTGCCACTCAGCAGGCTCAATAGTCCCTAACTCAGCCTGGTTTACTGTGCTTGAGGTTTATTCTTTCATCATGCCTCCGTGTGGTTTTAAAATTCACAGTGGGAGGGATTGGTAAGGCTCCAGGCAGTGGTGAAAGAAATATGCTCAATTAATATTTGAACGTAACAGAAGAAGGTAAGAACTTCTTGAG
This sequence comes from Mirounga angustirostris, assembly GCF_029215605.1. NCBI lineage: Eukaryota > Metazoa > Chordata > Mammalia > Carnivora > Phocidae > Mirounga > Mirounga angustirostris. Next base: position 122,123,664 of record NW_026991714.1, read on the forward strand.
CTATTATACATAGAAGCTATAGAAATTTACAAAAAGAAAGGACGCCTGGGTGGCTCAGTTGGTTAAGTGACTGCCTTCGGCTCAGGTCATGATCCTGGAGTCCCTGGATCGAGTCCCGCATCGGGCTCCCTGCTCGGCGGGGAGTCTGCTTCTCCCTCTGACCCTCCCCCCTCTCATGTGCTCTCTCTCTCTCTCTCTCATTCTGTCTCAAATAAATAAATAAAATCTTAAAAAAAAAAAAAAAAGCAGTTTAGCCAAAAGGCACGTTACTACACTGCTGTAAGGTACTGTAGGAGTGGGGCACCTGGGTGGCTCAGTCGTTAAGCGTCTGCCTTCGGCTCAGGTTATGATCCCAGGGTCCCGCATCGGGCTCCCTGCTCAGCAGGGGGTCTGCTTCTCCCTCTGACCCTCCTCCCTCTCATGCTCTCTGTCTCTCATTCTCTCTCTCTCAAATAAATAAAATAAAATCTTTAAAAAAAAAAAGAAATTTACAAAAAGAACTCCAAAAAGTGACTTTGCTGGGCCATCAGTGCAACACAGCAGTCAGCCAGCCCTATGGGTTCTCCCATGACATCTCTTGGATCTAGGATTTTGACTACCCTTTGCTGATTGAGAAGGGGCTGGGCCTCACCAATGCCAAGTCATGGGATGGCTGACAACAGGTGAAGTGTGCTCCCGACCCAGCCAGGCCAAGCCCAGATCAAATTAGTTACAGAGGATGAGAGAGTGTGCTCATTTCTAACCATGCTGTATATTCTAATGAATTATCACTATCTAAGCAGTCACACCTAAAATATGTCACCTATTTAGGAAGATACTAGTTAAAAAGAAAATTCTTAATCCAAACAATTTTATTTTAACAACTAAAATTTTATCTTTTACTTATTAATGCAGACATTACATATCCATTTATGATTTATTAATTATTTATTATATGCTATGTCATCCAACAGTGAGAATTGAGGGCTAGAAAGGAGGGGTCCAAGTGTCCCCCCTCACTTTTAAAGTTGAAAGAACTGTCTCTTGAGAGACTCAGATTTGACCGAAGCCACCTAGCTGGGTAATGGCAAAACTGAGACCTTTGTTTCAAACAGGATTAAGACCATACTGTAGAGGGGCGCCTGGGTGGCTCAGTCATTAAGTGTCTGCCTTCGGCTCAGGTCATGATCCCGGGGTCCTGGGATCGAGCCCCACATCGGGCTCCCTGCTCGGCGGGAAGCCTGCTTCTCCCTCTCCCCCTGCTTGTGTTCCCTCTCTCGCTGTGTCTCTCTCTGTCAAATAAATAAATAAAATCTTAAAAAAAAAAAAAAAAGACCATACTGTAGATACATAATACACAGTTTTAAATTCTGGATTCTTTGTCTGACATTCCATCATTAAGATGTTTCCACATCATTCAGTGTTTCCAAACCTTGATTTCAGTGGCTGGGTCTCATTGTATTGTGTGGTCCTGTGGAGGACTTATTTATCACTCTAATGCTGGACATTTAGCTGTTGATCCCTGATTTTTTTTCTATTTAAATACCTCTCCATTGCCCAGATCTCTAATTCTTTCTTTAGTACAGAGTCTCTAGAAGTGGAATTACCAGATGAAAGTGTAGAAGTTTCTTAGAGACTCCAGATACATATTGCCAAAATGCTCTCCAAAAAGGTTGTACCAGTTTGCACTTCTACTAATGATATACTAGAGTGGTTTTTCCAGTGGATGTCAGTGAAAGATACCAGACTTGGTATTTCATAGTTTGAATGTGCATTTCTTTGATTACTAGAAGTAAGATATCATCATTGTGCTTTCTCTTGGTTATTTAATAGTAGTTTTTTCCATTTGTCTTTTTTTTTTCTTTTTACGTGAGACTTCTTAATGAATTAAGAATGTAACATCCCTGCATTCTGTATTTTTGCAAGTATTTTCCTATCTTTGTCACTTGATGCTGTTTTTCTCAACTAGCATTTCCTGGTTGCAAAATAATACACGTTTATTTTGGATAATTTCAGAACTAGAGAAAAGTACAATAAAGAAAAAGTCCAAAAATCATGCACAATTCCACTATCTAGAGTAATTAATAACATTTGGTTCATGGCTTTCTAGGTTTTTGTCCTTGTTCTTCCCCCCACCCCGCCGTTGAGATCATGTTTTCATGTTTTATAAGTTTTCACCTAACTTTGTTAATCATAATTAAGCAGATTGTGCTTATCTCTGCTATGGGATACTATCTAAAAATATTAATGAAATATTATATTTTTGAAATGTTTAGCATATTTTTTAATGTATAGAAAATTTTAATTTCTGTATGACCATAGGTCTGTGTCCTCCCTGGTAATTACTTCCATGGCCTTTAAATTTGTAGTTTTTATCTATTTTCTATGATTAACTATATTTTTTAGATTTTCAGGCTTTTAGTTACATTCAGCTTTTCATTTGGAATCAGTTTTTTGTCCATATTATGAGTTGAAGACCTAAACTGTTTTCTAAATACTTAATTTTCCTTAATAATATATTTATTTCCTCATATATATGTTTATATTCCTTATATAATTTCCTTGAATAATATATTTATTGGATAATTCTAGACAATTCCTAATCTCATCTTGTATATTCTAAAGTCAGTTTTAGGACTAAGATAATCTATCTGCAAATGCTTGAGTACCTCAGTGTTTTAGTTATGTTAGCTTTATAATGTATATTTGTATCACATAGAGGCAGTTCTCTCTCATAATTATTCAAATTTTCTTTATTATTATTTTTTTGCTTATTCTTGTAAATTAAATTTTGAGACATTATGTCAGATCTCAAAAATCCACTGAGATTCTGATTGGGATTATAATAAACTTATATATTAATTCAGAAAGAATGAATGTGTTTATAGTATTAGTCTTTATACTCCTCTGTTTCTTTTTCTTTTAAAAAATTTATTATTGAAGTATAATTGACATACAATGTTGTATTAGTTTCAGGTGTACAACATACTGACATGACAATTCTATACATTACTCAGTGCTCACCATAGTAAGTGTAGTCATCATCTGTCACCATACAACGTAATTACAATATTATTCACTATATTCCCTATACCGTAATTTTCCACCCACCCACCTCCCTTCTGGCAACCACCAGTTCTCTGTATTTAAGGGTTTGTTTTGTTTGTTTGTTCATTTGTTTTTTAGATTCCACATATAAGTGAAATCATACGGTATTTGTCTTTCTCCATCAGATTTATTTTATTTCGCCTAATACCCTCTAGCTCCATCCATATTGGATGGCCAGATTTCATTCTTCTTTATGGCTTAGTAATATTCCATTGTGTGTGTATATGTGTGGGTCTGTATGTATGTGTATATATATGTATGTGCATATATATACATCACATCTTCTTTATCATTTATAAGAATGTTTCTTAATGTTTCTTCAAATGTTTTTATGTCTTTCAGTTAAATTTTATAGTAGCCTTCATATTAATCATATTTTTCTTATTTAAAAAATGTTTTGTGTGTTTTGAGACACCTGGGTGGCTCAGTTGGTGTTAAGTGTCTGCTTTCAGCTCAGGTCATGATCCCAGAGTCCTGGGATCAAGTCCCACGTCGGGCTCCTTGCTCAGAGGGGAGCCTGCTTTTCCCTCTGTCTGTCATTCCCCTGCCTGTGCACGCGTGCGCTCTCTCTCTCTCTCTGACAAATAAATAAATAAAATCTTTAAAAAATGTTTTTTTTTTTATTTAATCAACTTAATTTTTCAGCTAATTCTCTTGAGCTTTCTAGGTAGAGAATTGTATTATCTGCAAATAATGATTATTTCTCTTTTGAATCAAAAATTCCAGAACATTAATAACTAAGAATAAGGATAATAGACCTTTTAATTTAATCCTGATTTTAATGGAAATGCTCTTCATATTCATTAAGAAATATAATGTTGTCTTTTGGTTTTAAAAAGTTTAAATCACTTTAAGAAAGTAGTTTCATATTCACAGATTTAAAAAAGAAATAAAAGAGAATTGACTTATGTCACATGCCAAAAAGTTAATCTTTGAAGTGATTCTATGCTTTTTTCCACATTTGACTACTAATGTGTTATATTATGTTAACAAATTTCCTATCATTAAACCATACTTGCAGTCTCATTGTGGCAGTTTATTATCATGGTGTTAATGAATTATATCTCTAAGATAGAGAATAATCTGGAACCCATTTAGATTTTACTTTGGAATTTTTTTTAGTTAGCTTTATTTTAGCCTTGGTCATCATAGGCTGGTGTTAAAATTAACTTGCTGCTCCTGAGTATGCATAGATTGGATTCCAGGGGACCCCCATGCCTTCCTGAGAGTGACAGGGGCAGCTTCCCATGTGGTGAGGAGCTGAAGATGCTGTTTGTGTGGCAGAGAGTGAGGAGGATAAAGTGCATATCAGAGATTGGTTAACTGAGGCTCTTCCTGTGTCATGAAAATGCAGTCAGTACCTTTGTTTTGTTTTTTTTTTTTAACACTTTTAACACAAAGAAGCACTCTTACTTCTTTGTGTCTCTCATAACGTAGGCAGAATTGGAATTCTGCTATTAGCTGATTCCAGGCACCGAATGCAGACCTCCTTTTCTGGAGCAATGGGGTGTTAAGTAACACATCAGCAAACCCACAGGACAGGCATGAGCTGCTGCATCATTGCCTAAGAACCTAGTAGTTGTCAAATTCAGTGTCTAAGCTTAGTTTAGGTGAAAGGCTAAGAAAAATTGTTCCTGGGGCACCTGGGTGGCTCAGTCAGTTAAGCGTCTGCCTTCTGCTCAGGTCATGATCTCAGGTCCTGGGATCGAGCCCCATATTGAGCCCCGCATGGGGATCCTTTCTCAGTGGAGAGTCTGCTTCTCCCTCTCCCTCTGCTCCTTCCTGCACTCCTGCACACTTTTCCTCTCTCAACTAAATAAATAAAATCTGTTTTTAAAAAAAAGTGTTCCTAAGGCACATAAAAAGGAAGAAAGAAGGCAGTTACAAAACTTAAAAATATTAAATGGTGAATACTATACATGTGCATTTGTCAGGTACAGGATTGAGAAGCTGACCCCAAAATGTAGCTGCTATGTGGGTGTCTTTGTGGAGAAGCTGAGGAGAATCTGAGCCTCAGGTGTAGGAGATGGTTGGTTGTCTCTTCACCTTTGCCTTCTTCACGCTCTTGCTACTTACATGTCACCCTTCATTCCCTGTCTCTTCATTTTTTTCTACAATTTTGTTTTTTCACAACCTTCTTTTCTCATCCATTTGTCGCTCATACATGCTGAGGTCATTTTGAGTGACTCCAGTGTGTCAGGCACTGCATGGGCTGGTGGGATGAGCAAGACCCCCACAGCCACTGCCTCCCTGCGCTTGCTGAGCCAGGCAGTAATGCAGGTAAGAATCCAACAATTTCTGTGATTTGTGAAACAAGATGTTACTAACTCTCTCCCTTTCACTCTATCTCATTTATTTATTTATGGAAAGGTAGTATAAAACATCATGACTGAGGAATTATTTACAAGTCATAAAATAAGACAATATTTTGTCAAAGGGGCTTGGTTAAAAATATGGCTCAATTCATGGGAATCTCATGCTGCTACTTGGTGTTTTCTCGAGCAAAACATTTTCATCCTCATGTCTTCCCTTTTGAAGACATTTCTTTTCAACTTGAAGAATTCTGGAAGCAAAGGCTGCCAAGATAAAGAACGTGGCCCATTCCAAGGAATAGACGAGAATGCGTAAGAAGAAGCAGCAAATAGTCACCTTGTGACTAGTTCTGTTCAGTGCAGAGGCTCAGGGGAAAGCTTGGGAGAATGCCCAGGATATTGGTTGCTGTTGTATTGAGGAAGACAGTCAGGTCCTTCTGGAGTATCTAGTTTACGTAAATGCTCGGCTATTGATTTATTTTTGCTTTTTACTTTTTGAAGTAGACTGCTATTGGTTGGTTCTGTAAAGAGAATTTACAAAAAGTAAATTTACTTTTTGAGATAGACTGCTATTGGTTGGTTCTGTAAAGAGAATGTTGACTGTATTCCTAATTTTATACCCAGGATTTTGCCATCAAAGATCTTTCAGTCCAGTTAGGGAGACAGGACACAAATACTTGAAATTTTCAGTGTCCTTGCAAAGAAATGGCTGTCTCTGGCCATTTGTTAAATGGCATGAGTCCAGGAGAGGGGGCTCTGGGTTGGAGTTTTCTGGGGCTTGACCGAGGCAGGGTATGGCTTGATAGAAAGAATGGAAAGGTGTTCCTGCTTGGGAAGAGGTGAAGCAGTCTCAGAAGGTCTGTTCACAGGAGAGCATGGCCAGGTGGGCAGGGTTTCCTTTGAGGCCTTCTTTCTTCTTGTTTGCTCTGCATAAATGTTGGGGTTCCTTAGGGTAAATCGACCTCCATGAGTTGAGTTTCACCTTTACATCAGTGGCTCCAGATCTTTTTGTGGCCCACTCCTCACTCTTGAGCTCCAGACCTGCATATCCAACTGCCTGCATGACATCTTCCCAAAACTCGTGTCTCAAATTGGACTCAGTCTTTTCCCAAACCTATTTCTCCTGTATTCCTTATTGCAGTGACTAGAACCCTTATCGACCCATTTACGGAGACCAGAAACCTTAACTCTCCAAGGCTATCCCTTCTGAGTCCATGGTCTCGTAGCACTGGGGGCTTCTCCTTCCCATTTCAGTGTCTGTCTTTCCCAATAAAGCATATGCTCCGTGAAGCCAGGGACGGGGACTGCTGTCAGTGTTCACTTCTCTTATCTCCAGCCTCAGCATAATATTGAGCCAGTGACAAATGTTGATTGACTGACTATATTAATTGAATTTCCTGTCCATTCTGCCTTCTAAATATTTCCCTGGCTAGGCAGAACTCAGTTCTAAATCCAGCTTTGCTGTTTACTAGCTGGGTAATGTTGATATTTTTTAAATTTTATTTTGAGATAATTTTTGATTTATAGAACAAGCTACTTTTAATTTCACTTTACATCATTTTCTAAATCCGTAAAATGAACATAATCATAGTACCTACCTAGATTTGTGGTGGATTAAATGAAATAAAGCACATGAAGCATTATTACTCTGTTTGACAGGTGCATACTCTATACTGTTATAAAGTTAGGTTTGAAGCTAGAATGTTGGAGGCCTTTAATGCAGGTTAAGGGGTGTGTGTCTTGTCTTTTAGAAGGTGAGGATCCATGAAAGTTTCCAACTGTGTGGTGGAAAAGCCATGAGCTCTGGAATCAACAGACATGGGTTCAGATCAGAACTCTACCACTTAATAGCTCTGAGGCTTTTCACACCTTAGTTTTAAAACCTCTAAAATTAGGGGGTGCCTGGGTGGCTCAGTCGGTGTCTGCCTTTGGCTCAGGTCATGATCCCCGGGTGCTAGGATCAAGCTTTGCATTGAGCTCCCTCCCCAGCAGGGAGCCTGCTTTTCCCTCTGTCCCTGCCCGGGCTCCCGCTCCCCCGCTCCCCCGCTCCCCCGCTCATGCTCTCTCAAATAAATAAATAAAATCCTTCAAGAAAAATAAAACCTCTAAAATTAGGACAATAATACCTTGTATCAGGAATTGTTGTAAGGTATAAGTGAGATGGTATTTGAAGAGTGACACTGATTTGTTTGTTTTAAAGTTACTTTCTTTCCTCCAGTGATAAGCTCTGGGTTCCCTTGGAAAGAGATCTGTGGTACAGAGGCTTGTCTTTGGCTCAGCCCAGTCTAACGTTTTTGTCAGATACTTAAATGAAGCCTGATTTCCTAAATTTGCAGATGATTTAGCGTTGGAATAGCTGACACAGTAGGTGATGGAATGGAGGCTCAAAATGACCTCAACAGGCTGACATGGGAAGTCAGGCATCTAGCAGGTGGATCAAAGCAGTCAGGAGCAAGGGTACCACTTGGAAGGTGATTCCACAGTCCAGGTCATGGATGGAAAGGACCTGACTGAACTGGGGTGGTGTCAGTGACAACAGAAAGGAGTTAACAGTTGGGAAGAACTTTTTTGAAAAATCACTAGAATGTTGCAGTTAACTGGGTGAATATGTGGATAAAGAGGGCTAGAGATGAATGGGAAGCTTCCTTTCTTGGTTCCTGGGAAAAAGAAGGTTCCAGTTAATAGGAAGGAGGAAGTTAGGCAAAAGAATTGAATTAGGGAGAGGAGGAGGGCAGGAGTCTGGTTTTGTACATGGGGTGTTGGCTCTACCCAACAGGAAGTTGGAAAGTCAGGACTGTAGCTTGTGGGAGAGAGAGGCTGTGTCTGGAAAGAGGCGTTTGGGAGTCATCCACACGGAGGTGATAGTTGAAGTCGTGGGTGGGAGGGAATGGGATGGCCAAGGAGTGGCCAGTGCTATTCAGAATCATTAGCGTTGTTGGCTCTAACTTGAGATAAGCAGGATAAACAAACCCTTGCCCAAGTGGGAACTAGTTCTACTGCCTTCCTCAGGCTCTTTAACTCATTCAAGCAAAGTTTTACAGGATGGAAAAAAAATCACATACAATAATTTCAGATTTAAAAAATTGTATTTTTGATTTGTATATTATTACTCATTTTTAATTATACAAGTAATACATTCTTGATTGGAAAGAATATAAACATTGTGTAAACACAGATAAAGTAAAAGCCCCCATTAACATTAACCCTTGTCCAACTTTACTTTCTTTTTCAGAAGCAATCACTGTTACAAGTTCAGTGGGTGTTCTTACAAACTTTTTTTTTATGCATTTATACATACACACACATACACATAAAGATATGTCTTTGTTTTTGTGTGTGTGGTTTTGTTTTGTTTTATATAAGTGAGCTCATAAAATGTTTTATTCTTTAATTTTTACTTTATTTTTCTTAAAAGTATTCTAATTTATTAATTTTTAAAGATATATTTATCCATTTGAGAGAGACAGAGAGAGAGTAGGGGGAGGGGTAGAGGGAGAGAGAGAGCATCCCAAGCAGAGGCGCCCGACGCGGGTCTTGATCCCACAACCGTGAGATCACAACCGGAGCCAAAATCAAGAGTCAGACACGTAACCAACTGAGCCATCCGGGTGCCCCAATTTTTACTTTTAAAAATGAAACAATATGCTTTGAAACTCTTTCCAGGTAAATTTATCTAGATCTGAGTCATAAAAACAGCAAAATCTGTTTTCCTGGGTACGAATGTACTATGTTGTATTTGATCATTCCCTTATTGATGGAATATGCCATGTTTCCAACTTTTGCATCTGTCTGTCCTGCAGACACTGATTGCTTGTACTGTGTAGGAGACTGCCCAGTAGATACTAGGATATGTTGGTCCATAGTAAGCCAGGGGTTTGCAAGCTGTTGGGGTCAATGAGAAGCACATCCTCCAGGGTCAACTATGAATATGCTATTAACCTTATGATGGAGAATTTCTTTGTCAGACTCAGCCACTTGCTGTGTTCAGCTGTGCCAGGGCCTTCTCGGTGCCTTAAGCTGAAGGAGCTGGAAGTAGTGGGGAGAAAGGGAAAGGATGAACCCATGCTAATGAGATGAGGACTTTCACCTCTCTCCCCAAACCAAAGTTGGAGTGATTGATTTGGGGAGGGGTAGGTTGGGTTTGAGAACGTTTTTCTTTTTACAAATATTATCAAAATGAATATATAAAGTTTTAAATTCCCACTTGGGGGCTTCTGAAAATATATCCCCCTGTGAGAAACCGATTCGTTGTTTCCTTTTCTCTCAAGTGCAGGGGCCTGAGGCAGCTCCAGTGTAAGGACAGCAGGGAAAGGAAAGGAAGAAGAACCCCCTTCTGACCTCCTTTATCCCAACCCACCCATTCTCTTCCTTCTCCCTCCCTCTCTTTTTCTGGTTTTCTTGTCTTCGATGCTCTGAATCATACCACATCTAGTGAGCAGATTTGGGGCATAAGTGTTTTATGCAAAAACACCAGGGCCCTCATTTTCTTTCTCTTCATTTTTGCTACCTTCACTCAGGACTCAGAGGAGGGTCCACTTTGGGCTACAATGCAGGGAATCATGCTGGTTCTTCTTCTCCTCTTCCCTCTGTTCAGGACCGACTCAGCAGCTGGGCGTCTCTGCCAGGCTGTCAGGAAGCACCATCCCAAGGCAAGACTGCCAAGAGCCGGGCTTCACAGGCAGTCGTGTCCTCTAGCATGTGTGACGAGTCTGGCTGGGAAATTTCTTGGGATCTCTCCAATTCCCCAAGCCAAGCCCCTCCCAACTCGAGTCCTCAGCACAGTGAAGACTGGGGGATCTTTTTCATTTCACCTGTTTCTACTCCAAGGCAAGCCGAACTGACCCTTGGGGCTGCTAGACCAATGAGTGGGCTCATCTCCACACGGCTCCCTCAGACATATGTCTGCAATGTAGCTCTGATCTGCTACCTGCAGGAAGATGATCGCTACCCACTTCTTTGGGTACATGTCCCAGCCTCCTTTTCCACTTCTGACCCCCACCTGTCCCCTGGCACCCTGGACACCCCGGCAGTAAATACCTAATGCTTTCACTACTTGGAGCTTCCTAAACGCAACACATGGTCTTCCTGTTCTGTGCCTTACCTTGGGCTGCTCACTCTTCCCCTCCCGTCTTTCCTCTGTACTTTAAATTCAGTTTAGGCGTCAGTCATTCTAGAAAGCCTTCCCCGACACACACACACACACACACACACACACACACACACACACACCCCTCCAATGTCATATACACCTCATTGACCTTGAGTTTTTCATTTAGTATCTGTGTCTCCCACTCCAGTATGGCAGTCTGAGTCACCTCTCTGCCCCCGGGTCTGAGCCCAGGACGTGGAATATACTGCGCACTCAGTTTATGCTTGTTGAACTCAAATGACCTGGGGCAGGGACTATCTTTGTGGTTCTTCTAGGTTTGCCCACCTGACAGATTCCTAACTTCCTAAGTCACATCTTGTTATTTGAGAAATAATGCCTCATTAGTGAGAAAACTCACTGAGAGGGCTTGCCTTATAGTAAATTGTGTTGCATTATATTTGGACGGTTTGCAGGGTGGAGCGTCATCGTTTTTAGATTCCAGACAAGTCTCTGCCTAGGATGAGTGCGGGGAGTAAGGAGGAGCCATATAACGTGTCAGGGTCACAGAGGAGGCTCCTTGAGGTGCTCAAGGCGTCATGAAGTGCCCTCCCCCCACCCCCCACAATAACCCCACCTAGCATGTGGAGTCTTTCCTTTTACCAAGCACCTTGGCCACAGCTGATTTCCTATAAATCATCTTGGGAGGTAGAAGGAAACAATTTATACATAATTTAACAAAAGAGGCTGATTCATTTATTTATTCTACAAATATTTATTGAGTTCCTACTATGTCTCTGCTTTGGGAACATGGCAGTAGACAAAACTACTTTTGCAGCTCTCAGGAAGCTCTGGTCCTAGTCGCAGGATGCCAACAAGTAACTAGCATACAAATAAGTAATACATATAATTTGCAGTGGTGGTAAATGCTTAGAAGACAATCAGGCAGTGTAATATGACAGAAAGCAATGGGTGGGAGGGGAGAAGGGCTGCTTTAGAGCTTCAAAGCCTTTCTGAGGTGATGACATTTGAGATGAAGTCTGAAAGGTGAGAAGGAGCCAGCTAGGTGATGTCTGAGGGAAGTGGGGTGACTTGCTGAAAGTCCCAGGCTGGAGCCAGTGCTGAAGCCGTGAAGCAAGCTTGCTCCCCGATGTCCCTTGAGCACCTCTCTCCTCTCTCTGCCATGTCCAGGGACCCCCATGAGTATGTCGGGGACAAGCTGTGGGCAGGAAGGGGATGAGCCATGCTAATATGCGCTAGGAACTCTCACCAAGCATGGGCCCTGTCAGCTCGCCTTGGAGTGTGCACAGCCAGTCCAGAGCTGATGAGGGGTCACCTGGGGGCCAGATTTCTTCACCATTTGTCTCTCATTAGGTCCCTTTCACAAGGGATCCCTTAAGAGTAAACCTCGCCTCTTTCCAGATCAGCAGGAAAGGGGTATGACAAACTCCTCTACAAGGCAGCTAAGAGGTTAGCATCCTGCCCTGTTTTTTAAATTGTTATAAAGTATACATAACATAAAATTGGCCATTTTAACCATTTTTTAAGTGTACAGTTCACATTCTTGTGCAGCCATCAATACCATCCATCACCAGAACTAGTTCTTCTTCCCAAACTGACACTCTGTACCATTTCAGCACGAACTCCCTGCCACCTTTTTTAAGGCCCTGGTGGATCCTGGGTAATGAAATGAATCCCATTTTACAAAAGCCTCTCCCCCGGTAAATTTAGCCTCCTCGTGTTTAATGCAGTATCATTAATATAGTCTGAAGACAACTGGCACCAGAGTCACCCGGTTGGTGGGGAGAAGAAGGGGAAATGCCTGTTGAAATTTAGATCTCCCCTCTCCTTCCTGAATCAGAATCTCTCATCCAAACCTGTATATTTGTACCAAGTCCCCCACATGATTATGATGCTGACGTAAATGTGAGAATCACTGGTTTCAGCCTCATGGGAAAAACACGTGAGGAAGAATATTAGCTAGGGCATAGAATGCTTGTTGTGGGGAAGTAGCTACCTGCATTTGAATATCTGCTTCCCCAGTGGCTAGCTGAATAATTCTGGGCAAGTTGCTTAATCTCTAAACCTGTTTTCTTATCTCTAAATTGGAAATTGTGGTCTTAGTACACACCTCACCAGGGTTGCTATGATGATTGAATAAGACACGAGATGTTCAGATGGGGGCCTCGCATGGATGGTCTCAGGTCTTGATGTGGCCCATAGGTAATGAGGTGACCCAGGAGACTGCTTTACACAGGGTAGTTCTATTTTCTTGAGGAGTTATGGGTAAAGTGGATCAAAATTTGCTATTCCAAAAATGTTTTGTCTTTTGCTGTCATCCCACTGTAGGAAAGCAATCAACGTTATTAGTCAGGATAGGAAATATATAGATACGCCTGCAGCAATTGATAGGGTAAAATATTTTTCTTGAAAAATCCTTTCAGAGATGGGTTCATGTGGAGAAATTCCTGAGAGGAATGGTTAGGTGATTAATATTAATGCATGTAGTGCTTAGTTGTGGGAAATAATTAAGAAAATGAGGCTCTGGCACCTGTCCCAGATACTTACCACCACCCCCCTTTGGAAAAAGGGCAATTAAGGTTGTGTAAAGATGTTCTGGATGGCTGGTGCAGTAGTAGTTTGAGAGTGTATCATAGTAATTGGTCAGAGAAGCTTTCTGAATAGAATGTGGCTCTGCAAAAAGGAAGGTAGAGGGAGTTCAGGAGTGATGACCAGGACACAAAAGTGGGGGTGAATAGGTAGGTTCAGGGAGCAGCAGACCAGACCACTCTGGCTGAGGGGAGTATCAAATCGGTGGGTTGGAGAGTCTGGTTTTTATTAGATCACCTTCAAACTTGGCTCTGTTTGGCCTAGTTTAAATAAAATATCACCTGAACCTAGCATATATCTCCTTGATAAATTTCAATTAGAATCAGTAGTTTTATGGACCATTTGTACTTAGTGCTTAGCATAGGATTTGGCACATAGTTAGGTGCTCAAAAATTTTTTGTTGAATAAGTGAATGAATGAATCATACCCTTTGGTTGACCAGCCCTTGCAAGAAAGATTGGAGCAATCTGGAAGTTAATGTACTCCAAGGACAGTATTACAAATATATCGAACAGGTGAGATTAGGCATGATTTCAGGTGGGCATTTTCCATGATTTCCTCCTTTGTAAAATAATATTTAGAATGTTGGGAAAGGGAGTGTTGATGTTTATATAGATTTCATTATGCCCCAAAATTATTCCTTTGGACAATATAAATACTAAAAGCAGGATAAAAATGGAGAATATAGTTTCAGTTCTGTAAAAGGTATATGTTCATGGGGAAAAACTGGAAGGAAGTTATAAGAAAATTAGGACTTACCTAATGACCTTACCTCATGTTTTCTACTTTATGCTTATCAGAATTTTTTCAAATTTTCTACAGTAGATCTTTTACTTTTATAATCAGAAAAATACAACATGTTATTTGTTAAACAGTATAGAATGTGGTCCAACAGTCTTGCCAAAACTTGCTTTGTTTTTTTAGCCCCGGAAATCATAAAAATTATAACTGATACTTGGAATAATGATATGGTGGTAACAAAAATGAACTCTACCTTACCAAGTATCATATGACATCATTGATTTACTGAGGAGCCTATTCCATCCAGGTCCTGAGATTGGCCATCTCATGGCTCCTTGCTTCCACCTGCATATCCTCACCCTCCCTGGATACCCCCTGCCCTCCATCACCTGTTAGAGGCTCATGAATGTCCTGAAAACTGGTAATGCAGGTCAGAGCAACCTTGCTTGCTTCAAATTGTGGACTCTGCAAACAGCTCTGTACTTTGGGTTACACTGCCCTGAAAAATAGCATAAGTGCCAAGGTATTGGCCTACAGACTTAAAAAAATTAAATAACAACAATAGCAAAACCCAAAAAACTTATTTGCTTCATTTTCTTTTCAACTAGGTAAAAAGTATGAATAATATTTCTTCTCCCTTTTGGATGAAGACTACTTAGTGATAAATCAGGGGCACAGCTAAAATGAACTTTGAGTGTTAAGGAGGCCATTTGCATTTTTAACCCTACTGAAAACAAGCCATTAGAGTAATATCAGCTGTTTGTCAGCTGTTGGCTTGGGCTTTCACCCAGAATTTGATGTCATTGGTGAGCATCCATAGGGAACAGGAATTATTTTTAAGCTTGTTGACCAGAGGACCTCTGAAGATCTTCATTGGTATGGTGTTAAATATAATGCAAATATAAAGAAGAAAATGGCTAGAAATGGTTTTCTTATGCATTAAGTATGTGGATTTAAAATGCTTTCCATCTTTTAGGGCTTTATGGGAGAGCTTCTGTGAAACTGGAGAGTTATTTAGTCTGGAAAATGTTTTACTCCATGAGATGATGAAATGTAGGCTAGGTATCAGATGTGGTGGAACCAGGTAGGAGGGAGATTAAGAAGCACAGCCATGAAGAAAAGAGTTTGCAGGAGCTGAATCATATCCTATTTTGATTAAATCAGGATCATTTTACTGAGAGACTGTAATGTGAGAATGTGTTAGTGTAGTAGAGCAGTTCTATTATGTTTATCTCATCCAGAGTGAGTTAGTTTTCATCACATGTATTTTTAATTCTTTGGAAAGACAATTACATTAATTGAGGAATGACTTATAGAATACCAGTTTGGGGAAAAAAAAATTTGGTGAATGGGTATGTTGATATTACAAACTATTAAAAATTGCTTATATTATGAGCTATAGGTATCCCAGCTGAATGGTGGCAGTTCGCTGTTTGGGGAAGCCTGTTTTATTTGTAATGCATAGGATAGGTAATACAAGGGCTTCAAGGAAGCAGCTCTGGGTTCTTCCCAGTTTTCTCTTCCCTTTCACTGTAAGGCTTCCAAAATGTCTGCCTTGACCTGATATGAGAACTTTTCAGCATCTATCCAGGATGGTTCTACTGCCTCTGCTGCCATTATGCTTAGCGAGGACAGGGTAACCTCCACATGCCAGTCAACCTACAACCTCCCATCCCATCTCCAAGACATGGCCCAAACTCCTTCTCACATCCATTTTCTCCCTGGCTTCATTTCCCAGGCCAGAGTCCTCTTTTAAAGACTATGACATTCTCTGGGAAGTCTTTGCTGATAAGACTTGAGTGCATGCTGATTTCTGCCATCTCTTATCTTCACTTTTTATCAGTTACACAATGAGTACACACACTGTTGAATGATTCTCTCACTTTTTAACTGCCTGCCTGGATTATTCAGGATTTTATGATATTAACTCATATCCTAAGTTTTTTCTTTATGGTTCTGTAACAGTGAATGATTTTCCTGTGGGCAGGGATTGTGCCTTTCTCTTCTTGTGAAGTCAAGTAGTCCCTTGCACGTATGTGCTGACACCCAGTAAACTCGTAGAGCTCAACTTAAATAATTCAGCTGCTTGCACTGGATGCGATAAAAAATCACCACCTACTAACATAAAAATAGTATTCTACAGAGAACTATCATTAGCAAGTATTTATTGAGCCTTTATTTTTATAGTCCTGGGAGGTGATTTAAAAGAAATAAACATGGTTCTACATCAGGAAGGAGTATGTGATGACTCTGGATATGATAATAAGAATAGAGGGTATTATTTTTTGAGGGATTACCACTTCAAAGGGTTATTGTGAAGGTTATAAGAGAAACTATTATTCCCCCCGCCATGTTACAGATATAAAAACTAAGCCTTAGCAAAGTTAAATGGAGATGGATCCAAACTCAGATCGAATGATTCCACAGCCCTGGTGTTATGTCAACACCATATTGTACGGTTGAGCAGGTTGTTCAGTGCTTGGAGGTGCCTGACCAAGGGCACAAGTGGGATTGAAATGCAGCCTGTAGTCCACTTGAAAAGCTAATGGAGGGGAAAGTATACAGTTGGGGAAGTGTATATTGTGTATACTACCTCTTTGTGCCATTTTGTAGTCTTATCTGTGCTGTTTTATACAGTTGCCATGAGCCACATATGACTGTTGAGCACGTGAAATGTGGCTAGTGCAGCTTGGGAGCTGAATGTTTAATTATACTTAATTTAAATTAATTTTTTTACTTAAACTTAAATGGCCACATATGGCTAGAAGCTACTACATTAGCACAGGTCTAAAACTTCAAATAAATGCAATCATTCAGTGCCTGGCTTCTTTCACACAACCTAATGTTTTTAAGATTCATCCACATATGTTACATAATCAGGAGATCATTCCTTTTATTGCTGAGCAGTTCTTTGATTGCATGAATATGCCACAGGTGGTTTATTTATCTGTTGATAGACTTTTGGGTCGTTTCCAACAGTTTGGGCCGTCATGAATAAAGCTGCTAAAGATATTTGCATACAAGTCTATTTGTGGATGTATGCTTTTATTTTTCTTCTACCAGTGGAATTTTTGGGTCATCTGGTAAATGTATATTTAACTTTATAAGAAGCTGTCAAACTTTTCACTGTACCAATTTGTATTCCCACCACAATATTCCAGTTTCTCCAAGTTTGCACCAACTTTGGTATGGCCAGTCATTTTAATGTTAGCTATTCTAGTGGGTATGAAGTTCTATCTCATTGTGATCTTAATTGATGTTTCCCTGATGACTAATAACATTGGACATCTTTTCATGTGCTTGTAGGTCATTTGTATTCTTTTGTAAGGTGCTTATTCAAACTTTTGTGCATTTTTAAAAATACTGTTATTTGTCTACTTATTGAGTTGTAGGTATTTTTTATGTATTCTGGATGCAGATCCTTTATTAGATATTTATCTTACAAATATCTTCTACCATACAATAATGGCTTGTCTTTTGAAGAGCAGATGTTTTTAATTGTGTTGCAATTTATCTATTGTTTTTTTATTTTGTGGTTTGTGCTTTTGTGTTCAGTCTAAGAAATTTCTGCTTCCTCCAGTGGATGTAAAAATTTTCTCCTATGTTTCCTATTAGAAGTTTTATAATTTTAGCTTTTACATTTAGGATCTGCTTTGTGATCCATTTTGAGTTAACTTTTCTGTGTGGTGTGAGGAAGGGATTGAACTTCACATTTATTTCATACAGAAATTTTGTTGATCTGTCACAATTTGCTTATAGGCTATTCATATGTTATTTTATGAAGTATCTGTTCAAGTCTCTTGCCTATTTCAAAAAACTTGTGTTGTTAACTGCTTATTACTGAGTTATAAGAGTTTTATGTATATTCTAGATACAGGAACTTTTTCGCATGTTTGTTTTGTGAATATTTTCTCCCAATCTGTGGTCGGTCGGTCTTTCTTTCTTTCTTTCTTTCTTTCTTTCTTTCTTTCTAGAGCAGAAGTTTTAAATTTTTAAAAATTTTGATTAAGTCCATTTTACCTTTTTTTTCCCTTTGTGGTTAGTGCTTTTTGTGTCCTAAGAAATTTTTCTGTATCCAAAGTCATGAAGATTTTTCCTGTTTTCTTCTAGATGTTTTACAGTTTTAGGTTTTAGTTTTAACTTTATAATCTGTATTGAATTAATTACTGTGTATGGTATGATATAGGGGTTGATGTTCATTATTTTTCTATTTGGATCCAGTACCATTTATTGACTATCATTTTCCCACTGGATTACCTCTATCTTTGTTTAAAAGCCAATTGACTGTATATGTATAGGTGTATTTCTGGATATTCTATTCCATTGATCTAAATTTCTGTCCTTATGCCAGTAACACACTGTTCAGATTATTGTGGCTTTGTAGTATGTTGAATTAGATTGTGTAAGTCCTCCAACTTGTTCTCCCTTTAACTATTTTGCTACTCTAGGTCCTTTCCATTTTCCATGAATTTGTAAGATTGTTTCAATACTTGAAAATCAATCGATATAATTTACCAAGAAGAAAAATCATACAGTCATCTTAATAAATGGAGAAAAATTACTGGGCAAAACTCTTTTTGATAAAAACTTCCAGCAAACAAGGGATGCAAGGGAACATCCTGAGTTTAATAAAGGGCATTTATAAGACACAGCTAACATCATATTAAATAGTGATGTATTGAATATTCTCCCTCAAAGACTTAGAAAAAGGCAAGGGTATATGGTCTTCATACTTAATTTGGTATCATAATTGGAGATCCTCTCCAGTGCAATAAGGCAAGAATAAAAGGTATGCATTTTGGAAAGAAATAAGTAAAACTTTCTTTATATGAAAATGACATGGATATCTGTGTAGAAAATTCTAAGTCATCTACAAATTATCTACGCAAGTAATAATTGAATTTAGCAAGGGTATAAGTTATATTGTCTAGACACAATAATTAATTGTATTTCTGCATACTAGCAGCAAACAACTGGAAACTGAAACCTAAAATAATTCTGTTTATAATAGCAACACTAACATAGGGACAAATTTAACAAAAAATGTACAAGACCTCTGTATAGATAAATACAAAATACTACTGAGATAAATTAAAGAGAATATATATGGAGCTCCCAGGTTGGTGAACATGTGGAGATTTGGGGAGGGTGGTGTGCTTGGAGAGGGCATGGATGCTACTTGTTATTTTCCCATATCTTACCCTACGCATCTCTTCCATCTGGCTGTTCCTGAGTTACACGTTTATAATAAACCAGTTATCGATGTCTCAGCCTCTCAGCCATCACTTTAAAAGCAACAAATTCGTTGTGGAACAAAGTGGCAACAAATGTCAGATTCTCTTCTCTGCGCTTCCCTGGTCTAACTGCCTTGGTAGCTCTTCAGCACCTTCTGAAAGGTTCCAGGTGAACCAAAGGTTGTTGAGGGACCCTGAGATAATACTTTGTTTTAATAATTTATTAAGAGTTCATATTCAGACAATACCATGCATGACTTGATCTTCCTGTGTAGGCTCCACAGAGCTATGTGGTTGACTCTGCTACCACTTCTACACAGCCTACACAATTTACTCACCCACTGTCCTCTGCCTCCTGTGAGCAAACGCAGTTCATCTGCGTGACATTCCATAAGCAGCACACACATTGTAAAAACAGCCTGGCCATGCAGCAGCTCTTTTATCCATGACATGCAAAAAATAGTCAAGAAGGGCTCCCCATCCCCCCAGGATCTACAGAGTCTTCTTTTTTAAATTTTGCTCTGATGTAAATATCACTCATAACTGAGACAACTGCTAGGCCCAGCTATCACACAATATGTCATATTAATAAAAACAAGAAACGTGCAGGAGTTAATTTACCTAAACACAGTTTAAAGCCAGTTTAATTCTAGGGCATATTTTGTTCCCAGTATTTTGTTTTAAAAATACTATTAGATGTCCATGGCAGTTTTAATATAAAGGTATTTCAACTTAAATATTAGCTCTGAGGATATCAGATATTGTTTTTATACAAAGCTTTTAAATCACAATAAAATAGCAAATGGCAAAGAGATATATGTATATATACATAGATGTGGGTATGCATGTCCATACATATGTTTTTCATATATATATATACACACACACACACATATGTGGGGAGAAAGAGAAAGAGCTCTAGTGTTAGCTAGCTATGCCATGTTTATGGATTAGAAACTTCAGTATTGTTAAAATATTATTTCTCTCCAAATTGATAAATTAATTTACATTACCAAAGCCCCTGCAGGAATTTTTTTCTTTTTTTTAGTTTATTAATATGATAATTTACATTGATTTTTGAATGTTAAACCAAACTTTCATTCTAGGGATTAAACCCCACTTGGTACTGATGTATTAACCTTTTTATATATTGGTACAGTTAATTTATACATATTTCTTTAAAATTTTTATGCCTATGCTCATGAGGGACATTGGTCTATATTTTGTGTGTGTGTGTAATGTCTTTGTCTACTTTTGATCTCAGGGCAGAGATTTGCCCTCACAGAATGAGTTGGAAAGTATTTCCTCCTCTTCAGTTTTCTGGAAGAGTTTGGGTAGAAATGGTATTATATTTTCTTTAAATGTTTGGTAAAATTCACCAGTGAAACCATCTTGGCCTGGAATTTTGTTGTTTGGGGTTTTTTTTTTTTAGGCAAGATTTGAACTGCAAATTCAATTTCTTCAATAAATTAAGAGCTATTCAGTTTGTTTCTTCTTTTTTTTTTTTTTTAAAGACTTTATTTATCAGAGAGTGAGCAGTAGGCAGAGGGAAAAGCAGGCTTCCTGCTGAGCAACGAGCCCGATGCAGGACTCTATCCCAGGATCCTAGAATCATGACCTAAGCCAAAGGCAGATGCTAATGGACTGAGCCACCCAGGCATCCCTGTCTGTTTCTTCTTGAATAAATTTTCATAGTTTGTGACTTTCAAGGAATTTGTCTATTTCATCTGAGTGGTAAAATTTTGGGGTATAATGTTCATAACATTCCTTTATTGTCCTTTTATTATCTATAAAATCTATGTGATATCACTTTTCTCATTCCTGAATATTGATCATCTGTGACTTCTCTCTTTCTTCCTGTTCTTTCTAGCAGAAGTTTTATCAAGTTCATTGATCTTGTCAAAGAACCAGCTTTTTATTTTATTGATGTTCTCTATTGTTTTCATTTCAATCTCTCTATATCATTTATTTCCTTTCTTCTCTTACTTCACATTTCATTTGTTCTTTCTCAAGTTTTTTAAGATGGAAGAAGAGGTCATTGATTTGTATGTATGTATATATTGCTTTAGCAAATTCCGATATTAACAACTTCGTTCATTTCAAATACTTTTTTTCTTGATTTTTATTTTTTTTAATTTTTTATTTAAATTCAATTTAGTCAACATATAGTGTATTATTAGTTTCAGGGGTAGAAATTAGTGATTCATCAGTTGCGTAGAACACCCAGTGCTCATTACATCAAGTGCCCTCCATAATGCTCATCATCCAGTTACCCCATCCCCCACCCACCTTCCCTCCAGCAAGACTCAGTTTGTTTCTATAGTTAAAAGTCTCTTATGGTTTGCCTCTCTCTCTGTTTTTATCGTATTTTAATTTTCCTTCCCTTCCACTATGTTCATCTGCTTTGTTTCTTAAATTCCACATATGAGTGAAATCATATGGTATTTGTCTTTCTCTGACTGCCTTATTTCACTTAGCATAATACTGTCTAGTTCCATCTACATTGTTGCAAATGGCAAGATTTCATTCTTTTTGATGACTGGGTAATAGTCCATCATATAGTATATATATATATGTGGTATATATATGTATATATAGTATATATATATGGGGTGATATACCACATCATCTTTATCCATTCAGCTGTTGATGGGCTCTTTCCATATTTTGGCTATTGTGGACATTGTTGCTATGGGAATAGGAATTTTTTTTAATTGATGATATTCTTAAGGATTAGGGTAAGGTGTGTTGGGGTGCCTGGGTGGCTCAGTCAGTTAAGTGTCTGCCTTTGGCTCAGGTCATAATCCCGGGGTCCTGGGATTGAGTCCTACATTGGGCTCCCTGCTCAGTGGGGAGTCTGCTTCTTCCTCTACCCTTCCCCCGGCTTGTGATCTCTCTCTCTCTCTCAAAAATAAATAAGATTTTAAAAAATAAATAAAATCTTTTTTAAAAAAAGGATTAGGGTAGGTTTTTTCTCAAGGAATGATATGATTAAAATAATGTTTGGGGAATGTTTTTCTGTGCTTGAACCTAGCCAAAGTCCAAGAAGTGATGGGGAATATTTTTCTGAAAATCATATGGGATGGAGTGAAACAGGAGGAGGTTGGGAACTTAGGAGACTGAAAGTTCTTAAGGATCCAGGTCTTAATGAACAAGGATTGGGCTCAAAGAGCCATGGAAAAGGAGAGAATAAAATGTCGATTGAGGCTATATACCTTGATACTGTACCAGGTATGTAGGGTGCAGAGTATCTATAAACCTCCTTAAGTTTAAAGATGCAAGGTCTCTGTTCTTCACAAGCTTTCAATCCATGCAGGGTTCCTATATAATCAATTGCTACAGTGTAGTGTTTCATGATATGTTGTACTGGTGAAGTGTAGTAAGAACTGTGGGAAACAGATAAGAGCAATTAATGCTGTCAAGTGGGTTTCAGGTAGGGCTACAGAGGGGAGGTGCCATTTAAGCTGGGTGAAGGAGTCTTAGCAGAGAGAGAAAACAGTGGGAAGGGAAATGCACAGAGGCATTAATGCTAGGCTGGTTCAATACATAGCAAAAAGACCAGTGTGACAGGATATCTTCTCCTTGGGGGTATGTGTCAGTGATGGAGCTGGAAAAAATAGACTGGGACTAAATCATGGAGGATTCTAATACCATCTTCTGCTGCTCACTTTTCTCCCTTCTCATCTCTCTTACCAAAAACATGCATCTTTGTGTGTGTGTGTATGTGTGTGCATGTGCATGTGTGTACCTACGCATAACTCCAGAATTTCTTGATGTGATTGTACTTCAGCAAAGGAGAGGGAGTCCTGTGAGTGTCACAACACTGCAATCCTATCTGCCTCCACTCTTGGATTAAAGTTCTAATAATGTCTATGACTCCACATTTCTGGGAGAGCAATAGAGTGAGAGGGGTGATTTGCAGGCTGATCGGAGACCGTGTTTACAGTGAGGATTTCCATTCTTTGCGAGTTTTATAATTGAGAATTAACATGTTATGAGCAAACTTCTTTTGTGATCCTCCACTTTACTATATTAGCAACCTTATCAATATATTAGTTCAAAAATATTTGTATAACTTTGGCATCTACCTATCGTTTAACTCCTATTTAATATACACAGAGTATAAAGATTAGGGTATCTCTGGGTTCTCTGTGTCAACAGTCTAGCATCACAGACTTTGAAACCTTTCTGATAAAGGGAGTGGAAGTCACAATGGGTTAAGTCTGTGGGGTTTTGGAAAAGGACCCAGATTAGTACACAAGTGCCTTTGGGGAATGTTTTAAAAGCTTTGTTTCTTTGTAAGTTATGGGGTTTCCATCATAATAGTTCAGAGAAAGGAGGTCAGGAGGGAGTGGAGCAGCAAACATTCAGTGGAGAAGAAAGAGTGAAGACTGACTCATCATGTAGGGTTTGCGTGTGGGTGTGCCTGTAGAAGGGAGAAAGGGAGGAAGGGTTATGTAGGCAAAATATTTTCTTTAATCTCTGCAGAGTGGTCTTTGGGGAAGAGAATGCATAAGTGAATAACTGTGGCATGGTTGTTTATCTGTCATATACATGATACTATAAGTGAATCTCTAAAATCCTTTAAGTTTAAAGATGAAATAGGACTATTACATCCTGTTACCAGCTTTGACAGTTGCCCTAGTATTTCTTCCCATGATGGTGAAATTACAACTTTCACTTTCTATGATTGAATTAAATGTTCTCCTAAGAACTTCAGATAAATTCATAGTTATGCATTGTATTTTCCTACTTCTTTATCTTCCATTATGGTGTTCCTTTTACCCAAGGTCTCTTTTTTGGTTATGGATACAAGTAATTGCTACCTCTCTGTAAAGTTCCAGGTTAAATCCCCCTCCATCAGAACTTTACTGATCTCCTGGTCCACAACTACCTTACTTCTGAACTTGGAGTGTAACAGGTGCTTAATAAATAATTGATAGTTGTCTGATAGTTTTTGTTGTTGGTGGTGGTGTTAAATCCCACCTCCTTCTGACATTTACAATCATAAAAAACAATGGGCTTGTATTTAATATTTTTCTCATTTAACTGTTCTTTATGACACAAAGGATTTCATTTGGCCTAGAAACATAAAAGTAGAGACATATTGCCAATTAGTGAATATAACTTTCCCTCCAATGCAGGAATTCTCTCTACAGGTTCCTTGTTATATTACATCTCTACTTTTAGATAAGCCATTCAAATACTCTGAGCATAATCCATAAAATGGGAGTGATAATAGTATTTACCTTTATTAGTTAGGAAAAAGTTTGGATGTAAGTGACAGAAAACCTAAAATAGTAGTTGCTTAAACAACATAAAATTTCTTTTTCTTTCCCCCAAATCCAGGGAACAAGCACCCATGCTTCTATCTTATTTCTTTACTATGAAAGGTATCCATTCTTATGTTTACCTCATGGTCTAATATGGCTGCTTCAGCTCCAGTCATCATGCCTTCCCTCTGGCCAGCAGAAAGGAGAAAGGGGGAGGAGAAAGGCACACCTTTCTGTTCAAAGACTTCCCAGAAATAGCAAACCACTTCTGCTTATTTCTAATTAGTAATAACTTAGTGACATGACTTCATCTAGCTAATAGTGAGGCCGATAGAGGGATGGCCATATGCTTGGCTAAAATTCAGAGGTTCTATTACTGAGAAAAATGAGAACAGATTTTTGGGGACAATTAGTAGTTTCTGCCACCCTACTGATAATGTTATTATAAAGATTAAATGAGATATTATATACACTGTGCTTAGAACATGCCTGACACAAGATACATGTTCAATAAGTATGAGCCATTATTTTTATAATTAACCATTATAGACAGTATTCATTCACTCTAATATTTGTTCAACACCTATTGAACACCTGCTATGCTGAACACTGTGCCTCTCTCTATTTAAATCCCTGTATCAACAATGAGGAGAAGACTGCCATCCAAGATAGCTTCTCCTTTGTTAAACAGATCTAAAAGAGAATACTTTATTACAGTAATCCAAAGCATACCTCCCCAGTAATTCATTTGTTTTGGCCCTAATCCTACCTTTTGAAACAATATGTAACCAGCCTATTTCCTCATCTCAGTTCTTCAAATATATGAAGATGGCTTTTAAGCCTCCCACTTAGTTTTCGGGCTCTAACCAGGCATTTTATTAACTCATTTATCTAGCACACGGTTTGGTAAACTTTTTGTATAAAGGGCTAGGTGGTGAATATTTCTGGCTTTGTAGGCTGCATGGTTTCTGTCACAGTTTCTCAACTCTTATCATTGTAATGCAAAAGAAACCATAGACATTACATAAATGAATGGCCATGGCTGTGTTCCAATAAAATTTTATTTACAAAACCAGATAACAGGTCAAATTTGGACTTCTGTCTGTAGTTTGCTAGCCCCTGGTTTAGCCCAGATTCTGGAGTCAGGTTTCTTGGTTTTGAATCCTGACTCCACCATTCTCCAGCAGTGTGATCTTTGGCAAGCAACTTAGCTTCTCTGTGCTTTGGTTTCTAATCTGTCAAATGTGGATAATGATAGAACTGATCTGTATTAGTTCTCTCTTGCTGTGCAACAAATTACCTCAAAACAGTGTCTCAAAACAATAAACACTTCTTAACTCATATTTTCTATGGTTCAGGAATTTGGGAGCTGAGTGCTTCTGGTTCAGCCTTGCTCATGATGTTAGAATCAATATGTAGAATGTAGACCATGGCTGCAGTCATGTGAAGCCTTGACTGGTGTTGGAGAATCCCTTTCCAAGATGGCTTACACCAGTGGCTATTGGCAGGAGGCTTCGGTTCTTGCCACATGGAACTCTCCTTATGACATGGCAGCTGATTTCCCCCAGAGCAAACAAGAGGAAGAGCAAGGAGGAAACCCCAATGATTTTATGACCTTTTATGATCTACTCTCAGAAGTCATAAACTGTAACTTCCAACGTATTCTGTATGTTGGAAGGAAGTCACTGAGTACAGCAAGGGGAAGGCAGTTAGGCCCCAGCTTTTGAGAGGAGGAGTATCAGAGAATTCGTGGACATATTTTAAAACCATCATGCTATCTTGTAGGGTTGAATAAGAATTATATGAGTTAATAATTTCAAAGTGCTTAAAACAGGAGTTAAGCAGCACTTGCCTTGAATTACCTTCCTCCCATAGGTGAGAAAGGACACATTAACAGTCAGTCTGGAGGTTTTGGCTTTAAAAGTTACTCTAAATAATAGAGCAAAGATACTGAAACCAAGTTACTGCCATAAGCCATAAGCCATTAAAATTATCTATATAGTTCTTGACATGAAAAGCTATTCATGAATTGAATTTGTTAAAAAAAAAAAAAGCCAGTGTAAATCAGGATGTACAACATGATCAGGTGCTTGTGTAATTATATACATATACCTCTGTGTGTTGGTGCATAGGGAGCCTTCTGGAAGGAGTTTTCTCAAAGTATTAATAGTGGTTATCTCTGGATAGTGGGATTTATGTTAAGTTGAAAATTTTTTTTCTTTGTGTTTTTCTGCATTGTTTGAATTGTTTTACACTGAGCACATATCTTCAAAAATAAGAGAGGCATTTCCCCAAAGAAAATAAAAAAGAAACGAAGTTGGAAGGAGGATGTGAAAGGTGGAAGGGTTAGGTTGAACCAGGACCTTGCTGCTCTTTGTGGCCTTACTGACTCCCTGTGAACTATCTGATTGATAGGGTGTCCTCTGATTTTTCAAGGTAGTTCTGAAGACTGCATGTGCTGGGAGCAGGTGAGAGTTTGTGACTGCACTTGAGTGGCATATATGTAAGGGAAGAGTAGTTGCTACTTCTTTGGTACAAGAGGAAAAGGGAGAAACGAGGGGAAGAGGGACACCTGTGTGGCAAAGGGCAAAGATAGATCAAATCTGCTGTTGACAGCAGAGCATGAATGCTCATCCTTTGTCTTGGAAACGACAGCTTTACCTACAAAGGAATGGTATACTTGTGATGGGTACCCACAGTCTCATAGTGCCTTATATATCCTTGATAATTACACTTGCCACACTGGATTGAAATTTGTTCAATTCTCCCTCTCTCAATAGACTTGCAAGCAGGTCCTGGATATCTAGCCCATTTCACAGTTCCAAACATAGAACAGGGTTCAATAATTTGGAGAATAAAGATAAGCTGAATTATTTTTTTAATAATGCTTTTCATAAATTGAAAATTTTTATGTCCACCGACATTCACCTGAAAAATTTCTTATTCAAATAAAACAGGGAGGGACGTCTGGGTGGCTCAGTTGGTTAAGCGTCTGCCTTCGGCTCAGGTCATGATCTCAGAGTTCTGGGATTGAGCCCCGCATCAGGCTCCTTGCTCAGCAGGGAGCCTGCTTCTCCTCTGCCTGTTGCTCCCCCTGCTTTACTCTCTCTCTCTCTCTCTCCCAATTAAATAAATAAAATATTAAAAAAAAATAAAACAGAGGGAGTACACACACACAGTCACATTTGTCACATCTGTTCTTTGTTCATCTTTTCCCCTTTTTTGCCTTTTGATTCTTTGAAATTTTTTATGATTCTAATATTTTGACTTATTACCTATATCTTAAAGTGGTTGCATTGGGGCTTATAGTATACATCTTTAACTTATGACAGCCTGCCTTTAAGTAATATTATACCACTTCACGTAGAAAATAATCTTATAACAATATACTTCCATTTCTCTTCTCTTGACCTTGTGTTTTTATTGTCATATAGTTTTTTCTGCATTTGTTAGAACCCCATAATACATTGCTATTATTTTTGCTTCAAAAGATCAACTATCTTAAGTGATTTACAATAAGAAAATTTGTACTTACCCACATATTTAACATTTTCCATACTCTATTCTTTTACATCGATCCAAATTTCTATCTGGTATCATTTTCCTTCTGCCTAAAGGACTTCCTTTAACAGTTCTTATATGCAAGTTTGCTGGTGATGACTTCTTTCAGCTTTTATATGTCTAGAAAGTTTTTATTTTTGTTTACAAAAGATATTTTTGCTGAGTATAGAATTCTAAGTTGGCAGTATTTTTTCTTTTTTTTCCTTTTAAAGTATTAAAAGAAATAAAGTACTTTGGTACTTTAAAGATTTACTCCACTCTCATCTGGCTTGTATTGTTTCATATTTTATTTGTTCATCATGATAAGTGTACTCTTTAATCCTCATCCCCTATTTCACCCATCCCCCCACCCACCTCCCCATAGCTTGCATTGTTCCTCATTAGAAGCCTGCCACCATTCTTATCTTTGCTCCTCTCCACTTAATTTGTCTTCTTTCTCCAGTTTTTGTGGCCTTACTGAACTTTCAACTTTTTTTTTCTTTAAATCAGCCCTCTGTTGGGTTCAACCTGAGTTCCTCTTTCCTCCCCTGTAGCATAGCTCTCAAGCTGTAAGCTAGGGCATTTATAGGGCTCACCTCATTTGTTTTTTCTTTCTTATTTCAGGAATCACTATTCTGTGCTACCTCTTGTTCAATATCTAAAAACCATTATTTTGTAATTTTTTTTCTGATTTTTTCAGTTGTTTAAGATGGAGGGATATTTCTGGTCTCTGTTATTACTCTACTTCAGCTGGAAACAGAATTTCTGAAATACTAAATCAGAAAAACAAATACCTAAAACATTGAAAGTAGCTATCAATTGCAAAACTCCTTCCTCAAAATTGGTTCATATTTAGCATTAGCTTAGAATTATTATGAAGTTCATTTTAAAAAATTTATTTAGTGCCACAGCATTGACATCATGTCTTTTTCTTTCAGGAAACATTGAAACTGGATTTTTAAAATCATTAGTAAGTCAGTAATGGATCAGAATTTGCAGAATGCAATCCCGAGTAAAAATCTCCAAAAGAATTACTTCAAATAATAGAGGAAAGAAAGTTGAACTGCCACCTTAAAACCCTGGTCTAGAAAAACATATTGCAGACGACGGGAAGTGATAACTGGGGAAATTTATTTGGCTCTTAATGCACCTGAATCAAAGAAATTGTCACACTGTTTCTCAGAGGACTTGTATATCTAAGATTATTTTAATAATAAGTTGTTTTATAAGCATCTTGACATGATCACCAGAGAGGAGAAACAGCAATAGCTAAAACCTGTGTGTGCGTCAAGATGACGTCTGAAGAAATGGCAGCTTCTGTTCTCACACCTGTGACTCAGAGAAAAGTGACATCTACTCCATCGGCTGTAGATGAAAGTAGTGAAAAGGTCTCGGACATCAGTGTTCCAAAGGTACATAGTGTCAGGCAGAGCGGGCAGACTTCTACCATCCCATGGATGAACAAGCTTAAAGAAGAATCTTCTGGAAGCAACTTGCCCAAGATTCTCTCCATAGCAAGGGAGAAAACAGTGAGCGATGAGAACAGCAATGAAAAGTGCTGGGCAGAAAGCACACCAGTTTCTGTGAAAAACCTTAACATTAACCACAACAACATACTGACAAACCGCCAGGGCATCCTTCCTCAGAGCCAGTGTTATGACATGTGCACTTCTGTCATGGAGGAAGACCCATGTTTGGAAACTGGAATCCCATCCTCACTGGAAAGAAAGGCATTTCCTGGAATTCAACTGGAAATCGATCAACCTCGCATGGACATTAGCCCCTTAGGAAGTCAGTCAGCTGTTGTAGAGACTGGCCAGGCAGACCCTGACAGTAACACGGCAGCATTTCACTTTCATTATGAAGTTGAGAGAAGAGTGTCAGATGCTTTCTGTACCCTGTCAGGTAACTTGATTTTGGATGATTGTGGAAACTGTGTACCACTGCCTGGTGTTGGTGGGGAGCAAAAGAAAAATTATGTGGCATATACTTGTAAACTCATGGAATTGGCTGAAAACTGTGATAATAAGAATGGGCAGCTTCAGTGTGATCATTGTGACACCTTGGATGACTTGTGCTTTGAAGGTTCTTGCCAAAGGGCCAGTGTGGTATGTTCAAGTGACAGCTTTTGCAGGGAGGACTTAACTAACAGTCCACCTGCCAAGACCTTTCTGAGCCATTTTGAGGACTTCCCTGATAATTGTGAAGATGTAGAAGAAGATTTTTTTAAGAGCAAAAAGGAGAGGTCCACTTTGTTAGTGAGGAGATTTTGTAAAAATGACAGGGAAGTAAAGAAATCTGTGTATACCGGGACAAGGGCAATCATGAGAACTCTGCCTTCTGGTCACATTGGGCTGGGAGCTTACAGTTACATCGATCAGAAGAGAAGTGGTCTCTTATTGCCCAGTGGGAGAATTCTGGAAAGGCTGTCAGCGGTGGCGATTAGGCAGGACGGGAGCCAGTGCCTATCAGAAGCCCAGTGGTATCGGGTAAGAGTTAAAGTTTCATTTTTGACCACTTCTTTAAATTTGATCTTTGAAAATCCAATTTTCCATTGTTTTAATTCATGGAAAGTTTTAAGTTCTGTCAAATTGTGATTCTTAGGGGAAGCATTTTGTAGTTATTGGAAACCAGTAGACCTAACGTGATACTCCAATTGGTAGCTATCAAGATTGAGTTAACTTTGCAACGAGGTAAGTATATATGTAAAATACACATATATATGTCATCAGGAGTGCAGAAATTAGGGAGACTCCCTGGTTACTGTTTGTAGGATTATAAGACAGACTGCTGATAGTGGGAAAGCAGCTCCATTGACTGATTATCTAGTCGTGTCCTTTGGAGGTACATGCTTATGTCTTCCTTCTGCCATATTTTTAGGTTGCAGGGCCTAAAAGCACTTAAAATCTGGTTTCCTCCATTTTCCAACCAATGTTCCCAGTTTCTTCCCTTTTCATCTTTTGTGCCATGGACCCCTTTGGCAATTTGGTGACGCCTGTGGACTCAGAACAATGCTTTTAAATGCATCAAATGAAATACAAAGTGTTATAAAGGACACAGATTATGTGGCCATAGGTACACTTACCAAGATATTGTTTGAAATTGTGATATACAGCAGGGTAGGTGCTTCTTTATTAACACATTGGACAGTGGCATTCAGTGAGGCGATAACTACTGTAATTTCTAAGTAGTGAGGAATGTCAGTAGTGAACGGTTTCCCTGGGACTTCCCAGTTTAGCCCTGCAAATCCTACATCTAGGGAAACCCCCTCAGTCCTGAGCAGATGAGGGCAGTTGGTCACCCTAAATATAAATACTCTTTCACGGTTTTGACGATGACTGTAATATATGGAAATATCTGTGATTTCTATCAGTGACAAGATCATAGGTGCTGCTCCTACTACTGAGCCTTATTGCCTATATTCATAACTGAAGGACATGCCAAATGTCTAACTCTCACATTCCAGTGTTTCACAATTCCTTAAGACCTGGCCTTGTGAATAAATACCCAGTCTAGAAAAACATTCCTTTTATTGAAACATAATTGGTGTATTTTTACTGTCACCATCATCAGTCACAGGACCTGATACTTACTGTGCATTTTACACGTACTAGACATTGGGTCACATAATTTACATACTTGATTTCATGCAATCCTCTCAACTACCCTCTGATACTGGTATGATTATTAACCCCATTGTATTGCTAAGAAAACAGAGTCTCAGGGAAGTCATGTACCTTGTCCAAGGTCACTTAACTGCTAAGTGGTATAGCTAGGATTGAACAGAAGAATTATGTTCATTTCAGAGTCTGTTGATTGAGTAACCACACTCACTGATGCTTCTGGACTTGGCTGTGTTCAGTGCGGCAGTTCTAACCCTGGTTCTGTGTTAGAACCACAGTGTCCAGGCCCCACTCCTGACCCTCTGAATCAGAATCGCTAGGGTCGGGCTCAACATGAATGTTTTTTCAGAGATCTCCTGGGGATTCTATGATTCTGTGGAGTTGAGAACCGCTCTCCAGGAGCTTTAACTGAGCTCTTTGTTCTTTGGTCGGGACATTTAAGGAATATTTGCTCTCTCCTAAAGACCCTGACCCTGCTTGGGCTCTCAGGAGTGGCAGGGCTGAGCTGAAAGCCTGCCTGAAAAGGGATGACCCGCAGGCCCTTCTTTCTGTGCATTCAACCTACCATTCACCCAGCAAGTGTTCGCAGATTTGTTTTTGCCACCTCATCTGATTCCTCATAAAACCTGAGTCACAAGCAAGGTGATTTCAGCGACACACAGGCTCCCCAGCTCTTGAGACTGAATTTTGTCCATGCAGGGAGAAAGGACCTCATCACAGTAATGTGTCTTCCCAATTAAAAAGGCAGGGATTTAAAAAATTCATGCATACCTGAAGTTGAATGTTAAGAACGCAACAGAAATTTAAATGCAGCAAAGGAAATGGAAACCGATTGGTTGAGAACCGTTATCATAGGCCCCCCCCGCCCCCCCCACACACTTACACAGGCATGAGGGTCATTCGTCTGCTGTAAATAATTGCAGAATAATTTCTGGCATGACCATACTCACTCCTCTAATTTCTGGAGCACTGCCACTTCTCCTGAGAATGTTCATGAGTCCCAGGTCTAGAGTTCCAGTCTGCCCCTTTCTGTCAGTCAGAGGCCCTGGGATGGGTAATTTCCAGTGAAAAGGACCAAAGAGATGATGCAAATCATATCCTCCCTTCTTAGTCTTTGGAGGCTGGGAGAGGTTGCTACACCTCGGTCAGAGTGAACTCTAAGAAGTCCTCTCTCCTCTCTGACTGGGTTTCCAGGAGGCTGTGGGCATATTTATGAACCATTAAGATGAAGCTGGGGAAGGGGCTGACTGTCCTGTCCTTTCTGAAGGGAGAGTTCTGAAAGGGAGAGCCCTTTTTGAATAGTCAAACCATACCATGGCAGGAATGAATCAGTATTTTCTAAAGTATAGTATTCTTTCAGTGTCTCAGTTTTTAGTTTAGAGTCTGGTAGAAATCCTTCTCAAAGTTGCACAGATGAATTTTAGCCACTTCCCCCAACTCCTCTAAGTGGCTTCCTTCACCAGAACAATGCAGACCCTAATGCAATGCTCCTGTCCCTGACCATTTCACACATATCCATCCTGGTTCCCCAATCAGATTATAAGTTGATTAAGGGCAAGAAGTGGCCCTACCCTTTTTCTACTCTCTGAGATGCAAGCCTAATGCCAAGTATATAGAAAACAGGACAATGTCATCTTAGGAACATGGTCTCTGGAGTCAGTCAGCCTGAATTGAAAGTCAACTACTGTGAGTCCTCCATTTACTGCTGGTGTGACCTCCGGCAAGTTCTTTGACTTCTTTGTTTCTAATTACCTTATAAGTAAATTGGAGGTAATTGTATTATTAGGGGGTTAAATGGAATGGCCCTGTGAAGTTGACAGCACAGCATCTGGCAAGGAGTGGGAACCACTGTTCTCACTCTGGCAGTTTATCATATGCTTTGTCATGAACATGTCCCCACCTCCTTCTGCTTTTTTGGAGCTTCTCCCATAGGGGAGTTTATGGTGGTGTGAATTTGAATGTCTATCTCCCAGTCTATGATGTGGTAGCTTGTACAATGCTTCTGCACATTTGAAGAATGTGTTGTGTGTCCAATTAGTTCCTCTGCCTCCCATTAAAATTTTTTTCTTGTATGCCTTCGTCAGAATGACCCAATTAATTTATGTTTGCACAGCTGTGCAGAGAAGAATGGGAGACATTAATGAGGATTAATGCTTGCTGACTGACTAACCATATTGGTATCCTCCTCCCCTTGCATTGTGAGAAATGAAAACTCTACCCCTTATGCAGTTAGAGCCACGCTCCTCCTGCTCTCCTGCTCTCCATTTATTGGCTTCACAAGATGGCATATTTTGGCAAGTGGCTGAAGTCTCCAGGTTGAAAGTTTGTTAAGGGTGTTTTTCCTTTTAAAAAAATCCTCTCCCAGGGGCACCTGGGTGGCTCAGTTGTTAAGCATCTGCCTTCGGCTCAGGTCATGATCCCAGGGTCCTGGGATCGAGCCCCGCATCAGGCTCCCTGCTCAGCGGGAAGCCTGCTTCTCCCTCTCCCACTCTCCCTGCTTGTGTTCCCTCTCTCACTGTGTCTCTCTCTGTCAAATAAATAAATAAAATCTTTAAAAAAAAAAAATCCTCTCCCTGCCTGAATTTTGGGGGGAGTTTGGAGTACTCAGAGTTATTCTGAATATGAAGGACAAGAAGTTTCTGCCTGTCCTGGAATCATTCATGTCACCTGAGTTCCGTGTGCCTTGAAGGATGGAGCGTGGAGGAGGGGAGGGTGGCCGGGGCAGACAGGCCACGAGCTCCCATATCATCCCTTCATTTATGTCCCTGCCATGGTCTGCAGGAGGAGTCACTGTGTAAGAATATGTACGGCAAAATAGAAAACAATGAATTTATTGTTTAAAAAAATCAGACTAGAAAAACTGTAAATTAAGAAAGAAAATCAAACCAGCTTCTGTGTTGCTAGTTCTTACTCTTCTTTCTTCCTTCTAAAATATATCTTTCTTCTTCACATTGTATTCTACTCTTTAGCAGAGAGAATTAAATTTAGGAGGCAATGAAAAATTTTTGAGTGTTTAACATAAATACCTTTGTCAGTATATATGTCTTTGAGTCCATATTTTCTCTGCTAGATGTCAAGGCACCAACCAATAATAAATTCATCTTCCAAGTTGTAACTTTTAGGGATGATCAGATATCCATTGAGCCCTGCTGTCCAGTGTTGTAACAGATGACTGCTGAAATAGCAACATGTTTTATTTTCTCCTCTAGAAATTTGGTCTCCCTACAGGTTGGGTACAGTGTGGACCTTGAAACAATTAAAATTTCACAGGGTGTGCAGGCTAAGCTAAAAGCCTGAGCTCAGTGGCATGCCAGGCCTCCTCTTCCATTACTAAGGGTTATGTCAAGTTCATGACATGGGTATAGGACGATGCTGGCCCCTTCCTGCTGAGCACAGTGAAAGGGAATCCAGATCCCGGACGGACAGCCCCTGCACAGTTTAGTCACGTCTGGTGCATCAGTGGAAAATGTGACAGGCTGTCAGAGGCCGACCCTGATGATTGGACAACTTTCCCTTATTAACTGCATCAGGGCCGTTTAGGATAAATTTACTTCCGCATCTCTGTAGTTACACCAGCTCTTTGGCTAGGATTTGGCAAAAAAATGGAATGAAAATGAAAAATGCTGACCCTGGACACTAATTTAAGGTGAATATATTCATGGCAACTGTTATTAAGATGGTAGCCTTGGGACAGTATCAGCACTAGGATTTTTTTTTCCTTTTCCCCAGATGTCCTGCATAATAGGAATTAGCAGCTGGAAAGGCCTCATCCCTGGAAATGGGCCATGGTTAAAATGTGGTCTGAAAAGAATCGGAACCCATAGGCAAGGATAAGACCATCACATGGAGTCCTGATCTAATGCACACCCTGCATTTCTACACAAGCTGCCCATAGAATGACCTCCTGTAGTCATGAGTGATAATAGTGTCCCTCTCCCTTTGGTCCCCTCCCTGGGTGCTGATTCAAGTATAACTGTCCCCTTAGGGCTTATAGCCCTCTTGGAGTAGTGCGGAGGTTTCTTCCCCAGTGGCCACAGGATTCAGCATCAAGGACTGAAGCATCATTGGGTGTGAAGGGTGACCATCCCCTGACCCTTACATGACTAGACTAACTCATGGCTCAGTCAGGGCCCTCCCTGAAAAGCTGTTCTGACAGTGGTACTGGGTCATTTTCTGGTCTTGATGAGCCTTATGACACCAATATGGTGTTCCATCTATTGGTTATTTTTTCTAGCAGCTGGCCTGGATGCATATAGAGCCTCAGATTAAATATGGGTCCTGCAGAGCTCAGGCATCCAAATCCCTACCCTAACCAACATTCAGCCCTTGAGCCCATTCCCCTTCCCTGTCATTTAGGCCATCACCCCTCAAACGCTCAGTTTTCAGCAACCCAGAGACACCATCATCTTTCAAGGGTAAGGAGAACCCATACTTTGAATCCCAATAGCAGAGCTCTTTGGAGGCAAGGAGAACTTCTTTGATTTCTTCTGTTTTTAATAGATTTATTGAGATATGATTTATATACCATACAGTTCACCTATGTAAAATGCAAAATCCAATGTTTTTATATATTCACGGATATGTGCAACCATCACCACAATTTTAGAACATTTTCATCACCTCAGAAGGAAACCACATACCCACTAGCTATCACCCTCCAGCTATCACCCTCCATTCTCCTCATCCCATCTCCCCTCCCCCACCCAGAAGCATCCACTAATCTACTTTGTATATCTATAAATTTCCCTATGCTGGACCATCATATGAATGGACTCATATAGCATGCACACTTTGACTGGCTTCTTTCACTTAGCATAATACATTTTTAAATTTTAATGCCAGTGTAGTTAACATGACAATATTTTTAAGATTCAAGGTACATCTGTACTGTAGCATGTATAGGTACCTTTTTTTTTTTTTTTTTACCTCTGAAAAACACTCCATTGTATGAACATATAACATTTTATTTATCCATTCATCAGTTGTTGGACATCAGATTCTTTCCACTTTTTGTCTGTTACAAATAATGCTGCTATGGGGCGCCTGGGTGGCTCAGTTGGTTAAGCGACTGCCTTGGGCTCAGGTCATGATCCTGGAGTCCCGGGATCGAGTCCCACATCGGGCTCCCTGCTCGTCAGGGGGTCTGCTTCTCCCTCTGCCCTCTTCCCTCTCGTGCTCTCTGTCTCTCATTCTCTCCCTCTCAGATAAATAAATAAAATCTTTAAAAAAACAAAAAACAAAAAACAATGCTGCTATGAACATCCATGTGCAAGTGTTTGTGTGGACATATGTCTTCATTTCTCTTGGGTACATATCCAGGAGTGGAATTACTGAGTTATATAACTGTGTTTAACCTTTTGAAGAACTGCCAAACTGTTTTCCAAAGCAGCCGCAACTTTTTGCATTCCCACTAGCAATGTTTGAGTGTTCCAGTGTTTCTACATCCTGACCAACATTTCTTAGTGTCCGCCTTTTTGCTTATCGCCATCCTAGTTGATACGAGGTGATATCTCATTGTACTTTTGATTTGCATTTTCCTGATAGCTGATGATGTTGAGCATCTTTTCATATGCTTTTTGGCCATTTGTACATCTTTGGAGAAATGTCTATTCAAATCCTTTGCCTATTTTCAAATTTCTTTTATTATTGAGTTATTTACATTTCTGGATGTAAGTCCATTATCACATATATGATTTGCAATATATGTGTGTGTGTGTGTGTGTGTATAGGTATGAATGTGGATATAATGAATGCAAGTCAAGAAAGTAGCAAAGAAGGCTTATAATTTTAATGCACAGTGAAACTTGTTAAATATTTTCTTTGGACATTGATCTCATTCTCAGTCTTTTTCAAACTTACCCCACCAGCAACACGGTTAAGTCAAATTTTTTATCTTCCTTCTCCCCCAAATTCTTTCCAAACTCCATTCTGCATAGTTTCTCCCTCCTCTTCTGCCTAAGCTTGTATTATATAGGCCATTTTTCTTATTGTCTAAATTCTGTGCCCCAGAGCGGTGGTTGGGAACCAGATTGTCATCTGCAAACTTGTGCATTACATGGAAGGCATCCAAGGCAGGACTGGTTGAGGAGGTCACCACTTCAGGGTAATGTACTTCATTATGCACAAGTGGTGGGACCAGGCCTAGGCAGAGGCAAGCAAGGTGCCTGGGTGGCAACTTTTAAGGAGGCACTCAATCTCAGGGTTTCACAAGTGCCAACTGTCTACTTATCAGGGAGTACCTCCTTAAATTTTGAGCCCTCGGCAGCTCACTTGTCTCACCTTAGTCCTGGCCCTTGGTAGAAGATCTAAGAGAATCTGTGGTTTAGAAATGCCTGTCATCTTCTTAGCTCAGGAATGGCATTGACTAACCCCCCGTGCCCCCGCCCCGTATACATTCATGCAGATATTGTTAAAATACTAGGTAAGAATGGTTCCTCATTTTTAAAGCATTAAAAAAAAATCAAGAGAAGAATAATATTTCCTGACACATAAAAATTATATGGAATTGAAATTTCAGTGTTCACATATGAAGGTTATTGGAGCACAGCTGCATTCATTCCTTTTTTTTTTTTTTTCCCAAAGGTTTTATACAGCGAGAGAGGGAACACAAGCAAGGGGAGTGGGAGAGGGAGAGGGAGAGGGAGAAGCAGGCTTCCCGCCGAGCAGGGAGCCCGATGCGGGGCTCGATCTCAGGACTCTGGGATCGTGACCCGAGCCGAAGGCAGACGCTTAACGACTGAGCCACCCAGGCGCCCCTGCATTCATTCCTTTTAATACTCGTGTATTTTCTGTAGCTGCTTTCTCCTTGTAACAGCAGAGTTGAGGAGCTATAATTGAGACTACATGGCTTGGAAAGACTAAAATATATTTATTATATGGTTTAGAACATCCCTCTCCACCTGGCTAGTTTCTACCCGTCCTTTAGTCCTGAGCTAAGATTTCACATCCTCTTGGTGGTCTTCCCTGTAGGCCCCTCCGCCACCACAGACTCCAATCTAGAGTTTCACTGACAGTCAGCACTAATACATATTTCTTGAATGACTCCTTGAATTATAAATAAAGAAAGGCAGTTTCCACCCACTGCTGATGTCTCCTTCTCTCCTTCTCTCCTTCCCCAGACCCAGTTCAGGCTTATTAGCTGGCTTCTCCCTGACCATCAAAGCTTAGAAACACTTTCTCTGAGCAATACCTAGGACAGAATCAGAATTTTCCATTGATATTCAGAATGGTCTTTTTCAGTCCTGTGAACCTAGAGACCCATGCCTGTCACTTCCACAGACTTGGCCTGCAAGACAGAGAGGGGACATTTTTCCATCTCCTTGCCCCTGGCCCTCCATTTCAATTGGCTGCAAACACCCCTGGGAAAGTTTCCAACTGTTTTGTGTTTACAAGGGGGGCATCTGAGACTGCTGTTATCTACAATGGGCCAGAAAGGAAAGAAGCCCCCTCCTCTCAAGATCCAGGAGCTCTGTCCCTGTCCTTCAGAACCCCCAGTCCTTATAGGCAGAGATTTCCACCATGGCCCAGAGGGAAACTAGCTTCTGTTTC
This sequence comes from Mirounga angustirostris, assembly GCF_029215605.1. NCBI lineage: Eukaryota > Metazoa > Chordata > Mammalia > Carnivora > Phocidae > Mirounga > Mirounga angustirostris. The sequence goes on from NW_026991714.1 coordinate 122,162,718, forward strand.
TCAGTAGTGGTTGGGGATGGGGTTGGTGGTGAAGGGATAGGGGCAGCATGCTGTGTTGAGGAGATCATTCTTGAGTTTGGGAGGTATTTAGTCAGTTTCTTCAAGCCATCTGACCTCCAGTACTCTCAATAATAAACCTGAGCAGCCCCCTCTCACACACACCCCCCCAAAATAAGACCTAAGTATCAATTCCCGCTCTCCCATTAACTGGTTGTACGGCCTTAAGCAAGTCAATTTAGGACCTGAAATTTTTAGTTCCTTTGGGTATAAAACAAAGTGAGGGTATGGGCGCCTGTTTGTCTCAGTCAGTAAAGCGTTTGAGTCTTGATTTCAACTCAGGCCATGATCCTGGGTCATGGGATCCAGCCCCGCATCGGTCTCTGCGCTCAGCACAGAGTCTGCTGGAGAGTCTTTCTCTCCCTCTCCCTTGGTCCCTCCCCCTGCTCATGCTCTCTAAATAAATAAATAAATACTTAAAAAAAAAGCAAGGGCAGACTTGTATTCACTGACCGCTATGTGTCAGACATTGTTATATTATTTGCATATATTAGTACATTTTAAGTTACACGTTTCTTCTTAACTCTGAAAGCCCAACAGTCTGTGATTTTCCTGATTTAAGCCTTGACTCTTGATTTATGGTTGAGTAAATATTCTACCTCCCCCAGCAGTGCCTCCTGGAGATTTGATTTGGAGGGAACGTTGTCACTCTCCAGCATTTGCAGCAGTGGATGGGCACAGGAGAGTTGCTTCTTCATCAGTGGCTGAGCCCTGAGGTGCCTGTAGCAGTAAAACAGCAAGCACTTGGTGGGCTCTTACCGTGTGCCAGGCACTGTGCTTTCCAAACATGACCAAGGTCACACAGTGTGAGGACTCCAACCTGGGTTGGGCTGCCTGCCTCCAAAGCCCATACTCATAACCACTCCTCAGAGGTCCTCTGGAAGATTCTGATGTAACTCATCCCTATAACTTGGCAGAGGTTCTGTTCCCTTATTAAAGTGTGCAAATGTTGAGCTGGATGAGCCCTTAAGCTGTTTCTGTCTTCAAATGTGATCTGGGTGTGACCGTTGGATGAAATGGGAGACATGGGGAACAATACCAAATCTTAATGTGAGGGGTGTGTTGGCTATTGAAATGGCTAAGATTTATTTTTATGACTAAGCCTGCTAGGGGGAGGAAACCAAGCCTGAAGGTTTGAATTTTTTACTGAATTGCTGTAATTTAGAAGTACATTTAGAAGTAAGCAAGAACAAAGTCCAAAGCAAACTGCACACTTCTAACTCAGAATCTATAGCTTATTCATGATCATGCTAAAATGACCCAAACTGGTGGGAACATAATTTAGTATTTTTCCATTTTAAAGTTTTCTGTGATCTTCAAGGGTTCTGACCAACTGACCTGAGTATGAAAAACATTACTCAGGAACATTTCTTTCCATCGTCACACCATTAAAATGAAGTTTTCACCTCCTTCACAGGGTTATGAGGCTGGAGGAAAAAATGGGGCTGGTTGTATAGTCAGATGCTTGGCAAACATTATAAAATGTCCCTGCAATTGTAACTTTTCTCCTCTTACTCCAGGCTCTGAGGCTTCAACATGAGGTACCTGGGGGAAAAGGGGGATTCTGAAACTATTCTGGAGGCAGCAAAACAAAGCCGGAGTCAGCTGTTTCCTTTCTCAAATGCTGCAAGCATCCAGGGGAACCTGCTTACTGAAACTTGACCCTTTGCTTTCCCCATTGTTATGCTGGCCTAGTTTTCAAAACTTCATTTTCAGCTTGAGATTAGGTGACTTTTATCACCGACACCTACTTCATCTTATCCCTGTGTTTTAATAAAATAAGGAATCAATTTGTCTGTATACCGTGTTGAGTAGCCTAACTTCAGAAAATTTAGCACCAAATTATAAACAGTGACACTTTAATAGTGAGTGTGGATGGGTCTCGAGGGCCAGCATGTGGGAGTTTGGCAGTTGGAAATCCCCATGGCTTCAGTTTTTCCAGATTGTGTACCCTTCCATCAAATAGTAATTTCTTAGCCTTGAAAAACTCTTCTAGAACAAGGGGAATGTTCATTTGAGCTCTAAATAGGTGAATCCAAAACTTGTTTAGTAGCAAATTCATTATTTTTCTCTTTAATGGGGCCAAAGAAAATGGCCTCAGGCCCTGGATGGACCAGCAAGTTCTCCTTTTGATGGCCACATACCAAATAAGGGCACCGTAATGTGGGTATGACTCTGCCATGACTAATATTTTGTGAGGGTAATGCCATTATTGTGACAACCATATTTTCCAAATAAAAAGTTGAGAACTTTTTATTGAGAGGAGAGAGGGGCAGAATACTTGAAATTGAGACTGACTCAGGAAATCCAGAATGACTGGTCTTGGAGTTGCTGTTGATCACAGTATAAAGGAAAAAGAGTATGAGTGAATTAGAGCACATCTACTTTGTTGCTAGAAAAATCAGGGAGCTTCAAAATGAATGAGTTGGTAGTGGTAGTAAATGTGTTGTAAAGACAACACATTAGAAGCCCAGAACAGAATCCAGCAAATGTTTTTCTCAAAGTTTTTTGTTTTTCTGTATTTTTTCCAAGTGTTTGGTAGCTACTGTGTTTTGGAAGTATAAAGGTAGTAAAATGGATTTCTTTGAGACATTAGGATATGCTCAGTTAAATAAGGGTTGTCCCTTTCTAAGAAATCACCTTGAAAGGCAGACTCCGTTTTCCACTTGTGCCTCCATTATGCAAAAGGTCTTAATCCTTTGACCTTGGATTGACATTTTAGGAACAGTCCTTTCAAGCATCCTAGCTAATGCTGGTTTAGGTCAATGTTGATGTATGACTGTGAAGGATAGGGTTGGTTTTATTAGGGGTCCTATAAATAGACTGGAGGTGAAAGGGGGTATCTGGAAATGTTTTGAGCAAAAGTAAAATTGTAAGTTCTGCATACGACACAAACTAGAACACAAACTTACTCATTGCTTCACGGTCTCACTCGGTGTCAAGGGATGGTTCAGAGGTACCCATAAACCCATGATGCCCCTTTGGTTTGGACTCAGCCTCATGGGCACGAAGCTCATGCCAGAGGTGAGATTGAAATTTAGCTCCATCTCCCCAGCCCTTTTTGGCCAGGTGCCCTGGTATAGATCACACCATGCCCAACCATACAAGGTGATCCTGGGGAGTTCCACGTGGAAGACAATCAGAAGAGCTACTGAAGACCAAAGCTACTATTGGATTTTTTCTTGGATTCATGTATAATGAATCTCTTGGATTCATATATAATGTGCTCAGCACAGGGGAGTCCATTAAGTTCCAGTGGTCTGAAAGATAAATAGTGTGAATGCTTTTTTAGGTAAATATAAACTGTTTGGTAACTTCATGAACTACAGAATTCTCGAGCTGGAAGGCTCATATTCTATAACCTTATTCACTCCCTCATTTTATGGATAAAGTAGCCAAGTCCTTACACGGTGGAAATTACTTGACCAGATTCACATAGCTAATGATGGAAGACACAGAACTAGAATCTGGATCCTCATCTCTCAAATAAGATAAAAATATATGATACAGCCTTTCACAAAGTAAGGGCTCTTATTAATGTCAGCTGATTCTGAACCCCAATGCCTTTGGGGTTCCTGGGAGACATGGATTCCTGGTATGGCACCTGCCCTAGCAGAGTTCATGGTGAATGGTGGAGGCCGACGTGCCTGTGCTGTCTTCCATTTGTTCCACGGTTTTCCCAGATTGTAAATGACCATGGTTGGTGCATAGTTTATCAGCTTTTTTCTGTGTTCTCTGGTCCATTCCAGTTTTCACAGCTTATCCTATCTTCAGTTCTTTAAGGAGCTGGCTCATCTTGTTGCAATAACATTGTCAATTCTTTAAGTACTCCGAAGTGCCCTTTAAATTTGAATGTAGCCAAGTTTTGTTGAGTTCATTTCTCCCCTTAGTCTAGTTTCTTTCCATCCTTCACTTGGCAGGTAGCTCCCTCTGGTTAATGACCAGTTCTTCAAAGCACACAGAGCGGCCGTGGGATCCCTCCCAGTCTCTCAGGAGGATATTTTCCCGTGTTCTTTTTCTCTTATTTATGGGAAGCAGAGCCAGTGAGAGACACTGAGCCCAGCAGGAGGGGCCAGACCAGCCCAAGGAATTGAGCCAGCAATCCCAGGCTCATAAAACATTAGCAGTGGAAGGGCTTTGGAGACTGTCAAGTCCAACTCTTCATTTTACAGAGAAGGAAACTGAGGCTCAAAGGAAGGCAGTGACTTTGCCCAGGTCTGCTCAGGCATCAGTTTCACAGCCAGACCTGGAGTCTGGGTTGCTCTCAAGCCAACTCTCCTGCCCTGTGACAGATGCCAAATACTATTTCTGACCCATAGGCGAGGAGCTGAATTGATTGTCTTATAACAGTTAAGTTATTCAAGGTATAAGCCTCCATAGTGGTTAAGTGAGCTTGGGAGCCAGATTGCCTATGTTCACATCTGACTGTACTTAATCACGTTGTGACCTTATGAAAGTTACTTAACTTCTCTGTGCTTCTATTTCCTTACCTCTAAAGTGGGGATAATAATTTAACTTACTTCTTGGGATTGGTAGAAAGATTAATAGGTGGTTATATGTTAAATGTTAACATATGTTAACAAAAATGTTTTAATTTTAAAGCATTTAGAACAGTACTTGGCACTGATGTTATTTTCACTTTGATTCTATTTTTTTAAAGATTTTATTTATTTATTTGACAGAAAGAGAGAGAGCACAGTGGGCAGAGCATCAGGCAGAGGGAGAGGAGAAGCAGGCTCCCGCTGAGCAGGGAGCCCGACGCAGGGCTCGATCCCAGGACCCTGGGATCATGACCTGAGTCGAAGGCAGCCGCTTAACCCACTGAGCCACTCAGGTGCCCCTTCTTTTTGATTCTTAAGCCTTAACCAAAATTCTGTATTATCTCCCTATAAATACAAAGTTTTCTCTAGCAACCCTGATGGAATAACTCTAAATTGTGGGATATAGTCTCCAAGTGCTGTTAAGAGTGGCAGGAGGGTTTGTGTAGTCTGAGAAGGCTTCCTGGAGGAGGTGGGATATCATTTGAGTTCTGTCAGGAGTTAGGATTCTTCTGTATGCAGTGGGCAAAGTGTTCCATCATAAAAAAATTGACCACCTGTCTCCCTTGCAGAAGTCCACCTTTGGTTTACTCCAAATGTAATGTTGATTTCAGAGGCCTTCTGCCATCTTGACTTAGCCATTTTTCCCAAAGGAAATTGCTTCATATAAAATTTAAAGTGACATAATTTCTCTCAATACAATAGGAATTTTCCTGTTTTATTTTCAAAGCACCTTTTGTGAAAATTGCCTTCTATACTTTGCAAAAGGTTGTTGGCAACATCTGTTGATGTAAAGCAAAAAGGACTGCTTTGTTTGTTTGTTCATTTGGCTTTTAGTAATGAAATAAGCACCCATCTAACTTACCATCTAAAACTAAAGCTAGGAAAACCCTACATCTAGCCTATGAGTCCCCTCTCTTGGCTCTGCCAACCTCAGGCTGTCCAGGCACCATCACCTGAATCCTGTTTCCATCATTCCCTTACTTTCTTTTGTATGCAATGTTGTTGCAGCTACATGTATGCTTAAGAACTATATATTAGGGGCGCCTGGGTGGCTCAGTCGGTTGAGCGACTGCCTTCGGCTCAGGTCATGATCCCGGAGTCCTGGGATCGAGCCCCACATCGGGCTCCCAGCTCAGCGGGGAGCCTGCTTCTCCCTCTGACTCTCCCCCCTCTCATGCTGTTTCTCTCTCACTCGCTCTCAAATAAATAAATAAATAAATAAATAAATAAATAAATAAATAAATAAAATCTTAAAAAAAAAAGACATCAGATTCAGGCCTGCTGTAACTAACAGCAGGTTAAAGGGTTTAAAAAAAAAAAACTATATATTAATACTAAATGCCACCACATCTTATACTTTAAAATAGTTAATTAGCATATTTTTTTTAAAGATTTCATTTATTTATTTGAGTGAGAGAGAATGAGAGCTAGCACGAGAGGGAAGAGGGTCAGAGGGAGAAGCAGACTCCCCACTGAGCAGGGAGCCCGATGTGGGACTCGATCCCAGGACTCCAGGATCATGACCTGAGCCGAAGGCAGTCGTTTAACCAACTGAGCCACCCAGGCGCCCCTAAAATAGTTAATTAGTTGTATGTCACATGATCTTCACCTTAATATAAAAAAAACTATGCATTTTTTAAAAAACAAAACAAGCAATCATGGGGGGAAAAGAGAGAGGCAAACCAAAAAAAGACTCTTAACTATAGAGAACAAATTGATGGTTAGCAGAGGGGAAGGTGGGTGGGGGGTGGATGAAGTAGGTGATGGGGATTAAGGAGTGCATTTGTTGTGATGAGCACCAGGTGTTGTATGGAAGTGTTGAATCACTTTATTGTACACCTGAAACTAATATTACACTGTATGTTAACTAACTGGAATTTAAATAAAAACTAAACTAAAATAAAATTTTTTTAAAAATTAAAAAATAACAAAACTATGCATTTTAGTTTTAGTTGTTTTGAACTTTTCATAAAGGCATAGTATGTGTAAGTTTTTTACTTTTTATGCAATATTATATTTCGCAAGTTTTATTTATACTGTTGTATGTTGTTTTAGATTGTTTTGATTCCTGTATAATAGTCCTCTGTGTAAATATAGCATAGCTTCCTCATGCATTCTCCAGTTGATACACATTTAGATTGTTTTAGGTTTGTACTATTTTAAACAGTCCTTCCATGACTGTTTTTGTCTATGTTACCTGTTATACATGTCCAAAATTTTCTCTTGGAAATATACCGAGGAGTAGAATTGCTGAAACATGGGGTATGTGAATATTCAATTTGGAAGATAGTGGTAAACTATTTCCTAAAGTGGCTGCACCAATTTAGACTATATGCCCTGCCCCCCCCCACACCCCCTTGATGTATAAAAGATTCTCTGAATCTGCATCCTCTCTAATACTTGATATATTCCACCTTATTTTTGCACAGCCAAGCAGGTTTAAAAACATATCTCTGGGGTTAATTTGGCATTTTCCTGATCACTAGTAATGTTAATCATATCTTTACATTGTCATTGTTTTTTTGTTTGTTTGTTTGTGTTTTTTTTTAAAGTAGACTCCACACCTAGCATGGAGCCCAACATGGGGCTTGAACTCACGACCCTAGATCGAGAACTGAGCTGAGGTCAAGAATCAGACACTTAATCAACTGAGCTACCCAGGCACCCCATCATTGTTTCTTTTTCTATGAAATGCTTTAGATCTTTTGCCCATTTTCTGTTGGGTTACTTGTGCTTCTGATAGATTTGTAGTTCTTTATATATTCTTGATATCTGTTTTTGTTTGTATTGCTGATATTTTTTCCCAGTTTTAAATTTTTTTTGTAAAATTAATTTTGATAAAATTTTTAATTTTAATAGTCAAATTTATTGAAGTTTTATGGTCAGTGCCTTTTGTTTTTAAGAAACTTTTCTCTAGGGCGCCTGGGTGGCTCAGTTGGTTAAGCGACTGCCTTCGGCTCAGGTCATGGTCCTGGAGTCCCTGGATCAAGTCCCGCATCGGGCTCCCTGCTCGGCAGGGAGTCTGCTTCTCCCTCTGACCCTAACCCCTCTCATGTGCTCTCTCTCATTCTCTCTCTCTCAAATAAATAAATAAAATCTTAAAAAAAAAAGAAAGAAAAACTTTTCTCTACCTGTAGTCTAAAAGATATTCATTTGTATTTTCTACTAGGTTTTTGTTTTGTTTTGTTTTGTTTTGACAATTTAATTCCCTAGTCTGTTTAAATCCTTGATTTTGTATGTGGTGTGAGGCAGAGATCTCACTTTAATCTGTTTTCATATCAATATCCATTTCCAGCTCTAATCTGACATGTCTCTCTTGTATATCAAAGTTCCATATGTGCATCTGTCTTCTCTCAGCTCCTAACCTAGTTCTTCGGTTAGTTTATCCATCACTGTGCTAATAACTTTAGGATGTATAACAGCTTCTTTTCAGAATCCTTACTATTCTTGGCCCTTTACTCTTTGCTATCATGATGATGATGGTGGTGATGATGATGACGGATGACTGTAGCATCACAAGCTTACAGAGAAATATGCAAACAATACAAAGTGAAACACAGTGATGTAATTGGTACCAAAATCAGTAAATGGAACGTTAGCACCCTAGAAGTCTTCCTTGTATCCTCCTCCATTCTCTCTCTCTCTGTCCCCCCAAAGTAACCAGTCTTGTCTTCTAATGGGATACATTCATTTGGCCTATTTTTGAACTTCATATAAATGAATTCATAGTAGGTACTATTTTGTATGTTTTCTTCCCCCAGCATTATATCTGTGAAATTCATCCATGCAGTCATAGTTTGTGCATTCTCATTGCTACTTACTATTCCATTCCATTTCATGAATATCCTACTCTTTATCCACTCTCCTGTTAAGCGTCATTTGAGTTGTTCCCAGTTTGAAGCTATTATGAATAGTACTATTCTCTTCCCTGCCAGCCTCCAAGCCCTTGCCTGGGTTGATTCCATCTTCCTGTCATTCTTCCATTCCCTCCACTACTTAAGACCCTGGCCATTTTACAAAATCTTGCTAAGTATTGCCCATCCCTTTTGTGAATCTTTCATAGACCATTCCAGTATACCAAGTTATTCTCTGTCAGGGCATCTAACTTTGTAGCCCATGAGTTGAACACTAAGTGCAATACCTGGAAGGTTTTTTGCAAAAGAGGAAGAAGGAGGAGGAGGAGGGGAAGGATGAGGTGGAGGAGGAGGAGAAGAAAAAGGAAAGTTTTACAAAGCAATTAGTATCTAGCAGATAGGAACTAATTGGGTCTAACTACTTGCCAAGGAGGAATTTGAAAAATTTTTCCTAAACATGTAAACATTGAGTTCACTTGTAGTTGTATACAAGGAAAGGATGGAGTAAAAGGCTTCCAAGAGTTTGTGTAAGTCAAAGAGATAATTGGTATAGCCAATTTCCATTTCATCCTTCTTCAGAAGAAAGCGTAGGCCAGGTTCATAGCATGATGTAATGGAGAAAATGACCAAGGTTGTTAATGACTTATATGCTTCTACCCTTAACTATTGCCAGTTTATGGGATAGGATACTTAGAAGAAGTTGAAACAGATTATTAATATTTAGTTGACTTTAATGCTGTCAGATGGCTAGGTAATGGAAACTTGTTGAAAAGATTTCCTCAACTACTTTTTCAGATTAGGGACTTTGGGGAACAAAAGGCTCTGTGAATTAGTAGTGGCTTGAAATGCATCATTTTCTTACTAATGGGACAAGGATCTGACTACATTTAATTAGAATATGCAAAACAAAATCCAAACCAAACAAAAATAATGTAATGCTGATTTGTTCAAAGTAAGGATGCTCACACTCAAATTGGACATGGCATTTGAACATTCTTACATTCATTCATTTATTCAACAACTATTTATCAAGCACCTGTTACTATGTGCAAGCTATTGTTAAGGAGCTAGAGAAACAGTGAACAAAACAGAAACATCTCTGCACTGTTGAAGTGTGTTAGTTGGGACATAGGTTCTCTGTCTTTAACAGTGACCAAAAATAAAAGTGAATTAAGTAAAATAGACGTATTTTTTTTATCACTTAAGAATGATCTGTAGTTATTTAGAAATTTTATCCTACAACATCACCCAGGGACCCAGGCTCCTTCTGGTATAGTTCCCTTATCCACATGGTCCAGATGGCTCAATATTGCATCCATGTTCTCAATGGCAGGAAGAAGAAAAGGAGGAAAAAATGTCATGCCTATTCCTTTTAGAGGACACACCCCAGAAGTTGTCCACATCACTTTCTAAAGCATTCCATTGGCCGGAATTTTGTTACATGGTCACTACCTAGCTCCAAGGGAAACTGGAAAATAGAGTCTGACTCTGAAAGATCATAGACAGATTAATTCAAGGGTGTTATGTCTATGGGAGAATATATACTGGAGGAATAGTAGTCTCTGCTACATTCTAGTACAGGGAAAAACACATTAGACAAAAACAAATATAGTCAGATGATGCTATATGATAAATAAAGCAACGTATGGATATAGAGGATAAGGGAGAAGAAAAGAGATGCTAATATGTAATTCTCACATTTCTAAATGTTTCTAAGCTCACGGATTTACAAAGTTACTTAGAAGAAATTGAAATCATAATTGCAGTAGAGAATCACAGTTTTTCATGAGTAAGAATCATGCTTTAAGATTTTGCCAGCTGCCTTGGCATATCCGGGTAATCAAACTTCTGCTCCATCATTGTAGCTCATTGTAAAAGAACCTGATCCATCCGAAAAACAACTATGTTCATCAGAAGGATATGTCATTCCATAAATCTTGGAGATGGCATATGCATCCCAGAACAAGCCAGAAATCTCTGATTGTGTGGTCAAACACTGGGCAGTGCTAGAGATCAGTGGGCATTATGAAAGTATATTCTTTATCATGAGACCACTAAAATGAAACTTAAAGCCACCATTAGTAAAATAAACCTGGATAGAGAAATTGAAATGTGCTGGGACTGAATGGAGTCCATAGTGCTTGAAGATCTCTCAGCATGTCAAACATCATTATTCTCATCAACATGACAAAAATTGAACAGTGACAAGCAAACCACCTGTCACTAGTAGGCTTATGGTCATCTGACTCACTTCATGAATGCCTTTGTTTATATTTTTATATATTATCTCCTTGACTAAGGCATTAAATTAAAAAAAAAGGTAATACACATTTCTTGTAAAGAAAAAATGGTGTGTAAAATCTTAAAAGCGATGGATTCTTCCTTCCCCAATCTCCCCCACCCCTATTTTACCCCCAAATTAACAGTTTGTTGGTTCTGGCTCCAGACCTTTTCCTACGAATTCTATATAGATTTTAAGCTTCTTGTTTAACTCTGTAACTTTTTCTACCTGGAAGAGTGCTTTGCACAGAACAGGTTCTCTGTACATATTGATTGATTTGATAAGTGATTGATTAAATAGAGTTCAGGAGGGAAAATGCCCAAATGGAAATCTAGAGACTTGTGGGAAACCAAGAGCAATATTTTCAAAGTTGCCTTTGACAAGAAATATTGCTAATAACCTTTTAAGGAACTCTCTGAGTGCTATTTTTCTACTCCCTCCTTCCCCCTTAGCACAAAATCATGAAGACATCATAAACAAAAGCTTGAGAGAAGCTATGTGTGATTCCCTCTCCCACATCCTGCCTCTTAGTGAAGAGTGTGTGGAAGGAGGAGGTGGGCACGACGGGAGAGGGGCCCTAGCAGAAGATAAATCTCTAACTCTGTACCGGCTGACTCTAAAATTTGCTGTGGGGTGTTTTTATTGGTAATCTCTTTTACAGATGTTTTCAGAGAAAGTTGAAATTATGCTGGTAAAAACACATCTAGACTCCACATTGCAATTTAAACATATTGTATTTTATGTCCTCAAGCAAAAGGGCTGGGAACTCTTCTTTTTTTTTCTTTTCGTTTCCTCCCTCTCTCTTTCTCTTTTTAATTAAAAAAGGAAATGGACCAAAGAAAGTCCAAAGAGTCTTTTCCTATCTGGACTGAAAAATTAGTTATTGCTTTGGGAATAAAGGTAGTGAGCATGATGTCTCATTTCTAGTTAACCAGTAGTTGCCTTTAAATATAAAAAACAATGACTTTGGAAGACTAAAAAATATATAGTTTTAAGGTGTGATTCATATTATTTCCCCAAGGTTTCATTTTTATTTTATTATCCTCCAACTCCATGGCTAAACGTTTATTTGGCACTTGCAAACTGAAAAAGTCTGGGCTGCAATAAGCCATTTGCTGTATCTGATTAATTGCCATGGATATGCCTTTCATTCCTCCCAGTGAACCTCAAGTGTACTGTCTTGAGGAGTGCTTTCCGAAGGGAAAACTTTTGGAAGGCCCTCCATTTCTCTGAGTTTTCATAATAGTGGAATGTGTTACACAGGCAGCCGAGTGAGCAGTTAAGAGCAAGGCTCTGGAAGCAGGCCCTGTTCCACCGTTAACTCACAGTGGAGCCTTCAGCAATTTACTTGACTTAGTTTGTCTCACCTGTAAAATGAGAATAATGGAAATAACACCTAATTCAGAGAGTCATGAGGTTGGATATCTGAAAAAGCACTAAACATAGCATGTGGTAATTGTCCCAACAGATTTCAGTGGCTGCTATTGTGATTATGACCTCTCTTTCTGACTGTCACTGCTACTCCTAATGGACTGTGAAGCCCCGTGGTAGAGGAATATGCTGTTTCTGAGGAAGTAGTGTGCACATTACTGGCATCTTACCTAGCACATGTGACATTTTTACCCTGTTAAATAGGAGTCATTTATAGCCTATTGCTGATCCTAGATTGTAGCCCTCCTGACCCACTCCTATGTACTAGCTTTTGCATTGCATCTATCAGTAGACCCTCAGGATGGCTTGCATTGAGCAGGTCCTCAAGAAGGATCTTCCTTCCTTCCTTCCTTCCTTCCTTCCTTCCTTCCTTCCTTCCTTCCTTTTTGAGAGGGAGAGAGAGTGTGTGGGGGGTGAGGAGCAGAGGGAGAGGGAAAGAGAGAATCTTAAGCAGGCTCCACACCCAGCATGGAGCCCAATGCAGGGCTCAGTCTCACAACCCTGAGATCATGACCTGAGCAGAAATCAAAAGTTGGACACATAACTGACTGAGCCACCTAGGCACCCCTCAAGAAGAGTTTCTTGAATTGCACTGGGAAATTCTAGGTGGAAGCTGGGCTCCAGCCTGCACCAGAGTAAAGGCTCTGTCTTAGAAATATCCTCACAACTGTTGAATGAAGGCCGGGGATAGGGCTTTAGGATTTCACATTCCAACCCGGAACTGGGGCTGCCAAGGTGCTAGTCACCATAGTAAGAGCCAGCCTTCCAGTCTCTGAGTAAAGTTGAAAAGTAGAGCAGATTTGGAAAGCAGAAGTTTGTCTCTTTTACAGGATGGCCAGATTTCTTTCTTTCTTTCTTTCTTTCTTTCTTTCTTTCTTTCTTTCTTTCTTTCTTTCTTTCTTTCTTTCTTTCAGTAAATACTTTTAATTCAAAAAAGTAAATGGACAGAACTTGAGATTCAGATTTATAAGTTGCCATAATCCAGGTTGAAGAAACAGGCAGTAGGAGTGTCCATACAAATGATCAAATCATCAAGGGAAAAATGCAAGTCTGAGAGTCTCAGGATATAATTAAGAAAGTCTTACAACATGAGGGGTGGGAATGGTCACCTCCACAGACTTCAACTGTAGATGATGTCAACCTTGCTGACCTTTCCAGCCAACAAGGATGCAATCAAATCTAAGTAAAATGAAAAAATGCAAAATCTCTGTCCAGTCTATAAATGAAGAGGTGGCAGATCCTCCCTGCTAACCCTGGGCTCCAGGAAGCGTTTGGGGAGAAAGAGACCATGCTAAATCCAACAAATTGTTCCTTCCCTTCTGCTGGCCAGTGCTCCTTCCCCCAACTCATCTCCACTACATCTTTGATTTCCTTCTTCCCCTCAGATCTCTGCTTTTCTGGGATTTCAGTTAACAACTCCAGATGTCCTCAGAGAGGAGTTAATATGGTGAAATAGTAGGGGGACCCTGAGCTTGCCTCATCCCTCCAACACAGCTAGATCAACATCCAGCTATTTTGAACAACTAGGAATGCGATCCGAGGACTAAGAAAACAGTCTGCGTAGTTTAAAGGAGAGAACATGGCAGATGTGAGGCTTATCTTAACAAATCAAAGCACACCTAGTTAAAGGTCCAAACACTCCCCACTACAAACAAGGAGGACCTCTGTAGAGGACAGAGCAGTGGGAAAGAGCAGCCAAAACACAACAGCGGAGTGTACAGAGCATACACCAGAAACACTTCCTAAATTTTTTGTTGTTGTTTTTTCTTTTTCTTCTTTTCTGGACAAAATGATGAGACAGAGAAATTCACCCCAAAAGAAAGAACAGGAGGTAGTACTCACAGGCAGGGATTTAATCAATACAGATATAAGTAAGATGTCTGAACTAGAATTTTAAAAAACGGTTATAAAGATACTAGCTGGGCTTGAAAAAAGCATGGAAGACACTAGAGAATCCCTTATTGTAGAGATTAAAATCTAGTCAGGCTGAAATTAATAATGCTAAAACTGGGATGCAGTCCCAAGTGGAGGCCATAAAAATGAAGATGAATGAAGCAGAAGAGTAAATCAGTGATATAGAAGATAAAACTATGGGGGGGGGAAATGAAGCTGAAAAAAGGGAAAGAAAACTATTAGATCATGAAGGTAGACTTAGGGAACTGAGTGGTTCTGTAAAGTGCAATAATATCCAAATTATAGGAGTCCCAGAAGAAGAGTGGGAACAAGGGCAGAAGGTTTCTTTGACAAAATTATAGCCGAGAACTTCCCTAATCTGGGGAAGGAAACAGGAATTCAAGTCCAAGAGGCAGAGAGAACTCTCTTCAAAATCAACAAAAATAGATCAACACCTGGACATGTTATAGTGAAACTTGCAAATTACAAAGATAAAGAGAAAATCCCAAAAGCCGCTTGGGACAAGAGGCCCTTAACCTACAAGGGTAGACACATAAGGCTGGCAGCAGACCTGTCCACAGAGACCTGGCAGGCCAGAAAGGACTGGCATGATACATTCAACGTGCTAAATGGGAAAAATATGCAGACAAGAATACTTTATCCAGCAAGGCTGTCATTCAGAATAGAAGGAGAGATAAAGAGTTTCCAGGACAAACAAAAACTAAAGGAATTTGTGAACACTAAACCAGCCCTGCAAGAAATATTAAAGGGGACCCTTTGATGGAGAGAGAGACCAAAAAGGAACAAAACCCAGAAAGGAACAGAGACAAATCTACAGGCAATACAATGGCACTAAATTTCTATCTTTCAGTAATTACTCTGAAAGTAAGTGGACTAAATGCTCCAATCAAAAGACATAAAGTATCAGAATGGATAAAAAAACAAGACCATTGATATGCTGCTTACAAGAGACTCATTTTAGACCCAAAGACACCTGCAGATTGAAAGTGAGGACATGGAGACCATTTATCATGCTAATTGACATCAAAAGAAAGCTGGAGTAGCCATCCTTATATCATACAAACTAGATTTTAAACCAAAAACTGTAATAAGAGATGAAGAAGGACACTATTATAATAAAAGGGTCTATCCAACAAGAAGATCTAACAATTATAAATATTTATGCCCCTAACGTGGGAGCAGCCAAATATATAAATCAATAACAAAATTAAAGAACTCATTGATAATAATACAATAATAGTAGGGGACTTTAACACCCCACTCACAGCAATGAACAAATCATCTAAGCAGAAGATCAACAAGGAAACAAGGGCTTTGAATGATACACTGGACCAGATGGACTTCACAGATATACTCAGAGCATTTCATCCTAAAGCAGAATACACATTCTTTTCAAGTGCACATGTAAATTCTCCAGAATAGGTCACATACTGGGTCACAAATCAGGTTTCAACCAGTACAAAAAGGTTGAGATCATACCATGCATATTTTCAGACCACAGTGCTATGAAGCTTGAAGTCAACCACAAGAAATTTGGAATGACCACAAATACATGAGGTTAAATAACATCCTACTAAAGAATGAATGGGCCAACCAGGAAATTAAAGAAGAATTAAAAAAATACATTGAAGCAAATGAAAATGAAAACAGAACAGTTAAAAACCTTTGGGATGCAGCAGAGGTGGTCCTAAGAGGGAAGTATACAGCAATACAGGCTTTCCTCAAGAAGGAATAAAAGTCTCAAATACACAACCTAACCTTATATCTAAAGGAGCTGGAAAAAGAACAGCAAATAAAGCCTAAATCCAGCAGAAGAGAAAATAAAGATTAGAACAGAAATCAATGATATAGAAATTTAAAACAACAACAACAAAACAGTAGAACAGAGCAACGAAAGTAGGAGCTGGTTCTTTGAAAGGATTAATAAGATTGATAAACCCCTAGCCAGATTTACCAAAAAGAAAAGAGAAAGGACCCAAATAAATAAAATCATGAATGAAAGAGGAGATATCACAATTAACACTGAAGAAATACAATTATATGAGAATATTATGAGCAATTATATGCCAACAAATTAGGTAATCTGGAAGAAATGGATAAATTCCTAGAAACATATCAATGACCAAAACTGAAACAGGAAGAAATAGAAAACCTGAACAGACCCATAACCAACAAAGAAATTGAATCAGTCACCAAAAATCTCCCAACAAACAAGAGTCCAGGGCCAGATGGCTTCCCAGGGGAATTCTACCAAACATTTAAAGAAGAATTAATACCTATTCTTCTGAAACTGTTCCAAAAAATAGAAATGGAAGGAAAACTTCCAAACTCATTTTATGAGGCCAGCATTACCTTGATCCTGAAACCAAAGACCCCACCAAAAAGAAGGATTACAAACCAATATCCCTGATGAACATGGATGCAAAAATTCTCACCAAGATACTAGCCAGTAGGATCCAACAGTATATTAAAAGGATTATTCACCATGACCAAGTGGGATTTATTCCTGGGCTGCAGGTGTGGTTCAACATCTGCAAATCAATCAGTGTTATACATCAGATTAATAAAAGAAAGGATAAGAACCATATGATCCTCTCAATAGATGCAGAAAAAGCATTTGACAAAATACAACATCCTTTCTTGATAAAGACCTCTACCATGTAGGGATAGAGGGAACATACTTCAACACCATAAAAGCCATATACAAAAGACACACAGCAAATATCATCCTCAACAGGGAAAAACTGAGAACTTTTCCCCTGAGGTCAAGAACACAACAGGGATGTCCACTCTCACAACTATTGTTCAACATAGTACTGGAAAACCTGGCCTCAGCAATCAGACAACAAAAAGAAATAAAAGGCATCCAAATTGGCAAAGAAGAAGTCAAACTTTCACTCTTCACAGACATGATACTCTATGTAGAAAACCCAGAAGACTCCACCAAAAAATTGCTAGAACTGATAACAGGAATCCAGCAAAGTCACAGGATACAAAATCAACACATGGAAGTCTGTTGCATTTCTATACACTAACAATGAACCAGCAGAAAGAGAAATCAAGGAATCAATCCCATTTACAATCGCACCAAAAACCATAAGATACCTAGTAATAAACCTAACCCAAAGAGGTAAAAGGTTTGTACTCTGAAAGCTATAGAACACTGATGAAGGAAATGGAGGAAGACACAAAGAAATGCAAAAACATTCCATGCTCATGGATTGGAAAAACAAATATTGTTAAAATGTCTGTGCTACCCAAAGCAATCTACACATTCAATGTAATCCCTATCAAGATATCACCAGCATTTTTCACAGAGCTGGAACAAACAATCCTAAAATTTATATGGAACTGGAAAAGACCCTGAATAGCCAAAGTAATGTTGATAAAGAAAACCAAAGCTGGAGATTTCCAATTCTGGAATCAAGCTGTATTACAAAGCTGTAATAATCAACATAGTATGGTACCAGCACAAAGATAGACACATAGATCAATGGAACAGAACAGAAAATCCAGAAATGGACCCTCAACTCTATGGTCAACTAATCTTCGACAAAGCAGGAAAGAATACCCAATGGGAAAAAAAAAAAACAGTCTCTTCAGCAAATGGTGTTGGGAAAATTGGACAACCACATGCAGAAGAATGAAACTGGACCACTTTCTTACATTATACACAAAAATAAACTCAAAATGAATGAAAGACCTAAATGTAAGATAGGAATCCATCAAAATCCTAGAGGAGAACACAGGCAGCAACCTCTTTGACCTCAGCCACAGCATCTCTCTTTCCACCTGCTGGAGATAAAGGATTAGAGACCCAGGAGAGGTGGAGGGGGAAAGGCAAGGAACTTGCTTCCTGAATTGCTACATAGAAATCTTGCTGAGTGCTCACAGCTGACTGTGTGGGCATGAAATAAACTATTTTGTGAAGTCTTTGAGGGTTCAGGGGTTCAGGTTTATCTCTTACAGCAGTCAGAATTACCTTAGCCATTAATAACATCCCCTTATAGTGCTTTAGTCTATTGGAGCAAACAGATGAAAATTAAATGACCCCAAAAGTTATCCAGGTAGATTTTAAATGCCCTGCTCAGTCAGAGAATATGAGGGCAAACCTAAATAAATGACAGGGTCACTTTTGAATAGCTGCAATTTGAGAGCTATGATGTGATGTGATTTTATTATGGAAGGAGGCTGTATAATAATGGGGATAATATTTCATCCTATATCATAGGGTTGTTCTGAGGACTAAGTTAGTGTTGTATTGTAAATAAGGTAATAATTGCACACATTTTGTATAAGCAGAATCACACAATAAGCAGAATACATACTGGCCTTTAGTGACTGGCTTTCTTCACGCAGAACCATGTTCCCAAGGTTCCTCCATGCATAGCATGTGTGTCACTATTTTGTTCCTTTTTTAGCTGAATAATATTTCATTGTATGGCTATACCACCTTTTACTTATCCATTCAGTAAATTTTGGACATTTAGATTGTTCCAACCTTTTGATATTATGAATAATGCTGCTGTGAATATTTGTGTACAAGTTGTTGTGTAGACATGTTTTCAATTCCTTTGTGTATACACCCAGGAGTAGAAATGCTGGGTCATATGGGGAATCTATGTTTAAAAATTTTGAGAAATCACCAAACTGTTTTCGAAAATGACTGCACCATTTTCATAACCTTTTATAGACTGCTTTTTCATGTAGCATTATATCACAATCATTTGTGTGTGTCACTAAATTGTCTTTGAAAATGTTATTTTTAATAGCTGATATATACACCATCTTGTGGTTACACAATAATGAAGTCAACTATTTTCCTAATGCTGGACATCTATGATGATGATGATGATGCAGTGACTTCGTTTGCATCTCTATTCCTTTTATTTTTATTTTATTTTATTTATTTATTTTTAGTAGACTGTACACCCAACATGGGGCTTGAAGAGTTGCATCAAGGGTTGCATGCATCGGGGTGCCTGGGTGGCTCAGTCGTTAAGCGTCTGCCTTCAGCTCAGGTCATGATCCCAGGGTCCTGGGATCGAGCCCCGCGTCAGGCTCCCTGCTCAGCAGGGAGTCTGCTTCTCCCTCTCCCATTCCCCCTGCTTGTATTTCCTCTCTCGCTGTGTCTCTCTCTGTCAAATAAATAAATAAAATCTTTAAAAAAAAAAAAAAGAGTTGCATGCTCTACTGGCTAAGCCAGCCAGGTGCCCCCATCCCTCTTCCTTTTAGAGTAAATTCCTAGAAGTAGAGTGTTTGGGTCAAAGAGTATAGACATATTTAAGACTCTTATTACTTAGTGTGACATTTTCCTCTAAGAAGGATTAACAACCTACACTCTCACCAAACTGTGTGCATGGCCCTGTCATGTCCTTTGCCTGTTTTTCTAATGAGAGCTTATTAAAAATCTGTATTAGTTTTCTGTGCTGCATAGCAAATTGCTACAAGTGTATTGCCTTTAAGCCACACGAATTTATCATCTCAGTTTTTGTAGAGCAGATGTCTGATGTGGTGTGGCTGGATTCTCTGCTCAGGTTTTCATCTGTCTAAACTCAAGGTGTTAGCCAGGGCTGCCATTCTCATTTGGGGCTTGGGGGTCTTCTTCCAAGCTCACTGGTTGTTGTTAGAATTCATTTCCTTCTCATGCTTTCTATTCATTAAATTACTTTCTTTTTCTTTGAATTAGGATAAGACACACTCTTACTCATTTTTAGCAGTTGAATATCTATGTTCTGCAGGTACATGTTTGAGAACCAGTGGACTATATTAATTTTAAGACCCTTCTAATTATAAGATTTTACCATTTATTATCTATCTGGCCATCTTTCTGCAACAAAAACCTAACTGTAACCGAACTGATATAACACAGCCTTTCAGGGGTACCACTCCAATTAAACAAAGTGACAAAAAAACATTTTTTCAATGGAGAATTTATGCCTCGTCTGCTTGTCACTGCATGTCAAAATGCATTTTATATTTCAAGGGCTACATAAACATTAGTTGTTATTATTGTTATTGGTGTGTAAATTTGGGAGGAACTTGGTGCAGTCTCTTGGTTCTTTCCTTTTTTGAGAATTGTACCTGTCTCTGGAATCAGAAACATCAATGGCAAAGATGTCAAAAACTATGATGGCCTTTTTTGCAAATGTGTTCTGTAAAGTATTTTTTTGAGCCAAGCATTCCATGATAACCAAGTTTGGGAACAAATGCATTTCCTATTTCTACTCCCCTTTGTGCTCCTCTGGAAAGTCATAGTACACATGAACACTTGAAAAGTCCTTCAATAAAGAGCTTGTTTGAATTACTAGACCAGATTTTCCTTGGCTGTGGAATGAGTATGCTATGGGCAATGCTGCTGTATGCACCTCTTTCTATTCGTTAATCAGGTTAAGTAGAGTTCAGTGGGCTATCTAAAACTTGGGTGATGACCAGGGGATCTAGAACAAATAAGCTAACTTGTCTAGGATGCTAGTTCCTCCTTGGTAAAGTGAG
The DNA here is from genome assembly GCF_029215605.1 of Mirounga angustirostris. Lineage (NCBI taxonomy): Eukaryota > Metazoa > Chordata > Mammalia > Carnivora > Phocidae > Mirounga > Mirounga angustirostris. The sequence goes on from NW_026991714.1 coordinate 122,183,291, forward strand.
GATGGGGGGATTAATTACACTTTAAAGTCTCCGCTCTAGCACTATGGGATTCCATCATTTACTTTATTATAAATGCATAAAGGAAAAACTTCTCATAAACAGAGCTTTACCAAAAATAAAATAATAAAGCCAAAACCAAAAAATTAAAGTCATCCACTGGCCCTCTGAGAAGAAATTGGATCATGGAAATCTTTCCTCTATGAGCATAGCTTGCATTGATTTGTCTAAATGACAAGTTTGGTGTGCTCTTATATACCAAACCCACAGGGTGGTGACAGTATGAAAGGGGAAGGGAGAGAAGTTTGGCTGAACAGACACAGTCGTGGTGGAAAGCAAGAAAATAGTTGTGTGGAAAGGAATGTGTTGAGAGCCTTGAAAGTTGTGGGGCTGATAGGAGGTACTTCCTGAGCATAGAAATAACATCGGGACAGGTGTAGTTTGGCTGAATTTCTCAGGCTGTGATGCATAGGATAGATCAGAAGAGAGAATTGCTACACAGACCAGGATGGAGGCCATGGCAGCAACCTGCTGGGCAGAGATGGGGCTGGGCCAGGTGAGGGCTAGAACAATGTGGGGGAAGGGTTGTTGGAACATGGTGACTCATGAGCTCTGATTCTTGGGGGAGAAGGAGGAACCAGTGGTGACTCCAGGGTGAAGATCTCAAAAGAGGAAGTGGTACCATTAGCAGTCACAAGGAAGGTATGCAGAAATGGTGACTCAGAGGTAAAATGGCGCTTTTTACTAGATATGTTGAGATCTGGAGGTGTACCAAAGTAGCCCATAAAGCTGGCCAGTAAGCAGGGTAGGCAAGTGCTTTGGGAAGTATGACAGAAAAAATAACTCCATGGCTTCTCTTATTAGATATTTGTGTTACATGCTAATCTTATTTGCTCAGGTACCATTGCACTGGGAAGGTACCTTTGTGCTCCATTTAACATTGTTTGAGGATGTATTTATTACAGTGCTTCAAAACATTGGACACTTATGCTGCTTTTTGAGCTCCATTTTATTTCTTTATGCTTTGGTGAAATTAGTAAGTGGTCCCTGTTTCAACTCAAGTCCTGGGCATGCTCTTCCAGATCCCGGTGGCTTTTTGTTTTTGTTTCCATCGGGTTCTTGAAGGAGTGCCTGTGTTTGATTAAATTTGGCATACTGTTAATTTGCATCAAGTTATAGTGGAAGCATTCTTTGTGTTTTTTGTCTGCCTTCTTAAAAAGGCAGCTAAAAACAATATCCATATGGAGACTTCTTTTTTTTTTTTTTTTAAGATTTTATTTATTTGCGAGAGAGAGAATGAGAGACAGAGAGCATGAGAGGGAGGAGGGTCAGAGGGAGAAGCAGACTCCCTGCTGAGCAGGGAGCCTGACGTGGGACTCGATCCCGGGACCCCGGGGTCATGACCTGAGCCGAAGGCAGTAGCCTAACCAACTGAGCCACCCAGGCGCCCCCATATGGAGACTTCTTTAATGTTCATGACTTTAATGGCATGTGGTATGTAGGTCAATGTGAGAGGCCGTGTGGCTTTGAAATGCAGACTTACCACAAGCCTGGTCTCCATCAAGTTACTTTCTCTCAGTAGGCTTCAGTTTTCTCAGCTCTAAAATGGAGATAACCGTACTCCTTATTTCCTAATATGGTTGTAAGACTGGAGTGAGTTGATACATACAAGGCTTAGCACGGTGCTTGGCACCTAGTAAGTTTTCAGTAAATGGGCACTATTATTATCATCATCATCACCATAATCATTATTCCTAGCAATGGAACTGTGTGAGGTCTACAGCTGACAGAACTAGGTAGAAATTTTAATTATATAGAAGAGAATAAAGACATATAAAAATAAAGGAGAATATGGGAAATAAGATTAGCTTGCTTTCGATGTCTGTTTCTTAGTTTTGTGAGCTTGGCAAAACTTTACTTCCCTGCGCCTTGAAGAAATGAGTACTCTTGTGGCTGGCCTTACAAGAAAATTATAAGGATTAGTGCATTTATATTGAACTTCTGGATTCTCTGATTGCAAAGTAGGAAATATTTTTTGCAGCTGTGATACATTAATGTTAGCATGGACCCAGGCACTATAACTGGACTTAGATGTTTTTCCCTGCCGTTTTTCAACTTTTATGAACCCTTTCTGTGTTTCTCAGTTATGAGACTAAGGAAATGGCAGAAAACGTGACTCCAAGGTTTCAGCGAGGAAGAAGCCATGGGACAAGGGCACTGGATGCTCCGCGTGGCAAGTTTCAAGCAAAACCTGTTTTGTTTTTTTCTGGTCTGAGAAAACTTTCCACAAAACATGTTTCTCAGTGAGACAAGCTGGAGAAACCAATTGTGTAGGAGGATTAGAACAGATTGTGGTGAAAATGAAGTTCCTTTATTGGAGATCAAAAGATTAGCTTGGGCAGACAATCTCTAACTGGTAGTTCTCCCAGAGTGCATGAAAATGGAAGAGACCATAGCAAACCAACACCATGTTTCTGTAGATGGGAATTGAAGTGGACTAAGGACCTCGCCCTTAAGTAAGGCACCCAGGACAAATGAAAAGCAGTACTAACATCACCCAAAAGAGTAGCTGGATTTCTTATGCTGTGCATGCCATTAGCCAAAGAAAAATTGCCTCTTATGCTTACGTGATCAAGAAATTATTCCCCAAGATTTTCTATTTTTTGTTCAGGCAAGTAAGGAAGAAAAGTTTAACCAGTAGTATCTAAATTGTAGCACAATAAAACTCAAGTACAAAAGTTAGTCTTTGTTTTTACATGCCTCCAGTGATGCCATTTGGAGGGACTGCTCATATAAGAAGCCAGTATAGTGATGGACAGCAAAGACTTGAGTCAGCCTACCTGAGATTGAATCCAGGCTCCCCCTCTTCATAGCTGTGTGCCTTCAGGCAAGTTTCTAGACCTCTCTGTGCCTCCATTTCCTCATGGCTGAATAGCAGTATCTACCCCAGGTTGTAAGAATTGAAAAGAGGTAATAAATGTATAACATTAAGGACAGTACATAATATATAGAGTCAGTATTAGGTATGAGTTAGCTATTATTATTTTGATAACTTGGTGGTTAAGAGTGTGGGTTCTGGACTCAGATGGTCTGAGTTTACGTCCCAGCTCTCCTACTTGTGAGCTTGACCTTTGACATGTTACCTAACTTCTCATAGTCTTTACATTTGTCAAATGATTATACTAATGGTACCTACTCTATAGGCTTGATGTGACAAGTTTACAAAGCACTTTATAATTCATGCAGTGCCCAGTATATAGTAAACACTCATGTAAGTGTTAGGTATTGTCAATTTAAAAAAATTTTTTCTTGTCTTCAGATTTCAAACACACCATTTTTAGTCCTCAAGCAGAAAATTGAAAAATCTGAAGGTGACAGCTATGGGGGCTTATCTCTACCTTCCATTGCTGGAAGATCCTTCCCAGATTTTTTGTTGGCCACTGAGCAACAGAGTCAATTATTGTCTTTCTGAATTAACTTTCCAGACCACAGTGTTCTATAGCCAATCTTGGCAATACATCAGGTTCCAGGAAAGTACGTGAATCATCACAGGATGCCAAACTCTGTTCTTCTGAACTTCATAAAAACATGTGATTCTATTAGCAGATCTCCTGAGTCTCCTTCTTCCCTGATATTCTCACTTCCTTTCATCCTCTTCTGGCTCAGTCACTGGTTTCACACCCACCACACCATGCTCTCTCCCCTCCTGCTGCCTTTGGCCCAATCCCAAAAACATATGCAGCCCTTTCTCACCTGGACTCTTTTCCCACCCACTAATTTTCTACCACCTTTCCTCCTGCTCTTTTCTGTGAACAGACCCTTTATTTCCCTTTGCCTTACTCACCACTCTCACTCCTGTCCAATGGGAATGCAGTGGTGAACAAGATGTTCTATCCTTGAGAGTAGAAAAAGGAATGAGAAAAAAAGTCTTTGGGTCATACTGTGGAAAAGCAGATGCAGAACAAGTACCAAAAACTAAACTCTTACCACAGTTATTGCTCAGGGCTCTGCTGAGAAAAGTCAAGAAGAGGCAGAAAAAGGTCTGGGTTACTGTTTATTATAGCATAGTGGCTTTGAACGCTCTCAACCTTTAAGAAGCCTGGCCATCTAATGACCCAAGTTCTGTGTTCAGTGCTTTTACTGCATTCATTTATTTAATCTTTACCAAATCTGCAAAGTAATGGTTATTATGCTCATTTTCAGATGAGAGAATTTAAGCTCAGAGAGGTTAAGTAAATTGTCCAAGATTACCCAGCTAGGTGATGAAGCTAGGAAGGATCTGAACCACAGCTCTGCCAGAATGCAAGCCTCACGCTCTTAGTCATCCAGCCAGCCTGATTTACTATGATAAATCTAAGTCCGGTCATTGTGATCACTCTGGGTTGGAGATAAGACAGAAAGTTCTTACAGGGTTAAAAATATATAATGTGTAGGAACTTGTAGGGCAATGAAGCACTCATGCAAAGTTGATGGCTATGATGTTAAGGATTATGAAGTGTTATCAAAATGAATGCTGAAGCCCCCAGGCTTGGCCCTTGGCCACCTGTCACAATCTGCAGTCATCACCCCTGCTGCCACACCTCTGGTCTTCCTTCAGCATCTTCACTGTGTGCTACACTCCTTGCTACCTCAGGGCTTTTGCACATACTCTTTACTCTACCTGGAATACACTTCCCTCCTTCTCTCCCCAACCTTGACCTACCCAATTACTGTTCTCCCACCTAGTACACAACTGAACCCCACTTCCTTACAAAAGGCCTTACTGACAACCTCGTTCCCCACTAGGTTAGACCCCATAGAACCCTGCACTTTTTCTTCATATGTTTATACAATTCTAATTAATTTGAGCAGTATATCTTCTTCTCACTAAATGGCATGTCTCAGGGGGCGCCTGGGTGGCTCAGTTGGCTAAGCGACTGCCTTCGGCTCAGGTCATGATCCTGGAGTCCCGGGATCGAGCCCTGCGTCGGGCTCCCTGCTCAGCAGGGAGTCTGCCTCTCTCTCTGACCCTCCCCCCTCTCATTCTCTCTCTCAAATAAATAAATAAAATCTTTAAAAAAAAAATAAAAATAAATGGCATGTCTCAGGAAAAGAGCACGCTCTGATTGTTGAACCACTCCTAGCATCTCTATTAATATCTACTGAGTAGATGAATAAATAATGATAAGTAAATGGGGTCAAGGTGGGCAAAAAATGTGCCAATTGATTAAACTCCTTAGGGAGAATCATTCACTCATTGATTCTGTTCACTTAACACATATTAGAAGAATGCTTACTATGACCAGGCTCTGTTCTAGATGTTCAGTCTGGGATTATGGAAATGAGATGTGGCATTACCATGGCAAGGACCTCAGACTGATGACATGAATATCCTGTAAGAGTTGGGGAGAAGGTGGCAGTTCAACGCCTACTCCCAGCACAGGGCAGTGAGAAAGGCAGATCTCCTCCTTCCCCACCAAGAAGGTGAGGCTTCTATAAGTGAAGACTGCAGAGTATGTGACATCTTCAGTTAAGAATGAAACAGCCATAAAGGAAAAGATGGGAGGGAAAGAGGTGAGTAAGTTGATGTCCGTGTTTAGTCCTAGCCTCTGATTTTCACTCAGCATTCCTTAGGGAAACTGTCTGTTCTTAGGTCTTCTACTAGCTTATCTCTAACTGTCACTCCCCATGTTTATATTTCCCACTCCAGCTGCTCACTCGTCCGCTGCCTCTACCTGTCCTGGGTTCTGGACTTTTGTCTGTCCTAGTCATTGAGATCTGCTTGTCTTTGTTTCAGTGATCCATTAATCTGGTCTCATACTCTTGGATTGCACTGGAAAGGTGATACAATGTATTCCTTTCCCTTCCTTTGACCTACTGGTTCAGGAGCCAAAGCTTGCCTGTGATACCTGCCATCTGGGGAAACTTAACTCCTGTTTCCCAGTCCTACACCCAGACTCATGTCCAGCCTTCTCTTGGCCTTACTCCCTATGAGTAAGGCCTTATACTGTTGCTGCCTTTATTTCTTCCTAGAAAAGAGACAGACCTTTGGATTCCCATCACCAGTTTTGGTTCAACACAGCCTAAAAGGGAATTTACGTCCGTATGCCTCATTCTTTCTGTACTTTGGTCAGGTTGGAGACATAGAACTTATTGCATCATATTTGCCTGCCCCATTAAATTATGAAATCTCTGAAGACAGCAATTGTCCTTAATTATCTCTGTGTTCCAACATTTAGTTCAGGCCCTGAAAAATAAAAGACCTTTAATAAATGATGTTTTCAAAATTAATTGGAAATTGTCACCCTGCCAGAAAATCTAGGGTCAGCCTGCACCATCAGGGAGGAGTAGGATCATTGGCTGCTAGAGGGCAGCATGGACTATGGAATAACTCCAGAGATCTGTCATCTTCAAATTATTCAGGGGAAGGTTCCATGGTCAGTTGATAGAGTCAGTGACATAGCCTCTTTCTCTGCTTGGAAAGGACTTTCTAGATACCAACGTGTACAAAAGTTAGTGTATTGATTTTCACGTCTCCCCCCTCCTCTAGCCTGCTAAAGATAAGTCTGTTTGTTTTTTCGGTATTGCATTTTCTCTCCCTTCCAAAAGAGGTAGTATTCTGGGTGGTTGAGAGAAAAGCTAAGTTCATCTATAGAATAATGGACATCCAGGGGAAGGAAGACAAGAACAGAAATCACAGAGATCTATGTGGAGAGAAAGGGAACTTGGTGGGGGAGGTCATTTTGCAGAGAGAGCTCTGTAGCTGCTAAAATGTGAAAAGGAATTGGAGAGAAAAGAGAAGAGGTAAATAGGCCCCTCTGGTGTTCTTTAAGAAAAACAAATAAAAGATTTGACTTGGAAAGGAACTTTATCTGTATTTTTTATTGCTCTATCCCTTGCCTGGAACATGGAAGGTTCTCAATAAATATTTATTGAATTAATTCCTTAAATATTGGAACTGTATCTTCAACAAATAATGGTGCCCAGACTGTAGGCCCTGCACTCACATCAGTCACAGTAGTATGGGGCTGGGAGCACAGTCTTTTGATACCATGAATCTTGTATGGTGGGGTGTTACAGAGGAGCAGGAGAGCATATACCAACCTACCCCCAAGTTCACAGTGAAATGGCCATGCTTTGGTGTGCAGTGCTAGTTCAGGACCAAGGACAGCATCCATTGGACACTCCCCCTCATGTTTTAGTGCTGCTACTCCCATGCTTGTATATGATTCAACATCCTGGGCCCCTTGTTTTTCCATTACACCTGTTCTGAAACCCTCCCAACTGGAATTAATCCAACTACTGCCTTCCCTATTTCTAGATATGGACTACCAAGTACCGCCAGAGAGAAATGACAAAACTAAGCCCTCAGATGACACACAAATTCGTGGTCTCTTGTCTTAGCTTCACCAAGCAGTCTTAAAATGTTATCATCAATTCTGCATGGAGCACTGGGTGTTATGCACAAACAATGAATCATGGAACACTTCATCAAAACTAATGATGTAATGTATGGGGATTAACATAAGAATAAAAATTTTAAAAAAATGTTATCATCACTCTGCCCTATGCCCCACAATGGCTATTCCAAGCCTGCATCACTGTAGTCCCTCACTTTTGCCTGCCCTTTCAGTCATAGTATATGATTCTGCCTCCTGCTTCCATAGGAAATTGAAGTTACAAGGCAAGAATTTCTTTAACTGTTTACACTCTGTTTTGCCAGCTCTCAAAAGAAAAGGTGTCCTTTGGGCTTCTCAAAACAAATTCCCCTATCTTCGCTTCTGATTTTCCTCCCCATCCCTTCAGGTCCTCTAGGACCAGATGGTGTTCTATCAGCTATCCTCTCCCCTCCTCTAGTTCTCTCTGGATCCTGCCCAAAATACTGGTTGGTGTTCCTAGACAACTGTGAGATTCCATCATAGTCATGTAGATTTGAGCACCCTATTCCAGGCCTACTGAATCAGAGTCTTGGGTGGGGTGGGGGGCTGTAATCTATATTTGTAACGATCTATATTTGTATTCCTGGGTTGGGAAGCTCTGCCTTCTTTTATGGCCCCCAAACCATCCTCCACTCAGGAGCCAGAAAGACCTCTCTGAAGTGCAAATTTGCTCACATCATTCTCTATAAAAAGACCTTTAGCAGTTTTTTGTTTTTGTTTTTGTTTACAAGTCAGGGTCAAGGCAGGATACACATGGCACCCTCAAAATGGGTAATTTGAAGACTTTAGTGAAGGTGATATTTTAAAGGTATGGCAGAGAGAGGCATCTAAATGAGGGCTAGCGTAAGACCCCAGGGCTAGCAGTAGGGGCCCTGAAAGGGTAAAGGGAGGGAGTGGTTATTTGTTTAGAGAAAGAGGGCTGGCTGACTTGAGCTGTATTTAGTGGAAAGATACATCTAACCTGCAGCAGTGACAGGAAAGGGGAGATGAAAATAAATACTCCTCTCATCCTCCTCCCTCTGAATTCTTGCCAGCACTCCCAAATGGATAAGGGAAAGAGCCAGTGGTACAGTCTATATTGGTCAACCTCCAGGGCATGGACCATGGTGGAGAAGGGAAGAGTGGGACTTGGGGAAGTAGGGGAGAGAGGTGAGGCACATAAACAGAATTTACCTAGCATGTGTTTCTAACCAGTGCTCACAAGATAGGGACCAAACCTTCATGGTGGCACATAATGTCCTCTTCTGTCAGGCTGTCCCCTCCTGCCTCCCATCTTCCCTTGTAGCCACTGTAGGTTTCTGGGGCTCTGGAGCAGTCCCAGGCTATTCCTTTGCTCGTGCATCTGCTCCTATTACCTCCTTTGTCTGGAATGCCCACTCTGTTCTTATCCACCTAACAACTGCCAAACTTTCTGCAAAACTAACTTGAATGACACCATCTTTTTGAAATCTTTCTTCAACCTCCTCACCAAGTAGAACTGACCACAATCCTTTTTGCTTCCATAATACCCCACACTTATTTCATCATCACAATAATAGTTAACATGTATGGAGTGCTTACTAGGTGCTAGGCACTGAGAAGTTTGCATGTGTTAGCTAATGAAATCCTCATAACAAATTTATTATCCCCATTTTACAAATAAATCAACTGAGACACAGAGTGGTTAGGTAAAATTTCAATAGATCACCTAGCTAATAATTCACAAAGCCAGGGTTTGAAGTCAGGCAATCTGGCTCTAACTTCTAATCACTCTGTCATAGAAACTCATTGCACCAGTACCATTTGACTCGATTAAATTAATTTACTTATGTGTCTGTCTTCCTTTACTGAACTATTAACTCACCAAGGATAGGATGGTGTTTTATTTATTTTTTTCCTCACTACCACCCTGCCCTCCCCCAATGCTTAGCATAGAACTTGGCAAATAGGAGTTATTTAATAGATGGTGAATGAAAGGAATGAGTGAGGAGTGAAGGAAGAGGAATCTTTTGCAAACATTCTCTCTTTACAGTTGAGAAGTCTGCAGCTCTGAGAAGCTAAATAACTTTCACTGGCATGGCCTATGCTATAATGTCAATCCAGGTCTGCTTGACTGCAAAGACTATGTCCCCCACCCCCCATGATATCAGGTTACTTCCAAGAGGAATACAAAACTTATTAATACGGTACTGCTGTCCCCAAACAAAAACATGGAAACCCACCTGGTTCATTTTATGGAACTAGCATAACTCAGATAATTCAAAGGAGATTGGGTGCCGTTTGAGGTCAAGACCCAAAGCAGAAACTACTCAGGAATAACAAATTTGTGCTGGAGGGGTGGGGATGGAGGTATGGGACAGGGAGAAAGTTCTGAGAATTCAGGGTACTATCCAAAGAGTTGGAATTTAAGAACCACCATTCTGGAACCGTAGGACAGGCATCTGACCCAAACCTGCCTCTTTCTGAAGCCACAATTTGAATAAACAGAGGGTAGCCATGATTTAAGGAATGTGCCTTCCAAGGAGTGGGGAGGGATTTGACCAAAGTCAGTCCTACAGGATAGCTCACTGGGAGCTCCTATTCTATAAGGGGTTATTAAAATATTACTAGAAGATATTGGAAATAACATGCCAGTTAACTCAGCTTTTCTGTAGTCAACTCCTAAGATGATTAGGGAAAGAGGACTTTGTCTTTTCCCATGGAAGTCTCTTTCCATCAAGTAAAAACTGTTTTGTTTTTTTTGTTTTTTTTTTTTTTTTAAAGATTTTTTATTTTATTTTATTGAGAGAGACAGAGAGAGAGCATGAGAGAGAGGAGGGTCAGAGAGAGAAGCAGACCCCCTGCTGAGCAGGGAGCCCGATGCGGGACTCGATCCCGGGACTCGATCCCGGGACTCCAGGATCATGACCTGAGCCGAAGGCAGTCGCTTAACCAACTGAGCCACCCAGGCGCCCCAAGTAAAAACTGTTTTAAAGCATGCCCACCAGTGCTGGCCACTCCAAAAAGTAAGTAGGCGGGGCGTGTGGGGGGCTCAGTTGGTTAAGCGTCTGACTCTTGGTTTCCGCTCAGGTCATGATCTCAGGGTTGTGAGATTGAGCCCATATCATGCTCCATGCTCAGCTTGGAATCTCCTTGAGATTCTCTCCCTCTCTCTCTGGCCCCCCTCTGCCCCCTGTCAAATAAAATAATTAGATAAATATTTTTTTAAAATGAGCAGGCTGTAACTACAGCCATTGACATCAGCATCAATCCAGCCAATGGCCAACTGTCATCAGCAGGTGCCACCAACCAATTCTAAAACTGAATAATGCATGGCATAATACTTACCTAATTTTAAGCAGTTAAGATTCCTGGTTTCAAAAAATATACATGCCAGCAATCAGTATAATAAATCCCTTCTTTAAGCATAAAGAATGAGATGTGGGGGCACCTGGGTGACTCAGTCATTAAGCATCTGCCTTCGGCTCAGGTCATGATCCCAGGGTCCTGGGATCAAGTCCCACATTGGGCTCCCTGCTCAGTGGGAAGCCTGCTTCTCCCTCTCTCGCTCCCCCTGCTTGTGTTCCCTCTCTTGCTATGTCTCTCTCTGTCAAATAAATAAAATCTTAAAAAAAAAAAGAATGAGATGTGAATTTTCTTATTAATAGAAGATCAATTTTGTCCTTGGTCCAACAAATAAATGTTGAGCAAATGTGTTAAGAACATCAACATTAGGGCTGTCCAAATGTCTGATATTCCTCCTCTGCACCCATACCCTCTGTCAGTGCCTCATCCTAAAGAGCAAGAGCTGATTCTCTCCCCTCACCAGGAACGATGATCCCCCTGGCCCAGGCCAGTTTGTTCTCCTTCTCGTGCCCCTCACTCCTCTCCTTCTCTTTCTTCTCTTTATCTCAATCCAGGCTCTAATTGCCCAACTACTAGGTCAGTTACTTCTAAGACATTTTAACAGGTTGTTCTTTGGCATGGAGATAGCTTTTTTTTTTTTGAGCAAAACTTCCTAGCCTTTCCACAATATGATGCTGCTACATATTAGGCATTTCCCCCTATTATTCCTGCTGTTCCTTTTAACTGGGAAAGTTTCCACCCTGAACCTCAAAGACAGAATATCTGGGCTCATTGCTGCATCTGTGCCTTCAAGCTCTGTCTCCCCAATTCCCACCACTCCCCCATCTTCCCCATTCCTACCATCCCCTAGCACCACAACCTCAATTCTCTTTTCTTATTCCTCTTCAAATCCTACCCACTTTTTAGGACCCTCCCTTTCTATAGTTTTCCTTGACTATGCTGCCAATGTTAATCCTTCCTTCCTGACGTAACCTTGTACATGCTGTGTGCCAGGCACTGGGGTAAACACTTCATACCCATTGGCACAATCTTGCCAACAATCGGGGAGGAGAGGAGACATTACTATTCCCGTTTCAGAGATAAAGAGAAGTTTGTGAGGCTAAGCAGCTTGCTCAAGATCAGGTAACTACGAAGTGGTGGAGCTGGTATGAAGGCCCGGGTCTTGGATTTACTGTCGTCCTATGAAACTAACACTTCTTCTCTTCGGGCAGGTCTGTTCAACTTGGGCATGTCCCATGCAGACTCCAAGGGCTGGAAGGGAGGGCTGTCAGTGGCTTCCTCCTGCTTACATGCTCCTCTCACACCTTGAGGCCATCTTGGCTCAGGATAGTCTCCTCTGTGCCAGGAGCACCACCTGGAGCCTAGCTCCTGGCTCTTCTTCTTTCTCCCCCCTCTAGGGAAAGGCATCCATTACACAATTCCTTCTCCCAGCTCAGCAGTCTGCCCTGGGGTGTATATGCATCCTCTTCTTAACCCCCATCCCTCTCTCCCTACTCTCTTCCAGCCCTTGGCTGGTTCCATCTTGCTCTTTCTTCACCACTTCATTATTCCTCTTCCTTTCTGCTTTTTATTGCTCCTGAGTTTGCCCTCTCCCCCCACCACCTTTATATATAAACTCTTCCTGGTTCTGTCCCCGCTTTTACCTCTCTCTCTTTCACCTCTTTCATTCCATGGAGGAGCTAAGACAATACCTGGATGGTGGCCAAGTAAGAGAGCTGTGCTCCAGGCACTAATCAGGGTGGTACGAGTCCATCTGCCTGGATTTGACTCCCACCTCCACCACTGTCTTACCTCAGACAAATGGCTGAATCTCTCCTCCTCAATTTCTTCATCTATAAAATGGGCATGATAGAAGTTACTGAGGCTGAAATGTGATAAACCTTCAATGTTTGGCAATTATTGCCATTATTATTTGAGTGTAAATTTGAATTTGAATGTTCTTCCATGGGGTGCATTGGTTCTACTTTTTACCTTCCCTGTTTCCACCATTTCACTTAGGTTACCCATTTTGCTTACTTGCTTGGCTCTTAGGTATTTGAGTTTGTGATCCATACAGACCAAAGCTTGGAAGCTACTCAGAATGTCTCCATTTATTTCTTTATTTGAAAATTTCCATTTATTTCTCTTTTCTCCAACAAAGAAGCCAATTTTCTCTCAAGCATCAAGAGTGACACATTTAATTATGCTTAATCCCTAGAATTGCACTGAGAATTTTCTGTTTTCATTTTCTCATGTGATAAGGGTTAAATTAATGTCATCTGATGTCATTAGTGGTACTCCTCTCTGAGTTTCCCCAGAAGCAACAACTCCGGACACAGAAGCATGGGTGGGTGATGTGGAGGTTTACTGAGGAGAGGATTGACATCACCTTCCCCTCAGCAACAACTCCGACTTCCCCTCTGGTATCTCCAACTGCAGAGGTGATGCCATGAGTTCTTTTTCTCCTCCCTGCCCCTCATCTCCCGCCCAGGGAGCACCCAGCTCTCCTGGCTCCTGTCTTCATCCTTCCATACCCAGCTTCCCACCTCAAGCTTTGGGCATTTTCTTTCTTTTTTTTTTTTTTTAAAGATTTTATTTATTTATTTGACAGAGAGAGAGATAGCAAGAGCAGAAACACAAGCAGGGGGAGTGGGAGGGGGAGAAGCAGGCTTCCCGCCGAGCAGGGAGCCCGATGTGGGACTCGATCCCAGGACCCTGGGATCATGACCTGAGCCGAAGGCAGACACTTAACGACTGAGCCACCCAGGCACCCTGGGCATTTTCTTAGAGTATAACCCCCTGGCCCCAAGCAGCTTATTACAGTTTATCTTTTTTTTTTTTTTAAAGGTTTTATTTATTTATTTGACAGAGACATAGTGAGAGAGGGAACACAAGCAGGGGGAATGGGAGAGGGAGAAGCAGGCTCCCTGCTGAGCAGGGAGCCCAATGCGGGGCTTGACCCCAGGACCCTGGGATCATGACCTGAGCCAAAGGCAGACGCCCAATGTCTGAGCCACCCAGGAGCCCCTACAGTTTATCTTTAAATGAACATTCTGGCAAATGCATTTTTTCCCCCATGTTATTACTTAGATTTTTATAGACTAGCTTAGGATACTAATCAACATTTATATACCTTTTCATAGGTGAACATGTTCTGAATTCCAGACAACTGACTTATAAACTTGTAACTGATATAACTATAATCATATGGAACTCAGTGAAGGCTGAAAATCGTCAGGAATGGTTTCACAGAAATTGGGTCTTGAGTTAGATTTTGAGGGATGTGCAAGAAGAGTTCAGAAAGGGAGATGTTCCAGATGAGGGAGTGAAGAAACAGAAGTAGAACTGATAAGGGACAGTGAAGAGAAATACAGAGGAGTAAATATGTTGAGAGCATTTTACCTAATAAATAGTTTCAATAAATTGACCCCACTTGAATGATTTGTTTTTCCTCCTTTCAGCTTTCTTTAATTTTTAAGTCAGGGATGACAATGCTGGGCACATATGTTGCTATTTACCCACCCCACCCAGGGCAGACCTTACTAGTCATCATGACACTTTTTGAGCGGGGGGGGGAGTCCAGATATGGCCTAAAAATCCTTCATAATGAAACATCCCAAGCACTTCTACCAGTTGATTATAGAGTTGGCATGCAGTATGAAATTCATTTTGCTATTCATGGCCCGCATTTAGTCAACCCGATGATTTTTATCTCTACATGGAAATGTATTATGACAAACTTATGGAAAAATCTAAATATCCACTTATAACAACTTTAATATAATTGTTCAGATACATTAGGATACTATTTGGCTGAGATATAAATTTCATAGCGATACACCAAATCCCTTTTAACTGGTACGTGAATCTATTTGCTTTCAGAAGGGAACATTCAGTCCAGTTACTGATGTTAATGGTTACTGTTCCTCAGATTTAAGTTTTACATTGATCCATTTCCCAGAACTTGGTATTGATTTTGTTAAGGGTAATTTTTATAATACCAAGTGGAACAGCTATATTAATAAGTTCTACTCCTCTCTTATCAAACAGATCATTTATGCCTGGACAACCCAGGTCTACGCATCATGTTTTGCACAAAGGCAGTAGGATTTTAAATGACTGGGCTTCTGTGGATTCCATTCATTGCCTCCCTTCTCTCTCTCCTGGCATTTAATTCTTATCTTTCAAGAACTGGCTCAAGCATTATCTTCCCTGGGAGAACTTTCCTGAATCTCCACATCCACCATCAGAATTAGTGTCTCTCTTCTCTGTTCTGTAGCTCTTGGTATTTGCAACATTAACAGAATGGCTAGTTAGCGGGGTACATTCCTGCCTCTCCAGCTGGGCCGGGAGCTTTTTGAGGACAATCATGTGCCTCACCTTCCCATCACCCAACACAGTGTAGGGACGAGGTGCATCCTTTATATTTGGTGACAGTAATGAATCATTTATTTATTTATTTATTTATTTTTAAAGATTTTTGTTTATTTCAGAGAGAGAGAGCACAAGCAGGGGGAGCAGGAGAGGGAGAAGCAGACTCCCCACCAAGCAGGGAGCCCGATGCGGGGTTCGATCCCAGGACGCTGAGATCATGACCTGAGCTGAAGACAGACGCTCAACCCACTGAGCCACCCAGGCGCCCCAGTAATGAATCTTTAAAAATACTAGGCTAGTAAGGGCACCTGGGTGGCTCAGTCGTTAAGTGTATGACTCTTGATCTCAGCTCAGGTCTTGGTTTCAGGGTTGTGGACTTGGGCCCTGCACTGGGTTCCACACTGGGTATGGAGCCTACTTAAAATAAAAAAAAAATACTAGGCTAGTAGAATTTTCATTTTGTTTGAATGTATCAATGTTTATGCCATTTTACCTGAGAAAGCAAAATTGATGTAAAATTAGGTGACAAATCCATATATGTGGGCTTCAGGATCTTGGAAGACTGAATAGTTTCTGTACTGACTAGATTGCTGGCATTCTGTTTTTTACAATAAAAGTGCCATGGGGTGAAAGCATTGGTGTTGGTGTCTGTCTCAAGCTGAGCCTACCTTTGTTTGAGTGAAGGGAAGGTATTTGGATCATATGACTGGAAACATGCATGTCATGAGACAAATATGCAGACATTTCTATCAGGACAACAGATGATATCCTTTTCCTGAGTACAATGGGAAAAGCAGGGAGTGTGGGGAGGCCTGCATTATGACCTGGATGAGGGAGTAACATTCGGAATGTGTCTCGATGTTCAAAGTTCCCTTCCTCTTGAGCATCACCCTTTGCCTCAGTTTTCTATATGGGAAATGGGTGGAAGTCAGTGGAATTATTGCATAATAAAAATAGCTAGTGTTTATTTCCTGTGAGTCAAGGACTGTGCTGAATCCATGAGCTCATGTAATCCTAACAACAGCCCTATACAATGGTAACATTAGGATTCCCTCTTCCCAGGAGAGAAAATGGCACCTTGGCAGTGAAATGACTCGCTCAAGGTCAGCTGCAAGAACATGGGAAAGTCTGTGGCTTGAATCCAGGACTTTCTAACTATAAAGCCTTTCTTTTTTACCTCCATGCTAAGCTGCCTCTGTGGGAAATTTGGAGAGTTTCATAAAAGAGTTCTACGTAGAAGGGGAATCCTTATTAGAGTGTTCAGTGGGAAATTAAGATAGTATTCTGTATTTTCTTGAGAGAGCGCCTATCTGTTATGAAACTGTACAGTGCTTGATGTGATCAATCACATGATCTTTCAAATCTAGTGAAGCCGATATTCCTGCCAGGTGATTTCTGAAACTTTGGTCCATTGCAGTAGGAGTTCAGAGGACAAAGGTCTTTGTTAGGACTGGAGGGGGTCAGTGTGAATTGTTTGACCGTGGCCCTGCCTCTCCTCAACTGGGCCTTGTTGTCTTCTTTCCTACCAGTAGGTGGAAATAGAACTGAATCTTCTAGCCCTTGCTCTTGCAGCGGAGTCCTGGCAGGATTCCTTTCATTTCTGCCTCAAAAGAACATCAGCAAAAAAAAAAAAAAAATGCCCTCAGGACAGGTTTGGAGCATGCAGTTAGGGGACTGTTATTCTGCAGAAAGACTGGAGGATTTCCAGGGTGATGGTCAGATAATGGGTTTAGCCTCTTACAAGGCCAGGGTGCTGGAGGCGACTGCTGGCAGTCTTGAGTATCCTGTGAGCCCTGCTGGACACCCATCTCGAGTGGGTTTTTTTCCCACTGTCCTGAGCACATGTCCTTTTCCGAGACTTTTATTCCCAGTCTTAAACCTTTGTACTTGCTTTCAATTTGTACATCATCATTTTTTTTTCAGAAACCACATTTCTGAAATAAAAACTTAACAAATTGAAGTGCATAAAAGGATGAATAAAAGGGGAAAGTCTCGCACTCATGGTCCCCCTCATCTCCTCAGAGTATTCACTAACAGTTTGTGGTTTCGCTATCCAGACGTTTTTCTATACGTCTACCATTATAGATCTCCATTTAAATAAACTTAGAATCATGTCATAAGCATTATTCTGCATCTTGCCTTTGCCACTCATCAATGGGCTGCTCATGTATGCGATTATCTCTAAAACAGTGGTTCTCAACTGGGGCAGTTTTGCCTCCACCCGCCCACACACACACATACACACCACATCCTACGAAGAATGATCCGGCCCCCAATGTCAATAGTGCTGAGGTTGAGAAGCCTTTCTCTAGAGAGCCTCATTCTTTGTAATGGGTGCATAGTATTCTACAGTGTGGATTTTCCATCCTGTATTAATCCATCTTCCTAAAAGCAGACCTGTAAGGCTATTTCCAACACTTTCCTATTAAAAGCAATATTGCTTTACATCTTTGTGCACTGTGAGATTTTATTTCTACAAGATAAAGACACAAAAGTAAAATGTCTTGAGTATGGGAACTTTATTTTTTTTCTTAGAAATTATTTTTATTTTTTTTATTTTATTTTATTAGGGGAACTTTATTTTAAAAGTAAAAGAACTAAAAGCAAAACATTGTTTCTTAAGTTCCTAGCAAGCTCATTTGGTGGCAAAACCTGACTTGAACTAGCATGAGGTTAGATACAGTCTTTATTTATTCCGTTTAATGTGAATATTTAGACATTTATTTTGTGATTAGGGAATGCTGCCTCTGTCTCTGATGGGGATGTTACATAATATATAGCATAAGTACCTCATTGATTTTTTAAAATCTTAAAAATAATTGAATTCCAGAGTTTTCTAAACTTTTGGTATGTAGTGATGTGCTGCATTTAGTCCCTATAATTCTCATGTGTTAGAATGAGTGGATAGGGATGATTTTGATGATTTTGTATTCAGCATCTAAAACCCCCTTTTAGAACCCTCTTACGCTGTTGGTGGGAATGCAAGTTGGTACAGCACTTTGGAAAACAATGTGGAGGTTCCTCAAAAATTTAAAAATAGAGCTACCCTATGACCCAGCAATTGCACTCCTGGGTATTTACCCCAAAGACACAGATGTAGTGAAAAGAAGGGCCATGTGCACCCCAATGTTCATAGCAGCAATATCTGCAATAGCCAAACTGTGGAAAGAGCCCAGATGCCCTTCAACAGATGAATGGATAAAGAAGATGTGGTCCATATATACAATGGAATATTACTCAGCCATCAGTAAGGATGAATACCCAACTTTTACACCAACATGGATGGGACTGGAGAAGATTATGCTAAGTGAAATAAGTCAAGCAGAGAAAGTCAATTATCATATGGTTTCATTTATTTGTGGAACATAAGGAATAGCATGGAGGACATTAGGAGAAGGAAGGGAAAAATGGGGAGGGGGAATTGGAGGGAGAGATGAACCATGAGAGACTATGGACTCTGAGAAACAAACAGGGTTTTAGAGGGGAGGGGGGAGGGGGGATTGGTTGGCCTGGTGATGGGTATTGAGGAGGGCACGTACTGCATGGAGCACTGGGTGTTATACGAAAACAATGGATCGTGGATCACCACATCAAAAACTAATGATGTATTGTATGGTGACTAACATAACATAATAAAATTAAAAAAAAAAAAAGAAAAGAAAGATCCATTTCACCCATGCAAAAATAAATAAAGAAATAAAACCCCCTTTTAAAGGTAATTTGGTCCTACCAAGAAATGCTGCGTGTCTTCAGGTCCTAATTACTGCCAGTTCCTTGTGGTTTTCCATCCAGATTAGCCCATCAGAAAACAACAAGCATGACCTTGAGAAGCACTTTTTGCCTTGATATTTATGAGTATCATTTAAAATATTAAGCAATAACTACAACTATTGCTTACTGTGCTTCATGCTTAAAAAACATTACCAAGTCTGACTTTTACAGTGGTGTCCCGAAGAGGTGTGTTTTTAGCTTCCTTTATACTTGAGGGAATGGGCTCCGGCAGTTGATGACTTGGGCAAAATAGCATATCTGGCAAGAAGCAGAACCCAGGCCTGCAGTAGTGTGGGCTGCATCCCTCCCCAGTGTTAGTCCAATTCGCTTTCCCCCACGTGGACAGAGTTTTAATATTTCTACATTGGTGGCCATTAGAATTTTCTGAGAAAAAAAAATTAGTCTCAAGCTGCTTTTTGTCTCTAGGGGTTGCACTTGGACTCGAGGACAAATAGGTGAATGTCACTCGAGTCAAGTGGATATTTTCATCCCAATGTTAAGAGAAAGTTGTTGGAGCAAATCTGAGGTCACAAGCTCTCCCACCAAAGGACTCCAGCACCGAGTGTTGTTTGAAATGAGAAAATGTTAATTTCTTCCTTGGAGCCTGGATTTGATATGATATTAGAGGAAAGCTTTCAGTTATATTTATTTCTCTTGGTTTAATCCCAAGAAGATATCACTTTCCATTATGAAAATTGCAGGTGTAAAATATATTCTCTTTTGTTTTCTATAGCAGAGCCAATCTAAGAATCCTCAGGAGAAATTCCTGCCCCGAGCCAATTGGAATTTCTGATTCCTAAATTTTTTTTGTGTGACTAGTTTCAGCTGAGGTCGCATCCAAGAAGGATGCTGCTAGATAATTTTTGGTTTTTTGTTTTTTTTTTTTAACTGCTGCTGACATAATCCACTTTGCTGCCTTCTGGCTCTAGGAGTTCCTCCAAATATCAGTGGGCAAGGAACCTTCCCATTCCTCAGCAGATCCCCATTCTTCAATGCACCGTTCCCATGGTGTCCTCTGCAGTTCAAACTACTGATTTGTTTTCAAGTTTCAAGTTTATAATTGATTTTATATCAGTGAAAGGGAATATCACAGTATGAACTGTATGCAGACCAGTTAAGTACTCCTCTCTTAATCCTTTTCCTGCCCAGCTTTTATTATTGCTTTTAGATGTCTTTCAACTTTTTACACATGGTCCTTCACCCTGGGTGGGTTCTCTCTGGTTCTTTGATCTTTGAGAAAGACAAAGACAGACTCTCCTCAGTTCCCTGTGCAGTGCCCGTCCTCACAGCATGCCAGAACTTTTCATAGAGGTTTCTATAGATTCTGCACCAACACCCTCACAGCCCCTAGGCTCCTTTCTGCCTCAGGGTCTTTGCACATGCTGCTTTCTTTGCCTGGGACACACAATCTACTTACTACCTCTTTGTTCCTGGTGGTTAACTTCAGTTCATGTCCTCAGAGAAGGCTTTCTAAAATCATACCCTTTCCCCTTGCCAAGACCAGCCTTTAGTGTGATTATCTCATAAGTTTGTCTCTACCATAAGACTGGACATGGTATTAGGCCAGAAACTAGGTAAAATACTCTAATGTAATAAATACTCATGCCCTGAGTGGACAAGCAAGACGTGTACTTCTCTGTGTTTCCAGAGAAGTAGCTCCTCTGCTTTTAGACTTTATTTTCTAGACCAGTGTTTTCTCTAAAATGTGCCTCTTTCTTCAAGTCACTCACCTGCCCTTTCTGCTGCCCCCACCTGCCAGCCTTTGCACCGTCCCTCTCCAGGACATCCTGGTTCCCATTCTGGACCTAGTCAGCATGTTCAAAAAACTGGCTTATTTAGGCATTTTTCTATTATGTCATTCCTCCCCAATATCAACAGTGTTGTTTTAGATATAGTTTGTTTACTTGTGCTCATTTATTACTGTTATTTCAAGCATATAGGAAAGCACAGAGAAGCTTATGACAAATAGTCATGTATCCACTGCCCAGTGTTGCAAATCCTATTTGCCTCAGATTTTTCTAAAAAAATGAAATGTTAAAGAGACCTACTCCCTATTCTCTCCTCCTTCTTCAGAGATAACTACTATGGCGACAGTTGTCAGACTAGTCATTGGAAAATCTGTAAGTGAAAGAAAATAGAAAATTTGACATTTTGGCTAGCCTGATGGATAGGAATTTTATCTCACTCTTGTTTTAATTTATATTTCCCTGATTACTAGTAAGGTTGAACATTTTTCAGTTTATTGGCTACTTAGGCTGCTTCTGGAAATTACCTATTAATATCTTTTGCCATTTATATGTTTGGTTATTTGTCTTTTTCTCATTGGTTTGTAAAGTTCCCTGTATAGTTGGATTATTCCTTTGCTTTATATATGTTGCAAATACCTTCTTCTATTCCACAACTTTTATCTCTTTTATCTCTATTCAAATGATCATATGTTGTATAGAAATTTTAGATTTGAATGCAGTCTAACATTTTCCTCTTTAATTTCTGTTTTTTGTATTTTTATTATATTCCCTGCCCCATGATTATATTCTCAAAATGTATTAAATGTTTTGCTTTTCACATTTGAATTTTCATTTATCTGGAATTTATTTTTGTAATTAGGTAGAAATCTAATTGATTTTACCAAGCTGCCACATACAGTTGGGTGTATTTTTTCCTTTGCCATCTTTGTACTTTTTGTTTGTTTTTCTTGTCTTATCACACTGCCTAGTACTTTCAGTGCAGTACTAAATTTGTGTGTCCTCAGCCCTATGCTAAATCTCATTTAATTTAATTACACTAATAGCCAATAATACAGGTATTATCTCAACTTTATAGATGAAGTAAATGAAACTTGGAGAGGATAAAAAATCTTCCCAGAGTCACACAGCTAGTAAGTAAGTAACAGAGTCAGTATTCAAATCGAATTCTGAGTGCCTACAAAGTTGAACTGCTTATACTGACTCTTGTCACAAATGACTTGGGGAGGGGCGCCCGGGTGGCTCAGTCGTTAAGCGTCTGCCTTCGGCTCAGGTCATGATCCCAGGGTCCTGGGATCGAGCCCCGCATCGGACTCCCTGCTCAGCGGGAAGCCTGCTTCTCCCTCTCCCTCTCCCCCTGCTTGTGTTCCCTCTCTCACTGTGTCTCTCTCTGTCAAATAAATAAATAAAATCTCTAAAAAAAAAAAATTACTTGGGGAAAAGATATTCCTTCTACCTTGCCTGCTCTTGCCCAGATTCTCTATGTATAATGAGGAAAGGAGATTTTATTGAAGTCATGCCAGAAAAGCACTTCCAGTGTGTCTGAACAAAACCAATAGACTTTGTTTAATTTAGACCAGCCAAAAGCAGATTAAAGAACCTTGTAAGTATGCGACAGGTCTTATTCCAGATGGTATAAGCATTCACTCAGGTAAAAACAAAACAAAAAAAGTCACATCTTGGTGGAACTTCAGAAAGAAGTATATCTTCATAGTAAGTTAACATTTTCAGGAATATTAACAAGTAACTGGAATTTCCTTCCTTCCTTTCTCCCTTTCTTCCTCCCTTCCTCCATTCCTTCCTTCCCTCCCAGCCTCTATCCATAAAAGATTTGAGGCAGCTTGCACATATCTACCCAAAACAAAATAAAATAATAAGATGAGAAAAACAGGAAAAAAAGGAAAAATAAATAAGGCAAAATTAATGCTTGCCTTGGTGTCATTTGTAAGAATTTGGCCACAACATAGCCCTAAGCATCCTAGCAACAGAAGCAAAGAAAATCTGTCCAGCTACACAATTCATAGTGACCGTGGGATCAAAATAGAATCGTTGCTAAGGGGATACATAGCATTTGCTAATTCTACCATGGCCCTCATACAGGGACCCTCTGTGATGTGGGCAGTGTTCACCAACATCTTCTCAGTAATGGAGAAGTACACCTCACCTGTACCCGGTTCTCCTACTCAACGCCAAGCTCTTGCAGGCACCATACCTATTTAATTCTTCCTTTTATACCAGAGCGCAGCACAGAGCCTGATACATAGTAGGTGCTCAGGATATATTTTTTGAATGAATGAATCCTATTTGTAACATCTACCAATAAAAGCCAATGGCTGGTTACAAGATCAATGTGCAGAACTCAATTCTATTTCTTTACACTAGCAGCAAACAATTCCAAAATGAAATTAAGAAAACCATTCCATTTACAATATCATCAAAAAGAATGAAATACTTAGGAATAAATTTAACAGAAAAGGAATAAGACTTGTACACTGAAAACTACAGAACAGCATTGAAAAGTCAATGGCAAATCGTTGGAGCAAATTTATTAAAAGCAATTTTATGTGAAGTAAAAATATTGATATTTTAGGTATGTGGCTTTCCAATGATTTGATTTGATCAAAGACTATAATTTAAAATTTTTGTAGGAATAGATAGGCCAAACATACTTCTGGCAATTCTGTATGATCATTACTTTTTACATCCAAGCTCCTGGTAAGAAGGAACAAGAGAATTGGGATTTTCATTCTTGGTCAAGAATCTGAAGGGTAAATAATACATGTTGCCAATAAAGGGTATTGCTAGAAACTTAGATGAATCTATAATATACCATAATTGCTTTGTGAGTTGGGAAAGGGTATATTAGGTAAAATAAAATCAGGATGTATGGGGAAAATGAGAAACTGCCTCAAATGTTTACCAGCATCTAATTCATACTAAGGATCCTTGTATTAATTACTGAGTTCACCCATTAATCTGTATTCTGATACCTGCCTTAAAAAATGTGTCTGCTATCATTAGCTGATTTTTATTGAGCCCACAATGTGGGCCTACTGCTTTTGCAAACAACTTCACTGATGTTCTCACATGTAATGCCCTCGGCTCTATAAATGGGGTGCTGCTATTACTATTTCCTTTTACAGAAAAGGAAACTGGGGCCTAGAGAAGTTAAGCCACTTGCCCAGGGTCACACAGGAGACATGGCAGTGCCAGAAACCACACCCACGCCCTGGCCCAGGAACCACACAGCCTGTGTACACAACCACCTCGCCATGTTGCCCCCACTTATTTCTAGCCCAGTGAGAGCAAATACGTGTTTCCTGTGATTGGCCAGAAGTGATTTTCCCTGTTAGATATGGCGTGTTGGATGCACTCTTGGGGCCTTGTTTTGGTTTTGTCCTCAGGACACCACAGTTAAAGAATCACCCCGATTTTAAGACCGTCTTTCCAGAGTCTCCTAGAATTTTAGGATAAGCAGCTACAGTTTGTATGGCATTTGCCAAGTGCTGGACTCAGAAACGTTACTGCTCCAGCAGGGGCCTTGACATGAGCACGGTTCCCAGGCTTAGTTCCTGCCTCACAAGGATTCTCATTCTGTCAAGGGAACAGAGTCTGTAGTGAAGACCTTGGGCTCTTAAGTTAACCGAAATGGTTCAAATCCTGGTTTAATCATGGAAACTTCCCCACAGTGGTGTTGGAAGGAATAACTAGGCCTGTCACTTAGGGCACTTTGCACACCGTGGGGGCACTTAGAAAGCTTTTCAGAATGGTAGCGGTTAAAACACACCACCTTTTAAAACTGGACATCGGGGTGGGGAGTGCATCTTGACAACAGGCAGACGCGACCGACGACGGTCCAGAGCTGACAGCCGCTTTGTACTGCAGACTGAGAAGGCCGCTTGGACACTCGCCAGCCCGGACTTTGAAAATTTAAACATTTTCAAAATTATTTTTAACCAAACTTAAAGAACAGGGATTCCCACAGTGTGAAGGAGGCTGTCGCAGCTTTGCCATTTCCCATGGGGAAGGGGACCAAGGGAAGCTTCCTTTTGTTGGTGGAAGAAAGGAGGGAGAGGGCCAGAGTGCAGGGTGGGGACAAACACAGGACTGGGAGCTCCGTGCCCAGGTCCTCAGCAGCTGCCCCTTGAGCTCCTGGCGCTCTTTCCGCCTCCATAAAACCAAGGAGCTGGACTACAGACCCTCCTGATGCTGATGTTCTGTGAAACCATAAACGCCTCCGTCGAGCTGCAGTTTAATGTGGCCCCCAGCTTTTATGGAGGGGCCATGTAAGTCTGAGCCCTTGCAAAGATGTCTCTGTATCTTTTACTCACGTCCCAGGGAAGGCATTGTCCTTCCTATTACCTGGTGCCCTATATCCCAGCTTATAAATTGCTCTTGAAACTTGGAGCCAGGAAAAAGTTTGTTTCTCAGCTTGTACCCTTAAGTTTTTTTAGGATTGGATGACATCTGTTCTACCCCCTCAGCGTGTTTCTCTTGTGACTCCCTTTGCCAAGAAGCTCAAGAGCTACATACAGTGGTTAACAATAGTTAACCTCAGACAACTCGGGGCTCTAAATCCTCAGAGCTGGATATTGTTGTTGTTTGACTTTATGTACTATAATATAGAAACCACACCAGATCCTTCTGCGGCATTCAACAGGGCATCAATTGCTGACACAGAATGATGTAGTGACTAGATGCGGACATACACAAATGCTGTTTCCCACTATCAGTGGCTTCTGTTGTCCTGCTCTTTCCCCACACCCAGCCAGCATGAAACAATAGCAGCACCTGGGACCTGGTAAGGGCCCACTCTGGACCTGGCATAAAGTGCTTTCTATGTGTTTTCTCATTCAACAACCTTGTGTTTGTGGCTATTATTATTTTCTTTATTTAAGGGTGAAGAAAGAGAGACACCAGAAGGTTAAGTAGCTGGACAAGGTCTCAAGTGAGTGAGAGACCACCGCTTTCCTTCACTGGTGGTGGACAGGCAGGCCAAGGGGGTCCCATTAGACCCAAAGAATTCCTTTGGCCCTGGGAGTCCTAGTGGCAGAGAGGCTTTGGCCCATCTCGTATTAGCTTGTTTATGTGGACAATTAGTAAGCCAAGCACAAGCAAACAAAAACCAGGAGTAAACACAAGGATGGGAAGGGGAGAATGGATGACCACAGAAGATGGGAGAAACCTCTAGGTTCTGACTCTCCTGAGATCTATTCTGAACTCCCATTGAGCCTATTTGTTTGGGGAACCTTGTGGAGTCTCAGAGATGTCAACTCATTTTTTTGGAATGTGTATGGAGTCAGGCTGTGGTTGGGAGATGGTTCCTGGGACCGCCTGTGTTGCCCCAGACTTGGATCTACTCTGAGTCCAGCTTGGCTGCAGATCACAAACCCTGCCCACCCCTAACAGGGTTGTAGAAACATTTCCCAGTGTTGCCTGGCTTCCAGAGCTGGCACTAATGGAGGAACCTGTCAGCCCATTCAGTCACAAACCCTAAGCTGATCCTGCATGGTGGCATCTTTAGCGCCTGTCCTCACTCCTCTTCCCACTGAATATAAGATTGGCCATGAGTAGGGACAGGATGGGAAGTTGTCACCGGGCCTCATAGATAGACTGGGTTTAAGTACAGTCTTACTTTGGCCATTGGATTCAACTGGGAATGTGTCCATAATCTGTATGCAGACGTGTAAGTGTGACCAAATAATAAGACAACTTTTAACATTTCATATTCAAAAGTATCCTGCATCCAGTCAACAAATATTCATTGAGCATTCTCCTGTGCCTAGCATCATTCCACGTGCTGGGGGCACAGCAGCAAGCAAGCTAATCTGGGCCTGCTGATAGGGAGCTTGCCACAAATGATTCTGAAGCTTTTGTCTCCGGTGTGGTCAAGTGCTGTGCTTGAAAAGCCTTGTCTTTTGGAATCCCTTTGGTTGGCTCTGCCTTTAATCTGGAGATGGTATCATTGCTCGAAACATTTTTGGAACTGCCCTTTAGGAATTGCCTTCAGAGCTAGTCTGGGCCACACAGGAAAATCCATCTCACTATTTTATAGCCACACCTAGCCTGTGACCAAAAATGGTATTGCCCTGCTTGATGACCCACTTTATTTCCCAGACTTGGCTCTGATTGACTTGCCTGTAAGCCAAATTACATCCACCCTCTGAGGATGGATATTTACCACCACTGAGCATATTAGCAGTCATTCGGATAATTTTGAAATAATTTCTCACTTGCCCCAACTCCCATCACCCTTGGCTCCATAGCCACCACTTAGCCCAGGCTCCCTTATGGTGGAATAACCTCCTTCTGCCTCCACCTTCCCTACCAGGTGGGGAGCCCTTGGAAAACAGGACCATATAGTTATACCCTCTGCAGTGCCCAACATGGAACAGATATTCAAAAATGTGTATTTACTAAAATGGAATGTACAGCCTCTGAAGGAAGTTTCCAAAGAGGGTTCCAGAATTGCTCTGAGTGACAAGAGTGTCACTGGAAGAGTGGGTAGTGTTAGCATCATATATGGAGCTCTGGAGTCTGTTGGGCCTGGCTCCAGTCCCTATTTGCCCCCTTAACTAGCTGTGTGGCTGGCTGCACAAGGCATTCATTCCCTCTGAGCCTTCATTTCTTCATCTGTGGAATAGGAATGATAATACTGCCTCTTAGGGGCTTTTATAGGGCAAGTGAGAATATTCATGTAATGCCCTTAGCACAGGGCCTATTGCATAGTACACTCACTCAGTAAATGGGAGTGATATTATTACTGTTATTATTACTATGGTGGTGGTGGTGATGGCGATGGCTAGTGAAGCTGGCAGGAGCAATAGACTGGTGGTAAAGGAGCACACCAGACAACTCTGGTACCACTGCTTACCAGCTCACCACCACCTCTCTCCTCTGTGCTTCGGGGGTCTCTTCATCTATAGAACAGGAACAATAGTAGTATCTACCTTGCAGGGTTGTTGTGAGGGCTCCGTGAGGTGTGCCCGTAAAGTGTTAGCACAGTGCCTAGCACATGATAAATGCTTTGTAAAGTTTCACATTGTGATCAGTAACACATCCAAAGACAAATGGTCTGCCTCTGGCATCCCCACCAGTCTCAAGCCAGCCAGTGAGCAGTTACGAAACCTTAGCTGGTCTCTTCCCCCAAGCAAGGGCTTTCCCCTTTCCCCTCTCCTAATCCCCTTCTCATCCAGCAGCAGTGTGACCTCTCACATCTTCCTGTCCCACCCGATTCAGGGACCGTAAGATCCTGAAGTAATCACTTGCGGTTGCCCATTGGGAACGGTGTTGGGAACCCCTGGGCTTTCTTGTTCATCAAAAGTTATAGGAAGACGAATGGACTTCTGGCTTAAAACAACACTGCTTTTCCTGGGAGTTACCTTTACTTTGAAGGCATCTGCACCTTTGGGAGGCTCTCATATCCTGCAGCATGGCAGGCTCCCACATCCCTGGATTGGTGCCTTCCACCATTACCCCCTTGATACAAGGTTTT
This sequence comes from Mirounga angustirostris, assembly GCF_029215605.1. Taxonomy (NCBI): domain Eukaryota; kingdom Metazoa; phylum Chordata; class Mammalia; order Carnivora; family Phocidae; genus Mirounga; species Mirounga angustirostris. The sequence continues at coordinate 122,211,394 of NW_026991714.1, forward strand.
TTGCACGCAGATTCATCTTGGGTTGTTTGCTACCTTTTATTCTCTTGACTAAAACTGTGAGTAATTAAGAAGTTCTGAATTTCTATTTGGAAAACATCCTGCTCTTGATGAGACCAGAACAATCCAGATAACTCTACGTTTACACCAGAGGCCAGATTAACAAAACCCAAAGATGATTTTTTTTTTTTTTCTCCATCTAGAAAAGTTGTATTTCACAGCGGTTCTTACAATACCCTGACTCTGGATCAGGGCCCTCCCCTGATTCTGGATATTACATCATTTTATTTCAGCTAATGTAAACACTCATCACCCTGTGTGTTGCAGGATTTTTCAGTACGGTTTGAGATTGGGCTTCATTCGGTGGGTCTGGGTTGTTGCAGTGACTAATGGTTTCAGAAGGAAGTGCAGCAGGAAGAGGATTTGCAGGAATGGAAGAGGTGAGGCAGCTCCATGTGAGATCCTGCAAAGGGATTAAGATTTGGCACCGAGTTGGTTTCTGTGCAGCCTCTTAGGCAGAGAGCCTGGGGAGAGGGAAGCAGGCTGTCAGCTGGGGCTTTGCACGCTCTCAGCCTGCCTTGAGGGTTGGTTGGCTCTTCCTTCTCTCTGCAGTACCTAATTTTACCTTATTAAAGGATGGATGTGGTTGCTGGAGGCTTAAGGAAGACCAGGTAAGGGCTCCCATTGTCCACAAATCCCCCATTGTGCTTAATGCATGGGATCCTAGGGACTGTTCCTTCACTCACACCGCTGTGGAGCATTAGCCAAAACACAATTCCTGTGAGACATTTCACAGAGAAGATCAGGGAAGTTTCTTTCCTAGTTAAGAAAATTTATAAAATGTTTTAGCCCCAAGTACTTAACTGTAGAGATGTAAATTTTTTTCTTTGAAATTACAGCTTTAAGATTACTTATTTGCATTTTAATCTACTAGATTTTGAAAAGAATCCTGATGGTTTATTAGATGTTTGTTTTCCTTCCTTCTATAATGACCTGTGGTATGTTATATATCAACATGTAGTTTAATGAAAACGAATGATTCGTTATTCTTTGAATAAGTTGATCTTTTTTTTGCAGATTTGATTTGTTTTTCTCTTTTTTAATCTTTTGACTGTGCATATGGTAATGGTAAGGAATATCCTTAAGTATAGCTAATTTTTAAGAGGAAAAAGTATATACTTAGGAGTTCAATTCGATCATATTTGATAGGATCCCTGTTTGAAATGAGCTATGTGTTTTTTGATGCTTCATATAGAGTTTATTAAAAAAATATTTTTCTCAGTGTAAATGTCCATAGCTGGTGGGAAAGGTGATGCAGCTTGTCTGTGTTGTTAAGCTATTTATTTACAAACATTAAAAGCAAGTTAGACCTTTGATAAGATTAGCTCAAGAAGAGATAGTTGGAAGAGTAGTTTTCTGCTCACCACCAACTTAATTCCAAATTCTGTTCCTTTTCTTAAAAAAAAAAAAAAAAAAATCTGGAGTTAAAAATAACCCAGAATAAAACTTGAAAACTGTTTTGTTTCTCTGTATTTGGCTAACTTCATTGCAAAGTGCTGTGTTTAAGGAATTCAAGCTATGAGGACTACTCTTGAAATGGTTCGCGCAATTCTATCTATGAGTTTCTATAACCTTTTTCAAGAGCATATGCTGTTTTGTGAGTATTAGGATTAAACTTTTCCATGAGTCTTCATTCCTTCTACAGCCCTAGGAGATGGATAACAACTCTAAGAAAATAACATGAAAAATCGTGTCAGTTTCCTGACACAAGCTCAGTTTTCCGGTGTCCACCATAGTGTAGAGTTGCCAAAGTGAGGAAAGGGGGGGCATTTGGCACCCCTCATTACAATGAGTGACTGCCTGGGACTGTTGTGGCTGACAGAGGCAAGGACCCGTGATCCCTATTATTTATTGTAAGTGAAATGTTTTTGTTAAGTGTAGGGGACTCTGACCCAAAAAACTTTGTTTGGGTGAGAGGAGGTCTGTACATCCAGTTGTTTTTACTGTTTTTGTTTGATGATACTGTTTTTGTTTGATGAGCCCTTTAGTTCATGTAGTCCTCTGGTTTTTCCTTTGGAAATAGACTTGCAGTAGAGTCTTAGCATCGTGTAGTACTTTAACTTAGCATGTTAGCCATTGTGTTTTTTATTTTAGCGGGATGGCTAAAAATAAGGCAGTCTTAAAGCAATTTGAGAAGGTGAGAGAGCAGCTATTATCTTTAGGAATATAAAATCATGCCGAGGGTTAAAACATGCATGCAAACTCTTAATTGTGCTGTGTACATTCTCTTCCGATTATTGAAGAATCTAGGCAAGCTATCGCTACAAATGCTTTCCCTAATTGAGCTTAAAAAAAAAAAAAGTGCTGTATAGTGTGGAAATGGTATATTGTCCTGGCTTTCCTTTGTCACATTGATATCTTCTTAAGGGACATCCTTAGTCCTCTAATATTTTTAGAAATATCAAACAAAATATGTTTTGTTAACAGAATATAACTTTGCCAATGTCTTACCTTATCCTCATTCTATCTTCTTCCTCCTTACTTGTCATTTAGGAGAGAGGGGAAAATAGTCCAGCTAAACAGTTGAGGAATGATTACCAGGAACATCCTAGAGTAGTTGCTGTGAGTTATCTTTTCCTTTTCAATGTGCTCTTGATTGAGATGCGATTTATTTGTTTGTTGTTTTTATTTCTATTGAAATAGCAAGATAATCACATGGCTGAAAAAAAATTTTAAGTACAAAAAGGTAAATAAATAATGAAAAGCCTCCTCCATGGGTTCCAGACACCCAGTTTCCCCCCTAGGTAATGCCTGAGAGAATTCTGAAAAGGAGTAACAGCACTTTAGATCCATGCTTCTCAAACTTTAGTATGCCTTGGCAAACACCTGCAGAGTTGGTGAAAACACAGCTTCCTGGGCTCCCCCCACCATGTGCCCCTGAAATTCTGACTCTGGAACACTGGGATTGGGCCCCAGAATGTGCATTTCCAGCAGTTTCCCAGGTGCTGACGCAGCCTGGTGGGACCACGCTTTGAACAGAGCCAGTTTAAAGTGAAAGCCTCCTTTTCCTGCGTCCATTTTCCACTGTCTCTCCTCCACTTTTCAGAAGGGCTGCTATTGAAATTAATAGCCACAGTAAACCCCTGGGAGAAAACTGGGTGGCAAATAAATCCCATGTCTGTAATTAGAATTTGGGTGGAGAGGGGGGTAGTGAAGGGTGAAGGCATTGTGTGTGATGCTCACACACTGGGTAAAGGGCGTTGCCTTATACCTGTAAATGGTGCCATCAACTCAAGCGAGCACCACCTCCATGAAAAATCTTTCTAGGTCGTGATTTTGAGAACATTTGGCATAATTGTATGTATACACACACAAACACACACACATATATGTATATATATGCTGGTAAAATGACCCTGCCTCTGCCCCCTTTCACCTCTGCTTCCCTATGAGCGTCACCACATCTCCTCTGTCCCATGGCAAATGACATACGTGAATGTGTTTGACACAAATGAACACAGGTCACGCTTTGGTACTGGGCAGTATTTTCCATGAAACCAGCCCAAGTTGGAAAGAGATTTGTTTTCATTTATTTATTGGCTCCATAAATGTTTAGTGGGGGCCTTACATGCTACACACTGCTAGGCCCTGAGATGCAGCAGCGAGGTGGATGACATGGTCCCAGCCCATGAAACTTCAGGTGTAATAGAGATTCTTGGAAAGGGAGGCAAGTAGCCCAGCATAGAGATGAGAAGGGAGAGAAAGAGAGAACTGTAATGTATGATGCACAGGCTTCGTAAATGACTGTTTATATGGATGGAGCCCTTCCAGTTCATGTTCAGTTCAATTAAACAATTACTCAGGGCAGGTCATCTCATATTAGGATGATAAGGGACACCCATGAAAGTAAAATATAGTTCTTGCCTTCAAGGAATTTGCTATTTAGGGGCCTGTGATGCAACTCCCAATTGTTCAGCCCTGTACCATTTTCAAAGAGCTTCCCCGTATAGTGTGGTCCCTCAGTGATAGTGTGATGTGGATTGGATAACGAAATATAATTATTTGTTTTTGGCACCCTCTTCTGCCCCTTCCCAAAGCATCTGTTGCTGCCAGAAGAACAAAAAGGTAAAACACCTACTGTGTTCTATTTAATGCTCATTGCATATGCTGACATGCTCTGCCACAAGAAGCCATTTGAATTCAAATGGCTTAGACATCTAAAACTAATAATCTCCATGTTCTCACCTGCAACATAAAGACATACAGAGAAACAGCATGTGCGTGTGTGTTGCGGGGTGGAGAGGGGTTTTGCCAGAGGCTCTGTATGTCGAGTCATTTCTCCATTGGGGTCAGTCCAGCTTAGGAATCCAGTGGGGTCAACAGGTTGCACCCATGAGGAAAGAACCATGGCAACCACTGCAAACTGAGGCAGGTGTGGATGCGGGTAAGAGCCTTGGGGCATTCCAGAGCAGTGACCATTTTGGCAGCAATTGGCAGAGGGAGTTTTACACTGGCACTAGCTGGGTGAAGACAATCTGATGCAAATGAAGAAAGCAGAGGTAGGAAATCAATAGGATGGAAACTGTCCTGTGCATATCTCAGAGGTAACATGCCCAACTCTCTCCTTTAGTCCCAGTACTGTGACTTGGGAGTAAATAATAGGAGGGTTCTGAAGGCTAATTTAGGAAGCTGAGAAAGAGCTGAAGATCAGAACCTTTTGTGGTCATTGCTGAGCTATAGTCATATATATATGTGTATATGTATGTATATATATGTATATGTATATGTATGTATATATATGTATATATGGCTGTAGTCCATTGATGGCTAGCATACATAGCACAGATGGAAATGGGTGGAATTTGAAGGTCCTAGTGAGAGCAGATACAGGGCTATTGTGTTTCTTAGTTAGGAATTAAAGGTTCTTGTGAGATAGCTGGCAAAGAAGGGTAAGAAACCAGTCATGAAACAGATTGTCAGAGTAGTGGAGAAATCCAAGGAGCCTCAGCATAAAAATGGCATCAGGAAATGCCCAGTGGGTGGAAATAGCCAACAGTTCATGAAAATATGGCAGTAGAAAAGGGGTTATGAGCCACCTGACAAGGATAATGAGATTGAGCTGGAAACTGCAATAGGACTGGCTGAGCTAAAGAATCGGGCCAATTAGTAATAATGAGGGTGTTTACTAACTTGTAAATTGGCAAAATATCTCCCTGGGATGAATTAGGACAAATGATCATTTCCTGCCCTAATGATTTTACAGAAGAAAAGGAAGAGAAGCACCATAGAAGGTACAGAGAATATCCGTGTGTGACCACTGTGATTTAATAACTCTAATAAGTTTAAGTCAAACAGTCTGGTGTAAGAACGGAAAACCAAGATAATGTATACATAACAAGAGAAGAAAAGCATGTATATTGTAATAGAGTAGGAATTATGAAAAAAAAATGTCAATCAGCCTCAAGAATCTTGCCAGCTAACTTTTTTTTTTTTTTAAGATTTTATTTATTTATTTTTTAGAGAGTGAGCGAGAGAGAAACAGCATGAGAGGGGAGAGGGTCAGAGGGAGAAGCAGGCTCTCCGCCGAGCTGGGAGCCCGATGTGGGACTCGATCCCAGGACCCTGGGATCATGACCTGAGCCGAAGGCAGACGCTTAACCATCTGAGCCACCCAGGCGCCCTCTTGCCAGCTAACTTTTAGAAAATACTGCCAAACATGTTTTAGGAAGCACAAGATTTGAAAAACCATTTTGGCAGGTGGGGTTGAAAAGAATCAGCTTTTTTCCTATCTTCCCTTCTTTGGCCAACACGGTAAGAATAAATAAGTGTTTGCTAAACACTTACTTTGTGCCAGGCATCAGGCACAACCCTCGATGGCCTTACTTCATTTGATTCTCATGGCCCTGGAGGTTGGGATAATAATCATGATTTACAGAATCAGCCCAAACAGGATTGCTCAAGACAAAGGCACATTCATAAGAAAGAGATATGTTCTGAAAAAATAGAAAGTTAATTCAGTTGGAAAAACAGGGGAGCCCACCTAGGAAACCTGCAGAAGGGATCCACACATCATTTAAGGAGCATCCTATAAGGATCAGACATTAGAACAGAAACAGGAGGGTCTTTTAAAGTAATTGAAGTGAAGAAACCAGCCAAAGACGTGGTAGAACCTTTGCAGATGATCAGAACACTCCTCTCGATATATGAAAAGGAGCCAGCAGACATAATAAATTATTTGCCCTGAAATTTTCAGAAAAACATATCAAAATGAATATCACTCTTAAAGTATCTTTAGAAGCAGGGGTACTAGATCGAGTAGTAGCCAATGCACAGAATGTTCTAGACCTAGTTGACAAATTGAATGTGGATAAATCATGGGGACAGGTTTGGCATTCATCCAAGAGTTCTGAAGGAATTCAAGGGTGAAATCGTGGGACTGCTGGTCAAAGCATCTAATATTTAGCTTCCAAAATCTGGCAATCCCCTAACCTTCTTTGTCTCATAAAATTGCCTGGCTCCGTCTCTCTGCACTACATTATTTGAACATAAATTATAATATATATGTAAAACATGAAATATGGTAAACCAAATAAGAAAATATCTTTTAAACAGCAATGATTTTGAATTGCCCAACCCTGTTGTGTCACAGTCTTGAAAGTCTTTGTGAACATTTCATTCTTAAAATTGCTGAATTACCCAGCCCCTTACGATCATGTAAAATAAGCTTATAATTATTCATGTGAACTCAGTAGCAAATGCACAAAGTAAGAAATGGGCAGTGACTCAGTGTTTCGAGAAAATATTTAGCATACAGAGCTGCATCACTAAAGGGAGAGAAGAATCCTGCAGCCTCGGAAACGGACGCTCAGTGTCCATTAATTACATAAAAGGCATGTGGAGGATTTGAAAACTAATCAGCTTTTGAGCCCCTAACTGCACAGTCCAGCTGCCCCATTTGCCCGGTGGTCTGGCCCTGCTCCCAGCTGGCTCAGGCCTTCTTCCTTTTCTCATGGCCTTCACTTTGTGTAGCCCAGCTCGACTCTTCGTCCAGACACCCTGTTCTCTGAGTTGTTACAGGCAGGCCTAGCTCTCTGTCACCCATGGCCTGCAGTGCACAGAGCAGGAGTAGGATCGGGGGCCTGGTCAGAGTCAGAATAGGATTTGTGCTGAGTGACATGGAGAGGCCAGTACAGGGAGTCGGTCAGGGGCAAAGCAAGCAGAAGCAAACTAGAGACGGGAGCTGGGGTGAAGGTTATTCAGCCATTTAGAGGGTCTTTTCTGAGCACCTGGAATGGGCCAGGCATCACACTGGGATACAGATATGAATGAAACAGCCGCTGTGAAAAAAGATAAATAAGTAAACAATTACACTAGGGCAGGATTTCGCAACCTCAGCACTTGTGGCATGTGGGGCTGGATAATTCTTCATTGTGGGGGGTGCCCTGTGCATTACAGGCTGTTTAGCAGCATCCCTGGGCTCTACCCACTAGGTGCCAGGAGTATCCTCTCACACACACCACTGTGACAACCAAAAATGTCTCCAGATAATGCCAAATGTCCCTGGAGGCAAATCGTCCCCAGTGGTTATCGCTCTGGTGAGGTATGATAAGTGCCTGAATGGAGAAAGAACAGGCAATTAATTATGGAAGCTCCTGGTGGGGAAGGGAGGCTCCTGGAGCAACTCATAGGTAAGGGGAGACCTAAAGAACAAGTAGTCCTCAAGGGCAAATTTGCAGGAGGAATGTCAGGAAGGGAAGTTCTCCCGGATGAGGGAAGAGCCAGGCCTGGAGACAGGGTGAGGAAGACCTTGGCCTGCTGGGTAGTGACTCACGGGTGGGAGACACTCTTTTTGGTGCACAACCTTATCCCCAAGAGGCAGCATTTTACTCCCGGGGTCAGCCAGCAGGTTAATGCGTTTGGATGCTGTGCTTACACCCAAGGACCTGCCACTGGATGAGGAGGGACATTGGTTAGAAATGTTTAGCCCCATGGTCAGAAGTACAGGGTAAGAAATGGGTAGCCAGTTCCTTTGGTGAATTTTCCATAAAACTCTGACTAATTGCCCCTTTCAGCTCTAATGTCTACTTTAGATTAGCTAATCTAATCAAATTAGAGCAAGGTTCAAAACTTGTTCACAAAAAATTTTTCTCACAAGGCTACCCCAGGAATTGCTCCCAGTTGCTGGGACTACACACTGTTTTAGGAGCTAACAAAGAATATATTTTAACCACCTTTAAAAAGCCTCCCTCTTTAACCAACTCTTTTCTAGGGAGACTGGTTTTTATTTCTGCCAGGAAAGGGGCTGTGAGCCACGTGCTAGGTCTACCTCAGGGCTCACACAGCGATGAACACATTTGGGAAAGACAGCACTCTGAGTAACAGGCCTGATTTCATATAGCTACTAAGGGATACCAGTGGGATTTGAGCCCACCTGTTAGACTCTGATCCCATGTGCCTTCCACTTCCATATTCTGGAGGAACCACCTAGGCCCATGGTCCTTGCTAGAGCCCAGCTCATACGCCATGAGGACAGGCTGGTCAGGGGTCTTCTCGGGATGCATGGCAGATCTGAACTTGAAAGACCTCCAGGACTAAAAAGTGAGGATGTCATCTCCAGCTGTTCTGGGGGACCTCCCATGATCCAGATATATCCTTATTTGGGCCATCAGTTCATTGATCATTGCTGAGAAGACTTCACAAGGCTAGACCTCAGTTCTCTTCACCTTCCCAGCTCTCCTGCTGCTTCTATGGGGCAGTATGGAATGATGCTCAAGAGTCCTGGACCAGGATTTGGGAGACCTAGATTCTAGATACCCCTGCCTTTCACTTGCTTCTTGGTCTTTTTTTTTTTTTTAAAGATTTTATTTATTTATTTATTAGAGAGCGAGCGAGAGAGAAACAGCATGAGAGAGGAGAGGGTCAAAGGGAGAAGCAGGCTCCCCACTGAGCCGGGAGCCCGATGTGGGACTCGATCCCAGGACCCTGGGATCATGACCTGAGCCGAAGGCAGACGCTTAACCAACTGAGCCACCCAGGCACCCTGCTTCTTGGTCTTGAGTGTGTTGCTTATCCAGCTGACTCATTTGTGAAATGATGAGCCAACCATAAACTCTACCCGGTTGTCTCCACTGGTTCCCCTGGGTATGGAATAACATAATGGTTATAAAAGCAGACTGAAAAGAGGCATAACTTAACAATTGTCAAGAGGTACAGTGTCAGCAATGGGAGGGACAAATTGAATTGGCATACAGTAGGAACTTAATACATGTGTATTGAACAAAGGAATGAAAGAAACTCCATCAGCAGGTAAGTCCCAGAGAGGAACTTCATATCAGAGAGTCTGATTTCCCTGTCAGGCAAATAGCTGGAACTTACAATAAAGAGGAAGCTCTCCTAACACTTAGGTAACCTAACATGTTATGCATAGGGTATGATAGCTTCTGTGAAAGAAAGTACAAGAAGATCATAACTGACAGGATCCCACCAATTACCTTTGACAGATAATGAAACTGAGAATCAGGGAGACATTGATGGGTAGATCAAGTTCACATGCAGTATCTACTGGCTGCCCGGGATAGAGGATGAAGGGGGGAAGAAAGAGACAAAGGTGATGCTGAGGTTTCTAGCCAAAGAGTGGAAGGAGATACAAACAGTAGAGTTGGGGTAGGGGGGACAGTGAGCTTCTTTGTGGAAGGTAACAAGGTCAGTTAGGAGAGGGCTGATGGGGAAGTGGGGACAGAATGGTCCAGGTGAGTGATCATCACAACAGGTACTTTAACCTCACTTGGATGAGTACATTTGGGAAGCTTTTCACATTAAGGAAACTGATCTCTCTTGGAAGAAAAGTAGTTGCAGAACAAAACAGAAGATTTCTGGGGACTCATACCATTCATTCTTTCTTTAAACAAACAAAAAACCTTATTGTGTAGGTTTTTGAACAAACACAAAAATACTGAGACTAGTATAACAAATCCCCTGGGGCCCATTACCTTGCTTCACCATTTATCAACACTTGCCAGTGTTGTTTCATCAGTCACCTCCCAGGAGTATTTGCCCCTCCTGCCGGAGTATCTAAAATAGACCCCAGAATTATATCATTTCATCCATAAACACTTCATTATATATTTTTTAGAAATACTTTTTTTTAGAAATAACTGCAGTATTATCCATACCGAAACAAACAAATAATTCCAAATTACAATTTAATAATGAGCTTATATTCACATTTCCCTGATTGTTCCCAAGATGACTTTTTAAAAAAGATTTTATTTATTTATTTGTCAGAGAGAGAGAGCAGCAGGCAAAGGCAGAGGGAGAAGCAGGCTCCCCGCTGATCAGGGAGCCCGACGTTGGGGCTCAATCCCAGGACCCTGGGATCATGACCTGAGCTGAAGGGAGACACTTAACCAACTGAGCCACCCAGGGGTCCCCGAAAAATGGCTTTTAATATTTGATTTTTGGAGCCAGGGATCAGATAAGAAATATTACATTTGAATGATATGTCTCTTAAATCTTTCAATCTAACAGATTCCTCTTCTTGTAGACACCATTTCCTTGTTGAAGAAGCTGTGGCCATTGTCCCATGGATCATTCAGTCTTTTTTAGAGCATTTTGACCTCCCCTTTGAGATTTACTTCTTATAAGTGCAATGGGCATACGATTGTTCGGTGACTCTGGAATTATCTCTCTTGTATTCCTTCTGTCTCAGGAGTCTCCATCATCATGGCTGATGCTACTTATGTTTTTGAAGAGCAAGCTGGGGGCCAGGCTGAGCAAGGGCAGCCGTATTTGCTTTACCAGTGGTGCAGTGAGAACACAGCATGTGTAATGCTGTGCCAGGCCATTTGGGAAACGCAGGGAAAGGGTACTAAAGGCATGGCTCTGAGGAGCTTATCACTCAGTTGGAAGGAAGAAGATGACACACAACTAACAGATTAACACAAGGTAGCACAGTTTTGGGAAGTCAAATAAAGCTGCACTTGGCTCCATCTTCAGCCCTGACACGTAACAGCTGTGTGATCGCAAACCCATCACTTCACCTTTCTGAACCTAACCCCTCATCTTTAAAATAGGGATGGTAAACTCTGCCTACCTCAGGATTATATGAGAAGCAGGCAGCACGGGCCCTGCAGTAAGACAATCAGGAGCTGACTCTAAGCTCTGCTTCTTCCTAATGGTATTAAGTACTCACACTTCACTCTGTGCGAGTCCTGTCCCTAGCACTGCATGATCCATTTTAGAGATGGCAAGACTGAGGCTTAGAGGAGCAGTCTATGCACATTTACCTAGTTAGTGAACTGGGATTGAACCCAGGCAGACGAATTCAGAGCTCACACAAACTGCTGGGATATATTACTTTTCCCATCCGGGTTTATCAAAACTCAATACCCTTGTTTGTGAGGAGGGAGATGTTATATCCATTTAATGAAACTATTATGAAAATTAAACAAGAAAAATATATCCAACATATAGCAAATGTTCAAAAGTATTTGTTTTCATGGTTGTTATAAAATAATAAATTATTGTACCAGTTGTTGGACAGTGCTGTAGAATATTACATTGTACAGAGCCATCTGTAAATGTATTAGGAATATGGAGAAAGGGAGCTTTATGTTGGGTTGAAGCCTTTATGGCAGGGGAGGAGGCAGGTAGGACCCAGGGGTCTTTCACTATCACAGGAGCTAAGGGTGCATTCCAGGAAGGGAGAGCAGCCCAAGCAGGGAGACTTGGTAGAAAAGAATATTAAAAATACCTGCTTTAAGCTTCCTAGTTGTCTTATGAGTGCAAGTGAGTGTTTAAATGGTCAGGGAGAACACACATAGACACTCCTGGCCCCTTTCAGAAGGCTCTGTAGGATATTAGAGAAAGAGGTGGTGGTTAGGACCCTGCTGTTCTGTGAGTGGCTCAGCACAACTTCCATCCAGTGTGTCTGAGATCTCAGTGAGTCACTGAATTTTGCATTCCATTGTTTCTTCCTAGGTAAAATGGAGATCATAAAGGGCTGACATCTTAGGGTTGCTTGGGGGATTATATGAGATCATGTGGAGAAAGAATCCAGAGAAGTCAAGACCCGGAGTTTTTCCTTTCTGGCCTCCATATCGCCCTTCCTGCCTCTACTGTGGCTCAGCCTTCCCCTCCCCTCACTCCTTAAAGGGCAACCAGGACTCTGGGTCACCCTGGGTCAAAGGCTAGGCTACTAAAGCACCAGGATGGTGCACCAGGAGGATGCTCTCAAAGGCTTACTCTTTTCTGTAAAAACATGGCCCTGGATGAGAAAAGATGTGAATCAAGAGGAGGGATTGGGTGTGCTTATCTGGACCTGGTTAATTGCTCTGCTCCCCAAACCCCGCCCCTGCCCCCTGTATTTGCTTGGGTAAGAAGTCTTTCCCCAGTTTCTTGAAAATTTTAGAGAAAACTCCTTCAGTCTGAAATTGTGAAATCATTTGTCTGTGGGCTTTTGACTACCCTTGGGACTCTTCCTTTCTTAAAGTGCTTAGCACCTGAGTCTGCAGATAGGAGAGATTTTAAAGGTCACTAACACTTTGTTTTGTATGAGTCAACTGCGTCTGCTCTGCCCTCATGCTTCGGGCAGACCTCTAAGGGAAGACGGATGCAAACAGGTTGACGATTTGTTGCAAGACTGGTGAGCAAAACCATCAGAGAGGGCAGACAGTTCACTGCCGGGGAAACATGGGAGGGCTCCCTGCCTTTGTGGACTTGGAGGCTCATGTGGGCTTTCTGGGGAAAGCACTTGGAGAATGAATGTGACTTAGAGTTAGCAGGAAGAGGAAACGGCATTGACAAAAGCCGGGAAGTAAGAGAGGAGGAATGAGTCCACAATGGATTTGGGGCACCTGGAGGGAGCTACTTCTGCAGACCTACCAGGCCCCGTGGCAGATCGCTCCATAGAAGGAAGTGCAGTCATTGTCAGAAGCCCTGCCATGCAGAGCCTGGACCTGGTTTAACAAGGAAATAGGGCATATGATAGGCTGAGAGGCACCAGGAACGTAGGTGTGCATGGTCTGTTTCCTTCGCCTAAGTGCCTTCCCACAGTGTGACCACCACAAAGCTCACCCCCAGGGGCCTCAGTTTTTTCATGAATGAAACAAGGACTGGATGAGCTCCTTTCAGTTCCTCAGTTCCATGGCTCTCTGAAATTATTTTTAAAGCTGAGAAAAAAAAATCAAGTAACTACTGAAAACAGATTTCAGTCCTTATTAGGTTGCAAAATGGGAACAGAAACAGAACCTGGTATTGAGAAAGAATTCAAAAAAAACATCTGAGAAGAGACATCTTTGATATTGAGTAGATAAAGACTCCATGGCAATTCAAGTCAGTGCTAAGCTTGAATTACCAAAAAACAAGAGATGAATCACAGGAGAAAAAGGAAGAAAAGAAAAACCCTCCTCAGAAGCACAGGGGCATTTGAAAACAGGGACTGAGGGCCTCCCCAGGGTGGAATGAGTTTCTTGGTGAATATGCTGGCCAGTGGCTGGCGCAGAGGTGAAGTGTTTGGGTGGCAGCAGACGTATGTCAGAGCTTGCGCTCTGCGGGGGAGGGAGCTGGCTTGTGTTTGCTTGCAGGGAGATGCAGGCCGAAGCTATGGGCCACAGGGAGGATGTCACTCCTTGCTCGGTGCTCAGGCACTGGAGGGCTCTGGCTCTGGAGGCCAGAAGGCCATTTGCAGAGCTGAGTGAGTGCCAGCAGGCAGGACAGGGCAGGGTAGGACGGGCATTTGACACGTAATGGTGTGTGTGTGTGCGTGCAGTAGATGATGTCTGTGTGGGGGATGTACTTGGAGTTGCCCGGGGACCTCTGAGGCCATGGATCAGGATCCCCTAGGACACTGGATGTGTGGGGCCACCACAGCTGAGCAGCTGTCTGCTCTGCCTGCCGAGAAGCCAGATTCTGACAGGGAATCTGAGAAAGGAGAGGAGAATGGGTTTTCTTTCCAGCAGCATTATAATATTATAGAACCAGGGAGAGTCATCATCATCTTTCTCCTGGCAACAACAGGCATCTGGTAGGTGCCAAATGTTAGGCTAGCTCCATTACCTACATTACTTCCAGGCCTCCCAACAACCCATCAAGTGGGCATTATTTTTACTATCTCCATTTTACCCATTTTTCCTCCAGTGAGGAAATGGAGTCTCAAAAAGGTTGGGCCTCAAAACTAGTGAGCTGAAAAGATGATGCACACCAAGTTTACCTCCTTCTCTTTCATGAGACACAATATGAATTGTGGTTTCTAGTCCCACACAGTTATGCCAGTTTGCCAGTGCTCCCAGGAATGCAGAAAAGTGACCTTGTTTTCAAATTTATATTTTAATAAACTTAAACATTATGTTTTCATTTAATACATAACATAATGTCTGTCCCATAATTTGCATTTTTTTGATAACTAGGGAAGGGAACAAAATTGACTGACTGTCCTCCCAGGTGAATTGTCTTCCTGGTTTTTGCCCATTGCTGGCCCTCTCATGTTATGAGTGAAGACAATACAGTCTGGCAAGTTTAAGTGGCCTGTGACAGCTCGTGGACCAGCCAAGGCCAGAACTCCCCAGCTCATCCAGGCCCCGCCCCATGCTGAGCTTCCAGTACCCTCCAACCCGCCACCTTGACAGGAGGTGCTTCGAAGCTCTCCTCATTCCAGGGTCTGTCCCAAGGGAAGAAAGAACAGGACAGGCAGCTCCTTGACCAAAGCATCCTGACATGAAATCCTTCCTGCAAAAAGCTTTGGAATCTCTTCTGGTGAGTAATAGGCAACCATTCAGACACACTTTAAAATAGCTGGTTTGTTTTGAAATAATAATTTTAAAAAATGCAAAGAAGAAAAACAGCGTAAGAGGCAGATGGCATGTTTTAAAAGAGTTCTCACTGAGGATTTTTAAAAGCTAATATAAAAACCAGCTAATAAACTGCCCATCACCATCCAAAGAAGAATATACCTAAGATCTCCCTGGGGCACTCAGAGACAGGAACAGCCATTGTTGTGAAATCTGCCATTTAATGAGCCCTGTCAGGCATCAGTGCTTCTTGAGTACTCTTATTTATTCTTCACAGCCACCTGATAAGATAGATACTGTTATTACCATTATCACCATTTTATAGATAGGCAAACTGAGGCTTAGGGAGGTTCAGTATTTTTTTGCAAGGTCACAAGATAATGAGTGGCAAAATTGGGGCTTGAACTCTTAATTCAAGGCTTGTGCTCTTAATTACTCATGTCTACCAGATACCCTCAGGTCTCAGCCCATGGAGTGGCTGCAGCCCTCTGGCTGGCCTGTGGGGGGGCAATTGTTATGAAACAAACCATTCCAGCCACTTTGAATAATAGGTCTAGAAAAGAGCACCCAAAGGACCACTTGTCAAGAACATTTTTCAGTTCCAGTAATTAAGGTTCAAGAAGTTAGGTAATTTGCTCTAGGCAACAACTCTACGTTTTGGAGCTGAACTGATCCAGACTCAAGCATTCAAGCATCAAGTCTCCACCTGGGCTGTTTCCCTTCCCCCTACCATGCATTTGTGCGTGCATGCACGGGAGCTTGCATACACACACACACGCACACACACACACACCCTTATTCAAAAGCCAGAACAGCCGAGAATAAAATGGGTTCATATAACTCAAGCAAAGGGTTGAAATTACAGACTCTGAGGCTGGTGGGCACCATGCCAGGGCATTCTAATTTCATCTCTATCAACAAACTTGTATCTCTTTTATAAAGAGAAGAGTCATTTTGATTTCAGCAATCCTGGCAGGAGGTTTTTTAGTGTACATTCTTCTTCCTAGCCCTTCCTAAGTGCACATGAAGAGCAGCTGATCCTTGTCTTGTCTAACCTATGGTTTTCCGTGGTACTCTTGTGAGTGAGTAGGATGAGCAGAGAGGAAGTATCCTTTAAGAGAATTAATATGCAACTGCTCTCAGCTGCCTTGTGTTACCTCTAGCAACTAAGATTGATCTTATAAACACATAGCGCTTACTGTACAGCAGGCGCTGTTCAAAACAATGTAGAAAAGTAACATCTCGTCACAACCCTGTGAGAGGGGAACTGAGGCAGAGAGGAGATACGTAACTTGCCTAAAGTCACACAGGTGGTGAGTGGCAGAGTGGGACTCAGGGCTCAGGCCACCTGGCTTCAGGACCAGCTCCTCATGGGTAGTGGAAAGTTGCAATTTCTCCTAACAAAGAGTTGATTATCATAGTGCAGGGGTTTTTCTCACGCAGAGAGTAAGTCTGAAGTGCATGTATTCCATGACCCTGGGTGGGGAAAAAGAACCAAACTCCAGCAAGCAATGGGAAGTGAGTCAGAGTCTGTTTATTTTGGTGGTTTACTTTGTGAGAGAGATTTGTTGAATGAAGGAACAAAGGAAAACGTAGGCTTTTTGCAACTTCTGTCTGCCACCCTGATATTCCATGATTTCCTTCTTTTCATCTTCTAAGACATCTAATTTGAATACCCCCAAATTCAGATATTATGATTTATAATTGGCCCTCAGCCCCCTGTCTGCATCTGGCACATTGGACTTGACTACATCTCACCCCTTGTGCCTTTGGCCTCTTACTCTAAAAATAAGGGTCAGATGAATGCTCATATTCTTTATAGAACAGATGATGGTTTTACTGGGAGAGTGTGGCTTATGCTTTAGAACAGCTGCATGTATGGAAGGAAATTATTTGAGTAACCCATTTTCAGACCTTGACACATACATTTGTCTTAAAATTCAATATGCGCTTTCTCAAAAAGGAAGTGAATGTAAACAGTCTTCTCATACATGATCCTGCACATCTGAATCCTATGTCTCGATGGTTTCTCTTTTGACTCTAGTATATAATATATTGGTAATGGGAAAGGAAGTCCCATTCAGTTGCCGCTTTGTAATGACATGAGAATTATAGAATGTTAGAGCCAAAAGGGGCCCTGGAGATCATCAGGGGTGACCCTGTCATTTTATAAAAGGATTCTGAGACTCAGAGAAACTCGATTCTCCAGGGACCCTCACATCAGTGATGGTGGACATGGGACTAGAGCCAGGTCCAGGCCAACTGAGTTGGCCGATGCTGGGATGAACTTTGAAAAGCTGGTGCTCAGAGGTTCTCTGGTCCCTACCTGCACCCTCCCTTCAGCTGCCTCACCAACACTGGGGATTGCCTGTCTGTTATCTCTGGCCTCAGGCACGTCTTCTGCACCAGGCCTGGCTGGAGTCCCCTTCATGTACCGGGTCTTGGTCACTGGAACAATGCGATGGCCTCCTGACTGACAACCCCCAGTCTTCCAGATCATCTCCCCCCAAGCACACACAGAACACTTTTAAGACGTATAACCATCATGCCCAAAAGGCCAGTCTTGATTACATTGGTCCTTTTCCAAATATGCTGTTGTCTGTTTCCTTCACTGATGCGTCCCAGTTATCTAGAATGGTGCCTGGCACATAGAAGGTGTTCAATAAATATTTATGGAATGACTACTGGGCTCTTTATTTCCTACTGAATAAGTTAATTCTCATTCCTTTGCCTGGCGTGCAAGACCTTTTATCATCTGGCACTAAGCTTTTCCCACTTTTCTCCTTCTATCCTCTGGCCATTAAAAAAAAAAGAACCAAATCATTCTTTATCTTGGCCAACAATTTATTGAGTGTTTATTGTATGCCAGGCCTTTCTAAATCTTTTGTGTGTATTAACTCATTTAATTGGCACAATACTATCATTATTACCATTTTGCAAATGAAGACACTGAGTCACAGAGAAGTTGAGTTACCTATCACTTGTAGGATGAGGCAGAACTGGGTTGAAACTCCAGCAGCATTTTTTCACAGCCCATGCACGTGACCGCTGTGCTATAGCTAGCTTTTCTATTTAATTTATGTTTAATTACAGATTTCAACAATTTAGAAGTATCCAAAGTAAAAACTGACAATTCTCTACCTCTCCAAGAAAATCAAGGCAATCCATGTGTATCTTTCCAGATTGATGTATTTATATTATTATAAAACAAAAATTGACCCATGTTACAACTTGCTGTTTTCACTTAGTGTATCTTTAAGATCTTTTCATATTAGTAATGCATCACTACCTCATTGTTTTTCACCGTTGCCTAGTATTCATTGTATGGATACACCATAATTTTTTTTTTAAGATTTTATTTATTTATTTGAGAGAGAGAATGAGAGAGAGAGAGAGAGCACATGAGAGGGGGGAGGGTCAGAGGGAGAAGCAGACTCCCCGCTGAGCAGGGAGCCCGATGTGGGACTCGATCCTGGGACTCCAGGATCATGACCTGAGCCGAAGGCAGTCGCTTAACCAACTGAGCCACTCAGGCGCGCTGGATACACCATAATTTATTTAATCAGTCACTGTTGAACATTTAGGCATTGTTCCCTTAGGAACAGTGCTGAACTGAACATCAGTGTACATCTATTTGCGTAATGTTAATATTTCTGCAAGTTTAGATTCCTAAAAATGTGATTGCTGAATCTCTTAAAACTGTGATGGATATTGATCAATGGCCCTCTCGAAAACTTGTGCCAGTTTATCCTCCTGCAGATATCCTCCTGCCTTGAAGTTCCCTGTGACTTTCTTTTCCTCTGCATGTGAGTTCAGGAAGTGAACTCTGGCACCCTTCCTAACAGGAACTGGGAACTCCTGTCCTCTGCTGCTCATGCCTCTCTTTTCTGCAGAGGAAACATTTCTTCTCCGCACATAGCTCAGCTAGATCAGATCCCCCCCTCAGTCCCTCTCACTTGTGCTTGCTCTCTCTCTCTCCTCTGTACCTCCCTCAGTTATGCAAAAACATAATAGAGATCCTCATTGTGGCCAAGGGTTCTTTGCTGCAATTTTCCTATCAAGGGAACTTGGAGGCTTCTTAGAGAAGAGTAAACTCTGTGTTCCTGGCTGAGATGGTACTGCCCATGGTGCTGGTCGGGGTTGGGGTTCACAGTCTCGCAGTGTTACTCTTTGGCTGTGTAGGTAAAGATGATCCCATCATCTTGCCCAACCTTATTTGGGGCACAGCAGTGAGTGTGACTAAGAAAGGAACAAAGGGTTACAATGGAAGGCAAAACTAGGCAAGAGCCCTTTAAGCGACAAAGGAGATGGAAAAGGAAGGATAAAGGCATAATGCTTGCTGATCCTCTCCTTTATGCCACCCTCCTAGCTTGCTTGGTGCTTTACATACATTGTTGCATTTAGTCCTCCAGTGAGAACAGACTAAACAGATTAGGAATGTTCTGTCTGGAAAGAGGAGGAGGATGTGAACAAAGTTTCTGAAGTCATAAATAGTTCTAGTGTAACTACTAGGAAGAAGAAAAGATACCCCTTAAGTGAGAGCAGAGCGAGTCTAGGACAAGAGAAAGGTAGTAAGTCAGTGGCACTTCTCAAAGTGGCAAGAAAGCAGTGGACTCTCTAGCCAGAAGTGTGGTGCAGATGGAAAAATCTATTTTTTTTTAAAGGTTTTAGAAAACTGCATGGTAATAGATTGTTTGGGGTCCTTAGCCATTCTTGTTGATGCTAAGGGGTCCTACCCTGCTTATGGCCCTAGTGTCCATGAAAATATTTAGGTTGGAAATGGGTGGAAGGAGGACATCCTGGGATTCCTTCATCTCTCTTTAAACCAGAGTCTCTCTACTACTTATCTTTTGTAAATTCTGGACTTCTGAGATTTCTCTTCAAAATACTTTTTTTTTTTTTTTAATTAAAAACGTAAGTCCACAAGCCATTACGTTAGTTGTTTGATTTCAGTGTGTAGATGAGCCCTGGGCTGAATGGACCGTGGGTCTAATCCGCGGTGGCAGATCTGACCCGTGGACCAAGGCTCCACTGTTGCTTCTCTCACTTCCATAGCACAGGCTGGGGTCTGCCGGGCTCCTGGTCCAGTTCTGACCCTGTCCACGGGGGAGGGCAGGAAAGAGAGGGCAAGTACAGCAGCAAGAACTGCAGGAACAGCCCATTTGTAAGACCTCCTGGCCCCCACCCCACTGTGCCCCAGGCGAGGTCTGAGCTCTGCAGCCACAGGGCCTCCAGGAGCCTTGCCTGCTGGGTGCCCCAGGACGAGTCAGGGAAGCCTTGGCTTCTGCCTCACTCAGGTTCATGCCTCCTCTGAGCTCCTTCTTTAATGCCTCCTCCTGCCTGGCCTTTCCCCTGGGCTCTGACTCAGAAGACAGGGTTGAAGTCTCTGGCCGTCTTGCAGCTGGAAGATTTTACAATACTCTGAACTTCTCTCCAAGCCTCGGTCACGTGCCTGTTTCTGCAACAAGGTCCTGTGGGGCAGTTGTGAGGACTGGCTGAGATTATACAAGTGACACACTGAGCAGAGGACCTACAATGAGGGAAGCCCTCGACTGGCCTCAGTGGTCATGGTTGCTGTGGATGAGATGTCATTTTTATGCCTCCCTTCGTTGTTGCTAACATCCTGGTCCCAGACCTGTGACTTGGAAGGAACTTTTGATTCCTACCACGATACCTGATTGTGAACCACTAATTCTCCACACAGACATCTTCCTGTTTCTTTCCAGTCCCACAGCTTACCTGATCAGTACTGACTTTTCTGTGCTTGACCATACTTGGGTTGACATCATAAAGGAGGGTACACAATACATGGGAATACACAATAACAACTCTCTTATTTTTTTTAAGATTTTATTTATTTATTTATTTGAGAGAGAGAGAGAGTAGGGGGAGGGGCAGAGGGAGAAGGAGAAGCAGACTCCCCGCTGAGCAGGGAGCCCAAGGCGGGGCTCGATCCCAGGACGCAGAGATCATGACCTGAGCCAAAGGCAGATGCTTAACCAACTGAGCTACCCAGGCGCCCCTCTAGCAACCCTCTTTGTACTGTTATTGCATTTAGAGAAGTATACTGTATCTCCAAAAGCACTCATATACTAATTCATATTTGATAGTCTTCCTTTTTTGAAATAGAATACTTCAGAAGTCAGTGATGAGGGGGGGCAGGTTACACATTAAGACATTGCTTCTAATTGATTTTTATATTCTTGCAGGTTTCTCTTTGAACCTAGGAGCAGGAAGAGAAAGTGACAGTTTAATTTCTACTTCTCTGTAGCTATCCTATAATCAGCTACTAAAACACAAGAGAGAACCGGCTTGGGTGTTAATGAAAAAAAATTTTTATCTTTGACCTTATTCTTGTTTCAAAATGTTCCAAATTTATCCCAACAAACAGCTGCTAAGTTGATTGTCAAAATCATTGCATTCCCAAAAGCCGAAATACCTGAGATAAAGAGAAAATACAACCCCCAATTTTTTTTTATTCTTATGTTAATCCCCATACATTACATCATTAGTTTTAGATGTAGTGTTCCATGATTACAACCCCAAATTTTTAAAAATAAAATAGCGAAACTGTTTTAATACAGAAAGTGGCTTTGTGCTTATAGGAAAGACATTCCAAATAAGATCATTTTGCCTCTGTAACCAGCAAGTCCTGCTATCTTAAGGGCATATTAGTTATGTCTCTTCATGCCAAAAATCACAAGTCTTTCATTCTTGTTCTCATGATCTACTGCAGTCTCTATTCAGAAAGTTGTGGGGTGGATTTTTTTTCAGGTTCCTTTGATGTTCCTCAAATGGAGACACTTTAAGTTGCAAGTTTGGAGTACGTTTTTAGACTAGAGCAGAGCCAGGGTCCAGGGGAATGTTTCACATGGGTTTTGATGTTAGATAGAACCTTTTGACAAATCCTGTTTGCCTCTCAAAAATTCTGTATGGATTATAGACCCTTTTTAAGATTTGTCCAGGAAATAACCACCCAGGTAGAAAAAGTTTTATGCACAAATATGCATATCACAGCAGGCTGAAAACCTGGAAACAGCTACAATTTACACTACTAAGAGAAGGGTTAATTACACTGTAGTTGGATCATCACAAGCAGCCTCACGTAACAGTGAAAGCAGTGTCTTTTAATAATGTGGAGAACACTTGGTTGTCATGTTCTACAGAAAAGGCAGAGTATGAATGGTATATAATACAATCAAAGCTATTATATGTAAAAATATAAGGACAGTGGTATCACAGGCAGTCTTCTGCTTTTCTTAATTTTCTAATTTTTCTATAATGAGGGGGAAATGGAGGGGGCAATTTTTGGGGGGCTAAAAACAGGAGCATGATCCTTCTTTGCTGGTGATTTTCAGTTTGATTTGGTTTGTAGTGCTACAGGAATTTTCTTTGATTTTTCTGGAACGGTTTCTCAACCTCAGCCAGTTTTGGGGGCTGGATGATTCTTCCTTGTGGGAGTGGCCCCGTGCATTCCAGGATGTTTAGCAGCACCATTGGCCTCTACCCATTAGATGCTTGTAGCACGTCTTCATTTGTGACAACCCAAAATGTCTCCACGTATTGCCAAATGTTCCGGGGGGGGGGGGGGGGAGCAAAATGGCTGAGAACCACTGTTCTAGAATCATGTGCTGATTTTTTACCAAATGTCCACTCCCCTGTGCAGTGCATGAGGGACCAGAGAGATGGTGAAGCAGGAAGGAGAATGTCTGGATCAGGGGGTTTTGGTGAGAGACTTAAGCCTGGAGCTAGTAAGACCTGAGGTCAGTGTAGTGAAAAAGAAGGGACAGAGAGAGGGAGGAGTCCTAGAGACCCTTCCAAGGGGAGGCAGGTGCTGGGCCCAGCCAGAAAGGCTGCCCTGGTGTTCACAGCACGTGGTTTTCACAAAGAGGCCAAGGTGGCGAGCAGTCCAGGAGCCACCTGACTCTGGGAGACGCACCAAGAGGTAGCAGTATCTGTTCATTTGTGCACAGCCTGGAGAAAGCTAGGAATTCACTCATTCACGAAACACTTGTTGGCCAGAGAAGTGTTCGGCATCAGAAAAGTATGGCAGTAGGTAGCAGAACTCCAGGGTGGGCTTCAGGGAGAGGTCTCTGGCCTCTTGCAGGCAGGGGTGGAGTGAGGAAGGAGTCTACCAAGCAGCAAGGCTCAGAAGAACAGAGATATGAGCAGTTCTGGTGACAGAAGAAGGTAGACGCCTGACTTCCCAGCTGGAGGTGGGAATGAAAGCAGAAATGCACTTGACTAGACATCGTGGAGCCTGCGCCAGAGACCTCAGCTCCTTAAATTCCTCCTGACTCAGAACAGGGTTGTCCTCAGAACCTGGGGCAGCACACAGCTTGCAGGTGGAGGGAGCAGAGCCTCAGAGAAGGATGTGGCGGGACGGGCAAGAGCGGAGGACACCGCCAAGGTGACAGTGAGATGGCCTAGGGTCTAGATTGAGATGGTTATACTTGGTTCTGGAAGGAAGGAAGACACAGAGCCACTTTTCCTATAGGAAAGATCAGAGAATGTGCGCTTTTTGAGTTTTGCTGTGCAGTGCTAAAATATCTTCCAAAATGATGGGATAATGATCAATGGGTAAAATATGATTTAACATTTTGTAGGCTTGAATAATAAATTTATTATCTTAAATGTTTATAGAGGTTTATAGCTGTTGCAGCTTTGTTTTTGTGACCTGTTTTTGATCATATCTCTGATTTATATGACATCTAGTCAGGAACACAATCCCAAATCATAAAAATTTTTCTATGGGAAAACATAACTTACTTTATGACAGTCCACTTTATGGCATGCTTTCCAGAAATAATGTGGCAGAAAGTAAAGATGGTCTGTCTGTAAGGTTGGTGTTGTTTTATCTGTTCATGAATTTTCATGCTTTTGTCTTCTTCAATTTCCATCCTCTACTAGAAATATATATCTGATGAAGCTTGAAATGTTCTTTTTAAAAAGTGTGTAGAGCACAAGGAAGATGAATAGGCGGAATAGTAAGATGGTGGTTCAGATTGAGTATTATATGTATTTTCTCTTTCATGAAGTAAATGCATTCAATTAGCTTGAATGATATGAAGTTTCCATTTTATAGCTCAGAAGCAGTCAAATATCAGCAATTTTGTACGATTCAGAATAATAGTAATGTTGGCTATAAAGAAAATTTTTGTGAAGTGAATATTCTGGTTTTCATTGCTTTCCTAAAAATTCAGAGATTCATTTTCCTGAAGACAGAGTTAAAAACTCTGACTGCATATTATTCTGGGCATGGCTGGAATTCAACAAATTATTCTTGCTTAGGCTGGTTGTTTCCATTGGAACAAGAATTCTCAACCCTGGCTGTTCGTAGAGTCATATTTAAAATTGGGCAAGGTTGAAAAGGTACTGATGGTCCCCACTGCAGGATGCAAAGTCAGAACCTTGAGGGCAAGGATGGCAAGGGGAGGGCTCATGCCTTAGGACCTTTTGTCCTCTAGGTGACACAAAGGTATAGCTAGTTTTGAGAACCACTGCCCTAAAATTTCACTTTGAAGAGTCTTAGCAAAGCTTTTTTTTTGTGCCCCAGAAAACAAAAACACAACAACCCTGTTCCTGATCTATTTTCTGAACTTGCTTTGGACCAAGTTCCAAGGATGAAATGTGAAAAAATATATCTTTAACTCGATTGAACCCATCTTTTAGTTTTCATTCAACAGCACATTTATTGGGTGCCAATTGTGTGCCTGGACCTATGGAGCCGGGTATTTGGGGGATATAGATTAATGATGAGTAAAAGGAGAAGAGTTTGACCCCTTGAAAAAGCCAGGGGATTATATGAAATGTTCAGAACAGGCAAAACTATAGAGATAGGAAGTAGATTAGTGGTGACCTAGGCCTGGGGAGGTTGTGGGGGGGGAATGAGGAGTGACTGCTAATGGGTATGGGACTCCTTTTTTGGGTAATGAAAGTGACATAAAATTGATTGTGGTGATGATTGCACGACTCAGTGAATATACCAAAACCATTAACTGTACACTTCAAATGGATGAATTGTGTGGCTTGTGAATAATATCTCAATAAAACTGCTATTGAAAAAAAAAAGCCACAGTATCCTTCACTGGGAGGACTTCACACTGAGTCATTGAGTTGGGAACAGCAGAGGAGAAACTCAGTGCTATACCTCATTCCTTTCAAAATTGACAGAACTTAAAATGGGGACACTAACTGAGAGCAAAATGGAGTAAATCCTGCTTGGCAGCATTGAATTATCACCTGTATTCCAGATAGCATGTGAGTGATCAGAGGGGAAGATGGGCCAGGAGCCGTGCAATGTCCCGGGGCATCCAATGGGTGAGAAAGAAACAGAAACTTTCACAGAACTGACTGAGTCCCAGGCACTGCTCTAGGTGCTTTACTTTTATTCATTCACATAATCACCACACTCTTATCCCCATTTTCCTTAGAGAAACTGAGGCACAGAGAAGGTAATTGTCCCAAGGTCATGCAACCAGCCAAGTAGTGACATTAAGACTGCCTCCAGGAGCTGATAGGATTCTGGTAGGTGACAATAGGACAGGAAGACTTGGGTGTGCTGAGGTGGGAGGGACGATGGTAAGCAGCTTGGTTAGGCAGGAGCAGTGGGTCCCTGTAGGATAGTAACTGAGGATGAGGCCAGAAGGATGGACAGATGATGGAGACGCTGTCATGACTGCATCTCAAGATGCCGTGGGTTGGGCACCATTCAAGATTGAGTCAAAACAAGGCTTAAGAAGGCCATGTCTTCTCAATGCTCAGGTGTGTGTGTCTGTCTGATGTGTGCATCTCTGGAGCACCACCTAGTCCCCTGCCTCTCACCTGGTGTGCAGGTAGACACACCACAGGACCTGCCATTCCACCTGGCCCCATGACCTGGCGTCTGGTGGGAGCAGCCACCACGAGAGAAGTCACAACAGCCTGGGGGAACTACAGAGCCTCCATAAGACCTGCCTTAGAACCTTAAATTCTGTGCCATGATAGCAAAGTCCCAGCCCAGGGGCTCTCCCCAAGCCCAGAATGCTCAGAACATTTGGCATCAAGCCTCTTGGACTGAAAGGCAAACTCTCCAAAGGGGAAGGAAAAAAACTTTTCCTTTGACCTCCTCACTCTCTTCAAAAACAGGAGCAAGTTGGGTTTCCCAGCCTTCTCCCCCTTCCCACTGGGATGGATAAGGACAGATAGTAATGCAACTAACAGGGGCAGAGGAGGGAAGGACATCCAGCATCCTAGGCTGTCTGATCTCCAACCCAAACCTGCATTCAGAGCCAGCAACTTTTCATCCATATGAACTCATCCCACTCCACTTTCCAACCCAGTATTGTCCATCTCAGGGTTTAGTTCATTCGGGAAGGTTTTTTCTTCAGATTGCTGACTGTTCTGACTTCCTCTCCTGCTTGGATTTTTATAACAAACCTCATACCTTACAGGTAGCTTTGCTTCATATTATGATCTCCACATTACGCAGATAATCCGGAGTTCACAGTACAGCTTCTCTTTTCTTATTTCTTCATCCACCAGCCTTACAGTAGGTTCATCTATTACACCCTGTCTCATGCCCTTACATGATTTGGGGGATGTGGTAGCTACTCACTTCCCCATGAAGTCAGCCTGTTCCCACTTGCCTGAACCTCTCTCTTCTCACTTATTATCTCCTGTCTCATCCTATCGTTAACTTTCCCTATTACCTGCCCTGCCTTCCAGCTCCCTGTGGCCATGTAAGAGACACTCAATGAAGCAGGGGTGAGTCATTGATTAATCAGTGAGCACTTTATAGGTTAGGGATGGAGGGTGATAATTGTTCTGATGTCCAAAACCAGGCGAACAGCAGGTGCCTCCAGAGCACACTTACATCAGACTCACTTCTGTTCTTCCTGCCCCCACTTCCCTCTTTCTATCCTGAGCTTCAGAACTGTATCTTTCTAGGATTCTCTCCTTGCCAAATTCCTCCCCATTCTTAACTGCTCACGGTGTGGATCTTGTTTATCCTCACATTTGTTATACACACACCTCTTGGCTTTGCTTATTTTTTTACGTCTTGTGTCTGAAAATGATACTAGATATGATTTTTTAAAAAACTCTTTGTGAGTGGCCTTTGATGGATTTTGGAAATGGGGAAAGGATTCATGGCCTTGATAGGAAAAGACTGTCCAGTCTGTTCTTAAGAATTCTTAGGAATGTGTCCAGGCAAAATGTGGAAGAACTGATGAGGAAACCTGTTGGAGGGACTAATGGAAACCAGAATCAGCCCAGCCAAGGATAGCCATGCCCTCCTTCCTGACCCAGAATATGTCCTACTTCCTGCCTTCTCCATGGCTGAAAGGTAAACAGTGGAAAAGGAGCAATTTGGAGGGAGGGCGTCAAAAGAAAAGAAAGAACTCCTCATATCATCCCTGCACCCCTGACTTCCTAGAGCCTGTTTTCCAGAGCCTGTTTCCTCTCCATTCCCAATGCCTCTACCTCCTATTTTGTAGTACATCATGGTCACAACTGGATCACAAATTAGCAAGAGTTGAGAGGGTTATCTGTGGTCTGTTTATCAGTGTGGCCCCATGCCAGGTCCCCATATGTGCTGCTTTCTCCATCCATGATGAGCACAAATAGAGCTCCCTTTCTCTCTCCTTGAGGTTCTTGTAGTGAGGGCACAGATTTTGAGAAAAGAAGGAGCACAGGGAATGAGCTTCCCACTGACAAAAGATAGCCTGACTTTAGGTCCACAGACGAAAGAACCCTCCAACTGAACCCTCATTTGTTCCCCAAAAGGCACCCATTGATGTCCCAAGAAACCACAGAAATGACTGGGATTTACACTGAGGTATGGCCTCATCAGAAGGACCCTTCCTCCAGCTCAGCACCACATTCACTAGGTCTCCTTTACCTCCTACCTGCTCTGCTGGAAGTGAGCCTCAGCTGCCCTACCCTCCCTCTAGCCCACATGGCCATGATGTTGGCTGCATCATCTTTGCCCCCCTGCCTTTAGCATTACTGGTAATGTCCAGTAAATACAGTTGCCAAGAGCCAACTGAAATCAATTCAGGGAATGTATTATGAGTTCCAACTGTATACAGTACAGCATACCATGGATCACTGGATCATGGAGGGTGCAAAGAAGGGAAAATCCTTGAGACACCCACCAGTGATTGATCCCAGTGGGGTTGGTCGTGGCTCTAGTTAGCAGACACACTGTTGTTGACATTGCCTTTAATTATATGTAGTCACATCTGTATAGTATCCCTTATAAGCTCTTAGAAAATAATGGCTGCATCCAATTGTTTGGGGTCCCCACAAAGTGAAGGACAAAGGTATTTTAGATTGTTGCAGGAAACCCAGAGAATCTGGAGACAGGCAGAGCTCTTAAGTCTACTTTTTACACAATGGAACTTCATACCATTATTCTGTATATAATCTTTTTACCAAAACACTGTCGCCTGTTTCTGTCAACAAAAGACCTCTTTGTTTTGATAGCCAAGAAAAACCTTAAGCTCAAGAGAGACAACAGAACAGGCTTTTTAAATGACAAAGTGTAAGGGCCAAAATGCCTTATTTTTGGAATGTAAATTAGAAGCTTTTATTTTTTTAATATGATTGTATGAGTCCTCAGTTTTGATGAATTTTAGGTGTTGTTTTGTTTGGTTTTAATAATATCCATGCAGTTCTTTGGAATGCACCTCATAGGGACTGTATCTTTTATATCTGACTACGGGGTAGACACAGATGAGGTGGAAGGTAATAGCTTTCCCACACCCCTGAGCATGTTGTCTTTGACCTTCGGTGTCTCCATATGATCCTATCCCTGAACATATGTGCTTATGCGCACTTTAGCTGAGAACCTCTCTAACAGAACAGAAGCTCTCTATCAGCGGATAGAGTCCCTGACTCTTCATGAACTTGTGTACAATTCTAATGCCATCATCTGTTTATTGTTTTGTAGTCCTCATTATTTTGGAAACTTCTTTTTTTTTTTTTTAAGATTTTATTTATTTATTTATTTATTTGACAGAGAGAGATAGTGAGAGCAGGAACACAAGCAGGGGGAGTGGGAGAAGGAGAAGCAGGCTTCCTGCCGAGCAGGGAGCCCGATGTGAGACTCGATCCCAGGACCCTGGGATCATGACCTGAGCTGAAGGCAGATGCTTAACGACTAAGCCACCCAGGCGCCCTATTTTGGAAACTTCTTAAAGGCTTACATTTCCACTGCTATATTCCCAAGGGAGGAAAGCAATGTTTCTTTCAGTCTTTCCCATCTCTTTCTGGCTCTATACGCCCACCTAGGCAGGAAAAATTCTCAGTCGCTGCCCACTCTGTCATTGTTACACTGCAGGTGTGAATCAAGTCGATAGTCTCTCTCCTGTTCCAGGCTGGTAAGTAATGTTGGGCACTTTGTCCATTCCCATTGGGTTTTGTTAATAACAAGGAAACCATCAAGTTGTAAGAACTCATAGAAGTGATCATCTTGGGGCACCTGGGTGGCTCAGCCTGTTAAAGCGTCTGACTTTGGCTCAGGTCATGATCTCAGGGTCCTGGGATCCTGCCCTACATTGGGCTCCGTGCTCAGCAGGGAGTCTGCTTGCCTCTTTCCCTCTGCCCCTCCCCACCACTCGTGCTTTCTCTCTCTCTCAAATAAATAAAATTTAAAAAAAAAGAAGTGATCATCTCTATCCGATTGGTGCCTTGAGAACTAAGACTGGGTCTTGTTTGATGTTGCATCTTCAGCATGGTACCCCTAGAAGGACAGTGGGTGTCCCCAGACAAAGGAGAGGACATCCTCCAGCTGTAAACTTTTTTTTTTTTCTGTTGAAGTTACTTGCATGGTTGTTAGCTTGGGAAATATTTCTGAAAGGAATAGTTCCAGGCTAATGGCATTCACTTATAAGAACTTAGAAAGACCGTGCCTACCTCCCTAGGCTCATTACTCACTCTCAGCTCCAACCGCAGGGAGCCACTTTGCCCTCGCTGTTTCCTCTGTTTAGAATGTTTTCCTCTGTCTTAACTTTATTCTGCCCTCCCCTTTGCCTGACTAACTCTTACTGTCTTTAGGTTATGTTTAGTTGTTACAACCTAGGGGAAGCTCCTCCCCCCCATCCCCACAGTGGCCTTCTAAGACCCTCTTCTGTGTTCCCAAAGCACTTTGTGCTCACACCATTGTAGAATTGCCTGCTATAATAGAATTGCCCATTTTCTGGTCTACTTCCCCTGATACTTGGTAACCTTCTTGAAGACAAAAACTGTTTTATTCATCATTTTGTCTCCAGTTTCTGGCACACTATTTGGCCCAAAGTACACATTCAGTAAATATTTGTTAAGTGAATGAATGAATGGAGTCCAAACAAGGAAGACATTCATAGGCGTAGATTTCTTCTTCTTCAGAGATTAAAGTGCAGCCAGAGACTTTGTCTGCCTTGCATGCCCGTCCATGCGGCTCAGAGCATTCCCCTGAGTGAGCACTCCTGCCTGGGACCTGGTTGTTACTTAGGCCCTCCCAGAGGCTGCCCTTCTTTGCATGTGGGTCCCAGGATTTCCCCACCAAGCTGGGCTACCTCGCTTTACTATACCCTTCCTCAACTCCTCCATCCTGTCCAGGCCCCTGGTGCCTTTTCCTTTCTAGACCCAGCAGTTCCTCTCCCGGGTCCCATGTCCTCCTGACCTGTCTGAGCTCAGTGATGACTCCAGCTCCTGGAAACCTGGTGCTCTGTCTTCACTCATCACGGCCTACTCTATCTGCCTGAAGCATGTTCACTGGCTGACATGTGGTGGTTTTCAACCAATTGCTAAGCCTGATGCTACCTTGTATGAAACCTGAGAGTCTATACTGCTAATTCTAAGCAACTCTCAAGTTTTAGTGGTAGCATGAGGCTCTGAAGTGGGTGCCATTGTGCCTGCAGCCAGCTTGATTAGTTAAGGCCAGGAGTCAACTTACAGTGGGTCCTGTGTCTGAGGGTGGGTCTGATGTTGGGTCAACTACCAAGTTCCTGTTCCTTAAGGGTTAGGGGAAGGACTGTCCCTAGCTCCTCTCTGGTGACCATTCACTTGTTGCCCATCAGAGGAGAGGCTTTCAAGAATTAAAGTACTGCAGATTTTCAGTAGAAGAAATACAGTGCATTCAGTAATGACAAACAACTGTCTACTGACAATTAGAGGAGGGTCTCTGCTTACAGACCCTACTAGTCAACACTCCTCCCTTATTCCCACCTTCTTCCTTTGCCCCTGGAAATGAAGCTCAGAGGATCCCCCTCAAAAGGAGGTGAGAAGAAATGAGGGGTGGAGGAGAGACACAGGCAATGGGAATAAAGGGAGGGCAAGGAGAGAGAGTGAGGAAGATAGGAAGATCAGGACAGAACAAGTAAAAAAAAAAAATGGGAGGAGAGTAAAAAGAAAGAAAAGCAGAGGATTTGAAAGGGGGGGGGAATAAAAAAATTTGAGAGTGAAGAAACCATGGGGATCCAGAGAAAGTTGGAGAAAACACCCCCAGGAGCAACCTAGAGAGAAAGAAGAGAACAGAGAAGTGAGAGGAAGAAGGAAACCTGGAGGGAGAGAGGATTCATGCTTGAACTGCCATATGAACGAAGGGGTTAATCAGCCCCATTTACTGAATGCCGCATATGTACCCAGCACTATGCCAAGGCCTGCATTTACAGCATGGTGGGTACACGAGCCCAAACTGAGCTCAGAGTGTGGCTGTTTGAGGAGCTGTGGCCCAGAAAACGCTCAGACACCTTCATATGCAGGAGGCCGAGCATTGGAGAGGCTCCAGCTCCCTGGGATCACCAGTGAATAAATAGGAGGGGTGGGTGGGGGTGATGGCTTTTTGAGGTGGGAAGTTGCCTCAGGTCTTACAGGATAGCAGGCATAGCCTCGGAGCTCTAGAGACGCGGACATTGATGCTGTTATGACCACTGGACACTGAAAGGCTGCATAGCTGGAGACAAAGCACTCGTAACTGTCTTGTCATTTAATCCTGGCTTACAACAACTCTGTGATAATCTCCAATAAAAGACACAGGTGATAAACACACGCACACACGCACACACACACAGAGTGGAATATTACTCAGCCATCAAAGAGTGCAGTCTTGCCATTTGCAGTGATGTAGATAGAACTTAGATGTATTATGCTAAGCAAAATAAGTCAGTCAGAGAAAGACAAATACCATAGGATTTCACTCATATGTGGAATTCAAGAAACAAAACAGATAAACATATGGGAGGGGGGGAAAAAGAGAGAGGGAAGCAAACCATAAGAGACTCTTAATGATAGAGAACAAACTGAGGGTTGCTGGAGGGAGGTGGGCGGGGGATGGGCTCTGTGAGCGATAGGGATTAAGGAGGGCACTTGTGATGAGCACCGGGTGTTGTATGTAAATGATGAATCACTGAATTCTACTCCAGAAACCAATATTGCACTGTATGTTAACTAAGTAGAATTTAAATAAAAATTTGGGGGAAAAAAAAACAAACCACAGGTTATTTCCCTGCTGCTGCTAAATGGTGGCAGTAGGAGTCCAACATGATCAGTGTGATACAAAGATCAGGCTCTTTCCTCTCTACCACATGGCTTCTGTTCTGCTGTTCCACCTCTGGTGGTGAGAGCAGGATTTCCCGGGAGGGCAGCCTTCCGGCAAAGAGTAGAGGAAGGAAATGTAATGTTGGTTGGTCCAGAAGCGATGACCCCAGGCAGTAAGGGGCAGAAGAGGCCAGAACAAGGTGAGTGGGGATTCATTTGGCCCAGGAAGTAAACAACGTAGCCCTGTGGGTCAGCCTTGGTCCCCTCCACCTGTGTGGTCACACAGCAGCCTGGAGCCACAGGACTTTAGGAACTCTCTGTCCCTCACAGCTTCACATGTGCACAGCTTAGCAAGAACGCTGCCTCTGAGCCTCTGAGCCAAGGCATCGTGGTCTGCAGGATTTGTGAAAGTTTGTTTTTTTCTTGCAGGGGCTTTGTCCCCATGTGATTCATTAACTGACCCGTTGCTCCTTCGAGCCGCAGGGAGCCTGGTAGTTCAGGCCATTAAATCCCTTCTGTCGGCCTAATTCATGGCCTGACATCACAAGCCTCACAACATAATCCATTTGTCCTGATTGGATTTTTTCTTTTCAAGAGGCGTCCTTGGCAGCCAGGTTTTCTCATTATGATATGATTCATCTGTATGGTAATTCCCATTAGAATTAGTATCTCAGACATGATTCATCCTTGGAAATATTAAGCCAGAAGCATCATTTCAGAAAAGCCTGTTCCAGTCACAGCCACAGGGACTTTATGTGACAGATGCCCCGTCATTCAGCTAGTATTGGTCCAGTTTGCTATGTGCTAGACTCTAAGCTAGGGGCTTTGGGGGATGCCGATATGACAGGACTTCACCTCTGCCCTCAGGAGCTCCCATTCTGAAAGAAAGGTGACATGGATGTGAGTGTTTATGGGACAGATGATGTAAGAAGTGCAGTCAGAGAAAAGTAACATGTTTCCTGAAAGTCTTAGGGAGTGATTCTCAAACTTTATCAGGAATCAGGGTCACTTGGAGGGCTTGTTACAACACATTTCAGGGCCCCAGCCCCAAAGTTTTTGATTCAGTAGGCCTGAGGCAGGGCCCAGGAATTTGCATTTCTAACAAGTTCCCAGATAATGATGCTGGTCTGGGGACTGATGCTTTGGGAACCTGGCTTGAAGCCTTCAGTTATTTCTCTCTTGTCCCCTCTCTCCACTGCCTATGGGGTGCTAAGCAGTGCGCTTTGTGCTGGAGACAACATGTTAAATAAGACACGGGGAACTCGCAGCCTGGACGGGCAGTCGAACAGTGGCTTCCCTACTTCACAGGAAGTGCCTTTGGAAGGTTTTGCAGAGGGGTAGTTGGAGCACTGAAAGAAGATGCTCTTTTCTCACTGGAGCCTGGGGAAGGCTGCATGGAAGAGGCAAAATTTAAATGCTGGAGTAAAATGTGGCTTGAAAGAAGTTATGTGGGAGGGCTTGTCCAGCTGTTAAATTCCCAGATTATCGAATGTCCTGGGGACACCCTTTCACACTCCTTCTTAGATGTTTCCTGCAGTAATAAAGGTTCATCTTACTTCCCATAGAAGCCAGTGGCGGAGCTCTGGTTAATTGGCCCGGCCTTAGCAAAGCCTTTATTTTTGGCTCCCTGGAGCTGTGTTTGGTCAGCGTCTCGTGCATGGTCTGAATATTCTCAGTAGAATGGAATTCTCCGCACAGGCACTTGAATGGAATGTGGAATCCAGAGCAGAGGAAGTGACTGCCTGCTACCAATATCCTACTCCCAGTCCCTGCCACTCAGGTCTGCAAGTTGCTTCAGCCCTCACCCCTTAAAACAGCCTCACTCTTTTTGTTGACTCTTCAGGAAATTTGGCAATTTTTCGATCATTCTGTTTTGTTTAGATGCACACACCCATCAAAGTTCCAGTATTTTCAGCCTTCTAAAACACTGCTTTTAGACTCCAGAAGTTAGGAGAAGGACCCATGAGACCAGTAAAAGGGGTTTCCAAACCACAGTTCCTAACTGCATTGTTATCCAGCCTATTAACTCACAGTTAACCCATAGTTCAAATAAATGTGATTATTTGGTTTTCTAGCGCCCAAGCTACGGTAAGAATCACATTATGGGGAGATAAAGGTGCTATTAGAAGTGCATACATTGTCACTAGTGACAAATGACAACTGTTATTGAAGAACACTGATAAGATAGAGGGAAACAGAAGACCCTAACTAGGGGCACCTGGGTGTCTCAGTCGGTTAAGTGTCTGACTCTTGGTTTCTGCTCAGGCATGATCTCAGGGTCGTGGGAAAGAGCCCTGTGTGCAGAGGGCTCCGCACTCAGCAGGGAGTCTGCTTCCCTCCGCCTGCTGCCCCTCCACCCATCCCATGCACTCTCTTTCCTTCAAATAAATAAATCTTAAAAAAAAAAAAAAAAGATGAAGACCCTTTCTATACACTGTATTAGAAAATAATGATGATCAAAATTAAGGTTAATAAGCTCCATCTCCCATGTAAGAAGCCTAGGAAGCGTGGGTCACTGAACAATAACACTAAGATAATTGGAGATAATGTTGGCTGACCCCTTTATGTTAAAGAACATTCACTGAATTAAAGTGAATTAGGAGAGTCAATATATGAATCCATATCCTGTTGTTTTTAAGCCCCAGTATTTCCAAATCATAATTTTCATGAAGAATCAGGATGGAGAATAGATCTGATTAAGCATTCTCAATCAGCAAATGATACTAGAATAATGTTAAACTACTGGTAAATTTCTCAGAGCAGGCCACATTTGGTTAGTAGCAATTAGGAGCCTCATTTGGGTACAGCTATTCTGTATACTTTGTAAATACTTCATGCCATTTCTATGTGATTTCCACGTCTGTTGTTCAGCAAATATGACACTGCAAATGTCACCTGTAGTTCAGATGTATCCAATAGATTCATGATCAAAAAACTGGAGAACTCTAGCCAAGTTCTTGGAGAAGATATAGAATAGAGATATTTATTAATTTAATCAAGAATTTATTGAGAAGCTGTAATGCCAAACACTTCTAAACAGTGGAGATAGAGCAATGAAAAAAGTAAAATCCTCATGAAGCTGATATTCTAGATGGAGACAGACAATATACAGAGAAGGAAGGATTGTCACTACAATTATCCCTCTGAAAAGTGATTTGACTATATTATAGGATTCCCTAATTGGTTAGCAGCTCCGGCTGAAATGAAGAATCCTGGTGCTACGTCCTAACTGTGTGCACACTGGTTCTTTATTTTTAAGCGGTGGTAATACATCTTCCTAGAGCTGTTCTGAAGTTTCAGTGAAATCATGGCTCAATGCTCAGTACCTACTTCGTTTTAAGCACTCAGTATATGTTGCAGTGATTACAAGTACTATTGAGTCAATGGACACCTAAGTGACAAGCCATCATTATTGTGGTCTTCTTCCTCTTCTTCTTCTTCTTTTTTATGTGGAACATAAGGAATAGCACGGAGGACCACAGGGGAAGGGAGGGAAACTGAATGGGAAGAAATCAGAGAGGGAGACAAACCATAAGAGACTCTAGACTCCAGGAAACAAACTGAGGGTTACAGAAAGGAGGGGGTAGGGGTGGGGGGATGGGATAACCAGGTGACAGGTATTAAGGAGGGCACGTGTGGTAATGAGTACTGGGTGTTATATGCAACTAATGAATTGTTAAACACTACGTCAAAAACTAATGATGTACTATATGTTGGCTAATTTAACATAATAATAATTAAAAAAAAACAACAACAAGCCTTCTTCTTGTTGAAAGGTTTCAGAAGATGTGCCATCAAATCTAAGAACATCATAGTTTTCCATAATGCTGACCCCAGAAAGATAGCTTTTGAAACAGAGCAAGTTATGAAATTGACCCCCCTTGACCAGTACCCTCTTTGACCCCAGTAGAAGTCAAATTAACACAAAGCTCCTTGTGGCTGTGTAGAGGAAGGAGCTCTCCTCCTAGGTGAGTGGTATGGATGTGGTGTGCTGGCTACTTCATGCCTTTCCATGCACCAAAGTCTTTGGCTTTGTCTCCATCTGAATTGCCCCAGCTCTCCTCAGTCTTGGATGTTTCTTTTATTTTGTTTTAGTTCTGACCTCCATGTCCCAGTGCTGGTTTCTACAATGCATCCCTCTTTCTTGAGTCACAAGGAATGCAAATGTTTTCTTAAGTGTTGTCTAAGCATTAGTTGCTTTTCTGCCAGTAACTTCATAATATCAAGGTCATCCTGCTCAAAGGTAGCACCTGGCATAATGGGAATAGTGTACGTCCATGAGAACGGTCCACTCATGTCCACAGTGGTTGTTAAACACAGGAGCCATGGGGGGTACTGTTTGCAACATTCATCTATATAGCTATCTATGTAAATTTTAAATCTCTAGGAACTTAACAATGACCCAATGTAGAAACCTTGACCCTTTCCTTTCCTTATTCCCAACACTTCAGCAAGTCCTGTGAAATCTATATCCAAAATACATCTTGACTACTTAACAGTCTGCAGTTTTTAATTAACTTATTTGGCTCACATATTTATTGACCGCCTTCTGCACTAAAATGAAGCTCTTCTTGCTCACTGTTGGATACCCAGTAATGGGCTTGAGGCAACGTATGTGCTTAATAAATATAAATCAATTTTTGAGTGAATAAATGGACACATACATGTTTGGCAAGCTTAGATGCCGTGTTGTGACATGTTGATTTTATCTCAAAAAAGATATTGGCCCATACAGGATGGTGTTCTGTCTAGTTTTCAGCCCCTTTATTACCACATTAATCGAATGAGATAAAGTTTATGTATTTTTTTCCTTGTAATTTAAAACTATAAACCACCATATAAAGGAAACATATTTGGCCATTCATTAGTCATAACTTGCCTATTTTCAAATGTAGTTTAGGGTGACCATGAAAGGAATTATCATGAATCAAAACAATAACAGCAATGTAAACAACACTTAAACCTCTTGCCAAATAACTATTTTCTTGAATCCCGCTGTTTGGGTTTTTGGTGTGACCAAGTTTAGTGCAACAGATAAAGCTGGACCACAGAGCTGGACAAACCAGATTTCAGTCCTGGCCCAGCTTCTTACTAGCTGGGTGAAGTTGGCTGTATTTCTCTACCTCTCTAGGCTTACTGTCTCCATCTGCAAAATAAATCAACCTCACAGGGTTAGTGTGTGGATTCAAATCTCACGCAAGTAAATACCTGTCGCACCCAACACACCATCATTTTGTCAGTTAACTTTTGTAACAAAGCATTCCCCAAATTTAATGACTTTTCACAACAATCATTTATTTAGCTCGTGTTTCTGTGAATTGGCTGGGTGGTTCTCCTAGTCTGGATCAGGAGACTCTGCTGGGCTCTCTCATGTATCTATGATGGCAGTTGGACTGGCAATTGGATGATCTAGGATCTAGGATGGCCTCACCATGTGTCTGGCTACTGGCAGGCTATCCACCAGGGTGAAAAGAATGACTGGGCCATGGTCTCTCATCTTCCAGCAAGCTCGTTCTGGCTTCTCCACGTGATAGTTGTTGCAGAGTTCCCAAAAGCAACAAGAGAAACAAGGTCGAATGCACAAGTATTTTTCAAGACTTGGCATGCATCACATTTGCTAAATTCCCATTGGTTAAGCAAATCACAGGGCTAGCCTAGAATCAGTGAAGGAAATAATTTATGTCCATTTTTACAGTCTGCCACAATCAACATTGTCGCCATCATTGTAAAAAACAGTATTTGTTGAGCATTTACTAAGTGGCAGGTGCTGTTCTAATGAGTTACATTTATAAAAGTTTGTAATCCTTACCTCAACTTTATGAGGCATACTATTATATCCCTATATTGGAGAGAAGGAGGCACAGAATGACAAGGCAACTTATCCAAAGTCACACAGCTGGGAAGCAGGGGTGCTAGGATTCAAACCAACACCCCAAAGCCACATTTACAATGACTGTTCTATACTACGTCTTCTTCCCACTCTATATATGTGGGACTTTCCATGGTTGCTTCTTTTTTTGTAAGTGGATGATCTAATAAGGGTTTATAGCCTGATTTTAACATGTTCTCTGAGCATTGCCATATCTACCAGTACTTGATCCATTTTTCAGCCTTCCAACAGGTACCTTATTAAAGCTTACCCAGGATTGGTGTGACTGGCAAGTGTTGGTCCAGATCTTGGTAGAACCTGTAGATTCTTTTTTGTTTTTAATGGAGTGTTAGCAGTGGTGGTAGAGTTTATTCTAGAACTCTTTATCTTTATTTCTTCAGAGAAGTTTGAGGACTTGGAAACAAGGGCCTGATGGCAATGCTGCATGATTATTTAATACATACATAACATTTACATATGTTGGAGATAAACTGCAACACCCCTTGAGAGCAGACTAGCAAAGGGAAGATCACCTAGAGGACATGTTGGGGGAGTTCAGTACATGTCGGGGGAGCTCGGTTTATTGTATATAGCTACAACCATGTTCATATCCCATTAAGGCATGGATCACACACTTATATACTAATAGTGACCAGATACTCGCAATATGTGATCACTAGAGAGGGGTGGGGACTGGTGCCAACTGGAGAACTCATGCCCCAGGCAATAGGGAAAGGTCTAGCCCTTTGACACCTCATGGGAATGTTCAGTGTTGCCAGATTGTTCCAGTTTTTAGGAAATGCTGTAACTTCAAATGTGTATGTAAACTTTCCTGATTTGATTTGATTTTTTTAAGATTTATTTATGTATTTAAGTAATCTCTACACCCAGTGTGGGGCACAAACTCAGGACCCTGAGATCAAGAGTCTCATGCTCTACCACTGAGCCAGCCAGGTTCCCCACTTTCCTGATTTTAAAACACTATGTGTCAGATTAAATGGTCTTTTGATAAATCTGACCCATGGCCAGCCAATATGTTACCCCCCCCACATCAGTCACTGGGTGGCACATCTCTATTGCATTACAGCTGTCCTGAAGGCCCACGGAGGAAGGGGAGCCACAGAATAAGGCAGAGATGTAGCAGTAAAATAATAAAAGAGACAAGACTTCAGGAAAGATGGATGATTGTCTATTTCAGAGATTTCACAGAGGTCAAGGAAAAGAGAATAATTATTTGATACAAGACTACGTTCACATGCTATGTTCTTAAAAAAAGAAAGGAAGAAAGAAAAAGAAATCCATGGTCAAGTAACATCATAAATACTCCAAACACTCAGTTAAACAAAATAAGATGGATTTCTTTACTCTGACCCTTTTCATTGTCTTTAATATCCTAATATGCAATGTAAATCTTCAAAAGGAGAATTAAGTACTGAGTGTTTCAGTGATCAAGGAGTCCTTATTTCCTACAGTCTTTCTGGATCTAATGATCTGAGGAAAACATTTAGGGAAAGCTGGATAAGGGACTGAATGAGCCACTGGGAATCTCTGAAGGAGCGATGTGGAAACTGGAATGCATAAGGTAACGAATGAGGCATGATGAGCCAACGGAGCAGCTTGGCATATAAAGAAAGTAGATAATGGGTAAGCCCATTAGTAACTAAGAACCATCAGCATATTAATCTTTGTAAAATAAAACCCTTTTAGCATCATTCCTCTAATAAAAACAAATAAACCAAAGAAGTGAAGGTTTCCCCACCTCTGATGGATTAAACCTCTTTGCCTGACATTCAAGGCTCTCCTTTATCAGGCCAGCTGACCTTTTTGATTTCCCACTTATTCTCTGCCCTATACTCATTCTCTGCTCTAAATACCCTGCTCTGCTCACTGTCCTTAGGGCATTTTCTCTTTTTCAGCTTCTTCACCCTTGCTTACCATGTGAGTTGCCTCCCCCAGGTGCTCTGATTAGAACCGTGCCTGTTTTCCAAGGCACAGCTCAAATCTGCTTTCCTCAGAAGCCTTCCTTAGCCATCAAACCTCACAGTGGGTTCTTTTCTCTGAACTTCTAGAGCATTTGAACTTCTGAAGGATTCATCTGAGACTTAGTGTGTTGGAGATTGCCTGTATGATTTGGAACTGAGAGAAGAAAGGCATGTCCTGAGCTCTGCAACTCTCAACGCCAGTTTGCCCTCACAATACACCCAAATAAGGTTAGGATGATATTATCCAGCAGCACATAAGAGCAAGGCTACAACCCCATCACGGTGAATTTCATAGACTGTGCTCTGTTGTTATACAACCACCTGCTCTTCGTTGAGGATGGAAGAGTCCACTCTCTTCTTGCCCCATAGTAATGGGTGCCATTTGTAGACAATAGGTTGACCACTTTACATATATGATCGTGGTGAATCCCACAATGTCCCTAAGAAGGGGCGTTAGTATCTCCACTTTACAGAAGAGTAAGCTTTCTCTAAACATTCAAGTCAGCTTGTTCATGTTTATGACCCTCTCTTTAGCTGGTCAAGGCAGAGCCAGCCATACCTCTCCACATACCTGACCCCAAGTCCTGGGCTCTTTCTGTCCCAGCACAACATCTCCATGACCACACTGGCCACCAGAAATTTAATGACAAGAGAATTAAGGCTCAAGAATTCAGACTCTTCCTTCAAGTGGCAAGTATCTACAAGTAGGCTGCAGAAGGCGGAATAGAAATCTAGTTAGAGGGCGCCTGGGTGGCTCAGATGGTTAAGCGTCTGCCTTTGGCTCAGGTCATGATCCCAGGGTCCTGGGATCGAGTCCCACATCAGGCTCCCTGCTCCTTGGGAGCCTGCTTCTCCCTCTGCCTCTCTCTCTCTGTCTCTCATGAATAAATAAATAAAATCTTAAAAAAAAAAAAAAAGAAATCTAGTTAGAGTCAGTGCAGTTTGAATATCAGGGGTGTTCTAGGAACATTCTAGGTCTCCTAAGGACCTAGCACAGCTCATTGGGTGTCCTCTTGAGTGCCGGTGGGTCCTGATTAACGTGAGATTTGCAGTGTGCAGCATCACAGGGGCACATGCACAGCCTGCAGGACATGTGAGGGTCTTCTCTTCCTTGGATACTCATTGATGTCACTAGAGGGATTGACCTCCATTTTCACCCTACTATGAACTCTTTGCTTATCTGTCTCCCTTGTTAGACTTTGAACTCTCTGAGGGGAAAAGCTGTCTTATTTACCTGGACCTGACACATAACTGGTATATAAATACAAAATAACTCCTTCTGATTTGATGAATGAATGACAAGGAAAGGTGCTCAAGGTGGAGACAACACAATATAGTCAACTTTTATTCCACTATCAGAAAACTATACTAACTCACCCATGTTGTATTTCTTCCCTGTTGTTTATATACTATTCAGAAGTCTCAGGCTTCCCAGAGACCTTCACAAAACCCAGAACCTCCCACAGTACTGTCAAACCTCATAATTTTCAGGCCCCATCTTCTAAATTAGATTGTGCCGTTTTTCAGCACAGGAGGTGTGTACTGTTCCTTGTGCATGCCCCCATCTTTCAGGGCACTGCCTCCCACCGAGCAGGATCTATATAAATGCATGTTGAACAACAGTATTGGAATTATGGCTGGAAGCCTGTCCTAATTGTGCAATCTCCTTGAGATAATTCTTGGTGAATTCAGGTGATAGGGGAGAGGAGATCAGGATGGTGACAGAGACAGAGCGGGAAGAGTGGGCAGGATCTGTCAACTCATTGGATGTGGGAGGTGAAACAGGATGAAGAGGAAAAAAGGATTCAAAGCCTTTGAACCAAGCTGGTGGATTGAAGGATTATACCCAAGAGAGAAATATAGAACTTCCCCTTCCCCTGACCTTCTCATCCTCACTGAAGTTTGAGCATAGAGAAAAGATTTCCTCATGAATGTCAAGCTCAAGTGTTCCTTGGAGGCAGACAGACCTGGGACAGTCAGGCACTCAGGAGAGTCCAAAAGGACAAAAAGGGAAGGTTTGACTTTGTCACTCTGCAGAAACACTTTGCTCTGCTAAGGAGGAGGAGAAGAAATTTGAGCTGAATATATTTTTGGTTGGAACAACTTGTAAGTGCTCTGTTTGATAGCAGGGTTGTTTGAATGGCCGATTTCATAACTGCACATAGCTTTTCCAAATAAATGGTGTCTGTAGAATGTTCAGGTTAATGCATGAGCCCAAGGCTCAAGAGTGTTTGCGCTTAGAGCAACTGAGCCTTCTTTCTTAATAAGTCATCTTGGCATTTTGTCAACAAACTAATTTGCTTTTCTAAGAAACTAGATTAATACTTCCTGTACTCTGTGCTATTCACAGATCTACAATGCAGTGAGAAGGGGAGAAGAAATAGAAAATACAATTGGATCTCTTCTCCATGTCTTCACAAAGCTCCCAGCCTCCGAGACAGCCCATGAAAGGATAAGCGTTAGTCCATGCTTAAAGCAGTGTGTCCGAGACACCCTATGTGAGTACCGTGCCACCCTGCAGAGGACGTCCGTATCTCAATACATCACGGGTTCTCTCCTAGAAGCGACCACATCTTTGGGAGCTAGAAGTGGCCTACTCAGTACTTTTGGAGGATCCACTGGACGAACGATGCTAAAAGGTAATATCTGAAATTTCACTTTTAACTTTCATCTTTCAGTGCAGAAAGGAATCTAAGTTAACATCTATGCAAGTCCTGATGGAAAATTTAGTTTACTTATTGGCAATTTTAAATAAAAGTTACCATTTTAACAAACTATAAAAGAGGTAGTCCTTTATCAAAATCCTGTAAGATGTAAACATTCCAAGTAATAAGCATTAAGATTTTGACATTTCTTTTTCAAAAGAAGTAAATGGTTACAAGACTATCTTTAATTAAAAAAAAAAAAATTGTTCAGACATAGGGTTTCTCCTAGTGGTAGTCTATGACAGATGTCAATTACTGTGATAAGATGCTTGTAAACAAGTGTGGTCATGTGGTCACAGTGAAAACCAACACTGAAACGGAACAGAATGAAATGTACTTCTTCTTCCCACACAGAATCAATAGGTTCATGTTGACCAGAAAAGCTAAAGACCATCTTCCAATGACTCCCATCTTAAAAAACAGGATAGTCAGGCATCCTGCTAAAAAATGAAAGCCAATGGAAAATGGCGTCCCTGAGCACCAGAACTTCCCAGCTACTTCCCACGAGTAGCAGACAGGCAGGTCAGAAATGGCAGTGCACCAAAGAACCTTGGAGATTTGTGCACTGCACAGCTATCACAACCCGCTTGGCAGCCTTCCCTGGCAGGAAGCTGCCAGCCAGCCAGGGACCATGCAGAGCAATGTTCCACTGCCTGGGGGCTGCCAAGAGCTTGATCTGACATCCAGCTATTTCTCTCAAGGAGAGCAGCTATTGTCCCTTCACAGCAAGCCCCAGACCTGTGGCTAGCAGGCCAGTGACCTTCCTCCCCCTCCCCACCACACACATCCTGGGCAGGCCCAAGAGGAAGTACACACCTCCCTGTGTACCATGTGGGTACCATGTTGGTTTGTTTTCTGGAGTCATTTTAACTTTTGCAGCTTGGTGATAAATGATGAATGAAGGAAAACACAAGGTGTGGGGACACTAATCCAAGAGACCAAAGGGTTTCATATGTTTTTCATTTATTCAACATATGTTTTCTGAGCCCCTACTGGGTGCTTGGTGCTGGGTAGGGAACAAAACACAGTTCCTGCTGTCACAGAGCTTGGAGTTTCTAGGTGGTAAGCAGTTTCCCCTGTCCACAGGACTCAGGATTTCTCTACCCCATTTTGGCTCCTGGTAACGGCCAAGCTTCCATTCTCCATCCATGCTCTTCCTGGGAAGTTGGGCTGAGATTGGTATGCGGAGTTATTGTTGCTCTAAGTCTTGTGACTCTATGTGAGGACCTCATCCTGTGATTTAATCAACTTGTGTTTGTCAGATACCCCATCTGTGCCCGGCTGTGTGTAGGTATATGGGAGAGTCTTTTTTTTTTTTTTAAGATTTTATTTATTTATTTGAGAGAGAGAGAGAGAATGAGCAGGGAGGAGGGGTAGAAGGAGAAGGAGAAACAGTCTCTCCACTGAGCAGGGAGCCCAATGTGGGGCTCGATCCCAAGACCCTGGGATCATGACCTGAGCCAAAGGCAGATGCTTAACTGACTGAGCCACCCAGGCGCCCTGGTATATGGGAGATTCTAATGAAATGAAAGTCAATTTACTTGCCCTTAAGTTGTTCATGATTCTAACGAGGAGGCCAGATTTGTGTGTACCAAGTATTCAAAGAATAATATGAGACTGGAGAGAGTTAAGTGCTAAATAATGTGAAAGTGGCTCAAAGAGTTCAAAGAGTTTAGAGAGGGAGTTAATGTTCTTTGTGACAAATGGCTTGGACCAAAACACGAGACGGCAGACGAACAAAAGTCAATAGAAGCCACTTTCTTTCTTCTCCATTAATTGCAAAGGGATGGATCTCTAGGATCCCTGACCAAAGCAGCTGCCTCCAGTCCCACACAGACCTTTGGGAAGAAAAAATGAGGCTGCTTGTAGCAAGTCTATTGCCCTGATAGTAGCTTGATCTCAATTGCTATTTGTACTTCTCTGTTCAGATCAGAACTTTTTTTTTTTTAAGATTTATTTATTTATTTTAGAGAGATGGGGAGGAAGGGGCCAAGGGAGAGGGAGAGAGTCCCAAGCAGACTCCACACTG
Organism: Mirounga angustirostris; assembly: GCF_029215605.1. Taxonomy (NCBI): domain Eukaryota; kingdom Metazoa; phylum Chordata; class Mammalia; order Carnivora; family Phocidae; genus Mirounga; species Mirounga angustirostris. The sequence continues at coordinate 122,256,264 of NW_026991714.1, forward strand.
AGCATGGAGCCCAACACTAGGCTCAATCTCACGACCCTGAGATCACAACCTGACCTGAAACCAAGAGTCAGACGCTTAACTTACTGCACCACCCAGGCGCCCCCAGATCAGACTTCTTTATCAACATTCCCAGCTCAGAGATTCATTGGACCATCAGCTAATGTGTTCTTTAAATTGGCAATTTATGCAGGAGTTGCGAGTTTCTTTAACTTTTTGTTTTGTAGCCCTTTAATGGTTTTTGGTATCCCTCTGTAAGTAGCTTCTGCTGAACAATACAATTAGCTGACTGGCTTCTGCTTCTGTAACTGACTTGTTCTCTTGGAAAACTTCTCCAACTTCAGTGCCCTCTCCCGTGGGGTCTTCAAAGTCTATACGTGCTGTAGTGAACCATATGTTTCTTTAACATGCAGTGGAAGAAAATACATCTAAAAAAACCATACAGGTGTTCAGAATTATAAAATGTTTATAGAATCTATAGGTTCAGCCTATTGACTAGTTGAGTCTTGAACTTCATTGGCCATATATTCCAGCAGGGGGTCTGGAGGACATGCTGGTGCTGTGACCTGGTTGTCGGCTTCACTGTGTGTCCTGTGGCATTGAGTTGGCCGAAAGCTTTCAGTTCTGTATTGCTAATGAAAATCTCTGGGAAGTATATAACACAGACTCAGTCCCCATTTTATAAATAACTTGTATTCCAGAAGTTCATTTCTTAGGGGCTGTGTGGAACTGAGAATACTTTCCTAGAGACACAGTATTAAACGTTGTGATTTGGTTGGCTCTGATCCTCAAAAACCTCTTTAACCCACAACACAGTTGAAAGTTATACACTTCCCAGGGTATTCTCTTCAAACACTATTATTGGAGTACTGAGAACCTCCAAAGAAAAAGCAATGCAAATGAGTTAAAAGACACTTCCTGCTTAAGGGAAATAAGTTTAATCAAGATGAAAGAGTTAAATTGAAACTTTTATGAAGATTTTCAAAAGAACTTCGGGCCATTTTAGGGATTTTGGATGTTGGCATCTAGTTCTCTTGTATGGTTAATCACATTTCAAAACTCATACCTATATAAAAGAATCAGAAAATTATTATCCCAGTAGTTCCCCCCCCCTCTTTTTTTAATGGAGGCTTATAAATGGAATGAAGAAGGGAAGAGAGGCCGGGCAGGGTTTAATTTTTTTCCCCCAGAGGAAAAGGGTAAGGAAAAGATTAAAACAGAATGACTTCTCCCATGAGAGAGGTCATGTTTGAAGTAAATTAAAGGGATTTGGGAAAGGTAGAGAAAAAGGAGGGGGAAAGACAAGTACTGTTTGATTCCATTTGTATGAGGCACTTAGAACAGTCAGCATCATAGAGTCCAAGGGCTGATGGGGTACGGGGAATGGGGAGTCATTGTTAATGAGTATAGAGTTTCGGTTTTACAAGATGAAGAGTTCTATACAACAGTGTGAATATATCTAATGCCGCTGAAATATACACTTAAAAGTGGTTAAGATGCTACATTTTATATGTATTTAAACCTCCCTCCCCCCCCCAAAAAAAAAGAATAAAAATTTTTTAAAAGAGGAAGAAGATGTTACATAGGTCTTTGGTCCCAGGTCTATTAAGATGTTAGAATCGAGGTTGTGGAAAAGAAATGTGAAAACAGACAGCTTTTCCTGTGAGCCTCAGGAGGGGGCACAAGTCAGCTCGTCTTGTGGAAGTGGGGTTGTGATTACAAGATGAGGGTTGGAGCAGCCTGCAGTAGGTGAGAATAGGAAGAGAAAATGTCCAGTCAGTTGTTCAGGAGTCACAAGGCACAAGTCAGGAACTGGGGACTCAAGGCTTGCTTGGCCAGAGCTCTGCAGCCTTGCAACTTTACCCCAGACTACAGGGTTGTGCTGACTCTTCAGTATCTCACTGAGCTCCACACCTCTGATGGTACAGGTGACTCTAGAAAGACAGCCAGCAATCAGGACACAAACATTCCCAGTTTTCTGCCTTCAGGACCACCAAGGACGGTCTGTCTATGAAGTCGAAAGTTTGCCAAATAACAAACATTTTCTCATGTGAATCATTGATTAGCAAGGGTGTGCCCTGGATTACAAAGGTGTGCTGTCTTAAAATGGGAAATGGAGCATTTACACCATCTACTTCCAGTCTGGGTCCCTTTCTTTCCCTCCCCATTAACCTTGCTAGAATCTCAGGATCAACTCCCTATAGCAGTGACAGTCAAAAGAAATTATTGGCGTCAATAATAAGGAGGTTTTCTAAACCCATTACCTGTTTTTGTTTCCTCCCCCACCCCCCAGTGTACTCTCTACTAAAAATTACAAAAACAAGATAAAGTAAGAAGGGAGAGGAAAAAGTGAGATCACTGATATTTATATAAAACACTGACAGTAAAATTAGAAAAAAATAGTGGTAAGGGGAAGGATTTTTCGTTAGAAGGCAGCTAAGTGTTTTCAAATGTGCATATTGTACCAGCCAATATAATAAATTTGGTACATTAAACTCAATTTTTCCTCCTCAAACTGTTATTAAGTAAGTTTACAAATTAAAGGATTAAGTATTTACATATAACCAGGACAAAGCTTAGTTATCCATATTTAAATTACGTAGTAGAAAAGAAAACTCCACTGTTCATTTTAACCAGTTTGAGTGTGTGTATATATATGTAAAGAATAACTATATTAAAGTTATTGGTCATATATAGAGTGTGAATAGAATATTAATATGAAAATGAAAAGTGCCCTACATATTTAATATTCTTATTGAAAGTAGACAATATTTTGTTTCTGATAGAAAGGTCTAATAAATTTTTCTTTTATTGCAATAAGGATATTCTATTTGTGTATTTTTCTAAAATTAATACCTTCAACGATAAAAAAAGAAGTTGTAATAAGAATACACACACACATTCAAACTATGTGACTGTGCCTCATAAATTATTTAGTTTATAAAGGCTGTCTTAGTTGACTTCCTCATAATCAGAACAATTAATCTTTACGTGCCTACCAAGTAGGGAAGGCATATGCATACTTCTAATTCCCAGATTTAAGTTTATTTAAAGAAATCCTCTGACTTATTAGTTTTGTGGCCTTGAAATTATTTTCTTGGTGGTTAAAAGTATGCTTTATGTAATTTGGGGTATGTTTCTGTACCAGTTAATCAACTAGAAAGTATTTGTTCACTGTGGCCCAATGCTGTGTCACCTCTGGGAAGAATGTAAGGGATTACATCTGGAAATCTTCAACTTGAACGATAACTTTTCTCACTCCAGCGAAAATATAATATTGGGTTTTAGGTCTACTGAGGTAGCTCTTACTACCTGCCAAGAGATCTATGAAGTGCTGGGCTGCACAGTTGATGGTGGGGTCTGTAGCTCATGGGGTCAGTAAGTTTGGTGGGTATAAGACAAAGCCCTATGCCTTGGGTCCACAGTAGTCAGGTGTTATCCAGGACTGTGACACTATGCCTGAGTGTGACCCAGGAAAGTGACTCCATGTCTAGGTGTGATCTAAACATGCTCAGATGTGACCAAGGAGTGTGACTCCACACCCAAGCATAACCTCAGAGTAAAACATCGCATGTGACCCAAGCGTGTCACTCTATGGCCAGGTGTGACTGAGGACTGTGTCTCTGCACCCCTGCTTATAACCAGGGGGTGCTTCCAAAGTACCAGGGGAGAGTAAAGTCATGTACCTCAAACGTAACTGGAGACACGATGCTTCTTTAGCCAAAACAATTATCTGTATTTTGAAGGGGAAGAAGGGTCAGGCAGAAGAATAACTTTTTTTTTTTTTTTTTAGTTTTTTCCAGGTGACATCCCCATTACTGTTATCTCTGAAATTTTAAACTCTTCCATTTGTAAAGAGAAAATTGGGCATAGGAGCAGGTTAGAGTTGGGTAGAATTACAATAATACTACTTCTTAACATTTTCTTAGTTCTTGCTGGGTTCCAGGTATTGCTCTGAGTGCTTTGCCTGTGTAATTTCATTGAAAGCCATTCAGTGGTCCAATGAAGAAGGTACTGTTTGCTAAGGAAACTGAGGCCCAGAGACATTAAGAATCTTGCACGTGGGTATGTAGGTAGGTCAGGAGTAGTGTGAGTACTTGAATCTAGGCAGCCGGTTGAGTGCATACCATGTTCCAGGCAATGCAGCAAGCCCTTTTTCTGCATTATTTCATTTAGTACTTATTGTGGGTTGACTTGTGTCCCCCAAAAGAGGTATGTTGAAGTCCTAACCCCGAGTACCTGTGAATGTGACCTGATTTGGAAATAGGATCTTTGCAGAGGTACTCAAGTGAAGATGAGGTCATTTTCAGTGAGAGTGAGCCCCAAACCCAGCAACTGGCTTTCCCTCTTTGAGGAAGAGAAGAGACATAGAAGCAGACCCACATTGTGGTGAGTACCATGTGATGATGGAGGCAGAGACGGGAGTGGCGCAACCACAAGCCACGAAACTGCAAAGACTGCCAGCCACCACCAGAAGCTGGGAAGAGGCAAGGGAGGATTCTAACCAGAGTCGTAAAGGAGACATAGCCCTGCCAACACCTTGATTCTTGATGTCTAGCCTCTACAACTGGGAGAAGATAAATTTCTGTTGTTAGCAACCATCCCAATTGTGGTAATTTGTTACAGCAACGCTAGGAAACTAAGATGATCCTTTTGACAGTCCTGTGAGGAGGAAATTATTGACACCAGGAAACTGAAGCTCAGAGAGTTTAAGTGACTTGCCCAAGGTCACAAAGCCAGTAGGTATGTGCAGCCAACCTAGACCAAGCCTCTCCAAGGCTCATGGTCACCGCTACGGTGGAGACACGTTTGCAGCTCCCCAGTAGCAATGTCTGTCTCCACCTCATTTTAGTTGTTTGGGGTTTTTTCTAGTCACAAGCTCTGATGCTCATCCTCCTCCTATACACACCTTGCCTGGCACAGGACCAGGCACAGAATAGGTTTTCAGGGAGCTATATTTCATGATAAAAAGCTTGGATTTTACCACGTAATGAAAGACACTGAAGGGTTCTAAGGAAGGATGTGCTTTGATCAGATTGGGTTTTTAGAAAGACCATCTGGCATAAACCTTTGTGGAATCGAGTGGCGGGTGTGTTCACAGAATCAAGGAACATGTAGTCATTGCTATTTGATAATAGTTAATGGAATGAGATAATTTTAGAACCAAAAAAAGGAAATACTAATTTACACTGTAGGTTGTACAAACATATCAAACTCATACAAAATGAAAATGCAAATACATTCAGGAAGTTTTTGAACTGGCACAAAAGCCATTTGTAGTGTTTCAGTAAACCATTCTCAGCACCAGAGCCCTGGAATGGTTGCAGGGCTATGTCTGGGGCCTCCCTTACTCCTGTCTGAACTCCTCTTCCCTCGTTCCAAGGCACCAGTTGCCTTCGGGGGGTCCAGAGCCGAGTTGACTATACCAGCCCATCCACTCCTCACTTGCAGCCCCATAGTAACATAATTACCTGTTCTTTCTGTAGTGGATCCCAGCTAGGCTTGTGAACAGAGTGACCTGATGGGTTAGAATAGAGATCTGGAGTGTTGACTGATGAGGGAGACTCCCTGGGATGGACTGGGGCAGATGGAAGAGCTGATGGCAACTGGCAGAGGGAATGGGGCACACAGGTGGAAAGGCATAAGAAGACACACAGTGTGTTCAGGGAACTGCTGGTCTACCAAGCTGTTCTGGCTGAAACTTGGGAAGTACAAAGGCTAGGTAGGAAGGCATGGGGCTGGAGCTGGGAGGAGAAAATAGGTCTCCGGGGGACTGTATTTAATGATAAAGAGCTTGGATTTCACTTTGTATGTAACGAGAGAGATGCTGAAGGGTACTAAGGAAGGGTGTGATTTAATCAAACTGGGTTTTTATTTATTTATTTTTTAGGGTTTTATTTATTTATTTGACAGAGAGATAGAGATAGAGCACAAGTAGGCAGAGCGGCAGGGAGAGGGAGAAGCAGGCTCCCCAATGACCAAGGAGCTGGACTCAGGGTTTGATCCCAGGGCCCTGGGATCATGACCCAAGCCGAAGGCAGCCGCTTCACCGACTGAGCCACCCAGTTGCCCCTCAAACTGGGTTTTTAGAAAGACCCATCTGGCTGCAGTAAGGGGTGGGGCTGTAAAGAGTGTCATCCTTAACCCTGGCATAAGCATCCAAAGTATAGTTTCCTGGGGTTCCCCCCCAAACATACTGAATTAGTCTCTGATACTTCAGGTGAGTGTGCTCAGTGTGGAAGGTGGGTGGAGGGAAAGGGCAATGAGATCCGGAGGCACTTAGGAGGATATTGTTAAGGCATTGTTCCTGGTAGGGTGTTGTTGGCACACTGAGCCACTGGTAAAAATTACAACAAGGCCCCCCTCCTCCCTCTCCGCAGGGTGATACAACCTCATGCCCATGCATATCATCCAGGGCACAGCATGCTGGCTGGATTTCAGACCTCTTTTCCACTCGGGTAAGCACCTTTATGCAGTGCACAGACTGTTCACTGTACCAAAAAGTCTGAATCCTGGGGAAGCAGCAGAGAGGCGTATGTAAGGGGTAGAATTAATAGAATATGGGGATTGGATGGATATATTATGGATAAAGAGAGCTGAGCCTAAGATGACCATTAATGTTATCTTTTAAAAAAAGTCATTTCAGATCCTTCCAGTTTGGTACACCTGGGTGGCTCAGATGGTTGGACGTCTGCCTTTGGCTCAGGTCATGATCTTGGGGTCCTGGGATGGAGCCCCATGTAGAGCTCCCTGCTCAGCAGGGAGTCTGCTTCTCCCTCTCCTTCTGCCTCTCCCCCTGCTTGTGCTCTTTCTGTCTCTCTCAGATGAATAAATAAATTCGGTTTTGTTTTTTTTTTAAGATTTTTATTCATTTGACAGAGAGAGACACAGCGAGAGAGGGAACACAAGCAGGGGGAGTGGGGGAGGGAGAAGCAGGCTCCCTGCTGAGCAGGGAGTCTGATGTGGGGCTCGATCCCAGGATCCTGGGACCATAACCTAAGCCGAAGGCAGACGCTTAACAACTGTGCCCCATAAATAAAATATTTTTAAAAATCCTTCCAATTTGTTATTCATGGTTAAAAATTAATAGGGTTTGGTGCCTGGGTGGCTCAGTCGTTAAGCATCTGCCTTTGGCTCAGGTCATGATCTCAGGGTCCTGGGATCGAGTCCCACATCGGGCTCTCTGCTCAGTGAGAAGCCTGCTTCTCCCTCTCCCACTCCCCCTGCTTGTGTTTCCTCTCTCACTGTGTCTCTCTCTGTCAAATAAATAAAATCTTTAAAAAAAAATTAATATGATTTTTGGATTGTATGCCTATTCCCACCCCCTTCCCCACCATCAGTTCAAGAAATCAGGAAGTTAAGGGTTCATTAAATACTAATTATTTAGTATAAGTGCTAAAACCTCTAAAATAGGAAACTAATAAATTCTTTATAATTAAAGAGAAAAGTCCTAATTATTGAATTCAGAAAGGTGATTGGTGAAGACAGCAACCCCAGATAGCCACTTGGGATCTCCATATTTGAACTGGTCCTGAAAATGTCAAGTCATAGGTACAGAATCTCTGAATAGTCCATGTTCCAGAAATTCATTTACAAGATAGTTATTTGAAACTTTATACCTGAAGACAAAACAGCAATTAAATTCCAAGCCTTCCCCAAAATAACTTGTTTGACACAAATAAAACTGAACTCCTGAGTATTTTAAATGAAAAAGTCCTAAAAGATTATTTTTCTGTGTCAGTAATTAAATGTCCCCCCCAAAACCAAACTGGAATAAGAAATTGTTGTATTTACCCTGAACGAGGTGAGTTTAATTAGAAAACAATAAAGAGCAGATGGATAACCCTGAGGGGGAGTCAAGAAATACATTTAAATTGAAAGGTAAAGAGAGAAGTTTAAGAATAGTTTTTAAAGCTGAGGCAGTTACCATTAGAAAAAAAACTGAAAATATATAGCTTGCAATAATTGGAAAAATGGGCCCAATTCCTCATCTTTCATTGAGGTGATAGAATATATTCTTCTTCCAGGGGAAGGGAATATATAAAGAAATAGGGATATAAACCTTTTTTAGTGTAAGGACATAACTGCCCAAGAACAGACACAGAAACAAACAAAAATGGTTACCTCCAAGAGAGGCTTTTTACTTGTCACTTCCCCTCATCTATAGTGTTCGAATGTTGATTTCCATGAGCACATACTACATGGATCATGTTTTAAAAGAAGCTTTTGGAGCCTATGTGAAGATTCTGATGGATTCAAGGCCCTCATCTCCAGTACCATTGTTATCAGCTGCCATACTGAAGACCATCTGGGGCTCCCATTCAAATGAGAAGAGAGAGGAAGACCAGAGGCTTTGTTGAAGTAGGGTAGGGAGAGGGGCTCGGAGTAAGACAAGTGTGATTTCAGGCTCTTCTTTGTCCTGATAGGGCTGTCAGCCTCTGAGTTTCTTCATGATTTAAAGAAATGCAATGTGAACATCAGTCTGTCTTGGATTTGAGACTTGATTTCAACACCATGTTATCTTGAATAGGTGACTTTCCTTCTCGAGGCTTCAGTGTCGGCATCTATAAAATGAAAATAAGAACACAACTTAATAGAGTTGTTTGGAGGATTAAATGAGATAATGTATATAAAGAACTTAGCCTAGCAGCTGGCACCTAGTATGTGCTCAATAAATGTAATGATGCTGATGCAGAGGATGATGATGGTGGTCATGATTGTTGCCACCTTGGAATGCCAACCCTCCACTGTTCTTAATTCAAGTGCTCTGCTCTTAGCTCAGTCACAGATGCACACAGAAAGAGAGACATCCTCCATGTTTCCACAGCTGTAGACTCAGAGCAGTAGCATCTTAAGAAACACTTGAAAGGAGGTATCTACCGGCTGGGACCATCCTTATGTAGAGTCTTCAGTTAGGTTTTCGTTAGGACCCATGCAGCAGGCCATTTATTCATTCATTTATCTATTTGACAAATATTTATTGAGTATTTACTGTGTTCAAAGCCCTGTGCTAGGTCCTGAGGATAAAAAAGTCAATAGATACAGTGTTAACTTTCAAGGAATTCACTTGCTGTTGGAGGAGATGGACAGATAAACATGCAGTTTTCAGTGTAAATATTATAGTTGAAATAAGCACAGGATGTAGAGGCTCAGAGGGAAGTTCCTATACCATCTTGAGGGAAGTCTGAGGTTTCTAAAACCACTTAAGAGCCTGGAGAAATGTGAAGCCTTATTTCGCCAAGGAAAACAAACCCTCACCATACACCTTCACTGTATGGTGAAGCTTCTGTTGTTTCTACTTCATTCTTTGTTGATATCATCTCTCTCCCCTCCAGAGTGGGAAAGATGCAAAACATTTATACCTGGGATTAGGAGCCATGTCTAAAATCTATAATTGGTACAGAATTTACTGTTCAAGTTAAAATTGGTATGTTTTTATGAAGATGCATAAAATTAAATGAGATTTTGCAGTAAATGTACTTTTTGAGTGTTTTTGTGTTATTTATTCTTTTAAAGAACAAAAAGTCATTTTAAATGAACTATAAAAATTCTTGTCCATGGGAACAGTTATAGAACATAATGGAATATGCTTATAATTTGTTTATAATAATGTGTGGGTCAGTAGCAAATATTTAAAGGGGGAAAAAAAGGAATATCTCAAGTTAGTCTGAGTCTTATTTAAACTTCTGTTGGAATTGGGTCTTAAAACCAAGGAATCATAAATTAGTAATACAGTTAAAGTAGTTAAGAGGGCAGTTTAAGAGTATTTTGTCTTCAATGAACTGAATTCTAAAAGAAGATATTTTACCATCTTTAAGAAAGTCTAAAATACTTTGTCAACTAGAAATACATATTTGGTACTTAAAGACTTTTAACTCTGTATTTCATCATGACCACAAACTTTTAAAAGCATGATTCCTATAATATTAATCCCACAAGTGATTCTATGAAGGTCTGAACAAATGTATGCTTCAGCCCCTCTGAGGCTGTCCCTGTGAATTTCACAGTCACCAGAAACACCCTTGGTAGCATTGCTGCGTATTTTACCTGTGTATATCCAGAGTTACATTTTTACATTAATAAGCAGACTTATCTAAAATCCATTTCAAACAGATATTTCTGTGAATTATGAGGAACATAGAAGGGAACTGAGAATACACAAAGTTTCAGAGACCTTGGCAACTCACAAGAGTTGCACTTATAAACTACCAAGTTTAGAACCAAAACCTTTAACTGGGGTGATCAGCTAGTAGGGGCAAACCCAGCATGTGATCCCAAGCCTGTCTGATTCCCAAATCCAAGTTCTTAACCACTAGGAAACCATTCAGGTTCTCTCCCAGTTTCTCTGTCTCTTTCTGTCTCTCTCTCTCCCTCCATGCCTCCCACCCTCCATCCCTCCCTCCCCCCTCCCCCGCTCTTTCTTTCTGTGTACATATGTGTCTAAGTACAACATGGAACCCCTGGTTTGAATGCAGGTCCCTCTGACTATGAAACTGATCATTCTCCTGCATACCTGCCATCTCCTTGACCTAGAGACATCTGAGGACTTCAAGGATATCTCAAGCATTCTTTGATATAGGCACCTACCTATAAGTCTTCCCAATAGTCACAGCACAGAATCAACCAAATGAGAGAAGAAGAGACTCCTATTAGCTAATGAGCCAAGCAAATATATTGCTCTCTACCAAAAAAGCCACACAGCACCCAACACACAGAAGGGGCCCAGAAAATATTTGTTGAGTGAATGAATGAACAAATGAACACATGCACAAAACTCTAAGCTAAAACACATGTACCTGTACTAACACCAGGAGGGAACGTTTGAAGCCATCTCCCCATCCTCTGAGCATCACCAACATCAAAAGTTAATGTACCAGCAAGAATGTTCTTCATGCATCATTTACAAAAATCATTTGAGCTGGTCCCAGCCCTGCTCAATGTGCAATGGAAGGTAGGTGGCAGAAGACAGAGTCCTGCCCAGTTGGGAGGTATCAGGTGGCCCACAGTGAGGTGGGCAGCCATGAAATGATTTCTTGCTGGTCTGTTTCTGTCATTCCCATGTGCCCTCGTACCCCTAGGCCAGTTGGCAAGTGGTCCTGAGGGTCTGATCTCCGCAAAGTGAGCTCACAGTGTTACTGAGAAAAGAGAAGAGGGAAAGAAGGAAGGGGGTCACCCCAACCTCTTCATTAGCCCTGCTTTGGAGGGTCCAGGATCTCTTTCCTGAGCAGAGAGATGAGGACACCATCACTGTTCAGCCCTCAAGTCAGGAGAGAAGTCCTCATTTCCTTCTTATCTTTGGGGAAGGCCCTCTGCCCTATGGTTATCACACCCCAGCACACCAGGAAGAGGCTGCTGGTGGTGAAAATTCCTTTACTTTACAAATAAATATTAAATACCTATGCTGGCAGGTACCACGAATAGAGCAGACATTGTTCCTACCCAAGTGGAGCTTAAAGACCTGTAGGGAATCAAGTATTTACAAAAACAAATGACAGATTATAACCTGATACATGCTACAAGGGATCGGGACCTGGCTGTGTGAGACCCTCTTAAAGGGAGATTTGACCTGAGCAGATAATGCCTTGCCAAGGCAATAATGTTTCAGCTGAGGGCTAAAGGTCCAACACATGTAAACTAAGAGAAAAGGTGTTGGAAGCATGTCTAGACAGAAGCAACTGTATGTGCAAAGGCCTGGTGGCAGAAGAGAGTATGGCAGGTTTGAGATTTGGATGTAAAGTGGTCTGGAGAAGTCAGAACGACAAAGGCTAACAGGTCTTGGGTGCTCACTGTGGGCAAGGTGTTATGACAGTGTTTTTAAAGTATTATTTAAAGCTAACATTTGGGCGCCTGGGTGGCTCAGTTGGTTAAGCGACTGCCTTCTGCTCAGGTCATGATCCTGGAGTCCCTGGATCGAGTCCCGCATTGGGCTCCCTGCTCGGCAGGGAGTCTGCTTCTCCCTCTCCCACTCCCCGTTTGTGTTCCCTCTCTCGCTGTGTCTTTCTCTGTCAAATAAATAAACAAAATATTTAAAAAAATAAAAATAAAAATAAAAAAATAAAGCTAACATTTTTACATATGAAGAAACTAAGGCAAAGAGAGGCAAAACAAATTGCCAGATAATACCAGTTCTTGTTTAGGGCCCTTGTCTCTATCGCTAGAAGAAGAGGGAAGCCATCAGAGGGTTTAAGCAGAAATGAACACATGGTGTTTCAACAGAATGATTCTGATAAAAATAAACTAGAGATGCCCCCACCTGCACTACCCCTTCTTTTGTACCCCAAATTAAAATATTTACATGTAAAATCAGCATGGCTATTGAATCTGAAAATAAATGATTATTCTGAAAAAGAGACCTAGATAATACAAACTAATGTGCTGGTGTGTGGTGGTTCTGAGGAGTGGGGAATGGCCTAGTAGTTCAGCTCCCTCTACTTTCTGAGACCTGTATTCCAAGAAGTTTAGAAGAGAGCCTGGTATGACCTAGAGAGGGAGGTTGAAGACAGTTCCCTTCCAGGAACAGAGACTTAACGCTCCCCACCCTGTGCCAAGCTCAATGAGGACAATGAGTTCTATCTTACTTTTTATACCAGGGAAGAAAACCTCCCTCGTGGCCCAAATCCAGGCCATATGTGTTTTTCTTTGACAGCTGCAATAGTTTAAAAATTGGGGAATTTTGCATTAAAATGTAGAGTTCTGGCTTCTCTGGCATTCCTGGGCCACCATTCACTTTTGGCCCCATGGGTTGGCCCCTGACCCACCCTAACCATCACCCCCCATAAGACATATGAGCAGCTCCATACTCCTCACTGCTACACCTGGCACCTGCCTGACCCTGCAGCCATCTACATTTGGGACCCCATTTGGGACCCCAGATTGTATTCTGAGATTTGCACAGGCTCTGGAAGGATTTCAGGTCATAGGTTTAGGAGGCTGTGCCGCAAGTTTGGACAAAGAGGAGAAGGGCTGCAAACAAACAGGTTGTCTCTGAACTGGTTTCTGGTCAGTGTGGAGGGGGGTCTCCCTGGGAGACATAGGAGTTGTTCTAGGCAGGAGAAGCAGGTGAGATGAGGTGCCAAGGTCAGAATGAGTGCAGTGCCTGGGAAGCAATGAGGAAATGATTCTCAGCAACAATCTAGTGGGTGGATACGAGAGATAAGGTTAATTTGGAGGTGTGGTTACAGTTCTGAGAGCAAGGTGAAAATTTGGACCTAAAGTCTTAGAGAATCATAGGCTCTTAGTGGGTTGAACATTAGGAAGGTCAGACCAACAGCAGCATGTGGGGATCAAGAGCCTGGAGGCAGAATCACCCTCTGTAGGAAGGAGAGTGGCAATCACAAACCTGAATGATTATTCCCAGATTAGGAATGGTGCACCCAGAATAAAGAGCCAGAAGCTGGTGCAAGCCCATGTAGTTTCATTGGCACAGGGCAGTGGTTACAGGAAAAAGAATAGTCTTGAAAATTTAGCATCACCGGGAGAAAAATGAAATGCAATAAAAATTACAGTTGGTTAAGAATGGAGGCAATTTTACTACCAACAGAGCACCACTGTGAAAATCTCCAGGCTTGTGCCAGTGGGTAGATGCTGCTAACCTTTTCCTGGAGTCTGGGCATCTGAGTGCTCTTGTATTGGCCCAGGCCCGCTGGCTGGGAGCAGGGCCGCCTCCGGCTTCCATAAAGCATAGATCTTGCCCAAATGTGGAAAACCTTTAGGGATATGAAAACCATTAGGGATCCGTAGCCCTGATTTGAACCAAGCAGAATAAACAAACCCTTGCCCAAATTGGAACTCGCTGGACGCCTTTCAGAGTTATCCAGAGAGAAAGGCTTGGAGGCCTCAAGGGTCTTCAAGTGGGATTATGTCTTGTTTCAGCTGCTCTGCTCCAGTCTGATGAGATCCGTGCACTTCAGTCTTTGTCCTTTTCTGAAGTGTTTTAACATCTCAGTTGCAAACCCACAAATGGATTGTGTTCTAAACCTATAACATATACAGTATTTTTTTTACCCCGCTAGTGGGATTTTAAAGCCCAAGTTAGACCTTCTGGAAGTGTGTTATATATCCAGGAACTCAGTTGGAAAAGGTCCAGAGAGCATTCACATTTTCCATAGACAGGGTCTTGCTAAGTTCCCAATCTTGATTTCTATTTTCAATATCCTTTGTCACTCTTTCCAGCCAAATAGTTTAGTTTTCTATATGCAAAGCTTCATATAATTTTGCATCTTGCTCCCCAGAACAATTAAGTGGCATATTTTCTTTTTTGATCCCAATTTTTTAATTAATCTGGGGAGGCAGATTCAGAGAGAATTATGAACATTCATTCACTAAGTAGTCAACTCAGTGCCTACTAGGGGGCTGGACACAGGCCATTTGGGGACAGCGAAGGGGGGTGGAAACAATTCCCCTAGTCACTCATATTCATGATCCACTAAACATGGAGTTGGACAGAGAGCTAGGAAAGCAAGACACAGAGCAACTAAGAACCCAGCCCTACATGGTCACGAATTCAGAGGTCAGAGAAGCATAATTTGAACTAATCTTGAGCTAGACTGGAGCTATTACCCTAGTCTACTTCTAGGAATTACACTGTAATACAGCACAGTACGAAAAACATGTACTGAAGCTGGCCATGGCTTTGTTCCAGCCAGGGATAAAAACAATGAAAAAGGCAGTGTTCTTAATCCCTAGGAGTTGGTGATTTAGTTGACAGACTGAGGTGTGAACATGTGGTTACAATGTACAGTGATACATACGAGGCTAAGGTTAGTGTGCCCTTTGGTGACAGACAGACCTAAATCCCACATACAAGCTGTGTGACCCAGGGCAGATGACTTACCTCCTCTGTTCCTAAGTTTCATCATCTTATAAAATGGGGACAGTGCAGATACTTGCTTCAGAGAATTAGAATGGTAAAATAAATGAATCTAATGAATATAAGGTGATTAGTATACTCAAAAATAAAAACAAACAGACCAAAAAAGACGGAGATGGGACAAAGAAAACATTCCAGAAATACTGAGAACAAAGGCTTAGCTGCAGAATGGTTCTCCAGACCAGGACTAGCAAGGAAGGGGTCAAGTTTGGCAGGAGCGGAGCAAAGGAACCTGGAGAGGACTGTGAGAAATGGAGCTGTGAAAGGTGCCCTGGCCTAGAGGCTTGTCTGGAGCTGCGGGTGGGCCCTGGGTCAAGGCAGACCCCAGCAGGAGGGGGCTCTGGACGGTAATTCTTCCTGGCGCTTGCTTTCAGAGCTCATTTCTCTCATCCACACCCACTCCTCCCTACCATTCCAAGCTGCATCAGCCACAGACAGCACCTCACCTGGAAGGTCTCTCTAATCTTCCTAGCTTGAGCAGTGGAATAATGCACAGAGAAACCCTTCTCCTTCTTGAGCTCAGGCATGAGAAAGTTGGAATGTTTAATGCCAACTCTTCCTTTCAAAAGGAAAAGAGAGAAAAGATGGGAGAAGGGAGGAGGAAAGGGATGGATGAAAGGAAAGGAAGGGAAATGGATCCAGAAGCGGGCAGGGAACGGTATACAGATGGACCAAATTAGCGATGTTCAGCAAAGCACAGACTTACCACCTCATTTATCAAAAGCGGGTCCCAGATCAGCCTTGCCAATGGATTCCACTTGTAGGACTTCCTGTTCTTCTTCCCATCCTTGCTTCTTCCCTGAATATCTGAACTTGGAGAGATTGCATGAGCTATCTGAGGAAGGGTCTGCAGACATGGCTGCTGCATCCATCCCAGAACCTCTGAGTTCTCCACAGATGGCCCCAGGTCTTGGATCCCTTTGACCTTGGGCGGTGTCACATCCTTTGTGCTTATCAATCTTTCTGTGTGTTTACTGGGTGACAGTGACTGAGCTCTCCTCTCTGCAGGCGCTCTGCCCTGGGCTGGAGACAGCAACATAAGGTGTAGGAGGCCCAAACAACAGTGCCCAGCACTGAGAAAGGACCCAGGGCTACCTAGAGAGAGCACCTTTCTAGCACAACTAGAGTTCTCAGAGGTGACTGCTTAGTGCCTACTTGGATACAAGTTTCGGTGATACTGTTTTTCAAAAATAAATCTTTATAGCTTTATCACTTTGAACCTAAAATCAAAAAGCCTATATTGCTTTAAAAATAGTAAGATTAATCTTTTCTACTACTCAGTACAAATTAATGAGAAACCATGTATTTATGAACTGGCCAATGTATAATAAAATAACTTTGATTTAGGTTTCTTTCTTGAAAATGGATTTTTGAAGTGCAGTTTCAAAGTGCCACTCTGAGGGACCTCAGATTTGATTATTCAGTCTCTCCAAGCCTTAGTTTTCTGTATCCACAAAGTGTAAATAATAGGCTTGTCCTATAAATCAAAGGAATGCAGAGGCATCTGATTTGTTGACTGTAAGCTGTTATACAAATGTAAGCTGCCTTTGCTACTACCATTAATAATTGCGATGATGAACGATGACTGTGTTTATGGCCCTGGGTGAGGTGTGTGAAGCCAGCCAGCTCATCCTCTGCTACATCTGGATGCTTCTGTGTTGGCCACTTCTAGAAACTCCTTCAGACCTGAGCTTCTCAAACTGTAATGTGCATATGGGTCCCCTGGGAAACTTGTTGAAATGCAGATTTGGATTTACTAGGTCTGGGGTGGGGTGAGATTCTGAATGTTTATGAGGTTCCCTACCATGCAGTCGCTGCTGGGCAAGGCCCTCCTGTTGAGTAGCAAGACTTGAGGTTCTCTCAGAAATTCCCATGGCTTCTTTGTCTCCCACCTTTGCTGGAGGAGAGCTGACTCACCTTTCAAGGGCCAAGGGCTTCCCTGCCAGGTCCATACCCGGTCCTGGAGAAGGAAAGCTATCCGCTGCACAGAGCAAAGACCCCATCCTCCTGCAGTGCGCTTCGCTTGCTGCCACATGCAGGAGGCCCGGTGTTTGTTCCCCATTCTCCTGTGTGTTCATTCCACCATTCCTTGAGGTCTGACCTTCAGCTCTGAAGAGGTGTTAGTTCACCCACTCTGCTTGAATCTGTCTTTGAACCCTGGAGCGCTGATCTGAGCCAGTCAAGTTCACAGAAAACTGACTGCAAAACCCAAATGCACTTTCCCAGTTTCTGAGAGCCACCTGCAGCTCAGTCCGTTCACACACAACAGGAATGATGATAATGACTGAATCGGGAAGGACGTGCCATAAACTATTGGGAGGGCTTTACCAACACCAACCTCACCTGAAGGTGTGGTCCCAGAACCAGCAGAAATCTTGGGCCTCACCTGACCTCATGAATCAGAATCTGTGTTATTTTAAACAGTGGAATCCTCAGGTAAAAACATGGGTTCAAGTCCTAGCTATGCCACCCACTACTCCTGCAACTTTAATCTTTTCTCCCCTACCTTCCGTCCTCAGTCCCTTGGTCTCATTCAGTTTCAGGGTCAACTTGTAAAGACCTCAAATCCTCTTCACTGATAAAGATGTTGGGAGTTCTCTTTGGTGCCCAGGATTAGTGGTCAACAACTCTAACACTCACTCAGAGTGGCTGGAGGGGAGTTCCAGTTTGTGATTGTTCCTCTAGACACCATGGGGCTAGCATGTTGGGTCCCTTTAGGTGAAGAAATTACAGAGTAATTAGATATGACCCATCAGCTGTCAGAGAATATAATCTCCTTGTATTATTTATATCTGTAACCGTAGACAAAAAGGAAGTCACCCTGAAAGAAAGAACACACCAGTGAGTAATTGGACCTTTAACAGAATGAAGAAGCCACATGTCTTATGTGTATTTATGACCTATTTCCCCCTGTACCAACTCTCATGTGCCTGTAAACAGGTAAATATAACACACTCCCAGTGTGTATGACAACCTGCTCAGAGTTCACATGGAAACATGCCAGTCTTCCATTAATGGCCCAGACACTTCCGAAAACAACCTGGTGAGGTACAATCATGATTCCCATTTCAAAGATGAGAAAACTGAGACCTAGAGGCTATACGTTGATGCCCCTGTAAATTTCCCTTATCTAAGAAATTGAGAAGGGGAAAGACAGCAGGTGGCTTTACCCTCTGTTGTCCTGAACCATTCCCTTCTGGCTTTAAATTTGCCTGCCCCAGTCCACAAACCCAAGCCTCTGTGGTGAGGCTGAGTGGGTGCTCCTGTTTTAGAAGACATTTAGGGAACCTCATGGTGATCCCACCCCCTTCCAACCTCAGAGGTTTGCCAAAGTATTCATTCCATGTATGATATTTTACTTGTGAGGCATTTAGGAAAGTTTATTTTCCTCATCTTTTCCTATCTTTGATGATGTTTGTACTCCTTCTTAGCTAGGAGTTCACAGGAAGATGAGTAGATGGCCTGGTCTGCTCTGAAAGATTAATTACAGGGTTAAGCAACTCAAGAGTGAGGAGCAGGGGTTTGAACTTGGCTCCATCCCACTTCAGAGACCTGGCACCGGAGCACATTCCTGTGTTGCATCTGGAGCCCAGGGCTTCTCCTTCACCTCCTCCTTATTCCCTCCTGCTTCTGGCAGGAGGCACATGAATGAAGGTGCCCTTAGGGGTGAAGCCCTGGTTTGGATGGTGAGAGCTGGCAATAATCCAGCAGCAATCACGGATACCGATGCTGGTCAGCCGGGACTGTCCATGTCTGGTGGTAGGCACCAGCACCTCCTTTGTCTCTGCTGCTCAGACTCATGGGAGAGAGGCCAACAACTGTTCTTCCAGTTCCTATGACTGTTTTATACCAAATCAGAAAGGAACTGACCTTAGGAAAGAAGTGTGGGGTGTCTCCAGGACATGTATAAACCTCTGTGTTTTCTTTACACATTTTATTGGGCTGGCCTCCACTTTTCTCCCACCTCCCACCGCCATCGTGGACACCACCTCCCAGGGCCAAATGGCCTTTCTAACTCCTGAGATGTTGGCCTAAGAAGGGTTTTATAAGGATTCTTCTTGGTCTCTCACAGCTGAGGACAATCAGGAGGCTGTTGCAGATATCCACACAGGTGGTAGTTGAGAGAAATCAATGAAAATGGGATGGAAGGGATTAATTCTTGGGACAACTGGTGGATGAATGGATTTGAACTCTTCCCAGGACACTGAAGAATAACAGATGCCTCCAAGATTTGGGACCTGGGGAGATGAAAGTGGTACCATTAAAAGAAAGTGAGAAGTATATCCATTTTGGATATCTTGACTTTGAGATGCTGGAATGTTCAAGGAGACGCTCCCAAAGGCATCAGCATTGGATCTGAGTGAGAGGTCAGAACTGGAATTATACATTTGTAAGTCATCTGCTTAGCTGTGATGGTGACAGCTTGAGATGAGCTTTTCTGGAGGAGAGAGAGAGAGAGCCAAGCAGAGGACTGAGACATGTACAGTTCAGGCTGCGGGACTGCAAGTAGGGGCAGAAACCACTGCCATGGCTGGAGAGTTAAGAGGAAAGCCAAGATAGTGTAGTGCCCTGAGCCAGGACTCAAGAAGGTCCATGGTGTTGGGCTTAGAGTTGTGGATTATGAAGCTCATGCTACATAATAACTCTCTGTTGATTTAATGCACCAAGTCATGATGTCCTCAAATCTGTTGTTAGCTACTGTGGCATCGCCATTTTCTCCTGTTAAGGTGGGTTTGCTTTTGTCAATAAATGTCTTCTGCTTACATCATCAAACATAGTCAAAAAGCCATCTACTTACATCATCAAGCATAGTCAAAAAGCAATTAACTGCATAATTAAATACAAAACTGTTCCTGTACAGCCTCATCCACTACTGGATTGAATTCCCATAGTAAGTACTTAATGAGTACTTGACTTGAAATAGTACTTGGTCAACAAGTGAGGCACTGTGAATCTTATGACCTTCCAGGTTTTGGTCCCATTTCAGTTGAAAAGGGAAAATCGACAGTTTGAATATGTGTATAAATTAACCTCAAGTACCCAAAGTATAATCCTGGCCTCACTATCTACTACTACCTGTGAATAATATTAACCTTTGTGAGTTTCTTCAGCTGTAAAATGGAATACTAATCTTACTTAGGCCACAGAGTTGCTGATTGGGCTAAAGGAGATAATTAAGTAAAATGTTAGCAAGTAATACTACCAGTACCATTCGTATTGCCTTTTAAGGGAAAAAAAATTTTCCAGGCCCATATGTGTTTTTCTGATTAAGTGACTTTGACCTATCTAAAGTCTGGTCCAGGTCATTTCTGCAATAATATGTACTAAATTAGAAATAACGTGTACCAGTTTTCTTTTAAGTTAAGAGCTATTTTAATTGATACTCATATCATCAAGTGTTGAATATGTGATTATAATAACAATAATACAGAGTACATGTTCAACATGGATTTTAAAAATATATATTTCCTTGAAAACAAACATAATTTTTAAAAATATCATAGTGTTTGTGATGTAAAGTCATGGTTACAGTCACATCCCAGTTTGTCATCTATTCTTGTCCAATGTACAG
Organism: Mirounga angustirostris; assembly: GCF_029215605.1. Classification (NCBI taxonomy): domain Eukaryota; kingdom Metazoa; phylum Chordata; class Mammalia; order Carnivora; family Phocidae; genus Mirounga; species Mirounga angustirostris. Next base: position 122,276,702 of record NW_026991714.1, read on the forward strand.
GTCCAATTTAGGGCTAGACTTGCAGATAGACAATAAATATCTGGTGGTCTTGTACAAGGCTCTTCTCAGACTGTTCTTAAACATGTAATATAATACTGAATGGACAGTTAAAAGGTATGAAAACCAATCAAAGTAACACACCATATTAATAGCATAATGGATAACAACCACATGATCATCTCAATAGATACAGAAAAGGCATTTGACAAAATGTGACCCCCTTTTATGAAAAAACACCCAACAAATAAGAATAGAAGGAAACATCCCCAAATTGACAATGTGTATTTATGAAAAATCTACAGTTAACATAATGCATAATTGTAGAAAACTGAAAGTTTTCCACCTAAAATCAGGAGCCAGACAAAGATATCTATTCTCACCACTTCTATTCAACATTATACTGGAGATGCTAGCCAGGGCATTTAGGCAAGGAAAAGAAATAAGAGGCATCCAGATTGGGAAGGAAGCAGTTAGACTATTTCTATTATCAGATAACATGACCTTATATGTAGAAAATCCTAAGGAATCCACTGATACACTATTAGAACTAATAAATTAGTTCAGCAAGGTTGCAGGATATAAGCTCAGTTGTAATTCTGTACACTAGGCATGAAAAATCAGAAAGTGAAGTTAAGAAAACAATTCCATTTACAACAGTATCAAAACCAATCAAATACTTACGAATAAATTTAACAAGGGGTGCCTGGGTGGCTCAGATGATTAAGCATCTGCCTCCAGCTCAGGTCATGATCCCAGGGTCCTGGGATCGAGCCCCGCATCGGGCTCCTGGCTCAGCGAGGAGCCTGCTTCTCCCTCTGCCTCTGCCTCTCTCCCTGCTCATGCTTTCTCTCTCTCTCTGTATCTCTGTGTCTCAAATGAATAAATAAAATCTTAAAAAAAAAAAAGAATAAATTTAACAAAAGAATTGTAAGACTTATATGCTAAAAACTACAAAATACTGTTGAAAGGAATCGTATAAGACAAAGAAATGGAAAGACATCCTATGTTCACGGATTAGAAGATTAATATTGTTCAGATGACAGTACTCCCCAAAGCAGTCTCCTGATTCAGTTTCATCCCTATCAAAATTCCAGCAGCCCTTTTTTGCAGAAATTAACAAGCTGATTCTAACATTCATATGGACTTTTAAGGAGAACCAGAATAGCCAAAATAAGTTTTTAAAAGAAGAATGAAGTTGGAGGACTCACACTTCTGATTTCTAAACTTATTGTAAATATATGGTAATCAAGCCAGTGCAGACAAAATGACAGACATATATATAGATCAATGGAATAGAATAGAGAGCCCAGAAATAAACTGTAGCATATCTGGTTAAATTATTTTCGAGAAGGATGCCAAGATCATCCAGTGGGAGAAAGGACAGTCTTTACAACAAATAGTGCTAAGAAAATTGAATATTCATATATAAAAAAATGAAGTTGGACCCTTACTTTCCACTATATACAGAAATTAAAATAGATCAAAGACCTAAATGTAAGACCTAAAACTATGAAACACGAGGAGAAAAGCTTCATGACATTGGATTTGACAATGATTTCTTAGATATGACACCAAAGGCACAAGCAACAAAAGAAAAAATAGATAAATTGGACTACATCAAAATGAAAAGCTTTTGGCATCAAAGAACAAACACTATCAGTGGAGTAAAAAGGCAGCCCACAGAATGAGCTAAAATATTTGCAGAGTACATAAATAAGAAATTAATATCCAGAATATATATAAAACTCAACAACAAAAAGACAAACAATCTAATTCAAAAATGAGGAAAGGACTTAAATAAGTATTTCTCAAAAGAAGGTATGCACATGACCCATAAGCACATGAAAAGATGCTCAACGTTATTAGTCATTAGGGATATGCAAATCAGAACCATAAAATACCACTTCATAGCCACTAGGATGGCTATAATTAAAAAAAAGAAAAGAAATGTTCACCTGGAGGTAGAGAAATTGGAGTCCTATACACTAATGATGGGAATGTAAATTGGTACAGCCAGTGTAGAAAATAATTTGGGCATTCTTCAAAAAAAATGCTAAACATAAAGTTACCATATGATCTAGCAATTCCACTCCTAGGTATTTACCCACAAGAAATGAAGAAATATTCACATACAAGTTTTTGCACAAATGTTCATAATAGCATTATTCATGGTAGCCAAAAAGTGGAAACAACCTGATTGTCCATCAACAAATGAATAGATAAAAAAATTTGGTATATGCATAAAATGGAATATTATTCAGCCATATAAAAATAAGTGAGGAACTGATTCATGCTATAATGTTGATGAACCTGGAAAATATTATAAGTGGAAGAACCCAGACAAAAAAGGCCACATATTATATAATTCAGTTACGTGAAATATACAAAATAAGCAAATCCATAGAGACAGAAGGTAGAATAATGGTTGTCAGGGGCTGATGTAGCCCGGGGAAGGGGGGCGGGGCATTAGGAATAATTGCTAATGTGTACAGGGGGTGATAGAAATGTTTTAAAATCGACTAGGGTGACAGTTGTACAGCTCTATGAATATACTAAAAAAAACCCACTGAATTGTACACTTTCAAAGCTGAATTTTATGGTATGTGAATGATATCTTAATTTAAAAGAAAGAATGGACATAAATAGCTCAGCGATATTTTAGCATGGAAAGATTTAACTCTGAGACTGCCCTGACATCTTGATGGGGTTTGCTGATAATGCCAAGCTAAAAGGGATGTGAAAGTTCTCTTTACAGAGGGAAGAGCTACCAGAGCTAGGAACAGCAGGGGTTTGGTGGAGGGGCTTTTTAAAATTGGGTAATCTGTTAGTACAATGTATAGCAAGATTTACAGACATTTCTTTTTATATGAACAAATGAGGTATCATTAGGGATCTTTAAAAAAAAATTTTTTTTTTTTTATTATGGTAGGCACAACACCAGAGGGTACGAGATGCAGGTTATAAAAACAAAGCAAAAGTTTCCATAGCCTGAAATGATTTGATACATGACAGTCTCTTCCTCTGGCTTCAAAGATGAAAGGCCCCATAATTCCTTCTTCCTCTTTCAAATGATGACTTAATGATGATGATAAAAATGACTGATTACTGAGAGCTGAATATGTATGAAACCTCTTACACGCATTTTCTCATTTTAACTTCCCCATCATCACTGTGACATAGTTGTTGAGAACTTACCCAAGATCATGCAGCAAGTCAGTGCCAGAGCTGGGCTGCAACCCCACATCTGTGTGATCCCAAGACCTCACTCATAACCACTGGACTGTGCCGTCACTTTCCTCTGGAGGAGAATTCCCCCAAGCGTTTACAGTTCCTGAGATTCTAGCTACACCAAATAAGGAGGCAGTAGTGTGGAGAGGAAGTTCTGTGGACTGGGAGTCCAGGGCCTGATTCGAGTCCAGCTTTGTCCTAATCAGCTCTGTGACCTTGGGCAAGAAGCTTGACCTCTCAGAGGCATAGCTTCCTGATTGTAAAGTGTGGAACATTCATCCCAACTACCCCTGTAGTTCCTTCCAGCTCCAGCGTTTGGTCTGAGTCCAGCTTGATTTACCTACCACTAAGAAAACGTCAGATTCAGTTGTAACAGAGACACTAAGGAACAGAACCTTCAAGTCAGTGGCGGGTGATGTGGGGAGCCTGGTCTTTGGTGTCAGTCTGATGTGGCGCTGGTTCCATCGCTAATCTCAGTGTGACGTTGAGCAAGTTCCCTAACCTCTGTCCCCATCTGCTAAAATGGGGATAATGATAGCATAGCATGCTATGCCATCTGCACAGAGGGTTGTGAGCACTAAGATTTCTTTTTTTTTTTTTTAAGATTTTATTTATTTATTTGACAGAGACATAGCGAGAGCAGGAACACAAGCAGGGGGAGCTGCAGGCAGAAGGAGAAGCAGGCTCCCCACTGAGCAGGGAGCCCAACGTGAGGCTCGATCCCAGGACCCTGGGATCATGACCTGAACCGAAGGCAGACGCTTAACGACTGAGCCACCCAGGCGCCCGAGTAAGATTTCTGTAGGTACTAGTACATAGTAAGTACTAGGTATTATCTATTTCCTAATAATATAGTAAGTAGTGGGACCCCTGGGTGGCTCAGTTGGTTAAGCATCTGCCTTCGGCTCAGGTTATGACCCCAGGGTCCTGGGATCCAGTCCTGCATTAGGCTTCCTTCTTATCGGGGAGCCTGCTTCTCCCTCTGCCTGCCATGCCACCTGGGTGTGCGCTCTCTCTCTCTGACAAATACATAAAATCTATAATAAGTAGTCATTATTATATATTATATAATAGTTGATTTATGATTATTATTACTGATGGTTATAACAGAGAGACCCAAAATCCCTTAAGGGTAATTAGTGTGTGTTTAAGTAGCCCAGCCAGGTCGGACTCTGGAGTTCAAGTGGCCTGCATGGGCTTGGTTCTAGAATCATCCACATCTACTGGGTCAACTACCCCTGAGGAATGTGCTGCTGAGTGGAAGGGCATTAGATTGTCACCAACACTCCAACTTCCCTCCTGTTGCCTTTGAGTTACTAATGCCATTCTCACAACACCATATCCCAACTTGCCATATGAATTTTAGCTCAATTAATTTTGTTTACCCAAAGTAGTCAGAAATAGATAGGTAGTCAATGAGAGACACTGATAAAACTGTTAGTTGATGTGCTGTAAAAAGAAAAGAAACTTCTGTTGCCTGGAAGCTTCCCAAAATGGGTAGGGACCTGTTAGTAGATAACATAATAAGCATAATGTGATATATTTATAATAACCTTTATCACAGTGTTATTTATGATGGTAAGACATTATAAATGTAACATTGACTACTAGAGAGCCATTAAAAATATTAGAAAGCTAGTTTTAGAGCTGGGGAAATGTGAACTGGAGAGTATGTTTTTTAAAAAGGTTAGAAAAAAGTATGTGCTCTGATCCCTAACTTGGTAAATACTGTATTTATAGAAAAAAAATCAAACACATGAGATGTTGCAACAGAAATATTAACAGAGATTATCTCTGGGTATGGGATTATTGATTATTTTAATTTTCCTCTTTATGCTTCTCTACGTTTTCGATATTTTCACAGTGAGCTCATATATCTTTGGAAATCTGAAAAGCAGAAGTTATTTTTTATTAATAATAATTGTCAGATTTTTTTTCTGCTCTGAGGCTTTTCAGTCTACTAAACTGTTTTATCTGAATATGACTTAATTTTCAATCTAAGCATATTGTTTTTTTCTTTTTTTCTTTAAGTACCAATTTAGAAATAATATGCTTCGTTGATTTTGTGAACTTATCTTTTTCATTGTAGTACTGAGGGCAGGCCAGACACATTTGTTACAAGATTGATTTGTTACTCTGAAAACCAATAACAGATAATGAGAAAGAATCACCAATTACCTAACCTTTCTCTAAACCCATTTACTTCCCTGTTGAAAAGCAATTTTCAACTCTGCCTGAGATTAGTGTCTTTAAGCCATCTCCTAATCTTTTATAAAAAGAAATCAACATCCTTCCTCTCCTGTCTTATTTTATAATTGGAATTGTACCACTCAATGTCTGTTAAATGTGCAATTGATAAATCTAATGCTTAACTTAAAAAAATAGACTGTCTACAAAATTAACTGAATCAAAGAAAAATGGATACAGTAGATACGATAAAAAAATTTTCTACTTTCTTCCCTAATTTTAATTTGAAGTAACTTTTCAAGAGCAATATTGTGATATTTATTGGAAAAAAATCTGAACAGCGCAGATGCTGAACCAGGTTGTGTCTGTGAAAGGACTTGAGGTTTTTCCTCTGGATGATTTTTTCAGATATCATTTTGATATATTTTTTAAACACTGTCGTGTGTACAGTAGACAAAAGTTAAACAAAACAAAATGTGCAATCTATAAACATTGTTATTAGTTTGATGTGTACTGGACAGATATGCAAACATATACCTACATTTGTAAAATTATTTTCCTCCAATAGGATCGTATTTTGTTGTTCCCAGCGTGGTTTTTTTAACCTAAATTTATCATGAAAAAAATGTCAGTGTCAGTACATATAAATTTACCTCACTCTGTTTATATTTTTACAAGAATTTCTGTCAGATAAAATCCTAGAAGTAGAATTGCTAGGACAAAGTGTGTACTGTGTTAGTTTTGGTTTGCCTTCCCAGAAAGCTTATGCCCGTTTCACCAGCACTCACGGAGAATGAGAATGAAAAGTAATGTTTCAGAAGCAGAGCTACATAGCAGGTCCTCCCAAAGGTTTGCCTTGGTTCAAAAACAAACTCACAAATAAATGCGAAGTTACCATCAAAATATAACACAAGTACTATGCTCTATATTTCACTGAAGTCAGATTCCTGTAAGGTCTAATCCTGCTATTAAACAATAAAAATTGAATTGAGTCAATTGAAGATCTAGTGGCTTTATTAAGTGACTGATCTGTGAATCGGACAGTGTCCCATCTAGCAAGTAGAGTTGCACAAAATGGAAATTTTTTAGGGGCACCTGGGTGGCTCAGTTGTTAAGGGTCTGCCTTCGGCTCAGGTCATGATCCCAGGGTCCTGGGATCGAGCCCCACATCGGGCTCCCTGCTCCGCGGGAAGCCTGCTTCTCCCTCTCCCGCTCCCCCTGCTTGTGTTCCCTCTCTCTCGCTGTGTCTCTCTCTGTCAAATAAATAAATAAAATCTTTAAAAAAAAAAAAGAGGAAATTTTTTATAGGGAGGTGGGTGAGGCAAGAGGTTATTAGTAAAAGAAAAGAAGGATTGTTGCAAGCCAGATCACCTTCCCTTGGGGGAAAGGGCAGGGGGTCTTATTAGGTGGATTACCTCATCTTTGTGTGGGGTGGGGGGCAATAGAGAGGGCCCACGTGACAAATGACCTCGTGGGTGCTGACCAGAAAATTCCAGATTGATTGGCTTAAAAATCCCACTCCTGGAGGGGTCGAAACTGCAGTTAAATCCTGGTTTACTCTCTTGGTGGGCAGATGACTCCACCGAGGGCCTGTGGCTTTTTTTTTTTAACAGACTCAGCAGGATATTGGGGACTCCATCTTCCTTGCAGAAGATCCCTCAGAATGCTGAGGGTAACAGAGGGCTGACCTTTGGAGTCAGAGCTGAGCTGTAGTTCTATCCCCCTCTCAGTTGCAGAGTGTCTTTAGACAAATTGCTTAACATCTCTGACGTCTGTTTTGCCATCTATAGAATAGGGATAATCACCCTTGCCTTACAGCATTCTTTGTAAGAATTAAATGAGTTTCTTGGTGCCAAGAGCTAATAAATGGTGAGGAGCAGGAGGTCGGTGAGGAGCTATTATTCAGATGCTAGAAAAGGATTAGGGTATTAGCTGAGGGCATCCTGGATGATAAAGTTATTAAAACATTTGCAAAAATCCTTGATGAAATTGCTAACATTCTAGTTAGTATATGCTATGTAATATTACACCTTCTTCCTCCATCCCCCATTTCCCTCCTCCCCTACCCTGCATTATACTGATCCTCTCCTAGAATGTAGTTATGTGAACAAGGATCTTTTCTTTTTCACTAAATCCCAACATTAGTGTAGCCTGAAACAAAGTCTCGCACATTGTAGGCACCCAATAAATGAATGAATGAAATTTCTACTTGAGCCTTTCTTCAACCATTCAGCTGTATTGGCAGCTAGTAAGGCTGGCCCTTGGACAGAGATCACACCCAAGGTAACTCAGGCTTGGCTTGGGGTAATGCAGAGTCCTGGGCCAGGAGCCAGAATCTTCTGGTTCCTGCTCAGCTTTTGCCAGTTCCAAGGCTGACAACTCATGAACTGGGTCCTTGGGCAAGTCACTTAGCAGCTTAACTCAAGCTTTGTAAAAAATAACATTAGCAATGCCTGCCTATCATGACATCCTCACATTATGCAAGAGATTAAATGAGATTCCTTGGTAAACTCTAGGTTTTTGTGTAAGGCACAGCAAGAAAGACCAAATGCTTTCGTTTTGATTGGGACCAGAAAGCAAAGAGAGAAATAAATGGGAAGTGGCAGATTTTGCTGGGCTCGAGCCCAAGCCTGAGGCTTGACCCAAACTAGCATTTCTGAGCAAGTGCTAACTCTGAGGGAAGATGTGGATTTTGGGGGGAGGGAGTTCCCCAATGGCACTATGCCCTAGGGCATTGGGTGAACAGTTATCAAGGAAAAGTGCTTCCCAAGTTTAGAGGCTTTTCTGGATATTTCTGGACTGCACAATATGCGGACAGCCCCTGGAAATGGCAGCTTATAATCAAAATCAGGGGCTTTCTGAGTACCAGACAGGAAGCCAGGAATGAGAGGACTCTGGGGATGGCAGGGGGGATGCCACTCAAGGGAAGCCATGGGCCAGATTTCCCTCCCTGGAGGCAAAGTGATTGCCTAGATCCAACCAGAGACCCCAAAGTCTAGGGTGATATATTTTTATGTAGATATTTTGATCCTCCCACTACCCCCATGGTTTCTTCACGGACCACACCTGTTCTGTAGTGCCTTCTGGAAAATAAAGCTTCATTCCTTATTTTCTGCACTGATGCTCCATCTCTTCTAATATATGCTGCAGCCATCAGGAATAACCTGCAGTTTTCTAAATAAGCCACAGTGTCTCTCACCCTCTGACCTTTGCACAGAGTTCCAGCAACAAGGCAGACTAAACTTCCTTGGACACTAACCTCACAAACACCTTAAGCCCTGTTCCCCCAGTGAGAATCACTGAGTATGATGATATAAGTTGGGAAGGTGCTGTAATTCCCACATAAACAATATATAGACAAGGCTGAGGAGAGCTACTGTGTGCTATGATAGCATAGTCCTCTTGTGGGAATTATTAAAGACTCGGAGAAGTCCTGCAGTTACAATTGAGACTGTGGGGGACGAATCTTGCTTAAATTTGTTTAACCCAGTATGTCTCTAAATTATTAACGAAGGAGCCATGCTCTGCATAAATTCAGTGTAACACTCTTTGGAAAATACTGGTTTAAAGCATGGGAACGTTCTTTCGAACTTATAAGAAGGAAAGGAAAGGGCACCTTAAGTTTCTGGGTCCTATATTCTAATGCAGTTGTGCTGGTTGAAGTGATGATTCCAGACTAAGAGGGAGAGGTGTTCACCCTCTAGGGTTAAATCCTTTATCTCTGGAGTTTGAAGAGTTTATTTTATCACATAATTCCAAGGAAACAAGCACAAGAAGTTGATTCATACTGACTAATATTGCTCAAGATGCCTCTAAAAACCAGAATGAGAGTGTGGCCTTCTGTTGTTCCATGAGGCCATATGCTGAGCGATCAGGAACATGAGCTCTGAAGTCCAGTAGACACTGATTCAAATCCCAGCTCCCAGCTTACTTCTTCTGTGACCTCATGTGAGCCTCACATCATAATACTATCTACCTCCTGAATTAATCCATGTAAAATACTTAGTTCAGGAAGTTAATAATTAAGCAGAGAATCAGAACTTGCCGACACTGTGTCTCATGGTAAATATTTCCAGGTTGTGACCGTGTCTAGAGATACAGCCCTATTCTACTGTAGAACAGCTATTAACTGAAGAACATAGAGCTGAGAGCAAACCTTGACTGTGATTAAGGTGGATAATTTTATTCACCATACGTTTTCTAAAAACTTACTCACAAGAGAAGAACTGCAGCTTCTAGAGGGCTTTATGAATTTTGCTCCACAACCAATGAGGAAGTGCCAGGGGGTCATAGAACGACAGGGTCTCCCATCCATCGTAGAGTTGCCCATCTGGCAGAAAGGAGGGTGTGATGGTGATGCAGAGCTGTGAGTTGGGGCCATGTGGCATGGGAAGGGGAAGAAGGAGATTATAAGGAGCGCCCAGCAAGAACGAGAGAAAATGGGAAGTTTTTAACAGCTGCTAAAAGTTTGGAACTTGTGGGGTGCCTGGGTGGCTCAGTCGGTTAAGTGTCTGCCTTCAGCTCAGGCCATGATCTCGGGGTCCTGAGATCGAGCCCCATGTCAGGCTCTTGCATGCTTGTGTGCACTCTCTCTCTCTCTCTCTCTTCCTTTGAGTGTGCTGTCATGCTTATCCTGAGACACATGGGGCTGTGGCATTTATGAGGGTTACAATGACCAGGCTTCTTTTTTCTTCTTTCATTGAGTTTTTTTAGGTCTCCTTTATTGCTGTTTCTCACCAGTCACTAGATTCTTTATTCATTGTAACAGCATGTGATTCCTATCTCAAGATAAATTGCAGTTTATAATATATTATCTTACGTTATTTATATCTTTTATTACATTATCTCTTCTCTTACATATTAGATAAGTGATTTCACAAGATTTAGGGGTTACTATTATTTCCATCATAGAGTGTTGTACTTTGAAATCATGTTTCAGAGTTGGTTACTTCTGGGAAGACTTCCCATATAGGGCTAATTCCACTGTACATATATTATCAGTATCTAGAAGCTGCAATCTGCCTGTCATCAGACCACATTCTGAGTCAATTTTCAGGAAATCCAGTAATTTCTAAACTATTCAGAAAGTTGGAGAGCATAGACCATGTAGACTTGAGCACTTGCCATATTTTAATTATTTTCAAATAAGAGCTTAGAGAGAACCAAATATAATTTGGCTGTCATTGTTTTCCACTGAAGTTGATTTTTGTAGTTTGGCCCCCCAAAAATGGATAAAAATGGTTACAATAAATCATTGTACTCTTTACTCACCCGTTCACCTTTTAGAATCAAAGAGAAACAAAAATTTGGATACCACAGTTTTTATACAGAAGATGAAACAGGGAGTTCTGACTGGAATATATTTAAAATAGGATCAGGCTTGCATCAGTGGAGAGCAATATTGTTCAAACTTTCCAGTTTTCTCCTCATGATTTTTTATTAGATTGTCACTGAGAGCATTCCTGCAAAAGGGAAACAACTCAATTAAACAGCAAATGTCACAAGAATTTTTCTTGAGCTATGCTTCAGAGGTGGCGGGTGGGCTGCATGGGAGAGGATGGGGTGAGGGAAGAACATCAGAGCCCAGACCATCAACAGAGATGCCCTGTCAACAGGGTGGTCTAAGAACTAAGAGCTTCCAGTTTCCATTTTTCTCTCCCACACCATTATTGGTTTATTACTTTGGGCAGAATGTATGGCCTAGTCTTTGGATCAGAAGTATGGTCACCATACCTACCAGAGGAATATAGCTTGCTGTGCACAGAAGGTACACAGTGAAGGGAAGGCTAGAGAAGATTTGGAGTTTAAGAGAGAAGGGAAGTTATATGGGGTAAGGGTAACCAAACACTTGGGTAGGCAAAGAAGAGTCTGCAGAGAGAAAGGGACTGATATTGGAGACAACCACTGAGGCAATTTGAATAGACTTAATCACAAACCTAGGTGTGCCTTGTGTAAGAGGAGGCACACAACTTTCTCAGAGAAGGAGAAGAAAATAGAAAACATAGAGGCATTTTACCTAATGGAAGGAGTCCCTGACGTTTGTCAGTTACCATCGTGTAGTAAACATGTGGTAAGCATCAAACACAGTAGCTACACTAGTGGTAAGCACAGCATCATGTTTAAACTTGTCAAATCACTATGTTGTATGCCTGAAACTAACATCATGTTGTGTGTCAACTACACTCAAGTAAAAACAATTAAACAAACAAAGAAAAAAGAAATGATCAAATCAATGTAAGGAAAATAAAGGTGGGTTTGGGAGTGTGAGAAGAATAGAAAGGCTCCACTGCAGAGGTAAAGAAGACAGTGAGTTATTTAGGAAAAAAATAAATAAATTCATGTCAAGTCTGAAGCTGCCCTGAGGGCCCAGCTGAAGTTAGATAATCCAAAGTAGCAAGGGTTCCATCACTAAGTAGCAGCAATGTCAGTGTCATCATATAGCAGCCCAGAAGCCAAGGATGGATGGTTGAGTTTAGGATTCAAGATTGGGAAGTACACGTGGCGGAAAGTCAAGGAGACTTGGGATGGCATCCTGGGTGTTGTGGGCGCGTGTTAAAATGCTGACCATATACCCAAACCAAGACCAAGGAACTGGAAGTCTGTCAAGGACAGAGAAGGTTTAGTAGAAAGGATGGGAGGGAAAAAGCAGTCAAATTCAAGGTGGAGGATTTCAGAGTTCAGTACTACAGAGATGGAATACTTTGGAGTGACGATTCCAAGGTTGTCTGCAGTAGGGATTTAAAAAAGAGTCAAGGATGCTGAGATCTGAATGTTGATGAAGTCCTCCTTATGGACGGTGCCGTTGTCCAGTGTCCAAACAAGTGACAGTCAGCAGTGAGGAATGCCAGCCATCAGAAGGGCTTTATTCTGCCAAAGGGTCAGTGAGAATGTTTTAAGAAATCAGGAATGTGAGAAAGATCTGGAGAAGTAGAATGTGGTCCCCTCATGGAGCACTATGAGAAGCGTGAAGTGGGGCTGGCCAGGAAGAGACTGTCGGGAAGGAAAAGGCGTGAACTGGATAAGGAGTGAGAGCAGTTTGGCCCACGGGGCAGTGTTTCCTGAAGGGCTCCAAGCAGCACTAGTCTCACAGAGTGACCTAGTAGGTGTGATATAAAGTGTGCTCTGGGGAGCACTGAATGAAGCCATGGAAATGGATTTCTTTACTGCAAGACCCCTTAGAGCCTTTAACAGTATACCTGTGCACCTCATGTGTTTCCAGGAAGAGGATTTGTGACATGAATATATGCCATTTCCCCAACTTAGCCACAAAACTGGTCATACTTTGAGAAATTCTTTTGGAGGGCTCATCATAGATTTTCAAAGCTTTTTGAGTGGATGGACGGATAGATGGATGGTTAAGTTAGATAAATGAATGAATGACTCATAGGCAGGAAATTAAGAGACAGATGGGAGGAGTGGTCAAATAACGTGAATTTGTGCTAAGGGAATAATTTGGAGCCTAGGAGTGCTTTTGGTCCTTCTGTCTAGTGCACTTGCTGCTCTCTCTTCCTCACCACCTTCTTACTGCCACTGGTGGAGCAGGGAATAAGATTTATTTTATTTATTTAGATACATCTCCTTACTACCTGTTCCTCCCTTACTTTATAGGTGGTTCTGTCCCTGCAAACCCCCAAATGGTTCTCAGTGGAATCACTGAGGGTAGAATATCGGCAGGTATACTATGAAGTTTTGGACCTTGTATGCATTGGGTCCCTGGGGTCTCCTGCATGTTTACACACCACGTGTATATGTGTCCACATGCCTCCCCCCACCCCCTGCCACAGCCTTCTTTCCTCTTCCACCTCGGGTGCTGTGCCCACACCCACCCTCATTCTGCTTCATTCTGATGGTTAGCACTGGAGAATGCAGAAGCAAAGAAGAGACTTCTCTACTACTCTGCAAAGTGTCATAGTGAACTGGTTAGAGAATGGTATGTTAGATCAATTCTCCTTCTAAAAATGGGGAACTGAGCCTTCACCCATGCCCCAGGGGGCAGGAGCAAGCAGGCAGGACAGTTATCAGAAGGGTCTCCATACCAAGGAAGATCATAGAGAGCTATTCACCAAGCAGAAACTTGATTAGGAAACCTGTAAGATTTTGAATGGCTCTCAAGTAAATATCTGTTGTAGGGGATATCAACCTTGATGTCACCATAACTTTTGTTGCTTTATTTTAGAACGCCAGCCAGGCACCTCCATGGCCAATTCCAGTGCCCTCCCTTCAAGTTCAGCTGGGATCAGCAAGGAGCTGATTGACCTGCAGCCCCTCATTCAGTTCCCAGAGGAAGTCGCCAGCATCCTGATGGAGCAGGAACAGAACATTTACCGAAGGGTCTTGCCAGTTGACTACCTTTGCTTCTTGACCCGGGACTTGGGCACTCCGGAATGCCAGACATCCCTGCCCTGCCTCAAAGCATCCATCTCAGCTTCGATTCTTACCTCCCAGAACAGAGAGCACAATGCCCTGGAAGATCTGGTGATGAGATTTAATGAGGTAAGAAGCCACTTGGAGATGTACTTGTAATTGACACTCTAGTAAGTGATTTTTAAACGTATTTCTCCTCTTCGGTTTGTCTGTTATTGGTGTCTCATCTGCCTGTTGGTCCTGCCATGTCCACAATGGCTGCTTTGTTTCCAAGCAATGAGATCGATGACACATTGTCATCCTCCCTATCATTGCCCTAGGCCTAACTGTTCCTATCCTTACCTCTATCTTCATAAAGTGCATGGGCCTTCTCCCTTTGGACAACCGGTCCCTGCCCTTTTCTCTGCTCTCTTGCCAAAATATTCTCCCCAGGCTCATTTTCCAGTATTCCCCCCACATTGTACAGGTGCTTTTAAGACCAAATGTCTCAATTTTGAATTTTGACCACGTGATCCCTGGCCATGGGATCTGTCTAACCCACCCCCTCTTCCACTCTTGGGCGTTCTCAGCAGAAATGTAAAAAACAATGCACCTGGGTCAGAAGCACGGGGAGGAACGTGGGTTCCAGGGGCACTTCTGTTCCCTGCACCCCATCAAGATCCTCAACACCAGAAAGTCCCTCCAAGGCCTCTGAGACCTTACCATAAGCCAGTGCTGGAAAGGACAGCTGTAACCAGAGTCTGGGAATACTTGAGAAGAAGGCACTGTAAGAGGTCAAGGGGCTGGGGTGGCGGGGGGAGAGCCAAGGGTTGGCATCATGTGGCCCTGGAACAAGGAGGATGGACAGGAGGGAAAGGCAGGTCTCCATTCAGTGTATCTGTGATGGACGGAGGGTCTATCAGACTTTGTTACTTAAACCCTTTCCAACTGTGGCAGCTCACCTTGCCAGCCTCCACAGCCTGCCAATCCTGACCCCAATGATGGTTGTAAATGTCAGTGACCTTGATAAGGCCCAGTGGATGCAGAAGTTTTAGAGGCTGAGCCCAAGTAGTTCTGTGCCCACACATGCCCCAATCACCGTTCCTCAGAGGGAGGTCTGTTATCCATAGGAATCGCTGATACCGTCTGGCTGTCATGCTCATCATTTTACACGTACCATTTATTTGCTCCTCACAACAACCCTGGGAGACAGATGCTCTCATTAGGCCCATCTTACCAGTGGAGACACTGGGGCATGAGGAAATGAAGTCATTTGCCCAGAGTTACATGGGTGGTAGGTAGCAATAGTGATATTCAGACCTACATAGTCAGGCCCCAAAGCCGGACTGTGAACCACTCCACTCCCACCTGGATCAGGCTCGTGTTGAGGGATGGCACCTGGCCCCACTCCAAACTGAGCAACACTGACTCTCTGGGAGTCCACTTGAGAGCCCGTGAACCACACTGCCCCTAAATTGCTTTTTAAAATAAATCTGATGTTCTTGATTTTCCTTACTGATAACAACAGGGTAGAAATGGAAGTTCCAGTACATTGAGTGTTTTATTTGTGGATTTACTGTATGTTGTGTAGTGCTTTAAACTTCCAGATCTCCTTATTCTCACAGCCTTGGGACCTTATCCTTGTCCATTGTGGTTGTGGTTGTTTTAAATTCTACCTGAAGTTTTGCCTTGCCTGAACTTTTAAAATCTAATTTTAAATTAATTTTGGAGAAAGAAAATTTTGGTTTCTTCCATTCACTTCCATAACCTCAAGAATCAAAGATGAATCAGTGATTTCACTAATTCAGAGTTAGTGATGATACAAAGCACAGCTGGGTTGAGGCATGCTTTGGACTATCTCTGAAAATAGTTTAGCTAAGCAACTTCAGAACATAAACAAGATTTCTGGGAAAACATTTAAACTACTTAAGAGAACAGTCTGTTTTCAAGTATTCTCAAGCATCTATTTTCATACAAATTATGGATACTGATTAAAAATCAGTCTTACGTAGTCATTACAGGCAGATCCGAAACGACCTCTAGTAGGCAACACTGGGCTAGCTAAATTCTAGTTGCTTTCTATACCTTAGTGTAGAAAGCCTGCATTACATTAAAAGAGAATTCTTAAATTAGGATGTTCGCCTATTTAGAAGGGTCTTGCCTTCAGAGTAGTGTGGCTTTACCTTCTATAAGGAAAAGGGAGGACAGGAGCCAGCATTTATTTACTAGGTGCTATGGACTGGACATTTTCACATTTCTAAATCCTATTTAATCCTCATGATAGTTGTGTAAGGCTGTTGCCATTCTCCCTGACTCACAGATAAAAAAAGTGAAGCTTAAGTAACAAAATAAATGATAGTATTGGATTATAGTTCATAGAATAAGTATTCTTGAGTCCATACTGATAAAAATAAATGAATAAATTCATTAATGGGAGGGGAGGGGAAGCTCTATATAAAAGAATCTAATTAATAAATGTAGAGGGATGAAAGAAATAGGAAATCACCTTGAGGACCCCCCCAGCAATAAATTGTTACAAGCAAGAACCACTAAAACAAACAAACAAACAAAAAAAACAAGAACCACTGATGAATGCTTATATTTTTGGGCAAAAATACAATGAGAAAAAAGATATTGGCTTAGTCTAAAAGTATCTCTCCACAAGACGTGTCTGGCTGCCTCGGTTGGCAGAGCATTTAACTCTTGATCTCAGGGTCATGAGTTCAAGCCCCACATTGGGTGTAGAGGTTACTTAAGGAAATAACAAAATAAATAAAAAGTCAGAATATCTCTCCATAAAATATTTATTAATTACAAAAGGAAAAATAGAACAGTGGAAAAACCCAGTAGACACCGCTTTAGTAAGTGTTCAAGGTCACCATGACCAGTAAGAAGACATATTGACAGATAACTCTTGCTGTGGTGCACTGGGAAGGGAATGACATCATCTCTGTGACGTTCTTGACACCCAAATAAATAAATAAATAATGCATAACCTAGATCTAATCACGAGGGAAAAAAACCATCAGACAACCCCAGATTGAGGGATGTTCTACTCCTCAAAAGTATCAAGGTCATGAAAGGTATGGAAAGACTGAGGAACTGTCAAAGACTGGAGGAGACAAGGAGACATGATAACTAAATACAGTGGGGGAGCTGACTGGATACAGGGCTAGGAAAAAATATATTAATGGGGAAATTAGTGAAATTCTAATAAGGAATATGGCTGCATTGTATTAATGGATCAATGTTAATTTCTTCATCTTGATAATGGTACTATGGTTATGAAGGATGCTAATATTAGCAGAAGCTGGGTGAACTGTATACAGGAACTTTCCATACTATTTTTGCAACTTTTCTATAAATCTAAAATTACTTCAAAATAAAAGTTAAAAAAAAAAAAGCTAGTGCAGCTCAGAGAGGTTGAGTCACTTGTTCAAGGTCACACAGTGGCTGAGTGAATGTCAGAATCCAGATGTCTGTCTTCACAGTCTACTCTCTTCTAACCCAACTGCCTTGCCCCTCCTCTCTGCTTAATTATCAAGGTCAAGTTTGTAGTACCAGAATTGCTGATTGACAATTTAATTAATCTTTTTTTTTTTAAGTTATTATTTGACAGAGAGAGACACAGTGAGAGAGGGAACACAAGCAGGGGGAGTGGGAGAGGGAGAAGCAGGCTCCCCACAGAGCAGGGAGCCCGATGCAGGACTCGATCCCAGGACCCCAGGATCATGACCTGAGCCGAAGGCAGTCGCTTAACCGACTGAGCCACCCAGGCGCCCAAGAATTTAATTAATCTTGAGTCTCCTTTCCCCTCTCTTTCTACTTCCTTTCTAAATCTCCTGTGCATCTACTCTTTTTCTACTCCTCTTTCTGTTTCTATTTTTATCTAATTTCCTATTATTACTCATCCATTCATTCACTTAAGACTTATTTATTGAGCACCTCCTGTGCTATAGCCTTCTCTTTTTTTTGCTGATGTGTCAAACATAATGTTCTTTTAAGTAAGAAATTAGCAGTATATGATAAAAATCTACAACATTATAAGACCATACTTTGGTTCTGTCGAAATTGGATACCCAAAGTAAATGCACTCTCCTCAGTGGGAGGAAGATATCTGTTGCTTGGAAGGCTGGAGAATCTCAAAGACAAGATAGAGAATATTAGCTTCATGGCAGGAGTGCTAGTTACTTAAGGGAGAGGTGAATGCATTTATTTATGCATTCAGTTATTCGGTGCACATATTTTCAGCACTTCTCAGAAGCAGGGCACCATGGTGGATAAGCACTGAGGAAAATGAGTAACAGTCCGCGGCTGCCAGGAGCTACCAGTCTTAAATTGTAGTCAGGCATGGGCACAACTCACTACCAAAAAAGGCAGAAAGTCCGTGCAGTGTGAGTGGCACAGATGTGGAAGCTGAGGTGTCTAGATGGGTGATTAGAGCTCTCTCTGCTCAGCTTTGGAGGTTGGGGCTGGGCCTTGAGGGATGGGTGGGTTAGAGAGGGGACATCACAGGGAATGGAGGATATCCCAGACAAGAAGACCTCCGGTTGTTCTGAGCAAGACTCATTGTCTAGGGAGGAAGCTTGCTCCTAATTATCAATGGAACATTATTCTGAGCTAGAAGTTTCCCAAGTTCTAACAACTCTGTACCAAATGACTTAACTGTGATGTGGGGAAAGGAAAGAAAATCCCTGGTGCCTTTTGGGCAATGTTGCATAACACTTGTTCTTAGGAAAATACAGTTAAAATGCAATTCAAAGTACAATCATAAAATAACTGAAAAAATGGCTTACATTAAGGAAGGCCAGGGGATAAATCGTTGAGAATCAATTTAGATTGTGGCTTGGAAGCAGTGTTTCTCCCCGTTCCCCCTTCTCCTGCCCAACATCAAGACTGGTGCACATCAGAGTAACTTTTCAAGGGAGTCATTTCTTTAACCTCACAAGTAAATGGAAGATGCAGAGGGTCAGCCCCAAAGCCAGTGGTTGTCGGATGGGGCTTAAGGGGTGTGGATAAGCTCAGTCCTGCTTTGCTTGATTTGGGAGGCAGGTCTTCCTGAACCCTTTTGATCTGGACATCTCTCTGTAGTCATACTCTGATCTAAATCTCCAAGAAACCAGTGTTCTTTCTTTCTCTCTTCAGGTTGAGCAACCTCACTTCCTGGCCACCCACAAAGTCTCTTACTTTGACAGTCTCAAATCATCCTGGGGGTTTTCCCCTCACTTTCTTCCCCTATCCAGCCTCTGCCTCTAGCCCAGATTCCTTTTGCTCTCACTGTTGTTGTTTTTTTTTTCATTTCTTTTAGAATAAATTCCAGAGCCATTTTTCTTTTCTAGAGGAGCCAGAGAGGCATGTCTTTGTAGATAATGTCACTGAAGAGATTGCATACTTTAGAAGCAGAGACGAGAGCTAAGAAGAGACAAGAAGCTATTAAAGATTGAAGACCATCCTTACTCCCTTTGTTCTCATGCCTTTCTTCCCCCACCACCCCTGAGGACGATGGTGAAACATGGAAGTTGGTGGTATTCTGGGATTGAATTTCTGAGTCACTGGTTCTCAAACCTTATGCCTCTTTAATATGGCCTCTGTTTCCTGTCTTTATGGTTCACCCATTGATGACCTTGGAAATCAGAACTCGCCGTGGTCTGCCTCTACAGCTGGGCCACAGGACCTGTCAACAGAGTGAATTTTTGCTCCGTAACCACCACTGCCCACACCATTACCAGATACTCTTTTGTATAATAGATAGTTGATTTCTCTGGAGATTGGTTTTCAGCTCTAAAGGCTATTAGCAGGTTCACTTTTTCCTCTGGCCTGAGCAGTCTTTTCTTGTTGAGTAATTTTTAGCAAGAACATTCCTCTGGGCTCCTCTTTTGGACCTGGTGGTCCAGGGTAAGTTCATGAGCCCAAGATTTAGCCCACAATTATTCTGAGACCCCAGAAGACCGTGGAGGGATTCTACTTAGTTCTTTGCCCAAGTGACCTTCCCCGACCTCCTTCTGTTTGGTTAACCTAAGCAGTCATCAATCTGCTTCTCTAGCCACACAAATTCAGGCAGCTCAAAGTGACACTCAGTTGCTACTTGTTCCTTCTGTCTGGTAGGTTTCACTAGATTTCAGTTCAACAGTTTAAAGGCCATCCCCTCTATGAAGAATGCCAAGGTGCAGCTTAACAATCTGGGAAAGAATCGCAAGAATAAGCAAACCATCTGGCCAGAGAACAGCTGTTTCAACCTGGGTCCTTTCAGCCAGAATCCCTTATATACTTCATAAGTGTTGATCAGTTTGGCATTTTCCAACATCTAAAACTATGTCTCATCATAGCCAAGGAAAGACCATTTCTGCACAGTAAGGAAAATGCATGACATATGATAATGGTGGAGATTAGGGTAGGGGAGTGTCCTCATGCCCAAATGTGTTCTTCACTTGAAATATTTTTTAAAAATACTGTTTTTTTAATATGTATGTTCAATCATGTTAGAAGAAGTTCCTGTCAAAGCTTTTCTCCCCTCCTTTTATGCAGACAGCCAAGTAAATCATCTGTTTAGGGCTACGATACAAACTTCTTCTTCATATCTGAATACTCATGGGATGCATTGCTAATAAAGCCCCCTCAGCGTAAGGGAAATTTCAGCTCACTGTGGAAAACCAGATTTCTCCTTGGGAAAGCACATCTCTCCAGAGGCACCTCTGAAAGTAGACACTATATTCATCCTCCAGAACATTTCACCACGCATTCCCGAGTTAACAGAAATTTTAGTCCAGAAATTTCTGGACCAAAAAATACAGTAGGCAGTTGAACCAAGACTCAACTGTGTAGGGCCGTATTCTAAGAGCAGGGTTATTAGTAGGAAGCTAATCTGTCCTGGAGCTGATTGACAGCAAATTGTGATTGGCAGTTCTTGGCAATCAGAACTCACAGGATTCTACTCACTTACAGTAACTGTCAGTGAACAGCAGGGCTCGGAATGAGGAATGGCATCACCGTGCATCATCATTCAGCTCTAGGGTTGGCCTGCCTTGGTTCTAATCCGCCATTCCCAGCTGCATAACCTCAAGCTAACTACCTAATCCCTCATCTCTAGATGGGGACAATAATAGTACCTACCTCAAATAGGTTATGTGAGTGTTCAGAAGGATGACGTGTGTAAAGCAGTGAGGATCTAAGACACAAATGGTTCAATGTTGGTTACAAAACAAAACAAAAAACCTAAAATTAAAATAACTAATAATAATGGATCCCATCTCTTTTATTATTATGGTCCCCCCACTTAACAGATGAGAAAACTGAGGCACAAAGAGGCTAATTAAATGACTAGCTAGGATTTGAATCCAGGTGATCTGGCTTCCAAAGCCAGTGTTCTTGGGTTGCCTACCTGGTGCTATTAAATCAGATGCTGAAGGAGCTTTTTTCCTCAACTCCGTTCTCTTACTCTGAAAAAAAGCCATTTTCTTCGTAGGACGACTCAAAATATTCTTTATGGGGCGCCTGGGTGGCTCAGTTGGTTAAGCGACTGCCTTCGTCTCAGGTCATGATCCTGGAGTCCCAGGATCAAGTCCCGCATCGGGCTCTCTGCTCAGCGGGGAGTCTGCTTCTCCCTCTGACCCTCCCCCCTTTCGTGTGCTCTCTCTCTCTCTCTCTCTCATTCTCTCTCTCAAATAAATAAAATCTTTAAAAAAAACCCAAAATATTCTTTATGATCTCAACATGTAGAATGAATTTAACCTCTTTGTTGACTTGAACACATGTGCTCACTTCCTGATATTGAAAACGTAACATCTCAGGGCTCCTGGGTGGCTCAGTTGGTTAAGTGACTGCCTTCGGCTCAGGTCATGATCCTGGAGTCCCGGGATCGAGTCCCGCATCGGGCTCCCTGCTCAGCAGGGAGTCTGCTTCTCCCTCTCCCGCTCCCCCCTCTTGTGCTCTTTCTCTCTCTCACTCTCTCTCTCAAATAAATAAATAAAATCTTTAAAAAAAAAAAAAAAGAAAAGAAAACGTAACATCTTTGAATTGGGAGGCTGTGCTCCTTGACATGGGAAAGATAACCGTATCTTGAGGTGTCCTAGAATATTGTCCCAGAAGAACATTAGGGTAAGTTGTCATTTCCACAGATCAGGCAGAAGGGGATTTCAGGTCTTTGGTTTTTAAATTTCCTTTCATTGTTTCATTGTTTGCGTATAACACCCAGTTAATCATGGAATACTACATCAAAAACTAATAATGTAATGTATGGTGATTAAGATAACATAATAAATTAAAAAAAAAATAAAGTTCCTTTCAGCCTTGAGGTACTGGATGCCTGAGAATGTAGGATGCCAAAAAAAAATCTAAGTTTTGCTTTATTTCTTTACCTTCCTCTCTTCCCCATACCATTGCTGTTATATGTTTCTTTCTCACTCTCTACTTCTATTTTTCATGAAACCTATACCCCAACAGAGATGGCTTTTGAAATTCAAAATCTTAAGTCCTATCACTACTTCCAAAAGGACCAGGATGGAGGGAGGCTGTGCCCAATGTGGGGACAGCAGGAGAAGGTGGTGGACGAGGGCTGCCAGGAACCTTGGAATCAGGACCTCCATGCCTGTGCTCATTCTTGAAATATCTAATGCGATTTCCTTGAACAGTGGTTTTCACTGATCAGCTGAACAAAGACAAGGGCATCAGAGTATTTTTAAAGTATGCACATGCCTGCCGCCCACTACCAGGAGTTTCTGACTCCATGGATACGTGGTGGGCTCGGGGATCTGTATTTTTCGAAAGTTCCACAAGATAATTCTGATGCCACCAATGCTTAGAGATCACAGCTCTCGACCATCAGCCCCACTGGAATTCAAAGAGAAGAACAAAGCTGTATCCCAAAGCAAATAGGACAGTGATTCCTGTCTTTGAGGTTGTCCATTATTGCAGATAGTCCAAAGTAAATTTTAATGAATGTGGTAACTTACTTGCTTGTCTTCTCTTTATTTTTCCCCTTCCTTCCTTCCTTCCTTCCTTCCTTCCTTCCTTCCTTCCTTCCTTCCTTCCTTCCTTCCTTCCTTCCTTTCTTCCTTCCTTCCTTAATTCCTTCCTTCCTTCCTCTCTTCCTTTTTTCTTTCTGCATTTTTTTTTCATTCTTTGGTACTCATGCTACAGTAGAGAACTTGGTTTTGAAATCTTAAATATTTAAACCATTTTGTTACCATGATAGGTTTTAGTGACCCTTCTTAAAGCTCCCATCATGTCTCTAAGATTTAACCAGCCCAAAAGAGAACTTCCGGTTGACCACTGGAGGCCTGTTTTATTCCGTTTAAGGCAGGCACCAAGTCAGTGCTTCAAGCCTGGGATGGGTAGAAATAAGAATGACTGCGATGGAAATTAGCAAAGAGACAAATAAAAGCTTTGACGTATGTGAGAAGTATTGTTCCTGTTGTTAATTATTATTATTATTACAAATAGTAAACATGACTCAGAGAAGCAGCCTAGTGTCTCCTCAAGGCCCAGTGTTCTTTACCATCAGACATATCACTTCAGTGACACTGAAACTGTGGGAAAGACCAGGTAGGCTTTGGTCAGAGAGTAGGATTTTGAGCCTCTCCAAGTCTGCATTAACTGACCCTATTAGGATATTTAATTCAACTCTTTGAAAAACCATTCTCTCAGAGATCTTTACTGCACATGTAGGAGCCAAAGAGGAAGGTAATTATGCTTTGCCAAGAATCTACATTTGCGCAAGAGATTTAAACATTCATAAATCCAGTTGCCTTCTCAATGCCTCCCCTTGGCTTTTTTCATTCAACAAGATTTTATTGCATACCAGCTTATATGCTAGGTGCTGGTTTGTGCACTGGGGATACAGCACAGAACAAGACACACAGATCCTCTGCCTTCACAAAGCCTACATTCTAACAGTGTCCACAAGACAGCTCAGATGTGGCCAAAATAGAACTACAGGATTGACTTCTCACTCCTCCATTCACGTACCACCCATTGTCTTCCCCATCTTAGCCTCTACCCAGTTGCTCAGGCTAACACCCTAGGAGTCATCCTAGATTTTCTCTTTTCCCAAGCCCTTACCATGGAAACTATCAGCAAGTTCCAGTTGCTTTACTGACAAAATACATTTGAATTGGCTCACTCCTTAGCATTTCACCTGCCACCACTGGCCACCACTGCACTCACCTTCAGTATTGCTTTCATGCTTGCATACCCTATAATCCGTTCTCCACTCAGCAGCCAGAGTGATTTTTTATAAACATAAAGCAGATCAGGTCACCCCTTGCTGAAAATCTCCCAATGGCTTCCCTTTGCATTTGGAATAAAATCCAAAATGCCAAGACCGTGCATGATTTTGCCCATCTACTTCACCCTGACTTTACACCAGCCACCCCGTCTCTGGCTCCGTTCCAATCACATTGACTTTTATTCTGTTCCTAGACATACAGAGCTAGTTTTCTCCACATAGCCTTTGCACTTGCTGTTCTCTCTGCCTAAGACCTTCTTACCCTGGTCATACCACAGCTGCTGCCTTCTCTTGGTCATGTCTCGCCTCAAAAGTCAGGGAAGCTATTGCTTGTTTGCTTTTATCCTTAGAAACTTTTTAAACTTGTTCATTGCTGTATGTCTGGTTCTTCGCAAAGTGCCGGCTATAAAGTAGATGCTCAATAAATAAGTATTTATGAATGCATAGTGCTAGTTGACATTAACAGTTGTTTATTGAAAGAAGTGCCACTAGAAATACAAAGAAAAGCAAGACATGGCCTTTTGTTCGAGGAATTTACAATTTAGTTCAAGGCATGTAAGACCTAAGATATTGAATAAATATACACCAAGAAAAGGCCATGTAAAGCATTAGCTATCATGTGAGAGATCATGGTGAAAGAAGTGTCATGGGTTAGTGGAAAGAATATGATTCTATTGCTAAAGTCTGTATTTGAGTCCTGGTCTGCCACTTACTCACTGTAGGACTCTGGGCAAGTTAGTGACATAAACTGATTTCAGCTTCATATTTCTCACCTGTAAAATGTGTTAATTTTATCTTCACAGGGTTATTGGGACATTTAAGCAAGGTAATAGAATAGCACAGAATAGTACTCAATAAATAGTAACTAGTGTGATTCCATGCCACATGAGAAGCAAGGACTGTGTGCCATGAGAGAGGAACAGAGAGGGCACCAGGCACACTGCCCTTGAGGATGACCAAATGCTTCAGAGCCTTGGAGGTTGGGAAGGCTTTTGCCAGACACAACTATGAACATTATCACTGATGAGCTTTCAGAGGTTATGTTACATACCTCTGTCATCCACCAAATGTAGGCATCTCTCCCTTGTAGATTCTTACCCAGCTTTTGCTAAAAACTTTCAGAGTTCACTCCATTTTAATGAGCCTGTTATGTTGATGGAGCTCAATTTGTTTTAAAATTCTTCCTTAAATCAAACTGAAATCCGCCTCCTTATAAATTCCACCTGTCATTCCCTGGGACGAATAGAAATTGTCTTCCTTTGTTTGGTTCTCTTGAGGTTGGACATTCCCCATATTGTCAAAACAGAGCATTTTTCAATATCCCTCTTAAAAATGAAGCTCCCTAGTCTGTTCTGAACACTGAGACTCTCCCTTCTTGCAATTAGGTCATTCTCCTGCTCTGAATGCCTGCTAATTTGATTATTTTTTTTCTATAAGCTGTGTCTAATTATTAGCCCACCTGAAGGTCAACTAAACCCCCTAGACTTTTAGCATGCAAATGGCCAAGTTCATCTTTTCTCTGTACATAGGTTGTTTTGTTTGTTGTTTTCTTGCATGGATGTAATCTTTTACTACATTTTATCTTTTGGGGGCATTTTGGGGCAAAAGTTTTTTACTATTAATTCAGTTATATATTGAGTAAGCTAACTACTTCCAATCTATTTCATACTCAGGCTTGATACATGTGTCTCATGTATATTTATTCAAATTGTTAGTAAAAATGTCAAACCAAATAAGAATTAGTAGGAAGCCCAAAGGCACATCATTAGAATGCTCATCAGGTTGGCTTTACACCATTAATCCCCTCTTTGCAGAGTGTTTTTAAGCTAGATGTGAATTTCCTTAACTCTGCAATCATCCAACAGAGGCTTCTCATTTTGTCTCTTGGTATAATTTGAGATACTCCATGAAATAATTTCCTAAAACCAAGACACATCCTTGATATATAAGTCAAATTATCCTCTCAAAGGGAAAGAGAAAATGTGGTTAATTTGTCAGTTAGCTAATTGAGGATGTCTAATTTTTTTCCCATTTATTTAGATGATAGTGATGGTGATGTTGGTGATGATGATGATGATGATGTTGATGATAGTGATGGTGATATGGTGATGATGATGGTGGTGATGAGGATGACGGTGATCATGGTGATGATGATGAGGGTGATGGTGATGATGGTGATGATGAAAGAGAAATTAATAATGTAGCCACTGCTAATTCTTACACTGGGCACTGTGCCAAACACTTTACATACACACTTTACATTTAGCTTTCATACAATCCTGATAGATGGGAATTATTGCTTTATTTTACAAATAAGAAAACTGAGAGGCTACATAAATTGCCCAATATCACATAACTAGAAAGTGGCTAAGCCATGATGAAACTCAGGCTTTTATGACCCCAAAGCCCAAACTCTCTGTTATATGGCTTTACATATAGAATTATGCATCTAGTTGCACAACAAACATTTGTCATGAGAGATACCATGAATAAAGAAATGGGGCAACAAAATGGTAGTTTGAGGGATTTGGGGGGTAACCAAGTGTTGTATCTCCCACAGTGCGTTGTTTGGGATGTATGCATTCTGTGGAAAAATGGCCTAACACATATGCCGCATGCTGGGCAAACAATGATAATGAAGGTGGGTTTTTTTTTTCATTGCAGGACTTCTCAGGTCATTCATTATGCTAATGTATATTGAGACTCTCAGAATGCAGTATTTCACTAACACATGTGAATACTGAGTGCCTGGTATCCATTATAGAACATGCTTTGGAAAACTCTGTCATATAGGGAGGAAGAGGGCCTGGGCCTTAATGCCTCAGCTTCCCAAAGCAGTTTAGCCACAGATCACTCAAAAGCTGGAGAAGGAGCAGAAAAGGAAGTAAGCATGTAAAATATTTAAATTACATGACAGTTGACATATGTTCTAGGCTCCCCTCCTCCCTTCCTCCCATGGGATGAGGGTTCTGGATCAGTAAGGACTAGACAGTTCCAAGGTGGGTCGAGTGAATGAATGGCAAAGAGGTGGATGGCAGGGAGAACCTTTCAAATGAGAGAAGCAGCTTGATCAAACATATTCTGGGCAGGATCATGCATGATACCAGGAGGGGAGACCCATCAGGAGAGTTGCTGTAGACAACGGGGGATGAAGACGAGGGACCTGGTGTAAGATGCTGGTGAGCACAAAAGGAGAAAATGGCGCCCAATTGTTTAGAAAAAGAAACCTAGTGGTATAGTGACTAGTAGGGTAGGAAGGCTAAATTCAGGGAAGGGTCAAGACTGACTTTAAGCTTTCTGGGCAGGGCGTTTGGAAGACATGGGGCACCTGTGACATCGTCTGGGCAGTAACAAAGTCCATCCATGATGGTCAAGTGCAGATGCTCTGATTCAGACATACAAAGGTTCAGATCCTAACCCTGTTACTTACTAGCACAGTGGATTTGGCTGAATTACTTTGCTTCTCTGAGCCTATTTCCCCACCTATAAAAAGGAGCTAGGAGTAGTTTCCTCATGGGTTGTTGTGAAAGTTAAGTAAGATAATGAATCCTTAGCTCAAGATAGTGCCTGGCACAGTTGTAGATGCCCAACAAATGTTAATTGTTATTTCTACTCTTGCTGCTATTATCACCATTATTATCATCATCCCATGAGGAGATACTTGCTTTGAGGCATGAAGGTTTTAGGATAAGAGTAAAGTAAGGTCTTTAAGGGTGTGGGAGGTGAGAACCTGGAGCTCACATATGAGGAGATTGAAGCTGCAGATACAATTTGAGAATAATCCCAATAGAAGGGATGGCTGCGTCATGAGAATTCATCTGTTTTCTAAGATGTCAAGTGTGAGAGAGATCACAGACTCCAAGGATCCAGCTTTGGTAACACCCACTGTTGTGGCAGATAAAAGGCTCCAAGGAGAAGGAGAATGTGGGCCTCCCATGGGAATCAGGGAGCATGGGTGATGAAGACCAAGGGGGAAGAATTTCAAAAATAAGTATCACATTATCCTGAGCCAGGGAAGTTCAGAAGTGCATTACAGAGTCCACGATGGTGAGCAGATCACAGAATGCAATGGCCTTACTAACCTGTCCCCTAAACTGGGCACACCTGAAGTGTAGTCTGAGGCCAGATTTGCAGAAGGATTTCTACAGACCAGAGCAGAGAGAAAACTAAAAAACACTGTGCAAGCAACAATGGAAACCTGGACTATTGTCCCAAGATGGGAGACTTAACAGGTGGTCAGAATAGGTACTTTTCAGTATTTGAAGGGTTACCACAAAGTTGAAGTTGACTTATTCTTTGTGATGTCAGCAGGCAGAACCAAATCTAGTCATTTCATCTCAGCCTTAGAGCAGGCTGCCTCTGAGGTAGTGAGCCTCTTCTGATGGGAGAAAGTCCATACAGAGCTTGGCTGACTGGCTGCAAAGCTGGGAAGAAACTCCTGGTTTGGGTTGGAAGATTGACCTAGATCAAATAATGGCACAGGGGTTAAATCCATTCCACCACCTTTTTTTGTACAGCTTATGAGCTAAGAATGCTTTTTACATTTTTTAAATAATTTTTTAAAAATCAAAAGAATAATATTTTGTGAAATAATATTAGGTGAAAATGGTATGCAATTCAAATTTCAATGTCCCTAAATAAAATGTTATTGGAACACAGCCATACTCATTAGTTTACATATTGTCTATGGCTGCTTTGGCACTGTAATGGTGAGGCTGAGTATTGCGGCAAGATTGAATGGCTCACAGAGCCTAAAATATTTATCATCAGGCTCTTTACAGAACAGGTTTGCCAAATGGCTTGAGATCATCTAGTGGCCTCGGTTCAACTGGGAGATTCTGTGAGGGAGAAAAGTTTTTGCCGTAGATTTGAGTGGGAGGTCATGGGTCACTTGGAGACCACCATAGCAATAGCCTGCTGGGCTGCTGAAAATAGCCTGCTGGAAAACCAAGGTTCCATGGTGACAAAATGTAGAAATTGGATTGTGTATACTTATTTGAGAAGTCTGACAGAAAACAAAGGTGAAACCTGGCTGATAGCTCATCAGGCCAGCTCAGGACAGGGAAGGTATTTGTGGGGGGATAGGAAGACGTGTATAAGTTTGTGTCAGAAGAGAGACATGAGAACTTTTCCTGTGCTTGATGAACCTACTGGTATTCTCAGTATCTGCTTTATTTTATGGCTCAGTTAAATATATCTGTTGTCATATCTCTCAGCAAGAGGGGATTTTCTAAATGTTCTTGTTTATAAATGTGCAGAAAATTTTTGTGTAGAGAGTCATGCTTTTGTTGGCCAAAGAAAGTGAACACTTGCTGATTTTCTGGCAATCCTAACAAAAATACTGAAGTGTATTTATACTCTGGGGGCCAGAATGAAAAAGTGACAGTGCTCAGATACATAATCAGCCCAGTTTTCCTCTTCTGCCTCCACTGAGTTTAACAACTTTGTCAAATCCCTTCCTCTGAAATCCACTTCTGCAAGTGAGCTGAAACTAATTCTCTCTACTGCAGAATAAACATAAGGCGGGCTTCCCTGCTAGGCTCTCAAAAGCTTGGTCCCCCACCAATGGATGAGATAAGCAGGCTAAATCCATGGAAAGTGTGGT
Organism: Mirounga angustirostris; assembly: GCF_029215605.1. Classification (NCBI taxonomy): domain Eukaryota; kingdom Metazoa; phylum Chordata; class Mammalia; order Carnivora; family Phocidae; genus Mirounga; species Mirounga angustirostris. The sequence continues at coordinate 122,306,287 of NW_026991714.1, forward strand.
ATGAAACTATCTTTTTTTTAAAGTACATTTTTTATTGCTTCTTACAATGTGATTTCCTTATTAACATCTGTAACAGTTATAAAAATGTTTACTTCATATTACTTTGAGGCATAAAGCTATTTCAGTAGAATTTCAAGCCAGACACAGGGACTTAAGTTTCTATTCCTATTCCAAACAAGGCAAGATACCTATTATGTAGTCCAATATAAGTGACTATTATCTATGCCAATGAGGGATATTCTGCTAATAAAAACCCACACAGAACCAAATATCCTACTTTGGCTGATAGGGTAGCCTCCTTTCCCAAGGAATTATGTGACACCTATGAACAAAGTCCACATTCATCCATTTGGTTTCCACATCTGTTCCTTGTCCCTGTGACACTGCTAAGGCATAGCGGTCTGCTCTTCATTCTTGAGGCACTCCTTATTGCCAAGCAAACAGAATGCAGACATCTTAGCCACATACAAGGGGCTCTACAACATACCTGTCCAGTTTTCTCCCTTATTGATCCCTGCATGCACCTTTCACATTCGTCAGCCTGGACGAGTTACTGTTGCATGTTGAACTCTTTGGGAAGTAACAGAGACACCACACCACTCACATGGTGCAGAAAATGGCAGCTTGGATGAGAGCATGGGCTCTGAGACTTGAATTGGAATCCCTGTTGCACTACTTACTATCTGTGTGACCCCAAGCTACTTTCTTAACCATTCGATACCTCTGTCTCTATAAAATGGTGCTAATGACACCCACCTAACAAATAGGGTCATTCCAAGAATTAAAAGAGGTAATTTTAGGGAAATATGTTTGCCACAGTGATTGACCCAGACTCCAGAAGTCAATAAATAACTAATGTGAAGATAATGATGCTAGAAAACTAGTAACTCTGGATTACTTATAGAACAGATGAGAAATTTTTCCTTCCAATTCTGTAACATTTTAAGATCACTGCTTACAAGCTCTCAAGAAGTTTGGGGAAATGGTCCCCATTTTGAACAGTTCGGCACACCTAGGTGGGCTCTTGAATGATTACAAAGGTGGCAGATAGAGGTACTGATATTAGCGTTGGTTCCACTCTCTATATCTGGATTCATAGAACAGAGAAACTGCATCTAAAGTTTTCTAACATTTTCGACTCATGTCTTCTTTCAAAATGTTTTTTTTAAAAACCTTCATGTGAACATCTAATGCGATTTTGGAATTTCCAAATATAATTAGTAGCATGAACAAAACTATTTATAATACTGAATATACATTTTTAAAACATTACATGTTCTCTCCCCTACCTGCCCTGCCCCAATCCTGGCCAAGACTGTCCTCACCCTCCTCCCCAAGGTGAGAATCACAGTCAAAGAGAAAGGGTAGTGGACTAGTCCAGTTCCACAAAGGCTCTTCTAGTTCTTGGACTTTGTGATTTAGGGACTAAATGTCCCAACCCTGGAGATCCAACTAACCGGAAAGAAGTCCCTGTGTAAAGGGACACAATGAGAGATAATGGAAATAGAAGTTTGGGTCTGAGAATGTCACCCTAAGAATTGGGGGCTTTATTTGTTTATTTATTTTGGGAAGAGGAGGGACATGACATGACATGTTTGAGGAGGAGAGCACCATACCCAATGATTCCCTTTTCTCTTGGGAAAATGAAACTAGTTGGGGGGCAGGGAGGGGTGCAGGGGAGGACATTTTACAGCAGTATAACTCTCTGAAGATTTTGGGAACATCTTTCTTAGAAATCCTTGAGAAAACAATACATACCATCTGCTTGGGATGGTTTTAGAACCCAAGTTAGATAACTCTGGACTATGGATGTGAGACTCTGACTTCAGGGAATTTCTTCCATATCTGTACCATGAATCTAAAAAAGACCAAGGCAACTTTTAATAAGATCAGGAGTCTGGAATCTTTGCTTTGCCTCTAGCCAGTTCTGTCATATTGAATAAGTCCTGTAGCCTGGGCGCATCATTTTCTGACCATTAAGATAAGGGATGAGACCAGATGATCTCTAACACCCCCTTAGAACTTGAGCTCTGGAGTCTGACCTCCCCAAGTTGGAATCCCAGCTATATTGTTTACATGACCTAAGTTTCTAAATCTTTCTAAGCATCCTTTTGCCCATCTGTCAAATGAGGATAACACTTCCCTCTAGGTAAGATTGTTATGATCAAGAAATGCCATCTCTTGTTATTATAATCCTCTGATGCTTAATGTGTCAGGTGAATTGAATGTAATACTGAATCCAGAATATCCTATATGCACTACCCACTTCCTATACCCCTATTTTGAGGGAAGGAAGAGGGAGTAATTGAGTGGGCTGGTCAACAGCCAAGGCTGTGGGCTCAGGGGGCTGGGGTTCTGTGGGGTGGGAGTGACACTGAGGGTTCTGTTATTGCAATATATTTTGGCATGAAGTGTTCTCTTCCTTCCTTTGAGGTGATGATTTCTAATCCAGTCCATCTTTAGCCTGATTATTACAGCTGGGCAGAGCCACCAAAGATGAAGCAACTGCACTCCCAGCTCAGATGAGGGAAAACTTTTTAAGATGGGAGGGGAGGATCTATAGCCTGCCTTTTATGAGAGAGATTTAGGGAGAAAGGGCCCCACTCAGGCTTAATGAGGTGGGACTGCCTGGCCAGAATGCTCAGTCCTCCTTCCTGGCTGTTTTCTCTACTCCTGGCAACACTTCTTTTTTGTTTGTTGTTTTCAGTATAATTTTTATAAAAGTTTCATTGAGATATAATCCATATGCCATACATGCATACACTTAAAGTATACAGTTCAGATAACCACTGAATAATATATGGAACTGTTGAATCACTATATTGTACACCTAAAACTAATATAACGCTGGATGTTAACAACATTGGAATTAAAATTTTTTAAAAAGAAAATTTATAATAAAAAATAGAGTGTACCCTTCAGTGGCTTTTTAGTATATTCATAGAGTTGTATAACCATCACTATAACTTTAGAACATGTTCATTGCTCCAAAAAGAAACCCATACCTATTAGCAGTTGTTTTTTATTCCTCACTAACTTTAGCCCCTGGAAACCACTAATCTATTCTCTGTTCCTATGGACTTGCTTATTCTGGACATTTCACACAAAAGGAATCATATAAGATGGGGTCATTTGTACATCATTTCTTTCACTTACCCTTATGTTTTTAAGCTTGATCCATGTTATAGCATGGATCAATACTGATCGCCAAATAATATTCCATTGTATGGCATACCTCATTTTGTTTATTCATCAGTTGATTGACATTAGGGTTGTTCCCACTTTTTGGTTATTATAAATAATGCTCTTATGAACATTCATGTATTTTTGTATGGTTATGTGTTTTCATTTCTCTTGGGTATATACCTAGAGTGGAATTGCTGGGTTATATGGTAACACACTGTTCAGCATTTTGAGGATTTGCCAAACTGTGTTCCAAGGTGGCTGTATCATCTTACACTCTCATCAGCAACAGATGAGGGTTCTGGATTCTCCCCATTCTTGCTGACACTTGCTCTTCTCTTTTTTTGCTTATAGCCATCCTAGTAGGTATGAAGTGGTAGCTCATTGTGGTTTCGATTTGATTTACCTAACTGGCTAATAATGTTGAGCATCTTTTCATGTGCTTATATTAGTATATCTTCTTTGGAGAAATCCTCCACTCAGATCCTTTCTTGCAACATTTCTGACAATGAGGCATGACATTAAGATGTAGTCTCATCCTTCATAGGTTGGCTATTGTCATTCCAAATCCTTAAGGATCAACGTTTGTCCTAGGAAGGAAAATGAGAGAGCTCTACTTCCAAGTGTGAAGAAGAGAGGGATCAGCATTTAGGATTCCCATTCTGAGTTTGTGTCCATAAGCAGGGAAGACTGAAAATCAGTTCTTTTCTAGAAATGTGTCCACTCTCAATAGAAAAGCTCTGGACTTGAAGGTAGAAGACCTGGGTTCAATTTCTGGTTCCATTTGGTGACTATGCCCAACTTGCTTAGTTGGTAACTAAGCTTCTTTAAACTTTCCTTTCCACCACCTTCCCCTTTCAATTTTCATGCTTCCTTTTTTAAATTGAAGTATAATTTACCTACAGTAGAATTCACCCATTTTGGTGTACCATTTGAATTTTAACAAATGCATACAATTGTGTAACGACCACCACAATCAAGATAGAGAATATTTCTCTCATTCCAAAAGTTCCCTTTGTTCCTTTGTAGTCAGTCTCTTCCCCTGACTGCAGACCTCGGGAATATTGATCTGATTCCTCTCCTTATCATTTTGCTTTTTTCCAGAATGTCATTTAAATGGAATCTTACAGTGGTGGATAGCCTTTTGAGCTTAGCTTTTTTTCATTTAGCAGGATGCGTTGGAAATTCATCATTGTTTTTTCATACTTGGGTAATTTTTTTTTAGTAGCATTCCATTGTACGTATATCTATCATAGCTTATTATTAATCAGTTGAGAGACATTTGGGTTATTTTCAGGGTTTTTTGTGATTATGAATTAAGCCACTAAAAATATTCTCAGGTGAATATAGGTTTCATTCCTCTTGGGTAAATACTAAATTCTTTTGCAAAGTGATGTGCAAAGTGTCTCTATCATCTTGCATTCCCAGCAATATGTGAGAGTTCCAGTTGCTCCGTATCCTCTTGTCACAAACTCCGTTTTTTTTCATCTGTAAATGAAAGAGCAAACACTGCCTTAATATCTCAGGACTGTTCGATGGAAATAAAAGCGAAACTGCATAAGTAGAAGTGCTTTGTAACCTGTGAAGTGCTGCAGCCAAGTAGACGCTTCTGTGTCCGATGATCATGATCATGCCCACTTATATATAAAATTGTGTTTCCCACATGAGCTAAAGGTTTCATTTTTCCCTCTCCATCTTGGCAGACAAAGTGAGTTATGGCACGTCTAAAGCAGCAAGAGGTTTGCCTTAGATGCATTCTAGAATTTGTCTTGGCTCTAGGTTTTGAACTTTTCACAGAAGCAGATAAATGACCAAGATGTAAATCATCAAGTGTGAGTCAGCTTTCTAAAGAAAAATGACCCTATGTGATGGAAGTCAGCAGGAGTGGAGTCAACAGGACAGATAGTGTGATGTGCTGTGGGAGAACTACATGCAGGCTTCAACCAGGCAGTGTCCCCAGGGCAAGGCATTTAGGACAGCTAAAGCAACTGAGAGGACTGGCTCTCTAAAATGTCCCATAGCAGTAGGGGTGAAAGGGGTGGGTAGGAAAACTGACTATAGAAGTAATCTCTTCAACATTTTCCAACTATTGAAATTTACTTTTTTTCCATGCTAGAGAGAGAAAGGCGTAAGAAACAAACAAGCAAAGGTTTTTTTCCTTGACATTAGTATGAACTAATTTTACTGTAATATACAGATGGTTACATGTGGAAATGTGTAGAGATATGTATGTATTCACTGGTCAGTATACATACATACATTTCCTTGCTCTGTCATCTGAGGGGGCCTAGAAGCAGCTGACACCCCAGTAGCAATAAGCCCATCTGATCCCCAGATCTTGGTATCTAATACCTTTTTCCAATAAAAAGGAACCTGGTTTCCTTAGAGAAGTAGTTCATTCTAAGACTGGGACAGGAGATATCTAAGATGAACCTGGAGTGTCTGGTAGTGTTAGAATGTAAGGAAATAGTCAAAAACACACCAGGATGGGGTATGTTGAAGAGGCCAGGAGGCAACTTAGAAATGTCCCAATTGTCAAAGCTAAAGCAATTTGAACAAAATAAAGTAGTATTAGATTATAGCCTGTTTTGATTTTGTTAAATGAACATTTGTTAGGTAGAATTCTGGGGTGTCCAGTAGTCAGCCACATTTCAACAAAAGGCCACAAGGGAAAGTGAACTAGAGAAGGTTACTACTCACAGGTGCTAGAGGAGGAACATGGCTTGCCTACAAGGGCCACTGTGGGAAGTCAAGGCAGGCTGCAGGCAGAAGAGAGGCAGGATGTGGGGCACATGCCTTTATTAGGGTCCGCAGGGGAATGCTTTGGGGTTACTGGGCTAAAGCTGGATTGGTCATTTCAAACCAAAAAGAGTGGGGCTACAGTAAGCTTCTGAGGGGTCTTATACAAGGGGCAGCCCTGGGTGGCAAGGGAGAGTATTTGTCACAAGGGTCTTTCAGGAAGTCATATCCGGAACTCACATTTACTTGTGACTCTGAGGGCTGTTACACAGGGTGCTGCTCTCAGGAGAAGCTAGTATCAGTTCAAGGCCCCCATGGGTTGCTTGGCCACACAAAATGGATGCAGAGGCAATAATATCATGGAGTAGGATCTAAACTCTCAACATAGCCCAAAGTATACAATAAATATTCATGAGTCTATTCTGGTAAAAGTAAACGACTGAGTAAATAAGTAGGAATACAGTTGACCCTTGAACCACACAGGTTCGCTTCTGTATGGACTTTTATCAATAAATGCAATGCAATACTGTAAATTCGTTTTCTCTTTCTTATAATTGTCTTAATTAAAAACATGTTCTTTTCTCTAGCTTTGTTTAAGAATACAGTATATAATACATATACAAAATATGTATTAATTCCACTATTATCAGTAAGACTTCTGGTCAACAGTAGGCTATAGGTAGCTAAGTTTTGGGGCAGTCAGAAGTTCTATGTGGATTTTTGACAGGGCAGGAGCGGGGGGCGGGATCAGCAGCCCTAACCCCCATGTTGTTCACAGGCTAACTGTAAACAAATCTCCTATGCAAAAGAATTCCAAATAACTTATTCTAGAAACTCCACCCTCTGGGAGGTTTGGCATACCTCCCACCCCTTCAGTGTGAGCTGCATATAGTGATTTCCCTCCAGAGGGCACAGTATGAAAAAGGAGGAAAAATGAGTAATTTTACAGGGAGGGAAGTAAGCTAACACTACCTCAGCCAGGTGATCAAGGTTAATGTCAACAGGCAAAAGTCATGTCGATAACATTTGCCCTTGATGAGATATAATGAGAATGGCACCTTGCCTCTGTAGTCTTCCTTCCACAAACCCTTAACACCAGTCTAATCATGAGAAAAACATCAGACAAATCCCAACTAAGGACATTTTACAAAATGCCTGACCGGTATGTCTCATAACCAAGGTCATTAAAAATCAGGAGTCTGAAAGGCACCTGAGTGGCTCAGCCAGTTAAGCACCCAACTCGTGGTTTCAGCTCAGGTCATGATCTCAGGGTTGTGAGATCGAGCCCCGAGGTGGAGTCTGCACTCGGCGTGGAGTCTGCTTAAGATTCTCTCTTGCCCTCTCCCTCTGCCCTGCCTGGTCCCTCCCACCCCTGTGTGCATTTGAGCTCTCGCTCTCTCTCTTTATCTAAAAAAATAAAAATAAGGAGTCTGAGAAGCTGTCACAGTCAAGAGGAGCCTAAGGAAACAATGATTAAACACAATATGATATTCTGGACAGGATTCTGGAAAAAGACTAAATTAGAAAACTCAGGAAAAAAAATGAATATAGAATTTAGTTAATAATAACATACCAATTTGTTTTATTAATTGTGACAAATGTACTATACTAACTTAAGATGTTAATAAAAGGAGAAAATTGGGAGCTGGGTGTATGGGAATTCTCTGTACTATCAATTATTTTCTGAAAAATATTTCAAAATAATAAAAATTTACTTTAAAAAAAGTTATTGCCTTGCAAAATAAGAACTAGGAAGATACAAAATTTCATTTGTTTATATAGAACACTTTGCCTCACTGAAAATATTCCCAGAGGAATTTCAGTTCAATAATGATGAAATTTTACATATGTTCTTTCAAAGCTTTGTATTACATAAATTGTGTGAGCTTCAAATGAAACATTTATTATGCTTTTTTTTATTGTTGCTCATTGAGATACCCCCCAAAAAGATGACTATAGATATTTGGGAGGCATTTCCTTTTTTTTTTTTTTTTTTTATTCTTATGTTAATCCCCATGGGAGGCATTTCCTTTTAAAAATTTAAAGAAAGATGGAGAAAGAATTGGTAAAATAAATAAATAAAAATCCAGCAGGTAGTTACTCAGACTATCAGACACAATATCAAAGGCCACTCTTTCTGCCAAGTTAAAAACAAAATCCAGCTTGATTTTTGTTTGTTCTCTAAAATGTTATTTAGTTTTACTTTTCAAATTAACAAATAAGAGCAACTATACAAATAAGATCAACTTAAAATGTTACGGAACTCTAGATTTTATAATGTGACTGTGGCATGTAGAATATGTCCACTTAAAAACATCTGGACCATCTGGGTCAGTCCATTAAGATGTTTTATACCAAAGGAAAACTCCTATATTCCTTTTTTCAACTTAATTTATTCCTGGCTTCAAGTGTCCTTTCTCCCCTAAGATAATAGTGATGCCTTTAAAGGATATGTAGCAGTTTAATCTTTCATTGCTTTCTAGTGAGCTTCTTATAACAGAAAGTTTCTGGCAAGATGTTTTTACATTCAGATCCAAATCACTGTCTGTGATGAAACTGAGCCAAGAACTTCTCCATCACCCCCCCACCCCCAAAGAGGCTGGTGCTCCTCCACCCCACCCCCAAGATTCAGGGCTGCCAACCACTCATTTGCTAGGCTTTCTTCTCCTTGGGCTCTGACCTTAAGACTGTGGTCTTTCCCCAGGATTACTCTCTAGGGGCACTTTGGCTTATTATATGCTAAGCTGGCCATTTAGGATGTGATGACAAGGTGAGGAAAACTTGCAACTGCACACTCTAAGTCCTGCAGAGTTAGACAATTACCAGGTACAGAGTTTCTTCGTGGATTTGATTTATCCTAACGTAAGTCTGGCTCATCACAGCTGCAGTCTGAAGACCATCCTGTCTGCATCTGCCTCCACCCCCAGGGAGTTAAGTTTGTCCTCAGCTAAATGTACCCAGGTACTTCACTTCCTTCCGGGACTACTGTGTCCTCTCAGGCTTTTCTGTATGATTCTTGCCTAGTTGGTTAAGTGAAATAGTTAGTGACTGGCTATGATAGCTGCTGTCACCCGACTCAGACATGGTAACATCCACAGTCAGCTGAGCCCCTAAGTCGGCACCACACTGTGTGCCCCACACGTGTGGCCTTATTCCATCCTCTGCACAGTCCTGCAGTATAGTTACTGTGGTTCCCATTTTACAGATGGGAACACTGAGACTCAACAGACTTGGACAACCTGTCTGAGTCCACACAGCTGTAAATGGGAGAGCTGTGTCACACTCTGTTCCCCCTGACTTGTTACCCCCTCCTGCACACCACTTATGGACACCTGTCAGTCTACCCTGAATATTTATCCAAATTAGCACTCCCAGACCCATCTTTAGACTTGCCCTCTTTTTTCCATACAAGGAAACATCAAAGTACCAATAGGATTTTTTACTCTCATATTAATGTTTCAGGCAGAAATTATTATTATTTTTAATCCAATTGATCACACCTGCTTTTGGAGTATAAACTTCTGTAGTTTAAACTTCAACATGTAGAGTTTTTCAGCTTGCATTAAACTCATTCTGTCCTTTCTGGGGATCCCAAACTCCACAACAAAAATGTCATACTCAGAAATACTTGGTTTCCTAAAGGTGTTTTGTACATATTCCCATTATTATGTCTGAAGTCCCAAGTGAATTTGGTAGACTGCTGGAGGTGGTCCTCTGTAGACAGAAAAGATATGAGAAGGTATCTCCCTCCCCCCTGGACCCTGTCAACCTGGTGCATTGACATGATGAGTGGGGAAAAATCACACAGACCCCATCCATAGCTTCTCTTTCCAAAAGCGGAACACAAAGAAAATCAAGCTGAGTGAATATCCACAACATGTGAAGGGAGAAGAAATATTAATGTTTAATTTGAAACAATATGGGATAGTGGGAAGGGTGGGAACCCTGAGGTTTTAGTCTGAAAGCTTCCCTAACCAGCTGTTTGTGGCTCTTAGCTAAGTCAGCCTCTCTGGACCTTATTTTCCTTACCTGTAAATTGTAAAATGTCACCATTGGACTGTTTGTTAGTGTACCGTTTATGTCTCTTCCTCCTTGGGAAAAAAAAAAAAAAAACCCTCAAGAGGCTTTTAAAAACAATGGAGCGAAAAGTCTAGAATCATGCAGGAGAGGTTGGAATGATGTGGGCAAGAATGCCTAGGCCAAAGGAAACTTGATGCCATTGATTCAAAAATTGGTCAGAGCTTCCGGGTAGCCTAGACAAAAAGAGAGATGTGATGGGTTATATTGTTCTCATTATCTGAAAAAGGAATGTGGAATGGAGGGAACAGAAGGAAAAAGAGGAAGAAAGGAAAAAAAGCAGCAACCTACCAGATTGTCAGAAAATCCAAGTTCAGCCCTGGGAGGAATTGTTTTCTGTGTCCTATAGACAATGGATAGTCTTCAAGAGCAGCTTACAGGACAAAAACATTGGAAACAGTCTTTCTCTGGCCATATTTTATACGGACCCTCAATAAAAGGACATCATGAAAAAACATAGCTCTCTAAAGATATCCATGTAGATGGTTAAGATAATCTGGTCCAGGCGTGTTGCTCACCAAAGGTCTTACTTGGCATAGGGCGAGCTTAGAAAATCTAAGGAATGGGGGCGCCTGGGTGGCTCAGTCGTTAAGCGTCAGCCTTTGGCTCAGGTCATGATCCCAGGGTCCTAGGATTGAGCCCTGCATCGGGCTCCCTGCTCCATGGGAAGCCTGCTTCTCCCTCTTCCACTCCCCATTTGTGTTCCCTCTCGCTGTCTCTCTCTCTGTCAAATAAATAAAATCTTTAGAAATAAAAAAATAAAATCTAAGAAATGAATGCCTGTTATGACCCTTAGGATATCTTTCTCAAATACCACTTGCCTCAGCCAAGCTTTTGACAAGTGTGATAGGCTGGTTACAGACAGTTGACAACTGAAATTCTTGGCAAGTCCCTTCATATATAAAAGTAATTCAGGTTTGTGAACGTTCTACTTGCACCACCTTCCTATTCCCCAGGGAATGTGGGGACATCTACCTGCGGGGAGGGCTGAGAAACTTTATTACCATGGTGACCCATATCTAGGGATGGAGGGAGGGAATTTCATTTTCTACTGTATAGAATGCTGTAGTACTGGATTTTTCTTTTTACAACATGTATTACTCAGAATAATAGAGATTAAACCAGGGGCCTTGGGGAGGGGAGAGAAGGGAAGGAGGGAAAGGAGGGAGGGAGAGAGAGTGAAAATAAAGTACAGTTGCACGCAAGTAGATTTGAAAAGTTCTGTTTAACACACGAAGCCCTAGTGTGGTCCTGCCACTTAGACATTGCTCCACAAATATTTGTTGAATGTTGAAATAAGAAATAGAAATGGAAGCGAGCACTAGCCGGCGAGAGTCTTGAGGTGACGTTGCCAGCTGGCTGCCTCGACTAGGAAACAAATGTACTGTGGCTTCTTTAAAAGACTTTGTTGTGAGTAGGGCAGCCTCCAAAGGCCCCTTTCCAGGATGAGCAGCCCCAAAATGCATCCCCCAGATTCCTAAATGGGTTCATCTGTCAACCAGAGCTCTAGGTGTGAGGTAGATGGCCAGAAGTGCCTCTTCTGATCCAGCGTAACTGGGAATGAGCCCTTCCTCCTGTTATCACTCAGCTGATGCTTTCGTTTGCTTCCTGAGGCCACTCTTGGAATATCATTCAATTGTTCATTCAGTCATCCCCCCAGAAATACTGCTCGAGTGCCTACTGTGTGCCCGGCACCATTCCAGGCTTTGGAGATCCTGCAGTGAAAAAACAAAATTCTCGATTCCGGAAGTTGCTTTCTGAGGTAGTGTGCGGTCTTTGTCGGCTTCCACCATGGTGTACCGTGGCCAGAACCAAAAAGTGCAGAAGGTGATGGTTCAGTCCATCAACCCATCTTCAGATACTTGCAAAATAGATCTCGAATTCAGGTGTGGCTCTATGAGCAAGTGAACATGCGAATAGAGGGCTGTATCATTGGTTTTGATGAGTACATGAACCTCGTATTAGATGATGCTGAAGAGATTCATTCTAAAACAAAGTCAAGAAAACAATTGGGTCAGATCATCCTAAAAGGAGATAATATTACCCTGCTCCAAAGTGTCTCCAACTAGAAATGATCAATGAAGTGAGAAATTCTTGAGAAGGCCATGTAGTTTGTTTTTTTAGATGTCCTTTGTTGGGAGTGTAGTTCTAAAACATTTGTTCGTATTGTTTTGATTACCTTTATGTTATTACCAGAGTACAATAAATGCTGTGGGATTGTTTTTATTAAAAAAAAAAGGGGGGGCTGCCTGGGTGGCTCAGTCTTAAGCGTCTACCTTCGGCTCAGGTCATGATCCCAGTGTGCTGGGATCGAGCCCCGCATAGGGCTCCCTGCTCCGCGGGAAGCCTGCTTCTCCCTCTCCTACTCCCCCTGCTTGTGTTCCCTCTCTCGCTGTGTCTCTCTCTGTCAAATAAATAAATAAAATCTTTTTTAAAAATGAAAAATAAAAAAAGGAAGAAAAGAAAAAACAAAATTCTCTACTGACAGGGGTTACATTCTAGTTAGGTGGAAACAGAATAAGAAAAATAAGTAAAAAGTATGGAATGATAAGCGTTAGGGAGAAGATAAAGCAGGGAAGAGGGATGGGGAGTGTTGGGGAGGGGTGGCTATTGTAAGCTTAAGTAGGACAGTGAGGGAAGGTTCACTGGGACCCTAGTATCTGAGTAAAGATCGGAAGGGGTTGAGGGAGTGAGCTGTCTGGATATACGCAGGAAGAGCAATCCAGGCAGAGGGAACAGTAAGTGCAAATGTCCTGTGGAGATAGGGTGGAGGTAGAACACATACCTAGCACATTCAAGGAACAGTAAGGAGGTCGGTGTGACATGCTACAGGCAGTTGAAAATTAAGATTCTTGGTGATGTATGTAGCTATAGTTGATTCATTTATTATTCTATATTATTCTACCATTAAAAGATCTCTCTCTCTCTCTCTCTCTCTCTCTCTCACACACACACACACACACACACACACACACACAAAATGCATGTGTCATTCCCCAGACCAGCAGCATCAGCATCATCTGCATCAGCATCATCTAGGAGCTTGTTAGAAATGCAGACTATTATCCCCGCCCCCATGCACCCACACCCCACACCTACTGAATCAGGACCTACATGTTAACAAAATCCCCAGTGCTTCCTGTGCACATTTAAGTTTGAGAATGGCCAGGGCCCTTGATCAGCAGTTCCTAGGCTTTATCAGAATCACTTAGGAAAACTTTTCAAAAGGACAGGTTCCTACCTCCCTACCCCATACACTGAATTAGATGCTATGTGGTAAAGTCTGCAATTGGATATTTTTAAGGAACTCTCAAGGGTTGTTCTGATATGGAGCCACATGAGGAACCACTGGGCTCTGAATGATGGTGTCATGTATAAGTGACCAAAACGGGGTTCATTCCTCATGGGCCTCAAAACACAGATTGAAGAATCAAGCTAATAATCATCAGGATGCTTCCAAGCACCGAAACATGACCCCAAACTAATATTCCAATGCACGGGTGGAATGTGAATAAATATTGGTGGCTCACATTTCAGGAGTTTTCCAGAACATTTAAGTGGATTTGAAAAATACTTTTTAAAAGATTGTTTGTAGAAACATCATACTCTTTCCAGTCCTTCTTTGGCATAGAGTTTAATCAGATTTAAAATGGTGAGTGTTCTTTGTAAGGTTGTGTGTTTCTTTTCTTCTAGGGCATGTAAAACAAGACATCTGGGTTTTATCATTAAAATGCTAAAACATGTCCAGCATCTTTAGGAAACTTTTAGGAGTTTATACACTAATAGGTGTTAGATACATTTGATAGAAGTCTATTCATTTAGAGTTTTTAAAAGTTTATACATACCAATTTTTTTGTTTCAGAAAAATATTTGAGTAAACCATTTAAGTTTCTGACTGTATTTTCCAGCACTTAGAAAATTAGGAGAAAATAGAAAGAAATCTTTTAGTCCCACCCTTATGTGAAAATATCTCATTTTCAGATATTCTTGGTTTTATATTATACACTGAATTCTCATCAACTCATAGCAAAATATGCTTTTACTCTCTTATTAGCATCTGTCAATTTATCTGTGGACATAAAAAGCATCTTCTTTGATTAATTTCTTCCCTGCCTGCAGAATTTCAGGAAAGATATAAAAATCTAGAATTTAAAGAGTGAGGCTAGGTGTATTGTAGGCATATTCTGTGCATGAGTCTCAGACATGATGCTCCCCAGTCCTACCATGGAGCAGAGAGGCCAGGGAGGGGTGTAGAGTAGAAGAGCCAGGGAAACATAAGACATTTAAAAAAGTTGTAATTTCTAATTTCAAAGAAATGCCACATTAAATGTAGGTACCTCACAAAACCAAATCATGTAGATACATGCCCATTAATATTAGTAAACTTGTCTAACCTTTCCACTGGGCTTATGAATATACAAAGCACTTATCTCCTTTATCTCCTTTAATCCTGCAATTCTGTAAGGTAGGTGTTGCTCATTGGCCTGTTTTAACTGAAGGCACAAAAGAAGAGAGACTAAGTAAGTAATTGGCCCAGTACCACACAGTTAGTAAATGTTAGAGCCGAGACTCGAGAACAGCGCCTCTGACCTCAAACACAGGCTCAGGCTGATCCCACTGCATCTAGTAAAGATTATTTGTCCAGTCAGCATCCCCAAAACATGATCTTGTTTTGGTTTGGTTTGCTTTGGTTTTTTGGCATGAAATGTGTCACTTTCTAATACTTGAACAGCATGGGTTTTGTTTTTTTTTTTTTTACTTTTTAGTCTCTGTCATCAACACCCTAGGCGCTTTCCAAGTAAATATTTCTCTAAAGAGATTTCTTGAGCCAGAAACTGAACACATCTTTACCCCTCTGGAGTGAAGGCTCAGCCCCTCTCTACAGGAAAAGCAAGGCTGGTGTTGGGCCCCCACCCCCTCTTGCCACAGCGCCACGTAACCCTTAAATTACCAGACCCCAAACAGGTCATTCACTTTTATAGAGACTGTCAACACACCCTCAAAAGCTGTCAACACTCTTAAACTTCTTTCACTAACTCTCCTGATGACAAGGAGCAGGCTCTAACTTCAGCCCACTCGGCGAAATCCCAAGTCCTGCCAGCCTCATGGCCCCCATCTCCAAAATAAATCCCCTCTTCTGCTGATCTGAAGCTCACGTCAACTTCCCCATGTCCAGGGTTTTGAGTTTCTGCAGCTCCTGTCCTGGGGTTTGTGCCCTTGAGCTGTGAATCAGGGTCCCCAACCCATTGTCCCCTGCTGCCACCACTGAGCAGCCGCCTTCTTCCCTTCCCGAAACAGATCCTGGCAGGATTTTTCTGGAAAGGCTCTTCCTGCTGATACCTCCTCTCCTCCAGGAAACAGAGGAGGCTTCTTGGCTCTTCCTTTGACCTCTCTTGCCATCCACAGTAAAGACAAATAGCAGCCACATCAACTTTAATGTGTTCTTGTTCCTGTTTTCCTTCTGCCCCAGATCTCCACTCCCCTAGACCCTTCCCCTTCTGGAGCTGGTCTGCAGGGCACAGCCAGAGGGCGGCTGGAAGGGGAAGAGTTCAGGCCGCATGTGTCTGAAATTCTGCATGCAGGTGGCTGCTGGTAAGGGCTGTGATATGGCAGGCCCGGGGCTGGCCACTCTTGTTTCATTGCCCTGACTCTTCTCCCTTTTGTTCCTCGAGTTTTGCCCGACAAGGACGTGCTGCCACCATCTCTCAGGCCCCCTGAGTCAGCGTCTTTAGCAATTCCTGCAGCTGCCAGCTCGCTTTTTCCTCACCATCAACTTCTTCACTCAAGTAAGGCTGCCTCTGAGGCCCCACGGATGGAGGGAGAGTAGGACAGAAAGCAGCAGGGAGGGGTGGCCGTGCATCAGATCCTCTTCACAGAGGTAACGGAAGCCCAGCAGGCCATGACTCTAGGATGCCCTGAGGTCAGGAGACCTGAGGTCTAGCCCTGGCACTGCCACTGACTAGCTGAGTGACCTTGGACAAGTCACCTCACCCCTCTGCTTCTTGGGGTTCTTCATCTAAAAAATAAAGGAAATGGGCTAAATAACCTCTAAGGTCTTTTGATTTATTAGCTGCCGTATTATGTAGTAGAACCAGATGTCTAAAACCACGTGTCTGCTCAGCTCTTTCCTCATCACAGCCTTGGCTATGAAATCAGAGTTGCCCATGTGCTTTAATCTCATTTTGGATTATAAGAAAAATTTTCCTGTGTCTTGGCTTTAGAATTCCTCCAATGACACATTGATTCCGAATTTATGACACCAGTTAGAAAATCCTATGCTGCCATTTCTGACTATTTCTACCCTTCGAAGTCCACTCACACCATGCAGTTTCTAGAGATGAAAGGATGTGTTCTCGGGTTGGACAGATGCAAAGAGAGGTCTCCAGGATTGCCAGTGGATATGAGCCTCTGGCTATGTTCACTTCAGGATAAAGGAGTTTGGAGGAACCCAATGCCACTATTCCAGGGGCTTTCTAAATGTAAGTGTTCCTTTGGGGAAAAAAAAAATTGCATGGCCAAAAGAATTTGGGAAACTCCAAATATTAGCTCCTTCTTGGAGATTCACCATGTGCATTAGCATATTTAAAGCTCCAAGAGGGGCGCCTGGGTAGCTCAGTCATTAAGCGTCTGCCTTCGGCTTGGGTCATGATCCCAGGGTCCTGGGAATGAGCCCCGCATCGGGCTCCCTGCTCAGCGGGAAGCCTGCTTCTCTCTCTCTCACTCGCCCTGCTTGTGTTCCCTCTCTTGCTGTGTCTAAATAAATAAATAAATAAATAAAATCTTAAAAAAAAATAAAGCTCCAAGAAATCCTGCCAGTGAAGAAATCTTAATTTATCCTAGCATTTTCCAAACTTATATAGCCCCAGATACCTTCTTCACAAAATACTTTAACATCTGGTAGGACATGTCCCTGGAACAGAGTTTAGGAAACATTACTCCCAAACATTACTGACCTATCTCTATCTGGGTCTTCAGAGCAGAAAGGGATAACTACCGCTGCTAGAATATTTATTAAGCACACGTGGCAGTAATTCAAAATTGGCAGATCAACTGTCCAGCAGCCAGGATTTCAAAATCTGAAGCTGCAGAGGGACAGGCACAGGAATAAGCATGCCAGTCAACAAACAAGACAAATGAAATGTCAAGTGCAGCTTGGGAGCATAGACCAGGCCACAGGGCAGTTGTCTGCCTTCCCGAGCTGAATTTCCCTGCTCTCAGCTGTCAGTCTTAAGTTCTTTGCTCTACCAGGCAGTTACCTTTCAGCCAGTTACACGATATCAAAGCAGGACATTCATTGTTTATTTTTATAGGTTAGGTGGTTGGTGAGGCACACGAGTAATTTTATCCCGTGCTGAGCATCCTAGAATTTTTGCCTTACACATACCACTCCGTTGAGTTTTATTCAGAATTGGAATCTGTTCTTTCCCCGGAAAAGATGACCTCCTTTTCACCAAGTAAGAAAGATATTGAAATGGCCAACGTCTCATGCTGTTGTTTAATCCCAGTCTGAATCAAGTGTCATTTCGGTTTGTGTACACGATGTTTCCCGGACAGGGGGCCCAAGCTTCTCAGGGCCCCCTTCTAGGACCTATTAGTGATTCACTGTTATTTTTCCCAGCACTTCCCCTGGAACCAAGCCATACCCATGCGTCCTCACTTCCTCACACAGCTCCCGCCCCCGCCCCCTTTCCCCATCACCTGTTTTCCATTCCCCCCCACCAACGTTCCTTAGATCCTCTATGGATATGTTTTTTCTTAATTTTTTCTCTTGCTTCATTTCCACCTTTCTTCTGCCTCTTCTTTCTGTCCTCTTTAAAAGAACTGAAGGCTCATTCTTTCTGAGGGTTTAATCCTTAGGAAGTTCCTCTCTGCTAAACAGAGAAGGGAAGCAAGCACTGTAATAAAAAGGCCAACAATGTTTCCACAAAGACTATATCTTGAAAAAGAAGTTGCTTATTATTTTTTTTAATTATCAATATTAGTTGACATGTATTGAGTATGTGCTCTGCTCCAAGCACTAGGGCCCTTAACATACATTGTCTCTTTTATGAGTCACCACACCCCTTATGATATAGGACATTTATTATTCCCATTTTATGGATGAGCAGTTGAGTCTCAAGGAAGGAAGGAAATTTGCTCAAGGTCATAGAACTAGTAAAAAGCAGGGCCAAGAAATGATCCTGCATTTCTCTGGTTCCCCATCCTATCTTCTCCCATTGCTCCCCCGCCCTCCTTTAGAACAGGGAAGTCAAAGAGACAGAATTCTGGTTTTCATCAAATTTATTCCCTAACAAGTTTCATTCACAGAAGCTCACCCCTCCACACATGTACTGCACGGACAGCAGATTGAATTACCTCCTTAATGATCTATTATATGCACCAGTGTCCAGCTTGGCCAGGATGTAATTGATCTTTGTGGGATGCCAACATCCTTTCTTTCTTCACACAGATCTATCTTCAGGGGAACATACGCGAACACATGCAAACCATTTTATTCCCTTCCATTCCCTCCTTCCTGCTTGATCGTTAGTGTTGGTTTCATTATTAGGCTGCTGTTCTGGGCTCACCGTTTTCACTGCTGTTGGCAAACCTTTGCTGTTGGGCTCTACAAGTGAAAGAGTGACTTGCTGGGCTTACTTTTACTTTCCTGGGACAAGTGTCCACTTGCTGGGGCCCAGAGTGGTTCACAGCATGTCTCAGAACCTCTGGACTTGCTCAGTGGCCCTGAAAGACAGCCTTCACTCTCCTCCTTTTCCCAAGCAGGATGGCCTATGGACAGTGACTTTCCCATCCAGGGGACTTAAGTAATCAGGGGGGCCACTTCCCGTCCATCACTTGGGGCACCTGAGAAGGAGCCCAGCCAATTCCAGAGCAGATGAGAAGGCCACCACTACCCTCACTCTCTGATGCCCAATTATCACAAGGAAAATGGAATCTTCCAGTCATGGGCCAAATTACCCATAGGCCTTCTATGTCACAGCTCCCTGGGTATCCTTCCCCAGCACTGGCCTCTTGAGCTTCTTGGATGAAGAGCAAGCTGACGGGGGGGGGGGGGGGGGCTGTCAGCCCCCGCTCCCCTACCGCAGCCCCCAGAGACCCCGGCATTCGGGTGCTTGTACGCTCTTCCGAGAATGGCAGCACCAGCAGGGGGCAGATGCTGGGGCAGCTGTGCCCTGTCCCGTCTCAGAACAAGAGGTTATTCAGCCCCTGCTGCTCGAGCTGGACCCTGTGCCAGGAGATAGATGAGTAAAACAATCAATACCTGCTTTCAAGAAGCTCATACTCCAGGGGCAGAAGCCCGGGGGAAAGTGGTCACAGTACAGTGATAAAGTTAGCTTAGGGCAGAGGATGGATTAACCATGTGAGGATTCAGAAAGGCTTCCTGGAGGAGATGACATCTGGGCCACTTGGCAGTCAATGAGATGTGGGGCTGGAAGGTGACGGAGGAGTTAAGGATTGGGGTCAGGGTGGGCCTCCAGAGCCCTTGGGCCCTCCAGCTAGAAATGCCCGGTTAATTCTTGGATATACAGGACAAGAGCTAGATATTCAGAGATAGCAGCTGGGGGGGTGGGTATAACCAGGTCAGTGAAGGGAATCATCGAGGGAGAAGATATAGCATAAGAAGAACCAAGGACAGATTCCCCAAGAAATGCCAGCATTCAAGAACTGACTTGTGCAAGCAGAGGACAATATTATGGGCACGGGCTCTGGGGCTGGGCTGCCTGAGTTGGGATCCCACCTTCACAACTTACTAGCTGTGTTACCCTGTGCAAGTGACTATGCCTCTCTGTGCTTCCATTTCATCTATAAAATGGGCTGATAATCACATATACCTCATTGAGTTGTTGTAGGATTAAATTAATTAATACACTTTAAGCACTTAAAACAGTCTATTTAAGTAGATGGTATAAGCACATTTAATAGCATTATTCCTTCACTGATGTCAGAAAAGGGCAAAAGGAAAAGGACAGCCTATGACACAGTCAGGCCTCTCAGTGCCAACCGGCACAGCTCAGTCGAGATCCTCAGTGAGGAGAGGTGAAGGAGAGCCCCCATGGGAGCCAGATCACAGCTGGGATGGAAGGAATGGATCATGCTGGGTGGGCAGGGGCAGTGGCTGCCTTACTCGCTGCATGCCCCAGTGGCCCTTGCAGTGCCCAGTGGCATGTGAGCTCCTTAGCAGTAGAAGAGCCCTCCGTAAAGATTTGCTTAATGAGGATATATTTTCTGAAGGTCCTGCAACTCAGCTGGCATGATGAGGCTGCCGGGACCAGGGAAAGCACATGGGCCACTCTGGTGGTGGCCGCAATTTGGGGAGCAGGTTTCTTGGGGGCCTCTCTTGACTCTTTTGACTCTCTGTCTGGGACACCTAGTTGTTTCCGTGAGTGAGCTGTAGGATGAAATCTCCTAGGCCTTCTCCTTCCAGACTCTTTAACCCATGAGACCCTGTCCTATTCTGCGTGTCATAGAAAACTTGGAATTTTAGACAGGTGACAGAACAGAAACATGTGTAGACATTCAATTCATGCTTGCAACACCTTCTCTATGACCTTTCAGAACACCAGCATTCTGTTTCTAAATGGGGTGTTCCTTATTTGAGCTGAGCTCACTGTAGTTTTGTTAAGGCATTTCTTTGCTCACTAGATCAGGGTAGATATTGGGGCTATAGTACAGTTTAAAAAGCTATAATGAATTCACTCTTTGGTCTAATGCTCGTAAGAGAACATGGAGAGTAATAAAGCATGGTAGTTTAAAAGCACATGCTTTTTTAATTTAATTTAATTTTTTTTATTCTTATGTTAATCCCCATACATTACAACATTAGTTTTAGATGAAGTGTTCCATGATTCATTGTTTGTGCACAACACCCAGTAAAAGCACATGCTTTTCATTTGGCTCGTTCCTAGTCTATAGGTTGTGTAACCTTGGACAAGCTAGCTCTGCCACTCTGAACCTCAGCTTCCTCATCTGTAAAATGGGAACACTATTAGTACCAGCATGTAAGGCTGAGAGGATTAAAAGGGATAAGCAGAGTCCCTCTCACAAGTACATGCCCACTACATGGAAGCGGTAGTGATTGTAAGTATTATTATCAAAATCATGCAAAGAGGAGAAGAAATTGGTTCACAAGTGGCCCCTGCGATAGGATCAGGATAGTTTGGAGCTAACCGCTCACTTATATCAACTTTTTATGTAAACGCCTAGCCACGGGTTTCAATCCCATTATTAAAATGGAATGAAATAACAAAGACCCTATTCTAGGACTATCAATAGATACTTTTACAAAAGGAGAAAATACAGATGAGATGAGGCTCACTCTTGAATACCGTTTAATAATTGGTTTCAGAATGAATGACCTGTTCAACTGAGTAGGGTAAGAGAGCGGAGGATAATGCAGCCTGCACGACTCTTAGCAATTCTCTGCAGTCCGTTTAACTAGAAATGGCATCTGCATGTTGAAGTCAAAATGTTTACTCTCGTTGCTTTTAAAACAGTAAGTAGCCATAAAAAAGAATGAAATCTTGCCATTTGCGACAGCAGAGACGGACCCAAGGGAATGCAGCTGAGTAAACTAAGTTAGACAGGGAAAGACTAATACCTATGATCTCACTTAGATGTAGAATTAAAACAAGAACAACAGCAACAAACCAAGCTCGTAGATACAGAGAACAGATTGGTGGTTGCCAGAGGTGCGGGTTACAGGGTGGGGAAAATGGGTGAAGAGGGTCCAAAGATACAAACCTCCAATTACAAAATAATTAAATCATGGGGATGTGATGTACAGCATGGTGATTACAGCTAATAATACTGTATTGCATATTTGAAAGATGCTGAAAGAGTAGATCGTAGAAGTCCTCATCACAAGAAAAAAAATGTTATAACTATGTATGGTGATGGGAGTTCACTAGACTTATTGTAGCCATCATTTTGCAATATATACAAGTATTGAATCATGTTGTTTGCCTGAAACTAATATGTCAGTTATACCTCAATTTTAAAAAAAAAGAATATGGTGTCACAGAGAGTGGAACAGCAAAACATTTTCAGAACTTTTAATAAATTTATTCTTTGTACAAAAAGATAGTTTAAATTAAGTATGTCATGTGGAATTGCACACTTGTCAAAACTTCTAGATTTCACACTGAAAATATTTACATGTAATTTTATTGGCACGAACCATCGGTTAAATGGAACCAAAATAAAGAAAAAACATTTTAAAAGAACAGTAAACAATTCTAAGAAATTTAGAATTCTGAATATTTAGGGAATGTTTAGTTGAAGAATCTTTTGCAAACCATGGGGGAGACATTCTGCAAACAATAGAAGGATGGCCAGAACACTATGGTTTCTATCCTCAAGGATTTGACAATTTAGAGAAGGTGGATATATATACAACGGACTTAATTGCAAGGCAGAACATGCTATCTTAATTTTCTTATACTTGCTCCAGACCCTCCTGTCCTCATGCCTAATGTACTTCCTGGCAAATGCACAGGCATAGAGTAACTATTTGTAGGAAGAATTAGCACTGTTACAGAGATATGAATAAAGTACTTTGGGAGAGAGTGGGGACCAGAGAATGGTAGAAAGACTGGACTTCCAAAGATGGTAGCATAGAAATGGGTAAAGTTGGCTTTGTACCTCCCAATCATAGTATCCACTATACTACTCTTTATTACTTGCTTATGTTATTTTCCCCACGAGGCTCCAGCCTTCCCAAGACCAGGTGTCATGTCTGTCATGTTTACTGGTGTCCAGCATGGTACACGGGACATAGTAGATACTCAATATACTCAATAAGTATTGTTAAAAGAAGGAGGGTCGGGCGCCTGGGTGGCTCAGTCGTTGGGCATCTGCCTTCGGCTCGGGTCATGATCCCGGAGTCCCGGGATCGAGTCCCACATCGGGCTCCCTGCTCGGCGGGAAGCCTGCTTCTCCCTCTCCCACTCCCCCTGCTTGTGTTCCTGCTGTCGCTATCTCTCTCTGTCAAATAAATAAAAAATAAATAAAAAAAAAAGAAGGAGGGTCATCAGATTTATTTGTCAAGACTTTCCCCCGCCAGTTGCAAGTTAACAGCAACTCAAAGCTGCTTAAACAAAATAAGGGCATTTTGGGGTTTATGTATATGGACTCTTCATAGGGCTTCAAGTATGGCTGGATCTAGGAATCTAAGGTCCTCAGGAATCTATCTTCATCTTTTTTTTTTAAGATTTTATTTATTTATTTAAGAGAGTGCACACATACACACACATGCACACATGCACGTGAGTGGGGGATGGGGCAGAGGGGGAGGGAGAGGGACAAGCAGACTCCACACTGAGCACAGAGCCTGTTATGGGGCTCAGTCTCAGGACCCCAAGATCATGACCCGAGCCAAAACCAAGAGTCAGGCACTCAACCAACTGAGCCACCCAGGCACCCCCTATCTTCATCTCTCTTTTGTGTTACCTTCATTCTCAGGTAGACTCTCCTGATATTGTGGCAGACAACTGACTTGTATCTTGACAGTTTACAATTCCAACAAAAAGACTGTGTATCTTTTCCTGATAGTTTCAGGGAATGACTCTGTCAAGGAGGACTCTGGTTGGCCTGGCTTGGTCGTATACCCACTTTGAACAAGTCACTGAGACCAGGCCTAAAGTCAGGGGAGGAGCTGCCGCATGAATTCTGTATAGATTGAGATGCAGAAAGCTGATTTCGACTAAGAGACATTGGAAAGCCAAAGCAAACAAACAAAATGCCCTATGTATTCACACCCCAAGGAAACTGGACAGTAGCGTAGAGATAGGAATAGGCTGAGAATAGGAAATGATACAAAACATAGTAGGGTTGAAATATCAGACAGATGAGTGGTGGGCAGGTATGGGAATTAATGCTGAAGATGTAAATTTAGATCAGATGGTGTCAGGCTTGAAGACCAGAAAAAGAAGGTTTAGATTCGTTCTGTAGACAATTGTGATGCGATGTGAGGGGAAGGGGAGGGGGTATAATCCAAGATGTATTTAGGGCTTCTCCAGAAGCCACCTTTAGGGGCCTCTCTTTTCCCCTCTGTGTCCCTCCTAAACCAAAAGTCACCAGTGGAAACATGCCAAGCAGGACATGGAGTTCAAGAGACTCTCCTGCGGCTACTTCATGTGCAGAAGGATGTCTGGGCACATGTAATTTGCTGGCCTCTGCATCCTCAACACTGAGCCCCTGGCGTGAATAAGTCACAGCCTCTGGTTTAAGGAGCTCACAGCTGGGGGATATCGGTCTCAGACACTTTAGGGGCCTCTCTTTTCCCCTCTGTGTCCCTCCTAAACCAAAAGTCACCAGTGGAAACATGCCAAGCAGGACATGGAGTTCAAGAGACTCTCCTGTGGCTACTTCATGTGCAGAAGGATGTCTGGGCACATGTAATTTGCTGGCCTCTGCATCCTCAACACTGAGCCCCTGGCGTGAATAAGTCACAGCCTCTGGTTTAAGGAGCTCACAGCTGGGGGATATCAGTCTCAGACAAAGTACTAGAAGTACACCCGCATATACACATATGAAGTACGTACGTGTGTATGTCTATATATGGGACCAGGTGGTTTAAATAGGAAAAAAGGGATGTTTGATTCCTCATGAGGAGTCAGGGGAGCCTTCAGAGTGGAGGAAATAGGCGAGTTAGCCTTCTAGGAAAGGCTTGTGCTCAGGACACAAACCCTTCTCAGGGCAATCACAGATTCTTCCTGGTCCAGCCTTGGGCTATGTCCTTCCTTGTGGTTAGAAGGAGAACCTAGAGCTTCCTTTCTTCAGGATTTCTGTGTTCTGCTTCCTGGAATTCAGCTTCTCCACAACTCAGGTAACAGCACCCCCACAGCAGGAGCAGTCCCAGCAGTAAACAGCTATCGAGGCCGTAACTACACACCAAGCGTCGTGCTCCCATCTTTGCATACTCTCCAGTCTCATCCTCATCATCCTTCTAGGAGGTCAGTACTATCGTTCCCATTTTACTGAAGAGGAAACTGAGGCTGATAGCTAGGCGGCCTGCCTCAGGACCAGGCACAAGGCAGTGGTGAAATGGGGGTGAGCATGGTCCACTCTGCCTGGTGCCATGTTCTCCACGGTGCTCTCTGTTCCCTCTGTCTGCTCCTGCCTGCTTCCACGTGGGTCACAGGGACAGCCCCAGCTCAGGTAGGTTATAGAGTTGGTGATCCGTACGTAGTATTGGACTGGTACTAGAGGAAGGATGCTTCAGCTGACTCAAAACTGCACCAGGGGTGCGGAGAGGGACGCTGAACCCCTGGGACGGTTCTCAACCTAAAAGTGGCTAAGAACCACTGGGGAGTTATCTAAAAATGCAGATTCCTGGGCCCTGCTCTCAGAGAGTCTGGGTGAGACCTTGGAATCTACACGGGAACAAACACCCTACTACTACAACCATTAGAGGTGCTGAGGCCAGTGTTGCACATGTTGAAGAGTGCTGCCTAGGCAGGGTGTGTGTGTGTGTGTGTGTGTGTGTGACATTGTGTGTACATGCCCACACGCCCACAGTCCAAGGGTTGTTTTAGGAAAGCTCCGTGGAGGGCAGTGTCACTGGCCACTGCCCATAAGCTACTTCAGAGCAGCTTTGGCCGGGTTTTCATTGTCTTCTGTGGATCCCACCATTCGAATCCAGCCCTTTCGGGCAGGGTGACCAGATAGCCACTGTAAAGGATCATCTTTCTGTGAAAATCGCTCAGCATATTCAAAAAGACTTTTTGGCACGAAGTCGTTTGTCTCTTTTTTCTGGACCTGGGAACAGCAGTAGGAAGTGTTCAGGCCTTTTCCCAAATATAATCCCTGACTGAGTAGAGGCTGAGAATCCTCTCTGCCAGTGGCCTCCTGGGACTCTGGGTGGCCTGCCTGGTGGTCAGAGGCACCGAGCACCCCCACACTGAAGATGTGGGAAAGATGGTCTCTGTCCTTGAGGACGTAAGATCTAGTAGTGGAGACAGAACAGACCCATGTGAAAGAGTCAGAGGCACAAAGATAATAAAAATAAAGCAGATGCAAGTCCTTGCAGCAATGAGAATCCCAGTGCGGACGTAACCTCAGTCTCAAAG
Source organism: Mirounga angustirostris (assembly GCF_029215605.1). NCBI lineage: Eukaryota > Metazoa > Chordata > Mammalia > Carnivora > Phocidae > Mirounga > Mirounga angustirostris. Next base: position 122,332,356 of record NW_026991714.1, read on the forward strand.
TCTGACATTAAGTCAGGGAGAAACAGGAAGAGTTGGATGTGAGTTGCTAGGTGAGCCATCAGAACAGCCTTCCTAGAGGAAGTCATGCTGTCTCCTTCACCGGATCTCATGGAGCGCTTGCCGTAGGCACTGCTGCTGGTGCGCACTCTTGAGGAACACGGTGCTGATTGTGTAGGGGGTCTGGGGTCAGGGAGACCAGGGGCATCACAGAGTAGGCCTCCTCAAGAAGGTGATGCTTTTCATCGGATTCCTAAAGGCAGCCCTGCCTCTAAGTTTAGGGGAGCCAGGAGGAAGTACAAAGAAGGCCCCAGCCTGTGACCTGCTCATTCTCTTTCCATGCTGGCTTGTGTATACCCGTGTGTGGATACCTCAGACCTCAGGTTCAAACTGCATCCACACACCACACCGCCCTGCCCCCCAGTCAGCCTTCAGGCCTAGTGTCATGATCCACCCACAGAAGTGGGCTTGAGCTGTTTGGATGGGGGATTTGAGGGTCCTGGGGCTACAGGGATGAATGATCTGGAAGTGGGTACGCAACCACTGGGCAGACACTTCCCTCCGCCCCAACATGGGCCTTCTAAAGCGTGGGGCCCAGGGCAAGGATCCTGATGGCAGAGCCTGAGGGAAGTTTTGCCTAAAGGATAAGTAGGGGTTAGCTAAATCAAAGTCAGGATTGGGGGGAAGCCTTCCCGTAGAAGACCCCTGAAATGAGAAAAGGCCTTGGTCATCTTCCTAAAAGCATAGGTAGGGTGGAGGTTGGAGAACGGACAGGGGCCTGGTGGCGAACGTAAGGATTTGGCTTTACAAAGGACATGGGCCGGACATGGCAGGCCAGGGAAAGGTAATTATGAATTGAGCAAGAACATTCCTTCCAAACTGAGCTTGTGTGATGCCAACCAGGTGTTTGATGTGAGGAGAGCAAGCAGTTCAGTTTGGCTAGGCCTAAGAGTACTGACAAAGGCAAGAGAGGAAGAAAAGACACGGCAGGAGAGAAGTTGTGCAGAAGTTGTAGGCAGGAACCTGGGTCGGGCCCTCAGGGGGAGCACAGAGCCTCCAGAGGAACTCTTACAGAACTGGGCTGGGGGCCAGATTCTGTCTTTATTCTGTGCTGACCATTCAAATAAGGCAAAATAGTCATTTAACATGTTCCCTATGCTTGAGTCGTAGTACTTTCTATGTATGTGATTTTTGTGTTTTTCTGTGTGAATCCAGTGTCCTGAAATTCTTTCTAAGTTGGCAACACATCCTGTTTTTCACTTAGTAAATACAACCACCATTTATGCTTTGGGGCAACATTTTTCAGTCGTTGCCAAATCCTCGTGGGGTTTTTTGGTGACATTTATTTTTCATAATTAGTGATGAAACTCTCATCACTTAATGCCCATGAAATTATGAATACATTAGGCCACAATAAGAATCATCCCTGATGTCTGTAAGCAGATGGGGTGTGTGTGTGCGTGTGTTTATGATAACAGTGCTTACATAATCCCAACAACCAGGCCCTGGGGACTCACACGCAGAGATGGAACGGCTGGTTTAAATTAGGTTTCCATGTGAAATATCGTATCGCTATTTTTTTCCTAGCATTGTGGGAAAGTATATGGAAAATGATTTGACTGATAGGAAATAAATCTGGATGCATGATCAGGACTGAGGCACAAACCATGTGGTAGTCTGCGCCTGCTCATGAAGCAGTCTCTCTGAGGGAAAATGAATTAACCCTTTCAGGCCACTAGACTAGTAAGTCATCGCAGTGTACCAGAATAGCCTGAAAGAGCTGTGACTTTCCAGAGCCACTGATTTGCAATCAGTTTCAATTTAAAAAAAAAAAAAAAAAAAAAAAAGGAGCTAAAGCCTAGAAAGAATATATTCTTTCTATGAGGTCTCAAGAATTAATGCATTTGGGTGTCTGGGGAACCATTTTAACTTTTGGGGATACATTTTTGTTTGTAAGGAGATGGGTTTGAATTTCTAGCTCAAAGAGTCAGTAATTTTATGATTCTAAGTGTTTGCTCATGGCTTCCCACAGCAGGATAGGGCTCATCAAAAGCAAATCACACGGAAGGAAGAAATGCACCAGAGCACCAATGACAAGCTTTACTGACAAAACAGTTTCTTGTTCTAGAGAGCCAGAGTCTCACAGGGTGACTTTTAACTGGGTAACCAGGTGATGAGGGGACAAGGCATGGAGACAGTGAGCAAGGAATTGCTTATAGTGCAGGAGAGGGGTTGGCTCTAGGAATCCCAGAAGGTGCCCAGCTGCTCCCAACAGCCCCAGGAGATCAGAACAAATGGTTATCTTAGCTTATCTTCTTCCCAAGAGGCTCTGAATTCCTTGCAGGATGATCTGGACTAGGAGTCTGATTCCAGATCTGTTCTCCTGATGTTGCACAAAGTCCAGAGCAGGTAGAGAGCAGAGGTGCGTGCTGGGAGCCCCCTGGGCTGGGGCTGGGCTCAGGGTGGCAGGTGGTCCATCACATACCTGTCAGCACTGCTGGCTGGTACCACAGGGTGACCCTGTCTTATCACTGAAGGTCCCTGTTGCCACTGTTTCCCTGTTGTTTCTGTGTAGGGAAAGGAAAGGGGTGTTCAGCACCTGTCTCTTCTGTTCTGCTTTTTTCATTGCTTTCATCATATTTTGGGACTCTTCTTGGCATCTTCTCCTTTTATTCCAACTCTGTGTTCAGAGGTGCTGCTCTTAACTGAGTGCTTAGAAAAACTTAATCAGTGACAAGTTTAAAAGAAACTGTCACCCCTCATCAGATAAAAGAGCACCCCACGGGGAGTCCTCATTTTGACATCAACAGGAATTGGGACCTCAGAAAATCACTTCTCCCTTGAGCCATAGATTCTTAATCTGGAAAAATGGGTTTGGACTGCCCTCTCTGATTGCTGTCAGCACTAAAGGCCATTCGTTCCTATCATTTTATCAATGGGGGACGGGCAGTTGCCATGGGTAACTGACCAAGAACTCAGTTCAGGCCTCCCTCTCCCTCAGGCCAGGGAAATGGGTTGGCCCCAGATTTCAGCACTGTTGCTGAACCAATGCAGCTCCCAGGCCATGTGAGGTCAAGACCAAGGCTTTGGTTTGTTAACAACTAGGTTTATCAGCCCAGACATTAGCCAGGATGGAGCAAGTGACTTAAATGAACACTAGTGTCCAAGCACCAAAGTATAGAGAGCAGCAAAATAACCTTAGAGAGGGGCGCCTGGGTGGCTCAGATGGTTAAGCATCTGCCTTCAGCTCAGTTCGTGATCCCAGGGTCCTGGGATTGAGCCCCGCATCGGGCTCCTGGCTCAGCAGGGAGCCTGCTTCTCCCTCTCCCTCTCCTCTCCCCCTGCTCATGCTCTCTCTCTCTCTGTATCTCTGTCTCAAATGAATAAATAAAAAATCTTAAAAAAATAAATAACCTTAGAAATTAAGCAGAGGATTTTGAGGCTGCATATCAGAAAGGGGGGACTTAGGAGCGGGTTATTATTAATCTTGCTGTCCATCCGTCAACTGTGTTTAAATGTATTTTTAAAACAATATTATCCTTAGGCCTTATTTTCTTATAGTCCCGTGGAATTTTATAGATCAAGAGGGAGTTTATGAATTACGTTTCTGCCTCCATATTTTCTTTTTCTTTTTTTTGCCTTTTTTTTAAATTATAATGTATTATTTGTTTCAGGGGTACAGGTCTGTGATTCATTAGTCTTACACAATTCACAGTGCTCACCATAGCACATACCCTCCCTAATGTCCATCACCCAGCCACCCCATCCCTCCCACCCCCCTCCACTCCAGCAACCCTCAGTTTGTTTCCTGAGATTAAGAATGTCTTACAGTTTGTCTCCCTCTCTGTTTTCATCTTATTTCATTTTTCCCTCCCTTCCCCTATGATCCTCTGTCTTGTTTCTCAAATTCCTCATATCAGTGAGATCATATGATACTTGTCTTTCTCTGATTGACTTATTTCGCTTAGCATAATACCCTCTAGTTCCATCCACGTCGTTGCAAATGGCAAGATTTCATTTTTGATGGCTGTATAATATTCCATTGTGTATATACACCACATCTTCTTTATCCATTCATCTGTTGGTGGCTCTTTCATGGTTTTCTGCCTCCTTATTTTAAAGATGGAAGATGAAGAATATGGAGAGGTTAAATGACTTTCCCAGAATCCCATAGCAAAGCAGTGATGGAGCCTAGAGCTTCACCTCAGATCCCTCAGCTGGGGCCTTCATTTTCTAATACTAAATTGATTTTAAAAAAAGAAAAAGAGTTTTCCTGTGAAAAAAATATTCATCGAGTTTGCAGGACCTGGGTTCAGTGGATGCCCCTTTCTGCATTTTCCAGGTGAGCTCCTGGGTGACGTGGCTGATCCTCACGGCGGGCTCCATGGAGGAGAAGCGAGAAGTCTTCTCCTATTTGGTGCACGTGGCCAAGTGCTGCTGGAACATGGGCAACTACAATGCTGTCATGGAGTTCTTGGCTGGCCTCAGGTATGGAAGTAGGGAACACAGTTATCTGGATACCAGCCAAATGGCACCGAATTAATTGCCCTGGAAACCACATTTATCCAAACCAGGCAATTGGTTGCGGGTGATTGTTTGCGGGAAATACGTTATTCTTTGTTAACACCACAAACCTTGTCCCTCAAAGATACAGCAGCAGAATTCAGCCGCCGTGGCCAGTCACGATCCTAATTAGCTATATCTGCTCTGATCCCATGCTGTTGGCCACACTGGGTAAAATTATCTGGGTGCACAACTCCATCAATCCCATCGGTGACCCCCACCTGCCCTCTGTGCCCTGTAAACCCCACTGTTATCAGTCTCTTCCCAGCTCTGCCTGATGAACTGCCTCAGCACTGTAGGCTCCCATCCACCGACTGGGAATGGCTGACACTGATAACAAGCATTCAGTGTTAGCTGTTATTTTAATTGAACATTTACTATGTGTCAAGCACTGAACTATGCATCTCCTATGCATTAAATCTTTTAATTCTCAGAGCAATTTCTTGGTCGATACTCTTATTATTCCCACATCATACAAAAAAAGAAACTAAAGTTAGGAGAAGTTAAGTCCACCTAGTATGGCTGGGATGTGAATGCAGGCAACCTTGACTTGAGAGCCATTGCCCTTAACCTCTCATATCCTGCTCATATGCCTTCTCCCTTAAGCTAATAATAAGATCACCATCTTATCAATAAATCTCCTGCCTTACTCCCTTTCAGCTTCAGTTATCTGGCATAAAGTAACTGCCCCTCATTCTTGTGGGAGGTAATGTGGTATGGGGCAGAAGGGTATAAGTTGTTGGGTCAGATAACAAGGAATCAAATCCTGGCACCCCCATGGAATAGCTGTGTGATCTGAGCCAGTTTCTTGATCTCAGTGAGCCCTAGTTTCTTCATCTGTAAAATGGGGATGATAATAATAAAAAGCACCTACCTCCTCACACAGGATTTAGTGAGATAGTACAAAGTGTTTAGCACGCATGTTTGGCATACAGTAAGGCTCTAGAAAATGAACCTGCTGTTGTTAGTGTCTGAGATTCACCTTCCCAATGAGGGTTCTCACTATAAATAGATCTTGCTTCATAACATTATTGAGATTTTTCTCTGATTCTCCAGATCACTGCAAAGGGATTCTGGGTTGGGGGAGGAAAGGAAAATTCTCAGAGTTGGAAATTTTTTTTGTCCTTTTGAACTTTCTTAACTAAGAATAAACTCAAACGATAATGTCACTGGCATTTAAAGTGGTCATACAAATGTATCAGGCGTGGCTCAAAAGAAGGAAAAAATAGAAAGAATACTGAGAGAACAGGAGATGATTTGGATGATTGGATTCTCTTTGTGATAAATTTTCTACAAAAGACATGTGTTACTTTTCTTTAAAAAAAAAAAAGAATGATCATATGATAAAACAATTCTATTTCAATGATGCTTATCCTGGGTGTTTGGCAAGCCGGTGTTGGCTATTGGCTGGAGACCTCGCTTCCTCTGTTCTGGATGTCATTGTCCTCACAGCATGGCAGTTGGTTTGCTCCAAAGTGAACAACAAGAAAGCAAGGCAAAAGCTGCAGTGCTTTTTATGGCCTAGCCTCAGACATCACACACTGTCACTTCTAGCATATAATACTGCACATAAGAGAAAAGACTGGTTGATTGTGGATGGGGTCTATACTACACCAGGAGCTGTGGATCACTGGAGGAAACAATTAGGAGTAAAAAGATTTACATAGAACAATATTTTATTCAATCATGGTATCAATTTAAAATAACCCAAATGTGGGGCGCCTGTGAGAATTGTGTCTCATTCTCCTAGGCTCATGAGCATGAATAAATCTCAGAAACATACAGCTGTGCAAGAAAAGCAGGGGCTCAGTAGGTTAAGCGTCTGCCTTCAGCTCTGGTCACGATCTCAGGGTCCTGGGAAAGAGCTCCGTATCAGGCTCTCTGCTCAGCAGGAAGCCTGCTTCTCCCTCTCTTTCTGCCCCTCCCCCAGCTTGGGCTCTCTTCTCTCTCTCTCTCTCTCTATCTGTCTCTCTGTCAAATAAATAAATAAAATCTTAAAAAAATATAAATAACCCAAATGCACATCAGTGGGGAAATGAAGGAAATAATATGATGCATCCTTACAATGGAATATTATGTAGCCACCAAAAATGATGTGTATGAAATATGTTTAGTATCATTGGAAAACAAGCAATATATAATGCATAAAAATATCTGGGAACAGGGCTGTCTTTACTTAATAACCTCAGCAATATTTATACAACATTTATAAAATATGTAGAGCAGACACCTACAAATAGAATAAATACTGGAAGGAAATATACCTAATGTTGTCTGTGGATGATAGCACTGGGGGTGGATTTTCTTTATTTTTGGTATTTTCCAGATTTTCTACAATGAACATCTAGTACCTTTATAAACATAAAAAGAAATAAAGGTTTTAAAATAGTGTCAATTATCAATCTAACAAAAATAATTTGATCTGTTCTTGCTGAGATTTGTCTTTTGCCCCCAAATCTACCATTACAACCCCATTACCCATGGAAAGAAGGATGATCCAATAATGAGAATCACGTATTCACTTTATTTATACTTCCATTTCATGCCCCAAAAAGGATTCTCACCACCTTGTAAGAAATCAGTTGTAGCTGGACTCAGTGGGGTGAAATCAGGAAACAATTTTATTTTTCTGACATCACTGTCTTTCAAACCTGCCTAATAGGCTCTTCCTCCCTCCGACTCTGGGTTATACCTTGGGAGGTCCTATAGCTTTCGCAGTCACTGATGTGGTCAGTAGCTTGTCTCATTCTCCTAGGCTCATGAGCATGAATAAATCTCAGAAACATACAGCTGTGCAAGAAAAGCAGGTTGTCTGAGTACCTACAGTGTGACACCATTTCTATAACGTTTAAAAGCACACAGTTCTATAAGCTGCTTAGTGATATATACATATGTTGGGGAAGCATAAAGAATTGTAAGGGCACGAGGACGCTGAAGTACAGTTGTGGTCCCCTTCGGTGAGGGAGGGAGGAGTGCATGCTCATGGAGGAACCCACTGGGGCCTCAACTACATTATTAATGTTTTATTTTTTAAACTGAGAGGTTGGTGCCTGGGCGTTTGTCATATTGTACTTCTCTATGTCCTTTGAATGTCTTATGTATGATATAGTGATTTTTTAATCCAGTCTGATATAAATCAAAATTTCAACATCTCATTTGATTTCAAGCTTCACCCTTCCCCACATTTCACAGCTTAGTCTCAGAAACCTGCAGTAGAATGGGAGGACGGGGTTTATCTTTTCTTCCTACAGAAAAAGTGGGTGGGAGAAGAAAGAGGGAGGGAGATGGGGTGAAGAGAACAAAGGTCTCATTTGACTGGGACACTTGTAATCTGGCCTAGGTGCTCCCACAGAGAGAGATACGACATGCTCTTAGGGTTTCTTCCTAGGTACTCCTCCTCCGTTCCCCCACCTGTTGCCCTGTAGGTACCTCCCACTGCACCGTTCGCTGGCAAGGGGCAGGGCCCCCTCAGTCCCCAGGATCCAGCTCTGGATTTCCTGCCCTCACAGGCTCTTTCTGCTAGGATCCCCTCCTTCGGCAGGCAGGTCTTTCTAGATAGTTCAGGTGCAACGACACCTCACGGTGTCCCTTCCTGACTCACAGGAAGTGCTCAGTGCTTTGCCCTCCCAGACTCTGCAAATGCAAGACAGGCCCACTGGAACCTTCAAGCAGCTCTAGGCAGCCGGTCATCTTTAGACCTTCCCAGGCAAGAGTCACACAACGGGCTCTGTGATCAACAAACTCAGGACACAGCTCAGCCTCTCCACGGAGCTCACTTGGAGCCTTCTGCCCTGGGGCTGATCCTCCTCCCTTCACATACCTCCCTCTGACAACTCTATCCAGGGAAATATCCCCTTCCTGCCTGCTCAGATCCAATTCCTCTGCACAGGCTGATGGACAGTTACAGACCACAGATGGCAGAGCAGTTTGGGTACCCTTATGACAACCTGGTGCCTCTCTTTAGGAGGTGGGGTACAATGTCACCTGTTGTTCTCAGCAGCAGTTTCATCACAGGGAAAGTCCTATTTAACATCCTGTTATGCAAATAGTATTTTAAGATAATGTCCCTCAGGATGGGCCAGTGGCTTAATGTCAAAGCTGGATTTAGTAAAAGCAGTTGTACAAAAGAGGTCAAAACAGGGTTTATGTATTTCACTGAGGGACTGGCCTAATCCAAGGATAACATTTAAAAGATCAAGAGGAGTGGATGGACCATGTTTTCTGCAGACAATCCTCCATAAATATCTGTACAAACCATATTACCCACTAGGTTTCCCTCTTGGCTACAGCTGCCAGAAAAGCTCAAACCTAGGTTCAGTGCCCACCTTCCAAAATTAACTCCTTCCACACGTGTTATTTGTATCTGTCCTACTTAATTTTGTGTTTCAGTTTCTAAAAGTAATACATCATTTGGGGAAGTAGGTGGAGATATGAGTCCTAAATAAATATTACAACATAAGGAAAACTGAGGCAAAAAGAATATATTTGCATGGAATTTAGGCTATATACTGTGGATGATATTATTTCTCCTTTTATCTAAAAAAAAAATCATTTACTTGCAATAGGTCAAGAAAAGTTTTAAAAATGTGGCAGTTTATGGACCAGTCTGACCTGGAGACCATGAGGAGCCTGAAGGACGCCATGGCTCAGCACGAATCTTCCTGCGAGTACAGGAAGGTGGTCACGCGGGCCCTGCACATACCCGGCTGTAAGGTGGTTCCCTTCTGTGGGGTGTTTCTGAAGGAGCTCTGTGAAGTACTGGATGGAGCCTCTGGCCTCATGAAGCTTTGCCCGAGGTACAATTCCCAAGAAGAAACTCTAGAGGTGAGGCCTTTCAAAATCTGAAGTGTCATTGTCACCAGAAGAGAGAGCCTGCTGAGCCTAGGTTATCCGTTGTTGCTGTTGTGTTGGGTAACACTTAGGCCCTGGGAAGTTCTGGAGAAAATAATGCCAGCTAGCACGGTTTGGGGCTTAATCTTGTTAACTTAGCTTTAATGGGGCAGTGCTTAAGTACAAGTGGAAATGGGTGTTGTTTTCTGATTTTTAAGGGATGATGGGGTTTTATTCTCTCATTGGATGGGAATGTCTGGATGCCAAGGATAAAAGAAGTCAAGTGAGGTACGCCTGGCAGATGCTTAACGCTCATTCGGTTAAGCGTCTGCCTTTGGCTCAGGTCATGATCCTGGGGTCCTGGGATCGAGTCCCGCATTGGGCTCCTTGCTCAGCGGGGAGCCTGCTTCTCCCTCTGCCTACCACTCACCCTGCTTGTGCTCTCTCTCTGACAAATAAAATAAAATTAAAAAAAAAAAAAAGTCAAGTGAGAGTATTAACTTTTTGGAATTAGAGGGATAAAGCATGACGGGAGGTCAGTGCTGCCTTGCTTTCCCCCTTTGTGGGAGGATGCTGGAGAAGCTGGCCTCTCATCAAAAGACGAGCTCCAGGCTCTGATCACAGCCACCTCAGCTCTCCCAGGCCCGTGACTTTTTGTTCCTGACTCTGAGAGGGGAGAGGACCCTGTGAACTTTGACTCGGGGCATCGGGCATTGGAGAGAACCGGCTTTGAGAAACTGGAAAAAGGTGTTTAGAAATGAAAGAAGGGACTGAATTGGGGAGAACTTTCCCAAGATTTTTTTTTTCTTGGTTTCAGAAGTAAAGTTTAGTGATTCATCAGTCGCATATAACACTCAGTACTCATTACATGAAGTGCCCTCAGTGTCCATCACCCAGTGACCTCATCCCCCCACCCTCCTCCCCTCCCCTCCCCATACCTGGCAGCCCCAACCCAAATCTAGGGTCATTCCCACTTGGCAACAGCACCACTACTGACCTCACACACACACACTCACACTCACATACCCCACCCTTCTCAGTGGCCATGAGACAACTCCTAAAACTTCAGCCTCTTCTGTGTCACCTGGGAACCAGGTCATCACCTGCTATCAGGGAGACTAACGAGCCCCTGGCAGGTACAGGCACCACTACCAGCTTGCATCTCTCTGGCTTATGCAGGAAAATAAAAGTGCACTAAATGGAGGAGAAAGCTTATAGCAAGCCCCCCAGGCTGCACCCACACCGGCTTCCTTGTATCTTAGAAGCCCGGAATGCCACATCCAGTGGCGCAGCGGGAGCTCTTATGTCGAATGGGAGGAACTTCCTGATCCTGAATACAGACCATAAGAGCTTTAAAACCATCAGGAAGCCTCTGTGCTACTATAGGATATAAGGGCAATCAAGCAAAACGTCATCCTTTCTCAGTGTTTTCCTTGGGCCCCAGGAATTTTATCTGGTTCCATAGAATAATAGACTTTTGTCATGGTTTTTCTCGATTCTCACTACCAGGATAAAACAACCCTACCCATTTTCTGTAAAGTGGCTAATCTTCTCCCTGGGGAACCTTGAAATAATATTGCTTTTTGTGTTGTAAATTCGAAATGGAGTGTTGATTCCTAGAGGAACTAAAGTTGTCTTAGTGGAAACAAGAATGGATTCTAATAACTCATGTGGTGAAACGAAAAAAATGTTTTTCCTGGAGACTCTTTCTTTTTCTTCCCATAAAATAGGCGCAAATGCCATTATTTATGACTACTGCGATTTTATTTCCCTACCCAAGTAGGTTATTTAGACATAGTACATGAAATTGCAATAACAAATTCTTGGTATGTTTTTCTGTAGTTCGTAGCTGATTACAGTGGACAAGATAATTTCTTACAACGAGTGGGACATAATGGCCTAAAGAATTCAGAGAAGGAGTCCACCGTCAACAGCATCTTTCAGATCATCAGGAGCTGCAGCCGAAGTCTGGAGGCCGAGGATGAGGACAGCCCCAGTGAAGGCAACAGCTCTAGGAAAAATTCCTTAAGGGATAAAGCACGGTGGCAGTAAGTTTTATACTTTAAAAAGAGAGATGCTCATTTTTTCTTTCTCCTACATCAGGTTGGTTTTAGGTGGACTCCTAACAAAAACCCACCACCTTCATCAGGAAGCCATGCTTTCTATTCTAACTTTACCAATTCTGAATTTGAATTCACCTTTCTAAATTGGCTGCTTTGTTCTAGAATTACTGCTCATAATTTGACTTCTTGCCACCTGTTACCTCTTTAAAGAGGACAAACTAGAGCTATCCTGTCACTTCTGAAAATTCAACAAATTATATTTTAGCATTAGAACCATGATATTTTATTTATTTCATAGCTTCTATAAAGATAGATTTTATTAATCCCTGGGAGGGGCACAGGGACGGATATTAAAATATGTTTAAATCAAATATACTGATTTATTAGGGCTGGAGTGACACCCTGAAATCGGTGCTTTTAGCAGCTCCCCCAGACTTCTGGGTGATTGTAAATCAGGTGGTTCACAGATCTCACTTCCAGAAGCACAGCTCTGCAAGGTGGCATCTGTAGCTTTATAATTATTCAGTTGCTGCAACCGCTCTTGTATCCACAGACATTGCTGCCCATCTAGACATGTGTACCCACAACCAAATGGGAAGTCCAGAAATCAGCAGTCTCAGGGCATGTGTTGTGCCTCTTCAAGGCCACACTCAAATGGCAGAGCCTGGTCCAGCTGGAGGAATCCTCTAGCGCCACCCAAAACCATTGGGTCTGCCGACTTTGACATTGTTGCCCGGAAGATTTTATCTGTAGTCAGTACTCATGGGTCATGCCTTGCAGTTGTCTTGAAGTCTTCATACACACTTGTGTACATTTATGAGACATGGTGATTTGTTTTGCAAAGCCTTCCCTGGTTGTCTCTGGGAAGGGCACGGTGTTTTTAGGAAAGAATTTCTGTGGAATTGGAGCACTGGATCTTTAGAATCTGTTGTGAACAAAAGAAATGAATGCCTTGTGTCTGAGTCCCTAATGCTGTTAAGGAGGGAGGTAAACCTATATTCCAGATTTCTCCAAAGGACCCAGATGCTCAAAGAATAATCTTACCCCAGTGTCTTGCCCCTTAAGCTGAAATGTCTCACAAGTAGCTTCTACCAGTTGTTTTTGGGTTTTTTTTTTAAGATTATCTCAAATCAAAGATTATTTGAAAGTTTTCGCACTAACTGTCGGCTGACTTTAGTAGCAATCTCTATACACAAAGAGGACCATCGACAAATAAACACATGTCTGCACAGAAAGCACCTCATAGCCATTTCCGTCCTTAATCTATGTCTACCTCTATCTGCAATTCCATGTTTATAGGTATGTAGGTATATACCTACCTCCTTCCACAAAAGATTTCGTAGATGCTTATAAGAATAAATATAAATAATTGAGGATATTAAGAGAAAAGGGAAACAGGAGAGGAAAAAGTAAAACATACTGAAGTGTATCACTTACAGTGACTAAATTTTGTTCTGAGAATTCTTAGTGACTAAAGGAAAGAGAGGATTTGATCCATGATAAGTTTCACAGTATTTGTAAGAAAAATCAGACAGATGATTTAGAGAAGAAGCATGCCTTTTCCTCATACTGAGATGACTGAATCCCTTTGTTAAATCCTGCTAGAAGAGACGCATCATCCCTCAGGAGTTCAAATAATGAATTTCGTATGGCTCTTCTTTATAACATCCTTCTCTTGGGGCTGTGTTGGGGTGGTGGTGTTACTTAAAGGTGTCATCCTTTCTAAAGTACTTTTAGGAATACTGCCTTTGATTGAGTCTTAGAGACCTAGCCTCTGAGTTTCCCTTAACATCTTTTTTGGGGGGGTGGGTGGGGTGCTGGGGTTCCTTCAAGTGATACTTCATCCCATCACCTCTCCTGAAAGTTTTGTTTCCAATTTTCTACTCATTCCCTTGTTCCCTTTCTAATCACCATCCCAAGAATATTGCTCTTCCACTTCCCATCTTAAGTAGTCTTAGAAGGGGGAAAACCCACAAAAATGCAAATATCCTGTAAAGCCATAGTGAAATCACATTAAAAGCTATGTCCCTCAGTACCCGTAATAATTTTTTGTTTGTTTTGTTTTTTGGGCTTTTTTTGGTTTTTTTTTTTTGTTGTTGTTGTTGTTGTTGTTTTTTACCCCAAGTGACTGCTCCTCTGAAAAGAACCACTGAACACAAAAGATGGGGGTAGGGATGTTTAATAGAATTCACTGAAACCATATCAGCAAGCACTGTTTCCGGGACCACCTGCCAGGATTTGGGAATCCATTCCTGAACAGAGCCCCATGTTATCATTTCCAGCACAGTGTTGTGTGTAGCAAAGGGATTTCCAGATCCCAAGTCCCATAGGAACCACACTTTATTGTTGATTTGGCTGAAACAAAGACTCGATAACTAATAACCTTCAGCCCCGTTCCTGTGGCAGCTGCCTACTCGGTGAAAGTTACATCAAAGAAAGAAGTGACAATCTCATGGTCTTTGCTTCACCCAGCCTGCAGGGTTCTCTTCCAGTTTGTCTCAAATCTCTCACTACTCCTGCCAGAAAACCCATTTGAATCATTCACAGAAACCTAAAGAGTTCAAGTCTTCAGCAGAAAAGGAATAGGGTTGAGAGAATCTCAAAGTGTCAGTGGGATTGTTAGGTCAACCCGTCCAGCTCCCCTGGACAGATGAAGAAGTGGTGCCCAGAGAGGTGAACTCACTTGCCTACGTGATGCCTACTGAGCTGGGGCAAAGCCTGACAGCGTGTTCAGGGCAGGACACAGTCTTTTCTCCTACAGTGTTCAAGGCATTTCTTGACACTGTAGAGGGGCTAACCCTCAGCTTCTTTTTATTTCTAGTTCCTGTAGATTAGGAACATCTGAATTCTAAAAACACTCCAGTTAACATTTCGTACGACCTATAAAGCTCATTAATAATGACTTTTTAAATTTACCAGCACAGAGACTAAATAGCTTAGCCTGTGTGAGTACGTGTGAGTCACGGAGGCATAAGAGACACATAGAGCCCCACTGTAGGGAAATGAAAATTTGGAATATTAATATGTGTAGAGGGGCACCTGGGTGGCTCAGTCGGTTAAGCATCTGCCTTTGGTTCAGGTTGTGATATCGGGGTCCTGGGATCAAGCCCTGCGTCAGGCTCCCTGCTCAGCGGGAAGCCTGCTTCTCCTTCTCCCACTTCTCCTGCTTGTGTTCCCTCTCGCCGTGTCTCCCTCTGTCAAATAAATAAATAAAATCTTTAAAAAAAAATGTGTAGAAAAGAGTGTGTGGTCATATAGGAGCTGCAAGTTCTTAATATTGTTGTCCCTCTTTAAGATGCTATGATTTAAGAAGGGTTTGCACATTTGGAGAAATTGGATATAAGTAGATAACAAGTTCAGACAGAACCTTAGAAAGGAGGCTGCCTGAGATGATTACAGGCTCAAACTTTGTGGACACATTGCCAGCACTCTATTTATGTCACCTGGGTAGTGACTTAATCTCACTAAGCTGCAGTTTTGTCATCTGTAAAATGGGAATGGCCATAATGCTTTATAGAGTTGTTGTAAGGATGACATGAGATAAGCAATTTTACATTGTGAAAGCCACATAAATGGGGCTGTTGTAGTTAGTGGCTGCCATCACACCTTTCAGTGCTGGGGGCATCTGGGGGCCTGAGCCAAGGCATCTGGGGGCCTGAGCACTCAAGTGTGGGCACTGGGCAGCAGTCCCCATTTTAGGACCACCCTTCAGTCATGCTCTTCTTCCTTACTGGAGAGAGCCGAATTCTGTGCCTTCCTACTCCAACAATCTCCTTGAGACTCGCCTGGAAGATTATCCAATCCCACAAGGCTAGAAAATAAGGAAACTAAGCAGAAGGAAGTACAGTATCTGAGAAAAAAAAAATCATATTTACCGGGATTACACACACACACACACACACACACACTCAACATGCAGGCACAAAATAATAAAATGACAGGAAACCAATTATTTTCCACAGAGGATGGTAACAGACCAGTCCCAGTCTTACAAACGCCCACCTCATAACATCCTTTAGATGAACCTGATGCTTCAGCCTGCCCAGACCTTAACATGGTGTCCTCCCACACCACCCGTGGCTTTGCTGGGATAGCTGGGACCCTCCCATTCTCTCTCTTTCCTGTCTCTACGGCCAGTATGCACCACCAGTCCAATGTCTCTGACCTGTAACAGAGAAAGCCATTTTCCCCCTGTCTGCAGAACATTCAACTGAATCCCAACTTGAAACTTGGACACCATTTCCACAGTGAAGCAACGTTTGGGTGGCTATGTTCTAGAATATTGACTTTGCAAATATAATCCAGATGATAATAATATCAGTAATATTTAACATGCCATGATTTATTGAGAGCCTACTTTTGAATAAACACTGTCCTAATACTTTACATATATTAAACTATGTAATCCTCACAACAGTTCCATTTGACTCA
The DNA here is from genome assembly GCF_029215605.1 of Mirounga angustirostris. Classification (NCBI taxonomy): domain Eukaryota; kingdom Metazoa; phylum Chordata; class Mammalia; order Carnivora; family Phocidae; genus Mirounga; species Mirounga angustirostris. The sequence goes on from NW_026991714.1 coordinate 122,348,240, forward strand.
GGATCTTATACCTCCCAGGGCCAGGATTTAACCTCAGTCAGGCTGGCTCGGAAGCATGATGAATCATGGTCCTGTAATCATATTAACTTTGTAGGAAGTAATGAACAGTTACTAAGAAAATACATAACCAGATTGATTAATAGCCCACTTGTCCCCTCGTATGAGATTTTCATCAGGGAACATGAGAAAAATATTTATCTGTCAATTTATGGTTTCTCACTGACCAAAGCTGCAGAACTTCTTCAGGGGGGTGGGATACAAAATTTCCTTCTCTTTCACTCCTTGGTCCTATGTCATATGACCTAAGTAGTTTCCTTCCTCGTAAACCACATCTTTGATCTTTGATGATGTTATTTGGTTCCTAAATAACCCTTTAAGTGCCATCTTACTCCTTCTTGTAAACCCACTTGAAGAAACAAATCTCCTATGTGGAAGAATTCCAAATAACTTACATAGATACTCCACCCTCTAGGAGATAGAAAATAACTCCCTACACCTTAAATGTACATGGGGATTTTCCAAAGAGGACAGTATGGAAAGGAGTTTTTAAAAAAAGAATAACTTTACAGTGGGACACGACCAACACTACCTCAGCTAGATCAACATCAACAGGGATGATATTGCTATGATATTATGAAAATGACACTTTACCTCTGTGGACTTCCTCCCCAGAACCTATAGCCCCAGTCTAATTGTGAGAAAAATATCAGGCAAGTTCTAACTGAGGGACATTCTATAAAATACCTAACAGTGCTCCTGAGAACAGTCAAGATCATTAAAAACAAGGGAAGTGTGAGAAATTGTCATATCTAAGAGGAGACTTATAGAAATATGACAACTAAATGTAATATGGTATCCTGGATAGAATCCTGGAAAAGAAAAAGACATAGATTAAAAAACAAAACAAAACAAAAACAACTAAGGAACTCCCTAGAGTATGAACTTCAATTAATAATTTATCAGTATTGGTTTATGATTGTGTCAAATATACCATCCCAATGTAAGATGCTAATAACAGGGAAAACTGAATGTGGGGTCTACTGTCTTTGAAATTTCTCCATAAATCTAAAAGTATTCTAAAGTTAAAAGTTTTTAAAACCTAATGTATTTGGATAATTGTCAAGTGAATACATGCATAACTACCCCTCAGAGTGAAAACATTGCCAGCACCCATAAACTGTTTGTTTCCTTTCTCGATTTTGTTACCACCTTTCCCCCATTGTAGTGAATTTGACAATACCACTTCCTGCTTTTCTTTATAATTATATCACTCTAATGCATTTCTAAATAATATAGTATAGTTTTGTCTGGTTTTGAAATTTACATTTACACAAATGTAACCATACAGTATGGATTCTTGTGTGTCTTGCTTAAGATATGTCCTTTTGACAGTTAGTTATGTGAGGGAAATGCTCGCAGTGGATATGCTTGCCACAGAGATCTTCAGGGTGAAACTGCCTAGAACTTGTAAGGGTGACTTTTCTCTATAAAGAAAGAAGCTGTGAGAGATATATGGGGTGTGGACTTTGGAGCAGATTCCTTTCCTCCACTTAACAGCTGCATCATCTCAGTCACTTGCCTACAGTTTGTGCCATGAAGGTGAGCTAATATCTTTGAAAGATTCAAGAACTAGAGGAGGGGGAAAAGATGGCAGAGGAGTAGGGGACCCTATTCCAACCAGTCCCCAGAATTGAGCTGGATATCTACCAGACCACTCTGAACACCCATGAAATCAGCCTGAGATATAAGATAGATCTGGATCTCTACAAACAGAATATCACAGGCATTTGGTTTTGAGGTACAAAGCAGGGAGCCATGATTCTGCGGGCAGATATTGGAGGATAAATGGAAGGCGGAGGGAGCCATCAGGATCCTGCACCACTGGTTAACGATAGCCTCCCGCGCTAGGGACAGGGCACAGATTCGCAGACCTGTAGCGACAGGGAAAGGACTTTAGGGCAACCCCCTGGATGGAAACCCAGAGTGGCAGGGTCAGGCGTGCAAACTGGGGGCGGCTGGCAGTTTTAGAAACACAAAAGGCAGAGATGTGCCCCGACCTGGAGGTGAGGACTGGGAGCGCTGCTGAGGGGCGCACAACTCAGGATGCTGCAGTTTATAGCAGCATGGACAGAAACGGATATGGTGTGGCCTGGAGAGCTTACTGAAGAACAGACTGCAATCTCTCTGTTCTGAGGCAGAGGTTTGGAGACGATCTCTTCTGCTCTGACTCTCAGAAGAGACTCGGAAAGCCGCCAGGGAAAGCCACCAGAGAACAAAAACCCCCCAAAACCGGTTTTCGCTGAGCCCATCCCCTGCCACAAGGGGCAGGGCAACTCTGCCCAAACAGGGTTGCCTGAGTAACAGCACGTCAGGCCCCTCCTCCAGAAGACAGGCTGGGAAAACAAGAGGCCAGCAATCCTAAGGTCCCTATAAAACAGGTGCATCTTGCTTGGGTTGTGGTCAATAATTTGGACTTTATACATTCCCTCAACCACCCCTCAACAGAATGACTAGGAGGAGGAACCCCCAAAATAAGAAAGACTCAGAGACTATGATTTATGCCACAGATTTACAAATGGATATAGATATAACAAAGAAGTCGGAGATGGAATTCAGGGTAGCAATTGTGAAGACAGTAGCTAGAATGGAGAAATCGATTAATGGCAACATAGAGTCTCTAAGGACAAAATGAAAGCTGAACTGGCAGAACTTAAAAATGCTATGAATGTGATCCAATCTAATCTAGATAATCTAACAGCTAGGGTAAGTGAGGCAGAAGAACGAATTAGTGATCTAGAATACCAATTAATAGACAAGAAAGGAAAAGAGGAGACCAGGGAAAAACAACTCAGAATCCATGAAAATAGAATCAGAGAAATAAGTGACACTATGAAATGTTCCAATGTCAGAATTATTGGGATCCCTGAGGGAGTGGAGAGAGAGAGAGGACTAGAAGATATATTTGAGCAAATCGTAGCTGAGAACTTCCCTAATCTGGGGAATGAAACAAACATTTGTGTACTAGAGGCAGAGAGGACCCCTTCCAAGATCAAGGAAAACAGGCCAACACCCCGGAATGTAATAATAAAACTCGCAAATCTTAGAACAAAGGAAACCATCTTAAGGGCAGTTGGGGGGAAGAGATTCCTTACATACAGAGGGAGGAACATCAGAATAATGTCAGACCTATCCACAGAGACCTGGCAAGCCAGGAAGGGCTGGCAAGACATATTCAGGGTACTAAATGAGAAGTACATGCAGCCAAGAATACTTTATCTGGCAAGGCTGTCATTTAGGATGGATGGAGATTTGCAGAGCTTCCAAGACCAGCAGAAACTGAAAGAATATGTGACCACTAAGCCGGCCATGCAAGAAATATTAAGGGGGGTTCTATAAAAGAAGAAAGACCCCAAGAATGATATGGAACAGAAATTTACAGGGACAATCTATAAAAACAAGGTCTTCATAGGCAACATGATGACAATAAATTCATATCTTTCAATAATCACTCTCAACATGAATGGCCTAAATGCTCCCATAAAATGGCACAAGGTTGCAGACTGGATAAGACAGGACATATGCTGTCTACAAGAGACTCATTTTGAACCTAAAGATACATCCAGACTGAAAGTGAAGAGATGGAGAGCCATCTTCCATGACAACGGACCTCAAAAGAAAGCTGGGGTAGCAATTCTTACATCAGACAAGTTAGATTTTAAACTAGAGACTGTAGTTAGAGACACAGAAGGACACTATATCATTCTTAAAGGGTCTATCCAACAAGAAGATCTAACGATTGTAAATATCTACACCCCCAACATGGGAGCAGCCATCTACATAAACCAACTGTTAACCAAAATAGTCATATTGATAACAATACGTTAATTGTAGGAGACCTCAATACTCCACTCTCAGCAATAGACAGATCATCTAAGCAGAAAATCGACAAAGAAACTAGAACTTGGAATGACACACTGGAACAGATGGGCCTCATAGATATATACAGAACATTCCACCCTAAAACAACAAAATACTCATTCTTCTCGAGCACACATGGAACTTTCTCCAGAAAAGACCACATACTGGGCCACAAATCAGGTCTCAACCGATACCAAAAGATTGAGATTATTCCCTGCATATTCTCGGACCATAATGCTTTAAAATTGGAACTCAGTCACAAGAAAAAATTTGAAGAAATTCAAACACTTGGAAGCTAAAGACCCCTCTGCTCAAGAATGTTTGGGTCAACCAGGAAATCAAAGAAGAACTTAAACAACTCATGGAAACCAATGAGAATGAAAACACATCGGTCCAAAACGTATGGGATACTGCAAAGGCAGTCCTAAGGGGGGAATACGTAGCCATCCAAGCCTCACTCAAAAAAATAGAAAAATCCCGAATTCACCAAGTAACTCTACACCTTGAAGAACTAGAGAAAAAGCAACAAACGATACCTAAGCCACGCATTAGAAGAGAAATAATTAAGATTAAAGCAGAGATCAATGAATTAGAAACCAGAAACACAGTAGATCAGATCAACGAAACTAGAAGCTGGTTCTTTGAAAGAATTAATAAGATTGATAAACCACTAGCCAGATTTATCCAAAAGAAGAGAGGAAGGACCCAAATTAATAAAATTATGAATGAAAGGGGAGAGATCACAATTAACACCAAGGAAATAGAAACAATTATTAGAAATTATTATCAACAACTATATGCCAATAAACTGAGCAACCTGGATGAAATGGATGCCTTCCTGGAAACCCATAAACTCCCAAGACTGAAACAGGAAGAAATTGACAACCTGAATAGGCCAATAACCAGTAACAAGACTGAAGCAGTGATCAAAAACCTCCCAAAAAACAAGAGTCCAGGGCCTGATGGATTCCCTGGGGAATTCTACCAAACATTCAAAGAAGAAATAATACCTATTCTACTGAAGGTGTTTCAAAAAATAGAAACAGAAGGAAAGCTTCCAGACTCATTCTATGAGGCCAGCCTTACTTTAATCCCCAAACCAGGCAAAAACCCCATCAAAAAGAATTTCAGACCAATATCCCTGATGAATATGGATTCCAAAATCCTCAACAAAATCCTAGCTAACAGGATCCAACAATACATTAGAAGGATCATCCACCACGGCCAAGTGAGATTTATCCCCGGGATGCAAGGGTGGTTCAACATTTGCAAATCAATCAATGTGATAGAACACATTAATAAGAGGAGAGAGAAGAACCATATGGTCCTCTCAACTGATGCAGAAAAAGCATTTGACAAAATACAGCGTCCTTTCCTGATTAAAACTCTTCAGAGTATAGGGATAGAGGGAACATTCCTCAAGTTCATAAAATCCATCTATGAAAAACCCACAGTGAATATCATCCTCAATGGAGAAAAGCCGAGAGCCTTTCCCTTAAGATCAGGAACACATTAAGGATGCCCACTCTTGCCACTATTTTTCAACACAGTACTAGAAGTCCTAGCAACAGCATTCAGACAACAAAAAGAAATAAAAGGTATTCAAATTGGCAAAGAAGAAGTCAAACTCTCTCTCTTCACAGATGACATGATACTTTATGTGGAAAATTCAAAAGACTCCACCCCCAAATTACTAGAACTCATACAGCAATTCAGTAATGTGGCAGGATACAAAATCAATGCACAGAAATCAGTTGCTTTCTTATAACAATGCAACTGTAGAAAGAGAAATGAGAGAAACTGTTCCATTTACAGTAGCACCAAAAACCATAAGATACCTTGGAATAAACCTAACCAAAGAGGTAAAGGATCTATACTCTAGGAACTATAGAACACTCGTGAAAGAAATTGAAGAAGTCACAAAAAGACGGAAAAACATTCCATGCTCATGGATCGGAAGAATAAACATTGTTAAAATGTCTATGCTACCCAGGGCAATCTATACCTTCAGTGCCATCCCGATCAAAATTCCAATGACATTTTTCAAAGTGCTGGAACAAACAATCCTAAAAGTTGTATGGAATCAGAAAAGACCCCGAATCATGAAGGAAATGTTGAAAGAGAAAAACAAAGCTGGGGCATCATGTTGCCTGATTTGAAGCTATATTACAAAGCAGTGATCACCAAGACAGCATGGTACTGGCACAAAAACAGACATATAGACCAATGGAACAGAATAGAGAGCCCAGATATGGACCCTCAATTCTATGGTCAAATAATCTTCGACAAAGCAGGAAAAAATATGCAATGGAAAAAAGACAGTCTCTTCAATAAATGGTGCTGGGAAAATTGGACAGCTATATACAGAAGAATGAAACTCAACCATTCGCTTACACCATACACAAAGATGGACTCTAAATGGATGAAAAACCTCAACGTGAGACAGGAATCCATCAAAATCCTAGAGGAGAACATCGGCCACAGCCACTTCTTTCAAGATACATCTCCAAAGGCTAGTGAAACAAAAGCAAAAATGAACTTTTGGGACTTCATCAAGATAAAAACTTCTGCACAGCAAAGGAAACAGTCAACAAAACAAAGAGGCAACCCACAGAATGGGAGAAGATACTTGCAAATGACACTACAGATAAAGGGCTGGTATCCAAGATCTATAAAGAACTTCTCAAACTCAAAACCCAAAAAACAAATAATAAAGTCCAAAAATGGGCAGAAGACATGAACAGACACTTCTCCAAAGAAGATATACAAATGACTAACAGACACATGAAAAAATGTTCATCATCATTAGCCATCAGAGGAATTCAAATCAAAACCACATTGAGATACCACCTTACACAAGTTAGAATGGCAAAAATTGACAAGGCAAGAAACAACAAATGTTGGAGAGGTTGTGGAGAAAGGGGAACCAACCCCCTTACACTGTTGGTGGGAATGCAAGTTGATACAGCCACTTTGGAAAACAATGTGGAGGTGCCTCAAAAAATTAAAAATAGACCTACCCTATGACCCAGGAATTGCTCTCCTGGGTATTTACCCCAAAGACACAGATGTAGTGAAAAGAAGGGCCATATGCACCCCAATGTTCATAGCAGTAATGTCCGCAATAACCAAACTGTGGAAAGAGCCCAGATGCCCTTCAACAGATGAATGGATAAAGAAGATGTGGTCCATATGTACAATGGAATATTACTCAGCCATCAGGAAGGATGAATACCCAACTTTTACAACAACATGGATGGGACTGGAGGAGATTATGCTAAGTGAAATAAGTCAAGCAGAGAAAGTCAATTATCATATGGTTTCAGTTATTTGTGGAACATAAGGAATAGCATGGAGGACATTAGGAGAAGGAAGGGAAAAATGAAGAGAGGGAAATTGGAAGGAGAGATGAACCATGAGAGACTATGGACTCTGAGAAACAAACTGAGGGTTTTAGAGGGGAGGGGGGTGGGGGGATGGGCTAGCCCAGTGATGGGTATTAAGGAGGGCACGTACTGCATGGAGCACTGGGTGTTGTATGAAAACAATGAATCGTGGATCACTGCATTGAAAACTGGTGATGTATTGTATGGTGACTAACATAACATAATAAAATAAAATTTTTAAAAAAAAGATATGTCCCTTTGTTGCATTGCAGTAACTATTACTATTCATTTTCATTGTTGTGCAATGCATTACATTATATGAATGCATCAAATTTTATTTATAAGTTTTATTGTTGCTGGGCATATGGATTGCTCCTAGTGTTAGCAGTGTGGCTTATCAGAAAAGGATATTCTGATCATCAGATTTGTGAAATCTCTTATAGATTTCTTTTCTTTTTTAAGAATATCTGCTTATGGAGTGCCTGGTGGCTCAGTCATTAAGCATCTGCCTTCGGCTCAGGGTCCTGGGATCGAGCCCCACATCAGGCTCCCTGCTCAGCAGGGAGTCTGCTTCTCCCTCTCCCCCTTCTCCTGCTTGTGTTCCCTCTCTTGCTGTCTCTCTCCACAAAAATAAATAAATAAAATGGTTAAAAAAAAAAAAAGAATATCTGCTTATGTGAGGCAAGGAGGAAGAACCTGCTGAAAACAGGAGTGGGATCTTACTCAGGGACCGGGATCTAGACTGAGAGTCCAAGAAGCCCAGTGCTACAGCTCATGCCTTGCCAGGAGGCAGTAGTCTGCCCAAGAGCCAAGTCCCCAAGACGATTGGATCATTCCTTCCCAGAGATGTATAGACCTGCTCCTTCTCAATTTTATCCATCACTTAGCAAGCAATGTCTATGGAACAAACAGCAGAAACCTTGATCTTAATAACAATTCTTCATGCTTTGAAAAAAATGAGTCTCCTTTGGCACATTCCTACCAAGGTGGCCATATAGGAAGGAGGCAATAAGGTCTCCCATGCCTTCCCCCCAGATCCTTCTGGACCTAACAGTCCACATTCCCAACTCAGGGAAGACAACTTGCTAAATGTTCCAAGCAGACAAGTCTTGTATGTGCACATGTGTGCACGACGAAAATCTACGGTTGAGTCAGGGAGAGCTGTTCTTGTTCATCTGGCCACCATGACTGTATTTTCCAATGAGTGTCTTTGAACTAATGGCATTTTATTTTTTAACAGAGGCACTTCTCAGGCCAGCTTATTCAGTCTTGTTCTGCCTTTTTAGTACCGTTGTGTTCAGGTCACAACTTTTGGTTCTGATCAAGTAGAAGGCAGTCAAACCTAGTGACACAGGTCCCAGGCTGATGAGTCAGAGCAGACCCTGCTGAGCTGCATGACCTGGAGTGAGTGAGTTAGCCCTTCTGAAGCTCAGTTTCTTCAGAGGTTAAAAAAAAAGGAAAAAAAAACTTACTTCATGAGTAGGTAAAATTAAGTGCAAATGTATGTAAAGTAACAGTTCCTGACACAAGAGGGAAAACTAATACATCATGAAGATTATTGTTGATATTAAAACACAATAACTGGGGCGCCTGGGTGGCTCAGTCGGTTAGGCGACTGCCTTCAGCTCAAGTCATGATCCTGGAGTCCCGGGATCGAGTCCCGCATCGGGCTCCCTGCTCAGCAGGGAGTCTGCTTCTCCCTCTGACCCTCCTCCCTCTCATGCTCTCTGTCTCTTATTCTCTCTGTCTCAAATAAATAAATAAAATCTTTAAAAAAAAAAAAAAAAACACAGTAACTTTGGACTCCTGGATGGCTCAGCAGTTAAGCACCCAACTCTTGGTTTTGGCTCATGATCTGAGGGTTGTGAGATTGAGCCCTGCATCAGGCTTTGTGCTCAGTGCAGAGTCTGCTTCAGATTCTCTCCCTCTCCCTCTGCTCACCCCCCACTCTCTCTCCCTCTCTAAAATTAAATAAATAAAATCTCAAAAAAAATACAACAGTTTATCGAGCAGTTCCTTTCCTTAGGCCTATGGTCAGACCTATTGCTAAATATAAGGTTTTAGAATGCAGCTATACAAAATCTACTCTGACCTTTAGCATTTTATATTTCCTATGCTAATTTGAATTCACAGTGAAGTGAAAAATGACGTCCAGTGTCAGTGAAAAGTTTTGTGTTGTTCTCACTTCTGATTACAAGACAGACCAAATTTACATCTCTTTCCATTAGGTTTATAATTGGAGATTTGTTGGACTCCGAAAACGACATCTTTGAGCAGTCGAAGGAATGGGACTCTCATGGATCAGAAGAGCCACAAAAGGCCTTTGACCACGGGACAGAGCTGATCCCATGGTACGTGCTGTCCATCCGAGCTGATGTGCACCAGTTCCTGCTGCAGGGGGCCACTGTCATCCACTATGACCAGGACACGCACCTGTCAGCCCGCTGCTTCCTCCAGCTTCAGCCTGACAACAGCACCTTGACCTGGATAAAGCCTACCACTGCTTCCCCAGCCAGTGCTAAAGCAAAACTTGGTGTGCTTAGTAGCACGTCTGAGCCCGGCAAATTCCCGTTACTGGGCAATGCTGGATTAAGTGGCCTGGCAGAGGGGGTCTTGGATCTGTTTTCAGCAAAGGCTGTGTACATGGGACACCCTAGCATTGATATACACACTGTGTGTGTTCAGAACAAACTGGGTAGCATGTTTCTCTCAGAGACTGGCGTGACTCTGCTCTATGGGCTCCAGACCACGGACAATAGATTATTGCACTTTGTGGCACCCAAGCACACAGCTAAGATGCTCTTCAGTGGATTGCTAGAACTCACGAGGGCCGTGAGGAAGATGAGGAAGTTCCCCGACCAGAGACAGCAGTGGCTGCGGAAACAGTACGTCAGCCTCTATCAGGTAGGGGCGCAGCCCTCCCCCCTCCTCACTCCCCTGATTCTCAATCTCGCAAAACCACACTGGGACCACCAGGGCTCGCCCTCGCACTCTGGCACGTACTTCCAGAATGGTACTGGGCACCTTTGACTTCTCTCTGTGCCTCAGTTTCTGATCTAGAAAATGAGAGTGATAACAATACCCATTCATAGGGTGGCCCTGGGGTCTGAGTTAATATGTGTAAAGCCATAATGTCAGCTGCTGTGTGTAGAGAATAGTGTCTGGCTCATAGTAGGTCCTATTATTATTTTGTATGAACATAGTGACCGGTCATTGTACTTCTCATGTTGGAAAGAAACCAGTTAATATAAGCGTCACTTACTCAGTTTCCATCAAAAGTGTTAGAGTGTGAATATTTTTATTATTAATAAGGGACTAGCTGATACATTGGAAACCTTCACTTTGGAAACTGAAATCCTGCTTCATCCCCTCATATGCTATATGACTCTCAGAGCATTAATTTACTGTGTGTGCTGCCTCACTGTAGAGCTTCTAAGTTTAAAAGAAACTTTCCCAAATGTGGGGTAAGTCATGCATGGAGTTCTGCCTCGCCAGGTTATTATATTGGCAGCAGTCCTTACGAGGCCGTGTCTCACAGTCAGTTGCTTAACCTGAGTGTGTTTCTCACTAACCCTAAAATTCTCGGGTACTTCAACACTCCAGCTAAGGGTGGTTGCAGGACTGGGCTGAGTGAGGTGTGGAAAGAGACACAGGCATCACCAGAGTGGTATGCTTGCGGAGGACGAAAGGCAGATGGCTGGGAAAGTGAGTCAAAAACCCCGCTACGAGGGGACACTGTTGATGGTGCTGCCCAATGAGTTGTATCCAAGTATTCAGTTTTTCTTTGTTATGCTTTTCCATCTTTTGGGCAAAAAAAATTATCTTTTTTACTAGTGTCACCACAAATAGAACTATAACTTAAATTCTTCAGATGACTGATTTCATGTACTTTTCAGTTCTAACATGTTTCACACAAGCAAAGACTTCCCCCCCTCCCCGGGCTGTTAGTAGAGGCATATATATATAATGCTCCTCTTTCCCCTTTCCCTACACCCATGCAATACTTATGAATAGAGATCATATCCTGAATAACTAACTTATTAAATTGATTAATAAGCACGTAGGCCTATCTACACGATGATGCTAGGACTGCACAACACAAAGCCTGTTTCAGTTAACTCATCCTAAAACGGAAACCAAAATATGAGCTTCCTGTCCACTCCGCAGGGAGATTCCAGTGTGGTCAGCTGCTTGGAAAAAAGGTCTTCAGGAGCTATTGTAAATATTGATCTTTAATTATAATCATTCCTCAGCCTTCCAGAATCATACAGATCCATTCAACCTGGACATAGACCAAAGTCTCTGAGCTCAGTTACAATCACGGTCACAAGCCCGACATGGTTTATTGGCTCCATTTGTTTCCTTCCCCATCTTATAGCATAAAGTAACTGAATTAACAGCTAAGGCATACTTGGTTTCTCATTTACCCTGGCAACATACAGTTTTTGCTGAAGGAGGCACCAGCTGAGACCAGGAACAGCAGAAGAGGTAAAAGGCTCCGCTGGAGCAGAGACAGCGGAAATGACCTGGAGCCGACTCAGTCCTTCCTAGTTGCAAACACAGCTACACCCCCCCTACGCCCATCCCTCCACCGCTGCTTGGAAACAAGCCATTACAGGGTAAAGAAAAAACAGCTCCATATACCTCAGCCACTTCTGAAAACACACAGGTGACCGTCTTCCTCAAAACATTGTTCTGCATGAGCCACCCAGGAAGACAAGGAAACAGACTCTCAAGATTTAAAAAAAAAAAAAAAAAAAGTGAAAAATGTTAGCAAATGGTTATCTTCCCATTATGTAGACCAGCTCCTAAATTGTCTCAGTGAACATCAGAAAGATGCTGCCAATATGGTACTTGGAGAACAAAAGGTCAAACAGGCATCCTGTTAAATGCCCCTCTTGATGATTTATGGTACTGCTTAACACACTTAAGGCTCCTGAGAAGTCCTAAGGTACAAAAGAAATTAATTTAAATGTATCTATATGTTCAAGAAATTTATGAACAGTCTTGCGTTCTTCCAAACTCATGTTAACAGCCCTGTAAGAATATTTCTTTTTCCCCAGTTTGGGAAGGGCTTATATAGAAAATAATCTTTCTGGGGTGCCTGGGTGGCTCAGTCAGTTGAGTATCAACTCTTGGTTTTGGCTCAGGTCATGATCTTAGGGTCATGAGATTGAGCCCCACGTTGAGCTCCATGCTCAGCGAGGAACCTCAGCTGAGTTCTCAGCTCTGCTTAAGACTCTCTCTCCCTCTCCCTTTGCACCCCCCAAAATAAATAAATAAATCTTTAAAGAAGAAAGAAAATAATCTTTCTGACATTGGAGTCCTCTTATGTGATGAATATGTATGGAGTTGCTCTTTTCTTTTTTTAAAGATTTTATTTATTTGAGAGAGAGCATGAGGTGGGGGTGCAGAGGGAGAGGGAGAAGCAGACTCCGCAGTGAGCAGGGAGCCCGACCTGGGGCTCAATCCCAGGGATCATGACCTGAGATGAAGGCAGATGCTTAATCAACTGAGCCACCCAGGTACCCCATGAAGTTGCTTTCAAATGCAAGTATTTTAGTAATAGTAAATGTATTTGATCTAATGGAAATAGTAACAGGACATAAAGCAAAAGACAAGAAGAAACAGTAACATTTATAATGAAGCCTAGGAATACAGGAGAATAAAAGAAAGTAAGCCCCAGAGATTTGATGTGGGGTGTGGAACAAAGACTGGTATCATGAGCTTTGGCTTGAGGTTGCATAGGCAGAGCTGAGAACCCATAATCTTGGATATTTGGAAAGATCTCTGGGAATCTGAAAAGGTTCAAAACAGGGTTCTCAGGTGAACTTTGGTTGTAAGCAACAGAAACAGATTCTGAAAATCTGTTTTCAGGAAACAGAGAAAAAAGTTTTAAGGCCAGCCTTAAAAAAGGGGGGAAAAAGGGTTTATTCAAAGGATTAGATTAGTTAAACGGTCTCCAAAATATCATATGCAAAGATAATGCCAAGAGATAAAAGTGCATGAATACTTTTTAAGGAATCAGTTTCCTGATCCTAATGTCCACATGAACTTCTTTTATTTTTCTGTATTCCTAGGCTTCATTATAAATGTCACTATTTCTTATCTTTTGCTTTATCTCCTGTTATGTATCCATTAGATCAATTTACATTTACTAGTACTAAAATACTTGTGTTTGCAAGTAACTGTTTGGGACGCCTGGGTGGCCTTCAGCTCAGGTCATGATCCCAGGCCTGGGATCGAGCCCTGCATCAGGCTCCCTGCTCAGCGGGGAGTCTGCTTCTCCCTTTGCCTGCCACTCCCCCTGCTCTCTCTCTCTCTCTCTCTCTCTCTGACAAATAAATAAATAAATAAAATCTTTTTAAAAAAATGAAAGTAACTATTTTCTAAAACTGAGAATGTAGTTTCACTCACAATAGACCTTCTCCCAAATTAAAAAGAGAGAAGGTACATCTTTCACCCATCCCAACCAAGTTTATTGTTTTGTACAAAATAGAAGAGCCAAACTACATTTCAGCTCCCAGAAAGTCTCCTTTAAAGATTAAACAAAAGCATATGCCTTTTCCAGGCCTGAAATATTTCTATTAAGGGTAAAGCTTAACCCATGTTAGGATGTTCTGAATTTAGAAATACCAAAGCAGTAGAGGCTAATTCTTTTATATATACGTGGTATGGGTCTAGTAAATTTTTATATTAAAGATTTTCTTTTTTTAGAGCAGTTATAGGTTCACAATAAAATTGAGAGGAATGTACAGAGATTTCCCATAAACCTTCTGCCCCCCATGCATAAATAGTGACCCCCACTGTCAACATCACTCAGCAGAATGGTACGTATTTTACAAAGGATGAATCTAAATTGGTATATCACAATCACCCAAAATCCATCGTTTACCTTAGGATCCATTCTTGGTGCTGTATATTGTATAGGTTTGTACAAATATATGACATATATCGATCATTATAATATCACATGGGCTATTTTAACTACCCTAAAACTTCTCTGTGCCCTGCCTATTAATCTCTTCCTCCCACCCTACCTCACCCTACCTGCCCCCCCAGCCCCTGCAAACACTGATCTTTTTATTGTCTCCATAGTTCTGCCTTTTTCAGGATGTCATTTCATTGGAATCATACAATATGTAGCCTTTTCAGATTGGCTTCTTTCACTTTTATGCATTTAAGATTCCTCCATGTCTTCTCATGACTTGATAGCTCATTTCTTTTTATGGCTGAGTAATACTCCATTGTGTGGATGTACCAGAGTTTATTTATCCATTTACCTACTGAAGGACATCTTGGTTTCTTTAAAGTTTTGGTATTATGAATAGAGCTGCTGTAAATATTCATGTTCAAGTTTCTGTGCGGACTTAAGTTTTCAGCTCTTTTGGATAACTACCAAGGAGCATGACTGCTGGATTGTATGGTAAAAGAATGCTTACTTTTGTAAGAAACCGCCTCACTGCCTTCCAAAGTGGCTGTGCCATTTTGCTTTCCTACTAGGATGAATCCTTATTCCTATCACCCCACATCCCCACCAGCATGTGGTGGTGTCAGTGTTCTGGATTTTTGCCATTCTGATAGGTGTTGTAGTGGTATCTTATTTTAATTTGCAGTTCCCTGATGCTATATGATGTGGAACATCTTTTCATATGTTTAATTCCCATCTGTATCTCTTCTTTGGTGAAGTGTCTGTTGAGGTCTTTGGACTTTTTTTTAATTGGGTTGTTGGCTTTCTTATTGTTGAGTTTTAAGTTTTCATTGTATATTTTGAATAACGGTTCTTTATCAGATGTTTCTTTGGCAAACATTTTCTCCCAGTCTGTGGCTTATCTTCTAATTCTCTTGATAATGTTTTTTCCAGAGCAGAAGTTTTAAATTTTAATGATGGGATCTATTAAATTTTTAAAGTGTTAGTTAAAACCCATAGATAAATTTTTACAAAATTTCTTTCAGCATATGATATTCAATAAGGTAGTTAAAATTTATTTATGAAATTGTGGCGTGAAATGTTGATTCCACTTTGAAGTCAAGTGTAGTGACTTGTTCACAGGGAATAAGCCTGCATCAGGAAAGAATGATCTCCAACCATTTCATTCTCGGTAGCACTGTATTCAAGATTCATTTTTCGGGCAGGGAGATTCTGATTGACTTATTTGGACCTTATGCCAACCATTGGTCAAGGGAGGATGTTTCATCTTGATTGATAAATTCAAGACTGTATCCAGGGGCTCCTGGGTGGCTCAGCCAGTTAAGTGTCTGCCTTTCTCTCAGGTCATAATCTCAGGGTCCTGGGATCCAGCCCACCATTGGGCTGCCTGCTCATTAGGGAGCCTGCTTCTCCCTCTCCCTCTGCCCCTCGCTGCCCAGCTCGTGTGCATTCCCTATCTCTCTCTTTCTCTCAAATAAATAAATAAAATCTTAAAAAAAAAAAAGACTGTATTCAGTGAAAAGAGATACAGTAAAATTGAGGTATGGTTAGAGAAAAGAGAAATGATTGATGGAAGGCATAAATCCCAGATGTCCATCAGAGATCACCAAAAGATTTCCCACATCAAGCATCCAAGTCACTCAGCATCCTGGGATCCATAACAGGTTGCAGGAAGTGGGAGGTCACAACTCAAGTCATAAAATGAGATAGCAATTGAATGTTAGGGTGAAGGAGCAAACACACACACACAAAGACCCTTTATTATTTACAGAGCATCTACAACAAAGCAAAACCTATTTACAAGCTCCTCTTTGGAGTTGCAAAGGAGAGCTGGCCTTAAAAGCTTGCAGAAAGTAAAGACAGCAAATTATGGAAATTAATTTTAAAAGGTCCATTTTATACAACCTGTGAAATTTCATCCATATTGGCTTTAATTCATACGTGACCTTTTGTGGTTTTATTAACTGGCCTCCCTGACTTAGAGGGAGAATTGTTGGCGGCTGCTTGATGAGTAAATCTCTGCTGCTCCCCAGCGCACGTAGCTCAGAGTTACCTGGTGAGAAGCATCTGTCTTGAAGCATGACTACTTCAAGACGAGGATCTTCTCGCTGCTCACAGCATCACAATACGCAGGGTGTTCTCAGTGCCCTGGGCTCTCTGTCCTTGGCTATCAGTCACTCAAGAGGACAGCAGCCCAGCTCTTTTCTTTCTTTATTTTCCTGAGTATAGTTGTTGACACATAATTAGTGTCAACAGCAGGCCTATTCCCTGTGCATTAGTTTCAGGTGTGGACCAACTATTTAATAATATGTTTTCTCTGTGGTTATCTCCCCAGAGCCCTCTGAAGTAAATTCCACGTATGCCACATACTCTGTATTTCAAGTCAGACTGTCCCAAGCAGCAAACTAGGTAAAAAACAAACAACAACAATAAAGAAACAAAAACCTTCCTGAATATTCCTACAGTGGTAATTCTGGAATGTAACCTCTGAAACTGGGAAGGGAAGTTTATTTTCATCCCACTTGCCCGTGGCCCATAAAGCACATCCTTGGAACTCAGCAGGGATGTGACCAGGACAACAGGATGTGATGAGACTTCCAACAGAGTCTGACAGTTAGGACACAGGGCCACTTGGGTGGCCAGATCTCTAGTCTTCTGTAACTGCCTGTGCTCCTCCACCTCTGGGAATTTACTAGAAGCCATTCATCTATTGACTTCCCCATTGCTTGCTGTTCCCTCATGCATTCAGAATGTGGATTCTCTTACAGGAGGACGGACGGTATGAAGGCCCAACTTTGGCTCACGCTGTGGAACTCTTTGGTGGCCGGCGATGGAGTACACGCAACCCCAGCCTTGGGATATCCACAAAGAGTGCTGAGAAGCCCAGTGTGCAGAGAAACAACACCTTGGGCATAAGCACCACCAAGAAAAAGAAGAAAACCCTTATAAGGGTAGAGTGTTATTTATGACACCGCAGACCCCATCATCCAGGACCGTTGTATGGTCTACATCACCTTAGCACATTTGGGGTGGGGACAAGATGGAACAAATGAAATGCGAGCACTTGCCAAGCACCTCCTGGTGCCAGGCCCAGTGTTGGGAATTGTGTCAACACCTGAAAAAGTCAGGGGCCTCAAACAGTGAGGACTCGGTAGGAGTCATGGTGAAGCCATCTACAGAGTGCTATGGGAGCAGACATAAGGAAGATCCAGGACTAGGATGCAGGCAGGAGAGGCTTCACAGGGAAGCCGACAGATGGGTCTTGAAGGATCAGACAGACAACGTTGTAGGGGCGGGGGGGAGCATTTCTGGCAGAGGTGGCAGGAGGGAAGCACGAAAGACTTGGCTTGTGCAGGGAAGCATGCAGAGTTCTGGGTTCATGCTCCACGCTGAAGCATATGCTCTGTGGTGGGCAAGCAAAGGCTAAAAAGACCAGGGATCCGGTTATAAAGATCTTAGAGGGCCAAAATGCTCAATGTAGAACATAACTTAAAATACAGTATCAAGAGAAGCAACCTAAATGTCCATCCATAAATGAAAGATCAAGGAAAGGTGAGGTATACATATAATGGAATACTGTTCAGCCTTTAAAAAAGAAGGAAATCCTGGCATGCGACAATGTGGGTGAACCTGGAGGACATCACCCTGAGTGTAATAAGCCAGTCACAAAAGGACAAATGTGGCATGATTCCACTTAGATGAGGTACCTAGAGTGGTCAAGCTCTTGGAAACAGAAAGTAGGATAGTGGATGCCAGGGGCTGGGGGGAGGGGTAAAGGGGAACCCGTTTTTCATTGCGTCTAGAGTTTCAGTTTTGTAAGAGGAAAGAGTTCTAGAGATCTGCTGCACAACAAGGCACATAGAGTTAGCACTACTCTATTGTACACTTAAAAATGGTTAAAGTGGTAGAATTTATGGTTTTTACTGTGGCAGAAAATACTTGGTTAGTTACCACTATATATTCTATATTCATTATATGGAGATTATCAGTATAACACGATAGTGTGTTTTCTCCATGGTTATCTAGAAAAAGTCCCACACTTTGTGTATGAGAGGCTGTTGATGCCTAAGCCGAGCTTTGTCTGCTTCATAATTTGGTCTCTATGCAGAGATGCCAGGGGCTGTGTGTCTGCTCTTGTCAGTCCTCTCCCCCAGGGAGGGCTGCTATATCAGGGAAAAACAAGTGGGTTAATGTAACGTGAGACTCCTGGGTCAGCCTTCACAGGGATCTGTACCGGTTTGGGGTGGGGGCGTATGGAAGGTGGGGCAGTCAGAATATAGGGACCTGCCTGAGCCACAGCAGTGCTGGGAGGGAGAGAAACCCAGAACGAGGGATATTGGCATGTGTGTGTTCCCAGGGTGAGAGTGGAGAGGCGGCCGACGATGAGATGGCCACGCGGAAGGCCAAAATGCACAGGGAGAGCCGCAGCCGAAGTGGTTCCGACCCTCAAGACATGAATGAGCAAGAAGAATCCGGTAAAACCCCCTACCAACATCTGAGGGGGTTTTTTATTTTATAGGGAAAATATGCATTTGGTTTTCAATTGTGACTTAAGTACTGTGGACATTCTTACCTATTTGTCTTATTAAATATACTTATCTTTATTTATTTATTTTTGAAGATTTTATTTATTTATTTGACAGAGAGAGACACAGCAAGAGAGGGAACACAAGCAGGGGGAGTGGGAGAGGGAGAAGCAGGCTTCCCGCAGAGCAGGGAGCCCGATGCAGGGCTCGATCCCAGGACCCTGGGATCATGACCTGAGCCGAAGGCAGATGCTTAACGACTGAGCCACCCAGGCGCCCCTAAATATACTTATCTTTGTATTTAACTAGATAGTGGAACCCAAGAGGTACTTCTGCAAGTTCTGTGTGCTTGGAAGAAAATTCTCATTAATTAACTTGGCCTCATGGACAAAGGATATGAGATATACAAAATCAATGTGGTGGATTAGACCAGACCAGTGATTCTCAACCACGGCTGAGATTATTTTTGAAAAATATCTGGATGCCTTGGTGGCACCCCAGCCCCAACTGAGTCCAACACTCTCTGGCTGGGACCTGAACATCTCTATATTTTTAAGCTCCCCAAATCATTCTCATCTGCAGCCAAGTTTGAGAACCCACCACATGAGTCCACTCATCAGAATATTTTGATGCTTCTTGTATAGAAATTGCTTGCATAGATGGATTTGCTCAGACATTCAGAAGCAGCTTTGGTGTTTCTTTGATTTCGAGGGAAAGGATAACCTGACGTCATTGTCTGGTTTCTGTGTTTCTCTCTTACAGAGGCGAATGCCATCATGAGCCTTCATAACACTCTGCCTTCCAGAAGAGCCCATTCTTTGACCACGGCTGGGTCTCCTAACTTGTCTGCTGGGACATCATCTCCCATCAGGCCAGTGTCCTCCCCTGTGCTGTCTTCTTCAAACAAGAGCCCGTCCAGGTGGGGCCTTAACATGATAAAACAGAAGGACCCTTCATTCAAGTTGTGTAGAAGGGCATTATCTTCCAGTGCTCTGTGGAAAGACTGTCTCTAATTTTGACTTAACAATTACACTGAAAACTGAAAAACCCCCTATTTTTAAATGCTTCTAATTTTCCTGATTTTTACTCCTGTCTTCTCGCATTACTGTAATTGCTCCTAACCTAATTATTTGACAGACCAATCCTTCAGTAGCACTAACAAAACCCAAGCTGTGATTTTCTGAAGCTGCCTTGTCGGATATAGTAACCGCTGGCCAAGGGCCGGGGGGGGGGTGGGGAGGGGGGATGGCTCTTTAAATTCGATTTTAAATCTATAAAAATTAAATAAAATTTAAAATTCAGTTCCTCAGCCACACTATGCCCATTAAAAGTGTTCTTAGCTACAAGTGGCTAGTGGCTACTATACTGCACAATGCAGAAAGAGAACATTTCTATCATGCAAAAAATTCTATTGGATAGCACTGTTCTAACTGAGGAATAAAGTAAGTTTTAACATAAGCCACTTTACCCTTTGCTGTTAGGTAAAATATATTTAATACTCTTCTCATATATAAGACAAGATACACCTGTCTGGAGAAATGAATGTATTAGGTGTGTTAAGGTATAATTCTAAAGCTGGTGTTACAGTAAATTATTTTATAAGGTCCATGCGAAGTACAGATTTGAAACAACATCTACCCTCTCAGATGAAATAATATGAAGAAAGCAAAACAAAGGAATTAGAATGCCATACCTTCTCCCTCAACCCCCCAAAAAGTTTAAGAAATGCAGAGGTTCCAGACAGAACCAAGATAAAACAGGCACTCTTTACTTTATTGAACAGAGGAGTGGTAGGAGGAAATGGGTCTGTGCAGACACTGGCTTTGGAAACGTTAATTACACACTCACACATGCACATACGCACACACACACACACTTTCTCTCTCTCAAGAGAGAGATTCTCTGATAAGAATCCCACAGTAAATCATCTTTTACAGGGAAGTCTTCTTTCACAATGTGAATAATGAACATAATTTAGGCTCTATACATTCAGATGTCTACACTTGGTGAAACTGAGTCAAAGGTACATGGGAATTCTTTGTACCATCCTGCAACTTTTCAGCAAGTTTAGGTTTGTAACAAAATGAAAAGCTACAAAGAATCAGAACTCTTTATATTTCAGCCTCTACAGTATCCTGGGTAAATAAAATACCCAGAGAGAATTTGGATGAAGTGGCTTTCCCTTTATTTCAACTACTCAGGAACAGGAATGGGAAGGACAGAGTAAGGGAGGAAAATCTTTTTAAAGAGGTAGGACTAACATGCCAGATGCAAGATCATCGGGCCCTCCCGCAAGAGGACAGGGGTCAGTGCCCACCAAGTAAGCTAAAACCAGAAGATAAGACAAGGCAAGGAAAGAAAAATTAGCCCAAATGCTGTTCAAGGAGAAAGCAAGGCTGAGCCGTAGAAGGGGAGAGAGTGGACAGTTCCCCAAAGTCTAAGGGAGAAGGGTTCCTGCAGAGAGTGGCTGACCCAGAACAAGAAGGGAGGAACACAGGGAACATACTTGCTTAAATGCAAATGATAAGTAACTTTGTCAGACCTTTTTCCTCTTCCTGAACCTCCACCCTTTGCTTCCAACACCACGTTGGGGATCAACAGCCCATGCCTACAAACAACTACAAATCCATCCTTTGTAATACTCTTCCATGTACAGAGGTGACTTCCAGATATCAACACAAAATAATTTTCCACAAATAAACACTATTAGCAAGATTCAGTATAAACTGGCTGTTCATTACAATGGCCTCTATACTTTCTTATATATTTGAAACATTTCAAAAGTAAATAAATAAATAAAGCCCAAAAAACAAAAATGAGAAAAAAAAAAAAAAAGAAAGAAAGATCCTGTTTATTGATTTGACTAAAAACCAATCAAAACATTTGTTATACTATCCTGTCAGGGAACCAGTATAGAAAATAATAGTGTTGTGAAACAGCTAGGCTGAGTTTTGACCGAGTGGACTGATACTTTTATACTGCATATACTGCATATACTGCAGGTGCAGATATGTTCTAGGCAGAATTGGCTTCTTTCCATTCTTAATATTTTTGTGACTCACATTTTCCATTAGTATTAAAAGCCCTTCCTGGTTTTCATCTAATAACTGGTTAAGAAAGGGAAAAGAGAAGACATTGATACGTTCGGGACTTTCTTCCTAAACATGTTTCTGTAATTTAGAATATGGGAAAGAACGTGCAGATTTTCCCACAGGTTGCGCTTTTGAAAAAGCATAGGTACGTTTGAAAAAAAAAAAAGATGACTTTTCTTCAGAAACACTGAGTTCAAGTTGTGTCCTCCCACTGACCTGTGATTTCAAAAAAGAGCTGTTTTGGCTAGCGGAAGGATATTAAGCCTAGCCTTGTGCCTTATTCCGTAGCCCATAAGCGTGAAGTGGTTTTGCTGCGTCGTGTGTCTCACTCACTCTGACACGATGTAGATCAATTCTGAGAGAAATGACGAGAGAGTCCGGAAGAGAGCCTCCGTCTTAAGTGACTTGCGGGCCACCTTTGCGCCGGCGTTGCTCCCCAGGGGGCGCCGCGCCGGGTTGCCTGTTAAGGCCGTGTCTTTGTTGCAGTGCTCGGAGCAGCTGCAGCGGGCACGGGAGGATCAAAGGAGGAATGAAGGGTTTTCAGAGCTTCATGGTTTCAGACAGTAACATGAGTTTTGTTGAATTCGTTGAGCTGTTCAAATCATTCAGGTACGGCGTGCTTTCTTCTGAGGCTTTCTCAGCCCCACGCTGTTGCGGCAATACTGACCGCGAGTGTTTTCCACCCCCCGCCCAGCGTGAGGAGCCGCAAGGACCTGAAGGATCTCTTTGACATCTACGCCGTGCCCTGCAACCGAGCCGGCTCCGAGCCGGCCCCCCTCTACACCAACCTAACAATCGAGGAAAACTCCAGCGACCTTCAGCCTGATCTAGGTTTGTGCAGCCCTGTAATATTTCCCGTGGAGACCTTGCTCCCTAAAAGCGAAGGTTGGAGATCCAATCACAGCCCCTCAGCCTGTCCCACGTGGCGCGCTGGTACCTGCAGAAGGGGGGGAACACTTTGAGGATTCCTTCCACTTGTCTTAGGGATGGGCACTGTTGGCATTTTCTTTCCTTTTTTTTTTTTTAAGATTTATTTATTTATTTGAGAGAGCGAGAATGAGAGAGAGAGTACATGAGAGGGGGTAGGGTCAGAGGGAGAAGCAGACTCCCTGCTGAGCAGGGAGCCCGATGCGGGACTCGATCCCGGGACTCCAGGATCACGACCTGAGCCGAAGGCAGTCGCTTAACCAACTGAGCCACCCAGGCGCCCTGTTGGCATTTTCGACAAGGAAGTTCATCACTGTGTGAGTCTGTTTAGGCATTCCGGAATATTTAATCAACAGAGCCTTCCAGTCCTCTGACAATCAAAACCCCTCTCTCGCCCATGTCCAAATGTCCAGTAGGTGTGGGGTGCACCACCAATGTTTCCCTGCCTGCGGGCCGACAGGTGCTCAGCCCCAGGGTGGGAGTTGCCCGCCCTTTGACAAGGAGATCTTTAGTGACTTGAGCAGAGCACTCCTGCTCAACATCCAGGACACTTTTCCGAGTGTAACCTGGAATGTCTGCCTCCTGTGCCCCGCTCACCACCACCACTATGATCACCACCACTGATGCATGGTAAGCCCTTTAGTTTGCTCTTCTGATCTCTCGGGAGACTAGAAACGCAAAGAAGCGGAAACAAACTGTCCTCTTTTATACGGTAGCTTTTTTATTACTCAAAAACTTACACTGTCCTCAACTAAGACTATTAAACTTTTCAACTCTAGTCACAAAACATGCATAACTATGGATTAGTCAAGTAGTTGCACTTGTTAAAAAATTAATAGACATTATTTTTCTAGAGCAGTTTTAGGTTTACAGAAAAATGATTGGAAAGTACAGAGAATTCCCATACACAGTTCACTCCTGAACAAGGCAAGGGTTAAGGGTGCCAATCCCCCACACAGTCAGAAATCCACATGTTAACGTTTGGCTCCCCCCAAATTTAACTACTAATAGCCTGCTCTTGACCAGAAAATCCTTACTGATAACATAACGATAAGTTGATTACTCCATATTTTGTGTATATATATATATATATGTGTTATATACTATGTTCTTATAATTAAATAAGCTAGAGAAAAGAAATTATTATAAAGAAACTCATAAGGAAGATAAAATCCGTTTACAGTATTATACTGTGTTTATCAAAAAGATCTGCCTACAAGTGGATCCACACAGTTCAAACCTGTGTTGTTCAAGGGTCCACCGTACCCTCCCCACACATGCATACACCGTTTTTCCTATTATTAATATCTTGCATTATTAGCATAGTATATTTGTGACAGTTGAGCTGATATTGATATATTATTATTAACTGAAGTCCATAGTTTAGTGTTCACTGTTTGTATTGTACATGCTATGGGTTTTGACAAAAGTATAATGATCTGTAGCTACCATTACAGTGTCATACAAAATAGTTCTGAGGTCTTAAAAAATCCCCTGTTCTCTGCCTGGTCATTCTTCCCACCTTACCTCTGAACCTCTTTTTACCGTCTCCATAGTTTTGTCTTTTCCAGAATGTCTTATCGTTGGAATCATACAGTTCGTATGTAGTCTTTTCAGATTGGCTTCTTTCTCTTAGCAAGGTGTATTCAAGGTTCCCCTTTGTTTTTTCATTGCTCGATAGCTCATTTCTTTTTATCATTGAATAATACTCTATCGCGTGGATGTATCACCATTTGTTTATCCGTACACCTTTTGAAGAACATCTTGGTTGCTTCCAATTTTTAGCAGTTATGAATAAAGATGCTATAAACATTTGTGTGCAAGTTTTGTGTGGACCTAAGTTTTCAACTCCTTTTGGTAAACACCTGGGAAGGCAGTTGCTGGATCGTATGAGAAAGCCCATCTTTAGCCCTGTAAGAAACTGCCAGCTTCTCTTCCAAAGTGGCAAGCATTAAAATGGCCATACCAAAAGTGGTGCCAATGTGGGACACCTGGAGCATGGCTGGTGGAGGTAAGAGTTGGGCAGTTTCTTACAAAATTTCATATACTCTTGGGGCGCCTGGGTGGCTCAGTTGTTAAGCGCCTGCCTTCGGCTCAGGTCATGATTCCAGGGTCCTGGGATTGAGCCCCGCATCGGGCTCCCTGCTCGGCAGGAAGCCTGCTTCTCCCTCTCCCACTCCCCCTGCTTGTGTTCCCTCTCTCGCTGTGTCTCTCTCTGTCAAATAAATAAATAAAATCTTAAAAAAAAAAATTTCATATACTCTTACTTGCCAATCCAGCAATTATACTCCTTGATATTTACCCAAATAAGCTGAAAACTTATTTTCACACCGAAACCTGCACACCAATGTTAATTATACTTGTAAAGTACAAAACAACTATAATTTTAAGAGTTCATCTTCACTGTCTGTAAAAGTAAAAATAAAGTTATTCTCAATTTTAGTATATGTGCTGCCGAAGCGAGCACAAACCAGAGTTCAAATTCAGCCTGAAGTCCCCAACTGAATGCACAGTTAGTTCTCTTTTAATACCCTGAGCTCATGGGCTTTCAAGATCACTGACCTAGTTCCCTCTTAGCTTATTTTATTGATTGATTGATTCATTTTTTGTTTCCTCAACTATGTGAAGCCAGGAATAAGCACTGAATTTGATGGCTTGTGTAGACAGATGAGTGAAGAGACTAATTCCACACACCATTATCTCCAAAATGAACTTTATGAAAGATTCTGGCTAGCTTGCCCATGTTCTGTGGGTGCTTCTATTTCAGATTTGTTGACCAGAAATGTCTCGGACTTGGGGTTGTTCATTAAGAGTAAACAGCAGCTGTCCGACAACCAGAGGCAGATATCTGATGCCATTGCGGCTGCAAGTATTGTGACAAATGGCACTGGGGTTGAGAGCACGTCTCTGGGCATCTTTGGGGTTGGCATCCTCCAGCTCAATGACTTCCTCGTCAACTGCCAGGGAGAACACTGCACGTACGATGAAATCCTCAGCATCATCCAGGTATGTACTCATTTCATATGCACGTATGTATAAAGCCTCTGACTGTTCTAATTATTTTCTGCTAACCATACTGTTTCTATACTTTTTTCCAGAGCCTTTAAGTCTGGGGCAGAAACGGAAGGGTTTCATTAAATACCGAGAGATGCATTCTTATTTACCATACAAATAACATAGATTGCAAGCCTTCTCTTGGTGACTATTATAAGGGATCAGTACATGATTCCTTCTTGTTGTTCTAGCACACGTAATAAAATGAGTATCCTGGGTTTTCAACCTCTTTGATCATTTAGCAAATATTTATCAGCTCCTCCTACGGGCCAGGTTCTTTCCAGGACCTGGGATATAGTAGTAAATAAGATCGCGCTCTGGCCTTCACCTAGTGGGTGAGGCAGACAATAAATAAAGATAGAATGTAATTTCAGGTATTGATGGATTCTGAAAAACTCAAGCAGAGTAAGGGGATGTAGTGATGCAGGAGGCTGAGAGGAGTAAGCACAGGCCACCCTGAGGAGGTGACAATGGGGCTGAGCCCTGAATCAAGAAGCCGCGTGAAGGTCTGAGGAAAGAGCATTCCAGGCAGGGAGTAGCGAGCTCAAAGACCGAAGCGGGAGCAAGACAATGAAAAGGCTGGTGGGATAGGAGCCCCATGAACCAGAGGCACAATGGTAGACATGATTCCAGACAGGTGGGCAGGGGCCAAGTCATCTGGGTATTTTAGGCCATGGTAAGGAATTTGACATGGAAAGCTATTGGAAATTTTTGAGCAGGGTAGTAACAGGATTTGATTTATGTATTCAGGAAGTCATTCTGTCCCCATTGGGAAGTAAGCTGTGCTGGGAATGAAGTAGAAGCAGAAAGACCGGGTAGGAAGCTATCCCAGTAGCCAGGCAAGATATGATGATGGCTTCCTCCAGAGGGTGTCAGGAGATGGGCTAGGACACTCATTCAGGCCACACCACATACATTAGGATCAGTCTGGGTTTTCAACCTCCCTTGTAAGCCGACTGGGCATCAGTGGATTCGCTGCCCAGCAGTTGATCACTGGAAATGCTAACGATATAAGATTATGATCCCATGGTCCGGCGCTCACTCTACTACTATTGTGTGGGAGCACCATACTGAGTACTCCCTCTGACTCGTCTCATTTCGCCTCTCCCCAGCTCTGTGGTAGCTGCTTATCCCCATGTTCACCTGGAACATGCCAATAACCATTTGTTTTCATATGAATCAGCCTTATCCTTTTCCCTCGCTCTCCCTTTTTCTCTTAAATAAATACGCTTCGTATAATAAACGCACATATAATAAATGTTTTCTTTGGGACTAAAACACTGCCTCTTACCACTGCATAACGAAATTAGTTCAAATATTTGGTTTAGATGTTTCCTGATGAAAACAGAACACCTTTAAAAAATGATACGGTGGTTTTTTTCCCCTTAGTTTCCTTTACCTAAATAACACTCTTTTTGTGTCCCTTGCAGAAGTTCGAGCCTAGCGTTAGTATGTGTCATCAGGGGTTACTGTCATTTGAGGGATTTGCAAGGTAACTTTTAAAGTCTCTTTTGCCCATCATTTGAGAGTAACTCTTTTCCCTATGCAGGCCTAAGAAAATGTGTTTCCTCTAGGTTTCTGATGGATAAAGATAATTTTGCCTCCAAAAATGATGAGTCACAGGAAAACATTAAAGACTTGCAGCTGCCCCTCTCCTACTATTACATTGAATCTTCTCACAATACCTACCTCACAGGCCACCAGCTCAAAGGAGAGTCCTCAGTGGAACTCTACAGTCAGGTACAGAACTCCACATGGCATGTGATTTCCATTAAATCTTACTGATGTAACCCTTAAAGTCGCAAAACCCTGATCCCCGACTCCTTTGAAGACTTTACCAGCTATTACATGTGAAATGTGAGGAAACATGATGTGTGGGAAAACGGCCTATACGTACAGTTGTTTTCTTCTTTTTGTTTTCTTTCTCCCTCCTATCTATACTTAACCCTTATACTAGGCAAAAAAAAAAAAAGGTATTTGTTTGGACTCATAGCTTTTAAATCCTACTTTGTCTGACCTACTCCTACTAAAATTAGATTTTCCCATGGGAAAATCAATCGTTTCACTAAATGCTAAATAAATCAATATATTATAGTGGGAAAGCATAATAGAAAATGCAACAGAATTTCTATGAAGTTAATCTCAAAGTTTTGTTTATTTTCATTTGCAATTTGTTAGACAATCAGTCCATCCCTACGGTAACCAACTTATGGAACGAAAATTTACAAAGACTGTAGGCACTGTCCCTACACACTTAAATTCGTGCAAATGTTCTTGGAAACTCCTAAGGGTCTCTGGACTAGAAAAGGCATATCCTTTTGACCTTAACACCAACTCTCAATGATCTGCATGTCAGTTGCCTCTGTTATATCTTCTGCAAATTTCTCATCTATTCTGCCTGTTTTCTGACCTCCTGCAAGAAGAGTTAATCAGGAAGAAAAGCGAGGCTAGGCCCAGGGAATACAAGTGTGTGGTTGGGAAGGGTGGGGTAGGGAGGATGTTCACGTATGAGAATTATCGTTTACACAAACCCAGCAGAGTTGAGGTTCCTTTGTTCTCCACATCAGTCCAGATATTCCTCAAGCGTGGGTCAAACTTCTGTCCCAAAGCTTATCTGGTATGGAATTTGTATTTTAAACTCTAAATTCTGAAGGACTTTTATTGTGAAATGAAGATATGTCCTTAGAGTAGTGATTTTCAAAATAAAAGTTCTATCGGGGGACCTCAGCAGGGGACATTGAGAGGAGCAAGCAGCAGAGTAGGAGGGTAGGAGGGCCCCACCCCTGCCCCCACTGTAGCTAATGTCCTGTTCTTCTTGTGTGCTTTACATATGACCCTCCATTTGCACAGAGAATTCCAGGGTTAAAAAGGAGTTTGAAATCCATTGTTCTAGTTCTAGGGGAAAGAAATGAAGTGTGTGTGTGTGTGTGTGTGTGTATGCATGCATGTGCACGTGCGTGTGTGTGTGCAGTGTGTCTGAGTGTTTCTCCCAGGAAAATGGGCAGGGGCCAATGTCCTAGCTTTAATTCCTACCTCACTTCCCTATTTGACCTCCAAGAGGTTTTTTTAACTCCTTAATATTACACCCCGAGTAGAGATTGTCACAGCCTTTGAATGAGGCACAAGAACCCCTCACATAGACTCACAGACGTGGTTACCCAGTGTGAAGATCCCTTGTAGCTTATTTCTTACCAGTCTCTGCTTTCCCTCAGCCCTGCTAGTTACCTCCTCACCTTCCTCCACGGGACAAACCGGGAGTGAGGGAAAACCCTGTTCTCACCTGGAATTTCCAGCCCTGGTTTTCTTCTTCTAGCCCTGTGTGGAGGTCCTAATGTCATGCAGACTTTGGAAAGCCCTGTAGTCTTTTCATGCTGAAAAACCATCTCCTGTGCTGCCAGTCAGTGAGCGAGCGTTCTCCCCAGTGTGGCTCACCACGGAGATGAAGCAGCCTCCAGCTCCTGCTGTCATTCGACACCACAATCCTCAACCCAGAGCAACATACCTCTAGATACTGTAGCTGCTGGAAGAAGCTCTTAGCCTCGGGAGTTTAGGCCCCAGAATCGGTTCCACACGGGCCATCGGTCACCTGGGAAGACTGGGTGCTACATGCCATGCAATGGGAAGAATCTAGCAAGGACCTCATAAAAAAGATTAAAATAAGAGGGATTCCACTGAGTTTTGTTGCAGTAACTCTAGCGGCCACTCACCCACAGTATTGGATTGCTGTTGCCTGGAAATAGTTATATGGAGTTTTAAATCAGTGAGTTGGCGCATTCACAGATACATCCGCCTTTTGGTTCGCTTTACCCTTCCAATACATGGAAATCTTTTAAGATAGTTCACAAAGAGAGTCTATGAGGAAGAGGTTGCTGCATGGAAATATTACAGAGCTGCAACCCGAGCACATATTCCAGGAGCTCTGCATTCGGCTCCCCACCCAGGGGAGCAAATAGGTATCATCTTACCTAATTCAGCAATGGAGCACTTTACTGAAGAGGTTGTGAGACAGGGGACACGTGTGTTGTGATTGATCCCTGATGACTGCTGTGGGTATGGCAGAGGGGAGTTTAGGAATTATTTGCCTCTGTTCTACGACTAGAAAGCAAGACAAATCCTTGATGACTGCTTGCTTCTACTCTCCTGCCATGCTCTATGTTCACAGGAAAGGCATTAGCCAGTGGCAGAATTTGGGTCTAAATGGAGGAGATTTTATTCTGATTGGAGTCATACAAATGTTTAGCCAGTTCATTAAGGAATTGGTGGCCTTATTTGCTTTGGCCTGCAACCTCATCCCCTTCACCTCCACTCACATTTGCCCAGGTAGAGCACTAGCCTCACTCTCTCATTTCAGCATGTACCCTGTGTATGTCCCTTGAGGGACAAAAGTTGCTGGGAAAATAGTCATATGGTTTTGCTATCAAATTTACCTTCCAGGGATGCCTGGGTGGCTCAGTTGGTTAAGTGCCTGCCTTTGGCTCAGGTCATAATCCCAGAGTCGTGGGATCAAGTCCCACATCTGGCTTCCTGCTTAGAAGGGAGTCTGCTTCTCCCTCTGTCTGCTCTGCCTGCCTCTCCCCCTGCTTGTGCTCTTCCCCCGCCCCCCGCCCTCTGACAAATAAATAAAATCTTTAAAATTTTTTTTTTTTTACCTTCCAATAGTATTCAGCTCTGGTAAAAAAAATTCTTTCCACCATAATTTGTTCTCCCCCCTAATTCATTGTGCCATTTGGCCAAAATGCACACTTTATTTTAGATCTTATTCCCTTCTGCTTTAGCCCTAATCATGAACACTGATATGTAGAAGCATTTGTGGGTTTAATTTGAGGCTCTGTGTCCATTTGCTCATCTGGGGTGAATCCATTCCTTGATCATACAGGTCCTCCTGCAAGGCTGCAGGAGTGTGGAGTTGGACTGCTGGGACGGAGATGATGGGATGCCCATCATCTACCATGGACACACACTGACAACCAAGATCCCCTTCAAGGTAATGCTTCACATGTTCCTTAAATCAGATCACAGAGTCATTGTCTTCATCAGTCCTTTACATGAGTGACTCTTCCAAATTATACCTTAGGTTGGGGGTTCTCATCCTGAGCCTATCTACTTCCCAAAATTGTGTGGGATGTGCACATGTTCATTTTTCTGGGAGTTGATATAGAACTCTCATTAGAGTGTCATTCACCAGAGTTTAATAACCATTACCTTAAATGAGTTATCTTGTAATAATATTGTTGCAATTTTTACATCATAAGATGATATACAAAAGGCAGGGGCTTTTTTTCCTGCTACAGGAATTAGAAGTCATTTATCCTGGTGTCCCGCTGACAAAGACCAACATCATGTGTTAGAAGATGATTAAATAATTAATATTATGAAATGAGAATTGGTTCACCAGGGAAAGTCAGTCACCCAGAAAGACTAGTCTCATTGGATTATTGTTTCAAATTCTAAATAGTTTATTAGTTCATTGTGCAGTTACTATCCTCATTCAGAGTGGTTTTGGCTGTGTAAAATCACTTTTCTCTGAACTGTGGCTAGGCTGGGATAGAATACTATTATTTCTGTCTTATATGCAGAGAGGATAGCTAAAATGCATTTTCTCTTTAGCTCATTCTCCTATTCATCTCTCTTAAAACTTTTGTACTCTATATTGAGAGAATGAGGATTTGAGAACTGTGTTTACATGCACACATAAATATATGTATATGTCTTATTGCCTCACGTAGATTGATTATAAACTCCTTGAAAGCAGGAAAATATCTTAAGCCTCATTATTTTTTATGTTGTAACAACACAGGCCTTTTACCTAAAATGTTGTCAGTATATATACTGATTTGTTAAATTTGGCACTCTAATAGCTGTTCCTTATAAAGTATGCGAACAAAACTCAATATGAACAGTTTAATGTGTTTATAGAAAACAGCCTATCATCGTGCTTAATTTGAAAATACATTTGAAAAGATAAAAACCATTTTGGCCAGAATCTTCTGCATACAACAATTTAGGTGCTTTCTGTGGCTGTAAGTACTTCTTCTGACACCCTGGACAGACATCTGGACTCTAATGAGCTGCTCTGGCTCTCACAGGAAGTGGTAGAAGCCATCGACCGCAGTGCCTTCATCAACTCTGACCTGCCCATCATCATATCAATTGAGAACCACTGCTCATTGCCTCAGCAACGAAAAATGGCAGAAATTTTCAAGGTAAGCTATTATAGCTAAGAGTTAGGATGGTATCTTAGCCTTTGTCTTGTCACTGTTGCTTTTACATGGAGCCACCATGGACCACATCACAGGGGACCTCAGCCACGAGGCACATACAGTTAGGGTCCCTCAGACCCCAGAAATGAGGGTGCCCTGGGAGCTTGGGCTCCCTTTTGAATGGTCCACCTTTTCAGCTGAAGTGATGAAACATTGTTTTGTGGTCTCCTGACCATTTCCAGAAAGCCTAAGAGATAAGGAGAGAACAATTCTCCAGTGCTTCTGGCACCACAAATCAGTGATGACACCTGTCAGTTGTATGTGGAAAGCTGAAAATACCTCAGGGCAAATCAAATTTTCTTGTGGCTGACACTACAGATATGGGGATCCATGTTGGCAAAGAGCTTAGACTGGCCAGAACAGTTGCTATGTTAACACTTCCTTATACAGGCAAACTATAATGCAGACAGATTTAGGATCAAATATTCCATTATATTTCCCCCTTCCTCCACTGATTGAGGCACTTAATGGAAATATGGCTCTCAGGGGGAGAGAGGGGCATAGTCAAAGGAAAATGTCCCCAAATACTTACGCCAACAAAACTAATCAGCTTTTCATATTGCCTTTCTTTTGCCATCATTTAGAATTATGGTCTCAACTTTTTGGACTGTATACTCCATCAGTAAAATACTGTAGTATGTATTCCTATTGTATGTTTATTGTCTTATTCATACATTATATACATATCCTACTTATTAGCATATTTTATACCTTAATTAAAACATGCAAAAATAGACTGGGAAAGGGAATTACAGAGAAAGGGTCAAGTATAGTTCTTATACTATTATTTGTTAATGGTACAAAATCCCTTTTTGTGCTCATAAAAATTTTTAACAGTAAATGTATTATTTATTTATTATCTAAGTTTTTAGTGGGAGTAATGTGATTGAAAAATTTTTGAAATTTTTTTATTTCCTTTTTTTATGTTCAGTTAGCCAACATACAGTACATTATTAGTTTTTGATGTAGTGTTCAATGATTCATTAATTGCATATAACACCCAGTGCTGAAATTTTTATTAGCGACATGTATGTCTAGCTTTAGGTTTAGTTTATTATTTCAGTGTTTGATTTGAACGGCTATAGTCGCTGATAAAGACACCTTACAGAGAAACATGTAGGAGATGGAAAGGGGGTGTCATTAGCTGCTCTTGTCAAATCATAGCACTAATTTCTCAATTCCATTAATGAGGCTAAGGTACATTAAACACTATTAAACTTCCTTTTTTTATTAAAAAATTACTGAAGATAGAAAATGTCATATTTTCCACCCTCACCCCAATGGATCGTCTTGTTCCTACTCCCACCACCCACCTCCTTGAGGGATACACATTCCCCTTTGGAGGCCAATGCTCAGAAAATCTTTGTGAGAAGGGTATGGGCAGTTCTTTACACTAAATGGTGACAGATTCTCCCCATTACCTTTCATCTTTGTCACCACTCCCTAGCTACTTCAAGGTTTCTATCCTTTTGGCTTCTTACCCACATCTGGAATGGATCATATTCTACAAACCACAGCCTCTAACCGAATCTCCTTTTCTTCTTTAGTCTATCAGACCCTAGAGTATTTTCCTAAACAGAGCTGTCCCCACCTGGAGAATGGCCTAGATCACTCCTCCTGACCTTCTAACCACCTCCCTTCCTTCCAGTAAGAGAGTGTTGGCAGGGAGGAGGGACACCACTTCTTTCCTACTTTCTCTACCTAAGATTTGTAGAACCTTTCAACTGAGCTGAAATATCTAGTTGAATAATTCAAGCGTAGGTAAAAGACACTGATTGTGTGTTTTCCTTTATTCTTTGTAGACTGTGTTTGGAGAAAAACTGGTGGCTAAATTCCTGTTTGAGAGCGATTTCTCAGATGATCCAATGCTTCCCTCACCTGACCAACTTAGGAGGAAAGTGCTTCTTAAAAATAAGAAGCTAAAAGCCCACCAGACACCAGTGGATATCCTAAAGCAAAAGGTATTCTCCTCTCATTATAGAGGCTCTGGGTAAGCAGTGTGCCCAGGACTAAGAAATCAGTGTTATTCTGACCTTTCAGATGACCTGCAGGGTAACCAGTTTTTGATGATTGAGTTTCCTGGAATGATAAATTTGAGTTCTGGCTTTCCTGTTAATAGACTAATAAGAATTTTCCTCCCACTCACCTAGAATTTTATTTTATGAAATTAATTTCACATGTAGAATGCACATCGTTGTTTAATTTACTCTGAAAGAGATAAAGTGTGACTCTTGTCTCTGGACCTGGACTTCACAGCTGTCAATCCCACGGTGGTTGCTGTGGTCCCCTTTAGGTAAAGGCCCCTATAGAGAGACCTCCCTCTACACACCGTAGGGAGAGCCCCTGCAGAGAGAGCACTTGGTCAGTCAGTTTTGGAACCCCAATACCAGCAGCCCTGTGGTCCCAGCATGGAAGTTGATGTTTCACTGTGGCCTGTGGACTCCAGGGCACCCCCCAATCTGCCTCACCCACAGAGATCTACTCCCCAAGTATCCCAAACCTGCTTGTGTAGAGAGCCTTCAGCCCAAGGATCCATGAAAAAGTTTAGGTCCAGAGCTGCTGAGTTCATATGCCAGGTTGCACATATCCCACAGAATGACAGCTGCCAGAATTATTTGTCTTATTTAGGGCTTTGTCTTTATTTTTGGGCCTGAAACGCCACTTTTAAAACTTAACAACAGCCAGGGGTTGTCACACGAAGCTCGGTACACTGGTGCTGTTCCAACAGCAGGGACAGCCCAGAGCTCAACCTAGGTCATGGTCAATGGCTCTTAATTTCTGTCTGTGCCATCACCCCAAGCCTCCAGGCCCTACTCCAGTCTTGCTTCAGTGGATTCCAGAGAACAGAGAAGTCAGCAAAAGGATTCTATGAGCCCAACAAATTTAGAATCTTTGTCCAAGGTCATCAATAAAAAAATCTCAAGTCTAGTTGAGTCAAGTGTCCAGCTTGACCTAGTTGAGTAATCAATTTGTAACAATCATCAAATCTTCTAAAAGCCCTAATTTGTAGAACTCACAGGTAAGGGCCTGAGTTTAAAGTCAAGTGATATATAACATGATACTGGAGAAAGAGCATTAGGTGTGGAGCTAAAATACCAGTTTCCAGTCTCTGGCTCTCTCACAAACCAGCCATGTGACCATAGGCCAGTCAGTCTTTCTAGGCTTCCATTTCTTCATCTGTAAAATGGAAATGTTAAGGTAACTAGCTTCACAGGACCCCTCTGACACTAAAATCGCCCAGAATCTTTCCCAAAGTGAATCATGGGACCCCTGTCAGAATTGCAGACCACTCTGTAAACATTTCATTGTCCCACTTCTCAGACTCTATTTCCAGTATTTCTTGCCATTCTAGAACATTACTGCTTCCCTGAGGGGTCCTTAAAGAATGTTGTCATCTGCTGAGTAAGTACCAGGGAGTTCCCAGGTTGTCCAGCTCACCTGCAGCGGGATTCCAGGCTGCCCAAAGTCCAGGCTGAGTTAGAGAGGTTTACGTGATACCACCTAAAAATTCAGTGATTCACCAAATGCTCAGTGACTTCAGATGCCTCATGGTGGGGGAGGAAGGTGAGGTCAGAGGCTCCATCATCTTTAAACTTACCGTTCTGAGCAGAAAAACAGATATTTACAGAATATCCCCAAACCAATCCAGCCAAGAGATCCCTACTGATCAGGTTTGCCCTGAATGGAGTGGCTCAGGATTACCATGGATGCTGTAGAAGTATGGTCATCAAATTTTTTTGCTCAAATATCTCAAAAATTTTTTGAAAAACTGTATTTCTCACATGTATTTTCCCCTTTTATACATTTTTAGGTTGACATTAAAAATTTTATCACAAGTTTAAATAGTTACAAAGGATTTATTTTCAAACATATTTATTATATATAAATATAGACAACATAAATTATATACCAATATAATGTACAAAACAATCCTCATTGTCAAAGATATCAGCCCAGTCAGCCAGATTATGTTTGATCAGAAAAAGTGTGACTTTATTTTTTTTAATTCAAATAAACATTCACCCCTATGATAACCATCTCACTTTTGAATAGTAATTCTAAGATGGATGGATGGACAGACAAAAGGAAGGAAAGGGAGGGAAGATAGAAAGAGACAGAGACAGGGATGGATGGATAGATAGATAGGCAGACAGACAGACAGACAGACAGACAGAGACAGATAAAGGCATGGAGCCTTGAATGTGTTTGTTGCCTGGGTGAAATAAAATGCTCCGGTCTTTAGTTTTTCAAGACACTCAGGAGCTCTGCATTCTCAAATGACCGTTTGCTACCTTGGGTGTTTTTCACCTCACCTCATGTATCACAGATTTTTTCCCCCCTTTGGTAAGTGAGAGTTACACTTTTCTTTTGTTAAACAGGAGAAGAGCAATCATGGCAAGAGTGTGGGGAAGGGAGAACCAGCCAACCATACTCTTGTTCGCAGGCAGTCCTATTTTTTAAAGAGTACACATAGAGCTTGAAAATCTTGAATCTAGAAATTGATTCCTTTAAAAATAAATTAAGCTGCACATCCCTAGAAGTCATGTGTGTACCCCGGAGGTACACAGTTTGAAGATCGCACACAGCTCTTGGCCAAGAGTTGCAAAACCAGCCACTTTGGGGGTCAAGCAGAAACATAAATATGAGGGGCCAGCTCGTTGTATGCCAGCTGGAAGCAGTCAGGATGGGAGTGGAGCTTGCATGCCCTCATAAATGAATAGTTCTAATTACATTCTTTTTAAAACACTGCGCCAGCCACACCAGCCTAGTCTGGAGGGGAAGTCAGCCCTGAGGGCCACCAGTTTGAGCCCTCGGCTAGGTTTACCTGTGTGTAGGTCTGGACTCTCACAGCTGCTCCAGAAAGCCCGGCATTTGTTTGGGTTCCAGAAACCACAAGATCTATGCTGATGGGCTTTTGTTAGGAAGTCATGTAGCTTAAAGAGTAGCATGTGTTCCCCGGCCCTCCGCAACGGCTGCGTCAGTAACTGACTGCCCGGGACGGGGTGCTTTTTCTTCAACACTGTCCCTCCCTGCTGTTTTCTTTCCTCAGCAACTACTGCCCGCTCCTGACTGCCAAGCAGACCCAGCTGCCCTGCGCATACCTCTGTGGTCCTCTAGATGCGGTGGGATCTTGTAGCCGTTGCCTCTCCCGTTCTTTGTTACTTATGCAGCCTCCAGTTCACAAATGAATGCATCGTGCTATTTGAGAAGTCTTTATGCTGAGCCCAAATCTTGCTTCCCGTTCCTCCTACTCCTTGGCACTCCTTCCTCCCTTTGCAGCTGCACAGACTGATTCCATATCTAGAGAGCTAGCATGTGTCTCCCACCGGCTTTTCTCTTCTCCAAACTAAACAGTCTTGTGGTATCAACTGTTTCTCACAGGATATGGCTGCTCAGACTCTTTACTTCCCACTAAGAATGTTTAGGATATTCTTAAATTTGTGGATGTTCTTGAATTTGTCGATCTTAAGATGTGATTTCCAGAACAAGTCAATACTCCAGATAGGGATCTGACAGCACAAGGAGGGCAGTGAAACCATCGCCGCTCTTAACTTGGACTTTATACCTCAGTTAATGCAGCCTGGGACTGTTCTCACTTTTAAAATTCTTCAGTGCACACTGGGCTCCTGTTGAGTTTGTGCAAAACAAAAAGAGTTCAGTTATTTTCACAGGGACTGCTCTTTGGTTAGTCTCCCCATGTCTTCAGGTTTTTACAGTTAATTTTCAACTTTCATGGGCAGGAGCCTCACATTTATCTTGGTTACATTTGCTCTTCTTGGTTTTGGTATGTCATTGCAGCCTAAAAGGTTCTTTGTGAAAGAAGTCAAAACTTCTGATGTCCAGTGTATTTATTAGCAGTTTTTCAAATAGTGCCTTAATCCTTAAAGTTGCCCTTGAGCCAGATGAGCAAGCAGGGGGCCCAGCCTGTGGTCCTTCTTGCAGATCCTTCCTGGAGTTTAGATGATTATCACTCCTGTCTAGTGCTCTCCTCTCCTGCAGCCCACATTTCCCCAGAATCTGTTTCAGCTTCTTTATTTATAGACTAGAAAACTGAGGCCCAGCCATTTATGTGACTTTCTCAAAGCCATCCAGCTCAGAGTAGCAGAACGAGGATTCAGATTCAGGTCTTTAGGAAAGACTCTTTCAAATGTAATATAGAAGTCAGAATACAGGGCGCCTGGGTGGCTCAGTCAGTTAAGCATCCAACTCTTGGTTTCAGCTCAGGTCATGTTCTCAGGGTCATGAGATCTAGCCATGCTTCGGACTCTATGCTTAGTGTGGAGTCTGCTTGTCCCACTCCCTCTGCTCCTTCCCCCGCTCACACACACACGCTCTCTCTCAAATAAATAAAATCTTTTTTTTAAAAAGTCAGAATACATTGATAATCACTGGAACACTATTAAAAACATAGATTCTTAGGTGCCAAATCTGCCCAACTTAATCAGAATTTCCACAAGGAAAGCTGGGTAATCTGTTTATTTAAAAATAATTCTTATCGTCCTGGAAGTTTGGAAACATTCCTTATCTGTTATTTCCCAAAAAGTGAGTTACCTTACCCAAAAAGTCTAAAGAGTTTTGTGTTCTGGAGATGTGTTCTTAGTAAACCGATGCTAACTCTTGCTAATCACATCTTTATTTTCTGTGTTCTTCACCAACTAATTAATAACCCATTCTGAGATTTTGTTGGCTATCACCTTGACACTCCCCTCTATATAATTTCCACAATCTAGCTCTTCCTCCTTTTGGAAAAATGGGACAGTATAATCTCACTTCTAGTTTTTTAAGACCACTTCCAGCCTCCCATGATCTCCCAGGGAGTACTGACAGTCATACATGCAAGGTCTTTCAGTCGCCTGGCAGATTGAGTCTAGCCCTGGTGATCTGAGCTCACACAAGGCTGGGTGAGTGAGTGCCTAGAGCTCCAGTATGTTCAAACCCAATCCCTGACTTACCTGGGTCATTGCCATACCAGAAACTTACCCTCAGCTAGGGTGGACTGACTCAGAGCCAGGGGGATTTCTGGAGACTTCTGTCTGCCTCAGACTCATGCTGAGGCTCTTAGTGAGTCTCCCTAACTATACCCCATCAGATCTCTAGTTTTCTGACATTGGTCTCCAGCACTCCAACCTGGTAGACTCAAACAGTGCACATTAGATGACAGGGACTATGCGAGGGGCCAGTGGAACAGAGTAAAGTAAGACATGGCCCCAACTAGACCCATCTGAGCCAGTCCCCTCATCTGACCTCTAGCCCCAACCCCTCAACCTATGTCTGAATTGCTTTTATTCAAGGGCCAGGATCTTGTATTTTTGCCTCAGAGTAAGTAGGATATTGTACAGAATAAGGATGTCAGCTCCTGGTTATCCTTTTGGCCACCTCTCCATACTTCTGCATTGGTAGAAGCGTTTGGGAGTTTGAAGGACCTTGGCATGCTGCTTTCTGACATTGACAGTCCCCAGATCTTTGCATGGCACCTCTCCCATCATACGGTTCTCACGCTTCTCTGCCAGTGGACCTACCAGGCTCTTTGCATCACCATTCCCAGCCCTTGGCTCTACCTTGAATGCTGGCTGCATCAAGGCCCTTCTCTTATCCGTGACAAATAGACTTGCTTTTGTGGCTCCCTTGTGCCTAGAGCACATTACCCAAAGTTTTGAAGAACACTAATCCTATGAGACATGCTGAGAAAAGGGGTGGGGGAGGGAAAAAATCCCTGGTTAAAAAAGCGTGGGAAGGGGCGCCTGGGTGGCTCAGTTGGTTAAGCGACTGCCTTCGGCTCAGGTCATGATCCTGGAGTCCCGGGATCGAGTCCCACATCGGGCTCCCTGCTCGTCAGGGAGTCTGCTTCTCCCTCTGGCCCTCCCCCCTCTCATGTGCTCTCTCTCATTCTCTCTCTCTCAAATAAATAAATAAAATCTTAAAAAAAAAAAAAAAAGCGTGGGAAATGCTGCACTGGAGAGCTTTGAAGAATCACAATGCCCTTTAGCATATTAAATGAAGGCTATGTGATACCCTGTAGCAGGACTGCTTCAGTTTAAGTGCTGTTCCCAACCTTCCATTGTGTCTTGTGGTTACTGTAATATAGGTCAGTTTTCACCTACCAGCTATTAACACCCATGGAGCTCGTGTTCCATAAAACCCACTTTGAGAAATCCCAGCCTAAACAGTGTTCAGTTGTCTCGAATGGACTGTATTGTAAAATATTTTATGTCGATATAGACAGAGCCTAAATTGTGTCTTCCTTATGTATACATTTTTATTATAAAAGGAATATAACCACGTCTCAGAAAATTTAGGGAAGAGAGAATTATTTTAAAACATCCATAATTCCGATGCCAAATACAACCTGTATCACAGGGGTTCTTAACCTTGGTGATATATCCACGGAGAGAATTCAGGGGTCCATGAGTGTAGATGGAAAAAAAAATTGCATCTCCGTTTTTACTAACCTCTAGCTAAAATTTAGCATTTCCTCTGGTAATAAACATAGGGAACAAACCACAGTAACACTGGCAGTACTTGGGTCTTCATCAGCAATAGAAATTATATTTTTTTCTGTTACATTACAGTTGTTGCTAAATCTCCAAGAATTATTTATGCTCATCACTATTTCAAAAATGTTACTTGACCTACCCTTATACATTTTTGTCTGTGTTAATAAAGAAACATATATTCCAATAGCACCCCAGTTTGTTTTTTTAATATTTGATAACTGTATTCAACATTTTTTATAATCTTTTCTCCTTTGTTTCATGCATTTAAAATGTCGGGGTCCTTGGGTGGCTCAGTCAGTTAAGTGTCCAACTCTTGATCTCAGCTCAGATCTCGATCTCAGGGTCATGAGTTTAAGCCCCACATTGGGGTCCATGCTGGGTGTGGAGCTTACTTAAAAATATAAAATAAAATAATATAAAATAAAATATCATTCTGAGAAGGGATCCTACCTCACCAGACTGCTTAAGGGGTTTGTGCACAACAACATGTCAAGAATCCCTGCTGTATTATGCATGTCATTTTATATCATTATAATCATTGTAGATAGACACAGAACAAATGATATAGAATTGTGTATATATTTACATAGATACATGTATATATGTATATATTTACATGTATAATTACTTACACACACACAATTCTGTATCCTTTGTTCAATAAATATATATCACAATTATTTTTTCAAGTCTCATTTTTTTAGGCAGATACAGCATAGTTTACTGACCCCATTCTTCTATTGTTGGATTTTAAGTTTGTTTCTTGTTTTTAATT
This sequence comes from Mirounga angustirostris, assembly GCF_029215605.1. Lineage (NCBI taxonomy): Eukaryota > Metazoa > Chordata > Mammalia > Carnivora > Phocidae > Mirounga > Mirounga angustirostris. The sequence goes on from NW_026991714.1 coordinate 122,389,604, forward strand.
CATACAAGTAACTTTTCCTATATTTCTGCTTATTTCCTATGCTCAGTTCCCAGACCTATATTAACCTTGTGTCCTGTGATACCACCTCACAGTAATTCTAGTTGCGTGTAAAGACACATGATCTCCCTCGTAGCACACATCAAATTTCCAGAAGTTTCTAGCCTAGTTTGTTAATCTGATTGACGGTTCAGATAAAGTCTGTTGAAAAAACTTTATTTAAACTATTCACTCAGTCTCATTGTCCACAGGGACTCTAACCTTTTTCTCAAAGTCAAAGGCCTTTAGATATTATTTTAAGAAGAAGAAGAAAAAAAAAAAACAGTTTCTTAGCAGAGACTTACTTTTCCAAAAGTGATGGGTTAATTCACTTCTTCATCATTTGGGAGTGATGGTGGTTCTCCCAAGCACCAGGGTTTGTCCTGGAGGGCTTGGCCCAGGGAGCCTGGGTGGCTGGACATGACACACAGATTACCTGTGATTGTTGCTAAAAGCTCCTGGACTGCTCTTGTAGGGATGTCAACATTTGCCCAAGTATTGACACTGAACTTTAGGTAAATCTAGATTTTTGGTTTTTGTCTCAACTGAATCAAAATAGGTTAAGCCAGTTTTTATGACTGTGGCAAGCGTTAGGTGGTCACCTTGAGGGCTATAAATGAAATTTGAGTAGCTTAGCATCTGCGGTCTTTAATTACTGATATCTTACAGGCTCATCAGTTAGCATCCATGCAAGCTCAGGCTTATAATGGAGGGAATGCCAACCCCCCACCTGCTAATAACGAGGAAGAGGAGGATGAAGAGGATGAATATGATTATGACTATGAATCCCTGTCTGATGGTAAGAGAAATACAACCCTATGCTGTGTGCGGGGAAATGACGGGATGATTTTCTGTTGTGGTTTTTTTGTGTCTTTTTCCCCCCCCCCAAAAAAATGAGTCTGGCGCTGCACAGGCCAACAGTGCAGATTGTGGTAATCACTGTCCAAGAGTTCCTGAATCCCATTGCTTAGTGAGGAGGACCAAGCAAGGAAAGGGATTCTGTTAGCCGCTGCAGCCAACATTCAAGGAAAGAAGAGGAGGGTGTAGGAAGCAGCACAGGGGTCATTCCTGACTGGGTCTCTGAAGGAAAAGGTGGAAGTGCAGCAGAGAGACCCCATCCTCACCCTTTCAGTTTCTGACCCAGCTAATGCTCTCGCAGGAATGGTGGGGGCTGGCTAGTCTCACTCCTCACCACCTGCAGGGGGCAGCATCACAGCCCTGTGCTCTCTGCTCAGCCCTCTCCCTCCTGTTCTGTAAGGAGTATAGAAAAAACAAACAAAAAACAGCATTTCACTTCCCTTTCTCCCTGGTTCTCACGTCACTAAAACAACAAGATATTTCCATCTGGCTCCACCAGAGGGACAAAACATGGCTGATGGCTAATGGCACAATCCAAACACCACATGAATGAAGCTATCTACAGATTACAGGTGAAGAATTCCTCTTCCATGAGAATTAGATTTCACATGTGTCTCATTTGTACTAAATTGGCTACAGATTGCAAAATGTTTTCTAGGTACCATTGCTAATGGTAAGCGGTTTCATTTCAGCAACTTTTGAAAACCAATGTAATGAAAAATTGCCGAAATTTCTATTTACATAAATAACATTGCATGTGTAGAATGTATTACGTCTATGTCGGATAATTGTTTTGCTAATATGTAGATACGCCCAGGCCAGCAACCATTTACCGTTGGCATTAAGACAGCCACGCTACCCTCCTCCAAACTGCTCCTGCTGCTCATGCTCCAGGACTGCCTGCCCCCTAGTTCTGTTGAGTTCCATGAGCTTCCATCAGGACCAGCAGGTACAGCCCAGTCTCCTTTTGCCTCCCAAATACAATACTAGTCTATGTCTATTTAATATTTGTCCTCGGTAATAGCTGATTGCTTCATACCATCCACTAAAAGCCAGATTTAGGAGTGCCTGGGTAGCTCAGTCGTTAAGCGTCTGCCTTCGGCTCAGGTCATGGTCCCAGGGTCCTGGGATCGAGCCCCGCGTCGGGCTCCCTGCTCCGCGGGAAGCCTGCTTCTCCCCCTCTCCCACTCCCCCTGCTTGTGTTCTCTCTCTCTGTCAAATAAATAAATAAAATCTTTTAAATTAATAAATAAAAGCCAAATTTACTTGACCTGAAATCCCATCAGATAATGTGAGGGGCACATACTCTAACGGGAAAGTAAAGAGAGGGAAAATGAAAAGGAGTCACAATAATTTCTTGTATCCTATTCCTGAAAAGTTGTGGGAATATGAATATTCTTAAATTGACTTATTCTTTCCCATGGAACTCTATTATAATTATGATAATATTGTCTCAGAAGAACAAATTTATTCAAATAAGAAACAAAAACCACACACACTTAAGAAATCAACCAATCCAGATGTCATTTGCCCCTGTGAGAAGTTAGTTTGCTGGAAGATAAATTCACTTGCTCTCACAAATTACTCCTATATTTTTTCTGTACTTTTGAGAACAGGAAGAAGGGACTTTTCTTAATTATTATTATTATTATTATTATTACTATTATAAGAGTTTTTGATATGCAAATAACAAAATGATCAAGTATATATTTCAGGTAGGAGAGTAAAATTTAAGCCATACTCCACTGAATATCTAAGATAGTTGCATGCTTGTTTAAAGCCTGCCTGTGCTGGGATGGGGGACACATAGAAAGGGGGCCCCACTAGGTCCTGCTTCAATAAACTATGAGACGTGGGGTCAATGTCCTATCTCCACTCTAGGCCTTATGACCCTCAGATGTGTAATGAGAAGGTTCTGTTCATTGTTGGCTGGTGTTCTCCCTTCTTCTAGCACTAACACCTAAGATCTATGACAGCTGAAGGCCACTGCCCCCACATGGGTATTTCCCATTTCATTGAAGATTCCTCCGACGGGCTGATTCCCAAACAGGCCTTGTAGTTTTACCATGACTAGTTTAAGCTGGTCGTGTTGAGGCTTCCTGATGCTACTGCTAAATGCCCTGCCAATCTTCTAGTCTTGGCTGTGGTTTGTGTGGTGCCTCCCTCACCTCTGTGCAATCCCTCTACTAGCTAAGATGAGAGGGAAATGAACACCTGCCTGCTATGGATAGAGCCATTTGGAGCTTCATAGGGGGACCTCAAAGGTCTCTCAGCTTCTTGTAATGATGGGTCCCTTTGAGAAGGAGAAGGAGAAGCTGTGACCAGTCCCCTCAGAGAAATAAATGTGCGCTCAAAATTCTGCAGGAGTGTGGCTGGCCTTTGAGGCCCTCGCAGACGTGCCAGGTGAAGAGCTCATCTGCCGAATCTGGGTGGCCCAATTTATCTCTGTGACAGCTCTGGTCCTCAGTTTTCCTGTCTATAAAATGAGAGAATTAGTCTAAAGCCTCTTTGAGCTATAAAAATATGATGATTCCTAATCACAAAGCTAATTCCAGAAGATCTCAAAGAAGTTGCAAATGAGGTCCATGTGTTTCAGGAATTCCTACTCTGCCTTTTGGCCAATTTGTCCTTCATGAATATTTAATGAATTAAATTCCATTAACTAAATATAGATTAATTTTCTTCCAAACTTGCTGTTTATCTTGACTAGCTTTGAACAAGCAGTAGAGTACAGATTTGAACTCGTGACTTAATACAGACGTTCTATGACAGTGACTGTGTGATTCTAACAAATTAATCCATGTCTGGGCGCCTGGGTGGCTCAGATGGTTAAGTGACTGCCTTCCGCTCAGGTCATGATCCTGGAGTTCCGGGATCGAGTCCTGCATCGGGCTCCCTGCTCAGCGGGGAGTCTGCTTCTCCCTTTCCCACTCCCCCCTCTTGTGCTCGCTCTCTCTCTCTCTCATTCTCTCTCTCAAATAAATAAATAAAATCTTTAAAAAAAATTAATCCATGTCTGTCCATGTGACATAATGCATTACTGGGAATGTTATGACCATAACTGAAAATATGTAATGTGAATGTGGCAGCATGATTAACATTAACAATGTTTGCATTTCTTTTATTGCTAGCCCTTGCATCCCTAACAGTCAAAATATTAAATCAATAGAGGATTTCTTGTTTCATTTATCTTACAATCTAAGCTATTGTTATTTATGCTTTGCTTCATACCTTAGTTTAATTTATCTGGCTTTTTGTCTTAATTTTCCTTACTTTTATCCCCTTTCTGATTCTGTTTTTCTATAGCAGATGTCCTTACTGCTTCTCCTGCTCCTAACAGTCAGGAAGGTAAAGCCATTTGAACTGGGCATTTTAACTGCATGAATGTCGGCATTCTGTGTCCAATTTCTTAGGCCTTATTAGCATGATGAAGTCATGATACTTATTACATGAGTAAAAATGTAATAAAATGATTGATCTCATTTACTTCTTGGCAGCCTGCGTGGCCCTTATTTGGTATAAGGATATTTTGGTCTAAGCATTTATGGTCTGATGAGAGCATGAACCTTGAGTGAGAAATGAGAGCTTTCTTATTTTTCATTTTAAAAGAGCATAACTGTGCTGTACCTCTAACACCTTTAAAGTCATTTTGAATAGAAATACCAAATCAAGAGCAAAGTGTAAGATTATCTGTCATGCTTTAGCTATTGTTAATGTTAATTTCTATCCTCAAGGTTTTCGCTTAATAAATTCATAAACAGTTATGAAAACTTTACTTTCCAATTAAGTAGAATCGTGAAAACTGCATTGCAAACAACAGTATCTTTTTTCCCCGGGTTTTGACATTCCTAGAGGTAAAAGAAGCTAATAGCTTCATTTTAAAGTGAGAGTGATTAACTCCTGTATGCACCACCTAGAAGTGCTTCCACCACTAAGTCCTCCCCAGACTTGTGTGCCGAGGCTTCTGACACATGTGTGTCTAAAGTAAGGTTTGCAGGGTCCTAATGATCTGTATGGACATGAGCCTTCTCATTTAGACTACGTCTGTAGGGTACCAAAACTACTGGTAAATGAGTCCATTCAATCCAAAATAAACACATCATTGACCAAATTTAACAAATTTTAAAAATTATACTCCAAGCCATCATTTTGGTAAGATGTAGCCGGAGCCTCAATCTTAACAGATAAGCATGAGTGTCTGGATATCCTTGCAATGATATAGACATAGCTCTTAAGTGAAACATCGGGTTCTCGTTTGCTGAAGCCTGCCCACTTGTTTTCAGACAACATTCTAGAAGACAGACCTGAAAATAAATCATGTAATGACAAGCTTCAGTTCGAGTATAATGAAGAAATTCCCAAGAGGATAAAGAAAGCCGATAACTCTGCTTGCAACAAAGGAAAGGTGGGTGAATGGTTTCTATTAAGTTACACTTGGGCCATGGTACTCTTGTCAATTGCGGGTAGAATTTCACTCCCTCCCTGTCCCTTTCCTTCACATTTCCCCCTCGCTTTCTCTTAGATGCCAAAGCCCACATGGTGATGCTCTGGGACACCCACCTGCCATTTGTAGAAGGTTAGTCACTGGTTCATCCAACCAATAGCTGCAGAAGGCATAGAGTGTGGCAGGCACTGAGGTGGCACGGAAGGTGGTTTAGTGATGGAGACAAATACAAATGCTTGTAGCTGAGTACAAAGACCAGTGACTACACAGTGTTATCGGAGCATCAGGGAGGACGATGTTGGAAACGAAGATATGACCAAGCAGACAAAAACAGGGCATTTAGGCCAAGAGGACAGCCTGGTACATTCAAGGAATTTCTAGAATGTTTAAAGTGTTTGGAATGACCAAGCCGATAAACAGGGCTCAGACTGTTAAGTGTTCACAGAGGAATGACACGGAGAATAGAAATCTAAATGAGATACCCAGACCCTACCTTCAAGTGCCTCACACTGAGTAGACTCTGAGCAGATCTGCAGACAAGGTTGTAGTGAGTGACATTGTTGGAGAGCCAGGTAATAAAGTATGTCAAAAACTGGAGCCATAGAGGATGAATACTCAGTCATCTCTCATTCAACAAGTATGCATTCACTGTTCCACATTTAAGACACTGGACTGTGCCCCAAGGCAAGATGAGGATGAGTTAGGCTCATCGCTGGCTCTCAGAAAATCCTGACTCTGGGAAAGGTGTTGGGACAGGTATATGGATGGATACAGAGCAATGCGAAACACACTGTGACATGAGAAAGAACAGATAAAGATCTTTGGGGATTCAGAGGTGGGTGGGCGTACGCTTCCTGTGTAAACCGGGATCATTTTTCTCTTGATAGGTTTATGACATGGAACTGGGAGAAGAATTTTATCTTCCTCAGAATAAAAAGGAAAGCAGACAGATTGCACCGGAGCTTTCTGACCTTGTCATCTATTGCCAAGCAGTAAAATTTCCAGGTAAGGGTGGGCAATACCATCTGTAACATTTAAAGATAGCAAAAGGTAAAAATGTGCTGTTGATTTAATTGGACATTGCGAATGTTTTCAAAATAACTAAATTGTGTTACCAAAGTCATTGTTACACTACCTTCTAAATATTTATTATTATTATTATTATTACTAGCTTTGATGGTCATGAGGAAAAATGCCATAAAATGTTTATTTTCCAGATGTCATGTCTTTTCATAATAGTTAATAATAATGATAATAATAATATTTATAACATCTAATAGCTAAAATTTAGTAAGCCCTTCAGTACCAGGATTTGTGCTAAGTATCTTACATACACCATGTTACTGACATCCTAATAATTCTGTGAGGTAGGTGGGTTTATCCCCATTTTTAAAGAAAATGAAATCTGAAGGAGACACACTGGTCCAAGTTTTCCTGATGTATCATCTAAGAGTCTTTTGTTTGAAAATGGTAGAAATTGACTTAAGCAAAAAGGAAATTTATTGGCTCCTGTACTGAAACATGAAGGGATACACAAGTTTCAGGTACAGCTTGATCCAGGGCTTCTCTTCCCCAGTTCTCATTCTGCCTCCTCTGGGTTGGGCCTGTTTCCTCTGTGGTAGCAAGGCGGCTGCAGCAGGCTAGCACCACATGTTTCCAGATCAGCTTCCATCTTAGAGCCTCTTCCAGAAATTTCAGCAGCAATTTCATTGTTTTCCATTGAGTCCTTTGCCCATCCCTGAACCAGTGCCTGTGACCCAGGGAATGCAGAGCTCTGACAGTCGAGGGCCAATGGCACATTCCCCATCTCTGAGCTGGGTAGTGAGGCTCCACCTGAACCACAGGGCCAAGGATGGGATTTCAGTGGGAGAGTAGGTTTCCCCAGCTTGCTATTTCTAGAAGTTCATGATGATAAACCATTCCTCCCTCCAAAAATGTGCATTTCAGTTAATACAAGGTAAACTGTGATTCTGAAGCCTGTCTATCTCCAAAGCCCTGCTCTTAACCCTTGCACGACCGTGTCCCTCTTGTTAGGGTGTGATCTCAGTGTGCTCACCCAATTGCGTGTCCCATAAATGGGGCAGCAGGGGCTGCAGGGCAAACAGGAGAGTCCATAAATATATGGAAGTCAGAAAAATTCATCTCCTTAGACTCTGAAAAAGGATCCCCTTGTGCAAAATTTCTGAGGATGGGAAAGCAGCTGGAATCAGGAGATTCATCTGAATGTTGGGAAACGGGGTATACAAACTTGGCCCAGAGAAGGGAGTTGACGTTTCAGCCCTGCACGTGAATGCAGATCCTGGCCTCCAGAGGCCTCTCTTAAGCCCCACTTCTCACACTCTGCCCTGCAAACAGGACAAGGGTATTAGGCTATTAAAAAATTAGGTAATAGTGATCTTTTCACACACATGGAAAAAATCACAGATAGAACTTCTTCAGTTTCAAGCTTTCGCCCCTAAACTGTTTTTAAACTTTTGGCAGCTACTGCTGCTTATCTGGTAGCAAATGCTGTTGAGGAAGATGTGAATTAATAAGTAGCCATCAAAGTTTTCAAAGAAATTTAAGAACTTAGCTATTTAGGTTTCGCTTCACAGATCGTGACTTTGTCACGTTAAGTATGATATGATTATACTTGCCGCTGGGGAAATCGTTCTCATGATGGGATAAAGTCCTCTTCCTGTCAAGGAGCCTCGTGGCCTGCATGTCCTTTATGACTGGAACAAGTGTGAGGACCACTGCATTCACAGATCAGTAATCACTCACATGCTCACATTCTAGTATCACTGCATCTCTTGTTCTTTATAAATTCAGCAGACACCACACCCAAACCATTCCACAGGCTTTGTCTTTTCTTCTCAAGCACGGATTAAAGAGCACAAATTCCCAAAGATATTTGAAGTCACTGTGAAAGAAAGTTTCTGTACCAAGAGAGAATTGTGGGAGAGCCAAAAGGTCACTGGGTCCAGCTTCTGACTTGAGGCACAGGCTAAGGGTTATTTGGCTTATGTTTAAAATTCCAAGAATGCTGTTTTTTAAAAGTGTTTATATAGCATATGTTCTTTATAAGTATACTACATTTAATTTGGGGTTGTTGTTGGTTTTTTTAAGTGACTGAAGTTTCTTACATTTTTCTCTCCCCAAATTTATTTCCTCTCAAAATTAACAAAACCATGCTGCCAGAATCACTGTCCTAATAGCTTCTAAATATTTGTTGTTATTATGCTTTGTCTCAATGCTCATGGGGAAAACACCATAAAATGTTTATTTTGCTACACTATCAACTTTAATTTTGCTACCTTATCAATTTCAATGCATCGCACCTTCACCATTCCGAGTCCCTTCCAAGGAGCCACATGCAAAAAAATCTTCAGAGCAGTGAGGAACCACGAAGATCATGTAGTATGACCTTCCCCAGAAGTAAATTAACTTCCCCAAGATCATGAACCTGCTTCAGCGGCAGAGCTCAACTCCTCAGTGGCCTTGACTGGGACAGTTACATAACTTCTCTGCACTTCCAAATTCCTTATCTGTAAAAAAAAAAAAAGGCATATTATGTCCTAACTTGCAGGGTAGTTGTAAAAATTAGCAATAAAGTATATAATGTGATTAGCAAGCTATCCAGAAAAGAATTGGGGCTCTCTGGGAGTGGTTGTTGTTATTGTCATTGGTAAATGGGCCAACAGGGCAGAAGAAGGCCCTTTGTTGCTCTCTCAGTTACTTCTGTGGGCCTCCCTGGATTCTTTCCCTTTTCTTGATCACCCAGCCCTTGTTTTCTTGCGTCCTCACCCCAAGGGAATGACCAGGCTCTTCACAAAAGGGCCCACATACCCTTTGACGCATGCCAGGATGTGTGCAAAAACCCCAGAGTGAACAGGCCCCTCACTCTAGGCCCTTGGGAGAAAACCTACTATTACATCATTATGCACAGAGCAAAATTCACACAAAATTTTAAGATAAAGCATGAGAACCTCCTAGTCCAAGTGTGTGCGTCTTTGTGGTTACAGATACTTAAAAGGAAAAAAAAAAATTTAGAAGCCCCACAGCTGCTATGAACTGAGCACTTTCTCTGAGCAAGACACTCTACTGAGCATGTATATATACATGATCTCATTCAACCCTAAGCACGACCCTTTTATAGGATGAGGGAGTGATGCAGAGAGGTTAAATTATTTATGTGAGGTCCCACCACTAGGAATAGTGTGTAAACCCCAGTGTCTGTGCTCTTACTAAGCACCGCCTTATCCTGTCTTCTCTGCTGATGTCCTTGAAAGGTGTATTTTTATCTCAAAGAGGACCTCCTGGGGCGCCTGGGTGGCTCAGTCGTTAAGCGTCTGCCTTCGGCTCAGGTCATGATCCCAGGGTCCTGGGATCGAGCCCCACATCGGGCTCCCTGCTCAGCAAGGAGCCTGCTTCTCCCTCTCTCACTCCCCCTGCTTGTGTTCCCGCTCTCGCTGTGTCTCCCTCTGTCAAATAAATAAATAAAATCTTTAAAAAAAAAAAAAAAAAGAGGACCTCCTGCATGCTGCTTCGGCTGAAGGAGTGACTTTCTAGTGGTACCGTTGTACACAGTGGAAGGGCAGCTCTGGCTTCATCAGTGCTTTTAAATGACTCTCCCTGCACTGGAGCCAGGTCTGCATTCATTTCCTCATTCAGCAAAAGTCTGTGAAGTTACCACTGCACACCAGGCACTGTGCCAGGCGGAAGGGCCAGGCAGTGGTCGGACTAGGAGTAAACTCGCAAGAGAAGCCATGAACCATCAGGATCGTCATCACGTCTTTCCCACCAAGCCCTCAGACTAACCCTGTGAGCGAGTTCCTATCCTCACACCCATTTCGTGGATAAGGACACTGAGGAACAGAAAAGGTAGATGTTAAGCCCACCTCCTACTTGCAGGAACTGAACCCAGACAGTGTGACGCTGAAGCTCAGGGTTTGACCCATTATTTTATCGCTCCGAGTTGAGTAATTAGGTTCTGATAATTAAATATTGACTGGGGCGCTTTCTTTTCCTGCAGTTTTTCAAAATCTTTCTGGGGCACAGTCAAGTGGGTGTGTGTGTGATTTTGCGATCATCTTGCGGTTCTTGTCACATTTGCCTCCAGAGAGAGAGAAGCTTTGCTATCATTGCCTGCAATGCTATTATTAACTGCGCTAAAAATGCTAGTAGGTCTTCTGGCCCGGGGCTGCAAGGGAGTAGTAGGACTTCAAAATAAACAGTAACAGGGATGGAAAATGTTGAGTTCCCTTGCTTGTAGTTTTTGGCTTATTTATTTTCATTTTATGGGAACAGGCCTGTCAACTCTAAATGCATCTGGCTCTAGCAGAGGAAAAGAAAGGAAAAGCAGGAAGTCCATTTTTGGCAACAATCCGGGCAGAATGAGCCCTGGGGAGACAGCATCGTTTAACAAAGCATCTGGAAAAAGTAAAGTCACCTTCTTCCAATATTTTGGCCCAGTTCTGCATGCTGGATGATTCCAATACTTGACCATCTAAGCACTTCCCTTGAACTTTTAATTTCTTTTTTCATGTTCATGAATATTTATGTTATCTACGTGTGGTACCAATATCCTTAAAATTACAAATCTACACTTTCAACTTCCTAAGAAGTTTTCACTGAAGACGTCCTGACAGTGTTTGCCTCAAAAGTAAAAATTGCAGACACCTTGGAACATTCTGGTGTTCTTGGAACTCTTCATCCTTATAACTCCAGAAGATGTATCCGTTTTATTTCTGATTACTTTTTATCATAAAAGTAATAAATTCTCATAGTTAAAAACTCAGACATTTCAGAGTATTATTAAAATTCCTTTCCACTCTCTATGTCCCAGTTCTGTTCCCCAGAGGTAACCACTGTTAGGTTTATTGTGTTTTGTTCAAGAAAAATAAGATTCTTTTTAAGATAATCCAAACAGAATATAACAACATACTTGGGTAACTTTTTTTTCTTGAGGTTAAATTTGTATATAACATTATATTAGTTTCAGGTGTACAACATAGTAATTCGATCTTTGTATGCACTACAATAAATCTAGTTAGTTCTCATCCATCACCATATACCTGACCTCCTTCACCCATTTCACCTATCCCACCTCCCTCCCCCTTTGATAACCACCGATCGGTTCTCTGTATCCAGGAGATTTGTTTGGTTTTATGTGTTTGTTTTGTTTTTTATATTTCATATATGAGTGAAATGATATGGTATTTGTCTTTTTCTGACTTATTTCACTTAACATTACACCCTCACAATCCATCCGTGTTGTTACAAATGGCAGGATCTCCTGCATTTTTATGGCTAAGTAGTATTCCACTGTGTGTATATATACCATGTCTTCCTTATCCATTCATCCTTCACTGGATACTTAGGTTGTTTCCATATCTTGGCTGTTGTGAATAATGTTGCAGTGAACATTGGGATGCATGTATCTTTTTAGAATTGGTGTTTTTATTTTCTTTTGATAAATATCCAGAAGTGGTATAGCTGGATCATATAGTAGTTCTATCTTTAATTTTTTGAGGAAATTCCATACTGTTTTCTGCAGTGGCTGCACCAGTTTGTATTCCCACCAACAGTGTTTGAAATTTCCCTTTTCTCCACATCCTCTCCCACACTTGTTATTTCTTGTCTTTTTGATAATAGCCATTCTAACAGGTGATATCTTGTTGTGGTTTTGGTTTGCATTTCCCTGGTGATTATTGATGTTCTTCTTCTCGTGTGCCTGTTGGCCATCTGTATGTCTTCTTTGGGAAAAGGTCTGCTTAAATCCTCTGCTCATTTTTTAATCAAATAGTTTTTTTGTTCCTGAGCTATTTGAGTTCTTTATACACTTTGGATATTAACCCCTTATTGGATATATGATTTGCAAATATTTTCTCCCATTCAGTAGATTGCCTTTTCTTTTTATTGATGATTTCCTTTATTATGCAGAAGCATTCCAGTCTGCTGTAGTCCCACTTGTTTATTTCTCCTTTTGTTACCTTTAATTTTGGAGTCAGATCCAAAAATTCAACACCAAGACTAATGTCGGGAAGCTTATTGCCTTTGTTTTCTTCTAAGAGTTGTGTGGTTTCAGGTCTTACATGCAAGTCTTTAAACAATTTCAAGTTAATTTTTTGTGTATGGTGTAAGATAATGGTCTAGTTTCATTCTTTTGCATGTGGATATCCCGCTTTCCCAACACCCTTTATTGATGAGATGATCCTTTCCCTGTTGTGTATCCTTGGCTCCACTGTCACAAATTAATTGACCATATATATGTGGGTTTATTTCTGGGCTCTCTATTCTGTTTCATTGATCTATGTGTCTGTTTTTATGCCAGTACCATATTGTTTTGATTACTATAACTTTTTAGTATAGTTTAAAATCAGGGAGACTTGTGGTTAAGCATCTGACTTCAGCTCAGGTCATGATCTCAGGGTCCTGGGATCAAGTCCTGCTTAGGGCTCCATGCTCAGCAGGGAGTTTGCGAGTTTGCTTCTCCCTCTCCCTCTGCCCCTGCCCCTCTCATGCTCTCTCTCTCTCTCTCAAATAAATAAATAAATAAATAAATAAATTCTTTTTAAAAGTTAAAAAAAAAAATCAGGGAGACTTGTATAAATTTATACTTGCTATAACTTTCTTCCTAGCTTTCTATACATATCTACCTTATTCTCATTAATGCCCCTGTGGCATTCCATTGTGTGGGTAGACTTATTTATTTAACTGCTTCCTCGCTGGTAGGACATTTAGGTTGCTTCCTGGGTGGTGGTGGTGGTGGTTTTGGAGTTTTTGCTTTTGGGGTTTTGTTTTGTTTTGTTATTTTAAAGAGAAAAAAACAATGCTAGAGTGAACACCCTTGGGCATGTGTGGTTGTGTATTTGTGTAAATTTATTCATAGAATAGATGAGATGTGGAGGCAGAGGACTTTCGGGCTTTTGATTTAAATTAGTGTTGTTACACTCATCTTAAAACACACTAGCCATCATTTTGTTTCAAGGTAGTGGACTAACTCACAAGGAACAGGCAAGATGTATTCTGATGTGTTACATGTTATGATTGCCTACTGGGATGTTGTTCAGGTTTATCTTTCTAAAATATTTAAAGTTTTCTGCACTAATCTGAGGCTAATCTTTTGGGGGGTTTAGGTTCCTGTGAAGGAATGCGACAGGCCTGGGAGGAATCTTCTTCCCCCCTCAACCCAACCACATCCCTCAGCGCTATCATTAGGACTCCCAAATGTTACCATATCTCATCGCTGAATGAAAATGCCGCCAAACGTCTGTGTCGCAGGTATTCTCAGAAACTGATCCAGCACACCGCCTGTCAGCTGCTGAGGACTTACCCGGCTGCCACCCGCATCGACTCCTCCAATCCCAACCCCCTCATGTTCTGGCTCCATGGGATACAGTTCGTGGCGCTCAACTACCAGACAGATGGTAATGGGCCTGCTTCACCCAGAAGGGTGCCTCCCCGCTGCTCCCCTCTGCGTCTTATATTTCAGCAAATGTAGTGCAACAAACGAGGTTGTTGAAGGGGGCCAGATTCCACACGGGGCACACCATATGTGACGGGTAAAGTACAGAGGACTGAATTTGATATGGAATTGTGCCCTGGATGTTTCGGTTAAGGCAATAGATAAGAACCATGAAGGGGCCCCTAATTGTCTCCTGTTCCCTGTCCCCTTTTTAAAGCATTTTTTAAACATACAACTGCACTTGATAGGGCTGTGTCCAGTTTGTTTTTAAAGATCTTTGGGGTAGAGATTTCCTAATACCCCTTAGTAAGTTCTCTTGCTAAGCTCTTGTTCTTGCCGTCAAAAAGTAGTGTTGCTCCGAACACTTGGCACACTAAAAACATTTTAGCTTCTTGTCTTCCCTTTGAGATTGAGCTAGAGAATGGTTGTTGCTCTGGAAGGGGCTAACACACAAAAAAAACAAGTACGTGACCTACATGAACAGAGAGAGTAGTGCGTGTGTTTCTCCACTGTGGATGAGACTCTAACAGGGGAACTGAGGAGACCTAAAACTCCAGGTAAGAGCTATGGTTTACGGCAGGCTCACCGGGCAACAGGCACTGTGCTGAATTCTTGACCCCTCTCCCTATTATCTCATTTAATCTACAAGGTAGATACCTTTATGATCCCCATTTCTCAGATGAGCAAACCAAGGCACAGAGTGGTTAATTTGCTGCACGTTATAGAACGACTTATAATAATAGTTTCAAGGACCCTGTGAGTTTAGAGGATAAAGTGTTTTGTTTCCACTTGATTATGGGAGTTGGGGGGGGAGGAGGGAGTTACAGAACATGAAGAAAGAATAAAAGAGAAGTGTTTCCTAGAAGCTCATTCAAAAACCAGAGTCTTTCCTTTGAACAGTGGAGCGGCCTCCCCATGCCTCTCACGTGAACTGAATCAGATCCTCGCTAACCATGCTGACCCATCAGCACAGCCCTGTCTCCAGCCAAGGTCAAACCACAGTATTGGTCCTGGGACCACCTGGCAGCCTGGCACTGGCACCAACACGGTCCATTCGTGGCTGACCTCACAGACGTATGGTCACAGATATCAGTCCTATTTTTTGCCCTTTAATATTTGTTTCTTTCAATTGATATTAAATAAGTCAACGCAAGTGAAGTACCATACTTAACATAGTGCTTGGCACATAGAAAGCATTCCACAAACATTAACTATCGTCAGTGTTTTTTGATAAGTTATGAAAACAGTATGATTTGGACTCACAAGTGGAAATAGTAATGAAATATTTTCAAAGTTGTAAAAATTTCTTTTCAATCTGTCCCAAGTGGCTTGTGGGTTCACATCTCTGGCCCCGTACTTAGCCCTGTGTCCACTGGTCCCCTTGGTTATTATGATACTGAAATATTTTAAGTAAACTGAAATAACTAGAAAAAATCTTTTTCTCAAGGAAATGGAAATGCGTTTGGTTTTGGATGTGTCCTTTCTCCTGAAGTGCCCAGTCTGCTGCAGACATACCGGCTCCACCAATGGCAGGGGGAGCCCCAGCTGAAGGGGACACAGGAACGGCCCCTCCTTGAGCCACGCTGCAGTCTGAAACACACGCTGAGGCTGACGCGTGGCCTCCACTCACCCGGGAAGGCTTCTCCTCTGTCCCAAGTCAAGCCAGAGGGCATGTTGGAGCTTCCCCACTCAGAGGAGGCAGATGGCAGTGTTGTGCAGTTCATCCTCAAGTTTCTCTGCAAAACCTTCCAACTCCCAGGAGGGAGTACCGCCATATATCCTCTCTTGATTCCAATATGGCAAGCAATGATAAACTTCTCCCCACACTGGACAGAGCACAAGCTACATGCAGTCTCCGTGTGTTCATCTGTAAAAATAGTCTTCATTTCTCCAAACTGGGGGTAGAGCCAGAGCAAGACCTTGCACACAATAGGTGCTCAATAAATGCATGCTGCACTGAGCTGAAACAGATTGTCTCTATCAGCCCCACTGCAGTCTGAACCTGTGGTTCGTGAGTTTTGGTCCAGATCTCTTCTAGGTACTTCTCTGTGAATGCAAGTCCAAATTAAGAGTCAACATTGGAATAATTATTTTTTAATTTTTGAAAAGAATTTCTAGGTTAGGGAGTGCTTGATTTTCCATGAAATGTCCCAACCAAATAACCAGACCCCCCTCCCGGTGTCCCTCTAGTCTCCAGATATGTTCTATGGATCATCTACCTTACCACTTCCTGAATTTCAGGGAACCCTGATGCCCCAAAGGGGTGTCCATAGACTAAGGCTGATCTCTTCCCAGGATCTCTAATGGCTCCATCAACTCCTGGAAGGTCTGCAGTTATCTAGAACCAGGAGTATCCCACGTCTCCTAAGTAAAACCAGCTCTTGAGTTGGGAAACTCACCTGAGCTTGGCATGCAGACAGACCCTGGCTGTTGCTGGCAACAGTCCTGCAAAGCTCTTTCCATCCGGGGCAGAACAATTTTTGCCTCATGTCTTAGGACCTACAAGTATATATAGACCTTCAGCCCTAATCTGAAGACAAGCTTCTGTTAATATTTATTATGCTTTCTTGAATGATTGTCACACTCTTTATGATGACTTTCCCAGCCCCCAAATATAGGGATAAGTATTATGAGAATGGTGTCTACTTAATGTGGAGTTTTTAAAAGAACGAAAGACTTTAAAGGTGATGCTATGCTTGATACGCCATCACATGCATCAACTGAGAGGGATGATGGTGTTACACAGATTCCTACATGCTCTGTCCAATTGGTTGGAACCAGGATTTTAAAACTATAGCCCTAGATGAAGTTCTGGGACCAGCCGTAGGACCGTAGGACGACTGGACTCGAGGTCCCACTTTTATTCCAACTGAGCAGCTCCACGTGGATCTGTTTTACATGGTGGATCACCAAATGAAAGTTAAGAAAAAGTGCTTTCAGATTTTGGAATGCTACAATGATGACACATTGCTAAGCATTCAGACTTCAAACCCAAATGGGTGTTGACATCATAGTCCTACTTAATGGCTACTGTTTATCGAGCACCTTCTATGTGCCACATTCCGGGGGAGGGACTTTCACACATCACCTCATTTGTCTTTATGATACCCCTGTGAGCTTCAGCAGTTCAGACTCGGTAGTTAATATACATTACCTGGTTCAGTAGTTAAGCTGGGTCAGGCTGTCTGGGTGTGAATGCCAACATCCACCACTCATTAGCCACGTGCCTTGAGTTTGTTCATTTCTTGTGCCTTGATGTCCTTATCTATAAAAATGAAAATATTAACAGGACCTACCCCATGGGTTATGGAGGCACTGATGCATACACTGCTTGGCATTGGGGGCTGGTGCCCGGGAAGGGCGCAGTGAGTGGGAGTTGCTAAAACTTCATTAGGAACGTTTCTCCATTTCATGTTTACCAGCGGCGTGGGCTAGTTTGCTTCCCTCTGTAGCCTCGATGAATCAGTCACATGGGGACCAGATGGGCCTGAGAGGTGGGGTCTAGTGTGCTAATTTTGTAGATAAGGAGGCCGAGTCCCCTGGAGCTCTCACGTGTCTAAGACATCTTCCCCCCCCCTCAAATTCTGGCACATGGCCGCAGCCAACTCCACGTACATGGAGAAATGTGACACACAAGATGAGTGAAGGCCAACTTCTCCTTGCTCCATGGTGCTGACCACACTCTTCCTTGATGTTGGTCCATGTAGCAAAGTTCACTCTGCCCATGGGAGGAATCTATCTAAGGGAACATTTGTCAGATGTTTCTCGTAAACTATTTGCTCATTTGGGCCACTTTTATACAGACTTGCGCCATTGGATGATCATTTGAGTGTGGAAGAGTCCAAAAATAGTGCAGGGGTCCAATCATTCATCAGAGAATGGTGCCAAATAAAATTTGGCCCCCAAATACTGGAAGCTGTTGTGAGAGTTCCAGGCATTGAGGATTGAGGGGATTGTGGACATGATGTGAATCACATGTGATGATTTTGTTTTCATATGGAATTACAATTATTTAACAAAGAGGTAGAAGTATTATGATTTATGGGTTGAAATTGAGATTTCAAAGACAAGGTGTGTTTTTCTGGCTCTTCTCCTAGCCTTTTTTTTTTTTCATTTAAAACAAATGTTTCTTTTTTTTTTTTTTAACATAATGTATTATTTGTTTCAGAGGTACAGGTCTGTGATTCATCAGTCTTACACAATTCACAGCACTCACCATAGCACATACCCTCTTGTATTCCTAAGATTTCATCTTCTATTTGAAAAAGCCACAATTGCTCATACAACTGTCTGCAATGGTTGGTGCATGGGGATACGAAAATGCCATTACCCTTTCTAAAATTCAGTATAAAATGAGGTATTTCCAGGATTTTTCCGGATGGATATTGTGAATTTTTATTTGCAAGAGTTTTTAAGTAGCAGAACGTGGGATGGAGCGTGAGCTCTGCGAAGGCAGATTCCTCGTCTTGTCACCAGCTGTGTCTCAGGTGCAGTAGGCACTCAGTCTATGCCGTGAATGCATGGTCATCTCTTCTTCATGCTTCAGCTTGGGGAAAATGGATCCAAAGTTCTTTTGAGCTTAAAAGTAAATGTGTAAGATGACACGTGAGCCACCAAGTAACAAGCAATATTGACTTTATTTTGCAGATCTCCCCTTGCATTTAAATGCTGCCATGTTTGAGGCCAACGGTGGCTGTGGTTATGTTCTGAAACCCCCAGTTCTGTGGGACAAGAACTGTCCCATGTATCAGAAGTTTTCGCCCTTGGAAAGAGACCTGGACAACATGGAGCCTGCCGTCTATTCCTTAACTGTAAGCATGGCCTCTGTTTTCAGATTATAGTAGGATCTGTAAGCCTTCCTGAATATGAACTGGTCTTGAATTCAAGGTATTACAAAGGTCTCATGTCACAGTCTTGTTCATGCAGATTTAGTTCCCAAAGGCATGTCTTTACCTCTCAGAAAGCAGTGGCTATGGTTTAGGTACGCTGTCACCAGGCCCTGTATCTGCCAGAGCCCAGTCAGTGGATTTATGAGGTCCCTGCTTCAGCTGTGTATTGATGATGGTAATTCTGTCCTCCAGCCCCCGAGCATTATAACTGTGAGTGGAT
Organism: Mirounga angustirostris; assembly: GCF_029215605.1. Classification (NCBI taxonomy): domain Eukaryota; kingdom Metazoa; phylum Chordata; class Mammalia; order Carnivora; family Phocidae; genus Mirounga; species Mirounga angustirostris. Next base: position 122,408,500 of record NW_026991714.1, read on the forward strand.
CCCATAAACATTGAGCTCCTGGTTAGAGCAGATCATCTTAAACTCTGACAAGTTCTTAAAAGATCAGACAGGCCTCAATATACAAATCAATTAAATATCTTTTCTCTTTGCAGCTTAACCTATATCATTCCCGGGCCTCTACTTATTCCGTTTATTACCTAATTAACTGATCAGAACTTCACAGGCTGCCTCTAACAGCTGAGCCCCAGTAGCTCATCACCCAGATTTATTCCCTGTTCTTTCACTCCCACTTAGTTGATAGAGGGAAAAAAACCACTGGATGGTGATAGAAAAGGCAGAGAGGGACGAAGTTATCTCTTCTCTCCAAGTTCACATCCTGTTTGTCTGGCTGCAAAGGAAGACTGCCGGACAGCCTGGGCTCACAACACCTCAGAGGCGGGGGGATCCCATCAATGTGTCCCCCCCCAAACTGCTTTCTTCTGGGCCCAAGACAAGGGCAGCCACCCCTTTCCGTCTGACCATTTCAGCTGGACTCACGTAGAGTTCCATCTACTTACAGAAGGCTGTGGATTGATTTTTAACATTCCCTGAGACTTGCGCCAAAACCCACTCTTCAAGAAAAAGATTTGGGGGGGCACCTGGGTGGCTCAGTCGTCAAGCGTCTGCCTTCGGCTCAGGTCATGATCCCAGTGTCCTGGGATCGAGCCCCGCATCGGACTCCCTGCTCGGTGGGAAGCCTGCTCTCCCTCTCCCACTCCCCCTGCTTGTGTTCCCTCTCTTGCTGCGTCTCTCTCTGTCAAATAAATAAAATCTTTAAAAAAAAAAAAAAAAGAAAAGAAAAAGATTTGGGGTATATCAAATATATCCACCGAAAACCTTTTGAACAGAATGTTAGGAACCAATGCTCGGTTACATTGCCTACAGTCCCCTCTTCTCTTGCCTTCTTGAGAAACTTAATCATCTTCATTGCTTGGTTTTTGAAAGGAGTTGAACATTTTCACAGTTGAAGGGTTACAATCAGGTGAATGCTGTTGACAAAATAGGCTTTCACATGATTCCAGTCGTGTGATGACCTGCTTACAATCACTTCTCTTTTTTTTTTAGCAACTTTGTTAACCATTTACCGCGTTCATTCCAGAGTGTTCTCTGTCCCTCTTGGTGGAGGGAAGCAGTGAGGTAGAGATTGCTCTGTTTCTTTTGCATCTTCGGTGATTTAGATCCTTTTCTCCCCCTCAGATTGTCTCTGGTCAAAACGTGTGTCCGAGCAGTGGCACGGGGAGCCCGTGTATCGAAGTCGACGTGCTGGGCATGCCCCTAGACAGCTGCCACTTCCGCACAAAGCCCATCCACCGGAACACTCTGAACCCCATGTGGAATGAACAGTTTCTCTTCCGGGTTCACTTTGAAGACCTCATATTTCTTCGTTTTGCAGTTGTGGAAAACAACAGCTCAGCCGTAACTGCTCAGAGAATCATCCCACTCAAGGCTTTAAAACGAGGTAGAATAAAATTGTCAAAATGCTGATCATTATTGTAGCTAAGTGATGGATTCCCCGGAGTTCATGATGCTCTTCCTTCGACTCGTGTGGGTTTAAAATTTCCATAGCACGAAGTTAAAATAAGAGGCACAAAGAAATAATACAGATTTGAACATTGTTGACGAACATCTCAAAAGAGAATTTTCTTTTACATTATCCTAAAATCGGAGGTGTTGACAACATCCCCTAAGAGTGCGGCCTCTGCTTCTGCTTGTGTGGGGAGGCATGTTTGTGCTCCCGCACGCACCTTCCCAGGAGCACCCACCGCACCCTGGCGGGTTTAGAGCACGGACTGACGTTAGGAGAGGAGCCCCAGGGGCACCTGGTAGCTCAGTCGGTAGAGCAGGGGACTCTTGTTCTGGGGGTCCTGAGTTCAAGCCCTACGTTGGGTCTAGAGCTTACTTTAAAAAAATTTAAAAATTAAAAAAAAAAAGGCTGAGAGGAGGCGGGCTGAGGCATGCTCGTGGCATCAGCAGGCCGTGGTGGGAGTAGGCCCCAGCCACGCCCAGGGTCAGGAGCTGGACTGGGTGTGGGGGGCAGAGCAGGGGCAGATGGAGAATGCTAAGCCAAGGCCGGAGCTGTTGGCCTGAGGTGGTTCAGCCTAGCTGCGCTCTCCTGCAGCTTCTGCTTGCGGCCCCCGTTGGCCTAGCTGTGTCTGCTCCTCAAACTTTGATGTGTATCAGAGTTTCCTGGGACTCTTGGTAATAAAATGCGGATTCTGACTCAGTAGGTCTGGGGTGGGGCGTGAGATTCTGCATTGCTAACAAGCTCCCAGGGATGCTGAACTGCAGGTCTGCTCTGAGTACCAAGGTTCTAGTACTTCTTCCCACAACCACAAACTGCCACAAGCATGTGATGGGCTTCTACAGTTTGTTCTTTCCCTGTTTTTCTTCCCCACCATGCAGGCAGCCCATGGTCACTGCCTTAGTCAGCTCAGGCCGCTATAACAGAACACCACAGACTGGGAGCTTAGATAGCAGACATGTCTTTCCTCACAGTTCTGCAGATCAGCATGTTGGCGGGATTGGTTTCTCCCAAGGCCTCTCTCCCTGGCTTGCAGACGACCACCTTCTTGCTGTGTCCTCATATGGTTGTCCCCCCGTCTGTGTGCATGGCTCCAGGTGTCTCTCTCGGTCTTTGTGCTAATCTCTTCTTATAAGGACACCAATTATACTGGTTTAGGGCTCACCCTAATGACCCATTTTAACTTCCTTAAAGGCCCTAACCCTCTTTAAAAGCCCTACCTCCAGATAATAGTCACATTCTCAGATCCTAGGAGTTAGAGCTTCAACATAAGAATTTGGGGAGGACACAATTCAGTTCATAAGAGTTATTACAGAAATATGAGAAAGTACAGAGAAGCAAAAACAATTCTTTTTAACCATCCATTTCCCATCCAAAACCATCACTTTTGGTGTATTTCTTTTGCAGGCTTTGTTTTTCTGCCCATGTATTTACATACTATACGTAATATGCATACATATACATATTACATAATGTATATTTTTAACAAATAGGCTTCCTACTAATCTTAGTCCTTTGCACCTTACTGGTTTTCACTTCCTGATGTACGTAGGGAGCAACTTCTCATGTTGATAGCCATGCATCTTCATCACCACTTTTACTGGCTGCTTGTTACTCCATTTTATACAGACATTCACACCATAACTTACTTAGCCAACCCTCTATTGTAGGAATATTATCACTAAAACTGTTCTAAGAGGGAATATTTGTAAAACAGTGACTGTAGATGACTTGATACAGAGATGGTCAAGTTTTCCTAGTATATTTTGTTTGAGTTTAGGATTTCCGGTTTGAGTCTATGTTAGAAACAGTACCTAGACAAGTTGGTTGCCACTGGGTGATCCAGAACTGTCCCCAGGGGCAGCAGTCTGCCGATGAAAAGGCATCTCCTGGCTGCCACTCCCCACCAGTCGCAAGGCCTGATTTCCCCCGACCGTTGACTGCCCTCCCTGGGGTGTCTTCTGTGCAGAGCTCTGGGGTGCGTGGCTAACAGGTTTCTCCCAATTCTGCATTATTCCAGGATATCGGCATCTTCAGCTACGAAACCTCCACAATGAAGTCTTGGAAATCTCTAGTTTATTCATAAACAGCAGAAGGATGGAAGAAAATTCCTCCAGCAGTGCCGTGCCAGCCTCTTTGGTAATGAAGTTCTGTTTCACTGAGCACGTTTGCAAGCATTGCTACGCTGGGGGTAGGCTTTCTTGTGGCACAGGATCCTGGCCCATCAGAGTTATTAATTAGGTAGCAGTGGGAGTGATAGTCACAATAATGTCTGGCCCTTGACACTTTCTAAGCACTTTACATCTGTCCCGACTCAGTTAATCCTCTCAATAACTTCGTGAAATCGCTATTGATCCCCACTCCATAGAAGAGGAAGGTCAGAGCTAAGTTAAGTATACCTGAGGTCGCACAGCGATAAATCCAAGTTATTCTAGTGACAAAGCCCATGTTCTTCATGAGTACATGATAGTGCCTGCCGGGGGGGTGAACCCAAAATAACGACGTGGGGAAAGGACTAAGCAAGGCAAGCGTGGGGAGATGCAGAATCGGCCCTCTTGGAAATGAGACAGGAACACCACAGAAAGGGCCACCATTGCAGAGTCTCTGTTTTAACAAGCTCCCCATGTAAGTTCCATGCCCACTGAAGTTCGAGAACCACGGGACCAGCACTCACCCCAGTAATGCAGAGTTGTTTACTTAAGTAGCACTGCTTTAATTAACCGGTTGATTCCATTATCTTGCCCTTTAAAGCTGAATCTTAAAGGGTGCCCATTGATTACCTCTTTATATGCTTAATCGTCTGATACAATGGTGGTTGCATCAATCTTATCCTTCAACATAGTGCTAACAGCCCGTGGAAAGGCGCCGTGTATGCTCACAAATGGCGCTGGTTGGGCACTGCCATGGCCGCCTGTAAATCCCCCAGCTTTCTTCTCTGCTCCTCTCCCCCTCACCTCGTCAGTGTCTTCTCTCTCTGTCCTGACTTCATTTCCTTAGGTTCTCCTCCCTTTCCCTTTAGTGTGTAGCCAGGGTCGAGAACAGCACCTTGGTCAAGGTGGAGGGAGGCATTGCCCGTACGTGTGCAGAGGACTGGGTAGCAGGGGCAGGGCTGCCTGGTACCTAAGGGCAAGAATCAGATGCTTTCACAAGGTGAGGCAGGCTTAGGGCGGGATTCAGGGTCGGTTGCCCTCGATACCTACTAGCAATGGAGATGCCACACACGCCATGAATGAACCACTCTTCCTCACAGCACTTCTGACACCAAAAACGTGGTGTCTTTTCCGATGCTACTTCAGCTCTGACACCAGCTGGGTGTCCTGCTTTTCGATCTAGTTCTGACACCATCTACCTGGACTTAGCGTCAGATCCCAAAGTTAAGGGCTCAGTCCCATAGGACTGTCCTCACTTCAGGTGCCAGTGGCAAGTGGCTGTCGCTGGTACTGCTGACTGACCACCTATAAATTCGAGAGTTTTCCACAGCCTCCTCCTCAGGCTCAGGAATTTTCTAGAATCATTCACAGAACTCAGAAACATGCTTTACTATTACCAGTTTTTATGAAGGATACAACTCAGGAGCAGCCAAATGGAAGAGATACATGGGATGAGGTCTAGGGAGAGGGGGTGCAGAGCCTCCTGGCATCCCGATGTGTTCACCAACCCAGAAGCTCTCAGAACCCCATCTTTTAGAGGTTTTTATGGAGGCTTTGTCCTCGTTCTGGGGACAGAAATAACAATAAAATAAAATAATAATTCCAAGGCCAGGCATAATGTCTGATTCAGCTCTCCATCAGTGAATTTTGTATTTTGAATGAATATATTTTAATATACAAAATGCTCAAAAAGTTATGAGTCACACACACCCCCAGCTTTTCCTAAAACAGAAATGCTTTTCATATTATAATTATTTGTGTGCCTGGGCAGTGAGCTCTCCAAGGCCATAATATTCTATTTATCATCTTACCAACCAAAATTCTAACCCAGGAGCCTAAAGAGAGATGGAACTCGATAGACACTGTTGGAGGTCAGTTCATCATTAAGTAATATACATTTCAGATAATATCAGTCTCCTAGTTAGGATGGAAAGAATCACTATTATTTAAAATAAATTATTATTTTGGTGGTATGCTGCTAATATCCTCACTAGACTATTAAGGAAGATGCCCATGGCCTCTTCAACCACAAACAGATGCATCAGGTTATAGAAGAATGGTCTTCTTTTGCATTTATGTGTCCCCCTACAGACTTCTAAGAACTAGTACTTCTCTATTGAATATAGCCTAGAAATAACTTGAGAATGAGAATGAATGAGACACCATGTGATCTTCCTTGACAGATGTTTAATACAGAAGAAAGAAAATGTTTGCAGACTCACAGAGTCACAGTGCATGGGGTCCCGGGTCCAGAGCCCTTTACTGTTTTCTCCATAAATGGAGGCACCAAGGCAAAGCAGCTTCTCCAACAAGTAAGTCCACCATGCCCATGGTTGGGAGAATCCCACATCTATATATATGAGTGTGTGTGTATGTGGGTGTGTGTGTGTAAATGCATGTGTAAACACAAAAGCATACATAAGACACAAAGTCCACAATGATGATCTGCCTTTTGGTTATTCATGTAATTCAACACTGAGATCCACCCTAAGAATGATCTGGGAGAACTTGGTACCACTAGACAAGCTAACCCGTAGAAAAGAATTTTTAACAATTCTTCAAACACATAAAAACTTAGGGCTCAGGAAGGATAAAAACCAGAATGAGTAGCTCTCCAAGCATGTGTACTCTTTCCCTCTAAGCCTAGACCCAGGCCCCATCTCCCTTTTTAATGCAGAGCTTACTAATCAATCAGAATTCGCACACAAGCTGAATGAAGTTTGTTTGCCATCCTAGGAATTGGATCAAAGTTTTAGAGCATCAGTGCACCTGGGTGGCTCAGTTGGTCAAGTAACTGCCTTCAGCTCAGGTCATGATCCTGGAGTCCAGGGATTGAGTCCCGCATCGGGCTCCCTGCTCAGCGGGGAGTCTGCTTCTCCCTCTGACCCTACCCCCTCTTGTGCTCTCTCTCTCTCTCAAAAAAATAAAATAAAATCTTTAAAAAAAAAAAGTTTTAGAGCATCAGGATGGAGCACATGGCCAAGAAGACATCTTCAGCCCCTCCGGCCTTAGGCCTTTATTTGCATGTTGAGCATGTTGACCCTTGTCGGTCTTCCCCTGGCACGTGATCTCAACACTTGAGGTACCACCCCTCTTGTAGTACAAAGAGGCCAGCAGGGCCTGACACAAGGACGAAGTCCTGTTGCCCTAAACCCTGCAGCAGCCCTGGTCTGAGTCCCCTCATGTGGTCCTGCTTCTGCTCGGGATCCACCAGAGATCTCTGTTGCATTCTGTAGGCCACCGCCCCATGGGAGGACATGTCAGAGTGAGGAAGCCGGGAACAAAACAGCATCTGGAGGGAGGCAGCTCCTCAAAAGGACAGGCAAACCCATGTGTAATGTCTTTTCTCTTCACACTGGAAGCTCCACCCCTGCTTGGCACAGTGACCTAACATAGTCACAGACTATTTTATCCCTAACCCAATTCAGAATCCCTCCTCTTCCTTGGGGATAGACCAAGGGAGCAGTGACCAAGAGGAGTGACCCTTAGGCTCTCTCTGAAGGGATCATAGAATGTATGGGGTGAGGTTAGAGATTAAAAACCAATGAAACAACCATACAGAGTAAGAGTAATAAATAGTTCTGGTTTTTGAGAGGAAGTCTCTATGGACAGGCAACATTCTGCCCAACATTTTATAATTGACTTAAAATCAGAGGAAACAGCTTAAGTGCCGGATTTCATAGACTATCAAACAGAAGCTACTACCAAGACTTGGGGTGGGGGGTGGTATTTGTTTTTTGGGTTTTTGTTTTTTAAAGCAATCAGGCCATGAACTTCAGTGTCCACTATCACAAACTATTGTTGGAGATTTGGAGACTCTATAATGAAAATTTAAGTATGGCAGTATTTCCATAGACCACCCACAGAAAGAAACCCATTACTTTATTGTCACCCCATGTGAATAATGCCATGGATATAAAGCTGGACTGAGGAGGGAGTGATGGCAGCCCTCTCAGGGGGGTGACAATACCCACTGACCCACTCCTAGAAGCTTCACATCCTGAATTACCTGTTGCAGTAGCTGTCTTGCCCCCACAGGAGCCAAAGCCCAGCATTGATTATAGACCAAGGACTGGGGTGAAGGGAACAGCGTCTTCCTGAGAATCTTCTGCCTCCACCATCCTCGGCTCACTCTGCTTTTCCTCCAAGCAAGACAAAACAGTGCCAAGTGTTGACTCTGGTAGTTGCATCATTGCAGGGGCAAGGAGAAGGGTGTTTGCCTAATCCAAGCCAGATGGTGGCAGCTTTCTCTGTCCCCACTTGGAGTTGAGCCTTTTGACAGTAATCTGTATGAGTGTGAAGCAATGCGTCAGCCAGAGGAGCCGTAGCGAAGGCTAGTGTTTACTGAGTTCTCATAACATGCCAGGTCATGCTTCATAACCGGTGCCTCCGTCATAAAACAAGGCTGTTACTCTTACTATTCCCATTTTATGGACGGGGAAACTGAGCCTCCAAGGGGTTAAATATCTTGCCCAACCCCTCACAGCCATTAAGTATTAAAGGCAGAGCTCAGACCCAGGTCTGTCTGGCTCCAGAGCCTCGTCTCAGCCGCTCTGTTTGACTGCACAGGGTCTGTCGCCAACAAAGCAAACAAGCTTGTAGGCACAGTGTCAAGAGTTAATTGAAAGGAGAATTCCCAGGAACTTAGAGCAAATGAGATTAGAAGACAACCATTTCCAACCTGAGAAAAAGGGATGATGGTAAAAGCTGTGCTAGGGTCTTTGCCACTGGTCCTGAGTGACAAGATCAGAGAGAGCTAAATGCATAGATTGAGAAGCCTCAAGTTGGTAATTCAGTAGAAGCTCTCATTCCAGCTGTGGGAAAAATAGTTATGCTGTCTGGGGATTATGAATAAATTGTGTCGTTGCCCAGAATGAACATAAACAATCCTTCTTGGACATAAGAGAGTTCTTAGGTCTTCCAGGAAGAATTATGCAACGCTGCAGAGTAGGTCTCACTTATAAATGACACATCGAATCTATGTAAACACCATAAAAATAGGCTTATTTCGTCTGTGTGTGTGTGTATTTATTCAAGTATAGTTAACATACAGTGTTATATTGATTTCAGGTGTACAATAATGTAATGATTCAGCAATTCTATACATTACTCAGTGCTCACCATAAGTGTACCATTAATCCCCCCACCCACTTCCCCTCTGGTAACCACCCAATTTGTTCTCTGTAAAAAAAAGTTTATTTTAGGGGCGCCTGGGTGGCTCAGTCATTAAGCATCTGCCTTCAGGGCTCAGGTCATGATCCCAGGGTCCTGGGATCAAGCCCCGCATTGGGTTCCCTGCTCAGCGGGGAGTCTGCTTCTCCCTCTCCCACTCCCTCTGCTTGTGTTCCCTCTCTCGCTCTGTCTCTATCAAATAAATAAAATCTTTTAAAAAATAGTTTATTTTGGTTTGGGGGGGATTTTTTAAAGATTTTATTTATTCATGAGAGACAGGAGAGAGAGAGAGAGAGGCAGAGGGAGAAGTAGGCTTCCCTCGGAGCAGGGAGCCTGATGCAGGACTTGATCCCAGGACCCTGGGATCATGACCTGAGCCAAAGGCAGATGCTTAACCAACTGAGCCACCCAGGCACCAGAAAAATAGGCTTATTTTGAATTGAAGTTTTGCCTTTGCTTTTTCTTTAGATTCTGACTACTGAACAAGACACCAAACCTATTGTCACAGACTATTTTTTGATGGAAGAAAAATATTTTATATCTAAAGAAAAAAATGAATGCAGGAAACAACCATTCCAGAGAGCCATTGGTCCAGAAGAAGAGATCATGCAGATTTTAAGCAGCTGGTTTCCAGAGGAAGGATATGTTGGCCGGATTGTCTTAAAAACCCAGCAGGAAGTAAGTGTGTCCGACACCATAACAACACAGTATGTGATGAACCACTTCACCACTGGCTACCTCCCTCCATTCAGAATTTCTTATAATTGCAACTTGATTTCTGTTGTTCTTCTTAAGTAAATGTAGAGAAATGATTTTATTTTTCTGCACATATTCGGAATGTTATCTCTAAGTTGCAGAAACCCAGTCTAAAAACCATCCTTTGCAAAAAAACAAAAAGAGCGGGGGAGCAAGAACTCAAAGGATTCCTTATGCACGCCATCAGCTGTGGGTCCAGGATTTGATTTCTGCGTGAACACTGTCATAAGCATCACGGTACTGTCATGTTAGTCCCATCGGTATTTTACCTTTGGAGACTGCTTGCCTTCCTGTTCATGCCTATTAAAGTTTTAACTAATAAAAGATCCTGTGCTTCTAGGTAAAACAACAGTAGTCCTTTGAAAATACTCTGTAACTTCACACGCAGCAAGAATAATCTCTCAACCTCAGTCAGAACTAGTAAAAATTAACATTACGTTCACTAACACTCCCATAGCCATTCCCACGAAGGAAACAATTCAGCGACTGTGTGTCAACTCTGTGTTGGTTAGCTACTATTGGAGTTTGTGAATGGAGCATTGATTTTTTTTTTCCCCCAGAATAAACTGGTAAGAGCCCACCAACTTCCCGCCATTTTTTAAAATGACGTATAAAGTCATTGCTCCACCATAGACAGTCATGCGTCGTGATACGTCAATAATGAAGGAGTCAATTCAACAATTAGATTAAACAGATAGCAACTGAGCACCTACTATGAGCCAAGCCCTGTTCTGGGCACAAAATCTTGCTCCTTTGGGGCACGTAATAGAGCTTGGTTGGAAAAACGCCCATCAAAGATCCATGACGTTGGGACACAATGGAGATGATAAAGAGCCAGTTTTCAGCATCATGTGCTACTTCTTCACTGTGCACCGAGCTGTGAACGTGGCCTACATCCTCCACAGAACCCCAGCATCTGCTCTGGGAAACCAGAGCTGCTGTCTTTCCTTCTGACCTTGCCTTAGACCATAAAAGGACACTTCATTTAGGCAAGGAAATGTAATTGTCTCCCTAGGCTCCTCGCCCTGTCGGACTTACACATTGCAGACACAGCTAACAAGCAGTTCTAATAATTATAGCTTTATGAGAAAATATTAGAGGGCTTAGCTGGACTTTGGAAGACATCTTCAGTTTCTCTCTACATTTTTTCTTATTATTTCTCATTGTCTTGCTTCATTCTCCAGCTACATGTAAAAAAAAAAAAAAGTATCCTTTAAGTGATGATGTCAGCAAGTGAATTTTCAAACCATACAGTTGCATTTACTGTGTTTAAAGTTCTCACTCACCGCTTTTGAATGACCTCGTGACAGAATGGAAACCATTTCACACATAAGGAAATGGAGGTTCACAGAGGTTAAATCATGACAGGGTGAGACACAGAAAGCACTCACGTCTGTGGCTTTCCGGTCAGTGTTGGTGCCCAGCACTGTGGGGACAGCAGTCAGCAGCAAGCAGGAGAGAACACGGGCAAGCTGCAGAGTGCCACGGCGCCATATGCATACAAGGGCTGGGGAGGCTAGGAATGCCCATATGCGATTTAAAATGTTTATGAGGGGCGCCTGGGTGGCTCAGTCGGCTCAGCGTCCGACTCTTGATTTCGGCTCACGTCATGATCTCAGGGTCCTGGGGTGGAGCCCCAAGTGGGGCTCCACGCTGAGCATCAAGTCGGCTTGTCCCTCTCCCTTTGCCCTTCCCCCGCTGGCTCTCTCTCTCTAAAATAAATAGATAAATAAATAAAATCTTTAAAATGTATATGAAAACAGGCTGTAGAGACCTCAGGAATAAATATTGCATAAGGGCTGGTGGAAGAGAAGCCTTTTGAAGAATAAGGGTGATAAATTAGAAGGGAAGGCTAATAAGCATTTTTTGATGGGGAGAATACAGCAAGCTCTCCTGTATAATGCCTTTGTGGGGAGATTTTTTTTTTTTAAGATTATTTATTTATTTATTTATTTGAAAGAGAGTGTGAGTGAGCGAGACAGAGCATGAGCAGGGGGAGGAGCAGACTCTCCACTGTGCAGGGAGCCCGATGCAGGGATCGGTGCCTGGACTCCCGGATCATGACCTGAGCTGAAGGCAGATGCTTAACTGACTGAGCCACCCAGGCATGGGGAGAAAATTTTTGAAATGACTGACATGTGTCTGCTAAGATAACGAATCACATTTAAAGTGTTTAGGTTGACCTGGTACACAGTCATACACAGTACCTATTTACTGACTGAATAAATGAATTCAGCAATTATTGAATGCAAGCAGATACTAGCATAGTTGATAGATTTGGGCTCTAGGTATTTCCATGTATTTCATTCTGTGGAACTAGTGAGATGAATAAGCAGTTTGCCCGTATATTCAAAGTCCCCAAACTGCCATCCGTGACCTCTGATCTCCTCTGCCTGCCTGCCTTTTATAGTTGTCTTGTCTTCTAGGCTCTCAGGCTGTCAGGATCACATCTTCCTGTGGTCAGTATGCCCTCCCGGGACACCTGCTGGATTTGAAATCAGACAGACCTGGCTCTGCCACAAATTAGATGACCTTGGACAGCTCATTTAACTTCTGTAAACCTCTGTGCCCTAGTTTGTAAATCTGTAAGAGAAACTACTCTACCTGATTGAAAAAGATTAACATGAGACTCGTGCCAAACATATAGACAATATGTAGAAAAATGCTTAGTAAGCTATAAAGAGCTACAAGTGAGAGCCGTTGTTCTGGTCATAACCTGTGCCTTCTAATGTGGGCAGAAAGCGCCTTGGAAATAAATAAGCTCTGAGTGAGGCTCCAAGAAGCTCTCTTAAAAGTCAGTTTATTGCACAGTTATTGAGGTATTTCATGTGTCCATGAGAACCTTTTTTGGTTTTTTTCATGCTTGCTTGCTTCCCGGTTTTCAAGACACAGATTATAAATTATGTCAGATGAATTACCACCCAACCCTACTCTCCAACTGGTTAAATATATTATGATCAACACAGTGACATATTACACAGCTAAAATCTCTAAGAAGTGACATGAAATGAACACCACAATCTTTTAAGTGGGGACAAAAAAAGTGGCAGAACATTGTATGGAGTTTATATACTAAAAATAGACAGTAACTCTCCCCTGCCTAACACCCATAATGTAACAAATGGGGTCCAAAAACATCAGTCCTGAAAATTGGAGGGACCATGATTCCAAGATTAATGAAATGATTGGGGTGAGCCTGTGGGGCTGGTTGGCAAGAAGCTCCAGGAACCAGTCCTTTCTGGTCCTGGCTGCAGTTTGGCGCCACCTGGTGGCAGGTATCCATTCTGACTTTAATATCAATGGGGACAATTCTGGGTCCTATGGCTGGTTGGAACCTCCAGGAGTGTGGCAGTGATTCCTGGATTTTTCTGGTTAGTTAGCACCATTTCAGTGCCTTGATCTGAGGAGATTAGGCTAGAAGACTGTTGGAGATCAAAGGACCTTTCTGCTAAATGCTCACTTCCTGAGATGGGGTTGCCCCTGCCCCTTCAGACCTCCCCCTTGCAGAAGAGAACTGTAAGCTACCTTTCATTTGAGAATGGGGCTACCAAAAAACAGGAGCCATTCCACGATATTATATCTAAATTCACATAATTCCAGGGTTTCATTGTATCTATGTGTTCACATACACAAAAATACATAGATCCATAGCAGATGTTTAGAAGCATACATAACCTAACAACAATGGGTTTTTTATGGAGAATGAGATGGGGGGGGAGGTGATAATGGGGAAAGTTTGGCTTTTTGATATATTTCTATACTGTTTGGAAAATTTCAATAAGATTCATGTATCTATAGATATATCTAAATATATATTTAATATATAGTTACATATGTAAAATTTACTGAAAGCCAGTTCACCAAAAGCCAATTAACCTGATGACCAATTCTCGTAATTATTGAGAATTTTGTCGATATTCATTTCAGTGTGTCCTACCTCCAGCCATCGTTTCAGCCTTTTCACTGCTGGTTCTATCCGTCCAGCCTGGCTGAGGGTCAGTTTGCATGGTTCATGTTCAGATGTCTAGTATTTCTTAATTGCCCAAGGCCTGTGTAGGGAATGGATGGGCTCTCTCTTAAATGTAATTTACTGTGTTCTTATTTGGCTTTTGGTCATTGGCAATATGGTATATTGTCCTTGTACAAATTTATCTACAGTGACTTGGACTCAAAATCCAAGTAGGAGCAGATCTACTGGCTCATTGTAAGCCAGAACTTATCAGTCTGTCAGCAGCAGCAGAAACACCTACATTACTTTCTTCCTCTCAGAAGACATGGATATCCTTGTAGAATTGTTTATGAACTATTACCTAGTGTATGAAATAGATGAGAAATAGTTTCCAACATTGCCCAGATACAGCTCACGTTTTCACTGGGTTTTTCTTTCTTGCTCTACATCATCTTACCATTTACTCATACTCTTCTTCTTTTTTAACATAGAACCAAGAAGAGAGAAGCATTGTTCAAGATGACAAGGAGATAATCTTGAACTCCGAGGAGAGTTTCTTTGTCCAAGTGCATGACGTTTCTCCAGAGCAACCTCGAACAGTCATCAAAGCACCCCGTGTCAGCACCGCGCAGGATGTCATTCAGCAGGTGAAAGCCTCGCCCTTGCTCTCCTCGGTCTGCTCCTCAGTGTAAATCACTGGCACAAATCAGATGTCAGCTCATTTTATGAGAAGTTCTAGAACAATGGGGATCTGAAAAGGGAGAGTGTGCCTCTAGGTTGGGACATGCTAGTTTATTCCTTCAACAGACACTTGCCTAGTATCTGTCATGAGTCTGGCTCTCTGTGGAAGTGTTGATAACAGATTTAGGAGGGGGCTCCACAGAGTAGTAATTTCATTGGCCCAGAAATGCCTAAGCCAGTCCCTGGTGACTGTTTCTCAAAGATCTTACAGAGGACATGCTGGAGGCCTTCTCTGGCCCTCTCCCTCCTCTAAGTCATGCTTCTTTGTGTACATGGTTTCAAAGAACTGTATCTCCTTCCTTCAAGCCTCGTCATGGTTTGTTTATTAAATACCCAGTTGAGAAGTGGTATAGCCATAATGGTTAACAGCACAGACACTAAATCAAATTGCTCCAGGTTCAAATCCCAGCTCTCCTTCTTAGTGCCTCGGTTACAGTGGTGTGCTGGTAGACTGGCTGTCTTAAGGGAAAAAAAGAGCCAAATTGATTTTTAGTATTTGCCAATTTCTGTTGTGTGGATACTCCCACCACGTCTGATTTCACTGGCCCGTTCCAGTTGGCTCCAGCACACTGTATTATATACTCTGTGGTAAGCTACTCCATCCACAGCGTGGAGATTGTATAATAGTCCTTTCCACACACAGTTGTTGTGAAGATCAACTCAGTAAATATACATAAGGTGTACAATGCCTAGCACCTGGTAAACACTATTTAAGTGCTATCTGCTATGATTACATGATGACGTGGTTAAAATTTGCCTCCTTAGTAGAGTTTGAAAGTCCAAGAGAACCCAGACATGTTTGTTTGGTTTTTTTCACCTTTATCTCCCCAAAGTATAATACAGTATCTGTGACACAGAAGGCCCTCACTAAACATTTGATGAGCAAATAAATGTATAAATGAAAGATGATCTTATACTAAATGAGAAGGGAGACCGGGCGAATTACTAAAATGCCTTCCACACCCAAGACTCTGTGATAGAGAGGCTCCCGAGGGTCAGGATTCTGCCCCTCCCGGTCTGTGTGACCTTCATGTCTATGAGCTTTGGTGCATGTAGAAAACCCAGTCGACATCCTTATTCTGTTACTCATTAGCTGTGCATTCTCTGGAGTCTGCTTAATCTCTATACATTTAAGTTTCCTTGTCTGAAAATGGGGTAATAATACCTAAATCACGGTCTGCTGTGAAGCCCCATTACAAGCGACAACTACGCAAACATAAACTGAGGAATGGAACGATGCAATCTGAGAAAGAGCCACTCCTTCTCTAAAAGTCTGTGACATTTTCCCACCTTCAAGTTCCATTCAGAATGAATGCAAGCGTTGGAGAGGCCGTGTATTCAGTGGACCGTAACTTCTCTTTCAGACCTTATGCAAGGCCAAATATTCCTACAGCATTCTGAGCAACCCCAACCCGAGTGACTATGTGCTTTTGGAAGAGGTGGTGAAAGACGCTACCAAGAAGTCTGCCACCCCGAAGTCCTCCCAGCGGGTTCTTTTGGACCAGGAGTGTGTGTTTCAAGCCCAAAGCAAGTGGAAAGGTGCAGGAAAATTCATCCTTAAGCTAAAGGAGCAGGTGCAGGTAAAGTTCAAAGTGCTTTTGCTCTCTCCACAAAGCACTTGATACTCATAACCACGTGGCAATCAAATCTGGGAACTTATGAAATCTAGGAGAAAGTTTGAGTCAAGGGATATAGTTGGGAGGAAACGGTTTGGCTTCACTTTCACTACATGAAAAGAAATGTACTCCCCACTGTGGGTAAGCAGCCCTGAGAGGGGACTCCCTCAGCACTTCTTCCCAAAGCTCTACCTATTAGAGAAGAAGAGGAAAGGGCTCCATGATAGCGTGTCAGATGACTGGGGATCCCGGCTTTCACCTTATACCCATGGAAGCTTCTTTTTTTCCCACAGGCATCCCGAGAAGACAAAAGAAAAGGCATTTCTTTTGCAAGTGAATTCAAGAAGTTCACCAAGTCAACTAAACAGCCCCGAGGACTCACATCACCTTCTCAGGTCTTGGCCTCAGAAAGTGTCCAAAGCAAGGAGGAGAAACTGGTGGGCAGCTTGCCCTCCAGTGACACCACAGAGTACCGACAATAACCAAGGTTGGCACGTTTTACCCAGATAGACCGAGTCATTGAGCCATTCTGAAATGGGGGCCCACTTACCCTACTGTGTAAGGCACAGCAGGCCCAGAGGACGATGTCCCGAAGGCAGATAGGAATCGTACCTAAAAACAGGAAAAGGGCTCTGAAGAGCCATGTACCTTCAGTATTTATAATTTTAGACCGACTGGTTTTGTAGCTAGCCAAACGAAGGCCCCCAAGAAGACAACCAACTTGCCCAAACTACTACATCAGCTCTATTTTATCAGACCTAGAACTGCCTTAACCGTCACTAACACAAATATTCTCGAAGGACTGCTATGGGTCATTCAGCTTTCATTCCTTTGGATTTTTAGTTTCATGCTATTTTGAGGTTTGATTTAGCCTCAACAACCTCACCTTGGTCTGCCTCAATTAAAAAATAAAAATCTGGCATTCAAAACTGTGTAACAGCCTCTACCTGGAAACTGCAGTAAACTCAGCCTTTGGTTGCCTACCCACTGCTCGGTATCCACAGAGTAATCTTCGTTCCATCTTAAAAGATTATATGGAACCCAAATTAAAAAAAAAAAAAAAAAATGAGGAAAACAAGCACATATATATTTTTTTTACTTCCTAATGAACCCAAGGGATTATTAAAGCCCACTCTTTACCTGCACCACTGTAGTTCTAAAACTGAGACTGCTAGCCTAGCAAAGGCATTGCTGCTCACACTGCAGGGCTTCATCGTCTGCCTTTATCACAAGGAATTTCTTATATAAAACTGTAGAAGCTCACATTAAAGAATTCATTGATACCTTTTGGCAGGACCTAATCTGATTTATAAGAGCACAAAAGAAGGCCCAATACACTGAGCCCATGTTTCTACATTTGAGAAACTCCTAAAATAACTGGTGCCCTGTACCACACATACAAAGCTCTTTCAAAACAACAGATGGGACCAAATACAGGAAATCCCCTCCAGAATATCGGCGTATCCAACTATCCTGAGAGGTGCAAGGTTACTTAGGTTCTGTACGTAAAGGCTCATCGGAAGGAACTCGTGGAGCCAGGGCAGCAATCCACATCACACAACGGGTAATAGTGAATTCGCACAGAACGGCGAAGCCGTGGCTGTGCCACACTCAGAGAAGGCTCAACACCCGTTTTCTGTTGAGATACATCTAGAATCCTAATTTTTAAAACTTCCAGACTTACTTTCTTATTTGCCCCAGGTCACTGAGAGTCGGTGCCTTCTCCAAAAGCCAAGTGAGCTTTAGAACTAAGCACCAGTGTTGAGCCTCTCCAGCTTTGAGAGAACGACTCATCTTGGTAGTGGATCTGTGAGCATACGCCGTTAAGGACAGAAATGAAACTTTAAAGTATTGTTTTTCTCGATCAAGAACTTAGTATCAAATGAATCCGAGATGTCAGGTTTACATACCCCTCTATCCTGACCTCCAAAGTGACAGTGGTGTCACCCTCTGCACAAACGGAGCCCTCCAATTCCTAGGATGGCAGGATCACGGAAGTCCGTAGGAGTACACCGCCACCAGAAAGCTGACTTACAAAGGAGCTTGCTACAGGAGCAGTATTAGGAGAGGGGGTGATTTAGAAGTAGGTTTTGGACTGTATTTTTCTGTAGCAAGCATTCAGAATCGTTCAGTTGACCTCAGCTTTGCTTAAACCTGGGGAAGTTTTTCTTTAAAAACAGACATGGGTACATCTATGGGTACATGAATCTCGTGTTATAAATTCCTTTACAAACGGTGTCCTCAAAAAGGGGCGCTTGTGAGAAAAGAGACTTCCAGTGCTCACGAGAAGGCAAGTTTAGTGTTTTCACTGCTTATGAAAACATAAGTTTTCATGTTCTAATTCTAAAACTTTCACCCCTGAAGTTTTAAGACTTATCCCTTAATCATTTAAGAACTCATAAACAATTATTTACCTTACTCTTATCTGAAATGATGTAGAGTTGAAGGAATTCCACCTTTTGGAAAAGTTGAAGTTTATCTGATTGTTATTTAAAAAACCCTTCTAAAGGCTGTGGTGTTCCAGGGCAGAAATAGGCTCACATTCCACCTCCCAGGAACATCGTGTTACAACACTGCAAGTTTATTTTTTAAAGATTTTTTTTATTGTCAGAGAGACAGAAAGCACAAGCCGGGGGGAGTGGGAGAGGGAGAAGCAGGCTTCCCGCTGGGCAGGGAGCCCGATGCGGGGCTTGATCCTAGGACCCTGGGATCATGACCTGAGCCGAAGGCAGCCGCTTAACCGACTGAGCCACCCAGGCGTCCTGACACTGCAAGTTTCTAGCCAAGAGTCTCTCCTCCAAAAGCAGCCACCAGAGTTGTGGGTTTCTCTTGGTTGAACCACATTAAACCATTGCTACACTGCAGATGCTGCTCCTTCATTTTAAATCTACTTACAAGCCTATGTATTATACCACTTTACAGGTGAAGATCTTTTGGTAAGAAGTTAAAGTCAAGAGTGAACATGGTGGAAACAAATAAAATTTCCTTACCTTCATCAGACTTAAACTGGAAATTGATGATTTCTGAACGGAAGCCTTCTTCACACACGACGTGAGGTCCACGCTGTCAAACAAAATGGCACCGGGCTACCTACCACCCAGTTTCCTGACGAATGCAGCAAAGAAGCCCAGGAGATGGCCATTTTATTTTATAAATGTCAGCAGTCGGAACATTGCTAAGCTTGCAATAACAGACTTATAGAACAAGCAAGGGTCAGCAAACTCTGTCCATAAAGGGCCAGACAGTAAGGATCGTAGGCTTTCTGGGCCCTACAGTCTCCACTGCAGCCACTCATCTCGGCTGTTAACAGTACAAAAGCAGCCACAGACCATACAGAAGTGAGCGAGCGTGGGTGTGTTCCAATAAAAATTTGCAGACGCTGAAATTGCAATTTCATAAAATTTTCACATCACTAATAATCCTCTTCTGGGTTTTTTTTTCCAATCACTCAAAAATGTAAAAACTATTCTCAAGAGCCATACAAAACCTGGTGGCAGGTTGGATTTGGCCCAGGGCCATAGTTTGCTGACCCGACTTAGAAAACTGGGAACAAGAGCCACAGAGGTCTGAAAACAAGCAAGCTAGTTTAGTCATATACTTCATGGCTGACGATCGGAAGCTTTGGGGCATTGCAAATGTAAATATATCCTATAAGATTCATTAAAAAGTAATTCAATGTAGTTTCTATATTATGCACCATAGTGGACTCTTCTTTAGCATTTCTTTCTATGTAGAGAATGATGTTGGGTTTTTTTTTTAAGTTTATTGCTTATGTGTTCACAGATTATTCCACTTTTGGTTTTCACAAACTGAATTTAGAATGATGTATAAATTAGTATCTTCTGAGTTGTGACATCTTAACAAGAAATTTAACCATTTCTTAAAGCAAAAGTAGACTGAGTGGGTGTTCAAATTTATTTATTTTGCAAGGTCTGTACTGACACTGTACTTATATATTTATTATACATAGCTTTTGTGATCCCGCTTATGGATTAGAAGCACTAGAGGTTCTGTCTCACTATTTGAAGACAAATCTCCTAAAAAAAAAATGTATGACCTGAATACCTGACATGGGCCAGAATTTCATGCAAAAAAAAGCTTCAATTCTCATTAACTGAAGAGCTATTGATCCAGGTCATAATTGCCATTTAAGGTATATTATCTTTAAAACTTACTGTGTAAAACTATCAAGTAAGTGTAAAGAATTCTTATCCTTGGTATGAAGCAAATTATGACTTTTAAAATGGAATGTGTGTTGCTCTAAAGTAAATCCAAACTTTCTACCAACATTAAAATTTTTTCTTCAAATTATAAAGCACACAAAAAATCCTAACTTTTTCTTTGAGAAGTCTTTTTACCAATTATAAAAATAAAACAAGTCCCCAGTTCTCTGCATATTCTGAAGTCAGAAGTGTTAAAAACACACCAGACAGCTTTCACGTTATTGTTCACTGACTCGAAGCCTTAATGCTAGAACAGCCGCCATTTGCTTGTCCACAGAATTCAAGCTATTCCAGTTGGATGTGGTTTGCCCAGTACTACAGGTTTCTTTTCAAATCATCAGTCTATAAGAAATGCACACTACTGCCCCATTTAAAAAAAAATATTCCAGGGCGCCTGGGTGGCTCAGTTGGTTGAGCGACTGCCTTCGGCTCAGGTCATGATCCTGGAGTCCCGGGATCGAGTCCCGCATCGGGCTCCCTGCTTGGCAGGGAGTCTGCTTCTCCCTCTGACCCTCCTCCCTCTCATGCTCTCTGTCTCTCATTCTCTGTCTCAAATAAATAAATAAAATCTTTAAAAAAAAAAAAAAAAAAAAAAAAAATTCCAGAAACACTTTATCATGCGTCTATAAATTTGACATCTTTTCCTCTTGTTTGGCTTATCATGTACTGAAAACTGAGGTACTGGCCTAAAACTGGCTAGAGTCATAATGAAAACAGTGCAGAGTAAGAGGATGAGAAGCAAGACTGGTCTCTCTAGGTTTAGCACTTGGCCTTGACTCTAAGCTCCAGCCCCGCCCCACCCCACCCACCCCAGTCTGTAACATCGTTGACTCGGCTGATGGAATCTGAAACTCCCCGAGACTAAAGTGAGACTAGGTTTTACAAGTAAATGTATTGCCTATGTTGAACCCAACTTAGTTGTGCATTCCATTTTGAGGTGAAAGCACATCCTCCGTTGAATCAGAGTCTTTGGGACCTTCTGAAAGACACTGCTCAAAATGTAAAACGCCCACTCTATTACAACTAACTGGCACAACTTGGTGTTTGCCAAATATATGAAATTTTTATTTGTAGCTTCTCTGAACTATATAGCTATGTTAGTACACCAAATGAAAGAAATTATTCTATTAGAATAAATCGAAAACGGCCACCCAGACTCTACCCATTACCACTTCAAACTTTCCAGACTACTAAAAATCTGGGTAGCAAACTTTTATCATTTGTAAAGTTGATATGGCAAAGAATCTAAATATGCAAACTAGGTTTATGACAAGATTTTGAGGAAAAATATTTCAAGACACTTCACTAAAAACAAAGGAGCATGAGTTCTGTTACTGTTGGGTGATGACAACTTTACAGAATTATGTATAGCTGGTGAAAAAGGAATAGGTAAGAATCCAACTGGTCTGTGATGCCGAAGAAATAGACTGACTTCCTCCTGGTCACCTGTTCATCTGGAATTGGTTGTTTTGCAAAATAATGGAAGGTCGCATGAGGTCATCAAGGAATTGAGGGTAAGTTTGAGGGCAAATCTGTAGGAAGTAACAATACTATTTAGACAGAAAGTGCCCTGTTGAGGGAAATGCCTCTTTTCATGTCATCCTATCCTTAGCAAGTAATAGTTACTTATAAATTCTCCAGATGGGGGTAAATAGGAGTTACAACTCAACAGAAGTGAGTGACAGGTGCCTTGTTTTTAATTAAATTTGCTTTCATACAAAGGCTCCCATCTTAGGGGCTCGGGAAACACTAGAGGCTCACTAATGAAGAAGGCCCCCTCCTGCCACACACGTACTCCTTTCTCAAACTACATCTTCCCCTTCCTCTCTTCTCTTTCCCTACCCAGTAGTTCTGTAGACCTGTCGTCCTCTGCCTGGACACCCACAGGCCTTGCTCAATTCTGACAAGTAACAGAGCTTGCATCCTGCCTGGTAAAACTGA
This sequence comes from Mirounga angustirostris, assembly GCF_029215605.1. Taxonomy (NCBI): domain Eukaryota; kingdom Metazoa; phylum Chordata; class Mammalia; order Carnivora; family Phocidae; genus Mirounga; species Mirounga angustirostris. Next base: position 122,430,570 of record NW_026991714.1, read on the forward strand.
ATTAACTGCCACCACACCAAGAGAAAACTAGGATTCTTCTGGCTGGTGTCTGATCTCCAACTTGGCAGAGTGAGAGGCAGCCTACAGCCTACAGCCCTCTAGATGGCTGCCTCCGACCACCTGCAGTTTCTTCTCTCACGTGTGCAGCAAAGTGAAAAGAGGTGAATACCTAGACCCTCCAGAAAGTTATTAGGAAAGGAAGACTGCCTCTTACACTAAGTCCATTCTTGGGTCAGTATTCCCAGGATACAGTGTGCTGTTAACAATGTATACGTTCTTGGCCATCTCTAAGTGTCAATTTCCTAAGGAATCTTCAGCTGATGGCATCCCATGGTCATTTGACATGGGATGACCTAAATGTTCCTGAAGTACTGAATCTCCACAATTACCAAGTTATTCGTGTACATCTCTTAGATCCCAAGTAGACTATGCTCAAGAAGGTCTATGAGACCTTTCCCAGGTCTCTGAACTTTGAACTAATTCACTCTGACACTGAAATGGGTAATGTTGCATTTGTTTAAATGTGTGAATGATCGTAGTATGCAAGCCCATGGAAGACTGAAACTGTCTTACATCCATTCTTACCCCCACTTCACTTTTAAGTGCCTAGCACAATGCTAAGCACACAGTAGGTGCTCGATACTCGTCTAGTTAAAAAAAATATATTAAGGCTGTAGCTTGTTATAGCCTCAGAGTGTGTGTATGTTACTGTTAATGACTAGGATATTTAGTTCTGAAAATGAAACTCATCAATACAGGCCATGTAAGTTTATGCACAAACAGATTTCATTCTCAAATTCATAGAGCATTCAAATGCCAGACGTAGAATTTTATGGTCCCACTGTGACTCTCTGTATGTGTAACTAGAAGGTTAAAAGCATAATACAAGTGTGAAATAGTTGATGAATTTCTACTTTAAATTGATTTTTCACCTAAACTACAGTTTCTGCTGCCAAAGTGAAATATAAATGTATTTGTATATGTTTGGAAAATAAATGATTTGTGACATGTAATGGTCACTTGTGCTCTGATGGGGAAAGACCCTGTCGTCATCCAAAACACTATTCATAACATTTCTGGACCTTGTTTTATATCTAAAATGTGGATTAAAAGCAAATATTTATATGTTAAATCATACATTCTCCTTAAATAAGCCTAAAAAAACAAAAACACTTTTTAAAATCACATATAAGAATATGGTAAAAGATTAACATGCACTGTTGAGCTGATCTCCCCCCTTAAGCAGGAGTAATAGAGGAACTTTCTATTCTCACTTATGTCATGAGGGGAAAAAAAGAGCTTTAAGCTCTAGACCAAAAGGATTGGCTTCTACAGTTTTGAAGACATAAGAGATCTATTTAGTTGCAACTCTGTGCACTTTTTTTAAATTCTCACATAAGAATAGGAAGCAAAAAAAAAAAAAAGGCAGCTGTTTTATTCGATTATTCACAGTAGAGAGTATTTATAACCTGGTTGTTACAAAAACTTATTTCATTGGCCATTCCTAGAATATGACAATAGCTCAGGTAAAATACTGCTTTTTAATTATATTCATAAGAATAGGACTGTATCTGTACAAAGACGATGACGACGAAGGAAGAAGAAGAGGAGGAGAAGGAGGAGAAGGAAAAGAGGAGAAGTCCTTCAACAGGCACCATTTATCCTTAAAACAGAGGCAAGTCTTCAAATTGGTTTTTCCACCCAGGAGCGGTTCTTCCCCCATCACCCTCCAGAACATGGCAGAAAATGCGAAGAACTGTGAAGAGACTAGAATCACATTCAAACTCTTTTTGCAAGTAGCCATTATGAACACTCTTGTTCTTTTTTAAAAAGATCAAATTAAGTTACTTCTTGAAGTGTATCATTCCGCCAGAGCCAATGAACCTAATCTCCAATTTCAAGCTATTTTTTCTTTTCTCAAAAATCTTCCTGAAAACATACTCAAATGTAGAATTTTTCTCATTTCCATCTGTAGTACTGCAAAAAATATATATTTATTTCATTTGAAAGAGTTTTGGTTATAAAGAGTAGCTGAGGGGCACCTGGGTGGCTCAGCCGTTAAGCGTCTGCCTTCGGCTCAGGTCATGATCCCGGGGTCCTGGGGATGGAGCCCCGCATCGGGCTCCCTGCTCGGCAGGAAGCCTACTGTTCCCCCTCCCACTCCCCCTGCTTGTGTTCTGGCTCTCTGTCTCTGTCAAATAAATAAAATCTTTTAGAAAAATAAATAAATAAATGAAGAGTAGCTGAATTTTAAAAAGCAATCTCATGGTCTTGATTTTTCTGCACTCTATGCCCTCATTTTAAGGGGGCAACTGTAATCCAATTAAGTTCACTCCAAAGATTTTTTTAAAACTGTAACTTAAGATGTATATTAAGTTTTTTGTTTGGGGGTTTTTTTTAGGGGGGGAGCGCAGGGGGTTGGGGCAGAGTGGGAGAGAGAATCTTAGGCAGGCTCCACACCCAGCACGTGGGGCTCAATCTCATGACCCTGAAATCATGACCTGAGCCAAAATCCAGAGTTGGACACTCAACTAACTGAGCCACCCAGGCATCGCAAGATATATATTAAGTTTTAAAAAGGCAATGTCATTAAGAAACTTCCAAATATGGGGGTAGGTGGTTTTCAATTCTCCTTTCTTAATGACAATTTCATAATTGGGGCAGAACCCTGTGCCATGCAAAGGGTAATTCTTCCTCCGCTGTTAATTTTCTTAGGAAGCTTCCCTTATATAAAAAGAGAATGTCCTAAATTAACAGTAGGTCTCTATGTGCATCTAAACAAATATAAGAGAAAGTCCACTGACTCCTTCTTCTACTACCGTAGTGATGTTTTCAAATATTTGGTGAAATCCAGAGGCAAGTGAGTAGCTACTTCACTGCAATGTCTTTTGATTAGTTGATTTAAATCTTCATTCAAAAATGAATCCCCTTGTAAAACTTCACTCTGAAAAAATATTAAAAGTGACTCACATTAAAAGTTCTTCTGTCATAAGCAAAAGCCAAGCTGTGAGCAAAATTGAAAATGGCAACAGTAGACCCCAAACCAACACATGAAACCTGATATGACGAGCACTGGGTCAGGTCTGGGACACAACCTACACTGAACAGAACAGTCTCGTGACCATCTCCAGAGTCCCAACCCTACGGATCCAGCCTACCGTCAACTCCTAAACATGAAAAAAAATCTACCTATAATACAATTAAGGAAGTTGGAATCAGTTAATAGAGACATTTAGTTTTTATTTCATCTTTTAAAAAAAATAATGAAAAAGCATCACATACCTTCCTTTTGGAACTTGAAGATTTAACAGGAGGATTGAATGTCATTGCAGCCATGCTGTAGGTCTCAAAAAGTTCTGCAGCAGATCTATAATCACAGAAGGAATGTAAGGACATCACCCGATCTGTATAACCTGAAAAAATTAGACTGTACCCAAAGAGAAGGACTCATTATTCTAAACCCCATATAGTAAGATATAACATAATCCTGCTCTTGAAACCAACAAACCAACACACTCGTAAAATAAATCCTAAATTCCCATGTAATGACAATGCTATCCAACTAAATCTCCCTCAGAGAGGTCTGGTGTACATTTAGAAACACAGGCCTGGACAAAGACAAAGCTGAGCAGAAGAACTCCAGCTCAGTGTAATCAAATCCCAACTCGGCCAGTTATGTGAACAATATGCAACTAAGTCATGGGGGCCAGACGAGTGAAGCATGGAGTTACCTCCATGAATTTCAAATAGCTCAACCCCTCAGTTATTGGCCTGGATTAAAAGCAAGGAGAGGCCAAGGACAGACTAAATGTCTATACCCATGGCATGTAAATGAATCCTTAGTGACTTGGGGTTGGTTCACACTCCCCGAAGGAGATCAGCAAGGGCCTACAAGGGTTGCAATCAGAGTCTCATCCCAAGCTCCACCCTCCAGGACAAGACCATCATGAGTCTTCTTTCTCAAGCTTTTGGGATAAACCCATTCTTCATCTTCCTCCAGAGAAAGAAACTTCTGGCATAAATGAGGCAGACATTCAAGATCTTTGACAAAAACATGCCAGAAAAAGATCATGAATAAGAAAACTGACAAGTGGGTGCCTGGGTGGCTCAGTTGGTTGAGCGACTGCCTTCGGCTCAGGTCATGATCCTGGAGTCCCTGGATCGAGTCCCGCATGGGCAAGTATGAAGAAGAAAAAAGTAAATGGCCACTTTATCATTTAATACGGCCAAAAGTTCTCTCTCTTCTACCCAGAAGGAAAAGAGTTCATGGAAAACTGGAGTTTCTGCCTCATTTAGAGGGAGGAAGCAGCTGACTTCTGCCATGCAAAAATATAGACCTATTTTGCCAAATCTCCCAGTACTTCAAGAGAAGCTGGAACTTCTAGGTGAATTTGTCCAATATTTAAAATATAGCAAATAATTCAATTTTTGTTTAAACTCTGAAGAGGCCAGAATACCAGTCTGCTGGCCTACCAGTCACTTGTCTATGATCTCCAAATTAGAGAAACCAGTGGACTGCAAATGAAAATTCTACAGCAGAATATTAATTGTGAGTGGTGAGTATATTACAAGGGTATCTTTTATGTCATTTCCTTTTCTGTGTAATTGCCTCATTTTGTAGGGAAAAGGGCCATTATTTTTTCAACTTTTCTGTACTTTTGAAATTTTTCTGAGTAAGAAGCTAGAAAAGAAACTTCTCTTGGCAGGATCCTACTCCCCACCTGGAGCGTATGGTGGAGGCTGGGAGTACCAGCCAGCCAGGCCGCACTGCACCTAGAGGACTGGGAGCCCCACGGAGAGGAAGTGCGGCCCCTCTGAGTAGCAGTGTTCCAAAGCACTTTCTTCTCTCACTTCTCCCTTGCTGGCCCTAGCACAACTGACCATTCAGCAGCAGGGACCAATCTCACTGTGCTTGGACTTGTGGATCTTCCCAAAGTGCAAATATGGCATTATCTTATTAACTGCTGAAGCTGAGTGTCGGGGATATGTGTTTTCACTATTCTTTCTACTTACCTGGATGTGTGAAACTTTTTATAACCCAAAAAAAAACGTTAAGCGATTACCAAAACACTAACAAAATCACTGTCGGCATGTTTTTTCCTTAGAACAATTCAGGAATATGAAGTGAGACCAAATCCAGATCAACTGGCACTTTGTTTTAAAACCTATTACTTTATAAATAGAGCAGACTTCTCAGAGCGAACAGAGACCAACTGCAGTTTGTGGTCTGATTACCTCCGGCTCAACTCCGGTTTGAGTGCTTCTGAGCCTTCAGAGGGGGCTCCGGCGATCAGGTGAGCTGCAAATCTCTGCACGACGGGATGGTAATGTCTCTGAAGGACAAGCAGGACAGCCACATTTTGCACAGGTCAGTACTTTATAAAACACTGGCTACAGCAAAGATTTTCTGTAATGAACACTATTTTTTAAAATCATATTATGTATATGTAATTCACATAACCACATACCAACAGAAAAAATATTCTCTGCTCACATGATAACAACATGAATCTGATGACCAGGTTACCAGTGATGTAGCTTAGTCTTGCTTTTACAGCATGAAAAGAAAAATCAAGAAGGAATTTCTCTTTTAGAGTGAAAAAAGTTAGTTTACAACAGGTTTCCTGAAACATATTTGCTACGAGTCTCCCTCTAATGTGTCCACACCGTAGAATCACAACAGTGCCGCCCTCTTAAAACTGAGGGGCTACCAGAGTCTCCTTGGGCAGGACCCAATACAAATCTTCCATTCTGAATAGTCCTGAGGAAATAGTTCAATTTTCTAAACCTCATCCCACAAAAATGTTATTTTCTGCCTCCTTAGGAAATGTACCTCAACATCTTAAAGAACAGTAAGAGCAAAGTGAAATGTAGACTATTAAAACAGGAATTCTCCAAAAAGCCATCCCAAAACAAAATTATATTGAGGATTCTAGCAACAGTAACGACTTGGGGAAAAACTGAAAAACACTGCTCACAAAGAAAGGGCCATCCTCACTGGGTGTTATACGCAAACAATGAATCATGGAACACTACATCAAAAACTAATGATGTACTGTATGGTGACTAACATAACATAATAAGAAAAAAAAAAAAAAAAGAAAGGGCCATCCTTACCCGTAGTGCATGCAATTCCCAAAGTGCAGTGTTCTGAGCATTACAGTACTCGGGTTCATTCAGTTCAGGAAGGAAAACCCCACTTCCCTGAGACTCATTGTCAAGCAACAGATCTGTTTTTGGGAAAGTCTGCAAAAATGTCACATAAAAATAAGAATTAATTAAATTAATACTGGTAAAGAACGTTCCTGGGTTCTATACTTTTCTTTTAATTTAATTTGATTTTTATGCTTAAATAAAAGCTATAAGCGGGGAACCCGGCTGGCTCAGTGGGTAGAGTGACTCTTGATCTTGGGGTCATGAGTTCGAGCCCCATACTGGGTATGCGTAGAGCCTACTTAAAAAATAAAACATTTTTTAAAAAGAGCTATAAACACATGTACTTTATAGCTATATTTGTACTACACAAAAATGTGTCCATCACCATTAGTGTTAAAAAAAAAAATGTCGTAGAATAATGTATACCATAAAAAAAGCTATATTGTCTGTGTATGTGTGTTGTACATGTTTATATATGAATTAAAAAGTCTGCTGGAAGGAAACCCAACAAATGGTAAAAATGGTTACCTCTGGAGAGTGTCAACAGGGGTGGGAATGCTTTGGTTTTGTAATTTTATATACTTCTTTTCTCACTGGATTTTACCATTTTGCCTTATCACAGTAATAACATAAATAGGGGGAAAAGATGCAAACAAGATAGCACTGTTACACTACCAGAACTTGGCTTTCTATCATTACTTACCTGCATTAATATTCTGTTAGTTGCTAAAATGCCAATGCTTGAATTTGGAAGAACGTGAAGAGCAAGGGTACAAAGACGCTTGATGAAAGCAAGGGCTCTCTGCTGAGAAACCTGCTTTCTGCGCTTAGTTAGCATGACGTCAAGGCACTGGAGTAGAATCTCGACACCTTCATTGGTAGCACCTAAAACAGCAGATATACCCTTCAGGGCTGTTCTCATTCCTTTTTTTTTTTTTTTTTTTTTTTTCATTCAATTAACCAACCTACATTACATCATTAGTTTTCAGATGTAGTGTTCGATAATTCATCAGTTGTATACAACACCCAGTGCTCATCACATCACATGCCCTCCTTAACGCCCATCACCCAGTTACCCCATCCCCCCACCCCTCCAGCAACCCTCAGTTGGTTTCCTATACTTAAGAGTTTCTCATGGTTTGTCTCCCTGATTTCTTTCCATTCCATTTTCCCTCTCTTCCCCTACGGTCCTCTGCCCTGTTTCTTATATTCCACATATGAGTGAAACCATATGATAATTGTCTTTCTCTGACTGACTTATTTCACTCAGCATAATACCCTCCAGTTCCATCCATGTTTACGTAAGTGGTAAGTATTCGTCCTTTCTGATGGCTGAGTAATATTCCATTGTGTGTGTGGGTGTGTGTGTATCATATCTTCTTTATCCATTCATCTGTTGATGGACATCTCAGCTCTTTCCAGACTGGCTATTGTGGACATTGCTGCTATGAACACTTGGGTGCAGGTGCCCTTTCGATCACTACATTTGTATCTTTGGGGTAAATACCTAGTATCATTACTTTTTCATTATACAACTTCACTGCATTCCAGAAAAACCCAAGACAAACTGTCATACCTGTCCCAAATCATTTCCCTAACCAATGAAGTAGCGCTATACTGCTCAGGAGATGCAGACGGTTCTACCATAGCCCCAGTCAATTCCAGAAATTCTTTCTCCAACTCTGTAAGGTTAAATACAGATGTGTGGCCCTCAGAGGCCAACATTCTAATACGCCAATTCTGATTTCTCACTTTTCATTGACTATACACAAGATATTCTTAAAAGGTAAGTATTTATTAAAGACACATTATCTAAATGTACATACCTGCATGTAACTTGAACAGTGTTTTATACAGATGTGTATAGAATTTCATGGGGTCAATATTCAGAACATCACCTTTGAAATTACAACAAACAATTAGGTATGTTACAGCCTCCAAAGGTAAAGCAAACAAAACTTGATTAAGAAAATATTTTACCTTGCCCAGAAAGAATATGAAAAGCGGTCTGGACGCAGTGAAGGCTTTCTCGATAGCTCAGGTCCTTGAAAAAAAAAAAAAAAAAGGGAGAAAAGGACATTAAGGATAATAATCACCATTCGTATCTTAAAAAGTAATTCATGAAATAGAGTTACTTACACCAGATTCGATGAGAGTATGCAGTACTACTAATAAATCATCAAAAAACTCCACATTTATAAGGTGAGCAAACCTAGAATCAAACAGAGCTTAGTCAATAGGTGACCTAAAAACAGAAATAAAACAGCTAGAAATTAAACCTGACTTTAAAGCCATATTTTTAATATTCCCTATTTCGATGTTAGTTATGATGCAGATGGTGGTAATTATTGATACTTCTCATTAATTCAGAATGACAGAATCTAACAATTCACCCACAGCTGGACACTACACTCAGCAGGAATATACGAGGCACGAAACAAAGTGAAAGTATTTCGGAAATACTTCTGCCCTACAAAACAAGTTGTTAAAAGCAACTCTCCAAGGAAAGTTTACCAGCTACCCCATGCTGCTCTAACTCAAAAGAGGGCCAAAAACATCAGCTTCTGGAAAAATGGGAAGCGGGAAAAGGGAAAGGAGGAAAGAGACTGTTATTTATAGGAATATGGACTCTACTAAAGCTTTAAAAATAAAATGGAAAGAATATTGGACCTAGTATCTAGTTCAGGCTCTGAAATTAACTGCCTATATGATCCTAGGTAAGTCACTTGTCAGTCCTGGGTCTCTGTTTCTAGAAATAACGGAGATCACTCAGTAGAGTTACAGAAGAATCATCTGACCTACTAAATGTGACAGCACGCTGTACAGTGTAAAATCCTAGGCACTGACGTACTTAAAGTCAAGATCTTTCTTCAGTATTAGTGCAAGAGCCTTTGACACAAAAAATAAAAGGCTCAGAATAAGAAAGAATCTTAAAAGTGGTACATTCCCCGTGTACTAGTACAACTTTTTTTGTGAAGCAACGGGCAGTATTTATCAACATTTAAAACGAGCAGACCCTCTGACCAGGCAATATATGCACACAAGTGCATGAAGGTATTTCCAGTGCAGCATAGCGGGCTGGCCAAATAAAAGTATCACCAATCCATAAAATGGAATATTCCAAATGTAAAAAAAAAAAAAAAAAGGTGGATATAATCACACCAACATGGGAAGATACCCAAAGTAACCATTTTATCAAAGCAGAACAGTCTACATAGCAGGATTCCATCTGTGTGACAGAAGACAGGCAGACAGACTTATGTATATATATAGGAAAAATTGTAATTTTTAAATTTTATATGCTTCCGAATAATTTGAATTTTTAAAGTAAGTAGATATGACTAAAAGCTTTTTAAATAAAGGAACTGGTCATTGAAAAACAAACAGCAGGTCTTATCCAATGTAGGAGTAATCCCTTCTCTGACCAACCTCCCTTTGAATCTTTTCAATAACAAGGTCCAATTACTTTATAATCCCATTGCCAAACAGCTCCAGGCATTACAAAGACATTTCCTGTACTAAACAGAACTTGCCTTTTCTCTTTCTTCCAACCACAGGTCCTGTTTCTAAAGCTGTGCTGTCCAATGATGACAGGCACTAGCACACGCGGCTACTAGGCGTCTAAAACGGGACTGGTCCAAACTGAGGTATGTTGTCTGTGTGAAATATTCATTGGTCTTTATGAAAATAAGAAGACCAAGTATTTCAATAACTAATACCGATTGTACGGCAAAATATTTTAAACTGAGTTCGATAAAATGTTAAAATTAATTGCACCAGTTTTTTACTTTTTTAATGTGGCTAACGGAAAACTTTAAATCACATGAGTAGTTCACATTATAGTTCTATTGCACTGTTCTACAGGATACTACCTCACATACCTGGAAAACTACCACAACCACCATTATTCTAGCTCGCATCCCCCAATAGGTTCACTAGAATATACAGAGAGATTTCTCTTTCCAGGAAAGACTGCACAGGACTCAAGAAAAGGACGTGCAAGCAGGGTTAGAAGAGGCTGAAGAGTTGCATGCACGGACCACTCAGAAGTCTGACAGTGGATAACTGACCACAGCGCAAAAAGAACCAAGAACTGAAGAGATGAACTTTCGGGACCCCCAGAACTTAGTCAGCAGAAGAAAGGAGTTACTGAAGGAGATTTAAAAAATAAAAGGCTTGAGATGCAAAAACTAAAAAGACAGCATTATGAACAGTTTCAAGGAAAGGCCGGCGACAGACAAAAAAGAAAAAGAACACTGGGTCATCATTAGTGAACCCTGGTTAAGAGTCATGGGTTTTTTGGTCTTATTTATTTAGAAAGAACTGAAAAGGCTTCAATCTACACAGCTCTTACTTGGCAAGGCCTTCTAGAACTGATGGCAGGAGAGGTGACCTCTGGGCCTTCTTCAATATTCTGAAGTAGGTCACAAACACAATATTCAAAGTCTCCGTGTGCTGGCAGAAGAAACAGACAAAATGACTTGAGTATAACCCCGTACCCTTTCTCCTGAGTTACTACAGCGATGACAGTCAAAGCTCAACCTTCTGTCCCTTCCTGACCCTTTCCACAATCCAATCTTAGGAGCTTCAACAAAACAGAATGAAGATACGCACCTTGTGATTTCACGAGACCAGCAATGATCACATCAAAGACTCGGCAGATTAACCAAGATTATACAACCCCAAGTTGAAACAATAATCTCTAGTTAAAACCATTTAACAAAACATTCTAAAAGCGTGAGAGAACGTGAAACTGCCTACCAGTTTAAGTTTTCTCTCCGTGCTCTCTGAAGCTTCTGCCTCCAGTAGCTCTCGCTCTAGTTTCTCTTCTGCTTTCTTCCACTGGAAAGAGACAGGAAAGAAAAAGTAAGAGTATATAGTGCTGAGTGAAAAAGCAAGCTTCAGAGGCATAATATGTCAATATTCTGAAACACATACCCTAACCTGTCTATGAATACAAACACAAGCACAAGTACACAGACCTGAAGAAGCAGCAAACACACACCAAACCGAGGACAGCGGCTGCCTCCTGGGAGGAAGGCAGAACAAGACTGGGGAGAGGAACAAAGGGGACTCTCACTCTATCACTGATGGTTTCTTCTCAAGAATGAAACTGAAGTCTATTAATATTTGCTCATTGTGAATGGTAGATACATGGAATATTCTGTATTATTCTCTGTAGTTTTCTAGAAGTTTTTTCAAAAGAGAAAAAAGGGAAGAACACACTGAGCCCAGAAATAATTCTTACTGTTAAATCATCTGTAACACGGAAATTAGTCATCAACGATACTTCCTAAACACATTTACATACAATGCATAAAATCAGACACTACAGAGAAATTCAACAAAATATAAGTTTCTCCACTTTCTTACGCAGTATGAGCAGCAAATAATGGTTGCTAAGCTGCCTAAGACGCAGGGGACTGACTGAGGGAGAGTTTCCTTCCTTTGTACGCCATTTAAGGAGCTGCCATGTTCTCAGTGGGTCTATTTCCCCACCACAGATACGTACATGCTGTTTCTAACAGGGATATCCAGTTTATATTAGGATAGTCTGGTAATTAAAATATTTACCTTCATTTGTTTCCAATTATTAAGTCTATGATGGTACTTCTGTCCCATTTTCAAAATTTATTAGGGCCATTCAAAGATGGATATCCCTGAAAACTATTTTTTGTTTTGTTTTTATAAGCAATTTGATAACCCTATGTAGAAATGTTTTGAGAAGTAATAATAATAACGATGCTGGTAGTAGTAATTCATGTTTATAAAGCACACCCAGTGTCACGCACTTGCTAAATGCTTTACCTGCATCATCTTATTAAGGTGCACTGTGACCCACGAGGTGGGTGCTATGGCTAGCTCCATTTCTCAAAATTAAAAAAAAAAAAAGGTTACCAGAGTTTCATACTAAATAAACAAGGGGCTGGAATTTCAACCTAGGTTTCAAATGCAAGCCAATAAAGAAAGGTGCTTCAATTAACAAAAACCCACTTTGTTGCCAAATTTACATGAATATCGCCTTCCTGGTCAAGGAAGGGATCTGTGTATCGCAATGAATCTGAAGAGCAAAAAAATTAAAACCCAGCATGACAAGAAAATTTTTTCATCAACTGCTCTTTTTGCCAATGAATTGTCAGTTTCATTAATAAAGCACTTCTTTGCAATAACTGGAAAAAATAAAATTTTCTAAATATTAGGTTTTGACACATTTATATTTATGATTTAACTATGATTTCTGCCTGTGCCTACACTATGGTTTTAATCTCAAATCAAACAAAAAAGGAAATCAACCAAACCTTTCTCTGCATTCTTGATAGAGTTTTTCTCTTTTCCTTGAAAGTCATGAACTTTTTTGGTTTATTAATGTCCTCTGTATCTTTTTTCACTTCCACTTCTTTGATTCTTAAGCACAAGAATGTCTTTAACATCTAAGATGAAGAAAACACAATATACACCTTAATATTTATATTGCCATCAAAACGTTTATACAGAGAGGTTGGCATTTAACAATGTTTTTCCTTCCTTTGTGCCAAAAAAAAACCAAAAAACACCTTTGACACATCTTTTATCACACTGCACACAAAGTTCTATTTTCTTATTGCTAAACATATTCAGTAATCTGCATCTAATAGGACACTAGTATTTGGCTAAATAAACATAACATTATTTTGCAGTACAATGAGTAGAAGGCAGAGAGAACACATTACCTGGCATCGGTAGACAGGATTACAAAAAGTGGACAGGCCAGAAAAAGGTTTGGACCAGTATGGGAGGAGAGGATGTAAATTAGATATTTCTAAACCAGCTTTAATTTACCAAACCAGCCCCCATTTTGCAGTCAGTAGTTCTAATCTTCATTTTTTCCCCCAATTAAAAACAAAACACAATAACCAAAAAAAAAAAAAAAAATCCATGTAGACCAGTGTTACTAATTTTAAGACAAGTTATTTTCCTTTAAACCAATGGGTCTCCAGCTTCAGCAAACATGAGAATCATCAGGAGGGCTTGTTAAAACACAAATAGCTGGACCCCATCCTCAGTTTCTGATTCACTAGGTCTGGATTAGAGCCCCACAATTTGTATTTCTAATTCCCAGCTGATGCTGGTCCAGGGACCACAATGAAACTACTGCCTTAAGCCATTCAAAAAATCCAGAAACTAATTTGGAAATTGGTGTTTTGTGTACTACAGCAACCATACAAAGACAAAAGGGGTTCAAAATTCAAACTTTCTCTGGAAGAAACCACTCTACTGACCTCCTTCAATCATAGCAGCATTCCTGGAAAAAATGTGAGAACTACAGTTTGTATTATTTTGATGTTCCAATATGTACATTGGAAGAAAGCGGAATATTTCAGTTTACAGGGCTTAAAACACAGAATGGAAACAAGAAAGAGTTAAAATTAGAAACGGCGAACATGAAGTCATTCTAGGTACCAGAAAGATCAATATGAGTATTCTGTAAGTATTCTATGTGCTCATAAAATATCACCCTCAAATAAAAAACGTAACTCCAGATTAAAGATGGCCGACTAATCTTTGGCAAGGGCACCAATAATACACAATGGGGAAAGGATAGTCTCTTCAATAATGTTAAGAAAACTGGATATCCACATACAAAAGAATGAAACTGGACCACTGTCTTATACCACTCAAAAAATTAATGTGAAATGGATTAAAGATTTAAATGTAAGAACCGAAACCATAAAACTCCTAGAAGAAAACACAGGGGAAAAGCTCCTCAGCACTGGCCTTAGCTAGTGATTTTTTGGATAGGCATCAAAAAGCACAGGCAACAAAAAGCAAAAATAAACAAGTGGGACTACATTAAACTAAACAGCCTGCACAGCAAAGAAAACCATCAACAAAATGAAAAGACAACCTACTGAATGGGAGAACATATTTGCAAGCCACGTATCTAACAAAGAGTTAATATCCAAAATATATGAGGAACTCCTACAACTCAATAGCAAAAAGCAAATAACCTGATTTAAAGAACAGGCAAAAGACGTGAATAGACATTTTTCCAAAGAAGACATACAACAAATGGCCAGTAGATACACAAAAAGGTTGGTTCAACACCACTAATCATCAGGAAAATGCAAACGAAAACCACCATGAGAAATCAACCTCACACCTGTCAGAATGGCTATTATCAAAAAGATAATAGGGGTGCCTCAATGACTCATTGAGAGGAGCATGTGACTCTTGATCCTGGGGTCATGAGTTCGAGCCCCACGCTGGGTGTAGAGATTACTTAAATAAATAAACTTTTAAAAAAAGGCAAGAGAAAACAAGTATTAGGGCATGAAGATAATGAAACCCTTGTATACTGTTGGGAGGAATGCAAACTGGTACAGCTATGGAAAACAGCATGGAAACTCTTCAAAAAATTAAAAGAGAATTATCATATGATCTAGTAATCCCACTTCTGGGTATAGATCCAAAAGAAATGAAGTCAGTACCTCAGAGATACCTGCATTCCCATGTTCATTGCAGCATTATTCACAATACGAAGCAAAGATATGGAAACAGCCTATGTATCCATTAACGAATACAGAACCTGCACTATATACATATAATGGAATACTATTCAGCCACTAAAAAGAAGGATCCTGCCATTTATGACCACAGAGATGAACCCAGAGGACATCATGCTAAGTGGAATAGGCCAGACACAGAAAAACAATATTGTACAATCTCACTTACATGGGGAATCTACAAAAGTCAAATGCATACTAAAACAGTGGTTGACGGGGGGATGGGGGACATGCAGAAATGTCAGTCAAAGGACACAGACTTTCAGTTATAAGATAAAGAAGCTCTGGGGATTGAATTTATAGCATAGTAAACAGAGTTAATAATACTGTATTATATAATTTGAAATAAGCTGAAAGTAAGTTTTTAGGATTCTCACCACAAAAAAAGGTGAGAGGTGATAGATGTGTTAATTAATTTGACTGTGGAGCACCTGGGTGGCTCAGTTGGTTAAGCTACTGCCTTTGGCTCAGGTCATGATCCCAGGGTCCTGGGATCAAGTCCCACATCAGGCTCCCTGCTCAGCGGGAAGCCTGCTTCTCCCTCTCCCTCTGCCACTCCCCCTGCTTGTTTGCTCGCTCTCTCTCTTCCTCGCAAATAAATAAAATCTTAAAAAAAAAATTAATTTGACTGTGGTAATCATTTCACATATTGATTAAATCATCATGTTGTATACCTTAAAAAAAAATCACACTGTACAACCTAAATATATACAAAAAAAGAAAAACCCAACAAAGAGTTCAGAAATAAAATACTGGGTACGGATTTAAAATAAAATAAAGGCAGCATTTTAAATCAGCAGCAAAGGGAAAAGAGTATTGGAATAACTGGCTATCCATTTCAGAAAGTATATATACATATTAGATCTGCAACTATACCACACACAAAGATATCAGATGGATTATTTAAATATAAAAATTAACACTCTTCTAGAAGGAGAGAATCTATACTTGGGAATGAAGAGGTCTTCCATGCATGACAAAAATATAATCTCATCTATAAATGGTGAAAAAATGACAGAGTCAATTAAAATGTAAAACTTCTTTAAGACAAAAAAGACCACAATACAAAATTAAATGGCAGAGCAACAGACAAATATTTGCAACTTACTATCCTTTATATGTAATATAACCTCAACAAACACCAGAGCTTTTGTTTCTTTTATTCACTACCTTATACCCAGGACCTAGAAGAGTGTCTAGTACACAGCTGATATTTACTGAAATAAATGAGTATCAGAAAAGTATTACAAGTCATCAAAATACCTGAGGAGAAAAATTAGCAACAATGCAAATGGGCAAAAAAATTCAAATGACTAATAAATATGTGAAAACAAAAAAATATGTATGAGATGTACAGAATGATTTGCCCACCAGACTAACAAAGATTAAATGGTAGAAACATTCAGCATCGGGTAGGTTGTGGGGAAAAAACACGCCTGTCACTGTGAGAACATAATAAAATGTATTTGCAGGACAATGTGGCATTACCTCTCAAATTTATAAATGTGTATACTATTGGATCCAGCATCTAAACTTTAAAAATTTAACTCACAGAATACTCCTGTAAGTATGAAAAAATAATAGAGCCAAAATGTTCTCTTTCATGATCACTGTAGAAACAACTCAACTGTCCATCAAGTAGGGGGCTATATTCACATAATAAGAAACAGATGTTAAAAAGAATGAGACAGCCCTATACAACACAAAATGAAAGCAGCTCCAGAAGAGCTTCCATAGAATAAATGCATTTTTATTTTAAAATCTACACATGTATTAAATAAATAAATAATTTAAAATATATATAAACAAGGGGCGCCTGGGTGGCTCAGTCGTTAAGCATCTGCCTTCGGCTCAGGTCATGATCCCAGGAAGCCTGCTTCTCCCTCTCCCACTCCCCCTGCTTGTGTTCCCTCTCTCACTGTCTCTCTGTCAAATAAATAAATAAATAAATAAATAAAATCTTTAAAATATATATACACATGTATACATACATAAACAAGTATGTACGTCTATATAAACCTCTAGAATTCATACTAAATTGTTAGAAGTAGTTACACTTGGAGAGTCTTCTACGTTATACACGTCTACAAAGAATAAAATTCCTAACAACTGAAAATTAACTTTGTAATTTAAAACAAATAAAATGCAAAGTCAGAAAAGGCTTACCTCTGGCCTAACCTCGTAATTTCTGCCCTTCACAAAACCAGAAATCACTTTGATCACACCAAGGGAAGCTTGGCCTAATTTATCTTGTTTAAATAGTTTCTTCACTGCGTCACAACACATTTCAGATATCTGAAAAATCAAATGTCACACTCAGCCGGTGTTTCCCAACCTCGGCACCACTGGCATTTTAAGCCAGACAATTCTTCGCTGTGGGGTCGCTGTCCTGTGCACGGTGGGAAGTTCAGAGGTCCCCTAGCCTTTACCCACTAGATGCCAGTAGTAGCCACTGCAGGGGTGACAATCGAAACTGCGTGCAGACACAGTCTCACGTTCCCTGGAGGGCGAAAGCACCTCCTGCTCAGAACCGCCGCACTAAACTTATGTTTGAAGAATTTTCTTAAAGAGGCAGTGTTTAACAAAGTGACGCTATTTTAGCAATGAATGATAGCTCCAAAAGAATTCTGAGAGAGAGAAAAAATAATCACGAGGTCTAGAATTTTGCGTTCAGGAGGAGAGCAACAATCACTTAGCAACCCACCGATTTTGACACGTCATCCATGAGAGGGACGATCAACACAATGATGTTGTTGTGAAAGTTGAAATGAGGCAGTGCCACCAACAGCTCACACAGGCTCCTCACGGCCACTTCCGCTAGTCCTTTGTAGGCCTTTAAGGAAACTACATTACTTTTCTTCAGTTTCCTTTGCTTCCAGTCTAATCAAAAGATAACCGTAGTTATTTTACTCATTGATCAAAGCTTCAACTAACTAGCTTTCTTTTACAAGAACATGCAATAATACACTGTGCCAATTCTTAAATGAGTTGCGTCCACCCTTAGACACAAGTACAAACGTTATCATTAAAATTTATCCGCCATCATCCACCCTCTGACTCTGACCATAATGTTAAAGAGTTTTGGCTTTCCATACATTTTTAAAGATGTATCATTAGAGGATAAGGGTCTCAGGGATAAATCAGGGCAGGGGGAGACAGAGAGCTGGATATCTTAAGGAATCCCTGGGCTCTACCAGGCTTTCCCCAGAACACTAGATTTCAAGAAGCCTGGGTTCAAATCCTAGTCATCCACTAACTGGCTAGTGAATATGAGCAAGCTCCAGATTCTGAGCCCTGATCTCTTCCATGTTCCAAAAATTCCGGAGAATCTAAAACATTATTTCTCCTGACTTCCTGCTAATGCTCACTGTGGTATCTTCACCCAGGAGGTCCAGAAGATTTAAGGTTTTCTTCAAAATAGCCGATAATTCACAGGACCTCTTTTCTTTAAAGATTTTATTTATTTGACAGGGAGCGACAGAGAGAGCACAAGCAGGGGGAGTGGCAGGCAGAGGGAGAAGCAGGCTCCCCGCTGAGCAGGGAGCCTGACACGGGGCTCGATCCCAACCTAAGCCAAAGGCAGACACTTCAAGTCGACTGAGCCATCCAGGCACCCTGCAGTACTTCCTTTCTAGAAATTTCTACATACATACTCTGCCACCATAACATAGCATCCTGAATATGAAAATATGCTGGTTTTTCTAGAGTAGGTTCAACACTTCCCTGTACATCATACACAACTGGAGATGAGAAACAGTATAGAGGACGGTGCCTGTGTTTTAAACTTGCTTCTCGTGTATTTGAGTTTTCCTCAAACACGCTGTATTCATCGTAAGAACCGTATCTTCTATTTATCTGAAGCTGACGAGACTTCCTAGTGGATGGATGAATAAACAAAACGTGGTACACATATACAGTGGACTATTATTCAGCCTTAAAAAGGAAGGAAATTTTGACACGTGCTATGAGAATCCTGAAGACATTACGCCAGGTGAAATAAGGCGGTCACAAAAGGGCAAATACTGTGTAAGTCTACCTAGAATACGAGGTTCCGGGAGGAGCCAGATCCATATTCACTTCAAATCAGAAAGGAGAACGGTGGCCGCCCCGGGCGGTACAGACCTTCAGGCGGGGAAGATGCAGAGCTGCGGGTGCACAGCGGCGACGGCCGCGCCACACGGCATTTACCGAGCGCCGCACAACTGCACGCCTGCAAAACTGCTCTGACGACACACTCGATGTTGTATCTTACCATACATTTTTAAAACTTAGAAAAAAAAGACTTCTTAATGGTTCCATCAGCTGAGAAAAGGCCTACGCCTGCATGGTGCGATACAGAGGCCACCAGCCCCGTGTGACAACTGAGTGCTCGGACTGTGGCTAGTCCCAATGCACACGTGCCCAAAGTGTGAGATACGCGTCAGATTTTGACCTTAATACCAAAAAAGGAATGTAAGATACCTACTTTTTGAAGTCGATTACATGTTGAAATAGTAATCATATACATAGCAATTTCACTACTTTTTACTTTTTTTTCTTAGTGTGGGTACATATTTTTCAAATGACATATGTGTCTCATGTTCTATTTCTCTTGGATGGTGCTGGTCTACACAAAGCTCCCCGGCCTTGGAATGTATGCTCCTAAGTAGGCTCCAGTAGGGAGGCCAGAGCATAGAAGCAACATCCACGGCACCCACCCCCCATCCCCACCATCTCCTTCCTGCCCTTACTGGGCCAACACGATTCGGTAATCCTGTTCCAACTGAGAAACTCGGTGATCCTTAGGCCCTTTACTGAGTAAAGGAGCCCAACTGAGTAAAGTGAAAGCACCTGACCTAGGCAACTGACTGTCTTCTCCATTCATGCTCCAATTTTCATATGCCCTTCCTTTTTTTTTTTTTTTTACAGATTTTATTTATTTATTTGACAGAGAGAGACACAGAGAGAGAGGGAACACAGCAGGGGGAGTGGGAGAGGGAGAAGCAGGCTTCCCGCCTAGCGGGTAGCCCCATGTGGGGCTCGATCCCAGGACCCTGGGATCATGACCTGAGCCGAAGGCAGACGCTTAACGACTGAGCCACCCAGGCACCCCTGCCCCTCCTTTTCTGAACAAAGAAGAAGAGAATAAAGGTTTGATGGAAGAGTTTATCATCCAGTATGACTGACTTCACTCTAAGTCCATTTTCAAGGCACTAATTTCACCCATTTCAAGTCATCCTTCTCCCCTAACTCCCCTAACCATCTCCAAATAAAAAGCAGCAGCATAAATTTCAACCATTCACGAATTCAAGAAACACACTTACTAGGGAAAGGCCTGGAGCAACAATAATACTAACAGCTGATCAATACAGGGCCTGTACAGGCCAGGCACAGTTGTAAGCAGGTTTTATCTATAAATTAATTTACTTCTCACAACAATCCTATGAAGTAAATACTACTATTTATAAACAGAAAAATGGAAACAGAGAGATTAAGTGATTTGCCCACCACATGGGTAGTAAGGAGAGAGCCCAGATTTGAACCCAGGAAGTCGTACTGTAGACTGCTCTTGACAACCCGCTACACTGACTCTCACCACAGAGCACAGAATATAGAACTCACCTTCCTGAACAAAGCTAAGTATGTTATGTATTTTAAAAATGTTCAATATACCTTTAACCACTTGCTCCAGATTCTCCAAATAAAATTTATATTGGCTAACCAGGCCTTCTTCAAATTCTCTTAACTTTTGGGTTTCTTTGCGGATCTGAAAAAATCAAAAAGACCACTCATTTTTTTAAATCAAAATACCAAAATCCTTAAATTAGCACAAAATGTGAGTGCCTTCTACCCAGTCCTATAAAAACAAAAAAAACCCTACAATTTCTCCCATCTCTAGCTCTCCCAAATGTTCAGCTTATTTTGTATAGTAATTGTATCTGTCATTACCTTGGTAGATTTTTCTGCTTCTGTGAGGGGTCGTATTTTGTATGAAGGAGTAATGTCTTTAAATAACTCCAGCAGGGAAATTATCACCAGCTTTCGAACAGTAACAGCCACATCAGGATCCTGTTCCATCAGCATGGAACGCAGTTCTTTCAATTTTTTAATCTGTTAAAGAAATATATGGCAGAGGGAGAGACAGAATCTTAAGCAGGCTCCATGCCCAGCGCAGAACTAGAGCCACAATCCTGAGTCATGACCTGAGCTAAAATCAAGAGTCACACACTTAAACGACTGAGCCACCCAGGCGCCCCTCAATACCTTCATTTAGAGATGAGGAAAATAAGACTCAAAGTTTAAGCGACTTTTCTAAGGTTACAAAAAACATTAAGTGCAGATGTAGGATTAGACTAAGGTTCTGTCTACTCTTATTCTACCTCCGTCACTATTTTAATGCTTTTCCTTTTTGTATGTGCTTATAGGTAATAAGGGAATCTTAAAATATTAGACATTCACACCATATCTAATATGAAGAGCTCAAAGAAATTAGTACTACTTACGTTACTTTCTGGGTCTGATAATATGGCAGATGCCAAGGCTGCAATATGCATTTTCTTCTCCTGTAATTTCTTCCTTCTCTCAATCAAATGTTCTTCTAGTGTCAGCTCTCGAATGGGATCTTCAACAATCTCTGAAACAGATTAGATTTCCCCTCTTAAACGTTTCTTTATTTACAAGTATCCAAGAACCTTAATCAATACAATAATATTCCTATAGTAATAAATAATAATAACAATAAGTTTTATTGAACACTTGCCATGGGCCAAGATTACTACATATGATCCTCTCAAAAATGTTATGAGGCAGGTACAATCATCATATCCATTTTGTACATAGAACATGAGGCAAAGGGAGAGTAACTTGCTTATACTCACAAACCTAGTAGAAATGGAATTCAAAACCCAGGTAATCTGACTCGAGAGCTCATATTCTTAACTACTATGCTAATAAACTTATAATAATTCCCATGAATTAAGGGAAAAAGCAACCTGATTTAGTTTTTTAAAAAAGTACAGAATATTCTCCCTTGTTTCCAACTCTATACAGTCCTTCGCATTGCAGAAAATATGTCCATCTTAAGAAAAGAAATTGACAGGAAACTAGATTTAATAAACACAGAAGCATAATCTCTAATGAGCCTATGAAGGATGAATGAAAACAGTTGACCTGTAATCTCATTTACACCATTAATGAGGTTTGCTAAGCTAAAGTAAAATTTAACCAGTTTGTTCTATTGCAAATTCCAAACAAATATAATTTCAAACCATAAAAATATGTTCTTTCAGTTTAACTTTGATTGCAACTATCTTAGCTATTAGAAAACCACACTCGGGTGCCTGGGTGGCTCAGTCGTTAAGCGTCTGCCTTCGGCTCAGGTCATGATCCCAGGGTCCTGGGATCAAGTCCCACATCGGGCTCCCTGCTCCGCGGGAAGCCTGCTTCTCCCTCTCCCACTCCCCCTGCTTGTTCCTGCTCTCACTATGTCTCTCTCTGTCAAATA
Source organism: Mirounga angustirostris (assembly GCF_029215605.1). Taxonomy (NCBI): domain Eukaryota; kingdom Metazoa; phylum Chordata; class Mammalia; order Carnivora; family Phocidae; genus Mirounga; species Mirounga angustirostris. The sequence continues at coordinate 122,452,752 of NW_026991714.1, forward strand.
AATAAATAAAATCTTTAAAAAAAGAAAAAGAAAACCACACTCAATTATCTAAAATAGACATATATACAGACATATATAAGTATAACAGCTCTGGGGGGGGCGCCTGGGTGGCTCAGTCATTAAGCGTCTGCCTTCAGCTCAGGTCATGATCCCAGGGTCCTGGGATCGAGCCCCGCATTGGGCTCCCTGCTCAGCGGGAGGCCTGCTTCTCCCTCTCCCACTCCCCCTGCTTGTGTTCCCTCTCTCACTGTGTCTCTCTCTCTCTGTCAAATAAATAAATAAATAAATATCTTAAAATATATATATATATATAACTGCTCTAAGAAGTGAAATGATATCATATCACAAAATCATTTTGTAATTTAAAGCTAAAAAGTTAGTATTTGTAGGCAGGTCCTTCACTTAATTAAAAAGAATTCAAAATGGTAATAATTTGTAAGACTCTTCATGCAGGCCTAGACATTACAAACATAACTGCATAAAATTCTCCATAATGAAGAGCAACGAAGAATCAAATTCCACAAGGTGAGACTTTCAACATGTGGGAAAATGTTCAAAATGACCTTGAAATGACCAGTACTCTAAAATGCACATTTCAGACTTTATCTAAAATTAAGTCACATTTACTATTATGAAAAAAAAAAAATGTAATTCTCAATTAACAATTTAGTAACTACAAAAGTACATTCCATTACCTTCCTCAAGTTCCAGCTCTTCTTGATCCTCTTCATCTTGGTTACTGTCTGTAACTGTATGGAAAACATGTATATTAAAAAATCTGACAATAGGGGCGCCTGGGTGGCTCAGTCGGTTAAGTGTCTGCCTTTGGCTCAGGTCATGATCCCAGGCTCCTGGGATCGAGCCCCGCATCGGGCTCCCCGCTCAGCAGAGAGCCTGCTTCTCCCTCTCCCTCTGCCTGCCACTCTGCCTACTTGTGCTATCTCTCTGTCAAATAAATAAATTTTTAAAAATCTTTAAAAAAAAAAAAATCTGACAATATACTTTTAAAGTGATCAAACTACAAAGAAAAGCAGGAAAGTGATTACCATAAAACTTGGGAAAGTAGTTACTTCTGTGAGGAGGAAGCAATTAATGATTGAGGGGAGCACAAAGGAAGTTTCCGGGTGCCGGCAGCATTTACTTCTTGCCCAGACAGTAGTTTTATGGGTGTGTTTTTTGTGATAAACCACGTAACTTCACAAGGCAACTCTGACTTCTAGACTTCTCTGTGTGTTTTATTTCACAAGAAAAAAGATACATGTAAGAAAAAAAGGCTAATAAAGATAACTAATATTCTAATTTTAGAAACAAGGGTCTTTGGTGAAAAAAACTGAAAAGAAAAGCACCTCAGATTGTAGCTTTAGCTATCTCATGATACAACAGACATCAGAGATAATCATCTGTATTTCTGGCCAAAATCATCAAGCTTGCTATATGACTAATTGCAGCTACCCCCTATTTTGTAGGTACAAGTAAGAATAAAATTAAATCTTGAGTGGGAAAAAAAATGTGGTATTAGTAAGGAGCTAAAATTTTTACTAATACACTGGATGATTGATTAGATTCACCTGGCTTCTCCCTGGTCTGTGGGATTATACCACTTTTATCCTTGATAGGAAGTAAGTGAATCAGTTCCTTCTCTGGTGCAGTTTGCAGAGTTCTTGGTATTTTTTCATATTTATCTATAACACCCTCATGCTTTCGTTTCTTGGCATGAACAGGTTCACTGCAAAAAAAAAAAAAATTCCAGTTTTAATGTATTTAAAAAGGAATCTAGAGATCACTTAAAAAGTACAGAAAAGTAAACTACTGGCTAAACTTCCAATAGGTATACTGAAAAAAAAATAATAATAAAAAAAATAGGTACATAGATATTAGCACCTAGACCGGGCACATAGTAGGCACTCAAATAGTAAATGAATAAAAGAATCATTTATTCTGCCCCGAAGACTATGGCTGCATGTAGTTTTTCCCTTCAGATGCAAAACAGAAGTGAAAGTTATGGCAGATTCTTTTTGAAAACTATTCCACAAAGCCAAGGGTGACATCATGCTATTTTACTTCCCCAAAATCCTTGAGACCATTGCATGGGCTTAGGAGTTAAAAAGATCTAGGTTTAAATTTCAGATCCACTAGTTGTGATCGCAGGAAGCATCAGTTTCCTCTGTAAATGGGAATAATACCTCCCCAACAGGGTAACAAGGACTGAGATTGTGGCCATGAAGAACTCAGGACTGTTCTGCCAGTTCCCCAGAGAACTACATTCTTCCCCAGTGCACTCTACTTCACTATTCAGACTCAAAAAAAAATAAAGATGTACACTAAATAAAATCAGTTTGTTTTATTCATGAACTTCCTTTATTTAGGAAATAAACTGAGTCACAGGGTTTACTCTCTTACGTTCCGAGCTGAACATCTTGCACTAACCACCTAACTAAAATTCTGAATCAAGTTTTTAACACTGAAAGGATGTGAATGTTTATAATCTAAATGAAGTATTACCTAGAAGAAAGATCTCTCGTTAGAAAAGATGCTCTTTGTCCTAAGTCTCTCATTAACTGCAAGTCATCTTCATCCATCATATCCAAAGGAAGGGCTTCCTCTTCTTCCTCCTCTTCCCATTCAGTCCTTTTACCTGTTCCAACAACAACAAAATCAGAAACTGGCATTAGAGACATAGAACTCCTCGTTTCTGTGTCAACAAGAGGAAAAGTTTATGCTTTTCTAGTATGTCAGCCCAGTGTTTCTAAATGGAAGCACCAATGACACGTTGGGCCGGACAGCTCTTTATTCCACTGGGGGTCTTGAGCTAAGCAAAATGCTCGCATCTCCAACCCCTGAAATCTAAATGCCAGGAGCCTTCCCAGGTCACTGTCACAACCAAAAAATAAAACGCCTCCACACAGTCTGCAAGGTCTCTCAGAGCATGCGAGAACCGATGATTTAGCCGCTTCGCTCCTTCTGATCCCCACGGACTCTCACTTCCATTCCACTTCAGCCACCCCCTCCATGGGCCACATCCCAAGCCTTGGTGCTCACCCCATCCCCTGACCACAACCATCTGTCCTTGCAGCTCTCATTCGGTTACTTCCACTGCACTTCTATGACCGAATATATAGACCTTCAATCCTCTGACCACTCTACTTCTATCTTCCATTGTGTTCTATCTTCACTCCTGGGCTTCTGCTGCATGGTAATCATTCAAACTGCCCTCTTGATAATATCCTCAACTACTTTCCCTTCTACAGTTTAGGCACTGACATCTAACAAAACCCCAACTGATCACTCTATCTTCTCCCTCTGTCCCTCACTCTCTTTCTCTTTTTTAATATAAAAATGAATGTCAACTAAGTGCCAAGCACTGCTCTAAGTGCTAAGGATTCAACCACGAACAGTACAATCTTAGCGTCTTCCCTAACAGAACTTACAATTCTCCTTGACTCCAATAACACTCGTAAATATCGCCATATAAATGTACACATTGCACAGAATGGAACTCCTACCTACTTTAAATGAGCTTCCCATTTCTCAAAGGTGACCAGCAACTGGTTTATTTCCCTGATCAGCTTTCTCTCTTCCTTAGCCTTTTCAAATCTTTTCTCTATCATCACACTTCTAACCCCATCACCTACCTCACTTCATAATCCTCAGAGGAGCTAGCTTCCTCCATCACTGAGAAATGAAAAGCCAGAAGCTAGAAACTCCTGCAATTTCCCACAATGAATTCAACAGCATCTGCATCCATCTCTTCTGTTTTCCTTCTCCTAACATTGGAAGAGTGCCTCTCCTCCTGGGCTCTGGATTTAACTTCTTGCCTTCTCTTGCCTTGTTCTATCATTTAAGCCCCCTCTCCCTTATACCTTCAAATTCTCTAACCCATTAAGTTCTTTATATCAGCATTTTAAGATGGTCAAGTCATTTTCCAGTGGGCAATTTGCCAACCTTTGCTTCTCAGATCATATAGACCATATTCACGGACTACAGCTGTCAGTCTTAACAGCTGTACAGTATTCCACCATAGATAAACAACATTTGTGTCATTTAACAATTCCTGTTGATGAACATTTTACTTTCAATTTTTGATCACGGTGGCATTTTTGTTTGCTATTATTAATAATGTTGAAATGAGCACACTTGGAAATATGTTCTTGGCAAATTTTTTCAAATATAATCACAGACTGAATTCCTAACAGTAACATGTTAGATCAAAGGAAAAGCATTTTCTGAAAATCTTTTTCTGTGATAGCGTATTTGAATTTATAAATATATTTTTTCCTCCTTTTTATTCAAATGGTATAAGCATCTCATACATGTGGCAAAAGCCTATAATTTCAAGTGAGTGAAAGCATCAATGCACACTACTTTTCACCTTGTTTTTTAAAATTAACTATTTTGTCGGGGCGCCTGGGTGGCTCAGTCGTTAAGCGTCTGCCTTCAGCTCAGGTCATGATCCCAGAGTCCTGGGATCGAGCCCCGCACTGGGCTCCCTGCTCAGCCAGGAGCCTGCTTCTCCCTCTCCCGCTCCCCCTGCTTGGGCTCCCTCTCTCGCTGTGTCTCTCTCTGTCAAGTAAATAAATAAAATCTTTTTAAAAAAATTTAAAAAATAAAATTAACTATTTTGTAGACAATTTCTTCTTTTTTTTTATGAACATTTTAGGACAAATCAAAAGAAACTACAGGACATGAATGCTTTCACAATTACCTGGTCGTTTTTCCTTTGGGTCCTCCAGTGGGATCGGTTTCTTAGACACAGCATCTTTTACAGCTTGCCTTAGTTTCCTCTGTTCTTTTCGGTACTTCTTGAGAGTGCTTTGTTGTTTAAATTGCTTATTTTTTAGCTTGTTTTCAAGTTTGACTTTACTAGTTTTTAGTAACTTCCGAAAGCTGGGGATCTGTTTTTTATTTCTTCTCTAGAAGACAACAACACGAGTACTGCATACCCAGAAATTTAAACTGCAAACTCAGAACAAAATGTTGTCTTTAAAGTAAGTGCCATTCATATATCCTCTTACTGTTTACAAAGTTCTCCAACATATTTGATCCCAACAGCCTAGTTAAGCAGTTATTGCTGTTACCTTCAAATTATTACTGAAAAAGCTAAAGCTGAGAGAGAATATATGACTTGTTAAAGACCCCTGAACTAAGGAGGGCAAAACAGAATTCGGATCTTTGGATTTCAACGCTTGCTGGTATCCCCTTATTCAGAAATGCAAATCCCAGCTCTTATTTTCTGTGAGAACCAGGGCAAATCACTTACTTTGCTATCCCCTTACCCTTTAGGGAAGAAAATGGACTCATCTCGCGTCCCATGACTCACATTATAAACTCGTTGAGAACAGGACCCTGTTACCCATTTGTAAAATAAAGGGTACGAAAGATGGTCTCGAAGAACCCTTTCATGTCCGACACCCTACAGACAGAAGACTCCGTGCTTGTATCATCGCGGCCCCCTGAAGCCAAGTGCGAGCACAGTGGGCGATCAAGGAAGCTCCAGATCCAAGTGCCGGGAAGTTGGCAGAGCACAGAGAGGAGGGAGCCCCGAATCCAAGCCACCGCCCCCTTCACAAGGGCAAAAACTCGCGAAAAACTACACCAGGCAGCGACTGTCAGCCAAAGGGGCCCTAAGCCGCGGAGATCGGGCTCAAGACACTTACCGCCTTCATCCTTAAATATGAAGAGTCCCGATCCTACACTTTCACCAGGGATAGAGGTAATCCAGGAATCGCGAGGCGGCAACTAACACACGTGCCCAAGTCCCAACACTGCGCAAGGCGGAAGCTACCGCTGGTTCCTCCCCATCCTCCGCCGCCGGAAATAGGGGCGGGACTTCCGCGCCCCGGGTCGGCCGCGCGCCCTCTTGCGGCGCCGGGCAGGTGGCCGCCCGGTGAACGCGCGTGTGAGCCTGCAGTGTCCCAGAGCGGCGCGCTGGCCGAAGGCGGGTGGCCCCGGGGGAGCTTCACAAGGTCTGTGATTCGTGTCCTGTCGCCCAATTTCCTTTAAGTCCTGGAGAAGTCGGGCTCCACCTTTCAAGAACGAAAGGGCTTGCTTTTTATCAGTCACCTTACTGCACGTCGTACCTGTCCTCACGCAGTGTATCTGATCTTTCTGTCAGAGATACTGACTTTTTTGTTGTTGTTGTTTTGTTTTTAAGATTTTATTTATTTATTTGAGACAGAATGAGAGAGAGCACATGAGAGGGGGGGAGGGTCAGAGGAGAAGCAGGCTCCCCGCCGAGCAGGGAGCCCGATGCGGGACTCGATCCCGGGACTCCAGGATCCTGACCTGAGCCGAAGGCAGCCGCCCAACCAACTGAGCCACCCAGGCGCCCAGAGATACTGACTTTTGCAGTTAGTTTTCCTCCGTCCAGGCTTGAGGGCAGGAAAGGTTTATTCCTTTTGTGTAATGCCTGCCCCCTCGACGGGCTCTCTGGGCGTGTTTGCGGAATGGCGAATGACTTCTCCTGACCCTCCGGAGCTCAAAATTCTCTTACTGCTTGGTATTTTATTTTGAAACATTTCTTGCCTTCATTTTAACCATTGTCTGATAAAGAGGTGTGTCGGTGAGACTCTGCATTTCAATATTTTGCAACTATTACCTTTGTGTAAATTTTTCTGTCTGCTTATTAATTCCGCCAAAGTCCTTAATTCCAACAGGAGGATTTATGTACTGCAAAAATGTGGTTTTCAAAATGTTTGTCCCTCAAGGACTTTTTTTTTCCTGAATAAATTTAAGAATTCCACTTGAGTTTATTTTTTAAAGAAATAAAGTCTGTGATTCTTGAGCACATCTCTCAACTGAGACCTGACCCTGCAGCCCTAAGCCAGGAGAGACAGGCTCAGAAGTCTGAGCTCCCTGGTGGGTGTTAGTGTTAAATAGATTGAGAAGAAAACTGCCAATTTCTGGGTTCCACTTCAGAGACCAAGAATCCCATTTTGTCTGGAATTCTTTCCCTCCCTTCCAAGTTCACCAGTTTCCCCCGTTGTGCTCTCTCCTTCCACACACACACTGTCAGAAACAGCAGAGCCTGTCCCACTGGAGTATTACTTCATCAAACAAACGGCCTGTGCTCTTCCCAAGTGCCTAACAATCCCTTCCCAAACAGCTATCTTATCTTTGGTCACTCCCATCCTTCCAGCCTTCCCTCCAGTCTCTCCAAGGATGAGGCATCCCCACTTCGGTTTTTCTCTCAACTTTATCAGGACGCCTGTATCACTAATTAACCCTTCTCTGTTTTCCCTCTCCAGTGGATACTTCCCCTCAACCTATTAGCACATTCAAGTCTCTTCCATAATTTTCTTTCTAATGACTTATCTTTTTTTAATTTTTATTTATTTATTTGAGAGAGAGAGAGAGAGAAAATGAGTGGGGGGGAGAGGCAGAGGAGAGGGAGAAGCAGGCTCCCTGTCCGATGCAGGACTCGATCCCAGGACCCCGGGATCATGACCTGAGCTGAAGGCAGACGCTTAACAAACTAAGCCACCCAGGCACCCCCTGACTCTATCTACTTTTAATTGCTGTTTCATTTTCCTCCTTTCCTACTTGTCCTTATTTCCAAAAAAAAAAAAACTAGTATTCTGGTGTCTCCACTTCCTCTTTTCTATTATCACAGCCCAAGTTTGTGCTATTTTATTGAGGAATTAAATCATATGCTTGGCCCATGTTAAGTTTATAATCAGCTTGAATCCCTAGATCATTTTTAAGCAATTGTTGCCAAGCTAAATCCCTCCCATCTTGAATTTGAACAATCTGTTATTTGAACACAAACTTAAAAATAGAAGTTTACAAGATTCCTACTAATTTAATCTTAATGGTTTCTCAAATCTATGGTCTCCAGCTTTGTGTCATTTCCCATTAGCTCAACCCACTGCTAAACTCAGTTTGGGTTCTTGTTTGTTTGTTTTTAAGATTTTATTTATTTGAGAGAGAGAGAGAGAGCATGAACATGGGGACAGAGGCAGAGGGAGAAACAGACTCCCCTGCTGAGCAGGGAGTCCTATGCGGGGTTCGATCCCAGGACCCCGAGATCATGACCCAAGCCGAAGGCAGACGCCCAACTTACTGAGCCACCCAGGCACTCCTCAGTTTGGGTTCTAAACTTTGAGTTCTAAACCCTGCTGACAGCGTGATTTCAAGGTCCTCTTGGATCCTCCAGAGCTTTCCTGAACACTTGGGCTAAGTGTCCCTGGGCTACCCCAAACTAGCTTCGCAGGGATTGTACTCAGAGATTCCTATGAGTCTATTAAGAACCCATCTGGGTCTGCCCGTAACATTCCACTGTCGCTCTCATTGGGGTCACTAAGAATCTCCAAAATGTTTTTCTTTTTTAAGTGTGCACTAAGCTATATCATTTCTTTTTACTTTTTTTTTCTTTTTAACCTCACTAGATTTCTCCACTACATTTGATGCTACACATTTCTTCTTTCTTACATTACAGTGTCAGTGTCCTTGGCTCTTCCCTGGGTTCTTGTCCCACCTGCATTCCTTCTTCCTCATGCCTCTTTAATGTAGGTGATTTTCAGGGTTCTGGTCTGGGCCCACCTTTCTACTTCTGATTCTACCTGCTCTTCCAGTGTGATCTCATCCATCTACATATTGCAGAAAGATTTCCAAATCCTTTGTCCAGTCCATACCTTTCCCTCCAAGCTTCCATTTTACAGCTACCTCCTTCAGGACATCTCCACATAGTTACCATAGAACTTCAAGTCACCATGTTCAAAAGCAAACTATTTTCTTTACTTGGGCCTCTTCCAAGATTTCCTATTTCATTCATTTACCCACAGCTAGAATCCCAGTATTCCAGAAATCTTGGGACACAAGCTAGGGCTTTCTTGGCCATTCTCTATAATAAACTGATTTGAAAAATGTCACTAAATAGGCAGGGAACAATAAGGCTTCTGGTGTTCCTGTCCCACAAGATAATTCATATAAGTTGTAACAAGGGACCTTGAAACTAAAAGCACATAATAAGCTCAAAGGAGATGTCATATTTCCTAATGAGAAATTACTAAATGGTGCCAGATTATAAATGTAAATCTCCAAAATTCAGACATCAAGAATTTGAAAATATATGTATCATGGCCTCTTCCTTTAGCAACGTCAAAATATAGTTGAGAAAAATGTATATATAGGGTGCCTGGGTGGCTCAGTCGGTTAAGCGTGGGCCTTTGGCTTAGGTCATGATCCCAGGGTCCTGGGATCGAGCCCCGCATCGGGCTCCCTGCTCAGCAGGAAGCCTGCTTCTCCCTCTCCCACTTGCCCTGCTTGTGTTCCCTCTCTCGCTGTGTCTCTATCATACAAATAAAATCTTAAAAAAAAAAAAGTATATATAGTTGAGAAAGATAATTATGCATGACCAAATAGAGATTAATAGAAGAGTTTGTAGGGGCACCTGGGTGGCTCAGTTAAGCATCTGCCTTCGACTCAGGTCATGATCCCAGGGTCCTGGGATAGAGCCCCATATCTGGCTCCCTGCTCTGCGTGCACACCGGCTTCTCCCTCTGCCTGGCGCTCTCCCTGCTTGTGCTCTCTCTCTTCTATTTTTTAAAAAAATATTTATAGGTGCTAAAAGAGAAAGAAAAGCTTGGGAAGAAATGACAGAGCAATGAATACTTAAATGGACCCTTATAGAAAGGACAAAGTTCGTAGAGATGGGATAATATTTTCTGAGCAAGATCACACAGGTAATGTAAATAATTTTTATTGTGACCCATCAGGAAATTAGCTTAAAATAACTAATAACCATAATGATTAATTATGGAATTAAAATTGTAAACAAAAGACTGATGCCAAAAAATAATAATATAGCAGATGTTGTTGGTATCCCATCAACATCCTTTCAGCACTTATTACACACATGCAGAAAAAAGTCCTCTACAGTGTTTGCAACTTTTCACTTGAAGACTTTTTCACAAACCCTGCAAAGCAGGCCAGAAGTGCCAAAGAATTTTCACTCCTGAGAGCAGCCTTTGCAGTGATAAATTGAAGTTGAAGGATAAATATACCAATTGTGGTAGGCTGAAAAATGTCCTCCCCAGATATTGGGCCCTAATCCCTAAAGCCTGTGAATATTACCTCAGATGGCTAAAGGTGTGATTAAGGATCTTGAGATGGGGAGATTATCCTGGACTATCCAGGTAGGCCCTAAATGGAATTACATGTGTCTGTGTATGAGCTAGGAGGAGGGAGATTTCACAGATAGAAGAGGAGGAGGCAATGTGACTACAGAGCAGAGATTGTAGTGATGTAGCCACAAATCAAGAAATGCCCCAGCACCAGAAAGGGGAAGAGGCAAGGGACAGATTATCCCCTAGATTCTTGGGAGGGAGCACAACCCTGCTGACAGCTTGATTTCAGTGATAATGATTTCTGATTTCTTACCTCTCAACTTGTGAGAGAATGAATTTTGTGGGCACCTGACTGGTTCAGGTAGAACATGTGACTCTGGATCTCAGAGGTGTAGGTTCAAGCCCTACATTGGGTGTAGAGATTCCTAAAAAAAAAAAAAAAATTTAAAATAAATTTCTGTTGTTTTCAACCATCAAATTTGTGACAATTTGTCACAACAACCATCAAAAACTAAAACACCAATATTTTACTGATCGGTATGCCAGTGTCCTCATTCCACAGAAGTAGGATGACTCTGAGGCATCTTCTACATTGTCTCCCAGAGATCCACAGAAGGAATGAACTCCACCTACAAAGCTAACCTACTCATCAGCCCACTCTCTCACTGTCCTTCTCTTCCCAGTCTCACTTCCCCACCCTTCTATCAATGGTTTCTGGACTCTTCTTTGAAATAAACCGCTTGCACTGAGATTCTTGTGTATTAGTTTCCTGGGGCTGCCATAAAAAGTACCACAGTTGCGTGATGTAACAAATTTATTCTCTCGCAGTCTGGAGGCTGAAAGTTAGAAATAAAGGTGTTGGCACAGTCGGTTCCTTTTTAGGGATCTGAAGGAGAATCTCTTCCATGCTACTCTCCTAGCTTCTGGTGACTTTTAGCTAAAAGTCCTAGGAATTCTTCAGCTTGTGAGTGCAAGACTTCAATCTCTGCCTCCATCCTTACATAGCATTCTCCCTGTGTCTATGTCTTCATATGGCTGTCTTCCCCTCATAATGGGTTAAGGGAATCACGCTAATGACCTCATCTCAACTTGATTACCTCTGCACAACCCCTATTTCCAAATAAGGTCACATCCATAGGTACTGAGGGTTAAGATTTTATCATTTTATGGGGGGGGCACAAAATTCAACCCATAAGACCTTGACTCAGGGTCAAATTCGAGGACCCCAACCTAAGACTTATCACTTATTAAGCACTTTTTATGTTTCCCTTAGTACAAATTATTTCATTTTATCCTCAATAACCTTATGAGATAAATATTAGCTCCATTTTAAAGTTAATGAATCTGAGGATTAGGTATATTGTAACAAAGTCTGCATTTCTCCAGGTGGGAAATGTAATAAAATGCTAGCTCCACCGGAGTGCTTTTTCAGCAAAGGGGATCAAATGCCTTAAACTCATTTTCCTAATCTGCTATATTATAGAACAGGAAAAAATTAAAGAGGATCTTCCTAGGGTTTTGATACATGTTATTTTCTACTTAGGATTTTTGTTGATAAATTAAACTTATAACACATGACATTTCTTCTTTCTTGTATTAGTTGTTCAGAGCTATTATTTATTCATGGCTTTCCAAAATCTCTAGGCAAGGGGAAGTAGATTCCATGCACAATGTCATGTACAGTTTCTGATAGTCCCTTTGGCAGCAACCGTTCCTCTCTCCCCTCCCTGTACCAGACTCTGCTAGGAGCTCTCTATGAAAGAATGTTCTGTAAAACAAGGACACTTTGTCTCTAGACCTCTATTCTAAAGCTGCTGGGAAGTATCCCTGAGCAGGGAAGGGACTATAGAGTGAAACTAATATCTAAAGTAACATGTAGGTCATCTCACACCTCCCACAACATGCCCCTGCTTATTCTAATATTCTCCTCTTACACCTATCACCAAAGCTCAAGTCCTTCCTCTGGTTAGGAGTTTGGAAATACTTCATTCATGGGCTTACCACATACACACAGAAGGCCTGCTTATGTGGCATTTAAGTTTCTGATTGCTTTTCTTTTCCAAGTTGCTGCTGCTAAAATCCCCTTGGGTGAATAAATGGATACATAAATGAAATAAGTGGACATTTATGAATAGAATTTTGAGAGGCCTGGATGATCTAAAATATCTCCTCCTACAACTGTCACTCCAGAAAGAAGATAAAAGATCTGCCCCTAAGGAATCTCTTTCTTGGGCCCATTAGGGGCAAAAGAGGCTTTTTAATATTCTATTTGGGACCTTTTAACACCCAGAAAAAAAGGAAATTGGTGGCTTCTGGAGGTAGCAAAAATGGGACATGAAGGAGGGGAAGGATGTAACTGGAAGGGACAGGCTCCTATAAAGTAGCTAGTTTTTAAACATAATTTAAGGATGTCTATTTATATCATAATAGAGTTATAGTTTTAGTGGGCATATGAGTTACCTATTTCTGCTTAATAAGTTACCCTAAAACTTGGCAACTCAAAACGATAAACATTTATTATTTCACAGTTTCTGTGGGTTTGCAATTTAGGAGTGGCTCAGCAGAATAGTTCTGGTTCTGGAAGTTGAAGTCTGCGTGTTGGTTAAGGCTGCACTCATTTGAAGACTTTACTGAGGCTCCAGGATTAACTCCTAAGATGGCTCACTCATATGGTTCTTGGCAAAATGCCTCAGTTCCTTACTGGCTGTTGGCAGGAAGCTTCAGTTTCTCACTATGTGGACATCTCCTTAGGACTGCGTCAGTATCTTCATGACATAGCAGCTTGTTTCCCCCAAAGCAAGTTATCCAAGAGAGCAAGGGGAAAGCTCTAATGCCTTTTAAGATCTAGTCATATAGTGGTGTTCAGACCTGGCTACCTATTTAAGTCACCTGGGAACTTTGGGAGACTAACAATACCCCATCCCACACAGTTAAAATCAAATCTCTGAGGGTGATGCCTAAGCATTGGTGTTTTTTTACTCTTCTTAAGCTACCCAGGTGACTCTAATACAGCCATGTTTGAGATTCCTACCTGGGGCACTGACTCTCAAATATAGCTGCACATTGGAATCACTTGGGGCGGGAATTGAAAACACTGATTCTTTAATCCTGTTATGGGCTGAATTGTGCCCCCCCCCCAGTTCATATTATTGAAATCCTACCCCTAGTACCTCAGAATGTTACTATACTTAGAGATGGGTTCTTTAAAGAGATCAAATGAGGTCATTAGGGTAGGCCCTGATCCTTATAAAAATAGGGGTCCTTATAAGAAGAGGAGATTAGGATACAGGTTCAGAGGTAAGACCATGTGAAGGAACCAAGAGGAAAAAAACTCTTGATTTCAGCTCAGGTCATGATCTCAGGGTCCTGGGAGCATGGGACTCCATGCTCAGCAGGGAGTCTGCTTGAGATTCTCTCTCTCTCTCCTCCTGTCTCTCCTCCCACTCATGCTCTTTCTCTCACTCTCACTCTCTCTCAAATAAATAAAGACTTTATTTATTTGAGAGAGAGAGAGCATAAGAGGGGGTAGGGTCAGAGGGAGAAGCAGACCCCCCTGCTGAGCAGGGAGCCTAATGCGGGACTCGATCCTGGGACTCCAGGATCGTGACCTGAGCCGAAGGCAGTCGCTTAACCCACTGAGCCACCCAGGTGCCCTAAAATAAATAAAAAAATCAGTGTTGGGTTCAGTGAACATTTATTGAGCATCTTTATTAGGACCTGAGTGGGCACTGAAATTCAAACACAAATTATTTTCCTGTCAGTCGGGACTAAAGAAATTGGACTTTTTGTGTAGGTAGGCAAGACACATTTTTTGAACACAGGACACTATAAGACTATGATAGTTTAAAGCTGAATGTTCCTGAGGTGAGATGTAATTCATGGACAAAATGAGGGACTGATTTTCTTCTGAGCAGAGGAGAGAGGTTATTTTGTAACCATGTGACTGCCCATTCTTGAAACTTCGTAGGATCTGAACTGAGAAATAAGGAAGTACAGAGATGTCATGGGTAACCCTTGACACCTGGGTCATTATTTTTTATCTACAAATAATATTTACTGGTTTGTTGAGTTAAATTTAACTGATGAATTAAGATGAATCCTAAGAATAGACTCATGTACCCCATTTGATTATTGTAAATTTTGAATACTATGGTTTAGAATAATGTTTTCTATTACCTTTGTTTTTGTTTTTTGATTTTTGTTTTTGTTTGTTTGTTTTTTGCCATGGTCAGCTCTTTTCTCTAGAATTTAGAGCAATCACAGAGGCATAAACTCTTTGAGGCCCATGACCCACACTCTGCCAGTGGAATTATTGTGTTTGGTTAAAACTGTGCCTGTGTGTGTGTGTGTGTGATATATTTAATTGATTTCTGAATGCCTTTAGGTGGGGCACACACTCAGTATGCATTCTCTTGTTCCCCACTACTTCCTTGTCTACTATCCATCAGGTCCCTAAAGGCTTCAGTGTGAGACCCATGCATCTAGATTTAAAATTTCAGGATTATAGTGCATATTATTTTGGCCGCCTTCTTTTTTTTTTTAAGATTTTATTCATTTATTTCAGAGAGGGAGAAAGAGAGCCAGCAGGGAGAGGGGCAGAGGGGGAGGGAGAGGAGGAGAGAGAGGGAATCTCAAGCAGACTCCACACTCAGCACAGAGCCTGATGTGGGGCTGAACACTGGGCTTGATCCCATGTCCCTGAGATCACGACCTGAGCTGAAACCAAGAGCCGAAACTGACTGAGCCACCCAGGCACCCCTATTTTGGCCTACTCTTACTCTCCATCCAAAGGGTGAGCTGTTTCCAGTAGATTACTTTTGGTTTTAGGTCAGAAGTACTGTTTCGGTGGTCATTGCTGCTAAACACTTGCTTTCTCTCCGTCTCTTCTTTCCTTTCCCTCCTAGTCAATGTTTGTGGTGAATATTCTTATTTCCTACAATTTTCATCTCCACATCCTCAATGATACATGGAAAAAAGCACAAACATGGAGGTCAGACAGACTTCGTTTTTACTAATTTTTAAAACGGAGGTAACAATGCCTGTGAGTGAAATATGTATATATAACACCTGGCATGGAAAAGGTGTGGTAAACTTAAGAAACATTCCCTCCTTCTTTTTGGCAAATATTTTCAAGAACTTCTCTGAGGCTTCTTGCACAGTCCTTCCACTTTTTACTCTCCTTTCCTATCTTGATTCTTCTCAGTTCATTCATTTATCCTTTTATTAATTCACTTATCCAACAAATATAAATTGGCCACTTGTTCTATATCAACCACTATGTCAGGGGCTGAGGAAAAGAATATGATACCATCCCCGCCCTAGTTGAGTATGTGGTCTGCTAGCAGAAAGCAGATATTAAAGAATCACACTAACCAATGTGAAGTTTTCAAATTCTATAATTTTAGTTGTAATTAGTGTCAAAGTATTAAGTGTTAGGACCTATCATAATAGCAGGATGTGGCCTTGTCAGGGAGGTCACTGAAAGCTTTTCCTGAAGGAATGATGACTTGAGATCTGAAGAAAATAGGTAATTCTGGTAGGGGGTGTGGGGAGTGATTATAATTTCTAGCAGATGGAACAGCATGCACAAAGCCCTGTGATCAAAGGAAGCACAGGTTTATTACTGGTCAGAGTTTCCTGCTTGCTTGCTTTCTTCCTCTCTCTTTCTTGCTTCCTTCTTCCTTTTCCTTCTTTCCCCTTGAATGCAGAGGATCATTAACAACTTCCTCAGTTCTTAAAACATTATCATCATTTATTCATGCAAAGACTCTCAGCTGCATTTTTTATTCGGTACTATATTCAGTTTTATTTCCTTTCAGCAATTCCTTTCTCTCTTCCATAGACAACGATTTTAACACATTTAACATAGATTCTAAAAATTTATTTGTGTTCTTGTAAAAAGGATACATTTCTGTTTTATGTATAGGTATTTTTAATTTATGTAAATGACACTGTATTGTTCTCCTTTCTTTTTCCACTGGACACTATGGTTTTTTTATTTTAAGATTTATTTATTTATTTGAGAGAGAGAGAGAAAGAACATAAGCTGGAGGGAGGAGCAGGCTCCCAGCTGAGCAAGGAGCCTGACACAGGGCTCAATCCCAGGACTCAGATCATGACCTGAGCCAAAGGCAGACTTGTAACTGTAACCGCTTAACCAACTGAGCCACCCAGGTGCCCTGACACTATGTTTTTAATATCCATCCAGGTTGCTCTGTGTATCTAATCTGTTGTTACAAATTGTTGCATTGTTCTCCATCATGGTTCATCTACCACTTATTATACATTTACTCCAACTGGACTCTCTCCAATTCCTTTCCACCTCAAACAACAACAATCACACACTTTAATGAGCATCCTCTACCATGTCCTCTTAGGGATCTCTGAGAAAATTCATTTGAAGGGTATAACCAGGAGTGGAATTGCTGGGTCATAGGTTACATGTGCACTTGATTTGACTAAGTCATGCCGGCTGGGTCTCCAGGATAGTTCCAGATATCGGAGGTTTTCTGTTCTATGGTTACTTTATCCCTACTGCTTTCTAACAGTGCATCCTGGATTCTTCTATTCAATTCTTTTTTCTCTTCTATCCCTTTTATCCTTCACATACCCATTGTGAGCAAGCCACCAGGGTACTATTCTCCCCCAGTAGCCTAGACACAGATTTAGTTGACCACATTCCCTTCAGGAATTCACAACATACACTTATATCCTAAAGATAATCGTATCTTCTAAAGGAGATTTCTGTTGTCTTTCCTTAAACATTTAAAGCACTGTAGGGTGCCTGGGTGGCTCAGATGGTTAAGGGTCTGCCTTCGGCTCAGGTCATGATCCCAGGGTCCTGGGATCGAGTCCCGCATCGGGCTCCCTGCTCCTTGGGAGCCTGCTTCTGCCTCTCTCTCTCTCTCTCTCTGTCTCTCATGAATGAATAAATAAAATCTTAAATAAATAAAGCACTGTAAGATTATCTTTCAGCTCATAATTTATACACTTCTCCATGGTCCCCTTTCAATTCACAAATATTTCTTAGGATTATCTAGTCACTAAAGTGGACTGGAAATAGGTTGGACCAAATAAATTTTTGACTTAGTCGCAAAAAAAAAAAAAAGAAGAAAGCAATGTAAATGGCTGAGTAATATGGGAGAGGGGTGAGGTGTGGGACAGGTTCAGCTTCATTACTAGTCAAAGAGAAGTAATTTGAAATCGTTAAGAATAGCTTAAAAATACCTAAAAATTTGTTTTCTTTATTCTTTTCTATTATAAAATGGCTTCCTATTATACTTTGGTAATAAAAATAAAGACATCATTGAAATATAAAGGGAAATATTTAATCTACTCCAAGTCTGGCCCCAAACATTTCTGAAAATACTAACACTTGACAAATTTAGTCCTCCTTATGCCGAATTTATGCAAAAACTCTCATTTGATTATAGCAGTAGCAACTATTTGCAGAACCTGTCACTGTTTTTGTGAGTCTGTCAATAGCTTTTTTTAAAAAGCTCTCCTCTTTATGAGGGGGAGAGAGAGAGAGGAGGGGCAGAGGGAATCTCAAGCAGAATCTGAAGCAGAACTTCAAGCATACTTCCTGCTAATGCAGGTCTTGATCTCATGCCCCCGAGATCATGACCCAAGCAGAAATCATGAGTCCCTCACCTAACAGACTGAGCCACTTAACCAGATGCCCCTCAATAAATGCTTATAGATGCTTTTTCTTCCAAATGTAACTGAATGCCCTCCTGTAGCATAAAAAATATTTGCAACTCTTGTTTTGTCATAACTCATAGCTATGGCATGTATATGGAAACAATTTCAAGAGCATTCTTGTAGAGGGTTACCACTGAATCAATTTTTTAAATTTCATAAAAAGGAAGGTATAAAAATTTTAAAAACCTCCATTAGTCTTCTTTCATGTCTATCCTTTGTGGCCTTATCAAGCTAGAAATGCAGTTTTATACATCACTGTCATTATGATATGTAATTGTATATCTCTACCTTTTATTTAATATTACTTTGTAAAATTTATCCATATGTCTGCATTTTTATCATTTTAATCATCTGCCTATTTCACTGATATACTAGATTTTCCTACACTTCCTGTATTACTGACAATTTCAGTAATTCTTTTTAAAGATTTTATTTATTTATTTGAGAGAGAGCGAGAGAGAGCACAAGCAGGGGGAGGGGCAGAGGGAGAAGGAGAAGCAGGCTCCCCACTGTGCAGGGAGCCAGACGTGGGGGCTCAATCCCAGGACCCTGAGACCATGACCTGGGCCGAAGGCAGATGCTTAACTGACTGAGCCACCCAGGCACCCCGACAATTTCAGTAATTTTTAATTTTTAACTATTAAATATGTTGCTATAAGCAGCTTTGTATAGCTTTTATTTTATTCTTTTGAATGATTTTCCTTATGATAGATTCCCAGGAGTAGGATTACAGTGCCTCTTAATATGTGCCATCAGTTTGCTTTTCCAGATCAGTGTGCATTTCTAAAGCATTTCATCTGTCTCTTGGTTTGTGGCTGTCCCTCTGTGGCTTACCAAACAGCAGCTGCTTTGTGATTTTACTATCATTTATTTCCCACACGTAACTTATCCTGCTGAGTTAATCTGTAATAAACATCCTTTCAATACTTGTTATCTAGCTATAATCCACAATCGTAGACTTACTCACCCCCTGTTACCAGCTGAGGCTTTACCAGGCATGCATGGAATTTAAACCATTTGTGGACATTGAAGATGATTTCAGTGCCAATCCAAGTCACATGGTCCCATAGAAGGTTGTTCATTATCATTGCTTTACAGAACTTTCTTTTAGATTTTGATATCAAATTTATTCTGAGTCTTCTCAGTGGATTTCCAGATGAACATATTGACCACATTTTTGTTTAATCAGTTTATCATCAAACCTCATAAGCTCATCAAAGCTTTCAGATCAGTATATACTAAGGATAACCTATGGTTATTTTAGATCTCACTAGTGCCTACTCATACAACACAAGTCATCTTTAGGTTAAATATTTATCCATGAACATGAAATTGTATGCATTGAAGAGTATAAATAGGAATCAGCCTCAGGCAGTTTCTGAACAATGGCCTTGAGGATTATAGATATGCTTAATCTATTGAGTTGGGAATTTCCTGGGTACTAGATATGTATTTTTTTTAAAAAGATTTTATTTATCGGGGCGCCTGGGTGGCTCAGTAGTTAAGTGTCTGCCTTCGGCTCAGGTCATGATCCCAGGGTCCTGGGATGGAGCCCCGCATTGGGCTCCCTGCTCCGCAGGAAGCCTGCTTCTCCCCCTCTCCCACTCCCCCGCTTGTGTTCCCTCTCACTGTGTCTCTCTGTCAAATTAAAAAAAAAAAAATCTTTAAAAAAGAAAAAAAAAATTTATTTATTTATGTGTGTGTATACAAATGCCAGTCCAGAATGCTATAAGATTGGAGCTGTTGACAGTGGCTACAAAGAAAAAAGGTGCTTTGAAAGCATATAACTCAAGTCTAATCAATTAGATGGAAAGTCAGAGAAGAGTTCTCTGGGGAGGTAACATTAAAACTGAATCCTGGGGGCACCTGGGTGGCTCAGTCAGTTAAGTAGCCAACTCTTGATCTCAGGGTCGTGAGTTCAGGCCCCACGTTAGACTCATGCTGGGCGTGGAACCTATTTAAAAAATAATAGACAGACAGACAAACTGAGTCCTGAAGAAAGAGTAGGAGTTAGCCCAGGTCATCAAGGTGGGGAAGAGACCTCTCTAGGCAGGGGGACCAACATACATGAAGACCCTTAGGGAGAGGGGGCTTTGCACATAATTTCAGAAACAGAGAAAAGAGCAATGTATCTGAAACATGAAGAGTGGGGAGAAGAGAAATGAGAAATGAGGCTGGAGAGACAGGTAAAAGTTAGTATAACAAAAATCCCAGGTCATTATGCAGAACAACCTAGATATATGAGCTTGCAGAAGAAGTTTTGTAGTAGCTGGGATGAAAAGAAGATCAGTATGACTAAAGCCCGGGGATTTTGGGGAGAGAAGAGGGAGAGGAGGCTAGATAGGTACATAGACTGTGAAGAGCTTTGTAGGTCATGAGAAAAGAGTTTGTCTTTGGTCTTAAGAGAATAGGAAGCCGTTGCATTTAGATTAAGGAAGAAGAACCCTCCCTAAGTATACTCAGAAAAATATAGCCAAAAATGTAGGAGAAAAAAAAAAATGGAGACAATAGGGCAATAAAAATTGAGGAAGAAATGTTTATTTTAAAAGGTCGAAAGGGGGTCGCCTGGGTGGCTCAGTCGTTAAGCGTCTGCCTTCGGCTCAGGTCATGATCCCGGGGTCCTGGGATTGAGCCCTGCATCAGGCTCCTTGCTCAGCAGGGAGTCTGGTTCTCCCTCTCCCTCAGCCCCTGCTTGTGTCCCCTCTCTTGCTGTGTCTCTCTCTGTCAAATAAATAAATAAAATATTTTTAAAAAAATAAATAAAAGGTTGAAAGGTTAACATGAGGTTCACTAAAAAAGCAGGGCAGTGACATGATCAGATTTGTGTTCATAAAAAAGTACTTTGGCTGCAGCCATGGAGAATTGTTTGGATGTGCCCCCAAATGAATGTGGGGAGACCAGCTGGAAGTTAATTCTGTCACCCAGGAAAAGATGATGGCAATTTAGTCCGGGTAGGTGGATATAGTGTGAAGTGAATAAATTTAAAAGATATTTACATTAGGGCGCCTGGGTAGCTCAGTTGGTTAAGCGACTGCCTTCGGCTCAGGTCATGATCCTGGAGTCCCTGGATCGAGTACCGCATCGGGCTCCCTGCTCAGCGGGGAACCTGCTTCTCCCTCTGACCCTCCTCCGGAGCTCTCATGCTCTCTGTCTCTCATTCTCTCTCTCTCAAATAAATAAATAAAATCTTGAAAAAAAAATTAAAAAAAAAAAGATATTTACATTAGATCCTCAGACTTTATTCATATTATAGCTGAAAGTGTGTAAGGATCTTTCAGCTATCCAATTTCAGAGGATCTAACATAAACCAAATGATGACTACAGTTGATAACACCGTATTATATTTTTAAAAAGAAAAATAAAAACATTTTATATAAAAAATACAAGACACATAGGAGATAAAAAAGACAGACTTCAGTAACTTCTTTGTGTATTAGCTTCCTAGGGCTGTGATAACAAATTACCAAAACTTAGGTAGCTTAAAACAACAGATATTCATTCTGTCACAGTTCTGCAGACCAGAAATATGAAATCAAGGTGTTGGCAGGATTGATTTTTTCTGAAGGCTCTGAGGGAGAATTCACTTCATACTACTCTCCTAACTTATGGTAGCTGTTAGCAATTCCTTTTTTTTTTTTTTTAAGATTTATTTACTTATTTATTAGAGAGAGAGCATGCACAGTGGGGAGGGGATCTCAAGTGACTCCCTGCTGAGCATGGAGCCTGAGGCAGGGCTTGATCCCACGATCCTGAGCCAAAATCAAGAGTTGGACATTCAACCCACTGAACTACCCAGGTGCCCCTAGCTGTAAGTAATTCTTTGTGTTCCTTGGCTGGTAGACATGTCACTCCAATATCTACCTCCATCTTCACATGGCCTTCTTCCCCATGTCTCTATGTGTCTTTTTTTTTTCTGTCTTTTTAAAGGACACCCATCATATCTATTTATTAGCTCTATGAGGAGAGGGAGAAGTCTAATCTAGGATGATCGCATGTTAAGAGCCTTACCTTAATTACATCTGCAAAGATCCTTTTTTAAATAGTCACATTCACAGGTACTAGGGGTTAGGACCTGGACATATCTCTTGGGAGGACACAGTTGAACCCACTATACTTGGCTAAGGGGATAAGAAAGAGAGAAGTATCAAGGATGACTCTTGGGTTATAGGTTTGTGCAACTAGATGTACAGTACTGTTATTCAGTAAGATATAGATTATTATAATAAGAATAGATTTAAAGGAGGCGATTATGAATTTAGTCTTGTACATATTAGGTTTTAGGTGGCTTTGACACCAGCAAGCAGAAATGTTGGGTAGACAGCATGTCAGATCTAGAGTGACTGAGTGGATGGTGGTGGTACATAAAAAGATAGAAAACGATGGAAGAAAACCAGGAGAGACTCATTTTAGTCATGTTATGTTTATGATGCTTAGAAATATCTGTATGGAAATGTCATATATTTGGATTGTAATGTAGGAGCGGTAGGTTAAATTCTAGTCATCAGTTTATAGATGATCATCTAAATCATGAGAATTAATGAGATTGCCTGGAGTACAGAGGGTTGAGTGAGAAGAGAAGAGGCTTCAGACTTATTCTGTTAAGAAATTTCATTAAAGAGGAAGAAATCCTGCCTTCCCAGGAAGAAACTGAGACAAGGTGGTCAAAAAGGTAAGAGGAAAACAGAGAGACTATGGCAACAATAGAGTAATGGAAACTACCTTAAGGAAAAAGTGTTTCTTTTATTTATTTATTTTTTAAAGATTTTATTTATTTATTTGAGAGAGAGAGAGCATGAGAGGGGGGAGGGTCAGAGGGAGAAGCAGACTCCCTGCCGAGCAGGGAGCCCGATGCGGGACTCGATTCCAGGACTCCAGGATCATGACCTGAGCCGAAGGCAGTCGCTTAACCAACTGAGCCACCCAGGCGCCCTCTTTTATTTTTTTTTTAAAAGATTTTATTTATTTATTTGAGAGCAAGAGAGCACAAGTGGGGGGCGGAGTGGCAGAGGAAGAGGGAGAAGCAGACTCCCTGCTGAGCAGGGAGCCCAATGCGGGACTCGATCCCAGGACTCTGGGATCATGACCTGAGCCAAAGGCAGATGCTTAACGACTGAGCCACCCAGGCGTCCAAAAAGTTAAAAGCTAGAGAAAAGAGTGTTTCAACATGGAAGGAGTGATCAACAGTATAAATGCTGTTGAAAGATCAAGCAAGATGGAGACTTAAAACTTTCTACTCGATCAAGAATAAGAAAGTCATTAATGAGAGTAAAGAATAGTGTACAGAAGCTAGAACAGAGTAAATGGGAGGTGAGGAAATGGGAGGTGAGGAAATGGAGACATCTTTAAAACATTTTTTGGAAATGATCTTAAACTTTGAAAAAGTTGCAAACATAGGGGCACCTGGGTGGCTCAGTTAAGCATCTGCCTTCAGCTCAGCTCATGATTTCAGGGTCCTGGATTAAGCCCCCACATTGGGCTCCCTGCTCAGCTCTCCCTCTACTCCCCCCCCCCGCTCTTTCTCTCTCTCTCACTTACTCTCTCAAATAAATAATATCTTAAAAAAAAAGAAAAAGTTGCAAACACAAAAATAACACAAAGAATACTCCTATATCTTTCCCAGATTTCTCTACTGCTAACATTTTATCCCATTTCACTTTGTCACGAGCTCTGTGTGTGTATGCATGAATAATTTTTTTTCTGAATTTTTTGAGGGTAAATTACATATATCATGGCCCTTATCCTAAATACTCCACTGCATATTTCCTAAGAATAGAAATATTTTCTTACAGAACTGATATAGCAATTATAAATTGTAAATATCAATTATAATTGTAACTATCAATATTTACACTGACACCTTTATTTAACCTACTGTACATATGACAATTGTGTTGGTTGATGTAGTAGTGTCCTTTGTAGACTGTTTTCTTTTGTCTACTGAGTACAAAGTCAAGTTTATGGGCAGGTATTCCATATAATTGTCATTTTGTTTTAATCTTCTTTCATCTAAACTATGTCCACAGCTTTTCTTTGTCTTTCATGATACTGGCATTTTTTTTTGAAGAATAAGAATCCCCCATTTCCTTTTTTAAATAGAATTTTCTTCATTTTAAATTTGATGATTTTTGTGTGATTAGGTTGAGCTTATACATTCTCAGCCACACTGTGTCTTTTTCATGGTATCACATCTAAGTGTGCACAATGTGTAAACAGCTTTTTAAAGAAGCTTGCTTGCTCAGGGAAGCAGAGAGATAAGGTTGTAGCTATAAGCCAGTATTTCTCAACATTGGTTGTAAATTAGAATTACTTGAATAGCTTTTAATATCAGTGTAAGGCTCCTCTTCCAGAGATATTGACTTAATTGGTCTCAGGTGGTGCCCAGACATAAGCATTTTTATAATTTCCTAAATGTTACTAATGTGCAGGTGAGTTTGAGAAACACTGCTCTAAGAGTATGTGGGTGGTGATAGTGGTGATTTAACATAATAGAAGTTAAAGCATGTTTGAAAGCTTTTTGGAAATCCAGTACATAAGAAAAAGGTTGAGGATTAAAGAAAGATATAGAGTTTTGAGGCCTTTTTTTTTGAGGCCTTTGTACTCTCCTTGAGTACAATTTTGGCAAAATAATATTATGGGATAATGGGACCATATTTACTGTTCAATAATGAGGGGAGGATCATACAGGTAGAATATGACAAATTGTATGTATTTTGAGAATTTCTATTAAAGTCAAATTTTCTTAGCAAATGTAAAAATCCAAAGTATACTCATAGTTTTCCATACTTTAACTGTTAATTAATATTTTATAACAGAGAGATTAAGAATATCCTTTCTCGGGAGAACCCTCTTACGTTGTTGGTGGGAATGCAAGTTGGTGCAGCCACTCTGGAAAACAGTATGGAGGGTCCTTAAAAAGTTGAAAATAGAGCTACCCTATGACCCAGCAATTACACTACTAGGTATTTACCCCAAAGATACAAATGTAGTGATCTGAAGGGGCACCTGCACCCCAATGTTTATAGCATTAATGTCCACAATAGCCAAACTATGGAAAGAGCCCAGATGTCCATCAGAAGATGAATGGATAGGGGCGCCTGGGTGGCTCAGTTGGTTAAGCGACTGCCTTCGGCTCAGGTCGTGATCCTGGAGTCCCGGGATTGAGCCCTGCATCGGGCTCCCTGCTCAGCGGGGAGTCTGCTTCTCCCTCTGACCCTCCTCCCTCTCATGCTTTCTGTCTCTCATTCTCTCTCTCTCAAATAAATAAATTAAAAATCTTTAAAAAAAAAAAGAAGATGAATGGATAAAGAAGATGTGGTATATTTTTATGCAGTGGAATATTACTCAGCCATCAAAAAAGAAATCTTGCCATTTGCAATGACGTGGATGGAAATAGAAGGTATTATACTAAGTGAAATCAGACAGAGAAAGACAATTATCGTAAGATTTCACTCATATGTGGAAATTAAGAAACAAAACAGAGGATCATAGGGGAAGGGAGGAAAAAATAAAACAAGACGAAATCAGAGAGGGAGACAAACCATAAGAGACTCTTAATCATAGGAAACAAAGCAAGGGTTGCTGGAGGGGAGGGAATGAGGGGACAGGGTAACTGGGTGATGGACATTAAGGAGGGCATGTGATGTAATGAGCACTGGAGGTTATATAAGACTGATAAATCAGGGGCACCTGGGTGGCTCAGTCAGTTAAGCATCTGCCCAGGTTATGATCTCAGGATCCTGGGATCGAGCCCCACATCTGACTCCCTGCTCAGCAGGGTGTCTGCTTCTCCCTCCCCCTCTGCTGCTCCCCCTACTTGTGCTCTCTCTCTCTCTCAAATAAATAAATAAAACTTAAAAAAAAAAAAAAGACGAATCACTGAACTCTACCTCTGAAACTAATAATATACTAAATGTTAATTGAATTTAAATTTTAAAAATTAAAAAAAGAATATCTTTTATCATGCTAATAGTTTCACCTGATTTATAGGAATGTACCAGGATATTTTATTTATGCCTACAGTTGTAGTAATATAATATGGTGTCAAAAGTTTTAATGTTGGGGGACCTGGCTGGCTCAGTTGGAAGAGCACATGACTCTTGATCTTGGAGTAATGAGATCAAGTCCCAGGTGGGGTGTAGAGATTACTTAAATAAGTAAAACAAAAAAAAAACAAAACAAAAAAAAGTTTTTAAAGTCAAACTCTTAAGGACCACAAAAGAAGAAAAAAAAGGATATGCTACACCTTGAAAGTAGATTTTTAAAAAATTTGTAAGATGGCATATGATATTACTTATCAGGTAACACAGAAACTTTTACTGTTGAAAGTGGAAAATATGGGGCGCCTGGGTGGCTCAGTTGGTTAAGCGACTGCCTTCGGCTCAGGTCATGATCCCAGGGTCCTGGGATCGAGCCCCTCATTGGGCTCCCTGCTCAGCTGGAAGCCTGCTTCTCCCTCTCCCACTCCCCCTGCTTGTGTTCCCTCTCACGCTGTCTCTCTCTCTCACTCTCTCTCTCTGTCAATTAAATAAATAAATAAAATCTTAAAAAAAAAAAGAAAAAGAAAGTGGAAAATATAATGACTAACCAAGAAGAATGCCAGAATAATTTATTATGGAATACATATTATTGTAGACAAAGTTACAAAATATAAATGTGTTTCAGTTTTGAAGTCTATACTGAGAAAACAGTAGCTATGGGCTATTACTATTCATAAAACTTTTGTTGCTATTGACAAGGGGAGAGGAAGGAGATGAACTAAATAAACCATTTAGAGAAATTGGAGTTTAAAATACTGTAGTATGATTTCATAGAGGGAGAAGTAGAGCAATACCTAGAAAGGAGTAAGTCAACAAGTTAGTTAGAAAAGGTTTGAAAGGGGTGCCTGGGTGGCTCAGTTGGTTAAGCAACGGCCTTCAGCTCAGGTCATAAGGTTCTGGGATCGACCCCTGCTTCTCCCTCTCTCTCTGCTGCTCCTTCTGCTTCTGCTCTCTCGCTCATGCTCTCTCTCTCAAGTAAATAAAATCTTTAAGAAAAAAAAGAAAAGGTTTGAAAAATTAGGAAGTTAGGAAAGTTAGGAAAGAAAAAAAGTTGAAACAAGATTGTGATTAGCCTCTTTCAGCCATCCTCATCTTTACCATCATATAACTATACTTATGTCTAGGTATCTTCTAAATTAACTTAAATTTCTTTTATTGAGGTGAAAATTTACATAAAATACAGCTATTTAAATATGTACAATTAAAAAAATGTAGAATTCAATGCTATTTAGTGCATTCGCCATGTCATGCAACCACCACCTGTATCTAGTTGCAAAACATTTTCATCACCACATATCCATCAGGTAGTCTGTCCCTATTTCTCTCCTACCCACCCCCTCATTGGCAATCACCAATCTGTTTTCTTTCTCAATGGATTTAGCTATTCTGGAGAGTTCATACAAATGAAATTATACAATGTGGACCTTTTGTGTCTGGTTTCTTCCACTTAGCATAATGTTTTTGAGATTCGTCTACTTTATATATCAGTACTTCATTTCTTTTTATGGCTGAATAATAGTCCATTGTATAAATGTCACATTCTGTTTATTCATTCCTCTGTTGATGGGCATTTGGGTTGTCTCTATCTTTTGGGTTTTAATTGTGCTGCTATAAATATTCATGTGTAAGTTTTTGTGTGAACATCTGTTTTCAATTCTTTTGGGTACATATCTAGGAGTGGAATTTCTGGGTCATAAGGTAATTGAATGTTTAACTTCATTGAGGAACCACCAAACATTTTCCATAGCAACCATACCATTTACATTTCTACTAGCAATGTTTGAGGGTTGTAGTTTTTCCACATCCTCTAAAACACTTAACTTTCCACTTTTTTGAATATAGCCATTCTAGTCAGTTTGAGTGCCATGTCATTTGGTTTTGATATTGATCATTACTTCATATGCTTATTAATAGCTATTAACATATATTCTTTGGAGAAATGTCTGTTTAAGTCCTTTAAAATTGGGTTGTCTTGTTAAGTTGTAAGAGTTCTTTATATATTGTGGATACTAGACTTTTAATCAGATATATGATTTACAAATATTTTCTCTCTTCCTATATTAATTTTTCCACCTGTGTCCTGGAAGTCATTTCTTCTTCTGAAAAATCTTGGCAATAAATATATTGCTAACTGTGCCTTTGACACTTACTCCTTCCTTAAGGCCTTCAGATAATGCTCATTGTAAAAGACACTTGATGTTTCTTAAACTGGGTGCTGGGTACATGGGTGTCCATTTAATTTACATTTTTTTAAAAGATTTTATTTATTTACTTGACAGAGACACAGCGAGAGAGGGAACACAAGCAGGGGGAGTGGGAGAGGGAGAAGCAGGCTTCCCGCAGAGCAAGGAGCCCGATGCGGGGCTCCATCCCGGGACACTGGGATCATGACCTGAGCCGAGGGCTGACGCTTAACGACTGAGGCACCCAGGCGCCCTTATTTACATATTTTACTGTTACTCATATATAGGTTATATTCCTTCTTGCATATATAAGAAAGAAAATATAAAGGCTTGGCAATGCTGCTTCCTCTCATTACTACCCCATTCTCCTATTTCTTCTCTTTTCATTGACATGCCTCTAGAACGAGTGGCCAATATTTTCCCCTTCATTTTATCTACAGCTAATTCCTCTTTAATCCTTTGCAATACAACTTCTTTGCCCATCTTGAAATAATAACACCTTTGAGTCTCAGCCCCACCTCCATCTTTATTCTTTCTTCCCAGAAGTCACTAATGACTCACCTTGTTACAATATGCAGATGACTCTTCAATCCGAGTCTCCAAACCGAAGCCCTAACCCAAGTTTTAGATCTCTAACTATATCCTGGATAGTCCCAGTCTTTTACTTTACCAGATATATTTCCCCTATTAATCAAGTTTTTTTTTTTCTAATCCAAATCCCATTTCTTCAAACCACATTAGTTTCAGTAGCAAGAGTTTTGTAGAAATTGCCGGTTCCTCCCTCTTCCTCTTATATGTTAGCACGTCTTGCGATTTCTTCTTCAAACGCCTTTCATTTCCACTCAGTGGCTATCACCCCATTTCAATCCATTATCACAGGGTTCTGGAATTATTTCAACAGCGCTTCTCCGCCTGACTCCACTTCCTTTCCCTCCTTGAGTGATGATGGAGATTTTTAAGAAAAGTGATAGGATGAAACGTGGTGCTAGATAAGAAAGATTCCTTTGGGGGCACCTGGGTGGCTCAGTTGTTAAGCGTCTGCCTTCGGCTCAGGTTATGATCCCAGGGTCCTGCGATCGAGCCCCGCATCGGGCTCCCTGCTCCACGGGAAGCCTGCTTCCTCTCCCACTCCCCCTGCTTGTGTTCCTTCTCTCACTGTGTCTCTCTCTGTCAAATAAATAAAATCTTAAAAAAAAAAAAAAGAAAGAAAGATTCCTTTGGTAGTATCGTGGAAGATAAAGTGGAGAAGAGAGGGTGTTGACATGAAGCGACGAAGCTCTAGATTGTGGCAATGGCGGTAGAGAAGATGCATGAAAAAGCGTAAAGTCCACCGGTGACCAGTTGGAGCTGGAAGGACTTATATCTAATATCCTGTATTCTACTCCCATAAATTAAGTACGTCAAGTGAATTTTTGCTAAGAGAGGCAAACCCGTGCCTCTGTAAGGATTGTCACGCTCGGGGTGAGCCAACCAGCTTCCATCATCCAGATGGCTGATCCCAGATTGGCCGCCGGAGTGTCAGGGAGCGGCCTCTCTAGCTACTATCTCTATGGTTCGCGGAATCTCCAGGTCGCGGTTTGACCGGGCCGGCGTTTGCGCGTGCGCGAACTACGGCGCGTGCCCGCCCTCCCGCAACTGCCCGGAGCCCCGGGTGGGAGGGGTGGGTCTGGGAAGGTTGCGGCGGCGGCCGCCGTGGCCCCAGCCCCTAGGGTTATTCCCGGGCCGAGCCTGTGCCGGGGACTCTTCCGTCGCCTCCTCGGGCGGCACTCACCCGGCCCTAGATGGTGGGTCCGGAGGATGCCGGAGCCTGCTCGGGAAGAAACCCCAAGTTGTTCCCGGTGCCGGCGCCGGAGCCCGTGGGCCAGGACGGGAAGATGATCCGGGCCACAGGCGGTTTTGGCGGAGGCGTCGGCGCGGTGGAGCCGCCGGCGGAGGAGGAGGAAGAGGAGAAGGAGACGCCGCCTCAGCAGCTCCTTCGGCGCTACCTCGCGGCGGCAGGAGGACAGCTGGAGCCGGGGCTGTGCTACTGTCCACTCCCGGCTGGCCAGCCCCGCGCCCCGCCGCTCCCGGCAGCTCCGCGCTCGGACGCCTGCCCGCGGGACTCGGGCTCCAAGCACCGAGACGCGGAGGTGGCGGATGCCCGCGCTCCGCGGCACAGATGCATGACCAACGGGGACTCGGGCTTTCTGCCGGGCCAGGACTGTCGCGACCTGGAGGAGGCTCGCGGGCTGGCCTGCGCGGGCGGCCGGGATCCGCGCCACCGCCGCCTCCGCCCGGAGGGGCCTGGCGACGAGGGCGCGGACGGCGCGCGCAGCCCGTCCGACTGGGCCGCGCCGCTCGAAGGCCCGCTGCGGAGCTGCTGCCTAGCAGCGGCGGACTGTGACAAGCCCCAGGGCGCGGGCAGCGGCTCGGAGGGCAGCCCGGCCAGCGACGGCAGCAGCAGCGAAGACTTGGAGCGGCCGGGAGACGGCGCTGGGGGTCCCGAGGAGAGCGCGTCCGCCGCCGCCTCGGCCGAGAGGACTAGCGGGGACGCGGGCGCTGAGCCGCGCCCTGGCGTCTCGGACGTTCAGGTGAACTTTCGGAACACGTTCGAGGTGAGCCGCGACCACCTGCCCGCCGCCGGGCCGCCGGTGCCCGCGCCCGCCACGGAGCAGGGCGCCGCGGGGACCTCGGCCCGCGCTCGACGGAGCGGCGGTTTCGCCGACTTTTTCGCCAGGTACAGCGCCCGCTGCGCCGGGGCTCGGGGCGGGCTCGGGGCCGGGGCGGAGGTTGAGGCCGGGCGCTGGCCGAGAGCGGCTTGCGGACCGCCTCCGTGCGGGCTCTTTGCTGGCGTCAGGACTTAGCTTTGATTTGTCACCGGGGGAAGAGGAACTGGGTCAGCATTGTGTTGCCTGTAGGAGAAGTTGCCAACTTTGTGGGGAGCGAATCTTTCTGTTCCCCTGTGGGCTGGAGGCTATACCTGCTATTCACACCTGGTTTCCGTGTATTCCGGTCCTGGCAGTGTGCTCAGGCCACAGCTGCAGTTTTGCCTCCCCCGGAAAAGCAGACGACCTGCTCGGTTCTCAGTTTATTTTTACTGTACTACGAGGATTAGGGGTGGGGAGTGGGGGTGGGCGCGGCGCTATGTGTGTACGGGTGTGGTTGTGAAAGAGAAAGGGAAGTCATTTTGCAGAGATGACTATTTGTGTGGAGCCTAAACCCATTCAGGTGGCTTGGGAATTCTTGAAATTAGAAGTGATTGTGTTTCATAGTGTTTAACTGTTTCAGTGGCCTTTATTAAAATGCAGTCAGTTTCGAGTTTAGAATTTGATCCCAGCCCTTAAAGCCAAATTACTATGGCGCTTTATCTAGAAAATCCCTCTTCTCTACTTCTTCCAAATAGGCCTACACTTTTTTCAGCAACTTTTTAATTTTTGGTGCCATTGTATTTGTGTTTTGACCTGCCATTCTTGAAATCAAGTTATGGTGCTGGACATTGCAGATTTCGGAAAAGGGTTTGATAGGGATAAAATGCTCATCCTATTGCACATTAATGAAATGCCAATTTTCCCGGAGTCAGATCTTGCTTGATACGCTTTTTTTTTTTTTTTTCTTGTAATCTCTAGGCAAATAGGAGAGTATTCCCAACTTGTAAACTCTCCTTTTCAGAGTTCTCCTGTGTTTTTGTTTCCTTTTCAGGGGTCTTGATAGAAACGAAAGAAACAAATTATGCAGCTCCAGTTTTAGAGGATTATACAATCTGTGTGCATTTTTGTAGACACAGTCACAGTTTTCTGATTGTAATTATTTCTTTTTCTATTTTATTATCGCTTATTTTCCCTTGTATGAATTTACAAAAATTTATAAAGTTGTTTACATCAAGATTGGGAAATTCTAATTTTGTGTTACTGGTGGGACAAAATATATAGTAGTGAGATCTGTATTTGTGCCTATAGTTGCAAAAATATACAAAAATATACTTAAAGCTTAGAATGGCAATATTTTTTTTTAAAGATTTTTTTATTGATTCATTTGAGACACAGAGATAGAGCATGAGCAGGGGGAGAGGCTGAGGGAGAGGGAGAAGCAGGATCCCCGTTGAGTCAGGAGCCCAATGTGGGGCTCCATCCCAGGACCCTGGGATCATGACCTGAGCCCAAGGCAGACACCTAACCATGTGAGCCACCCAGGCGCCCCTAGAGTGGCAATATTTTAAAAGCTTGCAAGGTGAGCTAAGTTCATACATTTGTGAACTTTGGGTGTTTTTTGGTCATGTTTTGATGTCAGGTGTCAGGCAATTTTAGACCTGGAAGGGGCTTTGGAGATTGCTAATTCAGTCACTGTACCCAGAATACCTGCTTGTGCCACCATTGGGAATAGAGATGATTTGGACAGTGGAGTGCAGGCTAGTAGGTATTAAGTTT
Source organism: Mirounga angustirostris (assembly GCF_029215605.1). Lineage (NCBI taxonomy): Eukaryota > Metazoa > Chordata > Mammalia > Carnivora > Phocidae > Mirounga > Mirounga angustirostris. The sequence goes on from NW_026991714.1 coordinate 122,485,142, forward strand.
GAAGACAGATACATTTTTATGCATTGCAAATTATGAACAATAGCAAAGCAAATCTATTATAAGAGGTTTTTCATATTAACAGTAGGGAGGAATTTTGATATAATTAAAATTTTTTTCTTAATCTGTAGACTAATAGGATTTCAGTTAATATAACTAGCTGATATTCATATAGCTACATTAATCATGTGTATCAGAGCACTCGATTTCAAGTCAGTAAACAGGTACCAGAAGTTAATTTCTCTAAGCCTCATTTTTTAATTGACATCTGAATGTCAAGATTCTAGGTGTCAATTGCTTCTTTGTATAACATACTTGGGAAAGGGCACAGAGGCACAATTTTTCTTTCAGCATTTAACCAAAACCTTAACTGGATTCAAAACTCCTTAAAAGCAGAGACTATGATATTCATCTCTGAGTCTACAGTATCTAGCGGTGGTATTGAGAACCTTGCTCAGTTTGTGTTGAATTGGCAACTTTTATAGACTCTTCCTCTTCACTATTCTCTAGGTAGTGTAATTTTGGTTTTTTTTTGTTAGTAAGCCAGTTCGGGGTTTGAACTCATGACCCTGAGATCAAGACCTGAGCTGAGATCAACTGACTGAGCCACCCAGGTACCCCAAGTAATTTTGAAGAAATCTCCCATCCTTGGGCAGAATGGTCAGAAATTTCCTTTGCCTTGACAACCTATGAGGGGGTTTTTTTTGTTTTTTTTTCTTTTCCCTTTGTGTGTACAATTGTCATTCTTAACTCTGAAGCTCCAGATGAGGAATCCCTTTGGGGATATCTTATTCTAGGATGTATTCTCCTTCTTGGGTACAACTGCTACCTACTGCCACTTCATTTTTTGATGAGGAAATTCACTGTCTACATGAGGTATTTTAGGTAGCTGATGGCAGAGCTGGAATTAGAAACCAGGATTCCTGATTTTCAGACCAGGTTAACATTCGATCACAATTTATAATCACCTGTGGCTTTTTTCTCTCCCACCTGATTATCCTCCATCTTTCCCTTCTTTCTACTTCCTTTCTCTATCTTAACCTGGCAAAAGTCTGTAACAGAAATACTTTTAAGGAATAGTTTCATGTTTGTTTTAATTTAAGAGAGGGGAACATTTTACAGTGGTTTATCTATTACTACAAAGTTATCTTCAGTTAAGACACATCATTGACAGAAGATTCATTGAGTAGGGTAGAAATTCTGTAGGAGCTAAAGGAATTTGGTCGAGGATGGGATTGCTCTCCATCTCCTACTTTCCTTCTCTTCCAGATGAGGTGAGTTCTAGTTCATTCCCTGTTGGGGGCTTGCCTCAGCTTCACATGGGCATCTCTCTGTGAATGGTGACTTGACCTTGGGAGCCCCAGAAGTAATATTCCCTCAGATCCGTGGTCTTTTCCTGTCCATAAATGTTTTAAAATGCTAGGTGGGGAGCGCCTAGGTGGCTCAGTCATTTGAGCTTGTACTCTTGGTTTCTGCTCAGGTCATGATCTGAGGATTGTGAGATCCAGCTCCTTGCTCATTGGGGAGTCTGCTTGAGATTCTCTCCCTCCCCCTCTGCCCCTCCACTGCTCGTGTATTCTCTCTCTCTCTCTCTCAAATAAATAAGTAAATCTTAAAAAAATAAAATAAAATACTAGGTGGGTATACTACCCCCACTGTCACCAACTTAGCAGTAAGAAGGAGGAGATGAAAACTTAAAAAAAAAAAAAATCTTGTGTTTCCAGACTAGCCTTCGTTCTTTAAGGTTCTGTTTATTACTCTTTCAAAAATAAAATAAATTTAAAATATTTTTATGGGTCCTTCAAGCAAATTCATGTCTTAATTTTTTTCAAACTAGAAAGATTTATTTTTTGGATAGGTACACCCTTTACAGATGTATTTTTTTAAGCCATTTAATACTTTTGAGTTTTGTTTAGATTGCACTGGCAGGGTACTGTTATTTAGAAACACACAGGTATCTGTTGCTGATAATTTTTTTTTTTTTTTTTTTACAAAGTCTTCATGTGAATCATGAGAATTTGGTGGCCTTAAAGGGCATAGCTAAGGTAGAAAAGAAAGTATTAAAAAGAGAATTGACATAGATTATGAAACATACAGATCCATGTAGCTTTTTCTATAATTACTGACTTCTGAAACTTACTAAACGTTGTGGTAAAAGATTATTTTCACAGAACTCTTTTATTACAGTTAGGCAGAATAAGGAAGACTAAAGGCTCTTTTAGTGATTTCTTTTCCTTTTTTTAAATTTTTTATTTTATTATGTAGGCTCCACACCCAACGTGGGACTTGAACTCACCACCCCGAGATCAAGACCTGAGCTGAGATCAAGAGTCAGACACTTAACCGACTGAACCACTCAGACGTCCCATGCAATTTTTCTTTATTGTTCTCAGAAACAACAAAATCAACCACATTCCTTTTTCCACTTAAAATTTACACTAGTTGGCAAAATCATAATTCACCTGACTGAACCATCATAGACTTCTGTCAGATAGGGCTCCCTTATTTGTTGCACAGCGTGTATTCCTCCCAACCAACTAAAATAAAATAAAATAAAAACCTATTTCTCAAAAAATTCCTTTTTCAACATTTCAATAAAGAAGAGGCAAAATACCAAATTTCTGATAAGTTTTAAAAGATTTTTATAGCTCCCCAAATCAAGCATTTAATATAGGTGTGGTATAGTTATTTGTAAGGAGAATGAAGGAATATCTTGATCTAAATATTACATTTTTGTTACTGCAAGAAATTAAAAATATGTGAAAATACTCTTTTCTATGTCATTATTGAAACTCCTTTAACATTACTTATATATTTAAAATATTTGAAATTTTTAGAAAAGCTGAAAATAATACGCAATTCATTGCTCTAGAATAAAAATAAGGCTCTTTTTAAGATTTTAGAGTGTTGTGAAGCTACCCATTATATTAGATTGAGGAGCTAATGGCTCAAGAGCCTTTTGTATTTGTTCCCTGTGTCTGATACCCGCTCCCCTCCCCCAGTCTATCCAGTGTTTTCTTAAAACACAAAACGCTAAACCACTGAAATCCAGCTCTGGTTTAAGGATGTTACCTTAGAAATTTGTGGTTTTAGGGTGGATGGTTAGAAATGTGATAATCTAAATATAAATCAGGTAGAAAATACTGGGGAACTCCAATTTTTCTGAAACTAAGATAATTTTAAGATAGTGGGGGGGTGGGCAGTGGAAGAGGGAAAGAGAGAATCTTATGCAGGTGCCAGGCCCAGCACAGAGCTGACATGGGGCTCAATCTCACAACTGTGAGATCATGACCTGAGCTGAAATCAAGAGTCAGACACTTAACCGACTGAGCTACCCAGGGACCCCGAGACTAAGATAATTTTAAGTGCTCAAATATTATTTTGAAGTGCTAAATTAAATTAACATTTTTAACACTAGATCCCAATAACAAGGCAGACTCTTACTCCAGTATTAACTTGGAGTTACTTGTTTGGTAGAAATTTTCTGAACTATTAAAAGTGGGCATAGAGATTTACTTTATTTTTTAAATACTTTTTATTTTAGGATAGTTTTAGATTTACAGAAAAGTTGCAAAGATAGTAGAGAATTCTAGTATATTCCTCTCCCCGTTCCCCTATTGTTAATATCACATTACTCTAGTACATTTAACACAAGTAAGAAACCAGCATTTGTACATTGCTATTAATTAAACTTCACACTTTATTTAGCATAGAGATATTGACTAAAAGATTTTTATTTGGGGAGCAGTTGTGTTTTATGTACAATAAGAAATGTTTAAAGTAGAAGGGACTTCAGGGATCACTTTATTCATCGTTTAATATCCTATGGAAAATCAACAGTGCTGTTAATCAGAGAAACCTTTTATTTGCTAGACATCACCTAGTAAGGTGGTATTAATTTAATATTGGAATTGAGTTAGACATGGTAATGAGCTGTTCTTCAGGTGGACCGAGGGCATTGATTTTCAAGGCTTTTCAGTTCAGACTATTCGGGGCAGTATTTAACAAACAGTACCTACTAATTTGCCTCTAGAAAAAATTATGAAAGCATATCTTAATTCTACATAATTTCACGTTTTTCCAAAGTTATATTGATATGTGTTTTCTAATTATGGAAATATTCCCATGACCTACTAAGGGTAGGATTTATTTTTATTTTACAATTATTTGCCCATAGTCAGATAGTGATTGAATAAAAGAATCAGAACTAGAGCAAAGGGGCGCCTGGGTGGCTCAGTCAGTTAAGCGTCTGTCTTCGGCTCAGGTCATGATCCTAGGGTCCTGGGATAGAGTCCCTCGTCAGGCCCCTTGTTCTGCGGGGGGCCTGCTTCTCCTTCTCCTCCTCTCTTGCACTCTCTCACTGTCTCTCTCTCTCTCAAATAAATAAAATCTTAAAAAAAAAAAAAACACAACTGATTCCTAGGGCTTGAAGCTAATACACTGATTTCTACGAATCATGAGAAGTTTGCAAACAAAAACATAATTTTTGGTGTAGTAAAAATACTATTGACTTGAGAGATAATAAATTTGGTTTTTGTCCTGGTTAGCTTCTGCCATTAAATAATTGTGTGACCTTGGGCAAATAACTAAATTTGTCACTTCAGTTTCCTTATCTGTGAAATTAGGAGATTCAGAGTTCTTTCCAGCTCCAATATCCTGTGATAATATGTTACATGATTTTCTTGCAATGTATTGTGGACCTCAAAATTTTGCCAGCTAAATATTACAAATGTGAACTGAGTTAAAGATGGTGCTTTTAAAAAGAGGATGTTTGTTTCACCTGTAAAATGAGAAAGTTGCCAACTTTCCAACTCTAAATTCTACCTTGCAACTCTTTCCACCATCTTTCTGTGCCTCCATAATGGTGTGCATGAATGTCCTGGTAGATGCTCTCAAGAGCATTTACAAAGCTGAAAAGAGAGGCAAACGCCAGGTTCTCATAGGCCATGCTCCAAAGTCGTCATCTGGTTTCTAACTGTGATGATGCAGCATGGTTACACCGGCGAATTTGAAATCATTGATGATCACAGAGCTGGGAAAATTGTTGTGAACCTCATGGGCAGGTTAAACAAGTGTGGAATAATCAGCCCCAGATTTGATGTACAACTCAAAAATCTAGAAAAATGGCAGAATAATCGGCTCTGGTCCCCCCAGTATGGTTTCATTGTACTGACAACCTCAGCTGGCATCATGGACCATGAAGAAGGAAGTGGAAGTGGAAAACACAGGAGGGAAAATCCTGGGATTTTTTTTCCTAGGGATGTAATACATATGTGCAAATAAAACGCCTCAATGGAAAAAAAATAAATTCTACCTTGCACATTTCTTTTAGTAAAGGTCTGACTCTGCCCCAGAATAATCATGCTGAACATCAGTAATCTTTGTTTAGTTTCTTATATATAGATAGTATAGACCAGCAGTTCTAATTAGAAAATTCTAGATTTTTTTTCTTATATCTCTTTGGAGTAGGAGAGAAAATAGGATAAGTAAATTCTAGTTAATCAATGCGGTGGAATTTGAGACCTTAACTTCCGGACCATGAGTTATATCTCAAAGATTGCCAGGGTTCCACTTTGGCAAACTAGTAGCCTTCGTGCAATAATTCCAAACTTTTGTTATACTTCAGAATCACCTGAAAGCACATTTTTAAAAATGAAATTCTCCAGAATCCACAACTCCTACCTTTTTAGATTCAGGGGACTTGCCTTTTTGGCAGATGGCATATTCAAAATACAGGATAGTGTAGTGTTAAAAGTGCTGGTTCTGGAGTTAGACTGCCTTGGTTGAATTAGCTTTCCTAGCTGTATAATTCTGCACTAGTTACTTGACCCCTCTAAATCTTAGGCAACTCATCCATAAAGTAAGGATAATGGTGATACCCACCTCATGAGATTGTCCATGAGATAATGTTCTAAGTGTGTTGTATTTCTTATCTGGCATGTAGTGAAGGTTCAAATGTTATTATTCAAATTTCAGTATGACAGCCGCAGTCCCTTCCCCAGCTTCATTACTGAAATCCATTTGTTTAAAGAAAGGAAGAGATGAGGGTGCCTGGGTGACTCAGTTGGTTAAGCGACTGCCTTCGGCTCAGGTCATGATCCTGGAGTCCCTGGATCGAGTCCCGCATCGGGCTCCCTGCTCGGCAGGGAGTCTGCTTCTCCCTCTGACCCTCCCCCCTCTCATGTGCTCTCTCTCAAATAAATGAATAAAATCTTTAAAAAAAAAAAAAAAAAGAAAGGAAGAGATGAATGGATTTTTTGTGTACTACCTGAAGAAACATTACACAATTTGTGTGGTAGATTTTTATTGGTAAAAATTTGTAGTGGATTTATAATTGGTATTCGGAATTGTATGGGAATTAAAATGGACTATAACGTTATGATCTAAAATTTCCAAAAGTCTTGAAGCTTTGACTAAAAAGCAAATCTGAGAAGGAACTGAAAGGAGGGAATGTTGAGAAGGATTAAAATATTTGTATCTTTTATTGTTTTAAGGAACTTACAGACAGGCAAAGCCAGTTTTTTAGTTTAAATTCATGAAATGTTTAGCTTGGCTCACTCATACATTTCAGAGTTACTATGTTGTGGTGGGAAAGCTTTGGGAAGAGTGGAAACATTTGGAGATTTTTGAGGTGACACATTTTGAGGCGTCTCCAAGTATATTGGGAAGGGGAAAGTCGGTCCTTTTTGAGGCAGCTTATTTCTTCCTAGGAACTCTGCCAGCTACCCTGAGTTGTCCCCAGGTAGTTCTGATTGATAGTTGCTTGGACCTACTGCAATAATTCTTAAACTTTAGTGTTTAAAATTACCTGGAGGGAGGAGTTGTTAAGAATGCAGATTTCTTGGGCGCCTGGGTGGCTCAGTTGGTTAAGCGACTGCCTTCAGCTCAGGTCATGATCCCAGGGTCCTGGAATCGAGTCCCGCATCGGGCTCCTTGCTTTGCAGCGAGCCTGCTTCTCCCTTTCCCACTCCCCCTGCTTGTGTTCCCTCTCTCGCTGTGTCTCTCTCTGTCAAATAATAAAATAATAAATAAATAAAATCTTAAAATCTTAAAAAAAAAAAAAAAGAATGCAGATTTCTTGAGTTCCCCCTCCTTTTTTGATTCACTAGATCTTGGGTGGGGCCAGCAGGAAACCAAGTATTTAACAAGGACCCCCCCCCCCCAGTGATTCTGATGCAGGTGGTTCCCAGCCTATAATTACTGAAATATTTGTTGATAGGCAGGTGTCCAGATAATAACTGAAAGAAGGTACAACATTCATTTATAACTCATATTACCTTATTGATTTAAAATTGAGTCATATGTAGGTCCTCTGTAATTGGTGAGTGTAAGTACAGGTACAGTAGAGAACAGGGGTAAATACAAATGTAGAAGTATTTTGCTAACTTTCACTAGGTTGAGAAGTTATCTCTGCCTGATTAAATCTTAGTTTCCTTTTTATTAGTAGGAAGGGTCTTTTACTTTTATTTTATGCTGTGTAGATAGTCATGCTTGCCTATTCTGTGAAAAGCTTTAACTTTTAAAATTTTACTCAGATCTCTTTAACCTGGAGACATAACTTTACCTCTCCTTATTTATAGCTTATCAAAAAAGGTGTTAATTTTCGTTCCTTCTGCTGCTAGTTGTAACTCTTTTCCATGCCTTTAAGAAAAAATCCTGCAGATTGAACATGGCTTATTCCCCTCTAGAATTTGCTGCTTCAGCCTTTCTTGGACTTCTTATTTCTGTGGCCAAAAGAAGAAAGAGAGGGAAACCCATGTGACTGTCTGGGTTTTCAGCAGGCTCTTTCCTGCAATTAAGAGAAGTTTACCTTAGGAAACCAAGCTACAAGTTACGTTCCTAGTTAGAGCTAGTTTGAGAGTGAACTTGGTAATGTGTTTAAATTTACCTTTGAATTCGGCTTTTCATTTTCTTTTTAATTTGATTTTTACTTTGAGATACATTATTGGCTAGAAAATATTTCCATCTGCCTGTTTCTAACCCCACGGAGATTAAAACATTCTGAGTTTGGAACTGAACATGATAGTTTTGAAATCAAATTGTGTGCTATTTTCTCATATTTTTGCAAATACTGTAATGTATAACTACCCATCATACACTGGGAATTATTTACAGTTTCCAAATCTGGTTTTCATCTAGACTGTCTATAGTTATCTTCTAGTCAAGTAGGGGAAATACTTTTATTGTCCCAAGAAAAAGGTACTCAGAGACTATAAATTTAAAATTTTTTGTAAGAAAAACAGAAAATACTCATCTTTTTTTGGCTTAAAAAATAGGAATTCATTTTCTGATAGCTCTGTAGGTTAGAAGTCTAACATATGTCTCAATGGGCTAAAATCACGGTGTCAGCAGGACTACATTCTTCTCTAGAGGCTTGAGGGGAGGGTCCATTTCCTTGTCTTTAGAAAATGCTCTTATTTGCTTTTGAAAAGCAGGACAGGAAATTTAAAACTACTAAGGATAAATACGTTGTTTCCATACTATTTCAGTTAAGGTGGTAAGGAAATAGATAAAGAAAATTGGAGAGTGTGAAGCTAAAGTTAGAGACAGGAAAAGCTGTTAAGAGAATGAGTTGGAAGATGTTTCTACAGAGAAAAATTGCTGAGGAGAATACATGTTAGCTGGAAGTTAGCTCTGTACTTTGGCTGCTAGGCTTCAGAGTATTACTACAGATTATCCCCATATTTATTTTTCTGCCCTGCTTACGTCAGTGCCTTTGTAGAGGTTTCTGGCAACTTCTTGCCTTAAAGATATCTGCTGTGTCTCCCTCTTAACTTCCCTAATGTCCTCATCCTCTCATGGCCTCTTAAGAGGTCATATTGTGCAGCAGAAATATTTTTTAATGATAGGTTTTATATATATATAACCTGTAATTACCTAATATATATAATATACCTTAGGTTAATATATATAGTACATATATGATATAATGTATATAATGTAAAATAACCTATATATGTGTTTGTGTGTGTGTATATATATATGTGTGTGTGTATATATATATGGTTTAATTTAGGTTCTAAAAGTTTAGGTGCTAGTATGACAGCTTCAGATATTAAAAAGTACTATTTTATGCAATGTGTTCTTCCTTGAGTTTCATTGTTAAAAGGAGAATTTTCTGCAAGCACCATGGTAAGTCTAGCAAACAGAATTAAAATCCCTCTCACCCATAAGGAGAAAATTAATTGCTCATTAGCAGGAAGATATATTATGTAGTTTTAAATTTAAGTTCTGAAGTAAACTATTGAAGTTTTAAGTCAGTAAAAGATCTCAACTGAGCAGTTTCTGTATTTTTGAAGAGTGATAAAATGTAGGTTTTTAAAATGTAAGTGATAGGGACGCCTGTGTGGCTCAGTTGGTTAAGCGTCTGCCTTTGGCTCAGGTCATGATCCTGGGATCCTGGGATTGGGTCCCGCATTCAGGCTCCTTGCTCAGCAGGGAGCCTGCTTCTCCTTCTGCCTGCTTCTCCCTCTGCCTGCTGCTCCCCCTGCTTGTGTTCTCTCTCTCTCTGACAAATAAATAAATAAAATCTTTAAAAAAAAAAATGTAAGTGATAAAATGTAATGCTCTTTTTTTTTGTTACATGGCCCTTGACACCCTGTTGGATTGACTTTTTAGCCTCATTGATACTACCTAGGATTGAAGAGATTGAAATCCTGGGTGTTGTTTGGAAACAGATTTGTTGTGATTCACAATTGGGTGTTGGGAACCAAAATTTGTTATCAAAGACTAATACAGTTTTTGATAGGTAATTATTATATAAGGTAACCAGCACAATAATTGAACATACAACCAGAGAATAATAGCGATCTTTGTGATATACTCCCAGAAATGCATTAATACTGTCAAGAATACCTAGGATAGCAATTAAATTTCAAAACTGGGCGTACAAATAACTTGAGAATTATACTGCAGAAAGGAACAATTTTAGAAGATAACCACTATTACATTTTCCCAAATAAAGGAATAACTAGCTATATATTTAATGAAGAGATAAGATTGTTTTGTTCTAGGAGACCACCAAAATACAATCTTTTGATTTAGTTGTCTATTTAATGGAAACATCATAACACCTTGATCACTAGAGGGATTTCAACTATGCTACTGGAAGATAAGTTGTATCACATGCCATCAGTTCAAGAAGTACTTCTAGGTCAGGCCTGAGCAAAAAGGTCAGCAAAACAAACCAACAACCACCACCACCACCCTAGAGCTGTGTTTTCCTCTGTATTCTTAGAGAGTTTAGGCACCTGATGGATATTGTTTAGCCTCTGCTTGAATTCTTTCACTAACAAGGAGGTCAATTTCCTCAAGGCAACCTATTGAGGGTATTAATTGTTAGAAGGTTCTTTATGTGGAAAACAGTGTATTTCTTTGTAATGTTTCTGGTCCTAATTTGCCTTTTAGAGCCACAAAGAACAAGTTTGTTTTTTTACATAATCACCCTTCAGAAATTTAAAGATTGCTTCTGAGCCTCTTTTTTGTTTTTGGACCTTCTGACCTAAGCATACACAGTTCTTATGAGTTAGTTTGCAATTTCCTTACCATTTAGTTATTCAAACAAACGCTTTTGAGCCCTATTATGTATTTGAGGTACTAAGGAAATTAAATAATATTAAACAATGAGAAAAAGAGTGTTAAGATGGGGAAGTCACATAAATCAGTACTTAACACAGTATTACCTGATTAGTGTTATAAAAGAAGATACAGGATGCATCAGTAGCACTGAAGGAGTGATTAACTTTGGGGTAGGAAGTTAGGGAACTCTTCACAGTAGATGAAACAAAAATGCTTGGTGTTTTACTAACACCAGAACAGTTGGGATTGGAATGAGGCTGACTGAGTGCCATAATTTATGCATGAAATAGCACAGCACTTGGGACTGCAGATGCTCAGTATGACTGCCCTTAGCGCAGGTGAGGCAGTGTCAAAGTCTGAAGGCAAAAAGTTGGAGCTAAATTGTGAGGGAGTTTGTATGCCAGAACTAAGCAATTTAAACTGATTTCACGAGGGGTGGCAGTACACAGGACCTTTGATGGGCTTTTTTTTTTTTTTAGGATTTGGTTTATTAGAGAGAGCAAGCACAAGCACTGGGGGAAGGGCAGAGGGAGAAGCAGACCCCCCCTGAGCAGAGAGCTGCACACCGGGCTGGATCCCAGGACCCTGGGATCATGACCTGAGCCGGACGCTTAACCAACTGAGCCACCCAGGTTCCCTTGCCGGGCTCTGAAAACAAGGGCGGTGTGCTCAGAATTGCTTTTTTTTTTTTTGTAATTTAGGTAGGCTCCACACCCAGCGTGAAGCCCAATGTGGGGCTTGAACTCAGGACCCCATGATCAAGACTCGAGCTTAGATCAAGGGTCTGATGCCTAACTGACTGAACCACCCAGGTACCCCGCAGAATTGCAATTTAGAACAATGACTCTTGTGGCAGATGATTTGGGACTTGTGAAACCAGGCTTGGATACACTGTGGTAGTTTATGGGTGCTTGTCGGTCTATTAAAGTGTGATATCTGGTAGTTGATGTAAATAACATTATATTCAGTCCTTTTCAGAAGGAATCACTAACAAATTGAGTGACATATGCTTATACCAGATGCCTTTTTGTGAAGCTTTAATGGAGAAAAACCTTGAATCTGATTTTTGTTTTGAGGGAAGTGGGATGACATGAAAATGGAGAGTCATATGAAAAATTATATGTCTGCCATGTTTTTTAAGGAATTTGATGAGGGGGGGGGAAGAGCCAGAATAGCTGTTAGGCTGGTTGTTTTGCTGTCATGAATCAGAAAGGAAACAACTTCAGGGAAAACCCTGCTAGTGTTAAGTTGTTGTAAAATCAAGTCTTTACATTCAGTGCACATGTTCTGTACATCGCTTCATAAAAGTGGATGCTGGCAGTATACACTTCAGCCATTTCAGGGATTGAATGAGGTAAACACAAAGTCTTGAGACTTCCAAACTCCCTGGAGATAGGGAACATGTCTTTTTTGTCCTGCAGAGAAACATAGGGCCTTGTATGTAATAGGAACACAAAGGTTTATTGGGCTACAGCCTTTAAAAAGGTACAAGAATGTATTATAACTAAATGTCTGGAACCTTTGAAGTGATCACTCTGAGAGGCTCTCCACTTGTTACTTTAAAAATATCATTTCTCTGGGATGCCTGGGTGGCTCAGTCGGTTAGAGCGACTGCCTTCGGCTCAGGTCATGATCCTGGAGTCCCTGGATCGAGTCCCGCATCTGGCTCCCTGCTCGGCAGGGAGTCTGCTTCTCCCTCTGGCCCTCCCCCCTCTCATGTGCGCGCTCGCTCTCTCATTCTCTCTGTCTCAAATAAATAAATAAAATCTTTAAAAAAAAAAAAAAGTATTTCTCAAACTATTTTGGTACCTGTCTTTGGGGAGATGTTTCTGTAGGAGAGAAATCCGTTTGGCCAGTGTAAGATAGGGCTAAAAAACTGAATGTTGGAGGGGATCAAAGCTGAAACACATTAGGAAGCCAACTAAACAAGTTCAGTTGTACATTAACTATAATAGGTACTTTAAATAATATCTTAGTTATAATAGATTTGTCCCCAGGCAAATAGTTAGACATAATACATAAATAGTTGTGGTTTGTACAAACCGGCATAAATGATTTCACCTTCATATTCTTTTAAAGGATTAAATAAAGTCAGAGACTTGGTGTCTGCCACCCTTAAATTTGGTCATCTTGGGTAGATCTGGCAATATCAGTTTAATTTTGGTGGAGCCTAAAACTCTTTTGTTACTTACCACTGTGTTTGCAAAAACAGTCCATGTTTAAAGGAATTTTTTTTTTTAAGATTGATTTATTTATTTTGAGGGAGAGAGAGCGAGTGCGGTGCACACAAGAGGGAGGGGCAGAGGGAGAAGAAGAGAGAATCTCAAGCAGACTCCATGCTCAGCATGGAGCCCAACATAGGGCTGGATCTCACCACCCTGAGATCACGACCTGAGCCAAAACCAAGAGTCAGTCGCTTTACGGACTGCACCACCCAGGTGCCCCTAAAGGACTAACTTTTATATAGATTATGGGAAAATCCATAATATAGCATCTGTAACTGGCAGTGTCATAATGTAAAAGAAATATTGAACTCTGTATGGTAAATGTTGCCTTAATGATGTTGCAAGTTTTGAAATACCCTTTGTGTTTTTTCCACTTGGGAAATAAATAATTTTCTTCAGCTTTTCTTTTCTTTTTTTTTTGAGAGAGAGGGAGAGAGAGCGTGTGCACATGCAGGGGGAGGGCAGAAGGAGAGGGAGAGAGAGACTTAAGCAGGCTCCATGCCCAGTGTGGAGCCTGATGCAAGGCTCGATCTCATGACCCTGAGATCATGACCTGAGTGAAAATCAAGAGCAGGACACTTAACCGATTGAGCCACCTGGATGCCCCTTCTTCAGCTTTTCTGATTAGCAAAACAAATTATTCTCAATTTCAGTAGAAGTAGATTTATCTGGCTTTTTCTTGCACTCTGTCTTGTATTTTTGATCCTTTATTAATAGCAAACACATTCATCTTTTGTCATTTTGTTCATTCTTATTCATTCTTACAAATCTATACTAAAAAACATTTGTTTGCCATCACCAAAGTTTTTAATAATATTAGCCTTCATTTTAGATTTGATAAAGCTTAAAAACAGCTCATGTAGAATAAACAGCTTTTGATATAAACAGTCATTTTTGTATCTTGTTTAAAAAGCCTTAACCAGTGGGATTTAGTTTTCTGTGCAATATATTTAATTCCAAACACTGCCAGAAAAAAAATAAGTGAATTTCCTTGAAATAGTTCTTACTTTATAAAGTTGTGTGGTTTAGACATGGTTTTTGGTTTGGCATACTTATTACTACTTAAAGATATGGGTCTAGGCTTAATTAAACTGGTGACCATGTTTTAAAAATTGATAATTGGAAGTTCAGTTTTAGAAACCTCTTAACATTTTTTATTATGGTAAAATACATAGAAAATTTACCATTAGTGACATTTAATGCATTCATGGTGTTTATAGTCATCACCACTGTCTAGTTCCAAGACATTTCATTGCTCCAAAAGGAACCTCCATACCCATTAGCAGTCACTGCACTCCCCTCTCCCCCCAAGCCCCTGGCAACCACTGATCTGTGTCCTGTTTCAGTGGGTTTGCATATTCTGGATGTTTTGTGTAAATGAAATCATACAATACATGGCCTTTTGTGTCTTTCACTTAGCATAATGTTTTCAAGGTTCGTCCATGTTGTAGCATGTATCAGTACCGTTCTACTTTTGATGGCTGAATAGTATTCCATTGTGTGGCCATACCAGAATTTTTTATCCACTAATCCATTGACAGACAGTTATTTGGGTTGTTTTCAGTTTTTGGATTTTATGAATACTACTGCTATGAACATTTGTGTATAAACAAATTTTTTTTTTAATACCTCTCAAGTTATTTTGGCTATTAGGCCTAGGAGTGGAATTGTGAGGTCATATGATAATGTTTAACTTACCAGGGAACCACCAGTTGTTTTCCACAGTACCTGCACCATTTTACATTCGCACCAGCAATGTACAAGGATTCCACATTTTGCACATCCTCTTCAGCACCTATAATTTTCCTTTTTTTTCCCTAGTTATAGCCATCCTAGTGGGTATGGAGTGGTATCTCACTGTAGTCTTAATTTGAATTTCCCTAATGACTAATGATGTTGAGCATCTTTTCATGTGCTTGTTAGATATTTGTGTATCTGTTTTGGAGAAATGTTTATTCATATCTTTGCCCATTTTTAATTGGGCTGTCTGTATTTTTGTTGAGTTATGAGTTCTTTATATATTCTGAATACTAGCCCTTTATCAGTTACATAATTTGGAAATATTTTCTCGTATTCTATGGCTTGTCTTTATACTTTCTTAATAGTATCATTTGATGCACAAAAGTACGAACTGTTTAGATTGGCTATATTTGGGGTGCCTGGGTGGCTCAGTCAGTTAAACATCTGATTCTTGATTTTGGCTCGGGTCATGATTTCAGGATTGTGAGATCAAGCCCTATGTGGGGCTCCCGTGCTCGGTGTGGAGTCTGCTTGAGATTCTCTCTCTCTCTCTTTCCCTCTCCCTCTGCCCCTCCCCCTGCTTGCAGGTGCACACACGCTCTTTCTCTCTCTCAAGTAAATAAGCTCTTTAGATTGGCTATATTACAGTTCTAAGTATGTGTAACCAACTTAGTTTATCCTTTAATAGAAATAAAATGTGTATATAAGCTATATAGAGCATAGAGGCAGGAAAGTACAGAATGTGTGGAAAAGGATATAGAGTTTGGCTAAGATGTTAGGGTTAGTGTCCATAATTTTAAGGAACAGAAGCCCACCTAAGCTACCTTAAATGAAGGAAGGTTTATTGTAGGCGTGTAATAGGCATTTTATATTTTGAAAATAGAAAATAAAATATACCTGGGGTATAGAGTGCTGGGAACAGTGGTTTCTCCACTTTTCAAGAGATGGTTTTTCTCATCTTTCTGTCTCCTGGTTGGTCAGTGCATGGTTTCCACCTGCAAAAGCCCTATATAGCTTTCCCAGCTCTACCTGATTTATTAGTTCAAGCATCTACCAGCCTTCAACTCACTCAGTCTCTAAGTTTCCTATTTAAAAATCCTGGGACCAAAAAAAAAGGGGGGGGGGGCAACCCCTTCGGGTCCCCTCCTTCCTTGGGAGCTTTGTACTATCACTCAATAAACCTTGCTTTGCTGCCCACCACCCCCTCCAAAAAAAATCCTGGGAATCTGATTGTCTCAGCCTATGAATGAATTTGTTCTGAAGGGCAAGGTCATAAGATACAAATACAGCCATATTGGGCTACTGCTTCAGTAGGGATTGGGGCAAATGCACAAAGAAGTGGGAGTGGGTTGCAGGTATGCTAAAGTCACATACATATCTCTTAGTTGTGGCAAGAGTAGTAGGAACTAATGTTGGACAGATAATTTGGGTTCAAGTTGTGAAAAGCTTTTAGTACTAGGATAAGAATTAAAAATTTTCCGTAAATATTAGGGACTATTGAGGGTTTGAGGGCAAGGAAATGAAATGCTCTATTCCTTCCTGTTTGTACTTTATAGTTTATTCTAGCCAGAATGAGTTCTTTAACATTCTCCTCTCTAATTTCTGTTTGTCTAGACCCTCCCTTGCTCATTCAGCAAGCATATTTGTACACCAACTATATTCCAGGAAAGGAAGGAACTAGAATAAGACTTTACTTTCTGGTAAAGTCAGTGATGATCACATTGCAGATATAAATTGAAATGCTATGATGTGATACTAGCAGGGAGCATGAGATGGGAGAGGCAAGATTTACTTCTCGGGCACTGAGTCTGCCTTGTAAGTGTATCTTCAGGTTCATTCCAGTACTTTACAGGAGTTAGGGGAGAGGGTGATTACAAAGAGGTAACATGATGGAGTTTTTTGGGATGATGGAACTGTTGTATACCTCAATTGTGGTTGTAGTTATGCAAATCTATACATGTGGTGAAACTTGTAGAACTTACATCAAAAGAAAAACGGCCAATTTTCATTTTGTGTTAGTTTAAAAAATATTTACTGAGTGTTTTAGTTTTACATAGCTTATATGCAGGGCGTTGTGAATGTTATACAATCCTGTTCTCAGTGCATTTATAGTTTAAAAGTTGCATTCAGATCAGTATAGATGATAGAAAGTGGAAAGTATTAGAAGAGAGTGATGCAAGAAGTGGCTCCTAAGAGAAGGGTTCATAGAAATAATGGCTCACTAGACTGCGCTCCTCTATTAGACTAATGCTATAGGACTGAATCTTTGTCATGTGCTCCCCCATCGTATGTTGGAAACCTAATCCCCAGTGTGAGAGTATTTGGAGTTGGGGACTTTGGGACGTGCTTAGGTCATGAGAGTGGAGCCCTCATGAATGGGATTAATGCCCTTATAAAAGAGGTCTCAGAGAGCTCTCTCATCCTTTCCACCATGTGAGGATACAATCCAAAGACAGTCTGTGAACAGGAAGGAGGCTCTCACCAGACACTGAATCTGCCAGTGCCTTGATCTTTGACTTCCCAGCTTCCAGAACTGTAGGAAATAAGCTTCTGTTGTTTATAAGCTACCAAATCTATAGTATTTTGTTATAGCATCCTAAATGGACTAAGACAACTAGGAATAGAAGTGATTTTTTTTCTCTGTAGCTGCCCAAATTAGTAAACTTTCATTCATGTGTGTAAGCACAGCACTAGGGATACAATGATGAACACAGAGCTCACAGTCTAATACAGTGATAACATCATAGAGCTTGTATTCAAATGCAGAAGATAACAACTAAATAAATTTTCAAAATTGTTTTGGCTATTTACTTTGCCTTTCCATATCAATTTTAGAATCTGCTTATCTGTATCTACAGATAATCCTTATTAACTTGGGAAGAATTGACATTTTTAGTATGTTGAATTTTCTGTTCCTTGAATATAGCAGGTCTCCATTTATTATGGTCTTGTTTGATTTCCTTCATCAGTGTTTTATATTTTTCAGCATATACATCCTGCTCATGTTTTGTTATATTTATATGTAAATACTTAATATTGGAGATACTGTAAATGATATCCTTTTTTTCAAGATTTTTAAAAATTTATTTGACAGAGAGAGACACAGCCAGAGAGGGAACACAAGTGGGGAGTGGGAGAGGGAGAGGCTTCCCGCCGAGCAGGGAGCCTGACGTGAGACTTGATCCCAGGACCCTGGGACCATGACCTGAGCCAAAGGCAGACATTAACGACTGAGCCCCCCAGGCGCCCTAAATGATATACTTTTAAAAATTTTAGTTTTCAGGTATTCACTGCTAGTATATGGAAATATGATTGATGTTTGCCTTACATCCTATAATCAAGCTAAATGTATTTATTAGTTCTAGGAGTTCTTTATGTATCCCATGGGATTGTTTATATAGATGATGTTTTGTACAAATAGGGAAATTTTTTTTTTTCCTTCTCAATCTATAAGACTTACTTTTCTTATCTTATTACACTGGCTAGGACTTTCAGTATGATTTTGAATGGGAGTGATGAGAGTGATCATCTTTATTTTGTTCTAATCTCCAAAATATTTGATCTTTCACAGTTTAGTATGATGTTAGCAATAGGGTGTGTGTGTGTGTGTGTGTGTGTGTGTGTGTGTGTGTGTTTTAAGATGCCCTTAACCAGGCTAAGGGACTTCCATTCTATTCCTAATTTTCTGTGGGGTTTTTTTTGTCAAGAATGGACTTAGGATATTGTCCAGTGTATCAGTTGATATAATCATGTGGTTTTTCTTCTTTAGACTGCTGATACAACTGCCCAAGAAAAATTACATAATCTTTAGATTGACTTTCAAGTATTGAATGAGCCTTGCATTCCTGGGATAAACCCCACTTTTCTTTTTGTTTTTATTTTTAAATATTGTCACTTTTTTATTTTTTCACTTAAATAATGCTTTATTTTGGTATAATTCACACACTACATAACTGATCCACTTAAAGTATACAATTCAGTGGTTTTTAGTATATTCACAGAATTGTACAACCATCACCACAATCAGTTTTGAACATTTTTATCACTCCAAAAAGAAACCCTGTAGCCATTATTGAAGATTAAATATATATGAATATATTATATTTTTATTTTAAACAAAAACACTAACATTTCTTTTTGTTTATGCAAGAGGCATAAATGGAAATGTATTCACAAATGTGATTAGCTTTGCTCATCATCATCAGTCGTTTTCTTGCCTTTCTTTCTCAACTTTCTTTTAGGTTAAAAGATAGATTACCTCCTGGTGATTGGAATACCTTTCTCATATTTTGCTAATGTGTTGTTCCTTGTTACTGCTCATGTTCTTGTTCTAAAAGTTCTTTCCTATACTCTTCCTCTTTTCTTCTTCTGGTGGTTTCTGTCTTCCCTCTGAATGTCTTAGGTACTACATTGGGTGTAGAGAGATGGAGATTTTCTTCATGAGGCATTCAAGACATGTAATTAGAATGTAGCACAAAAGCAAAAATGTTATTAAGTTTTTTTCTTTTCCCCTTAATTGTATTCTATTTTGTTCTGTCTGTGCAACAAAAGAATAAAAAGATCTCTATTAGTAAGATGTTGCCCAAAACTTTTTTTTTTTTAAGATTTTATTTATTTATTTGAGAGAGAGAGAATGAGAGAGAGCACATGAGAGGGGGGAGGGTCAGAGGGAGAAGCAGACTCCCTGCCGAGCAGGGAGCCCGATGCGGGACTCGATCCCGGGACTCCAGGATCATGACCTGAGCCGAAGGCAGTCGCTTAACCAACTGAGCCAACCCAGGCACCCTGCCCAAAACTTATTATGGCTGGCTCAGTTGGTAAAGCATGCTACTCTTGATCTTGGGGTCATGAGTTCGAGCCCCAGATTACTTAAAAAATAAATATTTGCTTAAACAAGAAATAAGATATAATAAGGTGACTTGCTGACATGAACATAGGAGAAAGAAAAAAATAATTTGTGTTTTTGAACTTTAAATGAGTATCAAAAAGCATTTTTGTGTAGAATGAAAGGGAATAGGAATAGTTATGAAGCTCTTACATGTTAATCGTTCTGTGAAGGACATGAACAAGTTAAGTGTGGTTAGAAAGAAGAGGTGATGGGTATTAAAGAGGGCACGTTCTGCATGGAGCACTGCATGGATACACAAACAATGAATCATGGAACACTACATCAAAAACTAATGATGTGTAATGTATGGTGATTAACATAACAATAAAAAAATTTTTTTAGAAGAAAGAAAGAAGAGGAACTCTTCAAGAGACTTGGCTCGGGTCTCTAGTGATGTGACTTTTGCAAGTGATTTTATAAGCTTTCCCGGTGTGGTGGTGGTGGCACATTGAATACTTTGAGAATTTGTTGGAAGACATCAGACAACTGCCCAAGAAAAATTTACATAAGCACATCGTTTACTTCCAATTGTGCATGCAGTTTGAGGAAGTGTGGACCTCCTCTAGCTCATTCATGTAGGTTCATTGATTCGTGATGAAGAACCTTTGACCTAGTTACTCTCTATAGTCCCTAGCAGCCCTAAAATACTTAACAACAACAAAAAAATTATAATCTTTACTTTCAGCCTTGAAATTGTGTGTGTGTGTGTGTGTGTGTGTGTGTTTTGACAAAGAGTAAGTTATACTGAATTCTGTCCCTTTTTGATAATTCCAGAATCTGGAATGTCTGAGAATATGTAGGTTAGTTTAGCAGTGTATGTTAAATAAAAATTCTGTATTTTTTTATTTTTACAATTTGTAATAACAACAAAGAGAAGATCCAGAAAAAGCCCAAAAAAGAAAATTCTTGGAATTAAAAAAAAGCCTTCGTTATGTGGCAGAAAAAGTACTTTTTTTGCATATAGTCAGCTGAAAGTCTTTTCAAGTGAAAAATGATTGAGGTTTGGAAAGAATGTAAGTAATCTTCATGCCAGATCTTTAATCCAAAATACTCAAGGGTAGCCAAAGTACTGAATTTTAAAGAGACGGTACTTCTCCTTCTTTGAATTAATTATGTAGTCAACTGTGGCATTCCATGATCACTAGATAATGTTTTCTTTTTGGCCTTCTGTTATGCTTCAGGGAAACTTAAGTACAAAGTCCAGGAAGTTCTTGTGTTCTCAGCAGTCCAGTTTCTACTGAGACGGAGTTCGAAGATCAGGTCATGATTTCTAGTATTGTTTTGTTTTTTAACTAATTTTATTCTTTTTTTTTTTTAAGATTTTATTTATTTTACAGAGAGATACGCAGTGAGAGAGGGAACACAAGCAGGGGGAGTGGGAGAGGGAGAAGCAGGCTTCCCGCAGAGCAGGGAGCCCGATGCAGGGCTCTATCCCAGGATCCTGGGATCATGATCTGAGCCAAAGGCAGATACTTAATGACTGAGCCACCCAGGCACCCCTAACTGATTTTACTCTTTTTTTTTTTTTTTTTTTAAGATTTTATTTATTTGACAGAGAGAGATACAGCGAGAGAGGGAACACAAGCAGGGGGAGTGGGAGAGGGAGAAGCAGGCTTCCTGGGGAGCAGGGAGCCCAATGCGGGGCTCGATCCCAGGACCCTGGGACCATGACCTGAGCCGAAGGCAGACGCTTAACCACTGAGCCACCCAGGCGCCCCTGATTTTACTCTTGATTGAAGTTGGATTCTTAACTGTTCGGAAAAGCATTTTAACCCCTTTTTATGTACAACCCCATTTAAGTGATGATTGGAATTTAATCTAAAAAGTTAAAATAGTCATATAGGTGTAAATGTTAGGCAAAAAGAGTGATTTTTTTTTTCCTGGAGCTGACATTGTTGGCAATAAGATTGATGACTTAGGCAGTCCCAGTTTTCTATAAGTGTCAAATTCCATAGTCTGAGAAACTATGGAATTTACATGGTTTTGTCATGTTTACATGGGTTTGGCAGTTCTTGAAGACTGAAGCCCTGGAGATGCTGCTACTTTAGAAATCACGGTGTTAAGTTTTGCCCCTTTTTGGTTAGCTTTATCCTTAATATGGTGTAGTAGGCAAGTGGTCTGATTGTTTTATTATATGTAACTCTTTGTGTGTGGTAAAAGAAATGAAATCTTGGAAAAATGAAACGGACTCAGATACACAGATATGTGAAAGCAAATATTAGTATTAATAAGCAAGAATCATTCACCAACCTTTATTATAAAAGCCACTGAGAAAAATGGCTAGGCCTTTTTTTTTTTTCCTTTTTCTCTCTCTAATCCCCACATCAGTTTTTTTCTTGGTGTGCCTCTTTTTCTTTTTTATGTTTTCAGTGATATGGAAACACTGAACTGCTACTTCTCACCTAGTGCTGTTTCTTAGCTGGTACAGCAGATTTTCTCATTTTATTTTTGCTGAAAAAAGCGGACACAGATTAGAGGAGAGAATGGAAGATGGTGTGTTTATGTCTCTGTGTGTGTAGATAGTTGTGTGTGTGAACATAGTGTTGATTGGGCATAAGAGAATGAACTTAATGGAGAAAAGATGGATTACCACTACCATTTCCTGTTCTTTAGACAACATGTTATCACAGAATGGGGGGGAAAAAAACACAAAAGCCAAAACACCCAAACTAGAAAAATAGTTTTTAAAATCTCCACTGTATCTGAAGCCATAAGATACTTTCAGCTTCTAAAAACTCGACTTTTGGAGTTTGGGGAGAACCAGCAAATAATACTTGATCAGCCCCTCTAAGTTTGGAATCAGTAGGAAAAAAAAAACATAGGACACAGACAAATGGGACCTTAAAACATCAGCTTTATGCTGATGAAATCTGGATTAAAAGACATGCCTCTGGCTGCAGTGTGCCTTCTAAACCTTCCCCTGATGTATCCAGCTAGTCACTAGCACAGCAGGCCTTTCCTTAGGGGGTCGGAGGCAGAGGGGTATAGAGGAAACCTAACCTCATATTATTAGGAAGGCAGAGCAAACTGTATCTTCTCTGCTGTTAGGCAGCAATGTCTGTCACCAAAATTTAACCCCTCAGGTGGAGGAGATGAATAAGGGAGCAGAAAGAAGCCAGGAGTGTCCCTCCTCTCCATCTCTCCCCTGAAACATGAAGAATACAGAGTAGGAGTGACCTTTTCCTCCCAACACTGCCGTATAAATCTCATTCATACAGTCAAGCTCTACCTCTGAAATCCAGAGAGGAAGAACTGTCCTCTTTTTTGTGTCTGGGTGCTTGAACACATTTGGTTTGTTTTGCTAATAAGAACCTTTAGTGTTGACTTAAATTTAAGAAATTTGAATATGTTGGGGGATAGAAAAAAGGGAACTGTGTGTGTGTATTCAGTTTGAAAAGGTGGTGAGGAGGAACCTAGTCCCACACATTTATTTGCACTGAGACCTCAACTTCATCAGTGCTCTGATAGTGGATTGGGAGACGAGGGATGGGGTATAGGAAGAATGAAAACATATGACATATATTTGAACTATTAATTTACCTTTTTGTTATGTTTTCCCTTAAGACTTAATAGAGTGGTACTCTTTTCCTAGATTGACTAGTAGAACCCGTTTGATCTGTACTATTTTAATACAATTTCATTTATTTGTAACAATATCTTAAAATTACTTTTTGTTGCAGATATATGCCTTTTAGTTACATTATACACAGTTTTTGTGGCAGGGGATAACCTGAAAACCTAATCCAGAATTTCTTAGTGGCATAAGAAATTAATGTGGAACATTATCTGGTGGCCTTTCTTAGCAATTGGATACCTGTTGGCTCATGTTTCTTTTATGGAAATTTCTTATGGTAACCAAAGTTTTTTTTGTTGTTTTTTTTAAAAGATTTTATTTATTTATTTGAGAGAGACAGTGAGATAGAGAGAGCATGAGAGGGGGGAGGGTGAGAGGAAGAAGCAGACTCCCTGCCGAGCAGGAAGCCCGATGCGGGACTCGATCCCGGGACTCCAGGATCATGACCTGAGCCGAAGGCAGTCGCTTAACCAACTGAGCCACCCAGGCACCCCGTAACCAAAGTTTATTGGATATGTAAGCTTAAGGTATTTGGCTTTTGTTTGTTTTAATGATTTAATTAAAATTTAAACTTCATGCTGAACTTATTATCATTGTAATATTATACCATAAAACATGTTGAAACCAGGCTTTCTATTATGGAGGTTATGCATTTATTTTGCTTTTTTCCTTTTTATCCTTTCCAATCATATCAAGATTCTTCAGAGACTACATCCATAGAAAGGCCTATTATTGTTTGGTTTAAGATGTTAGTATTCCTTGACTTCAATTTTGGAAGTCTAAAATACCCTTATAAATTAATTTCAGATATAAACCCACATCTTAACAGGCTTTTTGTGATGCAGGATAATTTCTAACGGTCTTTGCTAAAAGAATCATGTATATTTGGCATTTTGGCTGTGATTTATAAAGAGTTCTGTAACTTATAGGTGGCCTGATGCACAGTATTACTATGTATAGCCTGTAGTTTTTTATATGAGAATGTGTTTGGTAATGATTACAATACCTTAATTGTAGGTAAAAGTATAGAGATATGACCACCCCCAAGGGCTCTCTGTAAAGCTCTGTGCATGGGGAATTTTCTGATTTGTGATTATTACTCTCTCTTGGTATAAGTGCATTTTACGCCTGTGGTCTCCTCATTCTGCTGCTATGTCTGTATTCTCAGCCAGGTCACATTATTTGAAGCTATATTTCATTGCATTTGAAAACATTGCATAACCCCTTCTATTTTATGTTAGCCTGCTTTAATTATATATGTAATTCTACATTTCTAGTATAGAGAATGAAATGCTATTTTTTTCCCCGTCATAAAACTACCTTATTTATGCATTGTGAGGAGGCAAGCGATTTATGGGTTTTTAGATTTGAAACAATTAAGATTGTAGTGAAAGATCTGATTCTGGTCAATGATTAGTTGGTGGTAGTTGTAAAAACCAAACAAACTTATTGTTCATTGTATACTTCTTTCTCCCTCCCTCCCCCAAGAGCTAATTGTTAGTGTGAAGTCTTCTGACCCCGTAACTACCTCAGTACAATGATTGAGACAAATTTATATAGAGATGTGAATTGACCCTAAGAGGAGTACCTAAAATCTGAAATGTTTATCAACTTTGGCCCAAATAAGTATACCTAAGCCGGTGGCAAAAGTGGATACCCAGCACTATGTAGGAAAAGGCTAACCTTATAGCTCCCCAATGATGGATTCGGAATATGCAACCTTTTAACTATTTATATGATGCTCTACAGTTATCAGGGAGTTCCATTCGGGATGTTAGGTTTACATAACTTAATAAAAGCTAGTATTTTGGGGAGCCTGGGTGGCTCAGTCGTTAAGCGTCTGCCTTCGGCTCAGGTCATGATCCCAGGGTCCTGGGATCGAGCCCCGCATCAGGCTTCCTGCTCAGTGAGTGGGAAGCCTGCTTCTCCCTCTCACACTCCCCTTGCTTGTGTTCCCTCTCTTGCTGTCTCTCTCTCTCTCTCAAATAAATAAATAAAATCTTAAAAAAAAAAAACAAAAACAACTAGTATTTTTTTTGGACACATACAGAAGAAAACATGTAACAGACACATGAGTTATGAGGCATGGTATACATTGGTGAACCCTTTGCCCAGTTTCAGAAATAGAACATTATCAGTCCTGTTGAAAATATACCTGTGAGTGTCTTACTGTCCTTTTCACCCCTAAGATGTAACAACTAACCTGAATTCATTTAGTGATTTAAGCAATAGTTTTTGCCAGAACATTTTTCTTATTTTATTATATTATTTTAGAGCTTCGTAAAAATGGTATACTGTGTGTATTCTTCTGCATCTTGCATTTTTGTTTGTTTTTAAAACTCAGCATTGTTTTTAAGATTCATCCATGTTGATGGATGTAGCTTTGATTTGTGTTCGTTGAGGAACAATATTACATTTAATAACATGCCACAATTTAAGTTTTCCATTCTTCTGCCAGTGGATTATTAGATTGTTTAGGATTTTTGCTCTTTTCAATAGTGTTCCTTGAATGTTCTTAAATATGTCTTTTAGTGCACGTGTCCAGAACTTTCTCTAGAGTATGTGGCTAGAAGTATAATCACTAGATGGTAGTGTATGCAAGTGTTCAGCTTTATGAGATAGAAACCAATGTGTGATCACACTATTGTCAATTCCTAGCAGCATTCTTCTCCCTCCAAATCTGGTATTATCAGATTTCTTAGTTTTTGCCAATCCTGTTATAAAATAAAAATGTTATTCTGGTTTTAGTTTGTGGGCTCACTAATTATGAATGAGGCTAAATATCTTCTGATAGATTTCTTTATTTGCCATTTGTTTGCCTTCTTTGTGCAATACTTTTTAATAGTTTTTATCTTTTTTATTAGTTTGTCACTTATGAAAATGATTGGTTGGAGTTCTTTATATTTTCAATATACCTATCTTTTGTCACTTATTTGTGTTGTAGTTTCTGTTCCACATTTGTGGGTTTTTATTTTTTGTTTTTGTTCAGGATTTTATTTATTTATTTGACAGAGAGAGACACAGCAAGAGAGGGAACACAAGCAGGGGGAGTGGGAGAGAGAGAAGCAGGCTTCCCGCAGAGCAGGGAGCCTGATGCGGGGCTCGATCCCAGGACCCTGGGACCATGACCCGAGCCGAAGGCAGACGCTTAACGACCGAGCCACCCAGGCACCCCTTGTGGGTATTTTTTTAAGATTTTATTTATTTATTTGAGAAAGAGCGCGCATGAGCAGGGGGGAGGGGCAGAGGGAGAGGGAGAAGCAGACTCCCTGCTGAGCTAGGAGGCCAATGTGGGACTACATCCCAGGACTCTGGGATCATGACCTGAACCAAAGGTGGACGCTTAATCTATTGTGAGCCACCCAGGTGCCCCAGTTTTGTGTCTTTTTACTTTTTCTATACTGCCCCTTGAATAGAAGTCCTTAATTTTAATGTTGTGATTTAATTAAGTTTAAAAAATGATAGTCCTTTGGGTTTTATTTTTAGATTCTTCGCTGCTATGAGCTTATTTTAAAATTCTCTTGTATTTCTTTCTAAAACTTTGGAAGTTTATTATTCAGATCTAACTATTTAATCCATTGGGAACTGACTCTTATGTATGGTAGGGATCCAGTTTCATTTCCCCCACAGTGATAGCCAAAGGTCCCAGCATCATTTTTTAAAATATATATATATATATATATATATATATATTTTAAGATTTTATTTATGTATTTGAGAGAGAGACCCCAGAGGGGGGTAGGGTCAGAGGGAGAAGCAGACTCCCCACTGAGCAGGGAGCCCGACGTGGGACTTGATCCTGGGACTCTGGGATCATGACCTGAGCCGAAGGCAGTCGCTTAGTTGGTTAAACTGAGCCACCCAGGTGCCCTTTTTTTTTTTTTTAATGTCAGCTCCATGCCCATTGTGGAGCCCAGTGCAGGGCTCAAATTCTCGACCTGAGATCAAGACCTGAGCTGAGATCAAGAGTTGGACACTCAACCTAGTGAGCTACCCAAGAGCCCCCTAGCGTCAATTTTTAAATGATCTATCCTGTTGTCATTGATTGCAGTGCCACCTCTGTTTCCATTTATGCTTTTGTGTATTTCTGAGTTGTGTATTGTTTTTCCAGTGATCAATTTTTTTCATCCCTGGGCCATTACCATGCTGTCTTAAAAACAGTGGTTTTGGGGGCGCCTGGGTGACTCAGTTGGTTAAGCATCTGACTTCAGCTCAGGTTGTGATCCCAGGGTCCTGGGATCGAGCCCCGCATCAGGCTCCTTGCTCAGCGGGGAGCCTGCTTCTCCCTCTCCCCTCTGCTCGTGCTCTCCCCCCCCCTCTCTCTCAAATAAATAAATCAAATCTTAAAAAAAAGTGGTTTTAGTAAATTTGGTTATCTTCGGTAGGGCAACTCAGCTTTACCTTTTTTTTTTTCCACTCAAAGTGTTTTGGCTATTTTTGGTCCACTCTTCAATATAAATTTTATTTTATCTTACTTTATTTTTTTAAAGATTTTATTTATTTTTTTGACAGAGAGATAGAGAGCGAGCACAATTAGGCAGAGCAGCAGGCAGAGGGAGAGGGAGAAGCAGGCTCCCCCACTGAGCAGGGAGTCCAATGTGTGGGACTCGATCCCAGGACCCTGGGATCATGACCTGAGCTGAAGGCAGTTGCTTAACTGACTGAGCCACCCAGGCACCCCCTCAATATAAATTTTAACGTTTTCTCAAGTTCTTCAAGAACCTTATTGAGGGTGGGGGCGCCTGGGTGGCTCAGTCAGTTAAGCGTCTGCCTTGGGCTCAGGTTATGATCCCAGAGTCCTGGAATCAAGCCCCTTGTTGGGTTCCTTGCTCAGCGGGGGAGAGCCTGCTTCTCCCTCTCCCTCTGTCCCTCCCCCTGCTTGTGCTGTCTCTCTCTCTCAAATTAAATAAAATCTTAAAAAAAAAAAAAAAGTCTTGTTGAGCTTATGATAGGAGTTGTGTAGAATCTATAGATGGATTTGGGGAGAATTGATATTTTTAAGGTAGTGTCCTCTCTATAAATATAAGCTGTCTTTCTATTTAGTTAGGTTTTCTTTAATGTTTCAGGATAATTGTATCCATTCCCCATAAGGGTCTTATAAAAAGTTGGTTAGATTTATTTCTAGGTCATGCATACACACACACACACACACACACATATACATTTTTAAAGATTTATTTAAGTAATCTCTACACCCCATGTAGGGCTCAGACTTACAACCCCGAGATCCAGGGTTGAAAAACTGAGCCAGGCAGGCACCCCTAGGTACCTTATATTTTGTTGATATTGATATTGCTTTCAACTTTTTTATTTCTAGCTGCTGTTGACAGATACAAAGTCAAAGCTGGATTTCGGTTTTTGATCTTACAGATAACCACTTGCTAAACTCTTCAGTTTGTAATTTGATAGTATATTATGGAGTTTGATAGTAATTTGATAGTATATTATGGAGTTTTTAAATACACATTTTCATATTGTCTGTGCATAATGGCTTTTGCTCTTCCTTGCCAATCCTTCTGCTATTTATTTCTCTTTCTTACCTGATTGCACTAAGACCTTCGGTACAAAGTTGAATAGAAGTGAGAATAGTGGCATACTTGTCTTGTTCCTGATTTTAAAAGATGTTCGACATTTTATTAAGAATGACATTTACTGGGGCAGCTGGGTGGCTCAGTTGGTTAAGCATCCAACTCTTGATTTCAGCTCAGTTCATGATCTCAGTATTGTGGGATTGAGCCCTGCATCAGGCTCTGGGCTTAGCTGGGAGTCCGCTTGAGATTCTCTCCCTCTTCCTCTGCCCCTCCTCTCTCTCTCAAATAAATAAATAAATAAATAAATCTAAAAAAAAAAAAAAAGACATTTACTGTAGATTTTTGGTAGGTGTCCTTAAGTTCTCTTCTAGTTGTCTTTTGTAGTTTCTGTTGTGAATGGAATGTTTGACTTCACCATCTTTTTTTTTAGCATTGAGATTATCAGAGGTTTTTTTTCCTTTTTTTCTGTTAATGTATTGAATAACATTTAAGATCTTGTAATGTTTGACTACCTTTGCATTCCTGAGACAAATCCAACCTAGTCATGATGTAGTCTGTCTTTACAGATTATATTTAGTTTGCTGATATTTTGTTTAGTATATTTCTTCTGTGTTCATGAGTTAGATTGGTCTGTAATTTTACTCTCTTAAGCTGTTCATGCCCGGTTTTGTTACTGAGTTTATATTGGCTTTACAGGTATGATTAAAGATTATTCTCTCTTTCATTCTCAAAAATAGTTGATACAGTATTGGTGCAATCTGTATCTGGAAAAATTTGGGAGAACTCTCATGTAAAACTAACATGCCATGGGGCACCTGGGTGACTCAGTCGTTAAGTGTCTGCCTTGGGCTCAGGTCATGATACCAGGGTCCTGGGACTGAGCCCCATGTCGGGCTCCCTGCTCCGTGGGGAGTCTGCTTCTCTGCCTCTGCCTGTTGCTCCCCCTGCTTGTGCTCTCTCTCTCTCTGTCAAATAAATAAAAAATCTTAAAAAAAGAAAAGTAACATGCCTGATTTTGAGGGGGGAGAAATTTTAACTTTCATTTCAGTTTTTTGTTTGTTTGTTTGTTTGTTTGTTTTTGTTTGTTTTTAAAGATGTATTTATTTATTTGAGAGAGTGAGAATGAGAGAGAGAGAGAGTACATGAGAGTGGGGAGGGTTAGAGGGAGAAGCAGGCTCCTCGCTGAGCAGGGAGCCCGATGCGGGACTCGATCCCGGGACTCCAGGATCATGACCTGAGCCGAAGGCAGTCGCTTAACCAACTGAGCTACCCAGGCACCCCTTATTTCAGTTTTTAAAATGACTTTTGGACTCTTGATATTTTCTGTTTCTTCTAAGTCTGTTTTGATAAATTATATTTTTACAAAGTTCTGTCCATTTTGAGAAATTTTTTTTTTTTTTTAAGATTTTATTATTTATTTGACAGAGAGAGAGCGCACGTGCTTGCGCACAAGCAGGCAGAACAGCAGGCAGAGGGAGAGGGAGAAGCAGGCTGGGCTCCCTGATGAGCAGAGAACCCGTCTGGGGCTCCATCCCAGGACCTGAGATCATGACCTGAGCCGAAGGCAGATGCTTAACCAACTAAGCTACCTAGGCGCTCCTTGAGAAATGTTCTAAATGATTGGCATAGAGTTGTTTATAGATTCTCTTCCCTTTAAAATTTTTGCTGCATCTGATTTTATGTTCTTCTCTTTACTCCTAATTTATTTATTCCTGTTCTTTTTTGCAAAAATCCCACTAGAAGTTTTGTCTATTTTACTAAACTTGATGAAAGACCAACTTTTGGCAGTGTCAACCCTCTGTATTTGGTTGTTAGTTTAAATAGTCTTTTAATTAACAGCTTTATTGAGGTAGAGTTAACATTCCATAAAAGTCATCCATTTTAAGAGTACAATTCAATTATATTAAATTTATATAGTTGTACAGTCATTACTGAAATCTAGCTGCAGACCATTTCTGCCACACCAGAGATCATTTGTACCCATTTATAGTCAATACCCATTTCTACCCCACGCAACCACTAATCTACTTTGTAGAGTAACCTTTTTTGCACATTCATATAAACAAAATTATACACATGGTCTTATACATCTGACTTCTTTCATTGGGCATATTTTGAGTTCATCCATGTTGTAGCATGTATCAATTATCACATTCCTTTTTATTGCCGAATAGGATTTCATTGTGTGAATATATATTTTGTTATACATTCAGTAGTTGCTGGATATTTAGCTTGCCTTCACATTTTATTTTTTGTTTTTGTTTTTTTTTAAGATTTTATTTATTTGACAGAGAGAGCGAGAGAGAGCGAGAGAGCACAAGCAGGAGGAGCAGTAGAAGGAGAGGGAGAAGCAGGCTCCATGCCAAGCAGGGAGCCCCATGCAGGGCTCAGTCTCAGCACCCTGGGATCATGACCTGAGCTGAAGGCAGACGCTTAACCGTCTGAGCCACCCAGGCGCCCCTTGTCTTCACATTTTGGCTATTATGAATACTTCTTCTATGAGCCTTTCCTTGTAAGCCTTCATGTGGACATATGTTTTCATTTCTCTTGGGTAGACATCTAGGAGTGGAAATGTTGGGTTGTATGGTAACTTTGTGTCTTACTTATAAAAGAAACTACCAAATTGTTTTTCAAAATGGCTGTACCACCTAACATTCCTACCAGCAATGTTTTCCAAGCTGTTTCACCATTTTATATGCCCACCTTTCCAGTTTTTCCACATCCTTGCAAATTTGTTATTTTGTTGTTGTTGTTTTATAAATAATGGCCATCCTTAGTGGGTGTGGTTGGTACCTAATTGTTGTTTATGATTTGCTTTTTTCCTAACACTAGACTATGAACAGTTGTTCATGGTATTCACATACACTGCTTTTTATTGGTAGTAATTTCCCACTTTTATTTCTGCTTTTAGTGATTTGAATCTTCCCTCTTTTTTTCTTAGTCATCTAGCTAAAGGTTTGTCAATTTTGTTGATCTTTTCAAATAACCAGCTTTAAAAATTTTTTTCTCTATTTTTCTATTCTCTGTTTCATTTATACTCACTCTGATCTTTATTATTTCTTTCCTTATGCCGGCTTTGGGTTTAGTTTGCTCTTCTTTTTCTGGTTTCTTCATGTGTGCCATTAAGTAATTGATAAGAGATGGTTCTTTTTTAATATTTGCAACTGTAAATTTCCCCCTCAGCTGTATCTCATAAGTTTTGTTATGTTGTGTTTGTTTAAATTCATCTCAGCATGTTTTCTTTTCTTTTTTTTTACCCCAAGGTGTTTTCTAGGTAAACTTGTGATTCTTTTCTTTCACCTACAGGTCATTTAAGACTGTTTTGTTTAATTTCCACATATTGGTGAATTTTCTAATTTTTTTCTGTTACTGAGTTCTAATCTCATTTTACTTTGGTTGAAAAAGATACTTTGCATGATTTCAATCTTTTTAAGCTTATTAAAACTTGCTTTGTGGGTTAACATACAGTTCATCCTGGAAGATATGTCCTGTGTGCCCTTGAGAATGTATATTTTTACTGTTGGGGGGAGTGGGCTGTGTATGCCTGTTAGGTCTAATTGATTTATAATGTTTTAGTCTTTTACTTTTTGATCTGTCTGGTTGTTCTGTGTATTGAGAGGAGGCTACCGACATCTCCAGTTATTATTGTAGAACTGTCTATTTCTCCCTTCAATATTGTCAGTTTTGTTTCACATATTTTAGGGCTCTGTTGTTAGGTACATATATGTTTATAATGGTTATATCTTTTTATTGGATTAACTTTTTTTCGACATAAAATGTTCTCCTTTGTGTCTTATAACCTTCTTTGACTTTATGACTACTTTGCCTGACATACCCAGTCCAGGTCTCTTTTGGTTATTATGTGCTTTCAGTATAATTTTCCATTCTAAAATTTTCAACTTCTTTGTATCTTTTTATCTAAAGTAAGTTTCTTGGGGTGCCTGGGTGGCTCAGCTGGTTAAGCGTCCAGCTCTTGATTTCAGCTTAGGTCATGATCTCAGGATTGTGATATTGTGCCCCGCATAGTGCGGGGCACTATAGGAATGGAGCCCGCTTAGGATTCTCTCTCCCTCTCCTCCTCTTCCCACCCCCCGTTCCCTCTCTAAAAAAATAAATAAAATGAGTCTCTTATTGTCAGCTGTATTTTGATTTAAAAAGAGTCTCTTGAAGACAGCATATAGACAGTTTTTAATTCAATCTGCCAATATCTCTTGGGTGGAGAGTTTAATCGACTTATATTTAAACTAATTGTTGGTGAGGAAGGATTTACTTCTGCCATTTTTCAGTATGTCTTTTATGGGTTTTGTTCATCCGTTCCTCCATTACCAATTTTTGGTATTTAGTTGAATTTTGGTAGTGGACCATTTTGATTCCCTTCTTTCCTTTTCTGCATATTTTTAACCTATTAGCAGTAACTTTAAGGATTACAAGTAACATGGGGTCCTGGGTGGCTCAGTCGTTAAGCATCTGCCTTCAGCTCAGGTCATGATCGCAGGGTCCTGGGATCGAGCCCTGCATCAGGCTCCCTGCTTGGCGGGAAGCCTGCTTCTCCCTCTCCCACTCCCGCTGCTTGTGTTCCCTCTCTTGCTGTGTCTCTGTCTGTCAAATAAATAAATAAAATGTTTTTTTTTGGTTTTTTTTGTTTTTTTTTTTTAAAGATTTTATTTATTTATTTGAGAGAGAGAGTGAGAGAGCACAAGAGGGGGGAGCGGGAGAGGGAGAAGCAGACTCCCTGCTGAGCAGGGAGCCCGATGCGGGACTCGATCCCGGGACTCCAGGATCATGACCTGAGCCGAAGGCAGTCGCTTAACCACTGAGCCACCCAGGCGCCCCATAAATAAAATGTTTTTTAAAAAGTTTTAAAAAAAAAGGATTATAGGTAACATCTTAAACTTACAGCAACCTATTTTGAACAATACCAAGTTAGTTTCATTAGTATACACACTGCTACACATCTCTGTCCCTCCTCCTTTATATTGTTATTGTCAGGGCTTACATGTTTATACATTGTGTGTCTATTAGCATAAATTTATAAATATTGTTTTATACATTTGCCTTGTGAATCATATAGGAAAAAAAAGTGTTGTTACAAACTGAAAGTACAATAATACTGGCTTTGACATTTACCTATGTAGTTAATTTTACTAATGTTACTTATTTCTTCTCATGGCTTTGAGTTACTCTCTGGTTACTTTTCATTTCAGCCTGAAGAGCTCCCTTTAGCATTTCTTACAGCTCAGGTCTGTTGGTAATGAACTCCTTCAACTTTTGTTTATCTAGAGATGTCTTCATTTCTCTTTCATTCTTGAATGATAGATTTGCTGCATATAGAATTTGTAGTTGCTACTTTTTTATTTTAGAATTTTAAATATATTATCTCACTACCTTCTGGCCCCCATGGTTTCTGATGAAAAATTTGTCATTAATCTTGTTTGTGGTATTTGCTTCTCTCTTGCTGTTTTCTAAATTTTCTCTTTATCCTTGTTGTTTTTTTTTTTAAGGTTTTATTTATTTATTTGTCAGAGAGAGAGCACCCATAAGCAGGAGGAGTGGCAGGCAGAGGGAGAGGAAGAAGTAGTCTCCCTGCTAAGCAAGGATCCCAATGTGGGACTTGATTCCAGGACCCTGGGATCATGACCTGAGCTGAAGGCAGATGCTTAACCAACCGAGCCACCCAGGTGTCCCCAAATAAATAAATAAAATATTTTTTAAAAAAAGAAATATTTCATTCTAGTTATGCTAGTTTTCAACTCTAGAATTTGTTTGGTTCCTTTCTATAATACTTTTTCCTTGTTGATATTCTTATTTTGTTCATGCATTCCCCACTCCCGATTTCTTTGTGGTTTCCTTTAGTTTATTGGGTATATTTGAGACAGTTAATTTAACATCTTTGAGTAGTAGTTCCACTGTCTGGACTTCTCAGGGATGTTTTTGTCAAATCTTGCTCCTGTGAATGGTTCATACTTTGTTCTTTCTTTGTGTGTATTGTAATTTTTTGTTGAGACCTGGATATTCCGATTACAATAATGTGGTATTCTGTAAATCTATTAACTCTTCAGTGATTGCTTATTTTGCTTGTTGAGTGCTAGAGTCATCCATTTGTGATGTTTCCAAACTATTTTGCAAAGTATATAATTCTTTTTGTGTGATGTCACAAGTTTCTGTTCTTATTTCTGCAGTCAACTGGTAACTTTAAAAAGATTTTTTCTGTAAATGTGTGACTCAAAAAGAGAGACAAAAAGAGTTTTATCTTTTTTCCTTTTTAAGATTGTATTTGTCAGAGGGAGAAAGCACAAGTGGGGGGGGGGAGGGAGCAGCAGGCAGAGGGAGAAGAGGGCTCCCAGCTGAGCAAGGAGCCCGATGTGGGACTCGATTTCAGGACCCTGGGATCATGACCTGAGCCAAAGGTAGATGCTTAACCGACTGAGCCACCCAGGCGCCCAAGAGTTTTATCTTTTTTAATGTTCCGGTAGACACCACCAGTAGAAGCCACTGCTGCAAGATGACTGAACTGATACAGATGTCTGTGCTGGTCCCTCAAGGCACTGCTAGGCCAACCCAAATTCATAACTCCAAATTTTAGAAAGACATGAACCCTGTTATCCCTCCTGATGCATCAACCACTTCAGAAACGTGGGATCCCAATCCCCGCTGCTACGGAAGGAAGGGCTGAGGAATTGAGGGAAGGTGGTTGGTTTACACCTCTAGACTTAGGAAGAATCAGCACTCTCTTCCTTCATGTACTTCCCTGTTTGTTAATAAGTTTCTAGGGTTCTGAAACGGTTGATTACAATTGCTCTTTCCAGCTCAGTTTTTACTTTGGGGGAGGAACTGACGTCTACATCCTACTGTTCTTACATTTTGCGTCAGTGATGCTTTTGAACTGCAAATTTGATTTAAATTTGTTTTAAATTTGATTAAGGCCAGTTTTTCAATGTTTTATTTTGGGGGCGCCTGGGTGGCTCAGTCGGTTAAGTGTCTGCCTTCAGCTCAGGTCATGATCCCAGGGTCCCAGGATCGAGCCCCACATCAGGCTTCTTGCTGAGCGTGAAGTCGGCTTCTCCCTCTCCCCCTGCTCTTCCCCCTGCTTGTGCACATGTGCACTCTCTCAAATAAAATCTCTTTAAAAAATTAAAAATTTTTATTTTATGGATAATGACTTTGATGTCATATTCAGTAATTTTTTGCATAAGCCATGGTGACAAAGATTTTTCTCCTGTGTTTAGCATGGCTGGATGGCAAACCTTTGTGATATAGGCAAGCCACAGAGGGGCTGGTAGGGGGAGCATAGCTTGGCTGGTGAGAACTGTCCAGGGAGTACAGGTGAGCTGTGTGGGGCTTACTGAGGGAACTGGTATATCCCTACCAGCAGGAAGCCTTTGGGGTGCTAGTTTCCATATCAAGAGGGCTACAGAAGCCATCTCCAGGTTGAGTTTGCCAGTGCTGCAAATTTGCTGAAAGACTACATGTCCTGGCACGTGACTGAGTAGAGTTCTGCTACCCACTCTGCAGCAGCTGGAAACCACAGGAGAGCTCCTTTCTCCTTCTGTGTCTTTTTCAGTGCCCTCTATTAAGAAAATTTAACAGTTTCATGTTCATTTTGAAGGAGAAATGCTCATAGAAATTCTGTTATTACACACAAGATATCAAATATTATTTAAATTAATAGGCCATCCTTTGAGGCTTGAAATTGTATGTTATAAATATACCAGTCCTCAGTATAATCATTATTAAAAACCTCCAATCTAGAGATCTTATTAAGTAGAGATTTGAGTCACTGTATATAGTTTCAGAGATGAAACTTCTAAAGCATCCTAAATAGAAATGACTCTACATTGTCATCAGTTCACTTCCATTGCACACACAAGGAAATGGGAGTGTCTCTTTATTAGGGATTAGTCCACATTCTTTTGTAGGAGTCCATTGATATCTTTCTAAACTCAAAGAATGGCTTTAACATTAGGCTTTAAAAACTTAACTCCTTTTTATCACAATAATTACTTTTAAGAACAGATATATGATCTTTTGAATGTGGATAAATCAAGTTATTTAGGACTTCAAATAATTTGTAACTATATGTGCAAATTAAAAATTTGCTTAATGAGGGGCGCCTGGGTGGCTCAGATGGTTAAGTGTCTGCCTTTGGCTCAGGTCATGATCCCGGGGTCCTGGGATCGAGTCCCACATCGGGCTCCCTGCTAGGCGGGGAGCCTGCTTCTCCCTCTGCCTCTGCCTCTCTCTCTCTCTCTCTCTCTCTGACTCTCATGAATAAATAAATAAAACATTAAAAAAATTTGCTTAATGATCACTTATAGCTTATAAGAAGGGTTCCTATTCGGTTGGATTCATCAGTACCTTTCTGAGGGTGCCCTGGTCATGCTTTATTGATAGATACATATTTTGAATATCATTCCTGCTTATATCTGCTATAGATACTTATTTTGGTTGGTAAGGGCCTAGAGATAAATAAGTAAAATCCTTGATCCTTGGGGGCACCTGGGTGGTTCTGTCAGTTAAGCGTCCGGCATCAGCTCAGGTCATGATCCCAGGGTCCTGGGATTGAGCCCCGCATTGGGCTCCCTGCTCAGCGAGGAATCTCCTTCTTCGTCTCCCTCTGACCCTCCCCCTTCTTGTGCTCTTGTGTGCTTTCTGTCTCAAATAAATAAATAAAAAGTCTTCTAAAAAAAAATCCTTGATCCTTGTACAGGTTTCCTTTAGAAAGATACATCAGTGAGAGATTCTTTCTTTTTTAATCTTTCAAAGATTTATTTATTTATTTTAGAGAGAAAGCAGGAGCGGGAGGGGCAGAGGGAGAGGGAGAGAGAATCCCAAGTAGACTTCACATTGAGCGCCCAGTCCGATGTGGAGCTCAGTCCCATGACCCCTGAGATCAGGATCTGAGCTGAAACCGAAGTCAGACGCTCAACTGACTGAGCCACCCAGGCGCCTAGGAGATACTTTCTTCCAAGGCTGTTTATTGAGTCTTTGGCACTAAGCTTTCTTGTACATACCTGTCCTAGGAAAACAATCTACATAAACATATATTATAGCAATGGAGGATCAGTAGATGCCCTGTTATTGCAAATCATAACAAATTATTACTGAAAATAATTAAATAGTATTTTCCCAAAAAAATTTTATTACTTTACCTATTTTAAACAGATTCTCTTTAACTTTTTTGTTCTCAGATTCTTGGCTTTTATTACCAAGTACAGGTATAGTCAGTTCTAGTATACTTTGTAACTGATTCAAAGCAGATAGTTACATTTTATTTAGAGCTATCATTTTTCTCCCAATTTGTTTATCTAGTATCTCTGTTGATAATTTTTCTAGAATTTCTCTATTACTCAGGTATTCTTAAGTAAGTCTTGTTAGTCTAATAGTCAGTTGTATAAGTAGTGGAAATAATTTCATTTAGAGGCACCTGGCTGGCTCAGTTGGTGGAGCATGAAACTCTTGATCTCAGGGTTGTGAGTTAAAGTCCTGTGTTGGGTGTAGAGATTACTTAAAAATAAAAAAATCTTTAAAAAAATAAAAAGAAAGAATTTAATTTAAATGTATTTTGTGTTTGTCTTGGGTATAAACATACTTTAAAAATTATTAAATAGTGCTCTGGTTACCAAAAACATAATTCATGTAACTTTTCTGTGTTTCAGAAACCTTTTTCCAAAAAGGACAAAGGAACTCAAATCAGTTGTTCATAGTGCTCCTGGCTGGAAATTATTTGGTAAAGTCCCTCCTAGAGAGAATCTTCAAAAAACTTCCAAAATCATTCAACAGGTAAGTACTACTATCGCCACGTGGTTTGTCTTAGCTTTTCAAGTATTTTTTCTTGATAATCATATTCCACTTTCATTCATACTTCTTCTACATATAAAATTTGGGGGTTATTAGATATTTGTAGTAACCTTAATTTTTTTTAAAAAAAACACGCACTATTTTCAGTTATCTTTTATGGTTGTGAAAATTCTCGAAAGTGATAGAACATTGATTTTTTTTTTTTCCTAGTTATTCCTTGGAGAGCTTTTTGGTTTTTTGTTTTTCTTCTTAGCTAAGCAGTCTTACCACATACTTTGACTTCTAATTGAATATGGCAGCGTTTGCCAGTGGCACAGATTTTATGGATGCAGGGAGTTGTCAATCGGTGAAACAGTAGAAAGCAAAAGCTGAGTAACTTCTGAGGTTGAACACCGTCTTTGGTCACTTTTCTGGTGTTCTGACTGAACCAAGGACTTTGTGAGATAGGTGGATGTATAATCTGTTTCTAGTAATTTTGGAGTCAGTTCTTCTAATATCTGTATTAATGTCCATGTTCTGAAGCTCTTAAGAATTTCAGATCTTGCTTGACTCCTGAACTTGGGCTCCATCAGTACTAGGAGATGAGTGAGACTGATCAGTTTGCAGGCATTTCTAAGTTCTGAGAAGTTGTTGCTCAGAAGGAGATATGTATGTAATACATTTCCTATCTCTCTCCTTCCCGAAGTTGTAGTTTTTCAGATTCAACACAACCATGGTGTATAAAAATAATCACATTAAGACAATAATCATCATTCAAATTGGAAAAAATACCTTACATTAAGGATTTGATAGAGTTCCTTTTATTGCTCAAAGAAAAACTGGTTTCCCTGGCTATTAATAGAAGAAAAATTTTAAATCTTTAAAAACATCTGTTGTAGTTAATTTTATTTACAATTAAAATATTGACTAGTTTATATAGCTGCTGGGACTTGAAACTGTAGTGTTGTGTTTTCCAGCCTGTGAACCTGGGTACTCCCATGTGCTACAGCTAAGGCACTGGGGAACAGTGGCTGGCTGAGTGATATTCCATGTCTGGTGGTTACAGTGCAGACTGTTAGCTTGAAATTATACACAGTTTTGGCACTATATTTTTTTTCTGTGGCATCATATCTTTGTAAATCTGGTTTTCTGAGATTGCTGTCATGAAAGTCAGATACTGTGCAAAAATCAGTGTTCAACAGGAAATGAGTGTGACCGGGTCCAATCTGATTTCAAGATTTGTGAAATTATACAGTGCACAAGAAGCATACATGCCTAATTAGTAATTGTGGTTATTTAAGAATGAAAGCCTTTTTCCCTTCAATTTATGTGTATTTTATCAAATGACTACTAAGTGTTAGGACATAAATCCTTATTAAATTGTTGGGCATAACTACTTATTAAACAGAATACTTAGGTATTTCTCTTGGTTTAGGGGGAACCTTGAAAAAATTAATGGTATGCTAAGGGTACTGTTAACCAAGAAAGTTTGGGAATTTTTGCTGTCTCAACATCTTAAATTTTAACATTTTTTCGTAAAGTCTGAAAGTAACTTCTCTTGTCTAGAGTTTTCCAGAAGACCAAGTTCGCCCTCTAGAGGCAAAACAGTGGTCTTGCTATTGAAGGTTTGTATTCTTGACTTTATGATAGTTTACGTTAAATATGCATGTGCATACTTTTATATCTTTATGTAAACTAACATTCTGCAACAGGTCTCTAAATAAATTACTGGTTGGATAATTATCTGTTTATTTATGTGTTGTATACTTTTAATTAGCTATTTTCATTTTGGAAAGCGAAGACGTCACACTCTCTCTTTCATATATATTGTGTGAAAATTTGATGAGGGGTCAGGGAAAGAACAACTCTTATTTTCATGTGGGACGAGGGAGTGGAGGTGATGCAGTGCTCTCCTCTGTAGTCCTTTGTCTGGCCTTTTACAAATGATGATATCTCCCACCTGCTCCTTTTAATTTTTGAACTTTCCAGTGACGTGTAGGTTAGTGTGTTATTTGGGTGCCTTTTCCATGGTTGTTTGTTTTCTGGGGGGTATGGTAGATAGTGAAGTCTTTGTTCTTCTGATCCTTTACCCCCCCCCTCAAAATATGTATCTTTCCATGAATGGAACGTGTTTCTGCCTCTCCCTTTCTGCTTTGTCTTTCCCTGTTTGTATGTATGTGCTCTCCTCCCCATTTGTCTGACTTTGCTCTCCTCTTCCCTGCAGTTGTCATTTTCAAGGTGGGCATGATTTTCTTTTATTAGTAACAGTAAATTTATAACTTTGTGTCTCTGTTGCCACTTGAAAACATGTTTTTCACAGCCCTGAATTTTAAACTCTGTAAAACATTATGAACATAAAAGTTGTTTGAGATCCTTTACCATGTACTCCTTTTGAATGAATATTATATGTTGAGAGTCAGAAATCAAAAATGAAGGATCAGTAAAGACATAAAGAATGTTAGGGCACATCTTTCATTCATTCATTCTTTTTTTTTTTTAAGATTTTATTTGAGAGAGAGTGCTCGAGCACGGTAGGGGGAGGTGTGGGGAGAAGCAGAGGGAGAGGGAGAAGCGGACTCCGTACTGGGCTTGGAGCCTGATGCGGGGCTTGACCAGAGTTGAAGGCAGATGCTTAACTGACTGAGCCACCCAGGTGCCCCAGGATACATCTTTCATGTTTTAGGGCAGGGCCTTAACGCTATTCAGGCTGTAGAAAATGAAAGGAGCTAGTAATTCCAGTGTAAAAGTGCCTGAAAAAGTGAGGCAGTGATAAAAATACAGAAGGAAAGTACATTCTGCTGGGCTTTCTAAGGATTCCTTACTTGCTTTATGAGTGGCAAAATAGTAAGATTTATTGAGAGATTAGAGGATGAAGAGTATTTCATAGGATAATAATTTTTTAAAACAGATATTCAGAAAGTAGTTGATATATTCTTAAGTATGACTATATTATTGGGCCAGAATTTTCTTTTTAGTGGAACGACCTCTATAAGATTATAAAGTAACTAGAAAATTAAGGTTTTATTTACAAACTTTTTTCTTAATTATTAATTACACAATTAACACATGATTACATTCTCTATAAAAATGTAAGACATTATAGGAAGATATGTCTCATTTCACTTTCCCTTCACATTTTTAGGCCTTTTAAAATTCATTTTTTGTGTGGAAGCACATATAATTGTGTATATTTTTACACATATGGTGTTATATATATATTTTTTACTCATTTCAAGAACAGAATGTCACTATATATATATAAATTTTTTTTGCCTTATTTATCTTTCCTTGTTTTGCACCCATAACTTTTCAGAGGTACATGAAGTTCATAAGTGAGAGATATTTGTAGGTTAAATTCTTTTTTTTAATTATAGTAAATTTTATTAAAGGTCTGATCAGTTTTATTGCTTTTCATGTTAACATAAAGCAATATAAAAATCATTTTAGGATAATAGCAAAATCAAACTGACTCACGTTTGGCATTTAACTTGAATCAGTTCCCAAATCACATGAATATTCATAATATTATTTTATGAGGATTATCACATGTGTTCTCTTGCAGGTGTGAAATTCCTGCTTGTGGCCTTTTGAACCAGTTGGTGAGCCATATTAAAAATTGCATCTATTAATAATAAATAGTATTTCAGTTATATTGTAATTCAATTGACCTAAGTTTTTGGTTTTTCTAAATTAATTGGCCAAAGTTGGAATGTAGCTACATTGTCGTCTGATCTCCAAACTGCAAGTAAGAATGATTACAAATGAGCCATGTTATGTATAATTGTAACATGATTGCATACTAGATTGAATATACCCTATTTATATCAAACTGACAGATCTTTTTTTGCTAGGAACTGTTTTTATATTGGCATCTTTAAATAAGAAAATGAGATTGTAATACTTAGATGATGTTTCCAGTTTTTCATCACTCATGTCTTTTTCTGAGTGAAGTTTCAGTGGAGAGGTTGAAACACTTTCACATAACTTTTGATAGGTAAGGGAAAAAACTTTTAAGACACTGATTTCTTAATCTGAGCACTTCAAAATGTCTTAAAAATCTAAAAGAATAGGTCACTCTCCTCAGTTAAGCCATTGCCTTTGAAATGTTTTATTGCAGGAACAATAACATTATGAAAAGGACTAGAATATGTGTGCTTTGTGAGCAGTACTTAAATATATAACATTGTGAACGTGTTAGAGCTTAATATTCTGGTTAATAACTTGATTGGTGTAAAAAAAATAACTTGATTGGTGTGTGCAGCATTAAAATATTTGAAAACAATTTGTTGGCTTTAATTATGCTTAAATATAGATACTTTTGGTGTAAAATTTGAGTAGTGCAAAAAGTACCTACTTCCTTATTTGTGTTTAAATTGTGGAGGGGCTGGACTGTGTTCAGAATTTATTTTTGAAAAGTCCTTAAAATTGTTACACCCTTGCCTGTTTTATTTTCACCTTTGTTACCTAGTGTAATGTCACCTTGAGAAGCTAGTCAATAACTACCTTTCTGGCTGCGTGTGTGTTCTTTATTTTATAGTTAGTGATAAAATATTGTCTTTCCTATGTGTGAATAAATTGATTTCATAAAAGTTAATTTGTATGGTCTGAAGGTTGAGAGAGGAATTCATAATAGCTCAGCCTGTGCTTCTTGGAGAGGAGAAAAGTATAAGCCTTAAGAAAGAAACTTGCTTTGGTTAAAGAAAACTAAAAGAATAAAAGCAGTAAGTTCTCACAAATTGAACTGGGTGGGATTTGGAGGAAAGTTTTTTGCTATCATCAGAGACAGAGACTTGGAAAAGGGTTACAGTCTGAAAATACTCACTACCTGTTATTTGATTCTGTAAATACATTTTGTATCAGTTACATTAAAAGTTGTATTCATTCTGTCTTTATGTCAGACTTGTATATTATGTTAGGCATCAAATTAAACAAACAGAATTGTGCTAATAACTTCACCAAAATGAAGTTTACTAAGGCATTCCTGTTTGCCAAGGGGTGATTAAATGTTTTGCCCCAAGGTTTCAATTAAGGTTGAGTTATGTGATGGATTTTATTTCTCCTACTTCACAGATTCTGGAATAAAATTTAGAATCAGTAAAGGCATCATAATTGGCTTTATCCTCTCTACTCCAAGTGTGATGGTTTCCTGGCTCTTGGATCAAGTTGTGTAAGAGAGCCTCTTTATCTTGGGCAGGCATGGTCTTGAGGTGGTAGAGAGGTCCACATGGGAAGTTACTTCCATTTCTGAAACATTATTTTGGCTGTCTATAAACTATTCATAGCATATAGGAATATGATTGATGCAGCTTTAACATTAGCTCCTTTAGAAGGGGTGTTCTCACTGTCTCCTGAAACTCAAAGTCAAGTCAGTTTATGTGTCAGGCTATTTTGGTTTTCATGTTGTCTTTGGAAGAGAAACTCCTATTTTATTCTTTACTCTCCCCAGTTCTAGTATTTTACTTCTTTAAGAAGCTATTCCAAGACACTGGCCACCCTGCCTTTGAATCTATAGTCTGATCTTTTCTCACATTTCCCTCCTAGTCACCTTCTTTCTGGTAAATACCTTTAGCTACAGAGCCCAAGACATCAGAGTGTGGCAGAATACCATTCTGCTACCAGTTCACCATGTGACCTCATGTTAGCAAACTCTAAGCCATTTCTCTAGCAGAAATTGAAGGACAAAATTCTTGAACTGATTCTAGATTCTTCTCTAGGATTGTCTGGTTTTTACTTCAGTAAATGCATAATTTATTCAACATATGTTGACTGTGTATGTTGGTTCAGGTTCTTGGGATACAAATAAATATGAGTCCTAGCCTTTGAATTATTCCAGTATAACTGTGGGGAGAGACATAGCTTCATATATAATTTTAATGATTTTGAGTGCTATAGTAGAGTTGTGAACTAAGTATGAAGAGTACAGATGAAAGAATAGTTAATTCTTTTCAGGGATGACATAATGAGTTGTGTTCTGAAGTATACTAACTGGTAGGAGTTTACAAGGTAGACAAGATGGGGAAAGCCATCCCAGAAAGAGGAAATTGAATGAGCAACAGGAATGCACAAGACTTTTTTAGTTAGTAGGCCAGTATATCAGGGATATAGGATAGATGGTGAAAGGTCATTAGCCACAAGATTAGAGAGTTGGGTTTTATCCAAAATACCTTTTTTAAAAAACATTTTATTTATTTATTTATTTATTTTAATGATTTTATTTATTTGTCAGAGAGAGAGAGCACAAGCAGGGGGGAGCAGGCAGAGAGAGAGAAGCAGGCTCCCCGCTGAGCAAGGAGCCCAATGTGGGGCTCGATCCGAGGACCC
Source organism: Mirounga angustirostris (assembly GCF_029215605.1). NCBI lineage: Eukaryota > Metazoa > Chordata > Mammalia > Carnivora > Phocidae > Mirounga > Mirounga angustirostris. The sequence continues at coordinate 122,529,773 of NW_026991714.1, forward strand.
TGGGAACATGACCTAAGCCGAAGGCAGACACTTAACCGACTGAACCACCTAGGGGTCCCCCAAAATACTTTTAAATAAGGTACTGAGACATCAAATTCATATATTAGAAAAGTAATTTTGGAGGCATTATAGAAGCTAAATTAGAAAAAAGTGGGTTGGCAAACAAGGACATTAAGATTTATTATAATAGTCTATGATTCTGGTTCCTAAATACAGTGGATTACCTAGAGAATGTGTTAAAAATACAGCCCCATACATTGAGTTCCTAATGTCAGATTTGTGTTTTTCAATTCTTATGTTTCTAGCTGGTTTTTTTCCAAATCTGCTGTATCACTTTTTACAGTTTACAGTTCCCTGCTGAAATTTCAAGCTTGGCCTTTATCTCCTTTAACATAGTAAGTATAGTTGTTTCATAGCCTGTGTCTGATAACCACTGTCTGCAAATTCTATAGGTCTGTTTATATTGAAAATCATTTCTGCTAATTTTTTTTTAAGATTTATTTATTTGAGAAAGAGAGAGTGCAAGCATGAATAGGGGGAGGGGCAGAGGGAAAGGGAGAGAGAATCTCAAGCAGACTCCCTGCCAGGTGCGGAGTCTCACATGAGGCTTGATCTCATGACCCCAAGATTGTAGCCTGAGCCGAAATCAAAGAGTTGGACACCTAACCAACTGAGCCCCCCAGGTGCCCCTCTGTTAGTTTCTGTTAGATGCTATTTTATCTCTGTGCATGCCTAGTTACTTTTGCTTCGTTACCTGGATATAATATTTGGAACATGATATGTAGAAAACAGTTTGAAGGCTAAGGTGATACCATCCTTGAGAGATTTTAATTTATGTCTCTCAGGTACCTGATGGTGCTAGTTATCTAGTTTTTTCATCCTTTAAAATGAGGCAAAGCTCAGATGGAATCTGTTTTTCTTATTAATTTTTCTTATTAATTTGAAAACATTTTTTGATTGTTAAATCAACTTTTCATTCCTGGGATAAACTCCCAGTTAGTCAGTTATTATCCATTTTGTATATTGCTGATTTGGTTTGCATATATATTTTTTTTTTTTTTTAAAGATTTTTTTTTTATTTATTTATTTGACAGAGATAGAGAGCACAAGTAGGCAGAGAGGCAGGCAGAGGGAGAGGGAGAAGCAGACTCTCCACTGAGCAGGGAGCCTGACGCGGGGCTCAATCCCAGGACCCTGGGATCATGACCCGAGCCGAAGGCAGACGCTTAACCGACTGAGCCACCCAGGCGCCCCTGCATATATATTTTTTTAATTGATAAACTTTTTTAGAATAGTGTTGGATTCATAGCAGAATTGAGCAGAAAGTACAGAGAGTTTCTATATACCTCCTGTCCCCCACCCCACACACAACCTCCACACTGTTGACATCCTATACCACCATGTGGTACATTTGTTACAATCAGTGAATCTACACTGACACATCATAATTACCCAAAGTCCATAGTTTACATTAGGGTGTATTCTTGGTGTTGTACATTCTAAGAGTTTTGACAAATGTATAATGACATTATAGTATTTTATGGAATAATTTCACTTTATTCATTAATGAATAAAGCTGCTATAAACATCCACAGGCAGGTTTGGTTTTTTTTATGGATATAAATTTCCATTTCATTTGGGTAAATGCCAAGGATTCTGATTGCTGGATCATATGGTAAGGATATGTTTAGTTTTGTAATAAACAGCCAAACTATCTTCCAAACTAGGTATACCATTTTGCATTCTCATCAGCAGTGAATGAGAGTTTCTATTGCTCCACATCCTCATCAGCATTTGTTACTCAGTGTTTTGGATTTTGAGCATTCTAATAGGTACACAGTAGTATCTTACTGTTGTTTTAACTTGTAGTTCCCTATTAACATATGAGTTGGAGCATCTTACGTTTACTTGCCATCTATATAGCTTCTTTAGTGAGGTCTCTCTTCAGATCTTTTGCCATTTTTTAACTGGGTGGTTCATTTTAAAACAGAACAGGGCACCTGGGTGGCTCAGTCAATGAAGTGTCCGACTCTTGATTTTGGCTCAGGTCATGATCTAATAGTCGTGAGATTGAGTCCCATGTTGGGCTCTGTGCTAAGCAGGGAGGGAGACTGCTGGAGATTCTCTCCCTGTACTTCTGCACCTCCCCCCCCCCCACTTGCTTGTTCATGCTCTCTCACTCTCTCTCTCTAAAAATAAGTAAATTTTTAATATATATATATAACAGTAAGAACAGAACTCAGTAGACTTTTAAGAGGTTTTTGTATTTTTATTATTAACATATAATATATTATTTGTTTCAGGGGTACAGGTCTGTGATTCATCAGTCTTACACAATATACAGCACTCACCACATAACACATACCCTTCCCACTGTCCATCATCCAGCCACCCCATCCCCCCACCCGCCTCCCCTCCAGCAACCCTCAGCTTGGTTAGTATCCAAAATCTGTAAAGAACTTATCAAACTCAACACCCAAAGAACAAATAATCCAATCAAGAAATGGGCAGAAGACATGAACAGACATTTTTCCAAAGAAGACATCCAAATGGCCAACAGACACATGAAAAAGGGCTCAATATCGCTTGGCAACAGGGAAATCCAAATCAAAACCTCAATGAGATACCACCTCACACCAGTCAGAATGGCTAAAATTAACAAGTCAGGAAAGGACATGTTGGCGGGGATGTGGAGAAAGGGGAACTCTCCTACATTGTTGGTGGGAATGCAAGGTGGTGCAGCCATTCTGGAAGACAGTATGGAGGTTCCTCTAAAAGTTGAAAATAGAGCTACCCTATGACCCAGCAATTGCACTACTGGGTATTTACCCCAAAGATACAAATGTAGGGATCCGAAGGGGTACATGCACCCCAGTGTTTATAGCAGCAATGTCCACAATAACCAAACTGTGGAAAGAGCCAAGATGTCCACCAACAGTGAATGGATAAAGAAGTGGTCTATATATACAATGGAATACTACTCAGTCATCAAAAAAAATGAAATCTTGCTGTTTGCAAGGATGTGGATGGAACTAGAGGGTATTATGCTAAGTGAAATAAGTTAGAGAAAGACAATTATGATTTTACTCATATGTGGAATTTAAGAAACAAAACAGAGGATCATAGGGGAAGAGAGGGAAAAATAAGACAAAATCAGAGAGGGAGACAAACCTAAGAGACTCTTAATTATAGAAATAAACTGAGGGTTGCTGGGTTGGGGGGGAATGGGGTAACTGGGTGATGGACATTAAGGAGGACACATGATGTGATAAGCACTGGGTGTTATATAAAACTGATGAATCATTGAACTCTGCCTCTTAAGCTAATAATATACTATATGTTAATTGAATTTAAATTTAAAAAAAAATAGTTCCTTTCCCCTCCTACTGCTAGAAGCACGAGGGGATTTTTCTCTAATCTTCACTCTAGACCTGGTAGAGTTACTGGAGGTAAAACTCAACAGAAGTATGTGGGATTGGGTCCTCTTGTAGTTGTAGCTCTCAAACCTGTGCACGCTGTGCCTCCAGCCATTTTTCAATGATAGAATTATAGTTCATGTTTTCCTGCCCTGGGATTTGTTCCCACAGCCGTTTGTGCTCGTGGCTTTCTGCTCTGTTTCTTTATATCCACCTACCTATCTCCATTTTGGGGGGCACAGTTCGCCCTGTGGCTTTACTTCTCTGATAGGTCCAAGAAAAGTTACTAATTTTTTTAGTTTGGCTTTTTTACTTGTTAGGATGGAGTGGCAGCTTCTAAGCTTCCTCCATGCTAGACCAGAAACCAGAAGTCAATTTGCTAATATTTTGTTAAGAACTTTCATTTAAGATACTAGTCTGTAATTTTCTTTTAATATCTTGGTCTGATTTTGGTATTGGGATAATGCTGGCATCATTGAATGCATTGAGAATGATTTCTTCCCCCTCTATTCTGAAAGAATTTGTGTAGAATTAGTATTATTTCTTCCTTAAATGTTTGGTAGAACTTGTTAGTGAAATTATCAAAGGCAAAGTTTCTCAACCTCAGTGCTATTGACATTTTAGGCCTTGTAATTATTGTTGTGGGAGACTTTCCTCTGCAATGTAGCATATTTACAACTTCCCTACCCACTAGATGCCAGGAGCCACACTCCACCCCCACCCCGAGTTGTGGCAACCAGAAATGTTGCCTGGGGGCCAAAGTTGACCCCAGTAGAGAACTACTGACAAAAACCAAATATGGAGGTTTGTTGTTATTTTTGAGTAAATTTTTTTTTTTTTTAAGATTTTATTTATTTATTTGACAGAGAGAGAGAGAGACCACAAGTAGGCAGAGAGGCAGGCAGAGGGAGAGGGAGAAGTAGGCTCTCCGCTGAGCAGGGAGCCTGACGTGGGGCTCGATCCCAGGACCCCGGGATCACGACCTGAGCTGAAGGCAGCCGCTCAACCGACTGAGCCACCCAGGCGCCCTGAGTAAATTTTTAAATATAAATTCATTATTTTAATTGCCATAGGGTCATGAAGTTTTCTATTTCTTTTTTTTTTTTTAAAAAGATTTTATTTATTTATTTGAGAGAGAGACTGAGAGAGAGAGAGCATGAGAGGGGGCAGGGTCGGGAGGGTCAGAGGGAGAAGCAGACTCCCTGCCGAGCAGGGAGCCCAATGCGGGACTCGATCCAGGGACTCCAGGATCATGACCTGAGCCGAAGGCAGTCGCTTAACCAACTGAGCCACCCAGGCGCCCTTCTATTTCTTTTTGAGTCCATTTTGGTAGCATGCTTTCAAGAGGTTTTTACATTTCATCTGTGTTGTTGGATTTATTGGAATAAATTGTTGTTAATATTCTCATTCTTTTAAAGTCTACTGGATGTGTGATATGGATAGAGATCATCTCTTACGTTTCTGATTTTAGTAATTTTTGTCTTCTCTTTTTTCTTGACCAGTTTTACCAGAAGTTTATCAATTGTACTGATTTTTTAAAATACATGCCTTTAATTTCACTGATTTTTACCTCCTCTCTGTTTCCTATTTCATTTATTTTTGCTCTTCATTGTTTACTTTTTTCCTCTTTGGATTTTTTTTGCTTTTTTTCTAGTTTTTTTTAAGGTGGATCACTGATTTTAGGCCTTTCATCCTTTTAATATAAGTATATTAAGCTTATAAATTTCCCACTAACCATGCTTTAGCTATATTCCACAAGTTTCAGTATTTTCATTTTTTGCTCCATTTCAGATGTTTTTTTCTTTCTTTTTTTTTTTTTTTGTTATCGCCTTTACTGATGTTTATTTGGAAGTGTATCATTTTAATTTTCAAATATTTCAGAATTTGCCAGATAAGTTTCTGTAAATGATTTCCAATTTAATTCCTTTATGGTCATATAATATACATTATACAACTTCAGCCTTTTTTAAGTTTGAGACTTGTTTTATGCATCAGACATAGCTTGTCTTAGTGAATATTCCTTGTGCACTTGAAAAGATTGTGCATTCTGCAGATGTTGGGGGAGTGTTATGTAAATGTCAGTTGGGTCTTGTTAGAAGATAGTGTTGTGCGAGTCCTGTATGATTTTTCTGATTTTCTGTTCTATGAATTACTGAAAGAGGAATAATAAAATCTCCACCACAGTCTACTTTGTTGTTTCTCCCTTTCCTACATGTGTTTTGAAGCTTGTTTTTGTCTTCTTGATAAATCAGCCTATGAAGTTTTTGTCTGACTTTATCCATTGCAGCTTGCTTTCAATTAGTGCTTGCATGATGTTTGTTTTTCTGTTCTTTTCCTTTTTATTCATCTTTATATTTAAAGTTGGTTTCTTATATAACATATTTGAATCTTTTTTATACCATCTGAAATGCTGAGCTTTTTGTAAATGAGTGTCATTTAATGTCATTATTGATGTAACTTGTTTTAAATTTATCATCTTGCTATTTCTTTTCAAATTGTCCCATCTGGTCTTTGTTTCTTTTTTTCCCCTTTTCCTGCCTTCTTTTGGATTAAGTGAGTATTTTTAGTACTCCATTTTATTTCCATTATTAGCTTATTAGATATATCCTTGTTTTAGTTTTTCACTGGTTGTCTTGACCAACAGTTCTCAAGTGTTTCAGTTTCACAACTCCTTTGGATTTGTAGTTATCAACGACCTCAAAGACTTTTTGCTTAAGTTGATTATCATTTATTACTATACCCAAAGTTAAAACTGAAATATTGAGGTATTTATTAATTCATTTTAAAATAATGTTAGTAAAGTCATTACATGTTAACATAAATAATATTTATGTTAACTGTATTTTTAAAAGTATTTTTAAAAAACTGGTGGGGGGCGCCTGGGTGGCTCAGTCGGTTGGGCGGCTGCCTTCAGCTCGGGTAGTGATCCCGGGGTCCTGGGATCGAGCCCCACGTCGGGCTCGCTGTTCGGTGGGGAGCCTGTTTCTCCCTCTCCCACTCCCCCTGCTTGTGTGCCTGCTCTCGCTGTCGAATGGATAAATAAAATCTTAAAAAAAAAACAACTGGTAGGAAGAGTGCCATTGTTTTACTTTTTCTTATCTCTTTGAAGTCTGGCTTAATAAAAGAAGGCTAGATTAAATATCTACTCTTGCTTTCAATTTCTTGCTGTATGTTGTTTTGGTTTACATCTGTGAAGAAAATCTGGCCTCAAACAGATATGTAGACAGTGTTTAAAAACAAAATTCAGCCAAGTAAATGTGAAGATCTAATTGGCTTTATTAAGCGATTTATGAATCGCATAGCATCCCATTCAGCAGGTAGAGGGGAGCTCTGAGGAGCTGTACAAAATGGAAGGTTTTTGTAGGAAGGAGGGTGGGTCAAGAAGTTACTGGCAAAAGAAAAGAAAGGATGGTTTCAGGCAAAGTTGCCCTTTTTTAGGGAAGACCCTTTAAGGGGGTCTTATGATGCAGATTACTTCATCTTCTTTTGTGGGGGCGCGGGGAGAGAGGATGGAGAGGGCCCAGTGACAGATTACCACATTGGTACTGACCAGAAAATTCCTGACTGACTGATTAATAAGACTACATTTCTGGGGCAGGTTGAAACTTCAGTTACGTTAGGTATCAAGCCTCTGTGTGGTCTAAGTGACTCCATTTGGGGCCTGTGGTTTTCTTTTTTAACAACTGTAAAGGGAAGAGCATTTTAATAGCCTTTTCAGATATTTGTGGATATTTTTCTTTGGTACACTCAAATTCATCAAGTGGTAGTTTCTTAAAGGTTAAGTTATATTGTGGAATCTGAAAATATGTAACTCTGTTATATTAAAATCCATTGGTCTCTCTTGCACTTTGAATGGATGTTTTTACCCCATGTGGTTTCATATTATTATGCATTGATCATTTGGAAAATACTGGTTTGCCATATTGCAGATCATTTAAATGTTGTAATATCACTGATTTCATCTGAAAAATTTATTGGAAACTGTCAAATGTGGCATTTATAAGTTTTGCAGAATTTCAATTTCACTTGAAAGGTTGACTTTTATTATTGACAATAATTACTCACAGTTGCTTTCCTTGAAATCACTTGTTCACTTCATCCTTTTTTGTTTTAATAAACTTTATGTTGGAATAACTTTAGATTTATAGAAAGGTTGAGAAGAAAATACAGGGAGTTCCTGTATAATAATTCATTCATTTTTCATTAATGCTAATATTACTTGCATTATTCTGGACTTTTGTCAAAACTAAGAAATTGACGATTGACACTGGTACATTGCTGTTAACTAAACTCCAGACTTCATTTGGATTTCACCAGTTTTTCTACTTAGGTCCTTTTACTGTTCCAGGATCCAATCCAGAATACCACATTGTATTTTGTTATCGTGTTTCTTTGTCTCTATGGCCTTTGACAATTTCTCAGTCTTTCCTTGTTTTTATGAACCCTGACACTTTTGAGTGGTACTGGTCAGGTGTTTCCCAGCATGTTCCTTAAAAGAAAGACTATTTTATCTCTACCCTCAGTATTTCTGACACCAACTGTGTAGGGTTTTTCCCCCCATGCTGACCAATTCTTTGACACCAGCAGGGTGTCCCACAATTGAATTCAATTCTGACACTATTTACCTGGAGTCAGTGTCAGATTCCACAGCTTAAGAGCTCAGTCCTACATGCCCGCCCCCCCCCCCCAAGCCAATTCCAGGTCCGAGCTTCTAGTACTTCTGACCATCCAACTATAAATTGGAGACTCTCATGATTCCCTCCTTGGGTTTGATAATTTGCTAGAATGACTCATAGAACTCCAGAAAATGGTTGACTTACTAGATTTAGATTGCCAGTTTTATAAAAGGTTAAAACTCATGAACAATCAGATGAAAGAGATACATAGAGCAAGGTATATGGAAGAGGTGTAAAGTGTCAATGACTTCTCCATGTGCATCACCCTCGCACACCCCCATGTGTTCACCAACCCAGGAGCACTCTAAATTGTTTGTTAGGGCTTTTTATGGAGGCTTCATTATGTGGGCATAATTGATTGACTCACTGGTCATTAGTGATTAACTCAACCTCCAGCACCTCTCCCCTCTCCAGAGGTAGGGGGTGAGGCTGAAAGGTCCAACCCTCTCATTACAGGGTTGGTGCCCCTGTCAACTAGCCCCTATCCTGAGGATATCCAGGAGACTTCAGCTACCCATCATCTCATTAGCATACAAAAAAACCCCACTTAATTCAGAAATTTCAAGCGTTTTAGGATCTGTGTGCCAAGAAACAGAGACCAAATGTATATATTTATTATGTCAGGTCCTCAATTTGGGTTTGTTTGATGATTTCCGTATGACTTGACTGGGGTTGTATTTTTTTGGAGGAATACCATGGAGATGAAGTGCCTACTTTGTACAAATTTGAGAAAATATCTGCCAGATACTCAAGTCTGGATAAGTATAGTTTGCTATTAGTTTTCTTTTAATTAAAAAAATAGTGTCCATAGGGGCGCCTGGGTGGCTCAGTCGTTAAGCGTCTGCCTTCGGCTCAGTTCATGATCCCAGGGTCCTGGGATCGAGCCCCACATCGGGCTCTCTGCTCTGCAGGAGGCCTGCTTCTCCCTCTCCCCCTGCTTGTGTTCCCTCTCTGGCTGTCTCTCTCTCTGTCAAATAAATAAAATCTTTAATAAAAAAATAAATTAAAAAATTAAAAAGAACGCAAAGTAATTAAAAAAAAATAGTGTCCATAATAAAAGAGGTTTGGCCCCTTTACCACTCAAATAATTGCACAAATGCTTTTTCTCTAGACAACCATTGTACTTTGGTGTGCAGCAGAAGTTCCTTATGTATACATGTCCTTTTATCACATAAAATATTAAAGAGATGTTTATTATAGCTCAAGATTTAATATAATTAGTAATATTTACTGTTTAATCATAGATATTCTTAAGTGAAACTGACCAGACTTCCCCCATTCCCTTTTTGTTTTTTAATTGTGAGTACAGTGATTAGTAGTACAGTTGGAGTCTGCCTTGATTTGTGCTAGAGTACCAACAGTTTTATTTAACGTTGCTTTAGCACCAGGAGAGCTAATGTTAATACATTGACAAGGACAAACTATTATGTCCTTGTCATTTTGACTTTGCAGGCCCAATGAAAGCATCTCTGGGACACTGTTGAGAACTGCTGCAGGAGGGCTTGTGATACTTTATCACAATCTACCCTCAAATAGTGTTTTATTACTTTGACTATGATGTAATAACCTTACAACAGTGTATTGCCATTCTTTCCCTTTTGATTTTTGTGCTGTAAATCCCTTAATACGTTGATAATATGTTTGCTTCAAGGAGTCCTATATCCTTTAGAAATATTTAAGTGACTTTTATATTTTTGTTCTTTATGTCTTTTCCAAAATGTCTTTTTATATTTTTCCATATTTACTATTTCAGTGCTTTTCATTTCTTTGTGTAAACTCATGTTTTCAAATGATACATTCTTTCTGCCTGAAATTTCCTTTAAAATATAGTTCAGGTCTACTGACAACAGATTCTCTCAGCTTTTGTTTGAAAACAAATTTTATGCTTTCTTTCTTTTTTTTTTTTTTGAGTAAACTCTGTGTCTAATGTGGAACTTGAACTCAAGACACCAAGATCAAGAGTTGCATGCTTTACCAACTGAACCAGCTAGACACCCCTGTTATGCTTTCATTTTTGGAAGATATTTAATCTTGGTATGGAATTCTAAGTCAACAGGGTTTTTCCCCCCTCATTGTTTTATTTTTTTCTTTCAGCATTTTAAAGATTTTTTTCCATTCTCTTCTGACTTGCATAATTTCAGATGGACCTGAGCATTCAGGTCTCTCCTGAGTGTCCTGTGTATTCAGTGATGCCTTTACATTTTGGTTGGTGGGAATGTGAATACTTCTCATCTCTGAGTGAGCTCTGCAGACTGTTTTTGCTTACTGCTCCCCAGTAACTATTCTTTTCCCAGATGCTGTTTTTTGCCCCGTCTTGTGTTTTGCCTTACACACAGGTTAGTATTTAGCTGAAGACTCAACTGGCCTCCTGTGCAGATTCCTGGAGCTCTTTTTCAGTGGAGTGCTTTCTTTTCTACTACTCTGGTACACAAATTTTGGTCCCTCTCGGCCATTCTAAACTCACAGCCAGTTTTTGTTTGAGTTCCCCCTTTCTCTACTGATGTCTAAAATAGCCTTCACGTGCATTGGAGTGGTATTAGGCTTACCTTGTTTCCCATCTGTCAGGGATCATCACAAAGGCTGTTTTCAGCAAGAAAGTTGCTATGAATTACCTAGTACCCCATGTGGGAATCTACCCTATCCTTCAAAGAATTGGCCAGTTGGTGTGTGTGTACGTGCACACGTAAGTGTAATTTTTAGGAATGTAGATGAAAATAAAATACTTATTTAAGTTTCTAATTACATATTCAGATCACATAGTATAAAAATAATGTGTGATAATGTTTTTTATTCAGAACTGTTTGCCTACATCTTTGACATCAATATGTTCAGGATCACTGTGACCAGTTTTGGGGTCTCTAACCCCAGAGCACATTATTTTCACTTTTGTCCAAGTTGTAGAAGATAGAGTTCTTTTTTTTTTTTTTTTTTTTAAAGTAGGCTCCGCGCCCAGTATGGAGCCCAACGTGGGGCTTGAACTCATGATCCTGAGATCAAGACCTGAGCTGAAATCAAGAGTTGAACACTTAACTGAGCCACTCAGGTGCCCCAAAGATATAGTGCTTTTGATTCTACATATTATCTTCCTATGAGAAATTTTGTCTCAAGCCATAAATTTCCAAGTGCATTCCTTTTTTTCTTTCATTCTATAGGTATAAAATTATCTCTATGGCAAAGTCTCTTACTATGTTGTTTTTTAAGGTAATGTTTAAAGGCTCTTTGTGATAGTTTGTAATCAGATGGTTATACCTTCAGGAATCCTTACTTATTTTACATTCAATTTCTTCCTTTCCTACTCCAGTTAAGCAAACAACAAAAAACCCCATTAATCAACAAGTGACCTTGCACACTAGCATTGATTGAGATAATTTCAGGATAATGTGTCTTCTCCAAATAGTAATTTGCTGTCCAAAATTAATAGAAAGCACCCATAATATGAGAGATACTATTACCAAATGGGCTATTATTTTTTATATTTTTAAATGAAGTCTTATGTATTTCAATTAAATTTCAATACTTGAGCCCTGTGATCTCCCTACTGCCCTTGACTCGAGTTACTTAAGAGTCGTGTGATTTGCCTCAGCTGTAGGCCCTGCTTGACTCACTGGTAAGGCTTATTTCTCAGGTGGTTGTGATACTTGCGGAATGAGATACTTACTGAGAACTTCCCGGAAGGATTTTTTTCCTTCTTTTTTGTGAGAGTTACTAGAAAAGCAGCTGGAGGATCATTGAAAGTTACATTAAGGATGTGACAACTCACATTGTTGCAGTCATTTCTCTGAGTACCAAGCCATGAAGCGCACACATGGAGGAAGACATGGCTGAGAGACTGGTAGAGAAGTGGAGTCCTTGACTAATGCTGTGAACCTCTTGGTCAAAGACCAAAGTTAGCTGAGTGTATGGAGTATTCAGTCCTATGACCTGATAAATTCACCTAAAACTGTTTGAGTTGGATTTTTGTTTATATATTTTTTTTAAATCCTTATTAATAGAAATCATCTTGTGATCAATTTTGAATACTGATAAACTTAATATTTTACTGTTTCTAGTATAATTTGTAATTCTAATCACATTAGAGTAGCATCTTTAATTCAGCAAATATTTTAGTCATTCCAGATATATAAATCTATACTATTTCCGTATAAGGGTGGATTGATACCATGTTTTTTAAAGCTTTTCTTGTTCATATTACCCTCTAGAAACTAAAAGCATTTTTATGCTAAGGCTCTGTGATGGAAATTGCAGGAAATACGACTCCTTGTGAAAAATACTTGACAATTCTGTATAAAGCCCATTTGTAAGGTAGACACATAAATGATATTTAAGTGCCTCATTTTGTGTCACCTTTTATATTAAATGTATACGTATTCAGTTAATTTTTAATAAAAGACTACTTTCATCAAAGTTAGGCTTTAGGGGCACCTGGCTGGCTCAGTCAGTAGAACATGTGACTCTTGATCTTAGGAGTCATGAGTTCAGACCCCACAGTGGGTGTAGAGCCTACTTAAAGCCTACCTCCTTTTTTTCTTTTCGTCTTAATCTAGTCTTTTAGTGGCTCTCCATTTTGTTCATGAATTCCAAATATTTTCATCAATGGAAGATTCCATAATTTAGCTTACACGTTTCCAACCTTATTTCCTATCCTTTTTCATGTTCAGTGAGATTAATGTGTTTCCCTCATCCATGCCTTTGCTCCCCCCTGACTTGTTCTTTCCAATCCTTTCTGCCTATGGAATTAAAACCCATCATTTTTGCCCCAGTTCTGATCCTACCTCTTCAGTAAAATCTTTGTCAATTATCTACCATGAATGTAAGTGATCTCTCTTACAAAATACTTTATTTCTTCTTGTAAGAAAATTCAAATAATACTGAATACGTTAAAGTAAAACAAATGCCCTTCATTCTTAGTCCAGTCCTCCAGAGGAGAACATCTTAATGGTTCAGATTCCTCGTTGTTTTTCTACATATGTTTAAGCGTATGTGACATACTTGGTTATTACTTCTTTTGACTACCATATTGGAGAGCACAGTCTAGAGGCTTAATCATATTTAAGTTTGATTTTTCTTTTGGCAAGAATATTTCAAGAATGGTGATATGTACTTCATACTGCATCATAACAGGAAACATCATCTGGTGGTCTTTTCTTGTGATGTTTAGTTGGATCAGTGAATTGTTAGCCTGATCTACCCATTTTAAAGATCCCCATTATTCTCACTGAATGATTTTATCTATCTCATTTTTTTAAATTGTCATAGAAAGCTACTTGACTGTTAATATAGTAAAGTAATAGATTGTTAAAAGGCCAGGGTCTGGAGCGATACCGTCTGCCATTTATGACCTGCAGCTAATGACTGTATATCTTTGTGCCTTAGTTTCCCCTATTGTGAGTTAGGTGCCTCACGGGGTTTTTTTCAAGGATCAAATGTGTTAAATGTTTAAAACAGTGCATGGTACATTGTGTCAGTAAATATTGTTAATATATTGATTTAGAAGTGCTATTTTGCTGTCTTTGCATTGGCATTTATTTGCATGGGAAGTGCTTTATTGGATAATATTTATTGTATTTTGTCTGGCAGTGAGACCAGCTCACATTGTAGGAAAACAAAGTGCTATTTAAATGATAAAAAAAACTTCATATATGTCTAGCATCTATGTTTTTTTTTTAAAGATTTTATTTATTTATTTGACAGCGAGAGAGAGAGAGAGAGTGCACACACAAGCAGGGGGAAAGGGAGTGCACGCTGAGCAGGGAGCCTGATGTGGGGTTCCATCCCAGGACACTGGGATCATGACCTGAGCTGAAGGCAGTCGCTTAACCAACTGAGCCATCCAGGTGCCCCACATCTATAATTTTTAGTAGAGAAACATTAGCAGAAAAGAGGATTTGTTACATTTGAGTTTGTAACAAAGAAAAAAAACATTGATCATAATTACATATATCCTATATATTAGGAAAAAGAAAAAGAAATGAGTGACCTTTGACTCTCAAAAGCTGTATAGTTCTTTGGGATGGGAGATAGTATAAATGAGCATACACAGTCTTTAATAACTTGAGAAAGAAGTCTCTAAAAACCCGGTGCAGTTATCCAAAGGAGCTCTCAGATTAACAGAGCATAGATTTACTAGATGGAAGGGGAGATGCACAACTAAAGAATTATAAAACAATAATACAAACCTTTATAAACACTGGCAGTGACTATAAGCTGGAGTTTATAGAAAATGCTTAAGACAGCATAAATTTTTTATTTTTTATTTTTATTTATTTATTTATTTATTTTTTAAGATTTTATTTATTTATTTGACAGAGAGAGACACAGCGAGAGAGGAAATACAAGCAGGGGGAATGGGAGAGGGAGAAGCAGACTCCCTGCTGAGCAGGGAGCCTGACGCGGGGCTCGATCCCAGGACCCTGGGATCATGACCTAAGCCGAAGGCAGACGCTTAACGACTGAGCCACCCAGGCGCCCCGACAGCATAAATTTTTTAAAAAGTAATATCTCAAATTAGAAGATTAAGCCTCACAAGACCATCAGATTTTTAAGGGGGATAGAACCATCAGTTTATTATTTTACAACTGTTTGATTCAGTAGGGAGAAATAGTCTTTGAGTTGGAAAAAATAATAATAATATAAAAAGAATTATAGGCCATGGTAGGAAAGCAGCTAGTAAGTAAAGCACTTGATCACTTTAAGTGTGTTTCATTTTCTTCATTTAAATTAATGTCTTCTGTAGCTGCCAGTAAAGACTTGCAAATCTACCTATGAAATTGTATAATCTTTAAGATTTTTTTTTAAAAGATTTTATTTTATTTGAGAGAGGGCACGTGCGAGTGTGGGTAGGGGCAGAGGGAGAGGGAGAGAAACCTAAGCAGACTCCCGATGAATGCAGAACCCCACGATGTAGGGCTTGATCTCAGGATCACAAGATCACGATCTGAGCTGAAACCAAGAGTCAGACAGACACTTAATTGAGTCACCCTGGCGCCCCTTTGAGAAGTTCATGAAAAATGTATTTGTTACCTAGAGATGATCAAATCTAGATTGATTTATTTTTTATTATTTTTTTAGAAGGGAAAAATGTGGATTCTGTAAACTATAAGCCTGTAACTTGTTACTGATTTGTTAAATTTCTGGAAATAATTTCAGTAGAAGTCTGTGAACATTTATGAAAAAATGCTCATCTAGAAATTTAAAGGTATCCACCAAGAACTTACCATGTCAAATTAACTTCATTTCTTTTGGTAAGATTATCTGTTCAGATGAATTAGAAAAATACTGTAATAATAGTTTCTTACTTTTAGTGGTGCATTTGACAATCTTTTGCCATATTTTTGGATAAGAAATGATGGTGGATTATTATTTACATTTAAGTAAATAGGTAGATTTATAGTATTTAGATTCAAAGTAGGTCGAAATTGAAAACCAGCATTTGATTACAGATCAGTGTTAACTCTTGGGAGAGGTCTTCAAGGCATTACAATAGGATTCTGCCTGTGTCAACATTTCTATTATTGATCTGACTGAAGGGTTAGAAGGTAGGTTTCTCTGCTTATAGATTATTCACAGCTGGGCTTGGCTAGCTGATACCATCCATAGAAGGCAATCAGGAGTGTCTCCCTAAAACTACCTAACTCATTAGTGTAGAGTGCATTTGTATCTTCCCCTTCCCTTAACATACTTTGATACTTTATATGTAATATAAATTCATGATTTCGATTGCTTCGGGGAAAAAATTTAGTGACTTTTTTTTATCTGCCTCATGGTTTTACCAAATTAATGTATGAATTGTATCTTTTATTATAGTGTGATATCCTTAATGATACAGGTTTAATAATACAAACTGAAAATTGGAAAACGTTCTGCATAAAGTATATTTTTATCTGTCCTAGGAATATGAAGCACGAACTGGGAGGACCTGTAAACCACCACCTCAGTCTTCAAGACGTAAGAATTTTGAATTTGAGCCACTTTCTACCACTGCCCTGATTCTTGAGGATCGGCCATCGTAAGTATTCTGGTTGTCATCAGGCATGCTTTATATTTTAAACTTCAGTTTAAATTTCAATTTAAATATATTGAGAAATTAGATATAGAAATGGCTTTTTTAAAGAAAATTTTAAAAATCTCAGTCATGTATCCTAAAACTAATAGGGAAGAATATATTATTTTTGTCCAGACTTTATACATATTTTCTTGACGTATCTCTGAGCCAGTGTATGAAACATAAAACCTTTGCTTTTTTCATATCTATTCTTATTTCAACCATCCTGCCTATCTTAACAAGATAAGGCAATTATTTTTCCTTTCTTGACATTTAATATGTACTTAAGATGTATTTGTCCTTGCCTTTTGGACAAATTTTGAAATTGCAACTTGAAATAATAACTACTGACTGTCAACTAGTTGGTTTACTATTATAAAGAATATATATATATATATTTTTAAAGATTTTATTTATTTGAGAGAGTATGAGTGGGGGAGGGAGGAACAGAGGCAGAGGGAGAAGCAGACTTCCCGCTGAGCAGGGAGCCGCACATGGGACTCGATCCCAGAACCCTGGGATCATGACTTGAGCCGAAGGCAGACGCTTAACAAACTGAGCCCCCCAGGCGCCCCAAGAATATATTCTTAATACCCAGCAACACATTTTAAATTCTTCCCTTTGCTTTTTCTGCCTTTCCCACCTCAGCCTTCCACAAAGCTGGTGTTCTTCCAAATACTGTCTTTGATTTGTTATTAAACAAAAGACACCTTCCCTAAAGCAAGACACCCCTTGGTTCTTAACTCATTTTCCACTTCTTGGGCTCTCTGGATCTCTTCTTTTTCTTCTTCTAGACTTCTCTTTCCTTCTAGAGTAAAAATTCCTAACCTGTTTTGTCATTTTCCTGGTCTGCAGCTTTTTCCACCCATTATCAAGAGGAGCATAATAAAAGAATCTAGAGCCAAACAGGCAGAGGTTGAATTGAATATTTTTTAGACATTGTGAGAGAAGAAAGTTTGGACATAAGTATATATATATTTTTTTCATTCCTGTTGCATACCTTCACACTAAAGAATTGTGATCACGACACTCCTTTCAAAGGACTTGGTGAACATGTTCATATTTATTTTTCCATTGGTTAAAAAAATATATATATATTTCCAGAAATTTAGTTATAAGAACATGTCAGAGTTTTATTTCAGTCTTACTGCCAGGAAGGAGAATGAACCAGGCCAATTCAGAGTGGTTAGATAAGCAAGAAAAGAATGCCTGGTTAAAGACCTTCAGACTGCCAGGCAGTCAGCTGAGCAGGTAGATAACTAAGTTCCCAGAAGAGTTTTCTTAAACTTGTTAAAATTCATCCAAAATGGATTAAGCTCTTTACCAGGACTGTTCATTTCTTCCCAGGAGTTCATAAAAATTCTATGCAAAAAGTTCTGTTCTAAACAGTATTTGGGACATATTTTTCTTTACGCCGTATTTTATCTTACAACCAAACCTATTTCTTTAAGTCCTGCCTTCATACCTTTGCCCATTTATTGCCCTCACTTGGGCTGCAGTTAACTTAGTTCCACTTCTCACCTACCTAATCCTTTAAGGACTCGGCTTTATCTTTGCCATCCAGTCAAGTCTTTGACTTCAACCTTCAGTGATTTCTGCTTCTCTTAAATTTTTCTTGTAACTTATACAAGCATTTCCGCAAAATTGGAACTTGAAATAGTACCCTAGACACAGTAAATTTATAAGAAGATCTCAGTGTACAGAAAATGTATAAACAACAGAAAGAATGACTTTCTTTTCCACACTACTATCTGAAATTAATATGGGAATTAAAATAAATATAGCTTCTATGCTGTTTCTATGTGATTTTGTTCATCTATAATATAGAGATTCAACTTGATAGCAACTGTTCCCCTCAGTTCTGAGATTGCTGCAATTTAATTAAAAATTTTGTTCACCTTTCTAAAATTGGAGCGGTCTTTTTTGGGGAAGTGATTTGTATGATTTACCATTTATGTAACTAAAGCCAACAATCAAAAGCTTTGGAATATGGGAGTACCTGATCATTCACCCCTCTCTACTTCAACAGTTGAAAAACAGATCTAGAGAACCAATGAGAATGAAAACTTTGACTTTATTAAGGATAAAACGAGATGAGAATGCATGGGTGCAACCTGCATATTAAATGGCACTCCAGGGCACCTGGGTGGCTCCGTTGGTTAAGTGTCCGACTCTTGATTTCAGCTCAGGTCATGATCTCAGGGTCATGAGATCGAACCCCATGTTGGGCTCCACACTTAGCTTGGTCTGCTTGAGATTTTCTCTTCTCTCCCTCTGCCCCTCCCTCTGCTCATGCACACTCTCTCTCTAAAATAAGCTTTTTAAATAAATAATAAATGGCACTTCCTACTTTATCCTCCCTCAGAATACCCAGCAGATCTGGGCCAGTTCACATACATCCCTTCACAGGCTGAGAAGTTGGAGCAGAGACTTGTATAATATGTAGTGTTGTTCTGTTTCTGGATGCAGCCAAGTTCTGTGAATACCACTGTTTTATCTATGAGATAGCATCGGGCTGTGGGCAGAGAAAGGGGCAGAAGTTTTTCCTCAGCATGAAACTGATGTTGGAAACTTCCTCTTTCATAGGTCACAGTGATAGTAGAAGGAGGAGAAGAATTTCCCCTTGCAAAGGGAGTTTGTGAATTGGTGCTACTTTTCCTTTCTTAGCCTCTGTAATTTTGCAGAAACATCCAGCATCATTGACTGCATAGGTTTGTTTTAGACTGAGACAGCGAGAGAGGGAACACAAGCAGGGGGAGTGGGAGAGGGAGAAGCAGGCTTCCCACTGAGCAGGGAGCCTGATGTGGGGCTCGGTCCCAGAACCCTGGGACCGTGACCTGAGCCGAAGGCAGACGCTTAACGACTGAGCCACCCAAGCGCCCCAACTGCATAGGTTTTTATAGTTGGAACTTCCTTACATATGAAGCAACTCTAGAATTTAATCATCTGAAGTCTCAGAAGATTTCAAATGTAGAAATTTCTGTAATTTCATCCTTTAGTTAATTTTCTCTCTGCTTATTGCTATCTTAATCCACTTCAAAATAAAGCCTTAGACAGGAAGTTAAGAGCATCCATACAAGTTGACTCTTCTATATTTTAAATCACTGATGCTTAGAGGACTTTTTTAAAACCACCGATGGATAGAGCTATTTCCTCTTTCTCTTCTGGCTTCCTTGCTGAATTACTGCATACACAGTACCAAACCAAATGGAGAAATCCTTAAGATACAAGTGAAGGCTGACAAAAAAGTAAAGCATAGGCTTTTATATGATACTTTTGAAAAGCAGCAAATGCTCATATCATGTATTTTAGCATGATATGCTATCTTAAATATTCATTAATGATTTCTTCTCTTGACCACATAACTGATTGACATTTTGGGGCACCTGGGTGGCTCAGTCGGTTAAGCATCTGCCTTCGGCTCAGGTCATGACCCCAGGGTCCTGGGATCGAGCCCTGTGTTGGGCTTCCTGCTCAGTGGGGAGTCTGCTTCTCCCTCTCCCTCTGCCGCTCCTTCTGCTTGTGCTCTCTCTCTCTCTCTCTCTCTCAAATAAAATCGTAAAAAAAAAAAAGTAGATTTATAGTTCAAAAACTGGAAGTAAAATTTGAATTAAGCTGTTTCTCTGTTGGTAAAATACAAATTTCTAAAGGTAGATGAATTATAGCTATCAATCAAATAACTTTCTGTATCTTAAAGGTTCAGAGTCCAATCAGGAAAAACCGACACCAGCATAGTAATTTCAAACAGAGGGACTTAAATAGAGGAATTTATTACAAGGATGTTAGAAGGACTAGAAAAGCAAAAGAAGGGAATATGAGGTCAAAAGATTAATAGATTCAGGAAAACACTTACTCTCTGGGCTGGAGGGAGCAAAAGAGAAAACAGTATTACTGAGTCTGGATCACTATTAACTTGAAAACTAGATTTATATTTAGCTTCTTTCTCTTTTTACTGTGGTCTCATTTTCTTGCAATAAATAAGGTTTCTCCTTTCTTTACATAGTAATAGCATCTGAAATTTAGAAACCATTAAACCCGTTTTCTTGTGGTACCAAACTATATTCAGAGAGACAGGCAGGATAGTTTGTAAAAGGAAATGAGAGAGACTTAAGGTTGGGATTGGGGTCAATGGTTGGTTAGGACCTGGGTAGGAAGCAGCTTTGGACAACATCAGTTTGTAAGATTTAAGGGTAAGCAATAATAGGAATCAAAAGATTAATTAATCTAGTGTAAGGGCTGAACTCAGTGGATTTTGAGAGTGATTGGAGTCAGGTGAGGTTTGTGATGGTCCTTGCCCTTTAGAGCATTATTGTTTAACTGGTATATCACTCAGCAATTACATTCAACTACAAGAGACTTAATAGTGGCTTAAACACGCAAGGATTTATTCCCTCATATATACATGGCCCAGAATTGGGCAGTTCAGAGCTAGTATGGTGTCTCCATGCATCAAGAACCCAGGTTCATACCTTTCTATTGTACCACCTTCAGGAACTGACTTCAGTCTCATGCTGACCTTGCACTTGCAGTTGGGACAAACCGGGTAGAACAAAAGGTCTCTTGTGGCTGAGTCAACTCTCCTTTTAGAAAATCTTCCAAGAGATTCCACACTTTTCTTTAAATCTTATTAGAAATAATTCTGTGTTTAAACCTAGGTGGAGAAATTTGTCTTTATTGTAGGATGGCAATCAAATTTCTACTTTTTTATTTTTTGGCCTTCTTTTGGATAAAATATTTTGTTAACTTATTTTGTTATATTTTTAATATTAGTAGTTTCTCTATAATATATATCTTGACTCTTCATGGACTACCTTTAAGTGATATTATACCATTTCAGATATATAAGAACATTACAGCAGTATGCTTCCACTTTACATGTTATAAACCTCGTGTATTAGTGTTCTTTGGAGAAATGGAATGCCATGTATTAAGGTTCTTCTTTATATATATCCTATATGTAAGAGATTTATTATAAGGAAATGGCTGTCATGAATTTGGAGACTGAGAAGTCTGAAGATCTGCAATCAGCAAGCTGGAGACCCAGGAGAGCTGATATTCCATGTCCAGTTCAAGTCCCAAGGCTGTGAAATAGGAAAGCTAATAGTATAATTTCCAGTCCAAGTCCAAAGGAAGGAGAAGACCCGTGTCCCATCTCAAAGGCAGGCGGGCAGGCATAGAAAGAGGGAGAGAGAGTGAGAAAGTTTGACACACAAAACTAACCATCACATCCCACCATACATTTTTATTTTTTTCTTTAAACATTTTATCTTCTAAGAATTTGAGTAACTAGATTTCTATCTGCTATTATTTCCTTCTACTGAATGTCCCTTTTTTTAAAAGATTTTATTTATTAGAGCGCATACGTGCAAGAGAGCACGAGCAGGGGGGAGGGGCAGAGGGAGAGGGAGAAGCAAACTCCCCGCTGGGCAGGGAGCCCCACGTGGGGCTCGATCCCAGGACCATGACCTGAGCCGAAGGCAGACAATTAACTGACTGAGCCACTCACATGCCCCACTGAATGTTCTTTTAACACTTTTTGTAGTGCTGGCCTGCTGTCTCAATTCTTTTACTCTCTGAATGCTTCTAAGACTTTTTTTAATCTCTGATTTTCATGAATTTGATGATATGCTTTGGTGTGGTTTTCCTCATGTTCCTTTTGTTTGGGGTTCATTGAACTCTAATGTGTCTGCATTTATAATTTTGTATCAACTTTGGAAAAATTGTAGCCTTTATTCAGCTATTTTTTGTGTGCCTCCTCTCCCCTTTCTTCTGAGTCAGTTAAACATATGTTGCTTGATATTGCTCATATCCCACAACTCAGGCTGTTTTGCAGGGGTTGAGGGATATTTTTTCTCTTTGTATTTCATTTTGTCAAAATTTCTATTGTATCTTAAGCTCACTTATTTTTTTTCCCTGCAGTTTATAATCTGCTGTCAGGCCCATCTTTTGTGTTTTTCAGTTTAGAAATTGTACTTTTCATCTATAGACGTTTGATTTGGATCTTGAGTTTTTCTTATCATGTTCCTGCTGTCTTCTACTTTCTTGAGTATATTTATAACAGCAGTTGTATCATCCTTGAGTTACAATCCCGTTACCTGACATTTCTGCACTATCTCTGTTGATTATTTTTCCTTCAGTATAAATTGTATTTTCCTGCTTCTTTGCTTCCTTGGTAACCTTTATTGGACACTAGATTTTGTGATTTTACATTGTTGGATGCTGGACTTTTTGTATTCCTTTAAATATTGTTTGGCTTTAGTCTTGTAGAAAGTTCTTTGGAATTGGCTTGCCCCTTTTAATCTAATCATTGTTAGAGTGAATCTAGAAGAGTCTTTAGTTTAGAACTGGTATCCTTACTACTGAAGCAATACCCTAACGATTCCACAGGATACACTATCTATTAGGAGGTCTTTCCACTCTGGCTGGCCCAGTGTGATCTTTGAGAATGTTCTACCTATTGCTTTCTGGTATTTCTTTCCTTGGCTACCATAGTTTAATCACACACATGCACAAATAGTACTCAGCCAGAAATCTGAGATGACCCCTCGGTAGCTCCCCTCTCTCTGTACTCTGATCTGCAAAGTCTAGCTGTGGACTCAATTCAGCAAGACTGAGGGACTCTGGGTACTTCCAGCTGTGAGACCTGGATACTCCCAGCTGTGTGGTTAGGCATTTGTACGGTTACCTTGTTTGTTTCCTTTCTCATAAGGATCACTATCTTGGGCTGCCTATTGTCCAGTATCTAGACAGTGTCTGCTTAGAATATTCTGTTCATTTTTCTAATTAATCAAGGCAAGAGGTTAAGCCTGGTCCCTCTTATTCCATTTTGGCCTAAAAAAGTCTTAACCATCGTTCCTCCCTGTTACAACATACCTGAGGAATCTAACTTGAGAAGAAGAGGTAAAATGTATGATTTGAAAGTTTGTCACATACTTTCCCCATCCTAACCTATTGAAAATAACTCAAAACACTGAGGGGCACCTGGCTATCTCAGCCATAGAGCATGTGACTCTTGATCTCAGGGTTATGAGTTCAAGCCCCACGTTGGGCATGGAGCCTACTTTAAAAAAAATTTTTTTTAATTAAAAAACCTGGGCGCCTGGGTGGCTCCGTTGGTTAAGCGACTGCCTTCGGTTCGGGTCATGATCCTGGAATCCCGGGATCAAGTCCCGCGTCAAGCTCCCTGCTCAGCAGTGAGTCTGCCTCTCTTTCTGACCCTCCCCCCCTCTCATGCTCTCTATCTCATTCTCTCTCTCAAAAAAAAAAAAACTTTAATTAAAAAACCTGATTCCCCAAACTGGACATTATTATGATATATTTGGATATGTGGTAATATTCAAAAGTACTTCTTTTGCATAATCATTTATCTAAATCACCTGCCCTGTAAAGCCATTAATTCTATAAGCCAAAATATTATATATGCAAGTGATTAACTGATTATCAAATTTGTAGGTAGAATGTTATCTTAACACTCTGAAAGTAGGAAGCAATTTTTAAAAGTATACCTGCACTTACCATATAACCCAAGAATTCTACTCCTAGGTATTTACCCAAGAGAAATGAAAGCAGATACCCACACAAAGACTTGAAGTGAATATTTATAGTTTATTTGCAGTGGCCCTAAACTGGAAACAATCTAAATGTTTATCCACATGGATAAATAGAACACTACTCACCAATTAAAAGAAATACTAATTAAATACTAATTAAAAGAATTACTAATATGCAGAATAACATGGCTGAAATTCAAAAGCATGCTCAGCAAAAGAAACTAGACACAAAAGAATCTATATGAAATTCTTTAAAAGGCAACCAGGGTGGCTCAGTCTGTTAGGCGTGGACTCTTGGTTTCGGCTCAGGTCGTGATCTCAGGGTCCTAGGATCCAGCCCCGTGTCAGGTTCCACATTCAGTGGGGCGTCTGCTTGAGGATTTCTCTCCCTCTCCCTCTTCTCACTCTGTTTCTCTATCTAAAATAAATAAATAAATAAATAAATAAATAAATAAATAAATAAATCTTTTAAAAAAATTAAAAGGCAACCAACTAATGTATAGAGATAGAAATCAGAGATGTAATTGCCTAAGGTAGGAAGTGGGTTAAGTATTTAGTGCAAAGAAGTCATAAGGACACTTTGTAGAATGATGGAACTGTTCTATATCTTGATTAATATGTTGGTTGCACAGGTATATACATTTGCTAAAACTCGTCAAACTGTATTCTTGAAATATGTTCATTCATTTTATTGTATGAAAGTTACACCTCAAAAAAATTGACTAAAAAAAACTAGTAAGTGGGTTTAACAAACCTAGAAATATTGGCTGAAATCTAACACATTTAAATAATATAGAAACGTGTACGTCAGACATATAAGTATAGTAACATTTACATAACAAATATTAGCAACCTTGGGGCGCCTGGGTGGCTCAGTTGGTTAAGCGACTGCCTTCGGCTCAGGTCATGATCCTGGAGTCCCTGGATCGAGTCCCGCATCACGCTCCCTGCTTGGCAAGGAGTCGGCTTCGCCCTCTGACCCTATCCCCTCTCATGTGTTCTTTCTCTCTCATTCTCTCTCTCAAATAAATAAATAAAATCTTAAAAAAAGAAAAAAAAAACAAATATTAGCAACCTGGATTCTGATTCTTTTCTAAAATGCAGAATTCTTTTCAACCTTGTACTTCCTTAAGGTATGAAATGAGAAGGTTAAGATAGAAATTCTTTGTATTTGGCAATGAAAAGGAAGAAGTTTACATTTAAGTTAGTTTTTTAAAAACTAACTTAAAACTCTTTTTTTCCCCAGAAATCTACCTGCCAAATCTGTGGAAGAAGCTTTACGTCACCGACAAGAATATGATGAAATGGTGGCTGAGGCTAAAAAACGAGGTATAAAATTTAACTCCCAATTGGTATATTTAATCTCCTAATGTCAGTTAGGAAGCTAACCTGTTGGTTAATTTCAACAGGAAGGTAGATGATGAAATTGTTTAAGTTCATCTTTAAGATGATGCTGATTTCTTATTTTTCTAACTAAATCTGTTATTAAAAACAAAATGTCAGGGATGCCTGGGTGGCTCAGTTGGTTGAGTGTCTGTCTGCCTTCGGCTCAGGTCATGATCCCAGGGTCCTGGGATCGAGTCCCACATCGGGCTCCTTGCTCAGCGGGGAGCCTGCTTCTCTCCCTCTGCCTGCCGCTCCCCCTGCTTGTACTTGCGTGCTCTCTCTCTCACTCTCTCTCTGACAAATAAAAACCTTTATAAAAAATGTCATACTTTTTCTCCAAGTACTTTTACAAAACTAATAGGAGAAAGGCAGCAGACTATCTAAGAGAATTCTTGTAATTGCAGTCATAAACCTTGGACTATTATTTTAACTTATGAATGGAGATTATATGAATTTATTTCATGAAATTCACTTTTACAGTTTTTAAACTTTTAATATTTTATAATTTATTAATTTTAACACTTTAAGGTAACTTCCTATATGACCATGAGAATACGATTTGAAATTAGAATTTGCCTTTGTGATTAATGGAGTCTCTCTAGAATCCCAGTTGTGTCATTTGGGCAGGCACATAAATGTATTTACTGGTATATAAATACGCACATTTATTTATTCGTTCTCTCCTCCAACCAAAAAGTATAACGTAAGGATAATTTAACAGTATTTATTTACTAAGCACTGTTAGTTCAGGATACATTTTCAGAAACTATTACACAGCTGTATATATTTGATTTAACTTAGTGGAATACTATCATAGTATACATTTCTATTTTGTGACACTATTTTGGAAATGAAGTTAATTTTTTAATGTTATAAGAAACCTATAAGGCCAGTTATATTTTTCTGAAAGCCCTAATCATTTAAACATTGGTTGAGTTTATTTTACTGTCTAGAATTTGAAATATTCCTGACATACCCAACAAATTTTAATTGACTCTGAATTTTGACTTTACTAGTTGATTAATGTTTAAGATCATTATTGATAAATACATGATCCTAACAACATGATATGGTAGAAATAACATTAAATTGGGAAATCAGAAGGTAATAGCTTTACATCAAAGAACAATACAGACAGCATGATCTGATTAGTAAAAGAAACAAACATGGGAAAAATAAAACACAACAAAATCGGAGAGGAAGACAAACCATAAGAGACTCTTCATCATAGGAAACAAACTGAGGGTTGCTGGAGGGGATGAGGGTGGGAGGATGGGGTAACTGGGTGATGGGCATTAAGGAGGGCACTGGATGGAATGAGCACTGGGTATTATATAAGACTGATGAATCACTGAACTCTGCCTCTGAAACTAATAATACACTATATGTTAATTAATTGAATTTAAATTAAAAAGAACTCCCCCAAAAAAGAAGGTAATAGCTTAATCTTCTTTGACACTACTTGGATATGATTCTGTAAATAAACCTAATGTTAGTTTCCTCAAGTCTGAAGTGCAGGGGTCACGTTGACTAGATTTTGGCTAAAATCTTTTTTGGCTTATTTTATTATTATTATTTTTTTTAACACTTTTTTGTTTTAAAAGCAGTGGAACTCTCTACAAAGAAACCTTATTTGGGGCACCTGAGTGGCTCAGTTGGTTCAGCTTCTAACTCTTGGTATTGGCTCGGATCATGATCTCATGAGTTGTGGGATTGAATCTCAGTCAGGCTCTGTGCTCAGTGGGGAGTCTGCTTGAGATTCTCTCCTTCTCCGTCTGCCCTTCCCCCAACCCCTGCTCACTCTCTCATAAAAATAGATCTTTAAAAAAAAAAAAAAGAAACCTTATATAGAGTCTGAATACATACGACAAATAAAAGAAAGAGGAGCTGCTCACTTGGCCTCCTGCTTTCCCCTTAAAATGATTTGAGGCATTTGTGAAACACAATTAGTAAATATTTTGGCTAGCTGACCTCTGAAGTCCCCACTGAGTCTAAAATTATAGCTATAAACAAACATATATATAAAACATTATATATAATTATATATTTATATTAATGTGTTAATATATACTATAATCTATAGTATGTAATAAATGTATTAATATGACATGTCCTATATCATTATAATATAAAATATATGATTATAATACATAACAATTATATATTTATCATATATAATTTTATGTACCTATCTGTTCTCTTTTTGAGGCATCTCATTTCAAAATTGTGACTTCTGATTTTCTGTAATGTATAATTATACTATGTAATAAAATATATATAAATATGTATATATTTATCACTTTTGTTTTTGAGGCATCTCTTGTTTCAGAATTGTGACATCTGATTTTTAGAGGAGTATTGTGTATGGGTGTATGTTAGAGTTTTTTTTAAATTTCAATCTAATTAGTAAAGTGAGACATCGTAGTAGAAAGGGTTAACTAGAATATTGGCAAAATTATCTTTTAATGTCATTTTTTTAAAAGATTCATTTATTTATTTTAGAGAGTGTGAGCAGGATGAGGGGCAAAGGGAGAGGGAGAGAATCTCAAGCAAACTCCCCGCTGAGCACAGAGCCAGGTGAGGGGCTCAAACTCATGACCCTGAGATCATGACTTAAGCAGAAACCAAAAGTTCGATGCTTAACCAGCTGAGCCACCCAGACACCCCTAATATCATTTTTAGTGCCTCTTTTTTAGACTTAGGTAGAAGAAGGGCATATGATCTAGCTTTTTTGTATTGAAATAATTTTTGCTTGTTTAAAACAGAAATTAAAGAAGCCTATAAAAGGAAAAAAATAATGAAAGAACGATTTAAACAGGAAGAAAATATTGCAAGTGCAATGGTAATTTGGATAAATGAAATACTGCCCAACTGGGAAGTAATGTAAGTAAGCAGACTTTTCCTGAATTCCAGTCTGTCTCCAAAGATCTCATGTTTCTAATCCTCTATTTTTATTACTTCCAACATGTATCTTATGCTTTGGCTAAATGATACTGTTAATCAGTGTATGAAAAATTTCATGATTATTTCTGTGCCTTTAATTTTATAAATCCCTCAATCTCTAATACCTTCCTTACTTACCACCCTCTATGCCTGTCAGAATCTTACCTATCCTTTGAAGATATCCATCTGAAATGCTGGTTGATCCATGAAACGTTAATTTCCTCGGTTACCATATTAATTCTGACATATCCTCTGTCACAAGATGCACTATTGATGTAATGGCAGGTTTTTGCAAAGAAAATATTAAATATGTACATTCATTGTAAGATGGATTTATTAAATGTTAAAGATTTTTAATATGTTTTCTCATAATCATAAATATACTATATATGATCTTTCCCTTCTGTAATGTCCCATTATAGTTTGAGACTAATGTACTTCTTGCTTTACTTTGCCTTTTATTTTCTGATAATGTTTTTGTACATGCCTTATCTTCCCTCTACACTGGAGGGTAGGAGGGAGATGTATTCTGCAGTGCCTAGTGTAGGATATGCATAGGAAGTTTGTTGAATATTGGTACAATATGACAGCAAATTAGGCTCTTTACTTAAGTAATCACATTTGATTCTTACAGCCTTTACTCCCACTTATAGAGAAGCCCAAGGTCAGAAAGGTTAAATGATTTGCCCAAGGTTATACAATTAATGAATAGTTAAACCAGATTTGAACTCAGGTCTCTCGGACTCTAAAGCCTACACTTTTCAGCAGACTACACTGCCTCTCAAAGACAAGGGCCTTACCTATAGTAAATACCTTATGGTTTTCTTTTTGGTACTGAGTTGACAACAGATTTTTATGTTCCTTTTATCCTGATTTTTGTGATTGTCCACATATTTCTGATTCTCTCATTGTGCCCTGTAAGTGGCAGTTGTAGAAGGCAGCTCCCTTTAAATTACTATTGTCCTCCTTTAGGGTGCTGTGTGTTCTTTAGGTTTCTGTTGCCTACAAACATGAACCCCACAGAAAGAATGCATCATATACTTAACCATGTTCTTAAAAATCATTCAGTCACTTGGCCACAGACTGGGTAAACCATCATGCAACTAGTGTTTTTGGTATAAAAAGTAACTCTCTCCTTTTTTTCTCCCCCTTTAATTCTAGGCGTAGTACGAGAAGAGTTCGAGAATTGTGGTGGCAGGGATTGCCCCCTAGTGTTCGTGGGAAAGTTTGGAGTCTAGCTGTAGGAAATGAACTAAATATCACTCCTGGTTTGTATTCTATATTCAGTTACTCCCACACATACGAATAGCCATCTCCAGAGTTACAAAGCAGATTAGTAGATTGGCCATTTAAAAAGACATTACCATATATAATGTCATTTTAAGAGCATGCTTCATTCCTACTCCCTCTAAAACCTGGTATGATTTAATGAGTAAGTTATTACATAAATAAGATTTATGGGCTTTCCTTTAGTTGACAACCATCAGTAATATTATTGAGATCCAAATATCTTCACTGCAGGTAACTTCTGGGATTCTAGATAGCAGTGGATGTATAAGTATATAAAGTATATACAGGGAAAAATAAAATAGTCTAATTGTGGAAAGGTTTCCCGTCTATTCAGAAAAACATAAATATTGGTGGAAGGCCAGAAGTTTCTTTTCCTACATCTCTTTCAGATTTTTTTTATTTGAAAATTTCAAGTTTAAAAAATAGAAAAGTAAGACTCTCAAAGAACTGTTTTATTTTCTTATGCTTTTTAAAAACCTTAAAAGATAGAAGTAAAATGTAAAGTAGTTTTGATGCAGTAAAAAAAAGTTAGATAAAATCAAAATAATATGAGATAGAGGAAAATATAAAGTAGCTAATAATAAAAAGTGCTGACTAGGCCTGAGGGATAATAATGACAGAGCTAGACAGTGGCACCATAGGAAGACTCAGGAACTCTGGGATAATAATGTGTCTAGATTTTTGCTGTTACTTAAACAATGTTACTTACATACTGATTTTTTAAAAGTCAAGCAATAGTAAGGTACAAATTGTATGTTTCTTCCCACTCTTCTACCCAAACTCCTGCTTTTGATCCTACTATAAATACAGGTTAGCAGTTTCGTGTTTGTTCTTTCAGATTTTTTTTTATGCACATAAAAAAAAAGTGTGCATCAACATATGATAATGTTTAAGGCTTCTCTTTCTTTCCTTTTTCCCCCACAGAAAAGAATGTTGCCATAAGCTTATTCCATGGCTTATTTTTTTCACACTATAATCTGCCTTGAACATCCTTCCTTGTCACTACATACAAATGTACATTATGCATACTGTAGCTGCACTGTATTCCACAGTTTGGCTGTACTATAATTTATTTAATCATTTTCTTAGTGATAGCCAAATCAATGATATATATGTTAAAAGAACATCAGGGTACTGTTTTTTACCTCTCAAAAGTGATTAAAATAAATGAGAATTACCCACATAGGGTCTGACTGATAATAATATAGAAATATTTATCAAAGGCCTCAAAAAATAATCTTTGACCTATTTATTCTAGTTCTAAGAATAAGAAAATTATCAGGATTGGGTACAAAAGCTTTTTTACAAGGATGCCCATTGTAGCAAATCAGCATTATATATATAACTGGACAGAATTATAACAAAAATCTAAATATTTATCTTTAGTCTTAAAAGTGATGCCAACTTTGAATGGCATGATTATGATTTTTTTTTAAAGATTTACTTAAGAGAGTGAGAAAGTGAGAGAGCATGAGCAGGGGGAGGGGCAGAGGCAGAGGGAGAGGAAGATAAGCAGACTCCCTGCTGAGTGAGAAGCCCGATGTGGGGTTCAATCCCAGGACCCTGAGATTATGACCTGAGCCAAAATCAATAGACACTTAACTGACTGAGTCACCCGGGCACCCCTATGAATGATTTTTAACATTGATTTTCACAAGTATTCCATAACGAACATGTTACTTTAACCAGACTTTTTTTTTTTTTAATTTTAAAAATATAATTTAAAGGAAGAATTAAGTGGGGTACCTGGCTGGCTCAGTCAATAGAGCATGCGACTCTTGATCTTGGGATTGTAAGTTCAAGCCCCATATTGGGGGTAGGAGTTTACTTTATAAAAAAATAAATAAAGGAAGGAAGAATTAAGAATTTTTAATTTAACTTAGAAAAGGTTAGAGTGTACTTAACCTAACCGTTCCCTCCAAATAAAACAAAGGTTTGTTTTGCCCTCTGTGCTTGAAACTGATTAAAAGGAAATATTTTTACATTATAGTCAGAACTCTCAGATAAAATCCTTGACATTAAGGATTGTTGGACATATTTTAATTGTTTAAAGTCTTAGGAATCGGTTTTACATACAGATGAGGTGATAAAATATTGAGGGCTATTTGAAATTTGGTTTGTAGTTTTGTTGAAAACTTTGACTTTAGAATGTTAAGTGTCCTTATACCTTCTACATTAGAATATTGGTGAAGTTGGTATTAACCTTTTGTGATAGTGTAATCAAAAAGTTCTTTTTCAAGCTCAAAATTTATAAAGTTGGTAACATAACTAGGTCATTTACTTTGAAAGTAATTTTATATTTTCTCCACTAACCACTTCTATATTCAGGAATGGACTAGGTGATCATTCTTTTTTATTAGTGGTAGGAAGGAAGCTAAATTTCCAATTGAAGTAAATTTGCTTTTTTTTAAGATTTTATTTCTTTTCAAGAGAGAGAAAGTGAATGGGAGGAGGGAAAGAGGGGGAGGCAGAGAAACTCAAGCAGGCTCCACACTGAGCATGGAACCCAATGCAGGGCTTGATCTCACAACCCTGAGTGAGATCATGACCTGAGCCAAATTCAAGAGCAACTAACTGAGCCACCCAGGCACCCTGAAGTAAATTTACTTTTGATAACTTTGTTTCCTTTTAATGACTCTTAACAGTTTTTTACTTTTTACCTATTTATTTTAATCATGAAATTTATAACCGTTAGAGAATAGTAGAACAAGGGTTAGTAGAGTAAGAATAGAATAGTAGAATAGAGAATAAGAACAAGGGTTCTAAAGTCAGTCATATGTGATTCAAATCTTGGTTCCACTATGCATTAGGTTTGTGACCTTGGGCAAATTACTTAACATCTAAGAGAATTAGTTTTCTTCATCTGTAAATGGAGTTAGATTACTAGCTATCTCAAAGGATTGCTCTAACAGTTATTTGTGGTAATATAAAACCATAGTGAAAGTGAAATTTGCGAAGAGTATGTACAATATTATCATTGTCAGAAAATGAGAAAGTGAAACATACACTGATCTCAAAGAGTTCTCAATTCATGTCCAAGATACATCTTTAAATCTGCTTCAAGTTCTACATTTGTAGATTCAGAATAACATAAATGAGACATGTGGGGTCAGGAATGGAATTGAACTGAGGTGCAGGTCTTCTTATTGTAGACAAGCACTGTAAATCGTCCCTGCAGAGATGTCCTTTGATGTTTTAAAATGCATTACCATATTTTTATTATTAGATCAATTTTGTGACTCCCAAAGGTGAGGATTTATTCAGTGAGCCCTTCTTCTTCCAGGACAGCTTTAAAATATGAGTAGAATAGTGAAACTGGATGTGGCTTGTTATCAGTTTGAAATCAGAAATTGTGAACTTCAGTTTGGTACCTGATAACTGCAAAAAAATTGTATATCTAAATTAAAAAATTATATCTACCTCTTTTATCAAATTATTGGTGGACACAAATAATAGAAATTTTGACTTTTTTTAAAAAAAAAGTTCTTTCTAAACCATTAGTAGTAATGAAAAATGAACAGAAGGGAGAAGAGATCAGAATAGTAAGAGTCTGTTTGCAATATATCTAGTCAGCTTTTTTATAAAGATCTGATTCTTGGCAATATAAGAATACTTATTATGGTACAGTCATACATTGGAATACTGTGCAGTTGTTTAAAAAAAAAAAACTAAAGCAGATTTATTTTCCTAATAAAGGGTAGTTTCCAATATAATAAAGCAAGATGCAGGTCAGTACTGTAATATGTGGCCACACTTTTTTTTTTTTTACGGGGAAGATAGATCTGTATATACTTGTGTCTGCATGTTTTCATCTTTAGATTTCTGCGTAGTTACATCTGAGGGAAGGAAATTTATTTTTCATTTTATACTGTTTTATACTATTTGAATTTTTTAAAAATCGTATTTGTTGTATTGCCTTTAAACTTTTTAAAAAAGATTAATGGAAGCAAAAATGTTCTTGGCATTTTAGGCAATATATAAATGTTGGTGTTTGGTAAGAAATATTTTTTGCTGTTCATCTGTCATTGAAATGTTCTGGGTTTTTTTTGTAATTTAGAGTATCAGTAATGGTTAGTTAGAAAGTAAAGGCGATTAAAGTCTGAGAATTGAGAAGAAAGTTGTTTCTTCTGTTCTTGAAGTTGTATCGAGATCCTGCATATAGATGCATAAAGTGGTAGTCTCAAAGTGATGGGGCCCTTAAAATAAAAAGATACGAGTAGAGGTTTTTTAATGCAGGCCCTCTGACCAAATCTGAAGTTTAGGTAGTTTTAGATAGCAGTATCATAATGGAGAAAGAAACCAGTTTCAAAAGAGAAGGAAAATAAGCACTGGCATTTATTGAGGGTCTATAAGTTGTCAGGAGCTTTATGAAAATTATCTTGTTTAATCATTAGTATTCCCATGAGTAGGTATTAATTTACAAATGAAGAGAGCCAAGTTCCAGAGTAACCATGTAACTTTCTTAAAGTCCCAAATACTAAAAATCTGGTATTTGAATCTAGGTCTGACTGACTGCAAAAATCATTTTTCTGCTATTCCACAATGGTACTCCTTTTGAAAAAGCATCTCTTCCTGCCTCATACGTACATTCTCTGTTGTAGCTATTTGGATGACCACTGTACAATATTTTTATTTTCTATCTTTCCAGTTGTGGTAATAGTTTTGGTAGAATCAAGTTCTTCAGTTTGCCACATTTTTGATGCCTGCTATTTTACATAAAGGGAGGCCTGAGCTGTAATAGGACTTTTCTCTATTTTTAAAAGTAAAAGTTAAATCAGAATTCATTTCCCCCCATATATCCAGTCTGTTAGCTAGAAGGTATATTCTGTAGATTGTTCAGATCTCTGCAATTGGGCTTCTGCCCCCTCCCCCCTCAGATGTTGCTCCCACCAAGATCACCCATGACCTTTGTGCTATAAATTCCAATGGGCTCTTTTCAGATTTTGTCTTGCTATATGATACTGGGTAGTTGATCACTTCCTTCTTTGTGGCTTACATCTGAGTGCTTTCAGGATTTTGCATTTATTATTTCATTTAATACTTAAAGCCCCAGGATGTAAGTACTAGTACTGTCTCCACTTTATGAATGAGAAAACTGAGGTTAGAAGAGGTTAAGAAACTTGTCCAGTGTGACACAGCAACTCCCTATCCTATGTATACTTAGTGAAATGCTCTTTTTCTTTGGTTTCTAGGACAACTGGTTCTCTTTTATTTCTTTGCATTTCTTATTCTTCGGATGTGCCTCTTCCTGTGTCTACCCTTTAAATATTTGTCTTTCCTGGAAATCCGTATTTCTCATTTCTTCTTGCCATGAATAATCTCCCTGAACACACTTGTGAATGGTTTTAATCATCTATACTGATGGCTCCCAAACTCTTTCTCCAGTGTGCATGCACCGCCTTAAGATCCAGTTTGTCTGAAACAGAACTTACCACCTTCCTCCTTCCCACAAATCACAAATTTGCTTCTTCTTCTGTGTTCATTCTCTCAGTGGCATTATTATCTACCCCAGCTACCCCAGCCAGAAACCTGGGAGTCCTAATGAGTCTGCCTTCTTCCCCTTACTCTCTTTCAACAAGTTTTGCTTTTTCTACTTTCTGAGTATCTCTTGTGTTCATTTCTTCTCTCCAGCTGCACTGTCACTGCTCAAGTTCAAGCCTCATCGTCTTTTGCTTGGGCTATTATAATAAAACTCTAACTTCCCTTCAGCAAAACTTCAGCTTCAACCTACCCACAACATTACTGCTGGCGTAATGGACACAGATCAGAGTGTGCTATACCCTTGTACCTCTGGATAAAATCTAACCCCCTTAGCATGCCATTCAGGTCCTGTCCTGTCAGCAACTAGTGCTTGCCTCTGTCATCCAACCTTATCATCTCCTCTTCCTCCCTCACCCCTTATAATCTAAGAGTCCTGAAATCACTTGTAATTCATGCAAATAAGTCATCTCTTTTTTCTCTTGGTGACTTTGCCCATGACGAGAATTCTTAGAATGCCTTCTTCCACCTTGTTCACTTATAAAACTTGTATTTATTCGTTATGGGACAGCTCAGTCATCACCTCCTCTAAGAAGTTTTCCTTTATCCCCCACCTGAGTTAGGAAACTCTCCAAGTGATCCCATGGTTCCATGTATATATTTCTCATGGCATTTAACTCTCAAAGCTGCCTTGTTCCATGTGTGGCCCCAGGTTTACAAATGAACCTTTTCCATAGCCAGGAAATAAAAGAGGAAAAGTTAAAATATATGAATCTATTTTTCCTACTATTTATTAATTTTTATTTTGTTTTCCCCTAGAACTTTATGAAATCTTCCTCTCAAGAGCAAAAGAACGGTGGAAAAGCTTCAGTGAAACAAGTTCAGAGAATGATACCGAAGGTGTGATTTATTTATTTATTTTTTTTTAATAAAAATTTCTGGGTGAGAATCCAGTCAGTGAAGATACTAGTGTGATTTTTATCATGTGTCAGGAACTGTAGTAATTGCTTTACAACAGTATCTCCTTTAATGTTAATAACCCTTTAAGTAGGTGGTATTATCCTGAATGGTGTAAGAGGAGACAGGGGCTCAAAGTAGTTAACTTGTAAGCAGTGAAGCTGTGATGTAAACCCAGGTTTTTGGACCTCGGAACCCAAGATTTATTCACAACAGTAAGACTAATAATTAAAAAATGAAGTATTTTTAAGCCAACTTTTAACTTAAAGATAGGTGGTCTTCTCTCCTCACTTAGGACCTATCTCCTTACTCACTGACTTTAACTCATTCCCTAATACATTATTTATAATTCTTACCATGCCTTAGCCTTTGTTCATTTAATTAACTCATAGACCTCATCTTTCCCTCCACTCAGTTTTTTTTCCTAATCATTTTGGAGAAGATAGGAACACTTTTTTCCTGTTATCATTATTTATTAAATATAGGTAAATTTATTCAGCCATCTCTTGTTTTTGAATAATGGAGAGCTATTTGTCTGCCACTTTTCTTTCTATATTTGTTCTACTTCATAGATAGCAAACATTCGTCTCTTGCCAGTAAGTAAAACTCTAAAAATGAACATGGTTTAGAATAGAGAAGTGGTATATATGGCAGAGTGGTTTTCTATGAGTATGTAAACAACTCTATTAAATTCCTTGAATATATATTTCTATTTTAGAAGAGTGAACAGTAAGGTGGGGAAAATTGACTAAACAAGGTCAGAGAGAAGATTTGATTT
Organism: Mirounga angustirostris; assembly: GCF_029215605.1. Taxonomy (NCBI): domain Eukaryota; kingdom Metazoa; phylum Chordata; class Mammalia; order Carnivora; family Phocidae; genus Mirounga; species Mirounga angustirostris. The sequence continues at coordinate 122,566,288 of NW_026991714.1, forward strand.
TGAGAAGGGTTCATATAAGTGTCATCCTGAGACCTGTTAGCTGTCAGCTATTTGTGGGAAACTAAAAGTGCAGGGAAGGTGAAGATGTAAGAAGCTTCACAATGGAAAGGCCTTAGCTGATTCATAATTCTTTTTGAATTCATTTTATGAAGTATTGAAAGTGTAAGAATTAAAATAATAAGCATTTACTTCTGAGCCATTTTTGTCATGATTAAGTGGTAAAAGTTGCACTTTAGTGGAAATTAATTGCATGTAATGAAGAATTGTTCCAATTAGAAACAGTACTCCAGGGCGCCTGGGTGGCTCAGTTGGTTAAGCGACTGCCTTCAGCTCAGGTCATGATCCTGGAGTCCCTGGATCGAGTCCCACATCGGGCTCCTTGCTCGGCGGGGAGTCTGCTTCTCCCTCTGACCCTCCTCTCTCTCCTGCTCTCTGTCTCTCATTCTCTCTGTCTCAAATAAATAAATAAAATCTTTAAAAAAAAAAAAAAGAAAAAGAAACGGTACTCCGTCTAAATTACTCATTTTTTATTACCTATGTGTTTATAATTTGCAGTTGTCATTTAACTTTTTTCAAATACTACTTATGCCTCAATTCTACTCTTTTTTGGACATGTATGTTAGACCATTTATCAGTGTCCTACAAGTCTTTCGCTTAAAAAACAAATTTTTTCTTTCTGTGCCTCAGTTTAGATGATTTTTATTGACCTGTAATCAATTTTCACCTATCTTCTTTTTTCCAGTCTATTAGATCTGTCCAATGAGTCTTTAATTTCAGATATTATATTTTGTAATTCTAGAATGTCCACCTGGTATTTTTTGTAGATTCTTCTATTTCTCTGTGGAAATTCTTCATCTTTCCATTCCATACATTTCTCCCCGTCTTTTCCTCTATTTTCTTTAACATTTAACAGTTAATATTCTTGTTTGTTAATTCCAATACTGGGTCATCTTCAGGTCTGCTTCTGTTGGCTTGTTTTCCCCTTGATTATAAGTCATATTTTCCTGCTTCTTTGCATATCTTAAAATGTTTTACTCTATGTCAGTCACTGTATATAAGAAGAATATATAAACTGAAGTTGATGTTTCCCCTGAAGAGGAAGCATGCTGTTTTCTGTGAGGCAGTTGGATTATTACCTCAGTTCAATCAGTAACTGAGCTAGATTAGGCCAAGGTTTCAGCTTTAGATAAACTTAGTTCATCATGGGTTTCAAACATCTTGGTAGGAAGAACTGTCCTATTTTTATTATAGGCTTCTCCCTCTCCTGAGATACTCTCCCAAAGGCCTTGTAATTTTGGGTGATTTCCTTCTGCCTTTCCAGCCCAGCCTTCTGCACTACACTAACACTCGGCAGAAATCCCATAGGGGTAAACGAGTTATACATTCAGGTTCCTCCAGATTCTATCACATCAGTCATATTTGGCCATGAAAAAGCTCTTCTGGTTTCTCTTTTCCCAAGCAGAGTACTTTTGTCTATGGCACACTCAATCCCGAACTCATGCCCAGACTTGGCACATGCTTCCAGGAAGAAAAATGGCTCTTCTCTTTCTGGGATTTAAATCCTCTGGACCTGTCTATGTCCACAGCATTCTTATGCCTTTTTTATCCCCCCCACTTAATGCCTTTTTTAAAACCTTGTGCTATTTGAAACTTACTTGTTTTTTCCCAGTTGTTACTGTGGGAGTGATAGTCTGCTCTTACCTTGTATAAAAACTGGAAGTAGAAATCTTTTATATATCTTTCTGATAAATATATAAATATTTTTTTCATGAAAGAATTGCTCTAAGTTCCAGCAAAAGCTGTGTGGCATTTCTTTAAATTTCTTTATTATTCATCTTTTAACTTTCCTTAAGTAACATATCAATACTATGTGATCATTCTGTATGTACAAGATTGAACTGGGTATAGCCAAGTAATCATTTTAATTTTATCTACCTGACAAATGCAGGTGTGTCTGTTGCTGATCGGGAGGCCAGTCTGGAATTAATTAAGTTGGACATATCCCGTACATTTCCATCCCTTTACATCTTTCAGAAGGTGAGGGTTTCTAATCAGTTGTAACTACTTTTTAAATTTTTTTGTAATCCAAGGCAACAAATTCTCAAAAGCCTTTTTAAAAGGCAAAACCATAAAAATTAGAGACATTTATATAAAAGTGTGAAACTAGTAGGAAAATTCTAAAGGAATTTCTGTTACTTTGTTCCATTGACTGAATGCATTGCATTTAGCATAGCCCATAATATCTTTATTCATTAAGGTGAATTTCTTTGTCTTACTTTTTATTCTGTAAGATATTTGAACTTTAACATTTTTGATTGCTCAGTTGGTAAAATGTAAAGAACATTTTCCCAAATCTTAGTTTTCCAGAATTACTATTGAAATATGAAAAAATGGTTCATAAAAATGATTTTGTGCATAGGCTGTCATTAGTTGCTAATACTTTATGAGAAGTGATTACATTTTGTATGTACTTTATATTTCACACGTGGAATTTCTCTATTTAGATTGATAAAATGAAATAAAAATTTTTATCCATTAAGATTAAAATTATTAATAAACTTAATTTGATGTAGCTTGATGGTTTCCTTTTGCTAAAATTGTATTGTATGAAATGAAACAGTCTGTTTTCATCATAATCCTATTGTACCAAATCTAGAAATCTTTAAAATAGTACACAGACTGTATAACTTGCATCCATCAAGTGAGTTTATTTGGCTTTTTTTGTTTTTCAGGATTAAATATTTTTATTCTTTAGAGAACACATCTTACAGAGTGTATTTAGCATATTTCTGACAGTGATACAATATACTAACTAAAACTACTCACTTAGGAAATGCTGAAGTTTATTTAAAAATTACTTATTTGGGAATTAACTTACAGACACTTATTTGCATAGTTTGACATTTCATTTTTCTCTCCTAAGGGTGGCCCATATCATGATGTCTTACATAGTATCTTAGGGGCATATACGTGTTACAGACCTGATGTTGGTTATGTAAGTACTTGCTTCAATCTAGTTTTTGAATATAAACATTTTATCTATCTTATCAAAGTATCTTATGTTGTACTAGCTCCCAAATGTCTGTATCTCTCTGTCTTATTTTTCTCGGGCCTGTCAATTGACCCAGAGACGAATCTTCCCAGGGGCTTGCGAGACTGCCTGCCAGATTTCTGGGAGAGCTACTGGGGGCTTTATTATTCAGTTTGGAAACTTTTATTAATTGCCACTGCTGTTGGTGTGGTGCCTCCTCCCTATGCCTGTGCCTCTAGAGATAAACTCCTTATATTATGTTGGGTTTGGGGAAAGATAGGCACCTGTCCGTATAGAATAGAGGAAGGGATTTGCTCCTTTTATAAATTTTCAACCAATCCTTTGGTTGGAACTTTAGTCTTACCCCCAATTTCAGAGGGGCATAATAACTTCAGTTTCTGAGCCTTCCAGATTTGTGGTAGAATTAGTTTGCTACTTATTGCTTCCTCTGCAGATATCTTAGTTTCAACATTCTCCATTTAGTTACAATTTCTAGAATGCTAGTGACATTTTTATTTACTGTTTATATTATTTTCCATTCTCTTTGTCCTCCTAGGCTAATATTTATTTTTTTCTTTAACGTCATTTTAGTTGGATTTGGGAGGGATCAAAGAAAAATGTGAGTGTTCAGTTTGCCATGTTTAATTGGAAGTCATAAAACCTCATCTTCTCACCTTTGTCTTTTTTTTTTATTTTATTTATTTATTAGAGAGAGTGAGCGAGAGAGAGAGTGCGCAAAAGCAGGGGGGAGGGGCAGAGGGGGAAGCTCCCGGTGAGCAGGGAGCCCAATGTGGGACTCAATCCCAGGACCCTGGGATCATGACCTGAGCCAAAGGCAGATACTTAATAACTGAGCCACCCAGCCATCCCCAAAATAAAATCTTTAAAAAATGTGAACATTACATAATGTTTTTACTATTCTATGACAATACATGAGCAAGAAAGTTTAGACTCTTCATTCAGATTTCACTTTCTCCATAAGGACTACTTGGACCATCTTCTTTAATATAAAATATAATATAATATGTAATATAAAACTTGCCCCATTCCCAAACTTGGCACTTCCCCCCTTTATTTGTCCTGTAGCAGTTATCACCTTTTAATGTAACATGATTTATTTGTTTGTTGTTTATACAAAGGTCATGATCCCAGAGTCCTGGGATCAAATCGCTGCATCAGGCTCCTTGCTCAGCTGGGAGCCTGCTTCTCTCCCTCTGCCTGCCATTCCCCCTGCTGGTTCTCTCTCTCTCTCTCCCTGGTAAATGAATAAATAAAAGTATTTTTTAAGAGAAGGTTTTATTTTTAAGTAATCTTAAAATTACCCAGTATGGGGCTCAGATTTACAACCCTGAGATCAGGAGTCGCATGCTCTACCAACCGAGCCAGCCAGGTGCCCCTATAATGTTCACATTTTTAAGTTGACATTTAAATTTCTTTCATCATGAGTTTATAAAGGATTTAATTTTTAGCACTTGCTAAGTATTATTTTAAAATAAAACTCGTATCTTTTTAAAAAAGTGTAGCCAATGGAATTTAAACAGTATAATGATTTTATATATCTCATCCATTTAAAGAAAAATGTATGAGATATGTAGCTGTCAAATAACTATGTTGTACACCTGAAACTAATATATGTCAAGTATACTTTAATTTAAAAAAAATTTTTTTCGCCTGGGTGGCTTAGTCGTTAAGCATCTGCCTTCGGCTCAGGTCATGGTCCCAGGGTCCTGGGATTTGGCCCGCATTGGATTCCCTGCTCGGCAGGAAGCCTGCTTCTCCCTCTCCCACTCCCCCTGCTTGTGTCCCCTCTCTGCTGTGTCTCTCTCCATCAAATAAATAAAATCTTAAATATATATATATATATATATATATAAACAAGCCCTACATTAATATTTTACAAATTATGCAGATTAGCTCTTTGAATTCATGTAAAAGGACCACAATATAACCTGACAATGCCAAACCTTTGTGGCAAACCAGTCAGCCAAATCAGATTTATTTTATAAGATAAGAGAATAGTATAAACTATGTTGGAATATATATTTCATATTATTTGACAAAAGAGGTTTTTAATTACATTAATGAATAACACATGCTGAATCTATCAGTAAATCACACAAAAGTTTTATTTCTGGAATTTATTCAGTATATCTTGAAAAAAATTGGTAATAGTTCATATTCCAGTTGTGAACCAGCTTAAAAGAACCAAGGGCACCAATCTATATTACTATTTTCTTTATTTGTTCTCCTTGGGACTCTCCCTCAGTGGCTGTGCATTCTTTGATAGAAGGTGGTATGGAAGAGGTGAGGTCACCAAATGAAAGCTGTTACTACTCATCTCTGTTCTACATATAATGAAATTCAGTCCTGTTTCTATTCACCTGTGACAGGAAGCCATGAGCTTTCTCCAAACGGTATTTCGAATTATCCTTTTGTTTCACATTTCGTGCTTCAGAGCAGTTCACCGTCATAAATTATAGGATGAGTGAGGACTGTGACTTTCACTTGCTACTGTGAATGTAGTGACATTCTTAGGCAAACCATGTGTAGAAAGCAAACGTGTAAATGGAGGATCTGGGAATGGATTCCCTTAAAATAATCCATGATGGTGTACCGTGGACTCTCTGGAAAGTATTCTTTATGTGTTTCCAGGGCGCCCTCTTCCCAGTTTAAGACCACGGCTGTCTAGATTGTTGAATTGTATTCTTTTTCTGCTGTGAGGAAATGGTTGTAAGTTCCTTCTGAGTAGAATAAAACTCTAGAATCTTGAGTATCAGCTGTCTGTAGGTCCTCTAACACAAGCTTTCTCCTTTGCAGCAAGGGAGTAGGTAGTTATTATTTTGCCTGGACTGTGTCTACTGTAAACTGGGGTGGGGCTGGAAGGTCGGTATATCATAATCATAAAAGTGGAAGTGAGAAGACACATTTCCCAGTATCTCAGGGGGAGTCAAACTGTAGACCAGGATTCAGATATTACTGTAAGAACTTTGTGAGCTTTGTAACTTTTCCACATTGATTTTTCATTATAGCTCTCCATTTATCTATAGTGATTATCAGCAAAACTAAAACAAGAAAGATCCGTGTGCATGTGTGCAAGGGGAATAAAGAATGGGGAATCTGAGTAGATGACCTCCTCCTATGACCTAGGCAGGCATAAGGGAAGGAAGAAAGACTTCAAGAAACAGAAAGGTGGTGGGTTACACAGGTACTTCAATGGGTGAAGTTTTACTACTTCTTTTTTTTTTTTTTTTTTTTAAGATTTTATTTATTTATTTGACAGAGACAGAGACAGCGAGAGCAGGAACACAAGCAGGGGGAGAGGGAGAGGGAGAAGCAGGCTTCCCGCTGAGCCGGGAGCCCAATGTGGGGCTCGATCCCAGGACCCTGGGATCATGACCTGAGCCGAAGGCAGTCGCTTAACCAACTGAGCCACCCAGGCACCCCAAGCCTGTAACACTTTTGATACTTTTACAGTAGTTTCCTGACCATTTCCTCATGATTAGATTAAGGTTATACATTTTTCATAGAAATATTACATAAATGATGTGCTCATTTTGGTACATCACATCACAAGTTGATAAAACATTCAGAATATTCAGAAAAATTGGACTTTGAAGATACTTAAGAAATAACTTTATTGATAAATCTGAGTGAGCTTCAAATAGCTCTGTGATTTCATGCATCACCAAATAAAAATTCTGGGAAAGCATTGTCTTTAATAGGCAACATTTTCCTTTTTTAGTGTTATGTAAAGTAGTGTTTCTTAAACAGCATCTTAGATTCAATTAAATATATTAATTCCTTTATTCGCTACCTGTCTGTTAGAGACACCTAACAGTTTGCCCCTTGCATCTATCCCACAAATTTTGTGGCATTAAGAATATAATTGTGAACAAACAGACATGGTCTTGTCTCTGTACTGTTTTAGTTTCCTATTATTGCCATAACAAATTGCCACAAACTTAGTGGCTTTGAACAATACCAATTTATTATCTGGCAGCTCTGGAGATGAGAAGTCTGAAAGTCAAGGTATTAGCAGGGTTGTTTTCCTTCTGGAGGCTCTAGGGAAGAATCCATTTCCTTGCCTTTTCAAGCTTCTAGAAGCCGCCTACATTCCTTGGCTCTTGACCCCCTATCTCTATCTACAAAGCCAGTCGTGTAGCATCCTCATATCTCTCTGTGACTCTCCTACCTCCCCATTTCCCTCTTTCATTTATAAGGACCCTCATGATGATTACATTGGGCCCACCCACATAATCGAGGATAATCTTACCCTCACAGAATCCTTAATTTAATCACATCTGCAAAGTCCCTTTTGCCTTGTAAGATAACACTTTCACAGGTTCCAGGGATTAGGATGTGGATATCTTCCTGGGTATGTTATTCTGCCTGCCACAGGCTCTATCCTCATGGAATTTATACTCTGAAAAATCAAATAGGGGATTACTGTAGATTTTGTAAAGAGCACTCAGAAGAAGCCAGAGAGGTAGGAGGAGAACAAAGAAATACTGGATCACAGAAGCAAAGGGAATTCTAAGAGGGTAGAAAAGTGCCCATTGGGTTTTACGAGTTACTGGTTATCCTGGCAAGAGGAATTTCAAGATCGGCTAGTAATGGAGTGGGAATCCAAACTGACGTGTGCTGAAAATTTCAAAGGGAGCTGAGAATTCTATAGTCTGAATGCTCTTTTAGAGTGAAAAACAGTAATTAGAAGACCAAACTAATCTGATCTAAAATAGTGATTGTAGGCAAACCTTCAAAACATTTGGCTGGGAAAAAGAGACAGTGGTTTCATTGTAAATACCGTTAGTGTTGTTTTTGGGTAAGTGTATTATGCAAATCTCTACCAGAAGTAAGTGCCTGATGAAGTTTCTTTAAAGAATGAGCAGCAGTTCCATATCACTTATCTGCTCAGAAATGTACAGCAGTTGTCCATAACTCACAAGCAAGCATCTGTGTAGCTGAGCTTTTTCCTCAAGGCTTTCTACTGTTTGTAACTGCATCCTGCTTAAGTTCTACCAGTATAAAGATTGTGCTCCAGGGCGCCTGGGTGGCTCAGTTGGTTAAGCGACTGCCTTCGGCTCAGGTCATGATCCTGGAGTCCCGGGATCGAGTCCCACATCGGGCTCCCTGCTCAGCAGGGAGTCTGCTTCTCCCTCTGGCCCTCCCCCTCTCATGTGCTCTCTCTCTCTCTCTCTCTCAAATAAATAAATAAAATCTTTAAAAAAAAAAAAAAGATTGTGCTCAAGCTGGGCTGGTCCTGTGTGTCTTTGCTCATATTCCTTTCTTTCTTGGGATGGTTTTTTCTTATTTCTTTGTCCTGCTTTTCCAGGAACCCAGCCTTCCTGTCCACCCTCTCACCACCTCTTCTGTCTTAGAACTTCAGCAGCACTTCTCATATATTTCTTTTATTCTTGGTTCCTCACTTTCTACCTCAGACAGAGGTGCTGTGACAATGAAGACAGTCACCGGATTTTCACTACCCTCTACTTTGAAAGACTTCAGATTGAGAGAAAATCAAAGCGAGATTAGTACACGGAGATAGGCTTTTGTAGCAAGTAAAAGCTGATACTTTCTTTTTTTCCAAAATTTTCCCTAATTCTTTTTAAACCATAGCACATGAACAAGAAATTTAGGATTAGGGAGATTTCATAGTTATTGGCAGGTCCTCTGTATTTACTTTCATTGACAAATAAAAAGAAAACTTGATTAATTCTACTTTAATATCACCTTATAATTTTTAAGCAATACAATAATATAAACTGTTCAGAATTATTATTGTAAGCACATTTTGATTAATTTCTTTTCTCTTTGAAGGTCCAAGGGATGTCCTTCATAGCAGCAGTTCTCATTCTCAATTTGGAAGAGGCAGATGCCTTCATTGCATTTGCAAACCTCCTCAATAAGCCTTGCCAGTTGGCCTTTTTTCGTGTGGATCACAGCATGGTATGAACATTTGGAAGGAATCATGTTTTCCTTTGACTGTCAGTTTCTATAGTCTGAATGCTCTTTTAGAGTGAAAAACAGTAATTAGAAGACCAAACTAATCTGATCTAAAATAAGTTTTTCATTGAACTATAGTTTTACAAATGCTTGATAAAAAGACTCAGAAGTGCTAAGCAAGATTTTCTTTTAATTTATTAAGGATTTAATTTCTCTATTTCTAAAGTATACTTTTTAATAACTTTATTGATATTTCTATCTTTAGATGTTGAAATATTTTGCAACATTTGAAGTATTTTTTGAAGAAAATCTCTCCAAACTATTTCTTCATTTCAAATCTTACAGTCTTACACCAGACATATACTTGATAGACTGGTAAGTCATCACATAAATAAAATACAATTAAAAGAAAAGTATAACTTCTTGGGTATTTTAGGAACTAGAGTAAATCTCATGCACATGATTATACATATAAAAACTCCTTCCCTTACAAAGAGAGAAACGCTGACATTTTTGTGGGGAGGCATTTGATTAAGAACATGGACTCTGGGCTAAAATCAGAATCCCTCAGTTTGTGTTTTAGTTTCTTATCTATAAAATGGGAGTAGTATCTGTATCTTGGGTTGTAGTGAGAGTGTTTTACTTGATTTATCTCCTTCAGTGCCTGCATGCCACGCTCTCAGAGGAGAGAGCCATTTCTTTATCATTCTTAACACTCAAGAGCTTATGATAGTTATGATAGTGTTTCTTTTTTTTTCTTTCTTTTTTTTTTTTTTAACTGAAGGCTTTGTTTTTTTCAAGGCTTTATCGTGCTTTTTGACAGAGGAGTGATGCCTTATTTAGGTGCTAGTGTCTTTTTTTCAACATTGCAATTACAACTCTTCCTTGCCGAGGAGTCTTGTGAGCCATCACCAGTTGATTATAGAATGGTGGGGTGGTGAATTTTGCCAAAGGGATGGAGCAATTATCTTAAGATAGGTTGTTAAGAGTACATATGAAACATTCAAACCTTAAATCCCATTCATCAATTCAGTGGATTTCATGAAAATGATACTAAGTTTTCATATATAATTAATGGCCTTGATCATATATGCTATATTATATTCCCAGTTGTTTGGGGCTTCTTTTATTTAAGCTTTTTAAAAAACTTAGTTATATTTCAGTGTGTTCTTTTTTCCCCCCAGTGCAAAAAAGGTGGTTTTATTAAAGCGTGGGGACAAGACCCAAGGGCAGAAAGAGCTGCCTCAGTGTATATTCTTTTCTATTTCCACTAGGAACATTAAGAGTTCTTCTGGGAAGGCCCCAAGATAATGGGGAGAAGAAAGGTTTTATGTTATGAGACCCAGAAGCCCAAGGTCAAATACTAAATCTGTAGAGAAAGGGGGAAAATACTCAATTGTCAGTCTGAGGAGTGTGAATGTAAGGCAAACCAGTATCACAGTTGGTAATAGGGAGCAGAATGTAACTAATAATACTGTGCACGTCCTAGGCACTGCTGGTACCTGCTGTCATTTTGAGCAATGAATTACTATTCTCTGTACTACCAGGGGTGTGCTTTTATTATGCAATTAAATACGTGTTTATAATTGAAGAAATAGACATGGATTTTTGTTTCACTGCCTTTGTTGAACTTACTACATACAAATCCCAGGATCAATCATGCAAGAAAAAAGAGGAATGAATAAGTGGCAGTGCTAAAGGCTAGGGGTAGGGAGGAGGGGGGCAAAGAGCCCTTAGTTCCCTTCCTCAAGTTTCATCAGCACTACCTCAAATAAACACGGTCTTTGTAAAGAAAAATGTGTACTTTGGAAGCACCTGGCTCAATCAGCAACTCTTGACCTCAGGGTTGTAAGCTTGAACCCCACATTGGGTGTAGAAATTACTTAAAAAAAAAAAAAAAAAAAAGGTGTGCTTTGCCAAGGCAGCTTCAAGAGAAGTTCTTTAGCACCCACTGGCCCTGTTTCCCCAACCAGAATGCCGCCCTGAAGCACCACTGGATAAAGAATGACATGATCAGACATTGTCAGAAAAGATGGGAAAAACCATTTTGGTGATTCTGTTGGAGCTCTACATGCTCCAAAAGAAGTAGTAAGTAAAGTTTGGTAAAGGGGAAAAAAACAGTAGATGTTTGTGGTAGGAGAAAAGAGAGAAGTCAGATTATGATTTTGTATTTAGGTTACTAAAAGATGATACTTGGATTCCTCATACAATAAGTAACTTTTATTGAGCCTTTCTTATGTGCCAGGCACTGTTCTGAATACATGTGTTCCTTTAATTTTCAAAACAATCCTGAGAGGTAGGTAATATTATTCTTTGTTTGCTAATGAGGAAACGGAGGCACAGCAAGGGTGGAGATCTTGCTCAAGGTAACATCACTAATGTCAGACTCAGACATTCTGGTTTCAGAGCCCATCCCCTTAACCACTAGGTGTTTTTGCCACTCTGATTTGTATTAGGACATGTCTCTGTGGAAGGTTGTAAATTACTTTTACTTACTTTCCTACTATTCAAATTCTTTGAAAGAAGGAGCCGTATTTTATTTATCTTTTTATCCCTAATTAAGCACTGTTCTTTTTATAGAGAGATGATTAATAAGTGAATGAATAAATGAATGAAAAATTTCAATGACTATTTTCTCCCTAATTTTAGGATCTTCACACTATATAGCAAATCACTACCACTTGATCTGGCCTGTCGAGTCTGGGATGTATTTTGCAGAGATGGGGAGGAATTTTTATTTAGGACTGGATTAGGAATCCTCCGATTATATGAAGATATTCTCCTACAAATGGACTTTATTCATATAGCACAGTTTCTAACTAAATTGCCAGAAGATATCACATCAGAAAAGCTGTTCAGCTGTATTGCAGCCATTCAGATGCAGAATAGCACCAAAAAATGGACTCAGGTAGAGTGACCTTTTCCTACTTCTTCTAATGGATGTGTTAAAACAATCAGTTGGCTTCTTATAAAAAAATTTATTTCTCAAATGTTAGTGCTTAATTAAAAAACAGCAAAAAATAATTTTTGACTTTGAAAAGGCAAGAGTTTAAAGCAGATTGCTGCTCTTTCACCTATCCAAACCTATGGTTTTATTTTTATGTAAGTCCAGTACCTTTGGCTTGTTTTTTTCGTTCTTTTTTTTACTTTGGTATTTCAAATAGACAACAGTTGTATCAGTCACATACTGGATGGCTCAGTTGGTTAGACATCCGACTGGGTGGGTGGCTCAGTTGGTTAAACGTCCAACTCTTGGTCTCAGCTCAGGTCTTGATCTCAGGGTCATGAGTTCAGGCCCCATGCTGGGTTCCACGCTAGGCATGGAGCCTACTTAAACAAAAACAAAAACCACCTACCTTATGCTAAATATTTGCAATAGAATATAATGTATGATCCTGGCTTTTTAGATGCTTAGTCCTGTTAGGGAAGCAAACATTGGCAGTCTAAGTTAAGTGCCATAAAAGCATTATCACTTGCTGCTTGAATGATAGACCGTAGGCATCATAAGCTCACAGTTTTATTGCTTATGAAAGTGAAATGTAAGAATATGGATCCAGAAAATGTTCTGTTACCAAATAGTAATTTCAGAATATTTGGCCAGTGATGAAAACTGAAATCTAATTATATACCATAAAATTGGGCTGAAACGAACAAGAGGATTTAAGAATAGCAGTCTTCCAGAGGACTTCCAGAGGAGTTAAATATACTAAAGCTTTTTCATATTAATAAACTATAGTTACTTCAATCTCTTTAATCTATGTGGTAGTTAATTTTGAGGATTAATCTTTCCTTTATATAATTTCCAGGTCTTTGCATCTGTAATGAAGGATATTAAAGAAGGAGACAAGAATAATAGTCCTGCTCTGAAAAGCTAATCTTCAAAATTAACAGACTAATTGAAACATAAATAATGTTGTTTTGATAAAAGTTTTTCGTTTCCTATGTAAAAAGCATGGAAGAAAATGTTGGCGAAATCTAAAAGAATCAAGACATGGGAAACTGCTGATTTTGAATTCCATGGCTGAAGTAAATGAAATGAGTAACCGATTGACAGTATTAAAAAAAAGTATTTTGCAGGGAGAGCCATTTTACAAAGGGAAAAGTTTAAATGGCTAGTTCATACTCCATAATTTGGAGTGGAACAGTTTAATGCAATAAACTTTTTTAACAGCTTTGGAGATTATTCAAATTTTTACATCTTTTCTTTTTTAACAATTAACATAAAAGCACTTTGGAGGTCAGAGCAGGATTGTTAACTTTAACTTCCAAAATACTTTTTGAAGTAAACACCTTAATACAAATATTATCTCCAGTTCCAACCTTTTGAAGATACTAGAGACCAAGAGAAAGCAACTTTGATTGTAAATGATTTAAGTCACTGAAGTTGTTGCCTTCATTCACAGGTTGGGGCAAATTTGGGAACTGGAAACACTGGTGGGAGCTTGTTTCACATTTATTTAGGTGTTTTTCTACAGTATCATGTCTGTTTGTTTTTGAAGGAAAATTGTTTCTTAAGTAATTCCTATCACTCAAAGAATTGTAGCCTTTCTGTTTCTAGTCTGAGGAGTTATTCATCTAGTAATTTAAGGAAGCTAACTGGTAGAAGGAAAGTTCTTTGCACTTTAGTGGACTGAAGACTTGATTTTGGAAGTAAGTCCATATATATAAATGAGATTTTTCACTGGTAAGAGTAAAACATATGAATTCTGAGAGTTCTGAAATAGCATGCTACTTGGCAAGACTTTAAACTTTTTAGTTAAAATTCCTTCACTGTCTGTAGAAACAAAATTTAATTCTAGTTTTAAATTCGAAATCTTAATATGTAGCCAAGTCTATGACTTGTAAAACACTGTGCATAATTTTCTAATCAATGGAAATAAGTGTAAAAGAAAAAGATAAAATTAACTTTTTTCTAATGAGTCTAACTTTGATGGTATAGTGGATAAAGAAATTATTAATTATTGGTAAATCAATATGAAATTTATTATATGTTTAATCCTTGAACCTAAAATAAGTCACTTGAGTATTATAAGTGATATCTGTATAACGTGCTCTTTGGTTAATAATTAGATGTACAGTGTGCTTTTATGTTTGCAGTTTGGTTTAAAACAATACTTGAGCATACTATTTCTGTTAGTGGTATATAGTCTTCAAACTAACAAGCCTGACAACCTTGTTAGTTCAGTGACTGCCTCTTTAGGAGTATGGGACCAGATGGTGTCCATATATTTTTACCCCATGGGTCATTCTAGCCTAGGGACCACTAGTGGAACCGTCAGAAGTTAACTCCTATCTTAGGAGCTTACTTAGTGGAAACTGGTATTGTAATAAATATTGAGGGAGTACCCAGGGTCTTAATAGGTTTTAGAGTGACATTTTAACTCTGGTAACTACTTCCTTGATATTGGTGGCCCTGATCAGAGGGAATGTAATCCCTGGCAGTAATCTCACTGAAGTTATATTACCTGCTTAAATTTAATCTTACTTGTGAGTATTTGTTTCCTGAGTTTGACCTAAATTACTGTATTTCTTTTTCTCATTTTTATTATTGTACAGTTTCTTTACCTTTCAAGTATAAATGTGTATATAAAATGTAAATATACAAGGAATTCACTAAAAACCACTATTAATAATTACTGTGTAAATAAAACTTGTAAGCAGAGTAATTACTTGAAATGTGTCTTCATTACTTCGGGGATAACTGGTTTATTTAACAACATTTGGAGGAAAAAAAAGGAGTAATTTTTTTTCCCCCCAGTTTCTCTTCCAAGGGGTATTCTAGTCCTTCAGCCTCTTGAGACTCTCAATACTGGCAGCTCAAATATTATCCTGTATCTTCCTTTGAACCTCCTATACAGGCAGTATAGGGTTATTCAACATGGTCAGTGTATGACAGGGGTTTTTTGGTTAAAGTATATTTTCAATTAAAAAATAAGTTTTCCTAAAATCTTCAAGATTATGTGAAATTTAATATGTATAACATGTTTCATTAGTCTGTTTTATATAAGTGTATATATATAATTTCCTCATTGTCCTTTCAGCCCAGGTGTACATTGTATTATTTAAGTGCTACTTAGAAGATCCAAGTAACTAGCGTAGTTTTCTAAAAGTCATAGAACATAATCATAATTTTTGCTGATTTATTTTGTAGTGATGATCTTAATATGATGTTATTTGTTTGGGTATATTTGTTTGGTTTTACAAAAGCTAGGTAGCATTTGCAAAAGGGCATTGAGATTTTCAAGCCTCTGACTTCAGGATAATAGCTTCCATTGTAGCTTAGGAATTGATGCTATTTTCATCTAGAGCAGTCAATGTTTTAGAGTCTATACTATTGGAGGGTATAATTCTAAAGCATATAATCATGGAATAATTTATATTCATAATGCAATATGGTTTGATTTTTCTTATTTTTGATTGGATAAAACTATTTTATATTCCATGAGCATATTCAGACAGCAGAGATGGGTGTAAAAGAGGCAAAGAAGCCATGTGACAAAATAGTATTGGGAAATCAACTTTTAATTTGCCATGACTAGTCGACATAAACAGTGTCAGAAAACAAAATCTTACCTCTGGGGAAAAGTGATTTTTGTATCAAATTTGTATTATTTTGATGTTGTCAAAGCAGCGTCCAAAATATGAATTCCCAAATGTAGTAAAACTTCATTAGAACTGCACTGCTTCACAACATGTGAAAACAAAAATTAAAATAGAAGATTTTAGGGAAACTAGTGACTTCAGAGAGAGAAGAAAACCTGGCCCTTTAAAAATATTGTTTGTTTACTAACAGTGTAATTGCAGTAGAAGTGAATTACTTGGTACTTTGAATGAAAGTAGGAACGTTTGCTAAGCCCTGCTAAACACTGCCTCTCTTAATATTTTGATAGGCTAAATAAAATTGCAAGACTTAAGAAGTTAGCAAAATTGCTTTTCTTTCCAAACATTCTACCACTCATATTTATCTTCCCTCAGTTCCAATTAGTAAGGTTTTACTGTTTTCATTTCATTCTGTGGGTTGGGTTTATTTTCTAATAAATACCAGAAAGAAGTTTTGACTTTTAAAAAAATTGCATTACAAAGTGTTTTATTTGTTGAACATTTACATAAACAATGCTTTCATGATTTTATTTGAAAATGACTTTTGTACTATTGCATTGTATTTGGAAAATCATTTTTATAATAAAAATGTAAATGTAAGCTAACACAGATTTGAAAAAGTATATAAAATTGACAACAGTATTGTATATATGTTCTCATTTTTCATCTTCAGGCAGAATACTATACATAATGGTATTATAAAAGCAGAAAGTGAAGCTTCACTTTCCCCGTTCTTTGCAATATTGATAATCAATATTGTAAGTAAATGATGTATTTTGATTATTACATAAATCCCAAGGCTTTTAATTTTAGCATCTATATTAAGAAACTTTGAAAGGGAAGTATTGACTTGATTAAAACCTTGTAGATTATATGTAGGGTGCCTGTGTTTGGACTTTGAAAGTGAGGAGAAAAATTGGAAAGTGTTTGAATGATAGGGTTTGTTCTATTCTTAAAGTAAACCAAGTGATTTTTAAATAAATTTTAGTGTAGAAAGGGAATTTCTCATTACTTTGTTGTAATGTTTCTTCTGATTTAATTTTTAAGGCCATTTATGTGAGCCCTTGAAAAGTAAACAGTTCTTATCAAATTTTTAATTAGACTACATGTTTTAGTCTTTTTTTTTTTAAGATTTTATTTATTTATATGAGAGAGAGCAAGTATAAGCAGTGGGGAGGGGTAGAGGGAGAGGAAGAAGCAGGCTCCCCGCTGAGCAGGGAGCCTGATGTGGGATTCAATCCAGGGACCCTGGGATCATGACTTGAGCCGAAGGCAGACGCTTAACCGACTGAGCCACCCAGGTGCCCCTGTTTTACTCTTTTTTAAAAATGCAAATCAAGGGGGTGCCTGGGTGGCTCAGTCGGTTAAATGTCTGCCTTTGGCTCAGGTCATGATCCCGGAGTCCTGGGATTGAGCCCCACATTGGGCTCCCTGCTCACTGGGGAGCCTCTTTCTCTCTCTCCCTTTGCCGTTCCCCCTGCTTGTGCTCTCTCTCTCTCTCTCTCTGTCAAATAAATTTAAAAAATGCAAATGAAATCCCATCATTTCCTTGTTCAAGACCCTTTAGTGGCATTCCTAATAATAACAGTCCAAACTCTTTTACCCAGGTCCTATCTGTTCCGGTCTCTGCCCTTCTCTACAATTTCAACAACCAGTCAACCTTATTAACTCTACTGCAGACCTCTGGATCTCTTGCCATTTCTCAATCCGCCAACATCCTATCTGCCTAATATCTAAGGGATTTTACTCTTACTGTTTCCTCTGAAATGCTCTTTACCTAGGTCTTTGTATGGCTTACGTTCTTTACATTCAGGTCCCTGCTTCACGTCACCTCCTCAGAGTTGGACCTTTCTGTAAGTATCCATCCTCTATCATTCTCATGACTTTACTCTGCTTCGTATTTTTTTCTAATGTCTTTCACTTATCACTACTTGACATTGTTTTATATGTTTGTTATTTCCACTACAGTGTAAACTCAGATCAGAAACATTGTCTTTGTTTACCACTGAGTTGGTAGTACCCAAAGTAGTGCTTGGCACTAATCATGATGGATATGGATGAATAGATTGTTTTTATTTTAGGCCATTCGTCAGTGAACTTACCTTTCATTTAAAATATATCTATTAGATTATGCATGTAGCTAGAAACCCAACTCATAATATTTCTGGTTCATCCAGAAAGAAGGTTCAGCATTTAAAGGTTGGGTAGAAGAGAGTGAACTAATAGATGTCAGAAATAGGAATATCAGCAGAATGTTGGGGTCAGAAAAAACAGGAGACAAGCATGTTTCCGTAAAGGAGTGATTGTGATAGTGTAAGGTGGCAGTGAGGTTGAGATGAGGACTGAGACATGCCTGTTAAATTTAGCATTGATTTCTCTAGTTAGTTTGGCGTATGTTGAGTGTAGCAGCCAGACAAATGGTTGAGGAATCAGTGGGAGGCAAGGAAATAAGATTGCTAGTGTAAATAATTCTGAAGTTATCTGTAAAGGGAAAGAGAAAGCAGACAGTAAATAGCTGGTGGGGAAAAAAGGAGGTTGCCTCTTTCCTTTTTTTAAGATGGGAGTGAATTAAGTATTTAAATATTAATGGAAGATATTCAGTAGAGGTTTAAGAAATAGAGAATAGGATAATATGTAATCTAAGATTCCTGAACAGGCTGCAGGGAAATGGATGCAGAGCATGACATAAGGGAAAGTGGAAAAGGTGTTCAGATGAAGGTAGGTTTGTAAATTTGGTGTTTGGAATCTGAAAGGAGAATTCTGACTGTAGCTATTGTTTACTTTGGGAGGTAGGCAGGAAGTGGGGCCATCTATTGTAGGCAAGAGGGAACATGGTTTTGTTTTTTGATTTGGGTTTTTTTTCCCCCTACTTCTACAACTGGGTGGATAAGTGAAACCATTAATATGAAAGGGATTTCTAGGAGAGGAAAACATTATATGTGGGTGGGGAAAAATAATGACTGTAACATCTTAGAAGTAAATATCAGTGCTTCATCTGGACAGTCTGCTTCCAACTTTTGTATCCTACCCTCCCCTGCCAACTCTGCTTCAATCATACTGGCCACCTTCTAATACTCAAACATGCCCGAGCTTATTCTTGCCTTAGTCTCTTTGCACTAGCAATAGCTGCTTCTTGGACTTCAATGAGGGGTTCAGAACAAGTCTCCCCAGAATGTGCCTATTTTACATGCTGATTATTTTGAGCTGAAGACATGTAAGGCCCAAAAGCCTCAAGAAGAGTTTTTTAGGTTCCCCCTCAACTGCCTGAAAGAATTTAGATAGAGGGCCTGGTCCAGGAAGAGAAATATCACCAAAGATAGTTACAAAGAATATGGACTAGATATGGTAAGCTGGTAAGATGGGTAGGGACTGTTTGTTCAAAGTTCTCTCTGTGTCCATTTCCCTATGCATGGCCTGGGGAACATTTGTTTACCAAACATTTGTTCACATTTTCATGCAAATTGTCTTCCTTCCCTTTGAAATCCCAGACCCCAACCCCTTCTTTGTAAAGAACTCAAATGGCATATAAACTTCAATTGCCTGACTGTTGGGGAAATTCTTGTTTTCATTGTGGGGCTCCTGTATGTATGTAAGTAATTAAATTTGGTTTTCTTTTGTTAATCTGTCATAAGTCAATTTGATTAATAGCCCAGATAAAAGAACCTAAAGAGGTAGAGGAAAAATTTTTCTTCCCCTACAGTTGGCTACCACAAAGGGAAAAACTTCTCTGGCTGGACAGTGCTCACTCTGAGGCTGCTACAGCTGAGAAATCCTGGGACCTCTGAAAAAAATCTGGCAGAAGGTAAGAATTCTTACCTCATCAGTCTCCCAGATCTTCGCCTGCAGGGTCTGGTGGACGCAAGAGTCCTTTGTTTTCCTTTTCTAAATTTAGATTAGCAGGAGGAAATATTTATGGAGCTAGTTACTTGGGTATAACAACTCTGGTAAAGATTTATTATGAGTACTCTTGATTTTTATTGATCCTTTTCCTCCCAGAGATGGTCACTGTTTTTCTTTGTCTCCATCTGTCTCTGGCATAGGCCCTATAAGACAGCTGTTCAAGCCAACCTTACAGACTGGCGAGTTCACAGTCCTCACCAGACCAGCATCTGTGTAGACAAACTTTGTTGTGGTCTAATGGGCACATGAGGTAAAGGCTCTTGCTAAGGGACATCTGTGAAGCCAAAGCTGCAAAATTGGTGGGCATGGGTCGAGCACTTAAGAGCGGTTAGAGTGCTCACCGCCTAACTCAAAGACACATGTGTTAGGATAAGTTGGTCAACCTCAAGAAAATATCCATGCAACAAGGAACACACCACACAATCCCCAACCCAGCAGCACATCCTCCTTGGGTATTAGTTTAGCTCCAAGAGACCCAAGGATTAACGAAAGCTGTTAATGTGCATATGAGAAAAACCAGATGGAAGTTTTCCTTTTGTCTTATTCTATGTCTTTTTTTTTTTTTTAAGATTTTATTTATTTATTTGACAGAGAAAGAGATAATGAGAGCAGGAACACAAGCAGGGGGAATAGGAGAAGGAGAAGCAGGCTTCCCGCTAAGCAGGGAGCCTGATGCGGGGCTTGATCCCAGGACCCTGGGATCATGACCTGAGCCGAAGGCAGATGCTTAACGACTGAGCCACCCAGGCACCCCTGTCTTATTCTGTCTTGAAAGCTTGGCTTTGTGACTAGTGAGAATATTGTCTCTGGTCTTGGACAACTGGAAGGTGCATGTACCAATGTGCATCTTGTGGGCCAGTTGAATTGACTGTGGTTCCCAGTGACAAAGTCACAAGCGGCATTCTCTTCATCTGACTGTGCCAGCTTCAGGGGAGCTTATCATAAGGGGCTTTTGTCATCTCAATCTTCATTGTTTTGTTGGTGCTGGAAAAAATCCCATTCCAGTAGTGCCTGCCCCGTGTCACAGATTAGTGGGTCTGTGAATGGAGGCAACCAAGACATTGTTTTCACTGCACAATTCTTAACGTTTGTAACCCTGTGATGAGGGGCTTTACTTTCCTAGACTATCTTTGGAGTGAACTTTTTGGATCATGGGGGCTGCATCTTCTGCACCCACTCCAGGGATGCCTGTTGTGTTCATGGTAAAAATTTATTCTTATCCCGAAAGTTGCCTCTAGGTCTTCCCACAAAAAAGGCTTATTGAATTGAGTTGCTATTAGAATAAATATACCATTGTGGGTCTTACTCATCAATGGCCAGATGATGGATTTCTGGAACTACAAAAACTTTTACATTTGAAAAGTTTTTAGAAAGCTCTCATTCTAAATAACTGTCTTAAATGGTACCTATGGGGAGACCAAATTGAAAAGAGGACACAAGTATAATGGCTAGCCTTAGGGATTCCCTTAATAAGAGGAAAGAACAGAAATCGATCTTAGAACAAAAATTAAAAACCACATCTTATTTAAGTCCTCCCTTTTCTTTCCTCTTTTTTTTTTTTTTTAAAGATTTTATTTATTTATTTGAGAGAGAATGAGATAGGGAGAGCATGAGAGGGGGGAGGGTCAGAGGGAGAAGCAGACTCTCTGCTGAGCAGGGAGCCCGATGCAGGACTTGATCCTGGGACTCCAGGATCATGACCTGAGCCAAAGGCAGTCGCTTAACCAACTGAGCCACCCAGGTGCCCCTCTCTTTCCTCTTATACACATTTTTATGTCCAACTTTCTGTCCCTGACCCTTCAGATCTTTCGGATCTCTGGGCCCTGGGTCCAAGCCCCTCCTCTCAAAGCCCTACTCCATCTCCTCAGCCAATTCTCTTAGATCCTAAAACTTCTCCAGTTTCTCCAGAAAATCCCTTAAATACCCAGCTGCCTGTGTTCACTTCCCTTTATTTGCAAGATTTACAACGAGCATTCTGGCCTGATCACCAGACCCAGGTTATGCAGGTTACTCAAATACTAAAAGCCAGGAAGTGAACTTAGCACAAGCACCTGAGAAGGGCGGTAGGGCTCTCTTTGCTGTTCCTTATAGCTCCTCCTACTTTCCAGGTCTCTGTAACCAGTCTCTGCCAACTTCAGACATTCCTATGCTATGTACTTTGCAGATGTATCCTGGATCCCACCGTAAAGAATTCATGTCCCCTGGACAGCACCAGATCTTTTGAATTTTCAAGCCCTTTTACCTCTACTTTCAGAAGAGTCCAACAAATTTAGAGAGGAGATGGAAAGCTTAGTGGCCATTAACGACCCCGTTCACAGGCACCTATGTTGGCTACTAAGGGGTGTTCTTCCTGCCCATGATTATACTGTAGTTATCAGACAAGCCAGACAGCCCCCTGGGAAAAACCCCACACACAGAGGAAACAGATGGGCAGAATTTCTTCCAGGCCATCCTACAAATGACCAGGAAATGGCTCAGCTGGAGGCTCATATTCAAGGCTTGATAGGAGCAATATTGGAGACTTACCCCCTCCCCACAAAGTGTACTGGTCTAAGGTTGAATTTTGCACTCAGAAAGGAGAGCAAAGACCTTTCTTGAACGCTTTATACAGACTTGGCAGTAGCATACTGCACTGAACCCAGAAACCCCAGAACATAGAAATCTTTTTATTTCTGCTTTAGTGGGAAATTTTCTCCCTAGTATAAAAAAAAAGCATGGTGGTCCTGCCAATCTCTGAGGGTCATAAGGGAGGAAGCTACTCAATTCTTTGGAAATAGCTTACGGGAATACAAGAGGAGGGGTGCCTGGGTGGCTCAGTTGGTAGACCATGCGACTCTTGATCTTGGGGTTGTGAGTTCGAGCCCCATGTTGGCTGTAGAGCTAACTTTAAAAAATTAAAAAAAAAAAAAAAGAATACAAGAGGAAATGAGTTAAAAGCAACAATTCTTGCTTTGCAACTTGAACCTTCAGAAAAACAAAAGCATGACTCTGAGAGTAACGCAAAATCTACTTAGAGTCTTCCCCATTTGACTCCAGACAGTGGCAGATACTGTAAAAAATCAAGGAGAAATTTTGGAAGAAAAATTGTCCTGCACATAAGGGAAAGGAAAATTTAAGGAACAGAAACAGTCTCCCTAGACTCTATCACCCCCAGATGGTTTTTCTCCTCCTGTGGGACAGTTCCCCTCAAATGACAGGGCCAGCTGATTCTTCCACCGCAGAGTCTGCCATTAAGCCTAAAACAGAGAATTGGGAATTGGATTTCTTTCTTTCTTTCTTTCTCTCTCTCTCTTTCTTTCTTTTTTTCTTTTTCTTTTTCTTTCTTTCTTTCTCTTTCTTTATTTCTTTCCTTTCTTTTTCTTTTTTATTTTCTTTCTTTTCTTTCCTTTCTTCCAAGATTTTATTTAATTTGAGAGAGAGGGAGTGAGAGAGAGAGAGAGAGTACAAGCAGGGGGAGGGGCAGAGGGAGAGGAAGAAGCAGAGTCCCCACTGAGCAGGGAGCCCAATGCGGAACTTGATCCCAGGACTCTGGGATCATGACCTGAGCTGAAGGCAGATGCTGAACTGACTGAGCCACCCAGGCACCCCAAGGGAATTGGATTTCTTAATTGACACTGGTGTAACTTTCTCCACAATCTGCTCAGAGAATTTATCTCTACCTGTCACCTCTGATTCTATTCAAGCTATAGGAGTCCCTGGGCAACCTCTTTCACTGCCTTTATCCCAGCTCACCCCAATATCTTTAGGCACTCTTAACAGCCATCATGTTTTTTTTTTTTTTTAAGATTTTATTTATTTGAGAGAGAGAGAACACAAACAACTGGGGGAGGGACAGAGGGAAAGGGAGAAGCAGACTCCCCGCTGAGCACGGAGCCCAGTGTGGGGCTTGATCCCAGGACCCTGGGATCATGACCTGAGCCGAAGGCAGAGGCTTAACTGACTGAGCCACCCAGGTGCCCCAGTCATGCTTTTCTGGTCTCCCCAACTCCTTACCAGCATACCTTTCAGGTGGAGGTTTGTTATGTAAATTTAATGCCACTATAAAATATAATAAGAAAGGCATTTTTATTTCCCTATCCTCAAACCAAACCCCAGATTTCCTACTTTGCTTACTGGAAATTCATCTCAATTTAAGTTCCTCTGAAGAGAATGCATGTTTAAAATTTGTCCCAATTGGGGGCACCTGGGTGGCTCAGTCGTTGGGCGACTGCCTTCGGCTCGGGTCATGATCCTGGGGTCCTGGGATCGAGTCCTGCATCGGGCTCCCTGCTCAGCGGGAAGCCTGCTTCTCCCTCTCCCACTCCCCCTGCTTGTGTTCCCTCTCTCACTGTCTCTCTCTCTGTCAAATAAATAAATAAATAATCTTTAAAAAAAAAAAAGATTAAAAGATGTCCCAGTTGGTGTGCCTGGCTGGCTCAGTCAGTGGAGCATGCGACTCTTGATCTCGGGGTTGTGAGTTTGAGTGAGTAAATATATACATACATAAATACATATGGTCCAAATTAATCTCTGGACTACACATGCAAATGAAGTTGCATTGTTACTGAGTACAGAGCCTTTGCACCTTATTTGGAAAAAGAAAAACCATTTCCATCAGTACTAGCCCAATATCCCCTTCCCAAAGACTTGGAGTGAGGAATTGGACCTATAATAGATCTCTTTTGCAACAGGGTATATTTGTCTTTACTTCCTCACCTTGTAACACTCCAATCTTGCCAGTAAAGAAAGAAGGTAAATTTGACTCAGACAGGAACCAAACTTCAATTTGTACAAGATCTAAGAGATGTAAAATCTTTTATAATTCTTTACAACCCTATAGTCCCTAATCCAGGTACTATTCTTAACCTCAATTCCTGCTGAGGCAGCCTGATTTATAGTTACTGGCCTCTGCTCAGCTTTCCTTTCAATCCCATTGCATACTGACCCACAAATTCTCTTTGCTTTTACTTTTAGAGGGAGACAGTTAATGTGGGCTTCCATACCTCAGGGATAATGTGAATCTCCCTCAGTGGTTTCCCAGGTCCTTAAAGCTGACTTGGATTCTGTAGCCTTGACTCAAGGTTCCACTCTTGTTCAGTAAGTTGACAGCCTTTTACTTTGTAATCTAACTAGGCAGGGAGCTCTTATAGACTCCCTCATTCTCCTAAAGGCACTAGCTGAGCAAGGCCATAGAGCCTCCAGATCTAGACTTTAATGGGTGCAAACAAATATTAACTACTTAAGACATAATATATCTCAGAGCACTCAGAAGCTCACCCCAAGGGGCACCTGGCTGGCCCAGTCAGAGGAGCATCTGACTCTTGATCTCCGGGTCATGAGTTCAAACCCCATGTTGGGTATAGAGATTACTTAAATAAAACTTTTAAAAAATCACCCCAAAATGCTTTGAGTCAATTTTGTCCATCCCTTTTCCCAAAACAAAAAAAGTAATGTAAATTTCTAGGGCCAGCTGACCACTGCTGCCAATGGATTCCTAATTTTGCTGCCCTTGCTAAACCTCTGTATGCCCTCCTCACAGATACCACTCCTGGCCTTCAGAGGCACTAACCTCCTTTAAAACCTTAAAATTAACATTGTCCACACCCCCAGCTCTTAGTTTACCTAATTTTGACAAACCTTTAAATCCATGAAAATAATGAGATTGCGGCAGGTATTCTAGAACAACCTTTTGCCTCCTGGATACGTCCTAGGGCATATTTCTCATGCCAGTTAGATCTTGTGGCATCATGTATACCCCCATGTTTGTGTGCAACAGCCGCAGCTGCCATCTTGATTGACAAGGCCAGTAGGCTTATATTAGGCTCCCTCATTCACCTCTGTTTGCCATGCTGTGTCTGCCCTCTTAGAAGTTCATAAGACATAGCATCTTTCTGCATGGTGACAACCACTTATGAACAGGCTCCTTCGGCCAACCCTTTTATCATCTTGTGTCATCGTAACAAATTTTTTTTAAGATTTTATTTTTGTAAAAAAAATTTAAGTAGGCTTTACAAAGCCCAACGTGGGGCTTGAACTCAAGACCCCAAGATCAAGAGTCTCATGCTCTATCAACTGAGCCAGCCAAGTGGCCTCATTGTAACAGTTGAGGTGTTTTACTGCCCCTCCCTGATGATGGAAAGACCCACTCCATTCCACATCATTGCATTGCAACTACAGAAATGATCTCGTAGTGACGAGAGGACCTCTTAGATACCCCTTTGGACAACCTAGATGTACTTCTATTTTGTAATAGATCCTGTACAAGAAATTTCCAGGGAAATATAATAACTGGTTATGTTATAGTTTCCTCACATGAACCACTTGAAGCATATTCTTTGCCCACTGTTAAATCAGCCCAATCTGCCAAACTCACAGCTGTTAATAGAGTTTGCACATTGGCAAAAGGGAAAACTGCCATTATTTACAGACTCCAGATAGACTTTTGGTGTCTGCCGTGCTGTTGGCACAATTTGGGATTCTTAACTTTTGCCGTATTCCTATTGCTAGTGAGCATATAATTGTTGCTCAATTAAGCTATTCACCTCTTCTAAAATTACCATTGTTCACTGTTCAGCCCACAGTAAGGAGACTGATACCATATCATTAGGAATGTTCATTAGCTGATAGGGCTATTAAATATTCCACTCCAGATGAACCCTCCCTCCATCCTTTCTCCCCTCAAATTTTAAATCTGCTGTTATCCCTGGCTGACATTATTAACTATTAGGCAAATGTCCCACAATCTGAAAAAAACAAATAGATACAAAAGAGTGCCAAACAATTATCTGAGGGGTTATACATTGGGCCAGACATACTTCCTGTAGCCCCTTCTCTTTTGACCTTTTGGCTTGCGCTTATCTCCCACCAAATGAGACGTATGCAGATGGGGGATAGTTAAGGAACTAAAAACAATTGGTTTTGCCCTGGCTTCCACAAAACTTCTGACTAAATTATTTTCCAGTGTACCACTTACAAATCTCACCAAATTTCTGGAAGAAATCAGTGTAGCCATACCTTGTTTTATTGCACTTTGCTTTATTGTACTTTGCAGATATTGCATTATTTTTACAAACTGAAGGTTTGTGGCAACGCTGTGTCGAGCAAATCTGTCTGCATCATTTTTCCAACAGCATTTGCTTGCTTCCTGTCTCTGTGTCACATTTTGGTAATCCTCACAATTTTTAAACTTTTTCATTATTATATTTGTTATAGTGATCTGGGATCAGTCATGACACCTTGCTGAAAGCTCAGATGATAGTTAGCATTTTTTAGCAATAAAGTATTTTCAATTAAGGTATGTACATTGGGTATTTTTTAGACATAATGCTATTGCACACTTAATAGAACTATAGTATAGTGTAAACATAACTCTTATAGGCACTGGGAAACCAAAAAATTAATTTGACTTGCTCTATTGTGATACATACTTTATTATGGTTGTCTGGAATTGAAACCATAATATCTCTGAGGTATGCCTGTATACCTCAGGAATTTCTGCTAGGTCCACACTGTCCTCTGTGGCACTCCAAGTGGATTTGATAAATTTGCCTCTAGTTTTCAGCTATTCTCATTGTTAGCTTATTGTTTGCATATTTAGTGGATAGACTGAATGCTATCTGACTAGATGAGTTGATGCCACAACAGTAGTTAAGAAAGTAATAACTAAGATTATTCCTTGTTTTGGTATTCCTTCATGGGTGGAATCAGACCAAGGAACTCGTTTTATAACAGAGATTAACTACTTGCTATAAAGCCTCAGGTACTCGTTAAAATTTCATACTCCCTGTCATCCTCAATCATTAGGGCAAGTGGAACATAAAAATCTAGACATAAAAAGGACTTTAGGAAAGATATGTCAAGAGACTAGATTTAAATGGCCAGAAGCATTACCCTCGGCCCTTATAAAGATCTAGAATACTCCGAATAGGAGACATGGATTGACCCCTTTTGAAATAGTGTTTGGTTGTCCAGTGCCTTCTCCAATCTCTAAACTCTCCATTCTTGGGTTAAGTGAGCATTATGAAAACTTAAGAGAACAGTTTGATACTATGACTAACTATATACAACACCTAACTAGTATACTTGAAGCGTATCACCAAAAGGTAATAGATGCATAGCCCCCACCAACTGACAGGCCTCACCATCCCTTTCAGCCATGAGACTGGATGTACATCAAGGTCTTTAGAAGAAAACAAGTACTGTCACCTTGATGGGAAGAACCTTATGAAGTACTGCTACCTGTCATCAGAATAAAAGAAACATCCTCCCGGATTCACACAAGCCACACCAAAATAGACCCAGAACATTGCTCTCAAGACGGGAGACAATCCTACAGGTGACCTTAAGTTAAGGATTTCCAGGGTCAATTCCAAGGCCCCAGAAGTAGACAGCATCAGGAAGAGGGCAGCCTTGGGGCTCAGTCGGTTAAGTGTCCAACTCTTGATCTCAGCTCAGGTCTTGATCTCAGGGTTGTGAGATCAAGCCCCACATCGGACTTCACACTCAGCAGGGAGTCTGCTTTAAGATTCTCTCTCCCCCTCTCTCTCGGCCCCTCCCTCCCATGAACTCTCTCTATCTCTCTCAAATAAATAAATCTTTTTTTTAAAGATTTTATTTATTTATTAGAGAGCGAGCGAGAGAGAAACAGCATGAGAGGGGAGAGGGTCAGAGGGAGAAGCAGGCTCCCTGCTGAGCCGGGAGCCCGATGTGGGACTCAATCCCAGGACTCCGGGATCATGACCTGAGCCGAAAGCAGTCGCTTAACCAACTGAGCCACCCAGGCACCCTCAAATAAATAAATCTTAAAAAAAAAAAAAAAAAAAGGCAGCCTTTCCTATCATGAAACTTCTCTTTCACCCATACCCCTCCACCCTTTAAGACTCTCTACACACACACACACACACACACACACACACACACACAATGCCACCTTCTCTCATTAATGAACACTCTTCATTTTTTCATCATTTTATTAGAAGGCTGACTGGAGAATGCTTTATCTACCCTCCTTCCCCTTTCTGTAGAGGGGGAAACTCTATAGAGTTTTCACTATAGATTCTCTTTCAACCTGTGCCTTGCTCTTATTAACCCTTACTTTTCCAACAAGTTGGGTGCAGACCAAACATACCCTTATGTCAGTTTACCAAACCCTGGCCACATTAACTCATCAATATGACTGTTGATTATGTCTAACATCTACATAGTGCAAAAGAACCTGAATATTTTTCATTCCTATCACTGTGAATATGTGGTGGACTAAGTATAGAAGATGGATGTATGACAGGGTAAGGTATCCATGACTAGAAAAACGTCACTCTGTCTCTTCTTCTGTTGAGTTATTTGGACCCAGGAAAACCTCTATAAAAGTTCCAGGATTGTTGCGCCTGGGTGGCTCAGTCGGTTAAGCGTCTGAATCTTGGTTTCAGCTCAGGTCATGATCTCTGGGTCATGAGATCAAGTCCCACGTTAGGCTCCGTGCTCAGCGCAGGGTCGGCTTGGGATTCTCCCCTCCCCTGCAACCCCTGTTCCTCCCTCTGTTCTGCTTGCACCCTCTCTCTCTCTCAAATAAATAAATAAAATCTATTTATTTGAGAGAGAGAGAATGAGAGAGAGAGAAAGCACATGAGGGGGGGAGGGTCAGAGGGAGAAGCAGACTTCCCGCCAAGCAGGGAGCCCCATGCGGGACTCGATCCAGGGACTCCAGGATCATGGCCTGAGCCGAAGGCAGTCGCCCAACCAACTGAGCCACCCAGGCGCCCTAAATAAAATCTTTTAAAAAAAAAAGTTCAAGGACTGTCCCTTGCCCAGATAAACACAACAGGCAAAAAAGTTTCCCTTTGTATCAAAAAAAGGATGCCACTGGACCTGTCCTGGATGATATACCAGGATAGTGTTACAATCAAACCCTGTCAAGGAGATTAAAAGTGACTCTGGTACTGCCTTCTACAGCACAGATGTTGGCAAATCACCAAATGTTTTGGATGGTTCACAGGCCATCCTTGTACAACTTGGGGTATCTCCACTGCTTCCCTGAATAGACTGGCCAATATTCCACACTATATATGGGTTGATCAAAAATCTGAACTCTTGGTCAGGTGACAAAACCAAGCTTTATAGCTGCCAAAGCCAGACTGTAGGCCTCCTATAGCAAGTATTTTGCAACCTGTTCTGTTCTTACAAACTGGCAGGAGTACATGGAAAGTAAAGATGTATGGGTGCTAAAAGTACTAGTAGCAAAGGTCCTGGGGATGTCCCAGATCTAGAAAATTACAGATTCCACTCTGACCTTGTCTGTAAACCACACTGGCCTTTTTATCTTATGTGGCAACAAAATTTATACAGGGTTCCCACTTAAATGGTCAGGACCATGTAGACTCACACCTGGCTCTTTTGTCACCAGATACTCCATCTTAAATGCCAGCCAAATTGCAAACTTGGGCTCCTTTGTTCATAAGGCCATGCCACATAAACATACGAGGCAAGAAGCAATAGGGAACGCACTGCGTAATGGCACTCCCAAGTTCTCTTCAGTGTTGAGGACCTTATTCCCAAGTTTTGTCATTTATGACTTGAAAAAGATGGGCTTTAAATCTCTCCAAGAAATAGAACAAGAGTTCGATACTACTATGCAAACTTTGAAAATACTCCAATCAGAAGTTAATAGCTTAGCCTCTGTGTTACTCCAGAATTGTTGTGCTCTGGACACGCTGACCCTCAACAAGGAGGAGCTTCTATAGTCAGTGGTGAAAAATGCTGCTTCTGTGTAAATGAGACAGGACAAATAGTGTCTAACTTATGTCTATTACATGAGAATATTATGAGCTGGGATTTCATCTCCAGCTCGATTCCTTTCTTTCCTTGCCAGTAGTACTCTTACAAACATGGTGAACTTTCCTAAAACCCACTGGACTTTCTGTAAGAAGTGTGGCAACCACCAAACCCACAAAGTAGCATAGTACAAGAAAAGCAAGCATTCTCTGTATGTCTAGGGAAAGCAACAGCGTGACAAGAAGGAGAGAGGCTATGATGGGCAGACTAAGACAATTTTCTAGAAAAAAGGCTAAAACTACAAAGAAGGTTGTGCTGAGGCTTGAATAGGTTGAACCCAACCGAAGATCTAAGAGGATGCTGGCTAATAAGAGAGGCAAACATTTTGAACTGGCAGGAGATAGGAAGAGGAAAGGGCCATGTGGTACAGTTCTAAGCTTCATATTTTGTTTTATTACAAAGACAAATCCTTTTTTTTTTTTTTTACAAGATTTTATTTATTATTGCGCACATGCGTGTGTGAGGGGGTTGGGGGAAGAGCAGAGCAGGAGGGAGAGGGACAAGCAGAATGCACTGAGTCAGATCATGACCTGAGCCGGAACCAAGAGTCAGATGTTTAACTGACTGAGCCACCCAGGTGCCCCTGAAAACAATAAAATCTTGAGTTTATGTTCAAAAAAAGGGAGAGAAGGGGGCACCTGCCTGGCTGGGTCAGTAGAACATGGACTCTTGATCTCAGGGTCATGAATTCAATCCCCATGTTGGGGGTAGAGATTACTTAAAATGGTTAAAGTGACAATGGTTATGTGGACTTTACCTCAATAATTTTTTTTTTTTTAAAGAAGAGAAGATTAACACTTTCCATCAGATAAATGAAGCACCGCCATTTTATCAGACTGATGTATTCCCAGGATTGAGAGTGGTTTAATGCGTTGTGGGGAAATGTGCTTCGATTTGTTCTTTTCTGTTTGTTCATCTTCATTCTATGTTTTTTTCCCCTCCTTTTGCAGCTTTCTTACCATCCAGCTACTCACCTGATTCTTCTGTCCATGGCAACCAGCTCAGCTTTTAATGTGTACAACTTCCAGGGAAGTTTCAGACAAGTGGTTCAGAACAAGTCTCCCCAGAATGCATGCTAATTATTTTGAGCTAAAGACAATTAAGGCCCAAAAGAGTCAAGAAAAGTTTTTTTGTTTTTTTACCTCCCACCCTCAATGCTTAAAAGAATTTACATAGAGGGCCTGGTCTAGGAAGAGAGCTGTCACCAGAAACAATTACAGAGATTAAGGACTAGGTGTGGGAAACTGGGGGAATTTGGGAGGCCTGTTTGTTAGAATTCTCCCTGTCCCCCTTTGTCTCTGCATGGTATGGCAAAAATTTGTTTACCAAACATTTGCTCTTCCCATCTTCCTGTGAATTGTTTTCCTTCCCTTCTTAGCTTAGAATGGCATATAAGCCTCAATTGCCTGTCTGTGCCGAGCCTCTCATTGATTCTGTGGGACTCCTACATGTACGTAAGTAATTAAATTTGTGTTTCTCCTGTTAATCTGTCATGTCAATTTAATTAATAGATCAGACAAAAGAAACTAGTAGGGTAGGAGAAAAATTTTTCTCCCCTACAACTATCTTCCCCTGGGCTAGCTGGACATTCAGTTCTTAGCTTCAATGTCTGTCACTTCCTCAGACACCTGACTCTCCGCAGTCTAAAGTAACTACCCAGTTATTCTTACACTACTCCATTCTAATACGCTTGCAGAGTACTCCTCACATACCCCCTCCTACACATGCTTACTTGCTTTAACTCCTGAAATGTAAGATCCGTATCAACAGGGATCTTGTCTGCCTTGTTCATTGCTGTACAGCTCCTAGAAATGTTTCTGGTACCCAGGAGACATCTAAATGTAAGCCCTTAAATAAAAGTGAGTGAACAAAACTTGGAACAACCACTCTGAGGGAAGACCTGCACAATGACAAATGTGTCAGGAAATAAATGCACCAGTGCACTTGTATTAACAAGTATGGGGCCAGATGTTAGATGAAATGTCTTTCCTTTGAGAAGCAGATGAAATTGTCTTGAACTCCATCTCATGTGTGTTTAGACAAATCTTTCCTACTCTCTCTTTCAGGAATTAGAAGGAAAGTTGTCAGTCTTGAGCTGATCATTGAAGACTGTAAAGCAGATGCTACAAGTACAAAGTATATAGAAAAAAAGCAACAAATAGAGGAAAGATTTTGGGAGCTGGGCCACAGTTCAGTTCAAAAGAAGGAATAACAAGATTTTCAATACATTATGGGAAAACCCTGTGAAAAGCTGTGTTTCAGAAGTCAGGGGAAAGAAATTTTAAGGGATAGGTTGGGGAAGTAAAAAATGTTAAGTGAGACTGGTAGCTATTGTCTTAGGTTAGAAGGAGGTAGGATTTAAGAATAAGTATTAATTGAGGCTATATTTTATCTTAAAATAATACTGAAGTAGGAGGCAAAAAGACCTGGGTTTGGCTCCTGTTTTATCACAAAGTGACCATAGGCCTCTGGGCAAGTCAGTCTCTCTGAGCATCAGTTTTCTCACCTACAATGTAGGAATAAAAATAATCTACTAATCTCAGAGTGTTACAAAGGTTGCTGAAGATGTTTATGATGGACGTATGTTGCAAGCCCTTAATTTTGTACAATTATTAAAGTTGTCCCAAGTCAGAAATGAAGGAAACAGGTGATAACATGGCAGGTATACCACAAATTTTCAGAAGGGGAGGGGAGCCAAGGAATTTACTGTAAAGGGATTGCAGACAAGAAAGGATGGAATTATAGGCTGAAGTAAAAAACTAGTAACAAAAGTCCAGTCTCTTCTTTCAGGTGCCCATTCTAATTATTGGTCTTTTTTTTAAGATTTATTTAATTTAGAGAGAGAAAGAGAGCGCACCAGCGCGGGTGAGCAGGAGAAGGGGCAGAGGGGAGAATCTCAAGCCGACTGGCCTTGGAGTGGGAAGCCTGCCTCAGGGCTCATCCCATGACCCTCAGATCATGGGGGAGCTGAAATCAAGTTAGTCGCCTAACCGACTGAGCCACCCAAGTGTCCCTGGTCTATTCTTGAATCTTTTGTCTTTTCTACCAGCCACTCCACTCGCTTTATCACCACATTCAATTCTCCCTTATCCTGAAACACCTTTCTTGAACTCTGCCATAATCTGAATTCTTTTTTTTTTTTTTAAAGATTTTATTTATTTATTCATGAGAGACAGAGGCAGAGGGAGAAGCAGGCTCCCCGCGGAGCAGGGAGCCCAATGCGGGACTCGATCCCAGGACCCCGGGATCGTGACCTGAGCCGAAGGCAGACGCTTAACCGACTGAGCCACCCAGGCGTCCCGAACTCTGCCATAATCTTACTTTCCTATTTTTCTCCCCCATTTCACACACAACAGAGCTCTCTTCTGGGTCATTTTGGGGAGTTTTCACCCAAAATGTGCACTGTGCACTAAGGATGGTGAGTGAGATTGGCAGTATTTGTCACTGACATCCTCACCTGAATACTCATACATTATTTCCTGCCTAAAGGATCATTGGTTGGCAGGATTTAATCGTATCAGCCAGTGTGTTAAGGTGCCTTGCAAGTAAGAGCGCTACTGAAGTATTGTGTAGTTCCGAACCATCATCCAATACGTGAAGAAATTGGGCCCTCCACAGTGGGCAGACTCACTCGTCCAGTGTTACAGAGCTAGTTAAAAGCTAACTTCTGCGGCAGAACCCCGTCTTCCCAAGACAGACATCTAGGTAATAGCTCACCGTCGCCCGGGTGGGTTCTAATGAAAACTAAATTGCGCCAAATCTCGCGCCTCCGCGCTTCGGGGGCGGGGCGGGGAGCACGAAGTATCGCGAGATGACGGCTTTTCCCGCGAAGTAGAAGCGCGCGTTTTTCCTTGGCTGGGGATTTAGTGAGGAGGCCGGGCAGGCAGCGGCTGTGAGACTTCGGCGCGCGGCGTTGCAGTCGCTGAGAGCCGAGGACAGGGTTCCGGAGTGTGTGTCCAGCCATGCCCGCGCAGCGGTCCGCGAGCAGCGGCGGTGAGTGAGGAGACCCTTCCTCCGGGCGCCGGCGGCGGTGTCCGGGCCGGGGGGAGGGGGACAGCATGGAGGCTGCAGCCGAGATTGGTGGGTAGAGGTGACTCGGGGCAGAGACTGAGGAAAGGAGGGCAAGAAGCTGTGGGGGGCACCCGGAATTGCACGTAAGTGCACGATATGGGAGATTTACACGGGGGGCTGCATTTTCGCGAGCATCCCGACTGGTCAGCTGGGGTCCTGGCCACTTGTTGACATTGTGGAGACCCAGGATATCTTCAGAGGGCTGATGCTGGTGTCCCCGTGGGTCTTCAGCTTTTGCCTCAAATGCATCCGGTAAGACTGTTGAATGTGGGAGTTGAGTGGTAATTTTTAAAAACTGCAGTTTAAAAACTTTCTCCCCTCTTAGGGTCCCTGACTCCAGAAATGGTTGAACAACCGGAGCCTGCCGTGATTACCCAAGCCATGCTGGAGGAGGAAGAACAGCTTGAGGCTGCTGGACTTGAGAGGGAGCGGAAGATGATCGAAAAGGTAATTTAGGAATCAAGTTCCTTGTCGCTGAAGCCAGTAGTAGGCTTCCTCGGAGCTTTGGTTTGTTCTTCGGTCTGCTTTTTTCATAATCTTTAAAATGGGCTTTGTTATTTATCTATTTGCATGGTTGCTCGCGCTATCTTTGAGGCACCTTTGCTCGTGCTTTGGATGATGCTTCTGTGAGATGTAGTCTTGGTCTGAGAGTATTTCAAGTTGCTTCTTCAGCTAGATTAATTCTTCCAAAATCGGTAGAGAATTTCTTAGATATTTTAGCGCCATTGACCACCCAAGTGATAAACTTGTTTTCTGTTTTCCTTTTGATTTCTTCGACTAGTGCTAAGTAAGATTGTTTAGATAAAAATGGGGTGTACTTTTTCAGTGATAAGTGATTTTCTTTTACAGAGTATATATTTTGTAGATTACTGAAAGCAATTTTTAACCACTTGAAAATTCAGTTTTTGTTTTTTTTTTTTTTTTTTTTAAGATTTTATTTGACCGAGAGAGACACAGCTAGAAGAGGGAACACAAGCAGGGGGAGTGGGAGAGGGAGAAGCAGGCTTCCCGCCGAGCAGGGACCCCGATGCGGGGCTCGATCCCAGGACCCTGGGATCATGACCTGAGCCGAAGGCAGACGCTTAACGACTGAGCCACCCAGGCCTCTGAAAATTCAGTAATTAAGTGTATTTCACTCCCATTAATAAAGCCCCATGTTGCTGCTTCATTATTGCGTGTGCAAGAAAAGGAGTGATAGCCACTAGCACTTATGTGCTGCCTACTAAGTGATTTTCTTGTAATAATTTATTTAGCACTCCCAATATTCTGATGCTGTAGGTACTTTTGGTGTCTCTCCATTTACATATGAGGAAACTGGGGCAGTTGGGTCACACACCAATGAACCTGAATTTGAACTCTGGCTGTCTTCAGCGTTCTTGTCCTTAACCCTATACCTAAGGAAAAAACATTAATATTTAATGAACTCCATGCAATTACAAAACTACTTAAATTGGGAAATAATGCACCTCAAAGACAATTAGTGAATCAGTTGGTTCCCTGCTATTTTACATTAACAGAAATGATTCTTTTGCTAGCACTGTTAACACCACATGAACACTGTTGTGAATGTTGTACATGTATTTACTAATTGGATCCTCAACAAGACTATAAAGTAGATACTGCTTTTCATTATAACTTTTAAACTTACTAGTTTAATTACTAGTCTAAACTATTATTTTTATTAAAGCATTCTGTGAAGTAGGTTGTTTTCACTTCATTTTACAGATGAGAAAACTGAGACATGTAGAGAATGTGCGGGGAGGAGGGAATTCCACAGCTTTAAGTGATACAGCCAAGATTGTAAAGTAGGCCATGTGATTCCAGAATTCACACTTTCTAACCACCATACTGTACTTTCACTCCAGTAATACTAGTTTTGTTATTTGTCATCCGTAGTTGACCATAATCAGTTACGGTAATGTTAAGAAATTTTAATAGAATTGGGAAGTCGACCATGAACCACCTTTTTATCTTTCCTCATTGTATAAATTTTCGTAGTACTTTATTTCACAGTATTATCATTACTTGCTTGCTATCATTTTGTTTATTGAGAGGACGTCACTTACTGTTTCTTTTTTGTTGGCTGTGCACCTAGCAAATAGGCAATCAGTAAATTGTTTATTGAATTTCAAACTATGGAAAAAGAATATTTTATAATATATTACATAGCATATATAAGATTACATAAATAAAATAAATGTACTTACTAGCCATATAACCAGATGATATTTATAAAAGGTGAATCCTGGGGCAAGTGTCCAGAATTGAATCAACTTCAGAGGTTGTAAGAATGATATCAGCCTTCATTTTGAGTAGTATATCTTCAGTTTTGTGACTCTTGAAGATTGTTGGGTAAGAAAGTACTATTTGAAGAAAGATTATAGGTACAATAAGAATACATTTCCAGAATGCATTAATTCAAGGGATGAAACATTTTCACATTTTTCTTTTAAAAGATTTTATTTTTAGGGGCGCCTGGGTGGCTCAGTCATTAAGCGTCTACCTTCGGCTCAGGTCATGGTCCCAGGGTCCTGGGATCGAGCCCCGCATCGGGCTCCCTGCTCGGCGGGAAGCCTGCTTCTCCCTCTCCCACTCCCCCTGCTTGTGTTCCCTCTTCTAGCTGTGTCTCTCTCTGTCAAATAAATAAATAAAATCTTAAAAAAAAAAAAAGAAAAGAAAAGAAGCTTTAAAAGATTTTATTTTTAAGTAATCTTCACCCCCAACGTGGGGCTCGAACTTACAACCCTGAGATCAAGAGTCACATGTTCCACTGACTAAGCCTGTCAGGTGCCCACATTTCCACATTCCAGATCTCACAATTTATAGTACCATAAGTATTTGCTGATTAAACTAGGAATCAAAATGACATACTTTAAGTTAAATATTTAAGCTTTTGAACAAATGTTTTGCAATCAGTCCAAAATTTTTTTGGAATTGTTATTGTTGAGGGATAGGTATGGTAAAGCTAGCTTTTCTTTAGCAGTTATTCATCACAGAACTTAAAGTAGCAATTTTTTTTAAGATTTTATTTATTTTGTCAGAGAGAGGAGCAGGCACAAGCAGGGGGAATGGCAGGCAGGGGAGAAGCAGGCTCCCCGCTGAGCAAGGAGCCTGATGTGAGGCTCGATCCCAGGACCCTGGGATCATGACCCAAGCCAAAGGCAGCCACTTAACCTACTGAGCCACCCAGGCGCCCCAAAAAAGCAATTTTTAATTGCTTTTAATTTAATTTAATTAAGCATTTTCAATCCTTCCATGAATAAATTGCATAGCTCTCTTCATTTCTTACACTAAAACCAGGGTGTGATTTGCCAAAAAGCTAGTAGTATTATGGTCTATTATTATATTGCTTTTTCATGTATAGGTATTGAAACAATTTGATTAATTTTCACACTTTTCACTTATAAGTTGTTCCTTACTTGACCATGGGGGAAATTCTAAGAATTAGTCTCTCCCTACTTGTCTTTGGAGGCCAAAAAATTCATTGTACAAAAATAAAGATTCCTTTTCTTTTGGGAGAATACAGTATTTATGGGCATATATTTAGAAGTACTTAAGAGCTTGCTTAAGGGGCGCCTGGGTGGCTCAGTTGGTTAAGCGACTGCCTTCGGCTCGGGTCATGATCCTGGAGTCCCGGGATCGGGCTCCCTGCTCAACAGGGGGTCTGCTTCTCCCTTTGCCCTCTTCCCTCTCGTGCTCTCTGTCTCTCATTCTCTCTCTCTCAAATAAATAAATAAAATCTTAAAAAAAAAAAAAGAGCTTGCTTAAGATTCTTAATGAGAAGCATTTACTTTGCTTTAGGAGATTGCAAGCTTTGTAAAGTAGAGAATGGCTTTGACATTGATTTGCTACAGTTATTTTCGTTGGCTTTTCACCTGCGTTTCCTTTTGAAAGAAGTCATTGTTAGTCTAGAAGACTTAAGAGTAGCATTAATGTGTACATAGTGGGGGAGGGGAAAGGTAAGAGTTGCGATAAGTGTTAGGTAAAAGGAAAATAGTTCATATTTTGTGGAGTGAAGTGTAACTCCACGCCCCACTCCCAAATCTGGTGTTGGTATTGGGAGAGATAATGAAGCAGACAGTGGGGAATTGATGCCACTGGTGTCCATTGGCATACTCTTTAATTCTAGTTATCAAAAGATTCTTCCTGCCAGGCATTCAGTGCTTTCCACAGACAGAGCTGCAATTTACCTTAATACAACAAATAAAATTGTTAAGAAACAGTAATGGTAGATAAGGCTTATTACAAAATTATTTTGAAATACGGAAGGTTGGTGTTAAAGGTTAGTAAGTGATTTAGTTTCCTAATTATATTACTTACAAATTAGTGTAACATATTATCTTTAATCTTTAATTACTTAAAAAATGTGTGCTAAATTATTCTGAACAGGATTTAAGGTAGCAGATATATCTAAATTAAGCCCAGAATATTTTAACTGAAATTTAGAACAAATTTTAAAGTTAAGGATTTTTTCAGGGGCACCTGGCTGGCTCAGTAGGTGGAGCATGCGACACTTGATCTCAGGTTTGTGAGTTCGAGCCCCATGTTGGGTGTAGAGATTACTTAAAAATAAAATCTTTACGAAAAAAATTTTTTTTCAAATTCTAAGTAATTTCATCTTTCAATTTATAATAATCTATTTCATTCATTGATTATGGTAATCACAGTAACATTGGTAATGGTAAAAGAAACGCTGTCTTAAAAGAATTGAAAATAGTTTTGTAAGAGGTCAACAGTTTATCTGCATGGATAGGATTGTTTTATGGGTTTTTAAAAAATATTTAGTTGTTCTGAAATGTGTATTTCCATTGGATTTATTCTTAGGTATTGTCATTGCTTTTGTAATAGAAAAATGTATTTTGAATGAAAAGCTGGAGAGATGATAGAATATCTAGGAAATACAAGCCAATAGACATACAGTGGTGTCTGAATTACGGGGTCAAGCCTTAAACATTAAACATTTAAATATTAAAGTTAATTAGGTTATGCTAACTCAGCCTCTGTGTGCGAACCCTCATGCATACACTTTGTCTCAGGAGTAGAATTGCTTGCTGGTTGGTAAGGTTTGCGTGTATTTGGCTTTGATAGGTGAATTCAACTCTTGATTCACTTCAGCGCACTCAGTGTGTTGTGGGTTTTTTTGTTTTAAAATTCAGATTATACTGAGTTGACATATTATGAACTGGATTGTGCCTGTTTAGGTAAATAAAGTTTTATTGGAACATAGCCTTGCCCATTTGTTTCAATATAGTCTATTACTGCTCTTGTACAAAAAGGCAGAATTGAGTATTTATAAGCCATATGCTCAATATTTAAATGTTTACCCTTTGGTCCTTTACAGAAAAAATTTGTGGACCACTGAACTATACTATTTATTTGTTGCTTTTGTCTTTCATCTTGTGCCTTCTGGTATTTTTCAAAATATTTTACTTTGTCATTGTGAACTGGAAGAGGATTCCTCCTCAGCCACTAGCCTATTGTAGACTTAGAAATCACTTAATGAATAAATGGTGTGTAAAAGTTATATAGAAAGCAGGCTTGTAATTTGAAGGTGTACAAAAGTGAAAGATAGAGCTAAGAATAGGAATAAAACAAGCCTAAAAAGAAGGGCAAAACTTCAGGGGACACAATGCTGAGAGGAAGAAGCTTATAATAAATCATAAGTAGATTAAGCATGTTGAAATATTTTGACAATGCAGTTTTTGTTTTATTTTGTTTTTTGTTTTCTAAAGTAATCTCTAGGCTCAACTGGGGCTTGAACTCATAACCCTGAGATCAAGAGTTGCATGCTTTACCAACTGAGCCAGCCGGGCATCTGGACAATATAGTTTTATAATTCTAAGAATAGTTGTTCTCGTTCCTAGCCAATTAAATTATTTTTTAATTCTAATGCTCTTTCAAATAAAACTGGTGTGTAAAAATTTTCTGAAATCATTTGATTGTTTAAAACTTTAAATCTACTTGAATTAAATGATTACTTTCTAATGTTAATTTTATATGTTTCAAAAATGGACCCTCAGTTCAGTGGATGCCAGTAAATGTGTCCGGTGTCTGAAATTTTGATATTTTGGTATCCAAGCTGCATCATACCAAATGGCATGTTGAACCCAGGAATCCTATTTTTTCAGCTATTTGTTCTAGTTTTTGGTTTGGAAAATAAACCAATGTTAGTAAAGTTAATACTAGAAAAATCTTTTTTTCCCCATTAATTACAGGAAGTAAATTAAACTCAAAGAGCATTTAGCCATTTTTTTTTTTTTTTTACGTCTTAATGCAAAACATCACACACAAAGGTCAGAAAACTTAATAATCATGGAAATTTTCTTTTTGGGTAGGCTCGCATGTCGTGGGATAGAGAGTCTGTGGACCTTCGGTACCGTAGACTTCAACATTTGCTTGAGAAAAGCAATATCTACTCCAAATTTTTATTGACTAAAATGGAACAGCAACAACTAGAGGTATGTGTATGTAATTGATTATAACTAGTAGCTTAAATTGCTTAACGGTCACTTTATTGAGATAAAAATCACATGCAGTAAGCTGCACACATTTTAAGTTTACTGTTTGATGAGTTTTGACCAGTGTATAGACCTGTGTAATGACCAGCACAATCAAGATCAAGAGCATTTCCATTACCCCCAAGAAGTTTTCTTGTCTCAGTGATCCCCATGCCTGGCCCCCAGATCACTGATTTCTGTTTTCTGTCACAATAGATTGGTATTGCTTTTTCTAGAATATTATATAAATGGAACCATGCGGTAAGCACTTTATTGTGTCTTGCCTCTTTAGCTCAGCATATTGAGATTCACTTGTGTTTATTCAGTGGGCCATTCTCTTTATTCCTGAGAAGCATTCCACTGTATGAATATACCTCTGTTTATTTTTCTGATTTTTATCCTGGTCTAGTGATAGTTTTTGGATGCTGGAAATTGTGAACTTTATGTTGCTTAGTCTTTTTTTTTTAATTGCTTTATTAAGATATAATTGATATATACAGAACACATGTATGTAGTGTACAATTTTATGTTTTGATGTGTATACACCCATGAAGCCACCACAATCAAGATAATGAACATAACCATCAACTCAAAAAATTGTACCCCCCCCCTTTTTTTTAAGTTGAGGTATAATTGACATATAACATTAGTTTCAGGTTATGATTCAATATTTGTATATATTGTGAAATGATCACAGTAAGTCTAGTTAACATCTATTACCATACATAGTTAAAAAATTTTTTCTTATAATAAGAAATTTTAAGCTTTACTCTCTTAGCAACTTTTAAATATGCAAGGGAGTATTACTAACTATAGTCACCATGCTGTATAGTACATACCCCTGACTTATTTTATAGCTGGATATTTGTACCTTTGGACCTGTTACTCATTCCCACCACCACCAATCATCAGTCTTTTCTCTGTATTTATGAGCTTGGGGTGTTTTGTTGTGTTGTGTTATATATGGTATTTGTCTAAGTCTGACTCATTTCACTTAGCATAATGCCCACAGGTCCATTCATATTGTTTCAAAAGGCAAGGTTCCGTTCTTTTTTATGACTGAATTCCTGCCCCTTTTTAAATTTTCTCCCATCCTTCACTGCCTGTCTTCCTCACCAAATAGTCACTGATCTGCTTTCTGTTATTATAGATTCATTTGCATTTTCTTTTGGTGATATATTCTTTTAGCTTTTATATTTCTGGAAAAATCTTCATTTGCTTTTGTTTTTGAAAGATATTTTTATTGAGTAAAGAGTTTATTTTTGGGGGCACCTGGGTGGCTCAGTCGTTAAGCGTCTGCCTTCGGCTCAGGTCATGATCCCAGGGTCCTGGGATCAAGCCCTGCATCGGGCTCCCTGCTCTGCGGGAAGCCTGCTTCTCCCTCTCCCACTCCCCCTGCTTACATTCCTGCTCTCGCTGTGTCTGTCTCTGTCAAATAAATAAATAAAATCTTAAAAAAAAAAAAAGAATTTATTTTTCTTCAGTGCTTCCTTTCTCCTGCCCAGGTGTCCCCACCCCTATGATGTTTCACTGTTTTCTAGTTTACATTGAATGTGACAAAACCAAAATCTTTTTTTTTTTTTTTTAAGATTTTATTTATTTGAGAGAGATCATGAGGGGGGAAAAGAGGAGCAGAGGGAGAGAGAGAATTGGGCTCCCTGCTAAGCAGGGACTGATGTGGGACTCTATCCCAGGATCCAAGACCTGAGCCAAAGGCAGATGCTTAACCAACTGAGCCACCCAGGTGCTCCGACAAACCCAAAGTCTTAATGATGGTCCACAAGACTATAAGCAGTCTAGCCTACTCCTTTAACCCTATTACCTTTCCAGACTTCATTCCAGGTGTGTTTTCTGCCTTTGG
This sequence comes from Mirounga angustirostris, assembly GCF_029215605.1. NCBI lineage: Eukaryota > Metazoa > Chordata > Mammalia > Carnivora > Phocidae > Mirounga > Mirounga angustirostris. The sequence goes on from NW_026991714.1 coordinate 122,608,997, forward strand.
GCCTTTGCACTGGCTGTTTTGTGCCTGGAGCCATCTTCTCGTAGATATCTGCATAGCTTACTTCATCACCTTCAAGCCCTGGCTTAAACATTTTCCCGATGAAGCCTGCCCTAACAACTTTAAATGAAATTGCTGTCTGACACCTTTACCACCTGCACACTCCAGACCCCCTTTTCCTTGTTCTGTTCTTCCCATTGTACTTACTATAAGATACTATATAATTTATTTATTGCCCATTAGAACATACAAAGATTTAAAAATTTGTGCAAATATCAAGGCTACAGTAATGCCCTGTGTCCCCATCATTCACATTTCACAGTTATCAGTCAAGATTTTGCTTTTGCTAAATATTTTTTCCTTTGTTGATAAACCTTTGTATGGTAAAATGAGACACAAATATAGGAAAGCAAAGCAATCACACTTAATGAGTTATTATAAGGCATATATCTTTTTAAAGATTTTATTATTTATTTGACAGAGAGAGCAAGTGTGCACAAGTAGGGAGGAAGGGCAGAGGGAGAGGGAGAAGCAGGCTCCCCACTGAACAGGGAGCCCGATGTGGGACTCGATCCCAGGACCTTGGGATCATGACCTGAGCCAAAGGCAGACACTTAACTGACTGAGCTGCCGAGGCACCCAAGGCATATATCTTTTAACCACCTTTTGGGAATGGTTTGAATCCCTTTTTGTCTGTCTTTTAAAGTTTTGTTAGGGTGCATATGGAACAGCTTTTAGTCTGGTAGTAACTCAGCCCCTCTTCTGAGCACTCTTGTCACTTTGCCTGATGGGTATGAACTGTTTCTGATCCCCTGTAAGCACAGGGATTATTCCACTTGCCATTTTCTAGTGACCTTGGTTTTCTTATACTCATGTCACTCATCAGTACTCAGCCTGAAGTCTTGACGGTGTATCTTGAGAGCTTTTTTTGTGTACCTGGCCCTGGGTACGCTAGCTGCTCTGTGTTGTACTCTTGTCTCTTCAATTCAGGGAGGCTGTTGAGCTGTTAATAAGATTGTCCCTTCATTATTTGCACTTGGAAATTGCCTTCAGGCAGTAAACTGCACAATCAAGATTCATCTCATTTGTTTCCCTTTGTCAGTGTTCACTCTCTTTTGCTGCATATTGTCTGAAAACCACTGTTTAATATATTTATCTGATGTAAGGCAGGAGGGTAAGTCTGTTCCCTGTTGCTCCATAAAGGCTTGAAGTGCAAGTTCTCCCTTGTTTTTAAATCTTTATATAGTTCTTCATTGTGCACATGTTATTTGAGATGTGTATTTTATACTTTGCATTTTGTACTTGTGATGCTAAGAAAAAATTATCTTACAGGAACAGAAGAAGAAAGAGAAATTGGAGAGAAAAAAGGAATCTTTAAAGGTTACTAAGGTAGTATATAGTAAGCTAGAAAATCCTGTATGTTACCTTAAATATTGAAGAAATTCTTCTGTAATCTTAATTTTATAGATCATCTACTTAATTTTAACCTTTATTTGAAAACCTATCTTTGTTATAAGCTGCATAGAAACATGTAAAATCTGTTTCTCAGTATTTTTAGGTATGGAAGTAAAGCTAAAGTATAACCCTTTTGGTTTCTTAATTCTGTTTTTCATAATGGCAAAATTTCACTCTTATAAGTGGTCAGCTTTTTTGGTGCTCATAATGATTATTCCTTCCCCTTAATGCCTCCAACCTCATCATGTCAACGTGGATCCATAATAATTTAAATTTGTATCTTGTGCATAGCTGCAGCAGTGGAGCCAAAATTGGAGCAGATTAAGTATATCTGCTAATAACATTTCAGATAATAGATCATTCATTTAGGGACAGCCTGAGTTTTATATGTGATGTTTGGAATAAATTTGTTTTAACATGAAGCTGTTTAATGCCATATTGTTGGGAATTGTATAAACAAGAGTTGTACTAGTGAAAAGAGAGGGCAACATTTAGAGTACTTACTGTGTGTCATGTATTCTAAGCTTTACATTTATTTATTTTTTTTAAGTAAGCTCTATACCCAGCATGGGGCTCGAACTCAAGACCCTGAGGTCAAGAGTCACATGCTCCACTGACTGACTGAGCTAGCCAGGTGCCTCTACATTTTTTTTTTTAATTTCAGAACATCTCTTAGGTAATGTGCTTATCCCCATTTTACATATAAAGAAGCTGAGGCAAAGAGATAAAGTATGATCCATCCTCATTATTCCTAGATTCCATATTTGCCTGTTAGCCTACTTGTAAAATTTGTGACTCCAGAATCAATACTTGGGTTTTCATGGTCACTCACAGACATGTGGCTATGCAGAATGGCAAAAAATTTGAGTCTCTAACTTACACATTCCCAACCAAGGTTAAACAAAGTGGTGTTCTGCCTTACTTAAGCTGTTACTCTGTAAACAAATGTCCTTTTCATGGTTGATTTAATGTCATGATTTTTGCATTTTTGTGGGTTTTGTTGATTTTGCTGTTAAAATGGTAGCCCTCGGCCATATTGTGCTAAAGTGCCATCTAGTGTTTCTAGTGCAAGAAGGCTGTGAGGTGCCTTATGAAGGAAATATGTGTGTTTGAGCTAAGCTTCCTTAAGGCATGGTTTATAGTGCTGTTGGCTCTGAGTTCAGTGTTAACATATGTATTAAATAAGATGTCCTTAAACAGCAACACATATAAAACAGGGTTGTCTTGATCAGTTGATAAATTGTGACCAGAGGCTTGCTGGAACTTAAGCTTGTATTTCTCCTAGAAGCAGTGATTCAATGTTCACTGATCTAGTATTCATAGTTATCGTATAGAACAGAATGAGAATTGAGTGTAACTTGCTGAAAGTCATATATTCAATAAATAGTATTGCTGGAGTTAGTTTCCGACCTCACACTTCTTTATTAACCTGACTTTATTAGGTAATATCAAAATGCCAGTAAGGGTGCCCTTAAGTCCACTTGATTCTTAGTGTGGTTAGTGGTGATGTTAAAGTACAAGTAGATAATTTTACAATAAAAACAATTACTGAAAACTGATAATATTTGACTCTGTTATTAATTCCAGGGACTTATTTTAGGTTTTTGAAGAATATATACTTATAAGATAATTTTACTTGTTTAATCATTTACCCCCTACTCTTCAACCTGTAGGTTTAATGTATTGTTCAGTTTTGCCCAGCTAACTTTTTATACCAGGGTTTTGGTTTTTCTCCCCCTCTGTATTCTAAAGGTGTGAACCATTAAGTTCTGTTTGTTCCATCTCACCAGTCCCTTTTGGTAATTTATATTTTTAATCCTCTAACTTTTTAACTTTAAAATTTACCTTCTTGGGGTACGTGGCTGATACAGTCAGTTGGTAGAGCACGTGACTCTGATCTCAGGTTGGGAGTTTGAGCCCCATGTATGGTGTGGGGTTTATATTAAAAAAATAATAAAATTTACCTTTGTTATTTTGATTTCTTACACATATTGTCTCCCTATTTTTGATCTTATCCAACTCTCATTTTGAAACTTTTTTTTTAACATCTCTTCCTTTCCTGTATTTCCCCTCACTAATATTTTTACATCCATATTCTCTTTTATTTCTGCTTTCACTTGTATTTAATTTAAAAATGTACTGAAAATGAGTAGTTCTTCAATATCCTGCCCATTGAATATCTTCAGTATAAACCTGCAGTTACAGAAAATGTACATGGTAATTTCAAAATAAAAATGCCCTCTGTGTTTAATTTGGAACTATATCAAATGGAAAAAAATTGAGGAAAGTAGAGTCATCAAGAAAAAGGAATATGGTTATAAACAAGTTCTAGTGGGGAAATGTAGAAATAGGTTAAATGTTGGTAAGAATAATAGTAAAGAGTTGTAGATGTGGCTCAAATGCAAGGAACATTTAACATTTACTTAATGTCTTTTAATATGTAACACCATAAAGTCCTTAGAAGAATAATATCCTAAATTCTTGTTTTGTAGGGTAAAAATTCCATTGATGCAAGTGAGGAGAATGCAGGTAAACTTCCTTGTTCTACTTTTGAACAGTATGTTTATATTTTCGCTTTTATTGCTATTAAAAATAAAATTTTTTTTTTTAATAGTTATGAGAAAGAAGAGAGGAAGAGAAGATGAATCCTACAATATTTCAGAGGTCATGTCAAAAGAGGTAAAAATAAAGTGGGGAGGGCACATAAGATTCACTGTTGAGTAAAACCTGTTGTGGATTTTGAACCAGCTTTAGCTGTATGGATTGCTGTTACTTATTTGGCTTTTCAGATTGTTAAGGGACTATTTCAGGGGAGAAAATGGCACCGTCTTTCTGCTCGTTAAGGGAACATGAGCTTGGCCTAATTAGAAATAATTATAATAAAAAGGAAATTACTATTATCAGAAATTTCTCATAACTTCAAAACCTTATCTTCAGAACTTTGTTCTTATTCCTTATTGAGGACCTTTAGGGAACTGAAATCATATAGTCATTTTATTTATTTATTTATTTTTTAAAGATTTTATTTATTATTTAAGAAATAGTGCGAGAGCACAAGCTGGAGGGAGAGGCAGACTCCCCGCTGAGCAGGGAGCTGGATGCGGGGTTCGATCCCAGGACTCTGGGATCATGACCTGAGCCAGAGGCAGATGCTTAACTAACTGAACCACCCACGTGCCCCCCCATATAGTCATTTTTAAAACCAGATCCTTTTTTACCTATTCTCACTTGTTACCTCATAAAATAGAAATTAAAAAGCATGTTTAGTTAGACAAACCTTAAATATCCCTTAGGCATATTTTAATGTTACATTCTTACATTATTATCTACTATATTTTTCTTTAACCTGAAATTCAAACTCTTGAGATCTTCTTTAAGTATAAAATACAAAATTTCACATACTTGTCTTTAGTAGGGGTGCACTCTGATATTTTCCTTCTTTTTTTTCTTTCATTTAAAAATAATGGTCAGGGCACCTGGGTGGCTCAGTCGTTAAGCGTCTGCCTTTGGCTCAGGTCATGATCCCAGGGTCCTGGGATCGAGCCCCGCATGGGATTCCCTGCTTGGCGGAGAGCCTGCTTCTCCCTCTTCCTCTGCTTGCTGCTTCCCCTACTGTGCTCACTCACTGTCTGTCAAATAAATAAATACAGTCTTTAAAAAAAATGAAATAATGGTCGAGACCCATTTAATTGATCATGGAACATAGCCTACAATTTGAGAAACACTATTATTTAAGTATTATTTAGATTTATTGAAATTCAGCCAGTCGTGCAGTTTGTTTTTTTGTTTTTGTTTTTGTTTAAGATTTTATTTATTTGACAGAGAGAGAACACAAAGCAGGGAGAGTGGGAGAGGGAGAAGCAGGCTTCCCATAGAGCAGGAAGCCTGACGCAGGGCTACATCCCAGACGTCCAGAGGCAGGAGAGTTCCTGACAAGTTCAAAAAACTTAAAAATACATACCAGTTTATATATAAATGAAAAGGTGGTAAAGCATGAGGCTATAGAGGTAAGCAGGGTCAGGAGTTTAGTTACAAGGTTTAATTTTTAACAGTACTTCATAGTATTATGTTTGTTTTGATTCATTCACAAATTGTTTTCCAAAAGGTTCGGCTTAGTCATTGTATTTATTTATTTTTACTTATTTTAAAAGACAACTCTGCTGTCAGTTTCCTATATCCCTTCAGCCTTAGGGTATGAATATCTATACTTACATAATACTTTACATACACATATGACAACACATGTAAGCGTGTATATGTTTTTCTCAGCCTCTTAACTGATATGTCCTATCATTCTGTGTATCTTAAATTTAAGATACACTCGAAGTTTCTTGAATGTATCTACCATTTCATCCCCTTTGTCCTCTGTACATGCTATTCTCTGAAACATACCCTAACTTTATCTTTAATGATTATGCCCTGATGATAACTTTTTCAGATAATTTGATATAATACTCTCCTAACTCATCAAGTAGCATTTGGTATTGCTTGTCTTCATACCCTTAGTATCTAGTAGGTACTTCAGAATCAGAACACTTCTATTCTTTATTTTTAATTTGTCTTTGCCTCTTGCTCAAGATTGCAAAATCAGATATCTATTCACAGAAGCCTAAAGTGGGCTAGAGTTGGGACTATAATACATTTGGAAATGAATCCTTAAATACGAGGAGTAGCCACAACTTAGACTCTAGAGGAGGGTTTAGAAAACCTTTTCTATAAAGGGTCAGATAGTTTTGGGCTTTGAGTAATTTAGTGGGCAACTACTCAACACAACTTGGTTGGCCATTGTAGCCTGAGAGCAGTCATAAACAAACTAAGCAAATAGGGCTCAACTTTGTTCTAGTTAAACTTTATTTACAGAAATAGGTTGCCAGTTGGAGTTGGTCCACAGGCTATATTTGCCAATCCCTGTTCTAGAGAATTATTGTCATGTGTGAATTTGGACTTAAGTCTCTTCAGATAAGCTTTGGTTTAAAAAACAAACCAAAAAAAAAAAACCCTGGAAAATTTAGGAGGAAATACCCCAATTTTTAAGTGTTGCTAACTAATGCAGAGTTTTATAAGACACTGTAACCTTAATTTTGCCTAAGGTCCACCAGTTTGAGCCCTGTATTTTAATTACCTTGAGAGCCTTATGCCCATTTTCCTGGCATGAAGTTAGAACAGAGTAAATGCTTGTTGAATAAATAAATGAATGAATGACATACATTGTTACTTTATTTCTGTTTTCTCAATGTTCTAGGAAATTTTGTCCGTGGCTAAAAAAAATAAAAAGGAGATTGAGGTAAGAGATTTATGAGAGATTAAATGTAGGATCCATATCTGTTTACCTGATCATTAGTTCCTTTAATCCCCAGTGTACATTTTTTTCTCACCAGTTACTCTATTTCTTAACCTTAAAAAAAAAAAATTCATTTCTTATCCTATCATATTTCTTCCTTATATATCAACTTAAGGTGTTCTATTGCATGTTCCTTAATGTGTAAATATTAGTTTATGGGTCCTTGGGAGTTTAGCAGTAATGCAAGTGCCTGTAACCATGTGCATTCCACGTGTATATATTGCACAGCTTGTGGAAGCTCTGAGAGATGCCTTAATCTTGTTTCTGACATTAAATATTGTCTTTGGAACTGTTTGGGAAGGCTTCTCACCCCACCCCCATTTTATGTGGAGAGATTCCTTGTTACCTGAGTATTCACTATCCATGTCCTTTCAAGTACAAGATTTCTTAGAGAAGCAGAAACAGTTGTAACATGAAAATGTTCACCAAGGGATATAGAAATTAACTTACCTATCAAAGATTAATAGGCTTTTGGGAAAATTGATGACATGATTATAAAATGGGATATATTCTGTTTGCCCATCATAATTTTGGCCAAAATTTACATCTTATATAAATGCATTGATTTTTATTTGTTCAGTATAAGGATTAGTTTATGATATAATTATAACTCAACAAGGTTAAATGTAAATAATCTTTTAAGCATTTTTTTTTTACAATATATAGTTGCATATTTATTTAAATTTTTTTTAAAGATTTTTTTTTATTTGAGAGAGCACCCATGAGCAGGGAGGGAGGGACAGACTGGGAAGCAGGCTCCCCACTGAGCAGGCGGTGGGGGGCAGGGCGCGGGGGTTCCTTCCCAGGACTCTGGGATCATGACCTGAGCTGAAGGCAGCTGCTTAACCTACTGAGCTACCCAGGTGCCCCTTTAGTTGCATTTTTAAAGATAAAACTTCAGTCTAATTTCCCATGATTTACTATGGAATTTTGACCATTTTATAATATGCAATAAGTAAATGTGTACTATGCTTGTGTTAATTCTGATGAATTTTGATAAATGTATACATTTGTGTAACTACCACCCAAATCAAGATCTAGAATCTTTTCATATGGTAGAAGGATCCCTTAATATCCCTTGCCAGTCGTTTCCCCCACCACCAAACCTAGAGGCAGCGGCTTTTTGACTTCTGTCACAGACAGTTTTGCCCAATTTTTAACCTTTATCACAGGCTAGTTCATACAAATAAAATCTAAATATGTAGTCTTTTATCTTTTATTTCCTGTTAACTTTTTACTCAACATAGTTAATATTTATTTATATTGTTGAGTTTATTACTAGTTTTTTTTTAATTGCTGAGTAGAATTCCATTGAATGAATATTATAATTTCTTTATCCATTCTCTGGATGGGCATTTGAATGGTTTCCAGTTTGTGACTTATGAATAAGACCGCCATGATAATTTTTGTACAAGTCTGTGTGGACATGTTTTCATGTTCTTAGATATATACCTAGGAATGGAATTGCTGGGTTATACTGTAAATGTATGTTTAACTTTATAAGAAAATTCTTCTCCTGAAGTGAACACATTATTTTAATCTCACCAGCAATGTATAAAAATTTCTGTTGATATTACCAGCATTTCATGTTAGTCTTCTTAATTTTAGCCATTTTACTGAAAGTGAAATGATCTTGTGTGGTTTTATTTTGCATTTTCTTAATTACTAATGATGTAAAGTATATTTCCATGTTCTTAATGGCTGTATGTTTTCTTTTATAAAGTTTCTGTTCACATCTTTTGCCCATTTACTGGGTTACTTGCCCTTTTATTGTTGATATATGAGTTCTTTATATAAGGTACAGGTTCTTTGTCAGATTTATGTACTGTATTTTCTTCTAGTTTGTGGCTTGCCTACTCATTTTCTTAATGGTATCTTTTAGTAAGCAGAACTTGTAAGTTTTATAGTAGCTCAGTTTATGGCTTTTTTCCCCCCTTTGGTGGTTAGTGCGTTTTTGTCTTGTTTAAGAAATTTTTGCTTATCACAAGGTTATCAAGATACTCTGTTTTCTTCTAACAGCTTTACAGTTCTGGTTTTACTTTATGATGTTTGTGATGTTCATCACAAATTTTATGTATGGAATGGTGAAACTCAGGGTTTGTAATTTTCCAGTTGAATATCTAGTTGTGGCATTATTTATGACTTCTCATTTATAAGACTTCCATCTGAATTGACTCAATCCTCATTTTCACATTCTTAAAAAACAGAGTTGTGGACGTCACTAACCAGTAAAATCTGTCATTGGTCATAAGTTGGTAATGAGTATCATCAGATAAGTTAATACTCTTAAGTGTGATGTTTGGAGTTCTTAAACTTTATTTACTTTGCCCCTTTTCCTTCAACAAAAGTAATATTTAGATGGAAATAAATGTTTCTTTTTCCTTGAAAGGAAATTTTTTTTTTCATTTCTATTTTTTATAGACATTACCCATTATCTTTGATTTGGGTGAAAGAAATTATTATTAAGAAAATAGTTCAATAAATTCTTGAGTAGCTCATTTTAAAAGTTTGGATGGGAGGTACAATTGTAAAGGTCATTTCAGTAGTGTATGCCTGTAATCTGTAAGAGTTATTTTCAGAATTTTTTTTCAATGGCTTTGCATTTGTGGGGGAATGGGGGTAACTATCTCTAAGGTTTTATTCAACAAATGATTTTATTTCTCTATACTTAATGATTATAGGACTGGGTACATTTTGATTACATTTTCTGATAAATAGAGGGTAGCAGCATTATGTATCAAAGTTCTAATTAAGCTTTTTTCTTTACAGAATGAAAGCTCCTCTTCTAATCTCTGTGTAGAAGACCTTCAGAAAAACAAAGATTCAAATAGTATAATTAAAGATAGATTGTCTCAAACGGTTAGGCAGAATACTAAATTCTTTTTTGACCCAGTTCGGAAATGTAATGGACAGCCAGTACCCTTTCAACAACCAAAACACTTCACAGGAGGAGTGATGCGATGGTACCAAGTGGAAGGAATGGAATGGCTCAGGGTAATGAATTCTCAATTTTAATACAAGATACTGGTTCATATCTATATAATAACCTATTAATGTGCTGTAACACAACTTGAGTTGTTCCTTCCAAGTTCATTATTAAATGTGAACCTTTGTGTATAAATACTTATTTTCATATTTATTTATCTAGACTAATTTTTGGTATTCAAGACTGCCAACACTTTTATGGCTTTGATAACGAACTTCCCATAAATGTTACAACCATGAATATGTCAGTCTTATCATAATTATCATCTTTGGGTAAAAAGAAGAAATAAACTATTGCTAATCCAATAGGTGTTTATATCAATTTAAATACAGTGCGTATTATTTTGTCCAGATGCTTTGGGAAAATGGAATTAATGGCATTTTAGCAGATGAAATGGGATTGGGAAAGACAGTTCAATGCATTGCTACAATTGCATTGATGATTCAGAGAGGAGTACCTGGACCTTTTCTCGTCTGTGGCCCTTTGTCTACACTTCCTAACTGGATGGCTGAATTCCAGAGATTTACACCAGATGTAAGATATGTTTCCTTTTGTTGGATATGTTATCATTTCTAATATTTTATTGCTTTGTTGCCTGAATTGTAGAATTGTTACTGTAATTGTATGGATTTCTGTACTACAGAAACACTACATCTTGAGGGTTGTGTTTTTTGTTTTGTTTTAAGTTTATTTAAGTAATCTCTAACACCCAGTATGGGGCTTGAACTCATGGCCCCAAGATCAAGAGTTGTGTGCTCCTCTGACTGAGCCAGCGAGGCACCCCTACTTGAGTTATTTTTCAAATGTTAGCAAAGTCCATGTTAAGTGTATATAGAAGAATAAGTATTAGTAATCTCAGGTATTTGCCAAAAATATCCCTGGATGATTTTCAGTGCATTGGATAATTTCATTCACCTAAGACTGACCTAGGCAGAAATTATTTCTCTTACTATGGTGTTTTTCTTCCATATATGTGTCATCTTAGCCATATCCTTGCCTTATACTTGATTTGTTTTTATGGCTTATTCTCTTATAGTAATAATTTATTAGAGGTGATTAACATTTTGCTATTGAAAAATAGAGCTAGGATTAAATTATCTTTTTTTTCTCCTAAATGATTAATTTTATATTTTCCAAATTGTTGATATTTGCATTTTGTTCTAAAGTTTGTTATAAATCAATATAAAATCTTTTAGATTCCTACTATGTTATATCATGGGACCCAGCAGGAACGTCGAAAATTGGTAAAGAATATTCACAAGCGAAAAGGGACACTGCAGATTCATCCTGTGGTAATTACTTCATTTGAAATAGCCATGAGAGATCGAAATGCATTACAGGTATGATTGGTCTCCATTGAACTCTTTGTAATCCATAAACCACATTTTTCGTATTTCATAGCACATTCTCACATCTGGTAGCATTTGTTTAATTTTTTTTCTGATGAAAGCAGTAGATTGTGTTCTGCAGATTCTTTTAGAAACCAAAGGTTTAAATTAACAGATTGAGAAGGTTGTAGTTTCTAACAAGAAAATTAAAGCAATAGCATCTTGACCTATAGCCATAATATCATTTTAGTGTGTTAAATTCAGCTAGACATAAATCTAATCTGTGAATAGGTTACAGATAGGTCTGACATGTGGTTTAAGTATATAGAACTTACCCATTTAATTTTAATTAAATAAGAATAGAATATATGAACACAAGTTATTTTTAGACTGTCTTACGGATATATGGCGTCTGTTTTTTGTGTATGTCGTAGCTACTTATTTATTAGTGCCCAAGTTATAATACAGTTGGAAAGTTAACCTTTGCTCATTGCCTCTCTCTGTTCATTTTTTGGTATTTGCAGTTCTCTATCACTGCTCCACCTATTTCACATATAGTTCTTTACAGCTTTGTTTTCCTTTCTCTGTCTGGTGTATCAAATTTTACTTGTGTGCTGGTGGAAATTTGGAATATGAATTGCAGTTCTATTACTTCTTCACAGTAAAAGTAATATACACTCCTAGAAAAAAAGCATACAGACTTCAAAGCAGTTGTAATTCTGAGAATGCCGCTGCTATATTAAGTATTTTTGTTAACATATGGATATAATTTATACATTGTGTCTTGAAACTTCAGTTTTCTACTAAATAATATAACATGAAGACCTTTCTGATTATTTTGACCTCCCTACCCTGCCCATATTGGAACAGATAAGCTTTATTGTCAATTCCATTTGCTAGTGGCTAGAATTTTTGTAATTTTCCCTTTCTCTGAACTTAGGATATTATTTTAAGGATCTTCCCTTTGGGGGTGCAGGGCCCCTATTGCTGAGTGACAGCAGAAGTATCCGTTAACTTACCAGATCATTTTTCAGAACCCTCATTTCTGTTGCATTGAGTTTTCTCTTTGCTTTTACTTACTCATTTATATTTGTTTGGCTTTTTTATGGTAGATGTCTTACAGTGAGAGGTTACTTAGATTATCTGGTATTACCAGCAAAAGAAGTCCCAAGTTGTTTTTCTTTAAAAAAAAAAGTCATAATATGTTAAAAAAGTGTTTTTATTCTGTTATGAATGTATTAAAGTGAAATGCAAAAAATGCCCCATTTCATACTCTTCCCCCCAATTTGCCAATCCTGTTCTCCAAGGATACCTACACTTGCCAGGTTGGTATTTATATTTCCTAGAAATATCCCATATTTCTGTATTTTTAAACAATAAAATAGATGAACTTCAAGCTTGCCTGATTAAGATTTTTTGTTGTTTTTGCTTTTTTTTCCACAAGGGTATTTTTCTCCTTTGAGATTATAATGCTCCAAGTAAGATTGCAGTTTTGTTGTTTTTGCTTTTTTTTTTTAACGAAGTTTTGGAAAATGAGAAAATAATTTTTATGACAACTTGCTGAAAGTAAATGAGTGGCTTTCTGTGAAGATAGAAATTACTAAAACTGGCTCCAGAAGAAAGGCAAAGTCTAAACAAATCAGTAATTACGTAAGAAACTGAGAACACCATCAGATTAAAAAGAGTGTCCATTTCAGATGTAGGCCTCAAGAATGAAAATTCTAGTATTTAATGTTTCAGAGCGTGGGGAACTAATAAAAGCTTTAGTTCTTTTTTAGGAATCTAGTATAACACTAATCAAAACCTGACAAAGCATTACACAGGGAAACCACAGATTGCCTTTTTTTTTTTTTTTTTTAAGATGTATTTTGAGAGAGAGAGAATGAGAGAGAGCACAAGTGGGAGGGGTAGAGGAAGAAGGAAGGAATCTCAAGCGAACTCCACGCTGAGTGCAGAGCCCAACGTGGGGCTCGATCTCACGACCTGAGCCAAAATCAAGTAGGACACTCAAACGATTGCACTGCCCAGGTGCCCCCAGACTGCTTTGACTAAAGAATGTGAATAGAAAATATTTAAATACATAATAGCAGGTGGACTTTATTAGTTCATAGCCAAGGGAAGTCTATTTTAGGAACACAAGTATACATCAGTTTCAGGAAATTTATCCTTTTAGTAGATCAGAGGAAAACATGACCATTTCAGTAGGTACAGAAATGCCATTTGATAAAATTGAACATCCATCCCTGATAAAGAAGTTTTATTTTTGAATTGTTTTTAAAAAAATTGTGAGATTATCATTTTAAAGTTTTTCCCTAAATTCCTTTTCTAGCACTGCTATTGGAAATACTTAATAGTAGATGAAGGACACAGGATTAAGAACATGAAATGCCGTCTAATCAGGGAGTTAAAACGATTCAATGCAGATAACAAACTTCTTTTGACTGGTACTCCCTTGCAAAACAATTTATCAGAACTTTGGTCATTGCTAAACTTTTTGTTGCCAGATGTATTTGATGACTTGAAAAGGTAGGTAAGCCAGTTATTTAACTATTTTCTATATTTTTCTAACCTCAAATCTGTGCTTAGTTAAAATTAATTCCTTTCTTCTAGGTAGTTGGATTAAAATGATAGCTTTTTGGCAAGTTCTTCGTGATATATATATGTTAATATAATTGATTTATATGATAGGTTAACTTGTAATCATTTTTTTCTCTTACAGCTTTGAATCTTGGTTTGATATCACTAGTCTTTCTGAAACTGCTGAAGATATTATTGCTAAAGAAAGAGAACAGAATGTATTGCATATGCTGCACCAGGTTGTGACTTTGTCTTAATTCTGCTCACTGTGGACTCCTAGAATAAAAAAGGAACCCCATAAATTGCCTGTTCAACCCTTTGTAGTAGATTTTGAAAACGTGACCTCTGGGGGTGGGGAAAGAGCAAGGGAATAAGTTAAATCTGAGGGAGTGGGGGTCTTCATTTTTTAAGACTTCACAGTATTTATAAAGGAAAAAGGGGAAAGAAGGGAAAAAGAGGTGTGTGGAGAGAGTATTGCCTGAAAGCATACGAATGCTTAATATTCACATACATTTATTCATGTTTAAATTTTAGATTCTAACACCTTTCTTACTGAGAAGACTAAAATCTGATGTTACTCTTGAAGTTCCTCCTAAACGAGAAGTAGTTGTTTATGCACCGCTTTCAAAGAAACAAGAGATCTTTTATACAGCCATTGTGAACCGTACAATTGCAAACATGTTTGGATGCAGTGAGGTAGAGTGTGGATTTGACATAAACTGTAAATGACAGTTGATGTTGGAAATTTCATGGTTAATTTCAATCTTAGAGGTTATCACCTCTTTTTTAGGACTTGTCGAGGGTGAATTTCTAACTAGAGTAGAAGGCAGTAAAAGTTGTCTCGTAGTAATTCTGTGATCCTACTAAAATTCAGGTGATGGCTCATGCATTAATTCCTTTATAGTTATCTGGAATGTTTGTTAAAATTTTTTATTCCTGTCCCAGATTAACCCAAATCATGCTATGTGGGAATGGACTTGGAAATACATTTGAACAAGCACACACTATATACCAGAGTTTCCCAGCTAGACCAATCCCACCCCCCCCCCACACACAATCCCTTTCTAGGTTATTGATCTCCAAAAAATGTAGTAGAATACCTTATTTGAAAGAAATATCTTCTTTATTCACCCACCATATTACATTAAAATGTGGAATGATTGAAGTGGAATGTGATTATCTTAAAACAAAAGATTAGGAGACCCTTAAATTTTGTTTAAATGTCCAGATTTTTTACTGTATGCCATGTATCTATTTTTCAAAACATGGTTCTATACATTTCTGTTTTGTGCAACCATTAGACTGTTCCACAATTTTTATTTTTATTTTTTTTAAGATTTTATTTATTTATTTGACAGAGACACAGTGAGAGAGGGAACACAAGCAGGGGGAGTGGGAGAGGGAGAAGCAGGCTTCCCGCCGAGTGGGGAGCCCGACGTGGGGCTCGATCCCAGGACCCCGGGATCTTGACCTGAGCCGAAGGCAGACACTTAACAACTGAGCCACCCAGGCGCCCCTGTTCCACAATTTTTATTATAATTAAAGAGAGGATCTGGCTTTTTAGCTATTAGAAATTTATAATCGTTGCGGGCGCCTGGGTGGCTCAGATGGATAAGCGTCTGCCTTCGGCTCAGGTCATGATCCCAGGGTCCTGGGGTCGAATCCCACATCGGGCTCCCAGCTCAGCGGGGAGCCTGCTTCTCCCTCTGACCCTCTCCCCTCTCATGCTGTTTCTCTCTCGCTCGCTCTCTAAAAAATAAATAAAATCTTAAAAAAAAGAAAAAAGAAATTTATAATCGTTGCTTGTTTTGAGGAGTTTCATTGCAGTGTTATACCAATCCAAAGAAGTAGTCTCTAATGCAGATATGTGGAGCCCCTTAATTTAACCCTAAGTTATTAAATTCTTTAAATAAGTTCAGAACAGTTCTATCCATCCTTAATTTTTTCCACTGAGATGTAGAGGCATTTACTCGAATTCTATAATATTGTCATAAGCATTAAAATAAATTTCATATGACCTCATACGCACTTGGCCAAAGTTTATGGATCCTTTGTTTTGTGCCTTTGGAAATCCCTAAACTTGATGATGAAAGACAAAATTATTTTTTTCTTTATATCTTAAAACATTTGCACATAAAAATATTACAGTCCACTTTATGTATTTAGAATTTAAGGGTATAGCTTCTTAAACATATATTTCTCTTTAATTGTTCACTTTTAGAAAGAAACCGTCGAGCTAAGTCCCACTGGACGACCAAGACGGCGAACTAGAAAGTCAATAAATTACAGCAAAATAGATGATTTCCCTAATGAATTGGAAAAATTGATCAGTCAAATGCAGCCAGAAGTAGACCGAGAAAGGTGTGAGTTTAAAATAAATTTAAGTATCTTTTAAACCGTGATACTTTTTGTATTTCTCACATTCATGGATTCTATGTTTTTTGGTAGAGCTGTTGTGGAAACAAATATCCCTATAGAATCTGAGGTTAATCTGAAGCTGCAGAATATAATGATGCTCCTTCGTAAGTGCTGTAATCATCCATATTTGATTGAGTACCCTATAGACCCGGTCACACAAGAGTTTAAGGTGAATACCATTTAATAATGTACTGTTTTGATATCTATAACTATCCCTCCCTCCCTCCCATTCCCTCCCTCCCCCCTCCTTTCTTCCGCCCCCCCAATAAATAAATCTTGAAAAAAAAGAGTAAACTTCAACATCTGTGCAGTAAGTTTAAGCTTAAAGTTGTCTTATAAAGCCCTTGGGAGAGAAGTGGAGAGGATAGTTCAAGGTAGGACTTAAATTAATTTTTGTTTTTTTGTGAAGTCATTCGCTTTATTTATTTTTTGAGAGAGAGCGTGTGTGGACTCAGTGGGGGGGAGGGGCAGAAGGGGAGAGAATCTTAAGCAAGCTCCATGCTCAGTGTGGAGCCCTACGTGGGGCTTGATCTCATGACCTGAGCTAAAAGCAAGAGTGGGGCGCTTAGCCTACTGAGCCACTCAGGTGCCCCCATTTTAAATACCAGAGTATGTCTTTCCTTGAGAAAAAACTGTCTTCTGATTTTAAAAGATCAAATGGTAAGGTCAGGTTTTTTTTATTTAAAGTTTTATGGGGACTTACTGAAAATGAACTATTTACATAGATTTTATTTTGACAAAAACAGATTATTGGTAATTATTATGACTATTTTTTCTGTTCTTTGCCTGCTTTTAAGATTGATGAAGAATTGGTAACAAATTCTGGGAAATTCTTAATTTTGGATCGAATGCTGCCAGAACTAAAAGCCAGAGGTCACAAGGTGGTACTTTTGACTGGAATTTGGGTTATTTAATTACTTCCTATTAATTGGTATAGATACTAAGATATATTTAAATTTCAGGTGCTACTTTTTTCACAAATGACAAGAATGTTGGACATTTTGATGGATTATTGCCACTTTAGAAATTTCAACTTTAGCAGGCTTGATGGATCCATGTCTTATTCAGAGAGAGAAAAAAATGTAAGACTACTTATGTCATACATACCAAATTCTCTTTTGTAACTATCTTGATTTCTAAAGTAATATTCTTCGTAGAACCACAAATTGATAGACTAAAAACCTTGTAGCAGGATGAAAAGCATAAGCATTATTTAGTATTAGTAAGTCTTAATGTTTCTTAAATTATGTATGTTTTCTGGTCCAACTTGACTTAATAATATCCTAACTTCACTACCACTGTAAGAATATTGAGATAACAAGACCTTTTTTTCTCCTGACTTTGGCTGTTCTCTCTACCCCAACATTTCACTGAAAATATAAAATCTGAGCAACTGAAAGAATTTTACAGGAACACCTATAAATCCGAAAACCTGCCGTTAAGCTTATACTATTCCTTTTTGTCATATGCTTGTGATATAGAATCAGTCCATTTCTGTATCTATTTAACATTTTATCTTTTGGGGGGCATTTCAAAATAAATTATAGAAAATAATTCCCTTCTATTATTTCAGCATATTTTGTCTTTTTGGGTAAATTTTACATATCCTGAAGTGAATAAAGTCAAGCATACATTTTCTGAGTTTTGATGAATGCAAACTTAACAGTAGCTCAGGAAGTTCTCTCATGCCCGCTCTCAGGCAACCCAGTTTTCCTACCTACCCCATCCACTGGGAAACCACTTGGGGTTTTTGTTGTTGTTGTTCTGGTCACTATTTTTTAAGAGAGGATGGTCTAGACTTTTTTTTTTTTTTAAAGATTTTATTTATTTATTTGAGAGAGAGAGAATGAGAGACAGAGAGAGAGCATGAGAGGGAGGAGGGTCAGAGGGAGAAGCAGACTCCCCGCCGAGCAGGGAGCCCGATGCGGGACTCGATCCCGGGACTCCAGGATCATGACCTGAGCCGAAGGCAGTCGCTTAACCAACTGAGCCACCCAGGCGCCCCTAGACTTTTTTTTTAAATAATACTAGATATTCTTCCTTAAACTTCCCTTGTGATGTGTGAGTTTTCTTTTTTAACAAAAATATCCTTTTTTTTTTAAAGATTTTATTTATTTATTTGACAGAGAGACACAGCGAGAGAGGAAACACAAGCAGGGGGAGTGGGAGAGGGAGAAACAGGCTTCCCGCCGAGCAGGGAGCCTGCTGTGGGGCTCGATCCCAGGACCCTGGGACCATGACCTGAGCCAAAGGCAGATGCTTAACAACTGAGCCACCCAGGCGCTCCCAAAAATATCCTTTTTTTTTTTTTAAGATTCTATTTATTTGAGAAAGAGAGAGCACAAGCAGGGGGAGCAGCAGAGGGGTGGGGAAGAAGCAGGCTCCTGCAGAGCAGGGAGCCTGATGCGGGGCTCCATCCTAGGACTCTGGGATCATGACCTGAGCTGAAGGCAGACACTTAACTGACTGACCCACCCAGGCGCCCCAACAAAAATATCCTTAATAAAAGAGGGGCTTGGAAAACAAATGAAGTTAACATAAGCAGATGTTTTATATGTTAACATAATTGCTTTCTAGACGTAAATGATTGATTCGGTCTCCTGTGGATACACCTTTTAATTGCTATAATTAAAAACAATTTCCCTCCTCAGTTCTTTTGGCTAAAGTTGTCTTTATTTCTAATGCTCATAGCTATGATTTATTACAGTGAAAGGATACAGATGAAAATCAGCAAAAAGAAAAGTCACATAGGGTGAAGTCTAGGTGAAACCAGGTGTATATTTTCAGTGGGGTCACACAGAGAGCACTTAATTCTCTCAGTGGCAATTTGTAACTGTGCATGTGAAGTAAGCCAGGGAAGCTCATCTGAGTCTTGCTGTCCATAGTTTTCTTTGAGGGTTGGTCACATAGGCATGATGTATCTGTGTGACTGGCCTGAGCTACCCGGTCTCAAGCCCCTCTGAAGACCAGGTTTACTGTCTTAACCTGGGCAGTACGTAATGCTGAACAATTTTTATTTTGTGGGAGGGGAGACTTTGATAACTTTCTCTTCAGCAAATTGGTCTTTTTCAACTTTCATGACTTCTGGGGTTTTCAGTATTTATTTACTCCACACTGAAAGTCCTGTAGATACTGAAGAATTCATATCTAGTTTCAAGAATGCTGACTTATTATATCCCTTGGCATTGCCCTCCCCACTCCTTTGTTATAAACACGTGGTTATAAGATGGTTGGTCCGCATGCAACATCATATCCACATTCTAGGCAGTAACAGTTGCTTTCTTAATTCCTTGAGTTTACCTTTTTTTTTTTTTTTTTCCTTTTAGATGCACAGCTTCAACACAGATCCAGATGTGTTTATCTTCTTAGTAAGTACACGAGCTGGTGGCCTGGGCATTAATTTGACTGCAGCAGATACAGTTATCATTTATGATAGTGATTGGGTAAGTTGGAAATTTAGCAATATGCTGTTATATTTCCACTCTGAATTTTTGATTTTTCATTGTATGCTTTGCAGTTTTATTTATCTATTTAGAAAAGGTATCCCATCTTAAGACAAAAATCATTATCAAGTGCCCTGTGTGTAAAATCTTGAACATGTTGTATCATTGAAACCATTCTAGATAGCTAAAATGAGTTAAGAGACTTTAAAAGATTCTGATTGGATCATGCATTTAACTTCAGTAGGAGTTTAAATAACCTTAATGTTAAACTGTTAAATGTTATTTTTCTTTTCACTTTAAGAATCCCCAGTCTGATCTTCAGGCCCAGGATAGATGTCATAGAATTGGTCAGACAAAGCCAGTTGTTGTATATCGTCTTGTAACAGCAAATACTATCGATCAGAAAATTGTGGAAAGAGCAGCTGCTAAAAGAAAACTGGAAAAGTTGATCATCCACAAAAGTAAATAATACTTTTTAGTACTTTTCTTTTTTCATTTGTCATTTACTATGAGATTTCATACTGTTGTTTTCTTATAAAAGAAATTGGTACAACTTACCTGGTGTAGGATTTAAATAGGCAGTGGGGAGGGGCGCCTAAGTGGGTCAGTCGGGTGAGCGTCCAATTCTAGATCTCAGCTCAGGTCTTGATCTCAGGGTTGTGAAGTCAAGCCCCATGTTGGGCTACGTGTTGGGCATGAAGTCTACTTAAAAAAAATAGGCAGTGGGGAATTTGCTGTTGTAAAGACCTAAACTAGAGGTTGGTGTGACAACAAAGGAAAAACATTACTGTCTAGATGAGGAGCAGAGGGGCAAAGAAAACTCTCCAGGACACTTTCAAAGTATCATATCCTCAACTCTGTCATGGGGATTTGGCAGGATGTTAATGCTTATTCTTGATAAGAGATTGCCTGCCAAAAGGCTTTAAGAAAACCTCAAGCCGCTTCTTACTAGTCCAGTATATTAAGTATTAGAATAGTAAAGATAATGTTGAAGTAGCGCTACTAAAAAAAAAATCTGTTTAGTTAAACTCATTA
The DNA here is from genome assembly GCF_029215605.1 of Mirounga angustirostris. NCBI lineage: Eukaryota > Metazoa > Chordata > Mammalia > Carnivora > Phocidae > Mirounga > Mirounga angustirostris. The sequence continues at coordinate 122,629,577 of NW_026991714.1, forward strand.
TTTCAAAAAATATTTGGCTCTACAGAACGTCCTTTTCATCATTTCAAACCTTGTATTTTTTAAATACAGTGTGTTTTTTTTAAGGGAGGGAGAGAGGGTTGTGGGGTCAAAGGGAGAGGGAGAGAGAACAGGCTCCACACCCAGCATGGAGCCCAGTATGGGGCTCAATCTCACGACCTTGGAATCATGACCTGAGCTGAAATCAAGAGTGGGATGCTTAACCGGCTGAGCCACCTAAGCACAAATACAGTGTTTTTTAAACTGGAAGAGATTCTGAGAGGTAGGGGAAGTAAAGTAAGTGAGACATTGGTGTTTTATATTTTGTTCCCTAAGATTCTTCGGAGAAGTTCTACTTCTGTTTGTTCAAAATAAAATTCTATTTGGGGGGCGCCTGGGTGGCTCAGTTGGTTAAGCGACTGCCTTCGGCTCAGGTCATGATCCTGGAGTCCTGGGATCGAGTCCCGCATCGGGCTCCCTGCTCGGCAGGGAGTCTGCTTCTCCCTCTGACCCTCCTCCCTCTCATGCTCTCTGTCTTTCATTCTCTCTCTCTCAAATAAAAAAAAAAAAAAAAAATCTAAAATTCTATTTGGTAAATTGGCTTTGTGGCTACCTTAACAAAAGTTGAAAACATCTGTAAGCTTTGAAGCCTAGAGAAAGGGGAATATGATAATGTTGAAAATCACTATCAATTTGCTTTTTTTTTTTTTTAAGATTTTATTTATTTATTTGACAGAGAGAGAGCGAGAGAGGGAACACAAGCAGGGGTATGGGGGAGAGGGAGAAGCAGGCTTCCTGCTGAGCAGGGAGCCCGATGGTGGGACTCTATCCCAGGACCCTGGGATCATGACCTGAGCCGAAGGCAGATGCTTAACGACTGAGCCACCCAGGCGCCCCAGCTATCAATTTGTTTTATGCTACTTTTCTGCCTGCTCTCTACTTGAAAATACTTTCTCCAGTGTATCTGATTTTGAGGGAAATACGGGTTAGGTTTTAGAAATCTGTAATTTGCCTTGATTGAATGTTCAGACTGTAGTTGGAATTTACACTGGAGGAAAAAGGAACTTTCTTTTTCTTTTCTTTTTTTTTTTAATTATATAAAAAGAACTTTTCTAATAAGATTTTGTGCAAATTAAAAAATTTTCACCTGTTCTGCTTTAGGAATTTGAATGATGAAATATATTTTCTTTGTTGAATATAATTTAAATTCAGTAAAGTGTATGTCTAGTTTTGTTTTCCCAAGTCTGTTTTCAGTATTTTGAAAAATTAATATCAAAGAACAATTTGAAAGGAATTTTTAAAATACTGACAGTGTTTTATTGAGGTAATATACATATAGTAAAATACCCAGATCTTAAATGTACAGATTGATGAATTTTGACAAATGTATACATTCCTGTAACTATCCTCCGGATCAAGGTAACAAACCTGTCCTTCATCCAAAAGCATTTCCTTGTGCACCAGTCATTTTCCATGTTCCCTTGTCCCTCGGTAGAAGGCACCACTGTTCCAGTTTCTGACACAGACTCCTTTTTCCTTTAACTTCATATATGGATTCATTTGTATATATGTAGCTACTTTTGTTCAGCATAATATTTTGAGATTCGTTTATGTTTGTGTTTTAGAAGTTAATAGTTTTATGTATCTATTCTTTAGTTGGTTGACATTTAAATTGTTTTCCAGATTTTGGTTTTTATGAATAAGCTGCTCTTGTTCAAGTGTTTGTGGACGTATGCCTTTGTTTGTTCTTGGTCTTTCCTTGGGTGTATGTTTACCTCTAGGAAACGGCTAACCTTTTCCCCAGGTGGACATACCATTTTATACTTCTACCAATGAAGTAGGAGAGTTGTGGTTGCTTTTCTTCCTTATCAACACTTGACTTTGCCTGTTCTTTTTAACGTAAGCCATTCTGATTGGTTTGTAATGTAGTATATTTTGGTTTTAAAAGTAATTGTCAGTGTTTTGAATCTCTTGAAAATTTTTTCTAGATCATTTCAAAGGTGGTCAGTCTGGATTAAATCAATCTAAGAACTTCTTAGACCCTAAGGAATTAATGGAATTATTAAAATCTAGAGATTATGAAAGGTAAGGCTTTTTAATTTTAGAAGAATGTAATTCACAGTTTTGATTTCTCATATGGACTTGAATATTTTGTTTTCTTATAGGGAAGTAAAAGGATCAAGAGAGAAGGTCATTAGTGATAAAGATCTGGAGTTGTTGTTAGATCGAAGTGACCTTATTGGCAAGTATCCTGCTTTTACTTCCTTTAACAGAAACTGAAACAGACTTGTAAAAAGAGAGAATAGTAATACTTATGTATCCCTATATGTAATTCATTCAGCCACTAGTCCACAGCATTTAACCAATCTTTTTTCATTGTGATTCTCTTGTCAGAATCTTAAAATCATGAGATTTTACCCATCTTTTACTCAGGCATCTTTTACTGAGAAGAATGTATCTTTAAACATAGTCACTGTGTCATTACATTATTACATTTAAGAAAATTGGCACTAAAACTTTCTAGCTAGACCATATCGAGATTTCTCCAGTGGTCTCAAATCTTTACAGTTAGAATCAGGTTCCAAATTTCATTGTTGGCTTTGTCTCTTTTCTTCTGTAACACCCTCCTCACTTTTGTTTTTCCAAGTCATTGACAAAAACTGGATTATTTGCCCTATGCAATGACCTACATTCTGGAATTGGCTGATTATTATTATTTTTTACCCCTTTTGTGTTGTCCTTTGATTTGTTCCTCATTCTACTTATTTTCTGAGAAGTGTACATAGCTATGTACATAGCTGTACAGGCTTCGTTAGATCCAGGTTCCATTGCTTAGAAATACTTCGTCATTCTATTCTTGAGAAGAGCACTTGTTAGCATTTAATGAGGCTCCTTCCATGTGGCTTCAGGCTACCAGGACACAGCTCCCACCTTCCAGCCCCCACCCAGCGCACCATTAATCTTCTCAGCTGTTCTGTTACAGAATTTGGCCTTCTCTGATGGCAGGCTGCTTTGGGAGCGTTACCTTTCCCAGAATCTTGTAGTCTGATTGCCTTTCATCAACGATACGATCGGCTCCAATCTTGTTTTTGGCAGCATTTACCAGTGTCTGCTTACTAACCAAGGTCCACAGTTTATCGAGGTTGGCAGATGTGCGAAACCTCTGATTCCTCTTCCAGCGCTAATGCGCCATACCAACTTTCCCAAAGTAATCTGGGTAGATGGTTGTTGAAGTTGATCACCTTGGTTCCTGGGTGCGTCTGGTGTTTGCCAGTGTGGCCATGGTTCACGTGATCCTGACATTTCCATGTCTTCCTTAGTCGGGATGGTATGTCAGCAGCCAAGACAGAAGAGCTGTTGTCAGAGTTTAAATCCTACCAGGCAGCATATATATCTGAGTTTATTTTTAGTGAGCTAAGATTGGTCAGCTGATTCAGGCTGATCTTAGAAAGTTTTCTGTCCTTCTATTTGACTTGATGGTTTTAGTATCCATTGATGATGATTGTTTAGAACCATTATTTCCTTAAGGATTGCAAAATGGTGATTTTCTTGTCTTGTTATTCCTTTATTAGCTAGAATTAGTTTATTAAGAACTTTTCCGTATCATTTCTTTGGTTATTCTGTATAGGATACTGTCTGTACAGCTGAAGCAGGATAAATTGCTCAGTCTTTTTTTTTTTTTTTTTAAGATTTTATTTATTCATTTGACAAAGAGCGATACAGCGAGAGAGGGAACACAAGCAGGAGGAGTGGGAGAGGGAGAAGCAGGCTTCCCGTAGAGCAGGGAGCCCAATGTGGGGCTCGATCCCAGGACCCTGGGATCATGACCTGAGCCGAGGGCAGACGCTTAACGACTGAGCCACCCAGGCGCCCCTATTTATCAGTCTTTAGAATAATGAATGGATGTCTACAATGGCAACCATAAATTATCTTGAAAACAAATATAATATTTAAAATTCATCATTTCCTAGTTATATTATTAACGTACTATTAGTATCTGTGCTCTTGATTGTGTGTATTGTATCTGTATAGTGGAAATACTGTATAATGCTGTACTGCTGCACATCTTTTCCCAACCCTACTTCAATACTGTTATGTTGGTACTTTGGTATTGATGGTAGGGATATTTAATACCATGGAGATGGGGAAAAACTACAAATCAGGGCCTTTTGGTGGGGCAGGGCATCAGGGGAGTCAGTCGTTAAACATTAACGAGCACATGACTTGATTTAATTTCCTGATGTCTTTAATTTCGTTTCAAATACCTCTTTTTAAAATTGTGCTCTTTGTCTTCTTTTCATTGAGTTGAGAGAAGTCTTTGTATATTTGAGATATAAGTCCTTTATCTGATACATGTTCTGCAAATATTTTCTCATAGTTTGTGGCTTAGTTTGCATGTTCTTTTTTCTTTTTTTTTCTTTTTTAACTATACGCCCAGTGTGGGGCTCAAATTCATGACCCTGAGATCAAAAGTCACATACTCTACCTTCTGAGCCAGCCAGGCACCCCCTTGTCTTGCACTTTTGTTAATTAGTGTCTTTTGAAGGTCAGAAATTTTTAATTTTGATGAAGTCCAGTTTATCTTTTTTTGTTACCACTCATGATTTTGGTGTCATGTCTAAGTAATCTTTGCCTAATGAAGGTTATGGTGTTCTCTTTGAAGAATTAGTTTTAGTTCTTGCATTTGAGTTAATTTTTCTGTAGAGTATGAGGTAAAGGTCTAAATTCTTTTGTGCATATTGTTACGGTGTTGTCCCAGCACCATTTGTTGAAAAGATTATTCTTTCCCTATTGAATTGCCTTGGCAATGTTAATTGAAAGTCAATTGATCATAAATGTAATAGTTTATTTCTGTACTCTAAATTCTGGCCCCTTTATCTGTTTGTCAATCCTGTGTCACTTTCACACTGTCTTGATTATTAACAGTTTTGTGGTCAGTTTTGAAATTGTGAGGAGCGAATCCAGTTCTGTTCTTTTTCAAAATAAGTTTTAGCTATTCTGGGTTCTTTTTTTTTTTTTTTTTTTTTTTTTTAAGATTTTACTTACTTTTTTGACAGAGCACAAGCAGAGGAAGAAGCAGGCTCCCCCACAGAGCAGGGAGCCCGATGCGGGGCTCAATCCCAGGACCCTGGGATCATGACCTGAGCTGAAGGCAGATGCCCAACCGACTGAGCAACCCAGGCGCCCATATTCTGGGTTATTTGCATGTTTATTTTAGTTTTCAAATAGTTCACGAAAATGAGAAAGATAAAGCCCTATGACCAAATCTTAAATATATTATTAAATAAAAATCAGTTATATAGGGGTGCCCAGCTGGTTCAGTCTGGAGTATGCAGCTCTTGATCTTGGGGTTGTAGGTTCAAACCACACATTAGGTGTAGAGATTACTTAAAAAAATAAAAATCTTAAAATAAAAAAAATCAGTTGTATAGAAGGTATGCAAGGATAATGTAATATCTGAAAATATTTGCATTAACTGAATAAAGGAGAACTAGGTACGGAAAACCCATTTGAGATAACGTCATAATCACCTCATATTTCTTTAACTAGACATGGAAAAGAATGTTGTTAATCTGGTAAAATGCATCCATCCAGTAAATTACTAAAATCAAGAGCATTCAAGGATAGCAGGTCTCACTCCCACTGTACAGTACACAACATTGCACAATTTACAAGGAAGTCCTAACACTGTAAAATAATAAAAGTAGGTTTAGGGGAGTAGTACTTAGTTTTAGTATAATTTTTGCAGGTGATATAATCATCTCCACAGAAAGTTAAGGGAATTTAGAAGTTTTTAGAATAGAATTAAAGAAGGTTGTTATTAATTAATAGTATGCATATCAGCAATAATTATTTCGAAAATAAGATGCTTCCAATAGCTACAAAACTAAAATGCCTAGGATTTAATGTAACACTTCCTTTAAGGCCATTATGGGCAAAATTATGAAACATAGGACTGAATAAATACATATTTAACTGTATTCATGGGTGTCATGTGTAATATGTACATGTTAAAATATAAGTTCTTGCCCAACTTAACCTATATTTCTTATATTACTTTCTTTTTTTTAAGATTTTATTTATTCATTTGACAGAGAGACAGCAAGAGAGGGAACACAAGCGGGGAGTGGGAGGGGGAGAAGCAGGCTTCCCTCTGAGCAGGGAGCCGGATGTGGGGCTCGATCCCAGGACCCTGGGATCATTACCCCAGCCAAAGGCAGACACTGAGCTACCCAGGCGCCCCTCTTATATGATTTTCTAATTAAAACCCCAATATGACTCTTTAAAGAACTATGACAGGCAGTTTTAAAAATTTATATGGAAGAGTAAAGGGCCAAGAGCCAAGACAGTTTTCAAGAACAACAGAATATTCCATACCATATATTAAGACGCAATTTAAAGGTCACAATAATCAAGGCTAGAATTAGCATATGATAAGATAAATGAACCAGTGGTTTGGCAAATTCAGAAAGCCAACCAAACTTGTGGGGAAAATCAGTAAATGACAGAAATGGCAATTCAAACTAGAGAGGGAGAATTCTTGTTATTCAAATACATGATGCTGGGACATTTCTAATCAACAGCTGGGAGACCTCATATCATACTCCGTAACAAATTCTAGATAGATTAATTGGTCAAAACCTAAATATTAAAAGCAAAACTTTTTAAACATAGGAATATATATGTATGATTTTTAGAACAGCAAAAGAATTCTTAAGGTACAAAATTAAATGAATAGATTGATAGATTTTATTACATTAAAGACTTGTATAAAAACATGATACCATGAACAGAGATTAGAGACAAATCACAGAAATATGTGCAACACATAATAGAAAGTGTTTATTACATACACATAACCAAAAGTCAGCAAGAAAAATGGACAACTTGAGCAGGCAGTTACCAGTAAAGAAGTGGCCAGTTAACAAAGATGCTTCAACATCCAAAGAAATTGGAGTAATGCCATTCAAAACCAGTAGAGATTTCATTCCATAGCTATCATTGACAAAAATGTAAAAGACCACATATTAGCGGTGAGGGGTGTGTATGAAGATAAATTTTCATGGTATCTTGCTTCCCAGTTTTTAAACTAACCATGATTGGGCTTTTTATTTTTTTTAACATCTCAGAATGTAATTTCACATTGGTGCTCTATACCTGTGTATCTTAAATTCAGCAGAAGTGATTTTGATTAGCAAACTGATATTTGTCTGTTTCTTAGAGGCCTGTTTTCATTGTAATAAGAGGAGTATACTTTACTTTCTCACTTTTGCTATGTTGAATATTGATTAAGGAATAAAGGGTCCCACATTTCTGTGGGTTTTTAGGCTTTGGACAGATGACTCTATAACGACATATTGGACATCTCCTTTAAGATTCCTTTTTATGTTTGTATAATTTTTTAAAAATAAATATTTGTTTATATATTTTTCTCTTAGATCAAATGAATGCCTCAGGACCGATTAAAGAGAAGATGGGGATTTTCAAGATACTAGAAAATTCAGAGGATTCCAGTCCTGAATGTGTGTTTTAAAGTGGAGCTAAAGACTGTCTTTTAAAAGTTCTTGTTTACGTCTAGTGATTTACCTGTATTGGTTTTAAAATTCAGATTATCCACTTTTTTGATCCTATCCGTTTACATAATGAAACTTGTACCATTGCATAATTAATATATGATAATTTTCTGAGCCTTATAAGAACAAAGAAGTATTCATAGTAAGTTTAGATTTTCCGTTAATTTTTCAGGCTCGGTAATATTCTTGGGTACAGGCTGATGTGTACTTAACCACTGCCAGATTTATTCAGTCTTCCTGTGGAAGTTTAATGTCTTTTTCCCCCCTTTTAGCAGTACAGTTCATGGGTTTGGGGTACTTCAGTTATGGAGTAGGCTTTGATGGGGGAAAGATTAGGATTATGCTTTCTCTTGTTTAAATAAGAAATTGTTTGATTTTAAGGTCTATTTCTATAAAATAGTTTACCAAATAAATGTTTGTTATAAGATGTTCTCATCAAATTATTTTTTCAGAAAAATAATGGCTCAGGTGAAATAATAACGAAAGTCTTGACTGCCATTGTGATTCAACATTATGTTGACTTGATTTTATTTGTTAGTACTCTACACATATATCATATAAAGATTTCAACTGGACAGTGGGTAATTCAGAGCAGACTTTGAAAACTGTAGGGTCTTGACAAAAGACCAGAAATTGGAAGTGGTAGGAGGATATCATGCAAAACAAGGGTAGAACAAGAAAGAAGAGACCTTGAAAATGTATAGTAGGAGGGGTAAATAGTACTGAGAGAGGAAAATAGGATGTAGGAATGTAAGATAAAATTCAGGGGCGCCTGGGTGGCTCAGTAGTTAAGCATCTGCCTTCGGCTCAGGTCATGATCCCAGGGTCTTGGCATCGAGCCCCACATCGGGCTCTCTGCTCAGCAGGAAGCCTGATTCTCCCTCTCCCACTGCCCCTGCTTGTGTTCCCTCTCTCTCGCTGTGTCTCTCTCTGTCAAATGAAGCAATAAAAAATTTTTAAAAATAAAATAAAATTCATAGTATATGATAGAGGAACATAAAGGGCAAAATAGGAATAATTTGGGCCCTGTATATATATCAGACTGTGAGGAAGAGAGTTCCTTTTTTTTTTTTTTTTTAAGATTTTATTTATTTATTTGAGAGAGACAATGAGATAGAGCGAGCATGAGACGGGGGAGGGTCAGAGCTCGGAGAAGCAGACTCCCTGCTGAGCAGGGAGCTCGACTCAGTCCCGGGACTCCAGGATCATGACCTGAGCCGAAGGCAGTCACTCAACCGACTGAGCCACCCAGGTGCCCCTGGGAAGAGAGTTCCTGAATGCTCCCTGAACCATTTCTGTAGGTTGTTTGTCTCTTGGGAAAATGTTATATTCAATGCAGATCAGATTATCTCTGCCATAGGGTAATTGAGCTAGGATTCAGAAGGAAAACCATTTTGAGAGAATATTCAGTCTGATGAAAATACAGAGAGGTGTGTTTTTTCTTAAGTGGAAATATTCACCAGCCAGTCGTGCTGACCAAACATCCCTGTAACTTGGTTGCTTAGTAGTCCTACTGAGTTTCCCTAGTCTGTTCTATTATGTTCTCCAGTGACTATATCATGGTTTTACATCTGTAGTAACTCCTCCCTCTCACCTTGCTCCCTGTTGGCACTGAGAAAATAGAATTAGAAAAGAACTTGAAAAAGTTGCCAGGATGGCATCTATAAACCTCCCAGCATTTGTGCCCATGTAGCCTCCTTTCCTGTTACTATGGATATATTGTCCTAGTTAGAGCCAGCTAGAGCCAACAGAAGTACCCCATTTCTTTCTCTTGTGGAAAACTCCTTGGAAAGTTGTCTGTATTCACTTTTTTTGTTGTTCTCTTCCATTGTTTTCTGAACCTGTTCCAGTCATCCCTCTCTTTCCATTGGAACATTTTTTTTTTTCAAGATTTTTATTTATTTTTTGACAGAGACAGCGAGAGAGGGAACACAAGCAGAGAGAGTCGGAGAGGGAGAAGCAGGCTTCCCTGCCGAGCAAGGAACCTGATGTGGGGCTCGATCCCAGGACTCTGGGATCATGACCTGAGCCGAAGGCAGACACTTAATGACTGAGCCACCCAGGTGCCCCTCCACTAAGCAATTTCTTTAGTTTGCTAGTTTCTAGCAAACACATCGCCTGGTTTTCCTTCCTACTTCTCTGGTTCTTAGTCCTCTTAGCTATTTCTTATGTCTTTGACCCATTAGAATGTCCCAAGCAAGGCTTGGGGCTCCCTTGATGGTCTTACCTCCTTGCCTTATATAGATGACTCAAAGTTATATCTCTAGCCAGAATCTTTCTCCTGAACTCACATCCGGCTACTTGACATTCTTACTTGGTTGCCTGATGAGTCACTCAAACTTCCCAAATGTGAGCTTAAGAACTCGTGCTCCAGCCCGTTGAGACTGTTAGAACCCATGAATTTAATTTTCAGCTTCCAAAACTTGTGGTGCCATCTCTTCTCTTCTGGGAGTTTAATACCTCTCTCATCCTTTTATGTTCTTTTAGTTCTAGATTTTAGTAAGGGGCAGAAGGGAACAAATATTCTAATTCTGTGATACTGAAGCGAATACTCCCTGCTTCTGTTTTTATATAAAAGAGTATTCTCAACACAGTACTTGAATTCCTTCAGTTGGACAAATTTGTCATGAAAAAGACTTTATTAGCTTTTTTTGTTCATTGAGTCTTCCATATCACTAGACAGTTCCTAATGTGTTGAGAGGTGTAGTGAAAGTGGTACACGAACATTTCTTAAAAATTGATGTATTTATGGGGTGCCTGGGTGGCTCAGCTGGTTGTGACTCCCTTCAGCTCAGGTCATGATCCTGGAGTCCCAGGATCGAGTGCCGCATCGGGCTCCCTGCTCGGCAGGGAGTCTGCTTCTCCCTCTGACCCTCCCCCCTCTCATGTGCTGTCTCTCTCTCTCTCATTCTCTTGGAGAGAAAGAGACCAGTGGGGAGGGGCAGAGGGGAAGGGAGAGAGAATCCCAAGCAGACTCCTTGCTGATCACAGCCCCGGAGGTGGGGCTCAGTCTCATAATCCTGAGATTGTGACCCAAGCAGAAGCCAAGAGTCAGATGCTTAATGGACTGTGCCAGCCAGGCTCCCTGGAACTTGAACATTTCTAAGCAAATGTGTTTGATGGCATCTTTCACTAATGTCTTAGCAGTTATATATGATTTTTTAGTCTTAGTGGTTTGAAGTAATACTTTACGAGAAGACTGTTTCAATTTGAGCTTCTTTTTAAATTAATGGTAGTTAAGTTTTTATGATCCTATTTGCTGTATTAGCTAGTACATCTCCACAAATTACATACTATATTTTTTACTTCACCATCAATTATGGTTACCAAATTAAGCCAAGGAATCATAGTTAAGGATACAAATTTATTAAATCTCTTTTGCTCTTTAGTTTTTTGGAATCACTTATTGTCATGACTTGATTTACTACCATTACCATTACATTCAGAGAAGATGTAACTTAACCAAAATCTAGTGAAGTTTGGAGCACCTGGGTGGCTCAGTCGGTTAAGCGTCCAACTCTTGGTTTCAGGTCAGGTCATGACGCTGGGGTCCTGGGATCGAGCCCCATGTTGGCTCCCTGCTCAGCAAGGAGTCTGCTTTTCCCTCTCCCTCTGCACCCCCACTCATGTTCTTTCTCTCTAAAATAAATGAATAAAATCTTTAAAATATTTTTTTTTAAAAACTCGAATTCCTGAGCTATGTCTGCGAGTCTGTTATGAGAAACACAGTCCTAAAGCGTAAATTGTCCATAATTTTTCCTAATCTCCCTTTCACAAATCTGTGCCCTACCCAGATCAATCAACAGATTGACCCCCCAAGTCACACTTCTGAGTCTTCTGTTTGTTTATTCCTGAGTCTTGTTACTTCATATCCATCACTGGCTTGGTTAAATATCACCATTTGAAGAGAGGTCTCTTAGGGGTCTGTGGGGGGGTGGGGGATTACGTGAGCTGCTCCACTTCACTAGAGTATTTAAGAACATTTATAAAGTATGCCTGCCTCTCTTCATGCTCAGTACTCTGCCACCACCTACCCAACTAAGGTGGTCAGATTCAGGTTTCATTCCTTTTTTAGCTTTAATAAGTTCTTTAATGAAATGTAAAAGTAGCATAGTCACTAAGGGACAGAGATCAGGTAGACTGCATATATCTTATTTTAACAAAAGGAAGACCATAAAATTGTCAATGCGTTGAAGGAAAAAAATTCCAACCTAAAATTTAAAGTTGTTTTTTTAAGATTTTTATTTATTTTTTTGACCAAGAGATAGCACAAGTAGGCAGAGAGGCAGGCAGAGGGAGAGGGAGAAGCAGGCTCCCCGCTGAGCTGGGAGCCCGATGCAGGGCTCGATCCTAGGACTCTGGGATCACGACCTGAGCCGAAGGCAGCCACTTAACCCACTGAGCCACCCAGGCGCCCCCAACCTAAAATTTATATCCATCATTGGCCATCCCTGGAGATTCACACATAACATTCAGCTGATTCAGTAGGCGGTTAAAACTCCTATAGATGAAGAATAGAGGAGGGCACCTGGGTGGCTCAGTTAAGCATGGTTCTCTTGCTCTCAGTTCCGGTCATCTCAGGGTCCTGAGTTCAAGCCCCACGCTGGGCATGGAGCCTCCTTAAAAAAGAATAGAGGAGTGATGTAATTTTAAATGTCGCACAGATGTTATTAGCAGGTGACCTTATAACAATTAAAATTAACCATTTTGGACTACAAACGATTCTCACCCTTTAAAAAAGTTACTGTAATATAAATCATTTCCTGTAGTCCCATTTCAGGATAATTACAAAGTGTGAACTAAATTATAGAACAATTGCTTGGAAATTTTGTAACTCCTAAATCTTTGGATCAAAGAAGGCACCCAAGACAGTATTGCACAATAATTTTAAAATACAAACAATGGATGTACTCACTGGGTAGAATAGAGCTAAAATTCACTGCAGAAATAATGTGCCATCTAATACTTAAGAGCATTTATGACAAGCGTGTGAAAATGAACAATAATATAACTTCAAAAGTTAGAAATCGAAAAGGAAAACAGTTAAATTTTGGCATAAAATATCTTAGGGCTCTGAAAATCTGAATTTTTTTTTTTTTTTAAAGATTTTATTTATTTGCGAGAGAAAGAATGAGAGACAGAGAGCATGAGAGGGAGGAGGGTCAGAGGGAGAAGCAGACTCCCTGCTGAGCAGGGAGCCCGATGCGGGACTCGATCCAGGGACTCCAGGATCATGACCTGAGCTGAAGGTAGTCGCTTAACCAACTGAGCCACCCAGGCGCCCTGAAAATCTGAATTTTTGATAGAAAAATGTAAGAACTCCTAGGGTTATTTTTCTTCTCTGGATGCCCAGTGAATTCTTTGAGCTCTGCAGAAAGTTCCCCTGCGTAGTTTAAAATCCTGGTGGAAAAGGACACATTCCTGGGAGGTTCAGGGGTCATGTGGACCAAACAAACTCATTTTCTGAGAAGGACGCTCTAGTTTTGGCCAGAGGAGGGACTTGGTGTTCTCTGAACCTGTGAACTTGCCCTGCTGGGGCGCTTGGATGGGTCAGATCTGATAACACTAGCCTGGGAGGCTGGTGCTCCTGTCACTTCAACCCTTGGTCCGCAGAGGTCACATCAATGTTCTGTTTGCCTGTCTTTTCCAAAGTGGGTGTAACTTACATTCTCCCCAGCAGAGTATGAGAGTTCTAATTTCTTTTAGGATTTTTAAATTTTTAATTATTTGACAGCACAAGCAGGGGGAGCAGGAGAGAGAGAAGCAGGCTCCCAGCTTGAACAAGGAGCCCAATGCCATGTGGGGCTTGATCTCATGGTGCTGAGACCATGACCTGAGCAGAAACCAAGAGTTGGACACTCAACCAAGGAACCACCCAGGAGCCCCTCTAAAGCACATTTTAAAAAAAGATTTTATTTATGAGAGAGAACACAAGCCAGGGGAAGGATAAAAGGGAGAAACAGACTCTCCTCTGAGCAGGGAACCCCACGTGGGAATGGATCAAAGGACCCCAGGATCGTGACCTGAGCTGAAGGCAGACACTTAACCAACTGAGCCACCCAGATACCCCTAAACCACATTTTTTATTAAGAACCAGGACTCTGGAGAAATGGCAGATTGGAGAGTAGAGCAGGAGAAGTAGGAGATGAGACTGGAATATATTACTACAGTTAGAAAATTAAGAAATTGCTCAAAGGTTGATGGAATTATGTAAAAAGAGCAAAGAATCCCATCATTAGACAATTTGAAAAACAATAATATAATGGATTGTAACCTGTGAAAGTAATTGAATGCCTGATTCCATAATAAATAAATACCATTGAAAACTTGAATAGTTATTTAGTTTCAAAGAGTCTACCCTCAAAATATTTAATTACAAATGCTGTTAAGGGGCACCTGGGTGGCTCAGTCAATTAAGCATCTGCCTTCAGCTCAGGTCATGATCTTGAGGTCCTGGGATCGAGCCCTACATGGGGCTTCCTGCTCAGCAGGGAGTCTGCTTCTCCCTCTCCCTCTGTCCCTTCTCCCCTGCTTGGGCACTCTCAAATACATAAAATCTTTTTTAAAAATAAAAATAAATATATATAGGGGCGCCTGGGTGGCTCAGTTGGTTGGGCGGCTGCCTTCGGCTCAGGTCATGATCCTGGAGTCCCTGGATCGAGTCCCACATCGGGCTCCCTGCTCGGCGGGGAGTCTGCTTCTCCCTCTGACCCTCCCCCCTCTCATGTGCTCTCTCATTCTCTCTCAAATAAATAAAATCTTTAAAAAAATATATATATATATATATATAATTTTATGGTGGAAGAGACTGCCAGGCACTCTTAAGTAATCAAAGTGAACACCCATAATGGGCAGATTGAAGTTGTCATCTACTAGGATTCAATGAGAAGAAAAAGCATTCTGTGATATTCCTGTCAAAGATGCATAACCTCGGGGCGCCTGGCTGGCTCAGTTGGTGGAGCGTGGGACTCGATCTCAGGGTTGTAGCCTCAAGTTGGGGGTAGAGATTACTTGAAATCTTTGAGGGGTGGGGGAAGATATACATAACCTGAATCTAATCATGAGGAAATACCAGACCCAAATTGAGATTTTACAAATACCCAGCATATATCTTCAAGGGTCATGGAAGTCAAGGGAAGGCTGAGGAACTATTCCAGACTGAAATAGATTAAGGAGACATGACAACTTCTTGCAACATGTGATAATAGGTTCTGAACTGAATATAAAGGATGTCATGGGGACTTTTGGTGAAACATTAATAGAATGAGGATTGTGTGGTCCTAATGCATTAATTTTAGTTTCCTGCTTTTGAAAATTATATTATGGTTATAGGGGAGAATTGCATTGTTTTTAGGAAATACCAAAATATTTTGGTTTTGGAACTTAAGGTCAGCGATTTACTCTCAAATGTTCAAAATAAGGAAATTCTTTGTACAGACTTTGGACTTTTATGTACACTTAGGATTATTAAAAGTAAAATACATGAATATATATCTATGAAGCCAGCAATGGGCTCATATCTAAACTACAAACCCTTCACAAAGAAGAATTGATATTGTCAATGGACATCTGAAAAAGCGCTCAGCATCATGAAGTGTAATGGAAACGTGAATTAAAACTACAGTGAGCTGGGCGCCTGTGTGGCTCAGTCGTTGAGTGTCTGCCTTCGGCCCAGGTCATGGTCCCGGGGTCCTGGGATTGAGTCCCACATCGGGCTCCCAGCTCAGAGGGATGCCTGCTTCTCCCTCTCCCACTCCCCCGGTTTATGTCCCCTCTCTCACTGTGTCTCTCTCTGTCGAATAAATGAATAAAATCTTTAAAAGAAAAAAACAAAACTACAGTGAGCTATTACATATCTGTCAGAATGGTTAAAATGAAAAACTGAATATACTTAGTGTTGGCAAGAATGTAGAGTAACTGGCAATTCATAGTAAAACTTTTCAAACATTTGGATAATTATTTGGCAGTATTTACTATAAGAAAACACCTGCATCTCCAGCAATTATATATACTGAACAGAAAACCAATACATTGGGATACAAAAAAGCCATCTATAGGAAATTAATAATACTATTCATAGTAGTCTCAAACTAGAATCAACCCACATGTCCATCACAATATGATGGAAAAAAATAGTGGAATAGTTATAAAATAAGACACTATAAGAAAACGTGCTATTTGCAACAATATGAAGTGAAAATACTAAATGTATAATTTAGTTTATATAAAGTTCACAAACAGGCAACACTAACATTTGATGTGATACTGGATACATTTAGTGAGGAGGAAGATTCTCAGTAGGAGGCATAATGGGGTTTCTGCAGTCCTGGCAAAATTTTTCTTGGCCTGTGTGTTGGTTTCACAGTATATGTTTAGATGATAACTCACTGAGCAGAACTTTTAGGACTTTAGGTATATTATGCTTCAATGAAAGGTTTCTTTAACCGAGGTCTGTAGTACTCTCACTGTGGAAGGCCACATGCTGATACCCTGCTGACCACCCATTTGGGCAGCGATGGGAAATCCCTTCACTGTGCAAGGTTACCGAACTGGGAATGGGAAAGCTGGATTCTAAGACAAGGTCTTGTACTTGATGAGTTGATGGCACTTCACCTCACCAAGTCACCAATTCCTCACTCCAAAAATTAATTTAGGGATTCCACTAGGGATTTCTGATGACTTCTATCTTGAATCATTTGTCACTCTTCCATTTTCTAAGGAGAAAGGGCCAGGCAGGAGCCTCAGAAAGAGGGAGGAACAGAGCAGGGACACCTGTCTCCCAAGTAATAAAAATGATTGCTATAAAGAGAGCCATGGAGGGGTGCCTGGCTGGCTCAGTCAGTAGAGCGTGCAACTCTTGATCTCAGGGTCATCGGTTCTAGCCCCATGTTGGGCTCACATGGAACCTACTTAAAAACAAACAAAACAATCACGGAGTTCATTAGGTAGTGTGGCTCTTTTAGAACTAGAGCTATGAGCCAGGCAGCAAATTAATGCTTCTCTTTGTCCTTGGTAAATTACGAAGTTTCACCAAGACCTGGACTCAAGTTCTAAAGGTTACAGATCTTTTCTGACCCCATGCTTATAACTACCCTGTGCTGCCATTTTGAAAGTCACTGATGAAGGTAAGTCATAGAATGCTGAATCATACTCAGTAAGCATTCAATAAATGTGAAGAAACTTACTTGAACTGAATGTTTTTCTTGTAGGGAAGCATGCACCACTCAGGGCGTGTGGCTTCTGAGCTCTACCACCTGCAGTCTGTGTGTCCTTGGAAAAAGGTGCTACAGCCCCGAGACCCAGCTGCCTCATCCTTAAAATGGGAATAATTTTATCTTAGGTAAGGTAACTTCGTGTATCAAAAGAAAGATGATAGGTGTGAAAATTCCATAAATTGTCAATATCCCTGTAATCATGAGGAATAAAACACTAACTGAGGTCTTGATAAAACTTAATTTTCTTTTTCTTTTTTTTTTTTTTTTTAAGATTTTATTTATTTAACAGAGAGAGACACAGCGAGAGCAGGAACACAAGCAGGGGGAGTGGGAGAGGGAGAAGCAAGCTTCCCGCAGAGCGGGAAGCCCGATGTGGGACTCGATCCCAGGACCCTGGGATCATGACCTGAGCCGAAGGCAGACGCTTAACGACTGAGCCACCCAGGCGCCCAAAACTTAATTTTCTTTAGTAAAAGAGCTGAGACATAACTGTACTGATCAATTTAGAGAACATCCCTTTGTACAAGCATTACCATTAGTGATCTGATAAAGTATATTTATCATTCCAGTGATACCTAGATCCTCATGAACACTGAATGTCATCTGTTCATGTCAGCATGTGGTGGTGGTTCGTTAGGTCTTTTTTTTTTTTTAAGATTTTATTTTTAAGTAATTTCTACACCCTATGTGGGGTTCAAACTCACAACCCTGAGATCAAGAGTCACATGCTCCTCCCACTGAGCCAACCAGGTGTCCCAGTCCTGTGGGTCTATTTAATGAATTCCCTGCATCCCATTCTCCACTGAATCTACACCTTTTGTTTTAAAATCTTGCCTTCTTTGCTGTGCATACTTCATTCCATTATTTTTGACAGTGGCAGGCCAAAAAAAAAACCAACAGAAGAAGTTATGTCTGGAGGTCATTGCGAGGTGGGGGAAACCATATTTTCTCAAGTCTTGCCCCCTCAATTCTGAGATTGGCTCTTTTCTCTATTGAGCAAGTTTCACCTCTGCAGTGATGGAGAGGAAAGAATCCCTATCTTTTATTTTTTTCTTTTGAGAACCCATGGCTCTTTTATCCTTGGAATCAAATAAAGACTTCTACTTAGTGAAGCCTGTTATTTTGTGAACAGTCAGTGAGGTATACATACTGAGGAACTAATGTTTGGGGGTTCAATTTTGTTTTCCTATAATTGTGGTGTAAGCCATAGTGCATCATTATGGGCCTCAAAAGATCTAGGTTCAAATCCCATTTTTGTCGCTTAAAAGCTGTGCAACGCTGGATGGACCTCCTGTTGCCTCCAAATTTCCCTTTCTCCACTTGTAAAATCAATTTCATTTTCCTTGTGTTGGGGGGTGTGGGCACAAGGGCTTGATGGTAAATATATGTAAATTTTCTTAGCTAATTACTTGATACATATTTGGATGTTCAAGGGTTATGTTACCTAGTTTATATTTGATGTTAGTACATTACACTAAAATATTTCAAAAGGCTTTCATTTTCTAGGACAAAATATACTGGTGTTTGATAAAGCATTAAAGGATAGGGACGCCTGGGTGGCTCAGTCAGTTAAGCGGCTGCCTTCGGCCCGGGTCATGATCCCAGGGTCCTGGGATCGAGTCCCACATCGGGCTCCTTGCTCAGCAGGGAGCCTACCTCTCCCGCTCTCTCCCTGCTTGTGTTCTCTCTGTCAAATAAATTAAAAAAAAAAAAAAATCTTAAAAAAAAAAAAGTGGGTGCCTGGGTGGCTCAGTTGGTTAAGCGACTGCCTTCGGCTCAGGTCATGATCCTGGAGTCCCTGGATCGAGTCCCGCATCGGGCTCCCTGCTCCGCGGGGAGTCTGCTTCTCCCCCTGACCCTCCTCCCTCTCATGCTCTCTGTCTCTCATTCTCTCTGTCTCAAATAAATAAATAAAATCTTTAAGAAAAAAAAAAAAAGCATTAAAGGATAAACGTTTTTGTGTACAAGGATTTCCTCCCAAATCATAAATTCTCAACTGGTCATTACTCTGAGAATCCAGAATGTTTTGCAGTTTTTGTGATTAAGTAATTTACTTCACTGGTTCTCAATTGGTACCACCTAGAGTGTTTAAAAAAACAAAAAACAAAAACATTACCAGTGCCTGGGCTCCACCCCAGACCCGTTAGACCAGAATCTCGGGGCATAGTGTTAGACAGAAGCAAAAGAAGAGTAAAGAACACCATATTTTTATCATTATCAGTGGGCCAAAGTCCTTTCAAAAGAGCGATTAAAGTAAATCCAGCCGATTGATTACTTTATGAGTCAGAGGGACATGTTGAATTAGCAGGGAGTGTTATAAAAGCTTTAGATTTCAAGCTCACAGTTGTCCAAGAAGAGAATTCCTCCATGGATCCAGTTGTGGTTCTAGTGCTCTGTCTCTCCTTTTGGCTTCTCCTTTCACTTTGGAAACAGAGCTCTGGAAAGGGGAAGCTCCCACCTGGCCCCACTCCTCTCCCTTTCATTGGAAATATCCTCCAGGTAGATGTGAAGGACATCAGCAAATCCTTAAGCAATGTAAGTATGCTTTATGATTCTCTAGCAGTTTGCAAAGGGTATGTAGGTTAACCTCTACTTTTATTTATTTATTTATTTTTTAAGATTTTTATTTTTTATTTTATTTTGACAGAGAGAGACCCAGCAAGAGAGGGAGCACAAGCAGGGGGGAGTGGGAGAGGGAGAAGCAGGCTCTCCTCTGAGCAGGGAGCCCGATGCGGGGCTCGATCCCAGGACCCTGGGACCATGACCTGAGCCGAAGGCAGACGCTTAATGACTGAGCCACCCAGGCGCCCCAACCTCTACTTTTAAATAAAATATATTTATTAAAATTAATTATAATCTATTAAAAACATCAAGGTATGTCTGGAAAGCAAATACGACTTGTGAATTATTGTCAAGAATACTAGAACAAGGGGCACCTGGCTGGCTCAGTCAATATAGCATGCGACTCTTGATCTCAGGGTCATGAGTTTGAGCCGCACGTTGGGCATAGAGATTACTTTAAAAAAAAAAAAAAGAATAGTGGAATAAAATAACGTTTTCTATGAATAAAGAAACATTTAGGCTGTTCTGTGGTAGCATTAAAATAATAAAGTCCAGGGTGCCTGGGTGGCTCAGTTGGTTGAGTGTCTGATTCTTGGTTTTGGCTCAGGTCATGATTTCAGGGTCATGGGATCGAGCCCCTCATTGGGCTCCATGCTCAGCATGGAGTCAGCTTGAGAATCTCTCCATTCCCCTTCCCCACACTCACTCCCCATTCATGTGCTCACTCTCTCTCAAATAAAATCTTTAAATCTTAAAACAAATAATAATGAAGTGGCAAAAGCCAGGAATTCTGCTGCCTTTCTTTGTTTCACAGCCATTTGCTATGATTTCTGGCTGAAGGTAAATGGTAAGGGAGGTGTTTTGTGATTAGAGATTTCATTCGAGGAGTCATCTATTATGTAGTCTGTGTGTGTTGTTCAGAATAGCCATGAAAATTGAACTCTGAAGAAGCAAATTGTGCCTGATGTCAAGGAAATAACTGGGTTCAGAACTAACTTGAATGAATGCAAGAAATAAGAAATCATCAGGACCAGCTGGATGGTAACAGAATCCTCGGCTTCCACACAAAGCTGCTGTCTATACCCTGTGAATGCTGCAGGATAGAAGAAATTGTTCTTCCATGAGATGCTGCATGTCCTGGCACTGCCTTTGGTGTTAGTAATACCAGCAGATCTCAAAATGGAGGGGGCATTAGCACCATCTGGGGTGGGTTTTTTTAAAATATAGATTTCTAGTATCCATCATAAAGCTACTGAGTCAGAATCTCCAGGGGATGGGAGTACCTGGCTGGCTCAGTCAGTAGAGCTTGCGACTCTTGATCTTGGGGTTGTGAGTTCAAGCCCCACACTGGGTGTAGAGAATACTTAAAAATAAAATCCTTAAAAAAAAAAAAAAATCTCCAGGGGTTGAGCTTTACAGGTGATCCTGAAACAGCTGGGTCCTGGTCCCAAGGTAGGCACTGGAGACTCAGAAAAAATAGGTTGGCTAGGGCACCTGGGTGGCTCAGTTGGTTAAGCGACTGCCTTCGGCTCAGGTCATGATCCTGGAGTCCCAGGATCGAGTCCCGCATCGGGCTCCCTGCTCAGCGGGGGGTCTGCTTCTCCCTCTGACCCTCTTCACTCTCGTGCTGTCTCTCATTCTCTCTCTCAAATAAATAAATAAAATCTTAAAAAAAAAAAAAAAAAGACAGAGGAGGGTCTGAGGGGAGAGCACATATCCCTGAGCGAGAGAGAGGAGAGCAGGGCCAGAAGGGAGCAGGAGGGCAGAGAGAAGAGGCATGGCTGCACTTGATTAAGAACTGCCCGGCTCTCGGGGCGCCTGGGTGGCTCAGTCGGTTAAGCGACTGCCTTCGGCTCAGGTCATGATCCTGGAGTCCCTGGATTGAGTCCCGCATCGGGCTCCCTGCTCAGCAGGGGGTCTGCTTCTCCCTCTGCCCTCTTCCCTCTCGTGCTCTCTGTCTCTCATTCTCTCTCTCTCAAATAAATAAATAAAATCTTTAAAAAAAAAAATAGGTTGGCTAAGTGGGGTTGAAATTTGGATGTTCTATTCTTTGAACTTCAGTCTCTTTATCTGTACAACAGGGTAAATAAACCTAGCTCAAGGTGTTGATGTGTGATCATCAGTTGTAATAATCTGAGTACCCATCCCCCGGGCCATTGCCTGTCACAGCAGAGGCCCTCTGTGTGTGTCAGCTGTAACAATCTTATTTATATATAAGATCGAGAAATATTTGAAGCCATTTTGGGCAGAATAAAAACGTCGACAGTATGATGATGTTATCAGGCTTAACATGCACACACACACAAAATCATGCACAAAATACAAATTGCTAATATATGCATTTCCTTTGAATTTCTTAGCTCTCAAAAGCCTATGGCCCTGTATTCACTCTGTATCTTGGCACGAAGCCCACTGTTGTGCTGCATGGGTATGAAGCAGTGAAGGAAGCCCTGATTGATATGGGAGAAGAGTTTTCTGCAAGAGGAAGTTTCCCAATAGCTGAAAAACTTAATAAAGGACACGGTACGTGTACATGTACGCACGTTCAACACTGGTTATGGGGTTGGGAAGGATGGAGAACTGGAATTTGAAGAGCAACTCAGCAGAACTCGGCCCATTTGCAAGGCTGCCAAGGATGAGCTTCCTCCTCCTTGCCTAGGACCTCCCTCCCAGTTTCTGTTTCCTCTCTGGTAGGACTCCTTTTCACCAGTGGAAAGAGATGGAAGGAGTTACGGCGCTTCTCCCTCATGACCCTGCGGAATTTGGGGATGGGGAAGAGTGACCTTGAGAGCCGAGTTCAAGAGGAAGCCTGCCACCTTGTAGAAGAATTGAGAAAAACCAATGGTGGGTTATTCTATAGCTCTGACCTTGGCAGGCTATTCTCGCGTCTACTGATGTCCTTGGAAACATTTCGGCCCTCATGTGGACAGAGGGTGTGCAGCAGAAAGAGCCAAGGGAGCTTTTGTGTGTCTATGCTTGTTATGTGTCCTTTCATGACTGTGCCTACAATGTGGGTATAAAAGGTCATTTAATCCTTTTCTGTCCCAAATTTGTTTATTTCCACATCATTATGTCATGAAGGTACATTTGGGGACCCATTTTTTTCCGAGTTAGAGAACGGTATTTTTCCCGTAGTGTAAATGTGGGTTACCTATTTCAGAACTTGTCACCAGGGGATACTTGTCAAGTGGACACAGTGGAAATGACTTCATCACACCCTTATGGAGCACCTGTAACCAGTGACATGTGCTTTTTACTTAGTTGGTCTGTATGTGTTCGGTCAACTTCATTGATCTTTGGAGGGTTTCTTCCAAGGCCCATGTCTACATTTCTGGCCAGTAATGATACCTTTTTGTGGTTATAATTGCTTAGGCATCTTTAGTGCTGCCCTCATCAATTGGGATTTCCCTTTCAACAACTATTTTTTTAGAGTTTATTTAAATTCCAGTTAGTTAACACACAGTTTTTTTTTTTATTAGTTTCAAGTGTACAATATAATGATACATCACTCGGTGCTCATCACAAGTGCACTCCTTAATCCCTATCACCTACTTCACCCATCCACTCACCCACCTCACCTCTGGCAACTATCAGTTTGCTCTCTACAGTTAAGAGTCTGTTTCTTGGGTGCCTGGGTGGCTCAGTGGGTTAAGCCGTCCAACTCTTGGTTTCAGCTCAGGTCATGATCTCAGGGTTATGAGATTGAGCCCCGCATCAGGCTCTGCACTCAGCACAGAGTCTGCTTAAGATTCTCTGCCGCTCCTTCTCCCTCTGCCCTTTCCCTACTTGAGTGTGTGCTCTCTCTCTCAAATAAATAAATACAAATCTTTAAAAAAAAGTCTGTTTCTTGGCTTGTCTCTCTGTCTCTCTCTCGTTTTTTCCCTTTGCTCATTTGTTTTGTTTCTTAAATTCCACATATGAGTGAAATCATATGATATTTGTCTTTCTCTGACTGACTTATTTTGCTTAGCATAATACTCTCTAGCTCCATCCATTGTCATTGCAAATGGCAAGATTTCATTCTTTTTATGACTGAGTAATATTTCGTTTTGTGTGTATACATACACACACATACACACCACGTCTTTATCTGTTCATCTGTTGATGAATACTTGGGCTGCTTCCATAATTTGGCTATTGTAAATAATGCTGCTGTAAACATCAGAGTGCATGTATCCCTTTGAATTAGTGTTTTTGTATTCTTTGGGTGAATACCTAGTAGTGCAAATGCTGAATCATAGGGTAGTTCTGTTTTTTTTTAGGAAACTCCATACTATTTTCCAGAGTGGCTGCACCAGTGTAAACAACTATTTTAAAATGATCAGTTTGAGTTTTTTGATGTTGCTCCCTATTTACTCTAATACTGTTCAATATATGTTAAGAAATATATGCTATAGCATAATCCTGAGACTTACACAAATACCAGGTTATAAAATGATTTATTTAACTAGATTTCAGCTATCATTAAGAACTGTTTACCCTGCCTTCCTTATTATTTGGCTTTCAGCTTTCCTTATTTTACTCTCCTTTCTTGGTCTATTAATCATGTTTTACGTTTTCTCTATTTTGTGATGTTTTGACATCTTAGGGGCCTTGCAGAACCAGGGAGCAACCTCCTCTCCTAGGGGTACTATTTACTAGATACAGCAAACATCGCATCTTTAAGCTTGTCTTACATACCCCCAAGTTGCCTCCTTCACCAAATTCTCACACACCAAGCCAATACTCTCCCTGCTCTAAATGAACCCAGGGCAGTTACTGGACAACAGTCAACACCGCTATAGCCCATAGCCCTCTGCAACTATTCAAGCTCTCCAGCATACCTACCTAAATTTACTCAGCATACCTACCCTGCCTTGCTTGCTCCTTCCCATGAAAACCCTGGTAAAGGCTCTGGCACATGCTTTCCCCTTGTTCCTCCTGCCTCCTGACCTACCTTGGTCCTTCTCCATGTGGCCCTGTATGATGCACTTCTCCTCTTGGGAACTGTGAGTAACAAACTCTCTTTTCAATGGCTATCTTCCCTATCTATTGGCCTCATCATCTGAATAAAAACAGAATTCCATGTGCATTTTAAAACACAGCTGGATTTGGGGTTAGAACTTTTTTTTTTTTAAGATTTTATTTATTTATTTGTTAGAGAGAGAGCAAGCACACACAAGCAGGGGGAGCGGCAGGCAGAGGGAGAAGCAGACTCCCCGATGAGCAAGGAGCCCGATGTGGGACTCAGTCCCAGGACCCTGGGATCATGACCTGAGCTCAAGGCAGATACTTAACTGACTGCGCCACTCAGGAGGCCCAGGGTTAGAACTTTTATGGTAATTATGTAACCACCTCTGCCAGCTCTAGTGACCTATGAAGTGCATGTCACAATGAATTTGAATTTCAGTCTGGATTCCGAATTACCCTGCTTTTAAATTCTCTCAAAAGAAGTGAAAGATTAAAAACCAGATTTTAGCTGTGAATCTCACACACACACACACACACACACACACACACAGAAATCTCAAGGCCTTCCCAAATTATCCCCTACCTTCTAAAATAAGTTTTTCTGAAAGCTTAGTGGCCTCAAGTATTTCAACTGAAAAAGAGTCTGTGGGCACCTGGGTGGCTCAGTCAGTTAAGCGTCTGCCTTCAGCTCAGGTCATGGTCCCAGGGTCTTGGGATCTAGTCCCACATCGGGCTCCCTGTTCAGTGGGAAGCCTGCTTCTCCCTCTCCCTCTGCCTACTTGTGCATGCTCTCTCTGTCAAATAAATAAAAAATCTTAAAAAAAAAAAAAAAGAGTCTGGAATAGGAGCAGTTAACCAAACACGTTTCCCATTTTTTAATTCCCTCTCATTGTCTCCTCATTTTGGATTCTGGTCACCCTTAATTACATCAATGATGTGAATTTGGGAACCTTTTGCAGAGAAAGCTTATTGATCATTTGCTTATAGCAATTTCATTTAAATATTTCTCACTAAAAATTTTTTCCTCTGCTTTAATTTATCTGTAAAATGATAGAATTGACCTAAATGATAGTCCAGTTAAAAAATTTATAACTAGGGGCACCTGGGTGGCTCAGTTAAGCGTCTGCCTTCAGCTCAGGTCATGATCCCAGGGTCCTGGGATCGAGCCCCGCATCAGACTCCCTGCTCAGCAGGGAGCCTGCTTCTCCCTCTGCTGCTCCCCCTGCTGTGCTCTCGCTCCCCCTCTGTCAAATAAATAAATAAAATCTTTTTAAAAATTTTATAACTATGGTCTTCTGTGAATGGCTGTCTATAGAAATACTCCAGAATTCCACAAGAGGGCAGGCTGTCTAAGTAAATGTGAGGCCTGATTGGTGATGATGGACACTATTTCCTAGAGAAGAAAATTATTTTCTATATTGCAATAAAGAAATACAAGAACTCCATTTATTGCCTTTTCCTTTTTTTATATTTTAAGTAAGTTCCATGCCAAACGTGGGGCTTGATCTTATGACCCTGAGATAAGAGTTACATGCTCTACCTACTGAGCCAGCCAGGCACCCTAGAACTGTATTTAACAATTTAACCTTTTTCTTTGCCTTAGCTGGATTTAAGTTTGAAATGAAGATTTCTTATTTTACTTCTATCTTAGTCAAACAAATCTGTACTATAATTTTAATTCATTTATATTAGTTTTTCTTCTCATACAACATGGATAGCTTTTGCTTTTTTATGTTTGTTCCATCAAAATACCTGAATTTTCCCATCATCTTCCATCCTTTAATCTTTTCCTCTGCTGATTTTACACATAGTTCACTTCAAGTATTCATTGTCTAAAAAAGGTTTCCAGGTCCCTAGCTGTTTCTTCCTTCCTACAGGAGTGTACAAGCTTACCAGACAGGTGTGATTCTGCATTGATAACTTGAATTATTAGGTGCTTTTATTTATTTATTTTAATTATTCGTTTTAAGTAATCTCCATACCCACGGTGGGGCTTGAATACATGACTCCAAGATCAAGAGTCACGTGCTCGCTCCTCCTACTGAGCCAGTCAGGTGCCCCATTAGGTGTTTTTATTTATTTATTTATTTATTTTTATTTTTTAAAGATTTTATTTATTTATTTGAGAGAGAGAATGAGAGACAGAGAGCATGAGAGGGAGGAGGGTCAGAGGGAGAAGCAGACCCCCCGCCGAGCAGAGAGCCCGATGCGGGACTCGATCCTGGGACTCCAGGATCATGACCTGAGCCGAAGGCAGTCGCTTAACCAACTGAGCCACCCAGGCGCCCCCATTAGGTGTTTTTAAAAGTGGCTTCTTTAAAGTTTTTTCTTTTGCTCTTCAAAATAATAGTCACCTTGGGTCAGAATCAAGTAAACATAAGTAGTGATCTAGAGTATTTGGAAGACTATTACTAAACAAAACTAGGATGGAATGGACTTCCCATTTAAGGGAAAAGTGATGTGTTGATTTTAAGCATGCTGAAATTTTTGCTGGAAAGGGGATTCCTAGGTAACTATTGCTTTAGAGATTCTAAAATTACCTTTACCTATTATCAACAACAAAGATTTTTATATGTTTTTTTTAATGGTATTTTCTAAATCTTTCCTGTTCTTTAGCCTTACCCTGTGATCCCACTTTTGTCCTGGGCTGTGCTTCCTGCAATGTGATCTGCTCCGTTATTTTCCAGCATCGTTTTGATTATACAGATCAGACTTTAATTGGTTTCCTCAAGAGATTTAATGAAAACTTCAGGATTTTGAGCTCCCCATGGATCCATGTGAGTTCAAGATCCTCTCTTTTTTCTGACAAATCCAAATTCTGTATGGACCATGCTGTGAAGTGAATGAAAACTGGACATTTTGGATATTATAATGTGGTAACTGTGGAAATGAGCTTCTTCCCCCTCCTTGAGATTTGTTTTGTTTTGTTTGTTTTGCTTGCTATAGGTTTGTTTCCCTTTTTGCTTTCTATAGGCTATAGATGTTTGTTTATTTTGTGACTTTTCTGGACCGTGTTTGCTAAGTCTCTTCTTCTTTGTCATGTGTGGTCTCTGAAATCTCTGTCCTTTAACTTGTGTTTAGCTAGTGTTTTAATGGAGTTTTCCTTGAATGTGAGGAGCTGAAAAGAAGGGAGAGAAGGGGGGTGGGGGAAGAAAGAGAGAGGAGAGAGAAGGAGGGAGGGAGGGAGGAATGAATGAACGAACAAAAAACAAACGAACAAATGAACGAACTCTTCCAAATTTGGTTCTGGGCTGGGGCACTCCTTCAGTGCTTTCATCAGACTGTTTTCAGTTCTTTCTCAGTCTTGTTGCTTACGTTGAGCCAAGATCAGCCAGAGGTGAAAGCTAGGGTCTTCTGAGGTCTTTTTTTAGCCTATATCCTGCTTTCTAAATTTTAAAATGTGTAAATTCCTCAGTATACATGGGTACATTTGAACGCCCTAATTTCCAGAAGATACTCTCGCCCCAGCTTTTCTTCCCAGGATTCTGGTGCTCTATCATATGCCTTAACTAGTCTTTGCCCCAGGAGGCTGTGAGTTATTCATTTGCCTTACAGAGTTTTTGAGGCAGGCCTGCTGCTTTCCACCCTGCATTCCAGGTTAGATGAAACAAAGACAAGAGTCTGTGTCAGTCCTTCAGATTACCCCAGAGAAGTTGCAACAGAGAAAACACAATTTTTTTAAGGTCTGCTCTAGTCTCTTGCACTAGAAACCAGAATCCCATACAAGAAGCTACCTTTGTTAAGACCACTGCCAAACTGAGGAAGGAGGTGGGAAAAAGGTAAATTAAAAATTCCACAAAGTTTTTCCACCATTTTCAAGTTGCCTTTTTCTTGATTCAGCATTCACTTGATTGCTATAAGCCTTTGTTTTCTAGAGTTGTGACAAGTTGATTCTCATGGTTTTTGCCAAAATTTTCAGCCTTTTTTTGGAGTGTCCTGCCTTTGGAGCTGTCTAGTCTGACATTTTCACTGGTCATACTCAGTGAAGTGAATTTTTGAATACCACACTCCTGCCCAGGGCAAGCGTCATGGAGTGTGCATCTGGGAAACAGTCGAAACCTTTATTTCACAGACAAGAAGACAAATGTCCAAGTATGGAGCTGGTGGAATTGAAGCCTATTGACTCCCTGGCTTGTGGTTTTTCCACTAAATCCCAAAGTCCAGTTTTGGTGACTGCCCAGAAACATGTCCATAGCACTCAATGGGCATCCAGGCCCTTGCTGAAATGTTCCCATTGCCCACAAGGTTTGTCCTCCACTCACACTTAGTGACCTCTTCATCACATTACTTAGCAGAAATATGCTAATCTAGGAAGGAAGAGAATATCTCCTTTAAGCAGAGAAAATGTTTGGGACCACAGATGCTGCCAGGAAGCACTGATGATGGAGTAGCTTTGTGCTATATATCAGGTTGTCCAAACTCCCTTAAACTCAGTCTTCATCTATAAAATGTGAATCATAGTAATTCATGGCGTTCTATGTTTCACGGTTGTAGGGAAGAATTAATATAAAAGAAAAAAGAGAATTGACGTAAAGATGCTTTAATACTGTAAGGTTGGGGCGCCTGGGTGGCTCAGTTGGTTAAGTGACTGCCTTCGGCTCAGATCATGATCCTGGAGTCCCAGGATCGAGTCCCGCATCGGGCTCCCTGCTCGGCGGGGAGTCTGCTTCTCCCTCTGACCCTCCCCCCTCATGCTCTCTCTGTCTCTCATTCTCTCTCTCAAATAAATAAATAAAATCTTAAAAAAAAATAATACTGTAAGGTTGATGTGTGAGTATAGGAAATTATTGTCATATTTCATCATTTGGTCATAGTTTTCTCCCTCAGATATCTCTATGAGCATAGAGAATTACTTTATACGCACAATATAAAATGCTCCCCCAGAAGACAGAGACCATTTTTTCTTCATCTTATTTTTTTTTTTATGAAAACTGGACATTTTGGATATTATAATGTGGTAACTGTGGAAATGAGCTTCTTCCCCCTCCTTGAGATTTGTTTTGTTTTGTTTTGCTTGTCTTATATATGTCATATATATTGTCTTATATATGTCTTCAATACATGTTTTTAAATTTAATAATTTTTTTAAAATCTTGAAGGTCTACAATAGCTTCCCCGCTCTCCTTGATTATCTCCCAGGAAGTCATAATACAATGTATAAAAATTCTGTTTTTGTAAAAAATTACATTTTGGAGAAAATAAAAGAACACCAAGAATCCTTGGACATTAACAATCCTCGGGACTTCATTGATTATTTCCTGATGAAAATGGAACAGGTAAAATATTAATTATAGATCCGTTATTTGTTTGCCTGCATTTTTCTTGTTTACTGATTAGATCTGTACTTATGAGGATGTTTAAATTGTCAGGCAAGAAATGCTTGACTGACACTTAGGTACTTAGGTATGCATGGATTTGGATTAAGCATCATGGAGCATCATTCAATCTAGGATTGAATTGTTAAATAACTAGAATACGTGGAACCTATTTGTTAAGTTTCTACCTGAAGAGAAAGAGAATATACACTTTAGGGGAAATAAAAACACAGACAAGTTAGAAATTACAAAATATTGAGCCATACAATGAAGGTATATGTGATCAGGTCACAGCGTGTGGGAGAGTAAGGAGGAAAGGTTTAATCTAGCTGGGCTTCCTGCTTGTCCTGAGGGCTGATGTAGATCTTCAAATGTTTGCAATAAGGAATAGGGGAGGGAATTTCAGATTGGTAGAATGGTATGATGAGAAGTTCAGAAGTGCGTGTCAGCAAAGAGATTAGATGGGTGGAAAAGGGAAATCTTCACTGAATGTAACCAAAAATGAATTTGGACAGATACAGAGTTGGATGTTGGTGTCTGCCAAATAACTATAAGCCTGAATGTTGGCATGAAGAGTTTTGATTTGATCAGGTAGATGTATGAGCCAGAACAAGAGTGGGATGCAAATAATTATTGGGGAAAATTATCCTGGGAGTCCTGTAGAATGATCTGTATGATAAGATTTTTCTTATCTGTGAGATTTTTCATTTCTTGACTTTGGCTTGATGGAAGTCTGGACCATGGAAATACAGAGGATCCTGAAATAAAATCAAATTGTCCATCTTGTCACATCTCAGAGATCTATAGAGACTGGTTTTAGTTGGAGGAGAGGATAAGTAGGGACTGTATGGGAGATTTTAGTAATAAGAACAGATATCCTATTTGAGAAATTTAACCAAGGAGTGAAAGATTCAGATAGTAAATCTGAATAGTGAATTTGATGAGTGATGGGGTCAAGCTGGAAATCGTGTGACAAAAGTAATGTAATGCCATAAGGACACTTGTATAGAAGCAACATCCTCCTTGAACTGAGGAGAGGCAGAATCCAGAATGCATTGTAAAGACTAATTCTAGAGAAGGAAATTCCTTCATCTGAGGCCATCATTACTTTATCCAATCACTTTGTAGCTCTGGGCAGAAATGAGAAACCGATGAGTAGGCTAACATGGCAAGGAGTCAAAGGTGCTGATGAAGGTGACTGTCAAAGAATTGTCCCTGGATTTCAGCTGGACTGCTCAAATCATGTATTCTAGGTGGAATGAAGTGAGGAAGGTGGTGCAATGGTTTGAAGAAACTGGAAGAGGGAAGAAACAAATACTTCCATGCTCTGCTTTCTCTGCTATTAGGGCAATGATTTTTATCTTTCTGGTGATCAGCTGATTTGAGAATCTGATTAAAAGTATGGACACCTAGAGCATGCAACTCATTTTTTTTCCTTAGGATTTTATTTATTTATTTGTCAGAGAGAGAGAGTGAAAGAGAGCACAAGCAGGGGGAGCTGCAGGCAGAGGGAGAAGCACGCTCCCCACTGAGCAAGGAGCCTGGTGTGGCACTCGATCCCAGGACCCTGGGGTCATGACCTGAGCTGAAGGCAGATGCTTAACCAACTGAGCCACCCAGGCATCCCGAGCATGCAACTATTGATCTCAGGGCCATGAGTTTGAGCCCCACATTGGGTGTAGAGTTTACTTAATTCTTCTTTAATTTCTTGGTTGACCCATTCATTCTTTAGTAGGATGCTCTTTAGCCTCCATGTATTTGAGTTCTTTCCAGCTTTACTCTTGTGATTGAGTTCTAGTTTCAAAGCATTGTGGTCTGAAAATATGCAGAGAATGATCCCAATCTTTTGGTATCAGTTGAGACCTGATTTTGTGACCCGGGATGTGATCTATCCTGGAGAATGTTCCATGTACACTAGAGAAGAATGTGTATTCTGTTGTGTCAGGATGGAATGTTCTGAATATATCTGTGAAGTCCATCTGGTCCTATGTGTCATTTAAAGCCTTTATTTCCTTGTCGATCTTTTGCTTAGATGATCTACATTTCAGTGAGGAGGTTATTAAAGTCTCCTACTATTATTGTATTATTGTTGATGTGTTCTATGATTTTGTCATTAATTGGCTTATATAATTGGCTGCTCCCATGTTAGGGGCATCTTTTGCTTAGATGATCTGTCCATTTCAGTGGGGAGGATGTTAAAGTCCCCTACTATTATTGTATTATTGTTGATGTGTTTCTTTGATTTTGTCATTAATTGGCTTATATAATTAGCTGCTCCCATGTTAGGGGCATAGATATTTTAAATTGTTAGATCTTCTTGTTGGATAGACCCTTTAAGTATGATATAGTGTCCTTCCTCATGTCTTATTATAGTCTTTGGTTTAAAATCTAATTTGTCTGATATAAGGATTGCCACCCCAGCTTTCTTTTGATGTCCATTAGCATGGTAAATGGTTTTCCACCCCCTCACTTTCAATCTGAAGGTGTCTTTGGGTCTAAAATGAGTCTCTTGCAGACAGCATATCAATGGGTCTTGCTTTTTTATCCAATCTGATACCCTGTGTCTTTTGATTGGGTCATTTAGCCCATTTACATTCAGAGTGACTATTGAAAGATATGAATTTAGTGCCATTGTATTGCCTGTAAAGTGACTGTTTCTGTATACTGTCTCTGTTCCTTTCTGGTCTATGTTACTTTTGGGCTCTCTCTTTGCTTAGAGGACCCCGTTTAATATTTCTTGTAGGGCTGGTTTGGTGATCACAAATTCTTTTAGTTTCTATTTCTCCTGGAAGCTTTTTATCATAAATGACATCTTGTCTCGATAAAGTGTTTTTGGCTGCATATTTTTCTCATTTAGCACCCTGAATAGATCTTGCCCGTCCTTTCTGGCCTGCCAGGTCTCTGTAGAGAGGTCTGCTGCCAATTTAATGTTTCTACCATTGTAGGTTATAGACCTCTTGTCCCGAGCTGCTTTCAGGATTTTCTATTTGTCTCTGAGACTTGTAAGTTTTACTGTTAGATGTTGGGGTGTTGACCTATTTTTATTGATTTTGAGGGGGGTTCTCTGTGCCTCCTGGACTTGAATGCCTATTTCCTTCCCCAAATTAGGGAAGTTCTTCACTATAATTTGCTCCAATATACTTTCTGCTCCTCTTTCTCTTTCTTCTTCTGGGATCCCAATTATTCTAATATTCTATTATGGTATCACTTATCTCTCGAATTCTCCCCTCATGATCCAGTAGTTGTTTATCTCTCTTTTTCTCAGTTTCTTTATTCTCCATCATTTGGTCTTCTATATCACTAATTCTCTCTTCTGCCTCATTCATCCTAGTAGTTACAGCCTCCATTTTTTTTTTTAAAGATTTTATTTATTCATTTGAGACAGATACAGAGAAAGAGAGCATGAGCAAGGGGAGAGGCAGGGGGAGAGGGAGAAGCAGACTCCCTGCTGAGCTGGGAGCCCGACACAGGGCTCGATCCCAGGACCTGGAGATCATGACCTAAGCCGAAGGCAGATGCTCAACCATCTGAGCCACCAAGGCACCCCTGGAGCCTCCATTTATTAATGCACCTCATTAATAGCCTTTTTTATTTTGACTTGGTTAGATTTTAGTTCTTTCTATTTCTCCAGAAGGGGATTCTTTAGTATATTCTATGCTTTTTTCAAGCCCAGCTAGTATCTTTATAATCGTCATTCTTAACTCTGGTTCTGACATCTTACTAATGTCCGTATTGATTAGGTCCCTGGCAGTTGGTACTGCCTCTTGTTCTTTTTTTTGAGGTGAGTTTTTCTGTTTTGTCATTTTGTCCAGAGAAGAATAGATGAATTAGAGAACAAAATGCTAAAAGGGTAACAATGACCCCAGAAAAATATACACTAAACAAAGCAGAAGAGACCCGAAACCAGGGGGAAAAGAAAAGAAAAAAAAAAAAAAGAATATGATCAGGCTGGTTAATAGAACAGAGCCACCCACTAGATTTTGGGTGTATTTTGGTCTGTTAGAAGAAACTGCCTCCCAAAATTTTAAAGAAAGAAAAACTTTATATATATACACAAAAAATAAGGTTAAATACAGTGAAGGTATAGAATATGACTGTAAAAATGAAAATTAAAAAATATTTTTAAAAAGGAATTGGTAAGATAAGATGTTGGTTGAAAAAGGAAAGAAGAAAAATTTTTTAAAAATAGAAAAAAAAATTAAAAAAATTAACTTTGAAAGACTAAAGAATCATGGGAAAAAGCCATGAATTCTATGTGCTATATTCCCCTGGCCCTGGAGTTTTGCAGTTCTCACTGATCAGTAAACTTGGTCTTGGCTGGCTGTTCTTGCTGATCTTCTGGGGGAGGGGCCTGTTGCCGTGGTTCCCGAATGTCTTTGCCGGGGCTGGAATTGCCCCACCCTTGCCAGGGCTGGGCTAAGTAATCTGCTCAGGTTTGCTCTCGGGAGCTTTTGTTCCCTGCAAGCTTTCCATACAGCTTTGGAGGACAAGAGTGAAAATGGCGGCCTCCCAATCTCTGGCCCCAGAGGAACCAAGAACTCAGGGCCCCACTCCTCAGTGCGCCCCCAGAGAAAAGCAGTCAGTCACTCCCGTCTCCCCGGTCTCCAGCCGCACTCCATGCTCACCTGGCCTGTGACCAAGCATTTCTATCTCTGGCTCATGACCCCATTTGGAGTCTCCAAACCCAGCAGATTCCTGCGGTGTGCTCCCACGCTGCTCTGCCCAGGTGAGGAAGGGGGGTATCCCCGGATCTGCCGCTTGTTGGGTCCCTGCTGGAGGAGCAGTGGCCCGACTGTGCTGTGGATCACGGTTTATGGCCACCCCGAGCTGAGAGCCTGCACCTCGGCTCTGTCTTTGCAGCCGGCTTCCCCATTCCGATACTTGGGCGCTCTGCCGCACTCAGGCACCCCCGGTCTTTCTGTGACCCCGAGGGTCCTGATACCACACTGTCCCAGCGAGGGTTCCACCCCGTGCTTAGCCACTGAAGCGACATCCCTCAGTGGAGCCGACTTCTAAAAGTTCCGATTTTATGCTCTGTTGCTCTATCCCTTGCCGGTAGCAGCTGACGGAGGCCCCTCCCCCACCATCTATCTTCTGAATATCGCCTTGGATTCACTTCTCCACCTGTCCTACCTTCCAGAAAGTGGTCGCTTTTCTGTTCAGAGAGTTGCTGCTTTTCTTTTCTTTGATCTCCTGTTGAGTTTGTAGGTGTTCAGAATGGTTTGATAGCTAGCTAGCTGAATTCCTGGGACCAGACGAAATTTAGGTCTCCTACTCCTCCACCATCTTGCTCCTCCTCTGGGTGTAGAGTTTACTTAAAAAATAAAATAGTAGGTTACAATTTGAGCTGTTTTGTGGGCAAAATGTTATTCTGCTCTTTTTTTTTTTTTAAGATTTTATTTATTTGAAAGAGAGAGAGAGAGCACGATTGGGGGGAGGGGCAGAGGGAGAAGCAGACTCCCCACTGAGTGGGGAGCCCAGTGTGGGCTTGATCCTAGGAGCCTGGCATCATGATCTGAGCTGAAGGCAGATGCTTTCACTGACTGAGCCATTCAGGCACCCCTCTTTTTTTTTTTTTTTAATAATAGCTTTTTATGAGATTTTACCTTAATTTTCTGTTTATTTTTATGTGAAATTAGTTTTCTGGAACTTTTAAAGGGAATTGTGTGGTTTAGGAATATTTTTCTAACTTCATAGAGCTCCCTCTTTTGTTGTTTTTATGTAATATTAAAAAATGATGGTGGCTTGCCAACTCTGTTCCCCTCACACTTTTATTTAGATCAAAGACTTGCAAAAGTCACCTGTTTTTATAAATAAAGTTTTATTGAAACACACACAAAGTGTGGACACCTTCCCAGAAGAATGCACCTATATGAATGTTTTTGTATTTTGCACATATTGTGAGGGATTTCCTTAATGCTAGGAAGCTTCTCCAATGATCTTGGGCTCTGACATCTCTCATATATCAATTAACAGTATTTCCTTAATAGTATATTTAAAAACTGCATTGTTACTCTGGAATTCATTAGAGTATTTAGATTCTAGCTTGTTATTCCTTTTTTCTTGTTTTTAATATGTTCACTGAGTATAATTCACTTGCCACACCCTTCCCACATTTCAAGTATAATTCAGTAATTGTGTATTTACAGAGTTGTGCAACCACCACCACAATCCATTACCAAACGTTTTCATCACCCTCAAAAGAAGCCCCATAAGCTTGAGTAGTCATCTCCACTGTCCCCAAAGCCCTCCAGCTTTCAGGCATCACTACTGTACTTTGTCTCTATAGATTTGCTATTCTGGGTGTTTCATATTAATGGAATTATACAGTATGTGGTCTTTTGTTCTAGCTTCTTTCACTTCATTCCTCTACGTGCTTGAATGATATTCCAGAGTGGAAATACCATATTTTATATATCCACTCCTTGATTGATGGACATTTTGATTGTTTCTGGGTTTGGGCTTTTTTTTAAAGATTTTATTTATTTATTTGAGAGAGAGATTGAGAGAGCACAATCCAGGGGGAGAGGCAGAGGGAGAGGGAGAAGCAGGCTCCCTGCTGAGAAGGGCCCAATTCTGGGCTCGATCCCAGGACCCTGGGATCATGACCTGAACCAAAGGCAGATGCTTAACCCACTGAGCCACCCAGGCACCCCTGGCTTTTTGGCTCTTATGAATAACGCATCTATGGACATTTGTGTGCAAGTTTTTGTGTATACCTATGCTTTATTTATTTATTTATTTATTTATAAGATTTTATTTATTTATTTGACAGAGAGAGACACAGCGAGAGAGGGAACACAAGCAGGGGAGTGGGAGAGGGAGAAGCAGGCTCCCCATTGAGCAGAGAGCCTGATGTGGGGCTTGATCCCAGGACCCTGGGATCATGACCTGAGCCGAAGGCAGACGCTTAATGATTGAGCCACCCAGGCGCCCCTTGTGTATACCTATGTTTTAATTTCTCTTGGGTGTATACCTGGTGGTAGAATTGCTAGGTCATATGATAATTTTATATTTAATCTTGGGAGGAAGTATGGTGGATCAAAGACCTAAATGTAATATAAAACTCTTAGAAGAAAACTTAGGCATAAAATTGGCTAAAATTGATAAGCTATGTGTATGTAAACACTGATTCTTCAAATTCACTTCAACAGATAGAAATGCTAATAATGGGGGGCGCCTGGGTGGCTCAGTTGGTTAAGCAACTGTCTTCAGCTCAGGTCATGATCCTGGAGTCCCGGGATTGAGCCCCACATCGGGCTCCCTCCTCAGCAGGGAGTCTGCTTCTCCCTCTGACCCTCCCCCCTCTCATGTGCTCTCTCTCTCTCTCTCGTTCTCTCTCTTTCAAATAAATAAATAAATAAATCTTAAAAAAAAAAAAAAGAAATGCTAATAATGGTTTATAAGTGCCCTACTCTTTTTCCTGGCCTTAGAGTAATTTTGGGTTGGAAAGGTTAGAACAGTGTGTGACGTTGATGTTACCAGTGGGTCTAGCAAGTACAGCTATTGAGATTAAGCCTGTCTTAATGGAGTTGATGACATGTTAGGCATGCCACAGGTCACTTGGGGATTGTAAGAACCTTATTAAACTAATGTTGGCCTAGAGGACTGGATAGGAAGGTTTTGTTTTTGGTTTTGGTTGTTTTGTTTTGTTTTGTTTTGTATTTTAGTGACCTGCATAGTCAGTATTTCAAGTGGCCCCATTGTTTTCAATTTTGTGTCACTCTTACCTTAAACCAACTTTAGTTAGTTGTCCTTGTGAGGTGCTTTTATTCTCCCTACGTAAAATTTATGAGATCTCTATTCAGTCTCTTATTCTCAGCATTTGCCTTACTCCTACAGTCTCCTTCATCCCTTATGGGCAGTTAATGCCCAAACTTTCTGTCTTCATGTCTGTAATATTTCTTCTGTGTATCTGCATTAATTCCTGTACTTGTTTCCTAGACCAAACTGCCTCCTACCTTACATCTGGAATACCATAGCGGCTGGCCCCCATTTGTCTTTGTAAATCCATTCTCACTACAGTCTGTTCTAGGATGTGCTGCCATGTTAGCTTTTGCACATTTTCAACTTCATAATGAGTTTTTAGGCAATATAGAATCCACATAAATTCTATAACAGAAGAAGAGTATTGCAAACTCTTGATCCTGGCTTATACCATTTTTTAAGATACGGCCCTAATTTACTCATTTCTATCAGTTAGGATTGGTTTGCCTACCAACAAAAGAAAACCCAATTAACAATGTTTTAAAGAAATAGTGGGTTTATTTATCTCAGGTATAGAGAATCTCATGTTGGGCCGTCCAGGACTTGTACAGTAGCCCTGAAGTATCATGGACTCGGGTGCCTTCCATTTTTCTTTAGCATTATTACCGTGTAGGCTTCATGTTCATCATGTTTCAAGATGATGTCTACAGTGCCTCCACCAACATATCTGTGTAGACATGTAGTAAGAAAAAGGAAAGAAAGTGACATCAATAGGCCATTGGGGACACCTAGGTGGCTTAGTCAGTTAAGTAGCTGCCTTCAGGGATTGAGGGTCCTGGGATCTAGCCCCACATTGGACTCTTTGCTCAGTGCGGAGTCTGCTTCTTCCTCTCCCCTCTCCCCCCCCCCACTCATGTGCTCGCTCTCTCATGCTCTCTCTCAAATAAATAGATTAAAATCTTTAGGGAAAAAAATGGGCCATTGGTAAGAAATCGGTTGTTTGCCAGTGTAGTTGCAAAAGAGGCTAGGAAATGGAATTTGTAGGCAAGCAAGGGGTAAGGGAATAGGAAATGAAGATTGGGTCAACTAATCCATACAATTTGCCATGCCATACAATTGTTGTTATTTTAACACTGCACTCTCCAGTTTCTAAGTTTGATTAACTTTATAACATGTGTTATTTTAGATTTATTGTAATTACATATGCTGGCAAAGCAGCAAATAATTGCATCAAATAATTCCTAGGAAAAGTACAATGAGCAGTTGGAGTTTACTTCTGAAAACTTGATAAACACTGCAGCTGATTTGTTTGCAGCTGGGACAGGGACAACAAGCACCACCCTACGATATGGTCTTCTGATACTGCTGAAGCACCCAAAAGTCACAGGTATGGCCAGCATGGAGGGCAGGGTGTACTTCTGGACATATAACTGATGTTTATAATGATGTTGGAACACCTTCAAAGTGTTCATATAACCTGAATTGGCATGTAAATGTATATGCATTTGTTTCTTTTTTCATCAGTCTCATTTGTGTTTTATCAGCTAAAGTCCAGGAAGAGATTGACCATGTAATTGGCAGACACCAGACCCCTTGCATGCAAGACAGGAGCCGCATGCCCTACACGAATGCAGTATTGCATGAGATCCAGAGATACATTGACCTTGTCCCAAACAACCTGCTTCATGCAGTGACCTGTGACATTAAATTCAGAAACTATGTCATCCCCAAGGTAAGATGTGTCTCTCCTACACCTAATTTCAGTGCTCTTTAAGTTCTCATATTCACAGTATGGTTTCAATCCTCTACCAATATGGATGAGAGAATGCAAAAATCATACATGTGACAGCTTAAAGGATTTTGTGCTGTTTCCAGTTTGAGGCTATACATTTTTATGATAGGTTTTGATATCGGGCTGTGTAAGTCTTCCAAATTTGTTCTATTTCTTTAATATTGTTTTGGTTTCTCTTAGCTATTTACATTTCCAAATAAATTTTAGTATTAATTTGTCAGTTATCCAAAGCACTTGGCAATGGTTTTTATCAGGGTGATAGTAAATTAATTTGAAAACAAATGACATGTTGGAATGTTGAATCTTTCAGGGATATGGTATATTCTCCCAATTTATTTGGGCTTTCTTTAAATTTTTCAATATTGTTTTCAGTGCAGTGGCTTGTACATCTTTTAGGTTTTTCCTAGATAAATGATATTTTTTATGTTATTATAAATTGTATAATTTTTTTAAATGCCTTTTCTACTTTTTTGGTATATGGAAATATATTTGATTTTTTTATTTTGATGACTTTATATCTAACAACTTTTACAAATTCACTTACCATTATTAATAATTTATGGATTTATAATTTCCATGTACACAGTTCTGTGATCTGGTTTAATTTTTGTTTTAATAATTAATATTTAAACTTTACATTTCATATACTTACAATTAGCTTTAATTTAAATCTAAGTAACCATGGATCACTCAAGGCCACTGTATTGGATAGGACTGATCTAAGGTTTTTTCTGTAATACTTAAATCCTTATCTTAAAACCATCCTTAGTTCTGCAATACTAAAAATTTTAAAAATAAAAATAAGTTTGTGCCATTTCATTCGATGACCAAAACCTTACTTGAACTGAAATAAATCTATTTTTATTCCTTATTGAGGCCTCTTTATGTGACTATTCATGTTTTAATAAAGAAATATCAGTGTGGGGGCAACCTGCTGGCTCAGTCAATAGAGCTGCAACTCTTGATCTTGGGTTTGTAAATTTAAGCCCCACGTTGGGTGTAGAGATTACTTAAAATCTAAAAAAAAAAAAAAAAGTAGTATCAATGTATTTGATTATATGATACCACATTATTGGGAGTATTTTAAAATTTATGGTATATACATCATAATATTTTTCTAACAAGTCAAACAATTCTGAATTTGAAAATGCATTAGGCCCCAGGGGTTTCAGATGAAGGATTGTGTACTTAATCTTTCAAGAAGACAAATGTTCATATTTTATGGGCTAAAGTAGAAAAATAAGGAAAGGCTAAAATAGTCCTCCTACATATAACTTTGAAATGGTTGAAAAAACAGCTTTGAGGAGAGATAGTCCAGGATGGCGGAGGAGTAGGAGACCTTAGTTTCGTCTGGTCCCAGGAATTCAGCTAGATAGCTATAAAATCATTCTGAACACCTGTGAACTCAACCAGAGACCCAAAAGAATAGGTGCAACTCTACAAATAGAAAAGCAACCACTTTCTGCAAGAATGACAAGACAGAAAACCTCACATCAAAGAAGAGAACAAGAGGCAGTACTGACTGCCAGGGACCTAATCATTATGGACATAAGTAAGATGTCAGAACTAGAGTTCAGAATGGCAATTTAAAGATACTAGCAGGGCTTGAAAAAAGCATAGAAGACAGTAGAGAATCCCTTTCTAGAGAAAGAAAAGAACTAAAATCTATTCAAGTTGAAATCAAATAGGCTATTAATGAGATGC
This sequence comes from Mirounga angustirostris, assembly GCF_029215605.1. Lineage (NCBI taxonomy): Eukaryota > Metazoa > Chordata > Mammalia > Carnivora > Phocidae > Mirounga > Mirounga angustirostris. The sequence continues at coordinate 122,670,393 of NW_026991714.1, forward strand.
AATAAAAAAAATAGAGGCTCTGCTAGGATAAATGAAGCAGAAGAGAGAATTAGTGATATAGAAGACCAAATGATGGCGAATAAAGAAGCTGAGAAAAAGAGAGAGAAACAACTACTGGATCACGAGGGGAGAATTCAAGCACGAGGGGAGAATTCAAGCGATAAGTGATACCATAAAGCGAAACAATATTAGAATAATTGGGATCCCAGAAGAAGAGGAAAGGGGGAGAGAGAAAGAGAGAGAGGAGGGCAGAAGATATATTGGAGCAAATTATAGTGGAGAACTTCCCTAATCTGGGGAAGGAAACAGGCATTCAAGTCCAGGAGGCACAGAGAACCCCCCTCAAAATCAATAGAAATAGGTCAATATCCTGACATATGATAGTGAAACTTGCAAATCTCAGAGACAAAGAGTAAATCCTGAAAGCAGCTCGGGACAAGAGGTCTACAAGGGTAGAAACATTAGACTGGCAGCAGACCTCTCCACAGAGACCTGGCAGGCCAGAAAGGACTAGCATGATATATTCGGGGTGCTAAATTAGAAACTAAAAGAATTTGTGAGCACTAAACCAGGCCTGCAAGAAATATTAAATGTTAAAAGGGATCCTTTACACAAAGATAGAGCCCAAAAGTAACATAGGCCAGAAAGGAACAGAGACATTATACAGAAACAATAAGTTATACCAAATAAAATTCATATTTTTAAGGGTAAAGTCTAGTGAGTTTTGATCAATATATGATGTCACGTAACTAGCACTACAACTAAGATATAAAACATTTCTATCATCTCAAAAATTTCCCTCATTCTCCTTTTACAGTCAATCCACCTCCCCCAGTTTCAACCCTTGGTAACCAGTGATGTACTTTTGGTTCTATGGTTTTGCCTTTTAAAGAATGCAACATAATGGAATGTGACATAAAAGTAGTATAATTTGTAATCAGCATAAGCCTTTGTAATCAATATAATGTCTTTTTTATGTGGCGGAATGTGTTTGAGATTTATCTTTGTTATCACATGTACCATTAGTTTGTTGCTTGTTTTGATGAGTAGTTTTCATCATATCGAGAGCCACAAATTGTTTATCCATTCACTGATTGATGGATATTTGGGTTGTTTCCAGTTTTGGGCCATTTGAATAAAGGTGCTGTGAACATTTGCATACAGATTTTAGTGTGGACATAAATTTTGTTTTCTTTTGGGTCAGTGCTTTGCTTAACTGTTTATAAAAAACCATCAAACTGTTTTCTAAATGTGGCTGTGACATTTTACTTTCCCACTAGCAACGTATGAGAGTTCCAGTTGCTCTAGGCCCCCTCCACCACTTTCCCTGGTTGGTCTTTTTAAATTTTATTTTATTTTAATTTTAATTTTTTATTTATTTTTATTTTTTATTTTTTTTAAAGATTTTATTTATTTGAGAGAGAGAGAATTAGAGAGAGAGAACACATGAGAGGGGATAGGGTCAGAGGACGAAACAGACTCCCTGCCGAGCAGGGAGCCCGATGCGGGACTCGATCCAGGGACTCCAGGATCATGACCTGAGCTGAAGGCAGTCGCCTAACCAACTGAGCCACCCAGGCGCCCAATTTTTTATTTTTTTAAGATTTTATTTATTTATTTGAGAGACAGAGAATGAGAGAGAGAGCACGCATGAGAAGGGGTAGGGTCAGAGGGAGAAGCAGACTCCCCGACAAGCAGGGAGCCCAATGCGGGACTAGATCCTGAGACTCCAGGATCATGACCCGAGCGGAAGTCAGTCGCTTAACCAACTGAGCCACCCAGGCACCCCTTTTTAAATTTTAGATACTAGAAGGGGTTGTGTGGTGATACCACATTTTGTTTTACTTCTCTTTTCTGGATGGATAATGATGTTTCACTTCTTTTCATGTGCTGATTGACCACTCACATATATTCTTTGGTAGAGTGCTGAAATTATTATTCCTATTTTTTATTGGGTCATTTTCCTGATTTAATTATTGCAATCCTTTATATATTTTGCATGCAAGTCTTGTATCACATGTAGGTGTTGCTAACATTCACTCTCAATCTGTTGGGTTTTTTTTTTTTTTCTTTCCTTTCTTTAGCTTTCAAAGAATGTCTTTCAAAGGGCAGAAGTTTTGAATTTTGATGGAGTCCAATTTATCAATTTTTTTCTCTTTTGACTTGTGCTTTTGTGTCCTATCTGAAAAATTTGTTGCCAACACAAGTTCCCAAATACTTGCCCTTATGTTTTCTTCTACAAGTCTTATACTCTTAGCTTTTCTATTTAGGTCTGTGATCCATTTAAAGTTCATTTTTACTTATAGTGTGAAGTAGGAACTTTTTTTGTTGTTATGGATATCCACTTGTCCCAGCATAATTTACTGAAAATATACTAGCTTTTTCTTAAAGTAACATTTTCACATACTACTTGTCTTAAAATATATAAGGCAATTTTGAAAACAAAATTATAGACCTTAAATATGATAAACAGAGGATGGAATTTCCTTCCAATTTTTAATTTAAAAAGGTAAAAAATCTAAATAGCCTTTAAACACACACACACAATGACTATGTAATGTTTTATGTATATATAAATAATATATATGAAAATGTGTATACATCTAGATATTAAGTGCATATCTACCTATGTCCATCAATCTACCTCACTTCTAAATACTTCAGTATCTATCTTCTAAGAATGAGGGCTTCCTGCACAGCAATAACAGCATTCACACTCAAGGAATGATCATGTATACAATAATTTTATCTAACATATAGCCTGTAATTACATTTTTTCATGCATCCTAAGATACTCTTTAATAGCTTTTTTTGAGGGGGCATCTAGTAGCTAATCAAGGAATATGTATATAATTTGATTATCTGTCTCTTTAGGCCCTTTTTATAAAGAACATTTACGTTTCCTTTATTTGTTTCATTTCAATACACTGACAGTTTTGAAGAGTCCAGGACAGTTGTCATGTGGAATATTTCTCAGTCTGGTTTGGTGTGGTTTTTGTTTTCATTTTTGAGATTAGATTTCAATTCTGTGTTTTGGGGAAAAAAATTACATAGGTGATATCGTGTATGTCCCACTACATCACATTTTGGCTGGAGATGTGTAATATCAATTTATACCACTATTGGTGATGCTAAGGTACTGACTTATGAAGGAGGTATCTGCCATAATTCTCTGTTGTTGGGGTTCTATTTTTCATAGGTAATTAATAAAAAAATCTGTGGCATGGTACTTTAAGACCTTGTAAATATCTTGTTTCCCAAATCATTGATCCGACAGTTTTAGCATTAATTAATGATCTTTACTTGATAAAAATGATAAGTTTTTAAATTTTATTATTGGGGCATGTTTGTGTGTGTGTGTATCTATGTATAGCTAGGATTCATCTATAACAAAGAGTTCCTCCACATTTTTATTTTTATTTTTTTAAAGATTTTATTTATTTATTTATTTTAGAGAGACAGAGTGTGAGTGGGAAGAGTGGGGAGAGGGGAGAGGAGAGAGAGAGAATCTCAAGCAGACTACCTGCTGAGAGTGGAGCCCAATGCCGGGCTCAATCTCACCACCCTGGGATCATGACCTGAGCCTAAATCAAGAGTCAGATGCTTAACTGACTGAGCTACCTGGTGCCCGCCCCCGCACTAAAAGAAATTATTTGAGAGAGAGTGAGAGAGAGTGTGCAAGTGGGGGGGAGGATCAAAGGGAGAGGGACAAGCAGACTCCGTGCTGAGTATGGTACCCAACATGGTGCTCAATCCCACAACCCTGAGATCATGACCCAAGCCGAAACCAAAGTTGGACGTCCAACCAACCTAGCAACCCAGGTGCCACCCCTTTTGTAAATTAAGAGAAACAAATTGCATCCCAAAGATAAATACTCATTACTTGTTACTGTATTTGTCATATTGTCAAAGAAGTCATTTTTTTCTCTTGAGCAAATTTTCTTTTTTTTTTTATTTAAGATTTTATTTATTTATTTGAGAGAGAGAGAGAGAGAGCATGAGAAGGGAGAAGGTCAGAGGGAGAAGCATACTCCCTGCTGAGCTGGGAACCCGATGTGGGACTCGATCCTGGAACTCTGGGATCATGACCCGAGCCAAAGGCAGTCACTTAACCAACTGAGCCACCCAGGTGCCCCCAATTTTCCTTTTTTACTGTGGTAAAATATACAGAACATAAAAGTTACCATTTAGGTATTTTAAGTGCACAATTCAATGAAGCTTAGTACAGTCACTGTGTTGTGCAGCCATAGATACTGTCTAGTTCCAGAACATTTTCATCAGTCCAAAAGGAGATCCCTTACCCATCAAGCAGTCATTCCCCACTCCTCCCTCCCTCTCCCTCCCTCCCTCTCTCCAGCCCCTGACAACCACTAATCTGTTTCTGTCTGCATAGATTTACCAGTCATTTTTTTAAGTAACCTCTATGCCCAGTATGGGGTGTGAACGCACAACCTCAATATCAAAAGTCTCATGCTCTACTGACTGAGCCAGCCAGGTGCTCCACCAGAGTCATTTCAAACCAGATCAAACCTCTGTTTTTAAAAGCCCTAGGAACAGATTCCAAATACTCCTGACTTTTCAAGAGCCAACAAAGGCTTCCATTTTATTTATTTATTTATAAGATTTTTATTTATTTATTTATTTGAGAGAGAGAGCACGAGCAGGAGGAAGAGCAAAGGGAGAGGCAGAGGGAGAGAGAGGATCCCAAGCAGACTCTGTGGAGCCAGAAATGGGGTTCCATCTTACCACCCTGAGATCACAACCTGAGCCGAAACCAAGAGTGGGACACTCAACTGACTGAGCTACCCAGGCACCCCTAGACGCTTCCATTTTAAACCATAATCCACGTGAGATGTATGAAAACCGAAGCGATGAAATAGAGCAGGGAGTGAGACAGATACAAGTGTCCAAACACTGTGATTAGTGGAGGGGATTCAGACCCTATTGGAAGCCATATTAGCATCCTGACTAGCACTGGTCTTAATCTTATCCCGGTTTATTACTTGGTCTGTCTGGCTGGAAATGCCACTGTCCTTCTTTGGAAGGGATTCCTCACATAAATATCAAAAGATTGAACTAAGTGATTTTTTTTTTTTTAAGATTTTATTTATTTATTTGACAGAGAGAGACACGGCGAGAGAGGGAACACAAGCAGGGGGAGTGGGAGAGGGAGAAGCAGGCTTCCCACTGAGCAGGGAGCCCGATGTGGGGCTCGATCCCAGGATCCTGGGATCATGACCTGAGCCAAAGGCAGACGCTTAACGACTGAGCCACCCATGCGCCCCTGAACTAAGTGATTTGCCACATTTCTTCCAGCTCTACAACTTCTATAATTTATAACCCAGTTTATCTTCATCTGTTCATTCCAGGGCACAACCATATTAACATCACTGACTTCTGTGCTCCATGATGACCAAGAATTCCCCAACCCAGAGATATTTGACCCTGCCCACTTCCTGGATGATAGCGGCAACTTTAAGAAGAGTGACCATTTCGTGGCTTTCTCAGCAGGTAATAAAAATTAAATTCCTTAGGTGCTGAAGGGGACAAAATATTTTGGGGGGGATCAGTTGAAACCTACATTGTGCCTGCCCTGGGGTGGGTAGAATTGTTCTTTGTCCATGACCAAAAGCATCACTCCTAATGCCCATGCATTTTCCCCCACTCAGCATACATCGTTATTATTGGAACTTTGGCTGGGTGACCCAGTTTTTCCAAAGTGAGAAAGAGAATAGGTTCATTGAATTCTGCCTCTATATATATCACTAAGCTACCAAGAGCTTCTCTTAGCAGCAGCTGAAACTCATTTAGACTTTACTCACTGGCCATGAGAAAGGTATATAACTCCTCAACTTTGAGTTAAGTATCTTTTAAAAAAATTATTTATTTGAGAGAGAAAGAGAGAGAGAGGCACAAGCAAGGGAGTGGCAGAGCGAGAAGGAGAAGCAGGCTCCCTGCTGAGCAGGGTGGGGGTGGGGGATGGGGAGGGCAGGCAAAGGGACAAGCAGATTCCCACAGAGCCGGGAGCCTAATGCGGGGCTTGATCCCAGGACTCTGATGGGATCATGATGGGAGCTGAAGGCAGCCACTTAACTGACTGAGCCACCCAGGGCCCCCTGAGTTAAATGTCTTCTATGTGGGTCGCCTGGGTGGCTCAGTCGGTTAGGTGTCTGACTTTGGCTCAGGTCATGATCTAAGGGTCCTGGGATTAAGCCTTGCATCAAGCTCCCCACTCAGTGGGGACCTGCTTGTCCCTCTGCCCTCCCCTGCCTCCCGCTAGTATTCTCTCTCAAATAAATAAATACAATCTTAAAAAAAAAAATTATCTTCTATATGATATCCCTCACTCCCCAGAGTGAGCTCTGGGGTGACAGGCATCCACAAGCACAGCGTGGACACTAAAGGGGTAACACTCTAGTTAGGGAAGCAGATTAGTAAACAGATCATTAGACTAGTGTTGTGGGAGAGGAAAGCCCAGGCTGCTCAGGAGACAGAAGAGGAAGCTGCCTGCTTCCTGCTCACTCATACTCCACAGTGAGGCAGAGTTTATACTGGAATAAGCACATTCTAACAGCAGAAAAGGAATTTGAGCTGCCTCACAGGGGACAGGGAGTGGGGGAAAGAAGAGGGGGACGGGGTGCTTTTACAAAGTGGACCATAGGAGCAGGACATTTCTATAGATTGAGGAGGTCAGAACCTGCCAACTAACCACAGCATCAAGGAAACCTTGGGAAAGTGGCAGAATGCCCTGCAGTGGTTCCAAGGCACCTGATTGTCCTCCACTCAGGATCATGTATCTTGGATATTGCGTCTCCACATCTATAGTGTGTGCTGAGTCTCTGGCGATGGAGTCCCCTTCATTTATCTGATGGCTTTTGATGCCTGCTTTGGGTCTTGCACTGTACATACCAAGATGTCAAGGACTGAGCCTTCACTACACGGAATGCACATTTTAGCATGTTAGAAAAAGAAATAAACAGAAAACTATGATTCAAGGTGAGGATCTATGCTTTAATTGAAGAGTGAATAGATGCTGAGGAAACCCAGAGAAGGCAAGACTCTACTGCCAGAGGGGATCATAGGGATTATGGAGAGGAAATGACATGAGACTTAGGTCCTGAAAGAAGTACAAGAGAAGTGCACCTTAACCAAAGGAAACAGCATGAAATAAAGCTGGAAATGTCATGGTGTGTTGGAGATTGATGAAGATTGGGTATGGCTAGAACCGAGAGTAGAGGGTATGGAGGATGGAAGGAGGGATAGGGAACGTCAGACTGGGTACAGAATGTGGAGGGTCAGTTCCACCCATTTGACCTCACCTCATAGGACAGATCAGGGACACACTGAATATTTTAAAGTGAGAGAGTGACACATTTAGACATGTGCTTTTGAAATCACATGAAGGAAAAAAAATCTTTGACACAGATATATGAATTCCCTTCTCTTAGTCCTTCTTCCTCCAAAGCACTTGGACAAGTGGGTGTGTTTCTACAAAGATGTATGGAAACTGGAAATGAGAAGAGAGCAGTTGTAATGTGGAAATACATAATGAATGCTTGATGTAGGCCTGATACTCAATAGATATTTGTTGAATGAAGGGTTCCTGTCAAGACACTAGATGAATAGCAAGCATTTCCATCCTTCTATCCAGCTGCCCCTCTAACCTTCCTTCCAGCTCTCCATCAGTTCAGTCATTCATCAGATACTTCTTTTGGCATACTTCTTGTTGCAGTTCGAAACGTAGTGTTCAAGGAACAGATCCCTTGTGTTTGTTATTTTCAGGAAAACGAGTATGCGTGGGAGAAGGACTGGCCCGAATGGAGCTGTTTTTATTCCTGACCACCATTTTACAGAAATTTACCCTGAAATCTCTGGTTGACCCAAAGGACATTGATACCACCCCTATTGCCAGTGGGTTTGGCCATGTCCCACCCCCCTACCAGGTGTGCTTCATTCCCATGTGAGGAAGGGCAGACCATCTGCCTGCCCCTGTGCTGGTGTCTGTGACTCCTCCTCCTATGGGGCATCATTCACCTCCTTCTCACTGCTGGGGATACACTCTCTGACCTCATCTCCTACTTCCCCAGTCCCTTCATACCCAGTGAACATCCAACCTCCATTAAAGGAAAGTTTCCAGGGGCGCCTGGGTGGCTCAGCCAGTTTAATGTCTGCCTTCAGTTCAGGTCATGATCCTGGAGTCCTGTGACCGAGCCCCACTTTGGGCTCCCTGCTCAGCGGGGAGTCTGCTTCTCCCTCTCCTCCTCTCCGGCTTGTGCTCACTCTCTCGTTCGCTCACTCTCTCAAATAAATAAAATCTTTAAAAAAAAAAAAAAAGAGCAAAGTTTCCAGAATTTCATTGTACACATGCTGTGCTGTTGTTTATACTCTATAACACTTGTATTTGCCACCACATATACTTATCTAATATTGAGCTATTACCATGTTATCACCATGGAACAAAACCAAATGATTAGTATACGCTAACACACAGTCATTTGTCCTCTGCATGTTGTAAATGGAAAGCCTTATTATTTGCTGAGCCAGTTTTTAGACTTTCCTTCTTTTTTGCATAATACATGTAAGATATGGAAGAAAATAGAGTCCAAAGAGGCCACACCATGCTGTCCTCGTAATGATAAGCACAGAGAGGGGCAACGGGGGAGAGGGCAGGAAAGCTCTCTTGGCTCAGTGTCACCTACAGGTACTTGAGGTTTGGATTTAAAAGTGAGAAAAGTTGTGTCCAGGAGCCGTGTAATAGAATTTCAGCAATGGGGGTAAGGAATAATCCGTGTTAGAATTCATTTCTCTGCTTTGGTGTCACTTTGAACACCAAAGATTTGACATGTTGGTATGAGTTTGTTTCAAACTTAGAGTCAGGTATTAACGTATGCTTTCATATTGCTAATCAAATCTTCTAAGGGTCATTCTTTGCTCTCTGACCTAGAACAAAATCCCTGGGGCCATCACTAGATAGTCTTTTTTCTACTTTCCAGCACATTGTTTTATACCTAACACAAGTGTGATGGCTGTGTGATGCTATGATCCTAAAGTCTTTATCTAAAACATAGACAACTAGACATCTTATACCAGTCAAATAATTTCCATCATTTTTTTTCTTATGTGTTTAAGTGTATAAAATGAGCATCACCTACTACCTTCTGCCAGCTTATCTCCTAGAGAAAACTTTTTATACTTTGGCATGCATTTTTAAGATAACGTATGAGGATAGGTATACATAAACTAATATATGTCCAAAGTATATATTCACACATAATATATATTATATATACACATGAAATTAAAAATGATTCTTTACCTTTGGCCTCATAATAACACATAATATTCTACAACTTGCTGTTTTTCTACTATACAATATGCCATGGAAAATTCTAAATAATAAAAACATGGGCAAATGAATGGACAGATTACAGAAAAGGAAATGAAATGGTTCCTAAATACATGAAAAGATCTTAGAAATAAAAGGTACAAATTAGAACTGTATTATATTCCTTTAAACCTTGATTGGTATATGAAAAGATTTTAACAGAAGTATTAGCAAATGTGTGTGCCACACATTTGTGTGTGTGTTCTAAAGTTACCTTCTCTGTGAAGCCTACCCTGAGATTCTTTTTTTTAATTAATTAATTAATTTATTTGAGGGGGGGCCAGGGAGGGGCAGAGGGAGAGAGGAACTTTAGCAAACTGAACTCAGCAAGCGCCTGTCGCAGGGCTCGATCCCATGACCCTGAGATCACCACCCGAGCCAAAAACCACGAGTTGGATGGTCAACCAACTGCACCACCCAGGCGCCCCTACCCTGAGATTCTTATTGAAACTTGTAAACTCTTCTCCATCATCACATTCCCCATCCTTCACCTTCTGAATCTCCTTACAATGTGTTTGCCACTTCGCACATTTCATGTTAATTAACCTTGCTCATAAACCTAGGGGGTAGATAGTATTTGTATGAGTTTCCTAATGCTGCTATAACAAATGACCACCAAGTCAGTGGCTCAAAACAACACAGATTTACTACTTACTTATAATTCCGGAGTTCAAAAGTCCAATATCTGTGTTCGTGGGCTAAAATCAAGGTGCTGGCAAGGCTGCTTTCTTCTGAGGCTCTAGGAAAGGATCCATTTCCCTGCCTTTACAGCTTTGAGATGCTGCCAGCGTTCCTTGGCTCATGACTCTTTCCTCCCAACAGTCCCATCTTCTTGCTTATTTTCTTGTACTTATTCTAATCTTCCTGTCTCCCTCTCCTAAGGACTATGTGATTACATTTCGTCTACCTGGCTAATTTAGGATAACCTCCTCATTTTAAAATCCTGAAGAGGGGCACCTAGGTGGCTCAGTCAGTTAAGCATCTGACTTCAACTCAGGCCATGATCCGGGGATCCTGGGATGGAGCCGCACATTGGAGTCCCTGCTCAGTGGAGAGTCTGCTTCTTCCTCTCCCTCTACCCCTCCACCCACTCTCCCACCCCGGCTCATGCTCTCTCTCTCTCTCTCTCTCTGGCACATGTGTGCTCTCTCTTTCAAATAAATAAATAAAATCCTGAACTTAATCATATTTGCACAACTCCTCTGACCGTTTAAGGTATATAATCGGTTAAGTGTCTGCCTTCGGCTCAGGTCATGATCCCAGAGTCCTGGGATTGAGCCCCGCGTTGGGCTCCTTGCTCAGCAAAAAAAAATCATTTTTTTTTTTTTAAAGATTTTATTTATTTATTTGAGACAGAGAATGAGATAGAGCATGAGAGGGTCAGAGGGAGAAGCAGACTCCCTGCCGAGCAGGGAGCCCGATGTGGGACTCAATCCAGGGACTCCAGGATCATGACCTGAGCCGAAGGCAGTCGCTTAACCAACTGAGCCACCCAGGCGCCCAAAAATCATTTTTTTTTTTTTTGCTATTAACTCTCTTCCCCTACCCTCCTTCTAAAAAAGCCTTCCATTTTGTGTATCTCCTTAGAGAGTCATCTATTTGCTAGATGGGATGCTGCCTGATTCATAAATCATTTAATAAAGCCAATTAGATCTTCAAATTTATTCAGTTGAATTTTGTTTTTTTGTTTGTTTTTAAAGATTTTATTTATTTATTTGACAGAGAGAGACACAGCGAGAGAGGGAACACAAGCAGGGGGAGTGGGAGAGGGAGAAGCAGGCTCTCCTCTGAGCAGGGAGCCCGATGCGGGGCTCGATCCCAGGACCCTGGGATCATGACCTGAGCCGAAGGCAGACGCGCAGACGCTTAACGGCTGAGCCACCCAGGCGCCGCTGAATTTTGTTTTTTAACAAGGCTTATTAAACTGATCTTTTTTGAAGCGTTTCTTTAAAAAGAAACAGAAGCAAATCACACCCAGACTTCCCAGTAATTATTTTCCCTAAGATTATTAGATATAGGATACCCACATCTTATTTCTCAGCTCTATGAATATGGTCGCATTTGATGGTTAAGTTATGAGACTAATCTCATAGTAACTAGGTAGACTTCCAAAACTAGAAGTCTTTCTTCAATCATTTATAAAGATAATTTTATTAAAGATAATTTAAAAGACCTCTCGTATGGTGTTTGCAAAGAGCCAATTTCATCATTCAGGAATGTCTACTTCTATGATGTTCTAAATGAGGTAAAGCTAATTTAATGGTGCTAGAAACTAGAGCAGTGGGGTGCCTGGGTGGCTTAGTCGTTAAGCGTCTGCCTTCGGCTCAGGTCATGGTCCCAGGGTCCTGGGATCGATCCCCGCATCAGGCTCCCTGCTCAGAGGAGAGCCTGCTTCTCCCTGTCCCACTCCCCCTGCTTGTGTTCCCTCTCTCTGTGTCTCTCTCTGTCAAATAAATAAATAAAATCTTTATTTTTTTTATTTTATTTAAAATCTTAAAAAAAAAAAAAAGAAACCAGAGCAGTGGTTGCTTCTGAGGAGGGGGGATTGCTATGAAGGAATTTTCCACGGGGATGAGATTGTTCTATACCTTGATAGGATGTGGTTACTCAGGTGTTGGTGTTTGTCAAAACTGACTAAGCTGTAAACTCAGCTCTTACTGGAAGGCCCCAATGCCCCCAGATGAGCAAGATGTTTAAGGCCATTTCAAAAAGGGAAGGTGTTTCAAGTTCCAGAAAGTAAGCCTTTTCTTATATCTGTTCTGATCTAGTCTGACCCTATGCTTATAGTTGTCATTTTAAGACAGGAAACTGAAGGGACCTCATGAAAAAGAGCCATTTTTTTCCCCTTTGCAGCTTTTCCTGCTCGTATTCTTGCTAGGACCTGCACCCCCACCTTACACATATGCTTATGTTTGTCCTCCTTGTAAAGATCAAGGAGTTAGTGATTTCTTTGGAGTCGTCCAGCACAATAGGTAACATCTAAGGCGTGATGAGGTGGGGTTGTTCTCTAAAACCACTGACTCCACAAACACCATGATGCCAAGACCCCTGGCTTCAGGGACTGAGTGACTTATGAAGGACACCTGGACCCTGTCCTTGTTCTGACCAGTTTCTGGATGCCTGAGAGGACACGTGAACCACACCACAATCACCAATAAAAACCCCAGACCCCCAACACGGATGAGACTCCTTCCTTTCCTTTCTGAGTCTCCCAGACAGTCAGTGTGTCTATATCTGCTCTCTCTATATCTTCAGTAAACCCCCAATGGGCATTTTTAAATTTATTTATTTGACAGCGAGCACAAGCAGGGGGAGCGGCAGGCAGAGGAAGAAGCAGGCTCCCTGCAGAACAGAGAGCTTGTCGTTTTTTAACAGCATATTGTGGGCTATCCTACTTAAGAAAACTTTTGTTCAAGGCCAGCTTGCAGACAACAAATGAAATTCGAAAATGATAGTAGAATGATAAATACTTGTATAGTGCTACTATGTGCCAGGCACTGTTCCAAGCACTTTGCCCACACTAATCTCTCAATATAAATTATTACAAGGCCATCTGTGAAGGATAACTCCATGTCAGAATTTAAGTTACCAATCCAATATGGTTTTTTTCCCTTTAAAAATCAGAGCATATCAAATAACAGCATAATGATTCTCTAATAGCTTCTTTTACTTTTATGTATTTTAGGGAGTGATATAATACAGATTCGTGCTGTCTTTTGCCACATTTCTATAGTTATCAGTTACTTCTGATTTTTTCACTTTGTCTTCTGTGAATCTGTCCTTAGCTCTTATTTCTTTTAAAGAAATTGCCTTGGGGGGCCTCTGGGTGGCTCAGTCTGTTAAGCATCTGCCTTTGGCTCAGGTCATGATCCAGGGGTCCTGAGATGGAGCCCTGCATCAGGCTCCCTGCTCAACAGGGAGCCTGCTTCTCCCTCTCCTGTTCCCCCTACCCCCTGCTCGTACTCAAGTTCTCTGGTGTTCTCTCTCTCAAATAAATAAAATCTTTAAAAAAAAAAAAAAAAAGAAAGAAAGAAATTGCCTTGGAGCTGTATCACCGGTAAACCTCTCTGTTGAGGCCTCCAGCTAAGTTGGTTCTCTGCACCCACTGTCCCCTCCCATGACCTGTGTGATTACTGTGCCATCTCACTGGCCTGGGCTGAGTTTGGACCAGAGCCACTGAGTGGTTCCAATGGTCAGCTTGGCTTCTGAAGTGTCTCTCAGACCTTTCATTTTTCACTTGACAACAAAGGGAGATAATTTCTTGTGACTTCAGTCTTTCTCTCCAAAGAATATAAAAATTCTGCTCCAAACTTAGAATTTATGATATTTCACTTGAGAAGGAACTTTATTTAGGAGTTAGCTGACTCAAAAGATTTCCTATTATTGATAGTAGTAGTTCAGTAAGTACAGTTTATTGATGAGTTTTAACCATCTCATTTCATAAACTTTGCCTCAAGTAAGTGACAGGAAATCAATGGGAGCCCTCTCAACCTGCAAGCTGGAGGATAATCTCAAAAGGCAGTACTGAAATTTATACTGAAAACAATTATATATGTCAATCTACTAAAAGACCACAAAAGGTGGGATGATTTCTCCATTAAAACTGATCTTTGGGGGACACCTGGCTGGCTCAGTCAGTAGGGCATGTGACTCTTGATATTAGGGTTGTGAGTTCAAGCCCCACACCGGGCGTACCTAAAAAAAATTTTTTTTAGGGGCGCCTGGGTGCCTTAGTCGTTAAGCGTCTGCCTTCGGCTCAGGTCGTGATCCCGGGGTCCTGGGGTCGAGTCCCGTATTGGGTTCCTTGCTCTGCGGAGAGCCTGCTTCTCCCTATCCCTCTGCCACTCCCCCTGTTCGTGCTCTCTCTCTTTCTGACAAATAAATAAATAAAATCTTTAAAAACAAAACAGCTGAACTTTGGAGTTCTAAATATGATTTCAAGGAGTCTTTCCACTTTACAGGGCAAAATTTCAATTTATTTTGCCTGTTGATCATTGAAATTAAGTTGATATTACTCAATAATTTATCTTTGCAATGTCTTACAGTTTCCTGTATAAATGGCTTTCACATCATTTCTTAAACTATTTCCAAATCTTTTATTATTTCTGATGCTATTGGTCCATCCATCTTAAGGTGGATGGAATTGTTTTTGAACTTTCATTTTCTAATAGTTTGTTACTAGTATATAGAACATTTGATTTTGTTCTTGAGTTTTATACATTGGCCTTACATCTTGCTAAATTTATTAGTTCTAGGAGCTTTTTTGTGGATTCCTTGGTGTTTTCTGCCTACAAGAACATTTCATCTATGAATAATGACAATTGTACCTCTTTCCCCCAACTGAAATGCTTTCTATTTTTCCCTTGTCTTAATAAACTGATTAGGATCTCCAGTACAATGTTAAATAAAAATGGTAAGACTGGTTATCTTTCCTCTATTCCTGATCTTTGGCAGAAAACTTGAGGCTTTCCTCATTTTATATGTTATTAGCCGTAGGTTTTACATGGGTGCCCTTTACCAGGTTGAGAAAGTTTCCTTCTGAAGGAGAGGAAGGTAAAGTCTTAGCTAAGACTTTTTAAACATGTGTTAACAAAAATTCAACTGACTAATTTAAAATTCAAATTGGCTTTATCGAATGATTCATGATCAGCCAGCATCCCATCTAGCAAATAGAAAGGAGCTCTGTGGAGCAGAAGAAAAGGAAAGGTTTTGTTTGTTTGTTTTTCAATTTTTTTTTTAAATTTTATTATGTTATGTTAGTCACCATACAATACATCATTAGTTTTTGATGTGGTGATCCACGATCCATTGTTTTCGTATCTTAGGACCCCTCCCAAGATCAAGGAAAACAGGCCAACACCCCGGCATGTAATAGTAAAACTTGCAAATCTTAGAACCAAGGAAACCATCTTAAGGGCAGTTAGGGGGAAGAGATTCCTTACGTACAGAGGGAGGAACATCAGAATAACATCAGACCTATCCACAGAGACCTGGCAAGCCAGAAAGACCTGGCAAAACATATTCAGGGTACTGAATGAGAATAACATGCAGCCAAGAATACTTTATCTGGCAAGGCTTTCATTTAGAATGGATGGAGAGATGCAGAGCTTCCACAACCGGCAGAAACTGAAATAATATGTGACCACTAAGCTGGCCCTGCAAGAAATATTAAGGGGGGTTCTATAAAAGGACAAAGACCCCAAGAGTGATATACAACAGAAATTTACAGGGACAATCTATAAAAACAACATCTTCACAGGCAACATGATGACAATTAATTCATATCTTTCAATAATCACTCTCAACGTGAACGGCCTAAATGCTCCCATAAAAGGCACAGGGTTGCAGATTGGATAAAAAGACAAGACCCATCCAGGGGCGCCTGGGTGGCTCATTCGTTGGGTGTCTGCCTTCAGCTCGGGTCATGATCCCAGGGTCCTAGGATCGAGCCTTGCATTGGGCTCCCTGCTCAGCAAGAAGCCTGCTTCTCCCTCTCCCACTCCCCCTGCTTGTGTTCCCTCTCTCGCTGTGTCTCTCCCTGTCAAATAAATAAATAAAATCTTAAAAAAAAAAAAAAAAGACAGGACCCATCCATATGCTGTCTACAAGAGACTCATTTTGAACCTAAAGATACATCCAGACTGAAAGTGAAGGGATGGAGATCCATCTTCCATGCCAGCAGGCCTCAAAGAAATCTGGGGTAGCAATTCTTAGACAAATTAGATTTTAAACTAAAGTCTGTAGTTAGAGACACGGAAGGATGCTATATCATTCTTAAAGGGTCTATCCAACAAGAAGATCTAACAATTGTAAATATCTATGCCCCCAACATGGGAGCAGCCATATACATAAGCCAACTGTTAACCAAAATAAAGAGTCATATTGGTAACAATACATTAATTGTAGGAGACCTCAATACTCCACTCTCAGCAATGGACAGATCATCTAAGCAGAAAATCAACAAAGAAACAAGAGCTTTGAATGACACACTGGACCAGATGGACCTCATAGATATATACAGAACATTCCACTCTAAAACAACAGAATACTCACTCTTCTCGAGTGCACATGGAACTTTCTCCAGAATAGACCACATACTGGGTCACAAATCAGGTCTCAACTGATACCAAAAGATTTAGATTATTCCCTGCATATTCTCAGACCACAATGCTTTAAAACTGGAACTCAATGGGGCGCCTGGGTGGCTCAGTCATTAAGCATCTGCCTTCGGCTCAGGTCATGATCCCAGGGTCCTGGGATCGAGTCCCACATCGGGCTCCCTGCTCGGCGGGAAGCCTGCTTCTCCCTCTCCCACTCCCCCTGCTTGTGTTCCTGCTCTCGCTATTTCTCTCTCTGTCAAATAAATAAATAAATAAATCTTTAAAAAAAAAAAAAACTGGAACTCAATCACAAGAAAAAATTTGGCAGAAATTCAAACTCTTGGAAGCTAAAGACCACTCTGCTCAAGAATGTTTGGGTCAACCAGGAAATCAAAGAAGAACTTAAACAATTCATGGAAACCAATGAGAACGAAAACACATCGGTCCAAAACCTATGGGATACTGCAAAGGCTGTCCTAAGGGGGAAATACATAGCCATCCAAGCCTCACTCAAAAAAAAGAAAAATCCCAAATTCACCAACTAACTTTACACCTTAAAGAACTAGAGAAAAAGCAACAAGCAATGCCTAAGCCATGCATTAGAAGAGAAATAATTAAGATTAGAGCAGAGATCAATGAATTAGAAACCAGAAACACAGTAGATCAGATCAACAAAACTAGAAGCTGGTTCTTTGAAAGAATAAGATCGATAAACCACTGGCCAGACTTATCCAAAAGAAAAGAGAAAGGACCCAAATTAATAAAATTATGAATGAAAGGGGAGAGATCATGACTAACACCAAGGAAATAGAAACAATTATTAGAAATTATTATCAACAACTATATGCCAATAAACTGAGCAATCTGGAAAAGGAAAGGTTTTTAAAGGCAGAGAGGGAGCTGGAAAAAATGCATTGTTTCAGGCGAGGTAGCTCTCCTAAGGGGAACAGAAACTGTCTATCAGTAAATTTCCTAGTCCTGACCAGTGAATTCAATGTTGACTGGTTAAAGGTTACATTATTGGGTGGGATGAAACTGCAGTTAGGCTAGGCATTCAGTCTTGAGTGGGACCTTAACATAAGTCACTCCTTTTGGGGCCTCTGGTTTTCATTTTAACACAGCAAAGTGTATTGAGCTTTGTTAAATGCTTTTTTTCTGTATCCTCTGCCTCCACTGAAAAAAAATCACATACTTTTCTCCTCTATTGATATTTTGAATTATGTTGATTGATTTTCAGATGTTAAACTAACCGTGCACACTGAAGATAAACTCCACTTTGTCATGTCTATGATCCCTTTAATATTGAATTCCATTTGATGAAGCTTTGTTAAGGGTTTTTGCATCTTTATTCATGAAAGTTACTGGTCTGTAGTTCTTTTGCCTTGTGATGTCTTTAGTTCTGGAATCAGGATATTTCCTGGCCTCAAAAAATGAGTTCAGAAGTTGTGTCTTCACTTCTTTTCTGAATGATTTTATGCAGTATTGATATGTTCTTTTCTCTTTTCCTTTAATTGTTGGTAGAGTTAACCAATGAAGCCATATGAGCCTGGAGTTTCCTTTGTTGGAAAATTTTTACTAATACAACCTTTAAAATTTATATAGGGCTGGTCAGGCTTTCTATTTCTTGTTGGGTGAGATATGGGATTTTGTGTCTTTTAAAGAATTTGCCTATCTCACCTGGTTGTCAAAAGTGTTGTTTGTAATAATCTCTTATTCTTTTTTTTTTTAAGATTTTTATTTATTTATTTGAGAGAGAGAGAGAGTGAGAGAGAGAGAGCCCAAGAGGGGGTAGGGTCAGAGGGAGAAGCAGACTCCCTGCTGAGCAGGGAGCCCGATGCGGGACTCGATCCCGGGACTCTGGGATCATGACCTGAGCCGAAAGCAGTCGCTTAACCAACTGAGCCACCCAGGCACCCAATAATCTCTTATTCTTTAATGTTCTGAAGCCACTGTAGTGATTCCCCTTCTTTTATTCCTGATATTGGCTATGTTTTCCTTTTTTTTTTCTAGCTAGAGGTTTATAAATTTTATTAATCTTTAAAAAAAGAATCAGCTTCTGCTTTCATTACTTTTTATCTTTTGCTTTTCTCTTTTTTCTTTCATTCATTTCTGCTTTTATATTTTATTTCCACCTTCCTGATGGCTTTGAATTTAATGTTCTCTTTTATATTAAGGTGGCAGATGGTATCATTGATTTGAGATTTTTCTTCTATTTTAGGGATTCTAAGGCTTTAAGTTTTCCTCTAAGTGTCCTGTGTTAGCTGCATCCCCATAAATTCTGGTAGGATGTATTTTCATCATTATTGAATTAAAAATATTTTTCTTGTGATTTATGCTTTTGCCCAGTGATGACTTAAATGTGTGCGGCTTAATTTTCATGTATTTGGGGGTTTTTTTGTTGTATTTTAAAAATTACTAAAGTTTACTTAGTATGGTTTTCTTTCAACTTGGATTCATTGGCTTATTTTTTAAACTAGTAATTTGGGCCATTTAATTTAAAACACAGTTAAATTTTTTTGCTCTGAGTTACAGACTTTAAAAAAAGCTGCCATTTAAAGTGTTGAAAGCTCAATTTTTCTTTTCTAGAAATTTTCTTTTTTTTAATTTATGTAAATGTTTATTAATCCTTAGAGTCAATTTTAAAAAGTTCTGTTGAATTTAGGAAAGTCTATAATCTGATTCATTAGTTATCTAACTTGGAGATAGGTAAAAGTAAACTAATTTGTTAAGAAAATATTTCATACTCAGAACATGGAAAAATTTTTATCAAACTCTTGAGCATGCCAAGGAATTCACTGGGAGTTCATAGCCAGATTTCTATTTCTTTATTTGCTCTTTGTTTTCTGCAGTAATTGTGTGGGTCAGACCATGGCTTGAGCTAATGGTTTAACTTTTAAAGTCCTTGCTGGACAGGGCACTCTCCTTTATGTTTTGACCTAGCTCATTTGTACATTTCTGTGTGGCTATTTTATTTCTTTTGACATGAAAGAGAAAAAATTACATTTACACAGAACATTTCAGATTTCTCATGTATTTCCTAATGAGGGCATGAAGCTCCTGACAATCTAGAAGCATTAATTCCCAGTGCAACATACATTTAGATAATTTATACAATTGTTGAATAACCTGAGAAAAACTTTCTGAAAGGTCCTTTATCTTTGCTCTAAAGCCATATAAAATCAGTACAAAGGTTTCTTCTTTTAAAATTTTTAAAAATTTTAAGATTTATTTATTTATTTATTTTGAGAGAGAGAGAGAGAGCATGCACATGCAGGGGGAGGAGCAAAGGGGGAAGGAAAGGACAGGGGAAAGAATCCCCAGCAGACTCTACACTGAGCAGGGAGTCCAACATGGGGCTTGATCTCACAACCCCGAGATCACTACTTGAGCCGAAACCAAGAGTCGGATGCTTAACCAAGCTACCCAGGTGCCCCAATTTAAAAAAATTTTATAAGGAATTTTTTCTAGCTTTATTAAGATGCGACTGACATATAACATTGTATAAATATAAGGTATATGACATAATGATTTGATATATGTATATATAACAAATAGATTACAATAAGGTTAACACAAGTATCGCCTTCATAGTTGTAATTTTTTTGTGTATGGTGAGAACTTTTAAAATCTATTCTCTTAGCAACTTTGAAATAGATGAGTTTTGTTAGTCACCATGCTGTACATTATATCCCCAGAACTTATTCGTCTTATAATTGGAAGTTTGTACCCTCTGACCATATTAACCTCATTCATCCCACCACCCATCTCTGACAACCACCAATTTGTTCTCTGTTATCAGGTCGGTTTTTTAGATTCCATATATAAATGAGATCATACAGTATTTGTCTTTCTCTGACTTATTTTATTTAGCATAGTGTGTTGAAGGTTCAGCCATGTTGTTGCAAATGGCAGGATTTTCTTTTTTTATGGCTGAATAATATTCCATTGTATATACAGTTGACCCTTGACCAAGATAGGTTTGAAATGTGCATGTCCATTTTTATGCAGATTTTTTTGGATAAATACAGTATGTTAAATGTATTTTCTCTTCCTTATGATTTTCTTAATATTTTCTTTTCTCTAGATTATTCTAAGAATTACAGTACCTAATACATATAACATACAAAATATGTGCTAATAAACTATGTTACCAGAAGACTTCTTGTGAACAGTAGGCTTTAGTAGTTAAGTTTTGGGGGGAGTCAAAAGTTACACACAGAAGAGGCTTTAGTGTTTTCTATGTATAATATCATGTCATCTGCAAATAGTGAGTTTTACTTTTCCCTTACCAATTTGGATGCCTTTTTCCCCCCTTTTTCTTTTTTTTAAAAGATTTTATTTATTTATTTGAGACAGAGAGAATGAGAGACAGAGAGGATGAGAGGGAGGAGGGTCAGAGGGAGAAGCAGACTCCCTGCCGAGCAGGGAGCCCGATGCGGGACTCGATCCCGGGACTCCAGGATCATGACCTGAGCTGAAGGCAGTCGCTTAACCAACTGAGCCACCCAGGCGCCCATTCCCCCCTTTCTCTTAATTGATTGCTGTGGCTAGGACTTCCAGTACTATTATGTTGAATAAAAGTGGTGAGAGTGGGCATGCTTGTCTCTTTTCTGATCTTAGAAGAAAAGCTCTAAATTTTTCACCATTGAGGATGATGTTAGCTGTGGGTTTGCCATATATGGCTTTTGTTATGTTGAGGTATGTTCCCTCTAAGCCCACTTTGTTGAGAGCTTTTATCATGAATGGATGTTGAATTTGTCAAATGCTTCTTCTGAATTTATTGAGATGATCATGTAATTTTTTCTAGGGTTTTGTCAGAGAGAGAGCACAAGAAGGGGGAGCTGCAGGCAGAGAAAGAAGCAGGATCCCCACTGAGTAAGGAGCCCAATGTGGGACTCAATCCGAGGACCCAGGATCATGACCTGAGCTGAAGGCAGATGCTTAACTGACTGAGCCACCCAGGCATCCTGATCATGTAATTTTTGTATCATTTTGTTAATGTGGTTTATCACATTGATTGATTTCCAGATATTGAGCCGTCCTTGCCTCCCCAGAATAAATCCCACTTGATTGTGGAGATGATCCTTTTAAGGTATTGTTGAATGTAGTTTGCTGGTATTTTGTTGAGGATTCTTACATCTACGTTCATCAGGGGTGTTGGCCTGTAGTTCTTGTGTTTTTTGTAGTGTCTTTGGGTTTGCAAACAGGGTAATGTTGGCCTCATAGACTGAATTTGGAATTTTGGAATTTGGAATTTTTTGGAATAGTTTTTTTTTTAAAGATTTTATTTATGTGTGTGTGTATTTTTTAAGTAAACTTTACACCCAATGTGGGCCTTGAACTTACAACCTCAAGATCAAGAGTTGCATGTTTTATTGACTGAACCAGCCAGGTGCCCCTATTTTTTGAAATAGTTTGAGACTAGGTATTAACTCTTCTTTAAATGTTTGGTAGAATTCACCCAGTGAAGCCATTTGGTCCTGGACGTGGGTTTTTTGATTACTGATTCAATTTCCTAGAAATCAGCATGTTCAGCTTCAGGGTTAGTCTTGATCCTTGGGTGATCTTCATCAAGACCTTCAGGCTTCAAGTCAAGTTGAGGTGTTTACTTGGTCCTTCCTACTTGGCCAGCTCTGAACTCCTCACTTTTCTTCTTCTAGCCCAGAGAATTTGCAAAAATTCTTTTCAGATTCTAAGGCTCCTAAATGAGATTTTATAGTTAGCCTTTCAGCCTCTCGGCACCTGATTTCAAATGAGCAATCACCTCAAGGGTAAAATCACACAAATATCAGGCTTCCCAATATGGATTTCCCAAGCCCTCTGTTATTTTGTCCCAACAAATCCTCACAGCTTTCATCACCTTCCCATGGTGACAAATATATATATACACGTGTGTGTACGTGTGTTTGTGTGTGTGATAAATCAGAGAGACAGACATAGGTATAGATGTTATTTCTGGAAAGTTCTGGTCATTGCAATGAAATGTTTACAGATGACATGATTTCCTCTTTGAAAATCTATGAATTTTTAGTTAGAAATTACTAAATCTACCAAAGAATTCAATCCTCAGTATACACAAGGGTTTGGTCAAATAGTCTTTTTTTTACACTCATGATAGAAAAGTAAACAGATACATAATTTTTTGTGTTATGCTTCAGTATCTATGAAAAATAAAAGTGCACATGTATGTGCAGCCACTTCACATCTATTCCTAAGAATAATGAAAGATATATGCATATAGTAGGGTTTTTATATTAACAAAAGTTCAAAAATAATCTAGATATCCTTGAATAAGGAGACATGCGACAGGATATATTTATACTACTTGTAAAAATATCTATAATGTTATTATATAAATGTCACTACCAAATCATAGGTATATTATACAGAAATATATATGTATATATACATACATAAAACATATTTCTGTACATGTATATTCGAATATAACCATATATACATATTATCTTCTTTGCCTTCTTTGTCTGTGTGTGTGTATGTGTGTGTCTCCAATTGTGTGTTTAACCAGTAGGGGAAAACAGGAAGAGCATCCTTGGAGAGACCAACAAATTCATATTTTATCTCATGTTATTGCCTCTGGCTGAAATGACCATCCCGTTTTCTCCCTGCATGTACATATTTGTACATGCAAACCTACACAAATGTGTACCCCACCCATTTATTAATAACCACAGGGAAAAAAACAAAAATACACATGCCAAACTATCAAGAGACAGGGGTAAGAAATTAGTGAATATCATATATTAAAAAAAAATTTAACTCATAGGATAATTTTTAATTTTTTTTTTAAGATTTTATTTATTTATTTGACAGAGAGAGACACAGCGAGAGAGGAAACACAAGCAGGGCAAGTGGGAGAGGGAGAAGCAGCCTTCCCACCGAGCAGGAGCCCGATGTGGGACTCGATCCCAGGACCCCGGGATCATGACCTGAGCCGAAGGCAGACGCTTAACGACTGAGCCACCCAGGCGCCCCTAATTTTTAAATTTTAATAGAAGAAAATATATTAATAAGGTGCCTTACATTGGTATACACTGCAGATGAGATATAGCATAATCTCACAATTGGATTTAGAATTAGAATTCTAAATTCTAAATTCTAAACTAGAATTTAGAATTGCATTTAGAAACACAAAGAATTTAATTGGAAAGTAACAGTGAGTTTTGTTTCATGTGGGTAAATTTGAACTGAATCTTAAAAGATGAGGACAATGAGAAGAGACAGGTTTAGGAATGTCCTCCCTGACGTGAAAGGAGAGGTGGACAGTGGCTAACACAGAGGCCAGAAAGCATCTGGCTTGTTCAGCTGAGGCCAGAGAGTGGCTCTGCAGTCTGGCAGCCTGGCCTTTCTTCAGACTGGAACGAAACAGAGCTTGAAGAAGGGTGGCAATGCACCCAACCCACTGACTTTTGGGGTGGTGTCAATGTCCTTTGGATCAACCAGAGGTTTCAAGGTGAAATGCTGTAAAATGTTGGTCAGTAATAAAAAGAGCTCCATGCGGGCCAGGCCTTCTCCAAGACAAGCTCTCTTTCCTAAAAACGACAAATAAATTCAATATTCATTTAATTCTGTTTCTGAGCTGGCACACAGGGAGGCTTCAATAAATATGGATTGAGAAAATAAATATATTAATAGACTACCGCTTCTTTTATCGACACTGAAATGTGGTTTCCTTCACTTCCTCAGTACATATTTTTGTGTGCATGAGTAGGGGCAAGGGCAACTTGCCCCAGGATGGGCCACTTTGGCATAAAGATTATTTTGAATTAAAAGCAACCAAAACCCAGCAGATTCAAGGAAACCTCCCTACCTCTCCTTCAACTGCCTGTATCAGGAAGAGAGCAGTTAACAAGATTCTTCTTTATCTATGAAACTTCTCGGCACAACAGGGCAACCTGTGTTTTTGAAACATTTCCTCTCACCTTCCTGCTAATGGTCTACCTCCCCTTTGAATCCCCAGACCCGTCCCCTCTCCTTAGCTCAGGATGTGGTAGAAGCCTATGTCGCCTGGCTTTGCAATTTCATATGTTTGTGGATTCCCCACACCTGTGAAACTAAATTTGATTTTCTCCTCTTAATCTGTCCCATGTCAATTTGATTTTTAGTCCAGCTGGGAAGGACCTTGAAAGGCAGAGAAAAATTCCTCTTCCTGGACAGCTGGCCTAGTTGGCAGTATGCTTTAACACGCTGGATACTGCTTGCCACACACAGGGCTACAGCTGGGAGAGCCTTGGGACATCTGATAGATAGCTGGCAGCAGGGAAGATTTCCTACCACGTCAGTCTCCTGGAGTCTGAGGAGTCTGATGGAGCAAGAATGGTGAGAGTCCTTTTTCTCTCTGTCTAAATTTAGATTAGCAGGAGAAAATACTTGTGGAACTAGTTCCTTATGTTTAGCAACTCTTGGTAAATTTGGTAGAGTACGTTTTTGGGGGAAAGAGATCAACCAGAGATGGTCTTTGTTTTCCTTTGTGTCTTTTTTTAAATCTTTTTAAGATTTTATTTATTTGTCAGATGGTGAGAGAGAGAACACAAGCAGAGGGAGCGGCAGGCAGGGGGAGAAGCAGACCCCAGCTGAGCAAGGAGCCCGACGTGGGACTCGATCCCAGGACCCTGGGATCATGACCTGAGCCAAAGGCAGACGCTTAACCGACTGAGCCACCCAGGCGTCCCTCCTTTGTGTCTTTTCCATCGTTTGTCATAAAAAGGAATTACCATCGTGCAGAAAGCAGGCATAGGCCCCATAAGCCTGCTATTTGAGTTAGTCCCACAGACTGGTGAGTTCATGGTTCTCATCAGACTGTCACCTGTTTAGATAAACTTTGCTGTAGGTTAAAGGCTGTTGCTAAGGGATAAGTTGGAAACCAAAGCTCCAAAATTGGTGGGCACGGGTGGAACACTTAAAAGCTATGAGAGCACTCACTGCCTCTAGAAAGCTCCTGTGATAAGGTGGTCACAGAACAGGTTAGATTGACATTTGTTAACCTGTCAACCTCAAGAAAACTTCTGTGCAGTGAGGTACACTGTGAAAAATCGCCAACATCTGCCTGTGGCACGTCCCTCTCAGGTGTTCATGTAGCTCCAAGAAACCCAAGGTTTAGCCAAAGGAGAACCGGATAAGGTTTTTCCTTTTGTCTTGTTCTATGTCCCAAGAGCTTGGCTTTGTGACCAGTGAGAATATTCTCTTTGGTCCACCATCTGGAGGATGCATTTACCAGGGTGCATCTTGGAGGCCAGTCAAAAAGACTGGGGATCTGAGTCTCTCTCTCTGCCCATACCAACTCTCAAGGGTGTTTGCCATGAGAAGTCCCAGCCCATAGGAACCTTTATATTCTCAACCTTTGTTTGTTAGTGCTGGAAAGTCCCATTATAGGAGCACATGCCCGGCGTCACAGATTATTGAGTCTGTGACTAGAGGCATCTCATGATTTCACTGGAGACCTGCAACGAAGATCTCAGCTTTCTTAGACTAATTATGGGAGTCAACTTTTGGATCACGAGGGCTGCATCTGTGCCCTCTCTCTGGATGCCTAAGGCATTAAAAGGCTTATTAGTTAGAGTTACTTGTAACAGATTCTCCTCATCAATGGCCTGATGATGTATCCTCTAAGTTGTCTAATGTTTGAAAAAAGAAGAAAAACTTTATTTAAAAAAAAGATTTTATTATTATTTGAAAGAGAGAGCAAGAGCTGTGTCAGGAGGGGCAGAGGGAGTGAGGGAGGGAGAAGCAGGCTCTCCGCCGAGCAGGGAGCCCGATGCGGGGCTCGATCCCAGGACCCTGAGATCATGACCTGAGCTGATGGCAGACGCTTAACCAACTGAGCCACCCAGGCGTCCCAAAGAAAAACATTCTTGTTAGAGAGCTCTCAGTTGTTCTAGCTTAATTACTAGCCTAAGGGACTCCCTTGACAAGATGAAAGAACAGAAATTAGAAATAAATGTGCACATCCAACATAAATTTCCCCTAAACTCCAGCCTCATCTGCTCATCTGCCTAGTTTAACTTCCCTTTCCCTTTAGGATTTACATAGAGCACTCCAGCCTCATCTCTAGGTTCAAAATATACAGCTTGCTCATGTAAATTCTGAACGCCAGAAAATGAATTTAACAAAAGTAGTAAGGCTCACTTTGTTCCTACCTTCCAGTGCTCTGTAATCAGGCTCTGCCAGCTTTGGGCATGGCACTTGGCTGGTGTATTCTAGGCCCACACCGCAAAAGAATTTGTGTCCCTTGGACAGCAGCAGACCTTTTAAATTATAAAGCCCTTTAAACCTCTACTTTCAAAGGATTCTACCATATTCAGAAATAAATTTAAAAGATTAATCACTAGTCACAACCCCCATTCAGAGAGGAAACATGACCAAAACTTCTCCCAGGCCCACCTATAAATGATCAGGGAAAGGCCAATATTCAGGGGCTAACAGAAGCCCAGATTAAATTATGTACCCAGATAGAAGGCTTTTGTTAAAATGCTTTATACAGACTTTACAAAGGCATGAATCTTTTGATCTCCATTTTAACTAAAAATCTCCCTGATATAAAGAAGCAAGTTTAGTTAAAAAGGTGGGCCAGTCCGTTGATATTCAGGCTGTAATCCAGTTCTTTGGGGGAACTGATTCTAAACAACTGTCTTTGCCTTCCAAAGCTCTGCCAAACCAGAAATCCAGCTCAAGAAACAAGTCAAAGCCCACCTCTCTTTACTAATCTCCAAACTTTGCCTATTCCTCTCAAAATGTTTATAGATACTATAAAAGATCAGGATTTGGAACAAAATTGTCCAGTAATTTTTTAAAAAAAGGTAAATTTTAAATAGCAATTACCCTGAAACTCTAGAAATAAAAATATTTTTTACCTTATTTCTCTGTCCCATGAAATTATAAATCTTTCCGTTTTTTTTTTTTTTAAGAGAGTCGGGGGAGGGCAGGAGCAAAGGGAGAGAGAGAGAGAGAGAATCTTAAGTAGGTTCCACTCCCAGTGCAGAGCCCAACCTCACGACTCTCAGATCATGACCTGAGCCAAAATTAAGAGCAGGACACCAACTGAACCACCCAGGTGCCCCCTGAAATATAAATCTAATGTCTTTGAACACAGCCCACAGTCACCCAAGACTGAAGAAAATAAAAGAGGGGGAGTGGTGTGGGAAGAGGCCTTTTCAAAGTACAAACTGCTTAAATCCCTCTTATGTCCAGACTTGGAAAAAACTTGGAGCTTTCTCTGTGCCTTTGGGATTTAAATTTTCTATCCTATCATCTCTAGGATATAAGAGCCACTCTTTTAGATACAAGCTTTAGAGGAAAGTTGTTCATTAAAAAAAGTAAAAGAGGGAGGTACTTGAGAATTGGGGCTATAATGTCCTCATCACAAATATTAGTAAAAACAAAAGCTATAAGAATATGTTTTATCTTGATTGTGTGTATGTGTCCCATGTTGCAAATGTGAGGTATTTTCTCTACTTCCAGCTGATATTGCCAAAATTAATTTGTAAAAGAGCTCCATTTAGTTGGAAGCAAGCACTCATAAGGATTGGGCATTCTAAAACTCAGAAAGATGGGCGCCCAGGTGGCTCAGTTGGTTAAGCATCTGCCTTTGGCTCAGGTCATGATCCCAGGGTCCTGGGATCTAGCCCTGAGTTGGGCTCCCTGCTCAGCAGGAGAATCTGCTTCTCCCCTTGCCTCTGCCCCTTACCACAGTCATGCTCTCTCTCTCTCTCAAATAAATAAATAAATAAATCTTTAAAAAAGGAAAAAAAAATTCTTAAATCTCAGAAAGGTAGAAACTAACCTAAATGTTTTTCAAGTTTATGTGATCAGGGAAGATACTCAGTATTAAAGCTAATTTAAGGTTGTTGGTTTAATTAAAATAGCCATATCTTTAGAGTTATCAGGATCAAATATAAAACTTGTAGTCTGCCTGTGTTTACTGGAAGTCAAATAAGTTCATGGTATCTCTTACAAACTTTTTCAGAAAAAAACAAAACAGAACTTGAAATGATGGCTGACTTTGTCTAATGCCTCATAAAATTTTGTGGGTAGACTAAACTAACTGTTCAGAACAAGTTAATTAAGTAAATGTAAATAATAATAAAGGTTTGCCTACACACCTTTTTATCTTATTTTTAAAAAGTTTTTATTTATTACTTTAGAGAGAGAGAGAGAGTGCATGAGTGGGGAGGGAGAGGGAGAAAGAATCTGAAGGAGACCCTGCACTAAGTTGGGAGCCCAACGAGGGCCTCTATCGCACGACTGTGAGATCAAGTGTAGGTAAACTTTTACTTTATTTTTTTTAAGATTTTATTTATTTATTTGACAGGGAGAGACAGCAAGAGAGGGAACACAAGCAGGGGGAGTGGGAGAGGGAGAAGCAGGCTTCTCGCGGAGCAGGGAGCCCGATGTGGGGCTCGATCCCAGAACCCCGGGATCATGACCTGAGCAGAAGCAGAGGCCTAATGACTGAGCCACCCAGGTGCCCCATAGGTAAACTTTTAAAGAGCTACCAAAATCTTCGGTAACCTGCATTTTTAAAGTTTTGCTAAGTTAAATGTTAAGCTAAATTCATTGAATATCTAGATCATTTCCAAATGAGATAAAATAATGAAACATTAAGTAGCAAATACAGGTTTCTCTCCTTTTGTCTTATTACAGAGAAACAAAAGATAAATTTGGGTCTGTTAGTAAACCTGGTTTGTGCCTTACTGAAAGACTGTACTGTGAAGAAACACGTATTTCTTTTTTTTTTTTAAAGATTTTACTTATTTATTCATAAGAGACAGAGAGAGAGAGGCAGAGGGAGAAGCAGGCTCCCAAGGAGCAGAGAGCCCGTTGTGGGACTCGATCCCAGGACCCTGGGATCATGACCTGAGCCGAAGGCAGACGCTTAACCAACTGAGCCACCTGCGCGCCCAAAACACGTATTTCTAAGTTGTACAGTCCAAAGAACACTGGTGTAATAGTTCACTGTAAAAAGTGAGATGCCTCTAGTCACAGACCTGCTAATCTGTGACACTGGGCAGGCACTCCTGGAGTGGGGCTTCCCAGCACCAACAAGAAACGAAGATCGACATGACAAAGGTTCCTGTGGGCTGGACCTCTCACGACAAGCAAGCTTGAGAGCTGGTGTGGCCAGACAGAGGGAAAGACTTGGAAGCCCATTCTGTCTGGCCACCAAGGTGGACCCTGGTAAGTGCATCCTCCAGATGGTGGAGACCAAAGAGAACATTCTCACCGGCCATAGAGCCAAAGTCTTAGCCCACAGAACAAGACAAAAGGAAAAATCGTATCTTGTATATGCACATTAAGAGCTTTACTTGAGCCTTGGGTCGCTTGGAACCATGCTAACACCTGAGGGCTGGGGCTGGGCCACAGGCGTGGGGATAATGTGTTGTGTTCAGGCGTACCTCACTGCGCACAGGGTTCCTTGAGGCTGGCAGGCGGCCTGCCAATCAACCTGTTCTGTGACCAACCTGTCCTATCACAGGAGCCTTCTGGAGGCGGTGAGTGCTCTAAGTTTTTATTTTTTAAGCAATCTCCACACCCAACATGGGGCTCAAACCCACAACCCCGAGACCCAGAGTCACATGTTCCACTGACCGAGCCAGGCAGGTGCCCTAGCTCTACCAGCTTTTAAGTGTTCTACTGGTGTCTGCCAATCTCACCATTTTGGCTTCCAAGATGTCCTTAAGCAACAGCCTTTCCCTCATATGCCCACTAACCTATAGCAAAGTTCATATGACAAATGACATAAAAGACACAAAGGCAAACAAAGACCATCTCTGGGAGGAAAAAGATCAGCAGCAAAGAGGACCCTACCGAATTTACCAAGGGGCACTAAGCCCAAGGAACTAGTTCCACAAGTATTTTCTCCTGCTAATCTAAATTTAGAGAGAAAAAAAGACTGTCGCCATTCCCGCTCCATCAGACTCTGCAGACAGAGATTCTGAGAGACTGACCGTAGGAAATCTTACCGTGTGTCAGCTGTCAGATGTCCTACAGATCTCTCAGCTACAGCAGCTTGTGGGGCGAGCAGGGTCCAGCGAGCTCAGGTGTCCAGCGGACACACCTTGCCAGGGAGCAAGAATTTCCTGTCCCTTTCAAGGTCCTTGTAGCTGGACTAAGACTCAAATTGACACCAGACAAATTAGCAGAAGGAAATCCCAATTTAATTTCCTATGTACAGAGAATCCACACAATCTAGAAATTCCAAAGACAGTCAGGCAAAATGAGGTATATATGTCATCCTGAATTAAGGGGGTAGGAAAAAAAGATTACACATTAGCCACAAGCCTACTAACTAATCACTGATCCCCCAAAGGACTGGCAATTTCAAATGTTATCTAGATTCCAGTCATTCTGGAATGACTTGTTGAGTATGCCACCTGTTTCTTCCCAGGACCCTGACAAATTGAAGGGAGATTCAACATTCCCTTACCCTCTATCTATCTACTCTACCTTCTGCCCCTTCTTAGGAATCTCGTGGTGGGTTCTGGGGCCAATCTTGGCAAGGGAAGCCTCCGGTCAAATGAGAAATAACCTGGGCTTCGGGAATGATGCCTCTAGCCTCATACAAATGACAATTTGTTCAGCCCCGAGTAGCCTCCGTGCAAAGCCCTTCCTCATCTCACTGACCCCTGATGCAGAAATAACAATGAAGCTTGCTTGCCTGCTGAGAAGGCCATGAAGTAGTCACTCTTCTTAAAGTTGCCACTTTCATCCAGGAAGTGGCCGGGATCAAAGCGATCTGGGTTGGGAAACTCTTTGTCATCTTGCAGGACAGAAGTCAGAGATGTTAATACGACTGTGCCCTGATATGAAGAAACACAGATAAACTGGATTATAATGAAAGTCATGGAGCTTGAAATCCTTTTGTTTTATAGATGAGGAGACATGCACAAAAAGAGCTTATTTACTCCATTTCACAGAAAAAACGAATGACTGACCCTAACAGGTTTTAAATCCTATAATGCCAGTCCAAGGCACTGCTAACTGACTTCCAAGTCATTCTCTTGAGTTGGTAGCCTGATACTAGCACTTGCTTTTCAGAAAACTGAGGCAACTCCCTGGAGTGTATTGTTCTTGACAATAAACTGCAGTATTGTCTAAAAGAGCTGATGCCACTGAAAATCCAGCTCATTTCCTTTGGAACCGAGTATGAGGTCTTCAAAGTTCTACTTGAGCGGCCATATTCTTGAAAACCCTTCACCTTCCCATCAGGATGACAAACTGAGGGGCGCCTGGCTGGCTCAATCAATAGAGCATGTGAGTTTTGGTCTCGCGGTCGTGGGTCCACATTGGGTGTAGAGCTACTTAAAAAAGATTTTTTTTTTTTAAAAGATGAGAACAGGATAAGTATCCCCTGCTCCTGTTGTGCTCTTTCAATTGAATTGTTGAGCATTCTTGTGGAAATGAGAGAACATTTCCGGTTTCTAGTAGGGTTTTCTGAAACTCACGGATACAGTGTAACATAATGACTTGGAGTTTAGTTTTCAAAATCAGTAGAATCTTTCTATTAAATTATGCCCCGTGATGATAGATTATTAGTTTAACATTTCCGTGACTCATTTTCATTACTAGCAAAATGGAAAGGATACACCTGCACTAGTTCATTGCAGATGTAAAATGAGATAACATACGAAATACTTTGCACGAGGATTACCACATGCTAGGGCCACCTGGGTAGCTCAGTCAGTTGGTGATCTGATCTGGATTTCGGCCCGTAATCTCAGCGTCCTGAGATCAAGCCCTGCACTGAGCTCCATGCTCAGCGTGGAGTCGGCTTGAGATTCTCTTTCCCTCTCCCTCTGCTTGCATGCTCTAAATAAATAAATAAATAAATTCCTTTAAAACATCCTCTATCCCACTCTGCCCCATCTCCCCTGCTCACATGCTCTCTCTCTAAAAAAACAAAAACAAAAATAATTACCACACAAAAATGCTCAATAAAGAGAAATTTGTTATGTTATGATAATGACTTCATTCACAATCTTGGGATCTTAATAAAGGTCATATATTTATTACATAGCAGAGAAAAAATTCAAATCTAAATCTGTCTGGATGCTTTCTAGTGTACTGTCTGGCCTTTCCAAATACATGATGTAGTTCTCACTGCAGAAAGGTCACTTTCCTCCTAGAGTTCAGGGAGGTAAAGGCCAAGCAAAGTGGGGCGCCTGGGTGGCTCAGTCGTTAAGTGTCTGCCTTCGGCTCAGGTCATGATTCCAGGTCCTGGGATCGAGCCCCGCATTGGGCTCCCTGCTCAGCGGGAAGCCTGCTTCTCCCTCTCCCACTCCCCCTGCTTGTATTCCCTCTCTCGCTGTGTCTCTCTCTGTCAAATAAATAAATAAAATCTTTAAAAAAAAAAGGCCAAGCAAAGTGCTACTCTTTTTGAGCTAAGAAGACAGAGGTTAAAAAAAAAAAAAATTGGCATCTAGAATTCATGAGGAAGGATACAGGACAGGAGGATTCTATAAATAGAGAGGATCTCAAAAGTATACAAAACTATTCTCTAGAAGTCCATGGTTAGGGGTTGGGTGACAAATATACAGGAGGAAACTCAATGAAGCCTATCAGAGTATGACTGCTTGAGAACTGAAGGTGGATATCAGTGATAGAGGATTTGAGGTTCCAACCCAGCTAGGGTGGAGAGAACTTTCTTGGCACCTCAGATTTTTTTGTGGTGACCCCCAAACTTGTAAATTGTTGGATTAAGGAACCCACACTGGACTAAGGGCCATGCACAAAGACTAAATTCAAAAGTGAAACTAATTCACAATGAAAGAACTATAGGAAGTCCAATAGACTGAAAAGCATCTGTCAGTAATTTAGCTGCCTGCCAAAATAAAAGTCAATGCCCTTTAGGGGAAGTCAGCATCATCAGACTCCCCACAAGGCATCATTCAAAATGTTGAGCATATAATAAATTATTTTTTTAAGTAGGCTCCACCCCCAGTGTGGGTTTGACTCACAACCCTAAAATCAAGAATCGTACACTCCACCGACTAAGCAAGCTAGGCAGCCCAAGCATGTGATTAATTTTTAAACATGTGAAAAAGCAGACCCCATCGTATCCTAAATGTTAGAATTATCACATAAGAACTTCAAAGCATATGAGTGTATGAGTCTGTGTATTTAAGAGATACAGAACAGTCCATCCAAAAGCAACAGAGTACACATTCTTCTCAAGCACATGTGGACTATTTCTTAGGATAGATAATACATTAGGGCACAAAATAAGCATTAAAAAATTACAGAAGATTAAAATCATATGAATCTGGGGCACCTTGCTGGATCAGTTGGTAGAGCATGTGACTTTTGATCTTGGGGTTATGAGTTCAAGCCCCACTGTGGGTGTCAAAATTACTTAAAAATAAAATCTTAAAAAAAAATCGTATCAAGCATATTTCCTGACCACAGTGGTATGAATCTAGAAAAACAAAACTGAAAAATTCACAGGTATGTGGAGTTTAAAAAACATGCTACTGAACAACCAATGAGTCAAAGAAGAAATCAAAAAAGAAAAAATACCTTGAGAGAAATGAAAATGGAAACACAACATACCAACACTTATGGGATGCAGGAAAAGCAGTTCAAAGAGGAAAGTTAAAACAATAAATGCCTAGATGAAGAAATAAAAATCTCAAACAACCTAACTTTATGCCTCAAGGAACTAGAAAAAGAACAAATGAAGCCCAAAGTTAGGACAAGTAGGGAAATAACAAATACCAGGGTCAAAATAAATGAAACAGAAACTAAAAAGACAATAGAAAAGGTCAATGACGGGCGCCTGGGTGGCTCAGTCATTAAGCGTCTGCCTTCGGCTCAGGTTATGATCCCAGGGTCCTGGGATCGAGCCCCACATAGGGCTCCCTGCTCCGCGGGAAGCCTGCTTCTCCCTCTCCCACTCCCCCTGCTTGTGTTCCCTCTCTCGCTGTGTCTCTCTCTGTCAAATAAATAAATAAAATCTTAAAAAAAAAAAAAAAAGAAAAGGTCAATGAAGAGCTTGTTTGTTGAAAGATAAGCAAAATTGACAAACCTTTAGCTAGACTCACCAAGAAAAAAGACAGGACTCAAAATCAGAAATGAAGTAGACATTATAAGTGATACCACAGAAATATAAGAGATCACCAGAGACCATAATGGACAATTATACACCAAAAAATTGGACAACCTATGGGGCCCCTGGGTGGCTCAGTTGGTTAAGCATTTGCCTTTGGCTCAGGTCATGATCTAGCCCTGCATCGGGCTCCCTGCTCATTGGGGAGCCTGCTTCTCCCTCTCACTCTCCCCCGTGCACAGGCACTCTCTCAAAAATATAAAATCTTTAAATAAAATTGGACAACCTAGAAGATACGGTTAAATTCCTAAAAACATACAACATACCAAGACTCAATCATGAAGAAATAGAAAATCCGAACAGACCAATTACTAAGATTGAATCACTAATTAAAACTCTCTCAGGGCGCCTGGATGGCTTAGTCAGTTAAGCACCTGCCTTCAGCTCAGGTAATGATCCCAGAGTCCTGGGATTGAGCCCCACATCGGGCTCCCTGCTCAGCAGGGAGTCTGCTTATCCCTCTCCCTCTGCCTCTCCCCCTCCTGGTTGCTCTCTCTCTCTCAAGTATATAAATAAAAATCTTATAAATAAATAAATAAAAATAAATAAATAAATAAATAAACCTCTCTCAAAAGACAACATTCCTGGACATATGGCTTCCCTGGTGAATTCTATCAAACATTTAAAGAGGAACAAATACCAATCCTTCTCAACTATAAAATAGAAGAGGAGGGAACACTTCCAAATTCATTTTGTGAGGGCAGCATAATCCTAATACTAAAACCACACAAGGACACCACAAGAAAAGAAACTTAAAGGCCAATATCTCTGATGGACAAAGGTGTACATATTTGCAATAAAATCTTCGCAAACTGAATTGAACAGTACAATAAAAGGATCATATACCATAATCAAGTGGGATTTATTCCAGGGATGCAAGGATGGTTCCACATCCCCAAATCATTGTGATAGACATTAAAAAATGAAGGCTAAAAATCATATGATCATCTCAGTAGATGCAGAAAAAAGCATCTGGCAAAATTCAACATCATTTATGATAAAAATGCTCAACAAAGTAGATATAGAGGGAATGTACCTTGACATAATAAAGGCCATATATGATAAGTCCACAGCTAACATCATCCTCAGTGGGGAAAAGCTTCAGCTTTTCCCGTAGGATCAGGAACAAAAGAAGGATGTCCACTCTCACCACTTTTATTCTACATGGTATTAGAAGTCCTACTCCAAGCATTTGGCAAGAAAAAGAAATAAAAGGTACTCAAATAGGAAAGGCAGCAGAATTGTCACTATTTGAAGATGACATAATATTGTAGATTTTTAAAATCCCTAAAGACTCCACCCAAATTGTTAGAATAAATGAATTCAGGATAAAAATGAATATACAAAAATCTGTTGCGTTTCTACACATTAATTATAAACTATAAAAGAAATTAAGAAAACCATCCCATTCACACTGGTATAAAAAATTCGAGTTAAAAGATCAGTACACTGGAAACTGTGACACTGATAAAAGAAATGGAAGAAGACACAGAATAAATGGAAAGATATTTTGTGCCCACAGTTTGAGAAAATTAATATTGTTAAAATGTCTATACCATCCAAAGCCATCTACAGATTCAATGCAATCCCTATCAAGATTCCTATGGCATTTTCACAGAAATGAAACAAACTATCCTAAAATTTCTGTAGAATGACAAAAGATCCTAAATAGCCAAAGCAATCTTGAGAAAAAACAAAGCTGGAGTCATCACACTTCCCGATTTCAAGCTGTATTACAAAGCTACAGTCATTAAAACAGCATGATGTTGGTATAAAAACAGACACATATAATGAAACAGAGTAGAGAGCCCAGGAATAAACCCATGCATAGATGGCCAATTAATTTCTAACAAAGGCACCAAGATACACAATCAAGAAAAGACAGTCTCTTCAATAAAGGGTGTTGGAAAAACTAGACCCTATCTTACAACAGCCACAAAAATGAACTCAAAATGAATTAAATAATTGAACATAAGAACTAAAACCAGAAATCCCAGAAGAAAACACAGGCAGTAAGCAGTCTTGTCAATGAATACTATGAAGAAAATCCTGTGGGAGTCTAAGCACTATGATTTATAAAATTGTATCAACAAAGTAAAAGGAAAGGTGCATGCGGTCAGAGGGTAAGATGCCTGGGCTATGAATGTGCCATATCTGTAGATGGTTAGGTAATCTATAATCCTACTGTTGTGATGCTTGATAACCTAAGATTCTTAAGGAGGGGGTACCTAGATGGCTTAGTCAGGTAAGCCTCCAACTCTTGATTTGGGCTCAGGTCATGATCTCAGGGTCATGAGATGGAGACCCTGGATGGGCTTGGGCTAGGCATGGAGCCTGCTTGAGATTCTCTATCCTTCTTCCTCGGCCCCTCCCCGCCCCACCCCCACACCCCCGCTTTCTCTCTCTGTCTCTCAAAACAAAAAATATATAAATACAAATAAAAGTAAAAACAAAATTCTTAAGGAGTAGTAGAGATGAAATATCTCTCACCTTGGGAATAATGTATTCTCTGAACTTAATATCCTGAGTCACTGCATGTGGGAGACCGTTGGGGACGAGGTCGATGTATCTCTGGATCTCGTGAACCACAGCATCCGTGTAGGGCATACGGCTCCTGTCCTGCATGCAGGGGCTCCGATGTCTGCCAACCACACGGTGAATCTCTTCCTGGACTTTAGCTGGCAGGACAGGAATCAGAATTTATGTGAAATGGAAAGGTCTGACCTTTTTTGTTGTTGTTGTTGAAAGACTTTATTTATTTTAAAGCGAGAGAGTCGGAAGAGGGGGCAGAGGGAGGAGAAAAGTACCCCAAGCTGACTCCGAATTGAGTGCGGAGCCCGGCGGGAGACCCAGTCTCATGACCCCGAGATTATGACAAGAGCAGAAACCAAGAGTTGGACGCTTAACTGACCGAGTCACCCAGGTGTCCCTTGATTTGATCTTAATCATGGTTCCATTGTGGAAGGAGACTGGGAGAGGGGGAAATCATATATAACTACTACCACAGGGAAAGAAAAAAAAAAGAAATTTGTTTCCTAGTCAAATTGGTATCTCATTAGAGACTTAAATATGTGTACATATAAAACATAATTGTACCATGAAATTCAACTCTGATTCTCTATTTTGAGTATTTTGTTTGATAAACCCAGGGATCTGGGGTCTTGAAAGCTCACTACAGACCATGCTGTTTGACCACTTTGTGTATGCCAGTTTCTGTTTTAAATATGTAAGTTCTGGGTGCCTGGGTGGCTCAGTCTGGTAAGTGTCTGCCTTGGACTCAGGTGATGATTCCGGAGTCTGGGGACTGAACCCCACATCAGGCTCCCAGCCACCCAGGTCCCATAAATAAAATATTTTTTAAAAATGTTAAGTTGCAGGGGCGCCTGGGTGGCTCAGTTGGTTAAGTGACTGCCTTCGGCTCAGGTCATGATCCTGGAGTCCCGGGATCGAGTCCCGCATCGGGCTCCCTGCTCGGCAGGGAGTCTGCTTCTCCCTCTGACCCTCCTCCCTCTCATGTGCTCTCTCTTTCTCTCATTCTCTCTCTCAAATAAATAAATAAAATCTTTAAAAAAATAAAAAATTAAAAAATTAAAAAAATAAAAATGTTAAGTTGCAGGGGCACCTGGGTGGCTCAGTCGGTTAAGCGTCTGCCTTCAACTCAGGTCATGATCCCAGGGTCCTGGGATCGAGCCCCGCATAGGGCTCCCTGCTCGGCGGGAAGCCTGCTTCTCCCTCTCCCACTCCCCCTGCTTGTGTTCCCTCTCGCTGTGTCTCTCTCTGTCAAATAAATAAATAAAATCTTTAAAAGAAAAATGTTAAGTTCCAAGAGGGTAAGAACTACCCAGTGCAATAAATGCTTAATAAATAGAACAACTGAATAAAATGTTTGACTCAGCACATAGGACCGAGAAGTTAACATTTATTTAGAATGCAAAACATGACAGGCATGCTGTACAATGTATTTCATTACTTTATAATTCCTCAAAATAGTTCTATGTGTTGGGTATTATTTTATGTGTCTTAAAAATGAGGAAACAAGTCCATAAAAGTAAATATCTTTCTTAAGGACACCCAGGTGTTATGTGGTCCTTCTTACTCCCAAACCCGCAATCTTAGCAACTGAATAAGATCACTGAAAATAATTTGTGTTAGCGAATTATATTCATCCTTTATTTGCAAAATGTATCATGTAAATAATATGCAGTTTTGGTAGAACTATTCATTAGTTAAAACAAACATTTATTAACTTTCTCCTATGAGGGAAAGATTCTGTGAATGTTAGGAAGTATCATCTCTCCTAAACAGATGACGGACCAAGTAAGATATGCAGAGAGGTAGTCATGAGTCTGAGGTCACACAGCTACTTACTAGTAAAGTCAGAATCTGAAGCCACTGTAGTTTGTCCACTATAGCCAGGGCCATGTTGCTACTTTGGTCAAATGGTGTTGATCTACTAGCTGAAGAATGTGTCTTTGTTAAGAGAGCATGTGATTAACTCTGTGGTTTGACAGCTGTCAGGAAGACTTAGGAATTTTAAAGAAGTTTTAAACTTCACCTTTTCAGGCTGAGAAGCTGGATTTTTATCTAGAAGAGAGTGATTATGTAAAGTGGTTAGGAACTGACTTATAAAGTCAGAATGTGTAGAGAATGGCCCAGTAAGGAATGAAAATGGGAAGAAAGAAAAGGAAAATATAAGTGGATATGATGCAAGAAAAAATGAACATGGAAGCAATGGGGAACCAAGACACAAAAAGGACTTTTGCCATGTACACAAGATTTACGGGTCTGGAGAAAAATGTCATATGGTGTTTGTGGTCATAATCAACATAGGTCTAATAAGAGGGAAGTTATTTGGCTGAAAGAGTCTGTGTCACGTGAAGGAAACACAGTGCCATTAGATCCCACAATGTGTGAGAGGAAAGGAATTTTGAAGCTGTGCTTCTAGATCCCACCATTTGGAAAGCACTTCTTACTTAGACTGGGAGGGCAGGAGGACCTTAAACAAAGAATAATCTAGTGCTGACATCATGGAGATAAGCTTCCTGAGATTTAATTGTATTAAAAGTGTTTCTATGTACCAAAGCACAGAACATGACCCAGTAGTGAAGGGAATATCCTCTTGGATGAGCACTCAAGAAAAAAAGAGGAGGAAAAGTGGAAAGGTTGCATTTGCAAGAGAAATTATATTTGTGAGGAAGAATTTATATGCCCAAATGGGTATATTAGAAAAGAATGTATTTGTATGTAACTCTTTTTATTTAGGGACTGAGACTCTTTGATAAAGAAAGACTGTCATTTTTGTTGAGTCAATCCTTACACTGCAAATGCATTTCAGCAGAAATCTCCTCTGACAAAAATATATTTATCTGGACATGGAAGACATATCAAGTGATATCCTTTGAGAGAAAGCAGAAGGCCAATTCTTCTAGATCCTAAGACAACTGCTTATTATTGCATCTGTCCCAACGCAAATCAGGGACATTCCACCATAGCAGGGGAAACAGTGAGCTCTGCCCTTCAAATCTCTGCTGCTGTTTAAATATTTCAGTATATTTTTGTACTATAAACTAATTTGTATTTAATTTATCCAATGATGGGAAGATGTATGAATGAAGGAAATTTTTTCTGTGCACTGTCTGGGCAGGTGAAGAGTGGGATAGTTGTCAGTGTCACCTGCCAATTTCTACCTGGAATTGCACCCTGCCCAACACCTGTGACCATACCTGTGATCTCCGGGTACTTCAGCAGCATGAGGAATCCATATCTCAGGGTGGTGCTCGTTGTCTCTGTTCCTGCACCAAACATATCCCATATGCTAACGATCAAGTTGTCCATGGTAAATTCAGTCTGTTTATTGTGTTTTTCCTAGAAATGATGTGCTACAATTACTTGATAAATAAAAGAGCCTCAGAGGTAACTTAACTCAATATGACATTGTTATTTGGTATGAGCGCTACAGCTGAAGGTCAAGTTAGATAGTTGTTAGGGTTCTGTCCAACAGTTAAAATATAATCAGAGTTATAAAGTTCCAACAGGTCCTTTCTGATTCTTCACTTTCTCATTCCCCTCGAGTCCATCAGTTGCTCTACCATTTCTTTGAAACATAATTTTTATCAAGTCCTCACTGCTATTCACTGTCAATTCCAGCATCTACTGTCTATTTTATAATGTCTAATTTTCTCATTCAAGCCTCCAGAACCACCCACACACACACAAAATGCATCACTATTCCCACTCATCAGTCACTACACCCACGACAGTTCCTCCATTACAATCAAGAGTACCTCTCAGAAATTCCACCCTCTTGATCACTTGCACTTCTCATTCCCTGGGCCTACTTTGTTGTCTCTTCATCTAAGCTACAGTTTCTTCAAAATCTACCTCATCTGTGAAGATTTCCTAGTGCCTTTGCAAAGGTTAGCCTTTGTAGATTCCTGTCTGTTCCTGTGTCCCCTCATTTTTTACATCTTCCCGTTGCTGAACTTTTTTGATGAAGGATTATATGCTGTGTATCATTAACCTTGAATGTGTATGAGTGTATATTACAATCTGCCCCCAAATAAAGAACCAGCTTTATTTAACACAATAAATGTAAAACCCACAAAGTCATTTTCAGTGAGAATTTAGAAATATCTCAAGATACCCAATATGGTTTGCATAAACAAGAGGTTAGACAAGCAATTAATACATATTTCGGAAGGACCATTTGTTTTAATATCCCAGTTTCACTGGGAAGAACAAAGCTAATCCATGAATCACACCACCCACAAAGATAAAGGGTCACATTATACCTTTTCTATTTTGATCAGGAAGTAGTCAATAAAGTCCCGAGGGTTATTGAAGTCCAGGGATTCTTGGTGTTCTTGTATTTTTTCCATAATAAACTCAAATTGTTTAGCAATATTTTTAAATAACACGTGATGGCTTCCTGGAAGGTAATGTATTAAAAGAGGGAAAGCATTGTAGAGCTGAAAGAGGAAAGAATCATTCATTAATTCACTCAGCAAAGTTTTACGGGCCCATGTTATGTATCAGACACTTAGTTATATTCTGAGTAGATAAAGGTGAGTAAGACATGCTTCGTGCACTAGAACACACTTGGAATTTGAAGGGAGGGAACTGACAAGATGTCTGGAGTTACAGGATGCACAAGTCACAAAGTAATTTCAAAACCATTTAAATTTATTTCCTAGCCATAACTCTATGAAGGAATCCAGGAGCATACCATCTTTTCCCAAAGGAGAATATTGAGGTTCAGAAAGGTCAGTCAACCATTGTAAGACATCAGTCTAGTAATAGAGCTAGAACGTAGTGTTCATCCCAGTTTACCTACACATTTTTCTATGGAGTCACCTAAAAAGTTTTTTTGTAATGAAGAAACTACATCAGAAAAATTAAAGAAATGCCCACATTACTTACCTTATTTAGGGATTTTATACCCTCAGGAATATGCACATTGCCCTTTTACATCTGCCCAAGGCCAGTCCTAGAGTTTACTGACTCTACTTTAGACAGCACCTCATGACTTAATGCCCTTGGTAGGCAATGACGCAATTTTCAGGCCAGTAGTTTGTATCAAACTACAGAGAGAACAGAGAAATCTGGACTCTAGGGCTTGCTCACTCCTTGTCTTGGCTAGGATTTGTCTTTGGAAAATATGCTTAATATCTCTGGGTGATAGTTTCCTGTTCCAAAAAATGAGTAAACTCCTTGTTTACTCATTTTCAAATATCCAAATGGAACTCCATTTGGAGTCCATGGAGTCCATGATGGAACACATCATGACCTTATGGTCCACAGAAAACATAGGTTTTCTGACAGCATCCTATATTAAGAAATACATTTTACATCATCACCCTCTTCATCTATGGATATAAAATGGTTTCTCAAAAAAACACCTTCCTATCATTGATGCACTCTACCACATTTCTCTATTACTGTATTTCATGGTTTTTAAAATAAGCTTTTAAAGATTTATTATAGAGAGAGAGAGAGAGAGCGAGTGAGCACAGTGGGGAGGGGAAGAGGGAGAGGGTGAGAGAGAATCTCAAGCAGATTCCCTGCTGAGCAGGGACCCTGATGAGGGGCTCGATTCCATGCCCCTGAGATCATGACCTGAGCCGAAATCACCAGTCGTATGAGTGGTATATGAGCCATCCAGGCACCCCACTATATTTCATGTTTTAAACTTCATTTCAATACATTAAATTGATTTGATAACTCACTAATTGGTTGCAAATGATAGTTTGTTAAACATAACTGTAGCCACTTGGAAACAGGACAAAGGGATGAGGTAAGCATGAGCAATAGGTTAGTTAGAAAATTATTTCCCATTTAAGGGAAACTTGACCTTACCTGTATCCAGGAGGTGCTTAAAATTAGGAAGTTTTCCTGAAAATATTCTATCAAGGTTAAGAATGTTTTATCATCATACTCAAAACGATTCTGGAAAATAATGGAGCAGATGATATTGCAGGGAGCACAGCCCAGAAGGAACGCAGGATCACAGGGAGATGCTAAAACAAAGAAGTTAAAAGTTAGAGCACAATTTTCATATAAATCTTAAGCTGACTGTTTAAAATGATTGAGAAGGGTTGACTTCTGGGAGTCTTTTAAGTATAGGAAATCCCTGGGCATGTCATCATCACTGTAAAGTCAACATGCCTATAATTTATTGTTTCCCCAAATGAAGCTATCTAATCCAGTCCATTTATTAATTTTCCCCACATATCCTATTTACTTTATTCTCCAAATAAGAGCCACAAGATAATTCACAAGAAGGAGGTCACATAAAAATATCT
Organism: Mirounga angustirostris; assembly: GCF_029215605.1. NCBI lineage: Eukaryota > Metazoa > Chordata > Mammalia > Carnivora > Phocidae > Mirounga > Mirounga angustirostris. Next base: position 122,713,800 of record NW_026991714.1, read on the forward strand.
TGAAAGGTGTAAAGTTTAGCTCTCAGTGTGAATATTTCTTCACAATGTCCGTAGGAAGCTGAACAACCTAATAAAAATTTCAGGAGACTGGAGAGACTCGAAACCATTATTTTAGAAAACGTAATTGAAAAGTTGGGTGTGCTTTTCTTGTAGAAGAGAACGATAATGAGAGCAATTGGAGTTCCATTTGGATATTTGAAAAAATATATTTAGTAATGGAACCAGGCTTCCTATATATAATATAAAGCATGGCTCCATGTTTTGATGTTCGGTTGCAGACAACTTTTGAACCTCACCTTTTCTTCTTCAGTTCACATCTGGGCAAGCTGATAAAAAAGCTCAAGTGCTCCTTCCTTTGGAAGCAGGACATTTAAACTATACAAGCATTGACTTGCACACAGGAACTCGTTCTCTACCCTATCCCTTAGCCACCATAAACACATCAAGCCAGTACCTTTCCCTGATCTCTCAAACTGGGATTTTGTTTTTGTTTGTTGTATATATTTTTTAAGATTTTTAAAATTTATTTTTTAATTTTTATTTATTTGACAGAGACAGAGCAAGAGAGGAAACACAAGCAGGGGGAGAGGGAGAGGGAGAATTAATGTGGGACTTAATCCCAGGACCCTGGCCTCATGACCTGAGCCGAAGGCAGACTCTTAATGACTGAGCCACCCAGGCGCCCCTGTTTTTTTTTTTTTTAAGATTTTATTTGTTTGAGAGAGGGAGAGAGGAGCAGGGTGAGGGGCAGAGAGAGAAGTACAAGCAGACTCCTCGCTGAGCAGGGAGCTCGACACAGGGCTCCATCCCAGGACCCTGGGATCATGACCTGAGCCGAAGGCAGAAGCTTAACCAATTGAGCCACTCAGGTACACTCAAGGTGTTTCTTAATCTGCTTAGGAACCAGTGCCCCACCCCCACCCTCCACAGAAAGCCTCATTTTGTGAGTCACAGACTTTTTACATCCAAATGGAGTGTGTGTGGTACGAATACTCTCAACATCGAAACCAGTTGGGGTGGGAGGTACATCTTGTCTCTGTCACCTGACTGTTAAATCACTATAACTCCAAAAGGAAAAAAAAAAAATTAGCGGGGATCAAAAAGTAGAAGTTATAAGGAAAAATGTTCTGCTCAACATGTAAAAGAACCTTTCAATAGTCAGAATTACCCAGTGGTGAAATGGGTTACCCAAGAGTCTGGGGTCCCATAGCTTGGTGGGATTAGGCAGAATCTGGGTGAGAGTAGGTCAGGAGCATCCAAATAATGGATACTGTAGTAGTCTGTTAATAATTTTTTAAAAAGATTTTATTTATTTATATGACAGAGACACAGCAAGAGAGGGAACACAAGCAGGGGGAGTGGGAGAGGAAGAAGTAGGCACCCTGCTGAGCAGAGAGCCCTATGTGGGACTCCATCCCAGGACACTGGGATCATGACCTGAGCTGAAGGCAGATGCTTAATGAATGAGCCACCCAGGTGCCCCAATAATGTTCTTGCTAAACAAAAATTAAACATGTGAAAGTATTTAATATATTAAATTGAAAGTTTACAAAACCATATACATTTGTATCCCTTCTTCTGCCAGGTCTCCCACCCATTCCTCTGTAATAATATACATCAAAAGTCCAAATGATATTCATTGACACTCTACTGTCACAACTTATTCCAAGGAAGAAACAAGAATCATGCAAATATTTGTAATAATTACATTTTTTATATTAATAGCAGCAAAAGAAAAAAGAGGTGAGGACAAGCTGTCTGGACAATACATAACATGGGTTAAAAAACACAATGGCAGGGGCGGCTGGGTGGCTCAGTCAGTTACGCGTCTGACTCTTGGTTTCAGCTCAGGTCATGGTCTCAGGGTCGTGAGATCAAGCCCTGCATCAGCCTCCATGTTGAGTGTGGAGTCTGCTTAAGATTCTTTCTCTCTCTCCCTTTGCCTCTCCCCACCACTCTCTCTCTCTAAAATATATATATGTGTATATGTATATATATGAAACACAATGGAAATTCACCATATATAAAATAGCATTATTTAGTTGTAAAATATTTCAATATCGAGGTTCAAAAAACCACATATATCTGATGATCCTGATCTTACTCCTTTCCTGCCAAGTCTCCTGCCCACCCCTTCTCTTCCACCTCCCCTCCCAGTCCCGCACGTGCATACACAGAGCCAACTCGTGCTACTGAAGCTCCCTCCATTCATAACCATACTCCTCCAGGTGAGCCATAATGCAGCCCTAAGCACTGAGAAGGGTTTGCTGTGAATCCTACCACTGAAGCACCAGTGCTCCCCCCAACCCCCAGTTTTACTAAGATAAGATTGACAGCACTGTGTAAGTTTAAAGTGCCCAGCATAATGACTTCACACACATTTATACTGAAATGTTTGTGATGTTCTCAAGAAGTTACTAGGGACATTACTTCATTTTTCAAGGTATTACGGCCAAAACTACTAGTTCATTACCAAAATCCACGTTCTCCCCATTTTCCTCTGCACGCAGATAACCACATTTCCCAGTGCCCCTTAGAGTTGGTGTGGCCCTGAGACGGAGTTAGAGCCCATGGAATATGAAAGAAGTTTGGTGTGCCATTGACATACCTGGCTTACTGAAAACACAATTTGCTCTTTTCTTTGTTCTTTGCTCCTTCTGCTACCATGCAAAAAGATGAATTACGAGTGACCCAGGAAGCCACGTGTTGAAGAAAGACATCAGGGTTCCTATCAACCTAGAGCCTGAGAAGGCTGTTATGCCAACCACTTCACCTCTTACTACTGTTACGTGAGCAAAAAAGCAACTTCTATGGTGCTTGAGCCATCAGATCTCGCTGTAGCCTATCTGAAATAGCATATAGTCTTCCCAAACTAGTACTGTTAATTACATAAAGAAAGACACACCATTGGTTTTTTTTAATGCTTCCACCAGACACAAGGCTTCCTCTTGAATTCTGTCTTCAATAGTCTTCTTTCCTATCCCCATTTTCCGCAAAATCGTGATGGAAAAACGTCGGGTTAGCTTCCATCTTTCTCCATTGCTGAAAATAATTCCTATCAGAAAGAGAAAGAGAGAGGAATGACCTCCATTACGATGAATTCCAGCTGAGAGTCTTTTATCTCAGAAAATGATAATCACACTTAAGCAGGGATGTAAATAGAGTGGTGTCAGCCACAGGAATTTCCAGTGAGCCCTGCTTCACCCACCTCCTGTTTACCCAGCCTAGTATCTGTCAAGACTCTGGGTTTGACATATTACCCAACTCTTCTTCATCTGATAGCTCCTTCAAACCTCAGGATAACTCTGTGAACCAAGTGTTTTGTCCCCATTTTACTGATGATCATGGAGGCCAAATGCTTGCTCTGTGATCACACTGGTAATAAATCATGGTGAGTCCAAGTGTAGGTGACATTTTCAGGGCTGGTTTTTGTACACTGTGAATGAATTGTGGGAGAGGCAACAAACAGAGTCAATTCTCAAGAGAAGGAGAGAGCACTTGTGCACTGGAAAGAAGTTCATGAAAATCTATTCCTCATTTTCCCATTTCCCCTCTGTTTGTTAAATCTTTTCCATGAAATATGGTCTTAACACCAAGGAAGTTCAATCAGACTTCCGGAGCCAGGACAAGATTAGGAGAAAAAGTAATTTTCAGGAAACTTGTCCATAAAGATTTTAAAGAACGATGTAGAGGAGGAAGTGGCCCCATTCAGGCCTTATCTCTTTTTGCAGAAACCCAGCGACCCACCAGAGGCCTGGACAGCTTAAGGCGAGCTCCAAAACAAAGGGAAGACAGTTCAAGTACTTTAGTTTAAAAAGCTTTTTCTAGGATCACTTGCAATCCATATGTACTCATCATGGGTTTGTCCGTAATCATCTTCTCAGAGCATATTTGTGCTTTATGCTTTGTATTCCATTGGATTCAAATATTTCTTGTAGTTTTTTTTAGAAGGGTAAAAGATTGAAGGCAAGGCTGGAAATATTTCAAACCTATGTTGGCTCCATGCACACTATGGGACTTTCCTAAAATAGTCTCTTGGCAACCATGACTCAGGCCAGAAAGCAAAATGTTTGGTGACTAGGACAATTGAGTCATTTTCCTCCTTTCTCTTTTCTCTCAGTCTCTTATTATCTTAACTGAAATAACACTATCTTAACTGACCATAACTTAAAGTGAACACAAATTCATAGAATGTTAACAGTTAGATGATTTGCTTTCATTGCATCTAGTGTTTCACGAAGACATTGTGTGTCCCCTTCATTATCTACAATATGGATTAATGATCCTTTATAGAAAAATGTTGGGATGGGGCACCTGGGTGGCTCAGTTGGTTAAGCAGCTGCCTTCGGCTCAGGTCATGATCCTAGGGTCCTGGGATCAAGCCCCACATCGGGCTCCCTGCTTGGCAGGGAGCCTGCTTCTCCCTCTCACGCTCCCTCTGCCTACTGCTCCTCCTGCTTGTGTTCCCTCTCTCTCTGCCAAATAAATAAATAAAATCTTAAAAAAAAAAAAAAGAAAAGAAAAATGTTGGAATATGCTGTTTTCTCTAAATAAATTTCTCTAAATACTTACAATTTCTCTGTCCCTTAGCCTGTTTGGAGTCTTTGCAACTTACACACCCACATACATTCTCCAAATTGAGACATACCAAATCCCCGGCTGGTCCAGTCCACCACTGGGAAAGGGCCTCTGCCAGAAAACGCCTCACCCCGATCAATCAGAGCTTCCTTCACCGCTTCATATCCATATAACACCACAGTGGGCTTCATGCCAAAATACACCGTGAACACAGGGCCATAACTCTCTGCTAGCTGGGAAAGGAACAGGAGGTACAAGAGTAGTAGAATTTCAAAACTAGGAATGTAGATAAGTGAGGTAAATAGTTTTAATCTTACCAAAGAGACATTTTAATATTCACTCACCCAGTGTAAAAGATTTCAACTTCTAGAACTGGTAATTTAATAAATCACATTAAGTAGTAATTACCATTATATTGTTAGTAACACTAGTACTATTATCATCATCAACAGTTTATCATTTATTCAGTTCCTACTATGTGACACGGAGTGTATTATGGATTTTATTCATATTATTTTATTAACTTTTATCTGCCAAACCTATAATTGCACCAAATTTTTCCTTCCTTCCTATAGTTATAATAAATGATGTGTTTCTCAGGACGCCTGGGTGGCTCAGTCGGTTAAGCAACTGCCTTTGGCTCAGCTCATGATCCTGGAGTCCCGGGATCGAGTCCCGCATCGGGCTCCCTGCTCAGAGGGGAATCTGCTTCTCCCTCTGACCCTCCCCCCTCTCATGCGCTCGCTCTCTCAAATAAATAAATAAAAATATTTAAAAATAAATAAATAAATAAATGATGTGTTTCTCATCCTGTTTAAGGGATGTTCTTTCTCTTGCCCTCTGTGTAGATTCTCACAATCATCCCTCATTATCCACCCCCCCACATCTTTTTAGCACCAGAGATCTTGAGATTTTAGTAATACATAGGAACCTGGCAATATAGTCACTGACATTTCCCAGCTTCCCTGTGTGGCCATGTGACTAAGTTCACATGAACTGCTATTAACAGAAATGATGTGTGCAAATCCTACATGACTGCATAAATGGTAAATGCATGCCCTCCATCCCTTCCCCTACCCATGGAATGAAATGACAGCATGGAGATAGCTCCACTGTGTCCCTGCATAGGAGAACAATAGCCTAGGCACCCAGGATGATAAACTATAAGACTGAGAAAAGCTGGTTCTCTGGATGACCTCAAGGAAGACAGGCAGCCCAATAGCACTCACCTCTATATCATTCTGTAAGACAGAAATAAGCTCCTGTCTTCTTTAAGCCATTATGTTATTGGGATCTTTCTGTGATGGCCAATTATTTGGTATTCTAAACGATGTAGGACCTACACACTTCCAACTTATCCAAGGTTTGAGTCCACCTGCTACCTTACAATTCATTCTCCATAAAGCAACCAGAGTGATCTTTTCACAAGGCAAATGCTAACATGAGAGTCCTTTTTAAGTACATTAATGGCATCACATTGCTCTTAGGCTAAGATCAATATATTTTTTCTTAAGTAGGCTCCAAGCCCAGCATGGAGCCCAACACAAGGCGTGAACTCACAACCTGAGATCAAGACCTGAGCTGAGATCAAAAGTCGGGTGTTTAAACAACTGAGCTACCCAGGCACCCCTAAAAACCAATATTCTTTTTTTTTTTAAGATTTTATTTATTTATTTGACAGAGAGAGACACAGCGAGAGAGGGAATACAGGTGAGGGAGAGGGAGAAGCAGGCTTCCCGCTGAGCAGGGAGCCCGACATGGGGCCCGATCCCAGGACACTGAGATCATGACCTGAGCTGAAGGCAGACGCTCAACAACTGAGCCACCCAGGTGCCCCAAAACCAATATTCTTAAAAGCCTTGAAAGACCTGCATGCTCTGGCCCCTACTTACTTCTCCAATCTCATCCCACACCATGTTTTTATTTACTCTCTGGTCTATAAGCAAATTGGTCCTTTCAGAGACACCAACAAGTAATTCTCCTCCAGACTGAAACAGCCTGGAACAAACTTATATCTGTATTTTGTGTGCTTAATCCTTGATCATTCTTTAGATCTCAGCTCCAGCTGCACTTCCTCGGAGAACTCTTTGTTGACTGTTCCTCCCATCCCTGCTCCTCCAAGCTGCATATCCTCTTGCTACTGTGCCCCTATTACGTGGTTTATAATCACACACTCATTTGCATGATTACTTTACAAATACATGCCCTGCCCTCTAGACTATAAATTCCATAATGCTTGGGTCTTTTTTTTTTTCATTCACCATTGAAAAGCCCCAGCATCTAACAGAGTGCCTAATACAAAGTAGGCATTCAGTAACTTGATCAATATATGATATACTCAAGGACCATGTGCAAAATACAATTATTATTCACATTTTAAAGAAATGGAAATTAAGGCTCAGAGAGATTTTTTTAAATTTGCCCAATGCTGTGAGTTTACAAGCGGACGAGCTGGGGTGCTGACAAAACCTCTTTGAATCCATAGCCCCAAACACAGAAAGGAGCTTCCAGAGGCTGTGTTCTGGTCACTAGCTGTCTCAGAGAAGACAGATTTCAGACAATTCCTTCAAGATTTAGAGAGCTATTGCTATTTAAATAGCTAGAAATAGAGTAGTTATTCACTCACTCATCGAGCAAATATAATAGAAACTGAAAAGTATGGAATCTTGAGTTATTTCCTAGACTTAAATCAATGTTAGCTTTTAGGAGACTTTTAGTATTGTGACGCTGTAAGTCATTAGAACTTTTATGTTTTTTTTAATTGAAAGCAGTTTCATTGCCATTAGGGTTTAGCAAAGAATAATTACTAAAAAGGAAACCTGGTCACAATATGGACAGGGAATTCCTTCTTTTTGGCAATTTCAACAATCATCTCATGGATCTCATTCCCTTCTGGCAGACTTCCAGCTTAAAGTCATGTCTGGGTATCCAAGGGACCCTTCCCGTTCAAACCACTTCCTTAAAGTATGGCATCTGGGACCATATTTCATTTAGATATAGCACTATAACTGCAAACAATTGGAAGGAACGTAATCATACTTGCCTTGCTTAGGGATTTGTTGATGTTCTTAATATTTATCTGTAGAATGTTTCCAATGATTGGGAGGGGAGTGGGGCCAGGCGGCAGCTTCCCTTTGGCACGGTTACAATTCCACAGAAAGAAAGGAATCAAAAAAGAAAGACATATCACCAGAACTATGAAGAGATCCATTGCTGTGCTTTCTCTAAATGCAGTTGAAAGCTTGGAATACAAGAACTTTATAAATACTAAGTGCAAGCTGATCATCAATCCTGTTTTGAACTTTTGGATAAATAATCATTTTATCTTCAGTGGACTCTGACCCACTGGTAAAGATTAAAATAAAACCAGTCACCTCAGTATTGGTAAGTATCTAGGTTTTCAGTGGCAATCCCAACTAAAAAAATTACACTTCTTCAGAGATGGTCATATTTTAATTGTAAAATTGAAAGCCATCAGATTTTCAAAGAGCTGGAATTCATGATCTTGACCACTGATGAAAGAGAATATCTCATGTCAAAATTTATCATTATGTGAGCAGAAAAAAGAAGCACTCTCTCAGTGCCTTTTCCCAGAAAATCCAAGAAAAGGCCAGAATTAAGAGAAAGAAAGGAGGAGGCAGGGTAAAAAAGGATATGGGGAGCTAGTCACCCCTAGAGCAAAGAAGAGATAACCCAAATCTCTTGACAAAGCCCTTTTCCATGTCAGGAGTTCTGACACAATCAACTGCCAAGGGGGATGCAGGATCAACAGACAGTTGATAAGAGCCAGGAATCTACCAAATCAAGGAGAGAAATCACTCAACAGTGGAAAGTCCCTTGGCTGCATATCACCCATCCTTCCCCCCTGCACATCCATTTCCAGTGAGGGTCCTATAACCAGAGCCTACATTGCTTGTTCTCAATATACTCAATATACTCCAGCATTCAATACTATGAATATTTGAAAGTGTCTAGGAACTCACAGATATGAACAAAATTTCAAGACTCAAAGATATTTGAGGGGGAATCCTTTTACACTGCTGGTGGGAATGCAGCTGGTGCAGCCGCTCTGGAAAACAGTATGGAGGTTCCTCAAAAGTTGAAAATAGAGCTATCCTATGACCCAGCAATTTCATTACTGGGTATTTACCCCAAAGATACAAATGTAGTGATCTGAAGGGGTATGTGCACCCCGATGTTTATAGCAGCAACGTCCACAATAGCCAAACTATGGAACGAGCCCAGATGTCCATTGACAGATGAATGTATAAAGAAGATGTGGTATATATACACAATGGAATACTACTCAGTCATCAAAAAAATGAAATCTTGGGCGCCTGGGTGGCTCAGATGGTTAAGCGTCTGCCTTCGGCTCAGGTCGTGATCCCAGGGTCCTGGGATCGAGTCCCGCATCGGGCTCCCTGCTCCTTGGGAGCCTGCTTCTCCCTCTGCCTCTCTCTCTCTCTGTCTCTCATGAATAAATAAATAAAATCTAAAAAAAAAAAAAAAAGAAATCTTGGGCGCCTGGGTGGCTCAGATGGTTAAGCGTCTGCCTTCGGCTCAGGTCATGATCCCAGGGTCCTGGGATCGAGTCCCGCATCAGGCTCCCTGCTCCTTGGGAGCCTGCTTCTCCCTCTGCCTCTCTCTCTCTCTGTCTCTCATGAATAAATAAATAAAATATTTTAAAAAAAAATGAAATCTTGTCACTTGCAATGACATGGATGGAAGTAGAGGGTATGATGCTAAGCGAAATAAGTCAATCAGAGAAAGATAATTATCATATGATCTTATCATATGTGGAATTCAAGAAACAAACAGAGGATCATAGGGGAAGAGAGGAAAAATAAAACAAGACAAAGTCAGAGAGGGAGACAAACTATAAGAGACTCTTAATCATAGGAAACAAACTGAGGGTTGCTGGGGGGGAGGGAGGTGAGAGGATGGGGTAACTGGCGGATAGAAATTAAGGAGGGCACTTAATGTAATGAGTACTGGGTATTATATATGACTGATGAATCACTGAGCTCTACCTCTGAAACCAATATTACATGTTAATTAACTGAATTTAAATTTTAAAAAAATGGAGAAAAAGATATTTGAGGAAATCCAACGAGGCATAACATAGCACTTAAAAATCAGAACACTAACCCCTGAAGAAGCTAGCATCAAGAAAATAGAGAAAATGTTAAAATAAGTTTAACATCGGAGATATAAAAACTGTGCCTTCAGAGAGGTGTTAATATGGTGGAGCAGTAAAGGGACCCTAAGCTTGCCTCATCCCTCAAACACAGCTAGATCAACATCGAATCATTTTCAACAACTACGAAATTGATCTGAGGATAAAGAAAACAATGTGCACAGTTGGAGGGAGAGAACGTGGCAAATGTGAGGCTAATCTTAACAAACAAATCAAAGCACCCTAGTTAAAAGTCCAAACACTCCTCACTGCCAGCAAGGGGGAACTCTGTGGAGCACTGACCTTTAGGAAAGTACAGCCAAAACATGACAGCAGAGTGCACACAGCATACACCAGAAAGACTTCCTGGAACTCCAGGCCCTGGACAGTGTATGACCCTTTCTCAATATAGTATTACTCTCAGGAGCAGGAAACACAATAAGTTTTCATAATACACAAAAGATAGAAACTTAGACATGATGACAAGACAGAGGAATTCTCCCCAAAAGAAAGATCAAGAAAAAAATCTCAGCCAGGGATTTGCTCAAAACAGATAGAAGCAATATATCTGAACAAGAATTTAGAACAACAGTCATAAAAATACCAGCTGGGCCTGAAAGAACAGAAGATACCAGAGAAACACTGGCTGTAGAGATAAAAGACGTAAAAACTAGTCAGGCCAAAATAAAAAATGCTATAACCGAGATGCAAAACTGACTGGATATAATCACAATGAGGATGGAAGAAGCAGAGGATCAAATAGGTGATTTAGGCAGAAGATAAAATCATGGAAAATAATGAAGCTGAAAAGAAGAGGGAAAGAAAACCATGAGATCACAATATAGACTTAAGGAACTTAGGGATTCCACAGAGCGCAACAATATCCATACCATAGGAATCCCAGAAGAAGAATGGGATAAGGGGCAAAAGGTTTATTTGGACAAATTATAGCTGAGAACTTCCCTAACCTGGGAAAGGAAGCAGGCATTCAAGTCCAAGAGGCACAGAGAACTCCCCTCAAATTCAACAAAAATAGGTCAACACAGGGGAGCCAGGGTGGCTCAATCAGTTAAGCGTCTGCCTTTGGCTCAGTCATGATCTTGGAGTCCTGGATTGGAGCACCACGTTGGGCTCCTTGCTCAGTGGGGCGTCTGCTTCTCCCTCTCTCTCTGCTCCTCCCCCCTGCCCCCCCAGCTTATGCTGTCTCTTTCTCAAATTAAAAAAAAAAAAAAATCTTAAAAAAAAAAAAAAACAGGTCAACATCAAGACATATCAGAGTGAAACTTGCAAAATACAAAGATAAAGAGAATTCTGAAAGCAGCTAGGGACAAAAGGTCCTTAACCTATAAGGATAGTAGATACATAAGGTTAGCAGCAGATCTATCCATAGAAACTTGGAAGGTCAGAAAAAAGTGGCATGATATATTCAATGTGCTAAATGGGAAAAATATGTAGTCAAGAATACTTTATCCAAAGAAGATATGGTGTGTACACACACACACACACACACACACAAACACAATGGAATATTACGCAGCCATCAAAAAATGAAATCTTGCCATTTGCAATGACGTGGATGGAACTAGAGGGTATGATGCTAAGTGAAATAATTCAATCAGAGAAAGAATCATATGATCTGACTGTTATGTGGAATTATGCCCCCAACTTGAGAGCAACCAAATATATAAAACAATTACTACCAACCTAAAGAAACTCACAGATAATAATACAATAATAGTAGGGGACTTTAACACCCCCTTCACTACAATGGGCCGATCATCTAAGTAGATCAACAAGGAAACAAGGGCTTTGAATGACACACTGGACCAGACAGACTTACCAGATATGTTCAGAGCATTTCATCCTAAAGCAGCAGAATACACATTCTTTTTTAGTGCACATGGAACATTCTCCAGAACAGATCACACACTGGGTCACAAATCAGGCCTCAACCAGTACAAAAAGACTGAGGTCATACCATGCACATTTTTGGACCACAATCTTATGAAACTTGGAGTCAACCACAAGAAACAATTTGGGAGCCCCACTCCCAGTCCCCACGGCAGAGGCCACAGAGCCATCATTGTTTCTGCTGTCTCAGAAAGAAGGAGCCAGAAGCTGACTGTCGGCACAAATGAAGCCCCAGTATGGAGAGAGAATGAAGGCTCCTATGCCCAGAGTAGGCTGCAAGCTGAGGGCAGGAAAAGGGAAGTTTTGAGTCATTCCATCTTTATTTATTTATTTATTTTTTTAAAAGATTTTATTTATTTATTTGAGACAGAGAGAATGAGAGACAGAGAACATGAGAGGGGGGAGGGTCAGAGGGAGAAGCAGACTCCCTGCCGAGCAGGGAGCCCAATGCGGGACTCGATCCCGGGACTCCAGGATCATGACCTGAGCCGAAGGCAGCCGCCCAACCAACTGAGCCACCCAGGCGCCCCCATTCCATCTTTAGAACAAAGGGGAAACTGGACCATTTTCTATTGCTATGGTTCTCTAAGGTCCTTTACTACTACTGAGCTCCAAGGGGATATGCAAACACAAACAATTAATAAATCAGGAGAACTCTATCCTGGCTGGAGAAGAGCGTAACAAACAGGAAGATAGGTCAGTGAATCGTTTGTAGGAAGACAATGCTAGGAACTTCAGCTCTTCACACGGCTGCCAGCCCTACAGAGGACAACACAGTAAGAACTAAGACAGCCACTCCAGACTGGTACAGCTGGGGAATCTTCAGGCCTTTCCCTAGGTCCCACATCAAGTGTCAGATTCCATTCCAGATAGGATACATGAGAGGGCAGAGAAGTGCAAACTTGGCTGTGTAGATCAGTGATGGCCCCAGACACAGGAACTTCACATGTTCCGAATGAATCTCAAAGTTCCCAGGGACCAACAGGGCTGACAAGCCAAAAAGAGACCCCTACACCCAAGGCACACCAGTAACCTGGTGGCAAACAGACATCACTATGGGAAGAGACCAACTGTAGATAGTGATATGGGGAGACAGAGGATGGCTTAAACAGTATTCTTATTCCTGAACCTCTCCATCTCTTCTTTGGCTGTAGTTCCCAAAGGGATAGCATTTCTGACTCAGAGCTGAGGATTAAGGTGGGCACGGAGGCAATGATGGCCAACATATCTTAACAAGAACACAGCCATCCTGAGTTCCGGCCTGGATGGAAGTAAAGCTTTTTGAGTCTATATAATTGATAATATGGTAGTAAAGCTTAAAGAAATTAAGTTGGTTTTCATTTTAAAAAGGGGGCTAAAATTCTAGATGTTTTCAACAAAATATGTATAGAATGAAGTGAGTTGTCAGCATTCTGAGAGCTGTGTGTCTTACGCTCACAGTCAAGTTATATGTGGATTTTTGGCTACACAGGGGTTGTCCCCCGCTTGCCCCTGCATTGTTCAGGAGTCAAACTATATGACTTATGAACTCTACAATGGAAAGTATTTCAACTAAATTACATTTTACAAACACCTGTTGAGTAAATATGATGTATCTTGCAGTCTCACCATGACACTAAAAAACTTGTTTAAATAGTTACTGAGTTGACAATTTCACAGTGGGTAAATACAAAGGGGAGTTCAGAGAAGTCTGTCCCTGCGCGATCTTTATTTTTTTTTTATTTTTAGATTATTTATTTATGTATTTATTTATTTGAGACAGAGAGAATGAGAGAGACAGAGAGCACATGAGAGGGGGGAGGGTCAGAGGGAGAAGCAGGCTCCTCGCCGAGCAGGGAGCCCGATGCGGGACTCGATCCCGGGACTCCAGGATCATGACCTGAGCCGAAGGCAGTCGCTTAACCAACTGAGCCACCCAGGCGCCCTTTTATTTATTTATTTTTTAAAGATTTTATTTATTTATTTGAGAGAGAGAGAATGAGAGACAGAGAGCACGAGAGGGAAGAGGGCAGAGGGAGAAGCAGATCCCCTGCTGAGCAGGGAGCCCGACGCGGGACTCGATCCCGGGACTCCAGGGTCATGACCTGAGCCGAAGGCAGTCGCTTAACCAACTGAGCCACCCAGGCGCCCTGTCCCTTCGCAATCTTTAGAACTCTCCCCCTCCTTCTCCCTCAGCACAGCATGAACCCATGGGGGCACATGCTGACATGCTGCAGCTGCTTGTCGACCCATATCAGGCCCTGTCTTGTCACCAGTCTACACCACCATGTACCCCTGGCCTAACCCTCATCACTGACCTTCACTGCAGTGCACACAGCTGCTAGGAGAGTGTGCAGCCCTGGGAGAGCACGCCAACAGAAACAGAGAGTAGAATGGTCTTTGCCAGAGCCTCGGGGGAAGAGGAAATAAGGAGTTGCTATTCAGTGGGAGAAGAGTTTCTGTCATGTAAGATGGAAAGTTCTAGAGATCTGCTGTACAACATTGTGACTATAGTTAACAATACTGTATTGTGCACCTAAAAATTTGAGGGGAAAGATCTCATATTAAGTGTTCTTACCACAACATAGGAAGGAGGGAAGGAAGGAAGCAGGAGGTGGGGACGGAGGAAGAAATCAGCCACAATCAAATGACCAGTTGCAGAAACAAGGGCTGTAGTTATCATGAACAACTACATTTCGTTATGACTGGGTGTGTGTGTTTGTGATCTTTGTTACAGGACATCGATGAGAAGAGTAAACATCACCCAAGGACTTGACATCTTCTTTTGGCTAAAGGGTTAGTTGTTTTGTTTTTCTTTTTTCTTTTTTTTAGTACACACGCAGAAGAGTTGTATCGTGTTAAATAGAAGTATGACTTTGTTATTTATTTGGAGATTAAGTATGATTTAAGGAGATGTGTATGGGTGCTGAGTTTATAAGGGGTTGACTGTAATGGTTAGTATTCTGTACCAACTTGGCTAGGCTATAGCACCCAGTTATTTAATCAAATACTAATCTAAATGTTGCTGTAAAGGTCTTTTTGGAGATGTGGTTAACATTGACAATCAGCTGACTTTAGGCTGACACACTGATTCACTCTAGACACATAAACTCCCAATGAAGTAAATCCTATAACAATTCATTACCCTTAACAGATGAAAACATGGGAGTCCAGAGGCTAACTGATATGCCCAGTATCACATGGTTAGTAAGCCCCAGAGTTGGAATTTGAACTGACAAACTAGCTCCAGGGTCTGAGCTCTTAACCACCACACTATGCTGCCTCTAACTGAAGCAGGTCTATGTGAACTGACGTCAAACAGTCTCCAAGTTATCCTAGTAACTCAAAAATTGAGGTGCACCTCAGGAAGTATAATGTGCTAACGTTTACAATCAAAAGTATCTAATTTAGTTTGATCATTATTCTCCCTGAGCTTTATGAAGGTGCGCTGCACTGTCTGTTGGTATCCAGGGGGGATTATACATTCTGAAAGCATTCTGACTCCAAACTCTTTATAGATGACTGGATGTCTCTCTCTCTCTGGGAACTTATAAGATTTAATCTAAGCAATCAAAAGTTTTATGATTGTTGTGCCTTGAGATAATTTTTTTTTAAAAGATTTATTTATTTATTTGAGAGAGCGAGAATGAGAGAGAGTACATGAGAGGGGGGAGGGTCAGAGGGAGAAGCAGGCTCCTCGCAGAGCAGGGAGCCCGATGCGGAACTCGATCCCGGGACTCCAGGATCATGACCTGAGCCGAAAGCAGTTGCTTAACCAACAGAGCCACCCAGGCGCCCAATAATTTTTTTTTTTAAGACTTCATTTATTTATTTGAGAGAGAGCACAAGAGGGGGGAGGGGGAGAGGGAGAAGCAGGCTCCCCGCTGAGGAGGGAGCCTGACACGGGGCCTCGATCCCGGGACTCCAGATCATGACCTGAGTAGAAGGCAGTTGCTTAACCAACTGAGCCACCCAGATGCCCTGAGATAATTTTTCTTTCATTGTGCTATGAGATTTGTAGATCCTTTCTACTTAGATATCAGTATATGGAAGTTTCTTCTCTGGTGATATTTGGTTTCTTTAGGAAAAAAATCCTATAGTCTTCTGTTACCTGGCTGCTGGGTTACTGGGAGCAGAATGGAAGAAAGAGCTAAGGATCCCAGAAATCAGTATGTGGACCATTGCCCAATGCCCAGATTTTCATCCTGGTACCTCATTCTGTCCTCACTATGCCAGCTGTCCCAGGTCCAGGGTATCTGAGGAGTTTTAGTTTCTGTCGAACAACAGGTTTCAACCTGGGGTGATTTTTATCCACCCCCACCCCAAAGGACCATTTGGCAGTGTCTTAAGACATTATTTGTTGACATTAACTTGGGGGGTGCTACTCGCATCTAGAGGGTAGAGGCCAGGAATCCTGTTAGACGTATACAATGCACAAAACAGCTCCCACTACAAATACTTGTCCAAAATACCAACAGCACCCAGGTAGAGAATCCCTATTCCAGAGAGTAAACTTCCTATATCCTATGGGAACAAACATCATGTGACTGCAAAGGACAGTGTAAAAACAGAGGTGGCAACAGCTATGATTGCAGAATTCCAACATGCTGTACTGTTTTTAGCTTCATCCATGCCTTGTCTTCTTTGAAAATTGGTACTTCCAAATCCTGAATCTCTGAAGGATTCTGTGTAAGTAACTTGACTTCCTTCTCATGGGTAAACGTCCTCTGCAGACATTTGGGTTGTAAATTCCTTCCACTCCCCTAAATTAGTTACTATTCCTCCATCTGATTTTTTTGCCTTTCACAAATAGATTGATATATATTTTTTTATTATTATTTTTAAGTAATCTCTACACCCAACATGGGGCTGGAACTCACAAACCCGAGATCAAGATCAATATCTGAGTCAATATTTTTATTTAAAAAAATTTTCCTAAGTAAGCTCTGTGGCCAACCTGGGGCTTGAACTCATGACCCCGAGATCAAGAGTCGCATGCTCCACTGACTGAGCCAGCCAGGTGCCCCTAGACTGAAGTCTTTTATTGGCTAATCCTTCTAAGTCCTTTCTCTGAAAATTGGTACTTGTTTTCAAGTCCCTCAGAGTCATCTTAGTGTGGTTTTGGAAGGAGCAGATACAGATGTGTATATCAACCTCTCATACTTCACCGGCATTCCTTCAAAGATGAACTTTTATAAAGAATTTACTTGTAGGGGTGCCTGAGTGGCTCAGTCGTTAAGCGTCTGCCTTCGGCTCAGGTCATGATCCCGGGGTCCTGGGATCGAGCCCCGCGTCGGGCTCCCTGCTCAGCGGGAAGCCTGCTTCTCCCTCTCCCACTCCCCCTGCTTGTGTTCCCTCTCTCACTGTGTCTCTCTCTGTCAAATAAATAAAATCTTTTTTAAAAACCCCAAATAATTGCATCTAGTCACATCTAGGGAGTGCTAAAAGCTAAAAACCTTACCTATGACAACATGATAACGATGTATCTGACTTGTCTGTTGCTGAGATAGAAATAATGAACCCCATCCTGAGATATAGACTCTTTCTTCTGTTAAAATATCCTAAGAGCACAGATTTAATTAAAAAAAAAAAAGGTGAATTTTAGAATAGATTAGAATTAATAGAAGTTGGAAAGCCATGGATAGTCCTCGTCTTCTTTTTCTTAAAAAGTTTTCATGAGGGGCGCCTGGGTGGCTCAGTCGGTTAAGCAGCTGCCTTCAGCTCAGGTCATGATCCCGGGGTCCTGGGATCAAGCCCCGCATCGGGCTCCCTGCTCGGTGGAGAGTCTGCTTCTCCCTCTCCCTCTGCCTGCCTCTCTGCCTACTTGTGCTCTCTCTCTATCTCTCTGTCAAATAAATAAATAAAATCTTTAAAAAAAAAAAGTTTTCATGATTATTTATTTATTTTTTTAAAGATTTTATTTATTTATTTGAGAGAGAGAGAATGAGAGGGGGGAGGGTCAGAGAGAGAGGCAGACTCCCTGCTGAGCAGGGAGCCCGATGCGGGACTCGATCCCGGGACTCCAGGATCATGACCTGAGCCGAAGGCAGTCGCTTAACCAACTGAGCCACCCAGGCGCCCTTCATGATTATTTAAATTGATGTGCCCACGGCCATCTTCTGTTCAAATTGCCTGGCAGGACTGGAGAGAGGAAATAACACCAAGGGGAGAATGTTAGGGAAAACTGGAGGGCGGAGCGGACAAGAGATGTGATGATTCTCTGAACGCTGTGCAGAATCCCAGCTTCATGGCCGTGGTTTGGGGCAGGCACAGCTGGCTTGAGCTGTCATAGGTGTATTTTTTTTTTTTTTTCTTAAGAGGTGGCCACTTTGTTGATCATGGTGCACTTTTTCATAATTCATTCTTCATAGTGAAAATGTCCAGAGTAGTGTTCCAATGTTGGAGGTGGGAAAATGGATACCTACTTTCTATTACTAAAGAATGAAATAAGTTCTGGAATTTTGTGTGAAATAGTCTCAGATGATTTGCAGTCTGAGAAGCATTCTAAAAGGTTAGCTTTGGGAGAAGGGAATTGCTATGAATGACAAAAGGAAGCTACAGGAAACTTACTATCCAAGAAAGCTATATCCAGGAAAGTAGTGAGTACAGAGTGAGAATATCTGAGCCAATATTTTTATTTAAAAAAAAATTTCTGGGGCGCCT
Organism: Mirounga angustirostris; assembly: GCF_029215605.1. Taxonomy (NCBI): domain Eukaryota; kingdom Metazoa; phylum Chordata; class Mammalia; order Carnivora; family Phocidae; genus Mirounga; species Mirounga angustirostris. Next base: position 122,732,107 of record NW_026991714.1, read on the forward strand.
GGGTGGTTCAGTCGTTAAGGTCTGCCTTTCGGCTCAGGTCATGATCCCAGGGTCCTGGGATCGAGCCCCGCATTGGGCTCCCTGCTCAGCGGGAAGCCTGCTTCTCCCTCTCCCACTCCCCCTGCTTGTGTTCCCTCTCTCGCTGTGTGTCTCTCTGTCAAATAAATAAATAAAATCTTAAAAAAAAAAAAAATTCGAAGCAAGAGCTGTGCCCAACATGGAGCTTGAATTCACAACCCTAAGATCAAGAACCCCATGCTGTACCAACCAGGCATCCCCATCTATCTGAGTCAAGTTTTTTTTTTTAAGTGGGCTCCATGCCCAGTGCAGAGCCCAATGCGGGGCTTGAGCTCATGATCCTGAGACCAAGACTGAGATCAACAGTGAGACACTTAACCGACTGAGCCATCCAGGCACCCTATCTGAGACAATATTTTAATAATATACAAGTAAATTCTTTTTTTAAAAAAAGATTTTATTTATTTGACAGAGAGAGACATCAAGAGAGGGAACACAAGCAGGGGGAGTGGGAGAGGGAGAAGCAGGTTCCCCACTGAGCAGGGAGCCCGAAGAGGCACTCGATCCCAGGACCCTGGGATCATGACCTGAGCCGAAGGCAGATGCTTAACAACTGAGCCACCCAGGCGCCCCTACAAGTAAATTCTTTATAAAAGTTCATATTGAAGGAATGCCGGTGAAATATGAGAGGTTGATATACACATCTGTATCTGCTCCTTCCAAAACCACACTAAGAGGACTCTGAGGGAATTGAAAATAAGTGCCAATTTTCAAAGAAAGGACTTTGGGGAGTGGCGGGCAGAGGGAGAAGCAGGCTCCTGCTGAGCAAGGAGCCCGACGCGGGACTCGATCCCAGGACCCTGGGATCATAACCCAAGCCGAAGGCAAACGCTTAACCAACTGAGCCACCAAGGCATCCCAAGAATTTTGTTTTTAAAGATTTTATTTATTTGAGAGAGAGAGCACAAGCTGGAGGGGACAGGCAGAGGGAGAGGGAGAAGCAGACTCCCTGCTGAGCAGGGAGCCCGATGCAGCGCTCAATACCAGGACCCTGGGATCATGACTGAAGGCAGATACTTAACCGACTGAGCCACCCAGGTGCCCCTGGATGCAATTATTTGACAAAATAACTGCCCAACATATGGCCTGACATAGAGAAATAATAGTACAAGTTCCCCTTGGATATATCCATCTGTCCAAGTACATCGGGAGATTCAGTGGTTCTTATACCTGGCCTATCAAAATTATGCTAGACGCAAAATAAAATAATGTTTCCTAGAACAATGAAGTTATATTTAAATATAGTATTGGAAAGATAGCTACTAGTAACTCAGACACCAGGGGACGTGGAGCCCTCCCTACCCTGGGAGTAATGAAGAGGCTTTATAGCATCCATGACACCCATCAGAATGTCCACAAAAAAGCAAGTGGTGAATATAAGTGAATTCTTCCCAGAAAGAACTATGGCCTCCAAAAGGTTAAGAATCATTCATTAGGGGTAGAAAAAAGGGCAGATACTGGTCGAAATTTGCTTCTTCCTACAGCTCCCTAAACCACATGCTTAACCACAAATCACCGCTCCTCATCCAGACCACATGAAACTGGTGGTTCAGACCAAATTCCACAGAAAATTATTTGAATGTCCCTCGGTCTCATCTTCTGGACTCTACCCATTTAGGGCCCTAAGTCTTGCCCACTAACCAATTTCTCCATTCCACCCAGTGCTATAGACAGTAGTTGGTTAAAGCAATTGTAATTTCAGAGGAAGAAATGTCCTTTTGTTCTCTGGGAGTACCACTTTTCCAAATGTTCTAGAATCTCCCCTCTTCCCTTTCAGTGGAAATGTTACACCTACACTTAGGTCTTTATGCCTTTATTTCCTTCCCATGCAATTTTGCCACTTGACCCAACCACCATTTACTCTGTCACCCAGATCTTTTCCCACTTCTGTTTAACATCTCAGAACATCTCCCATTACTGAAATTTCTCCCACCATCATCTCCTTCCTTCTAAACTGCTCTCTTCAATTAGGAGTCACCAGCAAATCCTCTTAACCCATCCAAAGGCTGCCCAGGTGTCCACCTTCCTAACTAAATCTGATCTATTCCTTCTTTTTAATGTTTTTTGTCTCCTTTGGCTTCTTTGGACCTGCCCAACTGATTATATTCCTAGATCCATGAGAACACGGAAAGGGAGACAATCTTCATGTAATTTTGACTCCTCTATCATCAAACTCCTCTACATTTCCATGGCTGTAATGATTATCCAGACTCTCAGATGCTAGGTCTAGAAATGAGAGCTCTCCAGCAGGGAACCAAACACTCCAGGGAACTCCTGTATAATTTCCCACAAATATCACCTGCAATCACATCCTTGTTCTTGCTCAAATTTCCTTCTAATCAAATTAAAAATTTCTAATTCAGTATTCAGATCACTCCATAAATACCAAACTCCAATTCCGTATCAGTTCAAAGACCAATTTTCTTTTATTTTTTTTAAGATTTTATTTATTTATTTGAGAGAGAGAGAGAGGACAAGAGGTGAGGAGAGGGAGAAACAGGCTCCCCGCTGAGCAGGGAGCCAGTCGAGGGGCTCAATCCCAGGACCTTGGGATTATGATCTGAGCCGAAGGCAGATGCTTAACCAACTGAGCCACCCAGGCGCCCCTAAAGCCTAATTTTACTGAACTATTTAAAGCCCTCTGCTCCCTCTAGCCACTCTCCTTGCCAATCCACTTGTCCAGAGTGGGCATGTCTTCACCCCATCTGAAATTCCCTTTCCCATCCTTCATGGCCTACATATGCCATCACTTAAATTTTTTTTAAAGATTTATTTATTTATTTGGGGGGGTAGGAGGGGCAGAGGGAGAGGGAAAGAGAATCCCAAGCAGACTCTGAGCTGAGCACAGAGCCTGACGTGGGGCTCGATCTCGTGACCCTGAGATCATGACCTGAGTCAAAACCAAGAGTCTGACACTTAACCAACTGCGCCACCCAGACACTGCTCCGTCATCACTTCTTTTAAGTACAGTATGATCGCACTATGTTCAATCATCAATTACAGCTTCACCTTAGAGCATGGTATTTTGCATGTGCTGCTCTTTAAAAATTACAGTTATTTCATCCAAGATGGAAGAATATGTATATTCCGTCTTTCTTCAATTACACCTTTACCACTTACCAAACAGAGACCATATGTTTCATCACTCTCTACCCTTACAAGATTGAAAGTCCCCCATGATGCGTAGTGTAGGTCCCTGCACACAGTACTTGCTGCTGGAAGTGCTTTTCAAGTAGTAGTATTTGCCCACTCACCTCAATGCCACCAGAAAGAAGAAAATGATGCACCTCATGGCCCAATTCACACTTGTCCCGCTCCATCTTGACCAGAGAGAGTCAAAGAAGTTCCAATGATTGTTAGTGTTCATGAATTCTTGGTATTCCTTTACTCTCTCCAAAACAAAACTATTTTAAATCAGCAGTATGGAAAGTATGGGTTTCCTAGATAGAATGGATAGGAAAGGAGAAAGTATGGTAAGCTTAATAGAGGAAGCCTCATCTATCTAATTAAAAACAACAATAACAAACTCGTTGAGCACACTTATACCTATGTCAAGTCCTGCATGAGGCTTTGGGATCATAAAGATAAATATTACATGGTCCCTATACTGGAGGTGAAACTTCTACTACACATATAAAATAATTCTCTATACTGAACTCAGAAAGAGATGGAGGGAAAAACCTGACTATACTTAGAGACAGCAGTCATTCCTTACACTCATATTATCATTTTGGTGTTTATAATCAATTCACAATTGATTTTTTAAAACTATATAAAATTATATATTGAAAATATGCCTCGGGGCGCCTGGGTGGCTCAGTTGGTTAAGCGACTGCCTTCGGCTCAGGTCATGATCCTGGAGTCCTGGGATCGAGTCCCACATCGGGCTCCCTGCTCGGCGGGGAGTCTGCTTCTCCCTCTGACCCTCCCCCCTCTCATGCTCTCTCTATCTCATTCTCTCTAATAAATAAATAAAAAAAAATTAAAAGAAAAAAAAAAGAAAATATGCCTCAATAAAAGTGGCTACACAAAAAGATTTTCAGACATTCCAAAATGAAGTAAATTCATCACAGCACCCACACTGATTATGACTAAAATAAACTTCATGCTGAAGGAAAATGATCCCAGATGGAAGCATGGATCTGTAGGAAGGAATGAAGACCACTGGAAAGGGTCATGTGTGGGAATTACTTACATAAAATTATTTAAAATATCATAGACTAGTTTTTAAATCTCCTTTAAAGACTACTCTTGGGCTTAAACATAGGTAGAAATAAAATATATGATAACAATATAAAAGATAGGAGGCAGGAAATGGAAGTATGCTACCGTAAGGTTTCTACACCAGGCTTGATATAGTACAATATTAAACATGGATCACATTAAGTTGATGCTGTAAATCATAAACCACTAAAAAACAACAACAGAAAAGAACAGAGCTAATAAATCATTGAGATCAAATGGAACCATAAAAAATAAACAATTGATCCAAAAGGATGCAGGTTATTTTTTTTAAGATTTTATTTATTTATTTATTTATTTATTTGAGAGATACAGAAAGAGAATGCACGCAAGCAGGGTGAGTGGTAGAGGAAGACGGAGAAGCAGGCTCCCCGCCGAGCAGGGAGCCCCATGTGGGGCTCCATCCCAGGACCCTGGGATCATGACCCAAGCTGAAGGCAGACACTCAACCAACTGAGCCACCCAGGTGCCCCTAGGATGCAGGCTAAACAAGAAAACAACAAAAATGACTCTGAGAAAACCAGTAGCAAGATGGCAGACATTTACCCAATGACATCAAAAATTAAATGAAATAAAAATGGTCAAAACCCAAAAGTAGAGATTGTCAGGCTGAATGAAAAGGCAAGACTCAAACAAGTGCTTTCTTCAGAAAACCAACTCTAAATATAAAGACACAGAAAAATTAAAAGGATGTAATATTCAAACACTGATCAAAGAAAGCTGGGATGGCTATTTTAATGTCAAAGTAGATTTCAGAATAGGGAATACCACCAGAGATAAAGATGTTCATTTCATAATCACAAAGGAGTTATACCTCATTACAAAATAAAAGAATCTTAAATGTATAAACACCTAAAACAGAGCTTTAAAAGATATAAAACAAAACTGATAGAACTGAAAGAACAAGACAAATTCATGATTATAGCTAGAGATTTCAAGTGTCCACTCTCAGTAAATGATTGAACAAGCAGACAGAAAATCAGACAGAAGACTTGAACCTAATTACTTTGAACCTATCGACCAACTTGACCTAACTAATTTAGTTTCCTAAACAGCAGAACACACATCCTCTTTAAGTACATATAGCACGTTCACCAGTACAGACCACGATCTGGGCTACGAAAGAAACTGACAGTTGGTCACTTGAAAAGGATTTAATTCTAATTCATCCTTTGAATTGAATTAGATATCAATAACAGAAAGATAGCTGGAAAACCACCAAATATTTAGATATTAAACACAATGCTCCTGAATACTCCAGGGGTCAGAGAAGAAATCACAGGAGAAACTGGAAAACTATTCTGAAATGAATGAAAATGAAAACACAGTGTATCAAATTTGTGGCATGTGGCCAAAGGAGTACTTACAGGGAAATATATGCCACTAAATGCTTGTATTAGAAAAAAGTCTCAAACCAATGACTTAAATGTCCACCTCAAAATAACAAGAAAAAGATCAAACTAACCCAAGGCAAAGAGAAAGAAGGAAATAATAAAGATGACTACAGAAGTCAAACAGAAGCCAGAAAGAAGACTGATCAAGGGGCCAGGACACAAACGACAATGCAGGGTCCCCACATCAGGAGGAGTGAGTGACTTGGCTAAGTTCTCACAGCTAGGAGGGGTGGAACTGGTTGCCCTGAGGAAAAAAGTTCAGTCCCTTTCAGAGTGGGATGACCCGCGGGGAGTGGAAGTCTGGCTGAGGCAGGTCTCTCCCCATCAGAGTCCCCAGGTATTCAGATCCTTCTCAGGAGGGACGACTCTCCCATGGCAGACAGGTATAGTGGGGAGGCAGTAAAAACAGGATTCCAATGTGCCCAACACACTGGAGTACACAAATAACACGGCATCTCCTCAGCCGCAAGATGAAGCCCAGAGCCCGGATTCATTCTGCTGGTGGCTCGTTGTGCTTCAGTCTCTCTACTGCCCTTGGCCTTTGCCTATCTGCACCACCAATTACAGCAGGAAGGGGATGGATGGGCTCAAATCAAATCAAGGGGGGACCTGAGGGACAAACCAACAAAGTCCCACCACAAGATAATTTACCCAGCCCTCAGCTATATGGTACACACATGACAGGAAACAGCTAGATCTGAGCTCCTGTAACACAGACCAAGGCAAGAAGGCATAGATTATTTTATTTATCAGAGTTTAATGGCCCACACTGTACCCTTTCCTCCCACTGCTAGGCTCTGCTCACCTGTGTTTCAGCGAGGAGTGACCACACGCCAGGCCTTGAACAGGGGCAGGCCGGTCGCCTTTCTCCTCAGACTCCAGGATTTCCTGCAGAAGCTGGAATGAGGTAGACTACTTTTTGTTTAAACTCCTGTTGCTCCCGTAGCATCTCATAAACGTCAGATTCTTGGCTTATGCCAAGGTTGCCAAGAGAGTAATGCTTTAATCTGTGAAGAGTGTATGGAAAGTCACCATGTGTCAGAAGTTAGAAACAATTCACCATGCATCTCCCTTCAGAGAACATTCAACACAAATCTCAGGATATATACACGTAATCACGACGGAGGAAACCCTCTCTTAATTCAACAGATGTTTCTGCCAAGGTTTTGAGGCATATTTATCACCCAAACTGGCTGTTGCTTCAATGCAGTGAGTGTCTTCAGCCGAATAGTTTCAGCAATTCAATCCCTTGTTGGCTTAATCCCATTGGACAGAGACACTTTAATTCTTTTCAAATTGATTCGACGACATGGCATCAGGAGAATATTTAGAGGGAGGAGGGCAGTCAGCCACCAACTAACCACTGCAACAAAGCCCCTCATGCTCTCAGTCCTTGGCCACAGGCATTCTTTTTTTTTATATATAATTTTTTTAATTACGTTAGTCACCATACATCATTAGTTTTTGATGTCGTGTTCCATGATTCATTGTTTGCGTGTAACACCCAGTGCTACATGCAGTACGTGCCCTCCTTTATACCCATCACCGGGCTAGCCCATCCCCCCAGCCCCCTCCCCTCTAAAACCCTCAGTTTGTTTCTCAGAGTCCATAGTCTCTCATGGTTCATCTCTCCTTCTGATTTCCCCTCCATTTTTCCCTTCCTTCTCCTAATGTCCTCCATGCTATTCCTTATGTTCCACAAATAAGTGAAACCATATAATTGTCTTTCTTTTTTTGACTTACTTCACTCAGCATGATCTCCTCCAGTCCCATGTTGATGCAAATGTTGGGTGTTCATCCTTTCCGAAGGCTGAGTAATAGTCCATTGTATACATGGACCACATCTTCTTTATCCATTCGTCTGTTGAAGGGCATCTCGGCTCCTTCCACGGTTTGGCTATTGTGGACATTGCTACTATGAACATTGGGGTGCAGTATGGCCCTTCTTTTCACTACATCTGTATCTTTGGAGTAAATACCCAGTAGTGCAATTGCTGGGTCATAGGGAAGCTCTATTTTTAACTTTTTGAGGAACCTCCATACTGTTTTCCAAAGTGGCTGCACCCATAGGCATTCTTCCAGAGCAGAAACCACAATGTTCCCTATAAATTCCAGTACATGCTCATTCATGACTGTATACATTCTAATTCTCATTCGCACTGAGTCCCTGGTTCCCCACCTATGAACTCTCCTGTTAGTAGGGTTTGTGATGTTCGCAGAGCAATACAATAAATGCATTTTGTAATCTGTAAAGTGCCATCAGTGTAAGGGACCATCACACCGGATGTACTTTCTAGATGCTATTCTTTCCTTGAGAGCAGAGTTCTTGGAGGTGGACGAGGGGGGCAGGTGAAGGAGCCTTCAGCTCATGCCCAAGGAACTGGGGACACCAGACCACACCTGCCACACTTTCTCCTGCCATTCTGAGCTCCCAGCTTAGAACGGGGCTGGCAGAGTTGAGAGGTCTCCTGCTCTAGGGGCCCATTACTGAGGGAGAAGCTCTTTGTTGTCTGGTCAAGGAAGGAGACAGAAGGAGGGCAGCCCAGGTCGGTCTGCTCTACGTTAAAAATCTATCTCAAATCCAGTGACTTTCCCCTACTCCCACCTCCACCACCCTGTACCAGCCTTTCCATTTCCTACCTGGGCCAGGGCAGTACTCCTACCTGGTCTGTGTCCACTCTTGCCCCCGACAGTGAGTTTTTGACATGGCATAAAAATCAGTTATTTGAATGAGTAAGTCAGTTTAAGGTAGGCCCCCGTGAAAAAACCCTCCAAATAAATCCCAACTCAGGGGAAAAAAAAAAAAAATTCCGAAGTTTCTGTCATGGTTGTCCCAAATTGGTTTTCCCAGGAAGCAAACTGTGACTGGGGCTAGTGAGAGGAAAGTTTAGGAGGGGTGCCCTTGGGACCATGACCCGGGGGGGGGGGGGGCAGGTAGGGAGGGAAGCAGAATTGGGCAGGGACAGAAGTTGGCTATGAGCAATACAGCTTTAAGGGAGGCCTCAGCTGACGCCTACAAAGCTGTCCAGCGCTGGGGCAGGGGGCCAGGCCCAGATATGCCCACCTCCACAGGCACTGGACCACCTGGGAAAGGGGCCATGCGGCAGCTCTCTTCAGCTGAGACACTCTCCAAGAGGATTGACGGACAGGGCCCTCCACTGGCAACTCTCCGGGCAGCTCGGGGGCCGAGTTCTTGGGTTCTGAAGGGGTATCTGAGTGACGCAGCAGGTGTCAACATTGCGGGAGTCTCCATGCGACTTCTGAAGGCAGCCCTGCCCAGATCTGGTGGGCCGGCTTTTCCTGTGGGAAGCTTAGAAGAGGAAGGTCACTAGAAGAGGAAGGTCACAACAGCCCCTGCGCCTGACGTTGGTTAACTCAGGCTCATTATCTCCAGTCTCTACCACACATTCTGGATTCCCCTCACCCTCACCCAGCGCCTCTGCGTATCTGAGCCTTCCCTGATGGTATGACCCAGAGCCACATCTCTGCAGGTCCCATGTCCTTCTCGGGCTGTGGCTGCTGAACGTGTCTATTTGCCGTCAAAATTCCACAAGGGACTACCAAGAGGTGTCTGAGTTTAGCACCTAGGTGATGCCCACCCTGAGCGCACTTCCCTTCACAGAGCAGGGGGGCTGTGGTGCAGCCAGCAGCCTGGAGAGGGACTCGTTAGGGAATATCTGAAGGCCCAACTGGTAAAGCTCTCCGTCTCTTGTTTGGGAAGCATGCATTTCCTCAGATAAGTCCCAAAACAGCCAGATAGAAAAGAAGACCTCATTTCGTTACAACATAACAAGGTTGATCTTACATTAGCATCAGAGAAAGAGAATTTGGAGCTAACTTCAAAGGAAGGTGAGAACATGGCTCATTCAGACGTCAATCTTCTCACACATGGAGAAGGCCTGCAAATCTCAGAGAAGCGGGGAACCCAAAACAAGAGGAGAGGCCTCAGAAATCTCATCTGGCCTGAGACAGGAACAAGGACGCATGGTGAAATGATAAAGGGACACCACGCTGCCTTGGAGTCTATACATTTATTGAGTAAAACCGAACTCGATGTCAGACATACACCATTCGGTTTGGTTCCAATGTGGCTGATGTCCATTTACAGCAGAGATGAACTGAGGTAAAGAGAAGCCCCAGGGACGCTGGCAAGGGGACACGGGACAGAACAATCCTCTGTTAATTGTAAAAGCAGGCGTCACACAGCCAGTGAGTCAGTTAGCAGAGGCAGGGAGACGTGGTGCTTAACGAGCAGGGGTGAAACCAAAGTCAGCAAGAGCTTTCAGGAGAGGAGAGGGCCAGAGCATGGAGAGGAGGAGAGCTGCTGGGTCACTTGGGGAACACAGTGACCACGTCGTAGCCCTCAGGGGGTGTGACCCGCTCCCGCGCGTGCTTTTCACAGTAGATTTGATCCTCCACGAAGAAGTGGCCCTTCTGCTTCAGGCTGGTGCTGCAGTCAGTGCACACGTAACACTCGGGGTGACGGTGGCGGTCCCGCAACTTCACGAACACGCCGCTGCAGGAGGGAGGCAGGAAAGGGCTCCATTAGCGACAAGCACCCGAGGGAGGCACCCAGCCGGGGGTTCCTTCCACGAGGCCCATCAAAGGGCGGAGCAGGGCCTCGGAACCGGCCACATGCGTTTCTCGTGAAGCCCTCCCTCTTCAACAGAGGGGCCCCTTCTCTGGTTTGGTGTCAGGCACGCCCTGAGAGCTCCAGGGCCGAGGAAAACCTTCCCACTGGACTCCGGACATAAAGGCCCACCTGGCCTCTCGGCCCCGTTTTCCAGGCAGGACTTCTTCCCCGTCACGCCTCGCGGGGGCAAACTCGGGCACCGTGCACAGCTGCACGGTCGAGCCCACCTGCAGGGCCTCCGACGCCGGGGCGAGGCAGATACTCACACAATGCCTGTGCCACACTTGTCACACATGGGCAACTTCTGGGCGTTTCCAATCGACGCAGCCACTTTGGTGACCGGAGCCTTGACACTTCTGAAACCTGAGGGCTTGTTGGGATCCCCTATAATGAGGAAAACACTTGGGTTGGCCAGGGAGGCTGGGGCTGCAGAAGTTTCACTTAGCTTTTTCAGAGTTGCTTATACGGAGTGCCAGCAAGTTCCTGGGGTCAAACAGACCCGACTCTGCTGTGTGACCCTGGGAAAGTTACTTAACCTCTCTGGTCCCTCAGTTTCCTTTTCTATAAAACAGGAGCTCATTTCCCCCTTCACCATGGTACAAAAAGATTAAAAAAAAATACACACAAAGCCCTCCCACAGTACCGGGCACCAAGTCAGCCCCCGAAACACAAATTACATTTCATTCTGATTAGATGCACGCCCATACGGACATGGGAACTTCAAGATGACTTCTACAGACGGAATAAATAAATAAAGACGTTATCTGATCATCAAAAGATAGTGAATTTAGATGCTGAAAGAAACCCACATCACAAGAAATACAAAACCATTACAGTAGAGCACCTACAGGCAGCCAGATAAAGCCCACCTGCTACAGAGCAGAGCAAGCGACCTCCCTGCAGTCGGCCGTGTCTGCATCAGATAAGCTGTGGGCCGAAGAGCGGCGCGGCCCAGCACGTCTTCAGAGCACTCTCTCGTGGGAGCTCGTAACAGCGGCCAGCGAGCAAAATGACTATCACTGCGTCTATTCGGCCGGCCAGCGATCTTGTTGTCAGCTGGGACTGCAAATTCCTGCAGCACCAGGACCCTGTGTTACAGACTCTGCAACACGCCACAGAGCCTCGCGTGGGGCTGAGCATATACCGGAGCCCCCACAAATGCACAGAAACGAACGGTGAAATGCCGTGACAAAGGCTGGGATGGTCCCCACCTCGGCCCAGCATGCTGTGGCCAAGAAGCCAGGGAAGTCTCTACACCAGTGGTTCTGAGCTGGCGTGGGTGAGATGGGCCAGGCCCCAGGAGAGACTCCCTAAAATTCACAGACCAGGCTCTTCGCCAGAGCTGCTAACGGAGCATCTCTAGAGGCAGGGGCCCCAGGAGATCCTACTCTATGTCCCCAATTAAAACCCACTTCTTCAGACTAAAAGCAGCTGTTCTCAGATTTCACCGTGCATCAGAACGACGTGGAGGGCTGACTCCAGTGCAGCTCACTGGGCCTCACCACCAGAGTTTCTACTTCAGCAGGCCTGGGGTAGGGCCCATGAAGTTGCATTTCTAGTAAGTTCTCAGGTGCTGCTCAGGTGACTGGTCCAGGAACCACCCTTTGGGAACCACTGGACAAGAGCAAGAGAATGGTTTCCTGCATAAGGTGAAGGGCTGAGGAGAGTCGTCCTGTGACCGTAGCCAGGCTGGGCAATCCTGGGGCTGACAAACCAGGGCCCTGGTTCTCGTCCTTTTAGAAAATGGGTCCCCCTACGTCGACTGGTGCTTCCGAACCAGAACTTGAGATGAATCCAAATAAGGAGCATTGATTATTGGCTAGGATGGTGGACTGTGTATTTGGTCCACAATTATGTGTCCCCTCCCTACCCTTGCCATGCATCCCAGTAGGTCAGTGATTCTCTACTGGGAGTGATTTTGTCCCCGGGGGAAGAATTTGGGTTGTCACAACTGGAGAGCAGTGCTTCTGGCCTCCACTGGGTAGGGGCTGGGGATGCTGAGAAATGTCCTAAAATGCACATAACAGCCCCACCACGAGGACTTATCTGGCCCCAAATGTCTACAGCATCAAGCTGGGAAACCCTATTCTTGGTGGAGCATACGCCCCACGCCACAGACTTTGGGTTTGGCCCCATGACTTGCGTTGGCCAAGGGAATGGGAGCAGACGTGGGCCTTGTTCTGGCAGAAGCATGAGGTGCACTTGTGTGGTTTGGTCCTGTCCCCACGAGCTTCCGACCTGTGCCTTAGCAGCAAGGCCCCAAGAGTGACGCCTCCCTATGCTGGGCTTCTGGCATGGGAAGACTCACGGAGCCAGGCCCAGCCCCGCCACACCGGGCCAACCCAGAGCCCGACCAGCAGCCCTCATGGAACACGAACAAGAAGTGCATTCTGCAGCCCACTGAGGGCTAACGCCAGGGGCCAGCCAGCCTGGGAGAGTCTGGTGCCTTATGGAGAATAGCAAGAGGGAATGAATGAATGAATGAATGAATGAATGAATGAATTTATTTATTTATTTATTTATTTATTTATTTTTAAAGATTTTATTTATTTATTTGAGAGAGAGAGAAAGCATGAGGTGGGGAGGGTCAGAGGGAGAAGCAGACTCCTCGCTGAGCAAGGAGCCCGATGCGGGACTCGATCCCGGGACTCCAGGATCATGACCTGAGCCGAAGGCAGTCGCTTAACCAACTGAGCCACCCAGGCGCCCAAGAGGGAATATTTAAAAGCAGCCTGTTTTAATGGCCCTAACATGGGGTGTGGACGGCGTGGCCTCTCAGAGTTCCCCTATCAGTGCAGGGAACTTCCTGCACTAGGAACTGATGGACACGGATGTCCATCTGGCGGTACATGAGAGGAGCAGGGGTTAGGAGGCCCCAGGATTTCCACTGTTTCTAGCTATAAGCTCCACGATTAGGCTTGGGGGAAGGCTTGGTGTCGCCCGATTAGCTGCCGTGGTGCTTTGGTCACCCCAAGTCCAAGTCCCTTTTTGCCTTCCCAAACCTTCCTCCCTTCCTTGGCCCCAGTCTCAACTTGGTTCATTATAGACTTTTTTTTTTTTTTGCATTAATTGTGATTCTAAAAAACACTGCTATGAAGTATCATTTTTGTCTTGATTGTTGAGTTTTTTGGTGCCCCCTTAAATTCTGTACCCAAGGCAAATGCCTCCCTCCTGTCCCCCTAATCCTGGCTCCCTACAGGAATCTCAGAAGGGCCTGGGTGGCCAGCTTCTTGCCTCTAAGCATCCTCAACAGGCTCCCTCCTCATGTGCGGGTTCCTGCTGCTGCAGCCACCCAGGCTGCCTGCCCTGAGAAAGAAGGAAACGCGGCGACTCTGTGGCATCTCTACGTACCCAGATGGCTTGGAACGGAAACTGACTGCCCAGGGAACCAGCTGGGTGAGGTTGTGGTCTCAGGTGATGGGGCTGTTTGCCACAATTCATTTGACCAGCAGAAAATTTATAGGTTGCATTTGCAAGAGGGCAGGAGAGAAGGAAGGAGGAATAGGAGAGCCCCACTTGGCAGGAGAATCCACATCCCTTCTCCAAATAAAGAGAAGTAACTGGATGAAACTGGGCCTGGGGCGGGGACAGGGGTCACCCAGTTGGCTCAGTCAGGAGAGCATGAGACTCTTGACCTCAACGTCATGAGTTCAAGCCCCAGGTTGCGCGTAGACATGATTTAAGAGACAGAGAGAGAGAGAGAAAATGGGCACAGCATGGGAAGAGGCAGCTGTGTGCAGGACTAAGCCGGCGCTGTGTTCAGCCCTGCAGCGCCACCTGCTGGCTCCATTTTCTTCTGTTCCTTAACAGCCAACACCGCAATCTCAAAGAAATGTCATTTTGTCCTTCTCAACAAGCTTACAGTAAAAATATTAGCTCCCTTTGGGCTCTGGGAAGCTATAAAAATTTCCAAATTTCTCTTTTTCCAGTGACACTTGCATGTCAAAGGTTTCCGGGAAAAAAGTAAAAATGGGTTCAGTAAGGCACAGCCTTTTTTCTGTCTACTTCACTGCTCAGCAACCTTCCAGAGCTCCACATTACCAAAGAACCAAATTCATGGTCCTTAAGCACCCGGTGGTCCTCCATGATCTGAGTCCAGACCATGTGAGGATTCTCTGCAACCCCGGACACCCTGATACCTCCTGAGAAAGTCTCCAGCTTTCTCATCTCAGAGCCCCCAGCGTCCACTGTTTTCTCGGTCCTTGATGCTCCCTTCGAGTCTCCTCTCATTAAAATTCCCCTTAAATGGCCAGACGGATGATAAACAAGATGTGCTATAGACACACTGTAGAATCTGCAGCCTTAAAAAGGAAGGAAATGCTGACACCTGCTACAATATGGATGAAGCTTGAGAACATTAGGCTAAGTGAAACAAACCAGTCACGAAAGACAAATGCTGTATGATTCCATTCACAGGAAGTGCTTAAAGCAGTCACATTCATGGAAACAGAAGGTAGAGCGGTGGTTTCCACGGCTAGGGGAGGGGGCTATGAGGAGCTAGTGATGAATGGGTACAGAGCTTCAGTTCTGCAAGACGGAGTTCTGTGGATGGCTGGTGCTCATGGTTGCACAATGGTACGGATGTAGCTAATGCCACTGAACTGTGCCTTTAAATATGGTTAAGATAGTATATCTTACGTTAGCTGTAGTTCACCACAATTTAAAAATAAAGATAAAAAGCCTCCTTGTTCCCTGCAAATCTGGAATTTGACCCAGGGTACGATGAAGTTTAAGAAACCTAGGACCCTTGCTCCTAGTCCAGAGGCTGAATTTCACCCAAAAGGAGAAGACCCACATTGAATCTTTTGGAGGTTTATCACCAAACCCTGCTGCAGCCAAGCCTCCCATGTGGGGCCTCACTGACAGTGGGCCTGGCACTTTATGTGCACCGTTTCCCTTAATGCTCTAAACCATCTGTGAAGGGCGCCTGGGTGGCTCAGTCGGTTAAGCGTCTGCCTTTGACTCAGGTCATGATCCCAGGGTCCTGGGATCGAGCCCCGCATCGGACTCCCTGCTCAGCGGGGAGTCTGCTTCTCCCTCTCCCTCTGCCCCTCCTCCCTGCTCGTTCTCTCTCTCTCTCTCTCTCTCAAATAAATAAAATCTTTTTTTAAAAAAGTAGCCATTATTAGCCTCCCTGGACATGCGCAGAAACTAGGGCTGAGAGAGACGGGCAACCCACTTGCGCTCTCCAGGTGGGTCACAGGCGGATCCTGGATGTCAGTGCTGTGAGGACAGTGCTGCTTTACGAACCCGAGGCCTCCTCGAATGACAGTAGCCCTCAGTGAGTGCTTTACTATGTACCAGACACTGCCCTCAACTTTGACCATTGCATCTCAAATAAAAACAGGCGTTTGAGCTCCTTGCCCCCAAGAGCCTTCTGCATGTGGTAAGATGTATGGACCGGAACTCAACGCTGTTTCATTCTGTAAAAATTTACTGCAACTACATATTAAGAGATATGGAAGAGACTGTAAGATCCATTATCTCCCTTCTTTTTAGCAAAATTTTTATTTTCTTTGTAGCAAGAAGATATCCATCCCAGGGAGGACAGAACTATAATTCTCAGACTCTCCTGCAACTGGATGTGGCCATGTGACTAAATTCTGGTCAAATTAAATGGAATGCTAGGGTGGGACTCCTGGGAAAGAAAAAGCTGGCTGGTCTGAAAGGAGTCCCCATTCAGCCCTTCTTCCTTCCTGGTGCCTGGATGTGGTCATGATGGCTGGAGCACCAGCTGCCAACTAGAGCCATGAGGTAACCCTGAGAATGGAAGCCACAGGCTTGGCAGATGGAGCACAAGATGGAAGTTCAGATCTTGATGAGCATGGAACTGCCACCTCAGCGCAGCTCGGTGAGCCCGGGCTTTAGGTCCTTCTCTGTGACACGAGGGTATTTGACTAGATGAGTTCTGCAGTGTCTATGTCCTAGTTTGGGCTGGAATGGACTGACTTTTCCTCTCTTAATTGAAGGGTTTTGCACCCGCTTACTCAGAGTAGAATAAGTTATGGTTTCTCACATGTTGTTTTTTTTTTTTAAGATTTTTTTTTTTTTTTTTTGAGACAGAGAGAACGAGAGAGAGAGAGCACATGAGAGGGGGGAGGGTCAGAGGGAGAAGCAGGTTCCTTGCTGAGCAGGGAGCCCGATGTGGGACTCGATCCAGGGACTCCAGGATCAGGACCTGAGCCGAAGGCAGTCGCTTAACCAACTGAGCCACCCAGGCGCCCTCTCACATGTTTTGATAAAACGGGCATCCTCTAGGGTTGATCCCCAAGTCACTTGTCAGTTGGCCCTAATACTGGAACTTCATACAGAATATGACTCATTCCTTCCAAAGTGCGCAGGTACAACAAGCAAAGGGGGAAACTGCTGGTAGAACAATGTCCTTTTAGCATAAGAGAACTTTCCCCGTAACTTCCTGTGCTTGTAAACTGTCAATTTCTCTAAGAAGCCTGGGTCTGGGTCTGTCCGTAGGAACTCTCAGCTCAGGAAAAACTCCCAGGAAGCCAAACCTGGAGCTGGGGGCCTGGGGACGGGAGGTTACTCTTGCAGAGGGCGCTCAGCTGTGGCCCTCATTGGTGGCCCCGAGCAAGCAAGTCGCTCCCTCCCTCGGGACGGGTGAAGCAGGTTTCACTGTCTGCCTCACCAGCTCTCTCTTCACAGGAGGTCACTTCGGGAAAGGAAGAGAGAACAAGGAGGGCACTTCGGGAAAGGAAGGGAGAACAAGGGAAAGCAGGCCTCTGGTGAAACACCTGCACCTCGGGGAAGGCCACCGAGCCGAGTGTGGGGGGCTGTCCGCAAGGCAGAGCCACACGGGTGGTCCCCGGTGGCCTCAGGCTCACACCCTGGACGAGCTGAGGCTGACCTCGTGCCTCTTGATAAGGTTTGCAAACAAAATCACAGGCATGAAGCACCTCCCGTATGCTGGTCATGGTGGGGGGTGTTTGTGCCGTGCAGGACACCGGACCCTCACACCAAGCTTCGAGGACAGGATTTTGGCCCCTGACGGACCGAGGAGAAAAGAGGCCCGGAAAGGTCACCGGGGAGGATGTGGCCAAACTGGGGGGTTCTCCGGCTCTCAGGAGTCCATGTACCCGAGAGCAAGAACGAAAGTACCGCCCTGCACCTGGCTTCTCTGTGTTGCTGATTCCTTTTCCTTCTGCTTGTCACAGCCCATGGCCTTGACCCAATCACGCACGTCAGCCACCACAGAGCATGGGATGTGGGCTTAAACCAAACAAATGGCCAAGGGACAGACGAACAGAATCCCACAGGAGTCAAGCTCACCCTGACGTCAGCCTCCTAAAGCTCATGTGACAGCAAACAGCTGGGCAGGTGTGGCTGGGAGCTCGTTCTCTCTCTCTCTCTCTCTCTCTCTCTCTCTGAGCTTTTAGCAGTTTCAAAGCTGCTTTCTGAGGCGCTTCTTCCACCCGCTCAGGGCTGTACTCACCTTTGTTTTAGCCACACTGACCCTGACCCAGGCCCTGCCCAAGAGCCTCTGACCCCACGCACGCAAGCAGGGTGGATTACCTTTCTCCTCAGACTCTAGGATGTCCTGCAAAACCAGGAATGAAGTGGATTGCTTGGGGGGCTCATTTAACTCCTGCTTCTCCTGAAGCATCTTGTAAACTTCAGATTCCTTGTCGATGACAAGTCCGCTTGGAGGCTGAGAATGGTCTAAGCTGTAAAGAATGTTTGGAAACTCATTAGGACATGCCAGAAGTTGGAAAAACAAAAGATCGCCAGGCACCCCCTTCCAAGTGACGACAGCCCTAAATCCAAGGGTGGCTAGAGAGGACCGCACTGGACAGGGCCCTCTCGGAATCAGCCGCAGACCTCCTGCCAGTGGGACGAGGTGCCCGCTGCTGGAGCTGGTTGCTGCTTCAGTGCAGTCAGAGGCTATTTTCCCGAAGAGTTCCAGGAACGAGGTTACTTTCTGGCCTAATCTTGTGGAAAGGGAATGCTGCGCTTCTTTCTGAATTACATAAACAACATTATGTCAAAAGAGAATTCAGAAGAGGAGAAATGTCAGCCCCAACCTGACCGCTGCAAGCTCAGCTGGGCCCCGTCGGCTGGGTCCCCTTGGCTGCGTCCCCTCGGCTGGGTCCCCTCGGCTGGGCCCCCTCGGCTGGGCCCCCTCGGCAGGCCCCCTCGGCTGCGTCCCCTCGGCTGGGTCCCCCTGGGCCCCCTCGGCTGCGTCCCCTCGGCTGGGTCCCCCTGGGCCCCCTCGGCTGTGTCCCCTCAGCTGGGCCCCCTCGGCTGGGTCCCCCTGGGCCCCCTCGGCTGGGCCCCCTCGGCGGGCCCCCTCGGCTGTGTCCCCTCGGCTGGGTCCCCTCGGCTGGGCCCCCTCGGCTGGGCCCCCTCGGCTGGGCCCCCTCGGCTGGGCCCCCTCGGCGGGCCCCCTCGGCTGGGCCCCCTCGGCTGGGCCCCCTCGGCGGGCCCCCTCGGCTGCGTCCCCTCGGCTGGGTCCCCCTGGGCCCCCTCGGCTGGGTCCCCCTGGGCCCCCTCGGCTGGGCCCCCTCGGCTGGGCCCCCTCGGCTGGGCCCCCTCGGCGGGCCCCCTCGGCTGCGTCCCCTCGGCTGGGTCCCCTCGGCTGGGCCCCCTCGGCTGGGCCCCCTCGGCTGGGCCCCCTCGGCTGGGTCCCCTCGGCTGCGTCCCCTCGGCTGGGTCCCCTCGGCTGGGCCCCCTCGGCTGGGCCCCCTCGGCTGGGCCCCCTCGGCGGGCCCCCTCGGCTGCGTCCCCTCGGCTGGGTCCCCTCGGCTGGGCCCCGTCGGCTGGGTCCCCTCGGCTGCGTCCCCTTGGCTGGGCCCCCTCGGCTGGGTCCCCCTGGGCCCCCTCGGCTGGGCCCCCTCGGCTGGGTCCCCCTGGGCCCCCTCAGCTGGGCCCCCTCGGCTGGGCCCCCTCGGCGGGCCCCCTCGGCTGCGTCCCCTCGGCTGGGTCCCCTCGGCTAGGCCCCCTCGGCTGGGCCCCCTCGGCTGGGTCCCCCTGGGCCCCCTCGGCTGCGTCCCCTCGGCTGGGTCCCCTCGGCTGGGTCCCCTCGGCTGGGCCCCCTCGGCTGGGTCCCCCTGGGCCCCCTCGGCTGGGTCCCCTCGGTACGGGCTGCACGCATGCTTCCCACAGAGCAGGAAGCGGTGTTCTTTCTTCCTGAAGACAAGAGTGACGGTCTCCATAAGCTCTCGCAGCACTCGGGGCCAAGGGCTCCGAGACGGCAGTCTCTGCCTTGCCCAGCTCACAGGGCTGGCGGTGAGGGTGGAAGCCGCCGAGTGCCCTGTGCTTGGTTCCCCAGGACAGGACAGGCCGAGCTGGGGCTGCGTTCCCCGCCCCCCCCGGCCCCCAGGGCCCGTTTTCCAGGCTTTTCCAGGAGACTCGGCTGCCTGGTCTGGGAAGGGGTAAAACGGAAGGAGACTCCGGCCAGCTCTGTTTGCAAAGTCTGTCCCGAGCCCCCTTCTCAGCACCCCCACCCCCACTGAGTGTCCAGGCCGCCACCGCTGACCTGCACAATGGACCAGCTTTGTCGCTTGTCCCTGCACTGCCATTCTCAGACCTGGGACAGTCTTATTTCCAAAGGGAGGCCACAGTGACCTACTAAACACAAGAATCGCACTGCGTCGTGATGGGCCTCCAAGTGTTCGCCTCTGACTTAGAACCAGAGATTCACAGTTTCAGTAACAAAATACTAGTTTAAGCAATTTCATCTCCTTTGGAGTAAATATTCATGGCAAAACGTAGAAAGGCCCTGAAGAATGTGGCCCTGCTTTCCTCTGCAAACACACGGCCTGCCAGCCAGCCCCTGCTTGCTTGGCTCTCCTCACACCCGCCTCCATGCTGTTCCAGAACGCGGCAGCCTCAGAACCGCTGCACTTAACTGCTCCCGGCGCCCGAGGGCTCTGCCCAGATCGCCCCATGGGGGCCGCGCTCCCTCCCATCTTCGTCTCCGTCTCCGCTCAGATGTCCCTCCTCAGGGAGCCCCCCACCCTGGCCCCCGTTGTGTCTCACCCTCGTGCCACGGACTCTAGGTCCATCTGTCCGTTTCCTCACTGGCCCTCTCCCCCTAGACAGTGAGCCCCAGGAGGACAGGGGCGCAGCGTGTCTTGTTCACCAGCACATTCCCAACCCCGCATCAGTGCCTGGCACAGGGCCCGGGCTCAGCAGGTATGAGGGGGTGAAGGGAAACTGCCAAACAGATCAGCGTGCAACACCCTCTCCCTGCTCCTATGAGGTTACAGGGGACCCTCCCAGGGGTGTGCCGGGGAAACGGCAGCCCAGCCTCCTAGGCCCAGATCCCCCCAGCTTCTGAGCCTCGGCTGCTTTTTCAGAAGCTGCCACCCTCTAGGGAAGAGGGACAGTACGCCCGATGGGGCCACAGAGCAAACGTCACATGGCTGTGCAAGGTACCAATGCAGACCAATGCACAAGCGCGGCGTCATCTGTGGGGAACAGAGCTCTGTCTACGCAGCCCGCCAGGCCGCCTCCCAGGCCCAAGGAGGCAGGCAGTGGCCCCCAGCAAGTCGAACCACTCTCTCTGTAGGGCTGAAGCCACTTCTATGAGTGCAAGTCAAGTATGCCAATGACATTTACTCACTCACTGCCCACCCACCCACCCATGTGTCATTCATTCCATTCCCTTTTAAAAAGAAAACAGGTATATGGGTGATGATAGGGGTAATTCTCCCTTACCTCTCCCTCTCCTTCTCTTTCTTTTTATATATTTTTTATATATTTTTTAAAGATTTTATTTATCCATTTGGAGAGAGAGAGAGAGTGCACGCCCATGTAAGCAGGGGAAGGGGCAGAGGGAGAGGGAGAGAGAGAATCCCAAGCAGGCTCCACACCCAGCACAGGGGCCCTACGTGGGGCTTTGATCTCACAACTGAGATCACAACTAAGCCGAAATCAAGAGTTGGACACTCAACCCACTGAGCCACCCAGGGGCCCCTCTTTCTTTCTCTTTCACGGTCAGCCTCCCGGGCACTTGGGTTCTCAGGTCCCTGGCTGGAAGCAGAGTCAGCTGCGTCGATGAAAGCTCAGAGAATGAAAGTGCTTTGCTGCTGCTGGGGAAGGTCAAAACGGAAGTAGAAAGACTCATCAGCGGGTCACTTGTGCTGGCTGCAGGGGGGGGAGGGAAGCCAGCCACCAGCCCTGTCCACGGCCGCTGGCTGGTCCCTGCCTTTGTCTCTCTCCTTCCCACCTGCTGGGGCCTGTGAGCAGGTGATGGGCCCACCTTGAGGAGTGGTCTTCACAAATGGCCACTGTCTTCCTCTTGGCCCACCTGTTCATCCCTGTTGAGTTGTATGCCTGACTCTCTCTGTGGGTCTTGAGTTCTGAGCTTGCCTTATATAAACATATTACATTATTTTTGATAAATATTTTTTCCTATTACATTTAGAACTCTTTTAAAATCAAGATCAGGGGCGCCTGGGTGGCTCAGTTGGTTAAGCGACTGCCTTCGGCTCAGGTCATGATCCTGGAGTCCCAGGAGCGAGTCCCGCATCGGGCTCCCTGCTCAGCGGGGAGTCTGCTTCTGCTTCTGACCCTCTCTCCTCTTGTGTTCTCTCTCTCATTCTCAGATAAGTAAATAAAATCTTTAAAAATAAATAAATAAATAAATAAAATCAAGATCAGACCATGGAATGTTCTTGGGAGAATTCTTCCCCTTCTTTGGTGTCTGTGGTTATGTCTGGAAGCCATCAAGGGAACACTAAAAATGACAAAGCTCAAACCACAAAGTCATCACATATTCTTCCAACACATAGTCTTGTAAAGCATTTCTGTGATTTAAGAAAAAGGAAAACAATTTACTATTTATTCTCAAATAATGATTATATTGTTCTACCACTTGACAATTTATAAAACACATTCAATATCTATTCCTTATTTCAAGGATTGATACATCTAATTCAAAAACAGTATCATCAATAAAACAGAGAATAAAAAAGATAAACCAAAAACTCTTAACTATAGAGAGAACAAACTGATGGTTACCAGAAGGGCGGTGGGTGGGTGGCGTGAGAGGATGGGGAAAACAGGTGATGGGAATTAAGAGGACACTTAACTATACAGGAATTTAAAAAATATATCTTCTTTAAAAAAACAAAACAAAAACAAAAATAATATCCTGAATATGTAACAAAAGTAATTCTAGGACAAAAACATGCATAAGAAATGGAGCCAAAAAAAAAAGCATTCTCATTTTTATTAACAACAATGGAAGAAAGAATTCTATAAGTGATTAAGGTTTCAAAAATATAATGGACATGACTGAGTCACCAGGGAAAAAAGTAGGAGGGGGCATTGAAAGTTAGCATGTTCTTCTTTTTTTTTTTTTTTAAAGATTTTATTTATTTATTTGAGAGAGAGAATGAGATAGAGAGCATGAAAGGGCGGAGGGTCAGAGAGAGAAGCGGACTCCCCGCTGAGCAGGGAGCCCGATGCGGGACTCGATCCTGGGACTCCAGGATCATGACCTGAGCAGAAGGCAGTCGCTTAACCAACTGAGCCACCCAGGCGCCCCAGTTAGCGTGTTCTTCTGAACCCAGTCTTTACCATTTAATAACAAAATACAAGCTTTTAATCAAACTCAACTCCTTCATAAAAACAAACAAAAAACTCAACTCCTTTGGGCTAACTAGACTTTACACTCTTTGCGTCCTAGTTCTTGTTTCTCCCCGAGTCACACTTGGTGCGGAATGTTTAATGTTTTGTTAACTTGTTACTTACGTGTTTCATATTTTCTCCCACTCTTTTAGCCCCAGACCCCCGGGCCTGTCCCCCATGAGAGCCAGGTGTTCAAGGATGCCAGTGGTCCTTGGAATGAGAAGAAATTTCCAGTCAGCTCGTCTGGCAGATGAGGATTCTGGAGACTGAGCCTGCTGACCCTGTGTGACTCCCAGGCCTGTCCCAGCCAAAGGAGCAGCTAGGGGGAAGGTCAGGTCACAAAGGACCAGAGAACAGCAGACCCCTGACTCTGGGACATGGATCCATGCAGCAGCCCTCGGATGAAAGTCCATTCCATCGAAATAATGAGGTGGCCAGAGTGGGGACATAAGGGGCTCTTTAATTTTTTTAAAAACTTGAGCCAGAACCTGTGCAGCAACTTGATAATCCGTATATAAATCCCAATTAAAACAAGCAGGCCGGAATCAGAAAATTCCCACCGCTGATACAACCTTAATGACACGTCTTCTCACATAGTGAATCAACTTTGGTTCCTCCCTAAAACAGCCTGTGTGTGTGTGACAAAGTCTAGGACAAAAAAGGAGGATTACTTGAATTGTAAGAAGCATCCAGGCAGGGGGAAGATATTCTCCTCATAAAAATCTCTCTCCCAGGGGCGCCTGGGTGGCTCAGTCGGTTAAGCGTCTGCCTTTGGCTCAGGTCACGATCTCAGGGTCCTGGGATCGAGCCCCCCATCCGGCTCCCTGCTCACTGGGGAGTCTGCTTCTCCCTCTCCCTCTGTCCCTCCACCAGCTTGGGCTCTCTCTCTCTCTCAAATAAATAAAATCTTAAAAAAAAAAATTCTTTCTCCCAGAAGATGAAGTAGACATATTTTTCCCTATTCTACCCACTAAGTACAACTAAAATCCCTGGACGTCACATATACAAGGAAGATGAGACAGGGAAGGAAGCAGAAGGCCCACCAGATAGGGGACTTGGGACCCGAGGAAGAACACCCTGGTGAGTTCCTGGAGTTCTCTTTCTGCCTCACAGATCCCAGACAAGAAGCTGAAGAGGCAGCAACCCAAGAAGGGCAGTGAGTTCAGACAAAAGCCCCAAGGACCTGCTCTCTCTCTAACCAAATGACCGAGAAAGGGGCGGCCAGCCTGACACAACACTGGGAAGCAAGAACCTTTTTCTTCCAGCCAAATGTAAGAAGAGGCCGGTGGGAAGTCTAGCCTTCGGCCCTCACCAGGCTGGGATGAGGCACCGCAGGGACCCTCTGGGGCGGCATCAGAGAAGGTCCAGTCGGGAGCCTGAGTTTCATCCCCATGCATATTGTTCATAATAGGACCAAAAAGGCCTGGTGGGAAGTTGAGGACCGTGACCACCACTCAGAAGTAACAAGGCCACCACTCACCTCCAGTGGTGGCAGTGGAGGCCATGTGGGCCAGCAGACCTCTCGCTCCTGTCCAGCAGTGAGGAGCAGCCCTGAGTAACCTCAGGTGTCTCAGAGGCAGAGTGGGGAAACTGCACTCTACTCCCACCTTGGTGAAGACCACTCCTCAAGGTGGCCCATCACCTGCCTGGAGTCCCTGTCCATCACCCCCTCAAAGGCAGAGGCCAGCCAGCGGCCGTGGACAGAGCTGGTGGCTGGCTTCCCTTCCCCCCATGCAGCCAGCACAAGTGACCCGCTGATGAGTCTTTCTACTTCCGTTTTGACCTTCCCCAGCAGCAGCAAAGCACTTTCATTCTCTGAGCTTTCATCGACGCAGCTGACTCTGCTTCCAGCCAGGGACCTGAGAACCCAAGTGCCCAGGAGGCTGACCGTGAAAGAGAAAGAAAGAGGGGCCCCTGGGTGGCTCAGTGGGTTGAGTGTCCAACTCTTGATTTCGGCTTAGTTGTGATCTCAGTTGTGAGATCAAAGCCCCACGTAGGGCCCCTGTGCTGGGTGTGGAGCCTGCTTGGGATTCTCTCTCTCCCTCTCCCTCTGCCCCTTCCCCTGCTTACATGGGCGTGCACTCTCTCTCTCTCTCCAAATGGATAAATAAAATCTTTAAAAAATATATAAAAAGAAAGAGAAGGAGAGGGAGAGGTAACCTGGGGAGAATTACCCCTATCATCACCCATATACCTGTTTTCTTTTTAAAAGGGAATGGAAATGAATGACACATGGGTGGGTGGGTGGGCAGTGAGTGAGTAAATGTCATTGGCATACTTGACTTGCACTCATAGAAGTGGCTTCAGCCCTACAGAGGGAGTGGTTCGACTTGCTGGGGGCCACTGCCTGCCTCGTTGGGCCTGGGAGGCGGCCTGGCGGGCTGCGTAGACAGAGCTCTGTTCCCCACAGATGACGCCGCGCTTGTGCATTGGTCTGCATTGGTACCTTGCACAGCCATGTGACGTTTGCCCTGTGGCCCCATCGGGCGTACTGTCCCTCTTCCCTAGAGGGTGGCAGCTTCTGAAAAAGCAGCCGAGGCTCAGAAGCTGGGGGCATTTGAAACTGGATACCCGAAAAAGGACTAGAGGATATGCTGACGACAAAGAAGCACATGGAAAGATGTCTGACATCTTTACCCACTAGGCAAGTGCAAATTAAAACCGCAATAAGATATTACTCATCCCTATGAGAATGGCTAAAACAAAAAACCGTGACAGCACCAAATGCTAGAGAGGATATGGAAAAATGTGACTTTTCAGACACTGTGGGTAGGAATGCAAAATGGTACACTCTGCAAAACAGTTTAGCAGTTTTATAAAATTAAGCATGTACATGTAACTAACTACCTGGGCCTTTATCCCAAAGAGATAAAAATGTATGGTTGCACAAAAACGTGTTCATAAATGTCAGCTTTATAAGAGCTGAAAACAAGACACAACCCAGATGTCCTTCAATGGGTCAGTGGTTAAAACAAACTGTGGTACATCCATACCATGGAATAAAGCCAAATCAGGAAGGAACAACTAGACAGAAGATCAATAAGGAAACACAGGTAACTGAACACACTGGAGACCAACTGGACCTAACAGACATATGGACCACTACACCCAACGACAGCAGAATACACATTCTTCTCAAGTGCACATGGAATATTCTCCAAGATAGACCACATGTTAGGCCACAAAACAATCTTAAATTTAGGAAGACTGAAATCACCAAGTATCTTTCCTAACCATAATGGAATGAAAAAATCAATAGCAGAAGGAAAATTGGAAAATTAAAAAAAAAAAACTGGAAACTAAACAATACACTCCTGAACCAGTGGGATAAAGAAAAAATCGCAAAGGAAATTAGAAAGTATTTTGAGACAAATGAAAATGAAAAAAACAACATACTAAAAGTTATGTAATGTGGCAAAAGAGGGGACTTTATAGCAGTAAACACCTAATTAAAAAAGAAGAGATCTCTCAAATAAGCAAACTGTGTATCTCAAGGGACAAGAAAAAACTAAACTCGAAGATGACAGAAGGAAGAAAATAATAAAGATTAGAGCAGAAACAAACAAAATAGAGAAGAGAAAAACAACAGAAAACCATCCTCAAAACTAAGTTTGTTTTTTTTAAAAAAAATCAACAAAATTGACAAACTCTTAGCTAGACTAAGAAAAAGAGGGAAGACCCAAATAACAAAAAACAGAAATGAAAGAAGAGACATTACAGTGGATCTGATAGAAATAAAAAGGATCAAAAGACATTATTATGAACAATATGCACAAACTGGATAATCTAGAAGAAACAGATAAATTCCTAGAAACATACAACCTACCAAAATGAAATCATGAAAGGAAAAAATCTGAACAGACCTATAATAAATAACAAGATTGACTCAGTAACCAAAAGTCTACCAACAACAAAAAACCCAGGACCAGATGGCTTCACTGGAGAATTCTACCAAACAATTAAAGAAGAATTGACACCAGGGCACCTGGGTGGCTCGGTTGGGCATCTGACTCTTGATTTCGGCTCAGGTCATGATCTCAGGGTTGTGGGATTGAGCCCCGTGTAGGGCTCCACACTCAGCAGGGAGTCTGCTTGGGATTCTCTCTCTCCTCCCTCTCCCTCTGCCCCTCCCCTCCCAAGCTCATGTGCTCTCTCTCTCAAATAAATAAATAAATCTTAAAAAAGAAGACGAGGAATTGAAACCAATCCTTCTCAAAGTCTTCCAAATAACTGAAGAGGAGGGAACACTTCCAAAGTCATTCTATGAGGCCAGCATTACCCTGATACCAAAACCAGACAAAGGTACCACAGGAAAATCAAACTACAGACCAATATCTCTAATAGTATTGATGCAAAAATCCTCAGCAAACGGAATTCAACAGCACATTAAAATGATTATACACCCATGACTAGGTGGGATTTATTCCTAGAATACAAAGATGACTCAACATACCAAAATCAATCAATGTAATACACTTCATTAACAGAATGGAAGATAAAAACCACAAGGTCAGCTCAGTTGATAAAAAAAAAAAAAAAAAAACCACATTTGACAAAATTCAACATACTCTCATGATAAAAACACTAAACAAATCAGGAATAGAAGAAAATTACTTCAACATAATAAAGGTCATGCATGACCAGCCCACAGCTAACATCACTGGAAGTTTTTCCCCCAAGCTCAGGAAAAAGACAAGGATGCCCACTCTCACCACTTCTGTTCAACATAGTACTGAAGTCCTAGCCTAGGCAATTAGGCCAGAAAAGGAATAAAAATCATCCAAATTGGAAAGGAAGAAGGAATATTATCTGTTTACAGATGGCATGATCTTATACATAGAAAATCCTAAAGACCCACAAACAAAAATATCGTTATAATAAAGGAATCCAGCAAAGCTGCAGGATACAAAATCAACACATGAAAATCAATTGTGTTTCTATTCACTAACAATGAACAATCCACAAAGAAAATTAAGAAAACAATCCCATTTACAATAGCATCAAATGAATAAAATCTGTGAGAATAAACTTAACCAAGGAGATGAAAAACTTGTACACTGAAAACTACAAAACACTGATAAAAGAAATTAAAGAGGACACAAATAAGTCCATGTTTATAGACTGGAAGAATTAATAATGTTAAAATGTCTATATTACTGAAAGCAATCTACAGATCCAATGCAATCCCTATCAAAAACTCAATGGTGTTTTTTGCAGAAACCGGAAAAAGCATCCTGAAATTCATATGAAATCTCAAAAGGACCCCAAGTAGCCAAAACAATCTTGAGACAGCAAAGCAAAACTAGAGGTATCATATTTCCTGATGTCAAAACATGTTACAAAGCTATAGTAATCAAAACAGTGTGGCACCTGCCTAAAGACAGACATACAGACCATGGAAGAAAATACAGAGCCCAGAAAAAAAAAAAAAGAACACCTGGTAAATATGGTCAAAAGGATCTTTGATAAGGATGCCAAGAATACACAATGCAGAAAGGATAATCTCTTCAAAACTGGTTATCTGTATATAAAAGAATGAAAATGGACCTTTATCTCACCATATACAAAAATCAACTAAAAAAATGGATTAAAGACTTAATGTAAGACCTGAAACCATAAAAATCCTAGAAGAAAACACAGGGGTAATACGCTTTGGGACATCAATCTTGGAAATGGTTTCTTGAACAGGATACCAGAAGCACAGGCAACAAAATCAAAATTAGACAAGCGGGAGTACATCAAACTAAAAAGCTTCTACATAGCAAAAGAAACAACAGGGTAAAGAGGCAATCCATGGAATAGGAGAAAATATTTGCTAACCATATATTTGATAAGGGGTTAATATCCATAGTATATAAAGAATTCCTACAACTCCATAACAAAAAAACAAAAAACAACAAAACCCAAATAACCTGATTTTAAATATTTTATTTATTTATTTGAGAGAGAGAATGAGAGACAGCACAAGAGGGAAGAGGGCAGAGGGAGAAGCAGACCCCCTGCTGAGCAGGGAGCCCGATGTGGGACTCGATCCAGGGACTCCAGGATCATGACCTGAGCCGAAGGCAGTCGCTTAACCAACTGAGCCACCCAGGCGCCCCCAAATAACCTGATTTTAAAAACGAGCAAAGGACTTGAACAGACATTTCTCCAAAAAGATACATACTGGCCAGCAACCATATGAAAGGATATAGAACAGCGGCTACAAAAATAAATAACTAAATAATCCCAAAAAACCACAGAACCACAAATGTTGGTAAGGATGGAGAAATCGGAACCCCGTGCACTGTTGGCGGGAATGTAAAATAGCACAGCGTTATAGAAAACGTTATGAAGGTTCCTCAAAAAATAAAAAATAAAATTACCATATGATCCAGCAATCCCATTTTGGGGTATCTAGCCAAAAGAATTAAAATCAGGATCTGAAAAAGATATGTGCACACTCATGTTCATTGCAACATTAGTCACAATCACTGAGGGGTAGGATCAGCCTGTATGTCCACTGGCAGATGAATGGATAAAAAAAATGTGGTACATACAGACGATGGAGTCGTCTTCCTGAGCCTTAAAAAAAAAAAAGTCTTGTTGGGGCGCCTGGGTGGCTCAGTCGTTAAGCATCGCCTTCGGCTCAGGTCATGATCCCAGGGTCCTGGGATCGAGCCCCACATCGGGCTCCCTGCTCAGCAGGGAGCCTGCTTTTCCCTCTTCCACTCCCCCTACTTGTATTCCCTCTCTCACTGTGTCTCTCTGTGAAATAAATAAATAAAATCTTAAAAAAAAAAAAAAAAAGTCTTGTCACATGCTGCAACATGGATGAACCTTGATGACATTATGCTAAGTGAAATAAACCAGCCATAATATGACAAATACCACATGATTCTACTTATGTGAGGGACCTCAAGTGGTCACTCTTAGAAACAGAGTGACTGGAGGGGTGCCTGGAGGGCTCAGTCAGTTAAGCATCAGACCCTTGATTTCAGCTCAGGTCATGATCTCAGGGTTGAGTGATTGAGCCCACGTCAGGCTCCTCCTTGGGTGTGGAGCCTGCTTAAGATTCTCTCCCGTTCTCCCTCTGCCCAGAGTGGGAGGGGAAAGTTGGGCTGTTCAGTGGATAGAGAACTTCAGTTTCGCAAGATGAAAAAGTTCTAGAGATCTGTTGCACAATGATGTGTATGTGTATGTATGTT
The DNA here is from genome assembly GCF_029215605.1 of Mirounga angustirostris. Taxonomy (NCBI): domain Eukaryota; kingdom Metazoa; phylum Chordata; class Mammalia; order Carnivora; family Phocidae; genus Mirounga; species Mirounga angustirostris. Next base: position 122,762,232 of record NW_026991714.1, read on the forward strand.
ACCAGTCCTGTATACTTAAAAATGGTTAAGATGGTATATTTTATGTTAAATGTTTTGTTACCACAATGAAAAAAAAAATCCTTAGAACAGGAAAAAAGGGAACTATTGGTACATAAAACAACCTGAATAAATCGAATAAATTTCCAGTGAATTATGCTGAGTAAAAAAAGCCAATTCCAAAAAGTCACCTCTTGTATGATTCCATTAATAGAATATTCTTGAAATAACAAAAGTATAGAAATGGATAGATTAGTGGCTGCCAGGGGTTAAGGAGGGTGCAGGAGTAGGGGGGGAGTGGGTATGAGTATAAAAGGACCACACGAGGGACCCCTGTGGTGATAGAAATCTCCTCTGCCCTCCTCCTCCTCCTACTGATGTCAACATTCTTCTTTTGATAATGTGCTATAGCTTTTTTTTTTTTTTAAAGATTTTATTTATTTATTTGAGACAGAGAGCACATGAGAGGGGGGAGGGTCAGAGGGAGAAGCAGGCTCCCTGCGGAGCAAGGAGCCCGATGCGGGACTTGATCCCGGGACTCCAGGATCATGACCTGAGCCGAAGGCAGTCGCTTAACCAACTGAGCCACCCAGGCGCCCTGTGCTATAGCTTTTAAGGTGGTACCACTGAGGGGAACTGGGTACAGGGTATAAGGGACCTTTCTCCATTATTTACTATAACTGCATGTGAATCTACAGTTACTTTAAAATAAAAAGTTTAATTGAACTTAAGAAACCTTTTCCCCACATGAGAGAGGGCTAAGCGCTAACTGGAAATAATACAGAGATTTTAGTACTTGGTGGTTTTGTCAGTGGGGATGAAGGATGCAGGCTGACTCAGAAAAACTCTTCATGTCTGAGGTGCCTCAACTTGGTCACCCTATTGTCTACCAAAACATGCAGTATTGAGAAACCCTAGATAATCCTTTTTGGAAAGGGAGCCTAGCCAGAAGGCTCCCTGAGTTTTAGTCTTCAAAGGCCTAGATGTTGGACCTGTAATAAGAAACCAGGGGAGTAATTATGGGCCCCAGGAGAAGAGGGAGGAACACCCAGACTCCAGAGCCTTCTGGGGGCCGTGGGCAAGTTTAGCTAGGGGGTAAACAGCCACCGTCATGATAGAGATTTTCTTCTGATCCAGCTCTGAATGAGTCAGGGTTAATATAATCCCTCTGATAGCATGTGAATAGAGAACAATGCATCCTTTATTTCCACTGCACCTGCTTAGAAATATGCCTCATGAGTATACGGGGCGGGGGGGGGGGGGGGGGGGAGGGCGGGGATTGCCTGAGAACACAAGCTGGAAGAGCCAGTATCTTTAGACTACTGTGTTGGTTAAGGGAGTCCAGCCACCAGGCCATGAAGAGGCCACCACTCCATCAGGAAGGTGATGAACTGTACTGGCTGGCTGGACGTTAGCGACAATGCTGGAAAGAAAACAGTCTACTGGAAGTCATAGCAACATCTTCTCCAGAACACTTATCCACATGCTTCTGCCCTTCTGGAGCCCCCAGTACTCAGAAGTGGTGAGTGTGGAGTCCTCAAAGGCAGTGAAATCAGTAATCACCGGCATTCACCGAGCACCCGCGCTGGGTGCTGACGCTTCACCGCCTTCTCTAAATAACCCGCTGCTGAGGCAGAAAGCACTATGTGTGCCTTAGAGGTGGGGAGGCTGAGTCACTGAAGTTAGCATGGTCTGCCCTCGGTAGGAGGCCTGCCTGGAATTCACCGGCCCTCAATCTACAAGGCTTGTACCTTTAGGAAAGTACAAAGCGGCATCATATCTACAGAGAAATCCAGACCGTGAATCACCAGAAAATGACCAGAGCCCTTCAAGTCAGCTGAAAGAGGTCAGAGGGCCTGAGGGTGAACGATTTCGGCTGAACAGAGCAAAATTTCCTCCACCCACATGGGTGTCACAACAGTCAACAAATGACTGTTGAGCTGAACTGGCCCCAAAGGCTGTCCCACTCAGCTGTGTGTGTGCTGGGACGCCAGGCGGCAGATGGTACCCTCTTGCCTGCCATCCCAGTTTAATTTGGAAACAGCAATGCTGTCTGTTTTCTTGTCACGTGGGGACGTGGACTGGGGACGCCCAACGAGACAGGGAGCGACACACACACACACACTAGGCTGCTCTGAAGTGCAGGGGACAAAGAAACTCAAACGTGAGCCCCAGGGAATCAGTGATGACCTCAGATGCAAAGTATGAAGTGAGCCAATTCTGGAACCTCAGTGACCGTTACAGACTAAACAGTGGGGGTGAGCGAGCGCTTGGGACTTCTGCTGACTGAGCGAGCAAGCAAGCTACCCGGGGGCTGCCGGCCACGCAGGAGAGCCTCTCTCTGCTGAGAATGCACAAGTGGGCCTCCCCAAAGCAGGTTGGTAAGCAGAGCCCCACGATGGGCAGCATGGCCCCTGCGGGCCCTGCCTCTGCCATGGGCTGCTGGGATTCCCACTGTTTCTGGATTTATCCTCAGAGTCTGGGATGAGGCAGAAGCCTGGCTCCCTGTGCTGAGAAAATCTGGAAGGACAGCCTTGGTATCAAGAAGACTGAGCGCCTGCTGCAGACAGAAGGCCTGTGACAGGAGGGGACAGGGGCTGGAGGAAAGGCTTGCAAGTGTCCAAACAGTTTCAGACTTAATTGTTTCAGATTGAAGGCAGGGGAGCAGGTGGGGAGCCTGAGAGAAGAAAGAAGACATTAATGAAGGAAAAACCGCCAAAGCCCGACTAAAAATACTCCCCAGGCACATATTTCTCCCAATGCATAGCAGTTCGTTCAATTAAGGATGTGTCATTTCCTGGGTTATTAAATCCAGATCATGGAACATTCCACTCTGGGATAGTAAAAGAGGGTCACGTTCTCAGCCTCCCCCAGCACCAAAGCAGCAAAGAACAGGGATCATGGCCCGTGGTGTTTCGGCCACTCGGCTCCCCATGGGGCTGCCTGAGAGAAAGCTTCCCTCAGGGCATGTCCGTGGAGAGCCCAAGGGGCCCAGCACGACATTCTTTCTCAGGTACCCCCAAATGCCCCCGGAGTCACCTGGAGGGGCATCGTCATCCCAAGCCACCAAGGCCCTGCAGGAATCAGAACTTGGGGGAAGCAGTAGCATTAGTGGCCACCTTGCCTTGGTTACTATAATAAATGTCAGTAACCTTGAATATCTTGTAAAGCCAAAGTCACGCAGCAAAGAGTCTCCCCTTCTAGACTCTAAGAAACTTAAAGGAAATCGCAGAGCCTTTCAGAGCTGGGCATAGGGACCGGCATGCAGTGGGTGCCCAATAACGTCTGCCTCCCTTTTCTGAGGAGAGGGCGACTATCTGCATGGTCTGGTGAAGGAGCCCTTGGGAGGGGTCCCCATGACAGCCCTTTCCACACATTTAAGTCGTCTGGAACCTCCCATGCCTTAACCTCTCCTAAGCTGCGTCTGAAGCAATGGGTTTGCAATTTACTCACCCGAAGAGCTGGGCAGATGCTTGTTAAAGGTGAGTCGGGGAGAAACTGAACAGCAAACGGGCTTCAGAGGGAATACAAGAACTGAGGATTCCAACTGGGACGGATGCTCAGAGATCAGACAAGGTTTGGACCACATGGTATTTTCCAACCAGTTTGACTGTCACCAACATTTAAAAATCAGGTTTCAGATTTAAAAAAAGGCTTTCTGGCTTCCGTGAAATTAATCAGCAGAAATGAATGAATGAGCGGCGCTGCTGGAGCCACTCTGGGCTGCCCACAGGCCACTCTGCCCCACACTGTCTGCACTCCGAGCTCCGTCCTTATCTTCCCTCCCACCTTCGGGCCGGTGAGGGGGCAACACATGACCTAGTCCATCATCTTTTCACTCACAGAGAACTGGTCCCACCTCCTATTCTCCTTCCTCAAACCCGGGTCCTTTGCTATGGGCTGTGGTATCCCCAGTGTTTCTGGATTCATCTTCAAAGAGTGTGGGATGGGGCACCTGGGTGGCTCAGTTGGGTAAGCATCCCACTCTCGATCTCAGCTCATGTCTTGATCTCAGGGTCGTGAGTTCAAGCCCCGAGTTGGGCTCCATGCTGGGGGTGGAGCCTACTTCAACCAACCAACCAAAGAGTCTGGGATGGAGCAGACACTGGGCCCCTCTGCTGCGAAGCCCAGTGTCTGCTCCATCCCAGACTCTTTGGTTGCCCTTCCTATTAGACGGGCGTGCCTAGGAGTTCCTCCATGCGGATAAAGACTTAGAGGCAACTGTGGCCAAATGGCTGGTGACAGGAGGGGACATGCCTCCCCAGCCCTGAGAAAGAGGCTTCCTTAGACCTCTCCACCCTGTCCACCTGCAGTGCCCCCACTCCACCTCTGCCTCTGATTAGAACCTGTTCCGACAGACACACATTTATATCCTCACAAACTTCTCTTCTATTGTTTTCACTGGGGCCACTCTGGGGAAAAAAAGCAAGTGCTTGTTCACAAAAACTGCATCATGAAGTACCTGTCCCTTGCTCAGACTAGATGGTGAACACAAGGAGAAGCCCCAAACTATAAATACAAAAGAATGTCTCAGCAATGAGTAGGGCTGCCAAAGAAGGAAGAGGATCACAGAGAAGATGACGATGACCCAAGAAATCCAGAAAATAAGAACACAGATCTCGGTGAATACTTGATTCATCTGTGCTAGGCACAGCACGAGGCATTTTACACATTACTTCTTATGTTCACAACAACCCTACAAGGCAGGTGGTATTTGCCCCTTTTTAGAAATAAGGAAAGCACGGTGCTAAAGGAGACAGTTTTCTCTCTGGACTCCAGGAGGCTCAACCTCCCGTCCACCTGTCTGGATGCACCTGGCCCTGCTGGGAACGGCCGTTTCCAGGACCAGCCTGTAGGGGGAATTCAAGGGCTACTTACGCTCTGCCGCCGTCCGTCTCCTGCCCAGCAGCTGCTGTCTTTGACTCCAAGGCGTTGTTGAAGCTGGAGATGTTTTCAGAGGAATAGAGGCCAGCTGGGTTGTTGTACTGGTTTGTGATGACCCTGGGGGCAGAGCTGGAGGCCCCCGAGGCGGTAAAGGGCACAGCACTCCGGTTGTGGGCACTGCCTATGTGCAGGACCTCCTGTGGGCAGAGATCAGAGGAGAAATCAAGGGGGCGCTCAGTGCACACCCCTCGAGGGGCAGTGCAGGCTGAGTGCCAGAAAGTAAGCTACAGGGGCCCTGGGTCAACACCAAACTTCAGCGGAGGGGCTCTGACAGGCCCACTAGACACGCAGGTAATGAGCGGGGAAGCCTCCAGATGGGCGAGGGTGCGGCTTCGCTCGCCAGCAATGCCTTCTGCTTCTTCCCTGAGGCCCAGTCAGGCCTGGTCTGCTGCTGGGCACCCCCGGGCATGACACCCCTAGATGCCTTGGGCCATCATGGCCCAAGCTGGAGCTGATACACCCTTTCAGGGCACATTCCAGAGGGATTACGGTACGAGGAGGAGAAGGACAGAAGTCACTTGCGTCAGTGTGGAGCAGGAGATGATAAAAGGTGGAGACAAATTCCCTAGGATCCAACGGGTTAGACAAGCAAGATAAGAAGCCTGTGGGGCCACCAGCCGAAGCAGCTGCTGAGGAGGCAGAGGTGGCTCAGTGCTCTGGCCGGAAGGGGTAAAAGGAGCTCAGGATCTGCGGTTTCTTGCAGGAGAAGGCCAAGGATCACCAGAGGGAAGGCTAGGAGCTTCCTGTTAGAGGGGCGTGCCCAGGAGTTCCTCCGAGCTCAGCTCCCTCCTTCTGTGAGGTGGGACAGCACCCTCCCCCCCTTCCCTGGACTGCCAGGAGCCCTGGATAATTCCTACAGCTACATAGCTCAGAGCTTCTTTACAAACACCCCCGCCCCGAACACTTTTTAAACTAACATTCCTGTTCCTAAAAGTCATGGCTTTTCTGACAATGCAATTAGAAAGGTACTTTCTGCACGAACATTCTGGACCAACCCCACAGCACCGTCTATGCAGCGACTAAACTCGACCTGCACCCTATTTTCTGGGGTGTACTGAACCCTGGCCTCTTTCTTAACACCCAGGCCCAGAACAGCTGGCCCCTAAAGAGTTCTGGTCTTCTGTTGCTCTTCCTTTTTTCCCCCCCTCTCTTTTTTTCACCAAAACTTCAAGTCTTTCACGCTTTCTTAGAAAACATGACAATGAAAAGTAACAGCTTAATTCACTGTGTACTGATTTAAATAAAAGTCAAGGAAATATTTTTATGATTGAGATTTCTTTTTCACTATTCAGATAGGCTTCCTTTTTAACAAGTTGGAACCAGTGAGGTTTTAATGTAGAAATTACATTGAGTTCACCTTGTCCACTTAGGACAAAAGCTAAGTACACAGAGATCACTCCCAAAAAAGGGGAAGTATAATTAGTTAAGAAAATAACTTTAGCAGCAATCAAAGCATGGTTAAGTAAAGTTTATGGCACAGCTACTGTGAGGAATAATATACAGTCATTAATAGCAGGGGATTTGCACATCGGTGGTGGCCTGGGATTTTGGTACAGTTCTGTTCTCTCCACAGCAATTCCTCAGAGCAGCACAGGATGCTGAGCACCAAGGAAGATTCCTAGTTTTCTGTCTTGGCTCAATTTTCCCGTCACTTCCTGTTTGGCCCTGGGCAAGTTAGAGCTCTCTGAGCCCATTTCTCATCTTTACAATGAAGTCAACACAGCCTTCTCTCAACAGGGACTTGATGTGACATGTTAGTGTAGCAAGTACAGTGATGGGCAAACAGCAGATCTTCGACCAGTGTCCGGTCCCTTCTCCCTCCCTAGAAACACATTTCCATTGAGAATGGAAGTCAACAGAAATTATTCCGGTTGGAAATTCTGATTTTTCATTTTATAGAGAATCTTCGGAGAATGTATCTGTTTTGTACATGAAAGGAATATCTCTAACCCCATGTGAATACTGGTCTTTCCAGAAGTCAGGCAGTTAATTCAGGGCCTGCCTTTTGGAAGGGATGATGTAATTGTTTGGGCTTTGTATTTATCAGTCTCCAAGGAAACTCAATAATGAGGAAATATAAACTAGGTGTGTAACTACTCTGACCTCAGATAAGCTGGGGTGGTGGTTGGCATTACATGAACTAACAGATCTTTTAATTATAGATGAATTCTGCTCTTACTCATTCCTTTATTTTAGAATGACTGGAAGTGGAAGGTTTTGGAAAAAGGAGAGTGGGAAGTTTTTCATAGGAACAAAGAATTACTGGAATCAAAAGAAAAATACACTCAAGTTAGATGTTAAAGTATTTGTAAAGAATTTTTCAAATTCTTTTTTTAAGTAAGAGAACTACCTTCAAAATATTAATACAGGGACCAGATTATATGTTTATGATGAAAACTCAAGCATAAGACATAGAAAAAGCATAACTGTAATAAGTATTACCTTATTTAAGTAAAAATAAGATTTTAGGTAGACCAAATTAAAACAAAATCATTCCTTATGTATTATAAAATATATGAGAGCTTAACACATTGAAACTTAACATTTATAGTAAATTCAGCAAAGTGACTAAGAACTTCTCGGGAAATTGGAATTAACGGTGGCATGTTTAAAATTAGTTTGTATGGGGTGCCTGGCTGGCTCAGTCAGAAGAGCCTGTGACTCCTGATCTCGGGGTTGTGAGTTCGAGCCCCATTTTGGGTGTAGAGATTACTTCAAAAAAATAAAAAATAAAAAATATATATATGTCTATATAAACTTTTAAAAGATAATAAAAAAAATTTGTTTGCACAACTGTTGGTTTACAGACTGAGTGCCACTCTATCAGCTTTCCTTATAGGAGCTGTACAGAATAACATGTTCATGCTGGTTTTGAAATGCCAGATGCAAAATGGTCCTTAATGTAACTCTTAGGATTTCTTGAGTATGATTTTTATTATATTAAGGAAAAAAATGTTGTATGACAACATCTCAGAAATTCTAAAGGATACCTTTGAGAAAATCTGACTTTTATTTTTATTTGTATTTTTTTTAAAGATTTTATTTATTTATTTGAGAGAGAGAATGAGAGAGAGAGAGAGAGCACATGAGATGGGGGAGGGTCAGAGGGAGAAGCAGACTCCCTGCTGAGCAGGGAGCCCAATGCGGGACTCGATCCCGGGACTCCAGGATCATGACCTGAGCCGAAGGCAGCCGCCCAACCAACTGAGCCACCCAGGTGCCCCAAGAAAATCTGACTTTTAAACAACCACTCAATTTATCCACATGATGCACTCCATGAGTTCATTTTCTTTTTTTTCCATAAGTTCATTTTCATAGAAGTTTCTGTCATGCATAAAGGATAGCTACCTGTTACCTTTTTATTTTATCTTGATTCACCATAAAAAGTAAGTCGTGTCCCAAATTTAGAAAAAAAGTTAAAGTTCAAATCTTCAATTGGGGTTAAATGTATAACAATCACAAACCAGTCTAAGAGACCTTTTCAGAAGACATTATCAATTTATTAACTTTTTTTAAGATTTTTGTATTTTTAAGTAATCTCTACACCCAGCATGGGGCTCGAACTCACAAGCCCAAGATCAAGAGTCGCATGTTCCACTGACTCAGTCAGGCCCCCCTATTTATTAACTTATTATTAATAATTCATTAATGTATCCAAGACACATACTTTGTAAAAAGGAGCAGGCCAGGCATGAGAAATTTTATGAAGATGTTCAAACATGCTAAAGTTTTCTCCCCTTATTTCAAAAGAATACCCATTCATTGTAGGTAATTTAGGAGATGCAATTAAGGAAGAAAGAAATAAAATCACTTGTAATCTAACTACTGCGAGACTTGTTTACAAATATGGGATCTTCAGAGAGTCTCCTGTCCTCAGAAATTCTGTTTGGCTGACAAATTGGACACTGACTGCCTATCACGGTCTCAGTCTGAACTGCCACTTTATTCTGAGACTTTAGGGTCTCACCAGAAGTCTCACTTCTACAGAGATGAGAGAGTTCCACCAGAAGGCTCGTGGAAACCAGAGAGCAGGGCACAGGGAGGAAAGGCGAGGTAACCATCACGTCTTGCCTCTTGGCTCCAGGCCTCAGGACCTAACACTTGTTTTCTCCCCGGTTTGATTCGCGTGGATCTGAAATCCACAGTGAGCTGAGCCAGCTCCTTGATGTCACCGCGGTGCTGCCACCCTATTTCGTGCAGGAAGGCGTCCTCCCACTTCCTGTATCCCTTCCCCTGCACCGTGTCCAGTCCCAGCGACCCTGCCCGGGGGCTTTCCAGCTCTGTCTGCCCCGCACTCCCTTACGGGAAGGAGCGAACAGGAGCCAGGTCCCCGCGGTGTCAGCAGTGGGCTCTCCTGGCCTCGGCCCAGGCCTCCAGGGCCGGAGAATCGGGGGTGTGCTAAGCCATGTGGAAGGCAGAGAAGGCAGGAGCAGTGGAGGCAATGGTGAACAAGTACTTACTTGGGGTTCAGAGGCTAAATTCATCTTGTATGGATGACGCTTCCCTTCCTCTGTCACCAGGGGAGACCAGATTTTTTGTTCAGATCTGCAACAGATTGCCAAAGCTGTTGTTTCGTTCATGCTAAATAATATATACTAAAATCCAGAAAAGGCCCCCTCTTGCCTGACTGCTGGCCTCTGAACTAGGGCTCTGCAGCCCACCTTCCCCCGTTTGCCAATCTGATGACCTCTTGTCCGATGGCGGCCCGCACTCAGCGCCGAGGGGATTCCCATGCGGCTGAGACCTCTTCCAGCCTCACCCTCTCTTACTACGCTGTGTCGCGGCCCCCAGCCCACTGGCCTCCTCCCTGCTCCCCACTCCCCACTCCTGAGCAGCCTCATGCTGCCCCACCTTGGTCAGGATGGACCGAGCTTCTCCTCTCCCTCTCCCAGTGTTCTTGAGCCAGACCAGGTAACCAACTTATTCTTCGTGAAGCATGGCTGGCTCAAATAGAACGGATGCCTCTCTTCTTTAGCATGCAAAGGCTTTCTTTGTACTGATCACACAGCAACAACCTCAGTCTAGTCCTGGCTTTCATTAGTGTAGTTTTTTCCCTCTCCAAGAGCAAGAGAATATTTATGCCTATCCTGTATGGTCAGAGAGCCAAGCATGGTACCAGACTGACACAAGAGACACCCATTGAATTCACTGGCAAATGAGTAGGAAAAAAAAAAAAAAAGAATGAATGAATGTCTTGGAAAAGGTCTGGACTCAGACCGAAATGGAGATGAGAATAAGGGACAGATGTGCTTTTGAGGGGATAGAAAAAAATGGTGTGGGGCACCTGGCTGGCTCTTGATCTCAGGGTCATGAGTTCAAGTCCAATGTTGGGTGCAGAGCCTACTTAAAAAAAAAAAAAAAAAAGGTGCACCTCCTATGGAGCCAGGGCTCTGAAGTATACAAATATTCGGACCTCCTGCCAGTCCTGTGGCAGAAGGTAGAAAAAGTTATAAAGCTATTTCATAGATAAGAACCTGAACAATGGGTTCATGATGAAGAGCAGTAGAGGCTAAAGTTAATGGCATTAAACAGCAGGTTAACAGAAGAGCAGAATGAAGAATGTGAATTTTTTTTTAAAAGATTTTATTTATTTATTTGACAGAAAGAGAGAGAGAGAGAGAGAGAGAGAGAGCACAAGCAGGAGGAGCAGCAGAGGGAGAGGGAGAAGCAGGTTCCCTGCCAAGCGGAGAGCCCAATGTGGGGCTCGATCCCAGGACCCCGAGCTCATGACCTCAGCCGAAGGCAGATGCTTAACCGACTGAGCCTCCCAGGTGCCCCAAAGAATGTGCACTTGATCCAACAGGAAAGAGGGAGCCAGTAAAGGTTAAACCAAAGCTCTCCTGAAATCATGCCCTTGCAGGACCCCTCCAAGACTAAATGGAAGCAGAATGGGAACTCTACCCCAGTTCCAATTCCCAATGCCCTCTCCTCACACGGCAACCCATTGAGAACACTTAACTCTCCTTTCTTGTAGTGCACTTAAGCTCACAGGCAGCATTCCGAGTAAGGGACTGCCGTCTTTCTCTGCTACTGTAACCTCCGGGTGCCTACCCCTGCTTGGTGTGGGGTAACACGAGCAGCATCCTCAGTACGTTCTCAGTGGTTTCCAGGAAGAAATTTTCATTTCATTTTACCTGACAATACTTAACTAATTTTACTTCTTCAAAGTTTTGGTTGGTCGTGTTGGAGCAAGTGAAAATGCAGAGCTCCTAGAGAAAGACACCCACACTATAAGAAAGCACTGGGAAAATTCGAGAGAAAAGAGGGCAACCTGGGGAAATCCCAGTCCCATAGATCCGCCGGCCTGGGCCTGTCCGCAGCGCACGCGGAGCTGGGGCTCCAGCGCATCTGAGACAGGTGGGGCCGACGTGCTCACATGCAGCCTCCAGTCGAGGACAGAGCGTTTCCAGGGGCCTTACCTGGTGACTGTGAGAGTCATGTTGTCTGTGCAACCCTTGATTTTGTTCTGGGCTTCCAGGTGTGTCATACTGCTGGTGTTTTCCCCATCGATGGCAGTGATCACATCTCCAATGCATAAGTTAGCTATCGCAGCCTTGCTTCCGGGAGTGACCTGGAAAAAAAGAAAGAGCAGGTCAGTTACTCTTTGTCTCCAAGGAAACCACTGAGTAAGTTACCACTGGGGCAAGTATTCACTGATGTGGATCAGAGCATCTGAAAAGTAAAAAGGGCGGAAACCATAAGTTTCAATAATAACAATCCTTTAGATCCACATAACACATTACGGGTCACAAAGAGTCCTTTTCTATGTACAATGTCATTGGGTTCTTACAACAACCTTCTAAGAAAGGACACATATCAGTCCCTATTTTAGAGACCAGGACATGGAGGCTGAGAAAGATCTGTGATTTACCTGGGATCACCCAACTAGTATATCACTATATTACTAGCAATCCAACTAGTATATTTACAGAGCCAGGATCCAGAACACTTAAACCCAGAACCTAAAATAAGTTACCAAGTACATTAAAAACACATACATATGTAGAGAACATTATGTACGGCAACAGCCTATTTCTATAAAAATCTTATTATTTAAGCACAGAAAAAAATTGGAACACTGCACATAAAATTGTTCACAGTTACACATTTCTGTAGTGTGTTTTTTTTACAATGATCTTGAATTAGTCTTGTAATTAAAAAAAGGAATAAAGGGGAGAATTCTACCAAACAATTAAAGAAGAATTGACACCAGGGCACCTGGGTGGCTCAGTTGGTTGGGCATCTGACTCTTGATTTCAGCTCAGATCTCGATCTCTGTCATGAGTTCAAGCCCTGTGTCGGGCTCCACGCTGGGCATGGAGCCTAGTTAAAAAGGAAAAAAACAAAACAAAACAGCAACGAAGAATATTTTAATATTCTCACACTGGTCCATCTCCTCCCACCGGAGAAGTTGATTATGATTAGGATCGTCCCCTATATATATGTGTGTATATATATATATATATATATATATATTTTTTTTTTTTTATAGGTGGCTGGTTTTCTGCAGGCCAAATCTTCTGAATTAGCAGTTTCAAATTTATGGGCCACCAATGCTTGGGGAAAGCCAGTCAATTACTGCGGTGGGCTGTGAAACCCATCTGCTTGCTGGGCGTTACACGCGGACAGAAGAAATACCACGCTTCACACACAGATGTACAGCTGTTTTTCAAGTGAACGACAGAGGCTATTGCAATGAATGAAGTACACACTCATTCTGCAGTAGTACTAACCACAGAGTAATTTTTTGCTACTAGGTATTTTCTAAACCAAGCGATACTAAAAATACTACTATCATCCCAGTGTTGGTCCATCACTTTGATATTCAACGACTCTCCTTGATGGGACTGCAAGCCCCCCAGGAGAATGGTGGTGACACACACAGACTCCCAGTGCTCACAGGGTCCCGATCCCCCCGCCCCAATCCCTTGGAGCCAACTGGGGAAGATCTTGTGAACACCTGGGTGTCTGCACAAAGCTGAACCATGGGTAGGAAGCCCCTTGAGGCACCAAACTGGAACACAAGGTTTACACTCTAGGCCTCCATATCGGATGCCGTTTCCAGCAGCCACGGTTTCTAATCAGCCCTCACCACTCTGCCCTTTGCATTGTGGTATTCCCTGCGTCTGGCCCCTTCGGAGGCAGCTGGTGTGATGCTACTGTCATGGGCCAGGCCCCCCATCAGCTCCCTGACCCCATAAAGTAAGGGGATGGCTTGATCCTTGGGGTCCCTTCCGGCTCAGACGTGCTATGACTTCGTCAGGCAAAACTCTTCTGGAACGTAGCAGGATGTGGAAGCCGGTGCAGAGATCTTGACCTCCTAACCTTCCTTTCTGGCGTTCCCATCATCTGTTTACCAGAGATCTGTCTTTGCAAAAGCCCCTGGGGAGCCTGGCTGGCTCAGTTGGTGAAGCATGCGACTCTTGATCTCAGGGTTGTGATCTTGGGGTTGTGAGTTCGACCCCACATGGGGTGTGGAGATTACTTAAAAATAAAATCTTTAAAGGGGCACTTGGGGGGCGCCTGGGTGACTTAGGCATTACGCGTCTGCTTTCGGCTCAGGTCATGATCCCAGGGTCCTGGGATCAAGCCCCGCGTCGGGCTCCCTGCTCGGCGGGAAGCCTGCTTCTCCCTCTCTCTTGCTCCCCCTGCTTGTGTTCCCTCTCTCCCTGTGTCTCTGTCAGATAGATAAATAAATAAAACCTTAAAAAAAAATAAAAATAAATGGGCACTTGGGTGGCTCAGTTGGTTAAGCATCTGCCTTCGGCTCAGGTCATGATCTCGGGATCGTGGGATCGGCCCTGCAGTGGGCTCCCTGCTCAGTGGGGGGGGGGTCTGCATCTCCCTTCCCCTCTGCCCTGGCCCCCCACCCATGCTCGCTCACTCTCTCTCAAATAAAATATTTTAAAAAATAAAATAAATAAAATCTTTAAAACATACACACACACACACACACACACACAGACACGAGGGACCTGGATGGCTCAGTCAGTTAAGAGTCTGCCTTCGGCTCAGGTCATGATCCCGGGGTCCTGGGATCGAGCCCCACATTGGGCTCCCTGCTCAGCAGAGAGCCTGCTTCTCCCTCTCCCTCTGCTGCTCCCCCTGCTTGTGCTCTCTCTCTCTGTCAAATAAATAAAATCTTAAAATACACACACACAATAAATGAATAAATAAAAAGCAAGAGCCCGTGATCCAAGGTTCAGACCTTTTTCTCATCCAGCCACTGGGAAAAGACCTTTTATCCAGGCAAGGGCAGGCTGTTCTCCTCTCAGTCCGTAGGGCAGAGTCAGTCCCTGGATGAACCCGTACATACACTGAAACAAATTCATTTTTTGCCCCTCTCCCTGAGAAGACTGATTTGGTGTGACTTCATGTATATTTCACTTTTTTCTAAAGAACCATATACACCCCTTGTTTTAAAAATGGTCCTAAGTAGGGGCACCTGGATGGCTCAATTAGTTAAGCATCTGCCTTTGGCTCAGGTCATGATCTTGGGGTCCTGGGATCGAGCCCTGCATTGGGCTCCCTGCTCAGTGGGGAGTCTGCTTCTCCCTCTGTGCTCTCTCCCTCTCTTATTCTCTCTCAAACAAATGAAATCTTTAAAAAAAAATAATAAAAATAATAAATAAATAAATAAATAAAAGGAATGGAATGGAATGGAATGGTCCTAAGCGAGGTGCCTGGCTGGCTCAGTTGGTTCGCGCATGCAACTTCTGATCTCAGGGTCATGAGTTCGAGCCCCATGTTTGGCATAGGGCTTTACTTTAAAACAAAACAAAACAAGAAAAGACCCTAAGCATTACTCTGTTTGGGACTGGCAATAATTCTGTTGGCAAATTCTATCTCGGGAGACTGCAGCCTGATGGAACCCATCTATCATGAAATCTAATAGTGTGAAATCTATTAGTGTGAAATCTAATAGCGTTAAAGAGTGCCCTTAGGATAAAATCCAAAATCATTAACAAGGCCCATAAAGACCAGACTTCCTTCCTCACCCTCGTCATGCCACCACCCTCCCCCACCCCCAATTGAGCTCTAGCTCCAGGGCCTGCCTTAGTTCTTTCTAATTAACTTTGTCTCTTCCTTCAGGTCCCACTTAAAGGACCACTTTCAGAGAGGCCTTTTCTGACCTCCAGTCTAAGGTAGATCCCCACCTTCCTTTTAACACTGTCCTTCTTCCTCATGACACTTGTCACATTAGGTTTATAAATCTATTTTGTGGGTTTGTTTATTTAATGTCTGAGGGCCCACTAAACAGTAAGGTGTGGGAGGGCAGGATTTTGTCTGCCCTTTGCACTGTGGTATCCCTGGTGCCTGGCACATAGTAGGTGCTCAATAAATATTTGTCCAATGAATGACTGAATCTAAAATATCTAGCGTTGTGAATATAAAATCATGCTGCTTCATTATACCTGTTCAGAAATGACGATTTCAAAACGAATCAAATAATCATTTCCCTCAACATCACTATTCTGGAACGTGACCACCCACAAAACTAAAATGATGAGACAAGGGTGGAGTGGGGAGGGAAAAGCTTGAGAAAATAGAAACAGAAGTTTCTTCTCCTTTCATATGCTCAGCTGCTAAGAACTCTGGAATTTCCAGCATTGGTTCAAACTGTCTCGTGCGAGAGGCATTTCTGTTAAGTACATCCCGGCATGTCCTGGACAAGCTAGAACCAGCCTTAAGAGTCCCAAGCCTGAGTAACCGAGGCCTGGCCATCCCATTTTTTTTTTTTTTTTTTTTAAGCCAAACGTATGGGAAGCCAAAGGAAATCTCAGAAAGTTACAAGACAATATGATCTGCTGGGACTCCGATGGAATCTCACAGAAACAGATTAAGTTCACATTCTCTGAGCCATCTTCTTTTGGATTAAAAAAATGGGATTTAAACAATACTAAAGCCCTTTCCCATACAATCTCCCATTTGACGACCTCACCACCAACATATAAGATAACGTCACAGATGAGGAAATCAAGATTCAGAGAAGCAGTGACTGATTCAAGTTCTCAGAGCTAAAGGCTTGAGCCTGAACTTGAAACCATACCCCCTCATTCCAAATCCCATCCCCTTTCTGTTACCAAGAGGCCACAAGCAGATGCTCCCAACCTAACTGCCAGAGCCAAAGAGAAATCCAGATCTAAGGCGACTCCTCTGCATCCCCGCATTGGCCTTCTGCACAAGGAACTCTTGTCACCACCCCTGCCACAGGCTGGGTGTGTCGTTCCCCCCACCCGCCCCAGGACAATCATCTCAACGGCTCTGTACCGGGCAAGGCCCTGTAACCCCACCTTGTCAAAATACCCAAATCAGAACATGGCCCTGGAAGGGGCCTCAGGGAGAAGACCCCTGCTTCTCCAATACTGGTTCGTCCCCATCCTCAACAGGGGCGCCAATCCTCACGACACACTCACTGTTCATCACAATCATAACCGTAATCACAGCCGTCAGTTACTAAGCACTTCTTACGTGCCGGGCACAGTTTAAGTATCTGGCGAGGCTCCCCGGACCCGTCCTCATGCAGTGCTAGTGATGATCTGCATCGTTGCAGAGGAGGGAGTGAAGGAACAGGGGTCAGAGCCATTTGCAGGCAGCTACACAGCTGGTGGGCTCTGGAGCCCACCCACTTAACCCAGTGTCCCACACTGTCTGTTCTAATTTCCTCCAGATCATCAAATTCCATTAGAACCGGCTCATAATGGAGTCAGCTTCAACGTCTAAAAAAGAAATCCCATACGCTCCTCCAGAGAAACAGATCCATGAGCTCAATGGACATCCTCCAAAACCCACTTCCGGCTTTCTTCCCCAGAGACCATATAACACAATTCTTGCTGCATGAGAACCATGGGGTTATAGGCACGACTTCCACTGCTGAACAACCTGCCGTTACCTGCAGAATTCACTTCCGTCTCTCTCGCCCTTCGGCCCTCCCAAGGCACACGCTTTGCTCAGAGGCCAGCCCGTACAACCACCCGATACTGCAAGGTCCTAATGCATCTTTTTTTTTTTTTTTTTTTTTTTTTTTTTTAAAGATTTTATTTATTTATTTGAGACAGAGAGAATGAGAGAGAGAGCACATGAGAGGGGGGAGGGTCAGAGGGAGAAGCAGGCTCCCCGCCGAGCAGGGAGCCCGATGCGGGACTCGATCCCGGGACTCCAGGATCATGACCTGAGCCGAAGGCAGTCACTTAACCAACTGAGCCACCCAGGCGCCCCAAGGTCCTAATGCATCTTTACAGCCTTCCGGCCAGACTCCTGAGAACACAAGAAGGTTTTTGAGGAGTTTAATTTCACTTCTAAACGGTGCAGAATAGGACTATGATGTAGCTCTCCCACTTTCTTCAATTTACGGCCAAATAACTAAATATATGGCTGTTAGAACTGAAGGTACTGCCCACCCGCTGGCTTCTCTGTGGTAATGGCAGGTTTCTATTTTCTCCCTTCTCTGTTCCCATTTTCTCTTTCTCCTTCATTCGTTCATCAGTCATTCCTTAAGTACATCCTGAAAGAGAGTGTCGCGCGTTAAGATGTGGCTTCTGAAGTCAGACAGCCAGGGTTCAAGTCCTGTCTCTGCCACCTGTGAGCTAAGTGTCCTTGGGCAGGATATGCCCCCTCTTCTCATCTAGGACACAGGGGGGATAACAGTCCTGACATCGGATGGCTGTTACGAGGATTACATAAAATGATTCAGGCAGAGCACACTGTCAAGCTCCAGAAATACGAGCTACTGTTTGTAAGATTCTGGGAACCACATAAGGCACTGGGATACAGGTCTGAAAAGGATGGTGCCCACCATCAAGGTGCTCACAATCTCCTGGGGGCGACAGGCATGTACCATAGCTGGTGCGTGCTGGGCTAGCCAGGAAGCAAGAGGCCATGGGAGCCTAAAGATGGAATCAGGGAAGACTCCCAAGAGGAGGTGTTGCTTAAAACTGTGTAAAGGTGCTACAGGAGGTGGGAAAGAGCGCGCCAAGTTACAGGAACGGCATGTGGGCGGGCGTGGGTGAAGGTGAAGCACAGCAAGTACAAGGAGAGAAAGGGGTTGAGGCTGGAGGTGTTCACACAAACCCCGACACCGGGTAAGAACCCTGTTATTCTCTAAAAAGATTGTACTTTGACAAACAAAGGAAAACTTGCCAATATTTACATATTGGTAAATTTCACACAAACGCTTACATCCTCAGCTTGTGAAAAACCTGGCAATTCTGGACCTAAGCAATCAGCACTGGCTGAGGAGCCTCTGCCCTCTTAGATACGATAAGGCATCGGCTCTCCCTTCATTTAGCACAGCCCCCACCTCGCTCGATTGCCCAGGACACAGGAACATTGCTGTACCAGATCGATCATCAGAAAATTCGTAGCTCAATGTAGTATGCAATTACAGAAACCACCAACCACTCCTGCAGCTATTAATTTAATTTTCTGACTACCTCATCCTCAAACAAAATTCATTTGTGTTGCCTCCTGACCCCTTCACGCCAATGTGTCTGGCTTAGTTTGAAAGCTATGTAAAGCAAAATTAAAAGTAGAAATGTTTTATGACTAGGATCATGAGACACCCTGGTTTGCCCAGGACACTCACATATTTTCCTAGCTTCATTAGGAAAAGCACCCCATTTCACTTTTACCAGTGTTCCAGTCTGGATGATAAATTATCGTCCTTTTGACAGAGAAGGAATTTTCACCAAATATTTGTCAATTAGGTTAAAAAGTTTTGAGGCAGAGCCTTTTTTCCCTAAGGGGAAAACTGTCTCTACTCAGAAGGTTCTGTTACCTGTGGACAGGAATATAGGGTAATTTCCTGAATGTCCAGAGAACACTGTTACCCTTGCCCGTTGGAATTGGCATCTACGCTTCAGGCCAGAAACGGACCCAGCTCACCATTAACTCAGGAGAACTCTGGTATTTGCAACGATGAGGCAACTGTTCCCAAGCAGGTGAGTCATCAGATCCCCTGAGGTTTTTAAAAATTTAAATAGATCTCTACACCCCACCTCAGATCTGCTGAAGAGGTTTGACACAGATTCCAGGAATCTATATATTTTGTAAAGCTTCCCAGAAAATGCTGATGCTCACCAGGTTTGGAAACTTCAAGAGGGATGTTGACTACCCCTTCCCCTGAAGCTTTCTCCCTGAATGAAGTTATAAGGTAAACAAAAATACTTAGACTCTAAAATCTTAGCTCCTCCAGAAACAACCTCAAGGACTTACATTTCTATTAAGAGATGTAGAAGGCCCTTGAAAGTCTTTCTTTATCTCTAACCAAAACACAGTAAAAAAAAAAAAAAAGGTGTATATATATATATATATACACCTTGAAGGTGATATGCAAATTGCATACTGTAAAAGTAATTTCATTCCAGATGTTAAATCACTCAACATGGTTGCTATTTTGCCTTGGCCAGAACCCTTACAACTCAATGTGGGGTGCCATTACAGAAACCACCTGATTTAAAGGTCCTGGCACATCTCTTTCCTTTACTATGTTCCAATTTTTTAAAAAATCTTATTATGTGTGTTTTTGCATTGAAATATTTTAAGTACATGTTGGAAATCACCTTAAATTCTTCTTACAAGTAGGTGAGATGGCATAAATAATGATCTAATTCAGCATTTATATAAAACAAGACTGGAGGGGCGCCTGGGTGGCTCAGTCGTTAAGCGTCTGCCTTCGGCTCAGGTCATGATCCCAGGGTTCTGGGATCGAGCCCCGCATCGGGGTCCCTGCTCGGCGGGAAGCCTGCTTCTCCCTCTCCCACTCCCCCTGCTTGTGTTCCCTCTCTCACTGTGTCTCTCTCTGTCAAGTAAATAAATAAAATCTTTAAAATAAATAAATAAATAAAACAAGACTGGTATAAGGTAAGTTGGAATTCAAGTTCAAACTCAATGCCATGTGTCTTTAGGGTCAACCTTCATTGATTTAATGGCCATATCAAAGCAGAACATAAATTTAAAAGATTCTGCGTTGGGCAACAGAGCAGCATCCAACCCTGCAATATGCCATTTAGGTGTGGAATTTTTAACTCTCTTGAGTCAGACTTTTGACTCAATTTGTTTTTTAAAGCTAGAGTATAGCCACAGAAGCTGTATGAGCTTATACAGGTTCGCCTGAAAATCCCCAAGAATGTTTCAAAATGTTCTTGGTTACTCTGTAACCATTTAATCAACAAAACAAAGCAATACAGTAGGGTTCAGGAGCTTGTAGATGAGCTGTGCCAAAATCCAGCTTTGCTTCCCGCTCAGTGTCAAAGGAAGCTACTCACACTAAGGAATGGCAGTCGAAGTGACTGCTCTCCTAGTCTGAAAGACCACACATCATTTCTTTGGGAGGAATATACTTAAAAATGAGTTAAAAAAAATAGAATACCCTAATTTGTCAAGAAATCACCAAATCTCTCAAACAAGCCCTTATGGACCCCATGTGTTTTGTTTTGTTTTTTAAAGATTTTTAAGTAATCTCTACACCCAACATGGGACTCAAACTCACAACCCCGAGATCAAGAGTCACATGCTCTACCGACTAAGCCAGCTGGGCACAACCCCCGCGCCCTGCCGTGTGTTTTTAAATCACTTCAAGAATTACCACCCATGGGGCACCTGGGTGGCTCAGTCGTTAAGCGTCTGCCTTCGGCTCAGGTCATGATCCCAGGGTCCTGGGATCGAGCCCAGCATCGGGCTCCCTGCTCTGCGGGAAGCCTGCTTCTCCCTCTCCCACTCCCCCTGCATGTGTTCCCTCTCTCGCTGTGTCTCTCTCTCTGTTAAATAAATAAATAAAATCTAAAAAAAGAATTACCACCCATAACCCAAAGCCTAACCATTGACTAAACATGCAACCTTGGGCAAGTTGCTCTCTACACCTCAGTTTCTTCATTTATCAAATGAAATTTATAATAGCATGAACCTCATTAGGTTGTTGGGAGGAGGAGAATTTAGAACAGTGTCTGGCACGTAATAAGCACTCAATGCACAGCAGATCACCACCGGTATTTTTTTAATAGTTCCACTGCATCCTGATGCCTTCTAGGTGTTGGCCACAGCACTAGGCTCTCTCTGCACATCCTCTTAATCCTCACCACAACCTTTGAAGACAAGTACTATTATCCCTACCCCACCAGTGAGGGCGCTGACACAGAGCTAAGGAATGGACAAGACAGAGTGTGATTCTGAGACTGCATCTCCCCAGGGCATCAAGATGTCTTTAACTCTTTATCTGCTGCAGTAAAAATAAGGCAGAAAGTACAAAACAATGACATCCACATGACATGTAAGTTACTATGATATGGTACTTCGATATTAAAAATGTTACATGAGGGCGCCTGGGTGGCTCGGTTGAGTGACTGCCTTGGGCTCAGGTCATGATCCTGGAGTCCCAGGATCGAGTCCCTCATCAGGCTCCCTGCTCAGCAGGGGGTCTGCTTCTCCCTCTGCCCTCTTCCCTCTTGTGCTCTCTGTCTCTCATTCTCTCTCTCTTAAATAAATAAAATCTTAAAAAAATAAAAAAATAAATAAAAATAAATAAAAATGTTACATGAGTGGGGAAAGAAGTCTGAAAAGTTTTGCAGCAAACTGTTGGCAGTGTTTACCTCTGGGAAGGAGGACTGGGGAAGCTCTTACGGTATGCCTTCCACATTTTTATGTTGATTTTTTTGTAACAAGCATGAAGGCTTTTATGGAAACTTTTAATTGAAGTATAACACGCATACAGAAAAGTGTACAAATCATAAATACGCAGCTGGACAGATTCGCACACAGGGAGAACACCCGTGAACCCAGCACTAGATAAAGAAACACAACTGAACTTCCGAAGGCCCTTCCTGTCTCCTTCCCTTCACTAACCTCTGACCCTGACTTCTAACACATGGGTTAGTTTTGCCTGATTAATTTTATATAAGTGGAATCACACAGTATTTACCCTTTTCCATCTGGCTTCTTTCTCTCGACACAGCATGTGTCTGTCTCATTCATGTCATTTGCATAGTTGGAATTCCTGTTGGTGTCTTATATCCCATAACTACACTACCATTTATTTATCCACTCTACTGTTGTTAGACATGGAAATTATTTGATTTTGGGGCTATTGTGAATAATGCTGCTTTGGAAACTCTTGACATGTCTTTTGGTGCCCATATGGACACACTTCTATGGAGTATTTAACTAGCAGAATTGTTGCTCATAGGGTATGGGTATGTTCAGCTTCAGAATTTTTTATAATCTGTTTTAAAAAGAAACGGACATAAATCATTGCAGCACCATCTGAATTTGATCCATCTGTAAGCCTTTCAGACATCTTTATCTTCCATAGGTCATACCTGTGTCCTTGGTGTCTCATGTGATATATGAGTAGTCATATGTATAAAAGTTGGGTCCTGAGTCCTTGGTCAAGAACCTGCGCTCCTTCAAGACCACAGTGTTATTCAGGAAATTGTTCTTAATGTTTACGGCATTTACCAAGAAGGCGGTGTACCACATCCATGAAAGTACACTGCAGGCCTAAGCATTCCAGTTCACCCACAATAAGGCAAACAGCAAAGTCAACAATCACACAGGGCGCTAAGTGCCATACAAAAACTACTTCCTTTTCCCTTTGGCTTTCATGGGTACATTTCATTTTGGCCTTGGCTTGGCTGCCACTTTCCAGGCCCATCACCGGCTGGGCAAGCTGGATCTGTCTATCCCTAGTCATCTGCATTTGACCCAAAAATTGCCCCCAAATCTCCTCCGACCCAAACTGGCAGGCTTCCTCTAATCCTCCAAATCCTCTGCGCTTCTGTTCTCCACTGTCCATGTGGGCATGGAATCCCACAGCTGGACCGTCAATTCCTGCAGGTGGGGCCACGGCTTCTGGCTTTGCAGGGGAGTTGGGAGGGGAGGTGCTGCTCCCTGGGATGCTCTGAGCTCCAGGAGCACTCGGGCGGAGGCCACAGGGCAACTGGAAGGCCCCCACAGCCAACCCTCATGGGTACAGCAGGCTCTGGGGCAAGGAGCCCAAGAGGGTCCCCGCTACCCCTCATATCGTCCCTGTACCATTAGCATTTCCTGGAGCTGAGCTGTGTGCCACGATTACCACCAATGAAATACAGACAGTCGGGGATTATCAAGAGGCAGAAGAGAGTGGTTAAAGCTGGCCTGGGGTCCAGTCTGTCTCATTTCGAATCAGCTCTGCAATTTACTGAGTGTCCTGTGTATCTGTGTCATGGGTTGTGGGGAGCACAGAAGATAACGCAAGTGCACACGCAGCCCAGAGTGAGCATTCAAGAAATGTTAACTGCTATTGAAGTGGTTATTAGGAATAGAGATTAAGGCCATGGGCTCTGAAGCCAGACCAGTCAGCTGAATTCCAGCTCCATCACTTACTACTGTATGAAGCAGGCCAAGTACTGAACACTTCCATCCCTCAGCTTCCTCAACTGCAAAATGGGTGTCTTAATTAGATCTGCTTCACAAGATACATGTAAGGATTACTGAGGGAATATATTAAGCACATAGAACAGTGCCTGGCATAAAAAAAAATGTCCTATATACATTTTAACTATGGTCATTATCACAAGCTGGTCAAATAAATATTTCTTGCACAATCTTTCAAGTGTAAACTGAGGCTCCTGTGATCAACACAAGAGTCATCTTAACACAGATATTCACAGATGAATAACAACACAAATTCATCTGAAAACATTTCTGAATTCCTAACAGGTTTTCTTAATCAACTCATAGTTGAAGGTACAACCAGTGCCTTTATGCCTAATGCTGGAACACTTTTTTTTTTTTTAAAGATTTTATTTATTTATTTGACAGAGAGAGACACAGCGAGAGAGGGAACACAAGCAGGGGGAGTGGGAGAGGGAGAAGCAGGCTCCCCGCAGAGCAGGGAGCCCGATGCGGGGCTCGATCCCAGGACCCTGGGATCATGACCTGAGCTGAAGGCAGTCGCTTAACCAACTGAGCCACCCAGGCGCCCTGGAACACTTTTTAACAACAAAGAGTAGGCCCTCATATCAAAGGGTACAAAACCAGTCCTCCATCCCCATCAGGGACGTTAATGCATAACGAGCCTTTATGGACGCTTCTTGCCTTTCACAATTTGGCACGCAGGCCCTCCTCTTTCCACCTTTAGGACATGATAGAAATCTACTTGGATCTGAAAGATAACACTCTTAAAAATCAGAAAAGAACCCCTGGCTACAAAGTATCCATTATTAAGCTTAGCTTAGGATACCTGAGCAAAGGGCACAGCATTCCCCATAAAATCACACTGCTCTTAGCGAAGGCTTACTCAAGAGGCAAATGACAGCTTCTCCCACCAAGAGCACCCCCTTATCTCTGGCCCCACCCCTTCCTGTCTTTTGTCAGTTGCTGGGAGAGAAAAACAGTCAACATAAATTGAGCGGCAATTTTGGCCTGGTGTGGATTCTCTGAAGGCTTCCCTTGAAAGCAACTAGAGGAAATAAGAAATTGATATGGGGAAAAACACACACACACACACACACACACACACCCCAAAAACTCAAGGAGATGAACAACTGTAGATTTGGAGCAAGAAGTGACAGAGAAAAAAATCTCAGGGGACAGAGGCAAATGTGTGGCTAGATCGTCAGGGAGTCCGAGGTAGGGGCCTTAAGTGAGAAACTGGGAAAAGGAAGAAAGTTGGTTTACGTCCATTTAAAGCTGAAAACCTGGATTGAAATTTAATCACAATAGCACATATGAGAACAAGGAGAAGTGAAAGCAGCTCTTACACACACAACATATGCCCTATAGGATTCTGCTCAGAAACAAGTAAAATTAAGCTATGGTGTTCAGGATGCATATTTAGGTAATAAAACTATAAAGAAAAACAAGGAGACTGATTATCATAAGTCAGGATAAGATTATGTCTGGTGCGCTTGTTCTATTTATTATTGGGGTGCTGGCAATGTTCTATCTGGGTGGGGGATCGTACAGGTATTTATTTTATAGTAATTTGCTTTGCATCTATATTTTACGACTTTTTTATTTCAAAAAAGAAACAATCTGGGGCACCTGGGTGGCTCAGTCGTTAGGCGTCTGCCTTCGGCTCAGGTCGTGATCCCAGGGTCCTGGGATCGAGCCCAGCGTCCGGCTCCCTGCTTGGCGGGAAGCCTGCTCTCCCTCTCCCACCCCCCCTGCTTGTGTTCCCTCTCTTCACTGTGTCTCGGTCAAATAAATAAAATCTTTTTAAAAAAAAA
This sequence comes from Mirounga angustirostris, assembly GCF_029215605.1. Taxonomy (NCBI): domain Eukaryota; kingdom Metazoa; phylum Chordata; class Mammalia; order Carnivora; family Phocidae; genus Mirounga; species Mirounga angustirostris. The sequence goes on from NW_026991714.1 coordinate 122,787,377, forward strand.
AAAGAAACCATTTCAAGTACACAAGATTACAGTCAGATTCAGGAGCTTTAGCAGTTTAACGAAAGACTAGAGCCAACGCCATAATAATTCACGCAAGAGAAAGCAAACATAGTTACTTAAATGAAAGGCACTCCTCTCCCCTAATTTTATCGTTTGCTTTGGTGTGGAGACTCAAAGCCTACATATATAAAACCATACCAGAAAGTGTATCTGCCCAAAATGATAAATGTAGCACACCTACCAACCAGAAGGTGTGCATCTCTTTGTCACTGCTCCAAACTCCTCACTCTTGTTCACTGTTTCCAGAGCACTCTGACGTTCCTCACCTCGCAGCCAGTGGTTGGGGTTATCCCCATAGCAGAGACAGAGGAGGAAGCCTCAGACAGTAGAAAGCTCACCCCCAGGTACAGCTCAAGAAGCAGAAACCAGACCACCATCAGATCCCAACGACCACCGCAGGCCCCTTTATGACCACTTTCCCAACCCCAGGAGGTGAGGAGGTACACGTTCTTTCCATGTAGAAATAATGAGATGAAGGGGCGCCTGGGTGGCTCAGTCGTTAAGCGGCTGCCTTCGGCTCAGGTCATGATCCCAGGGTCCTGGGATCGAGCCCCACATCGGGCTCCCTGCTCCGCGGGAAGCCTGCTTCTCCCTCTCCCACTCCCCCTGCTTGTTCCTGCTCTCACTATGTCTCTCTCTGTCAAATAAATAAATAAAATCTTTAAAAAAAAAAAAAAGAATGAGATGAAGAAACAAGTGAACTACCTTGAGCATGAGAATGTCACCTCCTCTGAGTCACTTTCACTTTTCAATTAAAGCAACTGCCAAGGGCATTATAAAGATTAGCTTCCCTCACTAGACCATGAGCACCTTGAAAATGGAGCTATGTCCTCTCATATCTGGGACCCCATGGCGTTGCACAATATATGCTCATTAAACATGTGCAGGTAAGGCAATGAAGAAACATATGAAGGTACAAACCAGTGATTTTAGTGTTGTGGTTTCCACGCCACGTTGTCATTCCTGCACAGTGCCACTTGCACGGACTTTTTAAAGCCGTTAAAATGATGGGCGGTAACTGCCCTTTTACCAGATTGGCCGTATATCCTCCACTTCTTAAAAAAGGGTTTCATGTCATATGTAAATTCAGAAGTGGAAAGGGCTGACAGGTTAATTATAGACACAAAGAGCAAGGACAAATGGACTATGAGGTAAGCGAGTCTAAATGTGCCTTCCCTGGACAAGCATGTATTAATAAGCCTGTAAACATTTTCTGGGGACGGCCAGGTTCAGCTGTGTGCCAAGCTTGGGGAAGGCACAGTACCTACACTTGAAGAATTTGGCTGGTGGGTGGGAAGACAGCATGTACCTGCAAGAAGAATCAAAGAAGTCCCCTCAGGACAGCAGGTGGAAGAGATGGGGAACAGGGCCTAAAAACTGAGGCACCTGCCCCCTTCGGGGATGCGATGGTCAGAGAAGACCTCCTCACTGGGCTAGACCCACCTGGAAGGAAATGTGGCTAGGACCGTGGACGGCTGAGAAACCAAGCAGAGGCCCCCACTCCTTTGCCTCCTGCACCTCCCACCATATTCCTTCAGCTACTGGAGACTGGGATTTCAGTAAAAAAGCAAACAAAACAAAACAAAACCCCATGGGGATCTTCCCCTTCTCTCTCCCTTCTCCCCACTAAGAACAAAGAGATGTTCAGATGGCTGAGGAGGCAAGTTTAGGGTCAGCTTCAGCAAGCAGATGGCCCCAAGAGTGGAACACCAGGCCTCTACGCAGGCCGTGGACACCAGAGAATGCTTGGTGCTCCCCCTTTTCATTAAGTCGGAAAACGCTTATTGGCCGCCTTCTAGGTGCAGGCAGTGAATAGGGCAACTCCCACTGGGACATTAGTTAGTCTAGACGAGATGACCAAAGCCTGGGCCTCCAAACCCTGAGTCTGAGTCTCCCTGGGGTTTCTGACTTATTTGGGGGTAATGGGCCTGGTGATCTCAGATTGATCCTGGGCCTTCCCAAAGAAAGGAGGCCCGTCTAAAAAGTTTTCAAGTAGCACTCTCCCTCCACCCCTCCACCGACGCCACGCAAAGGAGGAACCCCTCCCCACCCAGTATCCCTGGGGAAAGGCGGCTGTTGGGTTGATATTCTGGGAACGCCAGGCAGAAATATGGCATGGCCACCTTCTGCAGGAGGAGGGGAATGTCCAAGAGGGTTTATTTGGCCTTGTTTGTTTCAAAAATCCGGCCTTTTCTCCAAAACGTATGAGGGAGGTGAGACCTGGTCATGGCGTAAATCCAAGGAGTGGAAAACTAGTTGTTTCGGAAATTCATCACACCTGGCCCGGGGAAACTTGCCACCGACTCCACCCCTCTTCCAGGTCTTTCCAGCTGCTTCCGATCTACTTTACGCCCCTCGGCCACTTGTGAAGAACCGGGAAGTGATACCCTCCAGAGTGCGGGATCTGCGGGGACCCTCCTGCCCTCGGGGCAGCGCCTCCGCGGCGAACGTACGCAAACTGCTCCCTCTTTCGCGCGCGGACACCGGGACTGCGCGCCCGGCCGCCGCCCGCTCGCCGCGCCCCGGGGCGCCGCGGCGAAGGGGCTGCGGGCCCGAGACGCACCGGGAGCGCTCGCCGCAAGGCGCCCCTGGATGCGCCCGGCCGTGCCAGCTCGGGCCCGGGCTCCCTAACCGCCGTCTCCGGCAGCGCCCGCGGGGCCCCGGCCCCCCAGATGCCCTCCTGGCACGCCGCTCCCCAGCCCGGGTGCGCCCCGACCCCTGCGCGTCCCGACCGCTCTTACCCGGGAAATGGCCAGGGGTTGCTCGAAGTCCTTGCCCCCCACGAGGCGGAAGCCCCATGGTCCCGGGCCCTGGAGGACTATCTGCTGGGTGGTCATGGCGAAGCGACCCGCGGGGACAGACGGGACAGCCGGCGGAGCGCTGTCGGAGAAAGAGCGCGCGGCGCGGGCCCGGGAGCCTGGGGCTGGCGGGAGCAGGGAGCGCGCGGGGGCGGGGGCGGCTCCGCCCCGCCGCGCCGCCCCGCCCGACCTCCCGCCGGCCACGGCCTGTCCGCGCCCGGCGCGCCCGCACAGGGGGCGGGGCGGGGGGGGGCCCGCGTCTCCGCAGCCCGGCCCCCGCACCGTCTCCCGCCCGCCCCTTCCCCGCGCCTGCCGCCGCGGCTCGCAGCCCCGCCGTGGGTGCTAGGGGAGAGCCGAGCAGGTTCGGGCACCCCGCGGCGGAGACAAAGCCCGGCTCAGAGTTTGGAAGTGCCGTGCTCACTCAGCCCTCTGAGGTCAACTGCCTTTTCACCTTCGCTGCTTGTGAAAGAGAATGATGTTAAAAGGTGCTTTCGAATGATCTCATTTGATGCGATGTAGCAGCCAGGGCATTTGGCCCTATTTCACAGATGAAGTAACTGAGCCGGCCTGAGTTAGAAGACTTGCCGGAGGCCACACAGCTGGTCAGTGATGTAACATTACCACTGCCCGGGCTCCCCGTGCTAGAGAACTTCATACTGGAACTTTTCTAATGCTAAGGAGATCATCAAACGGTGTTAGAATCCGACTTCAAAACTTGCCTAGAAACCTTTCCTCCAGGCTGGAGTTCGCTGTAGGTTCTGACCGTCCCAACAGGTCAGACCTCAAGTCTGGCATGGGCTAAGAGCTAAGTGCATGGAAAGACCCCCCCGGGTTGAGGACAAAACCCTGAGTTCCCAGCTTGCTACCAGCTTTGTAACTGGGCTCCTTGCCATCCTGGCCTGAGTGCATTCTCCACGCCAGACGTCCCCCGCTGTCCCGAGTCTCCACTCCACTCAAGTAAAGCTGAAGTCCTTAAAATGCTTATAGGGCCACCCACAGAATGGCCCAACTCCCTCTCTGACCTCATATCCTCCTGCTGCCCCCCACCCCACACTGGCCTGGCTCCTGCATCAGGGCCTCCCCGCAGGGCCTCTGTCTGGAATGCTCCTCTCCCAGCCATCCATGGCTTTCTCTTTGTTCAGATGTCATCATACCAGTGAGACCATTTCTGAGCACTCTATTTAAAACCTTCTCTCTCGACTGCCCTCTCACCTTCCCTACATTATTTTTCTCCACTGTATTTATCACCATGTGACATACTTAATATTTTACTTATTGTTTGTCCCATCCCCACCCCTAAGCGTCAGTTCCATGAGGGTAGAAGTATTTCACTGTTTTGATGTATCCCGGGGCCTAGAATAGTGCCTGGCACATTAGTATCTAACAAATGCAGTACATTGGCCACCCTTAATATGCACATACCCTCTCTGGGGTCTAGCTTCTTCATAGATTTCTTGGCACTCATTCATACTGGCACCCGGGCCCTAGCACGGTGCTTGACACAGAGCACAAGCTCAGTGCATTTGTTAAAAGCAGAGCTCTGAGGGGCGCCTGGGTGGCTCAGATGGTTAAGCGTCTGCCTTCAGCTCAGGTCATGATCCCAGGGTCCTGGGATCGAGCCCCACATCGGGCTCCCTTCTCCCTCTTCCTCTGCCTCTCCCCACTGCTCCTGCTCTCTCTCTCTCATTCTGTCGCAAATGAATTAAAAAAAAAAAACAGAACTCTGTCTCCTTGTGTTCCTGGCATACCTACCGAGAAGTCCTCTGCACAGACGTACACATAAACGGATCACCTTGGGGCGCCTGGGTGGCTCAGTCGGTTAAGCGACTGCCTTCGGCTCAGGTCATGATCCTGGAGTCCCGGGATCGAGTGCCGCGTCGGGCTCCCCGCTCAGCGGGGAGTCTGCTTCTCCCTCTGACCCTCCCCTCTCTCATGCTCTCTTTCTCATTCTCTCTCTCAAATAAATAAATACAATCTTTAAAAAAATAAAAATAAAAAAAAAACGGATCACCTTACTTGTCCAATTGTGTCACAGCGCAAATGTGTATGTCTGGGAAGGGTTTGCTTGTTTATAGAAATCAAAGTGGCTTTATGTTATCTACACATCCCTCTCACTCCCTTGCATCCTGACATTCTTTCTTGAATCTGAGAAAAAGGAATGGGGGTACAGCCAGGAACCAGCCACCTGCTTCATCAAAGCCAAAGATACACCCTCTTTGATTAGATTCTGTTGATTAGAGAACATGTTAGTGTTTCGAGTCCCTGCAGAATTTGGGGGAATTGCTAAATTCTGCGTCTGCCCTTCGATGTGCAGCAGTTTTGAATATTTTGTGCCCTAGGAGGAAAAAAAGGTTGAAAGCCACCACTTCTGTGCCCCCCAAGGCTGGGGCTGCCTCTCATCATCCCTAGGTGTCCTGCTAGCACGAACCTGATACTTCATAGGTGCCAATCAGTGCTTATTCTATATAATATTCTTTCCAAATATAGGAACTTCTGTTCCACAGAACTAGTACTTCTGTGAGGACTTGGGAGTCCTCAAGTTGCTGCATTTAGCTGTTAAATGTTCTCAGTTGTAGTCTGGCTTTCCATAGCAAGAGCTATAAAACAGTCAACACTTTGACCTGGTCATCCCCTTTCTGGGCACTGATTCCAAGGACATAATTTAAAAGAAGAAAAAAGCTACATGTACAAAGATATTTATAGCCACATTATTTATAATGACAAAAAATTGGAATCGAGCAATAACAGAAAAGTGGCTAAATATGGTATGGCCATGAGGGAATAGTATACAGCATGAAGATGAGAACAGTGAAGACTAGGAGCAGTCAGGGAAATGTACTTTCAAAACAGGTAAAAAAGAGTTTACAAAATTACTTGTAAACCCAATAGCATGAGGTATAAACAAAATTATTGGTAAATGTTATATTAAAAAATAAAAAACTCATCTACCTGTTGTTAAAAATTAGGAGAAAATACAAAAACTAACTTTGTATTGGGGGATGGAACTGGGGAAATATTTAAAAGATCATTTCCTCTAATGATGATGTAAAGTTTTCAAAATAAAAATCAAGGTCCTGAGATGGAGACTAAATGCTAGTCTTTGTGTGGGGGCTAGGGACCTCATCTTCTAAATTTTTGATCTCTCTTCCTGTCCCCCAGAAGGAGCTCTGAGCTGGGCACACAGCTTGTACTCAGAAAATAACACCCACCCACCCACCCCCCGCCCAGGGACTGACAGCTCTTACCCCAAATGCAAGCAACCTTGTCTTATCTTAAATACTATTACTTATTTATCTATACACTCCAGTTCCCTCAGACTCTTGACTCCTGCCCAGTCCTAGGTGAATGGCCTTAAGCAATCTCTCTGAAATTCAGTTGCCTTGTTATTATTATTATTATTGTGCATTCCATAAAAGTTTGTGGACTTAAACAGTCTCCATCAAATATCTGGGGAGCGGCGGAGGGGGACTGGACTGCAGGAGAATTCAGGAGAAATGGAATCAAGGAGGTTAGAAAAAAGTGGTCCAGGATATCAGGGGGGGGAGTGGGCCTTCTCAGCTCTCCATTTCACAATGTGGACAGGGTAGAAGGCAACTGCTGGTGGGTTCCCCCAGCCTGGCTTCTGTGGACCTAGCAACCCCCACCCAGAGTGCCACCTCTAGGACCCTCCAGAGCCATTATGTAGAGACTCTGCTTCCTGGAAAAACAGCTCCCTTTCTTAATGGCTGGGAGTCCAGGACTGTGCTAGACTTGACATAAGGTCTTATTTAATCTCCAGGACAAGTTTTGTACTTGGCCAGGGGACTGCAGGGCTCCCATTCCTGGAGATCACCGTTGGGACCCCTCCCCTGGGCTGAGCGTTTCCTGCCGGACAGAGAGGCGAGGGGGTGACCTCCAGACTACGCCTACGCGGGGATCCGAGGCTGGCTCTGTCCTGGGGCGAGAGAGCCAAAGCTCTGATGTCGCCCCTGCCGGGCGCGCGGGCACACAGCGGCTCCCAAGTCCCCAAACAGGGGTGCAACGGCCTCGGGGCGCCCTAGCCAAACACATCTGAGCGACTTGCTTCTCTTTTCTTTAAAAAGAACCGAAACCCATGCTCACGGGCTTGAAAAACAAAGGCATCTGTCCCTGCCCAGTCCTATCCCACCAGTCTAGTCCCTTTTAATCCCCAGCCCCGCTCCGAGGGTCAGCGGGTCCTTTTCTAGGATCCCACGCAGGGCTCGTCCCCGCGGAGCTCCAGGACTGCCTGTGGCGGAACCGGCCGGGGGGAGGTGGCCTCCGCTGTGCCAGGGACCGGCGGACAGTGAAAGGGCTCCTAATTCTCGCATTTCTCCCACTTCCTGCTCCAGCCCCGAGGGAAACCCTGAAGTGGCCGCTTGGGATTGGGCGCCTCCCGGATTCCACCCTGCACCGAGCATGCTCCGCGGCGCCTCGGGCCAGGAGACACCTAAGCAATGAACCTGGCGGCAGCCTCCTGCGGGCTGGTTGGGGTGTGGACAGGTGAGCGGAGCTGGCGGTCCAGGTTGGCCCTGCGCGGAGCCGACAAGCAGCTCTTTTGTCTACCTGCCTCCTGGCTCCCTGGACAGGTGGCGCAAAAGTTATCAAAGGCAGAGAGATGCCTGGACCACTACCATTTCTCAAGCATCCCTGCATATTAAAAGAAGAAGAAATTCCAAAACTGGATCACAGATAGGGGATTCATATTAACTGTTTACGTTGAAGAAGTTAAGACAAAAAGACAATGTCATATAATAGTGTTCACAAGATAATTAATGGATTAATAAACAATGTAATTTATCTGCTAATGGGAGAATTTAAAGTTGTGTGATGAACATATTTCGTTGCTGTTATTGTATTTCTGTGGCTTTCCATGTAACCTCATCTAGAGAAACATCAAAAGTCTAAATTTGAGTCTTTAGCTCCCCTGGAACCACCCCTCGGTCCCCTCCCCCATGGAGGAATGGTGGCTTGGGGTCAGAGTTACCCAAGGGACCCTAGCCCAGTACCCAAACAATAAACACTGTCCTCATTACTAAACAGTGACTGTGAGTCAGAGTGTGTGCTAGAACTTGACAAACATAGTTGCATTTCATCAGGACAAGAGCCCAGTGGAATGTCACGATGCCTTTCTTACAGGAAGAAGCAGAGGCACTGAGCGACTGCCTGGATTCCCTACATGGAAGGACTTGGTCCAGCTCCTGGGAGGTGGACAGCCTTAGGCTTCCAGCCCCTTCAAGGACTGCCTCCACTGCAGAGAAGCCTTGCCCAAGGGCATGCCCAGCCCCAGGCTGCCTGTGTCATTTTGAAGGGACAAGTCTGATGGATCATTCTGGCCCCAGAGCTCCCTGTGGAATAGGTCTAGCCTGTCAGGTCTGCGTGGCAACTCTTAACTTCCTCTCCTCAATCCAGTTTCGCCCCCACTCCCTTGCACAGACACTGAGCCCAAGGGCCCTTCTTAAGAAACATCCTGCATGCTACATTCTGTCCCTGGGACCAGGGAATCCAGCCTGCAATAGGCCCAGAGAGGTTACGAGACTTGCCTAAAATCACTCAGTAACCAAGTTAACAGTGGGCTGGGAAAGCAGAGGAGGAGCGGTAGGGTCTGCAGAGCTTTGTAATAGAAGAGGGAGTGGCAGGAGGTTATTCAGAGGTTCGTAGGATCCAAGGAAGACCCCTCAGACTCAGAATTTATGGAGTCCCCAAGGGCCAGATCTTCCTGCTTCATGGCAAGGACACCCATAGCCCAAGCGCCAGCAACTCAACTAGACTAGATCCTTTGGGAATGGCTCTTTGGACTTCCTCCTTGGAGGAAGTGGAATCTGCAACAAGCTTTAAAAGCAGGAGCACATATAGAAGCAGAGAGGCCATACCAAGTGGCCAAAACAGGACGAGGTAGTAGGAAGGGCGGGAGATGGTCTGCTAGAGTGACATTACTGGATGACAGGCAGGCTGGAAAATTCTGTGGGGAGGGCTCTGAATGCCAGTGATCTGATGTGGTGTGCAATGGGGACAGGCAAAGGCATTTCCTTAGCCTCATCTCATTCCAACCATTCTCTCTCTCTCTCTTTCTGTGTGTGTGTATGTGTGTGCGCGATATCCTCCCCCAAATCCATTTCCTCTTGGGGCTGGCCCATGCTGCTGGCCTGGTCTGCAGTGGCTGATACTGAAACCAACTATTTATAGCATTTGAGGACAGACAGAGTGATAGGGCCAGTTTCCATGACGCCAGGGCTCCTAGATGGTGGCTTCCTCCCTGCTGAGTCCCCACCGCCCCCTCTGTGTCCATCTCCTCTTCTATAACCTCTGACTCTCTACTTCTATGTGCTCATTCCTTGGGCAGCATCAGGGGTGGTGCTGCTTGAGAACAGAGCAGGAGGCCAGCAGGGGATGATAATGCCACCCCACCGTCCCCCTACTCCCTGTGTTAGACCACATTCCAGGCTGAGGAGAGGTCCCAGCCGTCACCACTGGGTGATGTGACCCTGGGGTCTTTTACTCCCAAGCCTGGCCACCTAGCCTCTGCCTTCACCTCCCACTGGCTGACCGCCTGAGGTTATAAATCCCAGTGCGCATGGGGAGCAGATATAACCTACAGAGTTCTGGAGGTAAAAGTGTTCAGAAAAAAATTGAGGTGAGAAAATGAAAATAACTGCTGTCCTAGCCAGAGGTTTAGCTCCTGTTTTGGGTCCTGGAAGCAAAACGAAAAGAGAGTTCTGCCATGTGTCAGCTGTAACGATTTGGCAAGTCATGTAGCCTATTGTTTCTTTCTTCTCCTTCAGCCAACAACTATTTATCGAACACTTCCCATTTGCTGTGTACTGTTCTATGTGCTAGAAAATCAATAGCAAACCAAACAGCCACAGATTGTCTCCCTTGGGAAGCTTACATTTTAGTGTAATGGACAAACAAAATAAGTAAAACTATATGGTATGTTTTGTATATGTATGTTTATGTAGGTGTGCACGTGTTTAAATAAGTATTTGTATGTGTACGTGTATTTGCATGCATGTTTTCCGGCCGAAAGGGCCCACAAGTGAAGATACTCTAGAGCGGTGAGTACACCCAGCATCCTGATGTTGGTTTCTAAATACCATAAAAGGAATACAGGATTCTCAAAGAAGTTCTAGAGCTGCAGCAGGGTAGCTACCAGATTAGCCTGGGATAGCTTGTTATGCAGAAAGTAAGAAAGGGCTTGAGAAAGTGGGGGGCACAGAAGCCTGTGAAAGGGGCTCTCCCTGGCCAAGTCTGAGACAATTCATTACAATGATAAGGAATTCTCGCCTATTGGGAAAAATATGAATCTAAAAGCCCACACAGTAGATAGATGGATAGCTAGAGAGATTAGACAGACAAAGGCAGGAAGAAAGGAAGGAAGGGGAAGGCAAGGTTCTTACTTAACAGTAGAATTTTAAGTCCCAACTAGTAAATGTAGAGGGAGTACCAGAGTTTGAAAACCACCATTTTGCAGCTATCGTAGTAAAGACTATGTTTGGGCACAAGTCATTGTTGAAGGCAAAATCGAGAGTGAGAATGTGATGAGAAGCAGGATGTTTTATAGGTGTTTTTTGTTAAGATGTATTTATTCATTTGAGAGAGAAAGAGAAAACATTGGAGGGGAGAGAGGGGCAGAGGGAGAGGGAAGGAGAGAGAATCGCAAGCAGATTCCACACTGAGCATGGAGCCCAACATGGGGCTTGATCCCATGACCCTGAGATCATGACCTGAGCCAAAACCAAGAGTCAGACGTTTAATGGACTGAGCCACCCAGATGGCCCTGCATAGCCTTTAAGGATCTTCCCACAGATTGCTTATTAGATGCAAAGGGAAAAATAACAATACATGGTAAAATCTAACACCACCTTGCCAGAAGGTCAAAATTAACATCACTGGTGACGGGCAAAAGTACACCATGTGTGGCTCAGACACGGAATCCTGAGAAGGACACGGTATTGCTTATGTAACATGCCGGCCAGGAATGCGTAACCTGACTCTAATCACGAGGAAACATCAGACCACCCCTTTTGAAATCTAACAGGATGGGAGAGGGACTATATTCTTCAAAAATGGTAATGTCATGGGCGCCTGGGTGGCTCAGTCAGTTAGGCGACTGCCTTCGGCTCAGGTCATGATCCTGGAGTCCCGGGATCGAGTCCCGCATCGGGCTCCCTGCTCAGCAGGGAGTCTCCCTCTCTCTCTGACCCTCCCCCCTCTCATGTGCTCTTTCTCTCTCTCAAATAAATAAATAAAATCTTAAAAAAAATGGTAACGTCATAAAAGACAAAGTTTGTAGAAATATTCCAGATTAAAGGAGAATAAAGAGTCAGACCATCTAAATGCAATGAATGCAATGTATCTGGGAGGACATTTGACCCTGCACTGAGGGGAAAAATTGACGGAGTGGGAGTTTCAAGTATTGTATCAGCGTTCAGTTCAGGGGTGGAGAACTAGCTCATGGTTGTGTAAGAGAATATCCCTATCTTTAGGAAATGCACACTGAAGCACTTAGGGGTAAAGGGCCACATGTATGCAACTTATTCTCAAAAGGCTCAGGAAAAAGTTGTGTGTGTGTGAGTGTGTGCTTGTGTGGAGGGGGGAGGAAGGGAGGGTCAAATGGGATAAAATATTAACAATAGGTAAATCAAGGTAAAGGATGTATGGGGGTTCTTTGTATTGTCCTTATTCTTGGAACTTTTCCGTGATCTTAAACTGATCTCCAAATAAAATGTTTTCTTTTCTTTTTTTTTTTTTAAAGATTTTATTTATTTATTTAAGAGAGAGAATGAGAGAGAGCACATGAGAAGGGGGAGGGTCAGAGGGAGAAGCAGGCTCCCTGCTGAGCAGGGAGCCCGATGCGGGACTCGATCCCGGGACTCCAGGATCATGACCTGAGCCGAAGGCAGTCGCTTAACCAACTGAGCCACCCAGGCGCCCATAAAATGTTTTCTTTAGAAGGAAATCATATAGAAAGACACATGGTGTTACACTCTGTGGGGAAAAGTAAATATGTGTTGCAAATGGGAATAATAAAAGTGACGAGGGAGGACTTCTCCAGGAAAGTGGTCTTGAGCCAAGACCTGAACAGGTGAGTGAGTATGTAGCTATCTGGGGGAAGCGCATTCCAGGCGGAGGAACTAGCATGAAGAGGGGAACCAGTCTGGCACCTTCCTCAGCAAGGTGGCGGGAGGGGGGACTGGAGCAGAGTGCATGCAGGGGTAGAGGTGAGGTCAGACAAACCCGGGCACCTAGCTGGGCGGCGCCTCCTGCGTGGGTCTGCGAACCGCCGGTCTGAGGCTTTGTGCGGTGGATTCACATGCTCTGCCTTTTGTTTCCAACACTCTGTTTGCTGTGTTGAAACAAATGGAAGAGGAGGCAAGAGCCACAGGAGGGGAGCAGTAAGTGGGCTGTTGTAATAATCCAGGCGACAGGTGATTATCGGCGGGGACCCAGGGTGGGACAGAGGAGTCTGTGAGCGGCGCCGGGATTCTGGCTATATTTTAAAGCATTTGCCGCTGGGTGGGAAGCGCAGTACAGGAGAGGGGAGTCAAGGATGACTCCTGTGTTCTGGCCTGAACAGCAACTCCAAGGATGGAATTGCCATTAACTGAAATGGGGAAGCCTGTGGGAGAAGCAGCTTTGGGGGTACACTGAGGAATTGGGTTCTGGACATATGTCAATGTCAGATGCCGGGTAGACAGTTCCGTGGAGTGGGGCAGGCGGGTAGTTGTATGTAGGAGTCTAGGGTACCTGGGAGAAACCCAGGCAAGGGCCGGGCACATGGGGGGTGTTTAGACCCAGGAGTGGATGAGGGCACCGGGGAGTGGGACAAGAAGCAGGGGGCCAGGGGTTGGGGCAGGGAGATGAGGACGAGCTGCCGAAACAGACCCCGAAGGAGCCAGTGGTGAGGTGGGACCAGGACTGATAGACAGTGGCTCCTGGGAGCCAAGGGAAGACGGGTTCAAGAAGAAGGAGTATTCAGGTGTGTCAGGAAAGTCCAAGGAGTTGAGGACTGAGAACCGCCCATGGGATTAATGCTGTTAAAGTCATCGAAGGTCCTGACTGAAGAGCTTTGGTAGGATGGGAGCAAAATCCTAATTGGAGTGGATTCAAGAGCCAAACAGAGCAGAAGAGCCAGAGTCAGCAGGTATACACAGCTTTCTGAGGCATTTTGCCATAAGGGAAGGAGAGAAACGGGGTAGTCGCTGGAGGAGGAACAGGATCAGGAGAGGTTTTTCCTTAACTGGAAAGGGGAGACTGGCCCTTTCTTGCAGGGTCATGGAAAGGTTTGCTGTATATAACGGACTTCATCGTTCCTAGGTAAACGGGACGCTACTGTTTCGTAGTCTCTCCCTGGCCTGACCCTGCTCTGGGCTGACCCTCCAATGCCCCCTGGATGAAAGCTCAGCTTCCTCCCTGTCATGTTCCTTTATTCAACAATTCTTGAAAGCTCTAGTCTCTCTTCCTGAGCCCCTCCCCATGTCCTCTGGCCTCTTTCTCCCATAGGTTCCCGGAAGTGCCCCCTAGTTCCACACCACCCACTCTGGCACACCCCCTGCATCATGGCCGCCTGCCTTGATCCCAATGCTCCATGTTAAGGAGCACCACTTTCATTCTTTGGAAACTTCTCAAAAATACTAGAGACCATCATCTATAATTGGACTCCCAAGCTAAGGTGATGAGGGCACCTCTAAACCCACAATCATTTTGTGGGTACGAAGCAAAAGAGGTTTCAGGGAGTGGTATCAGTTGAGGGAGGGTGTAAGAGGATGAGTTCTTAGTGACAAAGAGGTAAAGACAAATCCAAGAGAAGTGCCAAGAAAGAACTGACAGGTCTTGTCAACAGTTGTATGACAATGTACATGTGTTAAAAGCCTTAAATATGGTGTGCCCTTTGATCTTGCCATTCTGCTTCTAGGAATTTGTCTAGAAAAAAAGTAGGCATTTAAGGTACAAGAGCATGTAAAAGGTTCACCATAGAATTGTCCATAATTGCAAAATATTGGAAGCATCCTAAGTGTTAACAATAGAGGGCTGCTAGGTATATCATGGCACATTTATACCATGGAATACCATGTAATCATTAAATAAAGATGTAGAGGTGAATAGGTCTTGTCAGGAAAGGTGTTTATGGTAAGTGAGAAGAGCAGGTTACACACACACACAGACACACACACACACGTGTAGAACACAAAAGAGGTTATAGTTCAGTGGGAATGATTAGGTGAGTTCTGTTTTGCTTCCATAACTTTGTATTGTTTAATTTAAAAAGTAGGATAAAAGTAACATAGAAAAAAAAGGAATAATATTAAAGTTAGGAAAAGAGATAAGATTGCCCAGGCAACAGATTACAGAGAGAAGCTTGGGGAACATCCACACTGAAGGAGTGAATGAAGAAGAAAAGCAGGGAAAGAATTCGAAGAACCAGTGAGGGGAAAGGCAGGAAGACCTGATGGAAGCCAAAGAACAAGTGAGCCACCAGGAATGGCTTGCTTGTGATCCTCACTGCTGGTTAGCGACCCCGGAGTCACTCCGAACTCTCTTCCACCTTGCCCAACGCCCTCTGGCAATTTCTTTACAGCGAGGAGTAGCCATGGGATCAGCTCCAGCCAATGAGATATGGGAAAATGTCTGCGGGGGCTGGGGGGTGCTTTTGGAAAAGACTTTCCTTTCTTAAGGAAAGCATGTACAGAGAAAACCTCTGTCCCGGGTTGCTCCCTGCTTCCTGCCTTCAAATGCAGTTGTGTGAGGATGTGATGCTCGGAGCTGCCACGCTAGCCAGCTTGTAATCATGATAGAAAGGCCAGGGGAGTCAGACTAACCCAGAGCCTGTCTTCTTTTCTGTGAGATAAGGAGACACCTCTGTTACCTAAGCTGTCACATTTGGGGGCCATCTGCTATTAGAGTTGAAGTCATTCTTCATTGATAGATAATATGGAGAGTACAAAGTTCTTGGGGGGCCTCTGAGCTTTGCAGATCTATAACCCTACAGAGGGGAGCCACAGTGCAGGTGACAAAGGATTGGTGTGGTGAGGAAGTACGTACGAGCAGCGAGGCTGGACCACACTTCGGAGAGGCTCGTGAGTGGTAGAAGATAAGATGACATGGAATCAGGGGCGCCTGGGTGGCTCAGTCGTTAAGCGGCTGCCTTCGGCTCAGGTCATGATCCCAGGGTCCTGGGATCGAGCCCCGCATCGGGCTCTCTGCTCGGCGGGAAGCCTGCTTCTCCCTCTCCCACTCCCCCTGCTTGTGTTCACTCTCTCACTGTCTCTGTCAAATAAATAAATAAAATCTTAAAAAAAAAAAAAAGATGCCATGGAATCAGCAGGGGTACCTGAAGGTTCCTTCTGTGCCTTTGCTATCTTGGCTCTGGTAGAAGACTGAGGAAATTGACCTGTTTTTGAACTTCTAATGTTTAAGCATGTAGTAGGTGCTCATCAAATGGTTATCACTGTTAGCATTATACCGTGAGGTCATTCTTGGAGATGTTATAATCTCTAGGTAAAGTTTAGATGTTCCAAGGTATACTGATCTGCAGACTCATCCTGGCTGTCTGTCCTGGCTTGGAGGCAGCGGGGTGTGATCAGTGGATAGGACACTGGCTTTGGAGTCAGACCGAATCCAGTTACTTGCTGGATACCCTTGGGCTGAACTCCTCTGTCTCCGGTGCCTCACCTGTTAGTGGAGATCAGAATGCCTACCTCGTAGGGTTGGTATGAGAAGTAAATGAGAAAATGCATGAAAAATGCTGGTACGGAGTAGACACCAGAGGAACAGGAATGCTCTGTGTTGGGCACTGCAAGTTGCTTTTCAAACATCATGTCCTTTTCCTCCTTCCTAACAGAACCCACCTTGGGCCAGGTGTCTCCCCCTCCCAGGTGAGGAAACCCCAGTTCGGAGAACTGAAGTGGCATTTCTGAGGTCTCACAACTGAAGTACCAGAAGCAGCACTTGAACAGAGGTCTTCTGACTCCCAGCCCATTGTCCTAATAGCCCTACTTTTGGGAAGAATTAGCATATTTATCCAGTATGACAACTAAGTCTTAGAACTTTTTTTTAAAGTTTTTATCTATTTGAGAGAGAGAAAGAGAGAAATCAAGAGAGAGTGAGCAGGGGGAGGGGCAGAGGAAGAGGGAGAAGCAGACTCCCTCTGAGCAGAGAGCCCGATGCGGGGCTCAATCCCAGGATCCGAGTTGACCTGAGTTGAAGGCAGATAGATGCTTAACCAACTGAACCACCCAGGCACCCCAGTCTTAGAACTTCTAAAGCATGGTCTGCTTCTCCCCATGAACAAGGGACAGCAGCCACAATGGCTTTTATGACCTAGTCTTGGAAGTGACATACCATTTCTTTTTTTTTTAAAAGATTTATTTATGTGAGAGAGAGAGAATGAGAGAGAACACATGAGAAGGGATAGGGTCAGAGGGCAAATCAGACTCCCTGCTGAGCAGGGAGCCTGATGTGGGACTCGATCCAGGGACTCCAGGATCATGACCTGAGCCGAAGGCAGTCGCTTAACCAACTGAGCCACCCAGGCGCCCGTGACATACCATTTCTTGTGCCGTATTCTACTGCTTCCACAGACCAGCCCTGACAGAGTGCAGAAGGGCGTGAATACTAGGAGGCAGGGATCACCAAAGGTGTTCTTGGAAGCTGGCTACCACAAGCATCTTAACAATATTAAGACAGTTTTTGGCTTTAAAAATCTGCTGAAAGGGCCTGGGGACTCCAACAGGTCCACGGGCCATCCTTGGAGACCCAGTGACCTCGATGATACAAGCTCGAGTCAATCTATATGACTTATGCTACTGTTTAGACGATGATTCTCAGCTCTACCTCTCTTTTGCAGATTCACGTAGGTTTGTCAGCCTCACTTTTTAAAAAAGGAATCTCTATGCCCAACACGGGGCTTGAACTCATGACCCCGAGATCAAGAGTTGCATGCTCCACCGGCTAAGCCAGCCAAGCGCCCCTGTCAGTCTCACTTTAAAAACCAGTAAGCCAGAGGGGGCCAGAGACTCTTATTAATCTACCCAGTGTTTTCCCTCTGCTGACACCGAGGTGAGTGCTGGAGGAGCAGAGTCGTCCTCCCCCGGGATAGGCATCAGAAACCAGCATCACGTGGTCATTCAGATGGCTCATCATGGGCTTTTTCCATCTGTGAGTTCATCTTAAATTTTCTTGACTATGTTCAGTCTGAACCACCCGCCTGGCTAATCCATTCCACAGATGACTTGTATCAAGTAGTAACTTTTTTCATTTGTCTTAAGGGCCTCCGCTAAGCGTTCCTGAGACAGGTTCAATCTCGACATGCCAAGACTTGGCAAATACACCTATGTACGACTCATGCAAACATTCTTTGTGACTTTTGAGACACTAATCCTTTTTCCTTCAGAAGAGTCCTAGTATTTTTAGCATATGATACAGTTGTGCCGTGTCCTCGTGGTCACATCAAACCCCTTGTCTGGGTGGCCATCCCGTGCTCTCCACCATGTTCTTCTCAAGACTTTGGCCTGCAGAGCTTCAGCACATAGCCTACATTCAGCTCACTGACATTTGTATTGATAGGGCAAGAGTATTCCATTTTCCAAAGCTTGTCACAGTAACGCTCAGAGTCTGGCTTGCACAGTGGACCATTGAGTTACTGATCCAGCTGCCTTCTTCCTTCTTCTAGCAGCACACCCCTCCCCTGGCCTTCTCCTCTTCCCCCAGTCCACATGGTGCTGGTGAGGCTGTCACTCATACTATACTCGCTTCGGCCAGTGATTAGTCAAAGGAAGGATAACTACCCAAGTTGGACCTGGCAGGGTCTGGAACTGTTTTCAGGGAAGCACAACAGGAAGGCCCTTTTCCCTAGAAAAGGGTGTCGGAGGCCTGTAAGAATGAGCCCAGGGCTGCCTACTGCCGCACTCAGTAGGTGACAATGTAGCCAAACAAGCCAACGGCGCCAAGAATAAGACAAGTACGAGAGTCTGGGGCGCCTGGGTGGCTCAGCTGGTTAAGCAACTGCCTTCGGCTCAGGTCACGATCCTGGAGTCCCGGGATCGAGTCCCGCATCGGGCTCCCTGCTCGGCAGGGAGTCTGCTTCTCCCTCTCTCCCATTCTCTCTCTCAGATAAATAAATAAATAAATAATCTTAAAAAAAAAAAAAAAAAAAGACAAGTACGAGAGTCTGAGAATCTGGATTCGCTCCTGCCCGAGGCGGGTTCCAACTCCCTTCTTTCCAGCGATTTGACCCAAGAATGGCCCGTAGTGTTAGGTTTCTACCACGTATCATCAACGGGAGCCCCCATACAACTGACTCTTTCTGCCAAATTACATTGTAAGGGATCTACTCCCCGAAGGAGCATGTGTTAAGAGAAAGTAACAGATGGCTGGGAATGCAAGTAAAGATCTAGAAAGAGGGCTGGCCAGTGAAAAGGCAGATGAACCAAGGAACAGCATTCCATGGAAGCAGATAACTGGGTGGTGGGGAAACAGACACTCCCATACTTGGCGGGAGTATAAACTGGTGTGATGTATTTTGGAAGGCAATTTGGCAGTATCTCAAGATTTGAAATGTTCTTGCTCTTTAAGCCAATAAATTGTATTCAATGCAGCATTGTTTATTGTGGGGGAAAAAACTGGCAATATTTGCATCATCAATAGGGGATTGGTTAAGTAAATGATGGAAACATGTCCAAGCTCTATTGTTAAGGGAGGAAAAAGTGTATAAGACCATGCAAAGCTTTTGTTTATAGACCATATGTACTGTACAAAGAAAGCTCAGAGGACCATAGAGCGGATGGTCAGCAGCAGTAATCTCTGTGGGGAGGTGACTGTAATTACAGAAAATTCTCACCTGCTGTTTGTATGAGCTCAGAGTAATTTGAGATTAATTGCTGTTCTATTTCTGCTGCTGTAAGAAAGGACTGATAACGCATCCCTTCCTTCATTGTTAGTATTTTGAGTTCTAAGATCTCTGGCCCCAGGGGTTCATTAATGTACGCATTTACTTGATCAAGTGACTGAGTGCCGACTATGTTAGGCACTCTTCTTGGTGCTGGGCATATAAAAGCCAAATGGAATAATTATCCTCATGGATTTTACAGGATTGTGAAACACATATCAGATGCTGATGAGTTATAAAGCACAGAGGATGAGAAGGGGGAGAGGATGCTGGGTGGAAAGAGTAGGGTCTTGTTATATATAAAGTGGTCAGAGAAAGCCTCGTTGAGAAGGCAACCTAAAGATGTAAAGAGAGGGGAGAAGAAGGCCATGCAGCTCCAGCAGAAAGGGTCTTCCGGGCCCAGAAGACAGAATGGAAGATCCTGAACTTGCAGTGTGCTTGACGAGTCTGAGGCCATAAGGAACAAGGAGAAACGAAGCCAAGGTAAGGGAGTGGGGTGGGACAGTGTATCAATGGACCTGAGGCCATGGTACCACTCAGTGATGTGAGAAGCCGCGAGAGGGTTTTGGATAGACTTTAAAATGCTCACTCTGGTTGTTCCGTTAAGACCGGAGTAGAGGCAGCAAGGGTGGAAGCAGGAAGGTGAGTTAGAAAGCAAGCACAAGGATCCAGAGAGAAAATGGCTTTCTCCAGAGAGAAAAGGTTGGGTTCTAAATGTACTCTGAAAGTACAGCTGATGGATTTGTTGGAAGGGATGAACAGCCTGAAAGTAGTGCCTGTGACCCCGGGCTCAGTCCTGAGGCTGTCAGACCCCCTGGAAGGCAACCCTTCTCCCATGACTGTTTGAGGCCTACGTCTACCGAGAGGGATGTCACTGAGTCACCCCCAAGAGGTGGCAGTGCTGAGTTGACAGAGGTGGAGAAGGACAGAACCAGGGGAAGGTGGAGGTTTGATTTGTGCACAGCAGGCCCTGCCCCCCAGAGATGGGTGTGGTCCTAGTCATGGGATGCCAGGGAAGGCTGGATGCCTATGACACCATCTTGACACACTTGGTGTGAAAGGGGACAGACTGCATTTTCACCCATCACAGCAAGAGAAGGCTCATAGCCGATTTAACTCGATTTAGGAAAACCAAATGCTGTATCATTTCCCGTACCCATGTCTTGCAGAGCAAATCAAGACCCGTTGCACATATTTTATAATGTTTCACTTGTGCTTTTAAAGACACATCATTATTTTTGCAATCAGAATAGAAAGCGTGGTGAGATGGCCAACAGTAGTCCATTCAGAGAAGGTCACAGAGTTAGCTTATTGAGAAAGGAGTAAGGTAAGAAGTGAGGCCTTCCAGGAGCAAAGTGAGACGGTATGTGATTAAGAAGGGAAAGGAGAGGATGCGATATCGAAGCAGTGAATATAAGCCTCCCCTGAGAAACTTGGCGAAGGAAGGAAAGAAACAATGAATGGTAAGAACAAACATATGCCACGCAATTCTGAATAAAGTTTATTAAATAATATGTACAGCAAATGTAGTAACTCAACACATCCATTTATCAAATCAATTCACCGCAATAAAGAAAAATAAATGAACAGAACAATCTGTGTCGGCATAGTACATGCTCTCCAGGTGTAATTAAAATGGCAACACTTTAAATTAATTGGTTATATATATAATGTCAGTTATTTTTCTTTCAGAATATAATCTTCTCTGTAGTAACCTATTCTAGCAAAAGAACTTAATACCTACTGTAGATAAATAGGACTGCAAAAAAAAAATCAAAAACAAAATTAAAAAAACCTATATAACTGAGATAACAATTACCTTCTCTCCCAGAAAGAATGATTATTTGAAATTTTAACACTTTACAATGGCTATTTTTGTGCTAAAAATCTGCAGGTGAGTTATTTGGAATTCCTTCATTTAAATAAAAATGCAAAAAACTTCATGACTTCCTCATTTTACCCCCCTTCAGTTCAAATTTTTAAAATTATTTTTCTATACAAAGTAGGTACATGGGCTATACAAAGTTAAATATACATATTTACAGTCCTACTTCTTACGCATATGATTTTTTTTCTTTTACTGATCCGAGAGAGACTGCAAAAGATTAGTTGGGGGCTTGCCTTTACCCAGAAGCATGGCGAGTATATCAAAATGTGTTGCAAGGCATGGTGCCAGTTAGTTGCACTTGCTATTAATAAACTTGTATAAATATTTCAGCATAAAAATAGGTATTTTATATTACTAAGTGTCTGAGGACAAAAGAGCAATTGGAAACCTTTGTTCCTTGTCTTGTCATACATAGGAAGCCGAAGTTCGATGCAAATTTTGCAAATTTTAACATGATTTTGTTAAAGACGGGCAAATCGGTGAGGCATACCTGGGTTTCTGGGGATCTACAAATGCGTGAGGCTGGCATCATATGCAAATGAGGCTTTACAGATTGGTTTTATTTTCTAGCTGTATTTAAAGGGGTGTTCAAAATTACCTACTTAATCAAGAAGCACCCCTCAAAAAAAACTATTAAGAGTAAGATCGTTATTAATTGTCTGCATCTAAGACAGACCAGGAAACATGTCGGCCAATACAGGAGTTACATTCCAAAAGCGAGTGAAGTGCTGTCGTGCAAAACGCACGTGCATATGCACTTGAACCATATGCCCTCGGAGAGAGACAAACGGCACCCTCGGATGGTGAAGTGGACCTTCCACAGCAAGGAGTCTGATTCAAAGACTATCGGGAAGGCTCCTTCTACCCAAGAAGCTCCTCCTCCTCCTCCACCACCGGCACCCCGTACCCCCACCGTTAGTTCCACAGCCTCACTCCTTGGGGTTGAGGCTCTGCTCTGTCCTAGTTAAAAACAAATGTCTCTGGGAAGAAGCTAACACATTCTTCTTATCAGTCATTTGCACTCTAGTGTGAAGGAGTAAGCAGCAGTTTCCTTCCTGAGACCGGGACTTGAAAGAAGGACAGGGAGAGAATGAGGCTGTCTGATGGGGAAAGCGGGGGGTGCACAGCTGATGGGTGGCAGGTGGGTGGTAGAGACAGAGGGCGAGGCAGAGGCACTGAAGACAAACTCCGCCTACTTGTAAAGACTCCAGACTTCGGGACAATGGTCCGCCGGCAATTCTGAGCTACATGCAGAGCGCCAGGGTTCCTGTATACTCCTTACCTACCTAGAATCGCTGCTTCTATTTGTGACCTGGGATGTGTACTTGTGGGGAGGATGAGAGTTTGAAGACTCTGGAAACAGTTCCAAGAACTTCCAGCCATAAACTACCCTCGGACAAAGGTTCTTCTAGCAGCCTCATTGTTCAAGAGTGAGCGAATGGAGAGAGAAATACGACAATGCTTTCTAGAGTCTCTCCAGGGAAAGATCACCTCCATCTCTCTCATACCCTTCTTAGCACATATCACATAGCACTGGACCCAATATTCCTGTGTGTCTGCCCCTCCCGTCACCTCTGAGTTCCCGGCAGGCAGGTGGGCCAGTCCCTATTTCTTCAAGGGGTCTACCAGAGGGGCTGATGAACATCCTCAAATTGGATGGAGCTGTGACCGAGCACCCCAGGCGTCATAGGGGCCTCCCTCCTCACACGTGGCCCCACAGAGGGCAGGCCTCCCGCTGCCTCGCATGTGGGGCTGCTGCCTGTGTGCCTTCTGCTCTGAAGCGAGGCCTCACCAGGGTGCGTCGGGATTCAGGACCCTGGGCCACCACCTTGTGGGTGGTCCCTGAACTACTTCGGGGAGTAAAAATGAGGACGCGGTGGGCCTACGGTGTGGAGCACGTCCTGCTCACCGGTCGCCCCGGCATCCAGTGTGCATCAGTGTCTATTAAATGATTCACTGAACGCCATCCTTGGTTCTCTGTGAGAACAGGCCTCACGACCTCACACTGCCCTGGCCAGAAACAATCCAGAAAAGAAAGCTTAGCACTGGCATTCTGGTAAATGAAATTGTGCCGAAGGTGACCACTTACAAAAGTCAGTGATATGGGAAAGGACCACACTGCAAGTGACCTTGACAGCTACAGAACTTCTTCACTTCAACACTTGGAAACACAAATTTAACTACCTGACCTGGGCATCCCACGCCCACAGGCAAACCTCATGTGCTTTTCTGTCTGAACACCAGGGGCGTGGAGGGCAATGCGGCACGCAGGCTGACTGCACAGGGCAGCTCCATTCTGCTTCCATTTCTCCACGTACCCCAGGAGTGAGGCACATGGTCTTGGATAGCCTGGGGGGCCCCCGCCACTGTCCAGGGATGGCCTCGGCATCCCAGGCAGATCTCCAGCAATGTTGGGAAAACGGTGGGCTCTGGGAGGCGGAGCCTTTGGAGAATGGCTGGGGATCTGCCTGGTGCTCTGAGGGCTGCTTCTGGCTAAATGACCGCTTTGAGCCAGAGCTGGTCAAGGCCTGGGCAGCAGGAGACATTTCTGACCTCACTGATCCTGGACTGTGTTACAGGTCAGATTACCCAAGAAGGGGAAAGGCTGGGAAGGCTTGGAGTGGCTCCCAGAAGCAGCTAAGTAAATACAGATTTGCCTCATTCCTTTTTCCTCAGTTCGGCTTGCCTGATACACAGCAAGCGTAGACAGGCTCAGGCTTTAGACACAACACTTCTCTGTCCCTCTGTTTTGCTTCTTACTTTATCCACTGCATTAGTTTTCCTACTGACTCAATGTTTAAATAAAGAGTCCAGTTCATGAATTACGCTTCATCCTCCAATAAAAATAATCTCTGGTTTTCAATCTTCTTATAGATACAAAGGCTTTACATAGTTGCCTGGAAAAGTACCAAATTGCCTTGTCCTTCTTGAAGTACCTATAAAAAACAAACAAACAAACAAACAAAACACAAGCAAAATCAGAAGACTCACCCATGTGAGTTCAGAGAGAGCCCTTTGTTTTTTTGTTTTGTTTTTTAATTTATTTGAGAGAGAGAGAGTGCGCGTGCGAGCAGGGGGAGGGGCAGAGGGAGAGAGAATTCCAAGCAGACTCCCCACTGAGCACAGAGCCCAAATTGGGGCTCGATCCCACAACCCTGAGACCATGACCTGAGCCGAAAGCAAGAGTTGGAAGCTCGACTGACTGAGCCACCCAGGCGCCCCTGGATAACAACCCTGTGGCATGAAGGACAGCATATGGTTTCCAAAGCACTTTTCCCTGCCTTATCTCATTTAGGCTACAAAATAATGCTGGGTGCTAAGCCAGGCAGGCATTCTCAATACTCCCCCCTTTTTCAGATGAGGAGCTCGAAGCTCACAGAGCTTAAGTCCCACAGTTTAGCAAGCATCAGAAGCAGGCTCTGAACCCAGGACTTCTGACTCCCAGCCCACTGCTCTTTCCAATACTTCTCCTTTTTGGAAAAAATGAGCCCATTTATTCAACACAAGATACCAGGAATTTAGAATTTCTAAACTGTAGGATTTCTAGAAGTCCACTGGATAGGACCACACATCAAAAGGAAATTCCTCCCAGAAGCTTGTGCCTAAGCCCCACGCTGACTCTGTCTCTGCTGCCAACCTTTTCAGGGTTCCCACCGAGCCAGAAACACTGAGCTACCTGGGCACAAAGGCCTTCCTGTGCCGCTCTACATCCCGAACTGCCGGATCCCTAACCTAGCTCCTTCCCTCGGGACTGACTCTCTAAAGCTGCGGGTGGGGGTGCTCTAAAGTTGTCTAGATGCCCCCTCTTTAGATCCAGACCATGTCATTATTCCCCAATCACTGGCAGATAGCACAATTTGACAACCGCATCTTTTTCCCAGTTGGCTTGGATACGGCTCCAGGACCCCGGTGGACATAGCATTTCAAGCTGCCACCACCAGCGGGCTGGAGCTGCTGCCCGAAGCGAAAAGAAAGCATCAAAGCTAAAGACATCTAAAACAACTAACTGAACCCCCTAGGGAGGACCGCAGGGGAGGCTGCAGAGAACGGAGACGATGATAAGGGTGAGAGATGTGCTCCTATAGCTGGCTTTCACCTTTCCTTATGGACGAGAAAAATGAGCTCCACTGGGTTACTTGATTCTCCTCTGAGCGCTAGGCTACGTTTTGAAGCATTTGAGGGATTGAGGAATACTTCCTTTGCCTAGCTGCCAGGCGTGCCCCCATTAGAGAAATGGTGCCCCTCACCCTACCCCATGTTCTCGTTAAAAAATGTAAATAGGGGCGCCTGGGTGGCTCAGTCGGTTAAGCGTCTGCCTTCAGCTCAGGTCATGATCCCAGGGTCCTGGGATCGAGTCCCGCATCGGGCTCCCTGCTCCGCGGGGAGCCTGCTTCTCCCTCTGCCTCTGTCTCTCTCTCTGTCTCTCATGAATAAATAAATAAATAATCTTAAAAAAAAATGTAAATAGTCCTGGAGGAGTTTAACAGCGAATCTGTAACACAGCTGCGCTCTCTAATACGACAGCCACGAAACGTGGCTAGTCTGAATTGAGCTACACTGTACCTATAAAATATACATCAGAATTCTAAGGCTTAGTGGGATAGTTTATGTTCTTCTATTCGTACTAACAATTTTTTATACCGATTACATGTTCAAATGATAATATCTCGAATGCATTGGTTTTAATAAAATATATCCCTAGAATTAGTTTCAAGGGTTTCATTTTACTTCTTTCAAGGTGGCTTCCGGAAAAATTTAAATTCCATTCACAGCTTGTATTCTGTTTCCACCGGACTGCACTCCACTGGAGTGTTGCCGACTTCTGAGACTGGCTTCCCTCTGATTGGAGCGATTCAAGGTAGTGAGGGGCCACAGGCTTCTGGGGGCCTGGGGAGGATGGGGCAGCTTTCTAAGAGGCCAGTGAGGCCCAGACAAATCTTTCTGGCTTCCCATTTCTGCTGAGGCCTTCCCATTCTTACTACCCCAGATCTGAGAGGACTTCACGTTAGCAAAGATTTTCCAGAGAGATCAGGAAAGAGCTGGTCTTAGAAAGACGATAAAGGTAAAGCCATTTGTACAAGGGAAAACAGAGGTAAAAAGGGAGTCAGTGGCTCCCAAAGGCATATTTATGCCTGAGGAGAAAGAACAGAGGCTTGGGGACAGATGCAGCTGAGTCCAAGTACTGGCTCCATGACTGGCTACCTGGGTGACCTGGGCTAGTTACGTCACCTCTTCAGCCTTCAGTTTTTGAGTCTGTGAACTGAGGATAGTTCTTGTCTCACAGGCTATTTGTTGAGAACTCCAGTAACAAAGTATATTAAGCAAGTATCTGCTTTGTAACAAAATCTCAAAGAACATTGATCTTTCTCCTGTTCTCTGACGGTGAATCTTTTAATTAGGCAGGTTGCTTTTTTAAAGTTATGAGAAGCCTGAAGTAAATAAGGTCTTTGGAAGGTCTACACATTTGCTTGAGTTTCACAGTTGAGACCTAGGCTCAAATTTTCTTGTGCTGTTCCATAAGAGTTTAAAAAAAAAAGAAAATTTTCAAATGTAGAACAGATATACACACAAGAGAAATACAAACAGAACTCAAGTAATGAATTTGACAATTGCCCTTCTGTGCAGTCGTGTTGGCGTATTTGGTTTTTGGGTCCGGGTATCATGAGCGTCATCCACACTGTCTTCAGAGCAAGCATAAAGCGGGGGGCCCAGCATTCCTGACAGCAGTACTGGATTTGAGGAAGGCTCTTTTTTCTGTGCAGAGAATATTGCCTTTTGCATGGCTTATCACTCCTAGTTACTTCTTCAATACACAGCTAGTAAGAAAAGCACGAGGAGATCACTTACCAACGAACCATCCGTCATCACATTTTTCCATGACATCGACAATATCTCCATCTCGGAGTTCCAATTCATCATCATTCTGTGGTATATAGCTATATAATGCTTGGTAGCTAAATCTAAAAATGAGAGACATTGATTCAAACACTGATAGGATCAAATAATGAGTTTTTAAAGCCCAATTCTGTTAAATCGACACTTAGGTAGTGTTTCGTACTCATCAGTGGGGATGAAAGTATTTTACTGGCTATTTCCCTGACAGTGTAGCATCTGGGGAGATCCATTCAGTATATAATAAGGAAACGAAGACTGATGTCAGAGGATGGGAAGCCTCTGACAAGCAAGGTTATGATCAGTCCTTTTATTTAGTTTCATTTGGTTACCATAGCTAAGCATTTTGTCTAGATGCCCCCTCTTTAAAGTTAACCAAGGCTTTTTCTTTCTTTCTTTCTTTTTTTTAAAGATTTTATTTATTTATTTGAGACAGAGAGAATGAGAGACAGAGAGCATGAGAGGGAGGAGGGTTAGAGGGAGAAGCAGACTCCCTGCTGAGCAGGGAGCCCGATGTGGGACTCCATCCCGGGACTCCAGGATCATGACCTGAGCCGAAGGCAGTCGCTTAACCAACTGAGCCATCCAGGCGCCCACCAAGGCTTTTTCTTAACATAGGAGAATGTATATAGATTATCAAGGATAATCTGAAGTTACTTAAGTCCAAAAAAAAAGAAGTTACTCAGGTCTAGAGATAGACACTATATTCTGGACATATACGTTGGAGAGCATAAAGCAATTGCTGTATATATATAAAATTGTTGCATTAATATAAAGATATAAAAAGTACATTCTAATTGCTTACCTTGAGTTTAATATGCTGATACATATTTCATTGTTTTTATTTTTTTTAAGTTTTTATTTATTCATTTAAGTAATCTCTATATCCAAAGTGAAGCTCAAACTCATGACCCCAAGATCAAGAGTCACACGTTCTTCTGACTGAGCCAGCCAGGAGGTGCCCCTCGTTAATTGTTTTTAAATGTGATGTCATTCTTCCAAAATTCTTGAAAGCTTTTTGCTTTCTTTCTATCCCAGTGATGTTTGGGAGTAAGATATTTACTTGTTAGTTGGCCTAAGGCAATCTGGTCTGTGCTGTTCTGTCTGTCCTGACAACAGCTCACTGGAGGAGGCTGACCTACTTGTAAAATCTGACAAGGAAAAGTTTGTTTTCATTTATTCCTTTGACAGATACTTAAGAAGCATCTACTATGCACTAGTTCACAATTCTGTGTACTTACTATTCTGAAACACAACAGTAGAGGGCAAAACTTTGCAAATGAGCCAACCATCTACCATTTCCAGTAGATGCCAGTGAATTCCAGTAAGTGGGCAAATGAGACTAGAAACAAGTAAGAGGAGCCAGTCCCCAGGAATGAGAGGTTCATTTTCCTCTGCTGAAACAAAGGGACCATTTAATTTTATACATTTATCCAAATGTATTGGTAATTCAGTAGATGGATCTGCCAGAAGGAAGTCTCCAATGAGGAATAAAGAGATGCAGATAGATTTCCAGTTGGTAAGCGAATACATTTTTGATGTTTCCATACTTGCCTGCTGTCTCCAACCAACTTGGACTCCTCAGAATGCCTTATCTTCCTCTTTACTTCCACTATGGCTGCCTTGGTAGCCTCAGCTCTGGGAAGTAACTCCTGATACCTGCTTCTCTATCCTCACTCCCAGACAGTGGAGACTGGGGGGTCAAGGTCCCAGAACCTTGCAGCTTGGGTCCCCCAGTCAGCTCTAATTTTGGATGGGCTTCATGCTGCTCAGTGCACCATTCCATTGAGTCCTTTCCCCACATGGGCCTTCTCCGAGTTCCCCAAACACACCATCTACCCTGGGTCTTTGCATGTGTGGTTTCCTCAGCTGGGAAGACCTTTTAGCTCTCAAATCCAGTTTGTCTTTCTTTCCTCCTTTCCTTTCTTTCCTTCCTCTCTCTCTCTTTCTAGCTTTCTTTCTGTAAGCTCTACATCCACATGGGGCTTGAACTCATGACCTGAAATCAAGTTGCATGCTCTACTGACTGAACCAGCCAGGGGCCCCTTCAATGTGTCTTTCAATGCTCATTCCAAATCTCTCTTCTTCTGGGAATGGAGTTTGCTCCTATATGCTTAAAACATAGGAGATATCCAATGATTTTTTTTTTTTTTTTTAATGAGTGGGTCAACTCTATTTCTCTAGGCA
The DNA here is from genome assembly GCF_029215605.1 of Mirounga angustirostris. Taxonomy (NCBI): domain Eukaryota; kingdom Metazoa; phylum Chordata; class Mammalia; order Carnivora; family Phocidae; genus Mirounga; species Mirounga angustirostris. The sequence goes on from NW_026991714.1 coordinate 122,816,085, forward strand.
GAACCAATGACCCCTTCCTCTATATTCCCACAACACTAGTACTGAAGCCAGTCAGCACTGCTCTCATTTGCCCCTGGATGGCAGTTCATTCTTTCCTGGTCTCTATCTCTTGGTAGTCTGTGACCTCCTTTATTCACCCACCCACCACCTGTTTCATGTTGGCTGATGGGAAACATGGCCTCAACTAGAAATCCTCAGAGAAGCCAGGGGTGACTTGTCCATTCCCCCAAGTAGCTGCCCCCACGCTTGGTCAATGACTCGTTCTCTAAAGCCAACAGTCTACTAAGAACGTGAGAAAGGAAGTTCGCCAAGTGTACTTACATATCTTGTGAGCTTTGACTCCTGTCTGGGGTGACTCTTCGCTGCTGGGCTTGAGGTTGCTGAGAAATGATTAAAGATGATTTATTGTCAGAAGGGGATACCTTGTGATGAAAGTCAAGGGGATGAGAAACAGTGCTGCAGTAATGAACAGATTTTTCGGCAATGTTTATGATCTCATTGCAAACTGCTTCCTGTGAGTGGCCCCGAGATATCCAGAAACCCCCAAAAAACAGTCAACATGGGGACAAAAAACAAAAAGAAAAAAAAAGAAAGAGAGGAAGAGATGTAACATTCCAGACGAAGCACATAAGTCCAGGGAAACAACAGAGTTGAAGATCCAGGTTAAAAAAATAGATATTCCAGTAGTGGAGTGCAGGAGGGATCCAGGCGTAAGCATGGAAAAAACAGGTAAGATACAGAAGAATTTGGAATTTAGTATGAATATTAAAAATAAAGGCAGCAGCATAAAAGCCTGTAATTAGTAACTGTCACAAATGCAACAACTTAAGGATAGAAATGCAAGTATGGATCCCCAATCATGCACTAACCATTAATTTAATCCCACATGTAGGCAGAGTGCAAATATGGTCTCTAAACTCCTCTGCTTTCTGAGAGGGAAGGGGGTGGGCCTAACACTTCCCTCTAGCACAACCGCCATATAATTCTTGCAAATAATGGCTCTGTGAGTTAGCCAGGCATTACTCCAGTCGAGACTCTAGAAGTCAGTAAGGGTTCTCTTTAGAAAAGCTATAGGCATCTTACCACATAGCTCTTTTCAGATTCTGTGAGATCAGGTCCTGCTCTCAGTGAATGATGAGAAGGCTGTGATCACCAAGCAAATTGTAAGGGAGACATTTTAGCAGATGTCACATTGGAATGGATTCAAAATAAAAGTGTGAGCAAATACACGTACCACACCGTCACACTCCATGACGCCGGATACTCATGGCCTACGGCCATCGAGTTTCCATGACAACACGGTGGGTGCACAGGAGAAAACGCAATGTACAGAGTTAGAAGCATCCAGGCAATGAAATGGGAGGTTGGGAATATGAGCACAGTGAGTTGAGCATGAACACAGGGTCCCCAGATTGGCAGGAAAGAGACACAGAAGGGCTGTCTTAAGGAGCAATTATGACCCTCCATAAACACACACATTGGTCCTTTTGCTCTCAGCTGGCAAAGCATCTATGGAAGGGCTGCTGAACCAAAAGCCAGTTTCAGTTTCTTGTCGACTGGAAGCCTCCTCTGGCAAAGCAGGCTCACAAAACTACCAGGTATGCCACACCCGCGTACTTGTGAAAACAAACAGAAATGCTTCTGAAAAACTCCTTGGTGATATCTGACGTATCAAACAAGACCGTTCCCCTGGAAAAGTCTGCACATGACACCCTCCAACCAGGAATGGGTTCAGGTATCTCACAGGGCAGAGCCTGCTTCCAGAAATAGGACTGGGTGTTCTGACGCGGCTGCAGAAATGAAACCATCACTCTTCACTCACCAGCTCAGGTATCACATGGTGACATGGAAACACCGGTGCGATTGTGGCCAAGCAGACCCGTTATTTAAAGTGGGTCTCCCATAGGATAGGCCAGGAAGAGTGTCTGGAATCATTTCCCTGAGAAAGGGTTCAATTCCAAGCTATAAGAAATCTCCCTACATAAATATTTGAAGAGCCATCCTTCTTGGAGAAACCCTCTCGGTAATGTGCACCAACAGCAACAAGCCAGGGTAACTCCAGGGCCTTCTAGAAGGGTGCTCAGATCTTGTGTATATGACCCACTTGATTCACAGAGAGGCCCAGAGAGGCCCAGGGCTTCCCCTGAGGTCACACAGCAAGCCAGTGGTAGATTTGTCTTCTGGATTCATTTACTGTCCCACTGGATCTTCTCTTTCATCCTTGGACCATTTCCCATGTCATTAAGAGTGCTCACTGGTTTTATTTTCCATGAGTCCTACAGAAACCCTGGAGATAGGCAGAACAGGGTTTATCATCCTGTTTGCCTTTAAAACCCAGGAAGCTGATGCCCAGGGGGTTTAGTTCATGCCCCAATGTCCCACAGCTAGCAAGAGGTCGAGCTGCTGGGCGGCCCCTCGCATGCCACCACACCATCCCCTCCCCTCGTGTTTAGCACATCTCGCAGGACCAACTTCCACCCCAGACATCACTTCTATATTCCTGTCCTTTTGGGAAACCTCTTTAAGTTCTCTAAACTTCTTCAAAATGGCAATCCTTTAAACCCTGGACTCTGGCAGGAGTAAAGGAAGAGCCAGAACTACAAGGGGCCTTTTCATGGTCCTTCTCCAATGTCTCAGGACCTGCTGGTCTTTGCCAGGTGACCTTGTGTGGCCCCACTCACCACCCACCCAGCCTCCGGGTCCAGGCTTCTGTGTAACAAAGGAGAGTAATGACACTTCAGTGACACTTGCTATGTGGGCTTTAATGTGGCAGAAGAAGGAAATGTATTCTGGGTGATCCCTCACAGGCAGATTGGGACAGGAGGGAAAAGTCTACAAGTGCGAGCTGTCCAGCGGAAGGGCTCCCAGGGGAGGAAGGGAGCCGCCGATCCCAGTGGCTGTGGAAGCCGAGGCTGGGCTATCACTTGGTGGCAGGCTGCGTGCGGCGCTGCTTCTCAACCTTCCGTGTGCTGCCATCACCTGGGGACCCTGTTAACATGCAGACTCCGACCGGACACACCTGGGGTGCATCCTGAGGCTCTACATGTTTTTTATTTTTATTTTAAAAATTTTATTTAAATTCAATTAATTAACATATGGTGTATTATTGATTTCAGAGGTGAGGTCAGTGATTCATCAGTTGCGTGTAACACCCAGTGCTCATTCCATCCCGTGCCCTCGACACTCTACAGTTCTGTTGGTGATGCCCCTGAGGCTGGTCCACAGATCAATCTAGGGGACTAAGGCTGTAGAGCACCTTAATTATCCTTCACTGAGATTCTTTGGCTAGACTATGCCAAGACTGATCAGTGTGGGTCATACCTCATGAAAATGAAAGTTCTCATAATAACCAAAATATTGCCAAACTGCGCCTGGTGGCCTAATGACCTTGGGTCAAATGCAGGACAAAGAGAGGATGTGGACCACCTCTTCCCATGATGTCCATAGCTTACAGAAGTCCTGTAGCATCTTTCAATGAATTTAATCTAAAAGGAGTGACTAGAATCTATCATCAAGGAAATATTTGGTGCTTAAAAGAGGTTTGGTGCATCAGATATAGCAAAAAGGACCTGAATATTTTACTAGCTCTTTTTTGCAAAGCACCTAAAAACAAACAAACAACAGCTTTCAAAGCACACAGAGATCCGTTACCTCATCTGACTTTTACACTAACCTTCTGACTTAGGTGGAAAAGGAATTTTAAGGCTCAAGGAAGTGTGAAGATTTACACAGGGTGACAAAGCCACCGAATACTGAGTCCTCAGTGTCTAACCAACATACACCACCTTCCTCTCGAGTCCCGCTGGGACAGCTATGACCATAGCAACACCTGGCTTCTGCCCTTTGTGACAAGAGATGCGGTCGCTTCTCTTCCTGAATACTTTTTCTTTATGTAAAAGGTACAGTGTGCGGTAATAGATATGGTCCAGTCCTTAACTCAAGGATGCACAGTACCGGAAGGGATACTAACCCAGCTAATATCTTCCTTGGTCTCAGGCCATATCCAAATCAGAGCATAATCGTCATCATCGGCTTCACATCTAGACAAAGTTGACATCTAGTACAAACTTAAGTCATCCCCGAGAGGTAAGGATGATTGGACTCTGTACTCAGAGTTTGTGGAATGAAGGACAAAAGCAAGATAAACATTTATCCTATTAGCTAAGATTCAATTTCTTCCTGTTTGAAATGCATTCCTTACATTTATTTATTTATTTAGTTATTTTTTAAAAGATTTTTATTTATTTATTTGACAGAGAGAGAGATAGTGAGAGCAGGAACACAAGCAGGGGGAGTGGGAGAGGGAGAAGCAGGCTTCCTGCCGGGCAGGGAGCCCGATATGGGACTCGATCCGGGGACCCTGGGATCACGACCTGAGGTGAAGGCAGACGCTTAACGACTGAGCCACCCAGGTGCCCCATTCCTTACATTTAAATCGAACATTTCATATAGTTGGGATAGAAACCAGTTTTGGGGGAGGTGTGTGTGGCATGTGGACCCTCAGGGGAGATGGAGACCACTGATACCCGAGGCAGGGATTCGCCCTTCACTTTGAAGGCTATTTACCTTCAGATTTTTTTCCTTTGGCATATATTTTTCTCTCCCTGGCCCCATTTTATTTTATTTTATTTTAGCAAGAGAGCGAGCACGAGCGGGGGGACAGGCAGAGGGAGAGGGAGAAGCAGGCTCCCCACTGAGCAGGGGACTGATGTGGGACTAGATCCCAGCACCCTGGGATCATGACCTGAGCTGAAGGCAGACGCTTAACCAACTGAGCCACCCAGGTGCCCCTCCCCGGCCCCATTTCTAACTGTGTATAGCTTTCTATATCTCTTCCTCTGAACCTATGCTGTCTAATATGGTAGCCAATAACACTTGAGATATGGCCAGTATGAAATGTGCTGTAAGTGTAAAAATACATACTGGATTTCAAACAGCATAAAATATAGACTGTAAACTATATCAATAATTAGATTGATTATATCCTATTACATAATTATATTAATAGTTTAAATACTACTTTAGATATGTTGGACTAAATAAAATATATTGTTAAAATTAATTTCACTTATTCCATCTTACTGTAACCAGAAAAGTTTAAATTACATATGTGATTTACGTTATATTCCTACTGGATGGTGCTGCTCTGAACCCTCCCCTGCCTGTACTTAAGGCTAAAAGTAGACAAAGTTCTAACTACGACCTCATCCAGGGTTAAGAATAAAGAGAGTATTATCTTATGCCAAGTACATTTCAAACTCTTGGAGATACACACCAACTTTTCTTTTTTTCCACATGTTTAGAAAAACAGCCATCAGCCCAACACACACACACACAGGCTGCACTACCCCCACCCCCCCTACACCTGACAGCAAGCAGGGGATAGTTGCTGATCTGGAAACTGCTTTGCATCCATATTTGCACACACACTCACAAACTGTCCCCCTTGGCCTGGAGTGCTGGTTTTATTCTCTCCAAGTGAGCAATCCTGCATGAATCCTTGCTCTGTTGCCTTTCTATCTGCAGTTCACAGAAGACCCCCAGGACTGTGACCCTGGCCCCCCCGGGGGCTATTAATCCCTCTGGATCCATGAAACACCTCGTGCCACCAAGGAGTTAGTAAGCGTTCTCTTCCAGCTTTGGGTGTGTGCCAAAGCCTTGAAACCCCAAATAAACTCTCCACAGGGTAAAGAACAGCAGGAAGTCCTGGAGATGTGAACAAGATGTGAACAAGGACCTCAACCTCAGAGTGGCCCAAGCCCCCGGAAGCATCACAGGTCCCTTCTGCCCTCCTACCCCCCCCAACCCCGCCCCCAGCCCCAGTCTGCTCAGAGACGACATTCCTCAACCCACTGCACACACCTATCTTGTCATCTGCTCAGACCCTACCCCACCTCTCTTTCTGGTGACCCATACTGGCGCCCAGGGGGAGACCAGACTGGGTGCAAGGAAAACTGGGTTCCAGGCCAGGCTATGACACTAATTCATTGTCTTTTGAGCAAAATGTTGAATTTCTCTGGATTTCAAATTCTTAGTAAAATAAGGATTGGACATGATTTACATAAACATCCTTTTCGGCTCCGAGGTTCTAACATAAGGGTCAGAGTGCATGCATCCTATGACTTGAGAACTAGGGTCTGGGGGTGGGGGGGCAGGGGCTGACCTGGCTTAAGAACGGGGGCACCGCACTCATGGCCCCCTGAGGACTGAGTAGAGGGCTTCTGACTGCAGCCTCTAGATGTGGATGGAGGGCTTCCTCTGGCAGTTTGTGGGAGGCGAGGGGTTGCCCTGCATGGTGGCAGATTTGCAGCTCCGGGAACACCACAGGCAAATGGCCAGAGGAGCCGGAGGCCTGAATGATTCGGGCTCCTGGCTTTCGGCTCTAGAACACCTCCACGGGACCCTTACAACAGGACCAAGTTCTCCCTGAGCTTATTAAGAAAAAGATCCCAGCTTAAACATAAAACAAATTACAGCCGATCAGTTCAACTGTTTCCCACCTAGATACAATGCCCTTGCAGACTGCTCCTCAGAGAACACGTTACTTTGTCGTAACTCGAATCTGATTACAACGCTAAACTCAAATGCTCACCCTTCTCGTCATGGTCTGTAGTGTGTGGTCTGTTTCCTTCCTAAAGTAATCAGAGGAGAAATGGCAAATATGTATTCAAAGATGAAGAAAGCAAAAACTTTCCAAGAGGACACCTTCATACTCAAGGTGAGAGAGAACAGGGAGAAGCACTAAGTTACAGAATGCAAATTCTCAGTTTTCTAAATTCCAGATTTGTGAACACAAAGTGGAAGGATTCTTCCAGCTTATCTTCTACTTTCTTTTCCTCCCTGCCACCCCCCCCCCACCTCCATCTTCCTCTCTTAGGTGGAATGGGGTAGGAGGATAAAGCAAACTGCTTCTGTTTCTTTGCCCTGTTACCTCAGCATCACGTAACAGGTATTTACTGAGTCCCAGTGACAGGCTCTGTGCTGGGCGGGTTCATCTCCACGGCCTCTCATTTCATCCTCATAACTCAACAAGGTGGTCCACATTTACCTCACCCTACAAAACTAAGACCCAACATGTGTGAGTTGGGAACTGAAGAGCCAGGATGTGAACCCCGGGCTCTCAGACCCCGAGCCCTGGGCATCCTGCTACACCCTGATTCTCTGAGCTTGAGCTCTGCCCGAGGGACACATGAGAGTAGCTGGAGAGGTCACTGATCAGGAGGTCGCCTCAGGAGGTACTCTGTAGCTGGCATGACGGTTGCTACCATTGCTCCTAACACCTTTTGAGGGGTGGACACTTCAACTTGAGGTCTTAGTTCCCTACCTCAGGTGTTGAGAGAACACCTGCTGGTTATTTTTGGAACTGCAGCCAACGCCTCTCCCCATCCTGTAAATTGTTATTCGAGATTTCCTTTCTGAGTGAGTCAAAGGAAAACATTTCCATCTTAATTCCCATGCTCAAAGCAGGACTATGTCTTTGTTACCTTTCTGGGAACAAAGCTAGTTTCCACACAGTAAGGGGCATTCCCTCTGAATCCGCCAAAGCCTGTTTCTGTCATCACCTGAGCATTCTCTCCTCGCCTTTCTCTAAGGCTGTGCAGTTTGATCTGGTGCTTCTCAGACGCTTTGAGGACACACGGCTTTCCTGAATACTGATTTTATTGTTGACTGGCTTCCTTCCCTTTGGGACTCAAACAAATATCACAAAAGTTTTTGTCACTTTTCTCAACTCATCATAAAAGTAGAATAGACTAGGGGCTCTTGACCTGGGGGGCACGGACTCCCAGGAAGCTTTCGGATGGACTCAGGTGTGGATCTCCTAAAACTTGATGCAAAATCGTGTGTGTTCCCCTCGTCGTCCCCAGACTACTGGCCCAGAGTCCTCAGCTGACCTCAGATTCTCAAAAGTTCTGTGATCTAGAAAAGGTTACGAGTCACTGGAGTAGATGATTTGTAAAGACTCTTTTTAATTCAGAAATTCTATGAGGATCTCTCATGCCAATTGTAGGAACTCTTGCTGCTGATGCCAGTCAGCAAACGGTGCCTCTCTCTTGGGAAAGCTCAGTCAACAGTTGATAATGCTAATGACTGAGATTTGTAAGATGATCTTCCCCTTCACGGTCTTGATCACCCTAATCCTTCTTGGCCAAAATGATGCCCGACAGAATCCAAGAATTTGGTTGATAATTCTGAACTCTTGGGCATTTTGCTTGTATGCATGTTTTTGTCCTAGTACACCCCCCAAACCAGGGGAAAACTTTTCATTTTTCAATTGTGAAGGTCTGAAGGTTCAATAATAAACCCCCTACTTAAAATTGTGCATTTGTTCCTTCTTTCCCCTTTTATTCACACAGGATTTTTAGCTAATCATAAAACATCAATGCTAAAAAGACCTTCAGTTCTCTTGTCTATATCTTTTGTTTATGGATGAGGAAGCTCCCAGAGAAAGGAAGTGATTCATCCGAAGACACACAGCGGGCCAAAAGCAGCGCCGGGCCAGAGGCCGGGGATCCCGACTTCCAGCACAGTGCTCTCCCCACGACATCGTGGTTCCCCTAAACACCCCCTGCCCTTCCTTTACGCCTTCCACTGTCTAAAGAACACACACCTAAAAACATGAGCAACTGACCCAATGTGATTTCAGTCTGGGAGTCTACAAAGGAGTGAAAAGCCAAAGCCTTTCACCAGTGTTCATCCACCCACAGAGCGTTGGGGGAGGCAGGGGTAGGGCTGGACAGGTGACGAAGGGGGGAGGAAGCAGCCACGCAGGGACTTAGCACCAAATAGGGAAGTTTGACAACTGATTCACAAGGGGCACGTGACTGTGAGGAAGGTGAATGGACGTTGCTGGTGGGTGTCTACGTGCTTCCCAGCTCTACTCCCAGCCCCTTGCCCAGATCCCCTCTTCCAGCCACCTGTGGACCTCCTAAGCCTCACCCAAAACTCACAATTCCCCGTGCCCCCTTTCCTGTTCCCACCTATGGGTCTTGGCTGGGTTATTTGCTTGCCTTAATTGACACCCTCTTGCTGTTCGCCTATTACAAACCTCCCTGTGCTTGAAAGCCCCATGTCAAATGCCACTTTGCTTTACAAAGTCTACCAGACTGCCACCTTCTCCCTCCTGTTGCTTATTCTTTCTCATCTTGAACCTTCAGGGTGAACTGACTCTCCTTCCCTGTCTGCATGATAATTATATATATAATAATATGTATATTATTATATATATAATTATCTTAACCGCTCTCTGCAATGGAGATCATACATAGCTTTAATTGGGGTCAGTCACTTTTTTATCTCTTGTTTCACTCAACAAGTATTTATTGAGTACCTTCCAAATATGAGGTGTCATGGTCCCTGACCTTAGGGCGCTCACACTCTAATGGCGACACAGACAAGTGAAGGTAAGAAGACAATAGAGCTGAGATCCCCCAAATCAGGTGCCAGGGCCGTGGATGCACAAAGTCAGAGCACTTAACCCAGTCTTGCAGGGGTAGGGGGAAGCAGTCAGGAGGGGCTTCCTGGAAGAAGTAACATTTAAGTGGAGAAGTGAAGGACAGGTGGGAATTATCGAGGCAAGCCAGCAGGGAGGCTGTGGAAGGCGAAGCCGGCTTGCTGTCTGAAATGGCCAGATCACATGAGGCCTTCGATATATTAGCAATGAAAGCAGAAAAGATCCTAACATTTTAGAATGTCTTTTCATTTAAGGTACCCCGCTAAATTCCCTCTACTTACTGGTCAGATAGTCAACCTAGCTTCTTAACAACTCTCACAAAATTGAACTTTTGTTCAGTTCCCCACAGCAAGGAGAACAGTGACTGGCGATTTTCCTGATCACACACGCTGGAGTGCATTTATCCAAATAAGTGACAGAGCCTGAGGCCACAGCAAGCTGACAGGCCACCAAAGAACAGTTGTCCCTGAAGTCCTTTCCATCTTTAGCTCTGTCACCCCAAGAGGGCCTCAAGGGGCAGGGAGCTTCTGCAGGTCCCCCTTCCGTGAGTGGCTGGCTCCTGTTCCCAGTCACAGGAGAGGAAAAGTAGAGGGGTTGCGCGGGAGGTGTGGGGGCAGGGGCCCCCTTCACACAACCTTCCAGCTCTCAGCAGGGAGCAAGGCCGGGGCCAGGGCCGGGCGCACCCATGGAGAAGGACTGGCGCTGGAAGAGCAGGAGAAAGGGCGGGGACAGGAAGTGGTACACTCGGGTTCTGGAGGCCCACCAATTTTCAACGGGCCTGTCTTTCCATGTTGCCAGTTACCTCCCCCGCCCCCCCATCCCCCATTAGGAAGCGGGAAGTATATACCCCTCAACTCACCCGGAGTTCCCGCACTATGCGCACTTCCTGTACACACTGGGTCCTGGAATTGGGCTGTGCTGATGACTCACGGCCGACAATAATGAGGTCTCCAGGCACCGTGGGCTGACTTAGGACGTTTACAGAACTGTTCCCACATCAGAGACATTGAATTCTTTTCAGCTAGCCCTTTCACCATCTCTCCCCAACCAACTGTTCTTTGCTTAGCTGGACACACCCTTCTCTTCCTCCTGGAGCGCACATTCCAGGAGCACCTGCTCTGGGACCAGGCAAGGCCTTCCCCAGGTTCTGCTATTTTCCCTAGGCCCCACGCTCAGAGCTGGAGAAACAATCCACTTTATGGAGCCTTCCCACAGGCCGGCCACCACTCTTAGCTCATTTAATCCTTACAACTACCCTCTGAAGGAGAGACCACTTTTACTCCTACTTTGCACAGAGAAGACTGTAGCTCGCTGGCCTGGTTATTTATCACTATCCCACACTGCTCTTCCCGTGGAAAGCGATTTTCTGCTCCTAACCATTACGCTGGGGCCGGAGGTCCGGCCTCGTCTGTGTCTCAGGCCTCTGAGCTCCGGTGGTCTTCGAGCACTTCTCTGTCACTGCAGTCACGATGCCGCTGTGCCTGTCTTGTTGCTGGAACACAGGCTCCTCCAGAGCAGGGAGGCACTGACCCCAGTCCCCTGCCCTGCTACAGAGTGGTGTCTACAGGCCCGAAATAAATACTTGTTGAGTGACTTTAGAGAAAAACTAGGATGGCAGGTCTGAGGATCAAGCATAGTCTACTGTGGGCATTGTACATAGTAAACAATAAATGAGGCTTCTTCAAGAATTCCATCTGATACTAAAGGCATTCTAGAATGTTCTCCGTTCCACAAGCAGCTCCAGATCGCCCAACATGGAAAGCTGCCAAAGTGCTGACCACGTTCTGTTCCCAGTCCCTGGCATGGGGTATTTCATATGCATTACTCTGTGGAACCCTCTCAACCACGCTGTGAACCTGTTTTACAGGTGAGGCTCAGAGAGGGGAAGTGACTCCCCAGTCACAGACGCTAAGAGGTGAACCGGCATTCAACCCCAGCTACTTTGGAGAAACTGCCCGAAGTCTTTGACTTTTAGGGTACTAAACAGCACTGCCAAAATTAGAATCATGACCTAATTGCCACGTTTGTCCTCATCCCCATCCCCAATTTTTCAGCCCTCAAAACACCCTGAGGCCACTTTGGTCCTTGAAATCTTTGTAGCTGACCCAGAGAGAAAATGGGACAGTCACCTAAAAACCTGGGGTGCCCATTCCAGGACCCTGTACCTGCTGGGGCCCCAGCACTGGGTCTGCATGCACCTCCTTAGGACCAAAATGCATTTGTTCATCAGGGAACAGAAGCCCTGTGCTCCCACACGAACACAAGACGGGACGGAGACCTGACAGAGCTGAGCGCTGGTAGAGCACCATGGGTTACGGACACAAAGTGCAGCTCACACCAAACCAACCACACGGAGCCATACTGAAGCCTGGTGTTCTCAGCTGTGTTAGAGCAAACCGAGGGAAGTCTCTAAGGCATGAATGGACGTGAGGAAGGCCTTCCTTCTCGTGGGGCTTTGGCACCAGGCCAGGAGGCACCCAAAGTGGGAGTGACTTCTGAATCGCCTCAAGAGGCCAGAGTGCTGTCCTTTGCCTCCAACTGTCCCCAGCCTGGTACCTTAATCGATGGCCCCTCCGTTCCCTCCTGGGTACTCTTTCTGCCCCCAAGGCAAGCGAAGGGCTCTCACCGGCATCCACGGGGCCGCGGTAGACGGGCCACGGGTGAGACGTCCAGCCCACCCTGCCAAGGCACATGCGGTCACGCTGCAGGCCTACCTGGCTTACAGCACTCCGAACGGCCCTCCTCTTAGCCTGCTCGCCACCTCTATGCAGGTCTGTCTGCTCAGCCTCCCTTCCCGGCAAAGGGCTACCCGGGGGCCTGCCGGGCCGGCTCTCCTCGGGCGCGTGGAGATCTGAGAGTCTCTGTTCCGAGCTCAGGCACCTGACCACGTCTGAAGGTCTCAAGCAGCTCTTCTTAGAGATCTTGGGTGCTCCGGGGTATCTCTCACCTGCCTCCCGCTCTGCTCTCCTCTCACACTGTCCGCGCTCTTCTCGCCTCGGCTGCCGCTTACCCTGGCTGCTAAAGGCGTTGCTGAGCTCCGAGATGACCCTATCAGAGCTCCCCGGCAGCAGCTGAGAGAAGCTATCCTGGCGGGCACCTGGCAGTGGCACGTGGACACCACTGGCCCCGTTGACGTGAAGGGAGGCGGGGGCACCACGTGCCAAGGAGGCAGCTTTGTGGGGGGGAGGCAGGGCCAGCGGAGAAGCCATCGAGCGTGGGGTGGAAAGATCAGACCAGCTCGAATGGGGAAGGCTGAGAGACAGAGAGGAACCAGGCCTCGCCCACGAGGCGAGGTGGTCGGTGTCATAGACAGAAGTCTCCGGCAGAGGAGGCAGGGGTGGGGTCAGGGCCAGAGGCCGCCTGCCTGGGACCCCAACAGTCAGGGAGATCCACTCAGAGGTGACAGCGTGCATCTCGGGGGACAGGGCTCGATGGGAGTGGGGCAGGGATGAGGGGGCTGGCATGATGAGCTTGCTGTGACTGGCAAACTTAAAAAGAAAAGGAGAGAGAGGAAAACAAAGGAAAGAAGCAAAAGGTACAAGTATCAGCATAAAGAAGACAGGAGGAAAATAATCACAAGGGATATACAAAGAGGAATGAAATGCGGAGGACGAGGACACTCTGGTGTCCAAGAAAATGAAATTGTTTGGTTAGGTTGGAGAGAAAGTGGGATGTGGGTGCATGCGTGTGTGTGTGCCGGTGGTGGAGGAGGGGCGGGCGAAGTGAGTGGAACAGAGATGGGAGAAAGGGGCCCATTGGGGCGGTTACAGATGGCGCTGGCCGGTTTGCAGAATCAGACTTTCAGAGGGACACACTGGAAGGCCCCCATCCTACCCCACCCCACCCCAACCCCGCTGCCACCGAAGAGGCCCTGACCCACCAGCACGAAGGAAAAAAGGTGCCCTGCCACTGCCCTGCCCCTTCTTCGAGCTTTTGTTCTCTCTAGAGTTCTCAGCAAAGAGCCTTCCAGAGAGCGAAAAATCTCGCTGAGTTACTCGAATTACTACGAAGCAGAATGGCCTGCGCTGACCCCACGCCCTCTCCCCGTGAGATTGCAGGAGATGGATCTCGCTGTGCAGGAGCCCCGGGTCAGCCCATCTAATGCTTCCTGCCAGGAACCATCCCTGGGGTCAGGGGTGGGCAGGTGGGAGAGGAGGAAATAATGAGAGGATGACAGAAAAGAGGCACCACCCAAGTGTCACCCGAGTCCAGGTCCGGGTCCTGCTCTCACGCCTCTGGCCATTCTCCCTACAACTTACCATGGTGGTATGGTCAGTGGTCTTCACAGGAAGTCACCCCACCATGCCTCTTCTGAACCCAAGGTCCTAATTCTTTCTTGGCTTTGGGGAAGTGGGGATTGGTTTGGAATAATTCTATTTTTTAAAACAAGTCTGTTCATAATTAATGTTTAGGGATGCAAACATCTTACTATGCCTATAAACCTACTTCTTCTCGGCCCAGTGTAGACAGAGATGCTGTACGTTCCTTTCCCAGCCTGGTTCTTGCTTGCAAAGAATACCCTGGATCTGGTCCATATGTCTGAGGATGAGAATGTGAAATTCTCTCTTTCAATCTTTGCCTTCTGCAGGCCAGCCTTGACCAAAAAGATGATGAAGAGAACCATCCTGGGTCATGGTGTCTATGGGACACTGGTGGTCCCCAGACAACCAGCTTCCCCTAGGGGAGGCTGCTCCTATACAGTTTTGGACCAACTGCTAAAGTCTCTCATTTCTCTTGCCCTTATCATCTTATCCCCAGAGCCATCACCTTAAGCTCTTTCTTTTCCCCACGATAATAGTTCTTCCTCCCAAGTTCTCGAAACGCGTCATTTGTATGCATGGCAACAAACCCTGGTGTGTATCCTCTGCATTACTGCAGATGGTTCCTAATCACAGTGCTGCAGAATCACCCCCGAGAGGCTGTGTGCCATCAGCATTGTGGATTGGTCGGGAGGAATGTGAAGACCCGGGACGAGAAGCTTAGGTACCTGTGGGCTCACGGTGCCACTACGACTCGGGGAGGAGGAGAAAGGCAGGTCGATGTAATCCACGGGGTTTTTCACCAGGGGCCGCTTGATCACGTCCACGTAGGTGATGGGGAAGATGCCTTGCCGGGACGTCCCTGGGATCCTCCCTTCGTACCAGTTCTCGTCCACCTGTCGCAGCAGCATGATGCTCTCACCCTGCAAGATACGGCAAGGAAGGGTCCTTGTGCCACCACGCCTCGGCAGGTCTGAGGCCCCTGCCTGCACCCTGTGCCATCCTTCATTGTTTATCACATCCTTTGTTCAGAAAAACCTTCCTTGCTAGACCCGGATAAAATCCGTGTCATGGAGATGAGGTGCTGACAGGAGAGCTACCTGGAGGCCGAGAAGTGAAGCTTAGTTTCTAAATATTACAGTAAAGGAGAAGGTCAGAGTCATCCCCCCTAACCAGCAGCCAAATGGAGGGGTTTTGCCTCATTTATCACAAAATTGATATCCAAGTTTCTCTAAAGCAAAGGTTTTGGAGCGTTATCTTTTTTTTTCTTCCTTTTCAGCACTTTGTTTTTCCCCTGCACCACTCCAGAAAAGTAAAAACACAAACATTAAGCAGCAAACTAGTATTACCCAGAAGATGATCTCTCGGGGTAACCACAGTTAATATTTTGATATATGTATTTCCCAGATTTAATTCTGTTCATGTGAATTAGACTTGCACGTATTTTTTTACTTACGAAAACTGAGTATGCACTGTATTCCTCTTTCCAACCTTCTTTTTCACCCTTTATGACATAGAACGAACCTCCTTCTTTATCAACAAATAGAATTCTACAGTTTTAATCCTATTGCAGCAACAGCATAAGGCCCCATTGCAGGCCGTTCTATTGTACACACATATAATGACTCAATTACTGGTCTCCTGATATTGGGCATGAAGGGTGATTCTCTTTTCCGTATGGTAGTTCATCTTTCTCTAAGGCATGTGTTCATTTCCGTAAATCCTCACTAAAATTAGTAACTAATAACTTCAGTAAAGCCAGAGAGATCTGACACGGGAAGAGAGCATCTGATCGCAGGGAAGAAGGGCATCCCTGCACAGCTCACTTGTGTGCAAAGCGAGCACACTGAGCTCCCTGAGGGCACCGACTAGATGCCATGCATCATGCTGTGGGCTTCACAGAGGTGGTTTCCTTGAATCCTCTTAAAACAGCTCTAAGAGAGGGTCATTTATCTTCATTTTACAGATGATCAAAGGGCGGCTTGGAAAAGTCTTTAACTCCCCAAAAGTTGACTTTTGGCTTCAAAGGACTTGCTCTTCTTCACTGGGCCAAAGGAGTACGTCGTAAAACCTAGTCACAACCACGTTTCACATCATTGGATGCTCAAAAAATGTTGGCTGAAGAGTCTTAAGACTCCAGAAATACTGCCATTAGTCAGTGAACTTAATGTTAATTAAACCCTGACAAAGCCTAGGGTTTACTTTTTAAATGCCTCACCTCAGAAAATTCTCCAGCTGCCCTTCATGCAACCCTTGATGGGGCACATCTCTCTGGCACAGTGACGGTACCAAGAGACTAGTATGGTATGTATGGGACGCCGTCCCATATGCCGTGACGCCCCCTCCCCGAGAGAACAGGGCCATCCAAACAGAGCCCCAGGGCTGAGAAGAGAGGGCGCTTACCTTCCTGAAGGACATTTCTACTTGCGTATCACCATTAAAGTTGAACTTAGCGATAGCTTCTCCATATTCCAAGACCTGCACCGATGCCAACTTCTTGGGCTGAGCCTTCTCAGCGGGAGGAAGAAGCTGAGAAAGGGAAAGAGGCCGAGGAGAAGGAGAAGAGAAGAAAGCGAGGGGATAAGAGCAAGGGAGGAAACAAACAAACAGACAAAAAACACAAGTTCTTGGTAAGCAAGTGGTGCTTTGGGCATGACCGGGCTCTTCTGTGGAAAGAGAAGGAGGGATGGTACCTCGATGTAGGTGCGCGGGAAGATCCCCACCCGGCCGTGATGCTCTCCTTCATACCAGTTCTGATCAATCTGCTTGTAGATGTACACAACGTCCCCCTTCTGCAGAGGAAGCTCCCTGTCGACAGAAGGTCAGAGCGTGTTAGCAGAGGTCTCAAAATGTGTAAGATGAAGACACTCCATTTTTTAGCAAAAGGAGACTCTGAGTGAGGTCAAAGGGGACAAATGATAGAAGAGGGGCCTCCATATTCGGAAGGGAGAACCCCACTCTTCAGGAAGTTACATCCCTTTTGGCATCCTTCCAGTCTTCTGGGGGATGGATAACTTTTAAAAGGACTCCCCACTCCAAAGTGCTCACAGGCCATGTGAGTCTGTTGTGGTTTTCTCAATGTATTTTTTGTGAATGCTGGTCTTATGCTCAAAATATTTATGCAGCACGTAACAATGCACCCAGTAGTCTCAACTGATGTCCAGTAAATGATGATAAACATTTCCCTGTAGATACTTTCAGGGTCTTCACTATGCTCCTCCTACGCCCTGGCAAGGCATGCTTTCATTGCTTGAAATGACCCTCAAATTACTTGTGATAGACTGACATCCTTGTGTCCTTCCATCCAGTCAGCCAGCCAGCCACCCACCACATCACCCTCCACCCGTCCGTCTACCATCATGCAGTAGAAAAGCTCTGAAATTAGGCAGATTTGGGTTAAAAACCCAGTTATATCATTTACTAGCTCTGAGACCTGGGGCGAGATATGTAATCTCTCTGAGATACTTTATCTGAAAATAGGAGCTAACTCAGAGTTACTGGAAAAATGTAGCAACAAACTGCAAGTAAAACACCCAGCACGGTGCCTGTTACAGAGTTAGCACTCAGGAAATGGGAATTCACTACTTCCTTTTCAACATGGGAAAGGAACCTTGGAAAGAAAAGCGGATTTTCCTTAAAATGTTCTTCATGTATTTTTGCAACTTTTCTATGTCCATCCATCCCTTTGCTGGCCTTAATAATGATGCTGTTAACCTCTAACCAGGGCTCCTTTAAAAAAAAAAAAAAGATGAAAAAAATAAATTATAAGCAAAATAAGGATAACAATTGTAGCTTGAAGTTTTTTGAATTAAAAAAAAAAAAGATCTAGATCTTTTCCATTTGCATCCAACCAAAAGCAATGGAAAGAAAGGCTCTGACTGCAGTTTGGAGGGGGTGGGCCTGTCTCCTCTGCAGTGCCAGGAAGCCGCTCAGGTATGTGAGGGGCGCCGGCTAAACAATGGGGGCACATCTGGAAGACTTTACCCCGAGTCCTCACTGTGCTGAGTGCAAGAACAAGGCAGCCTTTGTGGTGTCGCACTGACAGACAAGGTTCTAATCCTGAGGAGGCCCGGGGAGGGGATCTAGGGCATTTGTCTCTGTAAGAGAGAATGCTTTTGGCCAGGTTTTTGCTATAGCTCTCCTTGGGGGTGTCTGAATCCCCTCCTCTCTTTAGCCCCCAAGCACGGACACGTGGATGTGCAGGACCCTCAGCATATCCACCCCTGCTGAAGGTCCGTGCGCTCCACGCTCTCCCACCCTCAGTGACCCACAGGTATAGAGGCAGCTGGGAGTGTCATGGCCCCCGTGGTGAGCAAGGAGGACAACAGCTTGTGGGGGGCTGAGAGGTCTGCAGTCATCCTTCCTGCACTGCGGACCACATGCCCATCTCCCAAAGAACCACAGCGCAAGGTCTGGTGGTAATGAGGTTCCAGAAGCACTAATACGATATACTTCAGGCCTTTCCTGGAGTATCACCATGTATATTATCAGCACAGGAGAGGCTCAGAGAAGTCCTGTGGGTAAGAAACCTGTTTAACTTTGTTCACTCGAGTGCTCCTACAGGACACTTTTTTGAGTAACATACTATGGAGAAAAGTAGAACCCAGTGATTAGAGATGTTTAGAAGACTCAAGTCAATGGATCTGTCCTTTACTCTTTTAAAAAAAAGTTGTATTAACTTTTCTGAGAGGGAGCAAGGGGTAATAACAGCATGGAGCCAGGAGGTAGACTCCTTTCTCCAACATTAGCACCATTTTAATTCTTTTTTTATTTAGAGAGAGAGTGTGGGGGGGATGGGGAGGAGCAGAGGGAGAGGGAGAGAGAGAATCTTAAGCAGGCTCCACGCCCAGTGGGGAGCCCGACGTGGGGCTCAATCTCACGACCCTGAGATCATGACCTGCGCCGAAATTAAGAGTCGGATGCTTAACTGACTGAGCCACCCAGGCATCCCCAGCTTATCACTGGTGACAATTCTGTCTCAATCAGCCTTCTCTAAGTTGCTCTAAGGAAAAAACTGTTGTGTGATTATCATCACAATACCTCTCTCAGTTCAAAGGAAAACATGGTCACGGACCTCTCTCAATTCAAAGGAAAAAGGGGGAAAAGGTACTGTTTGGTTAAACTAAAAATTAATTTATAGAACTCTGTTATCTTCTCTCTGGTTAAAAAGAAGGGGCGGGGGGAGATGCTGACTTTTGCTACATTATGCAAAATGTTTTAGATCTATTACCTCAGCTGCCCTGCAAGAGTGGCATTTTTGTGTCCATTTTATAAATGAGGAAATTTGAGGTGGAGGTTGGTGACTTGCTCACTGTCACAGAGACAGTAAGGGGCCCAGTCACGACTCAAACACAGGACTTCCTGACTCTAGAGCCCATCTGTCCAGCACACTAGACTGCTACCTCTTGTTAGCTGATGAGCTAAAGGACTGGAGTAATTACAATCAAACCCAACATACCAGAATTTGTGCCTAGGTCTGGAGACTGTGGCCTGGTCACTCATTTTGTGTTGGAGGAGATCAGAATCATGGCTGAGTAGCCTTCTCCATGGCATTACTCAGTGTCCAGTGATGGAGAGCTTCCCCTCTCATCACCACGAATGGAGATGTGGAGCCTCCCATCAGCAGGGCAATGGGATGGCTGCTGGTTATTGCTACCAATGGCAACTCATGGCCCACTTTAATCCATAATTAGATAGGAAGTGAGCAGGTTCCTTGTAGAACCCAGGCTTGCTAGCATTTTCCAAATTTCATCCCATGGAATAGAAAGGCTTCCTGGTCATCTAAAATTAGATAACACTGGGTTAAATGAGCTAACCAGGTTTCTTCATCGAGGGCCTTCTAGAGCCATCACCAATAGCAAAGTCTCTGTGGGAAGAAGGGGGCATAGGAGATATTGACAATGTGCGGTGATTCCTAGACTCACTGCTAGGATGGAAGACTTTTTTTGAGAAGTATTTTATGGAGCTAGCCCTTTGAGGAACATACTGCTTTCCTGTGGGTTCCCACAACCACTGAATGTCATAAGATGTTGTAGCAAAACTAATGAAGTTACCATTCTAGATACTGGTTCTTGTTCCTGCCATAGAAAGAGTGGGTCAGATCGAGCCACCACTTCATCAAGCAAACAGAGTCCCTGGATAGGAGGCGGCAGGGTGGCACAGTGGTAGGAGCCCAGGCTCTGGCACCAAGCTGCCAGGGTTTGAACCCCCTGCATCTATCACTGACCAGCTTGGGCAAGCTCCTTAACCTCACAGCCTCTCGGTTTCCCCATTAGTATAACGGGGATAACAACAGCACCAACCCCAGAGGGTTCTGGTGATGGCTGAATCAGTTACCATATGCAAGTAACTTGAATGGTGCCTGGCACGTAGTAAACTCTGTAAATTATTGTTTTTAATCATCCTTGTTGTTCTCCATCTCTACAAGTGAGCTGTGTTTCAAAGAGGCAGTTGTAACAACAAATTGTAGTACTTACTTTAGAGTCTGAGCCTTAAAGTCAAATTTGGCTCTGGCAGGTCTCATCTAAACACAAGAAACAGTGAAAATTTAAAATCACAATTTATGTACAATGAAAAGGACACATTTTTCACAAGTTTCCAGAAAGCAAAGCAGAAAAATTCACTCTAACTAGTTCATTCTGGTGGAGAAATCTGGGCAAAATTCCACTCATCTGACCTCAGCAGAACACTAGATGAATGTTTGATCAACTATGTCATGCATGAGAACCTCCCTAAGGAGGGCCAGATTTGGGGAAGAGAGGTTTCAAAAAGTCCCAAAGCTGAAGCGCTGGTTCCCCAAAGCTGACCATGGCTATTAAAAACAACACATACACACACCAGTCAGCCAGAAGTCCTCAGACATTCCTACTCTTTGGGGGACAGCTCCTATTCTCCTGACTTAAATTATGATCTGCAAGTGGACGACACCCTGATTCACCTCTCACATCATCTTTGACTCTGTAGATTTCTCCCGGCCTGTGAGATCATCCCCAAAGCCAGACAAAGCGAGCCCTGAGTTCATTTTCTTTCTCCAAAGCTTCCTTTCCTTTCGGGTAGCCCTCTCCTTCTGGACCCCCAGGCCTGGAAGCCCTCCTCAGACTCCAGTTCCTCAAGTCTGTCACTCAGTCATACCAACCCTCCCTCCAGAACCCTCCACAAGCATGCTCAGGTCTGACCTCTAGCTCCTACACACACAAAGCTTCCTTTGACTTTGTGTTCTCTTCACTTTCATCTACTGTCACTCAGGAGCACAAATAACATTCCTCAAATACTTCTGTCCATCACTTCCTTGCTTTGAAGTTGGCTGAGGCTCTCAAGTATCCCTCAGATCAAATCTCAATTCCTGACGTGGGTTAAGGTCTTTGGGTAATTTCTCCCCAATTTCACATACTTTCTCTTCAATATTAGAGGACAAAGCAGAGGGGGAAAATGGGAGACTCGGTGAGAAAAAAAAAAAAAAAAAAGGTATTTAAAAGCTCCATCAAGGGGCGCCTGGGTGGCTTAGTTGTTAAGTGTCTGCCTTCAGCTCAGGTCATGATCCCGGGGTCCTGGGATCGAGCCCCGCATTGGGCTCCCTGCTTGGCGGGAAGCCTGCTTCTCCCTCTCCCACTCCCCTTGCTTGTGTTCCTGCTCTTGCTATCTCTCTCTGTCAAATAAATAAAATCTTAAAAAAATAAAAGCTCCATCAAGCTTAGTTTTAGGTCCAAAACCCCTCAGTGATATGTCCCTTATTAGCAGGCTCCTCAAGCTGGTATCTTGTAGGGATTTTCTTAAGGGTGGTGAATTCCCCACAGGAATTTATTTTTGCATTTTCATGTTGATGTTTCGCCTCTATTCATCTGCTCATATATGTATTAGAGGTCAACTGAATGACTACTTTACAGTCCTTGCCACACAATTTCAATGCCTGCATTTGTGTCTGTCTGTGACCGAAGAGCACAATTTAGTAGTCGTAAGCAAAAAAGAAAAGAGCGGGTGTGGAGTTAATGATAAACGACACGTTCAAAAGAGAAGGCCAGATAACCAACATTGTAAGGACAAAAATTTCACAGTGATTTCAACTGAAAAAAAAAAAAAAAAAAAAAAAAAAAGATGGTCGTTACCCAAGGACAGCCAGCTGTAGAGCTGTGGGAACTTTAAAAAATGTATACCAAACAGCACCATATTCACACTTTGTGTGGCAACTGAGTTCAGGCAAAGGGCTTTCACCTATCGGTTAAATTAATTAAGTTTTACAGGTGTGTCATTAACTATTTAATTTGTAAATTGGCTTAGGCCAATACTGGGGATTGGTGAAAACAAATTTTTTTTCCCATTAATCAGAATCCATATGTTACTCAGAGTTGAGAAAAACACTGATTCCATGGAACTGTTCAGACATATCCTGAGTCATCGTTGCCTACGCAAAGTAGCATCTCCCTCTTTACCTGCCTGTCTCCCTGAGGCCCAACCCATCTCCCCACCCCAGCTCCCACAGCACAGACTGCGGTCACGAGGGTGCCTCCCCCGCTGGACTCCCAGCTTCCCAAGGGCACAGTCTGGGTCCTATTTCTGCCTCCACACGGGGTCTTGCACAGAATTACTGGTCACCCACATTGTACTCAGTGGGGCTGGAGTACATCTACATAGCCCTGTGCACCTGGGACTTGTTGGTCTCTGTTCTCCCATGTCTGTCAGCCAACATCCAGGGCAGTGATTCTCAAAGTGGGGTCTCTAAACTGGCATTATCAACATCACCTGGGAACTGGCTAGAAGGGCAATCCTTGGGCCTCACCGCAGAATTAGAATATTTGTGGATGGGGCCCAACAATCTGTATTTTAACAAGCCCCCAGGAGATTCTGATGAGCACCCAAGTTTGAGAATCACTGCTCTGGAAGGGAGGCAGGGAGAGTTAGGCAGCTTGCCTGCCTCTCTCCAAGGTTGTTCTGCCCCAGCTACGTTTCTGTGTGCATGTTCCTATACATGGATCTATGCAGCCCTATGGCGCCTTGCGCTCCCCTCTTCCCCATCACTAGCAAGCGGGTAGGCCTGTGAATGAGGATAATCCATCACCAGAGCCTTCGGAACAGGGTGGTTCTGAGGAGCTGGAATGCTGAGGGCTGGGGGCTGCCTTTCCCTTGCGTCGGAGTTACCCCTGCTAACTTCTGCCTCTTCCTTATTATTTCTTTCTCTCCATCACCACAGAGTGTCCTTCTCTTTCCCTGCTTTTCTTTCATTCTGGTTCTCTTTTCTCTCTTTGTCACAGAGAGACATTTCTTTAAAAACAAAACAAAAAACAAGCCATTTGATGAGAATAGCCAGTGTCTCTGTCACTCAAAGGGTAGAAACATGAATATCAATCCCCTATTACACTGATTTATAAACCTGTATATGCTTTGGTGTCACTCCCCCAGCTCCCTACCTCCCAAGCCCCAGACACACACACTTCCCTAGAAGGAGCTAATCCTTAGGGGACCAGTTAGGGTCCCATGGCAAAACATACTCTGACGCAAGCAGCAGTGTTTGGCCGGCATAAGAATTTCAACATGTTGGCCTGAGTGCAGGAGGCCAAGGCCTGCATAAAATCGCTTCAAAGGTTTGTGCTTTCTTCATGCCTTTTATAATATTAAGTTTTGTAATCTCAGCTGAGAAATGTCAAAATTAAGGGAACAAATGAAATGTCTCTCAGAGAGCCCTCTTCCCCTCCATGGGCATATCCTAACCACAAACCCCCCTGGGTTTCAAAATTTTTCAGTGAGGCTTCAGCACCAATAAACACCTTATTCAACTAATTCATCATACGATACCAAGCAGCAATATTCTTCTCTGGTATTTCGGGACCTGGGTAAATGGCGTAAACAACGCACTGCTTGCTAACTTTTATAATAAGTTTCACGAAACCATTTCTTCAGAGAAGAATCTTCTAACTGCCCACACAATAGCTACTAACACACATGGGCTAAGGTATAAGGTTTCTAGGCAGAATACACAGGCAACACAGTGTCATGATAAAATGCAGCATGTAGAGGACTGGATTCGTGAAGACAGCCGATGCTCTAGGCATGCATGGGGTGGGGGTGCGCGCCAGCAGATCCCGGTCCCACAGCCAGGCATGCTTGAACATACAGAGCACAGGACATAATGGGACTCATGTCCATGACCAGCCACAGAAGAGCCAAAGCAAGCCTATGGAAGCCAGGATGACAGATGCCGTTTGGAGAACTAATTTGGCCTACAGAAGGCAATGCTAAGGGGAGGCAAATATTGCTTTGGGTCAAGCAGCAGACCGAGGCAACCAAAACAGACCTCTGACCCAGATTTCCTTTTGGCCGTATCGTCTATATTGAGGAGGTCCCCAAAGCGCTCGTTAGTGATAAACTGATGGTGCGTCGGAATGACGCCCGTGTGGCGACGAGCTGCAATATCGGCCTCTTCTTGCTCACGCTTAAGTCGTCTCTGGTCCGCTAAAAGTTTCTGCCATGAAATTGCATAAAATGGGCGGTGAATCATCTGGTCCAGGGTGTTGGAAAACTGCCAACAAAACAACTAAGGAAAAAGGTGCTGGGTGAATGGGGGGAAATGCTGAGGGTCAGGTGTCAGAGGAGCTTAATGGTCACAACTACCACGTCCCCCTGTAGCCACACCCCACATACTCCGTGGAGGAGGGCGACCGCACCACGTGGGAGACACCTGGGGAGCCCTGGGCCACGGGGGAAGGATGAATTCCAGACAGTTACAGTCTAGAAAACTGTCTCCTGGTTCAGCCAAAAACCTCCTGCCCCCAATACATGGCCACAAAGTCCAGGCCCTCGGGGAGGTGGGGGGTGGGCGGAG
The DNA here is from genome assembly GCF_029215605.1 of Mirounga angustirostris. Taxonomy (NCBI): domain Eukaryota; kingdom Metazoa; phylum Chordata; class Mammalia; order Carnivora; family Phocidae; genus Mirounga; species Mirounga angustirostris. The sequence goes on from NW_026991714.1 coordinate 122,840,608, forward strand.
TATCTGGAGCATCCACAAGCATGCTGGGCTGGAGGTGGGGGCCTGGGGGTGCTGCCCTCACCTCATTTAGGCAGTGATGAGTTCCCAGTGTCTTCCCACGGTGGGGCCAGGGCTGGCTGATTCCTCCTACCCGAATCTGGGCTCTTACTATGCAGGATCTATGGCAACTAGATCATTTTTGTGCTTCCTGGGTCTGTTATTCTAATACGCTCCAGAGTAGAGACGCCCATTTCAGAAACTATGACACCCCTTCTCCTAGGCTGGCCAACCCCTCCCCTGAGCACAATGTCTAGGAGGCCTTAGCACACTCACCAAAAACTATTTTTGTGACTGACAGACAACATCAATTACTTTCTTACTGTACTTTTTACATAACTATTTCTTCATTAGGTGAAATGAGGCTGAGTTTAAAGGAGTGATGTAGAATATAAATATAAAGGATGAACTTGGAATAAAAACACCTCAGTTTAGAAGAATTATGCTCTCCTAAATTAAGGAAACAGTCATCTACTTCTATTTTTAAAGGCTTCTTCTTTTCTTCCTCTGTTTTTAAAGGCTTTTTCAAATAAGTAAACAATGTTGCCTTTTACCAAATGTCCTCATGTCCTATTGAAGTGACGCTATGGAATAGAATTTTAATGTGTTTTCTTATTCCATACTGGTCGTACATTCCTGGGATTACCATCCCTTGTAGAAAAGCATTGCGGAGGACTGGTAATTCTTAGCATTTTCAGTAAGGCATTAGTCTTCTTCCAGCAGGCAGTTAAATGCCTCACGTGACACCCAGCCCCAAAGGATGGTGGAACTGATTTTTCCCATTTGTTGCCAGGAACTACAAATAATCAAGAAACGAATTCTCAAATGGCTGTGGGATGCCCAGTGCTCAGGTAAGTTGTCGGAAAGATTACATGAGAAAAGACATGAGACAGTGCTTTGCAAAGCCCAGAGCCACCGAAAGGGCACTGGCCCAGGAACGTGGAGCCCTGGTTTCTAGCTGTTTCTCTGGTGTCAGTTAACTTGCTGTGTGACCTTGGGCAAGTCACTATCCCCCTGGAGTCCCGTCCTGGCTAACAGGCTAGAGGCCTACTAACGTCCCTTCCAGGACTGACATGTTCTCATTTTCTGCAATGCCACGATCATCAATGTTCATAATAAAGCATTTGCAAAGAAAGTTGTCAGGACTGACACTCCATTAGCTGGTAGTGCGAGTTATTTCTGTAGCAGTGGGGAGGGACCGCTGTTGGAGGCTCCCGTGACCCCCGGTGCTCAGGCCATGGTCACATATGATCAGTGGAAGTGGGCAGCGAAGGGAGCAAAGCTCCCAGCCCAGTGCTTGGATCGGACCTCAGCAAATCCATCGTCCCCACAGTTTAACCAGAGAAGCCAAACACCATGAATGAAGACACAACTGTGAGCCAGTGTCATTCAGGGAACAAGATACTCCTCTTCTGAACGCACCCTGTAATACAGCAATTGCTAAACCAACTAAGTAAAATATGCCTCCCATGTAACGGGCATGATCCTATCACAAAGCCTTCCACGTTGGACACTAGTATTTATATTAATAAAATGGAATGTCATCTTCTTCCTTGTATCTCAGGGACAGCTACTAGAGGTGAAACGGTCTGTGGCCTGATGGACCCTCACTGTGAGTTTTTCATCTGTTTTTACAAGTAAGCCTGCAGGTCACATGCTTCCTTCTTTCTTTCCCCGGACAGATACTGTCTTAATGAATACTGTCCGTATTATGCCTGCAGGCGGGGAGAGCTACGGTCTTTTTGTCTCAGCAGCAATGACTATTATCATCCAGCCCCCCAAGGTCAGCTTTATCCTAAATCCTGAAGGAAAATCCACAACTCTGAAACCACTCAACGAAAAGGAACGTAGGAAAGGGGCTTCGGACTTTACAGGGAAAGGGACAGAGCTGTGTACACATGGGCACTCTCTCCTCCTGGCACCAGGCTCAAAGCAATTCTTCCACCTCCTAACTTGACACGGGAAAATGGTCCCTGGAGCTGGTTTCGTCTACTGGACCCTTCCTGCTGGGAATGCAAAGTCCAGAAAGCATGCCTTGAAACACGACTTTATCACAACACACTCTTGTGATTTTGCCCCTTTAGCTGATACGTAGAACTGCCTCTTCCGAAATCCCAAGAGAACACGCTCCTTTCCCCAGTCATTCCACTGCCGTGTAGACATTTCAGCCGCTGCTAGAAGAGGTGCGTGCCCAGAAGTTCTTGGTGGGGGTTTCCCGGCATCTATGGGGGTAGCTCTTCTTCTGAGTTAAAGGCAACTTCTTCAAATTATTTTATAAAATGTATCATGGTGGTCATTATTTATTACTTTTCAGTCTCCTTTTTCCTGCTGCACCCTCCCCAACAGGAACTGTGCTTTGTGCCAACAGAGGGGTGGGCAGGACTGGGGATGTATGTAGAGAATAATAAGGCGGGGACTGGGGAGGGGGTGAGTGAGTGGAGCCAACTGCGGGTCCCCTCACATGGCGCTGAATGCAGGGCGAACCTCCCCTGCAGGGACGCTAGTGGGACTTGGCATTTAGAACCTAGTGCCTGTGGGGATATCAGTCCTACTTTTTGGAGAAGTGGAACAATTGAGCTTATGCCACATAAAAAGCCATTTGTGAAGATGCCAATCTTTGCTTCCCATTCCTAGGTCATGTCACCTGACAGATGTCTAGAATGTTCGCTTCCTTCATATTTTTATCTAAGAGCTAAGAGGTTTTCAAGATGGCATTTACCTCTTTATCATCATGACGCCTCCGAATAAATTCTTCCGTGGATTCCAAATAATCAGCAGGTATAAAATGTCTTGGTGATTCTGAATCTTCAAAACAACAAAGTAGAATTAAAACACGCAAAGATTTAGTGGGAAACCAGACTGGGATAAGATTTCACCCTTCAGCCATTATCAAGTTTTTACTGTCATGGATTATTGACCAATACTCAAATTCTGAAGAGGAACCAAATCCGTGCCCCCCCCCCCCCACCTTTTTGGATGTACTTGTAAAAGCCAGTTTAATACAAAGCAAACTCATCAGAAGGCAAAACGTGAGCGGAGAGAGGACCTTCTCTGAAAAGTGTCCCTCCTAAGAGGCGTGCAGGATCTTACAGGGACACACCATACACTCACACACACACAGGGCCACTGGGAGAGGCTGCCTCTCAAAAAACCGCAGGGTGACGGTGGATTGGCGTGAACTCCAAGGGGTTCAAGAGTTCAAATGGACGAATTTCTCAGCTGAGCTAAACGGCCAATTTTTCTTTCGAAACAGAGTTTGGTGGTTAGTCTAAATGACATGGGGGGCTTTGTTTTTAAAGGAGTGCAGCCACTACGAGCCATGATTAATTGCCAAGCAAAACAAACAGAAAACAAAAGACAGACCAGAAAATGAGCACCAAGGGCACACGGGAAAAGGGGACAGAGCAAGCAAGGTGGAGAGACGGGTGAGGTGAGACCGGGCAAATACACAAATGCCACCTCCGAGGGATGTTCCCAGTTCACTGTGTGGGTTGTTGTTCCTGTCCAGGCCAGGGTCTGAGTACGGCATGGAGTTGCCATTATGAAAGGCCCCCAGGCAGTCCTCTGGGACTGCGGGTCTCCCCTGAGGGGGCTCCGAGATCCGGCTCAGCCTCGCCATGGTGTGTCGGGAAGACAGGCGTCTGGGAACCGAGGGCTTCCCCTCAGAGGGGGTCTCGTCCTGATGGGGCTGGCTGGGCAGGTCTGGTTTCTGGCCGGCCAGGGGGGCTGAGAAGTCACCAGGGGGGGGCTGCCTGGGGTGGTACGGGAGGGGCTTTTTCAAGCGGAAAGGGAGGGGGCTCATTAGGTAGATGTTCCTGAGGAGCGTGCTCCTGTCCCCCCTGAGGTCTGGGCGCCAGTCGGGCTGCCTGGACGTCTGCCGCTGCTCGTGCTTCCGGACGGTGGTGAAGCGGGTGTACGAGGCCGGGCAGGTGCCCTTGCACTTGGGGAGGCGGTGCTTGGCAAAGTCTCCGTGGACACTGCTGCTGCTGGCCTCCCTGCTGTCGCTGGAGATGTCCGAACAGTGGTCCAGCTCGTCAGAGCAGGCAGAGAGGGGCTCAGAAGGCACGGGGCCCCCGAAGCCCAAGGTGGGTTCGGCCATGCTGCTACACGTCGGGGCGGCGTGGAGCCCGCCCGGGGTCATCCCGTCCGTCTCCCGGGGCCGCAGCTTGGTTGACTCCAGCAGGGACTCAGCCGAGCGGGCTGAGGTCAGGCCACTCCGGGACAGCACAGGCAAGGGGGGCTTGCTCAGCCTCCCGGACAGGTCCAGGGACGGCATGGACCGGGACCGCTGAACCAGCTGCTCGAACGCTGAGATGCGGGAGGAGACGGTGTGCTTGGGGACGTGCTCCGAGCCCTCCTGGCTGGGGCCCAGCTCGCCCCTGGCCAGTGCCAGGCTGCTCCTTTCGAAGTGGGAGGCAAGGTCTCGCACACTCGAGGAGGAGAGGGAGCCCAGGAAGAGGCCAGCTCGGTTGATCTGGTGCATGTCCCGGTAGAGCATGGTGAACTGCATCCCGGCCTTTCTGGAGAGCGGGCAGGGCCTCCCGACACTGGTGCCGCACTCCTGGAGGCTCACGGTGCTGCTCGACTTGCTGTCCCACTCCCGCCGGGAGCGCGTGAGCAGGTTCTCGATGCTCCCCCCCACTCGGAGGGGGAGACCTCTCTTGGAATCATTCAAAGACAATGAAACACAAAGGTTCTCACAGCTCTGAGCCTTTTCTGCCGGCAATAAGACACTCTTCTGTTCCTGCAAAAGAGCGCTGGGAGCAGAGAGCCTGGGTTTGAATTTGGAGGGAAGGATTTCCGAAATGCAGGCTTTTGCAGCGGACAGGGGTTTCTTGTGCTTACACACGGGGCCTAATGCATTGCTAGTGCTAACCGTTCGGCTAGGAACTGAAGATGAAGAAATCATGTGAGCATTCCCACCTTTACGATCCACTGGAAAGCATGCAGAATAAAATAAACAGACCCATTAGGTTAAAGCTGAAAGCTGCTTAAAAAGAAAATAAAAGGAGAGGTCACATGCTCATTTGTCATAAGGGTTTTTTTTTTTTTTTTTTATAATTTCCAGTCGATGTCCGGAAGCAAAATAATCTGTGCTGCAAAGCAGGAGCAAAGATGCAACAAAAAATGGCCACCCTGCTACAGTTACGGAGGGTTAAGGCTCAGCTATGTCCTAAGAAAAGGGAATCAGAACAAAAAAGAGAGAGATGCTTTAGGGAGAGCAACGTTGGGGTTCAAAGGAAGGGAAAGTAATACCAGAAAGAAAAATGGCCGGTGAAAAACTGGGAGAGGGGGCTCAGAGGGCTCAAAGGCCTGGAAATGGACCTGCACCAGGCAAAGGATATTCCAGTAGCTGGAAGTCACCCGCTGCCGACACCCCGACACTGGGCCTGCACGGGCGAGAGGCATGTGGAAAACCGTGTGGCTGGGCCGGAGCCCCGCAGGCTTCACCCAGTTACCTTTAGTGGAGGCTGAGCTGGAGGGTCGCTTGAGCCCACTCAGGCCCTGGAGAGGGATGTCTCCACCTTCCAAGACGCTTTTGTAAATCTGCCTCTCGTTCTCCAAACTAGCGAGATCCCCGGGAGCCCCGTCTGATTCCCTCTTCACTGCGTGGAAGTTGGAAGAATAGATACTAAAGACAATGTAATTTTAAAAGAGAGAAAAAGAACGGGACTTAGAATGTTTGACATTTTTCTCAAAAGCACATTACCACCTGAGGACAAGAGGCACACTTTTTGGCATCCTAATCAAGCACTGAACTTTCTAAAGGGTATTCTTATTTAGTTAGAGTTCTTCGGACAAGACAAGCCCAAGGGGGAGCCCCAAATGCTCAGGAATCTGACCAAACAGCAGAAGTGCTGAGATGACTGCATTTGTGCTTTAAAAGAGTAACTGAGAAACTCGGCCTGGGGAGGGCAGGCTGGGAGGGGGTGGGGAGGGGTGGGTGGCTGCTGAGGGCCCAGCAGCTTCACACAAGATGACACAGCCGAGGACGTGGGTGGAGCCTCTGACAGGTCGCCTGCCGGAGTTGGTGACTTCAAGTTCACCACTTGGATTATTTTCCTGGGTTATTCTTCACAAGCGCTTTGGTTGACGGAGCACTGAAGTCAACCATTCTCCCGGGTCTCCAGGAAAATCAGCCACCAAGTGAAAGTGGAACCTGGGATTCTATATGCTGTTATCATCCCAGCCACATGTTACACCAGCTTCTTTCAAAATTCATAGTCAGAATCTTATGACATGTAGTAGGAGTATAAACATGGCTCGTTTACATCTTTCATTTATTTTTATCTTGTTGAAATTCTAGGTATTTTTGCAAGTTACCACAAATCCTTTTAGGAATGAGGTGGGGCGCAGAAAAAATTAAGAGCACTTACTCACTGAGCCCCTCCCTTCCCCTAATCCCAGTTTTCTATGCCCTCACCCCTACTGACACATGGAGACACACAGACAGACACACACTCAGATAAGGGAACGACCCCCTTCCCACTGAAGTACTCAGGCCTCTGCTTGGCTGCTTTTCGGTCTTACTGAATTCGGTTTACTGGTATCAATATGGATTTTTTTTTTTTTCTAGCTCTGGAGATGTAAACAGCTTGATAGAATTTCTCTATCCCAATATTTTATGATGAATAGTATCAAGTGTATAGAAAAACTTAAGTAATTATAATAGTGAACCCCCACATATTCTGGGTCCCCAGATTGGACACAGAACTCTGGACTTCCTTTGCTGTATCACACATCTTCCGATCTCTTTCCCTCTCCCCATCCCTCCACGATGGGATTATTCCTACATCTCACACAGCCTCTCGGTCACCATGGTCACAGATAATGGCAGCAGCAACTCTACTAAACGTGCTGAGATGTCCTATGTGGGAGGCTTGACGATCCTTCTCTCTTTAATCCTCACAAACAATCCTACTTTCCCCATTTTTGGACGAGGGAAGGAGGCACCAAGAGACCTGGGCACTGACTGGGGAACGGCAGAGCCAGAACTTGAGCTGCGTCGTTGGGCACCACCCAGCACCCCCAGCCGAGCATCTCCCCACGAATGAGGAGGCAGTGAGAGCCCAGGCGTGCACACCACGGGAGGCCCAGGGATGCTCGAGCCCTGCCGTGAACGTACTCCGGGGCACAAGAGGCCCCAGAGCCCAGGAGTCAGAAATGGAAAGGAGGAGGAGCCTCTGGTACAACGGGCAATGTGTCTACCTCCAAGGAGGTAGCAGCACCGCTTCCAGCCCTCGGCAGCCAGCGCTTCCCAGCCCCTTCCCATGTGCCCAGCCTGCCTTTCAGGGCTTTGATTCCTCTACTTCAGGGGACTGCCTAGGAGGTCGGGGTCCCCCCCCACCCCGTCCCTTCTCCTCATTCTCTCCGGCCTACGTCAGGGGATCAAATGCTTTTCCCCTCTTCTCAGCATAGACAGAAGAACATTACTGAAAATTTAAAGGGAAAGAAAACCAACTCATAAAGCTGAGACCATAAAAGCATGTAAGTGAACGCAGTCTGCACAGTAGCCTCCAGCATGTCTCAGAGGGGAGAAACCTCCGGAAGGGGCCTGATGGGGCAAGTCTCTTCCCCCCAGGCCGTGCCCTTAACTGCAGGGGCCCACGAGAGGCTCCATGAGTATACCCAATAAATATTTGTAGAATGAATACGAGGTCACACTTTCTGAAAGTAAAATTGGCACACATGAGCTGATTAAGGAAATGCTTTGATTCATGAAGTGTGTTTAGAATTCTTCCGTAAGTATAAGAATTTCATCACATTCACTTAGGCTCCTGATGTCAGTGACTACGGAGCCCTCAGAACGGTGGAAACAGAGAGACTACAGGGAATTAACATGGCCCAGGCCTAGGCTGGCTGGCCTTGCTGGTGCCCTGGCCCCTGACCGGGGGTGTCCACTCCCACCCTGGAGACAGAGGCCTCGGAACAAGGGCTGCCACCCACACAGCTTTTGCTCTACCTGTAGGGGGGCTTGAAGATATCCCCCCCAACCTTCTGACTGATAAAAGCATCAACTCCAGCCAGAGGACAGGAGGACCCTGAAAGGTGACTTGCAAGGTTGTGGCACTCTATACGCCAAGTTTAGTCAATGTAAGCTCATCTAAATGGACTTTAACTTTGAATTTCATAATTAAAAATAGATCTGCCCCTCTTCTCAGTTTCCCTTTCAGAGGCTGCCTTCACTTTGGTTGCATTTTCCGGTTCTGTCCTTCAGTTTAACCCCACGGTGCTCCTTTTTATACAATCTCAACTTCTAAAAGGTCCACGTACAGGTGTCCTTTAGCCTTGCCAACCAACTGCAGTGGTGAGCGGACAGTCTCTTAGGCCCTGCTTGCCCTGGTTTTGGGTCACCAGACTGCCCTCAGCACTGGGGAGGGACTGCCAGAGGCTTCTATCCTGCTGTCCTTTGAACTGCCTCAGCCGCGGTCATAAACTCCAAGCCGGTCTTTTCTGGTTCCACCTAACGTCATTTGGTCATGACTCTTGCCGCACCCAGCTGCCTGATTTCACACCTCCCCTACCTCACGACCTGTCAGAAATCCCCTCCTGCCCTCAGCCACTCCACTCTCTGGCTTTACTCCATCCATTATCACCATTTCGTCCTGCTTCCCCACCAGAATGACAAACCAGCGCTCAGGAAATCTCTCAGAAGGGATTTGCTATAGCTAATTGTTTTCTTTCTGATACTGAAGCCAACATGCTTTTTCCAGATGGGCAACACTTCCCAACTGAGGCCCTCCTTGGTTAAAAACGCATCTACAAGCTCTGGAACAACGTTTTCAAATGTATCCTCACCATCACATCTCCTAATGTTGGAAAGACAGATACCATTTGTCCCATTGTACCAAAGGGAAACTGAGGACCAGAGTGCTGAAGGCAGTTGTTGAAGGTCACAGAGTTGCTGGGTCTCTGCCATGTTCAAAGAGATCAGACGGGATGAGAAAAGCAGCGGGGCTGATGAGCAAAGCCCAATCAGCACTGGCAGCTACGACCCCGTTAACAGAACAAGCCTAGTTTAGCAGCCTGGGCTGAGCCAGTTTCCAGGTCAAAGACAGCAGGCTGGAGGACACAGCGCAGACAACTCGCCCTCTGGCTAAGATGCAAAGGGCGCTGAGTTTCAAGGGGATTCAACAAAAACACACTCACTGGAAGAAGAAAGTGAGAGAATGGAGTGATCCTCTTAGGGTCAACAGTTTGCAACTCTGTAACCAGATGGGCTCCGGAGGACTCCAGCCTGACTCCAACGAGCAATGCGCATCAGCTAAGGATAACCTACTCTGTTTGAAAAACTTGGAAACAATCTGTTGCCCAAGTTCTTTCATCTATAAAACCAATAGGTATGATAAAACTGTCCAAGAAATCCACCTTCAAATCTGTTATTATATAGACCTTCCTTTTGAGCTCCAGATGCATACATTCAACTGCCTTCTAGACACCTCCACCTGGGTATTCCTCAGGCATCTTAAACTCCACATGCCCCAAATCAAACCCAGCTCTGTTCCTGTCTCCCATGGCCCAAGCCAGAAAGCCCAGGGAATCAACCCCTTTCTCCCTCTCCTTGCTCCCCAAGCCTAACCAGTCACCAAGTACTGCTTACTCCCTGTCCTGACACAGCGTGCACCAGTCCCTTCCCTCGACCTCCCCGGCTACCACCTCACCATTGCTCACCTACACCTCTGCAGTAAGCACACCCTCACTACTGCCTCTTCAGCCCTGACTCGCTCTGGTCATCTCTGCAAATCACTGCCAATGGTATTTCTAGAAAAGATCTCACGAGGTCATTCCACTGCTCATTTTATTCACTCAAATATTTACTGAGCACCTATTAAGTGTGAATCACTCTCCTAGGTGGAGCTTCAACAGGGAAAACAATAGACAAAAAATTCCAGCCTCGTGGAATTCACTGTCCAAAACCATTTGTTGTTTTCAGCAAGGAAAAAAAAAAAAGTAACTGCTTTAAACCATGGCTTTGGGGAAAGAAGTCTAGGAAATCTGGGGAGGGCAGTTTCATCTTTAGCCTCTGTACTGCAGGAAGAAAATGATCTTTTAGATTTATAATATGTGATTGTCATTCCTTCTCTCCTGGGTCCTGTCACTGCGTTTACCATCTGGATTCTAACTGTGATTTACAAGTCTGTGTCCCCATTACACTCTGAGCCCCTTGAGGGCAGGCGGTTTATCTTATTAATCTTTGCATGCCTAGCGCCTAGCACTGCTTTTCAATAAATATTAGTAGAATAAATGATTCTCTAAAATTAAATGCTCACATGCAGATTTCTGAGAAATGAAAATTACATTTTCAAGGCCCAGTGGAGTCTCTAGCGTTTCATTTAGTTCTTCAGGTAATGATTTGTGTTTTGATCCTAGGTTAAGAGAGAGAAGGGTTTTTTGAGGAAAAATCAGCTTGTTCTTGAGCGCCACTTGCTGGCCAAACAGAGGAAAGTTCTTTGGTTAGGCAATAAAATGTATGATTGCTAATCCAAGCTGAAATGCCAATGAAGAAAATGAGTACTCTTCAGGGCTGATTTAAGATCTGATAACTCTCGGAAAATAAAATACAAAACTGGACACTGTGACTGCAAGCAAAAAAAAATATTTTTTGACAGTAAGGACTGGTAGTTCTACTGGGATATTGGGACTATGGGTAAATTTCTTTCTCTCTACACCCACATTCTTTTAACATTGTGATATGTAATCATGGTAATGAATAAAATTCTAAAACTGCAAGTCTGTCCAAGATATGAAAATGGATTTAACACAACTTCTCCAGTGACTTTTTTTTTTTTTTAATTACGATGTTTTTGAACCTGAGCCATTCCTGCGTCTTCTCCTTCAATCCCTGGGGTTAAGTCCAGTCTTGCCAACGTTTTTTTTTTTTTTTTTTTCAGTACATCCTTCCCAACCATCCAGTGAGAGGAGCCAGATTCAGTCTGCAAGTTGCCGACCTCAGTGCTGAGCGTGCTGGATGCTGGTTAATTAAGACTCACAAGCTCATTCATTTATTCAGCAAACATTTGCTGTGCACTTCCCTGGGTGTCAGGCTCCCCACCAATTCCAAATATGGAAAAACCTTACTTCCTCGTTTGAACAAACTGAAAGAAAACCCCGCCTGCCTTACTGAAAAATCCCCAACTGGAAGAATAGCAGGAGGATAAAACTTATCTATTCCTCCCAAGTAGTTCATGAGAGCCAGGCTACGGCTGAAACACAGAGGTCTTTGGAGACCTATTTCAATGACATAAATAAGAGCGCTTGATAAATTAACCCAGCAAATATCTTTAGGTCCACAAATACTCAGAATGTCTGAAGGCAATTTGCTCTTTTAAGCAGTTTGTGTTCGGCCCCTTCGATCCTGCTAACGGTATTATACATAGTTACTTACACTGTTTTTTTAAATCACTCAAAACCAGTAAACTGTAGCATGCTTTCTGTGAATTTCCTGCCCCATTCTGAATCAGGACGGTGCAGACGAGACCTTATTATCGCTAACACCATCCCCTGGCCTAGAACTTCAATGTCTCTCCTCCAGCTACAGCTCTGCCAGGTGCCAACTTTGGAATCATGGGCATCACGCTGCCTTTACGGACCTGTTTACTCACCTATAAAATGGGGATCGCTCCTGGAATGGTGAAAGGACTCAATGAGGGAATGAATGTACAATGCTAACTGCAGGGCCTGGCACGTAGTAAACGTCCAGCAAGTCACTGGGATTATTTCATTCAAGACCTGCATTCCTAACTTTGACAGCCTGTGGGTACTGCTTTCTCTTCTGAATACATTTATGATTTATTTTCATTCTTATTTATTATATTTATTAACTTATTATATTGACTGGTTATACCCCCGGGGGCCCAAACCTGAATACTTTTAATCCTTGGTCTCCTTCCTTCATTTGCCACTTTGCCTTCTCATTTACCAACATTTTTTGGGGGGGGGTTTGCTGCCAAAACTACTAAGGTACTGTATCTTATGCTATGATAATACAGAGAATACAGAGCATGGTGCCCTAGATCCAGCAAGAACTCACCAAGTGAACTAAGGAATTCACTCGGCCAGCCACCAGAAGCAGCCTTTCCTGCCCCACGCACTCTGGGGAGATGGGAAAAGGAAAGGGGGTTGAGGGGGGAGACCAGGCAGAAGGGTTAACACTGAGCCATCCTGAAAACAGGATTATAGGGGCAGGGAGAGATCTGGAGCAATCAGTGGGCAGTCAGGACTGTCCAAGTGACAAATAGGTGGCCTCAGGGACCAAGGAGAGTTTGCAGGGAACTGTGGCCTTATTTACTTATTTATTTATTTGTCAGAGAGAGAGAGCGAGCGAGCGCACACAAACAGGGGGAGGAACAGGCTCTCCGCGGAGCAGGGAGCCCGATGCGGGGCTCGATCCCAGGACCCTGGGATCATGACCTGAGCCGAAGGCAGACGCTTAACCACCTGAGCCACCCTGTCACCCTGGAGCTGTGGCCTTTAGCTGCAGGTAGCCTAAGGTCATCTGGTGTACTTCATCTCTGAAAGCACATCTCTGGGGACCTAGAGGACCTGTGACTTGTCATCCTTGCAGCTGAAGGCACAGTTCAACTAGCTCTTTAAAGAGAATGAGCCTCAGAGCCCAGAGTGGAGGGAGATCGGGAAGATGCTAGATCTGAGCTTTGATGTCTGTCACACTGCTGGCCTGATGACCGACCCCACAGTAGGCGAAGACTTAATGCCTGGACTTTTCCCAAGGCGGACTGTCTCCTAAGGCAGGTAACTTCCCTTCTAGCTGCTGTTCTAATATATCTTCTCAATTTCTTCTTGCGCTGGGGTACATTAATCATAATCATTAACACACATATTTATAGAAAAAAAATGAACAGAATGGATCTAGTGAGAGATTTGGTCACTAAAAGAATTAAGACTTTTCCAATTTGGGGGCGCCTGGGTGGCTCAATCAGTTAAGCATCTGCCTTCAGCTCAGGTCGTGATCCCAGAGTCCTGGGATCAAGTCCCACATCAGGCTCCTTGCTCAGCAGGCAGCCTCCTTCTCTCTCTGCTTCTGTCTGTCACTCCCCTTACTTGTGCTCTCTATCAGTCAAATAAATAAATAACATCTTTAAAAAAAAAAAAAAGATTTTTCTAATTTTCCACTGAAATACCCTAATCCCAGCTGACTGACTTTCAAATGAAACTACTCTTGTTGAATTCATTCTTTGGCAAGGTAGGTAGGACATTCCCAAGTGACCACAACATTTGCCAAAAATTCCATAAACTCAGCATTCCGATCAAGCCAGGCTTCTTTTTGAAGAGGTGGATTTTGCTCATTGTGGGTTTACCCAACCCCAAAGGAACAGGCAACAGTTGTGCCTTTGGCTCTCATCATACTTCCAAGACTGAGATACAGATACGATGGTGACGAGAAGCTGTTTCCACCAGAACAAGCACCCAATTCCACTGGGTGCACCGGGTACCCCAGAGAGGCAGCCCTTGCCTTCAGGGAGTTTCTAATTTATCAGCAGTTATAAAAATACATGAGTATGATTCAGGTACCCAGCCACAGAAGTGCCATAAGAGGCCTTAACATTAAATTGGGTACAAGGAGGCTCAGGGCCTATTTATACGTGCTCAGAGCTCGCCATGTACTGTGTAAGAAAGGGGTAGGGGACAGGACTGAGACATTTCAGCTGGCATAATGGCCGCATGGCAAAGTACTGAGAAAAGTAATCCGTACAGGGCTCAGGATGGTCTGGAGAGGGGGAAAGAGGTTGGTGGTGACTCCACGAAGTGAGCGGAGTGTGCACTTATCACCCAGACAGAATCCTGACTGGTATAAGGAAATAAATCCACATTTCTCAGCATCAGTCAAGTCCGCCCCCTCTTGGCCCCATCTTTCCCTGTGACAGGTGCCACCCCAGGACCCAACCCCACCATCCCCCCACCTTTATGCCCAGCACAGCGTGTCTCAGTCACACATCGCCTCCAAGAACCAGCAAATGAGGTGAGCTTGGATTCCAAACTCAGACAAACTCACATTCTAAAGATAAAGATGCCAACACAGGAAAAAGCTTCTCAAAGGTAATAGGAATCATCGCAAAATTAATTTGGAGAAGGAGGAGAAAACAGAAGAAACATAATTTGAGGACAATGATTAAATGGCTACTTATCACTAAAGCCACGAGACTGATACAAATAAAACATACTCGGATCCAAAACACAAGCCTCTTCCCATCTCTGACATTAATACATGAAGCCATGTACGTGGTGGCAACTTACTATCCAGGAAGCTCTGAAGAAATTTCCGGGCTGGGGCTGATTGCTGAGCTCTGTAAATGTCAAAAAAAGAAAGAAAAGAAAAGAATGTAGATCACTGATTTTGCATCAGATGTTCCAAGTCAAGGGGGAAAGAGAGCAGCCCCTTTCCTTTCCTGATGTAGCCAAGGACCTTTGGGAAATGGGGCCCTTGGCCGGAAAGGTCTCAGTGCTGGACGCTTTCTGGGCCAGTGGGTGCTCTCGCTCTCTGGGTGAGGTGGAAAATGACCCCTTAGCTTAGACTTAGCTTTCATATAAAGATAGATCTACGAGGTGGATAGCCCACCATCTGGCCAACATGCATTAGTGACATGGACAAGACAACACCGCCGTCATCAGCTTATCCCCAGTCCTCAGAGCCCCTGGACAAGCCCACCAGAGACTCCTTCATGCACCCCAGATGCCACCTCCAGAGAGAGGGTCACCCAACACCTTAGGTACAGAAAATACAAAAAATGCATTTGAAAAGACCACACTGTATTTAGATCATTTGTTCACCCTGCAGATTTAGAATGTGGAAATGGGGAGAAATGCAGTTTCACAAAACCTAGGAGTGGGGGAGCATTTTATAAAATGACAGGCCACTATGCAAAAGAAAGAAAACAACCAAAAGCTACATGCAGAGAAAAGGCAATATAATTAAGTAGTTTAAGGTTTCTGTTGTTGTCTTGGAGAAAAAAAAGGCAAAGGGCTCAATATATTTTTTAAAAAATAATGTGGTAGTTGAATAAATCGATGAAAAGGTTAACTTTTAAAAGATACTTCTATCTCTAAATAATAATCATTTCAAGGAAAAGATGCTATCTGGAAAAGAGATATTGGGGGAAAGGAGAGAAACAGCAGGAGACAGAAAAGGAAGATGGTCCAAGAAGGATGCGAGGACGGGAGGGGAAGCTACCGTTATCGGGGCTCACCCACCTGGTCCTCTACCTGCTGAACACCCACCCTCAACCTGCTGGGTCCTCTCACTTTGGAGGGCGCCTCTGCCCCAGCATAAGGACTCTACCCTCCCCCACTCCCAGTTGCCCACCATTATTCCTCAGAGAAGGCAGCCCTCTTGCCCGTTGTCTCCTGCCCATTTCTCACCTCGGCACCTGTCCTATTCTGGGTCTTCATCCACTCTGAAGATGATGCCCTGGTCTCCATCTTGGAAAACTTTTGTGTGACCCTGCAGAGTCCTCTGGGAAGAGCTCCCACCCCTTCCTTCCACATTCACATGTTTTCAACAGTGCTGTACCCCTGGGGGATCCCCAGATGCTTCCCTACTCTCTAGCTCCCAGCAACCTCTAAGGTGTTTAGAAACCTCCGGGTTATCAAATCCACTGACCTTTCCTCAGAGTCTACTTTTGGGGACCTCTCTGGAGCACCAGGTAGTTGTCATACTTTCTCTTCTTGTTCTACTACTTTTCCTCCTCCTTCTCTGAACTGTTCACCCTCTGATCCTCCCCTTCTTCTCCTGCTCCCTGTCATCCAACATCCCAGTGGGTAGTTACTGCTCTCGTCCTTCCTGTCCTTCAATCTGCCATCTGCTCCTAGGACTTTAGCCTTCATTTCTCTTCAGGTGACTCCAACTGACTATGTAGGCCCCTTCCTCTCTTAGGAGACATAGTCTTCTATTTCCAGCTGCCTACTGGATATGCCCTAGGTGATATCCAGCCAGCACTTCACAAACGAATCACCTAAAACTAGCTCCACCTTACCTCTCCACGGATTTTCTCCCCATCTTTCTTATGTGACATACTGATGTCCTCATCCTTACAGCTTTCTGGCCAAAACCCTAGGAATCTCTGAGGAATAATGATGGGCAACTGGGAGTGGGGGAGGGTAGAGTCCTAGAGTTGTTTCTGTCCCTATTCCATCCCCCAATTCTTTGTTCTTCACACCAATTAGTTAAAATGTTCCATTGCAATTTCCTCTGTGAGCACTCTCATACCACCCCTCCCCCCTTCATGCTAATGCCACTGCAGTGTGGGCTCTCATCACTCCATGCCTGGACCACCACAGTAGCCTCCTTGCCCTCTGCACATCCAACTGGAGGTTCTCCTTTCAACCCAGCCTCTCTAGAGGATGCTGACCTTCCTAAAACAACTCCTGAACCACATCATTGGGCTGTGCACAAAATCATCTCCTAACTGTATTTCTGAGCCTCTACAATCCAGGGTCAACCCTCTTTCCTACACCTACCCATCACTACCACCACCCCCAATTTTCTACTATAGCTGAATCTTCTACTTTATTCCTTGAATACATGCTAAACACGATCACTTCTGTGCTTTTTGTGCTTCACATGGATGCCCCCTATTTCTACCACGTACCTACACTGCACCCATCCTTTCAGGTCCCGGCTAACTCCCCTGGGAAGTCTTCCCTACTTTTCCACAAGATCACTCTTCCTCCTGGCACTTAGAGCCCATACCATTCTTTTAGCTCTTCACAGCACTGCTGTGTACTGTTGGGGATCTTTTATTTATGAGTGTGCCTAAACGGTCATGTTCCTAAAGGCAAATTTCATTGTTTTTGCCGGATCTAGAGCCTCTCTCAGCATGTCCCATACCTATTAGGGACTCATGGGGAACATGCAACTGAACCAATGTGAAGATGACTCATTCATGCATCAGACCCTTCTTGGTGCCCCACCTTGGCCTGGGCAGGAGTCCAGGTACTGGAAGCTGTCTCTGACCTCAGGGAGGCCTCAGTGAGTTCAGTAATTCTCCAGCTGCCCCTCCATCCTTGCATGCGTTATAGGGCTGCTCCTATTAGACTACTTTAAAAGGGGACCCCTGACTCATTTTATGACCTGTAATCTTAGCACTCCGGTCCTACCCCGGAGCACTTTCGGACTTACCTGCCGTTAGTTCTCACTCTTGAACTAGCTCAGACCTTCCATCCCACAGTGGCTACAGCTGGTTCCAGTCTCTGCCCTGGTTGAAACTGAGCATCCCCTGTCCCTGCTCCACGACCTATCTGCTTTGACTGTGCGCACCGTGGCTCAACTTCGTGCCTCCCCAAAGTTCTGAAGAGGGGCCTAGAAACACAACTTCCTTGATTGGCCTGCAGTTCCTCAGCGTCTGACCTTATCTCAGCCCACCTTGGCTGCTGCCATAACCCCCTGGTTCTTCACTCCTTCCCTGGCTTAAGGGTCTGGCACTCAAGACTTTTCATAACCCGAGTCACTCATGCTGGAGGTCTGACCCTCCTTGTCTTAGTTCTGCTTAAATAGAACAAGATCCATAGCATTTTCCACTTTTCCTGCCACAGTCTGTGGACCTTCCTAGCCTCTTCAGCAGTGTCTGCCTGCCTTTTTTTATTTTCTGTAAAGAAACCCTTTCCTTGTAAGAGTCCTTTTTGTTTTGTCAGGGAGCCCTGGGGGCGGTTCTCCAAATACTTGGTATTTTTCTTCCCCTTGGGAACCTGTTTACCTTGGACTTTCTCTCTGACATAGCCTTCAATAAGCCACATTTTGACATAGCCCCCTCTAGAAATGTCAATACAGGTTGAGTTTCAAATGCTTGTTTGTGGCCAGGCTGTCTGGTCTCTGGAGTGCATTTTTTCATTGAGAACTTTCTGACCCTTTAAATGACAAATACAACTACTCTGCCAGTACATGCCATGCATGTAAGAGGCACTCAAATCACCGCCACCGTGTTTCTGAAAGTGATCTCTGAGGTTGGTATCTCCCAGGGCTGCAAAAAAAAAAAAGACAAGGGAATTGCCCCCAAAAGTGGCTCCTGGAAAATTTGGAGCAGGTATACGGAGGCAAAGGACAGGAAGTTATAAGGGTCCCCTCCCAAGAGCAGAGAAAGAGAATGACAAGGGGGTGGCATCGTTTAAATCACCAGCCACCCTGCATATTTGAAAAACTCCCTTTAAGGAAGATGCCAAGCTCAAAAGAAATCCAAGCAAAAATTAGCTTGGGGGGCGGGGAGAGGAATCGAAAATAGGAGTCAGAAAGCCATGCAGCTTATAAAGACCCAGCATAACCATTCATTGCCTCAACTACATCGAAACCTGAGAGCAGAGAAGAAAACAAAACCAAGCTGGAAGAGAAACCAACAGCGTGAGAAAAACTAGGAAATACCTGGGACGGGTGTGCACTGGGTGCTTTATTAAGCGTCTCCGTGTTTCCTAAGCGTGCCTCTAACTCTGCTGAGCAGAGGCTGAGATCTTTTTCTAGATTAGTCTGGTTCAAGAAAGAGAAGATGGGAAAGAATGTTTTAGTTTAGAGGACAGGCAGAAAGAATGAAAGGTTAAGTTTGAAAAATGAATTTGTTTAGTGCTAGGGCTTTAATGAGGCAAAGATGGCATGACCGAACACAAGAGCTCACTAGAAATCAGGTGAAGACGTGAAAACAGAGAATGCAACATTAGGCAGAGAAAATATAAATCCTGAAGTCTTCAGAGCTTCAAAAGTCTATTCTACTTGCTAGAGAGAACTACAAATACCACGGAAACCTACCTTTCGCGAGAGACCTATTTTTTTCTCTTTTCAGAGTATAGTGACTGTGACAAATAGGATATGTCAGGAGAATAAGGCATTGCTTTAAAAACCTCTCAACATTAGTAGAAGTCGTAGAGACTTTGTTAAATAGTTTTATCACCAAGCCAAAAGAAAAAAAACAAGTTATCAAGTTAAAAAAAGAAAAGTGATTTAAGAAAATAAAAGAAAAAAACCCACAACACACTCACACTAACCAGGCTAGAGAACACACACACAGCCCACGGAGGAGGCACAGCAGAATTACCTTTCTATCCTCTCTAGGAAGGATAGAGCAGTCTCCAGGAGTATAATCCCATATCTTTTTGGGAGGCTGACGGGAAGCAGAGGAGGAAATGAAGAAATGAGCATAAAGACATAAAGACAAACATGGAGACTGGCTCAAACAAAGAGGGGCACGCTAGGAGAACTGTATCAACACAGAAAAGTGAACTCAAAGCACAGGGAGTGGGCACTCGGCCTCCTGAGGAGGCTGCCCAGGGAGGGATTCTGCAGAATTTAGGAGCTGGAAACGTTAACTGGGAAGTTTCTATGTCTACATCTCAAGAGTATGTCATTGTTGGATTCTAAACATTGAAAACGTAAAAAAAGAAAACAGAAGGGAAAAAAAAAGCATTGACACCAATTTGAACAAAAATCAAAACTTTAAAATTCCTCATTTTTTTTTTTTAATTGAAGTATAGTTGACATACATCCTCACTGTTGTTTTCAAACTAAGATCGACACCGAGATTCTACATTTTTGAAGCAGTTTACTCCAAGGCAAAATTCATCCTGTTTAATAAACGTGTGACTTTGGAGATTTGGCAGGGGAGGGTAAATTTAACCAAAATGTGCTTTCTGTGGTTTGTGGCAATGAAATCCAGGCACAAAATGGGCGTTCAATAAATGCACTGTGTAACTAGATAATTCCACTAGACAACACTTAAATCTCCATTTACAGCTTAACCAGACTTTGACAATTCTGCTGGTAGTACAGCCATCCCTTCCGTCTGCCTTAGAGAACAGTTTACAAGTTGAATTTGAACAGCGGGACCGTAGCATTATGTTTTTCTCCTTTAACTCTAAGTTAGGATGAGAGCTGCATTCCTAAAACTGCCAGGAGAACTGTGAATTTAATGAGCGAAGGGTTCGGAGGGTAGGACATCTGGAAGTTACAAGCCTCCTGTAATTCTTGAACCTCTCCCCCACCAACTAAACCTTCTTGTTCTGCCTATTTAGACCTGAAATGTCTTATACGATGACCCCTGAAAAAGATGAGATCATTAGTAGCTCCTGGAATTTTGTGCAAATATCATTGTAACTCTATGCAAGCGTTCAAACTGGTTTACGTTATGACATTTTGCCTTGAGCTTACTTCTAGAAATCACATGGATTTCTGCAGAAATTAGAGGGGAGAAAAAGAAAAAAACCTAACATCCAGACTCTTAGTAATGAATCTGCAATTTGAATCCAAGGGACTTAGTAATGAATCTGCAATCTGAATCCAAGGGACTTTCATCACTGACAGTGATGGGTCAGTAATGCCATCTCTGTTTATGTATACTGTGCAATTTGTAAAGTAGTGCTATTAACAATTACCATTCATCTTTAAGCGCTTACTACACTTGGACTCTTCCCCTGGAGAAGTAGACTTTGTAAAGTCACTTAGGATACCTACTCATTTCTTTCTTTACTGCAAAAAAATAAGGCAGTGCTTACAAATTAAATTGGTTTTAAATCCTTCCAAAAATGATCCCGGGAGTCTTGAATTATTTGATATTCTACAACATATCGGAGCTAAAAGGTACTACAGACAGAATCGTGCTGCAATTTCAGCTCATTCTGGCTGGTGGGCTTTAAGTGCAAGAATTGAGGAAGAAAGGAGTTCAGGGTAAATCTCTAGTGTCCAAGTTCTGGCAGGCTTCACTTGGGGGAAGTGGGTCCTGAGCTGGTATGGAATAAAAAATAAATAAAAATGATGATCCACGTGATTAGGTAGGAGTTTTAATTTCATTCTGCTTCTGAATGACTGAAAAACCTTCCAAAACAATTTCCGTGGTTTACACCACTTTGATTTATCTCTCTTATTTTTATTGTAGCCCAGAGTGATGATGGTAGGACAGAAATGAAGAAAAAATTTCTCCCTACCACACCTTCTTCCCCAACTCTGGCCATAAGAGGCAGTCATCAAATTGGTTCAACCGGATGATAAGCTCACCCTTAGGATGCTTCTGACCATGAGGAACCGTTTATCTTGACACTGTTCCTCAGGATATGGGCACTGATTAAGTTATTTGGGCAAGTCTTCCACAGTATTATCTTTTACTACTTTAAAAGACCCACTCAAATAGTCTCATTTAAGAAGGACTCTAAGGTCTCTGCAAGGAACATCATGGCTCAGAGGAAATGGCATTTTGGAAAAGCACCGTTAAGTCTTTAAATAATTAAGAGGCAGTTAGAACAACAGAGTAGGGACACCAATTCTAGGAAGGTCCCATTACACAAACGGACTGTGTTCTCAACATTTGTTTGCATTGGTTGTGCGGTGCTCAGACCATGGTTTCCAGCAGAAACAGTGTTTAATCTACCAGGCTGTTCACAGAGCCGATTTAATGTACGCTGGGACTGAAATACTATCCTTTGCTAACAAATATGGAATTATTTGCAATGACAGATTCAGTAAAATAAATGAATCACATTATAAAGATTGTTTCATATCTTTCCCTAAAAGTTAATATTTCAGATGAAACTAAATTAGTTATTTCGCAAAGGAGAAATGGCTAGAAATGTGTGGATTCTGAGAAGGCTTTGCAAAATCAATGGCACGGACTCTTTACTGCACATAATTTAAAGCTGACAGCTTTTTGCTTTCCTTGATGAAAGGATAGCATTATTATTATATATACCAGTCATGGTCTTTTTTTGTTTGTTTGGCAGAGGGGGGAGGGGACCACACAATTCAAAAGTAGCTTTTGGTGTGAGATAATTGAGCAAGTTTTAAGAAAAAGAAAAAGGTTAAGATACTGTTCAGTATTTGAGTGTGGAGAAGGTTGCCTGAGGTAGACTTCTTTGAAGTCTGAATGGTAAATAAGAAAAAGGGAGAAAACAGAGAAATGAGGTATGCACCACAGCTCTGGGGAGAGAAGGTGGTGCAGACTTCAGGTTAGACACGTCCCTCCGCACTGGTCACTAGGTGGCGCTGTTCATTCAGGACAGCTCAAGGGCTATGAGCCGCCCGTGTCTAGCAGAGGACAAGGCAGGAGGAAAATGTTCCTACCAGCGGGAAGTTTGCAAGTCAGGTGCTCCTAACTCAGAAGATGCCTCAACTTTCTAACAAAGCTCAGCCTCACTGAATCAAACTAGAAATTCCACAGCACCCGCTTCATTTCTCTTTGTCTTCATCTTAATGAAAAAGTTTCACACGAACATCTAACAAAATAAGACGTCTCATCTTTATATACTTAACTTCCTCCACCTGTAAATTCTTTTTTGCAGCTGTAGTAAGACTTCAAAATCCACACATTTCTAGCCATTTCTCCTTTGCCAAATAACGAAATCAGTTTCATCTGAGATATTAACTTTTA
Organism: Mirounga angustirostris; assembly: GCF_029215605.1. Taxonomy (NCBI): domain Eukaryota; kingdom Metazoa; phylum Chordata; class Mammalia; order Carnivora; family Phocidae; genus Mirounga; species Mirounga angustirostris. The sequence continues at coordinate 122,862,993 of NW_026991714.1, forward strand.
GGGACAGGTATGAAACAATCTATGGTGTGATTCGTTTGTTTTACTGAATCGGTCATTGCAAATAATTCCATATTTGTTAGCAAAGGACAGTATTTCAGTCTCAGCGTATATTAAATCAGCTCTGTGATCAGCCTGGTAGGTTGAAAGTCAGTTTCTAGTCCTCTCCAGTGGAGAAATGAACTCAACTCTCCCCTCTGGGTGATACACCTTTGGGTGAAGGGCTAAGAAAATCCTCCTTATGTATGTGCCAAAAATCAGTTTGTGCCAAGGCAACTCAGTGACATCACTGGGAAATTCTAGCAAATATAGCATTCAGCCTAATCCCATTTTAAGTTTTGGGAAATATTACACTAACTCCTAGAAATCATTCTCCAAAGCCACCTATAATGGGGATGCATTTGTGGATGACATCTACATACAGAGGCTGTTTGGGGCACTTCCTTTGCATATGTACTTAAATCTTTTTAAAGCAGTAACAATGCTGCTCCTCTCAGTGTGTAATGCATTTTCCTGCTTTATCTTCAGTTTGCCATAAAGACTCTAGTTAAGTAATTGAACCAAGGGACAAAACAATGCCAGCTACAAGGTATGTGATATTTGTTTCTAGTGCAATGATTTAGTCTTGTTTCTCTGTGATTTTCTCGCAAGAAATAATTCCAGGGCTCACTGTCCTTTCTTGGTGAAGTAAAGTGCGGGAAAGCTTACAGGTTGTAGTGAGAAGAGACAATCCCACGATTGCCCACTGAAATGGCTGCCCCCCCACTTCCTGCATTCCTTACAAACAGATCTGATTCTTTAGCAGCAACAATGCATCAACAGCATTATTTAAAAAGGTGTCTATAACCACTGAAGCTATTAAACTTACCGGTTTCCCAAACTCCAATTCCGAAAAGAATTTATACCAAGGTTCATTCTTTAAATCTATCTCTTCTGGGCTTATATCCCGACTCTATAGGGGTTGGTGACAGGGAAATGGAAGAGAGAGAAGGATAACATTATGCAGAGATTACATAGGAACAGGCCAGTAGAGATGCAGTGGTTTCCAGGGATAAACAGCAACTCTATCCAATAGCAGCAATCATCCATTTTATGGACATCAGCAAAAACAAGAAGCTGCAACAGGTGGGAGAGGATGGGTTTAAAAAAGCAGAGAAACGGAGGTAGGGGCAGGGAGTGAATCATTCTCAGCCCTGAGGCACAAGGCACACGGGCCACGGATGGAGAATTTTGCACCGCACTGCTGCCCTCCACGACAGGTCGGAACATGGGCATATTCCTCAATAACCGTATCGTGGGAGAAGAGAAAGCCTGTATTTCCTCTTTAGGAAGAGCTGTTAGTGAGGAGCAAATAACCTGGTGAGCACACCAAACACTTAGCCATCTACGCCAGATGAGTAGAGCAAATAATTTTTATGGGCTAGTATAGTTTTAGTACTTATTTGCAAAGCTGCCTTGAGGGTTTTCCAAATAAATGCAGATACCAACACTTTGTAAAAGCCAATTTGTTAATACTGCATCTTTAATGGCACATGAGTAGGTGAGAAATCATGTGCTATACACAGTACAGTGAAAGATGGTGTAAGTAAAGAACAGAGGACACAAGTGCAAAAACATTTTAAACGAGCATCCGTGGGGGAGGAATACAGACAGAATATACTTTGTGCTTTCACAAATAAATGTTAAAGAACTGGGAAAAATAAAGTGAGGGGAAAGCTGAACAAGACAGACGACAGAACAGGGGGGAGAAAACTTCTGGGTTACGTTGCAAAAATTAAGTCAGGTATCTCAACTTCATGCAACTCTAAGAGGCGGTTCACACAGACTGATCATTTGATTCCACGGGGTTTCATATCGAGTCAGATCTTTATAAAGTCTTAACATCTCGCTCTGTGGAATCACATGTGTTTCTGGAAATAATTAGTTGGAAAACGAATGCCTGGAAAGCAAATCAGGTTTTCCCTTCAGACACTGGAGATACAAGTTCACAGCAGACAAAAGCATGAGGGGCTCATGGCGTCATGAATTTCATCTATGTAGATACATTTCAAAATACCTTGGCAGTCACTACCTGAGAGAGATATGGTGATCTTTCCGACAACAATATGAAATAGAAAAGGTATATTTTGCACCGAGATTGAAAACAATATCTAAGAAACGTCACTCCCTCAGGGCAATGACACATGGCAGGTCCTGTGGCCACGTTTTCCAAGCCACTGCTTCACGGAGCAGCTCCTTGGGGGCCCGTTTCTCTTCACATTCTGTTCACAGGCCTTTGGCAGTTTGGAGAAACGGCGGTCAACTTTCTTTGCGACCCTGACCAATCCCTTCTTCTAAAATCCTTCGAAGGGTCTTCACCGTTATTCCTACTTTTGTTTTAAAAGGAGGAAGACGTGGCAGAGAACTTTTCTTTACGTGACATGCATTGAATATAAGTTAGCTGGACTCAGAGGGAAATGTCTCCTGAAACGGAGTCTGCCCCCTTGCATCCAGATTAAAATCTCCTCCAGCTGTCTTCAGGGACTTAGGGGCCTGAATCTCTAAGGAGAAGGTGTGCTCCTTCTCACCAGATTCTGAAATGATGTAAAATAATGGATTCCAAAAGGATTCTTAATTTATTCAGTGAAATGAGGCACAACAGCAAGAAGGACACAACTCTTCCGGAGGGACAGTCCAGGCTCTGGGACATGCTAGATCCTCACATGGTGGGAGTTTCATGAAACCTATTTCATGTTTATTATCTTTGAACACTATTTATTAACACTCCCTGGGAATCGGTTAGGTTTTTGTTGTTGTTGTTTTAAATAAAATGTACCAACTCTTTCAGGAAATGGCCTGAATGTCTTGGTACTCGGTCCTGAAAGAATTAGCCCATTTTATTGCCCAAGGTTGCTTGCAGATTGTTCTTACTGCGAAGGCTAACGCTGTGCTGAGAACTGAATCAGGAGGCATGTCAACTGCTTGGGCCCAGAGCAGCTGCCTGGGGAGAAAGTGAAAGAGGTACCACCACACAGCACTAACATCTGCATTTGGTTTTGTCATTTACGACTCGGCTGTAGATCCCATTATGGAATGGACAAATAGGAAACGTCCTTCTAGACGCAGAGCAGGATCTCCGTCCTGGCAGGCAGGGTGGATTCCACAAGGCCAGGCTGAGTTCTCTGCTACTGTGGGCTACTTTCCCCAGCTCGGCCAAATCCTTGGAAAAGGCAGATGACCTGCCAGAAAAATGCCTGATTCTCCTTGAGGATGGTTTTGCTTCTTGGATGGGAGCAGAGACTAGCTTCAATTTTTAATTAAACAATCTGAATGTGGTACGTTCATGTGCACAGCACTTGATAACGTTCATATAATTCTCTTATACATTTTACAGCACGTGGTTCTCTCATTCGATACTTCGGTGAGTATGCAATCCTACTCAGTACTCACTTCAATACTCACTACTTCAGTAACATTGGCAGGCCAAGCAATACTTCTATTTTATAGATGAAAACACTGAGGCTCTGAAAAGTTAAAGGACTTGCCCCAAGATAGCTGAAGGCAGAGTCAGTATTTGAACTCAGATCTTCCAATTCCGAGTCCAGTGCTCTGTCCAGTATGTAACATCCCCTTCTCATAATCCTGAGAAGGAGGCAGACCCTCTGCGTTGGCAGAGGACCCGGAGCTAAAATAGGGGTAAGTGACAAACTTGAAAAGCCAGGAAGGAACTCAAAGTGACCGTGTACTGGGGAGAAACCCCCTTGTTTTACACATCTGAATCTGTATCATGTCTGTAATTACTGTTTGAATGTCTGTCCTTCCCAATATATTCCTGTGGGAGCAGCAGGGACCCCAACCCCTAACCCAGGGCTTGGCACATAAAAGTGATTCTATATCTATCTGTTGAATTGAGCTGAAGTTCTGGAGGGAAGTAAAAGGGACAAAGCCAGAAAAAGGCCACTTCTGACAAAGCAGGGCTTGACCACTAGATCTCTAATCCCGAGGCCAAAGGACAAGACGATGGACTCAGACTATGACGACGGGGGACTTGGGAGTTATGAAGAACGTCATAGGAGTTTGCCACATGGCTGAAGAGGTCATAAGGCTGTAAACCTACTGTGGGGGATTCTGAAGGTAGCACAGGGTTTCCTCTACCTGTGATGGTTTGGGTTCGCTCCAAGGATGAGACAAGCTCTTTGGCAGCCTTTACAAGTCTACCACCAACCCTTCCTGCAAACAACGGGTAGATGTGCCCGTGAGGTCGCCATTTAAGTTGGCAGGCTGAAGCAGACAGGAGTACTTCAAATTGGAAAAACATTTTTCCCCTCAAAAGGAGTTGTGCATTTCTGAGAGCAAATTTAGATTCTATATCTGTCACTAGTTAGCATACCTATCCACAGTTAAGGACAAGACAAAAGCGTGTGTGTATGTGGTGATTGGGGGTGGGGGTGTGAGGTGTCCTCAAATTCTGGCAAACTGGATACTGGATGCCAAAAGGCAAGCCACATGGACACATTCCAACTTTTCTGTTCACGTGGCAAAAAGAGCAAGGAAAAAAATTCAAAAAAGAAAGGACTACATCATTTAAGTGTGGACACGTGATGGTGCATCCCTGGCTTGTTATTCAAGTATAAGGAATGTTCCCAAGCACATGACTGTCTTTCTGGGCACACCTGCGTGTGGAAGGCTAACTTCAGTGCATATGATCTTCTAACAGGGAGAGAACCCCCAGGGCAGGGTGGAGTCAGAGGCAAAATTCTCGGCTCCTTTCTGAACTTTTTGCTTAAAATAACTGTGGTGCACAGTAAATGCTAAAGAATGACAACCCTAAAGCATTTCTGTGAACTGTTGACCTTTCTTCCTAATTAAAATTACTTTCTCCCTTTGTGCTTTTAAAGATGTCACATTTTTATTTTAGTAAAAGTCAAATCAATTATTACTTAAAACATGTAGAACAGAAGAGGTGGAGGGAAAATAATTTGAACCTGCATTTCAGAGGCCTACTTAATCTGTTCTCAGTGTGGTAACCGCATTTTAATAAAAACCAATCCCCAGCATGATAATTCCATCCTGCTGGCATGGCTGGAGGGCTGCAATATTTATAGAGCTTTGGAGAATCCCTTTAACCGTGATCTGAATTCTGAACCAGCTTTCCTAACGAAGGGTGAATAAAAGGAAGCGTGAGGGGCAGATATGAAACTAATCAGACTGCAAAAATTCTTTCCCGTTTCACAGAAGAAGCCGCTTTTCCAGGGTGGTCTTCTATGCCCAGACATGCCATTTCCCCCACTTGCACTTGCTCGGCGATGTGAACATGTGTAGAAAATTAGAAACCAGACTGAATATGAAATTCGTCCTCCATAGTGCACTTGTCAGAAAAGGAAGACCTACAAGACATATTCTAACAGCCTGGGTCTTTTCTTCCCAAGTCATAACAACATATTAATTATTTAGCTTTTAATGAGGTGCTCGTAACTTCTACAAAATTTATGCATGTTCGAATAAGAGTCACATAAAAAAAACCCTGACTTTAGTCCAGTTAGTAGTAAGCCTGATAAATTAACGGTTAGACGTTTTTAAACAGACAGCAGCAAAATCAATCTTTACATTAGTGGACCATTTTAAATTAGTTCAAATCATGCACAAAAAGAACAACAAAGCTCAATATGGCATCTTTCAAAGCAGACTCTCAGGACTCATTTTATAAACACCTGCAGAAATGAAAAGGCTAAAAATACTTCATTTTTTCATTTGTCTTCGAAACATAGAGAGTCTATCTCAGGGGAGAAAGAATATATTCCAAGCGCACAATGCATCCAGATTAAAGAACACGGCAGGGGAGACAAAAGAACTTTAATATACACATTACCATCTTTTCGTTGGTCAGAACAGAAGACTTGCCCGGCTGATAGTCGTAAATGCTTTTGGGCTCTGCACGGTATTTCCTTGTATCCACTTTCTTATCTGGGGGCTCCCAGTCGTTTCTGGAGAAAGAAAATCCTATTAGAGCTATGTTCATGAAAATTGGCATCCGACACGGTCTGACTTTGGCAGACTGCAGTCTAATCAAGAAATTTTTGTATCAGAAGCATAAAATCGGACTCTGCGCGAAGCATTTAGTTGAGCTGGTTTCCTTCTCAAAATAACCAGTTACATCTCTGTGTTGGCTTCACAAAAGGCTTGAGGTGTCCTGTGCTCAAAACCGGGCACCGGACGCGCAGAGAACGAGGAGAAGGGTGGGGAACAGCGGCAGCAAAGCTTGCTCTCCTCTCAGGAGCTCATCATTTCCCAAACATGCCTGTGCTTCCCACTTCTGCTAGCACAGTGGGAGAGAACGAAGGTCCTGGAGCCCGTCAGCCGTGGTTCCAGTCCCTGCTACAGCACTCGCTAGCCTGGTGAGCTGAGCCAAACACCTCACCCACGGCTACTTTAGTTTCCTCATCTGAAAAATGGGGATACTGGAGGGATTAAATGAGACAGTGCATGTAAATCACCTAGCAGAGCACCAGGCCCATGGTGTAAGCACTGAATAAATGTGATCTGCAATTAATAACCACGTTCCTCTCTATTCCACACCCTGCCCCAGGAGTCACCCAAATCACAGCCTTGGGTGTAGATACTTAACGTGAACCAGCAATGGGTTCCAGAGGATACGTGAACCCTTGGAAGTTGTTGACAAATTTTTAAGGCATGTACAGTATTGCATTTTGCACTGTGACTATAGTTACTTTTTTCCTGCAAAGCTACAACCTCTTGAAGGCAGGGACAGTGATTTATATATGCTTACATTCCCCCATAGCATCTGGTTCAATCTGCGACAGAATGTACCCAGCAGATGCTTGATGAATGCACTTGAGTGTGTACCCACAAAGACTTAAGGGTATACCCAGCCTTCCTTTCAAATTAATTATCAAAACCCTCAGGCAGATGCCACTTGTGTATGCGTGGGACTCAGCCACTCATTTGTCTATGCAGATGGAAAAGGTATGGAGGGGTGAAACTGAGTGTGTACTTAGAGGAAAAAAATAGTTTGGTCAGAGCCTTGTTGGGAAGTGGTGAAAGAGGGAGCCTGAAGATGCATGGGACACCAGTCCAGATGGCATAAAAAGTTTGCTCCATCGGGAATAAGAACTCAATAGAGAAAAGTGGGTCATTCAGCACAGCCATTAGGACATGACGAACACCATCATTAGGACCACTCCAAGCCTTATCTTTCAATGATACACATTGCATCACTATTAATAAGTGTGGCGTTGGGGTGCCTGGGTGGGTCAGTCATCTTGATTTTGGCTCAGGTCATGATCTCAGGATCGTTTTTGAGCTCAAGCCCTGCATTAGGCTCTGTGCTCAGCACAGAGTCTGCTTGAGATTCTCTCTCCCTCTGGCCCTCCCCCTGCTCACTCATGCATGTGTTTGTGCTCTCTCTCTCTCAAATAAATAAAGTCTTTTAAAAAGGTAAGTGTGGCTTCATTTTAAAATCATATTCTCTGGTATGACCCTGTCACAAAGAGTATGAAAACACATGACAAATTTTAAACAGTTAAGATTTCTCTTGTGAGAAGGGTAAAGTCATGATAATTATAGCCAACATTTGGGGCACCTGGGTGGCTCAGTCATTAAGTGTCTGCCTTTAGCTCAGGTCATGGTCCCAGGGTCCTGGGATCGAGCCCCGCATCGGGCTCCCTGCTCGGCGGGAAGCCTGCTTCTCCCTCTCCCACTCCCCCTGCTTGTGTTCCATCTCTCGCTGTGTCTCTCTCTGTCAATTAAATAAGTAAAATCTTTTAAAAAAAATTATAGCCAACGTTCACTAAGCCCATACTGTGAGCCAGGAACTACTAGAAACGTTATACGCATTATCTCGTTTTATCCTCGCAACATCCCTATGAACGTAAAATGTATCCCCATTTAACAGATGAGGACACTGAGACCGAGGATAAGTCACAGGGATTCAAAATTGGGTCTGTGACTCTTGCCTCTAAGGCTACCTGACCAGCAGAGGGAGTGCACTTCAGTGGCAGCTTGGGGATGAGAGCCCTAACTCTCAGAGCTGATTGTGGGTGAGGGAGCACTTACCTTTCTGGGCTTGATTTTAGTGAGGAAGAGCGGGCTGGGAGGGGAAGTGTGGCCGACCTCTTAACCACCTTCTCACCGTCGATGTAGCTCATCTCACTTTTTGAGCGAGGCACAGAAAGGGGAGATTTTGCTGGAGAAGAAAAGTGGGTACAAAAGACTTGCAAAAACTGAGGAAAACCAAAAACAGGAAGATGTCTTCCCTCACCTACCACCCTCTGTTCCTCCCCGGCAAGCAGAAAATTCTACATCACTTACTGTCTTCAGAAAAGGAGTACCGAGGTGAGTATAGATCTGAATCTTCATCTAGTGAACAAAACAAAATGTAATCAGGAGCAATCTGGCTGAGGTAAGAGAACCAAGTGACATGTCCCCCCATTGGCACCGTCCTGCACCGACGTCCAGCCACACTGGGAGCCCGACACACAGAGGAGGGGCCCAGTGCCAGAAGCTACACCACCGCAGACCCCATCTGAGAGCCCACCCAACCAAACAGGATCTGCCGACCTGTAGTCCGGAAGGTCCACTCATGACACCGGGGGGTTGACTGCCACCTGACACCAAGGAAGCATGGGGACAAATAGCCAAAGGTCCTCCTCAAGACAATTTCCACAAGCAAAGCAAGAACACAGGGTCCCCAGCCTGGGCTGGAAACAGGGGCGGAGAGAGGTCCCCGAATGCTCACGCTGACGGTCTCTGGTCTAGCCTGCTGAGTCCCCCAGAGTCCGCCAGGCCCATTACTGGATGGGTTGGGGGAGGCCCAAAGATGCAGTTTCAGCTGCCCACAGCGGCTGTGACCTGTTTTATATGCTGCAGTTCCATACACAATACCATTCATCAAAGAGGAGCTGTGGCTAAGGAAACAGGCTGAGAAGACCCTCCTAGTCTCTTGCTTTGATTCCACCTCAACCTAGTTGCTTGAGTAGCTTGCTTTCCTCGAGACACAGCACAAGCTGACAGGTCTGCTCTGCAAAGGTACTGCCTGGGCTCAGTGTCTAAATGGTGACTCTGGAACCAACCAAGTCCCAGGGTTTTGTGGGCTTGCTCTGCAAGGGCAAGGCACACGTCCCACAATACAGAGAACCCCAGGACATGGACACTTGCGGAACCGAGATGAGAGCTGAGCCCCTCGTGGAAGTAGCCGCCCTGAACTCAAAACGAGAGCACACGGACATTTACCGAAACAGATTTTTAAATTGGAACTGTCCCTGAGAATGCAGGATATTTAGTCACTATGCCCGTGATAATCCCCCCCCCCACCAAAGCACTTCTCCAACAAGAGTCAGGCTGCATCAGTCAGCCTGTCCTGTTTTCTAGTATCTTGCCAACCCGAATTCAGAATTCTTGAGGATGAAATGAAGACCCAACTCCTTCCCTTAAAATCTGTACCAGCTTTAACAAAAAACATGAAGTAACCTGCAAACGCAAGCCAAAGACTCCAATGTCACATGTTGACTAAGTGTTAATCAAGTCCTATCTCTCTGCAAATCATTCTAAGTTTCAGAGCAAGAAAGGCTGGGATATTTTGTGAAGTATAAATAAAACACTGCTATTATCTTGAGTATTATTCAAAGACAGCTTCTCTGGCAGCCCCCTCCCTTTTTAAAATATTTTATTATTTGACTGAGAGCACAAGCAGGGGGAGTGGCAGAGGGAGAGGGAGAAGCAGACTCCCCGCTTCAGGGAACCCGATGCAGGACTTGATTCCAGGACCTTGGGATCATGACGTGAGCCGAAGGTAGCCGCTCAACAGACTGAGCCAACCAGTGCCTTCTGGTAGCCCTTCTTAGTCCCTCCTCTCCTCTCCCTATTTTTATCTGTTCCAGGTCTCCCCCGGCCCAAACAAATAAAGGAAAGGTATTAGGTACCAAGTTATCTTTCCCTCCCTCCCTCCTTCCACTTCAAGGATAGAACTAGTCGATATCAAAGTTGAACAAGACTTGCCCTGCTATACATGCAATGTGCAAGGTGATTTACGTTAACTTCTGAAAATAGGGCAGAAGAGGTAAAATGTATTTTTGGAGTACTGTTCTGAAGAATTTTGTCTTGCCTATTTTTGTTTTTTAATAGAACTTCTGATTACTCTGCTGAAAATGCCATGATGTCAAAGAAAACTAAAAATCAGCTCTGACTGCAGAGATTTGACTGGAAAAATGGTGGTTGCCAAATGAGAAATTAGCTTACTTAGGAACCAATGTATGTACTGCTTAAAATCCAGCCTAGCATTTTAGCTCAAAACCCTGTATCTCTGAATCATGGAATGACAGCCTATCCGTAGACAGTAGGTCAGGGTTAGTTTGTAACTGTTACCTGGTTCTTGGGGTAAGAAGCAACGTTTTCATGGGGGAAACATGGCATTTAAATACTCAAAAAAAAAATGTTTAAAGCCTAAGCTCTTTAAACATTTTTTTCTCCCCAGAGCTTCCTTATGCAGAAATCTGGAAGATTTGCTAGAAGAAAATGAGAAATAGTTCTTATAAGATGGAAAAAAAAATAGCATAGCTTGGGGAGATAAATAATTTATGTATTTTGAAAAGTAAGAGGAGAAAAAAATAGGGGTGAAGGCAACAGACGTTGGAATGACTAAACGCTCATAAAGCTAATTCTTGGGGCGCCTGGGTGGCTCAGTCGTTAAGCGTCTACCTTCGGCTCAGGTCATGATCCCAGGGTCCTGGGACTGAGCCCCGCATCGGGCTCCCTGCTCTGCGGGAAGCCTGCTTCTCCCTCTCCCACTCCCCCTGCTTGTGTTCCCTCTCTCGCCATGTCTCTGTCAAATAAATAAAATCTTCAAAAAAAAAAATAAAATAAAGCTACTTCTTATTTGACGGAGGTAGAAAAAGCAAAGTCACCCGGCTACAGCCAACGCAGGGCAAGAGCCCCTCTGGGGGAGCAAGCTCTTCATTTCTGTGTCCATGGCATCCGAGTCCGACATGTGGATTTCAGTTCGCCTTTGAAGACAGCAGACTGAAGTTCCACGGATTCAGCTGAACACTAGCCATCAGGGCAGGTCCCAGGGGATGCAAAATTTACTTTAATTGTTGATGTTTGTCTTACAAATCTAATGTAAGAAAATTTTACCTCTGCTTATGAATAAAAACAATCACGGTTTCCATTAAGTGCCGAACAGTGGCTGGTAGTTTACTCACATCATCTCAGTCAATCCTCGAGAAAACTCCTGGAGGCACGTACATCTCTCATCTCACAGATAAGAAAAGGAGGCCCAGGGAAGTTAAGAGAATTTGCCCTTAGCCACACAGTGAGAAAAGGACAAAGCAGGAATGGACCCAAGGTCTTTCCGACTCCCTTCCTCCCTGTGCTGCCTCAAAGCCCTGTGACAGGGATGGGGGCTTTGTCCTACTCCTCACCCTAGCCTCATCTACCCAATCCTGGGAAAAACTGTGGCTCTTCTACAATTTTTATTGTGGAAGAGGCAGGGGAGGGTGTTGTTTTGAAACTCAAGTCGTGCACTACGGTGTGGCCAGACTGACTTCCAGCCCTTGTAGCCTTTGCTCTCTTTTTCTGCATCATCCCCTCCCTGGTGAGGCTGAAGCAAGTTTTCTTTCTTTTTCTTTTAAAGATTTTATTTATTTATTTGACAGAAAGCGAGCAAGCAAGAGAGCACAAGCAGGGGGAGAGGCATCGCTTCTCGGCCTTTTGGCTAAGATCAAGTGCAGGGGGAGAGGCAGAGGGAGAAGCAGACTCCCTGCCGAGCAGGGAGCCCGATGCGGGGCTCGATCCCAGGATGCTGGGATCAGGACCTGAGCGGAAGGCAGATGTTTAGCCGACTGAGCCACCCAGGTGCCTTTTTTTTTAAGATTTTACTTATTTATTAGAGAGAGAGAGCAAGCGTTAGTACAAGCAGGGGGAGAGGCAGAGGGAGAAGCAGACTCCCTGCTGAGCAGGGAACCCGACACGGGACTCGATCCCAGGACCCTGGGATCATGACCTGAGCCAAAGGCAGATGCTTAATCAACTAAGCCACCCAGGTGCCCCCCTAAGCAAGTTTTCTGAGTTACCCACTTCTAGTTTTTTGCTGGTTTCTAGGGACAATGGGTAAAACCGAGTCACTCTTGCTACATCATCTACTTGCTGTTTCTCTTGCTCCCTTCTCCTGGCAGGCTAAGTCCACACTGGGGTAGATGGGTATGAAGTTAAAAATACCAATGAATGGGAAAACTGGGTACAAGGATCACCCTTCTGCATTTCTGCACACTAGAGTTAGCCAATGGAGTGTATGTTTTTAAGCACAACTAAGACACAGTAAATGAAACGTTTTTCAAGCTGTTTGTGAACACAGACATTGTCTGTGTCTGAAATCCTGCCTTTATGGTTTCTCCACGGGTTCTTTAAAACTGCGCCTTAGGAGGCTCAGCTGAGCTGGGATCTTGTGATTGCTGTTCGTGGTGAAGCCACATGCTGACGGTGCCCCTCAGAGCCTTGGCAGTGACACCCAGAACTTCCGGTGCCAGCGACTTCCAGGAAGCTCTAAGGCTCAGCGGGATTTACTCAGGGTGAACAATCCACTTCTGGAACCCAAAGGCCCCTGCTGGGCTCCGATGTTTACACACCAGCGACTGCCCTCTAGGCTTTGGCAATCTATCCTTGGAAGCTCGATTTGGGGACGGCTATTCTCCTAAAACTGCCGGGAAGCACATAATTGCTCTTTCAAGCACAGTGACTTTAAATGAACTTCTAAAAAAGACTTTTCCTGGATTTGGGGGGTTTCTTTCTTGAGAATTTATAACAATCTTAGAAACACTGGAACAAGTGTTGGTTGAGAATGATTATTTTATAAAAAATATGTAACTGACTAAAATGAGATGCACAAAAAGCAGTCTTTACATAATCATGTGCCTTTATCAATTAAATTTTAATTTTATGCATTTCTTAGGCATTTAAACTTAAAATTATTTTTCTAACATCAGGGGCTCATCTTTGACACAATCTTTTTCTACTGCTCAAATTAATTCCTTCTGCTTCATTCCACACACTTCGGAAGAGAAAGGATAAAGGAGTCAAGATAGACACACACACTCACCCCACAAACAAAAATATTCAAAGAAAAAGATGTATGCAGAAGTGGGGACAAAGTCTGGGTGGGATCGGAGAGGAAGAATCAGCAAAAGGAGATACGGGGCAAGGTGGTCAGGAATAGTCCAGGGAGCCCGGGGAGACATTCCCAAAGCTGCCTATGTTCTGGTTAAAGGCAAATTTTAAGGGATTAGGAAGGGGAAAAAAAAAAGATCCACAAAGGGTATAGAGTAGCTACAGAAAAAAATACAGGAAAAAAAAAAGAATCTGAAGGAGAAGAGAACAAGACAGAGAAGGAAAGAAGTAAGGGCAGGACCAGCGGGCTGGAAGGAGACTCACCGTCCTCACCTCCAGCAGCGTTCCTGGCCCGTGGAGGTGGAGAGGGTGTAACCGCACGCTCTCGCAACTATCCTGCAGGCTGCTCTAAGACTGCACTTGCCGGGCGGAGCCCTCCTGCCCGGCTGTCCTCAGGAGAGCAAAGGGGACCGCCGTGGGCAGCCAGGCCCCGCCTCCCCGGGCAGTGCGAGCTGCAGTGGGGACAGGAGGCACACAGAGCCTGGCCAGGCATCTTCACGATAGAACTACTTGCTTGAACTCAGGCAAAATGAGGCTATTCTTAGAAATCCTGTAAGGCCAGTAGAGGATTATTTTAACTCAAATACAGATGTGCCTGGGAGAAATCAGCCTCCCAAATCTTTGTCCTGGCACATCCTCATCTAGGAACGAGGAGAAAGGTCCATGAGACAGACCACTATGGCATGATCTGTCACCACGCCCTGGGGATGCCTTGAGACACTTCACCAGAAGGTGGCAGTGGTCACCATTGGCCTGATACTGGTGGAAGGAGCAACCAAAAGCAAGAGGAAAAGCTGGTCTCTGAAACTTCCCCCTTGGCTGACAGGGCAGCCCTTGACCCTGACATGGCCAAAAGTATTCTCACAGGCCACGGACCATGGAATAACACACCAGATACCTGGTTTTGTGCTGATTCGGAGGCGTTTTTGTGCTGAAAAGCGCGGCCATTTTGTGGACACAAAGCATGTCAAGAGAGCCAACATCATTTGGCCATGTTCAGAGCGGGAAGTCTAGCTCTTTTGAATCTGAAGTCCCCCTCCCCCCCAATTCTATATCCCCATTCCCTTGGATTGCACTGGCAAGTATCTTCTCCTTCTTGGAGGGTGGGAAGGGTAGTCTCCTCCATTCCAGTGGTTCTCAGTCCTGGCCATGTGTCAAATCACTTGGGGACGTTTCCTAACTGCATACCCCCACATGCCATCCCGGGAGACATTGGCGCCTGGAGTTAGGGGTCAGAGAGGGTCAGCCAAGAACACAGGGTGCAGCAGGAGAGGTAAAGGAATCAGCAGTGTAGCAGAACAGAGTAAGAAAGAGCCCATGCTTGGGGGCCCTGTAGATCTGCGTTTAAAACCTGCTTCTGCTACTTACTGTGTGATCTTGCACAAATTACTTAGCCTTCCCGAGCCTTACACCCTTTATTGATGAAATGAGGACTTACCTTGCGGGGTTCCTGCGAGGATGAAACAAGGTCACAGTTGTGATGCACTCAGCATGTGAGGCCTTGTATTCAGTAAGGGCTCAATAAATGGTGGTCGCAGCAGGCGCTGTGGTGGTTATGCTATTGCTGTTGTTATTAATATTATTATTATTATTATTAATGGAATCATGCCTGTGAGCTGCTGAGGTCCGAGCCACCACACTGCTATTTCCTAAAGCAGGAGGCAAGGGATGAGGCCCCAGCAGCGGGTCTGAAGACCCACCCCAGCAGCCCGTCCACGTCTGGGTGCAGCAGTGGGTGGGGCTGGCTCTGGTCGCTGTCAACGGTCTCTCTCCCCATCCCCCCAATCTTTCTAACCAGACATCTCAGATGCTACAGAAGGACATCTCTCCGCCTTTCAGAGAGAGAATAGAATGGAATTCACAGACAAGTAGCTTTGGGTCACAGAGGAAGGAATGATGGGGAAGAGAGAATGGGTCAAGTGAAGGTTAGAAAAAAAAGAAAGTCATACTCATTTGCTCAGCCTTACTTGAAAGTTATTCCCAAAGGATTTCTGGTCAGTTATTATTTTTTTTTAAAGATTTTTATTTATTTATCAGAGAGAGAGAGAGACAGAGGCAGGCAGAGGGAGAAGCAGGCTTCTTGCTGAGCAAGGAGCCCGATGTGGGACTCGATCCCAGGACCCTGGGATCATGACCTGAGCCGAAGGCAGAGGCTTAACCGACTGAGCCACCCAGTCATCCCTCTGGTAAGTTATTTTTGATAAGCTTTCTAGTGACTGAGGTACATAGTGAAATTTCAAGAAGTCAGTCTCCTGAACTCATTCTGCTCTTCCTCAGTTCCCTAGCCCCAATCTCTCCTCACCACCTCATGAAACAAAGAGCAATCCGCTCCTGTCCCAGAGTGGTCTCAGAGATCACAAAAGGATTAGAAGGGACTGCTCCCTGTTGGGAGTTTACAGGTTTCTTTTCAAGTACATTTTAAACTTCACAGGTTAAGACGTGATAATTCTATTTATCTTCTGAAAGCCTGGACAAGTTTGCTTTTTCATTATAGTTGGGGGGAAAAAAGGTTGCTAAGCCGGCATAAACAAACTTTCCTGTAGTCTTTTACTAGTCAGGAGAATCAGCTTTCAGACACTTAGAAATATATATTTTTTATACTGTATATGCAACTAGAATTTAGATGGAGGAAGTGGCCCTTAGGCTATGTTTTGATAGGTTTATTGCAAATAATTCTAGTTTCAAATTCTGAGCTCAAGCAAAACAAAAAAACCTGTAGCAACAACAGTCTCCTTGCAGAGGACAGACTCTGGAATGACAGCTCATATTTCTCAGTAAAGCAAGCTATTTTTTAATGCTCATTACAATCTATGGCTAGGTGCTAATTTGTCCTTAACACCTTTCTTTGAAAGGCATAAATATTTTCCACGTTAAGAAGGGCGTGCAGAGCCCAGAAGCACGGGGCTGAGGGGGACCTACCAAAGCTCACAGACATCACAACCACAAGCCAGAGAATCTCTGATTACTTAAAAAAAAAAAAAAAAAAGATTCTTTAAAGTGATCTAGATCAAACATTTCCCTCATTTGTAAAGAGCCTTCATGTGATTGAATACATCTGTGGTCTATGTCTGGCTCTGTCATCTTCAGCAGGAGCAGGGGTGAGATGAAATCCACCCTATTTTTAAAAGATCTCCGGGGAAGAAGACTTCTTAGACACTTGTGTTAAAGCCTAATCACCTTGGTTATTATTAATCTTTTATGTTCAAACTAATTTTTCCCCCTTTTTATCCTTTATGACAATTTCATCCTCTTTGGTCTTTGAAAATAAAAAATATTAAGGTCTGCTTCCTACATTTTAGGTGACAGGTTACCAATCATCCCTTACTGTTTATGCCTCAAGGCCAAATCACCCCAATTCCCTCTTGAGCCTGACTTGATGTGTACCAAAAAGCAGACGTCACTGTTAGCCAGGGTTGCTAGGCGTGGCAGCTGACGACGTGGCAGCTGCATGTGTGAGGCCACGAAACCCCGTCTTCAGACCAACAGCCAGGCTGACCGTGGAAGCTGCCGGCACCGCCCGTGGCAGGCCTATGGCATTCTTCCAGTCTCACGGAGTCTCTGTTTCTCTACAGGACTTCTCCAGGGGGCCTTCCTCTGCCTATGGGACACTATGCCTTCACGCTTTCCATGCACTTGTCATCTTCCCAGAAGGGAGCCTGGTGCTGGGTTCTCAAGTCCAAATGAAGCACCAACTGAAAATCGCATTTCATCAAAATCACCCTAAAAAAATAAAATGTCTCCCTCACTCAGCTCAGTCAATTGTCTCTTAAGCAACGCTTTTGGCTAGAATCAGCACCCCAGGATAAATAGACTAGGTTATCGCACACCAGACAGATTCCTGTTGGAAGTGAGGTGGTCACTGATAACAATGAAATCATTAGCATCGAGTTGGAAGCTGGGTTTGTTTGGTAGGCTTTTCTTCCAAACCCAGATATGAAATGGCTGGAAACCACTGATGAGCACATCAAAGGGAGAACCAAAATGGAATCTGGTATTTTAACTAAAACTGTATCTAATACATCCCAGGACATCCTTTCATATATGAGAGGCAATCAGTAAGAGTTTGATGAATGAGTGAATGCACGATTTTAACAGTGACGAGAAGGGTTGTGGAGGACAGTCTGCTGAGCTAATTAGAGCAGAGAAATACCGAGGAGGTGGGACAGGGCTGCATCTCGAAAAAAGAACTATGGTACCATGGTCCAGAGCCCCACTCATCAACATTCTCCAGATATATACTGAGGAGCTCCTTTGCACCAGCAAGCTTTCCTCTGGCCTTCTGGACACATGCTCTTGTAACTGCCACCACTCTGGACACAGAGCAAGGACGGGGCCTTGTCTCTCTGTTGGATGTGCACTTTTGCGAACAGAGGATATATCTTATTCATGGTACTATTTTCAGTTCCAAGGACAATGCATGGTACTAATGCTCAGTACTAATCAAATAAGTTCAGAGAGCTCAACATCTCATCCTAGAAGAGCATTTAATGAAATTTCCTCTTGTAAACTCCCTTCCATGCCCCTCTTTCTGGGTCACTCACCCAAGGATCAGATAATCTCTGGGACTAGGGTAGCTCTCAGGATGGTGCCTTTAACTTACCTTTTAGAACCTTCTTCGACACCTAGATTTTTTGCTTTTAGATACAAGTGTGACCATCCTTCCCAGCAGGTCCAAATTCCTAGCCAGCAATTTCATGGAACATTTTTTAGCTTGGCCAAAACCCTTATTTTCAAGAGACATCATCTCCCACCATGAATGGACCTCATACCTGGATACATCTTTGGGAATTCCCTACCAAGGAGATATACCCTGAAGATCCATGAGGGGCCCAGTGACGGGTTATAGCACATATAGAAACTAGGTAATTTGTCTGTTGTTGACAGCAGGTGTGTCCACCTGCTGCCCATCGGCCATCATGACTGCCTCCCCACGTCACTACCCAGCTACCAGCACCATGAGATCACCCCAAATACTGGCAGCTGTTCCCAGAGCCTCAGATGTTCAAAGCATTATAACTAAGCTACACTGGTTACCCCATTAATCGTGTAAACTCCAAGGGACCAGTACTAAAATCCATCTGGATAGCCTCGGGTCATACAGTCAGCGAGGAGCAAGACTCTACCACAAAACACAAGGATAGGGGAAGCAAATGCTTGGGAGACAGCCCGTTAGCCACCAGAAAAAACCCCAAGGTGAAGAAGAAAGTAACATCACCAGTACAAAGAGAGGCACATGATTTTCCTTTAATTACCTTCAGATTTAGGACTAGGAGTAGATGCTGGAAACTGGTAGGTAGGAGTGTAAGGATTGTCCTCTGTAGCAGAGAAAAGCAGTGGATTTTAAACTACCCACCATGAAGTGAAGGAACTGACAAATCCCGCAACTGATTCTTTTGAACGATTACCTACTTTAGTGTTATTAATGCACACGGCATCACACTTAACACGAGATTAATGAATTAGAAAGGCCTTAGTTATTTTAATACAGCACATCATGCAAATGAGTGAAATAAAATTTTCACCAACCAAAAAGGACTATAAAAACAAAATCTAAAAGCCAAATCTTATTCCTAGAATGGAACTATAAGAATTAATTTAAGGCTAGGACAACAGATACACTGTCTAAGTTTATGGTACCTTCAGAATTTTGCTGGATTTCAGGAAGTTCAGGGAATTGGTACGTAGGGAAATAAGGGTTTTCTTCAGGAGTGTCTAGGCAGAGGAAGAAGTTTGGGAGAGAGAATAGAGGAAGATACAAATGGAGAGAATGAACGAATAGGGATCCACACACAGTTCAGGCTCCTTGAATTCTGGAACATACTAAGCTTCACTAGTGATATGAAAGAAACTCAGATTGCTTTTAAAAATCCAGTCCTTTTGCCTGAATTACTGAGACACATCTAAAAAGACAATATCATTTTTCCTCTTGGACAAAGAATGACATATACACAGGCTCTAGTAAGCGAGAAGGATTTAGCACAAAGCTTCAGGTTTCCAAATAAACCAGTGGATTCTCAATTTTTTACACATCTCTGTCTACCATTAGGGCAGCTGGTTTTGTTTAGAACCTGTAATTTGGGTTGAGTTCATCCCTCTAACAGGAGAGAAGGGATGTTGCCCGTGGCACAGAATAACAGACTGTTCACATATGCACCTGTGACTTGGCATTTGGGCTGCCAAAGCCAGGTCTCAAGGTGAGAGAGACACAGGGTGCTGGGGGAGATGGACATCAGCTTGAGGAAGTGACCAACAGAACTGACATCACCCAGTCAGAGACCCAGCCTTTGGCATCACCGCCATGACTGAGCTCATCCACCCAACCACAGTGGATTCACTCTTGGTTTAGAAACACTAAACGCTGAACATCTCAGTATTCTGAAAGAGTTTGAAGAGAGGCACAGCCAGGTTCATTGTGAACTCATTGTAGGAGCTCATTAACAGTGATGTTAGTTGGCATTTGCAGCTAATCAGAAAGACCAGTTATTTGCGGCTTAGGCCGACACCGACCAGAACGCTTTCTCTTTGCCTTCATGTGTCCTCTGTGCTAGGCGGCCAGACTGGATTTGGCCCCAGGGAACAACAGAATGCTCTGCCCATGGTAGGAGTGGTACCCTTCCCACGGTGCAGCAGCATCCCCATCAGCTGACTGGCAGCACAGGCGGATGGGAGCTGGTGGGGTCATGAGCTACCTGAGCGCTGGCCTGGGGTTCTCCCACCATGCTGGATCACCTGCTGATAGCCCAGTAGCTCTGATTCAGAAGCACTTCTCTTCAAGCTTGAGCGGGCTTTGGTGTGTCAGCTCTTGACTGACTCTCAGGGCTACCTGCCAAATGCTGGCTCCCAGTTGGGGCAGATTATTTTTCATTTTAACACCACCTTACAGGTGCACCATGCACTCTACTTCCTAAGGCAGAATTTGCTCTCATTTGGACCCTGCAACACCCCTTGTAGGAAGGGAAGTGGGTTGAATGCAGAGAGGTATGTGACTAGCCCAAAGTCACATGAGTGCTTAGGGGACTAAATCCAGACAAGACCAGTTTTCTCCACTCCCAGTTCAGGGCTTTCTCAACTTGCTCTGCCTACAAGGCAGTCATGGGCTGACACGGGGGGCTGCACCTAAAGCTGGAAGCAGGTGGGAGTCAGAACTGCTCACATCCCGGGCAGGCAGATGCTGGAGCATAGGTGGAGTGCTGGGCTCAACCTGCTGCATCCCATAACATCTGAGGGGGAGGATTTGAGAGCTGACCTCAAATCCCACATGTGAGGCAGAGCACAAGCGTTCCCTCCGTGCTGTGCTCTGCTCTGCAGGCGTATGGCTGGGCTCAGGCAGGCTGGTGCCCAATGACTTGAGCGTAGGGCCCAGTCTTCTGACATCCTAGCAAAGCAAGTTTAAGTCCTCACCACAATAGTCAACATATGAACACAGCATAGCTTCTACAAATGAAAATCAGTACCTCTGTTTAGTTTGTGGATCTGTTTAAACATGGTCTTGTACCAGTCTTTTGATCTCTCGGTGTTCTAGAGAAAAACAGTAAAATAAAATGGAAATGTCAGCACATTTCAGAACTTCTGTGATCATGAAATCATAATGGAAGGTGACAACATCTGAAGTCAAAACTCACTAACTCTATACATCTTGGTGATCCCACGTTTATTTTTTTTAAAGATTTTATTTATTTATTTGACAGAGAAAGAGAGTGACAGGCAGAGGGAGAAGTGGCTCCCCACTGAGCAGGGAGCCCGATGTCGGGCTCGATCCCAGGACGCTGGGATCATGAGCTCAGCCGAAGGCAGCTGCTTAACTGGCTGAGTCACCCAGGCGCCCTGGTGATACCACATTTAAATCTTCATTAAAAATGCAAAACTTCTGAGAAAGAACACCCAAACCAAGGGGCGCCTGGGGGGCTTAGTCGGTTAAGTGTCTGGCTCTTGATTTCGGCTCAGGTCATGATCTCAGGGTCGTGAGATCGAGCCCCGCGTCGGGCTCCACACTCAGCTTCTCCCCTTCTCCCTCTCTCTCTGCCCCTCCCACTGCTCAAATACACACACTCTCTCTCTCTAAAATAAAATAAATAAGATCTTAAAAATAAAATAGCCAGACCAAGGGATTCAGACCTGAATCTGCAGAGTAATATTTGGCCAAAAAGGATGCCGATTTTGAAAAAAGTAAACAAAGATCCACCTGAAATGTGTCCATTCATACAACTTTTAAAAATTTCATTTTTTAGAGAGACAACTAAGCAGAAGTAAAGCCTCCTAGAAACATATGAGGCAAAGAATAGTTGCATGCCCCCATCCATTTCAGGTTATTCTGTACAAGTGTAGTCACCTTGGAGAGGGCCAGAGAGTTCTCATCCTAACCACAAAGCTGGGCTGTTTTTGTTTTAAGAGCAAAATAAAACAAGGAAGGGTACAGATGGGTGGTTAGATAAGGCATATTCACTCCCACTTTACGGATGAGGAAAAAAGTCAAAACGATGCCCAAGGTCACAGAGCTGGTGAGAAGGTGAGTGGGAAGGCCGCCTCACACGATGGTTAGGGGTGTGGGTTTTCGGAGTCAGACTGTTCCATCACCCACAGGTTGTGCAATCCTGGGCAAGCACTGTAATCACTCTGAGTTACTGTTTCCTCATCTATAAAATGGGAATTCTATCTGTGTTCACCTTGTAGAGTGAATGATGGCTGACAGAGTGAATGACGAGACCGTGCAGTCCCTAAGCGGTGGTGGCAATGACTGTCCTTCACAGCTCCCTTTATACTTATCACTGTTCTTGTATACTTAGTATTACTTAGGACCAGACAACAGTTCTTCCAAGGCTCAGCCCATTGCTGTTTCTACTCCTCCTCCAAAGGGACACAAAAAAATGTCCATTCGTTACATGGAGACTGTAGAGAAACATACTGCAGCTAGTGTTCTGAGGGGTTCACGGAAAACAAGGGGATTCACCCTAATCCGGTTTCAAAAGCAGGCTTCCCTTGAATTCCACGGGGCCTGCAGGAGGCTGGCACGTCTGTGTGGAGGGGGAGAGCTGGGGAAGCCTGAATTCATTCTGTGGTTCCTTTAGAGCTTCTTGCTCACCCTGGCTGACGGGAGCCTCTCCCATCCAGAGGAACTTCTTCCTGAACCCATCAACAGGGACCCTGAGTCCCACACTCCCCAGGGCCCTGTAAGCCTAGACCTACAATTTCTGAGTGTACTCCAAGGGACAAAACAGGGAGATTGGGAAACACTGCCCACAACATTCTCTCTCCCCTTGAACGTGTACCAGCCCGAAGCTTCTCAGAGGTTCTGCTGCAGAGAACCCGCTCTGCCTATGTTCCACCCTGCTTTTCCCCCGTAGCCCCCTAAGCCCCAAACCCCTTTCCTCATGAGACTTATTAACACCTAACATGCTTTGGGGAAAGCTGCTGCACTCTGAGCGTCTCTGCAGCCCTCAGTGGGTTTGGAGAGTGGGCAGTGCCTCAGTCTTTGAGGCATTTCCTCATGAAGCCTTCGTCAGCCGCAAGTAGGGCCACATGCACTCGGGGGTATGCATGTCACCGGCGTAAGGGGAAGCCTAGGTAGGACTTATGGGTCCGTATTCGTACCCGGAGTGGGATGCCCACTTCATCCATGGAAACATCGCTCAGGTCCTGAGCGCTCCTAGCCACCCGCCTACTGTCATCCTTCGCCTTTCTCTCAGTAGCCCCTCCAGGCGAGGTGGGTTTCTCCTGGGTTGGTGCCAAGTCCTGCTCTCCCACTCTTCTTTCTGAGACAGGATCTGGAAGCGAGAAAGAGTCATTAGCTAAACCAGCTCTTCCAGTAGCTCCAGAGCACAAATCTCCCCAACAATCCAGCTGGGGAGGTGTGTTTGCTAATTCCCAATACGAATGAGTTTCATTTAGAGTATGGGTTGGCAAACTACGGCCTGGCCACCTGTTTTTGTAAAGTTTTATTGGGACACAGCCACACCCATTTGTTTGTGTACGATCTATGGATGCTTCCAAGTTACAGTGGCCGAGCAGAGCAGCTACAACAGAAACTATGGCTAGTGAAGACTGAAATATTTATCATCTAGCCCTTTCAATCACTACGTGCACATTAGAGTTGATTTGATTCAGGAATAGAGGTTCCAGAGAGCGAACAAACAGACCAGGTGTGGTCTACAGAGTATAAAATTACTTCCTATCCTCTGTTACTCCAAGCCACGTCACTTACCATGGGAAGGCATTACGGCTGTGCATGACATGTCCTGTGGCTATGGGGGTGAACCTCTCAGAGCACGGGCCTCCAAGGAGCTGATGGCCAGTGGGCAGAAAGGGCAAGAGAGCCAGTGATGAGAACTTAGGATGACCAGGGCGGACAGAGTCCGCATCCAACTTAGCGGAGGAACTTAGGTTCAGGGCTGACGTCTCAGAGGGAGTCACCCAAACAGGAAGTGAGGGGTGCCCCCGGCAGAGGGAACAGCATCAGCAAATGCAAGGAACCTGTGAACTACTCTGAGCTACATGGGTGCCAGGCACTGTGCTCAGTTCCTCATATACGTTATCTCAGTTCATCCAATAACGCTCTGAGGAAGAAACTATTATCTGTCCATTTTTTAAAAAAAACTGTGAAGGGCACCAAGGCACAGAGAAGTTAAAGTGCCTTGCCTGAGGTCACACAGCTGCCACGTGGCCAAGCTAGGATTTGGACTAGGGACACCTGACTCCAGTGGTTCTCTCTGAACCATACCCTGTCATACCTCCCTCCAAGATGGTACCAAGGCTTCGAGCCTGGCCTGATCCAAACAGAAGTAAATAAAGGGACTGGGGTGGGGAAGGCAGGGAGAGATGGCTGCTTCCATTCAGATATGGTAACTTTGACAGTGAGACATCCAAGCAGAAACGCCCTCAAAGAAATAGGGGAGCAGAGCCCCAGTGAGGCCATCAGCATAGACGTCATGGAAGAGGTCAGGGAGATGGAAGCGCTCATGGAGGAGTACGTGCGGGTAGAGTCAAGGGCTGACGTCACGCGCTGAGGGGTGTCGCAGCCGACAGGCTGAGGAGCAGAAGGGATCCCCCAAAGGACGTAGGAGTTATCGGAGGGGGAGGAAATGAACCCAAGAGGAACAGTGAGGCATCACTGAAGCCAGAGAAGACAGAATTCCAAGAAGTGGGTGATCCAACCCATGAAAGGAAGGAAGGAAGAAAAAGAAACCAAAGCAGAGAAAGAGGCATTCGATTAGGCAAAAGAAGAGTCACGGGATCACTGACGGAGGGAGCAAGTTTCCGAGGGCGGTGGGGGTGGGTGCCAGGCTGCAGAGAAAGGGACGATCACGTGAGCAGGAAGTAGGGAAGGAACTGGGGTGGGGGTGGGGGGTCAGCACACAAGGACAGACTATGGCAGGTGGCAACAAGAGAGGTCAAGAGGCTAGGGGTCCAAAAGGTTTTGAGCCGGGGGAGTCTAAGTCCTAGCAGCGACGCCCTGGCAATGAGACTGAAGGGGAGCGAGAGGGGCCTGGCACTCAGCCAGTGCTCAGGCAGGACCCTGTCACTGACCGAGGGAGAGCTTCTCATCTCTGGCAAAGGAAAGAGTGCAGACGGCTGGCTAGAGACTAAAATCCAGCGGAGGGCGCCTGGGTGGCTCAGCCGGTTAAGCGTCTGCCTTCGGCTCAGGTCATGATCCCGGAGTCCCAGGATCGAGTCCCACATCGGGCTCCCGGCTCAGCAGGGAGCCTGCTTCTCCCTCTGACCCTCCTCCCTCTCGTGCTCTCTCTTGCAAATAATAAATAAATAAATAAATGAAATGAAATAAAATAAAATCCAGCGGAAAGGAGGGGCCTGAGGGCACACGTGAGGTTGTGCCCGAGTCTGAGATGTCCCCGTGTGGAGGAGGGGCTGGGGAAGAGGGGACACGCTGCGTCAGCACGCTCACATGCTACATCCTGCACAGCCTGCCCACCTGGTGGGGCGACCCGGCCGGGATTTCAAACTGACTGCTGAAACACGGACTCGTTCTGTGACTGCAGAATGGTTTCTAAACCTTCTGTGCGAGCCCCGGGGGCTCGGTGTGTGCTTCAGACGACCCGATCCCTGGCATCACAGCCATGAGCTTTCAAGGATGGTAAGATCAGACTGGACTCACGGGATGAGTTCTCACGCTCCCAGGCAATTCCAACAGGAGGCCAAGGATTTGGCAGGAAGCCTGGAAGTGCAGGGCAATTTCAAGTTACCCAAGTCTACCCTTAATATGGCTCTGCTGAGCATTTTCCTTGTGCCTGGAAAGGCCTTCCTAACTGTCACCAGGAAGCAGCAGGTGAGACTGATTTCAAGCCATCTCACCCGGTGCGTGGAGGTGCTCACACTCCTCACTCCAGTGTCCTCTCTTAAGAAGTAGCAGCAAATCACAGACTTGGCATTCTCAGGGTTCCCAGACCCAGAGACATTTTTTTAATCGTTAGGGCAAGTGGTTCTAACAAGAATCACTTAACTGCAAAACGCAGGCTGACAGTCCCGTGATTTGTTCCAAAGCTGTCAGAGTTCTTTGGCTCTACAAAAATTAGCCCTGAATTATTTTATTTTAGAAGTCTGTGATCATGTGATTCACGACTAAGTAGATTTCAAAGCACAGAGAGATGAAATGCAGCCTCAAAGAAATTTTTTTTTTTTTTTTTTACATAGTGAAAACCTAACATGACACTTTCTCGTACCAGGCAGGTGACAGGACCACCCTGTTACATCCAGAGGACAATGGGGGTTGCTGCTATTTCTCATGAGGCAAATACTGATCCCTCAACAGGACATCCTGCAGCATTTCCTTCCAGTTTTATACTGAGCTTTTAAAAGGAAGGTGCTGGAAAGGGCCACTCAGTGAGTGACAATGCTGACAACCTAGGACAGGGTGTCTGTGTTTGTGGGCAGCTTCCCTTTTCTTCACACCCAAAGCTCAGTGATTGAGGACCACAGCAATGCTGACATGTCCCTGAGGAAGATGTGCCGGACCCTCCGCCCCAGCCCAGACCTGCTTCCCTGCCCATCTCCCCAAGGGAACCATGAGCTGGAGGTGGCCAAACACCATGTGGGTCTCCATCCCGAATGAATCTCGTTGAACAAGAAGCCCCATAAAGGCTCAATAAAAACCTGTTAAGGACTGTGGGGTCGGGCTGAGGTGAGTGGCCCTTCAAGTGCCACCAGCCCAGGTATGCTGGGCAAAGCCTCACTGATGCTAGGGAGCAGACAGAGTCAACCCAGCCAGCCCTCTCTCCTTCAAGAGCTGCTGAACAAAATGGTGCTGCTTCTTTTTCAACAAAAACTAACATTTAGTGAGCACTTACTTTATGTCCCACTCTATCAAACACCAGTAGTGGCTCTATCCTAAAACTTAAGGAAGATGGACACATTAAGCTTATTTTGGAGCCAAGGAAGTGGCCTGAGCCTGCCAGCCTGGTGAAGAAGCCCTAACATCGCGTAGCGCTTTCCAGTGTGCGAAGCATACCGCACCCCCTCTTCTTGTTGCACATGAGCCTCATGCCTCTCCAAGGAAGGATGAGGACAATCATCCCCGTTTCCCACATGAGGAAACTATGCTGCAGGAAGGAAAAGTCACTTACTTGGGGACAAATGATGTCAATAAAAAGAAAGAGCCAGGACCAAACTGTGGGCCTCCTAACTTGTGTTTGGGCCCGTCTCATCCATTCCACTGCTCCTTCCCAAATCCCAAAGGCAGGACGGCATTCACAGGAGCTCCCTTCATTTCAGAGCCACCCTGGTCTCAGCAACCTGGGCTGGGGCCAGGGACTGAAGAGGGTTGGTGTGGCAGAGTCAGGAGGGGGCAGCGAAGGGCACCTCGTGCTCAACCATGGCATGTCCTGGTCCTGGGGCCAAGTCCCGATAAAGCAGAGTGGGTGTGAGAACCCGGTGATCTCCCCCCCGGGCTCTCCACGAATCCCAAGGGCAGCAGTAGCAGGAAGTAACACAGAAATCGTGAAGCAGCTGCTCAGAAAACGGAGAAAATGGGTGTATCCACCGATCAGGGATTCCTGCCCCAGATTCACACGTGTCTGTACATCCACCACATGCCCGTCTGACAGGTGTGGTTTCTTTTAGAGATGAATCTACCGCCTTTATTAGATTCTTCAAATGAGTCCAGCACCACGAAACGGTTAGGAACCATCACACCACACCGTGGGCTGCTGGAGGGCGGTACAGTTCCCAGACACGGCCACAGAGCCTGGCCCAGGGCCGGACACAAAGTAGGCACTCAGTAAAATGAGGAACGGCTCAATGGCGGTGCCTGCTGACAATGGAAACTCCTGTCTACCGAGCACCTATGAGAGCCAACGCTCGGCACTGGGCTGCTCGTACGCAGGACCTATGTGGCACTCCTGCATTTCCCATTTGGCAGAGAAGAAAACTGACCTGTGGTTTCGGTCATTAGCAGCCTGCCTAAGCTGCACCCCTGGGGAGAAGTAGGACCAGGACTCAAAACAGAATGGCGACAGAAAGCCCTAAGGACATGGTGAAACCTTCCCATTCCTGGGCTTGCTCACAGTTCTGCCTACGTGGGGCTATGCTTCATCAGGGACGGAGCCCTGCCACCTGATTATCCAGCGGATCCATGCCCCACCACTGCCAGGTCTTGATGAGACTTGCTCCTCAAGTGTGGTCAGTACACAGGCGGCATCAGCATCCCTGGGGACCCGGTTAGACATGCAAGTTCTCACCCATACGCATTAAATCCGAATCTCTGGAGCTGTGGCCTGCGAATCCGGGTTTTGGACCAGGTCTCCAGGAGACTCGGCTGGCTGCTCTCACCCCCTTCCAGGCACTGCTGGTCTGGAGGCTCTCACCCAGGTCCATCACATGCCACTGATTGGCATCCAGGCTTGCCACCCGACAAGAAAAGAACCTGCCCACATTTCCTAACCCTGACTTATCACATCCCAGGAGAAGGATTAGAAGCAACAGAAAGGGGACTTCTTCAGCAAGGCCTGCCACAAACGCTCCACCTAAGGCATAACTCTTTGTTCTTTTTATTCAGAGGACCCTGTTCTTACCCATCAAGGCACTGATCACAGCTGCCCAGGGCCCGTGTACAAGTTGGGGTCACTGGTGTGGGGTGCCTCGTCCGCCCCACAGGCTGCAGGGAGGAGGCAGGATGGTGCCTGCTCTCACCATCCTTACGGCCCAGGAACAGAGTCCCCAGCATATCAGAGGAAATCATCAGACTGTGCTGCTCATACATCAAAGGTGTTAGCGTGTTAAGAAATATTTGGCACCTACCTGAAAGGCTACTGAGTCGTTTTTGCTGTTCTGTGATAAAAGAAAAGATGCACATCGTGAGATTTACACAGACACGGTAAGACCAGGAAGTCCTGCCAGAACTCGTGAGCGTCCCCAAACTGGCGTCCTGACTGTCCCCTGGGCTGAGATGCCAGACCGTGGCGTGGCCACCACACCCAGCCCGATGCTGGGGCATTACTTCCGTTGTCAGGTGTGGTGTCTCCAAGCCCCCACTCCTACGTCTGCACCAAGATTCAGGGAACGGTCACTGTGTTCTGGTTGTTTCCGTCTGGTTTCAAGGTGATCGGATCATGGAAGGAGATCCTCCCAACTCCCCTGGTTTCAAGGGACCAGGACGTTATCACGACCCCAGTCTCAGTAACGTTCTGAGGGAAACAGAACCGTGATCGTAACCACGGCAGCTACCCCCTCCCGAGAGCTCGGTCAAACACCAGACATTGTTTTAAGAGCTTTCGTATGTTAACACTTTAAATCTTTGCAACAACCCTAGCAGGTAGGGCAGGTGGGTTGAGACACCCCAGAGAAGCGGCACATACTACCCATGAACTGAACATCAGAGGAGGGCCTAGAACCTGGATCCCCAACTCCTAGTGTGGGCTGCCTTCCAACCCTGATCGTCAGGCCACCACTGTTCCCCAACACAGATGGCCTCTCGCTGCCTCACCCTCCTGGGCTCTCGTGGAGGGGAGCCCAAGATCTCCTTCTGAGAGTTCTGTGTGTACGTGCTTCAGGGTAAGCACAAAAATGACCTTTACCTTCCACGGCTGCTAAATATAAAGCAGCCGCATAGACAAAAATAGAGCACCGGCCAGCCCCTGGGTGCTGTCATCATCCCGCTTGGCTGCGGCCCTACCCTCCCTCCAGAATCCATTTGGGCAAGAAGGAAACAGAGCAGTGGGGGTGCTCACAGCCAGTGGAACAGCCTGCCCACTTCTGGATGCGGACGAAGTTCACACCAGAGGGACAACAGGAGCCCAGCCGAGCTCGAGGCTCAGCTCCGCCAGCAACTTGCTAGGGGATATGGACCAATCGCATAAACTCTGCCCTTAGTTTCCTCATCTGTCCAATCAAAGTGCCCACCAGACCGAGGGTTCCCAAACTCCAGTCTGCCAACCGGAGGCAAGGGCTTCCTCATCAGGCAGGCAACAGCAAACTTATTCAACTTAAAAGGCTATGTTGTTCCTCCTTCTGGGATCTGAAATGGCCTTTCACAGAATGACATGTGATATGGATAAGAGCAGTTGTTTTTCAGGGGTGTTATTTACTATAGTTGAAAATGAGCAACCCTAAGGATAGTCCCCAGGCTGCTTCCTGTGACCATGAGTCCCAGAGTCTGGGAGCCACGGAGCTCTTAGTCTCCAGTGTGGTCTATGGACCGGAAGCACTGATGTGTCCTGCAAGTTGCTGAAAAAAAAAAAAAAATGCAGAATCTCAGCCCTGCCTCAGAGCTCCTGAATCCAAATCTGCAAGTATGTACTCCCAAGACCGTGCACACTGAAGACTGAGAAGCTCTGAGCTAGGGGGCCCAGGCACCTCTTCAGTCCTGAGTTTTCTAGTTCCAACCCTCCTTCCAGACCGATCGTAAGTGGGCTGCCCTCAGACATGCAGTCTAAATGTTGAGGAGAGGGGCGAGGAGCTGTGTGGTGCGTGCCAGGGCAGACGTACGAGGGAAGCCCCCTCGTGTGTCTACAGTTGGGGGCCTGGCTTGCAGGGAGACGGTTACTGTCACACTGTGCCCTGGGGCCACCTAGGCAAGAAAAAAAAGGGAACCTTTTTTAGGATGACTAAATTAGAATTCCAGAAGTAGAGTAAAGTTATCATTCCCTCAGGAGAATTTGCAATAGTTAAGAAATTGTTTCTACGGGTACTTTCTATGAGTACTGCTGCCAGGCTGGGTAAATTCCAAAGCGAGGCCAAAAACACATGACCTAAAGCCCATTGACACTTAGTGATCCAAAGCTAGGTGGCTAGGCGCCTCCATTTTCCTCCACTCGTCCTGCTCCGCCTCCTTAGGGAACATATGGTTTACTCTTTAGGAGAAGCTACTTTTAATTCCAAAAAACGAATGTACTTGTATCCTTTACTGAAGGATGTGTGATTCTGGCAGCACGATTCTGATCTTTAAACCCAAAGGGCAGAACTGCACAAAAGAGAAAGGCAAGAACCGAAAGCATTTGGGCAAGTAAGAGGAATCCATTTGCCCAGAGAAGAAACAAAAAAGAACTTATAGGCATTTCTGTGCCCAAAGATGTCTCACTGGGTGTCATCAGAGGAATTTGGTGGAAGCAGCTGACATTACACTTGGCATTTCCCAAAAACCAAGTTGCCTTGGGAATAAATCCCATTTTTAGAGAAACTGCCTTTCCTTCTGGGAACTAACTTGCTTCTGTTTGGATTTTTTTTTTTTTTTTTTAAAGATGAGTCACAAAGAAGTTCATAGAGAACCAAAATTTCACTTTGTCCTGCATTGTGGACACTGTCTGGGCAGAGAAAGCTATTGCCAGTAAGGGGTATGGCCCTTACTGAGAATGGGGTCTTATATAGTTTAGGGTTAGGGTTGGGACCCTTGTCATCTTTGGAAGAACACAGATTCATGGAGGACGGTTAATATGGAGGCCATACATAATGAAAAAAAAATAAAATTACTCAAATAACTATTTAAGATTCAAGTGGGAAGATTTTTAAGTGAGAGGAAATGTTTCATTCATCTGTTTTACAAGTTAGAAGCAGGAAACAAAAAACTCCATTTAATATGGAAAACAATTAAAAATAGATTCCAGTTCCATTCTCATCCAAGTTAATGTGTGTGGGGGGTGGGGAGGCTGGGGGAACTATGCAGTAGGCGAGCAGCGAGTCAAGAAAAGGAGAGGTTTGGTGCCCAGCTTTTTTTGAAACTCAGACTAAAAAGCCCTTTCTGCTCTAGGAAACAGCTTGACAACTTTACACTTCACACTGAAAAGGATTTTTATGAAGGGAAAGTTTCTCTCTCCATTGAATTCCAACTAGTAAAACTTGGGACTTAGAATCATCTCCTGAAATTTTAAAGCAGAAGGGTCAACAGATACAACTATTACCTCAAAGCGCTTCTGCTTTACCTAAGATGCCCCTTCAGAGAAGGGGAAGAACCAACTAGAAGCAGTAAGAGAAACAACAGAAAACAAACATGGAAATCCTCAGCAGAGCTGTATGGGGCCACGGAGCGTAAGGGACAAACAGCCACGTGAGCCTCACGTCCCCAGAGGGTGCACACCAAATGACAGCCGAGTGTGATAACTGCTGGCAAGAGTCAAGGCCAGTGAGTCATCAAGAGAAAGTCCAATGCCTGCTTTAGAGGCCACAAAAACACGTTTGATATTTTATAAAGGTTTCCACCCGTTATGCTTTCTTTTTTTTTTTATTTTGGTACTCAAAATTTTGCTTTTTAGAAAATTCATGATGTCAAAGAACCACATGACCGGGGCGCCTGGGTGGCTCAGTCGTTAAGCGTCTGCCTTCGGCTCAGGTCATGATCTCAGGGTCCTGGGATCGAGCCCCGCATCGGGCTCCCTGCTTCACTGGAAGCCTGCTTCTCCCTCTCCCACTCCCCCTGCTTGTGTTCCCTCTCTCGCTGTGTCTCTCTCTGTCAAATAAATAAATAAAATCTTTAAAAAAAAAAAAAAAACCACATGACTTATTAAAAGAGGTATTATTGTATGTAGATTTTCCAGGCAAAGCTCTGATCTGAATGCTCATGATGAGGAGTTAAGAGGCACAGACTTTCTCCCTTCTGTCTTTTCTTTCTTTTTGGTGCTCCCATCTGAAGACAACTGCGACTGCCCCAGGCGCGCAACACATGCTACACCAGCTTACTTACGCAGATATCCGACATCATTCCGACTCAGGGGCCTGTCTCCCTGCTGTGGGTCATGGAAGTAAACGGGGGGGCAGACGGCCTTGGGGAAGGATGGGGTTTGTGAAAATTTCTGCGGAATGGCAGAATTCTTGCCCCCGGAAGTCACAGAACAGCTCTGTTAATGCCAGTGAGCTGGGGGCGCTCCCCGAAGGTCCCTTACCTCGATTGTGTTGCAAGAGTACAATGGTAGGATTGACAATTGTCGTAGAGGGGTAGGCAGATGATGGCTTGCTAACTGGTGCGGAGATTTGGGGATCGGTTCCAAGGTGGGATGAAGAAACTTCATTTAGTAGAGGACCTGAATCCTGAAAAGTGAACACACATTGTAACCAACTGTAAGTACATGAAATCTAATGTTAATGCTTTTTAAAAAGAAATTTACAGCTTTACAAGGACCTTAATTATAAAAAGAAATGTAATCAATGAGACATCACTAATTCCAGTTAGAAGTTTAATCTGGAAGGTTTAGTCTCTTTGTTGGTGTTAGTAAGGGTAGAGAGGGAAGGTGAGTGTTACTGGAAGTCTCAGCAATATCATTATTTTCACCTGGTAATAACTGTGGATCAATCCGGTTACTGAAAAAGGAAATTCAAAACAAAGCAGAACAACATGCAAGACTCATGCAATTCCAAATGTGATCCGAGAACGAGAGCTGGTTTAAGGGAAAAATCAGGAAAGTTTAGTACACTTGTCTAAAGAGACATGAGACAATGTGAGGACAAGAAGCCATCGATGTAAGAGTAGGGAAAAATTAAGTATTGGTCCTCCTGGAAAGCCACCCTTGTTATTTGCATCACTCAACAAACTTACTAGCACTTGCTTCTGAGATTTGGATGTTATCCGGTTCTACCCTGACATTTTTTTTTTTCACTCTAGTACTGAGTGACAAAGATCTCTGAAGTGGTAAAGACTTATAAAAATCCTGACTTCAAAAACCTGAGGTTTCAGCTATAAAATCCAACAGAATCATTACTATTAAAATTATAATTTGCACGATGGGAATGATGGCAGTCTTTTTTAAACACAGGAAAATAAGACCTCAATATGCAGTAAGGATACCTACACAGTTTCTTCTATCACACCTGTTTACAAAATTTCTATTTTGGAATTTACAGACCTCCAGCTGGAATGTCATTCTTAAGGAGTTTGAAAGGCAAGACTTTGATCATTACTCTCCAGATGCAAGTATGGCTCAAAGCAATTAGTATGCTCCAGAGATCAGCTTCTAAGCACCTGTAGGACAAAAGCCATGCCTCCCTTCCTCTTTTTTGACCCCTGCACCTAGCACAACACCCTGCAGACAGCAGGTGCTCAGTAAATAAACACCACCTGAATGACTGGAGCCATCTCTTTGCAAAGAGACCAGGGACAGCTCCCGACACAGAGTAGGGGCTTCAGTCTAATTCTGAAAAGTGCCCTAATGTTGCAGCTGCTAGTTATGAGCAACAGCTCAATTTAGTGAATAAAAGCTTTCCCGAGACTCAAGAGGCATAACATGATCTTGTTCAAAAGTGCTTCCTCTCCATTTTTTTAATTGTAAAGTAGAAAAAAATTACACTTGTCTTAATTTACTTCCTAAGTGATTTAATAAAGATAAATGATATATCCGTGAAAACTCTGCCATAATGCATCCAAGAAACACACACACACACACAAAATCAGGCATGTGGCTCCTAAGGTATAAATGCTTATTGTGGTATCTGGATGGATCATGTGAACATGAAACATTCCACAAAATTTTATTCTGTGGCACAAGTCTTACTTCTGGAGCATCACAAAAATGGCTCTTGACTAAAGAACCTGGATCAATTCACATGAATTTTCTTTTCCCCTCTTATTCTCAAATAGCTACAGATGGAGCAAATCTCAACTTGTGGCTTGGCCACCATCCCCAGGGGCTCCTGCTCTTCTTGACAGTTCTCACTGAGTGGAGGATCCCAAGCAGTTCCCCTTTTCACCTTACTGTTACCTGGGACCAAACCAGAAGTTATCAGGCCAGCTGAGGACTCCCCCAGAAGTCTATACCAGGCTGATCAGTCAGGTTTGAGAAACTGAGGACACTGTCCTAACTAGCCTGTTCTGGATCACCTGTAACAAAACCCGATATGCAAATCTAGATCTATACAGATGATAAATTTTAGAATATACAACAAAACTACTCACGATTGTATACTAGGGCACTAAAAATTCTCGCTTTATATACTGCTCTAGAGAAATACTCTGTGCCAAAGGAAGAATATCTATACCACCCTCCAAAACAAGAACAGCTTCTCAATTCATCTACAAGCTGGGTTGGAGGGAGGGGAGTGCATTAGAAACAATCTAGCAATTTCCTCCAACGGGACTGAGTTGCAAAGGATATCCAAAGCCCTTGGGCCATGTTTGCCTGAGTCCTGACCTAACTGCACTGTGTTGCATCTAGAGATTTGCAAAGAGGACCCAGACCAGAATGAAGCCATCCCCAGCTCTAGTGTGCCTGGTATCTGGCTATAAGTTCTCCTACAAGCCAAAAAGAAGTTTCCCTGCCCTGCTTTTTGCATGACTGGCTTCAGTTTAATGAACCCTTAGAGCCAGTTTTGTAGGCACAAACCTTTACACAAAGGGGTGTTACTGAACATTTAGCTGCATCAGCCAATTACATGACCCACTGTATCTTGAAATGTGGTCCAAGGCCCCTCAGCATCAGAATCCCCAGGATGTGTGTTACCAGGTCAGAGCCCCAGGCCCCTCTGCAGATCCACTCAATCAGGACTCTGAAGTATAACCTGGAGTTGACAACTTAAATGAGCTTTTTTGCCTCTCAGATAATCAATCCCATGTACACTAAGCTTGAGAGCCCATATGGTACCTAAGAAAAACCCTGAGAGCAAGGCCTGTGCCTTGTTCATAACCGTACCTACAGAATGTAGCAGAATGCCTGGAATATGGCAGGAGCTCATTAATTGCTAATTAGCAAATAACTTATTTTTGAGCGACTCTGGCCCCCATTTGCGAGGGCAAGTCCTCGACAACGTAGCAAACAGTTATTGAGCGCTCTCTCCATCGGAAGTGCTATCCTAGGAACTTGAACATACTCGGTCCCCCTGCATCCCACAGGCCTATGGAGTAGATCCATGCATTCCCATTCTACAATTCACTCTGAGGTTCTCAGATCCTCTCGATTCCCAGGGCTCCTGAGGAGAAGAAAGACTGGGTGCCCTGATTTAGCTTTTCCTCTAAAGCACGTGGAGTCTCCCATCTACAATGGGGACTCATCCCTCACGGGATGGGACCTGAGGTGTCAGGGCCCTTGACCTTCACACGACCCCTGGAGCAACATTTTGCCACAAAGGCCCCTGGGAGCCACTAGTCAGGGGCCCTAGCAATTCTCTGCCTTTGGAGAAAACAGTCCTAACATCTGTGCAGGGCTTTTAGATCCATTTGCTCAATTACACTCAACTCCCTCATTTTTTTTTTTTTTTTTAAACTACGCTCTGCCATCAGTGTACATAAAAGAGTTTACTTGCTAACTCAACAAAAGAGGGAATCTCTTCCTCCCCTGGAGGCTCACTGCTCCCTGGTGGAGAGCATGCCGTTGGCTTTCCCACACGGCTCTTCAGCTTTCCTCGGCTCTCAACACCGCATCTGCTTGGCCTCTCAAGAGCATCACGAGCCAAAGGAAAGGCCACGGAGGTTCTCGGAGGGAAAACGGAGTTCTTTCAGCAAGATGTGCATTCCGAACAGGACAGACAGGAAGAGGGACGTGAGGGGCTCGTGAGCAGCTGCAGGAGACCACACACACCCACGCGCAGGAGGCATGCACTCGGGGGGAAGCAAACAGGGTCCGCTGACCACGCGAGCACAGTGGCAGCGGACACGTCCCTCACGACTTAGTGCTTCAGTGAGAAAGGGGTTTTTCACTGCCAGGAGCAGACATTCAGGAAAGCCGTGAGGAGGGGATTCCAGAAGCTTACGGTACTTGAAACAGCTCCCGTGAGGTCAGGCTCCGAGGCTCTGTGGGGGCCCTCCGGGACCGGAGGGGCCAGCGGAGGAGGTGGTGAGAAGGATGGTGGTGTCTGGCTAACGGGGGGGTGGGGGCCAGGAGCGCGGGCTGGCTGGCTGTGGTGGGACCGCCTCTGCAGACGAGGGGGAATGAAATCATCTAGAGTCGGGAAGGTCAGAGGTGAGCCGGCAGGGGCGGTCGCCGGGCCTGGGGGGCCAAGAGGCCCCAGAGATGCTGGAGGTCTGGCTGTGCCTTCTTGCCCTCTGTTGGTATTAACCAGGTAGAGAGGGACAACTATTATCTCAGGCTGGGCTGAACTGGAGAAAGTGGCATCCTGTAGGAAATAAGGGGGTCGTTACGTAAAGGGGCACGGCAGGGAAGAAGGAATTCCATATTTAAACAGTTGAGACTGGACATGCAGTGATGTTCTCTGGGAACTATTTAATCGGTGCCCATTCCTCAGAGTACATGAGACAGTCAGTGCTAGCCAGCTGGCCTCCTGACACTCCATGACACAGAGGGAACCCCATCCAAGTTGACTTTCCATCCATCTATTTTTGAATCCTTTTAACACTTTAGAGAGAGAGAAAGAGAACAGCAGAACAGGCAGACAGGCTGTGTTTAGCCCCCCAACTGCTTGCAGAGCCTGAAAGCTTGGGAGCAAATACAGTTTCTTTGGCCCCTTGTGATAAAATATCGACACCCCGTATCTCAGCCTATTAGTCTACGGATCCCACACTGCGGCATACTTACATACTACCAGGGAAGAGAGAGGGGGACAAAGAGGGCTGTACCAAGGTGTTTAGAGAGCAGAATTCGGGACTCAGGCTGCGGCAATGTTGACAAGGAGAGGGAGGAGAGGCTGCTCAGCAAACAAGTGAGCTGCCTCCACGAGTTTGGAGAGCGATGGTGTAGAAGACACATAAACATTCCTCATTCCTTGCCTTGGCTGGATAACACGGCTGCAAAAGGTAAGGTTCTTTTCTCTTCCGGTTTTCGGGAGCAGAGGAAAGCTGGGGGCCTAACACAGGTGGTCTCGCCGCGTCTGGGAACGGAGGCCGAGCGCACAGGGAAGGGCTCGCACCCCGGTTAGCAGCAGCTTTACGGATGTCAAAGAAGAGCTGGGGAGGGTCAGGAGGAGCAGAGGGTGGTGTCCCTGTGCCGGCTGTGAGGGACACAATGCTGGGTGCGCGAGCGCCTGCAGCTTCCCAGGGAGTGCCCGTGGCTGGGTCATGCGCGACGCGAGAGGCGTCTCCCACTGCCCCCCGGCAGATGTTATTGGATAAACAAGGGACGTATAAGCTGCTGACCTTTTTATTCCCATCTGCCTCATGACGTGGGTTAGAGCTCACATTCTCACTGTAACCTGTCCTGGTGGCCACATGGTGCTGCTGGGGCTGGGAGGAAGCACCGGGAAACACGGAACCTGGAAGCGAGGGCCCCGGGCGCGGCACACCTTTGGGGACGAGCTGGGGTCGTGAGGGCCTCTGCTGGTTGGGGGTGCTGGGGGGCACGTAAGGCTTTGGTGAGCTCAGGTAGAGGGAGTCCTTGGAGGTACTGTGGATGGTGGGATGCTGCCATGCAAAGCGGTCTTTAGGGAGAGGAGGCCGAGGGGGAGAGAGAACCTTTAGCATTATTTTCAAGAGACAGCATGAAAATGGGGAAAAAAGAAAGAGGAGGGAAATGGAAAGAAGGACCACCATTAGAAATAACACCATAACATGATCTGAAGAAAAACAATTCTTGACATATTTTTAAGCAAACCCTGAGCTTAGCACTCCTCTAGGTCCCGACACTTCTCCTCCGGGTGAAGCCAAGGGCTGAATCATACTCACCTGGAGTGGCAGGCCTGACTCACATCTCAGCCCAGGAGAGGTCGTGGGCTAAGTCAGTTTGACAGCGATCCTTGGCTGACCTGCACCCTTTGTTAGCCCTCCTGACTGACGGGTGCCCAAGGACTCAAGGCTGGGGCAAGAGGCCCCAGAGCCCCCTCAGTTTTCTCACTTTTTCCTCAAAGATTTCTCTCGCCATGCCCTTCATGCTAAAAGTTTAAGTTCACTGAAACGCTTGAATGTCTTTCATTCTCTTCCCTTAGGAAATAGAGAATTGGAAGAATCATCCTTATTTGTGTTCATAGGAGACAGATGTCTTAATTGAATCACTGAGATTTAGCACTCAATTCCATAAGCATAACAAATTAAAGCTTATCAAGAAGAGAATGCTAAGGATTTAGAATCCACCTGTGCTCTTTTCTCAGAGGAAGCAATTTGATGGAACTAATTATTAGGAGGAAGACAGGCATGAGATTAAAAGCACGTAGTCTCCCGTTCCGATGCACAGAGAACAAAGGGACCAGGCCACGAAGCACTTGATTTGCCTACCGAATTGGACTGTGCCTGGTTCATCCAATTCCAGCCCCTTCCTCAGACAATCCCACAGTGGGGTGACCAGCCTCACACTCCTGGCTTAAGTAAGCCCAAAGCTCTGGTTCCAGGCTGAGAGTTAGGAAGCTGTAGGTCGCATCTCATTCCCTCCACACAGCTCCCAGCTCCTCCGTGGGTCTCAGTGGGGCAGAGGAAACGGGGTAAATCTCCAGAATGATCCTCATTTCAATGAGAACCATCTGTCAATCATGGCTCAACTAGAAATTAGACCAGAAAATGAGAAGTTTCTTTTCCTAGTGTTATGGATTAAATGTGCATGTCCCCCCAAAGTTCATATATTGAACCCCTGGCCCCAAGTGATGGTGTCTGGAGGTGGAGCCTGTAGGAGATAATTAGGGTGAGATGGGGTTATGAAGGTGGGGCCCCCTTGATGGGGCCTTAGTGTCCTTAGAAGAAGAGAGACCAGAGCTCACTCCACCAGGTGAGGACACAGTGAGAAGGTGGTTGTCTACATGCCTGGAAGAGCACCCTAACTAGGAACTAAATCAACTAGCACCTTGACTTTGGACTTCCCAGCCTCCAGAACTGGAGAAATAAATGTCTGTTGTTTAAGACACCTGCTTGTGGTATTTTGTTATAGCAGCCTAAGCTAAGACAACTAGATTTTCCTCACTGCTTCTATCTTTAAAGATAGCCCAGTACTGGGGCGCCTGGGTGGCTCAGTTGTTAAGTGTCTGCCTTCGGCTCAGGTCATGATCCCAGGGTCCTGGGATCGAGCCCCGCATCGGGCTCTCTGCTCGGCGGGAAGCCTGCTTCTCCCTCTCCCACTCCCCCTGCTTGTGTTCCCTCTCTCGCTGTGTCTCTCTCTGTCAAATAAATAAATAAAATCTTAAAAAAAAAAAAAAGATAGCCCAGTACTAGAGGAAAACCAGAATGTCCTCTAAACGGCACAGGTCACGTGTATTACGAGTTTGGTCACTACCTGGTAAATGGGTTATAACCAAAAACTGGGAGAGTGCAAGGGTGTGGGTCTGTTTGGGGGTTTTTATTTTATTTTTTGTGGACTGCAGGTAGAAAGGGGAAGGGTGAATAGGTGAGAAATCAAGTTTTTTGAGTGTGGATGAGAATATCAGCCCCAGAAACAGTAAGCAACCTATCCCATAACAAACTCAGTTTTCAAGCTACAAATAACCCAGATCGAGAAGAAGTGATCTGGATACCCTAGGTTAACTCGATGCCTATCCTTCCCACAGGGTGTCCATGACAGTGCCAGCAGAATGAGGCCATGTGCACCAGCCAAAAACACAAACCGAACGGCCTCTCTTCAATAGTTAGCAGGAGGAAAACCCTCCAGCTGGGACTTGCTTGGTTTCCGTGAACTTACACTGGAGGTTGGGGCATGTCTCAGACTGAACAATGCTCTCTAGAAACAAAACACTCGAACTAGCACGCAACAAAGGGGCTACAGGCTAGGCTGAGTGAGAGTTGTCAGGGAGGTAAGCAGAAGACAATTCTGAATTTGGCTCAGATTTATTTACTTTTACTTTGAGCTCGAGTGTCCCACGTGTGATTCCTTCTTGTCCAAAGATAGAAATCTGTTTCAATGAGTTTTTAACTTAATTTGGTTATGGCCATAAAAGGTGCCAGGGTTGCATTACATCAGGCACAAGCCTTCCCGGGGCTTTGACCCTGTAGAGAGGACGCTTCCCTAGAGTGTTGACAATGCACTCAGAGCCAAAGGCCTTCCTGTCCTAAAGAAGGAGGGGGATAGGCACCGTCACTTTATAAGGAACTACTTTCTGATTTATTGTAAACATTGTAGGAACTAAATAGGCCGTTTCCATTCCTGCCTAGCTGGCTACTAATGAAATCCCATTTATCTTTGTAGAAGGTGGGGACAGGGAAGAAATGGGGCTGCTTGAAGAATCGGATATGTTCCTAGTTGATATAGTTCCAGAAACTACCAATCTCTGCCTCCACTGGTGACCACACGATGATGCTGTGAGAGAGAAGGAAGCCCTGGTTCCCCGTTCCTGGAGGGGAGGAGAGAGGGACAGCAGGTCCAGGCTAGCAGGAGGGAAGGCAGCAAATGGAAACACCAGGAGACAGGACTGCCCTCTGGCCCCTGGGTCTCCTGGACCCCAATTCATTCCTTATAAGGAGATGCGAGGCCTGTGGGATCTAAGAACTGTCTTCATCTGAAGCCGAGCCAAGGCAGTCACCAGCCCAGCCCACCTGCTTCTGTCTGAGCCAGTGTATACTTACAGCTCTGGCAATGGCTTTAGGGACAAGAAGCCATTTTTGCATTCAGAAAACAAATCCAAGAAATAATGTATGACCTAAAGTTCTTGAAAGTTGAGTGGCCAATTTTACACTGAATATACAGAATAAAACCTCTGTATCACCAATCTGCCAGGTTCCCTTGAAGACACCCCAGTAAAAAAAAAAAAATTCTTGGATAGTGACAGACAAAAAAATACACGGTTTGTAGGGGCGCCTGGGTGGCTCAATCGGTTGAGCGTCCAACTCTTGATTTCAGCTCAGGTTGTGATCTCAGGGTCATGAGATCGAACCCCACATCTGGCTCCGCACTCAGTGGGGAGTCTGCTTGATGATTCTCTCCCTCTGCCCACCACCCCCCACTCTCTCTCTCTCTCTAAAATAAATCTAAAAAAGAAAATACACTATTTATAGGCAATACTACAGGATGTTCACCCTATGATAAGGCTCACCCTTATAAACCCCTTGAACGCAATGTTTAACATCATGATCTGAACACAATGAATGCTCAATGAAGCTGTAGTAAATAAATTATTTAAGAGGAATTTTTATATATTCACATGCTTTTAAAATGATCTCTTTAGAAGAGCTGTCTAAGAAGCTAAAAGGAACCTTTGGGCTAAGGCACTGATAGGGGAGGAGGATGTCCTTCCAAATTTGCCTTGGCTTAATTAGCACCATTTCCTAACCCGGACAGGTGCCAATGGTATCCAATTCCTGCGACCGCAGAGACAGGAGCCTGGCGGCAGCAACTGACACACCAATAAAGGTCTGGGAAGCGGAACGGCGATGGCAAGTCATTTACTGCACGGCTGGGGCCCATGAGGGCCTCAGGAGGCCGGGCACACTTGTGGCTGGGCCTAGGGGAGACAAGCACGGCAGGGGCGGGAGGGCTTAGCGGGGCTGTGCAGAGACACCTCGAAGCCCAGAAAGACAGGGTCTGCAGGGAGGAAGGAAGACGTCATCTCTGACTCGGGTGCATTTCAGAGGCGGGTGCAATTCTATGCCCTCAGGAGCAGGAGCAAGGGGATCACTGGAGAAGTGGGGTGGGAACCAGGGTGGCGTTCGGAATCCCCAGGCCCCTGTGAGGTCTTGGAGTACCTTCGCAGAAGACAGGCCCAGGGCAGTGGACCACACAAGGAACACGGTCCCGCCACATTTTTTTGAGCAGCACGGCTTGCTTTAAAAGAAAGTACTGCTCCGTTCCATGGATGTTACTCCTATGTAAAAAAAACCCACTCTTCATGTATCTCCTGAGTTAAAACAGGGGCTATTCTTTCATCAAAATGGCAGAGTAGCCACAGAGAGAGGAAGGAAGAACGATCAGGAAAACAACTTAGGGGAAAGACTTGAGCAAAATTATCCCTCCTCCAAGCTGTCCAACCTCAGGGCTTGCTGTGGGCTGCTGGATTCGGGGCCGGCCACAGCTACCTGAGCGTCATCTGTAAGGCTAGAGTTGCTGAAACTCTTACAGCAAATTAACGGAATAAACACGAGAGTGTACTCTTGACTACCCTATTCCAGAGTATTTAACACAACAGGCTCACACCTCCCCCCTCCACCGCTTACTCAGGGCTAAACAGAGTCCCTCCTCCAGAACATTTCCACGTGTGTTTCAGACCTAGAAAAGACTGGGCTTAAATTTCCTATTCCCTGGTATGGGCCATCCTCATCCATGCCTCTGCGACCCTTGATCCCCAACTTTTCACTCACTCTGGTCCTCGCAGAGCTTTTCCCGAGTTGGCCAAAAGCGTGACTCAGAACCTAGTCCATTATCCAGCCAGGCAAGCAGGAGGTCACAAGTGTAGACTCAGAAGAGGTGCCGCTCACCAGTCCCCACCCCACCCCCGGCACACGCCTACCTGGGGCTTGTCGGCAGGAAGGTTGGGATGCACGCTTCTGTAGCCCTTGGCAGCAAGTGAGGAGGGCTGGGCGTTTCCATTGGCATCAGCACTGGAAGAAATCCTCCACTCATCTGAGAGATGGGGGAAAAAAAAGAAAGCAAGTCCTCACTCAGAGGGAACACTCCCTGGTTCCCCTCTAACTGAAGTCCCTGGTGGAAGGCGGGGGCAGAAAGAATGTAAGAGCAGTCCTACCTGCTGAGGGAGTCTCTGAGTCCAGAACTATGTGCGGTGCAGAAAGGATGAAAACAAGAAGAAAAAGGGACAAACAGAAATGGTTACACTTGGAGGAAATAAGCATGTACCACAGAGAAAGAGGAAAATCCAGCACCCCGTTGCCGGACACAAAATGCCCTCAGTCATGATGGCCTAATTACCATAGGAACCCACTCTAAACCACGATGTGCTCACAGGCACTGACCTTTGAAAACACAAGGCTCACATTCACAGTAATGAAGAAACAATTGTTCCTTGACATTCTTATTTTACGGACAAAAAGGCAACAGAACTCTCCCCTGCCGGGTCCCCAGTGACTCCCATTCCCCTTCTCCAACCCTGATGTGGGCTGGGAATGACCTCTCCTCATTAGCAGGCTGGGCTAATGAACAGACACGGGAGAGGGAGAAGTAGATAAGCACTTTTTCTGTGGCGACGGGCGACTGGCGCTGGGCTAGGGGAGAGCATGATTTAAGCCCAGAGGTATCTGCTGTGATAAGGACTTTTTTTTTTCTCCCTGCCTGCTTCTCTTCTTTCCATTTAAATGAGCCACATAAACAACTCAAAATTGAAATCACCCTGAGTTTTCATCACGCCACAAGGCACCCTTGTCTCCCTTTAGCTGGCTACCACCCTGCCCTCCCAGCCATGCCCAGCACATCTCAGAGGCCCTGAACCCCTCCTAACGTGAGCCCCCTAGCACCAAGAGGCAGCAGAGCACACGGGCTACCGGCTTGGCTGGGAAAGCAGTTGGACCTCAGCTCAAGTCGTGGATCCACCACTGATGGGCTCTGTGACCCTGAGCAAGTTCCAAGCCCATTTTCCCATCTGAAAAGTGGGGATAATGAAATGCCTGCTTCCCAAGTGTTGCTATAAGGATTAAATGACATAATGCATGAGAAATGCTTAGCACGGTGCCTGCCAGAGCTCAATGTTTGCTATTTATCATCTTCCGCATCATCTCGTCTCTCCGCTCTATCCTCCACCTAGCCCGGAGCTCAGCACACTTTCTGCAAAGGGCCAGACAGTACTTTAGGGCCGTATGGTAGCAGTCGCAACCATTCAACCCTGCTGTCCTATAGCACAAAAGCAGCCACAGATAATATGTAAATGAATGAGCGTGGTGACACTGAAATTTGAATTTCATGTAATTTTCGTATGCATCTAATACCATTTCTCTTGTGATTTTCCTTTTATCCATTTTTTCCTAAAAACCATTCTTAGTCCATGGGCTGTACAAAAAATAGACATGGGCCAGATTTGACCCACAGGCCGGTTT
The DNA here is from genome assembly GCF_029215605.1 of Mirounga angustirostris. NCBI lineage: Eukaryota > Metazoa > Chordata > Mammalia > Carnivora > Phocidae > Mirounga > Mirounga angustirostris. The sequence continues at coordinate 122,907,343 of NW_026991714.1, forward strand.
GCCAACTCCTGAACTAGCCAACCCCTTAACTTCCTTCTTCGTGCCCTACCTACTCTTACCTTACCGGAGATAGAGAGAGAGAGAGAGACTAACACAGCAGCTCTCACAGCCCCAACCCCATCTCCATGTGGATCCCTCCAGGACAAGAGTTGGGCTTTCCAGGTGGCAAGCTGAGATTTACCAATGTCACTGACCGCCAATCCAAGTGCCAGACACTGTTAGTCACTTCTGTACCTATTTCATATTTGATTTAGTCACACAACAGGTCTGCGGGGTAGGTGATCGCTCTACTTCATGGATGAGGAAACAGAGGCCAAGTGACTTGCCCAAAATCACACAGCCAGGAAACACAAAGTACTCAGCCTAAGTCTCCAGAATCCAGGGCAGCACTCTGCCCACCACCGTCAGCCACCTATGTTCCAGGGAGGTGGTGGGAGCCAAAAAGGAACAGAAGGCAAGGCAGAGGTAAAGGTTTCGGGTGATCTGCATCCAGGTACAGCAGTTTGGCTGCATCAGAATCAGCAGAGCGCCTATTAGAACGGACTGTCTGCCTCCCCCCCTGTTCCTGACTCAGTAGATAGGAGGTAAAGCCTGAACTGGACATGTCTAACATGTTTCCCAGGTGATGCTACAGTTGCCGGTCCACAGTCCACCTTTGAAAACCATGATAAAAGGAATACTCAAAGAATATCCTTTCTCTGGGAAACTGTTTTCTATTAACTTTTAACTATTCTGTATCCATTTTTGCTTTGTTTTCCCCTCTAAAACAGTTTTTACAGCGTGTTTCGGTTGTATGTTCCTTCAGCAGGTTGCCGGTTACATTTCTGTCACTCCCTTATGCACAATCCATAGGTATTTGTCTTCTCTTTCCAATCACGTAGCTGGGAAATTTACAGGACTTGAATTTCACGCACATTACTGCAAGGTACTGGCTCCTGCAGCCGAAGCAGGCTGCTAACCACTGTGTATTTCCTTTTTCTCATCTATAAAATACGATCTGGACTCCATGGACACCTCACAAGGTTGCTGAAGATTCAGAGATCAGGCATGTGAAGGATGCTAAAAAAAATGACCATTTTTAACACTCACTGTAGCCTCCATCCAGATCCCTGGCCCAGAGGTTTCCTTACACATGGCAGGCCCTCAACCACTCGGTGACACAATGTGACAGAGGTGCCTGCACCCCACCCCCTTCCCGCATCCATCACCTTCTGTTACGTCTTCCTTTCTAAGTTCCTTCTTGTTCATCTCTGTCAAGTCATTCTACCAAATGTATTAGATCGACACATACACTGATCTCAATAGGTTCGGAGTGAGGGGCTATCCAGTGAAGGATGTGAGCTTTCTACATGGATATGGGGGCACATTATTTTGCATGCTCTTTGGTTCTTGGTTGGGTTGTTTCTATTCAGGTGGCGCTGACAAACAGATGTGTCGTGGACAGTTGAGAGGAGTCTGTCCCTCCAAAGCACTCGTCATGAAGGGACTACCATTTTGGCATCAGACTGCCTAGCTCGAGTCCTTGCTAAATGCACATCCTGCAGCAAATGACAGCCTCGCCTGTGAAATAAGGGGTTATCTACCTCTTTTGAGTCGTGAGGACTAAATGGGAACCTCCGGCTTAGTTAGTGCTTAGTAAAAATGGACTTCAAAGCATAAGGAAAAAAAGTTTCCCCAAACACAGAAATAAGTAGGAGTTGTTGACATCTGCTGTTTGATAAATAGCTTTGAGAACATAATATCCTTGGGGATCAACCCTCTTTTTCTTCTTATTCCAAGTCATTAAAACTGTTCCCCTCACCCTGCCCCAGAATAGGCAGTTCCCAGGACCTCTCTAGGCATTCCTCTCTTCGTTACCAAAGGAGAGCCGAATTCCCAACATCCATCATCCTCTGTTACCTAGTCTTCTGAACCTTCAAGGTCGGCAGCAGCCCACAGTCACTTGCACCTGAGTGCGGCAGGTGAGATATTATATACATAATCATCAGTTATTAACTCTTGGTTGAGGAGGCTGTCAAAATGCTTCTTTCAGTGTCATCTCAACGTTCCTGAAGGGGGAGGAGCGTCTAGGAAAGCTGGATTCTAGATAGGTTTTGCAGCCCTGAAGAGACCGAGCCTTTCCAGGACAAGTATAATTTGTTTTATCTTATCTTTTCCTCTATCTCTTCTTTATACATAATCTTTTGTGGCCTGTGGACACAGCCTCCTGATACTTTCTTTTCTCTCATTCTGTGCTAATTTCAATTTGGTCTGCTTTAAAGTTGTTCTGCTGATCAGTTCTTCTTGGGATCTTAGGACGACTTTTACTGAGTCAGATTTGATGTGTTCTAGTAGAGTAACCAAGAATTAGGTGAGGTGTTAAAAGTGGGCCTAATACTGTTCCAAATCTTTTTTGTGTTTATTTATTTTTTATTCCTTACCCAAAAAGAAGTCTGGCCTTTGCCTTCTGGCAATTAATCTCTAAACCCCTGGAATGTCATCCCAATGGGAGTGGTCTTTGTGCCAGATCAATAATGTGATTTATGGTGGGGGCTCTGAGTCATCAAGAGCTCAACCTCCTAATGGACTGGAGAGTAAGCAGTGGATAGAAATTCTGGACACAACAGCTCAGGAGAACTTCCTGGTTGACAATACTCGGAACATACTATCACATCTCAGTGCTGGGAATTAATACATTCTGACTCCCTAGGAGAGGTCAACAAAAGGCCCCATGCTTGGTTCTTCCCTAGAGTCCATGCTGGGCTTCTTCTCTTAGCCAATATTAATCTGTATCCTCTCCCTGTAATAAACCATAACCATGAGTATAATAGCTTTCAATGAGTTCTTTGAGTCCTAGCAAATTATGAAACCTGAGGGTAGTTTTGGGAATCCCTTCAACTAGCATTTGGTGTCAGAAGTGAGGGTGTTCTCAGGGCGCCTTGGGCGGCTCAGTTGGTTAAGAATCCGACTCTTGATTTCAGGTCAGGTCATGATCTCAGGGTTGTGAGATCAAGCCCCATGTCGGGCTCCACGCTCAGCGGGGAGTCTGCCTGGCATTCTCTCCCTCTCCCTCTGCCCCTCCCGCCCCATAAATAAACAAATTAAAAAAAAAAAAAAGGAGTGAGGGTGTTCTCTTGTGGAGACTCTTCCTTCCAACTGCTTAGTTTGGCCCTCATTCTTGTACAGGCGTTCATAAAGAGGACTCTGAGTTACCGGGGGTAGAGAGTGTCTTTAACTGCTTCCATGTCCATTTTCTCATGATACCTTTTTGCTACTGCCATTTCTAGAGCACAAACCTGAGAGTCAAACCAGGGGAAATGTGTCAATTTAGTTCCAAAACTAACAAGGTGGTCAAGAACCGGGTAGGAAGGACTGGAGCAAACTGGCACAGAATTAACAAGATGTTAAGGGTTGAACTGGATTTTGGCTTGCGGGTCAGAACACAGGGATTGATGGTCTTCAGGGTATACCAGACAGGAAGCTTCGTATCACACTCAGCAGTTCATTAGGCTCGTGTCTCTTCTAGAATAACGAACACCCTGACCTGGGGACATAGGTGGAGTCACCCTGAACCAGAAAAGCCAATACCCAGACCTGGCCGGGCAAATGCTATCAGGAAGCAGGGATAAGGTAATCCCTCTCCCGGGGCAGGGCGTCAGCACTAAGATCACTGCAGTTCTTTCCAGATGCTTCTGACCCAAAAACCAAGGTCCACATTCAGAGATTAGGAGGCTGGTCAGGAAGCTGTGATTGGGGATCCAGAGTCAAGCTACCACTTGAGGGCTGGAGTCTAGAGGGTGGGTTTAAACTGGGCAACTCCAAGGGCTCCATCTCACTCCACCTCAGAGAGCACCTCCATCTTCCTAGTGTTTGTCTGGATGCACATGGTTCCCAAATCCGCACTCCAAACTCCAAATGTCTACTAGAAACTTCCTCCTAGAAGTCCTGCCCTTGCCCCGAAACTCAATATGGCAAACAATGGAATTCAACATTGCTTTCTCCCCCTCCATAAAGCCACTGTCTCCACAAATGCCACAGCCTTTCTCCGGGTCAAGCAGGGGAGGCAGTGCCTATGCAGCAGGGAGTCCACGTCTCCGTGCTCCTCACACACACCGCCCCGAGCCCTGCCACTTCACTCTTCCAAACGCACCTCCACCCTGGCCCTGTTCTTCATTCCCACTGCCCTCATGGCCTCTAGCTGGAATTACTGGAAGGCTTCCCCAGGCCTCCGGATGTGCACAGCTAGAATGGCTGCCATCAAAGAACACCTGCTGTGTGCTGGGCTCGGTGCTAAATCTTGGTGTGAAAGAGCTCCCTGAATCCCAGCAACTCTACCGAGGTCATTCCCATGTCATAGAGGAGGAAAGTGAAGCTCGCCAAGTTTGAATGAGTTGCCTACATCACAAAGATGGAAGCAGCAGAGCTGAGCCTCGAGAGAGGACTGTGTCACTGCAGAACTAGACCGTGTCTCACAGGATGAGGGAGATGGAGCAAGGACGGGGAACAGGAGACACTTCTGAAATGTGGGTGTCAAGGGGTCACGTAAGCAAAGAAGGTGCTGGGCAGTAGTACAAGACTGGAGCTTCCAGTCCGGGCAACTGATCAGCCACTTGTGGGCCTACTGGGAGGGAAGAAGGTGGTGAAGCCCGGGAGTGAGGCAGAGAGGAGGCAGGCGGAGCAGCTAGGGGACAGATGCTGGCCCGGGTGACAGGGGAGAGAGCTGGACGCTACCTGACATCAGCTATCTGTGAAGGCACTGGGGGTAGGAAGCATGGAGGAGACACTTGCTGCCTCATATTTGGGCTCCCGGGCTGGGCTGGACATGGCTGCCTACAAATACTGCAGAAAGCTGTTTTCATGAGGCCTCTCAAGGCCCATGGACTCCCAGGCCCTGAGACAGGACTGAAGACTGGTGGTGGGGGGGCGGGGGGGATGTGGAGCAAGTTGTCATGCAGAGGCCCAGGTGCAGGGAGCAGAGAGGGATGAGAGGAGAGCTAGAGAGCCACACAGACACAGCCAGTCAGGCGCCAGCAAGATGCTGGCCAATGAGCAGTACGGGGAGAGGACAGGATCTCCAGCTGGAAGGTCCCATCCCTGGAGTCCCATCCCCCCAGCGTTAACTCATTCCAGCCTCTTTGGTATTCTCCCCTCTACTCAAACCCAGCTTGTCCCTTCCACCCGACCTGTCCTGGTATGTATCTCGAATTTGTCCTTAGTGAGGGCGATTCTGTTTGTGTCAGGTTAATTCCCACACTGCCCAAGGTCACAGAGCATGTTGGAACTAGAAAGGCTTGGAAACCATCTTGCCCAGGTCCTTCATACTTTACCTGGGCTTCAACGGTGTGGCTTCCCCATGGTCGGAAAGCACGGTGGATGAGCGGCCCACGCCTGACTCTTCTATTGCAGCAAATGGGCTTCTGTCCTCATCTGATGCACCCAGAATTACGCTCTTTTTCCTTCCCATCTCCCTATTTCTCACCACAATTCCCACGGACTACTTAGCGCCTGGCACATAGATGATACTAAATGAATGTTTGCCGACTTGGAGTCAATGATCTCCACTTACAAGGCGGAAAATAATCTACTAAAATCGATTTACTATAGAGGTGTGCATGACTGATAGCTCTTCCCTAATTCTTCAGTGTATTCACATTTTAAAACAAGATATTTCTTCACCCAAATTAGCTGTCAGAATTCGTAAGATATAGAATTATTCGGAGACTAGGGAGCTTCCTAAAAGTGCTCACATCACTGCACGGTCCTGTAAACCCAAGCCCACAGATTGCCGGGGGAAGGCTACCTTTCAACGCTCCATGTTAGTGCCACCCGATAACCAGGAGGGGGAGCTCCAGGACCCTCTCCTCCCACTCGCACTACGTATTCATCCCCAGAGGAAGGGCCCTGCACTTGATAAGGTCATTTTATTGAGCCATGGGCTGTAGGTATGGTCTTTTTCTATTATCCCTGAGGATTCTCTTTTCCCCAAACATCCTTGGGAGCTGGATCTTCCCAAGTGGGCCAGGAGAAGCTGGATGAAGCTAGCCTTAGGAAGAAATGATTTTGCCTTCACTCCTTGGCCCCACCTTTCCAGGAGGGCTAGAGTGGGACACTGCAGTGGGACAAAAGGCAGGTATGGTTGGAGGAACACAGGGCCAAGAAGCAACTTTCAACCTATAGTGCTGGAGGCCACTTACGCCTTCCCTGAGACCAGGGAAAACGTAGCCCTCCACAGGGCACAGCATTATCAGAACGGGGACTGTGCTCAAACCCTAGCCTGGCTTCATCCTTGGGCATCTGCCTTGGTGCTAGTTGTAGGTGGCTGGCACAGGAAGTCAGCTTCCAGGATGCTGGCCACTGACCGGCTCCTTCCTTCAGGTTTCCATCTCATCACAACACACTGCTCCCCACTGCACCAAAGAGTCTGTGTGCCCCACCTCCTTTTGTCTCCAGTCCCAAGGAACTGGTCTTCACTCTCACTCCTTTTCTTCCTTCATTTCCTTCAAGAAGGAAAGAAAATTCCCCTTCCCTCTAGCAGTAGCTCTCAAACGTGATCCTGGGACCAGCAGCATCCCAGCATGACCAGGAACTTGTCAGAAATGCAAACCCTCAGACACTACCTCAGACCTGTAAGTGGGAATAACTGTAACTCCTAAAGCCCCGGCCTGGGGCCCAGCAGCCTGGCCTTTTACTCCAGGTGATTCTGATGCAGCTCAGGTGTGAGCACCAGTGCCGTATGGAGTGGATTGGAGGGGAGGGGTGCCCCACCCTAAGCTAGCTGTCCCTGTGAAATCTCAGTGTTTCTCAACTCCCAGAACACTTGGGGGGGGCTCTGGAAAACCCTCTCTAGAGAGGTCACAATAATCACAAGCATAACCTACTAATAGCAGCTAACGTCTAGGCAGGTGCAAAAACCTCACACACTCCACGCTCACAGTAATGCTCGGAGGCAGGTGCAATTATCAAGCCCTTTCTACAGAGGACACCACTAGGGCTGAGACAGGGAACATCCTGTCCACTGCACGGCCACAGATGTGAACACAGATCTCTCGGGTTCCGAAGTCCCAGTCTCAACACCACTCTCTAGACACCCCGACCAGTGGAGCCGACTGGGAGGCGGGCTGCAGATGGGCTTCTTCTGTCTCCCATAGCTCCCAGGGTGCAGTGACCTTGGAATGGCTCTTCTGCTCCTGCTGCTTCAGCTGCCGGGTCACCTCCCCAGGCCTGACCCCTGCCCCTCCCCTCTTTTCCTGGGAGCCAGGTCAGTCAGGCACCTGCACTTCTCAGCCTCCCTTGGCTTCACCCCCTCCACCGCCCCAGCCCTGCTTGGCCACTTAGAGCCAGCTCTCAAAAGCGGGGATGGCCACTGAGAAACCCAACCTCTAGCCCATCGCACCACTCCCCACCCATGCAGCCTAAGCCACCTCTGTCCTCGAGAATGGAGTCTGTAGAGCCAGCCACCAGCCCTGTAACGAGGTTTCTCCTCATCTCTCCAGTCACCAGCTAACAAAGCGGTGGCCACTGCCATGCCTCTGCCCGAAGCAAGGGAGCACCTGGTAGTTTAGGGCACTGATCGTCACCCATCCCAGATGGAACGAGGTGCTGACGGTTAGGGACCTCTGGGAGAATCGGGGGCAGCCCGTGAATGCACACCCTTCCGAGCAAAAGCAGGAGGGCCTCTCTCCCTCCCGGGGGGACTCTGAACCCCTCCCCCAGGCACAGGGGTCACACACCTGGTTTGCTTTCATGCTGCGGGGTTTCCTGAGGGCTCATGGGGCCGCTGCTCGGGATTTCCCTGTAGGAAGATGAGGCCCGGAGAGTCACCGCTCCCTTCCCAGTGCAGATTTTCGTAGGATCCATGTCTGAAAAGGAAAGATGCAAAGAGAAGCCTGAATCCAAGGCTCTTGAAGGATTAAAGCAACAGTCAGCTGGCAACTCATGACAGCTGGGGAATGAGATGAACCTGCTTACAGCCACGCAGTCTTATGGTCAATGTGATGGTCAATGAGAATTAATTTGTGGGTGGAGGAGAGAGACGAATCCCGTTTTCGGAGGTTTACCACACATCATGAGGTTCAGGGGAAATGGAGGTGACAATGACTTCTGTGTAAGTTATAATTATCAGCTGAAAACATTTCAAAATGAAAGCAGGTTAATTCCTTTTATTAGATGAGGCTTAGATTGGTGAGTAGACTTCTGACCAATTAGTAAGGCATAATTCAAGAAAGAGTTGATGAGAGATTTCTCAAGCTTCCAGACCACCCTTCTAATGAAAGAGCAAGTTGGCAATATTGGGAATCAAGTTGTTCTGGGGAAAAAAAATCACTGCTCCCTCTTCTCCAGTGGAAAAAGGAAAAAAAAAATCTTCTATCAGCAAGTCAAGACCCTTAAAATGATGACAGGATATACTGCCTGTGGAGAAAGATCATGGGTGAGAGCCTCACATTCCAAACTTAATGAAGAAAATTCACACCAAAGAAAATGACAAGAAACACCAAATCCTTCAGTGAACAGTGTTTACTGCGCCCCCTGCCGAGCCTTCCCTGGGCCCTGACCTCTCCTACAGCTCACAATGTCCTAACAGCACACTCAGGTCATCTTTCAGAATTCCATTGAGAAGGATTTCAAAACAGGCTTCAGAAGATCTGGATGCTCATCCTCTAGGAAAACCAGTGATGAGGAGTCAAGAAACTGACATAGATCACACAGTTCTAGAAGGCACGTGTTTCCTTCCGTGCAGCTCAGCTGAACTGAATGCCACAGTTCATGTTTATCAAATTGCTCACAGCACAGCCTGGATCTCTGACCTAAAATTGTCAAGGCTGGGATTATGGGGTAAGGCTTAAGGTGGGCGATGGGCAGGACGGAGGCTCAGACATCCATGCCTCCCCATTCCCGTGCCAGGGCAGAGAGAAGTACAGCCTCCTCTCTCCTCCTTTCCAGTCCAGCAGCCTCTCCAACAACTCAGACGGACCGACCACTGGTGTTACAGAAGAGAACAGATCTGCCCCATCAGCACCTCTTCCCATTGAAAGCAAAGCACAAAAAGACAGTGTGTGGCAGAGCAGGCAGTGACCTTGGTGGGCACGTGACTTGTCCAACCCTATCAAGAGGATAAGTGACTGAGGTCACAAAAGTACTGGGAAAACTGATTCATGGCCTTTTCAAAAAGGATGAGCTGCAAAATGCCAAATCCAGCCCATCCTAGGCTCCCGGATGCATGGCCAGATCTGCCCAACTCCGGAGAGCACCACGGGGATGAAGCACCACCTGGGCCTTGCTTGTGCCATTTCGCACAGAAGGAAGCTGTCTGTCAGAGCTGACACCTGAGTGGCAGCCCCTCCTCGGACAGGAGCAGCAGGAAGGGACTGCGGGTGAAGTCGGGGCTTGGGGGAGCGCAGCAGTGCATCTGGGATTGGCATCTGAAGCAGCTGCTTCGGCCCAACTCAGAGGTTCCCTGTGTAAACACATTAATTCTCGGGGAGACTGAAGTTGTAAATAAAGTATTGGGAGCTGGAAGCCTCCAGGGAGAGCCACGTACTGCACGCACCTCCATGTATCACGTACCCCATGTACCAGAGACCTGTACCAGGGTAAATCATGCAGCCTCTGGACTGACCCTTCTCCTAAAGAGAGGAGGGGCAAGGCATCCTCGGTATTCCTCTAGACATGCTGCCTCACAAAACACACGCACACACACACACGTACACACACACGCACACACGCACGGACAGGAAGAAAGGAAACCAGCTAAGGACGTGAGAGGGAAGAGCTCCTAAACATGCAAGAATTAAGCCTCCAAGTCTTTGTTAGAAGGAAAGGAAGGAAAACCATGCATGATCTGCTACTAATTAAAAAAAAGAAACCAACCCAAGGAGAGATACCTGGAGGGAGTACCAGGCCTGAAGAGCTTTTCACTGTCTTCACGGGAATTATTTTAACAGCAGAAATAGAACGTGCACGTAAAGGGTCGGCAGTTGCTGAAAACACAAAAGGGTAAATGGTGCATCCAGAAAGAACATTTGGGAAACACAGGCAGTTGAGGAACTGGGCAGGGACAATAGGAGGAAGTCGCCCACACAAAAAGAACAATGCGAAGAGCAGTAGATGCGGTCATTTAAAATAACCTCCTTTCTCTCTCCAGAGTTCCCTGCCGAGATGGCAGAACCCCGTCCCCCCGTCACCCATACGCAGTTGGTCAGTGTTTATCTGTGCCTCCTGCCACACCAGGAACGTGCCAAGCCTCTGGACAAAAAGATTTCCAGACAGGCAGATGGCCTGGCACACAGTGGGAGGGGAGAGCCCCCAGGGTCCGAGGGGCCCTGGGAGAAGGCCGGGGTGTCTGTGCTGGGGGCAGGGCCGCGAGGAAGAGAGCCCTGGCTCAGGCCCCTGATGAGTGCGGGAGGGAAGGGAACAAGCTGGTGAGCTGCCTGGGCCCCTCAGACATCACGGCTGCCTCCCCACCATCACAACTTCTGGGGTCCTTCCTGTGCCTCTGGACCCTGACCACCATGGTCCTCTGTCCCCGAGCAAATCAGAACCTCCATCTGTTGGGCAGCAGATGCTCTTGCTTAAACCCAGCCTTTCCTGGACAAGAGGTTGCCAGGTGTCCAGTGCATGCTCAAGACTCTGGGCAGCACCCACGTACAAATCCCGGGATCCTGACACCTGGCCGGGCCGCCAGAGAACCAGCAGGACTGCCTGGGATGTGGCTGGGGCTGCTGTCCTCATATCCTGGGTGCCCCTACTTCTCCCTCTGAAGGCTTCCCTGGACCCGCCACCTCCCCGGATCCTGAAGTCTCAATGGTGGCACAGCCCCAAACCCTCCTCCTCACAGCCTGTGGGGAAGCCTCCCCTCACCCTGTCTCTCCAATGGCAGCAAGGAGAGATGGAGTTCAGGCGCTATGGCACCAGGGTCACCCCAATGAGCAACACTCAGAGGTCTTCTGGCCCCACATCTACAAAATAATTGGGGGATAAGGGCTGTTTGGGAAGCAAGACCTGTCAAGGGGACAGGAGGGAGACAGGACCCTCAACCACAGAGAGTTCACTTTCCAGCCCATCACGCTGCCGCCTCATAAGGAGGTCACGTAGCCCACGGCCATCAATAACTAAGTAGACAATAACAACAGTGCATGTACTGAGATACAAACATGCTTGCACAGCGATCCCGTTGCCTGCTCCTTATGACCACGTAGGAGATTGGCCAGTGGGAGATTCTTGTTACCACTTTCAGAGGAAGAAGCAAGAGGCTGAGCTACTCAGGGTCATCCAGCTCCTAGGTGAAGAGGCTGGAGCTCAGCTGTCCAGGGACCTGGCTCAGTGACTTCCCCAGGCCGCCATGACGACCTTCGGGTTACATCTGCTGTCTCCTTTCCAAAGGAGGGTTGAGTCTACTGAGTTGAGAGTGGAATCCGCGCCCACCTGCCACCCTCTTCCACACCCCTGAAGTCTGCTCTGTGAATGAATTCACGGGGATGGGGTTGACGGCCCCACAGGTTTTACAAACATCAGAGCCCCCAGCCCTCCCCATGCTCCCTGGATGCTGAAACATGCCCCTGGGGCCACTCCTCAGGCACTGCCCTCATCACCCCCAAGTGTGACTTAGCCACGATTGCCCAAGGCCCTGAGAACGCATCCCGCACCGTGAGTGGAGAAGGGCGGTCGGGGAGGGAAGCAAGGAGCACAGAGCAGGAGGCCACCTGCCACAGAGGAACCGACCCCCAAACTAACAGGGCCCCCCGTTCCCTAGCTCCTCCCGTGCTCTGTACCTTCCCTTCCCAGCTGCTCCTCCTGACTTTACACTTGGCCTTGTCACAAGAGGACTACTCGGCTGAACCAGATGGAAATTACAAACAAAGGCCAAACATGTCACATTCCGAAATTATTCTTTGCAAGATGGTGCATTTTGACTTGAATGCCCAGTGACAGGACTTTTGCCCCCTCCTCTCTTGGATGCCATAAAATTTAGCAGGATGAGCATGGATGGAATCACTAAAACCCAGAATTTGAAGCAGAACATCTCATTCCCTCATTTTCTAGATAAGGGGACTCACACCCATAAAGATAATGGACCTCCCCAGATGTCTGTCTGTGAGCAGCAGAAGCGGAACACGAGTCCGTACCTCATCGCTCAGCCCATGCCACACTGAGGAAGTGACATGGGAGCCTTGGAGCCTGGCTACACGGGCAGTCATGTTGAGAGGCTGTGGAGGAGAGACCCCAAGGCAAACGGGACCTCAACAGTCATCTTATCCATCACTCACTTCCCACTTAAATCTTCTGTCCTGAAATTTTTTAAAAACTGAAAATCGAGGATGCACATGGAACTAATGTCACGGAAATAACTGATTTCAGCAATCAGAGGTTCTTGCCTCCGGGGCAGGACTGTGGATGCGTCACTACTTACCGCCACTGAAGGTAAAATGTCAGGTAAGGGAGACTCCACGTCGATAAATGCTGTTTGCACCAGGCGAAGGCCTTGGTCAGTGTACTTGACCTATTGTTATCCACATCCCGGGAGTGAGGGACAGGTTTTATTACCATGTGACCTCACGGTGGGAAAGAGTGGCCTCAGACCCATGAGATGCAAGAACATGCTCCCAGTCTCAAAGTCGGCACAGGAAACAGGTCTCTGGTTCACAGCCCGATGCGACCAGTGACTGCTCGTACCAGGCCAGTGGCCCTGGCCCCACATACTCTGTTCCATCTAGAACTGCTTCCTAATACCCAGCCGGGCTTCCCTTCAAGAGCTTACCTTTGTCCTGCCCATTGCTGCCTGGCGCCAACCCGTTGACCACGGCTTTAGAAGCACCAACGTCACATTCTGAAAGAGAGACAAAGAGCACAAGGCTTGGGATCCTCTCTCCCCAACATTTATTGAGTCCTGCGTGTGTGACATGCTGGGGACATGCTGGCTTTCTCAGGTGCCCCCTCAGGCGCCATGGGAGAATTCTGAGAACACTGTGTGGCTTGAACCAGGAGAGAACCCAAGAGCTGTTTGGGGATGGGAAGTATGTGGTAGGTGATGTAAATTCTCCCACCGCCTCGCTATGGCTTCATTTCTGACATTTTTAAAAAATCTGCTTCATTCCCTCAAAATGGCATCTCCCGACTGACAAAGGCTTATCTACTCACCGGAAGGCCAGCTCAATCGCATCCCTGAGCATCCAGAGTGAGAGCTGTCAGAGGACAGAGACCTCAGGCTCTTTGACACCTTCCTTCACCCACCCACGTCCCCCATCATCAGAAGCATGCTATCCATCCCCTGGAATGTCTCTGGACACTGCCCCTCGCCCCCCCACCCCCACTGCGGCTCTTCTGTTACTGTCCCAGAGATGACCTGGCTTCCCCACCGCTTCCCCCATGTCTTCATTCTGTCCCTTCTCCACCCCCACTGTCAGTCTGCATCCAGACAGCACTTTCTAGCTCCTGATCCAACCATGGCCCTCCCTGGGTTAAAAAGCCCCAGGGTGCAGGACAGACGAAAACGAAACAGGACAATGCAATAGGATCTTCTACGACAACTCAGTATATTTTAAGTAGATGGTATTTCATCTCTGTTTTAAAAATAAAAATATTGGGGTTTAGTTGGGAATTCAATCATGCATATGAGGAAAAAAATCATCCACGAGGAGAAAATGTATTCTGAGTTCCCTCAAATGTACAAATGATTGTTTGGAATATAATTTTTTAGTAAGTTGTAGGACTTATATCTTGGCCTACGTGGTTATATTTAAATTAACTGATCTTCCTGATAATTAAAAGCAAGCAAGCAAACAAGCCCCAGTGGCCATCAGCTACCTAGGGGACAAAGCCTGGGCAATTCACACTGGATTCTGGGCTCTCCTAACCACTGGTCCTATAGCCTTTTCCTGCTCTGTTTCCCTCCTCCCCTGCCCGCCATGCCCATCTCCTCATAACCCCTGAGCTTGTCAGATATGAACTTCCAGACCTTTAGGCTTGGTTCCTACAAGACCCACACCAGGAATGCCTCCTCTGCTTTCCTTACCTTGGGGAAATCCTGTGCCTCCTCGAGGCTTGCTTACCGCAAATGTCATCTCTTCTAGGTCAATGGAGACCTTTCCAAGTTCTGCTCAGCTAAAGGCACTGAGAGCAGCCTAAGACCCACCTGTGTGGTTTGGAGTAACCCCACCCCCACCCCCCACCAGCCAAGAGCTAACCAAGCCACAAATATAATCATAACAGCCATGGTTTCTTAAACATCTATTTGTCCGGATCTGAGGATCCACGCTAACATTCTGTAAGTAGCATCTCATTTTTATCCTTCAGACCCAGTCCCCTGGAGCTGGGAGTCAGGAACTCCTATTTCACAGATAAGAAATGTGAAGCGCAGAGAGGATGCCAGGCCCGCCCAAGATCACCACGCTGGGGTCTCCAATCTGGTCTGCTCCATCCCCCAGGGCATCTTCTTGCCCCCAACAGGGAGAAACATTTTTTATTTTTAAAATAAAAAATGGCTCCTATATAGTCTATAATACAAACTAAATATATTCTATATGAAAGAGCTTATATACTAATCTCCCCAAATGCTGGGACTGAAGCCCTGTCCCAAAACCCGGTGGCTCCCCTGGCTGAGACCAGGTCACCTACCTAGGCTCCCAACAATCAGCCTCCCTGACATGGCCCACACTGCTGGGCCAGCCCGGATGCCCCTGATCCAGACACGAGCAGGGCCACCACCCTTCCCCACCAGCAGCCTGGACCTCCCGACACTGGCCCCACAGATTCTGTCCTGCTCGCTGCCCCCACCCACCTGCAGATGAAGGCTAATTCCCCCCGATGCCAATATCTCCCTCGCACCTACATTCTTGGGATGGATGGAAGGAGGGCGTTGGCAAGAAGGCCAGAAATCCAGGTAAAAGAAGTAACATAGGTTCCATCACCCCATCTGTTATTTCTGTAACTCTCTCTTCTCCCTGCACCTGCCCTAGTTCCTCTCCACTATCTCTTCTCTGGGGCTGCAGGCCTTGCTTCGGGCCCCCCCACGCTAGCCTCTGAGCTCCCACCGGGCTAAGCCCCGTGCATTTCCTTTCCTTGCTTTCTTTTCATGAAACATAGCGAAACTTGAAGAAAATTTGCAAAATCGTCCCAGCACCTCCCATTCAGACCTCTGAGGCACAGTGTGCTAGTGCCCATGCCTGGCTTTGCCTCAGCTCCACTACCCACCAGCTGGCTATGCCAGACAAATCCTCCACCTCTCAGGGCCTCAGGTTCCCCATGCACAGAATAGGCCGGGGTACACCATGCTGGTCTTTGTGGGTCTGCCAGGAGAATCCAATGAGAGAACACAAACAAAGCCCTGCCCCTGGTGACTGGCAGCCCAGGCCGAACTTGGAATAAAATGAATGCATCATTTTCATGCTTCTCTTTCCACCGAAGGTTAAAACAAATGTTTTCCTCATAGCTGCTTTCTTCCTAATGGCCACTTTTAATAGTGGCGTAATAGTCCATCAAGTAAATACACACAATGAACCTACTCATTCCCCACCTTCATGTGGGTAATGTTTTTGTTTCCTCCGAATTAAGACAGGAATTCCCAAGAGTGGGATTACCAGGTCAGAGGGTCTGGATTTTTTGGACTCTTTCTATAAAATGCCTCCTAGCACCACGCCTGAGAACGAACCTGGGAGAAGTCCCACAGGCCTGTCCACACCCTTACCCTCCTGCCGCGCCCTCCCTTCTTCTGCCTCCTGCCCTTTGGCATGCCAGGAGCCTCAATGCCAGCTTAGGCTCATCCTGAGAGAAGATCCAGAAATTTTAGGCTGCAGAGCAGGGGAAAAAAAAAAAAGGCGCTTCCTGGCCTGTTTTAAATGACCACAAAACCAAAAAGCCAAGCAAATGAAGAGTGACAAAGCAGGAGCTCCTGGCAGTACCCAAGTCCACTTGGAGGGAAAAAGAAGGTGTGTAGCCTCTCCACGTGCAGCAAAAGGGCTCAAGGGATCAGAACAAGCCAAGCCCCCTCCTTGCAAGGAGGAGATCTGAGCTGATAAGCGAGGACGGAACACTGGCCACGTGGTGGGCACAGAACATCCGAGGCACCGTGTCACTTAATCCTCACAGTCCCAGGGAGCCGGTGCTTCCATGACGTCCGTTTCACAGAGCAGAATGCAGAGGGAGGTCCCCACAGGCCAGAGGCTGCACAGTCGGTCTGGGAGGAAGCCAAGTTGAGGCCCTGTGCTGTTCTACCTGGAGCCCCCCTCAGTCCTAAGCACACACCGTCCTGCACAATTTAGATTTGGCTAAAAGGACACCGTATGTCAATACATGGAAAGGCTTGTTTTTAATCTGCAGAGATCTCTGGTAACACTCCAGACATAATGCAGAATTAGGAGACTCATGAATGAGCTGCTACTTGGTCATCTGCCCAATACCCCACACACAGCCTATGGGCCTCGGGAGGCTCCAGAGCACGCTCAGAGCCAAGGTGGGCCTTAATTTCCAGATGGAAACTTCTCTGCCTTGAATTCTGGACCGGAAAACTGACAACTCTTGGCTGCACAATGAGCAGGGAACTGTTCCCTTCTCTGACTTCCCTAGCCCGTGCTTTCTACCCCAGCTCTAAACTAAACATACGCAAAACTGGTCATTTCTTTAGGTCTTGATTTTTACTACCAAAGGCATTGCAAAACTGTGAGCAAGCTGCTCTTCCAGCCTCGATGAAGGAAGTGTTAGATTAGATTGCACCCTGGGACAATTATGGCCAATCTGTTTCCTTTTGCTGCAGTCACCAGGATTAAACAATGCCACGGAGGTATATACATATGTCAACATCTATCAAACTGCATGCTGAAAATCTCTGCAGTTCACTGTATGACAATTATACCTCAATAAAGTTGTTTAAAAAGCAAGAAAAGGAGATATTACAAAGATTAGGACGTGGTGCATGTTAAGCCTAGTGCTTAACACATAGTAGGCAGTCATTAAATCATTTGTAATGAAGGCGGCGGTAGCAATGACAACTATGACAGAGCTTTGGCGCTTGCCCAGGTCTCAAAAAATAAAAAATGAAACGCAGTTGGGGCCTTATGAGTAAGTAGGAAATCTGGGTAAACTACCCAGTTTTATAGATTTGTCCAGAGGAGAAAGACAGGGTTTAAAATGACTTACCAGAGCTCATGATGGTAACAGGACAAGTCTTCCACTACGGGGGCTCCGAACTGCTCTGCAGGAAAACAGACAACACCACAACAGAACTGATGAATGGCAGGTTCACAGTTAGTCCCCATGGTTTGCATGAATAATGCAGACACCATATATAACCAGGAGTCGCCTGGCCAGGCTTCTAGTTCTTGGCTGGCTGCCTATGAACATGACCTTGACCTTGGGCACAGCACTCTACCTCCTTGGCCTCAGTTTTGTCACCAGTACTTGGTTTAGGTACTAAGCAAGATCTCTTCCAGTTCTAAGATTCTATTAAAAACCTCAAGTTCCATGAATGCACATGGGTCAAGGAGAGGGTAAAGGAAAGAAAGAACCAAATTTTAGAAGAAAGACGTTGAAATCACAACACAAAATGATTATCAAAGGATAATAAGTTATACATATATATTATGCACATGGAAATGTTCTAGATGCTTTAAATATATTCATTTGATCCTCCCAATGACCCTACAGAGTAAGCACTGACATTGTATTAGTTTACATGGATAAGGAGACAGAGGTGCGAGGGGGGCACAGCTTGGTACTGGGACCCAGACGAGCGGACTCGAAGGCCCAGGCTGTCAGGTTCTGCACTCTATTGGCCTGAGGGGGGAATGCATTCTCTTGATTCACAAAGACCAGCCCCTCATTTAGTATGGCCTCATCTCAAGTCTGCAGTAACCACGGATCTGCTTTCTATCACCAGAGTCTAACCCTTTTCCTAGAATGTTACACCTGACTTCTTGCACCTGACTTCTCTCACTTAGCCCACCATCATTCAGCAATCAGCCATATGTGTGTGAGTCTATTTCTGGACTTTGGTCTGTTCCACGGATCTGACTTGAGCCCATAACTCACTCTCTCGATTACTCCAGTTTTAGAGTAAGTCTTGAAATCTGGTAGTGTGAGTCTTCCAACTTCATTCTTTTTCAAAAATCATTTTTGGTTCTTTTAGATCCTTTGCATTCTCACAAAGTTGAGAGGCTTACCCACTTCTACCAAAAACCGAGCAAGAAGCGTGCTGGACTTTTGATTGGGACTGTATTGAATCTATACATCAGTCTGGAGGGAAATTAACATTTTACCAATATTGAATTTTCTAATTCATGAGAGTAGATCCTCTGTCCCTTTATGCAGGTCTTTCATTTCTCTCCACAATATTCTGTAGTTTCCAAAGCACTGGTCTTGCACATATTTTGAATAAAATGGCTTAAATGAACATACTGGAAAGACAATGTGAAAAGTAAGATTTCAGGATGTGCAGAACCTTGCTATTTAAAGTGTGGTCCAGAGACCAGCTGCACTGGCATCAGCTGGGCACTTACTAAGAATGCAGAAACTCAGACTCGACCCTACAATGACTGAATCTGAATCTGCATTTTAACAAGATCTCCAGCTGGTCTCTCTGCACTTTAAAATGTGAGAAGCAAAGAGGGAGAGGAAATCAGCTCCCTAGTTCATGAATTCTGCAATAAGAAGGCCTAGGCATGGCCTGAGGGTCTGTGCAAGGAGACATGCGTTACTTTCCTTTTTAACACATGAGGCCAGGCACTGTCCTTGCTCACCGTCCTTGGAACAGAGTAGAATGCTAGGGGCAAGAAGGATAGCATCCAAACGTTTTTATTTTTAAAATAATTTTAATAGTTTCATTAAGGTTTCTTCAACTTTTAAAGTGATTAAAGAAGGGTTTTTTTTTTTTTTTAAGATTTTTTTTTTTTTTTAATTCATTTGAGACACAGAGATACAGAGAGAGAGAGAGAGCATGAGCAGTGGGAGAGGCAGAGGGAGAGGGAGAAGCAGACTCCCGGCCGAGCCAGGAGCCCGATGTGGGGCTCGATCCCAGGACCCCGGGATCACGACCTGAGCCGAAGGCAGATGCTTAACCATTTGAGCCACCCAGGCGCCCAAAGAAGGGCTTTTGATTCAAGCATGAAGCTGTCTTAATAGAATGTGTATTTTCTTTCTTTACAGTCCTTTCTAACCTCTATCTGCAGAAGTACCATTTACATATAGCTGTAAACGTAATGTCTAGACAGCTTTATGTTTTACTTTTTAATGATTTCAGGGGCGCCTGGGTGGCTCAGTCAATAAGCGTCTGCCTTCAGCTCAGGTCATGATCCCCGGGTCCTGGGATCGAGCCCCGCATCGGGCTTCCTGCTCAGCGGGAAGCCTGCTTCTCCCTCTCCCACTCCCCCTGCTTGTGTTCCCTCTCTCGCTGTGTCTCTCTCTGTCAAATAAATAAAACCTTTAAAAAAAAAAAAAAGAAAGAAAGAAAAGAGACCTTCCAACTTCACTGATAAAAGATATCATTTTGATATCAAAAGATATCATTTATGGGGCGCCTGGGTGGCTCAGTTGTTAGGCGTCTGCCTTCGGCTCAGGTCGGGATCCCAGGGTCCTGGGATCGAGCCCCACATCGGGCTCCCTGCTCAGCAGGAAGCCTGCTTCTCCCTCTCCCACTCCCCCTGCTTGTGTTCCCTCTCTCCTGCCTCTCTGTCAAATAAATAAATAAAATCTTTAAAAAATAAAAAAATTAAAAAAAATTAAGATTTCAACATTTTTCTGGGTTTTTACACAGTCATCATATCCATTATTTTAATGGCTACATAATATTTTATTGTATTAACCCTTCATAATTCATTTACCACTTCCCTCTGGACAGTTCTGTTTAATTCATCTTCATTTTAAAAATAAGTACATGGCACAAATGCATTCTTAGGCTAGGAAAGAGATGAATGGAAATGTCCTATGAACCAAACAAAAAAGGTACCTCAACTCACACATGATGAATATCACCGTCATACGTGGGTAGCCCTTTGCGTGTGTTAATATTTTTCAACATAGACACTGGTAATTTCTAAGTGTCAGCCCCACTCTTGCTTACAAACTGATCTAATGTACATCCGGTCAGGGAGATTATCCAAAATACCATCACCTGGTCACAAGTGCCCAGCAACCCCAGTAGAGGTCAGCTGTAGCAGTCTCTGGGAGGCCCCCCCATGCCAGGTGTTAGCCAGTTAGTGGCTGGATTGTAAGATGGAAGGCGAATGGACCCAGAGTGCTAGGACACTGTTTTAATATTTTAAGAACTATCATAACAGTAATGGGTGACAATGACCATGCACAGGTGAGCACCAGCTCTGGACACAGCCTTTTTGGGTCGTAGGTTCTGTGGCATGCTCTCATTTGGTGACTGAATCGGCCGCAGGTGACACAAAGAAGAAGGGGACAGTTTAAAATAAGATCTCCAGCAAGCGTGGCCATGGCGGCTGTACCAAGGAGGGTGCCCGGTGTCCAGTCCTCACCAGTGGCGGCTACAGACTATTGCAGCCCTATCCCGACTATCACAGGGCCCAATTTCAGCTCTCACTCCATCCCACTCAGTCTCCTTGAATTCCTGCCTCTGTTCGGAGGGCAGTTCTCCAGCCTCCCACAAATTCGGAACTACCCAAGCTCTTACCAATAAACCCCATTTCAGTTTGAGCTCCGTTTGAGAGGCACTTTCCGGTCATTTGCAACCCAAGAATCTTGACCGGCACAAGGTGAGGGGGAGGAAGAAGTCCCAGAGGTTTCATTCTGAGAGGAGAATCTTCATTCCTCTCTCCTCAAGTGAGGCCATCCAGATCTGAATCCCAAGGGGGCTCAGCAAAGGGTCTTGTCTCTACGACCTGAAGAGCTCAGAGTTGGGATGGTGAGGACGGGATCAGGAAGGTGCACAAACTGAGTCTGACCAGCACACTGTAAGCCTTGAAAGTCATAATCTAGTCCCTGCAGTTTATTTAGAGATAATGCAAGCTATTAAAATCATATGTAGAATGTGAGAGTTTATTTTACATAAAACCCCCTGACACTTAATATTTACTTGAAAACCAAGCTGTAAAGGGTTTGATTTGGTTGAGAACATGATGGTATGTCTTTGGAATTTCTCTCCCACAAGTCGCCTCCAAAGGAGGCAGGCACCTTTGGGTACAAGCCAAAAAGATGAACAGTGCCATCTAGTGGCAACACCATACAGCTCCAAGTGGACAGCTATCCCCCAGTAAATCGCAGGAAGCTCCTCAGTGTCAGAGCTTGGGTGGGCCAGCGAGGGTCAAGCTTGGACAGCCAGGACCTACCGTACTTGGGTAAAGGCTCACAGCGTCAACACAGACATTCCACCAGAAGAACAAAATGTAAAGCACCCAGACTTGTTAAGAATGCATCTGGATAACTGATGGTTCTGCATGGTCCCTCCCTAATTCCACGACCCTATAATTCTGAGATAAGTCTTGATGACACAGAGTGAATAATTACTGAAAAGCAAAAGTTATACTCATGCTTCCAGCTCAAATAGGATCCAATAACTAAATATGGGTTGTTTATTGGGGAAGGAAAGAAGGTCCTTCCTTATATGGATGGTTCAGGGATGTAGGACGATGGAAGAATTGAGTTTGTCTGTTAAAATGAATTCAAGGTCCAGCAAAGATTCTTGGAAAAGAAGGAGTCTCAGACTGACCTCTCGCAAAAGGTGCTCCAGCTTCTCCTATGCCCTATGGTGTCTGACTTCCATTGCTTCTCCCCACGTATGTACTAAGTATGTGTGTGTACACACACACACACAATTTTACATTTCCATAGGAGAGACACTGTGTCATCCCCATGACCAAGAATTCAGTGGGTGCTCAGTCATGAACTCTGTCCTTGTCTCTATTTAGCCTTTAGAACCCAATTTTGGAGTCTTCACTTCAAGATAATCGGGACCCTCCTTAAATCCAACATAGCTGTCTAAAAACAAGCTAGCTCCCCATCCCAACCAGACCCTGGTTACACTCTGGCTTTGAAATCCAGTCTGGGACTTGATTTATTTGCAGCTACTTCCTTCCAATGGCTTGAAAAGAATAGTGACAGCTCACAAAGCCCCAGAATAAATGCTCGGCCTTTTTGCTTTTTATACTTTGTTGACCCACACAGCAAAGTCAAATTTCTCCAATTTTTCAACAGCTCATCCTCTTCTCAATCTCTATTAATGGTCATTTCTCTCCAAATGCACTCTCTACTTAGTTGAAGAGGGCACAGAAGGTTCTTCAGAAAGCCAGAAAGGATACACACTGAGTTGCTGACACTGCCTTTCAAGGGGAGGAAGATAGGATAAACCCAACCGTGACATGAACTTAGGTATGGAATCCCATGACATAGCTGGGGGCTCAAAACACAACAAGCACAAGGTTTTTGTGAAAAGACCGATGCTTCTGGAGAGGGAGCCATAGGAAAACACATCAGAAAGGCCATCCTCCACATCCTCTCATTTCCTCCTGGAGTCTCTCCAACTGGTTTCCGCTCTAACCAATTATCTGAAATGGCCTTCAGAAAGATTTCCAGTGCAGACACGGCCAAGCCCAACACTGGCTTCTGCACTGGTCGGGGCCTCACTGACCTTTTCCACTGAATTTAAAACACTTAACTCCTTCTTCCTCCCACAAACACTTTTTGGTCCTGGTTTCTAAGTGCCACTGTGGGTTGGTTTACATCAGGCCAGGAGAATCTCCTTTCTGGATCAGGGCTTCCACTGTTCTTCTAGGAGTTCAGAGATCTAGAGGACCCCACACTGGGTCCTCATTCCTTTCTATCTTCATGCTCACTTCCTTGGGGATTTTATCTGGAATACGAGAGCCAGAAGGATCCATGTAGGTTACCTAGCCCATTTCACTAGCTTTCTGCCTGCTTTGGAAGGAGGTTCCATGAGCCCCCTCATGCCACAGTGCTGGTAACCCACCCACCCCATCCCCATCTTTCACTTCAACCAGGGCAGCTGTACTTTTGTTGATTTCATTAATTTATATTTCCTGAGTTTCCCTTGGATGATTGGGTTCTGTGGCTACCAAAAAAAAAAGCTCATAAACCAGAAATCCAATTCACACCCTTACTGGGGTGTAAAAACTGAGATTCAGAAAAAGTTTCCCTTTGTCTTGCTTTTTACTTCTCTACTAAGCCCTCTATCCCTTTTCATCCTCCTCAGGCCACCTGCAGCCTTTGGCCTCTTGGCAATGGATACAGAATTCCAGATGAGAATCAATCCTCCACAGCTAATGCACAGACTGGCCAGTGCCATTTCCCCTTTTAGAACCTTCCAATATCACCCCATTACTCAGTGAACACCAAGTCCCAATAATCAGCGACAAGAGATGGCTGAGTCCGATACTCATCTCGCCCCCACCTTGCCTTCCAGTCTGTCTCTGCCCCTCCAACCAGGCCTCATGCACTGAGCCCAATAGACAGTGAGCACCTTCCGGCAAGGCCGGGTCTTGCTCATCTCCGTGTCCCAACATCTGGTATGGTGCCTGGCAAGCGCCCAATTAATGGTGCAGAGAATCCACTGCCCCTCGCACACACCAGTCAGTGCGCGCTGCTTTCTCCTTTCCCCTTGTCACCCCCCTCTTACCCCGCACCTGACAAGCTGCCTGGTCTAGTCAATTCTTCCTTCTTCATGAGTCCTGCGCCTCAGCCGCCTCTGGGTTTCCAACCTCACGCTCACACTCACACTCCACCACCTCATTCCTAGACCATGACAATGGCCTAAGAAGCCCAGAACCACCCTACACAGCCATGGAGGGCCACACTGTGACTTTAGCCGTGGAAGACTCCCTAGAGGTCACATTTCCACGGGGAAAACAACCCACAGAGCCCCTGTGAGCTCAGAGGGCTGGCTGGCAGTACAGAGCTAAAGGAAAAAGGGCACCAAACCTCCTAGGAAAGAATAATGGTGGCTAAGACACAGGCCTGGTGACACTGTTCAAACAGTATTTCTCTTGCACCTGCTATGCAACCAGGACAGTGCTTCGCCCAGAGGAGACCAGCATGAACCACACAGCTGCGGTCTTTGAGGCCATCGCAGAGTGCTGGGTGACAGACATGTCCCACTGAAATATAATATGATGCAGAGCCCTTCTGCTAGCAATCGGAGCTACATGGTACAGGGCCACAGAAAGAAAAGGAATAAGTTCTGCATGGGACAGAGAATCAAGGAATGAACGCTAACATTTTCAAATGTTCAGTGACATACTTCTCAGCTCACTTCGAGATATCGCACTTTGGGAAACACTGGTCTAAAAACTGAGGTCTGGGGGCGCCTGGGTGACTCAGTTGGTTAAGCGACTGCCTTCGCCTCAGGTCATGATCCTGGAGTCCCTGGATCGAGTCCCGCATCGGGCTCCCTGCTCAGCAAGGAACCTGCTTCTCCCTCTGACCCTCCCCCCTCTCATGTGCTCTCTCTCTCTCGTTCTCTCTGTCTCAAATAAATAAATAAATAAATAAATAAATAAATAAATAAATAATCTTTAAAAACTGAGGTCTGAATTCCTGAATACAGTATCAGGCCATGTAAGATAAGGTCCCGGTGAGCCTTCCATCTTGCTTCCCCCATATATTCAGTAAGCCCTAAACTCCACGGTAGCAGACTGTCATTCCTGCTGCACCCTGAATAACAGTTCCCCTTTCCAAGTCCTTCATCTCATGGTTTCTTCCCACTAATACCCTTTCCCTCACCTCCCCAACCTTTAATGGCAACCCTAGTCGCCAGATGCACTGGCCCAACAAAAATTACAGGTTTTTATTTGGGTTTAGTTTTGTTTTTAATCTCCACTAGAAGTCATGCTGATAAGGAACTCATTTTAATAAGACCAATTTCCAATCACAGAATTCAGAAATCTGATGCCCACGTTCCCACTAAAATCATCACACTCTCATCCCAGACCCTTGCCAGAGACAGGTCAGATCCAGAGCTGGAAAGCTAATTACCAATACACTTGCAATGGTGTTTTATCTTTTATACGTAAACAAAGCCTTAAAATAAACATACAAAGTTGATTCTGCCAATTGCCAATAAGCAAAATACAGCCCCCAAATAGTTTCAAGTCTTATCAATGCAATATTATTTGAGCTCCAGACAACAGAATTTGGATAACTTGCAATCATATGTTATATTATCTATGTATTAAAATGCATGGTTTGTAGCATACATGATAGAGGATTAATATCCTGATCTTACAGTATGTTCATACTTATTGCCAGGAAAAAAATTAAAAAGCCATGAAGAAATAATTCCCAGAAGAAAAATGCAAACCAACCAACCCATGAGAAAAGGTTCACTTAACCTGATTAGTTAAAAAAAAAAAAAAAAAAAGATGCAAATAATGACTATTTTTTCCACTTCCTAATTAGTCCATAAATTTAAAAACACTAACACTCAATGTGGACAAAAGCAAAGGCACTGACATTTTTCTACATGGCCAGTGACACTGTAAGTTGTTATCCCTGTCTTTAGCGTTACACATCAAGAGCAACATACCTCAATCCCTTTGTGCTTTCGGCGAATCTACCCAAAGAAAGCCCCCCAAATGACAAAAACCTACACAGAGATGTTTCTCACGGCTTTACTAAAAATAGTGAAAACCTGGACACTCTCTGGTTCAGTGACAGGGGACCAATTACATGGCCACACACACCCCTGGGTGGACTGTTGGAACAGTTGTAAAAATAATGGCTATGTAGACCACACAACACGGGAAGACACTTCTTATAAGAGTAGGTGAGGAAAGCAGGGTGTAGGTCTGTGTGCATTTGTGATTATGGTTATGTAAAAAATAAAACATAGCCAGGGGCACCTGGGTGGTGCAGTCACTTAAGCGCCCGCCTCTTGGTTTCGGCTCAGATCGTGATCTCAGGGTCGTGAGATCGAGCCCCGCATCAGGCTCTAAGCTGAGCACGGAGTCTGCTTAGAGTTTCTCTCTCCCTCTCTCTCTGCCCTACCCCCGCGCTCACCCGTGCTCTGTCTAAAATAAATAAACCTTTAAAACAAACAAACAAAAAGATATATCCATATATTTGAAAGGAAACATGCCCAAATTCTAATAATGATTTGGCAGCATGGAATTATAGGCAACTTTTAAATTTCATTTCTGTTTTCTAGATGATGTTTCTTCTTAAATGAAAAGTTACTTTTTCAGCTCATACCTAGCATTTGAAATGCAACTGTGTAATATTTAGAACTTTCAAGAGAAAATGTAGGTGACAAGCTAAAAAACACGCCACGAACAATCTTGTCCATTAGAACATAGCCCCACATGATGCAATCTTCCACAAGACTAATAGGAAATGCTCTAAATGCGAGATTCCAACATTAGTTGCCAGTGATTGCGTTTGTTTAATGAAGCCAAACTACTCCCGTGTAGTTCCTTATGAGGACAAGGGGGGCAATAAAACGACTAGAATGTTCAGCCAGATTTCCTGAGAAGCAATTGCACCAAAATGTTTCATCTTAAAATAGTCAGCAGGGGCTGCCAGGTGACAACGCACAGTACCCCACTGCTCCCTAGGCCTGCTTGCTGCCAATTCCCTGCCCCTAACCCGACTTCACGGCATTCCAGAGCCCTGAGCTCCTTCTCAAACTCTTTATATGTACAACTCTGGGCACACGAAGTTTCTTAAACATGCACTGTTAACCAAGACAAGTCTTAAATACGAAAACTGGCCCATTTGTGTTTCCCAAATATGGCTGTGTCTACAGAACCAAAACAAAGATGTCTAATTGCAGCATCCCGCACATTTGGAACTCTCCACTGAGACAACCTAGAGAATTCAAACAAGGGCAGATTCCCAAATTCACGAGATAAACGGAGAACATCCTAGCTCATTTCAGCTGTAAACACCTAACCTCCAAGTCCGGGATACAGACGAGGCCTCTCTTCTGCAGCCGTCACTACACGATGCCTACCTGTAGGGAAACCATAGCCATGGGCATTCTGAATTCTCAGAAGAATCAAGGTTGGGCCAGAGTCTACAGTACAGGAAAAGGAGACTAAGGAGTTACTGTGTGTGGCTGAAAAGAAGTCCTAAAAAGCTGAAAAGGGGTCTGTTAGAGCCTGAAAGAAGGGTGGGCTTGATATGGCAGGAGAGGTGTCCACTCTTATAGACAATCCACAGTTCCCTCTCAACTTGGCTTTTGAACCACAACACTCCTAAGGCTATGCACCACATCGTAGATCACACAGACATCTGTGGTAGAGGCCCACACCATGCTCAGGAATAAGGGAACAGAAGTTCCATTCAGTAAAAAGACTCTGGGTCTTTTGCAAATACATAACTTAAATACTTCAATTCATAATACTGGCTTATTCAGGAATTGTTTGTTTTCCTTAAGGAGTTTTGAAATTTTACTGGAAGTACATTTAAGTTAGCAAAGAGCCAGTACGAAACACAGAAAACAGTATCTTTTCTGAGAAAATCTCTCTCCTCAGTGGCATCTGTTGAATAACTGAGGTAGAACACATATAGACAAGGCCCAGAATCAATGATTCTTTAACTCAGGCCTTTGAGGCTAAGGATTTCATCAGACCATTGGTCCCTACCAGTAATGAACGGGAGACCCTGACTTCCATTAATCACTGAATAATCAGTAAATTATTTTTTAGCTACTTTTCTCTATTCTCATCATTTTATTTTGTACTTATTTTAAGCACTTTTTCAATATATCAGGTGTAAAAGCTGCATCTAAGCATTTGAGAATACAATGCAAATTTCCAAAATGGGTTTTCTTCAAACTAAGCTAAAATCACTAAGATACAGTAGCAAGCTCATATATGGTAAACATTCAATAAAAGTATTTATCTTTTAAATATGACAACTCTCAGACTACTTGGAAATAGACTGGCATCTATTATATGTTTTTATATAAATAGAAATTGTATACATATGCATATACACACATTTCTAAATTCAGTTGTTCTATGTGCATCCAACTATATCAATCATCACTCTGAATATAAATGGTCTAAATGTACCAATTAAAAGACACATTATCAGAGTGAATTAAAAAAAACAAGAGCCAACCGTATGTTGTCTCGAAGAAACCCACTTTGACTACAAAGACACATACAGATTAAAAATACATGCATGGAGAAAAATACACCTGCTAACAGTCACTACATGTGGTTACCGGCTGCAAGAAAACAACAAAAATCCACGGTGAGAATGGGGTTTGAATCCAAACCCGCCAGGGCTGTGCAAATTGGGAAGTCCCTTAGTTTCTCAGCCTCAGTTTACTCACCTATACAAGGAAATGGATAATACCTAATTTCATAAGGTGTTTCTAAGATTAAATCTAAAAGTATGTACAAAACATTGTAAATTGTGTTGCGAAAGGAAAAGTGTTCTAGCGAAGAAGGTGCTGATCTAGTCCTGTCTCCCTTTGTTTATTGCTTTAACAATACTTACCTGTACAAAACATTAAGCTTTACAAACTGAAGGAGCATCGAAGAATCAAGAAATCCAACTTCGGCTCTGCCTTCCTATGCAAAGTCAGGCAACAAAGGACACTCTCGATAAAGGCATCATGCTTTTTTAAGACACTTCACAGTTGCTCTCTCTTAAAGGTTAGGTCTCAAGGAACCAAGCCGTTATTATCCAAACCCATTTATTGTGCATGCGTTCTGGGCGAGACCCTGTGCTCACGCTTCAGAGCAGACAGACGAACCAGCCACTTTAACACATGCCATTTCTCATTTTGAGAACACCTTGTAAGGTTTCTATACCCACTTGGCAAATGGAGAAACTCATCCTCAATGAAAGTTAAGGAGTCTTATAGATGCAATAAAAAGTGGAATAAAGGGGCAGCTGGGTGGCTCAGTTGGTTAAGCAACTGCCTTTAGCTCATGTCATGATCCCAGGGTCCTGGGATCGAGCCCCGCATCGGGCTCCCTGCTTGGCGGGAAGCCTGCTTCTCCCTCTCCCACTCCCCCTGCTTATGTTCCCTCTCTAATATAAGAACTCCTGCAGTTCTTATAGTAACTTCTCTAGAGAAAGTGTTCACTGGGGGAGGCTACACTGAGTATGATTACACACAGCATTTTCTAGCAGCCTTTAGGAATCAACGACACCCACCAACACCCCATGACCCACACACACGCCTTAAAAAATGCATAGAGGAACTCTAAAATAACCTGGATTTCAGTTGCTGCTCTGCCACTTACTAGAGGCCTGATCTGAGGTTCGTCAGTTGACCTTGCAGGCCTGTTTGCTCATCTATAAAATGGGAATAACAGCCACAGCCTCAGAGTGTTACCGATGAAAGCGAGCGCACCAAGTGCCCATCACGGGACTAGAAAGTTCTCAGTAAATGTTAGCTGCTCGCAGCTGATCGTCATCGTCCTCAGTAGCATCTGATGGGGAGGCTCAAAACCACCCTCCCCTCAGCTGGATTCTCTGAGCAGCTATTGGACAACAGGGAAGGGACTGTGCTGTTGGGGAAAGACAGACCATGTGACTGGTCTACCCTTTCACGGAACAGTTCATTCTCAGGGATGTTACCGGCTATCACTTGACTCCCATGTAAAATTTATTGTCTTCCGTGCGCTCTGCTAGTCACAAGCCACTCTCACGCGAGTGCGTGAGCTGGGCTTTCCAAGGTGGGTTCCACCCGGCGGTGTTTGGTCCACAGCATGGAACGTACACAGAATAGACCCAAGTCCAGTCCAGTTGATGGAAAAACTGGAAAGGATTTTTACTGAAGAGCATATGGAAATAACATTGGGTAGGTGGGGCACACGGGCCCCAACTGGCCTCGAATGCCAGGCAATACCATCTGTGCTTGCTTCCATCAGGCTCTAGAACCCAAGGTGAGTTCTTTAGACCTGTCCTAAGTCGAGATCAATCTGACTGAGGCATGCAGGACGAACTACAGAGGTTGGGGCACAGGTGCAGGGAGTGTAGGTGAGCTGAGACCAGGCCAAAGGACGGGGCATTGACATCTACATCTTTTTTTATCAGAGCTCCGCCTCCAATTTCCATCAACCCCATAGACCCTCCCTGCCCAGGAAAGCAGCTCCCAGCAAACTTGTTTTGCCCGTTTGGCTATGAGAAGCTCCACAGAGGCGTTGATTACAGCAACCACAGCTGACAATTTCTACATTTGTCTTGTCTTGCTTATTTGCAGCAAAAACTGCTGCTCAGAGAGAATCTGATTTTTTGAGCTTACTCCTTAAATCTCATTCTGCCACTTTTGCCCACGGCCAATCTTACTTCTTGCCCAATTGCCTTGGTGGCTGACATAAAATTATCAGAAAATAAAAGGTGTCAAGAATCCTTTATAACTCAAAGAAGCTGACTAACTAGACACACACTACAATTAACCACCACTAAAACAGAATAAAGATGACAGAGTCAGGGATCGGTTTCAAACTAATGTTACAGAGAACAGTTCTCAACACAAAATAACCTTGTATTCACAACTCACAGCGCGCGTAAATATGACACAAGATGTTGGAAGAAGAGAACTATGTATTCGACTACAGTTAATGTGGGATTTGGGAGAGAGGGGGAGGGACGACACAGAGATCCTGATGGAGAGAACATTAAATGGCTCACACTGGACTCCGTCAGCAAATCATTCCAGGTGTTTAGGCAGCGATCCTACCGCTATGAAGCTCACTTTCTCCCACATGTGAAAAAGGGATTAGAACAGCACTAACTTCCCTGGGGCTGTAAGGAGTCATGGCGCCAAGCGCTGTCCGCGGAGCCACGGCGCGTGCGCAGTCAGAACTCGACAAACCAGCAGGTGGTGACAAAATTGGTTTCTTTCCCATTAGTCTCGTTCTAACTCCAAAAATGAGAGTAGTAGGTGGGTGGAAATGCTGGTAAATAAAAGGCTCTGGTTAGGGCGCCTGGGTGACTCAGTCTTTAGCCGTCTGCCTTCGACTCAGGTCATGATCCCAGGGTCCTGGGATAGAGCCCCACATCGGGCTCCCTGCTCTGTGGGAAGCCTGCTTCTCCCTCCCCCACTCCCCCTGCTTGTGTTCCCTCTCTCGCTGTGTCTCTCTCTGTCAAATAAATAAATAAAATCTTCAAAAAAAAAAAAAATTAAAAAAAATTAAAAAAAAAAAAAAGGCTCTGGTTAGTCACTGTTTTACTAGAACAACGGTTTCCTGGGACTCTGCTGGAAGGAGGCGGAGGCACTGCCAGGATCGAAGGCTTTCTGCCCTGGACAGAGAACACAGCACACTTGCGGCCACTTCAGCAGCACCTGACATTTGTACGGAACTTCATAGGATCTAGAACAGCAGTGCCCTTGGCGGTCTGCAAAAAGGCTGGTAACTGAGTTCAATTAAAAAAAAAAAAAAAAAGAAAGAAATGCAATGTGGTCGATCTTTAAGTTTTCATGTGGCCAAAGGACTCCAAGAGTATCCTAATAGGTCAGGGCTGGAAAGGACCACAGTTTCCAAATGTTATGAACCCTGAAGTCCTGACCAATCCATTGACGTTGAGAAAGCAAATCCAGACACACATCCTCCCTGAAACAGAGAGAACCCCCACCCTGACGAGCTCTTCCAACAGGACGGGGCGTGGGGGAAAGACAAGCAAGTCAGCAAGAGATGTTACAGTTCCTATGCTTGTGTTCCTGTGTGCTTTCTAGAAGCTAAGCTCCCTGAGACATGCATCTGAGATCACAGGAATTTGTAAGTCATGAGGGCACTAAAGTACTCTAAATGGCTTTTGAAAATTTCATCGTGGCACTCTCTTTCCTTAAAAAAAAAAAAGAGGCAGCAGTAGAAAATTAAAATCTAAGGTTTCATAACATTTACAGGAAGTCCAAATGTCTTTAAAACTGAAGTCTAAAATCTTATATAACAAGTACAAAGTTGGGGAATAAATGGCTTTCTCCTTTCTAAAAAATCCATCATTAATTTAAGGCAAGTCCACAATCAGATGCCCTTTGGTGCTGCTGAGCCTATTCATTCATTCAATAAAAGTTCACTACATGTGAGGAATGAATAGTGGTTCTTGCATTTTAATTTATAGTATGTTGTACACAGCTGGAAGTCAAACCACCAGGATTCTAACAGAGGGCATTTTAAGAAGACTGCAGAGATGAGGGAAAGAAAAGGTCCCATACAAAAATCTCCCCTGCCCCTCAAGCATGCAACAAAAATCTGTCCTAAAAATGTAACTTTAGAACTCTTGGGTTGGTTCCCAATCTTCTTTCAGGGAGCTGCAGTATTTGTGGAGTTTGGTGAATATATCACATGTCTGGAGGAAATCCAGTGTAAGAAGCACAAAATTATAGACTTTCTTCCTATCTGTTTAATAATAAAAGTGCGTAAGTTTTTTCTTATGCAAAAATGTAAAGCCTAAGTAAATACGCTAGATTATAAGGGGGGGGGACTAAAATATGAGCTTAAAATTCTTAAAAACAGACATGAAAAATACTTGAACTCTGAGCATGGTGATGGAAGCATTTCAAATTCCCACCTGCTAATATCACAGCTCTAAAAACGGACTGGCAAACTTAAATGCAGAGAATCAGGTGCAGGGAGGGCTTAGAGAACATGAAATCCGGGAGGACTACGTGAAGTCTGCCAACAGGCCTTGCTAGACTGTCATGTCCAACCAGTGAATAAGGACAGAACATCTCAGTGACGCTAAAATTTACCCCTAGGTATGATTTAAAATACTTAGTGCTCCTCCTTCCCTGTTGGTTACAACCAAGTCCAAAGAGAAGGGAAGGAGGAGCAGGAAGACTCAGAAGGCGCCCCAGACACTGTCCAGACAAGAACCAGCTGGAAGGGCCCATTCTTGGAATGGCCCAGCAGTGGGCATTTACTCATTGAACATGGACAAGCAGCTGAGTCCTTCCAATGAGGGGCCAGACGGGAAAACCCTCCTCTGGCCATTCGGCTCGGCTCCCTCATTAAATTCAGAGTGAAACCAGCTGCCAGAAAAGGCAAAGGGTGACCCAGCCATGGCTCTGGGAATTCCTAGCAAAGAAAACAGATTGAATGCCTGGGTCGTGGGAGCTCACAGATCACAGGGCTAGAAGGCAGATTTCAGGCCTTCTGTGAAAGATAAGGAAATCATCCTTAGAGTATTGCTCTGCTCCTGTTGGAAATAAAGCATGGTTTCTCTTAGAATGTGCTGAGTCCATTGTCAGAAGGGAGAGAGAACAGATGGAGGAAGATACAGGCGGAGGGGTCGGGGGTCCCCAAAGACCAGTAAAACAGAGCTGATGACTAGCGGACCAACTCAAACAGTGTCTCAACAAAAATTATCGATTCTTTACAAGAATTATTAAAGTTATATGAATAAATACATATACAATCCTTCACTAACGAGGTGGAAAAGTTTAATTTAAATCTTACTCAATTCTTCTATCACTTAAATCTACACAAATGACATTAATATTTAAATAGAGATGTTATATGAAATCAGTTTTAAGTCAAAGAAATTTTAAGATAAAATGATTTTTTTCCCGCTCATGTTCTGATTATTTTTTCCTTAAAAGCTGTATCTGTAATAGGGAATATGGCAAGACACAGACTGACCTCTCACTGGCTTTACTTTTGTTACTCTAAAAGCCAAAAATGCTGCTACGTGGTTGGAAGAGCCTAAGGCATTCATCATCATCTTACTGTGGAGAACTGGCTGCTGGCTTTACTTTTGCCCCCAAATAAATCATATCTATTAAATTAAATATTGGTCTTAACACTGGATAGGAGGTAACACCGGGTCTTTCTCTTCATTCCTTTTCCTCCAAGCTTAGCAATTTCCTCTTTTATAAATTCAAAAATGACTTAATCATCAATGATTTCCCCAAATGTAAGTTTTCTTACGGATGTCGAAAAAGCTATCTTAAAGTACCAGTTGCAATGCTGTTCTTAGTCAACCCTGATGAACCAGAGAATGCAGAAAAGGAGCATTTTTAAAATTATTTGTACGTGCCCTTCGCCTCTAATTTTTAACTTGTACTTCAATTTTCTTTATAAATTTGAACTCTCTGGATTCAAAAATATTGTCAATTCAGATCACAACTAAAATAACCTTTGCAAAAATGTTCCTTCTGTATCAAAAACTGCTATATGTTGGCCACGTGGAGGAAGCACTGGTTTAAAATGCAGTTTACAGGTTCTGCCCCCGGATGTGTGGATGGAGAAGTTCCAAGGGGGCCCCAGAATCTGCATTTCTGGCAGATAGGGTTTAAGGCCCTATTTTGAGAAACACCCATCAAAGTGACCAAGTTACTGCAGCTTTAATACTGCAGTATTAAATGCCCAGGGCTTCACCACCACACTTGACACAAAGCTGGAAATGATTATGAATTTGTTGCATCGAATTAAATATAATTTATAATTTGCATCGATTGTGTCAGAATTTCATTTAAGCAGGGAGACAGTTTTTCCTTTTTTCCCTGCAAAATGTTCGCAGCGCATAAGACAAGGTGCAAATGCAATCCCACTTTCAGGGCCTGCCAGGCATGACGGCTGCCCCATCTGCACACTGTCTGGCACGGGGCTTCCAAAAGATAGACTTACGAGGAGCACATTCATCTATTAGCTTAAATATTCCTAAACTGGATGATTGAGAAAGCCAAGGAATCAAATGTGCCCCAAATTTAGGACTGTTTCATACCAAAACCCATAAAATGACTATACTCTTAAAAAAAAAAAAAAGATATATTTTGATACATCTGTTGATGTCATCTCAAGAGCATTTTTAAAAATTAAACAGACATTGATTCCTACAAGTCCATTAAATACTTTATCCTATATTATTGTAAGGGCAACATTTTACCTAACTCAAACTCCTAACTTCTCACCGTGTTTCCACGAGACAGTTCCAGTAACTATTCTGCAACGGCAAATAGTTTCTTGCAGATAGCAATCAGAAAAGCAGTTAAAGCTGAAAAAATTCAAAAGTGGCTAACTATTAAACTCTTTTTTAGAAGAATCCCTTTTTCATCTCAAGAGTGTAGTTCTTTTTACATCTAACAGGTTTTTTATTTTTTTAAAGTACAAAAGAAATATAAGCACAAAATTTAACATTTGAAAATTAAAGAAAAAGATCCATACTGTCACCACCCTAACACAACCTCTTCCTCTGTAGGTCCGAACTTCGACAAATAGCCCTCATACCCTGGTGAACTTGTTTCTGATCCAGGTAACGGCAAAGTATTCAGGATTATACTACCCTGCAACGTGTAAACTTCTTTAACTTGGGGAGCCAGGGAGCCATATATATACTCAGGTCTGCTCCCTGTTTCTTCTGAAAGGTAGCCAAATCTGATTCGTCCCCCTAGCAATAAAGAAAATACAATTTTTTTATCATCCAGAGCGCCCCTTTTAAGCACAGGCACTATACGTAGATGTTACATACAATATCTCATTTAACACTAATAACCTTATGACGTATGCCCTGCTGCTACCAATTTAGAAAGGAGGCACTTGGGACGCCTGGAAGGCTCAGTCAGTTGAGGTGCCAACTCTTGGTTTCAGCTCAGGTCATGATCTCAGGGTCATGAGATTGAGCCCCACGTCGTGCTCGACACTCAGCACGGAGTCTGCTTGAGTTTCCCTCTCCCTCTGCTCCTCCCCCCCCACCCCATGCTCACACACTCTCCCTCTCAAATAAATAAGTAATCAAGAAGGAAAGGAAAAGGAAAAGGAAAAGGAAAAGGAAAAGGAAAAGGAAAGGAGGCAACGGTTCAATGTCTCTCCCGGGGTCGCGTGACCAGTAGGCCTTGGAACCGTGAGGTAAAACCTGAAGGGGCCTTAAATCCCAGGCTCGTAAAGATCACCTCATACTAGCTTTGCATTCCATTTCCCTTCCTTCCACTCCTCCCACTCATTTTGTAAACGGCACTCATTTTTCTCGGTGTTTAAGAGAATGAGCGCGACGAATCGTTCCAGACACAGCCAGCCTTTACGACATCGCACCACATGCTGTGCTCGGGGCTGGCTACAGAGATGAACGCCATCACTGCCCTCGAGAGGCCTACAACCCAAGCCGTGGAAGGTGCTTAAAAGCAGATAATGGTGTTGTTTTTGTTTTGTTAAAGCCACGTGATGCCCAGACATAGTCCATGGCTGGCTGCTGAGAGACTGACAGGGAACAGGAGCTTGGACTGAGGCCCGTGAGCAGATACAGGTGACCCCTTCGGTCCACGGGATGAACTGAGGGTTAGTGAAGGACTATAAGCCGTTCACAGCAGATTCCAAAAGTAGAATTTTTTGGTTCTACAAATGGAGATGTTAAAAGAGAAACGTTAGTTTGAAGTAAAACGGAGTTTTGGAAAATTTGAAAAACTTTTTAGAGTTACGCTGTTGGGGGGGGGGTCAGTCTCCAATTCCACGTAGTTCTTTGAGTCTAGCTGTTTACTCCCTTGATTTGACTCTTGTCAACTCAAGTGGCAAAGATATCCCAAGTTCCAGTAAACACACACACACAGCTCTTTTTAGCTCTGGCACGAGTGCTGGGGGGAGGCTGGAAGGCGTGGTTTTGGCCAAGCGTGGGCCACAGACTTTACAGAGGGGCAGTATGCCCTGGGCTCCAGCAAGGCAGTGAAGGTGACTGAGGTGAGAGAACCTAAGGAAATGGGTCCGTGTAGGTGGCCCATGGTCATGAATGTCCCCTTCTCCTTCCATCACTAACCCTTGGCAAGTCCATGCTTTCTTCAGTAAGAGAGGCCTGTTGCCTCTCTCCACCCGTGGCCTCACCTTCCCCAGAGGCATGGTGATTAAGAATGTAGGTTCAGTATCAATTATCAGCTCCGTCAGTGACTGATGGTGTGATCTTGGGCAAATGACCTGGGTTTCCACATCTGTACAATGGAGTAATCACAGCATCCCTCCCATGTGGAGGTTTGGTTTGGGTAACACTGGTCACACACTCAGAAGCTCCCAGCACAAAGCTGGGCACGGTGCAGTGCTTGACAAATGACAGCTTTGACTCACGGCACTCCCAGCCTGGTCCACCTTGTCCCACTTCTGTGTTGGCTCTCGTATTGTTCATTCTTCTGTAAACAAGGGATAATTCTCTGAAGGGTGGCTGAGTACTCTACACGTTCACTCTACTCTTTGCAGTGACTGACTCTTGTAGGATGGTCAATAAATGTTTTGGGGTTTTGTTTCTGTTTATCTAGCTCTGAGGAACCTTTAAAAACTCACAGAAGTAAGAGACTCTCTTAGACTTATTCGGAACTATCTCTGTAACTTACATAGTGGAAAGTATTCAATAAAAATCACTGTTGGGTTTATTTTGTTATGAAGGACCTTAGAAATAATCCAGTTTGACACCTTCACTGTATAGACAAGAAAGCAGTCCAGGTGGGAAAGGAGAGGCCCACATGGTTGGAGTGAGCTTGTGACCTGGACAGGAATAAAACAAGGGCTTTTAACTCCCAATTCAGCACTGTTTCCCCCAAAGGATGTTGCCTTATTTTTCTAAAGACCAACTGGTAAGGAGAATGTCATGCTAACACCATATTTCAGGAGGAACAAAATTCTTTATTTACTACAAATACTCTTTCTGAATTTTCACACAGTTCCTTGAATGTAGTAAAGGGGCAATAAATATTTTGATTTGCTTTTACATAAAAAGGCAAATGATGCTAAGAAATATACCCTATGAAAAACTCTTTCTAGATACTAACTTTCCATATCCATATCCAAAGAAATAATGGAATGTTCCAGATGATAAAACTGTTGCCATGGTCTAAAGGCCTATGTCCCCCCAAAATTCATATGTTGAAAACCTAACATCCAAGGTGATGGTACTAGAAGGTGGGGGTCTTAGGGATGTGATTAGATCATGAGGGTGGAGCCCTTATAAATGGGGTTAGTGCCCTTGTAAAAGAGGCTCCAGAGTGATCCCTCATCCCTTCTGCCATGTGAGGCTATGACGAGAAGTCTGCAACATGCAAGAGGGTCCTCATCAGAACACGATCGTGCTGGTGCCTTGACTTGGAACATCCCAAAACTGTGAGAAATAAATTTCAGTTGTTTTTAAACCACCCAGTCTGTGGTATTTTGTTATACTGGCCTGAAAAGACTAAGACACTGGTTAACAACAATGTCCAATTGTTAAAGAATGAGAAATACCATGAAATGAAGTATACTAGCATCCTTAATACACTTTATCTTTCTATGAACCAAAAGGCGTCTAGAGAGCATCAGTGACCACGATTCTCCATTGTACTACACACTGAAGACTATTAGGATAGCTCCAAATTCAAATTTTCTATCTCTTTGTACCAATAAATCATTTAAGTTCTCCCCTAAATTCCAGTTTTCCAGAAACTAGTCACCAAATAAATCGAGTCAGTAAGCATAATGTAAGATACAACCGTAAGACAAAAGAGACTAAAAACCCGCAAAAAGAAGGCTCACATGCTCACCCCCAGGAGCACATACACTGAACCCAAGAGGTCTGTAGCTGTAGGTGGGACGCATATTTGTAGAAGCCCCCAATGTAGAGTCTGTGACAGCAGACAGTGAGCAGCAATGGCAACTTCTGCAACCAGAATCTTTCATTACCTATTTTCCTAAGAAGCAAATGGCAAGGGAGGTGGGTAACACAGACTTCTTAAAAACAAACAAAACAAACAAACAAAAACAAAAAAACCTTTTTTTCTCATGATATTATCGTGAAGCCAGAAATCACTGAGCTCAAACTCCTCAACTTTCTTTTCTTTTTTTTTTAAAAGATTTTATTTATTTGACAGAGAGACAGTGAGAGAGGGAACACAAGCAGGGGGAGTGGGAGAGGGAGAAGCAGGCTTCCCACCAAGCAGGGAGCCCAATGCAGGGCTTGATCCCAGGACCCCGGGATCATGACCTGAGCCGAAGGCAGACATTTAATGACTGAGTCACCCAGGCGCCCCAAACTCCTCAACTTTCTTTACCATTATCAGGTTGAACCATATCAAATGCCCTGAAAGCCAAAAAGAGTCAAATATTGGAACATCACAGGACTCAAGTTAACATACAACATTATGAGGGAACCTAAGACCTCCTGTCATCGAAGACAGCCTCAAGCACGGTTTCAGGGAAATTCTCTCTAGTTCGTGATTGTCTTCAATGAGTTCTGGGGTGGAGAAAGCAGGAGGGCTTGGGGTTAACAGTTGTCTAAGTTACCAAAAACTCCATTGATGAGAATTCTTCATCTTCCAAGCATCCCTATTAAAGTTTCACTGCAGAATAATTTATGAGATGTCTGAGGAATGTTGTGGTGAAAAAAAATACGTCTGACATTTAAGACTATTTTAAAACACCTCTCTTGGAAAAAGAGCTTAGAGGTGTGGCAGGTGGGGCCTTGCTGGTGCCTGGGGGAGAGCTGAAATGTTGAGCGGTTTGGGGCAGAGGCCTGGCACAGCTTCAAAGCTCCGAGGCCCAGGCGGGCTCTCCCAGGCCCTCTGAGGCGCGACCAGGCAGAGACGGCATCTCTGTTCTGATCCGGGGCCTCCGCACTTTGTTTGCCCTTCAAGGTTCCCTGCTGCCTAAGGAAACATGCAAAATATTTCCGTGAAGGACCGCTGTGTGGAAGCAACAGGAAATAAAGGTTTACTCCAGTGACTCCCTGCTAATAAAGAGGCAGGGGTCGCATCTGAGAATCACCGTTTTCCAAGCGACTTGTTATTTTTACCAGATGTTTTCAAAGGCAGGGCTTGTGCACGGTATTTGAGAGGTATTTTTGTTTTCTGGAATAAAGAGGACTTGACCATAAGATACATTCTAATTGAGCAGTAAAAGCCAACCCAAACTCAACATGACATGGGAAAAGTAACCTCCTCAGAAACAGGACTTTTAAATTTTCTTAGGGTATAAAAGGAATGAAGCATTCATATCTGAAACTTCCTGACGGAGGTAAAAATCGAGACGTTCTTAGAAAATTCAACCTTTACCATCTCTAACAAAGGTCTTAGGCTAAGGACACTTCACTGGACAGTGTGGCCCCAGTATAAAAACTGGAGTCAGAAGCACCTGAGGGTCCCACCATGACCTCTTCCTTCTCCCACACACTTGCCCACCTCCTGCCACCAGCACCATCTCCATTTGGTGGAAGCACCTAGGAATAGAGTACTCTTGCATGCTACTCCCACAGCAAGCCTTCCCAAGCTGCGCCATATGTCTCAAAAGTTCCCCTCTATCTCGTCCCAGCCCCAACGAGCTAAACGGCCTCATTCATGCCCTTCAAATGGCTCCCATAGCCTCCAAAAATATTTTCTAGAATGGGACCGATCCCCAAAAAATGATGGATGACAGATTTCCACAGCCCCAACCCACCTGGACATGGGAACTGCCTGTTGCCCGCCTTTCTCTCCCCCATATATATAAGCTGCACACTTCTGTTAATTTACATATTTGCCTAATGCACTATCTTCTGTCTACGGATTACTCAGAGCAACACATCTGGCTCAGAACATGAGCCTCTAGAGAGCAGTGTTTTCAGCCTCATCATACGGAGAAAGACGGAGGGGAAAGAGGATGTTCTCCTAAAGAAACGTGTGGGGAAAGCGCCGGGTTGCGAGTCTGACAGAGCCGTCACGACTGGGCCTCTGTTCCCCAGCTAGCATCGAAGGGTAACTTCCTTTGCCTCCTTTAACTTCACTTTCCTCTTCTGCAAAGCATGAAATAATAAAACCTCTCTTTGGGGTGATTGTGAGGACTAAAACCGGATACGTGAAAAACCTTGTATATACAGAGGAATGAGTCCTGCGTCAACCATTGTTGCTTTTCCCAAACTCTGCCTACACCTTTTATAAATAGTTCCTTTATTTAAATCTCCTTAAATTACCTGATTTGAATGTGCCATAGGATTCCTGCCAGGACTCCCAATATGCTTAGTAAGTGACATTTGCCTTGACTTGCCTTCCCCGCTTCTCCCCTAGTATATGGTTTTCTACCTAAGAAAAATTTGCTGCTTTAAAAATATATAAATTTGGGGCGCCTGGGTAGCTCACTTGTTAAGCGTCTGCCTTTGGCTCAGGTCATGATCCCAGGGTCCTGGGATCAAGCCCCGCATCGGGCTCCCTGCTTGGCGGGAAGCCTGCTTCTCCCTCTCCCACTCCCCCTGCTTGTGTTCCCTCTCTCGCTGTGTCTCTATCAAATAAATAAATAAAAATCTTTAAAAATAAATGAATAAAAATATATAACCTTTTACTATTCAATGTTTAGTTACTTCCATTTTGTTCCAATGCTCAAGTTGTTGTGTAAGTCTGATTTACCCAAATTATAAATTCTGGCATCATGTCTGATTCACCCTGAGTTTGAAGTTTCAGAGTTTCGCACTCATTTACAGGGCTGTGAAATCGCAAGGCTGGGGCATCTGGGTGGCTCAGTCGTTAAGCGTCTGCCTTCAGCTCAAGTCATGATCCCAGGGTCCTGGGATTGAGCCCCGTG
Organism: Mirounga angustirostris; assembly: GCF_029215605.1. Lineage (NCBI taxonomy): Eukaryota > Metazoa > Chordata > Mammalia > Carnivora > Phocidae > Mirounga > Mirounga angustirostris. The sequence continues at coordinate 122,948,679 of NW_026991714.1, forward strand.
TTGGGCTCTCTGCTCAGCGGGAAGCCTCCTTCTCCCTCTCTCTGCTGCTCCCCCTGCTTGTGCTCTCTTGCTGTCTCTCTCTCTCAAATAAATAAAATCTTAAAAAAAAAATCGCAAGGCTAACAGGACCCTCACACATCACCTGGGCCAGCATCTTCCAAAACATGCTCCACAAAATACTGTTGCCAGAAAAGATGTTCTAGAATCTAACAAATTTGCAACGTCTTTCCACGGTGACTCTCAGTGACATATTTAGGCATCTGAGTAGTCTGGCCATAGGGAATCCTGTTGAAATTCAGTAAGGCAGCATTCTGTTCATTTATTTGTCCACAGAACGGTTGCCCCACCCCTCCCTCTAGTGTACCCGTTAACACCCTGCAGAACAAATTTCTACAAACTACCCCTGGAATGGTAGAGAAGAAACAGAAAAACTCCCTTCCCTAAAGTCAGTTAGCAAATGGCAGGGGTGGCATAAGGCCTAGACCTCTCCGACCCCCAGACCCCAGTTCTTCTCCCTATACCAGAGGGTCTCTAACTTCATCATACAGCGGCCAGCCAGGAGTGCTCGTGAATATTGCAGACTGCTGAGCCCGGCCCCCGGACTGTCTCATTCAGCGGGGCGGCTGTGCATTTCCAACAGTCCTCGGGGGCTGCTGCTGTGGGAAGGAAGCCGCTTTGAGAACCACTGCCCAAACCCATCTACAGTGGCTCGGGAGCCGGGGAGTGCCCCAGCCTAAGGAGTGAAGACCCTGTGGGGAAGAGAAGCCAAGGCATTGACACAGGAAACCGCCTACAGGAATCTACATGACAACAGGGTTAATAACTAACAATTCAACACATAAGGCTTTACCTAACAAACAGCCAAACAGTCCAGAGTCCAAAAAAACTACAAAAACTGGACAGTGGGAATTTGCTAGAGGTGAAAGGATAGGAAAGCCTGAGTTAAAAAAAACAAACAAACAAAAAGGATAATTGGGAAGAGCATTCCAAGTGGCAACAATAGTTCCTATCATCCAAATACTTGTTTGCGGAATGGAAGGGACCTGGCTGTGCATGTCTTTGGAGAGCACCCTGGTTCTTACATTTGAATATGAGTGTGACTGCTATTTCAAAAATTCACAGCAAAACACTTCATGCAAAATATAGTAGCTTCTCTCCAAAGGAGTGATTTGGAGGATCTCGCAAAGGTCTTCCTGCTCCCTTTCCAGCTGTAGCTTCACTTCCCCTGCTCGGGTCCCCCACAGCCCACCTCCAAGACATTAAACCAAGGGCCAAGCAAAGCTGGCCACCGAGTCTATAAGCCAGCTGACTCACGCTTTTCTTGGGAAGTGGGAGTAAAACGGTCAAAACAGGCCTTCTGCAAGTGCCTTCTAATGGAGCTTTGATGAAGTGCAACACTTTCAAGACCTCTCCCCTATACCTACCTCCCCCCCCCAAAAAAGAATTATCTGGGAAAATAATTTTTATAAGTTGGCTACAGCACATTTTCTTAAAAGGAATAGCCAAGTATGAAAACACCATTCTCTATGATCACTTTCGGAGCTAGCGTTAACACACCATGGCCCCTAATTACAACCTTGCAGTGCTGTCGCTGGCTACCGCTTTCAAAGCAACCATAATGACCTCGCTAGGGTAGGGAAACGGTAAGCCTGACACTCACTCACTTGCAGCACTCACTGAAAACTGGTTAACACCGGGTAAGATGCAAGTGACAACCACTGAGATATCAACTGCCCTCCCAGCTGAAGCAGAGAAAGCACACTGGTGAATCGCAGGGCAAGTCAGGAGGAGAGTGGAGACGAAGAACACTGGGGTTCAGGTGGGAGAGGTTACTTCCAAGGGGCTGTGCTGATGGCAGGAGGAAGTGGGACGCAGGACAGGAAGGGTAAAGGAACTGATGGTTCGTGAGCACCTGCTGTGTGCCATACACCGTTGGGTCCTTCACCTACTCTCTCTCGACAACCTCAAAGTCCTATGAGGTGGACGGATGTCTTCATTTACAACGCCCTGCAAGTGTAAGGTCAAACACCTGGCAAACACCTACACGGGGACTTTAGCTTTGGTTTGTCTGAATCCAAAGGTGGTGGTCTTTGACGTTGTAAGATTTGTAAGTGACGTAAGACCCTGTACCTTCTCCTGAAGTTAGCTAAACCAGGGTAAATACACTCTCCAGTCTTTTCCAAAGAGTTATAATTTCAAATATGGTGAAATCATTAAATAAATTTGAGTCATACACACATACACACAATGTATTTGCCAAAATGTAACATTTTTTTTTTTTAAGATTTTATTTATTTATTTGAGAGAGAGAGAATGAGAGACAAGAGAGCATGAGAGGGAGGAGGGTCAGATGGAGAAGCAGACCCCCTGCCGAGCAGGGAGCCCGACGCGGGACTCGATCCCGGGACTCCAGGATCATGACCTGAGCCGAAGGCAGTCGCTTAACCAACTGAGCCACTCAGGCGCCCCGAAAATGTAACATATTTAAGTATCATAAAGTTCTAAGCTAGTTATGGATGGGGTAAATTTTTGAACCATTTGTTAAAAATTATCACCATGGGCAATGCATTTGATGCCTTTGAAGGTGTCTGGACACATGAGTGGCCAGAAATTCAATCTTTCCTTTTCTCCTCCAGGATGTACACAAAAGCAACAAAGAAATGGCGGGGGGGGGGGGGGGCGGGGAGGAGAAACATGGCATTTCAGTAAATTTAGGATAGAACCCACACACTCAAAAGCTGTGTATTACCAGTAGTGGTTCAGAAACACGCAGAGATAGGTACATCTCCAAATTCAGATGTTTCCACATCATGCAAAATGACACCACTAGTAAATAGGTACAGACCTGTCGACATGCCTGGCACTGTCTGTAAGCTTTCTACAGACCAAGGTTTTTAATCATCACATCCTGCCTCCAAGATAAAGACTATCTTAGAAATGATGAAACCGAGGCCAGTAAGAATAAGTAACTGGCCAAGACCATAGAGTTCAACAGTAAATGGAGAAACTAAGACTTAAACCCAGGCGCCCTTAGGCTCTAGAGCCCACACTGATAACTACCCAAGAGGGAGTGCCTATCCCGCAGCAGATGTATGGGATTATCAGTATTCCAGGATTTTAGTAGCAAAAGAGGAAAAGAGCCTAAATACCATTCATAGACGACTGTTTATGGGCTCTGACACATCTACTCAACAGAAACAACAAAACTACCAACGACCATGAGGTAGCTCAAAATGTGAGATGGAATGATTTCTAGGATTATGGTTAAATAGAAAAGCCAAGTTCAAAATACCATGGATAGTATGAAGTCATTTGCGTGAAGAAAACAGACAGACCTACAGATTTACAGATGCTGAGAAAATCTCCAGCATAGTTTACAAGAAACCGGTGCCCAGCATTGCTTCTGAAGAGAGGGCCGGGTACAGGAATTCAGAGAGAGAGAGTGATGAAAGATTTACTTTCCATCACAAATATTTTTCTAATTTTTGAATTCTGAACATGGTCACATATCACCTACTTATTTAAAGCAAATTCAAAGACAAAAGTTATTTGAAGAAAATCACAATGGAATGTCTTCCAACTTAATTCTGAGTGGGGAGGGTGAGAAGTGACCAGAACACCCTGTGATAATTCTCTATTCATTTCATTGAATAATTTTTCATAGTAGTGATTCCGAAATACTTAGAACTAAAAAATAAATTTAAAATGCCATCCACTTTCTTCCACTGGGACACCTGCTTCTTAAAAATGCAATGGATAAACAGCAAGGAAGAATTCCCCGTGTAGATAGTAGTAAGAGGTGTTTCAATGTGTGTGCACGCGGTGTGCACGAGAAAGCATGAGAAATCCCTAACAAAATCAAATGAAGAGAGCCGGTAGTGACCCAGCACAGCCACTGTGTGGCTGAAATAGCAATGGGCATGTCACCTCTGTGCCACTAAAGAAATGGAGTCTCTCATGTCCTACAAAACACGCAAGGCATCTTGCCTTGCCAAATTTAAACGGGGACATTATTTTTAAGTTACTATAATTAGTTCCCATTTGTCTATGAATCAGCCTTTATGAGGCAGTAGCATCTAAGCCCCATCAGATGAAACCTGAGGCGACATCATCTCTGTTTATTATTTTGAAAAGAAAGAGAGGGTGCCAAGTTTCCTGCAACAGCCGATTCAAATGCTGAAATCTGGAGGACAGAATGTCCTGTTGTCCACGTTTGAAGATAGGACTATATTTTCATCTAATACATCAGTCCCAGGTTCAGCTGGTAACAGGAAGGAATTGAATTCCAGAGCTCAAAAATAGGACTTAAGTACTAAACCACCTTTCACTGCTCATATAGAATTTTATATTTTAACCCCTGACGCTGCATTTTTTAAAAGTGTCCATGTTAATGAACAAACATGAACGTATTTTAATCTAAGGGTATCTGCTTAAGCAACGAGAGACTGGCAAATACAAGTGTTTTAAACCGATATTCACATTTCTCGATACACCCCTTTCATAGCTAAGTTCCTTACAAGAAATGAACTGCTTCAATACCAAATATAAAGGCAGGGGGAGGGGAAGTGTTCCTGTTTGGCCTGGGCTTCCCCCGAATGAAACAGCTCCTTGAAGGGGCTCTGAAAGGAGGTACATAAACACAGTAGAATCGTTTGGTCTCCAAAGGGAGTATGGCCAGACAGTAGGCAGTTAGGATCTGGACAAGGTTTAAACTGGCAGCCTTAGGAAGCTTCAGAGACCCAACTGCAGGGAACAAGTTCAATGCTGGAATTCACAGAGGACATCAGTTAGCAGTACGCCAGGGGATCACGGCACATTGGAGTGAGGGCAGTAGGGAGAGAAGAAGTAAATACACTATTCACTGATCACCAGATTTACTATAGCAAATGCTTAATGTTTTTGTGCACACCCATGTGCCCTTGATAAATGTGTAGAGGTACCCTATCTTTCATTGCAAATACCATGGGTTCTAGGCCCGCTCTCCACATTTACCAGCCAGGCTCCCTTTGGCAAACCATTTTAACCCATCAGCTTCTCATTTGTGCCCCTCGGATACAACAAGAGACAGGTGACAAGGGAATAACATCTGTCCTATCTAATCTCACAGGAATCTAAAATAACCAAAGTAAGTTTTATAGTTTTTAAAATTTAGCAAATATTTATGTAACACGACAGACCAGGCAGGCACAAGGTGTTGTGCGAGCCGTACATTTTTTAAGATAAGCATGCATATATAGCATTGAGATATACACGAATATAGATCAGAGAAGGGGAAATGAGGGCGGGCAGCGTTAAACACAGGCCTGAGGTTACATAGGAATTTTAACTGAAAGCTGAGACCCAAACAATGGCTTTATTTTGCCAAAACCACAGGCAGGAGCTGCCTGGAATGCTGTCATACTAACTTGCCCTCATCACCTTGGAAGACTCAGAGACTCATGCCCAAGTCTTCCTTTTAACAATCCTCTGATACAGGTACTAGTATTATCCCCGTCGTATAGGTAAGAAAACGAAGGCCCAGAGAGGCTCAATAACTTGCCCCTGGTTATATAACCAGGGAGCAGGCTCTGAACTTTGGCCGTCTGAGTCCAGACTCTGTTCTATCATACGCTATACTATGGAGCCTGTCGTAATTGTTAGGATGATGATGATGTATTATAATAAACCCCTTGTATTAATCCCGATTCCGCAAATGAGGAACATGAGGCTCAGAGGTGAAGTTACAAGCAAGCCAAGATCATAAAGTGAGCCCACGGCAGAGAGAATGTGAAAGTCCATGTGACTCTGGCCTGGGCATGATTAACCGCCACGTTAATAAGCTCTGATCCACAAATATTTATTCTGCCCCTTCTGCGCCCTAAAACACTTTTTTAAAAAGGCAAGGGGTTGGTGGTGGTGTTCCGTCAGGAGCTGGAAAGGCTCTCATAGCACCTCAATGCTAAATCAGCCCCACCTAACAGGCCAAAGACCAGAGCCCTGCACACAGCAGGTGCCCTGTGAGAGCTGATGCCAGTAAGGATGACGATGACAGAAAGATCTGAAATGTTAGTACGGGGTTTCAAAAGGGAACGCGACTACTCCATTTGGAGGGGGAAAAACCCTAAGGGCAGAATACAGACAATTTCTAAAACAGTGTGAACAGGTGTGGTCTCCACTGACGGAAGACTTCAGGTACTTTGTTAATTCCTATTAATCTTTCAACTCCCGAGGTAGGATCACCAAATACCCGGGTTCTCCCTGGACTTTCCAGATAGTCTCATGTCCCGGGAAACCCCTCGGTCGGTCACCCTAGAGGGCAAACATCAGGTTTTGTACTCTTGACCTTTCAGGCCCAACCCCCTTGGTTCTAGCCCAGTTCTGTGCAAACAGAAGACGCTCAATATGTCTTAGCCGGTTAGATGGATGAAAGGAGCGTTACTTTATGATTTCCAAGTACACTCATTTCCACTATACAAATGTTGCCAAGCAGCAGTCCCTGCACTGCTAAAATGACTATGTGAGAATCATTTTAATTAGCACTTTCATTGTTTGTATGCAAATGCACATTCCTAAAGTGGGTCCTCTAAAAAGCTTTCCCTAAACCAACATCCCTTACTGAGATTTTTCCAGTAAATCCTTGTCCATAGACAGTAAAGAGATAAACTTCCAGCCAGCCTGAGTCTTAACGATCCAGAATCTGTAAAGGAGTTAAGAAGCTTTTCTTTATAGGAATGGCAAGTCTAAAATGAGGGAATGTGAGGCACTTCCAGGCGCTAGGATAGAGCTGCTCCTTGACTTATTCATCCCAAAATAGGATGGCGACTCAGAGGGCACTCTCCCAGTACCGAGTTCCTCTTGCAAAAAAGTGGAACACCCTGTGGCTGGGCCCCCTGCATTAGAGTCCTCAGAGTTATCGAAAGCAAACTTTCCAGCCTCCCCCAGATGTCCTGCTTCCAGCTCAGGCAGCCCGTCCGCTCTGCTGGCCCATCCCTCGCCTATTCCCTTCCTTTGGCTCTCTGACCCAGGGGCTGGGCGGCCTTGGTCTTTTGCCTCAGCTCAGGGAGAGGCCCAGATGCTCCTTGAGAATTCAACTCTGGCAGAGGTATCCATGGACCCAGCCCAGCCCTGCCCTGGGTGGGAATTCTGAAGAGCTGGTCTCTTGGGGAGTCAGGGTGGGAATAAAAGTTCTGGGCGGTCAACATGGCCGACTCCTGTCCTGAGTCACTAACTCAGCTCTGCATGGTTATACCAGGCAGCCCAGAGAGCCAGTCACGACTTAAAATTAGCGAGAACACAATGGTGAGAAGCTAAGTCTTGGAAAGGCAAACAGGGAGGCAGAGGTTATCTAAGCTTGGAGAAAAACTCCTGTGGTCCAAAGAGGCCAGGGAGGACTACAGCCAGGAAGGCCCTGTAAAGTCCTTTAAATGGCTGCAAAGCACTCCTAGCATGGAAGGCTTTATTCTCATGTCTGGGCCACAGGAAGACAGAACAGAGTTGAGGCTGAACAAAGGACAGTAGCATTTATCAGTCAGACGAAAGTCCCAAAGGCTAATGTCTGGGATGCGTTAAAACACGTGAGAAATGTGAATAACCATCAGGGGTAGGTTTCTGTTTGTTGGTTTGTTTGCAAAGCTATGATCAGCTTGACAAGAAAAGCAAAGAAGTATAGGCCTGCTTGGGGAACCCAGTGTCATGTTACAGAGAGCAGAGAAACAGCGCCTCACCGGTGCTGAGGGAACGTTCTTCATGATGGAAAAGGCAACTCTGGTAAGAAGCAACTGGAGTGGAAGACAGGTGTGGAGCTGGGAGAGCAACAGCTACTTTAAGTCAAGTCAGGTTTCTAGGCTCAGATGAATCACATCCACAGACAGCCAAAGTACGGACACGTGTCACAGATGAATCACTGTCAGGAATCCTTCAGAAACCTCAAAGAAAGGAATGGTGTTCAAAGATACGGAACTAATTCACAAAAGGAAGATTCTAGAAGTATATGCCAAGAGGCTTGGCATTCATGTCCAGCAGAATTCTAGCCTGGAGTATTTTTTTAAAAAGATTTTATTTATTTTTTTGAGAGAGAGAGCGAGCAAGAGCATGAGCAAGGGGGAGGAGCAGAGGGAGAGGGAGAAGTAGACTCCCCGCTGAGCAAGGAGCCTGATGCGGTACTCGATCCCAGGACTCCAGGATCATGACCTGAGCTGAAGGTAGATGCTTAACCAACTAAGCCACCCAGGCACCCCTAGCCTGGAGTATTAAATAGATGAATACCCAAGAAAGAGTGACAATCGCCAAAAACTGACAGAGGTTCACTATAAATAAGTATCAGATTAACCAATTCCCGTTTTTGTTAGATTTATAAGATGGATAGTTCATATGAGTGTAACTTCCCTTGAGCTGGGCTTTAATAGTTCAATGATATTCTTGTGAATATGAATAGGAGCACTGAGGCAGATTTATACAGAGATGAATGAGCCACCAGCCTGTCAGACGCGTGGACTCAGCCCTGTCCCATACATGAGGCTTATATCTAGAGGTAATACACATGAGGGAAGGCTCGTCACCTTGTGAGGAGACAAAAGCTGGATATTAAAAGTTCCTCACAGGTTGTAAGGTGAATCAAATCTAACAAGATGAAATTTAAGATGAATACATGTAAAGTCTACGCATGTAGGGGGGAAACTGGGGAGGAGGTAGTACTCTGGTTGATCACCTACTTCACACAAATTCCAAGATCCTGAATTGGTTCCTGAAAAAAGCAGTCAAGTTTAGTTGCATGAGGGGGTCCTTGTGATGATCCTCAGAGAGCTTCCAGCTGAGATCCCAACTCAGCTCTGGGACCCCAACAGAGCCCCTTCTAATGCTCTCATTCGTAACTACAGAGAAGTTATGGCACCACGGAGAAAGAGTACACACACCTAGATGAGAGCTCAGGGTGGGGGCTCAGAGAGGCCTCTACTTAGGGTATGTCTTAGGAGACACCAGCAGTGTGATAGCTGATACCTTAGAAACACCTTCTGGTCAACATCTGCTACAGTCAAAGCTGGTTCTGTTCCGAGATCGACATTCTCAAACTAGCCAACATAGGGACCACTGCTGGCAGGGTGGGTCGGGGGAGTGGATGTCAGCAACACTTAACATTGGGTGATACCCTTCTCACCCAGTGACCTGTGACTGACAGGCTAAGATCCCTAAAGGGAAGCGCCTGGTTGGAGTGCCTTCTTATTAGCTCATTGGTCAGACAAGCATCTTTGGAGTTATTTTTCCCAAGGAAAAGGATGTCCCTGGAGGAAATGAGTAGATGCCAAGCAGAAAATATAGCAAATCAAAATACTTCCTGATGCAATCCAAATCCTTGGCTGATGTACTTGTAGCTCAATACCTGGAACTCAAGACCAGCCCAGGGAGAATCAGAAACAGGCTCCTAAGTGGCTGGGAGCCAAGAAGGTCCAAAGTGGCTTTGGAAGCCCTGCAAAACCAAAGACACTGGGCGTGTTCCAAGCCACAGGATTTCTGAGCTACTGAGGGCACTGGACATCATCTCACTTTAAAAAAAAGAAAGAAAAGAAAAAGAGAGGAATATGGAAGTGCTAAGGGAGAGCAGTGTTGCAGAGCTCCCTAAAGTAAAAAAGAAAATCTGAAGACCCTGGTCTCTAAAGTATTTTTACCAAAACGGGCATTTGGGGGGGGGGGGCATATACTGTTTGGTCAATTAACAGAGGAACCCCAAGGTTCACACCAGTCACCCTGCCTCCCAGCACTCAGTGAGTGGACCTTGTAGTCCCGGAACTGACCCTGCGGTACTTTGGACCAGGGGTGATGGGCAGGGAGCTGAGATGATCCACTGTGAACTGGAACCAATCTCACGAAACTGCGTCATCCATGAAAAGGCGGTAAGGGAACTCACCACACCCCACCCTCCGTCACACCAAGACTTTAACCCTAGATGGAACATTCTACACATCAGATATCATCCAAAAGCTCAGAGGCAAGTTCTGGAGACGGAAAATACACAAGCAGCATTTCTAGACACCCCCCCCCCCCCCCCAGTGTATTGCGTTCTCCAAGGATGGGTCTGGAAACCGACAGACACCCTGTTTTTTCTACTGGTACAGAATGGTTCAGGCATATGCCCACTCTCGTTCTCTGAAGGCTTCCCTTTCTCAGTGTTCTGACAGCTCTCTGCTTGCTCCAAGAAGGAAACTTCCACCGTGCACGACCAGTCTTCAACACATGCTCCATCAGGGCAACGTGGAGACAGGAGCAGCAATGACAGCAGCTAGAAGGGGACAGGCTGAAGCCCAAAGCACTGAATGCTGGACACTGCCAACCCTGAATCTGCAATTCCTCTATTTACTTAGAAACAGTTGCCGATGCTCGCCCTGACCAAAGATAAACTAGGACAAACCCGGAAAGGGAAGGGGAAGCGGTGAGGTAAGGGCTGTTGTAAACCTGGCACAATGCAGAGGAAAAGTTCCTCGCGTTGTCAGGACACGGTTTTCCTCCCTGGGAGAAGAAGGAGATAACATACCCCTGTGAACGGGGACGTGAGGCCGTGACCACGGGCTCGGCAGAGGCAGAGGCTCGCCCTCTTCACACACTTAGAAGTCCCGCGCAGACAAGTTTGGAGGCTGCCGTGGCCCTAGTGCAAAGGCCATGGCATTTGGAGTCAGAGAAGGTGAATGTGAGTCCTAGCTCTGCCTTGAGCAAGCTGTGTGACATCAGGTCAGGCACTCACCCTCTCTGAGTTTCTGTTCTCCATGAACTATAAAAAGAATAGTTCTTTCTGGGCCAGCTGATCTCACAGTTTTCTTCCAGATCTAATAATCTGCTATAAACTGATATTGCAACACAGCAGTCAGGCCTCCACTCAGCAAACATTTGCTGAATACATTCTGCATGTCTAGGGACGAGGACAGTCCTGTACTCAACGAACCAGGCAGCAGCCTGTAAACAAGTCTCTACAGTGCCACGGGAAAGACATGTGGACAGGGCGAAGGGTCGGCCCACCCAGCAGAGAAGGGAGCAGAGTGAAAGCAGGAACAGCGTCCCAGCAGCGACGCCTGGGCCCGCGCGTGGAGGAGGGAAGAATTTGGCTGAGGGAATAATATGTATAAAAGCACACAGGAGGGCGCCTGGGTGGCTCAGTTGGTTAAGCAACTGCCTTCGGCTCAGGTCATGATCCTGGAGTTCCAGGATCGAGTTCCCACATCAGGCTCCCTGATCAGCGGGGAGTCTGCTTCTTCTTCTGACCCTCCCCACTCTTGTGCTCGCTCTCCTCATTCTCTCTCAAATAAATAAATAAAATCTTAAAAAAAAAAAATAGCACACAGGAATGACCCAACAGGGCATGCATGGTGGGAGTTCAGAGCTAAAGGGCCTCATAAGCCATGCTAAGAAGAGCTGCCACCCAGCATCCCCAGACCCCCTCAACTTCCTTGCCGTCCACCTCAACAGCTCCCTGTATGGCCACACTCTCAGGGTGGGTGTAGGCCTACACTGGGTCAACCATCAAGCAACCGTCCAATCTCTACCCCCCCGCCCTCCAGCCTCTCCCTTTGTCCCCGAGTCACACAGCCAGGCCACACCTGCTGTTCACTAGGTTTCCTCCCAGGCACTCGGCAGGCCTTGCTCTTGCTCCGCCCCTCGTGCCCAGCCCATGGCAGCTGGGCCAAATAGTTTCCATCTTCCTCAGAGCCACAAGCACATCCCACCCACCCCACTCATGCTCAGTAGAGGACTCCCACCTCCTCTGTTCCTGGGCATGACTGTCCAAGCCCAGCTCCCGTAGCAACCCTTCTGTCCACCTGTCCCAAGTTCCTTCCTAAATAGCCCCGGCCAAGCTGTGGCTATATCTGCTCGCAAGTACAAAAGAAAGTAAAAAGACTCCATCAAGAAACAAAAACCACAGTCATCGACCAACGTGGGCTGTTGCCCACGCATCTGACCAGACTCTGAAACAAGCACATCTAAGTGGGATAAGGTCCGGGGATATACTCCGTAGGCCAAAAAGCATTACGTAAGTATTAGCTACTCCATAGCTGTCATCTGAATAAAGGAGTACAAATAAATGTAAATCTGATGTTGAAGAGACAAAGAGATTTGTTTTAATAAACAAATCAATGAATCTGATGTTGAAGAGACAATCTAAAAGCGGTGCAAAATCCACAGTATCTTCAGGCATGTGAACGAAAAATGCAGCCTAGAATCTGTCAGAGCCTTTAAAACAATCCCGAGGCCCTTGCAAGACCAGACTCTGGTCCCTGCTGGGCTCCCAACACACACAGCCGACTCAAGCAGCACAGAATCATGGCAGCGCCATTTATTTCTGAAATAAATGTCCTCAAGTATGCCAATATATTTAATATAAAATCCAGGGGCACCTGGGTGGCTCAGTCGTTAGGCGTCTGCCTTCGGCTCAGGTCATGATCCCAGGGTCCTGGGATCGAGCCCCACATCGGGCTCCCTGCTCAGCAGGAAGCCTGCTTCTCCCTCTCCCACTCCCCCTGCTTGTGTTCCCTCTCTCACTGTGTCTCTCTCTGTCAAATAAATAAAACCAATCTTAAAAAGAGAAAGGTTTAATATAAAATCCATATACAAGACATTTAATGTATATTACATACACTATACTGTATGTGTATGGATGTGTATCTATTTCTATTTCCATGCTCTATGTGCCATTATACGCTGTCAGCCAATGAAAAGAAGCCGATCACACTCTCGGCCAACTGCGGACATGGCCCCACCACAAAACACCCACAGCGGCCTCTAGGACACCATCCTGTGTCAATCATATTCTAGAACATGTCTTGTTTACTCTGTGAAAGCCTGTCTGCCATTTATTTATTTATGTTTTTATTTGTTCCAGTCAACAGTTTTGCCACACAGTGGCCAAGAGATGGTATGGAACTGGTGTCGGACCTGCCACGAAGACATAAAGGAAAAGTGTGACCCAGGATTGTACAATTCAAGTGCTAAGACTGTCCAGCTAGTGAAGAGGAGCCCACTTCCAGACCTGGGAGCACCAATCATCGGAAATATTCTACAGAATGCCAAGAAGATAAAAATCTTTCTTCCTAGTTCACCTCTGCCCCATCCACTAAGCAGAGCTACCAAGTTCTCTCCCAGTGCAGTGAGTGCAGGGTTGTGCCGAGAGCTTGCTGAGTACAAATCCCATTACACTTAGCTCTTCCACTTATATTAGAGGCAAGCATGAGGAATTCCTGATGACATGAGGAACTTTCTCCACTGAGACTCTGCTCTTCCAACCCCGTAAAACTTGTTATGGGGCCAGAACAGCACAGCTTCCCAAAACTCATGCCCAGAACTGAGAGTGACATATGACAGAGAATTCTAGGCAGTTAACCTCTGAGGGGAACCCAGATACGATCTCATTTAATGCAAGAAAGAAATGAAGCCCAGGGCGGGGAGGTTGTTCTAAGGTTGGTGGCAAGTCAGGGCCTGCAGGTGGCCAGGGTGAGGAGACCTGGCTCCTCGGTGATGGGCTCGCACTTTAAACCCAGAAACTGAAGGACAAAGATGTTGTCTGCATTCTGGCTAGCATTCTGCTTACAAGGAGGTTACAAGAATAATTTTAAGAGGGGCGCCTGGGTGGCTCAGTCGTTAAGCGTCTGCCTTCGGCTCAGGTCATGATCCCAGGGTCCTGGGATCGAGTCCCACATCGGGCTCCCTGCTCGGCAGGAAGCCCGCTTCTCCCTCTCCTACTCCCCCTGCTTGTGTTCCCGCTCTCGCTATCTCTCTGTCAAATAAATAAATAAAATCTTTAAAAAAATAATAATAATAATTTTAAGAGGAAAAAGGGGATTATTAGAAGAAACAAACTGCCCATCACAAAGCTCATAAAATGGGAATGGTTTAGATTAAATTCACATCCTTATTAAAGTGTTAGGTTGGTGTGTTGGCTTGGTCGTGTTTGGTGCAAAGTTCCTTTCCTGTAACCTTTCTAGTTACTTTGGAAGGTACCAGGGCTCAAACACTAACAACTGTGGTTCGTGAAAATGGTGACTTCTGTCATCCAGTTTTAGGTTTTGGTCTTATTGTAAAAAGGGGAAAAAAAAACCTGAAAAATGTTCCGCTCCTTTAAGTTCAGTAGTTCGATTTGAAAGAAGGAAAAAAAAAAGGGGGAACTATTAAAGAGAAAATATAATTAGATTTGTATAAATGTTCCCAACATGGTAATTTTGTGAGCAAACCATATTATGCAGAGTACATGATACGTTTCAAAACTAATATAATGACTTGGTATTTGTAAAGAATGCTCCAAAAATTACATTATTGCTCTCTTTCCTTCCTCTCATTGAAATATGCACAAATCTCTTTAAGGAAAAAATATTTGTTCTCACTACTCCACTGTTCCAAATGTTTTTCTCCCTATCATCTTAAATTTAATTTCCATTATTTATAAAGGAGGATACCAAAATGATGTTTTGCTGAACCTCAAGATCCCCTGATTTTTCAAGAATAGGTTTTAAACGGACACTCTAAGTCATGGGTTATGAAACCAAAAGCCTGAGAGGGCCAAGCAAGTGATACGTGGGTGGCGTGGGGACTACAGCAAACTGGGACCCAAATGCCTCCCTCCACCCCCGACCAAGGGGACAACCACTGGTTCTCACTCTAGCCCACGCCGCTCCCATGCAAGAACATGGCTCGATACTGCAACATATTCTAATTGCCAAGAGGAGTTAGAAATCAAATTATGCGAAATCTTCTGACTTAAAATTCTGGCCACTTACTTCAAAAAACTTAAAACTGGTGTTTTGTGGGCAGCTAGTTTGCAACCTGCCACAACAGACAGGATGCCATAAACGTAATTAACTCAGGGAACAAATGCAACATCTAGAAACACAAACTTTGTTGGAAAATGAAGGATGATCTCTATATACTTTTTTTTAAACCTGTATTCCTCTGTAATAACTTTTCTCTGGAACAGGGAGGCAGAAAGAGGGAATAAATGAACTTGAGAAAAACACGAAATTAGTTGCTGGAAAGCAAAAAAGGTAAAGGTATCTCTTTCCCTTTTTTTGTTAAAATAGAACAGTATTTCCAGCTTTTGAGTCCACGTTGGGACAATTCTGGCAGTTGCAAACTTCACTGAGGTTAGGCTGCTTTGAACAGAGCTATCTTCCCTAATCTTTCTCTCACAGAAATGCCATACAGAGCCGGTAACCTGTCACTCAGAGTCACTTTTATAAGAGTAAGCTAATGGTTTGTGTGACTAAGCAAGAAGGCATGACAACTGGGTGGAGGGGTGTCACCTCCTAAAAATGTGAACGTATTATATATGCAGACTGGGCCTGTGCATAAGTACCTTAGAGGGGTTCCTGAGCCCTCTCCCAAAAAAGCCTAAGAAACAATACCTAACTGATTATAATAGTGAAAGTTCAATTGTGCAAGTTCAAGCACAAGCAGTTATTTTTTTCCAGCATACCTCTGCAGGAGCCATTTTTTATTTAATCACTGCCATAATCAGCAAACCAGAGAAAATCTCTCTGAGTGAGGAAAACAGAGTGAGTCATCTCCATGTTGATAAGGAGACTGCAGGATGAGGGCACCGTGCTGTGAGGTAGGTATCAGATGGTGCCTGGTCTAAATTAGTCAGTGGAGCGATCAGAATGATTTCTTCCCATGCTGTTCAGTAATCACGGGAGATGATGATGAGCTCCCCGTTTCAGTGACAGCCACCAGTACCATCTAATGTTTACTTCCCCAAACCAGGGAGGAAAAAGAAAGGCAAAAGAGCTTACTCACTCTCTATTTGTGGTCACTGGATGGAAAAGGAGAAAAATATCTTATTTTTACACGTGGCTGACAAATGTGATAAAACTTCCTGTTTGAAAAGTACAAAATCAAATGTGTAAATCTCCTGGAGAAATATCAACACCTCAAAAATGTCACTGCTGCCAGAAATGAATAGCTTGTCTTTGCAGGACATGGTAACTTTGGCCAGAAAGTGGCCCTATGAAACTCTGGTGACACGAACCAATACAGCAAGCCCAGGGAGACACTTTTAGACAGTGACCCCTGCGGAGGCTGCCTCCAAGGGCACATGGCCCAACAGCAGCATAGGACCCTGCAGTGTTGGTATCAGGCCCTGAATTCCAGCCTTCACTTAAGGAAAGGTGACAACTCATGCAAATTCCACGTTGAGCATTTCCCTCCAGTAGCTGAGATTCTTAAGGAAAATGAATTTGAGTTGCTTTTAATTGGACTGAACTCTGGGGTTAGAAACTGTCAATTACTGGATTCCAAATTCCATGTCTTATTCCACAATGCAACAATACTTTGCTTCAAACGGTGGCAGAGAGATGTCCGGCTGAAACAGCAATAATTTGTGTTTCAACTCACGGCAAGCCCACCTTATTTCAAATTCATATTTTGTCTAAAGCTGTGGAATAAAATATCAGCCAGAAACAGCCTTAAATCCTTTCTGAAAGAAGGGAAGGAAGGAGGAAAGAGAGCAACTGGACTGACTGATATATGCAAAATATATGCAAAAATTTGAAATTCAAGTTAAAGAAGCCTAGTCCCAACCTGCTGATGAACATGGGAGCCTCAGAACAAATAAAGGCAATGGACACTCAACAGGCAATGTCTTCAATCCAAATACACATCGAGCAAGAGCACTTAGAAAACCAAGTAATGAAGGAACTTTAAGCTTTCTATTTCCAGGTCATATATTAAAGGCTAAAAGGGATACTTATCATGCTTTTTAAAGCTAATACATAAACATGATACAAAAAAAATTAGAAGTTGTTAAAAAACAAAACAACGGAGTACATTCAAAGATCTTACTAGTTTTATCCACTGAGCCACAAATCGGGCAGCCTCCCATCTAGCAGAAAGGAGCTCTGAGGAACTACACAAAATGGAAGATTTTTTATAGGCAGAAGGAGGTGGGGCAAAGAAGTTATTCTAGTGGATTGTTCCAGGTAAGGTCACCTTTCTTTGGGGGAAGGCGGGGGTCTATCAGGCAGATCCCCTCCTCAGTAGTGCTGACCAGGTAATTCCAGATTGACTGTTAAAGGTTACATAGTTAGGATAGGTTTTAAGTCTTGGTTTGCGGACAGGGGCTTAGCACAAGTGACTCCACTTTGGATTTTTTTTTCTTTTAAAGTATAAAAGAGTATAGAATGAAAAGTAAGCATCCTTCCTACACCACTGCCCTCCCCAAAAGGCCACTACTCTCTAGCATCCCTCCTGAGATGGTCTACATGCATACAAGCACCAAGGCACTGTTCTGCTTTTCAACTTAAGGAGGATACCACCATTTTTTAACGCCTGACCACTCAGTCTCCGAGGACATGAGAAGGTACCAGCCTTTTCTTTCTTTTTTTTTTTCTTAATTCCTAAAAGCACTTACTAAGAAGGAATCAGGGAGGAGAAATCCTCCTCCCATGATTGTCAGTAAGTTTCATTCTTTTTAATCATATTTAAGTTCCAAAAGACAAAATTAAAACCTGGGTTGGTGTCAATCATCACGATTGACATTCCATTCCACTGAAAGCTTCATTTTGCTATAAACCATTGGTTATGGATAGAGAATGCTACATAATCAATGTTTATTAGATGCTCCAGAAGTCCCATGGAGAATATTTTCAATGGAATATAAGGGCTTGGAAATACATGAAAATGCAAGTTCGGGCTTCCCATTGCCCAAGCAATATTTGAAACAGTACATTCTAGAAGGCTGCTTATCACACTGCCCTCAACAGCTGCATGGGTTTCCTATTTTGTCATGTCCAGAAAAGGCATGAAAAGACCAGGCCTGGGGAAGAGGTGACAGTGTCCTCAAAGAAGGGATTCCTAAAAGATCCTTAAAAGTCTCTGGAGAGGGCTGAGAGGCTCACCAGGGCAGTCAGAGACGAAGTCCAAGGGGACAGGGAGGAGGCCAGCCAACTTTGAGGGGCGACTTCAAGAAGGCAGCGAAAATGTCTATGGGGCCTGGAGATAACAAGACTAAAGAAACTCACCAGGAGGGCGCCTGGGTGGCTCAGTTGGTTAAGCGACTGCCTTCGGCTCAGGTCATGATCCTGGAGTCCCGGGATCGAGTCCCGCATCGGGCTCCCTGCTCGGCAGGGAGCCTGCTTCTCCCTCTGACCCTCCCCCCTCTCATGTACTTGCTCTCTCTCATTCTCTCTCTCTCAAATAAATAAATAAAATCTTTAAAAAAAAAAAGAAACTCACCAGGTAGTGCAAAAACGGAAAAACTAAGGAACCCAATGAGAATGTGCATGAAGCTCAATAGGGCGATCTGTCTTAAAAATGGACAAAAACAATATGGAGCGGTGCATTTTGTGCCCAAAGCCCCCAAATAGATAAAAATGTGTAGGATTCAGAACGGATTTCCTCCCGTCAGCCGATGGCAGTTGAGGGACATGGGTGCTACCTGAAATGCATCTCTCTCCTACAACCATCATGGTATATTTTTGCTGCTTTTTATCTTATAATATTTATCCTTGATATTTCAAAGATGTTCTAAATAATTCCTACATTGTGATTCTACAAACCAAAAAAAGGCGTTTGGCCTTTTCATAGAATGTGATCATATCTAACTTTGATTGCACAACTAATGACTTTCATGCACTGTTTTTCACTTTAGTGAGCCTTCATTTAATGAACTTTTGGGGCACTTGGGTGACTCAGTCAGTTAAGTGTCTGACTCTTGATTTCGGCTCAGGTCATGATCTCAGGGTTATGAGATCAAGCCCCGCATCAGGCTCTGCCTGCTTAAGATTCTCTCTCTCTCTCCCTCCTCCTCTGCACCCTTTCCCTCTCTAAAAATAAATAAATAAAATAAAATAAAATAAAATAATGAACTTTTGGATGGTATGATTATAGGATGAAAAACCCAAAATGTATTAACAGTGAATTAAACTTAGTCATCAAAATGGCTTGCAGAAGTTCTAGTACAGATAAAGAACAGTGTAGTTTACAGGCTATTAATGGCAAAAGATGCTGGAACCTTCTGCTTGCCAGCCAAAGGCACACCCATGTGCCAATTGCATAAATGCAGTTTATAATTCACTCAGCTGACCTGATTTAAAATTATGCAACTCTAAAACTAATTCTCTTAATTTGGATATTTCAAGTTTTTTATATAAGGTGAGGCTTTACTACTTTTATATCATTATCTCATTTGAATAATTTATATTCTTATCTCATGAAATCATGCCATATTCATTAGCATGTGTCTTCATTCACCTCTTAGGGATTTTATATGGAAAATCCACCCTTTGCCTCTTTCTCTGTCCAAATCCAACGTAGTCCTCCTTTCTCTACCTAAGTAATCTCAGTCTCCTAGCTTTTAAATATCATCTACATGCTGATGACTCTCAAAGATACCATCTCCAGCCCCAGCCAACTCTAGATCTCCAGGAGAATACCAAATGGGCACCTCAAATTTAACATGTCCAAACTGAACCCTCAGGGTCCCCCGCCACACATCCCTCTTTGTTCCTCATCCCATTAACAGCAACATAATTCACCCAGCCAAAAACACTAGGCTCATCCTTGATTCTTTCTGCTCACACCCCATACCCAACCCAGAAGGCACGACCTTCAAAATATATCCTGAGCTTGACCAGTTCACATCATTCTATAATCCCCACCCTAATCCAAGTCGTGCCCGTATCTCCTGCTTGGACCCCTTCAGGTTACACTGATTCTACTCTTGCCCCCAAAGTCTATTCTCCACTCAGGACCCAGAGAAATAATTGTAAAGCACAAAGATGATTACTGTTCTGCTCAAACTCTCCAGTGTTGTCCAATCACACTCTCCTTATCATGGCCTACAAGATCTGGCTCCTACCTGCCACTGATCTCACTTCATATCACTTTCCCCATACCTACGTCCCAGCTCAAGGCCAGCCAAACTGGCTGCCCTCCTGTCCCTCTATCACGCCAAGCTCAGCTTACATCAAAGGCTTTTCTTTCTGCTTGCTGCTCCCTCTGCCTACACACTTCCCCCAAGATTCCTTCACTCCATTCAGATCTCTGCACAGAATTTCTCCCCCTCTCTCCCCCATGCACAGAAGTCTTCTCAGGTCACTCTTTCAAAAACAGTCCCTCCAGCCACTCATTTTGGGGTTTTTCCCCCCCATGGCACTTATTACTACCTGAAATTATTATTTAGTGATTTACTTTGTTCATAAAATAATTTTTAGTGAACACCCATCATGTTTGCATGCGAGGTGCTCTTCTAAGGGCTGGGGATATCCAGTGAACAAGATAAGCAAAGATCTTTGCCCTCTTGGAGCTCACATTATTTGCCACCCTACTTGAGTCTAAGTTCCAGAAACCTGGACACAGTCTGCCTTTAGACCCCTGAATCTCCAATGCCCAGAGCAGTGCCTTGGCACATAGTAGGTATTAATACATATTTGCTGAATGGGTAGTGGCCCACCCACCTGAGACCATCTGCTTCCCTGAGGAACCCCACCATGGAGCTCTTCTTGCCCACCAGATGGGACTCTGGTTGTAGGACCCAGAATGTCCACTGTGTCCCTTTAGACACAGCAATCTGGCCAGCCTCCCATCCTGAGTTGGGTCTCTAACCCTGGGCCTGCCTGTCCTAACTGCCTGTCCTTCCTGCACCAACCCGCAGCACTCTGCCAGCTCCCCACCTGGCCATGCCACTGAGACTTGTCTCACTAGGTCATACCAGCTCCTGGTCCACATGGTGGCAGCTGACCAGCCAGTCAGCAAACAAACCGGCTTTTCTCAACAAAGAGTGGTGGGGATCCAGACACATGGGTCCTACTGCCTCCTTGGCTCATGGTGGTCCTTCCCCTCAAAGAGCTCACACGAGACCTTCAACATCAACTAGCCGGTGCTCCCCGGAGCGTCCTCGGCTCAGCCCCAATGCACCGCTGCAAAGAACAGACATTTGCCTCCTTCCACTGTCACAGAAGCAAGACACTTACCTGCTGTGATGAGTAATTCAGTTTCTTTTGGAAAAATGAGGAACATTTGTTAACTGAAATTATCTGATCTCAAATAAAAATGAAGGTAATTGGGAAATGCAGTTCAGTCTTTCAAGAAAAGGGCAGCTGTAGCAGTGGTGGGAAAGGGGAGAAAAGGAAAATACAAAGGTCTTGAAGGACCACTCTGGAAGACTCAGAAAATAGGTGTTTAAGATCGGTGTTTCCAAAATACCTGTGCACATTTTAATTTGTTAGCTTAGAACTACCCAGCTCTACATCTCAAAGCTAAATAGGGTTACTTTCTATTTGTCCAGCACTTTATTCTGTATGAAGCATTCTCAGATATAGGATCTTTTAGCAAGACAGGTTTCATTTCCTGTCCAGGGCCCAGAGAGGTCAAACAATTCACCTGCGATCCCACAGTAGAAGTGGCAGAACCACATAGGTATCAGAACCCAGATATGCCTCGGCCCAGCCCAGTGTTCTTCCTCCTAGTACAGTAAGGACGGTGTGGTCTCTGAAAATCACATTCTACAGTCCACCAAAAATATTTCCTTTCGTTACAGCAGAAGAAACAAAACAGAGGTGCCTGGGTGGCTCAGTCGATCAAACATCCAATTCTTGATTTCTGCTCAGGTCACGATTTCAGGGTCAGGGGATGGAGCCCCATGTCAGGCTCCACACTAGGCGTGGAGTCTGCTTAGGATTTGCTCTCCCTCTCCTCCTCCCCTGTTCCTGCACATGCTCGTGCTCTCTTTCCTTCAAAAAAGAAAAGAAGGATGGAAGGATGGATGGATGGATGGATGGAAGGAGGGATGGCTGGAAGGATGGAAGGATGGAAGGATGGATGGAAGGAAGGAAGGAAGGAAGGATGGATGGATGGAAGGAAGGAAGGAAGGAAGGAAGGAAGGAAGGAAGGAAGGAAGGAAGGAAGGATGGAAGGAAGGAAGGAAGGAAGGAAGGAAGGAAGGAAGGAAGGAAGGAAGGAAGGAAGGAAGGAAAAAAGGGGGAGAAAAAAGAAACAGAAACGGAAACAAAACAAAACACGTATTTACCAGTGGTTTAAGGTGGTGGGATGCATTGGTCCTGAGCTCTGGGCAGAGAAAAGGTTTCACAAAGTCTTCCAACAAATGCCAGCCCCTGCAATGACAAAGATACAAAACATGTGGTGTGAATCAGGCACTCTGTGGCCTCTCCCCAAGGAGGCCAGCCAAAACACCAATCGGCAGGCAGCCTGTTTAGGCTTACGCCCCCATCCTCCTCTTCCAGCCTCCACTCTCTTCTCTGACTTCCCCAACTGGAACAAGAATCTTTAGTTCACCAGCTGAAATGGTCCCCATTAGAATCAGTGGACCTTGGACAGAAAGAAGCTTTAGAGATCATCTATAACAGGGCTCACAAACTGAAAGCTCAGTGGGTTACATCTAGCTTATAGCAGTATTACAATCGATCTGTAAGATAGGTTTAGAAAATTTGAGCCAAAACTTAAAAATCACAGAGGTCACATAAAAACCCAGACTTCTAAGTTCTCTTAAAACAACAACAACAGGGGCGCCTGGGTGGCTCAGATGGTTAAGCATCTGCCTTCAGCTCAGGTCATGATCCCAGGGGCCTGAGATAGAGCCCAGCATCAGGCTCCCTGCTCAGTGCAGAGCCTGCTTCTCCCTCTCCCGCTGCCATTCCCTCCGCTTGTGCTCTCTGGCTCTATCTCTCTGTCAAATAAATAAATAAAATCTTTAAAAAAAAACCCAAAACAACAACAACAACAAAAAATCAGTCAACATGGCCTACACATGTCTAAAAACGATCAGCTGTGCTAAGTAGCAGCTGCCCTTCAAGGCAGGCTTGGCTACTCCAAAATGCTACACTCCCTACCGTTACCTGTCTCACCGCAGAGAGAGCTGTGGTTATCACTGCCCTTGTATTATTGGGTTTTTTGGTCTTATGTGTGTGTGTGTGAGAGAGAGAGAGAGAGATACAGAAATAATTCCCTCTACTTAACGAAAGTGGGAATGTAAAAGGAAAAGGGGCAGAGTTCCAAGAGGAAAAAAAAATGGTACAGCACATCAGCAACTTAAGTTAGTACCCCACTCTGGAAGGCATGTGAAATCCCTGAACAAGTACAACACTTCCATATTATAAAAGTATAAGCAGGAAACTGACTTGCCTACTCCCACAGTTAGAAGCAGAGCTAATTCTAGAACCTAGGTCTCTTGACTGCCAATCTAGGCACTCTTCCACTATGTCCCACCGTATGGTAGTCTTATATTGTAAAACAAAAAATATTTTATATACACAGGTGTGCATGTATGGGTCTTTCAAAGCTAATACTAAAGTCAAGGAGATAGAGTTGAAGTATCCAACCCGCTCCACTGAAAGGCTTGCCATACTCTTCTATTCTTTGACAAATGAAGGTAAATTCCATTAGGTTCCCTAAGGCTTCACTTCCTAATGTGACAGTCTCAAGAATGTGGATCCTTGGGCTCCTGGGTGGCTCAGTCGGTTAAGCATCTGCCTTCAGCTCGGGTTGTGATCCCAGAGTCCTGGGATCAAGCCCTGTGCCGTGGGGCTCCCTGCTCAGCAGGGAGCCTGCTTCTCCCTCTTCCTTTACCTCCAACTTGGGCTTGCTCTCTTTCTCTCTAGCGCTCTCTCTCTCCCTCAAAAAAAACAAATAAAATCTTAAAAAAAAAAAAAAGTTGCTCCTTTAAGAACAAAAATGTCTCATAAATACCACGCATCTATTACTACAAAAGTGGTCAGTTAATGTCCCAAACTGTCTGAAATACTCTTTATGCTAGAAAAATGTCCTTTGATATGCATTTTGAATACAAGGCTACAAATAAGCTTATATAGAGGTACTAGACTATAATAAACAATGTTCAACTAGAAGATCTTGGTAGGAGTTATTTATATCATCCCCTCAAAAAATGTACTGATTCATTGATCATTCAACAGGTACTCACTGAACCCAATTACACACCAGGCAGTGTGCAAGGTGATGGAAACAAAAAGATGAACCAGATCCAGTCCCTGCCCTTAAGCTGCTCTGTCAAGGTAAAAGATCTGATACTCAAAAACAGTTCTAACACAAATGGGGAAACCTAAAGATCTGGGAAGGCACCGGTGTTCTAGGAGCATGGGCTGGGGCTCCTGGTGCAGCTGAGGGGAATAGACACTTCCCAGCATGGACAGATGCCGAGGAAATCCTAAAGCAGGGAGGGGAGTGGAGCAGGCAGGGGGAGAAAAGAGGAGAGGGTGGGAATTATAGGCCATGGGGCAACACGGGCAAAAGCAAGGAGTGAACAGCCCCTCCAATTTGGTCTCATCCACATTTCGTGTTACCTTGTCAGTCGTAAAAGCCCCTGCCACCTGGGGGCACCTGGGTGGCTCAGTTGGTTGAGTGTCTGACTCTTGGTTTCAGCTAAGGTCATGATCTCAGGATTGTGAGATGGAGCCCCACGTCAGGCTCCATGCTCAGTGGGGAGTCTGCCTGAGGTTCTCACTCTCCTTCCTCCCTGCCCAGGCCCCCCACCCCGCTCACGCTCTTTCTAAAATAAATAATCTTAAAAAAAAAAAAAAAAAAAGCCACTGCCACCTGACCCAACATCTGCTGAGAGGTCATGTACACTTGTGGACATTTATCTCGCCAAGTGCCCATATCAAGAGTGCCACCATTTATCAGCACTGATTCCTGGCAATGCCCACCTAGGACTCCCTCAGGGCAACCAATGCTGTCCCAGAGTCTGCCAGGCCCAAGAAACATGGTGGTAGAAATACTGACCCTTCTAGTATTTTTAGTACTTCTGTCATGTCCCTGAGAAGACAGCTGATAGTTTTTTGTCCTGTGCCAGTCATGAGCCCATCCTGTATCTACCTCAGGGCCTGGATTTCTATGGCCAGAATCTACTATGCAGTCAAGCCTTAAGCAGGAAGTTTTGTAAGAAAATGTCCCAGAATATCTGCCCATCAAAATCCCCAGGTGGAGTTCTCTCAGTCTCATGGATGGGATAGGGATGAGCCGCCAGCCCCAATCTAGGCTGAAGCAAAGCCAGGGGGCAGCACCCCAAAAGAGACACTTTGGAAAGGAACATAAAGAGGAGTGAAGACCAAATATGTGTGCATGGTTAGGGTTGCTCAGGGTTCAAGACCAAGATGAGCAAACAAAGAGGCAAAATTCATCTCAAGAGTGGGAAGAACTTCCCTGGATCTGTCACTGGTGGGCAGGTTCCCAAATCTGGCTGACAATTAGAATCACTAAGAAAAAAAAAATTCCTGGGCCCCCGACTCATTAAATCAGAATCTCTGATTTGGAGGCCCAGGCATTGTTCAGGTGATCCTGATGCCCAGAGTCCTACCCATTTGGAAAAAAGTATCTTTCTTTCTTTTTTTTTTTTTTAAAGATTTTATTTATTTATTCATGAGAGACAGAGAGAGAGAGAAGCAGAGGGAGAGGCAGGCTCCCAAGGAGCAGGGAGCCCGATGTGGGACTCGATCCCAGGACCCTGGGATCATGACCTGAGCCGAAGGCAGACGCTTAACCATCTGAGCCACCCAGGCGCCCCTGGAAAAAAGTATCTTTCACTCAGAGGCTTCAGGAGCTCCAGAAAATCTCCTCAAGGTCATTAATTCAGCATCCTCCAGGCAGGATGCAAGGATCCAGGCTTCGGGGCGTTGCACATTCTTAGTGTGTTTGGCCACTCCCTACATCACATTAAGAGAACCATCACTTAACTCGTTTTATTCTAAATACGTAAACATAGAATGCCTGCATACGGTGACCCGGAGCCACTGCTTCCAGATTCCAGTCTCAGCAGATCGGAGCCCTCATACCTATGCAGGCTCACCCTGTAGGGCAAAGGGTCTGGGAGCATCCAGTCACCAAGGTGGCCTCCAAGGAACAGTTCCAAGGCACAAAGTACTCTGCCTCAAGTCCTTACTGCCCACCAAAGAGAAGACACTGAAGATCAACGCAATGCCTAGAAACCTGCCACGCCAGCTGAGCACTTCTCCTTCCAGATTTCCACTTTGTGGTTAACTGATGGCCTGAGCAATCTCAAGCCAAGAATGGCAAAGTAAATGCTGTGCGCCACGAAGATGACAGACGGGAGTAAGTTGGTTCCGTGAATGGGCCAACCTAAAAAGATCTCTCTCCTGACATCACCAGATGCTACCAGGTGACCTTCAGACAGCCCAGCACCAGAGAAACCCGCAGCTGACCAACGTCAGCCTTCCTGATCGCAAGGCCCAGCAGCATTCCATAGTATCCTTCACCAGGAGGATACTCTTACGCATCCCCGCCAGCCTAAGGGTCCTCCACTTGAGCCATAATGCAAATTTGGAAGAGTGTAGGTGGGACAGGAAGTCTAGGAAAAGCTTAAGATACTAATCTGCCCCTTCTGGGGGTCATCAATTTTTAGGCAATCCATTGTTTCCTGCAGTACCATTATGCCTTTGCCTAAAACAAGACATTTCTTTGACTTATCCCTCCAAAAGAAATCGCCAAACGCCAAACACCTGGAACCATTACCTCTCTCATTTACCTCCTCCTCTCTACCCTACCCCAAGAATATAGAACAATGCTAGCTAGGTGTTGTGGAAGTCACATTAGCCACCTTCATTCCTACCAATCTAGACCATCCAAATAGGTCTAGTCCAATGGGAGCCTCTAGGGTTACAGGTCCTCAGAGCACTATGTACCTCTCCATAGCACAAGCACTTACTCATGCTTACCTCCTTTGTTGTTTACCTGGTAAGGAGTCTTTTGCTTGTTTGCCCAGCTAATCACTGTATGCCAATATAATGCCTTCAAACCCTCCAGGTTCCCTCAAGATATACCTCAAATTTCATATCCCCCAGCTGAAGGATGATCAAGCTAACCCATCCCCTAACTACTTAGGTCTGCCACTAGACTCTGAAATCTAGGCCCCCACTAATTAGCCCACTAATTTAGTGGACTCAGAAGAACTGCTCAGAAAGCTAGTCTAAAATTGGAGAAAATGCCCAACTGGCCTTGAGGCTGACCAACTTGGGAAGGAATCAAATAAAAATAATTATCTTTATTTCTTTTGTGCAGTATATATTTTATTTAAGATGATTTTCTAATATATGCAAAATGAACTTTTTTGGCCCAGAAAGTACTTCCCTATATCCCAGAACAAATCCCACTGGGACCATGCCCAAATACTCCATGCCAAGGTAGCTCAAACAGGAATCACCTCTGGTCCCTTGACCAGTTGTCCTCCCTCTACACCCATTGGCAGAGGAAAGTGGGTTTGGAGGAACTTTTTAAAGCCCTCCCACCTACTTCAGATTCAGTAGGAAGCAGAATGAAGGTCTCCAAGTTCTGTGAACGACACAAAGCTCATAAAATAGAATAAAATTAGTTGAAAAATAGCAAAATAATTTTTAGCTCCCCTTATAAAAAAAAAAAAAAGCACGCCTACTTTAAATGAATCATTTAAGTATGAGTGACTTCATACTTTCTTCCACTGGGATATAGTTTTCTTCCTCACAAAGATTCCCTCCCAGGCCCCCCTCCACTCCTGAGACAGGGTACCTCCACAAAATACCTGTCCTGATTTGCGCCCCCCCCCCCCCCCGAGAAAATCTTGACAAAGCCCAGAGTACTCCCCCTGCAAAAGGCCAGAGGCTCCTTCCCTCTACGGTCTTTGCATTTGCTGTTCTCTCTGCCTGTGAAGCTCTTTCCCTGTGTCTTGCCATGGCTGGGGTATTCTCACCATGGGGAACTCAGATCCAATATCACCTCTTGACTCAGGCCAGCCCTGCCTAATCTTAGTCCCACCAGCAAAAGCTACTTTCTCAATAGGACTATCACAACCTGTAATAACCTTAACTTATCCATGCTTCCCTCCAGGCGGCAGGAATCTTGCCTGACTTGTTCATTGCTGCAAACCCAGCACCACAATAGTTCCTGGCACAAAGCAAGTGCTCAATAAGTGGGTGAACAAGGAGGTGGAGACAGGCCACTGGAAACAGGGCTGAGAGCCCTCCAAACATGTCCTATGGCATGACTTCATCATGGCATGGCTTCTGGAATGGTCTCCTGGTTTCTTACCTTGATTCTCCTTAGTCTCGTTGATACTTAGATAGTGATTCTACCACTGCATATCCCACTCCCTACCCCAACTGTTCAGACTTGGGCATTCCCCCTGGAGACTCAATTCCCAAGTTTGGCTTCTCCTACTCTGCTTCCATTCAGCCATTCCGAGCTTGCAAAATACAGACATCCACAGGGGTAGTTGACCTGCAGGACTCTGACCCAAGCCCACTCTTCCAGCTGTATCACCAATACCCCAGTTCCCCATTTCCACCCCATCACCACTAATCAGCTCACAGCTCAGCTGTGTGCAACTACCACTCCTAAAGTTGAAACCTCTGCTCAGGTCTCTCCTGCTGCCTCAGTACCTGCTAGCTTCCTCTCGCCTCTCAAAGCCCCCAGAGCTTTCGGCCTGGTACCCTGTCCCTCTACCCCACAGTCTTTCTTTTGTTTCCCTCAGTGGTCTGTTCTTGATGGTTAATTCTTTCTTTTGTTTCCCTCAGTGGTCTGTTCTTGATGGTTAGGGTCCAATCTAACTCATCTCTGTTGGCCCTGAGCCTGGTACACAATAGGTACCCAGTAAAAGCATACTTCTTTTTTTTTTTTTAAAGATTTTATTTATTTATTTGACAGAGACAGAGATGGTGAGAGCAGGAGCACAAGCAGGGGGAGTGGGAGAGCGAGAAGCAGGCTTCCTGCCGAGCAGGGAGCCCGATGTGGGACTCGATCCCAGGACCCTGGGATCACGACCTGAGCCGAAGGCAGACGCTTAATGACTGAGCCACCCAGGCGCCCCCCAGTAAAAGCATACTTAAGTGAATTATCTTATTTTCTTTTTGACAGTTTTCATTTCCACAGGGACTCCATGAAGAACCTTAACACTCAGCACAAGTAATAGAAGACATTCTGTTGTTAGCATGCTTATTAAAACCAAGTAGTTTTATCATCATATTATAAAAACAAACAGCTGAATGGTGAGAGGCAGAAAGCTATGAAACTAGGAGCACTGGTTCTGGGTTCGAGTCCAGTCTTGGCCACTCACAGTATACTAATGGGTACATCACTTTCCCTCTCTGGCTCCACTTCTCATTCTCTGTAAAATGAAAGGGCTGGTCAGACACAGAAGACCAGGACATAGAGTACCAGAATTCCATTTGTATGAAATATCCTGAAGAGGGGCGCCTGGGTGGCTCAGTTGGTTAAGCGACTGCCTTCGGCTCAGGTCATGATCCCGGAGTCCCAGGATCAAGTCCCGCATCGGACTCCCTGCTCGGCGGGGAGTCTGCTTCTCCCTCTGACCCTCCCCCTTCTCATGCTCTCTCTCTCTCTCTCATTCTCTCTCAAATAAATAAATAAATAAAAATCTTTAAAAAAAAAAAGAAATATCCTGAAGAGACAATCCAAGGAGGCAGAAAGTAGATGCATGGTTGCCAGGGACTAAGGGGAGGGAGGGACGGAGCGAATAATGGTAATAGATACAGGTTTCTTAGGGACTGATGAAAATGTTCTGGATTAGATAGTGTTAACAGTTGCACAACATTGTGAATATGCTAAAAAACACCGAATTAAATACTTTAAAAGGGTTAAAGTAGTGAATTGTTACACAAATTTTAAAGAAAGAAAGGGCGAGACTAGAACAGAGGTTGAAAACTGGAGGCTCAGCAAGGCTACACCAGGCCTACGGCATGTACTTTAGACCTAAACAGTTTTTTTTTTGTTTTTTTTTTAAAGATTTTATTTATTTATTTGAGAGAGAGAATGAGAGACAGAGAGCATGAGAGGGAGGAGGGTCAGAGGAAGAAGCAGACTCCCTGCCGAGCAGGGAGCCCGATGCGGGACTCGATCCAGGGACTCCAGGATCATGACCTGAGCCGAAGGCAGTCGCTTAACCGACTGAGCCACCCAGGCGCCCCTAAACAGAGTTTTTGATGTTATCTGCAGAATCGAAAAGCCAGCCTTTGTCTGTACAGGTGGTTACACAAATCTGCACTTGATAAAATTGCACAGAACATACACATGCATGCGCACACTGAGTGCATATATAAACTGAACTAGGGAAATCGGCGTAAGGACTGTAGATTGCAACAGTATCCATCTCCTGGTTTTGATACTGAACTATACTTACGTAAGGTGTTACCAATGGCGAAGCTGGGAGAAGGACACACAGGAACCCCTGGACTTTTTTTTTTTTAAACTTCCTGTGAATCTATACCTACAGTTGACCCTTGAATAACACAGAGGTTAGGGGCACCAACCCCTGCTCAGTTAAAAATCCATGTATAACTTTTGACTCCCCCAAAACTTAACCTCTTGTTGACCAGGTCTTAGCGATAACATAACCAATTAGCACATATTTTATGTTATATGTATTATATACTCTTACAATAAAGCTAGAGAAAAGAAAATGTTAAGAAAATCATTAAGGAATTAAAAATACATTTATAGTACTGTAAAGAATCTGGGTTAAGTGAACCCATGTAGTTCAAATCTGTGTTGTTCAAGATTCAACTGTATTTCTTTTTCTTTTTTTTAAGATTTTATTTCTTTGTCAGAGAGAGAGAGAGAGCGCGAGCACAAGCAGGGGGAGTGGCAGGCAGAGGCAGAAGCAGACTCCCCGCTGAGCAGGGAGCCCGATGTGGGGCTGGATCCCAGGACCCTGGGATCATGACCTGAGCCGAAGGCACACGCTTAACTGACCGAGCCACCGAGGCGCCCCTCAACTGTATTTCTAAATTAAAAAAAAAAAAAAAAAAAAGGCCAAGCTATTACCTTTTAAATATTCTAGATGTGTGGCTTCTCCTTAAAATAACAAGATCTGGTAACGGTGGGCCTCAAAGACAGCAATTGGATGGAGCTGGGTAGTAGCTACGCCCCCTTAAAGGCGCACGGCTCTCAGATCCGTCTCCCTAAACACCAAGTAAGTGTCACTGCCATTTATCACAATGCTTACAATGCTTGTTTCCTTACAGAAATATTTGTCTCTCAACAGTAAGAAAATGACAGACCAACAGGGTCCTATATTTCCAGAAAAAAGGGAGACCACAATCTTTGTGGAAGTGAAGAACTCCTAAGATTGGAGTTGGAATCTCTGGCCCTTCACCACCTGTCACCTGGCGGACCTCTGAGGCATTTGAGGTTTGGACCCCAGGACTATAACTCTTTAGGACCAGATTTCTTCCACTAAGACAGCAAATAAATTTTAAAACCAAACCACTGGAAAAAAACACAGCTTAAGTATACACAGTATCCCATTCTCCCCTAAATATTTTTATTCTTTTCATCTTACCTTTCCTGAGAACAGAGGATCCTGCTTTCAGCCACCGAGAAGGAAGGTCCCACCCCTTATGCATGATCACATCCAGATAAATAAGCAGTCCTTTTTTTTCCCATTGAAACTGAAGTTCTATTTAGTAAGGGAGGAAAAGGGCCCTCAGGGCATACATTCCCCCACCTTTCCCATCACACCACCACCCCACCCCCAGAGAACGTGCTTGGAATGCAAGTGTCCCTGAAAGGGGGCGGGGCAAAACCACAGAACCGAGGGAAATGGCCCAGTGAATGCTTTTAGTGCAGCTGTTTCCAGTCAGGTTACACAAAAGAATCACCTGGGACCCTAGACTGAGGACTTATAATACCCCCCTCCTTCAGGTGACATTCATGCAGACTACCCAGCATTGATTCATCCTATGGCCTTTGTAAACCATTAATTTAGAAACCCCTGGCTACCCTGAGCAGCAGGGCAGGACACACTTCTCCAGTCCAGAGATGCTAGAGCTATGCTGTCCTGTACGTAGTCACTGGCCACACAGGGCCACTGAGCT
The DNA here is from genome assembly GCF_029215605.1 of Mirounga angustirostris. Classification (NCBI taxonomy): domain Eukaryota; kingdom Metazoa; phylum Chordata; class Mammalia; order Carnivora; family Phocidae; genus Mirounga; species Mirounga angustirostris. The sequence continues at coordinate 122,980,475 of NW_026991714.1, forward strand.
CTTGAAATGTGGCTAGTGGGACTAGAGATGTTCTGGGAAGGTGACATACACATTGGATTTTGAAGACTTGGTATGGAAATAAGGAATGTAAAATATCTCATTGACATTTTTTATACTGATTAAATACTGAAATATTTTAGATATACTAGGTTAAAGAAAATCTGTAGTTAAAATTAATTTCACTTGCTTCTTTTTACATTTTCAATGTGGCTTCTAGAAAATCTTAACATGTATGGCTCATATCATCCTTCTCTTTCACAGCCATGCTCGAGGAGACGCTCAACATTCATTCCAGCATGGGGATCCCAGCCATAATGGAAAAAAAAATTAGGACTTTGGTCAAGCCTGGTCTCCACCTACCAACTCAACTCCACGATCCTAAGCAAGTTACAAATCTGACACTGTTTCCTCCCCTGTACCCAGCACCATAACATCCAGCACACTGGGCTGAGTGTAAATAAAAAAGGCCTGGCATCTTCCAACAGCTGGTACTCAACACCTGCACCCTCCCTTCTCCGACTTCCTTAGGGCCCTAAAATCTGAACCCAGGATCTCCTGGCATCAAATTTACCAAGCAAAATGCCCACTTCTACACAATGGCTGCAGATGGCACAGTGGTTCTCCACACAGAGGGTACAAAGGAATCACCCGGAAGGCCCCCATCCCCCAGAGACCCCGACTCTATCCCCCTGGTATATGCATTACTTACAAGAACCGTGGAACATTCTAGGAGTCCCTCTGAGAAACACATGGCTGAGAACTGTGACCAACATCATCAGAGCCACATCAAGATTTCCCTGGCCAGAGTTGGGCCAGCCTGAACGAGGCAGCTGTGGCCCATGGACAGGCCAGGAACTGAGCAGGGCCTTTCCCCTGCAGAGTGCTGCGATCCTAACAGCTTTTAAAGCTAGGTAGGAAATGACCGTCTGCCCTGGACATTGTTCCAAACACCAGAAGGCCACTGACACTTCCTGCCCTCACATAAGGCCCCTTAAGAGGATCAAAAAATATAGATAGGTAATTTCAAGGTGCCCAACAGCTTGGCAGTTGGGCTAAAACAAAAACAACAACTGCGCCGCTGAGCACTCCCACCAGCAACATGAGAGGAACCAGGCAGGTCCTCTTTCTGCCCTTGCCTGGTTCCCAAAAGCACCAACGCTCGCCTGAACTTCCTCAATATCAGGCCAATGCTTGGGGCTCTTCTCCAGAAGCGTTTCTCCTGCTCTCCTCGGAGCCCAGAAAGGGGCCAGCACTTGATGCACAGACCTGCATGGTCCAACAGCCTATTTCCTCCAGGGCCTGCAGGAAGTCCTCTTACTGGATGTGCATGCGGAATGGGCAGAGCGCACACATCAACTGAACCCCTACAGGCATGCTGGCAGAAGAAAGAACTCTCTTTACCCAAACCAGGCACTGGTCCTTCCCTTGCTTTAAAAACCCTGTGTGCTAAGCCATCTCCATCTCAAACCAGTACAAGAGAGCAATTTCTTGGAGAACAAACATTTAAATAATCTTCTCCAATAAAAGTTCCGTCAGTATAACACAACCAAGAAACTCAACCTTGTCCTTTTTCGTAGGGCAAACTTCCTCTCTGTGGAAAAAATACAATCTGAATGAATCGCTGCATCCCTCCCCACTACGTCCAAACTGCCTTGTATTTTTTTTTTTTTTTTTTTTTTGGAAACAGGGTCCAAAGTGATTAAGCACTGAATCTGAGAACTCGGACATATTTCTTTATTTTTAGTGCAGGAAAATGATGTAGGAGTTTGTTCAGAGGAGAGAGGAACACAACCTGCACGCTGACTCTGGCACGCCAAACCCCACCACAGGCCACTTCCCCCAGGTCACCCCCACTCTAGAGTCTGCTTCTCACACTCTTCTGCCCCCCAGTCAGCCTCTGTCTCCCAGACAGAACACACGAGAAACGTCAATATAACCTGGTCTCCTAGTAGCCCAGTCTCCACTTGGTGGCCACGTAAGCAAACAATCCAGTCTAAACATAACAAAAGTTCAAAATGTTATTGCATTTCTTATTGAACACCAACAGGAGAGAAAGAAAGTCTTAATGCACCAGGAACGATCTTTAAAACTCTTCCCCCTTCTCTACCACTTGTATCCCTCAGACAGACAGCAACTATTCTTCCAAGTTGACTCCTCTCCTCCTCCCCACTCTTGCCAATCCCATAAACACTTCTCCCTCCCTCTCTTTACCCTTCTCCTGCATGCCTTCTTCTGTCACACAAGCATTGGGCCTTCTCAGATACAAATACAGCTCCTCTTTACACTTACACTTTTACACACACACACACACACACACACACCACCCCCAGTTCCTGGTCTTCCAACTCTGCTTCTATCTGTTGTCCCAACTCTAGATGAAAACGGGCCAGCAACGGAGGTAACCAAGATAAAATTCTCCTAAGAAGGTAGGATAACCGGGCAAACTGTTCAGCAAAGAGAAGAGAAAGCCCATGGATATTCACAGGGCCTGTGGCAAGGCGCAGGGCAAGCTCAACAGTGTGAATGCCCCGTGGTGCTTTGTCACCACCCAGATCAGCCAGCCCAGCTTCAGAAAAGATGCTCTTTCTATCCAGCTCAGACCTCTGCTGGATCGAGAGCACCAGCACAGCCATTCACAAACCAAGCTTGGCTTCCCAGAGCTTCCGGGAACACATCGGTGGGGTATATCCACCATTACATGAATGGGGATAAAGTAGTATATGGAGAGCGGGAGCTCCCAGATCTCTGTCAACAGCAGAAATTCATCCCGGCGCATGGAGAAGTTACCCGGATCTGAATGTGTGAAGCCTGTGGGCCTAGCACCATAAAGGTCTCCTGAGATGGCTCTGCTCATGCAGATGGTGTGGCTCCTTCATTCACCACACAGTGAGGCAGTGAGAAAGAGGGAGAAACTATGATGAGAATGACCCAGCCTCGGGGCACCCGGCTGACTCAGTTAAGCGTGTGTCTTTGGCTCAGGTCATGACCTCGGGGTCCTGGGATCGAGCCCCATGGCAGGCTCCCTGCTTGGCGAGGAGTCTGCTTCTCCCTCCCCGTGCTCTAGTGCTCTCGCTTGCTCTCTCTCTCCCTCCCTTTCTCCCTCCCTCCCTCTCAAATTAAAAAAAGAAGAATAACCCAGTCTCTACTTTCAAGGAAGCAAGTAGAGGGGATGAGGGCCACATAAGGTAAAAACTGATGCAGAGCTGTGTCCAATGGACACAGGGACAGCCATACGGCACAACTGAAAGACTGCTAACCTAAGTTCTGGCTCTGCCATGGATTAGCTGTGTGGTCTTGGACAAGTTCCTATACCTCTCTGAGCCTATTTCCATTCCTGCAAAATGAGAAGGCTGGCCACAGGTGATCAGAGTTCCCTTCCAGAACTAACATTCCAGGTATCTATGATTTGAGGGAAACCTGCTGTGGGGGGTCATGAACAAACAGGTGGGGAACAGAAAGGCAGACAGGCAGACAAGTACAGAGTACAAACTATTCCAAAATCTCATTAGGATCACCGATTGCCACTCTATGAAAATACTCTCTGTATCTTCTAAAGCTGCAGTCGTCAAGCATGGTCAGCAGCCACAGATCAGTCTCTGGGTTCATTAATCTTAACAGAACGATGTGCACACTGCTTGGTACCAGCCATTTGCTTAAGGGCACTGCCTTCCTCCCACAGTGGTAAGACCTTCCTTATCCTAATGAAGGCCAGAGTTCATCTGCTCTGGTTTGCAGATGAGCAGACTGGCTCAGAAGAGTCTGAATGACTCCCCAAGCCACACAGCTTGGAGGGGCAAAACCAGGAGAGAAGCCCAGATTGTCCGACTCCCCACCCACCATTAAATGCCAATTAGATAACTGTGTGGGATCCCCGCAAAGCTGGGACACTTAGAAACCCCACGCAGATGCACCTAACTGGTCCAAGAGGATGGGGGAAGATTCTGCAAAGGGGAGCCAAGAGCAGCCTTTCCTTCCTCCACCACCATGACAGCAGGTTGATCACCAGCTGTGGGGGAGTGGTATCCACCTGCTATCTTATTACACAGACACATTTCCATCTGTAAGCAATGCAGGATGTGGTTTGTACTTTAGAACTGAGGTACTCTAGCTCCTGGGGTCCAACTGATAGCATATGCAAAGGCCTTACCACTTTCTAAACATGTGTCCACAGGCAAGCCATTTAACATCGCAATGCCTCGGTTTCCTTGTCTGTAGAACAGGAAAACAAGAGTACCTACCTAAACCTCATCGGGTTAGGAGGAGGATTAAAAGAGGTAATACCTGTTTAAGTGCTCACAATGCAATGTTAGTTATTATTACTATAATTTTTCTAGGGAGGAGTCCAAACTTTTTATCAGGTTCTCAAAGGGGTCCATGACCCAACAAAAATTAAGAATCCCTGTTCCACACGCTCTCCTTGGAATGGAGCCGAGGTCATCCTGTGAGCAGAGAAGTTACCTCCCCTAGCTTCCTCACCTTTCCAGAAGAAAGGGATTTGAGGCTTTCTCTGCCCCCCCCCCAAACTCCCAGAGGGAATTAAACAGCACTGGAGGCAGGGAATCATCCTTTCTGTGGCTGGGGAATACCTTCATGCACCCCTTACAGCCCCACTCTCAAAGTGGGAAATTAGAAGGAGAGACCAAGTCCCAACTCCAGTCTCACACACTCAGGGATAAGCCCAGCCACGGACCCGAGCCTCCACTGTCAGGGTCTGGCCACCTTCCCTGAACCTCCTGCTGAGGACCCATGAACCCCGAGCCCACCCACGAGCAGGTGATGTGTTGGGATGTGAGGAAGATCCGAAGCTGAGGTCCTGGTCTAGAAAGAGCAGACTAAAGAAGAAAGAGATTAGAGAAAAGGTATGGAGGGTGTGAGGGATAAGCAATTTAAATTCTGGCTTTGTGGCTCTTTGGCCTCATGACCTTGGACAAATTACTCAACCTCTCGGAACCTGTTTCCCCCATCAATAAAATGGGGGCTGATGAGCAGTCTTTGCTTCTCAGAGGAGTTGTAAAGATCAAATGAGATCGACATCTAACACAGGATCTGGCGCTCAGTATGTGCTCAACTGATGCCAATTGTTATTACCACGATGATGATAATGACGAGGCAGAAAAAGGTTAGCATAGTCACGAAGCCTTACTGTATTATTAGTTTGGGGCTGTTTTGATGTTGTTGCATTAGAAATGAAACCAAGGCAGGTTTTATGGGAAAAGATACCAGTACTGGAGGGAATACAGGGTCTTGGGCCCAAAACACAGAAGAGCTCTAACTGCAGAACCCCAACCTTGGGTCCTCGGCTCGGGAAGTCCCACACCGGCAGCCAGAAAGATGGAGAACATAGATGAGTGCCTAACAGGGGGTCCAACATCACACCTTCCCCCCCAGCTGGAAGAGCATCAACTCCATAAAGTAACCCAGGCAATTCTTACAGGCAGTTAGTCTATCTTGGAGGGATCAACTATGGGGGATTACTACTTAATAAACACAATGTTGGGTTAGATGAAATCTTTCAAATCAGGGAAATTTAGAAGTAAGTATAAAAGTAAAAATAAAAGAGAGGCATCTTTGATGATAAAAAGACAGGACAATAGTTCCCATGGTAGCGCTGGCTCCCAACGTCCCTGGGTTCCAATCTGTTATCCGTCCTGCATTCTCCACCTTGTTACCTCATTGGCAGACTAGGAAAGAGTTTAAAAGCAACCATGCTTTCTCCCCACCCCCAAATAGTTTTCTCTAATATAGATTAATATATGTTCATCACAGGAAGCTGGGAAAACAGGAAGTCTCAAAGGAAACACAATAATCCAACTACCAATGTTAACATGTTGATTTATTGCTGCCAGTCTCTCTTTATGGCAAGTCATTTTTATTTAAAGATTATACCCAGTTTTCCTAAGATGGCAAGCATTTCTGAAGAATCCGTAAAAGCAGTAAGAATTGAGGAAAATTTAGACCTGGTTGATGAAAGGGGAGATAGGTGTGGGCACGCACACGTGCACACACACATGTGTGCTGGTCTTGCTTCTCAGAGGCCTCTTAAACTCACAATATAGGATTGATCACTATGGCCACCCCTGAACTAAGAAGTTTAAACTCCGAGGATCAAAAAAGAACTACACCCTCTAAAACAATGTTCTTTAAGTATCAAAAAGTCTAGCATTTCAAACAAGCATTTTTAAAAACACATTTTTAAAAACCCCAAACCTATGATGTGTTCTTTGGCATGAATCTGGGTCAGTTCCTAGTGGGGTTCCAGGATAGGATTTCAGAAGATACTGTAATTATTCCTCCTGTCACTGATACCATTCTATCAGACTCAAATAAATCAAAATTATAATGAAAAAGAAAAACAAAACTGAACCTCTCTGGCAACACACTTGGTGCTTAGAAAACATTAATTTTTACCAGCATCTTTTACAGCTGCCTCTTAAAATCATTTTTAATACTGCTTATGCAAGAGTAATGGGGGGAATAATTTGTTGACTAGTTTCAACAAACTGGACCTTCAAGTTTGCCCTCACCTGTTTAGTGGAGTCCCAGACAAGGACATCAGTCCAGTAGGAAAGAACTTCCCAATGAGATGAGCCATCCAACATTGAAAGGGACGGCCTCTCGAAAGAGTGGCCCGCTCACTGCTGGGAAGTAGGCAAGCAGAGCTGAACCAACCACGTGGTTTCCAAGGTCCCTGACACCTTTAAGATTCAGAGTCTTCATTTCTTACAGTGGAAGTCCCACCCTGTTGCCTTCCCTCATTCCTCATGAGTGAGAAAGACCGGAAGATCACTGCTGTAAGCCCAGCAAAGTCTCCTCCAGAACTCAGAAGGACCATAAATAGAGGCAAAGTAGAGGAGGTAGGAGTCATCCACGAGCCTGGAGAAAATAGATGAGGCCAGAGGAATGGCCTCTAGAATTAGACAAAGAATTCAGAGGTGTCTGTGGGTGGCTCTGGGAACAAAGTCAAACTCTTGATACTCAGAGTAGAGTCCACGTGCTCTACCGGGAGACTGGACTGCAGCAGCTTTTCTGGAAAAGGGAGCACTTTTAGGACTTCCCATAAATTCCTTAGGGTTCCCAGGATACAAGTGTCTCTACCACCATCTCACAAACTTTGGATATCACCAGTCAAATAGAGACAGAAGCTATCTCCTTGAGAGTGTCCAAGACCCCAAGTCTGGCAAACAATGGCCCGCCATAAATTAGGATGGTGGATTTTCTCTACACTCTTTTATGGAAAAGCAAAGGATAACAAAATGAGTTGATATTTGGTCCAAAAAAACAACATCCAGGAGACGCCCTAATTCAATTCAGATTCCAACAGGCTCTTGGTATTGGTTGGTCCATGGAGCTAGTAACAACACAAGGCTCAATTCAAACCAAGAGCTTAGAATTTTGGACAGACTTTAAAAGTCTTGTTGGCAAGATCACGAAAAGCCAAAAGATGTGTATGTCACTCCATGTAAGGATCCTTTGTCCCTCTCGGATAAGTCATGATACTCAGGACTTTTAGAGAGGACAGGATTTTTCTTCCTCCAGAGTCAAAAGGGGATAGTATACAGGGAGAGGGAAGAGCTAAATGCTCATCTTATGTGGTGAGGAGTCAACAGATAATGCCCCAAAGCAGCAACACATGCAAGTTAGTGAAAATGTGGAAGTACATACTAGAAGAATCTGTTAAGATTTTTAAGTGAATGGGGCGCCTGGGTGGCTCAGTCGTTAAGCATCTGCCTTCGGCTCAGGTCATGATCCCAGGGTCCTGGGATCGAGCCCTGCATCAGGCTGGGCTCCCTGCTTCGCGGGAGGCCTGCTTCTCCCTTTTCCACTCCCCCTGCTTGTGTTCCCTCTCTCACTGTCTCTCTCCCTGTCAAATAAATAAAATCTAAAAAAAAAAAAAAAAAAAAAGATTTTTAAGTGAATGCCATTTTAAGTGAATGGGGTGGAGGTGAGGAGACTGGAACCTGTGTGGTCCTGTAGAACTATTTGATTCTTGAAACTATACACATATGTAATTTTGATAAAAACTACAACTTTTAAAAGGAAGAAAGGGGGGGAGGGGCTAGGGTACCTTGGATGCATCTATTTCCCAACTTAAGTTTTTAAAAAAAACAATACTTTAGGGCTGGGGGGGAATACTTTAAATCAATGATATTATTTCTCCATATTTTCCAGAGTTATTATGTTTTAATAACTTTTTTCCTCCTCCAAAAAAGGGAGAAAAAGAGGAAAATAGTTATCCAGAGAGAACCATGGGATGGTTTGGAGGTAGTTTCTTCTGACATATGTGCATATGTATATCCATATATCAATAAAAACAGAATTTTCATTAACTCTTTGGATTCATCCAGTGATCATAAGGCTTTTATTTTGAGGGAGAAGGAATAGTTTCCAAAGTATTAAACTGGGCCTTAGCTTCTTAAACCATCAATAAAAATTTCTTTCTGTGAGGACAGGCAGGTCAGGTTGTCCTATTGTAACTACATGGTACAATGACAAAGAAAAAACAAACCCTTTTTTGATAGTGGTTGGGATTTCCCCAGAATTCCTAGACATAAAACTGCAATGGGGCGGAGGCCTTACGACAAATTGGTTTCACCTGATATTGTTGTTTTCTGTGTCTTGTTTCTTCCTGTGCAAGTCTCTTTGCCTCTCTCTCCCCGCCCACCTGTCACTAGCTGCCCTCCCCAGCTTCCTGTTTTATTCCCCGCCCCCCCACAGCTTCCCGTTTTATTCCCCTCTCACACCTGTACCTTCTTCCCGCCACCCTTACTTAACTGATGCACTAAGGAACTGAACTCATACTCTAATTACTTTTTGCATTGGCAGAACAGATCTGTCTTTAAGTTTAAAACAGGAAAACAAAGTGCTCCATTTATCCATTTTCTACAGACCATGTTGCAGACTTTTTTTTCCAAAACAAAGGCAGCTGTCAGCTCCAGGGCCTAGGGCCTGATGAGGAAACCCTCAGAAATAAGAAGAGCTCAGACCCCTGCCTGGAAAAGCCAGTGCAGGCATGAAAAAGGCTTTGTGTGGGCAAGGTGGTGGTTTCTCAGAGAGGCCAGGGAGGAGAACGAACGTCAAAGCCAACTCACACTGTACCTGCGGTGCCTGCAGGCAGAAGGGGCATGTACCCAGCCCAGCTTTACCTTGGGGGGTGGGAGTAGTAGCTCCAGAAGGAAACCTAAAACGGTCAGGGCATCCAGCTCAAGAACCACCTATTCCCCTCTCCATCCTTCTAAGAGGGACCTGCCTCTTTTTCTGATCTTCCAAAATGAGTCTTTTTTCCCGTAACAACACAAGGCTCAATTCAAACCAAGAGCTTAGAATTTTGTAAGAGCTTCTTTTAAAATCAGGTCACCCCCATCCTACACATACCAGATTTTTTTTTTATAACCTAGATGCTGGACATATCTTAAAAGAGCTTTTTGGGTTCTGATTACTCTTTGAAATGTAAGCTCTCTCGCCCGGCCCTAAGAGATCTGTGCATTTCATATGGCTGTCCTCTACAGCTCCGAGTGTCTGAGAAAAAATACTGACTGGGATAGAAACCCGGCACAACCCGAGGTCTGCAACGAGCGGTCTCCCTCATAGAGAACGGGGAGCTAGCTGTTCTGGTAATCCGGCCAGCAGTGAATCTACCTGCAGCCTTATCACCCAGCCCTTACTTCCCATTTTAGCCATAGGCTCCTCATGGGCTTCTGTCCCAGGAATACTGGTTCTTAATTACTGCTGCATTCTTCTCCATAACTATCCCTAAGCCATCTCCTTATGAAGATTCATGAAAACTCCTAGGAAAAAAAGAAAAATGAGAGCGCAGATAAAGCAATTCTGCTTTCCTTAAGAAAGTCAGGCACTAGTTTCCATTTCGAGAAAGAAACCAGTAAATTCCCATACAGTAAGTTTTCTACATAGGATTTAGGCCCCTGGGGGAAGGGGGTGGAGGGGTGAGTAGAAGGGATGCACCAGTTCTCATCAAAGAGTAGCAAGACGAGACGCATTTTCATACAGTGGCAAATGTTCCTTTTGGACTTGCTTCAAGCCTGTGTGTGGGCTGATTCTCCGAAATAAACAAAATTCTCTTGTATAACAGAGGTTAGGGGTGACTAAGAGGGTGAGGATTCTGACGGAAAAGAAATCACCCACAAATCACCTCTAAGTGAGATCCATTCCTCCACCTGCACTGGGGGTCTTGACTTGGCAAAGCCAGACCAGGGACATGGGGCCGTATCCAAGTGTCCATGTAACCCCAGATGGGTGCGTACGTGCTCCAGTTTAAGTTCAATGACAACCTGAACGGGTACAGCTCTTGAGAGCCCTGAAACGCCCTGTTCCACCAGCAAAGAGCTGGAATGCCAATCCTGGCTTCAGTCAGCTCCCAGACACCACTGAGGGAGGCACGATGTCCTGAACGACAGTTGGCCAAACACAATGTGAGGGAGGTGCAGCTGCCAGGCTTTCATGCTTACCAGGAAGAAAGAGTGTTGATTTTGCAGATTTCTGATCATGTTTTTACAGCCAGTGTTATTCCCAACCCATGTTAAAATGCAATCTGAACAACACGCCTTTCCTCATTAGTCTCCTTGAACTTAAGCAGTTCCACTGGCCATTGGCCCTGGAAACCCTCTGCTCTCCACGGGCCACACCTGTGTTGGGCCAAGCGGCGGGGTAGAGGGAACCAGGATCTCTGCAATGGCAGCATGGGCAGGAGTAGAGTATTTGATTCAGACACGGGGCCCCTGGGCTGAGGACCGTGGCCCCAAGCAGCTGCAGGATCTCTACAGGCCGGCAAGGCCCATCTATGGAAAACTCTTGCCACTCCAACAGGCTTGGGGTCTGTGGTTGTACTATACTGATTCCATGCTCTCCCTTTAAATTTCGTTACCCAAATGCAAGACGCACGAAAACGAAAAAAAACTAGAATGAACTGAGAAGTTACTTTAGACCGAGAGCAAAGAATGGGCAAAGCAGCCGGCAATCCTGCTGGAGGGACCTGGCAGGCCACCACAGAAAGGATCCAGGCTAGAAAGGGCCCTTTACAAAATGCTGACGGTTTGCCCAGGCTCTTTTGAAAATTGGGTTTTTGGGTTGTTTCCTGAATTTTTTCCCCACAATCTTGAACATTGACTATTATGTAGAAAAAAGAAAAAAGAAACATTTAAAGGGACAAACTATATCCTTGGGAGACACAGGAAGAATGCTGTTTGAAGTAAGGACCTTTTCTTTCTCTTTCTTCCTCATACACACATACTCAACCAGCCTTATGAGTAATCCGCTGCCAGAGATGATGCCCAGCGGACTCTGTGGTAGCCAGCAGCCTCTGCCAACCACTGATGAAGTGGAATAGTTATCTGACCAGTTCCCTTCCTGATGCTCATCTATTTTTGGTTAAAAACTCAAGCTTCAGTTAGGACCCAGACTTGCCGGGAGCTCCCTCCTTGGAAGTACTATTTGACAGTAATCCTCAAGGGCCTAAAAAGAACACACACACATACACATAAAAGACTTTCCATCTAAGACACTGGAAATCAAGCCAGTTCTAGCCCCTTATTGCCATGGTTCTGAGATCTGTGCAGGTATCAAGCAGTGGTCATCCCAGCCCAGAAAGGTCATAGGAAACCTACCTATCCCACCACTGATTAGATATCTATATGTCCAGTACCATGTAGACATGATGCTTACAACAGAAATTCAGAGATAAAAAACCACCCAGTGCAAGCTAGTCAGACAGCCATATAAAGGGAAAAAAAAAAGGTTAAAAAACCATTATCAGTCACAAGAAATTGAGAGACTAGATCAAGTGTTGGCTACAAACGTCACCCAGACTTTGCACTGAGCCTTGGGGTAGGAATAGTTTGGTAAGCAGAATATAATGGAAGGTAAATGATCTCTTTAGAGGCCAAAACAGAAACCCTGAGGCTTTCTTCTCCTCAAAGAACCAATGGCTGAACAGAAAGCCAACATTAAGCCAACCCTCTCCCCTCCCAGCCCCACAGCTTTGTTTCTCTCAGGTATGGAATATAGATTCAGAGGAGGACAGACATCCAAGCAGGGGCTCCTGGGTGATTGGAGTAAACGTGCCCACCACATGTTGGCAGACTGAGAAGCAAGTCAAATTCTCTCTAACTGGATCCCCAAGTCTAGGTCTCAGATCCCTAAAATCTCTCCAGACCTGAGAAATCAAAGTCGTTGAGGGTGTAGCCAGGGAATCTGTGTTTTTAAGCAAGCCAATTTGATCCCCAAAGTGTGAGAATTGCTGCTAGCCTGTTCCAGCCTTTCTTCTGAAATGGGGATAATTAAGAGAAAGGCTGGGTATCTCAATTAGGAAAGAGATTTCAGCAGAAACCACACATGTCATGGAGAGAGGGAGGAAAGTGATTGAGCAGTTAGTGAGGAATCTCCTAGGCTAAGAGAGAGAATATGAAGATGAGCCACCCAGCCCACAGGGAGACTCTCCCTCCACTACAACCTGGGAAGATCATAAGAAAGGTGATTCCTTTACTGGAACCAAAGATGGCTTCAGTTTGGGTGGGTCTGGGCCAGTCTAAAGAATGAAAGAGTTTGCCAATGCAGATGGGACTGTCCAAGTTTGGCCCAAAGCAACCTGCAAGAGATACCTTCTGCACCTGAGTAGTGGGGACTACCAAAAGCCATCCTAAGTCCTGAGGGATTCAAAGAAACAGTGAGCTCCTCCCACCCAACTCCTGACATCGTAGCCAATGACCTAGGGTCACCAATGCCCACTCAGCTCTATGTGGCTACAACACAGGCCTGTACGGACCATCACATGCACTATCCTCCAACAATCAATGGGTGTCACCTAGCACTCTCTAGGCTTGAGGCAGTGGCAGGGCCAAGGGGCTCCAGATCTAAGTGGTGTGTTTCAGTGGTTCTCAAAGTGTGGCCACACTAGCCCAACAGCATCAGCATCACATGGGAACGTATTAGAAATACAAATCCTGGGGCGCCTGGGGCGCCTGGGGCGTGCAGTCAGTTAAGGTACCAAGTCTTGGTTTCGGCTCAGGTCATGATCTCAGGGTCATGAGACCAAGCCCCGTGTCAGACTCTGTGCTTGGGGCGGGGGTCTGCTTGAGGATTCTCTCCCTCTCCCTCTCCCTCTGCCCCTCCCCCTGGGCACGCACGCTCGCTCTCATGCGTGCTCTAATAAATCTTTAAAAAAAGAAATACAAATCCTCTGGCCCCACTCTAGGGCTACGAGATCAGAAATTCTGGAGGAGCAGCTCAGCAATGTGTGGCTTAATGAGCCCTCCAGGTGATTCTGATATAGCTGAAGTTTGAGAAGGGGCATTCTATGCTATTAATAATATGAACCATAACAGTAAATCAACAGTGGAGTGGCATCCATTCACATAGGCCTACAAAACATTTTTAAACATTATCTTATGGATACCCTCTTCTAGTTCTAAGGCCCTATAATTCATTTGAATCTCACAGCAATGCTGAGAAGATAAAGCAGCATTACCATCCCATTTTACAGGTAAAGAGATTGAGGCTCACAGAGATGAAGTGACTGACACATGTCACCCCCACCCACAGCCCACTCACTGACAAGCCACAGAAGAGTGGCAGAGACCTAACTCTAAGTAATTAAAAACTACCAGTCCAAACCAAGTTCTTTCCCCACGGCCCACAGGGAGACCGCGGGCAGCAAGAATGGAAATAGGCATCTCTTTTATTTGGCCCACTGTTACTCACCTCAAGTGACCATTTCTAAGACCATCCTCCATTAATGCTGGATTTGAACTGAAAAAGCAATTTTAAAACCACTGTGAGACAGATCCACTTAGTCTCAATGCTGACCTGACACAGACAACAATCCTCAATGGACAAGTGGGCCATGCTCCAAAAGTTCATTTCTAAGTTGGAGGGCTGGAGCTCAGACTGCATGTTCCCCATGGACACAACATGGACAGAGTGATGGGATCCCCAGGTCAAGCCACAAAATTCCATCAGCAAGCGGGAGAGGCAGAAGGCACAGGTAGGTTTGGCAGTGGCCCAGAGGGATCAGAGCCCAACTTTCCCATCATTAAACAACATGAGACAAAGCTCAAGTCCCTTTGCCTTTCCGAGGCTCAGCTTCTTCACCTAGAAAGCAAAATTCTCACCTTGCACGGTTGCTGGGAAAATTAAATGACACGATACATACAGTGCTTGCCACACAGTAGACATTACAAAATATAAGCTATCACCACTTGAACTCCTAAAGTAGCAGCCATACTATATTTTTGCCCTGAAAACTATGCAATTAAAAAAAAAAACCACACACACACAGAACAAACATTTGAAATTACAAAAGGATTGATTGGAGGATGGACTGCCTCCTAAAAGACCAAGGGAAAGAAAGGAGGGTGGCTGGTCACCCCCAACTCTCTCTTTTGGTCTTCCTCCAGCTCTTAGCTCAATTGTAACTTCTTTGGGAACCTTCCTTGGCCTCCCAGACTGGGTGAAATTTCTCTAGTGTATGTTCCGAAGGCCCCAAAGTACTCTTCACAACCTTACAAGTATAATTTTATTCTTATTTGCTTAATGTCTATCTTCCCCACAACCTCATGGGCTCCATCGAATAAAGGCCTAGCTCTGTCTATGCTCACCAATGTGTCGTGCTCTGCGCCTCGGACATAGCGGTACTCAGATCCTCAGAGAATGAATCATACCAGGGCAGCCGGGCAGGGCCGGGTAAGAGAAACAGGAGGCCATGTGCAGCCTGCTGTACACAGGCAGATAACTCAGGGGCCGGTGGGCTGAGACCCAGCGTTACCTGCAGAAGCAGGCAACTCTTTTCTTCCTGCCCCAATAAAAGCAATCTGCCTCTGCCATATCACTCAGCCAGGAGAGGAGGATTATGAAACCCACAGGCGTCTCCTCCCAATGGGCGCACGTCCCCCAGGGCCTCTGTCGGTGCACACGGCAAGTCCCGCACACAGATGGTGCAGGAGTCCAGGTAGGGTTGGGATTTGTTGCAGTCTGCCTACCTCGATATCTGTTAAAGAGGTGGGAAGACTCCACACTCACCCCACCCTGAACACTGAAGCAAGGCGTGGAAAACGCTACTGCCATTGGCAATGTGATGGTTGTCTACACGTACCAGGGATCAGTCCAGGGTGAGCCGCAAAACCTAACGAGGTGGGGGGATGGCCATCCCGCCATCCTAGAGATGAGGAAACGGAATCAGGGAGGTTAGGAGCACACTCACAATCATAAAGTTAATAGGCAGCAAAGCCAGAATTGGAACCCCAGTTAGATTGCAAAGTGTCTGCTTTTAGCCATATTCAGCTCCTATCCCCGTGCTGATTCCGTGTAAGTTTCTCCAGACTCTGAAGGACACACAGGCTTCCGTGAGCCAATGCAGTGGTGTAAACGCACTGCAGAAAGCAGGCAACTCTAGTCCGGGATCTTCTGCTGTCATGTGACCCAGAGTAGGTCATCTTACCTCCCCGGACTCCAGGGAGGCTTCCTCGCCAGTAGTTCAGAAGAAAGGACCAGATGACCATCTCGAGAGGAGAGCTAGTGCCACTGGGCACACACAAAGGCCTGCCCGTCAAAACCGATCACATCGGCCAGGCTCTCACCGAGGACCCCACCATGCGGCTGCTCAGCCCTCCCTCACCGAAAGCAGAGGTGAAGCAGAGCCAAAGACCCTGCGCTTGCTGGTGGGAAAGGAAGGACAGAGGCCACAGACTTTTCTACTAGGCCCCCTGAGCACTGGCTTGGAATGAACCAAGGATACGCAATAGGGAAAAGGCCCAGTTTACCATATGTTTCGTGAAACACAAACCTCCCTTCTGCAGCAGGAAGATGAAAAAATATCCTTTGCTGTGAAAGAAGCAGGTGTCTGTCCCCCAGTTTCCCTCAGGCTCCTGCCCACCAGCCGTCTATACTGCACCAGCTCCCTCTGGGAGGTCTTCAACGTGTAAGCCAAGGCGAACTGAAGGATCAGCCTTCAGAGGCCGAGGCCATCCATTCAAGCAATGATCTCTCCCTAGTGTCAGCCCCTGCAAGGCTGTGCAGAGTGATCTGGGATTTACAGTCTCTCCACCAAGCCTTACAAGGTCAAAAATGCTCAAATTGTGTAATTCCTAGGGTGAAAAGGCTGTGGAACAGCACAGACTTTATGGCCAATACAAACGACACTTCACAAGCCAAAACACAATAGCCGAAAAGCAGAGTCAGCAACGGGTGCAGCGGGAGCCAAGGAGCCTGGCGCTGGCCACCACCTCCTTCCAGGCCCTGCCAAGGGGGAGCACCGTCACCCTCAGCACCAAAATAGGAGGCACAAATAGCTGACGTCCATTTTTGGGAAGGTTGTTGACCCCTTAGCCATCCCATCCTTTGCAAAACCCACACAGACTTTTTTTTTTTTACACATACAGCAAGGGGAAATGATCAAAGCCATTTTGTAAAACGTTCGTCAACGTAAAGCCGGAGCGGGGCACCTAGCTGGCTCCGTCGGAAGAGCATGCCACTCTTGACCTCGGGGTCATAAGTTCGAGCCCCACGTTCAGTGGAGAGATTACAAAAAAAATAAACATGCTTTAAAATAAATAAACAAAGCCTGAGCTAGGAGGAGCAGAAGAAGGCAGAGTGGGGGTAGAACATCCCCTTCTCAAGCCTCAATGTACTAAATCTAGCAACATATACAAAATACTTCAGTGGCACAGGAGTCAGGAGAAACTAGGGAAATCAAACGAGAAGAGGAGACGAGAAGGAAAAACAAGGAATGGGGTTAAAGAGGAAGCCCAGCACCCAGTAGGCCACCCCCCTGAAGCTGCCTGGCCCTACTTACCCAAGCTGCCTCCCAGAGGGAGGTGTGCGATTCCCGCTAAACATCAAACATCAAAGATATAACCCGCCTGACACACCAACTGTACTACATGAACACCCAATCTCCCACAAAAGACGAAAAGCAAACGGACGAATGTTGAGTGGACCCACCTACCCAGATACCAGGCATAGAACTTGAAGACATTTTCCAGCTCCTAAAATAAGCTCTTAACGCCTAAATATACTCAGGCAAACCCTCGAAATGATAAAATATACATTTATAAAGTAAAAATGCTAAGGTATATAAAAATAAAGTGTTATTGCTTGCACACTTGAAAGAGCACAGAGAACTGCCAGGATTGCGCATTAAATGCTGGGAGGCGGCAGAGACCTGCAGCAAGATCGAGAACGGAGCTCAGCTGTTAGGTCCCAAGCGATGGTTCCACACACCAGGGAGAAGGAAATGAGCGGCTAAACTAAGAGCAACAGATTTCCATGTTCTCTAAAATGTGTTAACATGGACATTCCTGCAAAGATATTTAAAGTGTTTTTTATATATTGACCTGAGTCCTCTGAATACCATCTCCTTGACTGTGCAGGTTTATTAAAAAAGACACACAGGATGGTTCCAGTTCTATCTGTGCCCTGAATTCAACATAATTACCACACATGGGGCTGCCCCTGATGCCGAGACCAAAGAATCTTTATTGAACACCTATGGTGTGCCAGCCCTCAGACCAAAGGTCCCAGTTTCGCCTGACTCCCTGTCTTCCCCGTGCCCAAACGGCCGTGCCAGGGTAAGAATGGACAAAAAGGACCGGAGGTCATCCCAGGCCTTCAGATACAGCTGGTATTTACCAGCAGGCAGAGGTGCGCAGCATACAGAGAGAGCTTGGTGCTCCAGTAACTGAGGACTCTGTCAGCCCTAATTTAGAGACGACTTTTTCACCCAAAGAGGCTGACAAATGTAGACTGATTAACCCTTTCATCACCCTTTCTCTGGTGGCTTCTGAGCCAGCCCTCCCACCCTCAGGGCCTCCTGATTGAGGGCAGAACTTTCTCTCCTAATTTTATCTTGTTTCTGGTCACGCATAAGACTGAATCTGGGATTCAGCTGGACTTCAGAGCAGTAAAAAAAGGTAAAAACTGGTGCTTTCCCAGACAGAGTATGAAGTCACATCACCGACTGCAAGAAGACAAATTTTCCAGGCCTGCAGAAAGCTCGGAGCCAGGTCCCAGTGTGGTACAGGTTAGAGAAAGACAAGAAGGGTGAGGAAGCTTTCGCACGGTCCCAAGACCCAACCCAGAAGGGCCTCCTTTTCTCCGTTCTCCCCTGTTGCTGGTTATTCCCCTTTTGTTTTTCTAGTCAATCAACACATATCTGAGACCTTCACATTCGAGTGTTTCCCACTTTATCATCAACACAATGCAACTATACAAAGCACCTGACATTTTCTGACGTCCACCCTTTGGGGATCTTGTAGGAAGTCTTTCGTGAATCATGATCTCTCCAGGTGAAATTCCGCCAAATGTTATTTTAGGCAGGCAGGTGGACCACAACTCCCATCAGTACCCCACACCCAGCCCTCTTCATGTCCATAATCAGAATCACTGGTGCAAAGTGCTGATCATGAACTCAGGGCCCGAGTTCTTTCTGCACAACCACCTCCAGGACACACACGAGCCGATTCACAAGGCTGGTGCCGACAATCAAATGGTAGTAACGAGTTAACAGCAGCCATGATGCACGGAGCACCTGCTCATAGGGTGGGCACTGGGCCAGCGCTTACCTACATTACTTACAACTGTGAGGTCCATTTTATCATCCCAATTTAATGGAGGAAAAAAGGCTGAGCTCAAACACCTTGCCTACAGTCACACAGCAAGGAAGAGACTAAGCCAAATCTGGACCCAGGATGATCCGACAACTCTTCGGAGGAGGAGACGGGTGGAGGAGACGGGTGAGATACGACTCAATGTGCAAGGCCCTCCCCAGTTCTGCGTGCCCTTTGGACATGGCTGGTGGAAATGGATGCTGAAGACCGGAAATCTAGGTGCCAGAAGTATCACAGGGCATGATGGCAGTAAATGCCTGGGTGTTTCTCATGACTTTTAAGGCGGGGTGGGGGGGAGAAGGAGAGAGAAATCTGCATGTAAACACTTTATGTCCCCAGTAACGTCACTTACCTCCCAAACCATTATCTCAAGCTTTTGCACTTGAACATTTTGAAAGTGACCCTTGGTATGTCAGCGGCTTCAGCACAGAGAAGCAAGGTCGGACCTAATCAGGCTGGGCTGCAAAGAAGCAATCTGTACCGTTTTTACTCAAGTCACATCCAAGAATTGCTTAGAACTTTCAAATGTCAGAGCTAATACTGGACTACTCACTGGATGACTCCTAGTGATCTGGGCTAATGGAGCATTATCGGCTTCTCGACTTCATCCTCGGGTGCCACAGATGAAAATGAAAGGGCCACATGAACCCTGCCGGCCCAGCTCGAGCTCCCGGCCCGGCCGCAGGCTGCAGCCACGCTCTGCAACCCTGACTCATTGAAGACTGGGGCATGTGTGTGTGGTGTTAAGAAAAATACTAACAAGAGGCAATAGACCGCCATTTGGAAAAGCAGAGAAAATAAAACCACATTTGCCAACATTCCTAGCACAGTATTATTTTGGGACATTTCCTTGCAGTTTTTGGGGTTTTTTTTCATATACATCTAGCACATGATTGTGACTGTAGCTTAGATACAACTCAGTTTCCTGTTCCTCCAACTAATGCTTCTGCTTATCAAGAGTCACCTGTTCAGGGCGCCTGGGTGGCTCAGTTGGTTAAGCGACTGCCTTCGGCTCAGGTCATGATCCTGGAGTCCCGGGATCGAGTCCCGCATTGGGCTCCCCGCTCGGCGGGGAGCCTGCTTCTCCCTCTGACCCTCCTCCCTCTCGTGCTCTCTGTCTCTCATTCTCTCTCTCGCAAATAAATAAAAAATCTTAATAAAAAAAAAAGTCACCTGTTCAGTGGAGTCTTCCCTAGCCATTTCCCTATCCAGGTGAATGGGACCCTTTTCTCCTCCGTGTTTCCACTACCCTCTGAACACACCTGAATCCTGCTCCTCTACAATTTTAGTAATTAGCTTATACGTCAGGCTCCCCCTATAAGCCAAAACCCTTGCAAAGCAGTCCGATTGTAAGCTTTATTTTTCAAATAGTTGGCAGAAATGAACCAAAATGTTACCAGGGGCCAAGCTGGAGTGGTGAGCCATGACTAATTTATTTCAGCATTCTTTCCACTTTTTTGATGTGGTTCCAAATTTTCTTTACACAATATAATTTCTTTCATGCATATTAAACAGCCTATAAAAGTTTCTTAGAACTGCAACTGATCGACTTCAAAAATCACACAAAGGAGAAGAAGGGTTTGATGGCAGGAGACATGGGCAAATGTCCCCATTTTAAAGTAGGAAAGTGGGCAATCCCTCGACACCTACAAATAAGTAAGCCCTGATAACTACAAACCAGTAACGATTCCTGGCAAAAGTGTACAACAAATGGTTTGAGGACATTTAGAAAAGAATATGAACATGAGTACAGGATGACCAAGTCCTGCCAAAAGGCAATCGGTGTTTTCTTGTTGTGATAACCAAATGGGTGGAGCAGGTGAAATGTGAGCTACAATGTATCATGATGTCAGCAAAGCATCTTCAACTCCCATGATTCACTTACGTTAGGGAAACAGAGTCAAACAGCTTGTATTAGTGTAGGACTATGGAGCCTACTGAACAACCACCCCCACAAAATACACATCACTCTCTCCTGCTTTGGGGCCCACTGTACTTTGTACATATCCATACCCCTCTCCCAGCACTTACTAAACTTGACTGAACTATTAGTCTGTCTTCCCACCAGACCGCCCACAGGCCAAATCCAGCCAGCCACCAGTGTCTGTAACGTTTTACTGGAACCACCAGGCTACTGGGCCCCATGTTGTCTACAGCTGTGCTACAGGGGCAGTTAAGTGTTTATGACAAAGACTGTTAGGGCCCACAAAGCCAAAAGTATTTACTATCTGGCCCTTTAGAAGAAAAGTTCTCTAGCCTCTGTACCAAATGATTCTCTCTTCTCAGGCAAGAAGGTGGTCTTGTTCCTCTGTGTACCCTCAGCACCAGCACAGTGCCTGGCACGTAAGGGGCATGCACTGAACATCTGGTGAGTAAACTGGCACCCTGCCATCTTTAATGGCCCGATGGCAAGCCAGAGAAAGGTTACTGACAACACGACACAGTATTCAATCCTCAGCCACACCCTGTCCGCTGTCTTCCGGACAATGACCGGACTAAAGACGGGACACAGGAGGCAGGCTCCTCAAACCCCCAGATGGCACAAAGCGGAGAAGAAGAGCTAACGCTACAGATGACCAAATCTAGATGCAAATGATCCCAACAGCCTGGCATCCTGGGCCAAACACAGCCGAGTGTGCAAGTACGGGCTGGGGGGCGGCGGGCAGTTCCACACTTCGTCCAGTCCGAGAGGCCTGCCCTGGCAAGCACTCCCGAGACCCAGAGCTGGGTGCTGCAGCTGACCACAAGGTCCATCGGAGCCCGCCGTGCCAAGAGTAACACAGTCTTAAATGGCATCAAAAGTAGGACACTGTCCAATCCAGGAGAAAATGGTAACACCCCTACTGTACCCCATAGCGGTCAGGCCACAAGTGGCGGATACCGCTCAGGAGAGCACACTTTTTTAAATGGTCTTTTCAATGGGTTACAATCACATAATTTAAAAGGCACCCAACAGTTTATAGTGAAAAGTCCCCCTTCTACCCGGTCCTGTGGCCACCAGTCTCCTCCTCAGAGGCAAACAATGTTACCTGTTTCTCTGTTCCCTTCCATTGGTACTATACCCATATATAAGCAAATAAACGTATATTGTCCTCCCCTTCTATTGCACAAATGGAAGCACACTCTATGCGCAGTTCTGCTTTTTTCACCTGAAATATCGATCCTACAGAGTTCCCTGCCAGGACCTGAAGAGCAGCCTCATTCTTTGTGGGGCTGCACAGGATTGAACTGCACGGAGAGTCTGGACTGACGGACACTGAGGTTATTCCAATCTTTTGCTACTCCAGTGTGTAAGAGATCAACATACATACCATTTCTCCCCTCTGCAGGAGGTATAGCTGCAGGACAAATCCCGAGCACCAGAACTACAGTAAAAAAAGCAGGTGCATTTGTAATTGTGATGGATACTGTCAAATGGGCCACTGCCCTTTAAAGAGAGTCATGGACAAAGGGAGTTTCCCAAAAGAGGGGGCAGGAAATTATGTCCCAGAAGGAAGAGGAGAGGCTTAGAGTGGAGAAAAGAGGGCTGGGAGAAAAGACAAGCATCATCAACTTCAAAGACCCATCATCAACTTCAAAATCCATCCTACCACCAATAGCGTCAGTCCTGGTTCACTTACCAGCATGCCGGACACATCCTGGGAGACTCGTACACATCACCCCGCTCAACTGTTAAGACAACCCTGAGGGATGGGCATTTTTATCCTCGTAATGCAGATAAGGAAACTGAGGCCAGAGTCTTCTTGCCAAAAGCCACAGAGCTGATAATGGGCAGAACCGGGACTCAAACCAAAGCAAAAGTACCTCCACCATCTGTGCTCCTCACCCCATAAACGCCGGCTCCTCCAGCCTTGGCTGCGCAGGAGAAGAGCCTGGGCAGTTTCTGCATGGCCCCGCCTTCAGATTCTGATCTAAGTCCTCAGGGCACAGTAGGCAGAGGCTGAAAAGCCCGGCTCTCAGGTGAATCCAAGTTGCAGTTCAGTCTAGTGATTCTCCAACTAGGCAGGCATCAGAATCACCTGGCGGCCTTGAAAAAAACAATTGCAGGCCCCACGCCCCACCCCAAGTTTCTGAGCCAGCAGGTCTGGGGTGCTGCTACAGAACTTGCATTTCTAGCTGGCTTCCAGGGGATGCTGATGCTGCTGGCCTTGAGCACCAACCCCCCCGCCTCCCCGGCTTTGAGAACTTCTGCTCTAGAAGCAACAGCTACTACTGCTCCTAATGATAATCAGCAATTAATACTCCGTAAGATACATCAACCCAGTGAATTTTCGCTGCTTTAGAAGGTCAGAGGGGATAATGTCCTCTGTAAAACGAAGTAAGTGTCTTAGCCAAGTTCACACAGGTTGCAAGTGGTACAAAACCTTTGCTTCTTTCTTTCTTCTTTTTAAATTTCTTCATTTTCTGACATCTAGTTCAATGCTCCTTCCACTGTACTAACATGAGACTCTAAGTTCCAGGAGGCAAGAATTCTATCTTGTTTACTCTTATTTCTCCTGAATCTAAAACCAACCAGTGCTCAACGCATATACTTGAATGAATGAATCATGGTGCGAAATATGGTGAGAAATGTGTCCTAAAGTAGAAAATTAACAGACAAGCTGATGATGGCTCATATTAAGCAATTCTAATAATTAGAAGCATTAAAAAAATAAAAGGAACTGCCTCAGTGAATAGTGAGCTCCTTGTCCTTGGTGACACACCAGCAAAAGCTAAACAGCTAAGTGACAGAAATGTCACAAAGCAACTATATACTCCAAGGTGACCTCCTGCACCTCTAACAGCCTTTGCAAAGCAGAACTTTAATTCTTGTGTATTCCAGTAGAGAGTAGGTCCTCTAAATCCTCCTTGATTATTGGTCAACAAGCCTGCCAACAGCTTCGCTATGGACATTTACACACTAATTACTTCATCCCTGTGCCTCAGTTTCCCAGGACACAAAATGAAGGGGTTTGTCAGTCAGTCTCTGGGGATTATCTAATGACTGGCAAATAATAAACAACTAACGGATGTACCAAAGTACTTAACATGCATACCACGTCTACCTGGTCTCTTCGCTGCCATTCCACAGTGCAACTAATCCAGCATCTAATGATATTTCCATGAAAATTCAACTTAAGAACCAAGGGCAAATTCAAAATCATACTGTCCACCCTCTGAATACCCTACCTTCACCAGTTTAATCATCAGTCTTTCATTCTTTAAAAAAATCCATCCTTCCAGCAGCCACACATTGGGCACACGCCGTGGGCAAGAAACTGGGCTTCCTTAGGGAAGGCAGAGAAGCGTCACGCTGGCCCTGTCTGCTTGCGCACATTCCTACATCTGCCACTTTCATCGTTTAAGGCTGGATTTGGATTCCTCCCACCTGGGGAACGTTTCAACGTTCGTCAGAATTTACTAGTATAGTGTTTACAGATTGATTTCGACAAGGAAAACCACAACACAGAATAAGAGAATCAGACTGAACCAAGATCCAGAGGAAAGTTCTTAATTTTTAAGATATGGAATACCAGATGCCAAGGTTTCATCATTACGATGGGCCAGACTACGTGCCTGGTCCTCACCGAAGACCGCTTCATTCACACCTGAATACAAGGAGGGGATCAGGCTGAGAGTGGTCTTAGGCAACAGCTTCTCAGTCACCAGCACTGTGGCATCTTAGGGGCTATTAGATTTCGTGGCGGGGGGGGAGGGGGTAAGAAGCTGGGGAAGATTCCCGGGCAGCTATATATAGCCCTTATTTACTTTGAACATTAAAACCTGTGCTTTCAGACACAATATCAAAAAAATGAGAACACACACGGCGGCTATTAAAATATTGTGAACCTCATGAAAAAATGTTCATCATCATTAGCCATCAGGGAAATCCAAATCAAAACCACACTGAGATACCACCTTACACCAGTTAGAATGGCAAAAATGGACAGGGAAAGAAACAACAAATGTTGGAGAGGTTGTGGAGAAAGGGGAACCCTCTTACACTGTTGGTGGGAATGCAAGTTGGTACAGCCACTTTGGAAAACAGTGTGGAGGTTCCGCAAAAATTTAAAAATAGAGCTACCCTATGACCCAGCAATTGCACTCCTGGGTATTTACCCCAAAGACACAGATGTAGTGAACAGAAGGGCCATATGCACCCCAATGTTCATAGCAGCAATGTCCGCAATAGCCAAACTGTGGAAAGAGCTGAGATGCCCTTCAACAGATGAATGGATAAAGAAGATGAGGTCCATATATACAATGGAATATTACTCAGCCATCAGAAAGGATGAATAGCCAACTTTTACATCAACATGGATGGGACTGGAGATTATGCTAAGCGAAATAAGTCATATGGTTTCACTTATTTGTGGAACATAAGGAATAACATGGAGGACATTAGGAGAAGGAAGGGGAAAATGGGGGGGGCGGAATTGGAGGGAGAGATGAACCATGAGAGACTATGGACCTGAGAAACAAACAGGGTTTTAGAGGGGAGGGGGGAGGCGGGATTGGTTAGCCCGGCGATGGGTATCAAGGAGGGCACGTACTGCATGGAGCACTGGGTGTTATACGAAAACAATGGATCGTGGATCACTACATCAAAAACTAATGATGTAATGTATGGTGACTAACATAACATAATAAAATTTAAAAAAATAATAAAATAGCTTAAAAAAAATAAAATAAAATATCGTGAACCTCCGTTAATAACCTCGCAAAGATGATCAGAAGGGAATCAAAACGGAGATGACCTCGTCAGGATGCAGGAGGCCAAGGGGGAAGGACCCAGAAGAGGGAAGCAAGTCAAACATCCAGAGCCAAGATGAAAAGCCAACATAGTGTTTATCGTAATGATTCATAAACAGATTCTGACAGTCACATTCGGGTGCGTGTTAATAAGGCTTTTCTTCCTTAAGCAAGAGCAAAACCGGCGTGCGGATTAGGTCCAGCCAGGACACCTCAACTATGGAGCAGTTTGCTGAAGGCATCCACTGCAAGGATAAAACATTAGGGAAGGACAACATTTTATCCTCCCAGTTCCGGTGGACGTATATGTGGCTGAGGAGATCAGGGCTGAAAGGATTAGAGGTTGCAATCATGTGGCCCAGGTGTCCCCAAACTCTCAGATGTTTAGGAATCACCTGGAGTGCCTGTTAAATGCAACATCCCAGGCTCTGCTCCCAAGCGTCTGGCCTTAAGAACAGGGAGGAGGCGCCACCCCACGAGGACTCTGCATTTCCACAAGCACCCCTGCCTTTCTAAAGGAGCTGGTCCCTGGACTGCTATTTGAGAAACACTGATCTGATCCAACAGCCTTTCTTCCATAAGCGGGGAGGCTGGGGGGGGGGGGGGGCGGGGGCGGGGAGTGGGCAGCCCAGACTAGTGAAGTGTTTTGCCTAAGTCCAGCTTCCTAAACCCAGTGCAGACTCCACAAGGAAGAAACCCGTAAGTACGAATAAATGTCTCATAGAATAATCCAAACTGTTGAAGGACACAGTCCACCCCAGGGCAGCAGACAGCAAGCTAGCTTCCTAAACAGAGCCTCTCACCAACGGAAGACCTGCAAAGGGGTCCCGTAGGACAAAGGCTGATAAGCCAATAGCACAACTAACCCGCAGGGCCCCGGTTTCCACAGACTCTGTCCCTCCACTAAATCACACTGTCACCTGCACTGTCATTCTCTATTCTCCCCTGACTGCGAGCACCTGCAGGGCCGGGCCTGAGTCCCATCCACCTCTGCCTCACCCCTGTCACACAGCAGACTTTCAGGAACTGTTTTTATTGTCAGGTGAAAGCTATTACCACCCTCTGCCTAGATTCCTTCCAAGAGGCTGGTCTGCCTGGCACATCTCCCTCCCAGCCTTCAAGCCCCGGCTCAGGAGGCTCAGGTGTCACCTCCTCCGAGAAATAACTGTCCCTCCCCCCGACCTGACCCAACCAGCTGTTCCCTCCTACTTCTCCCAGAGGACCCTGTACATACCTGTCAACTCTTATCACACAGTTTTGTAATGATCTCGTTTAGCGACAAGACTCCTCCTCAAGGACAATGATTTTGGTCTTCGAAACCTCAGCACCAAGTTCAGCGTGCTATGCAGAAGTTGCCCAATATAAATGGGAGGGTAGGAAGGCTGGGAGGGAGAAACTAATCTTAAATCTCTTACTACAGACTCGAAACCCTATGAAGCTGCAGATACGCTTCACTGTGGGGGAGAACTCCCTCTATTTCCTCTGTTCATATTTGAAGTCAGGTCGCTGTGTCTCCAGCACCACCATAATCAGAGAAATATGTTGGCTGCACTTGGAAAGGGCCTCACCTGTCTGTCTCTCTCTCTCTCTCTCACACACACACACACACACACACACACGAACACACACACACATGAACACACACGCACACACACACAACTGTGATCCATCTTCAACACACACTGCTGGCTCCATCCTCCCGGCTTGTCCAGTGCTTCCTAAGCCCCCAGGGTCCTCCCACAACCCACAGCAGCCCCAGTCTGTACCTTCTGTTCTCAGCGTGGGGCATTCATCTCAGCCCACCAGGTACTACTTGTTATCTCCCCCTGGGCATCTGTGGGCAACACTCCGCAAGGCGTAGGTCGGGCAAAGCGCCATGGGAGGGACCCAAGGGTCCAGAGCTAAAAAGGCGCTTTTTCAGGCCAAAGCCAGCCCTCCACCGCTCCGACATGCCCCCGCTAGGCAGCTAACAACAGCTCACGACCAGGGAGAAGTGCATCAAGTTTAAAACTCTGGGGTGTCAACTGTGGCGTACACCCTGACACTCCCTCACCCCTGCACAGCTGGCAAGGCCCGCTCCCCCCCTTTGCCTCTCTGGTCCCCCTGCCCAGCCAGCTGCCAGCCAGGACCGCAGGCTACAGGTGCGGACTTTGCGCTGAAAGGCTCAGTGACTTGCCCGAGATCACACAGTTGGAAGCAGAGCTGGGGGAAAAGCGGGGTGTTCACTCTCCACCTCGCACTCCTGCTGGCTGCCACTCGGTCCACGTCCACCGGTCGTCTTCCAAACCCATGGAGGGGTTTCCTCCCCTCTCAATCAGCGCCAGCCATTTTCAAATCCAACAAATCTTTAGGCCTTTTGGAGGGTTTTCCTAATGGCATTTTAGCTGCTATATAGCAAACCAAATTTCCTGTTTCTTTCTTGTGTATATTATGCTCAGGATATTTTTCCTGGTGCCCTGAGAATTATTCCCAGAGGAAACATTCAGCCCCTTAGGAACTCTTTTGACACTAAAACCCCTTTCGCTGAGAACCTTCCTTCAAGGACATAAACAAGGCTGGCAGCCTCTGATAAGCCCCAGCGTGGAGTAGGGAAAAGGCACTTGAGCTGGAGCCGGCAGGTTTGGCTCCACTGCCCCCAAGCTGTGCAACCACCACTGTCAGCTTTGCCTTCCTGCGACTCAGTTTCCCCATCCCTAAAATACGGAGAATAAAGCCTGATAGGTTGCTGCCAGGATTTAAGATAATGTAAGCACTGCACCTGGCTTAGGGGCTGACATGCTAGCCACCCTCTTCCCCCCAAACTGGGGTGGATATCGTGATCTCAACTGCTTTCAGGTACAACCAAAGCAGAGGTGGAGGAAGCTCAGTATAGATCTCTCCTCACGCCTTGAGAAATATCCCCATAGGAAAAACAGAGGAAGGCCTCCTGCCATGAATAATTGCAGTCATGGAAGAGAAATCAGAAATGAAGGAGGCAGTTCTGACACATCAGAAAGGCTAAAAACAAAAAACAGAAGTATGATTACTCTCCTAGGGCTAAAAAGGACGCGCAAACACCTCAGTTCCCTCCCTCCCAACCGCCACAAGCGATGGGTGTGTTATCTACAAGTCACTACGCTCAGGGAGTCTCATTTCCTCATCTGCACGACAGAGATAACCTTACCAACGGCCCGGCTGCTCAGGACGACGGGAGGCAGTGCTGCTCGGACTACCTGCACACTGGGCCCTGGAAATTGCTTTCCCCACTGCCAGTCCCTGCTCCTTCCTTCCTAACAGAGCCTCCATTTTGTTCGGATACCTGCCTCTCCTCCAGATGGCTCCAGGAGTGTGATCACCTTCCGGTCAACAGTGATTGACTCAGGGATGGACATGCAACCAAGCTCCAGCCAAGGAGGCATCATGGGAGAGAGCTGGAGGGGCCTCAGGAACCGTCCTGGCTCCGGAGAGAGCCAGAAGTCCATCTAGATCCCTCTTCTTCCTCTGGCTGCGGTTGTCTCACTAAGACGTTTGGAAACGCCGCAGCCGTCTTATTCTCTGCAGACGAAGCCAACACAAAGATGGCAGAGATGGGGAAGAACCTGGGGCCTTGCTGACGTCACGGAGCCACCGAAATGACCCCAAAGCCCACCCTCCCTCTAGATTCAGAACTGTCCCACTGCCAGCTCCAGGGAGCACCATTCACACTGCAGCCCACGGGGCCGGTGGGTCTGGGAGTTATACAATGCACCCCCGCCAAGTTGAGAAGCGAGTTTTGCTATTGTTAGCCAGTCTGAGCTGCAGTGTGTTATGTGCAGCTGACGATATCCAGAGATAACTTGCCTAACCTAGGGAACACGTTAGAAATTCAAATCCTTGGGCCCCAGCAGGGAGTGCTATGCATTTTTAGCATGTACCCCAGGTGAATTCTGATGCTCCCCGAAGTTTGAGAACTGCCACTTTAATGGGATGTGAAGACGCCCGGGGCAGTGCCAGGCACACAGTGAACACTCAGCATCGGTCCAAAGTGGATTTACCTGAGGAACACCAGCCCCCCTGTCCTACTTCCTGCGGAAAGCTGCTGCAGAAAGAACGGATGAGGGCAAGGGAGTGTGAGCTGTCAGGCAGATCTCACCTCTTCCCACAAAAGGCTGCTCTGCACACTTTTAGAAAAGCATCTGCTAACGTTTGGCCAAAACCCTCTTCCAGGACAACCGGACTCTGTCCCCTCCTCAGCAGCCGCGGCTGGAGTCACTCCCTGGGACTCTTCCGGCGCCGACTGCAGCACAGAGCACGCGGCCCGGTGGCTGGCGGCCACACGGCTGGCCAGCCCCGCTCGCCCGGTGGCCCTTCCAGCTTTATTAAAAAGTCATTTTCCTGGCCTGGCCGTTTCTTATCCCGGACTGATCACCCCCTGTGGCACCAGGAAACTGCAGGGGAAGCTGGACGTCTTAGAAGGAGATAAAAGAAGAAGCTGGCTGTGCCACAGCTCATTCCCGAGATCATTGTTTTTGAAATGTCCGAGGTGCAACATCCTTGGGGGTCATACCCTACCCCCCTCATTCCAAGGGGGAAACCAAAACCAACGGGGGTGGGACTTGGGGTTCCCATTCACGCAGCTCTTTGTCAGAGTCAGGGGGCTCCTGACCACAGCGATGGTGACAGATGGAGGGGGACACTTAGCAGGGAGAGAAGGAGACTGAAGGGAGGGGCAGGCACTAATTTAGAGGCGCTTTTGCAGGATACCAGTTGCCTAGATAAACTGTGAAGGCCAAAGGCAGCAAAGAACATCTCACCTGCTCTTTTTGATATTAAGATCCTTGAGGCTAGGTCTAGTTAATTAATTTGGACTTTTTTACTCAGTAAATATTTGAATGACTATGAAATGCAGAGCACTACACCAGGCGTGCAGTAATGGGAAGGGGCCAGAGCTGAGGGTAATATGAAGGACCTCGGTACAACAGTGAAGATAAGGCAAGTACTTAGAGAAGAGAGTAAAAAGCAAGTCTCATTAGGGGAAGTATCTTCAGAAAGTCTCCCTAGCCCTCCCCAAATTCAACAGCAGTGGGGCACCCTTCACTCTGTGCTGCAACCAGCCTGAGCACTGCATTGTAACTCAGCTCACACACCCATCTCTCTGTCTTCTACAGCAAGGAGCTCCTCCTCTGTTATTCTCTAGCACAGATCCTGGCACAAGGATGCGCTCAGTGAAGGCTGGCTGCTGAAACGATAAATGGATGGATGGATGATGGATGGATGGATGGATGGATGGATGATGGATGGATGGATGGATGGATGGAAGGGCGGATGGATGGAAGGATGGATGGATGGATGGAAGGACAGATGGATGGATGGATGGATGGATGGATGGATGGATGGATGGATGATGGATGGATGGATGATGGATGGATGGATGAGTAGATGGATGGATGGATGGGTGGATGGATGGATGAGTGGATGGAGATGGGATGCCAAAGAATTCTTGCCAGGGAATCAGGGAAGGCCTGAGCTAGATCTTGAAGCATTTAGACAAGGAGAGATAAAGGCAGGACCCACTTCATCCAAAGTGCCCAGTACCATGTTTGGCAGAAAGCTGGTGCCTTAAAGCTTCCAGGATGACTTTACTACTGAACTGACTTTCCTAAGGGAAGGAAGCTGGCTTCATTTCCCACAGTCTTTTGTTTCTCTCTAGGTAAACAGAAGAAACTCCTACACAGTAATTAAACTGATAAACCAAGGGAAAGTTAACTGCCCACTAGTCTCTACAAACACAAAGATACTTAAGCAAAATGAGGACACCCCAATTCTACTGATAGGTAGTTTTCCAAGGTATATTCAGTGACAAAGGCAATGTATGTTACCCCCCCCCTTACATATAGAAATTCTGGAAGGAAATCTAAGAAACCAATAAAAATAATTACCTGTCTGTAGAGGAATACATCATTTAGTACCTAAACTGGGACATTTTTGAGGATGAAAGCGGGTGTTACTGACCATTCACTGGGATAGAAAACACAAACTAGGACTGTCATAGGTAAACTGGAATATTACATTTAGCCCACCTAATAGGGCCCAGGTTGGAGGAGGGAGTGATGTGGACATCGCAGGGGTAAGAATGAAGATTCTCAATGCAGGGGCGCCTGGGTGGCTCAGTCAGTTAAGCATTTGCCTTTGGCTCAGGTCATGATCCTGGGGTCCTGGGATGGAGCCCCACATCGGGCTCCCTGCTCAGCGGGGAGTTTGCTTCTCCCTCTCCCTCTGCCCCCCTCCGCACTCCTCCCTCATGCGTGCTCTAATAAATAAATAACATCTTAAAAAAAACAAAAGAAAATTCTCAATGCATACATTTAGTGTTTTGATTTCTGAACCATGTGTATGTATCAACTATTTTAAAATGTAATCATTTTGGGGGCGCGCCTGGCTGGCTCAGTAGGTGGAGCGTGCAACTCTTGATCTCAGGGTTGTGAGTTCAAGCCCCACATTGGGTGTAGAGGTAACTTAAAAATAAAATAAAATCTTAAAATGTAATCATCTTTTTAATGGGACTTTAAAAACCCAAGGAATTTGGGCTTCCAACTCTGAGACAGAGGCGGCTCATTTGGGGGCACACGGAATAGCCGTCCTGAAGAGCACCCCAGATACAGAATGAAGAGACTGCTCAGAGCATAGCCCCTTTGCAGCATGCAATAAGCCAGCCCTGGGAAAAGGGAGCAGTGCATGGCCTAAAAAGGCTTTGACTCCGTGCAGGGCCAGCTGAGATGGGGAACATCAGGGGAATATAAACAGTGAGACGGACATAAAGCAGGTCAGGTTTTACACAATCATGGCAACAAAGTGAGATTGATTCGGGACTGAATGAAGCTCTTTATATTGTTTCTACTTAAAAAGGAAATGTATTGACTACAGTCCTCCTCACAGATTTATCTTTCCTGACATCAAGCACATTCATAACCTATTTTAAATTCCAAGGAACAATACTGGGGTTTAGGAAAGTGAATACCAGTGTGTTTCACCAGAACGTTTTGGAGGCTGGGGAGAAGCTTCTCTGACTTTTAATTGCTCAGGAAACAGGCACAATGTAGATGTTTTTCTTATCAGTCATAACTTCAAGTTAGAGAACTGCTTACCCAGTGGGTGTGAACTTTAGAATGTGTCTATCGTGGGAAGAGCCACTTTGGGGCCATCTTAGAGACTGTGCATGGTGTCACTTTGGCCTCAGTCTCTTTTGTGACTCTCTCCTCCTTTCAGATGCCACTACTACTTCTTGGGATCAGGCCTTCTCTACCTGGACTGGAGAAGGTCCTGTCTCCTGCCTCCAGGTGCCACCAGGCACTGACCTTCCCCACGCCAGCAGGACCGTGTGCCACCGTGAACCCTTCAAGGGCTCCAAGTAGCCTTTAGGATTGTGGGGTCATACAATTTATCATCCAAACAGGGACACCTGTGAGCCAGGGGGGGCACTATTAATAATCACATGGGGACAACAGCCAAAGCCACGCTGGGAAACTAGAATGTGAGGTCATCCTACTGTAGGATAAATCCAAACCCTTTAACACATCTTGAATTCAGGACTCTCCACATCTGGCCCCACTTTACCTTTCCAGCCTTCTTGATACTGATCCTATCACAGGGTCCAGTCACAAGGGACTTGCAAGTTACCCAGCATGCCTTGAGCCTTGCTACAACTGTGCATTTGCTCACACATTTCCTCCTCCTGCCTCTACCCCACCCACATCCCCTGTCAGTCCATAATGTCCCCCTCCCCCATCCAGGTAGGTCTATCTCCTACCCTCCTTCAAAACCCAAGTCAACTGGTACCATTTTTCACTGCACTCGTTCAACAAAAATCTGACTGCTCGCTCTGTGTTAGGTGCATAGTGAGTAAGACTGAAAAAAATCAAGCTCTTACAGAACTTTAACTCATAGGCAGGGGGGAAGTTATCACAATTGTGATAACTGATATTAAGGATGGACACAGGGTGATACGCTGGAGAGTCAGAGAGTCTACTCTATTACGGTGTAGACATACCCAGCCCCTACAAGGCTATGAGCTCCTTGAGGACAAAGCCCAAGAGGTCCCAACTTACAGCCCTACTGAACCTACCACACACCCTTAATTACAGCTGGCACTCAACAAACATTTGCTGAGTAAAGATTTAATATTAAAGCAGCTTGCTTAGTTGGTCCAAAGACGGTTCCTTAACCAGTTCTGAGTCCTCCATGAATCTGTATGAGATCAAAGGGGAACCTGACTTGCCAACGACCTTAGAGAAACACCCCAGGTCCTATGGCTATAACTCTCATTCAGCACTGATGCTGGAAGTGAACTGAAGTTACCTGACTTGGTTCAATCCCATGCTGCTTCTCTAGAGGTTAAGTGACTCATCCGAGGTCACACGGCTAGTTAGTGTCTGAAAGGTGACACAGGAAGCCTAGAATTCACTGACTGAATAAAGACCAAAGGACTCACTGGAACAGAGGGTGTCTGGAGCAGGGAGGTGATCCTGCTAGCTGGAGTGGCCAGAGAGCTTTGGGGTGGGGCCCAGGGGATGGAAAGTAGTGGGGGATCATTCCTGTCAGCGAGGCCAGCAGGGGGAAAGGCACTGTAGTAGAAAGCTTGGCCAGGGAGGGCTTGCTTGAAACCAGGGTCACAAAGGGAGGTGAAAATCCTCCCTGGTGATGTAGACCATCTGAGACCAGGACCACCTTTTCCATGTCTGACCTGGAAGAGGGGCCTGAAGAAAGAGCAGTCTGGGGTGAAGCAGGGAGGCTTTCCTCAGGACTGCCCAAGCGGTGCCCTCTCAGGAGAGGGGGCTGTTCTGTCAGACTTATCGGGCACCAGCAACGCTCAGCAGAAGCTGCTCAGAGAAGCTCACATAAAGGCCAAGGGTCCTGGGGCTTCCCCAGATTTGTTTGCTGTTCTGTCCTATGTGGCATGGGGTAGACCGGAGTTAAACAGTAACCAGAAACAAAGATGTCTGGCAAGCAGCAGAGTACTACCCAAGTTAGATGCGAAGCACATATACCCCTTTCTCAGACCTTTCCGATGGTGAGTAGTCATAGGAAAAATTTAATAAAGGCATTTTGAATTACACAACTCCCTGGACCTGACTTACTTCAATTCCACACACAGAAACAGCTGAATCCATTCTCAGCAGCCCAGACTGCACCCCACCCACCTCTCACCTGCAGCCCTGGGCCACCCTGGCCTGTCACGCCTTGTTGGAATTTTTCTTCCTGGCCTCCACCCACCACGACCCCACACCAGTCTCTCAGGGCTCAGTCAATGGGGGGCCCAAACCGCAAACATCCACTGAGGTACAACAACATAAGTCCCTGAAGATAAGGGAACAAACTGAGTTCTTCAGACGGGCTCTCCAAATGGCCTTCCACTAGCCTTGTGCTCTGAGGGGAAAACAGAACCAGGCCCCAAAGGGCAAGGCTCCTGGATCTCAGCACACTGACATCTGGCACGGGATACCTCTTTGTTGTGGGCCGTCCTGGGCACTGCTGACGTTTAAGAGCATGCTGGCCTCCACCCACCAGAGGCCATAGCACCCCTATACATCACCACAACCGAAAATGTCTCCTCCAGACATTGCCAAATGTCCTATAGGGATAAAACTGCCCTTGGCCGAGCACCACTGCCAGAGGGTGAACTCCCTAAATGCGTTAGTCCATACATCTCCAAAGACTCAGGCACCCAGAACTCCTAGTCCTACAAAACAGCTTGGGCATTGAAGGCAGAGCTTTGGATTGGGTGGGCCTGGGTTGGAGTCCTGCCTCTCTCCATCTTATCAACTCTGCCACTTTAGGTAGGTCACTTAGCCTTGTGAGCCTCAGTTCCTTCATCTTTAAAATGGGAGCAATAAAATAGCACCTACCTCATAGGGAGGCCCTGAAGTTACATAAAATGACACGTAACGATTGCCTGGCACAGTAAGTGAATTTAACATTCAATAAATGTTAGTGATTATTTATGGGCCTGGAAAATTCCTTTTAGTCATGCCTAGAGTTTAGTCTTCTATTTCTGTGGCTTCTGATCTTCCCCCTTCTTCCTATGTCCTTTCCACCTGTTAAATGCCTTTGGTCTTAACCTTTGGTCTTAAGGAATCCTTCCCGTGGTTCAAAGGCATCTGAGGTTAAAGTGAAGGAAAGAAAACACACACACACACATACATACGCACGCACGCACACACAGAGAACCTTTCAGATCCAACCCTGCCCAGACCAACTCTCCAGACAAAGGTTTCCATTGTTGTCTAAAAACAAACTTTTCCACAGGGAGGCCTTAAAAGAGCCACAAGTCTCCAAGCCTCCAGACTCTTCTAGTTCTCATCCCCACTCTGCCCAGACCCTGGCATATCCCTTCTCCTTGCTGGGCCTCGGTTTTCTAACCTGTGAAATGAGGGCTCCAGGCCCCGAGGAGCTCTAAGTGCCCCCCCCATTACCATTCTCCAAGATGCCACACTGCATTGGAATGCTGCGTGTGGACGGCGGCTGGATCCACATTTCAAGTAAGTGCTTCACTGGGAATAAGGGTCACAAAGACAAATCATCCTCTTTTTCCGTATGTTCCCCCAAGAGCCAGCAGAATATGGTATTTACAGAATACAGAAGTGGGTATTTGTTGCCACTGGAGTCAGATCTGAATAAAATAAAATCCTGCCAGACCACCGAGACCTTGAGTAAAATAACACTGTTGCCTCATCTGTAAAATGGGATAATAAGAGAGGCAGAAATGATGTACAGATTACGAGACAAACATCATGAAAGCACCTACTGCAGAGCTGGTACACACACTAGGTATTCAAAACACACAGCCCTTCCTTTCTGGACTCTAGTTTAAATTGGGTAAAATAACTCCATGTCATCTTCCTCCTCTGGAAAGTCCTTCCTTCTCTCCTTTCCCAGGCCTCTGTCCAAGTCCTCCTCTGCCAGGAAGCCTTCTCTGCATGGACTCTGCTTCTAAAGGTCCAAGGCCATAAGTTTCCCAAAGACTGGCTCGGGGAGGGAAGGGGAGGAGGGGAAGAGGTTCCCTGCCTGAGAATTGTCTTTCTGTGAATTCGGGAAGATTAACCCCTCCCCTGCTCCACCCCCCAATGGAGCACTGACCGCAACATCTGTGTAGGCTTGGAGTTTACACACGCATTATGTCTGAGTCCCATAACCACTGTGATGGGCAAGAGGAGTCAGGACAGCATCCTCTCCCCCGCAACTCAGTCACCCGGAGTCCCTCCTGTTGCTCACTGCCCACTCACTCCAGGAAGACAAGGAAGAAGATCATGTGGTTTCTTCTCTCCCCTCCACGGGAGGGCCTCACACATCTCCAGCCCAGACCCTTCCTTTTGCCCGAACCCTAGAACTATAATGACTCCACAGTCTCCGGTGAGCTTGAATCCTAAGGTAGAAACGCCTACTGACCAAAAATCGGATGGCAGGAGAGGAAGGAATAGGCCCAAGGTCTCAGCCAGTTCAGAGGCGGGGCTGGGTTAGAACGTGGGTCTCTGGGCTCTAGACACACCATGCCTCTGTGCCCACTCCCTCTTTCCCACGAGCTACACCCCCTCCTGTCTCAGGTACCACGATTCTCCCAGACTCCGAAGGCAGCAGTCACCTCAGCTTCTTCCCCTGCCCTATTTCTCTCATGCTCTTATCACCACGACCAGTAGCCCTTTGTGATAAGGGCCTGCACACAGCCAGCCTCACCCTCCCAACCCACTGCCTGGTTCCCATCACCTCATGACAAGAAGCCCAGGCTGAACTCCCCAGAAGCCCACTCTACACAGCAGGGCCAAATTCCTCTCCCCTCAACATACCTTTTCCATGCCACTCTTCTGTCCAAGAACCTCCCATGGACTCCTCTGTCCCACTGGATCTCCTGCCCAACAGGCCGGGGAACCTCATTCACCTACTCCAGCCCACCTGGTTTTGCCCTGCTTCCCTATGTGCCCCCTCCCCTCTCTCCTGGATGATCTCCTGGCTCCCTCCCTAGACCTTTGCCCATGTCACTCCCCTCCTTTGGCAAATCTTCCGTCCTCCCCTTCCTTCTATCCTGTTGGCCCCTCCATGAGGACACCTCCTCTGAACTCCACAGCCCACAGCAATCTCTGACTCCTCTATGCGTAGTCATCACTATGCAGTTAAGGGCCTAAGCCTGGTGTTCTCCTGGCCTCATGTTTTCCCTCTACTGCCTGAGCTGCATGAACTTTACCTCATCAAACTGCAAATGGCCACCCACCAGCTTGGCCAAGTTCCTTCCAACTCCAACCTCAGCCTCCTCACAAATACTATCTGAATGCATCTAATTAAAGGGCAAGAGAGTCCTTGTCCTTACTCTTGAAACCCTTCTTACCCTTCAAGCAATCTTAAATGCTACGTGCTCTGTGAATCCTTCCCCAATCTCCCCACTGTCCCCCCTCCACACACATACACACCCCCACGACGGAGTCTTCATCTCTCTACCTTAGGACCTCCTGGTTGTTCTCCAGCCAATCTCCCCACCACCCCCACGTCCTCCGTAGACGCAGACCTTCTTTTCCTCACCCACAGCTGGGCCTCCTACATTACCTTATACCAAGAAGATGCTCAATGAATAGCTTTCACAGTGAACTGAAAGAAACAGAATCTGCCCAATTCTCAGGCCAGTCTGGGCTCCCGGGTGGCCCCAAGCTCCGTACACCCAAGTGACCTCTTACTGTTCTTCCAAGACTGGATTTGGGCCCAGACTGAATCAAATGACCTCTTATCATTCTTCCGAAATTAGGCTTTCCTCTTTAATTACACCTTATCTAACCATACTCTATGCGGATTCTAATTACATAATTACTTCAAGCCTTGGGACTTAAGGGAAAAAAAGAAAGAAAGGAGTGTGTATCATTACACAGGTAAGTAAACACGTCAAATACGCATATTTCTACATGCCATATGCCATTTTTCTGTTCATATACCATTTTGTAACCCAGAAAATATAGTCCATGGAGGTGTCTAAATCACGTTAAGGTAAAAAGCTCCCTGGGTAGGAGTAGATGAAGGAGAACTTCATGGAGAGCCTAACCCTGAGATGGGCTTTGAAAGAGGCTTGAAGTCAGTGGCCAGCCCTCCTCCTTCCCCTCCTGCATTGAAGAGGGGGCCGTGTGGTTGGGCACGGTAGATTTTGAAAGCATGACCAGCCTGATCCCCCCCAACCCAAATATCCACCTTGTTCTGAATCCAGGCACTCACTGCACTGTCTGCCCCTTAAGGCATGCATGCACAATTCTCTCCCCAACTAGACTATGTCCACCCTGCAGGCAGGGACCCTGTCTCAGCCATCTTGGTATTCCCAATTCTCAATCCCTCCCCAAACCAGTAGGGGCATCTAGCAGGCCCTCCCCTGGCCTTACACTCCCAGCCTTATTAAAGTATTGACCTCTCCCAATGCACTAAGCCTTCTCGTGCCACGCCGCTTTTGTTCATGCTGGTGCCCCTGCCTTTTATCGGGAACACCCTCCTCTGGTCCTCTTCCAGCCCCCTCCCACCTCCACGGTGGCCCCTGCTGCAGCTGGTACTTGCTCTAACTTAGTGTTTATCACACCTGGGCACAAAAACCTTTTCATGTGCCTACCTCTCCCTTCAAACCAAGTCACCCAACTTTCTGATCATACCTTCCTGTTAGTAAAATAGCTTTGAGCATATTTACTTACAAGTTAATTATAAAATCCGTACTACTATAAATAGGAAAGCTACATCTTTCTTATGTTTGAGTTAAAGAATAAATAGAACTTTAACTGATGTTTTCTTCCTGCCACTCAATCGATCTCTTGAGAGCTCACCCACTGCTCTAGATTAGGAACAGTGTAAGGACAGCAGGGGTGTTTTGTTCTCTTTATATTCCCAGAATCTGCGACAGAACCCACAACTTAGTATATGAATTAATTTGCTCACAGCTAGTGAGCCCCTTCTGTGGGCCAGACACATGCTGGGCACTGGGGACAGAATGTGGCTGAGAAACAGCCCTGGCCACAGCAATTGTGGATCCTACAGACTGGAGGGGTGGGCAGACAAACAATGATTTCCCAAACAAGTGTAACAAAGCAGCTGAGACAGATGCCGTGAAGAATGTTCTGTCTAGAACCACTGAATCATGAGAGCCTCAAACGGGAGGTTTTAAACTGCTCCAGGGGATCAGAGAAGGCTTCTCCAGGAACATGCTGCTGTAGGTGACATCTGAAGGATGAACAGTGGCTAGGTAAAGGAAGGAAAGAACACTCCAGGCTAAGGAAACTGTACAGGCAAAGTCCGGAGACTGGACGGAGAAGCCTAAGTGCCAGGGACTAACAGGCCAATAAAACAAAATGAATGAACAAGCCCCAAAAGGATGGCAAGTTCTCCTCCCCTTTGCTCCCCACTACTTACCAAAACAGACCCCAGCTTCCAACCTCTGAAGGGGTCGCTCAGTCTCAATACTGCCCGGCCTCTGGACCAACAAGCAGGCAGGTGGGCCTCCTCCAGGCCTCCCAGCCTGCTGGGAGTGGGGTCCCGCACCCCTTCTGAGAAGCTCAAAAGCTTAGGAAGACACTCCTGGAAACCATGCCTGTTGCTATGGGCATCACCAACCAAAGACTCCTGGGCAGTTTAATTTTTTAAAGACAGTATTAAATATTTTACGTCTTCTAACATCACTGTTTCTTCCTTGCTACAATGGAAAGGAACACCCAGCAAAAATACCCATCAAGATAGCCCAAGGAGGTGCACACCCTGCCATCAAGGGTAACCTCTGGATTTCCTGGTTGCCCAGGTGTTTGTTCCTTGCGGGAACAAGCTGGGGAATCCAGAACCACGGCCACAAAACCCCTTCTCTACTGGAGCCCCTTGGACCCCAGGGATGGGTATTTTCGCTGGGTGTTCCTTTCCATTATTCACAGCGATGCTTCAGGTGAGTGCTGAAATAGCCCATGACCTTAATAATTCAAGATCAAACCAAGACTGTCGATGGTACCGTAGGCTGGCAGGCTGCAGGGCCTCCTCCTGCAGCAGCTGTTCTGAAGAGGAGCCTATCTTCTCTCCGTGCTCAGGCATGACTAACATCTCCCAGTTCCCGGGGGCCTCGCCCCCTCACACCTGCCAGTCCTGGTTCACTAGTGCACCAAGCCCAACATAAAGGCCCCACAAAGCAAACACAAAACTGTCCTAAAAGGCCTGAGACTGTCTTGGGCCAGGCTCACGGGCTTGGCAACCCGTCTGTCAGCAGCTGGCACCTGACCCTGCTCAGGCCCTCGGGCCTCCCGAGTCCAGCTTTCTCTAGCTACTCTATCTTCCATCCCCGCTGGGGCTTTTCTTTCTCTGGAGACGCTATTCCTTTTGTCCTGCTTACAGCGGCCCAGTTCCTCCTGTTGCCTTGGCTTCTCCGTCCAGATCCCTGGCCTGCTCTCAATCCCACAGTGACAGACCCCCAGCTCCAGCTCCGGCCCATCCCCCCTCCCCCACAGCTGCAGGATCCCCTCCTCTCGCCAGCCTTCTGCATGCACTGTCCATAAGGAGAGGCGCACCCACAGAAGAGTCAGCAGTGTGTATGGTAAAGCAGCCTGGGAAAGACTCTCAAACATCAACATAACACGAAAATGTTTACATTGTCCCCCCTCGATGTAGCATCAGTGGCTGCAACCCCTGACCATCCTGTGCTCGCAGGAAATAGTCACTCAACCCTGGATCTGCCCCGACGGACAGACGAAAGACAAACTCTAAAGAAGAGCAATTTGCACATGAACGAGTTCTTACAGGTCACACTAGGAAACCGCTCAGATGCCCAGCTGCCAGGTTCCACGCAAATTCCAGGCAACAAGAGAAACTGTTTGTATTTCAAAAGATACGTCCTGGTGACCCTTCATGCTGGGAAACCAAACTCAAAGGTTGGCCTACAGGCTGATGTTAATAATCGATGCACACTAGGCATTATATAAATGAGTAATGAGTTTGTGCATTGACACGTGGGCAATTCCGGAATCTTCTAAGCACCCATTCCTGTCACAGCTGCTCTGAGCTAGAACATCGTCCATGAATAGTGGAAAGTCACGGCCCAAAGGAGAACGAGCCTGGCAAAGCCAAGTAGAGGATAACGTCCAAGTATTCAATACTCCTGATCACCGGTCCTCAGGCAGCATGCGTATGGCACAGTGAGAATCCGGGTAGCCAGGAGCAGTCTCCACCCAGGTCAGTCCTGGGTCCACCATCACCAGGCACCTCACTTGGGGTCTGTCACTGGCCTTGCTCTACCACCTGCTCTGTGTGCCTCACCTGGCGGAAGCGAGATGCCGTATCGGTCAGGTGCGTCTAGAGCACCGTCACCACCCCCACCCCTACCCACGCTGTCCAACCAAAACCTTCCCACCTCAAAACCTGAAACAAACTGCCGGATGCCTACTGGGGAAGCCAAGAGCCCCGCGCTCTCAGCGTGAAGGAGGAAAGAAGTCGGGGAGGACGGGGGCCGTGGCTACACGTTCACCAACATTTGTTCGAAGGATGAAATGAGCCCATGGCTATTAAAGTGCTTCTTACGGCGCCTGGGTGGCTCAGTTGGTTAAGCGACTGCCTTCGGCTCAGGTCATGATCCTGGAGTCCCGGGATCGAGTCCCGCATCGGGCTCCCTGCTCAGCACGGAGTCTGCTTCTCCCTCTGACCCTCCTCCCTCTCCTGCTCTCTGTCTCTCATTCTCTCTCTCAAATA
Organism: Mirounga angustirostris; assembly: GCF_029215605.1. NCBI lineage: Eukaryota > Metazoa > Chordata > Mammalia > Carnivora > Phocidae > Mirounga > Mirounga angustirostris. The sequence goes on from NW_026991714.1 coordinate 123,022,498, forward strand.
AATAAATAAAATCTTTAAAAAAAAAAAAAAAGCGCTTCTTAAACTGAAGTTCCACCTGCAAGCAGGGATCCGCCCATCGAATGCAGCACCCTCCCCGCCCTGGGGCGAACATCAGAGCTCCCTTTCTCCACAAAACGGGGCACCCCGAGCACATCAGGCCACACCAGGTGGACCTGCTTGCAAGACTGAGCAAATCACCGAGCGACAGAAACCCCAAAGAGAAGCCACAGAGCCAGCTGCCAAATCACCCAGGATCTGTCCCTTCTCTCCTTCACACAGCTCTGGCCATCCCTCTGCTCCACGGGGCTGATGGCAAATGTCTGAGACCCCACCCTCCAAGGTGGAAATACAGTAGGGGAAGAAATGTTTGGGGACAGGAGAAAGGTCCATGGGTAGAGGCAAACCAGAAGGAAAGGGACATCAAAGGGATCCTTGTTCAAGTGTCAGTGATAAGTACTGGGATTCAGAGAGCTTCGCTGGCATTTTACATCAGCTCTCATGCCCAAAGCAGCTCCTGGCTTAGACACATTCGGTTCTGTGTCCCTCTCCAGGTGGCCAGTCAGCTCTGCAAACACAGCCTCGCCTGCCGACGTTCTTTCTCCACTCAACAGTGTCCTGTTTGAAAATGCCTCTTGACTCCACCAATAACTTGTCTCCTTCTCCTCAACATAGCAACCAGCGCTACCACGCGTCAGGCACAGTCTAGAGACTTGCATCATTGAATCAGCCACAATCCTTCGAGGTAGGTACCATTATTTTCTCCATCTGACAGGTGCAGCACCTGAGGCACGGAGGAGTGAAGCAGCAGACGCAGGCTGGGGACTCAGGCAGCCTTTGTCACTCTGCTCCCCACCTCACTTCCAGGCAAGAAGAGCCGAGCTCCATGAGAAGAGATCTGCTCCCAGCTCAGGCCCATCCAGCGACATGGCCTAAAACAAATGGCTTCTCTCGGCATCAGCTGTCTCCGCTGTGAAAGAAGGCTAATCACAGATGCCTGGTCTAGAAACACAGAAGCTTAGCTCTGTAGTCCACTGCAAGCTGCCTGAGAGAACTTCCTGGCATGATGGGAACTTGTGTCTATGAGCACTGGAAATGTGGCTGGTGTGAACAAGAGACTGAACTGTAAACTGTATTTCATTTTAATTAGTTTAAAATGAATATGGCTGGTGTCTACCACACTGGAAAGCACAGCTCTAGTCTATAAATTCTAGGAGGGCAGGGACCATTTCTCTTCAGTCACCACTGTATTCCCAGAGCCCAGCCCAGACCCTGGTGTACGGTTGGTACCCAGTAATGATTTGTTGAACAAATCAAAAGCAAAGGACTTTTCAGGTGCTCTAATAAGACTTCCTCTCCCACCCCAGGATTGATTCCCGAGGCTCCCTGACTAATGGACATCTAGCCTTGGCTTGGCGAGGAGCTCAGGGCCTCCCAAATGCAACAGGGAATGGCTCTCAGGATGAAAAGTGCTTCTATGAAGCCAAATCTATCTCCCTGAAATTCCTACTTACTAGTCCTGGCACATTAGCTCACAGGTTTAGGAAAACCAAAATAATTATGAAAAAGCACTTAAACATTTGTAAACACTATAAACGCAGGATTGTATCTATAACTCACTTTCTTAGTTAAGATAAATCTGATCTTAACTTGTAACAGTATGAGGCCCATTAAACAAATACATTTGGTGACCTGTTTGGGGGAAACAATCCTCTAGTGTCAGGGCTGTGGTACAGAATGGGTATCTCTGCTGACTTTCCCATCAATGCACTTGAGATTTGGGCCCCTAGCTCCAAAGCTGCGCCACAAGGAGTGTGCAGCTGGACTCCCAAGGAGCAAGGCCTCGTTCTCCAAGCGGCGTCTAGGGATTCTGGCAAAGCAGCTCCTGTTTTCTATTTCCTTGATGTATTCTAAGTGGAAAAACCCAACATGCACCAAGGGCTATGCACCCTGGGCCCTGCACCTTGGGCTATGTCAGACACAAAGATGATTGCGATGTGGCCCTCACAAGGAGCCCGCCGTCCAGAGGGAGAGGTCAAATCTGCAGTGTACCGACTGTGTCAGGCACGGAATACAATCAGGAGCAAGACATACAAGGCACAGTCATTCAGTGTGACAAAAGTCCTCACAGACATTATCTACAAAATACTGACCCGACTGACTTAGAAGAAACAGCCAGAAAGATGCTGGCACCATGCCTTGACACGGCAGGTATTTATGGAGGTGAACTGCATCAAATCTTGACCAATAGCTCATTTTAAGCCTGGGGAAACCAAGACCCGGACAGGTTATGTGACTTTTCAAGGTGACCCAGGTCATTAGTGATAGGACTGGAGATAGCACCTGAGCCTGCCTGGTCACTCTCCAGCCCAACAGCTGACAATGCTGTCTAACAGTGCTTCTTATGCTACATGGGAGAAGGGCAGATCTGCTATCTATCTCAGAATAAACAATGGATTTATTTTTGTAAGATTGTATGCTTGGGACTGTCTTGAAATCTCATGACTAACTGTATGCATACCACCTCAGGAACATGCACTCAATCAGTATACAAACAGTTCCTGAGAATATATGCTACATCTAGCAGGTACCAGTTTAAGGGCTTGGATAAAGAGATGAAACTTCTGGTCAAATCGGAGGGTTAAATACCCATATTTATGCCTGCTCTCTTCTAGAACCCCACTAAAAGGACAGTATAAATTTTGATTTTTGATGGAAAGAAGACAACAGCAGATGAGATATATGAACAGAATTCTGGAAGACAGAGAGCTGATTGCCCTGCAGTAGCTGATTCAGGTTTCTGCCCTGCTAAGTGCAAGCAGGGGAGGGAAACACTAAGCAAGTGGGGACTTATGCTACAGAAACAGAAGAAGCCTCAGAAATTGGAAGGCACCAAGGACTAAGAGGGGAGGGGAGAGGGGCTAAAAAGAGAGTCCACTAAAAGTTTGTTGAAGGAGCACTTCCAGCCCAGGGTCGCCTCTCCTACATCTACTCAGTCTGGTGATTTCCCTCCCCCAGGCAGAAGAAGGCAGAGATTCATTGTTTAGGCAAACTACACCAAGAGACTCTGGATCCAGACACAGTTGAGGGAAGGACACAGCTGAGAAGAAGGGAAAGAACCTTCAGAAAAGGACCAAGTGAGTGAAAGTCTGCATACCAAACAGGGTACCTAGCCTCCTTTCCCATCAAGGCTCCCATGATGCAGGACATCCAGGCTATTACACCACCAGGCAACATTTTTCTCCAGGAAAACCCAACATCCCCTAGAAAAAAAGATCTATAGGCACAGACACTGAAAGTGGGCTCTCTTCTGGAACCCTACAATGAAGTTAAGCCCCCTTCCTTGTCACACAAATGCCCAATCAGCAATCTTAAAATATAAATGGACAGTCAAGGATCAGTAGAAGAACAGCTCCAATGGGAAATTCAGTAACCAAAATAAGCGGAAAAAGGGGCTTGGAGGAAACAAAGACAAAGCAGAAAACAGTAGAAAAACACCAAAAACAGAAACAAAAACCTAACCTAAGTGAATTTATTGCACCCATGAAACAAGAACAAGATGCTATTAAAAAAAAAAAAAAAGTGAGCATCTAAGAACGAGGGAGTTCCAGAAAGCATGCAAGCATGTTTCATGCAAAACCATGAAAACATAAATTTGAAAATTCAAAAGGGTTAAGAACAAAGCTGAAGAGGCCTCTCACAAAGTGAAACAAAAATAAAATGAAAAACAAGAAAAAAAGATTTTAAAATTATAAACTCAGGGCGCCTAGCTGGCTCAGTTGGTACAGCATGTGACTCTTGATTTCAGGGTTGTAAGTTCAAGTCCCACACTGGGTGTGGAGATTACTTTTAAAAAATAATAAAATGTTTAAAAACATAAAATAAAAATAAAAATTATAAACTCAACCCAGGAAGTCCAACATCCAACTAACAGAGGAGTTCCAAAGACAAAAGAAAAAAAGGAATTTATCAAAGAAAAATAGAAGAAATCTTCCCCAAACTGAAGAATGTGAGTCTTCAGATCAAAACAGCACACTAAGGACCTAGCACAATAATTTTAAAAGCAAGAAAATTTCCAGTACAGAGAAAAAGAGATGATCCTAAAACTTTCAGTGAGAAAGAAGCAGGTTACCCATAAGTGATCAAGAATCAGAATGGCATCTGAATTTTTGCCATTAATATTGGAACCTAGAAGACAGTGGAGCAATGCATTCAAAATTCTAAGGGACCATGGCTTTCCACCTAAAATTCTAGACAAATTAAACCACTAATCAAGTATAAATGTAGAATAAGGATATTTCAGACATGGAAGTTTGAAGTGATCAACCTCCACAGACCCTCTCTTAGAACCTCCTGGGGAAATAAACCAAGAAAGAGGAAACAGAAGATCCAGCCTAGGACAAGGCAAAGGAATCCCCAGGATGAGTCATATCACAGGCCTATAGGTCAATCAACCCAAAAAAGAGGAGAGGGATGGAGGCCTCTGGGAGGGAGGTCTCCAAGGGGAAAAAATGAAGAGGAACATGTGTTATAAAACATAGATGTTTTAAAATTCTGTCAGAGACTTTGAGAATTAGTAATAAGTATATAGAAAAATAAATAGAAAAAAGAAGGCAATTATCAACTAAAAAAAAAAAAGATGTACAAAAAAGGAAATATCATTATAGCACAACTATATGGCTCAGCCATGAATGCTATTTACACAGCCAAGATAATGTAAGCACTGAATATCAATATAACCCAAAACTGTGATGTAACCATATTGGGAGGACAGAGTGAACAGAGGTGTATGGGGAGAAGAGGGGAATAAGGGTTCCTCTAATCCATGGCAGGACATCAAGAAATAATATCCAAATTGAACAATCAAGAAACAGCAATGTAAGTAGGGAACTCACAAATATAATAGTAATATCAGGAAAAACAGCTAATAGAGTTGGAAGTGACTGTAGTAGGCAGAACAATGGCCCCTCAAAGATGGTGTCCATAACCTAAACCCCAAGCCTATAAACATGTTATCTGGCAAAGGGGAATTAAAGTTGCAAATGGAATAAAGGTTGCTAATCAAGGGAACTTAGAATAAGATTACCCTAGATTATGCAGGGGAGCCCAAAGTAATCACAAGGGCCAGGGACTGCAGGCAGCCTCTAGAAGCTAGCAGAGGCAAGCAAGGAAACAGATTCTTCCCAAAAGGGGTTCTTCCCAAGATTCTTCCCAAAAAGAATCTGCTACCTCCTTTATTTGAGCCCAGTGAGAACCTTTTCAGACTACTAAGCTACATAACCATAATATGAATTTATTTTGCTTCAAGCCACTGTGTTGGTGGTAATTTGTTACTGCAGCCATAGAAAATCACATTCAGTGACTGACTCTGGGGAGTAATCCCTGGAATGGGAAGGGGTGACACAGCGTTTCTTTCTAATAAGCCTTGCAGTGTTACTTGACTTTAAAAAGTATATATACACGTACTTTTAAAAAGTATGTATGTATACTATATACACGCACATATATACGTATATATACATATATATATAAATAAAATAGGACTTTGATGTAAATTAAAATTGAATTTAAGGGGCGCCTGGGTGGCTCAGCTGTTAAGCGTCTGCCTTCAGCTCAGGTCATGATCCCAGGGTCCTGGGATTGAGCCCCACATCGGGCTCCCTGCTCCGTGGGAAGCCTGCTTCTCCCTCTCTGACTCCCCTTCCTTGTGTTCCCTCTCTCGCTGTCTCTCTCTCTCTGTCAAATAAATAAATAAAATCTTTAAAAAAAAAACTGAATTTAAAAAGAGATGAAACACAGGTTCTGTCTTGCCAGATCTCACAATCTGGTAGAAAAGACAGACAGGGAACCAGCTACTACTTAACATAGGGAGAAAAGCACCTCGTTCAGATGTGAGGAGAGTCTGAAACGAGAAGGAGGAGTCAACCAGGCAAAGGAGAAAAGGCCTTCTTCTGGTGAGGAACAAGCCCTGGTGTGAGGGAGAACCTGGTCTTTGGGGACATGGATGAGGTATTCGTGACTGGGACATCCAGTGGGTCTGACAGAGCCAGCAGGAAGGGCTGGGGGCGGTGGGCAGCTCCCCACACCACCAGGTTTGATGCCTGCCCCACTGCTGGCTTCTCCAGCTGGAGGACGGGACCTGCTGTGCATAATTCAAGTGGACATGGACAAGTGAAGTCCCCATATAAACACAGCATTTTCCTGGACCATCAGTTGTACTTAACAGCAAAGCATATATTTTTTTTAAGATTTTATTTATTCATTTGAAAGAGAGAAAGAGAGAGCACGAGCAGGGGGGAGGGGCAGAGGGAGAGGGAGAAGCAGTCTCCCCACTATGTGGGTAGCTGGACATGGGGCTCGATCCCAGGACCCTAAGATCACAATCTGAGCCGAAGTCAGACGCTTAACCGACTGAGCCACACAGGCAGCCCGACAGTAAAACATTTTAAATACCTTTATACTAAAACCAGCCCAGACATATTATAGAGTAGAATACAAAACTCATGTGAATTTTTAACATATTAACTAGGGATTTCAAGGAGACTGCTTGCTTACAAGGCCAGCTTTAGATGCTAAACTATCTGCTGACCACTGAGCACCAAGACTCGATCTTCTCTGTAATTAACCTGAGTCAGAAAAAAATTTTAAAGCACTACAGCAAGCATCCATCAAAGTACCTGGAACTTCAGACCTGCAACCTGTCAGTGGGTGCCTACCCTCCTTCTGCCTAGCTTCCCTCGGGTCCCAACCGAGATGAATCAGAAAGCTGAGAAACATCTCATTCTTTTCCAAAGGGGTCTGGGTCTTGTCACTGACTGCTGGGTTAGCCCAGCTTAGGGAAACAAAGAAAAGCCATCACACTGAATTCTTAGATGTCCTCTCTTGGCCATAAGCCCACCCACCTCCCCGACTTTAAGCATTACCAGAATCATAGACAAGAGCCCCAGCTTCACCATCAACATCCCCAACCTTTACAGTCCAGGCCTCTGGTTGGAGAATACACTGCAGACACTCCTTCCATGGAAGGAAATCAAGAAATAGGGCACATCTCTTGGGAGAGGGTGTCCCTTGTGTCCACAATACAGGGGCGGAAACTTTTTCTATTGTCCTAACTGTTTTTGTTATAAAAACAATAATATCCACATGACAGTGAGCTGGGAAATTTTGTTTTCTATAAAGAGCCACTACTGACCACAGAAGAAAAGGGGGGAGGGGAGGGAAGGGGAGGCAGAAATCAATGGAAGGCCACACAGAAAGAAGTAAAAAGGAATTTAATAGGGTTTGTTTTGTTCGTTTGTTCTGTGTATAAAACACATATCCACACATTGCAAGGGAGTGAACTCAACTGACTATAAATTAAGAACAGAGAAGATTAAATTTTAATAACAGTAAATACATTAAAATACACTACAAAGCTGTATTATTGACAGTAAAGAAAGAATAGGGGAGGAGGGTAAGAAGAAAAAGAAAGATACAGCAGGAGGAGAGAGAAAGAAATGTATAGAGGAGGGAGATGGAGACGTGGGAAAGCAAGAACGGGAGACAGTGAGATACACAGACACACAGACCTGTCCATATCCTATTCGGTGAGGAACAAGCCCTGGTGTGAGGGAGAACCTGGTCTTTGGGGACATGGATGAGGTCTTCGTGACTGGGACATCCAGTGGGTCTGACAGAGCAGGAAGGGCTGGGGGCGGTTCCTATCAAGGAATCTACAGAGACACTTCCCAGGCCTGACCAACAAGCCAAAGTAAACTATACCACACAGGCTGGCTGTTGGCTTGGGTTATAGACTTCAAAGTATTATCACCTTGCATCCTTGCCTTTGAATGGCTACTGATCCGGTTAACCACTGTTCACAGCTCTTTCATTGCTCACTGAAACATTCGGAGGTTTAGCTCACGTCCCAGGCCAGAAGCTCCCCACACATGAGCTACAGTTCAGTGAATCAGCCAGCCCCCAGCGTGCCTCTTGAAAAGGGAGTACGTGAAACACTATCTCATAAAACATACAAAACACCGATGAAAGTCAGAGGAAAAATGCTTGAGTTGAAAAGAAATTCCAGGGGCGCCTGGGTGGCTCAGTTGGTTCAGCGACTGCCTTCGGCTCAGGTCATGATCCTGGAGTCCTAGGATCGAGTCCGCATCGGGCTCCCTGCTCGGCGGGGAGCCTGCTTCTCCCTCTGACCCTCCCCCCTCCCCCCTCCCCCCTCTCACGTGCTCTCTGTCTCTCTCATTCTCTCTGTCTCAAATAAATAAATAAATAAAATCTTTAAAAAAAGAAAAAAAGAAAGAAAAGAAATTCCACAGAAAACGTTCTTTCGTTTTGCATTTAAAAATAAACTGGGACTTCAGCAGAACTGGGTCCCACCTCAGTATTGTCACCACCAGCACATCTGACTTCCCACGTGTTCAAGTTCCACGTCCCTAGTGGTTCCAAAGGCCTCAGCTGACCCTACAACAAAGCAGCTTCTACCACACTCTGCAGGCTGAGGGTCAACAGGAGAGATGGCAAGGAGACTCCACCTCCGCCCCAAGCCCAGGCAGGTCCACCCACTCCCACCCCTGTCTAAGCCAAGCCCTTTCTTGCTTCCTCCATCCAAGGGCTGCAGAAATCTGCTCTTTCACAGCTGGAAGAGCCCCCCTTTCAGCTCCATCCCTCCCTCCTCCAAGCTTGGAGGCTGTGTTTTCCCCTTCCCCACCTGACCTGCCTCCAACCTCTCCCTTTTTAAGCCTTTTTCCTCCTCACTTTCTCTATCCCATTTTAGAATCTCAGAGGAGGAGGGAGTAAGAGCTACATCTAGAATACAGGACCCAGAATCTACCCACCAGGGGTCCTGTCCCAACTTTGCATCTTGCTACCTGTGTGACTTTGGACAAATCACAACTTTCCCAATCCCAAATTCCTCAGTGAGGGGGGCAAAACATGGCAATCATGGTTTTCTTCCAACACTCATGCTCTAAATAACTGAACATTCACCTGTATAACCATAAATAAAGCAGTGAGTTAAACATACACAGGAAAGGAGAATGAATTCTAGAAACTCCTTTTCCTTAGCATTCTGCCAATTCAAGTCACCCCAGTCAACCACCACTCAGAGGGTCTGTGCCTCTCCAGGCCATTTTAGCTCTCAAGTATTTACATACAGTAAATCCTCATAAATTGTACTAATTGAGGAAAAGGTGAGTCTGAAGCCATCAGAAGCCTGAGTCCTGGAATACTTCTTTCATGCCATTGAGCAACACTATGACTTTAACAACATTTAGCAAACAAAAAAGAATCTTAAAAGGCCCTCCCACAAACTGGACTTGTGAATCTAAGAACAGTAATGCTGTCAGGAACCCGGGAAAATAGTCTGCTCCAAAGCCTTCTGCTTTTTCCCCAACAAGGACACGGGCCCAGAGCGTGGAAGCCACAAGCCCAAGGCCCAAAGCAGATCAGTGGCCAGGATCAAAGCCAGCTGCCCCGCCTCTAGTCCAGAGCTCTTTCACCAAAGTTTTTTGGGACCATCCATTTCCTTTTACAGAGACAGATTAAATCCTAAATGACCTGTGAGTGCCCTCTACAGCAAATCTATTTCCACGTCCAGGGAAGGGTCCAGAGCTGCGTCTGGATGACCAGGTGATTACCAATGCTGCCTGGTAAAAGCCTTCTTTCCTGAACCCTGCCCACTCATACTCTGCAAAGAAAACCCCAGAGTCTGCTATCTATATAGAACTCTATTTTAGGGAGGGGGAAAGAGGGGAGCGCTGAACAGGTCTTTGTTCTGTCAGTAAGAAGCATCTGCTCGTCCCTTCCCAGCACTCCAACCTCACCCCTCATTATTCCCAATCCCTTCAGAAAAGTTCACTGAAACTCTCCAACTAGCAGGAAAGAGAGCAGGTAGGAGGAGGATCGGGCCAGCCAACGGGGTGGGCTCTAAGGGAAGATGACAAGACCCTCCCATCTCTTGGCCCCACAGGGTAGAAAGCATTTCTTTTCGGTTGCTAACTCCCTGCGGGGAAGTCACCAGAGACAGCGCAACTCAGTGCCCTCCAGCTGAGAAATGAGCTCTCGGCAACACCAGAACTACCCCTTTGCTAACAGTCCTCTCTAAAGTGCCCACAGCAAAGGTGCCAACAGACCCACCCTTCCCTGCCATCCCCTCAGGCCAAGAGCCCCAGACAGCCGAGCTTTGCGGGCAAGGAGCTATTTAAGGCAGCATCAAGAGGGTGGGGCAGAAAATTGCTGGCAGCATCCTCTTCCTCCACCCCTCCCTCAAGCCAACACACACACACACACACACACACACAGCCCTCCCAGTGGGTAGACAGCCATCTATCTCACCTGTGTCTCTAAGGGCTGTAGATCTGGAGTCTCCAAATGTCCAGCATGTGCTTTCTGTCATTGAGGCTGCTGTCCCCATCTGCCGCCCACCCCACTTTCAATCCACCCCCTTCTCTTCAACCACCACCAAGCTTCCTTTCCAATTAAAAACATAAAACTGAATCTAAATAGAGGAGCTCAAAAACCAAGGAGAGTGGAGACAAACAAGCCATCCCTGGCCTTCACTTACGAGAGGAAAAGGGATGTGTGTGTGTGGCAGGGGGTGATGTCAGAGGCCTGACTGCCAGATAGGTTCCATGATGTCTCTAAATGAACCTCCCTCCTATTGACAGTGAAATCAATTCTGGCAATTTCAGCAGGTCAGCCCTGTGACAACAGGAGCATCCCAGCGCTCAGTTTAAAACAAAAATCCAAAGGTTCAGCTAGAACATGCTGGGAAAACACAGGGTCTGGATAAAAGGAGCCGCGCTCAGTGGGACCCCTTCTGCTTTTATGCAGCAATGTAATAGCGTAATAAATTCTGTCTGCCCAAAGAAAGCATGCACTGGTGAATTTCAAAGCCATCTTAACGACAGCGGATGCAGGGGGGATGCAGAATTCGACAGCACATCCCCCCATGAAAGGTACATAATGACTTCAAGCCTCTCCCCCCCCTCTATCTTGAATGGCGCTACCGCTTATCAAGGAAGCCACATCGGAAAGCAGCCAGGTGGGAGCTAGGGATGCCCGGGGAATTCGGAGAAAGGAGTTGCTTTCCGTCCTTGTCGGTGATGAACCGCCTAGCAAGATGCTGCCAGTCACCCTGGGGGATGAAGCAGCATGGGCGGATGGGCACGCACGGGGTTCCCGGACCCACACACGTACCCGCTCATTCAGGCGGGTCCTTAGGCCAGACGGATCGTCCTAGCGCCCCTCCCGCCGCCCTCTCCTCCCGGGGGATGCTGATGAATGAACACACCTGCGATGCCTCCATCCTGCCGCTCGCTCCCTTCTTCTTCCTCTCGCTGCTGCAGAGGAGCCCCTCCTCGGTAGTTTCACTTTACAGCGCAACCCCCCCCGGGCTTTGATGTCTCCTCCACCCACCCATATTGCAGCCAGCCTGAAGAAGTGGCCATGATCGCACGTACCCCCACCCACAAAAAAGAAAACAAAACCTGAATCCCGGGGACCCCCGCACCCTGGGGAACTTTCCTGGAGAGACTGGGGATCCACCCAGCAGGAAGGAAGGTTCGGCCGAGGAGGACCACGGTTTTCCCCGTGACCACGGGGGATGCTCTGGGGGAGGGCGTCCCCCAAGTCCTTCCAACAGCTGGCCCTTTAAACGCGCCTCCTTCGAGCGCGGAACAAAGGCGCCGCCCGCGGGGGCCGGGCCGCCGCACGCCCCCGGCGCCGCGGCCGCCGATCCAGAGAGCGCGGGCGGGCGAGCGGGCGGCTGGCGCGGGCTTACCTTGCGGGTCTCCGGGCAGGCGGGCGGCGCGCGTCCTGCCCCACTCGCACTACACGCTGCAGTTGGCCCCGCTCTGTTTTTCTGGGACTCGGCGCTGACTTCACCGACACTCCGCGGCCGGCCAATGGGCCGCGGCGCCCGCCCCCTCATTAGCATGCGTCTGGAACCGTCCACTCCGGCAGCGCCCGGGTGGTGGGCGGTGCCAGGGGGCGGTGCTCGGTCCGGCCGTGACAGGAAGGGGCGTGTGCGCCAATGGGAGGCGACGAAGCGTCCCGCCGCCCCGCCCCGCGGCATTGTGAGCCGAGAGCGCGGGCCTGCGGATCTTCGGCGACTAGGCGCGCGCGGTCTCAGTAACCCTTTCTGTCCTGGCCGGCCACTGGCTGGGCCTCGCGCCCTCTGGTCCTTGAGAAGGCTCGCCCGCGGGGAGCTGGTAAGGAACCTAGGGCATAAAAATAACAGCTAACGTGTCTTGAGTGCATATGTTACTTAACCCCTGTGCCCATTTTGCTCATCTGTAAAATGGTGTAATGGGTTGTAGTGGGGTGTCTGGGTGGTTCAGGCGGTTAAGCGGCTGCCTTCGGCTCAGGTCATGATCCCAGGGTCCTGGGATCCAGTCCAGCTCGGCCTCCCTGTTCCACGGGGAGCCTGCTTCTCCCTCTCCCTCTACCCCTGCTTGTGCTATTGAGAGAGAGGAATGGTATGCCCAGCGGTGGTTAGCTCTGAACCAATCAATCTCTCACTCTCTCTCAAGTAAATAAATAAAATCTTTAAAAAAAGAACAGGATGTATTCAAGATTAACATAGTTAACCTATGTAAAGCATTTAGATCAGTGCCTGGCCTTTGTGCTACATTAAGGTTTGCTACTATCATAATTATACTCTGTACCAGCCAGTGGACTTAATGCTTCCTGGATATTTTCTCATTTGATCCCCAGAGCCTTATAAAAAAGGCACTGTCACTAATCCCTATTTTTCAAGTGGGAAAACTGTTGAGGTTTAAGTGGCTTGCTCAAGGTCACACAGAAAACAATGCAACCAGGATTTGAACCCAGGCTCTGAGATTTCATTCGTGCAACACACATTCAGGGACTCCATGGCAGCCATGTGATGGGCCCCAGGGTTATAGCAAAAAAGTGAGGCTTCCCTTCATGAGGCTTCCATTTTAGTGAGGGAGACAGACAAACAAGTGAAAAAATAAAATCATCTGCAAAGTGAAACAGAGTGAATAGAATAAAACAGGACAATATGCAAGTGAAGAGAAGGGTACTTTGTTAAGTTCAGAGCTAACCACCGCTGGGCATACCATCCTGACCTCCTCCAGTAACCCCTCAGTGTTACAGGAAAGAATCAGAGAGGGGAAGCTGCTTACCCAAGGTCTCAGGGCCAGCAAGCAGCCACGCCTAGCTCCCAACATCCCCAGGACATCCCTGAAGGTACAGCAGGCATCCCTTGGGCTGAACAAAACTGACTTTTGTCAGCTGCCATTGACAAGAATCTTCAGCCAAAGCACGTTCCCAGTTAACAAGCTGTGTGTGGTGTGGTAAAGACAGGCCTTAATGACTGCACGGGCTGATGGGAAACACATCTGTTAAGGTTCTTAGATGTCAAGGAACAGTGACGAGTTTTTGCTGAGCATCGGCTGTCCTCTTCCCTGTAAAGAAAAAAAAAATTTAGAACACTCAGAGCTGCCTGGGAGCTTACTGTACAACTGAGGAGGCGAGGGCCACCAGGAACTCAGCCTAGGGAGCTCCCAGCCCATGTCTCCTTCCACTTTCACCTTATCCTGCGGCTTTGCAAAGAAGACTAGATTAGGAATCAGGCTTCCCAGGCTCTACTATTAGCTTACTCCCTGATCTAGGCAAGACCGTTCCTTCTGCGCCTGTAAAGTAATATAATGACTTTTAATCAAGCATATCTAGTCTGCTAGGCACTATTCTGTACTGAGAGCTTCACATGCATTAACTCACACCACACAACCACCCCAGGAGGGAGTCCTATTGTTATCCTGAGGTTGTCGACAGAGGAGGAAAATAACGGGGCAAGAAACCAGATAAGTTGCCTACCTCACAAATTCAGGGCAACACCATTCAGAATAAAAAAAAAAATTGAAAACAATTCAAATGCCCAATTTTAATTGGACAAGAAAACCTATCCAGTACAACCATATGACAGAATACCATACGGCCATGAAAAAAGGAAAAGTACAGTGATACTGACACATGAAAATGTCCAAAATACATTATCAAATAGAAAAGTAGATTGAGGGGTGCCTGGGTGGCTGAGTCGATTAAGCATCTGCCTTTGGCTCAGGTCATGATCCCAGGGTCCTGGGATGGAACCCCATGTCTGACTCCCTGCTCAGCCCTCTGCCCCTCCCTCCCCACTCATGCTCGCGCGCTCTCTCTCTCTCTCTCTCTCAAATAAGTAAATAAAATCTTTTTTAAAAGAGTAGATTAAAAACTAGTTTAATACTGCAATCCCATTAGAACTATTTTTATGGGATTGTGAGTATTTTTTGCTCATCTCTATTTTTCTGATTTTTTTCTTCAAAAATATCTATCAAATTGTTTAATTAAAATAAAACAAAATAACTTTATTTTTTTTTAAGCAAAATAACTTTAAAATGAAAAACCAGACTCTACCTCTGGAAATTTTATATATAGACAAGTCCATCCCTGTAAGTGGGAAAGTACCTTGAAGAATCTTAAGTGAGATCTAAGTCTTTGAGTCATCCCTCAGATATCGAACTCAACTGGTTCCAGTCTGTGTGTTTATGAGATAAATGGAAAAATACTAGAAGGACAGAAGGGAAGAGAAGAGGGGAAAACAGAGAGAAAGAAAAATCCTACTATCCTTCAAGACTCATCTCAAAGGTCTCCTCCAAGAAGTGTTCAGAGTCATGGTCTAATAACATCTTAACACTGAAAGCCACCTAAGAAATCAGCAGGTGTAACCGTGTCCACTCATTCTTGTCTCCAGTCATTCACTGATTCATCTGAGTCACAGGCCCTGTGCTGGGCTGGTGAGACCTGACTCCTGACCTCCCAAAGGTGACCCCTGAGGAAGCAGAGGCCCAGGGAAGGCCAGCTCCATGGGTGCACAACCTTTGCTGAGAAGAGTCCCACTCTCAGTTTATTACCATCTTTAAATTCTTCATTTCAAGTGAGGGCCCTCACATTTTCATTTTGTACTGGGCCTTGTAAGTTCTGGGGCCTGTCCTGGGAAGGAGAAACACCAAGCCCTTCTCATGGTTGCAGTAACCAAGGGCTTTCCATTCTCATCCCATCTCTTATCACACGCTCATTCCTGGTTCCCAGGGAAAGTGAGCGCCCCGGCCTTCCAGTCCTACAGCACTTCACTTATTCCTTTCTCATGGAATTTACCATATTTGGCATGAACTCATGTACATATGTGTATAGTCCTATTCCTCATCCTCTCTACCCACAAGATTGTAAATTCCATGAGGTTCTGGCTTGTGTCTGCTCATCTCCAACAGCGCTTAGCACTGTGCTTTACATACTGTTAAAAATGTGCTTGAACTTAATTTAATTTTATTAGTAACTCCTTGTTTTCTCTTCATGTGCATCAGATCATTCCCGGCAGTCTTTCTGCTGCTGGAGAGAAATTACAGGATCAGGCAGGAGAGCTGAGCACACAAACTAGGATCATAAACATGCTATAGGAAGCAACCCCCAAGCAGGCCATAACTGTGAGGAATTAGGGGAAGAGGGAGAAGGATTTTGCAAAGGACAGCCCAGAGTTGTCAGCTTTTCCTCCATCTTTAGGGTCACACAGACTGTAGGAGAGGGAAATAAACAAGACGATCTAGAGATGGCAGTGAGCATAGTGGTTAAGCCTGTGGACAGAATCCTGGCTCCAACACCTAATAAGGAACTCTCATGTAAGCTCTTGGGTCCCTCATCTGCGACGTGAGGAACACACAACCCTCCAAGGTTTACTTATGGGCTGTAGATGAAAGCATGCATGGAAAGTGCTTACACACTGCCTGACACATAAACACTCAGTAAGTGGATATTATTACTAATATTACTAGGAGGCCAAGTCGTGAAAGACGCTTTCCTAAAATGTGTTGGTTTTATTAACTTGTTTCCCCAGTTACCCAAAAGATGAACCATAATCATTTTCAGCCATATCAGTTGGAGAACGCCAGAATGGGGGAGAAGAAAATAGGATGAGGGAAAGGGAATCATGTATCAAAGAGTTTAGCTGATACATCTCTAAATCTCTGGTGACCATTTGTACCTAATTTCTTCTGTAACATCTTAAAGAAAGTGAAGCAAGTAGTGGAAAGAGCCAAACTTCCTTAAAGAACAAATTCTCTTATTTCTTGCTGATTAATTACTGAGAAAAAGTTAATCTACACTCTCATGCCTGAGGGCACAGAACTGACTTGAAGATCAGGGAATGCCAGACCCAAGAATTCCACATTCTTTGGAGGTCAGGACTGACAGATACTGCGTTAAGGAAGTTTGGTGAGATGGGTTGACGTTGGTCAGAAGTCTATGGGACCATGTAGAAATAAGAGGAGCCATGGGGAATCACTATGCTTGGGAAGAGTGCCAAGATGAGTATTAACCAGTAACCCCAAGAGTCTAGTGACAGGCTTCCATTTATCAATCTAAAAACACTTGCTCTGGGGCACCTGGGTGGCTCAGTAGGTTGAGCGTCTGACTCTTGGTTTCAGCACAGGTCATGATCTCATGGGTTATGAGATCAAGCCCTGCACCGGGCTCCACGGTCAGCAGGGAGTTTGCTTGAAGATTCTCTCCCTCTGCCCAGCCCCCCCCCATAAATAAATAAATCTTTAAAAATATATAAAAAATAAAAACACTTGCTCCAGCATACCTTGTGTTGGGGCTTGGATGAAAACACGTGTATGTAATAGAATACCAATCCTATGCAATTGTATTTGACCAAGTGCATAAGGTTTGGTTTCGAGATTGTTTTATGTTATTAGTTAAAATAAGACACTTTAAATGTTGACCTGGGTGGGCCTTTGAGAGAATCAGAAGTACAAAAACACACTTCCATCCACTGTTGCTGAATTAATGGGAGGGTCTGACTAGGTCAGGAGTTTTGGAGAAGGATAAGAGGAGGGGGCCATCTAGGCAGGGGATTCATTGAGTACAATATGCTGGGTTTACTTTAGAAGTCTTACTACTCTGAAGTAATTTAGATAATGAAGTATTTACTTGAGGGAAGCATTTTTAGGGTTGGTGGATCCAGCTGCCAACTGTGAGACAGGCATTTTGATTGAGGCTGGAGAGAGAAAGGGAGAAAGCCAGGAAGGAAGAACAAAGAGGGAGGAGGAAAAAGATGGTGGCTTGGGGAGAGCAAGAGAATGTGAGAGAGACGGAATGTAAGAGGAAGAGAGATCACTGAATGTCCTGAGGCAAAAAAACCCAAAAAACAATTTCAGAAACAGGGCAACTAGCCTCACTAAACTATTGTAACCTTAACAAGGTTAAAAAATCAACAACAATGGTGTTAAGGAGATAATTGACATTCTGGAAGCTGTTGGAAGCTTGTCAGAGGTGATTGGAAGAGTTCACTGAAGGAACTCATTACACAGGGCTAAATTGAGTCACATGAGTGCCCTGGGAAGGCTAATAACTCTTTGTCAGCATTTGTCAAGGGGAGGTGCCAAGTGCTGTGTGGGGAAAGGGCAAAAGGGAAGATGGAGGATGTGCCTATCAAGTATCTGCCCCTTCTCCATGACCTCAGCAAATCTGTTCTGTCCCCAAACTTGCTTGCCCTGATTCCTAAACCTGAGTGACCTAGACTCACTTTCGTGAACAGCAGGTTAGTGATCACCTCTAGGCATTGTGCCATCCCCTTAGGGATCTTACCCTCTGCTTCTCCATCAGGCTGAACCAAGCGATTCATCTAGGCATACATGGCTGTCTGTGACAGGAGGCCTCAGAAAGTCACCTATTTCCAGGGATGTCTGGAGCCCTCTTCAAATCAGCAATCTCAGCAGTGCTTGCATGGCCTACCTATTTATCGGGCCCTGTAAGAAGGAGATTATCTAAAAGAATCATGTTCTACCACCAAGGAATTGAAGGCAACTGGACTCATATAAGAGAGAAGTGGATAGAGATAACTATCTCCTCCCTTAGGCCAAAAGAACCAAGGACTTCTTCATTTGACCCTGATTAGAAGTAGAGCAGAACCAGAAAGCATACTAAAATGAGGTTCCCAAGATCTGTTGCAGCCCAAGCTGCCACCTTCAAAGAAGGAAAGGTTATTCCTGGTGAACCCTCCAAAAGGAGGATGGGAAGGACCCACGAGGGGTCAGTGGCAGCCCCTTTATTGAACTCAATGTGACCCCGGGACAAGGCTCAATGGGGTTAAACAATGTGATCCCACCAGTTGGTATTCAGACTGCTGGTATAAGTTGCTCCACTCTTTGGTTCCAGAGTATTCTGTATTTGGATGAGAGCTTCTAACCCCCAGATGATTCGTTGAGGGTGGGGAGCAGAACTACCAGCTAGCCCTGGGATTGTGGGAAGAGGACTCTCAAGTCATTCAGTTAACCAATATCAGGTGCCTACTGTGTCCAGGTCCTCTACTCAGTGCTGGAAAACCAGAGAACAAGGACAGGACCTATCCTCAAGACACTCATAATCTATTGGGAGAGACCAATAAATACACAGGTAATTACAAGACAGTGTCCTAGACAAACTTCTTTTTTAAATTGAGATGTAATCCATATACCAGAACATTTATCCTTTTAAAGTATATGATCCAGTGGTTTTTAGCATATTCATAAGGTAGTGCAACCATCACCACAATCAAATTCCCAAACATTTTCATCACCACAAGAAGAAACCTTATACCTATTAGCAGTCACTCCCCACCCCTATTTCCCCTCTCCCCTCAGTCCCTGGCAACCTCTACTCTACTTTCTGTCTCAATAGATTTGCCTATTCTGGACATCTTACATAAAGGGGATCATAGAATATATGGCCTTTTGCTTCTGGCTTCTTTTCACTTAGCATCATGTTTTCAAGGTTCATCCTTGCTATAGCACATATCAGGACTTTGTTGCTTTTTACGACTGAATAACATTCCACCGTATGTATTACCACAATTTGTTTATTCCTTCATCAGTTGATAGACATTTGGGTTGTTTCCACTCTTTGTTTATTATGAATAAAGCCATTATGAACATTTTTTATGTGGGCATATGTTTTCAGTTCTCTTGGGTATATACCTAAAAGTGGAATTGCTGGGCCATAAGGTAACTCTATGTTTAACTTTTTGAGTAACTGTTGGACTAACTTGAGTTAGGTTTCTGTTATTTTAACTGGCCAAGGCCAATACACCTCGCTGAATGAAAGGCATGGGCCACTTTATTTATTTATGTGTGTATTACTACTTTATGTATTTCTATAAGATTTTTCTGAGGATACGTATACTACTAATCATTTCAGACAATGTTGAAAATACAAAAAAGCTTAAAGGAAAAAAATGAAAATCATCCATATCCCTACTGCCTGAAGCTACCACTATCCCCACATGGCTTTTTTCCTTTTAATCTTCTTTTTCTCTGTATGCCTTTTATGAAGCAATGTCATGTTGTATGTTCAGTTTTAGTATATTTTATATTTTGTATTTTACATTCTGCTTTTCTCTCTGATCATCATATTGTAAGTAGTTCAGCACTCATTGTTTTATAAACTAGTCTTCAAATTTATTTTGTTTTTCTTTTTATTTTCTTTTTTAAGGTTTTATTTATTTATTTGACAGAGAGAGACACAGTGAGAGAGGGAACACAAGCAGGGGGAGTGGGAGAGGGAGAAGCAGGCTTCCAGCTGAGCAGGGAGCCCGATGCGGGCGGGGCTCCATCCCAGGACCCTGGGATCATGACCTGAGCCGAAGGCAGATGCCCAGCCGACCGAGCCACCCAGGTGCCCCTTTGTTTTTCTTTTTAAAATGTTATCTTCAGTCTTCTTACCTTTGAAGGGGGTGCTGAGGTGACAAAGGGGAGGGCATTTGGGGAGGGAAATGCCAAGGAGGAGGCATTTGGGGAGGGAAATGCCAAGGAGGATACACAAGCGAGAAAGGAAAAAGAGCAGACGTGACCCTTGTTTGCTTTCTTATAGCTTCATATTTTATCCTGCCTCGTTGCAGAGAAAAATTTAAGGCACCACTGCCTTTGTGGCCCCAGACTGGCTCTCCAGTCTCTTTCTCTGGTGGCGGAGCCCACAGTGGCTTCTGCCGTTCCGTGCGCCCCTGGCCCCGAGGCTGAGCCAGGGCTGGCTTCTGCAGCCCGCAATTCAAGATGGCCAATTCGCAATCCTAGCAAAATCAATCTATTGGAAACTAATGAGGCACAAATAGTTCATGCACTTTGAGGCTGATCTGCCAAATGAGATAAACAGGGCTCAATCAGCAGGGAAAAATCAATGATGCAAAAATGCATTTCAACCTAGTGTTATTTCCCCCTGGGATGCCCACGACATCACATTCTATTGTTCTGATGCTTCTGTAGCAATTCTTGTCTAAGCTTCTGTAGGCCAGGCCAGGAGAACTCCCTCACCCAGGGTTTCATGTGCCCAGGGGGTTGATAAATGCTAAGATCTGGTGGCTGTGACAGAGAGGCCTGGGTAGCCAACATGTGAGAAGTGAGGACTTTCAGTTTTGTAAGCAAACATTAACCTCTGTGTTTCTAAACCCCTCTAACAGGTGATATAATTAGCAAGGAACATAATTATGAACTTTGCAAGAGAGCAAATCACAAAAGTATTGTGTTAGTAATTCACATTTATACAACACAAAATATAGAGTGATGTTTTTAAGATCTTATCATTGTTTTGCGCCACCAAGTTTACTTTCCCTTAAATATTCTACTGGTGAGATACGATCATTGTGCAAAATTTAGAAACTATTGATGAGCAAAAATAAACAATTTAAATCATCTCTATTAAATTTTATGTTTATCTTGCCAAATTTCTCCCCACGCAGGATTATTTAAAAGAATAAAGCCATGTGACACATATCTGTTCTGGAACCTCCTTTAAAAGAATTGTAACGTATTGGAATTGCTTGTTCTATAAAGGCCTTCTCCACACTGTTATGATGTTGCTTGGGAGGGCCGGGCCCCCACTGCTGCCCTGTTTGTTTGGAAGCCCACTTAGTCCTTGGGAGGACTGACTGCACTGGTTGGGGTCAGGGAAGTGGGGAAGGAAATAGGTAACACAAAGTCTGATCCCAGACCAGGGGTGTCCTGCAGGAACGGGGATCTAGACAAGGAGCTGAATCCAATAGGCCGCACCAGTCAGCGAGCTCCAAGGCAACCGTTAGGGATAAACAACGGCCCGTTTCCCCTGTAGGGTCAGCAGGTTAAACCAAAGGAGGCCAGAAAACTGAGGGCACAGGTTAATACCCCCAAATCAGTCTGACCAAGGAGTCTCAGGGTGAGGCCATTCCAGGGCCCCGGAGAACCTGTGGATAATCTGAAGCAGATGACTCTCTCCTTGAGAGCAAGGGCTGAAGTGATACGTGGCAGCCCCGGTGCCCAGCAGAGTGGAAATTCCGTATCTGTTAAATAAGGGAATGATGGTTCTACTTCTTCCTAATCGTGCTTCGGGTCTTAGCTTAGATATTACCTCCTCTGGAGAACAGGTAAAATGGGAATATCCATCCAGGCCGAGGGAGTGGCCTGAGGATCATGCCAGGTACGAGACATGGGTGAGGAGAGCAGAGGGTCTAGGAATGTGGGCAGTTTTAGGCATAAGGGCTAGAGCGCAGTGGCCTTGAAAGCCAAGCTCGTGATTTCCAATTGTATCTGGTGGCCAGTGAGGAGTCACCAAAAGTTTTTAAACAAGGGAGGGGTGTGACAGAGGAGACGTGTGTGAACATCCCAACTGGCAGCAGCAGCGGGATGAATTAGCACCAAGAAAGGCCAGAGGCAGAACAACCAGTTGGGAAGTGACTGTGACGGTCCAGCTCTGAAGTAATAAGGACGAGAACTAGGGTGGTGACCATGGGAATGGAGAGGAGGAGACACTTCATTCATTGACTCATTCATTCATTCGACAATAGTTGTTCATCACCCAGAGCCAGAAACTGTGCTAGATCTAGGCACCAACCTCATAAAGGAAGATGGGGCGAGACTCGCCGTCTGCTGGGGCACACGTGCCTGTCTGCTAGGCAGAAAGCAACCAAAGATGATCCCCTAGAGGACGAGGATCACCGTCTGGCCATGGAGAGAAATGGAGAAATCAGAAGAAAGACCTAGCTTGGGCATTGGAGAAATAAATTCTGAATTTAGTTTGATGATACAGTGGCTACCTCTGTGACAAGAGGGGCTGCAAACCCAGCGGGAGTACCGTGACTTAGGAAGGGACAGGCTCCGAGCAGAGAAAGGCCAAGATAGCCCGCGTTACCAACCTGCTGCCTCCCTCCTGTCATTCCTGACACGACGGCCCCACCGCACACGTGGAGATGAGTTTTCAGAAGTTGCTCATGTAAAGCCTCCAGTCGGACTCCTGTGTCACCTCTGGCTTGAATAGTGCTCTCCCCCTGCCGGCTAGGAAAGGGTGTGCCATGGCCAGATGGTAAACTGTGAACAGAAATAAACTCCTCACATGTAGCAAGTATATTTATATCCAATCCTATAATATCACTGCAGGCATAATTATAGCCAATCCTCTAATTGCATTGCAGATATCAGGCACCAAAAACCCACCAAATGTGCTGCGGAGACCAGAAGGACAGGGCTATTGGGATGGGGGCCGCTGGGCCAGTGAGATGAATGGATGAAAACAGGGCAGAGATGTTTACAGATGACCAGGGGCTCGGCCGGCAGAGGGGCGGAGGGGCGTGATGATTCCATGGGACACACAGCTCACATTCCTGTTTCAGGAATGCAGCATGTCCTTAGCCTTATTTCGTAAAAAATTATAAAATCAACGCTTATTCACTGTAGAAGGTTTAGGAAAATGAAAAATTATCCAGAATCGCACAAAATATTTGCCATTGCAGCATTTTATTTTGCATGCGTGTGTTTTGTGTTAGACTACAAATAATGTTTTATATCTTGTTTTTCTCACATATCATGAGTACTTTCCTATAGCATTAAGATGTATTTCCCAGCATTATTTTAAAACTTCTTGTTGTGATATGTTCATATGAAGGAATGGTATATAGCAGTTAAAATGGGTAACCCAGAGCTTCATATATAAACAAATAATTCTTAATATAAGATGAATAAAAAGGTAATCTTCAAAAATAATATTATATATATTATATGTAGTTATGTAATATATAATTGTATGTATTATATAATTTTCAAAAATAATGTTATATATTGTTAATGTTGACAAACATGTAAAAGGTATAGAAAAATAAATGGAAGGAATTTTCTCTAGGGAGGGAGGTTAGAGGTTGAAATTAGGGACAGATGTAAAGAGGCTTTGATTGTTTCTATAATTTGTTATTTCTTTGAAAAATGGTCTAAAACAAATATGTCAAAATCTTAAGACATTAAATCTATGTGGTAAATAAATGTGTGCTCATTACAGTCTCTGTATTTTTTTGCATGCATAGAATAGTTATTATTTTTGGAAATAACAGACTATTTGTTAGAGCAGTTTTGGGTTTACAGAAAAGTCGAGCAGAAAGTATAGGGAGTTCTTCTAAACATTCTCACCCCTCTCCCAACACACACACAGGCCCCCCTATGAGGAACATCTTGTCTGAGTGACAGGGACCCTCAACAGAGCACCGACTGGGTCCACTCCAGTTCCCTCCCTATTTCCTGTCTCAGGCCCTTGTTCATTTCCTTCATAACACACATCATGCTTTATAAGTAGTTTATATAATTATTTGTCTCTCTCTACTTGCTTATTGTCTGTATTCCCCACTAAAATGAAATCTCTAGGAGTGTAGTGAGTACGTTTGTCTTGTTGCCTTTTATACCCCAATCCCTAGCATAGAGATGACATGTTGTGGATCCTCCACAAAAATTTTTATAAAGGAATGAATGAATGATGGGAACTTGGTTTGGACAATTTCAGGAATGGGGATCTTCTACAGCATAAAGCAGCTCATCCCACTGCCAAAAAACCTTAATGGAAAGCCTGTCCCAAGACTGAACTCTAATCTGCTTCCTTGTCACACCAACTGGTCTCCTCTCTGGAACAACTTGGGAAATCATTACCTCTGCCATGCCAGTCCCTCAAATGTCCACTGTCCCACCTTTCTCACCTCCAGACTAATCAACCCAGATCCTCCAAAAGTTCCTCGGATGACATGGATTTTAGAGCGTTAGCATCCATAATTTCACTAGTCTGAGAAAATTCTTTTCACCTAGCTAGACGATGCATAGCCATCTGTCCCATACCATGCTGAATACACCCAATCTTGGAAGGCAAACTGGGTCAAGCCAGATAAGAATTTGAGCGAAACTAAAGATTACCTAGTCAGGGCTACAGAGTTTGAATCCCAGATCCACTTATTGTTAAAAGACTGATCTTGAGCAAAATTCTTAGTTTCTCTAAACCTCAGTTTCTTCATCTGTACAATAACAGAGTGGGTGTGAGGGTTAAGTTAGACAACAGATGTAAACCACTTAGCAGAACACCTGGCCCATCTTTCAGGCCTGGGAGCTTTCCCAGATTTTACCTCTGATCCAATAGCTCTCCTTTTTCCCAGTCAAATCCTCCTCTGAACCCAGCTCCATCTCAGATACCTCTCCACCCCTTCAGTCATGATGAGGCTTCCAGGTGCTGCATCCGAATGTTTTTCTGGTTGTTTCTCCTATTTTCTCCTCCTCACTCTCTGCCTCTGGATTCTACTCCTACTCCTTGCTGCTCATGCATATCCATCCACCACATATCCATCCTCCCTTTCCTCCTTACTTGTCCTTCTGGCTCACTTCTTTCTTCTTGTTTCTGGTTTCCCCCCTATCTTTCTTTATGTCATGGAAACTCTAACCAGAAATTTCTCTCTCTCGTTTTTCCCATTTTCTATTCTGCCTCCTACCTGGGTGCCAGAGAATCAAGAGGAAATGATCAACCCGATGACAATAAGATCAGCACATGCTACCTCTCTCACCACAGTCATCTGAAGTTACAGGCAGTTTCCATTTGCTCCTTGCCACAGACTGAGCGGTAAAAACCAAGGTCGAACCAGGAGCCAGCAGCAGGGAGGGCAGAGGAGAAATAGGAAGCTCTTTTTCTCCCTCCTCTGTGCATATGTTTCTTGTTCCTTAGCTTGCCCACTGCATTAGTACACTATGGTGATAGTTGTTTGTCTTGTTCTTGATTTTAATGGAAATGCCTCTAATATTTTGCCATTACTTATGATCCCCCCCAGGCTTTGTGCTAAATAGCTTTAATCCAATGGGGGGAGCTCTCTTCTACATCTAGTTTGCTAAGCTTACGTGATATGTCATTGTGGTTACTCGGCTTGCGTTTCCAGGTTGGAAGTGCAGCACTGAAAATCAGGGATGCAGGGTGGGAAGTAGGTTGGCTTGGGAGGTAGCCCAGGAATATCAGAAGAAAGAATTCAGGCCAAGCGGGTAAGCTGGGGGATGATGCAGCATCCTGTCCTGAGGGACTGTCATGGCACTGATAGTATTCTTCATACTCTGCTCTCAGATGAAGTGTGAGACTGCGATTCAAAGACTCTACTGGACCCTTGAGGGTAGCAATGACAAAACTTGGCTCTCATTATAGTTCTCGTTTTTTCTTTTATTAATTTAAATAAGCAATTCTGGATTTTCAAGAAGCCTTTGGACCTTCTTGAATTGGAGCAGATAACTGAAACTTCATCCCTTTTCACGTGAAAGCTTTTTGGAGGTGGATCTGATCCTGGTTTTCCATTCCAATCAGCTGCTGTGAAAGCCACTTCTTGTTCTTGCTGTGGGCAGATCAAGCAATTCTCCCTGATGGAAATTCAGGAAGGAAACCGAATAATTCCCAGCAGAGACAAGAGTTGACCACAGGACCATCCAAAAGGGCTTTTAAAGATTTCAATCTTGCATGTGAGAACATTGGCAACCGAGGTCGGTTGCTCACTCTACATTGTCAGCTTGACAGAGATGTGGTTCTGCCATTTTGACAGGAAAATCTTTTTTTTTTTTTTTTTAAGATTTTTATTTATTTGACAGAGAGAGACACAGCGAGAGAGGGAACACAAGCAGGGGGAGTGGGAGAGGGAGAAGCAGGCTTCCCGCGGAGCAGGGAGCCCGATGCGGGGCTCGATCCCAGGACCCTGGGATCATGACCTGAGCCAAAGGCAGACCCTTAATGACTGAGCCACCCAGGTGCTCCAGGAAAATCTTTTTTGATGGAGAAGAGGTTGCAACTGAAACATTGCTGAGGTACACTTTAACACTGGGAAAATGCGGTAAAAGCGTTTGTGACAAACATCCAGAATAAAGTACTAAACACTCATAGATCGGTATTTCTCAATAAACCAACCTGCACATACTGTGGAACTGGTGAAAGGAAGGGACATTCTAAGCAAAATAACACCATGTGGCATCTATTGATAGTTATTCTACTCTATTATATATGGGGGCTTTGCAGTTTTTTGTGTTGTTTCTGCCATGATTGACGGAAAATTTGCCAATCTGCTCCGGGATCACCAAGAGATGATTGTGCTTGACTTCTTTAATTAGTTCCACTCTTAACTGACAAGGGGTGGGGAAAGTAAGTGCTAAGCAACCTGTCACAGAGGGAAAATTTAAACCAACTGGTAATGTGTCAGACAGTTTTGGAACAGTCTCAGAAGGTGGCAAGTAAATAAAATCTGAGGAAAAGTTGAAGGAACTGACATACCTCAGCCTTAAAAAGAGAAGGTGACAGGCTAATATAGTGACTGTCTCTAGTACAGTAAACTAGATCATCGACACACTGCAAAAAGACCTGTGCTCAGCGGACAGTGGTGCCCTGGAAAAAGCAATGGCCTTAGCTTAGAAGAAGGAGGCTCCAGAGCACCTCTGCCAAAGGGGGACTTTGGCAGTTTCCCTGTCTACCTCAGTTTCCACCTCTGTCAAATTGAACACTTGGACCACTTTGGGGTTCCCAGCCAAGCCTTCCTTTAAGGCTCTCTAAAAGAAAAATGTCTGAATATTTCAAACCACTCCAAGAATACAGGACTTTTACATTATTACATAATAAATACATTTATTTAGTGATCAGAATCATTCAAATGTGAAGTTCACTATGAAAAAGAGTAATAAGAGAGGTGCTCGGTGGTAAGAGTTTGGGAACCAGGCTGTAAGACACTATAGAGGAGAGACCTTGGCGGCTTCGGCTTAGAGACCTTAGCTGCCAGCACAGCACCTCCTTAAGTGCTCATTAAGTTTCCATCATACGGGCGCCTGGGTGGCTCAGTTGTTAAGCGTCTGCCTTCGGCTCAGGTCATGATCCCAGGTCCTGGGATCGAGCCCCGCATCGGGCTCCCTGCTCCGCGGGAAGCCTGCTTCTCCCTCTCCCACTCCTCTGCTTGTGTTCCTGCTCTCGCTATCTCTCTCTCTGTTAAATAAATAAATAAAATCTTAAAAAAAAAAAAAAGTTTCCATCATACATAAATGCAGAGAGACACCCAATAAACTCCCATGTACCCATCACTCAGCTCCAAGAATTATGTCAGGGCCAATCTAGCTTTTCTGTGCTCCTACCCAAGTGACTTCTAAACCTCCTCACAGATAATTCTGATGCAAGTTCCAGATAGCATATCATTTCACCCGCAAACATTTCAATGTGTCACTCTGAAAAGTAAGTATTTTGTAAATACAGTATCCTCACGCCTAAAATAAATATCATCTAATGCTAATTCAGTGTTCAAATTTCCCTGATTGTGTCCTAAATATATTTTTTAAGGTTTGTTTAAGCTCTAAAGATTGCAATTGGGTTAAATGTATATGCAGTTTTAATCTAGAGTCACCCCACATGCACCCCCTCCACACACACACTCCTTGTGATTTACTTGTTGAAGGGACCAGGTCTCTTGTCCCAGACTTTCCCAAAGTCTGGATATTGCTGGTTGCCTCTCCAAGTGTCATTTAACATTTACCTTGTATTTCCTATACACTGGTAGTTGGATCCAAAGACTTAATCTAGGGGTGCCAGGGTGGCTCAATTGGCTAAGTGTCTGCCTT
The DNA here is from genome assembly GCF_029215605.1 of Mirounga angustirostris. Classification (NCBI taxonomy): domain Eukaryota; kingdom Metazoa; phylum Chordata; class Mammalia; order Carnivora; family Phocidae; genus Mirounga; species Mirounga angustirostris. The sequence continues at coordinate 123,050,409 of NW_026991714.1, forward strand.
TGGCTCGGGTCATGATCCCAGGGTCCTGGGGTCAACCCTGCATCGGGCTCCCTGCTCAGTGGAGGAGTCTGCTTCTCCCTCTACCTGCCGTTCCCCCTGCTTGTGTTCTTTCTCTCTTTCTCTTGCTCACTCTCTCTCAAATAAAATAAATAAAATGTTTTTTTAAAAAAAAGACTTAATCTAGTTCAGGTTCTTCTTCCTCTCCTCCTCCTCCCTTCTACTTCTTCTCTGTCAAGAATGCTTCATAGGCAGCTTTTTGTATTTCCACCATGCCCTGTTATCTTTCTTTTTCTGACATTAGCATGCATGATCATTGCATAGATAGATCCATTATTTCATTAAGAGTTGCAAAATATTGATATGCTAACTTCGTGTCTTAGCTTCACTTCTTCATTTACTTCTATAAAGAAAAACTTTATATTAATATCTGGCATATTTCTATACAGAAAAACTTCTCCTAATCAACTATTTTGTTATTCTGGCACATGGCTGGAAAAATAACAGCAGAATAAATACTACATCTTTCCCCTTATTTACTAGTTTCAAAATAATAGGCTGATTCCCTAGCATCCCTCAAAAGATGACAAATGAGAGGTTTTTTTTAAGCACTACTGTGAACTCATGGGTTTAAATATATTAGGAGTTTGAGTTCGATGCAGTTATAATTCTTACTGATTATCCCATCATTGGCCAGTGGCATTGTGGGGGCCTCCAATCTGTTCTAGAGTCTTGTGGACCAGCTCTGATAGTGTTTGGTAGGTTCTTAGTTTTCTGTAGACTCAACTTTGGAGATAACTTCTAAGGTCCTCCTTAGCATTGCCTGGGAGCGGGGAACTAGAAGCCCCTGCCCTTGGCCACACATAGACACAAAGTATTTTTTCCTCTTTTCAGGTTTCATAGGAAAGTCTTTTGAAAGGTAGGTGACCAATTGAATCGGGGAGGTGAGGGGTAATGTGTGGGCCCAACTGATCCCCTCAGGCCAGAGGAGGAGGGCCGAGGCAGACAATGGGTTGGGGGGTGGGCAAGGGGGGAGATGAGAGACAAAATCACAGCTTATGCCCTGGGAAATCACGGAAATACTGCCTACCTCAGTTTAAAGTTGGCCTTTCAAATTAACCCAAATGGGTGTCTAGCCAGAACTTATTCCTCTGTAACTACCCTCCTGTGCATTCCCCCTTCCCCACTCCCTGCTCCTTGGCTGGGTTGCCATAGATTTGGGAGGCAATTAGAACTGCCTGGCACTCCTGAATTGGAAAAGTACGATGTGGGGGAGGGTAATCTGCCTGCCTTAACTTTAGGGCAGTAAGTCAGTGTCCTGGGATTGGATGCATCCAGCCATCACCCAGGGTCCTGGGGCCAGCTTCTGCCCTGCCCTGCCCTAGCATGTCCATGCTAACAACGACTCAGGTGTCCAGATGGTAGGAACAACCCAGGAAGGACCTTGTTCCTTTAGCTTCCACATCTCAAAGAAATGGAGTGGGCTATGGGGGGAGAGAAAACCTTGGTTGGAGCACAGGACGGAAGTGGGCATAGCTTGATTTATAGCTTTTAAACATTTAGACAATGGTTCATGGGGCAATATCTGCCCTTTTGTAAATGATAGGGCAGTATTGGTCGTTGGCATGATGTCGATGGGTGCTGGCTGCTGAGCTGCCTGGAGTTGTCCTAATTCCTTTCTTGCCTAGATTTTCTTTGTTAATCTCTTCCTTCAAATAGGTGACACACTCAACAGCCTTCGAAAAGATTATTTTTTTTATTAGTATGAGCTAACCTAAGTCAGTTTCTAGTGCCCGCATGCACACACACATGCACAAAACCCTTAATTAAAACCATTGTTAGAAGGAGCATTGGGTGAGGAGCCAAAGCACCCGGATTCATTCCGTTACTTCTGACGCCCCTATCCCTATCATCACATCTTTAAATGCCAGACTTATTACCCTCTCTTATATAACCAGAGCTGAAGCAATAAGGTGAAATAGAAATAATAATGATAAAAACATGATGATAGCAATAATAATATCTTTTTTAGCACTTTTTATATCAGGAACTGTGTTAAGTGCTTTACATAAATTATTTTATGAATCTAGTCCTCAAAAACAATATCGGGTTCATTAAGATGCTTTTGACGCTGCATAAGAGAAACCCCAAGCTCAAAATAGCTTAAATATAAGGAAATAAGTTATTTTATTTGTGACAAGAAAGCCTTAGCAAGGGCAGCTTCAGGCTTGGTTAACTTAGAGGCCCATTGATGTTATCAGGGATCCAGGTTCTTTCCACCTCTTTGCTCATTTGACTCTGGTTTCCAGGCTAGCGCCCCTCCAGACTGCAAAATAGCTGCTAAATTTCCAGGAGTCACGTGGAACATGACAAGGTTTAGCAGAGGGATGTTCTCTTCCTTGTAGCTCTTTTTTATGTACAAGAAAAGCTTTCCAAGAAGCTTCCCCTGGATCACTGCCCCACCTGAATGGCCAGAAGTGGGCCATAGACACATGCCTAATCCAACCATTGACCAGGAGTAAGATTACTGCAATGGGCCTAGACCAAATGTGATTCACCCCAAGTTGAGAGGGGAAGGAGTGAAACACTCTGTAAAAAGAGAATGAGACCTTTCTCAGCAAAGAAGGGAGCAAATCTCTAGTTAACCAACAGTGTCTGCTACAAACTTTGTGGGATGTACAGGAAAGGTGAAAGTGGCTTGCCCAAGGTCAAACAACCAGTTAACAGCAGATGTGGGATCTGAACCTTGAACTGTCTCTAAAACCTGTTCTCTTAACCTATGCTCTGGAAGGCAGTTGGTCCTCACTAGGCTCTGGGCTTTTCGGGTTTTTTGTGTGTTTTTAGTCCTCATTAGATTCTTTTGCCTTTGAGGAACTCAAGTCAGTAAGACTATCCTGGCTGATACATGAGAAGAACTGGTGTGGGAACTACCAGTCAGTCAGCTTCAAGGGTCCAAGAAACAGAGCAAACTTCTCCAGCTAGTTCAACACCTCATTCAGTCCCTTCTGCCATGGCTTGCTCAACTCTCTTCTGCCCTGGTGGAGAGGAAAAACAGAAGCACAGCAGGCTTCAGTCCCAGATTTTTGGCTTTCTGAGTGAGTATCATAAGTGAACAAACATCCCTTTTCATGTCCTTCCATTTTTCCTCTTATTCTGGTATTGCCTCCTTTTGGGGAATTCCTTCTCCCAAACTTTAATCATTGGTTCTGGTGGGGACCTTCAATGACAGAGCCGAGAAATGATGTCAAAATAGTTGACAATGGGAAAGTACGACCCCAACCAGTTGGAAGGGACATTTGCAACAGCGGTAAAGCAGGTCCTGGAGACCCCCCGCTGGGTCAGCACTGAACTCTTAGGAGTTGCTGGATCACGAGGAAGTCCCAATTGTCCCAGTGAGGGCCACATGGCCATGCATGGGGAGGATAGGAACCTCAAGAGACTGGGGCCAGTAGGTATTAATTAACAGGTATGGAAATATTTCATTTAATGAGTTCTTAATTTCAGATACTACATTTATCAGTTCTAGAAGGTCTACTTGATTTTTTTATAGATTCTAATTCTCTGTTGAAATTCTTTATCTTTACATATATTGTGTCCTTTTCCTTGTTTATAATACTTATTATAAAGTCCTTGTCTGCTAACTCAATATCGAAATTGTTTAGGGGCACCTGAGTGGCTCAGTCGTTAAGTGTCTGCCTTCGGCTCAGGTCACGATCCCAGTCGAGCCTGCATTGGGCTCCCTGCTCAGCGGGAAGCTTCTCCCTCTCACACTCCCTGTGCTTGTGTTCCCTCTCTAGCTGTCAATAAATAAATCTTAAAAAAAAAAAAAAAAAGAATTGTTTGTAGGTCTGCTTTCATAGTCTGATTTTTCTCTTCATTATTAGTCATATTTCCTTGTTCTTCACGTCTCATGATTATATAAAAGAACCATAAATGCTGTAGATGATATTTTTCTCCAGTGGTGATTCTCGTTTTCTTGTTAGCAGATGGGATGAGTGACAGATCATCTCCACCTAGTCAGGGATTCAGCTGTCTGAGGCTTGACTACAGCTTTATTAGTCCATTCCAACTCTGGATTACCTTGTTCCTTGGAAGGAGCCCACACAAGCTTTTGACTGACAGCCTGGCAAGTCTCTGTCTTTCTAACCCTCAAAGCCTGTGGAAGATTCAGTTCTGTTCTTAGGAGCTCAGGCTCTTTGGTCTCTTGCCCCACACAGTTTCAAAATTCAGCAAATATCTTGAGGGAGATGTTGGATGTATTGTATGTTGGATGCAGCCCTCCTCCTTCTAATAGGACTTTCTTTCCTAAATACTGCAAGTCTGGGAAATCTCCCTCTGCTAGTCGATACGTCTAGCCCAGCATCTCCTGCTCATCTCAGAATTCAGCCAGTGTCCCCATGGGGAAAACTGGCCATGTGCTTAGAGCTACTCTAGATTCCAATGCTAGGCTGCTCCAGATCACATCGACCAACAAAAGCTCTGCCAGTTTCATTTTGCCCCAGTAAAGACCTTACTCCTGGGCTAATCTCTATCCTTGGCCTGCACCCAGTTTTGGCAAATACCCCCAGGGAAGAAAATGGTTACTGATTATCGGCTCATTCAGAAAATGCTCTTTTCTCTCCAGAATTTTATTTTTTTAAATTTAAATTCAATTAGCCAACATATAGTACATCATTAGTTTCAGATGCAGTGTTTAACAATTCATCAGTTTCCTCTCCAGAATTTTAATTTATCAGTCCTTCTTGCTGCTACAACTCTCCAGTGTCTTTTAAAATATGATTTCCATAACTTACCCAGTTTTTTCTAGTTGTTTCAGCAGGAACATTGGATTGTTGCTACCTCCTATCCAGAGAGGAAGTCCTATGAAATTATTTCAAGATTTAGCCATGTGTGATCACACAGGTTATGTGGCTGAATCAACCCAGATCATGCCATGGCCTCTCCTCTGCATCTCCACTACAGTGAGGACAGGTGGCCCAAGTAGACCAAAGTTCTTCTGCACTGGAATGGGGAGCCAGAGCCTTTTTATTTTTACAGTGGGTGGGAGGTGGGACAAAGCTGTGAGAATAAGTTTTACTTATTCACTGGAAGTTTCCATTGGCACAGTCCCATGCTCATGGAAGAAGCCAATCTCCAGCAGGAGGAAATGAAGCCCTTACAGAAAGGAGAAGCATAGGAGCATCCAGATAATGTTGGAGTCCCTGATTCTAGTCACTCACGCTCGCTGTGGTTTGCTTACCTGAGCCACAAATTTCTTTCTTGTCAGAGCTAGTTCCAGTCTCTTAAGAGGCTGGGTCAGCTCTATGTTTTTTGCACTTGACTTTATGAGACATCCTAGGTTCATATAATACGTTATCTTTTTCTTCTTAAGCAAGTAAAGGTGGTTTATGTTACCTGTAACTCAAAGAGTCTTAACTAAGACTGCTGCTTTAATGATGGCAGGCATAGAAGGCCTACTGAAAGCTATCTCCTTCACTGCACAGAGAAAGAGATGGGGGATGGATGGTGACTAGTGCTGATACCTCAGCTTTGGATCATGAATCTTCACCCTGAGGAGAGATGGATGCTTCTGGATTCTGGACACCCAGCCCACCGTGGGAGAAACTTCAGACTTGCCTAAGAAGTTATCCAAATCTGCCTGCCAAAACCATGCTGTTTTATGTTAACCAAACTGGGAAACTGCTTCCTACCCTCAACAATATTCAAAGATGGGAGGGAATGGAAACAGGAAGATTCCCATGTTTGCACATTTTACCTACTCCTGGGGCTCCTGACTTGTAGAGGAGCCTGAAGTTTACACCAGAGGGTAAACAAGATAGCTATTTGGACATCACACACCACTTTGCCAGTTTCCGTTCTCTTGAATTATTTACCATCTAATTGTCTGCACTGAAACAGAATCTGGAAACACGGAGTCAGAGATGTAGCCTTATTTGTGAATTAGAGAAGGAAAGCTAGAGTCCAGAAGTCCCTGGAGCAGGAAAGCTTCCTGGCTTTCTGAAGTTCTCTTGCTTTGGGAGGGCTGTGACCACAGGGCAAGGGGAACCGGAGCATCAGCAGACAGAGCCACAGGCTGGAGATGCCCCAGAACTACCTAGTTCCATCTCTCCTCTGAGGCCACAGCCCTTGGGTGCCGGTCTGGACCTCAACGCTCTGAGCCTCGATTTCTTGTCTGCAAATGACAGACCGCTAAGGGGGGTGGGACAGAAAAACAAGCCTCTCTAGATTTAAAAGATTGTTATGACAAACTTTATGTTCACCATCATACCATTAATTTCCCATAGGAATAAACATTAGTAGCTGTGAACAAAAGAAAGATATTCTAAAAATAATTCAGGCAGTAACAGAAACTTTGGAAAGTTTAGAAAAGTATAATGACAAAAAGTCACTAGTAGTCTCACTGTTCGGTAAGAATCACTCATTATATTTTGATATATTTTCTGCCAGTCCTTTTAACCAAATATCTATAATAAAATTGGGAAACATTTATTATACTATAAAAAATTATACTATTTTATAGCCTAGTTTTTTCTTTTTAAAGATTTTATTTATTTATTTGACAGAGAGTGAAAGCACAAGCAGGGGGAGCAGCAGTGGGAGGGGGAAAAGCAGGCTCCCTCCTTAGCAGGGAGCCTGATGTAGGGCTTTATCCTAGGACCCTGGGATCATGACCAGAGCCAAAGGCAGACGCTTACTGACTGAGCCCCAGGAGTCCCTAGCCTAGTTTTTCTATTCAACATTTTGTAGGGAGCCTCTCCCCCACGCCAATAAATATTCTTTAAAAACAAGATTTTTAGGGGCGCCTGGGTGGCTTAGCCGGTTAAATGGCTGTCTTCAGCTCAGGTCATGATCCCAGGGTCCTGGGATTGAGCCCTAAATCAGGCTCCCTGATTGGTGGGGAGCCTGCTTCTCCTTCTCCCCCACTTGTGCTAACTCTCTCTCTCAAATAAATAAGATCTTTAAAACAAAACAAAACAAGATTCTTAGGGACACCTGGGTGACTCAGTCGGGGTTAAGCATCTGACCCTTGATCGCAGCTCAGGTCTTGATCTCAGGGTTGTGAGTTCAAGCCCCACATTGGGCTCAGTGCTGGGTGTGTAGCCTACTTTAAAACAACAACAACAAGATTTTTTAATGGCTAATTGCTTTCAAATAGTTTGCTGTAAAGAGATCCATGATTAAAATATTATTAACTAGGATTCAATGGATTCAGTTTGATTTCACACTGAATACTGCAGAGGATGCTGATAATAATATGGAGTCACAGACTGGACAGAGAGGATCAGGAGCGGATGTGGAAATGATTCTTCCCCAGCAGGACAACTGAGGCTGCACAGCGGCCCATGAACAGGAAGTGAGAGAGAGGACATGGTGGATGTGAGCACCCAGGTGAGGGTGTGTGAGTGGGGAGCAGATCCTAGAAAACCCATTACCCTAATCATTGGAGTTATTAATAATTTGCTATTATGCTATTCCCTATGCTGTTATGGCCTAAAATCTATAGTCTAAGTGCCACCTTTATATTCATATTTCCTTCCAGTCTATTTTCTAAGCATGATTTGCTTTGTTTTGTTTTTTTACATTGGTGAAATCTATAGTATGAATATTTTTTGTTACCTGCTGGTTTTTTTCACTTCTACAAACAGTCCCCAAGACTGATTCGTATAAATTTAGGATAGAGGAAAAGGAACTGTGTATCAATAGGAAAAGACAATTTATCCATTTACTAGTTAGGGTCTTAGTTACACCAATTTCCACTCAAATCAACATGATTTGGAAATCTGCAAGGAAAATGGTCCACTTACAAATAATTTTCGGGAGGAGACAGACATCTACACATTATGGAGATGGCTGATGCCTCCTTTTCCTCACAGGCAACTAGGGGGAGGGAAAAGGGGTAAGTAAAGGCATGTCAGGGAAAGTCAGAGAAGCATCCACACCTGCTCGTTATATCAAGTGTCTAGAGACTCTCTAAATAATTCAGGTGAAGCCGGCTCCCTCCAGGGGCAAGTGCTGAGGAGAGTTTCCAGACAAGCATCTCCTCTTGCAAAACTGGAGCAGACCTAGGATCTGATTACTTGAAAAGGGGTCCAGTTAGTAGCTATGGCAAGCTCCTTCTTCAGTCTTACAACTTACCTTGGGTTAAGGTACAAGAAGCTTCTAGGGAAATACTACTGCTACAGCCCACTGTGGTGGGGAAGAGCTCCGAAGCCCAGGTGTCTAGGTTCTAATCTAGGTTCTACTACTTCCTGTGTGACCTTGGGCAATTTACTCAACCTTTCTTAACCTCAGTCTCTGTACCTGTAAACTGGGGATAACAAGTGCCTCTTTAGATTGCTGTGACATCACATGCAAGGCTCCTACTATAGTGCCCGATACATAGGAACTATCTCCTCAGAGTGTCCCCAACCACATTTCCTAGGAAGAGATGTTTGTACTTGAAATAAAAGAGCGATGTCCAGAAATAAGAGAAAGATATTCCTTAGAACAAAATAAATATAACAGCTAACAGTTGTTGAAGGTTTCCACAGGCTGGACATTGTGCTTTACATATAATCTCATAAAACCCATTATCAAAGTTCTGAGAAGTTAAGACACTTACCCCAGGGCAAACAGCTAGAAGATGGCGGAATCAAGGTCCAAACCCTGTCCTGTCTCTCGTCTAAAAAAAGACTACGTTCTTACCCTCTAGGTAAGTTGGTTTCTGAAAGTCATTTTACTGTGCCAGCCCTTGTCTCCAGGTCAAAAGCCTGAGGGTGGCCGGGAGGTATAGAGCAGACCTCCTTAGGTCCGTGGGGCCAGACTGCCCTCTAGTGTTATAGGAATCTTAGGGCCAGATGGAATAAAGAGAGAGTTGCTTTTCTTTGGAGGTGGGAGTGAACCCTCCTCCCTTCCATCCTGGAGTGCGGCTGTCTAGTTTAGTGCCTTCCTATTGGCCAAAGGGTTCTCCTAGGAATGGGGGTCAAAAAGGTGGTAAAGATTGGGAGTTAAGGAGAACTATCTTGGGACAGAGCAGCAATTCTCCAGGTTAAGCTTCAAACCACTGGGTAGAGGGAATGTCTCTTATTCTCAGCATATGGCACATAATAGGTTCTCAGTGAGCACTGAACCAAGTTTTAAATCTCACTCTCACTAAAGAGGGAGTTCAGTCAGTAAGAGCGGTTATAAAGTTATTCATTGATTTTTGCCAGAAGCACCAGCAGAAAAGAGACTGTAACATGTAACCCACCATCCATTCCAATAGACTCCAAGAGCATGTTCATGTTCAAGACTACATGAGAATGATGACACTCCTCAGCTGTTTAGAAATATGTTGAGGTCAGCAAAGATGTGTGATCGTTTTAGGCTGCCACCCTCACACCAAGTCCCTAATGGCCCAAGGGTCTCAGAGAAGGCACTCCTCTCCCCTGCCCCCTGCCACATCCGTAACTCTGCCAAAGTGGTCTGTTTCACCAGGTGGTCAGCGAGTACCTGTAGGCATTGCTCCTAGCTGGGCCACTGGGGAATATAAAGATGGACATACCAGGAGGGGCCCTATTGCTAATTGTGGCTAATGCTGATGAAGCTCCTTCCCTGAGCTGGGTGTTCACTCCCTTACCTGAATCTCTCCCGACAGGTAGGTGTTAGTCGTCTACTTTTTCCAAATACGGACATTGAGGCCCATTTTGGTAAAAGTAAGTCTGTTAAGTTCACACAATTTATAGACAGCGATGCAGGCCAGTATGACTCTCAGATGCAAGCTCTTTCCAATACGGCACTGGCTAATCCTTTGGAATAACTGTTACTGTGACAGTTGCCTTTTTCTAAAATTCAAGAACCTCCAAGAGAATTAGCCCCATGGAGCCATCAGTTTACAAACAGATGGCTTTTTTTTAAACTTTGGTGGACTAGCTTTCTCCAGCCTAATTTCCTGCAGATCTTCAGTCTGTCCCCTCTGCCTAGGGCAACTCTAACTTCCCACCTCCTCTCCAGAGGTGCCCAGGAGGTTTGCCTTTTCTCCATCTCCTACAGAGCAATTCGGCTTTCCCACAGCCTACCCCCAAACCCGACTTACAAAACCCATCAATGAGCTCAAGAGAACAAGGGGGTTTCTAGAAAAAGCTAGTCTTTAGAGGGGGTTTAGGGTAATCGTGGCAAACAGTGCTAGCAGCTTACCCAATGTTTATCATTTTTCCTTCCTTGTGAAAAGGATCCTGATTTTTGTTCAGGGAGGAGTGTGCCCAACTGTGAAGCTGTATTTCTCAACCTCCCTTATAGCTGGAGTTGTCCATGTGGCTGCACGAAACGGCTCCTCCACAGAAGCCATGTTGTGCAGGTGAATGGATCCCCCTCCCATCTCCGTGAATCAGAATAATTTTCTTCCCCTACCCAATTTCTCTTCTCCCTTACCAATAGACTCCTTCTTAGAGCTACAATATGCCCAGATAAAAAAGTCACATGCCCCAGATTCCTTGTAGAAGTGAGGAGGGGCGTCACGAGCCAGTTCTGGACGAGCAGTTGGATGGGCCTTCCCAAAAGTCGCATGGACAAGGCAGCTGGCACGTACTCCTTTGCCTGTGGTTCTGGAACATGGTCCTGACGGTAGGGAGATCACTATCACAGGGATGAGGGCCTTACCCTAGGATGGGAGAGCAGAAACCAAAAGGAGCCCAACTGCCTGATGACATCATGGAGCCTTGGCCTCAGCCCTGGGAAGCCTACCTCCAGACCTCTTCTTACCAGACACAAAAATGAACTTCTATCATGTTCAAGCCCTAGCTGTTTGCATTTCCTGGAACAATGCAACTCAATTTCTACATTTACTACAGTGATTGATTCAGGCCAGTTTAATAAGAGTGGAGCATAGAACTTCTGTCTGATGGTAGTTTTATCTGACACCCTCCCATCATTCAACCCACAACGTGGACAGCTTTGCTGCCAGTGGACCTCTAGAACCGTCATGCTCAAAGTGTGGTTTTTGGATTGGCGGCGGCAGCTGGAAATTTATTAGAAATGCAAATTCTTAGCCCCTATCCCCGACCTACTGAATCAGCAATCTATTCTAATAACCCTGCCGGTGATTCTGAGATTCTCAAGTTTGGAAACCACTGATTTATAGAGATCTGCAGAGAAAGGGAGCCAAGCCCGCATCAAATCATGTCTGAACTACGCATCTGGATTTCCTCAGTTATGTAACCCGATAAATACCCTTTCTTTTGTTAAACTACTTTGAGCTGAGGGTTCTGTGACTTGTACCTGATAACACTCCCCAGTTGCGGCCTCATGGTCACTATCCTTACAGGGCACAAAATGCTACCCAGAAATACTCTGTTCCGCGTACATTTGAGAGGCAGAAGTGAGGAGTAATCACGTCAACTGCTTCGAGTCAAAAAAGAGACTTGATTAGATGTAAAGCCTTAGCCAGATGAGATTGCCAGAGGATTCATCTAAATATGCCAACTCTTTGCATTCGCTGGGAGGTTGAGAAATGAATTTCTAGTTCAGAAGTGCACAGACACCGCACGTATTCTGTGTTCTGCAGAGCTCATGTTAGTTAAGTATCTGGAGACCCAAAGTCTTGCTTTGCTCCCACCCTCTACGTAGAGCAGGCCTGCTCCCCTCAGCCAAACCAGGACCACCTCTTCTTTCAGGCAGAGCGTGATGCTCACCTGGGTCCACCTTCTCTTTCCCAGACCCCAAATAAGGTCTCTACTGCTCACTCCCTTTTCAGTAGCAGCTGCCCACACGCTCTAAGTGCTGAAATGTTTGATCTCAGGCTCAGTGCTCTGCAGAGGGCAAAGCTGGGCTTCTGGTGACCAGATGAAGCTGGGATGGGAAAATCTGGCTTCTGAAAACTGCCTCATGAATAACAGGAGAAAACTGTTTTCTTGTGGAGTACGGAACTAGGCACACACCTGGGCACCTGAAAAATCACAGCAAATGACCATCCCGCCCCTACAGAGTCCTTGCCATGTGCCCATGCCGTGCCAAGCATTCATGTTACCACTTAGGATGGAGATATTAATGTTCCCAGGAGGAAACTGAAGCTCCCAGAACCTAAGTAACTTGCCCAAAGTCGCTTGTTTAGTAAGTGGCAGAGCAGACAATTAAACACAGGTATGTTATCCAGAGTCTTCTATGATGGAGGGGATAGAACTCAAAACTCAACCAAATTCAAACTAGCTTAAGCAAAAAAGGAAAACAATGGAGTCCAGCCTACCAGTCCAGTTCAGGCACTGATGGAGCCAGGCGGGCAAAGTCTCTATATATCCCCTGGCTCCCTTTCCTCTGTGCTGGATACTTCTATGTGGAAAGAGGAGGACAGTTTGTTTCTCCTAATAACTGCAGTAAAAATTCAGTTCTACTAGTGTGCCATTTGGCCAAGTTTAAATCATCGTATGCCCAGCCTTGAAGCAGTCACAGTAAGCAGGCAAACAGGGCACTCTGACTTATCAGAGCCGAGTCATGTGACTACCACTAAAAATAGTGCGGTAGGGGGGTGATCAGCATAACCTCCCCTGAATCACAGAGACTGGGATTACTTGCAAAACACAGGAGAGATGGTTCCACAACATTAGGGATATAGAGCAAATAACACCTATTATAATCTAGTCCTTGGCTGCCCACCTTTCTTTCCATACAAATACTTTTTTTTAGGAATTTATTTGAGAACAAGAGAGAGAGAGCAAGAGAGCGCAGTGCATAAGCAGAGAGAGAGGCAGAGGGAGACGGAGAAGCAGGCTCCCCACTGAGCAGGAAGCCAGGATGTGGGGCTCGAGATCCCACGACCTGAGCTCAAGGCAGACACTTAACCAACTGAGCCACCCAGGGGCCCCCATATGAATACTTTTCTAAATGGCCCCATAATGTATGTATATACTGTATCACTGACATACTTTTGGCTGTAACAGAAAACCTAAACTCAAGTAAACTTGGCTTGAAGAACGTTTGTTGTCTTACATATCCCAGAGAGCTTTTTTCCCCCCTTGGTGGAGGAGGTGGGAGCTTCTGGATTGGCTGGTTCAACACTCTGTTGTCCAGAGTTGGTAGCTAGGAAAAGGGCAGGACCACAGGAGGGATTTCAGAATAAAAAGCCCCCTTCCTACGGGACAAACCAGTAAGTACTGAAGACTGCCTGGGTGGGGATACTTACAAGGCAATGGCTGCCTTCTGACCCTCCTTTGGGAATCTCTTCACTTGTGGTGGAAAAATAAAGAATGCCAACGGCCCTACAGTCCTCTGTAGAAAAGGACTAAACCTGAGGTTGCTACAGGGGAATGGCCTTGTGGGATGAGTGAGCTTTAGCTGTGTTTTCCAGCCCAAACCCCATTCCCATCCCCTGCCCCAAGAAGGGTGGCTCCCATGGGATTCTACCACAATCAGCTGTCTGGGATGTAACACCTTCCTGTTTACCCACACGAACTTCTGCCCTGCACTGGTGTGTTCACTGCTCCACAGACTTGTTTCATCCCCACCTCTGGACTTCTGCCTGGGCCAGTCCCCTGCCCGAATGCTCGGCCCACTCCTTACTCCTGTGACTCATCGTGCTCAGGGCCCGGATCCAGGCCTGCCTCCTCAGCCGAGTCTTCCCCAAGGGCCCCGGCCTTCTTGGGTCACTTTCTATTTTCGACTCCAAGGGGTATTTGTCGTCTGCTTGGGAGCTGATTGTGGTATTTGCCATACAGCTTCCGGCAGGACTTTGTTTATTGCCTTTTCAGGCAAGCTATGCCAAAATTCCCCATTCTGAGGGCAGGGCGGGCAGGGTGGCTTGCCGGACCATGTAAGGCTCTGGATGAGAGGGAGAGTTGGGAGCCGGCCTGAGAACATGTTCCACACGACACCATGATTCTTGTGCTCATAAAACATCCTCAGAGGATAAGCAGCAGCATGTCAGTGAGCGCTTCTCTCTCTGCAAGGGCCCCCACGAGACGAGAAAGCTTTCAACTGCAGACTGTTGGGCACCAGGGCCCCTAAAACAGGAGTTGGATGGAGGGAGGGAGGGAGGGAGGGTCTTCCGAAGTGAACTAAGGATATCGGGACTGGGGCCACGGCCGTCCGAGTGGCGGCTCGCTCATGCTGTCCATACCCGCCGACCTCACTCCATCACCATGCTCTCGGTCCTTACGTTCCTGGGGCCCAATCTCCTGTTTTCCTCTCCTCTCGGTCTGGGTCCGTCCCGTGGGATCTGCCTGTGCTGCCTCCACGGACACACACGGCAGACAGATGCTCTCCCCAACCAGCATTCCGGGAAGAGCCAGTGTGTCAAAGCGGGTGTGCGGGCCACAGGGAGGGCGGAGGAAGAAGAGGGCCAGGGCGAGCGAGGGTGCAGACTTTAACCACGCACACAGGCTTTTCATAAGAACTTTATTTCTCAAAAAGGGGGAAGAATCCAAAGTATTAAAATAACCCTCTAATTTTTGTTTTGGAAGAAAAGGGTAGGATGACAAAATAATTTATATAAAAATTTCAAGCATAATTGCTGTAGATACTTCATCCTGGGACTCGCAGCTCCAGGTTCCAACTGCATCCCGGGTCATGCCGAATCTTCCGGGGCTGGAGAGGCACGAGCATCTGAAATGCTGCTTTATCTTTACCCACAATAAATATAAAAGGTCAATCTTCCCAGTGGGAATGATTCAGTCCATTTTTGTGACTGTTTCTGATGAGAATGCTAAAAAGAAGAGCTGCCCCTCTTCTAAATTCCAAACCTTTCCTTTTTGAAGATGAGTGTGAGCAAAAAGAGATGAAATGCGGAAAGACAGATTAGGTGTGATGGGCCCTAGTGCCAACCAAACGTCAGGGGAGACGTTACCTCACTGAGGTGATAAAAAGGTAAAAGCGTCCATGATTTTCCCGTTGGTTTTGTGGGGAAGCTGCACCTTTCTGTTTCTATCATGAGGGGAACTGGACTGTGTGAAGCGAAGTCCCTAACTGCAGCAATTAAGCAAAGTCCCCATTCATAGCGATTATTTTCTAACAATGAAAGAGAAGCATGAATTGGAATATGCACATTAGCCAAGATTGGTGTAGCCAAATGGAGCCCAGAAGCATCTCGGTGCACTTTCCAACAGGCAGACCCTTCCAGAAGTGGGAGATGAGACCTGGCTCATCCCCTGAGATTCTTAAGACAAGTTTAACTGTGAAGACCTCTTGAATCTTTCCCTGCTCTTCTTGGAATGCTTTCAGTTGGTATTTCTCTGAGGCACAGGGAGGTTCTCGTGAAGGTATTTTAAACTTCCATGCTCTGAGAAATCTGAGACCACGTGGTCCTGCCCTCGCAGCAGCCACTTAGTGGTGAGCAGTCCCTCAAGTCCTACCGGTCCCCGTGCATGGATCCTCGATGTGCTGATGCCCACTTCGGCTCCTGAGAAAAAGCATGGATGAGGATGCGGGTTTTCCCAGCCCTGCTTCCTGTCCACCCACCAGACCCACAGCTCTTCCTTCTCCCCACGTGGCACCCTCTCATCCTGCCCACTCCTGCTCCATCCTCCCCAGATCAGCTTGGGTTCCACAGTCCCCGTCAATGTGTCCTCCGGTCGCTATGAATCATGACAAGCCCCCTTCTTCTAATGAAACACAATGTGTGGGCTCTCCTCTGCACTCTTATCCCAAATGCATTTTGATAATGCTAGGAGTGCTGGCTGATATCTGCTTAGTGTCTAGACTGTGTATCATAATTTGACATTCAGGCATTTTTTTGAGGTATACAACAATGTCTAGTATTGAGGTTCATCTCCTCAAATATTCTCTAAGTCCCAGAATGGAAGGGCTGGGACATGTTCTCGTATCCTCCAGAATTCTTAGCACAGAGGCACTCACTAGACAGTTACTGAATACATGAAAAGGGGTCAGTTCATTTTCCTTCCCTCTTGCTCTAAGCTTAGACTTGGGGCATTAGGGGTTTTCCTGGGTCTGTCTGGATGTTCTGCATGGTATATAGTGGAGGCAGGGTTCCCTTGTCTGTCACAACTTTACTGAGCATATACTATGTAAGAGGCACCACGCTGGGCCCTGGGGAGGCAGTGGTGAATAACCTATGCAAGGTCGTGTTTTCTTGGACCTCATACTTCTGTGGGCAAGGCAGTCAAAGAACAGTTCAGCAAATAATTTCATGTGGTAATGGGAGTGCAGGGAAGGGCGCTGGGACAGACTGCGTGGGTCGGGGGGACACCCCACTGGTAGAGTGGTTAGGGAGAGCCTCCCTGAGGAAGGGCCTTTCCTCTGAACCCTGAACAATGACAAGGATCCGGCCAGCGGAGGGGCAGGTGGAGAGACGCTGCAGGCAGAGACCAGCAGGGCAGAGGCCCAAGTGGGGCCATGCTGGGTAGTAGTGGTTGGCAAGGGGAGTGTGACCACCAGATTCTAATTCTGGTTTGATAGCATAGGGACCACATGACTTTGGGCACATGGCCAAACCATCTCCCGTGCTTCAGTTCATGTGGAAAATGAGGAAAAGAACAGAACCCATCACGTAGAACTAAGTGAGACAATGCATGTGATACACTTAGCACAGTGCTGGGAATATGTAAGTGCTCAATAAACACCATCTGTCACTGTTATTAATGCACTTCATAGGAATTTAACTCAGCCAGAGTTTGAGCATTTGCTCTGAGCACGTGATGCAAAGACAATGGAGTGGTCTTTTGCTCTTCCCCCATCCTGGACTTTTGGCTTGAAAGCTAGGTAACTCAGCCCTTAAAAGTACGCTGCTATTTCTTCTTCAACAACATGAAAGACAAAAATCAATGCAAGGGATGTGACAATTAAATCAAAACCCCAACATAACAAACAGGTAACCAACAGTAAAGAGTCTAATGACTAAGAATAACTGAGTAAAATTCTCTTTAACAACCTTTACTAATTCAGTGAGAACTATTCTCTGGGCAGATCTATTCAAAAGTTCAGAGTTTTAAAATGTCTTAAGTGGTTGAAAGAATTCTCAGATGTGTCGTAAATACCTATTGGTGCTCTTTATAATGGTACCCCTGAAAACGAGGGACTGTCTGAAAAATCTCCACACTGGGGAATAGAGATTTTCTTTCTTTCTTTCTTTTTTTTAAGATTTTACTTTTAAGTAAGCTCTACACCCAACATGGGGCTCAAACTGACAACCCTGAGATCAAGAGTTGTATGCTCCACCTGAGCTAGCCAGGTGCCCCTGGAGATTGTATTTCTAATGATGGAAGGGGAGAAGGGAGGTCTTTCTTTTTTTTAAGGGTGCTTTTCTGAAGCTTTTTATTTCAAAGGTGTGCTTTAGAAATAAACCTTGCACCTCTGGGCTTACCTGTTTGTTTTTGATGCTGCCTATTTAAGCCCAGCATACGTATTAAAACCTTCTTTTGTCCTGTCCTCATGGGGAATCCCTCCTCTCAGGCAACCTGGCTTTCTCTTTGAAGAAGTGAGTCTGCAACAGCTCCCGAGGGACCTCAGCACGCCCGCCTGTCACGACCTGTGCAGTAGACATGCTGTGCTCTGCCCATCCTGTAGTGGGAGCAACCCAGGCTCTGGCCCTGTGTAAGTGTGGGTCTGAGAGACAGCTGGGGGGCTTTGGGCAAATTACTTCACTTCTCTGAATCTCAAAGATCTATGGAAAAAAAACAACAAGCACCTACCTCCTTAATACACGAAATGCTTAGAGCAGAGGACTTCTCCCGGCCCAAGGTTGCTCTGAGGATTCTCTCTCATCAACTACCCTCCCACAACTCTTCTCTTTTATCTTAATCAAGCATGTAACTTCATGTGTCTCCTCCACCCTCACCATGCTCCTTGGACCACACAGTGATTCACAAAGGAACCTCTTTTTCTCCTGACCAGAATCTTTCTTACCCAGTCCGAAGCGGTAGCCATCAGAGAAGCGGGTGCTGGCGTTCCAGAACACACAGGCACTATCTACGTGCTGGAGAAAGAACTCTGCTGTTTTCTCTGCAGCATAAAGAGAAGACACTGAGTTAGGGCGACCCAGGGAAAATATCCGTCCTTCCAGTCACACACTGGTGGCTGACCAGGGCTGAGCCCAGGCCCCTGAAGAGCTTCCCTACATATTAAACATGCAGACTTGTGAAAAATCTGAAGAGGAAGAAGGCTAACCAGCTTCCTCAGTCCCTGTTATGGAAAGAGTAGTTGCCTGGGAAAGACTGGGTGGGTTGGAATCCAAATCTCCCCCTGTAGACATACCCTTGATGCTGCAATGGCCTGACTATACTATCTCTTTATAAGGCTCCAGAACCAGAATGCCTAAGTCTGAACTCCAATTCCATACCCACTAGCTAGGTGACCTTGGGCAGGTTTATGAACCTCTCTGTGCCTGAGCAAAATGGGGACTGACAATATTACCTAGCTCACAGGGTTGTGTGGAGGATAAAAGGACTTGACATCCATGAGCACTCACCCCAGAGCCTAGCACACGTAAGTGCTCAGTAAACGTTAGCTATTATTATTGGTGGTGTTGTGATTCCCCGATAAACCGTCTGCAGATCCCTTGAGGGGCCATGCTGGCTGCCTGTCCTGCTGGGCCTCCAGTGCCTGACAGCTCGGTGGTTTCTCAGTACATATCTGTGCGGTGAATAAATGTGTGTGGAGAGCTGCTTCTGCCCTCAACCTCCTGAGCCTGGGTTTCCTCAGCTGTAAATGGGTTTATTCCAATAGCCTGGAGGGACTGTTGTCCGGATTAAATGGTAATCCCTGTGGCACAGAGTGCGTCATCTCCAGAGTGTAGCTAACCATCTCTTCCCTGCCTCCTCCCCCGGGGCCGCAGTGACAGTACAATGAGGCAGCAGATGGGAGAGCACTCAGTGAACCCACAAACACAACCGATGCCAGGCATTACCATTAGCCCATTCGGACTATGTTTTCCTGCAGCCAGAGGGGCTGAGAGGAGCAGGACCCCATGGAGACCAGGGTGGAAAAGGGCAGGTGCCGTAGGCCTGAGGCACGTGCGCACTGACCATTTTCCGTGACGATGACATCTGTGTGCGAGCTGCCATACTTGTGGATGTGGTCGATGGCCTCCTGGACGCTGTCCACCACTTCAATGCACAATTCCAGGTCCCCATACTCCGTTCGGAGGGACTTCACTTCAGAGGGGCTGAAGGTCAGGTAGGAGGCGAACTTGGGGCCTGCGTGAATTTTCACCTGGAACAGAGGAAGTCGAGCGGTGACAATATAAACCCGGCAGCAGGAAGCCAGCTCGCACTTCTTCCTCTAGGACCAAACAGCCGGATGAGCCTGAAGGTGAGGAGCCTGTGGCTGCTGCAGCACGGACGATTAAACCAGCCCTGCCTTCCTTTCAGAAGCAGCCCACGACCCTCCAGGATGCTCCGCTTTTGAAAACGCCGACTGGCCACTTGCCGGCCAGGGGCCCTCAGTAAAACTTGAGCAGGGATTTAAGCAGGAAGCCTCTGAATGTTAAGAATGTGCAAGGCATTTAACAGGCTATCGACATAAGCCCTTGACTGCTGGCATCTTGCTGAAATGAACACTTGACTACATAAATCCCATCCCCTGCAGAGGGGACCCAGACATGCACTCACATGGAAAGGGGGAGATGGCGCATACATATTTCTACTCCCTTCCCTCCAGAGAAGTCCTAGGTGTGCTTCAGAGGAAAAGAGTATTTAGCTGGTAGCCACCTCAACTTCCAACTTTTGTCAGTCAGGCCCCACCTCGAGGCTCAGCTCAGCAAGAGACTCGGGGGCTAATCGTGCTCCTGGCTGGAGGAATTTAAGTTACAACAAGCAGTGTTTGTCCTGTTCTTGTTGTTCCCGAGGCCCTTTTACCTGGGACCCCGCTTCCTCCAGGCCTGGGGTCCAACCATGCTCCTCAGGGACAGGAAACCCATCCCTGAGCCCTGCTCTGGGCAA
The DNA here is from genome assembly GCF_029215605.1 of Mirounga angustirostris. Classification (NCBI taxonomy): domain Eukaryota; kingdom Metazoa; phylum Chordata; class Mammalia; order Carnivora; family Phocidae; genus Mirounga; species Mirounga angustirostris. The sequence goes on from NW_026991714.1 coordinate 123,070,244, forward strand.
GTCACCCTGCTGATTTACTTCCTGCAACACAAAAGTGTTACATGAAGTACACATATTGACTGATTTTGATTTAAAGAATTTCAAGGCAGTCTTGATAATAACTAAGGATATCATGGGTTTGTCTGAATCAGGACTGGGAGGTTTATTCCTGGCTGCTAAAGGAAAATTTTCCTCCTGTCCAGTCCAGTCCAGTGTGGTGTTTGGCATACAGAGGTGGCCCATCAAATAGGCCAACAGTGTCAAGGAAGGCCCTAAACATGAGTGATCATGTGAGCGAACTCCATTTTAATTTGTGGGGTGCATTTTCATTTTCAAAACAATCCTTTCAGGTTCTCATTGGGACCGTGCCCACCCATCTATAAGCTGAACTGAGCCTTCCTTTCCAGCTAAAGGATGAAAGCAAAAAGATACACACAGGATCAAAGCAACCAAGGCCAGCAGTCACTTTCTCTAAATGCTGTGCTTGTTTATGTAATTATGAAAGGGTGCCATGACATCAGATGTTAAAGTTTACAATGTGTTCTGCCAGAAAACTTAAGATTGTCCATTTTTGCCTGGAGAGCCTCTATTCTTTTGCAATTAGTAATTTAAGATGGAACATATATTTGTCTGAAACTTACCAGCACTGGTTTTTACAACCTCAACAAAATGGTAATAAAATAATCCAGAGAAAACATTATACAAACTGTTGGCTCCCAAATATCATTGTATGAAGTACATTAATACTGGTAATTGAAGACACTGGTGGAGGGTTGGACACATATAAATCTGTTTGAAAACATTTCTGCACAATTTTTTCAAATCAAATCCAAACAGGAATGTGTGTTCAGAAACAAACTTTAAACTATGCTGCCTGAATAAGAGGTTCCCAGAAACAGGACTGCCACGTCTTATCTTTGACCTCTCTTAGCACTTACCACATTCTACTTTGTAATACAGCTATCTGAGTATGTGACAAGGCAGGGATGTGTCTTACTCTCCGTGTACTTAGCACAAAACTCTGTGCACAGTAAATGCTCAAAAATACTGCTTCTTAAATTGCCTTAAATGGTATGGCACTTGCTCCTGGTCTAATCCCACAGGCTTCTAAATCTCAAAATGGAAGACAGGAAGTGACATAGGAGTCCTGGAACTTGTCATACCTGTTCCACTCTCAGCATGTCAATGATCTGGTCAAATAATGGAGTTCTCAGCAGATCTCGGTGGATTAACAGAGTCTCCAAAGCATTACAGGCAGCTGGATATTCACATTTAGAGTCTCGGACTGAAAGAAGGAAGACAAAGAACTGTTTCTAGTAACATGCTCCCGAGCCACACAGGATCTGATAAATATCTTGCCTGCACACAGCAGGGGCCCCATCTGGCTCACCCAGTCTGGTGACTTTATCGACGCTGGCCTCTGAATCCACATACATGTGGCAGATCCCCTCACTGTGCCCCATCACTGGGATTCCCTTAGCAGCTTTCTGGATATCTCTGACCAGCTGGGAAGAGCCACGTGGAATGATCAGATCTATCATTTTGTCTAGGCGACAAAGATCTTCCACTTCTTCTCTGGTATTCACCTGAAGAGGTACAGAATAAAAACAAAAATGACATCTGACCTCACAAAATACAAAGTAGCAGCACCCGCAAGTGCTACTGACCACTTCTACCCTGGGAAGAAACACTTGTGTCAGGACACTAGGGTGATGGCCTTTTTCCCTCCTCTTGATTTTTAATTTCACCCATATGGTCACGTTACTTACAAAAGAAATACAAATACATACGTACGAGAATTTTCATAGCAACTTTATTTTGTGTAGCCCCGAACCAGAAACAACCCAAAAGTTGGCCAACAGAAGAAAGGATGAAGTGTAGCATATACATATAAATGGAATATCACGTGGTTATAAAAAAGAGAAAACGACGGCTGGAGGTAAGTAACATCATGGATGACCTTCACAGACATAAAGATGAATAAAAAAAATACAACACAAAAGAGTGCGGGTGCCTGGGTGGCTCAGTCGGTTAAGCACCTACCTTCAGCTCAGGTCATGATCTCAGGGATCGAGGCCCTGCATCGGGCTCCCTGCTCAGCAGGGAACCTGCTTCTCCCTCTTCCTCTGCCCCTCCCCCGCTGCTGTCTATTTCTCTAATAAATAAATAATAAAAAAAACCCTAACAACACAAACGAGTGTATTTTGTATGATTCCATTTATAATGAAGTTCAAGAATAAGCTAAACAGATTGAATGTGAAAGAAGTAAAGAAGTGGCTATGAGGAAGCATACTGATTAGGAAGGGCACAGGGACCTTCTGGGGTGCTGCAAATGTTCTACAGCTGGATATGGCTGGTGGTTACGTATGTGTGTACGTGGATCCATGGAAAAAGTCATAGAGTTGTTCACAAAAGATCTGCATACTTTACTGTATGGATGTGATACAGCAGTAGGAAGAGGGCTGGAAGGAGACCTATCTAATTAAGCTAGGATGTGGTAGAGCTGGGATTTGAATCCCTAAAATCTGTGCCCTTTCCACCCCTAACGCTGCCATAAGAAAAAACCCAATTCTTGTCAGTGAGCATATAATGCAGTGGGTTTATACACACTGTCCCAGCAGCCAGCAGAATCCTGCCATGTTGGAGTAAGTGGGCCTCAATGCAAAAAGAGAAGGCTCTGGAGTTAGCTGAGGTTCAAATCTATACTCTACCACAGAGTGTGGGATTTTAGGTGAGTGACTTTTAGCACTGAGCCTGTTTTTCCCCTAATACTAATGGTATCTTCCCCCTATGGTTGTTTTGAGGACTGAATGAGGCAATAGATGGAAGCTGCCTTGCCTACAGCAGGTGCTCAGTAACCTCTGGCTATTATGGTCTAGTTTAATGACTCCACTTGCTGGTTGAGGAGGGTGAGACGATTGAGCACAATAACAATAGTGATAATAGCATGACCTCATACTCACATGCTGCATAATGGCTTCATGTGTTTCATGCGCCTTGCCCTAAATCACTCTGCCAGTGAGCAGAGCCCTGACCTCATACTCTAGATGGGTATGCCCCAAGAATGAAGAGCCAACAGGCATTCTTGTAAATCACAGTGCCAGGACACAGCTGTATGCGAGCGGCCTTCCCAAGCCAGTGAAGGCCCACCTGGGCAAAGGAAGCCTCTGGCATCATCCAATGTCAGCAGGTGCACAGGACCTGCCGCTCTTCCAGTCAAGCTTGCTTGTACAAGTGGCTTGGACTTAGGTGACCTAAGCTTTGCTTCAAACACCCGAACGCCTGACCTAGCATTCTGGGCCTGATGTGGCTCATTCCCAAGGACCTACCAGCTGTATGGCCTCTTTGACTCCATGGATTGACAGGGCCTCTTGGGCCAAAAGGTGAAGAATCCGATTGCTGTGTGTGGCCTCCTTCCCTCCTTTGAGTAGCAAGCCGTTACCACTTGCAATAGCCAAGGCTGCCACCTGCAGATCAAAGAGGGGAGCAGTTAGCCAAAGGGAAAAAGCAATCACTGGAACAGTTAACACTCACTGAGCACGCCTCCTATGCCAAGCACTGTGCTCATCACTTATAAGGCCTAATCCGTTTAATCCTCCAACACTCCAGTGAATTAAATACTTGTTTCATCTCCTGCTTTGCAGATAAGGACACTGAAGCCCAGAGAAGTTGGTGACTCCCCAAAGACACAGAGCTTATAACTGGCAGGGCTAGAAGCCTTGACTCCAGAGCCAAAGCACCCGATCTCAGGAACTAAACTGTACGGCTTGCTCAGCACCATTAGCAAAGTAACCTAAGTGGCCGGCGTCACATGGCCCTGTCCCCACTCTGGCCATGGTGGAGGACAGGCAGCTCGGCTGCCTCTGGCTGAAGCTGGGTGGCATCTCCAACTGTGAAATGTACACCTACTCTGGCCCTGTAACTGTTCTGAGAGTTCTAAATGCCTGGTGCTGAGAACCTGGAGAAGACCAGAGCTCCTGCCAGCCCCCAGACAAGCTGTGGCAGAGACTGCTGGGAAAGGAGCACAAACAGGGCGCATAAGATGAGCATGGGAGTCTGACACGCCCTAAAACCAGCTTGTTCATCAAGGACTCTCATACCACCGAGATACTCCAGTGAAAAGCAGGCCACCCAGGAGGAGGGTTAGCTATCCTCTTACAGCAAAGAGCTAATGACTTGATCATCCAAGGCCTGAAGCTTCACTTTCTGAATGTTTTTGGGATGAAGAAAAATCTTCCCATTTTTATAATGTAATAAAAGAAACTACTAAAAACCTTGCCTGAACATGTTAATCTCGATTAGTTCTTAATCCTTTTTTGTTCTTGTTGCTCATGGAGCCCTTATAAAATTAATGTAAACCTTCTCTATTTCAATGCACTAGCACACCAGGCTGCATACAACTTTTAGAATACATGGATTCTGTGATGCCATCCAGAGATAAGATCCCAGGGGAGGAACCTCAGCTGTAGTTGGCTAAAGAAGAATCTTTCTCCATGTGAAGTATCAGCTGGTATGGATGAAAAGGAGCAGAGGAATGTCATGGACCCATTCCTACTAACAGATTAGGGTTCTACAGTTTCCACTGGAGTATCTCTGCAAACAGGAGTGTGGGCAATGGGGGCAGTGTGCCAGCACCAGGCAGGGCTTGAGGACAGACCCCGATGGTATGGGAGTCCTTGATGAACAAGCTGGTTTTAGGTTACGTCAGGGAGTATTCACCAGAAAGCATGTCAGACTCCCATGCTCACCCTGTGCCCTACAGTAAAGAGGTGCTGGTTTTTTGTCTGTTGTTTTTAAGTAGAACTTCGGAGACTCTGAGGCTAGTGCAAAGAAAGAGCTGTATCATCCTGCTGGTCAGTATGGTGGGAAAACGGTCCCAGATTTCTGGAAGAGGGGGTAACCAACGGGGCAACCCTCTAATGCCACCTTGTAAATCAAGGCATGGCTGCTTCGAAAAATCTTTTAACACATGGTTTCTCAGTATCAGACCGTGATATGTCAAATTCCTTAAAGAGGGTTGCATTCTAGTTCCCATGAACTACTGAAAGTTCTTTTTCCTGATTTACCTACGGGAGACCATCTGTGACACTAACAATAAGGGGTCTTTTTCACATGGGCAAAACCGGCTACTAGATGAATTACCTTGCAGGAAGTTAGAAGTGGTCAGAGAACAAAGTGCCCCAGTGAGCTAAGACACGGAAAAGTGCTCCTGCATTGTGCTATGTAAGTTTCATCTGGGCTCCAGTCCCAGCTCCACTCTTTACAAGTGATAGGAACAGTAACTTCTATAAGCTTCAGTTTCTTCAACTGTAAAATGTACATATGAATACCTACTTTGGAATCACTGGAAGAATCAGTAACATAAATGACTTTAAGAACAACCTGAAAAGTCTCAAAAATTATCTTTGGGGGAGGAAAAAAGGTAAGACTTTCTCACCAAAAAAAGAGAAAAAAGGAAACTTTCTTTGGGAGACTTATGTCGAATCCTGAAAACATACTCTTCTCCTACCCCAATGGCAGGCACATACCTGGGGCAGACAGTCAGGACGGGACTCAAAGATGACCAGCAGGACTCCAATCGGGACAGTCACTTGTTCTAGTTCCAAGTTTTTGGCAATTCGGGTTCGGCGCAAAACACGCCCCACGCTATCCTGTGAGGAGGCTGCAATCTGTCGCAGACCGATGGCCAGGCTGTTCAATTTGGATGTGGAGAGGCTCAGGCGTTTCAGCAGAGGGGCTGCGAGTCTCCCTGAAGAGGTGTGAAGAACACAAGATAAAGGAGCAGCTCTGGGCAGGCTGCAGCTGCTTTACTAAACACGCGGCACTGTGTTAGGAACAGACATGAACTTAGGGGGTCTCGAGAAGACGACGACATGCCACTTATACAGCTTCTCTAGGGGGCTTTTGGTAGGGTAGCTCATCATGTAAAGGCACGTACACCAATACCCATTGTGCCGGCAATTTCAGTTCCCGAAATCTGTCATGTGCACAAGCAAACTTGCACGTAATGAGGATACTTGTCACAGCATTTTTACAATAGAATCAAATTCAACTTAAAAATTTAGACAATGAGCTACAATGCAGTTATTACAAATAATAGATCTATACGTACTGATATGGAAAGCTGTCCAGGATATAGTTTGTGAAAAGGGCAAAACTACAAAAAAACATGCATGGTAAGGTCCTGTTTATCAAATTTTGCATATATGCATGTGCACACGGAGATATCTGCTGATGATCTCTATCTTTCTGCACTATTTTAATTTTTTGTAATGACTGACTTATTTTTATAATCAGAAGCAATAAAGATGTTTTCTTTTGAAATAAAAACTTAAATAGAATTATTATAATTTCACATATGGCATATTCTTTAAATTTAAATACAACCATTCACATGGTGTGATTCTCTCTACACACACACACACATATTCCTAATACACATGCATACACACCAGGAAAATCACCTGGAAACACATACCACAAATCATTACTATCGTTAATGTTGAGATGAGATGATAAAAAATTTCCCCCCTTTTTCTTCCTTCCCTTTCTTTTTTATAGTCACATCCACCAAGGTAAAATAATAAAAAGTTTTCTACTTAGGAGGGAAGGAACCAATATTATATTAAGAAAAAAAGTTGTATCATCATTTTACCAATTACATCAATCCATTTTCTTCACTTTTCCCTATGTGTTAACAAGTTTTAAACACAGTGTATTAAATGTTGCATTCCAATTTTCCATCTCACAATGCATGTATGTTTTCCATGTTGCCAAAATTGTTGTAATTACTGCTAAATACTCCACTGAGCTAACATAGCTTAATGCACTTAACCAAACCTATGTATTAAACACTGAGGTTTGCAGTCTTCAGGGTGATAAATAACCTACTCCAAGAATCTTTGCATACAGAGCAGTCTTCTCTTCTTGAAATAGTTTCTTAGGATACATTTCCTGAAATGGACTTACCTAGTCAAAGGGGACCACCATGCTCATGTATACCCAGGACTTTGTTCTTAAGCCACTGTGTGTCCTTATGAATTTCCAGAGAGACATAACCGGGATCAAAAGTCAGAGGTCTGCCAACAACTAGCTGTCTGACCTTTAGCAAAAGCTTTAACCTTAGTGGTCTTAATTCTTTTACTTTTAAACAACTGGGTAAGATTATCATCAAAGATTTCTTCCATTTCTGAAAATCTATTTTATGACTTTCCAATGCGGCAGAAATTCAAAAGACCAGATGTATACTCTGAAGGAAGTTCCAAAGCAATAGCTACAAAATATTTTAAGAAATCAAAGTAATGTTGATGAACCTTGCAAGGTTTCTTTGAAGGGAACACCACTAATCTGGATGTTTAATTTAAGGCACATTTATTTAAGAGAAAAGGAAATTCAAAACCCCATAAAATCATCCCCCAATTTTTAGGGTAGAGATACAGAGAATTAGGAAGGAGAGAAAGACTGAGGGCTGACTTGACTCTCTACATATTTAGCTATCTGCAATGTGAGTTCGGCCATATCACTCACTCTACCATCTGCACCTTAGGGCATTTGTGGATGGCATCTGTTGCTAACTCTGGGCAGCCTATGCACTGATTAATTAACTACGAGATATGCTATCTTTCATCACAGGCCCCACAAACTACTTCCACAATAATTTTATATGCACAGTCCATATGGGTTTGAATCCTGGATCTGTCACTGGCCATATGGTTTTAGGCATATGACAACTTGTTTGTGCTTCAGTTTCCTCCTCTATAAAATAGGGATAATAAATAGTAACTAACTCAAAGGTCCCATGCTATAAAGATAAAATGATATCCTGTCTGTAAAGCCTTTAGCACAATGCCTGGCAACATGGAAAGGCCTCAGTAAGTGTTAGCTGCTATTAGTGGAATGTCTAAAGTGAAGCGGTCCTCAGTCTTGCTTTTTTGTCCTGAAACTGCCACAGAATACATGGCTCATGACCTTGGGTACAGAAAAAGCCCTTTGGAGGGTATCTGGGAAAGGAGCTGGAGATGGTATGTATAAACTGAAAAAGCCCAATGAATGCTAGCAAGCAACTCTTAATAAAAATGATGTATGATGTATAATTTCTTCTATAACAATCTTGTCTTTCGGCAAACTATACGAATTATTAGTAAAACAAAGAACAAAAACCAAAACGAAATCCTCCATAACATTGACTCCAAATCACTTGGTCTTTACCCTCTGCCTCCTCCAAGTCTTTTTTGTTGGCTAACAGGATCTCATCACGTTGGTCCGTCAACAGATCAGCCAGATGATGGATAATCTCTGCTCTCTAGGAAGAAAGGTAAAACATTAAACAAACAAGCAAACACATTAATCCAAGAAGAACGCACAGCATATTTTTAAACCTACTCCTCTGAATGAGCCAGGCCTTGCTCCTAAATTCAAGGTCACCATTGACTGAAATCTCCTTACCTCCTATCATTCATTCTCCACCTCGGCTCTCCTCATTTTTCCCTTCCTCTCTCACTACTAATCTTCCTGATAAATGACAGACACAATCTGTTCCCAAGAAAGGGGCCAGCATTTTGAATCAGCATGATATATCCATCTCCGCATACTCAAATCACTGGCTGTATAGTTATCTCCCAGGTAAGTTTTCTTTTACACAATTGTTTATTTAACGAATTCCGCCTAAGAGAGAAAACCCAGTCCTGGATGCTTGAAGAGACCCCAATCCTTACCCACCTAGATTAAGAAGTGTGGCAAATGAGTGTGATTACTGAAGGAGCAGAAGGAAGTAGTTTAAGAGACCAGCTAAGCTCTTCCTTTGCTTCCCTTTCTCTACTTGTAGTTATTTTAAATTCTCTTCTTTCTCAGGCCAAAGTGCTCCCTTGAAGAACCTAAATACACTCTCAAATCCATCCTTAACAACATAAGCCTTGAGAAGCCAATCCCCAGCTTCCACCTGACTGCCTCGCATTTCCAGACTCATCGTGTCTGCCAATTCACTGTGGGCAGGACCCTGACTAGAGAGCAGGCTCCTGAGCTTGCATCTAATAGGTAAGTTAGGTGATTCAGATGGGTTAGGACAAGCAGTTTTTCTCCATTTCCATGCCCGCAATGGCAGGATTAGGGAGCCTCCTTGGTCTCATCATTTCCATGATGTTTTTGATCAAAACATCATAGTGATGAAAAGCAACCTTAGGTCTCAGGCTACAAAAGACAAAAGGGAAAATAAAACTTGGAGAAAGAACAAAGGCAGAACAAATCTGAATCACACCTGTAACTAGAATAACTCTGTGGGGCCATGAGGAACGAAAGGGGAGACAGGCTTGACTGTGCACTAAACCTTACAGAACGACTCACTCTGAAAACCAACAAAACTATTAGCTAGGGTTATTACCTGCTCAGGTTCCAAAGTGGCCAACATCCTTCCTCCTGATCGAGCCATTTCTCCCTGCTGCTCAACGGTAGGACCTGTAAGAATATTTGCAAACATCAGATCATGGACAGCTACCCCAGCATTTGCACAGAACAAATGCTCAGTATCTTGGTATGCTTGTTTCCCAGAGAATCACTTGGACCAATAAAATGGCAAAAGAATATACTACATTAACTCAGGCATAAATATAAGAAACGTCTATATTTCTAAAGTGGACAACATAATTTACATCTTGTAGAGTTCCTTCAATTCCACTTTGGCTTACATTCTCTAATGTGTTTGCGTTTCTGAATGTAAATTATATGGCAATTCTATTTTTGTGAACAATTGAGAGTACATATCATATCTTATGCACCTTTGCATCTCTAGGCATCCAGCATGGGCCTAGCAAATGTTTCTTAAGAAAATGGACGCTTATATTCTTTAAATTAGTGGTTTTAGAGAAAACAGGAAGCCTAGTTGGGCAGGTTAGCTAAATTTTACAGAAGCAAAGCAAAATCCAATTTTACAAAGAGTGTTTGAAACAATACCAGAATTCAGGATATCAACACATTGATTTTGTGATCTCTATTCCTAGAGACGAGCTCAGTCTTCAGTCTCATCTAGGCCATGGTGTGGCTACCTATCATCCACAGACCATGGGACTCTATGAAGAACTACTTACCTGCAGGCTTTACTTCAGAAAAGAAGGTGCCAACTTTCTTTCCCTCCACAATGTCTGTGATGACATGCCCAGACACCTTTGGGTGGGTTCCGTTGGCAATAACCACAGAAGTGCCACCTTGCAAAGCCCAGAGGGCCGCTTTCACCTAATAGGAGAGGTTAGATTCAGACCTTTGCAGGGTCTAGTCATCCACACTTTAAAGTTGCAAAAACAGAGAATACAATGTAATATTGAGCAATCAAATGTTTCCAACAGCTCAGAAGCTCTGAAAACACACTCAGCCCGTGCCCTCTTTCCAGCCCAACTTCAGCGTGTGCTGCCTAACAATGAGCCAATCTGCCCTTTGTGCTCAGTGTTCTAAGACTCTCTAGTACTGGGACTCATAACTTCTACATTGGACTTACTGTGCCTCAACTTAGTGTCCAGTCTGGTGTTTGGTCTGACCAGAGTCTGATCCTGAGTTCTTTTAGCCTTTGCTTGCGTATCTCTTTTGTATGTCTCTGCCATTGCCACATATGATGCTGTATCTTAAGGGTATCACTTCTTAGAATAATGAGAGGGAAGAATTTCTCAAAGATTTCATAAGAAATATTTGAGCTGGGGCACCTGGCTGCCTCAGTCAGTGGAGTGTGCGACTCTTGATCTCAGGGTTGTGAGTTTAAGCCCCATGTTAGGTGTAGAGATTACTTAAAAAAAAAAACTTTTGAGCTGATAACATTAGAGGATTTATGAATTATTAAAAATATATAGACCCTGCCCTTCACAAGTTTACAGCATGAATGCATTATGTAATCTTGGTAAGAAAATACACAGACACGACTAAACATAGATAAACAATATGCATTAAACCCATATTTAGACGTGCACATTTAAGTACGTATGTGCTTAGTATCATAACCATTAGTCCCCAAACACTCACTAAAGTAAAAAGGGTAAAATACTGTTTGGTTTTATATCTGTTATAGGCAGTAAGAGCATCAAACCCTTACCTTGGCTTCCATGCCACCCATTCCTACTCTTGACTTGGTTCCAAAGGTCACAGACTGCTGATCTCCAGGATAAAATATATCAATGAGCTTTGCATCATCTGACCCTGGAGGACTGTCAAAAAGACCTAAAAAGCAGACAGGAGTCAGTAATGTTGATGTAATGGAAGTGAGTGTCCCCTAATACAGACGCCCTGGGCACCTGCCAACCACTCTGTACGTGACTGATGAAATGAATTCTGTGTTCTACCAGCTCTAACCAGAAAAGGGAAGAAGGGATCTGTACAGTCTACCCATGCTGAAAATCAGCAACAGGAGGACTCTCCTTACATACTTTTATAACCTGGCTTAATGAATGAATGCTTGCCAGCATCATGGCATGACCATATCCTTAGCACAAAACTTACCAGCCCTGCCCATTGTCTACTGGGAAGCTGTCCTCACTTCTGCCACTGCTACTTATGATGCTGAATTAAGGGAGTAACTGAAAAGGACGAGTAGCCACTGCAGAAAACACACAGCAGCTGTATACTATAATGTGATTATCTCCAAGTGGGATGAAATGGGAGACAGGTTTTCATTAACTCTCACAGCACCCTCTGAAACAGCCACTGACTACACTCTCCATATTATGGGTAAGCCAATGTGAAGGTTAGGCTGAGTCAGCAGAAGAGTACACGACTCAGTATTCAGTCTGGATTTATCACCACAAAGCATATGTCCCTTTTATAACTGAATAGAATAACATAAAATATGAATTACATGAAATGTTATATGCATACAATCCATGATTAAAAATCTTCACAATTTCACTTGTAAAAAGAGCAAGCTGGAGGCTTGGAAAGAAAAGTCATGGGTCTGTGAAAATGGAATCACTTTAAGGCCTTAGTGGGACACAGAGAGGAACTGCCCAGGGTTGGGGACTGGCTCAAGGACATCTAGGCAGTGATGTTTTTAAGTTACTGCTTTTCCTGTGTGAAAATACAGCCTTCTCTGCTTCATTATTCCAAATCCACAACCCTGCTATAAACGTCCTCTCTAGGAGAAAGGAATCAGAGGAGTGAGGAAAACGGTGTCCAGTATAGAATGAAGCAGGGCTAACCATGGCAGCAATTACAGGGAGAGAAAAACCACCTTTCACAACCTCTGTCCACCATAGCCCAGCACTCCACAGCTCCTGGATTCAGGGCTGGAGTCTTCTCAGAAGGCACTATGCTATGAGATCACAAACTTGGATTGTGAGGCTGTTTTGGTTTCATACAAAAACAGCATGGGCAAGGTTGTACAATTCTAAGCCAGACCTCCAGAGACACTGAGGAGCGCCTAGCATTCTGATATTCTGCCTACTCCTCTTTTTCCCTTATGGCAGCTTCTCAAACCCATCAAGAGCATATTTCAAATTCTAAAATTGTGCTAAAAACCAACATTCAGTGGATAACTAATCAGGGTTAATAGCCCAAGCCTGTTTTATGTACATGAATGTTCATAGCAGGGTTAGTTATAATAGCTCAAATGTCTACCAAATGATGAATGGGCAACTAAAATGCGGTATATCTACAGAGTGGAATATTATTTGGCAATAACAAGAAAAGTACTGATATATGCCATCACATTGATGACCAATTTTGGTGTTTGAGGCTGCATTAAAAATGTTTACTAGAGTCTAGTTCAAATTGGGCTTTATATATTGATCTTTCAAACTCATGTCCTTTACCTTGCCAGGCAGCCTAGAAGAGAGGGAAGAGTATAGATTTTTAAACTAAACAGTTTTAGTTTTAAAATCGGCTTCTGCTAAGTACTGTGTGACTTTGGACATACCATTTAACTGGTATGAACTTAATTTTTAATTTCTTCATCTGAATAGCAGAGCTAACCTATCTACTTTGCAAGATTGCTATAAGGATTCAAAAAATTGACATTTATAAAGCACCTAGCACAGTATTTGTGCATAGTAGAAATTTAATAAATATCTGCTGATTAACTGAAAAGCATTCTTCTCTAGAGTGGCTCACTCTTATCCCAACCTAGCTGTTCCTGTACTGAGATTTCAAATTTACAGTGGATAAACATGGTACCAAGACTTCTTGCAGGTAAAGAAACTGATACATATGTATGATATATCAGACTTCCCACATGGGCAGAAGACAGCTCAATCAATCTATATCTGCCCCTGCCTCCACTAGGTAGCTCCCTGCTCTTAATCTTACACCACGGGTGTGTAAATGGAAAACAAGTCCTGCCAAAGGAGCCTGCCTTGGGTGTGGGCTGGGAACAAAATAGGTTTTTCTGATCGCCTGGGAATGTAATGGGGGCCTTTTGGGATCCTGTTAGGTTTGGCCTATTTTAGACACAGTTACCATATTCCTTATGGGTCAAAATGTAAAATGGGAACAGCTTAAGAGAGTGAGAAGAGTGAACCAAGAGGGACCCCTCTGAGGAAGGCAAAAGCAGGGAAGAACAGATTAACATATAGGACCATGGTGGCCACACAGCCTGGACTTCTGCAGTGTGGCTCCACTTTAGTATCATCGGTCTCATGATTTACATTAAGAACTGGATGTGATCAAAACCACAATGAAAGAGCACTTCACTCGAATGGCTATCAGCGAAAAGGCAGATTATAAGAGGTAAGTGTCGGCAAGGATGTGGAGAAACTAGAACCCTCATACAGAGCTGACAGGGATGTAAACTGATGCAGCTGCTTTGGAAACCAGTCTGGCACTTCTTCAAAAGGCTAAACATACATAGAATTACCAAATGATCCAGCAATTCTACACCTCGGTAAAACAAAAACATGTTCGCACAAAAATGTGGACATGAATGTTAGAGCAGCATAAGTCTATCCCCTGATGAACGGGTAAACACAATGTGGTACGTGTGCACAATGGAGTAGTAGTTGGCAATAAAAAGAAAAGGAGTACTGACAGATGCTGTAACGTCCACCAATGAACCTTGAAACCATGATGCTAAATGAAAGAAAGAGGTTTCTTTCATTTAGCACACATATTGTGTGATTCCACTTTGAAAGAACGTCCAGAACAGGCAACTCCATAGAGACCGAAAGTAGACGAGAGGTTGCCTGGGGCTGGAGAGTGGAAATGAGGAGTGATCGCTAATGGGTATGGGGTTTCCTACGGGGTGATAAAAATGTTCTAAAATTGTTGTCAGGGTTGAGCAACTGTATGAATATACTAAAAATCAATGAACTGAATTATAAATCTTAAATAGGTGAGCTGTATGATACTTGAATTGTATCTGTATGAGGCTGTTCTAAGAAAACAAACCTGAAATGCCTGGAAATGACAACATTTTAGCATTCAAACTGTATCTCCCAGATTCCCTCACCTTCTTTTGAGCCATAAAATCCCTTTGTTAGACCATATGGATCAGAAAATAATGGTCCATAGTAAAAAAAAAAAACCAAAAGGACTCAAACAAAGAGGGGAATTCATGTGCTCACCCATTTAGTATTTATTTATTTATTTTTTTTTAAGATTTTATTTATTTTTATTTGAGAGAGAGAGAATGAGAGAGAGCGAGTACATGAGAGGGGGGAGGGTCAGAGGGAGAAGCAGACTCCCTGCCGAGCAGGGAGCCCGATGCGGGACTCGATCCAGGGACTCCAGGATCATGACCTGAGCCGAAGGCAGTCGCTTAACCAACTGAGCCACCCAGGCGCCCTCACCCATTTAGTATTTAAAACAAAGGTTAGATAAAAGGAAAGGGCATTACTTTGTACCTTCTACATCTGAAAGAACAATCAGGAGGTCAGTTTTCATTTCCACAGCCAGACGCGCAGCCAGACTATCATTATCTTTAACACTAATAACCTGGAATGCAGGTAAAAAGTCAAAAGTGAGTGAACTGGGCAGTTCAAGGTGTTCACAGCATTCTGCTAGGTTCTGGCAGGCAAAATTAATGACCGAGTGCATGGATGACAGCTTTTATAGGCCCCTTCTGTCTGCAAAACACTGTGCCTACTGGCCACCCCATTTCCAAACACGCACCCTTCGCTCCACTGCCACGCCAAGCCATGCTCACAGCACCACCTGAAATCACTGTAGCACCTCACCCTGTTCAATGAGACCCCCCTGACTTCAGAGGAGCTTATGCAGCCACTGCTCCGTGAGGCCAGCTTCTGTCCCAATTTCTCCATCTTGTTTATGCCAAACTTCCGGTGTTAGTACATGCAGCATAGCATTAGTCTCCAGCATGCTCAACCCTTAGGAATACTTTACCCACATTTACCCCCTGGAGATCACTATTGGGCTCAGCTGGGGGCACGACAGCATCATTTGTGTTGACAATGGGGACGATGTTCATTCGGAGGAGCTCATGAAGTGTCCCATTAAGGTTCCGGCGCTTCTGCTCGTCGTGGAAATCCAAGTTGGTCACCAAAATCTATAAGTTATTAAATGGATTGAAAATGCAGAAGGGAGGGAAATTATGAACATCACAGCAACAACATACAAAAGATGCTAAGAAGAGAGGAGTTAAACTCTAGGTTTCTGGATCCCATACAGATCGAAATGGAACACACATCTCTGGATACTTATCTAATTCATTTAGAGGTGGGAAAAAAATGCATCACTTGGAATATTTAAGGATGCTCAAGACTTCTTGTAAAAGTACTTTAATTCTCAAAGAGCTACTAAATCTCTTCTATTTACAGAATTAAGAAAATTAATGTATGAACTTTAGAGAGATACACTTTGGAGGAAGTGATGGCCATCCATTATTTCTAAAATATCTCTGTATCCTAGCATTGGATTCAGGGGCTAGCCACAGTAGGCACTGAAACATGAGGTGTGTGAGCAAAAGAAGTTTGTCCTGCCCAAAGAAGTGTAGGAGACAAAACGGAAGAGGGCTGTGCTGTCCCCATGGCTCCGGTCAGCAAAGACTGTCTGAGCGTGTGGGATTGGTCTGAGAGGTTTATGAAGGCGAGTCTTCAGTCAGAAACTGAAAGAAGGGCTAGACATAACTTAGTTCAGGGGAGGCGATGAGCACAGCTACTCAAAGGTCCAGGGGAGAGCTGGATGTGGGGGTGGGCAGACAGCTCCACTTCCTTGTTTAAATCAGAGTATTAGGCAATGGTTAGCAGGAGAAGGTAACTGAGGATAGCAAGAAACTAATGGTAATAAGCCCTGAAGCTCATGAATAAATGTTTCAATGAAATCTCTCTGATGTTTAAGGAAAAAGGTTCTTGCAATGTGGCTGAAGTAGGAAAGGCGGCAGGCAGACGGTCAAGAAAGAAGGTACCCAGACAGTGAAGGTAGGCATAGTTAAGCACTGAGGGTCTGGTTATGGTAACAGAGAAGATAACAGCAGCCTTAATGATACACAAAATGGAGGTAAGGAAGACCATGATAACACAACTAAGGGAAATAATCTACTCATAAATTGGGAAAAAATTTATTCAGTACTTCAGAAATGTCAGGCCCTATATGAGCTGCTGAGATAGAGAATAAAACTGTTGATGGTTTGGGGAAGGTGGAATGGGGCACATTTTTTGTAAGGCTAGATCACGAACTCTTTTTCAGGAAAGTCAGTCCTGTAGGAAATAGGACCAGGTCAAAGGCAAGCATATAGATTCTAGCCATGGGGGGTGAAAGGTCAAATGATAAAATAAACGTGTGTGTCGGACAGGCAAGCAGGAGATATTAAGGTCCAGTGAAAATACCTGTTGCTCAAACAGTTTAACAAAGAAGGAGTAGAAGATAAGAGCCCTAAGAGAGAAGTGGAGAAGTGCAGTCTGTTAGGATGCAAATCAATTTCATTTTTATGAAGAAAAAATAAGCTGCATTACTCGTTTAAGTCTTTAACCTGACGAATAACTTGGTGGAGATTTCCAAAAGCCACTGAGAACCGTCTTTATTTTTTTTAAGATTTTATTAATTTGGGGCACCTGGGTGGCTGAGTCGTTAAGCATCTGCCTTCGGCTCAGGTCATGATCCCAGGATCCTGGGATCGAGCCCCGCATTGGGCTCCCTGCTCAGCGGGAAGCCTGCTTCTCCCTCTCCCACACCCCCTGCTTGTGTTCCCTCTTTTGCTGTGTCTCTGTCAAATAAATAAATAAAATCTTTAAAAAAAAGATTTTATTAATTTATTTTTAGAGGAGAGAGAGAAAGAGAGAGAGAGCATGCGCGTGCACACAAGCGGGAGGGGGGGGGCGGGGGGAGAGAGACTCCCAAGCAGATTCTGCTAAGTGTGGAGCCCGATGCAGGGCTCAATCCCATGACCCCAAGATCATGACCTGAACTGAAATGAAGAGTCGGATGCTCAACCGGCTGAGCATCCAGGTGCCCCTGATAATAATCTTTAAAACAGGATTACTAAAGACAAAAAGGAACCACAGGAAAAGGTACAGAGGGCAAAGATCAAAGATTTCTTGCAGATAAGATCCTAGGGAAGGCAAACGTGTGAGATGGACCCACAGATGGATGCCTGTTGCAAACTGGAGGGGACAGAGCTCTTTCACATCAATATTAATGGAAGCCATGGCTGATGTGCAGCGACTTTCAATGCTACTTTCATTAAAACCAACCAACCAAAAAAAAAACCAAAAAACAAAAACCCCTCAAAAAACATCATACCCAGGAAAAAACAAAACAAAAGTATAGTTACTAGACCTAAGTTTCCTCATCTGGCTCCAGATACTTTTAAAAAAATTAAAGGCTGAAATTGCCATTGGATTGTGGAGAAGAGGAGAGCTGATAATAGCGGCTGACAGAAATTGAGATTTCTATTATATTTATGCTAACAGGAAGAAAAAAATATGAGTGGGGTCCCCAGCTACAGACAACAGGTGGACAAGTCCATGCCTTTCTGCTGCAGTTCACCTACTCAAGGACACTTTGGAACAATACCACAACGTCACTGTGGATAACACTGTGAGAATTATGAAGAAACAGAAAAAGCAGTAGGAAATGAAAGACCAAAATCTGAAAGGATGTATACATAACAACATCAAATATGTAAAATAACATCTGTGTAAATGGTAGGATCAGGAACAGCAAACGAGTTGGAAGACAGTAACTTGGGGAATTCAATTTTTTTCAACTATTTTGTGAAATGACTTAGTTGTCTTGTGATATTTACGTGTTTCTAGTGTGTAGTTGTATTGATAATCAAAGATACAACTGAAAAAATAATTCTGGAAATTTAGGTAAAAAACAATGTGGAAAGAAAGTTCTAGAACATTCAGGGGCAACCACTAAAAATGTACAAGTTTCATAAGGCCTGGAACCATGGTTGATTTGTTTATCACAGCATCTCCAATGACTAACATACTTCTTGGTATACCATAAGTGCTCAATAAATATTTGCTGAATGAATGAAAACCAATGATAAGCACTCCTCTCTTTTCAATGCTTGGTAGAAATTTATTATATAAGGCAACCAGGTACAAAGAGAAGCAAGCTGCCTGAGGTCAAAGAAGACAATGAAATAAAGATATCTAACTTTCCTGGGGTGCCTGGGTGGCTCAGTTGTTAAGCGTCTGCCTTCGGCTCAGGTCGTGATCCTGGGGTCCTGGGATCGAGCCTTGCATCGGGTTCCCCGCTCTGCGGGGAGCCTGCTTCTCCCTCCCCACTCCCCCTGCTTGTGTTCCCTCTCTCGCTGTGTCTTTCTCTGTCAAATAAATAATACCTTAAAAAAAAAAAGACATCTAACTTCCCTGTCTTCAGGAGAAGGATAAACACTTAAAGTAGTAGCCATAACAGTTACTAGCACAATACCAAGTGCTAATAATTACTGGAAACAACGCTACATTAAATGCTTTTCCTATATTTTCTCACTGACTTCTTCCAAAAACCCTCTCAAGTAGGCACTGATATTATCTTCTTTTTTCAGATGAGGAGACTGAGGCACAAAAAGGTTAGACCTAAAGACTTTCTCCAAATTTCCCAGCTAGCAAGTGGTGAAGTTAAGGCAGTCTAGCTCTAGAGCCTTGCTCATCACACCTCTGCTCCACGGGAATCACCTTCACAGGTCCCACACCTCTCTGCAATGGCGAGCCTCTCACCTGGGCAGCACAGATGCTGTACTGGGTAAACATGGCCTCATACAAGGCCATCAGTCCACTCTGTCCGGCGGCTGCGCAAGCTCGTGCTTCTAAGACTGGAATTGCCTGTAACACACAAATAGATATGGTGTGGTTGGGAGTGAGGGAAAGAGGCCTGCTGACCAGTTACAGGGGCTGGGGAAGCAGCACTCACCATCTCTTTCAGCTGGTTCTGCCCCGAGTGCAGGGCCTGCCGGACGCTCTGAGACAGAAGGATCTCATGGCGCAAGCGCTGCTTGCCAAAGGCTACGGCTCCACTGGTCACCAGCATCATCTCTCGGCCTTGATTCTGGAGCACTGACACCTGACATTGAGGAGGGAAAAGGCATGAGTCACTGTATCATCTCTTTCCTCTCTTCACAAGGGACTCAGGTAGGGTAGATAACTGAGTGGATCCCAAATGCCGGTTTATGGATCAGCACTAGGCTGGCTCTGCAAGAATCACCCAGGTTGTCTGGTAAAAATACAGATTCCTACATGCTACTCAAATCTGATAAAGAGAATAGACAGAGGTCAGAATTTTGAATAAGGGGATTCTGGTGTGCAGGCAGCTTTGACATCCACGGCACTTGATGGTATCTGTGGGAGTCTATAATGCAGAAAGTCTAGCAGTTCCAGAAAAAGAAGTCTGGAGCTAAGAACTGCAATGTAAACTTAGCAGATGGCTTCTCAGGTTCTAAGGCATGATGTGGAAGATTGAGGCTCTTTCTGAGTTATACTGATCCCTATGGGTCACTTTAGCTAGACCAAGGACAGATGCTGACCCTGTTCTGCTCTGTCTGCCCAGATACAGCTGTGGTCACTTTGTTCCCTACTTTGGACAGATCTACATTGGAAGAATCAAAGATTCAAGCTGCAAATAGAGTCCATATTCCTAATATGTCCATTCCTCCTGATGTTTGAGCCCCAGAAGCTGGCTCATTCAGAGGAGCATGCGACTCCTGATCCCGGGTTGTGAGTTCGAGCCCTACGCTGGGTATAGAGATTATTTAAAATGAACGAACGAATGAATGAATGAATAACTTACTTTAAAAAATAGAAACAAATGTACCACGGGAAAAAAAAGAAAATTTCATACTTAACCACAGTGCTAAGAATAGTATTATAAATCGCCATGTACCCAACACCCAGCTTCAACGACTATCTCTCATGCCAATTTCCCAGTCTCTAGTACTGCCTGTACAGTAGCCCTGCCATTATTTTAATACAAATCCCAGTCCCCGGACATATTATTTCATCTATAAATATTTCAGCAGTAATTGCTAAAAGACAGAGTATATATGCATACATCCAAAAACCTAAAACATTTCAATAACTCCTCAACATAAAAGATCTCATCAGTTATAACACTGCTCCAATTTTTTCAGCTTGCCAAATGACAGTGACTGAGGGGTCCAAAGATGGGAAAGTCAAATCAGAGTGTAGTTACTCTTGAGGCCTCCTCGGAGAGAGCTGGGACTCAGCCTGGGCTTCCAGGACTGAGAGGATCTGCAACTGCTGCTAAGTACACGGTGTGAATGGTGCCCCTGGAGTTGTGCAACCAAGGGGTTCTGAGGAAGAGGAGGCTCTAAGAGTGAATTCCAGGTGGGGGACAAGGAAAGGAATGAGTATGACATGCTGGTGGGCCAGGGAGGAAGTAAGCTTGAAAGCAGTAGTGGTGGTCTCACCAGGGAGAATGGGAAATAAAGTAGGTCATTCCCTGAGGCAGTTGCATGTCAATGAAGTCTCTGTCTTTTATAAATATCAGCAGAGTCAAATCTCACTGGCACCTGGTTTTGTAAATAAAGTTTTACTTGAACACAGCTATGCCCATTCATTTACATATTGTCTATGGTTACTTTTGTGCTACAATGGTAGAGACAAGTAGCTGAGACAGAGACCATCTGGCCTACAAAGCCTAAAATATTTACTATTTGGCCTTTCATAAAAAAAAAAGTTTACTGATACCTGCTCTTGGCAAAGATAGGTAGTGGGATCTGTAATATGATGTTTAAAGTCTAAAACTCCCATGTCACCCCTAAAGGTCAGTTTCTTTACTGATAGTCTACAGTCAGCCTTGCTTGCTCGCATAGCCAGTGGGGCATAAAATTCCCACTGGAAACTTCTGCTTTGAGCCCTTCCAAAGGTAAGATTCCCTGCACAGATCTCTTAGTAATTCAGTCTCGAGACAGACTGTGGTCCCTGTGCAAATAAAAACATTGGAGTGCTTGTGCATACATGTCTCTCAGACGCCCAATGCCTGCTTGCACTCTCTCTCTTGCTGCCTGGTATCCTCTGCCTTTAAATGGAAGTCTTATATGGGTATTCTCTGTGGAGTCTGCTGAATCCTTTCAAATATCTGAACTTGGAAAATCTTTGCAATGATAGCTCATATTTATTTCAATATTACTGGCCTAATTAAAAAAGGAAAAGCCTAGCAAAACAGGAACAAAAAAAGCTCAATATTCACAAACATCCATCTGGGTACTCAACCTTGGGTGCTCAACTCAACATACCAGTCACTTGGGGAACTTTAAAAATCCAGGTGCTTGAGCCCCATCCCAGAGACTGAGTGTGAAGCCTAGGAATCTCTATGCTCCTCCAGACAATTTTAATGTGTAGCCAGGATTAAGAATCACTGACATATACAGCGCCTTATCACTAAGAAGCCTGAGGGATGAATAGCATGAAATCAACTTTACTCCTTAACATCCCCTTTGTTTGCCCTGGGATGCTGGGTCCACTTGTACCTTTACTGGAAAGGTAATTTTCAGATTGGGTTACATCTATTGTACTCAAATTATTTTTACGAGCTGATAAACCTGAACTGATGGTTAGGATGGGTTAGGGATAAAATTAGGGTTGGAAAAAAACCAAACAAACCTGAACTGATGGCTTAAAAACTCCGTATTATTTTTGTTCACCAGAATCTTCCATCTTGGCAATTACCTGCTCAACAATAGATGCGAGGCGCCCCAGGGCAAGGCCACACTCATCCCCCCGGGTTACTACAGCACTTCCGAGTTTCACCACGATTCTCTTGGCATGCTTCAGCTCACTGCGGTGGGCAAAAGACTTGCCATGTGTACGATTGAGGGGTACAGTGATAAAGGGGATGTTGCTCCAAGAACGAACATGTCTGATGGCTGAAGGCTGGACACGATCTGTAGCTCCCAAACAAAGTCAAATGCAAGAAAAAAGAGAAATATTTAATACAAATTTCTCATTAAAAAGATACACATACAATATTAACCAGTTTAGCCAAAAAATAGTTTTATCATTCTTAACTGACTAAAACCAGTAAATCAAAAGCCAGTATATCCAGCATGTTCTTATTCTAATATTACACCCAGTACACAGGTCCCAGATACACTCAAACACTGTGAAGAGTTTAAACACAACAATCTTTCCTCAAGACAAGTTGGCAAAATATATCAAAAGTCTTAAAAATGTTCACATCTTTTGATCCAGTAATTCTTTGTTCGGAAATTTATTCTAAGAAACTAATTAGAGATGGAAACAAAAAGATTTATCAGAAGGCTGTTCATCAGTGTTATTTATAACAGGAAAAATCACAAGCAGGGTAAACATCCAAAAAAGGCAGGATTAATTAACTTTTCCATAATTTTTAATAACAGGAAAATGCTCATGAAGTTTCCTATGTGTCTAAATGCACAGAAAAAAGATGAAAATAAATCAAAATGTTAATGTTTTATTTTGATGGAATCACAAGTGATTTCAATTTTCTTCCTTATTCTTGTCTATGTCTTCCAAATTTAAGCAATAGAAATACACTGCTTTTATCATCAAAAAAAATGTGTGCTTTTAAAGAAACCACACCACTATAAAAAGAGAGTGAGCCTGACTAGCAAAGACAATAAACAGCGAAGTAATTGGTATGAGTAGTAAAAAATCATGACTAATCCACCTACAAATTTTCTCTCTGCCATGGTAGCATGATTCCAGATGTCTGTTAACAATGGTTAAAAAAAATGGGATAGCTTTCTGAAGGACAAGGAATGTTGGAGTCAGATATTTTCAATCCTTCTGGATATCTGCCTCTAAGCAATCCTTTCCTGATTCTTTTTTCTTGCAATGCTATACAGGATTTCTAAGGAAGCAAATATTATCTATGTATATATACCCACACATACACACACACTCATATATAGGTATACACAGTCTTGTTTAAAAAGCTAAAGATTTATCTACATAAACCCAAAGGTAAAACAGTAGAAGCTGAATGTCAGCCACTTCTCAAGGGTCCAACTCCTCCTGCTGGCTGCTTACTAATTATGCATTAGCCCTTTCTCTCACAAATGAAGAGAGTTTTCTACTTTGAGCAGGGCACACCGCCACCAGTCAAAAGACTACATTTCCCAGACTTTTTGTGCAGCTAGACATGGCCATGGGACTTAAGTTCTGGTTAGTGATATACATGTGAAAATGTTATGTGGGACTTCTAGGAATTTCATTCAAAAGAGAAGTGCTTCCTTCTTCCCTTCATCCATCCTGCTGCTTAGAACATGGGTATGAGGCAGCAGCTCAAACATATTTTTAGACTACAAGGAAAACATCAAGAACTTTGGAATAACAAGAAAGGAGTGCTAATGATTTCACAGAGCTATTCTGAAAGCCCTGGGCTGCCTCCCTTCTTAGAGAACCCCAGGTTCCTTTTGAAAGAGAGAGAGGGGTGCTTGGCTGGCTCCATGGGTAGAGCATGCAACTCCTGATCTCGGGGTTGTGGGTTCGAGCCCCACATTCGGTGTAGAGATTACTTAAAAATAAAAATCTTCTTAAAAAAGAGAGAAATAGACTTCTATCCTGTTTGAGCCATTATTATTTTGGAGTTTATTACACACACCTGACCTAACTGTAACTGATTCAGCAGAAAGAGTGCCCAGGCAGAGGGGCAGGTGAGGCCTTGCTAATGGACGGTCTCACTCACAACAAGTGGACCTTCTCTTGGAGGGATTCCCTGATTGCAAGAAGCAAGTCAAGATGAGTAGTACAGGTCCTCAGCGGGACTAAACTTTAGGTACTTCCTCCTCAAAGAGTTCTCTATGTGTCATTACAGGCAATTAATAAATACTTGAATGAATTACTATAGTAATCATTCCAAGCCACTACTCTACACTGGTACTATTGCAGAGTAACTTCCTCCACTCGGATCAACCATTATCACCTCCCTTTATATTTACGGACAGATTTCCCAGATTTCTCTAGAGCCACTACCTCTAACTCCTGACCACTAACTCCTCTAACTTTAATGTAGCTTCTATTGTTTTCTCTATGCTGTAACAATGGAGGGTAAAGTGAGCAGAATCTTATTCTCATGGACCAGAAGATCATTGTGTGTTCTCCTCCCTGCCTCCTTCACACACAAATCTTAGAATGAATATTTTTAATGAAGCAGTAAAGAGTCCTTTCTTCCCTCTCTTAAATGACCACTTTAAAAAGTGATTATGGGGGCGCCTGGGTGGCTCAGTCGTTAAGCGTCTGCCTTCAGCTCAGGTCATGATCCCAGGGTCCCCAGGGTCCTGGGATCGAGCCCCACATCGGGCTCCCTGCTCTGCGGGAAGCCTGCTTCTCCCTCTCCCGCTTCCCCTGTTTGTGTTCCCTCTCTCGCTGTGTCTCTCTCTGTCAAATAAATAAATAAAATCTTTAAAAAAAATAAAAATAAAAAGTGATTATGTTTCAGGTTTGTGGAGACACAAGAGAGATGATATGGTCTTTTTTTCACAACAGGTTTGCAGTCCAGTTCCTCGCACAAAGTAAGTCCATCTTCTGGGATGGAACTGGGACCTGACACCCTTGCTGGACCCACAGATGGGTTGTCTCTTCCTGCTGGGGGAGTCCCAGGGACTACCAGGCTGGTTTGTTGTTGGGGCTAAGTTCTGTGGAGAGTTCCCTTTCTTCAATAAGTTCATCAGTCTTCAGTGATATTATTATAAGCAATATATACACCTCAGTCTAAGCTTAAAAGTTGTATACATAGTAATTCTGGCCTCATTGACCTGATAGAAAGAGGGGTGGCAGAGGGAGAGACTTACTTCCCTAAGGTTTGGACCTGGGATGTTGGTGGCTATTTGCAAAGCTCAGAGCTACACCCAAGTACCAAGTATCCCTTTGATAGCTGTCAGGACTAGGCCTGATAGCCATTTTTCTTTCCTGTCCCTGCAGGCCTTATCCTGTCCTGGAGAGTGCTAAGCATGGGTGGAGCAGGGTAAGACACAGATAGTGGCAAGCATGTCAGTCCAGGTGATCAAATGGCAGAATCCAATCAGAATCTAGCAGGCCAGGTTAGCATGAAATAGGCTCCTGATCCACAGTTTTTATCAGCAAAGATACCAGCACACCTGGGCGCCAGGCAGTCAAGGGTCATTCTGGCTATAGGCAAATGGATATCAGCAGATCAGGGCTGACAAGGTTCAAGAGGAAACAACTATGAATAAGGTTTCAAGCAAGTAAAGGATCAGTTACATCCAGTGGATTCTAGCACCGGGGAGAGTTCTGTGGGATCCAGGGCTTTTTGGGCTTCCTGTTCAACAACGCAGAGGACCTGTATTACCCCCAGATTGATCCTACCTTTCTTGGGGGCATTTTTTTTTTTTTAATGTTTTACAGTGTTTCATACTTTTTAGAGTCCATATTGAGGACTGAGAAGGCCTTGATTAGTTAGGAAAAATCCAAGGCTTCTGGAGGGGCAATCTCTTCCCATCTTCTAGCGAACCTTTAGGCTCTAAGTCCCACAGAAAAGCCATCTCCTCCTGGTTAGTATGAGAGGTATGTGTGTGCACCGTATTGGGGGTGGGGTGAGAAGAGGGTTGTCCATATTCCTCAAAAATGCCATGCACCGTACTCCAAGGGAGAAGTCTGTTACCTTTTCAGCATCAGAGTCCTTGTGCTCAGCAATCAATGAGCCTGTGTTCCAGGCCTGAACAAGAGAGGACCCTGACAGGATTTCTATCTCCCTTCCTGGCCTTCCATTTTCTTCTGTGTTTATATGTATATGCTTTCTCACTTGGCCTTTCTAGGGCTCTGGAATCTAGAGAAATCTGGATACAAAAATTGAAAAATCTAGAGAAAAGATCAGAAAGTACCTCTTTCTGTGAATTAGACTAATAAGAATAAACAATAATAACAATAAAAATACTGAATACTTACTATATACTAAGAGCTGTGTTAGGTATTCACACATCTTTTACAGAGGCAGAGGATATACAAAAGGACAGGTGTAGGTTCTGGAGCTAGACTATCTGGGTTGGAATCTCAATCCTTCTGCTTATTTGCTGTTACCTTACCTATCTCATAAGGTTGCTGTAGGGGATAAAATGAATTGATGAACAAAAATTGGCACAAAATAAACACTCAATAAGTATTAGCTGATATTATAAAAAAAAAGTGTCCACTATTGCTGTCATCATACTGAATTCTCATGACTTAAGTCTCATGAGTTAGGTATGAGTTAGTTGGTGTTATTATTAGACTCATTTTATAAATAAGGAAACTGAGGCCAGAGAAGCTAAGTAACTTGCTAACATTACCAGACTGCAAAAATGGCCACAATACTTTGAAACTTCTTCCACCAACAGGTAGAATCTGTTCTCCCACCCCTTGAATCTGGGCCAGCCCTATGACTTCTTTTAACTAATAAAATATAGCAGAAGTAACACTGCATAAATTCTGAGCTTAGGCCTCAAGAGGCCTTGTGGCTTCCCTGCATGCTCTATTTGGGAACCCTGAAAGCATCCTATGAAGAAGTCATGTTTAGTCTGCTGGAGGATGAGAGACCACATGGAACAGAGGTGATCCATCATCCCAGCAGAGGTCGCCCAGCCCTCAAGAATCAGCCCTGAGCCAAAGAGTTCTGACACAGACATAGAACCACTGTGCAGCTGAGCTGGGTCCAACACAGAATTGTTACCTAAATCTACAGTTGTTTTAAGTCACTAAAGTTACTTAGTAAGTAAGTAGCACAGCTAATTTTAAAACCCAGGGCCCCTGGCTCCAGACCTTGATCTTTTCTCATATTCTTTATGCGAATGGGAAATAGAAATTTTTTTCTATTATGATGATGATGATAAGCTTCATTAGTTGATAAGCAAGTTCTCTTACAATAAGGTCTGGAGACAGACTATTGGTAAGATTTAATTGCTATCAAGGAGACAGCCACTCAAAACATGATACATAGCCCTTCAACAAATGCTGCTGAATAACTAGATGTCCACAGGCAAAACCATGAACTTTGACCTAAACCCTACACCTTATACAAAAACTAACTCAAAATGGATCACACACTTAAATGTAAAATGTAAAGCTATAAAACTTTTAGAAAAAACATAGGAGGAAATCTTCAGGATGTAGGGCTACACAAAGCTCTTAGACTTGACCCCAAATGTACAATCAATGAAAGAAAATATTGATAAATGGGACATCATCAAAAAAAAAAAAAATCTTTCCTCTGTGAAAAATCCTGTTAAAGGAATGAAATGATAAGCTATAAACTGGGAGAAAATACTTTCAAACCACATATCTGTAAAGGACTAGTATTTAGAAGAGAAAGAACTCTAAAAATCCAAAGGTAAAAAAACAAACAATTTAATTAAAAATGAGAAAAAGACATTTCACTAAAGAGGATATGAAGATGGCCAACTAGCACAGGAAAAGATGTTCAACATTATTAGCCATTAGGGAAAAGCAAGTTAAAACCACACCGAGGTATCATTACACACTTATCACAATGGCTAAAATGAAAGAGTGACAACATCAAATGTTGATGAGGATGAAGTGAAAGCGGACTGCTCATACACCACTGGGGTGAATGTAAAATGGTACAGCCATTCTGCAAAAACAGTTTGGTAGTTTCTTATATAACTAAACATGCAACTGCCATACGATCCAGCAACTGAACTTCTTTGGCATTTATCCCAGAGAAATGCAAACTTTGTCCACACAAAATCCTACACACAAATGCTCACAGCAGCCTTATTCATACCAGTAAAAAATAAACAACCAGATGCCCTTCAATGGGTGAATAGTTACACTAACTGTGGTATACCCAGTAATAAAAAGGAACCAACCGAGGGCGACTGGGTGGCTCAGTTGGTTAAGCGACTGCCTTCGGCTCAGGTCATGATCCTGGAGTCCCGGGATCGAGTCCCACATCGGGCTCCCTGCTTAGCGGGGAGTCTGCTTCTCCCTCTGACCCTCCCCCTTCTCATGGTCTATCTCATTCTCTCTCTCAAATAAATAAAATCTTTAAAAAAAAAAAAAAAGGAACCAACCGATATACACAACAACTTGGATGAATCTCCAGGGAATTATGCTGAGTAAAAACACCCAATCCCAAAGACCACATACTGTATAACTTCATTTATATAACATTTTTTGAAATGACAAAATTATAGAAATGGAGAACAGATTAGTGGTTGCCAGGGCTAGGGATGGGGAAGAGGAGGACAGCCATAAAAGAGAAAAGTGAGGGATCTTGTAGTAGTGGAAACGTTCTTATCTTGACTATATCAATGTCAATATCTGGATTGAGAAACTGGAAAAACATGTAAAGGGCATAAGGAATCTCTCTGTATTAGTTCCTACTATAGCACATGAATCTACAATAGTCTCAAAATTAAAACTAACTACAAAAAAAAAGGTAATGAACAAAAATAGCCTGTAAAAAACCTTGGAAAACAAATATAGGTAACATCTTACTTGAAAAATTTTTAAATTTTAAATAATTAGGCTTACAAAAAGCTGTACAAAATTAATGTGTACAACTTGATGATTCTGTAAGTATACACCTGTGAAACCATCACCACAGTTGATGCCATAAAGCTATCACCTCCAAAAGTTTCACTTTATTGATAAATACAAACACTCAGAACATTTCACCACTGGCTGCTTCCTTGCTTACTGTCTTTGTCCGAATCTGCCAAATTATGTTTTTTTCTCCTTTAAAACCTTGCTTGAAACACTTCCAAACTTCCCACATCCTTCTAAGTTTCCTACGGTACATACGAGATCTGGAGAGGGCTGTGGATTGGACCCAGGGCAGGAGACGCTGGCGGAAGGGCTGGGACCCGGAGCAGTAGACTTGACTCAACATGCTGCGATGTGGTCAATGATCAAAGTATCTGTAGAACGCATTTTTAAAAGATGAAAATGAAAATAATAGGCAATTAACTTTATTTTCTTCCACTTCCTCATACTCTCAGAGTAAAAGCTTGACTCTTCTGCTCCAAACTCCTTTGTATTAGGGACACTCCCACCTGCTCTGTATATAGAAAAGAGAGAGACAAGAAATGGCTCCTTCTCAGGTCCCACCTCATCCTTCCTTTCCTAGGATCTCCTTAAGTTTTTATGCAAGCAAATGACAATTAAGGATTATACATATTCTGAGTGACAAAAAAAAGTTAAAGTACGATGTTTATGTATGGATACTAAATGTTCACTACAATTCCTACACCATTAGGGAGTCTCAAACAAATCAAAAACAGATCTAACATCCAATAAGCGGCCATCTCCACCTTCCTGCTATCACCTCCCCAAAAAGCTCTGAAAACCACATATTTGAAATGTCTGTTTGACCCCTGCTGACACAAGAAGAGGATGGAAAGGCCAGAGGCTACTGTCATCTTTCTTCTTGCTGCCCACAGGAATCTAAAGCATACTCTTGCATGCCTGGAAGGAGTGCAATGCCTGCAAATGGTTGGCATCTTAAATGACTATAGGCATATCCCGTAGAGGATGAGTACATGGCTAGAGACCTGAGCTGGGAATATGGTGGTTATGGGCATTTTCCGGCCCTGGGTCAAACTTGAGGCTTTAGATAAAGAATAGTTTATTTCACAAAAAGGTAGGGGGCTCCCTCCTATATATGCATGGAGAATAAGCCATTCATTATTGTAGCTCTCATGCTACAGGGACATTGCTGTTTTCACAAGATAAGAAAAACACTGCACCCTCTTTGCTTGCAAGCTTCTTTTTAACTTTTGCTCTATGGATTGGTGAATATATTCCAACCCTCTTAAATGTGTCTCAAAAGACTAGCAATTAGCCCCATAGTGAAGAGAAACAAGGAGTGGCATGTATGGCTCTTCAATTTATATTGCACAAAGGCACAGAAAGGGGAGAGAAAAGATTGGCAGGATACATCTGCTGTAAAAGATATGTCATCCAATAGGCAACAGAAAGTGTTAAGTGCTGTCTTTGTTGACTTCAGTTTGTGACAGTCTGGAAGATCCCAAGAGAAAATTATCTGCATAACATTTGAGGAGGACATAAGCCCATGGTCTTTGTGTGCTGCTTATATAAATTCCTTTGGTAATTGTTTTTGTTTTTTAAGGATTTTATTTATTTGTCAGAGAGAAGGAGAGAGAGAGAGAGCACGCATGCACAAGCAGGGGGAGCAGCAGAGGGAGAGGGAGAAGCAAGCTCCCCGCCGAGCAAGAAGCCGGATGCGGGACTCGATCCCAGGACCCCAGGATCATGACCTGAGCCAAAGGCAGATGCTTGATGCTTAACCGACAGAGGCACCCAGGCATCCCTCCTTCAGTAATTGTTGCTAAACAATTATTTACACATGAATTCTCTAACAGGAATGCCAAGAAGATAAAAGAATCAAATTGAGACACTAAAATTCTAGTTCTGTCTCCTTCATGAAAACTTTCTCAGCAGTTCTAGCATTCAAAATTAGATATAATCCTACAGGTTAGCTTTTAACTGGTTTATGTGTTACTTTGCTTTTTCCACCTGGATTATAAACTTCCCACTGACAGCATGGTAAACTGGAGAGGGAACATGGACTGTGGAGTTGGACAGATTGGGGTTTCAGCTCTGCGCTTGCTATGCTAGCTGTGTGCCTTTTGGAAGGTTACTGAATCTTTCAAAGCCTCAGTTTCCTCTTTTGTAAATCAGGGACAGTAACAGAAAGAACCTCTCGGGATTATTGTGAGAATTAAATCAGACAATGCATGGAATCTTGGGTACAACAGATGCTCAACAAATGTCAGGTGTGCTTCTTCTAGGCACTAATGATGTCCTACAACTTTCTCTTTATTTCCTTCAGGATGTGCCACAGGCATAAGAATTCAATAAATATTCTTTGATGGATATAATCACGAAATATACTTATTGATTGCTTACCTCTCTCTTATCTAAGAATAAGTGAAAGCTCTTAATGTTCAAGGTCACTAACTTGTTAGGTTCAAGACTGACCTAGAAACCAAGCCTTCCTGGCCTCTCCCCTATACCACACCTCTGATTGACTGCAATGAATGGTTCTCCTGTCAGAGTTTATTACGCTCTCAAAAAGCAGACAGCTGATTCCAGGGAGCAAAGGGTATGTGTGTCTAGACTCAAGCGCCGTCGGTTAAAAAAAAGTTTCTATGTTTTGACTCAGGCCATTTCTCAAGTACCTCTTTTACTCGTCTTAAACAGAATGCCTTTATCTTACTGATCTGGTCAAAGAACTGAACTTTAGTCCCAACAAACTTCACCCAGAAACACAGGCTTGGTAGATGGTTCACTAGCCAAAGGCAAAGACGGTGCGATAAATCTCGCCGCCTCAGAGAGCAGGGGATAATGATGGGGGGCGGGGGAGTCCAGGTGCTCCCTGCTGTGCCACGGAGGTACTACTCACAGACCATGTGCCGCAATGCAAAGGGCGGTCGTGAGCGAACTCCCCCGCTGCTGGGGGCCTGGTTTTGAAAAAGAGGGTCACGAAAGCCCGGGGGGGAGGGAGCGCAGGGGACCACTCACACAGGCCGCTGAGAGTCGGCGTGTGGCCGGTTATAAACCAGGGTACATCACCAGCAGCGAGGCAGATGCACTGGAAGCTGACTCCGGACTCCCGGAGAGGGGTCCGCTGAGCCCTCAGGCCTCCACCTGGACCAGTTCCTCCACGTGGGAGTAACCGAGGGCGGCCGCGGAGGTCAGGTGCCCCAAGCCCCTCGAACCGTGGAGCCTCCCCGCCCAGGCGTATGGGACCACAAGGGCGGCCAGGGCGACCTGGGCCGCCCAGCCAGCCGCCATAGGTCGCCGCGAGCCCACCCCCCAGTCGCGGGCCCGGCTTCCCGCCCGGCCGGCGCTCCCGCAGCCCCCTGGGTAGCCCGCGGGCCGCCGTGCACCCCTTCCTCCGCCGCGGCCCGCGCGCCCCATCAGCCCCCGCGGAGGCGCCGGCGCCGCGCCATCCCCGCCGCCATCCCCGCCGCCATCCCCGCCGCGTACCTGCTTCACGCCGCCGCCAGACCTCACTGCCCGGCCCCGCCGCCTGGTCCGCACTCCACGCCGGGCAGACTCCGGCGCCGGCTTACTCTCCTTTTTCTTCCGTCCACGTCCCGCAAGATGACGTTACGTCAGCGGCGTTGGAGTAAACGCAGGCCGCGGAGCCTCCGCCGCTGACGTGGGGCAAAGGGCCGAGCCGGAGCTACGTCGCGGCAACAGCGTAGGCGCCTTGGAGAATCTGGTCTGCGCTCCACGTGGCGGGCCCCGCCCGCCCAGGCCCGGGCAGACGCCGGGAGGCGGGGCTCGACATCTGGGGGTGCACCTCCACGTCCCGCTAGGGGACAGGGGCCCCACCAGTCTTCACGGGGAGGCGGTAAGTATGCCTCGCTCCCGTAGCTGCTGGTAGATTCCATAAGGTGTGTTTGTCAGTGTTGAGCATTATATCCCAGGCGCGCCTCAGAAATAGGTTGGTGCAACTTGCCCGTACTTGTATTTACAGAATCCACACTTTCGGCAAATTTCTGCTGTTTAAATGCGAAAATTTTGTCACTGCGATAAAATGATTTACCCCCTAGTCGTCTGGCGGTTTCCCCAAAGGTCCCAGCCCAACTCTTGTTCGGCAAGCGCATTCGTGAGAGTATTGCATTTAAAAATAGTTGTATTAAAAAAAAAAAAGTTGTATTTAATCCCTGACAATTGGAACTATTCCAAAGGTGAATGCAGATCCACCCTTAAAATTAGAACTCAGAGGGGCGCCTGGTGGCCCAGTCGTTAAGCGTCTGCCTTCGGCTCAGGTCATGGTCCCAGGGTCCTGGGATCCAGGCCCGCATCGGGCTCCCTGCCCCGCGGGAAGCCTGCTTCCCCCTCTCCCACTCCCCCTGCTTGTGTTTCCTCTTCCGCTGTGTCTCTCTCTGTCAAATTAATAAATAAAATTAAAAAAAATTATAAAAAAAATTATAACTCATTGTCTCCTCCCTCTTTCCTACTTGTATTTTCCTCAGAGGGCATATTTTGTATAGGCACAGGCAGGGCTGAGCAGGTGTGGGGGTGGGGAGCTGCACAGCACTTGACTGGAGGTCACTGACAAAGTGTCTTCCTCTTCTTGAGAACACTGCTGGGCCTACTTATTCATTTCCTCGTTCATTAACATTGCCTACTTTACGTGCCAGGCATTCCCTAGATGTGGAGGAAGACATTGTTCCTTCCCTAAATGAATTCACAGCCTTATGGGAGAGACAGATATGTGAGCAAATGATTACAATGCAATATGATTAATGCTAGAGGAGGGGGTGCCCAGGGATTCAGGCAAGGCTTTAAAAAGAGAGTAGACATTTGAATTGTGCTTTGAAGGACAAAAAATAAGTCGTTCACCTAGAAATGGGAAGAAGGATCATATGAGGAAGAGAAGATGCAATAAGCAAAGCCATGAGAAGTCCTATGAGAAGAGGCTGCATGCAGGACATGACAGGAGAGGTGTTTGGTGGGGGGCCACCTTGCAAGAGGATTTCTGTACCATACCAAAGAGCTTGAACTTTATCATCCTCAAAGATAGAGAACCATGACTTTTAAAGTACTAGAATGGCACAATGATGAGATTTGTGTGTCTGAAATCAGTTAAGAAGGGTAGAAGCTGGGAGGCTGTTTAGCCTAGTGCAAAGGCCCAAGTAAGAAATGATGACTGGAAAGGAGGCTCCAGCAGTGGGCATGGGGAGCATAAAGTGGGGAGAGCTGACATCACTTACTACTTCAAAGTTGGTGGGGATGGTGGTAAAAGAAGAGGGATACTTGCAAATCTGGTGATGTTGTACTATAGTAAGTTAGGAAACAGATGAAGGGACTTCTTTGAGGTGAACAATGGGAACACTGAACATGGGTTGAGTTGTCAGCTCTTTGGGTTTGAAGTAGGCTGGAGGATACAAAAGTAATAAAAGTGCTTTCCAGTAACTTTCATCTGGTACTTCAGCTTTAAAGATTCTTACCATGAACTGTGGTAACTGTTGGGGATAGCCAAAGCCATTAGAGACAGGCCTTCTCCACTTGGGAAATCCTTTCCTAGTTCTTCTCTTACACCACACATTGCCTTAGGTAATTGCTTGTCTGCCTTCCCTGCTAGAATATAAGCTCTTGAGTGTAGAGAAGTATGTTCCTGGCACATAATAGACAATAAATATTTGATAAATGAATGAATTTAATTCATTTGGGTTTAGTTTTCTCAAATAAGAAATGGACTAATAACACTGCCATTGTCTATTCCATAGGGGTTAAGAGGAACAAATATAGAAATCTTTTAACACTGTACATTTTCTATTTTATTTATTATTGTTATTTTTTATTACTATTTTACTATTAATATTCTACCCCACCAGTGAGGAGAAAGGAGTGGGATATGTGACTATGGATTGGGAGATACCAAATCCAGAAATATAAGCTAGTTTGTGCCTCTGCAGAAATAGAGGAAATAGCCATGGTATTCTTCCTCCATATGATTTTAAAAATGATTTTTTTTTTTATTGGAGAGACCTAAATTTTGTTTCAGCAAATGGAAATAGAGCTGGCCATGACTAGAAAGTCACATAGAAAGTGGATTATTTAGAATTGGGCTATAGGAATACAGGATTGAAGACTACTTCTTTACATGCTATGGAGTATTGGTTTGTTATCTTAGTTTCGGGTTCTTTGATTGATGATAAACATTCAAATAAGGCAATTTACTAGAAGGAGTAACTTACAGTCTCCAAGAGCAAGAGGTAAAACTGAATCTCATGAGAGATGGGTACAAGGCACTGGAAGTTGAGAACCAAAACTACCCTTCCTCTCTGGGTGTCTTATTTACACTTCTCTCTGCACATCTGTTTCTTTCTTTCCCCCTTTTAAGGTAGGCTCTTCATCAGTGAAAACTTGGTGGAAAATGGCTTCCTCAGCCCTCAAATATCCTTAGTTAGTGCTGGCTCCTGATTGACTTCCCGTCTTAGTCCCAGTTCCAAAGTCCTAGGAGAGAAAAATCTTACTGGCCTAACTTGGTCCAGGACTCCACTTTTGGACTGGTCAGTTGTGGCAAGGAGAGGCAGGATCATGCAGGTAACGTGAGCCTGGAGGCTGGGCCCACCCTTGGCAGAACTCTGAGTGATGGGAATTCTTAGAGAAAAGGCAGTAGGCTAGGCTGATGGACATATCACATGAGTTGGCAATGATAGGACAGATGCTTTCAATGAAATCCATTTCAGTCGCACTATGCAACATCACTTTGTAGTTTTGCAACCCGGGCTGCACATCAGAAGTACCAGGAAAGCCTTTTAAACATACAGATTCTTAGAATCTCCTTTTCCCACCACTGAACCAGAATCTCTAGGGGTAGGGCCCAGAAATCAGTATTTTTATAAAGTACCACAGAAGATTACGATGTGACTGGCATTTCAGAACCCCTGATTCCAAAGACAGGCGGAGAATCCCAAATAAATGTATCAATTGAAAAGGGAAGTTACTCATAAATATAGAACATTCTTACATACACTAAACAGGGAGGTTCCTTTTGGAGAGCATATATTTTCTTCAAAATATAGTTTTATTTTCTCTGATTATAAAAATCAGGAATGCTTTTATTTTTTTAAAAATCTGCATTTTGACATGCTAGCTTTCTAGACTTTTTTGTTTGCCTAAGTATACATGTATAACTTTCGTTTAAAAAAAATGAGATCACAGAATATATGCCCTACTTTGTAGTCTGTTGTGTTCACTTAAAAATAGATCATATTGTAATTAAGGTAAGTCTACTCAATTTTCAGTGGTTGTACAACATTGCAATTTATGGATATATTATATTTACTTCTCCACTGTTGGATATTTTTCCCTCCTTGAAAATGTCCAATAAGTGGAATTGTTGGAACAAAGTTTATGAACATTTTTAAGGCTTTTGATACATATTATCAAATAGTTATCTGCCCTTCTCTCCAAGTTTCTACCAGTTTATAATTCCCCAAAAAGCTTTTGAGAGTACTTATTTCTCCACACCTGCAATGTCTGCCTAGGATTTCAATTTCATTCTATCCAAATTGTACATACCCCTTTACAATAAAACTTGTTCCTTAAATTGAATACATGGTTACAATACAGACCTTTTGGGCAGTAAGTCAAAGAGCTGATAACCTGTATAGATAAAAGGGAGGGAACTAAGAAGACTGCATTGTTCTATAGATGTTTTAAAAAATGTATTGGAGGTCTATTACAAGGAGAGTGACTAGAGATAACCATAAAATCTTATTTAAGGTATATTAAGTAGTCTTGTAATGGAAACTTGGTTTACAAGCTCATTAAATTAGCAGAGAGGTAGAGAGGAAGAGAACACTTGAGGTATTCCTATCTTGGAAGAACAGATATGCTGATTTCTGGGGTTTAAAAGGGCATGGTAGAGCACATGAGATGCCACTGCACACCCCCTAGGATGGCTAAAATAAGAAAGACAATAACAGGTGTTGGCAAAGATGTGGAGAATTGGAATACTCACACACTACTGGTGGGATTTCCACTTTGGAAAGTACTTCGGCAGTTTTTCAACAAGTTAAATACAGAGTTACCATATTACCCAGAAATTCCACTCCTAGGTATATACTCAAAATAATAAAAATCCTAAGTCCACACAAAAGCTTGTACATGAATGTTCAAAGCAGCATTAATCATAACTTCCAAAAAGTAGGAACAACCCAAATGTCCATCAACTGATGAATAAATAAAATGTGGTGTAATTATACACTGGAATATTATTCATCTATGCTACAACAGGAACCTTGAAAATATTATGCTAAGTAAAAGAAGTACAGACACAAAAGGTCACATATTGTAGGATTCCATTTATATGAGACATCCAGAACAGGCAAATTTATATGAAGACAAAATAGATTAGTAACTGCTAGGAACTCAGGGGAAAGGGGAAATGGGAAGTGACTGCCAATCAGTACGGGCTTTCTTCTCAGGGTGATGAAAATGTTCTGGAATTAGTGATGATGGTTACATAAATCTGAATATATTAAAAACCACTGAACTGGGGCGCCTGGGTGGCTCAGTTGGTTAGGCGACTGCCTTCGGCTCAGGTCATGATCCTGGAGTCCCGGGATCGAGTCCCGCATCAGGCTCCCTGCTCAGCAGGGGGTCTGCTTCTCCCTCTGCCCTCTTCCCTCTCGTGCTCTCTGTCTCTCATTCTCTCTCTCTCAAATAAATAAATAAAATCTTAAAAAAAAAACCCCACTGAATTGTATACTTTAAAAGGGTGACTTATGGTGTATGAGTTATATTTAAATTTTTTTGGTAGAGGCACAGAATAGTTTCATAGCACCCGGGCATGGGAATAAGCATGTAAATGAAGAAATAGAGGGACCAGATTCTAAGAAGGACTTGTAGGCTGTTGGGAGTAAATTAGATGTCTCCTACGCCGTAATATAGGGTTA
This sequence comes from Mirounga angustirostris, assembly GCF_029215605.1. Lineage (NCBI taxonomy): Eukaryota > Metazoa > Chordata > Mammalia > Carnivora > Phocidae > Mirounga > Mirounga angustirostris. The sequence continues at coordinate 123,107,994 of NW_026991714.1, forward strand.
ATTGTCACATAAGTTTATTCCCCTTTAAGAAGCTTAAACTGGAGATCCTAAATACTCTAGTAGCTTTGTGGTCTGTTTTGGTACAGGCCTCTTTGGAGGCAGGGTTGCTGAATTCACATTAAAATCTACATAATGGACTCTAGTGGGAACCATGCCATCAGCTTCCCAGGTCCCGACTTCCCCTGTGCAGAATCTCCCCTGTACAGAAGCACTTCCTCCTCGTTTGGTAGTAACTGCTACAAGAACCTTGCCACTTTCTTCCAGGGAGGTAGGTTACTTTCAGGGTACTTTGGAGTGGGCAAAATGATAAACCCGTCAGAGATGGCTTTTACAATTAGCATTTTCTGCTTATGAAGGAGGATTTATTACAACTAAGTGTATGTTTTATTAAAAGGCAGTTCTAGATTCAGGTAATTAATACGTTGTGGAAAAAAACAGACGATCTCCCAGTTCTCTCTGCCTGGCTTTCAAGTCCTCATATAATGAGCTCCCATGTTACTCCCCATCTTAGCACCTATTTTGCCCATTCAGTGTTTCTACTACAGTCACTTTAGGCTCCCAACCCTCTGGCTCCTGGTATCACCTTCACCTTTCCATGCTCCCTCCCAATCTTACCTATCCTGCTATATTTAGCTCCAATCCCAGGAAAAGAACCCAAGTACTTAGATTTGAATGCTATTGTGCTATGTATGAAAGGTTTTTTTCCCCCTCTTTTTAAGCCTCATGCACATAGATAATCATGAGGTGATCACGTCAGCTTCTGTGTGCTGCTGGAATTAGTACAACAAAGCTCTCAATCAGTTTTATTTCTCTCATCACAATGGAAGGGAGGAAAAATACAGAAATGACTGGTAGGATCATTTGCTAGTAAAAAGAGGGGGCTGGGATTCCACATTCATTTTGGAAACGGACTAGAAAGAACTGCTCTCCTCACTCATGCTCCAGCAGAGTGTGGCCCAAGGGAGTGGGGAGAAGCCAGATGAAATCCTTAGCCAGCAGTTTTCTGTTCCCAATAGTCAGCTCCTCTTAAGTCCAGAGGGCATCTATTCCCAAGTTCATCCGGAGGACAGCAGGAGCATGTTCCTTTCTATGCTGGGTCTAACTGTGCCTGTAAGCAGATGGATGAAGATCTTGCAAAACTTTAGTGAGGCATAACACAACCTGAAGGGCTGCAGGAAGGGCTCTTTGTGTTCTTCCTAGCTTGAGAAGAACCTAATGTGTACTTGGTGGTCTGCAGAGTCCTAAGCAGACAGCCATGACAAAGAAGATATCTTTATTGCTTTTTGAAAAGTCCCTTCTTTCACATACAAACATTCCTTCAGTTAGGTCCTCTGTTATCTTAAAATACTCTCCTCTGGTCACGAGCAGGTATGGACCTATTTAGCCAAGAATAAGTAGGCTGTCTCAGAACTTCCCACAGGGAAAATTAAAATCTGATTCTTCTTGTTTCACTTGGTTTCTAGCTTGAGAACTCCAAGTACTAAGAGACACAGGATAAGGACAGGAGAAGCTGAGCCTTTCTGAGAGTCTACTCCTCTGCTGAATGCCACTTTGAAGGGAAAAAAGAAGTCGAATGGCAGTTTCCAGTCTATTCTAGGTTGGCCCCTTGGAGGCTCTGGCTTCTGGGTAATGTCCACAAAGGTCACAACAGTTGTCAAAGGTATTTCTGTTACTTGTTGGAAATCCTGCAGGAAGAAAGTCCATGACAGGGTCAGTGCTTGGTACCCATTCATATAGCTAACTTGACTGTGATTATTACTTTCCCTGAAAAAAGACCCAAACCAAATTGCTCTAAGCAGAATATGCCTTTTTCTCATATTGGTCCTGTGTAGTTCTCATTCTATGATACACAGAAAAAGAATTTCTTAGCAGCAGTCCATGACCCTAGAACTGTGAAGAGTTACACCTACCTAAGGCTGAAAGACTGACTCTAGCTTCCCCCAAATGGGGAGCTGGCTGATATCAGAGAGGCCAGATGGGGAAACTGTGCTGTTACGTGCTTAGCAGCTTTACCTTATCAAGTCCCAGAAGGCTCCAGGCTCTGAGGCAGCACACATGTGTAAGTAGTAGTGGCAATTCTATTCCATCTTCACTTGCAGAAAGAAATGTGAAACTTCATGGAAAAACAAAGAACTCCGTAATGTAGATAAAAAGCCCATCAGATTCACGGAATCTCGGGGTTAGAAAGGATGCTCTCAACCACCCAATTCAAGTCAAATGAAACAGATGCTCCAGGAAGAAGGGACCTTGTCAAGCTGACTCAAGTTTCTGATCTAATAATATGCATAGCTTTTGGTAGGTACAGTTGTAGCCTGATGACTGAGACAAGTTTATGTAAAATAAATTCCTTTTGTTCTGACTCTGTGCTTACCAATCAGACTTCTGATTATAATTTGGCAGTAAATAACATCTTGTTGAACCACAAAGGAGTATTTTCTCCACTCAACTTTGTTTACCCTGATGCTATATACTATCTGCTGTGGTCTTTGGCAACAACAAATACCAGGCTCTGGGAACACAACTTTGCCTGGAATAACCTTTCTAGGTACTTAAAAAAATGGGGCCAGTGCTGTGATAATCTTGCATGTCATATTAACTCTTTGGAATCTTTTTTTTTTTTAAAACAGTGACGTTCCTGAGGGACTTTGCACAGAAGTAATGTAACTTCTGAGGCACTGAAAGAACCACATGCATTCCAGGACAGCCTGCCTAGGCTAAGGCTGAAAAGGCAACCTTGACTCCAGCCAGGCATGGAAGACTGGCTGAGACTCACCAGACAAAGAAAATGGGGAGGACAGGATATAACATGGTGGCAGGCATGAGGTAGGGACAGAAAGTGCTTACTGAATGATACCCCCTCAGTGTGATCAGGCAACTACCCCTTCCCCACCTCAACAAGAGATTGGACAATTTATTTTTTTTATTTTTATATATTTTTAAAGATTTTATTTATTTATTTGACAGAGAGAGACACAGCGAGAGAGGGAACACAAGCAGGGGGAGTGGGAGAGGGAGAAGCAGGCTCCCCGCAGAGCAGGGAGCCCAATGAGGGACTCGATCCCAGGACCCTGGGATCATGACCTGAGCTGAAGGCAGTTGCTTAACCAACTGAGCCACCCAGGCGCCCGAGATTGGACAATTTAAATAAGAGAAATTCTGGATTTAGGGACATTGGGCATAAAGAAGGGCAGAGTGATGTACGGAACTAAAAATGGGAAAATTATTCTGTATAATGAAATCTCTTCCCTCATCTAGCTCCAAAATGCTGACAGATGGCCTTATATCCACACCCGTCAGTCAGGAATCAGGAGGGTCTTTTCTGGAGAAAATGATGAGTTTCAGCAACAAGTTCCATAACCCCAAAAGCAACTGCACCTAACTGCCCTACTACGAAGGCCACCGGTCAGCAAGTCTCATTCATGAGCACAGAGCTTTCAATTAGCTTGACAGCTTACTCTTATGTTGGACAGACAGCTAGGGACTGCCAGATGTATGGGGGAAGCTTCTCACATTAAGGAGAAAAACTGTACCAAGTGAGCAGAGTAAATAAGCTCAGAAGAAACAGAGAAGGAAAGATAAAGATGAAAAGTTAAGATCTTTATTTTTTATTTTATTTTTTTAAAGTTTTATTTATTTAAGTAATCTCTACACCCAAGGTGGGGCTTGAACTCATGACCCGGAGATCAAGAGTCACGAGCTCTTTTGACTGAGCCAGCCAGGTGCCCCAGATCTTTAAATATATATAAAAAAGGATATTATGAAATGAAATAGAAAGTAAGAGCTCTTAGATTTTAAAATGGATAGTCAGAAAAAATCAGTAAAAAGGTTAAAAAAGAAAGGTGAGAAACTCTTCTAGAAAGAACAAAAAGGTAAAGAAAGAGATAGACAAAATGAGAGAAAAGAAAAAAAATTAGAGAACCAATCTAGTGACCCTGTAACAGATTAACAAGAGTTACAAAAAGAACAGAGAAAATTGTGTGTGTGTGTGTGATTATTAAACAAATAATAAGAACTGAAAATTCTCAGAGGTTTCAGAGTAAAAAAAATCCCCAAAATTGTTTGATATAATGAAAAAAAGAATGCAGAAAAAAACCTACCCAAGGCATAATATTGCAGAAGCTTCAGACTACTAGGAGCAAAAGATCTTAAAATAGCTTCTGAACAGGGTGCCTGGGTGGCTCAGATGGTTAAGCGTCTGCTTTCGGCTCAGGTCATGATCCCGGGGTCCTGGGATCGAGCCCCGCATCGGGCTCCTGCTCAGCGAGGAGCCTGCTTCTCCCTCTGCCTCTGCCTCTCTCTCTCGCTCCCTGTCTCTCATGAATAAATAAATAAATAAAATCTTTAAAAAAAAAAAAAGCTTCTGTACAATATTGAAAACTAGAAGACAATGGAAGAATGCCTTCAAATTGTGAGTGAAAATCATTTCCAATTTAGAATTCAATCTAGAATGCCCAAATGATCAATCATAATTGATATGATGACAATGATGATGGTTGAATAAAGCTATCCTTAGACATATGAACTAAAGTAAAAATGTACTTTACATGTGCCTTCTTTTCAAAGAGGTTATTAGATTTTGAGCTCCATCAAAACAAGAGAATCAACCGAGAAGGAAAAAGTAGTGTCTAGTAAACATTGAATCTAACAGAAGAAGCAAGAGGAATTCCTAGGATGACAGGAAAGTTCCATAACAACTGGTGGGCAACATATAGTTTATACTACATCAGGTAATAGAGGTCACTATGAGGAAAATACATAGGAAAAAGTAGAATTGATAATATCGCATAGCAAGTTCAACTGTTCAGAAAACTGCATTAAGAGAAATTTTAGAGATGTTGGAGAGTGTGAGATGTCTTAGCCCTTAGCTCAAAGAAAACTAAAGAAATGAAATATAAGGTAATTATTAATTTCAGAAATGAAAAATTTTGCAAAAATCTAACGACCTGGCTTAGCATATTTATATAATCATAATAATGAAACACTGAATATTGATTTAATAAAGTATTTTGATGTAACTATATTGGGAGAGTGGTGGGAGGAGAGAAACAGGCTAAACTCATCTACAAAAATAGGAAGTCAGTAAATAACCTATAAACTCATGATTCAAGAGATAACTGTTCAATATTGCTTAGAATCAAGGCGATAGGGGATATCGCATTTTATTTTTTGCTAAGAGATCCTCTTTTCTGGTATTTTTTACTTTAAAAAACATATATATGTATTATTTTGATAAATTATGCAATTATTAATTAATTTGATAAATTATACCATTATCTAGCATTAGTCAAATCTGTAGGGGAACTCTGAAATATAAGGTAGGTTTCACAGTCCCAACAAGTTGTGTTGTCCTAACCCAAAGCAAGGGGGTTGGGCTTTTCTATTCCTGCATCCTTCAGGCATTGGTTAAGGGCCATTTGGGAAGAGGTATATTTCCAGGCACTTCACAGGCAAAGTGGGTTCTAGTAGGGTGAAGGCAGTCTTCCACAAAAGACATAACAAAACCAAACAGAAAGGGGAAGAAAACCTCAGCCATACCCACCAAATTAAAAAAAGGAGAGGGTGAAAAACAGAAAGGTAACTGCAAAAAGCAAAATTACAGTTGGTAGTCAACAGGGTATTTATCACGTGTAGGATATAAAATAAATGAATGAAATGCCCAAACTGAAAACCTATCTATTATCCTTGACTCATTCTCTCTCAACTTCCACAGCCTAGCAGTCAGGTCCTATCTGTGACACCCCTAAATCTCCTGAACTCTGTCTACTTCCTGCAGCCCTCACAGCCCCCACCTGGGCCCAGGCTATCAGTATCTCCTGATGATTTCTGTAACAGTGTTCTAAATTTTACCTCAGTATTGCCCTATACCTTCCATAAGGGCAGGGATGATGTCTATCTTGTTTACCATGCATCATACCTAGAGCATCCACCATAGTACTTGGCACAAAATAGGCACTCAATAAAGATTTTTTTTTTTTTTTTTGACAAATGAGTAGAGGTATTTTTGGAGATAGGGCACTAATACAAAATAGCAAGAGATAATACAACTCAAGGAAGAAAGTATGCCACAGCTATTTATTTATTTTTTTAAAATATTTTACTTATTTGAGAGAGAGAGAGCAAGCAGGATGAGGATGGGCAGAGAGGAGGGGCAGAGGGAGAAGCAGACTCCCTGCAGAGTGGGGAGCCCAATGTGGGACTTGTTCGTAGGAGCCTGGTATCATGAGCTGAGCCGAAGGCAGATGCTTAACCAACTGAGTCACCCAGGTGCCCTGCCATAGCTATTTAATAGTCAGCAATTACAGATCACTTTGACCCATTATTCTCCCCACAACACTGTAATTAGGATCCCTAAAAGTTGTTCTTCCTTCCTTCCTTTTTATAAATTAATATTTCAAATGAAATACTTTTTCTTCATATATTAAGAATATTGCCTCCATAGTTGTGTGGAGGTTTAGAACAAATACAATCTAGTAGACAGTCCATAATTAAAAGGAACCTGAGGGGCACCTGGGTGTCTCAGTCTTTGTGTCTCTTCGGCTCAGGTCATGATCCCAGGGTCCTGGGATTGGGCCTGCTTCGGGCTCCCTGCTCAGCGGGGAGCCTGCTTCTCCCTCTCCCTCTGCCTGCAGCTCCCCCCACTTGTGTTCCCTCTTTCACTGTGTCTCTCTCTCTCTCAAATAAATAAATAGAAATTAAAAAAAAAAAAAAAAAAAAAGGAACTTGAATGCACTTGCCAGGTCGCTGGATAATACTGAATGTTATTGACCCATTTTAGAATTTGTGTTTTAGTACCACATGAAGAACAAGGTTTTTAACTTCAGTGTGTTACACATAAAATCTGAAGACTCAAGTTTTTCTATTTGCATTTTAAAAGTTATGTATAAGCAAAATTAGAGAATTCACTCTTTAATGAATGTGTAGGAAGAACACTGGGAAAAAAAAACCCCACCCTCAAAGTCTGGTCATCTCATTTCTTTTATCAAAACAAACAAAAGATAGACAGCCAAGTCAGCACACTTCTTTTACTGTGGATCCGGTTCTGTTATGTATGGTTGATTTAATTTATTTCTACCTTAAACTATAATATTTTATGATGTTTATTTCCGAAATCACTACCAATAATTCTGTTTTAACACTTTGTGAGGTTTAGGGGCTTTATTTGTTTCAATCCAGCTTACAGGCAGCAAAATCCTTTGTCCCCAAATATGATTTTCTTTGTAACAACATGAAAAGTCTGGATTAGGTTTCATTTGGCTTTGGTAATAATAAATACACCTAATATATTACTATATTACAACTTTATAATCACAAATTTTAAAACATTATATGTTAATTCTCTATGTCAAATCATTACAAATGAAAAGAAAAAAACTATCATTATTAGAGGAAGAGCCATGGATACCACCTCTTAGATTTACGTTTTTGTAGCTGCACATTTCATGAACTAGAACAATCCATCTTTGCTCAAGTATATAACTCATAACTGAGCTCTGAAAGCTCCCTATTCTACATACAAGAACTTTGTTAGATACAGGTATTGCAAGTATTTCCCCTTAATCAGTGCCTTTCATTTTCATTTTCCCTGTGTATTTTCGTTTTAGCTTTTTATTGAGGTATAATTCATATACAATACCATGTATACATCTTCAGTGTTCAGTTCAATGAGTTTTGACAATTGTATATGCTATACAGACAACACCCAAAACAAGATCTGGAATATATCCATCATTTCAGAGGGTCCTTTGTGCCTCTTTCCAGTCTATTCCCTCTCTCCCAGAAGCAACCACTTTCTGATTTTTATGACTAAAGATTTTTTTTGCCTGTTATTAAACTTTGTATAAATGGAATCTTAAAGTGTTATTTGTGTGTGTTTAGATTCTTTCATTCAAGACAAATGTTTCTGAGATTCATCCATACTGTTTTGTGTATCAGTAATTCAGTGTTTTGTTGTGAGAATTCCAATATGTGAATATACCACAATTTACCCATTCTCCTGATGATGGATGTTTGGGTTGTTTCCAGTTTTGTGCTATTATGAATAAGGCTGCTATGAACATTCTTTACAGGTCTTGTTTTGGATAGGTTTCAATTTCCTTTGGATAAATACTCAGGAGTAGAAGTGCTGGGTCACAAGGAAGATGATTATGTAAAAGACTAAATGGTTGTAGCATTTTTCATTCCCATTAGCAATGTATCAAAACTGAGATTTCATGTTATCAGTCTTTTTGATTTTAGTTATTCTAGTAAATATTCTATTGAATTCCTAGTGGGTGGTATCTCATGGTTCTGATTTGCATATCGCTGATGACTAAAGACTTTGAGCACCTTTTCACATTTATTGGCCATTTGTTTATCTCCTTTTGTATAGTTATCTGCTCAAATCTTTCCATTTTCAGTTTATTTGTTTATTTATTTATTTTTGGGTCCTTGCATTATTTATTTGTAGGCATTCTTTTTTAATACTTTGTCAGATAATGCACTGAAAAGTATTTTCTCACAAACTATAGCCTGCATTTTCACTTTCAAAGAGGTGTCTTTTGATTAGCAGATATTTTAAATTTCGATAAAGACCAATTTATCAAATTTTTAGTTTTATGATTTATGATTTTTGTTTATCTAAAAAATATTTACTGGGCGCCTGGGTGGCTCAGTTGGTTAAGCGACTGCCTTGGGCTCAGGTCATGATCCTGGAGTCCCGGGATCGAGTCCCGCATCAGGCTCCCTGCTTGGCAGGGAGTCTGCTTCTCCCTCTGACCCTCCCCCCTCTCATGTGCTCTCTCTCATTCTCTCTCTCTCAAATAAATAAATAAAATCTTAAAAAATGAAAAAATAAAAAAATAAAATAAATAAAAAAATAAAAAATATTTACCTACTTCAGATTTGCAAAGATATTCTATTTCTTTTAAAAGTTTTGTGACTCTGGGTTTCATATATAGGTTTATGATGCCAGTGTAAGTACTTTTTGTGTATGGAGTCAATTCATTTTTTTCCCCAATATTTATCTAGTAGTTCTAGTTTTATCCAGTTATTTTAGCACCAACTGTTTTTTAAAAAGTCCTTTTCTCGTTGAATTGATTTGTGGATCTATCTTTGGACTGTATTTCTCCTCATTGGTCTATTTGTCTACCTTTATACCAGTACCACACTGTCTGAGATTCAGAGTAGATCCTGAAATCAACAGAGTAAGCCCTCCAACTTTGTTCTTCTTTTTCAAAGTTGTTTTGGTTAGTCTAAGTCCTTTGCATTTTCATGTAAATCTTAGAATCAGGCTGTCAATTCCCACAAAAATGCCTGCTAGGATTTTCTGGGGTTTGCTATTCATTCCATAAATCCATTTGGGAACAGATATCTTAATGTTGAGTCTTCTCCACGAACACGGTATATTGCTTCATTTCTTTAGGTCTCCTGGAATTTCTCTCTATAATGTTTTATAGTGAACAGGCCTTTTGCTCTTTTGCTAAATTGGTTCCTAAGTATCTTATGTTTTTTTATGCTACTGTAAATGAAACTGAATAAATTCATCTTTAAAGTCACATCTAGTTATTTCTAGTGACCTTAAGAAAGTTTATCACACAAGCAGTAAATCATAATGTAAAAAGTTAAGACTATTGGTAAGTAAAACTGAGAAATAAAAACACCATTATTTCCACCTCTAACAATACCTACTAACAGTTATATCTTGACCTATACATACAGACATTCATGTGAAATCATATTGTGCAGGCTGTTTACTAACCTACTTAAAAAAAAAAAAAACCTCTACCTTTTCCTGTTAATAATATTTCTTTCTAAAATATAGTCCATACTCAAGTTTCCCAACTATCCCAAAATGTGATTTACATTTGTCCAAATCAGAATCCTATGCAAAAAAATGAACTGCATCTGACTGTTTTATTCATGAGTCTCTTTAAATCTAACACAATCAGGTATGATGATTTCTATTATGATGATTAGAACTTACTTAACTATAAAGCATACTGTAAAGGCCCATGTAAAGGTAATTTTTCCTCATGTAAGTACATGATCTTTAGGAAGTTAGGTGATATCTGATATTGACACTATAACTTTAGGAGAACTGATGACTTAAATAAAGTGAAATTAAGGAGAACAATAATTTCTGGGGGAAAAAAAGAATTCTTTATGTACAATATTCTGCTAGATAATGTACACATTATTTCTCCATATTTTCTTAGGGCCAAACACATATTTGAGGGAGAAGCCAATGAAAAATTATAAATTTCCTCAGTATTTTAAAGATGTCAATGAAATTACCAAGATTTTCAAATGAGTCAAAAAGAACAAATATGTTAAAGAAAAAATGTGGTTAAACATCATGTATCAGGGAGATATCTCAAGTGGTTATATATTTTAACATATGGAACACAGAGCATAACTTTCACAATTCTTTTTTTTTTTTAAAGATTTTATTTATTTATTTGACAGAGAGAGACAGAGAGAGGGAACACAAGCAGGCAGAGTGGGAGAGGGAGAAGCAGGCTCCCCGCTGACCAGAGAGCCCGATGCGGGGCTCGATCCCAGGACCCTGGGACCATGACCTGAGCCAAAGGCAGACGCTTAACGACCAAGCCACCCAGGCGCCCCCAACTTTCACAATTCTTAACAACAACAACAAAAAGAGGTAAAAAGAAAACAACCCAGTGAACTAAGTAAAGTTCTTCTATAAAGGCTATTAAAAACTATAGAAGGGGGTCAAGTACTTCTATAGTCTTATCACTCATTAAGAAACAGGGACGCCTGGGTGGCTCAGTCGGTTAAGCGTCTGCCTTCGGCTCAGGTCATGATCCCAGGGTCCTGGGATCGGGTCCCACATCGGGCTCCCTGCTCCGTGGGGAGCCTGCTTCTCCCTCTGCCTTTGTCTCTCTCTCTGTCTCTCATGAATAAATAAATAAAATCTTAAAAAAAAAAAAAAAAAGAAACAGAAGCAAACAGTGGTTGATTGACCCTTGAAAAAGGAAGACTTTAATGACAAACTTTACAGACTGTCACAATGACCCAATGGTGGTGATCCAATCCAGCCACTTCCTAGCCCTTTCCCTTATAGCAATTATTTCTAAAATCAGTAAATTTCATTCTTATTTTATTTAGTCTTCTTTATCTTTCTTAGTATAGTTCTTAGTCTGGCTTTAAGAAATCAATAAATCCCTTGAAACTATATAAAGAATATTATGTGTCTGTGCATTTTTCTAGTAGGTGAATAGCTTCCAACAGATTCTCAGTGGGGTCCATAAGATTAAAAACCACTATGACAGATTGGAAGCTAGACTGGCAATCATTCTAGCATATGCTATGATTGATATATAAAACACTGCCAACCCTCAGTTATAATAAATAAGAAGAATTATTAAATAATATAATTAGCTTTAAAATGTAGTCACAGATGCATTTTCTCCAAGTGTTTTTCAAATTGCAAATTGTGACCCATTATTGTCTAGCATTAAACAAAGAACAGAATCAACAATAGAATAGACAAGATCACACAGTGCATTGCATAAAATACTGTTTCCTAAAACTTTTGTTTCAGCTTTATATATGTGTGTGCTATAATGTGGGTTGTATTGTAAAATATATTTCTTACCATGTGTGATGGCCAACAAAGACTGAAAAATACTGCTCTAATGCCTGCTTATCTCTTTGGTTTTTTGCTTTAAACCTTCTTGATATGCTACTTCTATGGAAATTTGGAACCAAAAAAGTTATGATGATAAAAATAATGATGATATGATGAGCAGTATTTACTGAGTATTCACTATGTGCCAGGAAATATGTTTTACTTTTATGATCTCATTTAATCTGTATAATCCAATGAAATATTACTAATCTCCACTTTATAGATGAGAAAACTTAGATTTAGAGAAATAAAATAACTTGATTTAGATCTATGTCTCACTGACTCAACACCCATGCTCCCTAAACTGCAAAAAATAGGTCTCCTAGATAATCTAAAAAGCTTGATAATCCATTTAAAGATAAAGATGAATTGAATATTATAATTCTATAAAGGTTCAGAGCCTTGATCCTGTGATGCTACATTGTTCTTGTCACTCACTTATTGTTTTGGTTTTGACTGATCTAGAATATTCTGCAAAAGTAGTTGTTTCTTTCTAGAGATAATTTTCTTTTTAAATTAAAAAAGTTTCTATTCAGGGGCGCCTGGGCGGCTCAGTCATTAAGCGTCTGCCTTCAGCTCAGGTCATGATCCCAGGGTTCTGGGATCGAGCCCCGCATCGGTGGGAAGCCTGCTCAGCGGGAAGCCTGCTTCTCCCTCTCCCACTCCCCCTGCTTGTGTTCCCTCTCTCGCTGTGTCTCTGTCAAATAAATAAATACGATTAAAAAAAAAAGTTTCTATTCAGATAGCAGACATATTATATTTTATTAATTCCCAAACTTAAAGATCCCTTTAAATGCTCAATTAGTACAAAATTATAAGCAGCAAAGTACCACGTAAGTAAATCCTATTTACTTCATGGGTTTGTTGTGAGGATGCAACATTTATTAAAAAAAAATTGTAAAAAACACTACCAGTAACTATCACAAAGTAAATGACAATAAATGTTTAGCTATTATTATCATACAAGAAGACAGGGAAGTTTACACAGTGTTTTGCTTAAATTCTTCCCTGCTTTGTAGTTTGTCCCTGGGGACTTTTCAAAATTTTGCTATCACTTTCTATAGTGAGAGGAATTTGAAGTGTTTCTAAAGCAACATCTGTACAATGAAGTCATTCAGACAGCTCAGTTCAAAATTTAACTGACCACCTAGCAGCTTCATCCCAAGCGTCATAAACACAAATGCTTACCGCTCTAAGCAGATAACCTCAATGAAAGAGTGGGATCACTAAAGGTGGGTAGGCGCAGGTTGTGTGAAAGGGGCACTCTATTTAAAAGTGGAAACCACCATTCAGTGACAAGAGATTTTATGCCACGCAGGACTGCAGGATCACTATTGCTAGATTTTCAAGAGAAGTCAGAAATCTGGATGTCAACATGAAATTTCCTCATTTTTAAATGTGGCACAAATTTAAACAAAACAAAACACTGTGGGCAAAACGAAACAAGTGTACAGGATAACTCTAGCCCACAGCCTACAGTTTGCCACCCAGCTTTACTTTTATGCCATCACTCAGATACACCAAGCTGACTGACACAGCCTACGTGAGACTGCTCTCACCTATGTGGCCAGTGGGTAGGGAGAAAATCATAGAACATTTATCTTCTGAAAGTTTAACTCTTCTTTTTCCTTTAGAAGTTTTGGGAACATGTACACTAGCTTTCTCAGAATAGTCTCTTGCTATTCTAAGAAAAAAATTTCACAGGAAGTCCTGAGAAACAAGACTGTGTGGATAAGGGTTTAAAGTTAAGGACAAATGTGGGGCACCTAGGTGGCTCAGTCATCAAGCGTCTGCCTTCGGCTTGGGTCGTGACCCCAGGGTCCTGGGATTGAGCCCCGCATCGGGCTCCCTGCCTGCTTCTCCCTCTCCCGGTCCCCCTGCTTGTGTTCCCCCTCTTGCTGTCTGTCAAATAAAAATAAAATCTTAAAAAAAAATCTTTAAAGTTAAGAATAATCAAAATATAAACACATAAAGAGAAAAGTGAGTATGTTTATAGGACTTCAGGAGAAAATTTCCACTCATGACTGAAGAAGTAAAAAAGTCTTTCAATACAGACGATAAGTCTCTTTATTACAGAAATAAATATTCGTATTTGCTTAACTTTTTCTGATACGACACTATTGTTTCACAACTCCTTTTATGTTTACAGGGGCATGGCAACTTTCATGAGGGCGAGTTTCTTAAGTCAGCCCTTAAAGTGAAAATTTTTGTATAGTCGAAATTACCTTTGTACATCCTTTAAATTGTCATAAGTAAAGGCACATGATTTTGTATATCCCATACCACTTCTCAGTAAGTTCAACACAGTTAATTTTTGCTCCATGATTGGAATAGATACTGTCTTGCTATGCATGAATGAAGCACAGCTGAAATTCTCAATTGTCAACCATTCAGGCCAGTTAGATGTGAATGACTGTAAAGTGTGATTTTGTAGAGGGGGAAAACTAACCCAAAAAGCTAACCTCTACTAAGTATTAGAATAAGATAATGATTAAAATATCTACATAAGAGAGAGGAACTGGGTCGCTTCCATGCCTAAGAGAACCACAAATTCAGAGAAAAAAGAATAGTCCCGTGGGTATCTTCCCAAACTACATAGGTACTTGCAAATAAAGATACAGTTTAGAAAAATAAAACAACATATTCAGTGTAGGATCTGTAACAGATTAAAAGAGTCTTACAGAAATAGTGCTATTTTATTCAGTAAACCAATACAGAGAAAAAATGGAGTGCTCTCACTAACAATTTCTGGTAACCTGAGTTTTAACCCCATTTGTAGGCAAAGAGAGCTAAGGTACTCAACGCTGTTGTAAGAAGGAGCTAAAGATATTTTATTTCTGGCCTACATGTAGTCTCTAGTTTCTTTCTTTTCTGGGATGTAAATGCAATGACATATAGGTAATAATTTCAATTAGTTTTAATTTTCATTAAAAGTTAATAAACTAGCATGCAATTTATATGTGAATCAGTTCACTGGGACTTAATCATTTTTGTTTTCACAATTCTAAAGCTAAGGATTAGATACTAAAATCAAGGCAGATGTGTTAAAGGTGAGCTAACACACATCATAAACAACAGGTATATGTTTACTACATAGTAAAATTATTTATTTTAATGGAGTGCAATCAATCAAGAATTGATGACTACCAACTAGCCCCAGAAATATCTATAAGCAATCAACGGGCTCAGAGACTCTGATAAGTATGTGACTGTCACACTGAATGCACAGTTATGGAAAATGTTTTCTGTAGTTAAATCAACTGGTATAGTAACACTGGTATGATAATTGAAGAGAAATTAACCTATACTATAGCCTGGGTTCAGGAAATTAAAAGAGAAAACAAACTGGGAAAAAGGATATAGATTGTATTTATCATGACAACATGCTAATTTCAATAAGCAGGCAGGTAGGATTGACTTAAAAGCTGTGTCAGCTCACTAAAACCAAATGTTGGCTGGTAGCATAAATTGGCTCTCATTGTCAAAAGCTTACCATACAGCTTATAAGACAATTAAGCATTGCAAGATAAGCCACTGCAAGGTAAGCCATGACTTACCTTTATGAACTGGCACTGGTATAGGAACCGGGCTCCTGACACATGAGCTTGTGGGTTGGACTGGAGACCTATATATGCCCACAATACCTGGACCTCCAGGGAAACTGGTATGACACAGCAGGAAGTACAACGTGTAGCCTGTAGAAGGGTAAAGAAGCATCTGTTGAATTGCTGATGGTTGCCTAGTCAGTTACCATGCATTAAGTAGCCACTGCTTCTTAAACATTATATATAACAGAGAAGGTAATATGACTTAGAGAAAGAACACAAAAGTTCACAATAGATCATACCATTGTCTTGGATCTTAAAAAATTAATATTCTAAAATGGAAATGGGAAATGACTAACACAGAGACTAATAAAATGTAATAAAATGTACAATAGCTGTAAGAAGTGCTCTATGAGTGATGCATAGTCAGTGTTGTGGAATGCCAGAAGAAACAGCCACTTCTATGGCTTCATGGGCCTGGGGTGAGTAATATGTGACTGGAAAGAATGGTGATGATAAAGGAAATTCAGGTAGAGAGATGGCATATAAACAGGTGTGCAAGTAGAACAGCACATGATGCCACGGAGGGACATTCATTGATTAATCTGAATAACAGTGACTGAGTGTCTTCTATGTGCTAGGTGTGATGGAGGCACTGGCCTTGAGCAGACCACTTGAGTGAAGCAAAGGATTTGGACACGGAAGCAGTGAAAGGTTAAGGAAGACATTTCAGGATTAGATTATGACATCCAACCAAGCAGTCTGACTCCAGGAGGATTAATTCTAAGAGGTAAGAAGGATTGACGAAAGTGAGTTACTATAACTTAGCAAATACAAACTATCCTCAAATATGCCTTGTGCTTTTCCAGCTTCATACCTTTTTACAGTAAAGCTCAGACACTGGCAATAACATATATAAACTAGGAATGGGGGAGACAGAACATACTTAAGTTTACTTTATTCAGGAATTATCAAACTTTTTTCCAAAGTGGCCGCACCATCTGCAGTCCCATCAACAATGTCTGAGGGTTCCAGTTTTTCCACATCCTTGACACACAACACTTGTTGGTGTCTATCTTTTTTTTTTTTTTAAAGATTTTATTTATTTATTTGTGAGAGAGAGAATGAGAGACAGCATGAGAGGGAGGAGGGTCAGAGGGAAAAGCAGACTCCCTGCCGAGCAGGGAGCCCGATGCGGGACTCGATCCAGGGACTCCAGGATCATGACCTGAGCCAAAGGCAGTCGCTTAACCGACTGAGCCACCCAGGCGCCCCGGTGTCTATCTTTTTAAGTATAGCCATCCTAGTGGGTGTGAAGTGTGAACCACAATTCCTTTGTAGGGCTATACTGGAGGTTTAAGAGAATTCAATTTGACTTCAGTTGCCCAAAGGCTGGATCAAGTACATGTGTTTACTTATCCCTCCCGTCTTCTTAAGAGGAACAAAGTATATAAGGAATAAAGTCATAATAGTGCTGAGGAAGGGAAAAAGGGCACTTCCAAAATAATTGCTAAGGAGAAAGACCTTTTGAAGTCTGAACCAAAACTCAAAAGTTAAAAAAAAATAAACTGGTTATCTTTCACAATATAAAAATCAGTGTCTGCATGGCAAAAAACCATAACAAAACAAAACAAAAAACCCAGCAGAAATGAAGTCAAAAGACTAATGACAAACTGAGAAAAAATATCTACAAATCATACCACAGAAAAAGGTCCATTTCTCAAATTTGCAAAGATTTCCTATAAGTCATAAGACCAATAATTCAATAAAAATAGGCAAGGAATATAAATAATAGTGAATAAAATACAAATTGTTCAACCATATATCAAAATATAGTGAGAGAAAAATAAAACTCTTACTCATAGTGAGAGAAAAATGAACTATACTGGGATACTAGTTTTCACTTACGAAAAAAGATTAAAGTTTCATAACACTGTTGCTGAGGGTAAGGGGAAAAAGCAGTCTCACAGATGAATGATGGGACTGGATACTGTATGTATGGGGAATAAATTGACATTATTAAAATTTTAAATGCATATACCTTTGATCTAGCAATTCTACTTCTAGAAGTTATCATATAGGTTTATTCTCTCATGTACAAAATGGTGCCTGAGCCAGGTTACAAAATGCCACATTGTATATAATAGCAAAAGACTGAAAACAAACTGAACATCCACCAAAAACTCTGGCTAAATGAATTTTGGTTCATCCATGTAATGGAATACTATGGAGCTATATTTCCCAAAGAATGAGGAAGCATATTATGTACTGATAAGGAAGAAACTCTAAGATCAAGTGAAAAAAGGAAGGTGCAGAGCAGTGTTTATGATATTATACCATTTGGATTGGATTAAAAAAAAAAGTACAAGAGTATTTACTTGTGTGAGCATGCAGGATCTGTGGAAGGAAAGAAACTAGTAACTTCAGTTGCCTGTGTGGAAGGGAAGAGCTGTCTGAGAGAGAGATTTTTATTTTGTACTTTTTGAATTTTGAGCCAAGTGTATACATTACTTATACAGAAAAATAAACAATTGAAAATTAGAAAAGAAAATTAAAGGTATGGCTGACTACAGTGAGGAGATAGGGGGTAGGCAAAAGAGGAAGAAGACAGACTAGCACAGCAGATTTACTTATTTCACCTGGGTTGGAGTCAAGAGATACACCCGTTGGCACTGATCTAGGAGACCACCAGGAAAAGTAAAAACAGAAACAGCTATGTGCGGTTCCTTCCAGGGTAGGGGTTGTTGCGATTTTTACTTTGCATTTAATACCACTATACATAGTTTGAATTTTTAACCTGTTAATGTATTTTTATTAAATGTAATTATGTAAACTTTTATGACAGAAAGAACATAATTTCAACCTGAAAGAATCTATGTTGACCAAACATTCAAGAATATAAGAGAATATTTGAAATATATATGAAATAAATACATTTATTTTTCTCTTACTATGAGTAGGTTGATTTTGAACCACAGAACAATCTCTACCTTCAAATATTTTTCTACCTTCAAATTTTTTTTCCAAGTAAGGAAAATAAGTTAGGTATAAACCTAACCTGAAATAATGACTTTAAATGGGCATGATTTCTTGTACTCTTCCTTTTATGACTACATTACTTCCTTCTATGAGAGTCCCATCATCTATAGAAACAGGGCTGGTTTTAATTCTGATATCCATAATTTACACACAAAACGGGAAGTGAGTTTTTGTGAGAACATGTATTTCTCTCCTTACTGAAACACTGCAGTTCCTGCTGAGAATCCTTGTCCACTCTCTCTTCTGGGCTGGGACAGCATTACCAAAGATGGCAACATGTTCTGGGCTGGTCTTTCCATGAAGAGTCTCATAAATCTCCTGCTGTAAGTGGCTGCAGTCCACCTTTTTCAGCCTGAAATGAAACACCACGGAGGCTCGAGTCCAATGCTAACATATTAATCCAAAGTTTAAAAATGATACTATAAAATAAATAGAGGAAATAATCCTTATTATTAGATATAGAAGACTGTCAGAAAACTTTCAGCAATATTAACATTATTTAGATTACAAAACAACTCCTAACTAGCATTGTCATTCAAAATATAAAGGTTGTCATATCGACATATTCCCTAGAGAGACAAAATTGTGGGAAATGATGTGGAAGCAAAGAGCTACCTGAGCTTGCATCCAGATACTGCATTCACTCCAAATTGTACTTCGTATCTCTTAACAGAGCAAATTCCATCACCCTGGCTCTGTAAGAGGGTCATCTGAGGTAGAAAGCGATGGTCAAGGAGAGTGTAACAGAATAAAAAGAAGGCAGATTGGAAAATTTATGCTCTTGTTTCCTTAACACTATATTTTACCAATGTCACGACACTGTTCAAGTCACAAATACGTTTTTTTCCTCTAGTAATTAAAAAACACACAGAGGCAGTAACTATTTTCCCAAAAAATGGCTAACCACATAGCAGTATAAAAATGTTTCATTAAAACAAACAGAAATGAGTCATGATCCTTACCTTCATCAGTTTAACACATTTTAAAGCCTTTGGTAGCAACAACTTTGAGAACATAATGTATTAATGGTTCAGTAAAGTCCTGAATACCTAAAAAAATCAGGGGACCTCAGAATTGGGAAACCCAAAACATCAGTAGCCACAGCTTTTCTCATTAGGCTGTAACAGGCTACACAGCTCCAGAAAAGGATACAGAGTGACTTACATCTCCAGTTAGGACCAAAAGTGGCTTCCCAACAATATAGCCAGGATTCCCACTTCTAGGACCAGTAGGAGAAGCAGTTGTGCTCTGTTGAGAAGCCTGCAGAAAGAGTGAAGGAAAGTCACCTACAGAGAAAAGCATGCTCTCACACCTTCCACTGCTTGGCTTCATACCCTTCTTTATGGCAATGCAGTAAGTTAGCTGCACCAAACAATCTGGCTCCCTTCCACAGTGGAGCATTTTGCAGAAGTTTCTTGCAAAACTTCCGTGTTTTACTTTTTATTCACTGAAATAGGTGCTGAGTGATCTAAAAATTGAAATTCACTACATGCTACTTCTACCAAGGATTACAACCAAGGATTGACCAACCCTGTTTCTCAAAAATTACTATCAGTTGATGCTATGTTCAGCCTAGCTGAAATGAGAGGAATTTAAACATAATTTAGAAATATCTTTTAATTAACTACAGATGTTCCAGAGATAAACTGAGAAGCATGAGACTTGGTTGATCACTTGAGAGCAGAGTGGAGAAGAAACATGATTCTGCTGGGTTCAAAAAGAAGAAAGAAGTAGAAGAAAGCCAAAAGATGGTGATCAAGATTGGAAAGTTAGATTAAGTGGGAAATGAGTAAAATGCTGAATGCTGTCACATTATATTTTGACATGTTCATAAATATATACAAGTAAAAATTCATTATAAGTATATAAACTCAAATAATGCAGAAATATAGAGTAAAAGTGAAAAACAAACAAAAATCGGCTGAATGCCCAGAAATATGAGAAAAGCTAGTTAAAGAATTTCTGTGGGAGGTAGGCTGAGTTTATGATTCAAAGTGACTATTGAAAAAAAGAGTTTGGATTTGAGACTAAAGTCCTGCTTCACTGGGGAGCCAGATAATCTGAGAAAATGCTACTGAATAAAACATTGTTGAATCTCTGTCATTTGTAGTTAAATTATGAAATACGAAATGTTGAGGCCTCAACTGACAGATTGAACTAGGCCTTCATGTTCTTTTTTTTTTTTAGGCTGGTTGTGGAACCCTAGGGCCTTCATATTCTTAATCTATTTTGCATGTATCACAGAAGCTCGGGCACTATTTCTAATCCAGTATTTCCTCCCCTCTCAATCCCCTATAGCAGAAGGGCTCTAACCCTGAAGCGAATGAGAAAGTGTTGTTGTAAGGAAGTGCCTGGCTCGACAGGCAGGTTGGTTTGTCCAAAACTGACAGAGACTTTCTGGATTCCAAAAGTCCCATTGGTCTCTATCTCATAGATGACCTGAAATACAAAAGTAGAATTAATAACAGTTATTTAATGGGACAATTATACAGAAGATTTTCTGTCTTAATAAGAGTTTTACTATAAGTGAATGAGGGTACAGCATAGTGACTAGTTTATTGTATATTTGAAAGTTAAGAGAGTAGATCTTAAAAGTTCTCATTGCAAGGAACAATGTGTAATTGTGCGGTGATGAATATCAACTAAACTTACTGTGGTAATCATTTCACTATATATGTGTGTGTATATATATATATGTATATATGAATACATGTTGTACACCTAAAACTAGTGATATTATATCTCAATAAAAAAAATAACTGAATGAGGGAGACTAAACAAGTAATCTTAAAAATGCCAAACACAAATACCATGAAAAGACAGAATTCATAATCTATCTACACATGCAAAGAGACTGGATAGAGCTCTTTGAAAGGGTTCATGGGAGAAGTAAGTTTATGGTAAGGATTGAAAGGGAAGAAAAATGAGTTTTGAAGATGCGCAGAGGACATGAGTAGAGAAGGAGCACGGAATGGACACCCGGTTTACTTGGCTCTCCCAATGTCTGAGGATGAATGAAGATAATAGCTGGAGATGGAATTCATAAGCAATTGAAGGTAACCTTAGATTTCTGAGCAGTCTTTACAATGATGTTTAAGACAATTCTTCCTTCTGTAGGGTGATCAAAAGGGAGAATGGAGGAAAAGAAGTGGACTCTTCTATTTTAGATTTTCAGATGATACTGATTTTGTCAACAGAAGAAAATGTGGTAAGAACTATAATAAACCACAAGTGGGTAAAGAAAGAGGAGTCAGAAGTAACTGTAATCTTTTGTACATGAAATACTAGAGGATGGTAGTAATGGAAACTGAAATATGGTAGGGAGGAAGGTGATGGGCTCAATTCTTGACATGTTAAGTTCCATGCACAAAAATTCATGTGGGGTTGGTCTGGTACTTAATGGAAGATGAGGCACCTTTAGTAATGTTGATCAACAAACATCAGTCCAGAATTTGAGGTCAGCGTCCTCACCTGGTAAACCACATTCTGACAAGTGTTTCCAGACAAGAGAGGAGAACCAGCTTGTGAGATAAGAGTTACAGGAACCTGGAACTAGCAAGGGAAAGAAGCAAATCAACTGAAATGAAAGCAGTATTTTCTCTTCTAGCTACGTATTATGCTGAAATGAGTATTTTTCATTTTTGACACCTTCCTCTTTCCTTCCATTGCCAGCCTACAACTTAAGATCAAAAATCATTTTAAATCAGCACTTCTCAAAACATATTTCTCAGAACATTAATTCCACTAGATATAAAATAAAGGTTCCGTGGTCAAATAAATTTTACAAATTTTTGTGGTTGTTTTTTTTTTTTTAAGTTTTTATTTCCTTTAAGTAATCTCTACACCCAGTGCGGGGCTTGAACTCACAACCCCAAGATCAAGAGTTGCAAGCTCTACTGAACCAGCAAGGTGCCCCCAAATAAATTTTAGAAATATTATATTTGGTATTCCCCTCTTAGAGAGTACCAAGTCCCTTTAGCACATTAAAGACTCTAAGAAGTCCACTCTAAATATAGTATTTAACTTTACTTAACCCAACGTTTCCCGAACTTATCTAACACCTTATGAATTCGTATTTCATGTGATGCTTATTAATCATATAGAACATACACGGGAAAACAATGTTTTAGATTCACACTTAAGAGTTTGATACATCACACATACATTTCCTTTCACAATTACAGTCTAGATTGAAATTGCCTCAGATGCAAAGGGACCAAATAGTCTCCTTCCTTTTCCGTGATAAACAATGTCATACCTTCATATTCTGCAGATCAGTCATACCTTTTGGAACCTAGAAAAAGAGAATAGCAAGAACCGTGAGTGTGCATACACCTCAGAGAAAATCTCCAGGAGCTTGTGGTTTCGCGTGTGGGGAGGAAAAAATCAACATATTAGAATGATTTTTCTCTTCTACCTGACTCTTCTTTATACTAAAATGCTATGAGTAAAGCTGAGGAGAGGTTGGGCTATGACACACCTACTCTGTGCAGAGCTCTACTGAACAGCAAAAGCAAGAGGTTTTGGTGAGATAGTGAAATGTCATCCCTTGCCACCCTCCCAAGCCAATCGCATTATCCAGGAGGGTAGAATCTCTTATCCTGGATATATCCCCCAACTCTTTCATCTTTCTTCAGAGGGTAGGGTTTCTGGGCCCTCTGTTTTTTATGTAGTTCTTAGGCATTCTGACTTTCAGTTCAGTGCTTTATCCACAACCCAATAGCAGGAAGCATGCTGACTTCATATCCACAACAGTGACAGTGGGGAGGGAAGGGATACCACCTTCAAGACTGAGAAGTTATAGTAAGAGGCAGCATTGAGGGCTGGATCCAAGGTGCAGCTACTTGTCAGGTTCTTGAAGAAACGAGCACAGGTTGTACTTTTACTCTCCAGGAAACCTTAGAACACAAAGAATTAAGGGAGTGATAAAAGAAAAAGCCCATTTTATTTTTGTGAAAAACAATTTTTTTTAGGTTTTTTTAAAGTGATTTCTAAGAAAGCCCATTTTAATTTTTTTAAAAAGATTTTATTTATTTATTTGACAGAGAGACACAGCAAGAGAGGGAACACAAACAGGGGGAGTGGGAGAGGGAGAAGCAGGCTTCCCGCGGAGCAGGGAGCCTGATGTGGGGCTCCATCACAGAACCCTGGGATCATGACCTGAGCCAAAGGCAGACGCTTAATGACTGAGCCACCCAGGCGCCCCAGAAAGCCTATTTTAAATGGAACAAAAACGTTGGCACTTCTGTTTTGGACTCACCTGCAGGATTGCTCTCGGCACAGAGCCCTCCAGCTCCAACTCCCGCAGGCTGCCTCAGCAAGCTGATTACAGACCACTTGGGGAAGTAAGTCAAAATGGGGTCCCCAGCCTGAACAAAGTATAGTAGAAATTTATTCAAAGTGAGATTGGACTGAACTCCACCAGCAAAGAAAAAGTAGAAACAAAAATTAACTCAAGGGCTCGTGAATGTGCATAATACTGTCTTCTAAAAGAGCTTGACAGTGGTTGACCCAGTTGCAGGGGTGTACCTTAAAGATACCTGGTCAACTGTCAGCCATGAGGGAAAAACCACACCAAACAATCCCATCCCTATCCCCAGGCTCACCCTGTAATGAGGTGGTGGCAACTGGGTTTGGAATGTTGAAGTGAATGATCCACCTCCAAACTCTGTAGCCAGGGTCTCGAAGTGGGTTGCATTGACCTTTTGGAGCTTCTGGAAATAGTTTAATTTTGCTAAAATGTTTTTTAAAAGATAAGGGGTTTAGATAAAAGAAAAATATTTATTTAAAAACATCTGGCACACCAAGTAACCGCTTTTAAAAAGTATTCTTATTGGGGCATAATACATACACAGCAAAGTTTGTAATTGCACTCATCTTAAGTGTAAACTCAAAAAAATTTTTACACATTGCTATACTTTTATTCCTACTACGCAGATTACGTTATAGAACATTTTCCCAGAAGACTCACAATCAATAATACTCCACTTTTAAAGATAATAATTCTGATTTTTATCACCTTCTACTGCATGTATATTCTGTTAAAAGAACTATTGTTTTATTATTAAGATCTAAGGTAAGAATATGGCCAATGAATGCCAGGCAGTTCCAAGTCCCTGATGCCAGGAATGTGAGTGATTAGCAATTTGTGATGGAAACAGGAGGTTCAATAATGCTCACATTTGCCCCATACCAGATTAGTCTCTAGCGCAATAAAATGGTACTGTTTCTGTTGGAACATGGCAAAGTTAGAGATAACATTAAATTTGTCCTCTCCTTCCTGTTTCTTCTAAACTTCAACTGACCAGTCCTAATAATAATGTTTCCATCTCTCAAGTATATGAATTTGTTATGTTTCCCTCCTTTCACTTCATAATTTCTACATTTAAATTTTCAGACACTCCAAAGAGGTATATTCTCTAATAAGTCTATAATTTGTATTATAACAATATAGAAATCTATTCAAGTTCCTGCAGCCATCTCCTTACGGCTAACAAGGATGACTGAAATTAAAGTTCTGTATGGGTTTGCTGTTCCACAGCCAAGAGGGCATAAGAAATTGCAGATGTTCACTAATAAGAGAGAGGGGGCAAGTAGAGAGGTAGAAAAGGGCGGATGATAGAAATTCAACAGACAAAAGAAAAGTTTAAAAACAAAAGTTCAGACACAAAGCCAATTTTCAACAAATGTTAGGTAACAAGAATAGCCAACACATTTCTACTCACAGTTGTTCACATGGACACAAAACTGCCTAATTCCACTTGAATCCATGAAAACTCTTGAAGGAAATGGGGAATTACTCCTGAAGATAAGAGAGTTGTCCACGCACATCCAACTTGAAGACCTGAGAGGAAATAGGATGAAGA
The DNA here is from genome assembly GCF_029215605.1 of Mirounga angustirostris. Taxonomy (NCBI): domain Eukaryota; kingdom Metazoa; phylum Chordata; class Mammalia; order Carnivora; family Phocidae; genus Mirounga; species Mirounga angustirostris. Next base: position 123,133,073 of record NW_026991714.1, read on the forward strand.
ACAGATTAGAAGCGGAGCGTTAGGTCCAAAAAGGTGCTGCATGGCTGTCAGTCAATGCCTAAGAGAGGCCTCCTTGGGCAGCCACAGGCCAACACAAAAGTCCTATTCTACTGGACTGCCCTGCTCTAGAGAATTTGAGGAGGAACTTCACTCCTGGGAAAAACCAAGCTAATTCCACTTACAGAAATGGAAGTGGGGGCTGAAGGCAGGAAAGGTAACTCTTCCTACTTCCAAATATGACCTATTCTAGGGTCCCAGTTTTTTTAGGATTCAACCGGCACACGGCAGCTCACCTCACGCTGCCGGGAAGGCAGAAGGAAAAAACCGTCCTCGGATGGAGAAGATAGCAGTCCTTGTCGCAGCAGCAATTTATGTCGCAGGCGCCAGGAGTCAAGTCACAGACACAGATCGGTAAGACTATGAAGATAAAGCAGAGCGAACGGGATGAGGATTCCCAAACTTCCAAGCGCGAATTCCCCTCTTCCGATAGCCCCACTCCTCACTTCGTGGAAATTCATTTTGCTCAAAGGATTTTAAGATCCAAGTCAGTGGTTTCCATCCCCGCATCTCCCCTCCTCACCTGGGAAGAGGTCTACGGTCCCATTCCCAGGTGCAGGGGAGGTCAGGACCGTAGGGCCCACCGTAGAGATCCCAGACACAGGCCAGGGAGTTTCAGACCCCTCCGAGGAGGACTCAAGGGTCCCGCCCGGCGACGCTGGCCCCACGTCCGAAGGGGTGGGCAGAGCCCCTAACGGGGAGAAAGAGGGCTGCGGCCAGATGCCCTCGGGGACCATCAGGAAGAACACCTGCAGTAGCGCGAGCTGCGAGGTGCACATGGGGCGAGCTGAACACGGGGAAGTCAAGACCCCTAGGAGATCAAAGCCGCTTTCAGCGGTCGCCGGGCGCTTCGCTAGAGGGTGGATGGGAGGAGTCGCATCTCGTCTGACGTCATCCGCATGCATCTGCTCATTGGCTCAAGGCGATGGCTGAGAGCTCTCCAGCCAGTAGAAAGCGGCGTTGTTACACTCTTTCCGGCGGCTTTTAGTGTGCGCCCTCCTCCTTAGGCCAGGCCGCGCACCGCCTCCGTCGCTTGGTAACGGCCAAACTCGCGCAGGAGCTCTTGCCTCTTCTCTCCGCTGGGTGACAGTAGAAGGTCAGCGGAACGAGAGGGGCAGCGGGGGGCCGCGCGGGAGTAGCGGCCCAAGGACCGAGCCCTTCCTCCAAGAGGGAAACCCCAGAGGCTGGAACGAGAATTGCTTATCTTTTCCACCCCGGATTCTAAAGGTGAGAAACTCTAAGGAGGGATAATGATCTCGGGGAGGAAAATACACAGAAGGTCATATACACCTAAAAAAAAAAAAAAAAGAAAAAGAAAAGAAAAAAAAAATCTCCCTCTAAATATTGTATTTTTTCGGAAACAGAAAGATTAAATTTTAACGTTGAGAAATATAAAAGAATATAAACCTCAAATGCTGCAGTCATTAACTGTGGACTGCATAGTTGTTACTAGAGACAATAGAGAAGGGGTGAGAAATGGGGTAGGAAAAAATGTGAGAAGCTAGGGAGAGAAAGTAAGGAAAGGAGAAGACAGATTTTCCAGGAGCTGAAGGGCAAATAAGACGCAGGGATGGAAATAGCCAAGGGATAGAGAGGAAAACTTACCTTTTTGCCATTATAATCGCCACCTGTTGTAACCCTTTTCGGGACGTTTTGGCCTTTCCCGGGAGTGGCGGCGTTTTCTTCGGATTCTCTGGAGCAGCACTGTCTTCCTGCAGTGTTGGAAACGTTCTCTGTCTACACCGTTCAACATGGCAGCCACCGGCTCCGCGTGGCTACTGCGCCCTGGAAACGTGGCTCCTGTGACTAAGGAGCTGAATTTGAAATTTTTAGGTAATTCAAAGTTGAATAACTACATGTGACTAGCAGCTACCATATTGGACAGTACAACTCTGGATGATCAAAATCTTGCCCCCACTAGACCCAGTGTTTTCCTCAGGCCGTACAGGTCCGACATCTGGATTATTTCAGTTGCTTAGTTCAGAGATATAAATGGAGATCTGTTAAGAGTTGTCTAAAATCTGGTATACTTACCTAAAATCTAGCCAATACCTCCTTTTCCAAGTGAATCACTTAGCAGATAAATTTTAGGACCCCTGACCTTTCTCACATTTTCTGACAAGGTATTGACTTCTAATGTTTTAAAGTCAGTAGCTAAATGTACTTCTGTGTTATAAATGTTCTCAAACATATTTATTGATTTAATTTTTATTGAAGCATGAGTAACATAAATGTTTCAGGTGTACAGCGTATTGATTCAACAATTCTATGTATTACCCCATGCTCACTATGGTAAATGTAATCACCATCTGTCACCCAACGACATTATTATGATACTGTCATTATTTTTTTAAAGAATTTATTTATTTATTTGACAGAGAGCGAGCGAGCACAAGAAGGGGGCGCAGCAGAGGGAGAGGGAGAAGCAGGCTCCCCGCTGAGCAGGGATCCCAACGTCGGGCTCGATCCCAGGACCCTGGGATCATGACCTGAGCCGAAGGCAGCCGCTTAACCGACTGAACCACCCAGGCGCCCCTACGATATTACTGACTATATTCCCTATGCTATACTTTTCGTCTCTGTGACTTATTTATTTTATAGCTGGAAGTCAAACATATTTTCATATGATTGTATGGTGGACTGCTATAAGAGATATGTATATTTGTGTTTGGGCATAAAACATTTATCTACTTTATTAGTAATTTCTGTAGGAAAGGGCCAAATTGAAGTTATTCAAATTATATATATTGACTAGGATATAAACTCCACAAACCAGGGGATTTTGTCTGTTTTGTTCACTGATATGTCCCATGCCTAGAACAGTACCTAGGACATATTAGATGTGCATTAAATATTTTTCAAAAGATTGTTTTGTGAACTCTTTGGGTTTAACTCAAGAATATTTAGAGTTTATATTATTTCAGGATTGCATTTATTTATATAAAATTTCTATTGTACAACCACCTGGAGATTATTTTAGATTTAAAAATTTAGAATTTACACTGTAACAATCAAGGTAAATCAATGATAAATTATTCCTGAATTTATTAGTGTTGGCAAAAGAGTCTGTTGATTGAAGTAATTTTAGGGTTGAGTACAAGGAAATAACATCTCAGGATCTTTCTGAATTGCTTTATCTTATTTTTAACTTTGGCACTTAACAAATTTTTTAAAATAGTTACTTTTCACATGTATCATATGATCTCACTGATATGAGGAATTCTTAATCGCAGGAAACAAACTGAGTGTTGTTGGAGTGGGGGGTGGGGTGGGAGGGATGGGGTGACTGGGTGATGGACACTGGGGAGGGTATGTGCTCTGGTAAGCGCTGTGAATTGTGCAAGACTGTTGAATCTCAGATCTGTACCTCTGAAACAAATAATGCAATATATGTTAAGAAAAAAAAGAAGAAGAAGAAGGTAGCAGGAGGGGAAGAATGAAGCGGGGGAAATTGGAGGGGTGGACGAACCATGAGAGACGATGGACTCTGAAGGGCAAACTGGGGGTTCTGGAGGGGAGGGGGGTGGGAGGATGGGTTGGCCTGGTGGTGGGTATTGAGGAGGGCACGTTCTGCATGGAGCACTGGGTGTTGTGCACAAACAATGAATCATGGAACACTTCATCTAGAACTAATGATGTAATGTATGGGGATTAACATAAGAATAAAAAAAAAAAAACAAATAGTTACTTTTCCCCTCATTTTTTTTATAGTTGAGCAATAATACTCTTTCTGTTGTTGCTGTTGTTATGTTTGTAGGAATCTATGATACAGAACTCTCAATTCTTTTGAGATCTAATATTAAAATCTAAAAGGTAATTTTGATGAGGGAGAATGGAATTTATTCACACATGTCCTGCAGATGCCAGTTTTAACATGGAAACCATGTCTTAAATTGAAATAGCTTAATATGACATCACTTCAGAGGCAAAGATTTCCAAACAAGCAGCTGTCTGTGTTTGGTATTAAAAGAGTTCAATATGTACTTAAAAATTTAACTGAGATTGAATGAGAATGGCCAACTGAGAGCAAGTTCTAGCCTCTAGCCTCTCCCAAATCCTCCCCTCTTTCCCAAGTCTAAAAATTACAAAAAAAGTTACATGGGTACACAAACTCATATGCACCCATGCATGTACCTTAATATCGAAAAACACAAAGGGGTGCTCTCAGTGGACCAGGCATTATGAGAATCCTTGAAAAATAGGAAGCAGATGGGATTGGATTGAAGGTAGACAAACAAAAGTTGCATAACAGAGGCTTAATGCAAAAATGCAGGTGGCTCTTGGGGACATTCTAAGTACACAGAAAAAAAAAGATTGACATCAGTAGGGCCCTTGGACAACGTGTGAGTTATTGATTGAGGTACTGCTATAAGAAGAGACAGTCTGCCTCTCAGCCTTACTCCCACTTGCTCATGCAGTGGGTAGCAAAAGAACTTGCTCTAAGGGGGGCAGGGGCAGTCCATGTAGGTACTTTTGCTGAAAAGCTGTGATGGCTTTTGATATCTGGGAGGAAGAGAGAGACTTCATATCTTGAAGACTGATACTAGTTCACCTTGTGAAGCTGCACATGCAGCATTCCTCCTTCAAAACACTCAAGGCAGAATGAAAAAGAGAAAATCCACAAAAAATATAGGTTAAAAGACATTACCTTAAACAGAGAATAATAAGACTTGAACTTTTTTTTTTTTTAAGATTTTATTTATTTGAGAGAGAGAGAGAGAGAGCATGAGCGGGGGAAGGGGCAGAGGGAGAAGGAGAGGGAGAAGCAGACTCTCCGCTGAGCATGGAGCCCGACGCGGGACTTGATCCCAGGACCCCAAGATAATGACCTGAGCTGAAGGCAGACACTGAACCAACTAAACGCCCCATTGAACTTGATTTTTTAACAGAAATGAGGAAAGCCAGGGCACCTGGGTGGCTCAGTCTGTTAAGCATCTGCCTTGGGTTCAGGTCCTGATCCCAGGGTCCTGGGATCAAGCCCCACGTTGGGCTCCTTGCTCAGTGGAGAGCCTGCTTCTCCCTCTTCCTTTGCTACTCCCCCTGCTCGTGCTTGTTCGCTTGTTCTCACTCTATCTCAAATAAATAAATACAATCTTAAAAAAAAAAAAGAAATGAAGAAAACCATAAAAAGTTGAGTAAGGTCTTAGAAGAAGCTACACTATAATTCTATACCTAGCAAAATATCCTTCAGAAATGAAGATAAGATAAAAATGTGTTTAGAAAACAAGCATTGAGAAAGAAGATCACCACCAACAAACCCACACAAAGAATTGCTAAAGGGAGTTATTCAGGCTAAAGGGAAAATGATCCCAGATGGAAGCACAGAAATGCAGGAATAAGAGCAATGAGAAAGATAAACACAGGGTCAATATATAAACTCAATTGTATTATAGATATCACCTAAAATTTTAGATGGTAAAATTTATAATAAAAAATTAAATACCTAGGAATAAATCTATGATAGTGCAAGATCTCTGCATATCAAGCTGTATATGATTTCTGAGAGGAAATTAAATAAAACCTAAATAAATGGAGAGCTGCACAAAATTAATGGCTAGGAAAACTTATGAGTGAAAACATGTCAGTTCTTCCCAAATTGATGTATAGATTCATTGCAGTCCTAGTAAAAATCCCAGCATTTTTTGGTAAAAATGGAGAAGCTGATTTCAAATGTCATATGTAATTGCAAAAGACCAAGAATAGCCAAGAGAATCTTGAAGAAGAACAAAGTTGGAGGGCCTGTTCCTACTATATATTACCTCTTATGATTAAGATTAAATAATTACTAGAACAAAATGGTATGGCTTTGGCTGTAAGATAGACAGATAGACCAATGGAAAAGAACGGAGTCCAGAAACAGACCTACACATATGTGGGCACTTGATCTATGACAAAAATGATACTACAGTGCACTGAGGGAAGGGTAATCTTGTCAGTAAGTTGTGCTGGATATCAATTGGATATTCATACAGACAACAGTGTATCTTGACTCCTAGCTATACATACCCAAACGTTAATTTCATATGGACTGTAGACAGTAAAACAATAAAACTGCTACAAGATAACATCGGAGAATATTCTTATGATCTTGGGGTAGGCAAATATTTCTTAAACTGGACAGAAGAAGGGGCACCTGGGTGGCTCAGTTGGTTAAGCAGCCAACCCTTGATTTCAGCTCAGTCATGATCTCAGGGTCCTGAGATGGAGCCCTGCCTCAGGTTCCCTGCTCAGTGGGGAGTCCACTTGACATTCTCTCCCTCCCGCTGCCCCTCCCACTGCTCGTCTACGCTACCTCTCTCTCTCTCTCAAATAAATAAATCTTTTTTTAAAAAGCTGGGCAGAAAAATAACTGATCATAAAAAGATTGATTAAATAGTATCTCGTTAAAATTGAGAACTTTTTTTTAGGTAGGCGCCACACCCAGCATGGAGCCCAACATGGGGCTTGAACTCACGACCCCGAGATCAGGACCTGAACTGAGATCAAGAGTTGGGCACTTCATTGACTAAGCCACCCAGGCACCCCAAGAACTTCTCTTAATAAAAAGACATCAAGAGAGTAAAAAGGCAAGCTTCTAAAATTTTTTCCTTTTAAAAAAATTAGCTATGAATATTGTTGTATCATTTTCATCAACTGATACTTTAAAAAAATTTTAATTTTGAGATAAGTGTAGATTCACATGAAGTTGTAAGACATAATACAGAGAGATCCTGTGTACCTTCTAAGGGTAAAACCTGGTAAAATTGTAGTACACACAATCAGAATATTAGCATTGATACAATCCATCCATCTTCACATTTTCTCAGTTTTACTTTTAAGCATTCGTGTGTGCCTGTATTTAGTTCTATGCAATTTTATCATATGTGTGTTTCATGTGTCCACCACCACAGAGCAGTTCCATCACCTCAAAGATCCCTCCTGTTGTCCTTTCATAACCATTTCCTCTTCCCTCCCACTTCTCTCCCCAGGATCCAATTTTTTAACCACTACTAATTTTTACTATAACCATGATTAAAATAACTATGTAATTCAAACAGTGGTTCACAGCATTTAATAAACAATGCACACATTATAGAGAGAAGAAATATGTTTTCACTTCGAAATCTTTAAGAAAAAACCTTCTGTTTGTATTAATCGTAAGCACTGTACTAATTAGACATTGATTACCATTCCTAAATAGAAACTCATTTGTGATGCTATCTTTTTCTTTAATATAAGAGGGGGGTATCTACTTCTTTTCTTTTCTTCCCCCCTCCCCCTTTTCTACCTCATTTCATCCTCTGGAGACTGTTCTGTAGTCCCATCTTTTCTCCAGTCTGACTCTGTAAGTTTTACTCTAGGCAGAGGCTGCTAATTGCTGACCACTATCCATTCTTCCTTCTCTCTCAGATACACAGAGCCTGTTTTTTGCTGAGCATAAGGTAGCCAAAAGATGGTATTTCCCAGCCTCCTTTGCAGCTAGGTGGGGATATGCATACAGTTCTGACCAATGAGATATACATTAAAGAACAGACGGGACTTTGGGGGAAATCTCTTGGGAAATGAATGCTATTCCTCTTTTTCCTCCCTTCTCCATCCTGCTGCTTAAATTTTGAGTGAGATGGCTGAAGCTTGAGCTGTCATTTTAGAACATGAGAAGACCTATTCATCATCTAAGCCATACATTATAGTATAATGGAGTATATGGACCCCCTATCTCTCTATGGGAGATATGTCAAAAAATTTGAGGCCAACTTTTACAACTGCCACAAAAAAATATATAAAATTTGAATATCTTGTTGTGCAAAGTATATCAATTTAAGTAAATGTAAAAATCTTTGAAATTCAGTGTCTTCAAGAAATTATTTTTCTTCTAATATATTAAAAATTACCTGCCAAATTTAAAGGCAAGGCAAAGCATAAATAATAATGAATATCAAAATTTAAATTTATTTAAATGTAGTTGAAAATTTTAACTCAGTTTTTAAAAGCTTAATTAGGTCTTGTTAAATATTTTTATAAACCTGAAACTATTTATAATTGTAGTTGTCAATGAGAAGAACAGGTGCTGTGTCTCATATAAGTTATATCTAGACTTACATGTGTACAAATTTAGGATATAACTGTTTAATATCACAAATTGTTCCTCAGCTGCCACGTGCAACTGTTGTAAAAAACTGTGCTAAATTTTGAATGGTGGATATAAGGAGTTCAAGAAAATGAACACTTTGCTCTATTGGCAAATATTTCATTATTCAAAAACTCTACTGCAGTTTTTTAATTTGAGAGGAAAGATATGATGATTTAATTTTTTTTCCTAATTATTTCTCTAACTCAAATTCTCCCCACACTCTGAAACAATGCCCATCTCTGATATCAGCAGTGCCTCAGTCTTCAATTCTTCATTTGGAACAGTCATCTTTTCTTCATGGATGCAAGACAGGAGATATGCAGAGCTTTTTTTCTGGGGCCTGAACTGTATGAATCACAGCAGCAAATGTGTAACATTGTGAATTGTCCAGTGCCATCACTGAGCACTGGTCTCCTGAGTGACAGAAGTGTCTGTGTGATTTTCACTAAGTTCATCATTTTGGGTTTCTGGTTTATGGGTCCCTGTAAGATGTAAGAATAGGGCAGGGGCCTCTTACCTCGTTTGGAAGGTGGTTCCACTTCTCTGGGAGCATGACCTTTTAAATTTTGTCTGATCACTCTCACTGCTAGCTCTAGTTCAGAGTTTATAATCCAGGAAGCTTCCAAGAAATGTGAAATTCCTTCAACAGTGTTTCCACAATAAATTATGGCCCAGTTCAGGTTCAAACGTTGATGGGCTGCCAATTTGTCCCCTATAGTGCTTAGTCCAACAAATCCAGTCAAATGGTGGGATTTGTTTGGGCAAAACATGGAGCTCCAACATCTGGAGATGTGATTACACTTGTACTCACAATGTTTCCTGACCTTTAGATTTGAGTAATAGTTTTGGCTCATTGAATTTTCTTATTATTTAAGGGGGAAAAAGGAACGTGTTTAACCAAGAGAAACCCTTGTATCAATGGGCCTAGACAACCTCCAAAAGATGAAGCCTCCATTTACATTTACCTTCTAGAAATTTCCTCTCCATATTTCAGAATTGTAGTCAGAATTCATTCTGGAGATGATTCAAGATCTCTACCTCCTATGTGCAAGTTGTTTAGAAATTTCCTCTGGTTAACTGTATGCAATTTGTACTTCATATTTTTAATTAATACCCATTTCTTTGTGGAAAGATTCTCTCACTAGTCAATCAGCCATAAGGAGGATTCAAAATGTGTTGTGGGGAGAATGCAATCTCTCTACCCCCTCTTTCACCATTTATTGGTCAAATTGATATTTATATTCAATGTCAATATTTGTTTATTTGTTTTTTAGAAGGGTGGAGGGGAGAGGGAGAGGGAGAGAGAGAGAATCTTAAGCAGGCTCCATGCCTAGCATGGAGCCTGATGCGGGGCTTGATCTCACAACCCTGAGATCATGGCCTGAGCTGAAATCAAGAGTCAGACACTTAACCAACTGAGTCACCCAGGTACCTCTCAATATCAATATTTATAATTCATTTAAATGCAGGCATTTCCTTCTATTTTAAACCTAGAATCTGTTGTTACTTTTCTCATGGCTATTTACAACTAATTGTGGAATAAAATAACTTGTCCCCACTCATAGTTAAGGAAATCTAAGATATTAGCAGCCACGTGGTAAACATATTTTTATTTTGATTGGGTCTCTCTTAGCAGTGATGAGAGCAAAACTCTCCAAGGCTTGATATATACGGGAAGCCATAAGATCTTAGATTTCTTTCTAAGTCAGTATGAGTGTACATAAACTTTGTTTAAATCAAAAGTCTGACTTATGGCCCACCAAGCATACATTGTACACCTGCTTTGTAAATGAATAGCCTAAAGGAAAACTGTCTTGTCCTTAAGATATTGATCAACACTCCTACCCTCTGCATTCCTTGTTAAAACTCATGATTCCTGCCTATATGTTAATCTATAATCTTTTAAGCTTTTACAAGTTGCTCATACAGGAATTCAGTAAAGTGGCAAGATACAAAATCAATGCACAGAAATCAGTTGCATTTCTATACACCAACAACGAGAGAGAAGAAAGAAAAATTAAGGAGTCGGTCCCATTTACAATTGCACCCAAAACCATAAGATACCTAGGAATAAATCTAACCAAAGAGGCAAAGGATCTGTACTCAGAAAACTATAGAATAGTGATTAAAGAAATTGAGGAAGACAAAAGAAAAGGAAAAATGTTCCATGCTCATGGATCCCAAGAACAAATATTGTTAAAATGTCTATGTTACCTAGAGCAATCTACACATTCAATGCAATCTCTATCAAAATACTATCAACTTTTTTCACAGAAATGTTACAAATAATCCTAAAATTTGTATGGAGCCAGAAAAGACCCCAAATAGCCAAAGGAATGTTAAAAAAGAAGAGCAAAGCTGGTGGCATCACAATTCCGGACTTCCAGCTCTATTACAAAGTTGTCATCATCAAGACAGTATGGTACTGGCACAAAAACAGACACATAGATCAATGGAACAGAATAGAGAGCCTAGAAATGGATCTTCAACTCTATGGTCAACTAATCTTTGACAAAGCAGGAAAGAATGTCCAATGGAAAAAAGACAGTCTCTTCAACAAATGATGTTGGGAAAATTGGATAGCCACATGCAGAAGAATGAAACTGCACCATTTCCTTACATCATATACAAAAATAGACTCAAAATGGATGAAAGACCTAAATGTGAGACAGGAATCCATCAAAATCCTTGTGGAGAACACAGGCAGCAACTTCTTCAACCTCGGCCGCAGCAACTGCTTGCTACACATGTCTCCAAAGACAAGGGAAACAAAAGCAAAAATGAACTATTGGGACTTCATCAAGATAAAAAGCTTTTGCACAGCAAAGGAAACAGTCGACAAAACCAAAAGACACCAGACAGAATGGGAGAAGATATTTGCAAATGACATATCAGATAAAGGGCTAGTATCCAAAATCTATAAAGAACTCATCAAACTCAACACCCAAAGAACAAAGAATCCAATCAAGAGATGGGCAGAAGACATGAACAGACATTTTTCCAAAGAAGACATCCAAATGGCCAACAGACACATGAAAAAGTGCTCAACATCACTCAGCATCAGGGAAATCCAAATCAAAACCTCAATGAGATACCACCTCACACCAGTCAGAATGGCTAAAATTAAAAAGTCAGGAAATAACAGATGCGAGGATGCAGAGAAAGGGGAACCCTCCTACACTGTTGGTGGGAATGCAAATTGGTGCATTCACTCTGGAAAACAGTATGGAGGTTCCTCAAAAAGTTGAAAATAGAGCTACGACCCAGTAATTGCACTACTGGGTATTTCCCCCAAAGATACAAATGTCGTGATCCAAATGGGCACGTGCACCCCAATGTTTATAGCAGCCATGTACACAATAGCCAAACTATGGAAAGAGCCCATATGTCCACTGACAGATGAATGGATAAAGAAGATGTGATATATATATATACAATGGAATATTATGCAGCCATCAAAAAATTGAAATCTTGCCATTTGCAATGATGTGGACAGAACTAGAGGGTATTATTCTAAGTGAACTAAGTCAACAGAGAAAGACAATTATCATATGACCTCACTGATATGTGGGATTTAAGAAACAAGGCAGAGGATCATAGGTGAAGAGAGGAAAAAATGAAACAAGACGAAACCAGAGAGGGAGACAAACCATAAGAGACTCTTAATCTCAGGAATCAAACTGAGGTTTGCTGGTGGGGAGGGGGGTAAGGGGATGGGATAGCTGGGTGATGGACATTGGGGAGGGTATGTGTTGTGGTGAGGGCTGGGTGTTGGTAAGACTGATGAATCACAGACCTGTACCCCTGAAACAAATAATACATTATATGTTAATTTAAAAAAGGGAAATAAAACCAATTGGAAATTAAAAAAAAAAAAGTTGTAAAAAAGGACGTAAGCCTGCAAAAACCATTCATTCTCTGGAGCACTTTCTTCCCTGTGAAGAGTGTGTTCCCTCGAATAAAACTCTTTTTTTCTTTTAGAGATTCTAAAAGGTTTGTTCATTTTGTATTGACAACAGCACCCTAAAAATAACACCAAAAAACCATTATCTATTTGATTACTCTTAGCAGTCTGATGCCAAAACCCAAACAAATTTAAAATTTCTGTACTGGAGTGACAGTTGTATAAATATCAGAGAATTCACAAAAATATTATGTGTAAATTAAGTTATTTGAGTATCCATTCCACAACCCCCCCATTTTTTTAAATCCTAACGTAAGTTTATTGTTGTTTAGGTATTGCAAACCAGAGCAATCTTTAGCAGGTTTAGGTATATAAAAGTGGTAACTTACTAAGGCTATCTATCACTGAATATATTTAATTTTATTTGAATTCTCAGTTCTTCTCCAGTATTTCTCTCTCCCTCCCCCCCCCCCTTTCTAAACACATATTGGATATTCTAGCATTTTAAATGGAGTTCCTACCAATTGTATTTCAGAGAAACACAAATACGGACAATGAAAATTACCTTACATGGAAAATGGCTTGTCAAGTCCTAGAGAGTTTTAAAAATTCGTTTCCTTTAGCCTTACTGGGAGGAGGGTCTATGCAAAAACTTCCTTTGAGTAGTCAGTCCTGAGCTGTTAGGCTTCTCACCAGAGTTCAGGAGGGCAATATCTGTTTCCTCAAGACGATGTGATAATGGGGTATTACAAAGTTCCTGGTGTGAAGTAAAGAGATAACAGCCAGGAAGTTAATTAAAAAGAGTAGATTTGCTTTAAGGAAAAGGGCAAAGTCTTTTCCTTCCCTACACTTTAAAATCTTCTGGCTCCCACCGACACAAAGACTTGAAACAATAGAGTCAACAGTAAGAATGACACCTTTATGTTAACTCTTACGAAATATCTTCTTTTGTTTCCTTAATGAAACTTTGTCTCCATCTTCCTGTACCTTCTCCCTTGGGTAAGAACTGACTAATGCATTTTCTCAATGGTGGTACATTTAAAAACAAATCATCTCCTCTCCCCCAAAGTTCCTTTTGTTAAAAACTTTAGGCTGGCCAAGTGAGGGACTACACTGCTATACTGTTTGGGATCTTAAGGCAGTAACAGTGTAACAGTAACCATATAGCCCTTAAAGAAATACTGTCTTTTGTTAGGATTAGGGATATCCTAATTCCTGATTTGTAACAAGGCAGAAACTCTGAAATCCCCATTAGGAACAATAACTATAATTTTATTAATTCCTTGAATTTGGTGATTTCACATAGAAGATGTTCTGCCTAGCATTCCTCACTATAACCTAGCGGTATCCTGTCATTAGGCTTATTTTCTACATTAGAAGGGAAGTGAAAAGAGAAAGGACAAAGAATCGTGATCTTGGGCATAATTACTGGATCATCAGAAATGTTGAATCATATAAGGATAAAAGAGGAAGTGGTTAAAAGAGTGAAACATACTGTCAAAAATAAAAGGAAATAACTAGAGGAAGAAATGACTATTTGTTAGAAACTGTTATGTAATTAATTGAATATAGTTTTTTGGTGAGGGATTAGTGGTCAGAAAATACTTGTATATAAATACATGTTATTTATTTATGCGCTTTCTCATTTAAAAAAATCGTAGTAGCAGATATTTGTGTAAATGTCTTCCTAATTGAAAAAACACAGTGAAATAAAAATAGTGGCCTTTCCTTCCTGAATGTGTTTAGAAGCGGCATTGCTTCTCATCTGTCTGGAGCAGTGTGGGCATACCAACACCTCACATTCGTAATTACAATAATCTTTGTAATTACAGAGCATTCACATTCTTTTGATTTTTACAATAGCTTCGTTAGATGTTAGATCGATGACCTAACAAGGAACACTCTGAAAGTGACTTGTTTAAAGTGGTATCATTCCTAATTATTAGACTGAAATCTCTTCTCATTCAGGTAGTGCTGGAACTCATTTCTGCTGCTTGAACTCAAGAGAGAAGTTTTCCAAGGTCCTTTCCAGTTACAAGGTCTTTTCTTTGGTTTTAGCAAATATACAAATGTATCACAATATTTTTATTTTTATATTTTTATAGTGCTCTTATAGTCAAATAGTGTAATATTTTATAGTCAAGCAGTGCTTTTAAATATAGAAATTTGGAAACAGTGGAAAGCAGATGTCCTGAATACTCGTGGCTCCACAGATCTGCTGTTCATTCTCCTCCACCCTGCTCTGTGTCCAGAGAGTGGACTGCATCAGTGGGCTTCTGGTTAGGCTCAGCAGGAGATGGGAGAGTAAGGAGAACGAGGTTGGGTATTTATTCCTCAGCTTCTTTCCCTGCTGGGCCAGATTGGCAGTAGCTATCCTCTTTAACTGAAGGTGTACCCTGTGGGGCCCCCACCCATGTACCCTCAGTCCTCACCACTCCTCATACATGGTGGTGGCTCTTTCCTGTGTAAACATCTGCCACTCTCTGCCTGAGGCCCTTTGTGGCATGGGAGCATGCCCAGCCCACGCCCAGGGCAGGTCAGTGGTGAGAGACGGTTGATCCCCAAGGAGCAGCTCTTAACCAATGGTGTTTGGGAATAGGTGGATAAACACTGTGGCTTCCTCTCCCCTAGGTTGGGACAACTCTGAGCTGTATTCTTTATCATCTCCCAGGGGTTCCTATCAAGACTGAGCCCCAGCTGCACTCAGTGGTGATCTACTGATCAGTGCACCCTGTCCTGTCTCACTTACCCAGCCCCTTCCGGTGCCTCCTGGGATTGCCTCCTAAATAAACTACTTGTGGTGGAATCTGAGCTTCAAGGTCAGCTTCTGGGTGACCCCAACCCAGTAAAGAAGCCACAGTTCTTGTCAGGCAGCTATCTCCTACAACCACGGCTTACTTTTTGGGTTCCAAGGACCTCTTCCTTCCTTCCTCTCCTTGCCCCTTCAGGCCAGACTTAGTCATGGACACCCATTGTCGCCAGCCCCAAGGTGATTCACCATCCTATGTACACACAGCTGCCAGACAGGCTGGGCACTGTAGTCTTTATGATGGGCAGCTAAACAATAGGTATTCTTTTAGCTAAGAAGAAAATTAGAATAAGAAGAGTGAACATCCAGCAGCAACAGAGGCACACTTCAAATTCTAAAAATTTTTGAGACATATTGTGTGAGAAAATTAAATGATTCAAAGCAACACTAATCAGGCCAGCAAAAATTTCAATGCAATGGCCACCATAATGTCAATAAAAGCACCACGGTTATCTACAGGTTACTCTTGAGGATGATTGCTGTTTGAGAAACTCTGGTTCTGCTTCGGCTGTGCTCTTCCTCTTGGAGGCAGAGTTCTTGCAATGTCTCTGTGGTGCTGACCTGATAACGTGCTAACCTAATACTCTTAGTTCCAGCAAAGCTGTTCCCACATCCAGCTGCCTGATGTGCTTAGTTTCGTATGTCAGGCATTGCTGTGACAGTATTTGTACCTACTTGTGGCAAAAATAAATTTTTTTACATATCAAGAAAAATTTGAGGGCTTTGATTTCTTGAGCACAGTGGGTGAAAATCCCCATGTTAGGTATTTTAGAGGAATGAAATGAGTAATAAGCAGTCCCTTCCCTCCAGAACTCTAGCTCTAATAGTGATGGAGGGTGGGGTGAAGACTGAAGGGAAATTTGGGGTGGGAAGAAATGATCACCAGCGTTAAGTGGCGGGATACTTTGTTAAGATGTTAATTAAAGCAGGTTCCCAATCTTACCTTCACTTGTTGAAATTACCCAACGTGCTCTGAAGCAGAGTAATGAGGAAGAAATAAAGGGGTACCCTTGAGGGCCAGGAAAGAGCAAAAATTCTGGAGCACTGAGAAGGGGATGGAGGTTGGGGGGCCATGGGTAGGAGGGACTCTTGCTTGTTCTGTGGTTGTGTCCTGGTAGGTAAGACCTCAGAAAAGGAGGTTGTATGGTGCCTTGGGGAGGCTCCACACTAGGTACCAGGGCTTCTAGCTGAGGCAAAGCCCCCTCTCAGCCCTATCGCATTCAGGCTTAGCATTGGAACAGAAAGCCTGTCACATTTCAAGTTGGGCAGTGAGAGTATCACTAGCGATATTGGGCAGGTGAGAGATTAGAAGTCCTTCCCCCATTTTCTGATACATGCGCTTCTCCCAAATTCTGGTGTAAACCACAATTATGATTGTGATGGACTTTCTTGCCAGCTCAGAGGGAGCTAATATGGGCCTTAAACTGATACAAAGAAAATAAAGATAAGAAAAATATTTGGACACCTAAGTGTCATGGCGTAAGATTGATTCTGTCCCATGCATAAATGAGACAAAAAGAAGAATATGACAAGGTTTCTGCAGGAGCGCAAGCAATGTAACATAGCTATAATAAATCATGGCATATTATTAGCTGTTTGGGAGCATTGCTGTCTCTTTTTCACAGTTTTTTTTTCCAGGCTAGGGCAGTTAAATAGAGGAGGGGGAAATAAATAATTATTTTCCTCCTTGATTCTGTTCTAGCTTGCTCCCATTTCATAACACAAAGCATAGTAACAAATAACTGTACATGTGGTAAAAATTTATGTATAAGTCAAGTATTAATGAAGTATTCTCTGGTAATTCCTTCTGCCTTGCCCTAATCATATATATCATTTGAGCATATTCTGCAAAATCCATGTTATTCATCCTCTGGATTAGAGAGGCAGAAAAAGATGAGTTTGTGAGGCATTATGGCACACAGAGTACGGATCCTTTTGCTCCCCCATCCCTTCCTCCCACAGACACCTTTCTTAACTGGCAGCTTTCTCTTTGTCATTCCAGAGGCTTCCGAGCAGAGACCTCTATGCAATTTCTGTTTTTCCTCAAGAAATTATGGCGAACAGTCGAGTGGGTAGGCTTAGAGACATTTTCTATATATAGTCTGTATATCCTTGATTCTAAAACACTGGATAAAAACAGATTTTTATGTTTTGAATTTCAGAATGGGTCTTGCAATCAATGTCAAAAGCATCTGTCTGTTTCCAGGCAGAACTGTGAGTTATGCTGTGTTTGTCCTTGTGCACGAGCATGCTTAGTGTTGTGTGGAAGCTCTCTTCGTCTGATTGCCAGCTCAGATGAGTTATTTGTAATGGTATTTAATGCAGATGATTTTTATTTTTACATTTTATTTTATCTGATTAAATAATTTTTATTTTTTACCATAGGTATTCACTTTTTTTTTTCATTTTATCTTTTCACTCATCCCCCACCTCCCACCCCTCGCCTCTGGCAACCACCTATCTCTTCTCTGTATTTATGAGTTTGGTTTTTTGTTTTATTTTGGATTCCACATACAAGAGAGATCATACAGTATTTGTCTTTCTCTGTCTAACTTATTACATTTAGCATAATGCCTTCGAGGTCCGTCCATGTTGTCACAAATGGCAATATCCCATTCTTTTTTTTATGGCTGAATAATATTCCATCGTATTCTTTATCCATTCATCCATTGATGGATACTTATGTTGCTTTCATATCTTGGCTATTGTAAATAGTGGTGCAATGAACATGGGGTTGCAGATATCCTTTTGAGATATCCTTTTCATTTTCTTCAGATAAATACCTAGAAGTAGAATTGCTGGATCACATGGTAGTTTTATTTTTTATTTTTTGAGTAATCTCCCTACTGTTTTCCATGGTGGCTGCACCAATTTACATTCCTACCAACGGCGTGAACAAGGATTCCCCTTTCTCCACACCTTTTCCAACACTTGTCATTTCTTACGTTTTTTATAAGAGCCATTCCAACAGGCATGAGGTGATGTCTCACTGTGGTTTTGATTTGCATTTCCCTGGTGATTAAAAGATGCTCTTTTCATGTACCTGTTGTCCATTTGTATATCTTCTTGGGAAAAATGTCTATTTAGATCTTCTGCCATTTTAAAATTTTTGCTGTTGAGTTGTATGAGTTCTTTATATATTTTGGATATCAGCCCTCTATCAGATATATGATTTGCAAGTATTTTCCCTCATTTGATAGGTTGCCTTTTCATTTCGTGGATGGTTTCCTTTGCTGTGCAGAAGCTTTTTAGTTTGCTGTTGTCCCCCTTGTTTATTTTTGGTTTTGTTGCCTTTGCTTTTGGTGGCACACTCAAAAAATCCTCACCAAGGCCAATGTCAAGGAGCTTATTGCCTGTGTTTTCTTCTAGGATTTTTGTGATTTCAGGTCTTGCATTCAAGTCTTTCACCCATTTTGAGTTCATTTTTGTGTATGTTGTAAGATAATGAATGAATTTCCTTCTTTTGCATGTGGCCGTCCAGTTTTACGAACCATTTCCGGTGAATTTTCATTTAATTCTAGACTCCCAATTGGCTTTTAAAGATTATAGTTCATAAACCTAAACTCGTTTTTTTTTTTTTTAAATGTGGAAGATTGCCTGTTATATGTCAAGCCATGAATTTAAAAAAGGGGACTGTTATATACTTTGGATTGGATCAGAAAACTTTCAGAGTTGGGAGAGGTTCGTGTGACCAGTTCATGTGCTGATGAGTTTTACTTGGGGATGGTACATCTGTTGAAGCATTCTAGCTAACCTTTTCCCCTAAAGCTTTTATGAAAATGTTTAATATTTACTGGAAACAATATAAAAATGTATAAAGAAAAGTCAGTAAATGAATGCACAGATGATGCTCATTGGGGTAAGTTGTGCATGAACTGATCAGCGGCCTCACAGGAAAAGGAAAGGTGCTGTTTTGCATCAGGCCCTGGGCTCTATGTGAGCATAACAATCTAATGATTAGAATTTTTTTCTGGTAATTCCTGTGCCTGCCTGGGTTTCCAAATGCTAACGGCTCAGGTAAGAATACATACCATCCTTTCTCAAGATGGGGGAGGTATCAGATATGAATGAGATGGGGGGAGTAGGGAAACCCAGGGCCCTGGCAGGGGTGAGTGCTGGGACTGAGCTTCCAGGGTTGGGTTCATTTTGCTGGATCAGACCAGGGTTACTGTCTGGAGGCTGATAACATTATTTTCCTGCACCAAAACCAGATGTAGCAGTCAGTTGTCTGGGAACCAAGGATTATTGTGTAAGCAGAATTGTGAAAGACCAGTTTGGGCAGGGAAATGCATAATCCTGTTGGTGACAGCTAGAAGACCTATTTCTTCTCACCTCAAACCAAGTCTCACCATAAGTAGGCTGAACATAATCATGACAACCTCCTGGCTATTCTGAGTGGCTACCCAGAAGGATAAGATATAAAAAGGATCTGATTTATATTTAATGTTTTTAATGGCAATTTGAGGGAGATCAGAATAGCCAACTCAAAATCAGCTATTTATTAAGCATATATGCTATGCAAAACACTGGATGAGGTGCTATGGGATATGAAAGGATATGGATGGGGAGGAGAGAAAAAGAATTTGCAGTCAGATTCAAGAATTTGAAGTCAATTCTAGGCTATATATACAAGATGTATTAAATATGAAAAGAAGCCAGCAATGCAAAGAATTAAACAAGTGCCAAGCAACTTGACATTTGTGAGAAGAGAATTGTGCTCTCAGAATTTGGAGGAGGGAGGCTTAGCTGGAAGACTAAAGATTTAAGGTTTGAAATAGACCTTGAAGGATGAACTGGCAGAACCACCTAGGCTAAGTAGTGCTGTCAAAAGTCTGAAAACCACTATTATCTTTTCCTGCTCTCCTATTTATTCAGGTTCTGCTGGCCCCCAGTGGATGAGGGGCCTAAAGTAAAGGAGAGCAGGATACCTGACTTTGGCTTTGTCTCCAGGGTTTGTCACCCCTGGCTGATCTCTGCAAAGGTGGAGGCAACATGCAAGCTTCCTGCTATGGACTGGCCTGGTATTGTGTGGGCTATTATTATCTTCAAAAACTGGGTGTGTGAGCCATGCTGTGAAAGTGTTGAGCATAAAATTCTAGAGGCCATGTGTTCTTTAAAAATTTCCCCTGCCCCCTAGGACCAGTGATGTCCAGAATTCAAAGACAGAGACTTACGCCCTTTGGAGTTTTGATTGCCTAGCAAGTACAATCTTGGGCACTTAGGGTTGGTAAAGTGTGGTAAATTTTTCTTAACTCCAACTTTTCTCCTTCTCAGAGCTACTTTAAGTTCTCTGGCAGTGTTCCCATTTAAGGGTGGCCCTCTGGAGAAACGTAGGCATTTTCCTTCCTTTTATTATTATTATTTTTTCAAATCTGGAATCAGCCGTCACTACTCCTTCCTGCCCTCCCCTGGTCCCAGAGTTTCTGACTTCTGCCTTCAGACATTTGGAAACTTTTTGAGTCAGTGGAGAATCAACTTAGAGGCTTTTTTACTTTTAGACCAATGGGAATATTGTGTGTCATGGATAGAAAGATTTGAGTAATACAATTATCACATTGAGTCTATATAACAAGGCTATTTCCATGTCTTGGCATACAGCCCGAGTTAACTTTGCTTTGCTGGATGTAGATACAATGAATTTTGTTTGAACAAGAAATCATGTGTAACAAATGTTTTTGCAAAACTATGTCCATTTAGCAGTTACTTTAATAAATATGTTCTTCAGCAAGGGGTTTTTGTACAACAGCTGGGTTTTTAAACACCTATACAGTGTTTAACTTAACATTTTAAAAAATGAATATTTATTTTATTTTTTAAGATTTTATTTATTTATTTGAGAGAGAGAGAGAGAGAGCATGAGTGTGGGTGAGGGGTAGAGGGAGAGGGAGAAGCAGACTCTCCACTGAGCAGGGAGCCCGATGTGGGGCTTGATCCCAAGACCCTGAGATCATGACCTGAGCTGGAGGCAGATGCTTAACCGACTGAACCACCCAGGTGCCCCTGAACTTTTAAGAGTAGTTTTTGATTTACAGCGAAGTTGTGAAGGTAGTATAGAAAGTTCCCGTACACTTCATACCCAGTTCCCCCTGTTATTCACATCTTAAATTAGTGTGATACATTTGTTACAACCAATGAACCAATATGATACATTATTATTACTAAAGTTCATACTTTATTCAGATTTCCTTAGTTTTTATACAATGTCCCTTTTCTGTTCCAGGATCTCGTATTTCATTCAATCCTCATGTCTTCTTAGGCTCCTCTTGGTTGTGATATTTTCTCAGACTTTCCTTGTTTTTGATGACCTTGACAGTTTTGAAAAGTAGTGATCAGGTATTTTATAGAATGTTCCTCAATGGGGATTTGTCTGATGCCTTTCTCGTAATTATACTGGGGTTATACAGTTTTACCACAGAGGCAAAGTGCCATTTTTAACACATCACACCAAGGGCGTGCACGGTCATCATCATCAGGATGATGTTGATGTTCTCTTGGTCACCTGCCTGAGGTAGTGTTTGTCAGGTTTCTCCACTGTGAAATCACTCTTTCTTCTTCCCTCCCACAGTCCATTCTTTGGAAGGTAGTAACTATGTATAGCCCATGCTTAAGGAGTATTAGAGAGAGAGAACATATGTGCATGTGAGTGGGAGAGGGTGGGGCAGAGGGAGGGGGAGAGGGAGAATCTCAAGCAGAAACCCTGCTAAGCGGGGAACCTGATGCAGGGCTCAATCTCAGGACTCTGAGATCATAACCTGAGCCAAAATCAAGAGTCAGATGCTCAACTGACTAAGCCACCCAGGTGCCCCCAGTGAGGTTTTTCCATGCATTTGTAATACCTTTGGTACATTAGATTCCTTTGTTACAAACTACATTCCATTCTGGGTTCTTAACCTCCTGAATGATTTTTTTTTTTTTAATTTGTATACATTAAGTTTCATTCTTTGTCCTCTAAAGTTCTGTGAGTTTTGACAAATGCATATTGTCATGTATCTACCACTACATATTATACTGAGTAGTTTCACCACCCTAAAAATCCCCTATGTTTCATGTATTTAACCCTTTCTCCACCTCCAGTGAATTTCTGGCAACCACTGATCTATTTACCATCTCTCTTTAAATTTAATGTTTAAAAAATATTTAAATTAAAAAAAAATTTTAAGTTGGAACTTTTATAAACTAATTAGACTTTCATAGGTAAGGAGTACTTTTTTGGAAATGAACCTCTTTCACCTAAAAGAAGTTATAGCTGTTATTAGTTATCATACCTGATTTGGGGGACTACCTCTTAAAGTAGCCATAAAATCTTACCCTTGTAATAAAGTGACAGTTCACTCATTGTTTCTGCAGACCTCTGAGATGTTTAGAGGAATCAGGACACTTGGGATTGGGGTAATAGGATGAAGAAGGTAAACAGGATGTTTCAACAGAAAATGTAAGAAATTTCAATTCATGCAGGGGAAGAGAGGGGTAGTTCTTGTAGCTCAGGTAAGGGTGGTTATGAGTCGATTATGAGATACTTGATGTAAACTATGATAATCCCTGTGGCACGAGCACTGGGGTCAGGTTACACATTGACCTGTAGTTTAGGATCTTCCTTTCAATTCTGCAAACTCCTTCTTGAGTATCTGCTCTGCTTGCAGTTGCTGTGATGTGTGCTTGAGGCCTGCCTTTTTCTGGTGCTACTGTTTGGCCACATACTTCCCTTTTGGAAAAGATGGACATTCTGCATCATGCAAGGGTTTTCTCTAGCTCAGGGTTCAGGACATTCCTCCCTGACTATTAAGACTTATCCTGGAAAGTCATGGGTCATCTCAGGTCATTCTTCACTACCCATTCCCCTCTCTCAACATGGCCCCAGTCCCACAGCTGCTGTTGAATATATAGCATTGCTTTAAATTTGGGGAAGGGGAGGATGGGGAGATTCTTTGTGCTATAGGATGGAGGCCCAACTGAACCACCCAGGCATCCCATGTGTTTCTGTTTGATAAGCCATGTTTGATAGATTATATCAAAGCATGTCAAATAGTGTCAAGAAAATTTCATATGATTTTCTGGATGCCTGGGTGGCTTAGTTGGTTAAGTGTCTGCCTTCGGCTCAGGTCATGATCCCAGGGTCCTGGGATGGAGCCCCTCATCAGGCTCCCTGCTCAGCAGGAAGCCTGCTTCTCCCTCTCCTTCTGCCTCTGCCTGACGCTCCCCCTGCTTGTGCTCTCTCTCTGTCAAATAAATAAATAAAATCTTTTTTTAAGAAAAAGAAAATTTCATATGATTTTCAAAATGTGCTGGCAAATTTTGTTTGCTTAATATTCATACACCAACACCAAATAGTACTGACTTAATATCTTGGTTTATATGGAGTGAAAGAAGATGGAGCTTGGGTCTATTGCTGGTGGAAAAAAAATGTATGAGTTCCTGAGTTAGATCTGTCAATTGCCATATAAGATGTAACATTTTACCCCATGATTCTTAAAGTATTATGATTTACCATGCCTCTGGCATCCCTATCAATTATAAAAACCCATTCTTTTATAGTCTCCTTTTAGCCTTGAAAGCAACCACAAGCAAGGACTGTTTAAAAAATATCAAAAGGACATTACATTACATCAAAATGACACGTTAGATATTATGAAGAACATTTTAGTATATTCAAATATAACAAGAGCTAAATGGATAAATACAGACATTCTTGGAATTGGAAAAATGTCATTTTTTACAATAGTTACCCATGGCATTTATTTTAAGATACATAAAACCAGAGTACCTCTTTTCATGAATTTTATCAATAGACTTCTGTTTTAATGAAGAATTAGAAACAGTGTAGAGACCAGAATGCCCATCCTCCACCCCATCCTATCAGCTACCTTCCCAGTCATGACCCACCAGTGATGCAGATGCTACCATCACTACTCTGTCCGAGTTATGTGATTCCTGCTTGCTGGGTCATTGTTGGGTATATAGAGAGTCCTTCAAGTTGTCAAACCACACTGTGGATATTGCACATTGGAGAGAGTGCCTGATTATTGCACTACAAACTGCACAGTGAATGTATTTTTCTGGCTTACACTGGTGTAACAGCTTTTTAGTTTTGACCAGTTTGTTGTTCAATTGCTTTTATTTGTCTTGCAGATGATCTCTTTCATCTGATTATTTGCTCCTTAAATGAAATGCTCAGCCTATTTTGTGATCATCATCTTGCCAGATTATAGCAATTTTTTTCATTGAACCTTGTCATTTTTCAGCCCCAAGCCAGTTTTGCATATGGCTTACTGACTCAGTGAGTATTCATCTGTGTTCTTTAAGTCCCTGGAGCAATTCCCTCATATAACTATTGCATATTATCAGATAATCTCCCACTTTTTGCCTGAGATTTTTTTTTTTATCAGAAAATTTCAAACACACAAAGTAGAGAAAATAGTAAATCAAATCCCCATGTACACATCATCCAATTTCAGCAATGATCACCTTATCCCCACTCTTGTTTTAGCTGGGCCTTACCGCCGTCTCTTCTTTTTAATGCTCCTCCCAGATTTCTTTTGAACATATTTCAGTGTATATCTTCAAAAGATACGGGTTTCTGAAAAATTATAGACACAATACTATTAAACACCTTTAAAAATGAATAGTTTTTTAATATTATAAAATACTATTCAAGTAGTGTTCAAATTTCTTCAGTTGTGAAGTTTCTTTTAAATTGGTTGGAATCAGAATTTCATGGTCCAGATAGTACATTTGCTTAGTATATGTTTTAAATCTCTTTTATCCTATAGGTACCCCATCCTCTTTTGTCTTCCCTGACATTTATTTGTTAAAGAACTTGAATTGTTTTGTAGTATTTCCTCCAGACTAAATTTTACTGATTGTATTCCTGAAGTGTCTCTTCTAACTTGGTTTTCTGTGTCCTATATTTTCTGTAAACTGGTAGTTAGATTTGGAGGCTTCAGTTTTTTGGCAAGACCACTTCAGAAGGTGTGTGTGTGTTCTTCCCTCAGAAGGCCTTCAGTGAATGCTTGTACCTCCTTTTGTGACGTCAGCAGCCATTGACGGTTATTACTCAGCTTCAGCACTTTATTTGGTGTTTGTACAACAGTGATACTCTAATGCTATCAATTTTATGCTTTCATTATCTGGAATACTTCAAGAAGAAACCTTCCCTCATCAACTATTTGGTCGTCCTGTGGTACAATCTGTGTAGCAAAGGCATGCTGAGTGTTGATATTTCCCCCTTTTATTTGCTTTCCAAATAATGAATTGGTTCCAAAGATGAACAATGATTTCTTTAGATTATCATTATGAACATGTAGGTATCAACATATCTGACGTGTTTGCATCCATTGGTTATTATTCCTTATTGCTGTTCAAATTTTTACTACTTTGGCTAGTAAGAGCTACTTGAAGTCAGCTCCTGAATCCATTTGACATAACCCTAGTAGTTTTAGATAGTGTCTTTGCTTTCTGATATGACAGAATATTCCAGTCTCATATACTTCCTGCCTCAGACTTGGAATCAGCCATTTTCCCCAAAGAGCTTTGGTTCATTTTAGTGGAAAATAGTATTTAGGGATCACAATCTTGTGCTGAGGTAGAAGATGATAATTTAGTAAAGACCTATAGGGAATGAGGGAATGAGTTGTGTGGATATTTGGGAGAATAGCATTGTAGGCAGAAGAAACAGCAGGTGCAAAGACTATGAGCCTGGAACAGAGGGAGCAAGAAGAGGGAGGTAGTGGGAAAGAAAGTCAGAGAGGTGGTGGGGAGAAGGCCAGGTAGGGCCTCATAGGCTGTCGGAAGGACTTGAGGTTTGCTTGGAGTAGATGGGAGCCATTGGAGGATTTTGAACAGAGGAATGACATAATCTTTTGTTTTAACTGAATCACTATGGGTGCTGGGTTAAGAATGGACTAAATAGGGTTTAAAGCAGAATCTGGGGGGACCAGTGAGAAGGCTATCATAGTAAACCAGGTGAGTGGTAATGTGGCTTGGGCCAGTGTGGTAGTGGAGGTGATGAGAAGGAATCGGGATCAGGATATACTTTGAAAATGGAACCCACAGAATTTGCTAAAGGATTGGACTTGGATTGTGAGAAAAGAGAATTCAATGTGACTCCAAGGTTTATGGCCTGAGCTATAAATGAAATCGTAAAACATGATAATATGAGTAGCATCTCTTCTGTGGTTCTGTGCTATGTTTGGGGGGAGGGAGAAAAGAGGGGTCAGGTGAAGCCCTACGAGGACTAGATACTTAAGCAGAGTCACGAAGGATATGTAGGAGGACCAGGTGAACAAGAGGGGAAGAGCATTCTGAGCAAAGGGAGCAACAGAGGAAGTCAGAGGTTAAAGTTTGGAAAAGGGTGTCTTATGTCAGTAAACTTGTGTTGAGTCTAGAGTCCTGAAAGGATTGTGGGTTTGGAATTATGATTTGTTTCTGGAGTACAGGGATCTGGCAGGAAATGAGTCTAGAGAGGCAGAGGGGACCTTACATATTCCATGATAAGAATTTAAATTTTGCTTTATGGATGATAAGGAGACTAGAACTTTTTAAGCCTGGGAATAACATTATCAGGTATACACTTCAGAAAGATCATCTGGGCAGTTCAGTGAGAGAGATTGGAGGTATAAAAAAAGGAAACTTCAATCATTCTAAGAATTTATCAAAGATCCTTTTATCATTAAAAGAAAGGTAAATATCTTCACCCCTTTCTAAGAACTCCCTCTGTCCTTCTGAGTATAGTTTTTATTTTCTACTTCCTATTACAAATAGCAATAACATGAATAATGATGATGATGATTTTTTGTTCAGAAATAGGGTTTATTTTTAAAGATACATTTTCAGGCCTTTAAAAGACACACATAAACCCATCTGTTTTGTAATTATTCTTGGATGAATGAGAGGCAATATTTACTTAACTATATAGTGTTTTCATATGCCAAGGAGGATGTGAACACCAGACAGTATGTTTTAACTGTAGCACAGAACATGTTACCATAAGAAGCATTTGACAGTTAGTCAAAAGCTTCTCATAATTTGAGTTGGAGGCTAAAACCCTGATTCTATTACTGTATATTCAACTCGAGTGAACTTCAAATCTTTATGAGGTACTAGTTAATATAATGAGATTTTATCTCTTCTGGTTGAACCAGAAGTTGAGTACTTTACTCTTGATAGCTTCTCTCTCTGTGATGACATTGAAAGAGAAATGAGTCAGTTGTCAAAGTAACCTTTAGTCAATAATATGATGTCAAAATAGAACATGGTAGGAGTTGCTTTGAATTATATTTTATTTTATTATTTTGAATTTTATTTTTGTTTGAAATAGAGAACTATTGCCTCAGTGCCCAGTGTGGGTGCTTGAGATGTTTGGTGTTTGTTGTTTGTTTTTCCCACCTAAACCTTCATCCGCTATGATCTTCCACTTGATCATTCTTTTCTCCTTCTAGCTTTGATAGTCTGTTTTCCATTCTGTAGTTCACAGGGTATTCTGGGGACATGCTGTTTCTCAAATTTTTCTCCAAAACAGTGATGCCAAGACAGTCTTAACCCATTACAAAAATTGTTGATTTTTACAAATATCTCATTATCTTACTTAAAAATAATTTTACCACAATAAGATAAATGTCAAACCAATACTCTTTATTAGAGATGGAATCTAAACTGGCTCTGGAGAAGGCATCCATTGGATTTTTCATTTAGCATAATTAATTGTTAGTATAAAGGTAAAATCCTGTAACTATGAACCACATAGTAAGATAAAAGAAGAATTTTGTTGTACAGACTCAGATTTATTAAAACATCAAACATTTATTGAGCACATACTTGTGCCGGTCACTGTGCAAGTTAACAGAGATGCCCGAACTGAAAAGTCAGCCCCTGCCTTTATTAAAGTATCATGGAGAATATATTTTCTATATAGAGTCAAAAACAATTTGTAATGGTCACTAATTTTAATGGTTTATATGAAGGGAAATGTCTTATGGTATAACTGGCTTTAGACACAAATTCTCATGTTAGAGAGGCAATGTAGAAAAAGCATGAAGTAAGAATCAGAAAACCATATCTACACCCCTGCTTTGCTGCTATTTATTCATTAATTCAAACATTTATTGAGAGCCTACACAGTGGAGCAACTGTATTAGGTGCTGGGGAGCATGATAGCAAATAAGAGAGACCATGGTGCTCCCTGCTCGCACTCTCTCTCTCTCTCTGTGAACATGAGCAGATGGCTTAACTTTTCCTTGCCTCTAACCTTGGTTAGACTAGATGTCTGTGGTCTGTTCCCAAATCTAAAATGCTAAGGTTTGTTATAGCCTCGTGGAGGGAGAATCTGCCCAAGGGGCCTTGGGTCTTGAGTACTTACCTTCCTCTGGGAGGATTAGGTCTTGTCCCAATTTCAAAATAACAGCGAATATACACAGTTTGAAAATGTTTTGGTCAGCCTCTCATCTGCATTTGGGTCATCTTGGCAAAGCCCCGGTGTGGCAATTCATGTTCATTAAGACTTCAGAGGTAGGAGGTTAAAGTTTGGGAAAGGTGGGGGCGCCTGGGTGGCTCAGTCGTTAAGCGTCTGCCTTCAGCTCAGGTCATGATCCCAGGGTCCTGGGATTGAGCCCCGCATCGGGCTCCCCGCTCTGCGGGAAGCCTGCTTTTCCCGTTCCCACTCCCCCTGCTTGTGTTCCCTCTCCAGCTGTGTCTCTCTGTCAAATAAATAAATTAAAAAAAAAAAAGTTTGGGAAAGGTGGACGACTTGCATCAGCACAGCTGGATAGCTGTTCCCAGCGAGCAGCCTCCTCTGCCTTTCCGCCAATAATGCAGCTCCTCCTGCCACAGCGTCCATCCGTGACAGGACCTGTTGCTCTTCTGGCCTAAATGAGCCTCGAAAAGGGACTGCACATCAGAGGACCAGAGGGAATCGGCTTTCAGGGGCGGGAAGGACTGTTCTTGAGTCCCACGGTTTTTCCAGTGAGTATCAGGAAACAAGCTTCTTGTTATCTGGTTTCAAAACTGCAATAAACAAATAGCTTTTTTTTCCCCCTTTTTTTTTGCTTGCAGCCAAGATACATATCTCAAGGAGAAAAATGATTTCTGTAGCAAAGAGAGAGGGAAAGAGACATACTTGAACATACATTGCTTTAAGAATTACAACCGGGCAACTCTTCGTGGTCTTTAGGGAAATGAGCAGCTGGACTCAGCCAATCTCTTCTTTCCAGTCGAGTCAATGAAAGAGACATAGGGTTTGAGGTTCCTTCCGAAACGGGGCCGGCTAATTTAGCCCCTCCCCTGAGCCCGAGGGTCTGTTATATCTCGGTTCCTTGAGTACCTCTCTCACTGAGACCGACCACAGCAAGCAGAGGCTGAAAAAATAAAGAGCAAAGAGGAAGAAAACAAAAGCTGCCAATTATGGAAGATAGAAAGGGTAAGAGCAAATTGATTTGATCTAAATCCTTAAGAACAACAAAAACAAAACCAAAAAAAAAAAAGAGGAAAAAAAAAAAAAGCCAAAAAACAAAACTCCCGAAAAGCCCAGACCAAAAGCAAGTACTTGAAAGAGCAAGAGGGATAAATCCCCAAATGAACTTTCCCACCCTCTCCTTCTGAGAGGAGGCAGAGAAAGAACTTTGGGAAACTTTTTAGGAAGCAAAGCCGGGGGTTTTAGTCAAGCGTGGCTCTTGAGCAAGCTGGAGGGGCTCATGCATATTCATAATCAATTTGCATTCGGATCTGGTGTTTTAGCGGCAAATGACTTCTTCCGTCCCTTTGCAGTTTAAGAAGTAGCTGCCTCATTTATAGTCCAGAGTCATCTTGCTTCGGGTCTGTACCTCAGTGAGTTTGCTTGAAGATGCTGGGCTCTGTGTAGGAGATTTGTTTTGTTCTCGAATTTCCTGCATGCTTTCCTGTTGTGAAATTAGCAAAGGCTTCTCGGCCAGGAGTTAGATAGAGAAGTTAATGTGGCAAGAGGCTGTCATAACAGGACCCCGGAGTATGTCCTGCGAAAGACTTAATGTTTCTTGGATTGTGTGACTGTGTATGGGTGGGCGGGGGGAGGGGGGGCGGTGGGGGGAGTGAAGGGTTGGAGGGATGAACAGTTTTATCTTGAAAAAGCAAGGCATATCTGAGTGACTATATTTAGATTTTGTCTAAAAACTGTAAGAGCAGCCTGGTTTTTACAGATGGTGTGCAGTCTCTGTCTTTTACCTCTTTTGGGCATTTTCTGCCACTGCAGAGAGCCAGCTGCTTGCCAGCCCATGCGAGCCAGGAAGAGTCTCCACAGCAGTGTGGCTGTGTAGGGTTGTAAACCTTCTTCATCATCTCCAATTTCTGATATCCCCACACCTTTTTATCACATAGAATGCAGAGCAATGGGATGAGTAGCCAACAGATTCTTAATAATGATAGCAGTTGTAGCTGTTAATGTTTACTAAGTCTCTACTCTGTGCCGGGAGCTGTTCTAAGCACGTTACCCATATTATTTATTCCTCGCATCGACTTAAGAGGTGAGTGCTATCCTTATCATTCCCATTTTCCAGGTGGTGGAGTTGATATAATGAGCGACTGGCTTGCCTTGGGATCACACGAAGGTGGTTGGACACAGGGTCTGTGGGCCTTTCTTTCTGTATGCTGCCACACTGTTACTCCACCTGAAGGCTCTGGCTACTGCTCTGACACGGTTGATTCTGGGTTTCAAAGCCTTGAAGCTACTGGGGAAATGATACTTACTGAAATCTCAAGTCTGAGAAGGAATTTGTGCTTTGCTGTCGGATCATGTTCATTTTTCTCATTTGGTGCTCATGGCCATTTTCTACGGTAGAGCCCAGCTATTGTTATTTTTACCCTTTTACAAAAGTAAGAGACTCTGGCTAGGAGGGGTGCGGTGACAGTAATCATGCAGACCAGAAATCCCCTGCCTCTGGTTTCTCTTCTAACCTGCAGAGTAAGCCCAGTCATCTCTGAACTTCTGTCCCCACCCCCAGCCACTTTCATTTCCCCAAGTGACCTTGCTCCTTTCCTTCCCCTCAGACTGTTGCATGGCACTTGCCTCTGCCCTGAAGGCCTGTCTGGCCTTCTCCTTCCCCTTCAATCTGGAGCCATGCTGCCTAGGTTTGAATCCCAGCTCCACTATCTACTAACTGTGTGCCTCAGTTTCTTCATCTGTAAAATGAAGAGAATAATAATACCTACTTCATAGGGTTATTATAAGGACTAAATGAGGGATTCATGCAAAATTCTCAGAACAGGATCTGATGCATAGTGTATGTGCTCAATAAATGTTAGCTGTTGCGATCATTCCTTCAGGCTTCATCTTGGTTGTTAATCCCTGTGTTAAGCTTTCTCCAACCCTTTGAGCCTTAGATTAGCTCCTGTCTTGGATGTTTCTACAACACCTCACTGTTCACTCCTAAACTGTTGCTCATCACACTCATCCACATTCCTGTCGTCTGAATTGCTTCCCCCTTACCCTGACTATAATTTCTTTATCCACCTTTGGATCGGCAGTGTCTAGTGCAACAAATACTTAATAAACTAAGTATTATTATTTTAGTTGATGTTTATCCAAGAATCAGGAGGCTGGTTTAAAAGGGGACCTGTGACTTCTCTGGTTATTGTGGTGCATGGCACCATGAGCAGCGGAGTCTCCCACAACACCCTGTATGAGGTGGTACGGAAAGTCCTGCACAGGAACCAGTGCAGGTGCTGGAAGATTTTGGAGACAGTGGAGCTGCAGATGAGCTTGAAGAACTATGACTCTTTGAAGACAAACACTTCTCAGGCACCGTCTGGCTTAAGTCTCCTCCCCGCCCAAGTTCTCTATATGTGTTTTGGGGGACCGGCAGCACTGTGATGAGGCCAAGGCTGTGGATATTCCCCACGTGGACATTAAGGTGCTGAAGAAACTCAACAAAAATAAAAAATTAATCAAGAAGCTAGCTAAGAAGTATGATGCCTTTTTGGCTTCAGAATTTCTGATCAAGAAGATCTCACAAATCCTGGGCCCAGGCCTGAATAAGGCTGGCATGTTCTCTTCCTTGCTGACCCACAAGGAGAACATAGTGGCCAAAGTGGATGAAGTGAAGTCCACAATCAAATTCCAGATGAAGAAGGTGCTGTGTCTGGCAGTGGCCATTGGCCTGTGAAGATAACACATGATGAGCTTGTGTACAACATCTACTTGGCTGTCAATTTCCTGGTGTCATTGCTCAAGAAGAATTGGCAGAGTGTCCAGGCTTTATACATCAAGGGCACCATTGGCAATTCCCAGCATCTGTACTAAGGCACAATTTAATAAATCCTAGTGCTACGAAAACAAACAAATGAGAACTAAAAGGGGACCTATGAATATGTAATAGAGTTCCCACTGGTACATACTGTTCTTTTATGCACTCTAGTAAGACATCCCTCTAAGTGAATACACTGAGAAACGAGATGCATCCCTTCTAGGTGGATGAGCTTCAGAGCTGATGTGGTACCCATGCCAGAGTACCCAGTTCAGCCAGTCCAGCTCTGGCAGAACTTCAGCCCCCAGTCCCCATTCAGCCAGGGGCCAAACTGGAGATTTCAGATGCCTCCTAGTACAACCTTGCTATCTCTGAACAGAACATCTGGTTCCAGAAATAGTGCCTCCCCAACCCCATTAAATGGCAACCTTATAGTCTGAGACAATGTACTCTGGTAATAGAAGAAAAACATACACTGCAGAGGTTGGCCCTGGGTAAAATCATAAAGTACATTAAATTTGTTTCCAGCACCCTCCCTTTCCTCTTCCTGGCATACCTTCAAAGCAATTTGACAAATATTATTGTGTGTCTACCATTATGTCCCTATGCCAGATGTGTGGGGTATAAATAGTTTGCTCACTGTCTAGTGAGGAAGACAGATTTATATACAACCAACTCTAATCGAAACCAGACTCTCTGAAATGCTAATAATAACAGCTAACATTGATTATTATGTGCCAGGCATTGTCTCATATAATCTTTACAACAAAGCTGTGATACAGGTTTCTGCTTCTTATAGCTGTGGAGAGAATGACTTGGCCAATGTCACAGAGCTAGTATAGGAAGAGGGAGAATTTATTTTATTTATTCAAGTGTCATTAACATATAGTGTTATATTAGTTTCAGGGGTACAATATAATGATTCAACAATTGTTTTTTTAAAAGATTTTATTTATTCATTTTTAGGGGAGAGGGGCAGAAGGGGAGGGAGAGGGACAAGCAGACTCTGTGCTAAGTGCAGAGCCCAAAATCAAGAGTCAGATGCTTAACAGACTAAGCCACCCAGGTGCCCCAACAATTCAACAATTCTGTACATTACTTAGTGCTCATCATAAGTATATTCTTAATCCCCTTCACCTATTTCACCCATCCTCCCACCCACCACCCCTGTGGCAATTACAATTGTCTCTTTTTCTTTGTTTCTTTGTTTTATTCCTTAAATTCCACATGAGTGAAATCATACGGTGTTTGTCTTTCTCTGACTGACTTATTTCATAGCGTTATACCCTCTGGATCCATCTATGTTGTTACAAACAGCAAGATCTTATTCTTTATTATTTTTTTATGGTTGAGTAGTATTCCATTGAATATATATACCACCTCTTCTTTATTTATTTTATTTTTTTAAGTAAGCTCCACACCCAGTGCGGGACTTGAACTCACAGCTCTGAGATCAAGAGTTGCATGCTTCACCAACTGAGCCAGCCAGGTGCCCCTACCACCTCTTCTTTATCCATTCATCTATCAGTGGATGCTTGGGTTGCTTCCGTGTCTTGGCTTCTGTAAATAATGCTACAGTAAATTTAAGGGGGCATATACTTTTTAAATTAGTTTTTTTGTTTCCTTTGGGTAAATATTCAGTGGTGGAATTATTAGGTCATATGGTAGTGTATTTATTTTTTGAGGAAGCTCCATCCTGTTTTCTACAGTGGCTGTACCAGCTTGCATTCCCACCAACAGTGCATGAGGATTTCTTTTTCTCTACATCATCCCCAACACTTATTATTTCTTATGTTTTTGGTTTTAGCTAATCTGACAGGTGTGAGGTGGTATCTCATTGTGGTTGTGATTTGCATTTTCCCGATGATGAGTGATTTTGAGCATCTTTTCATGTGTCAATTGGCCGTCTGTATGTCTTCTTTGAAAAAATGCCTATTCATGTCCTCTGTCCATTTTTTAATTGGATTATTTAGGTTTTTTGATGTATAAATTCTTTATATATTTTGGATATTAACCACTTGTCAGATGTGTCATTTACAAATATCTTCTCCGATTCAGTAGGTTGTCTTTTTGTTTTCTTGATGTGTGGAAAAGCTTTTTATTTTGGTATAGTATCAATAGTTTAATATTGCTTTTGTTTCCTTTGCCAGAGGAGACATATCTAGAAAACTATTTCTAAGGCTGATGTCAAAGAAATTACTGCTTGTGTTTTCTTTTAGGAATTTTATGGGTTCAAGTATCACATGTAGGTCTTCAATGTATTTTGGGTTTATTTTTGTGTATGGTGTAAGAAAGTAGTCTAGTTTCATTCTTTGCATGTGGCTGTCCAGTTTTCCCAATATCATTTGTTGAAGAGACCGTCTTTTTTCCTTTGGATATTCTTGCCTCCTTTGTCATAGATCAATTGACCATAAAAGTGTGGGTTTGTTTCTGGGCTCTCTGTTCTACTCTGTTGATGTATGTATCTATTTTTTTTTTTTTAAGATTTTATTTTTTTATTTGAGAGAGAATGAGATAGAGAGCATGAGAGGGGGGAGGGTCAGAGGGAGAAGCAGACTCCGTGCCGAGCAGGGAGCCCGATGTGGGACTCGATCCTGGGACTCCAGGATCATGACCTGAGCCAAAGGCAGACGCTTAACGACTGAGCCACCCAGGGGCCCCACTCCTATAGTACCTTACAGCAGTGCAGTAAAGTGCCTTTTGGCAAAACTGCTTTTTTTTTTTTTTTAAGATTTTATTTATTTATTTGAGACAGAATGAGAGAGAGAGAGAGAGCACATGAAAGGGGGGAGGGTCAGAGGGAGAAGCAGACTCCCCGCTGAGCGGGGAACCCGATGTGGGACTCGATCCCGGGACTCCAGGATCATGACCTGAGCCGAAGGCAGTCGCTTAACCAACTGAGCCACCCAGGCGCCCGATCTATGTATCTATTTTTGTGCCAGTACAACACTGCTTATAGTAGCACAGCTTTGTAGTATATCTTGAAATTTAAGATTGTGATACCTCAGTTTTATTTTTCTTTTTCAAGATTGCTTTGGGTATTTGGGGTCTTTTATGGTTTCATACAGATTTTAGGATTGTTTGTTATAGTTCTGTGAAAAATACTTTTGGTGACTGCATTAAATTTGTAAATCTGGGTAGTATGGATGTTTTAACAATATTGGTTCTCCCAATCCATGAATATGGGATATCTTTCCATTTGTTTGTGTCATCTTCAATTTCTTCCATCAATATTTTATAGTTTTCAGAGTACAGGTTTTTTTGCCTCCTTGGTTAAGTTTATTCCTAGGTATCTTATTCTTTTTGGTGCAATTGTAAATGGGATTGTTTTCTTAATTTCTCTTTAAGCTATTTGATTATTAGTGTATAAAAATGCAACAGATATCTGTATATTAATTTTGTATCCTACAACTAAACTGAATTCATTCATCAATTTTAGAAGTTTTTTGGTAGAGTCTTTAGGGTTTTCTATATATAGTATGATGTCATCTGCAAATAGTGACAGTTTTTCTTCTTCTTTACCAATTTGGATGCCTTTTATTTCTATTTCTTGTCTGATTGCTGTGGCCAGGACTTCCAGTACTATGTTGAATAAAAGTGATAAGAGTGGACATTTTTGTCTTGTTCCTGATCTTAGAGGAAAAGCTTTCAGTTTTCCACCATTATGATGTTAGCTGTGCTTTATTTTATATATGGCCTTTGTTATGTTGAGGTATGTTTTCTCTAAACCTACTTTGTTGTGTTTTTATCATGAATGGATTTTGTACTTTGTCAAATGCTTTTTCTGCATCCATTGAGATGATCATATGATTTCTATCCTTTCTTTTGTTAATGTCATGTTTATCGATTTGCAAATATTGAACCACTCTTGCATCCCTAAAATAAATTTTGCTTGATTGTGGTGAATGATTTTTTAAATGTGTTGTTGGACTTGGTTTGCTAATATTTGTTGAAGACTTTGCATCTATGTTCATCAGAGATATTGGCTTGTGGTTCTCTTTTTTTTTTTTTTTAAAGATTTTATTTATTTATTAATGAGAGACAGAGAGAGAGAGAGAGAGAGGCAGAGGGAGAGGGAGAAGCAGGCTTCCCTTGGAGCAGGGAGCCCAATGCGGGACTCGATCCCAGGACCCTGGGATCATGACCCGAGCCGAAGGCAGACGCTTAAACATCTGAGCCACCCAGGCACCCTGTGGTTCTCTTTTTTTGCAGTATCTTTATCTGGTTTTGGTATTAGGGTAATACTGGCCTCATAGAATGCATTTGGAATCTTTCCTTCAGCAGAGGGGGAATCTAGACCCACATATTTATGCTGCAAAGCCTGGATTGCTAATGGATAAATTCTCTTACCTCCCTAAGAGCTGTAATAGAAGTCTAAATAAAATACCATGAGAAACAGAATAGGGAGTGATGATTTCTGGGAAAACTTCTCAAAGGATGGGAACTTCATTTGGACCTAGAAAGATGAGTAGTCTGGTGTGCACAACAATCTCCTTTCAAGTCCCAGCAGTGCTTAAAGACCTTTTCTCTCTCTTTTACCAAAACTACAGCCTATATTTAAGAGTAAAAAGCTCTTTTACCTTTTTTAAGTTCCAAGCAGGGAACCTATTTTCATGTCCATCCTGGAGATTTGAAGGCAGAAGTCCAAAGTGTGGTCTTGAATGTGAGGTTGGGATTACTTGTAATGTAATCGAATAAACCTTTGCAAAGTAATCAGCTGCATATTAAATGATTTCCTTAATCATGATTGTCTTCCATGGTCATTAGGCACATGTGATAAAGAGGTTTTACAAATGATCGTGATTGGTCCTACTTTTACTTGGCCATACCACATTTTAAGAGCATTTTCTTTGTGTTGTCTTATTGGTTGCCTCTGCACTTTAAAACAGTGATTGTGCCTAGGAGCATTAGCATTTAATTCCACCTGCCATGAGGTTGAGCAGTAGTGCTGAGCTCAAGCCTATGCAGCGTGAAGGTGGGGCCTGGGGAAAATCATACAGTCTGTTCTTTGTGAGTCTTTGGAGGGAGGCTGGAATTGAGGGAAGCTCCTGTGGTAAAGAATCATCAGACCTCTTGATGGTTTGA
Organism: Mirounga angustirostris; assembly: GCF_029215605.1. Lineage (NCBI taxonomy): Eukaryota > Metazoa > Chordata > Mammalia > Carnivora > Phocidae > Mirounga > Mirounga angustirostris. The sequence continues at coordinate 123,170,242 of NW_026991714.1, forward strand.
TGGAAGTACAGAAGAGCAGAGGCACTAGCTCTATCTTGGTGAATGAGTATGTGTGTGTTCTAAGGCAGTATTTCTCATACTCTAACGTAATGTGCTACATTGGGGATCTTGTTAAAATGCACATTCTGATCCAGTAGCCCTGGGGTGGGGCTTGAGATCCTTCATTTCTAACAAGCTCCCAGGTGATGGTAATGGTGTCCTCCATAGACCACACTTCAGCTAGCTGTATCATAAGATCACTGCATGCCTTAGTCTCAGGGCTTATTTTGGTACCAATGACAAACCCCTTCCTCCCCCAGTGCCACCTCACCCCCACCAAGCTGCCACTTTGTGTCCCTGCTATATGTCATTGCAGGATCATGGGAAATCGAATTCACTCATTCATTCATTCATTCATTCATTCAGTATATGTCCTATAACAGGAAGTTGAGGCCTCCAATTTGCCATAAAAGAAAGAAGTCTGAATCTTTATTGCACACAAACTATTATTATACAAAAAGGCCCTGTGTTGGAGTTCCTAAACATCTCCCACCTTTTCGCCATAGATCCAAGTTTCCCTAAGCTGCTTTCATTCCTTGCCTTCAACCTGAGAAGTATTGGAGCAGAACATTTGGCTGTCTTTAGAACCCTTTGCTGGGTGTTTGGAGTGCCAGGGACCTGGGGGTAGGACTCAGGGCTCTGAGACTGGGAACAGCGTGCCTGGGCAAGGTCTCCACTCTATAGAAGTGAGGTAGGAATGATTCCAGGTGCAAAGGGAGGAAGTGGGTGCAGAGAGGACTAATGGAATTCCTTTAGTTTGAAAAATTTAGGGAATATGAGGAAAAAGGAATCTGGTGGAGAAAAGAAGGCAGAGAGTTTGTGTAACATGCTTCCATGTTGCCAAGTTACTTTCCCTAAGGGTAGACCCTTCCTGCTCCTGCAAGCAGTTCCTGTTAAGCATTCCTGACAGCTTCCATGTTTTTTTTTTTTTTAAATAATCTTATCTACTTTTATGTTGTTTTAATTTGTATTTCTTTAATTACCAGTAAATTCAACATTTTTTACATAATATATGCTTCTTCTTTTGTATACTATTTCTATCCTTTGACCATTTATTACTTATTTGGATTTTATGTTTTCAAATTAATTTATGTGAGTTCTTCATCAAATAAATATACTCAAGTTTTTCTGCCATATCCACAGCAGTTTTTCTGAATCTTCCCTTAGTGTCTTTTATACAAATACTTATAGCGATAAATAGATCCAATATACTTTTATCTGTGGTGCTGTGGTTTGGTTTTCAAAGTAGTTTAATATTGTGGTTTTATTGTCTCTTTAATGCAGGATAATATATACTTTTTAAGTTCCAAGTGATTTTTTTTTTGTTTAAACCATTAATTTTAATTGATCTTTCATTTTATTTCACAATGGTTAGAGAATATGGCTTTATAATCTCTGAGATTTCTTGTGCTTAAGCATGTAGTGAAGTTTTATAAATCTATGAATACTTATAAAGAAGATATATTCTGTTTTTAAGATATAAAAATGAGTATTTACAAGTCTATCCAGCCGTTTCAATCATACGACAATCTCTCCCCAACTATAATTTTCTGCTATGTGAAATTATAGTCTATATCCATTATTTTCAGTTCAAGGGGGAAAAATGTGATGTGAGTCATTTTTATTGTAGCTTATTAGAAAAGTGGGGGCTGGATGGAAAGTTGGGAATACGGAAGGAAGGTAAAGTAGATGCAGAGAAGGAGTAATGCAGTGTTGGGAAAGAGAAAGAAGGTGAGAGGAAGTTCTCAGATGGCTTCTGAGGCAGCTGAGCCTTGTGTGGAAACCTAACTTTAGGAAGTACAGAATGGGTGTGAGAATTACCAAGCCTTTCCCTTCCAACTAACCATGGCAGGCCCCAGGAGGCCGGAACCAGGCCCTGGGTCTGGTTGCCAGGATTTAAGAGGTGGGGTCAGAATCGCTGAACCATAAATTGAAACAGTATTGCTTAAGTGGATAAAGACTCAGACACATACACAATAAGACATCTGAAGCAATGTGACATCAGCAAAATAATTTTTTAAGGCTTTATGCTGAAAAGGTAGGGTAGGGAGTACCTGAACCACCCTGGTTCCCAGTGAACAGGGTTAGTTAACAGAAATTAATAGTGCAGTACTCACATTTTCTAATTTAAGCTATGTAAAAACGTTGTTGATACCATCTTTTGCTTAATGTCTTCTTTTTATTGCTTTATTTTGGTGAACTTAGAAAGATTTCTTTCATAGAAATAGAGCTTTTTCATAGATTTACTTTCTTTTTCTTCTTTTTCGGTCAATATAGTAACTAAGGTAGGCTGCAAAGATTACAGCTCCTAATCCCTAGAATTCATGTATGTTATCTTATATTGACAAAAAGTCTTTGCAGATGTGATTACATTAAGGATCTTGAACTGGGGTGGGGGGGGGGCGCGCCGGGGTGGCTCAGTCTGTTAAGCATCTGTCTTCGGCTCAGGTCATGATCCCAGGGTTCTGGGATCGAATCCTGCATCGGGTTTCCTGCTCAGCGGGAAGTCTGCTTCTCCCTCTGCCCCTCCACCTGCTTGTACTCTCTCTCTCTCACAAAAATAAATAAATAAAATATTTTTTTAAAAAAGGATCTTGGGGTGCCTGGGTGGCTCAGTTGTTAAGCGTCTGCCTTCGGCTCAGGTCATGATCCCAGGGTCCTGGGATCGAGCCCTACATCGGGCTCCCTGCTCAGGGGGGAGCCTGCTTCTCCCTCTCCCTCTGCCTCTGCCTGCCGCTCTGCCTACTTGTGCTCTCTCTCTCTGTATCAAATAAATAAATAAAATCTTTAAAAAAAAAAAAGGATCTTGAACTGGGGAGATTATCCTGGATTATCCAGATGGGCCCTAAATGCAATCACAAATGTCCTTGTAAGAGGGAGGGAGTGGGAGATTTGACATAGAAGGCAATGTAACCACTGAAGCAAGATGCTACTCTGCTGGCTTTGAATATGGGGGAGGGGGCCACAAGCCAAGGAATGCATGGAATGTAGTTTGGAAAAAGATGGAAAAGAAAGAGTGGCCCTGCCAACACCTTGATTTCAGCCCAGTGAAACAGAGTTCAGACTTTGGACCTGTAGAACTGTAATAAGAGAGTAAATGTGTATTTTGCTTTAAGCCACCAAGTTTGTGGTAACTTGTTATGGCAGCCAAAGGAAACTAATGCATTAATTTTTTAATAAATGGAAGTGGTGGTGGCTTTAGTTAGTTTATCTACAGGTTTAGTGTGTATTGGGCCACCTCCTGCTCTTACAGATGTTAACTCAGTTCTCAAATAAGTGTTTGAAATTGGTACTGTTTACTGTCCCTATCTTACAAATAAGAAACTCAAGAATGAGTAGTTAAGTCACTTACCTAAAGTCTCTCCATTAGTAAGTGTTGAAGTTGAGATTTGAGCCCATAGTTGTTGATCTTATTATTATTTTGAGATATAATTCACATACTACATAATTCACCCATTTAAAATCTACTTTTCAGTGCTTTTTTTAGTATATTCACAGAATGGTGCAGTCATCACCTCAATCAATTTTAGAACATTTTATCACCCCAAAAAGAAACCCTATATCCATTAGCAGTCACGTCTATTTCCTCTCTATGCACCCTTTCTTCTTCACAGCCCTTGGCAAACACCAATCTACTTTCTGCTATAGTTTTGCCTATTCTCAACATTTCATATCACATATTCCACGGTGTGGATAAACTACATTTTATCCATTCATCAGTTGATAGATATTTGGGGTGTTTCTACTTTTTGACATTATGAATAATGCTGCTCTGAGCATTCATGTACAAGTTTTGTGTGGGCCTATATTCTTAATTTCTCTTGGATGTATACCTAGAAATGGAATTGCTGGGTCATATGTCTATGCTTAACCATTTGAGGAACTGCCAGACTGCTTCTCAAAGTAGCTGCATCATTTTACATTTCCACCAGCAGTGTATAACCATCCTTACCTAAACCTTTTATAATTGATCTTTGATTATAGTTATCCCATTGAGTGTGAAGTGGTATCTCGTGGCTTAGATTTGCATTTCCTTGATGGCTATTGATTTGAACATCTATTCGTGTGTTTAATAGCTATTTGTGTATCTTCTTTGGGGAAGAAAACTTTGCCTAATTCAAAGTCATGAAGACTTGCACTTACGTTTTTTTCAAACAGTTTTGTAGTTTTAGCCCTCACATTTAGGTCTTTGATCCATTTTGAGTAATTTTTGTATGTGCTACGAGGTAGGGGCCTAACTTCATGTGAATATCCAGTTGTCCCAGCACCATTTGTTGGAAAGACTTCTTTTCCCCAGTGAATTTTCTTGGCATCCTTGTTGAAAACCAATTGACTATAAATGTGAGGACTCTCAGCTTTATTCTGTCTATCTCTGTGTCAGTTCCACACTGTCTTGATTACTATAACTTCAAAGTAAGTTTTGAAATCAGAAAGTGTGAGTCTTTCAGTTCTGTTTCTTTTTCAAGATTGTTTTTACTATTTTGGGTCCCTTGAATTTCCTTATGAATTTTAGGATCAGCTCATCAATTTCTGCAAAGAACTCAGCTGGAATTTTCATTTTGTTTTCCATGTATCCTCTTTTAAAATCCAAGTTGAGTTTGTTTTCATGTAGGAATTTAAATATATTAGTTCACATTTATTTTACTTGCCATTCTTGTTTTATTCTCCCTGGTGTTTAATGTTTTCTCATATTATGCTTTTTGCTATACAGACTCTGCACTTCCGCTTTGTTTTTATCTATATTTCTACAAAGCTGTGGATAACAGGCATCTTATTTTTATTTTTATCTGTGGCTATCTTAAAAGAAAAATATTCCTGAGCTTAAGTTTATCTTCATATCAAAGTAAAAACAAGAGTAATTTTGACTGTGTCATGAAAGATAAGAATTTAAGAGCTTTTGCTTCCCTGGGTCCTCCTTTCTTATTTTAATTATTTAATCTGATAATATTATTAATTCCAGTATTGAAAACTCTATTAGTCATTTATTTCATACATTTTTCCTTTTTATTTAGATATTAATAATTATACTCATCCCTCCATGAATTTAACTGGTTTCAATATAGTTTTTTTCTCACTATGCCTTTAAATCCCATCCTTGAGTTCTTAATTTTGCTTTCCTTCACAATCTAGTATGCATACCAAAGTAATTTTTTAGAAAGGGCAACTGTGTGGTAGGAGAGTGACAACTTGTCTAAATATAGAAATCTTATCCGCCTCAAGTAATTGGAGATATTCTTCCATTGTCTTGAGATGTTCTGATGCTGAAAAGAAGTTTGAGGACAGCTGTTTTTCAGCCCAAACTTTTTTCTGTTCTCTATTCCTGACATTTATACTTCTTACAATAAGACAACTGAGTATAGACTTCCTTTCATAGATTTTTGCCTAGCGTATAGTAAACTCTCTTGATTTCCAAATTCAAGACCTCTTTAGGAGCAAGAAAGATTTCTCTTGTCATAACTCTGATCAGTGTTCCTGCTTTGTTTATCTTTTCCTTCAGGGACGTATTATTTGGATCTCTAATCTCTGAACACCATCTACCTTTTCCTCCTCCCCCCTTCATTTGTTTTTCTTTGTATTCTGAGAATATTTTCCTAAGACTGTGTTCTACATCACTGATTCAATTTTCCTTCATTATCTCCAACATAAACTTTCATTCAGCTGCAATATTTTTGGTTACCATGAAATCTTTTATCTTAGTCTGTTCTCTTCTCATAGCAACATCCTCTTGTATCCAACTAAAAAAATAAACAAAGAGAATTTCTTTCTCTTTCCTGCATCATATCAATTTTAGAGACAAGCTTTTCCTTCATTAGTCTTTCTATTTTACTGCAAAATTTATTTAACCTAAGGCCTTACCCTTAAAAAAAAAAAGAGATTCCTTTTGTATGTGTGTACAAATGAATATGTGTATTTTTCACTTTACTCTAAAAAGAATTTAAAGAAGTGTTAGGGGAAATTCATCCTAGTCCAATGTTAGAGATGATTGGAATGCATGGTCTACCCTTGGCTCTCCCTCAGATTCCCTTTGGATCCTGGAAGAATGCAGTCACCAAGTGTTAGATCCCCTTCTATGTGTGGGATGACATTTTAATCCTCTAGCCAAAATAACCTCACTCAGATCCAGGGAAGAAGGTGAAAGTCCTGTTGCCATATAGTCATGTTTGAGACGATAGTCTACAGTTGTCAGAATTCTCCCAATATTGTTGTCCAGAGGCATAAAGACATCCAGGAAGGACCCGTCTCAAGACCCATTTTCTTGCTTTTGTCCCTTCCCCACTGAAAGCAAATTTATGTTGAGCTGGAGAGTGAGCTGAATAATGCATTTTTATGGAGATCAATTCTAAGGTCTCTTTATACTCATGATAGACACATGGCTGCCAACTCACAGATGCAAAAGCAAACTCAAACAAACAGAACAAAGCAAGACAAAACAACACACCTGGGGCTTCCCAAAGAATTCCCTCCCCCCGCCCCACCTCTCCCATCACACTCTGCTGTTCTTCTCCCATAATGCTCATTTTTTGTTTCCAAGTTAATGGGTGTTGGGAGGGCCAACTAAGGCCTCTGCTTACTTGCCCCTGGTTATGCTGCCATGTCTCAGAAGAGATGATCCTGGCCATTAGTGTCATGTCTTTTTTTAAGATTTTATTTATTTATTTGAGAGAGAGAGAGAGCACAGGCAGGGGGGGAGTGGAAGAGGGAGAAGCAGGCTTCCCGCTGAGCAGGGAGCACAATGCAGGGCTGGATCCCAGGAACCTGGGATCATGACCTGAGCTGAAGGCAGATGCTTTAACCAACTGAGCCACCCAGGCATCCCCATTAGTGTCTTGTCTTAATTCTAATGCATTGGCATTTCATTTGGGGGAAAAGACCCATTTCTTTAGGGAATAGAGATTTTCACAAGAATGTGGTGAAATGTATTTTCACTTATACTACCATCATGCTCAGTGGCCATAAGACGTGGCTTTGTGAGATCACCCTGACAGCAGTCTAGGGAATGAACCAAGAAGCTGGTGAGCAATGGGGGGAGACTAGTACTGGTTTTCTGCAGTAGTTTAGTAGGTGAGAGATGATGGGGATTTGCACTAAGGCATTGATGGTGCAAGGTGTGGGGGCAGGGGAAGGATAGGAGGAGCTGGATTTAGACAATATTTCTGAGGTAGAGTCTGAAGTAGAGGGCTAGGTGGTTTGTTGGGAGAAAAGGAGAGGGAGATATCAAGACTTATCCTAAAGTTTAGATTTGAATAATTGGGTTAATAAATGTTTATAAAGTAAGGCTGGGAAGGGGGTGGGAAGGAGAGTAGATTTGGCAGGGGAAGAGAGAGATAACAAGTTCATCCTGGCACGTGCTAAACATGAGATGTTAATGACATCAAGGCAGACATATTCTGTTGGTTGCTAGAAATTTGGATCTAGAGCTTGGAGAGGTCTGGCTGAAATCCAGAGATAATGAGAGTTGGAGTTGGAGCATGGAATCAGTGGCTGAAAGTATGGGCATGAATAAATCTCCTGGGAAAATGTCGAGAATGAAAACAGAAGAGGATTAAGAATGGGACCTAAGAAACACCAATATTAACAAAGGGATGGGAAGAGAAAGGATTTAAGAAAAGAGATTCAGAATTTCTTCTGGTATTTGTGCTTACACTGCTAATTTAGATGTTTTCTGTTATTTGTTTTGGTAGCTGAGTACTTTGCTTTCTTACATTCCTGCAGAGGTGCCTTCTCCACACCATCCCTGTATATGATACCACAAGTTTTGGTTAAATTAATATCCAATGTTTCCTTTAGCATGACTAGGTAAGTATTGTTTGTGCCTTAGATTTTCTTTCCTATATGATTTTTTTTTGTTTTTACTGGCATTAATAAGGCCTCATTTCTTTATCTGCTTAGTTTTCTATGTTTCTATATTACTAGTTCTTTTTTGCAAACCTGTGATATAATTTCTTACATAGTCAATAATTTTTCTTTTTGTCTTTCTTTTCTTGTCTGTTCTTTTTTTAAAACCTCCTTTCTGGGGGCGCCTGGGTGGCTCAGTCGTTAAGCGTCTGCCTTCGGCTCAGGTCCTGATCCCAGGGTCCTGGGATCAAGCCCCGCATCGGGTTCCCTGCTCTGCGGGAAGCCTGCTTCTCCCTCTCCCACTCCCCCTGCTTGTGTTCCTGCTCTCGCTATCTCTCTCTCTGTCAAATAAATAAATAAAATCTTGAAAACAAAACAAAACAAAACAAAACAAAAACCTCCTTTCTGTACCTGCTGTCCAATCCCTGTCTAAGGCGGTTGCTCTCCTGGTCTGCTGCATACATGTCTTCCTGGGCTTCCCCTGACCTTTCTCCTGTGTTGATTCTCCATTTGTACTACATCTCTTCCTTTTCCTTGGTTCACTACCTCATTTGCGTGGAGCACATCCTTCGGTAACTTCCTGAGAAAAGGTACATTGGAGTAAAAATGTTGAGGCCTTTGTGTCTTTTGGATTTTTGAGATCTGATGCTATTCTATTCCCAGTTATTTTTATGTCACTTGTTACTCCCACCCCAGCCTCTGTTTTCTAGGAAGCATTTAGGATTTTTTCTTTATCCCTTAGGTACTAAACATTTATGGTGATGTACTTTGGTGTTTGTTTATTTTCATCTATTGTGTTGGGCACTCAGCCCCTCCCATCTGGCAACTCAGATCCTTCATTTCTGGGAAGTTTTCTCATATGGTTTCTTGGATAATTTCCTTTCCATGGTTTTCTCTGATCTTTCTTTCTGGAAGGTATATTAGTCAGATGTTGTCTCTCTTGTATTAATAATTTTAATTTCTTATGTTTTCTCCCCATACTCTTTGACAGTTGGCTCTATCTTCTAGGATATTTTCTCAACTTTATCTTTCAAATTTCAAAGAATTTGTTAATTTCTTTTTTTCAGTTATTATAAATGTTTAAACACAAAAACTTGTTTTTATTTTCTGATGCTTGATTTAAACAAAACTGTACACACTTTTGGTCTCATAGATGCCATATTTTCTCATCTCTATGAGGACAGTAATTGAAGATTTCTTCTGTTTCCTCTGGGTTTGTTTGTTTTCATTTCAGTCTTTCCTGTTGAAAGAAGACTTTTCCCACAAATTATTTTTATCTTTACACTATTTTGTCAGGTTGATATTATTATTATCTTCATTTTTTTTTTAAAGATTTTATTTATTTATTTGAGAGAGAGAATGAGATAGAGAGAGCATGAGAGGGAAGAGGGTCAGAGGGAGAAGCAGGCTCCCCGCTGAGCAGGGAGCCTGATGTGGGACTCGATCCCAGGACTCCAGGATCATGACCTGAGCCAAAGGCAGTCGCTTAACCAACTGAGCCACCCAGGCGCCCTATTATCTTCATTTTATGGTTAATGTGTCTTAGAAAGCATATCATTGTTTTATTTTTCTTACAATGGATGTCTGAAAAAGTTATCACAAATCAGCCAAATCCACAGTCCAGCTTCTTGATCAAGTTGCATTCTCTGTTGAATCCTAAAGTCTCTTCTTACCTTCCTATACACCTTCCCCAACCCCCAGAGACAATTGTCTTACATATTAGCCAGCTCCATTTGAAAGATTTGCTCTTTTTAAAGTTTAATGGAAATATTTCTTCTTCCCTGCATCTTCCTTCTGCTATTCGCTATTCTGTTCTTCCCTCTGAGCCATAGATATGGACAGTTCTGAATCCCTTTCCATAGGATAGTCCCTCAGATATTTGAAAGGTATTACCATGACTCCTCCATGTCTGCCATTCCCCAACTGAAGAGGCCTTGGCTTTCCTACTGTATTTCACTGTTTTGTCAAGCTCCCATTGGCTAACATTTTTAGAAAGCTTCGGATCAGCTCCTGGCTGTCAAGACCTCACTTTAAGTGTGTTGTCTGTACCTTAATACAGATGTGCACTGAAAGCCCGAGCCTTGAGTGGGGGTACTGTTACTTTATTAATGTGTCTTGAAGCTTAGGTTTAACCTACAAAATTTCCGTGCTCTAACATCTTTTCCTAGTAGGCAATAGTTTTGATAAGTTTCACACAAATTTTAATTTCTAGGACTCTGGGCTGCTTACTTCTACTTACTTGCTGCCTTTTTTTTTTTTTTTTAAAGAGAGAGAGAGCATGTGTGAGGGGTGCTGTGGGGGGCACAGAGGGAGAGGGAGAGAGAGAGAATCTCAAGCAGACTCCGTGCTGAGTGCAGAGCCTGATGTAGGGCTTGATCTCACAATCCTGAGATCATGATCTGAGCTGAAATCAAGAGTGGAACACTTAGCCGATTGAGACACCCAGGCATCCCTACTTACTTTTTGATTATGGTTACGGTTGTGTTGTTCTTCTTGGTTACTGCTTTTACTTCTTAGGATCTCCTTTACAAGGCCATTTGCTCTTGACCTTAGATATTAACTCCAAATTGAGGTGGTAAGGTGATATTGAAAAATGGAAAGATCTTTTTAATGTAAAGTACACAAATAAAAACTAACATAGGCATATTGGAAAAGGAAGATACAATGTAAACAGGGGTTTTCTAGGCACCATGTTAAACACTTTGTACACATTACCTCATTTGACCTTTATGACAAACTTCTGGTATGAGAAATACTGATTTTCCCATTTTAAAGCTGAGGAAGTGAGGCCAATGCCATATAACTAGGAGGACCAATGGTGTGATGCAGTCCTAGGAACGCCAGACTAAAGGCTGACAGTGCTGTTACCTAGAGAATTGAAGTGCACACATTATATTTTGTGCTAATTATAGCTAATATTATTGAATGGAATTATTTTATATAACCTACTGAGGTGTATTGCATCTTTCTCTTTAACAGAGCATACCAAGTATAAAATGTTTTATTTGAGGGGTACCAGGGTGGCTCAGTTAAGTGTCTACCTTCATCTCAGGTCATGATCCCAGGATCTTGGGATTGGGAGCCCATGTCAGGCTCCCTGCTCAGTGGGGAGTCTGCTTCTCCCTCTGCCCGCCCCCCACCCTGGCTCATGCTCTCTCTCTGTCTGAAATAAATAACATCTTTAAAAATAAATAAATAAATAAATAAATAAATAAATAAATAAATAAATAAATAAATAAAATAAAGTTTTATTTGATACATCAAGGTGATGACATTGACATTCTGAACATGAATTCTTTTTTTTTTTTTTTTTAAGATTTTATTTATTTATTTGACAGAGAGAGAGACAGTGAGAGACGGAACACAAGCAGGGGGAGTGGGAAAGGGAGAAGCAGGCTTCCCGCCGACCAGGGAGCCTGATGCGGGGCTCGATGCGGTGCTCGATGCGGGGCTCGATCCCAGGACCCTGGGATCATGACCTGAGCCAAAGGCAGACGCTTAATGACTGAGCCACCCAGGCTCCCCATCTGAACATTAATTCTTATGGTTCTTTAAGAGCAGGGATTAGGTATTATTCATATTTATATATCCAGTATCAAGCAAATTCCAGACAATTAATTGTTACTCAAATCAGTGCAAGTATCAATATATGAATGAGTACATAATGAATGAACGAAATTATAAAATAGCAGTGACTATTAAAGTTTTTAGGCCTATTAAACTTTTTAGACCTGTTTGCCCCTATACTAAATCTTCAACAGACTGCTTTGCTTTATGAGCTCATATGTTTGCTCTTTGTAATATTTTTCATTCCTCATAGTCAGTGTACTAAATGGAACATCCATAGATACGAGATGTGCCTGAAGCTCTTTGTAGATGGGGGAGAGTAAAAGGACATTGCCCTAGGTAGTCCAGATCATTGTGTCCAAGCGAGACAAATAAACTCATGTTTGATCCAGGCCATGGTTATATTCAAGGGCTTTGATCCAAGGTGTGGGGTCCAGCTGCAGGGGCATCTGAGAAGTACATTCTTGGTCTGTTGCCAGGTCGTTGGGCAGGAGGTCTGCCTGAGAGTCACTAGAAACTGAATTCAGATCCTACATGAGAGGAGTGGACTGAAACCAGTAAAGGAAGTCAGCTTCCTACCAGTTTGGTCAACATTTGTGGTCTGACTCTAGTCCTAGAGTGGAGATGAAACAAGGACCAGGACTTGGGTAGCTAGACAGACTCTTATATACTCTGGGATGGATTTAGCTAAGGAGGTTTTCCCAGATTCTCCCAACAGGTGGGTTAAATTCCTTCCAGGACACTTGACCCAAGGCATGGAAGCAATCATAGATTTTCAGATGCTCTCCCATTAGGGTGAAGAAGTTTCTAATATACTGCAGGAATTAGGTAGAGTTGATCCTCAGGAGATAAACCTATTATGTCTTCACCAGAGCAGGGCAAAGCTGGACAGGCACAGAGAGGGACAAATTGCTGATGGAGGTTCTGTGAATAGGAGTTTCTTTCTCTCCTTTCAACCTTCTGCCCTCCAATTTAATGTCTCTCTCAAAATACACTGCTCTGAACTGAAGATAATACTGCAGAGCGAGTGCCATGAAGGCATTGATTTGCAGTGGTCCATAAAGGACTTATATTGTGCTAGGCCCCATCCTAAGTGCTTGACTTTCACTATCTCATTTATCCCTACGATACTTTTTGTCCTCATCAAGCTATAGAGCATTTCTACCACCCCAAAAAAGTTCCCTCAGGATTCAATACTTATTTGTTTACTTTTTGTTGATTCATTGAGTGAAGAACTGGAAATCACCATGGGTGGTACATTCCCTTTCTGCATCACACTGGAAGTAAGATATTGACAAACTGGGTGAGTGGGTATGTCCAGAATGGGAAAGGATTCAGAGACCATGATGTATAAGGAAGCAGTGACATGAATGTGACTGGTACTAATATGGTAGTTCTAAGAAAAATTGGAAACTTGCTCCTGGTCAGTTAGGAAGATTAGCCAAAGTATTTTAAGAGACTATCCAATATTGGAGGAAAGGGTTATTAAAGGGCCATTTGGGAGAAGTCCTATGTCTTAGGACAGACAGTCATGAGCAGTGAGGATGTGAAGGAAGGAGTGAGAACTTTCCCTGTTGCCTTAGTGACTACATCCTGCATTAGTTCATCTCAGCTCTTCCTGTTTTCTCTTTTTTTTCCCCCCGACAGTCATTTCATTATTTTATCTATTTATGAATCGATGCTCTAAAGCTCTAAGTCTGTTTTTCTTGACTCCTGGTCTTCTGTATTACAAATTCTACTGGTTTCAGGATTCTTGGATGATAGTGCGGATGATGAGGTGGAGGCATAAAGAATATCTAGGATAAAAAGACACGAGACTGGAAGTAGAAAGCTTGGTTGAATTGGACACCCAGCCACAGACAGGTCGAGCAAGTTCCCTTGCTCTTTAGCCTCAGCTTTCATATACCTGTAAAATGGGATTGTGTGTGTGTGTGTGTGTGTGTGTGTGTTTGTGTATCCTCTGTGTCCTAGGGAGTTTCTCTGAGGATCAAAAAGAGAGGAGACATAAATCTGTTTGCAAAGTGTTGTTGAGACCATTGAAATGTAAAGTTTTCTATCGCTATTGCTATTGTGACACAACCATTTGCAGGATCTCCTTTAAATTAGAAGCCCCCTGAGCCACAATGACTTGTGTAGTGGGGTCATTACTATGTTGGAATCTTAAATGGAGACTTTATCCATCATTCTGAAAGGTCATCCACTCCAGAGTCACAGGAGAACAGAAAGCAAAGCTTGTTAATTCATTTCAAGTTCTGTCAGCTTCAAATGGAGGTCTCTGGGAGTCCTTGGCTGGCACATCAAGGGGGCATTTCGAAGGAAAGAGGCTAAATCCTGACAAGACCTCAGAACAAATAGGCACTCTGCTATTGCCTTTATAAAAAGGAAAACAAATTCTACTTGCTTGGGTGCATGTGAGCATATATGTACCAGCTTGTTCAAATCCTTTTCCCCACATGCCTTCCTTTGCCTGTTCCATTTTAAAGGTAGAATAATCTAACACCGCACATTTTATATAATCTTCTACTTTAGAACTTTCACAGCATTCCTGGACATTTTGCCTAAGTAACATTACACATTCTTTATTTCACAGGTATGCATAAAAAAAATATCCATATACATTCTTCATGGCATTTTGATGGTAGGAAAAATATCTGAGTTTATTTTTAGGGGAAATCACATGGCAGAAAGAATAACAAATATTTGTGGTTGCCTTGGGAACTCAGCTTCTAGATATTACTGACTATGGAAAGGAGGAACAGATTTGGAGCTGGGGCAACTGGTGACCTAGTAATAAAACAACTGGAGGCCCTGAAAGAGAGGTGAAAAGAAGTAGGTCTGTGTAAAAAACGGGTGCCTCATCAATTTTTTCTTTTTGTCTGTTTCTGATTACTAATATTCTGCCTCCTGAGGGAGGAATATGATGAGATGCTTAATATAACCAAATGATTTTTTTGTTCTTTTTGTGTGTGTGTGTGTATGTGTGTAAAGATCAGGGTAGCAATTTGACTTCTGCCAAATTGTCCTCATAAGACAGGGTTTCAAAGGGAAGACAACGAAGCCAGGAAATCCAGCTTTTTATATTCCTGGATCTTTCTTGGAACAGCCTCATATGTAATGTGTGACATTACAACGTCAGCAGCTCATGGGTGTAAGTTCCTCAGAATACACAGACTTTATGGGAGCACTAAAAATGTCCTATGTGGCTCCTTGCCAGCATTTCCAATACTGACAACTTACCAGCAGCTTGTTGCTCTGGCCACCCTCTAGACAAGGGGATTTCTGTGAGCTCTGATGTCTCTTGTAAACAGTGAGGCTAACTGAAGAGTATGAAGACCTGGAAACAGATTCTGGCTTCATTCCCTAGTCACTTCAAGGCCTTGGTGGACCCAGGACATGGAAGTTCTATACTTGTATGATCTTCTGAGTTGCACACTGCATATGACTTGCTGTTCCCCCAGAAAATATTTGATGTACACCCCAAACACTCAGGGCCTGTTGGAAAGCACCCTTAGGCCTAATACTCCTTCGCCTAGAGCTGGCAGACAATGAAGGAGGGGAAGAATTACTTGTTGGAGAAAGAAGTAATGCTGGATGTCATAGTGGGGGTAGGACTCAAGCATCAGAGCCTACAAAGCTCCAAGGCTCTCACCACTCCATTCCAACAGGCCAAGATAGTGATGGGGAATGTTACTGGGAGTTTAAGCCTATGGGGAGTGTATGTGTGAGGCAAAAGTGACAAGAACTGGGTTAAGTTATTTGAGGTGAGAGGGGTTGACAGGCCCATTTGGAGAAGTCAGAAAACAGGTAACAGTTTCTATTGCCGCCTATCAGCTGGCAGGGCCCCTTTGATGAGGGCATCGCATGACTAGCTTGCATGACTAGACAGCCACTGTGGAAGTCATCCCTCTGATCACTGTTCCATTGCCAGAACTCAGATCTTCTTTGATTCTGTACTCTGGTCTGTATCTCCTGCTGCAGTGGCTGGACAACTCCCTTCTGTTGTCACAAATTGCATTTAAGAGAGTCTCTTATTCCAGACTGACTCCACTGATCTCCCAAGAAAAAGATGTAGAGCAGAATGTTCAAGCATTTGGATGAACCAACCTTCCAAACCTAGTTCTGCTCTTACTAGCTGTATCACCTCAGGCAGGTAACTTAACTTCTCTGCGTCAGTGTTCCCACCAGTACAATGCAATTAATATTGTATTGATTTGTTAAGAGGATTAAGTGAGGCAATGCAAGCCCAACCCTGGCTTTGGCTCAAGCAGCAGTTGCTGGAACAATCTATTGTGGCCAAGATCATGAGGTCACAGGACTTGAAAGGCAGCCATAAAACCCAATCTAGAAACTTATGAGGCAGAAACCACCTGTGGTGACCTTCTTAGAAGATGGCTATGTAAACTGGCCACACTTGTCCGAAGGAAGCGGATAGGTGGGTAGGTGGGGGAGGATAGGGGAAGGCAGAAAAGGGAAGAGTTAAATGAGTGTCAGTTCCTCCTAATAACTAAGAGCATAGAGTTCCCAGCATCAGACATGCTTGTGTTCACATTTCAGCTCTTCACTTACTGTGTGACCATGAGCACATTACTAAATGTTCTGACCCCAAGGCTCCTCAAGTGCAAATTGGGCTAATGACATCTACAGTGCTGTGAGGATTTCATGGATAATGCATGCAGTGTTTAGCACAGTGCCTGGTACCCAGCAACCACATAACAAATGATGACTGTGAGGATGACAGTTTTTCTGGTCTAGAGTCTTGCGGTGCTGCTCTTTCCATCCAGGGAGGCAGGAAGGAGACAGCATGGGTACTTGGTAAAACTGGGTGCTGGTAAAGTAGGTATGGTATCTGAGGGTTTCATTTATGGGCCTCTCTTCTACCTCCTGAGTCTTATGTCCTTCCACACTACTGCCCAGTGCCTGGGTGTTGCCTAAGGCCCTTTGCTCCAAACCATCCCAAGGGATAGTATGCCCCCTGCTCCCTTCCTATACTGCCTCCAAACCCATATTCTTTCTTTGAAGCTTTGCTGCAGCCAGGTTTGGGGAACATTTCACTTTAAGATGTGAAGAACCATACAACTCCCTTCTACTTTTAAGGCCACCGGAAGTATTTCTTCTTTACTCCCCTGAATGGGAAATGAGTGAGAAGTAGTGGAGTAGAGAGGGTACTTTGAGCCCAAGGACTTCAATATTGCCCTGAAAGACAAGCCTGGAGGAAGGGCAGGATCAGCAGGGGAGGAAAACGGTATGGGTTTCCCCAGCCTCCCTATAGCATCCCCCTTCTTTGCCTGAGAAGGTGAACCCTGATTCTAGAACCTGAAGGTGATGTTGCTCCCCAAGGAATAGGGTGACTCAGGACTGAGAGCCACCAAGCTAGGTTCAGTCCTAGATTCTGGCTCCCAACACCCACTGTCAGCCCCCAAACCTGGCTCCTAGGGGCACCTGGGTGGCTCAGTCGTTAAGCGTCTGCCTTTGGCTCAGGTCATGATCCCAGGGTCCTGGGATCGAGCCCCGCATCGAGCCCCGCATCGAGCCCCGCATTGAGCCCCGCATCGGGCTCCCTGCTCTGCGGGAAGCCTGCTTCTCCCTCCCCCACTCCTCCTGCTTGTGTTCCCTCTCTCACTGTGTCTCTCTGTCAAATAAATAAATAAAAAATCTTTTAAAAAAACCCAAAAACAAAAAACCTGGCTCCTAAAACACCAAATCTAGTAGGGAAAGTATCAGCAAATACTGAAGTGACAGGAATCTTCTCGTCCTAGACTTTTCTATCATGAGAAAAAGAAGAACCTTGGAAATTTGGGAAATTTTAAAAATTTCCAACACCATTTACAGCTGTAAAAAAAAAAAAAAAGCCTCTGGGAGCACCTGGGTGGCTCAGTTTGTTAAGCATCTGCTTTCTGCTCAGGTCATGATCCTGGGGTCCTGGGATTGAGCCCCATGACAAAAACTGGGCTCCCTGCTCAGCGGGGAGTCTGCTTCTCCCTCACCCTCTGCCCCTCCTCCTATCCTCCTCCTCGTGCGTGCTTTCTCTCTCTCTCTCTCTCCTTCTCTCTCAAATAAA
The DNA here is from genome assembly GCF_029215605.1 of Mirounga angustirostris. NCBI lineage: Eukaryota > Metazoa > Chordata > Mammalia > Carnivora > Phocidae > Mirounga > Mirounga angustirostris. The sequence continues at coordinate 123,187,742 of NW_026991714.1, forward strand.
TAAATAAAATCTTAAAAAAAAAAAAAGAAAAAAAGCCTCTGGTTACTTGGGTATTACACATTTGTATATTTGATTTTATACATTGATTAAAAATGAAGTTTTGGCCTTGCAAACTATAATTATCATTATCATAATGATCATAATCATTGGATTTACAGTTCATATAGCAGTTTCTGCTTTTAGCAGTCCCATCAAATAGGTATTACCGTTAATCCTTCTTTTATAGTTGAAGAAACAAAGGCTGAGAATGTGACTTACTCAAGATCCCAGATCTAGTAACTTCTAGGTGTTGTTTTGCTGTTGCTTTTCCATTTAGGTAATGAGCTACCATCATTAGAATGATGCAATGATGCATGGAAAGGTCTGGGCTATGGATTTTGCCTCTCCTAATGTGAAGCATAAACTGCATTAATTTTCAGGAAAAGAGCTGAGAGAGAAAAAAGGAGAATAAATCTATGATTCATTGATACAACTTTTAAGGAAATTTGATCCAGAATTCCAGGCTTTATTTTGGTAATTTTTTTTTCCAAATCAAAGTTTAACCTATTGAAATTATTGCTTCTTCCACTGTACATAAACACAAGGATGGGTCTCCTAATTGATTGGAGGCAATGAATTCTATTTCTTATTCAAAGTTAAACATTTTAGGAGAGGGAGGGAATGTTAAGATAGTTTGTATGAATATACAGAAGCATGAGATTGGCAGCTCGATGCAGGGCTTTGGGTGAGGCTACAAAGGAGGGAGAGTTAAAAGGACACTGTTGTATGAGTATAAGATAAACAACCACAGGCAAGTGGAGGTTTTGGATGAAGTGTTTCTAATACAAATTACAAATCAAGGACAGAAGCAAAATAAACGATGAATGGAGTTTTTCACCTAAAGGAGGACTTTGCAAATTGGATATGCTAGTTAACATTTGAAAGATACTATACCACCTGGTCTTGGGGAAGTTGCTTAACCTATCTTATCTGTATTTTCCTTATCTGTAAAACAGGAACTAAAACAGTACTTAACTTATAGTTCCTTTGAGAGTATTAAATGAGAGAAGACATGAACAGACATTTCTCCAAAGAAGACATCCAAATGGCCAACAGACAGATGAAAAAATGCTCAACATCACTCAGCATCAGGGAAATACAAATCAAAACCACAATGAGATACCACCTCACACCAGTCAGAATGGCTAAAATTAGCAAGTCAGCAAACAGCAGATGTTGGCAAGGATGCAGAGAAAGGGGAACCCTCCTACGCTGTTGGTGGGAATGCAAGCTGGTACAGCCAGTCTGGAAAACAGTATGGAGGTTCCTCAAAAAGTTGAAAATAGAGCTACCCTATGACTCAGCAATTGCACTACTAGGTATTTACCCAAAAGATACAAACATATTGATCCAAAGGGGCACGTGCACACCAGTGTTTACAGCAGCAATGTCCATCATAGCCAAACTATGGAAAGAGCCCAGATGTCCATCAACAAATGAATGGATAAAGAAGATGTGGTATATATACAATGGAATATTACCAGCCATCAAAAAAAAAAAAAGAAATCTTACCATTTGCAACGATGTGGATGGAACTAGAGGGTATTATGCTAAGTGAAATAAGTCAATCGGAGAAAGAAAATTATCATATGATTTCACTCATTTGTGGAATTAAAGAAACAAAACAGAGGATCATAGGGGAAGGGAGGGAAAAATAAAATAAGATGAAATCAGAGAGGGAGACAAACCATAAGAGACTCTTAACTATAGGAAACAGAAGTTTGCTGGAGTGGGGGGTGCGATGGGGTAACTGGGTCATGGGCATTAAGGAGGGCACGTGATGTAATGAGGACTGGGTGTTATATACAACTGATGAATCACTGAACTCTACCTCTAAAACTAATAATTTACTATACATTACTTAATTGAATTTAAATAAAATAAAACTTTAAAAAAGAGTATTCAATGAGAAAAAAAAAAATTACATGATGTGCCTAGTACAGTGCCTGGCATGAAGAAGGTCACAATAGATGTTGGCAACATTTTCCTCCATTACCCCCACCCAACCCTTTCAATTATGAAATTCTGAAACATTTACTAGAAATCTAATTTTCCAAAAATAGAACATGTGGAAAATTCTTGATATTCCTTGCAGATACTTTTTGCAACTTAGAGGAAGATTTTAGTGCCCTTCTTCCTTCATTTAACTCTGGTTCAAAAGAAAGATATGGTTTAGAAGTAGGAGAAATGACTAGTTCATTTAGGCATTAATAATCCTGAAGGAGGAAACATAAGGCAACCAGACACAATAAAGAAAAAATCAGAAAGATGATAGGTGAGATCTCATGGTCAGATTTACCAAAGAATATGGCTCAAAAAGGATAAGAGTCTAAAAGTGAAATAACCAACTATGTGAGAAATCTGATTATGTGGCCCTAAGTAATCTTAATGGGTAAGAAAAGCGAAAGGCATTTAAAATATTTATTTGACCTGAGGGACCTTTGAGAAGGAGCTTAGAAATTATGGGTGAGTTTAATTCTATTTTATATATTTCTCTATTTTCTAAAAATGTCTATGATGACTATGGCTTTTATAAAATAAAGTTTCCCCTCAAGGATTTGTACAATAGAGAAAAAAGATGGCAGGTAGTTGAGAAGGCTGTTTAGGAGCTAGGAGATTCTTTTAAAGGTAGCATCCCTTGGGCTAAGTATCACTTGGAGATGAGGTGTGCAGGAAGAAATGCTAAAGATAACAACAAAAAAAATATTTTGATTACGGTTCAGTGCAAGACATGAACAGGAAGAGGGATTCACAATGATAATGGATTATGCAAAGGAATTGGAACCTCTGAACTTCTATTTTGCTTCAATCTAGAAAAAGCAGCTCAATCAATTCAAAGTAAAATATGCATCATTAAGAAGCCATTGAAACAGATAGGAAGTTATTAAGAGAGTCCATGACTTTTCTAAATGAGTTTAAGGAACTTTACAGATGCAGGGGTGCTTGGGTGGCTCAGTCTTTAAGCGTCTGCCTTCGGCTCAGGTCATGACCCCGGGGTCCTGGGATCGAGCCCCGAGCCCCGCATCGGGCTCCCTGCTCTGCGGGAAGCCTGCTTCTCCGTCTCCCTCTGCCCCTGCCCCCCACTCGTGCTCATTCGCGCTCTAATAAATAAAATCTTTAAAAATAAATAAACAAATCGGGGCGCCTGGGTGGCTCAGTCGTTAAGTGTCTGCCTTCGGCTCAGGTCATGATCCCAGGGTCCTGGGGTCGAGACCCACATAGGGCTCCCTGCTTGGGGGGAAGCCTGCTTCTCCCTCTGCCGCTCCCCCTGCTTGTGTTCCCTCTCTCGCTGTGTCTCTGTCAAATAAATAAATAAAATCTTTAAAAAAAATTAAAATAAAGAACTTTACAGACATGATGGTCTTTAAGTTCTAAGAGTTAGTAATCTAAGTCACAAAATATGGGAGAGGATGGATTCAGAAAACTTCACATGAGGTTGATTCTTGGCAAAATCTTTAAAATAAATATGGAAGATTTGTTAGCACCTAGAAAAGAAAGCCCCAATCACTTGAAACTGGCATGGATTTATTAAGTCAAGTTATATCAAATTACCCCAATTTGGAAAATGTGTAGGAGGGTGTTAGAGTTAGTAACTTTTGACAGTCTCTCAAATTCATAGAAATAGTGTATTTTATTTCAGCAAAAGGTTCATCATGCTTTTTATAGAAATTTTGAAACAAACCCAAAAAGAATAATATGATATACCTCTATATACCCATTACCCATCTTTAACAACTACTAGTATTCTGAGATTTTTGTTTTCCCTATTACTCTCCCCTCTACCAGGTCTTTTTATTGTTGGTATTGGAATACTTTAAAGCAAATCCCAGTTATTATATCATTTGTAAGTACTTCACTATGAGAAAAATGTATAACATACAACAGGATGAGAAAGATGTATAACAAAATCTTTCATGGTATGTTTAAAGATGAGTTGGATCAACATGGACTGGATAAGAATGAACTTAGAGGATTGGCATTAATGTGAATCACGGCTAAATCATGTCAACAAATGGTTTGAGATCACCTTGAGGCAAGGTTAGGGGAATATACCACAAAGTTCTGTCCTTGTGTTCCGGAACCTGGACTGGATTGCCTGATGGAAGAACCAAGTGGCACCTGGACATCTTGGAGGACAGGTTTATTTAACGCCGGTGGGCTCAGAGGAGAGTGGTCTCCAAAGGCCGAGCACAAAGGGGGCAATTTATACACTTCTACTTCCGCATACTTGGCACTTTTGGCACGTGCATGAAGCGGGGCAGGGAGAAGAACCTGGAAGAGCCCTGGGGCAATGACTGGGACTCTTGCTGGCTCAGTGGGCCATCTTAGGACACAGATTTTTCTTATCAGTTGTCACAGTCTTATTTGGCACATTTTATCAATGATTTGGATGAAACCATTGGAAGCATGGTTAGCAAATTGGCCAAAAATACATAGCTTTTAGTGAGAGTGCAGTATATTACATGAAAGATTTCAGTATTATCAAACTGGAAAGATGGGCTGGAGCTACAGGCTGACATTTAAATGATACACACAGAGAGAGAATCCTGACTTGGAGATTATTTGAAAAAGATCTATAGGTTTTACTGGACCGCAATTCTCAATATGAGTATCTAAAATAACTAGTCATATTAGGTGGCATCAATTAAAGTTAACTTTCCAGATAAAGGACGTAATAACTTCACTCTCTCTGCAGTATTATCCTCAGTTCATAGCAGTGTGTTTTGAGAGCAATATTAACAAACTGGAGGACATCTAGTGGTGGGTAACTAGGGTGACATGAGATCTAACTATCATGATATGTAAAGAATGGTTAATGGAACTGGGGCTATTTATCCTCAAGAATGGGAAACTGGAGGATGGGATTTGTATACTGGCTATCTTTGAGGATTTGGAAGGAAATTTGTTAATGTAGAAGAAGTAAACATACTGCATTGTGTTGTAGCTTAAAGCTGAGGTCAATGGGTGGGAGTTAGAATGAAACAAAATTTGGATCGTGGTAAGAGCTTCCTAGCAATTACAAATGTCTGGCAATGGCCTGGACTACATGGATGTGCACTTCTTTCAGTGGAGAAGGATACTGCAAAGGTTAAATAGCCAGCTTTTGAGAATTCCGTAGAAGTAGGTTTGCTGCTTAGAAGAAGTTCGAAACCTTGGCTGCACATTAGAATCACCCGAAGGGCTTTAAAAATGACCAGTGCCTGAGCCCTGTCCCCAATTCTGATTCGGTTGCTCTGGATGGGATTGAAAAAAGTCTCAGGTGATTCTCCTGTAAAATTGGGGCTGGGAACCTTGGAGTGTGTGGACTCTAGGATTCTTTCCACTTAGAGATTTTTTTGATCTGAAAAAGACGTACCACATTCACAGCATATTAAAAAGTCCAAAATGGTGGAAAGCCTGAAGATGACAGTGAAATCAACTACAAAACTGAGCTCAGGGAAGGAAAGAGAATTGTTTAAGTGAGACTAAAAGTGCCAGAGGTTACGAGGAGAGACTGCATCTTAGAAGGGGGGTGCCTGTGTCTTCAGGAAAAAGGTAGGAATGAGGCTGAGTGGGAATGGTAGAGGGGAAGAAAGCATGACTGAAGAATGTGGGGGTCTGAAGAAGATGCCAAATCCAGGATAGTCCCAGGCAAACTGGGATGGTTGGTCACCCTAAGAAGGCTCCACAGGCCCCTGAATGAGGATAGTACAGGAAACGTTTTGTTATCCTAGTCCCTCCCCCTGCAGAGTGAAGCTGTGTATGTTGGTTTTTTTTTTTAAGATTTTATTTATTTATTTGACAGAGAGAGACACAGCGAGAGAGGGAACACAAGCAGGGGGAGTGGGAGAGGGAGAAGCAGGCTCCCCGCTGAGCAGGGAGCCTGATGCAGGGCTTGATCCCAGGACCCTGGGATCATGACCTGAGCTGAAGGCAGACACTTAACAAGTGAAGCCACCCAGGTGCCCCTAAAACTGTGTTTTGTATACACCTGAGTGCCTCACATTGGCACAGTGAACAACAGGAGAGGTTACAATTCATGCTCCTCTAGCTGTTGTTCCAGTGATGGGGACTTGCTTGCTCGCTGGGCATCTTGTCAGGGTGCACCCCCTTTGGGGTGCCTGGGAATCCCTTACCCTACCTCTCTCTGAAGCTCCTGCTGAAACCTCTTAGAGATTTTGAAGCTTGTTTCTTTGAAGAGCTTCTTAGTAGTTCTCTCACTGTTATTTCAATCCCCCTCCCACCATGGTGTTAAATAGTCTTGAAGGTGACTTCACGAAGCTAGCTGGCTTCAGAGAGAGTGCAAGGTCTACCTTTAAAAACTAGGCTAGACACATGCAGAAGAATGAAACCGGGCCATTCCCTATACCATACACAAAAATAGACTCAAAATGGATGAAAGACCTAAATGTGAGACAGGAATCCATCAAAATCCTGGAGGAAAACACAGGCAGCCCTCTTTGACCTTGGCCACAGCAACTTCTTGCTACACACGTCTCCAAAGAAACAAAGGCAAAAATGAACTAGTGGGGCTTCATCAAGATAAAAAGCTTTTGCACAGCAAAGGAAGCAGTCGACAAAACCAAAAGACACCAGACAGAATGGGAGAAGATATTTGCAAATGACATATCAGATAAAGGGCTAGTATCCAAAATCTATAAAGAACTTATCAAACTCAACACCCAAAGAACAAATAATCCAATCAAGAAATGGGTAGAAGACATGAACAGACATTTCTCCAAAGAAGACATCCAAATGGCCAATAGACACATGAAAAAATGCTCAACATCGCTTGGCATCAGGGAAATACAAATCAAAACCACCATGAGATACCACCTCACACCAGTCAGAATGGCTGAAATTAACAAGTCAGGAAATGACAGATGTTGGCGGGGATGCAGAGAAAGGGGAACCCTCCTACGCTGTTGGTGGGAATGCAAGCTGGTGCAGCTACTCTGGAAAACAGTATGGAGCTTCCTCAGAAAGTTGAAAATAGAGCTACTGTATGACCCAGCAATTGTACTACTGGGTATTTACCCAAAAAATCCAAATGTAGTGATCCGAAGGGGCACGTGCACCCCAATGTTTATAGCAGCAATGTCTGCACTAGCCAAACTATGGAAAGAGCCCAGATGTCCATCGAGAGACGAACGGATTAAGGAGATGTGGTACACACACACACACACACACAATGGAATATTAGTCATCAAAAAAATGAAATCTTGCCATTTGCAATGACGTGGATGGAACTAGAGGGTATTATGCTAAGCAAAATAAGTCAACCAGAGAAAGAAAATTATCATATGATTTCACTCATTTGTGGAATTAAAGAAACAAAGCAGAGGATCATAGGGGAAGAGAGGAAAAAATGAAACAAGACAAAACCAGAGAGGGAGACAAACCATAAGAGACTCTTAATCATAGGAAACAAACTGAGGGTTGCTGGAGGGGAGGGGGTTGAGGGATGGGTAACTGGGTGATAGGCATTAAGGAGAGCACGTGATGTAATGACCACTGGGTATTATGTAAGACTGATGAATTACAGACCTGCACCTCTGAAACCAATATACATTATATGTTAATTAGTTGAATTTAAATAATTAAAAAAACCCTAGGCTAGAGGTGGCTGAGGGATGGCCTATTAGGAACAGGCTAGGGGCATGCAGCCTCCACATACTTTCACAATATCTTTCTCATAAAAAGAGAAGTATGGGTGGGATATGTTGAGTTGTTTGCAAAAATAGCACAGAGAAAATCCTCTGAAATCATAAGAGACGTGCCATGGTCGTGCTTTAAATATAAAGAATAAATTGTATAGTCTTCACTCACTGTATCCCTGAAGGCCTCACAAGTTCTCTGCTCTTTTTTTTTTTTTTTTTTTAGTATCAGTCATTAACTAGGAAGTAGTTAAAGTGCATTATGAATTAAAGCAGTAGTTTTCCAAGTATGGTCCCTGGACCAGCAGCAGCAGTATTACCTGGCAACTTGTTAGAAATGCAAATTCTCTGGCCTTAACGCAGATGTAGTGAATCAGAAACTCTGAGGACGGGGTCCAGCAGCTTTGTTTTAACAAGCCTCCTAGGTGATTCTGAGCAGGTTTATGGTTGAGAACTGGATTACAGAAACTGTCTCTTTAAAAGGTTCTCTAAAGGATTTGTCCAGAGCCTTCTCTTTGACACAGGGCTGAACTCGAAGACTGCAAACCGAAGCAACTTCAGTTCTAACCACTGAGCCAGGGTGGGGAGTGGGGTTGACATTTGCTTAGTATAATAGATCATGTGATAGGAGAGAAAAACTAACAGGGAAGAGTAAAATCAACTAGAATCAGAGTGACAAAACAATGGCCAATCCAATTAATTCATGTCATTACGAAATTACAAAGTCATTATTCAAGTGACTATAATTAATCATACTACATAAAAAGGAATTGTATAATATGAACTGAATTTTTAAATATGCTGTATTTTGTTTCACCTTGGAGATGTGGCTTATTGTGAGAACATTATGTCTAGTAGGTTCTAGTAGGTTCCTTAATTAAAGCCCTATGTTGACAGGAAAATAGAAACTCGCTGAATTTTAAGAAGAGAATTTGGGTGCTATAGGTTTATTTTCTTGCAGTTAGGTAGTAAAGAATCACAGATAACAAAAATGTGAAAAAATTATGATCATAATCATAACCATATCAGCCATAACAATAACAATCACAACTACCATTTACTGAGTGCCTACTGTGTGCTTGGCACTAGGGATGAAGTTGTGGATAAGCCGACTTGGTCCTTGCCCTCCGAACCAGTGGTTCCCAACCTTGGCTGCACGTTGGATGCACCAGGGAGCCATTAAATAACAGCAACGTCCAGGCCCCACCTCTCACTTTTCTGATTTAATTAGTCTGGGGTGGAACTCAGGAGTTGGTATTTTCATAGAGTTCTCCAGTGAATCTAGTATATAGCCAGAATTGAGGCTGGTGTGATGGAAGACCCAAGAGTGGAGATAAATAATTACGAAGCTTTAAGTGATAGAAAAAGTTTAGAGTGCCGTGCAGAGTGCCAGCTAGTGTGGAGTTCATAGAAGGGGTCTCTGAGGCGTCCTTGAGGAAGTGACTTTCAGTTGGGATCTCAAGGCTGAGTAAAAAATAGCTAAACAAAGGGAGTGGGAGGAAAATGTTCTAGGCAGAATAAAAAAATTGTGCTTGGGGGCTGCAGCAGGGGCAGAGTGGTGCAGTGAGGCTGAAGGGAGGCAGAGTGAGGGGAGGGTGGTGATAAGAGAGGCTGGAAGCCCGGGAGGGTAGAGCATGTGGGACCTATGGTATACAAGAAGGGCTTTGGCTTTTATTCAAAAGCTCTGAAGTGTTTGAAGTAACTAGTGGGTGATGTGATCATACAGGCACTTTGAAAAGATCACTCTGGCTTTAATGTGGAAACTAAATTGTTGAGAGGCAAAAGTGGATGCAGGGAGATAAGTTAGGAGCCTGCTATGGGAGGTGGTGGTAGTTGGACGAGGGAGGCAGCAGTGTGATGGAAGGAGATGAGTAGGCATCAGAATCTTTGGGAAGCAGGACCCAGGACAACACACAAGGTCTCAGAAATATTTCCTGAATGAGTGTGTTGCTTGGATGTGAAGGATGAGGGTGAAAAAGAAATTGAGGATGATGCTGTTGTTCTTGATATCACAAATGGATGAGTTGTGGAGATGTTCACTGAGCTATGGGTGTTGAACTGTGGGAAGCTAGAGGAGGACCAGGTTTGGGGAAGGCGGGGGGAAGCATGCATTCTGTTTGGATTGAATAGGCTTGAGGTATCTATGAGTCATCCAAGCTTAAAGGGCAAGGAGGCAGCTGTAAATTAAAGAATACATGTTTCTGGACTAAATAGAAGTTAGACTATTTCCCACATATGGACAGTAGTAACTGAGGCCACAGGGCGAATTGGGATCACTCTAATCACTCTTTTCATACAAAGCTCACTACATCTTCACATCAGCTTCCCAAAGTAAGTGATAGATGTTTTAAAAACTTTAGTCTAGAAAATGAAGATTTAGAAAGTTAAGTAACTTGCCCAAGTCAAACAGCTAGTAAGAGTCAGGGTTGAGAGTCCATCCTATGAGATTATTACATACTCATAAATAAGAAGATGCATTACTACTTAATCATACCGTAACCTCTCTTTAATCAGAATGACTCATTCCCAGAGACAATGTAGAGTTCACTGTCTGTGCTTAGAAAGAACTAGCTAAATGTGGAGTTCCTTCTATTATAAACCTATCATTCGGGGCTATTATTCTTTGTAATTCAGTGGGAAAATATTCCATGGAGTTTATGACTAAGCCCTGGGATCCAGATTTGGGATTTACTACCCAAACATTTGTCCTCTTGCTTCCTACAGTACATGCAGACTAAAGCTGAGGTTTCCTGGCAGCTCACTAGAAAGAGAACCATGGAGTTGAGAAGTTGAGACACATTTGAAATAATCAAGTCCCCTACCCCTTTTTTTGATGGAAAACATTGTATACTAAAAATTCAAATCAATCTTATCCATTCATTTATTCAGCAGACATATGGAGTACTGACATAGGCCAGACCCCTTTGCTGGTTTCTGGAGATCTAAAAGATACACTATGTTCTCAAAGCACTTGTTCTCATAGAGAACACTGACACAGGCTAAAGGCCATTGCAGCACTGTGGGCAGGTGCCATGAGACAGATGCAAAGGAGGGTATTTATATTTTATCCACCATTAGAGGAGGGGCAAGAGGCTTTCTGGAAGACTTTCTGGAAACAATGACACATAAACTGCTTATTCTCAGCCTTAATTTCCTCATAAGGTAGAGTTACAAGAAGGGAGGAAGGAAGAGTGTTTTAGGCAGAATTAAGAAGCAGAAACATTGTGCAAGGCATGAGGATATTATGAAAAAGAAGGGCCACCTTGAATTGTACCTGGGGACATGTACACAAAATTGTTGTTAAAGAGTGTTACTTTTATTTTGAGACACATTGCTCAGAGAATCAGAAGTTCACACTGGTAGGGCTGTAGAATCAGGTTTGCATTTTTAGGATGATCATGCTAGCTCTGAAGTAGAGAATGAATTGGAAGGGAAAGAGCCCAGATGTGGGAGTCTTTCCGAAAGCTGTCGTAGGAGTCTGGGCAAGGAATAAGGAGATAAATGAAAGGATTTGAGAGCTATTTAGTGGGTAGAATCAATAAAACTTAGAGGTTTTTGTTTGTTTGTTTGTTTTTGAGTTTGATTGGAGGGGGAAGGAGGAGTTTAGGGAGACTGGTGGCATGGTGGTGACCTTCACTGAGCAGATTATGCAGAAAAATTAGGAAAGAAAAAGTTAAGTTTTATTTATTTATTTATTTTTAAAGATTTATTTATTTATTTGAGAGATCGAGAAAGTACATGAGAGGGGGTAGGGTCAGAGGGAGAAGCAGACTCCCTGCCGAGCAGGGAGCCCGATGCGGGACTCGATCCAGGGACTCCAGGATCATGACCTGAGCCGAAGGCAGTCGCTCAACCAACTGAGCCACCCAGGTGCCCCAAAAGTTAAGTTTTAGACATGGTGATTTTGGCTGTAGAACATCAAAGCAAATATGTCCAGTAGGTGACTAGAATTATAGATTTGGAGGTCAAGAGAAAGTTCTGGACTGGAAATAGAGATGAGAGCATCATCACCATAGAGATTAGGGAGTCATTTTCATACAGATTAGGGAGTCATCACCATTGAGTTGGAAATATGTGTATGAAATGAGATGAACCAGGGTTCCAAGATGGAGCACTGTGGAACGTTCCTATTTAAAAGGTATGATGAGAAGAGAAGCCAGCAAAGCAGGGGTCAGATAAATAGGAGGACTATTACAAGAGCCTGGTGTTATGGAAGCCAAGAAAGAAGAAACTGTATGTAGTAGGAAATTAACTGTGTCAAATTCTATAGGAAATGCAAATACTGAAAAGCATCCATTGGCTATTTCTGTGAGTGGCTTTAGTGGACTGGTGGGACAGAAGCCAGGTGTGGTAGATCAAGGAGGGATGCATTGTGAGGAGGTGGAATTTAGGAATACATGGAGTATAAGGAGGAAAAAAAACAAGTTAGAGGAAGTCAGAGCTTAAGAACTGCTGTGGCCTGAGTCAGCTCACTGGGGATGCTGGAGGGGGAGAGCTGAATGCTAGAGAAGTAGAATGAACATACCAGTTTCATAGAAAGTTCTAAGAAGAGAGGAAGTGGCCTTTCCCCACCCAGTCCTGAGAGAATAGGTGGAGGGTGGGCCTAATAGTGTCTTTGTTATCTAAACTATCCCATCCTTAAAGATGGGTCTACCAGTGTGTCATTCCCAGAGGTCAGTTCTATGCAACAAAGACTTTCCCAGAAGGTGGAGTAAAATTTTCCTCTTCAACTCATGTGTTCCCCAGAGCCTTTGGGTTTGCAGGAATTTCTGTAAAGAATTTGAACTATTTTAGCCATCATTTCCAAGGACCCTAACGTATGTTTCCTTTTGTGTGGAATCCTGAGCTTTTGCTGAGGTGGAGACACTTTCCCTTCCACTCAGAACAATATTATAATTCCAAAGAAAATAAGGCATATGGAATCACTCTTGTCTGCTTTGGCCCCCCAAGTCTGTGTCCTTCTTTGGCTGTACCCCTCCTACCTCTGTGTGTCTGAGCAAGTAAAATAGCAGACTGTCTGGCTGGGAGCAAGAAGTGCATGGAATGTGCTGCACACATTGCTCTTGTGGTCTCCACATTGCATAGTATTCTACAGGTGGCCTCTGTCTTTAAGGGAAAGACAATCTATTTCACCTAGTGGAATAAAAAGAATGAGAATCCTATGAAACTAAACATGCAAATGATGAGTATATAAGGCATAATAACCACTTATTGTTTAATGATGATCAGTTTATTTTTACCCTGTTTGAAAAGTCATGGCAATTGGGGCGCCTGGGTGGCTCAGTTGTTAAGTATCTGCCTTCGGCTCAGGTCAAGATCCTGGTCCTTGATCAAGCCCCGCATTGGGCTTCCTGCTCGGCGGGCAGCCTGCTTCTCCCTCTCCCACTCCCCCTGCTTGTGTTCCCTCTCTCGCTGTGTCTTTCTCTGTCAAATTTAAAAAAAGAAAGAAAAATCATGGCAAGACAGCTCAGTGGACATGAAATCACAGTTGGGGGAGTTAGTCTTGTTATCTTAGAGAGGACATCCTTCGTTACTCTGGAGAAAGAACTTTCAGGGAAATGGCATACTTGATTCCATGGGCCAAGGCATCTTTACCCCTAGACCATGCTAGAGACACACACCACACTGTCCACTTCTTTTAGTTGCCTTTCCACTCCATGCAGATGACCCCCCTCATCGTATTTACACATCCTCTCTTCACTCAGCGTGCAAAACTGAGTAAGACACTACATTCTTAGTTGTATTCTGGATTTGAGGAAATACTCAAGTCACAGTGATGCAGGCAAGACATTTGTGTTCAAAGCCGACAGGCAAGAAAGGATTCTTGATACGTCTTTGGTACAAAAAGGTGGTTTTATGAAAGTATGGGACAGGACCTGTGGGCAGAACAAGCTGCACCAGGGTCATGGGGAGGGGCCCATTATATACTTTCAAGTTGGGTGGGAGTTAGGGATAGCAGAAGCCTCCCAGGTATTTTGAAAACAAGGTTTCCAGGGTCCTGAGGGGGCTAGCTATTGTTAGGAAAAGATCATTTATTACTGTTTAGTAAAAACTCAGTCATGAGACTCTTTAGATGTGTATCAGTGGGTCATATGCTTGGAAGATGATTGCCAACATGTATCTTAGGGGGTAGAGATAAAGGAAGTTTCCAAAGGAATTTTTTTTTTTAAAGATTTTATTTATTTATTTGACAGAGAGAGCACAAGCAGAGGGAGCAGCAGCAGAGGGAGAGGGAGAAGCAGACTCCCTGCTGAGCAGGGAGCCCGATGCGAGGCTCGATCCCAGGACCCTGGGATCACGACCTGAGCCGAAGGCAGACACTTAACCGACTGAGGCACCCAGGCGTCCCCCAAAGGAATTTTTATATGTTAAAGTAGACTTACAGGATCCTGGGGATTGGGCTAAGATTGCCTTTTGCCCTTAGCGAAGTATTAACATTGAGGCAGCTGAGTTCCTAGAGGAATGTCACTCTGCCTGGTTCAAGGACTTGTCAATGGGCTGTAGGTAGTAAGGACATTTAATAATTTTTCTTCTGCCTTTGCTTCCCACATCAACAGGACTGAACAGACATTTTTTAAAAAGTGTGGGCAGTGTTGGTAGGAGCTGCTCTCATCTGTTATGTGTTGATCTTACTAGTTTTGCTCTAGGAGGACACCCCTTTCTCCAAGGTCCAGGGACCTTTCTTTAACCCTTCCTTCCTTCCACCACACTAAATGAGTACAGAAAATAAGCTAAAAAATCTAGGGGATTTTTAGATTGTCCTTCCCAAATATCAATTGTGTCTGTTAAACCCTTGACAGGAAGTAGATACTGATCAACTTAAGGTTGAGTTCTCATGTAAGTATCTAAAGTGCAAATACTCTGTGTTGATCTTAGTTAAAGAGAAAGAGCCAGCTATTCAGTTACTGAGGATCTATGACAAAGTTACCATGGGCATTTAGAAACTTGACTGTATCTCATCCAGAGAGCTCTTCCCTCTTGTTTTGTTACATAACAGCAGAGGTGCCTGAGAGGAGATGCCAAATTTCCCTCAGAATAAAGCTCCGAATCCACCCAAAGTCTGGCCCAGTGACACCTGATGATTCTGCCCCAAAGAATGCAAAAGAGATTACACTGACCTAGGAAGAATGAATGAGTGGGTACCCAGAGATGGCTGCTTGGCCTTATCAGGTTGGTGAGTGGATAGAAGGGTGGCAGAGTGGGCAGAGAATCAGCAAAGTCAGCATCAAACTACCATCAAACATACCAAACTTTCTATTTACCCATTCTCTACCTTCTGGGTTCCCAATGTCTTTGCCCCTTTACTCCAAACTGGAAACCCTCTGTAAATTTTTCTTCTTCAGCACAAAGCCTTTGGGTTTTTAGGAATTTCTATTAAGAATTTTAAATTATTCAGAGAATCAGTAAGGAAGGAAGGAGGGAAGGGAGAAAGGAAGGAGGAGAAAGGAGGGAGGGGAAAAAGGGAGAGAGTAAGGATGGTCACGTGGTAAAATATTTTAAGAATTGCTCGGTGCAGAAGGGAATCAACATGCAAGCCTGGGACTTCTATCCTTGAGGGGACATGCTTGCTGGGTTAGCCCTTGGATGTGTCTGGATTTCAGAAGGGTTCTCACCATTCTGAGGATTGGTGGGGATGGCTCACTGTGTTTGGACTGTGCAGGTAGTGAGGTTTGTGCTGGGTACCTGCTTTCCTTCTGAGAGTGGAATATTGCTGAATGCTGAATGGAAGGTGCCTTTGTAGCTGCCCCCCAGTGAAATCCCTGGGCACCGGGTCTCTGGTGAGCTTCCCTGATAGACAATATTTCACATGTGTTGTCCCAACTCACTGCTGGGGGAATTAAGTATGTCCTGTGGTCTCCACTGGGAGAAGACCCTTGAAAGCTTGTGCCTGGTTTCCTCCAGACTTAGTCCCATGCTTTTTTTCCCTCTTAGCTGATGCTTCATATCCTTTCCCTGTAATAAATCTTAGTTGTGAGTATGACCATATGCTGAGTCCTGAGTCCTAGTGAATCCATCCATAGTCTTCTAGAGATGTCTATGCCTTTACCCAATGAGAACACACTGTATATATTATTTCACATTTTGCTTTTCACATATAAGATATTTCAAAGACAGTCTGCATCAACATTCATAAATCAAAATCTTTTTCATGTCTGCATAGTATTATCTATAGTGTATTACAATTTATATATCCAGACCCCAATTAATGGACCTTTAGTCATTTTTAGTCTAGCTATTACAAATAATGCTGCACCAAACATCCCTATACGTGCATCTTTTTATATATTCATAAGTATTATCAGGAGGTTAAATCTTCAGGAGTAGAATTCTTGGGTCAAAGGATATATGTACTTTACTCTTTCATAGGTATTACAAAGTTGCCACCCACCAAAGAGGTTATATGAATTTTTACTCCCACCAACATGTAGGAAATGCCTGTTTCCCCACATCATTGTTGATAAATAGAATTTCTTTACTGAATTTCCTTCCTGAAAATTCACCCTCCTTAGATGTACAGTTCTATGGATTTTAACAAATGTATATAGTCATCTAACTACCATCACAATCAAAATATAGAGTATTTCCATGATCTCTGAAAGTTCCCTTGTGATCTTTGGTAGTCAGTCCTCTGTCTCTGAACCTCCACCCACTGGTCTGATTTCTGTCCTTAGTTTTGCCTTTTCCAGAATGTCATATAAATGAAGTCATGCAGTATATAACCTTTTGAGTCTGGCTTCTTTCACTTAGTGTAATGCTTTTGAGATTCATCCATGTTGTGGCAATTACCAGTAGTTTATTCCTTTTTTGTTGCTAACTAGAATTCCACTGTATGGTTGTGTCACAATTTGGGTACATTCACTTGTTGATGGGCATATGGGTTATTTGGGTTATTTTGAGTTTTGTGTAGGCATATGTCTTAACTTTCCTTGGATAAATCCCTAAGAGTGGGATTGCCTGGTCATATGGCAAGTATATGCTTAACTTCATGAGAGACTGCCAAACTCTTTCCAAAGTGGCTGTGCCATTTTGCATCCCCAGTAGCAACATATGAGAGTTCCATTTGCTCCACATCCTTGACAACATTTGGTATTGTCAGTATTTTTTTTTAAATTTTGGCCATTCTAATAAGTATGTAGTAATATTATACATTTATCAAATTTAAAAAAACTTTGCTATTCTGGTAAATGATAAAAGCTATCTCATTTTTTCATTTACATTTCTTTAATTAAGGACATTACAATACACTTAATATGTTAAGAATATATGTTTTTCTTCAAATTGCCTATTCATGTTTTTTGCTTATTTTCCCATTAGGTAGGTTGATCATATTCTTAATGATTTTTAATGACTCTATATGTTAAGGAAACCAACTGGTTCATAGTTGTTGCAAACATTTTCCTTAGTTTGTAATTTTTTACTTTTTAAAAAATTTTATTTTATTATGTTATGTTAATCATCATACATTATATACATTACAAATGGTGTTGGGAAAATTGGACAGCCACATGCAGAAGAATGAAATTGGACCATTTCCTTACACCACACACAAAAATAGACTCAAAATAGATGAAAGACCTAAATGTGAGACAGGAGCCCATCAAAATCCTAGAGGAGAACACAGGCAGCAACCTCTACGACCTCAGCCGCAGCAACTTCTTCCTAGAAACATTGCCAAAGGCAAGGGAAGCAAGGGCAAAAATGAACTAGTGGGACTTCATCAAGATAAAAAGCTTTTGCACAGCAAAGGAAACAGTCGACAAAACCAAAAGACACCAGACAGAATGGGAGAAGATATTTGCAAATGACATATCAGATAAAGGGCTAGTATCCAAAATCTATAAAGAACTTATCAAACTCAACACCCAAAGAACAAATAATCCAATCAAGAAATGGGTAGAAGACATGAACAGACATTTCTCCAAAGAAGACATCCAAATGGCCAATAGACACATGAAAAAATGCTCAACATCGCTTGGCATCAGGGAAATCCAAATCAAAACTTCAATGAGATACCACCTCACACCAGTCAGAATGGCTAAAATTAACAAGTCAGGAAATGACAGATGTTGGCGAGGATGCAGAGAAAGGGGAACCCTCCTATATGGTTGGTGGGAATGCAAGCTGGTGTAGCCACCCTGGAAAACAGTATGGAGCTTCCTCAAAAAGTTGAAAATAGAGCTACCGTATGACCCAGCAATTGTACTACTGGGTATTTACCCCAAAGATACAAATGTAGTGATCCGAAGGGGTACGTGCACCCCAATGTTTATAGCAGCAATGTCCACAATAGCCAAACTATGGAAAGAACCCAGATGTCCACTGACAGATGAATGAATAAAGAAGATGTGATATATATATACAATGGAATATTATGCAGCCATCAAAAGGAATGAAATCTTGCCATTTGCAACAATGTGGATAGAACTAGAGGGTATTATGCTAAGCGAAATAAGTCAATCAGAGAAAGACATGTATCATATGATCTCACTGATATGAGGAATTCTTAATCTCAGGAAACAAACTGAGGGTTGCTGGAATGGTGGGGGGTGGGAGGTATGGGGTGGCTGGGTGACAGACATTGGGGAGGGTATGTGCTATGGTGAGTGCTGTGAATTGTGTAAGACTGATGAATCACAGACCTGTACCTCTGAAACAAATAATACATTATATGTTAAAAAAAAAAAAAAAAAAAAGAAGATAGTAGGAAGGGAAAAATGAAGGGGGGGAAACCGGAGGGGGAGATGAACCATGAGAGACTATGGACTCTGAGAAACAAATTGTAATTTTTTACCTTTTTAATAGCATATTTTGCTGCAGAAATATTTTTATGTTTTATATTAAATATATCTCATGGTGCAAAGATGTGGAAGTACAAATGAGAGAATTTATGAATGGAAGGTATAGAACACAGGGGACTATAAGGCCAGGCAACCTGGGTGAGTCAGTTTGCCCCACCTTGGCTGCGACCCTCATACTAGTGATATGTGGCCAGTACAGATTTTCTTAGTCTGTCTCACTGGCTACAAAGAACCAAAGCTTATTGACAAATGCAGCTCCTTTGAGAAAGGGTAGAATCTTGAGGGTGCAATTCTTCGATTCAGATGTGGAAGAGGATTCATTTAGTGGAAGCAATGTACTTACTGCAGAGACCATCAATACATGAGATTGTTACACGTGTTGGCTGGGACACAGGGAATTCCTGTCTGCAGTCTCAGTGATATTTTGCTGGAAACAACCCTCCTCCTTGCCAGCCCTATACTTGAATATGGAATTCCATGATGACCACAAAGACTTATTGTGCTCCATGCAGTCTATGGGCAAAATAATGCAGGAGAAGCCAGAAGGGGTATGGGTGAGGAGGTAGATGGTATGGTGGGAGGAAGTAAGGAGAACGAGAGTGAGGAAGGGACTCCTTTGCTTCCTTGTTTCCCACACACAGAGCCCCTGTTGGCATTTGATTTTTGCAGTCATTAACATTTTTAGAGTCAGGCATACCAAGTGCAAAGTCAGTTACTTGCTGCTAATCTGAAAAGAGCACAGCTCACAGCAAGAACTGTGGGGTGGGGAGCATGGGATCGGCAGAATCTGATTTGCAGGAAGAGCTTGTTCTGCACCCCTACTCCCATTTCCACTGCCTGGTATCCCTAGATGGGCTCATCCCACCCAAAGCTGAATCTCTGAAGGGGTTCACTCAGGATCAGCCAGGCTACTTTGTTAAGATAAATGCACTCCTTTTCTAAAGAGCTGTGAACTGAGATTAACAAGCTAATTAACATTTCAAAGAGTAGGAATAAAAGATCATAAATAAAAGCAAATGACTTCCTCTGAAGTCTGTGGTTCAAGAGATCAGTGGGACAGGACGTGGTTAATCTACTCAATTATCCATCTCTACCTCTCTTTCCATTCCATCTTCCACCTTTCCCTTCCCCTCTTATTCTGTCTTCTTGCACGTGTCTCCCAAGCCTGAGTAAATCATGTTTTCCCTCCCTCTCATTTGCCTTTTGCCCTTTAACTAACTGGCCTTGCAGTTTATTTTTAGCATTTGTGTATTTAGTGACATTGTACAGACTTCCTTGACTTAAAAACACAGGCAGGAAAAAACCCCACCAAGTTAAAGTGCTCTGTCCTCAAACTTGACTCTGGATTTATTAATTGGAAAAACATGGGTGGGGGTGTGAGATGGAGTAAGATCTTTCCATTTGAACAGAACTTGGGGTGAATTCTTTTGCATTGAGTCGAGGAACAAAGCTGAGTAATTTCTACACGTCCCTAAATGCAGAGCAATGGCTGAGGCAGTGGAGTGGGTGTGAGAGACCCAGATTGGATTCCTCTCTGCTGTTTGCAAGATGTATGACTTTGAGCAAGTCCCTTTACGTCTTGGGGAATTATAATGTCAGCCTCTGTTACTTAGCTCCAAGCTTCTATCATGGACCGAAGACTCTGTTTTAAAAGGTACAACATTGTCTGGTGTCATCTGTGACAACATCCCGACAACCCCTCCAGCCAAATCCTCAAAGTCAGTCACTTTTCACTTCTGGATGATGGAATTGGCTCCCACATACAGCACTATTACTGTGTGCCAGGCACTGTACTAAGCCTTAGTCATGTGGTCCAGGATAGGGCAGTGGTTAAAAGCCTGGCCTCTGGGTCCAGAATACCTGTGCTTGCTTCTACATCAGTGTAACTCTGAGCAACTTCCTTAACCTGTGACTTAGTTTCCTCATCTGTAAAATGACAGTAATGAAGATGATAATAGTACCTATAATTCTGACCTTATTTAGAAAGGGTCTTTGCCAGTGTAATTAAAGATCTTGAGATGAGATCATTCTGGACTTTGGGTGGGCCCTAAATTCAATGACTAATGTCCTGATAAGAGAAAAGAGGGAAATGTGACATACACAGACATAGGGAGAAAGGCTGGATGCAGACAGTGATTAGAGAGATGCCCCCACAAGCCAAAGAATGCCAGCAGAAGCTGGAAGAGGCAAGAAAGGAATCATCTCCAGAGACTTTGGCCCTGCTGACACCTTGATTCTGGACTGCCAAAATTGTGAGAGAATAAATTTCTGTTGTTTTAAGTCATCAAGTTTGTGGTAGTTTGTTGTGGTAGCCCTAGGAAGCTGATGCAGATAATAGTACATCTACCTCCCAGGATTGTTGAGTTAAATGAGTGGTTATATTTAAAGTGCTAAGAGTACAAGGTGCCTGGGTGGCTCAGTCAGTTGAGCATCTGCCTTCGGCTTGGGTCATGATCCCAGGGTCCTGGGATCAAGTCCCGCATTGGGCTCCCTGCTCAGCAGGGAGTCTGCTTCTCCCTCTGCCTGCTGCCCCCTCTGCTTGTGCTCTCTCTCATATAAATAAATAAAATCTTTTAAAAAATAGAGTGCTAAGAGCAAAATCTGGAATACATGAAGTAAAATTTTAAGGTATTACATCTTTGGTATCATGAAGTGAGATAGCTGGGATTTCTCTGGCAGAATTTTGATCTTCACTTTAATAGGATGCTCTTATGTCTAGATGTCAGGATGACTGTATAAGAATCAAAAGATCATTTTTTCTTTTTTGTTCTTTTCCTCTGACATAGCTAATTGGCTTGAAATCAATCTGTTTTCTCAAAGCTTGGGTTTCCTTCAGTTTTGTCTCTCAGGTGAAGAGCTGAACTTTCTACCTGACTCTCACCTTAAATAGAAACATTTTCTCACTTGTCATATGAAAGGGAAAAAACGGGAGGGAAGTGGTAGTCTTAATTCTCCAGTATAGTGAGACAATTCAGAAGAAAACAAACACAACACTTTGCCATTAGATATTTTGATAAAAAGTGCTTCTTGAAATTGTTTTTGGAAATGCCATTTCACATTGTGTGATAGAAACCGAATTTCTGTTATCCACAAGGCAAATGAAGGGCTCTCAGGGAAGTAGGCGCGAGACAGTCACTGTGAATTTTCCATAACAGAATTTGACTATAGCAGTCATGGCATCTGAAAGAGCTCTGGGGACCAGAGAAGAGGGGGCAGTGACCTAAGTGGTTCCCTTTTTATAAGCACATCCCAGCTAAGTCCCCCCTGTACCCCCACATCTAGTGGTATGGCTAGTACCACCTCCTAAGAAGAGTCTGGCTTCCTGCATGTATAGGGCTTTTGAAAACTACCTGCCTTAAGCCATAGAAAATATGGTAGTATTTTAATTACTCTTCCCTGGTAATCTAGCCAGTTATATGAAAAACAAACTTAGCCATTATTATTATTATTATTTTATTTTTTTGGTAATAAAGCTTTTAAAAATTGTGTATGAAAAATTCCTAAAGTTTCTCTCCCATCTAAGTTCTTTTTCTCGTCATATCTGTAATAAGAATATGATGAAAGTCTTCAATATATTCTGATAATATGGATGTCATTGCAAAAGTTGGGCAAATGTGGAAAAGTATATTTCTAACTGTTCAGGAATAATAATGTTAGCAAATAATCTCATTAGGAAATGGAAGAGACAGAGTCATGTCAGGCTATTTCCCATCTCAGGGCTTTTGCAGCTGCTGTTCCCTCTTTCTGGAATGTTCTTACTCCTTCTCATAGCTGGTGTTTTCTCATTATCCAGGTCTCAGTCAAATGTCACCTTCTCGGAGAGGCTTTCCTGACCCTCAGTTGAATCCTTCACCCCAACTCTGCTGCATATCCCATTCCCTGGTTCTAATTTCCATTAAACTGCATAACATCCCTTAGTTTTAATTTCTTCTTAGTATGTATCATGACCTGGATTCACTAATTTATGACTTCTGTTCTGGCTTATTTATCTTCCCAGTCAGATTGTGAACTCCAAAGAGCAGGTATCTTGTTGGTCTTTGTCACTACTAAGATTAGTGTCCAAATAGATGTGGAAGGAAAATGAGGTAGCAAAATTGTCATATTTATGAAAACAACTAGATTTTTTTTTTAACAGCTTGAGGGAGTAAAGCATTCAAAATTCAATTAAAATAGAAACTGCTGCAATGTGCTGCCCTTGGATATTAGATTTGTAATTGTTCATCCAAAGTGCTGCTTGTTATGAGCTGTGTTTGTCAACAGCATCACTTTGGGAACTGAGGCAAGTAGTACCTAGGGCGATTCTTTTCCACATTCCAGAGCCCTGGCATCAAACAGGAGACTTCTGGTGTACCAGTTTCATCAGGATATTTTGGCTTCAAAGTATTAAAATCCAGACTCTAACTGGGTCAAAGCATAAGTCTCCTGGGAAGATTGGAGCAAGGATTATTCTTTTAGCAGTTCAAAATGGTATCAAATACTCAAGTTCTGTCCATCTCTCTGCTCTGCCATCACTGAATGTCATCTTATCCAGGCAGGGCAATGTCTGAGGAAGACGAGAATGCTGCCTTTCTTTTCCTAGACTTGCTCCAACAGACTTCCTCCAGGGTCTCATGGGCCCTTTTTGGGTACATATCCATTGTTGAACTAATCATTGGTGAGGGAATGAGATTGTGCACAACAATAAGGCCTGACCCTGAGCCAGGGTCTGGTGGGGTGGGGGGGCGTGGGTGGTGGTGGAGTGTATCCTTTTCCCATGAGGTGTGTGGACTGCTTGGGGAGTGGCAGTCATCTGAACAAAACTGAGGTTCTTTTGGGCGGGGAGAAGGAGGGGAAGTGCTGTATATTTCATCTATTGTTCCTATGTTTGGAAGGTAGCTAATGGTGTTGCTAAAACTTTTCTCCTAAATTTTGTACTGTTTGGTCTGATGAGTAAAGACTGGCTCAAGATTCTAGAGGTTGATGAGCAGACTGGAGACCCATACAGTTACAATCCTTTGGATTAAGTCCAAGCTTCTGCTCAAGAGCTTGCAGAAGAGCTCCTGTTTCAGCATGCAGTGGGGGCTACTGCTGTTCAAGAAGGAGACCTAGAGGGGGAGAGTCAGTTGGGCTCCTCTTTCAGCTGCTTTAGTCCCATGCCCTGTCTTTAGAGAAGTGCAATCTATTCTGCAGAGCCCATCTCATTCCATGTGTTTCTTTATTGCTTTATCCTATCCTTCTTCCCCAAAGCCTAAGAAAAAAGTTTAGGGATAGTTTGGGAAGTTGAGAGAGGAAGAGAGTGAGTTGTCAGAATGGAGGGCGTGGGGCAGCTTTCCATTTCTTGTTTATTTCTGCTATATGCTCTGTTTGTAATGATCAAAGTAACTTGTGCCTTTTATATAATTCTCTGCTTGGAGCTTTATTATGTTCCACAACAGGTTGAGACTAAGAATAGATGAGATAATGTGAATGTTGAAATGTTCACAACTCCACAGCCTCTACACCATTACCAATTACAACATATAAGTGTGGTTGAAATGCAAGGGGTATGTCAAGCCAGAAAATGGCATGGAATGTTGGGACTTTGATGTTTGATGATATATTCTGAATACTTTTTAACATCTTAAACATTTTGTGGTAGATTTGAAAAATGAGGGCAATCCTTTTTTGTTGTTGCTTGTACCCTCATAGACCGGTATGACCTATTAAACTGCCAATTTGGGATTCTTCCCTGTTCTCATTCCTTATGTGGTCATTGACCTAATTCTGTCCATTCTCCTTACCACAGGCACTAACTCAGTCTTGGCCCTTATCACAGGACAGACAAATCCTTTTGTTCTTGAATTATTTCCCTATTACTTTGCAAGTGTTGTATGGATAAAGATGAACTTTTACCTATCTTTGATGTCTTCAGATAGCTATCACAAGACCTTATGGAAAGTGGAGGAAAATCAATGTTTGTTGATTTCTTGTTGATATTTCCTTTTCTGCTTTTGGTTTTAGAGTCTGAACTGAAGAATTTTTGTTCCAGAAATATACTGATCATCCTTGGCTTCTCCTCTATCATGGCTGTGATTGCCTTGATTGCTGTGGGGCTGACCCAGAACAAACCATTGCCAGAAAATGTTAAGGTAACTCAAATCTGAGAGGTTCTGGCTGGAGTGCGGTGGGGGAGGGGAAAGGGGTTGTGGTAAATCAGAGCAAAACAGGAGGGGTGGAGGTTCTGGCAGCCCAGGAGCAAGTCAATATCCACTGAATTAGGGAGGTAAAATGGAATGATGCTCATTCTGGAAGAGGAAATGTCTTGAATCAATTAGTGGTAGGAAGATAATTGTCTTTATGCTTGTTCAGCAATAATTATTGTTACTACTTTAACAGAAACAAATACTTTATGGGGCCCCTGGGTGGCTCAGTCGTTAAGCGTCTGCCTTCGGCTCAGCTCATGATCCCAGGGTCCTGGGATCGAGCCCCACATTGGGCTCCCTGCTCCGCGGGAAGCCTGCTTCTCCCTCTCCTGCTCCCCCTGCTTGTGTTCCCTCTCTCGCTGTGTCTCTCTCTGTCAAATAAATAAAATCTTAAAAAAAAAAAAAAAAGAAACAAATACTTTATTCACTACATCCAGATATGTGCTGATACCATGTGGTGATATTTTGTGCTGATATTCTATGATCTAGCACTGTCTCTCCTTATTCATTGTTTCACTGTGGATGTGTCACAACATTGCACTCTTTGATCTTCTTAATCATTATTACTATCACGAAAATAATAAAATTTATTAGAGAACATTGTACAAAGCATTTTGAAAGTCAAAGATTGTGGAGAAGACTTGTTCCTCATCTTCAAAATATTAAGGAAAGTGGGGCGCCTGGGTGGCTCAGTTGTTAAGCGTCTGCCTTTGGCTCATGTCATGATGCCAGGGTCCTGGGATCCAGTCCCGCATTGGGCTCCCTGCTCAGCGGGAAGCCTGCTTCCCCTGCTTCCCACTTGCCCTGCTTCCCACTCCCCCTGCTTGTGTTCCCTCTCTCGCTGTGTTTCTCTTTCTGTCAAATAAATAAATAAATAAAATCTTAAAAAAACAAAAACAAAAAAACCCCCCAAATATTAAAGAAAGCAGCAAAATCCATGGGAAAAAAAAAACAGAGCACATACATGTATCAAATATAGTGATTTGAAATGAATTCATGGGTGGACAGATTTCTTGGAAATTTCCACATTTGAAGAGATAGTTAATATCATTAAAAATAATTAGGATCGGGGCACCTGGGTGGCTCAGTCATTAAGCGTCTGCCTTCGGCTCAGGTCATGATCCCAGGGTCCTGGGATCGAGCCCCACGTCGGGCTCCCTGCTCTGCGGGAAGTCTGCTTCTCCCTCTCCCACTCCCCCTGCTTGTGTTCCCTCTCTCACTGTGTCTCTCTCTGTCAAATAAATAAATAATAAAATCTTTAAAAAAAACATAAATAAAAATAATTAGGATCGTTAACTCTGCTGTGATTTCTGCTTCCTTTCAAATTCATCAAAGTAAAATTTCAAAGACATGAATATCTTACAAGTAGCTTGTAATATCATTATTTTAATCTGTTAATTAAAAAGCATGTGGAAAATTTAGATTTATGTTGTAAGTACACCATTTTAAACTTTCATTGAAATGAAATAAATGTATAAGTAAATAAATCTAAAAGGGCCCAGAATATGCCAATATGCTAATGTTGTACATATTGGCACATATGTACACATAGACGATGCCTTATCCAGAAGTTAACTTTACCATGGAGGCTCTGAAATACATGAGCAGAAGTTTATTTTCTTGTATTTGAAGATACTAAACTGTGAGACTGGAAAGATGGATGCATATGCCAGGCTTCTAAAACTTTTGCCACCCACCCAAATCAGTTGCTATATAGCGGAGGCCTGGAGTTACATCGGCATTCCTTTGCGACATGAACTCAACTCAGTGTTGCTGTGCACAGCAACCCCTTTGTCAGCTCAGAAGGCCGATATTATCTCCTTGTCAATGGTCTCTTGCCTTTTAATGTTGGGTGATGTTGGCTCTCTTGGCAAAACTTCACTCACAGTTGAAGCCTCGTGACATCTTGGTTCTGCTATTTGTTTATCAGCTGCTAAAGTCATGATTGCCTTCTTGATTTGACCTTTTTACATGTTCATTATTGCATCATTGGAGAGGGGCACTGCCTAGGAGGCAAAATCCATGACAGACTTGAGCTCTGTGTCCCCCGTGAATACTTCTGGTCATGGGTGACCTTCCTGCATTCACAGTGGTCATCATTGACTCTGTTGTGATTCTGTGTTGTGTTGGCCCCACAAAATGGAACAGGTCTTTAAATAAGAGGTATGAGTATTTGAAGAGTAGACAATGGCATATGAAATGAATCTTCATAGCAATATCACTGGTTTATTTTACACAAAGATCATTTAATATATGCAAACTAGTCATTTATTAAGGTCATACACTAATCTTAATAAGATTGCTGGCATATATTGAGGGCAAAAATATTTTAGGAACTTGTCTTTGGTGATGGCTTTAAGCTGTGTATGCTGCCCCATATAATAGTCACTAGCCATATGTAGCTATTTCAACTTAATTAAAATAAAATAAAATAAAATAACTTTGTTCCTTAATTGCACTAGCCACATCCCAAGCAGTCAATAGCCTCATGTGGCTGGTGGATACTAAACTGGACAATGAAGACACAGAACATTTCCACTGCTGAAGAAAGTTCAATTGGACATTGCTGCTTTAGAGGATACTCTTTGATAATATCTCTGAAATCATTTAAAACTAAGTTTGAGGAATAAGATATATGATAAAACATTATAAAATCTAAAATAAGGAACAAGAAATGAGACTTTTTCTTATGTGGTTTATAAACTAATACCAGGACCATCCCAGATATCCTGGGCTACTAAAGTGCTTTGAGTAGTTTGTTGGAATAAATTGATTTTCTTTCAAAAATTATGATTTAAAGGATAACACTTATTTCGATATTTGTACATTTGTTTTAAAAACATAACATCGAACTTCCAGGGAAGATGGTGGAGTAGGAGGATCCTAAGCTCACCTCATCCCATGGAACAAGGTAACACCCACATCCATGTACATAACCCAGAAAACAATCTGAAGACTGACAGAACGGACTCTTCACAGCTAAATGAAGAGAAGAGGCCATATCAAAGAGGGTAGGAAGGGTGGAGACATATTTGGAAGCTAAATGGACCTATCTGTAGGAGGGAGGAACAATACAGGCATGGAAAGGGGAGAGGACCAGACTGTCACACCAAGCACCCCACACGCACAGGGATCCTGCATGAAACCAGAGGGGCCTAATTTCCCAAGTTCTTATAGTCAGCAGGGATTAATGCCTGGAAATTTGAAAATTAGTGGGCTCAGTTCTAGAAGAGCCAGGAGGGTGAGAGGAAACGGAGTCCCCACCCTTAAAGAGATAGCACCCTTAAACAAACAGCCCTGTGGAGATACAGCATAGAAGCAGCAGTTTGAAAAGCATCTGGGGTGTGCAGGAGGGAGATTTGTTTACTAATCTCAGAGCATGTGCTTGGAGGGGCAGGGATCATTGGGAGACTTCTCTAAGAACAAAGGAGCTGGTGGATGCCATTTCCTTTCTCCACCCTCCAGCATAAACACATGGACACCTGTGAACCAGTGCTTCTCCAACACTACCTAACTTGCTAACAGCATGCCCCGCCCTTGTATTCTCCTGTGGACATGCTGGCTCCATCCAGGCCTCACTCCAGGTCTCCTATCACAACAGACCTTACTAATACCACCCACCCTGCCCCCAAGTGCTTCTTGGGATCCACCCCCTCCAATCCAGCCACCCTTGGTTCTGGTGGCTACCGGTCCCCTTTCACAACAGACGTAAACAAACCTTGCTAACGCTGTGTGCCCCACCCCCCCATCCCTGCATTCTCCTGTGTATCTGCCCCCTCCAGTATGCCCTTGGCCAAAGCCCATCCAAAGTGGTGCCACAAGCCTGGCAGTGGGCAAGCAGCCCTGATAGGCCAGCACCACTCCAAAGTGACTCCTGTCCTGGGGAAAGTGGAAGATAACCACACACACCAATCTGACTGCAGCCCCTGCAGTGGGCTGGCAGCAGATGCCTGGTCTGACTGCAGGTCCTGCCCGCCTGTGAAAGGCTCTCAGAAGACAACACAAGGAAAGTGCCCTACAGTTTGGTGTTACTGCATCTCTGGCAAACTCCTGGTCTGATTCAACTCAAGCTGAAAGTGGCCCTATACTGGCCCACTAACAACACACAGACCAAACTCTGCCCACAACAGGCAAAGAGAGCCATCACAAACAACTGGACTGAACGCAAAAGCGGCTAAGCCACAACAGCAGGACACATGCATCACACATAGGAGATACCCCTGAAGCGCCAGGTGAACAGGGGACACTGCATGGCAGGGCACTACGGGACCTCTTCTTCATAAGGCCATTACTGTCAAGTACATGAGACATAGCCATCTTTCTTAACACAGAGAAACAGATGCAGAGAGTTAGACAAAATGAGGAGACAGAGAAATATATTCCAAATGAAAGGACAGGACAAAATCACAGGAAGAGAGCTAACAAATGGAGATAAGTAATATGCTTGTAGAGAATCTGAAGTAATGGTCATAAAGATACTCACTGGGCTTGAGAAAAGAGTGACCCTCTTAACAAAGAGAGAAAACAAAAAAGAGGGTCACCTGGGTGGCTCAATTGGTTGAGCAACCAGTTCTTGGTTTTGATTCAGGTTGTGATCTCAGGGTTGTGGGATCAAGCCCTGTGTCAGGCTCTGGCTCAGCTCAGAATCTGCTTAGGATTCTCTCCTTCTCCCTCTGCCCTTCCCCCTGTTCTCTCTCTCTTTCAATAAATAAATAAATAAAATCTTTGGGGAAAAAAAAGGAAAACAAAAACAAACCAATCAGAGATGAAGTACTCAATAACTCAAATTAAACCTACACTAGATGGAATAAATAGTAGACTGGAGGAAGAAGAAGAACGGATCAGTGACTGGAGGACAGAGTAATGGAAAGCAATCAAGCTGAACAGGAACAAATAAAGAAATAATTAAAAAAATAAAACCAGGGAATTCACTGGTCAAGCATAAAAACATTTGCATTACAGGGATCCCAGAAGGAGAAGAGAGAGAAAGGGGGGCAGAAAATTTATTTGAAGAAATAATAGCTGAAAACTTCCTGAATCAAGGGAAGGAAACAGAAATCCAGATCTGGGAGGCACAGAGAGCCCTCAACAAAATCAACCCAAGGAGGTCCACACCAAGACATATAGTAATTAAGATGGCAAAAAGTAGTGATAAAGAGAATTTTAAAAGCAGCAAGAGAAAATAATTACTTATAAGGGAAATCCCATAAGGCTGTAGCTAATTTTTTAGCAAAAACTTTGCAGGCCAAAAGGGAGTGGCATGGTACATTCAAAGTGCTGAAAGAAAAAAACCTGCAGCCAAGAATACTCTATCCAGCAAGGCTGTCATTCAAAATAGAAGAAGAGATAGTTTCCCAGACAAACAAAAGTTAAAGGAATTCATGACCACTACCAGAAATGTTAAAGGGGACTCTTGAGTGGAAAGGAAAGACCATAAACAGGAGTAAGGAAAATAGGAAGCACAAAGGCAGTTAAAATAAGTATATCTATAAAAATCAGTCAAGGGATTCACAAAGTAAAAGGATGTAAAGTATGACACCATATACTTAAAACATGAGGGAGAAAGGAATAAAGAATGGATTCAAACTTAAGCAACCATCAATTTAACATAGACTGCTATATGTATAAGATGTTATATATAAAGGTAATGGTAACCACAAATCAAAAACCAGTAATAGATACGCAGAAAATAAAGAGAAAGGAATCCAAGTATATCACTAAAGAAAGCCAGGAAACCATGAGAGAAAGCAGCAAGAGAAGAAAAGAAGAACTACAAAAACAACCATAAAGCAAGTAACAAAATGGCAATATGTACATATCTATCAATAATCAGTTTGAATGTAAATGAACTAAATGCTACAACCAAAAGACATAGGGTGACAGAATGGATAAAAAAGCAAGACCCATCTATATGCTGCCCACAAGAAACTCATTTCAGACCTAAAGACATATGCAGACTGAAAGTGAGGGGATGGAAAAGCATTTATCATACAAATCGAAGTGAAAAGAAAGCTGGGGTAGCAATACTTATATTGTACAAAATGAACTTTAGAATGAAGACTGTAACAAGAGACAAAGAAGGATGCTATATAATCATAAAGGGAACAATCCAACAAGAAGATATAACAATTATAAATATGCACCCAATATGGGAGCACCCAAATACATAAAGCAGCTAATAACAAACATCTTTCACCTTTCAAGGAAGTAATCAATAGTAACATAATAATAGTAGGGGATTTTAACACTCCACTTACATCAATGGATAGATCATCCAAACTGAAAATCAACAAGGAAACAGTGACTTTGAATGATACATTGGACCAGAATAATCTAACAGATATATTCACAATATTCCATCCTAAAACAGTAGAATACATATTCTTTTCAAGTGCACATGGAACATTCTCCAGAATAGATCACATATTGGCCACAAAACAAGTCTCAACAAATTCAAAAAGATTGAAATCATACCAGGCATCTTTTCTGACTACAACACTGTGAAACTAGAAATGAACCACAAACAAAAATCTGTTAAGAGCATGGAGATTAAATAACATGCTACTAAACAATGCACAGGTCAACCAAGAAATCAAAGAGGAAATAAAAAAATACATGTAGACAAATGCAAATGAAAACATAATGGTCCAAAATCTTTGGGATGCAGCAAAGCTGTTCTAAGAGGGAACTTTATAGCAATGCAGGCCTACCTCAAGAAGCAAGAAAAGTCTTAAACAACCTAACCTTATACCTAAAGGAGCTAGAAGAAGAACAAACAAAACTCAAAACCACTAGAAGGAAGGAAATAATAAAGATTAGAGCAGAAATAAATGAAGTAGAAACTAAATAGACAATAGAACAGATCAATGAAACCAGGAGCTGGTTCTTTGAAAAGATAAACCAAATTGGTAAGCCTGTGGCCAGACTCATTAAAAAAAAAAAAAAAAAGAGGTGACTCAAACAAAATTAGAAATGAAAGAGGAGAAATAACAACTAATACCACAGAAGTACAAAGGATTATAAGAGACTATTATGAAAAATTATATGCCAACAAACTGGACAACCTAGAAGACATGGATAAATTCCAAGAGACATATAACCTCCCAAATCTGAATCAGGAAGAAATAGAAATATCGAGTAGACCTATTATCAGCAATGAAACTGAATCAGTAATAAAAAAAACTACCAACAAACAAAAATCCAGGACCTGACCGCTTCCTTGATGAATTCTACCAAACATTTAAAGAAGAGCTAATACCTAGTCTTCTTAAACTATCCCAAAAAATAGAAGAGGAAGGAAAACTTCCAATTTCATTCTATGAGGGCAACATTACCCTGATACCAAAACCAGATAAAGAAAAAAAGAGAACTACAGGCCAATAACTCTGATGAACATAGATGCAAAAATCCTCAACAAAATATTAACAAACCAAATCCAACAATACATTAAAAAAAATTATTCACCACGATCAAGTGGGATTTATTCCTGAGACACAAGGGTGGTTCAATATTTGCAAATCAATCAACATGATACATCACATTAACAAGAGAAAGGATAGAAATCATATGATCATCTCAATAGATGCAGAAAAAGCATTTGACAAAGTACAAAATTCATTCATGATAAAAACTCTCAACAAAGTAGGTTTAGAGGAAATATACCTCAACATAACAAAGGCCATATATTAAAAAACCCCACAGCCAACATCATAATGGTGAAAACTGAAAACTTTTCCTTTAAGATCAGAAAAAGACAAAAATGCCCACTCTTACCACTTCTATTCAACATATTACTAGAAGTCCTGGCCACAGCAATCAGACAAGAAATAGAAATAAAAGGCATCCAAATCAGTAAGGAAGAAGGAAAATTTTCACTATTTGCAGAGGATATCATACTGTATATAGAAAACCCTAAAAGCCCCACCAAAAAAACTACCAAAACTGATAAATGAATTTAGTAAGGTTGGAGGATAAAAAATCAATATATAGAAATCCATTGCATATCTCTACACTATACATCTATAATGAAATAACAGAAAAAGAATGTAAGAAAACAATCCCATGGGGTGCTGGGGTGGTTCAGTTAGTTAAGCATCTGCCTTCAGCTCAGGTCATGAACCTGAGGTCCTGGGATCGAACCCCATGTCGGGCTCCCTGCTCAACAGGGAGTCTGCTTCTCCTTCTCACTCTCTGCTTCCCCCATCCCCACTGGTGCTCTCTCTCTCTCTCTCTTGCTTGGTCTCTCTCTTTCAAATAAAGAAATAAAATCTTAAAATTAAAAAAAAAGAAAGAAAGAAAACAATCCCATTTACAATTGTACCAAAAAAAATAAAATGCCTAGGAATAAAAACTTTCTTTCACCTTTCAAGGAGGTAAAAGACTTGTACTCTGAAAACTATAAAACACTGATGAAAGAAATTGAAGATGACATAAACAAATGAAAGATATTCCATGCTCATGGATTGGGAGATGTCCATACTACCCAAAGCAATCTATGGATTTAATGCAATCCCTATCAAAATACCAAGAGTATTTTTCACAGAACTAGAACAAACAATCCTAAAATGTATATGGATCCAAAAAGACCTTGAGTAGCCAAAGCAGTCTTGAAAAAGAAAAACAAAACTGGAGATACCACAATCCTAGATTTCAAGATATACTACAAAGCTATAGTACTATAAACAGTGTTGTACTGGCACAAAAATAAATGCACAGATCAACAGAACACAATTATATGGTCAGTTAATCTTTGACAAAGGTGGCAAGAATGTGCAATGGGAAAAAGATAGTCTCTTCAACAAATGGTGTTGGGACAACTGGACAGCTACATGCAAAAGAATGAAATTGGACTGCTTTCTTACACCATACACAAAAATAAACTCAAAATGGATTAAGGACCTAAATGTGAGACCTGAAACCATAAAAATCCTAGAAGAGCATAGGCAGTAATTTCTTTGTTGTCAAGTGTAGCAACATTTTTCTAGATATGTCTCCTGAGGCAAGGGAAACAAAAGCAAAAATAATCCATTAGCTTCTGCACAGCAAAGGAAATGATCAACAAAACTAAAAGACAGCCTACTGAGTGGGAGATGATATTTTCAAATGACGTAGCCAATAAAGGGTTAGTATTCAAAATATATAAAGAACTTATACAGTACAACACAAAAAAACAAATAATCCAAATAAAAAATGGACAAAAGACATGAACAGACGTTTCTCCAAAGAAGACATACAGATGGCCAGAAGACACAAGATGCTCAACATCACTCATCATCAGGGAAATGCAAATAAAAACCACGGTGAGATATTACCTCACACCTGTCAGAATGGCTAGAATAAAAAACACAAGAAAGAGTTAAGTGTTGGTGAGGATGTGGAAAAAAGGGAACTGTTGTGCACTGTTGGTGGGAATGCAAACTGATGTGGCCACTGTGGAAAACAGTATGGAGCTTCCTCAAAAATTAAAAATAGAACTACCATATGATCCAGTAATTCTACTCCTGGGTATTTACCCAAAGAATACAAAAACATTAATTTGAAAAGATATATGCACCCCTGTGTTTATTGCAGCAGTATTTACAATAACCAAATTGTGGAAGCAACCCAAGCATCCACTGATAGATGAATGGATAAAGAAGATGTGGTACATATATACAATGGAATATTATTCAGCCATAAAGAAGAATGAAATGTTGCCATTTGCAACAACATGGATAGAGCTAGAGAATATAATGCTAAGTGAAATAAGTCAGAGAAAGACAAATACCATATGTTTTTACTCACATGTGGAATTTAAGAAACAAAACAAGCAAAAAAAGAGACAAACCTAAAAACAGATTCAACTATAGAGAACAAATTGATGGTTACCAGAGGGCAAGTGGGTGGGGGAATGGGTGAAATAAGTGCAGTATACTTACCATGATGAGAACTGA
Organism: Mirounga angustirostris; assembly: GCF_029215605.1. Lineage (NCBI taxonomy): Eukaryota > Metazoa > Chordata > Mammalia > Carnivora > Phocidae > Mirounga > Mirounga angustirostris. Next base: position 123,222,310 of record NW_026991714.1, read on the forward strand.
GTAATATATAGAATTGTGGAATCACTATGTTGTATACCTGAAACTAATATAACATTGTATGTAACTATACTGGAATTAAAATAAATAAAAACTTATCATCTCTTCATGACCATACCTCATTCAGCAGCTCTTCATTTGTTCACAAATTCATGTATCAACAATTATGTATTAAGTATCTGTATTAGGTACTGTATTTTAGCTACAGAATTGGGAAGCCAGTATAGATATGATTGAGCTTACTATTAAACACATTTAATAGATGATACAAATTATTAATTATAGTTGTGATGGGTGCCACCAAGTAAAAGTTTTGGGAGCTAGGGAGTCTTCCCTGAAAGAAATGACATTTACAGTAAAATTTGAAGTATGATTAGAAGTTAGCCGAGATAGAGAATGATAGAGAGTATTCCAGGCAAAAAGAAAGCAAGTCCAAAAATCTCACAGATAAAGATGGTGAGGGAGGTGGTTCAGTCAGAGTCTTGCAAGTCAGGTTGAGGATTTTAATTTTAATCCTAAGAGCAATGAGAAGACAGTAACTTGATCAGATTTGTGTTTTGAAAAGATCACTCTGGCTGCAATGAAGTAGAGGGTGAGGTGATAAGAGCAGATATAGGAGAGGAGGCTATTACAGTAGTTTGGAAGGAGGAGAAAGTTTGGAGTTAAATTTTTGAAGAAAATTTTTTTGTTTTTGAGGTATTGGATATCCAAGGAGAAATGTCAAACAAGCAGTTGGATAATCAGATCTGGACCTCATAGAAGAGGTACAGACCCACAGTGCTCCTTAGAAATATAATGCAAGTCACATTTTAATTTTTCCAGGAGCCACATTTTTAATAAGTAAAAAGAGATTAAATTAATTTTATTTTTTTATTTTTTTAAAAGATTTTATTTATTTGTTTTGAAAGAGAGACAGAGAGAGAGGGAACACAAGCAGGGGGAGTGGGGGAGGGAGAAGCAGGCCTCCCACCAAGCAGGGAGCCCCATGCGGGGCTCGATCCCAGGACCCTGGGATCATGACCTGAGCCGAAGGCAGACGCTTAATGACTGAGCTACCCAGGTGCCCCTGAAATTAATTTTAATAACATATTTAATGCAATTAATTACATCCAAAATATTATTTCAATATTTCATCAAGATAAAGAATTATTAATGAAATATTTTCCATTATTTTTTTATGCTATCCTCAAATTCCAGTGTGATTTTTTAACTTAAATCACATCTCAATTCAGACCACAGTTGGTCCTTGAACAACATGAGGGTTAGGAGAGCAACCCCCACCACACAGTCAAAAATCCACGTATAACTTTTGACTCCCTCAAAACTTAATTGCCTACTATTGACCAGGAGCCTTACCAATAACATAAACCATTGATTCTCACATTTTTTGTATGTTATATGTATTATATACTGTATTCTTACAATAAAGTGAGCTACAGAAAAGAAAATGTTAAGAAAATCATAAGGAGAAAAAATACATTTATAGGACTCTACTGCATTTATTGAAAAGAACCCATGTATAAATGGGCCTGCACAATTCAAACCTGTGTTGTTCAAGGGTCAACTGCCATTAACATTTCAGGTGCTCAATAGCCACATGTGGCTAGTGGCTGCCTTATTGGACAGTACAGGTCTAGACTAAAGATATGTCTCTGATGCCTTGATGTATTGAAGCCCTAGACATGGATGAGATTAGAGGAAGAGGGTTAAAAGCAACAAGAGGGCAAGGATCAAGTCCTGAGGAATTCTAGCATTCAAATACAGTGCTTGCAGTTTATAAATCATTTATATTTTTTCTTTCCAGGAATGCTATGAGGAATGAAAGATTATCCTCATCTTATGTAGATAAGCAAAATGAAGGCCTTTGAGGTTCTCTTGCTCAAGGCTCAATATCTCATAGATTACTACAAGAATTATGTAGGATTAATAAATGCAAATGTGAAGTGATGAGCAGGTGTCCTGGTCCACTGTGGACACTCAGTGATTGATAGCTCATATGTTACCATCTTTGCAGCCTGTCTGCCTGGTGACAAGTTGCCATTTTATCCCCCCTTCTTCCCATCGAACTCACCCTTGTCTAACCCAGCCCGGGTCAGTCCTCCCATCCTGATGATCCAGTCCTGTCATCTTCCTGCCTGATCCAGTTTGGGTTCAGCCTTGCTGGGGTGGTGGTGGCCTCATGCCCAGGCCATATCTAGCAAAACACAAGAACTCCTTATTGTACTGATGTGTTGTTTACTTGCCCAGCTACTGAGATGGTAAGGGTATTGAGGATAGGGCCTGGGTTTCATTTGTCTTTGTATGCATTTTATTATTCATTCACTCAACTTACTCAACAAATAGTCCTTGACCATCTACTCTTATTTTAGGTCCTAGGTATATAGCAATGACTAAAACTGGCAAAGTCCTTACCTTCATGGAACTTAAGGTCTAGTGGAAGAGATAATCATTAATCGAATAATCACAAAATAAATATTAAATTACAACCAGCAATCTGACTTGGCTGGTTGCCTCATGGAAGTTTGCTGACTCAGTGAATAGAGTAACATCTTGAACAGGTAAAACTGCCCCCTCCTTGGATGTGAAAAGCATGTGAAGGACCAGCCTGATGACAGAATTTGTCAATGTGGAAGGCAGGACCCTGCCTCCAAATCCCCTGGAGACCAGGTTCCCTATTCTCACCCCCAGGCCCTAATCAGTTTGAACCTCCAGATTGTAGGGTCTGAGAATCTACACATTGAACAGGCATTCTGGGATATTCTCATGCCATTGAAGTCTGGGAACCACTATCCTATAGATATGCGATGAACACTTAAAAAAAAAAAAAAGGCCTTAATGAACTGAAGAGTCATTTAGCTATACCTAAGTGTCCCCTTGGAAACTGCCTTTGTCCTGGTGAACCCAGGTGGGGAGGTAGCTTTCAGATCTGTTCAGTTCATCACTTCCTTAATTTCCTGCTCATTAGTGAACACTGGCATTTAGTGAGTTGTCAGATACTCCTTTCAGCACAAACATTCCACATTCTGGCACACACAGATCCCCACAAGGTTCTCTCGAAGGCACCAGACTGACCCAATACCAAACTACATGCCTTCATTAACAGCTGCCACTTCTGTGGAATGCCTGTTGGCTCAGGGACCAGATGATTTTGATTTCAGTCCCAGATCTGCTACTTTCTGCTATGAGACTTGGGCAAGTAAGTCTCTCTCTCTATCCCTCAGCTTCCTCATATATCAGATGGAAGTGGTTGCGAGGATTACATGGAATGATACTAGTGACTCCCTTATCAGAGTATACAGCACATCGGAAGCCCTCAGTGGAGACCAGCTGTCCACACTGCTTTGAGGGAGATGAGTTCTAGGGAAGGCTCTTTGCTGCAAATGTGTTAAGGTCCCCAAGCTGGTGCTCCCAGGATTTCTAGCTGCGGCTAAAGGGTACTGACCTGTCTCCATACATCGGCTTTTTCACAAGGAACTAAAGTGCTATTCTTCGTTAAGCATTTGTGATTGTATCTTTTTATGGAGAATTTGGAAGGACATGCTCCAATTTTCAACCTCAAATACTCCTGGAAAATATCTATATTATTTTTACTTCATTGGATTTTAATGTTGTCTTGTTTAAAAAACAATACCTGGAGAGGTGCCTGGGTGGCACATTTGGTTAAGTGGCTGACTCTTGGTTTTGGCTCAGGTCATGATCTCATGTTTGCGGGATTGAGCCCCACGTCGGGCTGTGCTCTCAGCGCGGAGCCTACTTGACATTCTCTCTCCCTCTCCCTCTGCTCCTCCTGCTTGTGCTGTCTCTCTCTCTGAAATAAATAAATCTTAAAAAAAAACCCAAAACCTGGAGCTGGATGGTGGTGATGGTTGCACAAAGTGTGAATGTACTTAATGCCACTGAACTGGACATTGAAATGTACACTTGAAATGGTAAATTTATGTTTGGGGTATTTCACCACAATTGACAAACCAATAGCAATAAAACTGTGGTTTGTATTGAAGGTCTAGTAATTCCAATTAAAGAAAAAAGAAAAGCAGAAAATGATCTCTAACTGTTTATAGGCCCTGCCAGCATTGCTGTAGCTAATGGAGACCTGATTTGTTTATAAACAAATTTGACTGGAGTCAAATTCGAAAGGATTAGCTTTGTTTATTCAAAAGGACTCACTGAGACAAACTGGTGACGTTGCTAAAAGTACAGTTAAAGCTACAGGTACCTTTAAGAAAGATTCTGAAGAACCAGTATGTCTGAAGTGACCGAGAGAAGTTAATTATCTTACTGTTGCCTGTGTTCCCTGGCTTCTGGGGGGTTTTTTTTGGGTGGTGATAGTGGTGATGGTGGAACGCAACCCCGATGGTACTACTTTATATTAGACTGTGAGTATTAAGTTCTTTTGGACTGGAAGGAGTTCAGGAATCATACAATTCTAACCCCCTCATTCATTCATTTGTTCAACAATTGTCTGTTGAATTTCTTCTTCGTGCCTAACATGTGGTAGGATATCCTGTGGTGGATGCTGGATATACCATGGTAAGCAAAACAGACCTGCCCTAATAATGTAGCTCACATCCTTATGGGGAGGACAGATATTAATCAAATAGCCACATAGACATGTAGTTATGCATCATGGTAAGTGTTGTCTTTAGAGCAAAAATACAGGTACTCTGAGCCATGGATTAGGAGGTAGAGTCAAATCTGAAAAGGTCAGAGAAGACTGGGATCTCAGATGGAGGGCATTCTGGGCTAAGGCTCTGGAACAGAAGCTATGTGGCTTATAGGGAACTGAGAGCTGGCCAATGTCAGGGGAGGTGTTTTCTGAATGAGAAGACTCACAGGGTCGAACATCCCACTTCTGCAGAGCCAGGAATAGAAGTAGATCATATGATGCTCAAGTTTTCTATTTCTTTCCACATCTCGGGAGATTTACTCAGATGCCCGGACCTATGACATTTGTGCAGGTAGAATTACTTCCATCTTAGATTTTTATTTTATTTTATTTATTTGACAGAGAGAGAGAGACTGCGAGAGAGGGGACACAAGCAGGGGGAGTGGGAGAGGGAGAAGCAGGCTTCCCGTGGAGCAAGGAGCCCGATGCGGGGCTCCATCCCAGGACCCTGGGACCACGACCTGAGCCAAAGGCAGACACGCAACGACTGAGCCACCCAGGCACCCCTTGTTTAGATTTTTAATTGTGTCAAAATATACATAACCTAAAGCTTCCCATTTTAACCATTTTAAAGCGTACAGTTGGGCAGGGCTAAGTGCATTCACCTTGCTGTGCAACCAGTCTCTAGAGCTTTTTCATCTTTTTTTTTTAAGATTTTATTTATTTATTTGACAGAGAGATACACAGCAAGAGCAGGAACACAAGCAGGGGGAGTGGGAGAGGGAGAAGCAGGCTTCCTGCCGAGCAGGGAGCTCGATGCGGGGCTCGATCCCAGGACCCTGGGACCACGACCTGAGCCAAAGGCAGACACGCAACGACTGAGCCACCCAGGCACCCCTAGAATTACTTCCATCTTAAGGAGAGTCTTGGCCCACCTCCCCATGGCCTCCAGTCTCTGTGAGCTCAGGGTCTGTGGCCACCCACATCTCCAGGTCTGCACCAAAGGCCCTATATTGGTGTCTCCATGAACCAAGCAAGGTCATTTTTATTGTTCCTTTTCCTGGAACACTGCTTCTGTTCACTCAACCATAGCTTATGAAAATCAGTTATGATTGCTAAAATCATGTGCATGATCAAAAACTAGCTTAGGATAAAGTTGTATATACACAGTAAGATTGCAGCCATATAAAAATTTATTTAGGAAAGACTGGAAGGAGATAAATTAAAGTAACAGTGATGCCTAGTTGGTAGGATCTTAAATGCCTTTTTTTCCCTTTTCCCTTCATTTTATAGATGCTATTTAGTAAATTTTTAGTAGTCTTAAAATAGAAAGTAATATTGAAATAATATTAGGGGAATGTCTTATCTCTTCATCACCACACATCTTTGATTTTTCTTTAATGTGAAGAATGTACTCACAGGGGCTTTTAGAAGTGTTTTAAATATGAGCTACAGAGAAACACTGGATAGGAGTGATAGCATGATGCAAAGCACAGCATTGGTCAAAGCATTTCTGTTGGGTAGAGATTTTTATTTTATTTATTTATTTATTTTTTAAGATTTTATTTATTTATTTGAGAGAGCGAGAATGAGAGAGAGTACATGAGACGGGGGAGGGTCAGAGGGAGAAGCAGGCTCCCCGCCGAGCAGGGAGCCTGATGCGGGACTCGATCCCGGGACTCGATCCCGGGACTCCAGGATCATGACCTGAGCCGAAGGCAGTTGCTTAACCAACTGAGCCACCCAGGCGCCCGAGATTTTTATTTTAAACAGAATTCTGTTGTCATGGAGTCTGGGGAATGCTGGCTCAAACAAAGGCAAGTTTCTCCACTGCCAGACTCTCTGAAGCATTCACTACCTAATGGGTTTGTGAGCCCAGGAGAGAGAGAGAGAGAGACAGAGAGAGCGAGGGATCGAGAGAGTGAGTGCACTCAGCATCCCCCAAACTCCTGGGAAGGCTTATTTGCCTAGATCCTTGCAGGCTTAGTGTTCTCTGGAACATGATTGGAAAATGCTGGTATGGTGAAAAGGAACAAAAGATGGTGGCTACCCGGGCTCTAGATGGGTCTTTGAAGGCTTCACCATCTGTACCTTCAGTTAGATCCTTGAACTATACTGGACACAATCTTTCAGCTCTCAAATAAGAAGATTACATGGAATGAGCTTATAGCTCTATGATGGGCCAGCTATGAAAATGAGTACATATGCTGACAGTTTTGTAACAATGAAAGGCAAACTTCCAAAATGCTCAAACAGAATTTTCACACAATCAAGCTTTTATCTGTCCCTCAAGCTGCAAACCATTTCCGAAGAGAAAAAATATTTGGCACATTTGGGCAGGTTAGCATTCCAGCCTGCTGTATGCACAAGGTGGAGTGCCCTCAGTTCCTGGGTTACAGTATACACTGCCTCCCCCTCAAACACTTGCCAAACCAAATGGAGCGAACCTTTCATTTCGCAACCACCTCACTGTGTAAGGCCTTCGAGAAACAGGCTGGTAGAAGCAAGTCTGATTCCTTGGCTCTGAGGGAAGAGTGGCTTTCATGTCAACAAAGACAGACTAGAATGTCTTGATCCCAGATAAAGGCTGCTAGCTGCTGCTGTCTCAGATTTTATCATAGGCCACTGTGGTTGGAACATTTTCTGGCAGGAAGAATTCACTGACCCTGCTAGGGAACAACAGAATTTGCTGTGTAACCCCTGAGCCTCTCTCTCCACCCCAGGGGGCTGCCCATGGTTCCAAAGGCCCCAGACCCCAGGCATTCCCCAACGGGCCTGCGATAGTCACTACCTAAGTCAGTTCCTGGTTTCCTCTCACTGCAAGCCTGTTTGCAGAGGAGTCCGTCCAGCTTGCTTTCTCGCCAAGTATACAGGCCTTTTTCTTTTTAAGGTCATAATGCTCATTGCCATAGGGAGTCCTGCTGTGCCTAACTAGGCCGAGGACATGAGGTTACAGAAGGCCAAGAATCTGCCCTCTGCTGCACACTGATACTCTCCTAATCTGGAGAAACAGAATAAAGCTTGACACCTCAGCAGACTCAGCTTTCAGCTATTGCCAGTGGTCCAGGGAGGTCTCTTGAATCCTCATTCTTGTCTTCTTTCCTCCCTGGAAGTTCTTAGGTTCTTACCAGGTGGTAAGACAGTATGGAAGGATATATATAAAACAACTGCTGAGTTAAGTATTATCAAGAGGCAGATGGCACTTTGTGGTCCACAGCAGTGAAGTGTGGTGAAGAGTGGTTGGCTCACATTTTAGACGTGCCTCCTTTTTCTCTTCCTTCTGCTTCCCCGTTTACTTTCCTCCATGTTTCTCTCTAGTAGAGGGATGATAAGTTAAAGTACAGGTACCATCATGCTCTCCTCACAAGCCCATGGCAGACACTTGTTACTCAACCATGGCATTTTTCCTGTTTAAACTTAGGGATGTAACCAAAGATGAACATCAAATGATCAATAGGGGCATTCGGCAGTCTACTCCTAGGTAAATACCCAAAATAAATGAGAGCTTATATCCACAGAATGACATGTGCAAGGATGTTCCTGGTGACTATATTCCCAATAGTCCCAAACTGGAAGCAACTCAAATGTCCATCAACAGTAGAATGGATAAAAATACAGTGCATATAATAAAATAGGAAATATTCTACAGCAACAAAAAGGGATGAACTATGGCTGCACACAGTCTGGAGGCATCTAAGAGATAGGGTAGAGCAAAAGAAGCTAGACATAAAGGAGGCACACTGTGTGAGTCCCTTTTTGCAGCTCAAAGATAGGCACAACTCAGCCGTGGTGATAGAAATCAAGACAATGGTTACCCTCAGGAGGAACTGACTGAGAGGGGCAGTAGAAAATGTTCTGAATCTTGATCTTGATCTTGGTGGTGTGGTGTATATGGGCGTGCACATATGCAAAAATTCACTGGGATGCACTTTGCTGTAGTTATCCCTCATTAAAAGTCTTTAAAAATGATTGTTCTGCCCTTGGTATATGGAGCATAAGGTCTTGGGTCTGACTCTGATCCAAATCCAGGCTCTGTCACTTATTAGCTGTGTATCTTGAGTAAACTACTTAACCTCTTTGTACTTTAATTTCTCACCTATATAGCAGGGATGAACAGAGTACCTACCCTACAGCACTGTTCTGAGGGTTAAATCAGATAATTCTCATGAAAAGCCTGGTACATTTAATGTTCTCGTGAAATGTGTTGTGGGGACTTGGTTCTTTCCCCTTTCCCCTCTGACCAATGAGTTCTTTCTCATACTGTCTTTCCCCTTCTTTCTTCCCACCTTCTTTTTTCCTTTATTCTTCCTTTCATCCCCCCTCAGTCATAAGAGCCCTGACCATGAAAATACATATCTTTTAAATTTTATTCAATACAATGATTAGTTACATTCATAATGAAAAAGCAAGCATGCTTAGTATTTTCCATGTCTCTCTTCTAGTCCAGGCCACATACCAGACCAATTAAATCCCGTATCTGGCAGAACACAGGCATCTCTAGCTTTGGGGGCTCTCCAGGTGATTCTGACGATTCCAGTGTGCACCCAAGTTTGGGAACTACTGCATTCATGGCTTTCTATTCCCTCCATGTTGTCTCAGCTGCTTCAGCATCTGGTTCTGATTCCCGGCTGCCCATCAGAATCAGCTGAGAAGCTTCTAATCAGTAGTGAGGCTCAAGCCCCACTGTGGGTAAGGCCTGGCTATTTCTAATGTGCTGCCAGCACGAAGAGCCACTATTCTAGAGGGATTGGTGTCCTGGTAGTTCTTGTGATCAGGGTGACACCAGGCAACTCCTCCTCTCTCCACATGTTCCTCTTGAATTAAAATACGTCTCCTCATGTTTTTGAAGACTCTTGTCTTTGTTTCCTTTCTGTTGCAAGCTGAGTATGGAGAAGCATAACGTAATCCTGATAAGTTCTTGATTTGTTGTTTTACCCTCAGTACGGGATTGTGCTCGACGCAGGCTCTTCTCACACAAGTTTGTACATCTATAAGTGGCCAGCAGAAAAGGAGAATGACACAGGGGTGGTGCATCAGATAACAGAGTGCAAGCTGAGAGGTAAGATGAAGGAAAAGGGGAGGGAGACAGTGGGGCATGAGAGGAACATATGTGAGAACATTTATGGCAGGTGGGGGAACACATGAGAAAAAGGAAGTTCAGTGAAGAACATAGTGGAGCCGCTGCTCCTGTTATTTTATTGTCACTGTAAAATAATATTGAAATCAGTCCTGAATGATGGAACCCTTGAAGAAGAAACAAATGTAAAAGTCGTCGAGTCATAGTGGCTCCCGTCAACAGGACACATCTGTGGGCCATGCACCAAGTACTGAAAATACATGATTTCATCTTCACAGTCTCCCTGGGAAGTATGTCTTACTATTCCCATTTTTTAAAAATGAGGGCACTGATGTAGAGGGAGGTTATGCCACTCGTTAAGGTTACTTGAGCTAGTAAGTGATGGAACTGGGGTTCAAATTGCTAAGGAGACACGGATTCTATACCTGTTTATTCTAACAAAGGAAGAAACTCCGCTTCAGAAATTTCAGGGGACTGGCCATGATCACACATCTAGTTAGCAGCAGTTACTATTTCTTCAGTGTGCCTGGTGCTTGTTTTAATTTCTGTTCTAAATTTATTTCTCCTTTTAGGTCTTCTAGGAATTAGTCGTGTTAGTTACAGTTTTGTAGAAGAAACATGAAAAAGCAGATATATAGGGTAACTATAAGATCCCCATTTAATTTTTTTAATTCAATTTTTTATTTAAATTCTAGTTATCCCCCTTAAAATGTGAGAGAACCTGTTAGGGAGGTTATGCAATTAAATGTGAAAATTGCGCCATCCAGCGGCAAAATTATTGAACGGTGGACAGACCCAGCCTGAGGTCTGAAAATAGATCCTACCAAGGCCAGGTTCAGAGAGTTACCCTCTAAGTATAGCAACCTAATCTATATCACATCAAGAAATTGTCTTCTTTGATTTTTCTCAGAAAACACCAGTATTTTGCTCTAATATTGTCCAGGTGTGTCCTGTACTTTTAAAAAAGATTGTCATCTGCTTCTACATCTTTCCTTAGGTCCTGGAGTCTCAAGATATGCTCAAAAATTAAGCGAAATAGACATTTATCTGACTGCATGCATGGTAAGAGCCACTCAAGTGGTTCCAAAGTCCCAGCACCAAGAGACCCCTGTTTACCTGGGAGCTACGGCAGGCATGCGCTTGCTCAGGTACAGCAGCATGTGGACACACAGAGCGGCTGGGGGTTAGGTTGGGTAGTGAGAGCCTTTGAAGTTACGGGATAGCACCACGCTTCCCTAACACCCCACAGTCTAAACATCCTAACGGTCCACACTTCAGAAAGAAAATCTCAGTAAGTGGGTAAAACTCCCAAACATTTGGTATGTGTTATGGTGGGAGTTTAAGTATATTAAAAAAAAAAGAAGTCTTCTTGCCCATCTCCCCACAGAGAATTCAAGGGGGAAGGGGCACAAAGAGAAGTGTTGAGCCTGTGTGCTCTGGGATTTGAGGCTACCAATTTAGCCATCCAGTATCTGGGAGGAGAAAGACCAGAGGAGACCCACAGATGTCCCAAGACACAACCAATCACAACTAGCACATCTTCACTGGCCACCACTTAGTACCTGTGTGCATAATTTGTTTCTTTGTTCATTCATTCATTCAGCTTGTATTGACTGCCTACTCCGTCCTAGGACATGAAAGTAGGTGACTCAGCTCTCAAGGAGATCAGAGTTTCAATACAGGCCATCAATTCTTTAACAGAGGAGTGCTCAGAGCTGCTATGGGAGCATACTTGGCCCTGCCCAGAATGGGGGGAGAGAACATACGAGCTGAATCACAAAGGAGGAGTTGGAGGGCGGAGGAAGGGCATATTAGAGGCAGAGAAGACGTCATGCATTCCATTAGCTATGTTTCTTCCACATCTGTTATGTGGCAGACACTGTTCCAAGTGCTGGGGATACAGAGTGAAGAGGACAAAGTCCCTGCCTTCCTGAAGCTTGTGTTCTAACAGATGTGCAAAGGCAGGGTTGAGTGAGAGACCAGGGCATACTCAGAGGACTATAAATAGTTCTGCATGAATAGAACATAGGCTACATATACTAAAAATAATAATAATAAAATGATGAAGCAGCTTGTATTTGTTGAGCCCTTACTATGTTGTTAGCACTGTGCTTTAGTCATCATAATTCTATGAAGAGTTATTATTAACTTTTATTAACCAGATAAGGAAGCCGTGGCTTACAAATGTTGAGTAAGTCACCCCAAGGTCAGTCACATGCCTGGTAAAGTGGTAGAGCCAGGATTCTGAGTGGAGTTCGGAAGAGGCAGGGTCCAGCTCACAAAGTGCTTTGTGTGCCACGCTGGGAATTTGGTGTTCATCTGAGAGATAATGAGAAGCTCTTATAGGATGGTACACAAATGGTCACACTGGGAGAGAGGTGGATTGGGGGTAGGAGATGGGGAAGAAAACTGGGGATAGGGAAGCCAGGGGTAGGGTGTGAAGCTATTCAGATGAGTGGTGAGAGGGTTCAACGCTGGTTGGAAGACAGCATCCTCTGACCTGGAGGCTCTCGATGTTGGCAGTAATTGCATCCCGTATTCACTAGGACAACCCTGGAAGATTCCTTCTTCAGGTCTCAACATCTCAGACAGACCCAATAACTGAGATACAATATGAGGAAGATTTTTTTCCCAGTCTGGCCCCCCAGTGGAAGTTGGGTATCTGTCCCAGGACACTTGCCACCTGGTATCTGCTACAGCCATAATTAGAAACCTCAAGCAGAGCCTGACTCTGGAACCAGCTGGAAGCCACCAGTGATGGCTAATGTAGCATTCGTCATCTCTAGGTGTAGCATGCATCATCTCTAGGTGTGATGATTAAATAACATCCAGCCACCGCCACCACCACAAAAATGAACATTACTTAGATAATATTTTGGAGCCAGGGAGCAACAACAAAAATGGTATTTTAGGAAGAGCAGCCTATGTAGGGACTGGAAGGATTTGGACTTGGAGAAGAGGGCCAAAAGACTAGTTCTGCCTCACCCAAAAGGAGGGCTCCTCAGACAGCCATGTGTGGGAATCTCCACGTCTCTGTTTATTCCAGGGAGTTATGATTTGCTTGCTAGGAGAACTGCTGGAAGCTGAGTACTTGTAGTTATTCAAACGAAACTGGTAAATGCAGCTCTTCCTTTGTGCAGGATAGAAAATGAACAGTTGGCAGACAAGGTCCTGGCTGCGGTGGCGAGGAGCCTCAGCAATTACCACTTTGATTTCCAGGGTGCCAGAATCCTCACCGGCCAAGAGGAGGGTGCCTACGGCTGGATTACTATCAACTATCTGCTGGGCAAATTCACGCAGGTGATTATCTCAAAGCACCCAGGGAGGGAGCTGGCTCCCTGGGGGTCAATGCCATTGCTGTCTCAGGCAGTATTTGGATCTGTGGCCAGAATGAATGTCGGATGAATGGACAAATTAATTTATCCCCACATTTGCAAGAACTTTATTACAAGAACTTTTCTTATTGGAGAAGAAGGAAGTCATATCTTCACCTTAGGGAGACATAGAGGAAATTAAAAATCTATCATGTAAGAAAGAAGGTGGGGGAGGAAAGAAAATATATATGTATCTTACTCATTTTTGCAAAAAGAAACACAGGAAGGAGAAACCATACTAAAGAGATTGGTTACCTGGTAGGGGGAAGGAGTAGAAAGGAGCAAAGGAATGAGAGGGGAGGGGGATATCTGACAGGCCTTTTATAAAGTTTCCTTTCTTTTAAGGGGCACCTGGGTGGCTCAGTCAGGTAAGCGTCTGCCTTCAGCTCGGGTCATGGTCCCGGGATCAGGCACTGCATCGGGCTTCCTGCTCAGTGGGGAGTCTGCGTCTCCCTCTGCCCGCCACGCTCCCTGTTCATGCCCTCTCTCTCTCTCTCAGTCAAATAAATAAATAAAATCTTAGGAAAAAAACTAACAACAAAAAAATAAGAATAGCTAATATTTGCCTAGTGCTATGTGTCTTGTGCTGTGCTAAGCATTTTTCTTTACTGTCTGATTTCATCTTCAGGACAACTACATGAGGAGTTCTCTCATTTTCAAGTCTCAGATTGAGGCCTAGAGAAGGTAGTTATCTGCTCAGGGTCACATGGCTGTTGAGCGAATGAGTGGAGATTTGAACTTGAGTCTTTTTAGCCCAGACCCCTGGTTTGTAAACACTGGCTATGCCAATTCTGTGTCGCTGCAGCCGGAGCTCTAGCTCTGAAGCCCCTCTTTTCCTGCTGATCTGATGTTTCTTGTTGATCTGATGCAGGCTCAGGAGCATCCAGCGAGCTCTGTGTCACCTTATGCCCCCCTTCCTTCACCTTAGCAAGTCCCTGAGTCCAAGATACAGTGTGAAGCGGGTGTCCAGAGACAGCTACCACTGGTGACTGTACTCTCTTTCAGAAAGTGAGTTGGCTCAACCTGAAGCCAAATGAAGACAGTGATCTTGAAACCTACGGGGCCTTAGACCTTGGGGGAGCCTCTACACAAATCACTTTTGTGCCCCCAAACAAGAAGATCGAGTCTCCAAGCAACACTCTGCACTTCCGCCTTTATGGCAGGGACTACAGCGTGTACACGCACAGCTTCTTGTGCTATGGGAAGGATCAAGCCCTCAGGCAGAAACTGGCCAAGGACATTCAGGCAAGTATAACTGAACCCAGACCCATCCTCCCCATATCTGGGCCATCAGCCCCCACATCCTGTTGTTGTCTCTTTCTACTTCAGTAATTGGTCTGAACTTGGTTACTGTACTTTCCAAACCTTTACAAGCAGGATATCTAACCACATCTGGTCAACCCCTGTGAATTGTCCCATCCAGACATCACCTCCTGTGTTTGTGTACTGCACTGTCTCCAAGGACACGACTCAAATCCTTTCTTGCAAATAAGTTCTCACCCCTGTGGGCTTGACAGTGAAAATTACATGCTCGAGTATTGTTGGGACGGGTGTGTAATTTATAAGCTCTTTAGCACTTTTTAGTCTCCATTTCCTACAACTGCAGAAAACAGGGTTGTTAGAAGCAACCTGGAGGGGAGGAGAAAACACTCAGGGAAAATGCAGAGTTTATCCATCAACACTTCATGTCTTGTCCCCAGATGCTTTTTGTCTTCTGAAGATAAGAAAAGTTAAACACACTCAAAATCATGTGAGCACCAGGCACACCCTGACAGACACACACAGAGGAAGGCTGTCACATCCAGCTGTTCCCTGTCTCCACTGAAAGGACAACCAGTTCTCTGCTCTCCTCCGAAGTTCCTGCTCTGGTTCTCAGAAGCACTGTCAGTAGGTGACCCCCACTGGAGTAGGCGATGCTGAGAGATGCCTACTGAGCCCCAAGGCTCCATGAAGCCTTTTATCCACAGCAGCCCCCTTTCTTCTCTTGAACATATTAGGTTGTGGGTTAAAAATCATTTTGATACTCCTGGGTTAAGGCACTTTCAAGGCATGTTGCTTCTGATTTTTTGCTTGGAGGTGGGGTTGGGGTATGGGCAGTCTCCTCCTGGAGAACTACCCCCGGCTCAGACTTGTGAGAGCCTTGAGAGTGTTCCTTGTGAATCTGCTTCTGACCTATGTATTTCATTTCATTTCATTTCATAGTACTAAGCACTAGTGGACATTCCAAACTAATGGCATTTTTGCCAGCTTAAGCTCTATTAGCTTTCTATGAATAGCGAAAGTTGATTCACATCTGATACCATTTCTGGTGACTATTATACAAATCTGACTGTTCCCAAGGGTGAAAAAGGCATGGCAGGGGCATATTGATGCCAAAGCTATTATAAAATTCCTACACATTAAGGAAGTCAGAGTGGTGCTTTTTGTATCCAACACGTTTGCACATGATGTCTTCAAGTGATTTTTCCATTCAGGGTACAAACGGAATCCTCAGGGACCCATGCTTTCACCCTGGATACGAGACAGTAATGAATGTAAGTGATCTCTACAGTAGCCCCTGCACCAAGAGATTTGAGATGACTCTTCCATTCGATCAGTTTCAAATCCAGGGCACTGGAAACTATCAACAATGCCGGCAAAGCATTCTTCAACTCTTCAACACCAGTTACTGCCCTTACTCTCACTGTTCCTTCAATGGGATTTTCTTGCCACCAGTTCACGGGGATTTTGGGGTAAGTTTGTAAAATAATAAGGTATATTGGGGGTTAGGATGATTTGGGTTGCAAGTTGTAGAGCAGATGCCTACGAAGGGTTTAAATAATAGGATTTATTTTTCTCTCATATGATAATAAGCCTTGAGGTAGATAATTCAGGGTTAGTTCTTTGATTTAACAATGTCAGGACTTGGGATCAGCTTTTCCATTATCTTCTTTGCCTTTTTTTGTGGTGCTAAGATGGCAGCTACTGTTTCACATGCAAAAAAAGAAACAAGTTTCTCTTGCTTGTTTGGTGAAATACACACTTCTGAACCAACCTGTGATACAGGGGAATGGATTACTATGTTTGGTTTAGACTAATAACTGTTCATCCCTGGAACTGGGGAGTCTTTCCTACACATATTGCTCTCCTCTACATGGGTGAGATCAGGAATCTGTAAGCCAGAAGAAGGAGCTGGCTGTTGGGTAGGCGCACCCATTGGGATCTGCCATAGTTGGCTTCTTAATGTCAGAAGAAGGAGAGGCAGCAGTTAGATGTCTCTGCTAAAGGCTTTCCTCTATAAACTGAAGTTAGAAATTCAAGAAATCCCAAGGAAATATTGAAGATAGCATCATTTGCATTACATTTTGAACAGCTGGGGGACTCTTTGAATCCCAGTGCCAGTTTCTTCTTAATTACTCTAGAATAAGATAAAATATTTGAGCAGAGGTAGAAGAGGTGCCCCTTGATCTACTCATAATTCAAATTTCATATTTTGGTCCTGGAGATGAAGCATTATTGTAATCATAGTTTAGTAGTATATTGCAAAATTAGCTACCATCAGTCAAGAGGCAGTTATTGACTAAATAATGTATATACATTATCTCATTAATTACTTAAGATATCATGCATAGAAACAAGGGCTTTTGTCTGCCTTCGCACTCTTTCTCCCTTTTTCAGAAAACAGATCAGCATGTGAGAAGGGAGGTTTGACTCTCCAGTGGGACCCCAGCAGGAGAGTTTCTCCCAAGTCTTCTGGCTCAGCCCAGTGTCACAGAAATAGCTCCCTGGATAGAGCACAGGGCCTGTAGTAATTGCACCTGGTTTAAAATCTGGCTTTGTCACTTGTAAACAATACAAGCTCTTCATTCCTATCATCTCTGGGAAAACAACAATGGGCGGTACCGTGGATCCAGGCTAAACTTTACCGTGGCCCAGACCACAGTTATTCCTCCCCTCAAGGTTCCTGAGGGAAATAACATGCCAGGACAATGCCTGGCAGAGTAATACTTGGTTATTTAGCTCCAAACCTAAATTCAGAACAAACTAGAAATTCACCTGGTTGCCCTATAGCTGAGCTGGCACTTAAGGCCCATATTGGACTTTTTTGGGCCAATGCCCTTGCCCTGGATCTAACTGCTGAAAGATAAAAGAGGAGGCCACAAAAGGGAGGAAGGTGTCTAAGGGTGCTGGGGACAGCCAAGAGCCCTTTTCATTCCAGTCCTTTATAGGAAGTACCTCTTAAGGAAAAGAAATATACTGTTGTGTATTGACTTTTTAACTTTTCTGAAAGCTTCACCTCCTGGGAAACATAGCCCAATTCTTGTCTTCAAGCTTGAGCAAACCCTTTCTACTTGAGGGTGGCAGTGGTGGAATTTCTTACCTTTGAAAGTGATTCCTCCAACCTAGGTAGGGAGAAGTGGAGAGTTGGAAGGGGTGACTTGCGCTCCCCTTGGATGCCTTTTTGTTTGGTATCTTAGCCCCTCACTGAAATTGTTCTCTTCACAGCCTTCTGAACCTCAGCTTGGCAATCTCCTTACATTAGCTCATCGCTTTCCTCTGAATAGGATCTTTCCCCTCTGAATACAGCCCTCAGGGTTCACACTGTACCTGTACCTACTCCTGCTTTGGCAGTTTCTGTTACAGAATGGTTTCCCCCTCTGTAATTTCTCCCTAAAGCCTAAAGATTTTTTTTGGGGGGGGGGGTCTATTTCCTCATTTATAAAATGAGGACAGAAATGCCTATCTCCTTGCGAATTTTGAGTAATAATCCAGACAATGGTGGTGGACAGGTGTTTACCAACCAGCTCTCTGGGGATGTAGGGGCTGGTTTGTGACATTTGCCAATTTACGTGGTATAAGTACTCCTACCATGGTCTAGTTTAATCAACATAACATCAGCTGGCTCACAAAACTCTTGAAATTTTAACAGTTAGCTCTTGTGAGTGGGTAAGAGCCACCTCCAGCATATCACTGTCAGTAGCAGAAAGCTAACATACCCTAGCACCAGGTGGGCCCTTAGTAAGGTTAGTTCTTTCTCCTAACAGTCCTTTTTCTAGGCTGTTATACCTGCAGAAGTTCCCACTGCCCAGTCCTGCATCTGGAAGCATAACTATTTGCAACACAAAAATCCAGTTGCATTCCAATTATTTCCAGGACCAGTTAGCCTGGGTATTCTCAAGCCACAGAGAATTTGCAGGGAAGGAAGTTTGCCATAATTGCATTCAGCACTGGTGATTTAATTCTTACTCTGTAAATAGTATTAAAAACTGTCAATTTTTTTTCTCAGTTTGGCTACATTGGTTGCTAGACAGAATCCAATTTGTAGGCAAATTAGAAACACCCAAAAGGAAGAGGGAACATCTGCAGGGAATTATTTATGAGGTAATTTAGGAAATTTTTAAAAGTTCACATCGTATCACTTATATAAACAAGAAAGAATATAAAACAAATTCAAGGAGGAACTGGAATTAAAGAACATTAAAAACTTATTTGTTTCCATATGTATACATATACTTGTGTGTATGTGTGTGTGTATTTAGCTCTGAGCTTCCTAGTAGCCAAGGGGAGAAAATCAGATATAGTTTTTATTATGCATAGCATGCCAGGTGCCAGGGCAAAGCAGAGCTATTCAAAAATTGTTTCTCAAGGATATTTTATAAAGGAGACTTTATTAGACAATGTCTTTGACCATATTTCTTAAAATTACAATTTCTTATAGCAACTGTCACCTAGAGGCATGATATTAAAAAGCCGACTCAGTCACAGCAATTCTGTGATGGACTGAGGCAGTATAGGTCTTTGATAGACATTTAACTTGAAAGAATTCAGAGTGGCTGAAAAAGGGGGAGACAAATATCTTTCATCTTCCATAAATATTAATTATCTAAGCTGGAAATTGGAAGATGAGGAACTGAACTTTTGAGGCTCTATGTTCTCTAAAGATGGCCTAGAGTGTTAACTATTCTCAGTTGCTGCTTAAATATGGGCCCACAGGTTATAGATACCAATCAAGTAAAGGTTTATATGGTAAGGTTAATCCCTAATATGGAAATTAAGAAGCTGATCACAAATTTTGACCTCAGAAGTTATAGGGCGCCTCCCCAGTACTGAAAGGCAAGGTCAGGGATTCTTAGAGCTGAGTCAGCATTTCCCTCGAGAATCACCATTGGGTCCATTCTGGCAACAGAATATCTGATGTATTGAGTCTCCCAAGTCACACCCCAAGAACAGAATCAGGATGATTTTTTTTTTCTTCAAGACTTTCAAAGAGTCATCTACCACAGCCATAGGAAGAAACTTGGTGATGTGTCCTTGAACCATCTGATTTTGATCAGTGTATCCTTATGAGGTATTAAAAGAAGAAGGTGGGTTTTGTCATTCAGTATCATTCTTGGGATTAAAAATAGAAGCATTCTGAATAGGGTTAAGGTTTCTTTTTCATCACATAATATAAATAAATCAAGGAAAAAATACTCATCCTAAACCTCATCATCCCATCCCATTAACACTTAATTTTTCTGGGTTCAGTTCTACTGCATGTTAGTGTAAACAATATTCCACCCTAGAAAAGACCTTTCCAAGGGATTTAAGAGGCCACATTAGATATTAAACTCAATTGAGTGTGTTTCTGAAGAGCATATACAGACAGGACGACTATCAGGCCTCGACACATGGAAGACTTTCAGAAAGATTGACAGGTAGATAAAATGAAAAAATAAATATGAATAGGAGTATGAATGGACTGGTTCTGGAGCAGGGGAAGAGGAATAGATGACCTTATTCTGGAGCACAACTGTCCAAGAAAGAAAGATGAATAGACACATTCCCAGCTCAGACAACAAGCAGGATTTGCCCTTGATTCTAATTCTAAGACTTGATCTCTACTGTGGCTACAGAGAAATAGTCATTTCTATATGGAATATAAAAGTAACATTATTATCTGAGAAATTTTAAAAAATCTATAAAGGAGAGAGTTTTAAAACATTACTTCAAATTTGATTCAGGTGTTTGTAATAGTTAGGAGGGCATATTTGTATTTTTTTTTTAAAGATTTTATTTATTTGAGAGAAAGAGAGAGAGTGAGAGAGAGCACGAGCAGGGTGAAGGGCAGAGGGAGAAGCAGACTCGCCACGGAGCAGGGAGCCCAACACGGGGCTCGACCCCAGGACCCCAGGATCGTGACCTGAGCCGAAGGCAGATACCCAAGCGACTGAGCCACCCAGGCGCCCTGGCATATTTGTATTTATTTTGTTTTCTATTCCTTATATAATGGTATTATTCTCCAGTTACATATTGCTTATTTGATTCTCTTTTGAGAGAGGACCTAAACCTTAACCTGCACAATCAAGGCAACACCTGGGAGTAAAATATCCAGGTTGTCTGGACAGCCATCCGTGTGTGTGTGGTGTGTGTGGGGGGGGAGGGGGGTGGTGTGTGTGTGTGGTAAAATATGCATAATAGAAAATTGGCCATTTTCACTACTTTTAAGAGTATAGTTTTGTGGCATTACATACATTTAACACTGTTGTACATCCATCACCACCATCTACCTCCAAGACTTTTTTGTCTTCCCAAACAGAAACTCCATCATTAAATAAAACGCTAATTCCCAACTCCTCTTCCCCCCAGTCCCTGACAATCACCATTCTACTTTCAGTCGCTATGAATTTGACTATTCCAGGTATCTCATATAAGTGGAATCATATATTTGTCTTTTTCTGATTGGTTTATTTCACTTAGCATAATGTCTTCAATAGACCAGTCATTCTTAGCTCTTCAAGGGATAACAAGACTCTGGAGAATGTGTTGAAAGCTAAGGATCGTCTAAACAGAAAAATAGACATTTAAAGGCGTGCTGAAATTTTTGCATACAATTTAAAAGACATCATGATTCCTTGAGGTGGACCTGTGAGCCCCATGTTAAGAGCCCTTAATCTAGAACAAAAGGTACACATAAAGTAGAGATTAAAGTAGAACCATGAGCCCAAGTAGGGCAATGGCTGGGATTAAACACCACACAAATGTTAGAGGTCTCTTTATGAGTATGGAAAGCAAATGCAGACACATGTGCCAGAGACAGATGACCCTGAAATTGATGCCACATCTGCCTCTAAGATGCATCCTGCCAGGGCAGAGCAAACCTAGTATCTAGTAATAAAAGCAGGCAGGCCATGCTAGAGAAGCGAGTTAGCATGAGTAATGAAGTTAGATGGGGGAGGGGAGGGGAACATGTCAAGTGGTCAGTTTGGGGCAGAACTTGGGGCTGGACTGTAATACTTGTCCCTTCTGTGACTATGAGGACTTCATTTAGTCTTTACTCCAAAGTGCTAGAAATACGTTTTTGATTGGATCTTTGGTAAATGACTTGACAAACCCCCTTTCTTCCTTTACAGATAAATTTGGCTTTGGGTTACTTTTCTGGATTTGTTTCCCTGGAAACGTGATAAAGATAGGAGTGTCAGTGTATTACTAGGCAACAGTTCTTATGAAAAAAAAAATGACCCCTGAAATTAATTGTGGATTAGAAGAAATTAATGAACTATGCCTATTCTGTGGACTTCTCTAATCTGAATAAAGGCTCTATATATGTAGAGTATGTAACGAAAGGCTTTATTTTTATAGAACTTATTTATCTGTCCATCATACCATCTGTTACTTGTTTGAGTTGCACTGTCTTCCACTAGCGGGTGGGGATTCTCCTCTGTTTCCATCACTTCTTGGAACATAGTTGTTATTCAGCCAATAGTTTTTTTTTTTTTTTTAAAGATTTTATTTATTTATTTGAGACAGAGAGAATGAGAGAGAGAGAGAACACATGAGAGGGGGGAGGGTCAGAGGGAGAAGCAGGCTCCCCGCTGAGCAGGGAACCCGATGCGGGACTCGATCCAGGGACTCCAGGATCATGACCTGAGCCGAAGGCAGTCGCTCAACCAACTGAGCCACCCAGGCGCCCTCAGCCAATAGTTTTTGAACGAATGAATGCATGCATGATATGCAGCCAAAAGTCAAGGAAGCGGTGGAATGAAAAAAAAATGGCTATTGATTTTGCCAATTAGGAGGTTACTGGTGATTTTAATGAGCATAGTTTTAGAAGCCATGTGAAAGTAAACAACTCCCTGGGAGATGTTCTAAAGTTGGGGGAGCAGGGAGGAGAGTGGGCAACTGATACTACAAAAACAAGAAAAAAAAATTTTTTTTAAAAGATTTTATTTATTTATTTGAGAGAGAGAGAATGAGAGAGAGCACATGAGAGAGGGGAGGGTCAGAGGGAGAAGCAGGCTCCCCGCCGAGCAGGGAACCCAATGCGGGACTCGATCCCGGGACTCCAGGATCATGACCTGAGCCGAAGGCAGTCGCTTAACCAACTGAGCCACCCAGGCGCCCCAAGAAAAATTTTGAGAGAGGATAGATGCTGCACTGAAACCAGCTCAGTTAAATTGAACAGGAATGCATGTATTGCATTCTGTGTAGGTTAAAAGTTACACAAAATTTGGCTGGCAAGAATGGGTATTGTCTTTATAGGTTGATATATCTGTCTCCCCAACTATGTCCTGAGGCCCTGGAAGGCAGGGATGGTGTACATACCATCTTTTCATTTTTAGGCCTGCTAGATATATTACTGCTAGGGTGCCTGGAATATTGTATATTCTCAGTAAAAGAACTTCAGTATTTGGAATATTCTAGTGAGATGTCCAGCGTGCACAGAAACCTGGAGGTGGGAAAACATGAAGTGTGTTCAGAGATCCGAAAGTAGTTCAATGGGTTTTTCCATATGGGCAGTCCAGAGACTTGCCTCTGGTATTTTAGAAGCTTTCTCCCCTAAGCTTAAAGATCACGCTTGTGATATATAAACTCAGAGATTCCTATAGTACAGGAAAATGGTGGTAATTTTAGGAAGAGTAAAGATGAAGATATGATTCAGGGGTTTGGAAAGAAATGATTCCAGGTTTTGGAAGAAATGAATAACGCTGTTTGAGGGGCATATAATGGACCATTTGGGGGACTCACAGAAAATAGAACATATTTTCAGCTTTAGGGAGAAATTACCTCCTACAGTTATAAAGTGATCCAACCTTTTTGAAAGAAGAGTCAGATGCTTAACCAACTGAGCCACCCAGGTGCCCCACTGGGGAAAACTTTCAAGAGTCCATGGCATGCAGGGCTATGGGGGTAGGCGGTAGCATAGACCAGGAGTTCCTGCTGACAAGCTATGTATCCCACTGAAGGCTCGATATTTTGCTATATCTGCCTACACAAATTTTCTGTTTGTTAATTTTTTTAAAAGATTTTATTTACTTATTTGAGAGGGATCACAGAGGGAAAGGGAGAAGCAGGCTTCCCGCTGAGCAGGGAGCCCGATGTGGGACTCGATCCCAGGACCCTGGGATCATGACCTGAGCCGAAGGCAAACGCCTAATGACTGAGCCACCCAGGCATCCCTGTTTGTTAATGTTTTTAAAAATAATTTTTATTTCTTTAAAAAGCACATGTCACACCTTAGCAAAAGCAGGAGAATTTCTAGGTGCTTAACTCAGTAAGCCCTTTGCTGGTAGAATGAGCTCTAGGAGTAATATCAGGAAGTCTTTTGAAATGTAACAATTTAAGGAAATATTTATTATAAAAATTAAGACATGCTCATTATAAAAAAATCAAACTGTACAAAAAGTTTAAAGACCCAACCATATGTTCCACAAGAAACTCACTTTAGATTTAAGGAGCTCACATAGGCCAAAAGTGAAGTGATGGAAAAGATATTCCAGGCAAGCACCAACCAAAAGAAAACAAGGGTGGTCATATTTATATCAGACAAAATATACTTTAAGTCATAAATTGTCACAAGAGGCCAAGAAGGACATTATATAACAATAAAGAGTTAATTTACCAGGAAGATATATTAATCAAAAGTATATATGTACCCCAAATCAGAGCCCCTGAATCTTTGAAGCAAACATTGACAGGACTGATGGAGGAAGAGACGGCAATGCCAGAATGGTAGGAGACTTTGGTGCCTCACTGTCAGTACTGGATAGAACAATCACAGATTCGAACCACACTGTAGACCAAATAGATCTAACAGACAAATATAGAACATTCCACCCAAGAGCAGCAGAATATATACTTTTCTCAAGTGCACATGGAATATTCTCTAAGACAGATTACATCTTAGGTCATAAAGCAAGTCTCAACAAATTTAAGATGACAAATTATACCAGGTATCTTTTCTTTTTTTTTTTTTTTTTAAAGATTTTATTTATTTATTTGACAGAGAGAGACACAGCGAGAGAGGGAACACAAGCAGGGGGAGTGGGAGAGGGAGAAGCAGGCTTCCC
Source organism: Mirounga angustirostris (assembly GCF_029215605.1). Lineage (NCBI taxonomy): Eukaryota > Metazoa > Chordata > Mammalia > Carnivora > Phocidae > Mirounga > Mirounga angustirostris. The sequence goes on from NW_026991714.1 coordinate 123,246,673, forward strand.
GCGGAGCAGGGAGCCCGATGCGGGGCTCGATCCCAGGACCCTGGGATCATGACCTGAGCTGAAGGCAGACGCTTAACGACTGAGCCAGCCAGGCACCCCATCAGGTATCTTTTCTAACCACAGTAGAATGAAACTAGAAATCAATAGCGGAAGGAGACTGGAATATTCACAAGTATGTGGAAATGAAAGAACACACTTTGGAACAACCAAAATAAACAAAAGACTGGCAAGCTGAATTCAACAGTCCATTAAAAGGATAATATACCATGACTAAGTGGAATTTATCCCTGGGATGCAATGATGGCTCCACATACAAAATCAATTAGTGTGATACACCATATTAACAGGAAGGACGAAAACCACACATCTCAATAGATGCAGAAAAAGCATTTGATAAAATTGAACACTCATTTATGAAAATAAGTTTCAACAAAGTAGAAACAGAAAGAAGTTGCATCAACACAATAAAAGCCATATGTAAAAACCACACAGCTACCATCCTCCTCAGTGGTGAGAACTGTAAGCTTTTCCTCTGAGATCAAGACCCAGGCAGGGACGCCCACTCTCACCACTTCTATTCAGCAGAGCACTGGAAGGACTCACCAGAGCAATTAGGCAAGGAGAAATAAAAGGCATCCACATCAGAAAGAAAGAGGTATAACTGTCTCTGTTTACAGATGACAAGACTTGTACATAACGAAAACCCTGAAGTCTACACACACAGCAAAAGAAACCTGTTAGGCTCATAAATACAGAGAATAAACTTGGTGGTTGCCTTCACCAAAATGGGTGAAGGAGAATGGAAGATAGAGGCTTCTAGTTATGGCACAGCATAGGGAATACAGTCAATGGCATGGTGGATAGTGTTGTACGGTGATGGATGGGAGCTAACGTGCGGTGGGCCTAAGGTAATGCACAGACGCACTGAATCACTGTTGTACACCTGCAACTGATGTAAAATTGTGTCAGCTGTACTTCCATTAAAAAAAAGAAAAAGAAGAAAGCTGTTAGAACTAATAAATGAATTTAGTAAAGTTGCAGGGTACAAAATCAGCATCCAAAAATCAGTTGCATTTCTATACATTAACAATGAACTATCTGAAAAGGAAACTAGGAGAACAATCTCATTTACAATAACCTCAAAAGGAATAAAATACTCACTAATAACCTCAACTAAGGAGGAGAAAGACCTGTACACTGAAAACTACAAAACAGCGATGAAAGAAATTAAAGACAAATGCAAAGACACCCCATGTGTTCAGTGAATAGAATGGTGGCCAAGGAAAGGAGGAATGGGGAGTTGCCAATTAACAGGTGTAAAGTTTCAGTTATTCAAGATGATTCAGTTCTAGAGATCTGCTGTACAACATTGTCCTTATAGTTAACAATACTGAATTGTACATTTAAAAATTTGTTAAGAAGGTAGATCGCCTGTTAAAAGCTCTTACGCAACAACGTCAACAAAATTAAAAGTACACCCTAAAAAGTCCTCCTCTCCCTCCTGGCCCACAGTCAGTTCACTAGAGGAAAATGCTCTGCGTGGTTTTAATTAATAGGGGGGGACATTTCTGGGCATTAGCTATGCATACTGGAGCTACCCAGTTTCTCAGTCAACAGAGATCCACCAGCGTCTCTTACATTCGAGGCCGCGCTCTAGGAATTCGAGAGAGCGGTTTTCTGCCACTTACACATCTGTAGCGCTCCCCCGTGTGCCAAGTGCCATGCTGGTGCAGCAGATTCAGCCGAGAACAAGGCAGCGGTGGTCCCTGCCACTGTGGAGCTGGCATTCTAGAAGGCAGGCAGACTGAAGACCGGAAACACAAACAAAAGCGAATTAGACTGTGGCAACCACAGGGAAGAAAGCAGCAGGGTCCCGTGAAAGCGAATAAGACAGCATCCTAGTCCAGGGCGATGATTAGAGAACCTCTCTGAGTCAGCGTGAAGGGAATTGCAACAGCTGGGAGAGCAGGAGTGCCCCGCTGGGGAAGCAAACCTTGGCAGTGACCCAAGGCCTGGGGGGTAGCGTGTGCAGGTGGCGGGGGTAGGAGGTGGGATTGGCAAGGTGGGAAGGGTTGGAGCATGCCTGGCTTTGAGAGACCTGGTAGAGTTTGGACTTACTCTACATATAATTAGGAGTCATTGAAGCTTTTAAGTAGAGGAGTAAACTGATCCACATTGTTTCTAAGTGGGTAGGTTAGTGGAGGAAGGGCACAAAAGTTCAACTGAAGGGTGAGAAAAAGGAGTGGGAAGTGAAGACATGGAACTCAGTATTGTAGAAAACGCTTCCAAGCACCTATCCTGTGAAATTTAATTGAATATTTTCCTTTTTACTCATTTGTACCCTTTTCCATAGTTCTCAGGTATGGTCATAACAATGATTTTTAAAAAACATTTCAGTTGTTCTTAGTTCATGATAGATCTCAATAAATATGTTAAGTAAAGATTGACTATTTAAAGAAGTGCATGGACATTCTAGAAATAGGCCAAAAAAGCAGAACTAAAAAGGAAAACGCCTTACAATTGCCATTCAGAGATAACTCTTAATATCTTTGTATAGAAGTTCCCAGTTTTTGTTTATTAAAAGCTCATATATAATACACAGTTTTTTAAAGATGGGATTTTTTTTTAACCTCTCTCTCTTTCTCCCCCCTCATTTTTTTTCCTCCCTGACTCTTCCATTAAAATTATAGAGACAGTTAGTGACCAGGTGGCTCAGAAATGCCGGTCAGCAGTAAAGCAACAGCAACAAAGTGACACGTCTTCCAGGAAAGAAACAACTTTTGGGGCTGGAATATTACTTGGTTCATTAATTCACTCAACAGAGATGTCCAGGTACCTTCACCAGGAGTTCAGCCTTCTGGAGAGTGAGTCAGTGTCCCTCTGTGTTGGACACAGTGCAAAACTGCATTTTCTCTTGCAGGCATTTTCGGCTTATTACTATGTGATGGAATTTTTAAACTTTACATCAGAGGAAACCCCCTCGCAGGAAGAGATGACGGAGACTATGGAAAAGTTCTGCTCGCAGCCTTGGGAGGAGGTAAGTGATGAGAAAGAGCAGCTGTGCCCTTGGCGGCACGGAGGACGGGAGTCTGCTCACCAAGTCCTGCGACCCGGACCGAGATCCAGCAAACAGGGTAGAGGAACCCAGAGGGTGTACCTGGTCTGGAGTGAGCGCACGGGCCTTTCTCGATAAGTGGGCATACGCCGGCCGAAGCCAACACGGTCTTACTTTCCTCACCTGACACCGAGCCTGGCAGCCCGCGGCTGCTTGTGGGAGGTTAGCAGCTTGACTCTGTCTCAGCCATTCCTTCTTCAATTCTGTCGTTAGGCCTGTCTTCTTCACGGACACAAGATGTGGCTTCAGAGATCACTTATGTTCCAGGTCAGAAGAAGGGTGGAGCCAGATATATCTGTTCCATTTAACAAGAAAGCATAAGCTACCCCAGAAGCTCCGTAGCAGTCTTTCTCTTACGTCTCATTAGCCGGGACTGGCTGGGAAAGCAGGCTGCAGGATTTTAGGACTGCTTAGAGCCTTAGATCCAGCCTGAGCTACTCTCTGGAGCTGGGTACATTGTCGCACATTCCTCTCCCCAAGCCCCAAATCAGAGTTTTATTAGCAAGGAAGACCGGCAGTTCGGAGTCTGCTCTAAACACCATTGTGGTAAGACCCTTTCTCCCCGCCTAGGTCCCAGGTACCTCCTACTTGTTCATAAATTTGAAGCATAACTGTTTCTTGTCTGAGGCACTGAGTCATTCAAGACCTAGTACTACTTGGGCGCCTGGGTGGCTCAGTTGGTTAAGCGACTGCCTCTGGCTCAGGTCATGATCCTGGAGTCCTGGGATCGAGTCCCGCATCGGGCTCCCTGCTCGGCGGGGAGTCTGCTTCTCCCTCTGACCCTCCCCCCTCTCATGTGCTCTCTCTCTATCTCATTCTCTCTCAAATAAATAAATAAAATCTTAAAAAAAAAGATCTAGTACTACCTGATGGAAGTTTCCCGGGAGGAGCAAGGTATGGGGTCTACCCTAATCAAAACAGATCAGCTAGGGGTGGCTCCCAACGGCAGCTGTTTTAAGTTGACAGTGTTGCCCACCTGAGTGGGACTTTCATTCTGAGGAGGTGTAGTTAACTAGAAATGGATGCGGTCTCCTTGGCGCTGACAGAGGAAGGAAGGTTGTGCAAGAGCCAGAGGCGTGGACTTCTCCCTCTGTATTTTGTCTGCGTTAGAACAGGAAGGAAGAAGATTCAGGGCTTTCCAAAAGAGCCCCTCGAAATGCTGCAGCACTTGACAGTTTGCAAAACACTCGGGGGAGGCTTTTTGCAGCTGGTCGTGATCTATGGAGGCAGGTGAGCATCTTGGAGTCGAGGCAACTTGAAACAACCCCAGCCTGTGAAGGAGGTAGATTTAAGCTGCTTTTTGGAAAAAATTCTTTTTTTTTTAAGTAAGCTTCACACCCAGCGTGGAGCCCAATGCAGGGCCCAAACCCATGACCCTGAGCTGAAATCAAGAGTCGGACACTTCACTCACTGAGCCACCCAGGTGCCCCTGGAAAAAAATTACTTCTTGTTCAGAGTAAAAGCTCTATCACATTTTTTCCCCTAACCCTTGTCTGTTTTTTTGTTTTGTTTTAATTTCATCAGGTTACATTAGGTTGGCAATGCCTATACGCAGACCTGTACGGGTCCTGGAAGTAGACTCATTAGGGCCTGCACCGGGGAGAAATTCTGAAATCTTTGGCAGGGGGTGAGGGGAGGTGCAGGGTGAGACCTAGACCCTCACCCAGAGCCTTGATGTTGAGGTGGGTGTTATGACCCAGGGTTCATTTTCCCCAACTGCATTATCCGTCCATATGGAATGCATAGATTTCAAGTACGCTCTTACAGGGCAACTCTTTTCCTGCTACTCCTGTGTGACTGGAGTTTGGGAATGTCCTTTCTAGACATCTTTGGCCAAGAGAGAACTGACAATTTTTAGGCATATATTATGTGCTGAAAAGTGAGCTAGAAGCTTTATACATATTATATCGTGCTGCCTGTCCCTGCTTTGGCAGGAGAAATAAAATGCAAACTATACCTACTGATGTCCTTCAAATCCTTGCGGGTGCCCCCAGTCCTTGGATCCCTGAGGAGGAGAGGTTAAGAAAGCAAGTGAAAGGGACATTTCATGCTTGTCTTCTAATAGGTTAATTAGAGGGTTAGTAACCCTCTAATTTTGACAACCGGAATAATCACTTTTCCACTCAGAAAATATGTTCGCTCAAGATCTCTGGTCAGCCTACAATGCTGTAAGATTCTGTGTATACTACTAACTAACTAGGGTTTCTCTATACATTCTGGGTCCTGACATTCAACCTCATGGACTTTTACCCTTTCTAGGGAAATGCATCCCGTTCTTGAAGACTTGCCATGCCCCTTCATATGGGGGAGTGGTAAGGGGCAATGGGCGAGGAGGAGAGAAGCTGGTACTGTCCCACTGCCCTAGGAATAGAAGGGAGAGAGGAGAGAGACGCAGAGAGAGGAGTATGAAAGAGAAAGGCAAACCATCCCCCCATATGGAGAGAACATATTGTTGAGTCCACAAAACATTAAGACAATCAGATCTGGACTGATGAACCAGGTAGATGCCTTTGGCTTCCATATTTTTTGGCTATTATCATAATTAATCCTCAGCGGATCAGACTGCTTGGCAATGTACACCTTTCCAGGAGGAGGAGGGGGTCAGACTCTATAGAATTGAGGAAAATTAGACCAAAATGGCATTCCCCCAAGGGATAGGCCAGCTTTTAAGGACCTGTGGGTTGCAGCAGTTTCAAGTCTGGCCTGAGTGGATTCTTGGACTTTCATAGCGGTTTTTTGTTTGATGGGCCTGCTGAGACTACATTAAATAGAAGTCTTTCCCTGAAGGAAAAAAAGAGTGCAGTTACTGTAAGAAGGGGGTAGGATCTGGATAAGCACTGATGTTACACCAAGGTCTTGGGAGAATGTCCCATGCAGAGGAGTTGATCAAAGAGTAGTTTCTAGGACTGTGAGAAAAAGACAAGTTCCAGGTTGGGTCATTCAGAGAACTCCATCAGAGCAGGCCAAGGCAGGCTAGGTGTGGACTTAGCCTTCCAGAGATTGGGGGCTGGCAAAAACCAAGTGAGAAACCGACCCCAGCTGGCAGGGGATTTAGAGATGGGGTGTTTCTTGAGAAGAGAGAGAAATCTGGGCAAAAGTGGGGTGGTGGTGGTGGGTGGGCATGTAGCCAGGAGGTCCTACATATAAGACATCTGGCCTGATTCTTAGCCCTTGATATATGCTTAACAAATGTTAGTTCTTTCTCTGCTCAGGGTGCCCAGGAGGGAATGCCTGTTTCAAGGGCTGAGGAATAGGGCAGCAGACAACTCTGGGCTGAGCTAGAGATGTTCTGGCCTGTTGTTCTCTTACTGAGGGTCAGAGAGGAACAGAGCAAACTGTGGGCATTTGGGCATATATTTACAACAGGAGGAGAGGTAAGGGTCAACAGGCAGCCTTCATTTGGGAGTAGGATGAGCAAACACATGAAGGACTCAAGAAGACCCCTTTGCATGACTCATAAGCAAAAAAAAGAGGTCAGGTAAGGGCTGAGGGCAGAAGGTGAGATGTTGGCACTGTTAGCAGTCCTGAGCAAAATGCGTCCTAAACTGTGTTGTAGAGTTTCTCAACCTTTACTGTGCGTGTGATCACCTGGGGATCGCATTAAACAGCACATTCTGCATTGGTAGTTCTGGAGCGAGGACTAACAAGCTCCTGGGAGGCCCCGACGCTGCTAGTCCAAGTGCTAAACTGAATGCAAAGCTTTTTTTTTTTTTTTAAGATTTTATTCATTTATTTGAGACAGAAAGAGCATGAGTGGGGGTAGGGGCAGAGGGAGAGGGAGAAGCAGACTCCCGCTGAGCAGGGAGCCCGATGTGGGGCTCCATCCCAGGACCCTGGGGTCATGACCTGAGCCGAAGGCAGATGTTTAACCTTCTGAGCCACCCAGGCGCCCCAGGAGTGGCAAGGCTTTTTATGACACTCTTTTCCTTAACATGCGTGAGATGCACTAGCTCCTTCAGAGGCTCTGAACTCAGACTCTGGTAAAGAACATAGAAAAGTCAGGGGCACCTGGGTGGCTCAGTCGTTAAGCGTCTGCCTTCAGCTCAGGTCATGATCCCAGGGCCCTGGGATGGAGCCCCGCATGGGGTTCTCTGCAGAGCAGGGAGCCTGCTTCTCCCTCTGCCTGCCGCTCTGCCTACTTGTGCACATGTGCTCTCTCTCTCTGACAAATAAATAAAATCTTAAAAAGAGAACATAGAAAAGTCTTTTAAACAGACTGATGGATTTCTTTCATGCAAGATTTTTCAGTTTTTAAAATGCTAACGTGATAGTGAAACGGCAGTTTCAGAAGGGGTGAAGCGGTATCCTGCAAGTCCGTGTTTCGGAACCTACTAGGTCACGGAAACCACTGTTTTCCTGGAGCACTTGTTAAGATCCCACAGAACCCAGTGGAGGACAAGTTTCCTTAACAGACCCTAAACTGTAGCCCTGCCCCACTGAAGGAGTGCAGCCCGGCCGCCAGGGCTCTCTGGAGAAGCCCGCGCTCGCGCCTGGGTGAGCTGGGCCTTCTCTTGTCTTGATCGGCTCTAATGGCGACGAGGGCCGTGAGGAGGTGCCTGTTGTACACGTGTGAGATTTCCTTCCCTTCCCTTCCAGCTGAAGACCTATTTTGGTGACGTGAAGGAGAAGTACCTGAGTGAATACTGCTTTTCCGGAGCCTACATCCTCTCTCTCCTTCTGAGTGGCTATCATTTCACAGCTGAGTCCTGGAAGAATATTCATTTCATGGGCAAGGTAATTTGGGTACTTGTTGGGTTGTGGGGAGATTGGGTGACGGAGGCAGCTTTGGGCTTGAAAGAGGTAGGAGTCAGCCTGATGTCCTGTTCTACCATTTCACCTCTAACCCAAGCGGACATTTTGTGTCAAGCCTTCCTATGTTGAGGATATCCTGTCAAAGGAGAGCTACCTGCCTTCTCAGCCTCGCCTTTCTGCTCATGTAACAGTGACTAGTTCCTTATGAAACGAACAGTGAGATATTCAACGTAACCGCATTTCAGTAGCCTCAATGATTCTGTTCGCTGACTTCAACACCCATCCCAAAGGCCTCTTCCATGATCTGGAACTGATTATTATGGCTTCTCATAAGGGCTGACGGCCTTGTTGGTTGTAGCTTCAAGGTTCACTAATCTGAAAGCTTAGCATAAAGAAGGAGATGAGTGACTGTGAGTGGGGGTCTTTGCTTAGAAGTCAGGTTTAGCTGGAGCCTTACACAAGCGACCTCACTGCGGTGCTTTGCCATTAGCGCCACCTGCAGGCATCCAGGCGTAGAGAAACATTTACTTTGATGAGCAACTCATGCTTGAAAAGTATCCAGAACAGTGCTTCTCTGACTTTTAAACCCATACCCACTAATGGCAAAAACAATTAACTCCCTTTATTAAATATGGTGACTTCAAGCAAAGCAAAATATTGAGGCAGAGGGCTGTAGCAGGCTAAAGGATACTATTTTCATTACACTCTTGTTGATATTGACCTTGCTAATCCAAATACTAATCTTTTCCTTGATTTAATCCTTAGTCTTCCTTTCATCACAATTTTTTTTCTCTGAAGGATATGTCTATGTCAAATTTGTGAGTGATTTATATTCTTTGGACTTCAGTGAATGATCTAGTATTTCTAAACCATAGGTGGTAACTCCTCTAACTCTGGAGCTTTCCTTGATACAAGACGTCAGATAAGGTTCCTGCCCCCTATAAAGGGAAGTGGACCTTTCACAAATTATTAATTCCCGGTACTGGTAAGGGTTTAGGGGAGAGGAGCATTTCCACATGGAAACTGGTTGGAATGTAAATTGGCACAACCTTTGGGGAGACTGTTTTGGCAATATGTGCTAAAAGCCTTAGAATATGAATGTCATTTTATCCAATTACTTCATTTCTAGGATTTATAAATAATTGGATAAAGTGAGTAAAAATAAACATAGAAGGCAGTTCATGCAGTGATTATCCTTTGAGACATGAGATGATGTTTAGAAAGGTATTGTTAAGTGAATAATTCTACATATAACATGCACAGAGAAGACTGGAAGGATGTGTCACAAAAAGATAATAGCAGTGACTTCTGTCTGAGTGGCGAAATATAGCTGGTTTTTATTTTCTTTTTTAGGATTATCTGTATGTCCTAATTTTTCTACCATGACCATGCACAACTCATGTAATAAAAACACTTTCAAAATTATTTATTATTCACAGACTATCTACATTCTAATATGTTTGGAGGTGACTGGAAAATACTCCTAGGAAGATGGCAGGGCCAGAGCATGTCTTATCATTTAGGAAGAATCCTTTCTCAAACATGAGTACAGTCATCCAACTTCCATAAAGTAACACTGACTTGCTGGGATTATTTCCCAGTCTTCCCTCATTGAATCATAAAGACATCCTGGTTACATAAGGATGAGATTCCTGGGCCTGACGTAGACGTAAGAGACCAGGGACAATCATTATTCTCTTATCCTTTGCCTGCTTTCTGTCACCACCCTGCCTTCTACACCTTTCCCTCCATATTCAAACAACCAAAGAGGAATGCAAATCTCCAAAGGCCGTTTGAAGTAAGTTCTTCTAGGCAGAGGCAGGAGACTTGGGCAGTTATTCACCAAATTCCTCTGAATTTCAGGAATAGAGCAGCGAGACTCCAAACTCTCCTTCATCACTTGCTCGGGCTCCATCTTCCCCACAACCATATTCCCAGCTTAGAATGTAAAAGTAATGCAGTTAGAGAACTGAACGTGGTGCTCTCCACCTCCTGTTGCTCAGTGTTATGGATGCGATTGCATGAAAGCTCATTTCATCTTTAAACCAGAAACAACAGCCTCTCCCCACTGTTTGCAGATCCAGAGCAGCAATGTCGGGTGGACTCTGGGCTACATGCTGAACCTGACCAACATGATCCCAGCTGAGCAGCCGTTGCCCACACCTCTCTCCCACTCCACCTATGTCTTCCTCATGGTCCTCTTCTCCCTGATCCTGGTTGCAGTGGCCATTGTTGGTTTGTTTATCTTTCACAAGCCTTCATACTTCTGGAAAGACATGGTATAGCAGGAGCAGCTGAAATCTGCTGGCTAGAGTGAGAAAAAAACGTGCCCAGGGAGCACTTTCCTCCACAGTGGTGTACAAGATCATCCTTCCTTGCTCACCAAGGCCAGTCTTGACCAGCATGAAGCTTCCCTTGGCTTTTGCTGAAGCCTTTCCATGGAAGGTATTCACCACCTTCTGCCTCAAGGACTACCCGGAAGACATCGTCTCTTTTGTGAGTCCTTCCCAACTCCCCTTTTCTCTTTTGTACTCTGTGCTTGTGTAGGTCTTAAAGACCTGTTACCTTTCATGATCTCTGCTTTATAAAAAAACAATCATGACTTTGTCCCGAAGAACTCAGAGTCCTGAGTCCTGCACTGGCAAGTTGTGCTGGCTAAAAGAAGATCTCAGGAACTGGTTCAGTTGTACTTATACAGACCCTTTCTTTCTCCTTTTGCCCATTTATTAAGAATGCCATACAATGCCTTTGGAGAGGGCAGACACACATCTCATTCCCATCCTGCTGTTTGCACAGGAGAATTTTCTAGACTAGACAAATATGTGCTAGGGCCAAAGAGTCTTGCAAGGGAATTTATGTGCTTGTATCGTTAATACAATACTCAATCCAATCCAAAACAGGGATGTTTTGCCATCAGTGATGCCAAAATGCTATGGAGTGGGACACCCCCCCCCCCACACCCCAGACCAGAGATTTCTTTAAAAGCTGATGTAACATATAGGCATTCAGCTATCAGGGCATACTACATGGTAGGTATACATGTCAGGAAGAAAAATACAATTACAGTGAAGAGTTTGGAAAATGCATCCTTCAGTGCATCTATTGGGGTTTTATTTTTATTGTAGTCATACATATATAACATAAAGTCCACCATTTTAATGTGTACAATTCAGCTGCCTTTCGCATATTCGCAGTGTTGTGCAACCATCACCACTGTCTAATTCCGGAATATTTTCCCCACCAAGAAATTAGCTGGAGACAAGACCATCCCTGGGTGGGTTCAAACCACCCAACTGTCAGTTAACAGCCAAACACGCTCATCAGTTGTACCACAAAGATAGCCACTGAGTTTTAAAGCCATGCTGTATCTTTTTGTCCCAGGGGTTAATGTAGTGGGAGAGCTGCAACATGCCTTTCCACTGTCATGGTGTTTGCTCACCAAAGTGTGCCAGGAACCAGATCTGAAAGTGTGCTTGCCACCCGTCACACCGTATGAGCTCTATTTACTTATTCCATGAACTATTTGGTGGGAGAAGCAGCAGCTATGGACCTTGTGACAGAAACATGAAGAGACTATACTTTCTTCCTTTAATGACTGCTGTGAGCAGGTGGAGTGGTGATGGGTCAGTCTGAAGTTGTCCCAAGCTCCCCATCTCTGGATCTGGGGACTGACTGCTGAGCTGATTGATGTAGGGTGGGACTGGGGTGAGGAAGGAAAAGCTTTTCCACGAACTGGAAGCCAAATGTCCTAACACTCTTGAATAACCAAGTCAGTTTTTACAACATCCAGGTGAATACAAGCTAATAAAGCTGTGGGCAGGAAGTTTTTCTTTTCTGCTACTCACAGTTGAACTTGTTGTACTTGGATTAGGAACCGGAAGCCAAGTTTGAACATGTTTAAACTCTTTCTACTAGTGCTAGTGGTTATATTGTTACACTTAGTATTTATTGAGCATTTGTTGTGTCCCATGCTCTGTGCTCAAGTGCATTACATTCATTTTCTCACTTAAATCCTTACAACAGTCTGAAGGGAGCTACTACCCTTCCCACTTCATAGAACCAGAAACTGAGGCTCAGAGAGGTTAAGTCACTTGCCCAAGTGGCTGACCTAAAAGCCTGCAATGCACTTAACCATTATTTTCTTACCCAAATATACTAGACTGTCTCCTTGTAACTTCTAAGCACACACTTAACTCTGTATGAGTACAGGGCTGATGGGCATGGGGGAGAGGGAAGTAGACAGATGACCTGTTCCCTGATGGACCTAGTGATTTAATATTGCTCTAAGTCCACAAAGGCTGTCATGGCAACACTGATATTCTGTTCACATACTATGGTAACCATGGCGTATGATGCTAATCAAGGATTTCCCCATATTCCTGGCTTCTTATTTATAGTGCTTGCTCCCTGCATCAGATAAAAATGAAAATAAAAGGTCAAAAAATAGAGCCAACAAGCAGCTCCTTTCTTCCTTATGTCTACATATACAAAGCACTGTCATGCACATTCTCTATTCTGATTCTAATAAAACCCCATGAGGGTGTAAGTACTATTGCCATTTTATGAATGAGGGTCACACAAACTAGTAGATGATCGAGTAGATATGCAAATTCATGTCTTTTGCCCCAAGTTTATTGTTTTGTCTTTTCTAAACACTGCCCCTCAGGAAGTTAGAATTAGAATTCACCAGTTTCCTTCAATAAACTGAATTCTTATTCCATTTTTGTCTTGCAGCCTGGGTCCAAAAAAAAAAAAAAAATCCATTAAGGTATTTGGGAGTCAAATTCTACTTGTTTGAAGTCTCAACTCATGGAGATGATCAGCTGGCACAACCTAATCTCATTTCCTTTGGAGGGAAACATGGTTTTGTGTCAGATTCAGGAATCTGCTTTGAGCCATTCTAGATGAGAAGGGCCAAATAAAATGGGTCACTGTCAACTGATTTTAATATTGAGTTGGCCACTGGTTATAAATGATCACCATTCCTTCCTGGCCATTCACCTAAACTTGGTTCCACCATTCCTTTAGAAGGTGGGAAACTTTTTTCTATGAACCCATAAGGGGAAAACATCAGAAATGGTTACTTCTGTAGACAAAAGACTGAAGTTACTTAAGTAGGGTGTGTGTGTGTGAGAAAGAGAGAGAGAGAGAGACAATTTTCACCTTACCCAATTCTTAAATTAATAAGAAATATAGGGGCGCCTGGGTGGCTCAGTTGGTTAAGCGACTGCCTTCGGCTCAGGTCATGATCCTGGAGTCCCGGGATCGAGTCCCGCATCGGGCTCCCTGCTCGGCAGGGAGTCTGCTTCTCCCTCTGACCCTCTTCCCTCTCGTGCTCTCTGTCTCTCATTCTCTCTCTCTCAAATAAATAAATAAATAAAATCTTTAAAAAAAAAATAAGAAATATAAAATGTAATATAAATAAAAGTTTTTAAAAGTATACTTTATTCTGGGGCGCCTGGGTGGCTCAGTCGGTTAAGCGGCTGCCTTTGGCTCAGGGCATGATCTCAGGGTCTTGGGATCAAGCCCCACGTCGGGCTCCTTGCTCAGCAGGGAGCCTGCTTCTCCCTCTCCCTCTGCCCCACCCCACCCCACTCGTGCTCACTCTCTCTCACTCACTCTCTCTTTCAAATAAATAAAATATTTAAAAAAAGTATATTTCATTCTAATGTTTTATCAGTCAACAAGTAAAAGAAGGTGCAATCAAACCAGAGAACTAAGAAGAGTTTAAGAAAGTGACTATATCCGGGGCGCCTGGGTGGCTCAGTTGGTTAAGCATCTGCCTTCGGCTCAGGTCATGATCCTGGGGTCCTGGGATCGAGCCCTACATCGGGCTCCCTGCTCAGCGGGGAGTCTGCTTCTCCCTCTGACCCTCCTCCCTCTCATGCTTTCTGTCTCTCATTCTCTCTCTCTCAAATAAATAAATAAAATCTTTAAAAAAAAAAATAAGAAATATAAAATGTAATATAAATAAAAGTTTTTAAAAGTATACTTTATTCTGGGGTGCCTGGGTGGCTCAGTCGGTTAAGCGACTGCCTTCGGCTCAGGTCGTGATCCTGGGGTCCTGGGATCGAGCCCTGCATCGGACTCCTTGCTCAGCGGAGAGCCTGCTTCTCCCTCTCCCTCCGCCTGCCACTCTGCCTACTTGTGCTCTCTATCTCTCTGTCAAATAAATAAATAAAAAATATCTTAAAAAAAAAAGTGACTATGTCCAAGGTATTATCATTTCAACATGTAGTTTACATAAAAACTATTAAATTTGTTTTTCATATTAAGTGTGAAAGCTGTTGCATATATTGCAGTTACAGCACATCTTAATCAGGTCTAGCTACATTGCAAGTGATGGAGAGCCATGTACGACTAGTCTAAAAACGTGTCTAAAAACACATTCAAAGCTAAAAAGACACAGGCAATATTTTGTCTTTCTATTGAGGGGAAATTAAAAAAAACAGCTATAGATACTGTAACATCTTGCTATTATTTATTATATATGAAGTTAAAATATTCTTAGACATGATTCTTCTTTAAGATCTCAGCTCAAAATTTCACTTTATTCCTCAGGTTTTGTTGCCTTTTTTTGTGAAGGCAGAAATGCCTGTTATTCAGGTCAAGACGCCTGATGAAAGACCTTTGGAAAATGCAATCTGGATTCAAAGATGATACAAGATAATTTTGATGATTATATTCTATAATCAAATTGTAAATTTGAATATTAAAATAAATATTAGTTTCTTAATAGCTCACAAAGATTACCGTATTGTTATATTAAAATTACTATTAAAATATATTCTCATTTATTGTCAGTTTGAAAGATGAGCTGAATTTCACCCAGATTGGTCTGGTCCCTCTCTGATTCAGATTCTAATAGTTGCTATCTTGTTAGAATAGGACACTTGCTTATGGTTAGTTGTGCTCACTAACCATATTTCTTTTCAGTTTGTGTGAGTTTTATCTTTTAAGTTTATTGTAACAACCTTAGAGTTTCAGTGGCTTACCACAATCAACTTTGATTTTCATGTTCACGGATCTGCGTCAGCTGGGTAGTGCTCCTTCAGGCGGTAGGTCTAGTTCAGGCCTGCTCCTGTATCTTGCATCTCTAACAAAAAATGAATGGCAAGGACACCAGAGAGGAAGACGGAACAGGATGCCTCATACAGCCTTGGCCAGGACAGGCCCCTGTCACTCTCATCTACATTCTACTGACCAAAATAAGTCATATGACCAAGCCCAACAATTAGCAAGTTGGAGAAACACTGGAAGGGATGGCTAGGTCATATGGCAAAGGACATGGATGACTCATTCTAATACAGAAGAGGAGTGAAACAATGGGCACAGTGATTGAACCTACCACAGTGTCTCATTAACTAAAACATAAAGGGTGTTTTCTATCAATTACAGTCCACTTATCTTGCCAAGGAGTATTCTTTTTTAAAAATGTCATTACTTCCAAGATGTCATCAGTCTGCAATTTCCTTCCACAGCCTTCATCTGGATGATGTAGCAGCTCACAAATTAGCCTCATATTCTAAAAAAGCCTCTCTATTCTGGATTTCCTGAGAGGACGTAGATCTGGTTAAATTATTTTATGTGTTTAGGACAATGTGTAGTTAACTACGCAAGTTTTTATTCGTACATGAATCTAATACAACTGAGTACATTTGGTTTTATCACAGGGAGAATGGATTTTTTAATAATGGGGAAAGGAGTATCTCTATGAGCCTTCTCTAGAAAAGTGGCATTTAAGACTGTACATGTGATAGAAGCATTGCTATACCTTTTGCATTCATCTATTTTAAATAAATGTCTAAATTTAAATTGATGATGCAGTGACGGCATCACCCTCATCAACACCTGAGTTGACTTTTTGTTTTTATATCCCTATTGAATGTATAGTGAATAGCAAAGCTCACCAGAGAACATGGGTCAGTCAATGACAAATGAGATACGGTCTCCTAAGAAACTGCATCACTCCTTACAATGAAGTTCTAAGAAGAAAGGGGAGGCAACCCTGGGAGCTAGATGGGGAACAGTGTGTATTTAGAATGACCTAAACCAAACTCTATTTTTCCTCCTAAACCTGCCCCGCCTTAATGCCACCACCGTGTCAAGTAACAGGACTTCATCAACTTCATCAACAGCACCTGTGTGTTATGCCTTTGCAATAGTTTTCATTTTGATTCCCCTTTCCAATCTTACCATTATCACCCCAGTAAAGACCTGGCACCAGGAATGGTGGTTGTGTCTCCAATCTATTAATGCCAGAATAAGCTTTATAAAAAACAGGCTTTAGGGCACCTGGGTGGCTCCCAGTCCGTTAAACGTCCGATTCTTAATTTCGGCTCAGGTCATGATCTCAGGGTTGTGAGATGGAGCCCTGCATCAGGCTCCATGCTCAGTGCAGAGTCTGCTTGTCCCTCTCCCTTTGCTCTCTCTCTTTCTCTCAAATAAATAAATAAAATCTTAAAAAAAAAAAAAATGCAGGCTTTATCACATTGCCCCCTAACTAAAATTGCCAGTCGCTTTCCATTGCCTACAAAATAAGGTCAAACTCTCCAAGAGACATTTAAGCTTTTTGAGCCATGCCTGTAACAAGCTCTCTCCAGGCTTCATCCCACTCCACCCCTCTGATGTTACCTACATTCCAGACAGGGTAGACTGCTTCTTCACCCAACACTGTTCAGGTTATTTGCTCAACTTAGAACACCTCTGCCCCACTCTACCTCAGCTCAAATGCCTGTAGTGAAGCCTTGGTTCACATCTCCAAGTCATGTGCTATTGCAGCCCTTGGCCTGGGCCTGCATTAGACCTCACTCAGACCCTTCTATTCCGCGTCTGGCTTAAGCTCCTCAGAGAAAGATAAGTGACTTCTTTCTTTCTGAAAAGTTGGCCTCATGGGGTATTTTAGCAGGAACTAAGGTAATAGTCCTAGTTAATCTCCCTCTCCACTGCAGGAAGGCTGGTCCATACCACTATTTCTACTTTGGTATACTCATTTCATTATCTCTTAACATGACCTTATCTTCCTCCAGCTCTTCAGGACCAGCTCAAATCCTGGTTCCTCAATGACACCTCCTTGCATTACCTACATTGAATGTTTCCTTCTTGGACCATGCATTAATTTCTGTATAGTTCACCACACAGCACTTGATCACACAATTTAAGTAGAATTTTAAGGATAAGAATATACCTTAAAAAGTCATGCTTATCAGAGCACATGGGTGGCTCAGTGGGTTAAGCATCTGCCTTCGGCTCGGGTCATGATCCCAGGGTCCTGGGATCGAGCCCTGCATCGGGCTCCCTGCTCAGCGGGGAGTCTGCTTCTCCCACTCCCACTTCCCCTGCATTTGTTCCTGCTTTCGCTCTCTCTCTCTCTCTCCCCCAAATAAATAAGTAAAATCTTTAAAAAAAAATGGGTCATGCTTATCAAAATTTAATGTGTATGTAACTCACCTAGGAATCTTGTTGAAACAGAAATTAATTTTAATTAATAAGAAATGATTCAGTAGGTGTGGGGTGAGGCTGAGCTTCTCCATTTCCAACAGGCGGCCTGGTAATGCCAGCGCTGCTGTCCAGGCACACTTGGAGTACCAAAGGCCTAGACTACTTAGCATCCCATGCAGTTCCTTCTTCCAGCTCTCAGGTAAGTAGTCATCTTCCGCCTGACTGCCATACGTCATTTGGCAGCCTGTTCCAGGGGCCAACTCAAGGGCAATTTACAAAGCTTCCTCTTTCTCTTACACAACATTCCTCAAGGGTTTCTTTTTTTGTCAGTTTTCTGTGCCTCAGGAGATTTCTGTCTGCCTTTAGGGAGCCACTGCCTAGCACTTAGTGACAATCTGGTGGGCCTCAGAGGGATTTCTCCCAGCTTTTCTGCCAGGGTATTGTGCTTTTGGTAGAAACCCACGGGAAAGAGCTGGTAGGTAATCCATAATGCAGGCCTATGTGGAAACTTTAAAAAATTCTATAAAGTTCAGGTGGCTTCTTATTCCGTCTATGATGGATTTTTCCTTCTCCTGTCACTACCAGGGATAAAAGAGTTATTGACTTAAAAATTTAGTTCTGATGGGTTTTTGAACTCTATGATTTTGTAGCTTAACCAACTAGGTGGAAGCTATAATCTCTTGCTATACGCACACAAAAACTACTTGTAAAAGGAATAAAAAAATCATAAGGGAATTATTTATTTTTTATAAAGTTTGCAACCAGAAATGCAATTCATTAGCATATATAACTAAAAATAGAGCTTCAATAAATCAAATTTTCAGTTCTGAAAAAGCAGTAATTATATATATTCCACATTATAGTTTCCTTATATTTATAAATACTCTTACAAAAAATTGAAAGATGTAAATGGCTAATTTTGTAATAACATAGGTTTTCTGACATACAACTTACTATGAAATGATTTTTGGCCCAGTAATAATGTAAAGGGGGCAAATATAGATAAGCAGTGGGCAGTTTTTAAAGTGAACTACTCAGTACCATTTGCAGTTTTTTCTAATGGTAAGTCATAATGCTCTCCAGCTCTGCAATTGACAGGCATACTATAATTATAAGCAGCAGCTTAAAAATATGACCTCTTGTGCTGTTCCATATCTCTTGGATATCTGCCTCTACAATAGTCAATTGAATTATGTTCTTGGAATACACATGAAGATGGAAGTTCCTGTGAAGAATGTGTTGTCAGTCTGCTCTGTCTCCTGCAGTTAAATCCATGTGAAGAATGTATTCTTCGATCATCTTCTGGATACACCCGTCTAATAATGTAACAGAAAGTTATTTTTAATTTTTTATTATTAGAGTTTTCAAACATAAACAACAGTAGGATAATACACATCCATGTGCCCATTATAGAACTTCATCCAACTCTTGTCATCACTTTGCCAGTGTTGAGAAAGTGTTAATTATAATCACAGAACAGGATTCAAACTTTATGGGGGTCACTGTGCTAAAAGAAGTGAGTGTACCCTTTTACCAACAGTCAAATGGTGAAGTGGGGCAGAATCCCTGCATGATGCAACATGGTAAAAGTAAACAGAGGGCTCCGGTCCTTAAATGCATGAAAGAATGCACCTCACATGAAAGGAGGTAGGCCCCTCTTTAACCTGCAGAGAGAATTAGGACCACAGCAGCTATATTTGCCTGTTCCTCTTTATATTATGAAGTTAGAGAGATTAGCAGAATCATTTTGGTGTAGCAGCAAATCAGTGGGTTATGTAACTTATAGTCTCTTCTGGAATATTTCTTTGACACCGAGAACCTGAAGGCTAATGACTCACCTGTTTTAAATTGTTAAGTTTTGCTTTTCATATATGTTTAAACCTAAAATCTTTCAATTAACCTCTACTAAAATACACATTTATGGGATAATTCCAGCAGATTTTTAATGTAAATATTTGATAGTGTTTGTAAAGAACTCTTATTTTTTTCCTACTACAGTCCCTTCTTCTCCAAGTTGCTAATATGCTGTGTTATACTTGGGCCTGTCAGTAGTGGGTAAGTGGAAAGGAAGAGGGCAGGTGGAATCTTGTCTTGGCTGTAATCTGCCCCCTTTTCCCCTCAAATCAAGGTCTCTTTTGGTCTATCTCAATTTTCCCTTTAGGTCTCTCCTTTTGATCAGAATACCTTTGAACCATTTTAATCCTGTTAACAGCCGAAGTTAGTAAATTAAGAAAAACTACGTAATTTAAAACAAAACCTCCAATCTGATTTCTGTTGAGTAGTTTAACATAAATCAGTATGGAATATCCTTTTATACTGAAACTTATATTCTTTCACATAGGATGCTTATAATCCTGACCCCAAATTTGGTACTAAGTGACAAGATGGGAGAAAAAGTAAGCCTAACAAAGGCCTTTTCTTTTACATGCCCTCTTTTGAATACTAGAATCCTCCTAACCTGTCATCAGTATTAGAGAAGCTGTCCTAAGGAGAGTGAGAGATTTCTATTGACCAATCTTGTCTTTTATCTTGTCCAATGGAAGACAGTGGGCTGGGGTTAGGTGTAGACTGATAATCATGGAATAGAGCAAAATTATTATAAAGGAAATGAAACAAATTTCTAGCTTAGCTGGTAGCCACTGGTAACCCAGGTGCAGATGAACTGATTAACTGGTTTTGCAACCCCCAAACCACAAGGGAGACAGTGACAGTCATTTCCAGAGGCAGTGGCAAGGATGTGCAGAGGTGGTATATAAACCCTGCATACATGTGGATTCATGAAATGCGTGTTTTCTAATGTGTTTACATGTCACTGGTAGCAATCAGGGATAGGATTGAAAAGGATGGTTTCACGGCTAAATCAGTATTTCCTCAGGCCCTGTGACGTGAGGAAAGTGAGGAAGGCAGGAGAGAAAAAAAGAAAAGTTTCTGAAGAAAACCAGGATAGCCCATAGCCCACAGGTGGAAATTCACATCTCTCCAAGTACGTGTAGAATAATGTTGTACAATTGGAGGAAACATTCTGAATCGAAAGGGCAGGCACATAATAACTTTCTAGTCTTCATCTCCTTTCTCAAACCTTTCCCCTTTTCTATAGCCTTATTCTCCATCCCAGCACACTGCTCTCTTCTCCTGGCTTGGCTTTTTATTTCTAACCCTTTTTCTCTGCTTTCTTATCTTGTTCTTTCCCTTTCGGATGTCAGGCTTCCCCTCTCTCCTTCCTGCCTTGCGCTTCAGGGTCACTGTGCTCCCTGCTCTCCCGATGACGCTCCCATCTAACGGCACCAAGAGACGATTATTGCGTGGCAGAGAGAGGACTACTGGTGCGTGTATATGAAAAAATAATTTGTAGCAAACAAAGACAAACCAAAAAAGAGAGAACAAACTGATGGTTACCAGAGGGGAGGTGGGTAGGGGACAGGTGAAATCGGTGATGGGGATTAAAAGTACTAAACTTAAACCTGATGAGCAGGTTAAGGGTAATATATATTATTCCTGTACATTACTCAGTATATTACAAGAGGAAACAGATTTCAATAACAAGATACATGGAATAAGACCGAGACCATTTCATGATCACCAGGCTCACAGTGGTGAGGGTAATATACTGAGTAATATACAGAATCGCTGAATCGCTTTATTGTACACCTGAAACAAATTTAACACTGCATGTTAACCACAGTGGAACTAAAATTAAAGAAAAAATAATTTGTAGCACAGCTAAAAGGAATACAGCTGACCCTTGAACAATCTGGAGGTTAGGGGCGCTGATCCCTGTGTAGTTGAAAATGCACGTGTAACTTTTGACTTCCCCAAAACTTAACTACTAACAGCCTGCTGTTTACCAGAAGCCTTACTGGTAGCATAAACAGTTGATTAACATGTGGTCCTATGCTATATGTGTTATATACTGTGTTCTTACGATAAGCTAGAGAAAAGAAAACATTATTCAAAATCATGAGAAAATATATTTACAGTACTATACTGTAAAACATCCACATATAAATGAACCCACACAGTTTAAACCCATGTTTAAAAATCCTTATCTAAAAGTCATGGTACTTCTGTGAAAAATCTGTTTTTTTACTACTAGCTTACAGTGAAGGGTTAAACCATTTAAATCTAATTTGTATATTTACTGCAATCTTGGGAAGTAAAGGTAAATTTATAATTCACAGCATCAGAAATAAACCTTGATTATAAATTGAATCTATAAAAGAATAAATCTGAATTTTAGCTTTGGGTGATAATTTATACCACTTTTATACAAATACCTAATTTGAAAGAAGTCTGAGTGTTTTGCTGGAGTCAAGTACTGTTCCTTACTGTGCAAAATAAAATGACTCACTTATCTAAATGCCAATCAGGATTTATGTTATCAGGAACTGGGGAGTCCCGAAAAGATCGTGGCCTCTGCAAGGATGTTTTCTGTTCAAAATCCAAGTCTTCCAATAGAATCTGTTCTTGTGGATCATGAGGTGGGTGATTACAGGAAGATATGTGCCATGGTCCTGTTCCACTGTTGAAATCAAAATTACTTGACTGCCTTTGTTTTTGAAACTTTGGAAAAGGTGGTAGTCTTTGTCCATGACCTCTATTAACATATTTTTTCAATGACATTTTCTCTGAGACATCATTGTTGGAATGATCACGTAGAGATCCTCGTGTGTGCGCTGATACTTCATCAGTATATTCTAAATCTTCCAAATTCATTTCATCATGAAAATAGTCCTGGTGGGAAGGCTTCTGCCTTTGAAAACCACCACCTCTATTGAGAAAATGAGAACTTTGTACAAGTAACTGGTCCTGAAAATCACCATGAAGTGGGTACTCACGGTGGTTATAGAAAGGTCGTCGTTTTTGTCCCCAGCTTCTGTTAATAAAACCAGGATCTTTCGTTGGAAATGGTTCCCAACAGTTACTATAGGCCTGATATTTCTGAATGGAATGTCTCCTTTGTCCACCAACTTTGCTAACAAAATCAAAATCATCTCCAGCATCTGGTTCATGGCAGTCACTGTGAGGCTGGTGATCATGAAATGGTCTTGGTCTTGTTCCGTGTATCTTGTTATTGAAATCTGTTTCCTCTTGGAAGACATCATAACACTGGTGATTAGCAAAGAATGAACATCTTGGTCCTGGTCCTTTGTTACCCAAATCCCAATTTCTCAGGTGTCTCTCTTCTGGCATGCTGTCACTACACTGGTGTTTATAAAAATCCCCATGCTTCTGGGCAGGTCCATTGTTGACATAATCATAATCCTTTATCTGTACATCATTTCGAGGGTGCTGGTCATTAAGAAGCCTTGACCTTTTCGAAGTCCTGCTGGGGGGAAAATATACTATAAATCCTAAGTATTTGAACAATAAAGGATAAATGCTGTGCCATTAGCAAAATCTCCCTTTGTTCAGTTCAACAGGACATAAATTGTTGTGATGTCCCCTGAACTGAATTGTGCCACATTTTCATTTTTCTCCTTTGTGCTTATGAGCCCCAAACTCTCTCCTGCAACTATTAACTTGTAAATTTCCAAACAAAAGTGTGTTGGTGTTAAAGAGTAATTTTTTCCCCTAAAAACTAGAGCACAACTCATTTCACAGCACCTTTTCATTTAGAGGAATGTCATAACCAGATCACTTTTATCATAATCTGTCTGAAGGGTTAAACAAGTAATCTTACAAATATGGCTGATGACATGCTGGATTATTGTACTGACTTCATGTCAGAAGAAGTAAAAAACATATATTGGTTTTTATGTAATTACTCCTAAAAACTATTAATGGAGTTTATAATATAAAATAATTTGGTATAAATGATATATTTTGGCTACTTCCAGTTTTTTACTTTTATAAATAAAGCTGCTATGAGCATTCATGTTATTTCTGTGTGAACAAGTTTTCAGTTCTCTGGGATAAATGCTCAAGAGTGCAAATGCTGGGTTGTATGCTAAATCCATTTTTAGTTTCATAAGGAACTGCCAAACTTCTATAACATAAAAAACACACCAATTTGAAAGAGTTGAAAAGAGGAACAGACAACATTTAGAATAGAAATAACTATTTAAAAACCCAGGATGAGATACTATAATTGACTACAAAGCTAGAACTTTGTTTCCTAGCAACAAGAAAAGGAAAGTTTCATAAAAACAAAACATAACCTAAACAAAAATAAACAATGAAACCTCTCAATGTCTGAAAACAAAATTTCTGGCACCAAATTCTGAGAGACTTTCACAAGGATTTTATTCATTGAAGATAAACAAATGCTTCCTTGGAATGGGGGTGCAGACATTATGTGCAGGAAGAGCCTGTGTCAGAGCAGACAGGAACTGCCCTGGTAAGTGGAAGAGCTCTGTACAACCCTTCATGTGGTTCATGCACATCCTGTGATGTTAGCTAACGACTAACACAGGGCCTGGCTCTGCTCAAGTAAGGACTCCTTCTTGGTGGGTGGGGGTGGAGAGAAAAGGCAGTACCACTCAGGTGGTAAAATGCTTCATGTTATGGGGTGAGATTTGAAGCTAGAAGGAAAAGTAGGAGAACAGAAGAATACTGTCTAGTCTAGCTTGTATTAAATCAGTTCACAGTAGATCATTTCAATTTATTGCTACATAATATTTCAGGTTAAAAATACAAGTACCAATTATTCCTCTTGATTTAAAATAGTATTGTGTATCCTGTGATTAGTTTATAGAGAAAAATGCTAACAGCAGAGAAGTCTAATTTTTTTTAAAGAGAAAAAAAGATTTTAAGATAATTGTTAAATTCTCTATCAGTTTATAAAGATATACACACACAGAGATATATGTAGATATGTAAGTCATAGAAGAAATTCTAGTACCATTTGATAACCTTAATCTACTTTCTGATATATTGGTAGAATAAATACAAATTATTACTTAGAATCATAGCATTTTAAACTTTGAAGGGATCACAGAGATTACCTAGTTCAATATTTGCCAAATAGCTTGGAGAATATTAGTTTCCCATATCATGTTAATGCTTGTTCTGTCAGGGGGAAAAACAGTTTTGTGCTTGAATAAGTTAGGGAAATGTTGGGTTCAACAAAATTTAATAAATCTCTTTACTTCAGGAATTCTAAGGGCTTTTATTTTATTTTATTTTATTTTAAAGATTTTGTTTATTTATTTGACAGAGAGAAAGTGAGAGAGGGAACACAAGCAGGGGGAGTGGGATAGGGAGAAGCAGGCTTCCTGCAGAGCAGGGAGCCAGATGTGGGGCTCAATCCCAGGACCCTGGGATCATGACCTGAGCCGAAGGCAGACGCTTAATGACTGAGCCACCCAGGCGCCCCTAAGGGCTTTTAATAAGCTAGTGTTCATGGTGACATCAGCTTGCATTTCCAAAATTTATTTGACTTAACACTTTTTATTCCTGTAAAACTAATAATACCTCATAAAATACTAGTTACCTATCTCCTTAGAATACAACTTAAGAAGAGCTAACTGATCTTGTCCAATGTTTTATGTTACAAATTAAACAACACTGGCCTGAAAAGGTTATGTCACTGGCTCTATATTGCCTATAATTTATAAGTGGCAGAATCAAGATTTGAATGCAGACTTCCTGATTGCCAGTCCTGTGGATTTCTCCCCCTACTCTACCACTATTAATATGTATCTGAACTTTCATAAAATATTCATCTACAATCATGTTGCTTTTACCCATGGAAGTCTTCATTTGGGGACCAATCTCCAGATTCTTCCAAAGAATTAGATGGGGGATTTACATCTTCATCAGAATCCCAGACATCCATTCCAAGATTACTAGAGGAAAAATATCAATAAAAAAATTTTAAATTCTATCAGAAACAAGGTCATATGCTTTTTGACACATAAGCACAAAATAAGGAAGAAAAAAAGCGTATCTGCACACCATTTGCATCTTGGAAAAATCTGTGGATATTCTGCCATTTTGCCTTAGTGAAAAGAATAAAGCTTAAGAACGATGAGGTTAGAGGTCATCAGTCAAGCAAAATTTTAGGATGTTAGGATTTTCAACTTTGAGGATGTAAACAGTATCTCTTGTGGCCAAGAGATCATAAAAATTAAGGGCTTCAGGCATAGGCACTGTGAGGAAGGGTTAATGGGAGAGAGATAAAGGGGGTGCGGGAATAAGGTCAGGGGTACTAAAGTACTAGACATCAGGCTTCCCTAACTCTCCCCTTCCGTACACCTCCTCTGATTACCCACACTTTCACTATCTGAAATTACCTTATTTGTTAATGCCTTTCTCCAGTACCATGCATCCAATCATTGACTCTTCCATTCAGCAAATATTTGTGAGGTGCCCAAAATGTGCCAGGCACCGTTCAAACACTTAGAGGTATGGTAATGATCAAATCAGGCAAGTCCCTGCTCTCAAAGGAGAAGTAGACCATAAACAAGTACATAAATGATATCATTTCTGATAGTAATAAGTGCTTTGTAGGAACTCCAAGGTAGTATAATAGACAGTGACTGGGAGAGAGGGACAATATTAAATAAGAGAGGAAAAGCTGACTCTCTGAGGTGGTGACATTTGAACAAAAAAGTCAGCATGCAAAGATAGAGCATTCCAAGTAGAGAAAATAGCAGTGCAAAATTCCCTCACATATGGCCTTGTGAGACTGCACAGAGACTTAGCAGCTTCATGAGGAAAGGGAAAGAGTCTGTCTTATTCACTGTTGACTTCTCAGAGCCAAGCAGAGTGCCAGAACACGGTAGGTACTCCATAAATACTTGTGGAATGGAAAAGGATGGGTAGTGTGTTCTGTATCGTAACACCTAACCCTTTGTTATATATGAGGGCTTTACTCACCGCTCTTCCCAGCCTCTACAGCTGTTTAGCACTATGCCTGGCATATAGAAATGCTTAACAGAATTCCTGAGCAGTATATCAGAGATGTTGAATGAATACTGTATCTTTATTGGAGAAGATAAAATTAAATGGGAGGTATTCTTTAGGAATGCCTCACTGAATTTATGCTAAAAGACACTTAAGATTTTTGTACTGTTACAATGTTGTTTAGTTTCAGAAAGTAGAAAAATGACATCTGAACATGCTATAAAGACAATCTTCTCAGAGATAAAGGCCGGAGAAGACAGCAAGAAGAGTTATATCTTAGTGTCTATAAATGACAATCACTACCTTAGGAGAATATTAATATTGAGTTCAAAAATTATTTTTCTAAATTCTAGTAAAAAGGATGCTAGCGTTGTTATGGTACATACATGATCTATTGGGAATAACATTTCCTCAGGTAAAGCCTATAAAAAGCACAAGGAAAAGATTTCAAATGGAAGAAAAGCACGAGAGAGAAAACTTAATTGAATAGCTCCTGTAAGAAATAAGAAATGAATAACCAGTAAGTTTTCCTCCCAGAGTACTTGAATAAATACTAAGAAGGAAATCCCTAGCTCTCAGGCCAAATTCAGTGTTTGGTTAAATTTTATTTAGCCTCTTAAACTCTGAAAGAAGATAATGCTTTAGTGCATTATAAAACAGATGTCATCTTTAAAAAACAAATATAAAAGCCATTCTTTTTATAAGCTATTATATAAACTTTCCCAACCACCTATGATTTGAAAAGAAAATGTTCCCTACATAAGGGTGAGATTGTGCATGAAGTTCAGGTGTGAGAAAGATTTGGGGGTCATATGGTAAAAATAAGAGCTGAAATGACAAGAAAATGGAGTACAGGAATAAAAGCCAAAGACAAAAGACAGTCTTATCAAACATCTACGATAGGAAGGAAGAAGAGGAGACAACTAAGGTGAATAGAGCTATGAGAATATTAAGAGGCAAACTTAGTATTTTTTCCAAAATAAAACATTTAAAGTATATGTAGAGAGTGGTTAATGATGCCAGATGTTGCAAAGAAAAGCTGGTAGGAGGTGGCTAGGTTGTTGTTGATCTCTGAGAAGGAAATTTTAATTAAGTAGTAAAAACAAACTGGATACATTTAAGCAGAGAATAAGAAGGTAAAGAAATGGAGGCAGTGATCCCAGACAAGTGTTTTTAAAAATTGGATAATGGATCAAGAGAATAGAATGGTAGTTTGTACAAGATATAGAAAACAATAGAACACTTCTAGGTATTTTTAAAATTCTGTATACCTAAGGTATAAAATGTGATGATTTGATATACATATACACTGTGAAATAATTGTTATAATTTAGCCAATTAACACATGCATCACTTTCACATAATGTGTGTGCGCGCGTGTGTTAAGAACTTCAAGTATACAGTACGTTATGGTTATCTATAGTCACTATGCCATATGATAGATCTCTAGAAATTACTCATCTTACATAACTGAAACTTTGTACCCCTTGACTGACAACTCCCTATTCCCCTGCCCCCCACTCAGTCCCTGATGACCATTCTACGCCCCGCTTCTATGAGTCTATTTTAGATTACACATTTAAGTGAGACCAACAGCATTTGTCTTTGTGTCTGGCTTATTTCACTTAACATAATGTGCTCCAGGTCCATCTATGTTACCGTGAATGGCAGATTTTTTTTTAAGGCTGAATAATATTCTACTGTGTTTATGTACTGCATTTTCTTTGTCTATTAATCTGTTGATGGACATTTAGGTTGTTTCCATATCTGAGCTATTGGGAATAATGCCTCAGTGAACATAGGAGTGCAGGTACCTCTTCCAGATCCTGATTTCAATTCCTGATTTTCAATACCCAGAGGTGGGATTGCTGGGTCATATGGGTAGTTCTATTTTAAATTTTTTAAAGTAATCTGTGTGCCCGATGTGGGGCTCAAACTCATAACTCCTGAGATCAAGAGTTGCATGCTCTATCAACTGAGGCAGCCAAGCACCCCCATTCTTAATTTTTTGAGGAACTTCCATACTGTTTTCCATAATGATTGTGCCCATTTACATTCTAACCAACAGTGTACAAGGGTTCCCTTTTCTCCATATCCTGAGTTATTTTTTTTTTAATAATGGCCATCCTAACAGATGTGAGGTAATATCTAATTGTTTAATTTGCATTTCTCTGATAATTATTGACATCAAGCATCTTTTCATATACCTAATGGCCCATTTATGTGTCTTCTTTAGAGAAATGTCTATTCAGGTCCTTTGCCCATTAAAGATTTTTTTTTTTTGCTACTGAGTTTGCAAATATTTTCTCCTATTCTTAAATTGCCTTTTCAATTTATTATTTCCTTTACTGTGCAGAAGCTTTTTAGTTTGATATAGTCCCACTTGTTTATTTTTGCTTTTGTTGCCTGAGCTCTTGGTGCCTTATCAAAAAAATCACTGCCAAGACTAATGTCAAGGAGCTTTTCCCCTATGTTTTCTTCTAGGAATTTTATGATTTAGTGACTTATATTTAAGTCTTCAATCTATTTTGAGTTTATTTTTGTGAGAGGTGTAAGACAGGGGTCTACTTTCATTCTTTTGCATGTGGATACCCATTTTCCCAGCATTGTTTATTAAAGAGACTATCCTTTCCTCATTGTGTATTCTTGACACCCTTGTCAAAAATTAGTTCACTGTAGGGGCGCCTGGGTGGCTCAGTCGGTTAAGCGACTGCCTTCAGCTCAGGTCGTGATCCCAGGGTCCTGGGATCGAGTCCCACATCGGGCTCCCTGCTCTGTGTGGAGCCTGCTTCTCCCTCTCCCACTCCCCCTGCTTGTGTTCCCTCTCTCGCTGTGTCTCTGTCAAATAAATAAATAAAATCTTTAAAAAAAAAAAAATTAGTTCACTGTATATGCAGGAGTTTCTGCGCTCTCTATTCTGTTCCATTGGTCTATATGTTTGCCTTTATGCCAGCACCATATTGCTTTAATTACAGTAGCTTTGTAATACAATTTGAAATCAGGAAATGCAGTGACTCTGACTTTATTCTTCTTTCGCAGGACTGCTTTGACTATTTGAAGTCTTTTATGGTGCCATATAAGTTTTAGGATTATATTTTTTCTTTCTGTGAAAAATGCCATTGAAATTTTAATAGGGACTGCACTCAATCTAGTATGTTTGAAAGCAAGAGAAAAGTGGCAAGGGAGGTTTAAGATATGAGAGGGGAAAGGGACGGTGACAATGAGATCCTACAGTTAGAGAAATCATATTCTGTAAAGATGGAAGTTTAAAAAAAAAGGAAACTTTTTTTCTAAGAATGAGGTAGAGACTATTAAAAAGAGAAGGGGGTAGTAAGTCATATATGAGAGTGACAATTAGACTCTACTGCTGATAATCATAAACCCTATCATAAGAAAGCAATCTGAATGAGGTAAAACAAACAGAAAGCCACTCTTAATTTAGGAACACAAAATGTATTATGTCTATTAATCATTGGGAAATGTAAATTAGGGGCACCTGGGTGGCTTAGTGAGTTAAGTGTCTGCCTTTGGCTCAGGTCATGATCCTGAGGTCCTGGGATCGGAGTCCCGTGTCGGGCTGCCTACTCAGCGGCGGACTGCTTCTCCCTCTCCTACTCTCCCTGCTTGTGCTCTCTCTTTCTCTCTGTCAAATAAATAAATAAAATCTTAAAAAAAAAAAAAAAGGAAATGTACCTTAAAACCACAGTGGGATACCATTTCACACCCACTAAAACAATAAATAAAAAAGATAGACAGTAAGTACTGGCAAGAAAGTAGAGTAACAGGAATCCTTATTTGGGAAAACAGTTGAGCAGTTTCTTAAAAAGTTAAACATGATCCTGTCATTTGTGGCAAAACAGATCTTAAGGGCATTATACTAAGTGAAATAAGTCAGAGAAAGACGTGTATGATCTCACTTATATGTGGAATCTAAAAAAGCCTAATTCATAGAAAGACACTATAATGGTCATTGCCAGCAGCTGGCTGGGTAGTGGAGTGGGTAGATGGGGAGATGTGGGTCAGAGGGTACAAACTTATAAAATGAAGAAGTTCTGGAGATCCAATGCACAGTAATATGACTATAGTTAACAATCCTATATTATATACTACTTGAAAGTTGCTAAGAGAGTAGATCTTAGATATTCTCACCACAAAAAAAAAAGCAAATATAGAAGGCCTGAAGACAACAGAATTTAAGCATTTAAGGGAGCTTCAGAGTTTGATCCAAATCCTTCAGTTTACCCCTGAAGTAACTGCCAGGAAAAAGGAAGACTTGACCAAGGTCACCTGACAAGTTAGTGGCAGAACTAGACAAGAACTCAGCTCTCCTGACTTTCAATCTAATATTTTTTTCATTATACTCTGCAACCTCCCGCATTTCACAACAGGAACTGAGAAAAATTAGGAGAAAAATAACCCAAATTCATGGTGCTGTATATTTTGGCATTGATACAAATATTCTTTTTTTTTTTTTTTAAAGATTTTATTTATTTGACAGGGAGAGACATAGTGGGAGAGGGAACACAAGCAGGGGGAGTGAGAGAGGGAGAAGCAGGCTCCCTGCTGAGCAGAGAACCCCATGTGGGGCTCAATCCCAGGACCCTGAGATCATGACCTGAGCCGAAGGCAGACGCTTAACGACTGAGCCACCCAGGTGCCTCTTGATAACAAATATTCTTGAGCTTTGTTTTAGGAGGCAGATAAATTACTTGGAAATAATTTGATCCTTTTACATGTTGCTTTTAAGAATTATTAGACGGGGCGCCTGGGTGGCTCAGTTGGTTAAGCGACTGCCTTCGGCTCAGGTCATGATCCTGGAGTCCCGGGATCGAGTCCCGCATCGGGCTCCCTGCTCAGCAGGGAGCCTGCTTCTCCCTCTGACCCTCACCCCTCTCATGTGCTCTCTCTCTTTCATTCTCTGTCTCAAATAAATAAATAAAATCTTTAAAAAAAAAAAAAGAATGATTAAACTAAGAGTAGTGTTCAGTCTAGGGCTAATTATTCCCCATTAGTGAGACAAGACCCTTTGACTAGTAACCTGTATTCTATCAACTAGGCCGTTTTCCAATCTGGCTGGTGGGAAAAAGCACTACTCCTGGCTCTGTGTGAAAACCATTCCCTCTAATCTTCCAATAGTTCTTACCCTGGCCTCAGGTAGTTTCCTTACATGCAGGCACCTCTCTGCTGATCTAGAGAATTCTCTCTCTGTGCAGCTCTCTGCTCTCCAGCATAGCTGCGTTGGTCTCTCCGATCATTCTGTCTCCTTAAGTTAGGGTATCCATCTGGCTCTGCCATGACTCCCCCTTTCCTGTGCCATGGCCTGGAAACTCTAAGGCAGTAACCTGGAGCAATCCTAGGTCATCTATGTCCATGGTTTGCCATTTCTCAGAGATAACTGTCCTTTATGCCTGATATCCAACTTCTTAAAAATTGTCTTTTCATATATTTTGTCTGCTTTTTAAGTTGTTTAGTTATTTAACTGTTAGTTAGGTGGGAGAGTAAATCTGGTTCCTGTTACTCTATCATGGCTGAAAACAGAAGGTCTGATGCTATCATTTTTTTCCTGCTCTGAAATCTTGAGTCTAAGAACTCTCCTACTTTATGAATTGGCTAATAAAATTTCCTCTCTTTTAATAGCCTTTTGTTTTACTTTTATCTTTTTTAAATTTTTAAAAAAGATTTTATTTATTTATTTGACAGAGAAAGAGCACAAGCAGGGGGAGAGGCAGAGGGAGAAGCAAGCTCCCCACTGAGCAGGGGGGCCTGATGTGGGGCTCGAACCCTGGACCCTGGGATCATGACCTGAGCTGAAGGCAGACACTTAGCTAACTGAGCCACCCAGGCGCCCCTACTTTTATCTTTTAATAATCAGAAGCACAATTAAACTCTTAGTGTACAATGCCTAACCTACTGAGCCACCCAGGCACCCCTCTTATAAATTCTTAAATATAAATAGTTTAATAAGAAATACTTGGCAAAAGTAAATACTGGATTTAAGTATGGTGACTACTATGTCCAGCTTTACATAAAAATCCCTTTATAATAGCACACATAGAAATTGTATTATAAACATCTAAGCTGGAAACAGTCTTTCATCCCTTAAAATTAATATTGTATAGAGGTGTTACGTGAGCAAGATGGAGGGCTAGGAGGTGCCAATGGTCATCTCTCCCCAAAACAACAAAATAATAACTGACTACAAACTGATAAAAATGGTCTGAGAAAGCTCTGGACTACACTGAGGAAGCAGGAGAAACCTTGTGGAGCTCAGAAAACCAAGGATGGCCACATAGAAAAGCCTAGAAAGCATTTTACCCGCATCACCCCATCCCCCATTTCAGAGCAGCTCGGTGCCAGGAGGGATCCCTTTGGAAGATTTCACCCCACGAGGGAAAAGGAGAGCAGCAGAACCCCAGCAAACCTCATCTATGTAGTTGTTTGTGCACTATGGTGGGAATGTAAATTGGTACAACCATTACGGAAAACAGTGTTGTGGTTGAATAATTAAAAATAGAACTACCATCTAATCCAGCAATCCTTCTCCTTGGTATTTACCCAAAGGAATTGAGATCATCATTTTGAAGAGATCTCTGCACCCCATGTTCACTGCAGCATTATTCACAATAGCCAAGATATGAAAACAATCTAAAAGTCTTTCAATGTATGAATATAAAGAAAAGCTGGCAAACACACACACACAGGAATATTAGCCATAAGAAAGAAATCTTGCTATTTGCAACAACATGGATGAATCTGAAGGGCATTATGCCAACTGAAACAAGCCAAACAGAGAAAGACAAATACTTTCTGTGGAATCTATAAAAATAGCCCAAAAAACAAAAAACCCCAGCTCATTTCAAAGAATAGAATTGTGGTTGCCAGGGGGGACAGTGGCAGAGGAAATAGGGAAAACGCAGTTCAAAGGGTACAAACTGTCGGTTATAAGAAGCACAAGTTCCAAGATTTAATGTAAAGCATGATGAATATAGTTAACAATATGGTATTGTAAACTTAAGAGATGCTGAGAGTAGATCTTAAGCTTTCTTACCACAAAAAAAGAGTTAAGTGAGGTGGTGGATGTGTTGTTTTGTTCTTAGTAATCATTCCACAATATATACATACATCAAATCACTATGCTGTACACTTTAAATATATACAAGTATTTGAAAAGTATTGCTCAATAAAGTTGGAAAAATGTATATAAATACTGAATTTTATAAATTGTTAAAGTCTTGCTGCCTTTGGCTCTGATTTTAGGCTCTGGAGCTACATCTCTACCCGTGTCCTTCAAAAAACAAACACCTGATGTGTTTAGGTCCCATTTAACACTTCCCACACTCCCTTCTTGTACGCTGGGAATTCATTTCTATAAAAGCAATAACCAGGGTCAATGAAAATTTTGGTCATTGCATTTGGGAGCCGAAGGGCACCTGAAAAAATCTATTACTAATCTCTCTCTTTGTGGAGGTCAAAAACCAAAGCGCTGAAAGAACTTAACTGCCCAGTGCTATGTTATAGGAGAGCTGAGACGCGGTTATCACTCACTTTTGGTTTCTCAGTGATTTAAAATTGTGATCTATAGAACTGAACTCAATACTTGAAATGTGGCAGAACCATATGTATAGTAAAACTACTATCTCCTTTAACCTCAATCTGAAACTTTAAATGCCAACCTTTAAAGTACATTGGCTTTTTAATCAGCTGCATCATACTACATCAAGTAAAATTCCTCTTTTATCATCTGAACTACGAAGGCCTCCACATCTTGTCAGTGCAATTTAAAAAAAATCAACAATTGTAGGATTATACCTCTTTCTCCATAAATCTCATCATATTGGTTTTAGCTCAGCAATTTGGCCTATTAATTTCAATTCTGAAACCTAAGCTTGTTATTATAGTGATTCTCAAATGTGATCTATTGGCAACAGAAATCATTCTGAATGCATTCAAAAAACATAAAAAATTCCTAGGTCCTTCTTCAGACATTCTGATTCACCACCAGATATAGATGAGCTAAAGAAGTCTACATCTAACAAGCCCTCAAGTAACCCCCAAATAGCCATATTTGAGAATCACTGGTCTCTCATACCCATTAATCCAAAAATTGAAGACGGGTACTCAAATAAATATATATACACATATATTCATAGTAGCACTATTCACAATAGCAAAAAGGTAGAAACAGATGGGGTAAACTGGGTGATGGACATTTAGGAGGGCACGTGATGTAATGAGCACTGGGTATTATATAAGACTGATGGATCACTGACCTCTACCTCTAAAACTAATAATACATTATATGTTAATTAATTGAATTTAAACAAAAAAATAATTATCACAAAAAAACAAATAAAAAGTGAGGTTTAAAAGGTGGAAACAGCCCAAATGTCCATCAACAGATGAATAAACAGATTGTAGTACATATACAATGGAACATTACTCAGCCATAACAAGAAATGAAGTACCGATATATGCTATACATAGATGAATCTTAAAAACATGATGCTAAGTGAAAGAAGCCAGTCTATTGTATGACTCCATTTACAGGAATTATCAATAGGTAAACCCATAGAGACAGAACACAGATCAGTAGCTGTCAGGAGTTGGGGAAAGGGGTTAATGGCAAGCAGATACTTTATGGATATGGGGTTTCTTTTGGGGTGATGAAGATGTTTTTCATTCAATAAAGGTGGTGGTCACACAACACTGTAAAAGTACTAAATACCATGCAATCATTCACTTTAAACTGGTTAACTTCATGTTTTACGAATCTCAACTCAAAAAAAAAAAAAAAAAAAAAAGATAATGTGAGCCAGGTATTTAAGACATCTAGAAGGCTCAGGTAGATACCAGGAGAGTAACCTGGAGAAAGTGACAGTATAGGATATTCTTCATGTTATAACAAGACAAAGTGCAGATGTATTTTATTCCAGCACCAAGGGAAGGAAATAAAATTAACCCACAGCAAATGGGAACAGTTTAGAACAGGGGTTAGGAAGCTAAGCAATTTGTTTTTATAAACAGGTTTTACTGGAACACAGCCTATTTGTTTATGTTGTCTATGGCTGTTTTAAGGCTACTGTGGCAGATATATAACAGAGACGACATGGCCTGCAAGCCTACAGTACTTACTATCTGGCTCTTTAAGAAACAGTTTGCTGCCCTTTATAGAATGTACAATCTTTAGGGCCAAGCCAGGTTCACACTGAAGCAAAGACCCAAATGGAAAAGGCAAGAAAAAATAATAAGCCCATAGTCATGATGCCCTGTGAAGAGTTTCTGAAGTATTCAAAGCTTAAGCTTTGAAGGGTGGAGTAGACAATGATTAGGTGTTTGTGAATCTAATGAGAAAAACATCAAGTGAGCACTCACACCCACAACAGGGAGGTATTTAGCTGTAATCTAGTTGGCTACAAAAACTTTACTAAAGCTTTGGAAGAAAGTTTTTACTTTCTCCAAGTCTAAAGTTCTCAATAAATACAATCCTTTGGGAGGGTAGTAGGTAGAATTTTCTGTGAGCCAGCTGAATTCTGGATAGTGA
Source organism: Mirounga angustirostris (assembly GCF_029215605.1). Classification (NCBI taxonomy): domain Eukaryota; kingdom Metazoa; phylum Chordata; class Mammalia; order Carnivora; family Phocidae; genus Mirounga; species Mirounga angustirostris. Next base: position 123,282,369 of record NW_026991714.1, read on the forward strand.
AAAGAAGTAGAACGAGAGATACCCTCTTTTTACGAATGGCTAATCATAATGAGACTATTTTTTAAAAAGAATTAGCAATTAGCTCAAAGGGAAGCAGAAAACTTTCAGATTTTGCTTTCATCTTCATTCATAAGAAGTATCTTCAGGGGCGCCTGGGTGGCTCAGTTGTTAAGCATCTGCCTTCTGCTCAGATGGAGCCCTGCATTGGGCTCCCTGCTCAGCGGGAAGCCTGCTTCTGCCTCTCCAACTCCCCCTGCTTGTGTTTCCTCTCTCAGTGTCTCTCTATCAGATAAATAAATAAAATCTTAAAAAAAAAAAAAAAGAAATATCTTCAGACTCTGAATTTATTCATAGGAATTTCATAAGAAATTACCTTCAGACTCTGAATTTAGTTAGTCTCTAAAGGCAAGGATATAAGTAAATAATGTCTACTTTCCCTATTTGGTACATGAATTTCAAGAGTCTTACAAATCATGATCAGATCAAAGAATTTTCAGGAAAAAGGTAAAGGTGGCAGCAAATTCTCTCCAAAAAAATTCTCTCTAATCCACACTGCTTTCTCCTTATATGGATGTGAACAGTTATAGTGCTGGGTTAAGGAGAGGGATGGAACTACAAATAGGAAGGGACTTTGGGTCTTTATTTCAAATTTAGAACTTACAAAGTCTTTCCAAAAGTAACTTCCTCTTGCATCGGTTCAGTCTGGGCACAGCTTTACATCTCTTGTTTTTTGCAACCAGTAGTCTCTGGCTTAAATTTACATACGTTATCCTAGGATCTTAAGGGCCAAGGCTCTGGGGAAGTAGGTCACAGTCAGTTGGTGGTTTTTATAAGATGGCAATGTTGCTTAGTCTCGTATTTGCAGACAATCTGCAAAGGACTTTAAAGCACAGAATAGCAGATATTATATTATTGCTTAAATTCTGGAATGGTTAGTCAGAGTATCACTCACATTTGTTGTATGGTCATAGTAATGAGCAAACAGATCCTGCAGTTTCCTATGGATGTTTATCCTCTTTCCATTTCTTGCCAAATTTCTTTAACAAGTGGTCTCTAACTGCCCATTTTCTTACCTTTGCATTTTCTCTCCACTTACTTTTCTTTAATCTGTCTAGTTTAACAAACATCAGCAGTAAAGGAGTATTAGATAATTTTAATTTATAGCTAAACTTAATATAGTTTGACTATGATACTTATCAGCTCAGGAAGGGAAGCTGTTGAAAATTCCCAAAATTGGGAATTACCATACTGGCCAAATGGAAAGTCAATGGAATGAACAAATCTAGGGTCCTGGTAAGGACATTGAAGATGGCTGACAACGGGGTCCACGCTGGGTAGGGTCAAAAGTCAAACCTAATCATAGGGATTGCTCTCTTTTTCCCTTCAGGGCTTTAGTCACATGTCACCTTTTTAGTGAGGCCTTCCTTGGTGATCCTTCTAAATCTCAACCTTCCCCACCATCACCTTGACATCCTCCATTCCCCTTTCCAGGTTTACTTTCTTCCATAGTAATTAACACTGAATCACAAGCTACATATTTTACTTATTTAAATTGTTTGCCTGCAACTAGAATATAAGCTCTATATTTTACTCTGTTCTGTTCGCTGCTATGTCCCCAGCATTCAGAATGGTGCCTAGAATATATCAGATATTCGATGAATATTTGTTGAATTACTCAATTTCACTCTCAAAGTGAATAAACAAGCAAGTTGTATCCTGGCCCATCTTAAATTTTTTGTCTAGGTAACTTGCTTGGTGTAGTTTTTTTTAAGATTTATTTATTTGAGAGAAAGAGAGACAGAGACAGAGAGAGCATGAGCAGGGGCGGAAGGGGCAGAGGAAGAGAGAGAAGCAGACTCCCCACTGAGCAGGGAGCCTGTTTCAGGGCTCGATCCCAGGACCCCAAAATCATGACCTGAGCCAAAGGCAGACGCTTAACCAACTGAGCCACTCAGGTGCCCCTGCTTGATGGGGTTTTTTTTGTCTGTCTGTTTTAAGTAGGCTCTGCCCAATGTGGGGCCTGAACTCACGACCCTGATCAAGACCTGAGCTGAGATCAAGAGTCAGACGCTTATCGACTGAGCCACCCAGGTGTCCTGCTTGAGGTAGTTTTTAAAGTGGGCAAAGGATTTCTTACCAAAGAAAAATATGTTCCTCTATGATGATACATAGTCTTAGTACCATGAATCAGTATAGACCTCAAGAAGCAAATGCATCTTTTATCTATTTACTATTAAAATAAACTGTGCTATTTCTATTTTTTCTAAGATTCCTTTATTTATTTGAGAGAGAGAGCGAGAGCGTGAGCACGCGTGAGGCAAGGAGGGGCAGAGGAAGAGGGAGAGAGAAACTTTAGCAGACTCCACACTCAGCACAGAGCCCCACGTGGGGCTCTACCTCATGACCCTGAGATCACGACCTCAGCTGAAACCAAGAGTCAGACCCAGTCAGACCCTGAGCTGCTATTTCTAAAAGGCAATCTCAAACTATTATAATAGATGATGATCAAGAGTTCTATCAAGGAAGTTAAACCATTTACTTACTAAAGGGTACATTTTTCAGTTTACTAAGGTTCGCAGTCCATGAATTACTTAGTCAATGTATATGGTCTAGCACATGGCTCCCAATCATGAGAATCTTTTAAAAATCAAATTCCTGACACTTCTCTCCCTAAACACCACACTAAACCTATTAAATTAGTAGCTTAAATGGTGGGCCCTAGGAATCTGTCTTTTTAAAACATTCTCCAGTTATATCTACTATATCGCCAAGTCAAAGACTACCATTTTAGGAGAGGCATCTCAAGGCTCCTCTGATATGGTAAAGGTGACTGCCTGGTAATACCTGTATACTTAAAGCTTTTCCAGTTCAAAATAATTTCTTCCATGCCCTATGACGCTCAATTTAGGAGATGACAATGTCTGAATTTTTTGACAGGGTAACAATGGTAGATTTTAACTATGATTAACATTCTTTAGGATTTCCTAAAACTTCTGAATATATTTAACACAAAAATCAGTTATGGCCAGCAGAGTGACCTAATGATATGCATATTAGTTTTCTTTTGGTTTTTATATTTAACAATGAGAGTGTAACAAAGGTTTTAATTTAAGAAACCTGCAAAGGATAAGAAAGAAATCTACTAAAGGAGTAAGATCCTTGGATAAGATACAACTCACAGTCCAGTTTAAAATTTACCTTCTCATGGGTCGAGTTTTGAGATCCTTTAAGTACACACATCCATCTATTCGATGACCACGGGCCTCACCAAAAGCTAAGAATAATCAATGAAGGATTAATGTTGATCAAATAAAATTAATGAGATAAATTTTTTGACAAGATCCTTGAATTTCGCTCACCAACAGATTATGTAATAAAATGATTATGGTAGCAGTGATGAGATCCTAAAAATGTATAGATATTTTAATATAAAAACATTAGTACCTTAATTTTTAATGTTCCCATGTTTTCTTTTCTTTTTTTTTTTTTGAGTAAATAGCTATACGAAAAATCTAGTTAAAATGTATTAAGTTGAAAAGGTATTAACGGAAAGGTAGTAACTAGAATAAAAATCATTATTATCCATATTTTAATCCATATTCATTTACATGGCACTAGACATTTTCATAACATTGGTCCTCCCTTTTAGCTGAACTTTCTAAAAATACCTTGAATTGCTGTATCTGGATCCCAGCCTTCAACATCGATAAGGTACCTGAATTAAAAATATCGTTTTAATTTTACAGGATAAGTAAGCCTGAATTTTAAAATCTTCTTCTCAAGAAGACAGACTTGAAAATTTAGCACCTATATTATTCTTACCTACATATCAGGTATCCTGTTCTGTTAATTCCATTGGTACAATGAACTCCAATGAGTTTATCTATAAAATGTAAAGAAACATTAAAAAGTATGAAAAAAATTAAGATGAGAAAAGCATAATAAAATAACATGTTTTATAAACAATTTATAATATAATTTTAAATAAAAATTCTACCACTAGTAGGATTCTTAGTCATTAAATTTAAATCTACTATGTTAAAGGGACGCTATGAAAGATTCAGGAAAGACACAGGCTTTCCGTGTTGACCCTGTCATATTAAAAGGTGAATTTTTAAGGATAATCAAATGAAGGACAAAGTTTATATCATGATCATGAATAATGTTTCAAACATTATTCAGAAAGAAATAATTTTAAACTTACTTCTTTGATCTTAATTAATTGCCTCTGCATTCAATGAAATGTACTAAGACTTTCTGATTAATAGAAATACCTATGACACCATTTCTACTGTAAGGCACATTATCTGAAACCACAGTTGAAGAATTAAAAGTAAGATGAATCTACTGACCTTTGTGGATGGGCCAGGAACATTTTTCTGCATGGTGGAAATGACCTATCTTAAAGAATTTCCCTACCGTGAGGTTAAAGTTTGAGTACTTCCCTAGAGAAGATGGATTTTGAGAGTCATATTCAAATTGGGTATCAATTCTGAGGAAATTTTTCAGTAAGATTCATGCTCTAGATGTTTTTTTCTTCACTTGTATTTACCTTACATTCACCTTTCCTATCCTGTCAATCGCCAGAACTTCTCAAAAGAGCTGATTTGCCACCTCTCTTCAGGACCATGTGTGAAGGAAGATTCAGGAAGCATTCATTTAGTGTTTGTTAGAACATTGTTTTCAACTGACACTGAGTTAAAAGCCACATTTCCAAGTCTTTAAATTATTTTCAAATACCATAAATTTCTGGGTGAACATATTTAGAATCAGTTACAATAAGAGATTTTAGAAACCTGTTTTCATTATTTTGTAGCTTGAATGAAATGGAATTCATTTTTGTAAATAATAGAACTAATTTATGGCCTTTTTATATTAGAAGAATGATCGCTATCTGAAACAATTTTCCTGATATGTACATATTTTTTTCAAATATCTCCATATGGCTTTACACACACACACACACACACACACACACTCACACAAGGGTGAGGTTTTCATTTGAGCAATGATAGCTGAGGTAATTCCAGCTGAATCTATCTGGCACCTCAGAGTTCAGAGTCTAGTAGGGGAAGAGCCATAAGTAAACAAAGCATTTATCATAATACATGATGAATGCACACCAATGTGTTATGAGAGTACGTAAGAAAGAGCCCTTAAATTTACATTGGGGCAGAGGAGGTTTCAGAGTAGTTTGAAAGAAACACTGAGATAATCTTGAGAAATGAGAGGAAGTTCATCAAAAACAAGATGGGAAAACATTTCAAGAAGAGAGTTGAGTGTGCAAATGCTAGGAGGATAGCACTTGTGTGGGAAATAGACATGTGAAACATATGTGAAAAAAATGTAGGAGGCTTTTAGAGGGGCACTGACTGGCTCAGTCAGAAGACTGTGCAACTTATGATCTCAGAGTCATGAGTTTGAGCACCATGTTGGGTGCAGAGATTACAAAAAAAAATAAACTTATATAAAAAAGAGGTTTTTAGAAAGGAAGCCAATAATCAGGTCATGAAGCATCATGTTAAGGAATCTGGTGCTTATTAGATGGGATACCACTGAAGGCTTTTAAGGAAGAAAATGACCTAATCAGATGTGCATTTTACTTTTATTTTATTTTTATTTATTCATTTGAGAGAGAGAGAGAGAAAGCACAAGGAGAGGAAGCTACAGAGGGAGAGGGAGAAGCAGGCTGCCCGCTGAGCAGGGAGACCCACGTGGGGCTCGATCCCAGGACCCCGAGATCATGACCTGAGCTCAAGGCAGTCACTTAACCGACTGAGCCACCCAGGTGCCCCAGATGTGCATTTTAGAAAGATAAATTCATGGACGTCTGGAGGAATGACCAGTGGGAGAAATCTATGCAGGAGGCCATCATAATAACCCAGATCAGAGAGGGTGAGAGTAGATGTGGGGAGGTAGGGGCAGAAGAAGGAAGATTAAGAGTTCAGTTTTTTGGTGCCAGATGAACCCCTTGGTGGATACAAGGTACATGTGAACAGTGACATGGAGCTCAGGAGAAAGGTCTGTGCTAGAGATACAGATTTAGGGGGCCAAAGTTGAAAATAGGAAAAGATGAAGAAAAGTGAAGTGAAAGACTTCTTTTTTTTTTTAAGAAACCATTTTACTGAGGGGATTGGGGAAGGAGTGGAAGGACTGGGAGGACAATGAGATCTGACATCCAGGATCTCCCCAGCTTTGCAGTTGCCAAAAGCAGGACAGATTCTTAAGAACAGTAGGCATCAAGGATTTGAGTAGAACAAAAGGCAGAGAGGAAGGGGGGGGGAGGAGGGGAGGGGAGGTGGGTTATTAGCAAAGAAAACTTGAAAAAGGAAATTATTAACTAGAAAACTGAAAAACACTTAGGTAGAAAAAAAAATGAGGAAAACAATATCATAGAAGCCAAAAGGAAAATTTTAAGGAAGGAATGAACAGCAGAAGTTAAGCTTACAGAGATTGAAGCAAGATAGGGATGGAAAACTATTCTTTGAATTTCTACAATCTTCCAATTGAACTACAATTAGAAAGCTGTAGAAATCAGATTATGGGTGGTCAATAAAAATCTCTTTAGTGAACAGTAACGGAATGGACAAAATGAATGGGGACAACTCTTCTAAAAGTGTAATCAGCAAAGGAAGGAAACAGAGAACGAAAGAAAGAATTAAAGTTGCAAGATGGAGAAGAGAGGATGATTTTAAGATACAGGAGAGGCCCGTGCTTGTTTATATGTTGGTATTACAGAGTTGAGAATAAATGAAGAAAATGTCCTGAAGAAGGCAGGATTGGAGGCAGGATTTCCTATTCCTAGGAAAGCAGAAGGAAGAATATGCGAGTATGGATACAGGTGAGAGTAAGAAAGGGACCTCTGAGAATCGGGGAGATATGCCACCTGAGTTGAGGAAGGAGTGTGATGTAGGCAAGATTCAAAAACAGATGAGCGAGCTGGCTGGGGACAGGGAGAGGACTGTCAAGCAGCAGTAAGAACCCAGCTGAAACCCTTAACCATTGACCCATGGTGGCACCCAGCCAACACTGTGGAGGTATTTTCTCTAACATGCGGAGAAGGGAAGGACTGTTGAATTAAACTAGGGTTGAGTATTTTTGCATTAGAATTTAGAGAATATTTCTTAAAGATCTACTGGCGACTAACTTTTGGAATAAAGATAAAAAAGGGATGTGTACTGTTAAAAAGGAGACAGCAGGCCTAAACTGGAATCACTTATGCTAAACCCCACCAAGATTTAATACCTAGCCTAAATGCAGCTTCAGCTTCTCCAAGAAATGTGACTTTTCACCAGTCAACTTGGAATTTCCTGGGCAGCACAAGGAGATAATCTGATAGACCCTTTGCGTTCCCTATACGAGGGTGGCCTTACCTAAAACCATGTGTTCTTTGCTAATAATTTCCTCTCTGCATTTAAAAACCTCTCCTTTTCTGGATGGAGCTCCTTTCTATTTGCTAGATGGGATGCTGCCCATTTCATGAATCATTGAATAAGGCCAATTTGCTCTTTAATTTACTCAGTTGAATTTTTGTTATTTAATAGTATCTTTTCAGTCTATATATGAAATCTTTTTACAGATTTTTTTTCTCCACTTGGCTTTTAAAATCAAGAACTTAAGATCATATCAATGTTCTAGGACCCAAAGCATCACAAACTTTTGGTACCACAGACTAAAATGTAACTTTACACTGCTCAGTAGTATCTAGATTCATTAAATCTGCCTTCCTAAGATAAACAGTTTAACTAATAGCAATTAGCCCCTCTCCCCTCTGCCTAGTCTTTGGGGAAAATAAGCTTATGAAGCTGTTTTTGATTTGTTGGGACAGACGCAGTAAGAAGTAGAACCTGGAGGTTCAGATTAAGGCTGCTGTGCGCAGCTGGCACTGTAACCACTCCCATCAGCCTGAAGCCCTGAAATCAGTTCTACTTCTCAGGCTCTTACTGTACAGCTGGTTCAAGGGGAGCCGTGAGCAACGCATCACAAATAAGCCACTTCCCAAGAAGAAGTAGGCCTTGTCTCCTGAAATTCTTCCCTAAGTCCAGGAAACTAGGTAGGCAATACCAACCTCATTCTTTTCTTTCTGTTCATTTACCCCCAAAATGGGTTTCTTGTCCTTTTTATATTTCTGGGTGTAAAAGATTTGCTTAATTCAGAAGACAGATGCAGGAAAGTAAAGGAAAATTGGTATTTATTGTAATTACTTAGCTCAGCTACAAGGAAAGGACAATGAGAAGAGAGAAGTTAAGAAAACTAGAAGTGTTGGGAAAACAGAGTTGATTTTATCAGCCAGTGGGCCAGGCAGGGTAAGGAACATAAAAGAAACCAGAAGGACTAATAGGCAGGGAGAGAAAGGAAGGAGTCCAGAGAGAATTAGATCTAGTGGGAGTAAGAGAATGAGAAATCTGAAGGGTGTAGGTGTCATCAGAGAAATCTACGCTATAGCCATGCTATCCATAAGTAGCATCTACGAGCCACTGAGACTAATCCTAGGTACACTCTAGTTTACGAATTTTGAAGCTTAGTAGCTCTTATGACCCAGACAAACAGGAAATCACTAGAGTGAAGATGCTCATGTGGCTGGATCACCTCTGAGGTCTTCCAGTCTACGAGGAAGCCTCTACCAGAGTTAAAGATAAGTCCTTGACCACTAAGCATTAAGAACACTTGGATAACACTTTGTTTTTTTAAAGCAACCTTTTAAAACTATGAAATACATTTCCATTATAAAAAAACACCTGAAACATAGGAAGTATAAATATGAAGACAAAAATCACAATCAGATGCCACTATTAACATTGTGATGTTTATCCTTTTGGATATGTTTGTTCATGTTATTTATAAATATAATTATACCGTGACATTGTCATTTAAAAATATCTCACAAGCATTTTGCCAAATCACTGAATATTTTTCTTTTACTTGGTTTTTAACAACTGCCTATTATTCCATGTGTATGTAAATGCCATAATTTAATCAATTTCATGTTAATGATCCTTTAGGTGTCTTCCAATATTTCAATATTATAAACATATCACTGAACATTCTTGTTCACATGTTTACATATACTTCTGTTTATTTAGGGAAGACATTCCCCAAAATACATTCATGGAGTTAAAAGTTTTCCAAAAGACTTTAAGTTTTATCTTTCTTTTCTATATGAAGCCAAACTGTACACCAAAAAGACTAAGATGTACCTTACTTTATGCTACATATTCTTTCAAGAAAAGTTATTTCTAAGTCAATTTTAAAATACTGAGTTATATTTTTATCTGTCCTGAGAGTGTCAGCATTTAAGGAATGCTGTAGGGAATCCATTTGTAAAGCAAAGAATCATCCTCCAATGTACCTTTTCTGTATGCTTTACTTTCTCCAAACCAAGTTTTCTTTAAGTGAGGGGCATGCATACATTGCAATCTAAAGGGAAATCTTTGATAATGTCCTTTTAACTAGAAGTATTTAAGTGAAATATGTATATTATATCATCTTTAAGTGGTCTACAATAGTTTCTATTAAAATAATCTTTGTCAATTAAATAAAAACATTTTGATTACATTAAAGGTTATTAATTACCATTTTCTGCATTTTCCCACAGGAACTTTCTGACCCACTTTTTGAACTGCAGAATAGTAGCATTGTCAGGGACTTCAAGTCCAACAGTATAAAGTTTTTTATAATGAATACTTTTAGGTAAATCCTAGAAACAAAGGATATAGAATACAACAATTATAAGTTATTAAAAACAAATTCTTCAACCTAATGAAACTTATCATTCCGTATTTTTTAAATCAGGCACAATGATTTTACTGAAGGCACACTTTAGATCAATTTGTGTAGAACTCTCTTGTTTTTTTATTAAAGATTTTATTTATTTATTCTGAGAGAGAAAAAGAGAGAGAGGGTGAGCGCTTGTGCGCAAGTGGGGGCACAGGCAGAGGGAGAAAGAGAATCTCAAGCAGACTCCCCGCTAAACATGGAGTCTGACATGGGGCTCAAGCTCATGACCTTGAGATGGTGACCTGAGCTGAAATCAGGAGTTGGAAGCTCAACCGACTGAGCTATCCAGGCACCCCTATTTTTGTGGAACTCTTTTGTAGTCTACACGAAAAGAGGCTATAAAAGAAGCCCAATTCCTACTGGCCAATGACAGTCATGAGTTAAGGATTCAAATGATTAAGCAGACACAGGTTCAACCTAATATACAAGCTTAAAGTGTAAACTCCAGGGGCGCCTGGGTGGCTCAGATGGTTAGGCATCTGCCTTTGGCTCAGGTCATGATCTCCAGGTCCTGGGATTGAGCCCCATGTCAGGCTCCCTCCTCAGTGGGGAGTCTGCTTCTCCCTCTCCCTCTGCCTCTCCCTCTGCTTGTGCTGTCTCTCTCCCGCTCTCAAATGAATAAATAAAAAATCTTAAAAAAAAAAAAAAGTGTTAACTCCATAGTTAGTGTTACGATTCTGGATATCAGCTTAGGCTATGTAGTAAGCCTGTTTTAATATTTCCCTGACTCATTCTTAAGTTTGCAAGGGAGTCTAAAGTGGAGACCCTAAAAAGAGAAGGGCTAATTTCATCATTTAAGTAAAATCAATTAATCAACTAACAATATTCATCTAAAGAATATCAAGGTTGGTGATGAGTATAAATGCACATGGGCAGATCCTAGGAGCAGATAATAGTTTTGGAAAAATAAGGATAATGACCTTTGAACAGTTATATGTCAAAAAATATGGATAACAGTCCAGGAGAAGCTGTAAATGTTAGGCCTTGAAGAATAGGTAGAGTTTTGGACAGGGAGGGAAAGAAAAAAAATTCCAAGTATCTGGAATAACTTGAGGCACAGAATCAAGAATGTTCACGAGATAGTGAAGAGATGGTTTGTGTAAGAAACAGAAGAGCATGATGAGAAGGGGGTCAGATTAAATTGGGCCTTGAAAAACAGAGAGAGGAGTTTAGATGTGATGTATTCAAACAGTGGGGAGGGCAGAGAGAACTGAGATGTTTTTTTAGGAAGGACATGGAATGGGCATGAAAATTATGTTTAGGCACAACTGGTCAAAGAAGGATAAAAAAGGCTAGCTACTGAATAATGAGGTAAAAGATATGGAGAATATGAGACACATTTAAGAAAAAAAAAATCTACAGGGTTTAGTCCTTGACCTGATGTAGGGTACCCAGAAGACAGAGGACTCAGGTGATTTGAACCTGACTGATAGGCTCAGTAGTGGTGCTTTCAGGAGAAACAGGAAAGCTGAAGAGATTGCGAATTTGTATTTTTGGGAAGGAGTGGTGTGGAAGTAAAGAAATGATGGTGTGGGGTGCCTGGGTGGCTCAGTCATTAAGCGTCTGCCTTCGACTCGGGTCATGATCCCAGGGTCCTGGGATCGAGCCCCGCGTCGGGCTCCCTGTTCAGCGGGAGGCCTGCTTCTCCCTCTCCCACTCCCCCTGCTTGTGTTCCCTCTCTCACTGTCTCTCTCTCTCTGTCAAATAAATAAATAAATAAATCTTAAAAAAAAAAGGGAAGAAATGATGGTGTGTTTAGTTATATGTATGTTGAAATTTGACAGGGCAGCAAGATATCCAAGACTAAATGTCACCTAATCAGGGCAGGAATGACAGATGACATCTTTGATGGCACTAATCCAATTAAATAGCAAGGCTCAAGAGTTATTCTCCTCTAGAACAAGGTTTTAAAATTCTCTTGCTCTCCACAGCCCTTAGGTAAGTAAGTCATGTTGCTAAGACTCAGGACAGGGAGGGTAGGACTGGAGGATGAGGAGGCCTAATGGATCCTAATATCCTGCCTCAGCAGCACAATTCCCTGTTTATCTGCTTTATATAATGGGCTTCAGAGCAAGAATTAATTGAAGATTTTGCTGCAAAAAAAAGTTCAAAAAAACGCTGTTGTACAGTAATATGCATCTCATGTTTTTTCTTTTATCTTTTTTCTGTTGCTTTCTTTTCCATCATGCTACTTTTTCCCTCTGTTTCCTTACTCCCTTGGTGCTTTTCTTTTTTTATTTCTATCTACAATCATTTATTCTATATACTTGTTCTCTCAGAAGAAAAACATTCCATTTTTTTTCCTCTCTGCACAATCCATGATTTTAGAAAAAAAGGTATTATATGATTATGTGAAGAATTAAGAAGATTTCTAAGAAATTACACATGGGAAATTCTGAAATTTATATTAAAATAACCACGAGAGTTACTTTCTAAATGCAGGATTAAAAAATCTTTTCTATTTCAAGACATACCTATGATAACAAAATACATCTGTAACTTTACCTTAACTTCATAATATCTTGTGGTGTATGTTAGATCGATAATTAATCCAAGCTCCACATTTAATGCTTTTATTGCACTAACCAAATCCTTTGGTGTAAACTTCTGGGTTGGAGTAAGTCTCTGATTAACTGCCTATAATGAAAAATGAACAGTAAGGTTATGAAATACAGGTAAAATGTACTTAACATAAAACAAACAAGGAAGAGAAAAAACATAAGACAAAAAGAATCAGTGAAAACTGTCATAACTTTAAGAACACTGGCAAAGCTCATAATGAATCGGAGCTGTGAAAAGAGCCTAAACATATTTACATCATTTGCTTCAGTGATTTTACATATGTCCTGTCACCAAGGACTCAGAACACTTCAAAAATGGATTGTCCTGCTTGGATCCACTGGAATTTTCTTGCACCAAATTCAGTTTGAATAAAGTATTAACCACAAGTGAAAAATAATTTTGTAGTAGAGTTCTCATTTGAACTGAGGCTTTGAAAAGTTAAATTACTTGTCCAACGTTACAGTCTAGATGGCAGTCAAGATTTTAACCAGAAATTTTTACCTTATCCAGCTCATGATACCAGTCTGACTCGTTTGATTAAATGTTCGTTTTTCTCCCAGATATAAAGGTTCTAAGTTTCCATGTTTATATTAAACAGAGTGTAGAATTTTTAAAATGTTATCAGATGTTATATATGGATTGTCTGGAGATAAATCTATAGTTTTGGTCAATGTCTATAAACTTACCAGCATTCTTCTAGACTGCTGTATTTGTTATTGCTCTCAGTGGTGTGTGCTGATTGTACAACAGATTTGATTTTTGTATTATATGATTAATAAAAACAATTAGTTAACATAATGTATTACAGAGCCAAATATAAACAATTTTAAAAAATTAATTCAATATAGCACTGGGTGTTATACGCAATCAATTTGGAAATAAAAAGAAATGAACTGTATGCTACAACATGAATGAATCTTGAAAACATCTAAGTTAAAGTAGCTAGTCACAAAAGGCCGCAGACTTTATGATTCCACTATATGAAATGTCCAGAATAGGCAAATCTACACAGAAAGTAGATTAGTGGTTGCCAGGGGCCAGGGGGAGGGGAAATGGGGAATGACTACCAATGGTCACAGGGCTTCTTTTTGAGGGGATGAAAATGATCTGGAATTAATGTCATTGATTACACAACTCTGTGAATATATTAAAAAAACTACTAAATTATATACTTTAAAAAGGTGAATTTTATGGTATGTGAATTAAAGTATTAATTATATTAAGCATATTTAAAAAGTAACTTAAAGTTACTTCTCAATATATTAAGGAAGTAACTTAAAGACTTGTGAAAGAGAAAAATCTGAGTTAAATTAGGAGGCCAGTATAAAAGATTCTGAACTATGTGCTCACACATTCCCAATGTCAGAGCAAGTAGGAGAAACTAAAGCTGTCATGGATCTGAGGCCATATAAAACATGGCATGGGTTTCAAGTATCTTTTGATTTTTTTAGGAAATGCTATGCAAAGGATTTGACAAATTAGTAAAGGAATGCTGATTTTTGCGGGGGGGGGTACTCAAAAGTTATCTATCTTTATCTTTGAACCAGAGCATTATAGAACTTTTAAATAGGTCAAAATATAAAAAGCAGAAATAACATTAGGATTCAAGATACTTTCTTTCAAAAAGTATTTAATCTTGTTAAATGCTTTTAATAAAGTAAGTTGAACCGTTAAAAAATTCAACTTGGCAATAGAAAGAAATGAAGTATGATACACACTACAACATGGGTAAACCTTGAAAACATTATGCTAAAGAAGCCAGTCACAATATTATATCATTCCATCTATATGAAATGTCCAGAACAGTCAAATCTATGAAGGCAGAAAGGAGATTATTGGTTGTCTAGGAGGTGGGGGGTGGGAATGAGGGATAAAGGGGAGTGACTGCTACTGTCCATGGGTTTTTGGGAGGAAGTGAGGGTGATGAAAACGTTCTAAATTTGTAGTGACAGCTGCCTAACTCCCTGAATATACTAAAAGCCACTGTATACTTTAAATAGGTGAATGTGAATAGGTGAATTACATACCAATAAAGCTGTTATTAAAAAATTAATCCAAAACTACTCCCTTACACTAGCATGAACAATTAATAATTACATGTGTGAAAAAGTTTACTGTTACTTCCATAATGTCAAACGTTTGCTGGAAATTTCACATATTTTCATGAAAAACAGCATAACATTAAGTAAACATGGATCACATTAGTCCCTATTCTCCTTATAAAATAGATGAGAAAATAATATACATACTCCCTTTAAAGGAACTTTAAAAGCAATAAATCGTGTTCCAGGTAGAGGATGTCCAATTGGCGTCACAGTCCTCCACCTGAAATGAAAATAAACAACTACAATTATAATAAAAATATTTTAATGACTCAAGATGGTAAATAAAGAAACTATTTTTTTTAATAAATAGAGCCTCATTTGTTGGTTAGTTGCTTTTTGAGTGCTATTATGCATGAATTTAAATTTACTGCTTCCTCCCTCAAAAAACACAAAAACAATGGAAGGTTTTACGTATGTACGACACTTCTACAGTAAGGTAGCATTCATTCCTGATATAAACTTCCAATACCCAAAACAATATTGTCTTTATTTTTCTTGGGCAACAGTAAGAGAAGGAAAATAATGTCACGGATTATATATTAAATAAAAAGTGGTAACAGGTATTTAATGTGGGAATAATAAAAGTAAAGTATGAAAACCTACAGTGTTTTCTACAGCTCTGTAAGTAGGAAACAAATCATTTTCACAACATGATTATTTTGGAGATGTCTTGTTTTAATTTCTGATTAATCTTGAATTAAGAACTATAGTTCATTAACTTTAAATATCTTGATTTATCTATGATGACTTTTTATGAATAACAAAGAGAAATCTGGTATTAAAAATAACTTTGTCATATAATTATTTCCAACTTATTTTTGATAAATTCCAATTATAACATATGAAGATTTCTTAAAATGAGCATTTTAATTCCCTGCTTACTTCTCCAGCTTCATTTCTGTACCATCCTTTCCTTCACCAGGCTCTGGATTCACACTGTTTCCTTTCCCTAGTCCTTCCAATGCTCCATGCTATTCCTTCAGCCCCCTTCTCCCATTTCACTCCTTCAGTCACCCTCGGCTTGCAGCTCCAGTATCAGTTCTAAGGAACGTGTCTGTCATTCATCACCCAATCCCATTAGACATAACTTTCACTTTCTTTCCTGGCACTTAACAGTTTGTAACTATACCCATGATTATGTAATTTTTTTTTTTGACAAATCGTGGTTTCTCTCTTGATCATAAACTGTGAGAATGACCATGTCTGTCTTTCCTCACAGTACAATGCCTGCCACACCACACATATGCCATAAATATTAAATAATATTGAGTAAGTTTGGTTTCATAAAATCACTATTTAATGTACTTGTTATACATGATTAACAGCTGATTTCTCATTAGGAATAATGAAGGTCAGAGGTAGTAGGATGACATTCAAATGCTGAAAAAAATATATAGCCAACCAAGAATTCTACATCCAGCAAAACTATCCTTCAAAAAAGGAGTGATAGGGGTGCCTGGGTGGCTCAGTCATTAAGTGTCTGCCTTTGGCTCAGGTCATGATCCCAGGGTCCTGGATCGAGCCCTCCATCGGGCTCCGTGCTTCGCTAGAAGCCTGCTTCTCCCTCTCCCACTCCCCCTGCTTGTGTTCCCTCTCTCTCTCACTGTGTCTCTCTGTCGAATAAATAAATAAAATCTTAAAAAAAAAAAAGAGTGATAACTATGTTCTAGTAGTCCTTTGCTCTGTAAGAACAGAAATTTTATTTTGATAATTTATCTGAAGTTGAAAAATATAGTTTCTCAAGTTCTTAAATACAATCCAAATGCTACCAAAATCCAATAACAAAGCAATGATGTTGGACTAGGTTTCTTTCTCTTTAAAAATTAGAAAATGAGGGGAGCCTGGGTGGCTCAGTCATTAAGCGTCTGCCTTCGGCTCAGGTCATGATCCCAGGCTCCTGGGATCAAGCCCCACATTGGGCTCACTGCTCCCTGGGAAGCCTGCTTCTCCCTCTCCCACTCCCCCTGCTTGTGTTCCTGCTCTGACTGTCTCTCTATCAAATAAATAAAATCTTTAAAAAAAAAGTTTTTTTAAATAAAAAAAATAAAAATTAGAAAATGATTTCTAGCATAATAAAAGGCTTCATTTCAAAATAAAAGGCCTCATTTTTACCTTTAAATAACTCATTAACTCTTAGATTTTTGCTTGTGACATTTTTAAAAGATCATTTCTTTGATGGAATTCTTCACTCGTGGAATAAGACGCCCTTGAATACTTAACATTTATCCTTTCCTTGACAGCACATATAATTCCACTATTATGAATGACATTCAATTATGACTATGATAATTCTATAAACATGTTCATCTTTGGTTTTGACATCCAGTTGGAAGCTGTTCTTTTTGTATTAACAATATAAAGGAACCATATGGAAGCAATTTTGGACCATTTGCTAATATTGCCAACATTATTACATATATTACATCTATTACTATAATATGCACTTTTTTCAATCCATTTATTTCAGCAACTAATGTTTCCACAATGACATAAATGATGGTATCTAAATAAACTAGTACTTCATTTAAATGATCTATTCAGCTACTTTAAAAAAAAAAAAAAAGTAAGTGAATCTATATACATTCCCAACATTTGCTTCTGGAATGCAATACTTCTGGGGTTCTGGTTTTCAGACAAATAAAATTTTATTAAGCTCCGAGAAAAGACAGAAATCTTTAGAGTATTCTATATAAATAAATAAAAAAAAAACTTGCTTATAGAATTCTTGGACACAGTGTAAGATAAAAGACAATTACCATTGCAAAATTAAACAAATAAATAAAAAGTAGAGACTGTATGGAGAAAACCTATAATGTTCTGACTGCTACCAACAGATCAATAAGTTGTTAAGCTATCAATCATTCCAGCCATGTGAATGGATGAAAATACTAATTTAGGATTAATAGAAGCAGGAACAGAAGAATGTTACAGACAATGTCTACTAGAAAAATCTTTCTACCTATTCAAATACTACCCTATCCTTGAGGATTAGTTTAAAACATCATTTCTTTCACGAAGTCATCCTTTATTACAAAACGCCCCCATGACTTAACATCACAAAGAGGAGGACAAACTGACCTCATGTGTCTCCTGATGTAGTATATGAGAAGGCTACAACAATACCAATGTAGTGTTGTTGCCAAAAAAACACAAAAAAAACCCCAAAAAGTTCAACCTGAATATAATTAAAGAAACAATCAGCAAACTCAAAAAGAGGGTCATACATAACCAACTGCCTAGATTAGGGATCAACAAACTTCCTAAAAGTCAGGTAGTAAACATTTTAGGCTTATGGGCCACACAGTCTCTGTTGCAACTATACAACTCTGCCCCTGTAGTGCAAAAGCAGCTAGAGGCAAAATGTACATCATGAGTATAGCTATTTTTCAAAAACACTTTATTTACAGAAACAGTTGGTCAGCCCATGGGCCATATTTTGCCAACCACTGGCCTAGACTGAATAAATGACAATGTCATGAAAGACCAAAAAAAGACTATTGTAGATGGAGACTAAAGAGACAACTAAATATATGCAAGACCTTCTTGGGATAAAAAACAAACTCCATCATAATTATATTGGGAAATCTGGATATGGACTATAAGAATATTGTGTCAATGTTTAATTTCCAAAGTTTGATTATTATGTGTGGTTAAACAGGGAATTATCTTGTTTTCAGGAGATACATGCTGAAGTATTCAGGAGTGTACTGTCATGGCCTCTGTAACTAAATCAAATGGCTAAAAAAAAAGTGGGTTAAGTGTATACGTATACATATGAAGATCAAGCAAATGTGGCAAATTAGATTCTAGGCAAAGGTTACAAAATATTTACTGTATTATTCCTACTTTTCTGAAGTTCTGAAATTTTTAAAAAACAAAAACAAAAAACAAATGATGGCACAATAAAAAATGTAATTAGTAATACTCTACCCTAAAAAAAAATCTCCTTTGAGTTCTTTCTTCTCTGAACTGCCATTTCTATTTACTCAATGAACCATAGAGTTCAGCAAGCTATTATTATGTCTTAGTCTCTAAATTTTTTCTGGTAAGTCTTATCCTCACAAAGCACTTGGCATGGCAATATGTATATAGTGTATGTTCAATAAACTCTCTGTTAATAAAAGATTAGGATGGGGCCATAAAAACAAACGAACAAATATTTCCCTGAGCCATAAACCCCACTAAAAAATGACAAGTAGCAATATCTTACTTAACTGAAATAATATCTGTACCACACACCAAATAAATAACAAATAAATACAGTAATTCTAATAGAAATTAAACAGAAAGTTGTAGAAAAGTAAATGAAATTACATATAACTGAGGTAATTTCACTAATACTGATTAGCCTTTCTGGAACCAGAGTTGAACCATATTCTGGTGATAATTACAAGGTAGTAGTAATAACAATTTACATTCCCAGACTTCAAATTTTTTCAGAAACTTTCATTAATATTATCTCATTTGCTCCTCATATGACTCTGTATGAGATAGATAGAACAGACATTTTTTAAGGTATTTTTTAAGGTATTTATCCTCACTTGATAAATGAAAAAAATGAGGCCAAGAGTTGGAGTTGCCTAGTATCCCAGTATACTAATGGTAAAGTCAAGACTTGAAGCTAGGTCTTGTTGCTTCTCCTCTAAGGCACATTCTATATTTGAGGCAAAAGAGGCAGGAGAGCATAAGCAACTTTTTGTTTAGGAACCAAAGGCAAGGGGGGTGGTTTACACTCGAGTTTTTAGCTTTTTAAAGAGAACAGTGTACTCTACAGGCAATGAGTAGGAACTAAAAAAGACAAAGCCTCCACCCCATGGTGGGAATTTAAGCTTTTTAGAGTTCCTTCTTGATTCCTATGCTATTTTCTTAGGACTCAGAGCTTGATTCTATTTTTATTTTTTTAAAGATTTTATTTATTTATTTATTTGAGAAAGAGAGAGAAAGTATGGGCAGGTGGGAGGGACAGAGGGAGAGGGAGAAGCAGACCCCTCACTGAGCAGGGAGCCCGGTGTGGGGCTCAATCCCAAGACCCTGATATCATGACCTAAGCTGAGGGCAGACACTTTGACTGAGCCTCCCAGGTGTCCCTTGATTCTATTTTTTAAAAATCTCCCACACCACAATCTTATTACAGACCCCTATGAAAATAAAATTTGGTTATAATTTGCATTCATAGACAATGTGTGTATATATATATACACACACATACACACATATATATAAAGGATATATATTTTTGAATAAATTTTTACCTACCTTGCTAGATCTCATCACATACTTATGCTTAAATAAGCACATATTTTTTCCCATTCTACAGAAAAGGAAACTAGGGGCGCCTGGGTGGCTCAGTTGGTTAAGCGACTGCCTTCAGCTCAGGTCATGATCCTGGAGTCCCTGGATCGAGTCCCGCATTGGGCTCCCTGCTCAGCAGGGAGTCTGCTTCTCCCTCTGACCCTCCCCCCTCTCATGTGCTCTCTCTCTCTCATTCTCTCTGTCTCAGATAAATAAATAAAATCTTTAAAAAAAAAAAAAAAAGAAAAGGAAACTAAAGCTAATTACTATATAAAATTATTTATCCAAAGTTATACACCTCACTAGTTGGAGAGAGAAGATAAAACAGAATCCAAAGTACTCCCATTTCAATGGTGTCCAAATTCTAGGCTGTAACATAAAAATAAAAAATTTTCTTAACCATTCTATCCTATAGGAATAGCTATACTTTTTTTTAGATTTATTTATTTGAGAGAGAGAGAGAGAGTGTGTGTGTGTGTGTGTGTGTGCAGGATGGAGCAGGGAGGGAAAGAGGGAGAGGGAGAGGGAATCTTAAGCAGACTCCCCACTGAGCATGGAGCCTAAGGTGGGGCTCGATCTTAGGACCCTGGGATCATGACCTGAGCTGAAATCAAGAGTCGGACACTTAACTTACTGGGTCACCCAAGTGTTTCCCAAGTAGCTATACTTTTAAAAGAGGATAAGAAGGCAACTGGGTGGCTCAGTCAGTTAAGGGTCTGCCTTCAGCTCAGGTCATGATCTCAGGGTCCTGGGATCAAGTCCCGCATCGGGCTCCCTGCTCAGCGGGGAGTCTGCTCCTCCCCCTCCCTCTCCCACAAGACCAGGCTTGTGGTCTGCTCTCTCTCGCTCACTCTCTCTCAAATAAATAAATAAAATCTTTAAAAATAAATAAAAGAGGATAAGAACTCCTAAGATCTTTTTCCTCAAATATCCTACCCAAATCGCTAGTAATTTAGTGCATAAAGAAATCAATTTTCCATCTCAACAGACATTGGGTCACTGGTAGGAAGGGATGTTTTCAAAGAAGGCAGAAAACCAGTCTTAACATCAAAACTTTACCTGCCAAGTTTTGAATCCCTCTTGAAACAGTACATTTTTAGTCTGTACCACCTCCTTGGTTAAAATGTTCCATAGGTTTTCTACTCAGTGGATAAAGGAGTAGGTGGACAAAGAGAAGGTTAGTCATAGAACAGAAATAGCAGCTGCAATGACACAGATGATGTATTAGAGAGGGATGGATGGGGAAATTCAGTGATTAGAGCACTAGAAAGTGGCTTGAGATCAAAAGAAAAGTCACTTAGGTCCCCTTCCTTTCCTTAAACCCTCAAATGCCATTGTTAACCTTAGCTGTTGAAACAAATTTACATCTAGCTCTTCCTTTTTGTTCCTACCACTGTGCTCTCTACTTACCACTTCATCACTGAGTAACTGCAACAGTCTCCCATAGTGTGTCTCCTTTGCCTTTCAGATTCTCCCCCATTTATCCCTTCCTATATGTCACTGTTATAGAATCTTTTGTAAATACTATCATTACAGGATAAATTTCAAATCTGTTTTTTAGACTCTTTCAAGGCCATATATCATACAGCCTACATCAAAACATACAGATCATAAAAGCCAGATTCAATGTTAACTAAATTTCACATTCACCTCTCAGCTTCTAAGAAAGCAAAAGAAGTGAAATAATTTATACATTACATATTGATAAAATATCAAAAAGAGACAACAGCAAAAAGGAAACAATGTCTATTACTGAGTCCTAAAATAAATCATTCACATGACTGGACATGACATTTAACATGACTGGGCATGACTCAGTGAAAATAATTCTTCAAGGAATTAAGGCACTATAGTCCAAGCACCTAAATTCCAAGTGGTTCAGCTTGATCCACTGGAAGAAATGGATGGACTACAGACCCTTGAAATGATCTTCTCTTGGTCAACTTCTTTGAGTCAAGCTTTTGAGGAGAAGTAAAGAAAGGACAATTCTGGATTCTACTGTCTTATAAGAATCTGGAGTGCTGGTGTTTTATATCACTTGTTGATAACAGATCTATATAAGCTAGAGGCTTTACGTGCACACCACAGATATAAAGACCCAAACCCATTAGCATTAAGCACATGGTGGTAATTAATCACTATTTTTTCTTAAATACAGACAGACAATAAAATTGGTACCTTACTGAGCAAGTAAAGGAGGTAGAACTCTTGCCTAGATAGAGGAAAAACCCACCTAAATGTAAATGCTTAAATAAGTACTTGATTGGGTTCTTTCCCTTTAAAGAGTGGATCTCTACCACAGGTATACATAAAAATTTCAAAAATTCTTTATAAAAATATTAGATGTCTTGGTCCCAATCTACACATGCTAAATCAGAATTTCCAAAGGTTGGGCCTACTAGAATTAAAAGTAGTTAAAAGTAGTTTTGGCCTGGAAAAATTTCAGTTACCAGTCATAGTATTTATTTATTCCCCCTTTCCAGTTAGTCAACCTAACATTCACTTTTCCATAGTAATCAGCAGCCTCTGTTCACACCTTCTGTAGAGTGCCATTGTATCTTTAAGTTAGAGGAGATAACTACCTGTTAGGGCACTTCCAATCTCATGGAGAAATGTCAGCAATTGGCGGGGCCTCCTTCTCTTCTGAAGCCTTAACATGTTCTCACCTTCAACCACTAAATGTAAAAGAACCCTTTTGAAAATCATCACCCTGGGGTGCCTGGGTGGCTCAGTCGTTAAGCGCCTGCCTTCGGCTCAGGTCATGATCCCAGCGTTCTGGGATGGAGCCCCGCATCCGGCTCCCCGCTCGCATCCGGCTCCCCGCTCGGCGGGAAGCCTGCCTCTCCCCCCTCCACTCCCTCTGCTTGTGTTCCTCTCTCACTGTGTCTCTCTCTGTCAAATAAATAAATAAAATCTTTAAAAAAAAAAAAAAAAGAAAGAAAATCATCACCCTCTCCTTCTGTCTCTCTCATAGACACACGCAACAATCTCACTGAAAAATTCTGAACTTCAAGAGTACTTTTTAGGAGAGAGGTCTTACTAGGAAATGAGCAACAGCAAATTTGAACTTCAATTAGTTTTTGTTCTGATTACTATGTAAATTGGTGTCAGTTTGCTTTCATTTTTTAAGTAACAAAGATGAAAATCATAAAAGATGTACTGAAAGCTTGTGATTGGCAGTTTACTAAAAGAGGTCCTTTCTCATCTTAGAATGAATATTTTTCTTCTCCCCTCTCTCTCTCTCTCACACACACACACACACACACTCTTTGTGTGCTTGTTTTATAGAGGAAGAGTATGGGGGGGGGAAGTAGAGACTAGTTTCTTAGGTTAGTAGGGTGAAACTGCAATTAGAATAGATTTCTTGGATTCCCTTACAGAGACGGATTTAGAAATTCTGTGATGGTGGCCAGGAATCTACATTTTATTTTATTTTATTTTATTTTATTTTAAGATTTTATTTATTTATTTGACAAAGAGATAGCGAGAGAAGGAACACAAGCAGGGGGAGAGGGAGAGGGAGAAGCAGGCTTCCTGCCAAGCAGGGAGCCCGATGCGGGGCTCGATCTCAGGACCCTGGGATTATGACCTGAGCCGAAGGCCTAGCATGTGGCATCATGCCTGCATGCCTTTTCATGTGCCATTCCTTCCTGGAATGCTACCCCCTCAGACGCTTAACAACTGAGCCACCCAGGTGCCCCAGGAATCTAGATTTTAAATAAGCATTCCTGGTAATTCTGATGCTGGTAGTCCAAGTACAACCCTGAAATAACAAGATCCATAGACAAGTAGCACATGGCCAGGTAGAACAGTCCATTCTAGGCAGAGGGAAGAGCAAAAACAAGATATGAAGGCATCCATGCATATGCTATGCCTGAGGAACAGGTGCTTTGGTCCTTACTGGTCCTCAGTTTCTATATCTGATAAAGGAAGAGCTGGACCACATTGTCTCTGGGGGTTCTTCCCAAAGTTAATATTTGATCATCACCCAAACTATCCAGGAATCATGGTTCACTGTTACCTGAAGACACTGTGCTCATTGCTATTCATTTATTCATTCAACAAGTTTATTAAGTACTAATGAATGGAGAAATTCAGTGTTAGCCCTCAAACAATGTTTAGTCTGGTGGAGAGAGAGACAATTACCATAAAGTGCCATAAAAGAGTGAATTAGGGATGGCATCACAAAGAAAGCTTGAGTAGAAACTTTATGGAGAAAAAGGGGTAGCATTCCAGGAAGGAATGGCACATGAAAAGGCATGCAGGCATGATGCCACATGCTAGGCCTACGATACAGTGAGCAGCTCGGTATGGTTTTAGTATAATATGCATGCTGGAGAGTAGTTAAAAAAAAATAAAGCTTATGGGGTGCCTGGGTGGCTCAGTCGTTAAGCGTCTGCCTTCGGCTCAGGTCATGATCCCGGGGTCCTGGGATCAAGCCCCACATTAGGCTCCCTGCTCAGCGGGAAGCCTGCTTTTCCTCTCCCACCCCCCACCCCCCGCTTGTGTTCCTGCTCTCGTTCTCTCTGTCAAATAAATAAATAAAATCTTAAAAAAAAAAAAATGAAGCTTAGAAAGAAAGAAGACAGTTCATATATGCCATGTAAAGAGCTCAGATTTTACCAGATAGGGGAAATGAAAATAGGGAATCAGGCCTGCATTTTAGGAAGACCGTTTGGTGAGAGTATAAAGAATAAACCAATGAGATACCACCCTACACCTATCAGAATGGCTAGAATCAATGAGACAAAAAAGAGCGAGTGTTGGTGAGAATGTGGAGAAAAGGGAGCCCTTGGTGGAAATGAAAATTGGTACAGCCACTATACAAAACAATATGGAAAAAAAAATTAAAAATAGAAATACCATATGTTCCAGTAATTCTACTACCAGGTATTTACCCAAAGAAAACAAAAACATTAATTCAAAAAGATATATGAACCCCTATGTTTATTGCAACATTAATACAATAGCCAAGATATGGACCAAGTGTCCATCAATAGACAAATGGATAAAAAAAAGATGTGGTATAAAAATGTACAGACTTGTCCAATCACTACATTGTATACTCGAAATTAATGTAACATTGTGTGTCAACCATACTTCATTACTTAAAAGATGTAATATATATGTGTATTTTGTATATATATAATGGATATTACTCAGCCATTAAAAAGGATGAGATCTTGTCATTTTCAATAACATGGATAAACCTAGAGGATATTATACTAAGTGAAATAAGTCAGAGAAACCCAAATACCACAGACGGTATATGTGGAATCTAAAAAACAAAACAAATGAATAAACAAACAAAAAGCAGAAACAGACCCATAAATACAGAGAACAAAGTGATGGTTGCCAGAGGAGAGGGGCGTGAGTGGATGGGCAAAATGGGTAAAGAGGAGTGGGAGATACAATTTTCTAGTTATGGAATGAATAACATGGGGATAAAAGGTACACACAGGCAAAAGTCAATAATACTATAATAGTGTTGTACGGTGACAGATGGTAGCTATACTTGTGGTAAGCATGGCATAATGTATAGACTTGTTGAATCACTATGTTTTATAACTGAAACTAATGTAATATTGTGTCAACTATACTTCAATTTAAAAATTTTTAATTAGGGGCACCTGGGTGGCTCAGTCGTTAAGCGTCTGCCTTAGGCTCAGGTCATGATCCCAGGGTTCTGGGACTGAGCCCCACATCGGGCTCCCTGCTTAGCGGGAAGCCTGCTTCTCCCTCTCCCACTCCCCCTGCTTGTGTTCCCTTTCTTGCTGTGTCTCCCTCTGTCAAATAAATAAATAAAATCTTTAAAATTTTTTTAAATTAATTAATTCAATTTTTAAAATGAACCAGAAAAGGACAACTTGGAGACAAACACATCAATTAAGAAGCTACTATGAAGAGATGATGGCTGCTAAAGCAGAACAATAAGGAGAAAAGTAGGCTCCAAAGAGCAGCTATTTAGGAGATAGAATCAAATGACCTGCAACTGTGTGTGGGGTGTTAAAAAAAAAATGGAATTTCAGAATTATTCTTAGTTAACTTGGGTGACTGAATACTGGCTTCATTCATTTTTTTTTTTTTAAAGATTTTATTTGTTTATTTGAGACAGAGAAAATGAGAGAGACAGAGAGCACATGAGAGGGGGGAGGGTCAGAGGGAGAAGCAGGCTCCCTGCCGAGCAGGGAGCCCGATGCGGGACTCGATCCAGGGACTCCAGGATCATGACCTGAGCCAAAGGCAGGCGCTTAACCAACTGAGCCACCCAGGCGCCCCTACTGGCTTCATTCAAAAAACAGGAAATAAAGAGAATAAGTTTTGTGAGGCAAGGTCGGTTTTAAACTCTGCATATTCAGAGTTTTAGAAATTGGGGTAAGGGTATACATAGTCAGTCTGGAGCTCAGGTAAGGAGTGTGGGCTAAGTATAGATTTGGAATTTATTATCCTACAGATGGTAGTTGAGGCTATGAGACTACTCAAGAGAACAAGATAAAGGACAAAACCCTAGAAAGCAACAGTCAATGTTTGTCTTTTTGTTTTATTTTTTGCTTTTCTTAAGATGAACTTGAACACGTTCATATGCCAAAGAGAAGAAAATGACTAAAAAATCATAGAAAGAAGGGATTAGAGTGAGATCCCAGAGGAATGAGTATAGAAAATTTAAAATGCTCTAAGAGATGGGAGAAGAAAAGTAGAATCTGATGTTAGAGAAACCAAAGAAGGAAAGTTCAAGACTGGGCAATGGTCTACAGAACCAAGTGCATTTAAGAGGTCTAAGAAGATACACTGGGTTTGTCAATTATAAAGTCCTTAATGGCAGGTAAGTGATAGAAGCCAGAACACTGCAGGTGGAAGAGTTAATAGACTTGGGGAGTGGGAGATTACTCTTTCCACAAATTTGATAGTAAGGGAGAGGAAAGAGAGAGCAGAAATCAGAGGATAATCTAAGTGGAGGCATTTTTATGTTGTTTTTTTGTTGTTGAACAGGGAAGATGAAGCTGGTGCAGGTGGGTGAGAAAAGGTATACTGAAGATAAAAGAAAAGGTTAAATGATGAAGCAAGGGCCCCGGGGGAGACAGAATGGATGGGGTCTAGCATACATATAGGATCAGTTGTGGATAGAAAAAAGCGTACCTCTTTAGCTGAGACAGGAGAGAAGGATATCTGCTGATGAAGTTAAGTTGTCCTGGCGGTCACTGTTACAAATTCACTTCTGAGAGTCTATTTCCTCTGAAAAAGCAAAACCAGCTGCTGAAAGTACAAGGTCAAAGACGGGATAGAAGGTTTAAACAGTGATAAAAATTAGAATAGTAGCTGTAGGTGGAAAAGGAAAAGAATGGCTGAGCTCTATTATGGACTGTGACATATCGTCATGATGATAATCGGTTTTGTAATTTTCAGTACTAGAACTTAATTATCTTTAAATATATGAGTTGAAAAAGCAAATGACTACACTGAACTAGAGCAGAGAGCAAAAGCAGAGAAAGACAAAAGGCAGGGAAATTTGAGTAAATAATGAACCAAGTAGTGTGGCTAGACAAGGAAGAAAGTTACTCTAGGTAGAGGCTGATGATGATAAAACAGTAGTCGAAGGACAGGGTCTTTATGAGGTCACAGATTAAATATAGAAAAATAAGGAAGAGGGAGAGATGAATAAACAGAAATATGAGAGGAGAATTCTAGAATTTAGGATTTTTAATATGGAATAGTCTTAGACATTAAGGTCCCATAGACAGTCATTTCAGGTGCTGGAACTGTGATGCACATGACTGCTTTAGTCCCACCATGGTCTTGTAGGACTTGAGTAATGAAAACTGAGTTGGGTGCTAAATTCTTTTTAAAAAGTGAGGGAGTGACCAGGGAGCTGATAAATGATGAAGAGGAAGGTAAACAGTAATTACACAAGGGTTTCCATTATGTTCTAGAAGGGTAGGATGGAGTGCCTAGCAATGGCAATGAGGAGATGGAACATATCAATGCCCCCTGTGGTATGTGGGGCATGACTTCCAATGTGGTGAGCTGCTGGGAAAGCAGTGGCCTTATGGGAGAGTCAGGCTCCAAATATCAGGAGGAAGAATGTTATGCAAGAAGAAGGGGATAAAGAGGAGTTTATTTATATCACGTATGGGGAGTCCAGAGAAAGAGTTAATGTCTCTGGAAGAAGGCTGATGATCAAGAGATGGAGAAACTGTGGGGATAAGGCTATGAAAAATTATCAGTGTGGTTACCACGTATGACAGAAACTAGAAGTAGAATGGGATTTACTGATCTCCGATCTTAAATGAAACTCTCATAATACTCTTTGAGTATCAAGCTGCCCAAAACACTAGGACTTTATTTGGTTGCTGAGGTTAAACAACAGTGTTAGTTTTGGTGACTATATTATTAAAAAGTAAAAAGAATTTCAAAAAACCCAGGCAATCAATGAAACTCGGAATAAAATTAATGATGTTTACACTCATCTGTCATTAATATGGACATTCAGAAAATAAAATTAAAGCTTAAAATCTCATAAGAAACTCACAAATTTCAAAGGAGAACTAAAGGATATCGCTAGAAGCATGAAAGAGATAGTTTGGAACATAAGGCAGTATTTTGACCTCTAGATAGTATGTTTATAGAATACTGCTTGAAAATACAAATCCATTCTGAATATTTACATTACACAGTGAGGTCCCAGCTTAAATTCACTCAATGTTTGGCAAGAATCAATATGATAGTACTCCACTCCCAATTTCAGGATTCAGGGACTTTGTCCCCCCACCCCCATACATACAGCTGTCCTTCTCACAGCAGACCCTCTGGTTTTGTGACAGAAAAGCTCTGAAAAATGGGCAAATGGGTGGAGGAAGACATAGTGGTGTTGGATTGAGGATCCAAATTATTTTGAATACAAATATAGTGGGATGAGGGATAAAAATCCTCAGTGTGATTACTTTGTCACAACATATATAATACCTATTAGGATTCATATAGCAATGAACAGAATTTTACTTGGGGAAAAAAAACAACTAGATCCAAAGTGTAATCACCAGGAACTGATCTTCTAACAGAGGGAAATTTCTCAAAGAAAAAAACAATAAGACAGAGAACTTAATAAAAGAGTATTCCAATCGGATCAAATAAAGAGAGCATTTCTGAAAAACTCATGTTAAAATCCTGTGTAATTTAAAGGGGCAATTGCACATTTAAAAAAATTTTTTTAAAGTTTATTTATTTTAGAGAGGTGGGGAGGGGCAAAGGGAGAGGGAGAGAGAGAATCTCAAGCAGACTCCCCGTTGAGCGTACAGAGCCCGACTTGGGGCTTGATATCACCACTCTGAGATCATGACCTGAGATGAAATCAAGAGTTGGATGCTTAATCAACTGAACCACCCAGGTGCCCCATTTTTAAACTCTTTTCCAAATCAATCCCAATTAGAGTATCTCTTGTCTGTAGCCATATATCTTTTCTTTCTTTAAAAACAAAAAACAACAACAAAAACCAAAACAAGTTTGGGAAGAGAGATCATTGGAAGATGAAAGTAAATCTATACCTCCAGATAAGAAAATTGCTATTTTAGAGTTATTGCAACTAGTTTGTTTAGAGGCTCTTCAGTTTACAAGTACTTTCCTATTTCACTGTCACGTTTCACCATCCTCCCAGGTAGGAGGTAGAACCGGGAATACTACGATCACCCAGACTATTCAGATGCCAAAACTGCAACTCACCAAGTTAAAGGACTGTAGGGATATTTGAAGTGGTGTCATCTTCTGGGGCTCACAATATGGAAGGTAACCATGCTTTTTTTTTTTTAATTTTTTTTTTAAAGATTTATTTATTTGACAGAGACACAGCGAGAGAGGGAACACAAGCAGGGGGAGCGGGAGAGGGAGAAGCAGGCTTCCTGCGGAGCAAGGAGCCTGATGCGGGGCTCAAGCCCAGGACCCTGGGATCATGACCTGAGCTGAAGGCAGACGCTTAACGACTGAGCCACCCAGGCGCCCCGTAACCATGCTTTTTGACAAAACAGTCCACAGCACTGCCTGGCAGCACTCAAAATGACATTTTATTCTGGAAACAAGTAATATAATAAACTAAGTTCCTTCCTCCCATTTACCCTCTACAGCTGGACTTACAAAATCAAATGCCAGGCCGGTTGATATACCTAAGAAAAACGTGTCCCAAATAAAAAAAAATGATAAAATAATAAAGTCAATCAACTCTAAGTCTCAGTGCTTCGGAGGCTAAAGGGAGATGGGAAACTGGAGAGGCTTACTCTTTATAGAAAAAACAGCTGCAAATCACTTACTATTGCCATGTACAGATCTGGTTTCCTAAA
Organism: Mirounga angustirostris; assembly: GCF_029215605.1. Classification (NCBI taxonomy): domain Eukaryota; kingdom Metazoa; phylum Chordata; class Mammalia; order Carnivora; family Phocidae; genus Mirounga; species Mirounga angustirostris. The sequence continues at coordinate 123,312,430 of NW_026991714.1, forward strand.
TCTGATTTTTCAAGAAATCTAGATTTTCATGTGAAAGCTCCGGACCTTTAAATGACAGCAACTTAAAAAAAGAAAAAAAAAGAACTGAAGCAAAACACTTGGGCAAGTGAGATTTGGATGACCAATCTGAGTAAGATATCTGCTGGACTGATACGATTTTCCTTTAAACTTGAAAATATTTAGGGTTGGTTGTTTTTTTAGCTCTTTAAACTACAAACTGTCCAATATTAGACCTCAAATCCTACACTACCTCACTTTAGCCTGTTCATTATTCGGGCCTACATACTTTATGACATATATGAAAGTGTAGTTATAACAGTATATCTCAGTAAATACATACTGTATGTATTTTTAAAAACAGTACCCCTGTTGGGGCGCCTGGGTGGTTAAGTCCGTTAAGCTTCCCACTCTTGATGATCTCTCTGGTCATGATCTCAGGGTCCTGAGATGGAGCCCTGCATCAGGCTCCCAGCTCAGCAGAGGGTTGGCTTGAGATGTTCCCTTCCATCTCCTTCTGTCCCTCCCCCAACCCCTCTCTAAAATAAATGAATAAATCTTAAAAAAAAAAAACAACACACAAAAAACAAAAACAGTACCCCTGTGTGATAATTATTCCAGAAATTAAGTGAATTTAAGGAACAGCACAGATTACATATTATTTGCACCTGCACTCCTATTCTATTTAGCTTATAACATTGCTATTTACTCAAGTATTGCTTGACTTTGTCCTTCTTTCACCACTAACATTGTTCCTAAATTCCCATAGCAGAAGAGCCGCAGAAATTCAAGATGGGAGACCCGGCAAGGATTTTACTCAGAATAACAACATGGCCAAATGATTTCGAGGCTCGGACACATTTAGCGATATGCAGTTACCTCAGATGAGAGAGCGAGCAGAACTTCCGAGTTCTATTTCTACGTATGCCACGATGTACCAACGTATGCTGGAACATTATTTTTGCTGCAGTTTCTTCACTTCCACATCTCCCCTTTCCCAAATATACAAGGCTGTCAGAAGTCTGAACCCCCTTCTAAGATTCCCTGGAGTCCAAGCGCCAAGCACAAAGCCTGGCGCAGGGAGCCGCTAGAAAACATCTGCCGAATATCTGAATGAATGAAAGCCTCCCTCACACCGCAGAGCTGCTTTCCTTACTAGCAAGTTTCCTAACTTCATGCCCGCCAGTTTCCCAGGACAAGTTTCAAAACAGAACATTTTCACTTAACTCATTATTTTAACTCGGGGTGAGTCACTGGGAAAAGAAATGTAAGCTGTTGCGTTGATGAAGCAAAGATGACACGACACGAGTGAGCATGTCCTGCGTGCCCTACTTCAAGGCTTTTAAGAGTATTAAATTGGTTGCACTCGTACCAAGCGCCGGAAAGAAAAAGAACCCCTGGCATCTTTAGGACGCCCCTTGGGATGCCACCCCCAAAGCACCCGAAATCAAAGAAGCCCTCTACTCCCGGCGCGGCCGAAGCGGCGTGTCGCGCGGGCGCCCGGAGCGCCACCTTCCCCGCCGCCCGCCCCACACGCCGCCCAAGACCACAGGGCGCACCTGGACCGCGGACAGCGGGCTCGCGAGCGTGTCCTCCGGGACGCCTGCCACTCCGGTTGTCGCCGCGGGCCCGCGTCCGCCGGGGAGCTCACGGCCGGTACTCACCCGTTGGGGATACTATTCTTCTTCACCATGACGCGAGAGGTGCGGGGCTTCCGCGCGCCAGGACACCGCGCTCCCAGCTCTCTCCCTCGGGCAGCTGCGGCCACTGAGGCACACACCCAGACCGCAGGTGATCAGAGCCAGCGCTCCTGCAGGCGCTACAGGCCCAGGCCAGGGCGGGAGTGACAGGCTCCGACGCCTCAATTCTAGTCAGAAGCCCAAGCAACGGGTGAACAGACGTAGCGCACCGAAGATTCCCGAAGGCGCACGCTCTGCGCTCTCCGGGGACCCAGCCGGCTCAGGGGCCGCACCGCGCATGCTCCCGGACGGCCTTGACGTCAATCCCCGAGGAGGGAGCGCTAGGCGGGCGGCGGGCTGTGACCGCGGTCGTGAGGATCCTTGCGGGGCGGTTAGTGACCTCTCAGAGTCCGCGGTAAATGGTGCGTCCTGCCTTAGCTGTTCATAAGTAGCAAGAGTGCCCTGTCCATCCAGGTGAATGTCATACTGCCTGTTAAAGCCCCCTGACCCTTCCCTGTCAGACACCCCGGTATCTTGGCTGGTTGGAGCCCTGCTCTGTGGACTAAAACTAGCGGCGGCCCCCTGGAACCAGACACAAACCCGCACAGGCCGCTGGGACTTGTAGTCCCCAGAACCTGGCCGACCCGTCCGTCATTCCCTTGGGAAATTAAGTGGGTTGAGAACTCCATTTTGCAGCATTCGAGAGTAGTGCTTGATTTGCATCAAATCCAAGACCATGTTATTTATTGAGTGCCTATTTTGTGCTGAACATCTTGCTAGGATTGGTGGAGGATAGATGAGTTTGGATCCCAGCTCTCGTCCTCTCTTTAGGGTAGGCAAAAAGATGAACTTGCAGAGTAGGATGTAATGAACAAAAATAATGCTTTTGGAGGTCACAGAAGGGCCAGAGTCAGGGGAAAAAAAAAAAAAAAATCCCGGAAGATGTGGGATTTGAATCAGGCTTTGAGACGTGGAATGCTCTAGGTTAGAGGAAAGTTGCAAAAATCCAAGGATGGATGTGGCAGGGAATATAAAGAAGGTTGATCAGGCTATAGGCAAAGGTTTATGTTGGAGAGTAGTGAGCAGGGCTTAGGTGGGAGAGTAGACACGGCGGTCTTTTGGCCTGACTTTTCAGGAAGGGCCTCGTTTTGACTTTCTCTCCAGTTGAGACTCTAAGTACAGGCACTGAGATACGTCAGGTTTAAATAAAAGGCAACATCACAGGACTTACCTGTGTCCAGTTTCTGGACATAATGGCCTGTGTTGCTCTATGAATTAATACATTTTTATAAATCCTGTAATTAACTTGAGAGTGGCAAAATTACATTACATCGTGTGTGTGTGTGTTAGATATAACCTTTCAAAATATACCACAGTTTTTGTAACCTGTTTTGGCATTAATCGATCTCTATGTACCTAAGCTCTCAAGGGAAGTGAACCCAAATCTTTCTTGACCCATAAGAGCAGGTTATGGTGATTTGGGGGCTTAGTCCTGTGTGCAGTGGATGATTTCGTTTTGATGCCTTTTGAAGACTTATATATAAATTCACAGAAAATCCTAAGAGCAGGTTATGGTGATTTGGGGGCTTAGTCCTGTTTGCAGTGGATGATTTCGTTTTGATGCCTTTTGAAGACTTATATATAAATTCACAGAAAATCCTTTGTCAGGCCACTGTTTGTAGTTTTTTTATTTTAGTATATGTGCTGCCGAAGCGAGCACAGTAGTTTTTTTTTATTTTAGAAAATAAGATTATAGTTAACTAAAAGGTATTCATTTTCAAATTTGTCAGGTAATGAAACACCTGGAAGTAATCATGCTCTCTGGAAAACATTGTGAAATAATGCTATTATATTTACCTAATTGTAGAATTTCTTTTTGTTAAATTCCACCTTTTCCATACCTTAGAACCAGTATATTTGCCATATATTTAATAAATTTTGATTTTGGCAAAATGCTATCCATTGCCTTAATTTTCTCATAACTTTGAGTGAGACTTTAAGTTTTTTGTACAACATCACAATGCAAATCAAAGAAGTGTGGAAAAGCATGACTTAAGAAACACTGCTATAAGGGAGTTCAGAAGGAACTGATCATACTGTGTGGCAATAGATGAACTAAAATAAAGTTGGATTTGGACCTGAATTCAGTTCCGCTAAGGAAGGAAGGTGGATTAATACATTTGGAAAGATTTCCAAGAGCTGGGAGAAAACGAAAAGAGAAACAAATTCCTAGTTAGTTCATAATTAACCAAAGAAATATTACTAGATATCAGAATATGCATGTTGTGACCATTCCATATGTTAGAGATTTTTCTGTAATTTTATTCTGCTAACACTCCTGAAACCAAATGGCATATGACAGAAGTAATCAAGGTAATTTAATGTTAAATTTACACACAACATAAAATTTAATTTCAGGAATCACCATAGTGATAAAGGCACAACTGGATAAATTTGCAGAACCTAGAGATTTCTAAATGCTACGCAAGAGGCAAACATTTATACACATAAACTGCCTTCTGTTTGCTGTGAATCAGAAAAGGCTGAATGAAGTACTTGACTTTAATTCTCAGGTTTTGACTATGGACCTCCAGGTCATCTGATACAAAAATAGCTAATCCTCAATTTCCTTACCCTTTAGAAAGAGCTTTAACTGCAAGAATTGCAAATTAGCAATAGCCTTGAAGAGAAGATTGGGTTTAACTGTTGGATCGAGTTTTTCAATAAAGAGAGTTGAATTCTGTAAGAAGGTAAAAGTCTGAGTCACAATTTTTCCTTACTTCTGCAAGATTTTCAAAAAAGCAAATGCAATTTTCTTCCAGATCTTCAATTTTATTTATTATTTTGTTTTATTATTTTGTCTATAATCATTTATTTATCTTATATCATTTATGGAATGATAAATGAACCAGGTTAGAAACATCTCCAGATCTACAAAACAGTACCTTGTTAAAAATTTTTTAAATTTATTATAATTTAACTATCTATGGGATGTGCTGTCACTAAAGTTTCCCCTAGTGTAGCAGATAAAATTTTAGATGTACATATCAGCAAGCTAGGTATTGATTTGAAGGTTATTTTAGATGTTCTTACAGAATGCAAAATAAATTAAAAATTCTCTTTTCCTGGCATTATATTCCTGTTGTGCCTAATTTTGGTATGTTAATAGGAAGAATCTTAAAGATATTTTAAAGAGTCTTAAATCAACTTCCTAAATGTCTGTTTACTGATTAAACAAAGAATTTAGTTAACTTAGACCTGATTTTCTTCTGTTTTCTGTTCTCTTCTATTACAGTATTTTTAATCATCTTCCGGATCTCTCACCTGAATGTCCCATAAAGATCCATTAGCAACATCCAAAAACTGAACTTATTGATCCCTACCGCAACTACATTCCTACTTTGACAATACTTGAAATGACGCTACTTCTCAGTGACTCAAACCAAAAACCTGGTTTGGTTCTTCCCTCACTTTGTCTTCTCCATGTAATTGCTCATGAAATCTTGTGATTTTTATCTTTTAAATGAAGCTCTTTCCACTCTCCATTCCCACTTCCGTTTTTGATTCAGATCTCTAGCATCTCTCTTTGGGACTATTATAATGGCCTCCTAACCAGTCTTCCTGCCTCTGGTATATATCTCCATGTTTAATGAGATATTTTTTCTCACTAAAGTTTTATAGTTCTCAGAGAGTTTCCACATATTTTAGCTGAAGTTATTCCTAAGTATTTTGAAAATGTTTTTGTTGTATTGCTATTATGAAAGTGATCTTTCTCTATTATATTAACATATAGGGAAGCTATTAGCTTTGACATATATTCCTCTTGTATTCTGCCACCTAACTTTCTAACTGTGTCTAAACTTTTTGATTGAGTGTCTTGGCTTTTCTATGTATAAAAACCTATCCTCTACAAACAATGATAACTTTGTCTTCTCTTTTCTAATAATTATACTTCTTATTTCTTTGATGTGTCTTATTACATTAACTGGAATTTTTACTATATACTAAAGGTGATAGCGTATTTCTTTGTTTAATTTCTAGTTAAATTTTAAAAATTAAGTAGCATACCTTTAAGTATAACACCATACTTTCAGTAATATATCATCCTTAAGACTATTTCTTATTTATTTAGGAAGTAGAAATGAAAGAACCATCATGAAAAAGATCTCAAAGAGAAAAGAAGATATGAAAAAAAAGGTAAGGTATTAATGGAGATTATAAGGATCTTGATTATACTAATAGCCCAATTATAAATATAGGATAGTCCTGAACAATGTGATATATTTGGTTCTATATTCATATCACATAGTTCGCATGTTAAAAAAAATAATAAACTTAAGAATGAATTACACTCTTTGGTGTGTTAGTTATGCCATAGTATTAGAGGTGAGTTATTTATTTATTCCCTTATATAAATATTAATTCATTTACCTGTTCTCTCAGCCAGCGGTCCATTTTCTGCTTTGCTCCAAAAAAAAAAAAAAGTTTTTCTTTTTTTTAGTGACTAAGTAAAACATATATAGGACCAATATCTACAGGTCTTTTAGAGTAACTCTAGTTAATATTCATATTTTATCCCTTCTAGAGGGATGGGAAGTTATGAAGAAGTGTGCAGAATCCTGGGAATGCTGGTTGAGATTATTGGAAACTAAAGGGAGACCTCTATCAATCACTTACTGTCCCTTGGTCCAGAATAGAATTAGGTATTTTTAATTGTGTTGAGGAAGATGCTGAACATCTTAGTTTATGTTCTTAATAGTTCTTAAGTGTGATACAGTAAGCACTGGTGGATTTTGAAGTTCTTTCAGGAAATCTGTAGATGAGACTCTTATTGTGATAATGTCTTTTACTTTAGTTGTTAGTTAAGGAGTCTTTTGCTATTGTATTTAAACTTAAAATGAAAAACAAACTCATAATCTATATTGTTCTAAAAACAGACTTGACATTGCTAGTATGGTTTAATTTCAGAATATTGAAGCTTAAAAAACTTAAAAGGAAGTTTGAACATATCGAGTTTTTTTATAATGGTAGGATATTCAATTAGAAATACCAATAGGCAACTAGAAATATGGTATTCAGGATAGCAGTCAAGGTTGGAAGCCTTGGAAGCAAGATTTGGGAAGCCCTGGTAATACATCCACTCTCCAAAGCCTTGGAATGTGCCTGCATGTAAGCTATGAAGAGAAGTGTGACCATTGAAGAACACAGGGAATAAGTGGCCAGAGAAGTAGAAGAGCACTGAGCAATGATATAGAAAGTTTTCAGAAAATAAAGGTACCCAACATTATCAGATGCTACGGAGTAATCAAGTAGTAGTTAACATGGATAGAGTGTTGAGCTTCAAAGTATTTTCATATGTCTGGTCTTATTTGGCCCTCCTAAAAGATGTGTAAAGTTGACAGTATACCAACACTAACAACTAACCATTGGATTTTATCATTAAAAGGTCCTTTTTGATATTACAGAGAGAAATTTCTTAATTTAAAAATTCACTGTATTTAAGGAGTTTATACCAATTGATAAAAAAATGAAACTTAGGAAAACAGGCAAAGGACATGAATTGGCATTTTAAAGGTGATGACTTTCAAAGGGCTGATGAACATATGAAAAGATGTTCAATGCCAAAACAAAAAGATATAAGGTAACCTGCTCCCCACAACTTTTTTGCAGATGTCAGAAGATAACAGTGCAGAAGAAAATGTAAACAAGCATCTCCAAAAAGGTTCTCAATAAGTATATCACAACTCTGATACTGCTGGTTTCTATTTTTTAAAGATATAAATGACTAATCCTATCCTAGGGTTTCAAATGGGAACACAAGTTTCTTAAGAAATGAGTTCAAACAGAAACTAAACTTCCTAGATAATATAAGATGGGCATAAGAAAATACATAGTAAAGTCAACACATGTAATAAAACCAAATTTTGTTTTCTCTCCCTTTCTACAAACATGAAGAAGCCACTAGTGCTTGAGACTGTGTTAGTCCACAAACAAGCATAGATACGGAACCTGCTTCAGGAAGCTCCAGATCTCAGGGAGAAACATATATAAATATGGTTGAAACCTGGTTCATTCATCCACCAGATATTTATTGAGACCCGACTTTGTGGCATCTGCCATTCTAAATTCTGGGAGTAGAGTATACACAAACCAACTAGTAATTTTTAAACTTACCAAGGAATACTGCAATTAAGAATGAAGATTCTTGGGGCGCCTGGGTGGCTCAGTTGGTTAAGCATCTGCCTTCGGCTCAGGTCATGATCCCGGGGTTCCAGGATCGAACCCCTCATCAGGCTCCCTGCTCAGCGGGGAGCCTGCTTCTCCCTCTGCCCTTCACCCCGTTCATGCTCTTGCTGTCTCTCAAATAAATAAAATATTTTAAAAAAAGAATGAAGATTCTCATTACCTGTAGTGATATAGTTTTATATTTACCCTTTATTTCCATTAGCCTCTATACAACCTTTGAGTACTCAAAGAAGAAAAAGAAAAATGCAAGGCAGAATAACCAATAGGCCCTCCATTTTCTACTGTACATAGGACTGCACAACCCCTGTCTTTCTCAGTCCATCTGGTGGATTGTCTGGTGGATGAGCAGAAAATAGCACATAACTTGGAGTGTACACACTACCTGGGACCTTGTTTATGCTCTATGTTTCATATCCTTTAAGAGCTGGCAAAAGTAGGGGTTGGCAGTATTGTACTGATTTTTCAGAACTGACATAAGTAGTTAAAATGGGTACCTAGAGACTTCTCTCTATTCCTTTCTCTCCAGTTTAATCAGATTGAAGTAACCTGGCTTTGTTATTTGTATACTCTCCAGAACAATCTACATAGAATATGACTGTTCAGATGCTTATCTGAGCTTGCTTTTTTCTTTTTTTTCTTTTTTTTTTTTTGACTGACTGTAAAGGACTGTCTCCAATAGCTGAGGATATAGAAGGTAGGGGAAAAAGTCACAAAAAGAAGCAAGTTTCAGTCCTATTTAGTCCAGATTGGAAAAGAGGGAAGTGACAACAGCCACTGGTCTTAAGTTCTAAGCTCACATGGGGCAATGACCCAGCCTTCATAATTGTCATGATCTTTAGAAATCCATGCAGTTTAGCTATTTAAGCACTTTTGCCGCTATTGCTATTTTATTATAAGAAAGTGTCATGAACTCTGTACTATGTTGACTTCTTGATAGATTTAGATGCAGAAGAAAATCAAAATGTAATAGGAACGTTGAGAGGCAAAGTAAGAGAGAAGCTAAAAAATGCTAAGGTAATGCTTCTTTTTTCTTTCCTGTTTTCATATTTACTGTTTACTGCAATATGTATGATAATAAACTTTTCTTTGTCAAAAAAGAGTGAAAATTCAGCCTTAACGTAGCTCCTTAAGTCCCAAAAGCTTCAAGTTCTTTTCCATACTTTTTTTTCCAAACCTAAAGCCAAGAAAAGTTGAGTTGGTCATGGTAACTCTATATGACATCTCAAGGGAAAACATGTATATAACTAGTTAAAAGCATTGAGAAATCTTGATTTTTATCCATTTTGAATAAAAGACTTATGAGCACAAATATGTCTATATTTGTGAAGATTAAATTTTCCATACCATTTACTTATGTTGTGTTTCAGATTAATCAAGGTGAAAAATCCTCACCTCAGCTACTCATTGATGAGAAGATAGATCAGTGGCCTAAGGTAAATAATTTTTTATATTTTTTAGAACAGCTTTATTGAGGTATACTTTATATAGCAGAATATCACTCATTTTAAGTGTATGATTTAATGATTTTTAGTAAACTTACAGAATGATGCAGTCAACACTATAATCCATTATTGTCACTCCACAAAGATCCCTCATACCGATTTGCAGCATTCTCTATTCGTAGCTGACATTATTTTTATCCTAAAAAATTATAATAAAATATTATAGGTGATCCCCGACTTACAGATTTTGTTTTACAACTCAATGTGTAATCACATTTTGAAACTTGAAATGACAAAACAACTCTGTTTTGGGAAACTATCTTATTTAGGGTAAAGGTTGCTGAGCAGCTTTAGCCAAAAGATTCCAAGTAAAATGTCTTAATTAGGATCGAAGTTTCATTTCTCTCTAGTTGTAAAAGGTAAGTAGTCTAAACTGCTAGGAGAGTTCTGCCATCTTCAGCAGATGGTTTCTATCTCAGAGTCCAGTGGGAAAGCTTCAGTGCCTTTATTTGCTGGCCACAGAGAAAGAAGGAAAGAGCCAGAGCATTGCAGATTGATCTCTTACAGGACAAGACCTGCAAGCTGCACACATTACTTCCCTTAAAGGAATGTGGGGACAATATTTAGGTCCCCCACTAAAAGTAGATTCTGTTATTAGAGATGGGGGAAAGACAATAATGGACAATTAGTCATTTCTTCCATAAGCAACGAGACTAACTCTACAATTTTTTTTTTTTTAAAGATTTTATTTATTTATTTGACAGAGAGAGACACAGCGAGAGAGGGAACACAAGCAGGGGGAGTGGGAGAGGGAGAAGCAGGCCTCCTGCAGAGCAGGGAGCCCAATATGGGGCTCGATCCCAGGACCCTGGGATCATGACCTGACCCGAAGGCAGACGCTTAACGACTGAGCCACCCAGGCGCCCCTTAACTCTACAAATTTTAAAATGCAAGGAATTTTTAAAAAATCATCTTTGTCTCCCCCACAATGCTCTTCTTGGGTGCTTAGTAAGAATTAAATTTAAAAATAAAAGCAGACTAAAAAAAAAAATGTGTCCGTGCTATTCATTCAACAAATAGAAGTGTGCCTAATTTGGATTTATGTAACTGTGAATAATAAAAAATTGGAAGCTTGTCAAAGTTAGTCCAGGAGTGTCAAGAAAAGAGGTGAAAAAGAAGAGATATTGGCTTCTAAGACTCCCCATACCAACTGCTAGATAAGAGTATCTGCTTAACAGGTGGTTTTGTGATGAGCAGAGATAAAGGGAAGTAAAGTACATACTGACAATTTTGATATGCAGCGTTATTGCAGGGTGAATAACTTTTAAAGTTAATGTGACAGCTAAATTGTAGATACAAACAGGATATAAGATAAGCTTTGTATTTTATATATTTTTAAATTCTTTGACTTCTAGTAACTATGAGTTTTACTTTTTATCATAGAATTAATTCCTTCCCAAATCTCCCTAAAAACAGTTCATTTTTAATATGTGTGTGAGAAAGAAGTGGTAAGTGATTTACATTTAAAAGATTCAGACTTGATAGTACTGAAAAATGAAAGCTTATTTATCAGCAAATTTATAACTAAGGATATGCTCCTTTTAATACCTCTTTTTTTTTTTTTTTAAGATTTTATTTATTTATTTGACAGAGAGACACACAGCAAGAGAGGGAACACAAGCAGGGGGAGTGGGAGAGGGAGAAGCAGGCTTCCCCCTGAGCAGGGAGCCTGATGCGGGGCTCGATCCCAGGACCCTGGGATCATGAACCGAGCGGAAGGCAGACGCTTAACCGACCGAGCCAGCCAGGCACCCTCCTGCTTTTAATACTTTTAATTGTCTATAACCACAAAAGAATGTAGGTGGACTGGGTGGTACTTGTGTGTGAGCGCACACATCCATGAGAGCATCCAAAAACAGGGAGAGAAAAGAAAGATTTGCCCTGAGCCCCCATTTTGATCGCACTGTAAAGTAATACTCTTAGTACTCTAGCTAGAGTGAAGAGAGAGTTTGGGAGGCAGAGCATTTGGGCTTTACTTTATTCTGTTTCTTATTGTAGTTACCAGAACCTTCAAGACAAAACCCAAAAAACGTAATGAACCGAACAGACTCTTGCTGCTCCTTGCTCATGAATAAGATGACAGTTACTGTTTACCATATTACAGAAAAGTATTTCTTCCACTGATAAGCAGAAAAAATACTCTTTTCCACCCTAAATACTGGTCTACTGTTGTTTACTCCACAGATCGATGTCTCCCTGGATGAAGGTCTTTGGTTTTTCATGCCAAGTGGTGAGGAAGGCTCAGCTGTGGGCTGGTGTTCAGAGCAGGTCAGATCTGTTCCCTTCCTCTCATGTCCCAGGCAAATTAGCTCTTTATTAAAGGCATAGAATGAAATACTTGGATGGGAGATGAAATTTTTATTATTGAGCCACCCTCTTCTCTTTGAATTAAGAATCTGTTCAAAATGATAATTCCAAACATTTATTGAGTACTTACTGGATGCCCAATGTTGTACTAAATTTTTAATATGGATTACATCATTCAATCCTTATAGTAATCGCATGAGGCAGGTGTTACTATAATGTCTACTTTAAACGTGAGGAAGCTCAGGGATAGAGGGTGAAACATCAGTAGAGCTGGAAGCATTGGCTGTCAGCTCCAAAGCCTGTATCTTCTTTTTCTTTCTCCTGTCCTTCTCTCCAAGTGCCTCTCCCCACCCCGCCCCATTCTCCGTAATCTCCATTACTCTCCATAGATGCCTCATTCTTCATCCCTCCCAGTCTGATCCCAGACCCTTCTAATTTCTAGCAGTTCTTCCCCATGCCTCCCAAACTCCTCAGCCCCCTGTTATTCCCTGGTGGTCCTCTCCTCCCATACCAGTCGGTCTCATGGGTCTTTAACATGACTGTCCATCCCTCTGGTCTCCCCGTCTGCTCCTGTTCTTCTACAGTTTCTCCAGGTCCTCTCTGCCTTAAGTCTCTGCACAGTTTCCTTGGTCCCCTCCCCCAGTACTACTATCCCTGGAGTTCTACCCAGTATCTTCTGACGCAGCTTAGCCTTGCCTAATCCCTCAGGCCTCCTGAGTCCCTCTTGGACACCCAATTTACTTTCCAGTCCTTTCCATCCCCCTTTCTTTGCAACCTGCCCAGTCCTTTCATTCCTTCTTTGTTATTGTTGGTTTTTCTATGATAAAAAGAGCTTTATCTTTTAAAAGTTTAAGGTAAGTATATACATTATTTCTTAAAATGCAGAAAACCATGTGAAGAACCTAAAAATCACATGAAATCCCACTGCTCTGAGATAAACCACTATCATTTTTCACACATTTCTCAGTGCTTATGCCCAGAATTGCACATACATGGACTTTTATATGAATAGAATCATATTTGTAAATGGCAATTCCAGTTTTCCAGTTGCTCAGCCAAACCCTCATGTCATCCTTGGATCCTCTTTTACTAACAGACCTCATATATAATTCATCACAAATCCTGTTGGTTCTACCTTCAAAGTATTCCAGAATCTGACCCACTTTTCACTACTTCCACTGGTATAATCCTAGTCTAAGCCACCATAACCTCTCATCTGGATCATTGCCAGTGTCTCCCTCTGTTTTCACTAGTGCCCCAACAATCTCTTTTCTATATCATACAGTGGCCAGAGTGCTCCTGTTAAAATCTAAGACAGATCATTCTTTTGCTTACACCTTTTAATAGTTTCCTATCTCACTTAAAATAAAAGCTAACGTCCTCCAAAGCCTATGTGTCCTGACCCCCTTGGTACCTCTCCGACCTCATTTCTTACCACTTTGCCCTTCTCCCACCAAACTCCAGCCAGATTGGCCTCCTTCCTATTCCTCACAATATGCAAGGGACTTTGCACCTTTTGTTTGTCTAAAAAGCTCTTCCCTTATCCTCATGCTCTCTCTCTCTCTCACTACCTTTGGGTCTCTGTTCAAATGACACATCATTTAAGATACTGTATCTGACAACCCTATCTACAATAGTACCCCCCCCCCCCCCAGCCTGGTATTCTCTATCCTTTTGTGTTGCTTTTTTTTTTTTTTCCTTCAACACACTTACCACCACCGAGCATATATTTCTATATCTTTTTGTTTATTTTCTTCCTGAAGCATATTAGGCACTCAATGAATATTCCAATGAATATTGAATAAATGAGTTTCAAACATGTGCATGCTCTGCCAAGTCATCTGACCTCACAATATGGGTTAAGGAATGAGTCTCACAATATGGGTTAAGGAATGAGCTTTTCTGGGAAAACAAGAAGATCCACCCAGTGGATACCAGGGTCAGTGGTTTTTATTATTGTGGTTTTGGCTGCTTTTCCTTCCCAGAGGGCAGGCATGAGAGAAATTAGATCAGTGAGGCAAATAGGCTATTTGGGCTTTAGTAAGTCAGGTTTAGATGTGGGTTGTTTAGAGGCTTTGTCTTAAAAAGCCATTGCCCTGTACCTGGTGACTTTGAGGTCCATAGGAAACTATTGTCCTCATCACAGGAGAAAACCACTATTTGTGAGGCTGAGTTTCTTCCTGCTGGGAGAAAGGGGAGTCCTGGTCCCAAATATGTTGTCTGGGCAGCCCAGAGTGAGGTCCAAGGTTATTTTCTGACAGTTCTACTTATACCACAATTAGCAAGGTGTGTTCCTGCGACATGGAGGGGGCGGGGGGTAATATCTCTTTTTTACCACACCATGCTCAGGTGTATCTATCTCGAGTTATGAATGGAAAGTTAGATGGATGCCTTCTGGCCTCATATTACCTGTCACACAACACCTAATAGCACAGACACTGCTTTGCTGTGAGCTGCATAGTAAAGACCAGGAAGGTGATCTGGGAGAGCAGCTAGCCTTAGATTAAATGAGGAATAGTCGGTCAGATGGGGCTTATATTGGTTGAAATCACAGTTTGTCTCAGGCTAAAAATATAGGCCAATTGAATAGAGTAAGGTTTATACAAGTGACTTGTTTGGTCACAAATAAAAGGCTGGGATCCAAGATGAGGGCTGACCTACTCAGCCGTCAGGACAAACCTTAGCTCTGAAGGCCTGTTGTAAGCCCTGGTCCACACCAGGGGTATTATGAGGGATGCCTGATAATGGGAGCTCAAGCCCCTTTTTGTAGGTGATTGGAATCTTCAGAGATCCTCTGTGTAAAGATCCCCCAAATCTTGCTTCTAGATGTCAGTGTCATACCTGGTTTGAATTCTGGAAAAATGTCACAAAGGTTTTTGGATATAAAATACTTTCTTGATTTCATGATGGGGATAAGAGAGAGGGTGCGATGTTGTGATGACTTGTATGAACCTAAGTGTTGATTAACTATGTTAATTTCTTAATTTTGTCAGAGCTGGTCAAAGCCATGTAATTGGCTATTACAAGGAATATTCAAAGGAATTCTGTGATTATTTTTTAATTTAATTATTTATCCACAAATGTGTGTTTTGGAAAATTGAGGGATTTTATTTGCATGACACACACACTTTCTGTCTCCTTCTGTTTTTCAATATATAGAGATTTCAAATTAGATAAGTAAAGTCAATCAAGAATAAATTGGTGAGGGGCGCCTGGGTGGCTTAGTCGTTAAGCGTCTGCCTTCGGCTCAGGTCGTGATCCCAGGGTCCTGGGATCAAGCCCCGCATCGGGCTCCCTGCTCAGTGGGAAGCCTGCTTCTCCCTCTCCCACTCCCCCTGCTTGTGTTCCCTCTCTTGCTGTGTGTCTCTCTGTCAAATAAATAAATAAAATCTTAAAAAAAAAAAAAGAATAAATTGGTGATTTTTTTGTGTGTGAAGAAACTCATATAGAATTTCTGATCCTGATATAAAAGTATCCATTTTTATATTTAGTAATACATGTGTTTTGATACCTATATTCAGATTGTTTATAGTTTTTATAGTATCTATCATATTTCAGAATTTCACTATAATCACTCTGCCATAGACTTCTATGTTGAATCTTTTTTTTTTTTTCTTTTAAATACCATCCAGAGGGTGCCTGGGTGGCTCAGCTGGTTAAGCCTGCCTTCGGCTCAGGTCATGATCCTGGAGTCCCGGGATCGAGTCCTACATTGGGCTCCCTGCTCAGCGGGGGGTCTGCTTCTCCCTCTGACCCTCTTCCCTCTCGTGCTCTCTGTCTTTCATTCTCTCTCTCTCAAATAAATAAATAAAATCTTTAAAATAAATAAATAAATACATACATACATACATACCATCCAGAAACCAGCATGACTGCTCCATATAATTTTAGGTAATACTGCTTTCTGAATGGTGAAAAAAAAATGCAGTTTAAGACTGCATGGGCTGATGTCTCTGGGCTTTGCCTTACACTGTGAATTCTCAGTGGTTGAAATGCCGTAGTCCAATATCTCAGGTCATTTTCCATGGGAGAGGAGGGACTTGAACTGTGGTTCTATTTCAGTTAGTCCTTTATTGTGAATTGCAAAGAAAGGTTATAGAAAAATCATACTGTATACTATTAAGCCTTAAATGAGTTCTTCCTATGTTCAATGAAATTTTATTATAACAGTTTCAGCTTGAACTAGGTGGCATGGCTCAGAAAGACGATTCACACAGTAAGGTCCCAATACATCTCACTTATCTATATATAATCATGGGGACAACATATTTACTTATTTTTTTCTTTTTGTATTCAACAGAGATCAGTAAATGATAGTTATCCCAAACATTTTTCACTTGGTGATAACTTACAAAATTTTGCTGAAGGCCAAGATGAAGATTTTATGGAGGAAATCATTTTCCCAGATTTACTTGAAGTAAAAGCTGCTGAATATGAAGATGATCAAGAACAAATAAAAAAACAACAGGCAAACATTTTTGTACCAAGTAGTTCTCCAGGTAAAATTCTTTACAACAAAATATTTAAGTCATTAATGAATCATATTATAGAATAATAGCTTCTTTGTATGTTGGATAGATAAAAAGTACTGATCTAAAATTACAGAAAGTTTTATTTGTTCTTCAAATCTTCTCTGACTTTAAGGAAACTGGTTAAAAGAAATCATTTATCATATATATATTTAGACTTCCTACTAAACTTTAGTAGTAGGGTATATGATAGTTACCTTTTTTTCCTTGTTTTGTCACTACCAGTTTAATAATTTGGACTTCAAAGTAATATCTAGGTTTTGTTGTTAAGTGGTCAACCAGTGTAAACTGCCAAAAGATATGATTCCACGCATTTTAGAAGATGAAGGATTCTATATTCAGAGAAAGCCACAAATACATAAAAAGACCTGCAACAAAATGGAAAATCGCCTGCTTACCCTAGAAGAGGCAAGTGCGCCAGCTAATAAGTTACACCATTCATTGCTTGTATGTGACATTTGTTTTTAGTGAAATATTTTATTACACTATTTCTTGAATATTTTTGATAGGGAAAGTGTTGGTTTGAAGAAAGTGGAGAAATTATGTCATTACCTTCACCCATTAGACAGTCATGGAATTTCAGGCTAACCACAAGCAAGGGATCTTTAAATCCAGCGCTAAAGACCATATACAGAAAGGTAACCAACAACAGTTTATTTGTGATTATGGTTAGAAGAATTCTTATAATATCAGGTATAACTTATGTGTTTCTGGTATTAATTCACCCTGTAAAGATATTAGTAAATCTAGTAATGTAATGGCAAAACTATGATGAAATGTAAAATAGCCATTAAAATTATGTTTTTGAAGAATATTCAGTGATATGGGAAATACTCAAAATGCAAAGTGAAAAAGCAGAATGCAAATCATATATGATCCTAATTTTATAGAACAGATAATGAATGAATTAATCAGTGAATGAATAAATACATACATATATGGGTAGATAGATTAAAGGAGTGGGAAAATATATCAAATAATTATCTCTGGATAGTAGGACATAGGATTATTTTATTTTCTTCTTTCTTTCTTTCTCTATTTTCTAAATTTCAAAAATGAATGTATGTTATACTCATAATCAAGAAACAAAGTTTATATGTATTCTAAGACATTATGAAAATTAACAGTCCATTAACCTAATGAGAAGAAATACTTAGAAATAGTTATATTTAAAAATTGGCTTGAAAAATTTAAATCAGAACTATGTACAAAAACTCAATTGCCCATTCATTTGCCTTAACCATTCCATACATAAGAAATATGGCTGTAAGTAGATATAAAGTGGAAAAATACCTACTAAAAATACTTATAGGATGTTACTCTTTATTCCCTCTGTTGCTTTGAACCTGTGAGTTACTTCTGCTCTCCCCAGTAATTATATGCCTTCCATCTGTTTATAATTGTTACTGTTCTTTATAATTGTTACTGTTAGTTCTTGCATATTCCAATAGCAGGGACATATTAATAGCAAGGGCACTTAGGTTGATACTTCTCAGCCTGAGGAAATGAGGGCTCTCCCTCAACTGAAGAGATTAATAGTTTTAGGAGTCTCCTTGTCTTTCTATAACATGTAAGGATCTTCTTTATATATGATATATGCTCTTTTCTTCCCTAGTTTCTATTTCTTTCCCAGAGAATTCAGTAAATCAAAAATTTTTTTCTTATATTGTGATATGTTTTTCATACCTTTATACTGCTTATAAATTGTTCTGAGGACCTTCTAAAAATATACCAACACTTTGTGCTGCTAAGAAAACCTTTTGTCATTTTACTATATAAAATGCATTTAAGCTTTAATTAATTTTCCCACTTTTATAAATTACAGACATATACAGTTGTCTACTAGAACTTCTGATCATTTGATGAGCAGAATTCTACCCAACCAGAAGCAAAGAAACTCAATGATGAGGATGTATAATTAGGTCCTTGGTCTTTTTATGTTCTTTTTCTTCATACTCTTTGCCTGATAATCCCAACTTCCATGGCTGCTACTACCATGTACTTGCTGGTGACTCCCAAACATGTATCTTTCCCAGATCTCTGTCCTGATCCTCAATTGCATATACAGAATTGCTTTTAGAAAGCTCAAGCTGGTGTCTTTTTTTTAAGATTTATTTATTTTAGAGGGGGGAGGGGCAGCAGGAGAGAGAGAGAGAATCTCCAGCAGACTCCCCACTGTGTGCAGAGCCTGATGTGGGGCTCTGTTCTTACGACCCTGAGATCATGAGCTGAGCCAAAACCAAGAGTTGGATGCTCAACCGACTGAGCCACTCAGGGGCCCCTTAATCTGGTGTCTTAAGATCAGTACACCTAAAAGAGAATTGCCATTGCCTCAATCAGAGGCAGTTTTGCTGTGAAACTAATGAATTTTAAGGTTAGGGTCCCTAACTTTGCAGAGGTCCCTTTCCAAGGCTCTGAGAGGGATTTTAGCAATGTGTTCATTTAGTTATCTTTACATACAGAAATATAAATATATCCAGTATATTAGCTTGGTCAATTTACATGAAGTCAACAAACCTGTGTAATCACCATTGAGATCAAGGATAGAATATTACCAACATTCCAGAAGGCCCCCTCATGTCCTTTTCCAGTAACTATTTCCCCTCAAGGTAACTACTATTATAACTTCTACCACTGTAGATTACTCTTACCTGCTACTTTGCCTGTTTTACATAAATGTAATAATAGAGTAGGTGTTCTATGTTGCTGCATGCAATAATAATTTGCTTAATCTTCTTGCTATATAGAACTCCATTGTATGAAAAATATATTTATTTTCTTTTTCTCTTCTCTGGGGAGAATTGTACAATATTGGTGTTATTTATTTCTTAAGCGTTTGGAAGAATTCACTGATGAATCCATTTTGGCCTGGAAATTTATTTGTGGGATTGTTTTTAATTATAGTTTCTTTAAAAAAATAAAAGACTGTCTCATGGAAAGAATCACATGTTCATGGATTGGAAAACTTAATATTGTTAAAATATCCATACTACCCAAAGCAGTCTACAAATTCAATGCAATCTCTATCAAAATCCCAATGGTATTTTTCAAAGAAACAGAAAAACAATCTTAAAATTCATATGGAACCACAAAGGACCCTGAATAGCCAAAACAATCTTGATAAAGAAGAATAAAGCTAGATGGGGCACCTGGGTGGCTCAGTTGGTTAAGCGACTGCCTTCAGCTCAGGTCATGATTCTGGAGTCCCGGGATCGAGTCCCACATCGGGCTCCCTGCTTGACAGGGAGTCTGCTTCTCCCTCTGACCTTCCCCCCTCTCATGTGCTCTCTCTCTCTCATTCTCTCTCTCAAATAAATAAACAAAATCTTAAAAAAAAAAAAAAAAGAAGAATAAAGCTAGAAAGAATGGTATCATCATAATGGCAGAATAAGAGTTTTCTGTTGTCTTCCTCCCCAAAGTACACTGATTCTGACAATCGCCCATGGACAAGAGTGCCTTTGTGGAAGTTCACAAGTCCAGTGGAGAATTCTAGCACACCCCTGAAGAAAAAATAAATATATAAAATAAAAATCTGAGATGGGGTATTTTTTGTTAGGTCTAGAGTTCTAGATTGGATGTTATTTTGCTTTTAGCACTTTGAAAAGAGCTTTCCACTCTCTTTTGAATCTCATTGTTTCTATTGCAAAGCCATCTTTTTAAAAAAGCATTTATTTATTTATTTAAGGGGGGGCTGCTGAGGGAGAGGGAGGAGAGAATCTTAAGCAAATCTATTCTCTGAACAGAATCAGACATGGAGCTTGATCTCACAATCCTGAGATCGTGACCTGAGGTAAAATCAAGAGTCAGACACTTAACTGACTGAGCCACCCAGGTACCCCTTGAAAAGCCATCTTAAAGTCTTATTTGCATTTTCAGTTTTTCTCTTTGGTTTTCAATAATTTCCACTGTAATATGTTAAGCTGTGAGTTTTTCAATATTTATTCTGCTTTAGGGTATTAGAACTTCCTGAATGTATGATTCCATGTCATCCATCAGTTTTAGAAAAATTCTCAGCCATTTTCTTAGCAAATATGTCTGATACCTCAGTTTCCTCTTTTTGTTCTGGGACTTTAAGTACACATGTCCCTTGTGTCTTATTTTGCTTTTTTTATTTTTTATTCCTTGTCTTCTCTCTGATCCTTTAGACTGAATATTTTTTATTTGATCTGTTTTCTAGTTCACTTACCTAATTTTCTGCTCTGTTTTTTTTTTCTGCTCTGTTTTATCTCCTGCTAAATCCATCCAATGAATTCTTTCTCTTTATTCATTTCTTTTTTATTTAGAAAGATTTCTCCCTCTTCACCTTAAGAAAAAGTCCATTTTTGTGGTGTTTCTTTGCCCTTGTGCTCCTTCTATTTTAGGCTTAATTTCTAAAATATTTTTTTATTTTTAATTCTTTCTGTCACTTTCTGTCACCTCATTTCTCAGTTTTTCTAATTCTGATTTATGTTCTTAAATGTCATAAAAATTTTCTCAATGTCTTTTAGCTCATTCGACAGTACATTTCTACTTTTTAAAAAAATATTTTATTTATTCGTTTGAGACACAGAGATACAGAGAGAGAGAGAGCATGAGCAGGGGGAGAGACAGAGGAACAGGGAGAAGCAGCCTCCCCGCTAAGCCAGGAGCCCAGTGTGGGGCTCGATCCCAGGACCCTGGGATCATGACCAGAGCCAAAGGCAGACGCTTAACCATCTAAGTCACCCAGGTACCCCCATTTCTATTTTTTTGTCTGTTTTTTGGATTTCTTTCTGCTGTACTTAATGGGAATATTATTTTGCTGTCTATTCATTTTTCTTATTTCTTTTTTTTTTTTTTTTTTAAGATGTATCCATTTATTTGAGAGAGAGAGTGCACACAGGGAGAGGGGCAGAGGGAAATGGAGAGAGAGAATGTCAAGCAGACTCCCTGCTGAGCAGGGAGCCTGATGCAAGGCTCCATCCCAGGACCCAGAGATCATGACCTAAGCTGAAATCAAGAGTCAGACGCTTTTGGGTGCCTGGATGGCTCAGTCGTTAAGCATCTGCCTTCGGCTCAGGTCATGAGCCACTTCTCCCTCTCCCACTCCCCCTGCTTGTGTTCCTGCTCTCGCTATCTCTCTGTCAAATAAATAAATAAAATCTTTAAAAAAAAAAAAAGAGTCAGACGCTTAACCAACTGAGCCACCCAGGCCCCCCCTGATAACTTTTCTAATAATGTCACAGAACTATGTTGTTTTTGTGTAGTGTTAAAAATATATAGTGGCTGGATTTCTGAAATTTCTTGGCTGTATTTCCCTTCCCGGATATTTTTTTGTATCTTCTCTTCCCTTAATGTCTGTGATCCCTGGCCTTCTCAATTTTTATTCCACTCCTAGCAGTTTCTCTTTAGTGTGAAGACTTGTCCTAAAAATTCTGAGGGAGTAGGTTCCTCTAAGCCCCTTTAGTCCTCTCCAAAAGCCCTTGCACTCCCCACAGTTGGAGTAGACAAAACCTCTTCCAGTTTTAGCTGCTGTTTTTGAGTTGGCATGCTGCACTTTCTGGTGAGCAACTAACTGTTGTCTCTTTGGGGTTCTCCTGCTGTCAGGACCTTCAGATGCTTCACTGCTTCTCTGATTTCTTCCAAACAATCACCAACACTATGCACGCTTTCTACTGTTGGTGGTTTGTCTCCATCCACTTGTATTTTGGGTTTCACGAGGGATTCTTGGAGATGTAGTTTTGTTATGGATCTTGTCCATGGATTTTTGGCATTGCTATCTAGTTGCTCTGCATGCTTTAATGGTAGAGATTTGGGACTATCTAAAACTATAGTGCCACCATATTCCCAGAATCACCTGTCTAATGAATTCTTAATTTAAAATGTTGATTTGACATTTGATTCTTATGTATATATTCCAGTTTCCTCCTAGAATACGCCATGATTTCATGTATTTTCTCTTTTACTCTGTTTTTTAAAACACATTAATGATAGCCACTTTATTTATTTTTTTTAAAGATTTTATTTATTTATTTGAGAGAGAGAGAATGAGAGACAGAGAGCATGAGAGGGAGGAGGGTCAGAGGGAGAAGCAGACTCCCTGCCGAGCAGGGAGCCCGATGCCGGACTCGATCCTAGGACTCCAGGATCATGACCTGAGCCGAAGGCAGTCGCTTAACCAACTGAGCCACCCAGGCACCCAATGATAACCACTTTAAAGTCCATATCTAGTAACTACAATATCTGGGTTCCTGAGAGTCTGTTTTTATTTTTTTTTCTCTTCATTTTGCTCATTTAGACTTGTCTTTTATTATGGTCGATGACCATTGTGTTGCAAATATTACATATGAAAAGTTATAAAAGCTCTAAAGATACTTTCTTTCAGAAAGGTTCTGTCCTTTGCTTTGTTAGGCATATTGAGTGGGGATAATCATTTTAATCCAATTAGGGACTTAACTGATTTCAGCTGGGTTGCTGTTCTCTCAAGGCTCTGTCTGTATGTCTTCTGTTTTCCTAATCTCTTTCCTGCTTGACTGCAGAGTAGGGTCTTTCTTCCTTCCTTTCTTTCTTTTCTTTTTTCTTTTCTTTTCTTTTCTTTTCTTTTCTTTTCTTTCCTTTCCTTTCCTTTCCTTTCCTTTCCTTTTCTTCCTTTCTTTCTTTCTTTCTTTCTTTCTTTTCTTTTCTTTCGTCAATTGCTAACACATATCCAAATGCTTAGCATATAGTAGAGACTCAATGAGTGCTTATATTATTTGTAATGCGACTTTTATGGTCCTAGTATACATTAGAAGAGAAAGACCTCAGTTGACTGGCATAATCTTAGAAAAGATTATTTTTTGCATGGTGCCTGTAATACCATGAGAAACTGGCATGTCTCTGCCCCATCCTAATTTATAATATAACACATTCACTGACATTTTGTAAGTGAGCCCCCCCTCCCCAATACACATACACACCCAACATTGCAATATCTTTCTGTTTTCTCCAGTTTGGTTACTAAAAACACCCATCTCCATTAAAAATAAAAATAAAAGAATGAAAGAGGGAGGAGAGAAAATCCCTAGTTTTTATCTTATCCTGTTCTTTGCTATCATGTGGCATAACTTTTATACCTTATGGTGACAATATGTTTCATCTAAATTTTGCTGAAGATAAAGCACAGATATTCTAACAAAATTATATAATTGAGACCATTCTTAGGGAGAGAGATCCTTGAAACAATGGCAGTTTGTTGAATGAATAAATGCACGCATGCATGCGTGAATGAATGAACAATTGTGAATGAATGATAACAAATAAATGCAAAATATACAATTTTTGGAGAAATATTAGCCACCATCCGGATTGACCTTTGTAACCACCAGAATCCCAAACTAGAAACCACTGGGCTGAACAAGTACCTTTTTCCTTAAGTGCATCTGTTCTGGCTTCATCCAAGCATAATTTCAGTATTTCATGGACTTTTAGACTTGGAAATAAATGGAAATGTCACTCACCAAGCATCTAAACTGAGTATTAAAATTCATTCTGTAGCATCCTTAACAGATGATGTTCTGGAATTTGCGTCAGACAAATGCTTCTGCCTGCTTTTCCCTTTTATCTTCTCCACATTTGTTACTCTGTCCAGCTAGACTTAGAGGCAAGGCTCATTTGGGGTTTCTCACCAGAATAAATGAAATATAAAGGCGACTGAAGCACAGGTAAGAGCTGCCCGAGTACCAAAGCCCTCTCTTTGCTGTTGCCTCTGCCACGTTCCTCTGCCCCAGGTCTTATTTGCCTGTGTGAGTTTTCACTGACCATTTGACTATGCCCTTTACTCCCTCTTCTAACATTCTCTTATGTGTTTATGTAGATTTTACACTTGTCATCAGCTTGGATGTTTTGTTTTTGTGCGTTTATCTGGCCTTTGACTTACTATTCCTAGATCTTTGTGCTTTTAGTCTAACTTAGTTCTAGAAGTTCACTTAATCCCCTCACTTAACTGATCAGTGCAGAATTTGTTCAATAAGACAGTCCTCTCTAGCTTAGGAACTTTAATTTTTAAAAGTTTATAATTTGGTTGCTTAATACCAAAACTGTTTATTTCTTTGGTGTTTATGCCTGGTAAATGACCATTTTACTACCAATTGACTAAATCTTATAAGTGGAATCAAGAGCAGGTTTTCCCCTCTGAGTTGGTCCTTCCATAGAGAATAGAGATTTATAAAGTAAGGATGAAACAAAAACAAATTTTATGACTCTTCTCTTGCCTTCCCTCAAAGCAGTGAGAAAATGGGAAGAGTCCTAGCTCAGGAGAGAGTAGGGAGGGAGAAATGCAGGCATCACACTGTGACCTGCCGTCCTTGAGGATCTGCCATGCCAGGCAGAGGTGGGACAACAGTTTTTCAGTGTGACAGCAGTTGTAATAGCAATGGCACAGACAGGAAATCATGTTCTGTTACACAGACTGGTCCAGAGAGAGGGCTTGTGCTCTCTTTTTCAGGGGGATGCAGTCATGGATCTTACTGGGAGTGGCTAGGCATTCACAAACTAGACTGTACATGCTAAGTAACCCATTAGCCCTCTCAAATTATATCGCTGAAAACAAGTCACATACGTATTCAAACAAATGTGCTTAAATTCAGAATAGGGTACTAAAACATAATTGAATCATTTTGTATATAATTTAAGGCCCACAGACTTCAACTAATTTAGGGGCAATCTGTCAATTGCTAACCCATATCCAAATGCTTAGCATATAGTAGACACTCAATGAGTGCTTATATTATTTATATTTTTTGTATTGTAAGTGGAGACAGTCTCATATATAAAGAAAGATGGTCTCCTTAGCACTTGCTTGGAGGGTCCGAGCCCCTCCAGGGAATTTTCCAGGGGATTACCAGTATATTCACATAGGAACAGCGTTTTAGTAAGGGTTTGCCACTTAACACTGGCCCATAGATGACTATTAGACCATAAGGTAGTTGCAACTATTGACCCAACAGATCTAAACACCATTTGTCATAGTGTTGCTATAGGAAATCGTTGCAGGGCTTATAACTTGAAAGTCTAAACTCTACCAGCACACAACAGTAAAGTATCTGATAATAATTCATAGCAAGATGATTA
This sequence comes from Mirounga angustirostris, assembly GCF_029215605.1. Taxonomy (NCBI): domain Eukaryota; kingdom Metazoa; phylum Chordata; class Mammalia; order Carnivora; family Phocidae; genus Mirounga; species Mirounga angustirostris. Next base: position 123,337,756 of record NW_026991714.1, read on the forward strand.
AAGTGGATGTAATATAAATATATTTTATGAAATCAAGGGCCATAATCAATTTCAAGGAAGAAGGATCAAATTATTGTTTATTGCTTTCTATATCCCTTAATTTTCTTTCTTTCTTTTTCTTATTAACATATAATGTATTATTTGTTTCAGGGGTACAGGTCTGTGATCCATCAGTCTTACACAATTCACAGCACTCACCATATCCCTTAATTTTCTTACAATTAATGTGTTACTTTTACAAGGAAATTTATAATTTCAAAAGAAAGAATCAACATTGTGTACATATTTTTCTTTAAAAGGCAGTGAAACCTGATCTGGAAAGCTCTATTAGGAACAAAATGGAAGGTCAAAGGGAAATGTACCAATTAGATCTCAACATTGTGGGTTTCCAATTCAGCCATCATCCTCTCTTCAATCAAGAACAAGTATTATGTGCTAGGCTGCTTCAACTTTATGAGTGTTTCCAGGACAGACAGCAACAGAATTTATCTCAGCTGCTTTATGAGAAGGTGAGAATGGCTTTCATTATATTTATAGAGCCGAACATTTAATATCGAAAGGGAAAACAAATAATACAGAGCAAGCTATCCTAGAACATATTCCCTTAGCATTTTAAGTATTTAACCAATTAGAACAATAGTTGCTTTCAGTTTTTCTAAAAAGAAACTCTGGGTGTTGACTGGCCAGGGAGGTAGCCTCAAACATATCCTGCAGGATATTTAGTACTTACAAATGGTTCACTAATCAGTGGTATTCTTGGTCCTATGATTCAAGAAGAGTATTTGAAAAGATTAAAAGAGCCATATGGTTGTTTTAAGTCTTCTAATAAAGTATTTTTGGTAAAAATATTAGAGATCTTGATGGGGCGCCTGGGTGGCTCAGTCGTTAAGCGTCTGCCTTCGGCTTGGGTCATGATCTCAGGGTCCTGGGATCAAGCCCCGCATCGGGTTCCCTGCTCCACGGGAAGCCTGCTTCTCCCTCCCACTCCCCCTGTTCCCTCTCTCCCTGTGTCTCTCTCTGTCAAATAAATAAATAAAATCTTAAAAAAAAAATATTAGAGATCTTGAATCTCATATAAAGTGTGAAAAGTCTTGGTCTGAGAATGATTAACCCAGTCATCCAATGACAGCATAAAGGGTACATAAAAGTTTGGAAAAAGAAAAAAGAAAAAAAGAAATCAAATGAGTGCCCACCGATTATTTTTATGAATTCGTACCTCTCATTTACTTGCTTTTTTAGTTTCATTTTTTGTGTCTCTTGGCAAACATTAAAATTTTTCTGAGATCAAATCTTTCAATTTTTTTTTTTTTTAAAGATTTTATTTATTTATTTGACAGAGAAAGACACAGCGAGAGAGGGAACACAAACGGGGAGTGGGAGAGGGAGAAGCAGACTCCCTGCCGAGCAGGGAGCCCGATGCGGGACTCGATCCTGGGACTCCAGGATCATGACCTGAGCCGAAGGCAGTCGCTTAACCAACTGAGCCACCCAGGCGCCCCAAATCTTTCAATCTTTTCCCTTGTGTATATTAGGTTTTGTCATTTGCTTCCTAGGACCTTCTCTACCCCAAGTGTATCAGTCAGCATGCCTTTGGTTGCAATTCACAGAAAACGCTCTCTCAATTGCTTTAAACAATAAGGAAAACGTATTACCTCCTACATCACAAGTCCCAAGTTAGGGCAACTTTAGGGTTGGCTGATTTGGTGGCTTAACAATATCATCAACAACCCTAGCTTTTTTCCTCTCTTTCTAATGTTCATCTTCAGCAAATTGACTTGGTTAGCTCCTGTCAGGTAAACTACTGGCTGTTCCAGTTCAAGGCATGCTGACCAGACACACAGTATGCATAGTATCTCGCTTTGAGAACCCTCTTCAGCCTTTCCCCCACGTATGGGCAATTTCCCCTCCTGTCTCTTTGGCTAGAACTATATCACGTGATTATGCCTAAACCAGCGCTAGCAAAAAGAATGAAATTGCTACAAATGGCTAATCAGGGTTTACCTCTGAAACACGTGGAAGATGATTAAGCAATTGAACAAAATTGGGGTTCTGCAAGCAAAAAAAAAAATGACCTTTCAAGGGCAACCAATAGTGTCTAAGAGACCAAAATTATAGTTATCTTCTTATATATTCTTCTAATACTATACATGTGTGTGTATGTATAATTTCTAGGCTTTTATTCGGTCTAGAGTTTATATTTGTGTCTTGTGGATTGGGCTCCAATTCAGTTTCTTTCCCCCAAAAGTTTAGCCTAATATCCAAACATCATAATTTCCTACTAATTTAAGATTCTGCCTTTATTATAAACTGGCTTCACATATTTACATAGATTAAGGACTATTTATTCCATTGACGTATGGCCTAGTCCTGCCCTGTTTTAATTACTATATTATTAAATTATAATGTAGTAGAACAAAGGACTCCTCGTTTTTTCTAGAATGTTTTTGTAGGCTCTTAAAGATTTGATCGTCCATATGAACTTTAGAATTAGCCTGTCAACTTCTATTTTTAAAATTCTATTACCATATTTACTGTGATTACATTATATTATTATATTAATTTTGAAGGAAATTTTATCTTTATAAAAATTGTGTTCCCTCATTCAGAACTATAGTATGTCTTCCTATTTGTTGAGGTCTTCTCTGATTTCTTCCAGTAAAAGTTTATATTAATTGACTCTAGTCTTGGAGTTCCTACAAACTGTTCCTAACTATGACAGATTTCTCCTACATATGTTTTAGGGTACAGGTTCCTCCAGTTTTATTTCTCTATGGACATTCTCTGAGGATATTTCTATCTTATGCTTTCCTCAGTATATCGTTTTCTCTTGATTTTATTTTCTCTTATTTTCCTATGTTACGCATTCATTTTTATAGACAGATATAGATATAAACACAATTATAAATATACATGTATAAATATGGATGTAATGTTGGCAGTGGATATGGATAAAGACAGATAAACAGCTATTTTTTCTGTAACCATGGGATTTTAGGTGAAAGATAAGGTAGATTCCTGGGCTCAATCTGCCGTCTTGATTGACTGGCATTTTTTACATTAATTGAGGAGCTGATTACCTAGAAAGTTCTAGGTATAATGTTTATTTCTTAGATATTGAGGCTCTTCTCAGTTCTACCCCAAGGTGCTTATATGAAATATATTTTGGAAGATAAGACAGTAATACACAAAAAGTTATACAGTTGTGCTTCTACTGCACACACCTAAACCTTTGGAGAAATTGGAGTGCTCGTAACAGTGAATGGAGTATATGAAAAGCTCTTTTCTTTGTTGTAGCTGAAAGCACTGACAGATGCTACCAAACTAGCAAATGAAAATTTGGAAATAAGCCAACTGACCAAAAAATCTTTACAAGATTATTATTGGCAGATAAGGTAGGTTTGGGACCATTAATGTATTTATCAAGCATTTATCAAGTAACTTCTTTAAACTGAGTATTGCACTTGCTATGGAGGATATAAAATAAGAAAAAGAGAAGGTCCCTACTCTTTAGGCAATTACAGAAATGGCTCCAACCTTTCCTTTAGACCCAGTTTTGTGTAAAAATATTTCATAGAAGTGTCACATGAAAGTAGTTGTAATTTTAATATCAATTGATTAAAAAAACCACATGTTGGGGCACCTGGGTGACTCAGTTGTTAAGCATCTGCCTTTGGCTCAGGTCATGATCCCAGGGTCCTGGGATCGAGCCCCACATCGGGCTCTCTGCTCAGCAGGAAGCCTGCTTCTCCCTCTCCCACTCCCCCTGCTTGTGTTCCTGCTCTCGCTGTGTCTCTCTGTCAAATAAATAAATAAAATCTTTGAAAAAAAAAAGAAAAAAGATATGTCTCAAATCAATATAAGAGGAAAATGAGACAATATAGAAATATTCAAACAATCAAAAGGAAAGCAAGAAAAGAGAGAAAAAGGAACATAGAAGCAGATGAGACAAATAAAAAACATAAAAGAAAATGGAGTTAAACCTAAATATATCTAAATGGGCTGAGTGCTCCATTTTTGTCTAGATTGATAGACTGGATTAAAATTTTAAAAAATCCATATGGAAGCAACCTAAGTGTCCATCATTAGATGAGTGAATAAATAAGATGTGGTATATATACAGAGTGGAATATTACTCAGCCATAAAAAAGAATGAGATTTTGCCATTTGTGACAACATGGATGGACGTAGAGGGTATTATGCTAAGTGAAGTAAGTCTAATGGAGAAACAAAAATACCATGACTTCACTTATACGTGGACTCTAAAAACAAAACAAATAAATGGAGCGCCTGAGAGGCTCAGTCGTTAAGCATCTGCCTTCAGCTCAGGTCATGATCTCAGGGTCCTGGGATTGAGCCCCGCATCGGGCTCTCTGCTCAGCGGGAAGCCTGCTTCTCCCTCTCCCACTCCCCCTGCTTGTGTTCCCTCACTCACTATCTCTCTGTCAAATAAATAAATAAAATCTTTAAAATATATATATTTTATGGTTGAACAAAATATGATTGAACAAAAAATATTTTATGAATGAACAAAAAGCAGAAAGAGACCCATAAATCTAGACAATAAACTGGTGGTTGCCAGAGGGGAGGGGGGTGGGGAGTTGTGGAAAATGGGTGAAGGGGAGTGGGAGTTCTAGGCATCTAGTTATGGAATGAATAAGTCATGGGGGTAAAAGGTGAAGCATGGGGAATATAGTCCATGGTATTGTACTAGTGTTGTATGGTGACAGCTATACTTGGGGTAAGCATAGTATAACTTCTAGAATTGTAGAATCATTATGTTGTACACCTGAAACTAAGGTAACATTGTGTGCTAACTATACTTCAATAAAAAATTTTTTAAAAGAAGAAAAAAAATCCCAAACCAAAATCCAATTATAAGTTATCTATAAGAGACTTATCTAGATCATAAGGATATAAAAAGTTAGAGAATAGAAATAATGGGAAAAAAAAATCACACAAACATTGACAAAATAAAGATGGCATAGCTATATCAATATAAGGTAAAATAGATCTTTAAAGGCAAAAAGCTTTACTAGATATAAAGAGGGCCACATCAAAATGATGCAGTTTAATTAACATGTATTCATATATATGAATATACACATATATACATATATGCATACAATAAAATGGCTTCAAAATAAATAAAGCAGGTGCCTGGGTGGCTCAGATGGTTAAATGTCTGCCTTCAGCTCGGGTCATGATCCCAGGGTCCTGGGATCGAGTCCCGCATCAGGCTCCCTGCTCAGCAGGGAGCCTGCTTCTCCCTCTGCCTCTCTCTCTCTGTCTCTTATGAAGAAATAAATAAAGCAAAACTGATAGAAGTGCAAGGAGAAATAACAAATTCATAAACATACTGGGCAATATTTACACACTCCTCTCAGTAAATGATGGGACAAGTAGACCAAAAAAATTCAGTATGTATATAAAAGATTTGAACAACATGATGAATAAACTTGACTTAATATATAGTTAGAGAACATTGTACCCAACAACTGCAAAATGCCACTCTCTTCAAGAACATGGGGAACATTTACAAAAGTTGATATTCTGTTATTTCAATAAATCTCAAGGTCTCAATATATTCAACAGATTTAAATCATTCAATGCAGAAAGAAATCTAATACAAAAGTATAGCTAGGAAATCTATATGATTGGAAATTAAGAAATACATGTCTAAATAATCTATTTTTCAGAGAAGATATCATATTGATAATTAGGATTTTTAATTTACTGATTAAAAACTAATATATATGAAAATTTGTGGTACAGTTAAAATAGTACTTAGAGGAAAATTTGTTTATTTAAATACACATGAGAGAAAAAGGAAAAGTTGAAAATGAATGAGCTAAGCATTCTTAAGTTAGGAAAAAGAATAGAAGGAAATAAAGAGCAGAAATTAAGAGAGCTATGATAGAATCAGTAAACTCAAATGTTTGGTAAACATTTGATAAACTTGGCAAAGCTGATCAAGAAAAGAAACAGCATGGGGTGCCTGGGTGGTTCAATTGGTTAAGCGTCTGCCTTCAGCCCAGGTCATGATCCCAGGGATCGAGCCCTACATCCGGCTCCCTGCTTGGTGGGGAGTCTGCTTCTCCCTCTCCCCCTGCCCCTCCCCCTGCTTGTGCTCTCTCTCACTCTCTCTCAAATAAATAAATAAAATCTTTTTTAAAAAAACAAAAGAAAAGAAACAGTACAAATATACAATATACAATATCAGGAAGGAAAGGGGGACATTATTACCCATGCTGTATACTTTGAAAAACTTCATGCCTAAGAATGTGAACATTTACATGGGAAGGACAAATCTGTACAAAAATGCAACCAGAATTGGGGTGCACGGGTGGCTCAGTCAGTTGAGCATTGACTCTCGATCTTGGCTTAGGTCTTGATCTTAGGGTCATGAGATAGAGCCCCATGTTGGGCTCTACGCTCAGCGGGGAGTCTGCTTGAGAATTCTCTCTCCCTCTGCCTCTGCCCCTCCCGCTTGTGCTGTCTCTTTCTTGCTCTCTAAAATAAATAAATAAAATCTTAAAAAAAAACAAAGCATATATCCAACAAGTGAAAGAAGGAGAAGAAGAAGAAGCAGAAGAAGCAGAAGAAGAAAAACCCTAAGTAGTTCAATCATTGTTAAAGAAATCAAATCGGTAATTTGAAATCTTTCTGCAAAGAAAACTTGAGGCTCAGATGACAAAATTAGGATTCGGTAGAACATTTAAAACAGTGATTCTCAAAATGTGGTTCCCCAGACCAGCAGCATCAGCTTCATCTGGAAATCTGTTAAAAATGCAAATTACCAGGTCCACCACAGCCTTACTGAATCTGAAATTCTGGGGGTGGGGCTTGGCAATCTGTGTTCAGCAGGCCCTCTGGTGATTCTGATATAGGAAAGGTTGGGAGCCTCTGATTTAAAGATAACTTCTATTTTCACAAATTCAAAGAATAAAAAAAAAAAGGCCACATTCTTAACTTCATTTCTGAGGTTGTTTTATCCTTGAAATTAAAACTTGATAACAATACAAAAACTGTTGCAACCCAATTTCATTCATAAACATAGTTACAGATATGCTAAGCAGAATTCTATCAAATAATACAGTGAAATTGGGATCATTCCAGGAGTGCAAGGATGATTTAACATTAGAAAGTCAATTAGTGTAATTTGTCATACTAATAGTGTGTTTGTAAAGTCATGAAACAGAATAAGCATCTTTTAAAACAGTATATTACCTCAATATCCAAATAATATGATCACTACCCCATCCAGCAAAGTACCTCTAAATTTGAAGCAATGGTTTCATTCGTTAATCTGAAAAAAATATAATAAATACACTCCAGAATGACCAGATCATCTGGAAAAGTCTGGATTTTAGCACAGCACTTTTGAATAGTGAAAAATCTTCAAGTCATAAAGGAATTAATTAATGGAATTTCAGTAGCTATACCAAGATGTGGGTAAAATGAAAAAAAATCATAAGGTGAGGGTATCCAGAAGAGTTAGTTACATTCTCCTAGGCCATTTTTAATGATTTATAGTTCTAACCCACCAATGTATTTTTGATCTACCTTTATTGTTGTAGTAATACAAAACAGCTCTATGACTTAGAAAGGGGAAAAGACTTCTCTCTATTACACAGTATATTACGGACTTGGAAACAAATAAAATCCCTTCGACAACGGCAAGGGTTTACAAGCACCCCAGTAAAGTTACAGTTTCAAAGGTGAGTGGCTTGTCTATTTGTTCTGATAGGGCTCCTGAGGAACTGCCCACGAATAACTGGGAATTCACAGTCACTGGGAGAAAATCCAGAAGCTAGACAGCTATTTAATGTAGTCAACAAAGGACTTGTACCTTGAATATATGAATAATTCTTAAAACTTAATAAGACAACTCAATTTTTAAAACTGAACAGACACTTCACTAAAGAAGGCATATGGATGGCAAATGCAAACATGAAAAGAAGTTCAGCATCATATCCTGTCAATAAAGAAATGTAAATTAAAACCACAATGTGAGGGGTGCCTGGGTGGCTCAATCATTAAGCGTCTGCCTTCGGCTCAGCTCAGGTCATGATCCCAGGGTCCTGAGATCGAGCCCCACATTGGGCTCTGTGCTCCGCGGGAAGCCTGCTTCTCCCTCTGCCACTCCCCCTGCTTGTGTTCCCTCTCTCGCTGTGTCTCTCTCTGTCGGATAAATAAATAAAATCTTAAAATAAATAAATAAATAAATAAAACCACAATGTGAATATACCATACACCATTTAGAATGACTAAAATCCAAAACAAAACGAAATTTAAAAGACAATAACAAATACTGACAAGGATATTGAGCAACAGGAACTCTCATTGATTGCTGATGGGAATGCAAATGTTACAGCCATTTGAAAACAGTGTGGCACTTTTTATAAAGCTGCACATAGACCCATCATACTTCTAGGTGAAACATACAGTCATAAAAACATGGTTAGTGGAGGAGATGGTTACAATTAAAAACTGTACTTGTTAATCACTTAAACTGTTTGTGAACTCAGTGAAATAACTGGTTTCCTCCCCACAACCCATGGTCTTTTTTCAAAACTGTAGGAGATTAGTGTAACTTCAGCCTATTAAGAAAGATGTTTACTTTGTTGACTTTTTTTCCCCCGCTGCAGTGGTTTTTAACGTAAGTGCTTCTGACAATTTTTAAACCTACCCAGCATGAAACTTCATATGGTAGAGTCCTGAATTCATGTAAACCTGCTTACTTGCCTCCATTTCTTTAAACGAGTCTGATACACACATGCATTCTGAACCCCTGAGCAGAAAAGGAGAGCCATGGATGCCATAAGCTTGTTCAGAACCGTAGCTCTGGACCTGTGCCTGCTCACCACTCACTCTTATTCTCACTACGATCGTCCTTGGGATGTAAAATTGTTTGTTGTAAGCGATTGGTCGTATGTGTATATGTGTGTTAGCAACACCAGTAACAAATCTCAAATACTTCCACTATTTCTGCTTCAAATAATTATATTTATTATTAATTAGGATAAAAATGAATAAATGTGATGAACAAAACCAAGAAGAACTGTTAGAAATGTCTGAAACTGAGAAGAAAACTGAAGGAAAAGCATTTAAGAATGGGGAAAAACAGGAGGTATTTATATTGCAAAATAACATTCAACTCCTCTTAACTGGTTATAATATTTAATTGCTTGGTAGAATAGGAAGTCTTGGTATTTGTAACAGTTACCCAACAAAATGACAAACATAAGAAATAAAAGTTTAATTTTAAGAATGGTTGTCTTAAGCAATGAACTTACATTGTATATTAAATATTTATATTTTGGCTTCTAGAGCTTCTCATATTTAGCTTCCGAACTTGAAGAATCAGATATTAAAAGAATAAGGCCAATTACCTTGATGCCACAACTCTCTTTCACTGCAGAATTAACAAACTTATCCAAGTGTTCACTGTAAGCATTTTAAAGGATTATTTCTTCATTATATAGTATCTCTTTATTGTATTGTTTTAATAATAGTGTTAGATTTCTTGAGTGAGTCCCATAGCTGGGCACTTTACTAAGTTTTTAAATACATTTGCACATTTAATTGCAACCAAAGCTCTGTGGTATTATCCTCATCTTAGAGATGGGGGAATTTGTGCTTATGGAAGGGTAAATTGTCCAGGGTCACACTTCTTTTTTTTTTTTTTAAGATTTATTTATTTATTTGAGAGAGCGAGAATGAGAGAGAGAGAGTACATGAGAAGGGGGAGGGTCAGAGGGAGAAGCAGACTCCGCACCGAGCAGGGAGCCCGATGCGGGACTCGACCCCGGGACTCCAGGATCATGACCTGAGCCGAAGGCAGTCGCTTAACCGACTGAGCCACCCAGGCGCCCCCAGGGTCACACTTCTAATTCATGACTGAGGTAGGACATAAACCTGTTTGGTTTAATGATTGTTTTTTTGTTTTGTTTTGTTTTGCTATGGCAGTAATTTTTGTTCAGATATAGATAGGTAGGATATAAAGCCACTGTAAAAAATAAGGTTATGTGGTTGCCCTTGTTTACTAAGGGGACCTCTTGCTTTCATAAAAAGTATCTGTATCTGGAGGATCCTCTGGGCAGTTTTCTACTTTGACACAAACTTCTTTCCTTCCCAGTTGTGACTTTTTCCTTGAGCTGTTTTCTCCCTATTCCTAGGACTTTCATGCAAAAACAGATCTAATATAGATCCCCATTTCTCCCATCTCTGGGCCTACGGATCTCATCTCCTTTATTTTTATTTTTTATTTTTTATTTTTTATTTTTTTAAGATTTTATTTATTTGACAGAGAGAGACACAGCGAGAGAGGGGAACACAAGCAGAGGGAGTGGGAGAGGGAGAAGCAGGCTTCCCGCCGAGCAGGGAGCCCGATGCGGGGCTCGATCCCAGGACCCTGGAATCATGACTTGAGCCGAAGGCAGACACTTAACGACTGAGCCACCCAGGCACCCCGGATCTCATCTCCTTTAAAGAAGATATGACAACTTAGAACACGGAACTTAAGTCCAACTTTTCGACATCCCTGTCCCATGGGACACTTTGTACCAATTCATCTTTGAGTATTGTGAATGTGCATCATTTAGCACAGTGTTGAAGGGTAGTAAATGCCCCCAAAATATTCATATTTATGAAATGATTGGATGGATGATTACATTTAAAATGACATAAAGAGTGGCAGACACAAAAGCACAATTACCACTGCTCTCTTTCTGACCAGCAAGGTGCAGCAGTGGAGGAAAGCTTTGTTTTTTCTACACCTACTTCCCAAGAGTGCCTGAGATAACTATTATGTGAGACATGCATCCAAAAGGACCACCTACATGAGGATAAGAAAACAAGAGCCATAAAATGGAAGTTAGAAGTAAGAGGAGGAGGAAGATAAATGGAGGTTAAAACTTAGTGGAAGTCAAGGCAAAAGGAAATGGGATGTGTGCTGTCTTTTGAAAGTTATTGCTGTTGTGAGGCGTTGCTGTCTTTATCCATTTAAAATGTCTAGTTGAATAAGGATCGATTCTCTAGGAAAGAAGAATATACTGATGGCAAGGATAGAGATGAAGGGAATACAGGGATTAAAGAAGAATTATAGTTTATAGGTGATGAAAAAGGCAAGATTTCCTGAGGATAAATATAATCCTGAAGTAATGAATTTTCATAATCAGTTCATGAGCTCATTATTAAAACTACTTTCAGAGGGCAACATAAAGGGGAAATGTACCTAACATATTTCTTTAGAGTTAATTGAGAAGATGATTAGAAGAGGCCAACAGGGAGATAGGAAAAATAAGTAATCTTTTGGGGCGCCTGGGTGGCTCAGTCATTAAGCGTCTGCTTTCGGCTCGGGTCGTGACATCGGGGTCTTGGGATCGAGCCCCGCATCGGGCTCCCTGCTCTGCAGGAAGCCTGCTTCTCCCTCTCCCACTCCCCCTGCTTGTGTTCCCTCTCTTGCTGTGTTTCTCTCTGTCAAATGGATAAATAAAATCTTTAAAAAGGAAAAAAAAAAAGTAATCTTTTGTCTCCTGCCCCTCTGAAAAGGTTACAGAGAACGTGGGCAGATTTGGGCGCCAGGAGATACTGGATGCCTAGGACAATTAGGGTGGAGAACAGAAGGGCATGTTATATTTCAACCTAAAGCTTATCTTTCTGAAAAAGAGAAGTCCTAAACATCATTAGGTCAGTTGCCTTGCAGCTGAGAAGGTATTCAATAAATGTTGGGTGAATGAGCAAATGAATGAATGGCTAGAAGACTCTCTTTAGGAATTTCATATCACTTAAGGGATCAGTTTATTTCCCAGCAAGTGTTTCATAGAAACCCTGGGGAATCTGGCTTGCCTCTCTGATCTTTGTGGTTAGAGAAAGAATGTCCTGGAGAAAAAGAGTGTACAACCTAAAGCCTAAAGGGATTTTTAAAGACCTTAAAGAGGATACAACAAGCCTGTTGACTGAGAGCCACCTCAGTGAGGTTATTGAAAACATGGCATATTTCTTTTAAAAGTGTGTCTTTCTCCTAGAAGTTAGAAAATATTTTCAAATTTTAAATTCAAGCTCCTCCCCATTCCTAAGTCCCTCAGTTTTCTCCTTTTATAAGACATCTTATGATGGGTAAGTGCCAGAATCTCTTTAAGTTTCAATTTAGTAAAATAAATTGCTGAGTGATTTATAGTACCTAAATTAGTTCTCTTTCTATTTTTGAGTAAATATCTTCTTTAAAAAAACATTAGAGTAGGAGAGGCTTTTATCCACACATAGGCAAACGTTATTGGGCTTTAAGATAGGATTTGTCCTCAAAATGGTCATATTTTAACATGCTTAGGTGCATTTTGAAAAGAACAATATTTTGTATCCATTTTGTTTTTCAAGGATCCTTTAAAGATTTATTTAATTTTTAGGCACGAACAAAAGAGGAGAGCCAAAATTCAGAAGCTTAAGTATTTTATTAAAATATTATACAACAATAAACAGGTTTCTTGCACTTCAGTATCGCCTCTTCAGTTTGATTTTAAAGTCATGTTTCAGCAAATTTTCAATATTCAGTTAATATACTGGCCTGAAACAATTTGCTTGGAGGTATGCCATTGTCATTTACTTTTGTATCTTATTTTATGCCATTTGTAATTTTAAATCTCTCATTAGTTACTGTTATATGGTGACAAGTAATTTCTATTTAGAGATGACTGATCTATATGGGTAGGCAAGATACTTATAAATAATGTATTTATAACTCAGCAATAGTCTTTTATGCTACAAGTACAAAATTACTTGATTTGTGGTTGTTCTAAATACTTCCATTCTCTCCTGCTAAAATTCTTATCAGCCCTGGATGTGCAGCACTACTATTGTTCATTTGCTGGTGTGATGGAAGAGGGTTATTTAAACTACAACGTGTAGCACAGCTATTGTTAGTGTTGAGTGATTTCTCCAAATTGTCTCAGCCCTGACTTAGTGATTTCAGTATCTTGCTGAATTTGTATGTATGTGTGTATTTCATTCATTCATTCATTCATCTATTTGTTCATTTCTGTTTTGTATTGCTTTAAGAATCTGATGAAAGAACATACACATAACAGACTACTGATCCCTATCAAAAGACCCCACCATAAGAACCCCTGCACTAAAGGAAGGAAAAATAGGACAATGGAAAAAAATTAGAGACATTAAAGGAGTCTAGATAAGAAGTCTTGATGGCTAACAAAAGGGCTAAGCTTGCAATTAGACCTGAAAGGAAAGTTAGGAGGGAATAAAGATAGAGTGAGGTTTGGGGAGTAGGGAGAGAATTATAATTACAAATCTAAATCAAAGGTATTTTTACAATACCTAAAATAATTTTTTTCTATCCCTGATCAGAGGCTACATTCATTTTGTTCATGTATACTATCAAGTTTCTATCATCTTACAATGTGCCTCTGTTGAAATTCCTATTTAAAAAATATACTGAATATACTTTCCTGTTGTACCTAAAATAAATTGTGACGTAATAATCCAACCACTTGAAGTATAAAACTTGCCCTAACTCCAAGGAGATAAATGTGTATTTTGAAACCTTCATCATCCTACCACTTAGAACATGATCGTAGCAAACTAAGAGGCAGGGAAAGAAAGGAATCTAGCTGGGGATAAAGTACACCATGAGCAACTGCAGAAATTGCAAAATAAATCTATATGCCCTAACCTAACAGATTCTGACCTACGTTTTGAATTTACTCCTTATCATTCCTCTTTATTCATTTTTCACTTTAGCCAAACTGAACTGCTTGATTTTTTTCCCCCATACATCCTTGCAATTTCCTGCTTCTGAGCTTTTGAACATTCTAGTTCTCCCACTTAACAAGGCCCATTTTCATTCTTGACACTCCATTCCAGCCACACAGTGGTTTTGAGAGCTTGCCATCAGGGGACGAGGCTCTCCCAGGAGACTTCACTTACGGAGGTGGAATCCTCTACCTTTACATTTACTATCCAGGATCGGGCCTCCAGCCCTGCGGTCCCAGAAACCAGATTTGACTGGATTTGATGGAATGGTAGTAGAAAGAACCGCATACAGAATCAGAAGACCTGGGTTTAGTATCCAGTAGACATCTATGGAGCTGTCTACTCAGCCCCTCCCTTACTCCTTCTTCCGGGACTCTTTCTCCCTCCCCTGCCTCCCATGGCTTGTTTAACTTCTCCTCTGATTCTATGAGCCAGTGAATCTCCCCTTTTCCTAAACAATTCAACCTGAATTTCTATGAGTGTAGTTTCATATAGAGCCTCAATTTCTTCATTTATAAAATTAGAAAAGTAATACCTATTTCCTAATCATTTTTATCAGGCTTAAATGAGATAAAGAACTTTAAAAGTGCTATACAAAAGTAAGTTTTTTGGGTATTGTGTTATATGTACCTATATGCTCAGAATATATTTGTTATCCTTTAATTCAACTTATTTTCTTTGAAACCAGTAAAAGGCATTATATTTTTAAGGACTTAGGATTATCTCCTTCTCATAATCATGTGGATGAAATGCTCTAGAAAAATACCTATTTTATATGCTAGTATTTTTAAAAAGGAATAAAAATGTGTTAATTGAGGGTTCTCATTTTAGCTCCCCCCCCCATTTTGTATGTTCAGTGACCTATCAACCATTTCTTTTATATTTAGGTTTATGAGATAAGTAAAAGGACAAGCTTACTGGCAAAACTATATTTACCTTTACCTAACAACACAGAGTTGAAAAGCAAAACTGTTTTGGAATATGTAGAGTTTAGCTCTGATGAGCTGGTCATACCTGCTTATGGAGAAGTAGGAAGCAGTAAGTTTATTTAACATGTCCCCCTCCCCACCTTCATTCTCTTCTCGAGTTCCATGTCGTACCTGACCCTGGGTCATTTATATGAGTAAAGAGCATTGTGTTTACAGTATTAGGTTTAAAGTGTATTAAATTCTCCTTTCAGATGTTAAACTAACATTTTTAAAACTGTCTTGAATCAGATCTTTGGGAAATCTAAAATTTGGAATTGGCACCTGTGCTTTTCCTAAATCACCTGAGATAAGAGCACTACACTCTCTGGAACAGGAGCTCTGCTTCTGAGTAGAGAGACTGCTCCGCTTCTGCCTGTCCTTTAGCAAAGCCCAGAGATGCTCCGGGATGGGACGGGACGGGACGGGACGTTTTGATGCATCTTTGAGCTGAATAGAGAAGGGAGGTAGAGGAGGAGTGAAAGAAAAAGAGAACAGGAGGTAAGGAAGAAGGCATGTTTCTGTTCACTTGTCTTTCAATTGATTTCACTCCTCACGCAATGAAATTCAAGTTAGCATTTGAAGTTTTGAGAGCTGCCATCAGGGGACAAGGCTTGTGAGAACACTTCCATTCCTCTCCTTCTCCCCCAGATACCTTCTTTCACCTTCCTAAATAGGAGTTTCACAGCTGCTTGTGTACGAGCAAGTGAAAAGGAAGTATGAACAAATGAGCAATGAGGAGACAGAAGGAAATAAGTAGGCAAAAAAGCCTGGGAAGGACAGGAATAAGACAGGAATGTAGTTTGCTTAGTCCAGCTGAAGCGAGAAAATAGGGTTGTGGGAACCCAGGAGAAAAGAAATTAGGGCAAAAAATTTAAGGAGCCCCAGGAACTCAGCAGAAGTTTCGAGGAGTATTGTTAAGCTCTCTGGAGATTGCAAAAGAAAATGGATAGAGGGGGAAGACTCAGGAGGATAGGGAAAGAGGACAGAGTAGTAGCTGGTTTGCCCCTAGTTCTGCAGCCAGCAGTCGTTTCCTGCTGGAAGCCACTTCCAGAAAGAATGGTTAAAAAAGCTTCTGGTAGTAAGAAGAGTATCACAGAGGTGTCCATCCCTAGGTCTTCAGATCAATATTTTCCTCTCTGTTTTGTAGTCTGTTTGAAGTGGTCTGCCTTGAGGTACCATAGATGGAAAATGAGAGAGAGTTTTGAGATTAGAGCCTGGGGTCACCACAGAACAGCCTGGGGTTTCACAAGTAAAGTCAGGGAGAAAAAATCTACAATGTGTCACATTCTATGCCTTATTAAAAAGTCATGTTTTAATGCTTTTTATAAATAGATGTACCTTTTCTTCTTGAGGGAAATGGAACTGAGGAACTTTGTCTTTTGACGTCAGGAAAACTGAGCTACTCTCTATCGTGGGCTTTAGATGAAAATGGTATTCCTCGGACACCCATGTCACAGTCATTAAGATCTGCTTATTGCAGGTAATAAATTTTTATGCTTGAAAAATAATGCCAGTCCTCAGCAAACCATCACACAGAACCTGTGTCAGTAAAAGGGAAAACTCTAGCAGGGGTAAGAGCAGTCTAGTTGATTTGGACTATTTATTTTCATTTGGATTTACATGTAAGTGAATGTATCTCTTTAATGCTTAGGTTTATAGTTACATGGATGATGGGAGAAGTGGCTCCATAGCTCTTGCAGGCAGAGGCCGAGACTCCCAAGGATTTTATTTCTGGATCCTTTGTATCTCCCAACCATTCTGGATTATGAAAGAATCATTTATGCATTATCAACTTGCTAGAAGAAAAATCCTAGAAATCTTACTCTATGCCCTAGGACTTCTTAGAGAACTTGGGATTAATTTCTAGATCATACCACAAGTAGGATTACTAGAATTAAGTTCAGTAAAAATCTATAAAAATGGTAATACTGGTTTATATATAGTGCTGTGTTTGAATAAAACAGTAAATATAAAGGGCTAAGTAGATTCCATCATTTAAAAATTAAAGAATGATGATAACAAAAAGATGGTTCTGCCTCCCCATCTAAACACATATTTTTTGATGTGGTCCATATATACAATGGAGTATTACTCAGCCATCAGAAAGGATGAATACCCAACTTTTACATCAACATGGATGGGACTGGAGATTATGCTAAGTGAAATAAGTCAAGCAGAGAAAGTCAATTATCATATGGTTTCACTTATTTGTGGAACATAAAGAATAGCATGGAGGACATTAGGAGAAGAAGGGAAAAATGAAGGGAGGGAAATTGGAGGGGGAGACGAACCATGAGAGACTATGGACTCTGAGATACAAACTGAGGGTTTTAGAGGGCGGGGGGGTGGGGGGTGGGTGAGCCTGGTGGTGGGTATTAAGGAGGGCACGTACTGCATGGAGCACTGGGTGTTATACAAAAACAATGAATCATGGATCACTACATCAAAAACTAATGATGTATGGTGACTAACATAACATATTAAAATTAAATTAAATTAAAAAAAAACATTGTTGTACCCAAACTATATGACATTATGGAAAAGTCAGAACTATGGAGACAGTAAAATATCAGTGGTTGCCGGGCGTTAGGAGGAAACAGGGATGGATAAGCAGAGCACACAGGATTTTTAGGGCAGTGAAACTACTATCTGTATGATACTATAATTATAGATATATGTCATTATGTATTTGTCAAAACCCATAGAATGTACAACACCAAGAGTAAACCCTAATGTAAACTGTGGATTTTGAGTGCTGATGATGTGTCAGTCATTGATTATAACAAATGCAACTCTTTTATTGCAATGAATGTAATAAATTATAACTGGTACAAGATATTGATGGTAGAGTAGACTGCAGGTTGGAGGCAGGTAGGAGACATATGGAAACTGCACTTTCTGATCAGTCTTGCTCTGAAAAAAAATAATTTTTAAAATTTAAAACATTGCTATATATAACTTGGATTAAACAGGAAATCAAAACTGAAATTAGAGACTATTTTAAAAATAACAGTGAGAACACTATAAAGCCAGTGGCATATGGCCAGATTCATAGTAAGTGTTCATAAATGCTTTTCTTGGCAATAGTTTTAGAGAAAAAAAGACAAAGTGTCAGTAGTACTCAGCAATTGATGTTGAAGAGGCTAAGGTATTTGTAGATTACTTACCAAGAAGTTTTAAAAAGAGGCTGAAAATAAGAGAGACAATAGAATCAAAGTATAGGTTTCTTGAAAATTGGGGCAATTTTTATCTTCTTAGAATAAGTGATGAAATCCATAGAAAAAGAGCCAGAATGTATTAGAGTATGAGATCCTTCTTGACTCTTCAAGAAGATATCGAACCAGAACGCAAGTGATAGCTTGGCTCTGTAGAAGAGGAAATACCTCTTTAAATCAGAGAAGGAAACGGAAATCACTGTGTAGACAGGAACGCAATTTTGATGATGTCCTTGTTTTGCTAAGTAAACAAGGTCATCTTCTTAGAGACCTGAATAAACGCATTTAGAGAAAAATGGACAATTAAGAAAGATAATCCATTTTGGTGCTAGTGAATAAGCTTTTAAAACTCTGAACCATTATTTGCTTGTATTTCTTCATTTTTCCCCAGCATTGTCCCCACTGCAGCTATTTCCAATCTTTGTCTCCTCATACTATTCTTCACTTTCTTTTTGGAGTCAAATATTTGTTCTTCTTACTCTAAAGCTAACTTTTATACAGGTAATTAGGCACTTTTCTTTGTCTCCTTTAGGATCTTGATGACGTATTTATATCCTTTTCTTACATTCTCTTTAACTCTTCCATTTCCCTAAGCTGTTAGTCTTTTGTATTCAAGAAGCCTTCTTTGTTTTAAAACAAAGAAAAACCCAAGCATTTGATTAAACCCTGAAAACCTGTCTTGGCTGTTTTTCCTGTCCAAGTCCTCATTTGTGTGGTCTACTGATCTGTGTACAAAGCCTCCACTTTTTATTCACACATTCCCTCCCTAACTCAACCCATTTATTCCTGAACACTACCAGTGACCTCCTGGCCAGATTCACTGGCTTATCCTCATCATTTTGCTTCTTGAAGTCTTTTCTCTAATGGCTTCTGTGATGCTGCAGTTAGCAGTTCCACTTACTTGGGAACTCAGGTTTACAAAAGATTGAAAGCAGTTCTGTGAAAGAGTGGGACAGATGCCAGATTTCAAGAGGCAGTGAATTGCAAAGGAGGTTTCAAAGTCCAGAGCACTCTCTAATGAAGTTAACTTTAAGTAAAACTTTACATTTGGGGCCTCCGTGATCAGAGTGGTTGGTTCCAGAACTCTCTTCTACAGTTGTGGGTGCTCAAGGGCTGGTGCCGAGCCCGGGTTCCAGGAACCTGGGATGGGTACTCCAAAAGGCAGGCTGACTTGTGAGAGTCAGAGCTTGGAGCTATCCTTCAGAGCAAGAAGATCCAAAAGAAAGTATTCATGTAATTCTCTGATTTACTCATTCATTTATTCATTCATCGATGAGCTTGAGATGAAGCAGTGAACGAAAAGATCTTGGAATACTTTAATGCCACATTGAGCACACTTCTCGAATCTCAGTGATTATTGTCCAGAGTTTTCATTTAACACATTTTTAAAATATAAACCATTTTCTTATGCTCACTAGTTAATGAAATTTTCTGACATGGTTAATTGACTTTTACGTTTGCACCTCTTTATCTTCCACACTTTCATTCTACATTTACTTTTCCTGATGAAAATCTGCTCCTTTATTGATTTTTTCAGTCAGCCTCTGTGGCTAGCAAATTTGTTTAGTTTTTGTATATCTGAAAATATCTTTATTTTGTCCTCATTCTTGAATAATAGTTTGGGTGTAACATCTGAGGCTGATACTTATTTTCCCTTGACACTTTGAAGCTATAATTGCATAATCTTCTGGGATTTATCATTCCTGTTTAAAAGTCTGCCATGTTGGTGTTTTGTAGACGGTCTATCTTTCCTCCCTAATAACTTTATTTTTCCCCCCCTAATTCATAGAGACACAAAGCCAGCAGTTGGGGGTAGGGAGGAATGGGGAGCTGTTGTTTAACAGAGTTTCTGTTTGGAATGATAAAAATTCTGGAAATAGGGTAGCGATGGTGGTTGTACAACACTGTGAGTATACTTAATGCCACTGAATTGTGTTCCTTGCTTGGCATTTGGTTGTGGAGAAGGGAGTCCAGGTGACAGAGGGATTTCACCGTAGCCCATAGCTGAACACCTATAGGGGTGGCTGGAGGAATCATTGTAGCAAAGGCCTGAGATGTTCTGAGGTCTTTATTACCTTCCCTAAGGCAGAAATCGTGGGAGTACATTGAAATCCATTTACAACTTCTTTTTTATTTTAAGGCTATAATTGGATAAGTTTCCCTCCCTGATCTGTTAATTAACATGTAAGCTTTGCCTCAGGCTTTGTGACCTGGGCTAGGACTCTTCCTATGAGAAGGAAAATTTCTTACATGATGGTGTAAGAAATCAGATCTCAGGCCGTAGAGATCTCTTGTGACAAAGATATCAAAAACAGTTCAAATATAAGGACAGAAATAGGAATTAAAGAAAGGAAGAATACTCATACTTCACCTATTTGTAATTTTGCTTATATCCTGTCATACCAGGCATTGGCTTTGTTAGCAATAGCTTCCCAAGATTCATCACAGAAATATGAATAGATGCTGACGGAAAGTAGACAGTATAAGATAGTGTCCACGTTTGGGTTAAGACATTATTGAATCTGAGTCAGAACTGTATTTCTGGACTCCCAGTTTATGGACTGGAATGTTTCTTGAATTAATTTATAGAAAGGATCTTGGAGATTTTCTAGTCCAAGTCCCTGTAATTACACATGATAAGGCAAATTTTCTATGAAGAGAGAGACTAAATAACTGGGATAATTGATGGTTTTCAAGAAATCCTTACTGTTTAGGGTTGAATTTCTTCTTCACTTAGCCTATAGCTGAGGTCCCACCAAGGATGAATTATGAGTCTAGGCTCTTGCAGCTCTCCAACTTCTCAAGACGGCCACATGTGACCAAACAGAGATATTCTTCTGGCAGAATACTTCCCAGTTAATTGTATTACTCTGTATTATGTTTCAACTGTATAGATCGAGCCTGAAGATTCTTTTTATGTTGTGGACTTTATTAATTTTGCCAGAGCTAACATCTTGATTAAATTGCAATATTGTACATCCTATGGAAAGAAAATATTTAACAAGTTACTATCCTCAGGGTTTACAAAGTACATTCAGCAAGCACTATTCCCTTCAGCATCTACTATGTTTTAGCTACTACACCAGGTGGAGATGGCAAAGATGGATATTTACAGACTTTACCCTTAAGGAGCTTACTGTCTACTAAGGGTGGGGGTAGACATTTATCAAAGAGCTAGGATACAAATTAGAATGTGAGAAGAACCAAGAGTGAGATCACATCTAAATCTTCTGTTTTATCCTGAAATGCAGAGGATGCATAGGTTTTATCTTTAACTACCTGGAATGGGTAGGTTTTACCCTGTATAACAGATGTATAACTTAGATATTGTATGCAAATTCACAAGATATTTTTCTCTATGTTAGTGTGTTAAGGAATGTAGATGCAAGAGGTGTTCCTGGAATTCCATGGTTCATTAATGCACAGAAGCTTTTTGAGTGGGCAAATGAAGTAAAAATTGATCCAAATAATCCAGAATATTCTGATTTAATGGAATCTCTTATGGTAAGTTATAGCAAATATCAGTACTGTATATTCTATTTCCTAAGCTCTACCCCCTTAGACTTCAGTTTTTCTAGGCACCAGGAGGCATATAAAGATAAATCTGAGGACAGCTACGATTTTCAACCAGTTTTACAGTATTGTAAAGGCAGTTAGAGTTTCAACAACTGAGATAATTGCTACTTTAGGCCTGGTGGTTGGTACTCTGCCGTTACTTAGCAACCTGCAGGGCATCCTATAGGCTACACTTCAGGCTAGCATCTCTTGTACAACTGCAGAGTACCCATGGTATTATGGGTGCTGATATAAAGATATAAAGATGATTTATAGACGCGTTCCTTCCCTCAGTGACTCCATTAACTGTTCACTTCTCCTGTTCTTTCTTATAACCACCTGAACTGCTCTGCGTGCTTCAAACGTGCACTCTTCATACCTTTATTCCTGTCACTCCCTCTGCCTGGAAGGGCACCCTAGGTGGCGCTCTTGGTAGCCTGCAAGTCTGATAAAGGTTTCCCTGATAACCTCAGATATGGGCCCTTCTTTCCATTCCTTCCTGTTAACTTTTTTTCTTTTTACAACTTCTATGACTCTGATATCATTCTGCCCTTTACTGTAGCTATTCATTCTGTGTTTGATCTTTCCTTTTAGAACTACAGTGAATAAATCTTTGGTAGCTAGCACTCTTCCTGGCATGTACCGTGTACACACATTTGCATTTATTGAATAAAACAATGCATAGATTATTGCGGTTAAGCTTCCCTAGATCACAGCTTCCAGCTAAAGTGCTCTGTTCGTTACAAGTATACAGAAACATTGATCCTTTCTCAACATTTATGGCAAACAGATATGAATAGTCTCATCTTTTAACCCAGTGTGCAATATAAATATTTTCATTTTTCATTTTAGTCATGACCAGGAAAAGGTTGGAAAGCTATGTAGGCTGGATTCTATTTTTTCTTTTCTTTTCTTTTTTTTTCCAGATTCTATCTCTGTATAGATTCATTGCTCCTTTTCCTACATATATGGCAACTCTAACATCTCACAGTTGAGGGGAAAAAAGTGTTTTGAAATAATTCCCAAATTTTAAGAAATTAATATTTTAAGTAAAGGCTATATTAATTATGTTTTATAGTACATGAAACATAAAGGACAGGATGTTCCAAAATATTTTCGTCTTGAACAGTTGCAAGATGAATTTAACTTTGTTTCTGAAGAAGAAATGAAAAAGAGTAAACGTTTCCAGCTATTGCAACTTAGAAATGCAGGTCAATTAGACATTTTCCTTCTGCAGCAAATACCCCTTTACGACAAAGATATTCCAGATTTAGTCTTCCAGGTATGTGGCTTATTGTATGATAAATTAATATTTTTGCTGCTTTAAATCTATCTTAATTTTTTAACTAATAAGTTTATATTAAAAAACCTATTTTAAAAAAACACTTAAAAATAGGTTATAATAGACTTATTAATTTAACTTTGGTTATTATCAATAAGAAAGAAATGGATAAAATCTTCGATATTTGTCTTCATTTTATTCTGGACTGAAAGTAAATTGCAATAAGCCACTTACTAGTAAATAAAAATTGTTTTAAAAAGTAGTGTGTGTTTGTTTTTATTGTTGCCACACAGCCATCCTTTAGCTTGTAAACCCTAATTTAGAGGATACACAAACAAAACTATACAGGACTCATTAAGTTTAAAAACTCAAGGACACTCATGTTCTGAACCAAATGGACTGTCCGGAGACTCTTTTGGTGTGGCTCAGAGGTGAAAGGGGAAATGCAAATTAATGATTTTTCATTGACAATGTCCTAGCACCACCAGTTAGCACATTTGACTATTATAGTCATATAACAATAGGATTTGCAGATAATTTATGACTTTCACAAACATGGGTGAGTAGAAATATATGTAATCACAAACTGGCCAATTGGTATTCAGCTTCGGAAAGCATTTCCCAACTTTTAATTATGGTCAGTCTCCTGTTTTGAGACCTTAGGAACTTCAGTTAGCAAACTGCAGTGGGAAGGCCTGAGAATAGCTTAGAATAGCTAGAAAGTTATTCAGTTTCCTCCTGCTGCTTCTCTCAGTGATTGAATTCAATTCTACAGTTCCATAAACTGCGACAGGCAAAGCACAAGGCTCAGCATAATCGGGAATATAACATCATAAAAGAGGAACAGTTTCTGCTCTTGAAACTAGGAGCTTTCCTTATCTTATTTGAACTATTCGGAGAACAGAAAAGAAAGAAAAGTAATCCTACTCATTTTCTGAGTCTGATAGAACTTTCATACCAAAATTGGGCAAGGAGAGCAGGAAATGATCATTTTAGATCATTTTATTTATGAGCATAGTTGTAAAATTACTAATAAAAATTCAACAAATTGGAAAGCAATGTGTTGTATATAAATATGTAATTACACTTTATAATCTAAGAGGATTTGTTTTCACATAACAAAGCTAATTTAATTAGGGAATCAATTAATATAATTTATCACATTAACATAATTAAGGAAGGAAAAATACGCTCCTCTTGATAAATGCCCAAAAGGCATTTAATAAAATCAGTGCTCATTCATGATGAAAGCTCTTAGTATACTAGAATTAAAAGGGAATTTCTTCTTTTTTTAGTTTTTATTTTAATTCCAGTTAGTTAACATACAGTGTTATATTAATTTCAGATGTACAATATAGTGATTCAGTAGTTCCATACAATACCCGGTGCTCATCACAAGTGCACTGTTAATCTCTATCACCTATTTCACCCATCCCCCTCACCCCCCCTCCTGTGGTAATCATCAGTTTGTTCTCTATAGTTAAGAGTCTGTTTCTTGGTTTGTGTGTGTGTGTGTCTCTCTCTCCCCTTTGCTTGTTTGTTTTGTTTCTTAAATTCCACATATGAGTGAAATCATATGGTATTTGTCTTTTCCTGACTGACTTATTTCACTTAGCATTATACTCTCTAGCTCCATCCATGTTGTTGCAAATGGCAAGATTTCATTCTTTTTATGGCTGAATAATATTTCATTGTATAGATATACCCCATCTTTATCCATTTATCAATCAATGGGTACTTGGGTTGCTTCCATATCTTGGCTATTGTAAATAATGTTCCTATAAACATAGGGTGCATGTATCCTTTTGAATTAGTGTTTTTGTATTCTTTGGGTAAATACCCAGTAGTGCAAATGCTGGATCGTAGGGTAGTCCTATTTTTAACTTTTTGAGCAACCTCCATACTGTTTTCCAGAGTGGCTATACCATTTTGCATTCCCACCAACAGTGCAAGAGGGCTCCCCTCTCTCCAGAACCTTGCCAGCACCTGTTGTTTCTTGTGTTGTTGATGTTAACCATTCTGACAAGTGTGAGGTGATATCTCATTGTAGTTTTGATTTGCCTTTCCCTGATGATAAGTGATGATGAGCATCTTTTCATGTGTCTGTTGGCCATCTGTATGTCTTCTTTGGATAAATGTCTGTTCATGTCTTCTGCCCATTTTTTTAATTGGGTTGAGTTGAGTTTTATAAGTTCTTCATATATTTTGGATACTAACCCTTTATTGGATATGTCATTTACAAATATCTTCTCCCATTCTTTAGGTTGCCTTTTAGTTTTGTTGATTGTTTCCTTAGAAGAGAACTTTTTTAAACTGATTAAGAATGTTACAGCATTTTGGGTTTCTCTGCTGATGTGAACTCCATTGAAAGAAGTGCTTCTTCTAAATTGTGGAATTGAGAGGATGGGAGGAGAGACAAGAAGGTACCACATACCCACTGGCTGATTACATTGAGTTTTAGATGTAATTAGCTAGTAATGCAGAAACATACAGAAAGCAGAGCAGAACACAGGACAGGACAGCTGCAACAAATTTAGATGCTGGTTTTTCCTGGACTTTGGTACCATAATGGGGGGTAAGCTTATTGTGACCTGTCCACACAGAACAGGGTTTTGCCAGAGTTAACAAAACAAAATAAAACAAACAAAAAATCAATTAAACAAACAAAAAACCCCTGTACACAATAGGCAAGGTTTACCTAACTACTCCAGGAGAATTAATACTTACATGGTAAATGCACTTCCATTTAAGGGAATGTTTACAAACATTGGCCTCCTTTGGTTCTTGATCCCTAGTCAAGGTCACTAAAGCCATATTTTCCTTCAAGAAAAGAAATAGAGCCAGTACCCAGGTGTCCCTGAACAAAATCTCTGTTTCCAGCTTTTCAGCATTCTGGAAAACCTATTCCTTATAATCTGCCCCTTGACTGTGATTCAATACCCTATTAATTGTATGGCTCTGAACTGAGTTGGTGTAAGGAACATGATCCGAAATCCATTTCCTCATAGGCTGCTATGCAAACATTATACTTAGTGGATAGACAATAATTTTCCCATTAATCTGAACAACGGAAGGATGCCCGCCAACATCTCTACCACTAAGAGCCAATGCATTAGGACAGAAAGAAGAAAATTAGAATTAGGAAAGACAAATTGCCCTTGTTTGCAGAAAATATATTTGTCTACATAGAAAACAAAAGAGAAACTACAGCAAACTGTCACAACTAGTAAATTTGTTGACTATAATATCCATATTTAAAATGACTAATCTTTTATTGCAAAAGGAACATTGTACCTCTACAATGGAGATATCTAGCTGTCTTGACTCAATGATCCAACTTAATCTTATTAATAGTGGTAGGCTGAATAACGGCCCCCTAAAGATGTCCATTCCCTAATCCCCAGAACCTGTGAATATGTTGTGTTACATTGTTTAAAATAGGGAGATTATCCTGGATTATCTGGGTGGGACCTAATCTAATTACATGAGCCTTTAAAAGCAGAGACATTTTTCCAGCTGGGAGCAAAAACTGCAGCAAGAGAAATCAGAGAGATTTGTCATGAGAAGGATTAAACATGTAGTTGCTGGCTCAGAGACTTAGAGGACCACCTGCAGAGACTGGAGAGAGGTCCCTGGAAGCTAAGAGTGGTCCCTAGCTGACGGCAGCAAGGGAAGGAGACCTCAGTCGCAAAGCTGCAGGGTACTGGATTCTGCCAACAACGTCAAGGAGCTTGGAAACAGATCCTTCCCAGATCTTCCTGATAAGAACCCAGCTGGCCTACAATTTGACATCAACCTTGTGAAACCTGGAGCAGAGAAACCAGCTGAGACAACCGGAACTTCTCACCTACAGAACTGTGAGATACTAAATTTGTGTTGTTTGAAGCAACTTAATTTGTGATAATTTGTTACAGCAGGAAGAGAAAACTAATGCACTAATAAAAGACAGACATTATTGCCCTTTATATGATACAGTATGAAATATACAACATTATGTATGAAGTATCCTTGCCACAAATGTGTAATCTGAATCAAATTAAGACTTTAGATTAATTTGTTTAACAAGAAGTATGAGGAATAGAGAAACAAGTTAAATGGCACCGCAAGGAAACAATCATTTGGAATGTGGGACAACTGGCTAGCAAGGACTTAATGGAGAAAATTATAAAACATTTTGAATGATGTAAAAAAAATCTGAGTAAATGTTCACTGATAGGAAGTTGTAAGGTGCCAACATTGTAGGATGCCAGTTATCCCCGAGTTATTTTGTAAATGCAGTAATGCAATTCCAAACCAGTGAAATAGAACAGAGGGCCTCAAAACAGACTTACTATGCATATGTGGAAACTTTATATTTGATAGGTATAATCACAAATCAGTTGGAAAAGAATGGACTTTTGGGGCACCTGGGTGGATCAGTGGGTTAAGCCATTGCCTTCGGCTCAGGTCACGATCTCGGGGTTCTGGGACCGAGCCCCCGAGTCAGGCTCTCTGTTCAGTGGGGAGTCTGCTTCTCCCTTTCCCTCTGCCCTTCCCCCTTGCTCATGCCCTCGCTCACTCTCTCTGTCTCTCTCAAATGAATAAATAAAAAAATCTTTAAAAAGGGGCACCTGGGTGGCTCAGTTGGTTGAGGGTCTGCCTTCAGCTCGGGTCATGATCCCGGGGTCCTGGGATTGAGTCTTGCATGGGGCTCCCTGCTCAGCAGGGAGCCTGCTTCTCCCTCTGCCTGCCACTTCCCCTACTTGTGCTCACTCTCTCTCTGATAAATAAATACAATCTTTAAATTAAAAACAAATCTTAAGAAAAAAAAGATGGACTATCTGTTAAGCGGTTCTGGTCATCTGTCTAGAAAGAAAGAAAATTAGATTCAGACCTCACAAAAGGAATAAATACCATGTGTAATGAAAACTACATGTGAATTATGTTAATTATGCTGGAATTAAAATAAACTTAATAAGAAAAGGGTTACATGTGAAAAGCAAAACTTTAAATGGATATCTTAATCTTGGGGTAAGAAAGTATTTCTTAAAACACAAAAAGTATAAATTTTAAAAAAGGTTAATAAATTTGATATTAAAATTAAACCCTACAGATTAAGACAATATATTTGCAACACATATAACAAAAAATTAATATCTAGATATTATAATGTTTAAGTAGCTCCTATAAATTAATAAAGAGTAAAGTGATATGAAATATTAATATATCTTTAAGTAAAAGTTGTTACTTACCAACAGAACTAAATTCAAGATTTCTTGCAGATAATCAGAAGAACAAATAAATTACTTTCAGATGAAAGAATGTTCGTTGTAACATGGCTAAAAGTTCTAAAGTATCTACTTCATTATTTTTGTGTAGTCATTAGTGTTATCCATAATGTAAAACAATTTCCATGTGCACTAGGGATGTATCCCACAAATCCAGATTTAACAGATGCAGGTTTATTCTGAATTATATAGATGAAGCAGCCTGACAATCTTATACCAACTGCTGGATGTAAAATTAACGTTATTGATAAACTTTTTAAAGTTAGAAGTTAAGGGGCACCTGGCTGGTTCAGTTGGTGGAGACTGCAACTTTTGATCTTGGGGTTGTGAATTCGAGTCCCACGGTGGGTGTGGAGATTACTTTAAAAAAACTTAAAAAAATAAAATTAGAAGTTAAAAATTAAAGTTATTGATACTATACTACTTCCCATATGTTTTGTTTTCAGTGATTGCCAGGTAAATGCATGCATAAAGAATATTTTGCCATCATTTTCACATTTTCTCATAATTTTCTCAATCATAATTTTTTCTCAACGTACTGTTTTAATTTTTCTATGTTTTTTTAAAGATTTTATTTATTTATTTATTTATTTGAAAGAGAGTGAGTGTGAGAGAGAGAGAGAGCACAAGATGCAGGGAGGGGCAGAGGGAGAGGGTGAAGCAGGCTTCCTGCTGAGCAGGGAGCTCGATGTGGGGCTTGATCCCAGGACTCTGGGATCATGACCTGAGCTGAAGGCAGACACTTAACTGACTGAGCCACCCAGGCACCCCAACATTATCTATTTTAAAAGATGAATGGACCTCATCCTAGAAACAAATGAAATATGGACAAAAGCTATTCTTAGCTAATGCTCAGTAGGAGAATCTGAAAGAAATGTTTTCTTCTCTTATGCCAGAGTGTTGCCAGTGTCTCCCACACATGAACTGAATATTTAATATTTTATATCTTATTGCAGTGCATCATACTCTGAACTCTGTTACATTGAAGAGGTAAAACTAACTTAATTCTCTGTTTAGGAATATGAACGTCAGACAGAGAAGGATATCTCCATTTCAGATGTCAATTCTATTACTGCACAAAGGATTAATTCTGCCAATTTTCTGAAAAAGGTAGCAATAACAAAATAGTATTATCAGTATGTTTGCATTTACTTTTGTGAAATCCTCCTAATCTCCCTTTACATTCATTGCTTGCAAAAATTAAGACTAAAAAAATGGTGGCACCAATAGCATTGTAAATACTTAATCTTCAAATATTAACTATTATTTCTTTAAATATATTTTTTGTAGATAAGAAGGTTGATAATGAAAAGAATTGTCAAAGTTAGCAAATTTAACTTATCAGATGTTGTGGCTGATTATGAAGAAATTGTATCTGCAAGGTACATCTTAAAGTTATTATTTTTTAAATATGAAATATAAAGCTTTAAGCTAATGCCCTCAAAGTTCTCTGTTTTAATATTAAGTTACATGTCAGAGGATGCATTTACAAGGCATAAAGTGAAATATAGTGACTTAAAATATATTTGGTTATTTTAAAATTGCATTTTGGACATATCTATATGATAGGTGTTTTCAGTTGCATAGTACTGGTTTTTAACCCTTTCCTTATTGATAGTTTTTAGGGCAGGAAAGAAAAAGAAAAGAAATACCTTTGTCCCAAATTAGTTTTGTCCTAAGATTTTCCTGTCCTGGAGCCGCTCCTGGAAAAGTTGCTGGCAGCACCGCATACTAAGCCTATAATCTCTCCCTTTCAAAAATCCTCAGCCATCCGTGGGTGCTACAACCCACAGGCAGCAGGTGGGGGAGCCTTTGGCTCAACTCAATTCTCATACTGTTCTATCTCTGAACCTCAGGGGTAGGACTAGGAGTAGGGATGCCATGTTTCTGGGAATCCTCCCTGGGGCCACTTGCAGATTCCTAATGTGACCAATTTGGTTTTAATTGGCTTGGATGCTGAAATCTATTGTATTTTACTTTCGTTTCTTGAAGGGGTGGAAATGAGTGTGACCATAAAGCTGCAATTCCATGGATTTGTGGAATTACAGCTTGTGTTACTAACTCCTGTTTCAGAGCCTGTAGAAAAGTTGAGTATCTGATCACTTTCAAGAGAGTGATTCCTGAAAAATGAATAATATTCTGAAAGAATATCATGTCTTTGTGGAATGACGTCTCCATGCCCTTGTCTCTTCTTGGACCATGTACCCAAAGGGCATGGGGCAATCGCATCTTCTCACAACATGATAGTGAGCACAGAATCTCTTCTGTGCTTAGAGAAAGGTTCTTTCCTTGGGCTTAAGACAACTCTGTCTCCCCTCCACAATGGAGAGAATATGGTTCCGAATAATGGCCTTATTCACAATAATTCACTTTAAAATTTGATGTCTTTGGGGCGCCTGGGTGGCGCAGTCGTTAAGCGTATGCCTTCGGCTCAGGTCATGATCCCAGGGTGCTGGGATCGAGCCCCGCATCGGGCTCCCTGCTCGGCGGGAAGCCTGCTTCTCCCTCTCCCACTCCCCCTGCTTGTGCTCTCTCTCTCGCTGTGTCTCTCTCTGTCAAATAAATAAATAAAATTGTAAAATAAAATAAAAAATAAAAATTGATGTCTTTTAAAACAAAGTTATCTTGGGTATATGCAGCTGATCACTTTCTTACTCTTTAGCCAGTTGACACATGCAGTTTGTAAGCTTGTTGAACGACGAAGGAAGTTAAAGCCTCAGAGGAAAGAAAGAAAAAAGGTAGCAGCGCACACTGTCTGTGATGGAGATATTAAGATTCTTGTTAGAATATTGCGGGCTTATAACATTCCTACCAGGAACACAACAGTTAATAGGTAAGACAGTGTGCACCAATGTTTACAGGTGCAAAAGTTCTTTTAAAAAAATTTTTTTTTGCAAAAGCTCTATCTTAAATGTAAATTTCCATGCTGTCCTCTGTGTGAAACTTGGCACTTTATTTATTTATTTTTTTTAAAAGATTTTATTATTTATTTGACAGAGAGAGAGAGAGAGAGCGAGAGAGGGAACACAAGCAGGGGGAGTGGGAGAGGGAGAAGCAGGCTTCCCGCCAAGCAGGGAGCCCGATGCGGGGCTCCATCCCAGGACCCTGGGATCATGACCCGAGCCGAAGGCAGACGCTCAACCGACTGAGCCACCCAGGCGCCCCAACTTGGCACTTTATTAATGCTCCGTATAAAGAAATGGAAGGAAAGTTGAAATCTTCATTTGGATAGTCATACCATCATTGCCATGTATTAAGAATTTTCAGAAGTTTGCGATGACCACAGTAACTTTACCATGTGTGTTTTGGGGTGCCGTATCATATAAATGCCTTTTGACCTTGTTCCCTATTGTGAGCACTTGTGACCCTGCTGTCACCACCTGCATTGTTCTCTGCCACTGATCCCTCTCAGGACTGCAGGTAGAACACAGGAGAGAGTAGGCTGTTTCAGACTTGTTATTTTAGTTGACCTCTGCAAAAATCAGATCTTACTCAGCTCTTCTGCAGGCACTCCATGGGTTTTATTTATGTTTTTGAGCAGAGGATATGTGGGGCCAGAATGGAGATCACTGTTTAGTGGCCAAATTAAGGCATCATGAATAATAAATGCTCATGTATATTTAGTGTGTCCTGAATATCGAGTGTCTCTGTATTTAGTCTCATGTATGAATCCTATATTATCGGTATTTAGAACCCAGGTATCTCAGGAATATTAAGTATCCCCCTCTGTGTTTAGCACATAATGTGCTCTACTTATCTTATGTTTACCACATCCAGTGAATTCTACATATGAAAAATATTTTGCTTACTAGGTACTAATCTATGGTTAAAACCTCTTAAAAGTTTTTCCTATGTTTTATAAACAACAACTTTATTTATCTAATAGAATTGATGTTCTCAAAACAAATGCACATTCCAAAAGCTAACTTTTATGAAGTAAGGACATCATAAAATCACCACCATTTTCTATAATCATCAATTTGTAAAAGAAAGAATATCGTAACACCCAAAATAGAAAGAATATAATCTCAAAGTATCACTGGCCTTATTTTTCTACTTTGCTGAGGACTATTGAAAACTTTACCACAGACTGAATCCAATCCATGATTCAGCATTTAGAAGATACTCTACCAGAGTGGTGATTATTAAATGTTTAGCTCTAGCCACCTATGATAAGAAGATCCAAAGCAAACTCTCTAAGATCTAGGGTAACTGGATTATTTATCACCATGAACATAGGCAAAACCCTGCCTATTCCCACCAAAACTAATGTTAAAATAATTTATTTAAAAATTGTTTTATTTAAATTCAATTTAGTTAACATATAGTGTATTATTAGTTTCAGGGGTAGAATTTAGTGATTCATCAGTTGCATATAACACTTACTGCTCATTACATCAAGTGCCCTCCTTAATGCCCATCACCCAGTTACCCCCATCCCCCCACCCACCCCCCTCTAGCAATCCTCAGTTTGTTCCCTATAATTAAGAGTCTCTTATGGTTTGCCTCCCTCTGTTTTTATCTCATTTTCTTTTTCCTTCCATTCCCCTATGTTCATCTGTTTTGTTTCTTAAATTCCACATGTGAGTGAAATCATATATGGTATTTGTCTATCTCTGACTGACTTATTTCCCTTAGCATAAAACCCTCTAGTCCCATCCACATCATTGCAAATGGCAGGATTTCATTCTTTTTGATGGCCAAGTAATATTCCATATATATATATATACACACATACATACATACATACTACTTCATTATTCCTTCATCTGTCGATGGACATCTTGGCTCTTTCCATATTTTGACTGTTGTGGACATTGCTGCTATAGACATTGGGGGGCAGGTGCCCCTTCAAATCATTATTTTTGTATCCTTTGGATAAATACCTAGTAGTGCAATTGCTGGATTGTAGGGTAGCTCTATTTTTAAGTTTTTGAGGAGCCTCTATACTGTTTTCCAGAGTGGCTGTACCAGTTTGCATTCCCACCAACAGTGTGAGAAGGTTCCCCTTTCTTTGCATCCCCGCCAACATCTGTTGTTTCCTGACTTGTTAATTTCAGCCATTCTGACTGGTGTGAGGTGGTATCTGATTTGTATTTCCCTGATGATGAGTGATGTTGAGCATTTTTTCA
This sequence comes from Mirounga angustirostris, assembly GCF_029215605.1. Lineage (NCBI taxonomy): Eukaryota > Metazoa > Chordata > Mammalia > Carnivora > Phocidae > Mirounga > Mirounga angustirostris. The sequence continues at coordinate 123,370,942 of NW_026991714.1, forward strand.
TATGTCTGTTGGCCATTTGGATGTCTTCTTTGGAGAAATGTCTGTTCATGTCTTCCACCCAATTCTTGACTGGATTATTTGTGTTTTGGGTGTTGAGTTTGATGAGTTCTTTATAGATTTTGGATACTAGCCCTTTATCTTATATGTCATTTGCAAATATCTTCTCCCATTCTTTAGGTTGTGTTTTAGTTTTGTTGATTGTTTCCTTTACTGTGCAAAAGCTTTTTATCTTGATGAAGTCCCAATAGTTCATTTTTGCCTTTGTTTCCCTTGCCTCTGGAGACGTGTCTACTAAGAAGTTCCTGTGGCTGAGGTCAAAGAGGTTGCTGCCTGTGTTCTTCTCTAGGATTTCGATGGATTCCTGTCTCACATTTAGGTCTTTCATCCATTTTAATTTATTTTTGCATATGGTGTAAGAAAGTGGTCCAGTTTTACTCTTCTGCATGTGGCTGTCCAACTTTCCCAAAACCATTTGTTGAAGAAGCTGTCTTTTTGCCATTGGATGTTCTTTCCTGCTTTGTTGAAGATTAGTTGACCATAGAGTTGTGGGTCCATTTCTGGATTCTCTCTTCTGTTCCAGTGCCAGTACCATACTGTCTTGATGATGACAGCTTTGTAATAGAGCTTAAAGTCCGGAATTGTGATGCCTACAGCTTTGGTTTTCTTTTTCATCATTACTTTGGCTATTTCAGGGTCTTTTCTGGTTCCATACAAATTTTTGGATTGTTTATTCCAGTTCTGTGAAAAGTGCTGATGGTATTTTGATAGGGATTGCATTGAATGTGTAGATTGCTTTGGGTAGCATAGACATCTTAATAATATTTGTTCTTCCAATTCATGAACATGGAATGTTTTTCCATTTATTTGTGTCTTCCTCAATTTCTTTCATAAGTGTTCTATAGTTTTCAGAGAACAGATCCTTTACATCTTTGGTTAGGTTTATTCCTAGGTATCTTATGGTTTTTGGTGCAATTGTAAATGGGATCGATTCCTTGATTTCTCTTTCTACTGCTTCATTGTTAGTGTATAGAAATGCAACAGACTTCTGTGTGTTAACTTTATATCCTGTGGGGGTGCCTGGGTGGCTCAGTCAGTTAAGCTTCTGCCTTAGGCTCGGGTCATGGTCCTGGGGTCCTGGGATCGAGCCCCATGTCAGGCTCTCTGCTCAGTGGGGAGCCTGCTTCTCTCTCTCCCTCTGCCTGCTGCTCCCGCCTGCTTGTGCACTCTCTTGCTCTCTCTCTCTCTGTCAAATAAATAAATAAAAAATCTTAAAAAATTTTTTTTATATCCTGTGACTTTGCTGAATTCTTGTATCAGTTCTAACAATTTTTTGGTGGAGCCTTACGGGTTTTCTGAGTATATGTCGTCTGTGAAGAGTGAAAATTTGACTTCTTCTTTGTTGATTTGGAAGCCTTTCATTTCTTTTTGTTGTCTGATTGCTGAGGCTAGGACTTCCAGTACTATGTTGAACAACAGTGGTGAGAGTGGACATCCCTGTCGTGTTCCTTACCTTAGGGGGAAAAGCTCTCAGTTTTTCCCTGTTGAGGATGATATTAGCCGTGGGCCTTTAATAAATGGCCTTTGTGATGTTTAAGTCTGTTCCCTCTATTCCTACATTGTGGAGGGTTTTTATTAAGAAAGGATGTTGTATTTTGTCAAATGCTTTTTCTGCATTTTTCTTTCTATTGAGAGGATCATATGGTTCTTATCCTTTTATTAATGTGATGTATCACATTGATTGATTTGTGGATGTTGAACCACCCCTGCAGCCCAGGAATAATTCCCACTTGGTTGTGGTGAATAATCTTTTTAATGTACTGTTGGATCCAATTAGTTGGTATCTTGCTGAGAATTTTTGCATCCATGTTCATCAGGGATATTGGTCTGTAATTCTCCTTTTTAGTGGGATCTTTGTCTGGTTTTGGGATCAAGGTAAGGCTGGCTTCATAGAATGAGTTTGGAAGTTTTCCTTCTATTTCTATCTTTTCAGAAGAATAGGTATTAATTCTTTTTTAAATGTTTGGTAGAATTCCCCTGGAAGCCACTGAGCCCTGGACTCTTGTTGGGAGATTTTTGATTATTGATTCAATTTCTTTGCTAGTTATGGGTCTGTTCAGGTTTTCTATTTCTTCCTGTTTCAGTTTTGGTAGTTTATATGTTTCTAGGAATTTATCCATTTCTTCCAGATTGCCTAATTTGTTGGCATATAATTGCTCATAATATTCCCTTATAATTGTTTGTATTTCTTTGGTATTGGTTGCCATGTCTTCTCTTTCATTCATGATTTTATTTATTTGGGTGTTTTCTCTTTTCTTTTTGAAAAGTCTGGCTAGGGGTTTATCAATCTTATTAATTCTTTCAAAGAATCAACTCCTAGTTTCATTGATCTGTTCTGTTTTTTTTTTTAAATTCTCTATCATTGATTTCTGCTCTTAAGTTTATTATTTCTCTTATCCTGCTGAATTTATGCTTTATTTTCTGTTCTTTTTCCAGCTCCTTTAGGTATAAGGTTGGACTGTATACTTGAGATGTTTCTTACTTCTTGAGGAAGTTCTGTATTGCTATATACTTCCCTCTTAACCATCTTTGCTACATCTCAGAAGTTTTGAACTGTTGTGTTTTCATTTGCTTCCATAAATTTTTTAAATTCTTCTTTGATTTCCTGGTTGACACATTCATTTTTTAGCAGGACGTTCGTTAACCTCCATGTATTTGTGGTCCTTCCAAATTTTTTCTTGTGGTTCACTTCAAGCTTCATAGCATTTGGTCTGAAAATATGCATGGTATGATCTCAATCTTTTTGTTCCAGCTGAGTCCCGATCTATGTGATCTATTCTGGAGAATGTTCCATGTGTACTTGAAAAGAATGTGTATTCTGGTGCTTTAGGATGAAATGCTCTGAATATATCTGGTAAGTCCATCTGGTCCAGGGTGTCATTCAAAGCCCTTGTTTCCTTGTTGATTTTCTGCTTAGATGATCTGTCCATTGCTGTGAGTGAGGTGTTAAAGTTCCCTACTATTATTGTATTATTATCAATGAGTTTCTTTAAGTTTGTTATTCATTGGTTTATATATTTGGCTGCTCCCAAGTTAGGGGCATAACTATTTACATTTGTTAGATCTTCTTGTTGGATAGACCCCTTTATTATGATATAGTGTCCTTTTTCATCTCTTATTACAGTCTTTGCTTTAAACTCTAGTTTGTCTGATATAAGGATGGTTACTCCAACTTTCTTTACATGTCCATTAGCATGAAAAATCGTTCTCCATCCCCTCACTTTCAATCTGGAGGTGTCTTTGGATCTAAAATGAGTCTCTTGTAAGCAGGATATTGATGGATCTTGTTTTTTTATCCATTCTGATACTCTGTGTCTTTTCTTGGGAGCATTTAGTCCATTTACATTCAGAGTAGTTATTGAAAGATATGAATTGAGAGCCATTGTATTACCTGGAAAGTCGCTGTTCCTGTAGATTGTCTCTGTTCCTTTCTAGTCTTTGTTGCTTTTGGTCTCTCTTTCCTGCTCTAAGGGTCCCCTTTTATATTTCTTGCAGGGCTGGTTTAGTGTTCATGAATTCCTTTAGTTTTTGTTTGTCTTGGAAATTCTTTATCTCTCCTTCTATTCTGAATGACAGCCGTGCTGGATAAAGTATTCTTGGCTGCATATTTTCCCGATTTAGCACATCATGGCTAAGTCGGGAAAATATGGCTATATCATGCCAGTCCTTTCTGGCCTGCCAGGTCTCTGTGGACAGGTCTGCTGCCAGCTTTATGTGTCTATGCTTTTAGGTTAAGGAACTCTTGTCCCAAGTTGCTTTCAGAATTTTCTCTTCATCTTTGTAATTTGCAAGTTTCACTATAATATGTTGTGTTGTTGACCTATTTTTGTTAATTGTGAGGGGAGTTCTCTGTGCCTCTTAGACTTGAATGCTTGTTGTGTTCCCCAGATTAGGGAAGTTCTCAGCTATGATTTGTTCAAATAAACCTTCTACTCCTTTTTCCTGCTCTTCTTCTTCTGAGACTCCTATAATTGGATATTCCCTTTATGGAATCACTGAGTTCCCTAAGTTTGTCGTCGTGATCTAATAGTTTTCTTTCCTTCTTCTTTTCAGCTTCATTATTTCCCATAATTTTATCTTCTATATCACTGATTTTCTCTTCTGCTTCATTCATCCTCATTTTTATGGCTTCCACTTGGGACTGCATCTCGGTTATAGGATTTTTATTTCAATCTGACTAGATTTTAGTTCTTTTGTCTCTACAGTAAGGGATTATCTAGTGTCTTCTATGCTTTTTTCAAGCCCAGCTAGTATTCTTATAATCATTGTTTTAAATTCTAATTCAGACGTCTTACTTATATCCGTATTTATTAAATCCTTGGCTATGAGTACTACCTCCTGTTCTTTCTTTTGGGGTGAATTTCTCCATCTCGTCATTTTGTCCAGAAGAAAAAAGAAGAAAGGAAAAAAAACAACAACAGCCTCAACAACAACAAAACCTAAATCCTGTGTGTGTTTTGGTCTGCTTATTAAAAGAAACAAGATCTTAAAATAAGGGAGGAAGGAAGGAAGGGAGGAAGGAAGGAAATAAAATACAGTGAAAGGAAACAAAAAATAAAAAATATAAAGTATATATAAAAATAAAAATTAAAGAATTAAAGAATTGAAAAAAATAAGATAACTGAAAAAATAATTTAAAATTAAAGAATAAAAGTACAAAAGGTTCTAGATACTATTTTCCCCTAGAGCTGAAACTTTGCAGCCGTCTATGACCAGTAAACCTGGTGCCAGTGAGTTGTTTCTTCTGGTCTTCTGGGGGAGTGCCTGAAGCCCTGATTCTCAAGTGGACTTGCCCTAATGGAAATGTGCCTTAGAGTGCAGGGAGGCAGGGCTTGGTGTAAGTGGCTCTGGACTCCACTAGGTGGCGCTGTTCTGCTCCCTGAGGGCTTTCAGCGCTGATGGGTCGAATGAATATGGTGGCCCCTCGCTCTCTAGCCCTGGAGCTGAAAATTCGTGGCCCCCCGCTCTTCAGTGAGCCCTCACAAAAGAGAAATCAATCACACTTGTCTCCGTGGTTTCCGTCAGAACTCTGTGTTCACCCTGCCTGTGTCCAAGGTTTTTTAGCTCAGGCATGCGACTGAGTTTCAAAACTCCAAATTTTAGGGAGTCCTGTGGGGCAGACCCACGATGTTCCTTCCAAGGAGTGTCTCACCACGCTTCTGCCTTTTGTTGGACCCCTCCCAGCAAAGTGGTCCCACGACCATGCCACAGTTCTCAGTTTATGGCAAGACAGAGCAGAAAGCCGGCATCTACACTCGGTGTTCTTGGCCAGCTTCCACGCTCCTATGTCTGGGAACAGTGCATCACTTAGGTGCCACCCATTCTTCTTGTGTCACGGGGGATCCTCGGAACACAGTGTCACACCTGGGATTCTGTCCCACTTCACCACCTGAGCACCTTCAAGCCAGGCACAGCCCCCACTGTAGCAGACTTCTAAAACTTCCGATTTTGCACTCTGCTGCTTATAATACTTTGCAGTGGCCTCCTAAAACAGGCTCCCTCCCCACCACCATATCCTCAGTTCTATCACACCAGATTCAAGGCTCCGCACCTGCTACCTTCCAAAAGGTGGTGGCTTTTCTACTTGTAGACTTGCCATCCAACTGATTTCTCAAGTGCTCAGAATGATTTGATTAACTATCTAGTTGTATTCGAGGGATGAGACAAACTTAGGGTCCCCCTACTCCTCTGCCATCTTAATTCCTCCTCTCTGTTACAATTATCTGAAGTGTATATCTCTATATTGTTTTTCCTGAAGAGCCTTGGATCTGCCTACCAATTTGAAATCATCAATATCTCACCTCAGACATAAAGAAACAATCGAATCAGTAGCTTCAGATGAAATCTTAAATGAAGTAAGTATTTAACACTTCTATAAAGTGCAATTTTGATTATGTTTGCCCTGAATTACAACTGGCTCCTAATTGGTCTCTCCATCTCTAGAGTCTTAAGCTTCCAGTTGATTTTCTATAACACAATGAAGGTATTCTTTTTTTTTTTTTTTAAGATTTTATTTATTTATTTGAGATAGAGAGAGTGAGAGAGAGTGCACGAGCGGGGGTAGGGTCAGAGGGAGAAGCAGACTCCCCACTGAGCAGGGAGTCCGATGCGGGACTCGATCCCGCGACTCCAGGATCATGACCTGAGCCGAAGGCAGTCGCCTAACCAACTGAGCCATGCAGGCGCCCCTGAAGGTATTCTTTATAAGATGTAATCCTAACCAATTCATTCCCTGCTTCCCTGTTCTCAGGGCATAAGAATAAGGTACAAGCTCTTTTAGGATGCTTACAAAAATCTATGATGATCTGGCCCTTACCTACCAATCAGCCACATCTCTCTCCCCCTCAAGACAGTATCATATCAAACCTCTACTTTTAGAAGGCCTCTTTCCCTTTCCTTTGTCTGGAATGACCTCCACACAGTTCCATATTATTGGCCACATGAAACTTACTGCTTAATATTTCAAAACTCAAGGTCAATCAATGTTTTCTCTCTGAAACTCTCCTTGTCCTTACTCCAGAAAATCATTGGCTGTCCTGAGTAACTATTATACCTTGAATATATTTCTTTTCTTTTTTACATTTCGTTGCAATTATATGTTTACCTGTTTATTTTCCCCTGGTAGACTTTAAAGTCTTTAAGGGTCAGTTCCATTTATCTTTTGATCCTAGAAAAGTATCTGATATTGAGTAGGACCAATAAATGTTTATTAAATGAGTGAACGAATAATAGCTGTTTGAAAAACTAGAAAAAGTAAGCCATCCAGTTGTCAGCCAGTAAACAAGTAATTTCCTGGCCTTCTACCTTTCATCAACTATATGAGATAGCACAAAAATCTAGTCAGTATTTATTATGTGTTTCAGGATACTGTACAACCTTTCGTGGAGGTTTCTTTTCAACACACTGTATACCAAACCAGTACAGCAAGTGGATCTCATCCATGCTGGAATGAAGAAATTAAAGTAGATTTTATGTAAGTTGGAATCTATCTTTCCTCAGCTTCTAAAAATAGAGCAATAACACAATTGTTTTCTTGAGCCATTGCTTGAAATTAATGATTGAGATAGGCTGTATTTTTTAAGCTTTTAAATTATGAAATATTTCTTACATAGGTATTGATATATATAATATATATGCAAATATAAGTTCTGAGGAAAAGTAATAATATGAATACCTGTGTATCTACCATCCAGCTTAAAAAATAGAATATTACCATTACTTTCAAAGGCCAATACCTAGCTGTCACTAAGCCAGTACCTAATTATATTCCCTTTCTTTCCCCCAGTGGTAGCAACCACTAATTTGTGTTTAACATTCCCTCTATGATTTTATATCATAAGTATTTATCCCTAACCATGTATTATTCACTTGTGGATGTTTCAACTTTGTATAAATTGAATCATTTTTGCGATCTTGTTTATTTACTCTTAATTATTTTGAGAGATTCATCTGTGTTCCTACTCATAACTTTCTTCCCTCCCATCCTTCCTCCCTTTTTTTCTTTCCTACTTTCCTACCTTTTCTCCCCTCTTCCTCTTTTCTTTCCTTCTTTTATTTTCACTTCTGTATAGTATTCTTCTACTGGACTAAAATGACGTAACTTTTTCCTGTTGATGTCCATTTGGCTTATTTTAACCTTTTGTTATTGCAAATAACGTTGCTCTGGACATTCTTGTACTTTCTTCTGGAGCACACATGCAAGAGTTTGTTTTTAAGACAGTAGCTCTCAAACTTTTTTGTACATTAGAATCACTTATATGGCTTCTTAAAACATTGCTGGGCCCAACTTCATAGTTTCTAATTCACTAGGTCTGGGGTAGGTCTTGATAATTCCATTTCTCACAAGTTCCCAGGTGTTACTGATGCTACTTAGTCAGGGGATACTTTGAGAACCTCTGCTCTAGGATATATGTCCAGGAGTAGAATTGCTGGGTTGTAATTGAATTCAGCTTCAATTTTACTAGATAATACCGAACTGTTTTCTAGTGACTGTACCAATATACACTCCCAACACAATATATATTGTGCCATATCTTCAATAATATTTTGTATTTTTAAAATTATTTTTTCTAATATGATAGATCTAAAATGATATTCTTATTGTGGTTTAATTTACCTTCCCTGATTTCTAATGAGATTGAGTTTTTTCTCATTTAAAAAAACTGATAGGGGCACCTGGGTGGCTCAGTCGGCTAAGCGTCTGACTTCGGCTTGGGTCATGATCCCAGGGTCCTGGGATCAAGTCCTGCATCAGGCTCCTTGCTCAGCAGGGAGCCTGCTTCTCCCTCTCCCTTTGCCTGCTGCTCCCCCTGCTTCTATTCTCTCTCTGTTAAATAAATAAATAAAATCTTTAAAAAAATAATAAAAAAATTGGTAGATTTTTTTTTTTAAAGATTTTATTTATTCATTTGAGACACAGAGATACAGAGAGAGAGAGAGAGAGAGAGCATGAGCAGTGGGAGAGGCAGAGGGAGAGGGAGAAGCAGGCTCCCCACTGAGCCCGGAGCCCGATGTGGGACTCGATCCCAGGACCCTGGGATCATGACCTGAGCCAAAGGCAGATGCCTAACCATCTGAGCCACCCAGGCGCCCTGATTTTATTTTTTAGAACAGTTTTAGTCTCACAGTAAATTGAGTAGAAAGTACAGAGAGTTCTTATATCTTTCTCACGATACACACACAGCCTCCCTCAGCATCAGTGTGGTATGTTTGTTACAATCCATGAACCAATGTTGATGCATCATTATCAACCATTACTTCAGAGTTCACTCTCATGTTATACATTTTATGGGTTTTGACAAATGTATAATGACATGTACCCACCATTATATCATACAGCATTGTTTTACTGACCTAAAAATAGTCTCTGCTTCATCTATTTATCCCTTCATCCTTCCCCTGGGACCTAGCAACCACTGATGTTTTTATTGTCTCCATGGTTTTCCCTTTTCCAGAATGTCATTGCATTAATCATGGTTTTCCAGAGAAACAGAATCAATAGGGTATGTGTGTGTGTGTGTGTGTGTCTGTCTTTGTGTATGTATTTTGTGTCTTGTCTTTCTCTCTCTCTTACCCTTTAGAATATGGGTAGGCCTCATCTAATCAGTTGAAGGCTTAATGGAAAAAAGACTTACCTCCCCCTGGGAAGACTTGAACAGCAACTCTTCCCTGGGCCTCCAGCCTGCTGGTCTACCTGGCAGGTTTTGGACTTGGCTGCCTCATAATCACGTGAGCCAGTACTACAGAGGGTAATTTGCTTTACTCAGGTCTACTCATTTTTTGTTAACTTGGAAAGAACACTTAACATGATATCTACCCTATTAATAGATTTTAAAGGGTAAATAGAATTTATTTCATTGTATGTATATACCACATTATCTTTATCCATTCATCTGTCAACAGACATTTAAGATGTTCCATCTTGACTATTGTGAATAGTGCTACCAATGAACATAGGACTACTAACATCTCTTTGAGATCCTGATTCAATTCTTTTGGATAGATTCCCAGAAATGGGATTGCCAGATCAGATGGTAAATCTGTTTTTAATTTTTTGAGGAACCTCCATACTGTTTTCCATAGCAGCTGCACTATTTTGCATTCCTGCCAACAGTGTACAAGGATTCCAGTTTTCCACACCTTTACTAACACTTTTCATCTTTTGTTTTTTTGGTAATAGTCATTCTGACAGGTGTGAGGTGGTACCTCACCGTTGTTTTGATTTGCCTTTCCCTGATAATTAGTGAGCATTTTTTTATTAGTTAGCAATTATTGAGCATTTTTAAAAAAGGTTTTATTAAGTAATCTCTGTACTCAACGTGGAGCTCAAACTTACAACCCCAAGATCAAGAGTCACGTGCTCTACTGAATGAGCCAGCCAGGGGCCTAGAACATTTTTTCAAATACATGTCAGTCATTGTAGATCTTCTTTGGAAAATGTCTATTCAAGTTTCAGCATATTTTAAAAATTGGGTTGTTAACTTTTTTTACTATTGAATGCTGTATGAGTTCCTCGTATATTTTGGAGATTAGCCCTTTATAATATATATGGTTTGCAAAAATTTGCTCTCATTCCATAGGCTTCCCTTTCACTCTGTTGATTGTTTGCTATGCAGAAGATTTAGAGTTTGATATAGTTCTACTTGTTATTTTTGCTTTTGTTGCCCATGCTTTGGTGTCATATCTGTGAAATGAAATCATTGCCACAACCTATCCCATGAAACTTTTCCCTTGTGTTTTCTTCTAGGAGCTATATAGTTTCGGGTCTTACTTACATTTTAAGTCTTTAGTCCATTTAGAATTGATTTTTGTGTATGGTGTAAAATAAGGGTCGATGTGAATATTTTTGCATGTTGATAGTTTTACTGACACCATTTGTTGAAGAGACTATTCCTTCCACGTTGTATATGCTTGACATCCTTGTCAAAGACCAGTTGTCCTGATGTAGATGCAGGGATTTATCTAGGCTCTCTATTCTATACCATTGGTCTACATGTCTATCTTTATCCCAGTACCATCCTATTTTGATTACTGTAGCTTTGTAATATATTTTGAAATCAGGAAATTGGGTGCCTCCAGCTTTGTTCTTCTTTCTCAAGATTTATATTTGATACGATAGCTGTATAAATAGGTTTTTGTTATTTGAAATAAAGTACGTTGATCAAGACAAATTTGAAACCTAGAACTTAAAATTGTTCTCTAAACTCAATTAGCCATTTCCAGTTATCACTTCCTAAGTATCTTTAGCTCTCCCTGGTGTGAAAGAATATAAAGAACTGTCAACCACATCCATTATCAAAGTCCTTTCTCTTGTCCTGGTGTCCTTTCCCCTTCTCCTGCCAATCTTGTTCAGCTCCCTCAAGTTCTGCAGATCATGTGGTTCCTATTTGCATTATTCTTTGATGGTGTCTCTCTATTAAATAAATGGATTTAGGAGAACACAAAATAGTTGATAAGATAAATAAACTTATAAGTGAACTAAAGAGAAGGAGGCTGTAGAGTATTTGCATTCTCACAGTTATAGCAGCAAGATACGCCAAGAACACATTTAGAGTACAACCAAGTAGATCAGAGGGTTCAGCTAAGGCACACCATTCAGTACCACTTTTGGTTCCCTGAGATTCAAGAGCTCTATTCCCTTCTCCACATGACATTTTAGTGAATGCAAACCACATGCAAATGGGATAGAGAGTAATAATAAATAAATAGTATTAGCCTCGTGAGCTCTACTTTGGAGGAGAAATTGTGGTGAAATTTGAATCAGGTTTTAGTAGAATACAAAATGCAAGATGATGCAGGACTTGAGAGATTTAAGAGACATTCTAAGTTGACACACACAAAAATGTCTGGAGGATGACAGTTATCATTTCTCCTGCCAGCATAGTGTTGTAAGTATTCATTGCCTCCTCTGTCTTGTCTTAAGCCTTTTGCAACACGAAGGGGAACTCTTGAAGAACAGGGTAGGGAAGTTAGCTTATCACTTAAAAATATAAGGAAACTTCAACTTAAAATTGTTCTCTAATCTCAGCTAACACTTTTCAGTTGCCACTGACTGTAGGTCTCAAAAGTTATACAAACTTTTGGAGATCCTTTGAAAGAGTAGTTGCTTCCTTAGCAACAAGCTTTAATAAGTAATATCAATGGCAGTTGGTATAGTGAAAAGCGCCTGGCCTTTTGAGTCAGCCAGAATTGAGTTCACATACAGCTCTGTCATTTGCTGGTGGCATTACCTTAAGCAAGTTATTTAACTTCTCTGAGCTGTTAGAAGTTTGATCAAGGTTCAAGGTTCCATGCACAAGCTGGAGCTAAGAGTGAAGCAAGTTCTAGGCTTGTGGTATACTACACTATCCTTTCAGCTACCTCCAAAAACGTATCCAATCAAGTAAGCCATCAACAGACAGCTTGCAAAATGCATTCCACTATTCCAATTTCTAGTTGGAGAAAATAAATGTGGGAAAGAGAATAAGTTCTGTGGTTAAACAGTCATCTCTTAGCTGAGAGCAAAAGAGCAGTTTAACTACATATGGGAACTAGCAGAAAGTAGCAGAGTTTAAGGTATTTGGAAAATCTTAATACGCCATACTTTGGATAATTTGTTTGCAATGGATGGCTGTAGTGAAAGTCTTTCTGCCTGAAATTTAAACATTCTTATTTTCATGCAAATTACTTTAAGAGAGATATAAGATAATTTACAAAGCACATACCGGCTTTAGTGAAAGATAACACTCATCTGCAAAACACATAGCTTTTTCTTAGCTTATAGTTTATAAAAGAAAAGAACAGATAATTTTATGGTTCTTTATGTACAATACTCTTATAAAATAAGTTAAGCATTTACATGTTTTTCTTATTTACAGCTCACCAGGACATGACTATAGCTTCTCAAGCTTATCTAAAATAAAAGATAATATATATATCAACATTTTTGATGAAATGATTATTGAAAAACATGAGGTAAATTAGAATAATTATAATAATGTTGAACTGATTCTAAAGTCAAACTGAATGAAATCTAGTAACATATTTGTAAATTTGCTTTTATTTTTTTATTCGTTTTTTTATTATGTTATGTTAATCACCATACATTGCATCATTAGTTTTTGATGTAGTGTTCCATGATTCATTTTTTGCATATAACACCCAGTGCTCCATTCAGTACATGCCCTCTTTAATACCCATCACCAGGCTAACCCATCCCCCCATCCCCCTCTGCTCTAGAACCCTCAGTTTGTTTCTCAGAGTCCATAGTCTCTCATGGTTCATCTCCCCCTCCGATTTCCCCCCCTTCATTTTCCCCTTCCTACTATCTTCTTTTTTTTAACATGTACTGTATTATTTGTTTCAGAGGTTCAGGTCTGTGATTCAACAGTCTTACACAATTCACAGAGCTCACCATAATGAGGAATTCTTAATCTCAGGAAAAAAACTGAGGGTTGCTAGAGTGATGGGGGGTGGGAGGGAAGGGGTGGCTGGATGATAGACATTGGGGAGGGTATGTGCTAGGGTAAATTTGCTTTTAGATGCAATGTCTATTTCCAGCATTTTCTAAAAAGGATTTGGGGTAACTTGAAATAAAATCAGACATGTGACAAGTCAGTTAAAAAATAACAGAGATCATAAACCATGTATAGGAGGAGGAGGGGTAAATATACCAAGAATTTGGGACAAGTAGGTTTCTACAATTAAACATAACATTTAAATGTGAGCTCCCTGGTAGCCAAGATAAATGAAACAAAATGAAAATGGGTTATATATTTCTCACTGTCTGATCCTAGAATATACACCACTTCTGCAGAAGACACCAAATTATTCGTAGGATTAAAACCCAGTTCTATTCAATCAGATTTTATTTATTTATTTATTTATTTATTTATTTATTTATTTGAGAGAGAGAGCACACACATGTGCATGTGCATGAGCAGGGGGAGGTAGAGAGGGTGGGATCCCAGACACACATTCTTATTAAAACGTTTTCTATCAATTCTTCATAAAGGCTGAAGGTAAAAATATTGAAGAGTAATTTGGTGATGGTTCTTTTTTTTTAAGATTTTATTTATTTATTTGACAGCGAGAGCGCACAAGAGGAGAGAGCAGTAGAGGGAAGAGGGAGAAGCAGAGGGAGAGGGAGAGGCAGGCTCTCTGCTGAGCAGGGATCATGACCTGTTTCTTAAATTCCACATCAGTGAGATCATATGATAATCATATGACGAAGGCAGGTGCTTAACGGACTGAGCCACCCAGGCGCCCCAGTGATGGCTATTCTCCAAGGAGTTAAACTGAGTAGTTTCTGAATATCTAAACTAATAATGGGTAGAACTTGGGAAACCCAAAAGAATGCCTAACCGACTTTTCTCTCTCAGAAGTGAATTATCTCAATGATCAGTTTGACCAGAATTGAATAGTAATTGATTAATAGTTCAATTCTTTTAAGTGCTTATGTTGTTAGTGAATGGAATCCACATGCTTCAGGTATCAGACATCTGTGACAACATTGGCATGCTCTTTAGCAAAGGAAAGGGCCTGGCCTATATTCTTGCCTTCATCTCATGCACTGGGTTACAAGGTAACTATAGGCCCAACCATTCCATTTTTTCATAAAAGACCAGACCTAGGATGAGCCCCAAATTGACCACCCGGTTGAAAGAAGGTTTTAGTTTATCATCGATCACTATTCTTTAGAAAACAATTTCTTTCCATGCCTCGATTTTCCTCTTTTCCCTGTGTACTTTTTCTTCCTGCTATCAACTGTTTCTTACTTCTTGTGGGTCTCCCCTTCGTTAGCAGGAAGCTGAGGACTCGAAGTCTCACAGACGTGGCGTGGCCTATTTTTAGCACTGGGGGTGGAAGAGCTGGGCTGAGATGAATTTGGAATCAATCTCTCTCTCATAGTAGTGGTAATATTTTGAAACCATGAATTTATCTCTAAAATATCTTAGACTAGATCTTTTATATTAGATTATTTTTATTTTGTGTTATTTTCTATGTATTTTTATTACATTTATCTTTCTTGACCTACAAGGTATTTAATATTATGTTTTTATATTTTCAAATGTTTGAGTGACTCTAGTGTAAAGTTTTGATTTTAAATTCTAGTTTTAGGGGCCCTGGGTGGGTTAAGTGTCTGCCTTCAGCCCAGGTCATGATCCTGGGGTCCTGGAATTGAACCCTGGGTTGGGGGCTCCCTGCTCAGCGGGGAGTCTGCTTCTCCCTCTCCCTCTGCCACTCCGCCTGCTTGTGCTCTCACTCTTTCTCTCAAATAAATAAATAAAATCTTAAAAAAATAAATTCTAGTTTTATTGCATTTGTAGCCAAAGTGCTTTGTGAATTTTTAATAATTGGTACTATGATTTTTGAAAAACATAACTCTTTAAAACATTTTATTTTTGAAGATTAATTTTAATTATATGCTTTTTCTAGAGTTTACAGACCACTTCAGATAAGTTTAGATTATTCAGATGCAAGAGACTCAACTCCAGGTTTCTTAATTAAATTTGTATTGACAAACTTATTCTGGCAAACATTTTGCTTTCTATCCAAGGGAAAATAAATAGTAGAGACAAAAGGCTAAAAAGGAAAAAATGTCATTGCTTCAGAACATGAAACCAAATATTGCTAGTATCACCCTAGAAACATCTTTTGTGCTCTCTCCAAGTTACTTCCTCCCCATGGGTAACTATCCTAGCTTCTTTTTTAAAAATTTAAATTCAATTAATTAACATATGATGTATTATTTGTTTTGGGGTACAGGTCTGTGATTTATCAGTCTTATATAATACCCAGTGCTCATTACAACACATACCTTCCCCAATGTCCATCACGCAGTTACCCCATCCCCCACCCCATCCCCTCCAGCAACCCTCAGTTTCCTAAGATTAAGAGTCTCTTATGGTTTGTCTCCCTCTGACTGTCTTGTTTCATTTTTTTCCCTCTTCCCCTATGATCCTATGCCTTGTTTCTTAAATTCCACATCAGTGAGATCATGTGATAATTGTCTTTCTCTGATTGACTTATTTCACTTAACATAATACCCTCTAATTCCATCCATGTTGTTGAAAATGGCAAGATTTTATTTTTTGATGGCTGATTAATATTCCATTGTATATATATACCACATCTTCTTTATCCATTCATCTGTCGATGGACACTATCCTAGCTTCTAACAACATGTATTAGGTATTACTTATTTTTGAACTTTGTATGGTTGAAATCTCATACAGTATGCATCCATCTGTGAGTGGCTTATTTCTACTCTACTTTGTGGGAGTCATCTGTAATGTTACTCAATGATTCTCATAGCTGTATGGTATATTATTATAGGAATATACAACTTTTTTATTCATTCTATGACTGATGGATCATTTGCTTCTTTCTAGTTGTCAGCTCTTACATTTAAAACTGATATAAATGTAATTGGACGTGTCTTAGGGAAATTAATGCATTTCTGTTGGAAATGTACTTAAGAGTAAAATTGCTAGCTCTTGGACTGTGCATATGCTCAGCTTTAGTAGTTTAATGCCAGGCAGTTTCCAAAATGGTTATGTCGATTCATATTTCCACCACCAGTTTATGAGATTGATCCACATCCTTGTTGTTACCTAGCATTGTCTGATTTTTTCATTTCAAACATACTAATGAAAGTAATCATATCACCTTATGGTTTTAAGTTGCATTTTAATGATAATTCATGAAATTGAGCACCATTTTCTATGTTTATTGGCCATTTTGATATCCTCTTTTGTGAAAGATGTGTTCAAGTATTTTGCCCATTTTTTCCCATTGATTTTTAACAGCTCTGTGTATACTCTGGATATGAGTACTTTGTCAGATATACATTTTATAAGTATTTTTCCCACACTGGCTTGTCTTTTTTACTTTTTTAATGTGTCTTTCGATGAACAGAAAATCTTGATTTAGTATAGTGCAATGCAGTGGTGGTGCTTTTTTGGGTCCTATTTAAGAAATATTGCCCACTTAAGTTCATGAAGATATTATCCTGTGGATGCTTCTAAAAGTTGAATCATTTTATCTTTCACATTTAGATCTAAAATCCAACCAGTATTGATCTTTATGTGTCTGTGAGCTAGAGGTTCAAGATTACTTTTTTTGCCATAAGGCTATTTAGTTGACCCAGCACCATTTATGGAAAGGATCATCCCCTCCCCCACTGCACTACAGAATCACTATTGTAAATCTGCTGACTGTATAAATGTGGGTTTATTTCTGGACTCTATTATGATCTATTGGTCTGTTATCTCTATTATGTTCTATTGGTCTATTATCTATCCTTACATGGATACCACACTGTCTTAATTACTAAACCTTTGTTATAAATCTCAATATCTAGAAACCTAAGTTTTTCAGCTTTGTTTTTCTTCCTCAAGATTGCTTTGCCTATTCTTAGCTCTTTGTATTTCCATATAAATATTAGAATCAGCTTGTTGATTTCCAAAAACAAGACAAAACCTGTTAGGACTTTTATTAGGATGGATTGAATACATAGATCAATTCGATTAGAATTGACATCTTTATAATATTGATCTTTCCAATCCCACATACATGGTATATATCCCCTCTTCCCCTTTAATTATCTTTGTAGTAGTATTCAGAGAAACAGAATCAATTATATATAAGATATATATATGAGGAGATTTATTGTGGGAATTGGCTCATGGGATTATAGAAGCTGAGATATGCCACAATATGCCATTTGCAAGCTGGAGAACCAGAAAAGCAAGCACTATAATTCAGTTTGAGTACAAAGGCCTGAGGACATGGAAACTGCTGGTGTAAGTCCAAAAGCCCTTGAGAACCAGGAGCTCTGAAGTCCGAGAGCAGGAGAAGATGGATGTCCCAACTCAAGAAGAAATAATTTGCCTTTCCTCCACCTTTTTGTTCTATTCGGGCCCTCAGAAGGATTGGATGATTTCTGCCACATTGATGAGGGCTGATTTTTTACTCAGTCTACTGATTCAAGTGCTGATCTCTTCAGTAACACCCTCACAGACATACCCAGAGAAAGTGCTTTACTGTATCTGGGCATCCCCTAGCTCAGCCAAGTTGACATGACTATCACAATTTCCTTTTCCCAGTTTGCAACATGATGGGGCTTAAGCATGCCTAGAATCAATCCTAATATTCTAAACAGGCCAAAATGATTAATTTCTCTTTGTACACAGATGGATGGTTTACTTTAACAGGATGGCCTGTTGTTTACTTCTTTAATGACAAGGTCTTGGAAGTGTAAGGCCAGCTCTACCCAAGGCTAAATTGAGGATAGGAAAGAAAGGAAATCAAACCAATCTTGCAAATCTGAAATTCCCATGATACAGATGATCAGGACCTTAGGGAAAATAAACAATCTGTCAGCTAGCATAAGAAACATAACATACCAAGCAGTCAGAATTGGTCTATCGTGCAATCACTTCTCCACAGAGAAACCTTTCTTAGAAACTGAACTGGGCTCAGAAGACTGCTTGGTAAATCAGAGAAAACTGAATCACATGGTTTTAAGGGCTTAATGAGGTAGCCTTGGGGGTCACCTGTTTCCAATAGACATGTCATGCATTTAAATTACTTAGCCATGTCAACAAACCTGCTTCTTTTTGACCATGTTATATCAACCATCAAACTTCTATTCTAAGTCTACTTTTCTCACTGACCCAGCATCCATGATGCTTCTCTTCTCTTTGAGGGTGTCCTCATCATTTTGACATATTTTCACTACCATTTAATATCTTAAAATGTTGTTAATGGTGGTGATGTCTTCAGGGTTGAGTTAAGGTAAGTTTTATTCTTTGTATTCTTTATTTTTTTTAAAGGTTTTATTTATTTATTTGGCAGAGAGACAGCGAGAGAGGGAACACAAGCAGGGAGAGTGGGAGAGGGAGAAGCAGGCTTCCTGCTGAGCGGAGAGCCCAGTGTGAGGCTCGATCCCAGAACCCTGGGATCATGACCTGAGCCGAAGGCAGATGTTTAACCACTGAGCGACCCAGGTGCCCCAATTCTTTGTATTCTTTAGTGTATTTTCAAAGTTTGCTGCACAGAGCATATCTACTACAATAATGTAAATAGCCATACATAGGCCATAAACTCCACCATAGGTTATTATTTTGCTTTAAATAATCAATTATCTTGGGATGCCTGGGTGGCTCAGTCGGTTAAGTGTCTGCCTTCGGCTCAGGTCATGATCCCAGGGTCCTGGGATCGAGTCTCGCATCAGGCTCCTTGTTTGGCGGGGAGCCTGCTTCTCCCTCTGCCTGATGCTCTGCCTGCTTATGCACACACTCACTCTCTCTCTCTATTGGACAAATAAATAAATAAAATCTTTTAAAAAAATAGTTATCTTTTAAAGAGAAAAATATTCTTTCTGCTTACTCTTTGGTTTCTTTTTAAAAAGAAAAAATGATTTTTTATAATTATTTGCAAGTTTGTGAAATTACTCATCACATGGTATACAGTAAGTAATAGAAAAATTATTCATATTAATAGGATCCCTATTTCAAGAGCTGCAGTAGTCATTCACATATAAGAAAGAATTGGCTTGGATCCATTGTCTTCCCTTTCTCTGCTCTTCTGCAACAATCTGAGGTAATAGAAAGTGATTATTTGCTAGTTATTCTGAGTTTTTACCTCTGGTAAATAGAAATGTACCGTTTGTTGTCTTTGAATCAGATTCTGTGATTGATATATTGGTAGGTCAGTTAAAACAATATTGTATTTGAGTGCCATTAGGATGTTGCAGAATTTAAATGTTTTAGCTGTCTCTAGAACAGGAGACACCCATAAATTTATTTCTTATATCTTTAGTGTGTTCACTGATAAAGAATAGCAAAGCTAGGGGCACCTGGGTGGCTCAGTCATTAAGTGTCTGCCTTCGGCTCAGGTCATGATCCCAGCGTCCTGGGATAGAGCCGGCATCCAGCTCTCTGCTCCTCAGGAAGCCTCCTTCTCCCTCTCCCACTCCCCCTGCTTGTGTTCCTGCTCTCTCTCTCTCTCTGTGTGTGTCAAATAAATAAGTAAAATCTTAAAAAAAAAAAAAAAAAAGAATAGCAAAGCTAGCCTTAGGTCTTAAAGCAACACTTATATTTGCATATAATAGTTTTTTAGGACCAGATTCACGAATGTTCTTTGATTAATGATAAGTGATGTTGCTTTGTGACCATGGGTTCCAGGAGTTTCAGCTCCTTGGGATTGTTTGTTGATAATGGTGAGACTGATGATTAGCACCTGTCTCTGTGATATCCCCACAGGGCTCTCCTGTTGAGTTATGTAGCACAAATATGCCTTCGTGGCCAGCAAAATATAAAAACCTCAGCCTAGACTCCATTTTAGGCTTTGTTACTTTCTTACAGAGCTATGCCAGACACAGAAGTTTCAGAAATGAATTTTCTACCTCAAGGAGCTCACTGTCTATAGAAGAAAACTAACACTTTAGTACAACCTAATAATGCTGTAGTGCTTTGATAGGGGCATGAGATAGTACTATGAGAACACACAGTAGGGAGTACCTTACTCTTCCTGGCTTGGAGGAGTGTGGGGTATTCAGAGGAGTCAGGGCTGAGTCAGAGGGGTATGAGGAGGAGAATGAAAGGTCAGGAAAGTATTTACAGAAAAGATAACGTTTGAATCAAGTCCTTAAAGATGGTTTGTCAAACAAAAGAGGGCATTTGACTCAGAAGGAATTATGTGTGTATTAGTATTGCATTCAGCCATTTGCCCCAGAAAATCTAACAGTGATGCAAGGGGTCTATTTATCTCACCTAAAAAGGAGTCTAGATGACAGTGCAGCAGCTCAAGAATATCATCACATCACATAAATATCATGTACCTTTCATCCTCATAATTGCAAATTGGTCAATGCACCTCCAGCCTCATATCCATGTTGTAGAAAAGAGCAGGGTGAAGCAAGAAGGGGCCGTGCCTGTATCAGGAAAACAGACACTTTTCAGAAAACCCTGGCAGACTTCTTACATTTATGTGAGTTGGCCACTGTGTGGCTGTCCTGTTGCTGTCTAAAACCACTGGTGAGAAAGGAGGACAGAATGGATATTAGGGAGGAGAGGAGAAATGTCTGCATAATGTGTCATCAAGAGGGATGTCACACGGGAGCATGTTGCAAGTACGAGGGCTGCAAATAAAGAGCAATAGAGATTTATTATTTTTTTAAAGATTATATTTATTTATTTGAGAGACCAAGAGCCAGAGAGCACGAGCAGAGGGCGGGGAGTGAGAGAGCATGAGTGGGGTGAAGGGCAGAGGGAGAAGCAGACTCCCCGCTGAGCAGGGAGCCCAGTGTTGATGCTGGGCTTGATTCCAGGATTCCGGGGACTCTGGGATCATGACCTGAGCCAAAGGCAGACACTTAACCGACTGAACCACCCAGGCACCCCAGCAATAGAGATTTAAGTTGTTAGACGTACAGGGATTCCTACATCTGTAAATCTCTCGATATCTCTCAGTCTCAGGCCAGACTCTAGGATAGAAAGGTAGTTGACAATGTGAACTTCAAAAGTGGACAGACCTCATTAGCTGTCTGAGTTTGCACAAATCACTTAAATTTTGTGAGCCTCAGTTTCCTTCTCTGTAAGATGGAGTTAAGAGCCATACCTACTTCATTGAATGATATGATCTATATCAAATATTTGGCACAGTGCCTTGCACATAGTAAGTCCTCAATAACTATTAGCTATTATTATTAGTTGTTATTATTGTAAATTAGCTCCTACCTACACACACACACACACACACACACAAGATCCCTCCTCCTGTGGACCTGTGGATTGTCCTTCCTGCTGTTATATTTTTTCTTCTCTTTCTAGACCGAATATAAAACATAATATGGTCTTTTAGCATTTTCTCTGAGCCTGAATTGGATCTTCTAAGAACTGTCATTCTGTTAGGGTAACCTGCATCCTCATGTCATCCCTTTCTAACATATGCCCTCTCCACACAGTTCATATTAATGAGGGACCCAGAGTGTCAAGGGTGCCTGTGAATAGACCACCATGGAGAATGTGATCATCCTTGTGCAGGTGCATAGAACCAGCACATACGTACGCATGCAAGCCTGTTTCCTCCTCTGGAGAAGACTGAAATGGGCTGTACTGTATTTGCTGATGTGTATTTTCCTCATGTGGAATCTATTATATTGATATATTCTTTCAGATTAGTGGAACATTTCAAGTAAATATTCCACCAATTTTGCTTGGGTATACTTGGAGTAAGACTTATGTGTCTCCTAAAGAAGATTATAATGGGCAGAATTTAAAAGAACATACCTTCTTAAATATTTTTGCTACCATTGAACCTCAGATATCACATGTCACCTGTAATCCAGAACTAGACAAGGTAGGTTTTACATTGAATTGTTTTACATGTACTACTAAAGAAGTATAAACTCTTTTAAAAACTAGTAATAATAATTTCAAAGCTGGTAAAAATGAACATCGGTTCTTGATATTTTCCTGTGGGAACAACATGGTACCATGTCAAAATATTTTGAACTTTATTCTAGTTTTCAGATCAAACAGATGTTTTGGAGAGAGCACAGATTTTTAATAAAACTTGTAAGGCGATGTTTCCCAACCGAAGAATCACAACGACTGTCTTTAATGGTGAAGGGTTACAGATCTTAGTAACCAGATACATCAAGGCACTAAATCCACCTCAGCAACTCCTGGATATGTTTTTTCATGATTCTAATGCAACGCTTGTAAGATACGTATTTTAGTAGCTTTACTGATGTATAATTCACATTGCATAGAATTCACCCACCTAAGGTGTAAAATTAAATGGTTTTTAGTATATTCACAGAGTGGTGCAGCCATCACCATAGTAAATTTTAGAATATTTTTGTCAATCTTAATTTATTTTTATTTTGTTTACTTTTTTATATTAACTTTGAGCATAACTTTCTTACTAAAAATTGTTTTGCTTTCAAAGACAGCTTCCTGAGAGAGAAACCATCTATGTTGCAGTATGTCCTCCCGAACCCCAGATGGGGGAGAATATTTCTTCTAGATTCCTTTCATTTCTGCCCCCTTGGACTAGAGTCACTGTGGCTACAGCAGTTCACATGACCACACTGGCTTTGTAACATTTCTACCAAACTTTGAAAAATTCCTTTGACTTCCAGGCAAAATTAAGAGTTACATTTCTTTTTTTTTTTTTTAAAGATTTTATTTATCTATTTGACAGAGAGAGAGATAGCGAGAGCAGGAACACAAGCAGGGGGAGTGGGAGAGGGAGAAGCAGGCTTCCCGCCGAGCAGGGAGCCCAATGTGGGACTTGATCCCAGGACCCGGGGATCATGAGCTGAGCCGAAGGCAGACGCTTAACGACTGAGCCACCCAGGCGCCCTAAAAGTTACATTTCTAAAGGGGTTTTGTCCTTCTCAGGATAGCTTTTCACTGTATGTGGGAATGAAGAAACTGTGTTATATTTTTCTTTGTAAACTGCCAACGTAACACCTCCCACTCCATCCTTATGTGACTTTTTCTTTATGCATATCTATTTACCAGCTGACAAGAGAGACATATGTTCAAAATTGAATTTCATATAAAATGAAGATTTATTCACTATGGACTCAAAACCTCCTTCTACTCTGGGAAAGGAAAATATGAAATCAGAAATTTAAGTCTCCTTTTTGAGAAAAAAATTAGCTTTGCTTAAAGGGCATCCGTGGACAATGGTTTATATCTTTTGTTTATTCAGGTTTGATTGAGTCAGTTGGCTTACTTCAGAATATTTATATTATTTGTCCACTATAAAGCTCCCTTAGTTGGACTCTTTAGGATAAAATCAAAAGTCCTAATTTAGGTTGCCTCTGTCTACACTCTACCTTTCCATCACAAGTTTCTTCCCGTCTGTTTCCTATCACCCAAAGTCCAAGGAGTTAATAATGCTCTAGATTTATTTCAAAGACAATCTCTGTCTTTTTAAAAATATATATAACTCTTAGCAACTTTGCTTATGAAGGACTATGAACCATGTTTAATTAATTGCATGAAGTCAGAAATGTGACCAATGTAGGAGGTCATTAGTGCCTAAGTGATGGCTATTATAAATCAGTGAAAATATCAGTAAACTTTCTGTGTGGACTCATTACTTGTATCCCTTTCTCCTTTCCTACTTTAGTCTGAGCCCTTGTCTCCAGCACCAACATTTTCTAGCTTCAACAGCTTGTAACAAGCTTGTATGAATAAGAATAATTCTGATCGATTTGGAAAAAGCAAATCAAACTTTTGCTATTCTTCAGTATCTTTCTAAAAAATTCTTAACAGTTGTAATTTAAGGTATATATGTAATATATATCATGTTTAACACTTTAATAATTTATTACAGTGAAGTGTTATGGTTAACAGGCATTCTCTGGAGTCAGGCTAACTTGGGCTTATTCCCAGAGACTCCATACATTGTGTTAGCTCTGTGATCCTGGGCAAGTTATCTTAGCACTCTATACTTGTTTCCTCTTATGTAAAACAAAAGTAATAATAGTATGTACTTGATGGGCTTGTGGGATACACTAAATGTGATGATATTGCATGTAAAACACTGTGCTTAGTGATGGGCATGTAGTATGCACTTAATAAATGTTAGTTAATATTATTCTAGGACCTCATTGCTCGCTTTGTATCTTTGATTCCTATTGTGCCTGATATTCTGGATGAAAATGATGGTTTTGACATATGGATGACATCAGAGGTAACGAATTGTGTTTATTTATTTGAGAGAAAGTGTGTGCGTGCATGAGTGGGGGGTGGGCAGAGGGTGAGAATTTCAAGCCGACTCCCCGCTGAGCACGGAGCCCTGCATGGGGCTCGATCTCACAACCCATGAGATCAAGACCTGAGTGAAAACCAAGAGTCGGACCTTAACCAACTGAGCCACTCAAGCACCCCCATTATGTTTTATAATTGAAATATATAGTATTTCTTACCTTTCTCCTAAAGAAACATTTATGCACTTATGAAATACTTTGTCTTATGAAATTTGAAAGCATTTGATAATTTAATACATCATTTTCAGCTCTATAACAATCCATAGAAATAATTCTTAAAGAGGAACAATCTTATTCAGCGTTATAAGTGGTAGCTCATGAATATTTTAATTTGATGGGAATCCCAGGAGTACAATATTATGACATCCTCCAGGGAGAAATATGGCTTGTCACTATGGAGCTGGACAGATGCTGTGTCTAGGACAAATACCACCACTTCTCAGAAGCTTTGCCCAGCCTCCCCACATCTGAATGAAGAGCTTACACAGCATTGCTCTTCTGTAGCACTTGGATTAAAGTTCTCTTTAGATTCGTTGCCAACTAGAATACAAGCCCCATGCAATATCTGAGACATATTTATACTAAACATTTGTTTATCTGAAGTGCAGATTTAGTTAGTCATCTACTTTTTCCCCCAAATCTGGCAACCCTAATTAGAGCAGTTTTTTCATTCCACCCTAAATTATATTTAGTTGCTTATATATTGACCCTACACCCACACTTTGTACATATATATATCCCAAGTTTAACCTCTGAATGAAGAAGTAGACTTGATTATTTATTTTTATATTTTTACGTAAATGTAGCAAGCATTCAATAAATACTATTAATTGAAAATTACTAGTATGACAGGAGCCTAAGAGAGGGACACTTTCCGTCTGGAACCAATGGTCCTGGCACTTAATCTAGAATGTTTTAGAGGCTAGAATGGAGCTGAAACGGATTTAGGGAGCACAGGGCTAACTTAATTAGTCAGCTACCCTGTCTTCTTCTGCAAAGGGAGACACAAGCATGTGGTTCTAGTGATTCAGTGATTCAAATCTAGTAGCACTCAAAGAGTTGTCATTAACTTTAGACTCTTCTGAGACTCTTTGACCTAATCAGAATATGTTCATGGGTATTATGATCCTGCAGAACATTGAAAGAGCCTCTAAAATATCTAAGAAATAACCATAAAAATAACCATTCAGGTAAATATTAGTACTCCTGAGTCTCTCCCCACCCCGTTCTTCCAGTTGAAGAAGTTTCAGTCATCTTCCTGATGGGGCTTCAACTCCATCCTCTTCCTCTCTTTGAGTTGAGAGCACTATATTGGTATTGGACAGAGTGAAGCTCCATTGACCAAGGGATCCTTTCCTCTAAAAACTCTATGTGACTTCCTATCAGATGAGGTTTCTTAAAACATCAGTCTGTATGTCCCTGTTTTCCAAGGGCAGTTTAATATTTGTCCTAAACAGAAATATCCTATTTTTGGATGATGAACTATTTGGTCACTTACACAGTATCCACATTAATTGTCCCATAGTAAGGGTGACCCCTATATTCCAAGTTAGTGTTCTCCCCAGTGTTTTCTCAGACAGAGGTATCAGAGCTTTGAACCTGGAGGGAACAGAGAGGCTCTAAATCTGTTGGATGCTTATATTATTCATCTTTCTCTTCTGTTTTCTTTTGGCCTTGTTGCTTTTGCTTTGCCTCAGTGCTGCATCAGTTTGGCTATTGGAAATAAGGAAGAGCATGCCATACTACTCTGTAATTTCTTTCTGTATTTTGGAAAGAAAGCTTTGGTCCTCCTGGGGACCTCAATGTTGGAAGTAAGTGCTGGAGTTAATACTTAAATAGTGTAAACAAAACTAATCAGCCTTCAGCTGCAAGTTTAAAAGACGCCAAACCCAGTTTTCTGCCTTTTCACAAGCTAATTGGGGAATTTCATGTGCAACCAGTTATTTAGTTAAGAGGATACTGTTGGCTCATCAAAATGACCACCATGTAAAGAAAGGCTTTCCTTCACTTTTCTTTGTAAAGCTGTACTAATAATAGTGCTACTTCATGGGGTTACTAAGATATTAAATTACATAGTGAATATGTGACACTGAGAACGGCACCTTGGTTCATAGCAAATACTCAATAAATGGTGGTTATGGTGGTGGTGGTTGTGGTGATGTAACAATAGTCATAGCAGTAGTTGTAGGGGTTGTTAACTATCAACCACCATCATCTTTATAACTTTCTAATAATAGATTTAAAGATCCTTAAGAAATACTTCTCCCTATTCTT
Source organism: Mirounga angustirostris (assembly GCF_029215605.1). Taxonomy (NCBI): domain Eukaryota; kingdom Metazoa; phylum Chordata; class Mammalia; order Carnivora; family Phocidae; genus Mirounga; species Mirounga angustirostris. The sequence continues at coordinate 123,397,550 of NW_026991714.1, forward strand.
CCTTCCTCAGTTTTTAGTCATACAAGATGTGGGTCTGAAATTTGTGTTTACCTACCTGAAATTTTTACAACTTAAATATGCTCCTGCATTCATACCTCCAGAAAGCTATCGTCTTTTGGATTGTTTCTATTTCTACCATGAATATCTTGATAAGGGTCAAGATTTCCAGTCCGGTTTTAGGCTTTGTGTTATGATCACTTATTTCTCTATATTTCCTTGGCATGGCTTATTATTTTTGTCATGGTTAATCTCCCCCCTTGCCATCCCCCTGTGTAGCTTTAAGTGCCACTAGATGGCAGTAAACAGTTGACAATATTTCAACAAACGTTTGCTTTTTGTGCCTGTGAGTCAACACGGTGGGTGGCACCTAAGCTGTGTGTTTCACCTCAGCTGTGTGGCTGAGGTGAGGCCTCCTCTTTATTGTAAAGAAGCTGAGCGCAGTGATAAAGAACAAGAGCTTTGGAGAGACCAGGCTGCACAGCCCGGTGTTAAGAATTTGTGTTTGGGAGTCAGTCAAAGAAGGGTTTAAAACCCAGCAATGCCGTTTACTAACTGTGTGATCTTAGCTTGTTTACTTCTCTGAGCTTCAGTTATCCTCTCCCTAAACAGGACTAATGCCATTTACTGTTACGCTAGACAAGCCCCTCAACCTCTGACTCTATCTGGAAGATGGGCATAATGATCACCCCATCTCAAAGAACTTGAAGTGAATGCAAGTGAAAAAATTTCGTGTGAATGTTGAGCACAATACCTGGTGCACATAAATTCCCAATAAATGTTCAATAGTCTTTATTATTATTACCTGAAATTGTTATTCTTTTCTAAGAAAACTTTGAACTTAAAAAGGTATGTTCAGAACAGAATAATAACATAATGACTACTTTTATTCCTCAGATGGTTTCCTATATACTTTCTCTCTAGCCTCTAACTTCAGATCTTGTTCTTAAAATTAACTTAATGGCTTTTTAACTTCACTTGGCTTTTTCAGAGCCTTAGGCAAGTGTCCATTTCCTAACTCTGCGTGGTGTTCCCCTTCAGTCCCCAAGTATATTCCACTCAAAGCAGGGCTAGTCCATATAGTGCCTTTGTGTGAATTAGGCCAAAGTATCCCTACCTCAAAACATTTCAGTGCTAGCTGTTGTCAGAGTATACGGATTTTTCTAGAACAACATGTTTTACTGCTGCGAGGGTACACCCTACAGGGCTGTACATGGCAGCACCAGCTCAAAAGTTCTCTTCTTTGAATCTTCATGCTAGCCTGGGCCTGCGGATTTCTGGAGCTTTGGCTTTTTTGCTTTTCAAAAAGACTTTGAAGACCCTAAAAAAGACTTTTAGAAATCAAAGATATCACATACTTACGTTATAATTTCCACATACAAAAATGAGTTAAGTCAACCACCCACCAAACATGACTGTAGCTCTTTTTCCTCATATAGGGACAAGTGGCTTATGTATTAACTCAAGAAATTGATGAATATTTGCTTTGGAATCCATTAACTGGGCAATGTCATAAGCAGTTTGACCCATTTTGTCCCTTACAAAGTGTAGACTGTTTGTTTGATGATCGAAATGTAAGTATATGGCGGGTGTGGGGGGCGCGGAATCTTATTTTGAGTTATCGCCTGAGAGTCAAACAGTGGACCTCTACCCTGGCTCTACATTAGAATTGTGTGGAAAACTCTGAGGAAACTACAGATGTTCAGTTAGAATCCCTGGGATATGGAGCCAGGGAAAACTTTTATCCATAAAGTTCCTCAGGTGATTCTGTAGTGCCTCCAAGATTGAGCACCAGTAATCAGTCTAATGTTCACATACCCCTAGAATTGTTTTACTTCTGACCTCAGAACCTCCTTTGGCTTCTACCACTTCATTTGGTAGTAGGACTGTAAAATTTTGCTCCATCCTAACCAGGTAGAGCCTTTGTGCTCCCATGTGCCTATACTGATTTTATGTTTATGTTTTAATAGGTCTGGTTTAATATTCAAGAAAATAATACACCGATGGCTGTACATTTTGACTATTCAAAGGAAAGTTTCTGGAAACAGTTGCTTCCAAAAAATTTCCAAGGGACAAAAGCACATACCATACAGGTAAATTATATTTTTCCAGGTGTGTCTGTATGAAAGTTACCATTTATTCTAATCTTTGCCAGTCATACCAGCTCTTGTTATGTTTATATAGCTGGTTGCATGTTGATTTACCTGGCAATATTAATAAAATCTAGTTTTCTTCGCCATCCAGCCTGAGTTTGGGCTAGTCTAACCATACTCCTCTGCTTGCAGAAAAGAAGAGTTGAGAAGAAGGTATCATCTTAAATGTGAATTTAGATTTTAAAGTAAAAATTTTTAATATTTATTCTAAAACTGAAAATATAATGTTAAGATGGTGCAGTAAATTTACTTTGACCTAGTCCTTCTGTTCCACATCCGTGGCAATGGTAAAATATAAAAATTGAAAAATAGAAGGCTTATCGGGGCTCCACCATGACGATTGTCTCATGGAATAGAAACAGGACAGAAATACTAGCAGTGAGTAGGGCCAAACAGGCGACAGCAGCAAGGTCTGAAAATGGTTCATGAAATCCAGGGAACCAGAGCTAGTCCCACTTTTTGGAGTCAGGGGTTGTGATGGGGCTTCCTACTTCACTACTCTTGAAAGAAGATGGGGAAGGAACGCTGCAGACTCACTGCCTGGGGCATAAGAGGCAGGAGGAGGAAGCACCTCACACCTGAGGTCAAGAACAACCTAATGACCAGAGATGGCTCAGCCAGTGGATCTGTGATGGACTCAGTGTCACTTTGTGAGGACACCCCAAATTTCACTTCAGTGGCTGTTTCTGGATTGAGGGCCAGGGCACAGCAGGGTGCAAGCAATGGCAAAATCCATAAACTAAGAGCTACGAGCCCAGAGAAAGTGAGAGAAAAAAAAAAGTAGAAAAATAGGCAGAAAACAGTTCATAGAAGCAGAAACTTGAATGCTCAATCTCACTCACAATCAGAGAAATACAATTTAAAACAAAACACTACTTCACATGTATAAGATTGACAAAAGAAATTTTAAGTGTGATCATACCAAGTGTTGGCAAAGAAGCAGAGAAATGGTGGGAAGGTAAATTGCTATAAATACTTTGGAAAGCATTATGATGATATCTGATAAAATTGAAGATGCTCCATCTTTGATCCACCAATTCAACTTCTAAGTATATACCATAAAGGAGCAAGCACAGGGAAACAAGTACAATAATGTTCATTATAGAATTGCTTGAAATAGCAAAAAAAGATTAAAAAAAAGAAAGAGGGGCACCTGGGTGGCTCAGTCATTAATCGTCTGCCTTTGGCTCAGGTCATGGTCCCAGGGTCCTGGGATCGAGCCCACATCGGGCTCCCCACTCTGCGGGAAGCCTGCTTCTCCCTCTCCCACTCCCCCTGCTTGTGTTCCCTCTCTCGCTGTGTCTCTCTCTGTCAAATAAATAAAATATTTTTTAAAAAAGGAAAGAAACAATTCATCCACCAGAAAAAGAATACATGAGTTATGAAGTATTCATACTATGAAATCTTCTATATAGTAGTAAGAAAAAAATAAAACAATTTACACTAGTTCTCAACTTGGACTGTGTATCAGTTACATCAGAATCTCTGAGGGTGGAACTCGCACACCTGTATTATTATTTAAAGCTCCCCGGGTGATTCCAATGTGCCGCCGAGGTTGAGAACGACTGGTCTAGAGCCATGCACATCAACATGAATGAATATTTAAAAAGTAATGTTAAGCAAAACAAAGAATATGTGAAATGACACATAGAGTACAAAATCACTTATATAATAAAAGTTTGAAAACTATGTGTTGTTTATGTATATATAGACACATAGTGATAATGTAAAAGCATTCATAGGAATGATAAATACCAAATTTAGGTGAAAGGCTACCTTTGGAGACAAAAAACAAAATGAGATCAGGGAGCAACATACAAAGTACTTCAAGTCTATCTGTAATGTTTTACTTCTTTTTAAAAAATCTAAAACAAATATAGAAGAATGCAAATATTAGATATAGCTAAGTGGTAGGTAAGTTGAGTGGATGTTCATTACGTTATTCTCAATGCTTGTCTGTGTATTTGAGGCATTTGACAATACCAAAAAGAATGCATGGAGGTTGCAGGGAAGGGATCAAACAGTACTAAACTGTATAAAGAATGTCCCCCCCTTCAGCATTTTTCCTCACTAAGAAATAACCACTCTTAGTAGTAACTTAGTTGTGCGTCCTTCTAAACATTCTCCACATGTTGCAAGCATATATATATATTTTATATTTCCTGTTTGTAAAGTCATTTTAAAGAAGGGGAAATGCGCTTATTTCTCTTGAGCAAGCACTTTCAGCATCCATAGGCCATGCCTTACTCTTGCCCTCCCAAAGTTGTGACTGATGCCCTGCTGCCCCCTAGGGAGGAGAACGGTACATTTAGAGATGAGGTCTTATGTGTTCTATTAATCAGTCTATTAGGCGTTTAGTGAGCGCTTCTTGCATGCCTGCTGAGCCAGGGCTGTGTCAGGCATGGGTTCCACAAGGAAAAGACATGTCTCAGTAGTCTGGGGGCTTGTGTTCTCAAGGAGCAAAGAGAAAGAAGCAAGCCCTTGCAGGACAGAGTGGTAAATGTGATTACAGAAGAAATGAGTGTGCTTTGGGAGCATGCAGCAGGAGGACCTGAGGGGAAGGACAGTTGCTGGGCTTCCTGGGAAAAAGGGATGAGGGGCAAAGGGAGGAAGGTGAGCAGGAGCCGGCCGAGGGGAAATTCAGGGTGGACAACCACGCAGCAGAGTGAGGGTACAGCAAGCACGAAGACGTGCGGGGCATGGAGGGATCTGGGGAGCAGCTGAAAGGCAGCTTGGCCGTTGCCAGGGAGCGAGCAAGACAAGCTCAGCGTTGAGCAGAGTCCTGCTAAGGATGTGTCCCTGTGTCTCAGGGCAGTCAGAAGCCAACAGCACTAAGGCAAGGCTGCCATGATCACAGCTGTAGTTTCTAAAAACCACTCTGCCTGAGCGTGGAAACGAAACGTTTGCCAAGTTGAATCTATAAATATAAAACTCAGAATTGCATTTGGCTTGTATCTCTACTGATTTCTTTCCTGTGGGTTAATGGCCCTCAATCTTCTGTCTTGCCACACACATCCCAAAATAAACTGCTATCTGTAGTGAACACTTCTGTATCGTGATCGCAGACACAAATTTAAGCATGTAAGATGAGTATGTGGGTATGCAGAGATGAAGTTAACAGGAAAATCCTCTTGAAGTTTTAAAAGATAGGAATTCCCGGAAAGAAAGGGGACTTTGCCAAAAAAGGAAAGTGGACAAATAACCTTTATGAGGTATTTGTACCGAGTTAACATAACCCAGGCCTCTTTTTCGGGCCTGAAGTTGGCCTCACTAATCCATGAGTTACCTGCGGGAGAGAAGGCGCGGGGGAGGGGAGTGGAGGTGTTGGAGGGTTGCACAGTGGTTGGTGGCAGCAATAAAGGTATTCGGCTTACTTGTCCTGTCTGAGAGAGCTGGTGGCCCTGCAACGTGACGCTGGAGTTCATAGTTCCCATTCTGCAGTGCCTCCCATCTCCTGCCGGGATCTGTTATGGGGAAGCTCCCTGTGCCTGGGCCTGTTGTCACATCTGTCCACGGCAGGCACCAGAACCCTGGAGGGCTTGCTGAAACACAGAGCGCTCAGCCTTGCCCTCGGAGTTTCTGATTCAGTGGGTCCCATGTGGGGACTGAGAAATTGTATCTAACGGCTTCCCAGGTGTGAGGTTGCTGGTCTGGGGTGGGGGTGGGGGGCACACTTCAAGGACCACTGGCTTAGATCACCACGTGACAGACTGAATCTTCTCCATCACTCCTGAGATATTCTAGCACCTAGAGGTCTAAGAACTGTTGCCGTCTTTTTGCACAACGCTCCTTCCACTCGTGTCCCTGTCTCTACAGCTTTCTCTGTTTCTCAGTTCAGGAATGCCCAAAGTTAAAATGTCTAAACCCAGCCTTCTTGTCCACGTGAGCCCTGCGAGATAGGGCGGGGAGGGCTGGTTTGGGTGGTAGACTTAAAGAGTCCTCTCTCCTTGCAGCAAATCCCATAGGGCAGGGAAGGGAATATGGGGAACGTGGTAGAGCATTGCTCTCTGCTGTTTTTACAATGGCTTGGAGACAGGGGAAATTGAAATGGACCACACACACACACACACACACACACACACACACACGCACGCAAACAAAAAGACCCAGCTCCTGCAAGCTGAAAGAAAAGGATACTCAAAAAAGGAAGATGATAAACCATGTTAAAGGAGTAGTAATAACAATAATACCTGATTTTATTGAACAATATGTGCCAGGCTCTGCGTGTATTACTTTATTTCAAAATCTTCACAAGACCCTAGGGACATCAGTACGATTATTGTCCCTCTTTTAAAGATGTGGTAACTGAGACTCAGGTTAAGTAACTTCACCTAGACCCCAGTTGATCAGTGGAAGAGACTAAAGCAGCTTGCCAAAGGCTATCTGGTCTTATCTATAAATATGGCAAATGCTTGTTTGAATAAATGAATGTGGGCAGCAGCTCCGTCTCATCTAGGAAAAATACCCTAATTCCTCATCCTGTGCTCTGGTAAAGTAGTACTAAAATCAAAGGAAGCACTGTGATCTGTTTGACCTTGGTGCCTCTGTAGTGGAGTGATTTTGCCACATGAAAGGGGTTTGGGTTCCCCTTGTTACAGTTCGCACTCCAGGAGTGACCGCGATGTAAAGGTTGTCTCCCTAGAATCTTTTTTGACTTTCAATTGTCTGTATATTTCAGCCTGAAGAAATAATTTATTGTGAGACTAGTAAAAGCATGATAGAAGATCTAAAGAACAGGTATCACCTTTATTTATATCTTACAATTACTACGTTTTCTCCCGAATCTTTCAGTCCTCCTTCCACCTTTCAGTCCTCTAACCCAGTCTCTCAAAATACCTCTAGATTCCGCAACAGAAGCAGGAAATGGAGTTTATAATAGTCTCTTCCACTGAGTCAGCTGTCTTTTGGTCTGTGCATCGAAAAGCAGCCCCTCTGCCATTCCAGAACACTCCTTAAAAAGACCATCGAAGTAAAAAAAATGGTTGCCTCTGGAAACATTGTGGGGCTGCTGTTGGGAAGTTCTCAACACAGACACTTGTTGATGTTAGAGTAATAATAATAATGTGATAGCTAATACCTCTTGAAAGGACATGAAGGTAAATGGCCCACCACTTGGAGTATGGAAAAAACATCCAAGTTGGGTGGTAACATCAATACTGTCCTACACCCACCCCCAGCACTAACCCCTTCCCTTACACATACACACACACACACACCACACACACACGTGCCCTAAGGAGTTACTCAGTCAAGCTGAACAAGTTTGTCAAAGTCACAAACTTTGCAGCAGGCCTTACTCCTACTCCAGACGTGTCAGAAGCTTCTAGATCTTACTGCCTCCAGTGACTCATGCCGACATAGTAGGCTGCCACATAAGCTGCTACCAACTGATCAAAACAAAGCATGACAAAAATAATTTTGCTACTCTCTTATCTCACTAGCACACAACTCCCACCTCTTATTCCCTTCCTTTTTCCTCAATTCTTAACAAAAAAGGGGAAGAAATGGGCTAGAGAAATGATTCCCAGCTTCTGGTTTTTTATCAGAATCAGATTCATAGATTCTAGAACTATTTAAAAATACAGATGCCAGGGTCCCAGACCAGGCCTGTTGAATCGGTATCTGGAGGTACAATATGTTGATAAAGCCTTATTAGTGATTCTGATGCTTAGCTACTACTGAGACAGCAAACTCCAAACTGCTTGGTTACACCACAGACTCAGCCAAGAGGAGACTCCCAGTGGCTTTTTTTTAGAGCACACACTGATTCTGTGCAGAGATGAGGCTTCCCAAGTGGGCCCCATCAATCCAACCTGCACTGTCCCTGGAACAGTCTACCAGCAGGCACTGTTCTAGGGGCTGAATATACAGGCACAAATCCCTGCCCTTACAGAGGGTACATTCTAGTAGGGGAACCTGATCATCATACTTATCAGTCTGTGCCTATTTCCTTCCAACTCTGCTTGCTGAATTAACTGATCTAATAAATCCATCCCTGCTAACATCACCCAGACCAGATATCTGAACTTTGGTAAATGCAGTTCCTTGGAAACACAATGTTTTATGGCAGGGGAGGGTCCTGGAGAATGGGGATGTCGGTCCAGTGACCAGACAGTAGATGGTTGTCACATCACACCCAGTAGGCAGCTGCCTACACACAGGTAACTGGAAAAGAGCTGTGCCCCTGAGATCTCATTGCTGGCTACTCCAGGAAGCTTCTTGCTTTCCCAAGCCAAGCAAGAGCTGCTTCTCCCCAACTTAATAATGTGAATGATGGCAGATAACCTTAGCCATAGAGGTCTGGTTCATCCTAAATTAAAAAAAAATATATCATTCTCATACTTGAGCAAAGTGCCGAAACTCTTACACATTTATTAAACAAATTGTAATTTGTCATAAACTAATCTTTGCATTCTTATGTTAGGATTGAAAGGACTCTGAAATGTAAAATGATGGAATGGCGACCTAAACAGCCAACACGTTGGAATCGACAATGCACTTATATTTTGCGAAAAATCCTTCCTAAACTAGAACTTGGCACTGGAAGCTTTGTTTCATCTGAAGAAGAGAGTGAATTTGAAAGACTACTACAGTTTTATTGGGTGTGTATATGATTTAGTGCATTAATAACATTTGTTTTATCTATGTTGTTCATTACTAGGTAATAGTAGCCTTAAATATCCCTGAAATGCTTTTATCTTGATCCTAGATGATGGATGATATGACATTAAAATACATTTATTTAAAGACTAAGAAATTTCAGATATACTGAACAGCTATTACCATGACTACACTGCATGACATTTTCTTGGAATTGGTCATATGTAGTATGTTATATAAATCACAACCTCTGGAAAGAGATGACCAAAAGGAAATCACCTGCAACGAGAAATTGAAAAATGATCCCTTGGTGGTAGTAATAGAATAGATTCCCTGTCCTTGGTTCTGGGCAAGAGGACTCCAGGCAAACTTTAATATCTTTTATATGCAAAATACTCCAAATGCATGTACCCAGCCTGGACTTCTCTCCTGATCTCCTCTCTTATGTATTTACCAACACATTTGACATCATCCTGGATGGTTAAAAGGCATCTCAAACTCAACAAGTTCATAACCAAACATGGTGGGCATTTGGTATATTGCTAGGGTCCTTCTTCTTTTCCTCTACCTACCCCCAGCTCTGGATATCCTCTCACCGACTCTTCCCTATGAACTGTTCCGGTGGGTTTTTGAAAGCCCCAGCCTCCCAAAAGTGAGATTCTTTCCCCCTACTATCCCATAGACTAGGAAATATCTCCTAGGGAAACCCTATGAGAGAAGAAAGGAAAGAATCTGTTGGGAGTTCAGTACTTAGGCTGTCAGGTCGGGGGGAGCTGCAGGTGCTATTTATTCATGAATAGGGAGGAACTGTTTTGTTTTGCATTAAAAAAAAAAAAACAGAATTAGGGGTAAACAGGTAAGCAAAGCAATATAAGCCAAGGTTTAAAACTTAGAATTTCTTTGTAAAATTATCTATTTAATAACACACAATCATAAACCTGAGCTGAATCCTGTGGCTTGGATTCAAACCCTGGTTCAACCACTCACTAGCGTTGACCAAGTAACCTAACTTCTCTATACTTTCCACCCCATTGGGCGAGATAAACAGGGTTAAAAATAGTTATCTGGTTTGTGGTTATGGTGAGGATTAACACTCAGCAAGTGTTTAGCAAATGTTAATTATTATTTGTATTTTATGTGCCAGGCATTGTGTTAGGCATTGGGGTTATGACCATAAACAGGGCGGATACAATCTTGTGCATTCACAGAGAGTATAGGCTAATGAAACAGACCAGAAAACATATAATTGCAATATATTTTATTAAGTAACATTGGAAAGGATAGCATCCTATTGCAACCACATGGGAAGGACACATGAACAGATTTAAGGATCAAGAAAAGCCTCCTGAAGTAAGTAATCTAAGGTTTGAAAGAGGTGTATGATTGTTGTCTGTGTATTATTAAATAGATAATTTTACGTAGGACCATGTACCATAATCCTTTAATCCCATCACATGGTTGTCACTTAAGAAATACGAACTGGATCAGTGTTAAATAAATTCTCCCATAATGCTCACTTAAATACCTCATTTGTAGGACCAGGTAATTTTTTCGTTGGCAGTTTGCTATTCTAGAAAGGGTGCAAGTATGTGGAGTGTTGAGTGTGCAGGCTCTGGTTTCAGCTCTGGCTCTGCTCCTCTCTCTCTAGAAAGTGGGGATTATAGTAGAACCTACTTCATAAGGTTGTTTGAGGATTAAATATGTATGTGAAGCATTTAGTACTGTTCCTAGAACATCATAAGCACCTGTAAAATAACTGTTATTATTTTATGACTATCATTTTTTGAGGCTTTTGTGATATTTTTGCATACAGTGATGCCTGATTACCTACATAATTATAGCATGGGTTTACACGTCATTCTGTCTTTTGTCCAGGTCACAGGATTTCCTATCCAGATGCCATACACTGATGTACCGTCAATTATTGATGCTGTGTATCAAACTGGAATTCATTCTTCTGAGTTTCCCCAGACAGAATTTGCTCTGGCTGTGTACATTCACCCATACCCAAACAACGTGTTGTCTGTGTGGGTCTATTTGGCTTCCTTAGCTCAACATCAGTGAAAAGGAAGAAGGGAAAAGGAAAAAAAATGTGCTATGGGCCCCTTGCCCAGAACAATCAAGACTTTTCTGATACTTTAGGACTTTGCTACTTATCCTCAAGTCTAGCCAAGTATGAACCCAAGTTTTGGTTCTTTTATAGAGTTGGGCACCATGGAGACTCACTCCCTGAGCCTTTGAGAATGAGTGTAGATGACCTCCCCACCGGAGACCTCTTCAAGGAGAACACTTTGGTTAGTCTGGTGGCCTTGGGTCACTGTCTACAGTAGGTCTTATTATGGGAAAGAAGTGATTCTGGCCCCTCCCTCTGAAGCCAGTATTACTCAGGTTGTAGGCCTCATACCACCTCCGTCACATCGCCTGGGGAGGCTTGTTGAAAATGCAGACTCCTACATCCCACCTAAGACCTACTGAATCGGAACCTCTGGGAGTGAAGCTCCAGAACCCATGTTATTGTAAACAAGACCCCCAGATCATTCTGATGACCTGTTAAGAGTGAGAACCCTGCCTTACAAAATGTTGTCATTACCAATGTGAGCTTGGCACGTTTGATGCTGGTTCTGATGCCATTCCAGGTGGAAGATATTCCAGTACGAACATGAGGTCATTGCCTCTCATAAGATAAAAGATTATTGCACTAGTGAAGTCAAAGGAAAATCTGCCACGTTGGGCTGAGGGCTGAGGCCAGCTTCTGGGGGCTTCCTAAAAGTTTTCACTTGGGATGCTACTGACCTGAAGTTCTTCCAGCTCCAACTATTTGGAAGTGTCTCCCAAGAAGCTCTGTTTGATATGCTTTCCTGATTCTGTGAGAAAGGGAGAAAATGGTCTTACTAAATCTCAAGGCTCCTTTTTCCCTTAGTGAACAGCCTGCCCATCCTGCCTCTGGCACTTTTCTGCTGCTTTCCTTTCCCCGTGGAGGGGGGGTCAAGGAGGCCCATCTAGATCCTAGGAGCCTCGAGAGAGAGAGTGGACAGGGACCTGAGTCAGAAGCACTGCACTTTCTTCTCTTTAATTGTTCTGTGCTTCACAGAAAAAAATATACACTTAAACGTTACAGAACAACTTATTTTAGAAAAACCAAAGGATACAGATTTCCAAAGGTTGATGAGAGCACTTTTATAGGAGGTAAAAACAGGAGAAAGAAAATTGACCTCTCCCAGTGCAGAAGTGCGGGAGCTTCTTGGGTCACTCTCATAAGCAGAGACCCCAGGTTCATCTCTGGGGAATCCTCAATCTGAATTCTCTCCTGCAGAGTGCCTTCATGGGCTGATGCCAGAGAAGACCTCATTTATTTTCAGTGATGTTCATCTTGGACCAAACTTGAGATTACTAGAAGAGTAAAATAGTAGGGATGTGGGTGAAGAGAATGCTTTCTCTCCAAGGTTAAAACCTAATTGTGTGTGTTCTCTGGCACACATATGAAAATTAATTAGAATTTTTGTTCTTATTTGAATGTTTGTGTTTAAATGCTATATGAAGTTTTGTTATTAACAAGTCTCCCACGGTGATTGGGATAGCACAAAACGATGTCAATGGAAAGACAAGGTTACCAAAAAAATACTGAACTCATGCAGTTCATTTCTGCGGCAACTTCAATATTTACATTACTATTTTGCTAGTTGTTTATGGTTTTTGAATTGTTAGGCCACTCATGAGTAAGGGAGAAAGTGTTCATAGGCAAGCATAGAGGACCCTTTCTGTATCATATGCATTTTTTTTTTTTACAGGTGTATGGATTTCTCAACTAAAATTTTTTCCTTAAAATTTTGAAACTGTAATGAACCATTTTTTGTCTACTTTAAAAATACATGATTTTATTCTTAAGTTTTTAATTCCAATTAGTTAACATACAGTGTTATATTGTTAGTTTCAGGTTGATTCAGCAATTCCATCCATCACCCTGTGCTCATGACAGTGCCCTCCTTAATCCCCATCCCCTCACTTACCTGCCCTCTGCTAACCATCGGTTTGTTCTCTATAGTTAAGAGTCTATTTCTTGGCTTCTCTCTCTCTCTGTCTCTCCCTTCCTCCCTTTTGTTAATTTGTTTTTTTCCTTAAATTCTACATATGAATGAAATCATATGGTATTTGTCTTTCTCTGACTTATTTCACTTGGCATTACACTAGCTCCATCCATGTTGTTGCAAATGACAAGATTTCATTCTTTTTTTATGGCTGTATAATAAATATTCCACTATATATATATATATATATATATATATATATATATATATATATACACACACACACACACACATATATATATACCATATCTTCCTTATCCATTCATCAAGCTTCTTCCATATCTTGGCTATTGTAAATAATGCTGCTATAAACATAGGGGTGCATGTATCCCTTTGAATTAGTATTTTTGTATTTTTTGGGTAAAAACCCAGTAGTGTGATTGCTGAATTGTAGGGTAGTTCTATTTTTAACTTAAAAATACATGATTTTAAATATGACATCTAATTTTAAAGTTCTCTAAATCATTCCACAAATAATAATGGGGCATCCATTATGTACCAGACACATCAGTATGTGCTAGAGTACAGCAGTGAAAAGACAAAGGTCCTGCCCCTGTGAAGCTTACATTCCTCAGGGGAAATGGACCATAAGCAAATAAACAATAACTGAGATCATTTCAGTGTGTACTGAGTGCTATAAAGAAAGTAAACAGGATGGCATGATAGAGAAGGACTTTGGTGGGGATAGAGGGTATAAGCAGAGTAGTTAAGGAAGTCCTCTCTAAAGAGACAATGTTAGAGCCGAGGTTTAGATGATTTATCAACTAGAATTGCATTCAGTTGCATGTAACAGAAACCTAATCATAGTAGCTTAACCAAATAGGGATTACTTTTTCACATAACTGCCAGGTTTAGAGGAGGCAATCCAAGTCTGATGCAGTGGATCTGTGATGTTATAGGTGTACTAGTCTCCATCCATCCTCAGTGGGCCTGGGGCGGGACCCAGTGATTTGCATTTATAACGAGCTCCCAGGTGATGCCTGGACTGCTGATCTGTGGACCACACCTTGAGAACCTTTGCTTTAGCCTCACATAACTGTTTCCATGGCAAGAAAACGCAGAAAGAGAAGGGGGAGGTAAAGGACGCAGCTGGTGTAGCTCTCTTAAAAAGCTTCCCAGGAGGGCGCCTGGGTGGCTCAGATGGTTGGGCGTCTGCCTTCGGCTCAGGTCATGATCCCGGGGTCCCGGGATCGAGTCCCGCATCGGGCTCCCTGCTCCTTGGGAGCCTGCTTCTCCCTCTGCCTCTCTCCCTCTGTCTCTCATGAATAAATAAATAAAATCTTTAAAAAAAAAAAAAAAAAAAAAAAAGCTTCCCAGGAGGCCATGCCTAGTAACTTCCACTTATCTGCCATCGACCAGAATGGTATCACTCCTAGCTACGGGCAAGCTGGGAGGTCACGTATTGTAAATGAGGTTTTGCTGTCCCAATAAAATCAGTGTTCTATTGGTAAGGAAGAAGGGGAGGGTGGCTTACGGGGCAGGCACCTGTGGCTTCCACAGATGAGGGGAAGCCAGTAATGCAAACCTACAGCAAAAGCCTAGCAGGCAGAGAAAACTGCAATTGCAAAGGGCTTGAGTCCAGAGAGAGACACAAGGAGGGGACAGCAGAGGCACGTAAAGTTGGAGAGGTAGACAAAGATCAGATCACATCAGTCGTGGTAAGGAATTCAGATTTTATTTCAAGTACAATAACAAATCATCGAAAGGTGTTAAGTAACTGAGTAAAATATTTTTCATATTTAAGACTACTTTAAAAATTACTCCTACAGATACTCATTATTTTGTGTAAGTGCATAAATGTGATATTTTTTAAGTGCAGCTAATTTTTTCTTTTTCTTTCTTTCTTTTTTTGTTTGGGTTCCTATCCCACTGTTCTCTCCCCTCCTCCATCTGTGTTATTCACCTCACTCACCTGCTTACCAACCAAGTATGCATCCTTCCACTTACCATCATTCTCAAATATACATATGTACATATGTGTGTGTGTATATGTTCCTGTTTGCTTTATAAAAATGGGACCATATATTTATGCTTTTCTGTATGTTGCTTTTCTCCTTCGAAAATAGTAGAAATACCTCCAAGTGAACTAATCCTTATTTCTTAAAGGATCCATAGTATTCTAAAGCGTGGGCAGAACCACTACGTACACTTAAGCAGTCCATGCACCACACGACTCATAATTTATGTGCAAGGACCCCTGGAGTTGTGTAGTATGTGGTGGCCTTTGTTGTGAATATGTTAGGGTTTATTCAACCATTCTCTTATTGATAAGAATATCTTTTGATCCAGTTGGTCAAAGTGTTGTTTAGTTTTTCTATACCCTTGCTGTTTTCTGTCTACTAGTTCTGTCAGTTACTGAGAGAAGTGTATTTAAGTTGACAACTGTAATTATGGGTTTGTCTGTTGTTTCTTTGAGTCCTGTCAGGTTTTGCTTCATGTATTTTGAAGCTCTGTTGTTAACTGCACATACATTGAGGATTTATGTCTTGGTTATTTAACCCTTTTATCATTATGCAATGTCCCTCTTTATCCTTATTAATTTTCTTTGCTCTGAAGTCTATTTTGTCTGATGTTTGTATACTACTCAGCTTTCTTTGGATTTGTGTTTACTTGGTATATATATTTTTTTCATCTTTTTATTTTTAATGTACCTATATAATTTTATTTGAAGTGAGTTTTTTATAAATAGCACATAGTTGGGTTATTTTTTTAAAAACCTTCTGACAATCTCTTTTTTAATTGGCATATTTAGTCATTGGCATGACTTAAGGTCATTATTTATGTTTGGACTTAGGTCTACCATTTTATTGTTTGTATTCCATTTTTCCTCTCTGTTTTTGTTCCATTGTTTTTTCTTTGCTGCTTTATTAGGTTATTTGAGCATTTCTTAGTATTTCATTTTAATGTATATATTTTTTGCTATTATCTTTTTGTGTATTTTTAAAGGGTTCTCTGGGGATTGTACTATACATACTTAACTTTTCACAGTCTACTTAAAATCTACCACTTTAAGTAGATTGTAGAACTATCACCACCATATAGATTTCTTTACCTTTCCTCCTTTATATATATATGTAGAAAGATATAATTAAGATGAGGTCATCCTGGATTAGGGTGGGCCCTAAATCCAATGATTACTATCCTTTCAAGAAGAGGAGAGGACACAGACACCAGAGGAGGAGGTCCCGTGAAGAGGAAGGCAGAGATTAGAATGATGTAGTTACAAGCAGGGAGCACCAAGGATTTGCCAGGAGCCACCACAAGCTAGGAAGAGGCAAGGAAGGATCCTTCCTTAGAGCTTTCAGAGGAGCCTGCTGACAACTTTATTTCAGACTTCTAGCTTCCAGAACAGTGAGAGAATGAATCTCTGTTGTTTTGAGCCACTCAATTTCTGGTAGTTTGTTATGGCAGTCTTGGGAAACCTAATACAGTAGTAGACCAATTTAAGATATATTTTGGAGGTAGAACCAACAGAGCTGTAGTTATGAAACATACTTCTGAAATATCAAAAAAAGTCAAGAACGAAATGTAAGACTTTTACTGGAAATAATTCAACTTCAAGTTAAATATAGCAGATTGAACACAGAATTTATTCTACTCCCTCTCAAGTGGACCACAAGAGTGAATAAAAGTTTAGAAACTAGAAAGTAGATAGACCCATGATAACCAAGTTACCAGAGCAGAGAAAGTTGAAAATAAAGTGGCTATAGATTCAGGGATGTTGGGACTTCCCAAAGTCAACAAGAACCTCTGAAAACTCAGGACCTGTGACATCTTTCTTTTAAAGATTTTATTTATTTGAGAGAGCACAAGCGGAGGGAGGGGTAGAGGGAGAAGCAGACTCCCCACTGAGGAGGAGCCTGACACGAGGCTCGATCCATGGACCCTGAGTTCATGACCATCCATGGACCCTGAGATTATGACTGGAACAAAATTAGACACTTAACAGACTGAGACACCCAGATACCCCAGGACCTGTGATAGTTTAAAGATGGAGGCAGGGGTAGAGATACTAGGTGAATTAAAAATAGGATGATTGGTTAAAAGTCTTTAAAAGGAATGACTAAACTGTAAGATCTCCCTCCTCATCCTTTGTAGCCAGGCAACTCTACTTACCAACACTAGAAGTCTGAAAGCTTATATTCTAAAGAGGTTGAACTGTAGGAAGGAGAAAGGGGTTTTACTGAGAACAGAGAAATCATGTGAAAGTCTGTTTATAGTGAGGACAGTCTTCTAGGCTGCTTTTCAATGTAGCCTCCAAAACATTATCAGCCAGTCTTACACCATCTCCCTATTCCCTTGGCAGAAAATGAGAGGGCTAGAAGGCATTAATTAGAGCATAAATGCAAAATTATGAGGGGAAGTGGTTTCCATGTTAGAATTTCGTACCTAGGCAAACAACCAAGGATGAGGGGGAGATTAAGGATATTTTCAGATATACTGGGTCTCAAAGATTTGCCTCCCAGGTACCCTTTCTCAGAAAGCTACTGGGCTCTGTAAACTCAGGAAAAGAATGACATGGGATCCTGGGAACAGGAATCTATCCCAGGATAGGCAGCTAGATAGAGCTCTAGAGAGAAGCCATCAATATTAGAGCTGGAG
This sequence comes from Mirounga angustirostris, assembly GCF_029215605.1. NCBI lineage: Eukaryota > Metazoa > Chordata > Mammalia > Carnivora > Phocidae > Mirounga > Mirounga angustirostris. Next base: position 123,414,987 of record NW_026991714.1, read on the forward strand.
TATCAGGGTAGATGGATCCAGGAGGATAAATCAAGAGCAGAAAGATAAAACCAATAAATTATCTGAAGGTTTGACTATTTTGAAAGCTGAATGGAGACATTTTACAGAGCTATTGGAGAATGTAGAAAACTTAAGATACAGGCTTGACGAAAGCTAAGGAAAAAAAGTCCAGGAAAACGAAAAGGAAAGTATAATTATAGGACACCATGTGGCTTAACAGTGAACATGTTTGTGTAGTCATAACAATGAAAGCAAATGAAAGTAGATGTAACAAAAAATATCTTAAAATTATATATTGGGGAGATGGAGGAAGGGGGAAATGTGTGTGTGAAAGGTAACGTATGGCATCTAAATCTTTATTTTCCAGGACAATATGTAAATATATCTAAAAATGACAAATTGAAATCATAATATAAACATGACAGTTTGAAAGATGATAGCAAACACCATGAGAAATAGCTAAAAGAGATCAAAGTGGTTACCTTTTGGAATGGGAATTGGGAGTGAGGAGGGAGTGGAACAAGGAATGGTTGCTTTCCATTATATGCCTTTTAGAAATATTTGACTTTTAATGGGTGTACAGACATGAATTGCCAGGAAACATTTTAAATTTAAAACCTTTAAAACTGGATAATGATCAGAGCTTTATGGCTAGTGTCAGGTCTCTTTCCCCACAGAAGACTTTGTCATGTGTGTGGCAAGAGCAAAGAACCTAAAATGTTAAAGTCAGAAGCAATCTCAGCCATCATCTAGTTCACTTTATAGATAGGAACCTGAGTCTCAGAGGAGATAAAATACCCGTACTCTAACTGGAAGCAATAAATCAAGAACTGAGAACCAGAGCTCAGGGCTTCTGGCTTCTAGTCCTTTGCATCCAGTGGAATACAATGTAGCCATTGAAAGGAATCCTGGATGTTCTATTATTGAATGTTCACCAGAATATAGTGTATGACAAAACTAGGTACACAACAGAGAGTGTAAAGTGTGATTATTTCTGCACAAAATGAGGCATGCATTATGTATATGCATGGTTTTAAGTACCTGGATATCCCTAGAATGGTACAAAAGAAAATGGTATTAATGTTGCTTGTAGGAAGAACTGAGATTAGAGGAGAGAGGGAGATTTGCTAGTCACAGTATACAGTTTTCAGTTTGAATGTATTACCTTTGCATACATTCATTAAAAAAAATTTTTTTTTTTTTAAAAACAATTTAACATCAGTTGCTTTTCACTGCCTAAAGTTCATGAGTTTTAAAAGCTTTCCGGAGAATCTGGTCCTGCCCTCATCTTTTGCCTAATCCGTTTTGCGCCTTATGCAGCAGGCACAACAGACCCTTTGCGAGTTCTCTACTCTGCTCATTGTGTAGAAGTTCTGTCTTTTTTTTACTTCCATCCTTTCATACCTTTGCCGGCTGCTGATTCCAAGATTTCCAAGTGCTTCCTATCTCTTCACTCCAGGCAGACACTGACCTCCATGTTCATTCCAAACATGCCTTCTCCTTAGGGCTGTTGAATCTGCTGTTCCCTCTGCCTGGAACACTCAGCCACCAGATATCTGCATGCTTCCTCACTTCCCTCAGGCCTTTGCACACCTCACTTTATGGTAAAACAATGTCTGCTCACTGTCACTTTCTATTCTCTATTTCTGTTTATTTTTCTTCACAGCACCTGTCACCATGTGACTTTTTGTTGTTGCTCACTTACTGTGTTTCTCTCCCCATTAGAATATAAACTCTATGAAACCAGACTTCATTAAGGAATTAAGTAAATACCTAATTGTGTCCAGCTTGCCCGAAAGGAATTAATGAGGAAATCATAATAAACCTGAGTTTTACACTTTAGGGATTTATAATCTAAGACATACTAGGGCAAATTCATATATATATATATGTGTGTATATATATATATATATATATAAAGTGTATATATACATATACACACGTATATATGTGTGTATACATACCCACACACAAATTTATAAAATGAATGAACATTAAGTTCCTTTCATCATAGGTAAATCCAGAAAATCTGAGAATTCTTTGTGAACAAATATCTCCCAGTGAATAACATCTTCAAAGTAAGCCATGAGAGACAACCTACTTATTATACTGATGATTACAGTCTGTGACCTATTTTTCTGAAAGGGTTCTTAACTAGACCCTGCACATTTAAGTTATTGGGATGCCAAATTACTGTCATAAAGTTGCTTAGTGCACATGAATTAGAACCTAAGGAGGTAGGTACTATTTAAACACCATTATAAATGGCATGGAGGTTTTGGCCTGGATGTGTTCCTCTCCTCTCTAGGGAAACCCTGCAACTGAGATAGGCCTGGGCAGCCTCTCCCTGGACAACACTGGGCTAGGCTGGGTTCTGCCGAGCTCTGCTTCTGAGTTTTCCTTGTCTTGCCATTAGTTCTTGTAGCCCTGCTCTCCTGGGCTTAAGCATTGTCTCACATACGTATCTGCAGCTGCTCTTCAAATATATCAAGATGTCATTGTGGTAATAAGACTGATTTATGTAACATACATTCCTCACTTTATAGTAGCTATAAGCATGCCTCTTTTAGGACAAAGAATTCTAAGTAAAAGGGGGAAGTTTCCATGATTCATTTTTAAATATTAAATGAGGTTGATCCACATTCTCAGAAAAGCAAGCATCACTGTCCTGGGTTGACCATGCACTTCTGTTGTGATATTCCACCAAAAAGGTTAAAATACAATTGATTAGATTTCTGCGAATCATATTCCAGGTTCCATATCACCTTACTTGATGTTGGAGTGTTTCCACAGTTTTGTAGTTTGCTGATTTAAGACCACAGATGGCAAATTACATCCACTTTGGATTTGACAAACTAGGTTACTAAAGGTAATCTCTAGTCAAAGCTCTTGGGGATCTCTAAAGCAAAGGAAATAAAGAGGGGGAATGATAAATTACGTTTCTAGAAGCAGGAATAGGTTTTGAGGTGGAACTTAGCAGAATTTCAAAGAGCAAGCCCGTTTAGGAGCTTTGGAAACGGCTAAAGCATTTGTGGAGGGATTAATAATCCCACTGAGCAGCCCCTAGGATGTATACGGGGCTGTTGTGATGTGAGATAAAGCAGATTCAATCCACACTGTAAAGGTTTTAAACGCCAAACTGAGGCTTCAGAACTTTCCTCTGCGGGCATCGGGAGCCATCGAAGGTTCTCAGCAGGTGAGTGGCATGACCAGATTGGCCCGCGGAATGATGATCAACGTTGTAATTTGTCTGGCGCCCTCCTCCGACCTCTGCCCGCCCCTCGGGCCGGCTTCCCGGTAGGCGGTGGCGGAGATGTCGGGCAACGCCGAGCACCGGGTCGCGCCGAGGCGGCGCGGGTTGCTGCTACCGGGTCCCGGCCAGGGCCGCCGAGCCGCCGCCGACCGCTGCACCTGGGCCCGGCCCGGCCGCCGATTGGACGGCTCAGGGTGACCCGGCTGTATCGCGAGACGAGATTGGCAGCAGCGGGGCCGCATGTGCCCCCGCGCTGGCTTTGTACGCGGAGCCGCCTGCCGGTCCTTTAACAATGGGCGGCGCGAGCGCCCCGGCGCTGGGCCCGAGCTGAGGCCGGCGCTTCGCGGCCGACTGTCCGCATCATGAGCGGGGCCGGCGCCCCAGGCACGCCGGCGGGGCTGGGGCTGTGAGGGCCGCGGTTCCGGGTAAGGGAGGCCGCCGTGGGGACCGGCAGGCCTGTGCTGGGCGCGGGACACCGGACCCGCCCGGCCCGGCCTTTTGTTCGCCTTTCTGGGGCCGCGCGATCCCCTGCGCTGCTCCGGACGAGGAGGCGGCGGCCTGGGTGTGCGCCGGCCCCGGCGGGACCGCGGGGAGGCCCCCCGGGAGGAACGAGCTCCCGGGCTCCTGCAGCCGGGACCCGGAGCCAGGCGGGCTTGCGTCCGTCGGTTTGTCCGCGGGAGGTTTTCTCCTCAGGGGGTCTGCGACTGGTGTCAGTCTCTCGGCTCCCCGCGGCCGACGGGAGAATTCGAACCCGGGACGCGGGGAGCCCTCAGCCGGGCCTCCGCCTCCAGCTTCCCGTGCGCGCCGCCGGGGCCGCGCCTTGGGAACTCGGGCCCAAGTTGGACCCCTTTGCCCGGCACCCAGGCCGGCAGTTCTCAGCGTGAGCCCGCTCCTCCTGACTGGGGCCTTATGCGCGGCGTCGGGGAATTGGTTTGCATCGGTGCTAGCTTTAGGTCGAGGCGGGTGAAGAGGAACAGCCACCCAGGGCGGCCTGAGGGCACACCCCTCGAGGAGGGGGCGCGGAGGGTCGTGTGGAGGGTGCTGGCCGTGACCGCGTCTGGGGTGTGTCTTACAGACTGAAGTTGCCGCGTCTGGGCAGGCGCGCCGCCCGGTCCCATGGAGCTGGAGGGACAGTGGTGGCGGGGACAGCTGGCCGCAGACATTCATCAAGCGCTTCGATACAAGGTAACTCCGATCCCGGACTTTTCCTTGCAGTGTTTTGTGCCAGTTTGTATAAATCTCAGCTCCCTGGGAAGTGCGGTCGCTAGTTTCCAGACCAGAAAGGGCGCGTTTGCTTATTTGCTCGAGGTTAATTAACTTCTTAGTTTCTTCCTTTGGGTGTATCAGAAGAACCTGCAACTTAAATGAGGAAGGGGGTGGGGCGCGGTATTTGGGAGAGGGAAGGTGGAACATGACTTTGATACTGTGCTTAAACAGATGTGTGTGCTGCCTTTCTCTTGGGCAGAGTAGCCCTCCTTGTTCTGTAGTTGCTCTTGCATTGGCTGTTATGTCACATCTGTACATTAACTCCCCAGCCTGTCCACTAACTTGCTGTAAGTCAGACTTTGGACAAGTTACTTAATTTTCCTGTTTCCCAATTTCCTCATCTGTAGAATGAATAATAATAATGGAACGTGCCTTGTGGGGGCGGGGATTGTGAGATTAATGAGCTGATACTGTACATGAGCTTTAGAACAGGGCTTGGTATATAGAAGCACTAAGCCCATAACTTATTTTCCCTGAGACCCTCAGATTTGCGGGCTGTTCAGAATGCCTTAAGGTAGGAATTAACTGCTGCTTCCAACAAATGTAAGGCAGAAAGTACACTTAATATATTTAATAGATGTTGGTAGGGAGAATTCACTTTTCTGGCATAATGCAAAGTCTGCGTATTGTTGCTCTTAAGTAACAGTTTTACTCTGTCATATCCCAGCTTAAGGATTTATCTCTGCCCCTTTGATAACCAGAAGAGAGACCAGATCAAAACTATCCCTAACTTGACTCATTTTCACCAAGGGTGGAGATAGCCATTTGTTATGTATAGAAAATGAGAGAGAAGCAAAGCACTGACTCTTTAATAAAAGGGATGCTGACTGTTGGAGTTGGGAGATCCTGGGATGATAATGAACTTGTATCTTGATTTTTTTTTTTTTTTTTAAGCCGGGTTAACTAGATTAGAAAACCTAATTCTAACTTCAGTTGTTCCAACTGTACCCTTTTCTGAGGTTTAAGATTTCTAAATGCTACGTATTAATTCTGACATTCAGCCTCTTAGATGGACTAAAGACACCTCAGCCCCCTAAGAGGTTTTTCCTATCACAAAAAAGTCTCAACTGTGGAATGGTTCTCTGGAATGTTAGGAAGAGAGTTTCAGGTTTTCCACTTTGAAAATTGTCCATATACTTTTTTTTTTTTTTTAAGATGTGGTCTTTTAGTTTTATTTTTTATTTTTATTTTTTTAAAGATTTTATTTATTTGAGAGCGAGAAAGTGAGTGAGAGAGAGAGAAGGAGCAGTGGGAGGGGCAGAGGGAGAGGGAGAAGCAGACTCCACTAAGCAGGGAGCCCAGTGTGGGGCTCCATCCCAGGACCCCTGGATCATGACCTGAGCTGAAGGCAGACTGAGCCACCCAGGGGCCCCTCAAAAGATTTTTCTTAATGGACTTCCATGGTTTTCAGTTATTTTATGTGTAATTTTAATCCTGAATGATTTCCTGAATTAATTTTGTCAGTTGAGGTTGGAAGTGGATTTTTTTTTTTCCACAGACTTGTTGAATACTTTTTGTGTATTAGGCTCTGGGGAGGATTGAAGGAATAAGACACAACCCTGTACTAAAGTTGCTTACGAACTATCAAGAGGATGAGCTAGCACAGGGTCTGAGGGAATGGCACTGAAAATTACCTTGGGCCACCTGTGGCATGCTACCCTGGGTTGTCTTTATTTTATCTTTAAGCCGTGTGTAAGCCACATTTGACACAAAGGCCACACTTTTTTGAATAATTTATGTTAATCAGTAAACTTGAGCATCGTAGAACTGGAAAGAACCCCGGTTGTAGTACACTGAAGTCAAGGAAAGTTAAAATGAACTTTTCTCATTAAAAAAAAAATAATAATACATGTTAATTCCAAGCTGTTATTTAGGTGGTTTAGTTGGATAGTCATATGCTTATTTACTCAACATGTATGAGTACCTGCAGTGTACAAGGTGCTATGCCAGGTGTTAAAATAATAATAGTGAATGAGAAAGGTATAATCCGCTTTACGTGGTCTAATCTCCTATAAATCAGAGCATCTCAATTTAGGTCTTCCTTTGGGCAGGTGCCATTCAGACACTATGGAAGGTATTCTGTGTTTAGATCCAAGGTGTATAGAGAAATAATTGCTTCGACCAGCATTGTATCTACTAGAGAAGGGTAAAAATGACAACAAATGGAAATTCTCTTCAACCCCAAAAGCCAGATGTATTGTTTTTGTAAAATATAATTACACTCCCCCCCCAAAAACCCTACAAAGCAACTGTCTTCTTACACCTATGTCTTCTCATTGTTTGCTGTATATACTAGTGCCTTAGGATGCTTGGGAAGTATTTTCAGGAGTCTTTATGACAGATGCGAACAATGCTAGCTTGTGAGAAACATTCAGAAAATATCCCACAGAGTTGTATTTACATTTGTGAGTATTCCTTCTGTGCCTTTATTTCCATCCTGGCTGGACAGTAATCTGTTCTGGGAAAGGGATGGCATTTGGGGTGGGGAGCTGACTGGTACTTGAGACTGGAGATGGAGATGACAAGTCCAGGTCTCAGTGCTTTGGTCCTATGGGATTCCGAGAAGCAGGGAGGAAGAAGAGTGTAAAATTCTGGAGGATCAGGAATAGATAGTAGAAAAACCTTGTAAGCTGAGAGAAGCACAGGTTATTTCCTCAGCTTGCCCAACAGCAGGCAGTACCTGGACAAGGAGAACGAAATCTGACAGCGATCTGGTAGGCACTTGTACTTTACCATTTAAAATGACAGAAGGAGAATGTATTCGTTAAAAATCTCCTGTTGGTCTTTGGTGTTCTTGCCTTTGTTTTGTCCACATTTCATAAAGTTAATATAGTGAAAAATAAAGTCCACCAACTACAGTGTTTTCCAGCTGTTTCCCAGTGAGCTTTAACACCTTGTTCAGGCCTCTTTTATTTATTTTTTTTAAAGATTTTATTTATTTATTTCAGAGAGAGAGAGAGACAGTGAGAGAGGGAACACAGGCAGGGAGAGTGGGAGAGGGAGAAGCAGGCTTCCTGCTAAGCAGGGAGCCCGATTTGGGGCTCGATCCCAGGACCCTGGGATCATGACCTGAGCTGAAGGCAGACGCTTAACCGGCTGAGCCACCCAGGCGACCCTCAGACCTCTTTTATTTTTATTTATTTATTTTTTTAAAGATTTTATTTATTTATTTGACAGAGAGAGACACAGCGAGAGAGGGAACACGAGCAGGGGGAGTGGGAGAGGGAGAAGCAGGCTTCCTGCGGAGCAGGGAGCCCGATGAGGGGCTTGATCCCAGGACCCTGGGATCATGACCTGAGCCGAAGGCAGACGCTTAACCGGCTGAGCCACCCAGGCGCCCCTTTCAGACCTTTTTTAAAGAAAGCCTAACCTGACTTTGCTTTTTCCCAGCACTCCATCCCCTGAGCTGGGTTAGATCTTCCGTCTCAGTGTTCCTGTAATACCCTGTGGTTACTATATTATATCCTAATCATCTCTTTGTTTTGGTTTACTTCCGCAAGAGAGGCTTGAGGCTGTTATCCAGCTTTTATCCCTGGGGTTAACACAGTATCTGCTACATAAGAGATGCTCAATAAATGTCATGTGATGACAGCAAAGAAAGGTGAAGTTTAAAATTGTAACTCATTTACACCATTCTAAAGATCTGCAGAAATGGTAAAAGAGGAGATCCTGGGGGCTGCATGAGAAATCGGCATGTTCCTTTTATTGGGGGAGGTTAATATTTTTTTTCTCTTCAAAGAACCAAGCAAGCCTAAGCCAGTAGTTCTTTTCCTAAATAGCATTTGTTTATGCTTTTCTCACATGCACAAAAATTTGAAATGGCCTATTAGTCTATCTACCAAGTAACTCTTATTAATATTTTTTAGAAAAATTTTTTTTTGAAGATTTTATTTATTTGAGAGAGAGAGAATGAGAGACAGCACAAGAGGGAAGAGGGCAGAGGGAGAAGCAGACCCCCTGCTGAGCAGGGAGCCCGATGTGGGACTCGATCCCTGGACTCCAGGATCATGACCTGAGCCGAAGGCAGTCGCTTAACCAACTGAGCCACCCAGGCGCCCCTATTTTTTAGAATTTTTAAGTGATACATGCATATGGTTAAAAAGCTTTTCCCAACCCTCACTGTTCCCTGATCCCCTAAGGTTACCACCGTTGTTGTTTTTTTCCTGAAAAGATACCCAATAAATTAGTATATATGCAAATATTTTTTGTTGTTGATACAAGAGGTCAGAATATATATTCGCTGTTCTGTACCATCCTTTCACCTCACCATCATTCAACTCATTCTATTTATGTTTTTTTTCTGTATCAACACATTTGGATCAACTGCCCTTTATTTTAATGTCCACATTGAATTGATGTCCTATGGTTTATCAGTTCCCTGTTGACGAATGCCAAGCTTTTTTTTATTGTACTTTTTTTTTTTGAGATAATTGTAGATTTACATACAGTTGTAAGAAATGATAGAGAGAGATCCTCTATACCCTTTACCCCGTTTCCCTCAGTGGTACATCTACAGAACTTTAGTATAATTTTCACAACCAGGATATTAATATTGATATAGACAAAGATACAGAATATTTTTTTATCACCACAAGAATCTCTTATGATTTGTAGCCACACCCTCTTCTCTCCCACCCTTATTCTCCCCCTTAACCCCTGGCAGCCACTAATTTGTCCTTCATGTCTGTAATTTTGTCCTTTTAAGAATGTTATGTATGTGGAATTACGAGTATGTGACCTGGGATTGGCTCTATACACTCAGCAATAAATCTCTGTAGATTCATCCAGATTTTTGGATATCAGGCTTTTCCCACTATTTTGCTATAAAAACGATGTTGCAAAGGACCTTCTTATATGTAGGGTAAATTGCTAGGTTGAAAGGTATTTGCAGTCTGCATTTTAAAAAATTTATATTACCTAATTTCCCTCCAAAAGGTTATGTCAGTTGTCAACCTGACCTATTAAATACATGGTAGTTCCTATTTCCACTCTTGATAGCATAAGCAAAAGTTAATAAAATATAATCTGGGAAGTGAAAAAGTATGTAATTCTTTAGTTTTGAATGAGAATAGCCATCTTTTTATATGTTTTTGGCCATATTTAATTTTCCTGTAAACTGTTTATAAATGTTGCCTTTTTCGTTTTTAAGATTTTATTTATTTACTTGACAGAGAGAGACACAGCAAGAGAGGGAACACAAGCAGAGGGAGTGGGAGAGGGAGAAGCAGGCTTCCTGCTGAGCAGGGAGCCCGATGCGGGGCTTGATCCCAGGATCCTGGGATCATGACCTGAGCCAAAGGCAGACGCTTAACGACTGAGCCACCCAGGCACCCCTAAATGTTGCCTTTTTCTTATCGATGTGTATGTGTAGGATTTCTCTAAATAATAGAGAAATTCACTCTGTCCTATGTGTCAGAAACATTTATTAAATTCATCTATTCTCCTGATTTGAAATGCCATTGTTATCAAATCGATTTCTTTATCCAAGAAAAATGGGAGTCGTGAGATGGAGTATGTATGCAAGTCTTCCATACTCCTTTAGAATTTTAATGTTACCTTCGTAGAGTGCTGAAATATAAATATTTTTTCTAGATGTTTTAATTTTTATAGTTACTTTGTATGGAATCTTCTGTTTTCTAACCAGTTAATATGTAAGTAGGCTATTGTTTTTGTTTTTGTTTTTAAGATTTTATTTGACAGAGCACAAGCAGGGAGAGCGGCAGGCAGAGGGAGAGGGAGAAGCGATGCTGGGCTCCATCCCAGGACCCTGGGATCATGACCTGAGCCAAAGGCACCCCCAGGCTATTGATTTTTTTAATATTAATTTTGTGAACAGCCGTCTTACTGAATACTGTTTATTTTTTCTGTTGGTTTTCTTGGATATAAATTCTATCATCTAAAAAATATTTTTTTTCCTATTACTGACTTTTGATTCTCCTTTTCCAGTCATTAAACCTTTTCTTTCTTTTTTCTATTTGGATTAGTTAGTGTTCACGGAATAATGTTAAGTAATATTGCAATAGCAAGCACTAGAATGCTAATCCTTCTACTGTTTTATCTTCAAGTGAGATGCTGGCTCTTTAATTTGAGGTTTTTTTTTTTTTTTTTTTTTACCTTCCCTCCTTCATCAAAGAAATATACATCTGATATTATTTCTCCCAGGGTCACCTTTGTCCAGATGCTATTTTGGCATCTATCAAGATGATTGTGAATATTCATGTGTGATTTTTAAATTATGATTTATAGTAGTAGATTTCCTGATATTAAACCATCTTTGAATTCCTGGGATGTACTACAATTGATGATATTCTTTGGATATACTATTAAATTACATTGGCTAACATTTTATCTAAAGTTTTATACCTTACTAAGTTAGATACATAACTTCGGTTTTTGGTGTTTGTTTATTGTAAAATGTCCACAACATAGAACTTTAACCATATTTAAGTGTCCAGTTCAGTGACTTTTGGTACATTTACATTCTGCTACTTTCACCACTCTCCATCTTCAGAACTTTTTCATCTTCTTTTTTTTTTTCAAGATTTTATTTATTTATTTGACAGACAGTGAGAGAGGGAACACAAGCAGGGGGAGTGGGAGAGGGTGAAGCAGGCTTCCTGCTGAGCAGGGAGCCCGATGTGGGGCTCGATCCCAGGACCCTGGGATCATGACCTGAGCCGAAGGCAGACGCTTAACGACTGAGCCACCCAGGAGCCCTGTCATCTTCTTAAACTAAAATACATTTTGTTTATCCATTCATATGTTGATGGATTGTTTCCACCTTTTGGCTTTTGTGGATAATGCTGCTGTCAATATATATACAAATATCTTAGTCCCTTCTTCAGTTCTTCTTGGTGTATACCTAAAAGTGAATTGCTGGATCATATAGTGATTCTGTGTTTAATTTTTTTTGAGGAATTGCAATACCATTGTTCAGTGTCTATGCAATTTTATATTCCCACCATTACACAAAGCTTCCAGTTTTTCACATTCTTATCAACACTTGTTAATTTTGTTTTCTGTTTCTATGGTTATTTTGCTTTGTTGAGAGAAAGAGAGGGCTAGAGGGAGAGGAAAGAATCTCAAGCAGGCTCCACACCCAGCATGGAGCACAATGCAGAGCTCCATCTCATGACTCCCATCTCACAACTCCCAGACCTGAACCAAAATCAAGTCGGATGCTTAACCAACTGAGCCACCCAGGTGCCCCTGTGTTTTTTTTGATAATAGCAATCCCAGTGGGTGTGAAATGTTATCTCATAATGGTTTTGATTTGCATTTCCCTAATGATTAGTAATGTTGAGCATCTTTATACGTGTTTATTAGCCATTTATATGTCTTCTTTGGAGAAATGATTTTCATATCTTTTACCCATTTTTAAGCAAGTTGTTTTTTTGTTGTTGGATTGCATGTATAAAAGAATTCTTTATATAATCTGGATATTAACCTCTTGCCCGAATATGATTTGCAAATATTTTCTCCCATTCTGTGGATTGCCTTTTCCCTCTCTTGAAAAGAGTGAACTTTGATACACAAAAGTTTTAAATTTTGATGAAGTCTCATTTATCTTTTTTTGCCTGTGCTTTTGGGGTCATATCTGTAATTTCCTGCTATTGTGATACCTGTTGGGTTTAGTTTTAGTATTATGCTGATCTCATGAAATAATTTAGAACCTGTCTTTCTCTATGCTGTGGAAATACTTTAGTACTACAGAAAATTTCTAACTTGAAAAAAATGGGTTCATACAATTCTGAGATTGAACAGCAATGAGGGGAGAAATTTTAGGTATATGAAAAGGTAATGGCAAAGGAGAGCATCATAAAACTGCTAAAAGGGAAACATGCTTAGAAGATACTAGTGGATGAATACTAGTCTCTGCCTTCCATACCTCTGCAAGTGTAGTAAAGCATGTGACATACCAGGAGCATATTCACTTCCCTGTTACCCTCTGATCCAAAGCTTTGAGCTTTCTGGAAGGGCTGTGTATGTATTGTGTGGTTGGGATTTTGATAAGGATGTTTTTCTGAAAACACCTGGTAAGGAAAATAAGATACAAAAATCTTGCTGGAATATATCCATTCTGTAATGCAAGAAACACAATTTTTCACATCAGAAATGGTTAAAAATGAAGGAGAAAAGTTTGGTTTTAAATTTTAAATCAAGTGCTGTTAATTAATACTGTTCATTATCCTTCCAATCAACTTTTTCATGTTTGTGTTTCTTTCAAGAAAAGTGTTCTAGGCACTTGTTAACACTAATATATTGGGGGGGGTCGTCTTTGCATTGTGCAGGTATACTACTCCTACGGGCTGTTAGACTAAATATTGTTCCTCTTGATACAGGAGCTGAAGTTGCCTTCCTACAAAGGCCAGTCCCCTCAACTAAGTCTCAGAAGGTATTTTGCTGACCTGATTGCCATTGTGAGCAATCGCTTCACCCTCTGCCCTTCTGCCCGACATCTTGCTGTCTATTTGCTGGACTTATTTATGGATCGATATGACATATCTATCCAGCAGCTGCATTTAGTTGCACTTTCCTGTCTGCTTTTAGCAAGTAAGTATGAACCTCATGTATATGACTGGAAATTTCCATTGTTTATAATAAAGAAAATGTATGTAGAGCTCAGTGAAATATCACCAGATTCCATTCATTCCAATTTACTAATATCAGAAAGTTTATGTTGAAAGTGCTTCTTGGCATAATAATTTTTAACTAGACATTAAGAAGTGGCTCTGCAGTCTTTTGAAAACATGTTCTTAAGCCCTACATCCTGAAGATTCTGCTACAAAAGTCTAGGCCACTCCAGATCTACTGACTCAGAATCTGTATCATGGGGCTCGAGTTCCAGAGGTGATTCTGATGTACTTTTCCAATTGAGAACCATTGCCTTAAAGTTCTCAACTGCGAAAAACTGTGCCCCACAAGAAATAGTTGGCTTTGAGTGAAGCCGGTTTTGGTTTTTGTCACAACCTGGGAGGATGCTGCTAGGATCTAGTGAGGAGAGGTCTGGGATGCTACTAAATTCCTACAATATACAGGACAGCCCCCAATAAGGAATTACTGGCCCAAAATATCAGTGGAACTAGATTGAGAAACTCTGTCTAAAAGATACTGTACTCTTGTATTGTTAGAATACCTTCTACTGACTACATAATGAGTTGGCTTAATGAACTAAAGATTCACAGGCCTCTGCTACAAATGGGGAGGACTTTGCTTCTGCAGTAGGCACAGTTCCGTGGTCAGCTGCAAGGTAGACTCTGATAAACCGTATTTGTTACCTGATGCAGAATGTACTGGTGGGTCTTTTGGTGCCTCTTTCTTTTAGCTTCTTCCTGTAAATTATTTCATTGTTAGTACCTTGACCAAAGAGAAAGAGGATGAGTAAAGGAATTGAAATTGGGTTTTTCTTCTTTTAGTAATGTGAGAAAGATTGTATATAATATTGAAATTGAATTCATTACTCTTTATATTATTTATGACATTACAATAGGAATGTAAACACCACTTTAAAGTAGGATGTAGAAATACCTACTGCCTTCATCTCTAACCCCCACTTGAGGTTTGGGATCTTGTATGGCTGCTGTCTAAGGAACATTCCCCCATACCCTGCCACCAGAGTTCTTTCTAGAACAACTTTGTTCTTAGACTGCAAGTAAACCTAAAACCAAATGCAGACCTGTGTAATCATTTCTAGGACAGATTTCTTTTTCTACCCTTATTATTCCTTTGATCTGATTTTGTCTCCTTGGAGGTCTTTTTTAAATTATTTCAAATCCTTTGTGGACCCGGCTGAATATAAATAAACACAGCCCCAGTAATGACTTCCCACTCCCTATGGGTTAAGGTAGAAACTCCTTAATGTAACATTTAGAACCTTTCGTCTAGACCCCGCCACCTTTCCAGTCTTATCGTCCCACCCTATTCCCATGCACCTTGAGCCAAAGTCTTACCAGAATACCATCTATTTCCTGAAAATCCGTATTTCTCCTTTAATCTGTTGTCCTCTAAGATTCAGACACATCACCTGTTCTTCTCCCTCTACCCAGAAAGCTGGAGAGGTAATACTTGCATTTATAATTAACCTTTAACCTTTAATCAGAGTGTCATTCTCATAAGCAATCTCATGTACAATTCTGTATATGTTTCATCACTGTCTGTGAAGCCCTTTGTGGTTTCATAGTTTGCATAGGACTAGAAAAACCCATCCTTGACGTATCGGATGTGTGAGAATCCACACATGGAATGGTTTCTTGTTATCCTACAAAATGTTAGTTTATAATAGGATCAGTTTATAGAAGAGAGATACTGGAAATCACATACACAAGTTAGGTTATTTTAAAAACTTTGGATCGTTAATGAAAAATGATTTTTGCCTGTTTTGGCTGTCACTGTGCTTTTACCACTACCAAGTCCCGTTTGCTCTATGCCTGAGATTCTTAAAAGTGTGGTGCAGACCAAGTGGGAGATTCTTGCTGCTGGACTGTGAAATTATGAATGATGTAGAGTTCATGGACTGACTTATATTTGTGACTTAAGTTTACTTACTGGTAACTTATCAAAGAATTAGGGGATACTAAACTAGATACTCATAAACCACATGTTATTGCGAAAGTTCACTGGGGACTCTAGTCAAATAATCTATTAAGATTTCTGGCCACCATGCAGTGCTTGGCATTGGTGCCAAGTTTCTGCAATTTGTACAGTTTGGGGGAAGGATACTTTATTTGCACACCATCTTAGGTTGATTGGAATGGAGTTTTCAGCTGTTCTTTTTTTAATTATTGTTTAAGATTATGATCAGTTTATTTTATTGAAGATGATTTTGCACATTTTCCAGGAACTAGGCTTTAGGATTTGTATTTGCTGTGGTTCAAATATGAATTGTTAATCAGCTGTTACTGAAAGAGTCAGATACCTCCTCCTTTTGTTCTACTGACACCCCTTACCCTCTCTTTCCCTGAGAGAGAATTGTTTTTCCATTGTTCCTTTCCCACTGGAGAATGGAAGAGTATGAGGTAGGTGTCTCCCAGGGTCTCAGCCCCTCCAGGTAGGTAGTGGGCAAGAGTTCAAGCTGTCAGGGTTGTAAGTTCAAGCCCCATGTTGTGTGTAGAGATTACTTAAAAATAAAATCTTTCTTTAAAAAAAAAAGTTCAAGCTGTCAGCTCTGTGCTTGGGTCAGGAATCAAAGAGGCTGGCTCTTAGTAGTTGGCTACAATCTCTCCTGCCTCTGCTCTGTAACTTTACTGCAACAAAAGCACTTAAGGTGCTTATAAACTAGTAGCCTGTTTTTAGTATCTAATGTCTGTTTTTTTTTAAAGATTTTATTTATTTTTATTTGAGAGAGAGAATGAGATAGAGCATGAGAGTGGGGAGGGTCGGGGGAGAAGCAGACTCCCTGCTGAGCAGGGAGCCCGATGTGGGACTCGATCCCAGGACTCCAGGATCATGACCTGAGCCGAAGGCAGTCGCCCAACCAACTGAGCCACCCAGGCGCCCTCTAATGTCTGTTTTTAATTTGTGGAATACATTCTAGTGTTTTTTACATTCTTACACTCTTCTTACCTTTGGCAGCTCTCCAGTTAGGTTTCATAAACTTTAAGTAATGCTTATCTCCTCCCAGAATGATTGAACTTTGTATGTCCTTCTCCAGCTGCTACCTGCTTTAGGATGGGCAGCCTGTTGTGTAAAAGTGAAGAGCAGCTTACAGCTGACAGGACGGGGTGACGGTTGGATTCCACTTGTTAAGTAGGATGGGAGGCTGTCCTTAGTTTGGCCAAAGATCGAGCACAGGGTATAAGTTCCAGGTATGCATACCCAGCTGCCTGTGTTTGCACTATTGGAAGTAGGAAGAAAGGACCTACAGACTGTCCTTGATTGGAGAGGAGGGGTATGCAGTGTTTTAGAGTAGGGATTACAGTGATGAATTTCCTAGGTTTGTATGTCTTGTCAGCAATATGAATTTCAACAGCCCTTAAGTCTGAAGTTACTTGTCCATAAAATGAAAATAAAGACATTTAACTGACAAAGTTGTTGTGAGGATCAAGTGGGTAAGATGTTTAAAAGCACATAGGAAATTGAAACAAAAGTCAGCATTGTAATGATTAATTCTGCCATAATCTGTTCTGTAATCTTTAATCTGGCTCCCTAGCCCTAAAGATTCTGGCTCTTTCCAGAAAAGTCTCCAATTATCCTGGGAAATTCTGAAATTCCAACTCTTTGTCATGTATACCCTGGCCTCCCTTGGCTTCTTTGATCAGCACTGAACTTGTGGAGAACATGAAAGCAGTCTTGGAGATGAGGCTTTTGATAATTTGTGTAACTAAGAAATGATCGCAGAATCAGGATGAAGCCAAAGTAAGATTATAGGCTGTTAGTAGAAAAATCTGTGATAAGTGCTTGTTTCTCCTTGC
Source organism: Mirounga angustirostris (assembly GCF_029215605.1). Taxonomy (NCBI): domain Eukaryota; kingdom Metazoa; phylum Chordata; class Mammalia; order Carnivora; family Phocidae; genus Mirounga; species Mirounga angustirostris. The sequence goes on from NW_026991714.1 coordinate 123,431,916, forward strand.
TTACCAGTAACGGGTTGACAGAGCTTTTTACTTAATTAACTGAAAGGTCAGAATTTTATCTCATAGTTGATTTGATTTACATCTCAATTTTTAATGAGAATAGAACCTTTTATTCCCCCCCTATGAATTGTCTTTTCCTGTTCCTTACCTGTTTTTCCATTAGATTGGTAGTCTTACAAATTTGTGAAAATCCTTGGTATATATTAAGGATGACTTTTTTCCCTACTCGGTACTAACAGAATCAAATGTGGATTGGCAGAGCTTACAGTATGACATTTGATCCTTGCCCTTCTGCCACATACCTGCCGTTCACTGCTGGCTTTGAAAATGTGCTCGTTTCCATGGCTGATCTGAGCATTTCCTATAAAGGAAAGAAAGTCTGATGTTTTGTTTCTGTGGCGTCTAATTCCTTATTTTCTGGGAAGCAGATGTGAATTTCCTGTGCCCTTATTTCCTGTTTGAGGCCTTTATCAATATAATCACATGGCTTCTGGTATTTCCTTTCAATTGAAGAAACTGATGTTTGGGACCTGTATGTGGTATTACAGATAAGTAGATTTAAAATACCCATGCACATAGCTTTCAGCACAACAAAAACTATGGATACGAATGCAGGTACTCACTGACACTGTCACACATTTTGAAATCCTTTAGTTTCCGTGATTCTGAATATTTATGTCACTATATATAATGAAAAAGTTCCAAAAAACATAAGCCTGAATAAAATCCCAAGTATGGTTATTTATGTAGTTCAAGGTTATTTTTAACTCTACATGTCAAGTTGCAAAGGCTTTCACACTTGGATTAGCCAAGTACTTTATAAATACAGAAACCACGTAGATGCTTAATAATATTGACATCTTGTCTGTTTTGATAGTTGTCGTTCCCATATAACCCAGTGCAATACTTTGATCTAGAAGTACAGATTTGGGAATTCAAACATAAGTCTTCCTTTTTGGCTTCCATTTTTTATTTGATTCAACTTACTTGACCTTAAATGAATTGGCCAACCTCACTATCTTGGTTTTTTTGAGCTTTGAAATTAGTCATATACAGTTTTGTTTTCAATGTTGAAAGTTTCAGGAAGATAATATGGAACATTCTTGATCCTTGAGTTAAACAGTGAATTATGGTGTATTAGTTTCTTCAAAGGAACTTCAAGCATGATATAAATAAACACATGAGTTTTTACGATGGTCCTTTGAAGTGTATTGCTAGTGTCACTGCTGCACATGGCAGGGTACTTACTTGAAGAACCTTAATGATTCATCCAGAGGGACTGAACTAAATTCCTGGGACATTCTCCACTCTGACACTGAGAGCGGTGGTTCCTTTCCTGTGTCTTTATGCAGTGATGATGCTGGATGACCATGTTCTAAAGACCATGTTAGTGCATTTGGCTGTACTAAGTATATCATATCGGAAAAACTTGGGAAATTCTTCTCTATGTGATTTGAATTGGGAAGGGCTGTCTAGATTCTTTAAAAGTCTGAATTGTGTACTTTTTTTTAAATCAACTCCTACCCACAGCAATATTTAGTGTTAAGAATAATTTAGATTTAAAGAAGGTCAGAATTTCTGAGGCGGGAGAGGAATTCTCTTTGGGCTCCAACTCTTCTTCAAGTCATGAGCTTTGACTCTCCTGGCATAGGAGACACAGCCTTCTACTCCAGTTCTCCCACCCTCCAAGCAAAGACCCAAGTAGTCAGCAGTGCTTTTCCCCAGCCCTGAGGCAGGCCCACTGGGTCCAGTCCATTGAACATCTGTCCCGAGGGCCACTGCCATTTGTTGTAGTACCTCCAGTGGGTGATACAAACCCAGCCCTTCTGGAAGAGAAATTTCCCAGGGAAGCCTGCCTGGTTTCTACTGCTTGGCAGTCTTTCTGGCTCTTCTCCAAAGTATGTTTTTAATGGATAAAATAAAATTAGAAGATTTCCAAGGAAACCAAATATGTTGAAAAAGTTATCAAAATAGTAAAACAAAAAATTTTATACAGTAATATGTAACATAGTCTAACAACTGTAATTTTGAGCAAGCATAAAAGCTGTTGTGAGAAATCTGTATGATAGATTGTGTTGCATACAATTAGGAATAATTGCAATATAATATGACTGTTTTAAACTTTAATGTAAAATAGAACATAATACTAGAAGGTAGAAGGTTTTAGTTAATTTCCCTTCTTCTATGGACCACTGTGGAATGAACCCAAAGAAACTTGAAGACAATTCTTTGGTTCTATTGCTGCATCTGGAAAACCATACTGGTACTTGATAGTTTCAATTTTCTCCAGCCATAAGTTCTAGAGATACCTAAAATGAATGATTTTTGTATAGTTAAGATTAAAGTGTAAGATGGTACAAAACCTGTAGGAACATTATTCTGGGGCTAGAATTCTGAGGGAATTCTGTTTCTCAGCTGTACATATGGATGAATATTTCCTGAAAAGAAGTTAATGCCTTAGAATAATGAAGTCCAGCCATCAGATTGTCTACTTCTATTCTGCTTTCAGGAAGAGGTTATAAAAGTAGATAAAAAGTATCCTCCCCTCCCTTTTTTGCTAACAGATTTAGCTAGGTTTCTGTTTTGAATTCTGAAGAGGAGGTTGCTCTGTGGAATGAGAAGGCTTATTAGATATTCACCCAGTTTTTTTCTCCTGCTGTCTCTCTAGAATTGAGATTGTTCTGAAAAATACACCAAGATGAAACACTTGAAGCTTAGCTACTATTGATTTCAGATAACTCAGTATTTTCAGATAATGAAGTTATTCATTTCAGATAACTTCAGACATTAAATTCTTTACACTTTCTTCTATTCTAAAATAAACTAATTTTCTTCCACTGACCACTGCCTGTTCTCCCTCCCCAAAAGAAATTTCCTGGAAATATTCGGCTGGTGAGATCTGAGAGAGTTATTTTTTCATTGGCACATAGGACTATTTTCATTATGTAGTGTCACATAGGTCAGCATGTTTACATGTTCCATTTTTTTTAGAGGAGGGTGAGGGACAGGGGATGGGGGCAGGAGGAAAGAAAACACGCAGAATATGAGAGCCAGAGTTCTGGCACAATTGTATCGGCCCGAGGTAGGAGAAAGAATGTCTTTGCATCTAAATCTTTGCAGTGAGACAGCAAATCCCATAATATGATGGCTTGTGTAACCTTTCTTTCTCTCTCTCCCCCCCCTTTGCTTATAAGGTAAATTTGAAGAAAAAGAAGATAGTGTGCCTAAGCTGGAACAGCTCAACAGCCTGGGTTGTATGACTAATATGAATCTAGTATTAACAAAGCAAAATTTGCTACATATGGAACTGTTACTATTAGAAACCTTTCAGTGGAACCTCTGCCTTCCAACAGCTGCCCATTTCATTGAGTATTATCTCTCCGAAGCAGTACACGAAACAGATCTTCATGATGGCTGGCCGATGATTTGCTTGGAGAAAACGAAACTCTACATGGCCAAGTATGCAGATTATTTCCTGGAAGTATCTTTGCAAGGTGAGTCATTGTGGATGCCAGGAGGTGACATGGGAGCTGGTGACTTGTGTATTCTGTTGCTTAAGTTCATTTTTGATGTCTCCACAGATTATGCCTTTCTAAATTATGCACCTTCTTTAGTAGCTGCTGCATGTGTGGCTTCTTCAAGGATTATACTTCGTCTTTCTCCAACGTGGCCTACAAGACTGCATCGTCTTACTGCTTACTCCTGGGATTTTTTAGTGCAGTGCATTGAACGGCTATTGATGTAAGCCTCCTTAATCTTGTGTTTGTGATTGCTCAGTATTTTTCTTCATGGATAAGGGGCCCTACAAACAACTTCTCGCAAGCCCAGAGCTTTTAGGACACCGGCCCTGACCGTTGCTGGCTGCCGTGAGCAGTGCTTGGCGGGAGGCTGCACCTGGGCTGTTTCCTGGGGAGAGGCTGTCGCTGCCGTCACGATTCTGGGTACACGGCATGCTCTGCGTGAGTGAGCCCGTAACCCAGATCACTCCGGGCAGCTCTTGCCCTGCTCCTTCTTTCCACACCTTTGAATTGTGGCGCCACCAGGGTGTCACCAAAGGGGCAGCGGTGTTCAAGTGCTTATTGTGGATATATTTCCCAAGCAGGAAATAGGCCTCCAGGCTACCAGCAGCGAGTTCCCAAGGTTTGTGCCAAAGGAAGGAGCTTTTTAGAAGGATAAGAGTGAGATCGCACCGTTGTCGGAATTCCGGTTAAAGTGACTGCCGTGTAGGCGGTGGGGCCGTCCGCGGAGTCAGCCGTTGAAGAGTGGAAGTACCGTTATTAACAGTTTTCTCTCTCTCCGTACAGCGCGCATGATAACGATGTGAAAGAGGCAAACAAACAGAGAGGCCAGGCGGGGGCCCAGCCGGCGCAGCTGAGTGTGCTGCAGTCAGCCTCCCAGGCCTCGCGGCCAGTTCACTTTCAGCAGCCCCACTATCTCCATCAGACGCACCACACCCCGCTGCAGTACCGCCATCCTGTAGCCGAGCAGCCAAGCTGCCCGCAGATTGCATCTACCACACACACCTCGTCTTACACACTACAGACGTGTCCTGCTGGCTTCCAAACCAGTGTGCAGGGCCTTGGGCACGTGCAGACTGGTGTCGGGATGTCCCTGGCAATACCAGTAGAAGTTAAGCCCTGTCTGAATGTTTCTTATAACCGGAGTTATCAGATAAATGAACATTACCCTTGCATCACTCCCTGCTTTGAAAGGTGATGTTATGTGAAGGTAATTCCTGACCCAGGCTGTTCTGTGACTTGAAGCTCTGGGGCAAGCTTTTTGTAAAGTTCTCTTCAAAAGGAAAGGGATCCAGATTGCATCAGAATGCTTCGGATACCAGCATTAGGAAGACAGAATATCCCTTTCAGTGCGCCACGAATACCGGGGAGGACTGAACCAACACTGCAAACACTTTAACAGTATGTATATCAAATCCTGTTAAAACACATCCTTATATGACAAAAACTTTCAAGCCCTGGCTGATGGTCCAAATATTTCAAAAATATTCAATACAACAGAAAATTTGGACAGACTCTAAATCGCCATTTTGAGATTTGATCTGTGGTGGGCTCTGGGCCTAATGTTGGCTTATATGTCAGAGACTAATGTTTATCTGTGGACTTGCCAAATGGTCTTTTTATGAAGGAAAGTTACAGTATTAATTTTTGAAGAGGTCCTTTTTTTTTTATTCTGCAGTTTTGAGTTACATTTTTGGTCTATAAATGAATTTTTGACTGAGTTTAAACTCATGAATTGCTATGCTCTACCAATCTGTGCAGTAAAAAAAAAAAATTTTTTTTTAGATGAGTCTCTATAACTTCCTATCTCAATATATAGGTATCTGGATTTATGTACTAAAATTAAGGGTGGAGTAGATCTCTTAAAATCATGGTCATAAATTTTTGTTGTTTTTTTGCCCTAAGTGATCAACCTCAAATCTTTAGGATTAAAACACATTTAACTCAGGGAATTTGTACTACTTGGAAACACTTAACTGTAATGCAACATGCTTTGGGAATGTTATAGTATGAACTACCTTTATAACATAGGTTAATAACAATACTCTTGCTAGGATGTGTTTTCAACTGAGAACCTAATTGTAGCTTAGAATGAATGAAGTGGTTCCTATCATTCATAATCCATATATAGGTTTTGCATTTCTCAGTGCAATCAATGATTTATACTCAGATTTGCTGTTACTCTAGAAGTTTTTTCAAGGGAAGGCATAACGGTAAAATGTCAGTACTAGAATGAAGTCCTGTAGGTTTATTTGGAAGTGGAATGTGGCCAGGGTAGTTCTCAGGTTGTGCTAGAGCAGCACGTTGTCACGTGGAGGGCAAGTTTTACAAGCAGCCTTGCAATCCAAGCCCATCTGTGTATCAGCGAAGGAACCCAGTACTGGACTGCAGCAGCCACTTGGATTACATTAGCCCCAGAACGGCCCTGGGACATTTCACTGTGTCGGTAATGAGTGAAAACAGCAATAAGTCGTCATTACAGCAAGGGCAGTGGGGGGGAGAGAGTTCGGAGGGAATAAAAAGTAAAAAAGAAAGCATTGTAATAACTGAAACTATACATTGTGCTCTTATCTGTGGGAGAAGAGAGATTTGGTGGAGGGAAGCTTTCTGATTTAAAAATTAGTGAGGTGTGTCTTTTTGTTTGTGTTTTTTTAAAGATAGCACTTGAATAGAAGGGAAACTGCATGGCAGGTGTGTGACTGCCACAATATGCATTGAAGACAAACTTATTATAAAGACGTTGTGGGTATGCAGCTGGAGTCTCAGTAATCACGCCGATGGCTTTTGTTAGGAAGGGAAGGGACTCAACGCAGTAGTGGATTGATCAGATGGCTCCAGTGGATAAATGTGGGTGGGTGGCTTCTGCCAGCGTGAATTCCTAGAGAATGTCCTCTCCTTAAAAGAATGGTAACTTTTATAATTAGAGTACATAGGGCATGATGTGGATTTATTAGTCTGGTAGATAAAAAACCACTCAGGTAAGAACACTCACTCATGTTTTCAACCCTGAAAATTGTTTTTCTGAAAGTGTAATCACTTTTCCTCTTTACAGAAGGCTGCTAATTGGATTTTGGTAGTTCTTACCTCAAAGAGAGCTTGAATTATTTGGGGGAAAGTGGGTTCAAAAGAGAATATATCTTTCACATTCACATTCAGAACCCAGCATCTGGAGTCCAATTTTCAGTATTTTAACTACCTCAATAATGCTATGAATGTAAGATATTGGGATAGAGATCCCAACTTGAAACAACAACCGGTGCCTATGGTAATTTAATGTCTTGTCAAATGCTTTTATTGATTGGTTTAAATGTCATTCTTGTTATAGAAGAATATGCCTTTTTAAAAAGCTTATAACACTTTCCCAGTTTGTATTTAAAAAAGCTAAAGAACACTGGATTAATTTTGTGGGGGGTAGAATAAAATAATTAATTGGTTACTATTGCTGCATACCCAGGGTGGGGTGGAATGGGGTGGTTGGAGAATCAGAACTATTTTTAAAACATTAAGTTTCAATATAAATAATAGCTCACAACTGCTAGCCTTGCGGGATGGGGGTGGGGGGAGTTGTGTGGGTTTTGTTTTGTTTAATTTATTGGTTAGTCTTTAAAGTAGGTCTTTTTTTTTTTTTTTTTTGAGATTACTGGACCATCATTAAATGTGTACTGTGAAGAGATTAATGATATGTATAAAGGGCTTTACCAAAGTCCACTAAATAAACACTACTCAAGTACAGACTGCAAACCAAAATGTATCTGTGTTGTGACATTAATTGCAAATAGCGAGTATGGTGCTAAATTCTACACCAATGGAATTAGATGAGTGCTATGCACTTAATTTTAAAATAAAACTAGTTTTCAGTAAAATGGCTTTAGCGTTTTGTTTTAAATATATTTGACATATATTTGTAGCTTCAGTGAACCATGTCATCATATTAGTCAGACTTGGAATCCTAATTATATTTACTAAAAGCCATCCAGATGTAGAGTATAACTGAAGTGGTAGGAAACTCTTGTCCATTGATTATGTATTCATACTGAGCATCAAAGCCCACGAAAGTATGTTGGACACAGCTTCTGGCCTTTTGAGCTTAAAATCAGTATATTAGCAATTGCAGCATCTGATTTCTCAAACAACACATACTTCAGAAAATTTGAAGTCTGATCTCAGAAAAGTAGGGGCACAAGATGGTCAAGGGTGTGAGAGGAAGCAGGGTCAACAGTGAGTGAGAATGGTCTGTTCACCTAAGTATATGTATCATTTGCCACTTAAAACTCAGCAGATAGAAATTGTTTTGAAGAGTAAAATTTTAACATTTTACTAATGTACTAAGAAGCATTTTTAAAATTAGTCCTCTGTATTGTCCCTTGCTCTGGCACAGTGCCAGGGTTTAGCAACAGACCTCGAGTCAGTTAATATACAACGTTCTTTAAGGCTGAATTTAAGAAAACAACAAGCATTCTAGACCAGGGCAGGTAGCTTTACGTGGAGGCAGTTCTGAACCCCATGTAACAAGTTTATATCCATCATTTGTCTTCAAGCACATGGTGAAAAACTTAACCTCCCTAACCTCAAGCAGCTTATATTTAGCTTGATACAACTTTCACATTGGAGCAGTTAACAGTGGTATAGTCTGGAACTCAGTTTAATATTATCTTCATTTAGGAAGCACCCAACATCCATTTTAAAATCCCTTAGATTAAAAAAAAAAAAAAAAAAAGTAAAAAATACAGTAGGTGGAAAGCATGAAGACCAAGCTCCAGCTTTCCAATGGAAAAGTAGGGGTAGGCTGCTACCCTATCCCTACCCAACTGCCATTCTTTTTATTATTATTTTAAAGACATTTTTTCTTTAAAGATTCTATTTATCTATTAGAGAACAAGCTGGGAGAGGGAGAGGGAGAAAGATGCTCCCCACTGAGCAGGAAGCCTGACACAGGGCTCGATCCCAGGACCCCGGGATCGTGACTGAGCCAAAGGCAGGCGCCCAACTGACTAAGCCAAGCCGGTGCCCCTTTAAAGACTTTTTTTTAGAGCAGTTTTAGAATTTTTAGAGCAAAATTCAGAAGGTACAGAAATTTCCCATGTGCCCACTACCCCATACATGCACATTCTCCCCCATTATCAACGTCCTGCCCCAGAGTGGTATATTTATTACAACTGATGAATCTACACTAACACATCATAATCAAAGTCCATAGTTTACATTATGGTTCACTCTTGGTGGTGGACATTCTATGGGTTTAGACAAAAGTATAATGGCATGTACCCATCATTACAGTATCATACTATGTATTTTCACTGCTAAAAATCCTCTGTAATCTGTTTATTCATCCCTCCCCATGCCGTCCCTTTCCCCCATCCCCAACCCCTGGCAACCACTAATCTTTTTATTGTCTCCACAGTTTCTCCTTTTCCAGAATGTCATATAGTTGGGGCCATACAGTACATAGCCTTTTCGGATTGGCTTCTTTCACTTAGTGATATGTGTCAATTTACATCATGTCTTTTCATAGCTTGTTAGCTCTTCTTAGTGCTGAATATTCCGTTGTCTGGGTGGATCACAGTTTATCCACTCACCTACTGAAGGACATCTTGGCTGCTTCCAAGTTTCAACAGTTATGAGTAAAACTGCTATCAACATGTATGCAGGTTTTACTGTGGATGTCAGTTTTCAGCTCTTTGGGGTAAGTACCAAAGAGTGAGATTGCTGGGTTGTGTGGTTAAGAGTATGTTTAATTTTGTAAGAAACCACCAAACTATCTTCCAAAGTGGTAGTACATTTGCATTCCCACCAGCAGTGAATGGGAGTTCCTGTTGCTCCATATCCTCATCAGCATTTGGTGGTGTCAGTGGGATTTTGGCTGTTCTGTAAGTGTGTAGTGTGTGTAGGGGTATGTAGTGTATAGTATCTCATTGTTTTGATTTGCATTTCCCTGATGATAAATGATGTGGAGCAACTTTTCTTATGTATACTTGCCATCTGTATATCTGGGGAGGTATCTTAAGGTCTTTAGCCCAGTTTTTAACCAGGTATTTTTTATGGTGTTTTTTTTTTAGTTTTATTCACTCATTTTAGAGAGTGCTTATGTGCGAGTGGGGGGAGGAGCAGAGGGAGAGGGAGAGAATCTCCAGCAGACTCGGTGCTGAGCATAGAGCCCGACACGGGGCTCAGTCTCACAACCCTGCGATCATGACCTGAGCCGAAATCAGGAGTCAGATGCCCAAGCAACTGAGCCACCCAGGGTCCCCTCAGGTTATTTTCGTATTGTCAATTTTATGAGTTTTTTGTATATTTTGGGTGTTCCACTTTTTTTTTTATTTTAAGTAATCTCTATCCCCAACGTGGGGCTCAGACTCAAAACCCTGAGATTAAGTTGAATACTCTATGGACTGAGCCAGCAAGGTGCCCCTCTTTGTATATTTTGTATAACAATCCTTTCTTAGATGTGTCTTTACCAGTCTGTGGCTTGTCTCCTCATTCTCTTGACATTGTCTTTCACAGAGCCTAAGTTTTTTATCTGAATGAAATCCAGCTGATCATTTGTTATTACTTATGGGAGGGAATTACAAATACTGAAAGTCTGGCTGAATAAATACAGAACTGAGGCTGTTATACAATCAAGATATTACAAAGGTAACTATTGGAACAAACCTTCCTAATTATCAAAAGAAATACAGAAAACAAAGCAAGCAGTCTATATAGTAAAATATTTATAGACGGTATAAATACAAAAAAGTATAACAATAGGACAGAAGTAAGACCAAACATACAAATAAATAAATACAAAAGGGCTAAACTCATTTCTTTTTTTTCTTTTTTAAGATTTTATTTATTTGAGAGAGAATGAGAGAGAGAGCATGAGAGGGGGGAGGGTCAGAGGGAGAAGCAGACTCCCTGCTGAGCAGGGAGCCCGATGCGGGACTCGATCCCAGGACCCTGGGATCATGACCTGAGCCGAAGGCAGTCGCTTAACCAACTGAGCCACCCAGGCGCCCCTAAACTCATTTCTTAAAAAGAATTTTAGACTGAATCACAAAGCAAAACTCAAATCTATGCTATATAACAGAGCTACAACAAAAATAAAATGATTCTGAAGGGTTGAAAACACAGGATGAGTAAAGAGATACCAAAAAAAAACCCTCAAAAAGCAACATCTTAATAAAATACAGGCTGAATTCAGGCCCAAATGTATTAAACCAACCAGAAAAAAGGGGACAGTATATATAATGCTAAAGATTATAATTCACAGTAAAGGTGAACAGTTAATGAATATCTGTGAATCAAATAATTTTATGTGAAATTATTTTATGTGAAAAAATATGTGAAAGCAACAGAGGATATAAGGAGAAATGAAAGAAAAACCTAGGTAGTAGGAAACTGTAATTCATCTCTCTTGGTTGTGGCAGATTGGTAATTTAAAAAATAAGTAAAGCTCTAGAAGATCATAACATTATGATCTAACTGTCATACATGGAGAGATTCTGAGAAGGGAGATGGTATGGACCTGGTGGACAAGGTCACAGAGGACACTGACAGTGTCACCTGTGCCAATAGCAAAACTCTCAGTCTTCTCAAAAGTTTTTAACAACTGGAATTGCTTTCTTTGTTGACCCATCTGGGTGCCTACGATCACAATGCCTTGACTTGGCCTCTTTGCTAGCTGCCAGCTAATCTGCAGCTCACCCAAAGAAGAGAAAATCCATGGCTTCCAAACTGCAAAAATATTCCCATTTTTGCCTTCATTAGATGAAATTAACCCATTACTGGTTTCCTTTGAACAAGTAAATAGTGTACTAATAATTATTATATCTACGTTTTCTTTGATAATATTAAACTCTAATGTGAACTTTCACAAAACTTGACTATATATTAATCCATAAAGAAAACAGCAATCAATTCCAAAATGTAGAATTAACATTGTATAGTCATGGTAGAAAACATACTTCCATGAAAATTCAATGAAAAAAAGATAGATAATAGGACCAAAACCAAAAGAAAGTCAAAATGCCAACAAGAACAAGTAAACCAAGCAAAAACAGAAAGAAAGAAATAAGATAAATGCAGAAATTAAAGAATTATAAAAGAAAAAAAAACCCGATACATGCCTGCAGTGCAGCTAGACAAAAGAAAACAGTTTAAAAACTGAAAAGAAGGGGACGCTTGGGTGGCTCAGTCAGTTGGGCGTCTGCCTTCGGTTCAGGTCATGATCTCCAGGTCCTGGGATCAAGTCCTGCATCGGACTCCTTGCTCAGTGGCAAGTCTGCTTCTCCCTTTCCTTCTGTGATTTCTCTCGCTCTCACTCTCTCTCTCATAAATAAATAAATATATTTTTAAAAATTGAAAAGGAGGAGGTAAAACTGCCACTATTTGCAGATACAATTGTACACCTGGAAACTCCAAGATAACCAACTGAAAAACTACTACAGACAATAAGCGAATTCAGTAAATTGACTGGGTGCATAATTAAAATAGCTTTCATATATACAAACAGCCACCAGTTAGATTTAATGAAAGACATATTCAATTATAATGGCCACCAAAAGAAGATAAAATGCCTAGCAATAAACGTAAGAAATGTGGAAGATCAATATGAAGAAAACTTTAAATACTTGTAAGTGACACAAAAGAATACTTGAACAAGTCATGCCATATTTTTTTAAGATTTTATTTATTGAGAGAGAGAGCAAAAGCGGCACAGAGGGGCAGAGAGAGGGAGAAGCAGGCTCCCCACTGAGCAGGGAGCTCGACATGGGGCTCGATCCGAGGATCCTGAGATCATGACCTGAGCCGAAGGCAGATGCTTAACTGGCTGAGCCACCCAGGCACCCCAGTCATGCCATATTCTTAGAGAGGAAGCACCAACATCATAAAGATGACAATTCTTATATTCATCTATAAATTAAACAACCTCACAAGCCAATTTTTAAAAAATGAACTAAACAAGAATAAACAGGAAAATTCTGAACAAGGAAAATGAGGGGAGATGAGCTCTCTGACATATTAAAATATATTACAAACCTGCAATAAATAAGTCACTGTGCTACGGGCAAATGAGTTGACAATTCAATGAAACAACAGAAATTCCAAAAATAAACCTAAACCCATATGGAATTTAATATGTGATAAAGGTAGCATCTCAAGTCAGTGGAGGAAAGTATGGATTATTCAATAAATTGAGTTGGGTCATCTGGGGTAGCCATCTGGAAAAATAAAATTGATCCCCATCAAAAATTTAAATTTTGATCAAAGAGAAACCATGGAAGAATTATTTTATAACCGTAAGGAGGGGATTACCTTTCTAAGTATGTATAAGAAATCTAGAAGCAATAAAATTTAACTATATAATTAATTTTTTTCTGCATGACAAAAATCACCATAATCAAAGGTAAAAGACAAATAACAACATGGGTCAAGTATTTGCAATTAATCTCCAGGCACGAGCAAATTTTCTTAACATATAAACACGGAATGATATAAACAGGCAGTTCCCAGAAAAAGAAATACTGATGTCTCTGAAGAAAAGATGCCTAACTTCATTTTGAAGTTTGATAACAGTGTTGGTGAGGTGGTAGGCCTTATCCTACTTTACTAATTGGGAGTGTCTGATGAAGCAGATTCTAGAAGGGCAGTTTGGCAACATGTGTCACGATTGATTACAAATGCAAAAATACTTTAACTCAGAAATTCCACTTCTAGGATTTTATCCTGTGCGTAAAGTTATATATATTGAATGTGATAGGTACAAATTATTTATTTCGTCATTGCTGGTAAGAACAAAAGATTATAAACAACTTAAATGTTCATCAGTTGGGGACTTTGTTTTACTATTACAGTGGCATTTAAAAGAACAAAGTATTTATATAAACTGATACTGGCAGTCTCCGAGATGTATCAAAGCATAGAGTAATGCTACCATTATACCAATTCTTACAGGGTCTTAGGAGGAGTCTTTTTTGTCTATCAGTGTGCACTTGGAAAATGAAAAATATAAAGCAGAATGGCATAACTAATCATTTCTTTCGGCACCTTTACACACCTACATATTTACATCATCAGTATATTGAATATGTAACTTTCTACTCCACAATACATCAACAATTTTTCATGAAATTAAAATATATCCAAATTAAAGTATATCCAAATATATGTTAGAAGAGTTGTTAGTATTAAATTATATGAATACAATATATTTTATTTTATTTATTTATTTATTTTTAGAGATTTTATTTATTCGACAGAGAGAGACACAGCAAGAGAGGGAACACAGCAGGGGGAGTGGGAGAGGGAGAAGCAGGCTTCCCGCAGAGCAGGGAGCCCGATGTGGGACTCGATCCCAGGACCCCGGGTTCATGACCTGAGCCGAAGGCAGCCGCTTAACCAACTGAGCCACCCAGGCGCCCAAATACAATATATTTTAACCATTTTGCAATGTTTTGAAATGATTAAAAAAATGCTCTAATGAACATGTATTTTACCACTTTCCCAACAATGACTGGGGGGTGTTGGTTATGAGGCTTAAAAACATATCTCAGAGGGGCGCCTGGGCGGCTTAGTCAGTTAAGCCTCTGACTCTTGGTTTCTTCTCAGGTCATGATCTTGGGGTCATGAGATCAAGCCCCCATGTCTTGCTCTGTGCTCAGCGGGGAGCCTGCTCAAGATTTTCTCTTCCTCTGTCTCTCCCCTGTGTTCGCTTGCTCGTTCTCTCTAAAATAAATAAATCTTAAAAAAAAAAAAAAAAAAAAACATATCTCAGAGACCAAAGATCTAGATGGCTCTCCCAGGTGTGTTTTTTCAGGACATTTTCTCTTGTATGAAAGCAACTAAGAATGTAAGAGCAAGAACCAAATATTTGCATCAACATTCACATGATTTCTGCAGTGCCTTTTCCTCTAAAGCCCAGCCACCAGGGATCAAGGAGAGTGTAAGTTATGACCAGAAAGCAACAGGTGTTATGAGAGGGGTGCCCTGATGTCCAAACATTTTCAAGTTTACAATTAATGTAAAAGGACATAATTACATTAATTGCATTACACTGATGTATTACAATTAATTAATGTCTTATATCAATGTATGCATTTAGAGTTCACAGAGCTTCCTCATAGTTTTAATCTCATTAAAGAGATTTTATTTATTTATTGAGGGAGAGAGAGAGCACGCAAGTGGGGAAAGGGAGAGGGACAAACAGACTCCTCGCTCAGCGCACAACCCGTTCCGGGGCTCAGTCCCACGACACTGAGATCATGACCTGAGCTGAAATCAAGAGTCGGATGCTTAACCAACTGAGCCACCCAGGCACCCTTCTCATTTGAGAGTTTTTAAGAATGTAAAGGGGAATATTAGCTTCCTGTTATAGATGATGAAAACTGAAGCCCAAAGATTTTGATTGTTCAGTTGCAAGAGAGTAAAGCCCAGTAAAGCATATCATCTGCTGTGCTTCTATGAATTTTGACAAGCTTCATATTGGCTACAATCTGAAAAGAGGAAAAAAAAAGATGACATTTTAACTTTTTTATTTTTTATATTTACATTTATTTTTATTTTCTGTATGCTGTTCAATTCTTCCTAGTTAGAGAATGCTTAATGTTGAAACACTAAAAGTCATTGAATCCAATTTCCTACTTCAGCATTAGTGGGTCATGAAATCAACTTAGTGGATCAGAGTCAGCAAACTGAATAGAAAAGAATGGAACAGAATATATGAATGTACCGCCCTAGCAGGAATAAGTATTTTATTAAACATTTCTAACTCTACGTCACAGTCAAAAACTTGAAAACACTACTTAACCCCATGTTCTCAAACAACAGGGTGCATAAGAATCATTTAGACCTCAAGTCCAGGGGATTCTGATTCAGTAAACCTGGACTGGGAGTCAAGAACCTGCATTTTTAGAAGGCACTACAGGCAGTTTTGATGCAGATAGGAGGATGTGCTGCTGCAAAACAAAGCACTTTTACTGTACATGCACGTCTTCTCCAGAAAGTTCCCAAGACGGAGATCTCCTTTTGCTGCAGAACGCCACCTCGGTACAAACGTGCAGGGCTAGGTGGCATGTGCCCGCAGACTACAGCCATGTCCTCACGTCGGTCTGCAGATCCTTCCTGTACCTGCCGCCATTCTTAGATATTAATTTACTGGGCCAGCAACATGTCTGAGAAGGGTGACAACCATGGCTAGGATCTGGATCTCTTACATGGTTAAGTGGTATGTGTGATGTGAGCTGGTGTCAGTATGTGTCCTCAAGTGCTCTTTGACCTTGATTATTCTTAACACAACTGTGAATACTTTTACTAATTAACTACTGCAGTACGAGGCTACAGGCTCTGTGCTTGGCATTAGAGGGATTACAAAGATGTCTGCCCTGGAAGTCTTCTTAGTCAGCTACCACCACTACCCCATCCCAACACACAGAAAGCAAGAAAGTAGCTCAGCAAATGTTTTGTCTTTGCTTCTTGCAGAGGTGCCGCACGGTTTTCAGATGCCAGGAAGTGGCTAATATCTGAGATGATGGGATTGTATCCTCCAACTGTACCCCTTTCTTCCTTCTTTCACACAGCCAAGGGAAACACTATTCATGCACTTAAGGAAATATAACCTCTGCTGGTCCTATTATCAAGGCATCACAAAATAATGGTCATCCTAGAAACCATGTTCTCCAAAAGGTCTTGAGAAATACATAAAGGATTGTTCGGGTATGTGCTGCAGTGTTAGCAATTCGTCCACTTAGGAAGATTCACGTTTTACAAATATTTCTCCCAGTGAGGTGCTAAGTGAAAGCAGTCTTTGGGTTATGGAGAGGCTCAAAATTCCCTTAATCACAAATCACTTTAGGGTGGGCCACTGGGTAAGTCTTAACTGGTTCAAAGACAACTAACTTAATTTGATCATCTCAAAGTATGTTTGTAAAAGGGTTTAACATAGTTATTGTTGGGTAGTGGGACTGTGGATGATTTCAGTTTTTTCCTTGGTAACTTTGTGTTCTTTTTCTACAGTAAATATGGATTATTTTTACAATTGGGAAAAATACATTTTGTTTATTTTGTTTTTACCGATAATAAAAATCTCAGATCAAGTAGACTGACTTCTTCACCCATGCTTCAAAGAGGTTCTAGATGAAAGCCATAGTAAGTACTCATGCAGGTTTCTTTTTAATAGGATCCCATTCTCAGTGCCCAAAGATGTTACTGAGCAGCAAACAAAAAACCAGCAGCCTTTCAAGAATGGTCATTTACTGATTCAAAAATTGTAATACATCAACTTCACAATAAATCAATTCGTTCTAGAACTATAGACTACTCTAGGTGACCCCAAACACTTACATTAAAACCCAGAGGTCTCTGGCTAACATAACAATAACACCCTCCAAGAGAGCCCTCAAGAAGATGGTGATGGTTTTCCACTTTGAAGAGGATACATTTTCAGCATAAGATGGCTTTAGGAGGAGGGGATTCCAACAGACAAACATGTGCTTGCACTGTTTCCACAAAAGCAAAGCAGTTTTGCCAACTGTTAGAAACATGATAAAATCATAGTATATAAATTGTAAATAAAACATGTTCTGTCTGTTCCAGAACAGTATAAAAGCATGTTATTTTAATCCAAACAGAAAGGCTTAGCCATCTAAATCCAAATAATCTAAGGCCCCCACTTCCACCCTAATATTTTTAATTTGCCTAAACTTTTGGGATGCCCTCTTCTGTGGACATTTGAAGAGGAGTGTGCTCTGTGGAAGCCATTCCTGCATGACTATTTCTATGACTTTGGAAGAGTTTCCCATGTATCTAACTATTATATAAATAATAGGAAGTCAAAGATCTTGAATAAGATTAGATCAATCATGAAATCCTCTGGAGATGGCCAACAAAGACTTCCTCCACTCAAATGTTACCACTATCAATTTCTTAAAATCTCAGGTGCTGTGGAGACAAGCATTTAGGGGAGGGGGGAAAAAAACCCAAAGCAAAATATTTAAAATAATTATTATACCTGCTTATTTTGAATGTTTACCGATAGCAGGGTAGAAAAAGTCCATGCTGACATTTTGTTCACCAAAGCATTGTCATCACCAGAAATAGAAGAAACCTCAGAATCTGATCCAGAACTTGTAAGAGTATGGAAAATAGAACATCACAAGAGAGATCTGAAATGGTAACATTCTAAAGATTTGGGGGATGACATTTTTGTCCATACTAACAGGAGTTTTCACTGATTGTACTGAGCATCACTGGACTTGAAAATCTGTTGTTTTTTTCATTGTAACTTAACAGACATCATTGCTCCACAAGGCAACTCCCACGCAGGTAGCTGGACTGAGGGTAGTGTCTAGTTTCATTCAGGAGCCTATTCTAGGGCTCAGAGAATATCTGAATAGGGCTGTGGACAAGGCGTGTATGGCACAGACTGCATTACTTACCCCAAAACCAATTCAGCCTCTGTAACAGAACCCAAAATTTTAGCTGGGCACATGGTCAGGTAGCTAGGATGACTTTCCCACCCTCCCTTCCAGTTAGGCATGGCCATGTGACTAAGTTTCGGCCAACGAAATATAAGTGGAAGCATTGTTTGGGACTTCCAGAAAGTCTCCTTTAAAAGTGAGGGCGACAGAGATGCCCAAGGACACAGACCAGTAAGTGGGGAGCTGGACTCAAACTCCTCTGTGTGACTACTGCACGCTAAGGACAGGGTGAGATTGTGTGAACCATCCAGAGCAGAGTTTGGCAAGCTTAGGTCTGCAAGCTAAGAATAATTTTTACCTTTTTAAATGGTTGAAAAACAATCTAAAGACGGTTTGGGGGATTTCAGGGTCTATAAGTAAAGGTTCATTGGCACACAGCCACATTCATTCACTTACATGTTGTCTCTGGCTGCTTTTAAGCAGAGCTGAAGAGTTGTGACATGACCTACAAAGCCTAAACTATTGATTATCGGGCCCTTACAAGATAAGTTTATTTGTATTTTATTTATTTATTTTTTAAAAGATTTTATTTATTTATCTGAGAGAAAGAATGAGAGAACACGAGAGGAGAGAGGTTCAGAGGCAGAAGCAGACTCCCCGCTGAGCGGGGAGCCTGATGCGGGACTCGATCCAGGGACTCCAGGATCATGACCTGAGCCGAAGGCGGTCGCTTAACCAACTGAGCCACCCAGGTGCCCCCAAAATAAGTTTATTGATCCCCAACCTAGAGAAAGGGAGGAGGTACGGCTCCAAGAGGGTGTGTGGCTGGGTAGGGACAGTGCAACTCTGGTACCCATACTAGAAGTTCAAGTGGCCAGGAGATGAGGTGTCACACTGCCTAGTAAAATCAGTTGCTCATCAATATTTGTGCACTTGACAAAAGAAGATGCAAGTATGGCCAATAAGCACAGAAAAAAGATCCTCAGCACCAGTAGTCATCAAAGAAATGCAAATTAAAACCACGATGAGATACGACTACACACCCACTACAATGGCTATAATTAAAACGACTACATATTGGTGAGAATGTGGAGGAACAAGAGCTCTCAGATGTTGCTGGTGGAAATCTAAAATAACACAATCACTCTGGGAAAACAGTTTGGCAGTTTATTATAAATTTAAGGATCCACTTACCACAGGACCTAGCCGTTCCACTCCTTGGTATTTACGCACGACAAATGAAAACATTATGTCCAAACAAAAGCTAGCCCCAAATGAGAAACAATCCAAATGTCCATCAATAGGTGAATGGACAAGTTGTGGCATATCCACACAGTGGAATAATACTCAGCAATAAAAAGAGACAAACTACAGATATATAAACAACATGGATGAACCTCTAAAACATGCTGAATGAAAGAAGCCAGACCCAAAGAGAACACATTCTATACATGTCCCCCACTTTTTGAGTTTGTGTTACACTGCTTTGCTTTTAGGAAAGACCCGCAGGAGTACCTGTTTTCCCTAACCAAAAGAAATCCAGAGAGGATATTCACTTTGATGGAAATGTGTAAGGCAAAAATAGCATCCAGTGCTTGTTTTGCAGCAAGCCATTATAGGGGCAGCCCAAACCCCAAGTAGCAAGAGCAGCTCCACGAAGCTCCCTCCCCAGGAACTACACTCAGCATCTCAGCATCAAGCTGCCATAGCTCTGAACTGTGTCTGTGAGCATGTTCTTTATCCTGATTTATTTTGTGCATTCGTTAGCAAGATGCATCTCCTTTTGGGTCTGGGAACACTCAAACAATCTTCCATATAAATTAAGGGTAAATGCTACTTTGCTTTACACCATTTTGGCTTATGAAGGTTTCATAGGAATGCTTTCAGATAGTGGGGTTATCCATAACTCTAGGAAAGACAGGTTTATTTCACACTGATAGAGCCTCATCTCATGGGTGTTACTTCCAATGGCTGCTTGGGCCAGGGACTTGGGTGGGGGAGGATTTAGTGGGAAAGGACACACCGAGACCTTTGAGGGTAATGCTAATGTTCTGTATCTTGACTGTGGTGGTGGTTATACAGGTGTATGTATTTGTGTATTTTGTTGTATGAATATTAATAAGTTTGATTTTAAAAAAGGGTGCCCATGTCTTCAGGACCCATTAACAGGGTGAAGCACTGATGCTGAGTATCGCCTGAGTCCATGCAGCCATATGAAATCCACATGGAAGAGAAGAACAGAGATGAAAAGCTTACTTGTGGTCCCAAGGAAGTGGTCCCAAACAAAGTCCTCTTTGTAGGCTCCTTGCCATGGGGCATCTTTGAGCCAGGAAAGACCAAACTTTTGTCCTACATCAACGGTTGCAAAGCTCCTGGAAGTGAGGCCTTCAATACTTGGACTTCTGGATTTCTTTAAACTGAATAAAAATCTTGCATACCCTCTTATTCAGTTCCTCTGAAGGTGCCAATCAGCAAGTTGCCCACTTGGATTCTTCAACTGGCAAAAGAAACACATTTACCAGCACCAAAAATGAAGTCAGTTGGTTTGATCTAAGTCCCTGGGGGAAACCTGATCCATCAAGGTAACTGGACCTAATCAGTTGGAAGTTGAGGATGTGATTGCTGGCAATTAAGTCGGCTTTAGTCCCCGCTAAATCAAAGTGGTCATCCTTCCTCGTAAGAAACCTAGTTGCTCAGAGTTGAAAGAGTAACAGTCCAGCCAATCTGAGGCACAGGAACAAAGCTCAATAAAATCAGCATCTGCATTCTCCTTTGAGGTAAAACATGGATGATGGGGAGTTTGTGCTCTGGCCACCGAACTTATGTGGAGATGGAGGCAGAATGGTTTTGTCTGGGGAGGGCAGATGGCGGGACAGTTCTTAAGGAATAACAGAAAAGCTTCTCTGAGGCTCCTTCCACAGGAAACCTGAAGCAATACCCAGGAGACGAGGATCGTTGAGGGAGCCAAGGAGGGTTCAGGTAACAAAGCGATCTGTTTTTGCAAGCCTTACCAGAGCAGAGAAAGGGGAGGCCGCTTCATTTTGCCTCTCAATGGAGTCAGAATTTAAACAAATTTTTGTTTAATACCAGTTTCAAATAACAACCAAGATAAACCTCAGAGAAATCACAACATAGTATAAGGACTCTAGGGGGTGCCTGGGTGGCTCAGTCGGTTAAGCGTCTGCTTTCTGCTCAGGTCATGATCCCAGGGTCCTGAGATCGAGCCCCACCTCAGGCTCCCTGCTCAGTGGGGAGTCTGATTCTCCCTCTTCCTCTGCCCCTGCTCTCTCTCTCTCTCTCACACGCTAATAAATAAAAAAATCTTTAAAAAAAAAAGACTATAAGGACTCTAGTCCTAAGACAATGAGAAAGGTAAGGAAAACACCTTCAAAGAAAGGTACTTAGGAAAATGGGAACAATAGGGAAATTTATGTTTGATCTAGACTCTTTGAGCCAATTACGCAAGTCCAGGATAAAGGGTGGGATCCTTATCAGTGACCTGTGGTGGGTGGGAGGAAAGAAGAAAAGGGCCTTAATGTGAAGCCTCTCAGGAGACACAACTGCCAAAGAGAATGGAATTTATAAAGCTGTCAATTCAATCTATTCAGTCTAGAATTCTACCGGTGAGGGTTTCCGGTCCCAGGGCAAGTCCTCAGAAGTAGCCAACGACGAATGAAGAACGCGTTCATAGTCAAGAGAGGCTCTGGCGACCCCGGGCAGTATGCAATGGACAGCCAGGGCCGGAACCTGAGAAGCCGTGTCAGAGGCCATCTCAAAGGAGAGTGCGAAGCTTGTAAGAAGCCAGGTCAGTGTGCAGACCGCTGCGAACCGTGGGAACAGCCGTGGCAGAGCTCTGGGTGTGATGCCCGCGGCTGCTGCAGCAATCTTGCTCCAGCTTGACCCCGGCGTCATAATTACACACCTTCCCACACAACACAACACAAAAGGTGGCAGAAAGAGCTGGAAAGAGCCTGTGTCCTTGATGACATCACGGGCCGATGAGCAGAGGCTACCAACCCTGAAGCCTGCCCTGCAGTTGGACACAAAATAAAAATTACGCTAATTACACGAACGCACCCGGTGCTGTAATCTAGGACTGTCCTATTCCAATTAGTCTGAAGCAACTGCACATCTGACAAGCTCAGATGTATGGCCGTAGTTAAGTGTCCCTGTTATTCAACGCTTGCTGGTTGCCCTCAAGTGAGAAATGCAACAAACCTTCACCATCACAGAAAATGTGCCAGGGAAGATAAACACCCTCTCCATGCAATTTTACCACAGGTATTTATCTTTTAGGAATGTCTAAATTTGCATTTAAATTAAATGCATTAAATTACAGATAAGTACAATTACGGAAGGGGTGAGGGTAAAAGAACCACTTAAAATATTAACAAAAGAATGTTCCATTAGGCCATCCAAACAAGCTAAATAATCTCAAACTTGGTTCTGAAAATTAGTTTTACTCTTGGGGTGCCTGGGTGGCTCAGTTCGTTGAGTGTCCAACTCTTGATTTTGGCTCAGCTCTGGATCTCAGGGTGTTGAGATGGAGCCCAAGGTACTACCGTGCTCAGTGGGAAATCTGCTTCCTCCTCCGCCCTCTCCCTCATTCCCTCCCCCCCTCCCCCCGCACTCTCTCTCTCTTTCTCAAATAAATAAAATTAGTTTTATTCTTAAAACTGTAGAAATACTTTTCAATCTGGAGGCTGAATCTCGAAGGTCCACGACTCAATTTTCTCCAATTTGGGGCTTTAGTTGTTCATATTCAGTGTATATAATAAGCTTCAAGGAGGGCCTAACCTGTGTCCCAGTGTGGTCTTCCGTAACTTTTTGAAAGCATATATATATATATATTTTAACCTGTAATTCTTTTTTTTTAAAGATTTTATTTATTTGAGAGAGAGAAAGAGAGAGAGAGAGCACAAGAGGGACAAGGGTCAGAGGGAGAAGCAGACTCCCTGCTAAGCAGGGAGCCGGATGTGGGACTCGATCCCGGGACTCCAGGATCATGACCTGAGCCGAAGGCAGTCGCTTAACCAACTGAGCCACCCAGGTGCCCTTAACCAGTAATTCTTATTTAACTGACAAAAGGAATAATCAAAATTTAGTTTCTGCTTAACTATTAGCAAAATTTATATCCAATCTAATCCAGTATTCATACCCAAGATGAATTACCAAATACAATCAACTTCTTCCCTTTCGTTTCCATCCCCAGCACCCATCATCTCACACCTGGGTGATTGGTCTTCTCTCCTGCACTCTGCCCTACTCTCGTCCTTTCTTCAACCTCAGCCAAGGAGATCCTCTCAAAACTCAAATATGACCCCAAGCCTCACCTCCTCCTCACTCTCTCCCCTGTGCCACCCAACCTTTCTTCTGCCTCTTTCCTGAATGTTCTCTCCTATCAGAGATTCTTACACATTCAAGCCCTTTTATCTGGGGAACACTTTCCTTCCTTTTTCACCTAGATAACATTTAGTCAGTCTTCAGCCTGATCATCATTTTAAGACTTCCCTACCATAGTCAAATTCTCTTGTTATATAGACTCTCATATAACCTTATACTTCTTCCTACTACCTGTTAAATTTGCATTTTTATATTTCTGTGTGGTTATCTGGTTACTGGTGATCTGTTACACTAAACTATAAGCTTTATGAGCAGAGGTTTTATCTGTTTTTACTCATCATTACATGACCAGAGTTGAGCACAGCAGTGGATGCTTACTATATGCATTGGATGAAAAAAAAAAATGTTGGCAAACAGTTTATCTCATACACAATAGTCCCAAAAGAAACATGAATCTTACCATTTGTTTGTTTGTTTTTCCTGGTTGTTTCCAGTGATCAAAGGAACTCCAATATGGAATCTGTAACTAAAAGATTCTTCCTTTAAAAACATGTAATGAGAAGACAGAGGTGGATCTTCTCAGCACCCACATGTTTTGGAGGCTGGTGGGAGACAATGGATGGCATAAAAAGATAGTGCCCAGAATGCAAATGTCCTATTACTGTGACCACAAGATATCAACACCAGCACCATTTCCTTCTCTTGTCACTAGAAATAGCTTCATCAAGTGAGGAATTACTCAGCCTTCTGCTTGCCCCATTCTCTGAAGCTGACATCCTACACATCGCTTGAACCATAGTAGAAACTAGAATCCTATTCAATCTAATTTCAAAGTAATGATACCAACTCTATCACTTCGTTTTCTCCTTTTTAAGGATGAGTTAAGACTCTTTGCTGAATTTTATTCTTGTGACACCAATCAAGGCATCGAGGAGTGGGGGTTGGAGGGTAGGGAAACAGTAGCTTGTCCACAAATGTTAGGTTGGAGGAACCGGTTTAATCTTAACATCTTAGAGGAAGTATCCAATGGTTATAAAATCTTCTGGGAAAAACTGACTTCATTTTCATTTTCTGAGCCCCCCCCCCCGCCACTTTTTTTTTTATTTAATTAGGTTGTTTTGTTTTTTAATGTTTTTGTAAAAGCTTCTACTAAGGAAATTGGAAGTTCCAAGGCAAGGTCTCTTAATCTACAGTGATAAACAAGTATTTAGTGATCATGAAACGCTCGAAAACATTTGCTAAAAGTTGGTCTGCGCGTATGTTTGGGAGTGCATTTTTCTGGAGAAAGACTCGATTTTATGTCAAATTCCGTTGCCAGCGCCTGGTACAGTGCCTGGCATGTAACAGATGCTTAGTAAATATCTGAGTAAGAGAATGAGAAAATGAATGAATAGATACCCTTAATGACACTGAGAAAGAATGGCTGGAGAAGTTATCTGATACCAGGAAAACAATGGTGTCAGAAGCCAAGGAAGAGATTTCAAGGAGAGAGAGTGGTTCAACTGTCATTTGTTGAATAAAGGTCGTCAGATAAGGTCTGAAAAGTGCACAGTGGATTTAGAAATGCAGTGGTAGTTGGAGACCTTTAAAACTGATAGTTTCAGTTGGGGTAAAATATTGCAGTTGGTTGGAGAATGACTAGGAATACAAAGCAAGGAACAGTGTATAGAGACAACTCTTTCATAAACCATTTCTGTAAAGAAGTAAAAAACAGAATGGAAAATGAGGAGTTCCTAGGTTTTATTTTTTTAAGATAGAAAAGACCTGAAAATACCTAAATGCCAATGGGAAGGAGCCACAGATAGGTAAAGGAACAAAGGTACTAGGAAGTAGGACTGGGAAGGGATCCAGAGCCTTGCATCAGAAAAGGGTTACCTTTTCCACTGCGAAAGGAGGGAAGGACAAAGAATGGGTACCAATTAAGTAAGTTTGAAGGTTTGGTGGTACTAATTTGAGAAAGATTCCATCTTATGGTTTTTCTTTTCTCTGAGAAAATGAGAAGTAAAATAATCTCCTGAGTGAAGGGGTACAGGGGATGGTGGACACAACAGGGAAGGTCTTAGGTGAGCAGAAGTTTAAAATAGCTCCTGTGAAGAATGCGAGACGGGGGCGCCTGGGTGGCTCAGTCGTTAAGCGTCTGCCTTCGGCTCAGGTCATGATCCCAGGGTCCTGGGATCAAGCCCCACATCGGGCTCCCTGCTCTGTGGGGGGCCTGCTTCTCCCTCTCCCACTCCCCCTGCTTGTGTTCCCTCTCTCACTGTGTCTCCCTCTGTCAAATAATAAATAAAATATTAAAAAAAAAAAAAAAAAGAATGCGAGACAGGGAAGAATTGCCAGGCAAAGTCGTGAATATAAATTTGTTGTGCTACTGATGTCCTCCGATGTGTGGTTTTTCTCTAGAAAGTCTTTTAAGCAGAAAGGGGTTTCTAAGAAAATCCCTACTTCACTAGAGGTTACCTTCTCTCTTGAAATTGAGTAACTTAAATTCAGGTTCAGAATTGTGGTGAAGATAAAATTTCTGTATATAATACAGAAATTATGGTGCATTTAATATTAAAGGTAAGAAGTCACTGGTATTATTTTAAATACATAGAAAATAAAAGTTTGCCTTTTAAGTACCTAAGAATGGGAACAGGTAAGGTTTTTTTATACAGGGAACCAAAAATCACCGTCAAAACCAAAGCCCTAAAATAACTACTTACAGGGCCACCCAGGTAGGTCCAATTAACTCGAACAATCAGCTCTCAAGAGCTTTATCCTGTTACTTAAGGCGATAATGTCAGGGTCAACAAATCCATGACAAAAAGAGGGACCTCTAGGGGTGCCTGGGTGGTTCAGTCATTAAGCATCTGCCTTCTGCTCAGGTCATGATCCCGGGGTCCCGGGATCGGCCCGCATCGGGCTCCCTGCTCTGCGGGAAGCCTGCTTCTCCCTCTCCCACTCCCTCTGCCTGTGTTCCCTCTCTCGCTGTGTCTCTTCAAAAAAAAAAAAAAAAAAAAAAAAAGAGGGATGTCTAGAGAAAGAAATCCAGAAGAAAAACTGGTGAGAATGACTGTTCTAAAAACAGACGGACTCTCTGTCTACTCCGTTGCAGATAAAGCCAAGTTCAGTCTCTCCAGTTCAGTAGTTACCTGGTCATCAAGCAGAGGTGACATGTCATGTCCAGCCCCCAAACTGATGCATATTCTCTTTAGTTTTCCCCTCCCTCTAGCTAACAGACACCCAAAAGTAGCTGAGGGCATTAAATACCTAATCACTGTTACTTCCCTCTATGCTTCCTGGCTTGGCTTGAAACTTACCACGAGGGGTAGTTAAGGAACCAAGGGCTAATGTGAGTACTTTCAACACTCTCCATCTAGCCAAACCCACTCTGTCCCTAAAACAGCTCAGCAGTCCAAGCATGGAAGCACAGAAGACAGCTGCTTTGGAAGGTAGTCTAAAGTGGTCGGGAAGAGCACGGTTTCTAGGGGCAAACTGCTTGGGTTCATATTCTAGAGACCTACTTAGTAGACAGAAACTGTGTTTTAGTTTCTTCATCTGCAAAATGAAAATAATGCCTATCTCATAGGGCTATTATGAAGATTAAAGGAGACAATCCAGGTCAACTGAAGAAGGTCTGGAATACAATAAGCAAACAGTGTATGTTAGCTACTATTATCGTTTCTGACCTATGGTTGCATTTTCTTGAATAGGTTTAACAGAAGAACAAGATTGCAAGAGTCTTGTGCAGTGGTTGAAGTGATGGGAAGCGAAAAGAAACTGATAGGGGAGAGTAGCACAGTCAAGGGCCTGGAGTTCTTGAAGTATAGATGCACTGGAAGTCATTCAGTTAGGAAGCTGGGAAAATGGGCACAAAGTAGAAGAGTTTATTTTAAGCTTTTAAGGGTGAAGTTGACCTAAGTGATGACAAGGTCCAGGGAGTGGGTGACTTTATAGAAAAGGTAAAGGTCACTGAATTTGAGAAGTTGAAGCAATCAAGAGACCAGGGTATCGCCTGGGTTACCCACATGGAATTTTATGTAACCTGGCTTAAAGGTGGGACTTGGGGCAGGGAGAGAACCTGTGAGTCAGGTACCAAAGTCTTTGGAGAATGCAAGGAATAAATGAGAATGACACACATGGACAGAAAGCATCCGAAAGCAATGCACTCGGTGTAAGCATGTGTAACGATCAGAACTGAGAAGCAAGGAAGCTAACTGCTCCTCATGATGCCAACTGAGGCTAGTTGGTGGGAAAAGACCACAGAGCCAAGGATGCTAAGTATTTTATATCGCTTAGGAGTCCAGTACAGTGATAAACTGTCCTATCCTATGTTAATACTATCCCTGTTAAGAAACACAGCCACCAAATTATTTAGAGTGCTTTCTCAAAGGATCCTGACTCTCCAAGGTATCATCACAGTTCTATGAAGCCCCTCTCCCCCATTTAACATGCTCTCCAGACCTCAGGAAGGATCACCTGTGTCTCTCTCTACCCTGTACATACTTTCACCATAGTACAGGTCATCCTTCCTCGCACTTATGTTTAAATGTCACTCTCATACAGGTACTTCCAGGGTTGTGGCAAGGTGTAGATCTTTTCATGTCTCTCTCTCAACCATGTGGGCATGCATTAATAAATGTCATTTGTTAAACAACAGACTTCTCACAGTCACCAAATTAGAAGGCAGAGCATAAAAAGAATTTTCTGCCTATGAAAATGGGTCATCAAGACTTTAAGTTTTGACTATAAAGAATGATTTTCTGGGGTCCCTGGCTGGCTCAGTCAGTGGAGCATCTGACTCTTGATCTTGGGGTTGTGAGTTCTAGCCCCGCGATGAGTGGGAGATTACTTTAAAAAAATGATTTTCGAATAAGTATTAGAAAGGAGATGCAGTACTTCTTCACCAATTTGCAGCATAACATTTCTAAACACCCTCTATTAAAAGAAGTCATGGTTGAGACCTCAAAGGGAAAAAAATCAAAATTTGAAGAATAAGGTTGCTACGTGAACTTGCAAAATCCTTTACCTTCAATGTACCAAACTAAAAACAATAATGAATTAGCAACATTCCATTTGTATTCCTTTTCTAAAAACTTTTGAGGGATTTACTTGCCCTAGAGTTTAAATGTGATACTTATAAATAACCAGAGAAGGTTTTGAAATTTTGTTTCTGGTTTACTTTCAAGTGTCCCATGACTTTCTGATTTTATTATTTTGATTTATATTTATTTTATCCAAATGTCAGATTTTCCAAATCATATATATTTGACATAAATTCTTAAACAGGTGGAGTATACAAAACAAAATGAATGTATCCTAGGATTTTATCCAGATGAAGTCATATGAAATCATAGCTGGCAGGAGGTTAGGGAGGTTGGCAGCCCAGGAAGGGGGAGGGGGTTTACTGATATGTTTATAGGGAAACAAAAAG
Source organism: Mirounga angustirostris (assembly GCF_029215605.1). Classification (NCBI taxonomy): domain Eukaryota; kingdom Metazoa; phylum Chordata; class Mammalia; order Carnivora; family Phocidae; genus Mirounga; species Mirounga angustirostris. Next base: position 123,460,583 of record NW_026991714.1, read on the forward strand.
ATGAAAAAAAAGACGTGAAAATAGTAGAAGTTTTAAAGAAAAAGTTTTTTGAGGTGGTACAAAGCACTACCATTAGGTACTTAAAAAAATTCTTTTTTTTTTTTGGACACGTTTTGATGAACATATTTGTCCCAAATTTAATGATAAATATCACTCCTCCTTCACTTCTCCAAAACTGTAGAGGAATAAGCCTTTAATCAATACACATAAACTTCTGTAAAAACCTCATAAATTGAATTATTTCATTTGAATTTATAATGTCTCGTGGGCCCTTGGCCTTATTCTCCTTTGAGTTTGGGGCTTCAGGAAAGGATACATTTACATAGCCGGTGCAAGGGAATAAGCACTAAGAGAAGTGAACACTTCTCCCTCTTCATTATTGCACAGGCTGTGACTTACAAAAGAATAAAAAACTGTGTTTTCTATGAAAAGGTGCCCTGAGAAAAGCAAACTGATAGTGGAAATTCAGAGTAGTGGTTAATGTTCATCCAGTAATAATATGCTGTAATGTGATACAGAGCTTTATTCTAGTGGCAGAAATTTTAGTAGCTATGTAAATTTTACTAGCTATGTATTTTAGTCTTTAAAAGGTGGGTATGTAGGCATATAGCTTTTCCAGAATTAAGTGAGGAAAACAATATCTATATTCATATTTAAGAATTAAAAGGATTTTGAACATTCTAGATCTATCCATCATGAATGTAAAATAACTGCCTGTCCCTTCATGTTTAGATAGACCATTGTGTTGTTCAGGGTATGATATTTTTTGTTGATTTTCCCCAAATCCTTTTTTGATGATAACTCACAGGTTGTTGGCTTTTCTGGCCACAGCAGAACACTTAGTTGATTATCACCAGAAAATAGTCTAGAACTCTGTATAATTACTGTGTCCCCTTCCTGGGTTCTAACTGAAAGTACAGACCTCATCAGACATACTATAAATATAGTTGGGATAATCTCTTTACTTACATTATCTTACACTTAGTCACCCCAAAACTTGAATACTTTTCTGCCCATTCAGAGTTCCAAAATATCTTTCAATTATAGTTTATTTTCATCATTGATAACTCAGTCATATTTAATATTATTTGTATATTTGGAAGGATGGTATGTTTAATCACCTCCAGAATACACATGAAAATTTAATAAAGATATCAAATAACATTTTCCAACTTTTGTTAGAATGAAAATCTCTACATAATTAATCAGTGTTTCCATACTTTTGCTAGTTTAAAAAAAAAGTTTGATGCCTTATTAAAAAGTCTATGCCAGCATTTCGATTTTTACTATACCTCTTCAAGGAACAAAATGTACCACACCCTTGATGACAATCAATAACAATGCACAGAAAAGATGTTTGGAAACAAAGACGACTGTTTTCTAACAGTACACTCCTGAACCCAAAAAATGTTAGCAAAATATTTTTGCACTGTTGATACTATTCTGTTTTATGTCAAATTCAAGTCAAACACAATTTTTTTAAGACGTTGTATTTGTAATGTAAAATGAAGATTTGCTGAATTAATTTAATAAATATTTACTGAGCATTTACTACATGCCAGGCATTGTTCTAGGTATTGAAGATTTAGCAATGAAAAAGACAGGAATGGTTCCAACTTTTCCACTACCAAGAAGCTTGTTTTATCTTGAATCATTCATATTAAAAAATACATAAACCAGCAATAAGTTAGATAGTCAAGTCATAGAATTGGGGTTGAAAGGAGCTCAGAGATCATTTATTATATGTTATCAATTCCAAGATGCACATTATTTTACAATTTGACACATCTTACAATGTGGTCAGACCAGGCTGCACTCAAGGGAGAGTCGTCATTCCTGTGCATGTGCATCAAAACTCATGGAACAGTGTCAGAGGCTTGGAAGAAAATAGGGGAGGCAATGGTGAAAGCACTCTTAAGGATTCTTGATGATTCAAGATTCAATAAAAATATAATAGTTGAAAGTGTTCATTTCTTGTAGGAGAGGAAAATGAAATTCAGAGAGATTAAATGACTTGCCCTAATTTACAAAGCAGGGTAGGTGGTAGTACCAGAGCCCAGCTCCTAACTTCTATTCTTATTCTTCTACCAAAGTCCTCAAATATATGGAAAGAAAGCCTCTAGAATATGGCTCTAGTTTTGGGACCATGGACAAGGAACTTAATCCCTCTTTGCCTCAGCTTCTCCATCTGTAAAAAAAAGGAGTTTAACAGACCGAACTCATGATACTGTATTAAGATAATGTATGTACAGGACTTAACACAGAGTTTGGCATATAGTTAGTGCTCTGTAAAACTTAACTATTTGAGATCAAATTTTACATTTGGGAAGAAATTTAAAGTGACCAATTATCCTACAAATATTGCTCACTATTATGAAGCCCACATCTAGTTATTTGACTAAAATGCTAGAAAATAAATAGACTGCTCAAATGTTTGAACTGATCAATACACTAAAAATTTCCACCTTAACAATGCTTTGTCCAGGTCCATATGGTACTGTGCCAAGAACCCAGTAGACCTACCTGCAAAAAACCATACAAAAAACTATGATTATCAAGTTACTAAGGACTCTACTGTGTACAAATGCATTTATAAATACAATCTGAAACAACATATAAACAAGAAAAAATATTCAAAATGTGTAAACAGTTCATTTATTTTTGTTTTCTATAAGATATGATTACAACCCTGTATATTAATACTTGTACAAGAACCACAAGTTTGGGAGGTTAAAATGTACCATAAGGAGACATGATTTGGTCAGAAGTGAGAGTATTAACTGTTCATGATTGATAGATTATATGTTGTAAAGCACTTTTTTTATCCATTATCAACTCAGTACCTTGCATATAGTATAACTGTAAAAATAAATCCCAGGTGCTTTCCAATGTCATTTTGTTTTCTGTTCAAACAATGGCATGTTTAGAGAAGGGGTAAATGTCTACATTTCTTTTTTAAGCATTTCTGGTCAGCTCTTCTAATTTTGAGAGTTTAAGTGAAAATTCAAATTATATTCAAAATATAAAACTATGTTTTATGGGGTCAACTTGCTTTACATATTAGTTTCTATATTTTTGTTATAACATTCTGTATGTATTTTTACATTATGAGTTCATTACATATTTCAGACAAATAAAAATGGTTTCAACTGAGGTTCTGAATGCAACCGATATACAGTTAAGCACTTAAAAGGTCGTTTTAACTACTAGGAAATGTTAACCAATCAACTCACATTTGTTCCTGTTTCACTTGAAGACAAAACCTATAGGCCACTGTGCAAAGAGAACTAACTGAAATGAATATATCTGTATTTAGAATTACTGTATTTGCAGAAGCCTCTCGCAATTAAAGTCTTATCCTGAGGTACAATTCTGGTGTCTTCGTGTTTCATCATGACAACTGCGCAGTAGCAAAGTGCAACAATTTTCTGAATATTTTAAATATTAGCATATTTTCTCATACCAGTTACTTTAAGAGTGCTTTTGTTAAAAAATCTCACAAGCACTAACATGTTATCCAAATTTAAACCTTAAAAGAAAACCAACCCCATACTCAACATGTATAGTTCCCCTATTAATTCTGAAACTTAAAACTAACATTAGTTTGCTTATGTTTGGGATTTTTAAAAAACCAATCGCACACTTCATTATACACATCCTGGATATTATTCGAGGATCAAAGTCTAATGCTGACTATGGTTGGGTCAGCAGAGAAGAGCCCTATGGCCAAATATGAGAGCCCCACGGCAAGGTGTATGTCAGCCAAAAACACAGGAACCAGACTCCAATGGGGCAGCAGCTTGACGCTGCCTGCATTTAGTGGGGCGCCCCAAACCTCTGCTACCCCAAATTTCCCACCGCGCCCCACCTCTCTCCGTCCTAGCCTCTGCCCCGCCCCTTCCTCCCCGGCCAGCGCCCGCATTGCCCACGCAATTCCAGGGCTAAGCAGGGTAACGGAAACCAAACCCGGCACACAAGGAAGGCCCAAGCAAGAAGTGAGGCCCCACCCTGCCAAAAGGAGCGACTCCTCTAGAAAAACTTGGCGGCAAACTAACAGGAAACGCGGAAGCGCAGTTCCTAGGACGGTTGGGGCACCCTGCCGCCCAGTAATCTCATCTTTTGTCCTTTGACAGGCCTCCTTGAAGCCCCAACTCTGAGCGATTTCCGGGCAGCTCTTGACTCGATCCCCCTTACGGTCTCTCACTGATGGCAGCCATGATAGTTGCATCCGGGTATTTCGAGGAGTCGCCGCCAGAGTCTCCCGGAAGTGACGCAAGCGCGGAGGGATTTGCGTTCGGCTGAGGTGAAAGGGCTCCGGAAGCGGGTGCGGTAGAGACGCTGGCGGTGTCGGGGAAGGGTTGGGAGTTTTATTTATTACCACCTTCTTGTAACAGATTTTGCGTGTCATGTATTGTACCCAACACCAGCATTACCATGCCATTTGAATCCTTTCTTCAAACAGGTCCAGGAGGAAGAAATGGTATCGTTTCCGTTACGGGGAAATTAAGGCCAGGAGAGGGCGAGTGATTTGTCTAAGATAATACAGCTCGTATTGGAGCTGCTCTAATCCCCTCAGTTTGTCTGTGGAGCCAGTGTTTTGCATTTCCTCTGTAATGCTTCCATTTAGAAAAACCCCAAAGCCCTGGTGCTTGCACCTGGCAGGCCACTTGTGCAAGGGCGTTCACCTTCCGCTCAGCACTGTTGCCCTTGGAGTAGTAGGGCTGAGCCGCAGCCCCCGTGGTCTTTGCGGCGGCCAGAGCCCCCTTCGCTAACCCGGTGTCTTGCGATTTCACTTGGTCTCCTGCCCCTTGACTCTGCACACGGAGGGGTCTTGCTGCCCTCAACCGCCGGTTAACTGAGGGGACTGGCACTGACTGTTGGGCGCTGGGAAGCATTTTAACTCCTGTCAAGCACTTGTAAAGTCAAGACTGTTGGGACAGCTCGAGGCCTGTCATCATTGGCAAATAGTCTCTGGCCATAATAAAGGCCTGACTACTTTATCTTGGACTTTCCACCAAATCAGTTGTTTGTCCTGGTTTCCATTCCCTTAGAGTGTAAGTGAGAACCAATACTTCGCTCTTATGTCAGCGTTAACTATAACCAGCCCTCAAATGATAAAGTGTGAATAGCCACTCAGTCATTTTTTTCTTCGGTTTTTTTTTTTGTTTGTTTGGTTTTTTTTGTTTTTCCACAGAGGCTATCAGGTGGGGAAATAGCCACACACCCCAGCACTTCCCCAGAATAGGACCTCTCAGACCCCTGGGTGTCAGAGGTCCCAGGGGCACCACATCCTCAGGGGAGGTCAGAGCCCAGTGCTAGACATCATGGGGGTGAAGTAATATTTTTGTAAAAACAAATTATGCATAGTAAAAAACAAATTAAGAATGATAGTATTTGAAGGGTGGCCATTTATTTTCTTCTGTCTTTATTTTCCACATCTGCTACAGTTCTTTTTAATATGGGGAAATAAATTGACCACAGTAAACCTTTCTTAATTCCCTGATACTAATAATGATGACAAAGGCATGTTGTCATATTTTGACAATTGACAGTCCTTGATACAAATTACAGAGAGGAATTCTTTTGCTTGGAAAAGCATTGGGTTTTTGTCAGGATATTATCAAAGTATAGTTTTGGTATTGATGTTTTCCACACACCTTTGTATAAAAATATACTACAGTCAGAAGTTTTTCTTCTAAAAAAAAAAGAGGAGTGGAGGATTTGGGACACTTGAAATTCTGGAGAACAAGTATAAAAAGCTACTTTTATTCTGCCTTCTTTGGGGTACACTTTTAAACAACTTCCCAGGTTCAGATAAAAGCAAAATAAAGGCTTCTCTATTCTATTTCTGTATTCTACTTCCACTATTGCTTTTTAGCAACATCTCAAGCAGTGGCACTACAAGAAATACAGTGGAAAGATAGAAGAGAAAAATGAGAAGGGATTGGGGAGGAATAAAATGTAAAGGAATAAAGGAAAATGCTGATACTGGGGTTGAGGTTGCTTTGAAATTCCAAGGTAGCATGTAACAACCCTTTCATCCAAGTCCTGGCCCAAGACCAGTTGCCCACTCAGATTTACATATACAGTGTTCTCACTCACACATTGAGCACCCACTATGATAATTCTTACCAAAATTTCAGCTTTATACTCATACAAATTAGACCTATATTTTAACAAAACCTAGAGTGGATTGAACAAGAACTGTAAAGTAAAATCCCATAGTTTTCCTGGTGTTCCCTCTTACCATATCATTCATTCATCCTGTGATTAGTAGCATAAGTGGATATCGAACTGGAAGTGTTGCCTGCTGCATTATGATACAACAACTATGAAACACCAAGTGAGGTCCTGACAAGATGCATGTTTTCAAAGGAAGTATCTTCATGTTAGTCTGGGCCCTCTACAAAGCAGTCGTTAAGATGACATTAAACATTCAAGAATTTTATTAGAGGAAACACTTGTGAGAGGGAATGGGGAGGGAGCCAGGGAAGGCTGGGAGAACCATCAGACTGATGGAAGTCAAATGCAGTGAAGGGGGTGGGGGGAGGTTGGTGGAAGTGTCCTAGACTGCGGTACAGTCTAAGGAAGATTTGGCAAAGGCTGCTGGGACTGCTCAAGCCAAAATTGCCATCAGAGGGTCCTCCTAGGAAGAAGCTTGCCTTATGATCTGTGTTGCACTCAGTCACTGGCTGGAGCAGCCCATGGAAATCTTGGTTCTTGGTGCAAATGTGGCAGAAGATTTCAGAGTGCCGCAGCATCTGGGGCCCTTAGGCAATTTTGCTCCCTATATTTGGTTACCACAGTCCAAAAACTGGCTTTTCAATTACTGGAACTTTTTGCCAGTTTCAAGGCTTAGAAGAAGATTAAAAGAGGTGATTTCATGAGGAGGATCTTTGGAGAGAGCCGTTATGCTTCCTCACGCCCCTTCAAGTCTACTGAATGGGACTTCAGTGGCACTGCTTTGGGAGATTGATATGTGTCCCATGGGTTTTGAGAAGTACAATAGTGTCTGACTCACATCTGAGAAATCCCAGGGTAGGGGAAATGGGCCAGTGAGAAGTTTGGGCAGAGGAGTAAAGGAGTGTTGCTATATTAGGATCAGCTGTGATTCCCATAGTTTGTCAGGGCAAGTCATGTTTGAGTGTTTCTTGTGCACCAAATTTGTACCATATGCGAGAAAAGCTGGCCTGGAGCTCTTTTGACTCTGGGCCAAGAGGAGTTCCCGGAAGGGAAATGGGACTCCAACCGAAAAAGTCTGTGTTGTGTGGATTATCAGAAAATCTGACCTGTAGAAGGAGCAGTAACTGGGGAAAGAGAATGTGTTGCCCATCTAGGACGACAAACTTGCTCACGTTTGCCTGGAACTCTCCCTGTTTTAGTACCAAAAGTCCTGAGTCTCAGGAATCCCTCAGTCCCAGGCAACTCAGGGTGGTTGGTCATTGGGCCTGTCACAGGAGTTGCAGTCAGAAGGCACTCCAGCAGGGAACCTCCAAAATCCACCAAGTCACCCATGAGAATAAGAGTCAAGTTGAAATATCAAGCAGGTTCAGAATATGTGAAGCCAGCTCATGACTATATCAGTATTATAGTGGATTTTATCAAGGGGGTAATTGGAAAATGATGCTGCAGCAGGACCTTCTTTTCCACACCATCCTTACAGAGTGGGTATAGTGTGTTCAGGCTGCCATAACAAAATATCACAGATGGGATGCTTAAATTACAAAACTTTATTTTCTCACAAGTCCAAGATCAAGGGTCTGGCCAATTCAGTTTCTGGTGAGAACTCTCTTCCTAGCTTGCAGATGGCCATCTTCTTGCTATATCCTCACATGACCTTTCCTCAGTGCCTGTGTGAGGAGAGAGGAGGGGGTCAGAGGTATTGCTGATGTTTTTTCTTATAAAGACACTAATTTTATAGGATCAGGGCCCCACCCTTATGACCTTATTTAACCTTAAATCTCCAAAGGCCTCATCTCCAAATATAGCAACATTTGGGGGTTAGGGCTTCAACATATGAATTTTAAGGGGATACAAACATTCAATACCTACCAGGGTAACTCTGGAACACAGAGATACTTTACTGGGGAGGGGATCATGAAGATATCTGTTTCATGCCTCACACCCTTATGGAGAAGATACACTATCCTGACTCTGAAGCCCTATATCTTTTTATGAACAGAAGTAAACATTATATTGTATTTAGAGATCATTTGTGGCACTTTTAGGGCTCTTCGTACATTATCTTAATCATGTCGAGGTAAAGTTGAACCCCACCAGAGGCCTGTGCTGGTGTTTTTTTGTTTGTTTGTTTTGTTTGGGTTGTTTTTTTGTTTTGTTTTGTTTTTCTGTCCTGTAGAGCAGAGGAGGTGACAAGCTCATGTTCACATTACTGGACTTATAGAGAAACCCACAATAGCTGTGCACATGGTGATCGGGACTTGGACAGAAGAGGGATTTAATAAACAGTGGAACCATTCTATATGGTGTTGCCTGTATTTATGACATTTTTTAAAAAGTTACAAAAGATTGGATAATCAGAGAATGTATTCTCCTGTATCTTCCTTACAGGTATGAACCCAAGTAGTTGCAAGACACTGGATCAAAAGGCCAGTAAAATCAGAATGAAGTGCTATAATCCATTCTTGGCGTTTAGGCTAAGAGCAAATGTAAGAATGAAATGCTGTTAAAAAACACACACACATAGAATTGGATGATAATGTCAATAGAATTGGGTATCGGATGTCCCTAGTATCTACTTGAATCCCTTTAGGAAGCAGAGTTGGTTTTTAATTCCTTGAGGGTTTAGTTATAGGAACTAAATTCATATTGGCGCCTGGGTGGCTCAGTTGTTAAGTGACTGCCTTCGGCTCAGGTCATGATCCTGGAGTCCGTGCATTGAATCCCACATCGGACTCCCTGCTCAGTGGGGAGTCTCCTCCTTCTGACCCTTCCCTCTTTCATGGTATCTCTCTCTCTCTCTCATTCTCTCTCTCTCTCAAATAAATGAGAGAGAGAGAGAGCGAGAGAGAGAGCACGAGTTGGGGGTAGTGGGGAAGGGGAGAGGCAGACTACCTGACGAGCAAGGAGCCCTATGTGGAACTCGATCCCAGGACACTGGGATCATAACCTGATCCGAAGGCAGATGCTTAACCGACTGAGCCATCCAGGCGCCCCAGTAGGAACTAAGTTTAGCTGTGAGCACAGAGTAACAAAAAGCACCAAAATAAAAGTTATTTATTATGCTTTTTATATGATATAAACTTATTTTTTTCTTTGAAGAAATCTGGTGAAATTAGCTTGGGGTTAGAATGGTCATTCGTGGGTGAGGATTCCAGGCTCCTGCTAGTTTGTTGCCCCACTGTGTGTGATTACCATTTTCCAAAGTCATTTCCTGGTCCAAGATGGCTGCTAGAGTTCTAGTCTTCTAGTGAACAGAGGATGGAGATATGTAAAGAGTAGCACACTTGTTCCATTTAAAGACAATTCTCGGAAGTTGTACACAAACTTCTACAAGAGAGGCTGGGAAAGGCAATACTTTTTTTCCTCATAAGTCAGTACCCAGCTAAAAGTTATGAGATTTTACTACCCTAGAACAGAGATCAGCAAACTATGGCCCACGGACCAGCCACCTATTTTTATAAATAAAATTTATTGAAATACAGCACTGCCAATTTTACCTATTGTCTATGGATACATGTTTTGTTTTGTTTCGTTTTGTTTTAACAAAAACCCTCTATATTTTTTATTTTAATTCCAGGGTAGTTAACATACAGGGTTATTTTAGTTTCAGGTTTACAATATAGTGATTCAAAAATCCAGTATATTACTCAGTGCTCATCAAAATAAATGTACTCTTAGTCCATTTCACCTTTTACCCATCCCCCCACCAACCTCCCTTCTGGTAACCATCAGTTCTCCATAGTTAAGCATCTGTTCCTTGGTTTGCCCCTTTCTTTTTCCCCCATGATCTTTTTTTATTTCTTAAATTCCACATATAAGTGAAATCATATGGTATTTGTCTTTCTCTGACTGACTTATTTCACTTAGCATTATACTCTCTAGCTTCATCCATGTCACTGCAAATGACAAGATTTCATTCTTTTTTATGGCTGAATAATATTGCATTGCCTATATATACCACATCTTCTTTATCCATTCATTAATTGATGGACACTTGGACTGCTTCCATATCTTGGCTATTGTAAATAATGCTGCTATAAAAATAGGGGTGCATGTATCCTTTTGAATTAGTGTTCTTGTATTCTTTGGGTAAATACCCAGTAGTGAAATTGTTGGATCATAGGGTAGTTCTATTTTTAACTTTTTGAGGGACCTCCGTACTGTTTTCCACAGTGGCTGCACCAGTTTGCATGTCCACCAACAGTGCATGAGGGTTCCTTTTTCTCCATACCCTTGCCAACACCTTGTTTCTTGTGTTGTTGATTTTAGCCCTTCTGAAAGGTGTGAGGTGATATCTCATTGTAGTTTTGATTTGCATTTCCCTGATGATGAGTGATGTTGAGCATCTTTTCATGTGTCTGTTGGCCATCTGTGTGTTTTCTTTGGAGAAATGTCTGTTCATGTCCTCTGCCCATTCTTTAGTTGGATTATTTGTTTTTTGGCTGTTGAGTTTTGTAAGTTCTTTCTATATTTTGTATGGATACATTTTTTAAACAGTTTTATTGATATATAATTCACATGTTATAAAATTCAGTCATTCAAAGTATACAATTCACTGGCTTTCAGTATCTTCACAGAATCATGCATCTAGCACCCAAATCAATTTAGACCATTTTCATTGCCATGAAAAGAAACCCACACCACTTAGCTGTTGTCCTTGAATTCCCCATTTCTGCTCCCCACCCAGGACCTAGGCAACTAGTAATTACTTTCTGTTTATATAGATTTACCTCTTCTAGACTTTTCATATCAATGGAATCATACAATATGTGGTCCTTTGTGCCTGGCTTCTTTCACTTCACATAATGTTTTTAAGGTAGCATGTATTAGTACTCCGTTCCTTTTTATGGCCAAATAATATTCCATTGTATGGATGTGCCCATATTGTTTATCCATTCATCAGTTGATTGACATTTGATTTGCTTTGAGAAAGCAATAATCCTTTATTCTTTTAAGACACTGAAATAAAACAAACCAGCAGGTAGTCTGTTCTAATACATCGGCAGTTTTAAAACTTTACCTTGTGTATTTTGATGGGACTGACTGATTTGGGCAAAAATATTTTGTAAAAATATCAACAATCTAAATAAATGTGATTAAGATTTAACCAAGGTTTATAAGAACTGATTTAGTACTGCAACTATTGACAGTCCCTATCCGAGTTACATATGGCTCCCAAATTGTTTGTGGAAGGCTTCTCAACAATGCTTAAAGATGAGCTGTTGCCTACAGATTATGTGAAAATAAAGGCATTGGTGATCTAGAAGACAGACTCAATTATCCTAATGACAAGGTAAACGTTCTCAACATGTATGTCCAACACTGGAAACTTGCATCATTTACATTATTCTAAATGTATTCTGTGGAGGCAAGACAGTTCAGAGTACCAGTTTCAATGTCAGATTGGTGGGTTTTTTTTACAAACCATCTCCCTTACTACTTCCTCTTTCACCTAGGACAAACTTGCAGGTAAGTACATAGGCTCTATGATGGTTCTAAGAAATCTTCAATAAAGCTGAAGAGGGCAGCTTTCTCTAGTGTTTAACCACCATCCCCAGCTTGAGACTCGGGTAGCAGAAGTATAGCAGTAAGAGAGAGTGAAGCTGAGATGCATAGAGAAGCTGAGGTAGGAGACTGGTGGAAAGATCTGAAAATTTTTACGTCTCTGTTTCTGGGAGTTTCTGAGGCCCAGTATCATTTCTGCCCTTTCAGTAGTTGTGTGTTCAACTTTTCCTTTTATTACAAAGGATATCAAAGCTTAATATTTTTCTAATAAATCTATTTTTGCAGACAGTTTGTTTAAAACCAAAAGAAAGACTCAATGCATGCATGATTGTTGCAATAATTAATTAAGCAAGAAGTGGTGGGTTTCTTTTTCTACCTTAGAATTCCCATTTTACTGAGTTAACTATTCTTAACAGTTTGTTTAGTATCTTCCCATATTATTTCTAGGCATTTTACACATATGAAATATCACCTTATATTTACTTTCATTTACATTTAACTGTTTTACTTAGCAGTGTTATAGAATTCTTTCCATGTTAAGATATAGAAATAGAAAAAACCTTTTTAATAGGTACATAATATTCTATTGCATCGCATGCCCCAGTTATTTAACTAATTTCCTATTGATGAATATTCAAAGGAGTTCCCAATTTCATAAGTATTACAAGACAAAGATATAAAATTCGTTCATTCATTTTGCAAATATTATTGTGCCCACACTGTGTGTGTCAGGCACTTTTCCAGGTGAGATAATTTCTGCAGTTTCTTTTTTGGGGAGGAGAAGAGATAAACAAGAAAACAAATATATGTGAACTAAATAATTTCACCTAGTAGTAAGTTCTGTGAATAAAATAAAACATAGATATTTGATAAAGAATGAAAAGTGTGGGTGTAGAACTTCTTTAGATGGGGGATCTCAGCTGTTTCTACAAGGTGACATTTGCCTAAATCCTGAGGGATACAAAGGAACCAGCCCCGTGAGATCAGGGCAGAGGGAACACAGGAGCAAAGGTCCTAAGGCAATAACAACTTGGCAATTTGCAGGAAAAGAAATGAGGCCAGTGTATCAGTTACAGTTCTTAGTTACACTCAGTAGAAACAAGTGTAACCGTTTAAGGAGAAAAGGAATTCACTGAAAAATACAGGGCAACTCACAGAATCTCTGGGATGGCCAGAGAAGCTATCTTGGAGACTATCTGGTAAGATGAACTCCCCAAATCCCACCATAGATCTGGTCTAGTGGGGTCTTTGCTGCTGCAGCTGCTGGTTGTTGACATTTGGCTTGCACCAACTACAATATTAATCACCGCTGGCTCTGAAATTTAAACCTACCTGCCACCATCCCCTATCCTTATTTGTAGTACCAGTGTCTAATTTAAAGCCTGTAGAAGTGACCCACTAATGTAGACCTTATATGTGTATCTTTGCACATTTGTACTAATATTTCTATAACTAAACTCCTGGAAGTGTTGGGTTTAAACAGAAGCACATCTATTTTTTTTTTACTAAATCACATTCCCTAAAATGTGGTAGTGATTTACACTCCCACAACACAGTAGATGGGTAGGCCAATGTCCTCAAAGCCTTGTCAATTCCGTATTTGTGTTTTAGAGTAGTTTTGTAAATCTGGATACACCTGGGCTTGAGTCTGGCTCCATGACTTAATAATTGTGTATCATTGGGCAAATTAGTCCATTCCCTGGGTTTCATTTACCTTGTATATATGGGATGGAAGTGATAACCATGTTATCACTGCTAGTTGTCCCCTAATATCCCATTATCCCCTTCTATATTCATAAGACCCCAATTTTTAGTTAGATCCGTGGCTGTCCAGAATCAGTACCAAGCTACTAGCTTCTCTTAGTCATAGTCAGCATCAAACTCTGCAGAATGGGTGTTGCCTGTTTTTAAGACAATACTAGAGATAATAGTGAGGCACTTTTTTTTTTTTTTTAGTAGGCTCCACACCCAGCACGGAGCCCAATGCAGGGCTTGAACTCATGACTTTTGAGATGGAGACCTGATCGGAAATCAAGAGTCAGACACTTAACCGACTGAGCCACCCAGGCACCCCAAATAGTGAGGCACTTTTTAAAGAAATGTTATGTCACAAGCATTCTTTATGGTACAGAGGGTAACACTGTGTAGAAAAATTCAGATATTTATGCTTCTGGGGATTGAGAATAGTCAGACTCTGAATGTGAAGAAAAATTTTAAGTATCTTAAATGATTTATTTTTTGCTTACATATCCCTTTTTTTATAAAGATTTTATTTATTTTAGAAAGAGAGAGAGAGTGAGAGAGCACGAGAGGGGGGAGGGTCAGAGGGAGAAGCAGACTCCCTGATGAGCAGGGAGCCTGATGCAGGACTTGATCCCAGGACTCCAAGATCATGACCTGAGCCATAGGCAGTCGCTTAACCAAGAGTCAAGCAGGGGCCCATTACATATCCCTTTTTATGTATGGACAGAAGTGATATATAATTCAGCTAATGTCTAAATTAAACAAGAAGTTATGTTTCAATAAATACACAATAATTCTAAGTGATAAGAAAGTATAGTCACAATTTAATTGGAAGTGGTTTTTTGTATTCTTAGATTCATTTAAAATATAAGCAGTAATGGTCTCAAATCTTCATTCCTACCATCTTCTATAGTAACAGAACTCTCAAATGTAGTAGGGCACCGGACTGCCAAAAATAAAGATTCAGGCTCCTTTGCGGTTAGATCATGTGACTTAGTTCTAGCCAATGACACATGAGCATAAGAGATGTGTGCACTCTCAAGTCATGCTTTTAAAAGGAAAAGTTGTGCCCTTTCCTTCTCCTTCTCCCATCCTTACTGATTAGAATCAAGATACAGTGATGAGTCATGTTAGGCCATAAACCAAGGGTAGCAAACTCAAAATGACTGAGCAATGAGACAGAAGGAGTTTAGTTCCCTGACACTGTAAGTCACCATAACAATCCTAGATTGCTTAAATCTAGGTTGTTACATAAGGGAGAAATAAATTCCTATCAAGTATAGGCTGCTGTATCCTGGGTCTCTATAACAGGAGCTGAACTTAAATCCTAATGAATACAGTTCTCTTCACTGAATTGTGGTGAATATTATTAAACTAGGTAATGTATATAAAATATTTGGCAGAGGCATGTAATAAATGTGTGTTAAAGTAACTTGCTTTAAAGTCTCAAAACAAGCCATGGCAGGTTTTAAAATTTAATTAACTTTCTGTTTTTCCTTTTTTTATGCATTTAATAAACACTAACTGAGCATTTACTATGGGCCATTTACTGTGTTTGGCCCTGGTTCCAGAATTGGGAACAGATACAATAATATAGAGTAATAAAATACAACAAAAACCAGTTGCTACAGTACAAGTGTTTATTCTCCAGGAGCAGGTCTTGAGATGAAGGAAATGTCTGATGTAACTGGGTAAGAGTGAGGAGCAACCAGACATAGGGAACTCAGATACCAAAACTGGCAGGCAGTCCATCTTCACCTCACGGCCCTTTGTATAACACAGACAATAGCCCTGAGCAACTTGCTTTCACCTCTCCTACCAAGAAGGCTGCACTGAGAACTAGCAGGAAATCATAACCGCAAGGATGAGTTCATAGTAAATTATCACTAGCTACTTAAGGACTGTAAACTCTGAAAGAAAAACCAAATAGGAAAACTCACACTCAGTGAAACAACTAATAACTAATATGTAAAAGTAATATTCTCAGATAGGAGGGTATTTGATACATAAAGCAAGAACAAATGACTTTTCAAAAAAAAAAAACAAAGATTTTAGAAATGAAAAATATAATTGCTGAGAATAAAGGCTCAGTACATGGGCTGAACAGCAGAGTAGATATAGCTGAAGATTGGTGTAGAGCATTAGTCCACTGGGCAGCAGGAGGGAATGATAATAAGAAGAGTAGCTTACTATATATAGGGCTTACTGTCTTCAGAACATTGTTCCAAGCTATTTACAGATCTAAAACTCATATAATTCTCATAACAACCCTGTCAGGAACGCACTAGGATTAGTCCCATGGTACTGATGAGAAGCATATGGCACAGAAAGGATTATAACTCACCCAAGGTCACACATCTAGTAATTAGGAGGACCAGGCTTTGAACCCAGTGGCTGTTCCAGAGTCTTTTAAACACTAGGCTATACTGGGATGATGGAATGTTTAAAAGAAATATTGAGACATGTAAAGGATCAATCCAAAAGCATTAACATCCATGAATTCCAGGAGGAGAGAATACAGGGAATAGAGGGGAAGAAATAACAGATAAAAGATACAGATCCTTAAATTGAAAGCATCCTTCCTAGTAGAATAAATGGGA
This sequence comes from Mirounga angustirostris, assembly GCF_029215605.1. NCBI lineage: Eukaryota > Metazoa > Chordata > Mammalia > Carnivora > Phocidae > Mirounga > Mirounga angustirostris. The sequence continues at coordinate 123,476,614 of NW_026991714.1, forward strand.
GACATCGAACATAGTATGGTGATGTTTGAACAATTTATAGTGAAATTTTAGAGACTCCAGAATGAAAAACAATTCTGAGAGAGTAGATCGTAATTGTGTGCTTGCAGAAAAACAAAAAGTAACTATTATTTGGGGTGTAGAGTTATTAATCAGCTTCTTTGTAGTAAACAATTCACAATGTATACATATATCAAAACTTCATGTTGTACACTATATACAATTTGATTTGTCAATTATACCTCAAAGCTTGGAAAAGAAGAGGCAGTCCAAAAAGTTATCAGATATAACCTACAAAAGGAATGAGAATCATTGAAGTCAGATTTTCATCAGCAATACTGAAATCAAGAAAAAAAAATGAGTATCTTCAAAATGTTAAGAAAAAGAATTTTGAACCCAGAATTCTATAGTTACCCAAAGTATCATCCAAATTCAGTGGTGAAAAAAAGAATATTTTAAGACATCTCAACGCCTCAAAAATTGATCCCCTCTGAGCAAACTGACAAAGGAGCACTTCTACAAAGGAAAGGCAGTGAAATGCAAGGAAAAAAAGGTGTACATATCATTGGTAAAATTTATTGTTAAGTAAATATTATTTGTAAAATGCTTCTCAGTAGCACTCTGGCATGTATACTCTAAATGATATTGATGTCAGATTCTATTTTCCAAAAATGGACATAGGAATGCTTTCAGTTCCACATCCTTTTCCAGAAACTTGTCACTCTTCATCAAGAGGTGTAATTTATTTTCCCTCCCTTTGAAGGTGGGCAGGCTTGTGACTGCTCTGACCAATAGAGTGCACAGAAGTAATGCTATGTGACTTCTGAGAGTAGGTCATAAGCATAGAGCTTTACCCTAGCTCTCTCTTTTTGGGAAGTTTGCTTTGGCAAAACCAGCCACCGTGCAGCGAGGAAGCCCAAATTAGTTTACAAAGAGGTTGTACAGAGAAGCCAATGTGGAAAGGCAATGCACCTCCCGGCCAGCATCCACCACCAGACTTCTGAGTAAAGTCACCATCAGATGATTCTAGTGCCCAGCCTTTGAGTCTTCCAACTGAGACATGAGACATTATAGAGCAGAGGCAAGCCATTCCCTCTGTGTCCTTTCTGAATTTCTGAACCACAAAATTCATAAACATAAAAATTGGTTGTTTTATAACATTATGTTCTGGGGTAAGTTTTTCACAATCGTAGCAACTGAAACAGATATCAGTGTGGTAGGTACTATATATAGGAAAGGATACGAGGGAAGTAAAACATGATATTTTTTTTGTCATTTTGGGGAATGAAATAAATGTTGATGAACTCTAGACATGATAGAAAGAGGAATAAGCTTAATAAAGTGTTTGATAATTAAGGATAGTTATTAAGGGAAAAGATGCAGATTTAATTTTTTTAAATCAGTTTTATTCTGTTTATAAGAGACAGCTGAAAAAAATACCATAATGAAAGGTTGAATGTGAAGAAATAGTAATAAATATACCAGAGACCTAGTCTAGGAAAAGATAATATCAGACAAAATAGAGTTTAATGTGAAATTATTAACAACAAAAAAATAATTTCTTAATGATAAAGGTAATAATCCATCATCAAAATCATGACCTTTGTTTTGTCCAGCTTTATAACTCCGCATACATGTAGAAAAACTGATGTAATTATGGGGAAGAATAGACAATTTCAAACCACGGATAAAGATTTAACATACTCTGTTTCAGAAACTGATGGCTCAGCCAGAAAAAAAAGGTTATAAAAATGCTGATATATATTTTTATGCAAATTTTAATAAATATATGTAATACTTTGAATCCAACAAAGAAAATATATTCTTTGCAAGCATGCACAAAATATTTACAAAATTATGTATTGAGACACAACAGAATCTTCAACAAACACTTTAAAAACTGATAATATAGAAACAATGTTCTCTGACCAACATGAAGTGAAATTAGAAATTACTGCAAAAAGATAGTTTAAAAATTAATTTGGAAAACAAAATCCTCACTTCTAAATAACCCAAGGTCCAAATAAGAAATCAAAATGGAAATTATGAAATTTTTAGAAATGGAAGGTAATGAAATCACTACTTATAAATAAATAGTGAGATGCAACTAGTTAAAGAGCAGCTTAGAGGGAAATTTATGGTCTTCACATATTAGAACACAAGAAATATAAAAATAAATACAGTGAATACTTAATTCAGAAAGCTAAAAATAATATAGCATAAGCCCAGAGAATATAGAAGAAAATAATAAATATGAAAGTGGGATTTAATTATTTAACAAACAAAACAACAAGAGAAAAAAATAATACCACCAGAAGGTTTTTTTAAAATAATAAATAAGGGCACCTGGGTGGCTCAGTTGGTTAAGCGACTGCCTTCAGCTCAGGTCATGATCCTGGAGTCCCGGGATCGAGTCCCACATCGGGCTCCCTGCTCAGCAGGGGGTCTCCTTCTCCGTCTGACCCTCTTCCCTCTCATGCTCTCTGTCTCTCATTCTCTCTCTCAAATAAATAAATAAAATCTTTAAAAAAAAATAAAATAAAATAATAAATAAATAATATAAAAAGGTAGAGAAAGAGAGGGGAGGCAAACATAAAGGATCAAATGAAAAAATAGCTGTAATGGAGCTAAAAGTCCTAAAAGAGTAAAATGAATGGCTATATTCAAGAAATTTGTAAAAGCTACATGAAATATATTATTTTCTGGGAAAATATAAATCAAACAAACTTAAAAAATCTGGTCAAATAATCATTCAAAAGTCATAATCAGTATTCAAATTTCTTCTTTCTACAATAAAGATGACATTTCTAGGTAGGTTTAAAGTAGTTCTAGCAAATTTTCAAGGAACAACTAATCACTATCTTACACAAACTGTTGAAAACATTACTTTTAAAAAAATAGGAAACTGGGGCACCTGGGTGGCTCAGTTGGTTAAGCGACTGCCTTCGGCTCAGGTCATGATCCTGGAGTCCCAGGATCGAGTCCCGCATCGGGCTCCCTGCTCGGCAGGGCGTCTGCTTCTCCCTCTGACCCTCCTCCCTCTCATGCTCTCTGTCTCTCATTCTCTCTCTCTCAAATAAATAAATAAAATCTTAAAAAAAATAAAAATAAAAAAATAATAAAAAATAAATAAATAAAAAATTAAAAAATAGGAAACTATTCAATATTCATGAGGCCATACAAAGTCAATGAAAAAAGTTATAGCCAAATTTCACTTTGGGCGTGGATGTAAACACACTATATCAACAAATTGAATCAAACACCATATTATAAAATATATACAGACCAAGTTTACATCAGACATGCAACAATGGTTCAACAACTAAAAATTCTACCAATGTAACTCACCATATTAACCAATTAAATTAAAAATAGGACAATTTAAGTAGTCAGTGAATGAGGGAAACTGTTTGATGATATTCAAAATCTATTCATGATTTAAAAAAATAATTCTTTAACAAAGTAGGATAAGAGGTAACTCCTTAATGTTGTAACTGATGTCAATGCAAAACCTCAAAAAAACATATTAATGATTAAATTCAGAAGTATTTGCATCAAAGTTAAGACATGGTATGGATGGCTTTTTGTTTTTTGTTGTTGTTGCTGTTGTTTTACCACAACTACACTCAGCATTCTACTGGAGACCTTAACCACCTTCAAATTGCCTTCACATGCATTTAAAATTCTCCCAGGTCTTTCAGGCTTGATAGTTCATTTCTTTTTATTGCTGAATAACATTCTACTACATGAATATACTATGGTTTGTTCATCAGCTTATTCATCTTTTGAAAGCATCTTGGTTGTTTCCAGTTTTTGGCAATTATAAATAAGGCAGATATAAAGGTTCAAATGTAGACTTTGTGTGAATATAACCCTTCAATTTATTTGGGTAAATACCTAGGAGCGCAATTCCCAGATTGTATTATAAGACTATGTTTAGCTTTGTAAAAAACTGCCAAATGGTCTTGTATAGTGCTATTTACATTCCCATCAACAATAAATGAGAGTTCCTGTTGCTCCTCATCTTCCCCAGTATTTGGTATTGTCAGTGTTTGGGGTTTGAGCAATTCTAACAAGCATGTAGTAGTATCTTATTGTTGTTTTAATTTTGTATTTCCCTAATGACATATGATGATGAAAATCTTCTGTGCTTATTTGCCATCTGTATATCTGCTCTGGTGAGGTATTTGTTCAGATTTTAGCTCATTTTTTATTTGAGTTGTTTTCTTATTATTCAACTTTAAGACTTCTTTGTATATTTGAATAAAAGTCTCTTACCAGACTTTTATAAAAAATTTTTTGGCAAATATTTTGCAAATATTTTCTCACAGACTGTGGATTTTTTTTTCTTTTTTTTTTTTAACAGTGTGTTTCACAGAGTAGAAGTTTCAAATTTTAATGAAGTCCAACTTACCAAGTTTTTCTTTCATGGATCATGCTTTTGGTGTTGTATCTAACAAGTCATTGCCAAACCTAATGTCAACTGGATTTTCTCCTGGATCATCTTCTAGAGTTTTTATACTTTCAAATTTTGTATTTAGATCTATTATGCATTTTGATTTGTAAGTCGTGAAAGGTATAAGCATCTTTGAGGCTAAAGAGCGGAACAGAGATTCAGAAGCTGCAGGGTACTAGGGAGACAGGATGGAGTTAGAGACTGGTACGTGGAGAAACTATCTAAATACAATGAACTTTTATAAGAAACCACAGGAAAGCCATATCCAAGGAGTAAGGACAAAAAAGTAAATCGTCTTTAACAAAGCCTTAAACCAAGCCTAGACAGTATTAAGATGATCTACTTGCACTATATTTGCCTGCCAGGAGAAAATTTAACTGGCTCAAGAAAAAGACAGTGTCATTCAAAACATTTACATTTTAATACACAATGTCTGGCATCCAGTAAAAATTATGAGGCATGTTATAAAAGGGTCCACATAACCAAAAAACAGATTAAAAACAGATGGCAGAAATATCCCCACAGATGATTTATATATTGGAGTTATTAGAGAACTTAAAAACAATAATTAATATAGTCAAGAAAATGGTGAAAAATATAGAGAATTTCAATGGACACTTAAAGCCTGTTAAAAAGATCAACTGGTGATCTGGGACTGAAGTTATAACTAAAATTATGAAGTAAATAGATGGATTTAATAAGAGATTGAACACATCAAAACAGGTTAACTAGAAGACATATAAGTAGAAAGTTTCAAGATTAAAGTACGAAGAGAAAAGAATGAAAAATACAGAACAAGGATAAGAATACATAGAACATGGTGAAGGGTTCTAACTTGGGTGTATATCTCAGAAGAGGAGAGAATAGAATAGTAGCAATATTTCAGAACATATTGACTGAGATTTTTCCACAATTGATAAGGTATTAAATCACAGATTTGAGAAGCTCCAAGAATCTTAGTAGAATAATTAAAAAGAATATGATACCTGGGATCATCAGAGTCAAAGACCCCCTTCACCCCGCATAAAGAATCTTAAAAGCAATCTGAGAAAAATAAGATGTTATTTTCAAAGGAGCAGCAAATGACTTTCCAATGGAACCAATGGAAGTCAGAAGGAATGGATTGAAACCTTTAAGTTGTTAAAAAAAACTATCTATAAAGCTAGAATTCTATAACCAGCAAAAATATTCTTCAAAAGTAAAGCAAAGTAACAAAATTAAACCAAAATACTTTTTTAGCCTTTCTCTCCCAAAACTGAGAGAATGTATTGCAGGCAGACTTTCAGCACAAGAAATACTGAAGGGAGTTGTTTAGAGAAAAGAAAAATGGCCCAAAAGGAATAACAGAAATGCAGAAATAGTTCTGAGGAGGATAAATACGTGGTTATATAAAAATGAATGTTGACTTTATAAAATAACAATAATAAATCTTTGGGTTTAAAATACATAGAGGGGCACCTGAGTGGCTCAGTGGGTTGAGCATTGGACTCTTGATCTCAGCTTGATCTCATGGTTGTGAGTTTGAGCCCTACATCAGGCTCCTTGCCGTGCATGGAGCAAGGAAAAAAAAAAAATGAAAAAAAATTTAAATATATAGAGAATGAAAACTATCACAACAAAAGGACACAATGGGAGAGTAAATGGATATAAAATGTGAAAAGTGCTTTCATTGTTTGTGAAGAGGTAAATTTCAGAGATACTCTAATCACTCTAATCAGTCCAGAGGGCATAATGTAATCTCTGTGGTAAACACTAAATGACTGATTAGAAGCTGTATAATCAGGAAAGTAATAAGAAAGAATAAATAATAAAAACACTTGAGTCATGTAAAAGAAGAAAAGAATTAGTAAATGAATTAGGAAACTGTGAGGAAAGAATGAGGTAGAGAGAGGTGCCTGGCTGGCTCAGTCGGTAGAGCATGAGACTCTTGATCTTGGGGTTGTGAGTTCGAGCCCCATGTTGGGTGTAGAGATTACTTAAAAATAAAATCTTTAAAAAATAATGAGGTACAGACAGGCAAAAAGATACAAATGTATATAAGAGTATAAGAGACATTTATTTACTAATAAAGTGGAAAGGTATTACATATTGTCTAATATCCGTGTAATTGTAGTTGTAATTCCAGAAAGAGAGGCAAGAGAGAATGGGACAGAAACAGCGCTTGGAGAGATCACGGCTGAGATTTTCCCAAGGTGAAAAGTGGTTCCCAGCCTCAGAGCAGTCTCCACTGATTTCCTCCTTTTGGTATTCTCCTCCCACATGTGGTTTCCTCCCGCATTGTAGAGGGCTGATCTGCATAACCAATAAGATTGTGGAAATGATGGAGTGGGACTTCAAGGCAAGGCCATAAAAGACATGTGCTTTCTCTCTTGCTCTCTCAGATCACTTTCTCTGAGAAACTACCATGTCATGAAGACGTTCAAGCAGCTCTATAATGACACATGTGACAAGGAACTGAGGTCCACTGCCAGCAACCAGTATGCACTTGTTGGACATGAGTATGCTACGTTGGGAGCAGATCTTCCAGGCCTCGTTAAACTTTCAGATAACTACATTCCTGGCTGACATCTTATATTTAACCTCAGGAGAGACCCTGAGTTAAAACCATCAAGCTAGGCCACTTCCAGATTTCCCACCCACATGAACTATATGAGATCATACATGTTGATGGAATTATGCCACTAAGTTTGGGGTAATTTGCTACACAGAAACAAACAACACACACAGATTGCTAAGGCCAGGAAGTGGAGTTTTGCTATAATGAAAACATAAAATATGGAGTGGCTTTGGAACTAGGCAGTCAGGGGTACCTGGGTTAGGGAAAGCAGGAAGAGCCTTTATGTGTCCGTTGGTAGAAGCCTGATGGCCTTCATGGAGACAGCAGGCAGGGACTTAACTGAAAGTGACCTGACGTCTACTGAATGTTGAAAAAAGTGGATCCTACCTGTGTAGAAATAAAGTTTAGCAAACAAGTGAGTGTAGTAACATGGAAGTTAGAAAACATAGCAAATAAGCTGGGTGATCTAGCTAAGGAGAAATTTCAGGCCAAGAATTGGGAGTGCCTTATTTCTTCTTTTTTCTTGTAGTAAAATATAAAAGGGGAGACATAAACCAAAGGTAAACTGTTTTAAAAAGTGGGTGAGGAGAGTCAGAAATCATTGAATTAAAAATTCCCAGCCTTGGGTGCCTGGGTGGCTCAGTCGGTTAAGCGACTGCCTTCGGCTCAGGTCATAATCCCAGAGTCCTGGGATGGAGTCCCACATCGGGCTCCCGGCTCAGCAGGGAGCCTGCTTCTCCCTCTGACCCTATCCCCTCTCATGCTGTTTCTCTCTCTCAAATAAATAAATAAAATCTTAAAAAAAAAAAAATTCCCAGCCTCTCCAAATGACACATAATGCTAAAATTAAGAAATCGCTTCCAAGCAAAGTTCAAACCCAAGGCACTTTCAGAAAACATGGTATAATAATGAAGTTAAAAGTATTTCGGTAAGGGATGCCTGGATGGCTCAGTCAGTTAAGTGTCTGACTTTGGCTCAGGTCATGGTCACGGGGTCCTGGGGATTGAGTCCTGCTTGGCAGGGAGGCTGCTTGTCCCTCTTCCTCTGCCCCCTGCTCATGCTCTCTTTCAGTCTCTCTCTCAAATAAATAAATAAATAAATAAATAAATAAATAAATAAATATTTTTAAAAAAAGTATTACTGTAAAATCCTTTTGAAGGTCTCAGAATGATGCAAGGTGATGTCTTAGTGACATTCAGGCAGAGAAAAGGGATTATATGAAGCTTCAGTGTGTTTCTCCTTAGCAGTATCAGTAGAAGCCCAAGGTAAAGAAGGGCTTACTTCAAAGAGATTTGTGGTGTATCCTTTGTCTAATGGAGTAAACTCCAATAGCATCCACAGCATATCCACAAAGATGAAAAGGAACAGTACTCAAGGAGACCCATGCATACCTGGACCTGATCTAGGTATAGAATTTTGGACTTCGAACTCATGCTGTAATGGGATGAATCTTTTGAGGATGAGTGTGTGTTGCATATGAGAGGGAGAGGGGGTAGAATGTGGTAACCAGCCACCAAGATGGCCTCTAGTGATTCTTGTCTCTCCGTATTAACACACTTGTGTAGTCCCCTCCCACACTGAATATAGTTGAATATATAACCAATAGGATATTGTAGAAATGAGGAAGTGTGACTTCTGAGACTGTGTCATGAAACACAATGCACCTTCCATCTTGTGTTCTCTTGGATCACTTGCTTTAGTGGAAGCTTGCTGCCATGCAGGGAAGGGCACTTAACTGGCCCTATGGACAGGTCCATGTGACATTGCATTGAGTACTGTTCTTTTTCATCTGAAGCTATGTGAACTAAAGAGATAAGTTATCTGCCCCTTCCATGCCAAACATAGAATGGTTGTTACAGCAGAGGTTAAGTGCTATAAATGCTCTTGTTCAGAAAGGAGAAAATGGGCACAACACATAGTCCACAGCAATTCTGAAATCAAATTGGCCAGAAGATAGTCTGAAAACAGACTACATTCATGTGGACACTTGACTTATGGAAAAAAAAAAAAAAGTTCTATAGAACAGTAATGAAAGGTCTGTCTTTTCAATAAATAATGTTGGGCAAATTGGAAATCTCCATGGCAAACAAATGAAGCAACTTCTACTTCTAAATGTGAAAAGTAAGCAATAACACTTCTAGAAGGTAATACATGAAAAACATTTTCTTTCTTGGGGTGGGGACACAATTCTTCTGTTAAAAAATTGAGATATAATTGACATATAACATTATGTTAGTTTCAGGTGTATAATATAATGATTTGATATATGTATATACTGTGAAATGATCACCCCAATAAGTCTAATTAACATTTATTACTACACATAGTTACAGATTTTTTTCTTTTGATGAAAACTTTTAGGATCTACTCTCTTAGAAACTTTCGAATATACAATACAGTATTATTAACTGCAGTCGTGCAGTATATTACATCCCCAGGGCTTATTTATCTTTTAACTTGAAGTTTGTACCCTTTGACCACTTTCACCTATTTCACCCAAACCCCCGGCCCCCATCTCTGACAACCACAATACATTGTTTGTATCTATGAGTTCAGTGGATTCTTTTTAATTCTACATGTAAGTGAGGTTATACAGTATTTGTCTTTCTTTGTCTGACTTACTTCACTCAGCATAATGCCCTCAAAGTTCATCCACATTGTCACAAATGGCAGGATTTCCTTCTTTTTAATGGCTGAATAATATTCCATTGTATATGTATACCACATTTTCTTTTTCCATTCATCCATTAATGGACACTTAGGTTGTCTCCATGTCTTGGCTATTGTCAATAATGCTGCAATGAACATGAGGGTGAAGATATCTTTTTGAGTTAATGTTTCATTTCTTTCAGATAAATACTCAGAAGAATTGCTGGGTCATATGGTAGTTCTGTATTTCATCTTTTGAGGAACCTCCATACTGCTTTCCACAGTGGCTACAGCAAATTACATTCCCAACAACAGTGCACTAGTGTTCCCCTTTCTCCACATCCTCACATAATTCTTAAACAACATAAAAAAAGACTCTAACTCTAAAAGAAAATAACAGTAAGTTGGACTATGTTAAAATTTAAAAGTTCTATTCATCAAAAGATATCACTAAAGGAAATCCTACCATTTTTAACAACATGAATGAACCTGAAAGACATTATGTTAAGTGAAATAAATCAGTCACAGAAGGGCAAATACTGCCTGGTTCCTCTTATAAGAGACATCTAAAGGGCGCCTGGGTGGCTCAGTCGGTTAAGCGTCTGCCTTCGGCTCAGGTCATGATCCCGGGGTCCTGGGATTGAACCCTGCATTGGGCTCCCTGCTCCACGGGGAGCCTGCTTCTCTCTCTCCCTCTGCCTGCCCCTCTGCCTACCTGTGCTCTTTCTCTGTCTGTCAAATAAATAAATAAAATCTTTAAAAAAAAAGAGAGAGAGACATCTAAAACAGTCAAATATATAGAATTAGAATGGTGGTTACCATGGGATGAGGGGAGGGAGTTGTTCAATGAGTACAAAGCTATACAGTTATACAAGATGTGTAAGTTCCAGAGATTTGCTGTACAACATAGTGGCTATAGTTGACAATATGGTATTAAAAATTTGTTGAGAGTAGATATCATGTTGAGTGTTCTTAAAACAAACTACAAAAGAATGTAGGGAAACCTTTGAAGGTGATGGATATGTTCATTACTTTGATTGTGGTGATAGTAACATGAGTGTATACATAATGTCCGAAGTCACCAAATTGTATACATACGTTGTGTGCAGTTTTTTGTATACCAGTTATACTTCAATAAAGCTGTGGGGAAAGGGAGATTGAAAATAATCCATGAAGGATGAGAATATATTTATATAACACATTTAATCTACAAAGAACTCATATCCAAAATACTGTATAAAGAACTCCGATAAATCAGTAAGACATACAACCAAATAAAAAAGTGGGCAAAAACTTAGACATCTCACAAAAGAGAATCCAGCTAGCGAATAAATATATATAAAGATGCTCAATCTCATAATTAAAGAGTAGAATACAAATCCAACCACAATGACAAATATTAATGTACATATGAAACCATTAGTATTCTCATACATTCCTAGTCAGAATGCAAATTAGTGGAATCATTTGGTGATGATTTGGCAAAGTATGCTAAAAATAAATATATACAATCATATCATGTAGCCAGTCCACGCCTAGGTATATATATCCCACATAAATGTATGCACATATGCAACAGAAGACATGTATAAGAATGTTTATTGCAACGTTATTTGTGATTATTCCATATTGGAAGCTGTCTAACTGTCCATCAGCAGGAAGAAGGATAAATATAACACGATATATTCATACACTATAATACTTCACAGTTATTTAAAATTGTTATCTATTGCTACACAAGAAAATGGATGACATGTTGAATGAATAAATACATACAAGCACAGATCATACTGTATGATAACATTTATATAGGGTTACAAAACAAGCTGAACTAATTTATGGGGACTGTAAGTCAGGAAAATGATCACCTCTTGGGAGGGGGAAGTGTGTGGAGATTAGGAGAGGGCATGAGGGAGTTTCTTGGATGCTGACAATTTTTTTTACTTCTGTGGTGATTACATGGGTGTTTTTGCTTTGAGAAAATTCGTTGCACTATACATATGAGATTTTTCCACTTCTCTATATTAGAAAAAACATTTCATTAAAATTTTTATTTTAAAGATTTTATTTATTTATTTGACAGAGAAAGATAGTGAGAGCAGGAACACAAGCAGAGGGAGTGGGAGAGGGAGAAGAAGGCTTCCCGCTGAGCAGGGAGTCCAATGTGAGGCTCGATCCCAGGACCCTGGGATCATGACCCGAGCCCGGAGCGAAGGTCGATGCTTAAAGACTGAGTCACCCAGGCGCCCCTCATTAAAATGTTTTAAATGAACTCACTCTTCCTAGGACAACAACTACATAAAAACACCAATTCTTGGCAGCCGTGTCATGGCAGATGCCCTGATAATAGTTGCTGGTTCTGCTATTTGCTTGTCCCTGAGGAATCATGTTTTCCCTGGTCTCCAGTTGAGTTTCTTACTTTTCCACCAGATCGGCAATATTTTTAAAAAAACATTTTTAAATCTAAGTAGCATTTTTCAGGACTTGGTACTGGGAGATGTTTCTCTACACATATAATCTATAAAAAATTTTTTCAGAAGATGTTAAATTATTTGAATTCAACAATCTATTTTCTCTGAAGTCAGATTCAATACCTTTATGAAAACATTGGTGTTTCTTCTATAAAAGCTGGCCATTGAAGCATGATTCTATCAAAATACAACTCTCCTACAAATGTGACTATGAGGATGACCATGAAAACATTGGCTCTGCAAAAATCCTCTCTTTCCAGATAAATATGCTGCATTAAGATATTGAATTAAACAAATGTTTTTGTAGTCGCCATATTCCTCCCAAAGAGAAAGAAAAAGACAATTAACAAGCAAAGTTTCTATTTTAAGATTATTTATTATTCCAGGTCAAAGACTTTCCTAACAACTGGAATATGAACAGGGCAGCATTAAAATGGATATAGTTAACTTTCTGTGGAATATTATTTACTGGAGATGAATTAAAGAATATTAAAACTTACTGGAAGTGTTTTCTTTGAAGCAAGACTGTAACAGTTTACTACTAATGAAAAATACAGTCTGAGTCATCAAAAAGAGATGGAATTATTTGGCAATGTAGGAGGATAGAAGAAAAGATTTGACATGACTTACAACTTATCCTTCTCACTATTTCCCCATCCTCATATAAAATCAGAGATATTTAAACAGCTGGAAAAAATGTACACAGAATAAACATACAACTTAATGATGGCACCATTGACACATGGTTTTTTTTAAATTTTTTTATTGTTATGACACATGGTTTTTAAGATTTCACTTTCTAGAAATCATTAAACATTACTTCATTTTCTGTTGTTTTTTTTTTAAAGATTTTATTTATTTATTCATGAGAGACAGAGAGAGAGAGAGAGAGGCAGAGGGAGAAGCAGGCTCCCAAGGAGCAGGGAGCCCGATGCGGGACTCGATCCCAGGACCCTGAGATCATGACCTGAGCAGAAGGCAGATGCTTAACCATCTGAGCCACCCAGGCGCCCTCATTTTCTGTTTTTTATTTTAAATCAAATTTTATCCATTTTGGGGTAGTGTTTAGGTATTTTTCAATAGTTTATTATCACTTACTACTCAAAGATTATATCCACATGATAGGCAGGTTAAATGTTTATATATTTTTTAAATTGTGCTTTGCATGCTGTTTTGTGACATATGATAAATGTTTAATATTTAATGTTCCTGTTTTCAAAATTTCATTGATCTTGAAAATTTTAAAGAAAATACTCATCCTAATACCCACATTTCAATACTATGTGAAGTGAAATGCAATCCTATTTATAGGGTCATTTTGTCCTGGTTTTGGAATCATTAGATTGTATGGTATTGATTCTAGGAAATGTGTTAAGACTTTCTTTATGTCTTAAGTTGTGTTCAAGTTTTGTAAACACTCCATTTGTTCATTCTTAGCTCTTAAGTGCAGGAATGTATAAATTAGATCAAGCCTGCTGATATCCTTACTAATTTTTTTCGGCTTGTCCTATCAGTTTCTTAAATATTTGTATTTATTTGTCAGAGAGAGAGAGAGAGAGGGCACAAGCTGGGGGAGAAGCAGGCAGAGGGAGAAACAGGCTCCCTGCTGAGCAAGGAACCCAGTGTGGGACTTGATCCCAGCATCCTGAGATCATGACCTGAGCTGAAGGCAGACCCTTAACCCACTGAGCCACCCAGGCCCTGCTTGCCCTATCAGTTTCTGATATAGATGTATTAAAACCTCCTTTTATGATTGTGGATTTCTCAATGTTTTTTTTTTTCTTTTCATTTTTTTATTTGTTCTGTCCCTTGATTTTATTTTTTTGTTCTTTTTTTTATTAATAAGTTTCAGAGGTAGAATTTAGTGATTTGTCAGTTACATATACTACCCAGTGCTCATTACATCAAGTGCCCTCCTTAATGCCCATCACCCAGTTACCCCATCCCCCCACCCACCTCCTCTCCAGCAACCCTCAGTTTGTTCCCTAGAGTTCAGCATCTCTTATGGTTTGCCTCCCTCTCAATTTTCATCTTATTTTATTCTTTCTCCCCTTCCCCAAGTTCATCTGTTTTGTTTCTTTAATTCCACATATGAGTGAAATCATATGGTATTTGTCTTTCTCTGACTCAGTGTTTTTCTTTTAATTGTTAGCTTTTGCTTTATAAATTCTAACCTTACGTTGTTAGGTATAGGTAAGTTCAGGATTGTGACACCTTCTTAGCTGGTTGTTCCTTTTACTATTAATATGTAGTGACTCTTTTAAATTTCTATTATAGCTTCTGTCTTTAAATTCTATTTTGGGCTCAATATTTTAAACCTATCTTCCTTTAGTATTTTCTTGGTGTATCTTCCTATTCTTTACTTTCAAACTTTATGATGTTAAGTTTTCTCTTGTAAGCAGCATAGAGATGGAATTTATTTTTGTGATGTATTCTGAAAATCTGTCTTCCAATATCTAAGCTTAATCTACTGAATGATTATTGATATATTGATATATTTGATATATTTGGACTTATTTTTGTTTACCCTAGTACTTGCATTTTTGATTTATCAACTTTTACCATTGTATGTCTCTCTCTTTTTTTATGTTGAATTGAAAAAAATTTACTGTCTTTTTATTCTTTTCTTGGTTTGGAAACTATAGCATATTTGTCTATTCTTTTAATAGTGGCCTTCATTTTTATTTTTATTTTTATTTTTTTTAAAAGATTTTATTTATTTTTTGACAGAGACAGAGAGAGAGGGAACACAAGCAGGAGGAGTGGGAGAGGGAGAAGCAAGTAGCCTTCATTTTTAAAGTACATACATATGTACATATGTATAAAATTTTCTGACAACGTCTAGAATTACTCAATATTTCCATCTTCTGAATACAACATGACCTTATTCATTGAACACCAAATCCAACTCCAAACCCTGTAATTCTTGTATAAATTTTCAGCTTCAACTTTTTTCAAAGATAAGAAATTGTTTTTTTGAAGAGTTCATTAATTTATAGACATATTTTGTAAGTTTCAGAACTCACCATTTTGTTAAATCTCATACCTCCTCTACTTACCTTCTGGCTAAAGTTCATTCGTTGAATAGTACTTTTAAGGAGTAAATTAACTTAATCTTCATATGATGGCAATTATTTTTATTTTGCCCTCATTATAATAGTTTACCTAGTTATGAAGCCCTAGGTTGATAGTCAATGTCTCTTAATACTTCAAAAGATTAAGCTATTGTCTTATGGCATCTACTATAGAAATGAAAAGTTTGTTTTTAGTATGTCATTTATATTTAATCTGTCTTTTCTAGCTGAAAATGTTAAACAATTTTCTCTGTACTTTTGACATTCTTAAATTTCACTATGGTGTGCCTAGGTATGTTTTTATTTATCCTACTGACTGCTTGTAACATATTTTAAAATGAAGGACTCTTAGATATGTTCAATTAAAAAAAAAGTTTAGCTTTTGTCTGTTCAAATGCTGCTTTTCCACCATTAACACATTTGTATACTTCTGGTACTTTTCTAATGGATGTATGTTGGAGATTTTATTTATTTATTTGACAGAGAGAGGACAAGCAGGGGGAGCTGCAGGCAGAGGAAAGCTGTCTGCTGAGCAAGAAGCCCCATGTGGGACTCGATCCCAGGACCCTGGGATCATGACCTAAGCTGAAGGCACACACTTACCCCACTGAGCCACCCAGGAATCCCTGTTGGGGACAATCAATCTCCATGTGTGTTAACTGCTCTTTCATGTATTTTAATGTATTTATCTCCCTTTTCTGCATTTTGGGAAAATTCCTCAGGGCTATCTTCACATTTATTCTCTTTTCTGTTGTAGCCACTGTAGACTTTATCCAGGCTGTAACATACATTTCAGTGGCTGTTCCAGGATTTTCTCATTGTATTTTTTAAAAAGATTTATTAATTTATTTGAGAGAGAGAGAGAGAGCATGAGCAGGAGGGGCAGAGGGAGAGGGTAAGAGAACCTCAAGCAGACTCCCCACTGAGTGCAGAGCCCCACTCTGGATGGCCTGATGCGGGGCTTGATCCCAGGACCCTGAGATCAGGACCTGAGCTGAAGTTGTATGCTTAACTGACTGAACCACCCAGGTGCCCCTGCCTGTTCTTTTTAATAACATCATTTCTTCGTTTACTTTTGTGAGGCAGTTCATTTCCTTCCAGAGTGAATTGACGTTCTAAAATTTGATTTTGTATGTTAATGTCATAGCATTAGATTACTTTATGGAATTTAGAATTTAATTTAAATCAGTGGGAAGTTTATTTTTTGTTATTCCCCTCCCCTCTCCTCTCTCTCTCTTCTCTGTCTAGTTATTTTGAAGCTGTCTTTCTGAGCCTACCCCAGCCCATGGGGAAACAAAAGTTTATATTACAGGTTGTGGGTCTTCTGTTCCAGAGTAAGTTGAGGCTATCACAGTTCCCCATAGAGCCAATGGATGATTTTGTTTTGTTCTTGGAACTTCCTGGATTTTCTTGTTATTTCTTACGTTTAGGACTTACATTTCCTATTTCCTAGTTTCTATGTCTTCCTCTTTATTGTGAGGAAGCATTATTTTAGTGAAGCATCACTTTCTTGGTAAAGAGTACAAGTGAGGTAAATTTTGGAGAATTTGCCTTGATTCCACTCTTATGTTTAATTGATAGTTTGATTATAGAACCCTGTGTTGGAAAAAAAATGTTAAAGGTATTTAGAATTCGAAGGTATTAGTCCATTATGGACTAGCTATTTGTGTTATTGTTGAGAAGAATGATTCTATTTTTATTCACAGTCTTTTGCATGTGACCTGCTTTTTCTCTCAGAAAGATTTTAGGCTTTTCATATCCTGAATTTTACAGTGATGTATCTTGGTGTGTCATTGTGGTGGGCATTCAGTGAGTAAATTCAGGATGGAAATTCATGTCCTTCAGTTCTGAGACATTTTCTTGTATTATTTATTTAATCATTCTTTCTTATTTCTCTTTTTTCATTTTCTAGAACTTCTATTAATTGAATGTTAGATTTTAATTTTTTATGTTTTCTACTTTTTAATTCTTTTTTTTTTAAAGATTTTATTTATTTAGGGCGCTTGGGTGGCTCAGTTGGTTAAGCTACTGCCTTCAGCTCAGGTCGTGATCCTGGAGTCACGGGATCGAGTCCCACATCGGGCTCCCTGCTCAGCGGGGAGCCTGCTTCTCCCTCTGACCCTCCCCCCTCTCATGTACTCTCTCTCTCATTCTCGCTCTCTCAAATAAATAAATCTTTAAAAAAAGAAAGATTTTATTTATTTATTTGGCAGAGAGAGACACAGTGAGAGAAGGAACACAAGCAAGGGGAGTGGGAGAGGGAGAAGCAGACTTCCCTCTGAGCAGGGAGCCCAATATGGGGCTCGATCCCACGACCCTGGGATCATGACCTGAGCTGAAGGCAGACTCTTAACAACTGAACCACTCAGGGGCCACCATCTACTTTTTAATTCTTATTTTTTTTCTATTTGGGGGAGACTTTTTTACAATTTTATTTTCAAAACTGATTATTGACTATTTTACAGCATACTTTAAATTTTCAAGAGCTGGGGCACCTGGGTGGCTCAGTCGTTAAGCATCTGCCTTTGGCTCAAGTCATGATCCCAGGGTCCTGGGATTGAGCCCCACCTCGGGCTCCCTGCTCCATGAGAAGTTGGGGAGGGAAAAGCAGGCTTCCCGCAGAGCCCCCCCAATGCAGGGCTCGATCCCACGACCCTGGGATCATAACCTGAGCCGAAGGCAGTCACTTAACAACTGAGCCCCCAGGCGCCCCAATAAATAAAAATTAAAAAAAAATTTTTTTTTTCAAGAGCTCCTTCTTAGCCTCAGGATATCCCCTTCTCACAGTATTTCTGTTCTTCTTTCATAGATGCAATATCTTTTCTTATCTATCTGGGGATATTATACTTGCTTTTGTTTTGTTTTGCTTTCTTCTGCTTGCTGCACCAACTTTCTTCAGAGTTACTTTCTTGTTTGTTTGTTTTTTTTTTTACAAAAAAAGTCTATATTTTTTAGAGCCTTTTCTTGAATTCCTGGTTATCTTTGGTTCCCAACAGTTTATATTTAAAAGTGAGGCAATTAGTTAAACATTGATTGGATTGGTTATTAACTAATAGGCTTTATTGTGGAGTCCTAGAGTTTTATTGGCAGATCCCTAAATATCAATCTCTGCAAGTATTTTTCTTAAATTCTTTCATTTAACCTGAGAGGAAAAAGGCAGTGGTATGATTTCATATGGGCAACTTTTTCATTTAAATCTCATGGATCTTTGCCTTTTGTCCTAAGAATCAATTTGCATATCCTTGGTTTCTTGGGTTTGAGGAACATTGGCCATCATGGTGATAGGATGAGTTAAAGTGAAGACCTGTGTTCCATGGACACATCTCTTACTCTCAGTTGACTGGTAAATGCAAAACTGTTTGTCAAGATAGCGTCTCCCTTTTCTGTTGTGGTCCAGTTGTCCCTCCAGGTTTCCTCAACTGTTAGGAGCTCTATTAAATAAAAAATGGCTAGTAATGGGGTCACCTTTAGTTTCCCTCTCTTCACTTTATGCCAACCTTAAAAAATACTTTATTCTGGAAAATGTAGAAATATAATGCTATAACTACTTTTATTGTATGTATTAAACTTACAGAATTCTACTGTTTTTTCTCAGATGGCAATTTACCCAATCCCAGAGTATAAATCATGATTGGTTTAAATCAATCACAACAATCCTGTTTTCCTTTGTCATTCCCTTTGTTCTAAAGGGGAGTATGTGACTCAATCTTGGCCAATGAAATATAAGAAGTTTATTGGAAGTGATTCTCCTCCCTGATAAGAGAAGACAGACATTTTTTGCTTCTGTCTTTTAATATTTCTACATTTTTTCAATGATTTCTTGTTCTTGCTTTGGATACTAACTTCCCTCATATCTTTAAATATAGTTAGCATGTTTATTTTAAAGTCTAGTCTGTTTTAATTATTTTTTTCAGATGGTATATGTTATTTGCTTTGATACATTTCTTCCTGTTAATTTTTCTTCTCACAAGTCTTGGGAGCTTATGTTCCTCTTTCAGGTGATGTGTATTTGGGTCAGATTGAAAACCAGGCCCTAGTTAATGTGTTCCCACTACTGAGTGTCACTTGTTGTGTGTTTTAAAGTGAGAGGAATGGAAGAACCCAGAGCTGAGAATCAGGTGCCCAAAGCCACTGCTGAGCACTGTTGCCAACCCATTAAGCCCATTACATCATGAACAACTATTTCCTTTTTGCTGATTAGCCTTAAGTTCACCACAATAATTCTTGTTACTGCCTTTCTTTCTTACTAATAAAGAATTCTTTGTTTTTTCTGGGCAACAGCAAGGCAGGTCAAACATTTCTGAGATTATTTGCTCTTAACAGATAAGATTTCTATCAGTTTTCTTTTATCATTACAGTGATCATGCAATTATCATCCAAATTGAGATACTTTTGACTGAAAAAGTAAGAGCTAGGGAAAACAGGTATAAATCAGGGCTTTTTTTTGGCAAACTGAGTTGCCTGGTCCCTCTATTCAACATTGATAAACCTCATGTCTGAGGACAGAGGCAAGTATTTGTACCTTAGAGCACTTAGAAGACATTCCAAGATGTTTATTGAACTCTGGGCCACTCTTGTGATTTATATTGTGATAGTATCACTTGTCTCGTCCATCTCTCTGAGGCATTCTGAATCTATTCTTATATCAAGCCTAGCTGTGTTTTTGTGTACGTTTATGTTCATCCACATGCTCTCCTCTGTGTGTTCAGCTTCCAGTCAAAACCTTTCTCTATATATCTATAAAGTTTTAGAATAGAGCTTTCCTTTCTTCCTTGCATTTAATACTTTCCTCTTAAACAAGTTATGCTCTTCCTATTGCTATAGTATACTCTTAAATCCTAGTCTATCCTGGCCATCCAGGATTGCCTCACTGCCTTGAAATATCCTAATGTCAGCAGGAACAAGGCCCGTGAAACTAAATGAAATGAGTTGTTGGTTCTTTTCTATTTCATAATTGTTTCTCATTACTCCATCAGGCATTCTAGGATATGCTGCAGGGAGCTGTATGTCCCCTTACTTCCCACTCCCCCAACAAACAACATTAACAAAACACGAACATCAGTATTAATACAACTTCAGGACCTCTGAGATACTATATATAGCAGTATTAAGGAATATGATTATTTAAAACAAGAAAATCTAGGTTTTTGTTTTTGTTTGAAGGGAGAAGTTAGAAAAATTTACAGGTGGATGCAACTTGGAAACTTTAATGAGCCATAATGATCTACTCTTACAAGTTCTTAAGTGTAATTTATTGATATTAACATGGTCCAATGTCACTGGTCTCACAGAAATTAGAGTTACCCTTTTAAAAAAACTTTCCAAAAGAATCATATTAATTTAGGTAGCATTTAATCTCTATCAAATAGCATACACACACACACATGCACACACAAATGCCTTATACTTTTTTATTCTTTTAAAACGTCAAATAATGAAATGTACTATACATATGAAAGAGTATACAAAAAAGTATATATAACATATATGTGTAGCAGATATGTTCTTTTTTTTTTTTTTAAAGATTTTATTTATTTATTTGACAGAGAGAGAGAGAGAGAGTGAGAGCAGGAACACAAGCAGGGGGAGTGGGAGAGGGAGAAGCAGGCTTCCCAGCGAGCAGGGAGCCCGATGTGGGGCTCCATCCCAGGACCCTGGGATCATGACCTGAGCTGAAGGCAGACGCTTAACGACTGAGCCACCCAGGCGCCCTACCAGATATGTTCTTAAAAGAAATATAATTAACAGGGATTACATTTCCTCATTTTCTTTTTTTTTAAAGATTATATTGATTTATTTGAGAGAGAGAGAGCAAACATGAGGGGGGAGGGAGGAGGGGCAGAGGGAGAGGGGAGGGGGCAGGAGAAGGGGGAGGGGCAGAGGGAGAAGGAGAAGCAGACTCCCCACTGAGCAGAGTAGGGAGCCTTACACAGGGCTCAATCCCAGGACCCCAAGATCATCACCTGAACCGAAGGTAGATGCTTAACCAATTAAGCCACCCAGGCACCCCCTCTTTTTATTCTTCTAAGGACTTGAATTATCTGTGCCACCTGTTCTCTTGCCCTCAGGATACAGGGATTCTTTTAAAGAATTTGATGTGACTGGGGAGAGGGAGAGATACCCTAAAATATTTAGGGAAGGCCAATATAGTTTATATACTTTAATGTTCTTCATAATTGAATATAGTATCCACTGAGAGAACTAAGAGAAAGTGACTATACCTTTAATAACAACTGAATAAAAATAGCAGCATATCTAAAGTCTTAATCATCTAGGAAGTTTGAGTTGAGAGGAAACTGGCAGGGATACCTATCCTAAAAAGATCTTTCTCATCACCTGTTACAGTGTCTGAAATCCCATTTTTGGAATTGCTCTGTTGAATCATGAAATCTTTTAGATATTAGGAATCTCCCATCGAACTAGTTACTCCTTGAGGGATCACATCTTATTTATTACTAGCACAGTTTCTGGCACATAATAAGTGTTCAAGAACATGTCTGCTGAATGAATATTAAATAACATCCATGCAGAGGACATTGGGAAGGATAGTTTTTGAAGCTCGTGTTCAACTAACAATTGTTTGATAGCTTGAAGAGAGTAATCAACCTATAGTATTCTTGACCAAGAAGTGGGACCATTTTAAGCTACATTACCAGGCTCTTGGTATCTTTATTTTTCCAATTCTGGTTGTATTTGATTATATTATTGGAAGTAGGAACTTGGGACTTGAGTTGAGAGATCAGCAAAAAGGAGAGAGACATTTTTCGGAGAAACTCTTCAAATTAAATTATTTAATTCTTTAATTAGAATTGTAACAGTTATCATCTATATAATATCATATAATACTTATGATATACCAAGCTATCTATGACTAAAAGTATACTGTTTTTGTAAATATATATACTTACATAAATATATAATAAATATTTCAAATATTATATATGTATATATAGGTTTGTTATAACTTTATTATGATATGGTGTTACCTATGATTCAGAGGTGTGAATCCCTAGAGTGAAATGTAATTCCCACTTATATATTATTTTTAGGAGAAAATTTCACTGTCTTGAAGTGATCTGCTTCATGATTCAATGACCATGAATTATATCTTGAAAAGGAGAAAGAGGTTTGTAATCAAGATGGAAACTTTGTGACTATCACCACCATCATCACTTCTACCATTTATTTACACAGTGGGTGCAATGGGGTTGATTACTCTCTACAGTCTATCAACTGTTAAGTTATGTATTGCATAATTCTGTGAAGTTCAGAGATTAAATGCTCTCAGCTAGTAAATAGTAGATTCAGGTGTTCAGAAGAATCAACTATTTAAAGCATTAAATTAGCTGCCCTATCCCCAAACTAACTATCCTTCTCAAGTACAAAATATCCTCTTAAGCTATGATTCCACTTTCTCTCCTTTGTATTTTTTTTTCTCTCTCTTCTAATGTCTTCTTTTCTTCCTTTCCATTTCACTCCCTTTTCCTGTGCTAACTTAATGTTCAAAATCCAAAAAGAGGGCAAGAAAGTGGGTGGAGGTTGTGTGAAATAGATGGAGAAAGAAAAGAGGGAAGAGCGAAGTTTGTGGCTGAATAATACCTTATTTACTTAAAAAAACAAAACAAAACACCCTGGGGTGCCTGGGTGGCTCAGTTGTTAAGCATTTGCCTTTGGCTCATCAGGCTCCCTGCTCAGTGGGAAGCCTGCTTCTCCCTCTCCCACTCCCCCTGCTTGTGTTCCCTCTCTCACTATGTCTCTCTCTGTCAAATAAATAAATAAAATCTTAAAAAAAAAATTTAACCCCCCCCCCCACACTCCAGTTCTTCCATATCATATATGCAGGTTTGTAATGTTTTTAGGTGAACATATATAAGTAAAAATGAAGTTATGATGCAAATACTGTGGAGGAGAGGAGTGCAATTTCTTAATCTGAAAAACAAAAAACAAAAATTGCATCAAAACACAAACCAAACAACTCTGTGCACATTCTCAACCATCATCTTTTTTTGCAATTAAAAAAAAAATACAAAAAAAGCTCTTATCCTCTCTTTACTCTGTGATGTGTGTGTGTGTGTGTGTGTGTGTGTGTGTGTGTGACTTGCCTGCAAAGGAAGACCAGAGACAGGGGGATGATGTTTAATGCAAAATAAAATCCATTTTGTAAACATGTTTTTTATTTTATAATAGCCTCCCTTTTGGTATTTACAGAAGATTTCTCCTTGTGTATTTTTTATACAGGCATAAGAGTACAAGACATAGGAGTACATCTAATGTGGATTACTGCTCATTTGCCTTTTCCAGGAGGCATCGTGTAGACCAATAGACACAGTGATAAGAAAGCTCCCTAAGGACAGTGAGGATTTCTTAGTGTTCTTTTATTAAAGGATGCAGAAAATCTTGTGTCTGGCTACAGATTGATATTTTCAAAAGCATACTCTTAAGACAATACAAAATATTTATGATAAGCATTAATTTTTTTCAATTATAAACACCATATATACTACATAAGACAATAAGAAACACACAAAAAAACTGAAGACAACAATTCGATTTAGTTCCAGTTTTAATAATTTGATGTATCCCTCCCCCCCCGTCGGTTTTTTTAACACACTTTTTGCCATATATATACACATATGAAAGTATATAATATGTAAAATACATAAAAAGTGAGATTAATAAGTTGGCTTCCCGAAATGCTCTACAAGAGAGAAGGGGAGCCATACTGGCCTTTGGGAGAAACCCATAGTACTAAATGACCTCTTTGTCCAGCCCAGTTCTGTGATGTTGCGGAAGGATTCCTTTGATGGGGACGCAAGCCTCCCTTGTGGTAACGACAGTTTTCTGATCACTTATTAAACATGTACACGTCTGGAGTTCAGTAGGTCTTCCTGAGGGACTTGGGACAGCTTCCTTCATTGATGTGGGTTGCAATGGCTTCTAAAACCTGGGAGTCAAAAGCAACGGGGCGGGGGGGGTGTGGTGGTGGGGGACGCCATTTGCAAAGCCGGAAATGATTAAAATCACAGGGTTGAGACCATTTCCAGTCAGTAAGGGCTTGCCAAGACCACAGTTCCTGCTTCTGGTGTCTACTCTGCATAGAGTAGAGGTTTGTCTACCATAACATTGGCAGTAAGATCTCTCCAGCTGCTGGAGAGCACAGGGCAAGAGGGAGTCACTGGCGTGGCAGGGATCGGGGAAGCGCGCTAATTTGAGAGGTCAGCGGCGAGTCCAGCTCAATGGCCTAGTCTCGCTAGGCTGAGGCGCGGACCCTGCCGGCCTCCGTCCTCTTCCGCTCGCCTCAGGTACAGCCCGGCGGATCCCTCCGCCGCAGCGTGCGCTCCCGGTAGCGCCGCGATCGGCTTTTCGGCAATACCCGGATGGAAGCGTAATGGCCGCCATCAGGGACTCGCAAGCAATGGGGACCACGACAGGTATTCCCTATGAGCGGGGCCACCCAGACTTGTTAGGATGCCGGGACTTCTAGATGGCCAGCCAGGGGGCAAAATGCGAGTTTGGGGGGGTGTCAGGATCCCCTGAACCGGCTCAGGGATCCGCCTCTTGTGATAGGAAGCGCCTGCTAAATAGTCCCGGCTATTCAGCGCTTCCGCCTAACTTGCCGCAAAGTTTTTCTAGAGAAGTCGGCTCTTGTACTCGGCGCTCCTGCAGGCTGCCAGCGCTAACCTCCCGCTTCTTAGCTGGGTTTGCACTACGTTCGGGCTTTTTGAACTCAACATTCTCCCACAGCCTAGGAGCTGGAGCGGGAGCGCGGCGACAGTGTGCCTCCGCGCGCCCGAGGGGAGCCGAACCCCGGAGGAAGGGGCGGATCGGGCGCGGTGTTTGGGACGGAGCGGGGCGCGCGGCGCTCGAAGCACCCGCTCGGCGCGTTCCGGGGCTGGTGGAGACAGCATGGGTACTGCTGCGACCGCACCCCTCGAGCTGTAGATTCGCAGGCCCACGGCAGTCCGACTCGACGGCGTCCCCATTGTGGGTCCAGTCTCTGGTCATTGGAGGTCTTTTCTTGCAGATACGCTCAGCTCTCTGGCGCGCGCTCCCTCCTCCACAGAGTTGGCCAAAGGCGCCCTTCTTAGAGACCCCAACCACACCCAGTGGCAGATGGATTTCTTTGTAACTGGCTTTCTCACTTGTAGGGTCCATTTTGAGTCTGTTCTTAACATGGTGTCCTCATTGTCAAGTAGACAGCCTCTTCCTAGATGGATATGGTAATGGAAAATATATAGGGTGAATGTATATAAGGTAAAATGTTGTAACTTTTAAGTAGACCAACGAAACAGATATGGTAGCTTTAAGGTTCAGAATAGAAAAGTTTAGGTTCAGTTTTCTTTCTAGGCTTAAATTTGGGGGCGTTTAGTATTTGTGAGCTATTTTAGCCAAAACATTCGTAGAGTGTGTTTGGATATCAAAAGTCTGTAAACACCAGAAAAATAAAATAAGTCAATATTTAAGGAATTCGTAAGAATGCTGAACTTTGTGTGGTTGTAGCAACTGTGAAACAAGACACCAAACTGTACATCAGGGTAGGAATTTCATTAACTTGAGTGACTTTGTGTTAGGCCTAGTTTACTGTTTTTGGGGTTTTTTTTTATGCAGCCAGGGATCTGATTTGAGTGTACCTTAAAGTTAGTATTCTCAGGTTGAACAGATAGAAACCATTTAAATTGAGGGAGTGAAATACCCTGACATCTCTCAGAGTTTTAACTGCAAATCCATAGAAATGGATTTATTATCTTTTAGCAAAACTATGTGTTTCTGGTATTCATAAAGACATTGCATTGTGTTAACATTTTTCAGGGCGTTAGCATTTCCTGAGGATGGTAAGCATAGTAGACCACGTTCATTTTTCTTAAAATTCTTATAAGTAAGATGAGCCTTAGGTTTGTTAGAAAATTGTTAACAAAAGGGGAGGGAGGGATATAATGCAGGTATCTGACTTGTTTTGCACATCCAAATTACTCATTGTTGCAGTGAAAATAAGGATAGCTATCAATTCAAAGCGTTATATCT
This sequence comes from Mirounga angustirostris, assembly GCF_029215605.1. Classification (NCBI taxonomy): domain Eukaryota; kingdom Metazoa; phylum Chordata; class Mammalia; order Carnivora; family Phocidae; genus Mirounga; species Mirounga angustirostris. The sequence continues at coordinate 123,502,840 of NW_026991714.1, forward strand.
GGTTTTATGGAAGGGTAAAAGGATAACAACCACAATGAATACCTACTATGTGCATTGATAATGTATGAGCTTTTAAATGGTTGAGTATTTTTTTTTTTATCATCACATTTTAAATCCTATCCTATTCTTTCTTACTAGTATATGTGGTCCCAAGTTTTTGTATCTTGAAGCATTCCAGAAGTTATGTTTTAGCATAAATACACAATTTGACTTTAGAATATGTTTTAAACATGTCCTTTAATGAACTTTTATTGCTTATTTTTCTGTCTGCAATTGTTCTTATGGAAGCATTGTTTGCTTTAGATCACTTAATACAACTTTTTTTTTTTTTTTGATGGTAAAAGACTTGAGTCTTGTTCAGTTTCATTCAGGGACTCTACTAAAAGTTTTGTGATAAAACACTATAAGCAGAAGAAAAGAATTGTGATGAAGTTGAAATTTTTATTAATTATCTGATTTCAGGTGTGTGTAGGCTATGAGTGTTTTAGTTCTGTATGGGGGTATTGGCTTCACACGGTGAGCAGTTTTCATGGGATGTTAGCACAAGTGAGTATAAAGAGGTAGTATTGTGGTGGTAGGATATCTGGCTTAGAATCAGATCTAGATTGTTCTGGGTTTGTGATTTTGGCAAGATTCATTTTCCTGATCTTGAAATAAACAAAGAAAGTGAATTAGATTGAGCTTAAGCTCCCTTCTAAGCTTTGAGTTTTGTGGTTTTTATAAATTTATGACATGTTATCATGGAGTAACAATGAAGGGTTATTCGCCAAAATTGCAGAGAGGTTTTTTTTTTTCCCTCTTAAAGTTAAACACATAAGTTGAATATGAAGCATAATTGAATCAAGAGTATAAAAACATTTTACTAACAGGTTTTGGTCAGTTTTAAAATCTTGGTCTTCATTTCCAGATATCGTCTCTTCTTTTGATCACTGTTCCTGATTGTGGCTTTGTCCAAGCATTAAATTGCGTGCCTTTTGTTCCTTGAAGAAGGAGGTATGGTAAAGATTGAAGTATTACAGCATGTAGTCTATTAAGCAGTAAGTTAATACGTTTTGATATTGGACAAAATAAAGTAACCTAGTTCTGTATACATCAGTTTTCATAAATTATAGTTTTATTTTGGGCCTAAATATTTATAGGTTTTCTTTTAATGTAAGCAAAAAATCATTTTGGTTTCATAGTTGATTATTTAATACTTCATTAGCTATCTAAAGATAATTTTAACTATATTCTTCTAAACATAAACACAGCATTAAGGGCTTCTGGGTAATGAACGATGGAGTTATATATGGTTGGAAGATGTTTTGAAGTTGTATAAATGACCAGAAGAGTGTTTCTGTTTTGCTCTAATAAGTGCAAAGTAATGCACCTAAAGAAAAACTGAAATATATTTATATCATGATTAATGGCATCAACATTATGAGTCAGAAAAGGTACTTGAGAATCACTGTGGAGTTATGACTAGTTTCCTGAAGACAATCTTCTGAATATCTTGGTGTGAACAAAATGAAGGAAAAAAAAATCTGCCATCAAATCCATGGTATTATAAGGGAAGCTTTGCAAACTCAGTGGAAAATATTGTACCCTTGTACAAAAACATGTTTTATCTACTCTTGAAACATGAGTGTCTCTTACTGTTTGTTTTGAATAGGTACTAGGATACCACAGTATCATTTAATTCCTCTCACCAAATACAATAAGTATACCCATAAATATAACCCTAAATTAGAAATAAGATTGTTTACATAACTACTAAAATGGCTGAAGTAGACTGTATGAACTTAAATTATTACTTCAGTAATCATAACCATGTTTTGCCATGAGTTTTACTAGTAGATGGCTTTGTTTTCAGGGCCATTTTTCACAAAGGCAAAAATGTTTTGTTTTATTAGAAGTTAATGTCTAACAACTACAGTGAGTAGGGAGCAACAAAGCTTAGATACTTGGTAATTACTTATGTTCATTTATATGTCTTATTGTTTCCTACATAGCATTTGTTTGCCCTCTTACTGAATTAGGTTCACAGGGGTACTGTGTTATTCCTGAATAAAGTAAATGCTGAGTGCTAAGAATTTTCTTTACTGTGTTTGATCCAAAATTCTCAGAAAAAGTAATATGATGAAGAATGAAAACTTCAAATGTAATGAAGTGAACAAGAGGCTGCTATATGATGACTGACCAAAATGATTTGGATTATTCCATCTTGAAAAATTGTGAGCAAAGTCTGACTAAATTTTAAAATCATGATTGGTATGACTGCATGAAAGAGATATCAGAATATCAGAATGAAGTTGCATGACTTGAAGCTTATGATAAGTAGGTCTCACATGGGTCTCATTTCAAGAAATGGTAATAGCTGAAAAATATTGGCTTCATGGAGGGTCAAATAATTTCACAATGTGGTAAAATCATCACTAATTCCTAATTGAAATTGGGTTGTTAAAGGTTATAGCTGGTAGAAAAAAAAATGTGTTTGTTGACCTTGAACAATGCAGGGGTTAGGGAAACTGACCCACCACACAATTGAAAATCTGCATGTATTCTTTTGATTCCCCTAAAATTTAACTACTATAAGCCTTCTGTTGACTGGAAGCCTTACTGATAGCATGAATAGTTGATTAACATATATTCTGTTATATGTATTAGATACTATATTCTTAATAACAGATGATAATAAAGTAGGCAAGAGAAGAGAAAATGTTATTAAAATCATAAGGAAGAGAAAAATACATTTACAGTACTGTACTGTGTCAAAAAAAAATCCAGGTATAAGTGGACCTCCATGGTTCAAAGCTGTTTTGTTCAAGGGTCAGCTGTATATTAATTTGTCAACTCAGTATCTCTTTGTTTGGGGAGCCATCTCTCCCCTATTATGAGTGGTTAGTGGCCAATCATATAGTCTTATAACCCAAGCCTAGTCGTCCTTATTGCAACAGAGATTGCCTGTTAATCAAGCAGAATCTTGTTAATCAAGAACCCTTCTTTGAAATTGATGTATGAATGCTGGAGAAAGATGCTCCCTTTTCTCTAAAGTGATTAATCTGGTAGGGTGTTAGTGACATTCTTTCCCACAAGTATGAGAACCCCATCTGTAGTAGGAGAAAGTGAGGCCATATGGAAATGGGAGATGGGTGGAGAGAGCATGCCAGTTTCAGTTCTAGGGACCATGGTAAGAGGTATCTACGCTTTTCTTTTGATCCTGTCAGTTACCCTGGTGTCCTTCCCAGTCCCATGTCCCAAAATTTTGTATATAAATTAGTTTGAATTGGATTGCAGCAGAAAATGATCTGAGGGGGGCGCCTGGGTGGCTCAGTTGTTAAGCATCTGCCTTCTGCTCAAGTCATGATCCCAGGGTCCTGGGATCGAGCCTCACATTGGGCTCACTACTCAGCGGGAAGCCTGCTTCTCCCTCTCCCACTCCCCCTGCTTGTGTTCCCTCTCTCACTGTGTCTCTCTCTGTCAAATAAATAAAATCTTTAAAAAAAAAAATGATCTGATGGATATTTGGCCTTTATGAATTTAAGATCTATAGCTTCAAGTTGATCACATCCATCTACAATTTGCCCTTCCATCTTATGAAAGATGCTCATTGTTCATCATTCATGTATACATTCAGTCCTTCATTCAACCTACAATCATTTGTTGAGTGTCTACTATGTACAAGTATGTACAACTCTCTGGATAGTCAAGGATTATACCTACTAGCTGAGTGCATGATGGACTTCCTTTAATGTAGCACGTTTTTATATATTTAGGTTATACTGATCAATAAGAATGTGTTGAGAATAATCAGTGCTGTGCTCAGCATTTTAGTGATATGAAAGAATAAAAGGAATTCTTTGCCTTCAAAGTTCTTATAGTTTAGTTAAGGAACCCAGATTAACATATATGAAACAGTACAAACAGCAGATAAATGAATGTGTGATTGTATGGTATAGATTTTAAGTCTGAGTTCTGATAGAAAGGAAATTAGTGAGGGCTGGCAGGTTTCTTGAAGGAGGTATCACTGCAAATGTGTTTTAACTTAGGAGTTGAGTTTTGTTAGGCAGAGAATAATTGAGGAAAGGATGGAGTTGAAAATGGCTAAGGGCTGATCCAAGATGGGGAGGAGGTTGGTTTGACTGTAACAATGTGTATTTTGGGGGAATGAGAGATAGTGAGATGAGAGGTAGTGAGATACGAGGTTGAATATTTTAGGTAAACCCATGTATGAGGCATTTGGAAAGCCAAACACATTTTATTTTCTGCTAAGGTGGGGATTTCTTTGAATAAAATGTTTGTATTTCTTTTAGTGTGATGCCATTTGGTGATGCTAAGATACAAAATAAGTGTAATCAAGTGATGGAAATTTATTTGTGGAAAAGACCTTGTTATATTCCTCTGCTTTGAAAATTTTTAAAAAACAGTCATTAATCTGCAATGCTGTTGTGTTTTATACATGTTATATAGGTATATATAAAATTAGTTTCTTTCTTTTTATTTCCCCCTTTTTTGAGAGATCTCATAGTAATACTGTCAAAACCATACCCTTCCTCTAGAGATACAGCCAGCTCAAAACTAATGTTGCAATAGATATAAAAACATTCTGAGAGAGATAAGGAATGAAATTAATGTTTAATTACTCATATAGTATTTGTTTTGAGCTCCAGATACTAGGAATGATGTATAGGTTAATTCTTTCATTAAATGCTGTTGTTTACTTAACCTTCTTTCTTCAATAACCAGTTAGCTGATCCTCAACTCAAGAGAGTATATAGGAACATTCCTATATTCCAGGGTTGGCAAACTCTTGCTGTAAATGGCCAGATAGTAAATATTTTAGGCTTTGTGGGCAATATGGTTTCTTTGCACCCCCATCAGCTGCTGTTGCAACATGATAGCAGCCATAGACAATATGGAAATCAATGAATGTGGCCATGTTCTAATGAAACTTAATTTATAAAAAAAAAGGCAGCAGGCAACATTTGCCCCACAGGCTGTTGGCTGTGGACCACGTATCATAGACTTAATGAGGCATTTCATTCCACAGTTTCTCATACTCATATCTTCCTATTATCCTCTTCTCTGGTAACTAAAAGATGAGTTATCTTTACTATTTTCTAAGTTCACCTCTTCCACTTGTTCACTAGATTCCACCTCTTCTCACCCAGTGAAGGACATTGCTACTGCATCTCTGTTTTTTTTCTCCCTCATCATCAGTTTTTCCATTTTTGTTGGATGATTTTCATAAGCATGCAATCATACTGTAATTTCTCCCAGTTTTAAAAAACAAAACAAAATAACTCTACTTCAGTTCTTCTTTTGTTTGGTCTTTTATACTAAAACTCCTTAAAAGAGTTGTCTGTACTCCATCTCCACTTCTCTTCTTCCCATTTCCTCTTAAATCCATGCTAGTCAGCCCTTTTATGGGGCTAATCAAAGTCACCACAGTCTTGACATTTAGTCCAGTGGTCATTTCTCAGTCCTAGTCTTGCTTGACAGATTGATCAATCCCTGATCCTGGAAACTCTTTCTTTACTTTGCTTTCAGGACACCACTCTCCTAACTTACCTCACTGGTCATTCCTTTCATGCTTACTAGCTGGCTTTTCCTCCTCTTTTTTACTCTAAATGTTGTAGTATCTCGAGGCTTAGGCCTTGGACTTCTCTTTCTTTGTGTACTTACTCCTTGGTGATTTCGTTCAGTTCTGTATACATAGATATATATACACACACCAATGACTCCCAGAATTTTACCCCTAGATCTCTGTATTCTGTATTCAGCTACACATCCGCATTTCCACTTGGCTATCAACTAGATATCTCAAATTCTGTATGGCTAAAACTGAACTCTTGGTATACTTTCTATACTTAACTGTAATCTTTCTATATTAATAAATAGCAACTCATTTCTTCCAGTTGCTGAGGTTAGGACTTTCAGAGTTAATCCTTGACATACTCTTTCTCTTCACAGACCAAACGTAGTCTGTCAGCATATCCTTTGGCTCTCTTGTCACCACATGTCCACGGTCTAACCATGCCTCATTGTCTCCACCAATGTCTCCCTCCTGGCAGTTGTAGTATACTTACCTCCAAACTGGTCTTCTGGCTTTCACTCTTACCTCCTTCCCAGATATTCTATTCTTAACATTGCCCCCAGAGTGATCTCTAAAAAATCATTCAGCTTATGTTATTTCTCTACCCCAAATGCCCTGTAGCTTCCCATCTCATTTATAGTAAAACCAAAGTCCTTTTGGTGTCCCTCAGGCCTTGTTTAGTTCCATTACTTCTTTGACTTCATCTCCTACTGCTTTCCCTCTGGTGTTTTCTGTTTCAGTCATACTGACATTCTTCTTTCTAGTCTCTGAACATGTTAGGCACACTCTACACTAGGTGTTAGCACTTACTCTTTCTTTTCTTGGAACGCTTTCTGCCTCCACTTCTTGGGATCTTGGCTCAAATAAGACTTTTTCAAATGAGGGCTACCTGACTTCACGTTTAAAATTGCAACTCTCTAGTTCTGCCTGTTTTTCTCTGCAGCACTTGTGATGTTTGAATATATTAAATAATTTACTTACTTTCTTTATCATCTAAATAACTAGCAGAGTGTTATGTCCATGAGGGAGGGATTTTTGTCTGTTTTATTCACTGCTGTATTCTCAGTGTTTAGAACAAAGACTGGCACAGATTTGGTGCTAGCTACATGCCCAGAACTATGCCAGATGCTGGTGATATAGCAAAAAACATGACAGATGTGTTCTTATGCTTATGCACCTTTTATTACAGTGGTAGAGACAGAAAATAAATTGGCAAATATATAAAATATTGCTGAAGTGTTACAAAAAAGAAATATAAGGGGTTTAGATAGAGAATAATTTTTTGTTTGAGAAGTGATGCTTTATAGGTTGGGGAAGGCCTTTCTGAGATGATGATATTTTTTTTTTAAGATTTTATTTATTTGACAGACACAGTGAGAGAGGGAGAAGCAGGCTTCCCGCTGAGCAGGGAGCCGGATGCGGGCTCGAACCCAGGACCCTGGGATCATGACCTGAGCGGAAGGCACATGCTTAACGACTGAGCCACCCAGGCACCCCTGAGGTGATGATATTTGAGCTGAGACCTAAAAGATGAGAAAGATCTAGCCATTTGAAGAATAGGAGAAGGAATAATTCAAGCAGGGAACAGCAGGTGCAAAGGCCTGAGATAGGAAAGGAGTATTTGAGGAACTGAGAGACTATCTATGGTAGCTTGCTGGAGTATATTTACAGATGAGAGTGGTGTGAGGTGAAGTTTAAGAAAGAGGTACAGTACCAGATGTCACTGCTCCTTGTAAGCCTTGGCAGAGATTAATTTTATTTTAAGTGCTTTGGGAAGCCACTGCAGATTTTAAAGCAGGGAGCATTGTGATCTATTTTATATTAAGATCATGTTTGCTCCTGTGTGGAGAACGGATTCAGAGGAAGGTGGTGGGCAAGAGAGAAGCGTGAATGCCAGTTAGAAGGTTATTTTAATCCAAGTTATAGATGACAGTGGACTGAGATGATGACAGTAGAGATGGAGAGAAGAATTCAAGGTGTATTTTGGAGATAGAATTGACAGGTCTTGCTTATGGATTAGTGTGGGAGTAGGGGAAAGAGGATACAGGATGATTTCGTTGATTTCTGGGAGGAGTAACTGGGTGGATTGTGATGCTCTAAGGTGGGAAGCCTGGGAAATAGAATTTGCTTCTGTCATAAAGACAGGTGCTTTACAGAGCCAGAGAAAAATTGAATAGTTTATATTATTTTGGGAAGCTGAGGGTAAATGGGTTACATGTTGATGCATGTTGTCCCAATCAAGTAGCCATAAATCTTTGATTCCCCCCCAGCATGTGTTCCAAAATCTTAAGTTAAAATCTACATCCACTGCCACAGCAAAATGACAAAAGAAGAAAAGCACAAGAGATGAAATACTCTTTCTCCTTCCCATACTAAATTTAGTGGTTTCTATTTCACTTTGGGTAGAATAATTCTGATTTTTCTCCCAATTTCCACATATTGAAAATGTGATTTCTGACCGTGTGATAGAGAGAGAGAGAGTGTTTTAAATCAAATTCCATTGCAGCAAAAAAGTTTACATGATCTGTAGCATTTGCTATAAAATAACTTAATCTAAAATCACAGGTGGTCAGGTATTTGGGTTGCAAATAAAAGAATAAATGAGTCAAGAGTGTATTAGGACCCTGTGTACCAATTGTCTTGGTTTTTGTGTGGGATAAGTGAAAAATATAAAACAAAACTTGTCTTTAAGAAGATTATGAATAACCTTGGGAGGTAAAACTTAAAAATGAAATGATGTAACTATAAAGAAGTGTAATGGAGTGGTGAGCAATGGCTGTACTTTAAATGGATATTCAGAGAGGGAGAGATTAGTGTGTATTGCAGGTTTCATGTCTCTATAGGAGATAGAATTAGAAAGGAAGTTTGACCAGTATTGAGAAGATAGAAGGGGATGACAAGCCTGGTGAAAGGAAATAGGATGAACAAATAAATAAAGGTCTATGTGTAGGGGAGCGGAAAGCATCTTAGATATTTGGCACTGTACATTATATATATAGTCATCGTGTCAGTAATAAGAAAGAAGATTAACCTGAACCAGGAACTGGTTCTATATTTTAATTTCTGATTTTGGACTCCTTCATAATTGTATACCAACCAGTGTCACCAACCTACCGGAGTGGTACATGGCTCACATGTATACTAGCATTTTGAATCTTTCTATATCTGTACTTAATTAGATTAGCATATTTAACTCTTCATTTCTCTTCTCTGTGTTTAAGTTGATTAGGCCATGATTTGGAGGGAGCTGCCTTTTATTATATATATTAATTCTACAAAATTTATTCTTTCACTTATTTAAAATATGATAGGTATTAGCCCTACAGGTAAACTTTTTAAAAACGTAAAGCAGCTACAAAAAGAGTAAGCCCAGAATGTGTGTTTTAAGTCATGAAAAGATTATTATTTTGAAGGCATTATAAGGTTCTGCTTTTAAAATAAGTTCTAGGGTTTTTTTGTAATTTTCTTCTAGATCCCTTTTAGGCACAATCTTAGGTTTTTTTCAGTAAGTTCTTCTTGTGGCATGCTTCTTTTGTTTTCTTTCTAGTTATATATTCATATGACTTTTGGATTCAGTTATCTCTAGAAAAAAATTTGATGACTCAAGGAATGAAATTGTTATACAAAATAATTACTAATTAGTCTTTCTATTTGTGTGATGTGACAAGTTAGGTTACAGAGCTACATGCTGAGTTACAAATGAGGAGAAGCTAAAATCAGAGTTTTTTTAGTTTTTTAATGCTTAAGCAACTAAAATAAAGAGCATATAGATTCTTTTTATATCATTTCAGTAAAGATAAAAACTGTAGAATGTCTTTGCTTTTTAATCTGTTGTAGAAAGCAAACAAGACCCTAGGAATGGTGCTTTTTGATTTACTCTACTCAGGTGTTTCTTATCCTTGGCATTTTACTTTGGGAATCATCCTTTTAAAACTTCTCTGTGCGATTCCTAACCGATGCTAACATTGCCAGTTCTCTGGTTCCTCACTTTTTATTTGGATTGTCAGTCCTCTAATTTTCTGACCTCTATTTTTACTGTTTCCAGTATATCTTGCTTTCTAGTACCATTCTAATAATATTTCTACAATACTGCTTTTATAGCTTCTCTCTGCTCATGAATTCACCATGGCTCCTGGTTACCTTTCATTTCAAGTTCAAATCTGTCCTCTGTAGTCTGTTCTCACTTAACCTCACTATTATATATTTTCTCTGTGATCTAGATCCCACAGTGCCATGGGAGAAGAACGCTTTTCTTCCAGTGTTACTCTGTTTTTCTGGTCTAGATAGCTTTTGCTCCTTTTTTGCAAGTTTAAGTCTACTGCTCTTTAAAGGATCATCACAAAACCTACCTTTTTGTGAATTAAATGCAGTCAGCATTGATCTATCAACTTAATGTCTTAAGAGTCTGGTTACAAGTTATAAAACTAGCTTAAAGTAGTTTAAGTCAGGGTAAGCTGAAAAGGAGGAATTATTTTAAGGATACAAGATTTCCTAGAATTTAAGGGAAGGAATAGACGCAAGCCTCAGTAAAGACTTGTGGTAGTAACATTGTCCTCTTGGTTTCACTCAGAGTACTTAGGAGAGTTGATGATTCTCTCCCTGCTGTTTGCGTACGTGTCTTTTGCTCTGCCGTGCTGTCATTCCCTAAGAAAATTAACTTGTCAGTAGTTCGGGAGGTATCTTTCTATAGATTTGTCTATGCTTCTACAAACATAGCGCTATAGTATCTTTGCTCCTGACATGAAAATGAGGATCCTTCCCTTAATATAAAAATGTTTTACACACTTTCATCTGTAACTTCCTTTTGGAAAAAAAAAGTTCAGAATGAAATCTAAGTCAATTTAATACATAAACCTTTTTGTTTATATAATTTACTTAATCATTTCCAACTCATGGACGTTTAAGTGATAATAGTGCTTTTATTTCTGTAGGATAGATTGTTAAAAGTGAGGTTTATTTATAGGAGTGTACTTAGACGATGTGAAGGAAATTGGTTATTTTCAAGGAAAATATAAATTGCAAAAAATAACTCAAGCAGTAGAAACCCCTAAGAGCCCAGAAACCATAGAAGAGCTTTTAAAGGTTTGTAAGGGCTAAAATCCAAAGCGGTATCAAGCCTATATGGTATTTTTGGTACAGTTATGTAATTTTAAGAAGTGGGCAATTCTCGTGTTTAGTGAACTATTCCAGAGGAGATGAAATGGTGGAAATTACTCCAATTCATTTTATGTATTCTCCATAATGCCAGTATTAAAACTATTAAAGATAGCATCAAAAAATAAAATTCTGAATAAAATTTTGTCAGATGAATAAATTATTAAAGAATAACATGCTTAACTAATGTAAAAATAGTTCAGCATTATTCTTGCTGTTCGTTTCTTTGTATGGTATAAAGGTTTCCCCCACTAATGTGAAAATAGAGCATTCTTATGAAACCTTTTGTAAGTTGAAATGGTATAAAGCAAAGAAGCCGTTACCACTAATTCATGTGGAAATTTTTTGAGTGTTCTCAGACCCCCAAAATAACCTTAGTCTTAGGCTTTTCTGATATCTTAGGGGGCACATCTTGCTGGGGGAGGCATAAAAAAATTGAGATAAAGCACAGATGCCCAGATACAGTTCGAAGCTATGGCCTCTTTATGCTGACATACTGAATTGTAGTTCCTGGGGAAGGAGCTTGGCTGTACCATTCTCACTGCTTGGGCTCCGTGCTGCCTCTGTAACAGATCGCTGCAAAACAAAGGTTGAACACTGATTTAGTTCTTTACTTTTTTTGTAAAAACAGAAACCTTCTTTGGATTTCTTTTGGTTAGCAAAAACAACTAATGTAGGTTTGTAAGTGAAGTGGTATAATGAGAACTTTTGAAAAGCAAACTTTCAGGGCGCCTGGGTGGCTCAGTTGGTTAGGCGACTGCCTTCGGCTCAGGTCATGATCCTGGAGTCCAGGGATCGAGTCCCGCATCGGGCTTCCTGCTCGGTGGGGAGTCTGCTTCTCCCTCTGACCCTCCTCCCTCTCATGCTCTCTGTCTCTCATTCTCTCTCTTGCAAATAAATAAATAAAATCTTTAAAAAAAAAAAGAAAAGCAAACTTTCATAAAGCAGGAGATACCTGTATAGAAAAATAGTAGTCAAGTTTAGATCAGTGTTACAGTTTTTCTTATTTCTTTATCTTTTTAAAAAAGTTTTAATTTTTTATTTAAAAATTTTTTCTTTTAACGGTGTACTAAGATCAAGAAGCATATTAGTTGAATAGCATTTGTTTTCTATATAAAATACAGTTTTGTATTTGTATAACAACACTGTTATTCATAACTTTGGTAGTGCCAACTTCCTTTACTTACTTTTTAAGGTAACCTCATGATTCACAAATTAACTATTAAATAAGCAAAAAAATTACCTCTCAGTAGCATGAATTTATATACCATGAGTAACATAGCATAATTTTATTCTCTGAGTATAATGTTTGCCAGGAACTTTATGGCTGTTGTACAGTCTTTTCTGCATGGATATGATTGAGTACCTGTGTACTGATGTGAGGAGTGTAATGTTGAATGGATACCTATTTTGTTTTGATTTCTACCTTCAGTGTCAACATTCTTCAACTTTGTGCTGGCATCAGTTTTACTATTTTAAGTTTGTTCAGAAAAAACTCAGTTGGTTTACCACAGAATTCACTTGCTTTGCTTGAGAATTTCAAATTTTCCTGGCTTCATGCCATTTTTTGATAAAGTTTCATAACAGTATGGTCTAGAGGCAAAGAGGTGATTTTCATTACATCCAAATGTCGGCTCTTTGCTTGTGCTATGATAAGGAAGTCTGCCAGTGTGGAGGCTGTAGTGATCCAAGGACAACATTTTAAGAAGCACTGACCTAAGGATAACCAGGAATCACTGTAAACATTTTTATATATGTACTCTTGACTTTTTACTATGAGTTTGTATGGGTCCATGTGTTTGTTTGCTTATCCATCTATTCTCTATACACCTGTCAATTTTTGAACAGATTAACTCCTAATATGTCTACTCTGTATTTTCTGGGTTTTTTTTTCATTGAATACATCTTGGATATCTCCCTATTAATAAATGTAGTTTTACAGTATTGTTTTTTTTTTTTTTTAAAGATTTTATTTATTTATTTGAGAGAGAGAATGAGAGAGAGAAAGCACATGAGAGGGGGTAGGATCAGAGGGAGAAGCAGACCCCCTGCTAAGCAAGGAGCCCGATATGGGACTCGATCCCGGGACTCCAGGATCATGACCTGAGCCGAAGGCAGTCGCTTAACCAACTGAGCCACCCAGGCGCCCCTACAGTATTGTTTTTAAAATTGAATAATACTCCATTGAATGAAAATACCATAATTTATTTATTGGTGGACATTTTGTTATTTTTGATTTTGTGATTTTTTTTGTAGGCAGTGTTTCAGTGAACCTGATTATTACCTTTAGGATACATTTCTAGAAGTAAATCAGAAGTTACATACTTTCTTCCTGGTCATGTATAGATTTATATTTTATGTATTATAAAATATATACTATATTATATATAATTATATATGTAATTATAATGTGATTTATGTTATATTAAATGTAAGTAAATATATATAGCAAACTGTTCCTTATAAAGATTATATCATTAGTATATCATAGTGCCTCTATTACTAGAAAACGAAATTTTAAAAATGAAGGCATACAAAATACAAGTCCACATTTTTATTGTTCGTTTCAACAGATAGAAACTTAACTCTGTAAAGTTGCTATAGTAGTTTCTAAATGCTTAACTCTCAGTTTCTGTACGTACATTGTCATGGACTGGTGATGAATGTTTCATGGACCATTAGCAGACCATATTTTTAGTAGCACTATTTTAGCCTAGGAGCCAGTGTAGAAGGGGGAATAGGGGAGACTGGGGTGGGGTTTGTGTCTCATACATATATGGTCATTTAATCCTCTTGCTTTTGGTATGGTACCCACTCTCAGCTGTGTCTGGTATCCCTGATTAAGAGAGTCTGTGTACCTTCTGCAGAGAATAAACCTGCAGGCATCTGCTATGGTGGGGAAATAGCAGTAACCTAGCGTATGGAGTGGGGAAGGGAATCTTAGCATCTAACCAGAGCTCAAGCAATTCTCTCCAAATTTCTCTTTGTTTTAGTTTTCTCCTCCCTTCTTCATAGTTACTTGGTACTGCCAGTTCCTAAGCCTTTCAAAGATTCAGAGTGTAAAATAGGTTAGTTCTTAGCTTTCCCCACTCTGTCTGGGATTAAGTTTTCTTGGGTCTGCAGGGTCATTTACTAATTAATCTGCTTTCCAGCATCTAGAAATTTGTTGCTATTGTCATGTCTCCTGTTTCCTATTGTTAATTTTTTTTTTTTTAAGATTTTATTTATTTATTTGAGAGAGAGAGAATGAGAGACAGATAGCAAGAGAGGGAAGAGGGTCAGAGGGAGAAGCAGACCCCCGCTGAGCAGGGAGCCCGATGTGGGACTCGATCCCGGGACTCCAGGATCATGACCTGAGCTGAAGGCAGTCGCTTAACCAACTGAGCCACCCAGGCGCCCTGTTAATTTTTTTTTTAAGGACCTCTTACAAATATATTTATTGTGTTATAAGTGTTCTTCTTCTCCAGTCTTTTCTGCTTTTCTTAACTGTCTTAAAATATTTGCTTTTATTTCTATTTCATGGATTTTATTGTTGACAGATATTTCTTCTATAACACATTATTTCTTCTTCTTTTTAAGTTCTTTTTTTCTGATTGAAATTTGATTTTGCTAAAGTATTTACTTGAAACTTTATTCCAGAAAGAGTACATATGTAGTATAGTCTCTAAATCTTTGTACATCTAAAATTGTGTTTCTCCTTTACATATGAATTTTCCTGTGTATAGAATTAATTCTTGGATTAATCTATTTTCCTCAGAACTCTGTGTCATTCCATTGTCTTCTAGCATTTAGAATTGTGAGTAAAATGCCTGATTGATATTGATTTCTGATTAAAGTTGGCATTGCTGATGAAAAATCAAATACCTTTTTAGGTAACTCTCCCTCTCTACCTATTTTTTTTTTTTTTGTAGCATTTCATTTTTTTTTAAGGATTTCATTTATTTATTTGAGACAACGAGAGAGGGAACACAAGCAGGGGGAGTGGGAAAGGGAGAAGAGGCTTCCTGCTGAGCAGGGAGCCCGATGTGGGGCTCGATCCCAGGACCCTGGGATCATGACCTGAGCCGAAGGCCAACGCTTAACGACTGAACCACCCAGGCACCCCCGTAGCATTTCATTTTTATTTTTTAAACCCAAAAGTTTGACTAGGATAAGTTGTAAACATTGAGTCTTATATTCTGTTCTCACTAGTAATCTTGCCTGGCATTTGAGGAGCCTTTGATTTTGAAAATTCAGGTCTTTAAAAAAAACCCAAAACTCAAATGTTATTTTTTTCTTGTTTTCAAAATCATTATTTCTCTCCCATCTACTTTGTTCTTTCATGGCAGTATGTTATTAGTTTTTGTGGGGTTTTTTTTTGTATATTATCTCAGGTCTTACTGAAATTGCCAATTACTACTTGATTTATTTTTTCCCCCCTTTCTCCTTTTTCTGGTAGTAGTAACTTTTGTGTAGTTACTATTTTTCATTGCTGGTTGGGGGAATGGGGAGGGGTTTCTCCGAGTGTTCAGGTTATTTTCTTTGTTGAGCTGCTGCAGCTAGTGATGTTTCTGCCTACTTAACTTTTGATGGCCTTGGTAGTTGAGATGAATTCTTAAAGAATGAACCAAGATTTTTTTTCAGTTTTTTAGTTAAAAGGAGGGGGGAAGTTAATGTAACTTTTTCCTGACAACTTAGAGAGATAATTTACTTATGTGGATAAAGGACAGGACTATTAAACAGAAGATAGGCATGGATATAGGAAGATTTATCTTTGCTCAGAAATAATTTCCTCTTTATATTTTTTCCCAACAGCTGGTGCTAACAAGTCTCAACTCGGCCCCTGGACCCAGCTCAAAACTCTGGATTCATTCTCTTCCTTCCCATACCTCAGCTCAAGCTTTCTGTCTCCCCAAAAGGTACCACATGATCTTCCTCTCAAGTCCTCACTTTCTAGAAATCTCAGGGTATGTTCAGGGAGGGAGTGGGCAGATTTATATCCTTTACTTTCTTACTTAGGGCATAAGAGATGCTTATTAAATGCTTTTTAAATGAATGTCCCCTAGTCAAATTCCTCTTTAAAAGTGGTGCTTGGCAGTGGGTTAGCATTTGTTTTCACTCTTCTCTCTCTGGACTGTTTCTTACCAAACACCTTGCAGTATGTGTATGGAATGTTTTTCTAGTTTCTAGTTATTTTATAGGACTTTATTTTTTGATTTGTGTTTCATTGGGCAGTTGGAAGAAGGAAATCAGATGGCTTAAGTTGCCACCTTGATGCAGGCAGTTCTCCAGGTTACTTGAAAGGGCTGGGCATATTTTATGCAAATTGTATTCTTTCAAGGCTTGAGGAGATGTTGGTTAAGTCTTATGAGGTAAGGGCAGTAGTTTAAATGGGAGATTTAAAATCAGTAATCCTTGTTGGTGGGGTAAAGATTGAACTGTAGTGAAAGGAGCATTAGCTAGTAGGTTGGAAGATTAAAATTAGAGTAAAATTCCTCTTTCCTTTTTTTGTTATTTGAGAAATTCACAACACGTTTTTTGCCCATAAGTGGCAACCCCAGTATAATTTGCTACCAGATGTCATCATTGATTGCTTCCACATACTACAGGTTCAACATAGTTGAAGACAAAATAGATTCTCCAAATTTAAAATTTGAGGGTGAATAATAAACCCCAAACTACCTAAAATATACAGACTCCCCTAATACTGTATTGTACATGCCATTCATTAAATGTAAAAAATACTGATGTTCAATATAAATTATTTAGCAGTTACCAAACTTAAGTAAAAGCTAAGTGGATTTCTTAGTAAGGTCCCTTTTATTAACATTGTTTTGCCTGTGTTGAAAGGACATGCACTTTAATGGGTGACCTTTGTGACATCTGTTTTGGCTGCCCATGCATCCTACTTAATTATTTTCTATTCTTCATGTCCTGGAAGGGTGAGGTTGCTGAATGGTTAACTCTGAATAAGCAGTGTTTTAATGTATATGTCCTGCCTCTCTCCTTCAGACTGTAAGCTGTAGTAGGGTGGGGACCATGTTTTTGAATCTTTCCACAGCACCCATCAAAATGCCTCACATTCATAGTAGGCATTTATTAGTGTTAGTTGATTGAGTTATTTAAAATCCTATTTTTATACTGGTCGTCAGACTCTGGGGTATGTGTTATCTTATAAGAAAAATTTTAAATTGTGTAGATATTTTGAAATGGAATTGATATTTAAAAATAGTATCAATCTATTTTTAGCATTACACATATATTTTTGAACACATGTAATATTACTACAAGAAGCAATTTCCGTTTTGTAATAAAACCCATGATATAGTTTCTTGATTGTGTGTATAATAGAAAGGCTTGAGTATGGTTAATCCAGAATGACCGCAATATGGTATTCAGGCAAATGGAGAACCTTTATAGGTGTGCTTAAAAGTTTCACCTCTTTGAACCTCACCTTCAGATTCTGGTATGGTGAAATCTCCATCGGTGATTATAATACAGAATGGACACTGTAGGGAATCTTCTTAGTTGGTGTGGAATATCCACCAGGTGTCATTGAACTTTATTCTAGCCATTTATTTAGTTTTTCTTACTTTTGAAGAAAAAGTATTTACATTTTGCTTTAAATAATACAGTAAAACGTTTTAAGTAAAAATTTTAATATTTTACTGAATTAGACATAGTATATAAAACCAGTGCGTGCTTCGGCAGCACATACACTAAAATTGGAACAACACAGAGATTAGCATGGCCCCTGTGCAAAGGATTACACGCAGATTTGTGAAGCATTCCATATTTTGTGCAGTTTCTGAGCATCCTACCACCCTTTGCAGATGAACTCTGAAGAAATGATATGAGTCAGAGCCCAGTGTGTGGCACTGAATAATGCAGTTGTGATTTTTCACTACTAAAAAAAAAATTCAGTAAACTGGTACCTTGCTAATGAATTCATTATCAGTTTAGCATATATATACTTAAAGACTATTAAAGGATGTGTTTTTTAGACCCAACCAAAATTACTGAGTGTGAGAGAGATTAAAAGTCTCTTAATACATAATTTAACTTTTAATTGTATTCCCCTCATAAAGGGTTTCTGAAACAGTAAAGTATCTAGTTACTTAGATTCATTGAAATTTTTTTTTTTTAAGTTTTTATTTATTTAAGTAATTTCCTCTGCCCAACATGGGGCTAGAACTGAAAACCCAAGATCAAGAGTCACATGCTCTACCAGCTGAGCCAGCTGGGCGTCCCTAGATTAATTGAAATTTAAAGCTGAGACCTTTGACTAGACATTATAGATGAAGTTCAATGTGATCTATACTTATTTTCTTTAGCTTATCTAATTTTGTTTATTATTCATACATATATATTTAAGATCACAAAGGTAAGAAAACATAATTCCTCTAATACACATTTTGATATTTTACTGAACCTTCAGTACTCAGATTCCAATCTCAATAATATATTATCACATCTTATTACTTTACTATTTTTTATTCCTTTGCAGTTTAACTCATAATGTGTCATTTCATGGTAATCACATACAGTAATGATAGCTACAATTTATATAGCACTGTACAGGTTACTGTTCATATGTTTTCTCATTTAATCTTTACAATAACCCTGTGAAAGGTAGGGAAAGTACTAATTTTTTTTTTTCACTTTGTAGATGAAGAAACGAAGACAGAGATTGAGACTTGTTTAGAGTAACACAAAACCAGTAAGTGTTGGAATTAATGGTGGCAGATAGTAATGGGTGCATTCTCATATGCCAGGAGCTTTCCTTGCTGCCTTCTGCCTGAGTTCTAGGGACAAAAAGCCAAATAGCCAAAAGGTTGGGAACCAAAAAGGTAGTAGGTAGACTTTAACAGTACCCCAGCAAAATGTGCTATTCCTTTTCATTTCTTTTTCTTTTTCTTTTTTTTAAATTAGTAATGATAACTTGAAAGAGCAGATAATCTTCTGTTATTGTTGTTGTTAGATAAATGAAACTTAACATTTTAAATATAAATTATCTCTGAAGCACTAAGGAAATAGAAAAACTGGAGAGAAGCCTGTTGAATTTCTCACAAGGTAATAGCCAGAGGGTCAGCTAAGGAGGTGAGGAAGTTAATAGTTCATGTGTATAATTGGAGACATGTGTAATTGGAACTTAAATTTTTGTGGTTCTCATTAAGATTTTGTAAATCCTGCTTAAAAATTTTAATATCAGCTTAATATAAAAATCTTAGAGCTTAAGGGTGCTTATCCAATTGTGGTTTTCTTTAGATGACAAAACAGGTTCAGAGAAGTTGAAGCTTGTCCAGTGTCACAGAGCAGAGCTGGAAGTAAAATTTGTATTTCCCGACTTCCAGATTAGTATTATTTCTCCATCAAGCTATTACTTCTTGGTAAGCTGTTCTTAAAATACTTAACAGGTCTTTTATATCTTTTATGGTTGTGTTTGATCAACATTCCTATTTTGTATCAAAATGAACTTTAAAATATGAAATTTACTGATATAAAAATTCAATTCTTTGTTTGATTTTAGGTGAGTTAATGTGGGAAAAATTCTGGTATTTTGAAGATGTCTCGGCACAGTATTGTTTCCTGTTTAAATTACAAGTAACTTCAGTTTTTAGAGAAAAAAGAAGTTGGGATTTTTTTGTAAAATCATGCCATCTGAACAGAAACTGTTATTTTTTGATGAAAAACAAACTACTTTAAGAAAAGATTATGATGTGAAAAATGAGATAGTAGATACTATCAGATCAGTACCTAGAGCAAAAGTTTCAGAAAGTAGTTTTCACTATGAACTAAAAAATGTGAAAATTGATTTGCCGAAGATAAATATTCCAAATGAAGTCTTTTTGAACCATGAAGTTGACAAATATAGAAAATTATTTCGGCGTCAACCACAGACTGCAAGAAAATCTATCAGTGTAAAGACTGTAAGCTGTGTAGAGGAGTGTATGTTGCTCCATAAGTCTGAGCGAGTTGAAGAAGAGGGTTTAAAAATGTCTGCAAAAATACTCAATTTCAACTGTTTAAAATGCCGAGATAGCACTCGATACAGTCCAAATGATTTGCAGAAACACTTTCAAATGTGGCACCATGGTGAATTACCTTCATATCCTTGTGAAATGTGCAGTTTTTCAGCAAATGACTTCCAGATATTTAAACAACACAGACGGACACATAGAAGCACTTTAGTAAAATGTGACATTTGTAACAATGAGAGTGTATATACTTTATTAGACTTGACAAAACATTTTGCATCCACACATTGTGTAAATGGTAGTTTTCAATGTGAAAAGTGCAAATTCTCCACCCAGGATGTTGGCACATTTGTTCAGCACATTCATAGACATAATGAAATCCATTATAAATGTGGTAAGTGCCATCATGTATGTTTTACCAAAGGAGAGCTTCAGAAGCACCTTCATGTTCACTCTGGTACATTTCCCTTCACTTGTCAATATTGTAGCTATGGTGCCACTAGGAGAGAGCACCTGGTAAGACATGTTATAACTTTGCACAAAGAACACTTATATGCGAAAGAAAAACTGGAAAAAGACAAATATGAAAAGAGGATGGCAAAGACTTCAGCAGGACTTAAGCTGATACTGAAAAGATACAGAATAGATGCATCAAGGAAGACATTCTGGAAACGCAAGAAGATCAACAATGGAAGTGACAGGAATATAGAAAAAAACACTCAAGTGCTTAAAAAAGTGAACAAAACACAGGCTAAATCTGAAGACCAGAGCCATCTTGTTCAAGAGCATTTAAATGAAGAAAAGGATGAAAGACCACACTGTGAGAATAATGATAAACCTGCTGAGTCAGAGTCAGAAAAGCCAACTCTTCTGTCCACTGGGCAATGTAATAGAGCTGAAGAGGGATCAAATTCTACTCTAGGTTTCTTGAAGACTGCTGTACAAGGACCTACAGTGTTAATGGTGAAAAATAATAGAATAACAATTCCTGCTAACTACAGTGCTGATTTTATGGGATTTAAGATGGTGGATGGAAAACAACATATTGTAATAAAATTGTTACCTACCAATAAACAGAATTTATATTTACCAGGCTCACAGTCAGATGCTGCAAAGGACAGTACTGCCAATTTGCAGCCCCAGACTTTGGACACTACTGGATTTTTAGCAGGAGTAACAGCTGAATTAAGTGACACAGTTTACATGAAAGCAAATACTCCATTTTCATGTTCATCTCCTATATTTTCAGGGAAAGTAACGTCAGAAAAAGAAATGGCTTTGCTATCTCAAACGAGTAATACGCTTCAAACAATGGATGATGATAAAAATGTGTCTTCTTTGTCAGCATCAGAATTGGTTTCAGCATCAGTGAATTTGACCACAAAAGTTGAAACAAAAGATAATATTGACCTATGGGGAAGTTATATTACTCAGAGTCACCCTGAGATATCAGGTGCTGCCATTAGAAGTCCAGATAAAGTCAACTCTACTACCAAACAAAATGCATACAACAGTGGAGATATGCATAACTATTGCATTAATTATGTCAACTCTGAGTTACCTGTTGAATCTTCCAACCAAGGATCATTGCCCTTTCATAATTACTCAAAAGTAAATAATTCTAATAAACGTCGTAGGTTTTCAGGAACAGGAATGTGTGAAAACCCTCAAAAAGAACCTTCATCAAGCAAGACAGTTGTTCAACAACCAATAAGTGAATCAGTTTTATCACTGGTGAGGAAGGAGAGCTCAAATCCAGATAGCATGTTAGCATCTATTAGCCTTTTAAATACTAAAGATGGAACTTTAAAAATGCAAACTGAAATTGAAGAGCAGTGTGTTTTAGAAAAAGGAGAAAACATTGATGGACAGAACTTATACACTAATGAAAATCAGAATTTAGAGAGCATGACTGAGAAATCTAAGTGGGATGACATTTCTAATGTTGAGTCACCTATGATGCCTAGAATCACATCTGTTTTCTCTCTCCAGAGTAAACAGGCATCAGAATTTTTGCCACCTGAAGTAAACCAGTTACTTCAGGATGGATTAAAAACAAAATCTGAGGTAAAACAAGACTCTAGTAATAGTAACACTCCTGATAAAGGCCTGCCACTTCATTGTGACCAGTCATTTCAGAAACTTGAGGGAGAAGGCAAAATAGTTGAATCTTCAAAAGACTACAAAGTACAAGGCATCTTCCCAATCCCATCTGGTGGTATAGGGATTAATGTGCCTACAAATGATCTGAATTTAAAATTTAGTGGAAAAGAAAAACAAAATGTGTCAATATCACAAGATGTGAGAGATTCAGAAAAGACACCTAGAATTTCAGGTATTGGCACATTACTTAAGACTCAGTCAGATGCAATAATAACACAGCAGCTCGTAAAAGATAAACTACGAGCCACTACACAAAATTTAGGTTCTTTATATAGGCAGAGTCCACTTCTGAATTCAGAACCAAAAAAGGCTATATTTGTTCAGACTCCAAAAGGCTTTTTTGTACCATTGCACATTGCTAACAAGCCTGGATTACATGTTGTTTCAGGAAGACCACTTCCATTGGTTAATACACAAGGTGTACCTGCTTCTCTTCTTTTAAATAAGAAACCTGGGATGATTTTAACATTTAATAATGGGAAACTTGAAGGTATTTCCACTGTCAAAATTGAGAGTTCTCAAGCTTGTGGAACTACAGCTAAGGAGCCCTGCAGAACACCTTTTTTAAAGGTAGAACCAAACAGTAATTGTCTGACACCTGCACTTTGTTCCAGCATTGGCAGTTGTTTGAGCATGAAAAGTAGCTCAGAAAATACTTTGCCATTAAAAGGCCCTTACATTATCAAAACATCAGCAAATTCTTCAGTGAAAGCTGTTCCTACTCCTAATACAGTATCTGAGCATCAGGGCACCAAGTTGAATAACTTGGACTCAGTAAAACAGCAGAATGAGATTTTTCCAAAACCACCTCTTTATACCCTCTTGCCTGATGGCAAACAAGCTGTTTTTTTAAAGTGTGTGATGCCAAATAAGACTGAGCTGCTTAAGCCTAAATTAGTCCAAAATAGTACGTATTATCAAAACATACAGCCAAAGAAACCTGAAGGAACACCACAAAAAATATTGCTGAAAATTTTTAACCCTGTTTTAAATGTGACTGCTGCTAACAATCTGTCTGTAAGCACCTCTGCATCCTCATTGCAGAAAGACAAGGTACCATCTAATCAGACTACAGGAGGAGAGCAGAGAGAGCCAGAATCTTCTAGAGATGCCTTACCCTTCTTACTAGATGATATGATGCCAGCAAATGAAATTGTGATAACTTCTACTGCAACATGCCCAGAATCTTCTGAGGAACAAATGTGTTTCACTGACCGTTCAGACACCAGGGTATTAAGGTGTAAAACAAATTGTACAATCGAGAGAAACTTCAATAGAAAAAAGACTTCGAAAAAAAAATTTTCAAGAATTAAAACTCATGTAAGAAGTAAAGATTCTGAAACTGCCTTTGTATCTAGAAACAGAAACTGTAAACGAAAGTGTAGGGATAGTTACGAAGAACCTCCAAGAAAAAAAGCAACATTACATAGAAAGTGTAAAGAAAAGTCTAAACCTGAAGATGCCCGTGAATCATTCGATTTTAGCAGACCAAGGCTTTCAAAAGATTCAGTCAGAACTTTGCGGCTTTTCCCCTTTAGTTCCAAACAGCTTGTGAAATGTCCTAGGAGAAACCAACCAGTTGTAGTTTTGAATCATCCTGATGCAGATGCACCAGAAGTAGTAAGTGTAATGAAAACTATTGCTAAATTTAATGGACGTGTACTTAAGGTTTCATTGTCAAAAAGAACTATCAGTGCTTTACTGAAGCCAGTTTGTGATAATGCCCCAAAAACAATTTATGGTGATTTTTCCAAAAGACATAAAACATTGAAACCTGTTAGTTCTGTGAAAGAAAGATTTGTGCTAAAATTAACACTCAAAAAGACAAGCAAAAACAATTATCAGATCGTGAAAACTACCTCTGAAAATGTTCTGAAAGCTAAATTTAACTGTTGGTTTTGTGGTAGAGTATTTGACAATCAGGATGCTTGGGCTGGTCATGGGCAGAGACATTTAATGGAGGCCACTCGTGATTGGAATACGTTAGAATAATTTACTGTAGTTACCAAGGAAAAGAAAAGTAAAGCTATCTTAGAAGAAAACATGGGTTGGATTACCTTAAGGCAGACATTTTCTACTTCAGTATAGTACCTAAAATTGAGCATCTGAAAGTTGGCTATATTTCCATGGGAGACAAAAAAAGTTTTATGTGTGATACTTGAAAATGCTATTACTGCACACATAAGTTTTGCAAGAAACTAACTGCAGCACAGATGTATCTTGATTTAATTTTTTTAAATGTGTTCTTGGGAAGTTAGGGCTAAAGAAAATTTTGATAAAAGTTTTCCCAATTTAGTTATATAGTGACTCTTAGTAGAGGGTAACGGCTGACAGCTCCATTCCCTCTCTTCTTCCACCAGCCTTATGAATCTGATAAGTGTAGCTCCTCTGAAGATGGAGAGCTCTTTCACCATGAGCTGAAGGAGTTTCTCCTCATTTGTGAAGATACACTAAGAGCTTGAGTAAAGAACTTAACTTTATATCTGCTAAATACAGTTCTTTTGAAGGGTGTTAGGCTCCTCTGAGAGTACATTTAACTAACTACAGTTGCACCTCATGATGCTTGAAATAGAGTTTTTCACAAGTAAATCTTTTTTCTCTTATACTGTGTCCCGTATCAGGAATTGGAATACCTTCCCAAGGTGGTTTTCTTTTTCTAAATGGCTATGTCAAGCATTGCAGTAGATGGGCAGCCTCAAAAGAAGAATTAAACTCTCTTGGTCCAGTTTAAAGTCTGATTAAAGAACTTGAACATTTTTCTGAATTTGATGATAATCTCCAGTGATTCTCTTGCACAGAACTATGCTTATTAAATTGTTTGTACCCCATAAATCAAGTGGCCAATATTTATCTTGGTTTCCATCCATTTGAAAAGTGGAACATAGAAGCACTTCCATGGGAATGGCTTTTCTTGAAAATTAAGAATCACTCTACAGGAAAAATATTTTGAAGCAAGATTAGCAAAGCAAATCAGATTTTTGCTGTTTAATTACTATTAGGTGTCTGAACATGTACACATTGGGACAAACCATTTTTGTTAGCACCTTTTCAGTCTCACTGACAACCCAAAGCAGATTATTTTACTGATTGTTGGCAGTTGAAATGAAGAAGCATTAGTAGTGGACTCAGTGGCAGGGCATAAAACTTCAGGACCGATTCCTAGGGGATATACCCAGCAGGTAGAGTTTTAAATTGGATATTTTCATGATGACAACAGAATCATCGACTGAAACTTCACCGTGTAAGTTTGGATCAAATTTTGTTGGATTATTGGATAATCGAGTTCTTGTATTACAAATTACTGTATAATTTTTGTTATATTGTTACTACAAGTGTTAAAACATTTTCATTGATTGAAAACTTCAGGGCTTCTTTTCTGTATATAAGAAAGAATTTAAACCTGTACATATTTTTGTACTTTTCAGTTTGTTATGTAAATTTTGCACAGAAGATTTTTGACATAAAAAGTTTATTTTCTTTCCATTTAGTTCTGTGCATGCACTAATAAAACTGGTTGTTTAATTTAAAAGGAATATGTAAGACTTTACCCATGTTATTTTCTTGGTTTTTATTTTAGATGTAGAATTTTTTTTTTTTTTTGTAAATTCATTTTTCAGGGATTGAACACTATTGTTAGCAAGTGCCTAAAAGATGTGAAACAGTTTACATATGTCAACTGTAACAGTAGGTCCCAAATGGGCCCATTCCCCCAAAATTTTATTTTAAAGAAAGCCATACATAGATGCTTCAAGCTATCTTGCTATGCACATTATACGTGTACTTTTTTGTGCAGTTTGTCTACTTTCCTAGTGAAGTATTTTTTGTATAAAACCTGTTACAATTGTGTTTCTTAAATTGAGCCTAAGAATGGAGTTGATTGGAAATACACAGTATATATTAATAATGTATAAGGTGTTTAAAGAATGGTAAGCAATGTTAATTTCTGTAATGAACATTTTCTTCAATTAAATTTATCTTAAGTTTGTGTTTACACAGTAATTTTTTTACTGTACTAAAACCAAACGGGAATTTTATTCTAATGGGAAATATTTATATTTCAAAGATGTTTTTTCTTTAAATGCTAGGGAACTATGTATAGTGTGGGTTCCCCCCCCCCCAAATCATAGGTAAAATTTTGAAATTTTGAGAAGGGTAACATTTACCATGAAGTTACTGTACTTATGCCGATAAGGAAAGTCATAGGCTAATGCTCTTTAGTATCCTAACAGCAATAAACTTGAAATGCTCTGCTTTTATGGGTAGATTTATTATAATTCCTTGCCTTCCATGAATAGAGGAGAGAGAAGCAGCAATCTTGGC
The DNA here is from genome assembly GCF_029215605.1 of Mirounga angustirostris. NCBI lineage: Eukaryota > Metazoa > Chordata > Mammalia > Carnivora > Phocidae > Mirounga > Mirounga angustirostris. The sequence continues at coordinate 123,529,009 of NW_026991714.1, forward strand.
AATGTTTGCAGCATTATAAAAATACATTTCAGAATAGCCATACCAGTAAAAATATATTTAATGTTGTGATACATACCTTTTGCCTTAAAGTTTTTTTTTTTTTTTTAAAGATTTTATTTATTTATTTGAGACAGAGAGAATGAGAGACAGAGAGCATGAGAGGGAGGAGGGTCAGAGGGAGAAGCAGACTCCCTGCCAAGCAGGGAGCCCGATGCGGGACTCGATCCAGGGACTCCATCCAGGATCATGACCTGAGCTGAAGGCAGTCGCTTAACCAACTGAGCCACTCAGGCGCCCTGCCTTAAAGTTTTAAAAGCCATTTTAAAAAGCTTCATGCCCCAGGTACTCTGGTTAGTACCTTTTCTGATTTGTTAGGTTGTTCTAAAGAAGGCAGACCTGCTTTGGAGGCTCTTTATTGCCATAGTGAAAAATCCAGAACCCAAACCCTCCATCCTTTTTTCTTCTCCTGGCTGAAACTGAATTAAAGATGGTTCTCTAAAATATGAGTATGCAGTGGTTTGAGGTTGTTACTACAACTGGAAGAGTTTTATTTTTGCAATCCAGCTTCTTGGTCAGGAATGTGTTCTCATTTTTTCATACTTGTCCATCTCCATTGGAAATGGGCCTCTCTATTTGGCTTTCAATTAAAAAAAATAATTTAATTTAAAAAAAGTTTACCTTTCTATCTTACTAAGCACTCAGTAGATTGAAATGTAATACATATATTTTTTAATGAAAAACTGTGATTTTGTTAAGGGGTCAGTAAAGTTTACCAGTAAAGAGTAAGTTAAGCTAGTAAATAACTTAGGCTTTCTAGGCCATTTAGTCTCTGTCATAACGTCTTAATTTTGTCATATTGTAGAAGCAGCCCTAGACAGTACATAAATCAATGAGTATGCGTATGTTTTAATAAAACTTCATTTAAAGAAATGAGCCATGGGCTGAATTTGGCCCACCACATTGTTTACTAACCCTTGGTTTAGTTCTCTCAAAGGTCTCCTCTTAGAATCAGATTTTTTTTTAATTAAAAAGTTTGATACAGTTTTTTTTTAATGATGTATAACACTGTACAAAACAAAGTATAAAAACTAAAATAAGCATGTAAATTATCAGTGTAGATGTGTTTAAAAGTGAAGAGAATGTAAATGTAATGAAAAGGATTAGTGGGTAAAGTAGATGGGTCATTTATGTGCAAAGGATAATGCATCTTATGGAAGGATTAAAAGTTAAACAGGTGCTGTGGGAATTTCTGTCCAGGTTAGATGAGAAATAGATACTAGTTCTTTAAGTGATTTGAAATAGCTGTTAAGAAAAGTAATAAGAGTTCTTGGAATGGGGGAGAATGGAGGTGAGGTGAAAACAATATTAATTCCATACATATGCTGATTTATTGATTTTTCCCCCTACTATTGACATCTTATTTAACTTGGGGTATGTCCCCTTTCATTGCATAGCAATTTGTTAGGATTCTTGTTTTCAACAAAGTGCCTTGACTCCATTGAGGACCTTATCTAGTGAAACTTGCTGGAGGAATTTTCGGGACATTATTTGTTGCTAGTTGAGAATGTAGCAGTAGCAGAAAAATTTTCCTATAATGCAGAGTTGAAATAGGATCTCTTTGGTTGATTTTGGTGTTCATTGATTTAAGTATGCTCTTAATTGGATAATTGAGAAGTAGTCAATATCTTGGAAGAGGTGTTCGACAAAGTCTTCTTTGAATTATTATTATTTTTTTAGTTCTGTCTTCTGAGCTTCTGTTAATACGTGCCCCAAATTTAAAAATCTTTCTTTGAAAAGTACATACATTATTGTGATAGTGCAAATATTTGAGTAAATAGTGTAGGAAGAATGTTAATATTAAGTACATCAATTTCAAAAATCGTGATTTTAGTCAATGTTAAGAATGTACTTACTAAAAAAATACTCATTCCTAGTAAAGTCATTTTTAATATGTTAGAAGAATTCTTCCTTAATATTTCAGAGTCCTTTAACCAAAAGTGAAGCTAATGTTTGGAGTTGTGACTGAAATTGCTTCTTTCCATTAAGGTGCCTGCTATCATCAATTACTTCATAAGTTACTGCTAATGTAAAAAGATAAGAAAACAAAATGAAAAACTTGGGTAGAGATCAAAATACTATTTGCAAATGACTTGATTTCAATATTTTGAAAATCCAAAGAAGTACACTGAAAATTAGCTTTCCTGAACACTTAATAGTAATCATTTGGCAAACAATAAAAGAAGACCCATTTATAGTAAGAGCCACAAAATAATAAATTTGAAAGTTATGTGAAGTTATGTGAAGTTATGCCAAAGGAAACACCACAAAACCTAACTGGGAGATACACAGCTTGGGTGTAAGATTAAATATATCCCTATTTGGTAGATCCCATTTTCCACACAGGTGTTCCACAGAAGGCTTATAACAAATGGGAGATGGCTGCTGATTAGCCATTGTATGACTCCAAATCCTGCAGTATAAGGAGAATCAGGGCAGGACAGCTCCTCTTAATAGTGCAAGTCCCCTTTCCCACACAACCGTGTTGCAAGGGACCTGCTCTGGTGGGCTTGGCATCAGAATGGCAGCTTATATCTGTCCCAGCTTTCTGGGGACAGAAGAGCTATTCTGTGTACATTCTGCCGCTGGTGAACATTAGCAGGTTCCATCCTCCCTGATTCTGGGCTATGGAAGATCCATACTGGGAGGTGATAGAAAATTCTCCCCCATGCCCTCTAACCCCTGACACAGCTGCTCTTCAGGGAGGGTCTGGGAGACATTCAGTAAGAGCCGGTTTCCCATACTCAACCTCCCCCCCACCCTCCGCCCAAAACATGCTCCATAGCACAAAGGCAAAGGGGTTCTGTTCAGGGGAAGGTTTAAGGGAGCTTCAAAGACTTGATGGCACACTTCCCATTACTAGGGGCCTAACTTTACCTGGAACAGACTGGAGCAGTTTGTACCCCTGAATATTGTTGAAAACTATAGGACAATCAGCTACCAATAAATAGAGGCTAACAGTTGCTGGTGATACCAATAGATACCAGCCAGAAAGCGTAAAGACAAGATCAGGGAGAGAGACCAAGAGAGTGGGTAAAACTACAGACATCCCTTGTAATCAGAAGTAATGTGTGTAGGTTCAAGACTACAGCTGCTTAGGAGCAACCAGAGGGGGAATGTGAGTTACAAGTCTCTGACAGAATGTAGGGCAAAACTTGGAAACTCCCTAAATAGTGCAAAAAGGCCAAGCCCCACACAGTGGTGAAGGGTGTTAATCTCCCTAATTCAGGGGGCTTAAACACAACCTCTTATTAATTGGTGGCTAGTCATTAAACGATGCTGACTCAGAAGCAGCCGCTTGCTGACCCAACAAGCATAACAGCATATACATAATGGGAGTCTCAGGGAGAAAGAAGAAAAAGAAAACATTAAAAAGAATATTCGAAGAAAACTTCCCAAATCTGATGAAGGAAATCAGGCTTAAAAATGAGGGAGAAACAAGTTGAGCCGTAACAGAGGCAGACTTCATGAATTAGTCAAGCCAAGTCACTAAATAAAAATAAGCCCAGAGTGGACAGGAGAACCAACATGGAGAGATTCTACATTACCTAAAATGTTCTGTTTTCAACACAAAATTATGAGATGTTCAAAGAAACAGGAAAGTGTGACACGGGCAGAAGCAGGCAATAGAAACTTCCTTTGAGGGATACTAGATACAGGATAAGTGTTACGCCGCAATTGTAAATATGTTAAAAGACCTAAAGGAAACCAAGTTTAAAGAATTAAAGTATGCTGACAGTGACTCATCAAATGAAAATAAAAAGATGGGAAATAAAAGAACAATGAAAATTTTGGAGTTGAAAATTTCAATAACCAAGTGGAACTTTTGCTAAGGAGGGTCAACAGTACATTTGAGCTGGCAGAAGAAGCAGCAAACCTGAAGATAGTTGGGGAGAGATTACAAAATCTGAAGCACAGATGGAAAAAAAAAGAATGAAAAAAAAGTCTTCCTCACACTACATGCACAAAAGTTAACTCAAAATGGATCACGAACCAAAATGTAAGCAAAACCATAAAACTCACGGAAGTAAATATTGTGACCTTTGTTTATATAGTCTTCTTAGATATGACACCAAAATTACAAATGAAAAAATAAGAAATAGACAATTTAAAACATACAGAATTTTTATTAGAAAAGATTGAGCTGATCTATTTTACCTAGTTAAATATCAATAATAAAAACTTAGCTTTACACGACTTCATTCCTTCCCTCATGCTGTTATTATCACAAATTACATCATTAGAAGTTAGGTGCTCATCAATTATTGCTTTATGCATTTGACTTTTAAATTGAGGGGGAAAAAGTTATAAATAAAAGATACATTTACTCTCTTTTATAATTACCATTATCAGTTCTGTCTGTGTGTGTCTGTCTTTGAGTTACTATCTAGTGTCCTTTCAGCCTAAAGGACTCCCTTTTGCATGTCTTTGTAGGACAGGACTGCTAGTAATGTTTATCAATGTTTTCTTCCTTTTTGAAGGGTAGTTTTGCTGACTATAAAATTGGTTGACAGTTTTTTTTCATTCAGCACCTTGCCTATGCCGTTACTGCTTCTGGCCTCCATGGTTTCTGTAGAAAAGTCAGCTCTTAATCTTACTGAGGACCCCTCGTATGTGATGAGTCACTTCTCTTGCTGCATTCAAGATTCTCCCTTGTTGTTTAAATAGTGTGATTATAATATGTCTGGTATACATATCTTTGAGAACTTGGAGTTCCTGGAGTTTCATGGATTTGTAGGTTAATATTTTTCATCAGATTTGGGAAGTTTTCTTCAAATATTCTTTTTAATGCTTTCTTTTTCTTCTCTCCCCCTGGGACTCCCATTATATATATGCTGTTATGCATGTTGGCTCTATTCTCATAGGCTCTGTTCATTTTTCTCCATTTTTTTTTTCCTGTTCCTTAAACTGGACAATGTCAGTTGATCCATCTTTAAGTTTATAGATTTTCTCTTCTGCTTGCTCAATCTGTTGCTGAGCCCCTCAAGTGAAATTTTCATTTGTTATTATACTTTTCAATTCTGTAATGGAAAGTTTTAGAATTAAAAGTTCTTTTCACTACTTCTATTTATATTTATTTGGTTAAGACATACTTTCCTTTCATTCTTTAAACATGGTTTCATTAAAGTCTTTGCTTAGAAAATCCAGTGCCTGGGCTTTCTCAGGATTTCCATTGATTGCTTTTCCCCCTGTGTATGAGCCATACTTTTCTCTTTCTTTGCATGCCTTGTAATCTTTTGTTGAAAACAGAACATTTAAAATGTTACAATGTGGCAACTCTGAAAATCAGATTCTCCACCCCCTTCCATCCCAGGGTTTGTTGTTGCCGCTTGTTGTAGTTGTTTGTCTAGTAACTTTGCTGAACTAATTTTGTAAAGTCTGTATTATTTGTCATGTGTGGCCACTGAAGTATCTGTTATGTTAGCTCAATGGCCAGCTAATGATTGGACAGAGATTTCCTTAAACACCCCAGAATGAAAAAATCTCCCAGTGTTCGCTAGGGACTCTGTGTGTTTTTGTGGTGCACCTCCAACACTCAGCCAGGCAATTTACAACTGTGCCTTAGCCTCCACTTTCTACTTTGGCAGAACCTCCAGGTCAGTCAGAGATGACAGCATGAGGCCTTCTCAGAGCTTTCCTTAGCACACACACAGCCCTGACTCTGTATGTGGTCTTCTGGATTCCCAGGAATATGTTGTAACTTTACAAAGCCCTTACAGACATCATTCATTCCCTATCCTGTCCTCCCTAGTTTTTGATCATTCTGTTGCTTGCCTCAAATGTTATCTGTCACCTTAGGCAGCAGTAACCAAAACATTTGCCTGTTAATGTTTCAACATTGCCCCTAGGTAGCAGCTTTAGCTCCAGGCAAGCTTCAAGTCAGACAAAAACTAGTCTTCCAGGAAGCCACCAGACTAGTCAAAACAAATGATTACAATTCTTTGTGATTGAGGTCTGTTCTATCTATTGCCAGGAATGGGACTTTTATCTTCAGGGCTACTGCTAACATCAAATTTAAAGGTGAAAGACTGAAAACCTTCCCCTTAAGATCAGGAACAAGAAAGGATGTCTACTCTCACTGTTTCCATTAAACATTATACTAGTCATTCTAGTCAGGGCAATTAGCAAATAAAAGAAAAAACATCCAGATAGGAAACGAAGAATTAAAAATAACTGTAATTTTAAATGACATGATCTTGTATGTGGAAAATCCTAAGGAATCCACTAAAATTTTTTTTATAATCAATACATGAGATCAGTAAGGGTGCAGAATACAAGATCAGTAGAAAAACCAGTTCTACTTGATCTTAGATTTTAGCAATGAACAGTCCTAAATTGAGGAAAAAAGATCTAAAGTGTCATCTAAATGACTAAAAATAAATTTGACAAAAGAAATGCAAGACTTTTACATTGAAACTACAAATCATTGTTGAAAAAAATTAAGGCCTAAATAAATGTAGAGACATCCCATGTTCATGGATCAGAAGACTTAATATTGTTAAGATTGAAAGACTTCCCAAATTGACCACAGGTTCAACACAGTCCCTCTCAGAATTTCAGCTGCCTTTGCTTGCAAAAATTGACAAACTGATTCTAAAATTTCATATGGAAATGCAAGGGGTTCAGAATAACAAATAGCTAAAACATTTTTGAAGAGAAGAATAAAGTTCTACAAAGCTACTGTAATCAAGACAGTTGAGTACTGACATAATAGACATGTAGATCAATGGAATAGAGTTGAGAGTCCAAAAATAAACCCATTTATGGTCAATTAACTTTTGAAAAGAATGCCAAGACATTTCAATATGGAAAGAATAGTCTTTTAACAAATGTTGCTGGGACAACTGGATATCCATGTCCAAAAGAATGCATTTATACACTACCTTACATCGTACATAAAAGTTAATTCAAAATAGATCAAAGACATATATGTTAGAGATAAAACTATAAAAGGCACATAGGTGTAAATCTCTATGATCTTGGTTTAGAAAATCTTAAATAAGACACCAAGAGCACAGAAATAAAAAAGTAGGTTTTTTTAGAAAATAAAAATTCATTAAAATGAAATATTGGGTTTCAAAGAACTCAAGAAAGTGAAAAGACAACCCACACAATGGAAGAAATATTTTCAAGTCATATATCTAATATGGGAATTGTACCCAAAATATATTAAAATTATAACTCAATAATAAAAAGACAATTACATTAGAAAGTGGTCAAAGGATTTGGATAGATACTTCTTCAAAGAAGATATACAAATAACTAATAATCACATGAGGATATGCTTAACATCTTCATTCATTAGCGAAATGCAAATCAAAACCACAATGAGATAGTAATTCACACCCTTTAAAATGGATATAATAAAAAAGAAAATAACAAGTGCTGGTGAGTATGTGGCAAAACTGAAACTCTCATACATTGTTGGTCAGAATGTAAAGTGGCGCAGAATGTAATAGTTGGGTGTTCCTGAAACTGTTAAACTTGGTTACCATGACACAGCAATTCCATTTGTAGATATATACCCAAAAGAAAGAAAACATATATTCACCTAAAAACTTGTACACGAGTGTTTAGAGCAGTATTATCCATAATAGCCAAAAGTGGAAACAACTCAAATGTCCATCAACCAATGAATGAAAAAAATGTGGTATATCTGTATTATATATTACTAGAGATAAAGATGTAATGTGGATGAACCTTGAAAATGTGCTACATGAAAGAAGCCAGTCACAAAGGACCACATATTGTATGATTCCATTCATATGAAATGTCAAGAATATGCAAGGTTATAGAGACACAGTAGATTAGAAGTTAACTGTGATGAGAGTTGATGGAGAATAGAGAGTGTCTGCTTATGGGTATGGAGTTTTCTTTTTGAAGTGAAAATGTTCTAAACAGATTGTGGTAATGGTTGCACAACTCTCAATATAGTAAAACCCACTGAATCATATAGTTTTAAGTGGGTAAATTTTATAGTATGTGAATTATATATCGATAATGCCATTAGAATTAGCACCCAGTAAAAGTTGGTTAACCATTAGAAGGGGAAAATCGGATGCTAAGGAACACAGCAATGGCAAATGTAGGAATCACTATTATTTTTAGGAGTGAAAAAGAATAAGGAAGAAACTAAGCACTTAGAATAGGGCTCCCAATCCCTACTCTGAGATTCAGACCTTATTGAAGAGGTTGTAGCTGCCACAGGTACATTCAGCTGGCTAACAGTAAAGAAATTTGTCAGATGGTGCAGACCTCAGCTGGTCTGTAGGGGTCGTCAGTTCAGTAGCTGTGAAACTCATTGGAGGATGCTGGTCAGCTAGAGCTCTTCTGTTGTAAAAAGCCTGCCGAGTGTTATAGAAACTCACTGGAAGGCAGTGGTAGCCTTAGGCTGGTCCATAGGTAGTTGCCCCACTGAGTGGCAGAGAAACTCACTAGAGGGTGTGGCCAAGCTGGAGCCTACTAGGTGGCTGAGAGAAATTTGCTACGAGCACTGATGGGCTAGAGCCAGTTAGCAGAAATTGGCCTGTACGGCAGCAGAAAAGCTCAGTGGATGATGTCACAGGCTAGAATTGGACCTGCTAGGTGGCTGAGAAGCTCACTGAAGAGTGATTGTCACTGGACATCCCTAATCCACTGATGGGAAAAATCACACTGGAACCAGGAAGGGACTACCAGTGAACTTCTTAGTGATGTTTCTTACCCTCTTACCAGTGCATTTCTGATGGCCTTGGTGAGTACATTTGTTCCCAGGAACATAATTTTCTGGTGGGTCTTCTGCCCTCACACAATACATCCACACTAGCATGCTTACTTCCCTGTGTCTTAAATTTTTTCCTCCACTATCTTCCATAGCAACTCAGACATTGCATCCTCAATTAGTGAAAATCATCACTTTCTCTAGTCCTGCAGGAGCCACCTAGTGAATTTATACCATCTCCTAGGGGTCTTGCCAGGGTGTTAAATTCTGTATCCTGAAGTTAATAAATTATTTCTTATCCAGTCTTATATTCTGGCTCCTTTGCTTAGCCATTTTCAAAATCTAGTCCTATGGTACTTCCTCAGCTCCTGCCAGTACATTGTGCCTAATTCTTTAATCTCTTTCAGAATTTATTCTTTTCTTACCTCAGCAGGCCTAGCACATCCATAGCCGGTTTGTGCTGTAATTTAACTTTAGTTATTGGTCTAGCAGCCAGGAGATGGGGCATATCCTAAAGGAAATTTCTGTTGTCTTGCAGGGGAGAGGCCTCTGCAATGTCTTCCTACACAGACAGGGTCATAATTCTTAATGGGAGGGACACCTCTGTAGACTCTGAGGGTTTAGAGGAGTCTGGGAAACCAAATAATTGGTGGCATTCACCACCAACAATGAATTCACTACCATTCATCACCAGATATACTCAACCCAACTGCCAGGGTCTCAGGTTTTCTGAACTAGGACTCTGACACTGGCAAAACAGACCTGTCTTGGTTTAGAATTAAATTATCTTTGCAATTCAGCAACTCTATTAAATCCTGAGTTTGGTCTTCAGCTTTTTCTTATCTCTCGGCAGGAGATTAATAATTGGGTTGCCACTTTATACCAGGGATGGTCTATGCCTCAAATACCCCCAGGATGAGGTCCTCATTACCAGCTGGGTGGTTAATAATCTGGTCCAAAGATCTATCTTACTGCCTGTATTCTTGGACTACTCCTGGTACTAACCTTGTCAGTTGGGTTTTCTGAGGAGAAGATGCTGAGTTCGGAAAGCAAGAGGTTTATTGAGCAGTGATGCCTGGGAAAAATTAAAGGGGAGGGAACAAGATTGAATAAGAAAAACCTTGAAACCATAGTACAGACACTGGTGGGAAAAAAAAGGTTTTGTGAGTAGAAGCAGGATTGGGTATAGAAAGCCTCAGTCCACCATGCATTGCTGATAAAATCAGCCAACTCAATGAATGCATTAGGTCAAAGACTTCTCATTAGAGTTCCCTGTTAGGCAGAAATGGCCAGAGTGAAGACTGTCAAGGAAGAGCATGGACTTGGCTCAAAACCCAAGGTAGATTATAAAGGCACTAACAGCTGAAGGCTGTCAGCTAATTGCATTCCTCACAGTTGAATGCCAAGTTTTTTCTGGATGGGAAATCCAAGCAGTACACCTCCATGGCTGCCACACTGTGGGGTAATGTCAAGTAGTATGACATTTGTGTCCCTGGAGTCCCAGAAGGGGAGGAGAAGGAGGAGGACAGGCAAAATATTTGAAGAGTAATGATTGAATTTTTTCCTAAATTTGATGAAAACTATAAATCCCAAGATCCAAGAAGCAACATGAAGCTCAAGCAGGAAAAGAACAAAGAAAACCACACTAAGACATACCATAATCACATTCTCATAATCACAAGTGATAGAAAATGTTAAGAGTGGTCAGAGAAGAAAAAGCACACATATGTACTCTGAATCAAAGAGAAGAATTACTACATACTTGTCATCAGAAGCTACACAAGTCAGAAGACAGTGGAATGGTATCTATAAGGTACTGAAGGGGAAAAGTCATTCTTGAATTCTTTAGCAAAATTATTCTTCAAAAATGAAGATAAAGACAATTTCACATAAGAGAAATCTAAGAAAAGTCATCACCAGCAAAACTGCACTATCTTAAATGTTAAGAGAAAAGCTTCAGGTGACAGGAAAATGATGCCAGATGGATATTTGATCTATACAAAGGAATTAAGACCACTGGAAATATGAGTAAATGAATAAATATTAAAAGACTTTACCTGCTTTGTTTAGGTTCTTTTAAGGAGAATTCAACATTTAAGGCAAAAAATAACATCACGGTATTTATAACGTGTAGAAGTAAAATGTGTAACAGTAGTACAAAGGCAGGGAAAATGAAATGGAGATACACTATTGTATTTGAAGATAAATTGTGGTAAGTAAAAGATGTATATTGTAAACCCTAGAACAACCATTAAAAAGAACAAAGAGATATAGCTAATAAGTCAATAGTGAAGATAGAGTTGATTTTAAAAACTTCAACCCACCAGAAGGCAGGGAAAAAAGGGTGGAAAAACTGGTGGGATTATATAGAAAACAAATAGAGATAGTAGATTTAAACCCAATCATCAATGACTGCATTAAATGTAAATAGTATAAACACTCCCATTAAAAGTCAGAAATTGTGGGGGTGCCTGGGTGACTCAGTCGTTAAGCATCTGTCTTCGGCTCAGGTCATGATCCCAGGGTCCTGGGATTGAGCCCCATATCGGGCTCCCTGCTCCGCGGGAAGCCTGCTTCTCCCTCTCCCATTCCCCCTGCTTGTGTTCCCTCTCTCGCTGTGTCTCTCTCTGTCAAATAAATAACTAAAATCTTTAAAAAGAAAATTGTGAGAGGATAAAAATATGTAGACTTGAGAGCAAAAAATAATGCTAGGGATAAAAAGAAAACTTATGATAAAGAGATCTGTTCATTAAGAAGATATAACAATTCTAAAGGCCTATGCACATAATACCAAAGCTTCAAAATATATGAAGCAAAACTGAGAGTTACAAAGAGAAATCCACAAATACACAAGCATAGTTAGATATTTCCACACTCTCAGTAATTGATATAACGAGTAGGCAAAAAAATCAGATCAGTAAGGACATAAAAGACTTGAGCAACATTACCAATCAACTAGAGCTAAATGAAATTTTATAACTGCACCCTGTACCTTCTTTTTTTTTTTTTTTTTAAGATTTTATTTGACAGAGAGAGAGAGACAGGAAGAGAGGGAACACAAGCAGGGGGAGTGGGAGAGGGAGAAGCAGGCTTCCCGCAGAGCAGGGAGCCCGATGTGGGGCTCGATCCCAGGACCCTGGGATCATGACCTGAGCTGAAGGCAGACGCCTAACGACTGAGCCACCCAGGTGCCCCGACCCTGTACCTTCTTTACAAGTATATGTGGGACATCCACTGGATCATTCCAATTTTCAGTAAATTTAAAAGAATTGAATTCATACAGACCGTATTTTCTGTCTACAACAGAATTCAATCAGAAATCAATCTCAGAAAAAGATTTGGAAAATTGCCAGATGTTCAGAAATTGAATAGCAATTTTCTGATCAACCAATGGTTTAAAGAAAAGAAATCACAAAATTTGAAAATGTTTGAAGTGAATGAAACTGAGCAGAAAACTATATTAAAATTTGTGGGATGTTCTAAAGCTGTGCTTGGAGGGAAACTTTCAGCTTTAAATAGTTATATTAGAAAACAATAATGTTTTAAACTCATTTATGTAAGTTTCCATCTTCAGAAAGCATGTAAAGAAGAGCAAATTAAACCCAAAATAAGTAGAAGGAAGGAAATAATAAGGGCATCTGTGGAAATTAATGAATAGAAGACAGACAAAGAATAGAATCAATGAAAGCAAAATTTGGTTCTTTGGAAAGATCATAAAAATGATCTTTAGCTGGACTGAAGAAAATAAGATATATATTACCAATATCAGGACTGAAAGAGGGGATATTATTCCAGACTCCACAGACCTTAAAAGGATATGAGAATATTAGTATCAACTTTATATAAATTTAACATTCTATTTGAATTAGACATATTATTTGGAAGACATTAATTAACAAAACACATAGAAAAAATAGAAAGTCTCAATAGCCTTTATCTATTAAACAAATTGAATTTATAATTAAAAACCTTCACACACCAGCCCAGACGGCCTTATTGGTGAATTCTATCAAACATATTAGGAAGCAATAATATCAGTGCTATACAAATTCTTTGAGAAAGTAGAAAAGAGAACATTTTTCATGTCATTTTATGAGTCCATCATTCCCCTGATACTAAAACCTGAAAGACATTATAAGAAAAGAATACTACATACCAACATCCCTTATGAATGTATGTAAAAATCCTTAACTCTGTATTAGGAAATCAAATCAGCAATATATAAAAAGGATGATACATCATGATCAAATAGAGTTTACTCCAGGGAAGGAAAATAATATATTTACAATACATGTATTTGTCAAGGGACTTATATCCAGAATATATAATGTATTCTTATAATTTAATAAAAAGAAGACAACCCAATTTTTTAAATGGGCAAAAGATTTGAACAGACATTTCAAAAAAGGAAGATATATACACATGACAAGATGTTCATATCATTAGTCATCAAGAAAACACAAAGCCACAGTGAAATACTACTACATACCTACTAGAATGATTAAACTTAAAATACTGATAATATTAAGTACTGTTTAGAGTGTGGATCAAGAGAACTCTCATATACTGCTAATGTCACTGTAAAATGGGACATCTACTTTGGAACCATTTTGGCAGTTTCTTACAAAGTTAAATATACACTTCCCATGTGACCCAGGATTACCACTCCTAGGTATTTACATAAGAGGAATGAAAACAGATGTTCACATAAAGACTTCCACACAAATGTTCATAGCAACTTCCATCATTTAAAAACCGGAAACAATCAAATTCCATCAATGAGTGAATAGAAAAACAAATTGATGTATATCCATATACCAGCATACTACTCAGCAACAAAAAGAAACAACTAGGGATCCACATAATACACATAATAATATGGATGAATCTCAAACACATTGTGCCAACTTCCAAGTCCTGGAGTGTCCTTTTCTGGATTCTCCTCCCTTTCCCTTCTTGCTCCCATCATACTAGTCTGAGGCCTCACCCCTTCAGGCCTCGGGTAATCCAATGGCCACTTTGTCTGCCTCCAGCCTTTTGATTTTCTGCACCTTGTCAGAACAATCTTCATAAAACGCTCTTTCCTTATGTCATTATGAAAACCAAACAAAAATGTAAAACAACCAGTATCGTGTTAACATTTAATGCAGTTCTTCTAATGCCCCAGCTTCTAGAATATTTTCTAAGATTTCTTACCAGACCAATACAATAAATTTTCCTATTAATGAGTCTATATGTGAATTTAAGTCTTCTGACTTGTTCTGATATCCTATTCAATGTCTTTGAATCTCTTATCTTAGAACTACATGGTCAAGGATGTAATACAGGTCAGCTCTCCCTTCAGACTTTTTTCTCTCAGAGGCAGTTCCAGTCTTCCAGTTATCCAGGCTTGAATCAATGGAGTCAGTGTGGACTCATATTTCACCCTATTTCCCATATGTGGTCAGTTAACGTTCCCTGTTAGTCCTTAGACATTTCCCTTATATCTGTTTCTTTATGGGGCCCTGGTCACTACTAGAGTTTAGGCCCATATGTTCTCACAACGGCTTTCTTGCAATAATCTTCAAATTGTGTCTTTTGCCTCTAGACTTGCAAGTAGGTATTTGAGACTTCAGCTATGGTGATAGCATTTGTGGAGACTTACTATGCCCTAGGTATTTGTATATATTATTCTCATAAAAACCCTGCAAGGGAAATAAGAAAAACAAGTTCATTGAGTACTTTGTTCAAGATGATACAGCTAGTAAAGGACAGAGCCAGCAGGATTAAAACCTAGGTCTAAGTGGCCCATTTAGAGGTAAGAAAAAGATAATAGATAAAATTTGAAAGTTCTACATTTGTCTAGGGAAAAAAAAGTGGGGAGAGACATTGCACTTAAGATAATAGGTGAGTGCTTTTAAGTAGGGACTTTTATTCCACTTACATTATTTTCTTCAAGGGTTATTTTAATTGTCTGCTATTATTTTAAGTATAGTTACCATCCTGGATAAAAGTTCTGTTTGATATTTTTATAAAGTGATGACTCTGATTTTAAAAGATATTTGGGTGGGGGCGCCTGGGTGGCTCAGTCGGTTGAGCGTCTGCCTTCGGCTCGGGTCACGATCTCAGGGTCCTGGGATTGAGCTCCACATCGGACTCCCTGCTCAGTGGGGAGCCTGCTTTTCCCTCTTTCCCCCTGCTTGTGCTCACTTGCTCTCTCTCTCTCTCAAATAAATAAATAAAATATATATAAAAAAAAGATATGTGGGTGGCTGTTTGGTTACCTTTGACGACTTGAGATTATTTGTGCATTTCATGTGCCTGACATGCAGCAGGCTCAGTAAATGTTGGCTGGTTGAATGAAAGAATAATAATTAACATTTTCAAGTTTTACAATATTTAATACACTCATTTAACAACCCCATAAAGTTGGTTGCATTATCATCTCCATTTTACAAATGAGGAAACTAAGACACATAACTTGGCCAAGTTCACACAATCTATTATTGGTGGAGCATGGATTACAAGCAGAGACTGAGGCAACTCACTCTCAAGCCCTTGCACTAAACCACAGTAGCATCCTGCTTCTTGGTTCATGGAAGAGTTACTTTGAGGGTCATTCAGGTCCTTAGTAGAATAATATATGCATTTTGATGCTTCACATTTTAAGATGTAGGGCAATGGTCCTTAGCCTTGGATCTTTGGACCTGTGGTCCATGGACAGGCCCTAGGGGACCATGTATCTCATGAAATTTGATAGAGTTTGTGTGTATGCATAACCACATTTTTCCCTTGGGGCAAAGACCCATAGCACTCATCAAATTCTCAAAGAATTTTGCAATAACTAAAAGATTAATAACCATGGACATAGAGAAATATTTGGGATTTTCCTGAGACAAAGTTAAAATTATTAAATGTTCAAAAATACTTATAGGTTGGTTTATTTGAAGGATTGTCCACTGACTACATTTTATCTCTGCAAAGGAGATTTTGGTTAGTGGACTAGAAATTAATATTTATTAGGCACAACTAATTGTCCGGTATTTAACATATACTAGCTTATCTTAAATCTTGTATCATTACCAGAAAGATATCACTTTACAAATGTATAAACTGAGGCTTACACTGGTAAGAACATGCCTGATAACATACTCATAAATGGTAGGACTAGGGTACCCGGACCTAACTCTGAAGCTGGTACCACCTCACCTTGTGTTTAGACACAGCTGCTAAATGCCAAGGGCATTCAGTGCAACTAACCTTGCTGGGAGGCAAGTCTTCCAGTGGTTTCCTGCAACACTGCCTGGAAATAGAGGCTGAGTTATAGGGCATGTTAGGGCCATTTTGAAGGACAGGAATTCAGCCTGGCTTAAGATGATGTCTCATTCACATCTCTACACTCTGTTCCCTGCGACTCCCTTGTAGGCAAGTCTGTCATGGCTGCAGTGGGACTGGTTTAGCTCCAAGACTGCAGGTTTATCTGAACCATTGCTCTGGCTGACTCATTATGGCACACTTCAGGCTTCTGGTGGCCCCAGCCTCCTCTTCCCATCTCTCGTGTACATTTGAACAAAGGAACAGTCCTCCTCCTACTGCAGCTGCAATGGAGTTTGCAACATCCTTGATGCACAAAACAGGAAATGTAGTGGTTTGTTTCCTTGAGCTGCTATGCAACGTACTTCTCCTTGACTAGCAACTTTTATTCTACCACATAGCTTGCCTGAAAATCTGCAAAACCACTTGTTTGTCAGGTACTGCAAGTCAGAGACAGGGCCTTTGAGATCTCTTGAAAGCTTTTCTAGTTTCACGGAGTAGCCTAGGAAGGTTTTAGAGAAGTAGGTAGGGCCATCCCCTTGTAACAGGTAGGGGGAAAAGACTGCTATATTGGATAGGGTGTTTCTCCAGCTTTGGGGAGAAGTGGATTCCTCAGCAGAGACTGGCTTATCTCCCAGCAATTTTCCCAGCCTCTGCTCCAAGAAACATACCCTAGCTGTGCTGAATATCAGTCGACTGGATTAGTATTATCTCATGGCTGTTCTCCTCCATCTAGCTGGAATAGGCTACCTGGGGGAGGAGAACAGGGATGGATCCAAAGAGGTTGCTATGGAGCCAGGATCACTGTGGTAGCAGAAGGAATTAGTGAGAATTTACTCAAGTAGAAAATAATTCCATATAACACTGAGGAAAACTGAAACAGAAACCTCATACTTCACAAATAGATGCTTTGCTTTACAAAAGATAAACCTAGTTTTCTTTAAATTATGAATTACCTAACATTTTAAATGATTCCATTGTTTTCCTAAAAGGAAAAAAGAACCTTTCCATACAAGATTTCCAAAACCCATTTATATTTGATTTCACCGTCAAAAATGTATACAGATTATACTAGTTTCCTAGGGCTACCATAACAAAGTATTATACATTGAACGACTTAAAAAAAAAAAAACAGAAATTCATTGTCTCCCAGTTCTAGAGGCTAGAAATACAATTATCTTTGCAAGTGGGTCTGTGTGTTACTCTGAAATATTGCCTTCTAGTTTTTCAAAATCTTTTCAGATTTTGCTATCTTATTCAGTGATCAAGTGTATTCCTCACTTAATTATTAGATTTATCTTAATTAGTTGCTTTATCATTTAAGTACCTGTTTAAAGTACATAGTAGAATGAAAAGCTTTGATATAACAAAGTATATTACATTTCTGGGGTGATCTAAGACCTTGGATATGACTGTTCATAATGGTATCTCTTTCATTCCTTAGTGTTCATCAATGTCTGCTTTCCTGCTCTTGTTCTGTGGGATGTTTCCCTAGTTTTTCTCTCATCTCCCTTTGAACCTTATATCAAGCTTAGGGCCCATTTAATAGACATGCAGATCAAAGAGGGTATAATTATTTTTAATAAGCAAAGCTAACAACATAATTGTGGACAAGAACTTCTAGAAAGTTCATATCTATATACATCTCCTATGGCTTAGTTGCAGTTTCCCACTCACAAAATGGACATCCCCCTTAATCTGTACTTATAAATATTGCACATTATCTATATTTTATTTTCTACACATTACAATTTCAACCAAGACATAATTGTCAAGCATTGGCAGTAGACATTACATTAGCGTACCGGTGACCATTGTGGTGACCCAAATTTCCAGCAGCTTTGTTTTAATCCAAGAGTATTATTTTCTTATTTTGAAAATAGAGTGTTATTTTCTTACATGACTAAAAAGACTTTACACCTATTTCTTTTAAATAAAGACGTTTATTTGGAGAATATTAGTAGCATGATAACTCAACCTCACCAAATATTCACAGTTCATCAGGTCAGGCAATAGAACAAGTCCATGTGAGCTTCTTATAAAGAAATGGATGACCACCTCAGTAGCTGCCGCCATCTTCTATCCTATTACTGGATGATTCAGAATTCAAAATATGAAGTTTGGGGACTTTTTCTCAAAACTAGAAATAAGTAAAATGTCTGAAGCAATGATGTTGACCTTTTTCAAAAAAATCTATGAAACTTTAACTGCATATTTCAGTCTTGTTGAATCTTTTGTATTATTCTGATTGTCGATAAGAACCAGAGGGCTATGTTGATGATTCTTGATAATTTCAGCAACACTTCCAAAGTACTAGAGCAAGAAAACACAGATGAATTAAACATTGGAATTTATGTTAACTTTAAGCTCTGCTCCTCCAATCTTCTCCCACTTTCTCAAGTTAGTCAACGTTACAGCTGACATTCTACCCAAAAAAGTTTCAGCTGACATTCTACCCAAAAAAGTCTAATTTAACAAAGGCTGGAATCTTCGAGGTGGCCGACTCTGGCCTTGCCTGTATTCAGTTACACTAAAAACACTGGCAGCCTCAATTAGTGTAACCACTTAGAGAAATTACTTCATCGAGTTATGATGTAATATTTTAATGACTTTTTATTTAGTAACAAGTGTAAAACTCTCACACACTGAATTTCTCTACATTCCTTACAAAATATAGATTATCTGTTATGTTGCACAAGTATTAGATACAAGAACTGATCTAATAAATTAGCCCTAGAGTTTAGTATCAGAAAAGAGTTATTTCCCAGATTAATTCATGCTTGTTTTGTTTTTGTTTTCCTTTTTAATAAATAAAGAAAGCTTTATAAATTCTCATATTTCAAAAAAAATAAATTCTCATATTTCCATTTTTGCTCTAGCTCCCAGAGCTAATTAATAATTAGTTTAGATTTAATTAATAATGGAATCCATACTAGGCTTTTACCATACATATTTATTTTCCTGTGTGCTAATTCCTATTGTCTATGGATTTTAATTTAAGGTTATCACAAATATTCTCCTGAAAAATTATCAAAATTTTAAATGAAAGAGAAAATAAATATAACACAGAACAAGAAATGCATTGATTATATAAAAGTGCTACAAGCTCATAATCATAAATAAGTGCATGTAGAGTCATTTTCAAAAAAGCAGTAATTATTTTGCAACACTGCCATAAATTTAGCAATTATCACCAATTGATGTATGGTCTTTTAATTTTTCATACAAAGACAAATATCCAGAATAAAAGTTTTTTAATTCTTTAATTAATTATTTGGAAAGCTTCCACATATCTATATGCTGAATCAAATATTCAGAATACTGGTCAAATTTTTCAAATGAAATACCAGTTGTCTTTTAGATAATTGGCTATCTGAATATTAGGTTAGGGAGGAGAGATGAGATACAGGGACCTTCGAGCATCTTTACTCTTTATTTCTGAACTTGCTCTTCAATCATTCAGCCCTTTTGCAATTGCCAATGAAATTCTTTTATGATATTCATAAAGACATTCATCCTGTTTGTTTGGGATAGCATGTTGTTAACTTGAATGCAGTTGGAAGTTAAGTTGATGGACTAAAGAACTAGGAAATGAAATGGCATGGCCTCTTTGAAGTGGATTCCAAGCGAAAAAGTGTTTTCTGAACCCAGGAAACACAGTAGAGAGTTGCTATACTTACACAAACAAACATCTCATTCTGTCATTCCAGTCCTTGAATATTTTTGAGTATTTCTTTGTTGGAGTGTTTGCAGATTGAAATGTTTGAATAGGGAGTTGAGTGGAGTTGAAATGTGTGAAGTAGGGAGCATAGTTGAGGCATACTGAACGTAGAACTGAGCATAACTTAGTTGCAGTTTCCCCTCAGTGCTTTTTTTTTAAAAAAAATGTCTACAGTAATTCATTGTACTTGAGATATTCATACATAGACAGAAAAACAACTTGTTTGATAACTCAAAATCTCATGGTCCATAAAATAAAGCAAACATATATCAAAGCTATAAAATTACTTAATACCATATTTACATAATGCCAAAACAACTGCATAAAATTGTTAAAAAATTAATCAATTGGTTTCTTTTTCTAACCATATACACCCAAACACAAATACAGGGAAAGAGACTTTTCACGATATCCACATTGTTGATATCATGTAACCAGAGTTTTCATTTTCCATTCAAGTGTTCAGTATATGGGAGAAATAACCTCTTTATTATGTATATAAAAAAGAGTTTTAATGGACCCTGTCAGCACTTCCAGATACCATTATAATAATATGCTATTTGTTTTGGTATCTATAGGCTGGATATGTGGGGAGTGGGCTGAAGTTCTATCCATCCTGTCATAGGGACAAAGACTCTTTAGGCCAGAGGAATCACTGTTTACCAGAGTTTCCTTAGCAGGACAAGAGTCCAGAGCCCCTATGGGAGCTCAAAACTTAAGAGAATTTCAGGACCTCTAAACAGGACAGCTCCTTCTCCCACCCTTAAGCTTCTTCTAGTAGTACTGGACCCCTGCCTGGGGAAGCTTAGAATGAAACCATCCATCCAGTCACTCTGTCCTAAGAGGATCACCACTATATATTACACTGATTACTACTGAAGAGCATTTATTTTAAAGATTTGTCAGATAAAGGTTTCAGTGAGAATGAAGGTTTTTGTGAGTAGGGAAAAAAAGCAGACAGTTCTGTTAAAGTTTAACTGGTATTAAATGATAAAGCAATCTATATTTTAAAACCCAAGTTTGGTCTTGATCTGAGTTTTTGTGATTTCAGATTCAAGAGTTTTGCATATTCTAATTATCTTAGACTTTATTAAAAGCAAAATAAAACCCCAAACTATAAAACTCCTAGAAGAAAACGGGGAAATCTTCATGAGATTGTATTTAGCAATGATTTCTTGGGTATGACACCAAAAGCACAGGTAACAAAAACAAAAATAGACCAATAGGACTACATTAAATTTAAAAACTTCTGTTCATCAAAAGTCACAATCAATAGAATGAAAAAGCAGTTCATGGAATGGGGGAAAATATTTGCAAATCATCTATTTGATAATGGGTTAATATCTAGAATATATAAAGAACTCCTACAACACAAAACCAAAAGATCAAATAACCCAATTTAAAAATGGACAAAGGACTCAAATAGACATTTCTCCAGAGATGATATACAAATGGCCAACAAACATATGAAAAGATGCTCAAAATCACTAATCATCACAGAAATGCAAATCAAAACTGCAATGAGATATCACCTCTTACCCATTAGGATAGCTACTATTTAAAAATCCCAGAAAATAACAAGTGTTGGTAGGCATATGGAAAAGTTGGAACCCTTGGGGCGCCTGGGTGGCTCAGTCGTTGGGCGTCTGCCTTCGGCTCCGGTCATGATCCCGGGGTCCTGGGATCAAGCCCCACGTTGGGCTCCCTGCTCAGCCGGGAGCCTGCTTCTCCCTCTCCCACTCCCCCTGCTTGTGTTCCCCTCTCTCGCTGTGTCTCTCTCTGTCAAATAAATAAAATCTTAAAAAAAACAAAAAAAGTTGGAACCCTTGTGCACTGTTGGTAGGATTGTAAAATGAAGCAATCATTATGGAAGGCAATATGGCAGTTCTTCAAAATTTTAAGATAGAACTACCATATGATCCAGCAATCCCAATTCTGGATATATATCCAGAAAAACTGAAAGCAAGGGTCTCCAAGAGATATCTGCACACCCATGTTCATAGCAGCACTATTTACAGTAGTCATCAACAATAACCAAAAGTCTATCGACAGATGAATGGATAAACAGAATGTGGTGTACAGTACAAAGGAATGCTATGAAGCCTCACAAAGGAAAGAAATCCTGTCACATACTACACAATATGGATGAACCTTGAGTATATAATGCTGCATGGAATAAGCCAGTCACAAAAGGACAAGCATGGTATGATCCCACTTATATGAGGTATCTGAAGTAGTCAAATTCATAGAAATAGAAAGTAGAATGGTGATTGCCAGAGACTGGGAGAGAGTGGAAAAGGGGAGCTGTTTTCAATGAGCATAGAATTTCAGATATGCAAGATGAAAAGTTCTGGAGATCTGTTTTACAGTGTTGTAAATATACTTAATACTACTAAACTATACACTTAAAAATGGTTAATATGGTAAATTTTAAGATATGAGTTTTTTTTAACCGCAATTAGAAAAAAGTGAAATAAAGAATACACTCATTGACATAGACCTTACCAGTTTGTTTTACAAATGCAACTCTCCTGCCTGTAATCACTCAATCAACAAATAAATTCATTCATTTAATAAGTACTAATCAAGTATCCACAGAAGGCAGACATTCAGCTATGGTTCTGGAAATACAGAGATGAGCAAGACCTAGTCTAGTCCCTGGTATCACCTAGTGGAGAGGACAAACACTTCAGCAATTATGATGCTTTCTAACAATTCAAACACTTTCTAACAAGTGCTGGGTTTGGAATGAGTATAGTTCTTTCTGAAAGAGTATTGAAAATAAATATTTACTAACTTGAATTTTTTAAATGCTATCTCCTCTGCTTAGATTGTTCCTTCCACTTTCTTCCTTCTCATCTTTAACTTTCATTCTACCTACTCAAACTCAATCTATCATTCAAGGCCAGAACAAGTTTCACTCCCTTTCTGACCATATATGGATTATTCCAGCCCATATTTCAGGGTTTTCTTATCAAAACAAGCTGGCTAAACAGAGATATGGTAAGCATTGAGTTTGGTACAGATTAAAGAGGAGTTGGACTTCATATTTGGTTAGTATTCAAGACCTACTGTAATGCTTTTCTCTTGCTACAGGCCCCAAAACTCATTCTGGTCCAAGGGCTATAGTCTAATATTTCAACACAAGTTTCTGTACCTCCTCTGATCCTTCCCCGATCATCTACTTTGGTACTTGAGTTGAGATCCTAGTTCTTGACTTAGGAGCTCTGGACACTGACCTTGATTCTACTTGACACTTCAACTTTGACTTTTATGTTTCACTGAACCAAAATACTGAATCAGAGTGCACTAAGTAACAGGATAAAGGGACTAAGAAATGCAGCCTTTATGCCATACAAGTCTTTCCTCCTTTCTGTTTTCTCATAGAATATGCTGCCTGAGCACAGTATTTTATCTTGTACTCTTTTCTTTTCATGACATGTATGCAAGCCTTGCACCAAGTACTCTTGTATCCTTTCTCCCCATCTCTAGCACGTAATACACTATGATACCATTGTGCTGAATACATAGTTATAGAGTTGGATTAAAAGAGAAGTTACTGACCTCTTCACCATTTTTCTTTCTGCCCAAGGCATACTGCTTTGTTGCCTCAATAAATCTCACAGGGATATTATATACTCGCTTATTAAAGAATACAACTAGTGTATATGGCTGTTTGGAATCATGGCCAGAGCTTTTCCGAATAAGAAATGATCCATCCTGTTTATTAAAAGAAAAATACATTATGGTGAGTATTACTTAGGTTTTCACAGGTTATAAATCAGTTTATACCTATGTTATATTCAAAAGGTAACTATTGAGCTATATGATTTTTATTATTGATTACAGTTTATTATTTTCCAAGAAAATACTTCAGTAAAATATATACTTATAGAAAATCCTGAGTGAAGTCAATGCTAGCTTTTTGATGCATTTATATATTTAGAAATGTATGAAGGGACACAGTAAGATTAAAGGTAGCGAGCACTCTTGAACTAAGAACCATGTCTACAAGTTACCTATGAATAAAAAAATATGAAACAAATTCCATTCAAAAGTACTATGAGAAGAAAGCTGAAATTGGGAATCAAAACATTTCAGCTGATGAAAACTCTCTTCCCTAAAACTTATATTGAAGCAGAAAAAAAACTGTAACACAACATACCAATTTAAATAAATATTTTATAAAATACTCTAGGGGTGCTTGGCTGGCTCAGTCAAAAGAGCATGTGACTCTTGATCTTGGGGTCCTGAGTTCGAACCTCATGTTTGGTGTAGAGATTACTTAAAATGAATAAATGAATTTAAAAACTTAAAAAATAGATTAAATGTTCTAGAATCATAAATCCAAAAATTATGAACAAAAAATGGACGAAAAGCAGAAAGAAGAAATGCAACAAGAATTGATCAAACTCAGGAAGGAAACTGAAGAGAAAGGCAAACCTATTTCAGAAATGAAGAAATTATAAGATGCCCAAGGGACAATACTTTTAAATGAAGATATGATAAATGACTGAAGGAAGGCAAGGAAGCAACCCAGACAGGGGGGAAAAAAGGAGATTAAAAAAAAAAAAAGAAATAAAATAGAGTCAGAGTGGTTGGAATGAAAGAAAGACAAAAAAGGTCCAAAATGCATGTAATTTGAGTTCTTAAAGAAGAAAAATAAAATAATAGAACAGAACTACTTTTTAAGACCGGAATTTAACAAAATGTATTGGAAATAAGAGGAAACTTAAATCTATATATATTGAGAAGGGTTCCATCTATCTGAAAAAATTGACCTGAAAGTCAACTCAGAGACATATTCTGGAAAACTATTAGACTTTAAAAACAAAAGGTCTGCAGAGTCTTCCGACTAAAATATGAAATTATATATAAGGGCAAGAAAATAACATTAGCATCAGACTTTTCAAAAGCATACTATAAAACAAGGCAATCCAGTGGAGCAACACTTAAAAACTCAAGACAAGGATTTTATAACCAGCCAAGATATCCTCCAGGTTATCAGATTATGAACAGCTTTGAATGTGCAAGAACTCAGGGAATAATGTAAATATAGTCCTTCCTGAGAATCTATTAAAAGGTGAGCTTTGTCAAACAAAAAGAGATAACTGGGGAAGCCAGCAAAGGGATTGATGGGAAAGCATTTAACATATTTAATTGTAGAGCTAGGACTAAAGCAAAGGTAGCAAAAATTAGTATATAAATGTTATATATTCTAGCAAGTAGGGTGCAAGTGAAGAAAAATGGAAGGAGGAAAGAGAAAGAAAGGGAGAAGTGGCATTTTAACTTTGGATTTTCCAAACTGCTCCTAGTGTTCCTACATGATTGGGCTTAGTTTCTCCAAAAATTTACTTATAGGTATTTTTTGCCATCTTGACCTCAATCTTTTAACCCATGCATTGATCCAAAATAGCCTGTTACTTCTCACTCCTGAATGGATCTCATGTAGCACCAAACCTTACAGAGATCTCCCCCTGGAGCCTTCTTCTCTCCCACTGATTGGAGAACAGTGGGGCTTACAGATCCTTGCAGAGAAAGGACAAGCACAAATGAGATGGAAGAACAAAGAGGGAGATGCTAGAGAGAGGAGAGGATGGCAATTGCTCTTGAATAAGTAAATTTTAAAAAGGCCTGCATCCATAATTGTTGCAATTCTTTAGTCAGCCAATTGCTGGGAGGACAGCTGTGCCTATTATAGGCTGAGAGCAGAATATGGGACTTAAAAATGGTCAAACCTTGTTTGATCTGTATAAAGCCTCTTCAGCAGACTTCCGATCGCAGGCACCAGCGTACCATTGCTTGCAGTGAAGGTCCGCTTCCTGTGAAATGGAGGGCATTGCTAAGCATGAGATGGCCCTTCAATAACACGGCACCTTCTGTGCACTGAAAACAAAGTCCCATTTTGCGTTACCAAGGCAGACCTAACTATATTTGGACCAGCAATTTAAAAATGAGTTTTCTGCTTCCTTTGATCAGTCACAGGATTATATAAATGACTTTTTTCTCATTTGGCCTTAGCTGCTAACTTTAGTACTTGAGCATTATTATCAATCAATCAATCAAACAATCCTGCTAGATTCCTGAGTCATTTACTCCTTTCTCCTAAATAAGTTATAAGCTCCCTGTCTATCATGAGCTTACGGTTGTTGCTTTGTAGAGTGCTTCCAATTTCCGAAGCGTTTTCACCAAATATTATTTTACTGGATTCTTTTAACTACTCTGAAGGCAAGAAGGATACATGCTCTCATCCCTCTCTACATTTGAGAAAGCTTAGCGAGACTTGCCCAAGGGCACACAGAGTTCTTTCTCTGTCTTTTTAAAAACTGTGCTGCTTTATGTGTTTTAATATCATATGCCTCCACAGATCTATTCTGAGAAAATTACACAGTTTAAATAGAATCTATGTGAGAGGAAGAACAATAAAAACAACACACTTCTTTGCTAGTTTTGAAGAAACACAAATTGTTACTTAGGGCATCTAGAATACAAATTGGAATACATGGAGCAGGGTCTTAATCCCTGAAAACAAAATGCATTCTGTACCCATCAGCAAATGACAACTTGCAAGCTGACCTAAAATATAGTCTGTCCTCAAGCTTCACCCCAAACTCCTCATAAGACATTAGAAGACGTTGCCTTTCCTGCAGTTTAATGGTAACAATAAGAGTTCATTCATACCTGTTCTGACAAATGGGGGTTAGATGAAAATAGGCCATCCACAGTTGAGCCTCCCCCTTCTGGAAATCCTGAAAGGGATTTGAAAAATCAATGGTCTTCAGCGTATCTTGAGCAGTTAGTGTGCCCAGACTCCGACACCATGCTAGGTGCTGCAGGGGTCACTCGACACTGAAAAATCACACACACGCCAACAAGTCCCTAAAAGCAGTGGTTCTCAAAGCATGGTCTGGGGGCCCCAGGAATCCCCAGGATTCTTTCAGGGAGGTTGTGAGGTCTTTTCCAAATCACTGTCTCTGTGAAGCCCCATTTTCTTCATGTACTTCAGCCAGAAAAACATTGGAACAGCTTGAATATAGAAGCAGATATGAGAACCAGCTGTCTCTATTACTCTAGGTATTAAAGATATTTTATTTTATTTTTTTTAAGATTTTATTTATTTGACAGAGAGAGCACAAGCAGAGGGTGAGAGAGGGAGAAGCAGGCCCCCCGCTGAGCAAGGAGCCCGATGAGGGACTCGATCCCATGACCCTGAGATCATGACCCAGGCCGAAGGCAGCCGCTTAACCGACTGAGCCACCCAGACGTCCCTTAAAGAGATTTTAAAAATGTAAAACAAGGGGGCGCCTGGGTGGCTCAGTCGTTAAATGTCTGCCTTCGGCTCAGGTCATGATCCCAGGGTCCTGGGATCGAGCCCCGCATCGGGCTCCCTGCTCAGCAGAGAGCCTGCTTCTCCCTTTCTCTCTGCCTGCCGCTCTGCCTACTTGTGCTCTCTCTCTGTCAAATAAATAAACTAAAAAAAAAAAAAAGTAAAACAAGGCCACTCTTCCCACTAAAGTGTTTTGTTTGGAAAATATAGTAATTTTTCATAAAAAATATGTTATTTATGTTAACATGTAACAAGTTTAATATTTTATTTATCTATTTTTTTAAAAAGATTTTATTTATTTATTTGACAGAGAGAGACACAGCGAGAGAGGGAACACAAGCAGGGGGAGTGGGAGAGGGAGAAGCAGGCTTCCCGCTGAGCAGGGAGCCTGATGTGGGGCTCAATCCCAGGACCCTGGTATCATGACCCAAGCCGAAGGCAGATGCCTAACGACTGAGCCACCCAGGTGCCCCAAGTTCAATATTTTAAATGAAAAAAATAAAAGTTTTAATTAAAAATGGATTAATAAATGTTTTAATTGTCTGTTTTTAATTAATACATTAAATATCAATAGAAAGAAACGTGTGAACCAAAGTTCTTTGGGTCTGCAATGATTTTAAGAGTGTTAACATGGCCCTGAGACCAAAACATTTGATAATTGCTGCCTTATGGCATAAACTTCCTCAAGGAGTTTATAGTCTGTATGTGGAGACACATGAAATAGAGAAAATACTTCACTGCATTCATTCATTCATTCATTCATTTGTTTGTTCATCATTGTGTGCCTGCCATGGATCAAAACACTGGGGATAGATATACAGCAGTCAAACAAAACAGCAAAATGCCCTGCCCTTCTGGAGCTTAAATTTTAATGGAATGAGTGAGATAGACAATAAAGACATAAGTAAATATATACACAATATTACAGAGTCATATACATGGAGAAAAATAAGCAGGGAAGGGGTTGGAGACTAGTCTTGGATAAACAGTATGTTTAAATAGGCTGATCAGGAAGGCCTCACTGAGGTGACACTCGGGTAAGATCTGCAGGAAGGGAGGGAGGAGGCATGTGGCTATCTCAGGAAAAAATGTTCCAGGTAGGAGTAATAGCAACACGCAAGGGCCTAGCATATTTGAAGCATAGACTGGGGGCCACTGTGCCTGGAGTGTGGAGGGAAAAGGGGAGAACAAGGGATGGAGTCAGCCAGCAGGTAAGGAAGGGACCAGATGTGTAGGATCTGGTGGACCCCTTAGCATGACTTGAGCTTTAACTTAAATAGCTATCATCTGCTGCAGACCTTCTGCATTCAAAGCACTATACCAGGTACTTAATCTTCTTATTTTGAAAACAGTTGTACTGTTTTTATTAAAAAATTAAATGTAAAAGATGACCAGTATGACCAGTGAAATATTCAATCAATATTAAAAAAGAAGTAAAAATTATCCCAAATTTATTTACTTTTGAAAATAACTCTATGAAATAAATATTCTTGGCTCCATTTAACAGAAAAGGAAACAAGCCAGAGAGGAGCTAACCTCCTCCAGATGGACATGTTGCTCAGACACAAGGATCCAGCCTTACCCACAACCTGATAGTACTTTCCATGACTTCATTGTACTTACTTGGCAGAGGTATGGGTTTGTGATGGATTTGTCTGAAAGGAAGAAGTCCAGATTAATTAAAGGGCAAAGCACAAGATGGGTAAGTTTGACATTTTGCTTGCACCAAAGATGCTCTGAGCAGGGGCATCACCCAGGAGTCAACACAAATGGCCAATAAAACATATCTAAAGATAGGAAAGGCATCAAAATCTTCAAGGTAAGTAAAACTGTCCCCTTTAGTTTTTAAAAAGGAAGAGACTTGACTGAAGTGTTAGATTTTGGTTAAGATCGATAATTAACCCAAATATTACATCTTTGTGGTTCTAAGCAGTTCTTTTAAAGTTTTCTTCCTATTTAACACCTTTGAAAATTTAATGAGCACTGGATGTTATATGCAACTGATGAGTCACTGAACTCTACTTGTGATACTAATAATACACTATATGTTAATTAATTGAGTGTAAATTAAATTAAAATTTAAAAAATTTAATTGCAGTGCAATGAAATGTCAGATCTTTACCAAGCCAGTGTCACTATGCAGTGTGACAAAACAGGTGTTAGGGAAACTTATTTTTAAAGGAAAAGATTCTTACTTCTGGGCAGGAGGAAACATTGATGACTGCATATTTTCTTGTCTGTGGCTAGCTGTTCGGTGGCGCTCAGCAGGTACAGGTTTTTCTGCATTAAGAAAATGCTCATATTAGGCCAGAATGAAATATCTGTCTCCATGTCCAACCCAGCAACATCATCTGAGAAGAACTGGATTCGGTCTGATGTCTTCCCATGAACATGTCTTTCACCAGGATGCCATCTGTTTATGCACCTGACCGTCTGGTGATGTGTCTGCACGAGCAGGAGCAGGACTCCTACCAAGCAAAGTTACAGGCACACCTTCCCATTCTGTAGCAATACCCATGGGGACTGAGCCTATGGGGTGGCCCTTTAAGTGTGGGAGTATAGGTGGAAGTCAGAGACAAACCAGTTCGAACCACGCTGGTGTCCCCCACACAGGTGTTCCAATACCCTGGCGTATCTTCATTAGTCACAAGAGGTGGTATAAATAATTTTTACTGGTAAGAGGTAAAATATCAGAGTTTGCAGATAATCGACTCTTTTGGAAAAATTACCCGAGCAAATTCAAGGTCAGCCCTATAATAATGTTCATCTCACTTGCATTTCACTGTGTTTTCCTGAGTGGGAGAGGAAGGGGTGGAGTTATAACCGGTACGCAGGGAAATGGGTGTAACCTGAAATGTAAGAAATTTATGTTGAATTAAAAAAAAAAAAAGAAATTTATGTTGAACACAGTGAACCTTACTGCTGAACCATTGATGAATGTGATTATAAATTATTTTAATGCTTTATTCTTCCTCAAATTTGGTCCAGGGTGTGTTAAAATCTGGGTGTGTCTATGGGTGTGTGTCCCACATGGAAGAAAGGTGAACTCTTGGTCTTCCATTACAGGAACCCAAAAAGAATAAAAGTCGTATCAACTCAAAGATCCAAATAAATGGTAAGACAGACTTCGGGGTTTCTTGTAATGCAGCGAAATTCGGAAGCCTTGAATCCCTGAAGGATGTTTTAAGTCTAGGTCAAGTTACTTTGAGCGACCATGTGAGATATTTTGTTCATGACATTACAGCTTGGTAATTTCAGAAGGAGAAACAGTAAACACACTTGGTTCCCACAGCCTGCTGAGCTTTGACCACTCTGCTTTGCCTCTGCAGTCCCGGAGGCTTCCTTCCTTCCTTCCTTCCTTCCTTCCTTCCTTCCTTCCTTCCTTCCTTCCTTCCTTCCTTCCTTCCTTCCTTCCTTCCTTCCTTCCTCCCTAGGTGAGAAGAGGCTGCTTACCTGCACTGGGTTTGGATGATGGTTGCCTTTGTTCTTGAAACAAGTCACAAAACTGATGGCATGCCAAGCTCTTGCCCTAGAGCCCTTTGGCAACAAGGACACCCAAGCTGCATGCCATGAGCTCCTTCTCTGCTGGTTTTCAAAGGCCCCTGAAGCCAATGGAATCTGCACAGGGTTGAGCTTACTTCCTGCAGAAGCTCACCCTAAGATTCCACTATTACTTGAGCTCCCTGCTCAGCAGGCATGGAAGACTGTAAGGAATGGAAGGACAGCAAGGTAAAAGCCTCAAAGGACAGGCAGACGAAAGAAAGCAAGACAGCAGAAAGGGAGGGATACCTCAGAAATAGCCTGGAGAAAAAAAGATGTGGGAAACAGATATAAATAACCCCAGTGGAGCAGTTAAAGCAGACAGGCAAGTTGTAGGACACATTCAGAAAATGTCCACTGTCCATCATCAGAGAAACCAGGACATTTTATGGAGATGTGCCCACGTGAACTCAGGAAATGGGGAGAACACTCATTAGTGTTAGAGTTAGATGGGTTCAGGATTCTAACTTCTTTATAGTGTTTTAAGTGTTGAGATTATGGGTAATTCTTACTTCTTTCTGTTTTCTTCCCCCCCACCAGTATTTTTCAAATACGAGTATTTTTTTAAATGGGAAAATTCTAATTAAAAGTATATGTAAGATTTTTAGGCTATGGTAAGACAAAAGAAAACATTTGGAGATGTATTAAAACAGATATTCGAAGTCAGAAAACATTATTTTGAAAACTTAGCAAAAGAACTTGTTCGAATAAACAGATTTTTAAAAATTTCATTACCTTAACTAAGCTATTAGTTCTAAGATATGTGAATAGCTCTGAATAAGGCTTCATATCTTTGTAAGGCCATGGCACTGTTTCTGGCAAGTCATATGCCTACAGACAGGCAGGTTTGGGGCGTGTAGACTATAGGTTTGCCCCAAAGACACTGACACGAAAGCTCAGGTCCTTACTACTCTTTGCAAAGTGAAGGCCATTTTGTTTAGAAAACTGAGTTTCATATATACAATTGCCTTTTAAATAGTGAAAGCAATTTAGAAACACACTTATGTACAAATCCTTAATTCAGAGGACACCCTCGTCCTTCAGAATAATATAGATTTACCTTCACAAACACTTGTGGCATTCTGTGGAGAGGCAACTGAAGTCTATTAAAAAAAAAAAAGGCAAGGATATTCAATACAATGGAGTGTAGAAATAAATGTCAAAGCAATATTACTAACATATTTGGGGAGGACATTTCTTTGATGCATAGCTCTTCTTTCAATCACAAAAACAACAATAAAAAACACACCATTCCCAGCCTAACCTTTGCCTTCCACGACAATGGATTAGGAGTAGGTCAGGGAAGGATCAGTGTCATCCTGGTGTAGGGACTTCTCTGCTCAGTCAACAGGGCTGATGGATACTGTGACCCCCAGTAGCTGCTGACCAGTAGGTCTTGCACAGTGGGGAAGAGGCATCTGGCTTTGGGCTTAGGGCCCCACCTCAGTGTTTGCTAAGTGACCGTAAATGTCAGGCTAGGGAGTAGGTACTAGGTCAAGGTGGGCTTCCTCAAATAGTGGGCTGGCCCAGGTTTCCCGCATTCTGGCCAGAATCTGAGTTTAGTTAAGCCTATATGCGCCTGATACACCATTAGCCTCCCAGGCCAGCAGATGGAAAACAGGCTCAGGGGCTCCCCGTGGGGAAGGCAGATGTCAGGGGAGGCAGGGAGCCTGGCTTCCACCTTGGATCTGCCGCTTGCACTCAGTGAAGCCACGCTGAGTCAAGTGAGGATGAGCTCCTCCCCTGCAGCATCTTCCCTGGCTAACCAAGAATGCAGAATTTCTCTTGGACTGTCTGGGCAGCAACTTCAGTTGCTAAAATTGCTGCGTTCACCTTAGCTGGAAGCATTGTCAACTTTAAATAAGGGAATAAGCATAAGCATTGCAGGAAATATGAAACACATTTAAATGCAAAATTAACTTACTGTCTTCAGGGGTGTAGCTGGTTTTTTCCTGGGGGATAAAAAGATGGGGCTTTGTTAAAGCATAATAAAGATAAAGTGGAGCTGACTACTTATCATTTTACTCTCGAATTTAAACTAGAATAATAAACGTGATATGAGTGTGTTGGACGACTGTCCTTGAAGGGCAGAGGGGGATGGAAACAGGATTTAGCCTTGATCCTCCTAGCTTCAGATAGAGTCCACTGACAGATGGCAAAGAGTTAACTGGGGATAAACAGAAGCACCAGTTGCCAGGGAGTGGGGAAACTGAATTCTTCTTCCAGTTCTGCGGCTGATGACTCTGTGACCTCAGGCCTCTTTCTCTCGCCTGCGAGGCCTGGTGGAGCTTTAAGTTTCCTTGTCTGTAAAATGAGTACTACCATCAGTATTTTCAAAGCGTGTATGCAGAGCCCTCCCAGCCTCCAAGGGCACCCTCGGGCTACTGCCTGGGGCCGCGGGTGGAGATAGGAGGATGGCCCAGCAGGGGAGGCAGCCCCCAGCACCTCCTTGGCCAACTGCTGCCCTGCTCAAGTGACTTACTCTCTACTAGGATTTCATCCTGAACAGGGAAATCCAAGACCAACACACGTGTGAAAACCACCATGATCTGTGGTCCTGAAGGGGTTTTCTGAGCTAACGCTCTGATTTGCCTTGGTTCCGGTAGAGACTGTAATCTAATATTTTAAGGGTATGTGCTTCTCTTCTGTATTTATTTTAAAGACTCTCTCTCACCTTCTCTCTCCCTCTCTCTTGCTTTGTTTTTGGCTGAGAGCTGGAAGACTGGGGGAAGAACACTAAATTCCTAAGTGCACTGGGTTAGGCTTTTCATCTGTTATTTAAACCTCACAGTGACCTCTAAAAATGGATATTATTGTTACATTTTAGAGATTAGGAAACTGAGGCTCAGAGAGATTAAGTGACTTGTGCAAAGTGATAAAGCTGAGCCAAGGGAGAACTTTTGGTTAATAGACCCTTGAACTTAAGAATGTCTTTGCTTTGGGGCGTCTGGGTGGTTCAGTCGGTTAAGTGTCCGACTTTTGGTTTTGGCACAGGTCTTGATCTCAGGGTCGTGAGATCAAGCCCTGCTTCAGGCTCCAAGCTCAGTGGGGAGTCTGCTTAAGTTTTTCTCTCTGCCCCTCTCCTTGACGCGCTCTCTCACCCTCTCTCTCTCTTTCTCTCTCTAAAATAAATCAATAAATCTTTAAAAAAATGTCTGCTTTACACAGAAGCAGGATTAAGATTATAATCATGCAGGCCAGCTTTGCACATATTTAAGCGTGCTTTTAAAAATATCCTATTGAATCAGTATAAAATTATGGGGTCACTGTGATACTAACTCATCTCCTAACAGTTTACAAAGCTCTTTTAAATTCAATAAGGAAGAATGACTCTCTTATTTCACCTTTGAAAGGAACCTCGGCAGTGTGGCTTGGATCAAACCATCCAGTGCATGCGGTTGGGTGTACGTGTGTTTGTTTACGGATCATTACCTACTTGAAAGAGAAGTGGAGGAGGAGAAAGCAAAGATGAAACCTGCTCGTGGGTCTCAAAATTATTCAGGTGCTGGAGCTTCTGTCTGAATGAACACAAATCATTGAACTCAAGATTTAACTAAAAATTTAGGGGAGGAAAGGCTGCTAGTCTTATTTTCAGCAGGGGACCCCCTCGTCCAACTTGAAGCATGCCATGGGGGTGGAGGAGGAGAACAGAGCAGCGGGGCTTCATTTCCACACTCTTTAGGAACACACCTGTTGTGATGTGAGGTGCACCTGTATCTGAGCTTGGGCTGCGGCGCTCTTCTGGATGGAAATAGCAGAAAAGCACCCGCTTCCCCCCAGGTTCTCAGCCAGGACCCCTTTGTGGATTGCAGGCAGGCCCTGCCCACAGCAGTGGTGGAGACCATGCACTCACATCTCACAGAGCTGGTCCTGCACAGCAGGTACTCACCCGGCCCTGGGCAGCGGGGATGGTGCAGCAGGAGAAGGTGACTTAGCGTCCCAGGCCCCGCTCTTACGACCTGCACAAACACACACACAGGTCAGTCCCCAACTCCTGAACCTGGGGCCGATGGTCACAGTGAGGCTGGCCTTCCCGAGAAGCTCAGAAATACAGGCACATTTTTGGCTTCTTTCAGTTAAGCATGTATAGGTGGTTACATTGATGCTATTGGGGAAAATCTGTAGGCAAAGGTGATGGCATATTTATATAATGTCAATTTATAAGCTCAGAACCAGGATGTGAATTAGGGACTCCATCCTAACATTTCTAAATGACTTCCTCTTTTTCCCAATGGGACAAGTGTAGAGCCCCTTGATTTTATGGGTTCAGTGAAGGGCCCCCAGGCCCACAGCCAAGAGCACCCACTTGCATCTATATCCGCTGCAGATGGGCACACCAGCGGTGCCTAGAGACGGAAAGACACGGACCCACCACTCCTGCTATGTGCCTCTAGCCATTGCTTTTGCATGATCGCACTGACTTATGCTCTACACACCTAACCTCCCAACCAGAGGCTCTTCATTCACCTCTGAATTCTCAGGACCTCTGCCCATTGCCAGGTAGGCACATTGAGACAAATGACAAGCTACTGCCCAAATCTCATCTTCCAAAGTTACAGAAGGGACCCAGAGGGCCTTGTGCACTGTACCTCATTTCCCCCCAAGACAGAAAGCAGACAATCACGAGGGAGGAACTGAGAGACAGGCAGAGCTTCACCGCTGGGACAGAGCAGGCCTGGAGGGGAGCGCCAGACCCTGGGCCAGCTCCCCAAGCGTCTCCTGCCTGACTCCTCTCAGGCTGATGCTCGCCTGCCTGGACATTACAGCTCCGTAAGACAAAGCTCTTTATTGCCTTAGAACGAACCGAAGATCTATTTTATTAGGAACCTACTACATTTCTAAGTCCACAATTCCTATTGGACCTACAGGGGTACTCTGTAAATAGAGGTTGGACCTGCCCTCGGTATGTCTTATTTTAGTTTGCAAGATAAAGCACAAATAGGTGAGCACAGAGACATAATCACATACGAGGAATTACTGAGAAGCTGGTATGGGAAGAGCACTGTGTTGGGGGTTGTGGAAGAGCTGGAGAAGCAAGGATACGCCTCTGCGTCCTCGGGATTTATAACCTGAGGGCACGCACACACTGTGCCCCCTCAGCTGACAGGACCACTTATCCCAAACACAAGAAAGGGGCCTCAAGAACTACTGAAAATAGAGCTCATGGGGCGCCTGGGTGGCTCAGTCATTAAGCGTTTGCCTTCAGCTCGGGTCATGATCCCAGGGTCCTGGGATCAAGCCCCGCATCAGGCTCCCTGCTCAGCGGGAAGCCTGCTTGTCCCTCTCCCGCTCCCCCTGCTTGTGTTCCTGCTTTCCCTCTCTCTCTCTGTCAAATAAATAAATAAAATCTTAAAAAAAAAAAAAAAAGAAAGAAAGAAAATAGAGCTCATAAAGCTCATTCTCATGTACTTTACTAGAGAGAGGCCTTCAGGCCTTCACTCAGAGCCCATCCACCCGTCTTCTACATTCAGTTCTTACACGGGGCCAATTTCCATGAACGCTCACAAATGAGAAGAACAGCCAAGAGTGCGTGGTGTCGCCTCCCCAGCGCTCTGTGAGGAAACGGCCCCTCCATGCGACTCCCACTTAGATGTTATCTGACCTTGATGTGACTTTGGAAAATATTTTGGAAACATTTTGAAAAAGAGACCACATTTGGAATTTTTAATATTTCACATGACGATAAACTGAAATGTCATCTGGAGTATGCGTCCAACTGTGTTTCATCAGCTAGTGGACCAAATTGATGCTGTTCTTCGAATTCTTTTTTTTTTTTTTTGAAGATTTTATTTATTTGACAGAGAGAGATAGCGAGAGCAGGAACACAAGCAGGGGGAGTGGGAGAGCGAGAAGCAGGCTTACTGCCG
The DNA here is from genome assembly GCF_029215605.1 of Mirounga angustirostris. Lineage (NCBI taxonomy): Eukaryota > Metazoa > Chordata > Mammalia > Carnivora > Phocidae > Mirounga > Mirounga angustirostris. Next base: position 123,565,515 of record NW_026991714.1, read on the forward strand.
AGCAGGGAGCCCGATGCGGGACTCGATCCCGGGACTCCAGGATCATGACCTGAGCCGAAGGCAGACGCTTAACGACTGAGCCACCCAGGCGCCCATGTTCTTCGAATTCTTAATACCTGATTGACCCTATTAAAATACCTCTGGCTATTCATAGATTTTGATGGAGATCTCAGGGAAGGGGGAAAAAAAACCCACCCTTGTCTGAAAAATAAGGAAGTAGAAAGAAGGCCTAAGTCAGAATTTCCTCCCAGGGGTTTTCCCTCTTTTTCAGTTCCACGGGCTCATCTGGCCTGGGTACATTGCTGTTGTCATATTTACTGCCTGGCTTCTCTACGAAGCTTCCCTTCCCTTCATATCTTTAGTCTGCCAACATGTTCCTTCCCCCTTCCTTGCTCATAAATCACTTCTGCGATCAGAGGGAGGGGCACGCCGCTCCCTCTGTGGTGGCAATCCAAGCACCAGTGGAAAACCCATGGTCTCTGGTCAGAAGGATGGGGTTCTAGTTACTTCTTTGCCACCAAACTGGCTGGTGGCCTCTTAGAAGCCACTGTGCTCCAGTGTTTCCCTCTGTGAAATGGGGACACAACCACCTACCTTACCTAACTCAGAGTTATTGCTGCAAGACAGTAGGAGAACTTGGAAAATGTAAAGAATTAGCCAAATATAAACTAATACTGCTGGAAAGGGACTGAAAGTATTTGAGGTTAAAAACATTACGCTAAAGAAAAGAGCCAGATGGAGAAGGCTTTATACTGTATGCTTCCATCTATATGAGATGTCCAGAAAAGGCAAATTTATAGCAACCGGAAGCAGATCAGCAGTTGCCTAGGGCTGGGGGTGGGAAGAACATTCACCAAAAACAGGCATAAAGGATCTTTTGGATTTGGGGTGGGCATGGAAATTTTCTAAAACTGGATTGTAGTGATGGTGCAAAAAACCTCTGTAAATGTAATGATTTATAAAAAATACTGCATTATACATGTAAAACGAGTGAGCTTTATGATATGTAAATTATAACTCATAAAGGATCTCGGTAAATGTGATTATCGCTATTTTTGTTTTCGCATCTTGTTATCAACCATCGCAGTGTCTCCAGATGCTGGGCTCTATGCCGGGTACTTTAAATGTGCCATCAGCAAGCCTCACATCACATCACGTGGAGCAAACGGAGGCTCAGAGAGGTTAAGTGGCAGGGCTGGGTTTGAACAGCAAGGCTAGCTGAGTTTAAAGCCAGGTGGACAATTTCCTCTCCAGCCAATGCCTCCTAATGTTACTCTGGTCAGATTCACTTGCTGTTTCTCCCTTATATGGGGAAAGATTAGTGAAAGAGAGGCGGGCTTTTGTGGATGCCCATGGGAAGATGGAGAATGACTCTCTTATCTCATAGGCCGGTGACCCTCTCTGCTGCTCTGGGCCTGAAGTCAGACCCAGGGGCACGGCTGAGGTAGGACAACTTGGTCCCCTCTTGGTGACCAGGATCCTTGCTTTCTGGCAAAGCCAGATTCTTGGCTGGAATACTCCAAAGGAGAAATTGGGAATGTGATAGAGACGTGTCCAAAAGAATAATAAAAGAAAAGTCGGCTTTATTTTAATTGTATTGAGCAAAAAATGATGTTAATGTTTGCACAACTGGTGCTTACCGAAGTTTCTCAACTAGGAAAACGACCTACTCTTCATTTTTCCTTCTATTGCGTGTATTTTATGCATCATCCTCTCTTCAGTTTCACATACAATGTTGGTTAAGTTTCCTTATCCTTAACAATCTCAATGTTGGCATAGTAAGCCCTTGGGATTTCACTGTCTTCTAGAAACTCTATTATTATTGGGGCTTGCGCACCAGCTGGGGCATCCCTTACTCTCAGGCACTGTGTGAGCTCTTACCAAATAAAGAGATTTAATTTAACAGCTTCAGAACAATTTGGCTTATAGGTAAAATTCAACTTGCAGGCTGGCAGGGAATTATAAATTCCCAAACTCCTCCCCCATTTTAGGAAATAAGGAGAGAGAACACTTTCTAAAGGCTACCTACTTAGAGGAAATTGAGAAATGCATGCCCTGTCTACCTCTTCTGACAAAAGCTACAAATAAATCAGCCAGGGGCTGCATGAGCTTACTTCCAAATCACATTTAGAGATAAATCACCAAAACACTTCAGTCTTTCAGTTTGTTTAGACCAGTGGTTTTTAACTGGGAGTATTTTGTACCACCCACCCCCCCGGGGGTCATTTGGCGATGTCTGGAGACATCTCTGCTTATCGTTACTGGAGAGGGGTTGGTATTGGCACCTAGTGGGCAGAAGCACCCAAGGATGCTACTAAACATCGCACAGTGCACAGGACAGAGGGGACAACAAAGACTTATCGAGCCCCAAATGCCAGTTGTGCGGAGGTCGAGACACCCTGACTTAGGGTAAAACTCTATGCAGAAAGGAAGACACAACTGTCCCCTGAGATGTGTCCAGGGCCCTCTGCCAGACTGGCTATGAATCAAGGCGTGCAAAACAAAGGATTCGGAATAACGGCACAAAGAGCTATCACTTTAGGAGTGGGATTCCTATATGTTTACTCAACTTAACCCCCTCCCTTCCAAGGACCAGGTGCCACTTTTTCTCCATGTTTTCAGAGGAGGAGACTAAGACACGTAGATATCGCTCAGCCTGTTTGGAGCCTGGCACCTAGCACACGTCAGAGCCAAGCCCTCTGGCTTTGAAGTCTGTGCGGTCCTGCAACTGCCCTTCTCCATGTGGAGCACGGAGCACAGGCAGAGGCCGCCCCTGCACCTAATCCACTGTGTAATACTCGGCAAGCACCCTATGAGCCGTCAAAGAGCCAAAAGCAACATCCATTAACCAGAGGCTGGTGCCCGGGTGCACTGCTCGGACAGGAACATCGACCGGAAGCCTTAGCACTTCCATGATGCCTATCCAGGCACCGTCTAAGTCTTTAAAGGCTAGTAGATGGTTATACAAAGACACAGGCAAGGAGTCTGATTATTCCTTTTATCAAAACCATCTCTGAAAACTGCACACTCAGAAACTCATTCTAACTGTTCAGGTTTGTCCCTTCCAAATTATCTCACTTCCTCCCTCCTCCTATACTTCCTCCCATCTGTATCCAACAATCACATAACCAGGAAATTATTTTCTTGTTCAGGTTTGGTTCCTTCTGATGCCTCTAGTATTAAAATATAAAATATAGCTACGCTAGTTTGTTTTTCAGAGTTCATGATGAACTCTGAAAAACAAACTGAGGGTTCTAGAGGGGAGGGGGGTGGGAGGATGGGTTAGCCTGGTGATGGGTAGTAAAGAGGGCACGTTCTGCATGGAGCACTGGGTGTTATGCACAAACAATGAATCATGCAACACTACATCTAAAACTAATGATGTAATGTATGGGGATTAACATAACAATAAAAAATAATAATAATAAAAAAATATAGCTATGCTAGAGTAATAGACAATCAATGGATAATAAATCCAATGGGCTAATGCCTTCATGGTGGTGCCACGTGATTCCTTAAATACAGCCAGTACTGGGGGACTCATTCACTCTCAACCAACTGACTAAATCACCATTTCAGCACCTACTCTGATCCAGGTCCTGTCTAGGCCCTGGAAACACAGCTATTAGCAAGACATGGAGCTGAGGGTCTTACAGGAACGACAGGCAGAGATCTCAGGGGAGATTAAAGGGGCAGTGTGGGTACTACAGGGATGCACACCAAAGGGATCCACCCCTATGTGTGGTCAGGAAAGGCCTCCTGAACACGTGAGATTTAAGGCAACATCTTCAAGGAGCTTGTAATGTACTTAAGGAGATTAGACTGAGACCCAGCATAATCAGAGAATAGGTATGGGCTGAGCGTAGGTGGGACGAGACTTAGAGCAAAGGAGAGCTCTCTGTGGGCTACAGAAAACACAGGAGGTTTCCTAGAGGGGAGACCTCAAGCGGGGCCCTGAGGATGGGTAGGGTTTGGTGTCATAAAAGTGAGAACATAAACAAAGACCACAAGGCACAACCCGTGATGAACAGCTGATTGGAATAGCGGGGGTGTTTTACGAAGAAGAGGTCCTTGCAAAGTAAGAAGAACACTTGAAAAGGCAAACACCAGAGATTATTAAGCTATCATTCTAAAGGAGGGCTTAGGCCTTCATGTACGTTTCAGGGAAAGGTTTTCTGTTCTGGTCATAACAACCCTTCTCCCTTGTTATCAGGAGTCAGGCGTCACCACTCCGGCTGGGACCAAAGCAACCTTGCCATGACCTTTTAGGTTGTTATGTTGACATGTGTTCCCAGAAGTTAAGATGAGCTGGAAAAGGTGGCTCTGACCTCTTCCCCCCCCACATAAAGAGCCTGTGGGTTTAGGGGGAGAGAATAAATAAGACAAGAACTTGTGAGGAAGGTGAACAATTTTTCAGGAAATGAGTCTGTGGTCTATAAAGAAAATAATTCTTTCATTTTCTCTCGAGGAGCATGTCCCTCGAAGCAGAGCTCAGTCTCCCAATATCTGTGTTCAGCCTTCAGTGCTGGGAGGAAAGGGAGTGTGTGTGTGTGTGTGTGTGTGTGTGATATGGGCTGAGTGGGGGAAGAAGGAGGGAAGGCTGGAGAGGAGGCCCCTGCCCCTCTCTGCTGGAACAGGGTGGGGTGTGGGCACCACCCAGCATCGCAGGCCTTGGCCTTGGGGCTGCCAATCTGTACAGCAGACAACTAGGAACCATGGGGTGCATGGTTTGGGTACGGGTGACATGGTAAAACTAACTTTGAAGTGGAATAAAACTGGCAACATTTGGAGGCTTTCAGAAGCTCATCTTCGTGACGGAGGAGAAAGCCCAAAGGCAAGGGTATGGCTAGCGGACTCTCGAAGACAGGAGATAGGAGGTGTGAAGTGACAATGTAATAGACCAGGGTGGTCACAACTAAAATGGAAGTGCGGATTCTGGGAAAAGACATAGCAGAGGCTTTGGAAAGAACCCAGGCCCTCAGACATGTGACCTGCAGGCTAACAGGCACAGAGGACTAGGTCCACCCTACATGGAGGGAGGCCATGAATGCATTGAGTGTGAGGCCATGGGAATGTCAAGTGGTTCAGAAGAAAAATCAGGTCAAAAGCTGGACACCAGGAAGTTATTGGCTTAGACAAGAGAAGTGAAACCAGAAAAATGGATGAACCCCAAAGATGTGAAAGATAATATTCTTTCCTGAGCATTTGCTGTGCTAGGCACGCACGAAAGCTTTCCCATGCACAATTCCAGAATTCTCCTGTCACAGGGCAGGGACTCTTATCTCCATGTACAGAGGAGAAAATCTGGAGAGTGGAGAGGCAAAGGACAGCCCAGAGTGGTACAGCTGGCAACGGGGAGCACTGGGATTCCAACCCAGGTCTGTCTGGTCCAAAACTCAAGCTCTTAACCACCACACTATTCTGAAAGGAATGGAGGGCTGAGGGCCAAATGGTGCAGACATCCTCAGTCAGCGCAGGGGCAAAGGAGGAGAAGCCAGCAAAGTGCCAAGTGAGGTAGGAGAAAAACCAGGACTTGGCTAACAGAGGCCCAGGGGTCTGGGGGGTGGGCGGCGCAGGGTCCCTCAACATAGTGGCCACCAGAAAATGGAGGACAAGACCTTTTGTCATAACTTATTAAGAAATTTGGAAAGACAAGTGATTCTTAATATTTGGTCTGAGTTGTTTATCTTATTTGGAAAAGACTGAAAAACCAAGCCCCCAAACATAATCATTTCACACACACAAAACCCAAACACCAAATCATGCATGTACTTTACCTGAAGCTGTCCCTGGAGGAGGGGCTGGCTTTGAGGAGTTATTTGGCTTGATGGATCTATTCACCATGGGAGCTTAAACACACAAACATACATACATATAACAATCATAGATACAGTTCATTGTGGGAGATTCACACTTACAGAAAAATGCATCGTGGGAACAATGGGGTCAGAGCAGGGAATTTGTAAAGAATGGGAAAGACACTTGTTAAATACATAAGCCATGAAAGAAGTCTTCTCAGAAGAAACGTCTTTGATTAAAGGGATAATCAGATTATTTTATGATAGGGATTTTTTTAAAGTGAACGCAGGCTTGGAATTTCACCGGCCAAACTGGCGGTCCAGGAGATGAAAGAGTTTTTGTTTTCCTCATCAGGAGAAGTATATCGAACCAATAGTGGAGGGACCAAATTCCCATCTGTCCTGCCACATGCAACACACAGCATTTCTCTTGGATTTTCTGGGGTTTCGGAGTGGGAGCAATTTAATGCCTATTTATGGTTTCATGGTGATGGGTGGCTGAGGAATTCAGGTGGGTCTTGAAGCTGCTGGTGCTATCTGGGGAGGCCAGGAGAGGGCTGCTACAGAACGGCAGAGGAGAAACGGAGTATGACTACTTCAGAGTCGAGTTTGTGAGATGACGGACGTTACTTGAAGAGGTATCCTTTCCACAGGATCCTAGTGTCCACAGCAACCTGATCCAGAGTGAACATGCCCTGCTCCACTCCCGGCTTGAGGGTACGTGGCTTTTAGAGATCATTCACCATCACATTTGTTATTCCTCGAAGGGCTTTACCAACAGGTGTCTCCCTTCGCCTGAGAGAGCACTACATTTAAAGAGTCAGGACACAGAGAGGCTTTCACTCCCTCATGTCTTCCGTCCTCTGTGGACAGTGTTCCGATGCAATAGTTTTGAGGCCAACACGGTGGCCTATGGCTTTGTGAGGATTAAGTTTTATGAGAAATCCATCCTAAGTGAGGACAGTTAAATAAGAACCTAGATGCTTTCCGAACTTGAGATGGGAGTATTAAAGCACGGGAGGGGCTGGAGGAAGAAGGGGGTGAAGGGTGTGACTGAGATGGGTCTGCATGGATGCTCTGCCCCCCCCACCCCTCGGCAGGGAGGCAGATGGGAGAAGGGGGGCCCGGACTTTGTGTGCCCCCTGCTGCTTGCTACCCAATAGTCTCCTGTGCCCCTCCCTCAACTGCTACAATTTTCAGGTGCTCAAAACTACAAACTCTTGCCTTTTTCAGCTGGAAATGAACTGTCTTCTGTGGGGTGAATGTAGTTCTCATCTTCATCATCCACAGGGACCACGTAATCAACCTGAAAGAGAAATACAGACGTGAATGAAGAGGAAGCTGTCCACTCCGGGCTTACTGTCTGGGAAGAAGTGGTTGTTGTTGTTGTTGTTATTTAAAGATTTTATTTATTTATTAGACAGAGACACAGTGAGAGAGGGAACATAAACAGGGGGAGTGGGAGAGGGAGAAGCAGGCTTCCCGCCGAGCAGGGAGCCGATGCGGGGCTCGATCCCAGGACCCTGGGACCATGACCTGAGCTGAAGGCAGACGCTTAACGACTGAGCCACCCAGGAGCCCCATAAGGAGTGGTTTTTAAAATACCTTTATTGAGATCGAATTCAGACACGATTAAATTCCCCTATGTGAAGTGTATAACTTGGGGGGTTTGGTATACTCCCAGAGTGTGCAAGCATCACCGCAATCTAAGTGTAGAACATTTTCATCGCCCCCAAAAAGGAGCCCAGTACCTGTGAGTGAGTCACTTCTCATCTATCCCTTCCCCGACCTAGTCAACCACTAATCTACTCTCCGTCTCTAAGATTTGCCTATTCTGGGCATTGCATAGAAATGGAATCACATAATATATGGTGACTTCTTTCACCTAGCATAATATTTTCAAATTCAACCATGGAGCATGTCGGTACTTCATTCACTTGTATGGCCAAATAATATTCCAGGTCTATGAATGTACTGCATTTTGTTGGTCTATTCATCAGTTGGTGGACATTTGGGTTGTTCTCTCTTTGGGGCTATTACGAATAATGGTGCCAGGGACATTCAGGTACATGTATTTGTGTAAATGTACATTTCTCTTGGGAATATACCTCGGTGGAATTGCTGGGTCACACGGTAGCTTCTGTTTAGGTTTGAGGAGCAGCCAAACTGCTGTTCCCAAGTGCCTGCCCCCTCTTCCATTCCCACCAGCAGCGTATGAGGACTCCAATTTCTCCACGTCCTCACTGACACTTGTTATTGTCTGTCTTTTTGAATATCGCTATCCTGAGACGGGAAGTGGTGTCTAATTATGGTTTTGGTTTGCATTTCCTGATGGTTGATGATGTTGAGCATCTTTCTGTGTGCTTCTTGGCTCTTTTTATATCTTCTTTAGATAAAAGTCTGACTCTTTTGCCCATTTTTAATTGGGTTGTCTTTTTTATTACTAGGTTGGAAGAGTTCTTTAAATGCTCTAGATAGAAGCCTCTTTTCAGATATATAGTTAGCAAATTTTTTTCTCCCATTCTGTAGGTTGTCTTCTTACATCCTTGGCTGTGTCACTTGCAGCACAAAAGTTTGACATTGTGAAGCCCATTTTAACTCTTTTTTCTGTTGTTGCTTGGTGCCCTATCTAAGACACCCCTGTCTAACGCAAGGTCAGAGAGATTTATACCTTTGTTCTCTTCTAAGAATGTCATAGTTTTAGTTCTCACATTTAGGTCTAGGATCTATTTTTGGCTAGTTTTTGTCTTTGGTGGGAGAGGGGTCCTCATGTTTTTGTATGTGGATATACAGTTATCCTGGCACCATTTGTCTAAAAACCATTCTCTCCCCACTGAATGGTCTTGGCAACTTTGTCAATAATCAATTGACCATAAACTGGGGGAGGAAGTGATTTCATATTGCTAGGAAACAAAGGAGATAATCAGATCCCAAATGTGGTTTTTGCAACCCATCTTGGTGGGTAGCCCAGATGGATTCTAGAGAAACAAAAACCAAACATTTATTGAGCACTTATTGGCAAGTGCTCATCTGAGTACTCTCCATGTGTTATTTCACTCCATCCTTATAACAGTCCAGTAAGGTAGGTGCTGCTGTCAGCTCTATATCAAGATGAAGAAACTTGAAGAACCCGAGGCACAGAGAAGCGGAGTAGCTTGCTCATGTCCCCATAGTTAAAAAGTAGTAGAGTCTGGGATTCAAGAATCAGTTCAAAGATCCATACTCTTAGCCATGACATTCTATGACCTTCCTGCCTTCCCTTCTCTTTCTATCTTATTTCTACCCTCTCTTCACTTAATTGCTATTTCTCATCTCTTCACCTCCAAACCTGGCCTCTGTGACCTTGGATAAGTTTTTCAACCCCTTTGCCCCTCATCTGTGCCATTTCCTTTTCTGTAAAATGGGGATGATAGTACCCATTTCATAGGGTTCTTGGGAGGGCTTAATAGGATAAATACAAAGTCCTCAGAACACCAGTTGATTGCTAGCACTCATCAAGTGCCCGCCACTCTTGTCCCTGTAGCACAGATGCTCCTTCCTCCTAGGTTTTGCTCCCTCCCCAACTATAGTTAGTCTATACCCCTATACTGTTCCTGGAACCTGCACAGCAGAGCTAAATATTTTTAGTTATTTATGCTTGTGCTTGACTTCTTCTTTTCCTAGCTAATGGTTCAGCCAGATCTTAATGTTGGCCTATTTTTTTCTTTTTTAACCTCTTTCTTTATCTTGACTGTCCATCTGCCCATTCCAGAATGCAGCCTCTTCCATAGTTCTCCTTTTCCTACTGGTTCAGACTTGCCTGAGCCACCTCCACAAGGCTGCTATTAGCAAAACTCTGCCTCTCCCCACGGGAGTCCACTCTCAGCTACTCACAGAAATGGAGAGCCTTATATAACGCACCGTATTCATTTGTATTCTGGGTCTGAATTTGTATCTTCATATAGATTTGCCAAATGCTGAAAGAATTCACAGTGAGCTCCTAACAGCCAGTCTCCGCGTCCTGTCTCCTGCTCAGCTTCTTCCTGCCAGCCCCTTCCCACCCCAAAAGGTCAGCACCGCCTCTCAGACAGACAGACAGACGGACAGACGACTGGCCAACCATCCTTTCTCTGTCAGCGGACTTTCTGACTTAAACTAGCGCTACAGTAGAGGTCATAAACAGAAAAGCTTACAGAGGCAGGCAGGGAACAGCCATGGGGACGAGTGCAGAAGAAGGCTGTGTGCACACCTCATAAGAGTGGTGGGGACTATGACCAGCGCAGACAAGGGTCAGGGACTCAGAGCTGAGCTGGAGGGTTGCCGTGAGGCTCGGCTGCTTTGAGGCTGTGACCGTTTTCAGGAGAAACTACAAAATGGGGTTTTGTAAAGAATCTAGAATATGCTAGAAAGGAACATATGACACATGGAATCCTTCCATGTGAGAAGCACTGTATTTAGTGCTGTATATGTGTTCTCTTACTAAATCCTTAAAACTAACCTGCAGAGATTAAAAACTGAGGCTCAGAGAGGTTATCTGGTTTGCCCAAAGTCACACAGCTAGTAAGGGTCAAAGCAGGACTTTGGGCCTAAATGCTGCCTCTATCTTATTGCAATTTCTCTTTTCCATCTCCTGCTGGGCTACAAATTATATTAAGGTGGAAATGTGGGTCGTTTTACAACATGTTTGTACATGTTAGGTTTTATCACTTTTGGCATTTAGAAATAGTTATTTCTGGGGCACCTGGGTGGTTCAGTGGGTTAAGAGTCTACCTTTAGCTTAGGTCATGATCTCGGGGTCCTGGGATAGAGCCTCACGTCAGGCTCCCTGCTCAGCGGAGAGTCTGCTTCTCCCTCTCCCTCTGCCCCTCCCTCCTCTGCTCGTGCTCTGTCTCTCACACAGATAAATAAAATCTTAAAAAAAAACAAAAAAAACCCCCACAAGTTATTTCTTCAAAAGCTGCTGTAAGATTATGTCCAGGGATGGTTAAGAGTTGCCTTTATTGTTATTTTGCTTCTGAGACCGTTATACTTGTAGGGTTGTTCTAATGGCTAAGTTTGAGGGCTTGCCTTTGTCCTTATTTAAAATACAAGTACCTCTAAAAAAAAAAAAAAAAAAAAAGCTGTCAAAAGAAGGGCGCCTGGGTGGCTCAGTTGGTTAAGCAACTGCCTTTGGCTCAGGTCATGATCCTGGAGTCCCTGGATCGAGTCCTGCATCGGGCTCCCTGCTCGACAGGGAGTCTGCTTCTCCTTCTGACCCTCCTGACCCTCCCCCCTCTCATGCTCTCTCTCTCTCAGTCTCTCTCTCAAATAAATAAATAAAATCTTAAAAAAAAATAAAATAAAATAAAATACAAGTACCTCTGGGAGGTATTAGTTATTAGGCCTTATTAGTCATTCCTACAACAGTCTGAATGAGTTTATCAGCACCTTTTCAAACAGGAGCTATTCCATAGGGAACGAGACTCCTAAAATCTGGGTGCTGACAGACGGGATTTGATGAGATAAACCCAGAGTGGAGCCCCGGACAGTCTGTCAAGGTGGGTCCCTGGATAGCAGGGGCTGAGGGAAAAGGGAGTGAGAAGCAAGAGGTGCCAAAAAGGGAAGGGAGGTGCCTTCTCCACAGGCTGTGCAGAGGCCTCCCTACCACTAGGGGTCTCCCTTTGTGTCCCACCGCACACCTCTGCGTCTCACAGGAGAAATGTGGAGAAGTGGAGAGAAAAGGGGGAGGAAAGAAAGCAAGGCAGATGGAGCAGATAAGCAAAGGAGTATAAGGATTGGGAAATCTCTTCGGAGGAAGGAAACCAAGGAGAGAGATCTGGAGGCTAAAAAGAGGGTCCACAGATCCAGTGCTGGTATTACCCATGCGCTCTGGAAATGAAAAGGCTTAAAAGAAGGCCACATATACCCTTTTTGAGAGGAAAACCTCCTTTTGGTTTGCCAGTGGGGAGTTAGAGGGGTGGGTGGTTAGTGCTGCCTGGGAGAGAGGGGCACGGAGGAGGCCAGACCATCCCGGCCCCTGCCCCCTTCTCCCCTCCCCCTTTCCCCACCCTCCTTCCCCTTCCCCCCTGCATCCTGCTTTCCACTTGGACTGGGAAGCCTTTGGGACAGATTTACGTTACCTCATCCTCCAGTTCTTTGGGTTTGGGTGGGACTTGAGGTTTCTGAAGAGAAGTCAGGGTCGGCAGAGTGGAGGTCAGCCTGGCTTTTGCTTTTGCCGAAGGCCAGTCGGGCTTACTAGGAAGTGTCTTGCTGAAGGGCGGAGACTGCCTCTGGCTTGACCGATTGTCTTGAAAGGAACAACAAAGTGTAAGATGAAAGGGGCTCTGGATCATTCCCTGAACCGAAGTATCACAAATGATTAATCCGGGCATTCCTTAAAAGTGTAAAATGACATTTGGGCAAAAAATCAACTGCCCATTGACTTACATTATAAAAACCAAAAGAATGTCATCAAAAACATCCTCCCAGGGGAGTGATGGAGATCCAGGGACTCTGGAGAGCAAGGCAGATGGAGCAGATAAGCAAAGGAGTATAAGGATAGGGGAATCAGCCCAGCGCTCTGCCAAACAGAGTGGATGGATGCCCTTGGCAGCAGAGAGGCCTAAAAGGGGTGTCCTCCTCGAAGGTTCACTGCGCTATGAACACTTAAGGGCAGTGATTCTCAATCCTGCTTTCACATAAGAACCCCCCCACGGGGAACTTTTTTTAAACTAAAAAAAAATTTTTTTTTTAAGATTTTATTTATTTATTTGACAGAGAGTGAGAGAGGGAACACAAGCAGGGGGAGTGGGAGAGGGAGAAGCAGGCTTCCCACTGAGCAGGGAGCCCGATGCGGGGCTCGATCCCAGGACCCTGGGATCATGACCTGAGCCGAAGGCAGACGCTTAACCAACTGAGCCACCCAGGCGCCCCAACACATTCCTCATTTTTAAAGTGAGGATCATAAGATCCACCTTAAAAGGGTTTTGTAGGGCTTAGGAAGAAAACAGTGGGAGCAGTGTGTCTGGAAGAGTGGATGCCTAATAAACAGGACTAATATACGGACATGACATGGTGCAGGGGCTAGACAACAGGGAGTCTGCACAGTGGAATCTGAGCACGGATTCAGACTGACACATTGTAGGAAAATCTTAGCATAGGAGTAACCTGGCGTGTCCCATCCTGGGAACAGCCCAGGGGCTCACACTGGCTTGTGCCCCCCCCCCCCACCCCGGGGACCCTTAGCTTCTTGCCACTGCCCCCGCCCCCCGCCACGCCCCCACCTGCTCTCCCCCTGGTGCTGGCTCCTGCCTTGTTGAAGGTGTGTGGTTCACTTCATGCTGGAGGCCTCCTCAGAAGCCTCCTTCTGGGTGGTGGAGTTGTGCTCAGGCTCTAGGGCATCTGCTTTGCTGTGCCGATAACTCTGTTAGGATTTCTAGTTTTATTTGCAGCTCTTGGAGTTTACTGGGATTTCTTAATGTAAGACCGAAGCCCATCAGAAGTAGCAAAACACAGAAGACAGGCTTTGAAGAGCATGGCCTTGAATGAGCTGCTACACCACCCTGAATGGTAGTTTCCTAACCTATAAAATGGGCCCACTGCAGCCTCTTCCTTCTCAGGGCTGTGATGCTTGAACAAGGTCACAAATCTGGTGGGCGGTGTGCGAAGCGGAGCGGTGAAGAGCATGGGCTTTGAGGGCTGAGAAGCGCAGCATGCATCCTAGCCCTGCCACTTACAAGAGCTGGGCCCTGTTAGTTCACTCCTCTGAACCTCACTTTCTTCCTTTGTAAAGTGAGGATGAATATCTCTTCCATAAGCTTCTTTTTTTTTTTTTAAAGGTTTTATTTATTTTTTGACAGAGAGAGACACAGCGAGAGAGGGAACACAAGCAGGAGGAGTGGGAGAGGGAGAAGCAGGCTCCCCATGGAGCAGGGAGCCCAGTGCGGGGCTCGATCCCGGGACCCTGGGATCATGACCTGAGCCGAAGGCAGACGCTTAACGACTGAGCCACCCAGGCGCCCCTCTTCCATAAGATTCTTGAGAGGGTGAAGTAGGCCACGACTGAAAAGCACTACACTGTTAACTATAAAAACTCTGGCAGTACATCTGTCTTGCTTGCTGCTGAATGCTCAGGGCTCAGCATAGCTCTGGCACACAGTAGGTGCCCAGTAGGTTAATTGTGGCACGAAGCAAGGGGCTATGCCCGGCGCCCTGTGAGGAGGCAGTTAATGGCAATGACAATGGACAGGGAGCCTTTTACACGTAGGGACACTGCACAAATGTTAGCATCACGTGATCATCACCAACACGCTCCCCCCGCCCCACCTCTGCTGAACTTAGTCACCTGGAACACAGGCTTCTTTTCGGGAGACACTAAAAACCACATCGGGCCTGGAGGCTACATCTGAGCTGTGCCCATTTAACCTACAGCTAACTCCAGACTTAGAGCAGACTAAGACTCCTCACCCTCACCCTCACCAACACAGTCCCCAACAAGGGGTAACCCACGGGCTCCCCAGCTGAAAATCCACAGTCTAGACTCAGAGTGTGACCTGCCTGCGAGGGGGTGGGCATGAAGGAGGGAGGGGCGTTAGCAGATACTGGGATGCTTGAAGATCATCCTTGTTCTGTACAGACATCTCAAGAGAAATTCCAGAGCCTTGTGTGCAGGAAGACCAAAAAGAAGCGGGGACTGACCTCGGCGTTGATTTCTCATGGGACTGTCTGGAGTTGGGGTGGGGTAGGGGTGGGAGCAGCCATCAGGGTTTGCTCCTTTTATCTTTTACCTCTTTTCAGCATTGGCAATTTAGGGAGAGTACCTTTCCCCCTCGAACGGGCAAGTTGTCCATTTGGGGCCCTGTGGTTTCTGAGTGACCAGATGACCCATGTGGAGGTGGTGGGAGTGGGAGGTGCCCATCATCCTGCCAGCCCAGCTTGCCCGCCTTCCCCTACCTGGCAGGCTGAGCACCCAGGGCCTGAGGGGAGGGCTGCCTCACCTATATACTCGCCCCTGGCGAAGGGCAGGGCTGGGTGAACTGTTCTTGTCTCCTGCTCGGCAGGCGGCGGCTCGTAACTGTCGTCGCCAGTCTCCTCGGCAGGTAGCACGTACATCTCTGAGTCCGAGTGTTCGTCTGGGTGTTCGTAGTCGCTGTCCTGCAAGTGCAGACCCCAGGCTCAGTGCCCCAACTGGGCTCAGTCATCAGAACAGCTCGGGCTTTAGGAGGCGAGAGCTGCTCCCCCCGCGTAGGCACCAGAGAGCGAGGCTTGGAAGGGGTGGCTAAGCAAGGTTGAGCGGCCATGAGAGGCAAAGCTGGGGTTGAGGCCAGGCCTTTCTGCCTCCAGAATTTATCACCTGAACCACTATCCTGGGGGAGCATGTGGGCCATTTAACAGGAAGGGTGGCTGAAACTCTGCGTGTCTGCAAAGAAGAGCAGTCGGAGATAAAAATACATTTTTTTTAGAAGGCAGAAAAAAGACCCAATACAATAGAATAACCAATAGGTGTCATTTATCATGGATGCTGAGGGTTGAGGGAAAAGATTAATAAGGAGAGGGTAAGGGGATGCACAGAATATAAATTTTATTTAAGTCTCTATTGAAATTATCGAATACTGAATATTCAATGTATATTGCAAAGACATTGGCACAGTAACAGTTCAAAGGGATGTAAACAAAGTCTCCTTCCCGGGGGGCACCATTCCTAGCTTCTCATGCATTTTGTTCAGAGATCACTTAGCTATCCTCCACACGTACATATATTCATGCGCAGGAAATATTTGATCCAGCACTTAAGAGGTCCTCTGCCCACACTGCCTGACACACTGCGTGATCCATACAGGACTTGCCAATGAACGCCCGGTGCACCTGCCTTTCGGCCGGCCTCCTTCCCCTGCAGTCCTGCCCCGCGGCAGGTGTGGTGCAGCGCGAGCCCAGGGTTGGCTTCGCTGCTGTCTCCTCGGGGCCCATAGCAGGGCCAGCACAGGACGGGAGTGCTGTGTGTTTGCAGTGAATGATGCGGGAGGGAGTGAGGGCTGCTCCCTTGCTCAGTCTGTGGGGGATGAGGGAGAGGGGAGGAGTGGGGTGAATAGCAGGAGACGGACAGAGAAAGGCAGCTGAAAAGAGAGCTTTCCCGGGGTGGCGGAGGAGCCCTGGGAGAGAAGAGAAGGAGGTCCTTGTCCTTGTCTTAAACCCGAAGCGTCAGGAAGGGACAGGGAGGGGCGAGGTGAGAAAAGCCTTGTAGGGGGATTTCCCCATACCCCGATTTCGATAACAGCAGATAGGGAGGCTCAGCAATCCTTCCTGACTGTGAATGCAGGATTCAGCTGAATAGAATAATGGCAATGATAATTATTATCACAACTGACATTTCTATGCACTTGCCTCCCTCATGTGTCCCGTACCACAATGCTATGAGAGTTTTTTTAAGCCCTCAGAGAAACTGAGGCACGAGGAGTTGAGTAATTCGAGTCTGTGATCTGTGTTCTGGAGAAGCCAGAGCTGTTCTCAAACAGCTGGCCTGGGAGGTGGGGTGGGAGCCAAAGAGCAGCCGGGGGCGAGAGCGGGCTTGGCAAGGCTCCTCCTGCCCAGCCTGAGGCTGTTGGGACTCTCCTCATCCTGGCCAAGGAGAGGACGTGATCCCTGTTGTTGGGCATCCCAGGGAGACATCAGTGACCTTTAATAACCATCTGGAAAGTGAAAGAAGCCATAGGCACGCAGACACACGTGCCCGGGCGGGAGCAGGCCTGGGGCTTCCTAGACCTGATCACCCGGAGGCTGGGAGCAGTGCGCATCCTGGGGAGGACACGGGGGTCCTCACAGCCCCTTGGGCAGAGCAGCCTGACTGAGAGGACCAGGCCGGCCGAGGAGGCAGAGAAGGTAGAGGAAGAGCGACTCCCCGTCAACTGCTCTTGGCAGCCCGATGCTGACACTGGGCTGCCTACCGGACTGTAACCCCCATGAGGCCCGGGCTGAGACAGTGTGCCCAGGCCCCGGCCTGGAATGAATGAATGAGCTGAGCTGCTGCCCTGAGCTCTGAAGGGACTGAAGAGGAGGAAAGGGGTGCTCAGAAGTGCTGAGCTACCCCTTCATTTGGAAGATCTTTTCTGTGGGAGGTGTACTACGAGCCCCTCCTATTTCCAGCATAGTGAAATGATTGAATGCCTTTTAATTAGGAAGGAGTCTATTCAAACTTCTGAAGGAACAGTTTAAAAAAAACCTCCCCTCGGGGCGCCTGGGTGGCTCAGTCGGTTAAGCGTCTGCCTTCAGCTCAGGTCATGATCCCAGGGTCCTGGGATCGAGCCCCGCATCAGGCTCCCTGCTCCACGGGAAGCTTGCTTCTCCCTCTCCCACTATCCCTGCTTGTGTTCCCTCTCTCGCTGTCTCTCTGTCAAATAAATAAATAAAATCTTAAAAAAAAAAACAAAAAAACCTCCCCTCAAATTATTCTATATTCTGGCAAACAAAATTCTTTCATTCATTCATTTAATCCTTGAGCAAGCGCAGTACGTTGGACAGTGGGATGGAAACTTTGAAGAAGGGAATGTGTGATCAGGCAAAAAACCTTCTCAAATTGTCCATTCATTCATTCAGTTAATATTTATTGAGCACCTACTGTATGCCGGCCATCGTGCTTGACTCTGAGCATAGTCCCTGCCCTCATAGAACTTACATTTTAGCAGGGGAAACCAACAGTAACCAAATAGTAAATAACAGATAATAAGTAGATAATCAGCCATAAAATAGTTATCACTCATGATAGGTGCACTTGAGGAAATGTTCAGGGTCCTGAGACAGAGAGCAATGGGAGGAGGGATTCTACCTCGGGTGCAAAAAAGGCTTTCCTGAGAAGTAGACAGTGAAGCCAAAGCCTGAAGGACAAGAAGGAGCAGAGCAAGTGAAGAAGGATGGGGACGCTCTTTGGTTTCTCCTCTCTTCCCTTCTTCCTTCTCCTGCCTAAGGTCTGTGAGTCTGAAATCACTGAGCAGGCATGATATTGACCTGTTGTTGTAGGACCGAGGGCAGACCTGCGCACCTGGGCCGTGGTAGACAAGGCCCTGGCAAGGGGTTGCAAGGAAGGCTGTACAGGTGCACAGGGGCCGGATCTCATCTGGCCTGAAGATTTCCTTCTGTGTACAATGGGAATCCAAGAAGGTCAAAATAATTGTGAATGAAGGTTTACTCAATCCTTATTACAGCTGGGACCTTAACTTTGGTTGTTTGGCTTTGGGACACAAATCATCCCCTCCTCTCCAGGCTGATTTTATTTGTGTTTTCTAAGTCCCCACCATGTGCTCTTTTTATTCAGCCAGCGAGCTCAATTTTCGTGGCCTCCCTGTGGATGCGGACCAGCTCTCAACTTTGTTTGAGCTGTGCCTGATCGTGGGCAGCCAGCAGGGGGCGCCGCTGCAGTGCTTCTGAGGGATCTGCCGCTGCCAGGCCCTGGGAGGAACTCCACACCCAAGTGACCTGCACAGGGGCCTTCTCATCCCCTCTTTCTACAAATCTTTTCTCTGCAGTTGAGAAGGGAGGTACTCCTGGCTCATAATACTCTGAATAAACCCCAGGTGGTATACCCAGTGTGGAGCTGGGCTCCGGCTCAGGGGATGGGAGTCCTGGGCTCTTGTTCCACTGGGCCACTGAGTAACTGAGTGGCCATGGATGGGCAAGTCCTTTTCATTCTCTTAGCCTTGGTTTCCTTATCTGTAAAATGGCCTTCTTGGATCCTGTCCAGATAAAACACACACAGAACGGAGCAGGCTAACATTCTGGATGAATTTGATATAAATGAGGAAAAATTGTTGTGTATAAAGTTTTTAGGATGTCTTGTCCCTACAAGACTTCACCCAAGAGAGAAGTGTCCACGGGGCCCTGTGGGCTGCAGAGCCACCTTCAAGCGGGTGATGGTTGACTCTGACACATCACCCTCCACGTCCTCATGGCCGGGTCCCTCGCTCACTCTGTGGTCCCCAGCATCTGCTATGGTCCTCTTGGTCACAGCAAGCACCGTGGAGTTTAAAAGCCTGGTTTTGAGATCTGAGGGCCTGGGTTTGAATTTTGAAACTGCAAGTCACTTAAACTCTCCATGCCTTGGTTTCTTTACCAGTAAAATGAGCAGGGCTGATACTCAAATTGTTTGACAACTAGCATGGCTCAGGTGCTGACCTAAGAGTGGCCCAGAGGCCCCCTGATGTGCCAGGCATTCACTCTTTGGGGTCGGTTTGTTTAGGGCTCCTAGATAAGGCCCAGGCAGTGATGGGGCGCTGGGGAATTCAGGGCAGAGGCCTTTGTCAACTGATACAGAAATATTTAAAAACATTTCACATTTGTTTTGGCTGTGCTGGTGAGTATTCCGAACAACAGCACTGAAGATGGGGCTAGGAATGCCTACACAGAGGCGCTGTGGGGTGATGTGGATGAAGCACTTAGCCTGGTACACACTGGTGCCAGGTCAAGTCAGCCACTGTGGGGTTCTTGCTGCATTGTCTGTCTGTAGGGGCCCCCTCCAGCCCAGCCATCTCCCCGCTGTGATGTGCAGCTGACCAGCAGCACGTCCTTCAGAAACAAGCCCTTGCAAAGGCCTCCCATGGACCCTGGTGGAAACAACACCCTGCTGGTCCCAGGAGCAAATACTTACGAAGTCATCGGACCACTGCTCCTCTTCGTCAGCAGGGTTCTCTGCAACGGCAAGTGGGAAGCAGAAGGCATGAGCTTAAATCTCAGCCGGCCAGCCCCACCCTGTCCACCACTATCCCGCGCCTGCCTTCCTTGCCCTTGGGCTCCCCGGTCCTGTTTACTTGGCCTTGAACAGTTATTACACTTATCTCATGTCCATCCACTTACAACTCCTCTTTTTTTTAAAAAAATCCATTCTCAAAGCATAAAGGGAAGTCCCACTGAGGCAGAGCCATGGTACATCTGAACCATGTCTGTCTTTGGTAAGGAGCATTTGTAGGACTTAAGAATAACCCAGGAGGCACCTGCAATCCATACCATGTTGCTTCTCAGGATTTCTATGAATCAATATGTGGATGGTGTAGTAGGAAGAGCACTGGACTAGGAGTCACATAGACCAAAATTCCCATGCAGGCTCTGCTCCTAACAAGTCGGAGAGTGGGCAAGACAGCTAACATCTCTGGGCCTCAGTCTCAAGATCTGTAAGATAACAGATCACTTCTGGGATTTTCTGTGGCTCTAACTTTGTCTCTCTTATTGAAAAGCATTTACCTGGTACTTTACTACATGCCAGGCAAGATTTTCAGAGTTTTGCCCTCATATAGCTCTCTCAAAAACCTTATGAGGAAGCTGAGGCCTAGTGAACATAAGTCATTTGCCCAACGTCAGATAGCAAATAATAGAGCCAGGAGTTGAACCCTGCAGGCTGACTTCCAAGGGTATGCTCTGGACTCCAAGGCCATGCTACCTCACTGCCTTTGAATGCCAGCGTGTAGGCACTGTTCTTGGCTCCGCAGGCAGGATAAAAGTGGATATAACAGGTCTCAAGGAGCTTAGGATCTTGAAGAATAAAATAGATCTGAATTATGGACAGCCAAGGGGAATATCTGACCCTCTTTTCTCCAAAACACATTTAGAGTATGAGAAGCTTAGCATCCATCACATAAACTGACATTAGATGTTAAATGCAATTCGCTCAGCTAGGTAGGAGATCAACCAGGCACAGGTTCACATGGCAGAGTGGTTCCAGCGACTGTATCAGGGAGGCTCCCAGCTCTTCTCGCATCCCACTGAGCAGCCAGGGTAAGGAGGCCCAGTGGATGGTCCCCGAATCCTCCAGAGCCTCAGCAGAACCTTTTCTTGCCGTTTCTGGCCCTTGCCATGGCAGACCACTGACTCCAGCTCTAGGAGGACCCCAACGAGGCACAGGGAAAGGAATTACAGAGAAAAAAATGGGGGCCTGAAGGAGGGAAACGTTTAGATCAGAGTGGCCAGATTTTAAGCTAGAGCAGCAACAGCGCCCTCTCTTGGGAAAAACATGATAGGCACTAAGAAGGAGCTTTATTTTATGAGCCAAATAATGGGCCTAACTTTGACATTCACAGAAGATAATTCTTATTAAGTTATGATTTGGGCTCATTTATACCGCGTTCTAGTGTACTGTAGTCACTGGGGTTTTGCAAGAAACTCGAGAAGACTAGGTGAATAAGTCCCCTTCTCAATATACCAATACCTGGCACTGAGGGGGATACGTTTCTAATACCTTAAGTTTGGGGATAATTGAAGATCAGCACTTAAGGTGGCAAGATGTTTTTGTTTCAACCTTTAAAATAGAAACCTTTATAAAATGCCTTTATAAAACACACTTCCCTGCCTTGCTGAGCTGTATTTGCTGAGCCTTTCCTCAGGGGGCCGGGTCAGTCTGGTCAGTCACTGCTGAAAGTACTTGCAGAAGCTCTCTAACTACTTTTCCCGTCCCCATTATCTTTCCTCTCCAACACATACTGTGGACTGTTTCTAGTGATTTTCTTAGAATAAAGTTTGGAGCATGGTGCTCCTTTCCTCAAGAATCATCAGTGGCTCCCTATGGAGTAAAGCCGAGGCTCTGTGTCCACACCTTCGGATGCCTGCCCCTCCTGTCCCTCCCTGGACCTCTCTTGCCGTCGTCCATGTTCGCTCAGTGATACTGGGCATCGCGTTCCTCCCAGCCTGCACTTTTGATCATTCTCTGCTCTGCCCGGGCTACTCCCCAGCCCATCTTCCTTTTTTGCGTGGAAGTCCCTGTTACAGCTCTGCCATTCGGTCTTGCCCAGTGCCTCGGGTTCTGACCCACGACTCCTTCCTCTGGGCCCTCGCAGGTGCTGCTGGCACCTTGATGACACGTGTGGTCCATTCTGCCCTGTGCTATGATCATTTGTTTGTGCCTCTCGGTACTGAAAACCAAGGCCTATTTAATTTATCTTTGTATCTGGATGACATTTGGCATTTGTAATCTGTGCAGTAATAAAAGTATGAACCAATAAATGAGTTGAAGGAACGAAAATTAGGATACTAATAATAGATTCCATTTATTAAACACTTCCTGTGTGCCCTGGGCTGGGATAAGTATATTTTCTCAATTTTCCTCAAAATGGTGCTTTCTGGTATGCCCTTATGGTCTCAATTTTATAGTCGAGGTGCCGTTATGATCTCAATTTTATAGTCGAGGAAACCAGTGCTAAGAGACGTTTCAAAACCTGTGTGAGGCCACATGGCTGGTGAGTATGGGGGTGGGTCGGAGGCCAGGCTCCCTGTCTTGGCCCCTGTAGCTGAAATCTCATGTAAACTGCCTGGCCCTCTACTGAGCCTTCGGATAAAACCTAGAAGAAACAAGAATGGCCCAATTCAGGCGTCATAGAGCGCCGAGGCAGAAAAGAGAGAAAAGCATCACCGTTTGGGAGAAGTTGCCTGATGGCACCCTTCCCTCCCCCAGCTACACGCATCTGCTGGTCCAGCAAGCAACTCACAACATCCTGCTCTTAAAGTCACAGCCTGCAGGCCATTTCCCAAACTAAAAAGCAGGACGGCCCAAAGTACTAGATCCACACTACTGGTTGTCCAGCATCTCAGGGAGCTTCCTAAAGTGGGTGGGTTGTGATTTTAGAATCAGGCTCCCTGGGTTCAAATCCTGGCTCTGCTCTTTAGTACCTGCTTGGCAGTGGACCAGGACTTTAATTGTTTAAAGCTCACTTTCTCACCAGTGAAACAAGGGTAAGAATAGTGCCCGCCTCATGTGTTTATGAGAATCAAGTAATACAATACATGTGAAGTGCTTCCCAAAGCCCGGCACACAGTAAATGCTGCATTAATGCTACTTATTGTTGCCTTGGGTATTGCCAATGTCTTAATAAACCCTCAAAACAATACCAATTCTATTTCACTCCAATGGCAACCGCTCAATATGGCTACCGTAGAGAAATGGACCCAAGAGAGCCTCTAGTGTAGAGGGTGATGCTTTCAGGAGGGTAAGTTCAAGTTTAATATGGGCCAGGTGGTTTCACTAGGGATGTCAGTTTGCACGCCCCTGGCAGGAAGCTGAGATGAGGGTTGGGCCTCCTTACTAGGGAGAGCCTTTCCAATTGGGTCGTGTGCCTGGCTTGGGGCTTATGTTCCATTTACGGTGTCACAGTCGCATGCCGCAGAATAGAGGAGCTCCTCCCCTTGCCTGGCCCAGGCTCTGTGATTCACATGGCTCCCCAAGCCTGGGAGCACAGCAGCTGAGCTGTGAGGCCCATGCCAATGCCATGACGGCCCCGCCTGCACGTCCGCTCCGGGGTTTGGAGCTTGGGCTCTGGGGTCAGGCTGCCTTGGTCAAAATCCTGATTCTGCCACTAGCTCGCAGCATGGACAGGCAAATTGCTTAACCTCTGGGCACCCGTTTTCTCACCACTGAAGTGGATCCGATAAGTAGAGCCCGTGTCATGGGTTTTGCGAGAATGAAATGAAATAGCCAAGGGAAAGGGAGTAGAAGGGCACCTGACACCCATCTATTGAGTAAGAGCGCAGTGGACACGGCTGGTTACTATTAATCTACTTTCATAACGACCCGAAGGATAGATCAGCACTCTCATCTCCAAGCAGGAAGCTGAGGCTCAGGGACGTTATAACCTTTTCTAGGTTTACAGTGTTTAGGGGTCAAAGCCGGGATTCTAACCCAGGCTAGAGGACCCCAAAGTCCAAGATCTTATCACCCAGCCATGGAGGTAATAGACCTAGAGTCTAGAAGAACAGCCACGTATCACACGGAGGACAGTCCAGGGCGGTGTAGGCTTTCCTGACAAATGTCTCAATGCCTGGAATCATGGCCAGGTGCTGGGAAAGTTCTGCGAAGGGTACGCTCAGCAAGGGCTGAAGGGTTACATGAGGCTGTGTGGTGAAGGTGGGACTGAACGGGGCCTTGAAGGATGGCAGGACCCGAGTGAGAGAACGAAGATGAAGGAGGGCACCCTCCTTCCACCCCCTAAGGCTGGGACCTGTGTGTCAGCCCCAGAAGCAGGGCCTGGCTGATGGCTGGAAGGGGCATCCATAAGGCTCCTTAGATGTGCCTGGAATGAACAAGCTGTTCCGGAGAGTCAGGGGAGAAAACAAAGCCAGACTTGTTGCCAGCCAAGGGGGTGATCCAGCCACAGAGACCACTGTAGGTCCCAGTGACAAACTTGAGGCAGGGAGGCTGATGAGGATGGTGTTTGAGAGGTTCAGGCATGAAATGACAAAGGCCGAACCAGACCAGGGGGCTTGGGAATGGGACGGGATGGCTGGAAAGACAGTAAGAGATTCTGTGGCGAGAGCTTGAGTGAAGCGGTGAAGGGAAGGGTGTGAATGGAGCATCCCTGTTCTGGGTCACGAGCAGCACCAGAGACCCTGGGCGTTGCGGGGTGCCCTCCATGCTGCGTGTCTGACGCACGCTCAGTTGTGGCCCTGATTCAGCTCTGGAGGCCCTGCTCTGGGCCACTGGGCCTGCCAGTTTCTCCTCTTACAGAGGTGGAGGTGGGATGTGGGGAAGCAGTGGGACGGCCACAGTGGGATGCAGGAAGGAAAGAAGGCAGGAGGTTCAGTTAGATGTGGTGGCGGAGGCAGATGCAGGGAGGGAATAGAAAGAAGAACTACAGAGGCTGCGGGGGAGGCAGCCCGTGGACGGTCCCCCTGGGTCTGTCCCAAGAAGAGAAAGGGATGTGACAGTGTGGGGAGCAGTTCTGAGCCAGCTAGGAGAGGTGATTTGCATCTAAATACTTCACATCTTAAAAAGTCCCTTAGCCTGTCCCTTCCTCCTTTCTCAGAGCCCTATTAATGGGGGGTGGGAGGACTGAGTCCTGACTTGGCCATTGCCTGGCTGTATGACCTTGGGCAGCCTCGGGGCCTGTATGGTCTCCAGCTAGCCCTAACATGAGAAGCTAGGGGTGAGTGGTCTTTCAGGACTTTCCAGGCTTTCAAATACCTTCGAGTCCAAGTTTCATTCCTCTATCCTTAGTTCCATGAGGCGGGGCTGATGGTGAATCCAGCTCTCCCCGAGTCAGCCTTGCTGGTTACCACCAGTCAGAGTGGAGACAGGGAGACAAAAAATCAAGTGAATACTGGCTTCAGTAAGGACACCAGGGCAAGGGCGAAGCAGGGTTACAGTTCACTTCTCTAGTGGATGGAGGGTTGCTATGCATTCCCTGTGCTTCTTACAATAGCCCCTGGGTATTAGGGCCCAAGGGTCCAAGGAGAGAGGCCCCGTCCAGTTCTGACCACTCAGGGGTGTGTGGAGCGGCCAGGGGAGTTTCTCTCCACAACAGTGTGACCTTAGGCAAATATTGATCTGTTTGCCTTCTCATTTATTATTAGACACCCCACTAGTCATGAAGCACCTGAAGGTCAGGGCTATCTTTTCTTCCCCACTCCCTATTTAGTAGATTCAGTGTCACACAAGATATACTGTGTCATATTTGTCAAATGAGTCAAAGAACATGTGAAACAGCAGAAGCACGTGGAGATATTGATTCCAGAGAAGAAACTATTCCAATGACCTAATTTCTTAATTTTATCCTTGAAGTTGCACAGAACACCTCTATCTCTGTTTTCTTGAATGTTTAAAGACTTGTGCTGTGTGGCCATGAGGACAGACTTAGGAAGCCATCAGGAAATGGACTGACTGCATCTCTGTCCTGCCAGGGCTGTCGGTCCTTGACAGGACCAGAGAGGCTTGGGAAGTCATCACAGGAAATGTCCAAACAGAAAGTGGGCCTCATTTGTGGTGCATGGTGGTGGTGGGGGCGGGGGGTTAAGCACTGGGTTGGATGTTAGGCTGTCGGATCTTTGGGGCTCCTTGTAGACCTGGGACTCTATGATTCCATAATTTTCCATCAAAACTCGGGGTACTTAGTAGATGTCATTTGCTTTGTTTTCTTTTCTTTTTTAGAACTTGGGAGAGAAGGATGAATTTGTTCTCATTTGTTAACTAAGCAGCTTGCTTGAGTTTTGGTTTTTTTTTTCCCCCTTGGCTTTTGATCAGATAGATTTTAAAGGTCAGGACAGAGTCTTTATTTATTTATTTATTTATTTATTTTTATCTTTTCACTGCAAAGGAATCTCCTGGTCAACTGTTGAGACTTGCTGACTGATTGGCAAAGTGAAGTTAATAAGTACTCTGTAACCTAGGGAGTTCTGGAAAGTGGTCCAACAGGTCAGTCACCAGACTTGATATGTTGGTCAGCATTTCTTAGTGTGATAAGATTTAATTAGTGCCTAAGAGGAACTCAACTGTCTGATTTATTGCAATCTTGATCAGTGACAGAAAAAAAATAGTAAGCATCCGTGAAGGTTGTGATCTGGTTTTGGTTGTTGCGCTGTAGAGGAAGATACGTCATTGATGTCTGTCGCCCTGCGGTTTTCATTAAGGGCTATATAGGTCTGTCCATGTCCAGGAAATCATTATATTTAGGCCAGTAGAAAGAGATTTTAGACTTATCTTCCCAAGGCATTTCTTCTAGAAAAGGGAAGTATGTTGGATAATTTATTTTGCTCACCACTGCCATAAACAATACCAATCTCAAGATTACCCTCCGCTGACAAAATTGATCCTAGTTGGAATGGGTAGCAGGGCTAAAGTCAGAGAGGAATGAGTAACCATGCACCATCAATAATTTATCTTCCCCTCTTCCCCACCCCCACTGACCCTCAAGTATCCATTTTAACAATTCTCTCTCCAGGAAGCCTTCCCTTCCCCGATTCCTCCACACCCTCCACCTCAGATTAGATTAGACATTGCTGTATGGACTTTCATAGATGGTTGTGCTTCCCCATCACCCTGAACTCTAATTGCTTTTATATCATTGTATCTTCTTTTCGTCACTATAAATACTGTGAGTATGGAGACTATATCTGTCTTGTTTAGCTCTGTATCTCTACCTAAAACCGTGTTTGTGCCTGGCACATGGAAGATACTTAATAAATGTCTGACAAATAGATGAGTGGATGGATGGATGGATGGATGGAATATCACATCTCCACTGTAGTCAAATGCCTAATGGATTTGGGCATTCTTAAAATTAGGATGGGCACTCTTATTTTCAAATGAGTAGAACATCGTTCCCTTTTCAAGAAGTAAACATGAACATGAAATTAGTCAAGAGTCCAAGTATTTTAGAAATACTCTTACCTGAGGCATAATCCCTTTGAGGAACACTCGGAGGTGCTTTGACTTTCAGCCTATAGAGAACAACCATTAGACAAATGGTCAGTGAGTAGGACAACTGTTGTCAAGGCCCATAACAGAAGCAGAGATAGAGATAACAAGACAGATAACTGATAGAATAATGGCTTCTTTTGGACCCATCACATTGAAAGCCTAAATGTATTGTAAATGGAGTGAAGCCATTAACCAGAGGTCTCCCACCTCCCTCACCTCCTCAGTGTGTGATGGGGCTGTCACTTGGCAAAGGTGAAGTTCAGTGGTGGAAGGGTTCTGAGAGGTCAGAATACTAGAAAGCACAGAGTTCAGAGGTTCAAGGAAGAGAAATGTTGATTGGTTGATAGGACGGTAAGAGAAGATGAACTCTATTTTAATAAATAATAAATGCTTTAAATATCAAGAAAAATTTTAGCTATAACAGAGCACTTGGTTGTAGGTTGGACTGAGATTATGTAGGCACTATTTAAGAAGTGCCAAATAAGTGAGCAGTGAGCATCTCCAAGTTGGGGATTGTGATACTTAGCTTATTTAGAAGTTGAACTGTTTCAAGCAATCTCAAAACTACTTTAGTATCTTTATGCATGTATAAAATGTTTGAATATTCACAATCCTTCCCCCTCACTAAAAGAAGAAAGTTAAAATTACGTTTTAAAAATGTTTCCCAATTTTTAGGCTTACTATAAGTTCTGATAACACCTCCCATTCTATTATTTGAAATGGGTAAGTTTTCTAGTAAATTATTATTCTTAACAATAGTTGCCCATTTTATTTATGAATGATTTGCTTAATGAAATTTACAGTATATATAAATAAAACCTACATCCAGTAGCCTTTATTTACTAAAACATCACATCCTTTTTTAGAAGCAGGGCATAGGTTAACCATTACATGCAAAACATATTTCTTGTGGGAAAAAAGCAGTACAGAAATTCATGTCTGATTACAAAAAAATTAGCCTGATAAACCAGAATTTTAATGTTGCAAAAATAACAATATTTATATTTGCATAGAAATTCTGCTTTTTGTTTCCCCAAAGGTTCTCAGATTGATTATTTCATTCAATTCTCATAGCAAGCCAGCATGGGCTGGGAAGATATTATCATTAGATTTCTGATGAGGTCCAGAGAGAAAGATTAGCCACGGTGTTATGGGGGGAAAAAGCACAAAAACAAACAA
This sequence comes from Mirounga angustirostris, assembly GCF_029215605.1. Classification (NCBI taxonomy): domain Eukaryota; kingdom Metazoa; phylum Chordata; class Mammalia; order Carnivora; family Phocidae; genus Mirounga; species Mirounga angustirostris. Next base: position 123,593,607 of record NW_026991714.1, read on the forward strand.
GGAACGGTGCCGGGTCTGTTCCTGGACCAGTACAATTTCGAGAAACACAAGCCAACCATTACCCGTTATTGCCATCATTTCATAAGAGAAAAGAAAGGGTATTTTAACACCCAAAATGTCTTAAGGTTATCATCTCGGGATAAAAGACAGACTCAGGAAGGGACTGGTGGTCACTGAACACTGACCAGGAATAAAAGCTGTGGTTTGGGCCTCACTCAGCAGCCAGCAGCTGCATGCCAACCCCCAACGCTTCAAGGTCCTTATTTTCTCATTTGGCCATGGACCAGTGACAACTCTGTCACGGTCTTGTGTTAAGAAACCAGTGTGTTCAACCGTGCTTCCTCCTTTCAAGGTAGCACCTGTTGCCTGGCAACGAGTAAGGGTAACAGCAGGTCACTCAGAAGTGAAGGGCCACTGACTTCACCCAGGGTAACGACTATGGCAGCCATATTTTCCAAGCTGAGAGGAAACATGGTTTGTCAAGTTTAAGTGTATTTTGGGAACAATAGGCATAATAAAATAGAAACTGTCTGAAAAACTTTGAGCTCCGTGGCTACTCTAAGTATGCCTGACCATGGAATAGAGAGACGTTTTACACAGAGGCTTCATATTATTGAGAAAACTGGTGTATTGTAAGACTAACAACTGTGGGATAATTAATCTAGAATTGCTAGCGATTAAAACAATGACTAGCAGGGTTATCTCATTTCAATGAGATTCTGCATGTGTCAGAAATACTAAGTGAGAATAATCACACAGCTCTCTCCACCACAGGACAGAACGTGAGGACAAATTCTCCTCCTCTAGGAGATGCCCCACAAGCAGAAGACCATTTTAACTATTTTATGATAATCACTTATACATATTGAGACTCATTTGCATTTTATAGTCTAAAAACACCATAAAATATGATTTCTTACTTTCAAGTTTAACAAAGACCAAAAAGAATGAAGACACTGTTCTGAAGGCATAGGGAAATGATTTGCTTTTTGATACTTAGCTTATTTAGAAGTTGAACTGTTTCAAGCAATCTCAAAACTACTTTAGTATCTTTATGTGTGTATAAAATGTTTGAATATTCACAATCCTTCCCCCTCACTAAAAGACAAAATGGTACAAAATTTTTGGAAAGCCATTTGATAATATCAATAAAAATTTCAATGGCATAAATTCTTCCATCTAGAAATTTCATTTTAGGAGTTTAGCTTTCTGGTATACTCAAAATATGTACAAATTATTTATTGAAATGTTATTTATGAGAGTTAAGCTGAAAGAAATGGCCACAAAATTTTTAGTGATCTTATCAAATTGTCCTCCAAGAATATGTCAGTTTAAATTCCCACATTTCTTTCCGATATCTGGTTAAATGAAGGATAATACATTTATAGCCGACTATTAATAAGCTGTTCAAAAAATATATATACCCTATTTTTACATACCATCAAAGACGTCCATGATATAGCATTAAGTAAAACCACTAAGCAAAGCAAGTTGGTAGAATGGTTTATGAAGTATGTCGCCATTCATGATGAAAATGTGTGTGTGTATAGGTATGTACTATATCACATACATACAGATATATATACCAGACTCACTCATGACAATGTCTATTTCCCTGGAGTTGGTTGAGGTGGGAACATGGAGAAGTGGGAGATTTTGACTTTATGTGATTCTGAACTCTTTGATTTTTTTTCCTGGTGAATCTCTACTTCTTTTACTTTCTGGATAAAAGAACGTAAACAAAAACTTAATGGAATACCATTTCCTCTTTCCTCTTAGATTTTGAGTGGCAAATACAGGTATGTACAATTTTTATCTTTTTTTAAAAAAAAAAAGCTTAAGAGTTTTTGATGTGCAGGAAGATTTGAAATTCTAGCTTTCCCTCTCCAAGTACCAGTTGAAAACACTATTTTAAGGCCATAATTGAAAAAGCAAAAATGGAAATATGGAAAACAGGTATGGCATCCTAAAGATGCTAAGACTGTGTTCTTCTAACTTCTCTTTTGGATTTCTCGAAGCGTGTCCTAGTGGACTTTAACTAAATAGTTATAGAAACTGATTATCCTGTTTCTATAAACGTCTTTGTTGACATTTGCTGGCACCTTGAGTGGTAGAGCTCACTTTTACTGCTGTGAGAGGAAAAAGCCAAGTGTCCTGAGTATCACCCCATTCATTTTCCATGTTTCCTGAATATGGATCTTACTACCATGGACTCTAGCCATGAGTAAGAAAGGGTTACATGCTAAAGAGGCTGCAACTCCTCACTTGGGTAACAGAGAACTTTGTTCTCTTCCACCTAGCACAGGCTAGAATAATGTGTTATTTATATAAACAAGTGCTTATATAGTGCTATGGAGTTTAACTTACTTTTTGATTTTGTTCATTATTCCACCTTCATTGTTCTTGATATCGTGGACCATCTTTTGAAGTTGCCTGCAAGAAACAAATTAAACATAAAATATTAATAACTAGGTTGATTTAAAAAAAAGTCTTCTGTCCTTCTTGAATACAAAAAGAAAAAAGACCTACAATAAACCCCTCAAACGGTGTGAATCATATTATATTTAATTAAGTTGACCATCTGCTACTTGAGTAAAGGGAAAGTGTGACTGATTCTGTAAGGAATGTGGTCATTGGGCCATGTCCCTGTCCCTGCCCATTGGATATCTGGGCCAGGGTCAGGCTCTGAAGACAAATTGTGGTTTCTAGATCTGTCCATTCTGAGGACACATGTGAGGCAAAAGCCCTCTGATAAACCTCACTATTCACCACTGATTGTCCTTAGAGCATTCACATTGCAAGATGGAGCTACCTTGAAGGACACATGAGCTGAAATCAGGTCCAAGATTTTTTTTTTTGGTGAACTTGACTAGGTAGAATCTGGAAAAACAGTCACCAAAAAGTTGTATATACACAGAAGCCATAAAGAAAATGATTAATGAATCTGGCTGCATACACATTTGGAAACTCTGTAGAACAAATAGTAATATGCACAAGATCAAAAGATAAATGATGTGCTGGAAGAAATATCTGTGACACAATAATAATAATGACTCCATGTTTTGATTGACAGAGAAATCTTATGACTCAGCAAAGTAATTATTAATAATTTAATAGGAAATGGGCAAAAGATGTGAACACATAGCAAGCAGAAAAGGACAAGTGGCCAACAGACTAATGAGAAGATATTTAACATTACTTATATTTAAAGAAATCTAAATCAAAGCAAAAATGAGACATGTTCTACTTATCAGATTGGCAGAACTTAACGTGATAATACCCTGGGTAGATGGGGGTACAAAAATACAGATATTCTTGGGAATGCACATTGTTACAATCAATACCTGTTAAATTTTAAAACCTGCATGCCTTTTGACCCAGAAATTCTACTGCTAGCAATTTACCATTATAAACATGGTCATAAAACCATACCATTATGTACATATAAGCCTTTTGCATAATAACCATAATCCTTCCTGCCTCCCCACTGAAAAAACTGGAAACAACCTAAATGCCCATCAATCATTAAAAGGGAACTAGTTACGTAGACTTTGATAAAGCCATACAATGGACTACCACAGAACTTTAAAAAAAAGAAAAAAAAGAAACACATACCCATATTGCTGACACATAAAAAAAATCCCCAACACATACTAAGTTAAACAAAACGGTGAAGGAGAAAAAAGCAAACAAGGAAGAAAAGAACGGAAGTTCAGAATAATGCGTATCACATATTTTTTTCTGTGGGATGCGAAAGGACACGTACATTCCTATGAGCCAGTACATGCATAGCTTTTTAGAAGGACATGCAAGCAGTTATTCAAAGATTGTTTTCCAAGGAATGGAGTGTCCTCATACAAATTAGAAAAAGGTACCCCTTTCTTCTGGGTGGGCACCTGCGTGGCGGCAGGGCACACAGCCTGGCAAACAGTCAAGGAAGGAATAGATTTCAGCCTCTACTTGTCCTCATAGCTGACCCTTGTATCGACTGTGGAGTGAAAGCTGGCAGCTCGAGGGGGGATGGGGGCCTCCGTTTTATAAAAAGGAGACTTCCTCTTTACAATGAAGATTTTTCTATATGATTTGAATGTTCATACCTTGTGCATATATCATTTCTATCATGTTTTATATGGATATATAAAGAAAAATGTGAACAGGTTCAGAGTACAGGGCCATGGTTTTCCTCTTCATAATAACTTTCTGACTTAAAAATATGTACTTATATTTATATATATTTACATGTAAATATATATTCATGTGTCATGTACGAAATATACATACTTAATTTTATATTGTATATAAAATGATGTATATAAATATATAAAATATATTTCTTATTTATATTTATATATGCCTAAATTATATATATAATAAATTATATATATATATATATATATATATATATATATATACACACAATTTCACACGGTTCTGTCCTCAAAGAGTAAGATAGTTGAATTCAGTTTTCAGGCAAGCCCTTCCTTTGTTCTGAGGAAACAATGTGCTTGGGTCCTATAGTTAACAAAATGTAAATCTCGTACACAGCCATTGTTCTCGGAGAAAATTGTGATTTCCCATAAACCTGATTGCAGATTTCTCTAACTCTGGGAGATAGGCCTTGCATTGGGTAATATGAACAGCGTTGCACAATTAAGTTTAGCAGAGGTCTATGAAACCCTGTTGACTAGGGGGAATCTGGAGGAACATTCCCTGGCTCTGCATGGATTTAGGATACGCGTGTTGCCAAGCTCTTCAGCGTGGATGGAGCAGTTAGAGCATGGGAGGCAGCTTGCTGGAGGAGTGCTGCCTGGCCTGCCTGTTGGCGTCTCTGCTGCTGAGTGTTAATTTAAGGCTAACTAACCCACCGAGGCTGATGTTCTGCTGTAGTTGTTGACTGAGAGCCATTGGGCACTGAGGGGTGGGGTGAGATTTACTGGGTAGGGATAGACCCTCCTCCCCTCAACTATTCTGGCAAAAGGAAGACTCTCAAATAAGGAATGGGAACTTGCACTGGGGATTTTAGGGAGCTCTCTCCCCTTCCAGGTCTAATGGACTGTTAGGAGCTAATCCTGAAGAGCATAGACCAACCTGAAGGATATTCATTGGTGGGCAGGTGGGGAGGGATACAAGAGTGGCTGGGTTCGGGCTCCATCTCTGAGAAGAGCCTTACCTGGCACCATCACTAGCCATTTGCAATGAGAGAATTCCTCCAATTGCCCCTGAATATTCAGTGGTATCCTGGCGGTTGTCGTACCCTGGCCTCAGCCGGGCTGTGGGGAAAGGTGTGTTCCATGGGCTTGGAGGAGCGAAGCGCAGAGGGAAGACAGGCTGGAGGGTGGAGTAGAAGGATAAGAGAAACTTCTTTCAGGACAACCTTAAGCTGCATCTTGGGAAATTGTCTACAAAACTGGGGGACCCACTGAGGGGCCCATGTTGGGATGTGGGGAGAGGTCAGTGCCAAGTGGTAATTTGTATAACAGAGGAAATGAGACCATATTTTATATCCCCAGTTAGGGAGGCTGCACTCACTAATTCCATTCCTATGAGAACTCAGCAAACCCCAGGTTCAGCAGCAGAGAAGAAAGAATGGATGAGGGAGAAGGGGGACCACCTGCCCATCTGAGACACACAGAGGGATCCTAGAGCTGGACCCTTGAGTTGCCTCAGAACGCCACAGGATTCTAGAATTTGTTCACATATATCCTGCACCAAACCCCTATCTCCTTTTCCTGCAGAACTCTAGGGAATCTCTGAGACAGAGGAATGAGGGAAAATGAAAGATAAGAGGTCTGGGCGTGGAGAGAAGGAGAGATTGAGAGAGAGAGAGAAGTTGGAATGGTTTGATTGGGAGGCAATTTAATAGTTTCCAGTGCAGAACAGAAGGCAACTCTGGCTGTAAGCTGACTGTAATCGAAAAAAACACCTTCAGGCTGAATTAATCCTTAACTAGGTTCAAGGACAAAAGGAGTCAGAATAAAGGATGTTCTCTGAAGTTTGTCAAGAATGGGACACAGAGTAAGGGGCTGATTTGTATAAGTAACTTTGCTGCAGGTGTAGATAAACAGATGTAAACTGTTGCAAGAGTTTGATGTGATTTTGTCATTTGCTCAACTTGGTATCTGATGCTTTTTGGCCCTTCCTAATTTCTTTTCATTATATATTATTAAAATAATTATAATTATAATTTGTAATTATGGCACATTATTGAATTGTTTCATAAACTATACATTTTGTGTGCAAATTTTTTCCCTCCCTCCTCCTCTCGTTCACACAAATCCTGATGCCCACAGACTGTCAGTTACAGCCACCAAACTTCTGTTACCTGGAAAAACACAGTGTCCCCCAAACCAAGATGTGATGATGCTCTCAGCTCATTTTATCGAAGAGTCTGTGTGATGCACATCAACTGTGTGATGCACACCTTTCCTCCTCTCTGGCATCCACTTTGGAGCATTTTTTTGCTCTACTACAACATAAAGCATATACAAAAGGAATATACAGGTGGACTGTTCCCAGATTTAAATACCAGCTGTCTCACTGTGATAAGTCATGGTTAGGTGAAAATAAGCATAAAACAGCTTCTCTTTGATTAGTCCTTTCAGAGATATCCTTCCATGGATGGCAGAGAATAATAGGATCACAATTTAATTTTTAAAATTGTGAAGACACAGCCATGTTCACGTAACAAAAATAAAATTAAGAACAAAACTTACCTGATATATGTTTTAAAAAGATGTTAATATGGTAATTCCTACCAAAATAACACCAGCATTTTTCACAGAGCTAGAACAAACAATTCTAAAATTTGTATGGAACCAGAAAAGACCCCGAATAGCCAAAGGAAAATTGAAAAAGAAAAGCAAAGCAGAAGGCATCACAATTTTGGACTTCAAGTTTGTATGACAAAGCTGTAATCATCAAGATAGTATGGTACCAGCACAAAATAGACACATAGATCGATGGAAGAGAACAGGGAACCTAGAAATGGACCCATAACTATATGGACAACTAATCTTCAATGAAACAGGAAAGAATATCTAATGGGAAAAAGACTGTGTCTTCAACAAATGGTGTTGGGAAAACTGGACAGCCACATGCAGAAGAATGAAACTGGACCATTTTCGTACACCATACACAAAAATAAAGTAAAAATGGATGAAAGACCTAAATGTGAGACAGGAATCCATCAAAATCCTAGAGGAGAACACAGGCAGCAACCTCTTTGACCTCGGCTGCAACAGCTTCTTACTAGACACGTCTCCAAAGGCAAGAGAAACAAAAGCAAAAATGAACTATTGGGACTTCATCAAGATAAAAAGTTTCTGCACAGCAAAGGAAACAATCAACAAAACTAAAAGGCAACCCACGGAATGGAAGAAGATATTTGCAAATGATATATCACATAAAGGGCTAGTATCCAAAATCTATAAAAAATTTATCAAACTCAACACCCCCAAAATAAACAATCCCATCAAGAAATGGGCAGAAGATATGAACAGACATTTATCCAAAGAAGACATACAAATGGCCAACAGACACATGAAAAATGCTCAACATCACTCATTATCAGGGAAATACAAATCAAAACCACAATGAGATATCACCTCACACCAGTCAGAATGGCTCAAATTAACAATTCAGGAAGCATCAGATGTTGAGGATGCAGAGAAAGGGGAACCCTCTTCCATTGTCGGTGGTAATGAAAAATGGTGCAGCCACTCTGAAGGACAGTATGGAGGTTCCTCAAAAAGTTAAAAATAGGACGACCATATGACTCAGCGATTGCACTATTAGGTATTTATAAAGAGGATATAAACATAGTGATTCAAAGAGAGACACATGCACCCCAATATTTATAGCAGCAATGTCCACGATAGCCAAAATATGGAAAGATCCCAGATGTCCATCAACAGATAAATGGATAGAGAAGATGTGGTATATATATAAATGGAATATTATTCAGTCATCTAAAAGAATGAAATCTTGCCATTTGCAATGATGTGGATGGAACAAGAGAGTATTATGCTAAGCGAAATAAGTTGATCAGAGAAAGACACCATATGATTTCACTCATATGTGAAATTTAAGAAACAAAGCAGATGAACATAGAAGAAGGGAAGGAAGAATAAAATAAGACGAAAACAGAGAGGGAGGCAAATCATAAGAGACTCTTAACTCTAAGGAACAAACTGAGGGTTGCTGGAGGGGAGGTGGGTGGGGGAATGGGGGAACTGGGTGATGGGCATTAAGGAGGGCACTTGATGGAATGAGCACTGGGTGTTATATGCAACTGATGAATCACTAAATTCTACCCTTGAAACTAGAACTAACTTGAATTTAAATAAAATCTTGAAAAAAAGAAAAGAAACAAAAGATGTTAATACATATTTTTAAGCAGCGTGGCATTTCAGCATTTTAAAATAGTAAGCTAATTATACAAATAATTATAATTTAGTATATAAAATATAATACTCATATAAACCAAATCATACATTCACTCCTTTGTCACTGATTTAAAATTTTTTTCAAGCTTTTGAATTAATGTCAACAAGCTTAGTTTTTAACAACACCCTGAAGCTGTGTGCCCCAGGCTGAGCCTGGATCTCAAAAGATTTAGATCCCACAAGTTCTGAGTTGGACAAATCATTGTTTGAAAGTTCCCAGCAGGGCGCCTGGGTGGCTCAGTTGGTTAGGCGACTGCCTTCGGCTCAGGTCATGATCCTGGAGTCCCTGGATCGAGTCCCACATCGGGCTCCCTGCTCGGCAGGGAGCCTGCTTCTGCCTCTGACCCTCCCCCCTCTCATGTGCTCTCTCTCTCTCTCTCTCTGAAATAAATAAATAAAATCTTAAAAAAAAAAGAAAGAAAGAAAGAAAGAAAGAAAGTTCCCAGCAGTTTTTTGCATTCAAAGCGGCTTCCCACCTTCAACTACACCTGAAACCTGGAGAGGGCTATTGAAACGCAGAAGGCGGGCCCCGCCCCCAGAGCTTCTGATTGGGTAGGTCCAGAGTGGGTCGGATAATTTGCATTTCTAACCATTTGCTTGGGGCTGACTTTACTGGTCAGGAGGCGACCCTCCACTCCCTTTTGTGCTGTGGGCCTTTCAGTTGTGCCTAAATTAAGCAAACAGATGCTTGGGGAAAACTCCTGAATCCCAGTGCGAAGTTTCAGACAATGAATCTGAGCGGTCAGTTCAACAACCTCACTGGGGCGTGGGTTTTCCTGGGCTGTCCCTCCTTTGTGGGACTCTGGGCTTTTCTCTGTGTGGATTTAGACTACCCTCTGCCTGTATATTTTTATTTATTTGAGAGTCATGTGCTTTCTTCCTGAGCCATAGTCTGCGGAAGCAGCAGAGTGGTGATGGGCGTGGGGGGGTTGGTGAAGGATGAAAGTGCCCCTCCCATTTGCAACAGTGAAAAAGGGACTGGACCTGCTTGGCGCAGAGCCGCATGGTAGGGACCATTTGGTGACCTTGGGCCTAAGACATGACCATATCCCTGTCTGTGAGAAACGGGCTGTCACTCAGTCTGTAAAGACTCTCCTCCAGAACAGGATTCGAGGAAGATGAGCATGTGGGGCACAGGACTTGGGCTTTGCTACCTGGATGTTTCCCGTCTTCCTGGGGCCTCCTGGTTATTGGTCCCTCCACAGGTTGACCTCCAGAAGGATTTCTACAGTGCAGAGGTGAGCTGGCCTTTAGAATGGTCTATGGCTGGGAGCAAAGCTGGGAAGACCTGAAGAAGGATCCAGGACATTGAGCGAAGCCTTGTCTAGTAGTAAATATAAATCATTCTCTGTGTTATGCTTCCTTTCTGTTATTCCCCAAATTTCAGCAGAGACTTACTACGTGTTAATAAGTCTGTTGGGTTGTGTGGAAATGAGGAAAGGGCCTGTGGCCAAAGGTGCAAAGAGCCTCAGGATGCCATCTGGGAGGGGGGGAATGGCTCAAGGAAGACGGGCTCATGGATCTGGAGACAAGCAAGAGCCAGGATGGAGCAGTGTGGGTTGTGTAAGCAGCCCTGGGACTCCCAGAATTCCAACGGCAGGAAATCTGGTAAAAGTGGTTATAGGGGTACTGTATTTCGAATGGCGAAAAGGAATGTGACCTTTTTTTTCTTTGGAGTCCCAGGTAAGTATGGCTGGTCACATAGGTTGTACAGTTTTTAATTTTGTGACTTTATTTCTGATAAAAAAAAAAAAGTAATACATGCTAAGTGAATAATCCTGAAAGGCTAAAAGGGCTACATATGGTATGATTCCAAGTGGAATCTGGAAAAGGCAAAACTATGGAAACAGTAGAAAGATCAGTGGTTGTCATGAGTTCGGGAGGAGGAAGGGAAGGATGAATAGGTGGAACAGGGGATTTTTAGGGCAGTGAAACTATCATGGTGGCTACACGTCACAGATGTATAAAAATTTGGAAATAATACTTAAAACTTCACTCTTAATTCCAGCCTCCACTATTAACATTTAATTAAACAGCCTTCCAATGTTTTGCTACACATGTATATAGTAGGTAGAGATTTTACATAATTAAGATCATACTTGACATTTCATAACTTGCATTTTCCACTTATATCTCAAACATTTTTGTAAGTGACCATGATCCTGAGGCTTTGTCTGCTTAGCCAGCCAGTCTTTACCTGTACCTTTCCTCCCCCTGCAAACAGAGGGGCTTTTAATGAGCTGAAACTCCAATCTGGGTGGGTGTGACAGGGAGCAGTGAAATGTCAGGACCCCTATACTTGAGGGAGGGGAGAGAGAAGGCCAGACCAGACCCGAGCAGACCAGGATCAAGAGGTGTGGAGAAGATCTGCTGGAGGCCTTGTTTCTGCGGGCCTTGGATGGGGGGGGTTGGGCCCAAGGGGCAGGAGAGAGTCCATCTCAGGTTCCCTCCTGTTCCTTCAAACCCAGATCACTCTCTGAAACAGTGCTTTCTAGAGGAGGGTCTGAAGACTACCTAATGCTAGCAACTGTAAAATGAAGATATCTACCTCGCAGTGTTGCTGTGAAGAGAATAAATAATGGATGTAAAGTGCCTGCCCACGTAGGCCTTTTCAGTTCATCGTAGAGGCTTGTCTTGCAGAAGACCCTTGGAGACCAGTTTAGACCAGGAACAAAGCTCCTATCAGTGATGTGCGCTAGAGATGGGAAGGGGACGCTTTCCCACCGGGGTTGATCTCCTCCAGGCCAGAAGGTGCTCCAGGATTGGGTTTGGTTGTGGGGTGTCTCTGTTATTGTTGTTGTTTTGTCCGTGTCTTTTGGGGGAGGGGTGACGGGTGGTAGCAGGGAGGGTTGACTGAGAACACTCCCCAGCCTGGCGTGGCTGATTGCTACCAACATGTGGGAATCACCCACTAACCACAGTTCTGCATAAAACGGGGTATTTATGTGCCTTGACATGAGTGGCATTTTGATCTTTAACCTACAGAAATACCTTTGCAAAAATGAATTATTTTGAGTTCTTAGGGTGCCTTTAGAACTGACAAATGCTTCCATAAAGTCAGCTGTATTCAAGTGTAAGAAGAGAACATTTTAATCAACACCAAGTTTAGTACAAGTAAAAATACTGTGCTGGTCAAAAAATTAAATTAAATTAGAAACAAAAACTCAGATTGCTGGGTCCTCAACCATCCCAATGGAATAAAAATCCCAGGTGGGGCCCAGCAATCGGCATTTTAACAACCTTCTTGGGACTGGTGATTCTTATGCACACAGGAGGCTGAGAACCTTTATTAAAAGAAGCAAGGTGGGTTTATCTGCTTCTAGACCAGGCTTAATCGCAAAGAGCACAAGAGAAGGCCCCCCCCCACTCCCAACCTCCAGAGTATTTTCCCACCTGCCTGTATTGCTGAAATATCTTCAAGTCTTTACTCCAAATGGGATGCTGAAGGCTTACACAGACACTCTCTCTCCCCAGGAAACTAACATACTGGCAAATAGGAGTTTTAGTCAATGGTGTGATGTCTGCTCTTAATAGGGAGAACAAGCAAAAAGGATGAACTGTGGGTGCCAACGATCAGGCTTTTACCTTCACGGATGCTCAGATCAATACAAATCTGACCCAGAGATACTTTCCGTCTGCCTGCCTTCTGTTCCCTGGCAACCTGGCACCAGAGCGGGGACTCCAGCTCCAGGAGCTGAACACAAACAGCCCAGCCTTGTTCATTGAATATTTCTGAATTGAAGGTAAGAGATTACATTGATGGGCAGTCTCCATACATCTTCTTGGAGGAGGAGGAGGTCTTGATTTTGGCTACACAATAGAGTCACTTAGGGTGCTTTTAATAGTCCTCATACCCAAGGCTCCCCCCCACACCATTGGCTCTCAGGTGATTTTGATGTGTGGCCAAGGCTGAGAACCACCAGCAGCATTACCATTTGGAGATTCCCCAGGAAAGACCCATCAGCTAAGAGAACATGAGGAGAAGAATCCATAGATGCTAAATGCCCTTCAGAAAGGTGTCTGCAGGTTGAGAGCAGCCCCGGGATGGAGAGGGACAGAACAGATGCAGGAAGGATGGATTGGTGGACGCAGGGCTCCATCAGAACCAAGGGAGCACTGGGAAGATGGCTGCACGTGGATAGTTTGGCCAGATCACCAAAAACTAGTCTCAGAAAATTCCTATTTTACAAAATACCTTTCCAATAATTTTTATTAAATACAGGAGGTGATTTAAAAGATGGCATTAGGGCGCCTGGGTGGCTCCGTTGGTTAAGCATCTGCCTTTGGCTCAGGTCATGATCCTGGGGTTCTGGGATTGAGCCCCGCATTGGGCTCCCCCTGCTCTGTGGGGAACCTGCTTCTCCCTCTCCCTCTGCCTGCCACTCCCCCTGCTTGTGCTCTCTCTCTGTCAGATAAATAAATAAAATCTTAAAAAAAAAAAGATGAGGAAACCTATTTAAAAAAAATAAAATAAAAGATGGTATTATCTGCAAGAAGTATATTTTTTGAAATTTAGTAGAAAAACAAAAGGATCAGAAAACATCTTGCTTTCCTTTTAGCTCCTTAATGCATTCATAGAGGACCCTGAAAGGCAGGTTTTAGAAGGTTTTTGCACTTAGATCTCTCCAGGAAAGGTGGAATGCAAAGCAGTGTTAATCAGAGAAAATCCTTGCTTAATCTGGATTTAGGAATGGATTAAAGAGGGTCTTAGACAAAAGAGACTCTTGCAAACAGAAAGAGCAGATAAATCCTTCCTTCTTCTTCCTCCCCAAATCTTAACCGAGGTTGGGGCTGGAGCTTTATCTTTTCAGTATCCGTGGGGCTGGTCCTCTGTGTGTGAGGGCTTGTCAGGGCCCTTCTCAGTTCCTGTTCCTAAACCCTAGCTTGCACCAGGCCACACCCTCCTCAAGAGCCTGTAGCAGCTCCACGGTGTCTCCCGAATAATCCTGCTTTTTCCTTTGGCTCAGAGTTATTCACTCACTCAGAGCTCTTGGCACCCTGCTGACGGCCGGCTCTTTCCTGTGAATTATCTACATCTACTTAGTTCCGTACCTTAGAACATTTGTGCTCTCCTCACATCTGGCTGGTACCTCCAACATATATGTTCCTAAGATCGTTCTGGAGTAGCAATCTCTCTAACATTTTCCTTGATATACATATATAGAAGCGAAGAAGACATCCATTCTCTTAACTACTTTACACGATGAAGGAATTTTTAAAAACATAAAGATCATCACTAGGTCTGCTGATCCTTTATCTGACTTTCTCCTTTCTTAGGTGTTTAAATGATCTCCTATTATTGACTCTGGATTTCTTTTTAAGATGCTACTCATCATTTCAGTAGTATCTTTTATTTTTGCTGTTGAAATTTCAACACCAGCATATTATAGAAAGTTGAAGACTTCTGATAAGGAAGAGACTAAGAAGACAATACAATTTATAATCTGGTACCCTTATCCTTAGACTTGAAACCTCTGGGCTTTTTTTGGACCCTTTCTTTCTGTCTGACTCTCTGTGTCCCATCATCACTTGTGTCAGTTCACCTCTGGATGACCTTACCTGTCTCTGTCTCATCATGCCCGCTCCTGTGGTCACAGCCATTGTGATCCTGCGGGCAATGGACGACGCCCGTGGCCGCCCCTCTGGTCTCCCTCCTTCCATCTCTCCCCTCCTCCAAATGCATTTTCTTACATTGCCCCTCTTCATCGTGCCACCCCACGCATGAGGGGTCTTCAAGGTCTCCCCATTTCCCATGTGATGAAATACAAGCTCATTTGCTTGGCATTCAAAGACCCTCATAATTTGGATCCAACAGACATTTTTAGACATAATTAACCCACAGTTAATTATTGTTAACTGTTAATCATAACAACTGCTATGAACCCACAGTTGTTCTCATTCCATCCCCTCAGTCCAAGGCCCAGCTTAAGTGGCTCCTTCCCCCTTCCAGATAATTTCTCGGGCACAGGAAGGAGGCCACTTAGGACCGGGGTCCAGAGAGGTCGATTCTACTCTAATCTCTGCTACTTCCTGGCTGTGCCCATCTGAGCAATTTTTGTTGCCACTCAGTGCCTCATTTTCTCTCGTAAACTGAGAAGACTGGATTCCAGGGACGCTCAGGTCTTCCGAAGCTCTGCATTTTACTTCTGTCTACCCTGGATTTCTAGCACTTCCGACAGTACTACGGATTGGTCGTGTCATCTCCAGGGCTAACAGCTACTTCTGAACTGTGATCTAGTTCATGGGACATCTTTTCTATGCTGTAGCTTAAACTTTCTTTCCTAAACTCAAAATAGTTTTGTTGCTTCAGTTTATGGAAGGAATCCACGTGGATCTCTAGAAATTCATATGATACATACATGTAAAAATAGAAAGTATCCTTTGCTGGGCATGGGGCAGATCAGAGGTCTCTGAGGACCTGGCTGACTTGAGGTCTTAAGCTGAAGTGTCCTGGGAGCTGGACCCTGCTGGGAAAATGGGAATCCACCAAGCAAAAGAGTGAGGAAGAGCAGCTGCAGGCAGGAACCGCAAGGGCAAAGGCTGAGATGTGAGACTTTCTGCCATATTTGGGGACTGGTGAAAAGCTGAGAGCAGCAGGATGTGGGGTGTTGGGGAAGGGTGTGATCAAAGATGAGGCTGGAGGCTGGGGACAGGGAGTCAAGGGCCTTGTTAGGTCAAGGAGATGGGTTATAGGCAGCAGGAAACCCATGAAAACCCACCCTGATTAGGGGCGGAGAATGGAGCAGCGCCTCAGGGTGGGGACACTGGTGGCCAGGCGACCAGTAGGAAAGCTCACCCCGAGGCAGGGGGATACTAGAGGGATGACATCAAGATGCCCTTTAGGGCCTCAGCTGGGCAGAAGGAAGAACTGATGACTGCAAGGTGGACCGTCCTGGGGTCTGAGGCAAAATAAATCGGCAGTACTGGTCCTGTCTTCATTTAAAATGTCAACATCTTGTTTATCATGAACTTTTTTTTTTTTTTGGTCCTTCATTTTGATTTTTAAAATATTATCTTAAAATACTATTTGTCTTGGGGCACCTGGGTGGCTCAGTTGTTAAGCATCTGCCTTCGGCTCAGGTCATGATCCCAGGGTCCTGGGATCGAGCCCTGCATCAGGCTCCCTGCTCAGTGGGAAGCCTGCTTCTCCCTCTCCCACTCCCCCTGCTTGTGTTCCCTCTCTCACTGTCTCTCTCTCTGTCAAATAAATAAATAAAATCTTTAAAAAAATACTATTTATCTTAATTTACAGATGGGGGACCTGCATTTGTTTTCTTTAGTCCACAAGTACTCCGTGAATACACACTGAGAAAGGCACGTGCAGGACAGAGCTAATGAAACTGAACACAGATCCTTCCCTCTGTAAATGCAGGAAAGGGGTCCCTTCTGTCCCCAAATCACATGACAACAACCTTCTGACTTATGTGAAACCAGAGGACTGGGGGATTCTCCGATTCACACAAAATATCTTCCTTTTGGATAATTTCTGTCTCAAAGCTGAAGTCTCTGGTTACAAATTGTCATCTTGAAACAGAATGCCTCTTTTTAGTGACTGTTCTGCTATTTGCATGCAGCAGAGCCTGTCCAATTGGGGCTCCCCTCCTCTGCCTCGCCACAGCCTCTGCTAGTCCCAGCTCAGGGTTCTAGTCCCGGCTCAGCATCCTCATGCCCCTCCTTCCTGTGTTATCATTGGTGCTATATTTAGATTTGCAAATTCAGCAGCCGAGGGGTCCACGCTGGAGATGGCACGGAAGTTCTGACAGCCCCTTCCATGGTGGAGGAAGCCTCCCAAGGTGGAGGTAACACCCCCCCGACCCATGTCCCAGATGCAGATCCTCAGGCCCAGAGAGATCATGATGCTTGTCTCAGACCATACAGCTTGGGAACTCCGACTCCTAGGTTTACCTGTCATTAAGGTTTACCTGTCACAGATACTTGGCAGTGGGAAAGACTTTAGGAATATCCTGGGTCAATCCCCTCTTGTTATAGGGGAGGAAACTAAGTTCTAGAGAAATGTTGCCTTTGCCCCAAGATTGATTAGCTAAAGATTCCCCCAGTCCTTTCCATCACACCCCGTTCTTTCCCTTTCCACACACTGCTGGAGGCTCCTGCCAGAGGCTCAGCTTTTCCATGGCAGGGACTGTTCTACATTTTTGTGCCTCGGTTACAGTGCAAGCCCAGGAAGGCGGGCCGGTGTCAGACTCCGATCATCAACAGCAGCAGCAGGAGAAGCCTGCTGTGTGAGAATACACACGTGTATTTGTGCCCGGTGCTTTGCACGCATTACCTCGGCTAGCCCTCACGACCCTGTGACGTAGGCCCTTTATTATCCTCATCGCTTCTTGTGGTGAAAAAATAACCACATGACATAAGATGGATCATCTTCATTACTTCTAAGTGTCTAGATCTGTACTGGATTCACATAGACATTGTATATTCACATGGTTGTGATGATCTCAGTTTTTGTAGATGAGAAAATATTTGCTCAGAGAAGTTAAGTAATTTGCTCCAGGTCCTACACTTAGTAAATGACAGCTGGGATTGAAAACCAGGGCTTTTAGGGCACCTGGGTGGCTCAGTTGGTTAAGCGACTGCCTTCGGCTCAGGTCATGATCCCGGAGTCCTGGGATCGAGTTCCGCATCGGGCTCCCTGCTCGGCGGGGAGTCTGCTTCTTCCTCTGACCCTCCTCCCTCTCGTGCTCTCTGTCTCTCATTCTCTCTCTCGCAAATAAATAAATAAAATCTTAAAAACAAACAAACAAACCAGGGCTTTTGACTCCAGAGCCCATGCTCCCAACCAGCCCTGGATAACCTGTGCTGGCTTGTTTCAGCCTGACCCCTCACGTGGGCTGGTGGTGGGCTTCAGCACGTGCTCCTTTGGGCACTTCTGTCTCTCTGTCCCTAGAGAAGACATCCAATCCCTCTACCAACCAAGCAGTTTTTACTGGGGACACATGTCCCCACTACTGCCCTGCTGCTGGTCCCCAAGAGCTGACTTGTTGCCAGAGGGGAGTGCGGGCTCCTAGGGGTCTTGTTCGGTCTTTAGGGAGGGGCAGAGAACAAAGAGGAAGGGACAGGTGGTAGGGGAAGTGGGAGAGAGTAGTGCAGGCAGGTGAGGGGAGGGCAGGAATGTGGTTGGGGGCCCTCTGGAGTCTGGGCCATGTTGAGAGCCAGAGTGGCTGGACTCACCAGAGCACCATGTCCCCATGAGTCCCTTCTCAGCGCCCTAGTCAGAAAAACCACCTAGGAGCCCTGGAGTAGAGAACTGCGTGCCCCTACCTGCGAGCATCTCACTGTCAGGGTTCTTAACCAGCCATTAACCAGAGAAAGTAACGTGCAAGTTTCTCCAAACCCTCTACCATTTCTTTCTTTCTTTTTCCCACTGAGATCTGCAAATATTTTGTGGTCGTCTTCGGCGTGTCTGAACTGCTGATCTGGGTTATAAGCAGACACAAACTGGGCTGACTTGGCACAAGCAGGAGTAGGGATAATCCTACTAATACCCTGAATCCTTTAAAAAAAAAAATCGTGACACGCTTTACCCTATCAGAGGCAGCTAGGCATGGGACGTGGCATCCTGATGAGATGGCAAGGAAAATACGCTAAACTAGTTTTAAAAAGTTCTTAGAAGATTTGCCACTTGGTGTGACAGTATAATCTGTCACAGCTCTTCCCCCTTCCTGGTCTGCGGGGCCTGCAGGGATGCAGCCCTTTCCTTCCTCTGAGCACCGAGGCAACCTTGCTGGTCCCTGCACTCAGCCAGTCATGCAGCAGGGAGGGGCTTGGGTAAAGGGAAATTTCTTCCCCCAAATGATACACAAGAAGATTGCAAAACTCAAAAAAGTTCCAGGAGGCTCCTGTATCCACAGGTGACAGACTGTCTGTTTGGAAGAGTTCCCAGAGGTCATGTTATTTAATCCTGTCACCATGCTCAGCTTTGGTATGCTCTTGGTTCTAACATGGTGCACACGGCAGAAATTTTGCTATGTTCACGGTCTCTCCTCCACCAGCATGAAAATTACCATGTGGGACTGATAACTCCCAAACAATAAATCTGTAAGACGATGTGACACATAATTCTAATCACGTTTCGGAAAATGCCGAAAACCTAAGCCTACGTGATGCTAGAGAAGGAATGTGTTTTTAAGAATTTGAGCTTGTTTCTTTAAAGATTAACCTTGATGGGGAAAAAAAAATGAGTCTTGCCTATGTCTATGTAGTATAATATAATATTGTCACCCACTTGTCTGGCCATCCATCTAAAAGCAAAGATATTTTCAGGGAGTAAAGAATGATTTTGAGGGACAGTATTTCCAATACCTTGAAAAAATTAGACTCAGTTAAGCTCATTTCACTGAGATCTGAGTAAAAGAGATATTGGGGAATATCAGGTGTAGTGACTGAAGTGGAAAGAAGCATTGCAATTCTTAAAAACCATCCAGAAGTGCTTATTAATAATACATTTAAAAACACTTCAAAACAGTATCTAATTGGTCAAACAAAAATATGATCAGGGGCCCCCGAAATATAGTATTTTATGGTAAGCATGGAAAATAATTTCATTATCACTTTTTTTATTGTGGTAAAATACACATAATGAAAAATTCACAGCCTTCAGGAAATTCACAATGCTCGCAACCACCATCACTGCCTAGTTGCAGAAGGTTTGCATCACCCCAAAAGGAAACCTTGTACTTGTAAAATGGTTATTAGCAGTTTTTTCTTTTTTTTTTTTTTAAGATTTTATTAATTTATTTGTCAGAGAGAGCACACAAGCAGGGGGAGTGGCAGGCAGAGGGAGAAGTGGGTTCCTTGCTCAGCAGGACTCGATCCCAGGACCCCGGGATCATGACCTGAGCAGAAGGCAGAAGCTTAACTGACTGAGCCACCCAGGTGCCCCTCATTAGCAGTTTCAAAGCAGATTTTCGGGGCTCCTGGGTGCTTCAGTCGTTAAGCGTCTGCCTTCGGCTCAGCTCATGATCCCAGGGTCCTGGGATCGAGCCCCACATCAGGCTTCCTGCTTGGCGGGGAGCCTGCTTCTCTCTCTCCCACTCCCCCTGCTTGTGTTCCCTCTCGCTGTGTCTCTCTCTGTCGAAAAAATAAATAAAATCTTAAAAAAAAAAAAAAAGCAGATTTTCCCCCATTTTATTTGGAGGTATTTGCCGAAATTGCTTTTGTTTTAATCGTGTCAAGAGGTTGTTTTCAGCATTCATCAGGTTTATTAGGCCCAGTCATCTGTAACTGGTTTGCAATGTGATCATTTTTGAATGTGGAGAGGATAGGAAATGAAAAGACCTTCTACTGTTAAAAAAAAAAAAAAAGAACTTTGACCCTGAAAAGGCCGTAAAGACTGTTTAAAAGGCAAAATAGTCACATAGACATTGAGGCCCCAGTTTTCCAAGGATTTGGTATTACATTTGACATTTTCTTCGTGAAAGTATATTTCTCATGTTTGTATTTTATTCTATCATAGTGGTTTGCGCTAGAATAAAATGACCGTTTCCTTCCTGCTGGGGATCAACTGTGGACATTACGACGCTTCACGTGTTTAAGAGATTATTCTTCCACCTGCAGCTTTTTACACTTTGAACCCAGTGAAGTTAAAAAGTCAACAGCAAAAATAACAAATTGGATGGGGAGGACACTTCTTTCCACCTTTGAGCTCAGGTCTCCACCCTCCAAGGAACACCCTTAGCCACAGCCCCCCACCCCAAACTCCCTTGGCTTAGGTATGGTTTCCTTCCTCCGACCTTTCCCTCCTTCTTATCACCAGTCTCTTCCTGAACAGTGTTCCATTCTCTCAACCCAACAACTGTTGATTGAGCCACTTCTGTGTGGGAGACAAGAGCCTAGCAATCT
Organism: Mirounga angustirostris; assembly: GCF_029215605.1. Classification (NCBI taxonomy): domain Eukaryota; kingdom Metazoa; phylum Chordata; class Mammalia; order Carnivora; family Phocidae; genus Mirounga; species Mirounga angustirostris. The sequence goes on from NW_026991714.1 coordinate 123,613,910, forward strand.
GCCCTCCAGCCCGCAGGGGCATTGGGTATGGATAGCGCCTTTATGCCTTAACCTATTACCCTTCGTGAGGTTTAATTTTGAACCAGGACTCTGAGACACACTGCCTTATCCCACGTGGGTGCCTCTCCAATGACACAATCTGGGGATTTGGGGAAAGGAAGCATCCATTGAGCTCTTCCTCTCTAACACATTCACTGCTACAACACCCCTATTATGTTGTATATTATTATAATATAGGATATTACTTTCCAGATGGAAAAGCTGAGGTGAAAAGGGATTAAGTGACCTTCTCAAAGACCACGAGCTAGGAAGTACAGAGAAGCGTTCAAACCCAGGCCTGCCTGATTTCAAAGATCATCTTCTTTCTAGTACAGCAAAAACACCTTTCTTCAATTATGCCACACTGGTCCTCTATGCTCAGTCTATGTGCAAAATCAACTCTTCTCTTTATAATTACAGCTCCCTCTCAGTTGACATAAACTATTGTGGGAGCGTTCTTTGAAAAATATGTATCTGTAGATACCAGACGTGCCTGGGTCAGCATGGAATTCAAGTCTGGACCAGGAGACACGTCAAAGCCTGAAATCCTGACGGGCACGGTTCTGCAGGGCTTCACTGGGGTTTCTCACCAGCGAATTAGTTGCCTTTTAGTTAAAAAAAAATGCCTAGGGAAAATACAGAATACAGACTAAGCTAGACTAAGCTTTATTGGCCAGTAAATGACACAGGGTTAATAAAGGGGGGTGGGTGGGAGCTCTCCCTTCTCCTCAGAGGCGAACAGGGAGATGTGGTTCTGGAGCAGGCTCTGCTGGTGTGAGCTTGGATAGTAACTTCCCCTCTCTGGGCCTCAGCTTTCTTGCCTCCAAAATAATGGAGCTAAAGAGATGACCTCTCAGGTGCTTGCCAGGAAACCTCTGTGACCTGGTGGGAGCTTCCCCACTGATGATGTCTGTGTCCTTGCATAGAGCAGGGGGAGCAGGCTCAGGGAACCTGTGGCCAGCACCGGCTACATAATTTCTGGGGCCCAGGGCAAACTGAAAATGCAGGGTCCCTTATTCAAAATTATTAAGACTTGTAGGACTGCAAGAGCAGAGCGTTAAACCAGGCAGGGTCTCTGGGAGCATGGGGCCTGTGTGGCTGCATGACCACTCATCTCAGGAGCTCAGGGCTCTCTGCTGCACGTTCCCACCACGGTGGGGATAAAATCGAGAGCTAGCTTGCTGGGAGACAAGGACGCCCCTGGGGTAATGCGATACTTTCTCAGGAAAGTGGCCACACCAGAGAAGTGTGGCTCATCAAGGAGAAGCAACATGCTCCTTAAGCCACTTCCTGGTCTGGCTTTTGAAGCGAGCCCTGAAAGAGCCACGAGGGACTGGGGAAAATGGCCTGCTTGGGGGTCGAGACCAGAATGTTGTTAAAGGATTGTAAACACACCAAGTCGAAAATAAGCTGCCCGCGGACGTCCTTTCAAAAGGGAGGTGAGGCAGGACCAGTAGGAGGATGTGGGTCCACCCCAGAGGAGCAGGGACTTGCAGGAGGAGCTCCGTGGGAGCAGCCAGCCCTCAGCTGGAGAACACGGTACAGGCTGGGAAGGAAGACTAGCCTGCTCCCGGATGTGTGTACAACTGGGCATGAGAACACACGAGCCAATCGGGAGGCTCACACACAGCAGAAGCGATGGACCCGAGGTATGACTCCCCGAGAGAGGGTTTGCACAGCCGGCATCAGAGCTTGGCACAAAAACCACTTCCCTACAACGTGCTGGGAGCCTTGAGGCCCCGGGACCCGGAAGCCTGCAAGCCGGGGTCCCACTTCAGGGTTCACCTCTCCCTTGATCTGGAGGCGAGACTCACGCGGGGGCTGGAATTCTACCCCACAGCAGGTAGGGCCCATTTCTGGAGCAACAGGTGTGCCATCCTCTGAACCTCTGATCCTGGGCTGGTCCCTGGAGGGCCCAGGAAGTCCAGCAAGTGTGTGCAATGAGAAAACTAAAGATGTCCCTGAGGCTTAGACATCAACAACCCTGAGCTAATAGACACAAGATCACCTGAAAGAAGCAGAATGACCCTGGGTCAGTGAGCTTTAAGGGGGGCTGGCAGATGGGAATCACAAAGCCAACGACATAATGTGTCTGACGGGGAAACAGTGGCAGCCCCTCTGACCACTATCCTACAGAGACAGAGTCTGGGTAAGCTGACTCAAATGGTTTCCTTGGCAAGGTCACATCTACAGGGGGCAAGAGCGTTGTCGCCCCTTTGGCTCGGAAGCAGGATCTAGGGTCACCCAAGAGGCTTGAGCATCTGACATTACCGCATACGGCAGCCCCCCGCATACATATCCTCTCACCGTTTCCAATAGCGTAAGAGAATCAGGCAAACTGTTCACCTCTGCATAAGAGCGACATGAACTTAAAGAGTCGCAGGAGGCTGGATATAGGATTACTTTACAATAGAGCGGGCATAAACTCTTTTAAGAAAAAGTTGCCTCCTCAACACCCATCCATCAGTTTCACAAAATATACACCCGTGGCCCTAGGGAGAGACCAGGCAAGAAAGGCTGACTTCCACAGCAACAGCACTAACTACCCCAGGGGATGGCAGAGCTATTCCGATCTGAGCCGCGCAGACCCCGCTGCAGGATCTTCACATGGGACTGAGAAGACGGTTAAAGGGCAGACAGGTACAGATCATCTCCCCTCCACCCCTCGATCTTTTATCCCATAACGCTCTACACATGGACCTCAGGACAACACATTCTGCTCTAGGACCAGCACAGCATATCCACCTCTGTTCAGAGTTTGGCTGTAGGATCAGGTCCAGAATCCCTTGGACTGCCTAAGAGCTATGTTATCACTTAATTTGCTTTTTATCCCAACTCTAAGGATTTCCACTCGTGGTTTACCCAGTTTGCTTACAGAGGTAGAAACAGAGACTATTCCAAGATGACCTTATGTCTTGGAGATCCTTCCTGCTCTTATTTCTCTGCCTAGGAGAGAACAACGTATACCCCAATGGTTCGCGTAGGTACTTTCCTTTGACACTAATTTTTTCTTTTTTTAAAACAACAACTCATTGAAATATAGGCCCAAACACCTCTGGCCCTTCTCCTTGGCAACCCCTCACCCAAACCATCCTGGTTAGAGGAAAATCAGCCCAGTGAGCAGAGGCCCATCAATTGCAAAGATATCTATGACATATTCTAAACATTGACTGCATACCGGCTCCATAAGAACAGACAAATGAAGAAGCGCTTCCAGTGCCAGACAGGACGCATTTACTTAGTCTGAATCAGTTTCTCAACAGCCGCACTAGTGACATTTTGGGGCAGGTAGTTCTTCACTGTGAGCACTGCTCTGTAAATGCAGGATGTTTAGCAGCACCCCCGGAGTCTACCTCCTCGGTGCCAGTGGCACCCCCCCCAATGGTGACAATCAATTGTCCCCTGGAGGGCAAAAGTGCCCCTGGTGGAGAAGCACTGATCGAAATGATGCAGCCATGCCTTCGGGGAGGGCAGCAGAAGGATGCGTCTAAGGGTTACTAAAAAGCCGCTGAGAGCTCTGTTTCCCTGCAGCAAGCTGTCATTCAATTTTTCTTTTTTTTTTTAAGATTATTGATTGATTGATTGATTGATTTGACAGACAGAGAGAGAGAGCACACACAAGAAGGGGGAGCGGCAAACAGAGGGAGAGGAAGAAGCAGGCTCCCCGCTGAGCAGAGATCCCAGCACCCTGGGATCATGACCTGAGCTGAAGGCAGACGATTAACTGACTGAGCTACCCAGGCACCCCCATTCAATTTTTCTTATTCATATTCTTTGACAAGCCTAGATTCCTTGCTGCTACTGCATGAGGGCAGTAGTAAGATCCTCTTTGAAAATAGACCAAAGAGTAAATTCTCCACCGAACAGACAAGGTTAGTCATCTGTGGGGGAAAAATCAAGAGACTATCTGTAAACGAGCGCCCTGAAGCATCTGATACCAGCCCAGACTCCTCCAGTCCACTGATGTAGGAGGTCTGGCTGCAATGTAATCGTGGTTCGGTTCTTGAAAACCTAATTAAGTGTATCGCAGCCCACTGGGAGGCCAGTTGCATGAAAAGAAGGGGGTTGTTCAGCTATGGCACGCAGGCAACCACTGGATCCAGGAGAGAGGGTGCCTTGGACATGTGGACTCTGGTTTCGGGTTTTCCTGGCAGAACCATGCCCAGAGTAGGTGAGGAAAAGTGCCTTGAGTTTTCTTAGCTGATGATCCCAAAAGCTACAAACACTAAGCAAATTCTAGTAATGTGGCTCCAGTCAGCTTGCCCACAAGGAGAAAGAGGTCTTGTCTGAGGATTCCGTCCATTGGTTTGACACAGGATGTCCCAGGTGAGCAGATTCTCAGCTGACATAATGCAGCTGGGCAGTGTGAAGAGAAGTACTTCCTGGAAAGTCTGTCTTATCTCTACCATTAGATGCTGTGCTTTCTTTTCACCCTCCCACTTTACCACTGGCCTTTGCCCTAAGCTTATAAAGAATGAGAAGAGAAATGCTCCCAGACACATATATATTCAAGAGCTGCTCCACCATGAGCCCCTGGGCAGCTTCCTGCTCTGCTTGCCCCTCCCGTTAAAGGGGGTTGGATCCATTACCATGAGTAGGAAGAGAGACACCAAATGGTCATTCATGATGTGTGGGTTGAAGTACTGATTATTGTGTTTCCTTTTTATTTACTTGTTACACTGACCATGAGGCAGATTTCATTCTGGGCCCTTCAGCCCATGCTGTCTTACTTGGTCTTCATAATGAGCCTGTGAGGAAGGCATCTCTAGTTTTATTTGATCATTGAGGAAACAAGCTTACAGAAGCTGAGTGACCTCCTCAGGACCCATAGCTAATAACTGGCAGTTAAAATTCAACCCTTTTGGGCTCCAACTGCATTGTCCTTCTAAATACATCATAGCAACCAGACGTCTAGGACCTCCTTGGCTGCTGTCTAGTTGTGTTCTCTGACCCCACTGTCTAGGCATGGACAGCTTTCAAAGACTGATGATTCAATCAGGAAATATTTCCTGAGGGCCTTGGGATAAAATCTTTAAAAGCTGCCCATCTCTAAACAGTGGGGTCAGAGAATGGTCTCCATGCCTGAAGGATCACACAGCATCAGAGCTGAGAGGGACTTTGGAAACTGTCTGGTCCAAACTCCTCATTTTGTAGATGGGGGACACAGGGGAGAGGAGGACCTATCCAGGACGATGTGACAGGAAAGCCATATATAGAATATATGGAAGCATCATAAAAGAAAGACTACAGGGCGTGGGAGGTGAATGGAGGTGCAGACAGGGATGAACCAGAGTTAGGGCTGATGATGATACCATTGATGGAAACAGGGAATATCGGAGAAGGAGCTAGTGGCAGAAAGGTGAAAAGAAGGTGAATTTGTTTCTTTTTTTTAAAGTGATTTCTACCCAAACATGGGGCTCAAACTCACTACCCTGAGATCAAGAGTCACATGCTCTACCACTTGAGCCAGCCAGACACCCCAGTGAATTTGTCTCTGAAGAACTGAACTTGAAAAATCAAGTAACTGGAAATTCCAATTGAGGATTCCAAGACCTGAGAAGATAAGTCATGTCCCAGAACCTGTGAAATTAGATCTCCAAGCGAGAGCCTAGCCGTGAGACCCAGACACCCAAAACAGGGCTCTGCTGTGCTCAACAGTTGTATTAGCCACTTAGAATAAGGCAGAGGAGGGGTGTTTGTCATGTCTACGGCCCTTGCAAAGCTAAATGCCGCAGGTGTCCCAATCCACAAGAAACACAACCAAAAGAGCTAAAAAGAAGAACTGAAATGAACATAAATTTTATCAAGATTAATGTTTATGGTATCAGTTGTGCCCCTATGGAATTTATGAGAAAGAATAACAATGATATTAATGACTACCATTTTTAAGCTAATAATTGTTAATGTGCCAGGATCATGAAGTGCCCTTGATGGACACTCACTATTTCTCTATTTTTGTGGCTAAGAATTTATGCAAATCCTCATATAAATTTTGATCAACCTAAGACTATAAACACAGCTCTTCACTTCTACTGTCACCTGGTGCCAAATAACTGCAGTTAGGCAACCTTCTGAACTGGTGTTAACTAGTTAGGACAGAGGATGCAAAGCACAGGGATCAAAGACTTCATTTCCTTATTCCTCGTCATCCCATCTAATTACAGAAAAGATTTAAGATGGCGCTTCAAGTCCATTGTGTTTACAATTTCATCTCTTTGAAAAGTTCCACGTCAACAGTGCATATTTTACCAAAACAGGCCAATTCTGTAAAGACAACTGAGTAACCGAGTGGGGAAAAAAAAGTTACTTCTGCCTAAGCAGATGAGTGTAGGGTATGATTATCCACGATATAATTTTGGTTTCCTACCCTATAATCTATGGTTGCATCTTGCCTATTGACCACTCTGGGATTAAGCTGCACTTTTTTCCGAGGGGGCTGGGGGGGGGATCATAAAGTGAATCAGGTTCTATTGCCTTTCTTTATTTAAATTCCCATATGGATTTCCTAAAAGGGGTTCTAAGACTTCCTATAGCTCCAGGTTATGGAATGTTTGGAAAGGACTTTGTGAAACCCTCTTGCTCATTTGAGGGAAGCCGTAATATCCATGCCTTGTTAGTTGCTTTGGCATGTCTTTCCTACTGCTCCTTTCCTTTCACTTCTCACTGTTGTGTCCCAAGTCCAGGTCCATAATGCTAGATGTTCGGGTTCCTGAACTGCCCCCATTACAGAATATCCCTGCCCCCAGCTCCCTGCCCCTCTAGTCCATCCTGTCACCCATGACATCTCTAACCCTATAAACCATTCTCTAACCCCCCATGGGTAGAGCCCTCACCGTCCTTTGTGAGCAGGCCCCACCCTACACATCCTACTTTATCAGGACCTTCTGGTCCTATATACCCTACTCCATAGTTTCTGTTGGACAGAATACTTTCATCATCCCAGCAATAAACTGCTCAAGGCCAGCCCCAAGTGTCAGTTTCTCTATTTCCTTTCTCCCAGCTCATTGCTTTTCCTCCAATTCTTACACTACTTTTGTCTCACCCACCTCTCAAACCTCGCTCTTGAAGTATCTTCTCCGTGAAATCTTTCCTGGCTACTCCAATTCCTTTCTTACACTCATTCAGTCCCTTACTACTTTCATTGATTCACCTGCCCCCCTCCCATGAGGGTGTAGTGACTCCAGACCAAGGGAAAGACTGAGCTACCTTCTTGTCCCCTGTCGGTGCAGGTCATACCACAGCACTCACCAACACGCACTTGATAATGGCTGACCAAGCCAACAGAGCTTACCCGTCCCAGATCAGCAGTTCATTTCAAACCACCATTTACCAAGCACCTACCAGGTGTAAGACCCATACTCTCACTGTGAAGGGCAGTCTCGCTGCCAATTCCAGACTCATTTCTCTTATATTTCGCCTCAAAATCTCTAATTCTCTGGCACCTTATTGTTTGTGAAAACGGACTTGCTACATGTGTCACATCACCCATGAAAAACTGAAGTTGAAATGGTAGCTGGAATATAAAACACTCATTGAACATTTAAAAGTTCCAATCTTCAAAAACTATGATACTGTTACAATGAGAAAAAAAAAGATCTTCAAAATCAAAATTTGGGACATTGTCTTTTCCGTAGCTCAGAGGAGTTTTTTGACTCTTGCTCCTTGGGCCACTTGTGGGTTTTTCTTTCTAAGTGGCTTTTTATAGATCATTATTATACTGATATAAGAACACTGGAAAAATAGATCTCATGTCCCCAAGCACTTGTGATATACACCCACAAAATAAATAAGAGATAGTACAACTACAATGAACACAAACGGTTACAACATTCCTTAACATTAAACATTCAACATTAATCCACAAGGAAATAGTTAAGGATTCAGATTAGACGAACCCTTTCTTAGGCTAGTTTGTTGTATTCAGACTCCGAAAGCTGACCTTTAGTAGAATCTCAGCCCTTGGCTTTTTTTTTTTTTTTTTTACTGTCTCTCCAGAATTTTCTACCTTCATCTTTCAAAGGCAAAAGCCAGCTAGAATAAGCCCACTTGTTCTTACATATTTCTTTAAAAACTCAGTCTACTTCCCTATAGCAATTGCCACCCACTGCCTTCCAACTAGCAAAGTATTCCAGGATTTCAGTATTTCTCACATGCAGTAAGAGCATTTAAAAAAAAGGAGAAGAAGAAGCAGCAAAAGAAGGAGAAGTATTGGATTGGGGAAAATCTTACCTCAACTTCTGACTGGCAGGGACAGTTATTTTATTAAGCTTGTCCATTCTTTTTGTTAATTATAAGAGCCACGAATAACAGTCAGTGGTCAGGTCAGCAGTCCCTGGCCCTCCTAGGGAGAAGCATGGTAAGCCTTTGATCTCAAGGGTCCCAGTCACTTGAGTCTGATTTCCGAGAGTGCAGGCTTCTGGCAAACGCCCTACACTAGGGAGAAGTAAAACTTGCTCGAGCACATAGTCAAGTTTCATGTTTCTACATAATCATGTGATCTGGGTAGCCAGCCAGCTTGGCTGATTACTCCACGTTGTGTAAACTTTAATAGTGAAACCTATTGGACATGCAAATTTCTTTGCAGCTGCTTTCTTTTATAACCAGATTTGTAACCAGACCAGGACTGGCTTCTGGCTGGTCACTACTTCCTGTTGTCTCAAACACATATAGTCCCTGTTTTCAGCAGGTGTCATTCTGTCTCCAGTAGCTTCCTGGGCTCAAGGAAAAGCAGAATAATCAATTCCATCAGAAGGTCTCTTTGGGACTTTCTGCTCATTTGCATAAATACATGGATAAACTTTTCCACTTAAAGAACCGTGATACCAAAATGGCATTTCTGTACCATCATTTAGAGAGTAGAAGGGAGTTTAAGGTCAGGGAGGAGGAAAATGAGAGCGACAGTTCCTTTTATGTCTGGGCACACATCCCTGTGGCCAGCAAGAAAACCCTGCTCGTCTTTGTGAAGAAGATGCACACTTACTACATTTATTCAGGTGACCAGCCCTCTCCTGGGTCTGAAGAATACAGAGAAAGGACATAGTAGAGACTCCAAGTACTCCTCCTGTTACCCCAGGCCTGGCTGAAGATAGAGGGGGAAATGGGAGGCAGAGACAAAAGGAGAGACCTGAAGGAGGTGGGGTGGGGGGAGTGAAGAGGAGAAGGGGAAAGAGGAGGAGGGGAAGGGGGGGAGTGAAGAGAAGAGGGAAGGAGGTGGGGGAAGGCAGCAGTGGCTCTGGCAGGGGTGGAAGTGGTAGATGGATTTCTTCCCCTCTGTATCTCTTCTTTGTACAAACAGAGGTTCTGTATTTCTCTAGGTAAATCTGGATTATTCACATTCATGTACTGCCTCTGAATTTCTAGTTCGACCAGATGTTCAGGAGCAGAATCCTCAGAGCTATTAAAGGGTGGGGCCCTTCTTCTTGGCCAAGCCACTGAGTTGGCCAGGCCAGTGAGGGAGCAGACAATCTTCAATGAGAAAAATGCAAGCACTTGCCTCTTCCAGTTGTTTATTTTCCCCAAACAAGAAGCTCAGTTTTCTACCCTGGATATCTTGTCGTGCATCCCGAAGGAGTTCTACAGCCTCGCCCACCCTCTCGCCATAGTTCTTAACTGGAAGAAACTAGTAGACCGGAAGGGCGAAGGCTATTACGATGTCATCAAGGATCAAGAAAATCAAGCTTCACTAAATAGGATGATGATAGCCAGCCTGTTTCTTCTAAATTACTGTAAAGTGCACCCCATCAGCCACTTGACTTTTCTCTCAACCAACAAATCTGCTTCACACCTGGACTGGCAACTTCTTATTTCCCCAAAGAAAAAAAAGCAGGGGCAAGAGTTACACTTCTGCTTTTTCTTTTTACAGCCACTTCTTTCTTCTTTTTTACTGTATTTAGTCTGACATAATAAAAATGAGAGTCTGCTTTTCCAGACTGGACATTTTGCCCCATGTGGTGTGTAGCATGACCGCCATAATGTTCCAGGTCGCCGTGCCTGCTCCGTAGCTATAACCAGCTTCCTAAGAAGATCGGGGCAAGCCTGGAGATTGAGGATACCAGGTCTTAGCTAAAGACTCATAAAAAGAATGAGGCCGCACGACATGGTTTCCACAACACATGGAGAACAACGTACCATAATAAACAGTCTCAATTTACACAGCATAGTGGACATGAAAATTAATCTCTAGATGAACAGATGAGAAATGGATAATCCCAACCTTAGAGAAAATTTGGAACTCTATACACTGTTGATAAAAATTCAAGAAAGTACAATCACTCTGGAAACACTTTGGTATTACCAAAGCAATTTGGGCCATAGACATGACAAAGAAGTACGAAAATACCACGTACACCAAGGTCATGTGCAAGAATTGTTTTGGAAGCACCATTTCTAATAGAAAATTTAAAAACACTGGAAATAACCCAATTGCCCATCAATAGGAGAAAGAATACATTAATTGTGGCATATCGATGTAATGGAGTCCTATTCAACAGTGACAATGAGTAAAGTACGATTGCATCAGTATGGATAAATAACAAAAATAATTTGTGCAATAAAGGCAGGTTAAAGAAGATTACACATCATGATTCCAGTTATATTAAGGCTAAAGACATGTGAAACTAACGAATATATTATTTAAGACACACACCTGGGATGCCTGGGTGGCTCAGTTGGTTAAGCAGCTGCCTTCGGCTCAGGTCATGATCCCCGGGTCCTGGGATCGAGTCCTGCATTGGGCTCCCTGCTCAGCGGGGAGCCTGCTTCTCCTTCTGCCTGCCGCTCCCCCTGCTTGTGCTCTCTCTCTCTCTGACAAATAAATAAATAAAATCATTAAAAAAAAGACACACACCTATGTGGTCAAACAGAGGGAGGAATGATAAATGTAAAAATCAGGTGAATGGTCACCAGGGAGAGGGGTTGGAGTGAAGGGGCACACAGGGCTTCAAAGGCAATGGTGGTGTCCTGCTTCTTCCGTTGAGTGGCAGGTATATAGGCACCTACTGTAAGTATCAAATATTTAACAAAAATAAATAAAAGAAGATATGGTCTAGAATTATGGGGCAAATCCAGGACAGCCTAAGTCTCAGCTCTGTGAGACGTTGAGACTTGAGAACAAGAAGACACTATACTGGAGCTTGGGGATGAGACCCCACCAACCCTGGTTTCTCTTGGGTCTTTCCTTCCATCTATGAATGACAACAAACAACACCATGCCACTGAATGCTTTCCATGTTTCCATGTGATGACACCCATTTCACATGGGAAGAAACTGATCATAGGGAGGTTAGGTAACTGGCTCCGAGTTCCGCCACTCATTCATGGAAGAGCTGGGACTCGAACCCAAGCCTGCTTCTGTAGTCAAAGCTGAGAATCACAGGGCTTTGCCATCACAAGAGAGGTCTGTGATTCAACAGAGGGTCCTGCTCTGACATAGAGGCAACAACTTATCCATGACCTTGGGTGAATCACTTAGTCTCCCTGACTTCAACCTCTCATCTTTAGAGAACAGAAAAGGGATTCAAGGAGAGCTCAGGCTCCTTTTGACTTGGCATCTGGACACTGGCCCGTGTGCACAGAAATCAGATTCCACCAGTGGAAACACCCTCACGGTTTCCAGAAGAGAACCCTGTGATGGTGTTTACTGGATTGCTTCCCAATGAGGGACTAGGTGGTTGTGGCAGTTTACAGAGCCTTGGCTGGACGTAGTCCAAGTCTTCACCAGAATGGATGGTTCAGCCATTCTGCTCTGCCACCCACCCGCTGATTGCTTTTATCCTGCAGGGCTGGTTTAGACATACTGCCAAAGTGGGCAAGTGGTGATGTTGGAGCTATGCAGTATGGTTCCTTTTTTTTTTTTTAATTTATTTTAGAGAGAGTGCGCATGCATGCAAGCAAGGGGAGGGGCCGAGGCAGAAGGAGAGAGAATCTCAAGCTGACTCCCCACTAAGCACGGAGCCTGACACGTGGATCTCACCACCCCAAGATTATGACCTGAGCCGAAACCAAGAGCTGGAGGCTGAACCAGCTGAGCCACCCAGGTGCCCCGGTTCTGTGGTTCTAACCAAAACCTACTCCCACAATAGTTAGCCTCACAGCAACTATGAGGGGGGCTACTATTATCATTCCCATTCATGGAGGCTGAGCCTCAGAAAGGTGACATAACTTACCCAAGGCCACCTCGTCTTGCTGCTCCCTAAGCCAGGCCCCCTAATGCCCAAACCATTCAGTCTTTCTTCCTCTCTTGTGCTGGCTCTCTTTCGTGGGGTGGGCATCCTACAGGAGCAGTGGCCCTGGCAGCTTTGAGACACTGGAGGCTTACGCCTGGTTAACTGGGCTGTGCTCGTGAGGGGCCCAGATGGAGGCAGGCTCAGGAGGAAGCGGCGGGAGGAAGCTTGGCACAGAGAGCAAGTGGGGAAAAATAGCAGAAGAGGCCAGAAAAGGCAGAGAGAGAAAAGGAAGTGTGGCAGATGCTGACAGGCTGTTTTCCTCCTTTGTGGGGAGTGGGGATCAGGAAGGGAGAAAGAAGGAAGAAGAGAGCCCATCGGTGACTTCAGCAAATGGGCACAGGCTCTTTGCAGCTCAAGGCTCCACTTCCTATGAGACAAAGCTGCTCCCTATTTTACCCATTCAGTAAACTTGATGGTTTAGGTCAAATTGGCCCGGAAGGGCAACATCTGTTTCACTAGCAGACTAGCTTGGGCCATAACAGCCTTTACTCTTGTATCGGCCCAAGTCCCTGGTTGGCAGGATGGACAACTCCTGGGCCACGTGCCGTCACCCCCTCCCTTACCTCCAGCCTTCAGAGCCAATCTGCTGACCAGATTCTCCTTTGTAGTATGCGCGCGGTCACCCCGCCCTCATGACAGCCTGGGCGCTCACCAGGATCACGGCTCAGCCTCCCACTGCTTCTTGGTAGCCAACCCTCGTTCTGCATTCCCAGCCCACATTCCCAGCTGATGACTCTTCCTAAGGATTTCAGAGGCTTTTCTTCTAGAACCAAGTACGAATGTCATTCATGTCTCTCTGTGACTGAGCCTTGCCTTAGGATCCATCTTATTCCTCACTACGTCCCAGCAGGGGAGCATCCCTTTGGGGGTTTTCTTATTTATTTATTTACTTACTTATTTGACAAAAAGGGAGACAGCGAGAGAGGGAACACAAGCAGGGGGAGTGGGAGAGGGAGAAGCAGGCTTCCAGCTGAGCAGGGAGCTCGATGCGGGGTTCGATCCCAGGGCCCTGGGACCACGACCTGAGCTGAAGGCAGATGCTTAATCACTGAGCCACCCAGGCACCCCGCCTTTGGGGGTTTTCAAACATTCTTTTCTCCTCATTAGTCCCACAGCCCAGCCACCAGCCTGGAACAGGATGGGAAGCAGATAGGAAGAATCTGAGGCAATTGGGAGGCCAGGTTGTTCCCATGAGTCAGGACTGTGAGGAAGCCAGAGAACAGGCAAGGGTGGGGATGTGGAGTGCTCTGTGCAAAGGAATAGGAGCTTCAGAGATGTGGAGAGCAAGGTAAGGCTCACAGTCTCCAGGGGTTGAGCTCCCAGAGACCAGAAGTCTTTGGTAGCAGATGCTCTGATTGATTATAATTTTCTGTTATCTTTTACAGAGTGAACCTTGACTAGTTCCTAGTCTTCCAACCCAGGCAGTCCACCTGGATTTAAAGGGCTACAAAACAAAAGCAGACTTGAGCAGATGGGGAGACATTTCATGTTCTTGGGTAGAATGACTCAATATCATGAAGGTGTCCATTATCTCCAATTAATATATAAATTCAATATGATGCCAAAAGATAAAACTAGATTCAAACCTCAAACCACTTACCAAAAGCAACTCCCATGGATCAGAGAGCTAAGTGTAAGAATGAAGAAAACAGTTAAATTTGACAACCTTCTCTCGGACTTAAAATCCAGAGGCAATAAAAGAAAAGATTGATCAATTTAACCAGAGAAACATAAAGAAATTTTTCATGGCATAGAAAACATCATAAGCAGCATCAAAAGACAAAGGACAAATTGGGAGTAAAGTGCTGCACTATGCGTCACAGATAACGAATACAGAGATGTCTAGAGACAATTCTAATATTGATACTATGTACAGAGATCATAGAGCTATGTATCCCTAATAGATAAAAAGCTCTTAAAGATTGAGATGGAAAAAAAGAAAAACCAAGACAAAAGGCAGCCAAAAACCATGACCAGGAACAGCAAGAGGTCTTTGAACAGATGAAAAGATGCTCACTCACACTTCTATGGAAAGAAAGGCGATCACCATGTTGAAGAGATGGCTCACATATTAGATTGACAAAAATCTAAAAGTCTGATGGCAGGGTGCTCTGAGGACATTGGCACCCTTTGCTGACAGCACATGACAGTCCTCATGGAGGGGCGCTGGCCATGCCTAACAAAACTGCATGAATTGACCTTCTGACTTAGCCATCTCACCTTCAGGGCCTTCCCCACCGGATACACATGCATGCCCCCCCACACACACACGCGTGCGCACGCACCACATCTGTGCACAGTTATTACAGTTTTACTTGCACCAGCTAAAGATCGGGAAACCTGAACGGCTATCAGTGGGGTCTGGTTGAACAAATTTTGGTCCATCTTTATGGCAGAGTTCAGTGTAGCCATACCAAAAGGTGTGAGCTCCCAGATTTGGTAGTAGAATACGCAAGGTCTGGACAGTGTCAGCTGCCTTTTTTTTTTTTTTTTTTAACAAGAAGATAGAGGAAGTTTATAGACACACACTTACCGCAAAAATAAACATAAACACGGGAAGGATAAACCAGAGGCTAATGAAAATAGTCACCAACAGGAGGCAAAGGGAGCTGGAAACAGCAGCAGTGATAAGGATGGATACAGATTCTCTGAATCTTTTTATGGAGTTTCGAAATATAAACTAGGTTTGACATATCCTAAAAACAGAAGTACGGCAAACATTTTAAAAAGGCAAACCTTACCTATGAAAATAAACAGACACAATGCATGGAAGTGGTAACATATCCCCGAGAAGAGGATTATCTTGAGTCTTGCACACAGTCCTCTGTACATCCTCAATAAAATATATTCTAAGAATGAAAATAACTGCAAAGAAATCTCAAATTCCACTTGCTCCTTTTACTTTGAGTAATAACATATGTATGAGGATTTTTGAAAGGATGTCAAGCTATGAAAAGACATGGAGGGACTTGAAGTGCACCTGAAATCCCTGAAGGAAAGAAGCCAGTCTGAGAAGGCCACAACCTGTTTGCTTCCAACCAGATGACATTCTTGAAAAGGCAAAATGAGGGAGAGAGTAAAAAGATCAGTGGTCACCAATCCTACAGTCTCTTGCACATTATTGCTCTGCTCCCAGTGGCATGTCTTACCTAACTGCACCCAGAGCCCTGGCCTTCTCGTGCCTCACCGTTTCCTTTCCTGCTGGCCCTGGGACGGTTCCTCCAGACAGTGGTATCCCACTGCAGTGCAGGACCCAGATTACCGAGACTGCAAAGTGCCTTGAGATTGAGTTACATTTCATGGCCTTACATTCAATCATAATTTCTCAGGTCTGGAACAGGCCTGAGAGAAGGAGTTACCAGATTCAGCAAATAAAAACATAGGATGCCCAGATCATTGCAGATAACCAACAGATACTTTTTCAGTAAAAGCATGTCCCGAATACTGTATCACGTCCTATATTTTATCTAGCAACCCTAAGATGAAGAAATCAAGGCCCAGAGGGTGAACTGACTTGCAGAAGTCCATTTTAGAAAAACCCCAAACCAGAAAAAAAGCAATAGCAGAAAGAATGAAGATCTCCTTACTCCCAACCGACGTACAGTGTTCTGTTTTACAAAGACAACAATGTCTGTGGTCAAGACATGTTGAATCAGAACAAGGAATCAGATTGCTTATGAAAAAATGTACGTGCTTTTCTCTTTATTTATTCTATTTACAATTATTTAACCTAATAATTTTGTTCCCAAAGTGAAATGGCTTAAATGGATCTTCACATCTCCAACCTCAGGTTACACCTACCTCATGGAAGAATTCAAATTCCCTTTTAAGAAATGGTATATGAAGGATTGACAGACTGGAGTTATAATGTGAACCAGCATGCATGTGTCAGCCTTAGAGTTATAATGAGAAAACTCAACGCATCACCATCATCCTCCCAGAGCATGACTTCCTGTCTCCTGTGATTTCAACATTTTTCTGTAAGTCAGAGGACCCCTCATGTAAAATGAAAGAATTATTAATAGAAAGCCACATTATATAAAGAAATCTTATGACATTTCTATAACGTTACTATCTAAAGAGATCTTTCAAATCAATCAATAAATGGCTAATCGCCCAATAGAAAATTGAGCAGAGAGCACAAAAGGTTAACTCACAAAAGAAGAGCTGCAAATGGCTGATAAGGAAGCTCGCAATCTCACTAAAGCAAAGAAACAAAATAAAGCGAGTATAAGTACCATCTTTTTAACCTATCAAATTGGTTCAGCTTTTAAGCCGTGATCAGCTTCAAGTTTGTCAAAAGCATTGTTAAATGGGTACCCTTGTGGCAGACAGGGCTACAAATTGAAAGAAACATCCTAGAAGGCAATTTGGATCATAAAATGTTAATATGCTCAAAAGAATAAAATAGAATTTTAGAATTTTTTCCTGAGTGTAGAGTTATTTACAATAGTGCAGAATTAGAAATGATGTAGTCATCTAACAATAATGTAGTAACATTCAAGGTGGCCAGGTGGCTCTGGCTCACTGGGTTGCAGGATCAAGCTCATACCAGCTCTTGAAAGACAATTAAATTTTCAGAAATGTTGTGAAGCTATTGTTAATATAGCCATTACTTGAAAAATAAATTAAATAAGCCTGTAATTAAATAAGTTATATTTAAAACAAAGGTGATAGATACTCAAAACTCATCTCTTTCTGGTTATTTTAATACATTTTGCTAATATCTCTGCTCTTGAGATTACTCACCCCTATGGTATCTATCTCGAAGGTAGGAGGACGACATAGCAGTTTGCCACTGTACATCTCTTCCCAACTCCACGTTCAGCGACACTGTTGGAGCTTGCAAGCAGCCATGGTCAGGGCACCTGGGTGGCTCAGATGGTTAAGCGTCTGCCTTCGGCTCAGGTCATGATCTCAGGGTCCTGGGATCGAGTCCCGCATCGGGCTCCCTGCTCCTTGGGAGCCTGCTTCTCCCTCTGCCTCTCTCTCTCTCTGTCTCTCTGTCTCTCATGAATAAATAAATAAATAAATCTTTAAAAAAAAAAGAAAGCAGCCATGGTCAAAGTATTTACATCACAGGAGTCGGCAGACACTGCAAGTCAGGGCTGTTTGGGCTTTTGTTTGAAGGCTAATTATTAAACGTTCGCCAACACACCACCTCTGGCTGCGTCAGCCTCAGGTTCAAGTACAACAGGATGGTGACAGCACCCTCAAAAGTGCGTGACCCACCCCGAGTGGAATATTTTTGCCACATCTCCATCCCTAGAGCCAACACCAAGGCCAGGGAGAAAGTGATACCCATCCTCCATCTTGGAGCTGGGTCAGAGGCCCACCCATGATCCCCACATGGAAGTCAGGGGCTGTCATTGGAAGAAGGGAGAATGGCTACCAGCGTTAGAACGATCAAAATATAGGCCCTATGGCTTATAAAGCAGTAGCTTACACTTAGTATCTATGTCCCCAACCCACCTCAAGGTCTCCTTCTTCCATTCTTCATGGACAAGAGGCAAGTGGTTCTGGACTAGTGAAGCTCTTGGTACATGGGGAGAGATGGGTAGGTTCTGATCTGAGACCTCTTCCCCACAGTCTCCAATCTTCCCCTGTGGTGGGATGATGTCCCCACTATCTTCCCCTAGTCCCATTTTTTACTGTTCATGGTTCACTTCCAACATAGACAAAGGAGACATACATTCTTGTGTAGGTTCCTGAGATTTTTAGAAATGAATTTAAATTATTTTTCCTTTAAAGGTTCCTAATCAAGTGGGGGAGACATACAGACAAATAATTATGAACGATGTGAAGTGTGCTTTCATATATATATATATATATATATATATATATATATATATATATGCCCACTGAGAGCTAGTGGGGAGTTAGGAAAATGGGGACAACTCCCTAGAGAAAAGGACCTGTGGGCTGGAGCTTGCCATACAAATAGGAAGCTTGTGGAGAGGAACACAGAGGGACTTTCTCTTCCAAGGGAACAACATGAGCTCTGGCACCACAAGGTCACCCAGCTTCATTTGCTCCCTTTTTCCCAAACTCCAGATACTTCAAGAAAATTTCCCCTCCTCTCTTGCTCTCCTTTCCATTCTGAGCCAAAAATAGAACTCACACATGGGAGTGACACCAAAGCCCTGTGTGGTACACTGTTGTGCGGGGGAGGAAGAGCACCCGGGCTTTAAAGTGGATCGACAAAGGCTCTGGGCCACTGGCATGACCCCCAGGCTCCTCGGAAGCCTCCAGCTGCTTCCACCACCTCCTTACACAGAACCCGTTCCTCTTCCAGGGAGGCACTCAAAGGAAACAAGTTTTACTTCTTTAGCTTTTCTCTTTGGCTCAATTACTGTTATCCCCACAGCAGACATTTCTGTAACAGTCTCTCAAGCCTGGGGACCAAAGCCCAATTTATAGCTTTGCTTCTATGGGAAAAAGTGCTTTCAAGTTCCAAACAACCAACTTACAAATAAATGATTGAACTCAATGAGCTTCCTGTGATCTTTTGCACACTTCAGTGAGAAAGGCTGGTAAGTGTGTGTGTGTCTGAACATTTCTAAATATGGGCTCCAGGTGTTACATTTTCAGACCAACCAAGTGTGACATTTTTTCCCTCTTAAAGCAACAGAACCATCTCTTGGGCGAACACATATCTGTTTAAGGGAAAACTTGGTGAAAGAAATGGCCGGGACCAAAAATATAATATAGCAATGCTGAGAGTTTAGGGAGAGAGGTATGTATTTCCAGAGTATAAGAAAAGAGGCTAACGTATTTTTTAACTTTATCATTACAGGCTCAGGCAAAACAGTAAGGCACCTGCAAGCACGGTGTGGGGGTGGGGAGGCGTCAAAGCCACTGAACAGCTGTTTTACTTTGAGTCTAGAGATCGCCAGGATGAGGTCGCTAGTCCGCTGCAAAGCAAATCCGGACTCACCAAAATTTCTAAACCACACAGTGAAGAGAGCACAGTCTGTCTCCCTGAGAAGTCAATAGCATCAGATAATGCACGCATCAGAGGGGGTGACCATGCAAATTGCTTTTTTGCATCGAAAGAAGACTCTTGGGCTCAACACTTGATTCATTTCACTCTCCCACCCTTGCTTCCGCTCTTTGCTACACCCTGACCTTCTCTGTTCAGTCTCTTTATTTCTATAAACATCCCCACATAAATTTCTGCATCCCTGAATGGTAGGCATTTTAAAAATTAACATATGCCATATTATTAGTTTCAGAGGTAGAATTTAGTGATTCATCAGTTGCATATAACACCCAGTGCTCATTCCATCAAGTGCCCTCCTTAATGCCCATCATCCATTTACCCCATCCCCCCGCCCCCCTCCCCTCCAGCAACCCTCAGTTTATTCCTTAGAGTTTAGAGTCTCGTGATTTGCCTCCCTCTCTGTTTTTGTCTTATTTTATTCTTTCTTCCCTTCCCCATGTTCATCTGCTTTGTTTCTTAAATTCCACATATGAGTGAAATCATATGATGTCTTTCTCTGACCAACTTATTTCGCTTAGCATAATACCCTCTTGTTCCATCCACATCATTGCAAATGGCAAAATTTCATTCTTTTAGATGGCTGAGTAATACTCTCTTGTATATATATACACCACATCTTCTTTATCCATTCATCTGTTGATGGTCATCTGGGCGTCTTCCCTGTTTTGGCTATTGTGGACATTGCTGCTATAAACATTGGGGTGCATGTGCCCCTTTGAATCACAATGTTTGTATCCTTTGGATAAATACCCAGTAGTGCAATTGCTGGGTCTTAGGGTAGTCCTATTTTTAACTTTTTGAGGAATCTTCATTCTGTTTTCCATAGTGGCTGCACAATTTTGCATTCCCACCAACAGTGTAAGAGGGTTCCCCTTTCTCTGAATGGCAGGCATTTAAAAAAAATACTGGTAACTACCAAATTAAAAATTAAAAAAAAAAGGCTAACTTGCCCTTCTGAACACAGTCCAATATTTCATAGTTAGCAGGACTGACTGTATATCTTGTGGGATCTGGTGCAAAATGAAAATGTGAGGCTCCTTGTTCAAAAATTATTAAGAATTTCAAGACGGTGACAGCAGAACACTGAACCAAGCAGAGGGCTCTTCTGAGGGTGGGGCTCTAGGTGACAGGGCGCCTGCACACACTCCCACGGAGCCGGCCCTGCTGGAGGGTTTTTATGAATGAGAGTGCGCACGCAGAGACACAGACAATTCCCTAGGCTGGCATAGAATTAACCAGAAATTCACGGTGAAAATGTAATAATGTGACCTCACAAAAAAGTGCCAACATTCTGTGGTGGTTTCCAATACACTTCCTGAGAACTCACTTATTTATAACGACTGACACAGAGAAAATGCTGTAATTCGTTACAGCACCTGGGCCAACTGATGAATGGGGTGTTCTGGGTGATCTGGTCTCAAATTTTTGGAACATAACAAAATACACTTAAAATGTGCCAAACATGGAAGGAATCTTGTCTTTGGAGACGTGCAGCATTTGTTTTCTCAAAAATAGGAAGGCTTCACGAATTTGCGAGTCATCCTTGTGCAGGGGCCATGCTACTCTTCTCTGCACCGCTCCAGTTTTAGTACATGCGCTGCCAAAGCGAGCGAATGGAAGGCCTTTTGAAGTCGCCCTTCCCCCGGGGCTGGAAGCATCTATAATAAGGCATGTGGAAGAGCTCTGCGTGCTGGGAACCGTGATCCGCCTTAGCCACCGCGTCACTGTAACTGATCAACATAAGTGCGGGGTAAAGCCAGGTTTACAGCTGAGTGCATCCTGAAGAACAGGTTTCTCTGGTTCCAACAACTCAAATCACAGTCGCATTTTTCTTCATTAAGTGCCCCACACCTGCTACCCAAATGGTAGTTTCACTCTCTCCTGGCTCTCCTGCTGCTGGTTTCACGGACAACCCCCTCTCCCAACCCCTGCCAAGTCCACATCCAGTGTTCCCACCCCCTGTCCTCCTGGGCAATCTCTCTTCCCCTTGTGATAATGGAGTCATTGTCCCATGAAGTTTCTTGCAAACTTGGCAGGATAGCAGTGACATCTCCCTCTGCCCAGACTTCTGCTGGCTTCAAAGTGGGGAGGGGCATTTGTCCCCAGGAACGGGGAAGGGTCATGGCCGGCACTCAGGCACACCTGTCTCCAGCAGGACTGGTTGCGGATGATGCAGCTTGCATTCCCTGGGGGCAAACACAAGCCACCATTACATATTTACACTTTTTCCTCACTTGCCCACTCCAATCTTCAATCTAGTCTCATGTGAGCATGAGGCCTGCATTTATGAGTGTCGCTGCTTCAGAGATGAGGAAGCTGGAGACACTGAGAAGACAAGGGACTCTGACCAAGCACTGTACTACCTGACGCTCAGCCTTTATTCTGTACTGCCCACAAACCTTTGCTGCAAATTAAATTATAAAGCAGCAAGTGTTAACATTTTCTAGGAAATAATTACATTTACAAGATTGCAAATAAACTCATCCTCTCCCTCCAATTTTCCCTCCCTCCCCTCACCGCTATGCTGATTCACCTCCTTCTCCCTCAAAACCCAATGCATGATCTAACTTCCTAGTCTTCTCTTCCTTCCTCTACTCAGAGGCTGTCAGAAAACAGACTAATAAGCAAAAAAGCAGCAAACCCACAAAACTCACCAGCAAGGAGAAAGAAACTAACCATCTCCAAAGAAGTTGGAAAGATTTCCAGAAAGTTAATAGATTTAAAAATCTAGAATTGTGTTGTCTAAATTAACTGGCAATGCCGTACCGACCTGTAAAAATTCAAATAACAAATGTGCCCACAGACCATTATAGTTTATAAAGCTTTTTCCACATATACTAATGCACTTTAACTTCACAATATAGTATGACATGGATGCTATTATTAGACCCACTTTACAGAGGAGAAAACTGAGGCACAGAGCAGTTAAGTGACTGGCCCACAATTACTCAACAGGAGAAGTGAAGTCAGGTTTTCTGACCTGGGAGTCTGTGTTCTTTCCACTCTCCCACACAGTTGGTTGTTGAACTACATTTTCAGAACAATGCACCTGTATTTCTTCTTTTTCCAAATGACAAGAGACACAATTCAGAAAGAGCTACAAGCGTAGTCTAAAGTCTTGCAGCTTGGAAATTCTACCGCTGCCAAATTTAGAAGTCTCTGACCTTCTTTCAAAACTTAAGTAGGTTTCAAATCAGTGGAGAAAATATGGATTATTTAATAAAAGAATCTAGGACAACTAGGAAGCTACTTGGGGGAAAGAGACTTGGATCCCATACCCCACTTTGTACACAAAAATAAATTCCAAGCAGATTAAAGATGTAACCATGAAAATAAAACCATAAAAAAACCTAAAGGAGAACACGGATTTAGTTTTCCTTTCAGAGTCTCAGAGTGGAAAAGGGCTTTCCAAGTCTGACACAAAATGTAGAAGTCATAAAAGAGATCAATATATTGGCTACATAAAAAAATCCGTATGTTTAAAAAGCAGCACCATTAACCAAATCAAAGTCAGAGGACAAATATGAGCAAGTATTTGCAACCTATATGCAGGAAAAAGCTAAATTTGTAATAGGTAACCAAATCCCAGAAATCAATAAGAAAAATACAACACACCTAGTGGAAAAATGGGCACAAGATATAAACGGATGGTTTGCAGAATTAGAGCACTTAAAGAGACGGAAAAGATGCACGAACTCACTCATATTAAGGGGAATGCAAATAAAAACTCCACTGAGATACCTTTTTCCGCAGGTCCTATTGGCAAAGATCCCAAAGTCTGATAATACACTGGGTGTTAAGAGGATGAGGAAATGGGTCCATTACCACTTCTCTGCTGTATGATCTAAGTGTAAATTAGTATATCCTCAATGGAGAACAATTTGCAGACGGGCAAGATCTATAAAAATTGGGCGCCTGGGTGGCTCAGTTGGTTAAGCGACTGCTTTCGGCTCAGGTCATGATCCTGGAGTCCCTGGATCGAGTCCCCCATCGGGCTCCCTGCCCGGCAGGGAGTCTGCTTCTCCCTCTGACCCTCCCCCCTCTCATGTGCTCTCTCTCATTCTCTCTCTCTCAAATAAATAAATAAAATCTTAAAAAAAAAAAGATCTATAAAAATTTAAATGCACATATGGGGGATTTCCACCAATTACCTGTCACCAAGGACGGATGGTGAACTTAAACTTGGCTCCAAACCCCATGATGTCGCTCAGCACCAGAGCTGAGGAGGCCAAGGCCAGAGCAGCCCCTGCCTACATGCTAAACAGACATTTAGTGAGTACCTGTGAGTATAAGTAACACTTAATGGTGAACAGGAAGAAATTGTATAATATACATGTTTTATGTACAGGAGACTGTGGCTCTGAGAAGTTAAGTTTCTTGCCCAAGGCCACACAGCTGCTAAGTGGCAAAGCCAGAACCTACCTCTTTCCCTACAGAACTGCTGCCTCCAGCAGCTTCCTCTGCCCCTTTATGATGCCATCGGCAATCCCAAAAGCTCCATAAAAGGAGGGACTCATGTGACACAATGCTGATCCTTATAATTTGTTGATCCAATGAATGAATGGGGTAATCCTACACTAGCCTTTGCAGATAAAGAAGATGCCGCCTTTTCTCTGCACAGAGAAAAAAAAAAAATTACAAAGCAGGAAACGATGGAGTGAGTTTCAGGAAAATACGAATATTCAGTCCATAACAATGGGCAACAAACAAAAGCAAAAGCAAAAACCCTGCTTACTTGCTACATGTGTACATTGCTACATAACGATTTGTTCTCTGCGGAAAACTTTGGTTCAGGTCCCTGGCCACACAGAACAACTACCTGAGTTTTTAAAACATTAGGGATCAGGCTTCATCCCAGGCAAAAGGATGCTGAATCTCCGAGGCCAATGGTAGGGCTGAGCATCCATGGTTTTCCCAAGCACCACAGTTACCCTCCTGTGCTGCCAAAGTTGTGAAACCACGGGAAGCATATGAAACATTTTTTTTTTTAAATAAGGTAATTTATTCACAACCAAATGCTCCAGACTTTCTTCAACAGGAACTTTGCTTAATTTTTACCCAGAGACCTTTTAAGGTAGAAAATACTGACACCAAGTGGAAACAACTAGAACTTCCATGCATGGGGCAACGGTCCTTAGAAATGAAGCTCGGCTGTGTCTGGTCAGCTCCCTAAACAGCTGTGGGAGTTCCCGGCAAATTGGCTCCTTAATAGTACCACTGATGGGTTTTATTTTGCAGCATTTCACATATGTGTGTGTCACGATTTGCCTGCAAGAAGCTGGCCTTCCTTCTCTGACGCCAGAATCCCAGACCATGCCAGGTGCTGCCCACTGCCGGCCTGTTCTTCTAGGATCTTGTTCACACTGCCTTGCTTTAGCTTGCCTTACAGTGTGTGGATGTGTATGTACCCAGGGCCATACGCCAATGGATTTATAAGCTCATGTGTCAGGATGCAACATCGCTTACCTTGTGTGTACAGAGAAAATGTGAGCTTTGTTATTTTGTCTATAGAAGAGCTGATTTTCTTTCTTCTTGCTGTAATGTGGGAAAAGAACTAAAGTTTAGTCCCATCTGACCATGTCAGTCCAATCTAAATTGTCCCACTAAGTAGCTCTCTTTCTGCTTGGATAACTCCAGAAAATGTACTACTCCCAAGATGGCGCCTGGTAAATGGGAGAAGCATGTGGCCGTGTGTCCTGTGGCATTGGGGAGCTCTGTCTCACATGGTGCTGACACAGTGGAGCTATGACTCAAAGGACGAGAGTGCCTTCTCCCAAAGCCCTGCTTGTGCTGGATGGAGCAAGTTTGAATTGTAAGGAATGTTGAGGAAAACATTAAAAGTAATGATTTCACAACAGATGTTGGTGAGGATGCGGAGAAAGGGGAGCCCTCCTACACTGTTGGTGGGAATGCAAGCAGGTCCAGCCACTCTGGAAAAACAGTATGGAGTTTCCTCACAAAGTTGAAAATATTGCTACCCTACGACCCAGCAATTGCACTACTGGGTATTTACCACAAAAATACAAATGTAGGGATCCAAAGGGGCACCTGCACCCCAATGTTCATAGCAGCAATGTCCACAATAGCCAAGCTATGGAAAGAGCCCAGATGTCCATCGACAGATGAATAGATAAAGAAGATGTGGTATATATACACAATGGAATATTACACAGCCATCAAAAAATGAAATCTTGTCATTTGCAATGACATGGATGGAACAGAGAGTATTATGCTAAGTGAAATAAGTCAATCAGAGAAAGACAAGTATCATATCTCACTGATATGAGGAATTTGAGAAACAAGACAGAGGATCATACGGGAAGGGAGGGAAAAATGAAACAAGACGAAACCAGAGAGGGAGACAAACCATAAGAGACTCTTAAATTCAGGAAACAAACTGAGGGTTGCTGGAGGGGAGGGGGGTTGGGAAGATGGGGTGACTGGGTGATAGACATTGGGGAGGGTATGTGTTGTGGTGAGTGCTGTGAATTGTGTAAGACTAATGAATCACAGACCTGTGCCTCTGAAACCAATGATACCTTATATGTCAATTAAAAAAAAAAAGTAGTGATTTCATGTAACAAGTCCAAATATCAAAAGGAAGTAAGAAAGGAGTCTATGTTTCCATATCTTTTTAGCTTGCTACGAAGGCGGACAAAGTAGGATTAGCGATGGGTAGTTTGGGGCACCTGGGTAGCACAATTGGTTAAGAGTCGGACTCTTGGTTTTGGCTCAGGTCATGATCTCAGGGTCGTGAGATCGAGCCCGGCGTTCGGCTCTGCTCTCAGTGCGGACTCTACTTAAGACTCTCGCTCCCTCTGCCCCTCCCCCCCCACTCTCTTTCTCTCTCTCAAATAAATAAGTAAATCTTTTTTTTTTTTTAAGATTTTATTTATTTATTTGAGACAGAGAGAATGAGAGAGACAGAGAGCACATGAGAGGGGGGAGGGTCAGAGGGAGAAGCAGACTCCCCGCCGAGCAGGGAGCCCGATGCGGGACTCGATCCCGGGACTCCAGGATCATGACCTGACCCGAAGGCAGTCGCCCAGCCAACTGAGCCACCCAGGCGCCCTAAATAAGTAAATCTTTAAAAAAACAAAAACAAAAATACCTCAGGTAGTTCTACCCTGTAGCCAGGGATATGAACGAAAGTTCTCAGTAGAGAACAAATATTTATGTAGCAGTGTTTGCATGTAACAAGTAAATGGTGTTTTTTTGGCTTTACTTTTATTTTTTACCCATTGTTGTGGACCTAATGTTTGTGTCTACCTAAAACTTACATGCTGAAGCCCTAATCCCCAGTGTGGTGGTATTTGGAGGTGAGGCCTTTGGGAGGCCATTAGGTCATGGAGGTGGAGCCCTCATGATGGGCGTTAGTGCCCTTATGAGGAGAGACATTAGAGGCAAGATCTCTCTGCCATGTGAAGATAGAGTGAGAAGGCAGCCATCTGCAAACCAGGAAGTGGGTTTTCACCAGGAACCACCAGGAACTGTATTGGCCAGCACCTTGACCTCGGACTTTCTAGCCTCCAGAACTGTGAGAAATTAATTTCTGTTTTTTAAGCTGTCCAGTCTATGGTATTTTTATTATAAGCAGCCCAAACTGACTAAGACATCCACCATGCCCCGGTATCCCAGGAGACTCTAACATCTAGAATTTAGTGAGTTTTCCTCTCAGAGCTGCTGGGCTTTTCTTGGATTTTTTTCCGGAGCTCTCCCTGTTCTCTCCCCATATCCTCCTCCCAAGCTGTCTAAAGCAAACTCCAGCTGTAGTTCTCTAAGCTGGACCCTCTTCTGCCTTTTTTAACAGAGCTCAGACAAAGGTGTATTTCCTCTGAGACTAAGTAACCTGCCACCTGGTTCCTTTGAAAGGAACCAGGCTCTTTTGCACCACAAGAGCATAAAGTTATACAAGTTAAAACACTTTGGTCCAATATAATCGCATCATTTAGCACATAACTAGAAGCCAAACTATAGTCCCCATAATTTTAAAACATTGAATATAAAATTTTCTGTTATTTTTAGAAAGTAAACAATTGCTCACAAACCTTCCTGAAAAAAAATTAACGTGGCAAAAGTGAGTGCCTACTCCCCTCCTCCTAAATTATTCTCTTTGAGAAACCCACATTCAGTATAAATTTCTCAAACTTGTTGCATCCAGAACCGAGCTTCCTACCCTATTCACCAATGTAAGATTGTTTCTACTGAGCCTGAGCGGTTGAACCCCTTTTTCCTCCCAGGTGGTGATAAAAGACTTTCACTTCCTGGCAGGGAATAAACGGGTTTTGGCTGCATCCCCAGCAAAACCAGCTTTAGAGAAATGGTTTGGCACAAACACTTGTGGGCCTGAGCTGTTCTCTTCTGCGTACCAGGTCTCATGGGCCTCTCTGGATGGAAGCCGAAAGCTTCCTAAGCCTGTCATTAGGGATGGTCACCTTTGTGCAAGGATGAGTTCGATGCCCCCTGGGGTGGTCAAGAGTGGTCTCCTGATCGTCAAGAAGGTTTTGACCTCCGTAGGAAGATAAGCACAGCTTGTCTTAAAGAAAGGTAGAAGACTATCAAAATAGGTTAAGTGGCAAAGATGTGTTCTTAGGATGAGTTTGTGGGAAGCTGATCCTGAAATGGGCATTTGTGTGCAGGAAGCCTTTCGGGGATGCCAATGGGATCAACGTCTGTTGGGGGTGAAGGAAGTGACCCAAGTAGAGGGAACAGTTGTTCCACAGTGTAGACAGAACACAGGCCTCAGCCGATCCCACGGGATGCTCTAGAGCTGGGGCGGGGGGCGGGACGGGTGACTTCAGAGTCGTCACCCCTTGAAACAAGATGATCTGGCCTTCATAACCGACCCCCCACCCCACTACCAGTAACTGGATGTGGCTGTCCCCCGGGAGGGTTCTGCCCTTAGGCCAGGTGGCTCCCTTTGGCAGTGAGCCACCAGCTCTAAGTACTCCCTGCAGGGGAGGAAACGTGTGCCTCAGTCCTGAAAGGGGGCTGTAGGCAGTACAGCAAGCAGCCAAGGGTGGGACATCTGCGACCCTGGTAATGTTTACGGCGGGACGGAGCAACAGTCCATTCCTAAGCGACGAGGAGCATCCGGGAATTTGAAGCATATCACTAACATCAACCTCTGCTTCTCCTCTCCTCTGACCTAAGACCATCTCAAACCCCTAGAGTTACAAATACTGCTACAGCATAGAATTGGTCCCATAAAATCTGGTAAAGAATAACTGAAATCTTCAAATGACTCTTTTCAAACATAAAGGCCAAACACATTCCAAATTTGGTTTAAATCTATTTACAGTTTTGGTTGTGATCCTATTGTTCTCCAGTTCACTGTCTAAATGACTCCAGATCCTTTCTTTTCAAAGTTGTTCCTTCCTGATTTGCCTCCTTCTGTCCCATTAACCCCCAGTCTCCAGCCCCACTGCCATTAGCTTCTTTCAGGCCTTTGCCCAAATGTCATCTCCTCAGTGAGTCCTTCTGATTGTCCTAGTTAAAATTGCACCCCAACTGCCCCTCCCCATCCATTTGATTCTTTCCATAGCACTTACCACCATCTGGCCTACTCGTTCATTATTAATTGTATGTATTGTCTGTTTCTCTTTAATAAAATGTAAGTTCCATGAGACCAGGGATAATCTGGTTTATTGACTCTGTTTTCTTATTGAGTAGAAGAGTTCCTGGAACAGAGTAGCCAAGCAATAAATATTGGTGAATGAACGAATGAATGAGTGGCCCCAGTTTCAGCTTTCGTTAGCTCTCTACTGGCTGATTGCAATGGTCTCCCAGGTGGAGTCAGAGCTCTGGATCTCCACCTGTCTGAGGACTCCCCTCTCTGATGCTCTACACACCTCACCGCGGCGCTGACTTGTTCCTGCTACTGTCCTGCTCAGAAACTCTCCCAGCTTCCTGGCGCCCGGTGCTGACTCAGGTGTTCAGTGCTCTCAGAGATCTGGTGCATGCCTCCTCACCCTGGAACAGTGGGCTCCCTCCTCTGTGAGCACCATTCCTGAGCCTCCCCGCCCCTCTCTTCCTCGAATTCTGCCAATGGGGAGATTTTAAGAGGGGCAGCTTAAATACCCTCCAGGTGCTCTGAAGAGTGAGCATGAGGGTGGCCGTTGAAGCCCTTGATAAAGCATGACACCTTTACAGATGACCGTGATTGCTACTCCATCATCATAACGTGATGATATCATAAAACTTCTCAATGACATTATAGGGTCCCAAAGGTAGGAGCTAAAGAATCAAGCCCCATTCTCCTGTTTACTAGAAATGAAGCTCATCTAGTGACTCAGGTCACGTGGCACGGTGGAGCCAGTCAGCGCCCGCTGACCAAAGCCAAAGGCTAAATGTTCTGGAACTTTGCCAGCCGGCTGTCTAACATTCATCCCGGCCACTTACCTGCCCCCCGTGCTTACTGCTGGTGTGTCATGCAGAGGGGACAAAGATGTTACTGGTTGTCTCAGGAACACCATCAAGTGACAAGGAGACAACTAAAAGGATCTGGGGAAGAGATGGAAGGAGAAGTTTGGGGTGTGTGGGCCCGTAGTTCTGCTTTAGGCATTTTGAGTAAGACCTGTAAGAGGAACCTAAATGGGCCTGGCACTCAAGAGAGTGGAATGGGCTGGAGATAAAGACTTGGAAATCATCTGGGGACTGGCACTACTGGAGGACTTCTCGCCAGGTGTCCTGGGGCCATTACTGACCCTGTTCGCCCCATCCAGTGGCCAACGACACAGTCATCAGCTCCTGTGGCTCTCCTTTCAGGTTCTGTTCAGACTTCCTTTGGCTACCCCAGTTCAGCCTTCGGTTACCTTGCACCTAAATTATCACCATGTCTCCTAATTTCTTCTCTTCCATTCATCCATTCATTACTGCCCGATTAATTTTCCTAAGGCACCATTTTGTCACAGTCTACCTTTGCTCAAACAGCTCCCAATTCTTTGCAAGTAAAATCCCAACTCTCCTTTCAAACACTCCATTGAGGCAAGTACCCATGCTTTCTCTCCTCCACGCCTGATACCCATGCTTTCACCCACCATCCTGTGCACAGCTGGAGTTTAATAAATATCTTTGAATAAATACTAGAACAAATAAGCTGCTGTTTCCATCAACTTCCTTGTTCTTTCCATCCTTTCTCACCTTGTGGACAAAGGTGAAACCCCAAGTCATAACTGAAATACAGTTTTCTTATATTTACTAGCATGAAGGATCCATAGCTAGAGATTGCTTCTCAGGGACAAGAAGCACATTTTCTAAGATTTTTGTCATCCCAAGGAGGCACTTCAAAACTCCAGAAAACATTTGCTGCCAAGAACCAAGCACAGCTGTTGAGGCAGCAGAGGAAACTGGTGTTCGGTAAAAAACCAAACCAAAACAGAACCCTGCTGCACATTTGGGGATGGCAGAGTTCCCAGATCTACAGCTGAAATGAGTAGATGATACAAGATATTTGATATATAAAAGAAAATAAAACTACCGGAAGCAGAAGTTTTCTCTTGCAAACTGACTTCTTCTAAAGCACAAAAATAGAGCAACGGGACTGCTAGGGATAAAAATACTGTTGTTGATGAGAAGAGGCCCACTTCTCCACCAGACCAGGGTAAACCAGCCACCCTCTCCCTTCTTTCCTGCCCCATATGCTCACACTCATAAAGGTCTCTAAGAATGATCATAAGGAGATCAAGTATTATCCAAAGTGGAAGAACAAGTCAACATTAAACTGAGAAGGGCAGCGATTGCATAGGGGTGTGACAATGGCAGCCAACGACCAGGTGTGTTCCTTCTGGCATCCTGGCATCGCCTACCCAAGCCAGGAGCACCGGCCGTGTCTGCTGGCACCTGGGAGAGGCAGGGTGAAGGCGAGAGTAGAATGGGGACAAGCCCCCCAGGGGGCCAGGCGGGTATGTTTATGTTCTCTTATCCCTCACTTACAGTGCAATGAAGCTGGCACCGTAATTGCCATTTTTACAAGTCAGAGGCTGAGAATCCCGTAGGGTAAGTGACTTGCCCCAGATCACATACCTGGTGAGTGGCAGGTGGTTACCAGGCCTAACTCCAGGCCCCCAGGCTTAGTGCATATGTGGTCGTCAACACTTGTTGTGTTCAACAAGATGCTACAAGTGTTTAGAGAACAAGCAAACAAAAGTACAAGCGAGTTGGGAATACATGGGGCTAAACAAAATTTAAAAGATTTCTTGACTGCAAGGCTTCTCAAAAACTTCCATGTTCTAACACAAATTGTAGAGTTTGTCTGGCTTTCCTAAATTTAATTCACTACAGAACTTCTTGTTTTGCCCAGAACACTTCATGAGACTAGCGTTCCTCGGAACCCATGTTGGGAATTACGGCAGGCACTCCTTTAGTCTCTTTGAGATCTGAGTCTGTTCCTCACTGGGCCTGACACCACTTTTGGAAGAGTCTGGGGACATCAAAAGGCCAGTGGGAAGTACTCTGAGAAAATACCTCTCAAGTGTATGGGGACTGAGGGGAAGGACAGGGAGGGGAACAAGAAGGGCTGTTACAGGAACAGTGAATACTTCTGAGGACTTTCTGCATGCCAGGACCCTTTGAAGTGTTTAGTCCTCCTAACCACTTGTAAGATAGAAATCATTAAAATCCCCATTGCACAGATGAGGGAATTGAGGCATAGAGAGGTTTGGTAAATTGCCCAAGGTCACACAGCTCATAAATGTCTGGGTGTTGAATTCAGGTAGTCTGGTTCCTTAGCAACTGTATTATCCTTGCTCATATTGAAGAGACATTTAGTTGGGAACGTGTGGAGTGGAGAAGGGTGGTCATGGCAGAAGATTCATATCATAGTTACCCAAACAGCATAGAAGCTTAATAATAATCATATTAAGTTATGTTTGGTTTCTGGCTTCTTCTACCTTAACTGGTGTCTACCATACAAGGTGCTGGGTTAGGAACTGGGGATTCCGATGTAAATACAACCTACATGAGTCCTGCCCCAACAGGAGGTTCACGCAGGGGATTAGAGCACTGCAATACAGAGTGACACATGCTCTCATGGGCAATGGAGCACAGAAGACTGTGCAAGCAGGGAGGACACCTGACCCAAATTTAGGATAGACTTTGACACTGATAAAGGACTTTCCCCTTTATATACCGCTTGAAAGGAGGAACAGTTGGTGTGGAGGTATTTCAGAGAGATCAGATCTTCTTGTCCCCAGGACCACAACAGCAGCTTGGAATTCTAAAGGTCCTAGAATGGCCTGATGACTTGACAGTGTGATCCTTCTCTTGAGCTGCTCCTCTAGGCAGCACAGGGCTCTGGTCCTCCCTAATCTCTGCCATGGCTTTAGTGTAGAAGCAGTAACATCCCGCTGACTGGGTGTCTCCAGAAGGCGCCCATCAATGAGCACTTAGTTTGATCCTGGGCATGCCAGGAACAGGAATGCTCCCCCCAAATCCCCTGTGCTCCCCTGCATTTCCAAGCCCTGATGTATTTAGGTGGGACCGTGTGACTGGTTCTGACCAATGGGCTATGACCAGCAGTCATATGTATCGTTTTTAAGACAAAGCATTTAATTGCTCATGCAAGACCCCCCCCCCCCCCAGTGCCCTCTTCTCTGCCAGGGTAACCAAGACAACCTCATCATCCAGGCAGTACAGGTACAAAACTGTGAAGCCTCCACCAGCCTGAGTCTTGAGTGAAGAAGAATCCTCTACCAAAAAGTAGCATGAGAGAAAATAAACTTTTGTTGCACTAAGCCACCAAGATTTGGGGCTGATTGACCCATATACCGGGCCAAGGGTGTGCTCAACATCTGGTGCAAGTAGCTCTAGAAACTGATGGTTCAGTAAGACAAAATTAATTAATTCCTGCCATTAGCAGCAGTGCCAGTGAGAATAACAAGAACAATCGACCTTTGTGCAGTGGTTCATGATTTTCCAGGCACTTTCAGGAGCATGATTCAGTTTAATTCCTGAAATAACCATGAGACTTTGGTATACTCAGACCCAATTTCAGGTGAGGCTAAGGGGTGTCACACCTCCCTTCCCCAAGCTACGACAATGGCTTCAGCTTTCATAACTGTCATCCTAGCACAAGTCACATGATACCATGAAAAGGACCCTCAGAGACAGGAAAAGGGGCCTCGAAGCCACAGATTCCCTCCCCAGAGTCAGCTTCAGTAAGTTATATAAACCAGGCGGAATCACACAGCCCCTCCCATTCCTCAGTGGAGTCTTGCCTGGTGGTGAGATAGGATTTTCACGAAAAATATGAAGTGTTTGTCACTCAGCCCTGTGCTGTAATTATCAGAAAACATGTTCACTTGCTATTTAGCTTACTCCGAGCAACCTCGCTACCTTTAATCATAGCTTTCACTAAAGCCACATGGTGTCAACTCAAGGTAATTTTTGTAAGTCCTTTGTTTTTGTGGTGGCAAATAGGATTCATGTTTATTATAGAAAATTTGTAAAATACAGAAAAGCACAAAGACAAAAATAGAAATCATGCATAAACCAACAACCAGTGATATCTACTATTATATCAAGCTTGCCATATATTTTTCCAGTCTTCTCTGACAAAATTGATGCCATACAGTAACGACTATTTTGTACACTGATTTTACAATTATTAGATTGTGAACACTTACCCACGTTTTAGAGTATTTTCTCATGATGTGATTTTAGTGGCTGCATAACGTCCTATCATACTTTATCACCCCCCACTGTGATTAGACATTTATGTCGTTTTAAGTCTTCTCTGCAAAAAGTTGTGATGAACATCTTAGTGCATTCACATTTATTTGTCTCTCTTTCCTAACAAAATGGAAATGCTGGTTCAGGGGATTTGGATGTCTTAAATAATTTTTTTGTCAGAGTTCCTTTTAGAAAGAGTATGCCCCAGAAGTGTAGGTGGGTCTTTATTTCCTACGCCTCACTTTAACTGGACAGCATATCAGTCAGGGTCCAGTTACAAAAAAGGAAAACACACTAGGTATTTCAACAGAAAGAATTTAACATAAGGGATTGGTTTGACAGGCATTGGAAGACTGAAAAGCAAAAGAACACTGAGATAAGTCTGAGAGTAACTGCAGGGAGCATGGCTCGCCCCTAGGGCTGTGGGGACAAAGGGGCCGAGTTGGGATTGCTGGAACCCCACTTGTGGAGCAGGGAGTCTCCATGGAGCTGCAACACAGATCTTTGAGGAGGGGGCGCTGTGCTGTACTTCATAGGAAGAAGACTCAGAGCCCTGAAAAGGACATGTGCCTGGTTAGTGTTGGTATCTCTGAAGGGCATGAGGAAGCTAAAAAAAAAGGTCTGAGTGGCTCAGCCAGTTAAGCAATGGACTCAGTTTCGGCTCAAGTCATGATCTCATGGGTTGTGGCATCGAGCTCCTGGTCAGGCTTCCTGCTCAAGGAGGAGTCTCTTTCTTCCTCTCCCTCTGCCCCTCCCCTGCTCACGTGCCTGCGCTCTCTCTCAAAATAAATAAATCTTTTTAAAAAATGCTGCAGAATGGAACCAGCTGCTGCAGCCAGAGTGAAAAACCATTACTGAGAAGACCGTGAGCCTATCAGCAAGCAAACCAAAAAGATCAAGACCCTCCCCTCTGTCCAGCCTTGCAGCATCCCTCTAGTGCCCCCTACTGGTAGAGCCTAGCATGGAGCCAGTTGATGAGAAATGGCGTCTGCACAGTCCCAGCCCCAACTTCATAGAGCCCATCATAGAAAGGTAGATTTGGGGCTGAGAGACAATAGCCTGATACCCAGACAGCCATCATCACATTTTAAATTTTTGTTGGTAATCTTTTCAGTACCAGCGATTCAAAGCAGATTAAGTAAAACATTGGTTAACATCATTTTTTGATGATTTAGTAGTTTTATAAAACATAAAGATCTGATTTCAAATCCAACTGGCTCTTCTCTAAAAACAAAACACCAAATTACTACCAACTGACAGGTATTTGAAGTGCTTCCTCTGTGCCAAGCACTCTGCTCAGCAGGCTGTGTGGGTTATCTCAGTTAGCCCTCGTTTTACAGAGGGGGAAACCTGAGGCTTAGGGAAGGAAGCACAGTGGTCAAGGTCACAGCTCAAAAAAATGCCGCGGGATTTGGGCCAGCAGCCTGCCATCAGAGCCTGAGCTCTCAGCCATGTCTCTGTGCTGGTTCCCCATCTCCTTTGCCATTTAGGTGACATACCCATTCTTCTTCTGGCCATGCCGTGGGGATGAACATGACAACCCCAGGCTCTTGCAAGACTCTTGCTTCTCCATGCTGGGGGGCCACAAGGTATTTAAGTCTGTGTCCTCTCACAGAGCGCTCAGCACATCAGTAACCAGACTCCTCTAAGAGTGAGGTCCAAAACGGGCTCCTGGCCCCAGATTTTTGTCTTTAACAAACAATCACAGAATACTGGAATGGCATGAAAGGTCTTTACCAGATGTCTGAGTCCCTCTATAACATCTCAATGAACAACTGTTTGGATCCCATTTGAACACTTCTCATAACCTGTACTATCTCACTGTATGATGCAGTCTCCTCATATTTTTTGACAGCTCTATTTAATAAAAAGTTCATATTTGCAGAGAGTTAAAATCTACTACTCTAGGGTGCCTGGGTGGCTCAGTTGGTTAAGCGACTGCCTTCGGCTCAGGTCATGATCCTGGAGTCCCAGGATCGAGTCCCGCATCGGGCTCCCTGCTCGGCGGGGAGTCTGCTTCTCCCTCTGACCGTCCCCCCTCTCATGTGTGCTCTCTCTCTCTCTCTCAAATAAATGAATAAAATCTTTAAAAAAATAAAAAATAAAAATAAAAAATAAAATCTACTACTCTATAAGTTCCACCCAAGATTTCTGATCTTGCTCTTTTGGACAACACAACTTTGCAAATGCTTGAAGACAACTGTCACATCACTCTTCTCTAGTGTTGTGGGGAGGAGCTCCTATGCCTTTGGGGATAGCAAAAGTCTCAAATAATATAGCAAATGGGTGAGAAGAACTTTGATTTTTATTGGAGAAGACATGCACAGAGGAAGGCTTCTTGGTAGTTGAGAGCACAGGTTTTAAAAGCAGATAGATTTGAGTTCAAGTCCTAGCTTGATAATTTCCTACTTATAACCATATACTAGCTCTGCAATCTTGCGAAAGGTGTTTACCTCAGTGGGGATGCTAGTACCTACCAGACAGTGACATTATGAGGATTTAATCAGCTAAGGCTGGTAGGTGCTTACCTTGACCACATAGTAAATGCTCAAGAAATGAGATTGATAAAGTGTATTGATGAGAGACACTAGTTTTATTTTGCACATAAGTTGTGAAAATGTCTTTTTATGGCAGTAATTCCTAACTGAAGATCATCCCATTCCATCCCAAAAGATCAATTTTAGAGTTACATAATAGACTATTCTCCAGGCTACCTTAGTCCACTGAGAAAACTGAGATATGTAACATTTGGAATCTGAAGACCTGAGTTTAAGACCTGGTTCTGCCTCTTACTCTGTGATCTTGTGTAAATTGTCTGACCCTTGGTTTCCTCACTTACAAAATGCACCAGGATGGCTAAAATGTCCATCATGAACTACTGTGGAGCAATTAGAGGTAACAGATTAGAAGATAGACTAATGTGGAGGGACCTGATCCATTTTTTGAGTGAAAAAGTGATCAGCAGAATGAGAAATTTAACAGTGCCATTTATGTAAAATCAAAACAACTACACACAACATGTAACACCCATGGAAACTATAGAAATCCAATGTATTATAATGATTACCTAAAAGAGGAAGAGAATGCAAGCAAGTTGGAAGGTTAAAAAGGAATCAAAAATAAAGACAAAGGGGCCTTAACAAATAAGTGAATAAATGAATGAATGAATAATAAATGGATAGATAGATGCTAACATGGGAGTAATGATGCTTCCCTACCTTCCTAGAGAGGTTATTCTGAGGATCTGGTAAGATTATGCACCAGAAAGCAAAGTTAATTTACTGTTTCCATTATGATTTCCACATTGAACAAATGAGCTAACAGAGATAAAAATTCTCCATTGCTCTTCAGCAGGAAGCTGTCAGCAGGGCAGAGCCCAGGAGACCTTGCCCTGGATGAGAATCTACTAGTAAGATGACATCAGAACTCTTCATGTAGGAGGGCAGGCTCTCCCTCACTTCTGGAGACACCACTTGATGGCACAGATACAAGTATCAGATGCCTCTTCCCATGGATCCTTTGCAAATTGTCCACTTGGGCCCTCGGAAGAAGAGGCCCAGGCAAATGGGTGCTTCGATGGTCTCTCCTCCTCATGACATCAAATTTCAGGATTTGGTCCTCTATATTTTGGAGAAGAAAATGGGAACCACCCGCAGAGCCTTCCTCATGGAGCTGGCACGAAGGAAAGGATTCAGGGTCGAAAATGAGCTCAGGTAGGACATCACTGATTTCACTTTGTGAATAAGCAGGGTTTTTGTGAACAGCTTTTTTGGAACCCAAGGAATCTATGTTTTCTTCCACATACAGAAGAGGTGATGCTCCCACTGGGAAAATGGGTTTGAAATCAAAGAACACATTTGAGCCAACTAATTAAGGGAAATAAGATGAGTGGGGACTGATATAATTATACTAAAACTAGTTGGCACCAAAATATAAGGTTTTTGGGGGTTTTGTTTGGTTGGTTTGTTGGTTGTTTTTCTTTGTTTGTTTTGTTTTGGGGTTTTTTGTTTTTTGTTTTGTTTTGTTTTTTTTTACCTTTCACCATTATGAGATGAGCTATCCAGGGATGATAACAGAAACTTAATTGGAAAATGTAATGCTGAAACCACTCAATTTTTCCTGACTAAATTGAACAAAATCCCACTGAGGTCAATCAAAAATTTTCAGCTACTCTGAGGCAGAAAGAATGGCTTGGTTTCTTGGCAATTAAACTAAAACCCTGGCTGTGCTGAGGTGACTAGTGTCCGTGATGGGCTAGGATGAGAGATGGTGGCTGGCTCTCCACAGGCACCCAAATGTGGCCTTGATCATGCTTTTCCGACGAACTGTCCCAGTGGGGTTCGCAGAGCGAGGAGTGCCGGTTAAAGATTCAGGGACAGCTCTGTCCAGGGCCGGTAGACATGGTGCTGAGTGATGAGGTCAAAGCCCAGACAAAAAGGCAACTGAAGCCACTCTTGGGCCACCTAGACTAGTTCACTCACAACCCCACTCACCCCAGCAATTAGCCTTGTTGTTTCTCTAAGTCCTACATTAGCTTTTCACAGAACAGCCAGGGGGCTTGCAACGGATAAAGGATGGTCAATGCAACTGGCTGGTTTTGATTGTCCAAAGAATAGATTGACCGTCACTTTGTCAGGAAAAACTGTAAGAATGTTCTGTGAAAATTAATTTTTTTATTTTAAAAACAGTCTTTAATATTTCAAAGTAAAATTGACAGGCATTTCCTGCTGAAGAAATGCCAGCTTCTACTTGCTAGAGAAACATGTGTCAAAAGTCAATAATAAGATATGATGATTTTCAAAATATTCATAATTCATATGAAGAGTCAAGGTCACAGAAACATTTTATTTATTTATTTTTTTGCTAAAATGCCCTATTCAGAAATTCCCGAGTCTCCTGTGGTCTCTCCCCTCCTGCGATTTTTCTTGGTGTGCTCTCCTTTCCCCCCTCTCTGCCTCTTGTTTTCGCTTTAACCCCCCCTCTCGTTTGAGATGTTAAGCCCCAAATCTCAACATCCCTTCCGTGGAATCATAGATTTCATCTAACTGTTAAGTCTACCTTAATCTTACTGACTTACATAAAATGTTGGAATTAGGGGAAGAAAAGATGACGTAGATAAAGAGGCCCAAACCCAGAAATTAAAAAAAAAAAAAAAAGGAAATTAAAAAAGAAGAAACGAAAAGCCTCAGCAAATATGGAACTGCTTTTTGTGGTAAAGAAATTTGACAAGGGCCAGGCAGGAAGGCGACAGCCAGGTGGTCAAGGTGCCACTTACATCGAAAGCTCTCGGTTGATACGTCCGCACTTCCAGCAAGGGCTGACTCGTTACAGGAGCAGCTACGAATACAGACACGGTGGCTGAGGCAGGTCCTTGGGGAGACACTGGAGGCAAGTTCCTTCTTTGGGCCACAGAGCCAGAGAGGCAGTTCCGTGCGTCCGATGCCTGCTGCCAAGGACCAAGCCCAGCTGCTCCTGCACAGCGAGCAAGTCGCTGCCATGCGTATGATGATGGCAAAGCTCCCAGGCTGACAGCCCAGAAGACACACGAAACACAAATGTGTGTGATGGCTCAAAAAGAAACCACAGGAAGTAGAAGTCCCAGCTCTCAAACGGAATTTCTGTGCATAGATACATAGCCCTTAATTGGAAAGGGCAGTAGAAATTGTGGTAGGGGAAAATCTCTAGATGAGAAGTCTAGAGACCTCCAATTCTGGCTCCGACCCTTCCCGGCCATGTAGTGTGGGGCCAGACCCCCTCCCCGCTCCCTGACCTTAGCTTCCTGAAAAATAGTTTGTTCTGAGGTAATCACCAAATGTGATGACGGGCGTCAGTGTGCTCTGGTAAATCAGAAACAGGCATACAGATGTAAAGTGCGATTGTCTTCTTGTTAATAAGCTGGGCCCATTGACCTTTATAGCAAAACCCTAATGAGAGGATTCTGTCACCACAATATGAACTAGGTCAAATGATAAAAACAAACAGAACAAAGACAGGAAGGAAACCCATCAAAATGTTGTAAGTGGTTATTATTGTGAGGAAGGGGTTATTAGGAAGGGATTATGGTTGCTTTTATTCTCTAGGTTTTCCAATGTTTTTACAATAAGTATATATTTTAAATAAAAATGAAGAAAATTGATATCTAAAAGAAAGGATACTTCTCAGTAGCGAAGACTATCCCTTCCTTTTCTAGTATATAAGATTCAAAGAAAGAGGAGCTAAAAATATATATATTCTCTGAAAATAGGCAGCAATCTCCATAGTTTCTAGTACATTCTTTGGCTGCCAGGAGAACTATATTTGAGGGAAAATCTGACTCCTACTTTACCTGGACCTGAATCCATAGCTTAGAAATGATGTACCTGAATCCATTGAACTATCTGGAGCTATTTCATTCCCCAGCGTATGTGCACTGTATCCTTCTATTTGGAATCAGTTTCACTTATATTATATGTTATGTTAATGTTATATTTCAGAAGACATGCTAGTCAATGTCCCATAGGAAGCTGTGTCTTAAAATAGAAATCAGGGGAGATGTCAAGTCATTTGAGCATTTTGCACATTCATGAAAAGGATACTGAATTTTATTCCACGGCCAACATTCTAAATTTTAAAGCAACTTCATAATCCTCAAATTATCTAGGTCAAGCCAGAGAAGGACGAGAATCTAGTGTTTGTCATGTTCTTATTTCATCCCTAGTTTCAGTACTTTGAGGTACTTTAAAACTCTGTCATCGACCCTCCTCTATGAACACAGTAGTGAAACCCACTATGTCTTGACCTAAACTGCTGATGTCGAAGAAGAAAGAGCTGTGGCTGGAAAGGGTCGCGCCCAGGGTGTCTCCGCCCAGCAGCTTAATACTCTCTCAGTTCCATTGTTGGAGCAGAAGAAACCCATCGGATGATACTTTTGTCCTGCTCAGCACTCCTTATTCGTCCACAAGGGTACCTTTAGAACATATTGCCTGATGAAAGCAAGATGTACCCCAACCTCGAATCCCTTCTCCCTACACCTCTCTGTATCTAAGACCCAAGACCCCCGCACACCCTCTTAGAGGACGGAATTTCCTCCCCAGTACATGGATGTAATCCATGGCATAGGGCTGGCCCCAGCTCTGCCACTTGGCTTTACTTCTAAGCTCACCCAATTACTTCTCCCCAGCTCCACAAGGGCAAAGGCATCATGGGGGCCATCTTGTCGACCTCACCCTTAGACCTTTGACATTTTTCTTATACATAGTAGCTTCAGGAAGTATTTGCTCAAAGAATGATTTATCTGGTGAATATAAAACCAGCCAAAGGAACTTGTGATTACCAAGATTAATTTTTGTAATTAAATTTTTTTCTATGATGCACCAGTATTACTTTTGTAATCAGCAAAATAGTAAAGATTTATAAATTCAAGAACATGCATTGTAAACTCTAGTCCTTCTCTGGTCCAAATTACTTCACATTCCAAAATCTGTGGACTGTAAGTTAATGTTCATAATCTCATTTAAGGTGGGACAAAAAAAAAAAAAAATCAAGGCAAGACTCTCTCTTTCTTAGGTATGTCAGAGCTGGAAATAGTAACCTACCTACTGGTGGTAGTTAACATGTGAGATAAAACCAAATAAAACTGGGCGCCTGGGTGGCTCAATTGGTTAAGCGACTGCCTTCAGCTTAGGTCATGATCCTGGAGTCCCGGGATCGAGTCCCACATCGGGCTACCTGCTCAGCGGGGGGTCTGCTTCTCCCTCTGACCCTCTTCCCTCTCTTGCTATCTGTCTCTCATTCTCTCTCTCTCAAATAAATAAATAAAATCTTAAAAAAAAAACAAAAAACAAAACTGCTTTGATTTTTCTATGTCGGGGATCCTGAACAGATCAGTTGCTAAGGGAAATTGGTAGGAGGGTTTTTAAACAGTAAACAGCTCAGTTTAACTGTAAATTACTATTTAAAGTATTATTTACAAGATAAGTCCTACATCAGATGGGGAGAATTGGGGATGACCTCTCTGAGGAAAGAAACCCATTTTAAAGACAAAGATAAAAACAGGTGACCATCCGGGAAGGCTGGGGAAGTCAGATTGGGGGTCAGTCTGTCTCCAGGCAAAGAAGGGTGCTGCCTCTTTCTTTATGAAGAATTTTTCTAATTGTACTGTGAGGCAGGACCAACTAGGAAAAGAAAAACAGGAACAGTGAAGATACAGGCACCAGAAAAAAAAAAAAGAACGAAAATGTATGAGTTAATTCTGTAACTCAGGGCTTTCTGGACATGTGAATGGCACATTCATGATTCTTATAATATCTTTTACCACATGCATTATTATAGACTTACTGTGCTTCCTTCAATTGTCTCTCAGATGAATTGTTAAAAATAATTTAGTCTTGTCCTAAGGAATAATATAAAAACTGTGAAATCCATAAAAACCATGGGTCTGATATGCATACTTTTAACATGTAGATATAAACAAATACATACACCTTTTTAGTGTTCAGCTATGTACCTGCTAAAATGATTTCATGTACCCACACAGAAATGAGTACCATGTTGGAAACATGGAGGTCATTGAGCCCAAAGTCCAGTGTGCGGGCAGTTCAGGAGAGAGTTTTCTCTACAGCAGCATCTCTCAAAGTATCGTTCTTGGGCTGTGGGGTGGTTTGGAAATATGGTCACTCCCAAGGAGAGGCAAGGACTATTCTCTGTTCGCTTGCATCTGGGAGGGCTTGTGACTGCTTCAACCGATAGAATGACACTAGGTGACTCTTGATGCTGGGTCATAAAGGGCCCTGAGGCTTCTGCTGCTCTCTGGATCTCACAGCCTCACATAAGTTTGAGTCCCTCCGAGAGATGCCACGTGAAGGTGCTAACGTTGATAGATGCCTCCCTGCATCCTCACCAACGTGCCAGACATGCTGAGCCATATGGCGTGTCATACCTCATTGGCACCATACCTGACAGGTGCCTGAATTCTGGACCCACAGAATTGTGAGATACAATAAAATTGTTGCTCTTTTTAAGCCACTACATTTTGGGAGAGTTGGTTATGCACCAATGAATAACTAGAACTGACTACATGAGAATTACCAAGGGAGCATATTCCTGGGCTCTGTGTAAGACTTACTGAATCTGAATCTCTCTTGATAGGGCCCAAGCATCTGAATTTTAACCCAGCTTCTTGGGTGTCTCTGGTAGACACTAGAGTTTAGTTCCTTTAGAGCTATTGATTAATTCATTTATTCATTCCACCAATGGTCTATCTATTCGCTGTTGCTATGAATCTGGCCATGTGCTGGGTACCAGGCATAATTATTACCTAGACGATAACTAGGCAGATGATAATATTGTCCCTGCCCTCAGGGACGCCAAGGACCAAGCCCAGCACATTTCAGTTGAGCACTAGTTGAAGAAGACCCGGAATCTTTTTCCCTGTGAGAAGCTGAGGGACGGATCCTAGTTCAGAATTGTTCTAATTGGTTCAAGCCCTCCC
Organism: Mirounga angustirostris; assembly: GCF_029215605.1. Classification (NCBI taxonomy): domain Eukaryota; kingdom Metazoa; phylum Chordata; class Mammalia; order Carnivora; family Phocidae; genus Mirounga; species Mirounga angustirostris. Next base: position 123,657,315 of record NW_026991714.1, read on the forward strand.
AAACCTAGTCCAAGACACCAGTAATTGACTCTGGCTAAGAAACCAGGTGCACTTGGGGCTCCTGGGTGCTCAGTCAGTAAAGCGTCTGCCTTCCGGTCAGGTCATGATCTCAGAGTCCCGGGATCTGAGTCCAGGGATTGAGCTCCACGTCGGGCTCTCTGCTTCTCTCTCTGACCCTCCCCCATCTTGTGCTCTCTCTCTCTCTCTCTCACTCTCACTCTATCTCAAATAAATAAATAAAATCTTAAAAAAAAAGAAACTAAAAAAATCCACTGACATTTCAGGAACAGCCATCTCCATAGCACCTTGGGGTCTCTGGGAGAAGTTTGGGGCTACTGCCTGGGGCTTCTGTCCTCTCTTAGTGTAAGAAAAAAGCTGAGGACTCCAGGGCCAAGGCAGGTACCACCTCAGCCCCAGAGCCAGGTTTTGCCCTTAAAAATGACATTCATATGTATTTTTCTCCCTAAGTAGAAAGTGATGATAGATGGTTCATGACAGAAAATGGGAAAATACAGAAAAAAAAAAACTTAAAACAAACAACATCTCACTCGGGGGTCTAACCACAGTCTAGTAGAACGTTAAGAGATTGCTTGAGTCATGCACAGCTGGGTTTGAATCCTGGCTTCACGGAGCCTCCTCAAGCCTTGGTTTTCTCATCTGAAATGGTATCGCCCACCACGTAAGACCTGTGAGGACTGAGTAAGAATATATGTGTGTGTGTGTGTGCGTATTTTTCTAACAGTCTGCAGTATTCTGGAGTATTCTTCTACAGCCTTTTCTTTTGGGTATGCTTGTACGTTGTATTATTGGTGGATCCTTATACAGCAACCCCCCCCCGCCGCCCCGCCGATGTCCCCAGGGATTCTGGCTACTCTGTTAGAGGCAGGGCTTTGTCCAGAGACATCCCCCATGAAGAGAGAGTGGTGGTGGGGCAGGGGTGGTAAGAGTGGATGGTGAGGGGCCTGAACTTGGAAGATGAGCCCCAGGGCTCCCCTCAGCACATTTGCCTCTCTGTGAGGCTTTAGGTAAAATTCAGAGCTCAGAGAGCCTGACAGCCTCCCTGTAACTTCGCCATCTTGGTGTGTAGCCATGGCAACTGCTCTTTCAGATTTCCTGGGACAGCTGTCCGTGTCTTACTTGCAGTCTTACTGAGGTCCACATGCTATTGGACATAAATTCCAGACACAAGTTCCATGTGGCAGCAGCTGGGACAGTGTGGTCAATGGGAAGTGCTACCGGTTCTCTGTTTCTGCCCTTTGGAGGGAATCAGGGTTTTTTATTATGAAGATACCCTTCCAGATGTTCTTCCTTCTGCCGTGGAAGAGGCACAAAGTCACAGAGGGGTAGCTCAGTTTAGCCCCACACAGAGGCTTTGGACTAACATAGATCGGGGATTGAATCCCTGCTCCACCAATTATCAGCTGGGTGAATTTTTAATGTCTCCAAGGTCTCTTTTCTCATCGACAATTAGAAGAGGGAATGTGAGAAATGTGCCTACCATACGGTCTGGCACATAGTGCTTTCCCATATTACTAATATTTCTAATATTGGCGTGTTCAGAGCAGAGAGAAAATTCCTCTAGCAGCAAATAGACAAAGAGTTGCCACAACACGGCGCTAAGAAATTGTCAGCAGAACCCACGGGAGGCAGAGCTCTCCTTAGTAGCACTGTTGCTAAGGGCTCAGAACTGAAAGTGAGCAAATGCATAGTCAGAGACCGAGAATGGTCTGCAAAGGGCGCGTGACGAGCCCGACGCAGGAAGCACGTTGTAGTCCAGATGCAGCTGCCATGGGAGCCCATCAGCCCAACTCAGGCAACGCAAGAAGACTGGGAATGTAGAGATCATTCTCTAGACGATGTTTAAGTTATTTGTGGTGAAGGACCCGTTTTCCAAAAACTTCATTACAGAGCAATGCTTTTATCAAAAAACAACATACAGGGAGCTGTTGTGATGGTGTTAAATTACAAGGAAAGTTTCTGAATGCTGACTTTTAATTTCTGTGCTTACCTTGTGGGAACCAGGGACAAGCAGTACCCAGCTCTGGGTAGCACCGTGTGGACGGCTGAAGAGGTCCTGTTTGATTTTGTGTGTGTGCTCTATTATTGTTGTTGTCATTGTCGTTTGGTTTTGTTTGCTAATTGCTTAATGAGCAGGGGTTGGAAGTTCAAATCAGAGTCTTCTTCTATAGGCTGTGTGGCCTGTTTATTTGCAAATGTGCTTCTATGAATGCTGTGAAAAATGCATGTGGTTCTCATCCAATAGTGTGAGCTCAGATATTGCCACGCTGTCCCAGGGGAAGCCCTAGTGGGGGTGGGAAATGGCAGGAGAGTGGATGGCGAGGGGCTTGAATTTGGAAGTTGAGCCCCAGAGCTCCCCCTCAGCACATCCGTCTCCCCTGAAGTTAAGACAGAACCTTAATACTAATTATAATAGCAAAATATTCTATTATAATTAAAAATAATATAATAATAAAGTTTCCCTCCAAAGGGCAGAAGTCTAGATGGAATAACACTTCCTATGTAGCTCTATTAATCCTTCCATTGTCTTCTTAAAGTCTTCACATAAAGAACCTTTCAAGAAGCTTATTACAAATCACTCTTGGAATGATGAGGACCTAGAATAGGGATGCAGTGAGCTGTCTTCCCCCAACTCCTGTTAGATGTGGTTTCACCACGAAGTACTTCTGTTTTGGCCCGCTGCGCACCCTGCCATCCAGATGGCTCAGCTCTGGCCTCCAGCCCCAGCTCTCTCCCAGCGCCAGCCTCACACCCCAACTGTCAACCGAACATTCTCACTTTGGACCTCTTGCCGCCCTTCAAACGCAGCATGCCTGAAACAAATTTCATTTTCACTCCCCACCCCAAAGAGACGACTTCTTAAATCCCTATTTCTACCAAAAGCACTCTGACTTTACTGTGATAGAGATGGGAAAGTAATATTTGCTCTCTGCTTCAGCTTTTATAGGTGAACTGATGCCAGAGGCCCCTCCTATGTCTCCTTTGCCTTCCTTCCCGGTGTTACAGGAGTCGGACTGCGTTAGAATCATCTCACATGTGGTCATGGCTTCATTCTACTAATTAGCTCCCCACCCTCCCCACCCATCACTCTCCCCTCCAAATCATTGTGTGGACCAGATTAGCCTTTTTAAAAGACACAGTGAGGCTATGCATGTTCCGCTCACAAAATCCTTCACTGGCTCCACCACCCCAGAAAATGAGATCCAACCTCCTCAACCAGGCTTCTAAGGCTTTCTATAACATGGTTGCTCCAACCAACTCAGTCACATCTACAACTACCTTCCAACATAAACTCTTCACTCTGGTCCAGCCCATTCTCCTACTCTCTTCTGGCCTCTGTACCTTTTCTTCTAGGAGGGCCCAAAGTTTTGCCTTCCAGGTCCCTATTTATTCCTCCACATCCATCAAGACTAGACAAAAACCCCTCCTTCCACAAAGCCATCCTGCCTCTCTCAGCTCACGCCAGCTCTTCTCCTTCTCTGCACACCACTTGCAGATCTTGTCCCTGCCTCATGTCTTGTCATAACATATTGTTAACCATCTGCTTCACATAAGGTATTAATGTCCAGGGGCATCTGGGTGGCTCCATCAGTTAAGTGTCTGCCTTCGGTTCAGGTCATGATCCCAGGGTCCTGGGGTCGAGTCCTACATTAGGCTCCCTGCTTAGTGGGGAGCCTACTTTTCCCCCTCCCTCTGCCTGCTGCTCTGCCTACTTGTGCTCTCTGTGGGTGTGTGTCAAATAAATAAATAAAATCTTCAAAAAAAAGATACTAATGTCCAGAAACTTCCCTTTTCTTCTTTGGTACCCTATTTCCTAGCTCTACAACCACCACCTCCTACCACCACCACCACCACAAGGAACCTAGGGCTGTGAATGTAACAGGGAACCAAAACATACCCAGTGAATCCAACAATTAATCAAAAAAAGGAGAAGGAGAAAAAGGAAGTCAAGGAAGAGAAGTGGGAAAGAGAAAAGAATTCTATTTTTCTCTTGGGTGCCTAGATATGCATCTTACTATCTCCCAGATTCATAAATTATTTGAATGGAAAGAGCCTTAAAAAACATCGGTTCCAGTGATATGGTGCTGACCGTGAAGACTTATTGAAAACCAGAAATAACATACTTGACCCAGAAAGAGACCATCAAAAAGTATCAACACCATTTACTAGCTGTGTGACCTTCAGAGTGTCACATAAACTCTGTTGTTCAGTTTCCCCATTTTTGAAGTGTGAATAACATAACACTTCCTTGAGGAGCTTTGGGATTATTAAGTGGGAGGATGGATGTAAGGTCCCTGGATAATGCTGAAACACGGTATGTGCTCAGTGGTTACTGGGGGAAAGCTTCTCACCTACCCTCCATCACTAGACTGTGCCTTGAAAAACGTGAAGAGCAACATTTCCTCAAAGCTTGTCACCATCTGTTAATGGGTTGTGAGACCAGTTTAATGGGATGTTACAAGCATATCTACATATATCTCTTTCTAGTTTAGGTCATGATATAAAATGTATTTTTCGCTGAGGATTGGAGTCAGACAGTTGGAAGGGCACTGGCCTGAAGCCCTCTACAAATAAAAATAAAATGGCACACAGTGCTTGCTACTTTAAGAACAATTTCGTCTTCCATCTTCTCTGGACTTTGGTTTTCCATTGACCACAGTCTATCTTGTTAATGTTTTCTTACATCTGACATGTAACATAGACCACTGTGGTTACACTAATTAAAGCAGAATTCCCTTCCATGGAGGCCTAAATTCTCTGTGCCTATGGTCAGGTCCAGTATGCATTTTTCTTCATCAGACAACATGTTCTGAACACCTCGAGGAGAGAGGAGCACTTCTCATTTGAAATGCCCTTCAGCTGGTAACGCTGTCTTGCATTCTGCAGTGATTCCATCACCCACATTGTGGCAGAAAACAACTCTGGCTCAGAGGTCCTGGAGTGGCTGCAGGTGCAGAATATGAAAGCCAGCTCACAGCTAGAACTCCTCGACATCTCCTGGCTGATAGAATCAATGGGAGCAGGAAGACCAGTGGAGATGATAGGGAAACACCAGCTTGTAAGTGTTATGGTTGTGATTTTCTTCGCCCTTCACTTGATAATTAGGAACATGGGCTGTAGAATCAACAAACCTGGGTTAGGCCCCAGGTTTTCTGCTTACCCCCCGTGCGAGCTTGGGCAAGTCACTCAGCTTTTCTGAGCTTCTGTTTCCTCCTTTGCAAAATAGGATAGCAATAGGACCTACCTGACAAGATGGTTATGAGAACTAGAGCGACATAATGCAAAGCACTTACCACAGAGCCTGATCTATAGCACCTAATAAATGGTAGCTCGTTTTATGAGCAAGACCATACACAAATATTTCAAAATGTGGAATGTTGATGTTCTGGTAGCCGGAAAAGTCAAGGGTTCCTATGTTTTTTTTCTCACTATGATCATTCACAAAGAAAAAATAAGGAAAGTTGGACTCTTAATTCCAAGTCCTTCACCATTAATGCTAGAACCGTCAGGAAGGTTCAGACCATGACTATGTAAGTTCATGGAAAAGGAAAATGGTACTTAATTGATTGTTCTTTTTCATGTTTATTTTTCCTGACACAAAAATATTACATGTTAACTGTAGCAAATTTGAATATTAGAGATGCATATAACATAAACTTTGACTCTTCTATAATTTTACCCTCTCTCCAGAGACAATTGCCATTAAACTGCTGCCAATTTTTTCTTCATATCTATTATTATTGTTATCGATTGTTATTAAAAATGGATGCTTATGCATTTGTTTAGGTGAGAAGAGACTATTCAGCTAGCCCCAACCCAGAGCTCCAGAAGACTCCACCACTTGCTATAAAAAAGATCTCTCAATACGCATGTCAGAGAAGAACCACTTTGAACAACTGTAACCACATCTTCACAGTAAGGGGCGTTACAACAACACCCAGAGCACATGAAGGGCTTGCAGCTTCTTTCCACAGATCTACAAATCCAATTATGAAATATTCTGAAAAATCTAGGAACGTTTTCCCCACACTCACTCATCCCACCCCCCTCACCTGATCTCTGGTTCTTCTGTCAAGAATGGATCTACTTCTGTCATAGAAATAGACAAATACATTTGGAAAAATATGTATATTCTTTAGAGATGGTAAATTACTATTTATTGAGAGTTGACACTTTTGGGCACAACAGTTGTCAAAGGCAAGTATTCGGAAAAACTGAATACTGTACTTAGTCCAAAACATAGTAAGAGCAAGTTACAAAGAAACAACAATAATGCATCAATAGCCATTCCTGGGTAACCAAACGACTGAGAGACAGCAGATCTGGATTCTCACCTGTCTGATCTTAACCAGCTTGGGCAAGTCAGTTCCTCTCTCTGAGCCTCAAATATATCCGTTCAACTCTAAGTTAGCTAGATTGTGTCTAAAGCCCAGCCAGCCCTGAAGTTTGGCAATTGTGTTTTAAATGACCTTAACAAGCCCACAGCTGCTCGTCCTCCAGCCTAGAGAAAGTAGTCAGGTGGTTAAAACATGCGGTTAGTATACCAAATACAAATTCTCATTTCCAGACTTCCAGCCCCACATGTACAAGGAAGACCAGGAAACTGCAGGACTGGGCACGGGAGCATGATGCCACACAGCTGCAGCTACTGAAATGCACATGTGCCCTACCTTAAACAACCTGCCTTGGGTCTGTGTCACTATGATCACACCCATTCATTCATTCAGTAAGCTGAATGAGCTTACTGAGCTTACGGACAAGCTAAGAGATGAAAGCGCCAGGTGATCAAAGCAGAATCCTGGCCACAGGCTGGTGGAGAAGTGTGCAAGGAAAGAGGGCAGGGTCTTACTGAGTAATGACTAGTAGATGCAATGAGAGATCAGGCTTTGGTTAATCATTCCCAAATACCTAATGGGAGCAAACTCAAAGTTTCCTTACGAAGCGTCTGTGACCTGTCTTTTCAATTCAACTCCTCTCATAACAAGGGAGGGGTGCAAAGATATGGGAGACCCAATCTCACCCTTCAGGAGGTATTTCAAAACTTAAGAAGAGGAAGAGGCATTTGCAGGTGACTGCTAGCTAGCTTAGGGTCTGGGAACAGACCGTGGTTAGCTTACCTGGTTTCATTCTTTAGGATGCCTTTGAGGTACTGGCTGAACACTATGAGTTTAGAGAAAATGAAGTCTTCTCCCTGGCATTTATGAGAGCAGCTTCTGTACTTAAATCCCTGCCCTTCACAATCATCAGTATGAAGGACATAGAAGGAATTCCCTGCCTGGGGGACAAAGTGAAGTGTGTCATAGAGGTAAGGGTAAAATGTGATTTGTCCTACTTCCTAATATGTAGGGAGGAGGGGGGAAGTAAAAGCAATTAATAGATTTTCCTGTCAACTATGTAGATGTGGAATGGATGGATAGACAGACAGACAGATAGATGGACGGATAGAGAGAGAGAGAGAGAGAGAGAGATAGATAGATAGATAGATAGATAGATAGATAGATAGATAGATAGATAGATAGAATCCATACCCCAGTTTTCTCACAGCTGGGGCTACATGGGGCAAAGCCAGTAGGAACAGAACTCTCTCATATTATCATTAATCACAGTAAAAGACTCAAGTGTCCTAAAAGCTCGACAGCAGGGGATGGTCCAACTTCAAATACAGGCTCTGTGAAGGACCTCAGTTCCTCTCAGGAGACATTGCCCTCCAGAATGGTGGTAGGAGTGACTATGCAGTGAACCTGATTCTGCATCTCTCCCTGTGTGTTCCAACAAGAGAGCAGGGATGGGGGATTATTTATGTAATAATAATGTTTAAGGATTCCCCAGCAAAGCGAGTTGGTCATCCGAGAGTAAGTTTCAGTAAAGTTAGGTGCAAGGTAAAGTATTCAAGGAAAATACTCTCAACTCTACTTAGAGCTAGACATCATAAGAGCTTGAACTTGGATTGGTTTTTCAATGGGTCCAAAATTAACCTGCTCAGACGAGAAGTCCTTTTGTCTCAGCTAGTGCATAGCCATCGAAAAGAAAATTATCACAAATATTTAGGCATATTATTGTCGGTGAATCTTTTGGCTTGGTGTTCTGTGGAGTTCTGGCCTCATCTCCAAATACCTGATCATTCTGTGCCTTCATCCCTGAGGACTATAAATGAGCTGGGATTTCTAAGATTACAGGAAATGTCTGGTTTTGTCCAGATCAGCTAGGGAAACAGCCTGCAGGCAACAGGTGAACATTTCCTGAACAATCAAGCTACTACATCTGGGGATTTGAGAGCCCCAGACTCTCTGGTTGTTCACCATCACTAGTATAAAATATTTTTCAACCGTCCATGCAGGAAATTATTGAAGATGGAGAAAGTTCTGAAGTTAAAGCTGTGTTAAATGATGAACGATATCAGTCCTTCAAAGTAAGTAATTTTACATGTATTTATTGAAAATGGTTTTCCAGGTAATCCTATTATTTATTCTAAGTGGTCAAATCAGCTTGGTATACCATAAAAAAATGCCACAGGCTGGGTGGATTAAACAACAATTATTTATTTTCTTAGACTTCTGGAGCCTGGAAGCCTGAGACCAGGGTGCCAGCATGATCGGGTTCGGGTTAGGGCTCTCTTCCTGGGTTGCAGATGGCCACCTTCTCAACGTGCCCTCACATGACACACACACACACAGAGGAAGTCCCATGGTGCCTCTTCTTATTAAGGCACTAATCCCCTCATGAGGGCCCCACCGTCATGACCTCACCCAAACCTAATCACCTCCCTAAGGCCTCATCTCCAAATACCACCACCATGGCAGTTAGGGCTTCAATATATGGATGGAGGGGGGCACAATCAGTCCAAACTGTGGTTTAGAAAGCAGATGCCAAGGGGCGCCTGGGTGGCTCAGTCGTTAAGTGTCTGCCTTCGGCTCAGGTCATGATCCCAGGGTCCTGGGATCGAGCCCCGCATCAGGCTCCCTGCTCCGTGGAAAGCCTGCTTCTCCCTCTCCCACTCCTCCTGCTTGTGTTCCCTCTCTCGCTGTGTCTCTCTCTGTCAAATAAATAAATAAAATCTTTAAAAAAAAAAAAGAAAGCAGATGCCAAAATAAATATGAGAGCATGAGCTTATTGCTATGCTATGATGAGGTACAAATTATCTTCTAGCATCTGTCACTCGTGGATACAAATATCATGGGGACACTAGGACCATGGGACAAAACAAACCTGCTCTTAAAGAGCAAACCTGTGTTGGAGGCTCCCCACTGCATCCTGCTCTACCTTAAAGCAGGGCTTGTTAACCTCCCGATGTTTCCCACCCTGGAGTTGCAGGTGGCAGGGATTTCTGCCCAGTCTTTTGGTTCCGGAGTGATGCCCAAAAGGTGCTTGTGGGCAGGAGCCGAGGCTTGGAGTATGGACAGCCTGGATCTGAGTTTGGGCTCTGCCACTTATCAGCTGGGCGATGGTCAGGAACTCACACAACCTACATGAGCATCCCTCTTAAGATACGCAGAGCATGAGCGCATGTAAGGGACCCTGGGCCAAGAGGAGTGCCCGACAGGGGAAGCTGCTGTCACACGTGGACGGCACAGGCAGTCGGCCGTCAGAGTACACAGAAGCCTCGGCAGGTGCCAGGCGCCACCTCCTCACTTCCGTTCCGTTCTGTAACACCCTATGTCAGGAGAGGACCCTCCCGAAACCAAAAGCTCTGTCCAAAGTTACTATCACCCTCCTGCTTGTCATATTCAGAAATTTCCTTACGCATTTTCCTAATCCCTTGAACTTGAAAAGTGTCGCTTCATTGTCATAATGATCATTTTAGAAACTAAAGGCATGCCTTTCCCTCTGTTTCAGCTCTTTACTTCTGTGTTTGGAGTGGGATTGAAGACATCTGAGAAATGGTTCAGGATGGGTTTCAGAACTCTGAGTAAAATAAAGTCGGACAAAACCCTGAAATTCACGCCAATGCAGAAAGCAGGTAAATTGTCTCTCCTACCCATCTCCTGCTGTAGCCAGGGGCCGGCCAGGTGGTGGTAGAGCTGAGGCAGCTGAACTTCAACTCCAGCCTTGGCAAGCTGGGTCACTTTTTTGTTCTCTGTTTTTGTACTGTGGTTAAAAGCACAAGCTTTTGGAATCAGACAGCCCTGAATCCAAATCCTGGCTCCAACACTCGGTGGCTGTATGATCTTGAGCAAGCTTGTTCAAGTCTTTGAGTCTAAGCTACGTCGTCTATAAAAGGGAGGTAGCATTGCTAGTTAATGGGGAGTAAATCAGATCATGCAGGCAAGTCCTCAGCCTGCACCTGGCAGAGAGCAAAGACGCTCTGCAAGGGGGCCGCTATCATTCCTGCATCCAGGTGTCACACCGGGTTGTGCTGTTGATCTGATTCTCACTGAAATGGCTCTAGACGTTTGGTCCTGGCTGTCTCCCATGGGGGAGAGGCGTGGGGGAGGAGTCAAGGGCAGAAAATGGACATGAAGATTGAGGAGTAAAAAATATTTGAACAAACTGGAGTCATTGCTGGCACAAATGTGGATTTGCTTTAGAAACTGCAAGACACCAGGAAATAGAAGGGAAAGTGTGCAAATCTAGACAAAGGGTTGATCTACCTGCTCAGGACCCAGCAGCCTGAGAAGAGAAGACCATGGTGAGACAGCTGAAGCCTGGCAGGACCTCTGAAGGTGGTGGCGTGGGTGCTTCCATTTATGGAGGGCTCTGGTACATTTTTTTAAATGAAGAAATGCAAATAAAGGGTCAAAGAATTGTACGTGTTTTAAACATTTACTTTTAACATGCAACAGAAATATAATAAAATTGCAGTTTGAAAGAGCAAGCCACATCCAGCAGTGGTGACTATAGTCATCCTGTTGTACACGACATCCCTGGTACCTATTTCTCTTGGAACTGGAAGTTGGTACTTTTTTGATCACCTTCCTCCAATTCCTCCTCCACCCACCCTCGCCTCTGAAAGCCATAAATCTGATTTCTCTTCTATGAGTTTTTGGTTTTAGATTTCACACATAAGTGAGATCATAGAGTATTTGTCTTTCTCTTGACTTATTTCACTTAACATTATGCTCTCAAGGTGCATCCATGTTGTTGCAAATGACAGGATTTCCTCATTTTAGTGGCTGAATAATATTCATACACACACACACACACCCCCCCCCACAACTTCTTTATCCATCCACTGATAGACATTTAGGTTGTTTCCATGTCTTGGCTATTATGAATAATGCTGCTATGAACATGGCTGTGCGTGAATCCCTTTGATGTATTCCCAGAAGCAGGATTGCTGGATCACATAGTCGTTCTATTTTTAGTTTTTGGAGGAAGCCCCCTCCATGGGTCTGTGGGAATAACCACATCATTATCACAACGGTGTCTGAGCTTCCATCTACCACTTTCCAACTCTGCATCTTCCCATCCTAAATCTTTACGCATTATCTTTCAAGAATTATCTGGCACAACTTATTGGTCGAGAAGGCTGGTTCTTCAATAAGAAAACAAGAACAGCTTGCTTTCCAGAGGGATGTGAAATATAGTCTCTTTCTTAGTCAGGCAATTGTAAGTCTCTTTCTTACGAGTCAGAAAGCAAGGAGTCATCGTTACCATGAAAAACTCACAACCAAGAGCATAGAGAATACACTCGTCTCTGGGGAAACAGTTTGGTGATACCTGTGGTCATGTTTGCTCTTTTGGGGGGCAGAATCCCCTCCCGCAGAATCCCCTCCTGCAGACACATTTCACGTGTCACTCTCTCCATTGACCTGTTCACTGGCACCTCTATAGGATTCCTCTATTATGAAGACCTCGTCAGCTGTGTGACCAGGGCAGAAGCAGAGGCAGTTGGCGTGCTGGTTAAAGAGGCCGTCTGGGCATTTCTGCCTGATGCCTTCATCACCATGACAGGAGGATTCCGGAGGTAGATAATGAGAGTTGCTTTTGCCTCTCCTATTCTAACACCTTCCGTGGCTCCCCATATTCAGAAGTTCAGCCTTCTGAGCATGGCACAAAGGCCTTTGGTGATCTGGTACCAGCCTGTCTCTGTGGCCGTGTCTCCTGTACCTCACGTTTCCACCCCAACAATCCCAAATGGCTTGTCTTTGCTCACACGAAGATGTTTCGTGCCTCTGTGACTCGCTCAGTCAGACCCTTCTGCTTGGACTGGCTTTCCTCAAATTGCCACCTGGCTGACTTCTCCTCTTCTTTTAAGACTCAATTCAGATACCACCTCCTCCTCCAGGCTCAGCCAGGCAGCGCTTCTCAGTACTACCTGCCAAGTAATTTGTTTGCATGCATCCTTTCCCTGACGAAGTTTGTAGACGTTAGTGCTCTGTGAGAATCAGGTGCCTGGCACAGAACAGGTGCTCAAGAAATACTGGCCGAGTCAATGAGCAGAATGAACGAAACTTCACAGAGATGTGTGCCATTGTTGGATGTTGAGGCGTCCTTTCCAGAAAGAGATTCCTTCCCTCCCAGCCCTCCACCCCTCCAGCTGTCCCTGTAGCCCGCTTACCTGCTCGCTGTTGGCCATCCTGGCAAGCCAAGTGTGAAGTGAGGAGGCAAACGGGAGAGGAAGATCAAATCTCAGAGAATGCCCTCAGTCAGTCTCATAATTCCGAGAGCCCTCGCTTTTATCACGTGCATATAGTTCTTGGTTTGCTTGTCGCCATGCTCGTCTCTGTATGGACGTGTGGGGGTGAGTGCGCACGTGGGAGCACAGAAGAGATCATTTCCTTTCTTATTTTTTACCCCACATATACAATCACATATGTACTATGTGTGATTTTTTTCTGTCATAAAGTTATTCTGCAAGGAGTAGAGTTGTACAACCAAGGATATTAAAATATATATATGTATGTATGTATCATGAGCATTTTGTGTTGCAAACCTGAAGCATAATGTATAGGAACAAAGGTGACTTTTAAAAATTGGGAGCTAGGGCGCCTGGGTGGCTCAGTTGGTTAAGCGACTGCCTTCAGCTCAGGTCATGATCCCGGAGTCCCGGGATCGAGTCCCGCATCGGGCTCCCTGCTCAGCAGGGAATCTGCTTCTCCCTCTGACCCTCCCCCACTCATGTGCTCTCTCTCTCTCTCTCTCATTCTCGCTCTCTCAAATAAATAAATAAATCTTTAAAAAAATTGGGAGCTAAAAATCTAATTCATTTCCATTTTATGCTTTTTTTTTTTGATTAGAGGTAAGAAGATGGGGCATGATGTGGATTTTTTAATTACCAGCCCCGGGACAGGAGATGAAGAAGAGGAACAACTTTTACAGAAAGTGATAAACTTATGGGAAAGGAAGGTAAGAAGAAGACTCAAAAGTAGATATGTGGACACTCAAGCATTCCCTTAATACCGCAGAATTTTGCACACTATTTACCTCTTAATTGTGTAATGGCCATCTGATTGATTGTCAGTGATTCACAACAGCTTACACAATGCCACATGACACGCAATGAGACTTACCCGCCTGGGGCCCTAGAGTCCATGTTTTGAACATCTGTCTTGCTTATACATACTCGTCCCATTTCCAAAGGGCCGAGGGCGGTGTGTCTCTGTGTCGAACATTCAGGAGCATTACAGCCCTCAAACAAACGGAGAGCATGCGCCATGCAGACCCGGGAGGTGTGAGATGAGCCCAGCAGGCCGAGGGGTGGGGCAGCACCGCTGGGACTGGGATAGAATCAGCCAGGAGGCACACGGGTGCCTGGAACTCTCCACTGCTTTGTGCTGAGATGGGAAGAAGGAAACTCAGGAGGACAAGCTGAGCTCAGAAGCCCCCACCCACTGAGGAGATGAGACTTGCCCTAGGCTCCCTACTGCCCAGCAGAGGAGGTGAAGGATGAGTAGCAGCCAGAGCTGCCTGCAGGGCCCTGACTCGTGCCCCACTCCGGTGACAGCCCCACTTCCCAAAGAGACCGGAGGGCTCCACCCCAGGGACCTACAGGGCTGGCAGGCTGCTGAGCTGGTGTCTTTCTGGCCCAGCTTCCTCCTTCCTGAGTGATCTGGCCCCTGCTGGGCGTGGGCCATGCTCCTTGATATGGCAGAGAGAGAGAGACCTCAGATAAAGTGAAGAAAAGAGCCAGAAACGCAGCACCCCAGTGTCAGGAGCACCAGAAGGGAGGACCCAACATAGGGACCAAATTCACCTGTGAGGCCATCCCCAGCCCCCTCTGTCCCTCTCAAGAGAGTGGACCCAGGGCAGCCAGGGACTCTGAGAGTAAACTTCATGGGCCGAACCAGGGGAAGGCAGGATGAGGAAGGGTCAGCCCCACCTACACGGGCCCCTCTGCTCTGCTCCATCAGGAAAGGTGAGCATCTCTCATGGATGGAAAGCACAATTCATGGACCTGCTCACCAAGGCCCGAGTGGGGACTGCAAGGTGGGGGGTCCCTGTGAGGACCTAGTCATTCTCAGTTTTTAGGCACCATGCTCCCCATGCCCTGAGACTGTCCCGGACTAAGATGGGGATAGTAGGGTGGGGACATGGTGACAAGGAGCCTTCTTTCCTTTCATCTGTCCTCCGTTTGAGGCAGTCATAGCTCTGCCCTCCACGCAGAGACAGGCAGGCACGGGTGGAGGCCAGCATGAAGCCTGTGGGTCTTATTTGGGACCTTAAAAGCACGACCCTGCCGTTTACTGGCTGTATGACCTGGGACGCTTTGCTTAATCTTTCCTCATCTATGAAACAGGAATAGCAAGGCTCTTTCATTTCATTAATGGGGAGGATTAACCGAGAATTAGATAAAGCTCTTGACACAGTGCCTGGTAACAGCAAAAGCCTACCGAACACTGGCCGTTAGTGTGATCACCCCTGCACGATTATCCCTCGAGGAAGGAACAGGGAAAGGCCTCCCTCTCCCTCCTTGTCAGGACTCCCTTAGTTTCCAGGAGGAAGAAAAGAACATGCTGGTAGGAAACGTAGTCACCCTGTGGCTATTGATGGGCAGTCAGAGCCTGAAACTTCAAAGGAATGTTCAGAGAAGGAAAGAAGTTACCCAAGGGGAAATGGGGAACAACAAGGAAAGAAACAGAAGAACATAGAGTGCCCCCAAACAGCCCAGGCTAGAGAGCAGGAAGCAACATCAGGGGCTGTGTGGTTTGTGTGTGTGTGTTTGACAGCCGTGCCCTGTGGCCGTGGACGGAAGTGCCCGAATATGCAGACAGCAGCATTTGATTCTGGGCACGCATTCCCAAACACCTTGCAAGATTCGGAGCAAACCCCTCCCAAGGATGGCCCATCGTCTAGGACCAGCCAATGTGGCGGAAGTGCGAACAGTTGCAATTATTAGGAAGCCAGCTTTGCAGATTTTCGGGGGCGGGGGGGTGTTATTGCAAATTTAACTTCAAAGAAAGACTTGTTAATATTTTAATAGCTCACTTTTCAACTGTACATAATTCAAATTTACAAGAAAAGCTGCCATACTGTACTCATTTTTTGTAAGTTTCATTACAAAACTGTGTTTTCCTGAGCTAGTGATTAGACGGCTCCCACGGCAGCATTTGCCTCCTCCCCCGGAGGGTCTCCTGGACTTCAGGGCTTCCCTCCCAGCCCCCTTCAAATGCTCTGTTCTCCCTAATAGCTTTCCTGGGGGAGCCACTGAAGGGCTGGAGTTCCCTCTTTTGAGGTCAGGAAAAGGATCCCCTCAAAGTTTGGCTGAATTGAAACAATGTCTCTTGGAGGGCTGCAGAAGAAACCGAAGCATTCCTTAGAACAAAATAAACCAGTGGTGCTCAAAGTGTGGTCCCTGGACCAGCAGCATCAGCATCACCTGAGAACTTGTTAGAGATGCAGAGTCTCACCGTCCCTCCCTCTGCTGAATCACTGTGGGGACAGGGCCCTACAAACTCTGCATGACACACTTTCCAGATGCTTCTGATGATAAAACTCGAGAACATCTGACCTAAGGAATGCATGACAACAAATTGCATACCCTAATAGCTATGACTGAATTCTTTTGAGGTTATTTGCTTCTTTAGTTGATACTCGGATTCAGCATTGCTTACTGCCTCTCTGCCCCACGTCTGCCCTGTGCTGTGAGGAGTTCCCATAGAGCAGACAAATTGGGCGATCGCTGGGCACATCTTAGAATCACTTATCTTTCTGACTCGGCTACAGTAGGTGAGGTAACCATCACTAACGCTATCCCACTCTCCAAGGCAGACAGAGTGACTGCCTTTGTCCTCAAAGGGGTAAGGCAAGTTTCTGAGCACCGACTTGTAATCCAGAAGTAAGGAGAGGGATTCTCTGGCAGCTTTGGCCTCTCTAATCATTAAATTCCTCTGTGGCCGAGAGAGGAAAATACACCCACTTGCTGGCTTCCTCTCCCAGGGTGGCCATGGGGACTCACACAGCAGGGGCAAAACCCGGCCATGTTCTGCTCAAATCCGTGAAGCTTCTGTTGAGAGCATTCGTTAAGAGCCCGGTATAAAACGGCAGACCCTGCCCAATGGGGACTCTTCCTGATGTCTTTCTGTTTGTTTTCAGGGATTACTTTTATACTGTGACTTTGTGGAGTCGACATTTGAAAAGTTAAAGTTGCCTAGCAGGAATGTGGATGCTTTAGATCATTTTCAAAAATGCTTTCTGATTTTAAAATTGCACCATCAGAGAGTGGACAGTGGCACGTACAGCCAGGAGGAAGGAAAGACCTGGAAAGCCATCCGCGTGGACCTGGTCATGTGCCCCTATGAGCGCCGCGCCTTTGCCCTGCTGGGCTGGACCGGCTCACGGGTAGGTGCTACATGGAGCCAGAAGATGTGGGCTGGGTCTACCGGGGGCCAGGAGAGAGACGGCAGCAGCCGAGGCAGGGTGACAGGGAGGAATGCCCAGAAACTTCCAGATTGGGCATTCTACCTGCACGTGGTCAGGTGAGACAGTGGGGCCCAGGGTTGGCAGCAGCTCACCTGGGAGCAGGTTAGACACATAAGTCCCCCCATACCTCCACCTCAACCCCCCACCCAACATCCTGAATCAGAAACTCTGGGGATGGCCCCCAGCAATCTAGATATTGGCTGACATTTTTTGTTCCTGAAAACTAGAAAAATTGATGGAACAATATATCATAAATGCAGCTTGTTTGACCAACCTGAATCTTTGGGAACGTAGAGTCTGTTGAGAAAGGGGAGAGTTCCAAAAAGAAGCCCAAGGTTATACAAGGTGAGGCCAGTTAGGAATCACTGGCAGAAATGGTTCCTCTTGTCCATTTTCTTTGAAGACAGGTGTGTTTCCAGCACATTCTAGTCTCTTCTCTCAGAGTTCTTGGAAATTATTGCTATTGGTTCTGCAGGTGCTGATAGAACACTAAACTTTCCGCTGGGCCACTTTAAATGATTTAACCTCTTTGAGCCCCAACTGTGCCATCTCTGTTGTGGGTAACAGTGGTGCCCATCTTCTAATGTCACCATTTGGGTTCAATGAGAGGCTGTGTGGGTTTAAATGTGGCACGTGCTCAGCATATGGTAGCCACTTGTGTTATTATCTTTATGCCCTACTTATGCAGCCACTGAATATGGTATATTTTGTCTCCAGGTCGATACCTGTTGGTGGGTGACCAGAATTAGTTCTGGTCTAAAATTCTGTAGGTGAGAAATTCAATTTCACCTTTTTACCCAAAGATTTCAGGGCCTGGGAATTATTCTCAACACAATTCATCTATTAATCTCACCTCAATTTGGGGCCTACAAATGTGAATGGTGCCTTCGAGAGTTTGGCAGTGCACAACTTGCACAACTGTATGCAGCAGCCCTGGACCAATCTCTGAAGTCTGTTGTGACCAATGTTACAGCCAGCCCGATACCATCACCTCTACTCAATGTTCAGCTTTCTTCATCTGAAACATAAGACATTGTCCTTGCCCTGCCTGTTTCACAGGGTCATTATGAGAAACTAAAGAGGTTTTAAAGCAGAAGGCAGAACTGTCTCAGGTAAAGTGCCTGAGCTTTGGGTTTCAGGAGTCTAGGTCCTTAGCTCTATCAGTGGTTGTGTGGCCTTGGGTAAATGACTTAAGCTCTCTGGGCATCCCTTCTTCATCTGAAAAATGGGCTAATAACAGCCCCACCCTCACAGGATTGTAATGAGCATTAAATGAGACAATACCCTTGTCTCAGCACAATTCTGAGTCCAACTGTGTACTTAAAACTGTTCCCTTCAAGGTACTTAAAGAGTCTTTTAGACTCTTGTAGAAGTTGTTAAATATTAACGGCAATAGAGCAGATCAGAAAATTAATATAAAGCAAGAAATCAGCCCAGTGCCTGGCATAAAGTGAGCTCTCCACAAATACTGAGAAGGGTATCATTGCCTGGCTCATAGCCGTGTCCTTCCTGACTGGTCTTTCTGCTTCTGCCCTCACCCAGTACAGCTGAGTGATCCTGTTATAAATCAGATCAGGTCCCTCCCCTGCTCAAAACCTCGCAGAGACTCCCCATTTAACTCCGAGTAAACGTGGAAAGTCCTACGACCCTGCATGATCCTCTCACCCCCTTATGCCTCTGAATTCCTTGCCTACTGCTCTCCCTAAATGGGCCTGGCTCGTTTCACGCTAAGGCTGTGTTCTAGCTATTCGTCTGCTGGAGTGCTCTCCCCGCAGAGTCTACTTGGCTAACTCCTTCACCTACTTCAATTCCTTGCTCAAATCCCTACCTTCTCAGTGAGGCCTGCCCTGTGCACAGCACTTACCTTTCAACATATCCTATACTTTATTTATTCCATTATTGTGTCTTTTCTGTGTCCCCTGCTCAAATCCAAGCTCCACCAGGGTAGACATGTTATGCTCCAAGCACATAGAACATACCTGGCACATAGCTGATGCTCAGTAAATATGTGTTTAGTAAATATCATTATTCCCCAAAAAAAGACATCATTATCATTTCTTGCAGTCTCTGGGGAAATGTTCTGAGGTTTTAGCAGAGGTGTCCAGGAATGTATCTGTCACCACACATAACAGTCTCTCGCTAACCCCATTATCCTCATCCTCCCCAGCCTTTCCCAACACAGTGTGAGCAGCATTGCTCTAAATCTGGGGGGCTGGGGGGAGCGTGGAGAGGGGCATGAAGAGAGTGTCCCAGGGCTGGGAGGAAGCGCAGCGCTGAGCACCCTCCTATTTTCACAGACGAGCAGCCTCTGCACCCAGAATCTGCTTCACCCTGATTTGTCCACAATCCTGCCTCCTCCTCTGGCACATTATAAAGGACTTTTGTTTGGAAAGTCTGTTTTCTTACACACGGGGTGGTGGTGGGGAAGGTCCCAGCCTCGACCAGCTTTCCTAAAGTAGGAGACGGATCCTCCCACTAGGGGGCGCCATTATCCCATGCTTTCCTCCTACTCTCACATGGGAGGATGAACGTTTCTAGATCTGTGCTTCTCTCAGGAAAATCAACCTGAACGGCAACTGTCCTCTATCTTAGGCTTCAGCTTTCGCTCCCTGCAGCCTCAGAGCCCACCCTTGACCATAGGACATGCTAGTCTGGGACAGGTGGCTCAAACCATCAGTTTTACACAATCTCATCTGAGAGACTGTTAGAGCCAGAGGGGACCTTACGTACTTCCTTCATCCTCCTGTTCGACCAGTCAAGATTCAGAGAAGCTGGGTGACCTGCCAAAAGAAGCACAGCCAAATAGGGACAAAATCCAGGCTGGAATTTGGGTCTCCTGACTCTTCATCCTCTCTTACAATAGTGATATTCCAAAAAACAAAACAAAACAAAAAACACCTACTATATTTATCCAGCATTTACTTGGGGCCAGGTATTATCCTGGACACGATCCTCACAACATTTGTTTATTCATTCAACAAACACTTGCTGTACATCTTCTATGTGCCAGGCACTATAAGAGAAGAGAATATGGTCATGAACAAGTCAGGCTCCTATTTTCAGGGAGCTTCCATTCTAGTGTGCAGGTGCAAGCACAGAGCTCTGTCATCACGGAACTTTGCCCTCGGGGAGAAAATTGCTTTGGGAATATTTAGAGAGATTTCACTGTAGAGATTTAGATATCTCTAAACATATAATACTGAAGACATTCTAGGCTTGATAGTGATTTATTTTAATTATATCTCGTCCAGCAGTTTGAGAGAGACCTCCGACGCTATGCCACACATGAGCGGAAGATGGTGCTGGACAACCATGCATTATATGACAAGACCAAGGTAGTCAATCCTCATCCCAATGGTTGGCTCCCCGAGCACTTTTTCTGAACTGATTTTAGTGTCCAGGTTCAGTTTCCTCTGCCCTGAGTGTCCTGTTCCCACCGATCAGAGTTGAGGGCAGCTAGAAGGATCCTGATGGGAGCATGGTCCCCACCTGGCCCAGAATGTACCTCAAGGGCTTTGGGCTCAAAGATGATGAGCTTGTTGGGCCCTCAGAACCAGTCCAGCAGTGAACATTCATTGAGTCTGGTATATCTTTGGTATTTTTAGTGAATAATTCCAAAGGAAACCAAGAATTCCCCCAAGTCATAAATACCACTAAAGTACCCCTTAAATGCAATGAGCAGTAGCATTTTAAGTGACCACATAGGTCATTAATGAGAGTGTTACTGCAAGAGAGAGAGCAACAGAGCTGCCCTGAGATTTAGATGAGCAGTCAGCTAAGCTTACCCACCAGCTATATAACTCACTTGGTTAGCCATACACTGGTCATGATCCAAATTCATGCCTCATCAAAATGATAAATTACTGTATGAATTATGAAGAGTTAAATATTCATCTGTTAAATCTACATGCTAAGGTCTACTGTTCTTACAGTGGTCAAGGACACTAAACTAAGCTCTGAGGGGAATAAGACACAAAATAACTAGAAGCAATGATCTTTACGCTCTAGGAGCTTATAGTCTAAATGAGCTGTATTTAGTTAGAGCTATCTCAGTTACAAGTCAGAAACCCAATCCAAGATGGCATAGCAAAAAAGGGGTGCTTGGCTTATATACTGCAGCATCTGGGGGTAATACTGACTTCAGGTGTGGCTGCATCCAGCTGCTAATGCAGGTTTCCCTCAGTGTTGGTTTCATTCTCAGGCATGAGTTTCCCATGATTCCCATCCTTCCAGCTTGACAGAGAAGAACCTCTTTCCTAAAAGGAAATATCAAGAGTCCTAGCTGATATTCATTGGCCAGGCCTGGGCCGTGTGCCCATCCCTGAACCCTTTACCGTGGCTCTGATTGGTCAGGGTTGGATCATGTGGCCCTCCTTGGAGATGGAATTAACCCCACACCTGATCCTCATGGACGGAGAGGAAGGAAGGGTGGTTTTCCAAAGAAAAATCAAGGTGCTGCTGTCAGATGAGAGGACTGTAGATTGGCAGGGAAACCTCAGATGTCAAGCATGTGAGTGGAGGCAGACTCACATAACACAATTTAGGAATGCTTACAAATGAACACATTCTAAATAGTTTAACATAATGGAGTACATCTTATATGCCCCACACTGTGCTAAAAGCAAGAAGGGATGGCGGAGAAGTGGTGCTTGATCTAAAAGAGATCATGGGGTGGGAGCCTGGTGGGGGTTGGGGTGGGGCAGGTGAGGAAGGCTAGAAGGAGAACCCAACATATACACGTAACCTATAATTGCCTCTCCTTGTTACCTGGAGCAGCAATGCATCATTCTGGCTGCACGTGGTAATTACCCAGAGCCTTTAAATAGATTGGTGATAGGACCTCTCCTGAGATTCTCATTTCACTGGATTGGGGTGTAGCTCAATGTTTTTTTTAGAAGTCCCTTCAGGTGGTTCTAATGCACAACTGTGGTTAAGAACTACAGACCCATAGGAAAAATACCAAATGCCCGTAGCTAAATATGTAAGGTTGTCATAATTTCACCTTAATCTGTGAAATACCAAATTTTTGGGTGGGAAAATGTAAAAATTACAGAAGTCAGTTAAGATTAAAAAAAGCAGTTAAGATGACTTTTTATACTCAGAAGCAGGGAATTATGTTTTTGTAATAATTCATTCTGCCAAGACAATTTATAAGTAAAACTTCCACTATGTCAGCATCGAGATGTTTAAAAATATCTGAACGCACATATTTCTTTTTATACTTTCAGAAAATATTCCTCAAAGCAGAAAGTGAAGAAGAAATTTTTGCACATCTGGGATTGGATTACATTGAACCATGGGAAAGAAATGCCTAGAAAAAGTTGTCAACTTTTTTTCAGCTTTTTTTTCAGGTTAAATAAATCATGCTTCATATTGTAGTAAAGATGCCTTAGGAAAATATGAGATTCTTTAAGCCTTATTGAAATGCAGATTGCCTTTAGGAATAGTTTTGGAAACTTGATAAGGCCACACCTGGTAATTGGTTATGCTCTAGTAGGCCATTTATATGACCGTTGCTTAGAATTCACAATGCATTTTTCCATAGAAATGATGTTGAAATTGGTGGCTTCGGGGAAGCTCATCAAAGCCCACTTTTCCCACAGTGTAGCTGAGATACTGTACATTTGCAATAAAAATAGGAGGAAACAAGAGATGGTGGAGTCTTCTTTTTCACTCAAATACTATAAAAATATTCTAAACAAAAATGTAACAAAATGAAAACGAAGAGTTGAAGACTTATCTTGAGGAGAGAAACAGATTTAACTAGAAGATCAGAGATTCTGGAGGGGATTCTAGGTCCCTTTTGGAGCTTTTGGGGGATGGCATACTAACTCTAGACCCACTCTGCTCAGGTCATAGTCTGCTTCTCTGTCATCATGGAGCTGTTCTCTAGGCGTCCCAGCACAAGGCCACACACAGGATGTATTCCCACTGCTTTCACTCAGAAGTACAATTTCCTAAATGCCAAAGGAATATCTCCCCTGTTTTCTATCTCTGAGTCTCTCTCTGGATCTTAGTGGCCCTTTCTCTCTCAGGGAGATGCTCTCTCTTGGTCTTTTCATCTTAGGACACCCAGGGTAAGGGAGGCAGCCTTGAAAGCACATGTTGGCAGGTGGCAGTAATTGAGTTTGTAGAACTTGTTCTTAGTTGTTTGAAGAAGAGGGGACTTGTTTCTGAGCAATCAGAGGCCCTGTGTGAGAAAGAAACGCCTCCACGGCCTATCAAAGCAGAGTTGGTAAATGGATCCTGAGATGCTATGGACCCAGGTTCTCCCACTAGGAGACTCTGCTTGTTCACCAGCAGTGGCCCTCCCTGCATGAGGGAACCAGGACTCCTGGAAGCCTCCTCACAGAAGCCCTGGTGAAGGCCTGACCTGAGCCAGCTGATGCTGTTCACAGACTTTCCTCAGATGGCAAGCAAATTGCTACTTAGCCCACCCCTCTGGTCCTGTGTTCATCCACTTTGAGTCTTCTCACTCTCTCTCCCTGGAGAGTGCAGTGGAGACCTTTTCCTCCACTCCCACAAAATGGATATAGCCTTCTTTTCTAATAATCTCTTGGAACAACCCTTGCCTTCACTACTCTACCGTATTTACCCTACACACACACATACACACACACACACACAGAGTGTATTGTAGAATCCCCTTCCTTAGGTACTCTCTGATCACAAACACAAATGGGAGCAGTGAATGATCCATCTATGTGCTACCCCTGTGGTCAGGGAACGTATGACTCCACATGATTTCTTCCTTGAGATGTTCAGAAATAAGAAATTGCTTTCCCTCAAACATCCCCTTTAAGTTTTATTTATATCCCAACTTGCACAATGTTAGCCCTGGCCAACCTTCCCATGGAAGCCAGGTGTGATGTTTTTTTTGTTTTGTTTTGTTTTTGTTTGTTTTTTTGAGAAAAGAGATGTGGAAAAAAGATGATAAGACAAGACACACAGAAATCAAGCCCCTTTCCCAAAATCATAAAGAAAAGCATAGGTCAAGACTAGGATCAAAGGGCTCCTTCTGGACCTCACTTGGTGCTTCACTGCTTATTAAACAACAAGATCTGAATGTTGGAATGAGTCCTTAGCTCTTTCACCTACAGAGACAAACCAACCCAAATGTTTTCCAGATCTGCAAAGGAAATTTGGATTGGTTAAGAAGCAGCTTAGTATCTCTCCTCACTCTGAGCACAGATCCCTGGGTTTTCAGCTCTGCTCTAGCTCTAGATCTGTTCCTTGACCAAACTGCATCATTCCAGGCTCAATCTGGGCATAAGCCACCACAATCCCCTCCTTCTCTCCATTTCGACAGTAGGACGGTGAGGGTCATGCATGGGCTCCTTGCTTCCTGCTACAGTCTTCACATATATGTGGGTTCCTTCTGCTCCCATCAGATTCTTCTCATGTGTGGGTGACCTCCTAGGAGTCTTGAGAAAATAAACAGGTTTTTAAAAAAATAGAACAAAGACTTCTGCTTCTGGCCCAAATGGGGCAACAACAACCAGATTTACCCTCCCACTTGAAACAACCAAAAGTCAGAAAGAAAAAAAAAAAAACACGTTTAAAACAATAGTTATCAAGATGCTGGACATCAGGAAAGGAAGGATGTAATTCTTGAGAGACAGAAAACAAATGAGAGGAGGCCTACAATTGCCAAGTTTAATGCCCTGGCAGATTTTTTCTGGCCACTCAACTGTCTTCTGTTTAATGTTAGCATGGTATTCCTTTTTCATTCCTTTTACCTTAATCTATTGGTGTCTTTATATTTAAAGTGAGTTTTTGCAGGCAGTATACAGCTGGATCTTGTTTTTATATCCAAACTGATAAAAAAAAATTTTTATTTTTATATCTCTGCCTCTTAACTGGGGTATTTAGACCATTTGTATTTAATGAAGTCATTAAATATAATGTATAAAGTATGGTTCATTTAGAAATGTACCATCTTCCCATTTGTTTTCTGTTTGTTCTGTCTGTTCATTACTACTTTTTAAATATTTTTCTGCCTTCTTCCATATAGATTTTAGGAGTATCTTATTGAGTTCCATGAAAAAAAAATCTGTTAGGATCTATTTATTTATTGGGAGAGAGACAGAGAGACAGAGAGCACAGTGGGGAGGGGGAGAGGGAGAGAGAAAATCTCAGGCAGACTCCCCGATGAGCATGGAGCCTGACATGGGGCTCGATCTCATGACCCTGATATTGACCTGAGCCAAAATCAAGAGTCAGGCACTTAACCAACTGAGCTACCCAGGGGCCCCATTGATATACAGTGATTTTAACCAAGAGTTCTTACCTCAGCAATCTTGGGATTGTCATCGATTTCTGAAATTTCACATGGTCTCTCACTTTCCTAAGTTGGTAAAAATAAATTAAGAAATGAAGAAGAAATGAAGGGTCACAGCATTTGCCCATGATCATGATTAAAATCAGCAGTTCTTAAATCTGCATGCACATAAGAATCACTAGACAGCTTTAAAAACAAAACAAAGTAAGCAAACAGATAATAATTACCCCCCCCCCCAAAAATCCTTAAATGAGAAATACCATTGTAAATGAAAATAATCCAGGATTGGACAGTGGGGAGAAGTGGGTAGGAGTAGAGATCAAACAAGATTGGCCACATTTTGATAATTGGGTTCACTATACTATCCTCTCTACTTTAGTATATATTTAAAATTCTGCATGCCACAGCTCTATCATCCAGAGATACTAATTTGATTGGTTTTGGTGATTGGTATTTTTGGTAGCCTCCTAGATGATTTTTAAAGTGCCCCAAAGGTTAAGGAACTATGAATTAAATAAATAGCACCACCACCAACCACAATACACCTTAACATGTTTAAAGTTTACAGCTTGTCAACACATCTTTACAACCATGATCTCAGTCCATCCTCACAACCTCCTAAAATAGGGAGGGTAGTGTTTATGACTCCTATTTTGGAAAGAACTAGCCAAGGCACAGAAAATGTGAAGTCACTTGCTCAGGATCACATAAATCATTAAGTGGCAGGGCCAGGGGGAGAGCCTAGGTTGTCTTTCTCGCATTCATGCTTATCAGTATGAGAAAAACCAGAATTGTTCATAGAGGAGGGAATTAGAGCCTGGAGTCCACAAAACACAGTTGTATTATAACCAGAGAAATCTCTTGGATATTGTCTGGGTGGCCTTTGAATTCTGAGCCTGGTCTCCAGAGCAATCCAGCATTTGGAGGGGTGGGGTTGGTAGATTCTCTTGTGACTGATGTGTGTTCTGATGTAGAAAAAGGGCAAAGATAAACAGAGCCACATATTTGTGGGCCTATCCCTACCATAGACCCCTCAGCACTTGTTTGTCTCCTACCTTTCCTGAGATTGTCCCACTCTCTTTTGAAGCTTGGGCCCTTTTGTCCTTGACTTTAGAACACATCCACAGTACAGATGTGCATTTGCCATGGCAACACCTGTCCCTCTCCACAACTACTTTCTGCCACCCCAAATACCAGCCTTGTTGCCACGGATTTCCTAGAGTGAAGGTTGGGTGACAGATCGGCTCTGCCTGGAGTGTAGTATCATGAGTCTGAGATAGAAATTGAGGAGCAGGAAACTTCCACCATTGTGTCCCCAAGAAACAGATTTGGATCCTGACACCCTCAGTCCAAAGCCAATTCACTGAAATACTGATTCCTGCCAACACGGCCAGACCCAAAGGAGCTTGCTACTCACCTCGGTGGACTCATTGCTGCTTCTTCTTCGGCGGATCAGCATAAATAGTAAAGCCAGCAGCAGGGCTGTGGCCACCAGGGACGGGATGCCTGCTGCTAATCCAAGAGAGGGCCCACAGTCCTGCCATACAGAGAAGGGCAGAGTCAGGTTCTCCAAGAATAAAGGGAAAGTCCAGTTGATTAAAAATAAAACAAAACAAAAACTGCATAACCTCTCAGTGTCATATACAAAATTAAAAGGTTAATAAAATACTGCAGAAAAGATGTTTGCAATGCACATGACAAATGATTCATGTCATAGGACTTAATTTACATAGTTTAAATCAATAGGAAAAGGGTGACAATCCAGTAAGAAAAATGGGCAAAGGGTACGAATAGGCCATTCCTACAAACAGAAATACAGATGTCTCATCAACATAGCAAAAGCTGAGAAACAATTCATAGCAACTATTAGATACTATTTTAACCTATCAGTTTGGCAAAAAGTAAAAACTTATATCCCACATCATTTTGGTGTGAATGTTTACATTTACCTGCACTATATGCATTAAGCAGTTAATTTTCAAATTTCCATTTTGCTTTGATCTGAGTGGAAACGGCCATGCTTGTCTCCACCTAAATTTTCAGATTTGTAGATTACCTGGAAATATCAAAGATAACCTGCAGAATCCCTATAAACACTCAACTCTCATATATAACATACATACAGGAAAGTATATAAATCATAAATATATAGCTGGATGACTTTTCACATGTGGAACCCACACAGCTAACCAGCACCCAGATGAAGACTCAAAACATGGCCGGGACCCCAGAAGTTGCCCCATACTCCCTTCCAGAAATGGCATGTGTAACCACTATCCTGAACTCCGTCACTGTAAATTAGTTTTGTTTTTGTTTTCCAATATCACCTAGATGGACATGAAAAGTTTGTACTCTTTTATGTCTAGCTTTTTCTGCTTAACACTTTGTGAAAATTGCCTGTGATTCCTGCATGCTCTCCCTCATTTTTGAGCTGAGTTGGTTGTAAGAATAATCATTGAGCCAGATTCTGTGTTTGGTGACAGTTCACGTATTGAACTTTACTCCTCAAAACTAAGGTCGGAAATGGCTAGAGCATTATTATCCCCATTTTATAAGCGACCAAACCAAGGTTCCATAATGTAGTGATATACTTACTGCTTCTTTCCCACTTGTAGCAGTTGGGGAGGAAGTCTGTGTGGGAAAAGAACATACATCTTTAAAAAAAACACCACCACACAGTGCACATTATACAAACAGCCCATCCAAGGTTAAGCCATAATGCCAAAATGCCCTAAGTGGTAGATGCCCTACGTGGTAGATCCAGGGTCCATGCTCTTCACCACGGGGCTGCACTGCCTTCCGTGACCAAATGCAGGACGCCAATACAGTTTTTTGTCCTTGACATTTCAGTATGGCTTAGCAGAGACCGACTTGCATATGTACCCCGGTTCCAAACCCCCCTGCAGATAGGCTCTGATGAACCAGGTATTCACCTCTCCCCTACTTCCCAGGGTACTGGCATTCCAGTCGTTCATCTGCACCAAAGGGGAAAGGTTATTTATTTATTTTTTCCTAAGTTTCGTTTATTTATTTTAGAGAGAGAGAGTGAACGTGAGTGAGCAGGGGGAGGGGCAGAGGGAGAGAGAGAATCCTGAAGCAGGGTCCCCGCTGAGTGTAGAGTCTGACCCAGGGCTCGATCTCAGGACCCTGAGATCATGACGGAAGCCAAAATCGAGAGCAGGCCGCTCCACCGACTGAGCCACCAGGTGTCCCCAAAAAGGAAGGGTTATGCAATAGAATGTAACTGCCAGATAGGGTTACCAACCACCCAGAGAACTTGCCCAGGATATAGGACGTGCACTGCTAAACCCAGACAGTCCCAGACAAACTGGGATGGTTGGTTGCCCTACACAGGTCCAAAGGGAGGAAGGGAAGGTTCTCAGAGAAATGGGCTATTAACAGAGAAGGCATTACAAAAGGCGATGACTAGCATCATAAGGACTTCCCTCCCAGCCCCACTCACCTCCACCGCCCCGAGCTTCTCTGAGTTACCCTCATAGGGTAGGCCAAGCCAGGATAAGACAGAACCTGGGGTCTCCACAGACCTGCTGAGTTCAAGCAGTCAGGGAGAATGTTCCAGCAGGGACCATATCAAAAGGTATTGACAGGTACAGAGAGGGCTAGGGGAGTCTGACAACAGTCAGAGGCTGAAGCAGGGAGCAGAGCAAGACAGGGAGATCCCGAAGGCAGGGCCCTACCCGAGGGCAGAGTGGGTGCCCGGGGAGGCCAGGAACAGAGATCCAGGGCGGCCAGTAGTGGGCGCCAGAGGCAGGCAGTGAGTCACAAGGTGGCCCCTTTCCGCTGCCCTCCAGGACCATGTCTCCGCATTACAGTAACAATGATCACTGGCGTCTGCGTCCTCTCACCAGGCAGATTCCATTTATTCTCTTTGAATAACAATGTAACTTCTCAGGAAAATTTGGCACAACCAAACCCACTAAAAAACCCGGCCAGGAAAATGCTTGGCTCAATCATAGCCGCACTACGGGTCAGAAAACAGGCCTGGCTGTGTTATCTCTAACACAACATGAGAGCAGAAGACAGAAGATCAGCAAAGGACTGAAACTATATGCCTTCAGCAACTGACAATCTCCATCTAACTTGGAACTAAATGCCATAATCAAGAGCCATACACTGTTCATTCTTGTTGACCCAGCAACGCCTTCTAGAACATACACTAAGGAAATCACCTTAAATGCAGACAAGGATTTAGCTATAACTATTTTTATCACAAAATGATTCCTAATTGTGGCTAACAGATTAAAGATTAAAGAAATAATATCACGTGACTATCCTCAGTTGTGGTTATAAGGGCTGATGGAAAATATGTATCATAAAATCTATATAAAATCATATGTAGAGTAAGAATACAATGGTACAGAGACAACACATATCAAAATATATGTAAAGTCAAAATAAAGGTAAAGTCAAACAGGACTAGAAGGAGTGACACCAATGTTTTCTCCTGATTGGAATTTAGGTGTTTTGATTTTTTTTTCTTTTTTCTTTTTTTTTTTCTGCTCAGATTGCATTTTATTTATTTTTTTATTATTGATTTTTTATTTTACTTTCAAAATGTTTATTTATAATTTTTATTATTGAAAAATTTTGTCCCAGTCCCTCCCCCCACACCACAACTGTTCATAAGTGCCTTTGAAAACCTGGGATTCGGCCCTCAGCATGAGGTCCACGTGAAGGAGCTCTGCCCGCCCCTCCTCACCCCACCCCCACGCAAGTGTGCCCATTTGCCCCACTTGCCCGGTGACTGGGGCCTGCAGCACTTACCGTGTTGGCCGGCAGCGTGAAGTTCAGTGAGAAACTCTGATGGAGAGAAGGAAACATTAACGCTCTGAGAATGGTCAGCCAGGCTCCTGACCCCTCTACCAACTGTCACCCAGCCTGGTGGGTCACAGAAAAATTCACTGATTCCACAGGCTCAGTCAAACCCCAACCTCTGCTCCCAATCTCGGCCCCTCTCCCCTCCTCAGATGCCCAGCCAGGGCCTGATGAAGGGGCCAGCCAGTGATTGCCTGATGGGCCCCAACTCAGAGGGCAGCAAAGACCGTGTTAGAAATACAGCAAAGCACTGAAAGCTGTTTTCCCCCAGAGCTCCTTTGAGGGAGGGAATGGTGTGAGTTTAGAAGTACTTGGTACTTCCTGCTCGGGGTAGGAAGTAAGGGCCACGAGGGGCAGGCTCCAACAAGAACACCTGCTCTGAACTCCCTCCCCGGGGGAGAGGGCGTGAGAAGGACAAGGCTTCTGTGCGTACTGAGTCTGAGACACAGCTTCCAGGCTCGGGCAGAGCTGCTCAGGACAACAGAGGAGAGGGTAACCCTCTGCACCCTCCCCTCACTCAGCACCCAGCCTCACCTCTCCCCCAAATATGGAGTCAATATTGAAAGGGCGTGAGCTCCGTGGGGCACCGAATTGTTAGCCTGTGCAGAGCCTCCCGCGGCTCCTCCCTCCTCCCTGTCCCCATCTTCTGTCCCTGCGGTCTGGGCTAGCCGAGGCCAGTCTGTCCAGGCTGCTCTTTACTGATACCAAGATAAACACTCTTCTAGGACAGTATTAGAGCAAGAGGAATATCTGGGCCACCTTGGCTCCGGGGCTTCTGACTCAAGGGACCCAACCACTGCCCTCTGTGCTAACACCAACCACGCCCACAGATGCTGCAAGGGTACGTGGTGGCCACTGTATGGGACGCAGCTGCCCAGAGCCTTATCTCATCAGTGAACACTGGGTACTGATGTCAGCAGGCCCAAGACAAAGCTCCCTTTGGGGGGACAGCAAAAGAGGGGGAGCAGCAGCAAGTGGGCCATTGCGTGTGCTGTTTATCAATATCTGGATGACGAAGATTTTGGCCAATTTCAGAAAAACATTCATATTTTGTAGAAATAACACTCCAGTGCCCTCGTGGCCAGAAAAACATCCCATCAGTTTGGCTGGGGAGACTCTGAGGTCGTGTTCTTTAGACAGGCCGCTGGGTGGGGTGAGGCAGCCCTGGGCTTGGAGTCACCTGATCTGGCTTCCAGTCCAGACCCAGTCACTTAGGAACTGTGTGGCCTTGGAAAAGTGACTCGAAGTCTCTGGTCTCCATTTCCTCGCAGCAAATCTATTTTCCCAGGCTTAAAACAGGGATGATGTTAACTCGCTTTGCCCAGAAGCCCAGAGGGAACAACATCCAAACTGTAAAATGCTCTGAGTGTGTAGCAGTGCAGGGGGGTCACACGATGTCATGTTCTTCGTGGCCTGGCCAGCACGGAGCAAGGCACAAGGAAGCCACTTGGGAAGTTCTTATTGGATGGAACTGCATGCATAGATTCGCAATATTCCAAGTACTGAATTTGCTATAATGCACTGCTTGCTAGTCCAAGCCCTCTGTAATTTCTGCATAACAACTCTAAAGGCACATGAGGATCTCAGTGGCCAAGTGGTCCTCATTATGAGCTTGCCATTTGTGAGGAGAAGGAGGGAGAGACAGGATAATTGCTCACTGTTCTTGAGGGGACACTGTGTGTCAGACACCGCATGCATGACGGTCCCGCAAGGGGACCGTATCATCCCTACGTCGTGGGTGTGGGGACTGAGAGCAAGACAGTTGCTGGTAAGTGGTCTGGGACTGGTTAGATCACGGATCTTTCTAAGTCCAAAGCCAGAATTCAACTCCTTCTCATAATCTCTTTAATAAAGGAACCCCAGAAGTCTCTTCTAACGTAACAAACTTCATTTGATTGAGTCACACCCAAACATGGGTCACAAGTCAGTTAGAAAATCGGAACGTTTCCAATGCAACTTCTGAGTATCTATGTTGCTGATCACATAACGGAAGGCAGACTGAGCAAATGAGGATAAAGGCGTGGATCCCACCCACTGCTTCAACAGGGAAATGAATTTAGCCAAAACATCTACTTCGCGCCCTTGTTGTATGTGGGGTTTTAAACACAAAACCTTAATATTAAAATAAAAGATGAGATCAGCAAATATTAGATGAGAATTGTTTTAATGATTAGTATTTTGCATACAGGAAGATAATAATTAAAAAAAACCACCCAAGCCCCTTGAAGTCCTAGTACTAACTGTACCGTCATATTTGCATGAGGAGATGTGAGTTTTCAATGCCTGGAGTTGTTTTTTAGAGCGAGAAGGGAAGGTTAGGGTGAGAAAACATGCTAGCCTACTCACCATGTCTGACAGCCTCCCAAGAACCTTCTCCCAGCACCACCCTGGGCAAGCTCCTTTCTTGCTTGCGTGGTAGGCTATGTATCACATTTGTAGGAGCATCCAGCTGGGAGAGCCAGGGTGACAGGGCAAGGGGTGGCTCCATGACAGCCAAGCCATTTATGGTCAGGGGAGTAGCCGAGTCGCCTGCCCACCCCTCAGGGAGGTGGTGTCTGCTTCGTGGCCACTGTGGATGGCCCCATCACCCATCCTCTTTGTTTTCTTTTTCCCCTCTGACTTTCCAGGCTCCTTCCTCAGCTACGCCTCCATCTCAGCAAAGAACCCACGGCTGGCTCGAGAGCTCGGTGGCTTCTGTGGCCAGCAGCTCTTTAGCAGCAATGGGATCCGCAGGCTGAGGCCGGCCGCACCCTCCCCTGCTGCCGGCTCCCGCGTGGCCCGCTGCCCCAGCCTCCGTGGGATCAGTACACCAACAGCATCGACACAGAGGATGGCTGCGGGAGGGGTGTTGGAGGCCGGGCTGTAGCCCCCCGGCGAACACACTCCCTGGTCAGTGAGCTGCCTGGAGGGGAGTTCAGCCTCACCCCCTTTCTGTTCTCACATTTTGAGTGGGGACCCTTGTAGAGTTGGAGGAAGCCACTGACGGGGACTGCTTTATATTTTTTATGAGGTCTTTGTTAGGAATTTGCTTCTTTAAAACAGGGAGGGAACTGGAGTCCCATGCCGACAAAACAACAGAATTCTGACCGATAAATCTGATCACTTAAGTGAATGCATTGCTCATGATTCAACAAATCTTTCTGGCACTTTCT
Source organism: Mirounga angustirostris (assembly GCF_029215605.1). NCBI lineage: Eukaryota > Metazoa > Chordata > Mammalia > Carnivora > Phocidae > Mirounga > Mirounga angustirostris. Next base: position 123,690,402 of record NW_026991714.1, read on the forward strand.
ATATGTCAAGTGGTTTTCTGGGCATGGTTCTGGGCCTTGGCGATGAGGCAACTGAGGCCCCAGCTCTTGGGGAGTGTATGTTCCAGCAAGCACAGGTGGACCCCAGTCAGAACAAGCGAGACCCGCTAGGAGAGGAGCAGAAGGAGTGACCGGAGTGACTGGGAAACAGTTGCTTTCTATGTCCCTGGGGGATGACACTTAAGATGTGTGTGACAGACAAGAGGGTCCCCGGCAGAGGGAACAGCATATGCAGAGCTCCAGGGCTGAAGCAGGCACAGCCCGGGAAGAGGCCCGTGGTCCTGAAGGAACATAAACTAGGGGAGCGACCTCAGAAGGAGTAAGACAGAGTGAGTTACATGTGTGGAGTTTAAGAAACAAAACAAAAGAAAAAAGGAAAAAAGAGACAAGAGTCTTAACTATGGAGAACAAACTGGTGGTTACCGAGGGGAAGGGGGTGGGGGATGGGTGAAACAGGTGATGGGGATTCAGAGCACACTTATGATGCGCACTGAGTAATGTACAGAATCGGTGAATCGCTATATCGTAGAACTCAAACTACTGTAACACGGTATGTGAACTACACTGGAAACAAACAGAATGTCCTAGCAACAACAACAAAAGACAGAGTGAGTTAGGGGCCAGATGGGGTGAGCATGGCAGGGCACGGCGAGATTTCCATCGTCGAGCCGTGGGACGGCTTTCAGGAGTCTAAGTGGGAGCGGAGCTAGGTGACGTGGACGCAGGTCACCTGGCTTTCCTGTGAAGCCCGGATTACAAGGGCCGCCCGGCCGGCAGCGAGCAAGTGAGCGCTGGTGACGGCCGCCCGGGGACCGGGGCAGTGGAAATGGAGAACAGTGAATGGGTCTGTGACTTACTGTGGAGGTAAAGGCGGTGAGATTTGACAGTGGACTAAAATGTGCAGAAGAAAGCTAACTCCTGGGTTTGGGGCTTGGCTCATGGAGGGCACAGGGGCCCTGTGTGTTCAGGCAGGTGATACTGGAAAAATGGACGTGGGCGCAGGGATCCAGGCCCGAGGATACCGGAGCGGGCGGGGCCCACATGGCCGGTGCTTCACGGGGCTTCCAGCTCCCAAGACTCCACGGCGACGCCTCGGCTGACGTCCTGGTGTCTGGATGTCATGGAGACACAGTTCAGACAGGCCCGTGTTGAACGCCTCAGCTGCAATTGCAGAAGCTGCACGGTCTTAGGCTAGCAGAGTAACTTCTTCCAGCCTCACTCTCCAGCTGTAAAGTGGGGCTATAAGGTTTACAATGACAGACTCGTGAATTCAGTACAACCAGCACAGAGTGAGCCTCTAACTTGGCGTGGTGGGCATAGACCCCCACCTGGACCAGAGCTGCACCCAGGGACTCTAGATCATGGCCCCCGCCCCCTCTGGCTAGGCTGTCTATGAGGGGGGGGGGTAAGGCCGGTGAGGTCCTTCTTGACTCCTTCTGTTTGCTATACACCCACTGCCCACCACCTCTCCCTCCAATGGGCAGGTTATTCCTTTAGGAGAATTGCTAAGACCTCTAGTCAGTGGTGCACTGGCCAAGTGTCCGGGCCAGTCGTGGTTCTCTGGTCACAGGCATCCAAATGGGCCGTGATTAACTTAAGAAGAAGGGGGCTTTATTGGCTGGGTATAGCAGAGCTCAAGGAAAGAAGAGAGGGCCAGGGAAGCAGGCTCTGGGAAGGCGGAGTGAGGCTGCTCCTGAGGCTTCAGCAGCAGAGACTCTTCCACTGTCTTCTCAGGATATTCCCCCAGGGAAAATGAGCTCCAACACATCGCAGCCCTTTCGCCCCTTGATCAAGACTTCAATTCCAAGAAGAGGATCTGATCGGTCTGGCTGGGGTCATGTGCCCCAGGACGCCACGCCTTCCGATTGGAGACTCGGTGGTTTGTTCTGCGAAAGGAACATGGCACCATCACTCAAAGAAGAGGGAATGGGTGAGATGAGTGGTCTCTCCTCCTCTGGCAGCGTTAGGCCTGGGAATTATCTTCTCAGAAACTGTAGAAAGAATGCCCTTTCGTGGGTGGGAGATTGCGGCCACTGACGCGAAGATGCTCTCATCATTTTTATCTTGCCACCATTTAAAGTTGTACAATCACACGAGTGGTTTGCCAGGCAATAACTGGTCAGTTTAAAAACCTGGACCACGCCAAATGACCAATGGCCTGACTCTTGATTTTTTTCAAATCTGTATCTAAATTGTCAGTAAGGAAATAGTGATGAAGTAAAATGTTAAAACACACAGAAAGATTCTGGTCATTTCTCTATCTGTGAATGTCACATGTGGGAGTCATTACTGGGGTCCAGCAGATATTTCTAGTTCATCTCATTCTTAACCCGAAGTTAAGAGTAGCTGTATGCATTGCTTTGGCCAAGGACACAGGAGTGGAATTGATATGGCACTCCTAGGCAGTTGTCAGAGACTTTGCCTGATCTAGAAATCAGCAATGCTCCAGGTAGAAGTGGCGTCATCATCCCCGTCATGACCAAGGCTAATGTGGAAGAGCTTCCAGATGCCAGAAATGGACACGTAGTAAGAACAAGAAATAAGCCTTTCCTATGTAATTCTTGATATCTGAGGGTTGCTTTTGACACAGCATAAACTACCTTATCCTGACTGATCCATCAAGCATTCATACCCTTGTCCCGTTGGGGCTCCTCCTTGAAGTACTGGTGACTGCAAAAAGGAAAGTCCTAAAACCTCGACACTCCACACGTGTGGCACAGAACAGTTGCAGAAAGAGTTCTGCATTTAGATCGTTCTGCATTAAGACCAATCTGAGTGTTCTAAAAAACACGGTTCCTTATTACCCTTCCCTGATATGACCCACAAAATTCTAAACACACCCTAAGGTCTCGTCAACTGGTCAACCCAAGAAGACTGTGCTTGATTGGATGGAACCTCTGTCCTTGGGTTAAAAATGAGCCTGTATCACAGGAAATACGTGAGATACTCAATTTGCTATATTTGACGAGGGCTTATTCCAAGGACTATTTATAAAGGTCCTCCTTGGGGGATAACGCAGTGACCCAGGATTACACCAGCTGGGTGTCATTACCACCCCTAGGCCTGAAGGGGGGGCGGAGGAGTGGCCACCAGAGCCCAGAGAGAGAGAGGACCACCTGACGGGAGCCGTGAGCTTTAGTTTGAGATGTCAGCGGTGGTCCTCAGGCACAGGAACAGGTGGAGACAAGTAGGAAGAGGTGCTGAGTGACAAGCGGGTGGTGTCTACTACATGAAGCACCCTCCCCACAGCAACCAGTCCACAACAAGGATGTGGTCAGATTTCCAGCCTGTTTGGATTCAAGAAAGGGGGCGACTTTGAAGCCATTGTTAGCTTTGCTCATGACTTTCTGGGTCCAATAGGGAGCTCTGTTCTGGACCAGGCACCGGGTACTCGCCAGAGAGGAGGAAGTCACTGAGAAGATCCCCCTTCTTCTATCCTCAAATCTTGTGGCATTAGAAGAAATTATCACCAAGGGGACCACTCTTGTCCAAACTAGTGATACAAACCCAGGACACATCCGTAAATCCACATTCTTTAATGAAACAGTTCTTTCTAGACAGACATATTAGCTCCTCTCCACTTTCTCTTTGAAACTAACATTTCATGAAATGTAAAATTACGCAAAATAAAAAGTACAATATATTTATAGATAGCACTCTAAATAGTCTTTCTTTTTTAAAAAGAAACCTTTCAGGCATTTGGGATTATTTTTCAGGAGTTCAGTCTACCAAGGAAACTTGAAAAACAAGGGAGCTGAAGCCAAGGGAACATTTGTCCGCAAACCAAACAACGATACCACGAATTATTTGAGACTTATCAAATGGACCAGATCAATGGCAAATCCCAGCGTGAATTTGCTAGTTAACAGGGTTTTACAAATGATTTAAACAGGCTGAGGGTTTCATGAGTAAGATGAAACTTAACTTTAGAGGAAAATGGTTTTATAGTGAATCAATGCACAGCCTCGTCTTCTCCGTTTGGAGAAACTCCACAGGCTAAAGTTAGTTCCAGACCCTCACCCTGATCTGGGATTCAGGCTCTAGCTTCTGCCAGACCAGATGACACTAGAACTGGACCAGGCTGATGACCCAGACTCCAAATATTTCATCAGGTCATCAAGGTAATTCTGTGAACCTAAGCTAGTCTTGGACTTCTGTGACATCCCCAAGGCCTAGCACCCAGTTAAAGGACAAAGCAGGCTGGTGCAAGGTGTCCTGTGAGGAGCTTCGGCAGGGGGCCTGGGTCTTCCTGCCGAGTGGACCTTCTCTCGCTAAGCCAGGGCATCAATCTCCAAGTGAGCTTCCAGGGGTGCGGTCTGGACGGCCCCAGCTGAATCAGGGCTTGTCTTGTCTGGGAGTACGTCACTCGCAGAAGGCCTCACTAAAGGTTTTCATAAGTGTTCCATTGTTTCAAGTTGGCCAAGTTGGGGGTTTTTGACAATATTCATACTACAGAGATAAAAATAAGTACCATTGTTTCACGAGGGTGACCAACACTAAGGCAGAACCAACTCTGTTTCTGACTCTCTCCCACTTTTCCATAGATTTCGTTGATTTTATTCAGGCTTCTAAGAGGTCGAAAGGACAGATTTTTCCTGTTGTTGGAGAAAGACCTCTAATAGCCACCTTATGTATTCTGCTTTCAGCTTCAACGTTGACAGATATGATAAGACAAAGTAAAACCCCAGAAAATACAAAAATCTGAGAGCTGGGATTTACCTTCGCAGGCAGGTTGGACCACAAGATAAGGGGCTCCCACTGCTGAGCCCGAGTGCCCCCGAGGCAGGGCCTGGGATGTGTCTCGATGTGAGAATCAGGCCGAATCTCCATCCAGGGCCAAGAGAGGGCTTGGCGAACGACACACATAAAATGCAGGGCTGGTCCAGGAGGGCCTGCTCAGTAAAGCTACGGTCAGCGGGTCGGCATCTGTCACACTGCATCGATTAAGGCTCTGACAGCTGGTCCTTTACATACATACATATATACAGACATATATTATTATTAATAATAATACTTTGAACTTCTTTCTGTTTTAAAGAAAAAAATATTTCCATGCATCTCTTCTACCTTTCTTTGTATTATCCTTTGTTTGTTTTACTCCCAGCCATCATTTTAATTAGACATAGTCCTCTGGGGGCATATTCTGATCTTTAAAAAATACAACTTTTAAGCTTTTACAAATACTTTGTTTAAAATGATGTCGCTTCATCCCAAAGGAATTCTGGTGCTTGGGAGCTATCATGGGTCTCACGGGAAACACTCTCGTGTGCTGTCCTGTGCTCAATACCAACCCAACAGGACTTAGAATTATGTAAACATTATTTAAAAATTATTCCAACATAAATACTCTTTTAAAGCTAACATACCACAGCTTTTAGCTCATAATGCCCATAGATGCCTTAATGAAATGCCATTCAAAACTACCTCACTGTTTAAGGTACACGTGGAGGTCCTAAAATTATGTAAACAACATCCTCTACACTTCTCTAGAACAAGTGCCAAGTGTGGTAAATTCTGATTGCAAGTTGGTGATTGAATACCAGTTAGCCTGAGCGAAGTTACCAATGCACTCTTTTTAACCTGACCGGTGATAGGAAGTTAGTCACAGGTTGACTCCTCCCACAGATGATTACATGACTTATAATTAACCAGTTTTCAACTGGTCCCTCATGGGCTGTCTTTGCACGTCTTGCAAATGCAGTTTGAATCAGTTGTCAAGAAGTCAAGGTCAACCACAGCAAGTGCCTCCAAAGCTGGAGGAGGAAATGGTCTTCTAAGCCCATGGAATCCCAAGCACAGGTGGGGTCTTCTGAAGTCAGCCAGGAAAGGAGTATCAGGAGGAGGCAGGATGTTTTCTTCTCGGCACACTGGGACTCTCAACAGCAGATGTGTTGATGGAATTCACAGTGGATGCCTTAACCTCCTAATGCAAGTAGGCATGGGGGAAACCCGAAGTGGCAAGGAGAGCCAATGACCCAGAGGGGAGGCTTGATGTCTACTAGCGTGGTGACAAGGATGCTTATACTCCAGCTCCCTCTGTGCACTGCTTCCTGCGAGTTCTTTTTCAGGCCTGACATCCGTATTCTCAGGTTTCCTGGCTGACATGTCCCTGGCAGACAGAAAGCAAAAGTCTCCAGCCAGAGCTGTGAGTAACAAATCAGCCACGGCCAAGCTTTTATCCTCACTGCTCAATGTGGACAGAAGACAGCCTGAGTCTCCAGGACACAGTCACATTGCCTGGCACCTACCAAAGCACGTCCAGAAATAGAGGAGTGACCAACCCAAGGGCTGGCCTCTTGTCCTGTAGGAGCAAGGGACAAGGAGAATGAGTATGACCAGGCATAGCTTGAGTGGTGAGTGACTTCAAAACCTTAATCTTCTCTCAAAGTCCATGATTGATAACACTGTGGCCAGAATCAAAGAAACATCTTTCCACCTTCTTGGCTGAACTTCACCAGATCCATACCTCCAAGGCTAGATTTTGAGTTTTTGTTTGAGGAAAAAAAAAAAACTTTACACTGGTTTAGGGCAGATTCACAAGGTGCTGTTGTTATAAAACACATTCTCAGTTCCTGTCTTTCATGAACATCGATGTTACTTCTTCATGTGCAGGGCATCCTGGAACTTGGTGCTGGTGTATTGGGCGTGAAAGCCTTTCTTGTTGATGGTGTCATCCGTGTGGAACTGAATCATCAGAGAATCTCCTGCAGAGTAGATCTCTTCCAATGGCTGAGGAAAGGGCAAAAGAAAACCAGGGGGATGTCAGGTCAGTTGGCTGTGGCTGGAGTTTTAAATACAGAGGATGAGACAGAGGTTACATGAGAACATAGGCAGGCCGGCACTGCCATGGGGCATCCCTGGCATCAGAGACACTGAAGGGCATTGACAGAGCTCTTTCTCAAAGGAAAACATTGCCAATTCTGCTCCAGAGAAGAGCTCCCCAGGCCCTGTGTTTTCAAAGACAGTCCTAGATGCACAGCTCATATGGAATCTATGGGGTATGAAGGGCACAGACGGGCCGGGGACTGCTCTGAGCGCTTTCAGATCTTACCTCATATAACTTGACAAGGGGAGTGCTATCTCCATTTTACGCTTAAGGAAACTGAAACTCAAATTCACACAGCTAGGCAGGACCCCAGCTCAGGTCTTTCTGACCTTGAAGTCACCACTGGGATAGATCTCCCAGTGGACCAAACACCGAAGCCCATGCTCGCGGCCTAGGTCCTGTCCAAGAGCGAAACGTGCCACGGAGCCTCTACGTTTGTATCGCCAAGGGCTCAGTGAAGGGGGGCCAGGCTCCGAGGCTGCTGTCTGCCAGGGCGCAGTGGGACCCAGCTGGGCTTCCCACACACTCACTGCTCGGGACTCTCCAAGGTTTTCCTCTGCACATGGGCCCCCCCCGTCTGAAAGACTTTATCAAAGGCATGGCATTGGTCAGGTCACACTTTGGCATCCTTTCTTTTTGGGAGGGTGAGGGAAGATGATGGGAAAGTATTCAGAGACCGGTATAAATGCCATTTTGAGGTTCTGATCAGCGCGAGAAGCACTTTTGACTCCAAAATGAGCTGACGTGAATTCAGCCGACAGCAAAGAAGCTTTGCCCTGTCAGCCCCGGAGGCAGAGACAAGGAACGGACAGGGGCGCAGGGGGAGCGTGACCAGGACCCTGTACCGGCCGCCGGTGCCAGCCATGTGCCAGCTTCTAGGTCAGGTGCTGGGGAAAAGGGACCAACCAGGCCTGCCCTGTCTGGGGGAGGTGGCTGAGGAGAGAGGGGACAGAGAGGAAAATGATGAGGACCCGGAGCATGGGTCTGTGTTTCTAGTGAGCCTCGTCATTCCCGCAGGCATCTGGAGTCGCCCGGGGAGAGAACTGTGAACATATGGGATATACAAAAGCATGATTTAAAACAAGTTTTAGGGCGCCTGGGTGGCTCAGTCGGTTAAGCAACTGCCTTCGGCTCAGGTCATGATCCCGGAGTCCTGGGATCAGGTCCCGCATTGGGCTCCCCGCTCGGCGGGGAGTCTGCTTCTCCCTCTGACCCTCTCCCCTCTCATGCTGTTTCTCTGTCTCTCTCTCTTCCTCTCAAATGAATAAATAAAATCTTAAAAAAACAAAAAACAAAAAACAAGTTTTAAAGCCTCAAGGCCACGTAAAAATGGAGGTGGGGGGAGGGTAGGGAGCCCTTCGCAAACACGGGAGGAAAGTCCTCAAGGAAAGCCAGCTCTTACACAGCCTGCAGCAGTAGGGGGCCCTCCTGATGGGCTCCCAGGCTACTCCCCGCCTCCTCTCTGGACCCCTCTCCCCTTCCCCAGTTTGCTCCAGCAGCACCCCCTCCTGCCCCGGCACCCGGTGTGTCTCCCGCTCTGAGTCCTCGCGCCTCGCACCTGCTGGCAGCCCGCGCACTCACCCCAGAGCCACAGAAGCGGCCGAGCCTGGGGGCCATGTTGTCGTAGCCGTCGTAGGCCTCCATGTAGTCATAGCCACAGTCGGCCTCCTCCTCCACCTCAAAGGTCCGGAAGATCAACTCGACCCCGTAGCCGTCCTCCGCCACGATCACCCAGTCGCAGCGGGCCTGGCTCGGGTAGTTGTTGTCCCCAAACTGGGCGTGGGAATACAGCTCTTTGGTCTGCACTTCAGCCTTCAGCCTGCCCCCGCACTCTGGAGCAGAGGGAGAGAGCCGCCCCGTCCGCTGGGCACAGAGTCGCGTGGGCCACCCCCACCCGCTTCCCAGCCCCGGCCCTCTCCCTTCATGCCCCAATGCCGGCCAGCTTTCCCTACGAGGCCTCGCGTGTGCCCTGTAGGAAAGTCTGGCAGGTTTCCTTATCCCGTTTTACAGAGGCATAAACAGAGGCCGATAGGTCCTAGTTTCAGGGCTTACTGGGGGGTCCAAATTGGCCCTTCCCAGGAAGGTCCTATGTTCCTGGATTGGGTCACAGAAGGCCTCTGGGGAATTCCTGAGCAAGCTACTGAAAAAAGCTGGCTGGCTGGATCTCTACCACCTAATTCCCTGGAAGTGCTAGAAGCACCAGAGAAGGGCTCGCGGGCCCCAGCTACTTACTGTGATTTGTAACTGTTGCCAACAGAGGGCACCAAAAGCACATCAGAACTCCTGGTAAACTCAAACCCAGAAACCTCAGGTTACAGACTGACCTGCTCCTGCATCTGACAGTGCTGAGTATAGTCTGACTTTGAGGCTCCTGCGGGTGTCACAAGTGAGCTGAGCCTCGTACATTGGGCTTGTCTTCTGCAGAGCTGGCTTCTGAGTTTGTGACTAGGACCCTAACTCTGGTTGTCTGGGTCCCACCCGATCTTGCCTAGGCCACTAGAGGCCACATAATATAAATGGATACATGAGAGTGATCTCATGAGAGAGATTAGAAAGTGCCAGAAATTCCGAAGGCAAGTTCCTCCACTGCCTGTCCTCAATGTGCTCCACGCCCCCAAGACGCCGAGCTCCCCGAGGTCCAGTGACACTGTCAGGCCCAGCCGGCCCCTGGTCCTTCCTGACTCCCAGCTCTTAACCCCACGGGCTCTTGCTGAGAATTTCCTCCAGGGCTGAGCTGTCTTTGGGAAATTTCAAGTCCCTGAGATGTGACATGTTAAGTGGAGGAAAAATAATGGGTAATAGAAACATCTTCCGTTTTCCAGAACTGGCCCTTAGAGCGTGACAGGGGCTGTTCTCCACCCCTCAGCTCCCAGACTTTGGGATTTCACGGACCAGCAAGATTACAAATACGTTCTGGAAAGAGGATGGGAGGAAGGGAGGGAGGGAGGGCGGGTCGGGAAGAAGTGCGGCACCAACAAAGGGTGGCCCACTTTAAGTGTTATCGATTAAGGACATTCAAAGAAAACGACCTTCCGCCTCCGGCTGCCCACGTTTCATGGTTAAAGGGACGGCTGATCACGCCCCCCCACCCCCATGTCGGCCGTTGTGCCTGCTTCCATCACCATCTGTGTCCAGCCCCTGGGGCCTCAGCGGGCTGCGGGGCCCCCCGGCCCCCCTACCTGTGCTGTGCACCGCCTGGAAACCTTTCCTCTGCACAGAGGCATCTGAATAAAACCTGAGGAACAGGCTGCTGCCCGAAGCCACCACGGGGCCCGGTTTCTCGCTGCCACAAAAACGGCCAAGGGTGGGGGCCAGGCTGTCGGGCCCGTCGTACAGCTCCAGGTGGTCGTAGGCACATTCTTGGTGCTGCTCGATCTCAAACTCGTTAAATGTCTGGGGATAGAAAAGCAGAAAGGGAAGCAGGGCCCTGGTGCTCAGCCGGGGGTGGGGCCGCCTCCCCGGGGGCTCGGAGAGGATGGGGCGCACGGGACGTCCTCTCGTGGTCCCCGGACAACCCTATGAGGTAGTCACAGGAACGACTGCTGCTATGAGCACTCTGCAGGTGAGATGGCCGGGTTCCTACAGCTAAGATGCTGTGGTCATCCCTGCTCCTTCCATCCCATCACAAGGCTCCTTCTCACTTAATGATGATGACAGCAAAGACCAAGGACTCGAGCTGGGTCAGGAGCTGTTTTGAGTGCTTTACAAATATAACCTCATATAATCCTCACACCCCTGTGCTGTGTCTATCGCTACCACCCCTTGGATGGGATGAGGAAACTGAGGCGCAGAGCAGTCAGGTGACTTGCCCAAGGTCACCCACTGGTAGGGCTGGGCCATGACCAAGAAGTCTGGCTGCAGAGCCCCTGCCCTCAACCTCTGTGCTGTGCGATCCTTCAGTACAAATGACAGGATGAGGCTGTATGAAGTGCACGCTGTTCCTCGTCTGCATCCTCACAGTGGCTGACATTTGAGGAGAGCTTTTTTTCCTGCGCAGAATCCTGTGCCCAATGTTCATGAACATTTTCTCACTTAATTCTGATGATGTGAGGGAAAAGCTAGTATTAGACCCAATGTGCAGAAGGGGAAAACTGAGTCTTAGAGAAATGTCTTGCCCAAGCTTACTCCTCCAAGCTAGAGGAGGCTGGAGCTGGACTTAGTCCCCAGCCAGCCTGACTCCAGCCCACACTCTTAACCATCACCAGGCCATACTGTCCCCCTCCTCCCTGCCCCCTGAAGACTGTCCCCCAAAGCTGGCCAGGGGAGCCCCTCCATTCCAGGCCATGCATGAAGCTTCAAAACCCCAAATGTAGAGCTTCTTAGGGACTGACTGGGCAGCTGAGTGACCGATGGCCTGCCCACAGCTGCCAGGGAGATGGGAAGGGTGAGAGGGGACAGTGTTAAATGAAGGCTTGGACCAAATGACAGAGCAGGAAGAGAGGCCATTAGTGGGGGGCGAGGCGGAGTCTGAATTCATGAGAGTAGCTGGAGAGACAGGACAGAGATGGAGGTGGAGAGGGATCATTAGCAGTGCGGGCTTTCACAGGAATGACAAACAGTAGAAACAGGCAAAGCTCTTCACACCTTATAGAAAGGGAGGTGGGTTTGGGGGTGGTATAGACACAGTGGGCAGGAGCAGGAGGGGAGACCAGCAGCATCAGGGTGGGTGATGCAATGGGAGGGACACACATGGGACACCCTGTTGCTGTCCCCATACAGTGAAACACCGGCTTCTTGGGAAGTATTCAACTCACATTTTCTGGTGGCAAAAAAGAGCATGATCAGGATATCCACCATACGCTTCCCAAGGAAGTTTTTTTTAAAACTAGCACATACACGTATGAACGTCTATAAAGCTGAGATCTGGTCTCTGGCCCCAGTGATCAGTTGCTTTAGTTCCTTAGCACTGTAAAGAAGTGGAAGACGTTCGGCAACTCCGAAAGTCTTGCGGCGCTTGGACAAAAGCGCGGCTTCCAGTTGTGCAGGCTGCGCGTTCCCGCCCCCAGGGGGCGCCATTCCCCCGCCGACGCCGGAGATGTATGTTGCCATTGAGAACCTTCTCCAGCAGAGGGCCGCGTTGGGGCGGGGGAAGCGTTACCCTAAGGCACTTTAGTTCACCCTCACCCAGATTCAAGGCTGTTCTGACACCCAGGAAAGCCGCCGAAAGCACTTCCCACATGGGCAGCCGTACATATGAGGGGCCCGCTGTGAGCACCCTGTGGTCATGGGCTCTGCCTTCGCCACCCCTCGCTGCCCCGGGCCTGGCACAGACAGACCCCAGCACCTGCGCTCTGTTGTGGGCGTCCGTTCACCCACCTGTCCTCCTCACTGCTCTCACCGGCCAGTAAACACCCTTGCAAGTCGCCCCCGATCGTTGCTTATCATCACGTTCTCCTTTATTCTCTTCCGTTCTCCTTGCATTTTTGGCTCATACTTCAGAGGACCATCCCTATGCCTTCTGGAGAGCTTACAAATCTCCAGATTCAGAAGGACCCATTTAAAAACCTTCTGTCTGGAGTATACCTTCTCCAGCCGACAAGAGGGTTTGTTTTACACTCCAGGAGCTGGGAGTCTCTGGGGGCTGAGAAACGAGACTTGTACCAGAGACTCCGTTCTCCTCTGAAATAACCGAGCAGGGTGCGCACACCTACAACCATATGCATGAGAGACTTTAATTTTTTAATTCAAGAGAGAATTAGCATAACTTAACCTCTTATTGTTAATTTTTTAAAATGTAAGTTATGGAGGAATCTGAATGATAATCCATTCGAGAAGTCTGGGCAAGAAAAACGATTTGTATTTTTCCCATGCATATCCATACGTTATTGTATGTGCATAGGAAATTTCTGGTAGAATTTACAAAAAAAGTTCAGAGACGTCATTTCTGAAGTGGGCATGGGGGATCTAGAAGGTTTTTTTTTTTTTTAAAGATTTTATTTATTTATTTGATAGAGTGAGAGAGCACAAGCAGGGGGAACAGTAGAGGGAGAGGGAGAAGCAGGCTCCCCGCCAAGCAGGGAAGCCGATGCGGGGCTCGATCCCAGGACCCTGGGATCATGACTTGAGCCGAAGGCAGACGTTTAACCATCTGAGCCACCCACGCGCCCAAGAAGGTTGATTTCCACTTTCCAACACTCTGTACTGATTCCTTTTTTTTAACCTCGGGAATGTATCGTTTTGTCAAAAATTACAGCTGGAAACAACTGAATGTCAGCTCTCCCGATCTGTGCAGACAGGTACTGCTGTGAACAGGTGCTATTTAGAGAGCTTTTCTTACCACCACCTCTGAATTGTGCACAGCCGCCCCGCAAGGGAGGCTTCATTAGCATCCCCATTTTCCGGATAATGAAACCGAGTTCTGGAAGTGTTGAATAACCTTCTCAAATTTCAGAGCTGGGAAGGGGCAGAGCAGAGACGCAACCCCCTGTCTGTCTGAAACCAAAGTCCGTGTTGTCAGTCAACCATGAAAATGACTCACGAGTTTCACCCGGTGGCCCGCGGTGGAAGAGATGTTCCAGGTACACTCCCTCCGACTGGGGTACTTGTCGGGCCAGTTGGGGCTCGCCAGGGTCCCCTCTGCACTGCTGATCTTGTGCGCGCAGCCAGCTGGAGGGGGGTGGGGAGACACATGCAGAGAGAAGCGGTTCATTTGTGGGCAGCACCAGAGGCCCTCTGGGGGAGGATCCGTCTCTCATTCTTATTTGTCATGGGGTCATGATCAAATGTGGGGGCAGGGCTCAGCCTGAGTCAAGTGTCCTCTGGCCAGAGAGTTTATTTGGTTTTGCTGCCTTCCTAGTGGCGGTTGAGACCACAGGCACTGGGGTCACATGGACGTGGGTCACACCGCCTGCAGGCTGTGGGACTTGGGCACTTACCCAAGCCTTGGTGTCCTTATTTGTAAAAGGGGTGCTGACTTCGTAGGGGGATATGTGGACTAAATGAGATAATACATGTACAAGTCTTAGCAAGTGCCAACGAAGGTCTTCACTACGCCTTCCATGTATATTTCCTTTCGATTTTCAAAGCAGTTTCATTTGGCGGCTACAGATGTTGCCTTGGCTATAGGGTGCTGTTAGCAAAGGGGGTCCCACGACTTGCTCAGGGTGCAGTGATTTGGTCAACAGCTAGAAGGTGTGCTGGGCACAACGCTAAGCATTTTGAATGCATTCCCTCATCTCATCCTTCTCACTTTGCAAATAAGAAAATAACTTTAGAGCGGGTGAGTGACTCGCTGGTAAGGGGCAGGGCGGGGACTTGAACCCAGGCCTGCCTTTGGTGTAAATGATTAGGAAACAGAGGGACTGAGGATGTGCACCCCCACCCCCACCCCCATTGCCAACGCTGCCCTGCGGCTGCAGGACAAGATGCCAGAGGGGGCAGTTGAGGGCGGGTCAGGGGAAGTGGGAAGGGGTAGGCAGCAGCTGAAGGGAGGTTCCTACTAAACGCTGCCCCCACTCTGCAGCCCCACAGGGGACAAATGTCAACAGGGGCAGGGGCTCAGCGTCTGGGACATTGGCTGCCACCCCTTGGAGGAGCCCATAGGAAGGCAGCCACTGTTCGGCTGGTGGGACCTTAGTGGGGTTAAATCCCTCCGGGCCTCCCCCACGCCACGGGAGGCAAGTCTTGTTCTGGCCCACGCCCACCTCACAGGAGTGTGACAAAGACTTTTAAGTTCCAGAATGATGCGTCCTTCCAAGTTCTTCCAACCTGCTTCCCAACCAACCCACGACTGCCCATGTCTATGTCACAGGGCTGGTCTTGGAGGGTGGCCGCACCCTGCTTCTGAAGCTGTCTTAGCTCATCCTGTAACACCCTGGTAGGCCTGGTCAGACTCTGTGCATCCCCGTCAGATCTCCTACCTTTGAAATGCTTATCCTGGAGAGGAGGCGTGAAGTCTTCACCCCTTCCCTCCCTCTGACCACCTCTGCAGGGCCCTGTGCTGGCGCCAAGGCCTAGAGGCCTGTGTGCTTATCAGAGATGCTCAAACACCCTTCACAGGGCAGGGTGAGGGAGGCTCTTTCCAGAATGCCTGGACATTCAAAGGCATCTGGCCTTGAACTTCCAGTAGTAAATGAAGCAAGGAGCAATCTTTTTTGAATTCTATTTTACTATTAGACCTGCATATGATAAAAAATATTATGACATGGATGGTTGATATTTATTGACATGTCAAGTGCTTAATAGATGCCAGATTGTCTGAAATACTTTCTAGGCACGCTTTCGTTCACTCCTCGTACACCTTTAAGAAGAGGGTCTGTTTAGTCCCTTTTAAATAGAAGAACCGGAAGCTCAGAGAGGTTAAGTAACCTGCCCAAGGTCACACAGCCGGTGAAGCAGCAGAGTCAGGATTTAAGCCTAGGTGGTAGTCTGATTCAGGAGCCTGGGGGCATACCCGCTTTGCAAGAGTAACCCCATGAGGGCACCTGAGGGCCCCGAATCCTCCTGAAGGAGGGTGCTGCCCTGGGGAACACCGCCCTTCGGCAGGCGGAAGGCAGACAAGGAGGGCCCCTTGCTCACACGCTCACACGCGTGCACCCGCCGGCAGCCACGGCCAGCCTGGCCTCCCAGTGCAGCCTCACCTTCCTTGCAGTCGTGCCCGTTCTCGAGGAGCTGGTACCCATTTCTGCACCGGCACAGGTAGCTCCCAGACGTGTTGACACACTCGTTCTGGCACCCGCCGTTGTCCTTGGCACACTCGTCCTTGTCTGCGGAGATCGACAGGCTCTCAGGGGAAGCGCCACCTTGGGACTCCCCTCAGTCCGCAGAACTCCACTCAGAAGTAGCCTCTGCCAGGGAGGCTCCCAGATTGCCCTGACCTGGGGAGTCCCCTTCCTGGGGTGGGTGGCGGCAGCATCTGTTGGATCCTACCTGGTCCTGCTCTACACTGAATTCCCCAGGCTCCTACGGCCCTTGAATGAGCATTTGTGTCCTTTAACCCTGCTGCCCGCCAAAACAAGGAGCTCCTTAAAGGGTAGGCTGACATTAAGAATAGTCACGGTAACAATAATAAAAGTAACTGCCGTGTATTGAAAATTTATGTGAGGGGCAATTCCTAAAGCACGTGCTATACAGCATGCAACCTGAGGAGCCAGGTGCCTATGCCCCCCCTTTACAGGTAAGGAAACTGAGGCTGAGGACACTAACATGCCCCAGGGCCATTCAGTAAGCGAGCAGCCCGTGTGACCCGGAAGCCTCGGCTCCTCCTCCCGGACCCCACGCCACTTCCGGCCTGTGGAGTAGGTAGGCCTTCGGGCCCCGGGCCAGACTGCCGAGCGCCGGTCCTGCTCTACCACTCCCAGCTGTTGTGTCCTTGGGCAGTCCTTGACTTCTGTGCCTCAGTAGCCTCGCCTGTAAAATGGAGCCAGTATGTGTCCTCACGTCACAGGGTTGTTGGGAGGAGGAAATGAGTTAGTACAGGGAAAGTACTTGGAACAGCGTCTAGCTGAGAGTGTTAGCTTGTATTTGTTACGATGTCCGAACTCAAGTCCTAGCTGTTGTCACTGTGGTTCTTGTAGCTCAAGCCAGCGTCTTCCTGCGATAACCGAGGACCGGCCTCCCTCCCCGGCCCCCGACACCGGGATGACTCCGGGGGTCAGTGGTGTCTCCCTGCCCTCACCAAACCCTATGGTGAAGTGTCACCGAACACTTGGTGTTTTAGTTTCATGAGGACAACAAAGAATCCTTAAAGAATAAAGAGATGAAGCCCACCCAACACTTAAGTACGGGGACCACAAGCTAGTTAGAAGCCAGGAAGGATTCTCCCAAAGCCTTCAGAAGGAGCACAGCCCTGCCCACACCTTGACTGCAGATTTCCGGCCTCCACAACCGCGAGAGAATACATTTCTGTTGTTTCACACCACGCACTTTGTGGTAGTGTGTTATGACAGCCCTGTAATAATATAACCAGCAATATAAAAAATCCCAGATCCAGGCACGCCCCCTCCCAGGTGGAAGTTTTACTGCGAGGGTAGGGGCGGTGGGCAGAGAGAGGTGGGCAGGTGCCCCAGAGCCTGAGAGCCTGCACAGCCAAGGCGACCCGTGACCTCGCCTCCAAACCCGCACACACCTGAGAAGAAGTGGGCTCTGAAGCCGCGTTTGGAGACCGTGTTGTCTGACTTGAACTCCACACGCATGTTGTTGCTCTGGGAGGTGATGACTTCGGGCATCTCAGAGCCGCAGAATTTGCCGTGCAGCCTGGCATCGGGGGACAGACCACTGCGTACCTCCACGAAGTCGTACTTGCAGACCTGCAAGGGAGCACCATGGGGAGCCCCCTGGTACTCCCACGGCTCCACCCTAGCCTCTCTGCAGGACCCCCTTCCTGAACACCACACCCTGCCCGGTGGCCAGACCAGCTCAGCCAGGTCCAGTGGGAGGGTCCTCTCAACACTTCCTGGGATCCCTCTGGCCCAAGGTGCAGACATGGGGCACTCATGCTAGCATGCTGCTTGGGGCGGGGGCGGGGGGCTCTACCTGGGCCTTGGCTGACTTGGTCATCCCATGACCACTGCCCAAGGGAGGGGACAGGCAATTCACACCATCCTGGTCTCCAGCTGCATCTCACCCCCTCAGTTCCCCTCACCTGGACGCTAACCCTCAGACTCCTACCCCAGGGGACATACTTGTCTTGACCACCTCCCACCCCCAAGACCTGCCTCCTCCACCCTGGTCCTGATTCTTCTTGGATTTATCAGTGACAAGAGAACCAAAACATCACATCTGCAGAGGGTGCGCAGCTGAAACCACTACACCAAACACTCCCCAGACTCTGCCCTGCAAAGAGTCCCTGGATGCAGGAAGCGACCCCCCCCCCCCCCGCCACCTGCTGAGCCCCTCGCTGCTTTGCAGCCCTGAGCCACATCCCAACATAATCAGTTAGAGTGCAGAAGCATACATCATTGCCTTCCAATTCAAACACTTCAAACTGAAGGGAGATCCGGTACTGAGCAGGGGCCACCACCTGCCAGACGCAGTTTTTGTTTGTAGGATACTCCTTCGGCCACCCAGGGCTGGTGATGGTCCCGTTCAGCTTGGTAATAAAACCGCCACAGGCCACTGCACGGGAGAAACAGAAGCAAAATTCATTTGGTTTTAGTTCCAAGTGACTGCGATTTCCCCCAAGCAGCAATAAGCCCTGCTGTTCTTTAATAAAAAAAAAAAAAAAAAAGTTTGACAATCTGAACTGATTAATCCAGCATCCTTTCTTCTAGTCTGCTTCAACTGAGGATTTGGAGGGATGACGCTGAGGACAAGCCTTTACCGCTTTGTAAAACGATGACAATGCATCTGTGCTTACCTGTCACTCAGTGGCAGAGTTGGGGACTCCACATGACTTGGACCAAAGGAGACTTAGGAATGTTTGCAGCAAGCTATGCACCTCACCTGGCTTATATGAACAAGCAGCATCATGCGGGTGGGCAAGGAAAACGGAACACCAGCCCCGTAGAAGTGGAATGAATGAAATGAGCAATTAGTTGCATCACGCGAAAGTGCTCATGGTTTTTCTTTGCTTTCATTTTTTTATCTGAATAATCGTGTGAATCGTGTCTAGGGTGGAGTTCTTATAATCTGGGCAGCCCTCTCACATTTGTGACTTGATGGAGTTGTTTTTCCTTCCAAGAGCCAGGGGCACCCTCCATCACAGATCACGTCACCTCGCAGCCAGCCCACGGTCCCATCTCATCCCCCTTTCTCCTAAGACTGGCCCCTTATCCCTTCCCATTCTCGCTTGGCAGGTCCAACACCAACCTTCACACATCTTCTTATCAGCAGCCAGCTCGTAGCCAGGATCACATGCGCACCTGTAGCTGCCCAGAGTGTTCACACAGCGCTGCTCACACCCACCATGATCTGGCCAGGAACACTCATCCACCTCTGTTGGAGAGGAAGGGGACCCCAGCTAAATCATCACAAAGTCATCTGGTCTGCTCCCCATCTCATTCCCCATCCCAGGGTGCCTGGCAAATGTCCTCTAAGAACAAGAACGGCTCCTGGTGACGCCTCCCCAGGAGGCTCACGTCCATGTCTCAGAAACCTTGAGCAGCTCTAGCCAAAGGGGAGGTCATGAGAACATAAGAGTAACTTGTTAGGCAGAAGCAGGGTTGCTCTGGAGGAGATCAGGTCTGGATGGTTTTGTTCTTTGAAGGGTTCAGTCAGGGTATACAGTGTGATTTTTAAAAAATCTCAGAGGTCCCTCACCAAAACGTCATCAGTTTTAATGCTATGGAATTGGGGTTCTCCCCAAATATAGAACTTCGTAGGGACATTAAGTGAAGGGTAAGAACAAAGGGACACATTTCTAGATGAAGATGTAGAAGAATTTTCTAGAGATAGAGCCAGAACTTGTGATTTTGTATGTTAGAAATAATCCGAAGTGGTGTGCCCAGGGAGATCTTCAAGGTTACAGAAGACGCCGAGCTCTTAGGTTAGTCAGCCCTCCCCCGAGAAACTGCAGGAAGAGGCCACAGTGAGACTGAGTTAGCAGGGGACTTGGATGGGATTCGGTGCTGACAAGTGTCTAGTGATATGTTTGGGGCAGTTAATAGCAGCAGGTAGGATGCCAGGAGAGCTGTCCCGAGGAGGAACATGGGGGTAATTGGAGAATCTGCCCGGAAATGTCAGCCCGTGCATCACTGGAGGAAAGAAAAACCCAGGCCGGGGGCATCTCCAAGAAGAGGATCGAAATAAAAGGAAAAACTCATCATTTTCTGGTGCCAAGCTCTGGTGCATCTATCCCTGAGAGGAGAGGCTGTGGCCTCACCGAGCCAGAGAGCCGAGCGAAGGGACAACAAAACCCTGAGGCACCTTCCAAAACAAGACAAAACCAAAAAAGCCCAATCTGAGAGGAAGAAAGGGTGGGGGTGGCATTGGTTCATAACACCACGGAAGGTAGGAAGAGAGCAAGCACAGGGTCGGCCACAAAATCTTCAAAGCCCACATTACACACAAAATGGGAGAAATCAGGATATCTTAGAGTTGGTAAAGACCCAGAAAGACCCCCAGTCCTGCCCTCACGCAGCGATCCTTTTAATAACATTACTTATGGATGGCTTTGCAGACCCTGCTCGAAATCCACCCAGAGATAGGATTCTCGCTGCTTTTCAAAAATGTTTCTTATCCTTTGAAATGTGAATTGTCAACATTTGGCCCCTTGCAATGTCCCTCCACTGGTCCTGCAGCACAAGCAAACCCTTTGACGGGGCTGACTCCCTCTGTGCTGCCCCTCCCCCGCTCAAACAGACCCATTTCCTTCCAGCCTTCCTTGTCTACGGGGCACAACACACTCATCTACCTGCTCGCTCTTCACTGGGTAAAGAACGGCCTGTGAATATCCCATCATTGCACATAGTGGGCAATAAACTTAGGTAATTGTAAGAGTGACGTGTTGTTGGGCTCAGCCAAAGCTTAAATAAATTGACCAGTAGGGGAACTGAGTGTAGGAGACATGCTCTAGGCAGGGGGTTGAAGTTGTCCATGGCCTCAAATAAATGAAATATGAAGTATGCTAAAATAGTAACAATCCTGCAATTACTTATTGCTTTACAATAGGAAAAGTGCTTTCTTTGGCATTTGCTAGAAAGTATAGAAGGAGGGAGAATCAATAATAAGGAAAAATGGAGAGTCCTGGCTTCTCGAGTGAGCCAGACAGACCTTGGTTGGATCCATACTGGGTCTTGCCCCCAACAAATTGGGTAATTTAACCTCTCTGAGCCTTCCCCCTGCTTCAGAATGAAAGTAGTACCTGCTTTTAGGGTAGTGGGGGCTGAAAATCATGTGTGTGAAGTCCCTAGCATATAGACATCCAATACACAATAGATCTCACTACAGACAATAGCGAGGTTGCTTTTGAAATCCCAGTGGGTGGAGAGACACAATGATGAGGGCAGTGAAAAGGATAAGGTTACCTGGGCATACCTGAATCAGGTGAGAGCAGAGTAGTACAGCCTGACGAAGGGAGAGGGACAAGACAGAAACAGAAGGAAGGACACTGCATCAAAGATGGGCCAGTGGGGGAAGAAGAGATGGGCAGGAAGGCAGCACAGCAGAGTCAAGAAACTGGCAGGTGGGTGCAGGAGGAGGGCAGAAAAGAATGATGGGAAAAGCCCATCAAAATACCAAGATAAACACGGGATCAAGTCGGGGGCAAGGGAGAGACTCTGATGCCAGAAGATGATATGGCTATGGGAAGGACACACGTTTGTCATAGGCAAGAAAGGGAAGACCACAGATGAACAAGTTTCCGGGTACCATCTTAATCATGTGGGGTTGAGAGAGGATGGTAGATTGGATTTGGGACTAAAGCAAAGGGAATATAGTTCCTCCAGGGACTAGAAGGGGAGGATGTTTGTTTGGCCCAGGAAGGTGGGTGAAAGCTATAGAGTTATATCTGAGCTCCCTCTAGCAAAAGCAGTGGGATGTTTGGACATTTTCAACCCTACTCCAACTTGGATGGATGACATGGAAGTGTACTAGGTGCCCTGCTCTCAGTGGGAGCCTGGGTGTCCTTGGAATCACCTCCACACTGTGATGAAGTAGCATCTGCTCCAAGCCCACAGATTCACGCTTGCTCTGGGCTACCGTGGTCAAGGCCAAGCCTCCTAGAAAAATCTGGGAAAGTGTGAGGGGTAGGAGAAAAGGCTGAAAAGGTAGGGCTCAGCCTTGCAAAGTGGTAGCTCTGTCTCCTTTGCCTTCTTCAAGCCGTATTAGTAAAAGAAGGAACCATTCCCTGCTTAGATAATGAGATGGCCCAGGTAGGATGCCAACAATTGTCTGCAGAGAGTTAAGGGATGAGAAGGCAGGGCATATGCGTAAGCTTTTGAAGAAACACCTGCAGGAAGCCAGTCCCCCTCATCAACACCCCATGGTGGTCCTTTGGCACTGGGACAGAGGACCGTGGGGAGCAAGATGGAATCATATTCTTTATGTGAGGAGTGTGTGACCAAAATGGCCAACCCTCAAATGCCGCCATCTCCGGCAGTAAGGGGAGATGAGCTCTGCCTGCTGCCAGGCCAGCGGGCTGTGAGAGACACTGCCATCCGGCACCGGGAGAGGGATGCAGAGGCCAACTGGCACCTTGGTCAGTGCCGTGCTCCATCTGGGCTCCGGGCAGAGCCTCCGGCCCACTGGCACCAAGGCAAGAGTTTCTTTCTCTTGGTCCAACTCTTCTGCATGGACTTTGCAGCTCATCTTCCAGTTTCTTTCACTGGAGAAGTCCTGACACACGCACTGGGCTCTGTGTGTTCCCAGGACAGCCTATTGATGGCTTTTCTGGACAAAGGCTGGGCAGAGGAAGCTGGCCGTGTCCAGTCCCAAGGCCTGCACTGACCAATGTGGTCACCAAACCCTTGAAATGTAGCTAGTCTGAATTCAGCTGCGCTGTGAGTGTAAAAAGACACTGGATTTCCAAGACTTAGAATGAAAAAACCCATAAAATACGCCATTAATGTTGAGTATATCAATTACATATTAAAATGGCAGTGCTGCGTGCGATGGTAAATGGTCATAAAATTGATATATTGGGTCAAATAAGATATATTCAAATAATTCCACCTGTTTCTTTCTTGGGGGAGGGATAAGGTGGCTGCTAGACAGTTTAAAATGACATGGCTCACCTTTGTGACTTGCTTCCTATTTCTGTCGGACAGCATTGCTCTAGACTGTGGTCTTGCCTCAATCTTCCTCCTGGGAACCCCAAAAAGGAGGCAGAGAAAGCAGCAGGAAGTCCAACCCACAGGTGAGGAACCTGAGCCTCATGTGCTCTTTGATCTAGTCATTCCCTGCCCCGTGAGTATTTACTGAGCCCGGTGTGGGCCAGGTGCTGGGAGTACAGTGAACAAAGCAGGTATGACCCAGTCTCCGAAAGGAAAACTGATCTGCCTGAGAGCAGACACCTGTGAGGGATGAAGGCAGGACAAAATTCCAAACCTCGGATGCTACATCCAAGGCCCTTTCCCCCATGTCCCCATGGGACCCAGAGGGCAGAAAGGTGACAAGTTTCAGAATCAAACCACAAACACTAATGAAAAATTGAACGCCCCTCGCTTGACTTGCCGGTGACTTGCACGTCTCTGTAGCGGGAAGAATGCACTGGGGGGCCCTGCAGATCCTGGGTCTGTTCGGCTCTGCCCCCTCAGAACTTCGATTTCCTCAACTGTGAAAGGAGGGTGATACTAATGCGGACCATGGGGTGGTTCTGAAGAGAAAGTGAGATCACTCACGTGGGTTCTGGCACACTCAGTAGAGTCCTTTTTCTTCCCTCTAAGAGGCCCCCCAAGGCTTCCACCAGTCCTGGTTCCTCTTCTAGGATTCAGGGTCAAGCTCACTGACATAAAAGAGATGCCAAGCCGGGCCTGTGCATTAAGTTAGTGTAGATGGGTCTTGGTTAACACCTTCATGGGCATCTAAAGAGAAGTTTGCAAGCTGAGAACTGAAATGCCCTTGAAGTGTGAGGATGGGCACAGTGCCCTCCCACAAGGTTGAGTGCCTCCGAGGTCCACACGTCAGCGGCCCGGCCACCGCCCGTTTGCCTTAGTCCTCTCTCACCAGCCTGAGCTCTTGAGGACAGTGACTGTGCCTTCCTGTGTCCCCAGCGCCTAGCACAGCACCTGACACATGGCTTGATGACTGCTGAATGAATGCTGACTGTGGCAGAAGGAGAAGATGCTATCTTCCAACTGCAAACGCAGCTGGTTGTCGTGGATACCCAGAGCCAGCCAGTCGGTGCCTTACACGCCAACCTAGCTTCACAGAGGGATGCACGCCTGTCCGCGGCCTCGCCTGGCCTCGCCTGGCCTCGCCAAAACACGCAGGGGGCTCAACTAAATTTGAATTGAAGATGAACATTTCTTATCATTTCTTAGCCACGTGTGCAATGTTTGGGACATGCTTATACTAAAAGATCATTCTTCATCTTACATTCAAACTTAACTGGACATCCCTTTTTTTTCTTTAATCTGGTAACCCTGATCTCCAGCTTTGGCCGGTCCTCTCAAAAACATGCATCACCATTAGAAGCAGCACCAGGAATGAGGTGTGGGTGGGTTGGTGCCACTGGGTTACTAACTCCCCAACGCCTAATTTGCAGAGCGGAGGGTGGACGTCAGAGGAGGAGGACAGAATTAGAATAAATCCTTCCAATCATTCGTGACAAGTGGGAAGCAAAATCTGGCCTCCTGGAGCCATCCACATCTCAGTCCCTGGAACTTGTGAATCCGTTAGCTTACTTGGCAAAAAGGACTTTGCAAATGCAATTAAATTAAGGATCTTGAAATAGGAGATTATCCTGCGTTCTGTGGGTGGGCCCCATGTCACCACACAGGTCCTTATGCCTGAGAGAGGGAGGAGGACAGTCAGGGGCAGAGAAAGAGATGCAGCCGTGGAAGCAGACGTGTGACACAGCAGGAGAAAGACTCAACTGTCCAGAGCTGGCTTGAAGACGGAGGGGAACCCGAGCCAAGAAATGCGGGGGCCTCCTCCAGATGTGGGAAAAGGCAAGGAAATCTGACCTCCAGAACTGGAAGATGAGAAAGTTCTGTTGTTCTAAGCCTCCACGTTGGTGGTAGTTTGTTACACCAGCCACAAGAAACTGATAGCAACCTTTTGTGATAGCAAGGAGAAATCGTCACTTCCTTTTTTGCCAGAGATAACGATAACCACCTCAAAGACTCCTTCTTTAGCAAAGACAGTCCATGGGACTAACCATTAGACAGTGTGCATTTGCTGACACGGTTTCATTTTCTCCCGACAGCCCTGCTATAGCCTCATATGTCATTTCTAGAAGTGGATGATTTGGGGTTCAGAGAACTTGGGTCACTTGCTTCAGGCCACCCAGCGAGCTTGGCTGCTGCTGGGTCACATGTGGTCTGGGCCGGGGCAGGGCGCAGACTGTGAATTTCCAGGCATCTCAACCACAAGCTGACCTGCATTTGAAATACACTTGCTGCGGCCTGGCTTTTTCACTTGGGAAAGAATTGACTCAATTTTTTCCTCCAATTATCCACAGAATTATGATTCTTGTTCTGTTCCTGCTTGGGTTTCACTCTTCCAGACGCCACGAGACCAAAGAAGAACCCCACACATCACACATCTGTGGTGCACTCCCCAGCTTATAAAGTGTCTCTACAGCCAACATTTCGGTGGGGCTTCACGACAGGTCAGGTAAAATGGGCAGATTTCTTCCCCTCGTTTTACAGAGAGGAAACCTGAAGTGTCGGTAAGGGCGAAGAGCTGCCTGCTCAGGCTCACGGCTTGAGAGGGTTTCCTCTGACACCCATGCACTTATGTAGAACCTGTGAGAAAGGGCTACAGAGGGCAGATGCAGAGAGTGGGAGTAAGAGAGGGACCAGGGTTTCTGGGCTGACACAGCCAGGAGTCCTTGGAGAAGAGGAAAAGAGGGGAAAGCGGCTTCTCCCTGGACGTGAGTGGTGCCACTGACCAAGACCTCAGATGTGGATTAGCTAACACCATTCGGTGGGTGCTGGTGCGCTGCCGGGCGCCCGATCACAACGCGCTTGGGACTATCCAGGCCTCCCTTTTACAGTGTGGTCTGAGGGGCTTCCAGAGCCTGAGAGGAGAGACCTGCTCCGACAGAGGAGTCCTGAGTAGCCCCTTCTGCTGGGGCCAGGAATGCGGGCTTCCCATGCCATTCTGGGTCGCTTTCAAGACTCTGCAACACAGCAGGCCCCCAAGACCACATGGAAGC
Source organism: Mirounga angustirostris (assembly GCF_029215605.1). Classification (NCBI taxonomy): domain Eukaryota; kingdom Metazoa; phylum Chordata; class Mammalia; order Carnivora; family Phocidae; genus Mirounga; species Mirounga angustirostris. The sequence goes on from NW_026991714.1 coordinate 123,715,946, forward strand.
TTGTTCCCTGAGCACCCCTCGCTCTCCTCCCCACCCCCACCCCCCTCAAGGGGAGACTTGAAGGCCGGGAGCTGGTGCGTCAGCAGCTGAAGAGGGAGGCTGCCTCTCCGGCCCACATCAGGGAATGCGAGGCAACGCTGTAGAAAGAGTTTGGGCTTAGGAGTCAGACTGCACTTGGATTCTTGATCTGTCACTTAACTATCTGGGTGACTCCCAAGCAACTCTTCTCAACCCTAATCAAACGTGATCCAAACCCAATGCATAGGGTTATTTTGGGAATTAAGTGACATCATGTCCAGCAAGTACTTTGCACAGTTCCTGACACAGAGCAGGTGCTCAGTTAATGAGAGTGACTACACAAATATTTATTATCAACGCTCAGTTTCCCTGAGGTTTACTAACTTGACCTGGTAAACTTATTAAATCTAGTTTCCAAGTGCAGTGGCAGAACTTTCTGCCCTGTAGCAGCCCAGGCCCTGCCTGCTCCTGAGTCAGTGGTGAACTCGGTTAGGGGCAGCTCGAAAATGGGTCACTGCCTTCTCCCCGCAGGGAGCCTTGTTTGATGCTAAGGTTCCATATGGGTTTTGTGATTCTTAAGCCGGGGTAGCAATACCTCTTCCTGTGACTAAAAATGGAAACAAACTGCTAATTCATACCCTTGAAAAAATTGGCTGCAAAGCCCGCTTTATTGATAGAGCCGTCGGACACAAACTTCATCCACATTCTGTTGGAACTGGATTTCACATCTTCCGGCTTCTCGTAGCCACAAAAATGGCCAATCAGGGCGCTCTCTTCCGTGGGGCCGTCGCGGATTTCCAGGTAGTCGTATGCGCAGCTGTCATGCCTTTCGATCTAAACAGAGAAACAGAGGCAAGGTGGAAGATGACGGATGGTCCTGTTTTTTCACGTAAGAAGGGAACTTAAATAACACTCTCAAAAATCTGACCAGGAGGCAGAAGGACCCAAGCGTGTCCTGGGCTCTCCAAGCTGTCCCCTACTTGTGGAAGCCCAGGAAGAACCAAACTGTGCAGACTAAGAGACGATACACAGGGAAGAACTGTTCTGCACAACTTCCTGGGATCCCCTCCTAGACTTTCAGTTCCCCTGGGCGGTGGTCAGAAAGGAGGTGGACGCAATTTCAAAGTTGGCCAAGATTTTGATGCCAAATGTCCAGGTACAATGCACCGTGAGCTTGAAATGGTCTCTTAGGTTCCTGTTTGCAACCCACAAAATGGAAACCCATCTTTATGGAGCAGAGTGTCTAGCAGAGTTGACATTTACTTCATTCTCGGGAAGAAAACCCGAGCAGTACTCACCTCGAAAGCTTGGAAGGTAAGCCCCACGTGAAACCCTTCCGAAACCGTAATCCTCCAAACACATTCCTTGGAAGGTCTGTAGTCATCCGGGTAGTTGGGAGATTGAATCTGACCAGCATCTTTGTTAATGTCTCCCCCACACGTAGCTTTAGAAAGAGAGCCAGGAGAAGAGGAATGGGGTCCCCGGTCAGACCTTAGGAAGGAAATGAGTGGCCACCCTTATCACCACTAGGTGACTCCACGTGGCAACATTTTCATCTCCATCCAACTGAGACTGTGCCTCCGGAAAGGCACAATTTCATCTGTTTGCAACTCTGGATTTTTTTCATATAAAGAAAATAGCCAGGTAAGGCAGCGGTTCTCCACCTTTGCTGTGCATCACGATCACCTGGGGAATGTTCCAAGCTGTGGAAGCAGGGGTCACAGCCCTACAAGTTCTGAGGCGTGGGGTCTGGGGGAGCTCCAATAGCAGTGAGTTCCCCAAGTGATTCTAACGTAGAGGGTAGGGGACCGCTGACACAGGGGGACGCACGTGTGTGTGCGTACGTACACACACACACAGGTTATTTCTTTTATAAAAACAAAATCTTGGCCTCTCCAAAATTATAATTTACCCAATACGTGGAACAAACTTTAGCAGAAATGCCCTGGGGGCAGTTGCCTGGAGCCCAGACTTATTTATTTCCTCAACTCAACCACCAAGGTGGCCTCGGAGGCCCTTTCAAGAAATGTAGTTGTAAATATCCTGATGTTGCCCAAAGTCCTCTTTTCATCAATGAAACAAACAGAGGCCCAGAGAGGTTAGGTCCTTTGCTCAGGCTCACACAGCTCTTCGGAGGCTGCTCTCCCGGGCTCGGGGTTCTCAATCCCGGACAGGCCCCCCCACGCAGCTGCACTGGAATGGAGTTCAGCGGGGTGGTGACAGGTAGACGACACCTGTCCTGAAGGAGGCACAGCTGGCCCCCCTCTGCTTCCAGAGTGCGGAGGAAGGGGCCCCGGGGGGGGGAACGCCTCAGCCCAGCCCCTGTGGGGGGTACCCCCACCCTCCTGGCTCTGGCAGCTTCCACGCATGCCTGGGGGGCGCTGCATGTGAAGGTCAGGGCACATCAAGGGCTCCCCGGGGGGCTTCTGTCCTCGTGAACACACCTTCGTACACCGCGAAGAAACCCCTGCCCAAGATGCCACTGCTGCTCCTGAACTCCACCCAGAGCCAGCTGTCCGTGGAGGTGAGGGGCTCCGGCACTTCATCGCCGCAAAACCTACCTGGGAAGTGGAAAAGACTGGTCAGGCTGCCGCAGCCAGCAACAAGAGACTCATTACAGACCCACAGGAAGCGGCGTTTCTTCAGTGGCGCTCCAGGTGAGCAGGAACCTTGGCCGTGGCGACCCATCCTGTCGCGCATACAAGAACAAAGGACGGAAGGAGGCAGTCACGCAGCCTGTGTGTCTCTTCCAGGCCGACTTCAAGAGCATTCCAGACTCCAGTCACTAAAGTACCCAGAGTAAGCCCGGGCACCCCCTCCTCTGCCACGTGGGTCGGGTACGGGTGCTGCGGGCGTGGGGGGTAACGGTCTGAGGCCACGATGAACATTTCCTCCCTCGGTATTTCCTACTACATACGTGCCCTTTTTGGGGGTGCGGCATGCCTTTGGGAAGACATTCTGCTTTCCTTGCCTCAGAAACGGGATGCCAGAGAACATATGACAAAAAAATCAAATCTTCTAGGCTCTTGAATTTCACAAGCCTAGTCACAATTACAAACGTTTGAAAGAGGACTCAATGAGTGAGAGCACATTCTTCCATTTTCACCCTTATAGTCTTAGAAAGATTGCTAGGACAGATGAGTGACGGACCCAGGGAGAGAGAGGATTAGAGAGGGGACCATGGACCGTCTAGAAGGACCCCATATGCTGTCCCACCCTGAGCTATGACCCTTGATGGAAAAGGATGATAGAGACCCTGAATGGGTTTAAGGATCTGGAAGAAGGACACAAAAGCAAAAATGGACTACTGGGACTTCATCAAGATAAAAAGCTTCTGCACAGCAAAGGAAAAAAATCAATAAAACTAAAAGGCAACCTACAGAATGGGAGAAGATATTTTCATGACATAGCTGATAAAGGGCTAGTACCCAAAATATCTAAAGAACTTATCAAACTCAACACCCAAAAAACAAATAATCCAGTCAAGAAATGGGTCGAAGACATGAACAGACATTTCTCCAAAGAAGACATACAAATGGCCAACAGATACATGAAAAAATGCTCAACATCCCTGGGCATCAGGGAAATACAAATCAAAACCACAATGAGATACCACCTCACACCAGTCAGAATGGTTGAAATTAACAAGTCAGGAAGCAACAGATGTCAGCAAGGATGTGGAGAAAGGGGAACCTCCTTACACTGTTGGTGGGAATGCAAGGTGGTGCAGCCACTCTGGAAAACAGTATGGAGGTTCCTCAAAAAGTTAAAAATAGAGTTACCCTACAATCCAGCAATTGCTTTACTAGGTATTTATCCAAAGGATACAAAAATAATTATTTGAAGGGGCTCCTGCATCCCAATGTTTATAGCAGCAATGTCCACAATAGCCAAACTATGGAAAGAGCCCAGATGTCCACGGACAGACATTACTCAGCCATCAAGAAGAATGAAATCTTGCCATTTGCAATGATGTGGATGGAACTAGAGGGTATTATGCTAAGCAAAATAAGTCAGTCAGAGATAGACAAATACCATATATGATTTCACTCACATGTGGAATTTTTAAGAAACAAAGCAGATGAACATAGCGGAATGGAAGGAAAAATAAAATAAGATAAAAACAGAGAGGGAGGCAAACCATTAAGAGACTTTAACTATAGGGAACAAACTGAGGGCTGCTGGAGGGGAGGTGGGTGGGGGGGATGGGGTAAATGGGTGATGGGCATGAAGGAGGGCACTTGATGGAATGAGCACTGGGTGTTACATGCAAGTGATGAATCACTGAATTCTATTCCTGAAACTAATACATTAACTAACTTGAATTTAAATAAAATCTTTAAAAAATAATAAAAATTAAAAAAAAATAAAAAAAGGATCTGGGAGAAGGACAGAACTGTGCCCCCAGTCACTGGGCAGAGCCTGAAGGGGCAACAAGATCTTAGATCCCCATAAACCTGGGGTCAGAATAGGAGCATTGACATGGTTCATCCAGACATTAGGCCAGGAGACAGGCATGCAGAGTTCTTCAGGCAAAGGGGGTATGGAGGTTACTTTCCCATAGTCCAGAGGATGTGGGGAGCCACAGGACATCACCCACTGAATGTCTTCTAGGGAGATGTGGACTCAGCACTGATCTGAACTGGCCTAGAGTTGAGACAAGAAGAGGCCCAGCAGCCACTTATGATTCTGTGCTCAGACAGAGGGCTGGAGACCAGGCATGAGAACATCCAGCAAAGCCAGCTGGGATGGCAATATGGATGCATCCCTGCCACCATGCCTTGGCAGAAAGTATATCCCTTATTGGACCCCTCAAGGGAAGAAAACACAATCTGACTGAAATTAACTTCCCACTACCTGATAGAAAGGGGCTCAGAATTGCTGTTGAAATTCTGTTATGGAAAAAATACAAATAAATGTATATTCCTCAGACACTCAGATCCAAGTCTGAAATTTGGATCTTCTACAGAGGAAGAGGCCGGTGGCCATGCCTTCCCAGTGTATAGTAATCCTTGACTCTATAATTCCTAATGCCATCTAAAGATGGCAGCCACGGCAGGACAGGAATGGGGTTGGGGTGGGACATGAGCTGAGTTGTACTGATCAGTTCACAACACAGACCAGTCAAGGTCTATTTGGACTGGAAGTCATGGTTCTCTCAAGCACTGACTGCAGAGTCACTCAAAAATCCATTTAATATTGGGGAAATGGGGAGTGACTGTTAATGAGTATGGATGTGTTTTCTTTTGGGGTGATGAAGATGTTCTAAAATTGATTATGATGATGGTTGGTTGCACAACTCTGTGAACATACTAAAAATCGTTGACTTGTTTACTTTAAATGGTGAGTTGTATTATATGTGAATTATATCTCAATATTTTTTATGTCTATTCAACAGATATTTAGTGGGTACTCCCTTATTGCCAACACCACTTGAAGTTATAACTCTCCTTTCCCTTCTGAGAAATGGGGGGAGTGAGGTTTGGGGAGGAATAAAGACCACTGTGGACATTTCCTGATGGCCAACTGTGGATACATTCTTTGGGGAGACATGGGGTAGAAGCTGCTAATCTTCTGTTTCCTTCCGATTCTGGCCACCTGCAGCTCTTTGGATTTGGTGAGCTTAACATTAAGTTAGATGAGCTGAAACTTCTGCCAAGAATTTGGCAAGGAACAATCCATCAGAAGCCTATAAATTTTCAGTAATGGTTACTCTGGCATGGCCAATGAGTGTCAATTAAGTCTTGGAAGCACCACGTAAGCGTGGGGAAGTATTGCTTACCAGTGAGGAGACAGGGCTGCTGAACAGCACTGCAACAACGTGGGGTCACAAAAGGAATTCCTTCTCAGCCAAACCAAGTTTCAAGTCCAAATCTCTCCTTTTAAAACCCCAGCTGTCACAGCCGCTGGAGACTGTTTCCAAAAAAGAGAGGGACTTCCTATACCTGCCTTGCTGCCTAAGAACCCAACCAGATGAGATGAACCACCACCATTGGACCATAGGACAACCCCGGTCTGCTCACTACTCTGGAGGAGGGAGGAATTACTGCAAAGCCAGACTTGGTAGGATAAATTACAGATTATTTCTAAGTAACTTCTCTCCCCCAATCACCGTGTAACTCTTAACTAAAACCCTCTACTTTGTCCCCTGACTCTTCTCTCAACACTCTCATCTCCACCGTAATGGTTCTAACGAAAGCCCTTTGTTAGCGAGCATGACCCTGTCCTAAGCACCTTACGCAGATGATCTAACTGCATCCTGCTCCCCCCGGAATTAGGTACTATTAGTAATCTAGGTTATGAGAAAACCGAGGATTGAAGAATTTGAGTTGAGTTACATGCATTTTTGAGTTACACTCAAAGTTGTAAGTGAAGCAGGACTTGAACCTCTGCAGTCTGGGATCTTGACCTTCCTCATCAACTTTACCTCCTACTTCATTAACCACGGCCACCATCATCAAAAGGAACTTCTCTGTTTGGGGTGGGATTCTGGACACAGTCCGCTTTTGGATGAACAAATATGAAACCTGCTCTCTGGGAATGTACACATCGTTCCTGGTTTGGACACAGACATTTAGGAACAAGGATCAAAGCCTCCAACCATACGGAGAGCTTGTGGTGATGCCAATCTGGCTGTCTGACTCCCGCCATCGTTTCTGCTCATTTGGGAGACTGCCCCGGCCCAGGGAGCCCCAGGAGTGGGGCCACGTGACACCGATTGGCCGGCCTGGTCTTTCTGAACTTCCCCCCCGCCACTGCAGGGAATGGGGGGAGAGGGGCTTTTGTGTGCATGGCAGTGTTACAGAATGCCCAAAGACAGTTCTGCATAAAAAAGTACATTGTTCGAGTAATTCCTCCAGCAGAAATAAGGGAGGGGAATCCAATTAACACGACAGTATTTAAGTTTACTGGTAAATTCTCTTTGTAGCACCGCACCCCACCCCCCCGCCCCGTTCCTCCCCACTTCAGGTGCAGTCTCACGAGTGACCCCTGAAATAGAAAAACCAATTTGATACCTTTAACCAGCTGTGAACTATTCTCATTCTACTTACATTTCTCTTTAATCACTTTGTGAAACGGTGGGTCCCAAACAGCCCCCTTCCAAGAGAATGAACAGGCTGGGCAGAAGCTGGACTAGAGAAAAGGTGGCAAATTCCTAAACCGAATCTGGTTCCTGGCTTTGGAGGAGGAGTTTAATAAGGATATCAAGAAGAGGAAATGCAGATGAGGACACTACAAGTGGGCTCCATGGGGAGTCATAAAGGGTTCATTCATAAAAAGTTATGCGTCCATTATGCCTGGATTTTCACACACTGCCCTGGGAAAATATGCAATGCACAGTTTTTCAGAGCAAGATGCATACTTTCACAATCCACCCTAATCCGCTCTCCCTCCTGCCAAAGGGGCATTGACCTGCCTCCTCCCAGCAGATTTCATGGCACTGACCCCTCCCAGGGACCAGCTCGGCCCACACAATACACTTGTTCCAAACACAAAAGTGCACTAACAACTGCATTTGGAAACATCAGAGCAGGGCCAAATAGTTGGCAAAGGAGAATTCCTGCAAACGAAGAATGACGGTTACAGGCACTGGGCCATGCCTTGGCTGAGACACACTCAGCACACACACACACACACACTGCAAAAGTGTGTAAAATATGAGCCAAAAAAAACCTCACACAAAACCCAAACAAAACAAACCGTCACCGACAACAACGAATGGCAAAAGCCCCAACTCACCCATGAAAGTGTAACCAGAAACACCAGGATCTGCGGTGAGAAAATTCTTGTTTCAAGTTCAAGAAAAGGGAATCCCTGGAAATGTCTCTGGCTGTGCCCACTCTCAGGAGCGTGTCTCGGCCCTCTCTAGGGAACTTCAGTAACGGAGAGCTTGCTTCCCCTGAGCCCTTTGAGGCTAACACATTCCTCCGGGGGGGGGGGGGGGTTAGGGTTGCCAGATTTCCCAAACAAAAATACAGGAAGGCCAGTCACATTGGAATTTCAGATAAACACTGAATCACGCATCTTATCTGACCATCCTACGGGGATACCCTTCTCAGATGCAGCAGTCCCCACTCCCCATGACCAGGGCCTCTGAGTTCTGGTCTCATCTCAGCCCCTAGCTAGCTGTGTGGACTTAGCGAGTGGGTCCACACTCGAGGAGCATGATTTCCTGGGGAAGGTGTGGGATAAGTGGGGATAAGATCTCTAGATCAAGATAACACTCTAAGATCCCTGCCAGGTCGAGGGGTCCATGATTCCATGTTGTCACTGAAACTCATCCCACACAGCCTTTTGTAGTTTTTAAATTATAAAATACTACCTGAATGCATTCTTGTGAAAGATGTAGAACGACCCAGAAGTATACAAACCAAACCACCAAGCTGCCCAGCACCTCTGTGTTGCCTTTCTCAGGGGTAACCAGCTTCGGTTGTTTGATAAGCACCCTTGCGGTCCCCTTTCTATGTATGTGGTGCTAACAAGCACCCAAGCACATACATTTACAGAGAAGCAGGATCATTCCCTGACCCGGCTCATGGGGATTCTGATTCGGTAGTCTCCTAAGGATCTGTATTCATAGACATCTTCCCAGCAGATGCTGATGTCCAGCCAGGTTCAGGAACCTCTGCTACCCAGAATGTCGCCCTCCGTCTTTTTGCCACACCCAGTCAGTATTAACTCTAAAGCCATGCCTCCTTCGCTGCTAGCATGCACGAGACGGGAAGCAGAAATCCAGGACAGGCAGCCTCGACCTTGCCATCAGGTAACCAAACTCATTTGTCCTATAGCGTGCACACTCCTGTCTGTGCCTGGCTTGCCTACCGCGACGGCGAACTACCCCACTGATGATGGCAGTAACCTGGTACCCCCACGCAGAGCCTGCCATGGCTGCTTTCTTGAGCGCAAGGGCACACAAATTCCTATCTGTTTGTACCTCTAGGAATTTAAACTCACGGTCCTCTGGACAGAGGGGTTTAGGTGCTATTCCCAATGAAAGCTGACCTGGCTGAGACCCTAATACAGAGCTTAGTATCTGCCAGGCCCCCTCGGGTCCAGCCAGACCCTCTGTCCCTATCTCTTCTGACCTACCCGGAATCTGACTTGAAGTCAGGCTTGGTCTGGCCACGGAACTCCCCAGCTTAACTCTCCTCCTCTCCTCCTGTTTCCATCTCTCGTCTGCTGTCCCAACAGCAGCTCACTCCCAAGCCAGCCATTCACAGCATAACCGGTGTGGCTTTTCTGCCCATGTGAGGATATGCCAGGGACAAAGATCTCACTGAGGGCTTAGACTTGTCAACCTGGAAGCCCACCCTACTACTGCTCTAAAAATGAGGACAATCCACTATCAGCCAAAACCATTCCATCTGGCTCCTTTTAATCTGCCTCCCTCCCTGGCTCAGCTGTTGCTATTCCTGAGCCAAATGAGTCCCTATGTCCATTCCCGGGACACCATGCAATTGGTTCTCTATACTTTCATCTTTTTGGGTCACCCATGGGAGATTGCAGATTGGCGACCAATCCTGAATGAGCTGACCTTTCTCCTTATGCCACCTGCCCACTGCCTCTCGCTGAAAGGTCCAAGTTGCCTTTTCACATATGAGTTCATGCACTGTGCATCTCCCAGAAAGGGTACATGCTTATTGTAGAAAAATTAGAAAATATAGCTAAACCAGGAAAAACAGAATAAAACAAATTTTTAAGAGAGAGAGAGGGCATACAGGGTAGAGGGTGGGGAAGGTGCAGAGGGAGAGGGAGAATCCTTGAGCAGACTCCACGCCCAGAGCAGAGCCCGACATAGGGCTCTATCTCATGACCCCGAGACCATGACCTGAGCCGAAATCAAGAATCGGACACCTAGGGGCGCCTGGGTGGCTCAGTCGTTAAGCATCTGTCTTCAGCTCAGGTCATGATCCCAGGGTCCTGGGATCGAGCTCCGCATCAGGCTCCCTGCTCCACGGGAGGCCTGCTTCTCCCTCTCCCACTCCCCCTGCTTGTGCTCCCTCTCTCGCTGTCTCTCTCTGTCAAATAAATAAGTAAAATCTTAAAAACAGAATCGGACGCCTAACCAGCCAACTGAGTCACCCAGGCATCCCCAGAATAATTTTTTTAAGAAAGTGCTCCATCATCCTGAAATAACCACTGTGTTATTTATTTATGTTTATAATTTTACTTGATATTTATACTGTAGATCACAAAATGGTTTCTTCCAGGTGAATCCAACCTGTACATGTTTTAATTTTAATTTTGTTTTGAGTAATTCTGGTCAAGATATTCACCGTTCACTTTGCCACACTCCCCCCCCACTCCTTCGTTTATTATGCCAACCCCATAGCCCTCATGTAGGTCTTATTTCTGAGGGCATCTGAGTTTGCAAAACCTGCAAAATATACATATACATGTGTTTTTATTAAAATGGAATTCAACTGCATGTTCTCTTTTGTAACACCTTTTTGTGTAACAACGTACAGGAACCCCTTCCTATATTAATAAGTAGGCACTTCCACCTTTATTTTTAGTGGCTGAATAGTTTTCCCCTGGAAAGATGTATTCCAATGTTTTCAGCGAACCCACACTGTTGAACATTTAAACTGTTTTCCATTTTTCCTGCTCCAGTGAACAACCCCATAGCTAGAACTTTGCACACTTCCTTAATTGGTTCCTTAGGATACATTCGAAGAAGTGGAATTGCTGGGTTGAAGGGCCATCTCAGTCTTAAAAGCTTTTTTTTTTTTTTTAAAGATTTTATTTATTTATTTGAGAGAGAGAGCACATGAGAGAGGGGAGGGTCGGGAGGGTCAGAAGGAGAAGCAGACCCCCCACCGAGCAGGGAGCCCGATGTGGGACTCGATCCCAGGACTCCAGGATCATGACCTGAGCCGAAGGCAGTCGCTTAACCAACTGAACCACCCAGGCGCCCCGAGAGCTGGGCAGTTCTTAATCAAGTGCAGCCATGCCTCTTCTCTCTGCCCTCCTGCTCCCTTCTGGCCCTGCTCTCCTCTCTCTCGCTCAGGGATATGTGCTCTCCCCTCAGACCCTCCTCTGTCTTTTTTTTTTTTTTTTAAGATTTTATTTATTTATTTGAGAGAGAGAATGAGAGACAGCACGAGAGGAAAGAGGGTTAGAGGGAGAAGCAGACCCCCCGCTGAGTGGGGAGCCCTATGTGGGACTCGATCCCGGGACTCCAGGATCATGACCTGAGCCGAAGGCAGTCGCTTAACCGACTGAGCCACCCAGGCGCCCCATTAAAAGCTTTTAACATGTGTTGCCAAATGGAGTGTTCAGAGTTTTACAAGGACACCGACCCTTGAGGGCTTCCTGTGACGGCTGTCAGGACGGGCCCTTCCACACATTAATGGCGTCACACAGACAGCCCATCACCCCTCTCCCACGGTTTTCTCAAGTTAACTCACCCAACAGGGGCGCTTTTCTCCAATAACCATCCCGGACCTCCACATAGTCGTACCAGCACAGGCGGCTTTTAAACAAATCCATGGATGTGAAGTTTAGGATGATCTGTAAAGAGTGACCGTAAAGTGAGCTTTGGCAGCAGAGCCCGCGGAGTTTCGAAGACACAGCTTGCATGCCTGTGTTCTCACATTACCCTTTAGCATACAGAGCTCTCAGACCACAGTAGGAGTGTCCTCACAAAGACACACTCACAGGAAACCTCGTGACATTAAATAATAAACCCTAAGCAGGATGGGGAGTAAACAGAGGAGATGGGTCCTCTGGTTCTGTCCTGGGGAATAACTTGAGCTTTTGAAGTCACTAGGTGGTTTATAGAAAACAGGATGCATTAAAAAGATGGGCCGGGAGGCACTGAGCCTGGGGATTTAGAAGGAGGTAAGGGGTCAGTGCAGTTCAGAGATACGAAAAGATCTTATAACATCATCAATCATTCCAAAGGGCCTGGGGTTAGCCTGAGTGCATCTGAGCACCACCGTGATCAGTGTCCCCTCGGCCATGACCTCACTCTTTTGAGACGTGGTGTATCCAGTAGCCTTCCTATAGTTAGTCTGTTCATTCGTTCGTTCCTGCATTCATTCTTTCATTCATTCACCTCACCATTGTTAGTTGATCACCTACTATGTGCCCGTCTGTGTTGGCCAATTGAGATCGAAAGATCAGCAAGATAGGGTTCTTGCCTTTAGAGAGCTCAGAGAACACAGATGTGTCAGGCCAGTTAGAACACTCTTGAACAAATGCTGAAAAAGAGGGATGCACAGGAAGGGAACCCTGCAGCCCCGAGGAGGGGGAAATAGATGCTGCCCAGGATACTGAAGAAGGCTTCTCAGAAGAGATGGCATTTACCTAAGGGGAATAGGGGCCCAGGGGCAGAGACACGGGGCAAGAGGACATTTTGGTGAGAGGGACTGACATGAGCTCAGGTAAGGAGAGTTTGGGGAATTGTGTAGGTTGTGCTATGTGTATCTGGAGTGGGGAGGCAGGGGCGTGGAGAGGAGTGAAGGCTGGGGAGCTGGGGGTTCAGATGGACTAGGAAGGAAGGGTTCAGTTCTTCTGGACATGCTGAGGTCATTCAGTGGATGCCCCATCCACGAAGAGTGGAAGGGGCTGGGTGGCCCTGTGGACTTGGCACACAGGTAATGTTCCCACAAGCCTGCTACCCTTCCAGTTTGGGGCACCCCTTCGCCCCATGGCGTGCCCACCCATGTCTGCCACACTCAGCATGTCCCTGCACCATCACTTCTCCGCTCTCTTCACTCACCAGGGGCCCACTGAAGGCAGCCCTGCCTGGTCACTGCAGCCCTGATCCTGTGCCTTATCCCATTCGGTCCCCTGCCCTGAGCCAGCTCATCTCTCTCCTCTGTCCACTGGCCACTTGCTTTTATATTCAGGCAGCCCCAGGTCCCTCTGTTTCTAAGCAAAGGCCCAGGTTGTAGGGCTGCAGGTCAAAGTTTCGGTGCCTTCCCGGCCAGATTGAAAGGACTGTTATTCATTTGTCCCATCCTCCATGGCCCCCCTGCTTTGAACCTCCTCTCTCTGGGCTTCAGCACACCTGTCCTCTCTCCGCTGCTCTCCGGCCTCAGCTGGCTCCTGTCCTCCCCGCTCCCTGGTGACTGTGAGGGCCCCTCAGTGCAGCAGCATTTCCCTTCCGGCTTCCCTGTGCGCAGGTGACACCAGGCACCGGGGTGCAGCCCCTTGCTGTCATCTCTACTTCACCCCTATTGTTTATCCCCGATGCTGACAGACTTCCTTCCCTTAAGATGTCTGTGTGCCCTGCCGCAAGCCTGTCCCCATCACTCCTGCCGACATGATTTCTGAACTCCTCCCTGCCGTGCCCTGGCCCCTTCTGCGCTCTAGGGCTTCTAGATCAATCTTGCACTTACATCTCATGTTTATCCCCTCCTATGTTCAGAAAACTTCAGTGGCTCTCCCTGCCTCCATCCCATTAATTAAACTCTCTGCTTACCTTCCAGAGCCTCCAGCGTCCATCCTATGTGACCTTATTTCCCCACGTGCCCTGAGGGATCCTGTTAATGGAAGCTTCCCCAGGCCCAGGTCCAGTGCCCTCTGCTTCCTCCCCGAGTCTTTCTCTGACTGCCCGAATGGACACAGCCTCTCCCTCCTCGGGTCCCCCTCCCCGGCCTTTTATAGTGACTGTGGAGCAGGTGTTTTTAGAGTCAGGCAGATCTGGACTTCTCAGTTCTACCACTTACTAGCTCTGAGATCAGACTACCACTTACTAGCTCTACCGCTCACTTGCCCGCTTGGATGTTTAGTTTCCTTTTTCTGCGAAACAACATGCACACCATTGGGTTATTGATGGGCTGCATGAAAAACTGTATATTGAGTGTATCATGCTATGTCTGACACATAATAGGCACTCAATAAATGCAGCTTTAAAAAATCAAGCCACACTGAGTGCACACTTAGTGCTCCACAAACCGACACCCTGAGTACACTTCACAGGCTGCCTGTCTTAATTAGCCTCGAGTGTCCACCCCTTCCTTTGGGCCAATCCCACCCAATGTTCAGGTCTCAGGACAAGTAGCACCTTCTTCCACAAAGCCCTCTGATCTCCTATGAAATGAAGAGGGATGACCGGAAAATAATAGGCCAGCTCCTCTCCTGTGTTGTACAGTGTGTGTGTGTGTGTGTGTGAGTTGTCATTCTTCTTTCAAACTACACCAGTAGTTCTCAATGCTGCTTGCAGACTAGTACCACCTCAAAAGTGCAAAACATAATACAGGGCCAAGCAAATGCCCCTCCTTCAATGAAATCAGACTCCCTAGAGGTAAGGGTAGGGGGGACCCTAAACTAAACTCTAAGTCTCTTGAAGACAGGGATTGTAAATTAGATTTCTTTTTTATCTCCCACTGTGCTCATGTTCAGGCAGAAGGGCTCAGTCATATTGACTAGCTGGTTGCAATATAATACTTTAGCTTTTCAAATTTTCAGAAAGAAAATGTTATTACAACTTCCTTAGTAACACATTCATGATCGAACTGAATGGGATAATTATTCAGGCTAATTATTTTAAATATGTAAGGGCACCATAAAGACCATAGGAGAAGAGGTGATAAACAAGAGGTGATACTTGAATCAATCAAGTTTGCTAATTACTAGCAGCTCTGGGGAAGGCTGGGTGAAGCAGAAATGGAAATAATTGGTACAGGAAGTTCAATGCTGTATATTCTCCCTGCCCCCCATAAGGCTTGATGAATCTTGTGCAGTTCAAACACATCACATAGCCTCTGCTCTGTCAGGCAATTCAACGATTTGGGGATTGCTGGATCACGTCCTCCTCCTTCTTCCTGCCTCCCTCTCTTCGACGCTGCCAGCAGGCACAGAGGTGGTACATCCACCTGAGAAAGACAAGCCTGGAGTCTCTCAGGCTCAAGATGACAACCACACTGTCATAAATGCTTAGAGCCAGAGGAAGAGTTGCATGTGGGTGCTGTGTGGGAGCACACGTATACGTGAGCATGTGTGTGTGAATGCATGCTCAAATGCCTATTAGCCTGACCCCTTTGTGAAATAATATAGGATGATGGCTAAGCATCCAGGTTCTCACCTGGGTTCAGATCCCAACTTTGCAACAAACTGAGTAGACTTAGGCAAGGCCATTTCCTTACCTGAAGAATTAATGTGTTAATAGCACCTATCACATGAAGTTCTGAGGATTAAAAGAGATAATCCACATAATATGCTGAGAAAAGCACCCAGGCCATAGAAAACATTTAAATGGACATTTTTAATGGTTATGAATTAGGACTACCTGAAGGTTGGCTACAGGCATCCAAAAATCCATCACCCCCACGGGGATGCAGGTTTTTCACTTGGCCACTCATCCATTCACATGCCCATTCAACAAATACTTTTTGTGTGACTATGTGCCACGGGCTGTGTTGGGTGCTGGAGACCTCGGGGTGAACAGTCTCTGTCCTCAGTGAGTTTAGGGTCGAGAAGGCAGACAGCCAAATAAACCAGCAGTCAAGATACTGTGAGACAGGCTTCGACAGGTATGACTGTATGGAACCTGACCCAAGGGATGGAGAGGGCATCTCAAAGACATCAGAGTCTAGTCTTGGATTTGAAGGGAGGTGTGAAAACACATACACACACACAAGTTTTAGGAATGCAGAAGCCCCAGGTCCCAGTTCTATATTTTACTGTGAATTTGGGCAATTTTTTAAATGTCTGAGCCTCAAATTCCTTATCCATATAATGGATATAGAGATGCATCCTGCAGTAGGTTTGAGAACATACCACCCTTGGACCAGGGCAAAAGAAGCTGCTACCTTGGCTCAGCTCTACAGGGAATCTGGAGGGAATCATGGAATCTTCAGACCCAAAGGATTGTGCTCACCCAGAGCTTGCATAGTTCCTAGACCTCACTCCAGGTGCCCAGGACCCTGGAGTTCCTGTCCAAATGGCCTTGAGCCCACTTCCAGAGCATGCAGAGATCTCTGCCCTGAATCCACACTCCCAGAGTAGACAGCACATCTAACCAGCCCGCTTCTACTGGAGGAATAGCTGTTTGCAAGGTAGGAGTGCGGAGTGTTTGGGAGAGTGGGCTGGAGTGTTGCCAGGGGTGCTCCTGAGATGAAATGGGGGGCTGAGAAGAGAAGGAGGGGCCGGCTGTGGGTTGGGGCTAGCTCTCCCCACATTGCTCCTTCCAGAGCAACACTCTGAGGTGTCAAGGAATTCTCAATTGGATCCTCGCCTTCCAAGGCATTCTGATGGTGTATTTATCAAGGAGGAAGGATAGAGTCTACTTTGTTTTACAAACTGTGAGCCTGATCTCTAATTCACGTGGACATTTTGCTTCTAGGCCGCCGTTTGTATGATCCTGGCTGAAAGTGCAGAGATCATGTTAGGCAAGCTAGCTCAGCGGCTGGTACGTAGTGGGTGCTCACAGCGTAAGAGCTGCTCTTACTACTATTAATAAGAGTACAAGGCCCCACACCTTACCCAACTAAAGAAAGCTATGTCATTTCCTGAGGTGGTTTCACACCTACCTTTTCCCCCGGAGTGACCGATATCCTCCAGACACAGTGGGAGTAAGAAGGGTAGCCATTTGGGAAACCAGGTGCAGAAAAATTTCCTGTTGTGTCCTGCAGGGTCTCCCCACACGCTGCACAAGCAAAACAATGACTGTGATTTGGGCAGACACGCTCCCCACCTAAGCAGCTCCCTGCGCCAGGCTGCTGAGCAAGCAACAGCCCTTGACCAGCCAAAGCCCTCGGGATGCATCGGTGAGAAGCATGTCAGGCAGATCGACAAATTTTTTCTGGCTAATAAAAGTGGAAATAGGGTCTGGGCGCCAAAAAGTAAGACCTAGGGGTTCCTTTTGAGGCTCTCAGGATTGAGCATGGCCTTGAGCATGGTGGGCAAGTTTCCCAGCCTTGCTGGGCCTTAGTTTTCTTGTCTGTAAAATGGGCAGGAGCTGCCTGAAGGGTTAATGACATGGATCAGCTCGGTGCTTGGCACACAGTGCGTGCGCCACACAAAGTACAAGTAGGTGAAGCAACAAGACAAAGAAAACACTTGGAAACTCATTTCATGAGAAACTTCTTAGTTTGAATCTTGACTCTTCTTTTTCTGCTACCTATCTCTGAATGAGCTACCAAATAAACAGTCAGGAAAACACAAAGACCAGAGGTATGGGAAGCTCTTCCGCCCTTGAATGTTTGAGGGTCGCCTGGTCATAAGTCCAGAACCTAGTCCTTATGTATGTGAAAAATATTTCCTCTAATTTGTCCTTAAAAAAAAGGTACCTCATATGAGTAAGCTTGGGAGCTGCAGGTTCCTTACCGCCTGACCCCCGGGGACTCAGACCCCAAAGACAAAGACGTTGGTTTGCTGCATGCCCCTCTTCCCAAGGGTCGCCCCCAAAGTGTGGGAAACAAACATCCTTACCCATATCTGCCTACATGCAATCCAACCTCCACTCGGCAAAGACCCCACTTTTAGTTACTACTTGAAATTACTGGAAGCTGCAGTTTGGGAGCCGCAGGAAGGAATAGCTAGAGAGCGGCCCGTCATCAGCCTCAGGAAATCCTGGATGTCGGGGCTTCAATATCACGTTACCGAACAACTGCCAGGCATCATGAGGATTATGCCCGGCAGTCAACACCCCCAAGGGTTCCACGGAAATTATTTTAGAATAATCATCAACATTCTGCAAGAATAGATACATTACTATAAGGCTCCATGGTATTTACCAGCTGCCTCCAATCCTTTGGGGAAGTAAGAGGCATATACATTATAACTAAATAAATACTATGGCATTTTCCAGAGAATGCTATAAGGTTTCTCTTTCAATTCAGCAAGGTTATATGATATGTGTGTCCTACATTTCAGCCCTAACACGCCCCCACATGACTAATAGCTGGATGGACGTATTTCCTAGAGTTTTGTGATGGACCAAACCCCACAGAGTCCTTCGCATGCTGACAGCCTAGATTTTCTAAGATGGCCCCTGTTTCAAATATGCTGTCCCACGATCAAACTGTGTGTCTGGTCTGGGGTTTGGAAAATGTTACTGGACCTGTGGGTAATGAATTTCCTTCTTCCTCCCCAAACTACTGAATTGCGTTCTCTCCCATCGGTGGTAAACCCTGGCTGCTATAACTAATGCTTTGCACTGAAGCTCAACAGCTTAAAGGGGCCAGTGTGAGCTCCCTCCCAGGGCAGCAGGTTGGGGCTGGGGGGGGGGGGCAGGGGGAGGTGATGCTGAAGCCAAGGGGATGGAAGGCAAAGAGGGTACATTCAAGGGGAAGGGGCTTGTGGGTGGGCGGAGAAGCAGACATCTCCTCAGACCCCAGGGTACTGCCCAGGCTCCGATGGCAGATTTCTAGCCAATGACCAGCACCTTGGATGGCTAGGAAAGCCCCAAGGCCATAGAAACAACCTCATTTACAGCACTGAGGCTGTGGGAGGCTGACTACCCCCGCTTCTATAAACACTGCCCTTCATTCACGGTCTTCCTGCAAAACCCTTGGTTTTTGTTTCGGCAAACCCACATCTCCTACTCCCATAGGAAGGGGAAGGGATTTTATAGTTATGAGGCGCACACTGCATTGGGTCCTTGTTCCCTGTTGTTCCCCTAGGGCTTCTTCCTCTTCAGACTATCAGGGCTGTGCCAGAGAATTCCGAAGATTCCCACAAGTGAAGCCGTGAGCTCCCAGACCTGTTCTTCGTGTCACTACGGGCAATGACCGCCCCCATTTGGGCCTCCTACACTGTCTAAAGCCTTCCTGAGAGCCGCACGCCAGAAATTACAGCAGCCTCGTCAGGCTCCCCAAGCCGCTTTCCCGGCAAGGGGGCGAGTTTGCAAAGGGTGGCTGAGTCACGCTCCGAGGGTGCTACTGAGGCCCCGGGACTCCCCAGGATTCAGTTACCTGGGCATTTGTACAGCTTCCTGGCTTGAGCTATGTCTCCCTGACTGAGCCGCACGCGCTGGCCAATGGTTGGCCTGATGCCATTGTCGTCTCGGCGGGGGAGGATGGTGTCTAAGAAAACTCCTCTACAGGAAGAAAAGAGAGAGAGAAAGGAGAGAGAAAAGTCAAGGCTGGCTGGTGGCCGCGCCGGGATGTACAGTCTTTATTTCCCTGCCCATAACCACATCGATGTCCCTGGCCCCTGGGCTGCCACATTGTACAACGGTGGGGAGCACCATTCAGAGAGACTTAGGTGTGCGTGGAGCCCCCTGGAGGTGTGCAACGGGCACCACTGAGCATGGATAAGTCTTGGAGAGGCTCCAGAGAGAGCCCGGGAAACAGCACAGTGTGAGGCTCTCAGGGGCTGGTCAGTTAGTGCTGGTTGATGGTTTGGTGAATAATGGGAATCAGGGTTTGGGGGCCTTTCTGGCAATGGCGATGATCAGATGGAAAGTGAGATGAATGCAGAGAGCAAAGGGTAGCTGAGAGATCCCTGGTTTAGAGATTTCCATGTACGGCCTGGCTCGGCCACCTGGGTGAGCTCGGACAAGCCCCTTCCCCTC
This sequence comes from Mirounga angustirostris, assembly GCF_029215605.1. Classification (NCBI taxonomy): domain Eukaryota; kingdom Metazoa; phylum Chordata; class Mammalia; order Carnivora; family Phocidae; genus Mirounga; species Mirounga angustirostris. The sequence continues at coordinate 123,735,435 of NW_026991714.1, forward strand.
CCTGAGCCTCAGTTTACTTCTCTAACAGTAAGAGAGTGGCCTAGACAGTCCTAGCAGTCCCTTCCAGCTCTAACATCTTATTCTATTCCCGCATGAAGGAAATCGAAAATGACCAGAACAGAGGAGCAGACAGCAGGCTGCCCAGCTGAGTTTGGGCTCACACCTCCATGACGTGGGCCTGGTGGACCCCTGCCTGAGCCTCCTCCTCTGCCTCCAGACCCCCGATGCAGGGGCCTCTCCTGGAAGGGAGGGCCTCCCTCCGAACCAGTTCCTTTTCCAGTTACCTGTTTCTTCCCTCCCTTCTTAACCAGGTTTCCGGAAAGAACTGTCTCCATCTGTCTGGCTGCTCACCTCTCATTCACTCCTCAAAGCAACCGCAATCAGACTGCACCGCCATGGTCTGCAGCCACCAACCGACTGACGACTCTGATGGACACCTGTCAACCCCCACCTGCCCTCCCTGACAGCGCTGACACTCTTCTGCTCCTTCCTTCCTCAGCCTCTCGTCCCCTGGCTCCCAGGGCTCCGCTGTCTCTGAGCAGCAAGTGAACATCCACTTCTGCTTCCCCCTCTGGGCTCTCCCTGGAGTTTCTGTCTTCTTCCTCCTCACCTGCTCCATGGGTTCCTCTGGGTTTTCGCCACCACGGAGAGATTCACAGAGAGTTCTCTGATTCTGACCCCCAGAATCACCTGCTAAGCCCCAGATGCCTGGTGACCCCTCTACCACACTGTCCTCTGGGTCTCATATCCATGCTCACCCCATGAACCTTGTCTCCCAAGACTGAATCCAAAGGCACCAAGCACTTTCTGTCGTGCCTTGAATCCATGCCTTCCTCCTCGTTCCAGACCTCGGCTCAGACAAACAACATCCCCTTCCTGAGTTCTCCCTAGTATCTTAACTGGCCTCCCTCCCTGTGGACTCAGCCACCTCTGTGCCACCCCTCTAACGCTGCAATGGGATCGTCCGGAAATGCAAGGGCAGGCTTGTGTCCTCTCTGCTTAGAAGCCCCCCCTGATCTCTGATCACCACCTGGATCCCCAGGCCCTGGGCTCACTGGCCTCTGCTTTCCTCTCCAGCCACTTCTGACACCTCCACCCCACTTGGTATCTTAAGCATCACTGAACTTCTGCTAGCCCCAAACATGCCCTTACACAGGCTGTCCTCTGTTTAGGCTGCCCACTGCCCATCTTCTTGTTCACTAGCAAACTCCCGTTCATTCACCAAAACCCTATCAGACGGCTTTCCCTCTTAAAAGTCTTCTTGAGCCCTTTTTATCCCTCCCATCCTGAGTTACTCATTCCTTTCTCTGGGCTGCCTCTGGGCCTTACATGTCTAGTCTCTTCTTCTCATACTCTAGTGTCTTTTTTGAAGGATGAAGGTATTTGTCTTCTCTGCTAAATAGTAAGTTCCTCAAGCAGAGAGACCAAGACCTTCATCTCTATGCCCTCAGGGACTGGAGCTAACAGGTCAAGAAATGCTTTTTGAATTAAATTATGTAACCAAGGTAGGGCAGTGTCTTCAAAAAATCTTGCAAAGTAATGTACACCCAAAGGGAATGTGAAAACATACCTATATATTAGCTGTACTGTCCTTTCTACCCCCCCCCAAACATTTCCTCTCCCCTAAATTCTGCACTACCTTGGAAAACCTATTATCCCTATTTCTTGCTGGTTACAAAGATTATCTTTCTGGTTTTGCATATACTTTTTCTAAGTCAGACATCAAGCTCACTTTCATTCCGACAGAAGCATGCAGGAGCCTGGATCATCTGCCAGTTTCCTTCGAAGCATCCCTATCTCCGAACTTTAACCACCTGGCCTATCTTTCTCCAATTCCTACTGCCTCATCTCTGGGTCCAGAGCCTTCTAGAGAAAATTTAGTGGAATCCTTGGTTTCCCTCACTGACTTTGTCACATTTTAAACCACAAGTAATTAACCTCCATAAAATTCTAAATTCAATCACTTACTAAATCTAAAAAGAGGCACTTCTGCCCTAACGTAAAATGTGTTCACTTGTAATTATTTTCTTGATTCCTCTGAGGAAAGAAATTTTGCTGCGCAAAATGTAAACCTCACCACAATCTCTTAGCAACCCGGGCCAGCCGCCCCGCTGAAGCCCACGGCTCACAGGTGACTCTGCCAGGGCCATTCTATGTGGGTGCCATTCTTATTAGGGCTTCCTCCCGACAGGTGAGAAAAAGCCCGCGGAACTTAAGTATCTCTCCCAGAGTCCAGAGCTAGTAATGGAGAGCCAGCCCTGGAACCCAGGCAGGCCTGGAGCCCATCTCCCACATCCTCCTCCTTCCAGCCAGTGTTTCCCACTGCCCAAGAAACAGTCGGCTTTCATGTGGGAGACTTCAGACACCGAAACAGCAGGAACAACATCAGCTCACACTCGGGACAGCATTTGGGGGCTGGGACTCCCTCCCCGACTTGTCCCTGAGCTGCCAGCAAGGTGGCAGGCTCTGGAAGGTATTTACTACGAGAGGTGTCACTGTGTGAATTGCTGCAGTGACATCCCTCTTATGTAGGACAACTCTTAGCGTTGACATTCCGCTAAACTATGAAAGGGTTTGACAGGTGCTTCGGAGACTAAAGCTGTCAGCTCTGAGCTCTCCAAACAAAGACACCTCTGTACCACAGAACTGTCTCCTCAGCTCCTGGACCCTTGTCCAACGAAACCTGCAGAGACATCACTCCCCACAGCCCAGGTCCAACCAAGGGGGAGGAGGGAGGGCCTGCAATAAACTAGAAAGTGAAGTCGGAAGGAGAGAGATCAATTGTAAAGACACACAAAGACTGGGTTTCCCATCAGCAGGAAGAGCATTTGCCTCCAGACGAGCATGTGTTCTATAGGCCATTTTCTGCTCTTCAACAGACTCAAAGACAATGTACAGGCTAACTGCAGGGGATGTATGGCCAGGAGTAATGACGTGGAGTTAGGGAGTGTGAAACTTGACAAAAAGTGGGCCAGGAAAGACCATCAGTATGGAGAACATTGATAAATGTCCCACTGAACCAAGTAGTTTCCTGAAAAAAAAAAAAAAAAAGCCTACAGTTCCTACAGCCCATTGGAAGTAATTTATTCCTGAAAATCCATGAAGGAAACTGGCAGAAAGGACAATGAAGGTATCCACTTGCCACAAAATAGATTTGCCAAAATCATTCCAAACTCTGGGGTGGGGTAAGCAAGTAGTTGTGGTAGAATGTTAAAATAATGAATTGCACCTCCTATTGTCCATATTCTTGGTCTTGCACCTTGCTCGGCCAATGGAACGAGCTGTACAGTGATGTCCTGTAAGTTCCAGAGCCTGGGTCTTAAGAGTCTTGCGGCCTCCCCGCTTGTCCTGCAGGAACTCTGAGTCCCAAAGCAGTGAAGAGTCCAGTCTAGCCTGCCCGAGGATGAGAGGCCCCTGGGAGGAGAACCGAGGGGTCCCCCGGCAGACAGGCAGCACAAAGACCACACATGGCGCCCACCATCCTGGACTTCCAAGGCCAGTGTCACTGCCACATGACTACTGCTGTGGAGATCATCCCAGGCAAAACCAGAGAGAATGAGCCAGAATGACCCACAATGTCACAAAAAATAAGTTATTGTTGTGAGCCATTAGTTTAGGGGTAGACTGTCTTGTTACACTAATGACATCATGGTGGCAGGAGACGTCTGCCTCCCTTCGAGGCCTTCAGGGGAGCTGCTGTGCTCCTACCTGGCTGCCCAGCACACCTGAGCACCGCCCCCTCGCCCATCTCCCTCTGAGGGGTTCTGGGTCCCCTTGATGGGGAGCTATTATTTCAGGGGTTTGGTCCATGGGCTTCCACTGGTCTGTGCTGATAAACTGCTCCCCGTTGACAACAGTGTTAATAACGGTTATCTCCTTGAGGGGCAAAAGGGATGGTATTATGAGCTACAGATCACAGGAAGAGAAAAATTTTTTTTCTTAAAAGAAAAACAAGAAAAGGGGGTGCTTGGCTGGCTCAGTCGGTGCAGCATGCAACTCCTGATCTCAGGGTTGTGAGTTCGAGCCCCACACTGGCTGTAGAGATTACTTAAATAAAACCTTGGAGCGTCTGGGTGGCTCAGTCGGTTAAGTATCTGACTCTTGATCTCAGCTCAGGTCTTGATCGTGGGGTCGTGAGTTCAAGCCCCGTGCTGGGCTCTGTGCTAGGGGTGGAGCCTACTTAAAAAAAAAAAAAAAAAGGAAAGAAATGCTGGTACCAGAAGACACTATCTGCATTCTTGCCCTGGCCTCTGGCTTCAGAGCTTTTCATGGTAATTGGCACATGGAAGGTACCAGGGAGGCAGTGAGTTCCTACAGCCCATTGGAGGTAATTTATCCCCAAACCCCCTTCATAGGAGATGTCTGTAGATCGTCCTTATGAAATGACCACCACATCTGTGGGTATGTGGACAGAAATGCATGAGGATAATGGAAATTTCTTCCCTCACCTAGTTCCCAGCATTTCAGATCTCCCTGTCTCCTTTGATTCATTCATTGATTTATTCTTTTAAGAAGTATTCATCGAACATCTACTCTGTGCCAGGTATCATGGTTGGTGCTGGAAACTAGAAGAGGATGCCCTCAAAGATCTCAGATCTTAGTCTAGGGAGAGAGGGATGTAACAGATAAATAGGAGTAGATGAATGTATAATAATAATTAATGGACAAATTATAAAGCAATGAAGAGTTAGGACAGCTATGGAAACAAGACCCAAGGTACAAACTTCTCACTTGGGCCGACTTGACAGTGGTTCTCTACAAAATCAATACTTTGTCTCTACTTAGCAGCCTGCAACCCCAGGGCTGATGTGGTCTGACCCACATATTTCCTACACCATTTCCCAAACCCGCAAGTCAGCCCAGCCCCCACACCCAAGCATCCCACTCTGACCTCTGTAGGGTGGACTCTCATCCTGCCCACCACCTTGTTTCTTGAGACTCCCCAGAGATGCCCCCACCAGGGTAGGTCCTTCAAAGTCTCTGTTTCCCAATGTGGAAGAGGAAGCCTTGAATGCCCACATGGCAATGAAGGTGACCCCATCTGTCAGAGCCTCACCCATCCACACCAGATTAAGAAATCACAACAGGAAATGTTCGAGCTGGAAGAGGCTCAGAGAACATCTAATCCAACCCTCTCATGAGGAAACTGATACCCAGGGAGGTGGAGATTTGACCCAGCACAAAGCTATCCGCAATTATTGTCTACACATCCCTCAATAGCACAGTGAGTGAGAGCACTAGGACTGGAACCCAGTCTTTGACTCTTAATTCAGTGGTCTCTTCATTACATGTATCCTCTAATAAAGAGCCAGGAGAAGAGTAACAAGAACAGGGTCAGTCAGTCCCATGCCAGTTCAAAGATGCTGACTTTGACAAAACTCCACCCATTAGAGTTCTGGAGAGATCCCAGCTGGGTGCATGCAGGATGGAGATCACAGCTAAATCAGCTGCGTGGCCAGAGGGACAGCACCCCACTCCCCCCGCAACTGAGAACTTGTGATATGGTGGTTTGGAGGATCTCTCCCCCAGTTCTGTGACCTCATCAACAGCATGCTTCCAGCATCCCTACCCAAGAGCCAACAAGTCCTGGGTACACAGTTCCCCGTTCACTCCCAAGAGCGGTGTGTTTCCTGAAAGAACGGTTTCCTTTGATCTTTATGGACATAGCGACTCATGAAGTGGATTGTTTCCCTCTTTGCTATAACTGCTAAGAAGCACAGGGCAGGATTTGCTGCCAATCCCACCAAAGAGTACATGACTTTATGGCATGTATTCTGAATAGTCAGTTGATTCCAGGCTTCAGTGTAGCTCTCTACCCTTACTTTCCCCTCCGCCATCCTCAAGTTTCCTCATACATCTGTTTCTTGTCCTGTGTATATACTGGGAACCATTTCAAATCTTTTTTTGGGGGGGGGGCGCCTGGGTGGCTCAGTCGTTAGGCGTCCGCCTTCGGCTCAGGTCATGATCCCGGGGTCCTGGGATCGAGTCCCACATCGGGCTCCCAGCTCAGAGGGAAGCCTGCTTCTCCCTCTCCCACTCCCCCTGCTTGTGTTCCCTCTCTCGCTGTGTCTCTCCCTGTCAAATAAACAAATAAAATCTTTTTTAAAAATCTTTTTTTTCAGTGATCAAATAGATAAATAAAAAGCAAACAAGCTAGTTTTAAGAGGAAACTGAGAAAAAAATGCCAAGAGAGAAAATATTTACCATGTCTCCTCTAACTCAAGGGTTTCAGAAAGACCCACAACACTGGGACTAGTGACAGAAAACTTCTTTATACAAAACACTCATATGGTCTAGAAGCAAGGGCAATATTGGAAATACTTAACACCCAGTCTAGCACAGCAATAACTTATCAAAACAGACCCTGCCGATGCCGGCTGTAAATCACCAGTCTGGCCATACTTGAGTATACATGGGCCACCATCGAGCGTGACCAGCAGGCAGGAAACCTGGATCTTTGTTCTCACTCCGACCCCAGTTACCTGTGTGCCCTCGAGCTGGCTGGAGCCTCATTTTCTTCACCTCGAATGATTCACAACCACGATTTACAACCCTCCCAGCTCTCATACCGTCTTTTTGAAACTGAACCAATAAACCACACCTCTTTGAGAGAACCGGTGAGCACCACCAGGCTTACATCAAGGACGTGCTTTAGAAGACTCCCCACCCCCTGGAAATTTTACACAGAGCCTCTAAGTTATTATCTCGGCCAACCTCTCGATAATTTCCCCTTTCCAGTTTGCTGCTTGTGACATTAGCCCATGATGGAACACCAGCTTCACAATGGGATTCAATCTTATTAGCGGGAACCTGATTAGATTATATTTCGCTGCAGCCCAGAGGCCACTGTATTTCAAGGACAGACAGGCCAACTGTGTGAGAAGCATGCAGAGACCCACTCTCCGCAGACCTCCAGGAATCCGACCCAAGCCTGCGGCAGCCACACCAAAACACACATGAGGCAGAAGCATAGATTCCGACCTTGAGAAGGTATTCCGGGCGTAGTGCATGATGCTGTCAAAGTCGTACGTCTCTCCCAGAGAGCTCACTTCCCCAGCTTCCATTTTTAAGAAATTATACTCCTGACCTGTGACACAACACTCTGTTAAGGCCTTTGAAAACCAAGGCAGGTACCTGAAAGGAGGCAGAGGGGGAAAAGGAGGGCCCATGGCAACTCCTGAGAGCTCAGTTGGCCCAATCAAATAGCAGGGGTGTGGTCGTTCTCGTTGGTTTTAACAGACTGGAAATGTGCAACTTCGAGCAGCCCTAGGTTCTCCCAACCCCACCACCCAACAACCCCTCCCCAGGTGCCGCTCGAAACTTTTATGCCAAGTTTGTAGACAAGTTAATTATTGATCGGATTGCTCAGAAACTTAAAAAACAAATAAACCTCTGATCTTGCTACTGAAAGAACAAAAGAAAAATCAGGGAGTTAAGTTCAATCCCAAATTGTTCACAATTCAGACTCTCAGAAGCATTTTAAGGCAACCATATTATTCAGTCAGCTACTTTCATGTTCCTTATGGACTTCCATATAAAATTATTTAACATGAGGGGCGCCTGGGTGGCTCAGTTGGTTAAGCAACTGCCTTCGGCTCAGGTCATGATCCTGGAGTCCCTGGATCGAGTCCCGCATCAGGCTCCCTGCTCGGCAGGGAGTCTGCTTCTCCCTCTGACCCTCCCCCCTCTCATGTACACTCTCTCATTCTCACTCTCTCAAATAAATAAATAAATCTTTAAAAAAAAAATTATTTAACATGAGATTTTTGTTTGTTTGTTTGTTTAATCTAGACACTCTATCTGCCTTGGGGCAGAACATTCCCAGGCAGAAATACTGCAGCCACAGGTACTCGTGTCCTAATTGTATTTCAGTTTCAAAAAGATGTGCTGCTGAAGTCAGCAAAAGGGACTCATAAAAGCCACCAGGAGAACTCCTTTTTTGGCTTCTCAGCTGTGATGCTGCCAGTGTGTTCTGGTCCATTCTGTTCCTGTTAGGAAATGGAGTTGGATTTCATTGTCCTTTACAACGTGAAAGTCATTTCGTTTCTGCTATGACCTACAAGCTATGGCAAGACCTCCCCGGAAGGGCCACAGAGGACAGTGGCCGTGCTGGGCACAAATGCCTGCACAATAGGCTTGCTGACTCCTTACTTAACAAATGAGCACTGGTCAGCTCCCCAAATCCCCTCTCCTTCACACCTGCCTGCCCCGGGGGACGCCACCTTCCTGGCCGGTGGCTTCCAGACTCCATACTGGCTCCTTACCTGGTTGGATGTTTTCTCTGATGATGGTGACATGCTGGTCTCTGTCTGGCCGGGTGTGTTCATGCCAGAACCCAACCACATGGCCCAACTCGTGCGCCACGATGCCAAACTTGTCACAGTTTTTCCCAATGGATATGGCCTGTGGGCCTCCTCCTCGGCGCCCAACGTAGGAACAACAGCTGGACAGTTGCAGAAATACCCAGATCAGCAGATCAGAGAATAGGAGAGTCTAATGCCCTCCCCAGTGTGTGTGTGTGTGTGTGTGTGTGCGTGCACACACACGTGTCTCTAAAAGAAACAGACTTTCAGAGCTGAAAGTACTCTCATTGTCCAAGTTCCCTCCCAATACAGAAATGCCCTCCAAAAATGGTTCACCTTTTTGGTGGTCATGGATCCACTTGAGAACCCAAAGAAAGATAAGGCCTAGATTCCTGAAATAAAGCCCATACCCTTTCTGACCGCTGCACCCCCAAGTCTCTGCGAGATCATCTCTGATGACAAGGAAAAGAGATAATGAAAGGTGTCAGCTGAGTTTCTGTAAGGCATGAGTCTTGGTACCCTTATCACAGGAGTCTTGGCAATGATTCCCCTTCTGGGCACAATTATTTTTTCAAATAACATTTATTCCTAATATATTATTATATATTATTCCTAATATAGAAAGGTATAGGAAAAAAATTAAAGTGGCCCACAATCCCACCACCTTTATCACCCAGATAACCTCTCTCAAACACTAAAAAAAAAAAAAAAAAAAAAACATGATCAGGGGCACCTGGTGGCTCAGTTGGTTAAATGTCTTGACTCTTGGTTTTAGCTCAGGTCATGATCTCAACATCGTGAGATAGGGCCCCACATTGGGCTCCGCGCTCAGTGTGGAGTCTGCTTGAGATTCTCTCTCCCTCTGTCCCTCCCCCCACTCTCTCCCTCTCTCTCAAATAGTCTCAAAAAAATACATGTTCAATAGACTGAAGTATTAAGTCTCTCACCCCCTCTGATCTCTTCATCCAAAGATAACCGTTGTTAATAGTGTCTTGGGCATCCTTCAGAAAAATTAAATATACATATTTTTAAATTACAAAAGGCACTATTTATGTTGTCCTTCATTTTTACCGTTTACCTCCTTACTTTAGAGATCTTTTTATAACAGTGCATATAGACCTCCTTTATTCTTTTTTTTTTTTTTTAAAGATTTTATTTATTTATTTGAGACAGAGAGAATGAGAGACAGAGAGCATGAGAGGGAGGAGGGTCAGAGGGAGAAGCAGACTCCCTGCCGAGCAGGGAGCCAGATGCGGGGCTCGATCCAGGGACTCCAGGATCATGACCTGAGCCAAAGGCAGTTGCTTAACCAACTGAGCCACCCAGGCGCCCAAGACCTCCTTTATTCTTTTCAAAGTAACAAAGTACTATATTTTATTTAATCAGGCTCCTATCAGTGTACATCTAGGCTGATTCCAATTTTCACTATTTAAACAAAGCCTCACGGGAAAGGAAGAGAAAACAAGCAAACAAATAACAACAAGCAAAACAAAGAAATGATTGACTCTTGTTTGTGGCAGGGTAAATTCCTAGCATTGGGATTGATAGATAAAAGGGTATATGCATTTGAGATTTCGATAGATACTATCAAATTGCAATCCCCAAATGTGTCTACTTATATACCCACTAATAATATATTAAAAAGCCCTATTTCCCCACAACCCGACCAACACTGGTTTTATCAAATTCTTTTTGTCAACTGGATAGGTGAAAAATGGTATTTCACTGTATCGAGACTGGATAGTTTTCCATGTTTTATATGACATTTGTATTTTTTGTTCTTGTGAACTATGGGATCACATCTTCTCCCTATGTTCTTTTGGGTGGTCCATCTTTTTATTATTGATATGTAAGAACCCTTTGTGAATTAAGGAAATGAGTCTTTTGATTGCCAAATATATTGAAAATATTTGTCTCACTTTCTTTCTCATTTGTTTGTTTGTTTATGTGTTGTTTTGGTTTTGTTTTCACCATATAGAATTTTAAAATTTCAATGTATGTAATGTCTTCATTTTCTTATGTCCTGCTTAGAAAGGCCACCTCTAGGCCAAGATTATAAGTAAAATCCACTCTTATTTCTTGTTTTGAATACTTTTTAAATTTTTTTCTTTTCTTTCTTTCTTTTTCCTTTTAAAAATGTTTACATCTTTGATCCAGCTAGAATCATTTTGATGTACAAAGTGAGGTAGGAATCCAGCTTTATCTTTTTCACAACGAGCTGTCTACCCCAGTATTAAAATATCCCAAATGACTAATCCAGGTTTCTCTTACTCATTTAAAATGCTACCTAAATTTGTGTATAGGCATATTCATTTTAAACTCTCTTGCTCCATTCCAAATGGTCTTAATTATTATCATCTTCACTTGCACTTTAAACCCTAGATGTTTGAATAGACCATCAGACCTCTTCCCATAATCCCCACCCTACTTCCATCCCTCTGTCCCCGTGTTCTCTCTATCTCTCCCTCCCTCTCTCTCTCTGTCTCCCTCTCTGTCTCCCTCTCTCTCTCTTTGTCTCTGTCTCTCTCTGCCTCTGTCTCTGTCTCTCTCCTTCTCTGTTGGTTATTTCTACATGGTCATTCCTCCAGATAAACTCTAGTATCATTTGTTTAAGTTCTAAAAACATATATACCCATATACCCACATATACATAAAATGTAGATGTTTGAATCACAATAGCATGCATTTATAGATTATTTTAGGAAGTTCTGACATCTTTACTATGTTGAGTATCACCATGCCAGGAAGTGGTATGCATTTCCATTCTGACTTTTTTTTTAAGTTTCCTTAGAGTTTTGGCATTTTCTTCCTATAGGTCTGGCATAGTTTTGCATTTTTGTTAAATTTATTCTTAGATATATTATTTATTATGTTTCTATTAAAGTGATATTTTTCCCATTATAAAAGCATATCAAATTATTTCATTATAAGGAAAAGTAATTAATTTTTTGTTTATTACATTTTAATCAGTCACCTTAACAGGGTCTCCTTTTGTTTCTAATAGTTTCTCAATTGCTTTTCTGGGTTTTGGGGTACATGTCACATTAACTTCAAACAATGCAAACATCTCCTTGCTCCTGATGATACTTACTGTGTGTATTTCCTTCTCTTATCTAATTATATTGGCTAGCATTTCCCAAAATGTGTAAAATAATTGTGGTGATCATAAACATCTTCGACTTGTTCCTGAGTCTAACAGAAATGCTTTTAGAATTATCATTGTTAAATCTGATGTGGGCTGTTGGGATACACACACACACACGCACATACACACAGCTTTAGCCATATCTCTTTAACTTAGAATTGTAGGGCTTTTATCATCTAGATAGCTTGTAATATTGATCCTGATTTCTTTATGACCTAAGAGTTGTACAAACAAAAAAATGGAGCTTTTAACTTACTATGTAATGCAGGAGTATTTATTCTACTTTTGTTATGATGTCCAGTCTTATTGCCTTGCAATCAGAGAATATGTTAATGCTATTTCTGCCTTTGAGAATCCATTGAGGTGTTCTTCATGCTTAACAGATGGACAATGTCTATAAATGTTCAACACGCACTTAGAAAAGATGTGTTATCAGATTGCAGAATCTGATAGACCCATAGGATCAACTCTATTAGTTATATTTTTCCAATCATCTACAAATCTCTACTTATTTTTTGGTCAACTTGACATTGATCTCCTTGGGTTGACAGAAATGAAATAAAGTCACTGCTGCTGGTGTTTCTGTCGATTTCCCCTTGAATTCCCTGGGGCTGGTTTTATGACTCTTAATGCTGCACCATTTGGTGCATAAAGATTTATGATGGTTATATTCTCACTGTAGCTTGGACTCTTTCTCATTATAAAGTGTCTCACCTTTTTTTTAAAACACTTTCCGACTTTAAAAACAAAACAAGAACGAAACAAAAAAGGCCTTGTCTATAACTAAAATTATGATCCTAACATTCTTTTTGTCAGCGTTTGCCTGTGTGCCTTCTTTCCTTTTACATGTAACCTTTCTGGGTCGTTCTCTTCAGTAGTCATTTCATGCATATACCATGTAGTTGGGTTGAGGTATTTGAACCAGTATGGGAAACTTTTTCTTTCAGTGGGAGATTGCATCACACTTACATTGCCTGGCATAACAGATAAGTTTAGTCATAATCCAGGCATCTTATTGTTTGCTATGTTTTCTGGAGGAAGTCTGTTAGCCCATGGAGCCCATAAAATTACGTGCAAAATTTTGCATAAATGTATATCTGTCATGAGGGAGCCCATAGCTTGGTTCAGAACCACTTCTCCATATGAAACACCCTCAATTCCTTCAATTGCTCCCACGACAGGAGATCCAGACCCCTTGTCTTTCTAGAGTCTTCTTGACCCGCCTACTTTGTCACTGGATTGTGAGTTCACTGGGGGCAAGGAGAGTTTCTGACAAACCCCAGGCTGCTGTTTATCACAGCTCCTTGGAAAGACTTGGTTTTACAGAGAAAATTCAACACTCATGAGCCATCCGATTGTCTGGCTCTGATTCTGTTGAGGTGGCCTTGCTTGTGCTTACTTACCCGCAGGTTCTGTAACTGAACACAATAAAGCTCTCTTCATCAGTCCTTTCTATGAAGGTCACACAGGTGTGCTTCTCCCAGTGTCTCATGGCCTGCTTAAAAATGGCCCTCTGGCTTCCTGAAATGACAGGGCAAGCCTCATCACTGCACTGATGGGTCCATGCCTCCCTCAGATGCCGTAAGGCATGCTGACTTACAACAATGCTTGTTCCAATGAACGTTGGGTGACCCAGAATAGAAATGCACTAGGAATAAGGATTTCCCTTGCTAAGAATATAACCTTCCTGAATTACCAAAACTCAGAGAGTAAGAGTTATGAATGGAAAAGAGGGTAAAAATAGATTTTCAGAATATCCCAGGCTCTCCAGCTTTTCCTTTGAATGGAGAGTACTTCTTTCTAAACTTAAAACAAAAAATCTTACCCAGATTATTCAATTTGAAAATTTTAGGCTTTTGAAGTAGCTCACCAGCACTGCATTCTGCAGCCTCATTTTATTTTATATCTACAGGAGCATGGGTCCATATGCTCTAAAAAGTTTGTTTTCATGTACATTCATGTTACTTTTGCATGGGGCTGCAGTGTTTTCTGGTGGATCCTTGAGCCTCATTTTCTATAAAGCCTTTGAAAACAGGTGAATTTCATACTTTCTCTGAACATGTCTTCATATTTCCTTGAGTGGAAATGTGTTGAAAAATAGAGCAATAAGTAAATTGTCTTGGAGCAAGAACAAAGTAGTTGTAAATTCTGGCTGATAGTTACTTACAGTTAATATGTATTCTTTAAAAGAAAAAAAATCTATCAATCTGAGATAAAGAAGACTATTTTGATTTTCCTAGAAACAATGAGAAGGATCTAGAAAAATAGTTGTTGGGGGGATACAAAGGACGGTTGGGGGTGGGGTCTGAGTTCTAGAATGACCTCATTGCCAAAAACAAACAAAGCACTGGGGAGGCTTCCATCATAGTCTGGAAGACCTAGGTGTGATATCATATTGTCCCCCCAAAAATACATACAGAATAAAGAGTAACCTAGTTGTCCATTTTTTTACATCTTGATATTTTTTAGTTCAAATCATTTATAGCTCACTCACCAAAATAGCAATCCCATTAATTACAGAATAACACAAACCACCATGTTAAGAAAGTTCTCTACATAAAATTAGTTAACTTTGATGAAGGTTATATAAATCTTTGGTCAGAAAAGCACACCAGATCTGAAAGAAGAACACAGTTAAGCGCCAGAGAACAAAAGCAAGTAGCTGGTTAAAATTCCAGTATTTCAATTCTTTAGGCACACTGCTTTCTCTCCTAGCAGGACTGGGAGCTCCCTGAGGGCAGGTGAAGTTTTGGTCATCTTTTTATCACCAGCACCTCATTAAGTATCCAGCACGAGAAAGCCCTGGGTTAACGGCAAGGGAGTGATGCTGCCGGGAGAGAGAAGGGGAGGCCTTGCTCCAGGCTCTCGGTCAGCTCCCAGGTCCTGTCGTCCACGTCATCACAGCGCCTTTACTCATCCGTGGTTTTCAGTGGCTTTGGGACATCTGCCTCATCAACCGCCTCTCACAGAAGTCATAGATCCGCAGAAATGAAGCCGACTTGTGCATGCAGTCAGAATTGAGAGGCCAGAAGAGGCAGCTCTATGTGGCTTCTCACTGAGGCCTTCGACTACCCCTGGGCCACAGGCCTGCTGTGGGCATAACTGTTGACCATCGACTACGCGTCGCCGCGCTATTCTAGGTGTTGGAGGCATAGGAATGAAAACAACAGGAATAAAGATCCCTGCACCCACAGCATTGGGCAGAGACAAAAAATAGGCGAAACAAAAATAAAAGTCAAAGCATTTCAGGTAATGGGAAGTACCATAAAGACTAGAAAGTGGGGTGCTGAGAGCAAGTGGCTAGTGGGGGTGCCAGGGAGGCAAAGAAGGCCTTTCTGGGGATATGTCATCTGATCTGAGACGCCAGTGATAAGAAGAAACCACAAGAAGGTCTGGGGAAAGAATGTGCTAGGCAGACAGAGGGCAGGGGCAGGTGTGTTAAGGCAGGAATGAGCTGGGCATGTTCCAGAAGGGAGAAGTACCTGTGAGGCCAGCACAAAGGGACTGAGGAGGAGAGAGCAGGAGCAGGTGGGAGACTGGGTGGGACGGGGCCAAGGGCTGCCTGGAGGAGGGCCTTGGGGGCCATGGTCAGGAGCTTCAGTCTCACCAGTAGTGATGGAAAGCCACTGGCTGACATACATATTTTAAAGATAATAATACCAATAGTAAACAATTACTAATTACTATGTGCCAGGCACTATTCAAGTGCTTTATCTGCTTAACTCGTTTAATTCTCAAAACAACACCATGGGCTAGAAAATATTATCATCCCCACTTACGGAAGAGGCGACTGAGGCCCGGTGAGGTGAAGCGACTTGCCCCAGGGTATACGAGTGGCAAGCGCCACGGCCAGGATTGGCCACGTCTAACGGCCCACTCTGCTTACCTTGCGTATTGCTGCGGGGCTGGGGACTGGTGCAGGGCATGCACCCAGGCAGAGGCCAGGTCAGCCCACCACGTGCGGCTGCTCACAGCTGCCTCCTGCCTGGAGGGCTCTGCTCACCTACCCATTGTGCAAACCCTGTCTCTATTTCAAGACCAGGATCCTATGTGACCCCCGGCATGAAGTCTTGCGGACTAGGTGACCACCTTTGAGGACACAGCCCCAGCAGAGACCGCAGTTTTGCCAGGCTACATTTCGTAGCCCCTGAAAGGCATAATGGGGCATTAGCAGGTAGGACTGTGGTGCCCCAGCATCTACTCTACCCTGAGGAGGACACTGTCAACCTAGGGGGACAAAGCCCCCAGCCCCAAAAGGAGGCCTCCTTTGGGACTACTGACCAGTGAAGTTCCCGCCGATGACGTAGGGGATGACCCCTCCGGGCCATATTCTCTCTGTCCTCGAGGTTGTGGCTCTTCGGACCCGAGAAGAAAAGGTCTCAGCTCTGGCGTGTGAGGTCCTGGGGCTGGGCAGAAGCATGGCATTCTCCTCGCCATCTGCAAGACAGGCACGCTGCCGTTTACTCTGCCTTTCATTCCTTCTGTACATTATGGTTAAGACTACATTATCCATGAATCCACAAAGAGGGGGGTTAAGAACTTGTGTTCTAAAGGGGGTATTTGGTCTGCTCAGGGTTTTGAATCCCTGGGTGTTAGTAAGGTTGCCAGGGCTATGATGGAAGCAGGTTGCCTTGTCGGAAGCCTTGAACAAGGGCCTGTGGGGCTCAACAGCAGCCCGAAATCCTCAGACTCAAGCGGGCCCCAACAAGGCATCCTCTAGGATGGAGGTGAGTCAGGGATGTGCCCTCTTCTCAGCGCTGGGAACACCTGGGAGAACTTACCGAGCCAATCCCCTCCCTGACCAAATGCCCATCAATGTTGCAAAGGTTGAAAATAATTTGGCCAGTCTGACAAATAAAGTAAACCAGTCTGTGATGTTGGGAAGACAAACTCTTCGCAAGATAAACCCCTGGAAAAAGCAGAGCCTCATAAAGTCCCCCAGCCCTTCCCAGTCTCTCGGCACAGCTGGACCTTTAAGAGAGGGACGTGGAAAAGAAATGGAGGCTCTGTGAAGGTTCTGAGTCCAAGGTGTGGCCCCGGAAATAGCAGAGATAGACAGGTGGGGTGGAAGCGCTCGAACCTATGGCATGCTAATAACCCAATCCGCGCTCATTTTATTAATTGTTCAGACAACGTAAGCTTTTGTTTTCAGTCTACTTGCTTAGACTTCCTCATTATTTTCACTTAGAGCATTTTCTTTTCAGTTTCTATATCTTTTCCCTAAAAATCAGCTTTTGATTCTGTTGATCCCTTTCATTTTTTAGGATTTCATTAATTGTATTTATTTTATTACCTCCTTCCATTTTCACTTATTTTATTCTGATGTTTCCTTTCTATCTTCTTTTCTTTTTTCAAAACTGGAGACATAACTCACATACCTTAATAGACATTCTTTTAAAGTATACAATTTAGTGGTTTTTAGTATATTTGCAAAGTTGTGCAACCATCACCACTATAGAACTCCACATTTTCATCACCCCAAAAAGAAACCTATTAGCAGTCACTCCCCATGTCTACCCCTTGCCCCAGTCCTTGGCCACCAGTAATCCACTCTCTGTTTCTATGGATTTGCCTATTCTAGACATTTCATATAAATGGAATCATGCAATATGTGGCATTTTGTGTCCGACTTCTTCTACTTAGCATGCTTTCAAGGTTCATCCCTGTCGTAGCATGTATCAGTACTTTGTTACGTTTTATGGCTGGATAATATTCCTTTGCATGGACCTACCACATTTCGTTTATCCATCTTTCAGCTGGATATTTGGGTTGTTTCTACTTTTCGGCTATCACGAATAATACTAGTACGAACATTAATGTATACATTTTTGTGTGGACATATGTTTTCAGTTCTCTTGGGTATATGCCACAGACTGGAATTGTTGGGTCATACAGTCACTTTATATGTAACCTTTTGAAGAACTAGTAGACTGTTTTCCAAATCGGCTGCACCATTTTACATTCCCATCAGCAATGTATCAGGGTTCTAGTGTCTCCATATACTTCTCAACACTTGTTATTGTCAAGCTTGTTGGTTATAGCCATCCTAATGGGTGTGAAGTGGCATCGCACTGTGGTTTTGATTCGCATTTCCTTAATAACTAATGATGCCAAACACCTCTTCACGTTCTTATTAATCATTCACATAACTTCTTTGGAGAAATGTCTATTCAAATCCTTTGTCTATTTCTTAATTGGGTTGTCTTTTTACTGTTATAATGATTCTTTGTATATTCTGGATACCAGACCCTTATCAGACATACGATTTACAAATATTTTCTCTTATTCTGTAGGCTGTCTTTTCATTTTTACAATAGTATCCTTTGAAGCATAAAAGTTTTAAGTTTTGATGAAGTCCAATTTATTCATTTTTTCTTTTGTTTCTTAAGCTTTTTGTGCCATATTTTAGAAATTACAGCCTAATCCAACCTCACAAAGACTTATATCTATGTTTATATCTATGTTATATCTACAGTTCTATAGTTTGGGTGCTTATACTTAAGTCTTTAATCATTTTGAGTTAATTTTTGTATATGGTGTGAAGTAGGGGTCAGTTTTATTCTTTTGCCTGTGGATATCTAGTTTTTCCAGCACCACTTGTTGCAAAGATTAGTTTTTCCCCTATAGAACTGTCTTGGCACTCTTGTAACAAATCAGTTAGCCATCCTCTTCTGGCTTCTTGAGTTGAACGTTTGTCACATAATTTTTAATTTTTCTTATATTCTACTATTAACATTTTAAGGCTAGAATTTCTCTGAGTTCCATTTTACCTGCACTCCATCATTTGACATGTACATTTCAACGTTAGACATTGATATATTCTGTTAGCTCCATTTAGACTTTCTTCTTTGATCTTTGAGTTATTTAGAAGTGTGATTTTTTTAAATTTCTAAATATTTCTTTCTCTGTGGGTGTTACTGATTTCTAACATTGCTTTGTGTTCCAAGGACCCATTCTCCAAGGTGGGGGTCAGCAAACTTTTTCTGTAAAAGGACAATAGTAAATATTTTAAGTTTTGTGGTTAATATATTCTCTGTTGCAACCAACCAGCTCTACCGCTGTGGTGTGATAGCAGCCACAGACAACATGTAAATGAATGGGTATGGCTGTGTTCCAATGACAGTTTATTTGCAAAAGCAGATGGCAGGCTGGGTTTGGCCTCCTGGCTGTTGATAACTAGTCCATGCTCCAAGGTATCAATTCTTTGGCATTTTGAATCTTCCTTTGCAGCCCAGTACGTGATTGGCTTTTATAAATGTTCCATATGTCCTTGGGATAATGTGCATCCATTTCCATAATTGATGGTTAAAGGGTGTTACATATGTTATTCACATATTCTGTCTACAACTATTTTGGCTCTTTGGTGTATCAGTTACTGAGAAAAATGCTTTAAACAACCCTGACAACTAAGATTGTGGATTGTCACTTTCTCCTTTATTCTTAATTTCTGCTTTGCATTGTTCAAGGCTATGTTATTTAAGTAATACAAGTAAAGGGCTTTTAAATACTCCCAGAGAATTATTTCTTTCATCATTAATGACCCTCTTTATCTGTAATAATGTTCATCCATAATAAAGATTATTTTGGCTGATATTAATGTCACTATATCAGTTTTGATTAGTGTTTGCCTCATAGTTTTTTCCCACTCATTTATTTCCAATCTTTTTGTGTATTTGTGTTTTTTTTTTAACGAGTCATTCAACAGGCATTATTCTGTGAGTAAATTATATTTCCCACAACAATAACACAAATTTTACAATGGTCATATTGTTGGGGTTCAATTTCTTTTATTGTATATGAAATGGTTTTTGTAAATTGAAACTTTTATTGAGATACTTGTAGATTCACATGCAGTTGTAAGGAATAATAGATTTTGTGTACCCTGTACTCCATTTCCCCCAACAGTAACATTTTATGAACATTTTACTATAGTACACTATCACAGCTGGATACGGACATTAATGTATTCCACTGATCTCATTCAGATTTCCCCAGCATCATGTATACTTGTGTGTGTGTGTGTGTGTGAGTGTGTAGTTGTATGGAATTTCATCACATGTACAGGTTTGTGTATCCACCACCACATTCAAGATACTGACCAGTTGCATTACCATAAGGATCTTTCATGTTGGCATTTTATAATCATATCCACATCCCTGCCCCTCTCCTCTCACCCATCCCTAAACTCTCAAGCACCAATCTGTTCTCCATTTAGAAAATTTTGTCATTTGAAGAATATTATATACACGGAATTTTATAGTATATCACCTTTGGGAATTGGCTTTTCTTACTTGGCACAATTCCTTGGAGATTCATCTGAGTTGTTTTATGTATCAATAGTTTCCTTTTATTGCTGAGTAGTATTCCACGGTATTCATGTACCACCATTTGTTTAACCATTCACCTGGGAAAAGATATCTGGGTTGTTTCCTGATATTACAAATAAAGCTGTTACGAACATTTATATACAAGTGTACAAGTGTTTGTGTGAAGATAAGCTTTTATTTCTCTGAGATAAATACCCAAGAGTGGAATTGCTGGGTTGTATGGTAGGTGAGTTGATTTCTGGGTTCTGTATTTTGTTCCATTGATTTATGTGTTTATCCCTCTGCTAATATGACATTGTCTTGATTACTGTAGTTATATAGTAAGCCTTAGTATCTGGGAGAGTGATAATTCCCATTTTAGACTTCTTTTCCACGATTGTTTTAGTTATGTTCCCATATAAATTTTATGGCTGTCCATATAGATTTTAGAATAAGGCTGTCTATGCCTATAAAAAAAAAAACATGCTGGGATTTTGATAGGAATTACATTAAACCTATAGATCAATTTGGAGATAACTGGTATCTTTACCATATTCAGTCTTCCAATCCTCGGACATAGTATGTCTCTCCATTTATGTAGGTCTTTCTTGATTTCTTTCATCAGCCTTGTGTAATTTTTAGTATACAAATATTGTATATGTTTTTTAAAGTGTATAGGCATTTCATTTTCTTTGAGTGCTTATAAATTGTATTGTGTTTTAAATTTTTATTTCTGCATAATTGTTGTTAGTATATAGAAATGTAAGCAATTTGAGGGTTTGGCCTTATATCTGCCATCTTGCTGAAGTCACTTATTAGTTCTGGGATTTGTTTTTTGTTTGTTTTTTTGTTTAGATTCCTTGGGATCTTCTACATAAACAAGTCGTTTGGAAATAGAAACAGTTTTATTTTTTCCTTTCCAATTTTCATGCCTTTAATTTCTTTTTCTTACCTCATTGCAGTGTCTATAACTTCCAGAATTATGTTGAATAAGAGCATGAGAGCAGACATCCTTGCCTTGTTCCTGGTGTTAGGGGAAGTATTCAGTCTTTCACTACTAAGTAAGATGTAAGCTGTAGGTTTTTGGCAGATGCTCATTATCAAGTTAAGATAATTTTTCTCTATTCCTAACTTGCTGTGTTTTTATTGTAAATGTTAGATTTTGTTAAATGCATTTTATGCATCAGTTGATGTGATCATGGGATTTCTCTTTTTTAGCTTGTTGATATAGTAAGGTTACATTGGTTGATTTTCAAATGTTGAACCAGTCTTGCATATCTGGAATAAATTCCACTTGATTATGGTGTATAATTATTTTTTATACATTGATGGTTTCGATTTGCTAATATTTTGTTGAGGATTTTTTAGTATAATTGTGATTAGATTTTAGGTATATCTGTTATAGACAAATAACTACATTTTTTTCCTCGTTGTTCAATCTGAGACTTTCTCTTTTAACAGACGAATTATACTTATTTTATAACTGACATACCTGGGCTTATTTCCTCCTTTGTGTGTGTGTGTGCATTGTTTGCTATTTTTTTCCTTTGCTTCTTTTTTTTTCCTTCATTGCTTTCGGTAGGATTAAGATATTTTCCGTATTTACTTTTTATTTCCACTATCTCCTTTCTATTCTTTAGTATTGATTTTAATTTTTAATGTTCATACTGGACTTAACAAAGTACAAAGAATTCGCAAACTACAAGATGGATCTGAAGAAATCAGAATCTCCATTCTCATTCTGAGACTACAAGGATCTTAAAGTATTTTAATTTATAAACAGACCTCCCGATTTTTCATGTTATTGTTTACTTGCTTTTAAGATCCCAAATTAGTTACTATTATCAATGATTTGTTTGTTTGCAATACAGATTTACATCTACCTTCACATTTACCATTTCTTTGCTGAATGCTACTTCTTGCATCCCATACCTCCCTCCTGGAAATGCATCTTTTATTATTCTTTCATGATGACAATAAACTCTCAGTTTATTTTATCCTCAATCTATTTCATCTTCGCTCAATTTATTTTATCCACACTCTGGAAACTAAGTTTAGCTGGGAATGTACAGAATTCTAAGTTGACAGATGTTTTTCCCTCAGCACTTCAAAGATAGTATTCCAGTGTCTTTTGGTCTTCATTGTTACCAACAGGAGGTATCCTTATAGTTTAATGGTCAGTCCTTCACCTCTTATCTGTCTTATCTTTTGTTCTGTTCTCCTTCCTCTCCTCCTCTCCTCCTCTCCTCCTCTCCTGTCCTCTGTTCTTTGTCTTTGGTGTTTCTCAGCATCATTATAATTGTCTAGATGTGGATTTGTGTGAATTCTCTGCTTGGGACTCAGTACAATTCTTCCTTCAACTGTGGAAAACCCTAATTCCTCATCTGTTTGACCACTGCCTCCTCTTTCCCAGTCTCTCTATGAACGTTCTCTCATCTTCAAGAATTTCTATTGATTATGCACTTAACAGTCTCATTTTATCCATTTTGTCCCTTTACCTTCTTCCATATTTTCTTTATCTCTCAGTGGTAAAATTTGTGTGGTTTCCTCAGATCTGTTTTCTACTTCACTAATTCTCTCTTCAGCTGTGTTCAATATACTATTTATCCAATTCCAGGTTCAACAATATACTTATCATTTCTAAAAGCCCTATCTAGTGGCTTCTAAATCTGCCTGTTCTTTTTTCCTCCCTACTGTAGTTTCAAATTCTTCGATTGGTTCTTTTGCTATATATACTTATTTAATCTCCTTCAGATGGTTCTATTATTTTCCTATATCTTTGGGTACTAATTCTCCAATTTATTGTCTCTGCTGATTCTCCTCCATGGATTAACTTTTTGTGTTTCTAATGTTTTTATTTAAAATTCATTTTTAGGAGAGATCATTCCTTTCTAAAGGAGCCCCATATGCCACCAATTATGAGTGTGACCCTATTTTTTGTTTTTTCAGGGCTTTTGGGATTCTAGGGTCCTAGATCAATTTTTATGTTAATTTCTAAGTTTAGGGTTTCCATATTTAGGAAATGTAATTTGAGAACTTATACTACATGGGGAACAGGCTTTCAGATTCAGTTTCTCATAGATGAGGTATTTTCACCCACACTTAGAGCCTAGGAAAGATAGCAAGATTTCTTGCCACTCTTAGCCACTGAGCAGAGTTTTTCTACTCTCTCTCTCTCTTTTTTAATGAGTATGAAGCCCTTTGAGGGTGTTCATTTTATGCAAGATCTCAGCATTCACTTCTCGCTTCACATGGGACCAAGGCCGTATCTCCTGTATTTATAGGCATGAAGACACCAGCTCCCTGTCCCCCAAATCTTAGCCCAATTTGAATGCCCTCTGCACATTCTTGCCACCATCTGAAGCTTAATTCTACGGATTTGTGTTCCCTATTCTCTTCTGATCGTGGACATTTCCCTTTCTATCCTTTGTTCTTAACTCTGTATCTTTTATTTGGGATGGTGGGAAGGTTATTTATTACTTTCAGCAGTTCTGTATTTGTATAGGGGTTCCCACTAATTCAGTTAGTCATATGAACAAGGCTGTCACGTAATACATTTTTAGACATGAAAATAGTTGTTTTACTGGTAGAATTTCTAGATCAGAAGTCATACACTTGCAACTCTTGGGATAAATCCAACCCACAGATGTGCTTTGCTTGGCCTGGACACTTTTGGCCCACACTGTGTTTTTGTTGTTGTTATTGTTGTTGTTTTAATATAACTTTAGAAGCCAACTTTTAAAAATCAAGGGATTTCACTTTAGGATCCAGATTTTCTAGTTTTTCTTTAAAGACAGAAAGATGTGGCAACATTGGGCCCATGTCTCATCATTTACAACCCACTAGAGTTAGGTTGTACCTGCTGGCCATAGCCATGGTACATGTTTTCCTGGTTGTCAGAATCTCTCCCCCACTTCCCATCGTCCTATCTAGCCCACCTCCCCCACTGACATTACCTGCTGGGCCTCTGCAGATATTCTAATTGGCTATCCCAATCCTAGACTACAAATTACATCCAACTGCATTCAAATGTGAGTTGCCCCCATGGGCGGGGAAGCTCCACGGGGCCAGCAACCATGGCTGGCCTGTTCACCACTCTAGTCGCACCCAGCACAGTGCCTGGTTGGTGGTAAGTATTGACTGCTTTTGTAGTTTGAATGAATTAATTAAAGAATGGATGAGTTATTCTAAAAATAAACAGCCCAACAGTCCAAACAATTCCATAGTGGAAACTCCTCCAAAATGTTGGCAGCCCTAACGCCCTTAATGTTTAAACTCTGAGAATCATCGCGTCTTAAGTAATCACAGGCAGCGATGTAGCAAGTGGAAGTTTATTATTCATTTCCCATAGGGTTTTCAACAAGTCTCTTAATTTTCTTCTGCCGCCAACTCTCCTTTGGAAATTGGGCAGAAATAGTTTTCTATTCGAGGGAACAACACTGAGACGTCCCGTGTTTCTCAGACAAGCTGTGCTTGCTGTGTATGCATGTAGGCCAGTATGGTTAGGGCTAGGCTGCAGCCGAGTCAGCGTGGGAAAATCTGAAGTGCACCTGGAAAGAGACTGGGGTGCAATTTCCAGAGATGGGTTATTGAATGACAGCTTCCCCCTCAGTCCAGTGAGAAATTTAATTTGCCAAGGACTCAACACAGGAAGCATTTGCCGATTAAAAATACATCTAAACAGATGTTCTGCTTAGCCTGGAAGAAGGATCTTAATGCAACTGTCATTATTGGATTTTCTTGGATTACTACTATCTGGAATCAGAGTCCACCAGGAGGATGTAATTATTTATTATGGCCAAGAGTCCTACATTTGAAGAGGAGCTCAGAGGCATCTGAAAAGATTTAACACACCGGGGGTGGGGTGGGCTGGGGGATAAAGTCCATTTAAATTCTCCGGCTCTGGGAGTGGACCCTGTCCTCTGTGGAAAAGCGGGACGGCCACAGCTATTCAAGGTTCCTTCTCCAGCTGAAGGTACAGGCGTGTCATAAACAGAACCAGGCCTACCCCAGCCTTCTCAAGTGAGGCGCTGGGAATTTTCCATGATTCGACTGGTCAGCCCCACACTGGAAGCAAACATCCTGAGAGTCCAGCCATCTGCACACCCCCCACCCCAGGGTGGTGGGCAACATTGCACCTTGCCTGCGAACCTTGAAAGACTCAAGAGTAGCCCCTCGGTGAAAGTGGAGACTGGAATATTCTGCATGATGGTTTTCAAACCTGGCTGCACATGTGAATCAACTGGGGAGCTTTTTAAAAATTTTGGCGTCCACCACCTGTCCTGAGATTGCAACTCAATCAAACTAGAGTGGAGTCCAGGCATGTGAGTTTTTAAAGCTCCCAGGTAGTTCCAAAGCACAGGCACGTTTGAGAACCACTGATACTGCCCAAAGGTTAGGAGCAGGGGGTTTAGGGTAGGGAGACTTAGGCTCAAGGTAAATGCTGCCATTTGCTACTTGTGTGGCCGTGGATAAGCCACTCTTCCTGCCTCCTGAAGCTTCCTTCCTGCTGCATGCTAGCCTTGTGGGCACTGAACCAGGTAATGAATGTCAAACGCCTGCCATGGTAAGGGCTCGATGCGAGCTTCAGTAATCGCTAGCAAGGTCTGCATCTGGGGACGGGCTAGAAAGAATGCCTAAAGTTAGGTTCAGTGGCTACACCCAGATACACTGACATTAGTGACATTCAGGGTTTTGGGTGCTGAGCAGTGCTTTGTACCCAAGCGTGCGTTCTCTAGTGCAAACAAGATTCCGTTGTGATTTCCTGCAGCACAAAGCCCTTAGGGACTGTTACTGGGAGTGAAAGGTCCATTCTCTTCTATGAATATGGTTCTGGAGATCGGGCTCTATCCAAAGTCACAGCTTCATCGGAGGAGTAGTTAAACAGTCCATTTCATTAATCCTATTAGCAGCCCTGAAACGCATGCTGAGCGCTCATCTCCAGGGGAGGGAGACTCCTCGGACCAGACGGCCTGCCAGGGGGATGCTGAGTGAGTTCTCTGAGCCCAGCCCTTCCCAAAGCTGGAAGCACAAATCCCTGCCGTCAGGGCTGAGGGGAGCCACATAATGCCAGGAAATAAACCTGCTGCTGAAGCCAGGGGGCCAGGGGGCAGGGGCTTCCCTCAGATCCTTTCTCTTGCTTGGGCGGTCTCTTTTTCTGGGGGTGTTGGGAAGGGGTCCGGTTGTGATGAAAGGGGAATCTGAGATTGACACAACTTGTCTTATCTTTAATTCAAACAAAAACAAGAGGCACCCACGCTGGCGCCTGACAGGGCCCCAGAGAGATGAATCGGATGGAGGGAAGGCTGGAGGCACAGGCTAGAACAGCCGGCCCTCGGCTCACCTCTGAGGGTGCCAAGGGTCTCCTTCCTCATCAGGCTTGCCCGGGAGCCTTAAAGACCTGCCCGTCTGCTGCTGCAGTATGGAGTGGAGAAACTGGCCTAGCCTTGACATTATCGTCTTCCAAAAAACCAGGGTCACTGGACGGTCTGCAGACTATGGATTTAGCCCACTGTAGGGGTGTGAGGAATGGTGGCTGCGGGAATGCTTTCACTGTCCTCCTTACAAAGCCCAAGGAAATCTCTTATTTATTTATTTATTTATTTATTTATTTTTATTTATTTTTTTTAAACTCATCCAGTGTTTCCAAGGAAATCTCTTGTCGCAGTGTGGGTACCATGCCCAAGCCAACCTACCAGAGGCAGCATGTTAATGAGCTGCAGCAGCCTTATTCCTTCCGGTCTCCCTTAACTGTGTTTCTGAGCAGCTGTTGAACAGCTGTGGAATCCCAGTCCAGAGGTGGATAATGCACTTCCAATGCTGGATAATATTATTCTTGGAGGTGGAGGTAGAGAGGAAAAAGTGAAGGAGCTACATGTCCTGAGCACCTCTTAAATTCCAGACACCTGGCTATGCACTTTGCATAAATATTATTTCTAATTCTCTCCAAACCTCAAATGAACACTTACCTGAGGTCCTAGCTACTGAGTGGCTAAGCTAGGGCGCAAACCCAAGTGTGTCTGACAGTCCAAGTTTATTCGATTGGGTCATTTTACACCAACAAACTAGTAAATACTAAGAACCCTGACACTGTCTATTGCTGGTGGGTAGGTAAGACACAATGAGAGAAGGCTGGAGCTGGTCTCTAAATATGGCCACAGCGCTCATCCCTGTGAGCTCATGCCACTTTTCACATTAAGGGGCGGAATCTATTTTCTTCCTCTTGAAGGTGGGCAGGCCTTTTGGCTTGTTTTGACCGAGAGAATGTGGCAGAAGTAGCATTCTGGGTACTCTGAGTTCAGGCCTTAAGGGGACTGGTGGCTTCCGCTTCTTCCCTCTGAGAAGCCAGGTGCCATACGTAAAAAAATCGCAGGTCAGACAGCTTAATGGAAATCCACGTGGCGAGAAAAGCCACGTGGAGGCGCATGTGACTCCAGCTTTTTTTTCGGACCACCCAGGCCAGCCCAGCCCAGCTGCCAGATGAATGCAGTCAAGTGAGTGACCCAGCTGATGTCCGCCAAAGAAACACCCCACGGAGCCCAGTCAACCCACAGAATCATGAAAGATAACAAATCACTGTTTGAAGTCACTAAGTTTGGGAGTGGCTTTAGGCAACAATAAATCACTTAGGAGGGGAAAATCCAGTGTGGTATCTACACCACTGTGGTGCTAGCAAACCCCTCTGGTTTCATCCTCACACCCTATGCTCCATTATTCACACTAAGTGCTGGTCATCTGTGGCCAAAACGAAGTGTCATTGATATTATGAGATGTCTTGAGAGTCGAAGAAAGCACAAGTCAAAATACTTCGAAAAAGCAAAGCAGGAAGCCACAGATTTTGAAGGAAGCCCTGCACATGGTCCCAGCAACGTGTTGTGAGATAGAGAAACAAATACACATTTGTCAAAGGGGGTGAGAAGCGTGGGAGCTAATGAATCCGCCTTTCTCTGAAAGAGGCCAAACTGATAAAAGGGGCATCAGTAGCCCAACAGAAAAATGGGCAAAAGACAGGAAGAGGCAAATCACAGACGTGCATCCCTACATCACTGGAAAGGCAGGAAAAGATGCTCAAAGTCACCAGCAGTCAGGAAAATCCAAATTAAGTAATAATAAACTCCTGTTTACATTATTAAAAACATGAAGAGCACCTAGTGCTGGAGAGGATATGGTGAAAGGGGCACTTCACAAGTTGCTCTGGAAATGTGAATGGCTTTACCCTTTGAAACCCATTCCAGGAACACCTGTTAAAAACATCCCAAGAGTGTGAGGATCTAGGTTCAGGAACATCTACTGTAGCATTGCTCGTGATGGGAAAAACTTAACACGAAGTGAATGTTAACTGATAAGGGAATCATTGGATCAATTATGGCTCACCCACGCCAGGAATATTTTGCAAAATATTCGGAAGAATAAACTGAAGTTATCGCCAGTGCATTGGAGGGGTTTCTTATGACGTACTGCTGAGTGAGAAAAGCATGATTCATAAAAAGTACGTATCAAATCTGATCCTGTTTTGTAGAATGATGAAGCTTCTATTTGCATGCATGTTTATATCCCTACAGAAGTGTCTGTGTGAACACATGGGCAAGGAGAAAAATACAGAAGGATGCACACAGAGCCATCAGCCGGCATCCCTTGGGGAAGGGCAGAGGAGCAATATGTGGAAAAGAGAAGGGAGGGAGCTAGCCAAATTAAAGGGAAAAGAATAAAAAAAAAAAAAAATTAAGAAAGGACATGATATCATTACATGTATGCATTTGTATGAAATTATATATATATGCATATGTATGCGTAAAATATAAAATAGCATTAAAGCGAAAACATAAAGCAAATATTGATTTCTATTTTATCCCTAAATAGGCATCCTTGAAAAAAAGGATTCTGGCACTTAAAAATTATTCCTTTTGACAGGGTCAGTGGCGTGACTGATAACGCATCTGACTACAGATCAGAAGATTCTAAAAACTATTCCTTTTGACACTGTGTGTCAACTATACCTCAATAAAAAAAATTTATTCCCTCTGCTCTGCATTTATTTTATGTAGAAGAAGCAACATTGGCAGTAGTGAGCCCTGACTCCTGCAGGATGCTAGCCAGACCGAAGTCTAGCAGCCTCTCTCCCCCAGCACGGCTTCTGAATGGGAAAAACTCCTCCAGTTGGAGATGTATCCAGTGAGACGCCCCCCGCACCCGTAATCTCCAGCCTAGAACCTCCTAGAACCAGGAAAGCACACGTGTGTGAGTGTCAGTGTGCAGACACGCAGAGGCAGACTTCCAGGCAGGCACCTGCTGATGGGTGGCCCTGCCCACAGATGGCCACAACCTCACCTGCCCTCTCCCCCAGCAACCCACAAGGTCTCTAGGCTACACCCTCCTCCCAGCCCCCCTCTCAGCTTATTTTCCCTCCTTGCCTCCCCTGCCCACTTGTTCTGTCAGACTCCTAGTTCCCAAAGCCTCATGATCCCTCCTCTTGGCCCTTGGGGGCTGCAACTCACAAGCCAAGCACGGTGAGAGAGGTCAAACCCAGATGGCAGAGTTTAACTGAAGACCATACGGTCCCAGAGCAGCCAAACACCACCCTCAGCCAGTCCATCCTCAACAAAAGGACACACTCCCTCATGCCCAGAGACTTTGGTGCTCCTAGTCCACTAAGATCCAAAGTAAAAAGTGGAATAAGAGGTTTCCAAAGCTGGGGCACCTGGGTGGCTCTGTTGGTTAAGCATCTGCCTTCGGCTCAGGTCATGATCCCAGGGTCCTGGAATTGAGCCCCTCATCGGGCTCCCTGATAAGCAGGGAGTCTGCTTCTCCCTCTCCTTCTGTGCCTCCCGCTGCTCATGCTCTCTCTCTCTTGCTCACTCTCTCTCAAATAAATAAATAAAATCTTAAAAAAAAAAAAAAAGAGGTTTCCAAAGCCAGGGGCAGAGAGAAAAGGGAAGTGACTGTTTAGTGAGTGTGGGGTCTCCTTTGGGGTGATGAAAATCTTCTGGAATGAAAATTTTCTGGAACGAAATAGTGGGATGGTTGTACAACATTGTGAATGTACTTAATGTCACTAAGTTACACACATTAAAATGGTTAAAATGGAACTTTTATGTTATGTGAAATTTACCACTGCTGAAAAAAAAAAGATCCAAAGGCCTGGTGGGGCCTCACATTACCCCGTCTAGCTTCCTCGCCGCTGGTATTGGTGGCAGTCGCGTTCTCCCGGCTCTCAGATTGCTGCTTCTCCAGCCCACCTAAAGGAATGAGAAAGAAAAGAAACGTGAGGACGCATCAGCCTTCTTTGTAGGAGCACCAAGAGCCGAGGGAGCAAACCTAGTCACCTGGGGGATGACCGGGATCCCTGGCAGATCAGTAAAGATTTGATAACACAGGTTGATTGAGCACTTATCACGTGCTGGGTACTGTTCTAGATGCTAGGGCAAAAAAGAACCTGCTTTCTCATAACCATGCACATAATTCACAAATTAGAAATGTATTGCTCTCCTCCATCAGTTCAAGGGTACTTGGAGTCAAATATACAAAGTTAAGAGGCAAATCCCAAAGTCAACCTGCAAGTCAGCTTCCTTACCCTCGCCCCCATTAGGAAGCCCGAATGTAAACAGGACACTCCCTT
Source organism: Mirounga angustirostris (assembly GCF_029215605.1). NCBI lineage: Eukaryota > Metazoa > Chordata > Mammalia > Carnivora > Phocidae > Mirounga > Mirounga angustirostris. The sequence goes on from NW_026991714.1 coordinate 123,765,804, forward strand.
CTGGAGTCCCCTCATGTGGAATGTGGGAGAAGTCCTCAGTGCTGCTTTTAAATATGGGATGTGGTCAGTTACTGCCTTGGCTTAAGTAGGCATTTGGGTTTTCTCTTTGGGGTGAGTCTCATTTTAGAAATTGCTCTGTAGACTTTATATATCAGACTCTGCAGACACGGCCTTGGTCAAGGACAGTGACGCTTGTCTTTGTTTGCTAGTAGCCATTGTGTATAAACCTGGTTCACATCTGTCCCCACCAGGAAGGTGGTCAATCAGCTAAAAGTATTAGACCCACGGTGAACTAGAACTGTGTGCAGTTCCAGGCACCGGGGGATTCAGCAGTGAGCAAGAAAGATGGGTAAAGTGGACAGCTGGACAATAAACACAAGGTAAGAAAACAAAGGGACAAAGTCATTGTGGGTTCAGAAAATCTGAAGATCGTATGCAGTATGAGCGCTCAGAAGGGGCCTTCCCTGACCACTAACACAGAGATCTGGCCCAGGATCAGGAAAGAATCTAGACTGGGAATGAGCTTGCCCTTGGTGGGCAAGGGGGAACCAGGCAGAGAGGGAGGCCGGATCCACAAGGATATTAGGAATATAGTTGCAGGCAGGGAAGCAGGGAGGCTGATGGATTAGATACGAGGGCCTGAGAGAGGTCCCCAATGACTCCTACATTTGGGGGTTGAATAACTGGGTGGGTTGTGATACCAGGGAGCAGATCTGAGGATAGAGCCTATGTCCAGGAGAGACTATTGTACATAAGAAACCACATCCAAGCAACTACAGGACAATCGACTTTCAAAATCATTTCTTGCATTTGTTTAGAAATTTGCAGCTTACAGAGCTGTTTCCCCATACCTCCTTTGACCCCCATTAGAACATTCTGTGGCAGACAAGAGTGTAATGCCATTTTACAGAGGAGAAAACCAAGACACAAAATGAGTAGCCCAGGGTCGTGCTCAGGACAGTCTTCCTGGTCAGAAGCCTGAGGATCTTTCCTGTGCCCCACAGCTCACAACAATGCTCGGGGTAGAGTCCCAAACAGATGACCCAATGACCTGACCTGGGACAACCAAGGGAGCCGGCCCTGTGGTCCCACAGCTCAGCCTCCACCACGCAGCCCGCCTCTTTCCCTCTCCTGCCTATGACACCGGCGGCGGACCAGGCGTGCGCTGACATTTTTGCGTGCCTTCATCCTGCTGGTTCCGCTGCCTTTCTGGCCAACTCCGAATCCACTCACACGCTCCCTGCAGCTGCCGGGCCGTTGGCTGCCAGCTCCCAGCCCTCTGGGTATTCTTCCAGCTTCGATATCATTTCCTCTTGGGCTAAAGTTCAGGGAAAATCGCTGGCCGGCAGAGGAATGTGGCATGTGTGGAGCGAAGGGGAGCCTGGAGCCAGAGCTCCGGGCCCAGCTTCGTCTTTGCTGCGGAACTGTGGCTAAGACCTTGGGCGTTTGTATTTTTCATCTGTCAAATGGGCTGTTTGTTTTGAAGACCAAATGAGGTAATGGGTTTGTTTAGGCACTAACTCATTCAACAAATATTTATCCAACACCTGCTCCACGCCAGATGCTGTTTCTGCTGCTCAGAATACAACACAGAACAAACTCTACCCTGACCTCATGGAAATTATATTCTGATGGAGGGTAGGGGAGAAAACAATAAGCTAATAGGCAACCAAATATTTAAGCCAGTTGCTGATAGGCACTACAAAGAAAATAAATGAGGGTGAAGGGAACAGTGAATGCTAGGGATAAGGGGTTGCTGTTTCATGTGAGATAGAAAAGCAGAAGCCAGAACAGAGTGACAGAGAGACTACTACAGAAGACTGGGGAAGAACATTTCAAACTGAGAAAAACAACGGGTGCAAAGGCCCTGGGGTGGGAGTGTGCTTGGGGGTAGGGAGGCGGTATGACTGGAATGGAATGGGTGAGAGAGACAGTAGTAGGCAGTGTGGCCAGAGGGCAGTGGAGGGTCTGGAGGGTTAGCTCATGTGGTGCCATTTTCAGGATTTGGCTTTTATTCCGAGGGATCTAGATGAGAGCCAGAGAACATGAGAGGGCTCTATAACTGCACCAGCTTTGAATATGACCAGGGTTACTAGTAGTGGACAGGAGGGGGACTCAGGGGCTGGCATTGGAAAGGAGATTCCACATAGCACTAGCCCAGCATGAAGGGTTGGTAAGTTTAGATGTGCTTGGCTCCTGCGAAAGGGGTGGAACGAGGCAAAAAAAAATTAAACCTGTAAGGATACCTGAGCACAGCCTGGGTTCAAGGTTAACTGTAGGCTGTGGCTGAGGGAGCTAAGGCCAGGAGAGACTGATATTCAGCTCTGCAGCAGGCTCGGGGTGGAGGACTTCCGATCCACCTGGCCCCCTATAATAGGAGCTCAAGCTCTGGAGTTGAGGGGAGAACAGGGGCCCCCTAGTAGCCAGAGAGGGGAAAGAATCAGTGATTACTATGTGCCAGTTATGGAGTTGAACATGCGCTAAGAACAGTGCTAAATGCTCTTCTTGTATTGTGTTTAGTAATTCTGGCCTCATAAAGACACAATGACAAAAGGGCCATAACCATCCCCATTTTCCAGGGAGGAAACAAGGCTCCAAGAGGTGAAGTGACTTGCCTATCTCGAGGGTACAGAGATGGTTAGCAATGGTGATGGCTGAAGATGGGTCCTATCTGACCCTCCAAATCTGTGCTCCTTCCCCTCAGCCTCAGGACCAGAAAGAAAAAGAGTAAGTGGGGTGCCTGGGAGAGGTGGGCTATTCTCAAGGGACTCACAGCATTTTTTTCCAGAAGGCCTGCGAGAGCTTGGGGCCCTGGGCAGTTAAGAACACAAATCCTTCCTCTGTCATCCTTCCCAGCAAGAGACTAGAGACTGTCTTTTTTCTCAGAAGGGCAGCAAATCTCATGCTCCCAGTACCGCTGAGCCTGGGATCTCCCTGGACTTAATGTGGTTTGGCCACTCTCCCTGATGAAACCGTTCCTGAGGCTCCCCACTGCCTTTGGGATGAGTTCTAATTCCCTGAGGCCTCCTCCACCTGGTGCCCCGGGGCTTCCTGCTATTTCTGCCACTCCCATTCAGCCACCCTGAGAAACCTATAGCACCTTGATTTTTATTTTCCTCGGCCACACCCACCTCTTCACCTGGCCAAATCCTACTGGTGCTTTAAGTTTCAGCTGGGACACCACTTCTTCTGGGACACTGCCTCACTGCTCCTCCCAGGTTAGAAGCCCTCTGCTCTGTGCGCACATACAGGGCCTGGGCTGATTCACACCCCTTACCGCAAGGTATGGACATCTCCTGTCCATTCAGTTGATCCTTCAGTTTGGTTTTTAGGTTTTAGCATCTTGGTGAAAGTATCCTTGTCTTGTCCAACAATGAACACGAAGCACTGTGCCCAGCACATAGCAGACACTCAATAAAATATGGGATGGATGGATGAATGGACTGATGGATGATGGATGGACGAGTCAGGTAGACAGTGCTTAAAAAGATAACTCAATCATTTCTAATGGATGGGAAAGTCCATCAGCTTTTATGGAGAGAGGGAAGCAGATATTCCTGGGACAATGGTTATCAACCTTCGCTGCAATGTGGGATCACCTGGGAAACTTTTTTAGACAAACACGGATGCCGGGTACCTCCCGCCACCCCCCCACCCAGGTTCTTATTTAATCAGTATGGGCCTGGGCTGGGCCTTGGGATTTTCAAAAGCTCCTCAGGTGATTCTAAGGTGCAGCAAAGGTTGAGATTCACTACTCAGAGAACCTGATATTTTCTTAAAACCAAACTCTTCCTTCCCAAGCTCACCAGGAATGAAAGATGTGGAGCTGGAGACAGACATCAAACACTAAAAAAGTCATTTCTCACATCTGTATCAATGGAAAATGTTCCTCTCTTCCAGTAAAAGTTAGCAAATGAGTAAGACAGGTGTGACCGTGGCTGGAACTGCACCGGTGAGCACCACGGAACAAGGAAGAGAAATAATAGCCTGCTGCAGCCAAAGACTGGGGACAATGGGGGAGGGAGCATTCAGGGGGTGGGGATATATTTTTCCTTGGGTGTAACTGCAAGACAAAAAATATTTGAAAAAAATACATATATATGCCTGTATTTGATCTTTGGTTAATTACCTCTTCACTGAGAGGATATGCAAAGGCCTTGTAGATTTCATTAGTCACAGGGGCTTATTCAAACGTCTCCTTTGCATAAGAAACCCAGGCTTACAGCTGGTCTCTGGGAAAGAATGCCCTCCAGGCCTTGAAAAGAGAGCTACAGGCCTGTTCACGCTCTCACTGAAACACAGCAGAGGTCAACGGCCCGTGATGCATGGGGCCAGGCTGAAATGTTTCTATCCAGCATTTGCAATTCAATCCCACAGTTTCCTTTATGGAACAATTCACTAAATTCAGAGTTGTTCTTTTTTCTAATTCACCATATAATTCACCTCCCAAGTTCAATTAAGAAGCAATCTGTTAGCAACTTTGGGAGCAAGCTGCTTTTCTTTGGGAAAGCCCAATTTTCTTCCGCTCCCAACAAAAAGTAGCTTAATTATATGCATCATATGAGACATTGATGTATACACAACACTCCTCCACCATAATTAGTGAAATATTAACTATATACATCCAAAGACATCTAGGCAGAAAGAGATGGGCTTTTCCAAAGCCCAGGAGGACAGAGCCTTGTTCCATAGATCAATATTGCTCATTTGAATATATGCTCATGCATAGTGACTATGAATTAATATTCATTAATATGGTATTATAAACAAAACTGGATATCAATTATTCCTTCTATTCCTCATTTGTGGAGTCTAACATTATTTAGTCCTTGGTTTTCTTAAACACAAGAATAACTACCATTTTTAAAGTGTTGGTTACTTGCAGGTACTACACATAACGTTAATCTATTTAATCCTCAAGCCAACCCTCTGAGGTGGATATCATTCCCATTTTACGTGCAGGGTAACTGAGGCTTAGAGCAGTTAAGGTATCACTGGAGACACACCGCCATTTGGTAGAAAGGTTGAGATTCTCTCCAGACAGTCTGGTGTCAAATCCTTTAATATTCATCACACACCACGGTAACCCTGCCAGGCCAACCTACACCCTCCATCTACTCACTTTTATTTTGTTTTGTTTTGTTTTTAAGTATTTTATTTATTTATTTGAGAGACAGAATGCGAGCAAGAGAACACAAGCAGGGGTAGCAGCAGAGGGAGAGGGAAAAGCAGACTCCCCACTGAGCAGGGAACCTGACATGGGGCTGGATCTCAGGACCCTGGGATCATGACCTGAGCCAAGGCAGACGGTTAACCGACTGAGCCACCCAGGCATCCCTTCCATTTGCTCACTTTTAATACACGTGTATTTACAGCTCTGACCCACCAGAGGTAGGTAAATCTATCATGAAAATGCTTTGCTTTATTTTAATAATAATAATAAAAAAATCTCTAGCACAAGATCCTAAAAATCACTTTATTACTAGTCTATTCATTCAACAAATACTGGTTGAGGGTCTGCTTTGGGCAGCACTGGACTGGGTTCCTGAAGACAGGACAGCCAGGGCCTACCTTCATGGTGCCCTCATGGCTCTCGTGCGGAGGATAAAAATCAACAATAAACAAAGAGATCATTCCACGGCGGGGGGGGGGGGGGGGATGAAGCACTTTGAAGAAATTAGAACAGTTTTATGAAAGACCAATGGGGGATGGGAGTCCAGGGAAGGCCTCTCTGAGTAGATGGCATTTGAGCTGAGACCTAAATGATGAAAGAGGGACCTCCATCTGGGGAGGGCATTCCAGCAAAAAAACAAAACCAAAACACAACAAAAGCAAAAACAAGCAAACAAACAAAAACCCAGCAAGTAAAAATGAGTCGCGCTGGCTGGAGCCGGGGCTGAGGGCAGCATAGGCAGGAGCTGTGCCTGAGGAATGCACAGCCAGCTTGCGCAGGGCTTATGAGTCTGATCCTCACAACCATGCCTTAAGCAGTCCTAATTTGCCATGCCCTTTGGTCATATGTAATATGCACAGCAATCCCATGAATAAGTAATATTATTCCTCTTTTACAGAAGAGAAAACGGAGGGTCAGGAGTAAGTTGTTGGAGGTCACCCAGCTGGTAAGTGACAGATTCTGCATTTCCAGTCTGGCCCATCTGACTCCAGAACCCGTGTTCCCTGCCCTCTAGCCCACACCTGTGTGAGTGTGGTCTGAGTGAGCATCTTAGGCCAGGCCGATGGATGACATATCTGCCCACCTCGGTCAGTGCAAGAAACACCTGCTCAGCGGAGGTTTCAATTATTCATTGGGAAAAAAAAAAGAGGCCAAGCCCCCTTAACAGGCTGATTTAGGAAGGAACTGGTCAACCACTCTGGTAATCAATGTGTAATCCTAAGCAATTCAGGGCCAAGTAAATTTTATATCTATGCCAAATTTCAAATACTACGGAAGGGAAAGGGAAAATGAGTTAAAAGATCATTGCCAGCTTTTGTTAGTGAAATGATTTAATATCAGCAAGTGTATAATAAAAAGGGAATTTTTATACACTGCTGGTGGAGCAGGAATATAAATTGGTAACATTTATGAGGTAATTAACAAGATGTATCAAAACAGGCAGTAAAATGACTTTGACCCAAGAATATGACTTCTGGATATTGGCACTAAGGAACTGATTGACGATGAAGACAAAGGGAAGAACTGGGTATGATCCCATCTTTTTTGAAAAAGCATCTACAAAAAAGATGGGGGAGAAAAGACTGGATGGAAATACCCACAATGCTCATTGTGATGATCTCTGGTTTGTGATGTTTGGGTGAATTTTATTTTCTTACATATTTTTTGTAGTTTCTAAATTGTGATTACTTTTATAATCAGGATATAAAGGGATTTTCCAAAAGAAAAGCTAGATTATAGCACACACTTGCCTACGAACATGGGCTCTGCACTTTGTCGTGCACATATGCACACACACACGTGTACACATGTATGTGCCCGCGCGCACATGCGCACACACACACACACACACATACAGGCGGCTGCCAGGAAAACCCTTCTCCACTGGGAAAGCAAGAAACATAGCTGTGTTTCTGCAGATGGAAAAGCTGTGGTCCAGTCGGTTTTTTTGCTTTTCTGTTCTGACCATGGAAAGAAAAAGTAATGAGTCCACACCTCAGCAAGATGGAAGGCAGGAGAGCTCATGGCTGAGAAGTGAGGGGGCCAGTCAGAACCTTCTCGCAGACAGTGATGTGTAGGCGATTCCTAGATCCAGCCCTCCCTTCTCCAGCCAGTCACCTGGCTCCCACCAGTGTCCAAGCACTGGCTGATGAGGCCTTGGAATTTGCTCCTGCTCCAGGGGGAAGCTCACGGGAGGCTTCTTAATCACGCAAATTGGAGTGCTCTCTCCCCAGGGCCTCCGGCCTGACATCCATTCTGTTTGGCGTTGGACCCTCCACCTGCATTTTTCCTGGTCCCTGACTGTTGTTACAACAAGGCCGGACCTTTAGCTTAGGTGTGATCTCGAAGTAGTCGCTATTGCTCACCTGGCTTCAAGCCTCCGGTGCTCTCCTGAGCCTGGGCTCCAGGGACTCTCCCACACGCGGCCCACGTCTTTCACACCCAGCCTGGCCTTGGCTCTTCGAAGGCTGTTTCCATCATTTGTTGCTGCATAGCAAACTATCCCTCTCAACAGAGTGGCTTAAAATAACCATTTTATGCTTGCTTCTGATTCTGCGGGCCAGGAATTGGGGCAAAGAATGGCACTGGCTTGTCTGCTCCACAGTGTCTAGGGCCTTAGCTGGGAGAGCTCGGATGGCTGAGGGATGACCACGATGGCTCACGGGCAGCTATATGTCTGGGACCTTGGCTCTCTTCCATGTGGCCTCTACATACAGCCCTCTTGAGCTCTGTTGGGCTTCCTAACAGCAGGGTGCTTCCAACGGGCAGCATTCCGAAATGATGTGTCCCGATGTGCCACTGCTTTGTAAAAGCTTCTGCTTCCATCATGCTCTCTAGGGTTCTACTGGCCAGAGCAAGTCCCACACCCAAGCCGATAGTCATGGAGGGAGAGGACAGAACCAGGGAATGCCTGTGTCAGGTGAGGTGTGCCGGGGAGCACAAATGCGACAACCTCCCTACCACCTCCCTGATCTCTGTTTACCTGAGGTTCAGGCAAATCAGGTGGTTTGCAAGATGGACCTACAGCTCAAGCTCCAGAGTCAGAGTGCTTAGGATTCAGCCTTTACTTCACCATTTCCTAGCTGTGTGAACTTAAACAAGTCACCTAACCTCTTTCTCTTTCAGATTCCTCATCCATAAAATGAGGATAAGAGGATTCACCTCATAGGGTTGTTATGAAGATTAAGAGAGATAATCCATGCAAGGCATAGAACAATGCCTGGTCCCAAATCAGCACTCACAGAGTTAGCTATTACTCCGATTACTATTATCACTATTGACTCTAACTCATCCTCAGTCACACAGCCAGAAAGAGGCAAAACCCAGATGCAATCCCAAGTCCCTCTGCCTCCACTGATGGCCTTTATCATACAGGGCGGTCTGGGGCTTCTCCCACACAGAGATTTCTAGAAGCTTCTGAAGGGGTGTGCTTCTAAAGCAGGAAGTGGTCAGGTGTGGCAGTGGTGGGACACTAGAGAGACATGGGGGTAAAAATTCAGACCCACAGTGTTCACAGCTGATGGTGAGGCAGCAATAACCGAGGAGCATGGTAGGACACCAATTAAATCCTTCCCTGAGATGCTGAGGGCCAAAATTTGAACCAAAATTTGGACTTACAAGCTGAATGTATAAAAGGAAGATTCTGGAAGAAACTTCCCAGTCCCCATTTATTCCCTTCAGGGTTCATTGAGAATTATCAGCAATGATCTTGTTTATGTGCTTGCATGTTAACTACTTGCCTCCATGACACCCTCTAAAACACCAGCTCCATCTTCTTCAATGATGTATCCCCAGGCCTGGGATGGACCTGGCAGACAGGGAGGAGGAAGGGCAGGGAGGCCAGAGGACATGGAGGTTGGACTCCAAACAAGAAGTGATGACATCCTGAAGTGGGCAGACCATAGCGATGGAGAGGAGGGTGCTTAGGTGAGCTCGTTAGGTGTTTGGTGCGCAGCTGGCCAACAGAAGGGGGTGGAGGAAAGCCCGAGTCTGCTCTGAGACGTGATCAAGGCCCTCCCTTCCACAGTCATCATGCTGAAAGATGCCAGTGGAAAGAAACGTTTCAGACGACCCATCAGAATGGTCAACATAAGAGACTCGGGGTAACTTTAACAGGAAATGTGTCTAACTGATCTGGGAGAATTATACATTTTATTGCAATTTGTAAAGATAATAGTAAGTGAAGAAGAAGAATTCCATGTTCCTGGATGGAGTGAGTAAATGATATAAATGGGTCGGTTTCTCCAAAGGAAGTTAAGGGTTTAATGCAACCATGATCCAAATTCTAAGAAGATTTTGTTGGGATCCTCTTAGATTTTTGTAGAAATGTGATTCCTAGACTCACCTAGAAGAATAAACAAGTGAGATTATCCAAGACATTTCTAGAAAAACCCAGAGCAAGGGCGATGAGGAAGAATGCAGCCCATCAAATACTAAACACATGAAGAAACTAACATGACAAGACACATAGGTGAATGGAGCACAAAACCACACACTACGTGATAAAGGAAACATCGCCAAAGCACCAGGAAAGAATATGCAGTAGACGGTATTGAGATTATTATTCAGAAATTAGGGGGAGGGGCATCAACCCTACCCTCAAAGAAAACCCAAATGGATAGAAAGAGTGAAGTATAAACAAACAAACCATAGGAAAACAGTAGAAAAAAATATGTTATTTCCCAAAGTTAGAATAGGAAAAATTTTATATGTTCAGAAGCATAAGAAAAAGAAAATTTGGTTTGACACATTCAACTTCAAAAACTTTAATAGACTGATGAATCACAGACCTGTACCCCTGAAATAAATAATACATTATATGTTAATTTAAAAAAAAATTTGTGTATCAGAAAGATGAATCCCCAAAACTGGAAACAAATCACCCAGACAGGGGAAAATGTCTGCATTGAAGGTAACAATGGGTATCATTCGTATTATACAAATAGCTCATGCAAATCGATGAGAAAAACTGTCTCCAGTAGACATCGGATAAAGGAAGTTGGTGAACATGTCATAGAAGAAAAATCTAACTGGTAGGTAATTATATAGAAGTTTACCCCCAAGAAATGAAAAAAAAAGCAAAATGAGGTATCTTTTTCCAACGATTTAAGTAGCAAAATAATGAGATTAATGGTAATAATTGTGCTGAGTCTGGGGGAAAGGGAATTTTCCCTTTGTGAAGAGTTGTTTACTCAGCAACTTTGGTGAGCATCACAGGACTAGGCACTGGGAACACACAGACACATGATGGCTCATAGAGCTCACTGCCCAGCCTGGGAGAAAAGGAAGAGATCTGGGCATGTGGGGGCTTCTCAGAGAAGGGGTGGCAGAGTTTGAGGGAAAGGCAGATGGTGAGGGGCAAAGACATTGCAGGCCCTGGGGTGGTGAAGAGGACAACATATGGGGGCAGAGTCCTCAGCCCAAGTCCCACCAGAGTGTGATCCCAGTGTGTCTTTCCAGCTTCTCTCCCCCACCTGCCATGTCCCACTGACCTGCCAGCCACCCTGAACCACTCGGTTCTCCCTGCCAAGCTCCCCCTCCATGACTGCATTCAAGCTCTGCCTTCCCCCTGCAACACACAATCCTTCCAGCTACAGCCCTAGCCAAAATCCTTCAGGCCCAGCTCTACTTCCTCCACGACACAGCCCCCTCCTCTGTGTGTCATTTACATCTCCTTCATGGCCCTTTATTCGTTCATTCATTCATTCATTCATTCGTTCCCTCATTCAACTAGCTCTTGTGGGGCACCTCTCTGTGCTAGGCATCGTACCAGGGGCCAGAGATAGAAAAATAGACCAGACCCAGTCGTTGCTCTCAAGGAGCTCCTGGGCCCGATCATACCAAGCCCATGGTATAACTATTTGTGAACCAAGTCTGTTGTTCCTAACAAGACACTTAACTCCTTGGATAGAGATAACACCCTGTGTATTTCCCCCATGCAGTTTTTGTGACACATGCATAACAAATATGTCCATCCGAGTTGGACGGAACTGGATTGGCGAATGTTGGCATATATTATCCCAGCCAATATTCACTGCCCCTGTGTGGGGTGAGGTATTGTTACTGTTGTCCCCATTTTACAGATGAGGAAACCAAGTCTCAACGAGGTAAAGCACTTGATCTGTGGTCACCAGCTTGTATGCAGCAGAGCTGGGAGGGTCTAACCCCCAGCCCTCAGTCTTTGCCTCATGGTTCTGTCCCTTACTATGTGACAGGAGCAGAGAATGAAGAGGAAACCCCAGATACTGAAGAAAGGGTTACCTAGACTTGAGGGGTAGGATTCTCACTACGTGGAAAGTTCAGAAGAGGCACATGTGTATCCTCATAGAAAAATCTTAGAAGGGTTTTATCACATGGCCTCTGCACAGATGACCAAATGACCAGTAAAGATTTGCAGATGTCTCACAGAGCAAGCCCCATGGACTGGGTCACAGAAAGAGTAGCAGGGAACTCAGGAAAACAAAGATAGGAAGACCAACCCAAGCCCTCTCCAGGGAACTAGAGGAGAGAAGCAGAAAGGATCACAGAGCTCCATGGCCTGTCTTTGTTTGACCTTTCTGGAGAGACATCAGCTCGGTTCAAGGAGAGCTGCAGAGTAATGGCTTCACCTCTAAGAGATACTATAGGTAAACAGAGGTTAAGGTGACTAGGGTTTTTGCGATGGCATGATGGCAGATGTCAGTGAAATGTAATGGCCCCTTTGCTTCCGAGAAGTTAATATCTATTAATGGTCCCATCCCACTGATTCACTAGGGCACAAAGATCCTGTTCTTATGCCAATGCATTTGCTGGGCCATAAAACATGCCCTCCAAGACACTGAGTGTGCCCTTCTGTCTTTTTCTGTGTTTCTTCCCCAGTACCATGCAGAGCCCCAGACAGGGCATGCTGTATTGCAAAGAGGTGCCAGAGACTGAAAGTTCAAGAAAAGAGCCTCCAGAAGAAGGATCTTCTTTCAGATTACCAGGCAACAGTTGCAGCTCTGGGATCCTCCTTCCTTGGCGGAGAAGAGAGAAGTGGCGTGGTCAGTGCCATGGGATCTGATTTAGGGCCCAAGGATGGTATCTTTACCCACTGGCCCAATACACAAACTCAGATGCTAGAGCTGGGGGGCCAGGCAAGCAACACATCAGAGTGCAAGAGGCCGGCTGCGAGAGACAAAGAGGGCTAGTGGGGTCTGTGGCAAACCGCAGAGCATGCGCTCCTCCGGAGGTCAACCCATCCTTACGCAACTCCATTGATTGTTGCCATGTGGAAATGTTGGATCAGCATGGCCAGATCTCCCAACTTTTCAAGAGAAGCCAGACTTAGTTCCGGATTTTTATGAGAAATCTGATTTTTTTTTTCAAATGTTGGCAGCAAGTTTAAAAATGTGAGCACTACAAAACAAACAAAACACATCTGCAGACCAGATTTGGCTGGTGGGCTGACCGCTTAGGACCTCTGGGCTGCAGAGTAAATGGGAAAGCCATGCCTCTAGGGGGTGCCAACGTCAGAGGAGACAGGATCTCCTTCCTCTGGCAATGGCAACCCAGGTCTAGGGGAGCAGGAGGGTAGCAGAGAACCTGGGAAGCAGAAAGCAAGGAGTAGCAGAAGCGAGTTAGAGGCTCAGTGCCAAGGCCAGCTGGGGCTTTTCTCTCACTGTCTATGGGCAAACAAGCTCATTAAAGGACACCGAAGAGAAATAAGATGACCAGAACACAGGATGAGATTCCACTGGCAACTCCACCACCATCATCACCTCCTCTCCCTGGACACCACAGAAATAATGACCTGCAGACCCCACTGTCAACAGCCCCCGAAGAAATGGGATTTTGCTCTGGCCATCCTGCAATCAGCCACAGGTTAGCACAATGGAAGGCAGCAGGAGTCTCATCCCAAACACACTGGCAGGACCACCTGCTGCCCCTCAGCAGGTTGCATCTCCAGCTCTCCAGGCCCAGCCCACTTGTCACTGGTGCTCGGTGGCCTTGGAGGCCGTCTCGGCTCTCTAAAACTTCTCTCTCCTGCCCATGGTTGTGTGTTGTTGTTTTCTAAGACAGGACAAAGGGAGGCCACAGACAGGTTTCTGCCAACACCTAGGGGAGCCCACTGAAGGGTCTCGGGTTAGGTACAATTTGAGCAGAACATTCTGAAGTTCTGTGAGTCATCAAATGAAGGAGAAGCCAAAGATCCTCTGGTTCTCTAACCAGCTGTGCATGCAGCAGAGACCACACGTTTAGTCTCCATACATTTCTGGGATTACCGTTGGCAAAAGAACCGAGAGACACATCCGTGGCCCTCAAGAGGCTTAGAGTGCAACCCTTCATTTTACAGATAAGGAAAGTGAAGTCCCGTGAAGCGAAGCGACATGGTCAATGTCTGTCATGCAGTGGCTAAAACTCTGAAGTGTTTTGGCGCTGGTTTTGTCCAAAAACAACTGAGTTCATTATCACGCCCAAGAAGAAAATACTTGAGTAGCAAATGCATTTGCGACAGAGATCAGGTTCCAGCTGTGACAAAATGCACACATCTAGAAGGGCCAAGAAATACAAGAGCAAAGGTGCATAGCTTTAAGAAAACTGAAAATACTAACAAAATATTTAGGGGGTGATTTCCTTATTGATAAAAGCATCCTTTATTTTGTTAAAAAGGATTCACCACAGGGTTCTCTTAAGTCAGGAAGGGGAATATTTTTTATATCTAGGCCACTGATACTAAAATGATGGATTGGAAGGCAGCCTAAATAAGCAAGCCTCAAGGATGGTTTATTTCATGTCATTCTGCTCTAGAGATCTACTATTTAAGTTAAAAACAGGAAACATAGAATTCCATTCAATAAATACAAACAAAGACATACCCAGTTAAAGGGCAGCGAGAAATGGAATCAGATTATGAAGAACCAAAGAATGACGTCTGGGGAGGTAAGGCAAACTCTTTCTATTAGACAAAACCGAGGGGCAACGATTGGGTCCTCCTCTGATACAGGCAATTCCCAGCTCTCATGAGGCTGTGTTCCCAGATCCCATGTATTAAGATGACTGATGGGAACCCAGGAAGTATTTTCTCATGGAAATAATAGCAATGGCAAAGTGGGTGTGAGGTTACCAGGTGTGGCCCAAGACCAAGTTAACCCAAAAGGGACTGCCTCCACAGCCCCACCCCTGGGGGTCTTCACTCACCCAACACATCCTCAAAGAGTCCTCACTCACCCATCACTTCCTCAAAGCGGAGGCTGCTCCATTATTCGTTCTTCTCAGAGCCACAGACACAGACCAACCTGCTTCCATCATAAGTTTTTTCCTCCACCTACCTCCCTGGGGCTCTGTTGTCAGCCCTCTGGTCAGCTCACTTTATACTCTCTCCTTGGGAGATTCCTGCTACTCTTAGGACTTCCACAGCACCCTACCTAGGGAGGCACTGCAGGCAGCCAGAGGAGGACCCTCGAGTTGAGGATCATGATGGCAACTCACTCATGGCCGCCATGATGGGTCAGGTGCAAGAAGAGGCAAAAGCAAAAATAAGGCACTGTGTGGCCCCTGAGAAGAGAAGCCAGCTTTGCTCCTTTCTGTCCAATTTCTAGTCCAGTCCCCAAGAGGCTGGCTCGTCTCTGTTTCTGTCTGTAGGTGGCCCTGAGAATATATTCTTAAGTAAATTCTTTACTTGGGCTATCTTGAGTGGGATTCTGTAAGTTGAAATGGAGAGAACTTGGCCTACAATGCCAGGTGCTAAATCTTGTTTGTCCGGGCTTCTCAAGCTAATCTCCCAATTTTGACTCAGGCTCCCGGATTCGAGGTCCATGAGGGGCCCAGGATTGCGGCTCCCTGGACAAATGCCCGAGGGGGGTCACCCCCCCCTCACCCAGCTCTGCACCCCACTGTGGCCCCAAGTGGACTTCCCACCCAGTGTCCCCAAATTCTGAGAAATGCAGTCATAATAAAAATCAACCTAAAGGTGAATTTACTTTTCCCAACACTTGAAGTTCACAGCGAACTCTGGCTTCAATCCAAGGTATAAATCAGCCTCTGAATGAGACCCCAGGGAATGAGATGATAGAATCCTTATGTTGAATTCTTTTTTCCTTCCCAAAGAACAGATGTGCATTTTATCAGATGCCTCTTTATCATCTCAAATTATTTTACTAAACTGAAGATTTTATGGGCAGAATAGCGGCCAGGCCTTGCCCAATTCCTGCCCCACAGTCCTCCCGTTTCTGGCTGCCGACTGCGGTCTGTGGGCTCAGCCCGCCCTACACTGTGGCCAGCCCTGTCCTAAGTCGGGCCGGGGGGGAGGCGGCGGCGGGGGAAGGTAGATATAGGGAGTTTAGGCTCAAATGGGAGGGTCTCAGAAGCATTTCACCTTTGACCGGTTTGGATCCGTGTGCTCCTGCCTAATTTCTGACCCTTGTCTTCATTTTATTCTCTCAGGCCAAGTCTCCAGCTTATTGTCCTCCCTAATACCTATGCCCCAGAAGGATTGGGAGTCCTTGCCTTGTCCTCCCAAGCTTGCAGCACAAAACTGGAACTTCCTGTGAGTTTGACTAAAGGTCCTTCTGATGCTATTTGCCTGGGTCTTGGCTCTTGCCCTCCCGGGGGCCCTGCTTTGCCCCCTGGCAGGCCCCGTGCCCCAGGCTGGATCCCCAACACCAACTCCTGCCTGGATGACAGCTGTCACCTGGGGCCTTCCCTCTGCCTACTGGATCACGCCTCCTCTGGGGGGTTGGTGGTTGCCCCACACCAGCAGGGGCTTTGGATCCCACGTCCCACCCCCTCCAGGCTACCCCATTCCTCCCATACTCTAAAACATGACCATAATCACATCCACCATTAAAGCTCCATCTCTTGAATGGCAGGAGAAAAAGTGGGTATCCTTGGTGCTGAGCACAGAAGAGGTCCCCAATTAGCATCTGTTACTTGAAGGAAGGAGGGAGGGAGAGAACACTGGTGTCATAGGGTCAGCAGAGCTGTGAGGCAGACACATGCCTGAGTAGGAGTTCAGCAAGTAAAGATCAAGTTCTACACCACAGGGGCCAAGGGGAATTCTCAGAGGAGGGCAGGGATGACGGGAGCAGCTGGCTTGTGGGGGGTGGGGACGGCAGGTCTGGGGGGAGAAGGGATGAAAGGAACCCTGGAGGGGTGAGCAGAATGCCAGCACGCCCTCTCTGGCATGGAAAAGACCGCATTTCCATCTGGGAATCTATGTGAGGGGCCCCGTAAAGAAAGCTTTTGGCCACATGGCTAAATGATGCCCTTTTCAGACACTTCCTGCAAGGTGACCGGGGCTTGCCCAGCCCGAGGCCACCACCCCCTAAGCATTTCTTTCATTGCTGGCACCCCACATTCGGGTGCAGTCCTAACCTCAACTGACCTCTGGGGGGAGCAGAGGAGCAGGGAAGCACGGAGGCCACCAAGCACTCCTGAGGCTCGTGGCCCCATCCACAGACCACAAGCGTTTGTCTGGCATCTTTCACGTGCCAAGGCTGATGCTGGAACAAAAGAAGACAAGACAAGGCCAAAGACGAGTCACAGCTGGGACAGGCTGGGGGATGCAGCAAGGCACACCCTGAACGTGACCTGAGACAACAGGGAGGGCACGATGAGATGCAGCCCTAATGGTGCATGGAACTCTTCCACATCTTTCCCTGTCGCCTCTCAAGAGTGCTGATGGGGAGATCGAGTCTCCCCGGCTCAAGGGGACAGTGTCAGTGGCGATGCCAGCAGGTGTTTCTAGAAGCAATGGAGGGTAGGGGCTAAAAGTAGGGCCTTTGACCTGAGAGTTAAGTCCTAATCTGGGCCCTGCCAGTAATCTGCTGTATTAGAGTTACTTACATACCTCTCTGAACATTAGCCTTCGTGTCTACACCAACAGCACCGACCCCCTAGAACCGCTGTGTGACGGTTAAATGAGATCATGTGTTGAGACTCTAAGACATACGCAGCAGACAGCAAATGCCAGTTAGTAGTATTCTCTCTGTTGTTGCTACCGGCGTCCGATCCATTTTCAGGTCTCTTTCTGGCCAACTGTGAGATCCTAGAGTTTGACTCAGGAGGACCGGGGAAGGCTAGGGAATTGACCGAGATGTCCTGTGGGAGGGTCAGATCCCAGTGGTGCCGGCCCAGCTCCGGAGACCCCAGGGAGGGTGCTGCAGAGTACGTACAGCAATGAAAAAGAATTCTGGGGCATAAGGGGGATGTGGAGCCTGAGACACAGAGGTGGGCCAGACAGGAGCCCACACAGGGGCAGCCACGGTGGCTATGACTATTGGGCACCTGCCAGGGGTCAGACCCTGGCGTAAGTGCTTTCCCTACCACGCCTTTCAATCCCCCTGCAAGACAGGCATTAATAGCCCATTTTACAGATAAGGGATGAGTCACCCTGAGCCCCCCAGCTAATCAATACAGAGCCGGAGAGGAAAACCGAGGCTCACCTGACTCCACTACCCAAGCCTTTCTACACTGCAGTTCTGCAAGGTCCGGATGTCCACATAAGAAGAACATCTCATGCGGCTATTCAGTGGGTGCACTGAGACCAGGTGACGGCAACGTGTGCCACTCCAAGTCATGGGCAGAGTGAGAAAAGGAACTCTAGGAGCTGAAGGGTCTGCCAGGTGGGAGGGCCCCCATGGTTCAGAGAGGAGGCCCAGAGAAGGGAGGCAAGGTACCCAAACCTACGTCTTTCACGCCTGCTATTTCATTCTTTTGAACTCAGGAGCCCAAACTGCTGGGCTTATGCAGACGCTCACACGTCTGGGAGGAATTTAGGAACTGAGGAGTTAGAGGTAGGTCGGTGTCTTAAATAGAGCTGGACATGGCCCAGTGGCTCAGAATAGACAAGACGGGGCCATCAGCTTCCATCAGAGCCGATAGGTCATTACAACCATCTCCCCTTTCCAAGTCCTCATGACAAAGCCCAAGAAATCACATCCATCATCCGGATGGAGGTAACGGTGAGGTGAGACTTTGTCTCCAGGTTTCCAGACATTTGCGAAGATAAGAATTTGCAGTACTGGCGTCCTGGACTCTTTAGGGGAGATACAAACAAACAGAAGCCCAAAACATCAACCACGTCGCCCTGCACCTTGTGTAGTTAGCAGAAGAGGTGGCTCGGGCCTTGGGAACGGGGCTCTCGGGCTCGGGCCCAGCGCATCGAAGAAGACACAAGACGGTCGGAGAGTGTGTGTGTCCCTGCGTGTGTGTCCGCTAAGTACTTCCTTCACTACACAGCTAATCCGATTAGCTGCTTTAGGAGACTCTGCAATGTTAATTCAAGGGTCCCATTCATAGAGCAGCTTGGCCCACGGCTGCTCAGAGCTCCCATTCTTCTTTCTGCAAATAAAATGCACACAGAAGGACTTTCTCTCCCCGAAGAATGCCCTCTCGCCTCCTTGCCCCGCACACAGCCAAAATGCCGCTGCCACTTCCCCTGGTAGCTCCCACGGCAGGGCCAGGGGCCCGTCTGGAACTGGGGAGAAAATAGAGCTCTTTGCATCCCAAGCACAACAGGAGGCTAATTTTCACAGCACTGTCAACCCAGGGGGCCTCCCAAGCCGGCAGCCGTGCTGAGCGAGTTGCGTCGTGAGAGCGCACCAGTCGTAGGGCCCTGGAGGAGTCGTTGGCTTTCTCTGGGCATTCAGTGCTCTTTCTGCAGAATGGGGACCTGGAACAGAGGGCTCAGTTGGAACGGAAGGCTGGAAGGAGAGAAACTCCGGGCTTGTATAGACACAGTGTCATTCTGTTTGGCTGGAGGACAAGGAGAGGGAAGGGGGCTGGATATGTAGGTTGCAGACAGAGCGCGGACAGCCCAGACCAAGGTCAGACTCAGCAGTGTTTCCGCTAAGTGATAGGGAGCCATCAAGGGTTTTAAGGAGTGTAGCTGTTGTGGGGGTCTCCCAGGACTGCTCTAACAAGGTACCACAGGGTGGGTGGCTTGAAACAACAGAAATCCATTCTCTCCCAGTTCTGAGGGCTAGCAATCTGAAATCAAGGTGTTGGCAGAGCCATGCTCCCTCTGAAGGCTCTAGGGAAGGAGCCTTCCTCACCCTCCTGCTAACCCGGAGCGGCTCGGGCAATCCTGGCCCTTCCCAGGCTCGTAGATGCTTCGCTCCAGTCTCTGCCGCTCTCTTCACACGCCCTCTTCCTCCTCGCCATGTCTATGTGCTCTCCTCTTCTTATAAAGACTCCCATCGCTGGATTCAGGGCTCATCTCAAGACCCTTAACTAATTACATCTGTAAATCCTCTAGTTCTACATAAGGTCACATTCTGAGGTTCCAGGTAGACATGAGTCTGGGGGGACATTATTCCACCCACTCCAGTGGTTGCCAGGTCAGGGCCAGGAAGATTACCTGGAAGCAGGATGGGGAAGGAGGGACTAGAGGCAGGGAGACTGATTCCTCTAAGTGAATGATGAGGATGCTCCCTGCTTGGGGTCCCAGCAGCTTTTTTCTGTGGCCAGTGCAGCACCCCATGTGGGCTCACAAACCAACCCAGGCACAACCCTTTGCTCACCCTTTGGCCCAGAGAGGCTGCAGCCTACCTTCCAAGGGATGGCAAAGGAATGATTACACGCACCTCTGCTGTTCTCTGTTCCTTCTAACTGGCAACATGGCAGGCAGGTTGGTCTAGCAGAGGACCACATGGGAGCTGGGAAAGCTGGTTCTAGTCCTGGTCTTCCCACTCACTGAATTTAGGACTTTGGACACATCTAGGGCAATGATATTGTTTCATTCTGCAGCCAAGAAAGCAGCTCCAAACTCACAGGAGGAACCAGGGAAAGAAGGCCGCTGGGGCTACACTTCAGGGGTCTGTGCCCTCCCCACTCTGATTCCCCTCCAGGGATTCAGCGCCCCCTCCTTGAACTTCCTTCCCTCCCCTAAAACACAGGGGCACTAACCAAAGCTTGGAAATGACATAACCTAAATCTAAGAATACATCCTTTCACACATTTGGAAGCAGGAAGATGGAGTAAAGATGTGGTTCCTTTTTATTTATTTATTTTAACCAAAGCAAATGTTTAAGAATCAATGCACAAAGTTGTTCATAGCACCATTGTTTCTAAAAGGAAAAAATTACAGGAAGAAAAGGGAAACACTCTTCATGTCCACCTGTATGGGATTCGTTTGATGAATTATGACAGAGTTGGGCATTAAGTGTGATAGACTACAATGTACTGCATGAAAAGATGTCTATGAGGTGGTGTTAACAGAAAGATGCAGATTGCACAAGAAGGTGTTGAGAAAAATCCCTCCTATGTTTTAAAAATATCTGTATGCTCACAGCCTGAGCCCAGTGAGGCTGGAAGGAATCCAGCAAACAGATAATGACACCGATCCCTGGGGCTGGGAGAACAGGAGATTTTTACTTTCTACTTTGTCCAATTTTGAGTTATTGGACTTTTTTTTTTTTTTAACAGCTGGCAGTATTAGTTTCATCAGCAAAAACAATAAAAATATTCCCATTCTGAAAATAAAATAACTATTCTAGATAGATGCCAAGTACTATTGGCCCACAGAGAAAAGTGATCAGGATAAAAATCACTTTGCCATAAAAGCACACCAGGAAAAAAAAAGAAAAAAAACAACAACATTCTGAGCTTGGGAAGGAGGAAATACCACGTAGGTATATGTTTCAAAGGCCTCAAACCCAAGCTACCAATGTTCCCTCCATCACACAGCAAATTTCCCCTGTTCTCCACATTAGCCTAAACCCTCCCAGGTCAGTGCTTTCGGCAGATACTACTACTAAGAATAATGAGGAGGTGGCAGAGCTGATATTTATTGAGCACTTATTATTAGCCAGGCACTGTGCTAAGCACTTGATATGTATTCTTTTTGTCCTTATAACATCACTATTCCCTTTTGATAGATGAAGAAACTGAGGCCCAGCTCAAGGATCCAAACCCAGACAGTCTGATCCTAAAACCCGTGACTATAACCAGTGCTTTAACCACTCTTCTGGAAGCAAAGCCCTGTTGGAGCCCTTGATCGTTTAGGCCCATAGGAGATGGTTCCAGGCTCTGCCAATCTCCACCAACCCCTTCCTTCTTCCTCTCCACCCACGTTGGCCAGTGCCTTGTACATACAGGAGACTGGGTCACCTCCAAAGGGATCCAAAGACAAATATGATGTGGTCTCTGTCCTCTCCTAGTTCACAGGGAGGAAGGAAAGAGAAGACTCAAGTTCTTAGACCAGAGGCTGACCATGTTGGCCTTGGGGGAGTGCCAGGAGGGAGGAGAAGGCAGGGCTGCTAGGCTTCCCTTCATTGCAGCATCCTGAGGCAACCTTCTGGGCATGTGACTCTCCAGGAGCTGGCCTACAGCTGGCATGGTGGCTGGCCACTCCCAGCCTCTCTCAGGGGTCTCCCACTCACATCTGCCAAGCCCCATGCTGTGCCATGGCAGGTCCCCCAAGGACAACACAAGGATCACTGATTGGGGTGACCCTGAACGTTCGTGTTGGTGGATGAGCACCAACTCACTGCTGTGCTGGTCCAGAGTATGGGAGAAGGGTCCCCAAGCCAGAGAGACCATGCCCCAGCCCCCGAAGTCCTCATTGGATCTTGCATGGACACCATTCCTGCCTTCCAAATCAGTACGCACCCACACAGAATGCAAATTGGTGCAACTTCTTTGGAGAACAGACAGTATTTACTAAAGCTGAACTTACGTAGCTTATGACCCAGCAATCCCACTCCTGGTTGCCCAGTGGAAATGAGTGTTTGTGTCCACCAAAAGGTATGTATAAGAACATCAGTAGCAGCTTTATTGATCATAGCCCAAAACTGAACGGTCTAAATGTCTGTCAATAGAAGGATGACCACGCTAGCATTTGATCACACGAGAGAATACCACACAACGAGAGAGAGCGAACTACTTCACTCAACAAGGTCAAAAAGCTGAGTGAAATAAGATAGACACAAAGAATACATGCTGTGTGATGCTATTTCTGCAGGTAAATGAGTCTGTGGCTGCTGTGGGATGGGTATTGACTAGAAGGGGGCACAAAGGAGTGTCTGTGGTTCCGGAAATGTTCCATGCCTTGGTCTGGGTGGGGTTTATGTGGACATACGTAGAAGTTCCATCATCCTGTATATTGGAGATATGTGAAGTTTGCAATTTTTAAGTAATATTGCAAAAAAAAAAGTTTTAAAAATTTTAACCACACAGAGATTACAATCAGGTCAACTTCTCTAGGCCTCCAGGTAAGAACTGGTTAGTTGGAGTGGTAGAATTATGAAGAGATGCTTCCTTTTGTTAGAGCTCAATTAAGGTCATATATATTGGTGTGAAAAATAATTTGGCTTGTAAAAAAACATTTAGAATTCAAACAGACTATTCAAACCACACACGAGAGGCCTCAAAACTCCTAAGAAATTATAGTTATAGAACCAGACACCAAAACGAAGCTCTAAAGGGCTAAACTGTTCCTCCTTCCTCCCAACCTTTGGCAGTGGGGTCCCTCTGACCTCCTGACAACCTTTGCCCTCTTGCTCTCCCCTCATCCCCCAGCCCCTGGGGGGTGCTTGGACTTGGCCCGGTCCCTGGAGCTGCTCATATTCCTCATGAGCCATGGGAGCTGCCCCCTTACTCTGGGCACATTCCCACCCACCCCTCTAACAGGCACCCTCACCATCTACCCCCACCAACCTCGGCGGGTGCATCTCTCTATCACAGCCTACCCCAAAGAGCCACCCTCCAGTGACTCGCACCTTTCCGAGGCTCCCCAAGTAAAGACAGGCCCTCTCATACTCCCCGTGTGGCTTCCCCACTGCCTGAAATGTGTTTTCTCAATTCTTTACTTCAAGGATTCATTCTCATCCTTCAAGACACGATGCAAGGGTGTCCATTCCCACAATGGCTTTCCTGGCTCCCCTATGTAGGCTTCTTCCCCTCACTCTTCTCTCTTCCCACTTCTCTTGGTTCATTACAGCCCTTGCCGTGAGGAACTGCAGTTTATCTCTTCACCTGTCAGTCTTGTTCCACTAGAGAGGAGCACCTCAGTGATAATATCTGTCATTGCCTGAGAACTTGCTATGTGCCAGGCACCAGGCTAGCCCATTACCCTGGGACTTGATCCTCCCAAACCCCTGTGGCATGAGGGATGGTTTCATCCCCATTTTGCAGATAGGAAAACTAAACCTTGGAGATGATAAAGAGCTTGCCCAGGTCTAAACCGTGTCTGCCTGGCAGGAATGGTCTCCCTGAAGGCAGGGGTCCCATCTTACTCCTCTTTTTCCAGCACTGCACTTGGTCACGACAGGTGCCCCAAAAAAGGGTACAAAGCTCAGTTACGCAAGAGCAATACGTTCTGGAGACCTGCCACACCACCCTGAGCCTATAGTTTATAATACTATTTGTGGACTTAAAAATTTGTTAAGAGAGCAAAGCTTTTGCGTTCTTAGCACAGTAAGTTTTTAAAAGTCTCCAAAGAAAGGAAAAGAGGGTGTGGGGAGGGGCGGCAGGTAGCAGGGGCAATGTAGCCTCAGGCACATGTGAGCCCTGGTCACCAAATAGCCAGCCAAGGTGAGTCGCACCGGCCCAGCCGCCTCACAGGGCAGCCCCTTTGCTGCTGCTAAGAATAGGGATTCCCCAGAGCTGAGGCGTCTGAGCCCGGGGCGGGGCGGGGGCGGAGAACTCAAGAGACTAGTCCCACTACTATTCCCCCCAGGTGGAGGCAAGGAGGGAGAAGAGTAATCCAAGTCTGAAGCCCCATCGTGTTTCCTGGTTTGACTGCAAAACCAGTGCACAGCGCCCCGGGAGCAGACATCTTTCCCAGTGCTGAGCGTTCTTAGCATCATCGACAGACATGCCCGAGAGGGAGCCCACGGAGGAATTCTCTCTAGTCTGGGACGTGCGGGGCCCACCCAGGGGCCAACGTCCTGAGAACCCACGCTGAGCTCAAGTCTGAACCTTCTGAGTTGCAGCCTGAACCTTCAGATAAAGAGGCAAATGGAGGGCGCCTGGGTGGCTCAGTTGGTTGAGCGACTGCCTTCGGCTCAGGTCATGATCCTGGAGTCCCGGGATCGAGTCCCACATCGGGCTCCCAGCTCAGCAGGGAGTCTGCTTCTCCCTCTGACCCTCCCCCCTCTCATGTGCTCTCTCTCTCATTCTCTCTCTCTCAAATAAATAAATAAAATCTTTAAAAAAAAAAAAAAGAGGCAAATGGAGATTTTCTTACAAGGATCGGCAACCCTGGACGCTCCAGCTCCGCAGCCTGCAGTGCAGAAAGAGTGAGGCCTCTGGTTTTCCACAGACAGACAGGTCAAACACTGATGTCTCGTGGTCCACACCCACACTTGCCGGAGTCCCTGACCCCTCCCCCCCAGAGAAAGAAAAATGGGGGACACAGTCCTTACCTGTGCTATGTTCCCCTTCCTCTGCTGACTGCTTGATCCAGTCTCCGGCTTTGTCGACGTGAAATAACTTCAGGTCCTCTTCATCTAAGGCAATGTCTCCCCAAAAGACAGCTGCAGAGAAAAAAAACATAAATGGATCCATTTAGGCTGGAGATCAGGGAAAAAGATGGATTTATTAATGCCCCGAAGGACATTAGATGTTGGGTAGCAAACTCTAGAAATGACAATCCATCCAATCAAATCTCTCCCTGAACCTAACACATCAGGCTGGTAGAGACAGAAGAATGGCGTATAATAGTTCTGTGTACCAGAGCCACAGGGCTGGAGCCAACCACCATGATGATCAAGGCCTAGGTCTGTAAGGTATTTTGAAAGGGCACCCTGTCTTACTCGAGCTGTAAGCAGCTCTGGGCAAAACCACCACATAGAGATAGCTGTTTCTTTCTTCTCCAGAGTCCCCAGGATATAAAAGAAAAGCATAATGTGATAAATGATACTACTGTTCACAATATTTGCTGCCCTTCCCTGGGGGAAGATTATATTTCTTTGCCCCATTAATGTCAGAATCGGCTACTTCACCTGCTCTGATAAATAAATGTGAGAGAAAGCTTTAAGAGTTAGTGCACGATTCACACGTCCTCTTTTCCCTTTCCCAAAAGACAAGCAATGTTCTAGATAGGGGCGACTCTCTCACTCTGAGTTCTAGGGTAAATAGGATGGGGAGCAAAGGTATGGCTGACCAGGATGGATATGTAGCATGAATGAGGAGAATAAAACCTGCTAGTTTTACAAGTCTCTGAGATTTGGGGCTATTTGTTACTAGAACACAGACAAATGTGTTTATCCTGACAAATACGGAAATTGCTATCAGAAGTAGTATGCTGCTATAACAAAAATCCATTGTGTTTGGGCAAGGCAGTGAGTGTCAAGGAAACTGTTACTGAAGCCTGGAAGGAGGTGAACTATGTTATGCAGTGATGGGGTACCTGGTAAAAATATTGGCCTGTATTCACTTGGAAAGCAGATGATAAACCGAATGAGCTATGGCTTTAAGTGAAGAGATTGAGAGTCAGAATGTTAATAGCACGCCTTAGTTGCTATTAGCTGTGTTTGATAAGGTACTACAAGAAAGAAAAGGGTTTCATAGAGAATTGGGCAATTTATAATGGGAATGACAAGGCGTGGAGAGAGTCCAGAAATTCAAGAAGAGCTAACCTATTCTCATCACTAAGCAATAAAAGAAAAACTGAGAGGGCCTTTGAGTAACAGAGGCTAATTAAAACTTAGCTTTGTGGTGAAGAGAAATGGGAACTCTCACCCATTGCTAGTTGGAAGATAAGATGGTATACTACCTATGGAAAATCATTTGGCAGTTTCCTAAAAAGTTGAACATGATCTTAAAAACATAATCTTAAAATCTCAAAGTTTCCTAAAAAGTTAAATATAATCATATGATCCAGCAATTCCACTCCTAGGAAATCTTCCCAAGAGAAATGAAAAGATATGTTCACACAAAGACATAAACTCAAATGTTTATAGCAACCTTATTCATAATAGCCCCAAACTTGAAAACAACACAAATGTCTATCAGCTGTTGAACACATAAACAAAATGTGGTATATCTATAAAATAGTCAACTATTTAGCAATTAAAAAGAACAAACTATTGGCACATGTATGACACATATATGTATTGACTACAACATGTATGAGTCTCAAAAACATCATGCTAAGTGAAAGAGGCTAGATGCGATAGACTACATATTACATGATTCCATTTATATTAAATGTCTAGAAAAGGCTAATTTATAGAGCTAGAAAAATTAGTGATTGCTAGGGTTGGGGGCAGGACTGAGATTTGGCTATCAATGAGCACAAGGGAGCTCTTCCCGGTGGTGGAAATGTTCTATAATTTAATTGTGGTGATGGTTGCACAACTATGAATTTACTAAAATCACTGAATTGTACACTTACAATGGTGAATTATACAGTATGTAAATTATACAAGAAGTCTGTGTGAGAAAAAATAAACCACTCAACCTTATTGCAAGGACCAGTCAAGATGGTGCCCAATACATGCTTTCAGTGGGAGAAGAATGGGGAGGGACAGGAGACCAAAAGCAAGGTTCCCTCAGAGAGGCCTAGCAAATGCCAGGTGCCAGCAACTAAGTCCAGAGAGAGAGAGGCATGTCTAGAAAACAACCGTGGTGTGGCTCCCCCACCTGCAGCTGAATCAAACAGGAAGACGACTAACATTTCAGAAAAGCATGTGTCAGAAGAGCCACTAGAACGGCCTGCAGGAGACTGCAACTCTTTGAGACTTAAAATGACCCCAAATGATCCTTGGGCCCCCAACCTTCTATGGGGAAGGAAGTGGGCTGAAAAAGATGTCCTCTTCAGATACAGCCAATGAGAATAACGGAAAAGACAGGACCCCCCCACAATGGCACCATGGAGGGCCATGTTGGAAAGATGATCGGAGAACTACTCACAGGAGGTGGAATCAGAGCCCTCCCCTGGAGAGCACACATGGGGAAGACACCTCGTGGCCTGCCACTGCATCCTAGTCCATCTCTGGAGCCAGAGAAGAGCAGAGCTCTAAGATGTAAGTTTCAAAAACAAGAATAGTTCAGGGAACAGCAAAGAGTGCTGGGATTGGTTCGTGATGTCTGCCGTGGGCAAGTGTGGGAGTGGCAACCCTCCAGGGTGTGTTCGAGGTCCCTGCTTTCATCTTTAGGAAGAGAATCGGGGTGATACTGCTGTAGAAGAGAAATCAGAGGTCTGATATAAAAGCAACTGCTCTCCTTAGAAATCGAAAAGAACAGATTGGAAAGTGTTCCCAAATAAAATAAGATACTGTCACAACACATAAGAAAAAACGATGGATCAACGATTAGCACTACACCACTGTGCAATAATATTTTCTGCAATGGTGGTAGCCATTTCTGCAATATGGTAGCCAATAACTACATGTGGTTACTGGGCACTCGAAATGTGGCTGGTGTAACTGAGGAACTGAATTTTACGTTTTGTTTTATTGTAATTAAAATTTAAATTGCTACATGTGGCTAATGGCTATATTATGAATACAATATAAACAATATAAACTAAAATTGTATATGGTATACATAATATAATATAAAATAAAATAAATTATATTTAAAATAGCAGCAAAAAGCAACACATATCTAGGAATAACCTTGATACAAAAAGTGTGATACTATGCCAAGAACGTAAAATTCTACTAAAAGCTATAAAAAGTGACTGACATGAAAAGAAAAACATACTATGTTCCTGAAACGTTCATTCTTTTCAAATTAATATGTAGATTTAATATACTTCAATCAAAATCCCAATAATGCTTTTATTATTGACAAAATGATATTAAAGTTCATCTGCATGATTAGGTGATAACACTCAAGAAAGACTACTAAAGGAAGACTGGCTTCATTGGACTAATTAATATGTTACATGTTATAACATACATGTTATAAAAATACATGTTATAAATATGTTATAAAGCTACAACAACCCTGCAACATAAAATAGTCTGGAAGCAATCCCTAGGCTATATAAGAAAATTCATATATGAGGAGGTCTCACAAATTTGTGGAAAGAGGGGGCAATCAATGAATTATGTTGAGACGAATAGGTTAGCTATTCAAGGAAAAATCAGGTTGGCTTTGAACTTACACTACACCAGAATAAATTCCAAATAAGTAAAAAATATATTAAAATTTAAAAATTAAATCAACAAGTTGGCAGAACAATATTTAGAATCAAATGAGCTAATAAGTCTATGGATTCAAAACACACAGCTATTGAATTCTTACCAAAAGGCAAAACATGGCCCCTGGCAATCTCCTAAGAGAAGCTCTGGGAGGGTTCCTTTCTCTTTCCCCCACTAACCCCGGCTACTAAAGTGTAATTCACAGACAAGCAGCAGCATCTCAGAGCTCCATAGAAATACAAGATCGCAGGACCCACACCAGACCTGTTGAATCAGAAGCTGCATGTGAACAAGATTTCCAGGGAGAGCGCGTGCACACTGAAGTCTGAGAAGCACAGACCCAAGGCGCCAGAGCTTTTGCCTCCATCAACCATGCCCCTAGGGGCACATAGAGAACTTGAAAGGATAGGCCAGAGGAAGCATCTAAAATGCCCATCAGTGAAAATGCCATGGGCTTCAGTCTCGGCTGACCCCACTGAACTCCAACCTGCAATTTAGGGAGTTGTCACAAGGTGGTGTTTTGTTAGGAAGCTCTGGCTAGTAACTCTGTCGGGAATAGATTATGAAATACAATAGGAAAAATGCTTTTCAGAATCCAAAAATAGAAATCTTTAAAGTAGTCAGGTCCAGTTTTAAATAAGAAATTTGCAAATATAAAAGGAGACTAATTTTAAAGAAATACTTTCTAATGATATCTAATCAGTGATGTGCTGATAATTAACAATTGGCTAGGGGAGGGGAGAGCCTGGTTTGTAGCATTTGCTGATTTCCCTGGTGTAACTCCCACGGTGGCTGATTTCGAGGTGGCAGAACATGGTGTTGGGAAAAGGAGCGTACCATGGGCTCTCACAAGCTTGCAAGTGAGAACCAGCTCCAGCAGACTACTGTAATAATAATGATGAGTAGCCATAATGTTATGTTCCCCATCTGATCCCATGTGTATGCCTGGCCCTCAAGGCTTCAAAAGATGACCATGAGTCAGCCTTGCAGGGAAAGGCTCCCATCCCAGGATTCTCACAGCATCTTGCCCTGCCTGTCTTTTCCCATCTACAACAGAAGCATACAGCACTCTGTCTCGGATACCAGGCCAAATGCATTCTATACATCAACCTCAAATGAAGGGCCAGAGAGGAGATAAGACTTGGCCAAGGTCATGCAATCAGGAAGAGGCTTCACAGACGTTTTAAGCTAACCGAGGCCTCCCCGATTCCCAAGCCAGATTTCTCCCTGACCAAGCCACTCTTCCCAAAGTTTCGCATTCTAATAAGAAATGTGGCATTAAATAGCTTTCCTTACTGCAGGACTTCTCAGAGCCTTTACAACCCTAACAAATATCATGAGTCTCTAAGAGAAAGAGAATGCAGCCTTTCCCAATGTGGTTTGCCCTGGGTTCTCTTTTCGCTGAATCCTGATCTAAGGAACACCTTTTGGAGACTGTTGCACTGCTCAGCAATCCTCCAGGAATTATAGACTCTGAGGCCTAGAAGGGGCCCTACTGGTCCCCGGGTCCAACCCACCCACTCATGCCTGAATGGCCTCTTCTCACACACTTCCAGTGACACAGAGCTCACACCCTTCCAACGCATCCCCTTTATCTTGGATCAGCTCTTTTTCTCCCAAATCTGATGTTTCAGTTCTTCTCTCAGGAGCAAGGCACAGAAGAGAAAGGGATTGATCCCCTTAAGCACCAGCCAGATGCCAAGCTCTTACACTCCTCTAACCCTGCCGACGGCAACTCCGTGCAATACACATCATCACACTCATTTTTCGGATGAGAAAAGCAGGCTCAGGCGATTGGGCAATTTGCTCTGGGCCACCTCTCAAGTCCACTCTCAACTGCCATCCATCTTTGCCTTGAAATGATCCAGGCTGCTCAGTGAGGGAGGGAAGCCTACAGAGGAGGGACTAATTTAGCCTGGGGGTTAGAATCAGGAAAGGCCTCACAGAGGGGGTGACACTTGAGTAGAAGGATGAATTACAAGCAGAAGTTTGTTAAGTGGACAGCAAGAGCAAAGGGCCCGTGGTGAGAAGCAGCAAAGCAGTGTCAGGACAGGAGCAGAAGGGGCCCAATGAGGGCAGCCTGGTTGATGTGGGGGACCCACTCATGTGGATTGCCAATGACAGCAAGAGCAAGGGAGGATGTGAGGCCACAGGAACTGAGGGGCTGTGCAAGGGGTAAGAAAGGTCCAGACACTAGGAACAGAATCCGGGGCTGTTAGAGCACCCACGGTGGAGCTGGTCACAAGGAGCCCCTCACTTTGGTTCAGCCCTTCACAGTTCCCTGTGACTCTCCTCTCCTCCCCACCACTCACCCCAGACCCTCTCCACCACTCACCCCTCCCCACCACTCACCCCAGACCTTAGCTCAGAGCCTGCCATGTTCTGGGCCTTCAGAACGTGTTCGTGACAACTGAGGGCAGGTACGATCCCCGTGTCACAGGGGAAAGCTTAGCCAGAACCGTGAGCCCCATTTTATGGGGGAAAGTAAGGCTTAGGGGAGTTAACAACTAGCCCACATTTACAACCTGTGAAAAGTGGATGGGCCTTGAAATCAGACCTTTTGGCTCTAAACTTGGAGCTCAGCTCACTGCTTTGCACAGGACCCCGTTTCTTGAATTGGGACTCCAGATGGGGGCTGATCTCACGGTCAGCAATAAGAGCCCTGTTTCCAGAGAAGCTGCTGGCCTGACAAAGGCTGCAACAGCCCAGCCAGGGTGCTTCCGGGGGACAGAGTGCCGGAGGGGTGGGCCAGGGTACTCTGCACACCCCTTCCCACCTGAGATTCTGAAAGTCTGGTTGGGGGGGATCCTGGGGGTGTTATACATAGTCCTTGGGTTGAGGCCTACAGAGCTGGGAAGCCCGTGAGCCAGGCAGAAGCCCAGCCAGTCAGGGGGAGACCCCTTTGACTCTGCCATCACCCTGTCACCAACCGTACCCTCCCTAGGATTCTGTTTCCTGGTGCCCTGAGAGTGGGAAGCCCAGGGGGACTGACACAGCTTAGGGATACCCCCACCTTCCCAGTCCACCCTGGGGCCCACTCCAAAACCCGAAGAGACCTGGATTTGTTATCCCATGGGAGTGACTTCCACAGGTGCTTTTCTCTCCCTCCCCTCTACCAACCAGGCCATTTCCTCACCTTCATATCTACACTTACAACTTGGGCCTGAGCTAAGAGGTGGTCTAGTTTTCAATCAGCTTCCCTCACAGGGACCTCATCGCACATGTTCCACCGTAGAGCTGCATCTCAGGACACGCCAGCCCAGATTAAAGCAGTGTGGAGCCACGGACATCATCTATACCCAGAAAGAGGGAGTCTGGTTGCTGTGTGTGACGCTGGACAAATAACTTTTCCCTTTGGTGACATTTTCTTCACCCATACAAGGAAACAGCTGAACCAGCTCGGTGCTTCCCAAGTCATGGTCCACAAACCACTTGGGTTCGAAGTGTCTAAGGAGAGCGTATGCATATGCGTATATGACACTAATCCCCAGGCCCCAACCCAGGCCTATGAAATCAGAATCTCTGGGGACAGAATCTCCAGGAATATACATTTAAAACTCATGCCCCCACCCCACCCCCTTCAGGTGACTCATGCTCACTTTAGTTTGGAGACCAGGAGAGTCCACCGCCTCTGAGATCCCTCCAGCGCTAAGGTTTGATTTCCCTACAATTTCTGTATCCCCCCACCCAGGGCCCACCCTTTGTCATCCCGATGACAAGCCATGAAGGAAGGAGATGGCGCTAATGTTCTGTTTAAGAGTCGCCTAGAGAGAAGCCGAGATGATCAGAGGAACTAAATACGGTGCATTCTGACATGGGAATTCCTCTCAGCAAACAGGCTGAGGTAGGGTACGTGGGCCCGAGGCGGGGACAGTTACAGGGAAATCCTACCCAGAGACACATTTAGTTCACTTCAAGTTTCCAGCAGAGGGATTTAACAGGTTTAAAGCAGTTTTCTGTGAATCTTTGTCAAGGGAGTGTATGTACAAACAAACAGGGAGGGTTTTTTTTTTTTTTTTTTTAGTAAAAAGTTAATCGGCTTAAAGTGTGCAACTAAATAAGCAAAGCTTACATTAAAGTGACCCACAGAGAAAGGACCCCATGGAAAGAAAGTTCTAGGAAATACAATATGGCCTCTATGTTCTTTTGTAGTTTCACGCTATAAATATTCATGGCGCGGTGTTAATGGGGTCCACAGCTCTATGCAACCACAATAGTTTTTTTGTTTATTCTCAGGACCATGAACTTTGAAACCATGAACCTAAATTTCAGGACTCTGCATTCAGGCGCATTTGCAGAGCACGAGGGGAGAGGTTCGGGCTCTCGGAGGACAGAGGAGAGGAAACAGGGCGAGATGTGAATCACGCCTCCTGGATCTTTTGGTCGAGATTAAAAAGTAGGGTCTGTTTAGTATGGGAGGCCTCCTGTCTCAGGGTGTCCAGCTGCTCAAGCTTGGAAATGGCCCCCACGAGGGACAGATAGCTTAGTTACTCAAGCATATGGCTGAGAGGAGCGGGGAGTTAGAAATATTTTAATTGGATCCGATTCATTGCAAGTTTCACATGCTTTAAAAAAAAAAAACTAGTCTGAATCATGGAATTTCTAAGCTAGAGAGAGTTTAAAAGTCATCTAAGCAATGTCCTTCTTTTCCATGTGAGGAAACAGGTCCTGGAAGGTTAGATGATGTGCTCAAAATATCACATTCAGAAGCCACGTCTGCCGACTCTCAACAAGTGCTCTTTCCATTTACACCAGGGATGGCAAATATGAGACAAACATGTGCTCCCCTCCCCCCAGGGCAGATATCCCTAATCATGGCCCTCCTGTCCATCCTAACACAGTGCTTCAGAGGGCCAGCACAAATTGATAGAGATGGCACAGGAGCTGGGCCCTATTTGCTATCTACACCCTACACCATGCTGGCAACGTTCATAATCTATTATCCACTGGTTCCAGCTAAGGGTTTCCTATTCAAAGTCACTTATAGCCTGAACTCAGCAATCTGAGAGCACGCAGAAGAAACACCCCCAGGCCTTAGAATCCATAGGGTCCTCCCTATGTTAAGGGTCAGTCAGGACCGAGGAGAGCACCACACACAGATGGCTGAGCTCCGAAGGCTGGTTCCACCTCAGGAGCACGCCCAGCCTGGCCTTCTGTCTTGCTTGGCACCATCCTATTTTACAGATGAGCCAAGGGCGTCCGGCTGGTGCCTGGGCTGGTGGCCACCTTGCTCGAGGCAGATACGGCCTCCTGCCTCGCCCCTGCTTCTCCATCACACTATGGCCGCACCAGCGCCTTAAGGAGCCATGCCGCCTCTGTGCTTTCCACGCAGGACTCGCTTGGCTTAAGAAATACCTGCTTGGCTATCTCCCAGAAAGAAAGGATTATCCACTAGATTGGCAAGAGCAGGCAGGTAGGCCATATTGGCCAGGTTATTTAAGTTTTAGCTCCAAATAGGTTTCATGTCATGCACCAAGCCCACTCAATTGGTCATGCACCTCGAGGTGACTTCTTGGGCTCACAGAAAAGAGCACCATGGTCAATCAGCCATGTCTGCCTTTGCCACGGGGGAGAAGCAGCATCCTACGTGCCACACATTGGCCATTTACAAATGTACCTTTTAAAGATACTAAAAGTATTTCCATCCATGTAAAAGAATATCTGCAGCAGATCCTGAGCTATGATTAAAGTTATTCTTCCTGTACTTACTCTCCACCCTCTCTGCCCTGCCCAGGAAGGCTGATCCTGTGGCCTGCCTGCATCCTCCACGGCCCCCGGCTCTCTGGCTTCTGGGGGCATTCAAGCAGGAGGAGACCCTGGCAGATGAGATGGAAGAGGAGGGAAAGATCCAGGCATTTCTTCCCTCCTTTCTCCCCCAGCTTGGTGCTCTGTCTCTCGCAGCAGGTGCATCCCTCAGCCACTTCCCCTTGTGCTTGGTTCCAGCTCCTATAACACTGCCCCCTCCCCATCCCTTCAGCCACAGGGGTGGCTTGCTGGCCTCTGGGTGCTTCATGCTCTTCTTTGTCCCTTAACCCTGCCTCTGTAAGTAGTCTCTTCATGGAGGTCTCTTCGATTGAAACATCTGGGGTAAAGTCTGTTTCCTGCCGAGACCCTGGCTCACACTGTTCTAAGAAAAATCCTTCTGTTATTTCCACAGCTGAACAGGACAATGGCATTCAGACTGATAAGGGGATTGGCTACTTTGGCCTAAGAGCACACTTTCGCTGCTTCATTCCAGCAGAATATGACTTACTGCTCTCTCACACGTGCTGTGTTCCCACAGCCCGAGCTCACAGGCCTCCACTCAGTATTGAAGAGAAGGGTGCAGTTTAGGTCCTAAGAGCCAGAAGCTTCTTGGGCTGTAATTTTTCATCTTATGTGCCTGATTCCAGGACCAGGCATATCTCATAAGCCCTAATATCTCCACTGTGGAATGATCTTGCATAGAGCCACAAGTTACCAGCGCAATTATGCAGGACTCATTCTGAAGACAAAGGCCCATTGGAGACCCTAAGTAGTGCAGAGAGTAGAAAGATATGCAGGCAGAGGGTAAAGGAGACCAGGCATCCACCTCCAGGCCAGAGCTGCCCCGCCTCCCCAGGCCCTCAGGGTTCTCACGGGAAATGTGAAAAACTTAGAATAAATAATCCCAGTGGTTCCTTCTAGCTCTGACATTCTACAGGATTTTACTCTGAGATCTTACCTTGTATATCAGTAATAGTAATGAGCTTATCATCATTGTGACTAAATTTTCTTCATAAAGGTCCGGCAAGTTTAGTCTATTATGGCAGAGATCACTTATGGTCCACCAATACCTTTTCTCCCTTCTTCCCTAAGAATGGAACCTCTGACTTTCAGTTCCAGGCCTTCCCAAAGAAACATCCCCCTGACTCCCCTGTAGCTATCTGTGGCCACATGACCAATGAGATAGTAGATGCTGACGGGGCAAATGGCATCTCCTGCAAACCTTCTTCTCACACATTCTTGGTCCCTCTTTCTTTTCCATGTCTCCCATGTCTAGACTGTGTTTGTGATGGTTTGAGCTCTGGCTACCACCTTGGGCCATGAGGACACAGGCCTCAACCTCGGGAGAACAGAGGGGCAATCTGTAAAGAGACTGTATCCCGGAGGATTTCCCGGAGCAGAAGACATACTGGCTGGGCCTGCATTGCAGAACCTCCAGACTTGGATGTGAGAAAGAAACTTCTAGCTTGGGTAACTGATGTTCCAGCTACCAATATATTGTTTCTCAGCTCTAAATCTACACTTTCGTGTCCTGCTTTGTGGTGCACGAGCTGGACGCTCGAGCCCTTCCTCCTCTTCCACCTGGCATGGCATGAGGCTTTATCAGTAGAGGGCACTAGAGGGAGAGTGCCAGGGGAAGGGATTTTTCTTCCCGGTTCCAGGCGTCTCATCTTTCTTGTTCCTATGGAGTGGCTGCCAGCACTGTTCAGGAGACCCTCGGGTGCCCACCCTTCAGAGTCTGGCCCATACTCCAGTGGGCGACTCCCCACTCAGCAGTCTCTTCCTGTAGCACCTCAGTGAGCTTCTCCAACTTCCAGCGAGCCACAGCCACACCCCCACTATGTGCCAGAAGTCAGAAGTCCAGTCCGGGTGGGGGGGGGCGGCCTCTCTCAAGTTTACTCCTTCCCTAGTAATTGCTCCGCGTGTCTGCTCGTTCTGTTTTCCTTAGAGTTCTCCAGTAGCCACTTCCCTTTTGCTAGTTTATAATCCTTTATATTAAATTTTTGAATTAGTTTCTCCAATTACTGGTGTGATTTCAGTCTCCCAACTGGACCTCGACAGACATAGCCAATTAATGTGGGTCCATTACTAGCAAACCCCAAATCTTAACTGATACAGCCACGCAATCATCGCCACGAAAGAAGTGAATGATAGGGTACAGAATAAACTCTCTGCTTTTTAGAGATCTTCTCTCCAAAAGTTATTTGTGACAAACGTGACAGATAAAAGGTTGAAGTTCCTAAAATTTAACAGTTTCTACAAAATGTTAAAAAAATGACCATACAATTAGAAAAATGAGCATGAAGAGAAGGGGAAAAAAAGCTCATAAATAAGAAGAAAACAACATGAAATAAACAGCATAAGCAGGAAATGCACGTAGCAAAAGATATACAAATGGTCAAAATAAGCTGTTAAAGGTTCAAAATCATTTGTAAAGGACATACAATTACAATATAAATGCAAACTGAAGAAACAGCAAATTATTCTTCTCTTATCAAACCAGCAAAGATTTTTAAAACTAGAATACAGAATGTTAATCTTTTTTTTAATTAACATATGATGTATTATTTGTTTCAGGGGTACAGAACGTTAATCTTAATGGAAATTCAAAGGAATGAAAAAATGTGAAGGGCAGTTTGAAAAGAAGAATCTAAAAGCATCTACACTTTCGCCTCAGCAATTCCACATGTAGGAATTTTTTCTAAAGAACTAATGCTAAATGCACATAAAAATCTAGCAACAAGGATGACTCCAGTGTCACTGTGTATAAAAGCAAAAGAAAAGATTAGGGAAAATCTCTATGGCCAACAATAGGGGATTGATTAAACAAATTATAGAGCATCTATACAATGATGTACAAAGCAACTTAAATCAACGTTAGAGAAGTACTTTTATTACGCAAGCAGCTTTACTATCATGCAAAGAAGGTCACGCTACTAAGTGAAAATGAAACACCAGCAGGCTCAAAGCAGAATGTACAGCATTTAAAGAAAAAACATAAACACACATAAGAACTTTTTGGAAGAATATACAACCAAATGTTAACAATTACTTCTAGGCTATGGAATTACTGGAAATTTTTACTCTTGCTTGCTCTTTATATTTTCTAAATGTTCTTCAGTGGATGTGTATTAGCTGTGTAATTAAGAAAACTGTTTTATGTTAAAAAGTAATCTCCCTTTCCTGCCCACCTCAAGGACACCCCAATGCTTACTGAGCATGCCTTGATGAACTCATTCATATTTCAACTCTGATCTCGAGATGCAGCTCAGCTTGGGACCTCTCCCACACGTAGACCCACGATCTCCCTCCTATCTTCCCTTCCTTTCCATTCCCGAGGCCGTAGCCCAAGTCTGGTCCTCCTGCTCCCAGGCCTTGACCTTCTGGTGGTCCTCCTATTTCCTGCTTCTACAGATCCTAAGCATTATATGTCTTCATTATAATAGTCCTCTGCTCAAGAAACATCAATAGCTCCCCATTTCCTAAGGGACATGTTTCAAATGTCTCAGCTTGACATCCACTGTTCCAAGCTTCTCTCAGTCTTGTCTCTGCTACTCTGCAAAGTAAACCAGAGCAACCCCCCAGCTCCAGACACATCAAAAGCACTCCTGCTACCTCACCTTGACTCAGTTCCTAATGTGCACCCCAGCTTCTTCAAATCCCATCCATCCTTCTAGGCCAAGATCAGGGCTTACCAGGAAGGCTTCCATGATTTTCTTATGGTGATTGTTACCTTTTCCAAATCCCTCTGGTATCTCATTTGCTCAGGTTTTCATTTCACAAATACTGCTTGAACCCCCACTATGTGCCAGGCGCTGTGCTGCTGACCTGGAAACCAAATGAGTCTAGTTTCTATGCCTTGGAGCTCACTGTCTCATATGTAGACAGACATTGAGCAAATAATCACACCATTGACTATGCCCCGTAACGGACAGTGAAAGTTGCCATTCAGGGAAACAAAGGTGATGAGAGATTTAAGAGAGGAGTCCTGATGGAGAACAGGACCTAGGAAGGCCTCGGAGGGTCAGGGGTGGGGGGGGACGATATGTAAGCTGAGGGTCCTAAGCAGATCTGATTTTGTAAATATGATCAAAAGTGAGTTTCGAAAAGAGCACTCTGCCTACGCCGTGGAAAAGAGACTGCAGGAAGCAAGTGGGGCAGCAGGGAGGGGGGGTCAGGCACTGTCGCAATCAGCCCAGCGGGGAGCCCACCTCTGGCCAAACGGTGGCAGTGGAGATGGAGGAGGGGGACTGGCAGGACTTGGGCTGGACTGCACGAGAGGGAAAAGAAGAGACAGCTATCCGGGATGACACCGGAGTTTCTGGTTGAAGCACCTGGGTGGACTCTGGTACCACGTGGTACCTGCCGCCACGGAGCCCAGCCTTCGGGAATCAAGCTGAGTCTGAGCCCAGGGTGAGAGGATGGGAGGACAGTGCCAGTTCAGCGAGGAGAACGGACCCAGGAACGTGAAAAAGAGTTAGGGTGGAAGGTAGCTGGCTCCTGTGGGAAACTGGCTCAGGCAGGACTCACATCAGCTCAAGGCCAGTAACCCAGGTGGGAGGAAGGGGAGGAGGCTTGGTGCAAATTGCAGGATGAGCTTGGAGATAAGTGGCCCAGCTGGCGGAGCGGGCAAAGACTCGGGGCTGAACGTCAACACTCAAGTGCTCATGCAGACGAGCTTGAGAATATTTATTGGTAATTGACAGAAGTGGTAGAGGGTGGCGTGATCATAGATAGGTCTGTAACCAATCAGCAGGAAAGCTCGGTTTCTGTTGCTATGTTTGCATCCAGGCAGAACTGTATTATGAGCAGGCTAAGAGGATACCATGAGAAACCTGCTTATATGCATTTGGTTTATCTGTCATCCTCCCTCTGCTTCATGGATGAGAGCGAGAGAGCTGTGGAGCAATAAATTATCACTTGCCACATGCTATGGATCCCAAGAGAACTCTTTGTAGCCCTGAGAGGGAGAGATAAGCATACACAGGCCACAGAGAGATTGTCACTTAGAAATTCTTAAATGGGGAACAATAACAGGAGTAATAGTAACCGTCGCAAAGAGAAGAGCCAACAATTAATAACTGCTCGCTAAACACTTCTGTTCACTGCCTCATTTAATCCTCCAGCAAACCTATTTGATGGGTTTTCATACCATTCCCATTTTCCAAATGAGGAAACGAGTTCAAAGAGGTAAAGAAACTTAGTCAAAACCACACACGGACTGAGGACAGAGGCAGGCTTCATGCCATGGGCTGCCGGAGGCCAAAAACAGTCTCTTAAACATGACATTTCACTGATCTGCTCTGTCTCCCAACGGCCACTCACCCATTTAGGTCCTCTCCCTCCGGGGTGAAGAGAGTGACTGGACCCATCATCCTCAACCAGCCTGACACCAGGCACTGCCCCAGGCCTTCAGGGAAAGGGATGGAGGAACAGAGAGGGGACAGATGACATTCAACACTTTGTATCATTTCTCCCCGATGCTTTGGGACTGAGTACTTTGAAGGCCAGAAGTGTCTTATCCTTGTTGGAGTCCTAGCCAAGGATAGAGAAAAAGGCAGGGAGGAGGCAGTGGGCTATGGTGCTCTGGGGAGCAAGTACACCAACATGACCTTCAGAGTGGACAGCACAGAGGTGCTTATTGACGGCGTGGAGGGATCCAGGAGAAGGGAAGTGGCTCTGGGCTTGGAGAGGCCATGTGCTTAGGGAAGACAAGAGGGGTTGGAGGTCCTTGTCTCACCACGTATGAGTTCAGTGTTCCACACACGCCCCAGCCCAGCTTCTCCCCTGTGTGTACCTGGAC
Source organism: Mirounga angustirostris (assembly GCF_029215605.1). Lineage (NCBI taxonomy): Eukaryota > Metazoa > Chordata > Mammalia > Carnivora > Phocidae > Mirounga > Mirounga angustirostris. The sequence continues at coordinate 123,805,582 of NW_026991714.1, forward strand.
CATATCTCCTAGTGCCCACAGATCATAAGAGCCCAGACCATCTCCCATGAGTGCTCAGATCATCTCCTGGCTATTTGAGAGACCAGTGGAGAGAGGAGAAGGAAAAGAGCTTTGAAAACCATCAGGCATGGCCCCAAGCTCTAAGGCAATGCTGTAACCACCGTGAAGGTTAATATCGTAATTCTCCTTTTGAAAAGCATGCTGAGGGGTGAGAAGGCAAATGTCTGGGGATCAATGAAGTTACATCCTCTATTCAGATTACTTGACTAGGTGTCCATAGCAGAAGGACTGTGCCATCATCAAACATGATGTGGGCCCAAATCCTGCTTGCACCTCAGCTATTTGCAACTTGGGGGAATGTATGCTTTTATTTATTTTTTATTTTTTAAAGATTTTATTTAATTATTTGAGAGAGAGAGAAAAAGAGCATGAGTTGGGGGTGGAGAGGAGCAGAGGGAGTGGGAGAAACAAACTCCCTGCTGAGCAGGGAGCCCGACGCGGGGCTCGATCCCAGGGCCCCAGGATCATGACCTGAGCCAAAGGCAGACAGTTACCAACTGAGTCACCCAGGTGCCCTGAGGAATGAACGCTTTTAAAAATAAGAGTGGCTGGGGGTCGGGGGGGTGGGGGGCATTGGCTGAATGGAGGCTCAGGCCCAACACCATTCACATATCTCCAAATAGTCAGGGGCTGGCTTCTCAGTGGGGCCTACACAGCTGGTTGGCTTGCAGGGTGCGGAACCACCCCTCTGCCCCTACCTCAGGATAATATCAAGGAAGCCAATGACATTCGCGGCACATTTATTTTCACACCAAGGTCTCTGGATATAGAAGAGCTATGAGCAGCGGTGTCGTCAGGAAACATAAAGCTCTGGAAACATCATCTGGCTTCTGTTGTTCAGATACTTGGTTTCCTGCCACTTGGAAACCTTGTAGAATTTTTGTGAGATGAGAGTAATAAAAACAAAAATATTTACTGAATACTTACCATGTTCCAGGCACTATTCAAAGGCTTTGTCTATACTAACTCATGTAATCTTCATAATAACCCTACGTAGTAGATATTAGTATCCACATTTTATAGTCGAGCAAACTGAGATTCAGAGGGCTGAAGCAGGTTGCTTAGGGTCCCACAGCCACTAAGTGGTACAGCCAGGATCTGAACTCGGGCACTTTGTCTCTAGAGTCTGCCCACTTAGCCCCCAGGTGTCTCACATCATGCAAGGTGGTGCTGTTCAGGGGACTCAATTTAAGCCACATACTTTTTGCGCATGACGGGTTCTTCCAGGGCCACAGGATTACTGCAATATTTCACATTTATTGAAGGATTCCATTTACTCCAAAGCCTGGGTGCAGAACCAGCAGGCTGGGGAGGAGGCTGCCCACTCTGGTTCGTGTCCTGAGAGTGGCTAGAGAAGCAGCAAGAAGCAGAAGGTCCCCAACTCACCACGGGAGGTGCTGCTGAATGGGACAAGCTGCTGGCCTGTCTACACCCGCTTCTATCAGCAGCATCTTCTTCCTGAGAAGGTCACGTTCAGCCCTGAGCGTGGTGGGTGCCCTACAGATCCAGGGCTGCTGTGGATGGCTCTGTGGTTCAGCTCCTGCCCTCCTCTCTGTTTCACTGGGCAGGGGATTAAAGGATTTGCTCCCAACATACATGCCACTCCCAGAAGAGGGTGTGAGACACTGATCACTGCAGAGCTGGCGAAGGGAAAGAAGAGAACAGTGGGCTCCACTGATGTCAGAGTCGGGGATCCACGTTGGATGATACCATTGAGGACTTTGTCTTCAGAACCTGAGCTCCGTCTACAAAGACAACGTCAGAAGTCACAGGACCATCAATGTCAGGCAGAAGGTCTGGGCATGAAGCTCAGTTTCCCCATGTGCAAAATGGGAACTGACAGAGCTGCCTGTTTACTCCTGGGGCTGGGTCAGGATCAATGGGATGGAGTTCCTGCTCTCACTCAGCTCTTGGACTATGCTCATCCGAAGGGGGTCAAGGTGTGCCCCTTCCAGGCCTCTCCTCTCCCAGACACTGCCCACCCCAGTGTGAGTCTTGCCCACTGTTGGGACCTCTGGGTTCTGTTGGGCATCTGAGGGCCACGCTGGCTCTGCTTGCTTGAGTTGCTTGCTGTGTCTTTGTATGACAGTTACTGAGGGGCCAAGACCATGTATTTCTTCACCCAACTCAGCCCTGGCCCATCCTCACCTTCACTTACTTTTTTTTTTTTAATCTTTATTGAGCTATAACTCACATACCGTAACATTCATCCTTCAACTACTTAGGAGACACTGTTTACCAATAATTTTCAGGTCTGAATGTAAGAATCCCTAACTACACTACATGAAATCAGTTGTTCATTTACTAAAAGAATTCAAATTCCTCTATAGCATGTCAACAAAGAGCTCAAGAAGGGGCTGTGAGTACCTGCTCTGTGTTCTAATGATGTACACATCAGTCACTGAACGCTTGCCCAAGCCAGAAGCTGTGCTTGAATCACGTAATCCTTTCAACAATCCTGAACGGTGACTATTAGCAGTTCTTGCCAAGTGGAGGAAACAGAGGCTCAGAGGTTAAGTAACTTACTCCAGGTCACAAAGCCCTGCACAGGCAGCAGGTTTTGAATCCAGGTCTGTCAGGTGTCAAAGCCTGTGCTCTTCCCCACCTCAGGCCTTGCCCTAGTGCACTTCAGGGGGTGACAGGTTAGAAAGAGAGATGAACTAGATGCTGCTCCTGCCTGGAGAAGTGGGAAAATAAACTTCCATTTCCATACAGCCCTGAAATATTTTGACTCCGTCAGATCAGCACCTGCCCATCAGCAAGGACCCCATGACAAGTAGGAATGAAAATAAAGTTGTAAAATGCCAGCTGCCCTGTCCTGAGTGTGGCCTGTGGGGGTGGGAGTCTGACAGGAGAGAGTAGTAGGGGTACCATGGAGACAGGCCTCTAGGAGGCCCCATGGAAACCTCACAGCTATGCATAAGAAACCAGGGCACCTGCTCCTGCCATGAGGATGGAAACCCCCGGGGGGGGGGCACGTCCCAGGACCCCAGGACCCCCCAACTTGGAGCGCTCTTAGGAGGGCTGCAGCCCACTGGGCCAGGTCTGCATCACTACTTTCCAGGCTGACAGTGAGCATGGAGATCCCTTCGGCCGTAGACCCAATCCACACAGGGCCAAAGTCATCATTCCCTCCTTCAGCAAATACTGATGAGTACCCCACAACGTTCCAGGCACCGCCCTAGGCACTGGGCTTAGAGCAGTGACCGAAACAGACAAACATCCCCGACCTCACAGACTAGGACATTCCAGCCTTGCATTGGTAATATGAGGGCTGCTGGCTGCCCCAGAGAGTACTGTCCTTGAGGGCTCTGGGGGGCTCTGAAAATCAGGAGCTGATGGGTGAGGTCACTGTGTCCGGGAGAGCCTGACAAGGTAGAGTAGGGCCCCACATTTCAGGCAGAAGTAAGGTCTAAAAGTGTGGGAAGGGAAGAGTAGCTTCCAGACCAGCACCCTCACCACTGGCTCCTAAGCCATATGCCGTCAGCCATCAGGGAGCACTGACTATATTCATTTATGTAGCAATACATGTTTTTATCATGGGTGAACATGGAGTAGTGAGGAAGGCCCTGGGATTTATTAAGCCGCCAGCTGGAAAGGGAAGTTGACTGTCGGCTAGTTTCCTTGGGTTTAGTAAATCCAGAAGACTGCACAGGACTTTACAGTTTACAAAGCGCTTTTGCATCATTTGAGCTTCATGTAGACAATTTTGGTGATCTAAGTCACACATCCTCAACTTAACTCTGGGCCGTTCCATGCAGCGCTGCATGTCTCCCCACTTTTCTGCTTAAGAACTTTTTCTGAATCTGTTAGCGACCATGGTGCCTGAACACACAGATGCAGGCTGCATGTACCAGAAATAATGCCTGGAGGAGCATGGCAGGTCCTATTTTCCCAAACTGGCTGAGGCAATATCCCCTATTCCACAAACTCTTTTAACAATGTGACTTTGATACTCCTCCCGTGGAGAGCTGGGTTTAGGTTCCTTCCCTGGAATTTGGTAAGGCTTGGGACCACAGTGGAAATGACGATATGCAGCTCCCGAGGCAATACAGCTTCCATCTAGTTCTCTTGGAATGTGAGCACTTAGAATCAAGCTGCCATGCTGTGAGGAAGCCCAACTAGCCCGCATGGAGAGACCACACAGAGAAGCCATTTGCAGGCTCCCAAATGAAGCTCCAGATGATTCCAGCCCCCAGCTGTCAAGTCACACCCACCTCCATCACCTCCGCCTGCAAATCTTCCCAGGAGAGGCTCAGACACTGCAGAGCAGAGACAAATCATCTCTGTAGTGCCCTTTCCAAACTCCTGCAGAATCACCAAAACAATAAAATGGTTGTTGTTCTATACCACCGAGTTTGGGTGGTTTTCTACACAGAAATCAAAAGAATAGGGAGCAAATAATGAAGGACAGCATTTCTTTGGAGAAATGCTCCAGTCCCCTATTGTATGGGCAAGGAATCCTACGAGACTTTCTGGAAGCTTTGCAGAGGTCCTGGTGGGTGCAAGACTCCATCAACAAAAGCAGCTACTTCAATTCACTCCCTTCGTTGGATTTCCTCCTTCTCTGTTCTACTCTTCCTGCTTCTTGGGATCACCTCCCAAACGAACTATCGACACACAAGTCCTTGTCTGAGGAATCTAGCTACAACTAGCCACAGACCCACCCTATAAGGCAAGTGGTTTATTCTCATCCCCATTTTGCAGATGAAAAGACTGAGGCATGGAGAGGTGAAGTGACTTGCTCAAGGCCACACAGGGAGTAAAAGGAATAAGGACCCAGGCCTCTGGTCCTGAATCCAGCTAAAGAATTGTGGATGAGAGCAAATAGGCAGGAGAAGCCCTCAGAAGCTTTGCAAAGATCACTCTCAGAGGCATGGTGGTTGGGAGGATATCTTATAATTCACTATCAATTGAACCCTTGGCTGCACTTACAGTATTAGATGGAAAAAAAAAAACAAAAACAAAAACCAGCAGAGAGAGCTGTGGACTGCTAGGCAGAGACTGTGCCCAGAAAGACCAGTGTACCTCACCAGCCCCAGGCTAGGAGGACCGCACACATTCACTCCCACTCCACCAGCATCTGATTTGAAAAGCATCTCTTTTTTACAGCATTAAGTAGATTGTTCATTAGTAAATTTAAATGTTACACTTTAAAACTTGCTTCAAAGGTCCACATGAAGATGTTCCTTTAACAAGTTTCTAGAAAACCTGTTTGTAAAGAACCTACATAGATAGCCGGTGCTGTTTTAAGCACTTTAATCTATTTGGAATCATCCTCATTTATAAACAAGGACACTAAGGCACAGAGACATTAAGTGTATTGCCCAAGGTCACACAGAATGTAAACAGCAGAGGAAATGATAAAATTCATAAATGGTAAAATGGTAAAAAAAAAAAAAAAACGATTTTCAAAATGGTAAAAGCGGTGAAATGGTAAATAGTAAAATAGTAAACAGTGAAACACTTACCAGTTTGGTCAGCCTCTGAGAAGCTGAGCTGGAGGCAAAGGTCATAGAACCACAGAACACTAAGTAGGAAGGAGCCAGGGGCGCAAATTCAAACACCCACAAGGTGTGAAGTGGGCACAGGGCAAGACAGCTGACAGACGTGGACCAAGAGAACCAGCTCTCTGGGCCTGTCAGTTTGCAACCCTAACAAGTCTAACCACCTTATCCTGCAGATGAGCAACTGAGACCCCAAGAGGAGGGGACTTGTCTGAGGTAACACAGCTCCAAGAGGCCAGGACCAGATCCCCGACTCTCCTCCCTGCACTGTGTCTGCAGCATAATGCACTGTGTCCCACTCAAGAAAGGGCAGGTGGGACGTGTTTTAGATTCAAAGCCCTGAAGCCCTCCTTCTTGGCAGAGGAGTCAGAAGTTGGGATTTACTGGGATAGGATGAGAGGCTGCCCCTAAACATTTGGTTTAAATGTGGAACCAGGAAATGCAGTGTTCCCCCTCAGCCTCGACACATGTCCTTCCATTGAGATCTCAGTGCCCTGGTGAACTGCTTTTTGTCCTTCCAGAAGGCTTTTCCTAGCTCTGGGAATTTCCAGAAGCATGGACAGACTGAGATGTGACCTTTTCCCCAGGTTTCCCTTGCCATCGCCCTCTTCTGGCCACTCTTAGAATGAGCACAGCTTAAGGAGAGGCCAAGGCGACTGAAGATCAAGGATGGCTATGGAGCTTGCCTGGAGCGGGCTGAAACCAAGCTCCCAAGATCCTCTACTCTCCAGCCCGGCCCGCCCATCCCATCCTGTGTGCGAAGAGTCACAGAACACGCATGCCCTGGTTATCTAGCATTTTCTACAAAATTATTGGAGGCAAACCTGCCTTACCGTTATTCCACAAGGCTGCGACTGGGAGCTGGAGGGCTCTCCCAGACAGATCTGTGCCTCTTTCACCAGGATTTGCAGCACCCAGCATACCAGAGGTGCTCAGTACATGCCTGAACAGACTGTTGGCTTCCCGAGTCGAGGCCCCAGCTGCCCACATCGGGGCCCAGAGGCCCCAGCACACATCCAGTAGAGTCCAGGATCTGACAGGCTCACGGGATGGTTGATTCATCTCCTTTAGACCCCGCCCCATTTTCACAGCCTCAGTCTCTTTCCCGGCAAGGTCACCACCATTCCAACAGTGCTCCAGAGACTTCTCCCTGATCATGGGCTGGGTCCCATGACAAACTGAGATACTTCGGTCGGGACATGCTACCTGCTGACATTTTCTCAAAAGACCCAGGAACCAACATTTCTGCGCACCTTCTTAACTCAGAAGCCCCACCAGGTACAGCAATAGGTGGGTATTCTGGAGGACTATTCCTGCAAGGTAAGACCAGGCCCCTCAAGCCTGGTCTTCAACCTTCACAAGACACTCAGGTCTCACAGCCTCTGGGTCCGCCCGCCTCCTAGTGACCTGGTCTTCCCCCAGACTTCGCCCAGTTCTGATCTGTCCGACCCCCAACCTAGCCCATAGCCGCTGCAGTAACAATACAGGTTATTACAGGACCATCTCATTTCTCCATTTGCAGAGAATTTCCCCATACATCATGAGACCTCCTATAATACTGCGCCCAGTTTAGAGATGAGGCAACTGAGACTACCAGAGGTCTCCAGGGAGTGAAGAAGTGGGGCCCCTGGCCACGGCGCTCCCCCAGCCCGGGCCGACCACAGCACGGGGAGAGGAGGGAGGCCGCGCTCTCCGTTCCGTGTGTTCATCTCTGCGGGCCGCCGGCCGCCGGCCAGGAGCGGTCCCGGCCGGAGCTCCCCAGACTCGTGGGCTCTCGGGAACCTGCGCCCGGGGCCCGCGGCGCTGCCGCCCGGAGCGCTCGGGCTCGGAGGCCACGCCCCTGGGGACCCACGAGCCGGCTGGTGGCTCCGGGAAGGGAGCCGCGGCGCCCCGGCCCGATGTGCGCCAGAAAGACCCGCGCGTCCCGGGGCGCCGCTTCCTGAGGGATTAGAGCACGTGCCGGCTTCCATCTCCGCGCCCCCCAGACCCGGACCACGCTGAGGGGGCTACAGGGAACTTGGCGGCAACGCGGGGCACGCGCATTCTCCCTCAGCTACCACTTTCCCTGTGCCGGCCGTGCAGCTTTTCGGGTTTTGTTCTTCTCTTCCCAAGAGCAGGCACGAGATCTCGGGAAACTTTGCGCACAACTTGCAAACGCGGGGAAGCCGGGGCCAGGGCTCCCTCCGAGCCCGGGAGCTGCGCGCCCAGCCCCGCGGTCCGGCGGCCGCTCGTGCGGAGCACCTGGCTGTCAGGCGGCCCGCGCGCCCGCCCTCCTCGGCTGTGGGAACGCGCCCGAAGCTGCCACCCGGGGCGCGCCGCAGGCCCGCGGCCGGGACGTCCCAGCCGGAGTGGCATTGTTTTCCCGGGGAGCCGGGCGATCTCGGGGGAGGGGAGGGACACCCGCCCCACAGACGGCCGCGCAGGCTTGCCCACCACTCATTTGCATTTCAAAGGCAAACTTCTGCCGGACTTCCCCGGCGGCGGCGGCGGCGGCGGCACCTACCGGCTTTGCACGGGTCGTGGTAATGCTCCAGCTGCTGCTCCGCGCCCTCCCCGCCTTCCAGCGCCGAAGAGTCCGGGGCGGCGTCCGAGAGCTCCGCCAGCCCCCCGGCGCCGCGGCGCAGCGGCGGTAGCAGCAGCAGCAGGACAGGCAGCAGCAGGGGCATCGGGACCCCGAGAGCAGTCGCCCGGGGCATGGTTGCGAGGGGCCGACGGAGAACGAGGGAGATGCGAGCACGGAAAGCTCCGCTGGACCAGGGACCGCGCACAGGGCAGGTCGGCGGCGGCGCGGCGATTACGCACGGCTGCCCGGCATGGCTCGGGCGCGGAGCGAGCAGAGCGCGGCGCCCCGGTCCGCGTCGGGGCGCCCGGGAAGCCGCCGCCCGGAGCTTCTTGCCCGGCGCCCGAGGCTGCGGCGGCTGCGGCTGTGGCGGTGGTGGCGGTGGTTGGAGCAGTGGCCGCTCCGCCCCTCTCCACCCGGGCTGGACCACACAGCCCTCGCCGGGGGCCCCGGGCAGCCAATCACTCGGGCGCCCGAGGCGAGGCCCCTCCTCTTCCAGGCACCTCCGCAACTTCGGAGAAAGGGGAGCGAGGTGAAGATGCCGAAGGCAAGGGCCCGCGGAGCTCCCACCGAGCCCAGGGCGCCCTTCTGTCGGCGCCACTTCGGCCTCTGGCCCCCCGAGAATGTTGCTCCTGAAGATCAAGGCTGGACTTCCCGCTTATTTGTTGGCGTAACTCACTTTACAACTCCCTGACGCACACGTGGGCGAAGGCAGGCAGCAGTGGCGGCGGCTCCGAGCTCAGGACGAGTAGCCCGGTGTGCGCGGTCCGCGTCGTTAACCGACTGGCTCTGTGCTTTCGGACAATCGTTTCTCCTGAGGAATGAAGTTAATCTTCTCGCTGGTAGCTTTCAGCTCAGAAAAAAATAAAAGATTACGATTCTCTCAGCTTTCTCAACATCCCTCGTCCAGCCACGAAGGACGCTTGCTGCAGCACCCACCTCATCCAACGTGGTGGCTGGTGATACGGTGCCTTAGGGGAAGAATTATTTAAAATGACAGATTTCCCCTCTTGGTGACCTATCCTTTAGCAAAACTGTTTAAGATGCCTCATACAGGCAAAAAGATTGACAAATGAACAGCTGTACGTGCTATTTGTGTTACATTACAGACATGTTTTTATTAAATAAGCCACTCACCATTAACTTGATGGAATAAAAATGACCAATTTCTGAAGTCTGGTTATTTTTTGCCAATTAAAAACATATGCCCAAATAATTCAGAAGAATAATCAAGAGATACTTGAAACCCACTCCCACGCTGTACCTTAAATGTAAAAATTGTCAGAGCTGAGCCATTTTTATAGACATAAAAAGTACTATTACCATGAGGCATTTCAAAGACCTTTTTATGCAAGCAAAATTGCCCTAATCAAGGAGTAAAACACACCAATGTGTAGAGATTGTTCAGCATCACACCCAGTAGAATCTTTTTTCATTTAAACTGCAAGCAAAAAATGAACTGAACTTCCTTTTGGGTTTCCACATGATTTCACAGCCATTAATGACAAACTAGCTGATAGGGAGCCCAGAGCTGGACTCTATATACAGGACTCTAATTTCTTGCATTATGGTAATCTGTCTTACCTATTAACTAAGATAACAAGTCCTTCAAATCAGTAATGGTTCAAAACTTAACCACTGGAAGGTGGCTTTTGGGTATTTTGTCTTCACCCTTAAAAAGAAATCCAAGTTGACCCTGTTTCATCATTGAATGGGCACATACAGAATGGACCCAGATTGGGCAAGATGATCTGATTTGGAACTCCTAAGTGGGAGAAAGAAATCTGGGGGGAATGGATGTCACCAAATGGCAGGGAAGAGGCCAAGTGGCCATTAAACATGTGATAGGTGTGGGAAGGGGTTGAATGGCATTTCTGCCTGAATGCTGGAAGGAGTCAAACCCAACGCCATAGTTCCCTGCATTGAACCCAATGAAGGTCACCAAGTCCACAAAGTCAACATCTAAAAAGCCTAACAAACTTCTGTGACACCTCCAGGTCTCCAGATGGCACTAGGCAAAGAGCCAACTGGCTTCCTCATTAGCAGGGAATTCCTCTGGAAAGTAGGACATTACAGGAGACCTCTTGTATAAGCCCTGAGGTTGTGAGCTTTTATTGCCTCTAATCCCCACCTGGTGAGTAGCTGCCAGGTCTTCTCACCAACAGTCTTTGTCCAAATATTTAGAAGACAGTGGTGTTCCTGAGTGAGCAAGCTGCACAGTTTTATGTCAGAAGCCTTGTTTTGCTGCTACTTTGGCTCTCAGTCAACAAATAGCAACAAAACATTTGGATCACAGTATTGAGAGATTAGATAGGAACAGCTGAAGAGGGATGGTTAATAATTTTTATCAGCTCCATAGTTCCTGATTTCACAAATTACTTTTATATATTAAACTCTAATCTGGGTTCACATAATTTTTAAAATATGCATTTTTAAATTTAAATCCCATGGGAAAACTAGAGGTAGAATAAAAGGCTTTATGCTCTAAAGCTGCTCGTCGTAGTTCCATTACATCCATGATTATTCATAATTTTTGTGGGTTTCCTCCCCCATAGCTCATGGTCCTGTGGAAAGCCTGCCAAGTATACAAGCTTTCCCCCCCCCCCCGTTTAGTCAGATGTCTGTCCTCCACCCAACTCATTCCACCTATTTCCGAATACCCAGAGCAGACCAGTTCTCTTGCAGCAGCTCTCGAACCCCTGCACAACCCCTAAGTTTTATCCTCAACTACTCCACACAGGCCACTTTCTCATTTTGCCATTCCAGGCCACTACACATCATCATCTCCTCCAACGCAGGGAGCAGAACCTGTCGAATAAAGCAGACACTCTCATCTGCTGGCTCATTCCTTTGTTTACATTACCACTGAGAAGGCACTTTGAGTTCCTTAGAGAAGGTTATTAAGATATTTAAGTTACAATCTTTAACAGCTGCTCAAAACCCCTTGTAGCTCTTCTCCAAAACCTTTATCCGAGCTCCTCCAACACACCAGAACTTCTGATCTACCATCAGGCCTTCCGTTCACACTTCTAGCCTTGGCTCCTTCCACCTCTGTCCACTCGCCACTCTTGTTGCATTGAACACCTTGCAGTCACCCTAACAGAGTCTTGCTGCTTCACACTCCATGTCTCTGCTGGGTACAACCTGATAACACACAGCTTGCATCCTCCTGCCAACACCTGTTATAATAGCTTACCACACTTACGACACTTACCTATGTATGTCTGCGCTACCCGACTGGTAACCAACCCCAACTTGGGAGTCACCTTCCATATTTCACTCTCTAGACCCTCCCCTCCCGTCAATGACCTTCAAGGTTAAGTCCCAGAATCTTAGTAGCTTAGACTGAGCCACTATGAATAACCAGGACAGTGGCCAGTTAAAATGACTTACATCAACCTCTCCCTACAACCATCTCCTGCACTTTGTAAATCTGAAACTTTTATCACCTTAAACATGCAGTTTTTAAAATGATTTAAAATACATTTGTAGACTATATTACCATTGACTCCACATGTCCCAGTGGAGGCACATTCCCCCCCTTTTTTTTAAAAGATTTTATTTATTTGACAGAGAGAGACATAGCGAGAGAGGGAACACAAGCAGGGGGAGTGGAAGAGGGAGAAGCAGGCTTCCCGCCGAGCAGGGAGCCCGACGTGGGGTTCGATCCCAGGATCCCGGGATCATGACCGGAGCCGAAGGCAGACGCCCAACGACTGAGCCACCCAGGCGCCCCTCTCCCTTTTTCTAATGTTAAACTGTAGATTAACAGTTTAATAAAATAGTTCTCAAAAAGGGGGGAGGCGCCTGGGTGGTTCACTCATTAAGTGTCTGCCTTCGGCTCCGGTCATGATCCCGGGGTCCTGGGATGGAGTCCCATGTCGTCGGGCTCCTTGCTCAGCAGGGTGCCTGCTGTTCCCCCTGCTTCTCCTCTCTCTCTTGCTCTGTGTCAAATAAATATTTAAAATTTCCAACCACACAAAAACTGTTCATTAGAGATCAGAAGTAATCCAAATTTACTCTAACTTAAACTATATGGCCAACAGGAATTGTCAAGTATAGGTATTGACTGAGGCAGCTAATAAAATCAGGGGAAGAAAAGGACTAAGAAGGTTAACAAGGATTTCAATAACTAGTTAAAACTGGAGACGAAAAACAGAAGTACCAATAGACCTGGAGAAATTACTGATTTTGATGTAGCACAATAAAAATAACCCCTTCCGTTGGTATAAAACACTCATTTTCAATATGATCTTTACCCTATATTATCTGCTCCACAGGCTAGAGAGGTGGTATCCCCATTTTAACAGTGACAGTGGTCAAGAGGACCCTAATCTAATCTTGATTACTTTCAGCTTAAAATAATATACTCTTTGGTTGCTCTAGCTTCTTTTCTAGAATATGCAGTGGTCTACCCTATCAGCTTCACAGAATGGTTGTGAGGGAACATGGGTGGCACTGCTTTGCCTAGACAATGTATGATCAGTCAGAATGACAGGCATGGGGGTAGTGGGGTTTGAGTGTAGGAGTCAGAGCTTGTACACAGAAGTCAAAAGAATGATAATAAAAGAGAAAAATAATTTTCTAAAGACAAACCTTATTCATTGTACCATCCTTTCAACTTTCTGTATATTTAATTTTTTTTTTTCCAAAGTAAGAAGTTGGGGGAAAAATCAAATCTTAAATTTTAAATCTTTTAAATCCTTCATTTCAGGGGTCAGCAAACTGTAGCCCATTGGCCATTTTTGTTGTTGTCGGATTGGAAAACTGCCATGCTCGCTGGTTTGTGTCCTATCTACTATGGCTGTTGTGCTACAAAGGTAGAGTAGTTGCATCTGGCACTCAAAGCCTCAACTATTTCCTATCTGCCCTTTACAGCAAAAGTTTGCGGATTCCTGTTTAACTGTGGAAGGCTATCGTATCAGTAAACGCTTCATATGCATACCAGTAATAATGGGTTATCCCTTAAGCCTGGTTCACTTGTTTCAAAAAGGAAAGAAATAAAGCATTCAAGGAAAGTACATTTAACTTTTTATTATTTTAAAAATCCAACTTTAGTTAGATTAACAGACTAGATTAGAACCTCAAATGTATTTGATACAGTATATACTGGATATCTATTACTAAAAAGCCAGTTGGAATATGACCTACACAAACCGAAGGTGGGTACAAAAAGGAAGTAATCATCAAGCAATGACTGTTTTCCTTCCCACTGGTATCGACTACCCGTGCTCTGTGGGGATTTATATAGGTTCAAATCTGACACAGATGAAAAGCCCGACTGGGACTGCTTTTCTGCGTATACTCTCTTGTCCTTCAAAACAGAATTCCATGTTATTTGTTCCTTGCCTTAAGATCTTACTTAGAACATTTATAACTTTCAAATGACCTCAACTGAGGAACTGGGATAAACACACAAAATACGGCCTTGTCCATCAACTGTCTGCATGCCTAGTTCACCAGTACACATGAGCAGCTTTCACACCAGTTTCTGTTTCCATTCCCTGATACAGTAAAATAAAAACTTAATTTTTACTTTTATCTTCGCACAATTCGGCCTACAGCTCCAATAAGAATGTCAACTCAGACGGCTTTCAGAAAAGGCTCGTAAGACAGAATTAGAGTTATTCCTCATACTGAATTTAAATCTTATAAAATTTCTGCAGCTTTATGTTCACTTTCTGACCTACCCTACCTCTAAATCTAGTCTATTTCTGTACACACTACCAAACTATCTTTATAAATTTTCACTGCTCTGATCTCTTTAACATCTTGATTGCTAAAATACAGCTTCATAACCACGGAATTTTTATGAAGATATAAAACATTAATGAATACTTGCATTTTCATACGTCACTGCTCCTATTTATTACTTGTTCCAATAAATCAATAGACTGAAGCACTAAGACATGCTGAAATCTAAACTTAAAACCCAGATGGAACTGCAGTGTATAGATTACAAATAGGCTTTTCTTTCCCAGAATTTATACACAGAAGCCCTTCAGTATGTAGCTTTTCCTCAACGAATTACATTAATACATTTATTTGCTTTACATTCGTAAAAATTCAAGGAAATCTTAAAGGAGTATTATTTGCAAGACATTTGGCATAAGGTGGTTTGTAGACATTTAGGAAACAAAAGTTTTAACAAACTGAACACAATTTGTGGATAAACCCTAAATAAAATGGATTTTGGAAAAACTGGAATTTGCAGCAACCACCCTTATAAAGAGATCCGTGCACTGTCAATGGAAAACACCCAATCATATCATTCACTAGGTTCAGATACCAGCACGGTATAATGAATTCTAAGAGGATGGGGCTTGATTTGTGGTCAAACTTAATGCAAATTAGGAGCCCAGCATGATATACCAAAGAGTGCTTTACCATAGTTCCAGCCGTTCCATTTCCACTTTATCCTACCATTGTACTAGGATAGATGAATAATGATGCCAATTAGTACTGTAGCTAAATTTCAGGAGAAGCATGCTTACAAATATGAGAACGTTTATCCTTAGTTTTTGATAGTGTTCAAAGCATCAGTTGATAAGTTGAGCAAATAATGTTAACAAATGGAAGACAGATAAACAGCATTAATGGAGTGGAAGAACCTCACTCTTTAATTAACTTAAATATTTTATTTTACTACTCTATAACCCAGAGCTAGGGAGCTAAACTGTTTGTGGATTACGTCTTCTTCAAGACACACACATGGTCAGACCCTCCATGAAGGCATAAACCAATATATACTTTCTAAAGGACTTTCAAGGCATTTTATATTCATTTTAATATGACACTTAATATATTTGAAAGTTAGAAAACCCTTTTTCATTGAAAATTCCAAAGGACTTGAAATAGAGCTCAATTTAGTAAAAGGAATTGGTATAGCTGAAAGCAGCTAAAGGACTCATTTTTTAAAACCCTACATCTTACCTGGAAGATTCATGAGAAACAGATTTCATTTTACTAAGACAAAAGCTTGCTGTCCAATTGATACTCCATCAGATAGACTATAGTTGTTGTAATTACTTTACATGTAATTAAAAAGTTACATTATATAAGCCACTAAATATTGACGTTCAGTTTCTTATAAGATCTTGAAGGAAGAGAAAATGGAAGAACCAGTAGATTGCATTTAATACAACATTTTGGCTTGAAGAAGGATTTACCTACAGCTTCAGATCAAACTCCTGTTTGTTCATGTCAGCCATACTTAAGTGGTAAGAAATCAAACTTTTCACTCTTTATAGTCCTTACATACCACATTATAGGATGCAGAGTCAATTTATAGAAACATATTTTGTAATGAAAACAGCTTACGTAACTATAAATGGCATGAGTTTCACATTAAAGATTACATACAGCGGTTTTGAGTCTTTCTAAAAATACCAATATACAGTATTGTTTTAGGTGGTCATTTGCATAGCAAACTATTAAACTAGAAACTCAATGGTTCTAGGAAAACTTCATATTATGGATAGTTCCAGAAAGATGTATTCAAAATTAAATCACTTCTCTTAGAAAACTGCAACCTTTATTTGCTCATCCAATAGTAAGCTAACCACTTTTACCCCATCCCCACTTTACACAGTACACCAACCTGAACAGATTTTGTGCCACAATCTAATCTGAAGGGCTTATCATTTACTTTGTGACTATATTGGATAATCTAGATGTAAGCAAGTTTGGGGATTTTAAGGTGTGGGTCTCCTGTATTAGAAAAGCATAGTTTACAGTATATTTAAAAAATTGCATTCAGTAATATTGCCTTTTGAAAAGATATCTTCAAATTGCAAACACATCTATTTTCACAAAACAATTTGGTCAGGAAAGTTTATTTTAACATTCTAAAGCACTATGCTTTAGATGTTACTTAAGTGCCCCAGACAGGATTAACAAAATTAAATGTTTCTAAATTACAAATTTAGCTCCTGTAGGAGTCTCAGAAAAGAAACAGAAGAAAACAATCCCCCCTCCCAAAGGAAGTATGACACACACATTTTGAAGAAACCCCAATGTTTCATGCAGCGGTAGGCAAGATGTAAAAAGCCACCCAAATTCACACATTTCTACACCAATCATCATCAGAAAAAAGTACTCCGTAGTCAATCTGTACATCCAAATGCATTTGAGAATCTACACCTACGTTACATTATTTAATGTTATATACATTTATTACCCACCCCCCTTGTTTTTAATAATTTCTTATGTAAAACCTTCATTCAAACCCAAAAAAGATGTAAGACTAACCTGGGGGAAGGAAAAAGATAATCACTTTAGACATTCAGTTAAAATGTAGTTTATCTAAATCTCAAAATGTTTAATAAAAACAAATATCTTCTCCATTTAACACTTTGCTTTCTAACTGTACAGTAAATTGCATTGTAGAGAGTACACCTCTATCTTCAGACTGTATCTTCTTTGGATGGAATTAAGATGGAACTGAATAGTTTTAAGATAAATAAATGGGAAGCTGGTCCAACTAAGATGACAGCAGATATATTACATGCAGGATTTAATTATTTTTTAATTCTCTCTTTAAAAAAAAAAGGATGCAGTCGGATTGGGGGAAAAAAAAAAAACAGGTCAAAAAGAACCCAGATTCAATATATAAAAATGTCCCATAATAGGTTGACGATGGCAGTAAAAATAAAGAGCAAAGAGTAATCTTTCTGGAACATCATTTTTCAATAATGTAGAAACACTAAGTGCCAGGAAGATTCTATTCATGTAATTTTAGCATCCAAGTTTCCCTCTATTTATTTTATTGGAACAAATGCTTTAAATAAACTATTTGTCCTCTTCACTGAAGAGAGCTGGTCTATTTCATCTTTAATAAGCTAGTTTTTGGGAAGATTAGCCATGTACTGTAGTAATGCCTACTGCATAAAATCCAAGCATTTGCTGTGAACAGTTGGAGAAAGCAGTCAGTAAGAACCTAGGATCAATGGAAATAGATGTTACTTTAAGCCATCCACGAAAGAGAGACCCACAGAGTACCCAGTGTGAAAGCCCAAATCTCTTCTTGCGCTTTTCTTTTTTTTTGCTGTGAAGTTCCACCCCTATGAAAGAGAAATTGATCCGAAGTTCCAGGTTTTCTTGGGTCTCTAATCAATTTTCACATTAGTATAGATTTTTCGGACAAAGGCACTTGTTCCCATGTAACCAATTGCTCCTGCAAAGATAAAATAAGATGTTTTGAAACAAATACGTATAGGGCAGTACCCATAATTTACAAATACTAAATGCTCGCTGCTCTGGAAAGTTATTCTTTTTTCAAGATAACATCTTTTATGTTAGTATTTGTTCTGAACTTATTAAAATTGCATCATTTGTTTTGCAAATCACCTATTACTGTCACGCTGTCATATACCAAGTTAGACCGGATGTGATATTTTTAGAATTAGGTAATAGTTATTACATGTATAATAACTATATGAATTAAAATACATCACTTACAAAGCAAGAATAATTTGATAATGATAAAAATTTGTTAAATGAAAAAAACATGTATTTTTAAAATTTGAACATAAATTATTCTAGGTCATTTAAACCATTTTAACATGTTCCCCAAATCATATGCTACCTAATGGAAATAAGTGACGGGATTCTCTCAGAAAAGGACTGAGAACTATGGCCCAATTAGAGGCATTTTCTGGTGGAATTTTTATCTTTACATTACAGAAGCTCTGTGGTTGGTAAAAAGGAAGACATATTCAAGAAAGTAGATGAGAGAGACAGGTAAGTAGGTCAGGAGTTGTGAAGTGTTTTGAATAATTAGCCTCAAATGAGGCTCAAAACACCAGAAAGCAAGGGATTTGTCTGTTTTGTTAAATTAGGTATATACCTTAGAGAGTACTTGGCACATGATTAGGTACTCAATAAATATTTGTTGAATGAATGAATGAACTGGATAGCTCTTCATTGCAAATTATACTAAGGGATCTTCAGAACAAGACAGCTAGTCAATCAAGTCATAGAGAAGATTCTCCATTGGATTTAGAAATTTACCATCTGAGCCCAAAAGTAAATCTTCCATAAGTAAATAATGATACACACACACACACCCCTAATTAGTCACCTTTGAACTAACTTCTATTCACCCAACTAGTGTATATAAGGAAAGAAGTAAGTCTACTCTGCCTTTCCTATATATGAACTGTACCTCAAGGTACCAAATGGTTGAGGAAAAGAAGTTTCTCCTTACAGAAGTACCCCAGAAATATAAAAGGAACAAAAGAATTAGAATATTACAACCACCAATGCATTATTTGAACTAGGCAATAATTATCAATGGCTGCTCTCTTCACAGAGAGAACCAGTGCCTCCTGATAAGTTTATAAACCCCTACTAAGTACTGCTAGACAAGTATTCCTGAGTATGATCAGGCCTATAGCTCTAACTACCCCTTTAGAGGAAATTGGGGAGAAACCCATGGAAAAATATTAAATGACACCTCAGCAAAATTCAGAGTGGAAAATTCTACAGAAATTAAAACAAACAAAAACTCAGTTTCTTACATAAATTGCGAGGGAAAAGAGAGAGAACATCAGTAGATTAAAAGAGCCCTAAGAAACATTTTAACCAGGGGGTTGTGTGGCTCAGTTGGTTAGCATCTGACTCTTGATCTCAGGGTTGTGAGTTCAAGCCCCATGTTGGGCTCCATGAAAGGCATGGAGCCTACTTAAAAAAAAACCAACATTTTACATGGAACTTAAATTAGATCCTGATGCAAACAAACTGTATTAAAAAAGACATGGGGATGAGTGGGGTAAATGTGAATACTAACTGAATATTTGAGCATATGAAGGAATTATATATATGTATATACTGAAATATAATTATTATATAACTATATATCATTTTAAATACTATTATAAGTATATAATTATTATACAATTATATAGTTATATATGTATATTATATATTATATAGTTATTATATATACATATATATGTATAACATATGTTATATATATGATGTACATATATATTTACTGAAATATTTACAGTTAAAAATGACATGAGGTCTAAGATTCGTATCAGAATAAAATGAGGGATAAGGTGGGATTATGAATAAGACAAGACTGGCCATGTGTTGAAAATTACTGATATTAGATGATACACAGGGACTCAGTATATATACGTATTTTTCATTATATATATATAAATAATTGTCCCTCTTTTGGCATATATTTGAAAATTTCCCATAATTAAATACTAAAAGTATCCTCTCTTTTAAAAAAAAGATTTTATTTATTTATATGACAGAGAAGAGAAGAGAGAGAGAGTACAAGCAGGGGGAGCTGCAGGCAAAGGCAGGGGAGAAGCAGGCTCCCCGCTGAGCAGGGAGCCCGATGCAGGGCTCAATTCCAGGACCCTGGGATCATGACCTGAGCCGAAGGCAGACACCCAACTGAGCCACCCAGGTGCCCCTAAAAGGATTCTTAAAACCCACCAAGCAACAAAGCAAACCTATTTCCAATTACTTTTGCAATTAATAGATATTTCTTATAATATGAAGTAGTTATATTAACAATTACACTTAGAAATAGTGATAATTCATTCTGAAATAGTTATAAAAGAAGTCCTTACAAAGTAAGGAAAAAGACCATTTAATTTGTAAATAGAAACCTAAATTCTTAGAACATAAAAAAAAATCTATAAAATTTTAACTAGAATCAAAAATTTAACTGGCCTAATATCATACCAATCCAATAACCAAATCTAATATTCCAGACTTATAAAACAGTGTTCCCCTCTGAGCAGAGATATGCTTAAAAGCAAAAGAGTATCAACCTAGAGAGTCATTTTTCCTAATCTTACGAGTATCTCAAGAATAAGTGTATAAAAATAGGACTTTATAAAAGGAAGATACTAAATACGCTCTCTAGAAATATAAATGTCTTGAGAATAATAGAGATACACTTTTTTTTTTTTTAAGATTTTATTTATTTATTTGACAGAGACACAGTGAGAGAGGGAACACAAGCAGGGGGAGTGGGAGAGGGAGAAGCAGGCTTCCCACTAAGCAGGGAGCCCAATGCGGGGCTCAATCCCAGGACCCCGGGATCATGACCTGAGCTGACGCAGACACTTAACAACTGAGCCACCCAGGTGCCCCTACAGTTTGTTTCTTGAAAACAAAGCCATGCCAAGTCTGCATTGTCTGTGACATGCACTCATTGCGGGGGAATCATAGAGTTGAATCACCTCTCTCTTTTTAAATCCTTTGGCATTTGCAATCGGATATGCATAAACCAAACTTAACTGTGATTTGAATCTACTGAATTGGCTGCTCCTAATTGCGAATATGGAAACATTTAATCTATTGGAGACATCTAGGTTTTTCTTATCCCTTTTTTTTTTTTTAAAGATTTTATTTATTCGACAGAGAGAGACACAGCGAGAGAGGGAACACAAGCAGGGGGAGTGGGAGAGGGAGAAGCTTAGGCTTCCCGCAGAGCAGGGAGCCCGATGCGGGGCTCGATCCCAGGACCCTGGGACCATGACCTGAGCCGAAGGCAGACACTTAACGACTGAGCCACCCAGGCGCCCCAGAAATATACTTTTAAACTTAATTTCCTTAAAACTAAAATGCTACAATCAAAATATGAAAACTCTAACAATCTAATTATTTCCACCTTAACACATTTCTTTTTCAAAAAAATCAGTATTTTTCTTTCAATTACTGACCAAAAAAAAGCATTTTAGCAATATAACCTGATGAGGTGCAATTTTTGTATTATGATGACATTTTAATCAGTTCATCCGAACTGTTTCTCCGCGCCCGCCCCCCCAACCCGCCAAAACAGACTAGCACTGAAGGCACATACACCCGTGACAGAATGAATGCTGGGATGCTGCTGCAACAGCAGGCAACTGTCAGTGCGCCAAGACTTTCAGGCAGCAAGATGCAATTTCAACAGGAAAAGCACTAAAAAATTAGCTAGATTCATTCCATTTTCTTTGTAAATGTCAAGATATTATCTCTCTAGGTCTTCCTAAGATCACATGTTGAGTCAAGAAAAAAAGATTTAACCCTCTGCATAATCTCATGATTCCATACATCACTGAATGCTGGTGATAATCAAGAAAGATCTCAGATTAAAGAAAGAGGGGTTTGAGGAGCAACATTCTTAAGGCAGGCAGGCTAATAATAATACTAAAGGAAACTTCGGATTGCCTAGAGATACACAAGGTGGTTCCCATGTGATACAAATCTAGTTTTAATCCTAGTCCTCTTTCCCTCAAAGTTGGTTAACTAATTATCACAGGGAAAGGTTATCACAGCAGCTACAAATAAAATATGTGATCATTCTATAGAGAACTGTCTCTCCTTATAGCTTGTGGAATTAGTTTTACTACTTTACAATGTCATGTGTGTGTGTGTGCGCGTGCGCACATGCACATGATCAAGTACATAGTATATATAAATGGGACAGATTTTAACTGACATAAAACATTTGTTTTAGGGCGCCTCGGTGGCTCAGATGGTTAAGTGTCTGCCTTCGGCTCAGGTCATGATCCCAGGGTCCTGGGATTGAGTCCCACATCGGGTTCCCGGCTCAGCGGGGAGCCTGCTTCTCCCTCTGACCATCTCCCCTCTCATGCTGTTTCTCTCTCGCTCGCTCTCTAAAAAATAAATAAAATCTAAAAAAAAACAAAAAAAAAACAAAAAAAACATTTTTAGTTTAAGGTGTACAACATAATAATTTGATATACGTGTATATTGTGAAATGACCACCACAATAAATTTAATTAACATCCATCACCTCACATAGTACATAGTTAAGATTTTTTTTCTTGTGATGAGAACTTTTAAGATCTAATCTCTTAGCAACTCCCAAATATACAATACTGTTAACTGCAGTCACCATACATGCCTAGAACTTATTCATCTTATAACTGGAAGTTTGAAACCTTTAACCACCTTCACCCATTTTGCCCACACTCCTAATCCCCCCATCTCTGGTAACCACCAATCTATGGAATGTATTCTTTCGATGGAGGAAAAAAGCAACCTTGGTACCCCAAAGGGCCACAAATGTCATACCAGAACCTAGCTTTTAACAAAATTATCATATCTTCCTTATTCTATTGCCTACCCTATAGCTAAAGATGGAACTACCAAAAAAAAAAAAAAAGTCAATGGCAAATAACAGAGAAATGAGAAGGGTCTGAATTATAAACTGCCTGGAAATGTTTTCACGGTGATTAGTCCTTAAGCCTTGCATCATTCCCATGGGGGAATTAGCCTCACTTATCAAGTGAAAACCGGAACCAGAAGAAAAGTAAGTTACTTGAATGCATTTCCCTTAAGGTACCTCTGCTTAAACTCATGAGGTTGTTCTAAGGTGAAAACACAAGGTGTAGAAACAAACTACAGACCCAGAGACACAATCCCAGAATAGAAGCAACCCAAAAAACAGTGGCATTATCCTCATTTTACATAGTTTGGAGAACCGGATCAAGGGATTATTAGCCCTCGTCAGTGGGGGAACAGCGCAGACACAGTTCACAGAGCATCTGCCTGCCATCTACCTGTTTACCCACATCCAGTCACTAAAGCCTTAACACAACCCTGTGAGGTAGGTGTTACTTCTGTTTTGCAAATGTGAATGTTGAGGAAGAAAGGTTAAATAATTTGGCCAGAGTAACATGGCTATTAAGTAGGGGCACCAGGATTCGCACCTAGGACTAAGTGACCCCAAAAGCCCCAGCTCTTCCCATTCCCCACCATGTCTCCCACAAAACTGAGTCTCTCAAAACACCTGATAACAGACCTGCATTACTCTTGCACTTTACACATGATACTATGACAAATAACTACTCTGAAAAATATGCCCATTTTACAGATGAGAAAATGAGATTTAGAGAGCTCAATATGACTTCCCATGGCCACAAAAAAGCAGCACAGAGATTTAATCTGGCTCTCTCAGGCTCTCAAGTCCATGACCTTTCCCTTTATCAGGTTGCTTCCAATACTTCTTTCTTTATTTTCTAGGTATTTCACACATGCTAGAGACTCTATCGTGTGGTGATAACTATTACTTCTATTTAACTGTGATAAACCCAAAAAACAGTGGTATTATCCTCATTTTACAACTGGATCAAGGTACAGAACATACATGTGGCACAGCCAGAACTTAAACCCAGTCTGCAGACACCCAAGTGTGTACTTATAACCCGGACACTGCCTCTTGGACACAGTTATCTCCGTGAACAGTCTTAGAAACTTCCAAACAGGAATCATTCAGCCAATACCTTAACCTGTTTACATCATTATTGTTTCCAAAGAGACTAAACTAAAAAAAAAGGCTAAATTTCAACATGAAAAAGAAACTAATTGTGGTACAGAAAAGAGTGCAATACAGAATTATTAGGAACAGAACATTAAAAAAGAATCAATGATGAATTTTTGAGGAATAGTCAAAAGGACTGAAATCAGACTCTTTTTGTTGTTTCTGATCAAGCAACAAAATGTAATTTCCAATTACTATATTTTTCTGATTCTAAAAATCTCAAAGATTTACTCATGATATTCCAAAAACTTCAGAACTTACCACACATTATCCCCAAGGCTGTGCTAAATACTGCCATATATCCAAAGTAAAATGATGTTTGAAATAAGCCATACATCCTGAAATAAGACAAAAAAATATATGTAGTATATCCATTTTTACTTTCAACATAGGGCCTTACATTCTATTTATTTATTTATTTTTTAAAATTGGAGTACAGTTAGCTGATACACAATGTTACATTAGTTGCAGGTGTACACACAGCGACTGGACTTTTGATTTTTGCTGTGCTCACCACAAGGGTAGCGACCATCTGTCACCATACAATGCTGACGTACGATACCACTGACTATATTCCCTATGCTCGATCTTTTATTCCTAAATTCTGGTATTTAAACGACAACTTTAGTTTCCTAAATACAAAATGAGAAAACGTCTCCACTTACTTTGTTTTGAAAAAATAGTAGTAAAAGGAATACATGTAAACATAGATCGCAGTTGATGCAGCAGAGAGAAAACTTGTCCATTGCCTGGAATAAAAGGTAACTCTTTTGAATAAATGGCACTGAAACAGATTTTAAACCAAAGAATTTTATAAAAACATCCTTGAAAATTCTGTATACTTAAAAACAAATGCATGTAAGGGCGTCTGGGTGGCACAGATGGTTAAGCAGCCAACTCTTGATTTCAACTCAGGTCATGATCTCAAGGTCATGAGATCGAACCCTGTGTGGGGCTCTGCGCTGGGTGTGGAGCCTGCTTAGGATTCTTTCGCTCCCTCTGCCCCTCCCGCACCCTGCACTCAAGCTTGCTCTCTTTCTCTCCGTAAAACAAATAAATCTTTAAAAAAAAAATGCATGTAGATGGCATTTAATTATATCAACAAGGAGAAAGCCTAAGATTTGGAAGGAGAGATCCTGAATTTTGTCAGATGCCCTATTATAAGTGACCTTAAACCACTTCCTTTTTCAGAACTACCTCCTTTTGTTCAAAATGGATCAATGCTTTCTCATAAAGTTCTTCCCACATCAAGCACTTTGTAAAAATATATAACACAGTGACCATTATGAGTACAAAAACTTTTTTTTGGCTGATACTACTTTTCCTCTAAAATCTTCATTATTTTTATAACTAAAAAAAATTCCTATACTATCTTAAGGAACAAAATTTCTATACAGATCTTTTACTTAATACACTTCAAATGGCATCTTCCTTGACAATATGATAGCCCCTGAGGTTCCTCCCCAATGTAAGTACTTACCACCTATAATCCTCTGCATTTAGTAGAAAGTATGTGCACACAATGGTCACACAGACGGTCACAATGCACAGGATGACCAGCACCAGCATCATGAAGCCATAGACATAATAGATCTTATATGCCCAGAAAGAAGTGAAGATGAAATACCTAAATAAAGGCAATAAAGACAGAGTTTCTAGTCTTTATTCTTGAAGCTCACCCCGCTTTTGCTAAATCTCACATCTTAGTTCTCACTTTCGTCATACTTAAATCTCAATTATTTTCTTTCAAGTAACTTCCAACTCTCTTACCCTTTTTTATCTATTAAATCCTCCAAAAATCTCTCAAATATATTTTCTTGGATAATCTTTCAAGAACAGATTTTTTAGTAGGGCATTCATCTCTAAGCAAACTGAATAAATTAGAAGCTTAAAGGAGTAAAATGTGGCAAAGAAAAATGAAAATAGCTAAAAATTCGTATCTGTAAAATAAAGGCAATTCCTTCATTGTTTCATTTTTCTTCTGGATACAACACTATTCAAGCAATGTATAGTTTATAAAACACCCTAGTAAATTTTAGAAAGTAGGTTTGATAGAGTAATACTGTATAAAATTAGGAAAATAAAAATAATTAGAAAAAGAAAGCCTAAAGAAGCTTCCTGCTGTTTTGGAGAACAGTAAGAGATGGCATTAACATTTTATACAAAGAACAAGACCCTCACTCTAATTCCATTCCGCAAGTCATCAGTAGAAAAGGGTCTTTTGGCCTCTCTTCTTGTTCTCTTCTGTTTAGCTCACTTATTGTCACTCATTCTTTCAACAGCTATTTAGAGGCCCTACCACATGTCAGAGAAGCGTGAGAACAGAACTGTGAAGATGACACAGTCTCTCCTCCACCCTCAAGGACTTACTGTAAAGAGGGGATCACCAGTAAGGAGGCAGTCATGACGCTCCATGACATGTGCTTTATCAATGCACCTAAGAGGGGCATCTTACCGGTTTGGTTAGGTGGGGCTCTGGGGAGAAGGGGTAGTGAGAAGAATCAAATAAGGCATGTGGGGGGGTAAGGGGTGCCAGAATAGGAACAGCAAAGGCAAAGCTTACAAATAAGGGAATTCACTGTATTTAGAAATGTTCTATGGCTAGAACTTCAAGTGAAGGGATGAGAGCTAAGAGATGTGGATGGAGAAGCGAATGAGGCCAGATCCTATGTTATGAAGGTCCTTACTGGCTATGTTATGGGATTGGGACCTTACCTCAATGAAAATGAAGAAAAGTCTTTAGTAAAGAAGTAATGTGATCAGATTAACACCTTAAAATGATCACTGTGGCTACTGAGAGGAGAATGGGCTTGAGGGTGGTCAAAACAGAAAAGAACGTAAGGATACAGCAGAGAGGCTATCTAATGGAATGCAGTACTTGAGAAAGTAGGAAGAGATGTGATCCAGAAGGTACTGGGAACAGGGGTAGGGCAGAAAAATAGAGGTCAAGTCAGGGTGAGGATACAAAGCAGTATATAAGCCTAGAAGTACCAAAGAGGTTCATGACCTGGCTTTATTAAAACACAAGCTAGAGTGACACACATTCCAGTCCCTCTATGGTACCGACTAATACCCACAGCACACTCACAGCTGGTAGGTGACCACCAGGGGTGGCCCAAATCTATGTCAATTGTGCCTGTTAGTGTAATTAGATATTGTAATTGAATATGATATACACCAATAAACATGACAGCAAAAAGGATGCATGATTTCTACGACCATTATGTTGAATGTTTTGTAGAAATTTATTAAGGTGAATCACTTAAAAAAAAAACCAATATGAAATTAGGTGTGGGTGAGACAACTATGAAAGTCTGGGGGAGAAATGTATAAATCTAGAAGGATTCTGCACTTAGAATGCTTGAGACAGGTCTTAATGTTCTTGTCCCACTTTAAAAACGCTGGAAACACAGAAGATACATTATGAATGTCAAAGGGAAAATGATGGAAACACTGACTAGATATAAATCAAAGACTTTGGCTCTATATTTTTAAAAAATGAGTGAAAGATGTACCTTTAGTTTTTTAAGTTAAAATAAAATGTTATGTATGAATTTTTTTTTTTAATAATTCTCTTACATGAGCCAACTTTCAATTAACCAACTATCAGATCCAATCATGTCCGTTAAGGAGGTGTCCACTGTACGGGAGAGAATCAGCAGTGGGGCATCTGGAAATGTGTAAGGGAGTTCTGAGTAGTCACAATGACTGGCATTCTGTGGGCAAGAACCAGAGGTATATGACTGCAGTTCTTGAGAAAGTCCCATACAAAGAAGTGTCTTGATTAAAATGCCAGAGCATTCCCATCAAGGAACGCTGGACTACAAGCTGAGAAAAGAAGACTCGTATTTTGCAGTGGTGACCAAGGATGCAGGTATGAAGCACAGTACCTGGGCACCAGGGGGCATACCTTCCACCCCCAAACACATTCACATTTCCCAGCACTCCTGTAAGCCTCTATGGAAGGAGACTGGGAATATATGTATCCTAAGAGGTCAAGATCTAGACAGACTGGTAGGTAATGGTTTACCTAGTTGCCCAGACCCTCAGAAATACTTTAAAAATATAATAAAAACCAGTAATTCCTTCTATCATGCATGTGATCAAAGCTGGTCTAGTACTCTTTAGCATGCATTCTTTCATTTCTAAGATCTCCTGTTAGGTGAGAAGGGTCTAGAACATAATACAAAACATAAATTTCACCTGAATATTTGAGACCACAGCAGAAAACTGCTTTTAGGTAGATTATGTTAGATCCCTTTCTGGGAGTCATGAAATTAGCAGACTAACTCTGTTAGATGCCTTCCCATCTGATGATTCTACACCTACTCTAACTCCTAAATTCTCTTATTACAATTACATCCCTCAAAACATAAATGCATTGCCACAACTTACATTTCAATAAAGATTGACCCAAAAGGTAAAATTCCTCCCAGGCAAACAATAACTGCAGGCTCCATGAACCTGAAAAATAATAAAATTAGCAATAAACCTCTAGTATGATTTTCACATTATAATATATAAACCCAAATAGAAAGCAGATGCTTGGTACTTAAAAATAATCTAAGGGATAGAAACATACCAGTAAAAAGAAAAACAAAAATTCAAAGAGGTTACAATACAGAGGTAGGCCTTCAAATTAGCCATAGGTTATAGTCAACGTTCTTTCTGGCATAAGAGGCCAAGATAAGAATTCAGGGAATAGAAATTCTTGCTACCGACAGAACTCAGGAAAAACTCTTAAGTATTTGCTTCTGTTCTACATCTCTCAACAACTTCTAAAAACTTTACAGGCATTTATTTATAGAAAGCCACAGGAAGGGCGCCTGGGTGGCTCAGTTGGTTAAGCGACTGCCTTCGGCTCAGGTCATGATCCTGGAGTCCCAAGATCGAGTCCCACATCGGGCTCCCTGCTCGGCAGGGAGTCTGCTTCTCCCTCTGACCCTCTCATGCTCTCTCTGTCTCATTCTCTCTCTCAAATAAATAAAATCTTAAAAAAAAAAAAAATATTTCAAGAAAGCCATAGGAAAAGAAAAGTCTTGAGAGCCCTATCTGAAATAATGTTTCCCAAATCGTGGCCTTGCCATCTCTTTGTTCATGCTTTCCTTGGTTCACTAATTTCTTTTCCTGTGAATTATACAATCAAGGTATTATGAGTCCTGGGTTACCCTGGAGCCAAAGAGTGAATAAAAAAATAAAATTCAAACCTCATTCATTCACTCAAAAAACATATACTGATGCAACTATTAATTCACCTGGAATGCCTTTTCTCGTCCTACTTCTCCTGCAAGCCCTGACTCCAGTGTTCTCCCCGTAAAGTCCTTCCCAAGTCTCCCAGAAAGAGGTGGGTCTTTCCCCCAGGCCTGCACTGCCTCTTGAACATAACTCTGTGGCAGCACTTACCACATCTGGAACTGTGCAATTACATACATAGCGTACCTCGCTAGACTATAAACTATGGCAGGCAGAAGCTATTCATCTAGGTATTCCCAATGCCCAGCACAGTATCTGACACATAAAAGATACTAAACTACTATCTCTAGTATAAACAAACTAAGAATCTCTGGGATAAACAAACTAAAAAAAACAAGAAGAGGGGCGCGCCTGGGTGGCTCAGTCGGTTAAGCATCTGACTCTTGGTTTCGGCTCAGATTATGATCTCAGGGTTGTGAGATCAAGCCCCAAGTCAGGCCCAATGCTGGGACTGCTTAAGATTCTCTCTCTCCCTCTTCCTCTGCTCATCCCCCCTCCACGTGCGTGCATATGCAGACACACACACACACACACTCTCTCTAAAACAAAACAAAACAAAACAGAAGAAATTGGAGTTTGAAAGCTGAGAAAACAAAAACAAAAACAAAAAAAAACATTTAATCTAGTTATCTTTCCTCCTTTTATAGGAATCCAAGACCCGTAGAGGTTAAAAATGATCTGCACAAGATAACACAATCAATCAGAGCCAGATCTAGTATTCAGATTTTAGATCCCATGTAACTATATATGGAAAATAAAGATACACATGAGCCTTCCTCCAACTGTGACCCATGGTTTGCAAGGTCACGTGTTGTTCCTTCCTCCCCTTCACCAGCCCTAGTGACCTAGAGTCTATTCTGGATTTGAAAGAGAAAATGGACTTTAAAAAACAAAGTACACAAGATCTCACAATCACCAATCTAAGAGAAAAGGGAACATGGACAATCCTAAGACTAGAACAGATCACCCTCTTAATTTAAACTGTAAGTGCTGTTTTTACTCAGCCTCCATTTCTATAAATGACCTCCAAGTCTACAAAAGACCATATATGTAAGTATCTGAATATAAATTATGTCTATTAATAAGGTAAAATATCTAGGAACAGAGGCTTTTCAATATATATCCCTTATTATGAATATGTAGAGTCTAATGTATAGCTATTCTTAACAAGATGGAGAATGTAATAAATGTATATATGGTAAGACTGCTCTATTTTTGTCCGCTAGTAAGAATTAGGAAAATGAAGTATGCAGAATAGCATAATTCGGACTAAAACATTTAATTTACAAATTTTAAAAGGCAATATATTTATATGAGTTCACATTTTATTCAAATTTGAATTACAAAACTTAGAAATATAACATATTAATGACATCCCATTTTATGTCTGGAATTTGAAAAAATACAAATTATCTCAAGTTAAAAAGAACTTTCAATGATTAGTCAAATAAACTGTAAACTGTGTGTATACTGCTGCAATTAAAGAATCTCCTCGGCTGTTTAACAGAAATATTCATCATCCTTTGTCAAGATTAATCTTGAATTCTGGGAGGCACTCAAGAACACATTTTGTGCATAAAATGTGACAGAACGTATTTGAGAGATTCTATACTATCCCAGAAGTGAGGACAAAGAATATTAAGTCAGTAAATTATTAACTGGTCTTAGTCCTAATTCATCTCTCAACCAGTACGATATATGTGGCTATAAATGTGTTATTATTTAGAATAATAAAATATCTGGAAAGGAAAATGAAATTATAAGCCAAGGGTTGTCAAACTTTCTCAGATAGTAAATAGTTGAGGTTTTGAAGGCGATACCGTCTCTATCTGTCGCGGCAGTGTGAAAGCAATCATCGATAATATGTGAACGAACAGGCATAGATATGTTCCAACAGAACGTCTCTTTCAAAAATAGGCAGCAGGTCAATTCTGTCCTGTATACAATAATAAAACCGTCCCACCCACAGAGATGCACTATTGTACTTATCAAAGCATTTAGTTTATCTGTAAGTGGCACCAAGATTCATAAAGTGAAATAACGATATAATTGATTATTACTCCTAACAATATAGGCTGGAGGCAAAAGTAAAAAGACAAATTCTTAAGTTCCAACTTAAGACATACTTATAAATACATGCCAATTCTAAAAGTTATATATACATAATAGCCTTAAGAATTTCTATATTGTGAGGAACAATGACATAGATTTAGCATTCTCTTTACCATTTTTTCTCCGGTATGGGACGAGGCACAGCATTGACACGACAAGGAAAGTTGGGCTGACCAGACAGATTTCGGCCAAGTATTGTACCAACAAGATTTAGAGGAAGAATAACAAAAAAACAGATGCAACAAACGGCGACCTGTAAATTAAATTAAAATGTGTATGATTACTCAGAATAACATTAATAAAAATAAAGGGGACACTTAAAAATTTAAACACAATTTGACCACAAAATAAAATGTTTAAGTTCAATATAGGCTAAAATTGTATAAGATATACGCTAATGAAAAGAGGCAAAGAATGTGTCTTAAAATATTAGAACTGAACTAAATACAAGTCAAACTGCTTCCCACCTCCTGCAGTTGCTCATGTTCCCCGTTCTCCCATGTGCTCTCTGCTGCATCCCTTTTTTCTCTCCTGATGTCACTTTCAGCTGTCATGCTTCTAACATATCCTTTATCTTTTCTCGTTATAACCAACTTATTTACTTCACTGTGTTTTATTGAGCTCAGGGAGCTTTGCATGTTATTTCCCTATTTTATAGATGAAGAAAATGAGACTTAAGGGAGGCTAAATAACCTCCCATACCCACAGAGCTAGGAGGCAGCCAGACTAAAACCTAGGTTCTGATCTCCCTGTCTCAGACAGAGACCCTGCTCTTTTCTAATCCATACTGCCTCAGGATTTTAACAACACAAGTGCATCTCTATTTACACACAGATGGGTCATTACTAAAACGGAAGGAGTATTTTTCTGCCCATCAGCAGTTCAAAGTCTAAAGTTATAGGGAAGACCATATAGAGATTCTAGAACCAAAGCGGTCAGTTAGGAAAATAATTATTTCTATGACTTTTTTCTTTATATAGATCTGGGTATTCTAGGACACACGCTCAAGCTCCTTTCCAGCCAGCATCTGGTTAAGACCACCACTTCACTCTGAACTCCTATAAAATGGGAGGACTGAACTGCCTCTAAGATTACTTCCAATTATACATATTAGGGTTCTAATAAAAAGTAAAAGTGAGAAAAGCTGAAAGAAAAGTGTGAAGAAACTGAGAGAAATGAAGAGGCCTGGGGTAGGAAATCCAGTTATTACAAGAGAAGAAGAGTCTATTTTGAAGCAACATTAGTGAAACCACATCTTCATTATATCCTTGTGTGTGTATTTGTGTGTTTTAAACAAGCCAAAGGCTACCATCTTTCTTCCAGATAAAACTTGTGTAAACATATGAGAGCTAAGAGTGTCCTGGAATTCCATTTTAAAGATCAGGCTTAGGAACTCAAATTATTGGTATCTCAGTTTAGACCTATTAATAATACGAATTTATGCTCATACAACAAGAATATGTGAAACATGAAAATAAGCTGTTAAGATATATTAATCATCAGAAAATATTGCAAATTATACATTGTCTCATACATACCCGGGGGATGGGTTCGGTCTCAATTTTTGCTGTTGACCGCTTTATTATTGAGATTTGCTATCATTAAGTATACAAGACCCCGTAAATAAATATATTGTAACAGAGACCTATGTATTCCCCTCTTAATTTACCAGAACTCTAATTTCAAATAAGAAATGAAGAAAAACTGAAGAAAATATTCCTATGAGGAATGACATGCTCTAGGAGAGTGGTTTTCAAATTGTTCCACAAAACCCTCAGGTCCTGCTGAAGAGCTTCAGGAATTCCACAAGCATTTAATCTGAATCTTCTTTTGAAAACAGTGTTTTTAAAAAATATTTTAAAGTGTGATAAAAAAAAAATACACAGATTCAAATGAGTTCTGTACCAAATATTAATACATTGAAGCTACCATAAGCAGGTTAACTCATTTGCATACAGACCTGGGAATAGTTTCTCCTGTTAACAACTCTGTGTACAGAGTTGGACTTCTTGTAAATGTGTCATTGATTAGGAAGGTTCAGGAGGCTACACTGGTCCTTTGTTCTCCCTTCCCTCCCACCGCTCCAATTCTGGCCTGCACACATTTGTTCACTCAACGTCGTACAAGCAAATGCACTACAGCATGTGTGTGACAGGCGAGTAAGTGGCAAGTGATGGGAGGGCATATATTGCCTGTGTGCTCATTCAAAGCATAACAATAATCAATGAAGGAAACTATAAAATGTCTCATCAAGCCATTATCAACTGTTTGGTATTTGTCTAATTTTTTCCCCTTTTGTCTGTTTTCTTATACATGATAAAAAAAAAATGTAAGCAGTTTGTTAGAAACTGTTAGAGACTAAACTGTGAAACCAATTTCCTATTCTTTTATGTTCAAGTTCTGGATGAGTTTACTTGAAGAATTCCTCTGAGATTGTAAGGCAAGCTGTTAAAAAAAAAAAAAAAGTCACATGAACTAAATCATCCGTGATGTCGGGATTTTTCTCAAGACTGACATTCAACCGAATAAATTGGTTACTGAAGAAGATATAACTGAACTCTTATTTATACCCCTTTATATTAGATCTGTATTCATCACAACTTTATTGCTTCTCATTGAGAATGTTAAGATATTGAATTTGCAAAATTTATTTATTTTTATTTTATTTTATTTTTTTAAGATTTATTTATTTGACAGAGAGAGACACAGCGAGAGAGGGAACACAAGCAGGGGGAGTGGGAGAGGGAGAAGCAGGCTCCTGGCCGAGCAGGGAGCCCGATGCGGGGCTCGATCCCAGGACCCTGGGATCATGACCTGAGCCGAAGGCAGACGCTTAATGACTGAGCCACCCAGGCACCCTGCAAAATTTATTTATACTAGAAGATTCATGCTTCTATTTTCTCTATTGGGCTTCCACAAAGTTTCATTTTAAAATGAAATTTAGCAGCTAAAAGTTAAAAACAAAAACAAAAAAACCATTAGTCTAATACACTGTGAAAACTCTGGAATTCAAACCAATATAGGGCCCTCCCCTAGCCTCCTAGCCACTGTTCCTGGACCAACAGCAAAAATAGGCAGTGGGGGGAGGAAAGACTGACTCCAGGTTGAGGGCCTCCACTATCTCCAATAAAAGCAAGTTAGAAACAAGTACTGCCTATCAGTACTTAATACCCCAAAGATGTACCAACTGGTCAGCTCTTCTCAATCTCAGTCACAAACCAAGAATTTGGCTAGTACTTATTCTAGCTCTGCTTCCAGACTGGCCTTTTATGAAATCCATGGTGTGAATGAAATGGAAAGGGAAAATGCATTCTGAGATGGGCTATTTTGGAATGCTAAAGAATATAAATTTTATTTATGGTGATAGATAAGTAATTGCTTTTAGGTAAAGTGATTCTCGGGAAATATACTTTCTTATCAGTCACTATATGTTCATGCATTTCTTCAACACCTGCTCAGACTAGGCAATTTTTATTACTTATTTTCTACCTCATACATTTTATACCTTTAAATCTATACACAAATTATGAGCTTCAGTTTAAGCATTTCAACAATAGGATCTACTAATCAGGGCATTGCCAACTCAAACACAAATGCCCATAAGAAGTCTATCTATTTTATGAGATCATTCTCAATATGCTAATAAGTAGCTTCTCCCTCTGCCTTTTTGGACTTCAGTACTCTAACAGAAGAAACACTGGATTTGAAGTTAAAAACATATCTGGTGAACCTAGCACCATCCTGATACCAAAACTAGGAAAAAAAGAAAACTACAGACCAGTATCTTTCATACATACATACAGATGCAAAACCCAGTAAATTTTAGCAAATGGAATCCAGCGATATATAAAATAGATAAATACATCATAACAAACTGAGGTTTATCAAAGGAATGAAAAATGAGTTAAGATTCAAAAATCAATCAATATAAGTGACCATATTACCAGACTAAAAAATGAAAACCATGGATTATCTCAAAAGATGCAGAAAAGGCCACTGCAAAATCAACCTCCATTCAAAATGAAAAACTCTCAGCAAACTAGGAGCAGAAGGGCTTCATCAACTTGATGAAGGGCATCTTCAAAATAAATATAGGTAACACTTTACTTGACTGCGTAAGACTAGATACTTTCCCTCTAACGGGGGAACAAGACAAGAAAGTCTGCTCTCACTGCTTCTGCTCAACACTGCACTGGAGGTTCTGGCCAGTGCAATGTGGCAAGAAAAAGAAAGAAAAGATATACAGATTAGAAAGGTAGAAATGCAAGTATCTTTATTGACAGATAACATGATAATCTATGTAAAAAATCTTTAGGATTCGGGCGCCTGGGTGGCTCAGTTGGTTAAGTGACTGCCTTCAGCTCAGGTCATGATCCTGGAGTCCTGGGATCGAGTCTCACATCGGGTTCCCTGCTCAGCAGGGAGTCTGCTTCTCCCCCTGACCCTCCCCACTCTCATGCTCCATCTCATTCTCTCTCTCAAATAAATAAATAAAATCTTTAAAAAAAAAAAATCTTTAGCATTCTACAAAAAAAGAAAATGAGAATAAGTGACTTTTGCAACATTGCAGGATGCAAAGCCAATATACAAAAGTCAATTGTTTTTTAATACACTATCAACAAACAATCCAAATTTGAAATTTTAAAAATACCATTTACGAATAGCATAAAAGATAGAAAATACTTAGGGGTAAACTCAATAAAAGATGTAGAAAATTTAAATGCTAAAATCTACAAAATGTTGCAGAGAAAAATTACAGATACCTAAATAAGTCAAGAGCTATACTGTGTTCTATAATTAAAAGACTCAATATTGTTAGATGTCAATTCTTTCCAAATTTATCTATAGGTTCAATACAATCAAAATCTTAGCAGGTTTTTTTGTAGAAACTGACAAGGTCATTCTAAACTTTATATGGAAATGCAAAGAACCAAAAAATACCAAAACAACGTTGAAAAAGAACTGATTTCAAAACTTATTGTAATGCCACAGTAATCAAGACAGTGTGACACTGGCATAAAAACATGACAAATTAATGAAAGAGAACACAAAGTCCAAAAATAGATCCACATTAAATGATCAGTTGATGATCAACAAAAATGCTAAGGCAATTCAGTGAGGAAAACATAACTTTTTCAACAAATGGTGTTGGAACAACTAAACAGCCATAAGCAAAAACAAAATAAAACCCTGACCCTTAACTCATACAATAAACAAAATTAACCAAAAATGAATCATTGATCTTAAATGGATGATATTTAAGAGCCCAAACTATAAAATTTCTAGAAGAAAACACAGGAGAAAAGCTTACTGATCTCTGCTTTGGCAAAAGGA
Organism: Mirounga angustirostris; assembly: GCF_029215605.1. Classification (NCBI taxonomy): domain Eukaryota; kingdom Metazoa; phylum Chordata; class Mammalia; order Carnivora; family Phocidae; genus Mirounga; species Mirounga angustirostris. The sequence goes on from NW_026991714.1 coordinate 123,841,712, forward strand.
CAGAAAAGCACAAACTTTATAAGGAAAAACAATCAATAAATTAAATTTAATTGCTTTTGCTCTTCAAAAGATACTCTTAAGAGAATGAAAAGTCAAGCCACAAAATGAAAGAATATACTTCCAAAATAAGTATAGGACAAAGGACTAGTATCTACAATACACAAAGAACTCTTCCACTCAACAAAGATAACAACCTATAAAAAAGAGGCCAAAGATTAGAACATGCATTAAAAAAATATAGGGATGGCAAATAAGCACACAAAAATATCTCCAACATGATTAGTTATTAGGGAAATGCAAATTAAAACCACAATGAGACACCAGTATGTATCCATTAGAATGGCTAAAATTAAAAAGACTGACCACATCAAGTGCTGGAGATGACGTGGAGCAACTGGAACTCTTATACAATAATAGTGGGAATGTAAAATGACAAAACCACTGTGGAAAAGTTTAGTGGTTTCTTCTTTTCTTTATCTTTTTTTTTTTTAACTATAGCTGACATACAATGTTATACTTTAGCAGTTTCTGGAAATATTAGAATATCATATGACTCAGTCATTCCACTGTAGTTATTTGTCCAAGACAATCAAATATATATCCAACACAAAGACTTCTATATGAATACTCATAACAGCTTGTTTGTAATAGCCAAAAACTGGAAATAACCCATTCCTGGGTAAATGGGTAAACAACTGTGGTATACCCATGGAATATATGGAATATTACTAAGCAATACAGAGAAACAAGCTATTAATACATGCAACATCAATAAATCTTAAAGTAATTTTCTGAGTGGAAAAGGACAAAAAAGAACATACTCTGTGATTCTATTTAGGTGAAATTGTAGGTAACACAAACTAATCTATGATGACAGAGAGCAGATTGGTGGTTACCTGAGAAGGAGGGAGGGTAGGAAGGAGGAGGATAAAAGGGGTGAATTACAAAGGTACACATCGAAACTTCTGGACTTTATAAATACATTCTTTTTTTGATTGTGGTGATGGTTTCCCAAACATGTACATATATCAAAACTCATTATACTTTAAATACACACAATTTATCATATATTAATTATATCTCATTAGGCTATAAAAATACACAGACCAAAAGAAGACATAAAACATTCTACATTCACCACTCTCAGAATAAAGCTAAAATTTCTCTTGGCAGAAAAGAAGGAAATAAATAAAGAAATAAAAACAAATCATCACTGCCAGCAGCACCACACCAAACAAAATGTGATTTGAGTCAATTACCCTGCAAGAGTGCTGGGTTTCTGCTCCTGTAAAACAGGGATAATGTATATCACTAGCTCTGCCTACCTCTTTGGGTTCTTCTGAAACCAGATAAGATAAGGGGTATGAAAGAGCTTTGTAAACTACAAAATGCTACACAAATGTCTGTGTCCTTATTATAATTCATCTTGTCAAATTTGGCACATCATTTCAGTCAGGTGAGATTTTTTAAGATGCTGTCTTCATCATTCCATATTACTAATTTCCTCCCCAATCTCACATCCTTTTTCAATTTAATCATCAAATCACTATGCCTTCATACAAATCATTAACAATTATTTGAATTGGCCAAAGTCAAGATCTACTGAAAGAGAGTATGTGACATATTACCAGTAACATGATCCCAATTCTTTAATTCTGTAATTATTTAATTATACATCTACCTGACTGTACTATTCCACCTACATTTCTCTACCCTGTCCAATAAGATAAATACTTCACATTCCTTTATTCTTCTTGTCTACTAAAACCTACCAAAAAGGGGAAATGAAGTTGTTCTAGCATTTTTGTTTTAATAAATCCATAATAGCTCCTAATGTTCATTATTTCTGTGATTTAAAAAATAAATTTTAATAACATTCTAAAATCTTGTGCTTTATCAAGTTCACCACATTTTGTAAGGTAGAATCCACTTTCTTCCTTTCCCTTCTGGAAAAGTAAATCTGCTTATATCCAGTTTTACAATGCTTCTGGTTCCCTTACACAGTTATTCAAACATAACTTACCAGCATGATCTCTCAGTATGTCTAAAAGGTTACTTACATAAGCAGCAAACTTAACAGCTAAGGTGGCTAGGTACTCCTGTACCATCAATCCTCTTACCTATTTTAGGCTTTACTTCCCCCTTATCAGGGATTATTTTCCTCTTGTTTTTTCTTGTTTTAAGGGTTATTTTATTTAATGAATAAAAAGAAAGAATGGGGTAGAGCCATTCTTTTTTCAGCCTATGGTCTTGCTATGAAAATATCCTTACAAATTCTTACTTGCCTTAGCATTTGTCAAAAGTTCAGGTTGGCTAATAGAGTTTTTCTAACACTATTTTTATAGATCTTTATTATTCTTTTACATTTAGGTATACTGTATTCTTCTCACAACTTTTGAGAGATCATAAAATAGTACCTGTCCCTTAATCTTGGCTGCCATTTTTTCCTCACTGTGGTAATTTCTGATCACATATCATGAATTTCATTTTTGAGAGCCTCCAATTGTTAAGCCATTTTCCCAGTTACAGTCCAAGACTTGGATCATGAGAGAGGATTTCCCTAAATAGTTTTGAAATCTGATTTCCTAAAGCCTATGGCATATTTCTGGGACGCCTGGGTGGCTCAGTCAGTTAAGCGTCTGCCTTCGGCTCAGGTCATGATCCCAGGGTCCTGGGACCAAGTCCCGCATCGGGCTCCTTGCTCAGCAGGGAGCCTGCTTCTCCCTCTGCATGCCGCTCCTCCTGCTTGTGCTCTCTCTCTCTCAGACAAATAAATAAATAAAATCTTTAAAAATAAATAAACTTACGGCATATTTCTGATAATGTTCAAGATGTCACCCCCCCAAACTAAAATAGACTGAAGATGACAAATACAACATGGTTCACCCATGACTCCTGTTTCTTTTCCACCAACTATTCTACCCACTGAGAGACAAAACAATAAAGTATAATAAGTCAAGGATTTATCAGTACATGCTGAGCTTATTATTAGACTAGAGAGGTTATTAGTTTCTATGCTACTTTGCAACTCTGAGTTTTAAAACTCTGCAACTGGTTTTTTGTCCCCTGAAAGCCTACAATAACATCAAATGTAGGATTCGAGATTTACAGCCCACAGAAGACTTCATGCCTATAGCCTGTTTTCAGAACATCCTGAGAAATCCTTCCTCATTTCTAAAAAGCTCACAGGACCAAAAACTCTGGGTATAACACCTAAATCATTCTTGAACAAATTCCCAAAAGAAAAAGTTTTTATCTTCCCAGAATCAATCTGATTTCAAGTGCACTCTCTCCCTTTCCTTATAGCCAGAATAGACCTCTGGTCAGAACACTCCAACCTCAGGAACAGGTATGTTTGTCTCTGGACAGTCCATGACCCTAAATTTTATTTAAATGCTCTCTTTAGTCTTCTTGTAATACTCTTGACTTTAGGCACCATCCCTTAAACCTAGGACACTAGATATCAGCTCAGATCATTACCACCACCCTCTACTTATGTTTATCTTTATTACGCTAAGAAGACTGAAAATTGTTCAACAAGTTTAATCTGACACGGATTTAATGGCTTTTATGTGTAATTAGGTACACTTGAGCAGAGAAGTTGGGAGTCCGAAGACAAACCTTGCCCACTTTCAATCTTATCTTGGGCTAGTCCTGGTGATAACAGCAGTATTCTGACAAAATTCCAGATCCCTAGTGGGCAAAATCCCTATTATTCAGGTGCCTCGATAGGGCAAGACAGAAGCCTGAAGTCACTTTTACCAAGGATGGCTTAAACCCTCATTGTGAAATATCTGAGAAAACAGAGTACTAGAGACAAGATCACCCAGAGAAAGGGCTCAATGTCCAAGAGATCAAAGGAATGGGGACAGAAACAGCTAAGGCCTGGGGAAGAACATACAGGAGTATCTGAAGACTCTGATTTTCAAACTAGGGTGTTCAGTTAAGTAGGGGCATCCAACTTCTCAGAAACATATGCTTTGGGAGACTTTCAGCTGACAGATCCATCCCCAAATGCTGGGAACTAGAATGAGGTAAAGACCTGATTTAGAGCAAACCTTTAAAAAATTAAAAAATTTAATTTTTCGGGCACCTGGGTGGCTCAGATGGTTAAGAGTCTGCCTTCAGCTCAGGTCATGATCCCAGGGTCCTGGGATCGAGTCCCGCATGGGCTCCCTGCTAGGCGGGGAGCCTGCTTCTCCCTCTGCCTCTGCCTCTCTCTCTCTCTCTCTGACTCTCATGAAAAAATAAATAAAACATTAAAAAAAAAAAATTTAACTTTTCATTGGCGTAGGATGAAACCATGAGCACTGAAATTATTCAAATTCCCAAGGATTCTAATGTGTACCCAGGGTTGAGAACCATGGAGTTTATGAGACTATATAACCACTTCTTTCATAATGTCAACAAGTCCAATAACTAAAAATATAAATTTCAGTAGTTAAAACACTTAACACAAGGTCAAACATTCACTCAAGTTCTTAAATTTCATGTTCTTAACAAATTTTGATACTTTTAAAAGGAGAAAAAAAATGTTAGACCACACAGCTGATTAAAACTTGAGGGCAATGGAATGTCTTTCACTCAGCATTCCTTCACTACAAATTAGAATGCAAATTAAGAACATGATATTATAGGTGCCTGCTAAACACCAACAGCCAGTCTTTTATATACCAAAGATCAATTTTATAAACCTGCTCTGGCTCAGTATTGAACTCTAATAACTGAAATACTGTAATACTGAAACTGTATTCTAGTAGTTATTAATTATTAAATTATCTAAAGGCAAATTACATTGAATATTAACATTTAAAACCCCATTTACGAGTGGTAAAATTTATAATTTTAGTGAAACAAAGCAACTTTAAAATATAATTTTCACATCAATTCAAAATTTTATGAGGAAAATTAGAGCAGAATCTGAATTTTCATTTTTAAAGTACCATGAAAATAATTAATTCAGCAGATCATCTTTAAGAAGTCCTTGACTCTGTATAGATACTTTCTGATGGCCTGGAAAAGCAAATTCTTTTCCAGTTCTGAATGAGATTAATTACTTTACCCTTTCCTAACTATTATCACTTGCCTTGGCTTGCAAAAAACAAAAATAAAAACAAAAAACAAAACAAAAAAACTTCAATTTTGAAGCAATTTTCAAAAATGAAATATATAACTAAATAGTATCAATAACTAAAAAGTACCAAAGATTTAGTAAAAATGTATATGCAATGTCTTTGAAAAACCTGGATTATAAAACAAAATTGGGGGGGCGCCTGGATGGCTCAGATGGTTAAGCGTCTGCCTTCGGCTCAGGTCATGATCCTGGAGTCCCGGGATCGAGTCCCGCATTGGGCTCCCTGCTCAGCGGGGAGTCTGCTTCTCCCTCTGATCCTCTTCCCTCTCATGCTCTCTGTCTCTCATTCTTTCTCTCTCAAATAAATAAATAAAATCTTTAAAAAAAAATTAATAAATATAAAACAAAATTGGGGTGCCTGGGGGGCTCAGTCATTAAGTGTCTGCCTTTGGCTCAGGTCATGATCTCACGGTCCTGGGATCAAGCCCCGCATCAGGCTCCCTGCTCCATGGGAAGCCTGTTTCTCCCTCTCCCACTCCCCCTGCTTGTGTTCCCTCTCTCGCTTGTCTCTCTCAGTCAAAAACTAAATACAATCTTTAAAAATAAATAAATAAATAAAATCATCTGGAGTTTTTGTGAAACTATTTGTTAACTCGAATATAACTGAAAGAAAACCAAAATAAGATTAAAATTCAGAAAGAGTCCAGTTAAAGTTCTGCCACGATCTGTATGGCCTTGACTAAGTTACACAGCCTCTGTGAAGAACAGTAACCATCCTACACCTTGCATACATGTGCATATGAGCGTGCACACGTTTGCATAAGTGTACATTAAGACTAAAGTCTACTCCAGGCCTAAAACTGTTTCTGGTAAAAAGGTAACAACAGGAAAAATTTGGAAACTGTGGGTTACCTCTGTAGAGCACTGGTATATATCTGTGTTTTAGTTTTAATGTAGCTAAAAAATCCAAAATATTCCTAAGTCTGTGATTACAGGTAAAATATGAGATAGGATTTTAATGTCCAAAGTAACACATATTATCAATATAAATGTTTAATGAGATTCTAAAAATAAGTACACCGCTACTGAAAAAAGAAAATGTGTTCTGGACAAGCTTCACTACCTACCACAACCAATGCACCCACCTATCACCTTAAAACACCCTCATTTCTTTATTCTTCTACAATATAGTCACCAGTTTTTCCCATCTCTGATAAAAAGTATAGTATTCTCTTGTCATACTTATAAGTTGGACTTTCACTTTACTGGCTCACTGAATCAAGAAAAAATTTTCTTCACCTAGATTTCTAGGACTGGGTAGGGACTGGCTGCAAATACCAAACCTCTTCTTACTAAGAGGTACTTCAGAGAGATAGCAGGCCTCATATTGGAATGCTTCTATTTTTCCAGCTTCAAAGTAAGGTTCAAGCAACCTACCATTGTCCCAAAGGGAATGGCTCTTGAAGCATGGTAATAAATGGCTATAAAATTGATGAAGAAGGCAGTGCCACACACCATAGCTGGGATAAGAAATGCCCCAATAAACATCTGCTTTATCCATCTCCTTCCTGAAAGAGAAAGGAAACAATGAAAATCAGAGGTGGGGGGGGATATATTAATGTTCATAAGGTACCAAACTATTCTTTATTTAGCACCAAGTTATTTATGTAAAATTCTAATGTAAAGATCTTAAAATTTGCCATTCTAATAATTGTTTCAGGACAACAGCTAATAAAGACCAGTCCGGCTATGTAAGTATGTCTAATGAAAACCTGTACTGGAAAAGAGCAATGGACTATAGTAAAATATTCCAGTGTTCTATCCTGACCCTGCCACTGAACTGCTGTGAACTTTGGTAAGTCACTTGATCTTGCAGGGCTACAAGTTGGCCTAGATAGGTGTTTTCAAACTAGCACTTGGAGTTTGGGAGCTTCCTAGAGGTGCCCATGAAGTCACTGGTGAAGGAAGAGCCCCAAGCCCTGCTTCAACCAGAACAAGTCCATTTTCAACAGTTTTAAAAAATATTGGGACTTTGGGTGCCTGGGTGGCTCAGTCGTTAAGCGTCTGCCTTCGGCTCAGGTCATGATCCCAGGGTCCTGGGATCGAGTCCCACATCGGGCTCCTTGCTCCGCGGGAAGCCTGCTTCTCCCTCTCCTGCTCCCCCTGCTTGTGTTCCCTCTCTCTCTGTGTCTCTCTCTGTCAAAAAATAAATAAAATCTTAAAAAAAAAAAATCATAATTAAAAAAAAAAAATATTGGGAGTTTCATGTAAGCTTTAAAAAAAAAAAAAAAGGTTAAAAACCCCTGGTGAAACGGGTCCCTAAATTTACTTTTAGCTGTAGTTATGATTATAAACAAATATTTAGATTTATTTGTTTCAAAAGGGAAAAACACAGTGCATCTCATGAGCTCTCTCTCAGCAATCAGAACTACAGACTTGGGAGTTTCACTATTTCTTTTCTTTCCTTCTTTTTTAAAATTCGGGTCTTGAATTCATGACCCTGAGATCAAGACCTGAACTGAGACCAAGAGCTGGACACTTAACCGAATGAGCCACTCAGGCACCCGTTTCACTATTTCTTTGTATCTCTTTGTACTGCCAAAATTCTGTGAGGTGAGCATCTGTTATTTAGATAATCGAAGGAAACTATGTCAATTTTAAACTATGTCACCAAAAATTCTAACTCATGTTCATATTGATCAGGAGAGTAACGTGGAGCTATCTTTCTAATACAGCAGCGTATACAAGCAAGAGCACTACAGAGGGAACATCTGCACACTGCTCAGCAACAAAACACAAGGATTTCATAGTGGATCATTATTAAAATTCAACCCCACAACCAAAAGCAATATGGACCTAAGCAGGAAGTATGATAAGCAAAACAAGCAATACCCTAACTTCTGTTTTGTTCTATGTAAAGCTCTTTTAAACATCTATCTTATAGAATTACTACCCCAAATCTTAACATTCCTCCAGAAAACTCCTTGATTCTGAACTTTCACCTCTATTTTATTTCTCAGGTAACTTTCAAGAGCCCTTCCTTTCCACACTAAGATTCAGCATTTGAACACAAAAGAGTGGCAATTAAAGTATTATTTTTCCTATTTAATTCTAACTCTTTCCTAGCACTCTTTTCCTAAACTTTTCATTATCTTCTCAGATTCAGACATATATTCATAAATTCCATATTCAATTCTATTACTCCCTTTCCCTCCAAAATCAAAAAGAATCACACATTCCACTGGGTGCAATCAGTAGCCCACAAATCTGCATTGTGCTTCCTGCTGCTGACCACACCCTTAGAGATTGTGGTCAAGTTCCAGGCCACCCCTAGCTTCAAATTGGGTCTGGAGGACTATCCAGTACCTTGAGGGTCTGGAGGACTATCCAGTACACTTGAGTGCCCTGAATGTACAGACCTTGAGCTTCATTGTAGTTCAAATCCTGGGATAACTCTGAAAAATTCTCAATTTTCTGGGTTGACCTCTTACATTAACCTGGTTTTTAGGGATCGCTCAGACAAAATATCAGGACATGATTAGACCTTCTCAAGGCACTGTCAATCAGAAAATAACCTTTAGGGGCACCTGGGTGGCTAGTCGGTTAAGCGTCCAACTCTCAATTTCAGCTCAGGTCATGATCTCAGAGTCATGAGATCGAGGCCCAAGGTGGGCTCCACTCTGGGTGTGGAGCCTGCTTAAGAGTCTCTCTCTCCTTCTCCCTCTGCCCCTCCCCCAGCCCCTCCCAACCTGTGTGCTCTCTTTCTCTCTCTCAAAAAAAAAAAAAGAGTTAAGTATAGTAAAGTTTGGCTGGTGTTCTTAACTTGTAATCAAACTAAAAGCAAATTTATGTCCAAGTACGAATAAATTTCCTGTTTTAAATAATTTGTTTCTGCTGTGGAGATTTTTCTGGAGGTCATAGCCTAACTAGTTTCCAGGTCAAATTCAAAGCAGAAGTTAACTTAGGCATCCTTCGTTCCTAAGGATGGTAGCCCCATGTAAGACTTGTTTTCCATATCTGAAGGTAAAATATAGACACTGAACAAATAACTAAAATAATTATGGATAATGATACTCCCTCAGGCAATCCAAAGAATTATTTATACTGAAGGTACAGATCACATTAAGTCTAATAGGACCAATAAAAAAAAAAGGCAATGGTAAACCAGAATATCCTGGAAGAATTTTAAATGATCCTATGTATGCTCTGAGTGCCAATAACCTGTAAGTCTAGTTGACTAAAAAGGCAGGATTCCTTAACGCTGACATTGCTTAGGATGAGCTGGGAAAATCACATGAGAAAGTCTCTATCCTTAGGAATATAATTTTAAGGTCTTTCAATAACCCTTCACTCCCAATGCAAAACTACTATTTTCCATACTTTTCTGACCCCAATTACAGGGAAAACAAAAAAACTTGAAGACCCTTGAGTGCCATCAAAGAAACACCAAGGAGCAGTACCTTTGTATCATCTATGTATCCCCCATCATTTGCAGATCACAACAGTAAAGAAGCAGGGCGGGGGAATTTAAGATGAAGTGCCCTTAACAAGATTGTGACACAGAATAACAGAAATCTTTTGCAGGGTCCTTTGATAAATATTCAAGAGTCAATAGAAATAAAGAGCTCTCCTCCCTATTCTCCTTCCAGTCCAGACACTTTCTCCATAAGCCATAAAACATGCCTTTATATTCAGCTGTAACGCTAAGTACTCTATGTGGAGGCCTCCCATGGAGCACATCTAGGGAGTAAGGTACCTCAAAGCAAAATAATATCATAATAACTTAAATATACTCTTTCCAGGGCACCTGGGTGGCTCAGATGGTTAAGCATCTGCCTTCAGCTCAGGTCATGATCCCAGGGTCCTGGGATCGAGTCCCGCATTGGGCTCCCTGCTCCTTGGGGAGCCTGCTTCTCACTCTGCCTCTCTCTCTGTGTCTCTCATGAATAAATAAAATCTTTAAAAATATATATATATAAATATACTCTTTCCTATATGTTCCTCAGGGCTAACTTCACAGTGGATAATGGAGATAAACTTATTAATTATTCATAATTTTCAGAAATAAAATGCAAAGATTCCATAAAAGCAAAATAGACCACATAACAGGTTTGGTGGAGATTATGTGAAATAGGATAACAAAGTATTTTACAATGGCTGTACTATCCCTTTCAAATTCCAAATACCTCATGGTAAAATAGTAGCATCTGTAATTAAAAATACAAAGTGATAACTTGTAAGTTACCTCCTTGTCTGGCATACAGACTGCCTCCAAAATAACCATTCACTGGAGATGTAGCAGCATAGACAAATATGGCTGTACTGAGCATTGATCCCCTCCTAAAAAGGCGAAACAACATATGTATGTGATAAATTAAAGCCAACAATTTAAAGAAAATATCACAGAGTCTATCACATTAACATTAGTTTAATTTCAAAGATAAATCAACAGGAACACAAAAAATATCATCCTGGACTGTAAGGGATCTCAAAAAGTTGCCTAGTGAATTAATTTCTAGTTAAAATTGCACAGGCTGATACTAATTTTTTTAATCTGCAGTTAAATTTCGTAATATATTCTAAACAAATATTTCACATTTCTTTGGCAAAAATATTAGAAGCTGACACTAAAATTGTTTTGCAACCCTGTAAACCAGTCACATCATATGGATAAGGATATTCCTGTTCAGAAAAATAATTAGAATATTCCTCTTTTTAATTTAATTGCTTAAGATTCTTGCCCACTGATATAAAAAATAAAGTGGAAGTAATATCATCTATATTAGTGATATTACTTCAAATGGTGTAACACTGAGACTTTTCCTATTTCGTTTTCCTTATACTAGTAAAAATTATTTTTTAAAAATCCATTAGGTCCAGGGCGCCTGGGTGGCTCAGTTGGTTAAGCAACTGCCTTCGGCCCAGGTCATGGTCCTGGAGTCCCAGGATCGAGTCCCGCATCGGGCTCCCTGCTCGGCAGGGAGTCTGCTTCTCCCTCTGACCCTCCTCCCTCTCATGCTCTCTGTCTCAAATAAATAAATAAAATCTTTAAAAAAAAAAAAAATCCATTAGGTCCACAAATCAACATTAACCCAGATCAACAATTTCTTTTTCTTTTTTTTTAGAGAGGGGGAAAGAAGGGAGGGAAGGGGCAGAGGGAGAGAGAGAATCTTAAGCAGGCTCCACACACAGGGCAGAGCCCAATGTGGGGCTCGATTTCATGACCCTGAGATCATAATCTGAGCTAAAATCAAGAGTTGGACACTTAACCAACTGAGCCACCCAGGCGCCCCTCAGATCAACAATTTCTAACCTCTTCTTCCACTAATGATATCTAGAGAATTCAGACCAACTCTCCTGTTGAATAAAACTGAACAAAATATTTTAAATGCCTAATTGCAATGAGAAATATTAAGATGATAAATGACAGTATCATTTGCCATAATACAGAAATGTACTTAAGCCACTAACAATAAAGACTATTTTTGAAACTTATCATAACTAGGAAGGTAAAATAAAGTCTGTAGATAGAACATATAACCTTCTCAGTTTGAGCTAAAGAATATTCTTTTAAAAAGAATTTACAAGAACATCACACTAATGTGTGTACTGGGAAGATAATTCATAAATTAACCACCTTCTGGGTAATAATTATTATATTTCACTGTACACCTATGTAGAATACAAAGGTATCATATAGTCTTGAAATATGTAGCACTCCTCTGCCCAAACACCTATGCTCAACTTCTTAAAGTGGATACATAATAGTCAAAACATTACAGTATTTAATTTCCATCAATATATAGCTAAATATAAATGTGGTAGTAATATAAGTATATAAGTTGTATGATCTCAGTCAAATTACTTAACCTCTCTGAACTTTACTTTTCTCATGTGGAGAATGGAGAGAATAATAGTCCCTCCACAGGATGGGCATGAAAATTAAAACAGCTAATGTGTATGAAGCACCTAATGGAACCTCAATAATGTTAAGTCACTTTGATATCAAAATACTACAGCTTTAATACTAATGATATAATTAAGTATGTTCACTTCAAATAAGCACAACATAGAAAAACCATTAATAATGACAGGCTAAAATAACAGTGCATGACTTGCCTGCTAATACCATTTATTAGAAAGTTTCTTATTTCTAAAGTTGAAGGTCTATAAGTAAAAGAGCTTCTGCATTAAAAAATGAACTGCCAAGGGCGCCTGGGTGGCTCAGATGGTTAAGCGTCTGCCTTCGGCTCAGGTCATGATCCCAGGGTCCTGGGATCGAGTCCCACATCGGGCTCCCTGCTCCTTGGGAGCCTGTTTCTCCCTCTGCTTCTCTCTCTCTCTCTCTCTCTCTGTCTCTCATGAATAAATAAATAAAATCTTAAAAAAAAAAAAAAAAATCTTTAAAAAAATGAACTGCCAAAACTGTAACCCTAACATCTGAGAAGGAACAAGGCAAAAACTTGAATTCTAGGAGAGGCTGCCCACTGGTAACTCCGAAGACTGTGACTGTGCAGTCAATGCCAATTTAGGAGTGACAAATTTAATCCAGTATTTAAGGCAAAGGATGCCTTTGTGGCAGATTTGAAATGTCTTTCTTGTACTTGGGATTTAGTTCCTCTGAAATATACTGTATCCTAAAAAATGAACTACCCACCAGAACACTAGAAGTTTAGGTTTTGGACAATTATTTTAAAGCTTATACGGTAAATAAGTTGCAAAGGTTATATTAAAGAAATATAACAGAAACTACAGAGAAAGAGCCTTATTGATTAATACAGTCACTTCAGCTTACAAGCACTGAGTACCTTCCACATGTTTACATAGGTGTTTTGAGAATTTAAAGATAAATTAAGACCTAGTCCTTGCTCTCGAGGAGCTTCTGGTCTAGGTGAAGCAACAGTAATTTATTATCGTTAAATATTGAACATAAAAATCAGGAGCCATTCTTTCAGCAACAATTTATTGTTTGTCCACCGAATGCCAGGCATATATAAGAAAGAATGCATTATGAACTGAAATAGAGGTATGAAATCTAACTAGAAACAAGTGTCATTCTGATAGAGAACTTCATGGGGCAGTATCTAAAGTACCTGAATTATAACCCCTGACACCTAGGCCCAGAGTGTGTCTGCTTCATTGAGATTGTGGCTCTCTGAGCACAGGTTATAGGACCACTCAGTAGGGACAGGAGATCTTCGTAAATGTACAACTTCTTCTAATGATCCAAACACTTCTTGCAACCGATTTTGTTCTCAAAGGAAAAAATGTACCAGAAACCATGTAAAGGTAAGATAAATCATCCAATTATTTTTCTAACCTCATGTGCCTTTTCTACTACTCTTTTTACTATTAATTATTACTTAATAAATATTAAAATTAATAAATGTAATAAATATTAAATTTTTCTTAAATATTATTTATTATTTCTCTTCTGTTCTGTAAAGAGTTTCTGGTTTGGAAGATAAATATGAAGTACTAATTCAGTAACTGTGAAATCCTAGTGCTTCTTATAAAGATCTAATTGTATCTTCAGCTTTCAAAAAAATGCTATTCATTTTCTCAAACAGCACTAGCTTATAAGTAACTTTGCTTGTACCTCTAATGGAACATAACCTTTGTAACCAACCAAAATGTTCAGTAAGGCTAGTAAGTTTTAAAATATAACAGAAAAATATACTTCTAGCTGAAGATTGTTGTCCATTATTTATCTGTAATAATAACATTTATGCTATTTAAATTCTAAGATAATTGAAATAAGCAAATATTTAATTATGATTGATTTAAAATGTTTAAGAACGAGAAAAAACAAAGTTAAATACAGATACTTACTCCGTATATAAATCTTCTATCATTGCAACAATAATAACAATGAGAGACACAGCAAATATCTGACATCCAGAACCAATGAGAGAAGAAAATATCAGTGGGTGACTTGATGGTCTAAATACATCTCCATGCACCTGCTTCCATCCATACTCATCTCCTAGGTCTCTATCCTATATACATATATACGTAAAGAGAAAAGAAAGTCATTCAGAATGAAATTAAAATACATAAAGTAGGTGAAAAATTACAATTCCAGTTGAAAGTTCCCTCCCTCCAAACTTGTAGCTATCTAAAAGATTTCAAAATATCTAGAAAAGACATTTCAAATTTAAAATAATCACTGCCTTAATAATTTATAATGTTAAAGTATTACGGCATTTACTGAGGCTCAGGAAGGTGGCTCCCAGTTGTGCTCAGAGAGTATCAAAGAATGGAAAAAAGAAAAGGTCTAGGAGCAAAAAGAAATAGTCAAAATGAGAGAAGAGCACACTGGCTCTCTGAACATTCCTATTCTTGCCATTTATATCACACCTGTGGCTCAAATATAATGAGAGGCCAGGTGGAGAACAAAAGAGAAAAAGAAGATTGAAACCAGTACTAGATGCCCTAAAAATGCAGAAATGTCCTTTATATCCTGGAATCTAAGAAAATATATGAGGAAAATATCAAACAGTTATATATTATCTATTAAATATTATTTAACTGTCTATAGCATTTTTAAAAAGTATTCAATTTTTCCTTTTCAACCTGAATAAGCAAGTATCTAAAATAGTACTTCATAAGAAATATCAATCCCTTAGGATAATCTGGCTTTTTAGGGGCTGGGGGTGATCCTGGTCAGATGTGTTTGAGAAGCACCAAATATTTTATCTACCTTGTGATACTTCACAATGCACATCTGCATATTAAAATTTTAATCTGTTTAACTCCTTTCCAAATTTAATGACAGAGCATATCTACACAGAACAGCCATTAATATTCTACAGAACACACACATTGTGTATAATACAGTAAAAGAATTTAGAAAACAAACCTCCCTCCCCTCTGAACCTACTAAACTAAATGTAAATTAATCCTTTCACCCACTCCCTGAATTTTATGCAGTATTTAACAGTATTAGAAAGATGTCAGTACAAGTCTACAACTTCTTTGCTACAATTCTGAAATCAAAAGCTCTGAAAACTGAAAGTTTGTTTCGGAAGTCTGACACATTCTTATTTGGTGGCAAGACTTGAGAGTTGAAGAGGTTATCTTCAACTTATCAACTTTATCTCACTTAAGGTGAACATTCATGTTTTGCTGAAAAAAAATAAATATATTTTATTATGGGACAGGTAATCAGAGCATGTAAAAATATTAATATATTTGATTAGAGACCCCTTTGGGAGTTTTACACCTTTCTTAAACCTGAAAATTCGGAATTCTAAAACTCATGTAACCTACATTCCAACATTCAAAATAACACTGAGTTAAATCACTTTTATAAATACAACGTAGAATGTTTGCTTACCATATCATCCATTTCTTCTTCTTTACTGTACCGGGCATAATCTTTTCTTAGAGTTCTCATTAAAATCATTGAAACTAAGCCCACCAAGAAGATAACCATCATGAAAGAGTTGAAAATTGAAAACCAATGAATCTAAAATAACAGAAAATAAAATATCACTGACATGAAGTATCAGTCACAAAATTCATAGGTTTCGTGATGACAGTAGCATGGTAGTGCAAAAAAAAAAAAAAGTTTTTTTTTTAAACTTTTACATAAAAATCCAAACTTAAGACACAATGGGGTGAGTATACACTATGCAAAGAGACTGGCTTTCTTTACAGTAAACCTCAGATGCATTAAAAACATGATCTCGTACACATAGCTTTTCACAATCAATTTTATTGTACAAATAAAGTACAATTGGACCACACGGCATACGGTATTTAGCATCACACAGAAAGAACACGGGATCTGGAGTCAAACAGGCCTGGGTTTTAACCCAGACTCTGCCAATTTCTAGCTATGTGACCCCAGCTTTCCTATATCAAAAAGGAAGACAATAATACTATCCCGGTTTATATGGCTTCCCTTTCCTCTAAGTGAGCAACAACCTGGAAACCTTGTTAAAATTCCAAAGACTGAACCCTCATAGTTGACTGCCACGGATCTGGGCCACCCTCCGGAAGGATGCTTCACTTGCTGCAGTTCATCTTCTCCACCCGGTCACCATCCTTATTCGCTCCCTTCTAACTGAGCTCTCCATGGTACAGAGAACAATGAGGTACCCCGTGGTGTCCCAATGTTCCCAAGGCTCTTGACTTTGATTTCACTCACACATATGTCAGAATTATGTCCAGACTGTGGTTCATAATCACAAGGTACACTGTATCTCTAAGTGCATCTCAGAACTCAGTGCCTCTGACTTCAAATTCCTTTATATTTTATTTTTTTAAAGATTTTATTTATTTATTTGACAGAGAGAGAGAGTGAGAGAGAGAAAGCATAAGCAGGGGGGAGCAGCAGAGGGAGAGGGAGAAGCAGGCTCCCCGCTGAGCAGGGAGCCCGATGTGGGGCTCGATCCCAGGACCCTGGGATCATGACCTGAGGCGAAGGCAGACGCTTAACCGGCTGAGCCACCCAGGCACCTCTCAAATTCCTTTATATTTTAATTCCCAAAAGTTCCTAAAGGATAGTTCCAAACTTTCTCTTCTCCCACCAAGGCCCCAATTTCATTTATTTTTCTGCATTTTCCTCCTAGCCTTTCATTCCTTCTGTCAATCTCCTAGAAGTTGTTCCCTTCTTAAATCAATCTTTCTACTAGGCTCTACATCTCTTTCTTTCCTTGAGGTGCTTTCCCCCCTCTCACTTTGCACCCCTAAATTTGCACCTTTCTCCAGCATCAGTAATCGCCAAAGGTCCCCATCTACAGTGGTATCTGCTCCCTGGGGTGGTTATATGGCTCAAACAAGATAATAAATGTAAAGCGTATGACTTAGAGCCTAGGCTCATAGTAAAACAGTCAAAAAATTTACAAGTTGTTATTTCCATTAATATCTTTCAAAGTGTTTACATGATCTTTTGTCCCCTCATTCTTCCTCTTCTTATCTCCCTCTCCTTTCAATGCCAATACTTTTCAAATGAGGAAACAACACATTCTGCGTCCTCCCCCACTTACTCCTAAAAACGATACAGTCTCACTTTGCCCCACAAAACTTCTCTGAGAGGCCTGCAATGAACTTTTAAACCGAATCAGCAATTATCTGTCCACTGTGCTTGCTCTCCCGCCACATCTCGCCTCCGCCGCCACTACACCACCCTCCCCACCGGCCTGCTGCTTCAACTCCTTCCTCTTCGGTGCCTGCTCCTCCCACCCCGCGCGGACTCTTCCAAAAGCGCCAGGCTTGGTGCTCTACTGTGACTTCTTGAGGCTCTCAGGATTTCTATCCTAGTGTTCCAGTGATGATGGTAACACCCTCACCTCCAACCCCTACCCTGCCCCAAAGCTCTAGCTCTCTTGCTCATTCACGTTTTGCACTTGTGCTAAAGATGATCGTTTCCACTTGAATGTCGTTCTGGAATTTCAGACTTAGAGTGCCCTAAAGTCAAGTCATAATCTTTTGCCTCACATATAACTCGCTTCTGATTTCTAACTGCTGCTAATGGTACTAACATATGGCTTTGAAAATTTAGAATTATCTCTGGCTTTTCCTTCTCCTTAATCCTTCCTATATAATAATTATTAAATTTGTTTTCCTTTAATGTATCTCTTGAATCTATCCCTTCCTCTCCACTCCCATGCCATCCTCCACACCTTGAGGAATCCCTAACGGCCTCCTACTTAGCCTTCTTTATTTCTGTTCCCTGCCCTTCCTTCCAATCTAGCCTATAAAAAGTTACCCAGCAAATCTTTCTGAAACCTCATGTTCATGTATCACTTCTCTACTCTAAAACTTATAGTGACATTCCCTACTTTTTCACATATCAAATCTAAACTATTTTCCCTAATATTCTGTACCCCTGGTAATATGGCCACCTACCTTATCTAGCCAACCTTTCTTTCCATTATGTCCATATTCCAGTCGGGCCTATCCTTCTTCAGTGACTCACAAATACAGCACACTCATTTCCACCTGTATCCTTCTCATAATTTCTACTCACATGGGATCTACTTCTATCCACCTCTGTAAATTCTATCTACTGTTTAAAGCCCAACTCGAAAACCCTCTCCTCCATAAAACCTCTCTTCTACATATTCCATTATTCATAGATGTGCTCTAAACTTCCACAGATACATACATAGAATATTTAACATGAGCTGTCTTGTACAATCAGGCCAGATTTTAACTTGGGCTGCTAAGTATGTGCACTAGGATGAAGGCAGCCCTAGCTCTGTTACCCACCCTGAGGCTTCAGGAAAGGGACAAACTCTGTGGCTCTCCCTGAAAAACAGGAGATAGCCAATTGCCTCTGCCTCTCTATAAAAATCATTTTTTCCTTCATTTAATAACTTATTTATTGAATATCTAGTGAAATTATAAAGGAAATGATAAATGCATTATATTTGGAAATATTTGCAAAAAAGGGTTACACAGATTTAAGTTTATCATTAAAGTAGCATTCAAGATTTATAAAAGCAGTCTGTAATTATAGACTTTTCCAAAGATTTGATTTTTTTTCTTACCCTGAGAAATTAATGACCCAAAAAAGGATGAGAGAAAAAATTATATATACGCTTCTTATCTTCTCTCGGTCAATTTATCAAATTTTTGAAGAGAAAAGAAGTTTTATATAGTTACTATTTAGTAATAAGAAAGATACACGTCAAATGCAAAACTTTCTAACAAAGCTCCCTGCCGTTTTCTAATCTAAGATATAAACTTTAAACCAATACCCGTTATAATGTACCACCATTAACCCATTTTGTAATATCCTTTTATTCTAAAAATTACAAAATGCTGTTACGATTTTGAAATTATTATAGCAATGGAAATACTTCTTAAAAACAATAAAGAAACCAGATGTCACAAAGGGGTTACTAATCCTATGAACTGCTGACTCCAGCACCCCCTAGTGTTGCTGACCCCAAAGCAGCACCCCAGCTTCGTCATAAATTTTAGAACATTGGAGAGAAATAGATACCCAAGTGTGCCACTTACTAAGCACCTGTTATGTGTCAAACACTGAACTAAGTACTTTATATACACCATCAAATGGAATATCACAACACTGCCCAGTATTACAATCCTTGCTTCACTATGAAGGAGACAGAAGCTGGAGAAGCTGAGGAACTGAGCGATGTGACCACGGTTATGGTGGGTGGCAGAGACAGAGTGTGTGTCCAGCCCGAGCTCCTAAGCCTGTGTTTGTAGTATTAGAAACAATCCCTACTGCTAGCCAGGAGACCCTGCCCCTCCCGCCTATTTAAGGAACAGGCTGCAGTAATTCTCCCCCCTCTTGTCTGCATTGTCAGTTTTGCACTCGCTGCTGAACCCTTCCATGTATAAACATGTTTCTTGTATCTCAAAATAAAATCTCCTGACTCCATCCTTCCTACTGACTACCACTTCATTTCTTTGCTCCCTTTAGCTGTTAAACTTGCGGTCTCCAATTCCTCTCCTCTGTGCTCTTATACCAGCTCTACTCGGATTCTGCCCCACCACTAGCCCCAAACCACTCTTTGTCAAGTTTACTGATGACTCCAAATGAATCCGACAGTCACGTTCACCTTACCTGACCCAGCAGCAACAATCCAGAACTAACCTCTCTCTCCTCCATGATACTTTCTTCATTTGGCTTCCAGAACACCACACAAGCTTTTCCCCTCTACCTTACTAGGATCTCCTCAGGGCCTGAGCTGGTTTCTCCTACACTCCCTGATCTTTTCTTACTGCCCCCAGGGCTCAGTCCTTGGTCCTCCTCTAGTTCTACATACTCTTCCTTGGTAATTGCATCCAGTTCCATGGCTTTAAACACCTTCTATATGCCAATGGCTGCAAAATCTGTATCTCTAGCCCAGACCTCTCTCGTGAACTCCAGACTCATATTTTGAACTAGGTGCTATGTATCTCCATTTGGATGTCTTAAGACACTTCAAAACCAGCATGTCCCACACTGTACTCTGAGCTTCCCCTCCATGCCTCCTCCAAATACAGACTCTCTGCCTCAGTGATGGCAGCTCCTTCTAACAGTTGCTCGGGCCAGAAACTCTGTAGAGTTCTTGTCCACCTTGCTTTATCTTGCTATCCATCAGGAAATCCTGCCGGCTCTCCCCTACACAATATGCCCACAAGGTGACACCTTCTCAGCCCTCCCCCGGCCCCCCACTGCACCTTGGCCTGAGCCACTAACAGCCTCTCATCTCCCTGCTTCTCCCCTCCCCCCCCACATGGCCTCTTTTCAACACAATAACCTGAAAGATCCTTTGAAAACAGAAGTCAGATTTCTCATGACCCTGTGGAAAACACTACCGCCCCCTCTTTGCATTCACAGTCTCAATAGCCAGGGATGATCTGGCTCCTGCTACTCTCTGACTTCATCCACTACTCCTCCCCTCACCCTGCTCCAGCCCCACCGGCCTCCTTGCCAGTCCTCAAGCACAGCGAACACATTCCCACCGGAACAGGCTTTTCCAAGGGGTTGTCCCTGCCCGGAATACTCTTCCCCTGCCCCCATACCCATATTCCTTATTTCCTTCAACTCCTTCAAGTTTTTACTCAGAAGTCCACCTCAGAGGCTTACCCTGAGCACCATATTTAAACTACAACTAGCCTCGTCTGTGGCCCTCCTGCTCTGCTGCTCTTTCTTGAAGGACGTATCTTCATATCTTCGAACACACTACACCCTCAACTTCTATGTCTATTACATGTGTCCCCCTACTAGAAGGGTAAGCTCCAAGAGCACGCAGATCTTTGACTTTCATTCTCTAATGTATTCCACTTACTCAGTACTGTGCTTGACACACAGCAGGTGCTCATTTAATAAAGGAGAAATATGGTACACTGCTCTACTAGCGAAAGTGCCAAATGGCAGTCCTTCCCCCTAGTTATCAATACCCAACGGCACGAGAAGCAAGGCAGGCTCAGGTGTTCCAGTAGGAAATGTCAGTTGAGAGCCCTCATATATTCGAGTATTATCTAAATATTATCTATTATTATCTAAATAGTATCTATTATCTATTTAAGTTATCTGTGCCTATACCTCCACCATGTTCAAGACTGCGTGAACACTACATCTGAAGAGAACACACTGGGGGTAGGGGAAGTGGAGGTACTGGAGGAAATTTTAGCTCCAGGAGTAACACGCTAGGACCCAGAGGAAGATCAGAAGTAGTGACAGGTTCTGGTGAAGTCTGGCAGCAATGATACAAACATGAGACCACAAAAACTTAGATTACCAATAAACTTCAGAATTCCAGTCTAAAAGATCAAAAGATAGAAGAGGCAAGTCAGGAAGAAAGTCAGAAGAATGGATATATCCCCTAATACCCCGCTGTCCCTTCATCTCCATCCTTGAAGGAGGGAACCATTAAAATAAAATCTATTTTTTCCCATAAAGAACCAAAACTACCACCTGGACAAAACCAGCAACAATGCCAGTGGACTTATGATCTGAGCTCCATCTTGTATCTGCTGGTGGGAAGTGGGGGCATCTCTTCCTAGTCCTGATGTTCCTTTTTATGTGGAAAGATTTCCACCAGCAAAAGTTTCTGGTCTCACTCCACTCTCATCCTTTCCTTCCTAGAGGATGCACACATCTGCTCGGTTTCTCCACACTTTAAGTTTCTCAAGGGCAGGTGCTCATATATAGAAGCTTGAAACAGTCCAGCACTGAATGTGAGAAGTTGGTCTAATTCTGAGTTTCAATATTAAGGCCACCTGTCCACAGACATAAGTCACATTTTTCAATAGTAGCATCATTAATAATAAAAGTAACATTCTGGCTTTTGGTTTGTTGTATCTTTACTCAAAGATTGGTTTAAAGCACAGGCATGATGAAGGTGGCTTTTGATTGCTCGCCTAAAACCCTCTATCACCCTAGGACTCTAAGCTCACAGGTGAAATCACCACAAGCTCAATGTTTGAACTCCACGGCCTTAGCACAGTGCCCTGCATATGGCAGATGCTCATTAATGTTTGTGAAATTGAGCACATAATGAGTGTCTTAAAATACACAATTTACCTACCCTGTGTTGAAAAAAGGATGGATCGAGATATTTGTCAAATCGATCTTCAAATTTTACATCTGACTTTTTCCATTTCACCTGAAAAAAATTTTTTCACTTAAAAATAAAGGCCAGTAAACAAATTAATAAGCTGATAACAAAGCCCTGAGCAAAATTAGGAAAGATTTACACACTTAGAACAAGAAGCTAGAGAAATGGTGGAAAGTTACTGCCAATTTGAGAAGCTGAAACATGTAAGATAAAAAACTAACCAACTGTCCTCTCTCTGTATTAACAAAACTTCCAACTTTACGTAGAGGGATCATTTCAGTTTTCAAGGACTATTAACTATTGCTGACTTATATACTCTGACCTGATAAATGTGGTTAGGAACTGAATTAGCTAGGCCAGTTAAAATAAGAATCCGTCCATCTTTGACTTTAGATTGCATTAGTTTTATTACAATTATCAAACTTCTTTGTAAGTTCAGTTACATAAATATCATTTGCACTAGTTACATATGCCTAAGCTTTAAAAAAATCTTTCAAAAACTGGCTCCTAGCAATGGATTCATTCCAGTTATCAGGAAAAAAACTGGCAAAGAGAGAGGCTACCTATATCAGATTTTTCTTCTTTCCACTATTTTTAATCCTAATGGAATAGAATTAACTTGACAGTTGCAAAGAGCTCTGACAAGCTCTTACTCTGCAGGAGTATGTTATTCCAACTGATAAAGCAAAACATGGTAAACTATACCCAACCAGCAATTTTCAAAACAGCTTCATCTCTATATGCAACAGTGAAAAGGGAAGAGAAACAACAAGGTATACTGCAATCTAAAAATGTAACCATGAAAAGACATGGCTGGTTCTAACTGCTCAGTTATAATGGTAAACTTTGCTGTAGCCAATGGTAAGTCCTGCAAATGCGTAAACTGTATTTAATACAGACCTGAAGCAAATCTCCCTGCTTTTAGGAGGCTTACTTATATACATTAAGGGAATACAGTTTTAATAATATTCTGTTGCACCCTATTTTCCTTTACTAAAGTAGTAAAACACACTTAACTGTTGCTATTAGGTCACAAACACTTCTTCCTATATACAATTATTTTAATACTTACTGAATATGACATCTGGATTTTAGTATTGGGAACCAGTTTCACCTTTCCTTCACTAGTCAAATTAACATCAACAATTCGATTTCCATTAAAACCTATTTCGAGTTTTTTGTACGTCCAAAGATAGTAATCTTCTCCATTTTCATCTGCTTCACCAACAATACCTGCAAAGAAAATAGCACTTTATACAAGGTAATATCACTTAATGTTTAAAATATGTTAGAAGGTAAAAGCCCATTTAAAAAGTTTTTATAAACAAGCAATGTTACAGTTATTCTTCATGGTTAGAAAAGGATAAAAGTACAGGCTGGACTTCTACTCTTTGTTAACTACTTGGCAAACATAAACCATGGTTATAACCATGAATAGCTCAGCATAATCTATCACTAATTTGATCATCAAAGTTCATGCTTTGTCATGAGTAGTATCACCTTCATTGTAATAATTATCACCTTATACGTGTATACTTCCTAATACTTGAAAATTTCAGGGAAATATGGTCACCATCTGGTACGGTCACCCAGTTAGTAGTAGTCAAGCTAAAATTAAAACCAAGTTCTCCAGAGTCCCAATCCAGTACTTTCTCTAATAACCTAAGATCTACACATTCCTAAGTAAGCTGCACATATGTGTGTTATCAGTACCAAAACTTAAAATGCCTCCTCTCTATGCTTCAAGTAGTGGACCTATCCTTGGTAAATCATCAAAATGAAAGAAGATAAATGTTAATGGGGCACTAGTTTAAAATGATCATTTTGGGTTTTTTTTTTTTTAAGATTTTTTATTTATTCGTATGAGAGAGAGAGAGACAGTGCGTGTGCACAAGCAGGGAGGAGGAGCAGAGGGAGAGGAAGGAGCAGACTTACGGCTGAGCAGGGAGCACAACGCAGGGCTTGATCCCAGGACCCTGGAATCATGACCTGAGCTGAAGAAGACATTTTAACTGACTGAGCGATCTAGGCGCCCCTAAAATGATCATTTGGACCATAGTTTGGGATACTGAAAGAAGATCCAAACAGTGTCAGGACAACAGGTGGTAGCTGAGAATCTACCTCTTGTGCCCTCATAATGTCAGCTATTTATCTATGTTCCCTACTCAAACCTACAGACTTCCTAAGAGCCTTATCCACTAAAACTGACTCCTTAGGGCCTTCCCTCTTTGGTCAATGCATCTCATTACAGTATTAGGGGAAAATAAGATCATTTCTTATTAAGGATTATTTGCTTATTAACCAAAGTTGTTCTCTCAAACTGATACCAATTCAAGGAATATGTTTCATTGTGTTTGGGGTCGCAGAGGGATAATGAAATCCTTCTAATAATTTCATCAAGGTTTATTGACCTATCTACACTGAAAACTCTGGGGGTGGAGACACAATTATACCAAATAAGAAGCTATTCTCTACAGGGCTTTTAAAAGATGCTGAAACACTTACCCCAAAAAAAGTCAAATAAGAATTTTTTTTCTGACAAGAATTCCCATAGTTCAGACATTCTTGAACACCCAAATGTACTCTCCTAAACATGGCAGACCCTAGAATCCCAGGGCTAAAAAAGATTTATTTTAGGACAGGAAAGCACAGTTGCCATGTTGTTAAGGAGACCCACAGAAATGACCGAAAAAACCCTAAGGTTCCAGACAATAAACCCAAAAGCAAAGGAAAAGAACAAGGGAGGAACCTGCTCTTTCACCAAAAAAAGAGGAAACCCTAACTAATGGGTTCTCCTGAACCACAGGCTCAGAAATCTTGAGTGAATATTCAGCACATCTTCTTGCTACCCTCGGAGCTGATCACAGAAATGTCTGAGTTAATGTAATACTAATTATAGTCATTATATGAAATGCTTACTATTTATACCTAATTAACATGCAACAGAGCAGCAATGATGCATACAATTATATCTTGAGATTGACTTTCTTACAAATTTCATCTCAGCACTACATTAAACTCTGGTCTGATATTTTCAGTATTTCAGTTTGCTGCTCATGAATATAGTAGTCTGCTAACAATTTTCACAATTAGAATATTCATTATATATAAGAACAGGTGTCCAAAGGGGAAAAAAAAAAAAAAAAACTAAGAGACTAATACGATCAAACATGCTGGCTGATAGCTGGCTGTGCTTTGCATTTAAAGTAATTTAATCAGATTCTTAACAAGTTCGCCATCTTCAAGCAGCCAATCCAGCTATACGACTCTCCCTACCCAGTCACTCGTATACATCTGGCAGAGCTCTGTGCCTTGCAAGCTGTCACCCATATGAGAAACAAAGGGACAAAGAGCAGCTGTGGTCCCCAAATGCCCTGCCAATTGCAATAAGTAGGCAACTACCCAGGTTTTTTTTCACCCCTTTTAGAATATTCACTTACTTTATACTGACTTGATATAAACTAACTCATTTCAACAGTACATAGATATAATTCCTTTACCTAATAGTGTTCTCCTGAAGCTACATATAAATATATCCCTTAAAAAAAACAAGCAACTAAAATCAAGTCCAACACAAATAAAGTTTGGATTTTGCATGGGTTTGTATTAACTATGCCATAGCTCCTCTCCACTAATACAGATAAATAAGAGCTAAAACATTAAAAAAATTTTTTTAAAGATTTTATTTATTTATTTGACAGAGAGGGACACAGCGAGAAAGGGAACACAAGCAGGGGGAGTGGGAGAGGGAGAAGCAGGCTTCCCGCCGAGCAGGGAGCCCGATGCAGGACTCGATCCCAGGATCCTGGGATCATGACCTGAGCTGAAGGCAGACGCTTAACGACTGAGCCACCCAGGCGCCCAACATTAACAATTTTTAAGGGTGCCTTTCAGTAGGGCATGCGACTCTTGATTTTGGCGTTGTAAGTCTGACCCCATGTTGAGTGTAGAAATTACTTAAAGATAAAAATCTTAAAGAAAAAAAAACATGAAAAAAAATTTAAACATACAGTGTTTTGGAAAATAACATAGGAACTAGTGAAACAAGTAATTCAGGAGACTGTCTTATCTAAAAACCATACTACCAGTTCCACGTGAGAGAAAGCCAAAATAAAACTTCAAAATCCTATTTAGTTCCTTTGATTGTATTTGATAGAATAAGTCAAAATAAGATATGAAAAAAATGGGGGAAGGGAGGAATTTCAGATTGTTCAAAATACCTTTTAATTCCTTGAACCTGAAAAGTTATACTATGTAAAAGTTTTATTTTGAGGGAGTTTCATATAAGGCTTGACAACAAAAACCGCTTCAAGTAACAGAAAACCATAAAATTGGTGTTAAAATCATTCTGTGGAAAATACTGAAAACATATTTCCTGATTCACAATCAATCCCCTTAAAACTCATTATATAAGTCATGCTTATTATGCAAATATTCCCAAATTTTAAATATAACATACAATACCTACCCCATATTGGTAAGTCATCTATGTACATCTGATACCAGTAGTGATTTTTGATAGCATACACAAAGGCATCTCTCTTTTCTTTATCTAAGTCAATTTCACAGTAAGTGGCTGGCATCACATCATCTGCATAAGGTAAAAATTGCAAATTAGCACATTGGTTTATAAATTAGTTATAGGAAAAATAACACAAGAAAAAGCCAACATTTCCTGAAATTAAAATTTGTATTCATAATCACTGGATCTAGGTGATAAGTATATGAGGGTTCAGTATATAATTCTTTCCCTTTTTATTTATGTTTTAAGATTTTTTTCAAAATAAAAGAATCTAACCATCTTCACTTTCAAAGATTATCTTATTACATGAAAAAAATTGTCCTTTATATAAAGAAAATTATATAAGAACACTTATAAAATAATTTTAAATGAATAATTTGCTTTAAAAAACAAAACAAAAAAAAGCTTAAAACACGTAAGTTTTCATTTAACATACACAAAAACTCCAAAATATGATCCTAAATAGAACAACTTCTAGCTGTAAGATCTCTGAAATAAATATTCATTTTAACATTCTTGGAAATGCAAGTGACTAGAGGCCATAGATTCTATGAGGAATCCCAGTGACTCTTCATAATTAGAAAGATTAAAATAACAAACCTCTATCTAGCAGGTGTCACTGTTTATAAATTACCCAAAGGTCTCCTAGAGATGAGTCATTCCCACTCTTGACTGCTTTCAAAAATACTGCTACCACAATATTGTTCAGATGGTCTCTAACCTATAAACCTTTCAAATATGTGCTTTCAAGATGTGCTTATAAATAAGTACTAGGGATGCAATGTACAACATGATGACTATAGCTAATACTGCTGCATGACATATAGGAAGGTCTTTAAGAGTAAATCCTAAGAGTTCTCATCACAAGGAGAAAATTTTTTTCTTCATTCTTCTTTTCTTTCTGTTTGTGGTAATCATTTCACAATATGTAAATCAAACCGTCATACTATATGCCTTAAGCTCATACAGTCATATATGTCATTATTTCTCAATAAAACTGGAGAAAAATGTGCTTATGGTCATTAGTTTCTAAACACAACAAAACCTGCAAACACGCTAGATGTCCACTGAAATTATTAAATTGTTTTTGTATATTACTTACACAATTAGAATAAAAGATAAATCTTAACAACAAAAAAAGAAAGCACAGTTGTTTAAGTTCTCCTGTACTGTATTATTGGTTATTTAGAACCTGAAATACAATTCCCCACCAGAAACAATGTTAAATTTCTTAAATGTTGATTAAAACTTCTTAAACATAAACTGCAGCTGAAACATGATTAGTGGCCAGCTACAATATTATTTCCATGAGAAATGGCAATCTGAGTTATAACTCCAGACACTAGCAACTTGTCTCCTCAACCCTCAACAAGAGAGAATAGCTTCCCCTTATTATAGCTCAGCCCAGAGTGGGTACCCCAAAACCACATCACCAAAGATGGCAGGAAACACTGAAGTCCCATAAAGGAGGGATAGGGAAATACTCCTACTCCCAAAGTAGGAGAAGGTAACTGCTTTGTTGTCTCCAACAACAATGGTCCCATACAAATTTCCTTTCTATCAAGGCCCTTATAGGCAGCGAGGAATTTAGGATTTTCATAATGACAAACACTGAGGCTGAGCAGAGAAGGGAGGGAAGGTTAGGCCATGAGGTGGCTACAAAGGGTTCCTCCAGCAGGAGCTAGAGAACTAGTAGCAAGAGGTCCCCAAACAGGATTTCCGTGGAGTGCAATAATGCACAAAGGGCAGCAGGCAACTACAGCAACAAGGGGAGAAAGAGAACCACAGGAAGGTCCAGGCCTGGGTAGCAACAAACGGCTGTGGGAGACCTCAGAGCAAAACACTGCAAAGCCACCAAATCCCTTGCTGTTAAAATCAGACAGTCACTGACAATCGCCATTAACAATGTGGCGGTTTTATGTATGAAGTTCTGAGATCTACAATACAGCATTGACCTGCATGAAGCTTTTCAGATTCCTCACTGTGTGAACTGTGTTCAGCTCTCTCTTGCCCAACTATCTATCGTCCTCTCTCCCTAACTCCAGCCAAACTCAACTACCTGCAGTTCCCACACATCTTGTGCTCTCTTGGCCTCTGGACTTTTTGGCCTATGCTGGAAAGTCCACCACAAATGTCCATCCTAAAATACTTCCCATCCCCTTACCCTCTCCTCCACAGAGTAATCCTTGATTCCCCACCTCTCACACTTCTCAAACCCCACAGCCTGTCCCTTCCTCTGAAGCCCCATGGCTTTCTTTCCACACTTCCCTACGGTACCTAGGTCTATACCACTTACAACCTCATACCAGTATCTTAGTTCCTCAAAAGACCATCATGTATTGAGAGCTATGTCTATACTGATTACATCCTTTTTACCCCCGGCTATGCCTGTTTCAGTACCCTGAACAGAACAGGCACTAAACAAATAAAAAATTTTAGCAAATTTTAAGAGCATGATTTTCCATTTATTCGGCAAAGAAAAACACAAAGTATATTACAGTATGTACATATACATGCATCTGTGTATGATTAGGGTGTCTGTGTGTGTTTGTGTATAGGAGAAAATGCCAATATAAACAAATGAAATTTTTTAGCAGAGTTATCTCAGAATGATTCACAAAGAGGTCTTGAAGAGTATCTTTCACTGATGTAAAATCTAGTAAAGAAATGTGGTCAAAGGGAATAACCTATCTTTATGGCAGGCTATAAAAAGGACCTTGGTTGATCATATTTTAATGAAATTCCTCTTGCAGGCATGTGGGCAAATACAAACATCACAAATAATTGAAGAGTCTGGTTGCTCAACTAAAACAGCACTTTTCTCAGGAGGGAGCCGCTTTGAAGATAACTAATGTAATGTGCCTGAATATGCCAAATCATTATTCAGCATTCTATAGAACTGGAAAACAATCTGAAAAATCTATCACCATAAATCACTGCTTTAACATTATAAAAGGGCATACATTTCTCATATGAAATACACACCTATGAATTCTGAAGAGGATACAATTAAGATTTCACCAATGTAAATATATTACACGGGGGGGGAAAACAAACAAAACCAAAGGTACAAAGTGGCAACTGTTAATACTGATTTTTCAAGCAGAAAGCAAGAGTTGTTCCTGCAAACTACCTACCAAGTCTGTCATCATTTCACAATAACACTCCAGACTAATAACTGAACAGTGAAAATATTGAAAGAAGAATGTGGTAATTATTTGAGTTCTCTAAGAACATATTATGCCTAGCTTTATTAGCTTTCTCTTGATAGCATTACCAAATTGGAAATCACAAATGCTCTACCTCAAGTTCAACAGCACTCAGCAATTTTTCATGAAGTCACTATAGACAAATTTATTAAAAAAATAGTCAGAA
Source organism: Mirounga angustirostris (assembly GCF_029215605.1). Lineage (NCBI taxonomy): Eukaryota > Metazoa > Chordata > Mammalia > Carnivora > Phocidae > Mirounga > Mirounga angustirostris. Next base: position 123,871,716 of record NW_026991714.1, read on the forward strand.
ACTTGAGTTTTAGTCTGGGTTCTACTATTTATTAGCTATGTGAATAAAAAAAAAATCATTTAGCTTCTGTGAAGCTCAGATCCCTCGGCCATAAAACAGAGATAACATCTATGCTATCTCCTTCCCAGAGTTGTTTTAAGGATTAAAAGTGTCAGTACATTCACAGACCATGTTAAGTTTCCTTGCGCCACACAAGTCTGAGAATCTAATGAAAGTAGTATCTCCCTTGCCCCCCCAAAATGCACATTCACACAAAACTAAGTGTACAATTTCAGAGAACGCATGGATCCCTGAAGCCAGAGCTTCTGGTTCAACTTTGTATATCCAAGCCTACCACACTGCTGATATAGTCATGTTAAGCATATATATGAGTATTGATTAACTGGCCAACCTATCTGCAATATTAACTGTACAATTTTTTCTAGATGACTAATTGGCAATATGCATCAAAAACTGCCTTAAAAATGTTGATATCCTTTGATTCAGTAATTCCACTTCCAAGAATTTATCCTAATAAAAGACTCAGAGACACATTAAAATACTTATGTGCTAGGGTAGCCAAATGCATTATTTCCAATAGGAAAAAAAGGCAAAAAAAAGCAAGGAATGAAGGGAGGAAAGGAAAAGGAAAAGGAAAAGGAAAGGGGAAGGGGAAGGGAAGGGTAGAGAGAAAAATAATCAGAATATCTTATAACTGGGAAATAGGGAAAATTACAATATCCAAGTTACAGAATACTACATAAACACATTTTTTTAAAAATTAACAATATGAAGACAACCTCATAGATGTTAAGAGTAAAAACTAATTTATATGTAACTTATTAAGTTACTAAGTAGTATCTGACAAATACTAAGCTCTGTATGTTACACAAATTTTTTGAAATCATATATATATAACATGAACCCAATTTTTAAAAACTCTAAATAATGTGGATGAATGTAAAGAAAGAAGTAAAAATGGAAGAAAATGTTAATGGTAATTACATCCAGATGATTTTTATTTTCTTCTTTATATTTCTCTGTAGTTTCTAAATTTTGTACAGTGATCTTATATCATTACATCAAAATCAGAAAAAAATATATACATATATATCCTTTTGGGAAAAAAAAAAGATATCAATCTGGAGTAGAACAATGTTATCAACGCTTGAATAAGAATTTATAAAAAGCCCATGCTATTCAAATTTGCAGTTAGCACAAGGCTTAAGGAACTGCTAACACCAAGAATTCAAAATACCTAGATTCAAGATTCAATACAAGATTCAAATTATTTGGTCTGGCTAAAACACTTTGGGTGAAACCAGGAGCACAAAATATGGCACTGAGTGCCCAGACTTCCAATTAAACAAGGCAGGCTAACCACAAGTATGTCTTTTCCCTCCTGAAACTCCATTAAAATGTCAATAAAGGAATAAAAAGGATGTAGTACACAAGGACAAAAAGAAGACAATAAGAAAAAATCTCAACATATTTTTGGAAAATTGAAAATGAATAGAAGATGGCAAAGCAGAGGAAACCATAACAGAACAAAAGGGGGTTGGTGTCACCAAACACAAGAGACACTTGAGACACTCACACATCGAAAAGTAGGGAACAGATATAGGGCTGAACACATAGGGGAATTCCATAAAAATATGTTTATGGAAGGCTTGGATGCCCAAGGCCCCTTCTCCACCCATTACAAAGCTAGATGAACAACCTCAACTCCTCCCTACAGTAGACCAGAGGCATCTTCCCCTAGAGAACTCCACCATAAAAGCTGCAGAATTAGGGACTGCAAGGAGAGTAGAATCCAGGGACTGAAAACAGGGTGGGGGGATTAAGTTAAGTAAAAATCTTTAGGTTGAATGAAAGGACCTGCCACTTTCCCAGCCCTTTCCCCACTCTTTGGCAATCAGGCCTTTACCACCAGACAGGTATCTGGAGGGACACACTGCATAGTGGTTAAAAGCTCAAACTCTAGCACTGGTGTTCTCTAGGCTCAAATCCTTACTCTGCCACTTTCCATCTGTGAATCCTTGGACAAGTTACTTAACCTCAGGGCCCCTACTCCTCACCTGAAAAATAAGGATAATACACCTCATAACATGGAGGAAGAAAATCGTGAAGAATGAGAATCACTGAATTTGAAATATATAGGATTCCAACCAGCCCTTGGCATTTCTCTCTACCTGTAGTACTCTCAACTTATCATTTCACTCCAGAGAAGCAGAAGAAATACTTATGAAACAATTTCATCCCTCTATTAAGTTGGGATATTCAAGGAAAAGAAAATTCCAAAGAAGATCAATAAAACAAATGGGAGGAAAGAATCCTTTAGAAGCCATCAATTTTTCAATAATATCCTTCATTATACTGCAAGCGTTTGCAAATGAAGGGGAAGGGAAGTGGACAGTGACCTCCCCTGGTTAGGAACTACTATTCCAGATCATCCAAAGATCATAGTGGACCAATTATCTAAAGAACAGAGAGGCACAGACTGCTCAGGTGCTACACAATTAATTGAGAGCTTACAATGTCTTAATAGCTAAGGATGCAAGAGTGAGCAAGAATGCCACTGTCTCTGCCCTAGCAGAACTAACTAAAGTACCCAGCAGGCTAGTGCAACAGCCTGAGATAAATCAAATCCTATAATCAGTAAACTAATTTAACATTTCAGAATTGCTAGTACCAAATTAAGTTGGAACTAGAGACCTACATTATGTGCTATTAGTATACCTATCAATGACCATTTTTAAAATGGAACTATGTATCAGGAACTTTGATAAATGCTCTACATAAATTACCTCACTTAAACAACAATTCTATTAAATAGATATTATTTCCCTCATTTCACAGGTGAGGACAATGAGATCAAAGAGGTGGGATAATTTGTCCATGACTACACAAGTAGGCAGAGGCGGTGCTGGGATGCATCAAGTCTGACTTGTTTTTTCCAATCCACAACGGTCAGGTTCCAAGAGGTATCCTCTAAAATCAGAGGATAATGAATTCAGGCCTGGTTCAAAGATACCCCATTTAATTCTGCCCTTTTCTTTTTAATTTTCTCTAAATGTTCTCAATTTAGTATTTTGTCTAGTGGTAGTATATATAACATTATTACAGGGAAAAAAGTTGTGCATAAAATCTCAAGTAAGTGGCATCCTACATTGACTTAAAACTATTGACTAGTTCCCTAAAAGTCTATTTAGTGACCGTCATTTTATGAAATACCAATCCATTTAGCCTGATAGAATCTACTAAATTTAAAAAAAGCCGTGTGTGTATGTATCTATGTGCACATGTGTGATATATACATATATACAGTATTTTCTAGTTTCAAAATATTTCCAAAATTTTATTTTCTTATACCTTCAGAAGAACCTTTAAAAATCAAATACTTGAGAAGTGAAAACATTAACAATATAAATATTTCTATAATTCACATAGGGACAGAAGGTTCTAGTTTCTGTGGCATTATTAATATGCTGTGATATGCCTTGGGTAAATCATTTCATCTCTGGGCCTCACTAAAGGGAAATCAGATGACACAATCTCTAAGGTGCACCGAACCTTTGAAAATTCTATGACAGTACAAATAACCAGGAAACCTCATAAAACATTTTCAAAGCATGATCAAATATGTCTTTGTACAGGACAAGCAAGGGACTACAGTAGAAAAAGAAATCTAATCAGCATTTACTTTTTCATCTGGACCACTTGATTTAGCAGCTCCCTTAAGCAGCATATCCGCGTTGGAGATGCAGAGCTGACAAGACTCCAAGGAACCGCCAACTCTTGGGGAATAACACCTGGCCAGTTCTTGTTCTTTTCATCTAAAGGTACTCAGTTGGAAATTAAAGTAAACCCCACTTTTATAGCCCATGAAAACTGTTTCCCTCTATCTAAACAATCTTTCCATCTCAGCCTCAAGGAACTAATAAAAGAAAGGTGAAGACAGCTGAATGATTACTCTTCTTTAGTAAAACAGGGTGAGGATTTAAAAAAGTGATGAAATCTGTCCATGGTGTAGCAAAGTAGGACTCAGAGTTTTCATCTATTTGCTCTCTCTGGTTCCTCTTTAGTAAACTAGAAATGTGCACCAAACATGAAAAAGGAGAAAGTTATGTGAAAAAATGCAGATTGAGGTTTTCAAAGATCCCACACTCTAAGTTTTCTCCCTACTTGCAATTAAATATTTAGGTTACCTGATTAAATTAAAACACAAGCCTCAGAGCATGTTTACAATAATTTATAAAGTTACAGGACAGGCCACTGTGGTTTAAATTTACAACTTAATTTTATAATTAAGCCTCAAAGAATATAGTGGTGGAGTGGAATGGGGGAGAAGAATGCAAATACGTATACCAATTTTCAACAAGAGTCACAAAAAATAAACACAAGAATAAAATTTAACCAATCAAAATTAAATATTATCTTTAAAATATTATTTTAAAATATCTCAATTCAGGGAGGCTGGGTGGCTCAGTCAGTCAAGCCTCTGCCTTAGGCTCAGGTCAGTGGTCCTGGGGTTCTGGGATCGAGCCCCACACTGGTCTCCCTGCTTAGCAGGGAGTCTGCTTCTCCTCCCACCCCCCCACCCCCGCTCCCACCATGCTCACTCCCTTGCTGGCGCGCTCTCTCAAATAAATAGATAGATAGATAGATAGATAGATAGATAGATAGATAGATAGATAGATAGATGATAGATAGATAGATAAATAAATAAAATCTCTCAATCACATCTTCCTCTCAAAAGTGCAAAAATACCAGAAGTCAGTTATGTTCATTTTACACTTTTAGACAATGAAGTCAAAATTAGAGTAAAGAACTTCAGTAAAATCAATACAGTAAAAGAAATAGGATTAAAATTCAAAGCTCCTGATTACAAGATCCAAGCTCTATTCAAAAATCAAGATGCCTAATCAAAGATCCTGTAAAAATTCAATTACTCAGGCTTCTGCTCACTGAGTTAAAAATGTCTATGCAGGAAATACACTCTCTGACAAATTTCACAGAGGAAAATTAAAAGTTTAAACATACTTAAAGGGCCTGATAAAATCGATACCAGCATAATAAACAGATGAGGATTTTTTCCAATTTTAGTAAGTCTTTGACTTAAATTTTTTTTTTAAGATTTTATTTATTTATCAGAGAAAAAGAGAGCACAAGCAGGGGGAGCGGCAGGCAGAGAGAGAAGCAGACTCCCCACTAAGCAGGGAGCCCAATGGGGGACTCGATCCCAGGACCCTGGGATCATGACCTGAGCCGAAGTCAGACGCTTAACCAACTGAGCCACCCAGGTGTCCCTGACTTAAAATTTAAAACCACACTACCCTACAGGAATTGAGAGAGTAAATTAATACACACTGATTAATACATTCTGAACCAATGGTACAAGTTTGGATTTGAGGCTTTACACATTTTTAAATACCCCATATACCCCGTTCCATCCCTGCACCTCCAGAAATTATGAATCTATGAAAGCCTTCCCAACCACATGTATCCAATGACTAGAGGGTTTACCAGAAATCACTTTTCAGAAAGAAATGTTAGGGAAGTAGAATTTTATTAACAATTATTTATTTTATTATTTTACAAATATTCCAAGTAAATCTTTGTAACTAACATACTTTTCTAAAAGCACTACACTTAACTTGTGGATTAAAACATTTTTTAGAGTCTAGAGCCATGGTTCTCTAAGCTCAATCAGCAATATCCGAGGACAGTTCTGGCTGTCACTACCGGCATCTACTGGATGGAAGCCAAGAACTCCGCTAAACATCCAACAGTGTACAGGTCAGCCTCCCATAAAAAAGAATCATCTGGCTCCAATGTCAACAGTGCCAAAACTCAGAAACCTTGGTCTACAATCTAACTTGTATTATAAGGACTATTAAGGTTCACTTACCTTTGAATTTAATATCCAGACCACTAAATTCCAATTCAACTCCTTGAAGTGCTTCTCCCAGAGTTTCATGGTAATGACTGATACTTTTTTTTGACCCCACACAGAATGGAAGTGAAAAGTACTTATATGTCTCTTGGCGATTATGGTAGGGCCCAACAGTATTCATCCATAAGACAACTTCCTCTTTATCTTGATACTGAAACAAAAAAGCAAATTACAATACGTTTTTTAAAAAATCTAATTCAAATTAAGGGAATATTTGTTATTTGTTCTAAACAAAAGTGTACTGCCTCTGTTTGGGAACCTATAAAATAAAATACTGGAAGTTTATTTTAATCTGATGATCAATGTCATGGTAAATTGGTAAATTTTACACTTGTAGACAATAAAGTCAAAATTAGAGATCAAGACCCTGAGATCAAGACCTGAGCTGAGCTCAAGAGTCGGATGCTTAACCAACTGAGCTGCCCAGGCACCCCAACACTTGTGAATTTTAAAATTTTATCTTCTGATTGTGGCCTCAGGCAGATCCACCTTTTCTTAAACTTTGTTTTATAGAAGGTATTGTATAAACAAAGTCCAATAGCATACAAAAGTCCAATACCACATCAAATAATGATGACCCAGAAACAACATTATTCACCATGCTAATATGGACATGGAAGGAGGAAAGAAAATCAACAGCTTACCCAGAAACTCATGTTAATCATTAGAAACTAAAAAATCTAATGTTGCCAGAAAGCACAAATAAAATTTCATCTACTTTCTAATCTTTTCCATGGCCACTGGTCAAAGTACTAGAAAGGAGAGAAATGACTAAACAAGAGGAAGAGAAAGCCACATTATGAAATCTCCACAGTCCATTCAAGCCATCATTCTATCCTCCCCCCTTTATTATTAGCCTGAAAGACATACACTGTATGCATGTTTCTTTGAATAAATAACTATGGCTCTCCCCATCAGTATATACTGTATGTAGCTAAATCTGGAGTGTGGTCCAATGACTTTGGGTAGGTGACCACCTTTCCAGCATCCAACTAGGGGATGTGCCAAAGATTTCTAAGATCTCAAGTTTAAAATTCCAATGATTCTATGAAAAGCAATTACCCAAATAATTTTAAAACTAGTGCCTGCCACGTATCAATAATTATGTTTGTAACTGAGGATACAGCTTTGAACAAAACATGTTCCCTGCCCTACTGGAGCTCAGAGCCTAAAGGGAAAGATGGACACTGAATAATTATAATAAAGTAAGGTGCTATGGGGCATGTAACAGAGGAAGCTCTCCAACTAACCAAACTACCAAATTCTTACCTCCAGTCCTCCATCTAAGATATACAAACTTTTTTTATTAAAATCCAAGCTTTCCAAAAACATACTCACCCCACCCAAATCTAGTCTTTCTTTGATCTTTGTTTTTCTAATGGTACCACCATTCTCTCAGACAGGAGACTCAAACCCCAAGTCCCTCTGTATTCCAAAAAACACTGACTTATCTACTCTTACCCAGAGCATCTGCCTCTTCCTTTTGATTCACACCACCAGCACCCTATGACTTAGATCTAATCACCACATCTTCAAATATAATAAATCTCATTGTTCATATAAGACATCATCCAAGTCATTTAGAAAGTAATAAACTATCTTACTTTTTGAATATATGAGACACATACCAAGCACAGTGGTATTAAGGATACACAGTTGACCCTTGAACAATGCAGGGTTAGTGTTACCAACCCACCCCAGTGTCAAAAATCCATTATGTAACTTTTGACTCCTCAAAAACTTAACCACTGACAGCCTACTGTTGACCAGAAGCCTTACCAGCAACATAAACAGTCGATTAACACATTTTGTATGTTATATGTATCATATAGTATATTCTTACAATAAGATAAGCTAGAAAAGAGAAAATGTTAAGAAAATTAAAGGAGAAAACAGATTTTATCATACTGTACTGTATTTATGGAAAAAAACCTGCATGTAAGTGAACCTAACGCAGTTCAAACCCATGTTGTTCAAGGGTCAATGTACAGATAAATAAAATACTGTCCTTTCCTTTAAGAAGTTCACAATCCATAGTGAAGCCAGACAAGTAAATGATTAATGATGAATAAGTGTTAAAATTAAGGTAATAAAGGGCTATTGTAGCAATAATAAAGGAATGATTAGTTCTGCCTTGGTAGAGAAGAGTCAGAATGAGTAACAATATAAAAATCATAAGCTGTTTCAAGTAAATTCAGAAAACAATTGTAGATAATCTTCGCGTACGAAGAAGTGAATCAAAGGTCTGAATATATCCATACATCCCCATTCAGTTGACAAAGCTATGTATGCCACCACTCTTCCATCCAGTGCTCATGGTCACTTAGCACTAATCAATCAAGGTACTCCTTTCTGCTAAACATACAGAGATGGTTTTGGCGTAAGAATTCTCAAAGCAGTGAGCTAAACCAATCAATTATCAACTGACTAGATGTGGTATTAGAAACGAAACCTGCTTGCTAGGCAGAAAGCTCTCTGCATAGCATAATGTACACAAAAAGTATTTAATAAATATGATGGGAAAACACTGAAAAATGCTGAAATGTGAAGTTCATTAGCAACTTACTAAAAAAAAAAGCTTGAAGTATGTGTACTGACTGATATGTGCGCTGATTCCAATAGTACCCTCTTAGAGAAAAAAGAAAGGGGACGTAACAAAATACACCCACTTAAGATTAGAATGAGTAAGAGGACCTATCAATGAGGACCTTGTCATTAATCCTGCTGAGTCCGCAGCGATGTTTAAATGTTACTTGTGGAAATAAGCACAAGAACACTCTTTCTATAAATTCCAATACTCATAATTCCTTTAAAAATAGACCAAAACTTGAACATAAAAACAGTTTATTTTATATAAACTGAAACATAAGACTAACATAACCGAAGGGTCACAGTGTATGTTAATCTACACATTCTAAAGTCACTTATTTTAGCCATTCATGAAACCTGAACAGGGCAGGAGACTTGTGATGACATGATGGAAACTGCATGGTCACAAAAACCTACACCATTCTTTTTTTTTTTTTTTTTTAAGATTTTATTTATTTTTTTGACAGAGAGAGACCTAGTGAGAGCAGGAACACAAGCAGGGGGAGTGGGAGAGGGAGAAGCAGGCTTCCCACAGAGCAGGGAGCCCAATGTGGGACTCAATCCCAGGACCCTGGGATCATGACCTGAGCCGAAGGCAGACGCTTAACGACTGAGCCACCCAGGCGCCCAAAACCTACACCATTCTGTAGCCACAGAGTCCTTCTGGGAAGAGGCCTGAAATAATAATTAGAAATATATATATATATATGTAATATACACACACCTTCATACATATACATACACACACACACATATACGCGGGTGTGGTTAGGGTGCATATTAAGGCAAAATGCTTCTTTTCTTTTACATCACTCCTTATGCAGACCATGGTCAATATAATGAACTTAAAATGTTACTTTCATTGCAGTTCTTGCTTATCTCTGAGAGTAAGTGCTCCCAAGACAAGAGTTCTTTTTCAAGAGAGAAAATGTGTCTTAAAAATATCTTGAAATTAGAAAATATCAAAAGGAAGACTTCACACTTTTTAAAAAGAAAAAAAAGCCTTTCCTTTCCCTAAAGCTGCCAAGAAAGTCCCTATCTCCACCAGTCTGTGGGAAGAGAGCAACAGGTAAGGCTCTTCTCTTTCCCCATGGCCAAAAGGCTACCCTAATTCACTTTTAAAACATTCCATGAAGTCCTAGCAAGCTCTTTTTAAATCCTTTCCTTGGAAAAACTCTGAGTTGGCCAATGACACTGAGAAAGATGGAGTTTTATAACTTCCCTGCAGAGTGTAAGCAGAAGGGGAGGAAAAAAGTCAAGGAAGCACAGCAGTGAATCAGGGGATCCCGGAGCATGGCGGTAGCTCCTTCCACAAGGCCTTCCTGGGAAGTAGCCAAATGAGAAGAGGCCAATTCAGACTACCTGCATTCTTCACCTCATGGTTCCATTCATTTTCTAGTTCTCAGAAGAGTTCACTGTTAAACTGAATTTCTCAGCTGTCCACTCCAGCCAAAACGGCTTATAATACGGTCTTCCCTTCCTTTCCTTTTCTACCTTGTTTCTCATGCCATTCCCCCAAATCTATAATGCCCTCCTTCTCTCCACTTAGCCAGTTTCTACTTATCCTTCAAAACTACTCAAATCCTCCTTTCTCAAACCCTCCAATCCTCAGGTAAAGCCTTAACAGATCAATCTCACCATCTTTTCTGACAGTATCATTAGCTAACACTTAATAAGCACCTACTATGTGCTAGGCATAATTCTATGGTCTTACATGAATATTTAATCCTTGCAAAATTTTATAAGATAGGTCTTATTATTTCCCCATTTTACACATTAAACAAACTAAAGAACAGAGATGTTAAATAATTTGTCCAAGATCATACAACTAATTAGTATCATGCTTACAAACTTGGAACTACACTTTTTCTAATCCCTAGTCAGTTTCATTAACTAAAGAGCAAAAACTAAATGAAGAAAATATGAAAAAAGGTACAGTTGTACAAAGCAACTAAAGACAGTACTGAATAGCGAACAACTTTTCCATTTGAACCTTTAATCTGCCCTAAAGAAAAAAACCTTCCTAAGAAGCTACTTGTGTTCTAATTTCCAAAGGCATGACCTTTATTCTCAAGATGTCACCAATGTTAGGCCTCTCTTACTTAAATACTGTTTATGTGCTGGGAAAGAGGAGACAAAGAAGTTTCCCTTCTTGATAGAGACCATGAATTACTTTTTCTTAGGAGGAACACTTTAGGAGATAGTGTTACTGTTGTACTCATGTAAAATCTGAATTAAAAAATGAGAATTTGTATATACAGGCAAAGGACTAACGGTTCAGAATAAGCACCCAAATGCTACCATTTTCATAGGATGAAGTAAAAGATACAGGTTTGGGGGCGCCTGGGTGGCTCAGTCGTTAAGCGTCTGCCTTTGGCTCAGGTCATGATTCCAGGTCCTGGGATCAAGCCCCGCATCAGGCTCCCTGCTCCGCAGGAAGCCTGCTTCTCCCTCTCCCACTCCCCCTGCTTGTATTCCCTCTCTCGCTGTGTCTCTCTCTGTCAAATAAATAAATAAAATCTTAAAAAAAAAAAAAAAGATACAGGTTTGTTTTAAAATACGTATCTGAGAAAGCAAAATCTAGTTCTGAAAGTGTTTCAGAAATCATAATTTCAATGCTTTTTGTTTATTTAAAACACATCAGAATTTTAATACAAATTATAAAATACAGAAGTGTATTTTTGGATAGTCTCTTGAGATAACTGTGCTCTCTCTCTCCCTCTCTCTCAAAATAGCTTTGTACCTAAATAAACTTTTAGTCTACCATAGAGTACAGCTGAAAATAGGACAATGAATTATGGTATTTCCTAAAACTGATCTATATTAAAGTACTCACAAATTCACCTATAGTAAAGAGTTTGTTCTCTTTATAAATCTTCAAATAAGTTTTAAAGAGTTCCTATACTTTTTTTTTAAGATTTTTATTTATTTATTTATTTATTTGACATAGAGAAAGACAGCAAGAGAGGGAACACAAGCAGGGGGAGTGGGAGAGGGAGAAGCAGGCTCCCCGCAGAGCAGGTAGCCTGACGCGGGGCCCCATCCCAGGACCCTGGGATCTTGACCTGAGCTGAAAGCAGACGCTTAAGGACTGAGCCACCCAGGTGCCCCAAGAGTTCCTATACTCTTAAAGACAAAGAAAAAAGGCTGCTATTTGCCAAAGGAAAGCAAACAAACTATTCCTAAAATCACTCAGTGGTATAACTTTATAGCAGAGGCTGACTATAAGCTACCCTAGGAACAGATCAGGTCCTTCTTACATTACCTACCAGAGGTACAATGGGCCATGAAGAAATGGGAGTTTAGCCTAATTAGGGCCCTAAATCACAATAGGCATCCCAAAGACTATGCATCTTAAATGAACAGTGGTCTGGATTTGTTCACTGTGCTTTAAGCAATAGGGTTTCACGCTTCCAACACTGCATATTCTTGTCCTTAGTAGCTCCCTAATTACTCAAGTCACTCAACAAGCCCTGATTAAATACCACTGTGCCGAGCACCGAACCTGGGTATGTTAATAGACCAAAAAAAAAAAAAAAAAAAAATTGACTGTGATCCTGAGGAAACAGAACCCATAAAACTTCAAGTACAAACTATAAAATGTATTAAGATTCTAGTGCCCTTCATTACTGGTTTTTGGTGCTGACATCTTTACATAGTATTACTATGGAAATTATACCTACAAGACAAGTTAGAAAAAGCAAGGACCAGAGAGTCACCAGGCCTCTTCAGGTCATTAGGAAAATGAGTGTGTTGGATTAAATGATCTCAAGACTTCCGAGTTCTAAAATTCTGATTCTCAATTTGAAATCTTTTTAACAGAGTCCTTTGGAATCTTGGGAGACATGGTAATCTAACTATAGATGTTTCCAAGTTCTCTGAGTTTCAGAAAACCAAATAAGCATAAACCACACCTTCTATATCCTTCACTCACTCTAAAATGTCTTTTTTATGACCCTTAATCACATATTAAGGGCTTGTCTTTCATGAAAGGGCTCACTATTTTTTTTATTCCAAACAGTATGTCCTGCAATCCATGTCTGATTCAACCTTAGAAAGGTGAAAGGACATATCTTTATATATTCTAGATATATACCCTATATAGAGTATATACTCTAGAAGTCAACAGCGTATTTCCTTCTCATTATCCTTATGAGAATATTAAAAGATCTCTGCATTTAAAAGCACATAAAAGGGACCCTTGGGTGGCTCAGTTGGTTAAGCATCTGCCTTCGGCCCCGCATCGGGCTCCCTGCTCGGCAGGGAGTCTGCTTCTCCCTCTGACCCTCCTCCCTCTCATGCTCTCTGTCTCTCATTCTCTCTCTCTCAAATAAATAAATAAAATCTTAAAAAAAAAAAAAAAAAAAGCATCTGCCTTCAGCTCAGGTCACGATCTCGGGGTCCTGGGATAGAGTCCCTCATTGGGCTCCTTGCTCAGCAGGGAGCCTGCTTCTCCCTCTGCCTGCCACTGTCCCTGCTTGTGCTCTTTCTCTGTCTGACAAATAAATAAAATCTTAAAAAAAAAAAAAAGCATAAAAAATACCATGTCAAATGGTCAGCTGAATCCTAATTCAGTAGGTAAAATAAGAGAAATAAGGGGCTTTGTGAAACTACATAAACTAGTTATCCCTTCTTAAGACCAGCTATATAAGTTGTGGGACCCAGTCCAAAATAAAAATGCAGGTCTCCTTGTTCAAAACTTATTAAGGGGTTCCTGGCTGGCTCAAACAGGGGAGTATGCAACTCTTGATCTCAGGGTCATAAGTTCAAGGCCCACGATGGATGTAGAGCTTAAAAAAAAAGAAAACTTATTAAAAATTTCTATATGGTGACAGCAGAGCATCAAAACAAACACAGTATCCACATGCTTGCATACATTGTGTGACTGCACAGGTCAAATGCCCATTAAGTGGGCCCTATCCCTCTTTAATGCAAATCCAAACATCTCCTCAGTAACAACCCATTAATGGAGTTAGACTTAACCAAAAATTTCTTTAAGCACTTAAAAAGAATATCAATACAGAGAACTACTCAATTTAATACTAAGTGTTTTACTGTCCTATTTTTAGAATAAAGGGCTGCAGAGCATATCCTATGAAAGTGTAAAAGACTATTAATTCAGACTGTCTGAGCTCAAATCCTACCTCATCCCCACTGGCTGTGTGGCCTCAGACAAGTGACTTAACCTCTGTAGCACTGGTTTCCTCATCTATAAAAAGGTATAATATTATCTCCCTCACAAGGTTATTTATATTTAAAATAAGAGTTAATATATGTAAAGTACTTAGCACATGTTGCCAACAAAAGTCATATTAGTTATTATTTCTATCTGGAAACTCTCTTCACAGAAAGTTAATCTAAACGGCAAACTAACTTCTGAAAATTGTTCTTTAATTAATAATTCAATCCTACAGGTTTTTATTACACACCTACTCAACACCCTTCCCTTGGCAATTTTTCTCTTTCAATATCATTCTCTCTTCACTAGCTACTTCCATCCTCTTGGTAGGAAAAAAATTCACTTGACCATAACCTTTTCAGTACTTTTATCTGGCTAAGGTAAGTGCCCAGTTTTCAAGAAATATTTTTTAAAAACTTGGGGAAAGTAAAAATTTTGGCTAATAGCCAAAAAAAAAAAAATGACACTTATTTAAATTTTATACTTACGGCTTAATGTTATTCTTCCTATAACGTTTTGCTTTTTAAATAATGTATATTAATAACAGGTAACCAAGTTGAGACCAGTTCAATGTAGACATGAATAAAATGAAATGGATTCTAAATCTTTCTGCCCAGCAATTACCCCACACACACTACTACATCCTCTCAAAAAGCGTTTCTCATATATTTTATATTCTATTACTGGTATAAAAAATTGAAATGTTCCCGGCAATAAAATTTCAGTGAAATCTGTATTTACATTGTTAATCTATAAATTAAACTCAGGCCTTTTTATATACCTCCAATTTGTGAAATATTAGTAGTTTTCCCTACTTATAGCAGTTTATATAAAACACAAGATCAAAAAGAAGAACATTAATCTTAAATTTGTATGCCTGTATGGTAAGAGAGAGCTATGAGTTTTGTTACTTTCCCTAAGTATTCAAAAAACTGGAAAAATATTAGTGACAATACAACTGACTAAAAGGATGCGCACTGCAAATGAACAGTTCTTACACTTTTAGATTTTACCTGTCAGAGAAAACAACAGGAAAGAGTTTTTTTAATTTAACTGTTTAAACTGTGAACAAAATTATCTTAAGGTGAAGTCACAAATACAGCACAAAAACATGTCACTGATTTCAGATTCGTGTCTCCAAATATATATATATATACATATATATATATATGTATACACACACACACACACACACACACACACACACAAGGAAGAAGTTTCTGGCTGTGACTGAAGGTAAAATAGCCAAAAGCTTAGAGCTCCATTAGCTAAAATAAAAGCCCAGCCAACCCAGAATTAGAGAAAAGAAGTCTGGTTAATTACAAATAAAATCTAAAGTAGGGTCCACTGAATAAATAAGGACGATCGCTTCAATTCCTCACCTATCAGGAATTACAGAAGACTCCCCCAAATCTTTCAGATCTAGTACGTACACAACCTCTCACGAAAAATCACGTCATTAATGAGGTACGATATTAAAAAAAAAATTACTCGCTAAGCAACATCTCAATTTACAAGACTTCCCTGCCTGGCTCACATCTACCACTCCGAAAACCATCGAGTTACATACAGCCCTAAATGAAAAACACTGAAGAGTCGTTAACATCCACGCTTTGATGTGAAAATGCCAATTAAGTAAACAGCCAATCAATTTTAAGCCAAACGCAAAAGGGACTGTTCTCGGTCTACAGAAATAATGGGAACCTCAAGCCCCCTTACAGCCAGAAGATGCACGGAGACCACTGGGATGGGAGCCTCATCTAAGGGCTAGAAAGGGTGAGCAGAAAGTTACAAGAAAGGCCCAGAACTGAGTGCGTGCAGACTGAGTGCATGCATGTACACGTGTAACCTGCTCTTCACCCCAAGTTTATCAATGCTGTCCCCACGCCAGGGGTTTGATCCGGTTTGGGCAGGAGAGAAAATAAAGGCCGGTGAGGACCAAGAAGTGGCGGATATTTCCTGGTTAGTGTATGACGGGTAATCGTGATGCATCCATCTTCCGCTGTGTCGCAGCCCCCAGTTGCCAGAGCGCAGCTCTCCTCCCTGGGGGCACCAGCCCCGAGCCCGGCTGCCCGCGGCCCCTCCCGGGGGGGGTGAGCGCCGACCCTCACCACGCTCCCGCCCCGGCCCCCAGCCCTTGGAGCGTGGCGCCATTTAGGTGCGGGTTGGACGACGAGGCCCAGGCGCTCGGGAGCGGAGTCCTGCCCCGGGAGCGCACACAAACGCCTCCTCCCAGCTCCCGGGGTTCCTGCTCCGCCAGGCCCAACCGGAAGGCGTCCACGGCGGCCGCGGGGCTCCGCCGGGCCGCCCGGCCCTCCAGGCCGCACCGCGCCGGCCCGGGCGGCGGGCCGGAGCGGCGGGCCGGGGGCGGCCGCGCCGGCCGGGGGGGTGCCTCTCACCGTGTGCTCGTGCTCGTCCGCCCGGGCCCGGGGCAGCACCAGCAGCAACAGCGCGGCGGCCGCCGCCACGCCAGGAGCGCCCGGCAGCGGCCTCATCCTCCGCGCTCCCACCGGCACGGCGCCGGCCCACCGACTCCTCCTCCGCCGCCGCCGCCGCCGCCGCCGCGGCTGATTCGCATCCACGGGGCACGGACAGACGCACGGGGCCCGGGCCCAGCCGCTGGCTCCTCCGCGCCGCCGCCGTCACCGCCCGCTCCCGAGCCTCCCCCGCCCCCCGGCGCCTCTCAGCCTCTTCCTCTGACTCAGCCACGTCATCCGGCCACCCCGGCACACGCCGGAAGTGCCTCGCGACGCGGGGCCGCAACGGCCGCCCGCCGCCCCACCCGGGAGCCGCGAGCCGTGGCCGCCGAGGGGCTCTGCTCCGGCCGCCCCACGCGCCGCCCGGTCGCCCGCCTGGCCCGCTGGGGCCTCCCGGCCGGCCGCCCCTGGGCCTCGGGAGCGGCGGCGCGCACCCACGGCCCCGGCCTGGAGCCTTGCGCGGGTGCCTGACCTGCGCGCGCTTCGGGCCGCGTCCCGGCGCTGGGAGCTGTGTGACCTTGGCCAAACCGTTTAAGTTTTCCTGGCCTCATTTTCCTCGGCTGTGAAATGGGGTGGGACCTGCCCCCTCTGGAGCGTGGGGGATCAGATCGGATAACCCTTTGCAGGCTCCCGGCCACCGCCATCAAGCAGTCACGCGCGCCTCTGATCATGGGAGATTGGTTAGACCCGTACTGGAGTGGTTGTGTTTTAGAGTCACTTGACTATTTATCGGGCCCCTGCTAGTCGATCTTGTTGAAATTCTTATTCATTTATCTGTTCAATTATATTGTTGGTCTCCTGTCCACAGACATAAACACCTCTTGGAATCTGAGCTCCCCTCCTAAGCAGAGATCCTTTGCACTGCCATTATTTCCTGTGCCTAGAACAGTGCCAGGCCCGTAGTAGGAACTTGAAAAATGCTCGTCGTGTAAATATGGCACCACCATCTACACAGTCCTCTAAGCCAAAAAGCTGGAACTTGCAGTCAGACGGTCTCTTTCAACCATGAGCAGTCGACAAGTGGTTGCATTTGGTCACTTAGAAATGCCTCAAAAATTTATTTTTCCTCTCTTCTGCCAGTAACAAACAGTCTCCATCTCACTACATACTGAAACAGTCTTCCCTGCCACCAGTCTTCCCTCACTGTTTATCCTCCCCAACAAGTGTGAGAGTGATCTTTCTAAAAAGAAACCTGGTTATATCACTCCCTTGTTTAAAACACTCCTTGAGGGTGGCTGGGTGGCTCAGTCGGTTAAGCATCCTACTCTTGATTCCATCTGGGGTCATAATCTGAGGGTGGTGGGATTCAGCCGGCATCCAGCTCCTCGATCCGGGGGAGTCTACTGGAGATTCTCTCCCTCTGCCTCTGCCCCTCCCACTGCTCGTGCACCCTCTCCCTCTCTCAATAAATAAATAAACAAATCTTTTTAAAAATTATTTTAAAATTATTTTAAAATTTAAAATAAAATTAAATTAATTAAAATTAAATAAAATTTAAAATAAATTTTAAAATTAAAATTTAAAAATTATTTTTAAATTATTTTAAAAACAATCCCTTGAATTTTGTTTAAATAAGTCATGGAATCACAGCTAAGATTTTCATCTGCCAAGCACTATTCTGAGCCCTTTACACCTGTTGACTCATTCAATCCTCACAAAAACCCTATGTATGTTCATTTTACAGGTATGATAACTGAAGCACAGAGAGGTTAAGTGGCTTGCTGAAAGAGAAGTCAGTCCCAAGCAGTCTGGTTCCAAAATCAGTCTTTCTTACTACTAAATGGACCTCCATCTGTACAACCATTTTTTAAAATGAAATAGACTTGTATGTACTGGCATGCAGTGATATTAAGAGATAATTTTTTTTTTTAAGATTATTTGAGAGAGAGAGCATGTGCATGAACAAGAGAGGGAGAGGGAGAGAGAATCTGAAGCAGATTCTGTGCTGAGCACGGAGCCCAACTCGGGGCTCCAAACGACCCTGAGATCATGACCTGAGCCTAAACCAAGGGTCAGACACTGTCCACCCAGGTGCCCCAAAAGTAAAAGATACTTTTAAATGAAAAATGCTGACAAAATAGAATATAATAACATTTTTTTTTAAGATTTTTATTTACTTATTTTGAGAGAGAGAGAGAGAGAACATGAGCAGGGGGAGGGGCAGAGGGAAAGAGAGAGAATCTGAAGCAGACTCCATGCTGAGTATGGAGCCCGATGCAGGACTTGATCTCAAGACCCTGAGATCACTACCTGAGCCGAAATCAAGAGTCAGATGCTTAACCGACTGAGCCACCTGGTGCCTGGAATATAATCCCCTTTAAAATGGTCCTATATTAGTCTACCCAGAGAAAACAATCTGAAAGATTATGATGCAAACCATTAACACCAGGTAAGTTTCTTCTTTGTACATACCTGTAAATATTTGGATGTTTTTTACAATGACCATGTGCTATGTATGTAATCAGGGGGCAAAGTTTCTTGCTAAAGGACAGCCCTGTTAATAGGCAGCTGCACGATCAGACCCCAATTTATCAGACTCCAGCTTTACCTCCCACCAATCTCCTCGTCCTGGCTCCATCCCTATATTTCCCAAACATACCATGTTTTTTTATATTTGTGTGCCTTTGCCTAGAATGCAAATAAGCGGACAACTATTAGATACTCTCCTTCCAGGCCTAAGTGAATTATCACCTCTTCTGTGAAACAGGAAGTTGAGCATCCCTTCTTTGGGGTTCCAAAAGCATTCAGTATGTCATGCCACAGTTACCACTTTTCATCTCCTCTTCTGTACTACATTCTGTCCTATTTTTTAGGACAGAATATAGTACAAACAAACTTCAACAATTATTAATCCAGTAGAGTTTTCAGGGATGTGTATTTATTGTTTTTTAAAACAAAAAAGGTTTTATTATCTGAGAGAGTACAAGCAGGGGGAGCGGAAGAGGGAGAGGGAGAAGCAGGCTCCCCTCTGAGCAGAGAACCCGATGTGGGCGCTCCATCCCAGCACCCTAGGATGATGACCTGAGCCGAAGGCAGACACTCAACCGACTGAGCCAGCTAGGCGCCCCTACATTCTGACCTTTTATGATGGCAAGGACTATCATTTGTTCATCTTTGTTTCTGTCCCAGCTGCTGGAATAGCGTTCATCACATCATAGACATTCAAACTATTTGCTGAGTGAATGAAGGAAGACATTAATAAGTGAATAGTCAAACTGCATAGAGGATTTGCACAATACTTTATAGCCAGTCTGAGACATCACAAGGCAGTACATGATTAATTGCTGAATGAATCGTACACCAGTAATTCCTAAAGAAATCAGAGGAGGCGTCTTATACATCTTTGTATATCCCCTAGAGTACCCAGCAAAGTGACTTGCTCATAGTGAAAGCTCAGTAAATGCTCCATGAATGAATAATCACTGCTTTTGAATCAAGTGATGATGTGCAATTGAAGAACAAGCAGTGTAAGTGCTGAATTAAGATGGATGAGTAGTTTCTTCCTTGAACATCCATCACCAGCCTCCGCAGAGTTGAGGCAGCAAACATTTGGTGTTGTGGGGAGCACTGGGTTGGCAATTGCTTGGGGGTGGGGAGGACACAAGAAAAATTTAAAGCATCCATTTGGGGAGCGTAGACTTAAAACCAGGAAATTATACACATAACAGAGAATAGGCAGGACGGTGTACAAAAAAAGGACTACACAAAATGTGACCAACTGTGCAAATGTACAAGAGGCAGTAAGAGCAATGGGTAAGTAGAAAAGAGGAAACCCTGGGGCGCCTGGATGGCTCAGTCGTTAAGTTAAGCATCTGCCTTTGGCTCAGGTCATAATCCCAGGGGGCTCCGTGCTCAGCAGGAAGCCTGCTTCTCTCTCTCCCCCTCCCCCTGCTTGTGTTCCCTCTCTCGCTGTCTCTCTCTGTCCAACAAATAAATAAAATCTTAAAAAAAAAAAAAAAAAGAAACGAGGAAACCCTGTTTTGGTGGAGTTTTTGGAAAAGTTTAATGGTGGGTAGAGCAGATAGGGTCATTAACTCAACAACTATTTATCAAGCTCTACTATGTCCCAGGAATTCCGGTAGGTACTAGGAAATGATGATGATAAATGGCTCTAGGGATACAAGTCTGATTACGGCAGGTATGGAAAGAAGGAATAGGAATTAAATACCGGCCAGAGGAAAAGGAGTGTGCCTTCAAGTATCTTTGGAAACTGATGACTTTACACTAAAAAACAGGACTAGGAAGCACCATCAAAATCAGGGCTGGGGGCGCCTGGGTGGCTCAGTCGTTAAGCGCCTGCCTTCGGCTCAGGTCGATCCCAGGGTCCTGGGATGGAGCCCCGCATCGGGCTCCCTGCTCCGCGGGAAGCCTGCCTCTTCCTCTCCCGCTCCCCCTGCTTGTGTTCCTCTCTCTCTGTGTCTCCCTCTGTCAAATAAATAAATAAATAAAATCTTAAAAAAAAAAAAAAATCAGGACTGTTCCAGGCACCTGGGTGGCTCAGTTGGTTAAGCGACTGCCTTCGGCTCAGGTCATGATCCTGGAGTCCCGGGATCGAGTCCCGCATCGGGCTCCCTGCTCGGCAGGGAGTCTGCTTCTCCCTCTGACCCTCCTTTCCCTCATGCTCTCCGTCTCTCATTCTCTCTCTCAAATAAATAAATAAAATCTTAAAAAAAAAAAAAAAAAAAGAAGGGAGTCTGCTTCTCCCTCTGCCCCTTCCCCCCAGCTCGTGCACTCTCTCTCAAAAATAAATAAAATCTTGGAGTGCCTGGGTGGTTCAGTCATTAAGCGTCTGCCTTCCGCTCAGGTCATGATCCCAGGGTCCTGGGATCGAGTCCCGCATCGGGCTCCCTGCTGTGTGGGAAACCTGCTTCTCCCTCTTCCACTCCCCCTGCTTGTGTTCCCTCTCTTCCTGTGTCTTTCTCTGTCAAATAAATAAATAAAATCTTAAAAAAAAAAAATTCTGTCTCCTGGGGGTGCCTGGGTAGCTCAAGTCGTTAAGCATCTGCATTCGGCTCAGGTCATGATCCCAGGGTCCTGGGATCGAGTCCCACATCGAGCTCCCTGCTCGGCGGGAAGCCTGCTTCTCCCTCTCCCACTCCCCCTGCTTGTGTTCCCTCTCTCGCTGTCTCTCTGTCAAATAAATAATTAAATCTTTAAAAAATATAAGTAAATAAATAAATAAAATCTTTAAAAAAAAGATCAGGGCTGTTCTGTCAGACTAAGGAGTAAAAAACATTGATATATCTTGTTTCACCAGTTTCTTCATCTAGATTGATGACCCCATTCCCTGACACCAAAAGGGAGGGGAGAAAACGTGCTAGTGAAAGGGTACACCCCTCCTCCAACGGCTGTCCAGCCTGTTTATGGTAGTCCTAGTAAGACTCAGTTGGTTAAAGGGCTTATGACCAGTAAATGATCCAGAAACCCACCATTTCAATCTTTTATTTTCATTCTTAATAAACATGATCTTCAAAAGTCTTGGTCTATAAATAACAACATATCTTTTGATTTCCAATGTCAGGTACTGTTAGAGAAGGTAATTGAGAGAACATGACCGCCAGTTGACCCTCGCGCCGTATGCTGGCAGTCGGAGGATCCTCACCCGCTTCCCTGTCTTTGGAATATATACTCTGCCCACTATTTCCAAAGTGGGAGCTGCTCCAAGGACATAACCTTGAGGGAGTAAGGTGTTGTTGAGACCATCTGGACGGTATATGTGACTGAACCCAGTTAAGGCCTCTCTATATGAACTTTTAAGACTCTGGTGGGCAGGTGAGGAGATCTACTTGCCTTATGGCTGCCCAAGACAAGCCTTGTATAGGGGCTAGTTTCAGATACCCTTTTCTTTGAAATTCTATTTCTTCTTTCTACTTTATGTTTGTCTTTCTAGTTATTTACTTCTGGGGTGGGGCAGTCCTTCCATTGCTACTCATCACTTTGTACATCTCTTTTCTGTTCTAGCTGGAATGTTCTAGGCAGGGAAAAAACTTCCTAATTGTTCTAAGTTCTTTCTTTAGGAAGCAATCACTTAAAACAATTGGTTCTCAGACTGAAATAAATCTGTTATTAAGGCTTCCTCAGCCAACCAGCTGCAAAACCAAACACTATTCTTTGAAAGAGGAGCACAGAAAACCATCCTATTTCCTGGTGCATATGGGAGAGGGATTTAAAAATCCCAACTACTGAAGTGATAAAGGACAGGCTAGAACCTCCCTTTTTTAGTAACAAAGCAAGAAAAATGGAGGGGAGAGTAAGTACTTAGCTTGACTTGTAAAACTCCTCACTGAAGTAATTTTCATACTATCACTTTGCCTAATTATGGCAAAGCATTAGGGATTATTCACATCATTAAATATGTCAAGTTAAATTATTTGATTGTAACACCAACCTCTTGTTCTAGTCTCTCAGTCTTCGTGCTTTGTTGCTTATATCGTTGGGTTATCTGCTCACAGGTTTTAATATGAGATTAAGGAAGAATACTGGCCTAGGAACTAAAGGACAATGTGCCTTGTACAGTTAGAAGCAAAGGCAATGACCACAAATATGACTAATAGCTTCCCTTTTTATTGAACCAGCTCATAAAATCTCGGGGAAGGATGGTGGCAGCAGAGTTGTCTCCCAAAGCAGAGAACTTTTTTAACAGTCTCTTTGGATACCTACTTACAAATTTAGTTTCTGATCCTCACTGTATTGAAATCCAAGGTTTTGTTACATAATATATTCCTAAAAATGTGTATAAAAGTTGAGTGTGCAGAAGTTGAATAAATTTATGTTATAATGGGTAGTTCTGTTTCCAGAAAATGAAGAATTTCACTTCATTGTTGGAGACATTCTTTGATAACATGGAGCAGCTTGGATGTGCAATGAACTCCTGACCATCTCCATCCATGTCTCAAGTGTGTCACATTTGTCAGACCCAAGTGTCTAATCAGCACTTTCAATTTTATGTTTTCCACTTACTTTCACAGAAGAATAAAATGTAATCAAACATGCCAATATTGTACAAACAGTGATGTGCATACAAAGATGCTAACACTAACAGCTGGCAGTAAGTTTTGCCATGTTATTGATCTAAATGCTTATTAATCAGAGAATGTACAAAAATCTAAATTTGGCCTCTAAGAAGGGGCTCAGAGATACTGAATATTAAAAAAAAAGTGTAGCTTTTGTCAAAATCAAATGTGCTTAAGAGATCATGTATAAATAAGAGGAAGGACAACCATACCAACATTATAATTTCTTGTTCTCCCTCTATCCCACATTACCCTCTTTCTCCCAAAGAAGTGACAAAGAGAGTAAAGGAACCGTGCAGAATGGCTACTATGTGCCAGGCATTGCGGTAGGTGATTTGCACAAACACTCTCTTAATGGCCATGGCCAATAGTGTATTTTATGTCAGAAAAATGACCCACGACCCATAAGCTATTAATTTCAATACGAGTCCTTGTTTGCTGGACCGATGAATGAAATTGGAAAACAACACCAACCTGAATCATTAGAAAAGGACATAATAAAACTGTACTTAAATAGATCATTAATACTGTGGCTTGTATCTGTGTGGGACAGAGAATACATTTCATGAAAAATCACCAGATTTCTGATATTTTTTAAAGAAATATGTCTGATACTAACTTTACCATATGTTTAAGTATCAAATTAAGGATCTGGGCTCTAAAGGCAGATTTCTGTGCCAGTGACTCAAAATTCATGACATATTAGTGGCATATGACAATTATGACATATTAATGGCTCTCTATTCTTTGTACAGATATCCCAAGTCTAGTGGTAATAATAAGGAAATAGATAAATGTTTCTATTTTACATTCTTCCTTTCTCTTCTGACCTCTTGGCAGAGAAAGAGTCAAGGATCCTTCTCTCTCCTTATGGCCAGAACTAATAAGACCTATAAAGGCTGCAGAACAATAAATGTGGTCATTGGTATCCCAAGCTTCTGGCTCCCAACCATTTACAGATGTTCCTTGGCAATAATACTGTTTTGAAAGCATACTGAATTATAAATGCCCAAACTGAAAAAAATACTTGATAGTCCCATGCCTGGGAGATCTGGAAGGACATTTCTGGAAGGTCAATAGTCAGTTAGTGACCAAATTTCTACATGTGGGCATTTCTTGAGGGAGAGCGATTGGCTATCTAGAGATTGAAAGTGTGGTGACCTGAAATTAAGAGACCCAGCCTCTAAACACATCTCTTCTTCTAACCAATTGTATACTCTGAGTTTCTGTGGAACCTCAGATTTGCCTTCCATATAAAAGGAGTTAGGACTAATCCATCTCTAAAGTCTTTTTCAGTTTGTTCTATTGTGACCAGGCCTGGCGTTTAGACACCCTCCAGAATCTATAGAAAAGTTGAAGAACCTTAAAAATCAGAACATATCTCCTTACCCGTATACTGTAAGTCTTAAATCATAACCACTTCTAGAAGTTAGTCTGGATTAGCAAATAAGTAAGGCCTAATATAAGTGCATTTCAGTAAAATCACTTGTAAAAGTACATTTCTAATCAATCTTCTCAGGCTTCTGACATGCCAAATTTGAGGTAAGTATTCCAATTAAGTCTTTATCCTTCTGGCAAACAAGGCTATGGATCAATGTACTTGGTGATGGTGAATAAAATGCTCAGTTTTTCACTTCTTCATGCCTTAAGAATATCTTCTTCAAGGAAAGCCCAAACCAGCAGGGCCACAACGACATCAGCCATGAGAGGAGGTCTTAAGTCAGTAGTCCTGCCATAAAACTCAACATGAAGACATCATTAACAGGCTGAAATTGCAAGTCTCGAAGTCCGGATGTAGGCAGGTTTTAGGAGGTGGAGTCAGCGCCCTCTGGGTGGAACAGGTGGAGGGGGGTGGAAGGTCTCCCTGGGAGGAGGCCTGAAATAAAAGATAAAGGAACAATTTTTAAATGAATTTGATTAACTAGTTCTTGGGCATCCACGGTTTGTTGGAAACTTGGTAAGCTATGCAAAGAACATGTTCCGTAATCGATGAGACCATATGGACCGCTGAGTGGCATATCTGCTGGCCACGCCATCACGACCTTAGCTGCACATTAGTGTCACCAGTGGACCTTTAAAAAATGCCAATTCCCAGGCTCTCTCCGAGACCCATTCCTTCATAACCTCGAGAGGATAAGGCTCAAGCATCACAATTTTTTTAAGCGTCCCTCCCCCAGCAAGTTATATTAACCACGTCTTTTATTTATTTTTTACTTATTTATTTTTTAAGATTTTATTTATTTACTTGACAGAGATAGAGAGAGCACAAGTAGGCAGAGCAGTAGGCAGAGGGAGAAGGAGAAGCAGGCTTTCCACCAAGCAGGGAGCTCAATGTGGGGCTGGAGCCCAATGTGGGGCTCGATCCCAGGACCCTGGGATCATGACCTGAGCTGAAGGCAGATGTTTAACCAACTGAGCCACCGAGGAACCCCTGCCTTTTATTTTCTGATGCACTGATACCTGGAGGCTTGCTAATCCTGGAGGGACTGTCCCTCCCATGGCAAACTAATTCTTATAGATAGCAACTTGCTGCCGAGCACACCTTTCATATGCAAACTAACCAGTCCCAGCCTATACCCCAGCCACTTCCTTTATGGGCTCCCGCATTTGGGCCACTATCCATCTGCCCTAATCACACGTGGGCCAGGAGTGCCAGGTGCCAGACAACTAGGGACCTTTGCCCCAGAGCCCACTGAAATTACTCAAACCAGCCAATCGTAAATCTGCTTACTCTACCTTCCTTGTACCCTCCTGCAGAAACCACAATAAAAGCTCTGGCCCTGTTCCCCAACTCCACTGCCTTTCTCCTGACTAAACCTGGTACTTCCCCAGCGGGCCCCCATGGCATAATATGCCCCCTCCTCTTGGGATCTATGAGTACAACAAACTATCTTCTCAAGAACAGTTGTCTCCTGATCTGTTTATCTTACCATACCTAAATAATAATAAAGCCTTGGGCTCAGTTGGTTAAGCATCTACCTTTGGCTCAGATCATGATCCCAGGACTCTGGGACTGATTCCTGCATCCGGTTCCCTGCTCAGCAGGGAGTCTGCTTCTCCCTCTACCCCTCCCCACTGCTCATGATCTCAATCTCTCTCTCTCAGATAAATAAAATCTTTAAAATAATAATAATAATAAAGCCTATATTTTAAAACACCAGTGATTCAAATATGCAGCCAGGCAGGAGACATACTGTAGGAGGGGGTCCCTTGAGAGAAGAATTAAGAATTTCTAAAGTCTGCTTCTCACAACTACTTCCTCATGGGACCACTAAGTGTGTTATCCCAACTCCACATTTACTTTCCTAGAAGCCCCCCTCCATGTTATTCTGGATGGCTTTTAAACAGTCCTAAATGCCATTCCAGATAGACCTGGGTGAGTCTATTTACAGAGAGGTTCAACAATTGTGGCTGGTGTTTCCACATGTGTGCCGTAAAACCAATATTTGATTCTCTTGGAAGCAAGTCAATAAGTCAAGAAAGAGAGCTTTGTCGGGTGCTGTAATTGAACTGTGCTATCCTGGAGGTGCATAGTTGAGGACTGAATGAACCAATGATTAAATATTTTCTAAATGTCTCTTGTATGCAAGTTTTATGTAGGTCAAGGAAATGACAAAAGAGTTGAAGAAAGAGGGGCTGTCTCAGGAACAAGGCAGGGAAGCAGGAATAGAAAAGAACTGCCACAAACATCCTCAGGAGGCCCTGCTGTGGCCTCTGGAAGTAGGTGGTTTTGTGTAGTTGCCTCTTTATCCAGAAAAAACAAATGGACCGTCTCCTTCTGCATTCCCAACCTGCCCTATGAACCAGGGCTTACAGGAGAAGGCTGAAGGAAAGTCAGGTAATACCACTCATCACCTGAGTAAGCTTAGGCTTCTTGGCTTCCTGGATTGCTTGTTTGCTTGCTTGCTTCTTTCCTTCCTTCTTACCTTCCCTCCCTCCCTCCCTCTCAAAAAACATTTATCTACTATGTCTCTACTCCTGAGCATGGGATATAGCAGCAAGTTCAATGGACATGGATCCTGCCCTCACAGTGCTAAGAAAGTAATGGATAAAACAGACAATAGGAACAATCGGTAAACTGCACTATTTTGATAGAGGAAGTTCAGAACCTACGGGAACATATAGCAAAGGCAACTATGCACACAGCTGAAGGACAAGTTCCAATTTCTCTGAACATATTTCTCATCAGCCCAACAGAAGTACCTACAGATACGTACATCAGAGTGTTGTGTGAGGCTTGGAGATGACAACTGAAAGTAGGTAGCACAGTTGTGCCTTAGAGTAGGCACTCAAGAAGTAAAGCTAATAATTTTATTATTATGAATAAAGATCTGTTCTTAGTCTTTTCCCCATGGATGCTCCATGAGCCTTACAATTTATCGTCCACCATAAAGACAGTCATGATGCCCTGCTGGCCCCTTTTCCTCTCTCTCTGCTGTTCCATTCTGCAGCTGGGGTAGGCCTACAAGCAACTTATTTCTGTATTTTATTCTGATGAACAATCCCAACCTAGGATTGGAAGTCCTATCTCAGGGAAATGGATTTGTGATTCTAGACATACCAGAACCATGGAAGTAAAGCATATTAAATCAGAATCAAGGGCTGGTCTGTGGGGAGACAGCCTCTGCAGGACACTGGGGAGCTGGAGTTGGAAACACAAGTGCCCAGAGGTACCTCAGAACTGGCTGTTTTCTCCTCCCTGTTGAGAGTAAGATCTTGCGGCTGACGAGTTTGGTTCAAGAACCCAGCAATCTTGATGTTGGTTAATGTTCTTTCAAAGCAGGACTGTTATTTAGCTGGTATGCTTTTGTATGATCATAACATTGTTGAAAATATTTTTAAACTTCCCTATTAGTAAATAGCTTCTGTCCCAAGTACCCTCACTCCCTGACCACTCCAGCCCCTCCTAGGGACTCCACAGACCTCTTCACAAGTCTGCATCTAAAGTATTAACCTCTGGCACTGCAGGAGGCCTCCAGAAGAGTGTTCTGATTACACAGGCCCCTGGCTTTGCCTTAAAGGGGAGTGCACAAATTGTTAGTGACTGACAAATCACTAGTGAATGGCAAAATATGCTTAAAAAGCAAAGTAGCAATGGCTCAGTAAGATTTGGGGTTTTGTTTTTGGGGTTTTGTTTGTCTGGTTTTGGTTTTTTTGGTCAACTGGCAGGACCTCACCTGTGAAGAGTGTGATATTGTTAGCTGCCCACTCTCTAAGGACTAATGCCCTGCAAGGGACATGCTGTTCAGAGGTATAATGCATCTGCTCCTGTTCTTGTCACCACCTGCCTTCCCTGACTTTGAAATACATTAAGAACTTAAAGGTGGGAGTGTGAAGCCTCTTTCCACTAATCTATGACCCACCTGCCCTGTGGCAGATGACCTGATGGCTAACTCTTCAAGAGATGGGTAGTCTAACACAAACAGTACCAATCTCTCGTCCATCCAGTAATTCCCTTACACGATAAATATTTATTAAGTTCCTACTGTGTTCCAGTTACTGTGCTAAGCACTGGGGCTGGGGACAGTAGGAAAAATGTTTTAGTCAAAAACAGTTTCTATTCTTTCAAGGCTCACCATCCACTTGAGGAAACAGATACATAAACAAGGGCCATAACGTGGAATGAATTATAATAGAGGTATTTGGAGAACCATAAGAAGGCTCATTCTGCATAGGAATATTAGGGAAGGCTTCATAGAGGAGGTAATGACTAGACTG
Source organism: Mirounga angustirostris (assembly GCF_029215605.1). Classification (NCBI taxonomy): domain Eukaryota; kingdom Metazoa; phylum Chordata; class Mammalia; order Carnivora; family Phocidae; genus Mirounga; species Mirounga angustirostris. The sequence continues at coordinate 123,900,627 of NW_026991714.1, forward strand.
AATCCTAAAGGATGTGCAAGAATTTTCTAAGCAGAGGTTGGAAAGGAGTAGGGAGACAGCATTCCAGGCAAAGACACAGTTCTAAATGGCACAGCTCACTGGGAATGCAGGGGTGGAGCATCAGTGAATACAGGAGAAGGTGGGACTTGAGGCTAGACAGTTTTTAATGCTAAAAACTACAGCATTAAATGTGAAGGCTTTTACGCCAGGAAGTGACATCATCAGCAATTTCTGATCTAGAAAGCGCACTCTGGCAGTAACGTGGAGGAGGGAGGTAAGTGTGGGTCTACGAGGATGAACATCGGCACAGGCAGATGGAGAGGGGGTGGATCTGAGAGCTGAAAGGGCAGCAGAACGGACAGAGCCTGGAGACACGCTCTGTGGGAGCTGCCAGGGAGGCAGGGTTGGAGGATGACTCCTGGGTTTGGTGCTTGGGGAAGTGAGAGAACCGTGCCATTAACGCAGGCTGGGAACTCACCAGAAGAAGAGTTTGAGGCAGAAAATGGCAGGTGGGATTAATTCAGTTTTGCACGGGCTGTGTTTGAGATATCTGTGGGGCATCTGGGTCGAGGTTGCCAGCACAGTAGGAAACAGAGGGCTGAGGTAGACGTGGAAGCTTGGAGTCCTCACTGGCAGCTCAAGTTCTGGGGACAGCATGTGGAGTGAGCAGAGAAGGGACCAGGACTGGGAGGGGGCGACAAGCACTGCACCCCCAGTGCTGTTTGAGAGCAGAGGCACTCAGGAGACATGGCCAAAGAACAGTTACTGATTCCCAGATCTGGAAGGGGAGAGGAGACCCCCAAGGTGAGCCTCCCCTCCTGTCTGTCAGCGGGTCAAGCATGGAAGCCATTTATTGGCTGTATTATTTTTTCAAACATCTCCTCATCTTATTATGCGAATTGCATACATACTTACAAAACAATTGCATATTTGCTAATCTTTCTTCACACCAAAAAGGAACCCAAATGCCAAGCTCTATCAATTACAGATTTCTTTGCAAACACTATTTCTTTAGTAAAAGTGTTTTCCTCTTTTTTGCTCCCATTTTTATCACAACATGCTTCCAGACTCCCCCAAAAGTTTATCAGCCATCTCTGTTTACATATTTATATGTGTCCCAATTTCTATCCTTTAATTTCTGGAACCTGTTTTCCTGGTTGTTCTCTTTTCCTCTCCCATTAACAAAAGCCCACAGAGTCTTGCAGCTATAGTTTCAAACTAACCACTATTTTCATCTTGGTGCAATTAGTTAACTGCCTCCAAACTCTACAATCTTTAGGAATAAGAGGTCTTAGGTCTTGGATCTCCTCCTATTGACACCCTGACCTTCTTGAACAGGTGTCACAAAATGACTAAGACACTAGAGCCTCCAGTCAGGCACACCCGGGTTTGCCACACAGAACAAGTCTTGATCTAGTCCAAGACCCAGTGTGTATATCTGCAAAATGGGATAATCCTAAATATCTATCTCTAAGAATTGTGGAAGGAATTAAGATAATGCATTCAGTGTGTTGAACATAATACCTAGTAGATAGTACACACTCAATACAGATTAGCATTTATTGCTATAGTTCTCCATAAACACCCCTCCCCAATTACCAACTATATAATTTTCAAGCAACAGCCAATTCAGGGGAATGGACCAGATTATCGCTACGGGTCCTTCCAGGACTAACATTCTACTATGTGACCTCTAGTCTACACCAAGGAAACACGCCGGTGAACGTGACACGGCTTGCGATTGCGGGGCTCTGTGTAACAAGTGTCAGTACGTGAATGTTACTGGGAGCACACGCTAAGAGGGGTGAACAGCAAAGGGAGAAGTGGACAGACACCTAGCACACGGTCAGCTTCTCTTTCCAGAAAACCAGAAGAAAAGCTTCCTTGTTGCACTTTCTCAACAAATTGCACTGACGAGATTCATTTAAGTTTCAACATTAAAAAAAAACAACCCTGGTTGAAAAAAAGAAAGCTTCCACCTTTTTTTTTTTAATTTTTATTTTTTAAAGATTTTATTTATTTATTTGACAGAGAGAGAGACAGTGAGAGAGGGAACACGAGCAGGGGGAGTGGGAGAGGGAGAAGCAGGCTTCCCACGGAGCAGGGAGCCCGATGTGGGGCTCGATCCCAGGACCCTGGGATCATGACCTGAGCTGAAGGCAGACGCTTAACGACTGAGCCACCCAGGCGCCCCAAGCTTCCACCTTTTAATCATCCCCCCCATTATATTTTAGACATCAAAAAAATAAACACCTAAGACAAGCCTAGGCTTTCATTCCCGAGGCCCCTTTCTGCATGGGCGACACTGAAACTAGCTTTGACCACTTTTCCTGTTACTCCATGAGACCTTGAAAAGGTTCCTACCAGAGGCCCGAGTACCATTAAGAGAGACATCAGAGCCCAGCAAACACTCCGAACTTGTCTGTCTAATGCCCATCTCCAAATCTCCACATGCTCATTCTTCTCCCGGATAAGAAAAATCACTCATTCCGTTCAGCTTTTACTATGGGCCAAGATGCCCCCCTTACAAATCTGTGAGGATGTTCTATTGTTATCCCCATTTTACAGACAAAGAATTGAGTCACATGAAAGTGAAATAATTCATCCAAGTTCACAAGTGACTTCTGGACACTGTCCCCAGATAGTGAGTGTGGCACTAGAAACATGCTCCCCACCATGCCAAGCTGCCCCCCACCTTTATTTTCATCTCCAATTCCTTCTTACCTCCTGGTCCCCAAAAAGCACTGTCCCCACAATACAGCCAAGGGAATTAGTTATTAGGGAGCTGAATTCTAAGCAAACATACAAATATCTCAAAAAGTTGAAGTTTACCAAAGTACTTCATTGAGGAAATATTGCACTTGCTATTTAAAGAATCAAATTAATGAAAAGTCCATATTGAAATGCATTAAAAGTAGGCATTTTAGTTAGCTCTGCACTCATTCTTAGGTCATCTTAGATGTCCCCAAATCTTACTCTCCCCCGACTGGAATTCACAGAGTGAGGAAAACATTTCTTATCAGCATCAATGTTACCTCTGTGAGGCAGCTCTGGGAGGTACCCTGGGGGGCCTCTCAAGGGGCAGAGTGGGTGTTCCTTCCACTTGTGGGGGGCCTGGGCTACGACTTCTGGTAACCTCAGGGACTTCATTGTCCTGCAGCAAAAAAGATGAGAAAGAAAAGGGGAAGTTACATTAAACAACAAGCATAACTGGACACCATTATCCCAAAGCCTCTCAGTCCCCCTCAGGCTTTGGCTAAGGTTATTCACAAATTGAGAATAAACCCAGCGACACCAGGTCAGCTTTCCATTGACGCCTACAGTCACTGAGGAGACAATGAAGCCCAAATGATCATTAATGGTCCTTGTTACTCAGAGTGCCCTCTGTGGGCCATCAAATCAGCATCACCTGGGTGCCTGGGTGGCTCAGTCGTTAAGCGTCTGCCTTCGGCTCAGCTCATGATCCCAGGGTCCTGGGATCGAGTCCCACATCGGGCTCTCTGCTCGGCAGGAAGCCTGCTTCTCCCTCTCCCACTCCCCCTGCTTGTGTTCCTGCTCTCGCTATCTCTCTCTCTGTCAAATAAATAAATACAATCTTTAAAAAAAAAAAAAATCAGCATCACCTGAGAGCTTGTGCGAAATGCTGGCTCTCAAGCTCCTCCTCAGACCTGTTTGATCAGAACCTGCATATTAACAAGATCCTAGGTAATTCTTATGCACATTAAAGGGTGAGAAGCCTGCTCTGTATAACCAGATAGAGCTGGAGAAATTTTATTTTTAAACCAAAGTCCCTTTTGGGGACAGCAGAACCGTGAGTGGTTCTCCGTCGTGGGTAATTAGGAGAAGCTGCTCACTGGAGGGGTGGCCCACCCACCCCAAGGACCCGATCTCAGGGAGTCTCCTGGGTTGGCAGTGACCCCTCCTGCTCGTCCCAGCAACTGGTCACTGGATCAGAATAGACACCCTGACCCAAATTGGGCTTGAGCCTACGGCAGCAGCTCACCCTCTCCTCAGAGGCCTTGTGGCTCTTGGGGGCCTGTTTGCCACCATACATGTGGAGGAGCGGAAAAGGCCAGCGTATAGAGAGAGAAGAAAGCAGATATGCCCGGGGAAGAAGAGACGAAAGAGCATGTGGCCCTGGGGATACACGGAGCAGGGGCCTTGGCTCTGCCATTTCTCACTGCTCCTGATCCAGGCCCCAAAATGTGATCTCAACCCCCAGATTCCCTGATAGTCATCCCGCTCCTTCTCACAGATGCCCTTTTGGCTTAACCAGTCAGAGTGAATTTCTATTTCTCCCTCCCTCCCTCCCTCCTTTTTCCCTTCCCTCCTTTCCTTCCTTCCTTCCTTCCTCTCCTTCCTCCCTTCCTTCCTTCCTTCCTTCCTTCCTTCCTTCCTTCCTTCCTTCCTTCCCTCCTTTCCTTCCTTCCTTCCTTCCTCCCTCCCTTCCTTTTTATTGAGGTAAAATTCACATAACATAAAATTAACCATTTTAAAGTGAACAATTCAGTGGCATTTAGTACTTTCACAATATTGTACAACCACCACCTCTATCTAGTCCCAAAACATTTCATCATCCCAAAAGGAAACACAGTACTCCCTGTTTCCCCCTCCCCCCAGCCTCTGGGAACCACCAAATCGGTATTCTGTCTCTCTGATGCTACCTATTCTGGATAGTTCACATAAATGGAATCCTATATTATGTCACCTTTCTTGTCTGGCTTCTTTCACCTGGATTTCTATATCCTGCAGTGGAATGACCCCTCGGACAAGAAAAACAGGGGTGGGGTCCCCAGCCCTCACCTCATTGTCCCCCTCCATCCCGCTGCTCACACTGAGGAGGCTCCGGGTGCTGGATCGGTTACTCGTACTGCCTGAAGGGTACAAACAAAATTAGCTGGACTGTGGATTCTCTCAGGCTAAAATAAAATGCAGGACTCTAGCACTTACTTATTTTTACTGATAGAAACAAAACATAAGCTGGTGAATATGAGATCTTCAAAATGCTGCCATCTTATACCATTTTATTAGTGTTTAGTTTTTCTCTTAGCATAAAATGAAATGGTTCACCTTTTTATTACTTTTTTTTTTTTTTTTGCTTTATAGCCACCGTTTACTGAGGGCTTACCACACATTACATGCTTTAAAAACATGACAGCACTTAATCCCTATGAAAACCCTATCTGATATTAGTGCTCTGGTTTGACAGACAAGGAAGCAGAGATGCTCTATTTCTTACTCATTCAGTGGTATTTCTAAAATCTGCAAACATCTTGTTGAAGTTTTTTACTTATTTAGAAATTATAGCAAGCATGTAATCTCACACACACACACACACACACACACACACACGTATATATATATATACGTGTTGGTTGACCTTCTGCCTACTTGGCCTGTAACCCAGGGCCCAACCTCTCAATGTCCGTTTCCTGATCTAGAACTCCCAGCATTGTTGCACGGAATGGGTTAGGTCACACGGACACATGCTTGGCACGGGGCCTGCAAGACGAAGCATCTGACTGATGGCAGCAGCTACCGTCACTTCATCAACCCCAAGATCCATTAGTGACCCCCAGACCTTCACCTCCCAGGACCCATGGCTCTGAATAGTCCTTTCCATCCCTCCTTCCAGGCATAGCTATGTGGCTTGCTCTTCAATATGACAACAGTGAGTGTGATGCAAGGTAAAGCATGATAAGCACTTGCACATTGGGGTCTATTCTCCTGGAATGTTCCCTTTCTGGATTTTGTTACCATATAAGAAGTTCAGGCTCCTGACTTAGAGACCATATGTAGAGAGGCCGAAGGATGACAGACCATCTAGGATGGTCCTGCCCATGCCGAGCTTATAGCTGAGGACATGCGCAGGAGTGACCCCAACTGACCCACATGGTGCGGAGGTGAACCATCTCCACTGAGTCTTGCCCAAGTGCAGAATCAGGTATAAATAAATGGTTGTTTCAAGCCACTGTGTTTTGGGGTGGTTTGTTACACAGCAATAGAAAACTGAAACCATATAGCAGAGACTGGATGCAGGCAACAGCCAAAGAGTAGAGTAAAATCCACTGGTCTGACACTTAATAACATTTTCTGACCAGATGAGCTAGCTGTCCCTGGGCAATAAACCATTGCACAAAGTAAGAAGCATAGTTTATGCTTTTCATTCTCTTTTCACCTCAAAGTAAAACATACACATAAAATCACTTAAATTAATCTGAACCTGAAATGAGTACTTTCCATTTGTCTTGTTAAATTTCCCCTTCTCTCTGCCCCGGAATGCCCTGCCCTCACCCTGAGATCTATACCACATCTCTCCTCCACCACACATCTGAGAGACGGGCCACCTGCCTTGTGCTTTCTCAGCCACTGGGGATCACTGGGAAAAGCCCTCCCATTTCTGAACTTGCCAGAATTCTCTAAATTGCCTCAAGAGGGTTTTGGATACACATTACCACCCCCATTATGGAAGAAGTTTTCTCCTCTGCCCACATCCCCTGTGGTGATGTGATAGGCTTTGGGTCTGTTTCAACCAGTAATAGTGAGTGGCGGGAACATGAATCTGAGAGAAGATCTAGGCCTGCTCCCACCTTGGCTTCACTGACTGTGTGACCTTGCACAAAACTCTTTCCTGCTCTGGATTATAAATACCCAATCTATAAAGTAAGAAGGGAGACTAGTGCTGGGGTTCTTGACCTAAGTCCACAGACAGGCAACCCTATGTGTATATGTATGTACACAAGCCCATGCATTTCTCTGGGAAGCACATCCAGAGCATAGATCAGATTCTCAAACGGTCTGTGATGCAGAAAAGATTAAGAACCCCTGCATTTAGATGACTATCCTGTCCTCATATCCATTTGGAGGTTCTCTGCCTTACATTTAAGGAGCCACGAGTCCTGAAATTCAGTCCTGAGTCTCCTACTTTTTCATTGCTCTCCTCGCTCTTTTGATAACACTAAACTGTATGAAAGAAGGGAAACTAGATCTATTCTGCTGGTGAAGCAGGTGCGTCTGAGGTCCGCCAGCCCCGCCCTGGATACAGAAACAAAGCCCCCACCTCCTGCGTGTCCATCAGCAGGTGTTGTCTATTGCAGTCAGACTCCATCAAGCTTTCAACCAAAATGTCTCCCCCATTTCCTAACTGGATCCTCAACTCGTCCATAAAGTTGGAATTCTCAAATGTAAGTCCATTGTTTTCTAATGTTTCTGACTTTGGCCCTTTCCTTCCCCTTACCACGGCTGAAGAAGCGGAAAGGATAGTGGTTGAGAATCTGGGCCCTGGATCCAGGCTGCCCGAGTTCAAATCCTGACACCACCACTTATTAGCTGTTTAACCCAGGGCAAGGCACTAAGACTCCAGTTTCCTCCTCAGTAAATACAGGTGATGGTGCCTATCCCATAGAGTTATTGTGAGAATTAAATCGGAGAATCTATAGAACAGGGTTAGCATATAGTAAATGCTCAATAAATGTTAACTAGTGTTATTACTAGGCTTTTCTAGTTATAAAAGGAACGGTGTAATAAATTATTACACAACCTGGCATCAGGGGATATTGATATAAAGGATCTTTGGCCCTCTGAAAAAAGATAAACCGCACAGGCTAAATGTCCCCCATTTCTTACACCCCCCAAACCCAGCAGATCCCAGTTGGACCTGCTGGGTTTGTGAGCCCCCAAAATCTGCTGGGCTTACAACAGAGACTGGTCCCAAAGCTCAATGGCACCAGCGGGAATGCAGATGTGAAGGCAAGCCCCCCATCCTGCTCACTTGCTGTGCTGGAGGTACTATCTGTTTTCCAGTCTCCTCGCCTTAGCTCCGTCCTTGGGGGGAAGACGCTTTTCCTGGGGCCGCTCTCATAGACTCCAAACTCCACTTTCCCGGGCAGGTGCTGTGAGTGCCGAATCGGGACGGTGATCTCCAAGTCTAGAATTAGAAGAAACAGAGATAAGCTTGAAGGCACCTGACTGCGACCCGCCAAACTGCTCGGCTCCCTCTCCACCTGCCTGCCAGGCCTGAACCTGGAGGGTGTCTGCCACGGAAGGGCAGGGAGGGAGAGGGCGTGGGAAGGGGGAGGGAGCCCTGCCCAATTCAACACTGAAACTCCACAGACTGCTGTGTGGCCATCGCTGTGTGCAGAGGAGAGGTCAGAGGCACGTGAGAAAGCCCGACAAATGCTTCCACATCAGACAGAGAGCCCACAATCAGGGAAAGGTCTGGGGCCTGCAGCTATGCCACCCCCCAGCTGGCAACATGGATGACTTCCCTACTGGAGGGGGACCCGTGAGAGCTGTTGATCCTAATAACTGGTTATCCTGTGCACCAAGCAGAGTTCTGTGAGCTTCCCAACCCCCAGGAAATAAATACTATTATCATCATTCCCAACAGAAACTAGTTGCAGAGAAGTGAAGGAGCACATGGCTGGCAAGTGGGACAGCTGGGATTTGAACCCAGGCTCCAGAGTCCAGGTTCCTAACCACTACTCATACGGCCTCTGAATCCCTCAACAAATGATGGGTGCTTGGTGCATGGTCTGCAATGACAGCAACGGCCCAGAGAGCTAATGAAAGGAGGTCCATCAGCCTCATAAAAGATTTTGAGACTTGCAAGGCTGACCAGTGGCTTTGGAGCTGAGAGATTATTCCTTCGCTCTGCACAGCATTAAACTGGTCTCTTGACTGGCTTAGCCCTGCCTAGGACTTGATCTTTAGTCCTCCCTAGATTTCCACTCCCTGGGTTCTAGACTGAGCAGAACAAAATATCTGTGGAGGCCCATACCCCACTTCTTCCCCCGGGAAAGTGTGAACACCAGGTGAGCTCGTGTGACAGGGCTCCCGTGAGGCCCTGAACGTTCCCAAGCCCGGGGGCAGGGCCCCTGGGAGAGAGAGGTGGGAGCTCCATGTACTTTTGGGTGGTGTGCTCTTTTTTTTTTTTTTTTTTAATATTTTTATTTATTTATTTGAGAGAGAGAGCATGAGAGGGGGGAGGGTCAGAGGGAGAAGCAGACTCCCTGCCGAGCAGGGAGCCCAATGAGGGACTCAATCCCAGGACTCCAGGATCATGACCTGAGCCGAAGGCAGTTGCTCAATTGGGTGGTGTGCTCTTATCTTCATGGTACCACTTCCTCCGGTGCCTCGCCTCTGCTGCGGGATGGGTATGGCCAGGGCTTCGGGGAGTCCAGGGGCAGAGGTGGCTCCGCGTGCCAAAGCCGGAGTCTGCCCAAGAACGGCGAATGGGGAGACTACAACCGTAGGAAAGAGGAAGTTCGAGGACAGGGCAGACGGAGCCTGTGGGAAACACTCCATACAGAGGATGTTACAAAGCTGGACTGTGGTTTACGTGGACCTCACACGTGCCTCACCCTAGAGACGGGTTCCAAGCGCAGTGTTTGGTCCTAGTATTAAACCAGCTTTCTAGGTCTCTGTGTGACACAGATCTTTCTCACACCCCCAGGCTTGCCTCGTTACGACGGAGCAGGGCAGCAGCCACCAGAGCCCGGAACCACCTGCACGTGGGTGTGGGCCCAGAGTGGCTCGGGGCCCAAACAGGCGTCATCCTTTTATTTTTTTTCCTCAGCTTTGAGCTAGTATTTTTTTTAAACAATACTCTCTTAAAGGGAGGTTCCGATCTGCTTTAATGCACTTCAATGTGGCAATTTTTTACCCTCAACCGGTTCTATGAGGAAGGAAAGTAAAATACACAGGAAAAAAAATTGGGAGTCAAAAGTTCAAAAAATCAGGGGCGCCTGGGTGGCTCAGTCGTAAAGCGTCTGCCTTCGGCTCAGGTCATAATCCCAGGGTCCTGGGATCGAGCCCCGCGTCGGGATCCCTGCTCAGCGGGGAGCCTGCTTCTCCCTCTCCCACTCCCCCTGCTTGTGTTCCCTCTCTCACTGTGTCTCTCTCTGTCAAATAAATAAATAAAAAATCTTAAAAAAAAAAAAAGTTCAAAAAATCAAGTAGAGCCAGTCTAAATGTCTACCAAATCCTGATATTCTTGGAAGAAAGAAACAATGCCAGGAATAGTAATCAGCATTATATCTCACGGTACTTTTCCTGGAGTGTGTCTCCATGGGTCATTATACCTCCTCTGAACTTCACTTCTTCCCTGTGAAGTTGGTAAGTCAGGTACAACCATGGGGGAAGAAACTGAGGCACAGTGTGATTAAAGGGATTGTCCTGGATCATAAAGTGATGCAGTGACTAGAGTGGAGGGATGGGAGCCCAGGCTGCCTGGCACCCGGCCTGCTCTTCCTGGTCCTGCCCCAGATGAGCCCCAGACATACCCAGAACACAAATACGGACTGTCTTCTTTGGGGTGTTCAACAAGTCACAGGCCATGCCAGCCCCTCTGATCTATACCATCAATGTTCTGCACCATCCCAGCAAGAACAAGACAACCCCCCAAGGCTGAAGAAAGACTAGCACGTTATTATGAATAGACTCTTACTTTTTAATTATCATTGGTGTTCTAACCTAAATTAAAGAAAAACAGTCGTTTTTCTTTTCTAAGGCAAATGAGATTTCTAAATAAACAGAGTCAGCCCTTCTGTTTAGAATGGGCTCTGTTCCTAGAAAAGGTCTTTTAAGCAGAAATGCTATTTGTTAACCCTAATTTTCCTACAGATTGATGTTACCCTGTGTCAGTGGTTTCTAAATGTTTTTCTTTTTTCTTTTTTTTGGCAGGGGTGGGGAGGAAGCAGAGTTCTTTTTTTTTTTTAGATTGTATTTATTTATTTGAGAAAGAGAGATTGAGAGAACAAGTGGGAGGAGGGGCAGAGGGAGAAGCAGACTCCCCACTGAGCAGGGAGCCTGATGCGGGGCTCGACCCCAGGACCCTGGGATCATGAGCTGAGCCGAGGGCAGATGCTTAACCAACTGAGCCACCCAGGTGCCCAGGGAAGCAGAATTCTTTCGTCTGGTGAAAACAGAAGCTCAATGTGGAAAAAAGATTTTTTTTTAAAGGAGCTGCAATGGTCAAAGCAGAGTAGGTTGCCCTAAACCTGTCACAATCCTAATCTCTTCCCCCACTTTCCCCTACCCCACCCCCAGTGCCTACCCTTTACTCCCACAAGCACACATAAGCAGCACTGAGGCTACTCAGTGTGAAATAGCCCATTACACGTTAGTATGCCACGAAATACATAATCGAGTTTTATGGAGTTAAATAATATGCCCTATTTAGCCAACCATAAATGATGCCCACTCTTTGGCAGGGGATCTGATGCCCTTGGGCCTCACCATGTAGTATATGGTTCAACTTCCAAACTGCCTGAGGCTTTCTCTGGTAACTAGATGACAAGCACCCCCCACTCCCCAGCGGGCTTCCCGCAGACACGGGAGCTGGTGAAGAAATGCCCCAGCTCCCTGGCCCCTTCCATGGTGCTGTCCATTGACTCCCAGAGTCTCCAGGGACAAGAAGCTCCAGTCTCCACAGTGGTAAATGCACCTTGCTGGCCACCTCTCTTTCCCTCTCTCACTTCCCCACTCCCTCTGTGTTCCCTGGGATCATATCCCACCATTTGCTCTCAAATCCTTGTCGGGGAAGAAAAAGTTCTAGAAATGGATCACGGTAATGGTTGCCTGATATTGTGGATGTATTTAACGCCACTGAATTGTACTTTTAGGCCCAATGATAAATTTTATGTTATGGGTATTTTACCATAATAAAAAACAAAAACAAGGGGCGTCTGAGTGGGGCAGTCAGTTAGGCATCTGACTCATGGTTTCAGCTCAGGGCCTGATCTCAGGGTGAGATCGAGCCCCGCATTGGGCTTTGCACTGAGCACGGAGTCTCTTGGAACTCTCTCCCCCGTTCCCTTTGCCTCTCCCTACTGTGCTCTCTCTCTCTCTCAAATAAATCTTAAAAAAAATGAAAATGAAAGGAAACTCTTGGTGCTGATGGGTAGAACATTCTCTCTATGGTGGATTGCATGTGGTCCCCAGTTGTTCTTGTTTAGTGTCAAATTAGATATGGTTTAATCTTCTAATAGTTATGACATTAATTAAAACCCCTAATGTAAAAAGTAAAAATACTTAACACCTCCCCATAAAACCTAGTCAGAGGGTCTTCTTGAAGAGTAGAGGGGAAGGGAAGCAAGGGCATTTAACCATGTTCCTTTGAAAAAATGTAGACTTTGATCATTCTAGTGAAGAGACACTGGTGGGTATCGCTTATTCAGAGCCTGATGAGCTTTGGCTGAACTTTATATAATGTTCCAAAACCCAGGATTCCAGGGCTGGACCCTGGATGGTGAGGCCCAGCCCAGCGCACGCACCCTGGGAGGCCCTGCCTGAGAGGACACCAGCTGCTGGATGGGTGGGTGGTCTGTACAACAGTGCTTCCATGTGCCAGGCACTGTGCGAGACCCCAGCTATCCCCTAACTTGTTCCATCCTCACAGAAACCCTAGTGGGGGAGGCACTTTTATTTGTGCCCCTTCGCAGATGAGGACCGAGGCTCAGTTGGGGGACTTATCTCGCCCATGGTTAGGGGTGAGCAGTGGCTAGGAACTTGACCCCAACCCTGATGGCCCCAGGGCCCACGCTTGTACCCTTTACTCCTCAGCACATGTGTGTGTCTTGCTTCAATATCTCCACCGGTTGGGGGGTAAAGGTGTGATGACACCCAGTGGGCTCAGTTCTGGAGCCCTGGCTGCCCAGCACTCATAACTCCAACACTACAACTCTCTGGCCTTCAAACACTCATGCACCACCAAATCACAGCTTTTTTGAGGCTGCCTATGTGTCAAAGCGTGAAATGTTTCATTTAATCAAGGCTTCTATCTTTGGGTTCATGTGCTCTAGTTTTAAAAGGCACCTCGTCCCTTTTCCCACCTAGAACCTATTGTCAGACCCTAAGATGACTATGCAGATCTTGAACCAGATTTTTTGCCTTCAGCCAGGAGGGCAAACACGTGTGAGCTTGGGTGGTGGAAGCATACATTTAAGATCTAGTCACCCAAGCAGACATCTTAGGATGACCTCTCTGACCTTCTGCCATGGTTATAACCTCTGTATGCACCTTTTCCCAAACTGTCAAAATCATTAATATTCAGTAGGCTAGTACCATATGCAAAATACTGTGTTAGGCATTGTGGGGCAGGCTTTAGCTGGGAAAATCAGACCTACACAAGTAACAGACTAACTCATACACTACCCAATGGTGAAGATCATGCCTTACGGGTCTCTATGTCTGGCAGAGAACCTGGCGCTCAGTTAAGTGTTTGTGGAATGAATGAATGGTGTTACCAAACATTTTATTCCAACAGAGATTCCTTGAGCCCAATCAATGTACTGTCCTACACGCTGGGGATTCAGCAGAGCATAGAACAGACAAGCTCTTGCCCTCATGGAGCTTATGGCAGGTGGCGGTGGGGAGATGGGCCAGAAAATAACCATGAGAGTAGGCACATAAGATAATTCCAGTCTGTGATATGTGAAAACAATGTGAGCAAAGGCACAATGAGTTGCGAAGGATCGCTCTGGAGAGAATGTGGAGAAGGCCTCTCTGAGGAGAACTTACAGCCAAACTTTGAAGGAGGAGAGAGCCAGTCAGTGAAGACATGGGAAAAGTGGAGGGGGGACAAAGGCCTGGGGGAGGGCTGCTCTTGACTTGTTAGAGGAACAACAAAGGAGTCCTTTGGGACTAGCTCACAGGGTTGAAGGGGAAAGTGGAGGTGAGCTGAGGGGTGAGACCACGTAGGGCCTCTTAGGCCACAATGAGGAGTGTGATTTTACTCTGGGTGGGACCAGAGCCCCTGGAGGGTTTTGAGCAAGGGACTGGCATGATCTGATTTTTTATTTTTAAAAGGTCATTGGCTGCAGTTTGGAGGCTTAACTGTAGAAAAGTGAGAGTGGACACGGGGAGACAACTGAAGAGGCTCCTCATTCATCCAGGAAGAGATGATGGTGGCCTGCCTGCAGCTGTGGCAGGGGAAACAGTCAGAAATAATCAGATTTAAGATGCATTTTGGAGGCAGAACCTCTGGGAATTGATAGTTTGAATACAGGAATGAGGTAATAGCAATCAGAGGCACAAAAAAGAAGTGCTGGATGAATGGAAGGGACAGTAGGTCCTATAAGTGCTCAAGTGGGGAAGGAATGCCGTGGCCCAGCAAGGCCTCGCCGAGCAGGGGCTGCCGGGCTGGGTCTTCCAGCCCAGGAGTTTTCATACAGGTGAGAAAGAAAAGGCATGAGCAAGGGGCCTGTGGAAGGAAGATGTCATTTTTAAAGTCTGGGGTGTCATCTGCCTGGCCAGGGTCATGAGAAGTCAGGCTATTGATGGCAGCTGAAGACAGACTATGGAAGTTATACACAAACTTAGTCCTTCACTTAATGGGGCTCTACTCAAGATCCAAGAGCTTCTGAAAGCCTTTTATTGCCAGCTCTACTTGGTATAAGCTGGCCAAAATAAATCATAGAGACCCACCATGCCGGAGGCTCTTGGTGGGAATATGCAATGTTGGCAAATGCCCATCACTGCTCAGGGCTAGGGGTGCCGAGAGGCCTGGTTGTACACAGTTGGAATATATGGCCCTGCTTTGGACCCCCACTCCACATGGCTGGAGCCCTGCTACACCTGAGTCCTGGCTTCTGAAGCACTGTGTAGTATGGACACCAATGATGCCATTCTCTGCTTCAGTCGGAAACAGATACGATGTGCATGAGTTTTCTCCTGTCTCTGCTCAAAAAACATGTCTTCCTAAATGCCAAGGGGAGACTCAGGTGCCTGGGGAAAAAATCTTACCATCCTCTTTGAGTGAAAGGATGGGAAATGCAGAGGTGAATCCATTCATTCACTTGCTGACGTGTCCTATGTGCCCAGTACTAGAGATAAAGAATAAACAAGACAGGGGCTCCTGGGTGGCTCAGTCAGGTAAGCGTCTGACTCTTGGTTTCAGCTCAGGTCATGATCTCAGGGTTGTGGGCTGGAGCTCCGCACAGGGCTCTGCACTGAGCGTGGAGCCTGCTTAGGATTCTCTCTCCCTCTCTCTCTCTGTCCTCCCACGCCCCGCATGCTCTCTTTCTCTCAAAAAAAAAAAGAAACAAACAAAACAAAGCCATTGCCCAAAAGAACCTCACAGTACAGTGGGTTCCCAGATCTGTAAACAGGGTAACAGGCAAGCACTCTGCCCACTCAGGCCACAGCAGAAAGGAGTGTTAGGGACAATGGATCATAGCAGCCCCCCACAATGCAGCACCCCCAAAAGCTACATACCTGCCTGCTTTCCTGATTTTTGCTTCTCTCTCTGTCTTCGGGTGATGCTGTCCCTTAGCCGTTTAAGATTTTCCTGGAAAAAAATTTAGTTCATTTTAAAAGTATATACAAGAAATATACCCTCCAGGCATTAAAAGTTTCTTTCAGATTTTATGCTGTTTGCAAGATACATCCCATTGCAATAACATCTCCAACATGCAAATGAGGCTGAGTGCATTTGTAATCAGCCCCAGAGAAATTCAAGTACTCTTAGAAGTTGTGCCTGAGGAGAAGACCCCTTTCCTACAACAAAGCGTCTCCCCTCCCCTCTGGTTCCCAGCTCCTTCCTAGCCTTATAACCCCCTGCCCTCCTCCTTGTAGGCTCCTTTAGCCAAGCCAGTCCTGTACGTGTTCGCAAACGCTCCAGGCACATATCTGCCCGAGACTGGGTTTTCATGCCATTCCTCTGACCATGAGGGGGAGGATTCCTCCCCATGAGTCTGTTCCAGGTCTCGGTCAAGGTCCACCTTCTGCCTTAAACCTCTCCAGACTGCTCCGGTTGTGTAGTCTGCTCCACCTGGCGCTGAGCTATGCCGCCGGGCCCCGTGCATTTGTGCATGTGCGTGGCTTTGGGGGTGTGTGTGTTGTCTCTTCAGAGAGACTGTGCACGCTCAAAGGGCAAGACACGAGGCCTTACAGCTTTCTGAAAGCCTGCGGTCGGGTCTATCAGTCATTAAACAAATGTTGAATGGACATGTGAGGGCCGAAATTTTTTGCTATTTTAGTCAGTAACAACTACCTCAAGGTGTCCGAAATCCAAGAGAAAATGCCCCAAGGACTAACGTCTAGCCATCCAGAAGGGTCCCCTGAGGGAGCCACGGAGGTCAGACTGGGAGGGGTGTTTGGGCTGTGACTATGGCGGAGACTGAGCTTGTCCAGGAAGCAGCAGGAAACACTGGAAGGCGTGGGCTGGGCACAGCTTTAAGGCCTGACAGACTGGAGGCGGGAGGAGTGAGCAGCAAGGAGATCCACCTAGACACTATGTGGCAGGCACACGACGGTGACAGAAGCTGGCCCTGGGGGAATGGAAAGAAGGAGCAGATGCAAGAGGAAGAATCACAGAGCGGAACCAGGCAAGACATGCAGCTGGCTGGATATGGGGGACTGAGGGAGAAGAGCCCAAGGGATGGAAAGTCTCTGGAAGTGTCTGGAAGGTGACAGTGTGGTGAACAGAAATAGGGAGCCAGGAAAGGGAAGCAGCCTCAAGGCACAGTTTGTTGCTGGACATGCTGCGAGGCGTGGACACCTCAGCAGGACACACCCAGCTGGTGGCTGCAAAGGTGGGACTGGAGAGGGGACACGGACTCAAGAAGGACCTGAAGGGACCCTGGGTGGTGCCTACTCACGGGAGGGGAAGTGAAGGAGACAGAGGCGTGGAGGAAAGGGGCAGCCCGCGGAACGGTCTTCACACCCACCAGTCCCTGGATGGGGGATGCTCTAGAAATACCAAGAGGCTCTTGGGGCACAGAGTAGTGTCAGCTCCCATGGGCTAGGATTGCCTGCATGTCAAATACGAGCCCCTATTGTCTGCCACACCCAGGAGTTCTGGGCAAGTTCATGGGACCAGGAGAAGCCTCTTGGATACAGATGGAGACAGAGCGCTAACATTTGTTAGGCGTTTACTGGGTGCCGGGCATGCCGAGTCCTTTACGTGGTTTACATTGTCCAGTGTTCACCCTTCACATTTGAGGTGGGAAACAGAGGTAGAGAGAGGCCGAGGTCATTCAGCCCCACATGACCGAACAAGTATGTAACTCGGGCTGCCTGGCCCCAGAGCCTGCTCTTAATGACTGCGAAACACGGGCAGGTGACCTGGCCAGGAGAAAGAACACTGTTGTTTGCCCAGGGCCAGGCTGTCCCGGGAGGAGGGAGGCGGGCCAGCAGAGCAGGGGACCCTCTTGCAGGGAGCACTAAGAAGGCAGAAAGTGTAGCGAAGGGAGCACAGACTCTGGCGTGAGAAAGGGCTCCTCTGAATCCTGACTCTCTACCTCTCCGAGCCTCAGTAGTCTGTAAAATGGGAACAGTGGTACTTCTCTTGCATGCACGCTGGGAGCAGCAGAAGAGATTAGGTCCATTCAACACTGAGCATTGTCAGTAGGCTGCTGGCACAGCTGGACAAATGCTGCTCGATGACTCACTTCCCCACTCGTCACCACTCTGAGACAGGACCCCAATCTCAGCAGTAGGTGGGTGCTGCTCCCACTGCCCCTCCCCCCACTGGCAGGTGTGTCAGGTCTTCTGAGGACAGAGATTAGAAGACACACCATGGGGAGGTGGAGAGAAAAAGCAACCATTCTGGTCCTGCCTTGCTCTCCACTTAGTGGGTAAGTGGTCTCGGACATGAGACGTCTCCTAACACCCTAGGCACAGCTTCCTCTTTTTAATATGAAGGAGTTGGACCGTGAATATGCTCCCTAAGGTCAAGTTTGAGTTCTCTGGATTGCTTTAAATTATGCACGGAGTACACGTATGGAGTTATATAGATTCTTACAAAAATAACAGGAGTCTTGGGCGCCTGGGTGGCTCAGTCGGTTAAGTGTCTACCTTCAGCTCAGGTCATGACCTTAGGATCCTTGGATCGAGCCCTACGTCGGGCTCCCTGCTCAGCGGGGGAGTCTGCTTCTCCCTCTCCCTCTGCTGCTCCCTCTTCTCGTTCACTCTCGCGACCTCTCTCAAATAAATAAATAAATAAATAAAAATCTTTAAAAAACAAAACAAAACAGGAGTCTCCTCTAGGAGCCTTGTCCTCCAATCCCAGTCGCCTGAGTGGTCACCCTTGGGATGGCCATGGGGTAGCCTCTCCTGACCTCTGCCTCTGCCTTTGTATACGTGCCTGCAGAAATACAGTTTGCGTGTGAGGGTGCTCTGACTTGGGTGGTTTTAGGTCTGTGACTTGTTTTGTTGTCTTAATCCTATTTCTTGGGAACTGTCCAAGTTCTCTGAGTTCAAAGGTGTGATAGTTCTGTGGGAGTGTTGGCACTACGAGTAGAGAGAAGGGCTCTGAAAAGAAAAAAAGCCAGAAAGCCAAAGTATAGGGCCACGTGCAGAGGGAAGCGGCAGCTGAAAAATTAGGGTTGACAGGTGAGTCTTTGTTCCTGATCTCTAGCCTCACGACAACCAGCAAAGCCATCCAGCTCTCAGCCCGGGGGTCGTGTGGGTACAGACGACAGGGGACAGACATACACATGCAATGATTCGCAATGACACTCAGAACACCAGTCATGGGCCTGGCCACAGGTGCTCCGTTAGGGCAACACACAAGACAGTGCGGACCTCGCCCTCCCTTCTGCCCCGTGGAGAAACGGACCTGAAACACACCAGACAGAGCCCGTTACCTGCTGGAAGCGGAAGGACTCCGACCGCTTCTTCTGGTTGAGCTGCCACTCTTTGAAGTGGAGCACAGCCTCATCCACGTTGACGATGCCCAGCTTCACCTGCTCCTGGAGCGTGATCAGCTGCCGCTGGCCTGGCGTTTTCATCCCAGCAAAAGGGTCATATACACTCGACTGGGGCCTGTCCCTCCACGGTCGGACGAGAGGCTCTGGAAAGGATGGCAAAACTCAGGATGACAGCTCCCTGACTGGGGCGGGCAGGCAGATGAGTGGGGTTAACGAGGTCGGTCACGAGCTCAGAGGACGGGTCTCAAAAGAACAATTACGTGTGGAATGAAGAAGGGGGGGCATATGACATTGAATCAGAGAGGGGGAAGCAGCTAATAATTTCAAAGCCTGTTACACTAAAGTAGACAAGGCCACAGCATTTTAGGAGGTAAGAACAGGATCCACTGGGCAAGTCAACAGAACCCCCCAAACCTGAATGATTGGGAAGCCACTAGACTAGCATTTCTCCACTTAGACATTATTGACATCTTGGACTGGAGAGTTCTTTGTTGTTGGGGGGCCATCTTGTATGCTGTAGGATTTGTAGCCTCATCCCTGGCCTCTACCCACTAGCATCCCCTGCCTCAGCTGTGACAACCAAAAACATCCCAGACATTGCAAGCATCTTTGGGAGGCAAAGCAGGGAAATGAGAAATCACCTCCAGTTGAGAACCACTGCTTTAGACTAAAATCCACTCCCAGGAAAGAATATACAGGAAATTCTAGGCAGGATGCTTTTCCCAACACACTCCAGGCCTTTACTGTCCTCTCTGCCTCCAAGCTGCATGGGCACCATGACTGTGGACCCATGGGCATGAAATGTCCAAAAGACTAGAATGTCAATGGAACCATGATCTAGCTCCAATGTCACCAGGCACAGATTAGGTGCTGGGTCCCAAGTGGCTCTCCTTGGGTTGTTCCTCTGCCAACCTCTCCTCCACCTGACAAATTCATGGTTCTCTGTTTTGGAGATTCTCAGGAAATATGAAGGCAACCCCTCTCTTTCTCCAGGCTGTGACTCCACTAAGTTCTGTGGAGAATGAGTTCCTTGCAGATGTGATGGGGCCATTGGGGCTTGTGAGGACAACCTGACATTTTATTGCTCATTTCACATAGGGCTATCTCTGATTCTAAATTTCTCTAGCAGGACCCCCATGGGCATTGTGATTCAGGGAGAGAGCAAGAAGAAAAAAGAGAGATGACTTCAAAGTTCATTTATCATTCTTCCCAACCATTCACTCAGATCTGTCTATACACACCCACAAATCTTTCTCCCAGATTTGCCTTCTTCAAGGCTGTCTTTAATTGTGCTGGAAGATGGGATGTGAGGAGAAAACAAAATGCATATGCCAATCAATTCCACTCTCCTACTACCTAAGTCCTTGGGATGCCTTCCAAAGCTTAGATGGTGTCATGTCTCCTTTTCAAAAGAATCATCGATGGGATAACACTGAATGTCTCTCTCTCTCTTTTTTTTTTTTAATATTTTTATTTATTTATTTGACAGAGAGACAGCGAGAGAGGGAACACAAGCAGGGGGAGTGGGAGAGGGAGAAGCAGGCTTCCCGCGGAGCAGGGAGCCCGATGCGGGGCTCGATCCCAGGACCCCGGGATCGTGACCTGAGCCGAAGGCAGACGCTTAACTGACTGAGCCACCCAGGCGCCCCAATGAATGTCTCTCTTTAGCACAAGGAAGTTAATCAAGAAAAAAGGAGTGCTTATCTCCTCATACTTCCTCAAAAAGTCTTTTGAGGAGGAAAAAAAAGGAAGAAAAATGTTACGCAACTGCAAGCAAAATGTCTCTTAAATAAAAGCTGAACGAAAGTGTCATTTAGCTAGTAGATAGGGTAAGTAAATAGCATGGTAGGACTGCATCTTTAGGTAAAGCCTGGGTGCCAGGCTACCCACTTTCATCCTGTTGGCACCAATCTCCCCATTGCCACTGTGTTGTGTGCTGTCACCGACACGTTCCGGCGTGTTCGTGTTCTCGGTATGATCAATTCGTACACTATTCCAGGGAACCCCAATCTCTTCCCCTCTCCCCTTACCATCAGTACACCACCACCCAAGGGGTCCCCTGGGCCTCTCTGTGTTTCAAAGCTAAGGAGACATTACACCTGCAAAGCACTGAAACATGAGCACTTCTACCACCCGGAAGTTCAGGTCATACAAAAGGAAGCTGAGCACATGGAGCTTACCTTTCCTGATGCTCTCTGAGGAAACATAAAAGTTCCCAGGCCGCTCCTGACTTTTTTCTGCAAAAACTATGAGATAAAGAATATTCTAGGTAAAAGCCAAATCAGATTTCTTTTTCCAAAGGGCTTTATAATATTTTAGATACTTACTGGAAAAATTACCAAAATCTTATACAAAAACAGAAATGATGGATCACATTTTGGACCACTATATGCAGTTCTGTAAGTCACAACTCCAGGAGGAGGCAATGAGGGTGCCAAAGCTCAGGGGATTATGGGATGAAGACAGCCCAAATAGAAAAGGTCTCAACGCCAGAAAGACAAAGCCAGCCAGAGGACACGATGGATCATTAAAGGAAAGGGTAATGTGAACAAGGACGTGAGCTGGGCCCTGGAATCCCCGAACACCTCGAAGCTGGACAATAAAAGGAAGTGCCACTCAACACGTCAACAGGTGCCATAAGACAGAACTCAGAGCAGTGGGGCAGATAAAATGCGTGCACAGCTCCAAAGGGACTTAGATGAAGTCAGTCGTGAGCAACGGACCTGGCAAAGCTAACAGGAAAAACGGAGAAGTGACAGATGCTTACTTGGTGGTAAGAACGCATAGTGATGAAGGTTCCCTGGGCTCTGGAGAATACTCCCTGGATTCAAATCCTGCCTTGGCCAATTAGGAGCCACATGATCTTGGACAGGAGGCTTGGCCTGTCTCTGCCTCAGTTTTCTTATCTATAGAATGATGATGATAATAGTACCTCCCTCCCTGGGTTGTTGTGATGATTACATGAGTCAATATATGGAAAGTGCTTAGAACGGTGCCTGGCACAAAGAAGTACTCAACATTAGCGAAAACTTGAGGTGGATGCCAAGAGCGCAGCAGTACTTGGGCATGCTGGTTAACACGACTGATAATCTGCACGGTGCGCTACAGTTTATAAATGTATTCTCCCATCTGACCCTCACTATCAGGCTCTGCAGAGTATATTAGGTATTATTATGATACATGCATTGATGTATATGTGTATCATTTTGAGACCCATTTTACGGATGAGGAAAGGAAAGCTAAAGAGAATGAAATGACTGACCTCATGTCCCAGGCTGGGAAATGCAAAGGCTGGGACATGAACCCAGGGCCTCTGGCCTCCAGACCACTGCCCTTTTTGTCATCCCCTGCCTCTCTTTTCTTTGCTTCCCCAGTTGCCTACCCAAGTCCTTTGGGGATCTTTAGGAATCACCCGTGCCCCTGTCCTAGCTCCCCACAGTGAGCCATAACACTAACGCTCTCTCCTTCCCTCCTGCCATTTAGGAATTATCAATATATATTCACATGCTTCTTCATTTGGGTTCCCTTAGAAGCAGCCCTGGGGACAAGGATCCAGGTGCACGGAGTCAATGTGGGTAGTGATGGAGGTGAGACAAGGAAGTGGATAAAGCCATACAGGGTGGGTATCCAGTAAGTTACTGGGGTGGGCAAGCTGGGGAGCTCTGGAAAGCAATGCAGAACACACAGCTTGGAGTTCTCCCAGCAGAAGGGCAGGGGTGCTCAGCCACCAGCCCATCCATCACTGGTTGCTGGGGCTCAGGGGTGCTAACCCCCCAACCCTTCCAGCCTGCCTCACAAAAGGGCAGAGGAGGCTCCGGCTGCCAGAGAAAGCGGTCAGACTAAGAAACACGGGTCCTGACAGGCAGGGTGCAGCCAGTGGGCACAGAAATATACAGAGCTGGGGGATGTGGGCAGGGCACCAATAGTGTCTGCTGCACACGCCAAAGGAGATGTTCCCCAGGGGAATGGCAAACCACAAGCACGGAGAGTACTGGCTATCTATAATGTCCGTTGGCTGTATTCCTACTCAGTGTAGGATTTGCCAGGTTTAACAAACCAAAACCAAAACTGAAAAAAAAAAAAAAAAAAAGGATGCAATATTTGAGAAAGAAATTATTTGCTGTTTGTGTGAAATTCACATGTACCTGGTAACCCTGTACCTGGGGCTCTGGTTGAGGGCTACCTTCCCCAATTTGTGATCGCCTTTTGTCACACCTTCCACAACCTTCTTATGCTATTAAAAATGGGATGGGGGTCAGGTGCACAGTTCTGACAATTCTCAGCTCTTACAGTATTTGGAATCCTATCAATACAAGCAAGCCCTAAAAGACAGCAAAACTGAAAATGCATCAGCATCTAACTGATATCCCAGGGACCACTATGAAGAAGTCAAACCCAGCTCTCACCAATTTGTATCAGTGTAGGTAGGTAGACAGCCTAGCACAGTGGCTGAAAGCCGGGACTCTGGAGTCGGATGCCCTGAGTTCAAATCCCGGTAATAGTGACCTCTGTAAGTCTCTGTTTTCCTCATCTGTACAATGGGGACGATAACAGCCCTTACCTAATACGTTATTGTAAAGACTAAATGACATGTTCCAGATAGAGTACTCTTGGTAGGTTTCAACAAATGTTAGCCATTAAAAATTAATAATAATATTATTTCAGGAAATAAAAATTTACCAGGGTTCTTGCCATTTGGAGTAGAGGTAAGTCTTTATATTGCACATGAACGCATCCAGGAAAGCCTAAACTGAATGTGATCATGGCCAGTGAGCCAGCTCCAAAATCTGCCCCGAGCTCTAACCCCATCTCCTGGGGCTGGTTGGAGACCATTCAGAAGGGGACAGTCTCTGAGCAATGGTTCAGAAGTTAAGAGGATCTAGGGAATTCCTGCTGAGGAGCCCCGAACACCCCACTGAGCATCATTCCCTGCCACACTTGCCTTTAGAAATGTATGGCTCATTGTCGGGCAGGTGGTGAGTGCCAGGAGCACTGGCCTCTGGCCTGGGCACCGGGACAGGGGGTCTGTTGGCCAGGTCCACATTAAAGGCCTCATCGTCATCCACCGTGTGATACACATCTTCTTCCTGACCACCATGGTGTAGCTCCCTCTCCAAACTGGCCATTCCCATGCTGTTACCTAGAAACACAGAGAAAGGCGCCAGAAAGTAGTGACCAAACAAACCAGGTGATTGACAGTCATAAGAACAGAGAGAGTGACCATAACTTCTTTGTCCAGTACTGCCCTTTGGCAAAGACCTTCCCCTATATCATTTCCTGTATGATTTACTGAGAACCCCACTCGAAGCAACTGAGAAAACCTGATATCACCTTAATTTGCCACCCATCAATGCAGCAAAAGGGAGTGAGCATTAGGCTCTATCATCTTAATTTAATTGCTAGGATTCAGTTATTCATCCCATTGGGACTAGAGAAAAGAGAGCATAGCCTCCAAAGCCGAAGGACACTTGGAACCACTGCCCCGGTGCCCGGGCAGCAGCGTGAGGGTGGCCAGGAGTCCTCCCCACCAATGGCTCCAGCATCCTCATCCTCCCCATCAAAATGACCACAGCAAATCCTTGCTGTGGACCTCCTCTGTATGAACTGCTATCCCAAGTATATTACCCACATTACCCCCTTTGACTGTACAACAATACTGTGGAATAACTACAATCATTATTCTCATTTTGCAAATGCAGAAACTGGGGCCTTGGGGAATTAAATAACTTGCCCAAAGTTACGTAGAGCCAGACTGGCATCCAGGAAAGCTGGCTCTAGAACTTGTCTCAACCTCCATGCTCTACGGCTTTTTTTGCAACCTTTGCCCCCACTCTGCCCTCCATCAACCAGAAAGATTTAGGACAGAAGCTTGCCTCTCCCCCTCTGTCCCTGGGGTCCCACAGCCATAAGGTTTTCCCTGCCACCTTTCTGGTGATCTGTGCTGGGACCCGAGTGTAGTGTCCCCTTGGCTTTGAGAATCTCAGCAGACCCGACTGTATGCCATTGCCCTTCATACGCATGAGCTGTGGTGACCTCGGGCACATCATATAACCTCTCTGAGCCAGATTTCCCTCTGAAGTCCCTCAGGAGTGCCGTGAGGACAAAATGAGACGGTACAGGAATGGCACCCAGCTTGGCCTACACATAGTAGGTGTTCTCCTCTCACTTCCTTCTTATCCCCAGCACGACGCATTCAACGTATCTTTATTAAATGCCTATTTGAGATACAGGAATGAATAAAGCTTGGTCCTTCTTCCTGTGGGATTTCCAATCCAGTGATTTATTGGAAGTCTTTTAGTTGCATCTTTTCTGAGCTGTGGGGAGACCGCTCTTGGCTTTCCTGTGTCCTGGTCCAGAAGACTGACTGACCGGGGGTCCCAACTCATCCAGGGGCTCTGAGTTCTAACGCTCTGCCTTCAAGAAAGTTTACAACTACTGGAGAAGTTCCCACCTATTCATCTTTGAACATCCTGTACAAGGGCATGAAGAAATTCTGGAGAGGCTTGTCTGATGTTAACAAAATGAGGTGTCCTGGGAGAGCTGCTGGCTACCCTACCAGTGACAGTGATTCCCAAGGTGCCTGCCCCCATGCACACAAGTTCTCAATTCTGCTTTTATAGCGTGAAAGCAGCCATAGACCATACTAAATGAATGGATACAAAGTGTTCCAATAAAACTTTATTTTCAAAAACAGGCAGCTAGCCAGGCTATGGTTTATCTACCACTACTCAGAACTGTTCTTTCCTCTTCACTGTCAAAACTACTTCTCCCATCCTGAATCCCATACTCTTAGCATCCTGCTTTCTATGCCTACTTCATCAACAGACTCCACCCCCTGTTTTATAAATGATTATAAATGATCGGACAGAGTTAAGGAGTTACCCACACAATTCAACACCCTCCCTCTCTGATCTTCAATGATAATGACGACGACAACAACAATCATAAACCTTCATTGCTTGCTCTATGCCCAGCCCCGCTCTGAGGCCCACTAGACAGTAAGTCATTTAATTCTCACAACATTCACCTGAGAACACTGAGGCCCAGGGGAGTTGAGAACTTGTCCAAGGTTTTCCAGCCAACTGAAGGGGGAACTAAATACAGATCAGAGTTCGTGTTCTTAACCATGACACAAGGCTCAACTTAACAATGTTTATGTATATTCCCCTATGCTCTCCACATTCACCAGAAAGTAATCTCTTAAGGGCACTTGATCACATCTTATTTTTCTCTGTGTCCTCCAGCCCAACATCCAGAGCAGTGCTTTGCTCATATTGGGTACTCAATAAATTTTAGTCAAATAAAAATAAGCATATCCATTTTAAAACAGGTCTTGTTGGAGGCAACCTGTTACCCAAATGAGTGGCTCCAGTGGTAGGAACTCCTGACCTACTGTAACAGGCTAATGGGGCAGCTCACGGGGATGGAGTGTCTTCAATCATCACACCATATGCCCATTCCTGTGGCAGCCCATTCCTTTAATGGAGCAACCATCATATGGAACCAGGCAATGTTCTTACATTTGCTTCTCTTTCCCTATTTTTGCTTCCCTGCTCACAGTTGCAAATTACCTTCTAAAAACTTGCGGATCATAGAATCCTTAGTGGCCCGAGAGAAACCATCTCCAGGGATTGGATTAGATGTACTGGCCTGAAGCATTTCGACATCTAGAAGAAAAGGAAACTGAGAGTTTATATGTTGTTATTCCACACAGGCAAGGAGATTTTAGATGGATGTACAAGATTTGATGAATCAAGAGATCTTGAATCAAGAGATTCAAGAATTCATGAATCCATCCATCTTCCCATCCATGCATGCATCCATGCATGCATGCATGCATCCATCCATCCATCCAACTATCTATCTACTTAGTAAGAACCCACTGTAAGTATGAGGTATAAAGGAGAGCAACATTTCCTAGACCACAGGACTCAAAAGATATAGATATTATGCTCTTTTGCATTTGAAACAATGGGCTTAGTTTTTAAATGTATAACCATTGCATTGTTTTTAACAACCAAAAACCCATGGGAAGCAGGAATAACAAAGAATAGGTAAACTGTGGTTTACTCAAACAACGGAACAGTATGCAACAGTTAAAAAGAACATGTTGAGCCACTCTTATCAACGTAGTGCCATCTCAGCAACATAATAGTACCATCTCAACAGCATAGCAACAAGAACTCTATTTCTAGGTCACCCATGGACTTGATTATTTATAGGGAGGAAGCACATTGACCTTTGGTTTTCATTATTAAACATAAACCCACAAAGACCAAAACCATGTGTGAAAACCATTCAGGTCCCATAGTAGCTTCTACTCTAACCCAAGTAACCAACAGTGCCCTATTACTTTATGATTCTGAAGTATGCTTTTTGGGAGCAAAATATTTCAGCCTTGTATTAAAAGTAGAGCTTTGATATTATCAAAGATTGCATTCACTAAGTCATATCACACAATTACTGAGAACTTATTTGCTTAGGCAAAATAATGTAGTTTGAAGTTGAATAGTTAGCTTTGAGAAAAAATGGTTTGATTTTAATCAATATACATAGATATGCCATTGCCTTACCACTTTGATCTTTGGGGACCAGCTAAATAAAATCTGGTGAATTTGTATGAAGATTTCGATGCAACTATTTATGTCACATTTCCCAAGAACAGTCACTGAAAAGAGGTCATGATCATGAAGTAATGTGAAGGATAATAAACTTCATATGACATAATCCTCGCTTTGAAACAAAATATTTGTATATACATAAAAAAAAAAAAGACTAGAGAGAAATACATCAAAATGCATATAGTGGCTATTTCTGAAGCAGTATAGATTATGGACATTTTATTTTCCATTTTATACATGTCTTTCTCTTCCAAATTATCCACAGTGGTTTCTGGGGCTTTCATAAATGAGAAAAACCTTATTAACACTTTTTTTTTTAAAGATCCAGGTAGGGGCACCTGGGTGGGTCAGTCATTAAGCGTCTGCCTTCAGCTTAGGTCATGGTCCCAGAGTCCTGGGATCGAGCCCCGCATTGGGCTCCCTGCTCCGCGGGAAGCCTGCTTCTCCCTCTTCCACTCCCCCTGCTTGGGTTCCCTCTCTCGCTGTGTCTCTCTCTGTCAAATAGATAAAATCTTTTAAAAAAAATTTTTTTTTAAATAAAGATCTGAGTAATTATGACCAAATATGTACAATTAGATTTTCAAAGCAAAAATAACTTCAGGTTATTGAAAAAATAAAAAAATAAATTGTGGTTCACCTGTAAATTATCAGATCAATTGATTTTTTTAATTATAAAAAATGACAGATTTTAGGGGCGCCTGGGTGGCTCAGTCGTTAAACGTCTGCCTTCGGCTCAGGTCATGATCCCAGCGTCCTGGGATCCAGCCCCGCATCGGGCTCCCTGCTCCGCGGGAAGCCTGCTTCTCCCTCTCCCACTCCCCCTGCTTGTGTTCCCTCTCTCGCTGTGGCTCTCTCTGTCAAATAAATAAATAAAATCTTTAAAAAAAAAAAATGACAGATTTTAAACTTTCCAGGGACCAGACATTACATTATTACAAAGCACAGCTCTTACTTCCATACTCCTGTGATAATCAAAATATAAATTTTATAACCATAAAAAAACATAACATTGAATGAAAAAGTTGCAGACTGATGTTTTCAGAATGATATGGTTTATATAAAGTTTTAAGGCCTATAAAACATTACATGCTGGGAAGGATAAATGTTGAATTCATGGTAATGGTTACCTCTGAGAGGGAGGGAGGACAATCGGATTTCAGAGAGGATTCATAAGGAGCTATAATATGTAATTTAAAAAAAAACTTGAGACAATAAAAAGAAAGAAAAAAGAAATGCATACCCTTGATGAATTAGAATCTTTAACAAATACAACACTTTAGAAAATCAATATAGAACCTATTGTGCCCAAGAAGATTCTACTTTTGTATTTGCTTGTATATGCAAAAAGAAGCTCTGGAACTAGATAAAGAATTAACATCAGTGGTTCCCTAGCACTAAAAAGATGAGGGACAAGGACTGGAGAAAGATTTTTCACCATTCACCCTTTTATAGTTGAGTTTTTTAACCTATTGAAAAAAATAATATAAAGAAATATGGGGCTTGGATCATGTTTGTGTTACCTTAAATATAATCCAAAAAAGAAGAAGAAAAACCAATTCCTTTTTTCTACCTTTTTGGTTTATTGTTTCCTGACACAGTGGAGACATTGCATGGACTATAATGTACCCCGATACTCTCTAGTCCAAAGCTCTGCGGTTCCGGATAGGAACCTCACCTGTCACCACTGAAGTCTATAACGTAAATGACAGAGAGATCAGGGTGACGGAACAGATTCTGAAACATACCTGGAGGTGTTTTAATTTTAAATTTCTGATAAGAACTCACAAGTAATTCATTCTTTAAAAATTCAAGACCGGAAAAATTCCACTTGAGATTTCAGTGAGTTCAACTCACTGAACTGTGGCTTTATGGAACACTTCCCCATGGAGTTAGAAACTTGGGAAGAAAGGTGTATTCTATAGGTACGAGCCCTGCTGGGAGAAGGACCCTCCTCTACCTGACAAAGACCCTGTATTACTCTCCCTCTAACCACCCTTACCACAAACCCCACCGCACTAGCCACCTGACCTTGACCCAGCCAACTTTTGAAACTCCTCATTTACACAGCAATAAAACATGGAGGAATCTATCCCAAAGTAAAGACTTGCTTGGATCAGACATCCCTAAAGATGAGGGGAGGGAGAAATTCCACAGGCCTGGTGCAGCACCTTCTAGGAAATCACAGCCCCCTCAGTCTCCAGCATCGCCAAGAACCTGGGCAAAGCAACACCAGGACAATTTCTTTTCTTTTTTATTAAATTCAATTAATTAACACATAGCGTATTATTAGTTTCAGAGGTAGAGTTCAGTGATTCCTCAGTTGCATATAACACCCAGTGCTCATTACATCACATGCCCTCCTTAATGCCCATCACCCAGTTACCCCATCCCCTTCCCCCCTCCAGCAACCCTCAGTGTGTTTCCTAGAGTTATGTTCTCCTATAGTTAAGAGTCTCTTATGGTTTGCCTCCCTCTTTGTTTTTATCTTATTTTATTTTCCCTTCCTTCGCCTATGATCCTCTGTTTTGTTTCTTAAATTTCACATAGGAGCTCCAGGACAATTTCAATCACCAATAACCAAACCCCCCAGGCTGGCAACACCAGACTGCAAGTTTCACAACCAGCCACCCATGTTGACAATGGTAACACAGTCACACAACAGTCTAGCTATTTTCACTAACAAAGTTCAATTTGAGAGAACTGATTTCCACGTCCAAGAGATAGATGCCCAATTAAAGAAGCTACAAAGAGTATTAGAAAAATAAAATGTGGAAGAAACTCGCCGCAGCAAGAGCACCCCTGGCTGGACCTGGTGTGCTAACATAATAAGAATGCAGGCTTCTGCCTCTGGTACGATGACCCTCGTCCTAATATGCTGGGGGTTTTGTGGGTTAAAGCATCAAAAAGAAAAAAAGAATGAGCACTAGTAATAAAACATATCACTATCAGGATCCCTTGATACATTGCACTGAGGAGGACCTAATACCATTTCTATGGTATTCTTCCAAAAATTCACAACCTCGGTCCAATCACAGAAAACATGTGATGAACCCAAACTGAGGAGCTTTCTACAAAGTAAGTGATCAGCACTCAAGACAAGGAATGACTGAGGGACTCTTACAAAGTGGAGGAGACTAAGGAGAAATAACCACATGCGTTGTGAGATGCTCTGTAGGCTCAGCGACTAAGATCCCATCAGCATCTAGCATCTTACCTACGGGGTTGGGGAAATCTAGTGCAGTGTGAACAAGGCCTAGAGGTCAGTTGGTGACTGCACCAACGCTTATCTAGCTTTCATAATTATGCTGCGGTTATACAAGAGCTAGTTATCAGGGAAATCTGGAGAAACGGTATACAGGAACACTAGTGTTTTTGCAACTTCTCTCTAAGTCTAAAAGTATTTCAAAATAAAAAGTTTTTTGTTTTTTGTTTTTTTTAGAAAAAAAGGAGAAAGAGGAGGAGGGGAGGAGATTTGAAAAGCAGAGGAGGAAATGCAATGGGAAAACTAAAGAAGCACATCCCCCAGGGATGACCTACGCTGACCCTTCCCTGTCCACCTACAGACCACATCACCTTCCAGTGACACTTGTGAGCCATGCACATTGAGTACTGTGACCCAGGTTGAGCTAAATGAGCCACCTGTGACAGACAGACTTTTTCCTTTGTTATCACGCCTTAACTGGATCTGCTAAATATCTGTCCTGTGACCTTAGTAGAGTTATTTCTCCTCCCTGAGCCACCCTGGAAGGGTGAATGAGAGGCTTGGGCACTAGGGTCAAAATGCATAGGTTCCAATTTTGATTCTTCCACTGCTGGCTGGAGGACCGCGACACCCACCAGTCTGACACCAAGCAGACTTTTTAGATCCACCTGATGGTTCAGGCTCCCAAGATGACCATGACCATGTTGGCACCAGGCTATTCAGGAGGACGCAGGACACAGGAGAGCAGGACGGCACCAGGGGCTATTCCTCCTCGAGGGCAGTCTTTGTGCCAGTCCAGCAGTTCACGGGCAAGGAGAGGCGATCTGGGTCAGGCAGGTGGAGGGGCCACCTTGGTGAAAAGCCCCATGGCCCACGGGAGCAGCATTTCTCGTGACCACTCCCTAGGCAGCCTTCCAGGGTCCCCACGAGCAGGCCAGAGTCACTGCTCCCAGGGAAGCCCAAAGTGTGCTGTCCCTTTGGGGTACTTATAGTCCACATTTGGCTCCTCCCAGTTCCAGATGCAATTTACCAACCAATTAGGGGTCATTTTTATCATAGGCAATGTTGCCTAGAAACATAGTCGACGTTTGACTCTTATTACGTTACCAAGGTAACAGAGCTGGAAAGTCAACCGAAGGTCAAATTCTCAAGCAGAAGGGGAAATGATAGCTGTTACATTAACTCTTCACCCACAATTATCTTGGGTCAAGTTGTTTAAATCCTCTCAGCTTCTCTTTTCCTGTCTGTAAAACAGTGATAATAGTAGTATGTGTCTCATAGGTTTGCCATGAGTATTACATGAGAAGCTGGCCAAGTGCTGAGCACAGTGCCTAGCCCAGAGAAAAGTCCTAAATAATGCTAGCTGCTATTACTATTACTATTATTACTATTATTGTTATTATTAAATTCTATACCCAGGCTAATGTCCTGAGCAGAGAATAGTTTTTTTAAAAGGACTGAATTTATACTTCTTTCTTTTTTTTAAAGATTTATTTCTTTATTTTGGGGGGGAGGGGCAAGGGGGTGGAGAGAAGAGAGAGTCTTAAGCAGACTCCCTGCTGAGCGCAGAGCCTGATGCAGGGCTCAGTCTCACAACCCTGAGATCAAGACCTGAGCCGAAACCGAGTTGGATGCCTAACCAACCGCGCCACCCAGGCGCCCCTATACTTATTCTTAATAGTAACTTTGTTGGAAGTCAAACCTCCTTCAGAGTAATAAATGCTTATGGGTTAATTCTAATATCTGAATTTCCACACATATTCTCAAATATCACATGTATTACATTTCCTAGTAAAGAATTATACCCATTCAACATTTTTAGATTCGAATATACTTAAAGCATAGGGGAAATCTTAAGATAACAAATGCCAATGCTTTACGATAGAATTATGTGTGGAAATACGACTCACACACAAGGCTTGCCAAGCATTTTCTGGACCATGGCTCCAAGAACACCAAGTCCAAGACAGAAAGGGCTGCAGGCTTCTCTCCTCCTTTGCCAAGGCTCTGCCCATGCAGCCCAGACCCGAGCTGGAGGCCCCATGCCCATTTACCCTGTGCTTTCCTGAGGCCCATCACGTTCTTTATTTGTGGGCTCAGCAATGAACACAGAAATTCTAGTAGCTCTTCACTGCCTTCTGGCCCCATCCTGTGCTGCCAGGATCATAGGTAGAGGCTGATCTTAAAGACAGAGGCTAAACCCAGAGGATGCGAGGCATGGCTGGAAGAGCAGGATGGGTGCAGCATGCAGGGAGGACGGGGAGGGTGGTCTGCAGACGCAGGAGAAAGCCTGGGGATCCGCAATCAAGACTCTGACTCATCCGCTCAGGGTACAATCATAAGTTAGAGGAAGGCAGCAACTGAAGCAGACAAGCAACAGAGGTGAGGACACTGGCCACTGAGTGACCAATGAGGGTCGACATCACGGTCAGAGGTGGCAGTTACCTGCATAGACTCTGGTATCCTGGAGAACTGGGCTCAAGCCCCGGCTCTGACTCTTACTAGCTCTATGTCCTTGAGCAAGATACTTGAGATCACTCAGCTTGTATATGACCATCTGTAAAGTGGGGATACTTAACAGTACCTACCACACAGGAAAACCGTAGGGGTCGGTGGAGACAATGCTTATAAAATATTTAGCAACATTGTCAGGCACTAAATATTAATGGATGCCTTTATTATATAGAGGCAACCTAGATAGTGTATTAGTTTTCTATTGTTGCTGTAAAAAAGTTACCACAAACGTAGTGGCAGAGAACAACATAAATTTATTACCTTACAGTTCTGTAGTTTGAAAATCTGAAACGGGTCTCACTGGGCTGAAATCAAAGTTTTGAGAGGACTGCCTTCTTTTCTGGGAGCTCTAGGGGAGGCCCTGCCTCCTTGCCCCTTCCAGCTTCTAGAAGCCGCCTGTACTCCTCGGCATGCGGCTCTCTTCCTCCATCTTCGAGGCCAGCAATGCTGGACTGAGTCCTTCTCATGGAGCCCTCTGTGGTCTGTTTTCTGATTCCTTCTTCCACTTCTCAGTACCCCTGTGATTATACTGAGTCTACCCCCATCATTCAGGACATTCTCTTTACCTTAAGGCCAGCTGAGTAGCAACCTTAATTCCCGCTGCAAATTTCCTTCTCCTTTGCCAGGTCATTGAGCCCTTTCACAGATTCAGGGGCTCTATTGTGCCTACCAAAGATGGAACCAAGGATCAGCACAATCAGCCTGCCCCAAATTCCGTGCCTGTACGGGGCTGGCAAGGGCCATATGATATAGGGCTTAGGGCACACTTAAGCAAGTCCATCGTGGCCACACGTGGCCTCAGCAGCCCTGGCCTGACGAGGGCATTACACACTGCCTCAAAGGAAGTTACCTAAAAACGACTTTCTTTCCGCTTATATTTTAAATAAGATGATTCTTTCTCTACTGAATTGAACATAAATATCTCAGAGGTAGGCCAAGAACAGCAAATACATACATTGGCCTCCATGTCCCTATTCTGTGTACTCGGGGCAAACACTCATCAGTCGTAGCATTCTTTCTGGCCACGGGATCCTCAGCCCAGCCCCTCAGGCACTCAATACCAACGAACTGCACTGGCACATGAAGTTACTTCTCAAACACTATTTGCCATATCTGTATTAGGCAGTAAGTCCTAGTAATAACAGACACTACCTTTGTAATAATAAAGAAAGTGCCCAGTTGTTGGGAGTTTGTGAGTAATAAGACCCTCTCAAACTCTAAGTGTGACAAGCCCGTGTGCACATACAAATCAGGCACACAGTGAGTACCACAGGAGTGGCTGAAATACACCAAAAATTCTACAGGTGAAGGCAGTCTGCTTCCAGACAAAGGACTTTTTTGTAAAGGAATCCCTCCATTCCTGGATGCTCAGGGTTTGTACTTCAGATTCCAAGCACTTAACCTTCACCACTTGTCAGTTAAAAATAAACTAAAAAGCCCAGAAACATGCTGGTCTAAGGAGAAAGTGCAGGGGCAACGGGGTGGAGAGAGAGAGAGTCTTAGTTCTTTCACTCCAGCAGAGACAGAAAGAAAAAAATATATATATATATAACAAGGAGACCCAGAGGCCACAGTCTTCAGGGAAGAGCCAGCTGCGGAGTTAAGGCTGTACCTCATTTAGGGAGTCAATCAGAAAGAACCCATTCCTGGGAAGAAGCTTGAACAGATGAGAGAAATCCTAGGAAGGCACTTAATTAAGGAATGAGTCAAGAGCAATAATGAATTTTCAAAGAAGCCCATATGATACTCCTCAGGGGACATAAATCTAGATCATTTAGCTGCGGTGGAAACTCCATCCAGATTATGTGTTGTTAATTTAATATAAAACCCAATCTAAGTATATAATACAGTAAAATGTCAGATGCCAAGAGGCTATTCTTCTGGAAAGGCTCTCAAGCCCTGAAAGCAGGCCAAGATAATTTTCTTTTCAGCAAGTATTTTTATAGCCAAAAAAGAGCCATAGAGCAAGTAGCAGCCTGGGAAAGTATTTGACGATGACCTGAAACCTGACTGGTTCCACCTGCGCTCAGGTGGAATAAAGTGCTTTCATTGGTCACGTGGGCAAGGTAGTCCATATGCTGATGAAGAAGTGATAGGAGGGAGAGAGACAGAGGGAGGGAGCGGTGGCCACACACACGGGGAGGGGGAGAGAGAGAGAGAGGAGGGAAAGAGCAATCTGAAATTACAGGGGCTAAGGAGGAGTGGGCAATGAAGAAGGAGGGACTAAGGATGAACGGGACTAGGAGAAGCAACAAGTCTGGCCGGTCTCTTACGCAGATGAGTGCCTCAATACAGCACTCCTGGCCGGCACACAGACACTCGGCCCGGCAGGAATCTGTCCATGAGCTGAGTTCGCAGCAGGGTGCAGGGGGCACCACAACTTGCTAAGTCGCACACCCTCCTCCCCTCATTCTCCACGTCCGTAGCAGTCCCCTCAGGGCACCACGTCCTCTTCCTCCATGGCACGGTCACGGTTTGTAGTTATATATGTAGTGATGCGGTATTTTTGTTTCATACCCAGCTCCAGAAGGACAGCTCTGGGAGGCAGGGATCATGCCGTCTTGTTTACTGACTCCCTGTCACCTGGCACAGTGACTGAAACCCACGAGAGGTTTGAGAAATACTGTTGAATGAATGAATGAATGTGTGAATGGACAAACTGGGGAGGAACAAGCACATGAATATGGACAGGGAGGTGTCTGGGCTTTGTGAAGGACTCCGGGCATTTTCCAAGCCGAGAAAAGAGAAGGCAGCAGGAACAGTGTGAGCAAATTAGAGGAGACGGGGAAGGAAAGGGCAGCCTGGAGGAGCCACTACCGCCCGAGACGTCTCGCGCTCAGGGCCGTCTAACAGATGTCTCACCACCACCTATCAGGAAAGTCTTTGCACCAGAATGTCAACCAAACTACTCCACCCCACAAAACCCAGAACGACTTTCTATTTTCTGTCACTCTCAAATTCAAGACATAGTTGAGTGCCTATTGCGCACATCATTGTGGACAACAGTGCTTCCTAACGGAGGTGGGAGCCGGTAACCAGAGAAGGACCAGAGAAGCACATAACCAGGGTGCAAAGCCATCAGCTCGCAGTTGCCCCCAGGAGAGCGTGACCCATGGCTATCCAGGTCCAGAGGGGAGCAAGGTCACTGTGGGTGGTGGGGATTTTATCTTATTAGCTTTTAATGCCTTTAATCCAGCATGCTGTCACTAAGTGCCTACGTCCCCGACACAGTTCCCAAACACCTGGAGGAATAGGAGCAATAGAACTCAGCCGGTGCCTTCGGCCTCCCTTTGCCCCACTGGGTCAGTTTTAGCCCTCATTTCTATTTAGTGTCTGCATACGCTTACCCTTAATAAAGATATTTATTTCTTATATAGTAATGTGAGGAAGCTGATGGTTTAAATCTGTCTTGAACAAAAAATTCTCAAGAGAATTGGGAGCAAAGTTGAAGGTCTGATAACAAAGACACGGAGTTACCACCTGGTGGCAGCATAGCTAAACTAAAGACCGTGAGTGTGAGGGGCGTGAGTGTGTGCGTGTGCATGCACGTGTGTGTGCGCGCGTGTGTGTACACCCACAAAAGTTCAGGGGAAGGAGATCCTGGAGCATAATCATAAAATCTCAGGGTCGGAAGCCAACATCACGCCCCCGCCCCACTTCATTCAACAGGGGCCGTTTCCCTCACAACCTTGCTACTTAGTGGTTGTTTGGATTCCCTTTGGAGAAGGGGACTTCATTCCTAGTCCTTTTCCAAAACTCAAGTCAGAAAGAGACAGATTTGTCCAGACATTGTCGGTGACCTCCAAAGAAGTAGTAATGAGCTGGCCTAAAGCCTGCACTCCATAATGTTCGTCCTGGGAACAAATGTGGGAATGAATGTAGCCTAAACTCCTTAATATGTTTACTTTCAGCCTCTAGGGTTCAGTGGTATCAAAGGTGGGGCACTGATCAACGTGGCTAGTGAGACCATTTAGAAAGAGCTCCTGTCTAAGTGTCCCTCCCAGATCTTAGGAGGGCAGGCCAGGAGAGTATCCTATCCCACTGGGGCGGCAGACAGACTTGTCCCCAGGAATGTGCAGACCCAGATTCCTGACCCAGTTCTCCCTCAGTGGGACTTAAATAAGCTACTAAATTTTGGAGCCTTAGTTTTCTCCCCTGTGAAATGGAGCTAATTCTATCCACCAAGGCCGAGGACACCTGGACAAAATAACAGATGAGATAAAAGCAGTCTGCTTACTAGAAAGGGCCGGCAGACGTTGCAAGTTATTATTGTGCCAGGTGGTGCTGCGAATACATATCTTAGATTTATCAGTTTGTCCTGCTTATTTATGAACTAGGCTGTCTTCTCTCCTAGAGAGTCACTGCTAATAAAAGGAACAGTTCCTCCCCAGGTCCAAGTTGCTGCTCCTTCTGGGCCAATAGGTAAGTGGTCCTTCTCAAGATTAAACCACAGAGACAGAAACACAAACCAAATCGGGTCTAGAATCAGAAAATTCAGAGTTTATATGATCTGGCAAATGAAAAATGCAGTGAGCTTCCTTTCCCCATCCACAAAGCAGCCAAATTCTACAGCCTGCCTATTGGTGGCCTCCTCCTAGCTCCAGGGCAAGCAGAATCCCCCTGACCCCATGTAACTTTACACCTCACCAACAGCCACAAACCAGGCTCGCTTCATAGCCCTCCACTGCCTTGGGAAGGGCTGGAGAGGTTCACCGTTCCTGCTCTGTGTGGCTGCCTTTAGCATAAGCCGCAGCTTTCCACTGGGTTGGAGCTTCCACGGGGGTAACAGGTGTTAAGGCTCTGTGTCAACACGCAACAGCTAGTGAAGTGGGGCATTCTTTAACTGTTCAACTGCCGCATAGTAAGGACACAGGAGGAAATGCGGATGCACAGTCTCAGGCTTCCCAAGTAGGTTCCAGTTGTCCTTCAAATGTTCTTTTGTGAATGGGTCTCAGTTCCAGATTGGAAAGGACAGTGTATTGGCCCCTCTTGTGACCCCAACACCCAGAAGTGGCAAGCAACTAAAACACAGGAGATGCTCCAGAAATGCCTGTTTGACGCCCCCCCCCCGGGGAGACAGATGGAAGCGCAAGTGCCGAGGGCACCAGAGGCCACGTGGTGAGCTGACCTCAGGACTGGGGCTGTGGCAGCTAGATAAGCTTCTTTAGAAGAAACCAGGACTAACACTTACGGCATTCGATGGAAATTTCCAGCCGGGAGTAAAGAATATGGCCCTAGAGACAGAGACCTGAGCTCAAATGTGAGCTCTATCACTTATCCACTGTGAGACTCTGGGAATGTCATTCAACCTCTCTGTGCCTCAGTTTTCTCATTTGTAAAGTGCAGGTTCATCAAAGCATTCTTTTGTGTCTTGAAGGATTCAGAGAGACAGAGGATGTGGATGGGGGGATGATGCCTGCTCTCCTCGCCCTCCCTGCCGGGTCGTGGCTCATTTGGGAAGAGCTTCTACCAGCATGTCCAGTCCTCCCCGTCAGGTGCAAGAAGGGAGCTTCTACCGAGCTTTCCCGCATTCTCCCTGCTCCCCGAGGGGCAGCCAATCGAACTAGCATGCACCTAACAACAACTGGACCACAGCTTCCAGGTGCTGCGGCTGCCATGTCAAAGTCTGCTTCTGGGGCGCTTGGGTGGCTCAGTCATTAAGCATCTGCCTTCGGCTCAGGTCATGATCCCAGAGTCCTGGGATCTAGTTCCACATCAGGCTCCCTGCTCGGCAGGAAGCCTGCTTCTCCCTCTCCCACTCCCCCTGCTTGTGTTCCTGATCTCTCTCTCTATCAAATAAATAAATAAAATCTTTTAGAAAAAAACAAAGTCTGCTTCTGGCCCCTGACTTGCCCACACCCCCTATTCCAAGGCCCCTTCTTGGCACCTGCTCTTCCATTCATGGGTGGGAAACTCAAGCCCACCTCCCTGCCTTGTGCACCCAGAGCCTCTCTGTCTTCTTCTCAGGCTGAAAGCTGGCAATACTCGATCCAGCCCGTTCCAGAAAGCCCTTCATCAATAAAGCTGATACACAGATGGGTATTTGTCTCACCTTTCTTGAATCTGTTGAATAGCCCAGAGGGAAGGAGGGCTGTTTCAGGCAGTATTTCAGAGTGCTTAGCATTTCATAGCAAATGGTACTGACATATTAAGAAGGTTCTTTGAGGGTCCATGGCAGGTCCTCCTGCTCCAACACTGTGCACTGAAGTCCAACATTATTTGGATCAGTAGTTCTCAAGGACAGCGCCACTGCCCTCTAGGGGAGGCTTGGAAAATCTAAGAGGAGGTTTTAGGTTGTCACCATGATGGAGGGACACTACAGTAGTTCCCCTTAGCCTCAGGGGCTACACGCCAAGCCCCCCAGGGGATGCCTGAAACCACAGATAGTACCAAACCCTACATACACTATATTTTTCCCCATACACACATACCTATGATAAAGTTCCTAATTTATAAATTAGGCACGGTAGGAGATTAACAATAATAACTAAGAATAAAATAGAACAACTCTAACAATATACTGTAACAAAAGTTATATGAACCTGGTTTCTCTCTGTCTCTAAAATATTTTACTATACTTACCCTTCTTGTGATAACAGAAGATGATGAAATGCTTACATGTGAGATAAATGAAGTAGGCACGGTGACAGCATCAGGCTAGCACTGACCTTCCGCAGATAGGTCGGGGGAGGATCCTCTGCTTCTGGGTCACGGCTGACCACGGGAAAGTGAGACCTAAGCGGAGACTACCGTACCAGCATCTAGCAGAAGCAGGAAAGACGTGGACACTCTGCCATGTGCAGTGCTGTCCTGGGCAATGAAGCGTTCTGTGCCCCTCGTGACTTCTAAATATTGCACTAGTCATACATATAGGGTAAAAAAAAACTACTTATGATATACATTTACACCTATATGTGCATTTGTACATATCTGTGCATACGTACGTGTGTATATTTCTTAATTTAATATTAGTAGGTACAAAGAAAAATATGGACAAATATCCCCACCAAACTACTAGGAGCGCTATATTGGCTGGTTTTGGGTAAGGTCATACGGATGTTTAATAACTCGGTTATGACATTTCTATTTTGTTCCAAGTTTTTATAAGAACGTATTAGTTTTACAATTGGAAAAAACAAGTTAACCAAAAAAATGGGCACAATTTGTTAAAACAATTTACAAGAAAAATCCTGTCCTAAAGATATGATATTTTAGAAATAAGTTTACTATATATTCATCTAGTAAAGTTAGGTTACCCAGAGAATCTGCTTATAAATTTCTGAGCCTAGAAACTAAACTGCTTTGTAGATACATACAACCCGTGTTTCTGCATGGTTTTAAAGTGCACGGAATTTTCCAGGAATTCAGTTAGTACGAAAGTGGAAAGGAGAGTGTGAGGAATCATTTACCATTTAGGAAAATCCAGGCACTGGTGCCAACATTGCTCGGGTACGCAAGTCGCCGATACAACAGACGTGCGTCGGTCACTCAGCACTTGAGGCCATGACATCAGCAGAGATTCCGAGTGTCGGGGTCTGCAGCTAACTATTTCATTACGTCCTCATGCGCAGGCACACTGACCCCTCCCTCTCCTTTCACTTCTCTTACATTTCCACCAGGGTGTACATTTGATTTCTAAATTTTCACATGTAGGTGGGTTAGATGATATCTGAACGGCACATCAGGGCACCAAAGGGGGCAATGTTCGCTACAGAAAGGGCCCGTTGGGACTGACGGGGCTGAGAGCCATGGCCTTCACCCCTCAGATCACAAGGCAAGGTGCCTCCATCGACTCGGACCTCCAGGCCCTTCCTTGCCTGCACTTTCCAGTCTCTCAGCAGCCATAGCAGAGGAAGTTTGGAGAAGGACTGTGCTTATCACAGCACATGATGACAGCTCTAACTCTGTGTAAAACAGGATCTTCGTCTCTCTGGGGTGGGGCGGGGTCAGCAAGGGACTTCCACCCTCCCCCCACACCATCTGCGAGAAGGAAGAAAGCCATGTGTCAGCAGCAGGACGGAGGCGGAACTGGGCTGCACTACTTACAGAGGTCTTCGGTGGCCGCGGGCACGAAGGCAGCCATGGACTCATAGAGCTCCTCGTCGCAGCCGGGGTTGAGGGAACACTTCATGAGCAGGTCTGTGGAGAGGTGGGCCATGGACTCGTACATGGTGTCAGCCTCCTCCCCTTGCATCAGTTCCTCTTTGATGTGACTCTTCAGCATGTCCACAGTTTCCTGAAAGGGAAGACGGGACTCACAGGCGCCCAGGGACACTCTGGCCTTCTGGGTAGAGCGAGGCCTTCGGTGCACTTGGGACAGGCAAAGAGGAAAGGTTCACACAGGTCAGCGTTCAGCTGTCCCACCAGCCCGAAAGCTCCTGGAGGCCAGGCTCTGAGTCTTTGTCTGTTTGTTTTCTGTGTTTTGTTTTAATCTTTGTATATTCTCCCAATGCTCAGCACAGGGTCATGCACACAAGAGACGGGCATTAAATGTCCAATGAGCATAGGGTACAAATTAAAGACCTTCTCATGAGCTCCTCCTATGGGTCAGGTACGATGCCAGGTGTTTGCCTACACATTACCTCACATCATCCTTTCCACAGCTGCTTGAGAAAGCTGCGATATTCCCTAGCTCACACATGAGAAAACCACAGCTCAGAAAACCCTAGTGCCTTACTCAAGGGTGTGCAATCCTGCCTTCTGACCTTTCTACTCCACCTCGGTTCCTCCAAAGGAAACAACTGATCCCCAAGGCTATAACCCTTACTGACCAACCAGAGGGAAATCCAAATGGGCTAAAGAGGGCTGCAGCTAAGATGTTCTTGCCCTGATGTGTAGTCAGACAGCTCTCAGAAGCCCACTGCCTAGTCCCTGTTCCTTCCAGCAGGCTGCTCGCCAGCGCCTCCCTTGGTTTCACATGCTGCGTGCCAAGAGGAGAGAGGGCCTTGGCAGAAGTGACCTGCAGTAGGACAGGCTGCCCCTGTCCTTCTGCCTCCCTGTGGTGGTGAAGCCAGAAAGCTGGCCTCTCTGAAACCCTGCACAACTTTTCCTGGTAAGAAACTTCAGTGTTTCACAATCCTTATTTCAGCATCAACCTGCAAAAATCCTCATTTTCATCATCACTACCTCAAGAGAGCTAATCTGCTATTGACACAAAGTGTTGGTTTCCTGATGAGACTGGCCCAGGTGACAGCTGTGAAGTGCTGGGAGACTCAAGGTCTGGCATTTGGTTTCGATGTGCTGGAAAGCGGAAACGGGACAGTTCCTAGAGGTCACAAAAACATGCAGGGACCTTTTGGTAGCAATGCTGAAGATGCACTGGCTGAAGGTGATTATGGTTGGAGAACTGGATTAATTTCAGTGCAAACTGAAAAGCCATCATTCCACTTCCCTGTTACGTAAAGTAAAATAACAAGCCCCAGCACCCGCATCAAACTAGGTTCCCGTCCTATCTCCACCCTTGCTAGAGTGCAACCCGGGCACAACTATTCCACCTTCCCAAGCCCTTCTCCTCCTTTGTTACAGACAGATAACGATACTATCAACCTCCAAGGATTGTGGTGAGCATTAAGTGAATCGTGGCATTTACTAATCAAATAAATTCAATAAACAGTAGTCACGACTGTGAACACAGTATGTCCCCAATAAAAACTACTGGCGTAGAAATGATACGCTGCATTTTACACAGCTGTGCCTTCAGAGTAAAGCTGAGTAAATACTCCTGGACGGTGAGCACTTTTAAGCCTCATTTATGTCAGGGATGCCCAAAACAGACACTCATGCTATTCTACTCATTCAACACACTTAATCACCCCCAAACTGTGGGGAGCCCCTTCCATGCCTCAGCGAGTTGCTGCCTTGCAGACTGTCAAATACAGAGCTCAGAGTTAAGTTTCTGGGAGGTGTAGGCTCACTCCTGTATGGAGATAGAGAGCAAGACTAGATGGTCTTTGTGGTTCCTTTTGAGGTCTCAGCTCCACGAGAGAGGCTGAGAGTCCCCACTGTGACTCGTGAAGATGAAGGAAAACCAGAAAAGGGTGGAGTCAGGAAGGGCAGGGGTCTCCAAGACAAGAGAAGCGATACTGGGGCATGGAGCAAAGCCTAGGCACTGGATGAGATTACACTCAAAGAAGTTCCCAGAAGTCAATGATCAAGGAGGACCTGGGGGTCCAAAACCAGATGAGCAAATAAACTGGGCATATCTCTCTTAAGATCGGCAGAAGCTCAGAAAGAGACAGGCCATTAGCCTAAAGGGGAACCTTCCAGTTGGGCTCTGGGAAACCTCAAGTGCACAGCTTCGTTGTGGTCTCTGCTAAGGAAGGAACCAATCCTAACAGTTCACATGGACCTGACAGTGGGGGTGGCAGCTGGAAGCATCCCACCAAAGTACCTTGGAGATGGAGGTGGGTTGGGGAAGAGGGGTCAGCATCAACCTGCAGCAGATTCACTCTTCAAATGTCTCTGTAAATTCTTTCAAGGTGGACCTCAGTGCTTTACAGACATTATTTCCTTTTATCCTGAAAACCACCCTATGAGCAGAACTAGCATTACCTTCCTTCTGCACTTTAGGAAACTAAAAGAAACAAGGTATGTGATTTGTCCAAAATCACGTGGCTGACAAGCGTTGGCCCAGGAATGTGGACCCAGGTCCATGGGACTCCAGGGCGCATCTCTTTTTTTTTTTTTTAAAGATTTTATTTATTTATTCATGAGAGACAGAGAGAGAGAGAGAGGCAGAGGGAGAAGCAGGCTCCCAAGGAGCAGAGAGCCCGATGCGGGACTCGATCCCAGGACTCTGGGATCATGACCTGAGCCGTAGGCAGACGCTTAACCATCTGAGCCACCCAGGCGCCCGGAAACCCAGGGCGCATCTCTTAAGCCCACACATACTGGCCCTGCCAGAGAAGAGGCAAAGGGGCACACGCTAGGGATGAAATCTAACCGTGTCTCTAGCAAACAGGTAAGCCCTAGGACCACAGAGTGCATTTCCATTCCTGGGGCCTCTCCCACCTTGACCTTACCACATACTCGTCGATGAACTGCCGCAGGTCCCTGAAGCCGTGTTTCTCAGCAATGGTGTTGGGATAGTGGCCATGCTTGTTGGCCACACTGTACGCCTGTAGGGCTCCCGGGCAGGTGAGCAACAAGGCAGTGAGGTTCTTCAGTCCGTACTTCGCAGCAAAATGCAGCAGGGTGGGCAGCTCTTCATCCCTCTGATCTGAAAGATTGTTCAGGAAAACAATGGACAAATAAGAATGAAGGCACGGCACCCTTGTTCATGCAGACAAAGCTGGCAAGACTACCAGGGCATCCAGCAGGCACTCAATCATTACTTCTCGGTTGACTGGCCTACCATCTGACAGCTTCCTTTGAGGCAAAACTGAAGATTATGCCCTCAGATGACGGAAGAAATGGTATGTTAATTAATTAGCAAATCTAATAACATTCTACCTTCTTTCTCTAAAAGGATCAAAGAATCCTGAAAAATAATACTAATTCAAAAGATGCTGATTTTCTAAAGGCTTAAGTAGCAGCCACAAAGTACAACAGGAATCATGTTTTGACCTTCTCTGTAAATTTCACAGCACTTTATCACAATTGCTTTGTGCTGATTAAA
This sequence comes from Mirounga angustirostris, assembly GCF_029215605.1. Lineage (NCBI taxonomy): Eukaryota > Metazoa > Chordata > Mammalia > Carnivora > Phocidae > Mirounga > Mirounga angustirostris. The sequence goes on from NW_026991714.1 coordinate 123,945,234, forward strand.
AAAAATTAAGTCCATCTTAGCTCTTATTCCAAATTTCATAAAGCATGCCAAGTAATCCTAGGTATGTTAATTAGCCTTTCCATGGCCCTTAGTTTTGAACTAGAAGATATTTCCAAACTATCTCAAAAGGGCTGGGAGGATTAATAAGATGGTATTCAGTGAGTTCTTTGTTTAGGACAGGTTTTGAATGTTGGCATTAATACACCTGAACCACAGGATGTCCATTAACCCTCTGATTCATGGGAAACAAAGTACTCCTTAGGGTCACTGGATCCCCATGACCTCCTCTGCCTACTAATATCTGGATCCAGCAAGTCAAACTCTACCAAGAAAATAGGCATGTTTGTGTTATGGAGTTGGGGACAAATCTTTCTTTTGTTTGTTTGCATAAAAGTTGATTTCTAAACCCAACAGTGAAAGATAGATAGACAGACATATACTTTTATGTACACACACACACACACACACATAAATATATATGCATACAGATTTTTTTTTAGTAAAACAAACCCAGCTTCCTATTCACCAGGATATGATCCTTGGGATGAAGGGTCTGAAAATGTCACCAGGACCCCACATCGGCAGGCTCTGAAATACTCTTCCTGAGCCCCAAGTTTAACAACAGAGAATATTAGCACTGCTGGAAGTAATGCAGGAACATTCCACAGTAGAAAAAGGGGGAGAGGCAATAAGATGCCCTCAGGAGAAGGACGTGAGGGTATTATAACCCCATCCTTATGGCTCTCTTGGCCATGGAAGGATGGGACACCGGGCAGAGGGCAACCAGGTTCCATGATGCAATGTGAAGGAAGAGCGGTATCCACAGAAGCACCCTACCAGGCATCTCGTCAGCCCCCCAGGCACCACCCCCACACGATCGGTTATCCCAGCTCCCAGCATGTCACATGTGCACAGCACACTGCTCCTCCCTCACTGAACAAATGTTTGTTTTGATCCTACAATTAGCCACCCAGGCATTGCCTCAGCCCTCACTGCGCTGACAGCCTAGCAGAGAAGACAGGCACAGCTGAGGAGAATGAGTACAGAGGACACCCAGTGTGCTAGGGGAGCCCACGGCACATAGACAGAACCTACCGAAGGTTCCGAGAGGTCTTCCTGAGGAAGTGCTGTACAGCGAGCGTCCTGAAGGCCGCTGTACGGAGGTGAAGAGAAGTTAGCCAGGTGCAGAGCCACCAGTGAGGACAGGAAGAAACTGTACTCCCATGAGTTCAGGTGGCAAGAGGCAGGGCAGAATTTTCATGAGGTGAAAGAAGTTCATACTTTCTGTAGAGTAGAGCCCAGGGACAGTGTAGAGAGAGAGGAGGGCAGAAATGCAGCAGGAACCCCTGGGGAAGGGCTTGCAAACATGGTAAGGAATTTGGACTTTATCTAGAAGGCAAATGGGAACTACAAAGGGTTTTTAGCAAGGGGTCGAGGTATTCAGATTTACAATTTAGAAGACTCTCTAGCTAGCTAGTGAAGGAATCATTCTCAGAGGATGAGCTGCAGAGTGGGAATCAGCAAGGTGCAAGCACAGGGTGACTGGATGCTGAGACCAGCAAACTAGAATCAACCCACAGCTGGTTTCCTGAGGCTTGACTTTTGACTCACTTGTCATCATATCTTCTTCTTCCAGCTGGTTAATTCCAAAGAGGTGTAGTCCACTCGCAGGGATATTATTCTTCAGGGACTCAGTGAGCAGTTTATCAAGGGTCTCTGTGTTGTAGGGCACAATTTTAAAGGCCTGAACATAAAAGTGAAGACGGTCAGGTCAGATTTTAAATCCAGCCATCTCCCATCCAGCAGATGCAAAGCTGAAGAACGAGCAGAAACGACATGTCCCAAAAACTCAGGCTTCCTTTCAACATCCTTACCTGACACATGAACTCCACGGGATTTGCAGCATTGGACAATAAATTCCCAATTTCTTCCATGTCAGTATAATAGCTGATCACAGTTTCACACACCACTAAATCCCCGGAATAGATCTTCAAGGAAACATTCCCAGATGAAAGGCCTGAAGAGAAGAAAAAAAAATACCACAAATGTGCCCAGGAGGAATAAGGGTCCAGGGGAACGTGTCCACAGATTCACCTTAATGGGAAAGAAATTAACTGGGGACTGGAAGAAAGATTTGGGAGGTAGGCCGGGGAGAGAGGGGTGAGGAAAATGGTAGAAGCAGGAAGTGAGGGGACTAGCACCTGAGAGGCCTCTGAGTTAGAAAAATTGTCCTCATTTATGTCTGCAATTTAATTTTTGGAGGATTTTCATCTGTTTTGTTTGCTACAGTAGGCCCAGGACCATGACAAACAGGAAGAGGAGTTGAGCTTAAAGCACTTTCTACAGAGGTCACTGGTGGCCACAAGGTGGGAAAGATCCTGGCGGGCGGAACTCAGTGCTCCCCCGACACTGGACTGGGATAACTGATTTCACCGGCTCTGCTGCTGTCATGACTATGTGCTCTTTAGCTCTTCTCCACCACAGGAAGGGGTTTTGAGGGGGAAAGAAAAAATTAAAAATACACCAACCACAAAGATTCGATTCACAAAAGAGGAAATGCAACAAGTAGAGAACATGGAAAAATAGTCAGCCTCGGATAGTAATCAAAGAAATGCAAATTAAAACAATGGGCTACTCCTTCAAAAGGCATCCAATTAGCAAAATATTTAAAAATGATAATGCCTAGTGTTGGTGATGACACAGCAAACTCGACAGGAGTAGTATTTCAAAAAGCAAGTAAGCCCTGTTTTCCAGGATCCTGAAAAATGCCTGGCATTTGGGGCGCCTGGGTGGTTCAGTCATTGAGTGTCTGCCTTCGGCTCAGGTCATGATCCCAGGGTCCTGGGATCGAGCCCAGCATCAGGCTGCCCGCTCAGCCGGAGGCCTGCTCCTCCCTCCCCCACTCCCCCTGCTTGTGTTCCCTCTCTCACTCTCTGTCAAATAAATAAATAAAATCTTGAGAAAAAAAAAAAAAATGCCTGGCATTTCAGGGGCTCCATCTTGAGGAAATACTCCTCAATCCATGCAAGCATAAAGAGGCTTGCTATATCAGAATTTAAAACAACAAGAAGACACTAAGAAATCAGAAATTACATAAATACATAACAATGAGGAGGCGAAAAATTAAAAGATACTTCTTTTCAATGGAGTATGATGCAGCTTTAAACAAGACGATTTATATGATACAAGTCCAACACAAGGAACTGGTTTTATAAATTACGATACATCTATACAAGGGATTAGCTTGCAACCAGTAAACATTATGTTGTAAAGGAATATTTATTAACATGGGAAAATACTCATAGGTATCTTCCAGGTAACGAAAGTGGCCTAGGAGACTATATGAAGCTATGTACATAGAAACAGAAAAATACAGAAATCACTGATTTCCTTTGGGGTATACAGGCAATTTTCTATTTACTTTCCTTTACCTTGGCTGTCTTCTTCAACTTTTCAGTATTGAGCACACATAACTTTTACAATAGAAAAAATATGTTATAAAATGGAGAGCTACATGGGGACGCCTGGGTGGCTCAGTCAGTTGAGGGTTAAACGTCTGCCTTCGGCTCAGCTCATGATCCCAGGGTCCTGGAATGGAGTCCTGCATCAGGCTCCTTGCTCAGCAGGGAACCTGCTTCCCCCTCTGACTGCAGCTCCCTCTGCTTGCACTCTGTCTCTGTCTCTGTCTCTCTCTCTCAAATAAATAAAATCTTAAAAAAAAAAAAAAAGTTACAAAGTCCACATAACAGCATGGGGCAAAAGGATGCTGAGAGAATAAATATAAGATTATATCAAGAAAAACAGAATATTGAAAACAACTGTTTTTAAAATTGTGAACAAAAAACAGTCTGAATTTTTTTCTATTTTTCTCTAATTTCAAAAAAAATTTTTTTAAAGATTCATTTGAGAGAGAGAGTGAATGAGAGAGAAAGCACGAGTGGGGGTAAGGGACAGAGGGAGAGGGAGAAGAAGATTCTCCCACTGAGCAGGGAGCCTGATGTGGGGCTTGATCTCAGGACCCTGGGATCATGACCTGAGCTGAAGGCAGACACTCAACCAACTGAGCCACTCGAGTGCTCCTCAAAAAATTTTAATATGTTAACTTCATAAGGATAAAAAATTTTATAATATCCATTTTTTCCCCATTGCACATGTATGTTTCTGCAACTTCCTTTTCCTTTAAATAGAACATGCCAACCAGATCCAAATCTTGGCTGTCACTTTTCTCAGTTGCTGAAGAAAGACAGGACAAGTAAAAGAAAGCAAGAGTGGGCCTCTTCCTGAACAGGATGCCTGATTTCCAGAGGTAGACGGGGCTACTTACTGGGGGCTTTCACGGAAACGGTGTATTCATTCTCCAGCTTGGCTTCCACCCTGACTGAGGGAGAATCCTCAGGGGAAAATTCTGCTTCTGTTGTCACCCTCTCATCCAACTTACATCTCACAATGACGTAGACAGTGGTTTCCACCTGGAACAGGAGACCAGTCAGTGTCCCCTCTCCCTCCTGGGTGCTCTATCAGGGTGCTGGGCAGAGGGTCTCCTGTCTCCCCGAGCCCCAGCTCTATCTGGTGAGGCTGTCCCAGAGCAGGGTGGGGTCTGCAGTCCAGCACTGGGCCTGTCTGCCATGGGTCCCAAAGAGACAAGTTACAAAGACTGAGAAGTGAACGTTTATAAACCTTTATAGAAATTTGATGGGAGTAATTTTATGTCTGTTGAATCTAATGTAATAATTTAAAATCCTGGGGCTTGTATTTCATCTTTTTATTTCATTTTTATCGCATTTCTTTTTTACTGCATTTTATAAAAGCACTGGTGCATGGCAGAATTGGGAATTCTGAAAAACAAAATAAAATGAGTCTTCACAGATAGTTTGAGAAGCACTATTCTGACACAAGCCTGGCTACTCAATGGGAAGCCGGTGGACGGACAGCACTGCAAGTGGATTCGAAATGCAGAATCCCAGGCCCCTCCTGGACCCACTGAACCGTCAAAGTCTGAATTTTACTGAGACCCCCGGGTGACTCACATGCACCTTACGACGTGAGAGGCGCCAGCCTAGAGAAGCCCTCTTGGGTTCCGCTTCTTGCGCTGTTCTTGAAAGGGCACAAATACCTTATTGGAGGACTGATTTTCCCCAGGCATAGAACAACCTGAATAGCTATATCACCTTGCTGGAAGGTCTCCTGCCAGGCCCGCAACATGCAATGATCTTGTTTTACTGGGCTCATTAAATGGGGAATGGGCCTTTTAAGACTTGAACTGATAAGGACAGGCCCTCCAAAGAGCGGGACGCAGGGGGGCGGGGGGGGGGAGATTTCCAGTCATTGCTAATCTTCGAATGTTCATCCTTAGATTCTACTATAAAGACCTCATAGTAGCCCTTCAGGACAAGGGCCACCATTTCACAACAGGTGAGGGAGAGGCTAGGTCCTGGCTTCCGGAGGCTGCTGAGGCTAAATGTGAATGTGTTTGTGGTGGTCCTGTCTCCGGCTGCAGGCCCAGCCCCGTCCCGCCTGCTTCTTCTCCCAGGCGGCATGAGGAGTCAGAGAGAATGAGTGTGTCCTCTCTGTTGACAGCAGGATCCAGCCCCAGCCTGGCCGCCCCAGGATCCAGAGACCTAGAGAAGCTGAATCCTGGAAGCCAGGACAAGAGAAAGAACGAACATCTGGAGAATCAGGGAGGTGTGTGAAGGGCGCCATTCTTCAGTTGCAAACACCCTCATCCACAGGTGCCCACCAGCCAGTCTTAGGATGAGAGGAGTTCGGGGAAGACAGGAAGGCATATGGAGAGACTGGAAACTGAAATGCCCACAAAGTCCTGGCCAATGAGGAGGGGGCATGAAGTGGGCTGTGAGGAAAGAAAAGGGAGTGGTGGGAGCCGTGAACTAGGGGATACATGCTTCATCTAATGGGCTGCTGGGCCCAGTCACTCACCTAAGGCCTGGTATTCCCAGATCCTGATTCAAAGGAAGCTGGGAATCGATTTTCATACCTAATTTTTAAAAACACTGTGTAATCTAAACCCAACATGTCTATGAGCTTAATCTAGCCGCGGTCTGCAAAGCAGCAGTCTGCAATCCCCATGGAAGGAGTCCTTGCCCAACGCCTCGTGGCCTCAGGCTGCATGGAAAATCACTCACAGGTGCAAGGAGGCTAGTACTTCCCATTGCCAAGGCTCCCACGCCCTCTTGCCCCAAGGACACCATGGTGGCAAAGTTAGTAAAGGGCTCATATCCACAGGGAAGCATTCTGCTGCTCTGAACTAATATCACATATTTTTCATCAAGAAAGGAAAGATAATGAAAAACTACCAATTCTATGGTAGAATTCAAATGACAGTAGACCATCAATTGGGCCATCACATTCAAGTCACCTGTTAACATAGGTGCCACCCTGAAAATGTTAGTCACATTATGCTTTGGCTTTTATCTTATCCCTTTAGCAAGCAATATTGGCAAATTTTAGCCAGCAAGCTTCAAGGCATTCACTTGGGGTATTGGAGTGGTCAGTTGATGGAGAAGCAGGCTTTCAAAATGCCCCCCACCCCCATCTTCGTCCTTCCAGCCTCAGGCTGGCAGGAACAGACCCAGGCCTCTACCTTCAGGGTTGGCCTAAGTGTCTGGTAAGGCTCATACCTGCCACACGCTCTGCGTTTCTGATCTATGAACTTATAAAGTCTCCGATGACATACACTTTCCTGAGCTCACCTCTCCCTTACTTAAAGGAGTGAGGTGTGCTCAAGGCCCAGGTACTGGGATTCCCAGGGCAGCTAATCTACAACGGAATCCCCAAGGGAAGGCTGAGATTACACTCCCTTTACTGCAACAAATACCTCCATTAAAAAGGCCATATTCTGCCACTGATCCACCAGCCCCACGAGTGCCTACCCCACAGCGAATACGGTCCGGCTGCACCACCATCAGGTTCCCAGGTGAAGTCTGCAGCGGCGGGTTCTGCTGCTTCAGGTAGGAAGGGACCTTCTCGTCCTCCGTCTCGGTGTCGGTGACTGAGTCACAGCCAGAATCTACAGAACAAAAGACATCATTGAATGGGAACACAAGGAAGGAGAACCGATGGGACGTTCCACCCCATGAAAGCCCCAAACATTACCAAATAGGAAATGGCTCAGAATGTCAAATAAATACAAGCTGAAGGGAGTGACTCAGGAAATCATGAAAAACAACTACTGGGAAAAAGTCAATTACCCGGTAGGCCAAAGAGTAGGGTGACAGCAAGAGGAAGACTGTGGAGAAGAAGGCCAGAAAGTCTGAAACAGGATGTTGCCCAAGGCTGGCAAGTCTAGTCTCAACCAGTGGGTTTCTGGAAGCTTTAGCTCCAGGCTTCCTGCACTGCTGGCTTTGGTGGCTTCGAAGAAACAAGGCCACTTCTCCTTAGGTGGGGTCAGGGGTTTAAGTGGGCTGTCCACTTAAACGTCATGTTTTGAACATCAAGTAAAACCTGTGCTGCCCAGGAAGCCATTATTCCTCAGGGTCATGGCTAGCCAATGGATCCTCTCTGGAGCAACAGTGAAATGCAATCTTTTTCAACAAACCTTGGATCAATGTAACTGGGATCCAGATTGGTACCCCAGCCAACACCTACACTGTGCACAGACTCAGAGCAGGTGAGGAGGGGTATGCAGATGTGTGGGGCACGGCACAGAATGAGATGATGCTGAGATGGTGTAAGTGGAACCTACCAGAGCTCTAAGGCAGGGGCTCTTAACCAGGGTTCATCCACTGATAGGCTGTGTGCAAGATTCTGTGTGTGTGTGTGTGTGTGTGTGTTTGCCTATACTTCTCTGGAGATAGTCCAAAGCTTTCATCAGATCCCCCAAGAGGAACAATATGGTTAAGAATGGTTAAGAGAAGAAAGGTTTATCTAGTCCCCTTCTTGGGCTTGCTCTTCTTCATTCCTAAACCACTTACAGAGCCAGCCAAACAAGTCAGGCACTGAGCGGACATGAAGATGAATGCCTTCTGACAGCCCACAATCTAAAAGGGCAGGTCCAGTGAGAGGTAGGGGTTCTCTTGGCTGACTCCTACAGGCTGGCCTCCCAGGGAAGGAGGAGGCCACCAGCAGAGCTCACAGCACTCAGTCCTAGTAGAATGCCGGGGTGGTGCATCAGGCCATTGATGTGTCCCCCAGAAAGCTGCACCCATAGGCTTGCACACTAGATCTCAGGTCATACCGGGGGAGAGGCTGTGCTCCCATGACCATGAAGGCTGAGGTGGTGGAGCTGGGCTAAGGGGGCAAAGGCACCATCGTGTCCTATTGATGTAACTGTGAGACAAGGACCTCCAGGACCTGCTCAGGCTGGGGAGAGGACCAAGGCTTCCCAGAAATGCAGCTTACAAACCCCACAGCCTTGGACAATGGTCTCATCCTAGAGCCTGACATCTGTCCGCTGACAGATGCCTCCACACGGCCCCAGACTGTGATGGGAAGGAGGCACACTCCTGCTGCTCTTTCCCTCTCTGGGATTTCCCCCCATGACTCACTATTCCACAAGGCCTGGCAGATGCAGCCGGGTGTCTGACCTTGCTTGCATAACAGGAATCCCAGCAGAATTTAGTGCTAAGAGACAAGGCCAAGGAACCTGGGAGTTCCAAGGAGGGTTGATACTGGTTTTCACTAGGTATCAGAGCCATCAATCTGCTATAGCTCTCCTTTCCTTTCCAATCCTACCGACTCCTTTATCAGCGCTAATTATCCCCCTCAAAGGCTAACTGCAGTAACCTCCCTGCCTCCCTACTCTCCAGCCATATTAACGGAGGCTGCCATTTTCTCTGCTGGATCTGCCCTTCCCTGCTGCCTTCTCTCCTTGATGGGTGACTCCTACAACAGCCAGGACCCATCCCCATGGACAGAGCCATACACACCACCCAAGCAACAACCACCCACCAAGGGAGCCTGTTTAGGAAAGAGCCAAAAAGATCAGTGATAATTAATATTCTTCTTCTGAATAATTATATCACGTCAAGCTTTAGTATTTTATTATTAGATGCCTGAACCATCCCATTTTTTCCATTTCTGAGGTTCTTCCTGGATAAGAAAATAACCTCATTCACTTAAAACACCCAATCAGTTACTTAAAACTGCAATAAGTTCCCTGGAATTCCTCCAGAATTGTTCAGACCCTACCCTGAGTAGTCCAGTGCCAGGCATCAACTCTTGCCAATTCCCTGTTCTATTTTACAGGCATGAGCTCCTTGGGACAGACCCATTGTACAGTCGTCCATTGCTTCAAAAAAGAAAAACTCTTCATTTCTCCCAAATTACTGACCTATTATTAGTCAGCTGGCCAAAGAGTCAAAGCTCTAGAAAATATACTGAGGAAACAAAAGAGAAAATATAAATAAGCCAATGAGAAAGACATGATAATGACAGATATGGAGAAGAATTTTAGAAACATACTGACATGAAAACTCTATGCTAAGAATTTTTAAAATTTCAATACAATTTTTATAGAAAAATATTAATTACCAAAATTGTCTCAAAACAAGTAGAAAATCTGACAAAATCAATAATCATGGAAAAAAAACTTCCTCAGTTTTCAAATAAAATTCAGAGTATAAGCCACATAACCCCTCTTCTTGCATTGAATTTTAAATTATAGTTGCAACAATGTTCTTCTTTATAATATCCAATTTCCTATCTAGGAAAATTCCATTTATATAGGTTTTATGCCTCTTACTAAAATTTAAAAAATAATAAAGTGTAGTCCTATTTTATATTACATTTATAAAAAATTAAACAGCAATTAAATACAATGGAGAACCCTAAACTCAAGCTTCATTCTCATAAAAACTTAATATGTGGTAAAGAAATCATTAAAAATCAGTATAGAATAAAGAAAATGGTTGGTGAGAAGAATGACTCAGCAGATGGTGCTGGAAAAAATTACCTATTTGGTGGGGAGGATGAAGGGACAGAAGGACTATTTAGATGCCTCCTAATTTTCATATACCCCAAAATAAAGCTTTGATGGATTATAGACTGAAGTAAAAAATAAAATAGATTTTAAAAATTAAGAAGATGAGGGGCGCCTGGGTGGCTCAGTCGGTTAGTCGGCTGTCTTTGGCTCAGGTCATGATCCCGGAGTCCTGGGATCAAGCCCCATAGGGTTCCCTGCTCAGTGAGGAATTCTCTTCTCCCTCTTCCTCTGTTCCTCCCCCTGCCCGTGCTCTCTCTCTTTCTCTCTCAAATAAATAAAATCTTTAAAAAAAATTAAAAAGGTGAAAATTTTATCATTGGTTTGGGAAAAGATTTGTTCATCTTAAACAACTAAAGAAATACAATCTAGACAAGCAATAGGGTTGGTATGAATTTAAAACTTTAGTAAACAAAGTTTTAAAAACCTAAAATCTAAATTATATTGCTTTGGCAGCATTAGTCATAATAGTCAAGGATGGAAACAACCCAAATATCCCTCAAGTAATGAATGGATAGACAAAGCATGGTATATTATTCAGTCATAAAAAGGAATAAAATATTGAACATTGAAAACACAATGCTGAGGGACGTCTGGGTGGCTCAGTCGGTTAAGCATCTGTCTTTGGCTCAGGTCATGATCCCAGGGTCCTGGGATTGAGTCCCATATCGGGCTCCTTGCTCAGCAGGGATCCTGCTTCTCCCTCTGCCTGCCACTGCCCCTGCTTGTGCTCTCTTTCTCTCTCTCTCTCCCTCTCTCTGGCAAATAAATAAATAAAATCATTTAAAAAAAAGAAAGAAAGAAAAAAGGAAAACATGATGCTGAGTGAAAGAAGCCAGGCACAACAGACCACATACTGTGTGATTCCAAATATATGATATGTCCATAGGAAGCAAATCTATAGAGACAAAAACTAGATTAGTGGTTGCCTAGGGCTGGGGGGCTTGGAGAGAGAGTTGGGCTTGGGGGATGATAGCTAAAGGGTTTGCAGTTTCCTTTTTGAGGGTATGAAAATACTCTAGAATTAATTATGGTGATAGCTGCACAAGTCTGTGAATATTCAAAAAAACCCACTGAATTGTACACTTTAAATGGGTAACTTGTTTGATGGAATGAGCACTGGGTGTGATATGCAACTGATGAATCACTGAATTCTACCTCTGAAACACACTATATGGTAATTAATAGAATTTAAATAAAATTTTGAAAAAATGGGTAACTTGTATGTTATGTGAATTATACCTCAATACAGTTGTTAACAAAAAATCCAATGGCAAATCACAAACTGGTTTAAAATCTGAAATAAACATGCCAAGGGGCTAATCTCCTTAATAAATGAAGAGATCATAGAAATCTCTTTAAAAACACCCAGTAAGTAGATAATTCACAAAGGAAGAAATACAAACTACCTCCCCATCTAAAAAAAGAAAAAAAAAATCATTCATTATCACTGATTATCATGGAAATGCAAATAAAAATAACATATTACTCTTCTACCTTTTCAAATTAGGAAATGTTTGAAGGCGAGGGAAGACAGATACTTACTCTCATTTGATGCTGAGGGAAGTATAAACTGGAAGACCTTTACCTAAGAAAGGTATATGTCTATATACAGAGAAAGAGAAAGTCTTTAAAATGTTTATATCCTTTGGCATATAATTCCACTAAAAATTTCTCTTAAGTAGGAAAATAAATGTTCAAAATGTAGACAAAGATAATGAACCAAGATGTCTGCTAAATCATTCTTTGCATTGGAGAAAAGTGGAAAACAACTTCACTGTCTGATGAAAGAATATTTAAAAATATTATTTCGGGGACATCTGGGTGGCTCAGTCAGTCAAGCATCTGCCTTTGGCTCAGGTCATGATCCCAGAGTCCTGGGATCAAGTCCCTCATTGGGCTTCTTGCTCTGCATGGAATCTGCTTCTCGCTCTGCCTGCCCCTCCCCGTGCTTATATTCTCTCTCTCTCTCTGACAAATAAATAAAATCTTTTTTTTTTAAATATTATTTTCAAAGAGTTTCAAGTAGAAGCTATGACATTATGTTAAGCAACAAAGCAGGACATAAAACCATATATCTTACAGTGTAGGGTATAACTATATAAAGAGAAATGCATTGAAAAGGTCAGAACAAAATCTGTGCTTCGCCCTCCTTCTTCCCTCCCTCTTTTCTTCCTTCCTTTCTACCTTCCAGCCTTTCTCCAGAGTTTATACAAGGAGAAAGCACTTGGATAATGGGGGTTGGGTAAAGAGAAAGCAGCCACTGAATCTTGTGGTGAATCATGTCACTAGCTTGGCACAAATGAGATTGACCCTAATAGTGCAGCACTTGGCAGATATTCCCCAGCGTTCAGATGGGCCATATAAACAGTTCCTTCCAGTAGGTCTATTCATTCAGTCACCTGAAATGAATTCACTCCCGACAGCTAATTCATTTCAGGAAGTCAGGCAGGATGCCATTCATTCTGAGGCTGATTCTGGAGTCTGACTGACAACACCACCATTTACCCACAGCTGCCTCTTCCAGGGCCCGCTACAGACTGGGCTGGGGGCCCCCGCCCACTTCAGCACACCCAAGGTTTCCTTGAAGGAAATTCTAACCCAGGCGTAAGCACCACTGAAACCCACCTGACAGAGATGGCACCAAGCTTGGCCACTTAAGGATGCAGATCCCTTGTGACCCTCCCCACCTTGAAGATAAGGTGCTGCCCTGGGACTCAAATAAGAAATGTTTGAGTGAAGGGCGCCTGGGTGGCTCAGTTGGTTGAGCGACTGCCTTCGGCTGAGGTCATGATCCTGGAGTCCCTGGATCGAGTCCTGGATCGAGTCCTGGATCGAGTCCCACATCGGGCTCCCTGCTCGGCAGGGAGTCTGCTTCTCCCTCTGACCCTCCCCCCTCTCATGTGCTCTCTCTCTCTCTCTCTCTCATTCTCTCTGTCTCAAATAAATAAAAAAAATAAAATCTTTAAAAAAAAAAAAGAAAAGAAATGTTTGAGTGAAGGCACTCTGAAAACCCTGAGGATCCCCCCAATGTAAAATATTATTAAGACACCAATACTATCCTCACTGTTTTAACATTGAACAATATTCTCTCAGCTTTTATGAGGTCCACAGGAACTCTGGAGAAATTCTAGACAAAGACTTTCTTGGTGCATCTGGCTCCCCAAAGTCTCTTCTATAAAGGACCCATATGGCAAATACTCCTTGGATTCAGAGGCAGGAAGTTTGTCTCTTCAGAGAACTTGCCTGTTTTCTCCCATTAGACCAGAACAGGCTAACGTGGGATGTTTCACGTTTTGCCCTTGCTGCCAGATAACTGACGGACAGTTTTGGTTCTTAACTCCTGTTGCACTCTCATCCAGGACCTTGGTCTTGCCTATCTGTCTTTTTTAACATTGTGTTTCATTTTGGAGGTTGCTCCAAACACTCTGGGGATTTGGGCCAGATGTGAATCCACGTCTCTCAAACTGGCATCTCCCAAAAGGCCTCGGATATAGTCCTTACAAGAATTTGTGCCCAGGCCTTTCATTTCGATGACAGTGCTTCTAAAATAAGATGCAAAGACATTCTAGATGATCAGGATGACCATGCTATAACTGGTCCTGCCACAGGACTGTGGCGCCTGCGTGTGCACGTGTGCACGTGTGCGTGTGGGTGAGTGTGTCTGCAGTTAGGGGGTGCAACGCCGCTTGAGCTCACAAGACCCTGGCTGGACTTCCTTTCCAGTCAGGTTTTCAGATCATTAAGTTTGCTCTTTTTCCTGTGCATCATCTGGCATTCAGTCAGGACCACGGCTTTTTGATAGCCTGCAGGATGGCCAGAGAATGGTGTTTGCTGATCTTGGAGAGTTTTTTCAGAATATACAAGCTAACTTCTCTTGTAAGGTAATGCTAAGCTCTGAGAAAACTATAAACGAGGATCATTCATTAAAATAACCATGTTTGGGGCACCTGGGTGGCTCAGTTGGTTAAGCGACTGCCTTCGGCTCAGGTCATGATCCTGGAGTCCTGGGATCGAGTCCCGCATCGGGCTCCCTGCTGAGCAGGGAGTCTGCTTCTCCCTCTGACCCTCCCCCCTCTCATGTCTCTCTCTCTCTCTCTCTCATTCTCTCTCTTTCAAATAAATAAATAAATCTTAAAAAAAAACAAAACCACGTTTGTTGAGCACTTACTATATGCCAGGAACCAGGCAAAACCCTTAACATTTATGATTCCATTTTATCACAACTAAGGGATTGATATGATTCTGCCCATTTCACAGATGAGAAAACTGGGGCACAGAAATTTAAGTAAGTTGTCCAAATCACATAGGTGCTTCCTGTATGAAAATATAACCCCCAAATCCATGCTCTCGTGCACTCTGGTAGTGTTTTCCACACTGTGAACCACGTAACCTGCTGTATAGATGATTCCAAAGTGTACAGCAAATATTCAGTGACACTGAACCACATGGTAGAAAGCAATCCCCTTTCAATTTTTCCAACCCCACTTATATCGAGAAGAAGGCTAGGTACGGTTAAGAGGATGCCTTGAATATCTTTCACATGCTTTTCTTTTTCTCCCATGGTACTATGGTGAGGACAAGTCCTCAAGCCCACAGACTTCTTTCTGTAGGCATGAGTATCCAGTAGAACTTACCAGCATTTACTATATACCACTGTTTATAGTACTTAATACCACTTATAAAACTTAATACCACTGTTTGATTTTTTTACTATCTTTATTTTTAAAGTTACCTTCTTTTTATATTAAGAGATAACCGGTTCCACAATAGTGGCATAGTTTCCTTTTAAAATAAATTTACTTAAGTAAAAAACCATGAAATGACTCAAAGAAAATATTGTTGCTAGTACAATGGACATCGACTGTGGTGACAGCTGTGCAACACTGTGAATGTCATTAATGTCACTGAATTGTATCCTTACAACTGGTTAAATGACAAATATTAGGTTATATATATGTTGCCACATTTAAAAAATTGGTAATTTAACATACAAAAAAAACCCATTGAATTTTACATTTTAAATAGGTGAATTGGGGGCGCCTGGGTGGCTAAGTCGTTAAACGTCTGCCTTCCGCTCGGGTCATGATCCCGGGGTCCTGGGATCGAGCCCCGCGTCGGGCTCCCTGCTCCGCGGGAAGCCTGCTTCTCCCTCTCCCACTCCCCCTGCTTGTGTTCCCTCTCTCACTGTGTCTCTCTCTGTCAAATAAATAAAATCTTTAAAAAATAATAATAATAAATAAATAAATAGGTGAATTGTATGGCATATGAATTATATCTCAATAAAACTGTTAAATAAATAAATAAATAAATAAATAAATAAATAAATAAATAAATAAATAAATAAATAAATCTGTTGAAAAAGATAAACCAAAAACCATGTTGATGACTCTCAAATGACCAAAGTTTGAGGAAAGCTGAATTATGCTATATTGTTTCCATTATGTTAAGCTAAATTTATTGGTGATTTTTAAAATAAGGTAAAGTGAAGGGAGGAAGGGAGGAAGAAGGCCTGTAGCATAAACATGTTGAATTATTTTCTTCAAGTTTTAGATGAAAAGGAAAAAGAAAGTGAACAAAGAAAGAAATTAAGGAGACACATTTTAGCAGAGAATGAAGAACTTTCCACCAATCTAGCCCCAAATGGAATGAAACAGAAACGATCATTGGGGCCAGTCCAGCTGGGGTCATTGGGGGATGTATATCCATGGGCTGGAATGAAACAGGAGAAGATCATCAATTGTGTCCAAGATTTCCAGTGCAGCTGATAAAAGAAAGAGTGAAGAAGAGTCAAAGATTTCTTAGAAGAATACAGAAATGAAGAGCCAAGCAACCTAGGTGGCAGGGTCCATGAAAGAAAGGGGCCATGTTCCCTCTGCATTTGCATCTCGGGTCAGGGACCCAAATTTAACCATCACACGGATGAGGCAGGAATACAGAGAGTTGCCTGAAGTCTGGAGAAACTTCTAGTGGCTTTCCCACTCAGGATGAAACTTCTCACGTATTATGATTCTCACCCATCCTACCCAAGCCACCATGATGAAACTATAAGACAAGATATCTGAAAGCCGGACATAGAACGTTCTGAAGCCCCAGCTTCCAAATCACCTAGCAAGTATCTATTGAATCTGTCTGACGCAGGACCCACTGAGGAGTCCCAAGAGTGTGTCCTCTATAGTCTTGGCCTTAAGAAGCTTATAGCTGATAGGGTGCCTGGGTGGCTCAGTCGGTTAAGTACCTGCCTTTGATTCAGGTCATGATCCAGGGTCCTGGGATCCAGCCCCGTGTCAGGCTCCCTGCTCGGTGGGGAATCTGCTTCTCCCTCTCCCTCTGCTGCTCCCCGCCCCATCCCACTCCTGCTCACGCTCTCTCTCGTCTGTCTCAAATAAATAAAATCTTTAAAAAAAAGAAGAAGAAGAGAAGAAGCTTACAGCTGAACTGGAAAGAGGAGGCTCCTTGTGGAAAACCTAGGAGAACTATGAATCCCTTACCAGCAAGCACCAGCCTGTGTGGTGAGACCGTAAATAGACCTTAATGAAGTAAGTTAAGTTTCCAAGTGTTTAAAAAGTGCTGGCACAGGAAAAATAGAACAGAAGTTCAGAAAGTTGAGAAAAACTTCCTGAAGGATGAAGAAGGCAAATTAACTTACTTTAATTGAGTCAAATAGCATTTGGATGCTGAGATTACCCTTTAGTGAAAAAGGTACATTTCCATTTAAATTAATAAAATAAATCATAACTCATTCCTTTATTCCTTCAACATACATTCATTGCCTACGCACGAATTATAAATATTCAAAGCCTATCGTAGGACCCCCAAGAAACGCATGGGTGAGAGCATTTCTGGCCTCCCTGACATCCGGGGGGACCACATAGGCAAGAAACACAGGAAAGCTTCTCTCAACTTCCAGAGACAAATGAGAACAGGAATAACTTCAAAAAAAAAAAATTACGAGGGATAAGCAGGAATTTATAAATAAAATACAGTTTATGGCCACCAGAGGATCAAAGTAGGAAGGACGTCCCCAAAGAAATGGCAAGTAAGGCCTTGAAAGGCACAGAAAGGCTGACATGGTGGTCAGAATGACTTTCCTGGCAGAGGTAAGGGCATGATCAAAGGCACAAATACTTGACAACAAATGATGTGTTTGAGCTACAGGAAGCAATGTGGGGGCATCTTGTATACAGGGTGAGAGGGGAAAGGGAACCTGAGGGTCAGAGAGGACCCTGAATGCCATTCAGCGACTTTAGTTGTATATCAAAGACCTGTCAGCAAACACTATTCATGAGAAAAGGAAAGTCTATAAAATATATACTGAAAATATAGCTTCGTTTTTCTAAAAGTGGAAGAACTTCGCTTGTTTTCTGAAATAATTCCAGAGACACTAGCAGAATATGTCAGCTCTTTTGTAAATCTTAGTCAGAATCGAGAAGGGGAGTGGCTGACCACCCATCACACCCTAAGCAAACAGTGCCTCCAAATATATAACAATATAAACCCGTGGCTAACAAACTGTTAACCAAGCCAACATCCTGCTCTATCTGCTTTCATGAGCAAATGAGATGCTATAATTAACCTGCTGTCTGAAAGTATACCACAAGCATGGTTCACAAAATGCTTAAAAAAATGATTCTTAAGTAGACTAAACATTTCTCCTACCATGTATCTTGTTTCTAAGCTATTAGCTTAGAAAATCAGTGTCATGGTTATTATTTTGTCCTTCGAAAGCACAAAGGGAGACCTCAGGCCTGGCCTCATCCCCAAATTCCAAATGTGTGGATCCAAATGAAGGAGCTTTTGCTCTCCCTGCAAGAGCATGTGGGTTCTGGGGTGAGGTGAGAGGCTTGCGATGGTGGGACTCAGGTTTTGAGTTTCAGTACCCCCCCCACCCCCCGCTTCCTGGCAAACAACAAGACTGCTTATTCATTTTAGTCATCACCCATGGGTCTTTCTCCCCCCTTGTTTACCCACCTTGGTTAATGGGTACTGAATTTCCTGTCCGATGAACCCCTTTCACTTAAAAAGCTCCCAACACAGTGACAAGTATACCCAAGCCGCAAGTCACCAACTCCCGGCAAAGTCACACACAGTCATCAGTCAGAATGATGGTAGGAGAGTCAGAGGAATGCCTTACCCACTGCATATCTTACTGGCATTAAAGTCGGGGGGGGAGGGGAAGTAGGATTATTTAGTGGTGTTAGTGTGAGTTCATTAAGGTGACATCAATCATCATCCTTGTCACCTTCATCACCATCATCATCCTCATGATGCCGAAAAGGTAAGGAGAGTCCTGCGGGCAATCCCCAACTCAGACTTTAGATAAACCCATGGCAGCCACTCTGCCTCCCTGGAAACAAGGAGAAAGGAATAGAAAGGAGGAGCAGGAATGAGTCCACTCCTCCCGCAAGCCCAGGCTGACTGCCTGAGGTAGTCAGTGTTGCCGAGTTTCCCAACACTCGCCAGCTCACCTGTCACATCCAACCTGCTTTGCCATCCAGATGGTCTGTGCTAGCTGCATATTCCTGAGGCTGCCGGGTTTCATTACACATCAGTGGATCTGTAGCGCTAGGGAGAGTGTTCTGGATCAGGACTCTACTGTACATCAACACCAGTCTTTTCCACCAGCTCACAAAGACAAGGAATCCTTTTTCCTTCCCTCACCAGGTAATTCCTCTGGCCCTCTTCCAGGTACTTGAAGTTCAGGACAAGGGAGCTGGGCAGGAGGAGAGGAGACCTCAGGTCTCTGAGATCTCTATCTAACCCCCACCCAGTGGCTCTAAGTGAACCATTCAGAGTGTTAGTTTTGTTTTGCTTTAAAGCAAAAGATGACGGCTCTTCCCTGCCCCTCCCCAACAGCACCCTACCTGCTCTTCAGCTAGAATAAAAATAGCCCCACAGCTGAGGCTGCCATGACAACCAAAGAGACCTTGACAACAGCACTCGTGACCCCCAGCCTTGCTGGGCCTCTCCAGCCCCCTTCCAAGTTCAACCTCCAGGAAACTTCCCTGAGTACACCAGCCAAACTGCTCCATTCTCATCCAAGAAGCCAGGGCTTATTTGGAGTTTTCACACCAAATAAGTGTCTCAGAAGGGTTTAATTTGTTCTCATTTCTTCCTTTCAGTGGCCTCAGGTACCTGTGACCAATGTGACTATCTCCCACTTTGCAGATAGCAAACGGAATGCACGAGGACGTGAACTGACTCGTCCTCGGTCACCAGCAGCGGGTTTAATGGTAGCACCACATTTAGAACTCAAGGCTAACCAGTTCCCTGGCTGAAGGAAAGGCTGATCTCAAGAAAGAGGACCCAGTGGAGAAATAATTCCTCTGGGTGAGCTGCTTCCTGGCCACAGACAGAAGTTCTCTCAACCAGTCTCTGACATAAATCTGGGAAGGGGTGCAGCCACGTCAACCCTGGACCCAGCATCTCTGGGGATGCTCCCAGCACAGCTTTCATGGGCCAAGTTTATCAAGACCCTTAAGAAGCACTGGTCCATACCTGCGTTCCAAAAGCCACCGCTGGGGAGAAGGGTCTCCACTAGGACTCTCAGGGCTGGAGGCCTGCAGGCCCCTGTTTCATCGTTCAGGAAACCCCAGTGTTGCTAACCAAGCAGGAGGTACCACAGCCCCCATGAAGATTTCCTCTTTCTTCATCTCTTTCCGATACTTATAAATGTGCTTCCTCTCTCTATGTAAATTTCGTTCAAATGGCAGGACACAGGCTTGTAATGAGGCCATTAATAACTACTCTTTAAACAGCCTCTTCTGAGTTTCCTGGTTCAGGAATCAATTCTAATCTAAACAGACATTGATGTCTGGATTTACTGGTGTGAGGATAGACAAATGGGCTCTGTCTGGGGCAGGCCACAAAAATGCAGTTTATTTTCACCCAGCCAAGAGCTGAGAGGCCAAAGGTAACTCTTTTTTTTTTTTTAATTTGAGAAAGAGAGGGAGAGAGAGAGCATGAGCGGGGGGGGGGGGGGGGGGGCGCGAGGCAGAGGGAGAAGCAGACTCCCCGCTGAGCAGGGAGTGGACTTCGGGCCAGATCCCAGGACCCTGAGACCATGACCAGAGCTGAAGGCAGATGCTTAACAGACTGAGCCACCCAGGCGCCCCTTGATAATAGAAATGAGCTTAGGAAATTGTGACGAAAACTTCTTTTGCTTTTCCTCTCTACCACTTCGCTGTCACACTTACAAGAAAGGCTGAGGTGAGGTTTACTTTTCCCACTTCTGCTGCCCGTTAGCATTCTACCCAGCTAGAACTACAAAATTGGACTGGTCAGTTTCACTTTCCGTTTTTAGGAAGCGCAACTTTCCCTCCTCAACCTGAAACGCTGCATCTGGACTCACAGCATGGTCAAGTTGGGGTGGGGGCATGCTTCTCCCCAGTGATCGCCTTTAAAAAAATACAAAACAATAAGATGGCACTCCAAATTGCTTAAATAATTATGGGGCAAAATAGAAACTCCTTTAACCCAGGGGCTGCTGATTGCCTCCCACTCTAGCAATTAAAACCTGCGCCACTAAAGGCAAGGCTCTTAGATATTATATCCTATTTTCTAGCAACATAAATGCAGCTGTTGGTGGGGTTCGGGAAGAATGCAGTCAGTAAAACCACAGGGGCCTAGATTCAAGTCCCACTGCTACCACTGACTGGGTAATCATGACTTTTCTAAGCTTCAATTTCCTCTCCTTTAAAATGAGCATATTCATACCTGCCTGGTCTGCTGCACAGGCTCGTTGGGATTAAGTGACAAACGCAGAAGCCCTTGGAAAACTGAAAAGTGCCAGACGAAGTTAAGTATTTATTATTCTTGTTATTACTCATTTGCTGAATGAGAGTTCTACAAAATGAGTGCTTATGTAGAAATGGGCAGGAGCGTATCTCTGCAGAGCTCAGGGATGCTCCAGGTAGCCAGGGAGACAGGAAACGACAGAGATCAGGCTACTCCCAGGCACAGGCAGCAAGCCGTGATTCTCCACAACAAAAGAGGCGTCCTGGGCCCACCAGGTCATCCAGTGAGATGGTTCTCACTGTGGCAGTCAATGGCGACTTTCTATTACAAATGGAAACCTGCGTCCCCAGGCATGGTCACACTCGGTTAGAACAAGCAGCACGGTCGGGGCAGTGGAGAAGAGCAGTAAGTGCAAGAGCTCTGCCCGCATCCAGACCCAGCTCTGCCACTTCCCTCTCTGTGCCTCGGCTGCCCCGTGTGCCAATGGAAATCATCATACCACCTATCTCCCACAATAGCTGTAAGCATATCATGAGTTGATTCATATACAACACCTGAAGATGCCTGACAGAGAGTAAGCACTGGAGAGTCATTAGCAATTAGTATTGTTGATCTGTTGACCAAATTGTTCTTCCACTAGACTGTGATTCCTTTGAGGGCAGATTCCCTGACATTTGTCTTCTGATCCCCAGAGCCTAGAACATAGTGAAAATCAATAAATGCTTCTTACATGAATGGATGAATCAATGAATAAGATAAGACTGATCACCTAAGTAACTACTAGGGAGAAAATACAACAGGGAGGACCAACACTGGGCTTTGTGCCATGGGGCTTTTAGTGCGGGATCTGGAGAGAAACAGGAAATTGTCTGACACCCCCCCCCCCCCCCCCCCGCCCAGTCTACGCTAACAGGCTGAGCCAAGCTGCCCTGGAGATTTGACACGGTACACACACTGTGTGAGTCCAGGTCTTCTGAAAAGCAAACACTGAAATGGAATTAAACAAGCAAGGATTACATCAGGGAAAGTACCTGTGGCAGAAAATGGGGAGGAAAGCCAGGGAAATATTACAATAGGGAAAGTACCTGTGACAAAAAATGGAGAGGAAAGCCAGGGAAACTATCACATGGTCTGAGGTCAGATAAAGAAGAGGGGGAAGGAAGGATGGGTGCAGGCGTCCTAGACCACTGAGCAGTCAGTCTAAGGGAAGTTCTGCAAGCCTCTCAAGGAGCTCTCAAGCTGAAGGTGGCCACTGGATGAGTCCCATGTCTCCCAGGAGCCAGCCTGCTGTAGTAGCCCTGCCATCTCGGTCACTGGCTGGGAGTGGGGGCAGGGGTGGGGTGCTGCCAGAGCCTTGGGCCAATGCCGGTTTGGGCTCGAAGTGTAGCTCTGGGGCGCCTGGTCAATTCCAGTCAGCCGGAGGTCCGCTAGGCGCATCTTCATGGCAGCCACACATATGGTAGTCCTTAAGAGCACTGGATTTTGGGTCCAGACAATCTAGGTTGAATCCCAGCTCTTACTAGCTGGTTACCTTAGGCAAGCTGTACAACTTCTCCAAGCCTCGTTTTCTTTATTTGCCAAATGGAAGTTACAGTTCCAACCTCTCGGGATCATTTACCGTTGTACACTGTGCCTGCCACATATTAAGTGCTTCATAAGCGGCAGCTGCCATTTCTCTATATTTACGTCTATTAGCAATCAGGAAATGAAAACAGCCCCCATGGTTGCATACTTGCATTTGAGGGACAAGGGACATAAGCATAGAACCGTGGCTAGGCGATATCACAATTTAAACAACCAAAACCAGTTTGTCTACAAATGAAAGGTCCCAGGGACTTCCCTATTTGGCTGTTTCCTGGAGCGGAGGCCAAGGTGGGTGTAGCGTGCCAGAACCCACCTATGGCCACACACACCTCCTCTCCTCTTCCATTTGCTGTGGCCTGCCTGCAGTGTTGTCAGCCTGTCCCCTTGTCATCTGTCTGCCTCTTAAGGAAAGTGTGCTCAGCATACCTTCCCCACAAGAACAGGATCATCCCTGAGCTCGGAGACACGGGACTCTGCAGCGCCACATAATTCCGAGCACCTGTTGGGGGACTCTCTGCTTGCCTTTGTCTCTGGGACCTTAATTGTTTTCTTAAGACCGTGGCCAGCTTTCTGGTAGCGGTCATTGCCTGGCTACCGCTGGCTTCTGGCTCCTACATCTGCCTGGAGTCCCAGGGTGCCCACTTGCTGGACTGCTAGGACCCAGAGCACTTACACCTGCTCAGGCCCCAGTTCAGCTACCTGGGTGTCTCCCAGCCTCGCCGCCCTCAGGCCTCGGTGGCAGTAACAACTAAGAACCAACAAGGAAAAGAGCCCCCAGAAGAACGGGAAAACACACTCTTAACTTCTTCCACCACCACCTCAGAGACCTTGTTGCCAAATCCCCATTTCCCAGAAGTGCACCGAAAACACACCCTGGGATTTTTTTTCTTGGGGCGGGGGGTTGGGGGGGAGGTTGTCTTTGAAGGAATGACCTTCAGTTCTTCTAACTGAAAAAAGTCAAAATTAAACTAAAAAATATTGATTTTTGTTTAATAATTAACAGCTTGACAGAGATGATCAAACTGTTATCTTCCAGAATGGTAAATTTCCACTTTACCGGGACTTTTTTCAGGAAATTTTAACTTTCTGTGTTGGAGCTGGAATCCAACACAAGCCACCTTGTTTCAGTCAGAGGTGGGAAAGCCAAGGGCACAAAATAAAGGAACTGGTTGAATCTTCCCAACCAAGCCGGAATGGACCTTTCCATCTGAGGGAAGGGAAGGTCACTCTGTGAAGTGGAGGAAAAGAAAGCCTCCCAGCAGTAAATAGGCCAGCCTCTTGCTCACATGGCCTCCAACAGGCTCAGGGATCCCGGCTCTGAATGCGGCTTCTTTCTCTCCTCTGGTTCCCTAGCCAGAGCTTGGAAAGCACTAGGCCAACTTGACACCAGACACAGCCAATGTCCAGGACAGAGAATTCCCGCCAACAGGGAGAAATGCTGGCTGGGCCATCTTCTGCCCCTATTACACGTAAACATATTTACAAGCTTAGTAATTAGCTTCTCCACATCATCTTTGCCTCTTGCATAGCATTGACTGCCTTTGCATTGATCCCTCTCACCAATTGAAAAATCAATCAGATTTGGTTTCCTTGCAAATCGAAATGCTTGAAAAATGATACCCTGAAGTAAAACCTGGGCATTCTCACACTTCGACCCTCGGGTCAACGATCCATTAACCACCTGGCCCTGATGAGTCACCTTCCCACTCCCTGTTGTCTGCCTCTGTGTCGAGCCAGAGTGGACAACACAATTTCATTTCAGGGGACCTGTCCAGCCCTGACACTCTGGGTGACATCCCACCTGCCATGTGACCCTATGACCTTCTGGGAACATTTCTCCCCAGTCTGGGCAAGTGCAGTACAAGACACATAGCATGAGAGCACACTTTCTGCTTTAGAATCACAAGCACGGGAGCAAAATACAGTTTTCACCCTTATTTTCTACTTAATTACAGGAACACTAGAAACCTAATTAACATTGGGATCAGAATCAAGAAAAATCTACCCAAGTGATTCACATCTTCTCGGAGGGGAGGCAGGAGTGTTTGCAAATGTCCTGCCAGGGTGATAAATTCAAATGGAGAAACTGTGGAGCTTTTAAAGCACCGTCAACATTCTATTACCATTTTAGATTTTAAAATAACGAAACTGTTATTTTTATAATATGAACTATGGAAGGTGGATGTCAAAAGGGGTTTCAACAGACAGAAAAATGCTTCCCTGTAATCCACGCACCCTTGTGTCCACCACTCTGCCATGCCCCTCAGTCCCTGCGCCCCTCCCTCCGGAAGCTCTCGGGCCACCAGCCCCTGCTCTTTTTCACTTTTCCTCTCCATACTGTAGGTCCTCTGTATGTTGTGTTTTGCAAATCCAGCAGTCACGATATGGTTTATTTCCCCTCTGGTCGGGGTTCAGCAATCTTCCAAACGTGGGGGTGGCAGACATAGGCCCCTGTAGGGGCAGAGAAGAAAGCTCACTCATCTGAAGTGGGCAAGGAGCACCTGGACGGTTCTCTGCACAAAAACCTCCCCCACCTCCACATTCTACTAATAAAAACTTCATCTGAGTTATCACACTGGGGGTAATGCAAATGTCCTGAGGAAAGGTTCAGCTTCGTGGTCACTCACACCTTAGTGAGAATTATTTTTGAATCTTAGATCATCCACGTTTGAAACACCCTAAAGAATCATTTAGAGCAAAATTCCACTCAGTAAAAGATTTTTTTAAAAATCACAGTCAACCTCTACTTGAACACTTACAGTGGCAAAGCCTCCGTTCTTGTCTATTTCACTAATGGGAATTTCACATCATCTGGGAAAGCTCATCCTTCTCTTCAGCCCAACCCTGCACAGTCTGTTGAGACGGTTCACTGCAAGTGAAGGAAATCCCAACTCAAAAGCCTCAACAGGTAAGGACATTGATCTCTCAGAGTAGAAAGCCTGGCAGTCGGGACAGATTTGGGGTTGGTTGGCACAAGAGCTCAGCGACATCCTCAAGGTCCCAGGTTCCATCCCATCATCCTGCAGCATGAGCCTCATTCTCAGGTTGGCAGCACGACAGCTGCGGCGTCCACAGCTTCACTTCAGCCACAACAAGGTCCAGAGGAAAAAGAAAGATTGCCCCAAGCATGGACTATAAACTCTTCCCTTCCCTCTGACCATCCCGACTGCTATCACATGCACAATACCTGTCACTAGGGGAATGCCATCCATTCACGGGCTCCGCTAATCATCCAGGGCAGAAAGAATGTTGGAAATTCCACCATAACGTCCATCTCTCCTGCCTGCCAGCAACTTCTACCTCTAACAAAGTTCTCCGTTACCCTGGCAACTCAGAACATAGCTACACCCCTTTTCACGAAATGGCTCATCCAGGGTTCCAAACTCCAGGCTTGTCCTTCGCTGGACATTTTCTAGTTGGCCAGTTTCCCCCTAAAAGGGTGGCACCCGGAGTGAAACACCATCCTTGGTGGAATATAGTGAAATCACAATATTCTAAGACTGGGGGGCTGTATGACTGTGGCTTAATACTATAATCTCTTTTAGTGGCAACATCGTTCTGTTGCTTCCTCATCAGTCAAGTAGTCCACTGTAACCAGCAGTTTATTTTCACAGGTTACTGCCACGTTGCATTTCTGCCGTGTTGCACTAGTTCAATTGCTTTTATGGACCTAAGAGCAGAACTTAGGATCATCCCTATTGAACTAGACCAAGATAATTTTGAATAATGCTTCTGCCACTCAGTGTAATAACTACCCAGGCATCCATACATGTTATCTGTGTATAAATCTATATTAGGTTGTGTTTTGTGCTGGTCTCAGCCTATCTAGAGCAATGCTATCTGCTAGAAATGCCTGGGGGCACTCACCTGCACCCCAGGAGCTTCCCACAGACCTCTCCCTTTCCAAACCAATGTTACAACTGGATGAACGTTTGTGGTTCTTATTATGATCGCAAGATGCCCTTCAGCAATGGCCATCAGGAAACTTTGAAAAAATAAACATTTATTACTTACAAGACCTGGAAATTACATAGCACACCTGTGGCCACACAGTGAGGTCATGGGAAGAGAGAGAGCGAGAGAGAAAGAGAGCACAGGCCTGCGGTTCTGCTTTTACTCGGGTTGGGGGGGGCGGGGGGCCTGGAGTTTTGCAGACTTACTCTTTAATGGTGAATTTAAAACCTAAGAATGGTTGGGGCGCCTGGGTGGCTCAGTCGTTAAGCATCTACCTTCGGCTCAGGTCATGCACCCAGGGTCCTGGGATCGAGCCCCGCATGAGGCTCCCTGCTCTGCAGGAAGCCTGCTTCTCCCTCTCCCATTCCCCCTGCTTGTGTTCCCTCTCTCGCTGTGTCTCTCTCTGTCAAATAAATAAATAAAATCTTAAAAAACAAAAAAACCCTAAGAACGGTCGTTTAAAGCAGGAAGAAAAAAGACAAGTGGCCCAAAGGGTCAGTTATCAAAATCAACCAAGATCTTTAAAACAAAGGAGCCTCAGTGTGCGGAGGTGGCTTTTTATCTAGTCCTGTGGCTGCCAATGTGTTTATTTCATGTAGCCATCTTTGAAGTCGATGCCTCTTTGAAATGCATGCGGCAATCAAAGCTTAAATCAAGCACTTGAAAAACTGTCAGAGTTTACACCACACTTTGCTAGGGCTGCTCTAACAAAACACCAGACCAAAGGGCTTCAAGAACAGAAATCTATTTCCTCCCAGTTTAAGATCAAGGCTAGAAGTTTAAGACCAGGGGGTCAGCAGGTTTGGTTTCTTCTGCGGTCTCCCTCCTTGGCCTGCAGATGACCACCTTCTCGCTGTGTCCTTACTTGGTCTTTACTCTGTGCATGCATATATCTGGGTCCTAATCTCCTCTTCTTATAAGGACACCAGTCGTACTGGATTAGAGCCCATCTTAATGACCTTACTTTAACCTTCAATACCTCCCAGAAGACCCTATCTCCAAATACAATCGTATTCTGAGCTACTAGAAGTTAGGATTTCAACAAATGAATTTGGGGGGGAGAAATAACTGACCCCCTAATAAATCTGATGTCTGTATATGCCTCAAGGTCCGAGAAAAACTGGACAGGAAATCTAAAACCAGAGGCTCTGGAAATCTACTATAGCCACTCCTCCAATGACAACCATTAAAGAATAACAATTCATTCAGTTACCTTCTCATTTTGGAGAGGGGATTCTGACAAGGTTTGAGAGAATGCTGAGGAGAAAGATTGTTCTGGAAACTGGAGCATTTCTAGTTGAGCAAAAAGAGGGCTCTACAAGGGTGTTTCCACAGTCGGAATGGGTGGCTTTGGATTTGATGGGGGCTGCTGAGCAGAGTCATAGTGGAGCAGGTTGAAGGTTCTCAAAAGGCAAATTCAGTTATTTCCCAATTTTACTTAGGACATGCACAGCAACAACTGCAGCTGGTACACTGAAAATTATCCTGAATGCCCACAGCACAGATAAACCGTGTCTGTCTTCATTATTTCCGTCTGCAATTAGCCAGGTGGGCAGTGATAACTTGGCATCTTGCCCAGGGACCCGAAGGCCCTGTTGCTACAGAAGTGATGAATGGAAAGCAACTGGTAGGCTTTCTCAATCTTATCCTCTTTAAAAAATATAGGTACATAATTATAAATAATAAATAAATATATGGAGGGGGATACTCTTAGCGCAACTACACTTAAATACCAAAGAGTTACGTAGGTAGCACTAAAGAGCAAGATTCAGAGAAACAAATGCTAGTTTGTAATCAGCTTGGTTACTCAGGGATCCATAACTGTTCCTTCTTAGATTAAATCGCTTAACTTAGGAGGCAAAAAAGCCTGCTTTGCAGGTGGATTTACAAGTCTAATGCCTGAAAGCTTTAGGGTAACATGATGTGATTAACCTTTCTGCTGTTCCCACCCCCCTTCTTGCTATGTCCAAGACTCAAATGCTGGAAACTGAGGCTAGAAGGTCTACAAAGGTCACTCAGCCCAGCTCTTCTATCTGGTGTCTGAAACCCTTTTCCCACAATCAAATACCTACTTAAAACCAATGAAACAGGCACATGGGAGCTCAACTTTGCAAGAGCTGCCTTCTCTCCGAAGAAGCTCTCCTCCGGGACGAAACTGTCATGGGAGAAGAGAAGCACCAATTTTTGTTTCATGCTCCAATGTGTACTGCTTTAGTCACTACTATGAGATTAGTCTGTGACAATATGATACCTGGGTGGGGAAAGAGCTGTGTGAGCCCATCTTTCCCTCCCCCGCCCCCCCCGCCCCCCGCCTTAATGGATGCTTTTTAGCCACTTCACCAACTGACACCAAGCCTCACCTCAGGTCTCCAATCAAAACCTTAGCAGGGTTTTACATAAACTGAAATTTACATTCAATCATTACCATAGCAACCATCACACAGCATTAGATGTAACTTTGTCCTCTCTGACATAATCTTTTTTTTTTTAAGAGGTGCTTTTCTCTTCAGTTGCAAATCCAAGCTATTCAGAAAATAAACATTAAAAATCTATTTTGAAAAAGTACATTTAAACAGACTGCAACAAGGTTCTAAGAACAGGCATTTTGAAATGGTTTCTAGACACTAAGCAACCATATGCTTTCTACCTCAACTGATGGTTGTACACTGAAGTCTCAGGGATTCAGCCTTAAGCTGAGAATTGTTAAAATCAAAATAAGGCTTCACTCATGTGGCAACGATTCCTTGAAAGATGTCCCAAGATAACAACCAGGAGCTTCAGCAGAAAATTCTGCTAATTTCCAAAGGGATATGTGTATCATGTTTAAATAAAATGTTTGGTTTGACTATTCAATGTGCAACTGGCAAATCTGAGGTTTTTAGGATTCACATGTTGACTAGAGGAGATACTCAATTGCGAATGTGGTTCAAAGCCATGTGGGAGAATGCAAAGGTACTGGAGAGTAAGCTAAAGATAACAAGATACATCCCCACCCAAGAGACCTATTTTTTTCTTATTCTAGAGTACAATGCCACAAGAGCCCTGAATATTTGCAGATATCAGAAATATATTTCAGGGCGCCTGGGTGGCTCAGTTGGTTAAGCGACTGCCTTTGGCTCAGGTCATGATCCCAGGGTCCTGGGATCGAGTCCCGCATCGGGCTCCCTGCTCAGCAGGGAGTCTGCTTCTCCCTCTGACCCTCCCCCCTCTCATGCTCTTTCTCTATCTCATTCTCTCTCAAATAAATAAATAAAATCTTTAAAAAATATATATATATATTTCAGATTTAGAAAAAGGTAAGAAAAGAGATCTTTCTGAAATTTTACTAAGACCAAAAAAAAAAAAAGTCTACTTATGACAGTAGCCCCATTAACAAATTAGTGAGCTTCCATCCCACCAGTGCTATCCATCTTATTCTCTTACTAAAGTCCCAGAAAGTGGGCAACTCGGATGTACTGACAATTGAGACAATAAAATTAAGTCATTTTCCATAAGCCAAATAATTTGATCTTGTTTATTCAAAGCCAAACCATAATGTATGATACTCCAATCATTCACTGACTCATTCATCAAATATTTATTGAGTACTAGATGCCACCATATGCTGAGAGCTGCATCTCATAAAGATGAGTGAGACTTTGTCCAAGACCTCAAGATCTTTACTTTTCTAATTCCATTGTATGGCAGAGGTTTTAAGCCAAAATGTCAAGGAAATCTTAACACATTTTCTCAAAATGAACATTCAAGTTTGTATCTGTATATAGGAGGTGATGTCCATCCCATGGCTGTGCCACTCATTTTAATGACCCCAGTCTGGATACCAGAAACTAGGTTGATGGTTAATCGTTGATTTTTTTTATTACTAAGAGCTAGCAGAATTCACTGGAGGACATTCATTTTAAGATTTCTGAAGATTCTGTGACTTTTACTGAATCTAAAAATGATGCAACTTTGACACTTAGGAGATATGGCTGAATTCTACCCCAAATGATAAAGAAGGCTCCCCCAAATGAATAGTCAGGTGTAAAAGGCAAGGAAAGGCAGGTCTTAAAGGTTCTCAGTCATTCTTTCTCATGCAAGATCAATGGCATAGCTAGTTATGCAACTTGAACAAGAGGGAAATAGGGAGTTAATTTTCAAATAGTTACTAAAATATTTTATATGCCTAGAAGTGAAAAATATTACAGATTAAGATAAGGTGTGTAGGAAAAGTGCTAGAGCAGGAATGGGATGCTGGTTTCATCTCAAGTGTCAACTCCAGGTGAATGGGGGTGGATGCCTAGAACCCTGAAGAAGGCCAGTGCTGAGTCCAATGCGAAAAATTACTTAATCCATTAACAAAGTCTAATGTGGGATCAGGCAGTCTGCATGGTACATAGAAAGACTATGGGAGGAGGACCTTAGGCTGTGCTGGAGGGGGAGTGAGGAGATACATGCTACTGAGTTACCTGTGAAAATATAAAGAAATAATAGTAATTTTAAAATCCCAATGCATTCAAAGACCAACGAATCTGTGTCAGCAATCTTTTAAAAAATTTAAAGGCACAATTGGCATAATTTAAGACAGAATGGATACCTTCCAAATGGCTGGCAAAGAGCCAACCAAATACACGCCATATTAGAAAAAAATGTGCCAAGGAACATAAAAAAAAAAAAAAGGAAAACCTAAATATGATTACAGAAATCAGAGATCAGAGCATTTGAGGTGACACCTTCTGATAGATCCACCATGTGGCCAAGTGACAAGATAAGCTGAGAAAAATGTAAAAATCCTTTGGTGAGAGTTA
Organism: Mirounga angustirostris; assembly: GCF_029215605.1. NCBI lineage: Eukaryota > Metazoa > Chordata > Mammalia > Carnivora > Phocidae > Mirounga > Mirounga angustirostris. The sequence continues at coordinate 123,976,230 of NW_026991714.1, forward strand.
AAGAACCTAACTGATAAATGCATTGTAACCAACACCAGAGTTCTTGGCTTTTCATTTGTTTTTGCTTTTTTGAAAGATCAGTAGGAAGATCACAACCTCCTCAACACAACCTCCTGGTAATGACGTAGACATGTGGCTCCTGTGGTCAAAGAAAGCCAAGAATGTCATTTTGAGTATCTTAGAGCTGTAGACCTACTGCTTTTGAAAAGTATAAATAAATATATCCACAAAAGCCACAAATTCAGCTTCTGAGTTATTTATGTCTTGATTTTTTTTTCAGAGTTTCTTAGATGACCGAATCTAAAATGATCCCAGTGTGGTTATCAAGTGGTCACTCAATGGTCATCAAACTCGAGATGCACAACCTATCACTGGTGTGAATTAAGCAATGAAAAAATACTCCCAGTCTCCCCCAGTCTGTTCAGGTCCTTGCACCAAGGAGAAGCAGAGGCTCCCAGGCTGTGGTTCAGCAAGAAAGGATGCTGACCATCTTCACCTGCACACATACCCCTGGTGCCTCTTCCCAAGTTAGACTGACAGCAAATGATGGGCCCCATATCCCCTGCAATGGAGATAACTTATCTCCTCCTTGCCCCAATTGCAGGAGGAATTGTCACACCTAACATGCATTCGAGGGATGAAAAGTTTATCAAGCATTCACTGTGCACCAGGCACTGAGCGAAATACGGAAGACAACCAACCTGGATATATTTTGTTTTGCAGCTTGCTTTCTATCTTAGCTCGTGAATACAATTATCATCAACTTGGCCTGCTTGTATTATTCAATCCTCAAGACCTCACAGTCTTTGGATCATGTTCATCTAAACATAATAGTAACTCCAGGACAAAGGAGAATGGTCAGCAATAGGAAAGTACCTAATATGTTCACCAGGCAAAAGAACAGAAAAGCGACAAAACTAAGCTCTTAAAAACTGGCTCTCTAAATTTTGATGTCTGAAGTAGGACATCTTACAATTTGAGTGGAATCATTCAAGACATGTCAACAAAGAGTTAATAAACTGTGAAATTCATTTCCTCTAGGAAAGAAGGTTAACAAAAAGCTTCCAATAGTTTTGTTTTGCTTTGTTTTTAAGTATTGGGTTGCAGGCCCATAATGCATAAAGAGAAATTAAGAAGGTTTGCATACGTCTCCGACTTTTTGAGGCTGATCTCAAGAAACACTAACATGCCTTGAGGTAGAATACAGAGCAGGATAGAGAACAGGGCTTGATAGACAGGGAACTGTGCCTGAGCAGGCTGGGATCTGGAGACCCCCCATATAGGTACACATCAACCTCAGAAGCCCCACGTTTACCTGTTTAATACATTGGGGTGTACAAAGGTTTTTTCCAAAGGACAAAAATCTTCTTCCACTAACAACAACAAAAATTGAAGGAATACCCCAATCGAATTGCCAATCAGCTGGGGCGAGATGGTAGAGAGCTCTGAATTGCCATATTAAGGAGTCGGGACTTCATCTTATCATCAAAGTTCCCCCATTTGGGTTTTTAGGAAAACCATTCTGGCATTTTGGTGGAGAGTATGGGATGGAAACAAGAAGCCCAATTAATATATGAACTAAGATAAAAGGCTATCTGCAGAATAAAATGTACACAATAATCTACTTTATAAAAAAACTTCCATGCATATATATGTTGTAAATTCACAGAAAAGGATCAACTGGTTGAAAAATCAAGTTGGAGAAAAGTATGTATACGATGGTTCTATCTATAAAGAAAAAAGGCCTGTGTATGTTTGATAAGCTTATACAAATGTTCTAAGAAGATACACACCAAGCTGCTTATGGCAGTACCTCTACAGAAGCAAATGAAGATTTGGGGAAGTAGACAGAAATTTTTGGTTTTTCCTCTATAGACTTCTGATTGTTAGAAACATGTTTTATAACAAGCATGTATGATCGTTATCATTTTTAAGAGATTTCTAAAACTTAAAAAATAAATTGGGTGATGGGCATTAAGGAGGGCATGCGATGTGATGAGCACTGGGTGTTATACGCAACTGATAAATTACTGAACACCACATCTGAAACTAAATATGTACTATATGTTGGCTAATGGAATTTAAATAATTTTTAAAAAGGAATATAAACAAAAATTAAAAAATAAAAGATGATCATAAAATAACAGATACAGTTTCTGTGACAAGAAATGATCAGGACTTAAAACCAAAGCAGTAGCCATGAGAATAAAGAGATGCTGACAGCAGAGCAGACGTGAGCCTGGGTGAGGCAGGCTAGGGGGTGGGGGCAGATAGAGCCATGTGTTTCCATTCATTCTCTCAGTTACATTCCCTCAGAGTCCCAAGAGGTGCACATTTCCACCACATTTTACAGGTAATGAAGCGGAGGCTCCGAGAGCTCAGAGAGACTGGAACTCCCATCTACCTGATGCTGACACTGATTTCCTTCATACCCACCGCCCTCTTAACCGCCTTTTCTGCACACAAGTCCTCATCTGATGCAGTAGGAAGGCACTAGGGAGCTAGCCCTGACGACATAGGCTGGGTCATGAGGAGACTGGCAAGGCTGAACCGTGCACCCATTCCTGTTGAATAGTAAGCCCCATGGGCACCTGGCTGGCTCAGTCGGTAGAGCATCTGACTCTTGATCTCAGAGTCGGGAGTTCAAGCCCCACACTGGGTGTAGAGCCTACTTAAAAAAAAAAAAAAGGAATAGTAAGTTCCAGACGCTGAAGGTGACCTTGAACAGATGAGTGCCCACTGGCCGGCTTAGCTTGGCAGGATTCTTGAGACTAGGACCTACATTTTCTACAGATTCTGTAATGCCTCTCCAGCCTCCGGTAGAGCACAAGCCCTCACCAAATTCACTGAGTGTTCAATAACTATATATTGATGGGAGGGCAGCAGGATCACCTGAAGCAAATGGTGAAACTGCATCTGAGTCCTTATTTAGATCGTGAGTGCTCTGAAAGCATTTTTTTTCCCCTCAACAATTCAGGATGTAGGCAGTCAATGCACATTTGTGACAACTACTAATTGTGACCCCACTGAGAGAGTAATTTAATCATCGTCGTAAAGCTCCTCCAGCTAAAAAGAGACTATAATATCTGCCAACCAAGCAAACAGTACTTATTGAGATCTGTGTGCCCAAATGGTGCTAGGCATAATGGAGAATCCCATGGAATGATAGTCATGGGCCCTACTCCTAAGGAATTTACTAGCAGCAGAAGCAAACTGGAAATTCAAGAAGCGATTAGATAAATGAACGTAACTTATGGATGTCCTGCAAATGAGTTCCACAGGAGTCCAGAAAAAGGGGAAACCAAGGATACTAGAATCTAAGGAAAAGCGACTTGGGCCGTGGGGTAAAGAAGAGAGACAAAAAAGACAGGGCTCCCCCCTCCGCCTCCTAGGAACATAATGGCATTCCAAACGTGGTATTACGGCTTCTGGCTCCTACATCTGCCTGGAGTAGGAGCAGCCATAGATTTCAAGCTATTCACTCCCCAGCACAAAGTGGCTGCTGGCCAGGACTATTTCATATCCTGACCACCTCTCTGTACGTTTGTGTGCCAGGGAGCTATTGCAAATTTAGGAACAATCCCACCCCACCCCAACACCCCTTAGCATTTCCATTGTTTGTTCAATAGGCAACACTCTACATCTGGGTCTTCGCTCATTCCAGCCAGCCATCATTCCCACCCACACCAGAGATGGGGCCTTTTATAAACATACCACCTGAGATCTCTAGGGGACGTAACTACCTATAATAAAGGGGGGTTGGTGATAAGAGTCAGAGGACAAGGATAAGATGTCAGAGGAAATTAGCGCTTGACTCCATCTCAATACAATACTCATATGAGCCTATGGAAGGAAATGTACTGATATTTCATCAGAAAATCAGGTTTTAATAGGGGTTCCATTTCTCCTTTAAGCAGAATCTATTTACATTTAGCTCTACATCCAACTGACACTGGGGAAAAGGCTGCCTCAGAAACTAGGCTCGGCCCTTAATGAAGGAATAAGCAAACAAAAAGCAGAAACAGACCTATAATAAATACAGAGAGCAAACTGATGGTTGCCAGAGGGAAGGGGTTGGGGGGATGGAGAAAATGGGTGAAGGGGAGTGCCTTCCAGTTAGGGAATGAATAAGTCATGGGGAGGAAGAGTGCAGCAGAGGGAACAGCATCAATGGTACTGTAATAGCATTGTATGGTGACAGATGAGAGCTACACTTGCGGTGAGCACGGCATGACACAGACTTGTCCAATCACTATGCCATCCACCTGAAACTAATGCTACATTGTGCGTCAATTGTGCTTTAATTAAAAACAAACAAACAACTAGGGTCAGTCCTTTAGCTGGGCTGAACGATCTCTCCAAATGTCATTTTGGTCATATTGCTGCCCCAAGAGCAAAAAGCAAAAATATGAGGTTCAAAATATTTGGTTCTGCATCAAAACCAAAAACATATGGTTCTGATGTAGGCATTCAGAGGATCACACTTTAAAGACCACTTGAAAGAGACACTGTGCACACGAGACTGGAAACAAATCGTTTTTGAGAAGCCACTGAACTGGTTAAGACTAGAAGCTGGGGGGGCGCCTGGGTGGCTCAGTCGTTAAGCGTCTGCCTTTGGCTCAGGTCATGATCCCGGGGTCCTGGGATCGAGTCCCGCATCGGGCTCCTTGCTCCCTGGGAAGCCTGCTTCTCCCTCTCCCACTCCCCTTGCTTGTGTTCCCTCTCTCACTGTGTCTCTGTCAAATAAATAAATAAAATCTTTAAAAAAAAAAAAAAGACCCAAAGCTGGGGAGCAAACCTGAAGTTCCCGTGTGCCACTGGGAAAATAACAATGACTCTGTGTCTCATCTGCAGAATGAAATAACAATAGTGTCTCTCTTATGGGTGAAGGTTAGATGAGATGATCACTGGAAAATGGTTAGCACGGCATTTAGCACCATAAGCATTCTACAACTGGTGGACGCTGGAGGAAAACAGTAAAAAGCATCATAGTCCAGGGCCCAGGGTGTCATCTATAGTGCCTCTGGTTTGGAAGGGACTTCAGGGATTCCTTCTTCAGCATCCTTGGCAGATGTTTATCTAACATCAGCCCGAAGGCTTCCAAGGACAGCGCCTCTGGCCACCACCTCCCGGGACAGCCTGCTCCATCGTTACGCCAGTCCGGGCGTTAACCTTCTTCCTTAAATCTAGTAGAATTTGACCTAGTCAGTCAGTCACTACTGTCCATGAATCCTTATCTGCCTTTGGACCATCATCAAACACCCTTCTTATATCCACATAACCATCTTTCAGGTGTTTGAAGGTAGTCATCACGGCTTGGCATTTTCTTCTTTGGGGAGACAATAAAGTAGAGTGGATAGAACTCCGAGTTCAGTGCTAGAGGCCTGGGCTTTCATCTCTAACTGACTGGGTATCCCTGGGCAAGTCATTTGACAGTGCTGAGCCTCCGTCTCACTATACCCCCGATTCTGTAATTCTGGGACTACACATCTGCCGCTTAGTCCTACTTCTCAGGCCCAGGCATGATCCCAGCTGCCTCAGGGTGTCGGCATCTTTCACACTGCTCCACAAGAACAGAACAGTGATCTGAATGGAAGCTGCCAAGCTTTTAGAAACCCCATACCTGAGGCTATCAATATGGACCATTCACAGTCCTCCAATCCTCTGGCCACAGTTAATTGGCCTAGAGTTAGGCACATGACCCAAATTCAACAAATTAGACCCTACTGTGGGATTTTTAAATTCTGGACCAGAGAGAACAAGTATCAGTTCCTCTCCGGAGCCGGGATTGGAAGGAGTGAGGTAGGACAGCTCCTAGGGGGTGGAATTCTCCTTGGAGAGGACTCATCAGAAAATGATGCCCTAGGGGCACCTGAGTGGCTCAGTCATTAAGCATCCAACTCTTGATTTCGGCTCAGGTCCTGATCTCAGGGTTGTCAGATCGAGCCCCGCATCGGGCTCCATGCTGGGGGTGGAACCTGCTTAAGATTCTCTCTCCCTCTGCCCCTCCCCACCCCTGTGCATAAACCTGTGCTCTTGCTCTAAGAGAAAAAAAAGAAAGAGAAAATGACACCAATATGCAGAGAGACACAGGAAGGAGAGGTGAAGAGGTAATGCAGAGTTCGAGCCCTTGGTTCTAGATTATCTCTGAGGACAAACTGCACTCCTTCCCTTCCTCTTTGTTAATTCCTCTTTTGTCCAACTTGGAGTTTTCTCCTTACAAACAAACAAGTCCAGAGTAATACCCTCACCTTTCTAAGTTGGCCTTAAATGAAGATAGCTCTGGCTTATCTGTTCTCCCTATACACCCCCCCCAACCTAACTCTCCACTCCCCCACCTTCTGCCAACAGCTACTTCAGATGGGTAACCAGACTCTGTGTATAATACAAGAAGGGCTGTCATTTCGTCCAGTCTGGCCACTGTTCAGAAGGACAGCTCAAAACTACATTTTTTTTTTTTTAAGATTTTTAAAATTTATTTATTTGACAGAGAGAGACACAGCGAGAGAGGGAACACAAGCAGGGGGAGTGGGAGAGGGAGAAGCAGGCTTCCTGCCAAGAAAGGAGCCCGATGAGGGGCTCGATCCCAGGACGCTGGGATCATGACCTGAGCTGAAGGCAGACATTTAACCATCTGAGTCACCCAGGCACCCCTCAAGACTGCATCTTAAAGCAGTCGTGACACCTTGCTGATTCGCAACAAGCATATGGCCGCCTCAAACCCCCAGCTCTTTTTCATGTAGACCAAGGAAGCCAGGACTTTCTCTCTCCAATGCTACAATTGAAGAATTCAGTTTGTTTTTTTGTGGGGGTGGGAGTGGGGGGGGGGGGGATGAAGTTTGGGACCTAATTGCAAATAAACACTTAGCCTTGTTAAATATCATGCATTGGCTTGGGGCCAGTGTTCACACCAATTGAGACTGTTGTGACTCAAGATTCCATCATCAATAGCAAAGCTTCCCAACTAGTCTACCAAATGGAATGGGTTACAAATGTGCCAGAATTGGGCGCCTGGGTGGCTCAGTTGGTTAAGCGACTGCCTTCGGCTCAGGTCATGATCCTGGAGTCCCTGGATCGAGTCCCGCATCGGGCTTCCTGCTCGGCAGGGAGCCTGCTTCTCCCTCTGACCCTCCCCCCTCTCACGTGCTCTCTCTCTCTCTCATTCTGTCTCAAATAAATAAATAAAATCTTTAAAAAAAAAAAACAAAAAAACCAAATGTGCCAGAATATTCATTCCCTCAGTTGTTTGCTTGGTGGAACAAAGGTTAGGGCTCTGAACCCACGTTAGGGGCTTCCAACTCTGATAGCCTTATCATCTTCTGAGTATTCCTATTTTAAGTCTCCATAGTTATGGTAACATAGGAAATTCAGTTTTTCATAACATAAAAGTATTTACTAACAAAATGATCATTTACAAAATTGGTCTCTTAAACATCTCTGCTTGCTTAATCATGGTGTATATTCTCATCCATTAGGTCACATTTTTATTGCTTGTTCTCATTCAGATTTAGGATTTCTCTACAACAAACTATAAATGCAGTGTGATTTGGTTATATCGGGTTATTCTAGATTTTGCAAAAGATGCAGAAATTTATGAGGTTGTTGAAAGTAATGTTGGAAAACTGAATTACACGTAAAGCCACTGTCCATTGGCAAAGGTACAAATCGACAAGAAAAAGTCCACAGGAATGCTGCCTAATAATCAAAAGTGAATTATGGGGCACCTGGGTTGCTCAGTAGGTTAAGCAGCTGCTTTCGGCTCAGGTCATGATCCTGGGGTCCTGGGATCGAGCCCCACGTCTGGCTCCCTGCTCAGTGGAGAGCCTGCTTCTCCCTCTGCCTGCCACTCTGCCTACTTGTGCTCTCTCTCTTATCTCTCCGTCAAATAAATAAATAAAATCTTTAAAAAAAAAAAAGTCAATTATAAGAATACATAATGATTGAGAGGAGACTTTGAAAACTGTAAAAGTCAATTACATTTCAATACAACTGTTTTTAAAAAGTCAAATGTGAACTAAGGAATATCATCTTGTGCTAGCATAAAACTGTCAGAAAATTGGGGCGCCTGGGTGGCTCAGTTGGTTAAGCGACTGCCTTCGGCTCAGGTCATGATCCTGGAGTCCCAGGATCGAGTCCCGCATTGGGCTCCCAGCTCAGCAGGGAGTCTGCTTCTCCCTCTGACCCTCCCCCTCTCATGCTCTCTCTCTATCTCATTCTCTCTCTCAAATAAATAAAATCTTTAAAAAAAATAAAAAAATTAAATTAAATTTAAAAAACCTGTCAGAAAATTGTATTCAACCCCTCTTGCATAAAACCCAGCAACAGCTGATTCAGTCTTTGTGTGGCTTAATAATTAGCATATAGCTGAAATTATAATCAAAACTGTTATATGATCAAATTAACTTACTTTCTTAATGTTTAGTTTTGCTTTTCAAAATAAAGCCAATTTTTTTTTCGGTATTTACTACAAAATTTTGACCTCTGCTTAAGAACATCCACTTTACCACTTGACCTGACCCTTTCCCAGGATCACAGGTCTTTGGAACTAAACTCGTGTCACATTTGCCATCACTGCAACTTTCAGCCGTGGCTCCTTGCCCCCCCCACCACAGAAACAGAAAAGTTTCACCCCTCTGCCTTCCCGCATGACAGGCCTTCAAAACTCGGAAGACAGTTTCCGTGGTTCCAGTAAAACTTCTTTTCTCCACAAACATATTTCCTTTAAACGTTTATCATCTGACAGAATTTGAAATTCTCTCATTCACTCCATTCAGTCATTCAACAGTTTCCTAAGGGCCTACTACGTGAGAAGCATTGCTGGAGACACTGGGTATACAGCAGTGAATGGAATCCCCACTCTCCTGAGGCCTACATTCTATTGAAGGGACAGTAAACAAAATGATTGGATGGATGGATGGATGGATGGATGGATGGATGGATGGATGGATGGATGGACAGACGGCTGAATATCTGTATGTGCCTCCCAATGAAAGAGTAAACGTGTCCAGGTAAGCTTGACTAATGCAGGATAGAAGAGGAGCCTCTTCTCTGACCCCAATACTTCTGTTCATAAACCTTCATGTGACATTTACTGTTTTTGAAGGGGACATTGCTCTGTTGACCATGTTTAGCTCGCCTCCAACTAAAACCACTAGATCTTCTTACAAATGCTACTCTTAAAATGTTTATTCCTTCACTCTGTTTTGTACAACTGTTCGATTATTTTCTTGGACCCTGTGCTGAATTTTATATTGATCCTTATTAATTTCCAACTTATCTTTAGCCCACCCTTCTAACCAACAAACCTTTAGATGAAGTAGAAGGTGAAACTTTCAAAATGTGGAAACATACTAACATATACACCTAACATCACTGTTGTCTTCAAATTTAAGAAAAGAAGCAAAATGCTCATTTTAAAACAGAGTGCTTGAATAAAGCTACTCTAAAATTTTAGACAGTCTAACCATTACTCTGAGAAAAATGATTCATGTGCCTGAAAGCCATGGTTAACTGGGCTGTGTTATCATTAGGTAACCATATGCATAACTTTTTTTTTTTAGAGACAGGGAAAGAGGGAGAAGAGTGGGGAGGAGCAGAGGGAGAGGGAGAGAGAATCTTAAGCATGCCCCACACCCAGCAAAAGGCTCATTCTCACAACCCTGAGATCATGATCTGAACCAAAATCAAAAAACTTAACTGACAGAGCCACCCAAGCGGCCCACCATATGCATAACTTCTGCCACCATCCAACCTTTTCTTCTCTTTTTCAAGGTGGATGCTCAGGAAACTCACTCTTTCCTTAATTGATGCTATGAGGAACTATCAAAGGGGACCTTAGGATATCCCAGGTCCCCTTATTATTCAAAAGGAGCTCTCAGACTTCTGCCTCATAACACTGGACATACCTGGCATTAAGTAATTAATGGGACAAATGGTGATTCAATGGCCTTCTCCTTCTAGACACATAAACTTTGCAAGGGCAGGAATTAAGTTGACTTTTTCATCATGTCTTCTCAGGACCTTGCAGAGAGCCACCCCCATGGCAAGCACTCCATAAGCTCAATAAATATTTGTTGAATATAAACATAAATTAAGTTTCATCTCTGCCACTAACTGTGTAACATTGGTAAGTCCTCAAATTCCTCTGAGTCCCACTTTGTTCATTTTAAAGTACAGAGGTAGGGCCAGATCATCCCAGTTTCCTTTTCTAATGTTAATATTCCATATCTCCATCCTGTGGACTCATTGGCTCCCCTGCCCCTATTCTCCCATCAGAGACTCTGTGTTTCCAGAGTATGGACAAGTTATAACCACATGAACACCCTAGACCATGGAAGGGACTGGGGGGAAACAATGTTTAATGAAGGGTTTCTACAACCTCTGGGACACTGATTTCCAAGTGAATACAAAATAAAAATAAACACTTAGGCAGCCAAATGAGTGTACAATTCTTTCGGTATTAACATTTTTCCCAAAAAACTTCTAACACAAAAACACTTCACAATTACAACCAGAGACCTCTGGCTACACACCAAGGCTTTGAGAAATGATATTCAGAAAGTCCTAGAAAATGAAAGGGGTAATCTGTTTCAGAACAAACAGGTTGACTCCATCAGGAATGCTAAATCCGTATCCTGCAACAGAAATGTTTCCCCACATTTTACATGCTCAAAAAAAATGGGTCAGCAGCTAACATGAATATTTTCCAATCTGCTAGCTTTGATGGGTGTCTATCTTTCTGTAAGCCTTAACTACAACTATGGCCTCAAACATCAACTGTACATGTAAAAGGAAACTTATTTAGTCCAATTTTAAAATTAGAGCACTTTCATTTCATCATCAGCCTCCCCTCTATTTCCTGTGTTATCAGATGTTCAAGAGAGAGCCAGCAGGCTGTTTGTGAAACTGGCAACTTGGCAGACAAAATATGTATGTTCAACCAGCATTCTTTTAAATCAGAACCTGGTATGAGTCTAGACTTGTAAGAGTGATAGGGAAGATACACATATGCAGAAGGCATAAACCCAGAAGAAAAAGTACCAAGGAATTTCCAAAATGACTAAGCCAATTCTAGAGGTCTCTTTTGAACTCTACAGATGTCTTCACTTTAATGATCTCCTTTAAAGAAGACACACCCAATTTAATCTCTGCTACGAACAGACCTACCCATACCCCCCATGGAGCAAACAATTCCGACTGTTAGTTTTTATAACAGCATACTGATTCTTTTGTGGGGACAGGATGTCATACCTGGTACGTTTTTAAGTATGGACACAGTAAAAAAGATGTACTCTATTCAACCCTGTCTTGCTCTGAATCAGCTTAAAGTTTCTCTTTAGATACATCCTGACTACATGACACAAGACAAACCTGCTCCATGGAAATGGTTGATGATCCAAATGACACCAGCAGCATAGGACCCCTAAGAAGGATACTCATAAGAGGGATATCTTCCTCTCCTCCAATGGAAGCATTCAAAATGGGACCAAGAATAAGGAAAATGGACAACAATCCATGAATACACCCACACGTGTGGACATCCATCCAACCACCATCTACCGGGCACCTTGTGAGTGATAGGGAATTTGTATTCTATTTGTCATGCATAAAACATCAGCATAGTTTACCCTTTAGTGTAACACATAGTCTATGTTTCTTAAAAAACATAAACACAGTGAAAATAAAATAGCCTCCAAGTGTTTATCCCCCACAGAAAAGGCAATTTTGTCAATTACTGATTTTGTTCATTTCTCGGTATCTTGGAAAACCAATCAACCACTGTTTGCCTAAATTTTACCAAAATGGCTAAATTAGGAAGTCTTCCTCTCAAAAGTCCATATGACAAGCCTACTGTAGTTTCCGTAATTTCTCCAACGGGCAGATGACGAGTCATATAAAGCATAAATCATCCTATTTCCTTGGCCGTCTCAGACACACTCTCAGTCATGTGAATAGCAGTGGAAACTAAATTGAAAAGCTGTCAAAACATCCTGTAAAAATAGGGAAATTAACAGACCCATTTTGTCATGCATATTTGCCCCCCACTTCCCCTGCCCCATTATCTTCCTATAGACTCACATTCATAAGTCTACACGCAGACCATAATAAACAGTACGTGTAAAATGTTAAATCCGTGCATTCTTTCATTCCCACCCAGATAATGGCATCATGTTATATTCTCCTAAGACTAAACTTGGGGTAATGTCCATAAACCGGAAGCTTTTATGATGGCATTTAAGGTTCTGTTTAAAATTCTATTGTGAAGGAGAACTTGTTAGCTGAAATAAAACACTATACCTTGATGAAATTTTGAAAGTATCAGATTAAGACCCAGCAATGTGATGTAAGCCATGTTAAACCACACACAGTAGAACCACATGGAATTTCATTGGCTGTAAAAGTCTCAGATGAGTCAACTTACATTCCTCCCAGCTTTTTAAAAAGGACAAGAATGGATACAGAGTGACTTGCCCAAGGTGGCAAGAGCAGTTAGTGTTAGAGTCCGTGAAATATACACCCATATTCTCTTATTTCTTGTCATAAAGATTGTGGCACCCTAAGAAGACATCAATCCAAATTTGATTTGACAAGAGTAAAAATATGACTCAATGATAAGTAGCAGGCATTAGCCTGGACGGAGTGACTGAAGGTGCAGACATCAGAGCAATAAACAAACCAATACTCTATCGCTCCCCCTCACCCAGAAGATCAGTCCCATGAGGCTGCGAAAAACGCCAAGGAAAAAAAAAAAGAAAAACACCAAGGAATTTAACCTGAATTCAACCTACTTGGATTAGCTGGGGAAAAGCCCAACTCCTTCCTCTGGATCCTTGAAATCCCCACAACTCCATCATTTTTCTTTTAAGATTCCTAACTGAAAGTAAAATGTGAACATAGTAGAAAAAGAGAAACACCAGAGAAATGTCTAAAACAAAAAGTCCTCCATCCACCCAAAAGCAACTACTATCAAAAATGTCTTGTGTATCCTTCCAGGAAAAAAAAACCTCTCTATGCATATATTGGTATAAACATAACTTTTTAAAATTATATATCTATAAGCACCCTGGTTTGATTGTCTTCACTTAGGTAGCCAGGAGCTCAGTCTCACTGGTCCAGATGAGAAACTAGTCATTTCAAGGACAGAAATCCTATTGTTAATCAAAGCTAATCTTGTCTTTTTTTTTTTTTTTAAAGATTTTATTTATTTATTTGAGACAGAGAGAATGAGAGAGACAGAGAGCACATGAGAGGGGGGAGGGTCAGAGGGAGAAGCAGGCTCCCTGCCGAGCAGGGAGCCCGATGCGGGACTTGATCCAGGGACTCCAGGATCATGACCTGAGCCGAAGGCAGTCGCTTAACCAACTGAGCCACCCAGGCGCCCCAAAGCTAATCTTGTCTTAACTGACACTGAACTTCTGGAGCCTGGGAATACAGCTAAATAGCTAACAAAATATAGAAAGGGAAGAAAGGAAATAAAAAGATAAAGAGGTATTATATACAGGCCAGCACCTGTCAGACAGATGCTCATTCAATACTTTCTGAATGACTTACTGACCAAATATATGAATGAATGGAGAAACCAGGATAGGCATATTGTTAACACATGTGACAGTCAATGTATTAAATATTAATTGATAGGGACCCAATTCTCAAAAAAAGTGAGCACCCTTCTTGATCTACACTGTCCAATATGGTAGCCACTGGCCACAGGTGGCTATTGAACAACTGCAGTGTGTTCTCTAAGTGTAAACTATGCACCAGGTTTCAAAGACTTGGTATTAAAAAAAGATGTAAAATATCTCATTGATAATATTTATATTGATTATATGTTGAAGTGACAATATTTTAGATATACCGGCTTAAGTAAACCATATTATGAAAATTAACTCACTTGTTTCCTTTTCCTTTTTTTTTTTTTTTCTGCAGCTACAAGAAAACCTTAAATTCCACATCTGGCTCACATCAGAACTTTTTTGGACAGCTCTGCTCCAGAACGTAGGCAGGCACCCAGCAATGACTATGTCTGTCCTTTCCCTGCTCTATCCCAGCACAGGGCATTGGAAGCAGCAGATGCCCAATGAATACATACCAGATGAAAAGCTGGTTCTGGTATGTAGATAAGGCCATGAGTAGGCCTTAGACTGCATAGCAGGAGGCCCTTGTCCTGATCCTTTTATGGACAAACAGCTGTGTGACCTTGGACAAGTCACGGAAACTGCCTAGGCCTTGTTTTCCTCATCTTTAAAATGGGCATAAAAATAAGGTCTTCCTTACAGGAAAACTGCATGGACCAAATGAAAGAATATCTACAGAAAAGGGTAAAACATTTGTCAGGTTCCTCCTGAGTTCTAGTATTCTCTACTACCAACAGTTCCAGGAGAAGCAAGATGCAAAAAATACCGAAAGAACCGGGTAAGAAACTAACAAGTGAAATTCCTGTATCTACTATTTCCATCCCAGCGCGAGATAGAAAATTGAGACAAAGACTGGTGTAAAGGAGATTCTCCCAGGAATGGAAACTTGAACATTCATCACTCCCTCTTCACTGCATCTCACCAACCCACCACGGTGACAAAGGGACTTGCAGAAACCTTCCTCGAGGGGCCACAGAAAAGCTAATGAACTGGGAGGAGGCGGCCATCTCTGGGTGGCTGACGAAGCAGCAGGGGCGGCCAATTGCACTGCGCCACCTGGGGCTCACAGCTCTGTGGGAAAATTCATAATCCTGGGGGCCTCAGAGGCCTCAGGGGGAAAGTTCCACAGGCCCAAAAATCTATTTGCCCTTGTTAATTGTTTCGGGCGCAGCTAGGAGGGTGAACTTACCTTACGCTACATACAAGGCGGTCAAGGCACCTGGCAAGGGAAATCCAAAGGACCCTGGGAGAGGCTGTGGCTTTTTAATGAACAGCAGGATGGATTTCAGCTATCCGAGCCGGGCACCTTCTTCTCCAAATCAAAGATTATTGCAAAAAGGGAATAAAAATGTACTGAAGAAAGCCTCCTTCAGCAGGGGGCATTTAGGGAGCCTTCAGGAGCCAAATGCAGAGTGGTCAACCCACAGCAGAGAAAGCACAGATCCAAACGCCCACAGCCTTGAGGCAGGACAGCAGCTCAAAACTAGCCCATTTCAAGAGGCCAAAGGTCAGATTCTCCCCCTCAGCCTCTGCAGGGAACCACAGAAGCCCCAGAAGTGACTGACTTACCATCAGTTAGGCCACCGCACGAAGGAGAGCAAGGAGAGCGCAGTGACTTCCCCTTTGCTACAAGGGCCTGACCCTCCCCCCTTCTCTGAGGGCTGCTCCCTGTGACGTGGAAGCGAGTCATGCCGTGGCCAAACTCCAAGCCCCTGGGACCTCTGCCCCGTGACCCGCATCATCACAGCCCACAGGGCCTGAGCTGCTGCCTGCTCCTCAAAGCAGAAAGCCGAGGGACTGGGCACCAGGCAAGGAGCAGAGCCCCCAGAACACAGCTGTGCAGCAGAATCAACAGCAAGCCTTGTGGAAATTCACCTTCCTGGGACTAACCCCCTTGAGATTCTGGTTCAGTGGGCCTGGGGCGGGAGCCCACGCACCTACCCTTGAAACAAAGTGGTCTAGAAAACTCAGGGAAGCTTCCTCGTCCCTGATCCTGTTTCTTCCACGAGCTTTCTTCATTCCTCTTGTCTCCACGTGGAATACAAGGGCAGTGAGTGGAGACTTAGGAGAAAGCAAGGCAACGTGGAGATCATTCTAGAGTCTGAAGGCCCTCAGTTCCAAAGAGAGCTGCTCCCGTCTTTGTGCAAGTCATTTACACTCTCTGAAACTTAGTTTTCTTGTCTGAGGAATGGCAATAAAGCCATCTACCCACATAGGGTCGTGGGGGTAATAAACACACATAAAATGTCCACTGCATTACTCTTAATGGCCAAAAAGCATTCATGTTATTTTTAGCTCTTTCTGTGAGGGCAATTCTCCACATGAATATGTCTGCAAGAAAAACTGTACATGTAAATAATTGGCTTAGTCAGGCATAAAGGGAAGGAAAAAAATTAAATTACGACAACAAAAAACTGTAGTAAGAGGGGCCATGGCTGGATTCAGGTTATAGGGAGATGGTAGAAAGATGCACAGAGCAGTGATGCCACCCTGTCTCCAGGAGCTCTGCAGAGATAAGACTGGGGAAATCCACAGATTCACAAAGATTTAGGCACAAAGCTGCAGAAAGATATACTGCAACATTATTTATAAGAAGGGAAAATTGGCAATAACCTATAGGTATTTTTTTAAACATTATGATGAACATATGTTACTTCATTTCAGAAAAAAAAATGTTCCTTTTTAAATTTAGGAAAAGATTTTGGAATCCATTTGATGAGTTGAAAGCATTTTTAAATATCTAACTCTCTTTCTTCTAAACTCCAGTATAATATTCAGATTAGAACATTCACATTAACAAAGGAAGGCCAGACATGGGCATATCCCTCTAAATGTTCCCCATGGGAACAAAAGGCAAAATACACTATAATTTTGGGTACCATCGGAACTTCTGAAGTACAAGGAGCATGGGGAAGGATAGAGGGAGGCAAAGGGAAAACAATGCATATAAAGAAGCAGGTGAGGGGCACCTGGGTGGCTCAGTCGGTTGGGCATCTGCCTTCGGCTCAGGTCATAATCCCGGGGTCCTGGGATTGAGCCCCGCATTGGGCTCCCTGCTCCGCGGGAAGCCTGCTTCTCCCTCTCCCACTCCCCCTGCTTGTATTCCCTCTCTCACTGTGTCTCTGTCAAATAAATAAATAAAAAATCTTAAAAAAAGAAAAAGCAGGTGAGCTCTCCAGTGTAATACTGAATAATAGTAGAAGAATTAGGTTTAATGCTTCACTTCCCCCTACACACACACACACACACACACACACAAAATGATGAGAACTTTGGAAATAAAACTCAGCATCACCTAACAAGTCCTTTCCCACACACACTAACAATCTATTTTTGTATTCCAGGGAGATTTGCAGCAAAGAATGCAGCTCCAGTAAAAAGAGGAAATAATTTCTATGCTGTACCTGGGTTTTTCTCACTTCCTTATTTTAAAATAATCACCCAACAAATAAAAAAAAAAAAATCCAGAACAATAGTACAGTGTTCTATACACTGAGTATATATCACCGTAGACATTTTGGAACTAAACAATCAATTCAAGTGTTCGGAGTAATTTGCCATCTTCTTGGAAAACTTATAATGATATATTACAGTGCTGGGGGTTGGAAGAAACCTTCCAAATCATGTGGTCCAACCCCATCATTTTACAGATGAAGATCTTGGGAAGCAAGCTGCCTGCTCCAACACACTAAAGACTCTAATTAAAACATCTGCTCCATTTTAAGGTAGCTGACAAATTTGGAGAGGGGGTGGGAAATAAAATAAAACCTCCAAAACACTTTTTAGTGGAAGAGTAATTCATTATCAAATGAAGCAGCAGTAAGGATTGTGATGGAAGTATAACCCTACTCTAATGTCAGGACCATTTACTTCTGGAAAACTGAGATTAAAAGTTGCCAGAGCTCACACATCGAATCTGTGAGTAGAGGCAGGGAAGAGAACTCAGGAACCCAGCCCTAAAGTCTGTTGGCCTAAGCACCAAACACTGGCCTAATTTTATACCTAAACTGACAGGTATCCAGGAGTCACTCTGATGTGATGGTGCCTCTACTTCCAGAAAAATGGAGACTGGAGAAAATGGTCCACACACTACAGAGAGACATGACCACTGACCTGGCAAAGGAAGGGGGGCTGAGACCCTTGCTCACATACTCAATGGACCCTTGATCAGCAGCGTCAGCATCACCTGGGAACTTGTTAGAAATGTGGAATCTTGGGCGCCTGGGTGACTCAGTGGGTTAAGAGTCTGTCTTCAGCTCAGGTCATGATCCCAGGGTCCTGGGATCGAGTCCCGCATCGGGCTCCCTGTTCAGCGGGAAGTCTGCTTCTCCCTCTGCCCCTCCCCCCTGCTCATGATCTCTCTCTCACACTCTCCCTCTCTCAAATAAATAAATAAAATTAAAAAAAAAAAAAGAAATGCTGAATCTTGGGCCCCACCCAGATCTACGGAGTCAGAATGTGCATATACTGACAAGATCCCCACGTCCTCCTGAACATAGGAAAGTTTGAGAATCGCTTGTTTAGATAATGTAGCAGCAAAAGAAGTATAATAGACTATCTATAACCCCATTTACTTTAAGTTTCTGGAATAATTACCTTATTACCAGCTCTGCTCTCTAAAGCTTTTGATCTTTAAGCTTTAAGTTTTAAATGTTCTAAAATTTAGCCTAAATTTCAAATGGTCTCAGTGAATATCTTATCGAGTAGTCATGTTTTTTCAAAAGGTACCTCAATGTTAAGAAAAAATACATATATACAAATATGCTGAGAGCTTAACCATTTTTAAAGATTACATAGATTACAACTTGAGGTCTTCTTTTCCTGCTACTTTCTGCTGAGGTCATAGTAGGAACATGACCAATATTTCTTCAGGGGAAAGTTAGAAACCCCAGGGAGACCTGGTGAAGGAGGAAGACTAGATTCACAATAGAAATGTGTTCCTGGGGGCGCCTGGCTGGGTGGCTTAGTCTGTTAAGTGTTTGACTCTTGATTTCAGCTCAGGTCATGATCTCAGGGTTGTGGGATCGAGCCCCGTGTCAGGCTCTGCGCTCAGTGCGGAGTCTGCTTGGGATTCTCTCTCTCCTTCTCCCTCTGCGCCACACCCCCCACCAAATAAATAAATAAAATCTTAAAAAAAAAAAAAGAAAGAAGAAATGTGTTCTTGGTGAAAAAGAGGAATTTAATGTAAGGGAATTTTATGGTCAAGAGGCTGTGAAGGTCACATGGTCCAGCCACAGCTCCAAAGCTGAATCCCTTTAGGCCACATCAACAGTCTCCACTCACATATTTCCAGAGTTGTGGAACTCACCACCTCCAAAGGCAATCTGTTCCATCTTTGCACGCTCTGTTAGAAAGGTTTCCTGAAATTTGTCTCCTTATAACTTTCAACAACCCTACAATCAGTAACCCCATAATTATTGTCCCTACCATTAATTCAACCCTGTTATCAATTTTCCATTACATTTCCCACTGGGATTTTCTTTCTTAACACAGAAAGTCAAAGATACAAGTCTCATGTATTTATGTATTTATTTCAATGAGACTAGGGCATGTTGTATTAGTGGGGTGTATGACAATTTTATTTTTTGCTTTTATTTGAGGCACCTTAGGAAAACCTCATGTGTACAAGGAAAGTATTAAGATAAATTATCACAAGTTATAGACAATATAACTAAGGGTATAATCATATCAAAAACCTAGTTTGGGATAGTACTGTTCTTAAACATTGTTTTAACCCTAAGCTTCCTGGGAGTCAAAGCAGGTATGAAATGGTGAAAAGAAGGTGATGCTTCGGAAATGTTTGAGACTCTCTGACCTTGGGGAATCATAGGTTATCAACCCTGGATAGTGTCTTAGATCAAGTCTTATTCTGGCCTCTTACAGAGAAGGAAACGGAAACCCAAAGAGGTAAGTGACTTGCCCAATACCGGGCACCTAATTAGCACCATGGAGTGTACCTACCCCTGGTCAATGCTCTGTTTGGCATACTGCCAGACTCTGAGTCTGGAGTTTGTTAAGGAAGTTTGCCCAGCATACAAACCGGAGATACAGCACCACATTACTGGGCCGACCAAGGGCAATGGCTATGGGTACCTGAAAAGCAAACCTAAGCCATCCTGGCTCACACAGACCCCTCAAGTCCCAAAGTCCGTAAGTCTAACACCAGATAAGAAAGTTATATTGGCGCCGTAAGCCATCCTTCTTCCTTCTCTTTTCTAGAACTCCATTTGTCCCTACCAACCCATTCATTCTGAACTGCAGAGTTTCCACTAAGAAGCTTATTTTAATCTCCCATTAAAATAATCTCTTTCTGATGACAGGTTATTTGTTCTCAGAACAGAAACACCACCGTGAAACACTTCATTCTTTTGGAAACCCTTGAAGCTAAAGGCTCATAGCATATGGAGCCAGAGTCCTTAGTAAAAAGTAAATGATTATTGATCGATTTACCCAGGCATCTAAACACTGGGCTCACTGAAACAATACTAAAAGAATCCCTTCTATCATGTATTTTTTTTTAATACCACCACTGGAATCACAGACCTGTTCCCCTGAAACAAATAATACATTATATATTAATTTAAAAAAATTTTTAAAAAATAACACCACTGGAATATTTTAAAGAACAATCTGTCAGATCATGCAGCATAAGATGCCAGCACGTGACAATATATGCATGGAGCCCTGAATGACGGGCTGGTGGGTCACAGGGGCCTGCCCATGAGATCATAATGGACCACAGCAGGGACATAAGCCCATCCGCAGACATAACTACTTGTGTTTCAGTTCTTTGTAAGTTTAGGCAGATCAAAACTCCCTCAAAGCAATGAAGAGCAATCATGCAGGATCGGATTATGTGCTTTTTCTATCACTGTGTTCTTCTGAAGTAAAGAAAAGCAAACCCTAGAAGAATCTCTTATCCAGGTGACACATCTTTTATATTAACACTAGTCATTTATATCACAAATTAGCCAGGATCCCACTATGTTAAGAAATCTGGTCATATTTATTGGTTTAGAGCAGCCTATTGCTGGATAAAAGAATCGAGGAAGCTACATCAGCTTTTTAAGCTCAGTGGGAATTAGTGAATTCTTGATTCAGTTCATCAGATGAGATGGGGTGGATGAGCCCAATTAAGGCCCGAGTCCCAGCAGGGATAATTGAGCACCGTTAAATCAACCCATAACTGTCCAGGCTTCTTGGCTGGCATCAGGTATGTAAGATTTCAAATGGCGAGAGAACAGTGATAAACACAGAGCCCACTCATAGCCCACAGTGAGGCAAAAATAGAAAGCAAAAGAGGAAGAAGAGCTGTGACATGCCTCCATCCCAGAACGCATCTTCCGCTACTGTTCATCAGAGTGTATGTCACACTTCCTGGGGCCACTGAAGTCAGGAGCCCTGGCAGAGGGGACCAGAATCTTCCCACTTTAAAAGGAGAAACAGGGCAAAAGACAGAAGCTCGGCTACTGGGAAATAGAGAAGAGGGGTATTTCTCTATAAACATGTTGTCCAAAGTGACACATTTTTCCACAAAAATCTTAAGGGCCCTGATGATAAAATGGAAGCGGCTCACAGGTTTGAAAGCCGCCTCACCTGAAACACTTGTGGCCTGGATGAGTCTTTTTTTTTTTTTTTTTTTTTAGGGCTTGCTTATCTTTCCTTGAGAAGACACCCTTACCTTCGGAAATGGCCTTCTTCACCGCTGCCACGTAAGTCTCGGGCTCGTCGTCACAGGTGAGCTCCTGCCAGTGCACCCAGTCCGGAAAGTAGTCCAGGAACTCCGGGCCGTCCTGCACCCCGCAGAGCAGGCGCACCACGCGCTGGGGAGGGTGGAAGGCTCTCTGCAGCAGGGGCAGCAGGGCCGGCTGGCAGAAGCACTGCACCAGCTCGGCAGACAGCAGCACGACGACGCAGCGGGAGCTCAGGAAGAAGTTCAGGTCCTTGGCCGAGAAGGAGGCGTCTGGGCTCAGCCTGTAAGTCAGCGTCTTCTGGCTCCGCACCTGCCGACTGGACAGAAAGAGGTCCTGGAGGTACTGGCACCACTCCTTGGCATCCGGGCCGTAGACGATGAGGATGTCGCATCTTCCAACCGCCCCTGAGCAAGAACAAGGCAGAGAAGCAGCATGTTAACACACCTGCTCCTTCTGGGGCTCACACGACCTGCACGACAAACCATCCAGACGGGGGTCCTGGCCCCCACCATCTTGACAGAGCTGTCAAACCCTTCCCCTGCTTCCAGGCTCTGGTCCAGCCATACCTGTCTCCCTGCCTCTGCCCCAAGATGCCATGCCATTTCAGAACTTTACATAAGCTGTCACTTCTGCTGGCATGCTCTTCCACCCACAGCTGACGCCGGGTAAGATGATGATGATGATGATGATGATGACAGCAACAGCAAGCACCTTATATAGAGCTTACTATGTTCCAGATGCTCTTCCAAGCACACTGCCTAGTAAGCCCATTTAATCGTTGCAGCAACCTGATAAGGTGGAGAATACTATTAGCCCCGTTTGAAAGACGAGAAAATGGAGGTTTGGCAGGGTACATAATTTACCCGTGGTGACAGAGTCAGAATCTGAACTCAGACACTTTGGCCCCAGAACCTGGCTCTTTCCCAAATACAGTGATTATAAGCACAGGTACTGAATCAGGTGGCCAGAGTTAGCATCTTGGCTCTGTGAATTATTAGCTGTGTAACCTTAGGCAAGTTACTTAAATATTCTAAACCTCAGTTTACTCATCAGGAAATGGAAATATAATGGCAGTATTTATCAGTGTTTTGTGAGCATTACATTAGATATTTCAGGGGCGCCTGGGTGGCTCAGTCGTTAAGCGTCTGCCTTTGGCTCAGGTCATGATCCCAGGGTCCTGGGATCGAGCCCCACATCGGGCTCCCTGCTCGGCGGGAAGCCTGCTTCTCCCTCTCCCACTCCTCCTGCTTGTGTTCCCTCTCACTGTCTTTCTCTGTCAAATAAATAAATAAAGTCTTTAAAAAAAAATTAGATATTTCATATAACGTGCTAAGCACAGCGCTTGGCATGTGGTAAGCTCTCAGTAATTGGTAGCTGGAGTCCTCATCCACACAGTAAGAGAAACAATGCATGAATGTTAGCAGCAGCTGTGGGTGACTTAATACTTTGATCTCCGTAATACCATTGGGAGGGTGTCCCTCACCTCACCTGTGCTGGGACATAGGCTTTCTTCTTCTTCTCATAAAGCATAAGTGCCAGAAACAGTACAAAGCCTCAGAGAAGCAGTAAGTTAAAAAGAGCTTTGGGGGATCACTTGGCCCAAACTCCTCATTTACAGATAAAAGAAACATTTCATCTGGGAAGATGAAGGGACTCAAATTCACACTCAGCAAACTAGTCACTAAGCCGGGACTGAACTTCAGGCTCGTCCCCTGGTCCCCTGTGCAGTCCCCCCACCAGTCCACCTGCTACCTCCCATCAGGGATTCGGTCAAGAATCTTACGAGTAATAAAGCATATCTTCCAATTATCAAAATTCAAAGAAGCTTGGCTCTTAACACACCTGTTACTACTGTTAGAGGAGGCTTCATCTCCCACCAGCTCAACAAACTGTCCTTCGTGCCTTGGAAGGGGTGAGCGCAGAGGAGTCTCCACACGTCGGCACAATACAATAGGGATCCTTCTTCCCACTCAAAGAAGGAAGCTGCTCAAGTCTGGTGAAGCTTGGGAATCATGAAAGTTGTGGATTGTCACAATTAAACACCACCCCTGGACCACATTTCACTGAGTAGTTCCTAGCAAAAAGGTTGGAGGCAGGACTGGGGGTCAAGACCTGAGGCTGTAAACTCTGAAAACATCATGGGAGGACTCCCCCTTCCTATCCCATCTTCCACCATATTCAAAGTAAAAACAATGACATATAATATGTAAACCCAACACAGTTCTGATTTCCCCAGGGATAATATTACCAAATTTTTAAAAATAGCAAATAAAAAAAAGTTTGGAGTTTCTTTTTGGAGTCTCTGTTTTGCTGGAGCCCTAATCCAGGGCTAATATAAAACCCAACAGGCTCTCAGTAGGAGCACATTGAACAGCCAGGGAGTACTTTAGAAGGGGAGGTGTGCAAATTTTAAAAGAAATCAGTTTTAGAAGGTAATATGGGGTGGGGGGGAGGCAATCAGCAATTCTGATGATACCACGGCCTTCGTGGCTCTGCAGAAAACTCAATTCTGAGCATGGTCTAGTTCAACTGTGACTAAAACAGTCCATTTTAGGCTGCTTACACTGGTCCCAAAGTTTAAGCAGATTAAAGGCAAAATTTTAATGTATGGAAGGCAGTGTTGCAGCCTTCCATAAAATAAAATCTTTGCTGATCTCCGCGCCGCGCCCCTCGCCCCCATGTAACAGTTCTTTGTACTTCAATGGAGAAATAATTTCAGGACTATGGAAGGAACAAGATTGGCCAAGCAACACAACTATGGAGCTCATACTGAGAAAAGTAGAGTTAAGGCATCAGAATATGTTTACCTTCTTTCTGCCCCTCTTTTCTACATAGTTGGTTTATCCTTAGAGGTGAATGTTCTTCTAAATGTAAAGTGTTAATGCACATGAGTGTGCATGAGCTTGGCCCACCAGGTAGGCAATGTACAAGACTTTTATAGTGCATTATAATAGTAAGGGTGTAATGTTAGCAATCTGTGCTTAGAATTCAGTTAAAAGTGCAAAAGTAAAAAGCAGTAGCCACCAACACTCCCTACCTATATCAACAAATATACTAGCAAATAACATGTCAACAATTTTTACAAATGGGCTGGAAGGAGAATAAGATCTCAGAGAAGGCTGGCTGTGGTCCCACACATTAGTGATGAAGCCATTGGGGATATTTTCTTTCTTTTCTTTTTTTTTTAAAGATTTTATTTATTTATTTGACAGAGAGAGATAGCGAGAGCAGGAACACAAGCAGGGGGAGTGGGAGAGGGAGAAGCAGGCTTCCCGCGGAGCAGGGAGCCCAATGTGGGGCTCGATCCCAGGACCCTGGGATCATGACCTGAGCTGAAGGCAGACACTTAACGACTGAGCCACCCAGGCGCCCCGGGGATGTTTTCAATAGATGGTAAAGAAATAAGGAAGAGAGAAGAGTATTTCCAAGAGCATAGTAAGTACTCTTAAGAAAGCAGCTCAGATCTTGGAACAATGACTGACTTAGCAGGAAAGCAGCAACTTTAGAATGCCCTGATATGTGGCCGTGAGCGATGTATACCACTTTTATGAGGAGACAGTGACCCAAAGCAAAGCAAACCAACAATTTCAAATGACAAGTTCCAGGGTCACTGAGGGAGTGAGTATTCATTTCACCCTGGATCCTGCCTCAACACGACCTATTCTTCTGTTAACAGCACCATACAACATCCGCTGGGCATTAAAGACCTCTAGCCATCAAAGAGAGTGCAAATTATTAATAATGAGGGAAACTGGGTGTGGAATATATGAGAACTCTAATATCTTCAGTTTTTCAATAAATCTAAAACTTCTAAAATAAAAACTTTAAAATACAATTTAAATTAAAAAAAACACTTAAAGGGTTAGCCTCTTCTGTATGGAAAACATTGAAAACGTCTCATTCCTGGGGTTCTGGTGTTAAATTTGACACCCGCCCCCCAACTCCTTTGAGCAAAAGTACTTGAAAACAAAGTGGTTAGTGCCTCAAGACTCATTAATATGACAACCTACTTGGTCACCCACTTGTGGTGTGACTTGAGACCAGTATACTAAGTCTAAGCAACTTTTGCCTCAATGTAAATGAGGACAATGAAATCTATCACCTTCTTGAATTTTGCTCCACTGCTGAAACTGAAAGCTGGGGAAATTCTAAAAAAAGTTCCAAAGTGGAAGTTAAAGTTCCTCCATGATATGCTGAATAACACAGGACCAAACACTTTGTCAGCAACCCTCTCTTGTGTGGGTTGCTGTTTTGTTAACGATAAATCCCTGCCTGTAACTGTAGGTCATTTCCTCACATGTGCCAAATCAATTCTCCCAGTTTGTTTATTAAGAAAAATGAAATCTATGATCTCACTGATATGTGGAATTTAAGAAACAAAACAGAGGATCATAGGGGAAAAGAGGAAAAAATAAAACAAGACGAAACCAGAGAGAGAGACAAACCATAAGAGACTCTTAACTATAAGAAACAAACTGAGGGTTGCTGGAGGGGAGGCGGGTGGCGGAGGGGGTATGTGGGTGATGGACATTAAGGAGGACACGTGATGTAATGAGCACTGGGTATATATGAGACTGATGAATCACAGACGTGTACCTCTGAAACCAATAATACATTATATGTTAATTAATTGAATTTAAATTTTAAAAATTAAAAAAAAAAAAAGAAAAGAAAAATGAAATCCATGCGGGCACCTGGGTGGCTCAGTCCATTAAGCATCTGCCTTCTGCTCAGGTCATGATCCCAGGGTCCTGAGATGGAGCCCTGAGTCTGGCTCCCTGCTCAGTGGGGAGTCTGCTTCTCCCTCTCCCTCTGCCCCTACCCCCTGCTCAGGCTCTCTCTCGTTCTCTCTCTCAAATAAATAAATAAATGAAATCTTTTAAAAAAGAAAAAGAAAAGTGAAATCCATGAACCAACAGGCATCCATAAATCCTAAACAGAAATGAGAATGGGCCTTTGTCCTTGTAGAGCTTAAAGAACAGACTGGGCTATAGGTGAAAGCAATGGGTAACAGCGGGGGGGCGGGGGCGCTGGTGGCAACAGGGAGTGACGGTGGTGGTTAAGAAAGACAGTGACTGAAAAAAAGCTTCCTTAGAAAGATTCAGAATCCATCTGAGAAAAGAATAGGGAGGTGGGGCGCCTGGGTGGCTCAGTTGGTTAAGCGACTGCCTTCAGCTCAGATCATGATCCTGGAGTCCACTGGATCGAGTCCCGCATCGGGCTCCCTGCTCGGCAGGGAGTCTGCTTCTCCCTCTGACCCTCCCCCCTCTCATGTGCCCTCTCTCATTCTCTCTCTCTCAAATAAATAAATAAAATCTTAAAAAAAAAAAAAAAAAAGAATAGGGAGGAAGTGGCAGGCAGCTTTTCAAACCACCCCCAGCCCAGATCATTTCTTTAGTCTGCAGGTGACTCTGGTTCCCCATCCATCTGCCCTGAGCACCCTACTGAAGAGGGATGTGCACTAGGGGAAGGTGACTAGGATAGGGAGGGGTCTAGTAATGACTCACATAAGGACTTCCAGACTCTGAAGTTTTCAAGTTTAGAAACTTGACAGGAGTATTGAGGGACCTCAAGAATCAGATGTGAGTTCAGATCACAAAACATTAAATGTACCTTCAAACCCTATTATCCTCTAAGTCTAGGGATGGGTAGAAAAATCTGGAGATAAGAGAAACCTTGGAGAAAAAGGGCAAGAAAAGGTATGCAAGCTTTCTTCAAAGATCTGAAGGCTGACACATGGAAGAAAGGATTGTGGTGGTTCACCCAGCCCCAGACGCAATCACTTGGGGAAGTCACTTATGGTTTCTTTGTCTCCTTTCTCTCATGTGTAAATGCAAGAGATACCATCAGGAACCTAGAGAATATTCCAGGGTAGGCTGATTCCATTTCATTTTATCTTGCTTGCCATGCTCTTTCAAAAACAGGGAGCCAAGATTCTCCTTGATTTCAATAAGAAAAGATGTCTTTCAAAAAAATAAAATCTGAATGCTTATCCTTCAGCAAAATGAAATTTTAAAAGACCACATAATTCAGCCTTAAAAAGGAATGAAGTGCTGACATATACTACAACTTGGGTAAACTTTGAAAATGCTATGTTATATGAAAGAAAACACTGAAGACCACATACTATATGATCCCATTCACATGGAAGTCCTGAGTAGGGAAATCTACAGACACAGATGCAAAATTCAGGACTGGGCAGGAGGAGGGAATAAGAGGGTGAAAGCCAAAGCATACAGTTTCTTTCTCTTTCTTTAAAAGAAATTTCTATTTCATAAATGTATACCCCCTTCACTCATTTCTCAAAATGAGTTTCTTTTTGAGGTAATGAAAATGTTCTAAAATGGACCATGGTGGGGTCTGCACCTATCTGTGAAGATACTAAAAAAACAATGAATGTATACTTTTTGGTTTTGTTTTGTTTTTAACTGTATACTTTAAGTGGGCAAAGTGTATGGTATGTGAATTATATCTGAATAAAACTGTTTAAAATAAGAAAAAGGAGGAGGAGGGGGAAGGGAGGCAGAGGGAGGAAGAGGTTGAGAAGCAGAAGATCACATGGAAGGATGACCTAGGTGACTCCACACCCTCTCATATCTTGTCAAGAGGTATTCTCACTGCCACCATGGGTCCTTGCACCTCCAGACCTCAGAGGGCCTCAGGGACTTCAGAGGCCCAGCTCCCACTTGCAGGACCTAAAGCGGTATCTCGCCACAGCGCATGCTGACAGCAGGAGGGTGTGACAGCCCTAACCATTATAGACATCGGCAGAAGCCACTACAGAGCCCATAAATAGCCCCAGTTTGGCCACTGTGCTCGAGTCCCCATCTGAATGGAAGCACACTCTTCTAGCCCCTTCCGCCATGCCCTACTGGAAGACACACACAGGACACTGGACGAGGGTGGTTTTCTCTGTCTCCTCTGTCCAAAGGCTCTCCCAGTTTGCTGTTTCTTGCACTTGACAGCCAGAGCCTGTTCTCAGCCATGGAAAGACGTGGGAGCTTCACCAACCTCATCTCCTACTTCCCCCCAATCACCCACCTACTCTACCACCTGCTCCCTGATCCTTAAATATACCATATATACCCATTTACTGTTCCTCTGAATGGAGCACTGTTCCCCCCACATAACCTTTCAGATCTTCACTCAAATGTTCCTTTCTCCATGAGGCCTAATCTGGCCACCTTCTTTAAATTTATAAACCCAGGGCGCCTGGGTGGCTCAGCTGGTTAAGCATCTGCCTTCAGCTCAGGTCATGATCCCAGGGTCCTGGGATCGAGTCTTGCATTGGGCTCCCTGCTCAGCGGGAAGCCTGCTTCTCCCTCTGCCCCTCCCCTCGACTCGTGCTTGCTCTCTCTCTCTCTCTCTCTCTCTCGTAAAAATAAACAAATAAAATCTTAAAAAAAAAAAAAATTGTAAACCCAACCCCCTCTACCGCCTCTACTGCTTTCCCAATGCACTTATCATATTGTGAATTTCCTTATCAAGCATATTGCCTGCCCTCCCCCATATTCCATAAACTCCATGGGTAAGTAGCTTATGTCTGTTTTGATTGCTGAATATACACCTGACACCTAGAACAGTGCCTAGAAACAGTAGGCATGCAATAAATATTTGCTGAATGAATTTCCTCTACATAACTCTGCTTCAGCTTTTGAACGGAACATGTGGACTATAAGCCTACTCTTACCACAATACAGCTTCTTCTCACCTCCAGAGCCCCACTTGAGAGCCACAAGGCTAAAACTAGCTACTTTCCCATTCCCTTTAAAGAATGAGCCTGTATTACCAAAGCTAATAGAACTCTTACCATTGACCTTCTCCACACCCCACCCCTCACCCCCCACCCCCAACAACCCTCTCACCCCCAACAACCCCCCAACCCCCGCACACTGCCCCATAGACCTCAGGGGATATGGGGACAGTTGGCTCTTCATTCTAGGATCTGCCCACATCCTTCAAGAACACTATCTTCTACTGGCTAACTAGATTTTAGTTTTCAAGAGACGTTTACATCCTGTTTATACATGTTATCTCTGCTAAAACATCAGAAAATGGGTGAGGAAAATACAAGTAAACCCACTTGCAAATACAGTAACTCTAATTTTCTCACCTAGTAATTCTCTGTTTACTTATCGCTTTTTTTTTTTCTTTTAAGATTTTATTTATTTGACAGAGAGAGACACAGCGAGAGAGGGAACACAAGCAGGGGGAGTGGAAGAGGGAGAAGCAGGCTTCCTGAGGAGCAGGGAGCCCGATGTGGGGTGGGGCTTGATCCCAGGACCCTGGGATCATGACCTGAGCTGAAGGCAGACACTTAACGACTGAGCCACCCAGGCGCCCCTACTTATCGCTTTCTTGCACAAGACTGTAAACTCCCTAAGAGCAGAGACCAGGTTGTCCTGGTCACCACTGAGAACACATGTATGTGCACAATAACTATCACAGTGCATAGTAAGTGCTCCTTAGTTGTCTCTATTACCATCATTATTACGTGGTTTGTCCTGGATCTTAGCGAGTGAGTAACTTTGGCAAGTGTACACACCCATGAACCAGAGAAGAATCCAAGACAAATCAAGAACCCAGGACTCCTCGTACCTTTCGATGGGTAGATTACCCAGTGGCCTTCACTTTTCCCCACTCCCCAAAGTTCTGCAAAAGACGTAAGAAAACTAAAGCTAACGGAATGGTGTTCCTAGATTTCTATCGAAATTCTAGATGAAAAACAAAGCCTAGGATGGGTAGAGGAAGGGGGCTTGCGAAGGTGGCCCAAGGGCCGCCCGCGATCACCCGGCGCCCACCAGGGACTGCCTGAGCGCCCCCTATTGGTCCAATGGGGCCCTAAGAGAAGCATTTCCCAGAAGCCGACGAGTCGGCGCTCCGCCTTGTTTCCACGGGACCCCGGTTCAGAGTTGGAAGAACAGGGGAAAGGACCCTCAGAAGCAACTAGAGCCAGTCGGAGAGAGGAAAGGAGACTTAGAAGACGAGGGACAGGGGAGGTGCAGGCGGGGGCAGAAGAGAATCGCGCGACAGGCTGGGAAGGGGGGCGTGGGAAAACTGGGGCGGGAGGTTTGCGCCGGGGAAGCGGGAAAGCGGGAAAGCACAGAAAGCGCACAGATCCCGCGCGGAAGACGCAGAGCCGGGAGCGGGCGAGCGCTCGGACGGCTGCGGTGGGCGAAGGGCGAGCCAGCGGGGAGGCTCGGGAGAGGGGCCCGGGCCCGCCTACGCACCTGAGGCTGCCATGGCGCGGGGCGCAGCTCACCTGCCCGCTCGCTGCGTGCGCGGGGCCGGGCCCGGCGGCGTCCCGGGGCGCGGGGCGGCAGCGGCGCCGGGCTCCGCGCAGCACCAGCCGCTGCTCTGGCGCTTCCTCCCGACCGGCTGCGAGGACTGGCCGCGGGGGCGTGTCCACAGGACCCGCCCCGCCTGCGGGGCACGGCCCGCGGCACCTGCACCCGCGGCCGTTGGGGAGGGGAAGTGAGAACCCCCATCGCGGCCGAGCCGCCGGCCAGCTCCCCGCACGGCCCCCGCTGCTCTGTCGCCAGGAGGCAGGGGGCGTCGCGCCACGTGCGCCCCACCCCCGGCGAAACCAGCCTGACTGGCCACCAAAGGGCAGCCCTAGGCGGAGGGGATGGGGAAGGAGGGAGAAGGTGGAGCTGCCCGACCTCTATGACCTGGGGTGGGGGGTGTATCTGAGCACAGCTGGCCAAGCCATCTCCCCCTCCCCTGGGGCTTTCTCCCTGAGCCGCCACCCGGGCAGGAAAGGGGAGGGGGCAGGAAGGGGAAGAAGCACCTTCCCTGGCACCTGGCCTTGGGTGCTTGGCGTTGCCCTTGATTACCCTCCAGTGACTGTTCTATAATTCCTTGGACCTGGTCTCCTGATGGCACATAAGCACTAAAGATAATCTCCTATGATAAATGCATGATACAGTTACTGCCTTTTATGCCTTTGAGGTGGGACCTATCGTGTCTTCATGTGTGAGCTGAAGAAACAAGCCAACGCCTTGCTCCCTTGCTCAGATGCCCACAGGAAGTAAATGGTTCCAGCAGGCCTGAGTCCAGAGCTAGAGCTCTCCATGGGCCCTTGTACTCACCGGCCTGCTTTTTGCTCTTCTGCCTTTGCCTGCTCCTATAATTGATCTGAACAGCTCTGTGCCCTTGGAGTCCTCAAAAATGCAGGGCCCAGAAGATGGATCCAGAGAGCAGAGATGAGGGAAAGATAGAGTTCAAGCGGAGGTGGAAATAAATGAAGTGGATTTAGGAATGGAAATATCAGGGCTCAGGCCCATAATTATAATTTTCTACAACTGCCATAACAAATTACCACAAACTTAGTGGATTAAAATAACAAAATTTATCCTCTCACTGTTCTGGATTTCAGAAGTCCAACAGGAGTCACATTGGGCTAAAATCAAGGTGTCAGCAGGGCTGGGTTCCGTTCTAGAGGTTCTAAAAGAGAATCCATTTTCTTGCCTTTTTCAGCTTCAAGAGACTACCTACATTCTTTGGTTTATGCCTCCCTTCCTCCATCCTCAAAGCCAGCAACGTAACATCTCTTTGACCCAGCTTAGGATATCACATCTCTCTCTCTTTTATTTCCTCTCTCTTCCACTTTAAGGATATTGATCCCACCCAGATAATCCAGGGAATTCTCCCTTTTATAAGGGAGACCAACAACCCTAATACCACCGACAACCTTAATCTCCTTTGCCATGTAACATAACATATTGATGGGCTATAGGGTAAGGACGTGGACATCTTTGATGAGCCATTACTCAGCCTACTACAGGCTTGGAATTCTGAAAGAGGAGTTGAGCTCGATCCTGCTGTACTTCACACCTATTCCCCATGTTCAGGCCTTCTCTGGCCTCCAGATCAGTTTAGTTACACCTCCTCCCTCCTCCACATCCCCTGCCCGCTACCCCCCGCCCCCGCCCCTTCCATTATGCACTATCACAGCCCTGTACTGTTTTTAGTAGAAATTATATAGCTATTTTTCTGCAATTACTTATGTTAGTTTCTGTCTCCTCCATTCAATTATAAGCCCCTAAGAGGCAGGATCCAGGTTTGTCTTTTTCACCATGGAACCTCTAGCACTTGGAGCCAACTCTGGCACAGAGAATATTAATATACTCAGAAAGTATTTGAATGTGTGAATTAATGAATATGGCCTGGAAAGCCTTCAATTTGAGATGGAAGGATAGGGAATTTTCAGGCACTGAAAATCACTGAACTTGAAGGAGGGGAATATAAGATGTCAAAAATAGGCCGTACATAATAAAAGCCATCAGAGTAAGGAAAATGGAGAGCTGAAATTTGGAAATGCTGAGTTTGAGGTGCCTGTGGGATGTCTTAGGACCTCTGTCCTCACAGGAGAGATGAGGGCCTAGGACTGGCCAGGATGTCACTCTTGGAGTTGAAGCTGCACGAGTGCTTGAGGAGATAAAGAGCAAGAGCCTAGCCCCAGGGGCAGAACCTGGGAGAAGGACCATGCTCAGGGGCCACAGGAGACTGGAGTAACTGGAGAGGCAAGATAAGAGGCAGGCCTACAATAACCAGGAGGCCAAGGAAGAAGATTTTGAGGAGAAGGTTGTCAATAATGTGGATCACTGTGAGGGGTCTGGGAGAATGAGATCTAATATAAAGGACTCCAAAAGTCCTCAGTTTCCTCACGTGCACAATGAGGGCATCCCAGCTCAGAAAATGTTAGGGCTCTGTGGGGTACCCTCGTCTTCGGAGAACTTTGCCAGAACACTGTCTACCTCTCCTGTACCTTCCCTCACTCTTCACAAGCCTGGGCACCTGGCCATTCTATATTCCTCTTTGGAGTCATTTCTACTAAGGCCGTACTCATCTGTTTGAGGTCATTTCCCCTGACGCCACTGCTATCCAAACGCATGGTCCTTCCAGCTCTGGTTGTTAGGGAGTAAAGGCCCTTTCCTGCTTCTTAACCAAGAGAATCTGGACAACTCTGAACTGAAGGAATATTTCCTTCAAAGAGTCCTTACAACTCTTAGAGGGCAACCGTCAGTTGTGGGTAAGGTCTCTGGTGCTGGGTTAGTAGTCCAAATTCTGAACGCTCCCACTGCTCCAAGCACTGACCTCTGGGATTTGGCTGGGGAGGGGACTCAGAAGCCAACATTCCCTTGATAAGGTGCCAGCCAGCCCCTAATACTGCCAATTCCACCCAGCTTCATTACACAGCTGGTGGGGTTGAGTTGGGGAAGAGGTGTCTGTTTTTCCATCTCCATTTGACAGATTTTGCAGAAGGGGGAGGGCAGGGTAGCTGCCCCTCCGAAAGGCCCTGCTCTGCCCCTGCGCATTGGCTCTAGGGGCAAGCTCTGCAGTCGATCCCTCCAGCACAGGATGGCCCGCAGATGGGTTCTAGGCAGAATGAAGAACCTGAACGTGACTGCCTCCTACCCTCTTGTTGGCTTGGTAGACAGGAAAGGCCGGAAAGATGAATATAGGTCATCTAAAGAACAGAGGGATGAGGAGTGGGAAAGAAATTTCTTACACCTGTTTCTTACATCTTCAAGATGTTCTTTCATAATCGCTCAAGCCTAAGGACCAGACAGAGCCTTTTTCCTTGGTCATCAAGACCTTACTTACTAGCACAAAGGGTAGAGATGGAGAGTATGCTGTAGTGGGATACTCTTAATTCATCTCAATTCTCTTAACTATCCTATGAGGAAGATGCAAATAGTACACACATTTTATAGATAAGAAAGTTAAATATCTTTACCCAAGGGCATATAGCTAGTACATTGCAGAGAGCTGAGTTTTGAACCCCAACAGCCTGGCTCTGGAGTCCATGCTTCTGCCCACTAGATTATTCGGTGAATACTTGAAGCAGGCCCTGCTCTGATCTGAAGAGCCACACAAGTCACCGGCCTCTACTGGTATCACCTCCCACTGCAGGTGGGCAGGCAATAGCTCTGTCACCTGCGAGTTCCCCCTGCTCTGCCAGGAGTACTTTATGCTCATGAACCACGAACATCAGGAAATGATGGGACATTGATGATGGCATGCCCCACCTCCCAGCTCACCTCCCTGTGTGTGTCCCATCAGACCTTCAGCCCCTCGGGGACAGGCTATTTTTCTTATTCCACTGCATCCCCAGTGCCAAGCACAGGCTCCAGCCCACAGCAGGTGTTCAACAAGCATTATTTGCTTTTAAATCATCGAAGCCAACCTGCTCATTTTTCAGATAAAGACTAATCACACAGGTTAAGTGACCTGCCCAAGGCCCCACAACCTTCATCTGAGGGACTCATTCCTTGCTTTGCTCAAGAGTTCAGAGAGACTCCACACATTCATACACACAGGGTAGAGTGTGTAAAGACCGAATTATAAGGGATAGGCCAGGAGGCCATCACAGGTGGGGGCAGGTAGAAAGAGTTCCAGAGTACCGAGAACCTGGTTTAGCCTTGTGAATACCCTGGAGTTATAAAAACTGCTTTCCTTTCTACCTGCTCAAGAAAGTTTCAGCCCAACCCACTGGACCCAATGCAGACTATCTGGGGACATTTATAGCTTTTTAGGAACAGGTAGCTTTGCAGACAAAACCTAGAAGCCTACCCACTTGCAAGAGGGAGGCCTCCTTCCCTGATCACCAAAATGGCCACTCCCTATGCCATAACCCAAGAACCCCTCGTTGGGCCACTTTGAGCAATGGCCCTGAATCTCAAGTTCTGAGGAACAAAATGTTCTTGGAAACACTATGTGGCTAACCCTGTTCAGAGTATTGTCACTTACTCAGCTTTCATGAATCTTTACCTCAAACCAGTGAGGCAGCCATATTATTGTCAGCCCATTTTACAGGTGAAGATACTGAGGCTCCAATAAGGTAATTTGCCTGACCCACAGTCACTTGGTTAATAAGTCTCAAAACTAGATTTTGAATTCAAATCCATTGGTTACACAAAAGTTGCCTCCCTTGCCATGCGTTATGATTCAAAGGACATGTCAGCCATTCCATGCTGGTTCTATGATCCCCAGCCCCAAATTAACCTTAGTAACAAGACAAAGGAGTGTTGCAAAGATTGCTGGTTGCCCACCCAGTATCCATTCTCCCCATGTTTCTTAGTAACAGAATCCCAATTCTGTTTGGGGCAGCAGGATTTCATACCCCAGCCTTTCTTGGAGCCTAGAGGAATCCAGTAAGTTGTAAATGGAAGTCATTGACTATCCAGAGAAGTTCTTTAGAGGATGCTTAACCATTTCATCCTCCCTTTTTAGTTTTCCCTTTTGCCTTTCTCCCCCTCTTTTAGTTTCTGCCAGGAACGTGCACGGGATGACTGGAGATCCAACAGCCCTCTTAGATTCTGAGGTGACTGTGTGAACAGAAGCCACACACTAAGGACAGTTGAGCAGAAAGATGAGCAGTCTGGTTCCCTGCTGACCATGGAGCACCCAAACAAGCTCCAGGTTCCCCCTCCCCTGGCAGCTCTTTTACATGAAAGAGAAACATACAACTCTGTCTTATCTGAGACATGGTTATTTACATGTCCTGCCATATATAGCCAAACCTA
Organism: Mirounga angustirostris; assembly: GCF_029215605.1. Classification (NCBI taxonomy): domain Eukaryota; kingdom Metazoa; phylum Chordata; class Mammalia; order Carnivora; family Phocidae; genus Mirounga; species Mirounga angustirostris. The sequence continues at coordinate 124,012,089 of NW_026991714.1, forward strand.
ATTCTTGACCAATATGTAAATGGAAGCTAGCATTTACTGAGCACGGACCATAATCCACAAACTTTCTAATGCTCTTGCAATTTATCCTCACACTAATTCTGCATCACACATATTATCTCCATTTTGCAGATGAAGATCCTGAGATTCAGAGATGTTGGATAATTTTTCCAGGATCATTCAGCAGGCAGCAGAACTGGAGTTCAAACCCAACTCAGTCTGAGTTTAGATTCCATGGTCTTTCCATACATGGCATCATGACATACTGGATGCTTGCAGAGAGTCCATTAAAAGTACCTCCTGAGGACACATGGGTGCTTTCAAGGTGGGGAGGGTTCGCCCTTGAAGCCTCAGCACTTCAAGCCACATGCAGATGGTTCTTCATCTGTGCATGAAAGCATATCTTGCACATTTTCTACTTCTGCCTTCTGAGGTGCTGAAGCAGAAAGTCTAGGCAGCTGTGATAAAAACTTTAGGACTTGGCCTTATAGACTCTCAGAGTATTACAGTTGGGAAAGACCCTAAAAGGTCATTATTGGACACATGTGTAAACTAAAGCCAAGACAGGCAAAGTGATCTTTCTAACATTATCCATTGAGTTGGAGGCGATACCAGGACTAGAATTCTGGTCTTAATTCCTAATCTGGTGGGGTTTTTGTTTTTTGGGTTTTTTTTGAAGCTGTATCTGTCCACTTATGTTTTCAAATACCAGTAAAAAAAAAAAAAAAAAAAGCAAATGTAGAAATTCTTTCCTCGATCTGATGCTTTAACTTTGTAGTTCTTTCCCATAAATCTACCACAAGTTCCTAAAAGGTTAAACCAATCTTGAGTGCCTAGGATAAGACCCATTTGATCATGATGTATCATCCTTCTTATACGTTGCCAATTTACTAATATTTGGTTAAGGATTTTTGCATCTGTGTTAAAAGTAGGTATTGGCCTGTAATTTTCTTTTTTGTAATATCTTTTGTTAGTTTTTGGTATCAGGGTTAATCTGGCCTCATAAAACATGTTTGGGAGTATTCACTTTTTTATTTTCTAATAGAGAAAAAGTGGTATTATTTCTTTATTAAGTGTTTGATAGAATCACCATTAAAACTATCCAGGCCTAAATTTTTCTTTGTGAGAAGGTTTTGCCATATCAGTTTCCTCAATAGATATAGGGCTGTTTACATTTTGCACTTTATCTGTGCTGGTATTGGTAAGGTGTACTTTTCAAGTAATTTGTCCACTTAATCTAAGTTTTAAAATTTTATGGATATGAAATAATTCATAATATTTCCTTATTATCCTTTTAAAGTCTGGAGGATATGGAATGATAGTCCCTCTTTTATTCCTGATACTGTAAATTTGCATCTTCTCTCTCTCTCTTTCTCTCTCAGTCTAGATAGATGTTTATTAAAGTTCATTGATTTTTCCAAAGAACCAGCTTTTGGTTAATTTTTCTGTTGTTTGTTTTTTTACTTTGTTGCTTTCTGCTCATTATGTCCTTCCTTCTATTTACTTTGGGTTCACTTTGCTCTTATCTAGCTTCCTAAGGTTGAAACTTTGGTGATTAATTTTATTCCTTTTATCTTTTCTAATATAAAAACATAAAGCTATAAATTTCCCCCAATTCAATGCTTTAGTTGCATCTCCCAAGTTTTGATATGTTGTATTTTCATTATAATTTAGTTCAAAATATTTTCTAATGTTCCCTGTGGTTTCTTGTTTGAGCCATGGGTTATTTAAAAGTGAGTCAATCTCCAAATATTTGGGTTTTTTTAAATATATATATATCTTATTGTTACTGATTTCTAATTTAATTCCATTATGGTCAGAAAGCAGACTCTGTATGACTTCACCTGTTTTAATTTATTGAGATTCGTTTTATGACCCAGCTTATAAACTATCTTGGTGAGTGTACAATATGCGTTTGAAAAGAATATGTATTCTACAGTTGTTTGGTATATTGTCAATTAGTTCAAGATGACTGATAGTGTTATTCTGATCTTCTACATCTTTACTAATTTTTGTCTAATTCTATCAATTGCAGAGAGACATATGTTCAAATGTCCAACTGTGGCTGGGAAATTTTTTCTAATTATTCTCTTAATTCTGTCCATTTTTCTTTCATGTTCCTGAACCTCCATTTTTAGGCATTATTAGGCACATACACATTTGGACTGTTACATCTTTCTGATGAATTAAACCTTTTATCTCTAGTAAATACTCTTCAAATACTTTTAAAAAGATTTTATTTATTTATTTGGGATAGAGAGCATGAGCAGGGGGAGGGGTGGAGGGAGAGGGACAGAGAGAGGGACAGAGAGAGACACAGCGAGAGAAGGAACACAAGCAGAAGGAGTGGGAGAGGAAGAAGTAGGCTTCCCGCTGAGCGGGGAGCCTGACCTGGGGCTCAATCCCAGGATACTGGGATTATGACCTGAGCCAAAGGCAGATGCCCAACCAACTGAGCCACCTACATGCCCCTAAATACTTTTTTTTCTTAAGTAGGCTCCGTGCCCAGTGGGGAGCCCAGTGTGGGGCTGAACTCAGGAAACTGAGATCAATAGAGTCAGTCGCTTAATGGACTGAGCCACCCAGGCCCCCCAATACTCTGTAAATACTTTTATCTATTTATGGTAATTCTCTCTGCTTGACATCTACTTTATCTGATACTAATACAGCCATCTTATCATTCTGTGCTTACTGTTTACATAGCATAATTTTCCATCCATTTATTTTCAACCTACCCACATCTTGATACTTGACTTATATCTCCAAGGTAAACTGCACATAGTTAAATTTTTCTTTTTTATCAATTCTGACCATCTCTGCCTTTCAGTTGGAGTCTGCCCTGCACAGTTATAGTTCAAGAGTTAGCAGAGGTTTAGGCAGAGTTTGGAGCTCCCCTCTCTTTCCTTTCTGAGATAAAACCCCTCACTTTCCGGCTGCTGTATCCTTTGATTCTTCAAGACAGTTGGAGTGTACATGATCTATCTGAATTTTAGCTGCCTCACAGAGCAAAAGTGGAGTCTGCCCTCTGGCAAAAAGGTGTAAAACTGAGAAGCTCAGAGCTGTTCCCATCTAAAGGTTGGCTCCCTTCCGATGTCTGCCTGCTGCTTGTTGCTCTCTTGTGCCTTTAGGTACTTGTTGTTTCTATTTGTTATGTCCAGAGCGTATTGCGTCACCTGCGGGAAGGTTGGTCTCGTAGGAGCTGCTCCTCTATAGTTGGAAGCTAAATCCACTACATTTCAAGCCTGATAAAAAGATAGATCAGCTAGACAGTTGCTTGAAGTGTCATTCTGTAAGGAATGCTAAAACATCACAGAGATAAATCAGAAATACGGTGGGCGCCTGGGTGGCTCAGTCGTTAAGCGTCTGCCTTCAGCTCAGGTCATGATCCCAGGGTCCTGGGATCGAGCCCCGCATCGGGCTCCCTGCTCGGCAGTAAGCCTGCTTCTCGCTCTCCCACTCCCCCTGCTTGTGTTCCTTCTCTCACTGTGTCTCTCTCTGTCAAATAAATAAATAAATAAAATCTTTTTTAAAAAATCAGAAATATGTGCCAATTAGCTCAATTTTCCATGGGTTACTTCTTATATAATAGATAAAAATAAAAATTGTTTCTGCAACCCTGTCGAGACCCCTCTCCCTCCTGAGAGCTTTCTCTCTATCTTCACTTAATAAATTTCTATCGCTTTACTCACTCTCCATTGTCCACAGGATTCATTCTTCAACTCCTCGCTCTCCCGAATCATTTTGGTGCTGAAACCCAGGATCACTTCCACTGAAGGTAATCTACATATTTGCCGGAAGCTCTCAACTTTTTGAAACCCCAGAAGATTATTCCACGGTAAAAAGTTGCACAGTGTATTCCACAGATTTGGCAATGTCCCTGAAAAGAAAAAAAGAAGTCTTGACTTCATAGATTTAGCCATCTGATTAAAAATATTATTGTGATAACAATAGTATTGATTTTGAATGTCAAGAAAGTAATATTTCCTAAGAAGGAAAATATCACAAGTAAAACTAGAAATCAGGAGAATGTGTACAAATCAAGAATTTACAGCAAGACAACAACATCAGGAAGGAGAAATTAAGAATGTTTCTACTTTTTTTTTTTTTTTTTTTGCGAGAGAGAGAGAGAGAGAGAGACAGAGAGAGACAGAGCACATGGCGGGGGAGGGGCAGAGGGAGAAGCAGACTCCGTGCTGAGCAGGGAGCCCGATGCGGGACTCGATCCTGGGACTCCAGGATCATGACCTGAGCCGAAGGCAGTCGCTTAACCAACTGAGCCACCCAGGCGCCCAGAATGTTTCTACTTCTATAAGCACAAAAATGCAGGGCGCCAAGACTGTAGTTGGAGGTTGAACAAAAGGAACGTTACCACACAACTGAGACCAACGTGCTCTAAAGGGTGTAACCCTCTCATGATATTTTGGCAATGAGACTTCCATTTTTTTGTTAAGATGTTTTAATGAGGGGGGAAAGCCCCAAATTTGAAAAATAGAAACTACCTCAGAGGCCACACATGATCTGACTGGATCCAGCCTACAGGCAGGTAGGGAAAATTTAGGGAGACGTTTGTGCCAGAGCACGATCCAGACAAGTACAAGGAGGAACATAGGTTATAGAAAAGAGGGTCAAGTGAGCCAGAATGTTGAAAGAACATCTGAATTCTGCTGAACTCTGTTCCCTCCATTACTTCATGTCAAATCGATATAGGTAATAAATCATAATGTTGCATATCCAAAATAAATAAATAAATAATAAAAATAAGAATTGTTTCCTCTGTTGCTTAGGTAAACACAGTCCTCAAGCGGACATTTAAGAAATAAAAAAGTCCTGGGATGCCTGGGTGACTCAGTCAGTTAAGCGACTGCCTTCAGCTTGGGTCATGATCTCAGGGTCCTGGGATCGAGTCCTGCATTGGACTCCTTGCTCAGCGGGGAGCCTGCTTCTCCCTCTGCCTGCCGCTCCCCCTGCTTGTGCTCTCTCTCTCTCTCTCTGACAAATAAATAAATAAAATCTTTACAAAAAAAAAAAATAAAAAAGTCCATTGGTCCAGACATATGTCTAGGTCAATGCATATATATGTATTCATTTTTTTAAAGTTGCATAATACCCAATAGCACCATACTATATCAACTCTCCTCTACTGATGGAGGTTCACTTTAAGTTCTTTTTCTTTAGGTACATCTTTTTGCCCCTACAAAGTCATGCCACAATAAATTTTCTTGAACATTTTTACATAAAAAACATATTTCTTTATGTACTGGTATTATTTTTTCTGTAGAATATATTACAAGAAGTAGTATTTCTGGATTAAGGAATATGTGGATTGTTAATACATATTATTATAATACTTTCTGGAGATGCTGTAGAAATTCACATTCCATACTCATATGGGTAGTCTCACCAATATTTTTTTATTTTTGCTAATATGATGGATGAAAATGCCATACTTTTATTGTGCTAATTTGCATTTCCTTGAATACCAGTGAGGTTAAGAATTTTTTCATATCACTGATGATTTACACCTTTTTTCAGGAAGTACCTGTTAATATGCTTTGTCAAGTTTTAATTGTCTTTTTTTTTTTTTGGTTTGTAGGTGTTAAGGTATATATATATATTTTTAAAGATTTTTTTATTTATTTGACAGAGAGAGACACAGCAAGAGAGGGAACATAAGCAGGGGGAGCGGGAGAGGGAGAAGCAGGCTTCCCATGGAGCAGGGAGCCCGATGCGGGGCTTGATCCCAGGACCCTGGGATCATGACCTGAGCTGAAGGCAGACGCCCAACGGACTGAGCCACCCAGGTGCCTGGAGTTAAGGTATATTAGCAACATTCATCCTTTGTCGTGTATATATTTTTTTATTTTATTCTTATGTTAATCCCCATACATTACATCATTAGTTTTAGATGAAGTGTTCCATGATTCATTGTTTGTGCACAACACCCAGTGCTCCATGCAGAATGTGCCCTCCTCAATACCCACCACCAGGCTAACCCATCCTCCCACCCCCCTCCCCTCTAGAACCCTCAGTTTGTTTTTCAGAGTCTATCATCTCTCATGGTTCGTCTACCCCTCCGATTTCCCCTGCTTCATTCTTCCCCTCCCGCTACCTTCTTCTTCTTCTTCTTTTTTTTCTTAACATATATTGCATTATTTGTTTCAGAGGTACACATCTGAGATTCAACAGTCTTGCACAATTCACAGCGCTTACCAGAGCACACACCCTCCCCAGTGTCCATCACCCAGTCACCCCATCCCTCCCACCCCACCCCCCACTCCAACAACACTCAGTTTGTTTCCTGCGATTAAGAATTCCTCATATCAGTGAGATCATATGATACATGTCTTTCTCTGTTTGACTTATTTCACTCAACATAATACCCTCCAGTTCCATCCACATCATTGCAAATGGCAAGATCTCATTCGTTTTGATGGCTGCATAATATTCCATTGTATATATATACCACATCTTCTTTATCCATTCATCTGTCGATGGACATCTTGGCTCTTTCCACAGTTTGGCTATTGTGGACATTGCTGCTATAAACATCGGGGTGCACGTAGCCCTTCGGATCCCTACTTTTGTATCTTTGGGGTAAATAGCCAGTAGTGCAATTGCTGGATCATAGGGTAGCTCTATTTTCAACTTTTTGAGGAACCTCCATACAGTTTTCCAGAGTGGCTGCACCAGCTTGCATTCCCACCAACAGTGGAGGAGGGTTCCCCTTTCTCCGCATTTCCTGACTTGTTAATTTTAGCCATTCTGACTGGTGTGAGGTGGTATCTCATTGAGGTTTTGATTTGGATTTCCCTGATGCTGAGTGATATTGAGCACTTTTTCATGTGTCAGTTGGCCATTTGGATGTCTTCTTTGGAAAAATGTCTGTTCATGTCTTCTGCCCATTTCTTGATTGGATTCTTTGTTCTTTGGGTGTTGAGTTTGATGAGTTCTTTATAGATTTTGGATACTAGCCCTTTATCTGATATGTCATTTGCAAATATCTTCTCCCATTCTGTCGGTTGTCTTTTGGTTTTGTTGACTGTTTCCTTTGCTTTGCAAAAGCTTTTTATCTTGATGAAGTCCCAATAGTTCATTTTTGCCCTTGCTTCCCTTGCCTTTGGCGATGTTTCTAGGAAGAAGTTGCTTCGGCTGAGGTCAAAGAGGTTGCTGCCTGTGTTCTCCTTTAGGATTTTGATGGATTCCTGTCTCACATTGAGGTCTTTCAACCATTTGGAGTCTATTTTTGTGTGTGGTGTAAGGAAATGGTCCAGTTTCATTCTTCTGCATGTGGCTATCCAATTTTCCCAACACCATTTGTTGAAGAGACTGTTTTTGTTCCATTGGACATTCTTTCCCGCTTTGTCGAAGATTAGTTGACCATAGAGTTGAGGGTCCATTTCTGGGCTCTCTATTCTGTTCCATTGATCTATGTGTCTGTTTTTGTGCCAGTAGCATGCTGTCTTGATGATGATAGCTTTGTAATAGAGCTTGAAGTCCGGAATTGTGATGCCGCCAGCTTTGCTTTTCTTTTTCAATATTCCTCTGGCTATGCGGGGTCTTTTCTGGTTCCATACAAATTTTAGGATTATTTGTTCCATTTCTGTGAAAAAAGTGGATGGTATTTTGATGGGGATTGCATTGAATGTGTAGATTGATCTAGGTAGCATTGACATCTTCACAATATTTGTTCTTCCAATCCATGAGCATGGAACGTTTTTCCATTTCTTTGTGTCTTCCTCAATTTCTTTCATGAGTATTTTATAGTTTTCTGAGTACAGATCCTTTGTCTCTTTGGTTAGATTTATTCCTAGGTATCTTATGGTTTTGGGTGCAATTGTAAATGGGATCGACTCCTTAATTTCTCTTTCTTCTGTCTTGTTGTTGGTGTATAGGAATGCCACTGACTTCTGTGCATTGATTTTATATCCTGCCACTTTACTGAATTCCTGTATGAGTTCTAGCAGTTTTGGGGTGGAGTCTTTTGGGTTTTCCACATAAAGTATCATATCATCTGCAAAGAGTGAAAGTTTGACTTCTTCTTTGCCAATTTGGATGCCTTTGATTTCTTTTTGTTGTCTGATTGCTGTGGCTAGGACTTCCAATACTATGTTGAATAGCAGTGGTGATAGTGGACATCCCTGCCGCGTTCCTGACCTTAGGGGGAAAGCTCTCAGTTTTTCCCCATTGAGAATAATATTTGCTGTAAGTTTTTCATAGATGGCTTTTATGATATTGAGGTATGTACCCTCTATCCCTATACTCTGAAGAGTTTTGATCAAGAAAGGATGCTGTACTTTGTCAAAAGCTTTTTCTGCATCTATTGAGAGGATCATATGATTCTTGTTCTTTCTTTTGTTAATGTATTGTATCACATTGATTGATTTGTGGATGTTGAACCAACCTTGCAGCCCAGGGATAAATCCCACTTGGTCATGGTGAATAATCCTTTTAATGTACTGTTGGATCCTATTAGCTAGTATTTTGGTGAGAATTTTTGCATCCATGTTCATCAGGGATATTGGCCTGTAATTCTCCTTTTTGATGGGGTCTTTGTCTGGTTTTGGGATCAAGGTAATGCTGGCCTCATAAAATGAGTTTGGAAGTTTTCCTTCCATTTCTATTTTTTGGAACAGTTTCAGAAGAATAGGTATTAATTCTTCTTGAAATGTTTGGTAGAATTCCCCTGGGAAGCCATCTGGCCCTGGGCTTTTGTTTTTTGGGAGATTTTTGATGACTGGTTCAATTTCCTTAGTGGTTATAGGTCTGTTCAGGTTTTCTATTTCATCCTGGTTCAGTTTTGGTAGTTGATACATCTCTAGGAATGCACCCATCTCTTCTAGGTTATCTAATTTGCTGGCATAGAGTTGCTCATAATATGTTCTTATAATTGTTTGTATTTCTTTGGTGTTGGTTGTGATCTCTCCTCTTTCATTCATGATTTTGTTGATTTGGGTCATTTCTCTTCTCTTTTTGATAAGTCTGGCCAGGGGTTTATCAATCTTGTTAATTCTTTCAAAGAACCAGCTCCTAGTTTCGTTGATCTGTTCTACTGTTCTTTTAGTTTCTATTTCATTGATTTCTGCTCTGATCTTTATTATTTCTCTTCTCCTGCTGGGTTTAGGCTTTATTTGCTGTTCTTTCTCCAGCTCCTTTAGGTGTAGGGTTAGGTTGTGTACTTGAGACCTTTCTTGTTTCTTGAGAAAGGCTTGTATTGCTATATACTTTCCTCTTAGGACTGCCTTTGCTGCATCCCAAAGATTTTGAATAGTTGTGTTTTTATTTTCATTGGTTTCCATGTATTTTTTTAATTCTTCTTTAATTTCCTCGTTGACCCATTCATTCTTCAGTAGGATGCTCTTTAGCCTCCATGTATTTGAGTTCTTTCCAACTTTCCTCTTGTGATTGAGTTCTAGTTTCAAAGCATTGTGGTCTGAAAATAGGCAGGGAATGATCCCAATCTTTTGGTACTGGTTGAGACCTGATTTATGACCTAGGATGTGATCTATTCTGGAGAATGTTCCATGGGCACTAGAGAAGAATGTGTATTCCATTGCTTTGGGGTGGAATGTTCTGAATATGTCTGTGAAGTCCATTTGGTCCAGTGTGTCATTTAAAGTCTTTATTTCCTTGTTGATCTTTTGCTTAGACGATCTGTCCATTTCAGTGAGGGGGGTGTTAAAGTCCCCCACTATTATTGTATTGTTGTCAATGTGTTTCTTTGCTTTTGTTATTAATTGCCTTATATAACTGGCTGCTCCCATGTTAGGGGCATAGATATTTACAATTGTTAAATCTTCTTGTTGGGTAGATCCTTTAAGTATGATATAGTGTCCTTCCTCATCTCTTATTACAGTCTTTGGTTTAAAATCTAATTTGTCTGATATAAGGATTGCCACCCCAGCTTTCTTTTGGTGTCCATTAGCATGGTAAATGGTTTTCCACCCCCTCACTTTCAATCTGGGGGTGTCTTTGGTTCTAAAATGAGTCTCTTGCAGACAGCATATCGATGGGTCTTGTTTTTTAATCCAGTCTGTTAGCCTGTGTCTTTTGATTGGGGCATTTAGCCCATTTACATTCAGGGTAACTATTGAAAGATAGGAATTTAGTGCCATTGTATTGCCTGTAAGGTGACTGTTACCGTATATTGTCTGTGTTCCTTTCTGGTCTATGTTGCTTTTAGGCTCTCTCTTTGCTTAGAGGACCCCTTTCAAGATTTCCTGTAGGGCTGGTTTTGTGTTTGCAAATTCCTTTAGTTTTTGTTTGTCCTGGGAGCTTTTTATCTCTCCTTCAATTTTCAATGACAGCCTAGCTGGATATAGTATTCTTGGCTGCATATTTTTCTCATTTAGTGCTCTGAATATATCCTGCCAGTCCTTTCTGGCCTGCCAGGTCTCTGTGGATAGGTCTGTTGCCAATCTAATGTTTCTACCCTTGTAGGTTACATATGTCTTCTCCCGAGCTGCTTTCAGGATTTTCTCTTTGTCTATGAGACTCGTAAGTTTTACTATTAGATGTCGGGGAGTTGACCTATTTTTATTGATTTTGAGAGGGGTTCTCTGTGCTTCCTGGATTTTCATGCCTGTTTCTTTCCCCAAATTAGGGAAGTTCTCTGCTATAATTTGCTCCATTATACCTTCTGGCCCTCTCTCTCTTTCTTCTTCTTCTGGGATCCCAATTATTCTAATGTTGTTTCGTCTTATGGTATCGCTTATCTCTCGAATTCTGCCCTCGTGATCCAGTAGTTGTTTATCTCTCTTTTTCTCAGCTTCTTTATTTTCCATCATTTCATCTTCTATATTACTGATTCTCTCTTCTGCCTCATTTATTCTAGCAGTTAGCGCCCCCATTTTTGATTGCACCTCATTAATAGCCTTTTTGATTTCTACTTGGTTGGATTTTAGCTCTTTTACTTCTCCAGAAAGGGTTTCTCTAATAACTTCCATATTTTTTTCAAGCCCAGCTAGTATCTTTAAAGTGATGATTCTGAACTCTAGATCTGACATCGTACTAATGTCTGTATTGAGTAGGTCCCTGGTAGTCGGTACTACCTCTTGTTCTTTTTGTTGAGGTGATTTTTTCTGTCTTGTCATTTTGTGCAGAGGAGAATAGATTAATGAGAGAACAAAATGCTAGCAGATTAACCACGTCCCCAGAAAATATACTTTAAACAAATCAGAAAAGACCTGAAGCAGTGGGATAAGAAAGGAAAAGAGAGAAAAAAGAAAAAGAAAAAAAAGAAAAAGAAAAAGATAAAGATAAAAACAAAAACAAACAAAACAAAACAACAACAACAAAAGAAAAACCAGAATGTGATCAAATATGATCTATATGGTATATAGATCAGTGCCACACACTAGATTTGGGGTGTATTTTGGTCTTTTAGAAGAAAGTGCCTCCCAAAATTTTAAAGAAAGAAAAACTTATATATATACAAAAATAAGGGTTGATATGATGAAGGGATGGAATATGACTGTAAAAATGGAAATTATAAAAAATGTTATAAAAGGAATTGATAAGAAGTTGTTTGAAAAAAGAAAGAAGAGGATTTAAAAAAAGAAAAAAGAAAAAGAGAAAAAAAAAGGGAGAGGATGTGATCAGGCAGGGGAATAGAAAACACCATATACTAGAGATTTAGGGTATATTTTAATCTGTTAGAAGAAACTACCTCAAAATTTTAAAGAGAGAACAACTTATATATATATAAGCTAAAAATATGGGTAACTACTATGAAGGGATAGAATATGACTCTAAAAATGAAAAATAAATTTTTTTTTAAAAAAGGGATTGATAAGATGTTGGTTGAAAAAGGGAAAAAGAAAAATTCAAAAAGAAATAAAAAGACAAAAAAGACAGTTAAAAAAAATTAACTTTAAAAGACTAAAGAATCATGGTAAAAAAGCCGTGAATTCTATGTGCAGTAGTCCCCTAGCGCTGGAGTTCTGCCGTTCTCATTGATCGGTAAACTTGGTCTTGGCTGGCTGTTCTCGCTGATCTTCTGGGGAGGGGCCTGTTGCCGTGGTTTCCAAATGTCTCTGCCGGAGGCAGAATTGCCCCGCCCTTGCCCCCTCCTGGCTAAGTAATCTGCTCGGGTTTGCTCTCCGGAGCTTTTGTTCCCTGCGAGCTTTCCGTACAGCTTTGGAGGCGGAGCGTGAAAATGGCGGCCTCCCAATCTCCGCCCCTGAGGAGCCGAGAACTCGGGGCCCCGCTCCTCAGTGAGCCCCCAGAGAAAAGCCGTCAGTCACTCCCGTCTCCCTGGTCTCCGGCCGCACTCCGTGCTCACCCGGCCTGTGACCGCGCGCCTCTGTCTCTGGCACCCGACCCCGCGTGCAGTCTCTAAACCCAGCAGATCCCTGTGGTGCACTCCCTCGCGGCTCCTCCCGGGGAAGGAAGGTGAGTCTCCCCGGATCTGCCGCTTGTTGGGTCCCTGCCGGAGGAGCAGGGGCCCGACTGTGCCGCGGATCAAGGTTTATGGCCACCCCGAGCTGAGAGCCCGCGCCTGGGCTCCGCCTCTGCAGCCGGCTTCCCTGCTCCGATACCTGGGAGCTCTGCCGCACTCAGGCACCCCCGGTCGTTCTGTGACCCCGAGGGTCCTGAGACCACACTGTCCCGGAGGGTTCCACCCCCCGCTGAGCCACCAGAGTGACGTCCCTCGGCGGAGCTGACTTTTAAAAGTTCCGATTTTGTGCTCCGCGGCTCTATCACTTGCCAGAAGCGGCCGACGGAGGCCCCTCCCCCGCCGTCTATCCTCCCGAATATCGCCTCGGATTCACTTCTCCGCACGTCCTACCTTCCAGAAAGTGGTCGCTTTTCTGATGAGAGAGTTGTTGCTCTTCTTTTCTTCAATCTCCTGTTGAGTTTGTAGGTGTTCAGAATGGTTTGATCCCTATCCAGCTGAATTCCTGAGAGGAGACGAAATCCAGGTCTCCTACTCCTCCGCCATCTTGCTCCGCCCCCCTGTCGTGTATATTTTTAAGTATTTAGTCTTTTGACTTTGTTTATGGTTTCTTTTGCTGTACAAAAACATGTTCATTTTTAAGAGATGACGTATGACGGGGCACCTGGGTAGCTCAGTAGGTTAAGTACCCGACTCTTGATTTCCTCTTAGGTCATGATCTCAGGGTTGTGAAATCGAGCCCTGCTTCAGGCTCTGTGCTGAGTGTGGAGCCTGCTTAAGATTCTCTCTTTCTCTCCCTTTTAGGTGGTGACCCTTAGGGTTTCTAAGTTTTATTCTTTTGTACCAGAAAGTCTTCTTTCCTTTATAATTTTAAAAATAATTCCTTACATTTGTATCTAATATTTTTATTTTTCACATTTAGACTTTTAGTCCATCTGGAGTTTATTTTTGCATATGATGTGGGGTAGAATTATCATCATATTTTCTTCCAGATGGATAGTCAGTTCTGCCAACACCATATATTAAGTAAGCCATCTTTCTCCCTCTAAATGAAGTGTTATCTTTGTTTATATTAAGTCCTTGTTTGAATTTGTTTCTGGACTCTTTATTATTATTATTATTCCACTTGTATCATTTATTCTTATGCTATATATATGGTTTTATCATAATAGCATTACAGTAAGTTTTATTATCTGGTAGAAATTGTGTTTAGCTAATAACATGGATAGCAAATAATAGAAGCTTAAACAAGAAGTAAGTTTACTTCTATCACTTAAAAGAAGTCTGGTATAATAAGGCCAGTGTTCTCATAGTAGCACTATGCTCATCAAGAACCCAGACTTCTTCCATTATTCTACTCAGCCATTCTCAGTAGTGGCTTTCAATCTCAGGATCTCCTTGTTCTCCAGGATAGCTGCTGAAGCTCCAGCCATATATCCCCTTTTTCCAGGCAGGAAACAGAGTGAGAAGGGGCCACAAGGGTACATGCCAGCTGTTTGATTTCATTTAGGGGCTTTTCTGGAAGTCCCAACTAAAAAGTTTATTTATACCTGTATCTATAAGGGAAGCAGAGAAATGAAGCCTTTTAGTTGCTGGATATTGAGTGTGAACCTAGTTTGTCTCAGCCACGTTTAGTAAGGTAAGCCCTCCCTCCCCCTATATTCTTTTTTTATTTGTTTTGTTACTCTCAGACTTTTATGTTTTTTAGTTAATAGGCTTTATTTTTTAGGACAGTTTTAGATTTACAGAAAAAATCAATCAGACAGTACAGAGAGTTTGCATATACCACCTTCCTATATTCATTCCTACACAATATCCTCTATCATTAACTTCTTGCATTAGTTATGATGCATTAATATGATGTTGAATATCTTTTCATATACTTATTTGCCATCTGTATATCTTCTTTAGTGAGGTGTCTGTTAAGATATTTTGCCCAATTTTTAACCAGATTATTTCTTTCCTTATTGTTGGGTTTTAAGAGTTCTTTGTATATTTTGTATTCAAGGTCTTTATCAGACATATGGCTGGCAAATATTTTCTCCCATTCTATGGCTTGTATTTTCATTCTCTGAACATTGTCTTTCACAGAAATGAAATTTTCTTATTTTAATAAAGCCCATTGATCAATTTTTTGTTTCATGGGTTGTGTTTTTGGTATTGTATCTGAAAAATGATAGCTAAACCCGTGGTGACCTAGATTTTCTCCTGTATTATCTTCAAGAAATTTTATAGTTTTGTGTTTTACAGTTAGGTCTCTGATTCATTTTGAGTTAATTTCTGTGAAAGCTATAAGATCTGTATCTTTCTTTCTTTCTTTCTTTCTTTCTTTCTTTCTTTCTTTCTTTCTTTCTTTCTTTCTTTCTTTCTTTCTTTCTTTCTTTCTCTTTGCATGTGTATGTCCAATTTTCCAGCACCATTTGTTGAAAAGACTATCTTTCTCCATTGACTTACCTTTTCTCCTTCGTCAGAAATATCAGATAACTCTATTTGTGTGGGTGTATGTCTGGGCTCTCTATTCTGTTTCATTGATCTATTTGTCTATTTTTTGTCCATACCACACTGTCTTGATTACTATAGCTTTATCATAAGTCTTAAAGTTGTGTAGTATCAGACATCTAACTTTGTTCTTCTTCAGCATCAAGTTGGCTGTTTTGGGCCTTTGGGCTTTTTATATAAAATTTGGAATCAGTTTGTTGATTAGACAAAATAATTTCCTGGGATTTTGACTGGGATTAAATCAATTCTTAGATCAAGTTGGGAAGAATTGACATTTAACAATATTGAGACTTTCTATCCATGAACATGGACTATTCCTCCATTTATTTAGATCTTTGATTTCCTTCATTAGAGTTTTGTAGTTTTCCTCATATAGATTCTGTGTATATTTTGTTATAAATACCTAAGTATTTCTCTTTTTTTCTAGTCCTAATGTAAATGGTATTATTTTTTTATTTCAAATCCCAATTGTTCATTGCTGCTATTTGGGAAAGTGATTAACTTTTGTATATTAATCTTGTCATCTTGAAATCTTGCCATCATAGCTTACTAGTCCCAGGAAGTTTTGTTCGTTTATTTGTTTGTTTTGTCAGTTCTTTGGGGTTTTCTACACAATCTTGTCATCTGTGAGCAAAGACAGTTTTATTTCTTCCTTGCCAATCTTATTTTTCTTGTCTTTTTGTATTAGCTAGGACTTCCAGTACAGTTTTGTTTTTAAGATTTTATTTTTAAGTAATCTCTACACCAACCACATATCAAGAGTCTCATGCTCTACTGACTGAGCTAGCCAGATGCTCCTCCAGTACAATTTTGAATAGCCGTGGTGAGAGTGGACATCCTTGCCTTGTTCCCAATCATAGGAGGAAAGCATCTATTTTCTCTCATTAAGAATGATCCCAGCTGTAAGTTTCTGTAGGTGTTCTTTATCAAGCTGAAGAAGTTCCCCTCCAGTCTTGATTTGCTGAGAATTTTTATACTGAATAGGTATTGGATTTTGTCAAATGTTCTTTCTGCATCTATTGATATGATCATATGGTTTTTCTTCTTTAGCCTGTTCATGGAATGGATTGCATTAATTGTTTTTGAGTATTGAAATAGCCTTGTAATACCTGGAATAAATCCCTTTTAGTTGTGGTGTATAATTCTTTTTATATATTGTTGGATTTGATTTGCTATTTTCTTGAGGATTTTTGCATCTATATTCATGAGAGATAATCGGTCCTGGGCTTTTCCTTTCTTGTAATGTATTTATCTGGTCTTGGTAATAGGGTAAAGCTGGCCTCACAGAATGAGTTAAGAAGTGTTTCCTCTGCTTCTATTTTCTGAAAGAGATTCTAGAGAATTCATATCATTTCTTCTTGAAATGTTTAGTAGAATTCACCAGTAAGCCCATCTGGGCCTGGTGCTTTCTGTTTTGGAATGTTACTGATTATTGATTCAATTTCATTGCTAGATAGAGGCTTATTCAGGTTATCTGTTTCTCCTTTTGTGAGTTTTAGTAGTTTTTATCTTTCAAGAAATTAGTCCATTTCATCTAAGTTATCAATTTTGTGGGCATAGAGTTTGTTCATAATACTTTTTTATTATCCTTTTGATGTGCAGTAGAAATGATTCTTCTCTCATTTCTGATATTAGTTGTGTCTTCTCTCTTTTTTTTCTCATTTAGCCTGGCAAGAAGTTTATCATTTTTATTGTTTTTCAAAGAACTAGCTTTTGGTTTCATTGACTTTTCTTTATTGTTTTCCTGTTTTCAATTTTATTTATTTCTGCTCCAATTATTATTTATTTCCTTCCTCTTGACTTAGGCTTATATTCCTCTTCTTTCTTTAGTTTCCTAAAGTGGAAGCTTACATTAATTATTTTAGATCTTTCTTTTCTAATATATATATAATGCTATATATTTCTCTCTAAGCACTGTTCCACTGCATCCCACAAATTTTGATGTTATATTTTTATTTTCATTTAGTTCAAAATATTTTTTTTTTTAAAGATTTTATTTATTTATTTGACAGAGAGAGAGACAGCGAGAGAGGGAACACAAGCAGGGGGAGTGGGAGAGGGAGAAGCAGGCTTCCCGCCGAGCAGGGAGCCCGATGCGGGGCTCGATCCCAGGACCCTGGGATCATGACCTGAGCCGAAGGCAGACGCTTAACGACTGAGCCACCCAGGCGCCCCTAGTTCAAAATATTTTTTTAAATTTCTCTTGAGACTTCTTTTTTGACTTCTTATTTGGAAGTGTGTTGTTTAATCTCCAAATATTTTGGAATTTCCAACTATCTTTCTGTTATTGGTTCTAGTTTAATTCCATTGTGGTCTGACAGCATACTTTATATGACTTCTATTCTTTTAAATTTGTTAAGATATGTTTGTTTGCTTTTAGTCATGGGGTGGAGCTCTGGGCAGCACAGTTTCTTTTTTGAACTTTGAAATATTGATATATTAAATAAATATATAATTTATATATAGACATACCAAGTAAACATACAGGTTTAAATTAAATCAGATATTTTCTTCTATTTGATTCTAGGGTAAACAAATGGTGACAGGGACCAAAAAAATTATGAAAAGTTATGAGACACAAACTTCATGTTAAGTAAATTCTTTTTTATCATGTGGGAAATACAATATAATATTTAATGAAAAACCTTCACTCAAAACCATATATAATACAGTGTACATATTGTCTAAAACTGTAGGCTCCACAGTCAGATCTAGGTTTGAATTCCAGTTCCCTACTTACTACTGTGTGTCTTTGGACAAATTTTTTACCTCTGTTCCTCAGTTTCTTTTATTGTTAAATAGGAATAACAATGTTTCTACCTCATAAGGTTATTATGAAAATCATACACTTCAAAATCTAAAAAGGGTTAAGAACAGTGCTTTGTCTTGGTAAGCATTCAAGAAATATTAATTAAATAATAATGAAAGTTAACTATTATTCATAAATATATCTAAATATATTTGTAGTAGGGGTGCTTGGCTGGCAAGAATGCAACTCCCGATCTTGGGGTTATGAGTCTAAGCCTCCCATTGGGCATAGAGCTCACTATATATATACATGATTGATCAATATACTCACAAAAAAAGAGCCTGAAAGGAAATATACATAAATATGTGGGGGTAACATTATGGATGACTTCTTTTAATTCTTCTGATAAAAAAAGTATTAATTTTTAGTAAGAAATAAACAATATTTTATTTTATTATTATTATTTTTAAAGATTTTATTTATTTATTTGACAGAGAGAGACACAGCGAGAGAGGGAACACAAGCAGGGGGAGTGGGAGAGGGAGAAGCAGGCTTCCTGTGGAGCAGGGAACCTGATGCGGGGCTCAATCCCAGGACCCTGGGATCACGACCTGAGCCAAAGGCAGACGTTTAACAACTGAGTCAGACACCCCTAAACAATATTTTTTAAAAAGGGAGCTTATTCTATCTGCAAATGCAGAAAAGACTTCTGATTAGGTGTAAAGCACCTTGGCCCAGGGTCCCACATGACCTAGTTTAAGAATCCCTGCCCTGTCACATGTCACACACATGCTCAACAGCCCTTTTTGAGGGGCTGCTCTGACCTCCTTTACTCAGCCTTGCCAGTCAGGCAGTCCAAGGCTTCAAAGGGGTGGCCATGTAGGCAGGCCCAGATTTCCATGTGGCCATGCTAACCTTGGTAACTAGGTAAGAAATCTGAACCTCCTCTCCTGGGTAGTCTGCTGACTTTTTTGGGAGGGCTGCATGTGGGGGAGCCCTCTATGAGTTGTGAGGGGCCTGTTGCTCCTGGAACCTTCTCTGGAGGGAGGATCTTCCTCCTCTGGGACTCTCCCTCCTCTGCCTCCCTCCATTAGCAGTTGGACTTGGGTCCTGAGAGCAGGGCTCAGGTCACATAGCTTGGGGCTATGACCTGACACTTTCTACCTTTCAATGTCATTAAGGTCCACACTATGACTTGCCTAATCAAAAGCTCCATTTCTATTTAGGTTTTCTTCAAGTCCCTACCACCCCTCTTCTGTAACTTCCACTGGCTTAGAGCCACTTCCCTTTCCAAGTCTGGCCAACTGGCAGAAGTCTCTCAGCTATCAGCCAATCCAATATGACAATATTATATTTATAATATATAGAAATAACATATATTTTAAAATCATATGTACATATATCCTTTTAATATTCTTAGTTTTTCATCATTCTAAGAAATTCTAAGTCACTAAAAACCATACATACCCACATTAAAATTTCCTCCCAAAATTGTAATTTCCACCCTCAAATTGTTCAAGCACCCGAGGCACTGAGCAGAAAAGGGCCCCTTGTTTGGCTGCCTGTGGAACTCGACAGGGACACTTCCCCTTTGGGGCCTGCACTTCTCCTGGGCTGCAAAGTCAGCCTCCAGCAGCCGCCTCTCCCGCCTTCACTTGACCACAGCTTTGCTCAACGACTTCTCCTTCCTAGTTCTTGAAACCGTTCACTCTTCTCTGCTTCTTACTGGCTGTCTGTCTACCTGCTTCTTTTCGCCCATACGCTCCCCCCACCACTCCCTTGGTCACCAGGCCAGCCCCGAGGTCAGAAAAGTCTGCCTCACCTGCTCCTTTTTCCTTCCTTGCATTGCCGCTGTCCACACAGACATCCCTCACTTTTCCCCACATTCTATTTCTTTTTCCAGTTTGTTGTTACTGTTGTGACTTTGCCTCTTAACATAAAACGAATACTTACATGAATGTGAGGAAAGAGTAGATACGTAAATGGCAGTTAAGGTTCTAGGGGGCTTGATCTTCCTGGATATTGACTGTTGGGACTGGCTTAAAGACACAAGAAAAAGCCCTGAAAATCCTACTCCATCTCTTTCATTGTTCCTGTCTTCCAGAGAAATATTTTCTTAGGGGCAAAAATGAAACTTATGAATTTGATGCTGACTAAGAACCTTTTGAGGTCCATGGAGTGATGCAATATTCCCCCATGTTAAATTTATCTGGATAGATTAAAATTCAGGAAGTTATAGACCAAAAAAAGAGGGGGGGAATGAATATTCACTGCAGAAAATTTTAAAATATAACAAAGTCAAAAGGCAAAGATAAAAACAAGCTGCAATCTCATCAGTCCACAATAGCATTGTTGCAATTCTTGCAGGCTTTCCTGATACCTGGACAGAACACAGGCCCAGGGACCCTCATCTACAATTCCAGGAAGTGAAAACCTAGGGAAACACAGTTTGTTTTGCTTTTGTTTTTGTTTTCTAAGTTTGCAGCAAACTTACTTGTCTACACAACCTGGCCCAAACTGATGTGACACTATTCATAGTGTTCATCCCACTTAGAGTGAATATTCAGGTTCCCCTGCAGAAATTTTCATGGGTTTGATTGGCAGTTGCTGCCTCACACACTGAGGCTGTTCTGTAATCATGCACCTTTGTAAAATCGGAGAAATTCCGAATCCCAAAACATATCTGACCCTCAAGGGTCAGAACTGGGGACCTGAAGACTCCAAAGAAGTAAGGATAATAATGATGCCACGTGGCATTTACGCGCTCCAGGTACTGCTCAGCGCTTTGTATGTATTAATTAATTAAATCCTTATACAGCCCCACAAAGTAGGTACTATCATCTTCATCTCCATTTTACACACAAGGAAAGGGATGCCATTGTACTTACTGTTTTACTGCTTGCTTTCTGTGCTGGATAATATGTCTTGAACATCTTTCATTTCAGTGACTATGAATCTACAGCTTTACCTCTAGTGATCGCATTGTCTTATTGTGGGACTGTATTGGTAGCCAGTCCCCTGTTGTTGGGCGCAGGCTGTGTTCACACCCTTCCTTTTGATGCATTTCTCTTGGAGATCCTTCAGTAGAGGCCTGTCAGTTGTCCCTCTCAAACCTTTGGTTCTGAAAGGCCAGTACATCCTAGTACTTGCTTCCTGGCTCCTTAGAAGGAAGCCCATCCTGCCTCTTGACCATCTCCGTTTATATTTTTTATTTTTTGTTATTCTAACATAAACGTTCTCATCCTCTGTAGATCGCTTCCCAATTCCCCAGCATTTGAGAAATCCATTTCACCATGACTGGGGCAGAATCTGAAATGGCAGATATCTCTCACGCCGTCAGCTGCCCCCTCTTGCTTCTGGCCCTTAACTGATGCACTTCCTCTCTGTGCGCCCTTGTTTCAGAGGCTAGCGCGTCAGCTCCGTGATGACATCCCTTAGGTCTATATTTCTACTGCTTGATTGCTAAGCATTTAGTCAAATGGGTCCTTCTTTGATGTCATTTAATCTTGACTCTTTTCCCACAGTTGCCACTAAAATTGTCTCGTGGCGCCTGTATTGGTTTCCTGTGGCCCTGTGACAAATGACCACAAATTTGGTGGCTTAAAACAAAAGAAATTTATTCTTTCACAGGTCAGAGGGCCAAGAGTCCAAAATCTAGGAGTGGGTTGAGTCGACAATGGAGGTTTTGGCAGAGCCACGCTCCATCTGAAGGCCTGGTAGAGAATCCTCCCCTTCCCCTCCAGCATCTGGCTGCATTACCCAAATTGCAGTCTTCATCTTGGATTTCTCCTCTTCCTCCCATGCCTCTCCTCTGTGTCTCTTATGAGGACACTTGTCATTGGATTTAGGGTCCAACCAGATAATCCAGGATGATCTCATCTTGACATTACATCTGCTAAGATCCTTTCTCCAAATTCGGTCACATTCGCAGCTTCCAGGGCTCAGCACATGGACATACCTTTCGGGAGGCTGCCATCGAATCCACCACAGCACCACTCTTCCCAGGTCTAGGGATTGATTTTTTTCCCCTTCACACTTTCCAAGGAGGGTCTCTTACTTTTCCAATTCCCACCCAGGAGAGTCCTTATGCCTTGGAGATCTTTCAGTCACATGGAGCTCGCAGGGACAAAACAATGGTCATGAGAAAAATGGTTCCTTTCTTCTGCTGATCCATAAAAGAATCCCAAACAGTCCTTTCACATACATTAAATATATCTTCTTTAGCAAATTGAGTATTTTTACTTAGGCTAAAATGAGGCACAGCTTTCTTTATCTCAAAAACCAAAGGTTAAATCCCAAGGGGGAAGGAGTGATTTCTTGAGTGCCTAGAATATAGTAAGTACTGTTCTATTATGTCATTTAACTCTCAGAACAACTCTGAGTCTTAGAGTCCATTTTCTGTAAAGAATAGAAAATTGAGGCTCAGAGAGGTTAACTAACTTGTTTAAAATCACACAGTACCTAGCAGGACCCAGCTCTGTCAAAGCTAATAGCCTTTAGGGCACCTGGGTGGCTCAGTCGTTAAGCGTCTGCCTTCGGCTCAGGTCATGATCCCAGGGTCCTGGGATCGAGTCCCACATCGGGCTCCCTGCTCGGCAGGAAGCCTGCTTCTCCCTCTCCCACTCCCCCTGCTTGTGTTCCTGCTCTCGCTATCTCTCTCTCTGTCAAATAAATAAATAAAAATCTTTAAAAATAAAAAATTAAACAAAAAAAAAAGCTAATAGCCTTTAGATCTTGCCTCTACACCAAAATGACTTTTGGATTTTTATAGGTAAGTGCGGCACATAAACAATGAATAACTCAGAGGTCACTAATAATAGCAACAAGACCAGAAGCTTGGTCTCGACTGCCGCCAGTTCATTGCTCTTTCCCCCACACCACACTCTCCATTCAGAACAGAGGGCATCCTTTGAACTGACAGAAAGGAACACACACTGACTGAGTTCAGAAATAGCCTGAACGTTGGAATTGGATTCTGAGTCTATTCCAGCTTCACTGCTTGGTGATGGCTGCTTCTGGACCAATCATTTGGCACCTCTGAAGCTCAGCTCCCTTATCTGTAAAATGGGATGATAATGACACTAACCTCTCTGCATTGTTTCGAGCAATAGAGAATGGGTGCTAACATACATGGTACGAAGGTGTTCCCCAAATGGTAGCTATGACAACTATGTATAATGCAATCTGATGTTTCTATAAAATTAGAGGGGTTTTTTTTATTATAAAAGAAAAAGTAATTCATGCTTATGGTAAAGAGTATAAAGTAACACCTCTCCGCTCTAAAAGAACCCAGTCCTACTTCCTGGAGGTAGCTGTTGCTAACAGTCTCTTCTGTAAGCTCCCGCAAATATTCCATGCGTATGGAAGTATATATCCATTTGTGACACAAATAGTCTCATACAAGTTCATAGCTTCTTTTTTACTGAATCATTGTCCAGGTGTGTTCTCTAGGAAGCAGACTCTGAGATGGACTTCAGGGTTCAGAATGCTTATGAGGTGGTGCTGGTGGGACTAACATCTGTGGAAGGGAGAGAGGGAGCAGGAGTGGGGAGAGGGAGAGGTCTTACACAGCCTCGGTCGACCCCAGAGTTCCGGAATAACACTCGCACCAGTCCACACCAGCCTGGGAAGACAGCTCTTTGCAGCTGAGGCCATCTCTGAAAGGGGGGACGGCAGAGGGCTGTGTACTCCCTACAGCTGACCGCAGCAAGTCCTTCTGAAGGGGGCTCTAGCAGCACCTGGTGTCCACCTCAGCGATGTCAGGATGACTTAGGAAGACAGGAAAACTGAGGGAATACGGATATCCAACTCCTCGGCCCTCTTGCCCAACAGCTAGAAGACCCAAACCCTCGAGACCCAGTGAGTCCGGATGCATGGGGCTGTGTCAACTTTAAACTAGTTTTACGGGAATTTTTATAGTCCAGGGACAGTCACCATCACTTTGTCTTCCTCTTCTGACAGCAGAGCTTCTGGTTTCTCTTTGGCTGGGATGTATGGCAAAGGGCTGGGGGAGGAAGCGACTAAGTTTCAACATACATTTCTCTGACAAGTAATGAAACCAAAAAGTAGCTGAGGATTCCCACCCTATAAAAGACAAGCATAGGGGTGCCTGGGTGGCTCAGTCGTTAGGCGTCTGCCTTCGGCTCAGGTCATGATCCCAGGGTCCTGGGATCGAGCCCTGCGTCAGGCTCCCTGCTTGGCGGGAAGCCTGTTTCTCCCTCTCCCACTCCCCCTGCTTGTGTTCCCTCTCTCGCTGTGTCCCTCTCTGTCAAATAAATAAATAAAATCTTAAAAAAAAAAAAAAAAAGAAAAGCATAAAGGGTCATTCACACATGGGACGACAGCCCTCCCTATCTACTTCCTTTTTGATGTTATTTTAGTGTTTTCCTTTGTTCAGCACTTGCTGAATCAACTCCCAAGCTAAGACTTTGGGGTCATTGCCCCATGGTCTGAGAAGACAGGTGCCGTTGTCCCCAAGCTATGCCCTCAAGGGGGGCTGCATGTAACTCAGCATCCTCCATGGTGGCCCCGCACTCTCCCTGTCCTTCCCTCCCACCTCCTCCCTGAAACTTAGACAACCACTCATCCACAGGGAAGCAAAGGTTGGGAAGGGGTAGACTGGGCTCCATCCTGGGGATGGAGACCTGCTTGAAAGTAAGAATTTGGCTTTAATCAGTATTACCAGGGGGTACATAGCTGGCTCAGTCGGTAGAGTATGTGACTGTTAATCTCAGAGTCATGAGTTCAAGCCCCACATTGGGCCTAGAGCTTACTTATATATAAATATTTAAAATATTCTAAATAAAAAATCAAATATATTTAATAATATATAATATATATTTTATATTTATATATATTTATATCTGGAAGGAATTATATATATATATTTATCTGGAGAGAATGTAAAATGGTACAATCATTTTGAAAAACAATGTGGCAGTTTCTTATAAAGTTAAACAAATACCACAAGAGCTAACCATTCCACTCCTATATCAATGAAAACCCATATTCACACAATGACTTGTACAGGAATGTTCATAGAAGCTTTATCCATAACTGCTCACACTAGAGACAACCCAAGTGTCCATCAGATAAAAAATTATGATATATATTCTTGCAATAGAATACTTATCCTCAGTAAAAAGGAACTGATATACACAAAATATGAGTGAACCTCAGAAAGCATGCTGAATGGAAGAAGGCAGACACAAGAGTACATACTGTATGATTCCATTTACGTGAAACTCTAAGAAAGTCAATTTAATCTATAGTGACAGAAAGCAGAAAAGAAGAAAACGGGGTATGTACAGACAAGCTTAGGAAAAAGGAGAACATGCTCCAAAATATTAAAGTACTTGGCTCAATTGAGGTGGCAGATGTTAGGGAGCATTATAAATGACTTTTACTTTATACAATACTGTACTTTATAAACTTCACAATATGATCTGGCTACTCTACTTCAGTAGCCTTGATATACTAGATGCTAAAAATTTCTATAATGCTGACCTAATTAAAAAAAGAAGTTTGGGGGTGCCTGGGTGTTTGAGTGCCCAACTCTTGGTTTCGGTTCGGGTCATGATCTCAGGGTTGTGAGATCGGGCCTCATATCAGGCTCCCCACTCAGCACAGAGTCTGCTTGGGACTCTCTTTCCCTCTTCCTCTGCCCCATGCCCCAGGCTCTCTCACTCTCTCTCTCAAATAAATAAATAAATCTTTTTTTTTTAAGTATGATATTATCCCAAGAACAGATGAATAAATACAAATTAAATTTGGAAACTTACAGTTATGTTCTACTACTCTAATATAGTAGCTGTTTTTAGTATTTTATGTTACCTTTCATCCTTTATCTGTATAACCTAAAGGTCAGCCCCCTGAATATCATAAATTCATCAGTTTACTGGGGACATTTTTTTTTTAAGATTTTATTTATTTATTTGAGAGAGAGAATGAGATGGGGGAGGGTCAGAGAGAGAAGCAGACTCCCTGCTGAGCAGGGAGCCCAACGTGGGACTCGATCCCGGGACTCCAGGATCATGACCTGAGCCGAAGGCAGTCGCTTAACCAACTGAGCCACCCAGGCACCCTACTGGGGACATTTTTGTTTTGCTTTGTTTTTTGCTTCTCCTTAACTCCCTTGCCTCTGCACTTCTGCCTCATGGTTGTTCCTAGAACATTTTCATGGGCCATTTCTTCTCTGGAAGTCTCCAGCCTCCCACCCTTTTGCCCACCTTTCCCTTGCTGACCTCACTGCTCATCTCCACCAGCTTCTGCCCATTGCTCTGTCTTCCCCTTTCACTTGCCCTACAACATAAAACTTTGTCTTTCTTTATTGGAAGAGCAATGCTGTATTACTCATCTCACACTAACCCCGAGCTCTAGATTGCTACAACCACGAGGGTCTAGAAAGTGTGTGGCAAAGCAAAGACAGCTCACTTTCTGAGGATTTCTGCCTCCAGCTTTTTAAAGCAACCAACTTTCTCTCCCTCCTCCCTGGGCGAAGTTCTCAGAGTTGTGATCACAGCTTATGTACACACCAATTTGTGTTCTACTTTCCTTTGATGTTAGTTCATCAGATGTACACACATATCAATTTGATGTTTTGTAAGTCATTTTCCCATCATGAGTCTTATCTTTAAAAACTGTATAATTCCATCATGTAGAGATGACATAATTGACAATAATTTCGCTAGCTTTGAACACTTAAAACATTTCCACTTTTTTTTTTGCTGGGGAAAATTTGTTATGAGATATTTTTAAGGGGCACCTGGGTGGCTCAGTTGGTTAAGCATCTGCCTTTGGCTCAGATAATGATCCCAGAGTGGGATCTGGGATTTCAGCTATAGTTTAGGAAAATTAAAAGTGAGCACTCACAGCCAGAGCCCCTTTCCCCAGCTCCAGGCCAGGCTGCACTGCCTCCCGCGCCCACCGAGGAGAGCTCAGAGCCGTTACCCTCTGTCCTGTGTCTGCACCCGCCGGGCCAGCTCTAAGCAAAGCCCTGCCAGGTCTTTCGCACTCCATCATGTTGCACGTTTGAAATATCATCTGTGATGGCCTCCAGCCACACCGAGATGCCTGGGTGGTCCAAGTATTCTCCTGATGTGCAAACTACTATTTGCAGGAGCATTCCAGTTACAGATGTGTGTAGATTGGGAGTGATCTGCCTCTAACCCTATTTCCCCCACAGCCCTTTTATTTGTACTGCTTGATTTTGCAGAACGTAAGATTTTTCAGGATTGGGTAAGTGGTGGGCGCTAGTACGTACAGCCTCACACTTCCCTGTTCATACCTTTGATCCTGGCCTTGTCTGGGGGCACAATTCCACACAGGCTTTGGCCTGCCTTCTGTGGCCATGCTTCACCCCCGGGCCCCCGCAGGGCTCCTCTGATGTGGTGAGTGGGGAGTGCCTGCAGGAACACCGTCAGCACTGGATCGTGTGCAACACAGAGGGGCGAGGGTGTTACAACCCCTTGAGGCAACCCTCTGCTAATGCTGGCTGGGAGTCAATGGATGAAGACTTACAAATGCTTCTCCCTTTCAACCTCTTAGATGGTCAGTTTGAGGCATATTCTGTACGGTTCCTCAGAAGTTACCATTGACATCAAAGCCCAGTTGTCCCAGCAGGGCCCATTACACTGGCTTGGCCCACCCTCCTTCCCTGGCCAGACTCCCTAGGCCCACCCTCTTCCCCAGGAAGTCACCTGCACCCACATCCTTGTCTCGGGCTTTTCTTTTTGGGGAACTAAGGTACCATGGGCTGCATTAAAGTCAGAACACCTCTCCCTACTGTTGGGCAACAGTCATTGCCCAAATCCTTCCAAGGGCCTTCATCATCTCTTCCCCAGGATCCCCTGCACCTCCTTATGATGCCCCACTTAAAGCCTCCATCTGGAATCTTCTGTTTGGTTTGGATAGAAGAAGCCAAGTTTTCAGTGTCTGCCCCAGTGTCTAGACTGAACAGAAGTGGCTCTTCTGTGTCGAAGGCTAGTTTGAATCCCCAAATAGGAATAGACTCTCACATCCCCAACTCCAGTTGCACACCAGGATTCAGAAAAACTATCTGCGGCCAAAAGGGTGAACACGGGGTTTATAAGTCCGGGCTTTGCCCTCCTTGTCACATTCAAGATGAACTCAGAGGGGAGGAAATGAGACCATTACTAAGACCCATTCTTTCCCCTGGGGCACTTCCTTCTTAGACTCTGACACTTGGGGGGGGGGGTGTGTTTGCACGTAGGCCCAATTTTGTCCTCATGTTCTTTGCATTCTTTGTATCCTAAAATCTAGGTCATTGATTCTCAGACTTTGGGATTTCACAGCATAGTGTATTAAACACATATTTTTAAAACTGTAAAGCTGGGGCGCCTGGGTGGCTCAGTTGGTTAAGCGACTGCCTTCGGCTCAGGTCATGATCCTGGAGTCCTGGGATCGAGTCCCGCATCGGGCTCCCTGCTCGGCGGGGAGCCTGCTTCTCCCTCTGACCCTCCCCCGTCTCATGTGCTCTCTGTCTCTCTCATTCTCTCTGTCTCAAATAAATAAATAAAATCTTTAAAAAAAAATAAAATAAAATAAAACTGTAAAGCTGTCATAATTCGTTTCGCATTAGAGAAATTTATAACACACAATTCCTGGTTCTACAATCTTCTCTATATCTTCTGCCATAAGGCTTAATGAAGTCTTCAACATTATTCTGGAAGTCCTCTTGGTTCTGCAAATGTGTTTTGTGGCTTTAATATTCAATGGATCATCACAATTCAAAAGGACAGCAAATAGTTTACTTCGTCCCCAAACAACATCCTTGAATGTTTCAGGGGGAGTCCAGCCAGTACTGTCAGTTGAATGGTCTCTCAGTAAACTTAGACATATTTCATCTGTCTTGGCGATGTTGGAGTGCCAGATCCTCGTCAAACATTCACGTGAGGAGGTACCATGTTGTGCGCAGTGGGAACCGTAGTTTCAAACTGGAAATGTCCCCCCGTACAAGGTAAATTGGCTTCACATTCTGTAACCTCTTTAACAAGCAGCTGGTCTCAAACAGAAACCCTGAGTGGAATGAGATTGACATCTGAGACCCTTGAGGACCATCATCCCACTTCAAGTGGTAACCAGCGTTAGCATTCCTGCAGCCTTTATCCTGAGCACCCAGGGACAGGCGAGGTGAGCCCCGTGACCAGCACCATGGAGGGCCTGGCAAGACACGTGGCATCGAAGGGGCACCAAAGTCTTGTAGGCTCTTTATCAGCCTTCCTCCCCTTCTCTTCCTTACCCAAAGGAGTCTGGCTTATTCTGTTTGGTAAATGAACAAATGATGCCCTAGGTAATAGTAAACAGGTAAAAAGGGCATCATTGAACTTGAAAATTTGTGCATAGTTTTAATTCACATGGAGATTATCTTACTTGCCTTAATACAATGACCAGTTTGTACTCCAAGTTTATTGTGCAAAATTAGAGCAACCCAGTCCCCCAATGTACAAGTCCTTTCTAAGTTTAAGGAAGGTGACTCTGAAAGCTTTTTTGAATTCTTCAAGTTTTTAAGAATAGGATGTTGTTTTTAAAAATTGATTGTCCAAATGACATTCCACAATACTAAAGTCAAAGTAACTTTCCCAAATTCCAATGGCAAAATTTGATGACAGATGTATCCAATAACTCATAACCCATTCCACAGGTAGAATTTAAATGTAATTCGATCTTGTTGCAAACTAAAAAATATCTTTGGAAATGTTTCCAGAAAAGGTCATCAGTTAAAAGCTAGTTAATTTACCACTAACTAGTAAACTGGCAGTCAGTGTGTAGGATTTAACTGTATATATTACAGCAGTGGTCCTCAAACTTTATTCTGCATCAGAATCACCTGGAGAGATCATTAAACCACAAACTGACAGGTCCTATCCTCAGAGTTGTTAATTCATAGGTCTAAGATGGGATATGAGAATCTGCATTTCTAACAAGTCCCCAGCTGATGCTGAGACTGGGGGAACCACACTCTGACTGTATTACAGAGATATAGAAACACTGGCTATCACACTAAACTATAAAATAGACATAAGTTCTGTTTTATCCAGGGACAAAAGGGGCTCAAATTTTATCTCTGGCCTGGAAAACAAACCAAGGTTATCTATAGAGTTTTTCTTTGGGGCTCGTGGTTGTTAAGGATGCTGGGGTTTTGGGGTAGAGTCCAACAGAAGTTGAGAGGATGTCATATTTAAAGATGTGAAACTAGGTTGCTGGAACCACCAGTTTATGAATGTGGTGGGTGTCACCGGCATTAAAATCTCACCTCATTGTAGCATCCGACCCCGACTTCTCTGCAACTCCCCCCATTAAAAAATGAAAGAGGAGGGGCACCGGGGTGGCTCAGTCGTTAAGCGTCTGCCTTTGGCTCAGGTCATGATCCCAGGGTCCTGGGATTGAGCCCCACATCGGGCTCCCTGCTTCTCCCTCTCCCACTCCCCCTGCTTGTGTACCCTCTCTCACTGTGCCTCTGTCAAATAAATAAATAAAATCTTAAAAAAAAAATGAAAAAGGAATTATCTTCATTCTGATCTAATCTCTCAAGGCCTAAAGTGTGAACTAGGTCATCTGGCGATGAAACTTACAAAACCTTTACACGTGATTGGCCATTAACAGGGTGTAAAGAACATTCGTATATATCATTATCTTTGATCCTCAAACCAATCCAAGGAGGTGGACCTCACTGCCTCTTTATACCAATGACAGAATTGAGTCACACAAAAGATAAATGACTTGCTCAACATTAGAGCTAACCAGGAGAAGTGCCAGTGCTCGGATTCAGGCTTTGAAAGACTACTAAAAGTTTAAACTGTTCAGGGTGCCTGGGTGGTTCAGTTGATTAAGCAGCCAACTCTGGATCTCAGCCCAGGTCTCGATCTCAGGGTCATGAGTTCAAGGCCCACGTTGAGGTTCACGCTGGCATGGAGCCAAATACATCCATCCATACATAAATGTTTAAACTTTCTAGAGATGTAAATTTCCAAAACTATTGAAACTAAGAGAGAAGTTTGTTGTCCTTATTGATGCTATTTCTCAAACATATTAGAAATAATTAGTAATGTTTAAATACGTATAATACTTCTTTTTATTTAGGAGATAGTATAAAAATATAAAGAGAGCATCCCATCCATTTAAAGAAATAACTTTAAAGGAAATAGTTTGATAAGTTTTGCCACATAGCTATAACTGTGAAATCATCACCACGACCAAGATAATGAACCCTCAGAGTTTCTTTTTGCCCCTTCACCTATTTCACCCTTCCCTCCACCCACCTCTCCTCTGATAACCATCAGTTTGTTCGCTATAGTTAAGAGTCTGTTTCTTGATTGTCTCTTTTTTTTCTTTGTTCATTTGTTTTGTTTCTTAAATTCCACATATGAGTGAAATCATATGGTATTTGTCTTTCTCTGACTGACTTCACTTAGCATTATACTACCTAGATTCATCCATGTTCTTGCAAATGACAAGATTTCATTCTTTTTTATGGCTGAGTAATATTCCATCATATATATATGTGTATATATATATACATATACACACACACACACGCACACCACACACCACCTCTTCTTCACCCATCTGTCAATGGACACTTGGGTTGCTTCCATAATTCAGCTACTGTAAATAATGCTGTAATAAACATGGGGATGCATATATCTTTTTGAATTAGTGTTTTCATATTCTTTGGGTAAATTCCCAGTAGTGGATTTACTGGACCATATGGTAGTTCTATTTTTAATTGTTTGAGGGTCTTCCATACTGTTTTCCATAGTGGCTGCACCAGTTTGCATTCCCATTAACAGTGCAAGAGGGTTCCTTTTCTCCACATCCTTGCCAACACTCATGTTTTTGAATTTAGCCCTTCTGACAAGTGTGACATGATATCTCATTGTGATTTTGATTTGCATTTCCCTGATGATTAGTGATGTTGGGCATCTCTTCATGTGTCTGCTGGCCATCTGTATGTTTTGGGGAAATGTCTGTTCATGTCCTCTGCCCATTTTTAATTGGATGATTTGTGGGTTTTGGTGTTAAGTTCTTTATATATTTTGGATACTAACCTTTTATTGGATATGTCATCTGCAAATATCTTCTCCCATTTTGTAGCTTGTCTTTTAGTTTTGTTGATTGTTTTCTTTTCTGTGCAGATTTCTATTTTGATGTAGTCCCGATAGTTTATTTTTGCTTTTATTTCCCTCGCCTCAAGAGACATATCTAGAGAGGCTCCTGGGTGGCTCAGATGGTTGGGCAGTTGCCTTCAGCTCGGGTCATGATCTCCATGTCCTGGGATCGAGCCCTGTGTCTGGCTCCCTACTCAGCTGGGAGCCTGCTTCCCCCTCTCCCTATGCCTCTCTCCCTGATTGCACTCTCTCTCTCTCTCTCTCTCAAATGAATAAATAAAATCTTAAAAAAAGAGAGAGAGAGAGAGAGAGACATATCTAGAAAAATGTTGCTACAGCCGATGTCAAAAAAATTACTGCTGTGTTCTCTTCTAGGATTTTTATGGTTTCAGGTCTCACATTTAGGTCCTTAATCCATTTTGAGTCTATTTTTGTGTATGGTTTAAGAAAGTGGTCCAGTTTCATTCTTTTGCATGTAGCTGTCCAGTTTTCCCAACACTATTTGTTGAATCAACTGTCTTTTCCCATTGCATTTTCTTGCCTCTTTGGTCAAAGATTAATTGAACATATAATTGTGGGTTCAAGTTTTGAGAGTTCTTTATATATTCTGGGCACGTGTCCCTTATCAGATATTTGATTTAAAAGTATTTCCTCCTAGGGGTGCCTGGGTAGCTCAGCCTGTGTGGCTCAGTTGGTAAGGCATGCAACTCTTGATCTCAGGGTTGTGAGTTTGAGCACCACGCTGGGAGTAGAGCTTACTTAAAAAAATAAATAAGTAAAATAAATAAATAAAAATCTTTTTAAAAGGGCATTTCCTCCTAATATGTGACTTATGTTTTCATTCTCTTAACTATCTCTTACCAAGAGCAGAGATTTTGCACTTTGAGTAGTCCACATTTATCTATTTGTTCTTTTATGGCTGTGCTTTTGGTGACATTTCTAATAAATCTTTGCCTAACCCCAAGGTTACAAGTATTTTTTCTATGTTTTCCTCTAGAAGTTTAATAACTATAGGTTTTACATCTTGATCTATGATACATTTGGAGTTAATTTTTGTATATGATATCAAATACGATTTGAAGTTCATTTTTTTCATGAAGATATTCAAGTTGTCCTAGCAACATTTATTGAAAAGACTATCCTTTTCCCAATGAATTGTTCTTGCACCTTTGTCAAAAATCAATTGTCCATATATGTGGAAGTCTGGACTCTCTATTCTGTTCATTGATTTGTCTGTCTTTAAGCCAATGCCACATTGCCTTTGTTACTGTAACTTTGTAGTAAGTCTTGAAATCAGATAATGTTACCAGAGTCATATTGTATAAAATGTGATAATATATATTAAGGGAAATAAAAATAAAGAAAGTAAATTCCTCTTCTTCCCCTCTTCTGCACATATTGGGGAGCTTATTTTTAGGAAAATAATTTGAAAGAAAAAGAACTTTAAGAACTTTATCTTAAAACATTTTATAACAATTTTTCCCCAGCCGATAAAACAAACCAGGGTTATATCAAGGGTAATAAAAACGTAAACTAGTTTTTCCCCATTCTGCATATTCCCAGGGGTTTACTTATAGAAAGTAATTTGACACAGAGAGAGATTTAATTATTTAAAAGTATTTTATGACAAATATTCCCCCAACAAAAATGTGGAAATGTAAATGTTCAAAACTAGAGAAATTATTGTCAATTATGTCATCTCTACATGATGGAATTCTACAGTTTTTAAAGATTTAAAGACTCATGATGAGAAAACGACTTATAAAACATCAAATTGATATGTGTGTACATTTGATGAACTAACATCAAAGTTAAGTAGAACGCAAATTGGTGTGTACATAAGCTGTGATCACAACTCTGAGAACTTCGCCCAGGGAGGAGGGAGAGAAAGTTGGTTGCTTTTAAAAGCTGGAGGCAGAAATCCTCAGAAAGTGAGCTGTCTTTGCTTTGCCACACACTTTCTAGGCCCTCGTGGTCGTAGCAATCTGGAGCTCGGGGCTGGCCCGGTTAGAGTGAGATGAGTAATACAGCATTGCTCTTCCAATAAAGACAGATGGGGAGAGTCCAAGATGGCAGAGGAGTAGGAGACCCAGATTTCATCTGGTCCCAGGAATTCAGCTAGATAGCTATCAAACCATTCTGAACACCTATGAACTCAACTGGAGAACGAGGAAAAAAAATAGCAACGCTCTGAACAGAAAAGCGACCACTTTCTGGAAGGTAGGACGTGTGGAGAAGTGAATCCGAGGCGATAGTTGGGAAGGTAGACCATGGGGGGAGGGGACCACCCTCAGCTGCTTCTGGCAAGTGATAGAGCAGCAGAGCACAAAATCGGAACTTTTAGAAGTCGGCTCTGCTGAGGGACATCACTCCAGTGGCTAAGCGGGGGGTGGAACCCTCTCTGGGACCAGACCAGGGGTGCCTGAGTGCAGCAGAGCTCCCAGTTATCAAAGCAGGGAAGCCGGCTGCAAAGACGGAGCCCAGGCACGGGCTCTCAGCTCAGGGTTGCCATAAACCATGATCCGTGGCACAGTCGGGCCACTGCTCTCTGAGCCGGGCCCAACAAGTGGCAGAACCTGCCAGAACCACCCCCCCGCCTTCCTCGTCTGGAAGGAGTGGCCCAGGAGCACTCTGCAGGAATCTGCTGGGTTTGGAGACTCGAAACAGGGTCTGTACCTGAGATGGAAACGCTTGGTCACAGGCCGGGTGAGCACAGAGTGTACCAGAGACCGGGGAGAGGGGAGTGACTGACTGCTTTTCTCTGAGGCGCACTGAGGAGTGGGGCCCCAAGTTCTCGGCTCCTCCAGGCAGAGATTGGGAGGCCACCATTTTCACTCTCGGCCTCCAAAGCTGTAGGGAAAGCTTGCAGGGAACAAGAGCTCTCGAGAGCAAACCCGAGCAGATTACTTAGCCCGGACCAGGCAAGGGCGGGGCAATTCCGCCTCCAGCAAAGACATTTGGGAACCACAGCAATAGGCCCCTCCCCCAGAAGATCAGCAAGAACGGCCTGCCAAGGCCAAGTTTACCGATCAATGAGCGCTAGGGGAATACTGCACATAGAATTCATGGCTTTTTCCCCATGATTCTTTAGTCTTGCAAAGTTAACTTTTTAAATTTTCTTTCTTTTTCTTTTTCTTTTCTTTTTTTAAATTTTTCTTCTTTCCTTTTTCAACCAACTTATTGTATCAATTCCTTTTTAAAAATCTTTTTTAATTTTCATTTTCACAGTCATAGTCTATCCCTTCGTTGTATATAACCTTATTTGTTGTATATATATAAGTTTTTCTTTCTTTAAAATTTTGGGATGCAGTTTCTTCTAACAGACCAAAATATGCCCAAAATCTAGTGTATGGCTCTGTTCTATTCACCTGCCTGATCACATTCTTTCTTTTTTTTTTTTTTTAATTTTTCTTCTTTCTTTTTTCAACCATTATCAATTCCTTTTTAAAAATCTTTTTTTAAAGATTTTATTTGTTATTTATTTGACAGAGAGAGAGATAGCGAGAGCAGGAACACAAGCAAGGGGAGTGGGGGAGGGAGAAGCAGGCCTCCTGTGGAGCAGGGAGCCCGATGTGGGGCTTGAACCCAGGATCCTGGGACCATGACCTGAGCCAAAGGCAGACACTTAATGACTGAGCCACCCAGGCGCCCCTAAAATCTTTTTTTGATTTTCATTTTTACAGTCATATTCCATCCCTTCACTGTATTTAACCTTATTTTTGTATATATGTTTTTCTTTCTTTAAAATTTTGGGATGCAGTTTCTTCTAACAGACCAAAATACACCCAAAATCTAGTGTATGGCTCTGTTCTATTCACCAGCCTGATCATTTTTTTTTTCTTTTCCCCCCAGTTTCGGGTGTCTTCTGATTTGTTTAGTGTATATTTCTCTGGGGTTGTTGTTACCCTTTTAGCATTTGTTCTCTCGTTCATCTATTCTTCTCTTGACAGAATGACAAAACGGAAAAACTCACATAAAAAAATAGAACAAGAGGCAGTACCAACTGCCAGGGATCTAATCAATATGGACATTAGTAAGATGTCAGAACTAGAGTTCAGAATAACTATTATAAAGATACTAGCTGGGGGGCGCCTAGGTAGCTCAGGCATTAAGCTTCTGCCTTTGGCTCAGGTCATGATGCCAGGGTCCTGGGATCGAGCCCTGCATCAGGCTCCCTGCTCTGTGGGAGGCCTGCTTCTCCCTCTCCCACTCCCCCTGCTTGTGTTCCCTCTCTCGTGCTGTTTCTCTTTCTGTCAAATAAATAAATAACATCTTTAAAAACAAAAGTAAAAAAAAGATACTAGCTGGGCTTGAAAAAAGCACAGAAGACACTAGAGAATCCCTTTCTGGAGAAACAAACTCTAACCAAGTCAAAATCAAAAAAGGCTATTAATGAGGTGCAACCAAAAATGGAGGCTCTAACTGCTAGGATAAATGAGGCAGAAGAGAGAATTAGCGACATAGAAGACCAAATAATGGAGAATAAAGAAGCTGAGAAAAAGAGATAAACAACTATTGGATCACAAGGGGAGAATCTGAGAGGTAAGTGATACCATAAAACAAAACAATATTAGAATAATTGGGAAATAGAAGAAGAAGAAAGAGAGGGGCAGAAGGTATTTTGGAGCAAATTATAGTGGATAACTTCCCTAATTGGGGGAAGGAAACAGGCATCAAAATCCAGGAGGCACAGAGAACCCCCTTCAAAATCAATAAAAATAGGTCAACATCCCATCTAATAGTAAAACTTAGAAATCTCAGAGACAAAGAGAAAACCCTGAAAGCAGCTCAGGACAAGAAATCTGTAAACTACAGTGGTAGAAACAATAGATTGGCAGCAGACCTATCCACAGAGACCTGGCAGGCCAGAAAGGACTGGCATGATATATTCAGGGTACTAAAGGAGAAAAATATGCAGCCAAGAATTCTTTATCCAGCTAGGCTGTCACTGAAAATAGAAGGAGAGAGAAAAAGCTTCCAGGACAAACAGAAACTAAAATAATTTGCAATCACCAAACCAGCCCTACAAAAAAAATATTGAAAGGGGTATCTAAGAAAGGACAGAACCCAAGAGTAACATAGACCAGAAAGGAACAGAGACAATATACAGTAACAGTCACCTTACAGGCAATACAATGGCACTAAGTTCATATCTTTCAATAGTTGCCCTGAATGTAAATGGGCTAAATGCCCTAATCAAAAGACACAGGGTATCAGACTGGATAAAAAAAAAAAAACAAGACTCATCAATATGCTGTCTGCAAGAGACTCATTTTAGACCCAAAGACACCTCCAGATTTAAAGTGAGGGGGTGAAAAACCATTTATCATGCTAATGTACATCAGAAGAAAGCTGAGGTGGCAATCCTCATATCACACAAATTAGATTTTAAACCAAAGACTGTAATAAGAGATGAGGAGGGACACTATATCCTACTTAAAGGGTCTATCCAACAAGAAGATCTAACAATTTTAAATATTTATGCCCCTAACATGGGAGCAGCCAATTATATAAGCCAATTAATAACAAAATCAAAGAAACACATTGAAGATAATACAATAATAGTAGGGGACTTTAACACCCCCCTCACTGAAATGGACAGATCATCTAAGCAAAAGATCAACAAGGAAATAAGGGCTTTAAATGACAAACTGGACCAGATGGACTTCACAGATATGTTCAGAACATTCATTCCAAGCTACAGAATACACATTCTTCTCTAGTGCACATGGAACATTCTCCAGAATAGATCACATCCTGGGTCACAAATCAGGTCTCAACTGGTACCAAAAGATTGGGATCACTCCCTGTGTATTTTTGGACCACAATGCTTTGAAACTCGAACTCAATCACAAGAGGAAAGTTGGAAAGAACTCAAATTGTGGTGGCTAAAGAGCATCCTACTAAAGAACAAATGGGTCAACCAGAAAATTAAAGAAGAATTTTAAATTCATAGAAACCAATGAAAATGAAAACACAACTGTTCAAAATCTTTGGGATGCAGCAAAGGCAGTCCTAAGAGGAAAGTGTATAGCACTACAAGCCTTTCTCAAGAAACAAGAAAGTTCTCAAATACACAACATAACCCTACACCTAAAACAGTTGGAGAAAGAACAGCAAATAAAGCCTAAACCCAGCATGAGAAGAGAAATTATTAAAGATCAGAGCAGAAATCAATGAAACAGAAACCAAAAGAACAGTAGAACAGATCAATGAAACTAGGAGCTGATTCTTTGAAAGAATTAATAAGATTGATAAACCCCTGGCCAGACATATCAAAGAGAAAAGAGAAGGGACCCAAATAAATAAAATCATGAATGAAAGAGGAGAGATCACAACCAACACTGAAGAAACACAAACAACTACAAGGACATATTAAAAGCAACTATATGTCAACAAATTAGACAATCTGGAAGAAATGGATGCATTCCTAGAGATGTATCAACTGCCAAAACTGAACCAGGAAGAAATAGAAAACCTGAACAGACCCATAACCAGTAAGGAAATTGAAGCAGTAATCAAAAATCTCCCAACAAACAAGAGCCCAGGGCCAGATGGCTTCCCGGGGGAAGTCTACCAAACATTTCAAGAAGAATTAATACCTAGTCTTCTGAAACTGTTCCAAAAAAATAGAAATGGAAGGAAAACTTCCAAACTCATTTTATGAGGCCAGCATTATCTTGATCCCCAAACCAGACAAAGACCCCACCAAAAAGGAGAATTACAAACTAATATCCCTGATGAACATGGATGCAAAAATTCTCACCAAGATACTAGCCAATAGGATCCAACAGAACATTAAAAGGATTATTCACCATGACCAAGTGGACATTTATTCCTGGGTTTATAGGTCAACATCCCAACATCTAATAGTAAAACTATTTTTATTCCTGGGCTGCAAGGTTGGTTCAACATCCGCAAATCAATTAATGTGACACAGTACATTAATAAAAGAAAGGACGAGAACCATATGATGCTCTCAATAGCTGCAGAAAAAGCATTTGACAAAGTACAGCATCCCTTCTTGATTAAAACTCTTCACAGTGTAGGGATAGAGGGTACATACCTCAATACCATAAAAGCCATCTATGAAAAACCCACAGCAAATATCATTCTCAATGGGGAAAAACTGAGAGCTTTCCCCCTAAGGTCAGGAACATGGTAGTGATGTCCACTATTACCACTGCTATTCAACATAGTACTAGAAGTCCTAGCCTCAGCAATCAAACAAAAAGAAATAAAAGGCATCCAAATCGGCAAAGAAGTCCAACTCTCACTCTTTGCAGATGATATGATACTTTATGTGGAAAACCCAAAAGATTCCACCCCAAAATTGCTAGAACTCATACAGGAATTCAGTAAAGTGGCAGGATATAAAATCAATACATAGAAATCAGTTGCATTTCTCTACACCAACAACGAGACAGAAGAAAGAGTGATTAAGGAATCAATCCCATTTAAGTTGCACCAAAAACCATAAGATACCTAGGAATAAATCTAACCAAAGAGGCAAAGGATCTGTACTCAGAAAACAATAAAATATTCATGAAAGAAATTGAGGAAGACACAAAGAAATGGAAAAACGTTCCATGCTCATGGATTGGAAGAACAAATATTGTGAAGATGTCAATGCTACCTAGAGCAATCTACACATTCAATGCAATCCCCATTAAAATACCATCGACTTTTTTCACAGAAATGGAACAAATAATCCTAAAATTTGTATGGAACCAGAAAAGACCCTGAATAGCCAGAGGAATGTTTGGGTTTTTTTTTTTTTTTTTCCTGAAAGGAAGTTTTAATTTAAACAAGGGTTTAAATACATTACATAACATTAAAACTGAAGGAAAAAATAAACCAAAACCAGTCTGTTACTTCACACGGCATTGGGCAGCTGTTGCTAGGAAGTTGCAAGCTCTACAGCTAGCTACATGACTGATACATCAGTTTGAAGTTTGTTCCCTTGTCAAAAGTTTAACTCCTATGAAGGTTGGCCTCACATTCTGGTGTTTGGACATCAATTAGCTAGGATAGGAGTGGTCAAAAAGACCTTGGTGGCAAGTCAGATGTCCTATCACCTCACTAGAGGGAAGGTGGCCGCTTGAAGCTCTGCCCACCTGGTCAGGTTGGAGACACCAGGGATCTTTCTTGGACTACCAATGACTCCCTGTAGCAGCACAGCTGTGGTTGCTGTCTTATCCCATCCTGTCCTCTAAGCTTCACCGTGTGCTGTTCAGGTGGTGACATTCTCTTAGGGCAGGGAACTCTGAAGAGGGAGAGCTGAGGAACTTCTGGCCAGACATAGCCATCTGTGATCTTGGGGCTCTGGGCTGGATGGAAACATCACATTACTGCTTGGTTTCAGCCCGGACACTGCCAGGCACCTACTGCTTGTTCTCTGTTTAAATGAGGGACTTCAAGACTAGACAGCATGGCTCTTTTCAGTTTATTGCATGAAGGAGTTACACTAGTCCAAGTTAAAAGCAGACCCCAAAAGGTTACATTATACAAGCTGTGAGGTTTTTAAACTTGTGACAAGGGACAGAAGGGAAATTCTACTCATCGCAAGGAAATCCTCACTTAAGCTTCAGTGAGCCAAAAGCACCTAAAACCCATGAACCTTCAGCTGGTTGTCCTTAGCCAGTCCAATCTCTACCAGGAACTGGCATATGTTCTTGCGCTGGTCACTCTGTAGCTGAATTACTTCTCCATATTCTGGATGCGCAATTACAGTACCATTGCAGGCTAATTTCTTCTTAAACGCCTTCACTAGTTTCTTTTTATCGTAATTATCAGCAATTCCTTGGACAGTAGTAAGCGTCTTCCTGCCGTTTCTCTGTTGAATTCTTATGTGGTTATAATCCTCAGTGCCAGCAGGAAGCAGATCATCACCCTTACTTGCATCAGCAAAGGGGTCGAAAGAGTGGAGGTTCTGGATAATGGACATATGATATGATTCCTTTTCCTCGGTGAAAACGGCCTGTGGAAGGCGGCGGCGGGAGAAGGCGGGCTGGGGAGGAACCCTCCTACACTGTTGGTGGGAATGGAAGCTGGTGCAGTCCCTCTGGAAAACAGTATGGAGGTTCCTTAAAAAGTTGAAAATGGAGCTACCCTACAACCCAGCAATTGCACTACTGGGTATTTACCCCAAAGATACAAATGCAGTGATCTGAAGGGGCACCTGCACCCCAATGTTTATTGCAGCAATGTCCACAATAGCCAAACTATGGAAAGAGCCCAAATGTCCATCAACAGATGAATGGATAAAGAAGATATGGTATAATATACAACCGAATATTATGCAGGCATAAAAAAAAAGTGAAATCTTGGGGCACCTGGGTGGCTCAGATGGTTAAGCGTCTGCCTTCAGCTCAGGTCATGATCCCAGTGTCCTGGGATCGAGCCCTGCATCAGGTTCCCTGCTCATCGGGGGGCCTGCTTCTCCCCCTCCCTCTGCTTCTCCCCCTGCTCATATTCTCTCTCTCTCTCTGTATCTCTGTGTCTCGAATGAATAAATAAAAAAATCTTTAAAAAAAATGAAATCTTGCCATTTGCAACGATGTGGATGGAACTAGAGGGTATTATGCTAAGCAAAATAAGTCAATCAGAGAAAGACAATTATCATATGATCTCACTGATATGGGGAATTTGAGAAAGCAAGGCAGAGGATCATAGGGGAAGAGAGGAAAAAATGAAATAAGACTAAACCAGAGAGGGAGACAAACCATAAGAGACTCTTAATCTCAGGAAACAAACCGAGGGTTGCTGGAGTGGAGGGGGAGGTGGGAGGGATGTGGTGGCTGGGTGATGGACATTGGGGAGGGTATGTGTTGTGGGGAGCACTGTGTATTGTGTGAGACTGATGAATCACAGACCTGTACCCCTGAAACAAATAATACATTATATGTTAGTAATAATTTTTAAAAAGCTAAAAAAAAAAAAGAAAGACAAAGTTTTAAAGTTGTAGGGCAAATGAAAGGGGAAGAGAGAGCACTGGGCAGAAGCTGGTGAAGATGAGCAGTGAAGTCAGAGAGGGAAAGGTGGGCAAAAGGGTAGGAGGCTGGAGACTTCCAGAGAAGAAATGGCCCATGAAAATGTTCTAGGAACAACTATGAGGCAGAAGTGCAGGAGGGAGGTAGGAAGAGAGAATAAAAACAAGTGTGCCTGGAAAACTGGTAAATTGGGGATTTCCAAAAGACTGACTTTTGTGTTATAAAGATAAAAAGTAGAAGATAAGGGGCACATGGCTCAGTTGGTTGAGCACTGACTCTTGATTTCAGCTCAGGTCATGATCTCAGGGTCGTGTGATTGAGCCCTGCATTGGGCTCCATTCTCAGCGTGGAGTCGCTTGAGATTCTTTCTCCCTCCCCCTCTGTTCCTCTCCCTACTTTTGTGCTCTTTCTCTCAAATAAGTAAATAAATAAAATTTTTTTAAAAGTAGAAAATAAAATTGCTGTTATATTAGAGGGATGAACATGACTGAAGAAAGTTTTCAAATTCAATTTGTATCTATTCATCTATTCCTTTTGATTAGAACAGTTTAATAGAAATTTTTAGCATCTAGTGTATCTCTACTCATGATTTTTTTTTCATGAATTTCTTGGCCTTTCTCTGATTTCTCAGACTTTGTTTCTTCCATACAGACTCCTGAATGATTTAGTCTACTTCCCCCTAGTGTATCCCCCCAAATCAATGAATGAATGGCACAGCAACATAAAAAACAAATCTAAATATATATCCCAAACTTAATAACAAAACTGGTATTTTAATTCAGTAGGGAAAGTATGATTATCATGGCTGGCATAATCGACTCTTCATCTGAAAGAAAACAAAACTAGACTCCTTACTTCATGCTCTGTACAGAAATGAATTCCTAATGTACCAAAGATACAAGGTTTTTTACAAAATCTGGTAGAAGAAAATTCAGGGGACTATTTGTATAACTTTGGAGGAAAGGTGGAAATTAAATGAGGCAAAAAAAAAATCCAAAAA
The DNA here is from genome assembly GCF_029215605.1 of Mirounga angustirostris. Lineage (NCBI taxonomy): Eukaryota > Metazoa > Chordata > Mammalia > Carnivora > Phocidae > Mirounga > Mirounga angustirostris. The sequence continues at coordinate 124,054,849 of NW_026991714.1, forward strand.
CCATCAAAATATTCATGTCTATGTCAATTTGAAAAATTGAATGGAGGGCACCTGGGTGGCTCAGTTGGTTAAGCGACTGCCTTCGGCTCAGGTCATGATCCTGGAGTCCCGGGATCGAGTCCCACATCGAGCTCCCTGCTCGGCGGGGGGTCTGCTTCTCCTTCTGACCCTCTTCCCTCTCGTGCTCTCTGTCTCTCATTCTCTCTCTCTCAAATAAATAAATAAAATCTTAAAAAAAAAAAAAGAAAAATTGAATGGAAAAATAAACTATAGAAAAAAATACTTTTTTAAAAAAATTCAATTAGCCAACATATGATGTAGTGTTCAATGATTCATTAGCTGCATATAACACCCAAGAAATAGATAGTTAAGTCAGTCGGAAAAGCATGGGACTGTTGATCCTGGAGTCATGAGTTTGAACCTCACATTGGGTATAGAGATTATTTAAATAAATAAAACTTTTTTTAAAAAAATTAACAAAAGGGGATGCCTGGGTGGCTTCTCCCTCTACCTGCTGCTCCCCCTGCTTGTGCTCTCTCTCTCTCTCTCTCTCTCTCACACACACACACACACAAATAAATAAATAAATAACAAGAGAAATACAAAAGTTTATTCTGCAAACACAAAACATTGCTGAAAAGAAACTAAAGACATAGGGACGCCTCAGTGGCTCAGTCGGTTAAGCGTCTGCCTTCGGCTCAGGTCATGATCCCAGGGTCCTGGGATCGAGTCCCGCATCAGGCTCCCTGCTCAGCGGGGAGCCTGCTTCTCCCTCTTCCTCTCTGCCTGCCTCTACCCCTGCTTGTGCTCTCTCTCTCTCTGACAAATAAATAAATAAAATCTTAAAAAAAATAAATCAAAGACTTAAATAAATGGAAAGGTAACTCATGTTCATAGATCAGAAACTTAACATTGGGGCGCCTGGGTGGCTCAGTCGTTAAGCATCTGCCTTCGGCTCAGGTCATGATCCCAGGGTCCTGGGATCGAGTCCTACATCGGGCTCCCTGCTCAGCGGGAAGCCTGCTTCTCCCTCTCCCACTTGCTGTTCTCACTGTCTCTCTCTGTCATATAAATAAATAAAATCTTTAAAAAAAAAAAAAGAAAAAGAAACTTAACATTGTAAAGATGGCAATAATCTCCAAATTGATCTGTAGATCCAAAGCAATCTCTATCCAAGTCCCAACCGGCTTCTTTGCAGAAATTGACAAGCTGACCCTAAAATCCATATGAAATTTCAAGATCCCCTCACCCTTTATTTTCAATCTTGGTGGGGGGCAAAAAAAAAAAAGAACAAACTGGGAGGACTCATACTTCCTGATTTCAGACCTTACTACACAGCTACAATAATCAAGACAGTGGGGGGGTGCCTGGGTGGCTCAGTTGGGTAAGCGACTGCCTTCAGCTCAGGTCATGATTTCTGGAGTCCCGGGATCAAGTCCCGCATTGGGCTCCCTGCTCAGCAGGGAGTCTGCTTCTCCCTCTGACCCTCTCATGCTCTCTCTCTCTATCTCATTCTCTCTCTCAAATAAATAAATAAAATCTTAAAAAAATAAAAAAGAGTGGGTATAAACATGAGGACAGACATATAAATCAAAGGAATAAAACTGGGAGCACAGAAAAAGAACTCTTACATCTATGGACAATCAATTTTCAACAAGGGTGCCAGGACCATACATTGAGGAAAGAATAGTCTTTTCAACAAATGGTGCTGAGACAACTGGACATCCACCTATAAAAGGATGCAGCTGGACCCCTACTCCATACAATATACAAAATTTAACTCAAGGTAGATCAAAGATATAAAGTTACAAGACTCTTAGAAGAAAATAGGAATGTAAACTTTCATGACTTTGGATTAGGCAATGATTTCTTAGATATGATACCAAAAGCATGAACAAAAAAATAAATTGGGCATCACCAAAATTAAAAATATTTGTGGTTCAAAGGACACCATCATGAAAGTAAAAAAGACTATCCACAGAATGGAAGAAGATATTTGCAAATTATATAACTGATAAGAGTCCAGTGTCTGGAATAAGTATATATTTAATTTTGTGAACATATAGAATACAGTTATAACTGACTTAATGTCCTTCCTAACATCTGAGTCAGTTCGAGTTAGTTCCAATTGGTTGATTTATCTCCTCATTATAGGTTGTATGTTCCAGGTTTTCTGCATGCCTGGCAACATTTTTGGATGCCAGACATTGTGTCCTTTACCTTGTTGGATGCTGAATATTTTTGTCTATCTGTAAGTATTCTTGAGATTTGTTCTGAGGCTTACCTGAAATACTTCAGCCCTTTCAGATCTTGCTTTTAAGATTTGTTAGGTAGTTCTTGGGGCACCTGGGTGGCTCAGTTGGTTAAGCGGCTGCCTTCAGCTCAGGTCATGATCCCAGGGTCCTGGGATGGAGCCCTGCATCAGGCTCCCTGCTTGGCGGGGAACCTGCTTCTCCCTCTTCCTCTGCTGCTCCCCCTGCTTGTGCTCTCTCTCTCTCTGACAAATAAATAAAATCTTAAAAAAAAAATTTTTGTTAGGTAGTTCTGGAACAATGCTCAGTCTAGAGCTAAGTATTCCCACTAGAGGGCAAGACTCTTCTCTGTACGCTACCCAAGGCCCCGGGAATTTTGAAGTTTTCCAGTCTGGCTGCTGGAACAGACACTATTCCTGGCCAGTGTAAGCAGCAGGCACTCCTACCTCTACTCATGTCAGGGGGTTCTTCTCCTGCCTCAGGTGGGGAGTTAGTTTCCTCACCTGTATGCGCTGATCAGCACCCAACCCAATGTTCAAAGGGCCTCTCTGACTATGCCCAGAGTCACCTCTCTTTGCAGCCCTTTCCTCTCCAGTACTCTGTTCAGTGGCCTTAGTTGCCTTGGTCTCCCCAGACTCTCGGTTTTATCTCCTTAACTCAGAGAGCTTGCTGGGCTCCACTTGTGTTCTCCCTGCGCCACAGTCTGGAGACTCTCAAAGCTATAAGCGGGACACTGGTAGGGCTCACCTCATTTGTTTCCTGTTTCTCAGGGATCCCTATTCTTCGTTGCCTTTTGTATCCTCCCAGAAATTAGACGATCATGCACAAATGCACACACACACACCCCAAAATGACTTCATAGAAAATATGCACTTTTGTACCTTGCTTTTTATTTTTATATTATTTTATTTTATTATGTTATGTTAATCACCATACATTGCATCATTAGTTTTTGATGTAGTGTTCCATGATTCATTGTTTGCGTATAACACCCAGTGCTCCATGCAATACATGCCCTCTTTAATACCCATCACCAGGCTAACCCATCCCCCCAACCCCCTCCCCTCTAGAACCCTCAGTTTGTTTCTCAGAGTCCATAGTCTCTCATGGTGCACCTTGCTTTTTAAAATGTAGTGTCTTGACAAACCATAAGAGACTCTCAATCATAGGAAACAAAGTGAGGGCTGTTGGAGGGGAGGGGGGCAGGGGTATGGGGTAACTGTGTGATGGACATTAAGGAGGGCACTTGATGTAATGAGCACTGGGTATATTATATAACACTGATGAATCACTGACCTCTACCTCTGAAATTACTAATACATTATACGTTAATTAATTGAATTTAAATTTTAAAAATTATAAAAAAGAAAGAAAGATTATTAAAAAGTAAAATTTAGTGTGTCGAATACTTTCTGTATCATGGTCTATATGGTGATCTCAATTAACAGTTGCATAGGATGCCATTATATGGAGACAGCATAATTTATTTTACCAGCCTTCTATTTGTGAATATTTAGTTTTATTCAGGAATTTTCCATTACCAACAACACTGTAGTACTCATCTTCTGTAAATGTGAAATGAAGTTCCTGTCCACTTTTTCTAATTCTGCTCTGACAGTGTACCCATCTGTTCCTCCTCAAACCTATCAATGTTTCAGTGCATGGAGACATCTCTCTTGTCTCCCTTTGGCCTTCTTGAAGGGAAAACATGGGCAATGATCCCTCTACACCCCATAGGCTCAACAAGTTCTCTACTCTTTGGGTAATTAACCAGTTAGCAATGTGATTTTTTTTCCTGGATTTGTCATATTTCAAAAAATGCCTCTATAAAATAAAAATTCATAACCTCCCCCCTACATTGTGACCTTCTTCCAATTCTCTCTCCTCAAGGAAACCAATGAAAACCTTATGATGCATATTCTTTTGTGGGTTTTTTTCTATGTACACATATAAAAAGTGCTTAAAAATTACGTGACTTGCTTTTTGCATATAACAATATTTCATGTACTTGATGTATTTCTAAGTCAATACGTACAGATCAACAGCATTCTTTAAAATAACTTCAGGGGCACCTGGCTGGCTCTGTCAGTAGAACATGCAACTCCTGATCTCAGGGTTGTGAGTTCAAGCCCACATTGGGCATAAAGCCCACATTAAAAAAAAAAAAAAGAAAAGAAAAGAATCTCAGAACATTTCATAGTATGGATTTACCATAATTTATTCTAACATTTCCCCTGTACATTCATGGTGACTCCATATTTTTTAGCCATTATAAAAGAAATGATACAACATATATCCTTACATAGACATTGTTATATACTACTGCTTTTATTTCTATAAAATACATTTATAGAAGATTGTTGGATCAAAGGGTATGTCCATTTTTTTTATTTATTTTTAATTTTATTGCAGTAAGAACACTTAACATGAGATCTACCTTCTTAACATATTTTTAAGTGTGCAATGTGGTACCATTGAATAGAGGTACAAAGATGTACAGTAGATCTCCAGAACTTATTCATCTTGCGTATCTGAAACTTGTTGCCTATTGACTAGTATCATCCCATTTTCCCTACCAAGGACCCAGACAACCACCATTGTATTTTTTACTTCTGAGTTTGATTATTTTAGATACCTCCTATAAGTGAAATCATATAGTATTTGTCTTTCTGTGACTGCCTTACTTCATTTAGCACATTGCCCTGAAGATTCATCAGTGTTATTGCATATTTCAGGATATCCTTCTTTCTTTTTTTTTTTTTTTTAAAGATTTTTATTTATTTGACAGAGAGAAACACAGAGAAAGAGGGAACACAAGCAGGGGGACTGGGAGAGGGAGAAGCAGGCTTCCCACCAAGCAGAGAGCCTGATGCGGGGCTCGATCGCAGGACGCTGGGATCATGACCTGAGCTGAAGGCAGACGCTTAACGACTGAGCCACCCAGGTGCCCCGATATCCTTCTTTCTTAAGGCTGAATAATATTCCATTGTATGTATATACCACATTTTCCTTATCCATTCATCCACTGATGGATATTTAGACTGTTTCTAATCTTGGCTATAATGAATAGTGCTGCAATGAACATGAGCTCTTCAAGATCTTGATTTTATTTTATTTATATATTTTTAAAGATGTTATTCATTTATTTGAGAGAGAGAGACAGAGATAGTGAAAGAGAGCACAAGCAGAGAGGAGAGGGAGAAGCAGGCTCCCATGCAGGACTCAATCCCAGCACCCCGGGATCCTGACCCGAGCCGTAGGCAGATGCCCAACCGACTGAACCACCCAGGGGTCCCAAGATCCTGATTTTAATTCTTTTAGATAAATACCCAGTAGTGAGATTGCTGGATCATAATATAGTTCTAGTTTTAATTTTTTAAGGAACCTCCATACTGTTTTGCATAGCAGCTGCACCATTTTGCATTTGAAACAATAGTGTGCAAGGGTTCTAATTTCTCTACATCCTCACCAACACTTGTTTTTTTGGGGTTTTTTGTTTGTTTGGGGGGGGTTGATAATAGCCATCCTAACAAGTATGAGGTGATCTCTTATTATGGTTTTGATTTGCATGTCCCTGACGATTAGTGAAGTGAGCATTTTTTCACATACCCGTTGGCCATTTGTATGCAAGTCCTTAGCCCATTTTTTACTTGAGTTATTAGGTTTTGTTGTTGTTGTTGTTGTTGAGTTGTAATCGTTCCTTATATATTTTGGAGATTATTCCCTTATCAGATGTATGGCTTGCAAATATTTACTCCCATCCTGTAGATTGTTGGTTCCTTTGCCGTGCAGAAGCTCTTCAGTATGACATCATCTGTTTTTGCTTTTGTCACCTGCGCTTTTGGTGTCACATCCATGAAGTCATTGCCAGGACCAATTTCATGAAGTTTTTACCCTATGTTTTCTTCCAGGATTTTTGCAGCTTCAGGTCTTACATTTAATTTTGAATTGATGTTTGTGTATGGTATAAGGGTTTAATTTCATTTTTTTGCATGTGGACCTCTAGCTTTCCCAATACCATTGGCTGAAGAGACTGTCCTTTCCCCATTGTGTACTCTTTCCATCCCTGTCAAAGATCAATTGACCGTATGTGCATTGATTTATTTCTGGGCTCTCTATTCTATTCCATTGGTCTATATGTCTATCTTTATGCCAGTACCATATTATTTTGATTACTGTAGTTTTATAATGTATTTTGCATCTGAAAATGTGATGCCTTCAGTTTTGTTCTTCTTTCTCAAGGTTGATTTCACTATTTGTGGTCTTTTGTGATTGGATGGCTTTTCTTTTCCTTGCCTAATTGCTCTACTAGAACTTTCAGTATTATGTTAAAAAGAGGTGTCAGGAGTGGGAATCCTTGCCTTGTTCTTAATCTTGAGGAAAAGCTTTCAGTTTTTCATGGTTGAGTATGATGTTAGCTGTGGAGTTTTCATATATGGCCTTTATTATGTTAAAGCACTTTCCTTCTATTCCTATGTTGAGAGTTCTTATGATGAAAAGATGTTGAATTTTGTCAAATGCTTTTTCTGCGTCTACTGAGATGATCATATGCTTTTTATCCCTTATCTTATTAATCTGATGCATCACTTAATTGATTTTCATATGTTAAACCATCCTTGCATTTCAGGGATAAATTTCACTTAGTCATGGTGTATGATCCTTTTAATGTGCTATTGGATTCAGTTTGCTAGTATTTTGTTGGGGATTTTTACATTTACATTCATCAGTGATATTGGCCTATAGTTTTCTTTTCTTGTTGTGTCTTTATCTGGCTTTGGTATCAGGGCAAGGCTAGCCTCATAGAATGAGTTTGGAAATGTGTCCCCCTTTTTAGAGGAGTTTGAAAGTTGGCATTAATTCTTCTTTAAATGTTTGGTAGAATTCACCAGTGAAGCCATCTGGTACTGAGCTTTCTTTATTTGGAGGTTTTTTTTATTACTGATTCACTCTCTACGCTAGAGAGATCTGTTCAGACTTTCTATTTCTTCTTGATTCAGTCTTGGTGGCTTGTATGTTTCCAGGAATTTATCCATTGCTTCTAGGCTATCCACTTTGTTGTATATTTGCTTTATAATTGTTCATAGTTGTCTCTTATGATTCTTTTTATTATTTATATATATTTTAAGATTTTATTTATTTATTTGATAAAGAGAGAGCACAAGCAGGGGGAGTGGCAGACAGAGGGAGAGGGAGAAGCAGGTTCCCCGCTGAGCAGGAAGCCCAAGGTAGGGCTCGACTCCAGGACCCTGGGATCATGACCTGAGCCGAAGGCAGATGCTTAACCGAATGAGCCACCCAGGCATCCCATCTTTTTATTTAAAAAAAAAGATTTAATTAATTTATTTATTCGAGAAAGAGCTTGAGCAGGGTGGGGGTGGGGGGAGGAGAGAGGAGCAGAGGGAGAGGGACAAGCAGACTCTGCGCAGAGCACAGGGCTTGACCCCATGACCCTGAGATCACCATGGGAGCTGAAATCAAGGGTCAGTTGCAGGGTGCCTGAGTGGCTCAGTTGTTAAGCGTCTGCCTTCGGCTCAGGTCATGATCCCAGTGTCCTGGGATTGAGCCCCGCATCAGGCTCCCTGCTCGGCAGGAAGCCTGCTTCTCCCTCTCCCTCTCCCCCTGTTTGTGTTCCCTCTCTCGCTGTGTCTCTCTCTGTCAAATAAATAAATAAAATCTTAAAAAAAAAAGTCAGATGCTTAAACGACTGAGCCACCCAGGCACCCCTCTCCTTTTTTATTTCTGTAGCATCTGTTGTAATATCTCTTCTTTCATTTCTTATTTATTTGAGTCTTGTTAGTCTAGCTAAGTGTGTCAATTTGTCTACTTTTAAAAAAAAAACAACTCTTAGTTTCATTGATTTTTTTTTCTAAAAGGGTATGTGCATTTTAAATTTAAGTAGCTATGACCAGATTACTTGCCAAAAAGGTTGTGGTAATTTATACACTCTCTGAAAAAGGTGGGGGATGGAGTGGTCTCCATCTGGAAGAAAATAAAGTTAGAACCTTGTCTCACACTATAAACAACAATAAATTTCGCAGAGATTAATACACTAGTACAAAAAATAGAACTATTTCCTATTAAAATAGGAAAAAATAAAAGATAATATTTGTTTAACTTCAAGATAAGTTTGGACTTTTAAAAAAGACTGGAAACTGAGACGTTATAAAGAGAAAATTGATGTATTCAACCACATAAACATTTAAATACATAAACAAAGCCAAAAGAGAAATGAATAGAGTGAGAGAGAAACTTGCAAGATATGACAAAGTGATACCACTAATGTATAAACAACTCCTTCAAATTAGTAAGAAAGAAATCTATAAAAAGCTAATAGAGGGGTTCCTGGCTGGCTTATGCAGTAGAGCATGCAACTCTTGATCTCAGGGTTTTAAGTTTAAGCCCCACATTGGGTGTAGAGGTTCCTTAAAAAAATAAAATCTTAAAAAAAAAAAAAAAGCTAGTAGAAAAATGGGCAAAAGATAGGAATAAGAATTGATAAAGAACTATAAACAGCCAATTAACTTATGAAATGTTCATCCTCAGAGGTAGTACAAAAAACACACACTTAACCAACATTATCATTATTCCCCATGAGATGGCAAAAATGGAAAATATTGCTAATATCTAATGCTGTTGGGCACTGAGCATTCTTGGTCACTCTGACAAAGGAACCATTTTAAGTAATCAATTAGTCAATTGCACTTTCACACCTTACTTTTTTTGTTTCATTGACTGCATTTCCAAGCAAATGATATTTTACCACCAGCTGCAGAAGATAACACCTGAATGAGGTGTGAAACGACACGAATCAGAAGCCCACTCACAGTGCTGTGTGACAGGGGCAATGCTCCTTCTTCCCCTTTCCAAATATTCTATAATGTAATCTTCACAATTCAGGGGGGAAATTAGCAGGGGAAAAAAATAACATTCTCATATTTTTCCTGAGCGTGCTGCCTTAGAACCTCATTATGCAGTCCGTATGCAACCTACACTTCTGCCAAATGAATCTTCTACCTAAGTACTCTGCAGCAGCATGAATTTACTAAGAACAAAATTCTCACGTCAAAATAAAGTCTTTGTTTTCTTTTCTTCTTTACTTACAAGTCGAGAAAGAGGAAGTATCCGGGGAAGCTTTAGGAGGGGATTTTGATCCACATAAAGAAACACTGTCCAGAAAGGGAACCTCAAGTTCACCTGGTCGCCCTTATACAGAAGAGGAAGCCCTAAGCGAAGAAAAGCAAGACCTCAGAAAACACACAGGTTAGAAATGTGTAGCAGTTCCCACTGATTTTGTTACAGGTCATTTCAAAGATGTTCTTTTTTTTTTTTTTTTAAGATTTTATTTATTTATTAGAGAGAGAGAGAGAGAGCGCGTGCACAAGGTGGGGAGGAGCAGAGAGAGAAGCAGTTTCCCCGCTGAGCAGGGAGCCCAACTCGAGGCTCCATCCCAGGACCCTGAGATCGTAGCCTGAGCGGAAGACAGATGCTTAACCGACTGAGCCACCCAGGCACCCCTGATCATTCCAAAGGGGTTCTTACCCCATTTTGTCCAGCCCTTTCTCTGCAGTCACAGGCTTGCAGAAGAGGGAGCCTTCTGGTGCAGTGTAACCACTAGGTGGCACTGTGCATTGCCGGGCTAGTTCTGGTAAAGTGGCCCCCTGTCCAGCTATCCTGTTTCCCTGTCTATGGATGGGGTCCTTTTCCCGCCTGCTAAATCATAATTCTCCAAAATTCATAAACTTAGCCAATTTTAAGAACCATTTCGTTTTTCTTAGAAAGGATAGAATTTTGGTTCATGGATTGGGAGGGACTTTCACTTTAAACATTTTCTGGAATCAGTCCATTCCTAATTGTTACTGTAAAACTCATGCAGCCTCTAGGGGCTCCTCAGGGTGCCCAGTGCCAAATGAGCTATGAGTTGTAGCTGAAGGACTAGTGTATAGAGTGTAGAGTGCATGGAAATGCTTCCTGAGACCCAAGAAAAAAATGAAAACCTCCAGAACAAATCATGCTGAACACTTTGGTATGCTCCCCACAAACTGTTTTAAATAAGCCTTGCAGGTGATTCTGAGGCAAAAGTGTTGAAACAGTGTTTTATAAGATGCATAATTAAAAGGCAGTTTCCCTTCTGACCCAGGCACCATCCTGGTGGCTATCTGTCTAGCTTCAGCAAGCCTGCAGGGATGATGATAAAAAGCATTCCCAGTGTCTGGTTCTATATTTTCCTGTGTAGAGAATGCCACCCATGCTGGGATCAGAAAGAGCACACAATTAGCTGCAGCCATTGTTCAAGATTGTTGTTGTTATAAAGCCCGGCACATAACGGTGTTCAGGGAATATTTATCGTCAGCAATAAAATAAAACATTGTATATACATAATGCTATATACATTGAACCTCATATACATAATATTGAATAAATGAAGCCAGACACAGAAGTTTACATACTCTGATTTCATTAGATGAATACCAAGAAAGAGCAGGACTAAAAAGGACAGAAGTCAGAAAAGTGGTTGCCCTTGAAGGGGGAGGATTGACTGATAGGAGGAAGTATTGATGGATAGCGGAATGAAGGATTGTCTGGGATGCTGGAACAGGACCTGGGTTACACGGGGGGAAAACAGCACAAAGTGTGCTGGGGCCACCTCACTGCTTGGGGTGCAAACTGCCTCCAGGACGTCTTGCTGCCAAAGTAAAAAAGTCACTGGGTGCTGTACTTAAAACAAAAAAAGAAAAGAAAAGCCCAGCTGGAAAGGAAGACAGGAAAACAAATACGAAAATGAAAACAAGATAAAGAAGAAAAAAAGGAAAAGGGTAGAAATACAAGAAATACAAAGGACCATAATTTATATAATTGGAGTCTTTGAAGAAGAAAACAAAGCAATGGAACAGAACTGACATTTAAAACTATAATTCAGAAAACATTTTCAGAAATAACAAAGACCTGAATCTACGTATTGAAAGACCTGCCAACTACCTGAGAAAATTAACCTGAAATGATGAACTCTGGGACATATCTTGGCAAAACTATCAGATTGTAAAGATAACGAAAAACATTCTGAAGGCCTCCAGACACAAAAGGACATAATCTGCGAGTGCAAAAGAATGAGATGAGCATCAAACTTCTCAAAAGCAGCATATAAAGCAAAGCAAAAATGGAGTGGCATTTTCTAGAAACTGAAAAAAAAGTGTGATCCATGGCAGCCAAACTGTTCTTCAAGTATCAAGAGAAACATTTTTCAGGAATTTAGGACCTTTTTTAAGGAATCTTTTAGAGGTTAAGCTTCATCCAACCAACAGATGACTTGGAAAATTTTAACAAAATTTAACAAAATTTTAACTTGGTGGGGTGCCTGGCTGCTCAGTTGGTAGAGCATGTGTGTGACTCTTGATCTCTGGGTCCTGAGTTTAAGCCCCACGTAGGGTTGTAGAGATTACATACATACATACATACATACAAAAAACACAAAGGGCTCATGATATTTTAGTACAGATCATTACAGATCAAAGACTAAAACAAAGTAGGAAATGAGGGTAGAAGACCACAGTACAAGTGTAAGACATTGTGACAAAGTTGAAATAATGCAACCAAAAAGATGGGACAAGGAAGAAAAAAGGAATGGGAAAGTAGAAAAAGTTGATTGATTGTCTCAGAGGCAACAGGTAGGGGTTAAAAGAGGTTAAAACTGATGATCTTGAGGATATACGTAAAAAAAAAATTCTTAAAAATGTATCATATATTAGGTCATGAGAAAAACTTCAGTAAGTTCTATCAGGTGAACATTTTACAGACAACAGTCTCTGATCACGATACAGTAAAACTAGAAAATATTAACTAAAAAAATTTTAAGGATCCTTAAATTTTTAAATTTATAAAATTTTTAAATTGTATATTAAACAAATTTCAGTTTAAGAGGAAATGAAACAAGAAAAAAATTATTTTGTAACTGTGTGGTGATGGATATCACGGTGATCATTTATGTGAACTAAATTTATGTGGTGATATATATATATATATATAATCATGTTGTATGCCAATTATATATTAATTTTTAAAAAGAGGAAATGCAAACTTTATGGAATTTCTAAAACAGAATGATTAATGAAAACACTACATATCAGAATCTATGGGATACATTACAACAATGATCAAAGTACACAGTACAAAAAAACACTTTTATCAGTTAAAAACAAAAGAATGAAAATAAATTAATTAAATTCTTAGCTCAAAAAACTAGGAGGGAAAAATAGGAAAAGAACGACAAAGTGAACCAAAAGAAACTCCAGGGTAAGAAATAATAAAGTAAGAGTAGAAAATTAAAGAGTCAAGGAATAGAAAAGGAGAAAATCTAATTAATAAATCAAAATCCTAGTTTCCTGAATAATTTAACAAAATAGACAAACCATTCTCTAACTTGATCAAGAAATAAGGGAGAAAGCACAAATGTACAAAATAAAAAACAATGAGAGATATACCATGGAAAAAAAAACATTTTTAAATCATAAGAGATTAATTTGCAAAGCTCAAAGCAAATAAATTTTGGAAACCTAGATAAAATGTATATTTTCCTTAGGGAAAATACAGAGACGTAAGAATTGGTGAAGAAAAAGTAAAAATATCTATCTCACAGATGACATGATAGTATACCTGTTAAGCCCTTGAGAATCAAGAATAAAATTAACTAAAAAAAAAAAAAAAGAATAAAATTAACTCAAAAAGTGGAAGAATTCTGAAAGATAACTATTTATAAAATTAACACACACAAATCAAGAGCTTTTATATGCATTAATAATAACCACTTAGAGGATATAGCCCCACTGACAATAGCAAAACATTAAGTATGTAGAAGTAAATTTACAAGAAATGTAAAAAACTTGTATGAGTAAAACTTCGCAATATTTCTGAAAGATACAAAAATAGACTCAATCGAATGATAAAACATTTTCTATGTTTAGATAGGATGACACAGTATAAAGTTATAAATCCTTCTTAAGTTAATTTATAAAGTTAATATAATCCCAATAAAAATACCAACAGTTGGTAATAAAATTCATATAGAAAAACAAACATGAGAGAATCTCCAAAAAACCGTGAAAAAGAAGTACAGTGAGGACCTAACCCCACCAAACATTAAAACGTGCAATAAAGCCTCTATAATTAAAGTGATTGGTACTGATGTATAAATAGACTGACAGTGAAATTGAATAGATATCCCAGAAATAAACCCTAGTAGATAAGGAAATTTGTATACAAAAGTGACATTTGAAATCACTGGGGTAAATAAAAGATGCAAAAGAGTAGCCTTTTGGAAAAAGATAAAATTATATCCATACCTTACTCCATGCACAAGAATAAACTCCAAAGTGATCTAAATGGAAAAGAAAAAGAAAAAGAAAAAAAACACGTAAGTTACTAGAAGAAAATATGGGTAAATTCTTTTTTAATACGAGTGTAAGTTTCCCCCATTTCTGAAAGTAGATTGTTCCTATGAAACCTTTTGTAAGCCAAAATAGCATAAATCAAAGAAACATCATGATATGGAAAAAATTTTGAGCATGCTCAGACCCAAAAAATAAGGCCCCCTAGGCCTTTCTGATACCTTAAGACGCATGTCGCTCACGGATGCACAAAATAGATGGAGGGGGAGCAGAGATGCTCACAGACACAGAACTCTTGCAATTTGACGCTGAGACCCCGAGCTGTGCCCGGGGAGGAAGTGTGCTGGGGCCACTCCTCTCACTGCTTGGGGTGCAAACTGCCAGGACTGCTCGCTGCCAAACCAACACTAAACAGTGTTTTTGCCTTTCACCTTTCTTCGCAGAAGCAAAAATCCTCCTTACATCTCTTTCGCTTAGCAAAAACAGGTACTAATGTAGGGCTGTTGTCAAAGTGAGGTGGCATCATGCAAACTTTTAAAAAATAGGGAAAAGCTTTCAAACCCAAGATTGATAGATTGATAAATTTGACTACATAAAAATAATTTTTGAAGGGCAAAAACAATAACACAAAGTAAAAAGGTAACTGATAAACTAGGAGAAAATATTTGCAACATACGTGACTGATAAAGGGTTGTTATCACCAGTTTATTCTTAAACTCTGAAACTGAAGAATGAAAGACCAAAAACTCAATAGAAAAAATGAAAGGAAAAGATATGAACAGACAATTCACACAAAAGTATAAAAATGGTCTTTAAAATATGTAAAGATGTTCAATCTCACTCATAATTAGAGAAATGAGAATTGAAACTACACTGATATACCACTTCTCACTTACAGATTGGCAAAAAGTGGGGGGAAAAAAAAACAACCATGACAGTACATTCTTTTGGTAAGGCTGTGGGGAAACAGGTATTATCAGAGATTGCTGGTAGAAATCAAAATCAGGGGGCGCCTGGGTGGCTCAGTCGTTAAGCGTCTGCCTTCGGCTCAGGTCATGATCCCGGGGTCCTGGGATCGAGCCCCGCATGGGGCTCCCTGCTCGGTGGGAGGCCTGCTTCTCCCTCCCCCACTCCCCCTGCTTGTGTTCCCTCTCTCGCTGTGTCTCTCTGTCAAAGAAATAAAATCTTAAAAAAAAATATGTAAAGATGTTCAATCTCACTCATAATTAGAGAAATGAAAATTGAAACTACACTGATATACCACTTCTCACTTACCAGATTGGCAAAAATTGGGAAAAAAAAAAAAACAAAACATGACAGTACATTCTGTTGGTAAGGCTGTGGGGAAACAGGTATTATCATAGATTGCTGGTAGAAATCAAAATCAGGGGGCGCCTGGGTGGCTCAGTTGGTTAAGCGACTGCCTTCAGCTCAGGTCATGATCCCAGGGTCCGGGGATCGAGCCCCACATCGGGCTCCCTGCTCAGCAGGGAGTCTACTTCTCTCTGCCCACCTTCTACCCACCCTCCTGCCCCCCTGGTTCGTGCTCTCTCTCTGAAATAAATAAATAAAATCTTAAAAAAAAAAAAAGAAATAAAAATCAGTATAACCTTTTAGAAAGGAATTTGGCAATATCTGACAAAGTAAATATGTGTTTGCCTTTTGGCCCAACAATGCCACTCTGGGAGTCTACCCTGAATATACACCTCCACCAGGATGAACCTACATGTGGACAAAGTTGTCCATTGCCATACCGTTCGTAATTGCAAGATCCTGGAACAGCCTAAACTCCCCCATACACAAGAGACTGTTTGAGTAGACCACGATGCATCCACAAAATGAAGTGCTTCACCACTGTAAATAAAATGAGGAAGATCTCAATGAACTGATATGAAGTGATTTCCAAGATACATCGTTAAATGAAAAAAGTGAAGAGCAAAAGAGCATTTATTGAGTTTTTGCACTGAGCCTCTGCTTACATGGTGGAGGTGTTACCTCAGGGCAGCAAGCCAAGAATACCAGGACCCTGAGCTGCTAGTAGGGCACTGGTTCTACAAGGACCCAAGGGACCAGAGGATACTTCCTCTGCCCAGTGCCCTGCAGTAGAACAGAGCCCTCACTCTGAGGAAGCAAGCTGCTGTCCTCACTGCTAGCTCTGCAGTTAAGTATATTTTATAACAATTTTTAAAAAGTAATACTTATATTTACAGGTGGACTTAGGATTAGAAGAATCTAAATTACTCTAACATCTCAAATAAAATATGGATCATAATGAGCTAGGTGCTTTATAGAACTAACTCCGTAATGTCATGGATCAAATAATCCATTCTTAACAGTAGCTTTTATATTGGTATTTTAAGGTTCTTTCTATTAACTCTTCTTCTTGGGTGAAAAACAACTGGAAACATCCCAAATATCTATTAACTCTTCATTACAAAAAAAGAATGAACTTCTGGTTCATGCAACAAATGGAAAGTGTGTGCTGAAACCACACAAAAAAAGGGTGCACACCGGGTGATCCCATGTATCTGAAGTTCAGCAAAAGGCAAAACTAATTTATGTGAAAAAAAATGTTAGTGGTTCTCTACATGGAATTGTTGAATCGCTATATTGTGCACCTGAGTGAATACAACATTGTATGTTAACTACACTGGAAATAAAATTTAAAGAAATAAAATTGTTCTCTAAGGATGAAAATTCGTGTGGGAAGTGAAAGGGGGCACAATGGAACTTTGTGGATGGATGGAAATGTTTTATAAATTGATTGTAGTGGTGGTTACACTGATACATATATTTGCCAAAACTCATCAAACTATACACTTAATATAGGTTCATTTTATTTTATTCAAATTATATATCAAAGTTGACTAAAATAAAATAGAAGGCAAAAAAAAAAAAAGTCTGGTGTTTCCCCTATCTGCTCATATCTAAGAGAGGAGCAATAAGAAGTTGATTGGAGGGGCGCCTGGATGGCTCAGTCTTTAAGCATCTGTCCTTGGCTGGGGTCATGATCCCGGGGTCCTGGGATTGAGCCCCGCATCGGGCTCCCTGCTCCGCGGAAAGCCTGCTTCTCTCTCTCCCACTCCCCCTGCTTGTGTTCCCTCTCTCGCTGTGTCTCTCTGTCAAATAAATAAATAAAATCTTAAAAAAAAAAAAAAAGAAATTGATTGGAAGTACTGTAAGTGAGGAGTCTTTTCAATAAGGGGTTTCATTGTAGGGCAATCTGGGTGGGCTGTTTGTGGGAAACTCTTAATGTCAGTATTTTTAGGTCTTCCCTAAAAAAGAGGCAGTAAGACAATTGAGACCAGACTACTTAGGCTCAAGTACAAGGTCTACTATTCATTTGCTAAATCCCTAACTTCTCTGGGCCTGTTTCTGTATCTGTAAAATGGCCATGATACTAATACTACCTCAGAGTTAAGGTGAGGATTAAATGAGTTAATGTATATAAAACAATATCTGGCACATAGTAAGCACTAAATAAACATTACCTGTCATTGTTATCATTATTATTCAGGCAAGACACTTCCAATCTTCTGCCTTGAAAACAGAATCCTGGGCACCTGGGTGGCTCAGTCGTTAATCGTCTGCCTTCGGCTCAGGTCATGATCCCAGGGTCCTGGGATCGAGTCCCACATCGGGCTCCCTGCCAGGCAGGAGGTCTGTTTCTCCCTCTCCCACTCCCCCTGCTTGTGTTCCTGATCTTGCTATCTCTGTCTTTTTCAACTAAATAAATAAAATCTTAAAAAAAAAAAAAGAAAAAGAAAACAGAATCCTGGCTGTCACTTCATAGGAGGGAACAAGAAAGAGAAGTAGCTGGGTTAGAGAAGAGGGTTCATCCATTCTCTTTGCCCTTTTCCTGGGGGAGGGGGAGGTTATGGCCCTATTTTCCCTTTACTGTCTTTGTTGGGATTGGGGGAGGAGCAGAAGTTATATATGGGTTCATCCCACGAGCTTCCAGGAAGGATTTGTCAAGCAAAAGAGCAGTGGAAAGCCTTGCTACTAAGGAGCTGAAGAGATCTGATGACATAAAAATTTAAATCATATATGTTAAAAGCATCATAAACAAAATCATAACATAAAAAATCAAAGATAAACAACCTAGTGTGAAAAGAACTTGCAACAAATGTAGTGTGGAAATAAAGACCTACTCCGATAAGAACTCAGAGCTTCCCAAGCAAGGGAGTCACCCCTCGCACATGCTTTGGGCAGACCAAAAGCCAGCAGGGGAGTGAGAAAGCCTTGTGGCCATGTGGGGGAGGGGGGATTTCAGATGGGCTTTGACTGGAGATTTGTGGCACAGAGAATGTGGATGCAGGCTAACTAGACACAGGGCATCTTATGTGATTAGTTTGGGGGGCATATTTGGTTTTCTCTGGCTGATCCTGAGTTGGAAGCTGGCGAGAGGAAGCAAAAAATGGGGAAAGTGACAGTCATTGACCAAGTCCTGATGTTGTGGGCAGGTTACTACAGAGGTTGTGGTTTGGTGGCCTTGACTGACTGCTGCAGAGGTTGTGAGACAGAGTTCTATGGTCACATGTAGTCTGACTGTTGTCTGTATTTATACTCAGTCTCTCGGTAAGTTAAGGTGCATAATATGTGAAGCTTATACAAAAGGGATAAGAAGGGGTGCCTGGGTGGCTCAGTCGTTAAGTGTCTGCCTTTGGCTCAGGTCATGATCCCAGGCTCCTGGGATCGAGCCCCGTATTGGGCTCCCTGCTCTGCGGGAGGCCTGCTTCTCCCTCTCCCACTCCCCCTGCTTGTGTTCCCTCTCTCGCTGTGTCTCTCTCTGTCAAAGAAATAAATAAAATCTTTAAAAAAAGAAAAAAGGGATAAGAAAAATCTAGATGTCTCCAATAGATTAAATGTTTCCATATTCGGAATTAGAAGCAGCCAATTCAGTAGATTCAAATCACAGTTAAGTTTGGTTTATGCATATCCGATTGCAAATGCCACAGGAAAAAAGAGAGAAAGGTGATTCAACTCTATGATTCCCCCGCAATGAGTGCATGTCACAGACAATGCAGACTTGGCATGGCTTTGTTTTCAAGAAACAAACTGTAGGGGCGCCTGGGTGGCTCAGTCGTTAAGTGTCTACCTTCGGCTCAGGTCATGATCCCAGGGTCCTGGGATCGAGCCCCGCATCGGGCTCCCTGCTCAACGGGAAGCCTGCTTCTCCCTCTCTCACTCTCCCTGCTTGTGTTCCCTCTCTTGCTGGTCTCTCTGTCAAATAAATAAATAAAATCTTTAAAAAAAAAAAAAAGAAACAAACTGTAGAATTAATTTTGATGCACAGAGAATCACCAATAACGAGTAAGAGGAACTGACAATATCAGCTACAGAAGATAATATTAATATTTTATGGATGATTTAAGACAGAGTTTTCAAACTATGGGTTATGATCCATTAGTGGGTTGTGAGATCAATTTACAGGGCAATCATTTTTTTTTTTAATTGACTGGTATAGAATAGAACAGAATATTGTCTTTTTGCCTTATCAGTTAACTTTTAGAACCCAACATGTGGGTAAAATGTGACCCCAGTGTCAACACTGAAATAATTCAGCCTCATAGGAGAAATATATAGGGATAAAACAAGATACTGTTTGTCTGAACAGAACTACATCAGGGCGCCTGGGTGGCTCAGTTTGTTGAGCTGTTTTCAGCTCAGGTCACTATCCCAGAGTCCTGGGATAGAGCCCCACAGGCTCCCTGCTCCGTGGGGAGCCTGCTTCTCCCTCTCCTCCTCGCTTGTGCTCTCACTATCTCTGTCGCTGTCTCTGTCTCTCTCTCAAATAAATAAATTTTAAAAATAAAAAAAAGAACTACATCAAACTTAAAACTTCTGTGCATCAAAGGATACAATCAATAGAGTTGAAAAGGCAACCTACAGATTAGGAGAAAATATCTGCAAATCCTGTATCTGGTAAAGTGTTAATATCCAGAATATAAAGAGAACTACAACTCAACAACAAAAACAAATAACTCAATTTAAAACTGGGTGAAGGACTTAAATAGACATTTCTCCAATGATCTACAAATGGCCAACAAGCATATGAAAAGATGCTCAACACCACTAATCATTAAAAAATGCAAATCAAAGCCACAATGAAATACCACCTCACACTCATTAAGATGGCTACTAAAATAAAGTGTTTCTAGGGATATGGAGAAATTGGCTCCATTATGAAATGTTGGTGGGGTTGAAAAACGATGCAGCCACTATGGAAAATGGTATAGCAGTTCCTCAAAAAATTAAAAATGGAACGACCACATCATCCAGCAATTGCACTTATGGATATATATCCAAAAGAATTGCACGTAGGGTCTCAAAAAGACATTTGCACACCCATGTTTAAAAGCAACATTATTCACAATAGCTAAGAGAAAGCAGCCCAAATATATATTGATAGAGGAAAGGATAAACAAACTGTGGTATATACATACAATAGAATATTCAGCCTTAAAAAGGAGGGAAATCCTGTCATGCTACAACATGGATGAACCTTGAGGACATTATGCTAAGTGAAATAAGCCAGTCACAAAAAGACAAATACTGAATGATTGCACCTACATGAGATATCTAAAGTAGTCAAATCCATAGAAACAGAAAGTAGAGGAGTGGCTACCAGGGGGTAAAAGGAGGGGAAATGGGTTCAATGGGTATAGAGTTTCGTTTGGCAAAGTGAAAAGGTTCTGGAGATCTGCTGCACAACAATGTGAAAATACTTTTTTTTTTTAAGATTTTATTTATTTATTTGACAGAGATAGAGAGCACAAGTAGGCAGAGAGGCAGGCAGAGGGAGAGGGAGAAGCAGGCTCCCTGCTGAGCAAGGAGCCCGACGTGGGGCTTGATCCCAGGACCCTGGGATCGTGACCTCAGCCGAAGGCAGCTGCTTAACCAACTGAGCCACCCAGGTGCCCCCCATGTGAATATACTTAACACTACTGGACCATACACATAATGATGAAGGATAGTTGGAAGAAAGGCAGGCAGGGACAAGTCCCCCCACGCCCCAGAGGTAACCACCCTTAAAAGGATTTTACACTGCCCTGGAAGTACCCCTCCACTGTTTCCCACTTGATAGATAGATGGCAAAAACCTGATTGGATGACACGCGCAGAGAGGTTAATCAGATTAACACAGCCCACCAACAAGCCCATAAAAACCCTTAGACTTAGAAACTCTTGGTGGTGACCCTCTTGGGTCCCCTCCCTCTTCAGGAGCTTTGTACTCTTCATTCAATAAACTTTGCTATCACTCAATAAACTATGCTTTGCTACCCACCTCACTGGTCTACCTCTTCATTCTTTAAAGCGACATGACCAAGAACCACAGGCACTGAAGGAGAAGAAATCCTGCAACAATAATAATGGTTAAGATGGGGAATTTTATATGTTTTTACCACAATTAAAAATAAAATTTAGGGGCACCTGGGTGGCTCAGTCAGCTAAGCGTCTGCCTTCAGCTCAGGTCATGATCTCCGGGTTCTGGGATAGAGCCTCACATCGGACTCTCCGCTCAGCGGAGGGTCTGCTTCTCCCATTCCCTCTCCTTCTGTGCTCTCTCTCTCAAATAAATAAAATCTTAAATAAATAAATAAAATTTAAAAATTATTACTTTAAGACACCCAAAGTGGGACTTGAACTTACAACCCTGAGATCAAAAGTCACATGCTCTACCAACTGAGCCAGCCAGGCACCCCTAAAAATTATTTTAAACTAAAACAAGATACCATTTGTTACTTTCTTCCCAAAGCTTTTTGTGATGATGTTAAATGTTGGTGAGAGTTTAATGAGTTGTCTTACCATTGCTGGTAGAAGCATCTCTTATAAGAAAGCAGTTTGGCAATATCTTTCAAGAGACTTAAAAGTATTAACACCCTTCAGCTCAGTAGATCTATTTCTAGCAATCTATGCTAAGGAAAATTTTAAATGTGGACAAGGATTTGGGCACAAAGATGTTCATTACATTCTTTTATTTTTTAAGGGAAAGTTGTAAACAGTGTAATACTGAAAACGTGGCAAGAGTAAAGAACATTTGGACATCAGAAAGTGAATGAAAAAAATGTCTTAAATTCACGTGATGGGCATATCATAGAGTCATTAAAACATCTATTCATAAATAATTGTTAATGGAAAAATGTGTATGATTCAACATTAGTTGTGTTAGGATAATTTTTTTAAAAGATAAAATCATGACTCTCACGTAAATATAAAGAGACCATTCATCAAACATTGAATTTCACTCATTAATCAGGGAACCGGTAAGGTATTAAAACCAGTTCAAACAAGAATTCAGAGAATCCCATAGGAATAGGTCAATCAGGAATACTTTAATGAATTTACAAATAGACACAAAACTGACTTTATCTACTTACGGATTTGGAAATCTTATCCCTCCACCCACAGAAGAAATTTCCATATCTAGGAGCCAGAGTAATTTGCATCACTTACCTCTCAGTGGAGAAGTGTAGTAAACAGGACACTAAGGGATCATTTTTACGTTCCTTTTCTTGCCTCCATTTCAAAATCTCTTAAAACATTTCCTAACAGTTGAAATCATCAGAATATAAAATTAAATATATAGCATTGTCTCAATTAAGAAAAAAAAGAGAAATTCACCCTAAATATTAAGTATGGGTTTTTTTGTTAATGGTGGAGTTTTACTTCCCTAATCTTTTCTCTTCCCCAAGATCTCAACAATAAAAACAGTCCTTTTATAGTAACAGTTTCAAAACTACAATCATAAGACAGTTCACCTAAAGCAAAAAGACCCAAATAATGGTACCCCTAAAATTCAGTAATACTCAGGAAAATTTATATCTAAATCTAAATAAATCTATATACGATATAAAATCAATATGAAATGCCTGAGATTAACTACTTGTGGAAATACTCCCCAAAAGCAATCTTCCTCTGAACAAATTTGATGATAAATATTTTTGAGGAGACAAAGCATGCTTTCAAATTCCTTAGGGAAACCACAATCTAAGACTAAGAGGAAAATAATTGAAGAGCATTTTTTTATTATTAATTCTAACATGAATTATACTAGGGATGAGATTTGGTAAAGGTAGATTTTGGTCTGCCTGGAGTAGCAGGGGAAAAATCTAGACATAAATGATTTGCCAGTATTTCCTCAGTAGCTCTCAGAGGAAAGAATATACTGATTTGAGATGGCTAGTCCTAAGTGCTTCAGTAGAAATATATTTTCTTAGAATAGAGAAGGACAATTCATCTGTTTACCATACTATGGTTCAAGAGAAATACTTCTAAAAGAACATCCAACTCCTTTTGTTCTCCTAAGGTAAATACAAAATGGAGACCAAACTTGAGAATTCCTTGAGCCAAGTAAGCAAAATTAAATCTAGCTTATTCATGAACATAGGTGAAACTTAGGTTATTTCTTATAAATGTGTCTGATAATCATAATAGAAACTCAGATCAGCTTCCTAAAAATGGCATCAGATAATCACTTCTCACCAATCCCCTACTGTCTGGAAATCCCCAGTTGTAATAACCAATCACTGTCAAGGTTAAACAACTTCCTCATTTTCATTCTAGAAGCCATCCTATAGCCTCCTGCCTCTGAGCTTCATATCAGTTTTGTATTTGAAAGCTCCCAATTTGCAAACTGTTCATATCTGCACAATAAGCTCTTACTAAATACCATTTTGTTGATCTGGTGCTTGTAATTTCACTATTTCTGGATTTTTGACAGTTCTCATTCTCTCTTTACCTGTTTGATTTGATATCATGTAATCATATCCACTAGAATAAATCTTATACACTTATAATCCCCTAGTATATACTAACAATGAACCCCAGGTATATGGGTCAGTATCGTCCACTTAGAAACTCATCCTGGGCCTGTGGTGTCTTTAGAAAGAGGTTGAGTCCATCTTGGCAACACCTCCAACCATGAGATTCTGGGAGGCACCTGAGGGCATAGTTGGTTCTGCAGGAGAGAATTGCTTTCTTCCTTAGTAGACTCAGGGCTCCTATCAGGTAGCCAAGCTTCCCTGAAGGTAGAGCAATCTCTATCACATCCCCAAAATATGTCTTGGGCAAATTAACCAGGAAAGGAAAACAGAGATGAAGGATAAACATCAGGGAATCAGAGGCAAACATGTATTTCTGAAGTCATGACAGTCATTTTCGTCTATGACTAGACTTGATCTACCACCAGACAAATGGGCACTGTAAAATAATTTTTCTTTGTATTTATGATATTATGCTGTTGTTTGCATTACATAGTGAGGATTTGTTTTCAACACACTCTTATCTTGTCTCAGGAACAGTAGAAGGAAAAGAGTTTCTCTGCCCTCCCCAAACCTTTTTCAATATAGAGAAGGACCAGGTGTTTCTCTGGGACAATAGTTCTCAGACTCAGTGAGATTAAGGATCACAGAGTATATCCAAAATGAAGACTTCCCTCTCCCCACCCTTGAGATTCTGATCTTTTAAAAGCTCCCCGTGTAATCTTACTTACAGCCAGAATGGAGAACCCCGAAGCATAGGGTTTTATCCTTTAAAGGGCTTTCACAGGCTTTCCTTAAAAGTGTTTTAAACAGCCCTCTCCCTAACCTCAAGCAGTTAGGAGTATGCAGTATATCCTAGCACAGCCAATTAAATGCTCAGCCTGGAACAGTGACTCTTGAGAGAAGGACTGCAAAGTCTCAGGGCCAGTTAGAAATTATTCATGAAGTTCTGGTAGCATTGAGCCACGGACAGCAGCACCTGGTGGTATCCTAACCAGACCTTCCCTATGTATGTGCTAGCCTTCCCAGTGAGTCTCTGAACTATCCAATTCCTTCTAATAAATTCCTTTTCTGGTTAAATTAACTAGAAGTGGGGTCTGTTGTTTGCAATCCAGAACCACGGCTCGTTCAGTCAGGTAGGTCTTATCGTTACCATTTTGCAGATGAAGAAATCAAGTTTCAGAGAGATTAGGTTACTTGTCAGAGGTCGCTTGATAAGTGACAAAGCCAGGACTCAAATCAAGATCTTTGCTCATTGCTCTTACCATCATAATATGGGTTGGGGAAAACAATAGTGCAACCATAATACACCTTATTTTTTTTTTTTTAAGATTTTATTTATTTATTCATGAGAGACAGAGACAGAGAGAGAGAGGCAGAGGGAGAAGCAGGCTCCCAAGGAGCAGGAAGCCCAATGCGGGACTCGATCCCAGGACCCTGAGATCATGACCTGAGCTGAAGGCAGACGCTTAACCATCTGAGCCACCCAGGCGCCCCATAATACACCTTCTTGACCCACAGAAACAGTCTCAGTGGTTCTCAGCCCAAGATGCAGATTAGCGTCTCCTGACAGTGTGACCAACTTGAATTGCCCGGGGCTGTCCTGTTTTTAGCACTGGAAGTCTCATTTCCAGGGAAATCCTATAGCCTTGGGGAGATGGGAACAGTTGGTCACTCTACCCAGGGGGGCTTAAAAACAACAACAACAACAAGTGCCAAGGCCCTCCTCCAGAGATTCTGAGTTAGATGTTCTGTGTGGGACCTAGATTTTGGCATCGCTTGAAGTATCAGTATGAGCGGCTACGGTTGAGAGTCATTGATCTACATGAAATCTTTCAGAGTTTATCAGACTCCTAATCAGTCTGTCATATTTGTCCATCCAAGGCTGGCTCTATTACTGTGGTTATATCTACACAAGCAGGCATTTGATAAAGACTCTGAAATACTAAGATCAGAAGGCATGGCAATCTGTGTCCAGAGCCAAGGGGCTGGTTTCAATGGCTGCCTTCCTGACTCCTTCAAGAAAGAGCAAATAGGGAAATATCAGGGGCATTTGAATGGCCCTGCACGTCATAATTACGGTTTCTGGGGTTAATCTACTGATCTCAGGGAGGGTAAGGAGCTCTGCAACAGTGATAAGTAGTGCTATAGGTGGGAGAAAGGAGTGTGGCGAAGGCCGTATGGGTAAATGAGGCTGGGTTATAAATTGATGATAACTCAAACTTCTCAGGTCATTTGGTGACTCAGGTCTGATTGGACCATACTAGTTGGGAAATTCTACAGCTTTGGCTCTCATGTTGCCATTTGACTTTATTACTAGGGGCCAAGGAGAGTTCCAGAAAGACCAGGTCATTCCTTTAGGCATCTGTGGTCCTGCTAGCCCTGAAAGAAAAGCCTAGAACCTTGGCATTCCAGAGTTCTTTTTCTCTCAGAAATTCATTTGTTCGTTTATTCGTTCATTCTACAAATATGCGTTAAGCACCTACTATGTACCAGACACCATGCTGAGGATACAACACCAAGGAAAACTAACATGATTTTGCCCTTTTGTGGTGTTGTGGGGGGAAACTGAAGCCTAACCAAGCCATTTAAAATAGTGTGATCATTGCTAAGATGGAGAAGTACTGAGCGCTGAAAACACATGTCAATGAGGTCCAGGAAGACTTCCCAGAGGAAGTGTCACCTAGACTGGGGCTGAAGGATAATCTGGGTTTAGCCAGGCCAAGGGAAAAGCTTTCTCAGGGAGAGAGAAGAGCAAACGTAAAGACCCCAGCTGGGCAGTGTGAAGCACTATGGTAGGTGGAATAATGGCCCCCAAAGATCACATCCTAATCCCCAAAATCTGTGAATATGGAACCTTACCTGACAAAAAGGGTTTTGCAGATGTGACTAAATTAAGGATCTTGAGATGCAGAAGTTATCCTGGACTGTCTTGGTGGCCAAGTATAATTACAGAGTCCTTTTACTTGAAAGAGGGAGGTGGTAGATCAAAGTCAGAGAGAGCTTTGGAAATGCTGCTGTGCTGACTTTGCAAATGGAGAATGAGGCCATGGACTAAGGAAGGCAGGTAGCCTCCAGAAGCTGGACAAGGCAAGGGAACTTTTCTAGAGGCTCTCCCAGAGAGTATCCAGAAGGAACACAGTCCTGCTAACACCTGGATTTTAGTCCAGAAAAACCCATTTTGAACTTTTGACCTCCAGGACTGTAAGATAATGCATTTATGTTGTTTTAAATCATGAAGTTTGTGGTAATCTGTTACAAGAACAATAGGAAAATAATACAGGAACCTACAAAAAAATAGTCTAGGATGGCCAGACCATAGAGTGTAAGGTACAAATAAGATTGAAAAGGTAAGCAAAATCAGGCAGAACCTCATAGGGCTTATTAAGAGTAAGGCTAAAATCCACTTCATCCTTCGGATACCCTGAAGGATTTTTAAATTGAGGAAGGATCAAATGAGGTTTACATTTTAGGAAATTATATTTGATCTAATTCAGGGGTCAGCAAACTTTTCTAGTAAGGAATCAGATAAAAAATACTTTATGCTTCATGGGCCATACGGCTTTTGTTAGGTATTCATTTTTGTTTTTCGTTTTTTAACAACCCCTTGAACACATAAAACCTGTTGTTAGCTCAAGGGCCATATAAAAACGGGCAGTCCCCAGCTCTGAGCCATCCTGTTTCCCATTTTCTCAGCCACCTTTGCAGCTAGGTGTGGTGATGGGAGTCAGGAACCCAATTCTGGCTAAAGAGATAAGGGAACGTCTCCCAAAGAATTCTGGGAACACTTTGGCCATACTTAGGAGAAGTTTGGGCGCTGCCTTTCTGCTTTCTCCCTGCCCTTGAACACTGATGGGATGCCTTATCTCATGAGAAAAACCTGAGGAAAAAAGCCAAGATTAACAGAGATGACAAACAACCCTGACAGAGATGGACTGAAGCAAAGCCACAAGTGTCTATCTCTAGATTTCTTGTAATATGGGGGAAAATCAACCCCATTTTAAAATCCATTTTAAGTAGGGTATCCTGTTACTTGCAACTGGAAGAATTCCTAAGTGAACAGAGGGATGCTAGGAGATTGATTAGGAGGCTCTGCACCAATGGGCGAGGGGTGACGGTTGCCCAAACTAGGGCTGTGGGAGTCAGGAAGTGCACGAACTTGAGACATATTTCGGAGGCCGCAGAAATAGGATACAGAGATTGTATCCCTGGCTCGATCCCAGGACCCTAGGACCATGGCCTGAGCTGAAAGCAGATGCTTAACCAACTGAGCCACCCAGGCGCCCCTACTTCTTTTTCTTTTTTAAGTAGGCTCCATGCCCAGCGTGGAGCCCAATGTGGGGCTTGAATTCATGACCCTGAGATCAAGACCTGAGTTGAAATCAAGAGTTGGACGCTGAACCGACTCAGCCACCCAGGTGCCCCCCATTTTTCCATTTCTTTTTTTCTTTTTTAAGATTTATTTATTTTTTTATTTATTTGACAGAGAGACAGCGAGAGAGGGAACACAAGCAGGGGGAGTGAGAGAGGGAGAAGCAGGCTTCCCGCCGAGCAGGGAGCCTGATGCGGGGCTCGATCCCAGGACCCTGGGATCATGACCTGAGCCAAAGGCAGACACTTAACAACTGAGCCACCCAGGCGCCCTCATTTTTCCATTTCTAAGCCCTCCTTAAAGAAAATCATATTTGGGGTGTCACCATCCTCACGGGAGTCCAGCAGAGCAGCCATGCCATCTGGATTCATGTTTTCACCAATAAAGAACTGGTAGTTTTTGAAATTAGCAAGGATGCGCTTGATCTGTTCTGCGGCCCCTGTCATAAAAGGTTTTACTCTTTCTGTCCTCTGTTCTTCAAGTTTGCCTTTGATTGATTTCGTATAATCTTTGATGCACCTTCTGTAGGCTTTTTCTGTGCAGCTGGTTTCCTGCAAGTGATGGTTCATGACAATATTAACACCAGGGATGACTGTGCTTTTGGTACCTTCGCCCTCCCAACTTTCAAGGAGGCATTTCCACTAATGAGCAAGTCATCAATGGTACCCTCTGTCCTACCCACCATCTTCCCCTCCGCCTTTAGGCACAGCCCATCCGCAATCTCCTGGATCTTAGAGATGTCGGAGAACATCTCAACATGGCTGGGGAGGTCCTCGTAGATGATCAAGAGTGCGGCTGGAGAGAGATAATGACGGTACTAACTTAGGGGAAACCAGGAGCTCTAAGCAAGTGTGGTGCAGCCTGAACCACACTGGGATGGGGGGAGCAAGTGGAAAAGTGAAAGATGCTTTTCAATACCTTATTTTGTAAGTTGGATATGACACAACTAAGCCTGAGCCACCCAAGTGCCCCAAGAACTGTTATTATTAATCATCATCTACTGTTTTGAAAATTCTTCCCCATGCAGTAAGATATGAAATAAAATAAGAGGAATGGACATCAAAAGGAAGAAACAAAAATCATTATTTGTAGATGATATAGTTTTAGTACTAGGAAACTAAAAAAGAACTGATTAAAAGCATTGAAATTAGTCTTTTGGCTGGAACCGCCATCTTCCAGTAATTTGCCAAAATGACCAACACAAAGGGAAAGAGGAGAGGTACCCGCTATATATTCTCTAGACCTTTTAGAAAACATGGAGTTGTTCCTTTGGCCACATACATGCGAATCTATAAGAAAGGTGATATTGTGGACATCAAGGGAACGGGCACTGTTCAAAAAGGAATGCCCCACAAATGTTACCATGGCAAAACTGGAAGAGTCTACAATGTTACTCAGCATGCGGTTGGCATTGTTGTAAACAAACAAGTTAAGGGCAAGATTCTTGCCAAGAGAATTAATGTACGCATTGAGCATATTAAACACTCAAAGAGTGGAGATAGGAGCGCCGGGTGGCTCAGTCGTTAAGAATCTACCTTCGGCTCAGATTATGATCCCAGGGTCCTGGGATCAAGCCCCACATCGGGATCCCTGCTCAGCGGGGAGCCTGCTTCTCCCTCTCCCACTCCCCCTGCTTGTGTTCCTGTTCTCTCAATCTCTCTCTCTCTGTCAAATAAATAAATAAAATCTTAAAAAAAAAAAAAGTCTTAAAAAAAAAAACCATGGCAAAACTGGAAGAGTCTACAATGTTACTCAGCATGTTGTTGGCATTGTTGTAAACAAACAAGTTAAGGGCAAGATTCTTGCCAAGAGGATTAATGTACGCATTGAGCATATTAAACACTCAAAGAGCCAAGATAGGGGCACCTGGGTGGCTCAGATAGTTAAGTGTCTGCCTTCGGCTCAGGTCATGATCCCAGGGTCCTGGGATCGAGCCCCACATCGGGATCCCTGCTCCGCGGGGAGCCTGCTTCTCCCTCTCCTTCTCCTGCTCCCCCTGCTTGTGCTCTCTCGCTCTCTCTGTCAAAAAAATAAATAAAATCTTTTTTTTTTTTTAAAGATTTTATTTATTTATTCATGAGAGGCAGAGAGAGAGAGAGGCAGAGGGAGAAGCAGGCTCCCCGTGGAGCAGGGAGCCCGATGCGGGACTCGATCCCAGGACCCTGGGATCATGACCTGAGCTGAAGGCAGACGCTTAACCATCTGAGCCACCCAGGCGCCCCAAAAATAAATAAAATCTTAAAAAAAAAAAAAAAAGAGCCAAGATACCTTCCTGGAGCGTGTGAAGGGAAATGATCAGAAAAAGAAGGAAGCCAAAGAGAAAGGTACTTGGGTTCAACTGAAGTGCCAGCCTGCCCCACCCAGAGAAGCACACTTTGTGAGAACCAATGGAAAGGAGCCCGAACTGCTGGAACCCATTCCCTATGAATTCATGGCATGATAAATGTAAAGAAAATAAAAGACCTCAAGACTGTAAAAATGTTTCTCTTAATTGAGTAG
Source organism: Mirounga angustirostris (assembly GCF_029215605.1). Classification (NCBI taxonomy): domain Eukaryota; kingdom Metazoa; phylum Chordata; class Mammalia; order Carnivora; family Phocidae; genus Mirounga; species Mirounga angustirostris. The sequence goes on from NW_026991714.1 coordinate 124,085,113, forward strand.
AAGTGTGGTGTCCTTTCCCCCAAAAAAATATTTAAAGCAAACTTTGTGTCCTAAAAAAAAAAAAAAAAGCATTGAAATTAATAAGTGGGTTTGGTTAAATAGCTAGAAACATATTAATGTAGAAAGAAGCAATAGTTGGGGCGTCTGGGTGGCTCAGTCGGTTAAGCATCTGCTTTCAGCTCAGGTCATGATCCCAGGGTCCTGGGATCGAGCCCTGCGTCGGGCACCCTGCTCAGCGGGAAGCCTGCTTTTGCCTCTGCCTGCCGCTCCCCCTGCTTGTGTTTCTTCTCCTGCTGTCTCTCTCTGTCTGTCAAATAAATAAATAAAATCTTAAAAAAAAAAAAAAAAGAAAGAAGCAATAGCATTTCCTTAACCAGTTGTAAAAGACAGTGAAATCTCGCCTGCACGTGATTCTGAATACACTTACCACATACTTCCCAGTCAAGTGCATTGTCCAAACCAGGTCTTCCCATCGTCCTTCTCCTTCCTTCCCACCACACTGACACTACCCTAAGAACAATTACATGAATTACATATATTCATGTTAATTTTTATCAGTGAGAATAAACTTTACCTTGAAGATTCTGTGTTAACATTTTAGGTGGACCAGGATTCTCCAAGAAGAGCACTTAAGAGAGGCCCCTCATAAAATGTGTTTGTTGTTTCTCCCTTTCCGTTCCCCTTAGGTCTTGTTTACCTTCTGTGCCTGCAATAACTGTTTGTTATGAAATATAATAACTTGTAGACTTTTGTGATAAGCCTGTAATAAATGCCAGGTTACCTCTGTGCAAAGTGGTTACCTCTCTCTCTTCTCCACCCATTTATCACCTAGACACAGGGTCTGGGGAAGGTTAGCAGAGTTACAGAACCATAGCCTCTCTCAGCCAGAACTTTCCTCCCTCCAATCTACCTGCCTTGTCCACCAACACCCACTGACAATTTTATGGCCCCATCGGACTGTAGCTCTCTAATCAGATAGGTGACCATGCTCAGGTCCTTGGACTAGAAAATTTTACCTTCTCTGGCCCCAAGGGGACTTTGGCCCTAAATTTCATTTGAAGTTGAAGAATGTTGTAGGGGCTATGCTGTGACCAGGAGGGCTGAGTAACCAGAACAGAATGTGGGAGAGGAGGGTGGGGAATGCCCCTCCTTTTGCAGTTACCAGGGCCTTCTTTCTGGGCCAAATTTGGTACCAACAAAAACACATGGAAGTGCCTAAGCAAGAGTTTGGTGAATGAATGTGATTCCTCTTGAGTTTCCTCTTGTGATTGCTCTTGAGTTTACCTTAGCCTTTGTCCTTTCATGCTGAGCAGCACAAGACCAGACAAAGGAGTAGGAAATGTGACCGGGTTTGGTGGCTTTGCCTCCTAGACCCCATAGCTCCATCCACAGTCTGCTGGCCCAGCTCCTAGGTTCCCCTATTGTTAACATCTTATATTACACAGTACATTGTCAAAACTAAGAAACCAACCTTAGCACATTATTGTTAATGAGACCCCAGACTCTATGTTGCTAGTTTTAACTAGTATTAACTAAACTAAACTAAACTGATTTCAGTAGTTTTTTCCAGCTAATGCCTTTTTCTTTTTTTTTTTTTAAGATTTTATTTATTTATTTGAGAGAGAGAGAATAAGAGAGAGTACACGGGAGGGGGGAGGGCCAGAGGGAGAAGCAGACTCCCTGCTGAGCAGGGAGCCTGATGCGGGACTCGATCCAGGGACTCCAAGATCATGACCTGAGCCGAAGGCAGTCGCTCAACCAACCGAGCCACCCAGGCGCCCCAGCTAATGCCTTTTTCAGTTCCAGGATCCAATCCAGGATACCACATTGCATTTAGAAGCTAATGTGCTTTTTGCCATTCTATAAATCTCCTTTGACACCCATTTCCAGCCCCATCCCTGAATTGTCTTCCAAGATTTAACATCAAACATAGGGGAAGAGAAGGAGCCAAGGTCCTAAGGTCAGATCTAAAAGCCACCTCAGCATTTCTCATCAGCATTTCCCAAAATGAAATCTCCAGATAAAGAGTTCAACATGACACTCTTGCTACTTTCAAGGAAAGAGAAATTCTATAGTCAAATGAATTAAAGAAAGGCTTGATGCCAAATCCCTTCTTGAAGAGGCAAAATGTTCATAGACACGACACAATCTCTGAAAAATAAGCCAGTTCAATTTGGCTTAACAAAACTTTTATCAAATTTCAGTCATTGTATACCACCTTCATGCCTTTTGCCATATCTGCAGACAGTCTGTACTATTATTGACTTAATCTTCTTCTTTAAAGCCACTCACCTTTTAAAAAATACATTCTAAAGAGCATTTGATATCACTGCTCTCAATGGAAAATTTAGATCATTTGCCAAAATTAATTAGAATGGGAAAAGGTTAATTTCAACCCAGAACTTCCTAGAGTCATCTCATCTATCACCAGTGGTTCACATATGATAGACTGGGAAATATTGGTTAACCAGATCCCTTTTTTCCATAACACCCGTTAAAATCCTGGGGAGACACTTTGGGAAGGGCCTAGAAGAGCATAAAATGTACATAGGGAGCTAGTGTTAAAGCCCAAACTAAAACTGAAGCCCCTACCTGCCTTTCTAGTGCCCTCCTCACAATCCTACTCTGCGTCTCAGGTTCAGACATCTCTTGGGCACGGCCGAAGGAGATTCCATGAGGGTCAGAGTTTGTAACACAAAAAGTTCAGATTCCATGTGATCTGGTTTTGATCCTGAGTTTGGGATTTTAAACAAATTCCCACACCTAGTTCTGAAGGCTCCCTATCTTCCTCTACTCTAGGGGCAGAACTTGGATCTGATTTCTTTGTCAAAGTACATGGGTACAAAGTGTTTTCTGATTCCCAACTATCATTGCTACTTATACCCCGCCAATTCCCACCTATTGACCACGGACCAAGTACCTGCACTTTGTCCGGTTCTTCCTAAACTCATGTTATTTTAAAATTTAATTGTGTTTGAGCAAGAGGGTGTGGCAAGAGGGGGTGCCTACTGTTAATCAGTAACAGAGAGCGGCAGATAAACAAGGTGCTTCCAGCTGGGTGGGGCACATTTGGCCCTCAGTTCTCCCTAAAGTGGCTCCAGTAACTTGAGTACTTAATTCAACTGGCGCTCTTGGCTGTTTTCTCATTGCAAGAGGCCAGACCACAGGTGTTGCTTACCCCTTCTCCATTTGGTCAGTTGCTTGATGCCTTGAGTGGATTTGACAACATAATGCTCACTAATCCTACCCCAGCTGGTTTCTAACATTCAGACCAGATTTGAGTGCCACTGGGCTTGATATCATTCATTCCTTTCTTCTTTTTTTTTTTTTTTAAAGATTTTATTTATTTGACAGAGAGAGCACAAGCAGAGGGAGAGAGAGGGAGAAGCAGGTTCCCTGCTGAGCAAGGCAGCCGCTTAACCGACTGAGCCACCCAGGCGTCCCTCATTCATTCCTTTCTTTATTCACGATATTGAACATGTAGAATAAGCCAGTCTGTGCTATGGTAAATGCAATAATGGATAATATTAACAGAGCTCTTACTCATGTGTTAGATACTCCTTGTACATCATCTCACTTAATCTGAGGACAACTTCAGGAAGATATTCATTTTCCCATTTTAAGGTTAAGTAACCAGGGCTTGAACAACTTAAATATCTTTCCAAATTTTACATAATTACCAAGTGTCGGATCTGAGATTTGAACCCAGGTATACATACGCTCGATGCCACAGCCTATATTCTTAGCTTTAGCCTATGCTGCCTCCTTGGGAGAAGGCATGGTTTTTACCAGTTCACATATCTATAGTAGCTATTTTGAGGTCTTTTATTTATTGTTTTTTAAGGTTTTATTTATTTATTTGACAGAGAAAGAGAGTACAAGCAGGGGGAGCAACAGAGGAAGAGGGAGAAGCAGGGAGCCCGATGCGGGACTCGATCCCAGGACCCTGGGATCATGACCTGAGCCGAAGGCAGACGCTTAACCGACTGAGCCACCCAGGCGCCCCTATTCTGAGGTCCTTTAAAAAAAATCTCTGTCGGGGCGCCTGGGTGGCTCAGTCGGTTAAGCGTCTGCCTTCGGCTCAGGTCATGATCCCAGGGTCCTGGGATCGAGTCCCGCATCGGGCTCCCTGCTCAGCGGGGAGTCTGCTTCTCCCTCTGACCCTCCTCCCTCTCATGCTCTCTGTCTCTCATTCTCTCTCTCGCAAATAAATAAATAAAATCTTAAAAAAAAAAATCTCTGTCATTGGGACAGGGAGCCGGCTTCTCCCTCTTCCTCTGCCTCTCCCCCTGCTTGTGCTTTCTTGCTCTCTGTGAAATAAGTAAATAAAAGCTTTAAAAAAAAATTTCTGCCATCTCTGAATATGTTTCTATTTTTGTCTCCTCCCTGGTGATTTATCACATTCTCCTCCTTCTCACAACTAGTAAGTTTTTTTGTTTGTTTTACTCAGACGGCATCCCTTCCCTCTAGCTTCTCTGAAGGACAAGAAGAACAATAATCAATGACAAAGCACAGTTGCAAAAAGAACACCCAGAGTCAGCTTCTCACTCACCAAGGGACACTGTTTCCCCCTCCTCCTGGTTTCGGGTATTCTACACAGAGAAACTTCTCTAGTAACAAACTGTAGAAATGATCCCTGAAAGCATAGTCTTACAACTAGTAAGTTTTACTGAATGTTGTTGATACTACATGGCAGAGCAGCTGGATTTTTTTGTCTTCTTAAAATGTTACTTTTTAGGGGTGCCTGGGTGGCTCAGTCATTAAGCGTCTGCCTTCTGCTCAGGTCATGGTCCCAGGGTCCTGGGATGGAGCCCTGCATCGGGCTCCCCGCTCAGCGGGAAGCCTGCTTCTCCCTCTCCCACTCCCCCTGCTTGTGTTCCCTCTCTCGCTGTCTCTCTGTCAGATAAATAAATAAAATCTTTAAAAAAAAGTTACTTCTTGGGGCGCCTGGGTGGCTCAGTTTGTTAAGCAACTGCCTTTGGCTCAGGTCATGATCCTGGAGTCCCGGAATCGAGTCCCGCATCGGGCTCCCTGCTCAGCGGGGAGCCTGCTTCTCCCTCTGACCCTCCCCCCTCTCATGTACTCTCTCTCATTCTCACTCTCTCAAATAAATAAATAAAATCTTTAATAAAAAAAAAGTTACTTCTTAAAATGTCTACTTAAAATGTTAAGACTTTTCTTTTTCTGGAAGTAAGTTAATTTTTAATTTGGATTAGCCGGATCTTGTCAGAGCTTTGTTTTTTTACTTTTTTAGGGCGAATCTAGAGTTCCCATATTCAACAGCTAAAAGAGCCCTGTTCCTTAGGCATGAGAGTTTTGAGATCCAAACTCAAAGCCCAGAGTAAAACATCAAGATCTCTCTACTTTGTCTGCTTAGAACTCTAATCTCCCAGCACTGTGTGACTCCAAGGATCTCTGTTCTTACAACCCCCTAGCAGCTGTTTTCTCTCAGGTCTCCTGGATGTTTTCTTGGGCACGTGCAGCTTACTTAGCATTCAGTCAACGACTGGATTTCCGATAAAGGAATCCCTTTGCATAATTTATGAGCTGCTTTTTTGTGTGGCTCTTTCCTTTCTTCTAACCCGCCTCACACATTACCGTCACTACAGTATTCTAGAACCCCAGTTTCTGCCTCCTGCGCTCAGCAAGATCTCTACGCTCTCCTTAGTCTCCACCTCCTTGCACCATGGTTTGGAGAAGGTGCCCAGGCAGAAAACTGGGTTGAATATGGAGCTCACCTCATGTATTTCATTTTCTCAAAGATCACAGATCAGCACTATCTATTGTTCAATGCCTACAAATAATTGCTTCATGTATTTTGGCAATTTCATAGTTGTAAATGGTGAGAGAGTACATATAGTACCCATTATTCATTTATGGCCAGCCCTAGAAAGTTTGGACATTCTTTTTTATAACAATATGACAATCTCTGAATTTTAACTGGAATTTTAGTCTAAGCACATAGAATTTGTTTCTATCATTAACTTTTCTCTGTGTATATGTTTTGCTTTTTCAATGATTTGCTTTTTTTTTCTTTAAAAAATTAAAAGTTTTTGGGGTGTCTGGGTGGCTCAGTCATTAGGCGTTTGCCTTTGGCTCAGGTCATGATGCCAGGGTCCTGGTATCGAGTCCCACATCGGGCTCCCTGATCTGCGGGAAGTCTGCTTCTCCCTCTCCCACTCCCCCTGCTTGTGTTCCCTCTCTTGCTGTGTCTCTCTGTGTCAAATAAATAAAATCTTAAAAAAAAATTAAAGTTTCTGTTGGTTCTTTTTTTATTTCATTTTACCTCTTACATTTTTAAGATCTATATACTATTCCCATTCTTTTACTAGTTATTCTTGAAAAGTTTATCATGCCTACTTATACCAACAACTCTATGGTTCATATCTGTTCCTCTGCTGAATTATACAAAGTCTTTACTTACCTCTAAATCCTTCACTCCTAACTCATAACTTATTGTTACTCAGTATTTTCATTTAGTCCTTTAAAAAACACACAAATGAGACATTGTAAGGTTTTTACTTCATATAAATAATGTTTATTTAATGTTACCCACAAGTTTACCAATTTCTTTGCTCACTATTACTCACCAGATCTCAGGTCTTTGTTCCAAGATTTTTCTTCTTCCGAAAGTCATTTTTTTTAAAGTTCTTTTGGTTACAAAAAAAAAAAATTCTTTTGGGGAAGATCTGTGGCAGATTCTCTCAAATATTAATCTCAAAATAATTTATTCTGCCCTCATTCTTTTTTAATTTTTATTTATTTGACAGAGAGAGAGATAGAGAGGGAACACAAGCAGGGGGAGTGGGAGAGGGAGAAGCAGGCTTCCCGCAGAGCAGGGAGCCCAATATGGGTCTCGATCCCAGGACCTTGGGATCATGACCTGAGCCAAAGGCAGATGCTTAACGACTGAGCCACCTAGGCGCCCGGGCCCTCATTCTTTTTTAAGATTTATTTGAGAGGGAGAGAGAGAGAGCCCGTGTGCAGGTGGGCATAGGCAGAGGGAGGGGCAGAGGGAGAGGGAGACAAGCAAGACTCCCTGCTGAGCCAGGAGCCCAAAATGGGGCTGGATCCTAGGACTCCCAAGATCTGAGCCAAAATCAAGAGTCCTGAGCCAAAATCAAGAGTCCAGCGCCCAACCTCCTGAGCCACCCAGGTGCCCCTGCCTTCATTCTTGAAAGATAATTTTGCTAGGTACAGAATTGAGATTTTGCTAGGTACAGAATTGAGAGTGGACAAATCGTTTTTGTTACAGGATTTCCTTTTCCTTCCGTGCCCGAGTTTCTTGGTCATGCCGCTTTGAAGAATGAAGAGATAAACCAGAGTGGTGGGCAGCAAAGCAAGGTTTTACTGAACAGTAGTAAAGTTTATTGAGTGATAGTACAAAGCTCCCAAAGAGGGAGGGTAATACTGAGGGATAGTACACAGCCCCCAAAGAGAGAGGGGACCCGAGAGGGTTACAACAAGTTTCTAAGTCTAGGGGTTTTTATGGGCTTGTTGGAGTGCTGTTTTAATCTGATTAACTCTCACTCTCCACCTGTCATCCAATCAGGTTTTTGTCATCTATCTATCACGTGGGAAAGGGTGGTATAAAATCCTTTTAAGGGCGGTTTCCTCTTAGGGCAGGGGGACCCTGCCTGCCTGCCTTCCAACTGTCCTTCATCGTTTTCTGATTCCAGGTTAATAGGTTCTTTTGGCACTTGGAAGACATTGCTCAATTTGTTTTCTAACCTGAATTGTTGCTGTGGAATCTGCAGTCAGGTGGTCATTCATTCCAAATCATTTTTTCTCCTAAGCCGCTTGTAAAGTATTCCTTTGTGTTCTGGAGTTTATAAAGTATCTAGGTGTAGTGTTTTATTTATCAAGCTTGCGGATGTTTTGGGTGTTTATGGATTTATATCTTTTGTCAGTAGTGAAAAGTTATCATCTATTAACTTATCAGCTATTTCTTCTCTGTTCTCACTAATTTATCCCCCAGAAATCCATAAACTAGATTAATTATTCTATTTTCCATGTTTCCCAATCCCACTTTCAAAATGTTCATCCCCTTGTTTTCTTGTATGGCATTCTAAGTGATTTATTTAGATCCAACTTCTATTACATCCTTAACATCTGTGCCTAATCTGCTGTTCAACCAATGGCTTTATGAAATTTTAAAATGTCAACAATTATATTTTTAACATATATTTTCAAGAACACTCTATTTCTTTCTTTTTCTTTTTTTTAAGATTTTATTTATTTGAGGGGCGCCTGGGTGGCTCAGTCAGTTAAGCATCTGCCTTTGGCTCAGGTCATGTTCCCAGGGTCCTGGGATTGAGCTCCACATCAGGCCCCCAGCTCAGCCGGGAGTCGGCCTCTCTCTCCATCTGCCTCTCCCCCAGCTCATGCTCTCTCTCTTCAAATAAGTAAATAAAATCTTTAAAAAAATAAAGTTTTTATTTATTTGAGAGAGTGCGAGAGAGCAGGAGCAGGGGGCTGGTGCAGAGGGAGAGGAAGAAGCAGACTCCCTGCTGAGCAGGGAGCCAAACGGGGGGTGGGGGGGTGGGGGTTGGGGGGATGGGGGGTGGTGCTGGATCCCAGGACCCTGAGATCATGACCTGAGCCGAAGGCAGACAGACACTTAACCAACTGAGCCACCCAGGTGCCCAAGTACGTTCTAATTCTATTTCAAAAATTCCCACTTTAGGTAGATAGTCTTATTGGCTTGATCATTTTCGTAATTCAATTTTAAAATTTCATACAAAGTTATTTTATATTTCGATTTTATAATTCCAATATCTGATAATCATGGACGTCTAGATCTGTTGTTCTGATTGTAGGTCATAGTGGCTTATTTTCTCTTATGTTTGCCAATCTCTGATTGTAAGATTATGTATTTATCTTTGGGGATCCTACAGGCCTAAACTGGGGATTTTTTGATGCTTCTACTGGGAGCCAACAGGAAGTACCATCTTGGGAACTACTTTAGCTTTTTTCAAAGATCTTTCCTCAATTTAGGCTCTCAGCTTCGAGGTTCAAGAAGTGTATTTGGAACTAGCCCCAGGTTTGGTCTCTGAACCGTTGATGCACTGATGTATTTACCCTCAGGGCAGTACAACCTGCAAGCGTTTTGCTACTCACACTCCCATCTGGTTTTGGCATACTTTTTATTACGGACCACTTGAAGATTTTCTTTATTTATTGCAATCCCTTGTGACGTATTAAAAAATCAACCTCTTCCAGAATCTCCTTGCTTTGGAATAATGGGATGTTTTATAGCGTCTAGCCTCCCATACTGACAGAATTCAAAGTCGTGAAAGCTACTGCTTCTTTTTTTTTTTTTAAGTAAGCTCTACACCCAGCTTGGGGCTCAGACTCAGGACCCTGAGATCAAGAGCCACATGCTCTACCAACTGAGGCAGCCAGATGCCCCTCTTTTTCCTTGTGTTTGAAAAATCAGTTGTGGGCCGTGTGGGGTATTAAGAGTAAATAAGGTGAAACACATGTATCATATGATCCCACTGATATGAGGAATTCTTAATCTCAGGAAACAAACTGAGGGTTGCTGGAGTTGTGGGGGGTGGGAGGGATGGGGCGGCTGGGTGATAGACATTGGGGAGCGTATGTGCTATGGTGAGCGCTGTGAATTGTGTAAGACTGTTGAATCACAGATCTGTACCCCTGAAGCAAATAATACATTATATGCTAAAAAAAAAAAAAAAAGATAGCAGGAAGGGGAAAATGAAGGGGGGGGGAATCGGAAGGGGAGACAAACCATGAGAGACTATGGATTCTGAGAAACAAACTGAGGGTTCTAGAGGGGAGGAGGTGGGGGGATGGGTTAGCCTGGTGATGGGTATTAAAGAGGGCACGTACCGAATGGAGCACTGGGTGTTATGCACAAATCATGGAACACTACCTCAAAAACTAATGATGTAATGTATGGTGATTAACGTAACATAATAAAATAAAATTTTTAAAAAAGTAAATAAGGTAAAATACGCATTTGAAAGTTGATTCAGATATATATTCCCCAAACAGTGAAACCACAGTAAACAAGGCAAAGTATACATTTGACTAAAGATTCAGATATGAATTTGAAAAGAAAGCATAACACAGTATCTACTAGTGGGGGAGGGGGGGACAGCACCTAAATAGAGAACAGTTGATGGCTTTAGAGGAGGTACTGAGTGACACTGAGGATCTATAGATATGTTTGCCCTGGGGACACTTGCTGACTATAGCTGGAAGCTGAGAATCCAGGACTGGCCCTGGGGCAGAAGACCCCCGTGCAGGGAACAGCAAGAAATTTTGGTATATACATGGGGTTGTAGGAAGACATTGGATATTTCAGGGGTCAAATGAAGACTTCTAGTTTTCTTATCCCCTTAAGGTATGTGTGGAATTTTGAAGCTGTTGGCCATGCTTTCACCAAGAGGTATGCATAAATTTCCTACATATACTGTCTCCTTCCTGGAAAACTACTATCTTAAGTTCTGAAGGTGATATTATACACATATGAAGAACAAATATCAGTTACTATAATATTAGTTATGTCAAATTAAGATGTGTGGGTTCATCCAAAGTTGAGTCTACTTATCTTACATTATATGCCATGGTATGTACTACACAATTTTGCAATTCTCTTTTACATATTGAGGTATTTTATTAAAATATGTAAATGTAAAATTATTTGTCTGAAACTTTCAAGCACTTGACATTGATGAATTCTAATAACTTAAGATAACTCAAGCTCTAAGGAAAGTTGGGAATACTTAGTCGAGCATTCTCCTTTTAAAGAAGTAGAAAATGAGGGCCGGAAAAATCAGTGATTTGTTGAAGGTCATAAAGCATTATCAAAAGAGATGTCCAACTGATTTCAGAAGTATAATGATGAGAGTGGTCCTGAAGTTTCTGAAAGGGTGATAGGTCAAAGAAGTGACCGATTGAGTTTGCCAGAACCCAAAGTGTCACACAATATGAAAGAGTGTCTGTGCGGCAACATCCCTGTCTGCTTGGAACACCTAGTTTATTGGCATCATTAGCGCTCTGCATCTAGGAGAGCATCTGTCAAGCAGACTCTGAAAGAATAAAAGCTTTCAGAGAGATGTTACAGAGTAATTTTCAAGAAGAGTTTTTTTATGCTAAGGTTACGTCAACTGCAAGCAACTAGTGGAGGTTATATTTTCTTTTTTTTTTTTTAAGTGAATGTGTGGAAAAGATCAAGATGTCATTCATCACTTCAGTATATTTATTCTCTTTCTCTGAATGTGAAATGTCACCCATTCCATGAGCAGGGGAGTTGCCCTTTGTTTTATGCTATATTTCAAGTCTTCCACAGTATATGCTTTGGAATTTGTTACTTCTGCATTTCAATTGATTTGGAAAGAACTGTTATTAGATCAATAAGACAACGCTTGAGAAGAAATTAAAGGCCTGTGCTGCAGGCAAAATAATAAGTCATAACCATATGTAATTGGATAAGACAGTCAGCACAGCATAACATGGCTTTAGTCACAAATGACAGCGCTTGAACTTAAGAGAAGGCATTTCAATGAGAAATCACAAATAAAAGAGTATTAACGGGATTTTTTTTTTAAAAAAAGAGTGTGGATGGATTAGTGGAATTATTAAATATATTCTAATGCTTTTATCATCTTTCAAGAATACCTGTATTAGCCCAGGAGCTTTTATGCTTGAAGAAACAACAATCCCAATTAAATGATGTAGAACTTCAAAGACTTAGTGGGTAAGCATTTGTTAAATGTCAATAGCACGGTGTTTAAATTGATATAGACAAAGTAAAAAGGAAGTTTGGCTATCTTTTAATTACATACAAAGCCACACTAGCATTTACCTTCATCTGTGAGACACTACAGTGAAAAGGATAAAAACCAAATTACTAGAATCTCCTGAGTTCAAATTTTTCCATCTACCCGTTGTGTGAATTAGAGTAAGATATTTAAACTCTGTGTGCTTTATTTTTCCCATCTCTGGGATTTAAAAATAGTACCTATTTTGTAGAATTGTTTTCAGTATGAAATAAAATAAGGCAGGCAAAGTGCTTAGCTCAAGACTTGGAGTACTCACTCAATAAATAGTATCATTATTCCACAAATTCATATAAGTTACTCTGCGTTTTTTCCCCTAAACTGATAGTTTTAGGTTTTTAAGAAATCTGTATTGTGGCTTTTTTTTTGTATTAATACTTTATTATCTCAAGAAATAATTAAGATTCACATACACTGATGAAGCTACTTTTTATAATAACCTAGTATGGGGCACCTGGGTGGGTCAGTTGGTTAAGCATCTACCTTCAGCTCAGGTCATGATCCCAGGGTTCTGTGATCGAGTCCCACATCAGGCTCCTTGCTCAGCAGGGAAGTGTCAGATATAAATTTTGAAATGTACATTTTGCCAAAGCTCAGCGAGAATATTGAAGCACTCTCTGATTTTACCGAACTTTCTTTTTCTTACTTCAACTTTTCTTTGAAGACTTCCTTTGGTTTTAAACACTTTCATTTTGCCCAACTCAGATGCATTTTATACCTTTTCAGGCTTAAAAATTGAAACAAATTTTCCATGGAAACAACCTTCATTTGCTACCTCGTTAAAAATAACTCCTTTCTGGTGATTCTTTTTTTCTTTTTCCCCCCTATAGTCACCTAACAAAGACAACAGTGAAATGTTTGTTTGTTTGTTTTTTCCTGAGAACCAGATGAACAAAATACCATGTGTTCAGGTAAATAGATCAGCATAAAGATCAACATAGAATATGATTCTGAGGGCTTATAGAAAAAAAAGCCTCCTTTACTCCTTAATAAAATGTTAAAGATATTTTTTTAAAAGATTGTATTTATTTATTTGTCAGAGAGAGAATGCACAAGCAGGGGGAGTGGCAGGCAGAGGGAGAAGCAGGCTCCCCGCTGAGTCCCCCCAGGACTCCAGGATCATGACCTGAACTGAAGGCAGAGGCTTAACCAACTGAGCCACCCAGGTGTCCCAATGCTAAAGATATTTAAGTTTTATTCCTACAACCTCTGAAAACTCTTTATATCTTAGTTAATTATATCTTAGTTAATTAGATAATTTCCCATTATCATTTGGGAAAATATCTCATGGTAATTTTATTACTATGGCCCTAAAATATCTAGTACAGTGAATCTCTCCTTGTCACATGTCAGATTCCCTGGAAGCAGAATTGGAGATGAACTTTGGGATGCAAAAGGTTTATTAGGGATTAGCATCTGTGAAAGGGAATTTGGTGGGGGAGAACAGAACTGGGCAGAGAAAGTAATCAAACTAAGATGCAGGTCGACAAAGCCTCAGCCAAACCCATGAAGTACTTTGGAACAAGTGTTATCTGTCAGAGTGTCCAGCATCAGGCAGAAATGACCAGGCTATAGCCTGCTAGCCCTTAGTCACCATATCCCGGCAGCCCTAGAAAGATGTGACCTTGGGCAAGGTAGCTCCAAGCAGCTGAGGCTAACCCTGAAGCAGCTGACAGCTGGGGGCTATGTAGTGATCACGCTCCCTACAAGCCAGACTGTGACTTCTTCCTTGAAGAAGGATCTCAGTTGTACATTTCCATGTCTAACATATTCTTCTTTGCTCTTCTTTTTCTTTTTAAAGAAGTTTTTTGTTGTTGTTAGAGAGAAAGAGAGCACGAGTGTGTGTGCAGGGGGTGGGGTTGGGGGAGAGGGAGAGGGAGAGAGAGAATCTTAAGAGGGCTCCACACCCAGCGCAGAGCCTCACGTGGGGCTCTATCTCTGACCCTGAGATCATGAGTGGAAATCAAGCCAGATGCTGGATGCTTAACCGACTGAGCCACCCAGGTGCCCCTGCTCTTCTTTTTCAAAACCGACATCGTAATTATTCATGGATCTTTATTTTTCTTTATAAATTTTGGAAAGTTTGAGTTCCTTTTGGAATTTTGGTTAGAATGGCACAGAATGTATGCCATTCAATGTGGGGAGAATTGACATCCACTGGATAGTGGTGTGCCATGCAGATGATATTTGGGTAGCCAGAAGATGACACTCTTGAGAAGGGTTTCTGGAGGTAGCAGGACAAGGAGGCAGCCCGTGTGGTCAGGGGATTGTTAAATACAGTGGGGATCAAGCAAATAAATATACCGAAGTCAATATGAAAAAATATGGGAACCTGGTTTCTCATTGTCAAAGGGGGATTTATAAGTGTGTAGCAGGGAAAGGCTTGCAAGTATTCAGAGGTGATGGATTGGAATCAAATGCATCAGTGTAAACTCATGGTATTTAAGTATATTTAGAGACAGATATAGAAATATAAATATAGGCATATGCGTATATATATATATGCATATACACACATATATTTCCTAGCTCCGACTGTTGCTAAGACTGTTGCTAATGACACCCCAGTAGGAGTGAACACACTGAGTCCAAATCTTGATTTCTGAATACTATCCTCCACCAAAAGTAACCAGGGCTCATTCTAGAGCTGAGGCAGAGAAAATACAAAATGAGCCTACAACATCTAGCTGTACCAGAAAGTGAGGAAATTGTTTGTAGAATGATGGGGGTATGCCAACAGGATAAAAGTTTGAAGTGACCCCCACTGGCCAAATCTGGGACGATGACAATAACTACAGCAATACATTACAATGCATTACAGTAAATGATGAGTCCATAAGTAATGAATAAATAAGTAAACGGGAAAGAGGAAAAACTCTTATATTCGAATGTAACCTAGTTAATACAGAAGAAATGATGAAGTAAGAAGATCACTTTTTGACCATCATGATGTGACAAGCGATTCAGGCAATGATTCATGGATGTTAAGCCTGGTGGGTAGGGCAAGGGACAGGACATTGGCATAATCTCAGAATATCTCCCTACAAAATATTTATCAAGTAAAAAGGAAACAATGGTGATTTTATGGTGGAGAAAACCACTTGACCAGATGAACAAAATTTTCATCACAATTATGTGAAGAGTTGACATCATGAGCCCTCGATGAGATGCCCAGAGACCCCAGCCTCATTTCTGTGGTTTTCTTGTCAAAATGTATGGCCTGAGTCTAGTCATGAGCAACACTGCACAGATCCAGTTGAGGATCATCCTACAGAATGAGAGGCCTGTTCTTTTTAGGACTGTCAAGGTCATAAAACAAAAACAAAAACAAAACAAAACAAGAAAAGACTGAGGAATTGTACCCAAATCAAAGAGACTGAGAATACATGCAATTAAATTCAGTGTAACTTCCTGGATGGGATTCTGGACCAGAAAAGGAAAAGAGACATTGTTGTTAACAGAGAGTGAAATTTTAATGGGGCCTGTATTGTATCAGTGTTGATCTCTTGATGTGATGGAGGGTTATATCATGGTTATGAAGGAAAGTGTCTTTGCTTTATGGACATTCACACTGGATACTTAGGGATGATGGGAGTCAAGTCTGTAGTTTTCTATCAGATTGTTCATAAAAAGACTCAACAAGAACAAAACCATATATATAGATACATAGAGACCAAAAGCAGATGTGATAAGATATTAACAATTGGGGAATTTGTGAGAGGGGAATATAGGAGTTCTTGCAACTTTTCTATAATTTGAAACTATTTCAAAATAGGATACATACGCATATTCATATTTAAAACAAACATGAAAACATACATTCACACAAAACCTTGTTTACAAATATTCATTACAGCATTATCTATAATAGCCAAAAAATGAAGTCAATCAAGTATCCATCAATTGGAATGGATAAACAAAACGCTGTATATCCATATGATGAAATATTATTTGACAATGAAAAGGAAGTAAGCGTTGATACATACTACAACGTAGATGAACCTTGCAAACACTGTGCTCAGTGAAAGCAACCAGTCACAAAAGACCACCAGTTGTATGATTCAATTTACCTGAAATGTCCAGAAGAAGAAAATTCACAGACATAGAAAGTAGATTCGTTGTTGCCAGGATTCGAGGAAAGGAGGGAATGGGGAGTAACTGCTAATACACATGGGGTTTCTTTGGGGCTGATGAAAATGTTCTAATAGTGATTGTGGTGATGGTTGCACAACTCTGTAAATATACTAAAAACCACTGACAGGTAAATTTTATAGTGTGTGAAATATATCTCAAAACAACTTTAAAAGAAAAAAAAATCTGTCACACACATAACATAAAGTAAAGCCATAAAGTTTTCTGGGCACACAGGCAGACTGAAAAGAGAGGAACTTGGAAAGTCTTTTACTAAAGCACGAAGAGCCCCTAAAGGAGCAGTTCCACCAAGTGTCCCGGCTTCCCTTCTGTCCGCTAGGTCTTGTCTCTCACTCTAAGTCCCATTTTCCCTGCAGTACAGGAAGCAAAATAATGAGAAGATTAAAGAGCTGCCTCTGCAGCCATATTGCCTGGGTTGTTTCTTTTTTTTAAGATTTTATTTATGTATTAGAGAAAGAGAGAGAGAGAGAGCATGAGCAGGGGGAGGGGCAGAGGGAGAAGCAGACCCCTGCTAAGCAGGGAACCAGACTTGGGGTTCGATCCCAGGACTCTGGGATCATGACCCGAGCTGAAGGCAGACACTTAATCGACTGAGCCACCCAGGCGCCCCAGATTGCTTCGGTTTGAATCCAAATCTACCATAACCTGTAGTTAGGTAAATTACTTAGCCTGTCTGTGCTCTGTTATCAAATGGGGATGCTTAATTGGGTTGTTGTAAGGAATAAAAGACATAATCCATGAAAAGTGCTTTTAAAAGTGTCACTTACTGGAATTCATGAGAAGTGGACCATGTTTTTTAACAAGTCTCCCATCAGGAGATTTCTTTCTTAAAAAGGCTCCAATCCATTTCATCCTCCCATTTCTCTGACGTCCTTTCCCATAGTTTATGCCACTTCCAACTAGTCAGATGCAAGCTTGATATAATCCTGACCAACCAGTCCTATGGTTCACAGTGGCTACCCCCACTCTCTGATTGTCATTTTCTGTGCTCCATTTTTCCCCATCATCTGCCCATTGTAAGAAATATAGAATGTGACTTAGGGAATGTTGTTTTCAAAGGCCAAGGTCATTGCTGTTATTTCTTCATGCTGTTATATATTCATCCCAAATGGTACAAGCATCGTGGTTTCCTGTCACCCTGCAGACTGGACAAGCAGATGGGAGCCTAATCATGAGAACTGATAGTCATTTCATGCTAACAATTTGACAGCCACTGTCCATGATTGTTTCATTTCATCTTCACACAATCTGCATTTTGTAGACTATTATCCTCTTTGTCACATGAGGAAACTGATGACCAGGAAAGTTAATTTGTCAAGGCCACACAGGTTCTAAGGGATGGAACAAAGATTCTAATCAATCTCTCTGTGTCTTCAGATTCTACTCTTTAGCCACTGTGTTGTATTGCTCGATCTTCCCCAGAGTGGGAAAGAGCTCACAGCTAAGATCCTATTCCAGGGTAGCCAAAAGAGTTAAGAGGTCAGAAATTATGTCTTAGATATCTATGTGTCTAAGTGCCTGGGATACTGCCTGACACATGATAGGAGTTCAGCATTTTTGTCAAACTGCTCAACTGTGCAATGGAACATAACCTCTCACATGGAATTAAATGAATCCTCTGCGTGCAGAGTCCTGCTTCTACTTGCAGGACAATTATAGGGTTTTGGAGTCAGAGAGATCTTAAAATTCTGGTTTTGCCATTTGGTTACTTGGTGGCCTTGGACAAAGGCACTTAACTCCTCTGAGTCTCGAATCTCTAATCTGGAAAATGTAAAAAGTCGGTAAAAATCTTACCTCCTTTTTGGCATTGTTATTCAGATGGAATGAAATAAAGTTGCAATGTTAGACATATAGTAGATACTCAATAAATGATAGTTATTACTATTGTCCCTTCATCCCTTCTTCCAAATAAACCTTGTGAGAGATCAACTACATATTGGTTCCCAAATTAAAATAAGTGAAACAATAATTGTAATTCAAAGTAGAATAATGGAAATAACATTGAATTGGGAACTGGGAAATCTGGCTTCTGGCTTTTGTTGCCTTCTTTCTACTGAGCAGCTATGCAACTTTCATCAAGTCACTTTACTTGTCTGGGCTTGTAATTCCATACTTCAAATTAGAGTCAATCTCTGAAGTCTCTAAGATCCTCTTAATCTACATGTCTGAAACTCTTTAAGAGATTATGTTGCGGAAGTATTACCCTTGGCTTGATCATTTCAAGCAGATTATATGGGTAATTGGAAAACACATTCATTAACTCATTTTAAAGTTACATGTTGTTCATTTATTTGAAACTTTATGAAGCATACTTCCTCCAAAAACCATAGAAACTTGGTTAAAAGCTACAAGACTCAAACCTACCACCTAGCGGCAAAGAAAAGATTCAGATTGAAGATACAAGATGTCCCGCCATCACATGTGCAGGGGGGGGGTGTCCTCAGCGATCTTTCATTTCATGTTTGTCCTTTCCCTTCACTACTCAGGATAGTTTTGTGTACACAGAAATTCAATACTTCCAGACTTAACAGTTTGTTCATTCGACAGTTCTCTTTAGCACGCGAAATATCGTGGACTTCTGAGAATTGTGGAATAATCATTGGTGTTAGATTTGGGGAGCAGAAGTGCCTTTCTACTCATACGTTTCAAACCAGTTCTACCCAAGAGGCCCACCCAGTCCATCTCTTGATGGATAGACAGGGCATTCCACAAGTGCCTGGTTGAGAGACAATGACCACTACTTTGAAAAGACAGAAATCAATACACCAATGGGATTCTTGCCTGCAAGTATTTAATGACGTTGTTTTACCCACTACAGTAATTAAAATTAAGTCTTCACATTTAAATTTGAATATTTAAAAGCAGTGCAGGAATGCACCGTCCTTAAACTTAAACCCCAAAGGTGAGGAAGAGGCCAGAACCCTAGGGTACTAAAGAAGGATCTATTTTCCATTTTTTTCTTTTGTATTCTGCCGCCGCCCCCCCCGCCCCCCGCTTTCTCCTTTCGTTCCATTTTCTCTTTCTCTCCCAAATAGCAGTCAGGTGATTAAGCTCAGAATAATGTTTAAATGGAACAGGTAGTGCCCTACGCAGGGTGATTTAATTACCCCAGGTTTTCACCTGAAAATCCCTTTCGTCATTGAAAATATTTCTCGAGTCTTTCCTGAAATATGGAATTATGCCATTTTCCAACACTCTGCTTTAAGTATTGTTAATTTAGCCTTCTTTTGAAATACCACTCTCACTTTAGCACAATTTTCTTAAACCTTTTTCTGCAGAGGAAGGGTTCCGTATATGCCACCTTGAGAATTTCGCCTATGATCAGCCTTGTTAGTAGAAACCTAGTTTTTCTACTTAAAACGCTTGATTCCATTTTTACCGGGTTTACGAACGTTGGCCAAGTCAGTCTTCCAATGACTTAATAAACTATATCCTCAGTTTTTAAAACTTTGGGGCTCAGTGCCTCCACGGGCATCCGGGCATTTATTAACTGTTTCTTAAACAGGCTCCCGAAAGGAGCAGTTCCGGCTGAGAAGTTCCGAGAAGCAGTTACCACGGAACTCGCAACAGTTGGTGTGGGGTGATAGGCAAGTTAGAAGTGACAAATGGGGCTAGTTTAAGAAACAAAAAGCCCCGGGAAGGGAGAGGAAGGGGCAGCGGTGGCCTTGGGGCACAGTGCGAAGTTGACGCAAGATCGGGGGTCGGGGCGAACTTCTGCCCCGCGAAGGCGCCTTCCCGGCAGCCAGAGCTGGCGGCGGCCGCGGCCGCGGCCAAGAAACACGGAGACCGCACTCGGGCGGCCTCGCCTCGCAGAACGCGCGGCCGGCGCACGCCCAGGCAGCCCCCAGGACCACGCCGGGGCCACCGCGAGGTGAGGCCAGCCCTGCCCCCGCACCGCCCCCGGCGGGAGGCGCGACGCCCAGGCCGCGGGTGCGTGCGCGGCCCCGGGCGACGCGGCTGGGCGTGCGCGGGGCCGCGGCGGAGGCAGGGCCGGGCGGGCGGCAGAAGATGGCGAGGGTGTGTAGGCGGCAGCAATGCTCCGTTGAGAGACGCGGCTTTCGGCAAGAACTGGACTCGTGGCGCCACAAGCTCATTCACTGTGTAGGTGAGACCCTCCCCCGGCCGCTTCCGGCCCTTGGGCCGCCCCGCCACCGGCTGCCCCGGACAAGGGAGGGAGCCGGGGCAGAGGCAATTGCTGCTCCGGCCCGCCCGCCCTCTTTGGCTCGGGCGTCCCCCTCCCCCCACCCCCCGGAGTGCGGGCGCGCGCGACCTCCGGGCGGGCTCTCCCCGGCTCGGGCCTGAGCACGCGCGTCGGCCCCTCCCCTCCGCGCGCCTTCCCCGGGGCGGGCTCTCGGGCGGGAGCGCGTGCCCCTTCCCTGCCCCGCTTACCCCCCCTCCCGGCCCGGTCGCCCGGCCGCCCGGCGCCGCCGCCGGCTTATTGTGGAGACTCGCCCCGCGGCGCTGCCACTTGACCGGGGGCGTCGCCTCCGGTTCCGCGGAGCCGGGCACGGGGGTGGGAGGCGTGCTCAGCCCCTTCCTCCGCTCTGCCCGGCGCCTTCCCCCATCCTGCGCTTCCCCTCCCCCACGCGCGGCGGCGCGCGCCCCAGTCCCCGCGTGCACGCGCGGCGGCGGGCGGGCGGGCGCCCGGCTCTCGGGCGTGTGCGAGGCGTGAGGTGGAGATGGGGGCGGAGGGAGCCGGAGCTGTCACAGGCCCCGGGTCCGCCTGACCGAGCCAAGTAGGGTGTCATGGCCGCGGGGGGCAGCGGCTGCACTTCCTCTGCGGGCGGCGGCGGCGGCGGCGGCCGGGGAGTTAATCCTCGACGCTCGGGTCGGTGTGTGTGTATTTGTGTTCGGTGTGTGCGCGGCGGGGAGGAAAGGGGGTGGAACTGGGTCCGACCGAGAAGCCGGAGCGGGGGTCGCTCTTGTCCCCTCCCCGGGTATTTGCCGGAGCCGTGGCCTCGCCGAGAGCCTCGCCCCCCCAACCCCCAGCCTCTCGGGCCTCGGGTGGTTTTTTCCCCCACGGGCAGGAGGGAGTGTGCACGGGGGCGCCCCAGGAGGGGCCGGGCGGCCGAGCTGCGCCTCTCACACTGTGTGTTTTGTCTGTTTTTCTCTCCCAAGGTCCCGTTTCCCTCTGTGCGGCGGCCGGCGGGACTATAAGGGCTTAACTCATATATTTAACCCCCCTCCAAAAAGTAAGTGGCCCGTGTGGTGTCTCCGCTCCGCCCGCCGCCCCCTAGCCCCAGTCCATCCTTGTGTCTGACTCTCCTGTCCTCCAGCATTGTTATTTCCCCATCTTTGCTTCGGTGCTGCTGCTGTGTGGGGAAATGCTTTCTCGTGCTCCTCCGTCCCCCAGACCCAGTCTTCGGGGAGGCGCAGAATTCCAGCCCTTTCTCCCCCTCTCCCCCCGTGGGGAATATTCTTGGGAACCAGGTCTTCCCCAGCAGAATCTAGGAGATTGTATCCGTACGCTTGGGCCCCTCATCCCCTCCTTCCCGACAGGGTTTCGTTGGAAGGAATTATGCAAATCCTGCTTTCTGGTGTCCATTCAGCGGCAATTTCATGCGGTGAGAAGTTCTCTTTGTTGTGCGAGGGGGAGAACAGACACTGATTTAATAGACATATCTGTTGGGGGGAAGGGTGGAGGGGGTGTGGAGAGGCTCAGTTTGGAAGAATTACAGCACTTGGTTAGCTCAGTGTCTTTGTGTTTGAGCTTTCTGGCTTGACAGGAGGGTATGCCCTTTACAATGTCCCACAAGAGATGTTTTCTGTAATAGATTAAAAAGCAAAACAGAAACTTTAAATAAGTGAAACATAAGGTAACCTTTACGTAGAGAATATAAGCCTTTGCATTTCTGCAGTGTTTCATTATGAAGATATATGTGAATTTTGTTAAGGATTTAGACTGTAACATCAAAATTAATTAAAACAGGCAACAATGCTTTAAGGTGTCTGATATCACTTTGGTTGTCCACAGGTTAAAGAACATTTTAAAAACATACCTGTGTAAGTAATAAAGGCACGAATCAATTTTTTGGTGTAAGTTGACTTGTGGATAAATTTTAAAATTTCCCTCCTGCCAATCCAAGCCCAGCTCTGCCCTCCAGAAAGCCTTTTGGCTATCAGTTATCATTTACTCTGTCTCTGTATTTTTTCAGATCTATCCTACATTTGCTAAAATGTTATATCAGATTAAGCTCTTTTTGAATTATTTGTAACCATCATATGAAAGAGTTTATGAAGGCATGCAGGTTTTGAGAAGTGTGAAATTAGTAAGTTTTCAGAATTATGAATATAAAAATCCTGAAATTATTTTGAAGAATTTTTAGTTCTTGTATTTGTTTCACTTTTTTCGAGATTGGTTTTTTTTGGTAGGGCTTTTTAGTTTTTAAAAGGTTTTGAAATTGACTATAACCCAGTAGCTTTCATAAGTTACTGTTACTTTAGATGGTTTTAATGAGTTGTTTATCTTATTCTAATTCTGTTTGCTTTGAATCCTTGCCTTCTGCCTCAGGCCCCCTTTTTATCAGTCATTGCTAGTATTAGTGGTTACTTATTGCTGCTTGACAAGGTTGTGGGTTTTTTTTTTATTTTTTCCTTTTCCCTTAATGACTAACAAAATTCTGTAAATAACTGAATTGAGTATCAAATTTTGATTCGTTTTTTTGAGGGGGGATTTTAATCTGGTCATCAGTTTCCTTAAAGCATACTTTTAACTCCAAATTTCCACTTTGAAGGTAGTAAAGTTCAGGAGATATTTAAAGTCCAGAGTGCAGAGCAGTAATTCATAGTTGATAGTCTCACAGCTAAAATCAATTGGGTTTCGTATTTTCTCTTTTGTTATATGTAATTTCTTTTAAGAGGAGAGTTCTAAGTAAATTAATAGTAGTGTTAACTTTCTATACTTAAAAAGGCTAGCAGTGATTGATTCTCATATAATGCAAAAGGCAACTATGTTGTCACTAGCAAACGTAGTAATTCCTCGTTTATTTTAATGAGATTGGTTCTGAACACTTAACCTTCTATTTCATTCTGTTGACTGATTATTTTAGTACTTTAGGGTCATTTGGTTTCTAAATGATACTTAATTTATAGCAGTCTTGGATTAAAAATGAATTCTCATTTATTTCCAAAATCTAATTCTCCTGTTTGGGGGGACTGTGTGGTGGGGTACATCAGGATTGTGGAGGTGTTTGTGTTTCCATTATTACGTTTAGTTGAATTGGAGTCAGTAGCAGTTTCAGACAGTGATTATGATCAAGATGGATATTTGGTACCTAGGTGATTATTGAGGTGGCCTCTGGGACTATGGCAGTCCATATTCCAGGAAGGTCGAAGTTCTCTCTGCTGCTTGGTGTGACGTAACCTATTGCTGGGCTGCTCCTCATCCTTGCTGTATTCTCAAAAAGCTCTTCCCAATGTAAGGAAAGGTGTGTGGATTTCAGTTTACTCAACTTGGTTGAAAAAGGAGAGCATAGTAAGTCTTTTTGACTTAGAGTTATTTCAAATTGCCCTGATTCCCTCAGATGTGCTTGTAGATGGAGCAATTCTAGGAAGCATCTGAATGACCTTTTTTTTTTTTTTTTTAAGATTTTATTTATTTATTTGAGAGAGAGCACATGAGAGGGGTTAGAGTCAGAGGGAGAAGCAGACTCCCTGCCGAGCAGGGAGCCCGATGCGGGACTCGATCCAGGTACTCCAGGATCGTGACCTGAGCTGAAGGCAGTCGCTTGGCTGAGCCACCCAGGTGCCCACCTTTTTTTTTTTTTTTTTTTAAATTTTAGCCTTATGGGCTATAGTGGATGGCCTGTAATTTCTTTCAGTGAGAATTAGATGTTCAGTGTCTGGAGACGTGCCATTTCTGAGCACCCACCTAATTATTTAGCTGCTTGTATTAGTGTTGTTTTTAGAAATGAAAGGCAGTTAGGTAAGTACTTCATTTAAATTTGAACCTGGCACTGTGGGCAGACGAAAGGGGAGGCTACCCTAACCTTAAGGAAATTTTAGTACTTAGAGAAGATATAGTGTATTCAAAAATAGAAGATATAGTGTATTCAATAATAGTACAAGGCAAAAGGTGCCATACCATGGTGCAAGCGAGTGCTAGGGGTATTTAGAAGTGAAAGAAATTTCTTGAAATGATGTAGGAAGGCTTCATGAAGAAGGTGGCAGATTTTTGCTTCATTTTGATGAATACGGAAGAGGCATTTCTGTCGTGAGAAACAAGCAAAAGTGGCAAAGGACAAGAATGGGTTGAAACTGTTTAAGTCTGTTTAAACTGCAAACCATGATTCATGTAGGGGATGTATAGATGATAGGTTTGCAAAGATAGGTTGTAGGATTTTCTAATGCAGGTTAAAAAGTGGGGTCTCTTTGTTAGCCACCTTGGGGTTTACAGTGCAGTTCTCTCCTTAGCTTAGGGGAGGAATGTTTCCTTTATTTGACAATTTCATTGCGGAACTCAACAATGACACATAATTGTTTTTTAAATCATCTTGACAGGAATGATGCTGTTACCCAAAACAGTGTCTCTTTTAAGTAAACTCATTGGAGGCTATACTATATTCCATTGCAGAAAACCTATTTTTGGAATGGCCTAAAATCAGTGGCATATGTATTCTTTGAACACCCTTAGTATTGACAAATTTTCATCCTTAGAGGTCACATTTGGTATTTGGAAACAGTTGAAAAGTATCTTTGTGGCAAATAAAAGTATGTGTTAAATAATGAGATTGGTTTTCATTATTTATTATTTTCATTATTTCCTGGTTTGCAAACTGGCTGTGAAGCTCAGCAGAGGGGTTTGATTTGTTTTGATATGCCTCAGAACTTCTCTCTTCTTACTTCCTTTATGTCTACCCATCTGCTGTATGGAATCTGGATATTCGGTAGATGTGAATAAACAAAGCTGTTGTTTTTGTAGTTTCAGGTTAAAAACTTATCGTCACTACCCTCCAAATTATCTACTCTATTTGCGAATATTTAAAAAATTCTTTTACTACTCCTTACAGTTGCACATTGTTTTGGGGATAATTCCAGTGTGAACTATTAGCTCATTTTATTGTCTCTTGTATGCAGGAAGTATCCCAAGTACAGTGGTCCTTACCCTGAATTTTTTCTTTTTTCAATTGAAATACAATTTACATACCATAAAATTCACCCTTTTAAAATACACAATTCAGTAATTTTAGTTTATTTGCTACATTGTTCAAACATCACTGTGTAATTCCAGAACACTTTCATTACCCGAAAAAGAAACCCCAAACCCATTAGCAGTCATTTCCCATTCCATCTGCGACGCAGCCATTGGCATCCCCAGTCTTTCTGTTTCTGTGGATTTGTCAATCTTGGGTATTTCATATAAATGTAATCATACAATATATGGTCTTTTGTGTCTGTCTTCTTAGCATGTTTTCAAGATTCATACATGTTGTAGCATTTAGTGTTTTCTGTGGCTAAATAATATTGCATTGTATAGGCATACTATGTTTTGTTTATCCATCAGTTGTTGGGCATTTGGACTGTTTCCCCTTTTTGCCTGTTGTGAATTATGTTGCTATGAACATTTGTTTCCACTTTTCTTGGGTATGTAGGTAAGAGTGAGATTGCTGGGTCACATGATAACTTTTTTAACTTTTTGAAGAACTGCCAAACTGTTTTCCAAAGCAGATGCAGTATTTTATATTCCCACCAGCAGTGTATGAAGATTCCATTTTCTCTACCCCCCTGCTAATAACACTTGTTATTGTCTGTTTTTGATTATAGTTATTTTAGTGGGTAGGTCTGAAGTGGTATCTCATTGTGGGTTTTTATTTGCATTTCCCTAATGACCCCGGTGATGTTGAGCATTCTTTCACATGTTTATTGGCCATTTGTGTATCTTCTTTGGAGAAATGTGTATTCAGATCCCTAACTCATTTTAAAATTGAGTTATTTGTCTTTTTATTGTTGAGATGTAAGAGTATATTCTGGTTACTAGACCCACATTAGTGTATGATTTGCAAATTTTTTTTATCATACTCTCAATTTAAAAATAATTACAGATCAGAAGGAAACTTAAATACTTTGTAAAGGGAATAATATATATAGTAGTGGATTGATAGGAGAGAACTAGAATAACTGGAAAGGCTTGCTTTAATATCTTTTATATGAATTATTAAAATTGTGGTTTTTAAAAATACTGTATTTATTTTAGAGCACAGGCAGTGGGGGAGCAGAGGGAGAGGGAGAGAATCTCAAGCAGACTCTGTGATGCGCACAGAGCCCCCTGAGGGGTTTGATCTCACGACCCTGAGATCATGACCTGAGCCTAAAACCAAGAGTTGGAAACTTAACTGACTGAGCCACCCAGGTGCCCTGTGTTTTTTTTTTTTTTTTTAAGTAATCTCTCCACCTGTCATAGGGCTTGAACTCATGACCCCAGGACCAAGAGTTGCATGCTCTACTGACTAAGTCAGCCAGGGACCCCAAAATTGTTGGGTTATTTGATGGAGTTGTGTCACAACACAGATATACTTTGCTATCCAAATCTTCGAAATTCCTGCCTTTCTATACCATATATCAAATTCAGATAATGTGGTAAACCACATTATTTAAATCTGTTCTATGCTTGAGTTTTGAATAGTAAATAACAAAAGTTTGGGTACAGAGGGAGATCTTTATTTAGATATTTTGTCTGAATCTTTTCTAAGTTTGAGTGGTGAGAGAAATCTATACAATAGGCAGTAATTTTGAAATTTAAGATTGTATTTTTTGGTTGCATTTTATGAAACTCAGATATTTGATAGTTTATATTTACTTACAAGTTATTATATGATCTTATTTATGGTTCTAAACTATACTGTTTTAAAAGACTTCTGAATTTTGTGAGTAGTGAGTTTCTCCGATTTTTGAATTGGTTAGATTTGGTGTCACAAAGTGTCAGGTGTAATGATGTCTTAAGGATGAAATTGAGAATCTTAGGAGGTAGGTGGGAGAATTAGTCTAAGAATCCTTTACTTAATGGATTGTGAGGGGTATATTAGGAAGGCTGTATAGTTGACACCTTATAATGATTTATTGTCTTGTTTTTTTTCCTTTTGTTCCACATGTTTATTTTTTGTTAGAAATATGGATTCTTTTGATTTATCACATAATCAGTTTTCTGAATGTTATGTAGTCCAAGGAAGTTACATGTGTAAAGCCAGTTTTTGTTGAGTGACCGAATGATAATGAAGTTCTTATCATCCAGTTTTGGGTAATGTGTATTTTTGAATTGTAAGAGCAGGGTAAGTCAAAGGGAATGGCTACAAGAAAAAAGAATGTATGTAACAGTAATTTATAGACTTATATTTGAAGTTTTGATATTTGGAAACAAGAAATTAATATGTTTGAGATGTTTTCTACTAAGGAGAAAAAAATTTACTCAATTGTATTTTTCAGTTGTATTCAAAACTATTAACAATTGTACTTTACCATTTGAAGTAAGGAAGTATTTCTTATAACTTCTAAATCATTAGAAGTTAGTCCATCACAGTTTTTTTTACAAAGTTTGAACTGGATCATGTAGAAACAAAGTTGTCTCACAAGATTTTTAGTAAGTGTAATAAGGTAGGGGAATAAACAAATTCTCCAAAACTTGACATATAGAAAGCTCTAGATAAATCTATATTAATGGTGTCACCATCTTACACCTACATAGCACATTTTATACTTAAAAAAAAAAAACAAAACCCTTTTACATACACTATTTTATTACCTTTATTTAGGAATGTAGGAAGAAAAGATGGGTATTAAAAAATAATTGGTTAGTTGGGAAACATTGAGTAATAACTCTTAACTGAAGCAATCAGGGGATTTCCCTTACCATAAATGCTTCCTCTTATCCACAGAAATAATTGTGTGATGTTTTAATGTTTGAAATATTTACCTAACTTACAGTAAAAGGTAAAAGTAAAACACAGAATTGAACTCTTCCAGAAGCAGATTTTTTATTTAACTTGCTGCAATCGCTGTATGAAATTACGTAGACGTTTTCCACTTCTGTGAAGTATGCTAACACATCAAGACTTACGTTTAGGTTAGAAGATGTTAACACCAATATTATTTCCCATGAGAGCTGCTATTATTGGAAAACTGTTGTATGATGAGCATTTTTATTCTCATTAGTAATACTAGATAGTCTGTGACCATTATTTGATTCACTGTTTGCTTGCTTTTCATAAAATCTGAGTCATTTTATCATCATCATTAATAAATGATTATTGTGTATGTTTCTCTTACTAGTTGGCTTTTTAGAGGTTTGTTTCCAGAGAGTAAAGGCCTGTTCTCCCTCTCCTAAACTTATAATGTGAAGGGAAGAAAAACTAATTTTAAGAGGATCTGTAGGATGTATTTTGCTTGGTGAAAGAAAATCCCACATGTGAAAATGTGAAATATATATATATTTTATACAACAGAATTCACATCTATTTAACATAAGCATGTATGTTTAGAATTATTGGTTTAGGGGTGCCTGGCTGGCTGAGTTGGAGGAGCATGTGACTCTTGATCTTGGACTCATGAATTTGAGCCCCACGTTGGGTGTAGAGATTATTTAAATAAATAAACAAACAAATAAATATTGGTTTATACAAATTTCAAAAATGTGTACAATGTATGTAGAAGAGAGAATTGTTGACTTTGTTAAACTGAGACATGTTTATGTTCAGTTTGATGTGCGCTTGTTTTTCACGTTTTTTTATTATCTCCGCTGTATGGGAATTTGTAGGCTTCCTCCTGAACACTTTCCTTCCTCACAATCAATGTAGGCATATTTTCTAGGTCCTTTGTAGGCCTTTGTCTCTATACTTCTATTGTTCTTTTTCTGTCTTTCAGATTCATGATTTATCAAAGGTAGAAAGGATGCTAGAACTTGTTTACTTCTTCAACCATATTAATTAAAGAGAAAGGAATTTTTAAAAAAATCTTTCATTTTGGAAAATTTCAAACATAGACGAAAACAAAGAATAAAACCATGAAAACCCTAGCTATCTCAGCTAATGGCCAGTATTTTATTCCCACTGGATTATTTTGATGCAAATCCCAGGCATCATATCTACTATTGAATCTTTCTTGGCAGCCTTTTGTATAGTATGGTCTCCCTCTTTCCACCTCCCATCCCCATCGTAAATTTAAAGAAATAAAATATCTAAATATGGAGAAGACAAGTTTTTGTTGTTTTACTAATTCTTTAAAAAGCTAACAGATATTGAGCTTTTCCTGTGTGCCAGACAAGATCCCTTTGATGTTACTGTTAAACAGGTGGAGAAACAGATTTGGAAAGATTAAGGACTTCATTCATGATCACTGAGTAAAGAGTGGTAGACCCAGGACTGGAATTCAAAAGCCTGTGCTCTTTAAACATTCAAGCACATATGCCCTCCTTTTAGACTTTTCTATTTGGTTCTACCAAGTTGCCCCTTTTTTCTTTGTTTACAACTTCTAATTGCTTATTTGATTTATATTACATTAAAGAATTCTGGTTTTTCTGCCCATAATCTTACTGGTAACATAATTACTCTTTCAGTTCTCTGTCCTGGAATGCCTTGCCCCTTTCTCTAGCATTATCATCCTGTTTGGCTTTCCTCATTCTTCTTGGTTTTTTAGTTTTGTTGGTGGTATTCAGAGCTAAGTAGGTTTCTTAGCTGAATGGTTCCACTGGCTTAGTTTTTCTTCGTATGTTGCTAGACTGGCCTTTCTTCACCATTGGCTGAGATTTGAGCATAGGCGGACAAAGAGGAAAGGCAGCAAAGGCTATCCAAGTGATACTGATGCTGAGCCTTAAGCTCTATGAGCCTTCCATGTGGACTGGCCTAGTTCAAGGCACTTTGAAGTTTGTAATAAAAGCCTTCTCGTAACAGTGTGTAGCTGCCTGGCCTTTTCTTCTATTCATAACCTTCCCAGAGAACTCAAGGGTTGGGGGCGAGGGTGGAGGGGCAAACAGGGTAAAGCAGATTGGGGTCAGGATTTAGGATTCCTTGACTTTAGCCAAATGCCTTCTCAGTTTTTTTTTTTTTTTTCTTTTCTCTCTAAAGACTCTATTCATTTATTTGACAGAGAGAGACACAAGCAGGGAGAGTGGGAGAGGGAGAAGCAGGCCTCCCGCGGACCAGGGAGCCCGATGCGGGGCTCGATCCCAGGACCCTGAGATCATGACCTGAGCCAAAGGCAGATGCCCAACGACTGAGCCACCCAGGCGCCCGCCTTCTCAGTTTTAACCTTCTGTGACTTAGATTTGGTGCAGTTGGTAATATTTTTAAATGTGTGCTAAAAAGGGAAGTTGTTGAATTGTGTGTAATTACTGAGAAAGGGAAGGGGTGATTTGGCAAATTTTAAAAATAATACAGTTTTGGGGGCACCTGGCTGGCTCAGTTGGAAGTGCATGCGACTCTTGATCTTAGGGTTGTAAGTTTGAGCCCCACGTTGGGTATAGAGATTACTTAAAAATAAAATCTTTAAAGAAAATATGCTGTTTGGTAATTCAAACATCACTGATCTTAGATAAAATGCTTCAGTAATATAAGAAGATGTTGTGACAAAAGTAATGGGGACAAATTCCCATCAAAATAAAATGGGAAGTTCCTTGCCTTTGCTAATAAGTACAAAAAATGAGAGGAACATAAATGTTTGTGACTCTGTCCCCGTGTTGAAATGAGGCTTTTTTAATTGAATGATTAATGATATAAATACTAATCTCATCACAAGTGTTAGGTTATGTGAGTTTTCATTCAGCTAGTAAGGAAGTGGAAAAAGTTTAATTTGTATAAATGAGAATTGATTAGCTTGTCCTGATCACAGTACAGTGATATTTTAATTATGTGTAGGCATTAAGCAGTCCATAAATCATTGGGAATTGCTGTTTAAAAAAACCTTTAAGCTGGTTATTTTTCTGTGAGCGTTTAATACAACTGATACATCTGTTAAAATGATTTGTTTAATATATCACCTATGTTCAATGGCCAGTGTACTAAAATTTTACTTACTATTTACCTATTGGTTAAGTTACCTATGGCAATAATATTTTTATGATACTGTGTTAGCTACTTTAGATTGGTTTCTGTTCTAGAAAGAGAATAAGTCAGGATAAAGATAAATAATATGGGTTAATTTCCAACAGTTTTTTTAAGAGGTACTAGAATTTTTGCTTTATTGACATTTTTAAAAGAACAAGTATGATTGAAGTGATAAAGCTATTTTCCATGTGAGACTTGTACAACTAATTTTTGTGTGTTTATTACTATATATAGCTCCTTGTGTTTATTAAAATAAATTTGGCATGTTAAAATAAATAGACATATGCAGAGAGTCAGAAATCCACATGTATATCTGCTGAAAACAGTTTCAAGACCCACTGCTATGGCTACCAACATATAATCTTATCTAAAAGATAACATTCCTTTTGGCCCCTTTCGCCTTAGGCAAAGAACTTCTGTTTAATCTTAAATAACATATACTGTATCAAAGATTAGTACATTTTATTGGTGCAAGGCAAGAGTACATTCATAAATGGGCAAAAGACAGAGAAGAGAAACTAGAATTTTCCGTATTAGGTGAGAAGACTAGGTAGGAGTTGTCAGGAGCTATAAAACTGTGGGACTTAATTTTTCTAGGAAACAGTAGGCCACATAGTTTACAGTCCAACCTCGAATGAGTTGTGTTGGTCAAGACTGTTAAACTACCAAGAAGATTAAATTATCCACATATTTCCATCTTTTAAAAGCAAGAATGGGGCACCTGGGTGGCTCAGTTGGTTAAGCGTCTGCCTTCGGCTCAGGTCATGATCCCAGGATCCTGGGATTGAGTCCAACATCAGGCTCCCTGCTCAGCGGGGAGTCTGCTTCTCCCTCTGCCCCACCCCCCCACTCGTGTTCTCTCTCTCTTGCTCTCTCAGATAAGTAAATCCTTTTTTAAAAAAGGCAAGAAAATGTATATTAACGGAGAAGAGTTATTCTAACATAGCCACACTGATTAAAAAAAAAATAAACTGATGTGGCAAAGACAGAACCAGAGATGTTGATGACCCAGACATTTTTTACCCTTCTCTTTTCTCCTTTTCTAAGGATTTAAATTTTACTTTGGAAAAAGTGGAAAGTTTGCTCTTTTTAAATGATTAAAAAATGTTTATTATCTCCCAGACATTAAAAAAATTATTTCTTAAAACTATAAAGATGGTAAGGTAAGAATACCTTTAGTAATTATTGTACCTAAGTCACCCAATCCATATTTTGTCAGATACTGTTTAACAAGTAATCCAGATAAGATCAACTGGTTTGAGGAATATGAATATCCACTGGCAGGTAAAAAAGGTAAAGAATAAGCGCTGTATTAAGAAACCGAAAGGAAGGATCCTTTGTCAAATCATGTTGCTATCAGCATCTGGTTTTTGTGCCTCAAGAACAGAAGTATAAGCAATAATAGTAATGATAACTGTTGCTATTATATTTGACTGGAGTATGAAATAAGTAGCACACTTTAAAACGATGCTTAAAGGATGCTTGCTCTCAGATGGCATATATACAGGATCTTCAGATGTTTGGTCCAATAATGCAGCCTAGGATTCTGCCAAGAATGTTCTTTTAGGAATGAGTAAATTGCTTTTTCATGGTACAGTTTTCATTCATCTTTCTTCTCTATTCTATACAGCTCCATTTTTTCTTTGTGTTTCTTTTTCTTTCTTTTTGTGTGTGTAAAATAAATTGATATATGTTTGTAAATGCATCAAATTAAGTATACTGAATTAACTTTTTTTTTTTACTGGTTATCAGGGAGATTTAGGTTCCTTTATTTTCTTTTTTTAAATTTTATTTTATTATGTTATGTTAATCACCATATATTACATCATTAGTTTTTGATGTAGTGTTCCATGATTCATTGTTTGCGTATAACACCCAGTGCTCCATTCAATACATGCCCTCTTTAATACCCATCACCAGGCTAACCCATTCCCCCCACCCTCGAATTAACTTATAAAATAAATGTATGCATATGCAGGTCCTCCTCTCTTATCTGAAAGTAGAGCATTTCTGTGAAACCTTCTGTAAGCTGAAATGGCGTAGAGCAAAGAAGCAATTAGCAACTATTTATATGGAAAAATTTTGCGCATTCCCAGACCCAAGAAATAAGCTCTCCTGGGTTTTTCTGATACCCGGGGATGCATCTTGTTAATTGATGCAAGAAAAAAAATTGAGGTAAAGTACAGATGCTCACAGACACAGTTCAAAGTTAGGGTGGCTTGATGCTGAGTGTAGTTCAAGGGAAGGAGCCTGATGGTGCCACTCTAGCTGCTCAGGGTGCACACTGCCTCTGTAACAGCTTGCTGTGAAACAAATGCTGACCACTGTTTCAGTTTTTGCCATTTTTTTTTTTTTAAAGATTTTATTTATTTATTCACAAGAGACAGAGACAGAGAGAGAGAGAAGCAGAGGGAGAAACAGGCTCCCAAGGAGCAGGGAGCCCGATGCGGGACTCGATCCCAGGACCCTGGGATCACGACCTGAGCCGAAGGCAGACGCTTAACCATCTGAGCCACCCAGGTGCCCCAGTTTTTGCCATTTTTTATAAAAGTGAGATGGTGTAATGCAAACTTTTGAAAAGTGGGGGATACCTGGATTTTAGTCTAGGGGGAAACCAATATCTTCAGAAGCCCGTGGAGATAGGAAAGACTTTAGAAGTGGAAATAATGGTGATCATACTTAAGAGAATGACATTAATTAGACAGTTCAGTAGTGAAACATACATATTCAGTGAAGTCTTTTTAGTGAATGTTTTTTGCTCTATTTGCATCACTGTTTATATTAAATCTGTAAAACAATTTTGATACAATGCAAATAGTTTTGTCTCTTCTGGCTTTTGTCCATTTATGAATTTTAAAAAAGTTAAAAGTTGCAACCTTTCTTGAAGTTAACCATTGAGTCTTCCTTTTCTTTTTAAAGCACCAAGTTACGTGAAGAACATTTGTACTTCCAGAGAAAATACATAATGTACAAAAATAATTTTAGATGAATTTGTATGCTTTTCAATTATTAACCATGGGTTGCTAACCCTTTAAAGATTGTATCTTGATAGGATGGAAGAGGTTGTTAAATGTATTTTGCATTCACAAGTTTTAATTCCTTTCATCATTTCTCCAGTTGTTCATCACATTCTAAGGCCCATTCTGGAAGCACTTGCATATAACAACAACAAAATGTGACTTTGGATCAAGCAGACCTGGGTACAAATTTTATCTTCACACTTTACCACCTATGGGAATGTAGAGAGAACTAATTTTAGTTCATTGTTATATTAAATAGTATTAATAGTAAATACCGTGTAGGAGGGTTGTGAGAATTGACTAAGAAACAAAGACCTTTATCTTTGCTTAATAAATAATAGATCGCTTGAAAGAAATCCGTTGAAGCTGATTGACGGAATTTGCTTTTTAGATATAATCTTAAAATTATAACATAGTTTTGTCTAAATATTTTTGTAATAACGATGATTCTTCTCTCTGGAATTTAAATTGCATTGTGTTTGGTCTTTTCAAAACTTTTATATATTTACAGCTTATCTGTGTAATGGTTTGGGTGATGGCAATTTACACATCATTATCACATTTATTGCTACAATCTATAGGATAGGGTGGCAAAAATACTTGTTTGTATGCTTTTTGCCAACAGAACTACCACATACTTTTTCTTAGAAAAAATAGTCCCATCTTAGGCAGTGGTGTAGAGTGGGAAAAATCCTGGGGGAGGAGCACTAGGTTCTAGTATAGCTATGACTATAGCTGTGTGGTTTTGAGTAAACATACTTCATCTCTGCGTCTTGGTTTTCTTATCTGTAAAATAAGGTCTTGGAGAGCCTTCTAAATACAATATTTTGAGAAAAATTATTGTGTTGATTTGCATTGTTGAATAGACCCATGCATTTCAGGAGAGAAAAGTTGACATGATATTAGGAAATATTGTATATATTGGGGCATGAGAACTAAACTAGTGTACTCAAAGATGGTTGCCTTATAAAATGTTCATGAGAATAAAGGCTATTTATTCATCTTTAAGGACAAAGCAGGACACATAAAGAATGGGCAGTAGCTCCCCAAGCTCATGTAAAAATATGTAATTTTTCTCACTAAGAATATGTAGCTATATACTCAACGAGGTGGGAGAAAGTTTGCCTCATTTAGCTAATGATAACTGAATCTGTATATTTCATATAATGTAAATGTGGTTTCTCTTTTTTTCCTAATACTGTTTTCCATGGTGGCTGCACCAGTTTACATTCCCACCAGCAGTGCACAGGAGTTCCCTTTTCTCCACATCCTTGCAAACTCTTATTTCTAGTTGATAATAGCCATTCCCACAGGTGTGAGGTGATAGCTCATTGTGGTTTTCATTTGCATTTCCCTGATGATTAATGATGTAGAACATCTTTTCATGTATCTGTTAGCCATCTATATATCTTTTTTTTCTTTTTTAAAGATTTTATTTATTTATTCATGAGAGACAGAGAGAGACAGAGGCAGAGGGAGAAGCAGGCTCCCCGTGGAGCAGGGAGCCCGATGCGGGACTCGATCCCAGGACCCTGGGATCATGACCTGAGCCGAAGGCAGACGCTTAACCGACTGAGCCACCCAGGCATCCCCATCTATGTATCTTCTTTGGAAAAATGTCTGTCTAGATCTTCTGCCTATTTTCTAATTGGATTATTTGGGGGGATTTTTTGCTTTTGATTTGTGAATTCTTTATATATTTTTGATATTAGCCCATTTTCAGACACATCATTTGCAAATATTTTCTCCCATTCAGGTGCCTTTTCACTTTGTTGATGGTTTCCTTTGCTGTGCAGAGGATTTTTAGTTTGATGTAGTCCAACTTGTTTATTTTTGCTTTTGTTGTTTTTGCTGTTGGTGTCAGATTAAAAAAAAAAAATCATTACCAAGACCGATGCCAAAGAGCTTATTGCCTTTGTTTACTTCTAGGAGTTTTGTGGTTCAGATCTTATGTTCAGATCTTTAATCCATTTTGAGTTAATTTTTGTGTATGGTGTAGGATAGTGTCAAATTTCATTTTTTTGCATGTGGCTGTCCAGTTTTTCTAATACTGTTTATTGAAGAGACTGTCCTCTCCCCATTGTATATTCTAAACTCCTTTGTCATAAATTGACCATATATGCGTGGGTTTATTTCTGGGCTCTGTTCTGTTCCTTTGATCTGTGTGTCTGTTTTTATGCCAATACAATACTGTCTTAATCACTAATAGTTTGTAGTATAGTTCGAAATCAAGGAGCATGATGTCTCCAGGTGTATTCTTCTTTCTCAAGATTGGTTTGGCTCCTCAGGGTCTTTTATAGCTCCATACAAATTTTAGGATTATTCTGTTTTTGTGAAATATGCCATTGGAATTTTGGTAAGGATTGCATTGGATCTGTATATTGACTTGGGTAGTGTGGACATTTTAACAATAGTAACTTTTCCAGTCAGGAGCATGGACTATCTTTCTATTTATTTGTGTCTTGCTTCAGTTTCTTTCATCAGTGTCTTGTTTTCAGTGTGCAGATATTTCATCCTCTTGGTTAAGTTTATATCTAAGCATTTTATTCTTTTTGGTGCAGTTGGAAGTGGGATTTTTTCATTTTTTTTTGGTAGTTTATTTTTTGTGTATATAAATGCAACAGATTTTTGTGTATTTGTATCTTGCAACCTTACAGAATTCATTTATTCTAATACTGTTTTGATGGAATCTTCAGAATTCTCTTTATGTAATACTGTGTTATCTGCAAATAGTGATAGTTTTATTTCTTCCTTTCCAATTTGCCCTTTCTTTCTTTTTCTTGCTTAATTGTTCTGACTAGGATTTCTAATACTATGTTGAATAAAAGTGGTAACAGTGGGTGGTCATCTTTGTCTTGTTCCTGATCTTAGAGAAAAAGCTTTCAGCTTTTCACCATTGAGTATGAAATTAGTAGGTGGCTTGTCATATATGGCTTTTATTATGGTGAGGCATGTTATTGAGAGTTCTTATCATAAATGGATGTTGACTTTTGTCGAGTGCCTTCCTTGCATCTGTAGAGATGATATGATTTTTATCCTTCATTTTGTTACTGTAGTGTGTCACATTGACTGATTTTATAGCTGTTGAGCCATCCTTGCAAACCTGAAGTAAGTCACACTTGATCATGGTGAATAATACTTTCAACGTATTATTGCTTTGGGTTTCTTAATATTTTGTTGAGGATTTTTGTATGTCTTGTGTGTCAGGGTGTTAGCTTGTAGTTTTCTTTTCTTGTGGTATCTTGCTTGGTTTTGATTATTAGGGTAGTGCTGGTCTCCTAAAATGAGTTTAGAAGAGTTTCCTCCTTTTCTGTCTTTTGGGAGGAGTTTGAGAAGGATTGGTGTTAATTCTTTTTTGCGTGTTTGGTAGAATTCACCAGTGAAACTCTGTGGTCTTGGACTTTGTTCATTGGGAGGTTATTGATTACTGATTCAGTCTCCTTACTAGTAATCAGTCTGTTCATATTTTTTATTTCATCATGATTCAGTTTTGGTAGGTATATGTTTGTAGAAATTTAT
The DNA here is from genome assembly GCF_029215605.1 of Mirounga angustirostris. Lineage (NCBI taxonomy): Eukaryota > Metazoa > Chordata > Mammalia > Carnivora > Phocidae > Mirounga > Mirounga angustirostris. Next base: position 124,122,643 of record NW_026991714.1, read on the forward strand.
CAATTTCTTCTAGGTCGTCCAGTTGGCATATAATTGTTCATAGCGGTCTCTTATGATCCTTTGTGTTTCTGTGGTATCAGTTATAACATCTCTTTCTTTTCTCTCTTTCTGATTTTGAGTCCTCTCTTTCTTGATGAGTGTAGCTACAGGTTTGTCAATTTTGTTTATCTTTTCAAGGTACCAGCTTTTCATTTCATTGATTTCTTTTTTTCCTCTGGTGTCTTTTTAGTCTCGATTTCATTAATTTCTGCTCTAATCTTTATTAATTCCTTCCTTCTACTAACTCTGGGCTTTGTTCTTTATCTTCTTTATGAGCCGTACAGTAGGTTGTTTGATACTTTTGTTTCTTGAGGTAGGCATTTGTCACTATGAACTTCTCTCTTAGAATTTCTTTTACTGCATTCCATAAATTTTGGTTTCTTACATTTTCATTTTCTCTTTGTCAAGGTATTTTTTATCTTTTTTTTTTTTTTTTAAGATTTTATTTATTTGAGAGAGAATGAGAGACAGCATGAGAAGGAGGAAGGTCAGAGGGAGAAGCAGACTCCTTGCCGAGCAGGGAGCCCGATGCGGGACTCGATCCCGGGACTCCAGGATCATGACCTGAGCCAAAGGCAGTCGCTTAACCAACTGAGCCACCCAGGCGCCCTTTTTATTTTTTTTTTTAAAGATTGTATTTATGTCAAGCTATTTTTTAAATTTCTCTCTTTTTTTTTTTCTTTTTACAGATTTTATTTATTTATTTGAGAGGGAGAGAGAATGACAGAGTGCCCACGTGAGCACACAAGCAGGGAGAGGGGCAGAGGGAAAGGAGAAGCAGACTCCCTACTGATCAGGGAGACAAACGTGGGGCTCGATTCCAGGACTCTGGAATCATGACCTGAGCCGAAAGCAGATGCTTAACCAACTGAGCCACCCAGGCGCCCCAATTTCTCTTTTGATTTCTTTTGACCCATTTGTTGTTCAGTAGCATGTGGTTTTATTTCCACGTATTTGTGAGTTTTCCAGCTTTGTGTAGTTTCTGGTATCATACCATGTGGTTGGAAATGACGCTTGATACGATTTCAGTCCTCTTAAATTTATTAATAATTGTTTTGTGGTTTATCTTGGGAAATGATCTGTCACGTACTCTATCTTGGATCTATATGCACTTGAAAATAATGTATGTTTTGTTGTTCTTGGATGGCATGTTCTCTAAATATCTGTTAAGCCTATCTGGTCTGATGTTTGCTTTAAGACCAGTGTTTCTTACTGATTTTGTGTGTATGATCTATCCATTGATGTAAGTAGGTTATTAAAGTCCCCTGTCATTATTGTATTGCTGTTTATTTTTGATTTAGGTGTGTTAGTATTTGCTTTATATATTTAGGTGCTCCTATGTTGAGTGCATAAATTTTTTAAAAATATTTATTTATTTGACAGAGAGAAGCACAGTGAGAGAGGGAACACAAGCAGGGGGAGTGGGAGAGGGAGAAGCAGGCTTCCCGCCAAGCAGGGAGCCTGATGTGGGGCTCGATCCCAGGACCCTGGGATCATGTGAGCCACCCAGGTGCCCTAAGATTTTTATTTATTTTAGAGAGAGGGTATGGGCACGAGTTGGGGGAGGGGTAGAGGGAGAGGGATAGAATCTCAAGCACATTCTGTGCTGAGTGGGGAGCTGAATCTCAGGACCCTGAGATCATGACCTTAGCTGAAAGCAGAGTGGGACACTAAACTGAGCCACCCAGATGGCCTGAGTGCATAAATATTCAAAATGTTTTATCTTCCTGTTGGATTGACCCTTTTATCATTCTGTAACATTCTGCTTTGTTTCTTACCACAGCCTTTGTTTTTAAGTGTTTTGTCTGATGTAAGTATAGCTACTCCACTTTCTTTTGGTTTCCATTTGCAAAGAATATCTTGTTCCATCTTTCAATGTGTGTCTGAAGTGAGTCTTTTGTACAAAGTATAGAGATGGGTCTTTTTTTTTTCTTCCATTCAGCCACTCTTTGTCTTTTGATTGGAGAATTTAGCCCATTTACATTTAAAGCAACTACCAGTAGGTATGTGCTTGTTGCCATTTTGTTAATCATTTTCTGGCTATTTTTGTAGTTCCTCTCTGTTCCTTTTTTCTTCTCTTGCTCTCTTATGAGTTCATGTCTGTCTTTAGTGATATGTTTATATTCTTTTCTCTTTATATTTTGTGTATTTACTATAAATTTTTGCTTTGTGGTTACCATGAAGCTTATATATAAACCTATTTTAAATTGATAGCATAAGTTTGATCTCATTTTAAAGCTCAACGTTATTATTCCTCTCCAACATTTTTTTAAAGATTTTATTTATTTAACTATTCATTGTTTGAGAGAGAGCATACATAAGCAGGGGGAAAAGCAGAGGGAGAGGGACAAGCGGACTTCTTGCTGAGTGCAGAGCCTGACACAGGGCTTGATCTCACAACCCTGAGATCATGACCTGAGCCAAAATCAAGAGTCGGGACGCTCAACCAATTGAACCACCCAGGTTCCCCCAGCATTTTGTTTTTGTTGTCACATTTTACATCTTCTTTTTTCTTGTTTATCCTTTAATTATTGTAATCTTAGTTATTTTTACGGGTTCTGCTTTTTAATCTTTATATTAGCCTTAAAAGTGATTAATCCATTACCTTTATTATATATTTACCTTTCCAGTGAGATTTATCTTTTCATATGTGTTCTTGTTATTCATTAGCACCTGTTCTTTTCAGTTTTAAGAAATCCCTTTAGCAATTCTTGTAAGACCAGTTGAGTGGTGAATTCCTTTAGCTTTGGCTTGTCTCAAAAACTCTTAATCTCTCCTTCACTTCTGAATGATAACTTTGCTGGGTAAAGTATTCTTGGTTTGAAATTTTTTTCGTTCAGTACTTTGAATATATCATGCTACTTTCTTCAGGTCTCCAAAGTTTCTGCTGAGAAATCTGCTGGGTGTTTCCTTGTACATAACAAGTTGTTTTTCTCTTGCTGCTTTTAATAGTTTCTTTTTTTGTCTTTAACTTTTGACATTTCAATTATTATACGTCTTGGTGTGGGTCTCTTTTGGTTTCTCTTACTTGGAACTCCCTGGGTTTCCTGGATGTGGATGTCTGTTTCCTTCCCCAGGTTAGGGAAGTTTACGCCCATGATTTCATCAACTAAAATTTCTGCTCCTTTGTTTCTTATGGGAGCTCTATTATGTGAATGTTAGTTTGATTTTTGTTCATAAGTCACTTGTGCTGTTTACTTTTTAATTTTTTTTTCTTTTTGCTGCTCTGGTTGGTGAGTACCACTGCCTTGTCTTCAGATTGACTTTTCCATTCCTTTGCTTCATTTAGTTTGTTGTTGAGTATTTCTATTTTTTTAGTTGAATTATTTGTATTCTTGAGCTCCATAATTTTTATTTGGTACTTCTATTTTCTTCTCTTTGTTGATGTTCTCACTGTGTTCATTCTTCTCCCCAGTTCAGTTGAGCGTCTTTATGACCATTACTTTGAAATCTCTACCGTGTAAATGTTACTTATCTCTGTTTTATTAAGGTTTTTTTCTGAGGTTTTACCTGTTTTGTTTGGAACATATTCCTCTGTGTTTTCATTTTGCTTGACTCTCTGTGTTTTTGTTTTGTTTAAGGTTTTATTTACTTAGAGAAAGTGAGTGAGAGAGTATAAGCGGGGGAGGAGGGCACAGGGAGAAGCAGACTCCCCGCTGAGCAGGGAGCCCAATGCGGGGCTTGATCCCAGGATCCTGGGATCATGACCTGAGCCAAAGGCAGATGCTTAACTGACTGAGCCACCCAGGCACCCCTCTGGGTGGTTTTTATACATTACATGAAAGAACCATGTCTTCTAGTCTTGAAGAAGCCTCATGTAGCAGATGAACCCTGTTGTTCAAGCCTGCCTCAGCTCTTGGTTGTCTCCCAAACCTTTGTGCTTATCCAAGCAGCCTATCATATTTTTCTTCCATTTCCAACAGTTTGAAAGTATGCTTGGATAGTAAATTGAAAATTTGGTGTCCTACTCCAGATCTGCTGATTCCAAATCTTAGGGAAGGCATGGGAATCTGTATTTCTGACATATCCCAAGTGACTCATGGACACACTGAAGTTTGGAAACCACAGACATATAAGATAAGGGTACTTTAACCAGTATGTAAGATGCTCCAAGATACCTGATCCAGCCTACCACTTTAGTCTCAACTCTCTATATCCTGCCCATTCTCCACCCTAATCTCTCAAGTCCTCTTACCACAAAATACAAGTCACTCTTTTTTTAATGTGCAATTATTATTATACTACTTTATCTCCTTCCCTTTCTTTCTCCAATTGTACTGTACCTCTTCTAGTTCGAGAGACCCTTGAATTCAGTGACCATGTCATGTGTTTCTTTATATTTTGAGTACTTGGCAGAGTGACTGGTACACAGTGGATGCCCAGTAAAGATTTGTGGAAAGGTAGAAAACAGAAATAAGGAAGCACTTTTTCAAGCTACTGCTTGTGTAATGTCTGCTGATATCTCATTGGCTAAAGCAAGTTACACAATTGAGCCCAGAGTCATGGTGGGAGGGTATTATAAAGTTACCTGACAAAGGGACTGTATATAGAGAGAGGGATGAAGAATTGGGGCCAAAGTAGAAAGCATCAGTTTTCACTTTTTCATGTGAATATTTGTGGTAATAGGTATTTGTCAACCACAGAGTATGTGCCTAACAGCTGTTTTTCTCATTTAATGTATACAGTCAACTTGCAAAGAGTGTGGTGTTTTTTTGGTTGTTTTTTTTTTTTGGTGCCTTGTCTTCAGATTGACTTCCGCATTCCTCTGCTTCATTTAGTTTGTTGTTGAGTCTTTCTAGTCTTTCTATGAAGAAACAATTAGAATAATTAATGATGGGCACCTGGGTGGCGCAGTTGGTTAATGTCTGCCTTTGACTCAGGTCATGATCCCAGGGGCCTGGGATCAAGTCCCACATCAGGCTCCCTGCTCCTCGGGGAGCCTGCTTCTCTGTCTCCCTCTGCCATTCCCGCCCCCCCGCTTGTGGTCTCTGGCTCTCTCTATCCCTCTGTCAAATAAATAAAATCTTAAAAAAATGATTAATGATTAAATAATTCACAAATGTGATGGAACTGGTGGTTTGGATTTGGGATAGTCTGACTTCAGAGTCTGTACGCTTTCACGTGGTTATAAACATGTAAGTTATATTTTTAACTTCCCCCCATAAGTTTTTTCTTGCTTATTTTTGGGAAGTAGATATTTTGGACACAATATATGGTACCCTTAATGGCTTTAACGCAGTGATTTTTAAAGGCGATTGGGTGGAAGAAGTTGCCCCTTTGAGAACCACTGCATTATATAAGATATAAAGAACTAGTTTTCTATGTTTGTGAATTGTGTGGAGACGCTAGTGAAACCCAGCCTTTAATAGGTGAAACATATTTTTAAATTTTGTCTTATTTCAAAATGTAATTTTTTCCCCTTTTGCTCAGAATGTGTGTTTTTGAAATTTCTGAAGTACCAGCAAAAAGATAGGAAAGGGCTGGGAATTTCCAAGAGATAAATGGGTAAAAGTTGGAGGTGGGCTGTAGGTGAAGAAAGAGCGTTTAGATTATGTAAGAGTATAAGATGTTGATGGTTTTTCCAGTAATCTGGGGACATATATTAATGTAATATGTGTGTGACACAGTTTGCTTGAGATAGAAACAAATGAAACATGGGCAATGATCATGTTAAAGTGCAAGACTGTCGTGAATGTTCTCAAAGTGGTGATGTGGAGAGAAAGAGATACTTCAGTATGACTTTGTCATCATTTGTTGATCTAGGACTGACATTGCTTTATAGGGATGGTGGTGATGTGGAATGGCATTAAGGAGGAAAAGATTTTATTAATGCTTTTTTTTTTAGATACTGGTACTTTGGTTTTTATAATTCTGAGAGTTCTTTATATTGTTCGTGTTTTGCTATAAGGAGCTCACAGATCCATACTTTAACAAGCATGAATGAATTTGTTTGTAACTTACAGATTCTAAAATCCTTCTTGGAAGATGCCCTGGTGGTTAGGGAATGGAAGTGGATACAAACTATTTTTTTTCTACTGGCTTTTCCTATCTCTTTGCCAAGTTTGAGAAAATAATCTGAAAAAAAAAATGAAGCCCTGTTTTCAGTCATATGGTACTTTGCAGTGTTCTGCTGTATGTATCAGGACTCTTTCTATTGCAAGCTCAGAAAACTGGGAAGTTCACAGGATAAAGCTATATAGGTAGGATTTTATGTAAGTGGAATAAGAAGTTTGATGTCATCAGGAATGTATCCTTATCTCCCTTTCTAAGCATGCTTTTTCACATTTTGTTTGTTTGAGAGTGAGCTCAAGTGAAAGCACAAGAGCAAGGGGAGGGAGAAGCAGGCTCCTCACTGAGCAGGGAGCCTGATGTGGGGCTCCATCCCAGGATGCTGGGATCACGACCTGAGCCGAAGGTAGCTGCTTAGCCCCCTGAGCCACCCAGCCACCCTCTAAGCATTCTTTTTCAATTTTGGTTTCCTTCTTCAGGTATGATGATAAAGATGATCAGTAGCAGCTCTAGACTTATATAATTCTTAGAGTCCACATGTGTTTATCTGTATAGCACCAGTCAAATTGGTGGATGGAATGCCAGGCTTGGGTCGTGTGGCCTATACCTGAACCAGTCACCCTAAGGCTAGAGGAGTGTGATCCTCTGATCTGACCAAGGACATGTGCCTGGTTTTGGGAGAGGCTTAAGATTAGCCCTCTCTTAAGGCTTGAGGGAGGAGCAGATTGATTCTTTAAAAAAAAAAAAAAAATCAGATGCTATTCCCCAAGAAAGGGAAATGGGTTCAGGTTAGGCAAAATATATAAATATTCCATATATGAATCTAGATCTACTTTTGAAGAAATTGACTGATTTGGACTATGTTGAGTTGAATTGTGTTCTGCAAAAAGATATATTGAAGTCTTAATTCCCGGTATCTTTGAATGTGACTTTACTTGGAAATAGGGTCTTTACAGTTGGGTCAAGTTAAGATGAGGTCATACTAGATTAGAGTGGGACCTAATCCAGTAACTGGTATTTTTAGTAGAAAGGGGGAAATTTGGATACAGGTAGAGATTGGAGTTATGTGGCCATAAGCCAAGGAATGCCAAGGATTGCTGACAACCACCAGAAGCTACAATGAGGCAAAGAAGGATTCTTCCTTAGCATTTGGGGTGAGAATAGCCCTGCCAGCATCTTGATTTCTGCCTTCTTGTCAGTCTCCAGAACTGCAAGACAATATATTTCTGATGTTTTAAGCCACCTAGTTTGTGGTAATATGTGGTAAAATTCAGCAACTCTAGAAAACTAATGTAAAACATATTTAGTACTTACAAAATTTTTTTTTATTCAGCCCATTTTTTTTTTAAGTTTTGTTTATTTAATAATCTCTATACCCAACATGGGGCTTGATCTCATGACCCCAGGATTGAGTTGCATGCTGTTCTGATTGAGCCAGCCAGATGCCCTGCAGCCCATCTTCTTAAAATAAAATGCTGACCATAAGTTTTCCCCATGAATACCTTTTACATTTTAAGTGGCTTTTTTGGGGATTTCGGATGCCTTTGAAATTTATGGGTTTGACATTTGAAAATATATTTCGTTAGAATTTCATTGTATCCATAATGTGAGGTGGTACTTTGTAATTGATTGTGTTTATTGACCTCTACATTTTTCAGAGTCTGTAGTTGTAGTTTAGCTGAAGCCACTGTCCTTATGGATGTACAGCTAAACATTATTTCTCAGTGTGTTTGACTCCCAAATAGCACAGCGCCATGTGAGAATCAGGAGTAGACATAATTAAAGTGAAACACCCAGAGTAAATATGTTCTAGTAGCTTGAACATGAAAAAAAGAATATGTCTTAGGGCAACTGGTTATCAGGGTGGGAACAGTTAGTATTTTAGTGATACTAAAAAAAACTTGAGTAGCTTGAACAGTATTTCTGGGCTCTTTTTCATTTTCTGCAAACTGCGAGAGTCAGATAATACCTCCAGAGTTTGGTTAAACTTCGAAAAAAAAAAAAAAGATCTTTTGAACATCCATGTAGAAGTTTCTAATTTGTACTAAGTGGATATTTTCTGTAGGTACTGTAATTCTTACTCAGAACCTTTGTATAAAAATTCATTTTTTTTAAAGATATTTATTTATTGAGAGAGAGAGAGTGACAGAGAACATGAGAGGGGGAGAGTCAGAGGGAGAAGCAGACTCCCCGCTGAGCAGGGAGCCCGATGCGGGACTCGATCCCGGGACTCCAGGATCATGACCTGAGCCGAAGGCAGTCGCCCAAACAACTGACCCACCCAGGCGCCCCTAAAAATTCATTATTTTAAGGAACTTAAAACTATTGGAAAAATGGGGAAACTATGCAAGCACTTTTAAATATATATCCCCCCCATATTCACTAAAATGAAATAGGAACAATAAGTGAAGAAAATGTCCTATCGTAAACTAATAATGTTGCATGCAGTACAATTATTATTTTTTTTTAAAGATTTTATTTATTTGTTTGCCGGAGAGGGAGATTTTATTTGTTTGTTTGCCGGAGAGGGAGAGCAAGAGAGTGTGAGAATACAAGCAGGGGGAGCGGCAGGCAGAGGGAGAAGCAGGCTCCCCGCTGAGCAAGGAGCCCAGTGCAGGGCTAGATCCCAGGACTCTGGGATCATGACCTGAGCTGAAGGCAGACACTTAACCGACTGAGCCACCCAGGCATCCCAAATTTTTTAAATAAATTATCTATTTCTCTTTATTTATTTATTTAAAGTAAGCTATACACCACCCAATGTGGGTTTTAAACTCATGACCCCTAGGTTAAGAGTAGCATGCTTTAGCAACTGAGCCAGCCAGGCACTCCATAATTTTCATTATAAATATTTTTGACAGTAGTATACCTTATTTTAAGTTAGTAATATTTTCTCAATTCAAAACTCACATATTAAGTATGCAATGCCAAGTATTGCTTCGGCCATGCTCCATCTACTCTAGTTTTACTTGCTTCCTCTAACCGTTTATATTATGTATTCTTTCAGCGTTTCTTTGTAAAAATAAAAGCAGATGTTAATATTTTTCTTTTTCTATTTTCTTACATACAACAGGATATAGAAAAGACTTTGTTCTGTACTTTGTTTTTTTCTATATATATTTTTTAGTTACCTTTCTGTATCTGTATGTAGAGAGCATTCTCATTCTTTTTCACAACTGCATTGGATTCCATTGTGTGGATATGCTATAATATGTTTAACTTGATGATTATTGAACATTTGAGTTTTCACTTGTTGCTAACCATCCTACAGTGGATAATATTGTATATAAGTTATTTTGTATGTGTGCTGGTATCTGTAGGATACATTCCTTTTAGAAATGGTATTGCTGAGGTAAGGGGTAAAATACATTTGTAATTTTGCTAGATATTGCCAAATTGCCCTCTACATGGGTGATACAATTTTGTAGCTCCTCCATTATTGTAGGATAGCAGTCATTAGGAGAATACCTATATCCCCACAGCCTTATCAAGGGTCCTTTTTCTCCAACTCAGGAATTTTCACATATTCAGAATTGGTTCTTACAGAATTGATTCTGAAAGTTCAGTTGCTTTGTTATAGCTTTAGGAGGGCTGCAGTGTGTAATTGGCACAGCATAGCCTTCCGGGTTTTTCTGAGTGTGCCTTCTCCACCCTTTTCAAGAAAGCATAGATTGGTATTACACAGTTTCTTATTTAAAGTTCTTCAGAGGATTGTAGAAAAATATTCAAATTTTGCCAAAAGGCCTTCTTTTGTATTTCCTGTGGGCATTTGCTAAAGTACAGACCTTATCTAGTTGGCATAAGTTGATTTCTATAAATGTTTTTGCTTTGGGGCACCTGGGTGGCTCAGTTGTTAAGTGTCTGCCTTCAGCTCAGGTCATGATCCTAGGGTCCTTGGATTGAGCACCGCATCGGGCTCCCTGCTTAGTGGAAAGCCTGCTTCTGCCTCTCCCACTCTCGCTGCTTGTGTTACCTCTCTCGCTGTGTCTCTCTGTCAAATAAAATCTTAAAAAAAATAAATGTTTTTGCTTTTATTTTGTGTATCTATGCTGTTTTCGTCTCCAACTTGCCTATTGTTAGCTGTTCTTTTTGGCTCTTCATTCTTTCTGTGTTGGTATTCTGTTTACTTGAATGTTAGAAGAACTCTTTTGAACTTTTGGGTGGTAATGTCACTTTGCATTCCGAACTGAAACCCCTGTCCCTAAGCAGTTACATTTCTACAGCTATAAATACCATTAGGTATGGTCTTGACAGTAGTTTATGAACATTGTTTAATGTCTTAAAATTTGGTATCTTAGAAGCTACAGGAGAAACATAGTAAAATACACAACAGAAATTAAAGATAAGAATACAGGTGCCCAGTTAAGGGATCAACAGGCAAAATAAGCACAGAAATCTATGACTCAGAGGAAAGCCTATATTCTAAGAGCCAAGCTGACAAGGAAGTAGATATTCAGTGACTCACAGATACTGATCCAAAATAAATGTTTCTGTCAAATAAATGTATATTGACTTATAATGGATTTCTCAAGCAAGGATAGCCTTTTTGCTTTGGGGACAATCTCTGTTTAGATGGTTTGGTTGAATTGTGTTTTTAACTTATTCTAGTAGACTGTTCCTGTTTATGTGGCACTTAGACTCTAATGGGAGAAATAGGGACATTAATCATATGAAGAACCTATAACTACACAAGATAAGAGCTCTGAAAAGAGATGTGGTTCTGTGTGTATGTGTGTATGTGCGTGTGTGTGATTGTGTTTGTAGAGGTGGGCTGATTGGAATAATAGAAAATCAGAAGAATTTCTAAGAAAAATTTTCATTGAGAGAGGTGAAAGTGAATATGAGTTAACCAGGGGAAGGAAGAGAAGGGTGGTAGGTGGAGAGGATTCTTCTAGACAGGGTATCAGAATATGTTTTCAGAAGACAGAAAAAGAAAGAGTAGACTGGTTTTCCTCCTAGGATCTGGTTTATATAAAAATGTACTTCTTTCTCACCACTTGGTGGCACTTAAACGTGCTTTAACAAGGCTTAGTTTTGGCTGTGGAATATTCTGCAAGTATTTTTTAAAACTTAAGTAAACTGATATGTGAAAATTAGAGGGGTGTGGAAGAGGTTATTATTAAATCTTATGGAAAGAAAAGACAGTGTACTCAGGCTCTGGGTATTTCTCTAAATGGACATCTGTACAATCCACTCCTGCTGGGGAAGGATGAAGGCATTCTTTGTCAGGTACTCTTAGTTTTTTAGCCTCTTTTATTTCCAAGTTCAAATGGTGATTTTTTTTTTTTTTTGCTACCTTTTTTATTGAGATATAATTAAAAGTTAAAGCTCTTTAAATTTTTTTTTATTTTTTTATTTTTATTTTTTATATTTTATTCTTTGAAGAATGGTTCTGAAACATTACACTAAGTCAGGCTGAAAGGTAAAGTTTAAAATAGTTTTATAAGGGTATAACATAGGACTATTTGCTCCACAAAATTTTTGACCTTAGAGCTTATGATACACCTAGTTGGCAATAACACCCAGGTTTTTCCAAATAGTCATCATTTTTCTCTCGTCTGCATAGACTTCTTCTCATTAGCTGCCTTCTGCTTTTGTTGCATTATCTCAGAGTCCCTCTGCTTTCTCTGAGAGGTGGTCAAGCTATCCTCTTTTCTTTTTCCCTTGCTAATTTCCTGGGATTTCTTCATGTTTTTCTGGCGGGCAAGTTCTCGCTGATTTCCTCGGGCCATGCCGACACCGGACCGAGCCTGGAAGAGGGCCCCTGGGGAAAGCAACGGCCTCCTAGCACGCTCAAAGCTCTTAAATTTTGACAGTTGTGTACACCCCCTCCAAAACAAGATATAGAACAATTGTGCCTCCTATAAAGTTTACTTGTGTTCTGCTCCAGCTAGTTGCTCATTACTGCAATAACTGATTTCTGTCACCTTCAGTTAGTTTTACCTGCATCTGCATTTCATATAAAAGGAATCATACAGCATGTACTTTTTTGTGTCTGGCTTCTTTTGCTTACACATAATGTTTGTGTGTGTTATGTTAATGAACTGTTGTTCATTCCTTTTTAAGTGGATTTATTGAGATATAATTTATATAGCAAATAGTACACCCTTTTAAAGTATACAATTCAGTGATTTTTACTATATTCACAAAGTTGTGCAGCCATTAACATCATCAGATTTTAGACCATTTTCATCACCCCAGTGGGTATCGTTATATTCTGTTTATAGATAAGAACCCATACCAATTAGCAGTCACTCCTTGTCTTGTCCCCCTCACTTTCCATTCCCCAACAATGGACAATGACTGATTTACTTTGTTTGTAGAGATTTGCCTATTCTGGACATAAGTTCATTCTTTTGCCGAGTAGCATTCCATCGTATGGACACACTACAATTTGTTTAATCTGTTCATTGCTGATGGACATTTGAGTTGTTTCCAGTTTGGGGTTATTATAAATAAGGCTACTCCATAAACATTTTTTTTTTTTAAAGATTTTATTTATTTATTTGACAGAGAGAGACACCGCGAGAGAGGGAACACAAGCAGGGGGAGTGGCAGAAGGAGAAGCAGGCTCCCCGCGGAGCAGGGAGCCCGATGCGGGGCTTGATCCCAGGACCCTGGGATCACGACCTGAGCTGAAGGCAGACGCTTAACGACTGAGCCACCCAGGCGCCCCTACCCCATAAACATTTTTATATAAGTCTGTTTTCATTTCCCTTGGGTAAATACCTAGGAATGGAGTTGCCAGGTTATAGGGTAGAGATGTACATTCATACTTCATAAGAAACTGCCAAACAGCTCTCCAAAGAGGTGATATCTCCACTTTACATTCCTCTCCAACAGTGTATGGAGGGATCAATTACTCTGCATCCTCACAGATATTTGGTGTTTAACCAGGGGAAGGAAGAGAAGGGTGGTAGGTGGAGAGGATTCTTCAGTCTTTGTCATCTTTTCTATTTTGATTATTCTAGCATTTGTAAAGTAGTATCTCATTGTTTTGTTGTGGTATTTTAATTTCCCTGATGACTAAAGATAGCTTTTCATGTGCCTATTGGACTTCTCATATATGTTCTATTTTGAAGGGTCTAAAAGTCTTTTGCCCATTAAAAAAAAAATGAGTTAATCTTTTTGTTGATTTGTGAGAGTTTTTTATATAAGTAATGTATAATTATATAATTGATATTTGCTCTTCAATAAATGTAAAGATAGAAATAGGTATCTGTGGAGGATTTATTGTAACATGGGGTTTATAGTCTCAGATTTTTCTGAAGAATCAGTAGAAGAAGGTCACTTTATTTAGACTTTTTCAAAGTAGACTTTTTCTACAGTAGTTGTTTTCTTATTGAACCATGAAATGATTCCTTGCAGGTGGGGAAGAACAACAGCTTTTAGGAGGTATACCCTATAAAAAACAACAAATAAGCCAATTCAGTAACTTCAGTCACAATACCTGCCACTCCATAGACTTCAAGGTAGAACCATGGTCTTCAATTCACCTTCTCCATAGGAAGTTTTGTCACTTTTGGTGGAGTCCCCAATGGACCCAAGTAGTCCATGCCACATAAAAGCAATCCTTCTGACCTCTAAAACACCTAAGATGAGAACTGCCGGTAAACTGGTTCTGTAGTTTGCCCTCCAAGTTGTCCCACATTCTGTGTAGCTACCTCACATGCCATATCCGATAGTCCACATAGCTGGAATTAGGTGTGAACTCTGTTGTTAGGGCACATGTGGCTCACACCATTACTGCAGTGTCAGTAAAAAGTATTGATGAGCCTGCAGAAATTTTAGAGAAGCTGGGCTAGGGTACCAGCAGGAGCAATAGCCGTAATTTAGCTTTTGGTGTTACATCATGGAGTGTTTAGAAAACCAGCCTTCTGAGAGACATTGATGAGCTTTCATCAATCTCTCTTGCTTGTGGAAAAGAGAACATGGGGCATTTCGTGACCCTAAAATAATTTTGTTGAAAATGATTTACTTAACTGGATGTGTCTTTACTAAAATGGAAAGCATTACAGGCAGTCCAGGAATATTTACTGTTGTTTCTATCTCTGTACATGCTATTAGATACCTGGTATCTTTTATTTATTTCTATTTCTATTTTTTTTTAAAGATTTTTTTATTTATTCATTTGAGACACAGAGATAGAGAATATGAGCAGGGGGAGAAGCTGGCCCCCCGCTGAGCAGGGAGCCCGATGTGGGGCTCGATCCCAGGACCCTGGGATCATGACCTGAGCTGAAGGCAGACGCTTAATGACTGAGCCACCCAGGCGCCCCCCCGCCTTTTTTTTAAAGATTCGGGAGAGAGAATTTTAAGCAGGCTCCATGTCCAGCCTGTAGCCCTATGTGGGGCTCAATCCCACAACCCTGAGATCATGAGATCATGATCTGAGCCGAAATCAAGTCAGACGCTTAACCAACTGAGCCACCTGGGCACCCCTAAAAGTTTTTATCACTTTTGCATTCTCTGTCATTAAAGATTCTTTTTGATTCTTGCCTGTCTGTATTCCATCTAGTCTTTGATTCACACTTCCAGTGTAAATTTTCTAACACTTGCCATTGTCCTGTCAAAAGTCTTTCAGTGGCTCCCATTGTCTTCAGGATAAAATTTAAACTTTAGCTGGCTTTCCAGGAACATCTTAGCCTATATCTTAACGATTTTACCTAATTTTTCTGGATTTCCCAATAATCAGCATAATAAGAGCAAATGTTTGTTTATATAGTACTTACTCTATATGCCAAGCACTGGCGTAGGCAGTCATAATACATTTCTTGTAGTTCTTTTTTTTAATTAATGTTTTCAGAGAGAGAGAGAGTGTGGGGGTGGATGGGTAGAGGGAGAGAGAGAATCTCAAGCAGGCTCAGTCTCATGACCCCGAGATCATGACCTGAGCTGAAATCAAGAGTCGGATGCTTAACCGACTGAGCCACCTAGGAGCCCCTCAATTTCTTGTAATTCTGCAAATAGATCAAGTACCCCCACTTTCATACTTTGGCACATCCTGTACTCTATGACTAGAATACTGTCTCAGTCTCTTTATTTAATACCTACTTGTTCTTTGAGAGTCCATTCAGACATCACTTCTTGGAAGCTGAATTTCTATATTCACTTTCTGTGCCCTACCCCCCACTCCTCACCTCTTAAAATTATAGTGAGATGTCGGAGTAATGCATATATAATCAATCTACTGTAAATCAGAACACAGTTTTTCTCCCTCTTCCAACTTTTCTTCTGCAGTATGGACAGTTCAGTAGGAATGAGTTGCCCTAGTTTAAGAGCAGATAAAAGATTTATGACTGTTAATCATTACCACCACCTTCCTCAAACCCTGTATTTGAAAACACATGGGTCCACAGGCAAGATGTTTAGTCTGGTAACAAAATGAGTAAGATAGTCCTTGCCTTAGAAGACCCCAAAATCTGGTGGGAATAGACAGACTTATAAGCAGCTAATTATATCTTGCTGGGTCAAAGATGTAAACACTAAAAAGAAAACAGAGAAGTCATAAAAGAATTAGAAGATGGTTAGGCAGGTTTTTTCCCCAATCATATTGAAGTGGAAAGTCCTTTAAAGACATACGGAGAGTTATAAAGGGAATGATTTTATTTAAAAATTAAATACTTTACATGGCAATAAAATGCCATAAAATAAAAAAGGAAAAAAAGAAAAAATATTACAGCTTTCATTAATGCATAAGCTCTGCCATATATTAAAATGAACTCTTAAAATACAGAAAGCAAAAGGGATTTATCTGTCCACTAGAAAAATGGATAAGAAAATGAATAGGGAGGGGCGCCTGGGTGGCTCAGTCGGTTAAGTGCCTGCAGGGTCCTGGGATCATCTTCCAGGTCCTGGGATGGAGCCTGCTCAGTAGGGAGCCTGCTGCTGCTTCTCTCTCTGTCCCTCCCCCTTGCTTGTGTGCACACTCTCAAATAAATAAATAAAAATTAAAAAAAGAAAATAGGGAATTCAGAGATCAACAAACATATGAAAATTGTCTGATCTTAATTACAATGGAGGAATTGCAAATGTAAACTACAAGTTAAAATCTTTGGCCTATCAGGTTGGCTAAGAGAAGTTGAAGTGTCAAAAGTTTACAGAGGCCATCTAAGGTATTTCCACTGGCCTAAGATGGAAAATTTGACTATATAAAAAAGTAATTACTCCAGTAGAGTAAACTGTATTAAAATTAAAATCCAGGGCACCTGGGTGGCTCAGTTGGTTGAGCGACTGCCTTCGGCTCGGGTCGTGATCCTGGAGTCCCGGGATCGAGTCCCGCATCGGGCTCCTTGCTCAGCGGGGAGTCTGCTTCTCCCTCTGACCCTCTCCCCCTCATGCTCGCTCTCTCTCAAAAAAAAAAAAAAAAAAAAAAATTAAAATCCAGAAGTCCATAATGATACTTTAAATAAATAATTATTGATCACCTTTGGAGGTTTTAAGGTTGTCAGCTCATTGTTCTGAAAACTTATGCATAGAGAGGAGGAGGAGGCACTTATACTGCATTTCATTGCAAAATGTGTTTTAAGGTAACCAAATAGTTGATGATAGAAAGTTCTTCTTTCTTGAAGAAAGTGAAGAATGAAAATATTAGAAAAGTCACCATTTTGTGCCCACAACACAGTAATAGATCTAGACATATACTTGATGTATGCTGTAATTATTAGGTGAAAGGTGATTGTTGACTATAATGGTGGGATCAAGTTGATATCACGAATTCACTGATCAATGTTCATCATTAAAAGTTGAAAAGGCAGACCTATGTCTCTTAATAGGAAGGACCCAGGTCTACTGTATTCTACTTTAAAAAAATCAGACTCAATCAAGAAAAGTAACAGCAGATAGATCATGTAAGGTGTATAGGCTATTGTGAGTATTTTGCTTTGTGTGCATGTGTATGCATATGTGGGGTGTTGGGTATGTCTCTAATGGTCTGTTTTCCTCTGTAGTATACTTAATACTTTGAGGAAAGCTCAGCTGCATTTTAACAGTTTAAACCTTCTTTTAATTCTTTTTTTTAATTAAGACTTTTTTTTTAAGAGCAGTTTAAGGTACAGAGCAAAATTGAGGGGAAGGTAGGCTTTTACTGTGTTTAAAGTAAGGAGTATTGTAAGCTTTTGAGCAGGAGAGTGACGTGATGGTCTGGTTTAGTTTTAACACAGTAACTGGCTGCTATGTCAATAATGGGCGGGGAGCAGGAGGAGCAGTATTTGCACAGATGCCAAGTTGGAAGCTATTGCATTAGTCCATGTGAGAGGTGAAGGTTGCTTGTACTAGGTGCCATAGAGGAAGGGAGAAGTGGTTAGGACTGTGAATATATTAGATTGATAGGAGATTGGTTAGGATTGGTAGATCCAGCATAATTTCCTAATGGATTAATGTGGGGAGTCTTTCAAATAATTGTGGCTAAGGTAAGAAGATAAGGAGGATTATAAAGTTTTGGGTTCAAGCAACTCGGTGCAGAGTTGTCTTTACCATGGTAGTAGAGACTGTGGTGGAGCAGGTTTGGAGAAGATAAATAATTTTGTTTTGAATATCTTTCACATAGTAGTAGGTACTCATTGTGAATATAGTACTGCGGAATATTAAGAACCGAGGATATGAGACAGCAGCCATGAGAAGGCGTTCATTGTCAGTCTTAACGTTCATTAACTGTGTGAGTTCTCCTCAGCTTGATGTTGTTTCTGTGCTGTGTATTTGTTCTGTTTTTCTGTGTAAGGTGTGTATATAGTACCTACTTTATGCTAGGTACTGTTCTAATTTTTCAAATACTGACTTACTTAATCCTCATAAAAACTTTATGAGGTAAGAATGTTGTTTCCATGCTTTTATACTGAAGAGTCACTGAGAAATTATGGAACTTGTCCAAGGTCACATAGCTAGAAAAGGGAGAATTAATTAAGACTCATACACAGTTTGGTTCCATAGTCTGTGTTCTAAACCACTGTAGATTGCTGCTTCCCTTTTTATTATCCCCTATGTTGATTGATTGATTGCTTGATTTAAGTGAACTATAGTTGACAAACAATGCTACATTAGTTTCAGGTTCCTGTGATTTTTTTGTAGTTATGAGGATTCAAGCAAAGGCCCAGAAGCTTATTTCAAGTCATCTGTGCAGAGGTTGTGGCTAATGGGTATTTCCATAGTTATTAGTTATTTTCATAATATAAAATAAAGTCAACTTGTGAGGCTGCAAATTCTGATTACAAAAGCCCTAGGAATTATATCTTGAGGTGCTCTTAACCTGTGCTGGTTTTTATGTGAGACTTTTGGGAGTGTCATAGTTATTTAAGTTGGGAAATATCTCAATATTGCGTCTTTATGATTCTGTTTACATCTCTGACATGTTGCAAGAAGTATTGATTTGGAATTGTGGACTGATGGTTTTCCAGGTGCTCCATGTATTCTGTTTGATAAATGTTGCTTCAGTTGCTTGACTGTTGTTAATGTTGAAAATCCTTAAGGAGTTGACTTTTTTTCATTCAGGTGTTGGTTATGCTCTGTTTGGCTTAAACTGTCATTGCCCCAAAAGGCAGTGTAGCTTTTTAGTTCAGATTCCTCTTTGATTTTCTCAGTGACCTTTATGGGTGTTGGTTTGAATATAACTTGCAAAGTGTTTTATATCAGTTGTTTTTCCTTGAGGGTCTAATCAGACTCTACAAGGTGATGATGTTGATGGCTGACCTTCAAGCATTGAGAAAATACATTTTAAGGCCATCTTTTTTAGGTTATCAGTATTTTTTTTAAGGTTATCAGTATTTTTTTTTTTTTTAAAGATTTTATTTATTTGACAGAGAGAGACACAGCGAGAGAGGGAACACAAGCAGGGGGAGTGGGAG
This sequence comes from Mirounga angustirostris, assembly GCF_029215605.1. Classification (NCBI taxonomy): domain Eukaryota; kingdom Metazoa; phylum Chordata; class Mammalia; order Carnivora; family Phocidae; genus Mirounga; species Mirounga angustirostris. The sequence continues at coordinate 124,141,530 of NW_026991714.1, forward strand.
AGGGAGAAGCAGGCTTCCCACCGAGCAGGGAGCCCAGTGCGGGGCTCGATCCCAGGACCCCAGGATCATGACCTGAGCCGAAGGCAGCCGCTTAACCGACAGAGCCACCCAGGCGCCCCTTTAAGGTTATCAGTATTCTTAATGAGGACCATATAAGGGTAAAACAACACTGTAGGATTTAGTTCTGCTTCTCTTTGTGAGTGTTAGTGAGTCATCAAATACAATTTTTGAAAATTTTCCTTATTTTTCCAGATGGAGAAAACGCAAAGGTTGGTATTTGTTTTTTGTATTGAATGCAGGTGAACCAGTTGAATGCAGGTGAACCACTGAACACAGTTATTTTACTGTCTAAATTCTCCTAATTCTCCTGAAGATTATATTAATGAGTGAATCCCATTCTCTACCTAGAGAGAGAAGTAAAGTCGTTACATACAAGGATGCTGTAGGGCATTTGTGCGTAATTCTTTCAGGGAACCCGGTTCAGAAAGGCTGATCTGGGCTGTGGTCCTTTTTTGTAAGGCTCAAGAACTAAGGATGATTTTTTTTTTGAAGAGTTTAAAAAAAAAAAAAAAAAGGAACAGAGACTGTTTATGGCCAACTAAAATATTTACTATCTGTCCTTTTGTAGAAAGGGTTTGTCTAACTGCCCCCTAAGAGGATAATACTTAAATTTGAACCCAGCTTCTCTTTTTTTTTTTTTTTTTAAGCTTTTTGTCTTCAGTATCTGACTCTATAAATGGGGGATAGTAATAGTATTTATCTCAGAGTTGTTGTGAAGAGTATGTAATGTCAAGTTTTAGAATACAGCTTAACGAATGTTAGCTGCTGTTATTATAATACTTAACATGAAATACAAAATGGCATGTATTTATGTTGTTTAATATGGTATATAGCAGATATCAAGTCCATTCTTATGTTGTGATATGAAGCCAGTAGTATTTTAGTTGAGAATATTAGCCAGTATTTGTGGTGCCATATTTTACAGATTCTTACGTAGGAATGTTCTCTTAAAAATCATCTAATCTGTTACCCATTAAATGTTACCACATTTTGGTGTTTGGTAATTCAGTATTTTTCAAGGTAGTCTGTCTCTTTGGATAGCACTAATTTAATCATTTTTATTTGGTATGCTGACTTCTCTCTTCCTATTTGACTTTTGATGCCTTAGATAAGCTGTTTTCAAACTTTCTGGTCTTGAAGTCCTTTAAAACTTACTGAGCTTTTCAAAGAGCCATTCTATTAATAATTTATTTGAAAATAACAATAAACAGGCTATTACATGTTAAGCAACACTTTAGTGAAAATCATTGTTTTCCAAAACAAAAACATTGTGAGAAAAGGGGCATTGTTTTTACATTCTACAGATTCTCTTTAACATCTGGGTTAATAGAAGATAGCTGTCTCATTATACCTACTTTTTCGTTCAGGTGTTGCATAATGTTATTTTGGTTGAAGTATATGAAGAAAATCCAGCCTCCTATATATAGAAAGATTGTTGGAAGGGGGAAAAACATTTTAATAGTCTTTCAAATAATTGTGGCTGTTTTTCATGGATTAACACCAAAACTTCGTAACTGGGGTGTGTGTGTGTGTGTTTAATTACTTTATTTTTTAGAGTAGTTTTAGATTCACAGCAAAATTGAGCGGGGAAAATACAGAGTTCCCATTTAAGCATAACTTCCCTACTATCCACACCTTGGCACCACAGTGTACCTTTGTTACATGGATGAACCTACACTGACCCATCATTATCACTCAAAAGTCTATGGTTTACATTGTGTTTCACTCTTGGTGTTGTACGTTCTGTGGGCTTGACACATGTCTCCACCATTGTAGTGTCATACAGAATAGTTTCACTGCCCTTAAGATCTTTTGTGCTGTGACTATTCATTCCTCCTTCCCTTTCCCCAATCCCTGGCTGTACATTTTGCATTCCTGTTAGCAGCCTCCACAGCATTCTGTGTTAGTGGTCCTGATTTTGGCCCTTTTAATAGGTGCGTAGTGGTATCTTTTTTAATTTGCAGTTCCCTAATGACATTGTGACGATAAGTATCTTTTCATATGCACTCTTGCCATCTGTATTTTTTCATGTGCTTACTTCCATTCATATTTCTTCTTTGGTGAGGTGTCCAGGTCTTTTGCCCATTTTTAAATCAGGTTGTTCATTTTCTTACTGAATTTTAAAAGTTCTTTGCATATTTTGTGTAAGTCCTTTATCAGATGTGTCTTTTACAAATATTTTCTCCTGTTGCTACATGGAATTTTAAAATAGTGGTATACATATCTCACATATAAAGTAGTATTTTATTTATATGTATATATATATACACACACTATGATTATAATATATACCATATATAACATTTTAGGTATTTAAATATGCTGTATTCTTATTAAAATATTATAACCTATTTCATTTGTAGTAACTTTTAAAAACCATCATAACATTTTAAGTTCTTGAGGCTTTCATCCTTCTGTTTACTATCTGCTTATTCTTGCTTTTGATAAATTGTTTTCTCTAGATTTTATGGGTTTTTTTCATGGTGGGCTCATGTTTGACGTGACTTTTTTTTTTTCCTGTAGGAGTCTTGTGTGGGCAGATCCTGAGAACTTTTTTGGGGGGAAGATCTGCATTTGCTTTTACTAGCCCCCCTCCCCCTTCAGTAACCTAGAGAGCCAGTTTTATGTTAATTTTATAATTAGGGGATTCCTAGATAATTCAGATAGTGCAGTGGTTCTCAAAGTGTGGTCTAGAGACCTCCTGGAGGTCCTAGAGGTCAGACTATTTTCATAATAATACTGAGATGTTTAATTCTTCATTTTCTCACTAGTGGAGTTTTCCAGGGGTTATCAGAGATGATATCATTACTCTGTAATAGAATGTGAGTCTTGTGTGTGTTATTGGGGTTTTAAATTTTTATTTTAATTTGTTTTTGTTTTTTTTTAATTTTTTAATTTTTTTTATTTTTTTTATTTTATTTTTTTAAGATTTTATTTATTTTTTATTTATTTGACAGAGAGAGACACAGCAAGAGAGGGAACACAAGCAGGGGGAGTGGGAGAGGAAGAAGCAGGCTTCCCACTGAGCAGGGAGCCCGATGTGGGGCTCGATCCCAGGACCCTGGGATCATGACCTGAGCCGAAGGCAGACGCTTAACGACTGAGCCACCCAGGCGCCCCAATTTTTTTTTATTTTTAAGTAAACTCTGTGCCCAATGTGGAGCTTGAACTCACAACTTTGAGATCAAGAGCTGCGAGTCCTCAATAATTTTTAAAGTATAGAGTGATCCTGGAACTAAAATGTTTGAAAACAGGGCGCCTGGGTGGCTCAGTTGGTTAGGCGACTGCCTTCGGCTCAGGTCACGATCCTGGAGTCCCGGGATCGAGTCCCGCATCGGGCTCCCTGCTCGGCGGGGAGCCTGCTTCTCCCTCTGACCCTCCCCCCTCTCATGCTCTCTGTCTTTCATTCTCTCTCTCTCAAATAAATAAATAAAATCTTTAAGAAAAAAAATAAATAAAATGTTTGAAAACTGCTGAAGTGTAGTGTATATTTGAATTCCAAAGCTATGCAAGTCACAAGCATGGGATTCAGTTTCTCTAGGGAGATTCCCTAATAGTCTCTCTACCTATGAGGAGAAAAAGATCCCTGAGCTCCATTTGCAGAGATTTTGATTCAGTAGGTCTGGGTTGGGATCTAAGGATTTTTTTTCCTAGGGAACAAGTTGCCTGATGTTGACTTGAACCACACTTTTGAGTAGCAATGCTTTAGAGTCCTTAGTTCCAATGTCCTTAAGGCCTCTCTTCTCTTGTCTCTGCATCAGTGCTAAAACCCACGTTCCTAGCTTACCCATACTTAATCATCATCCATTCAGTTGTCAGCACACTCTCAGCTCTGTCTTCCAGATTCTCATTCATTTTTAGCACTTGACTTTCCTGCCAACTTTTTGAGTTTGAGAGAGAATGTGTGTTTTGAGAGCAGGAGAGAGAGAGAAAGAGGAATGTAGCCCTTATACAAATTTTATTCATTATAAATAAAATATCCATATATTTTATCTAGGAGTTTATAATAACAGGGCTTTTAAATTATTTTGACATGTTTCCCTGAGTAGTTTGGTCCCATCTATAAATCTATCACTGAGCAACTAGAAGTTTCCTATAAATCTTTATAGGCCTTTGGGGAAAACTTTCTTAAATACTACCTTGTTTAAGGGTGTGCAATGCTTTATAGTTACTTAGAATATCATTTTTCATTTGAATATCCATATAGTTATGTAAAGCTTTCAGAATTGGACTCTGTGTTTTGAGCTTAGCATGTAACAAATCTTTCCAAAATTACATTTTTAATAGTTCATTGACTTGTCATTTGTTTCTCTTTTAGCATTAGAATCTTAAGTGTTTCTTAAAAGGCATTCAGGTTGAGAATTTGGCTTGATTAGGTTCTGCTTACACTTGTACTATGTGGTATTTTAAAGTTTGTATTTTTGTCAAAAGGAATGCCTCGTTAAAATATTTCTTGATATTGTATGTTCCTCTTAATAATTTTAAAGACTGTCGTATATTGTTCTAGTCCTTCGTATTTGCTGTTCTTGAGCTAAATAATTTCAAGAATCAATTTATCATTGTGTAGTAAGGGTACTATTTAATATAGAATACTCTTCCCAAAGACATCCAGGAGTTTTGGTGTTCTTTTTTAACTGTAATAACACAGTTATTTTTAGTAATTGTAGATTCAGAGAGGATTATACAATGATATCTAGTACTCACTGATTACCTAGGGTCACTCATTGTGTAAATAAATACACTTTGGGTTTTTTTTTTTCTTTTAAATGCATTAATTTGTACTTACTCAAAGTACTAGTTTCTGTTCTGCACAGCTTTAAGAGATTTTACTGGACTGTTTTATCTAGTTTTTGTTACCATTTGTAAACTCTCCATTCTGCATCTCTCTGAACATTTGTAATAATTAGACTGAATGCTGGATTATGCTACTGCTTATACTTCTCCAATCAAAAATACCCATTTGTTTCCTATTTTTAAACCAATTCTCTAGCCATATCGCCTTATATTCTTTTCTTCAGCATACTGAGAACTAAAGAAATGTTAACAATATTCTGAAAATATAACTTAATTCCAACTATAGTAGGCCAAGAAAACTGATAAAGATGGATTAATTTGATTATTCCAATTCTCACCCCCCCCCCCCCCCCCGCCGCCCGTCCCAGTGGTTCCTGAGACTTTCTGGGATCTGCTCCGTCAAAACTATTTGCATACTTAACACTAAGATGTTATTTGCCCTTTGCACTGTGTTGATAATCTGTACTTAATTTAAGAGTGTGGTGGCTAAACTGCTAGTGCACAAATCAAGTTAGTGGCACCAAACTATTATAGTAGCCTTTGTAGTCTTTCACTGTCACACACAAAGTAAAAAAAATGCCAGTTTCACCCCTTGATGAGGCAGTGAGAAATGCTGCTTTTACTAAACCTTGACCCCAAGTACATGTTTTGGTAGTATTCTGTGTGATGAAACTGGAAGTATGTATAAAGCACTTATGTAGTTCTGAGCTAAACTAGATACTTTTTTCAAGGAACACCACTTTAAACTGTGGTTTTTCAGACTTCAGTATTTGACAGACATTTTCTCAAAAAAATGAAGTGAGCCTGTCACATCAAGGAAAAAAGTAAAACACTATTTGTTGCCAGTGATAACATTCCAGCTTTCAAGAGAAAATTTGGAATATTAGAAAATGTATTATCCTCCACTGTAAGTCTGAAACTTCACTTAGAAAACCTTTGTGTTGATGGGGTGCCTGGGTGGCTCAGTTGTTGGGCGTCTGCTTTCGGCTCAGATCGTGATCGCAGGGTCCTGGGATCGAGCCCCGCATCGGGCTCCCTGCTCGGCGGGAAGCCTGCTTCTCCCTCTCCCACTCCCCCTGCTTGTGTTCCCTCTCCCGTTCTGTCTCTGTCAAATAAATAAATAAAATCTTCAAAAAAAAAAAAAACAAAAACCTTTCTGTTGAGATTTGTGGTGATATTAACAAACATGATTTTTTTGTGAGATATTGTACAATGAAATACGTTGTTTGGAAAATCCACATAACTCAGTGAATTAATACTTTACAAATGGTCAGTACCTGATGTTTACAAATCAAGCATTGGTTAAAAATCCTTTCCAAGTGCAAAACAGACCAGTGTTTTTTTGTAACAAAATTTTATTTTCAAATTGACATGTAGAAAAATTGACATTTTTGTGTATAGTTCTTGGAATTTTACTACATGTGTAAATTTGTGTACCCACCACCACAGTCAAGATACAGAACAGTTCTATCACCCCAGACAGTTCCCTTGTGCTCTTCTGTTGTAACCACCCCTCCCCAAACCTCTGGCAACCTCTCATCTGTCCTTCATTATTGTTTTGTCTTTTTGAGAATGTCATATAAATGGAATCATAGAGTATAACCATTTGACACTGGCTTCACTAACTCATCATCATGCTATGAGAGTCATCCGAGTTGCACCAATATTCATTTTTTTAAAGATTTTATTTTTTATTTGACAGAGCACGCACATGCATGAGCAGGAGGAGGGGCAGAGTGAGAGTGAGAAGCAGGCTCCCCGCTGAGCAAGAAGCCCCATGCGGGGCTCAATCTCAGGACCCTGGGACCGTGACCTGAGCTGAAGGAGATGCTTAACCGACTAAGCCACCCAGGCATTCCACATTGTTTAAAAATTGCAGTAGAATTTGTCATACATACAATGGAATATTAACTCAGTCATCAAAAAATGAAATCTTACCATTTGTAATGACGTGGATGGAACTAGAGGGTATTATGCTAAGCAAAATAAGTCAGAGAAAGACAGTTATTCCTATGATTTCACTCATATGTGGAATTTAAGAAACAAAACAGAGGATCATAGGGAAATGGAGGGGAAAATAAAATAAGATGAAATCAGAGAGGGAGACAAACCACAAGAGACTCTTAACTATGGGAAGCAAACTGAGGGTTGCTGGAGGGGGGTGGGTGGGGACATGGGTAACTGGGTGATGGACATTAAGGAGGGCACTTGATGAAATGAGCACTGGGTATTATATAAGACTGATGAATCATTTACCTCTGTCTCTGAAACTAATAATACACCATATGTTAATTGAATTTAAATAGAATAAAAGTAAACAGTCATTATATAATATAAGGCCTTTTGTGTCTGGCTTTAATTTAACATTATATTTTTGAGATTCATCTATGTTATAGTACATTATCAGTATTTCATTCCTGTATTAGTACAGGCTGCCATAACAAAAGATTGGATGGCTTAAACAGATACTGATCTTCTCATAGTCTGGAGGCTGGAAGCCCCAGATCAGGGTTCAGCAGGGTCGTTTCTCGTTTATACTCTTTTCCTGGCTTATAGATGCCCATCTTTTCACTGTGTCTTCACAGGGCCTTTCCTCTGTGCTGTAGTGTGAAGGAGGGGGGAGCTCTCTCTGGTGTCTCTTTTTATTAGACGCTAATCCTATTGGATCAGCCCCCTTTCTCTTACAGCCTCAATTAACCTTAATTAAATTATACATTTATATCGGAGGTTAGGGCTTTCAGCATATGAAAGGGGGGACAAACATTCTGGCCATAATAACTCCCTTTTATCGCTGAATATTCATTGTATGCTCATGCCCCATTTTGTATGATCATTCATCAGCTGATGGACATTTCGGTGTTTCTGCTTTTTGGTTCTTAAGAATAATGCATGTCTGAACATTCATGTACAGATTTTTGTTTGAACACCTGTTTTCATTCTCTTAGATTTGTACTTGGGAGTGGAATTGTTAGGACACATGGTAGTTCTATTTTAACTTTTTGGGGAACTACCAAACTGTTTTCCACAGCATCTGCACAATTTTGCATTCCTATCAGAAGTGTGTAAAAATCCAGTTTCTCCACATCTTCACCAACACTTCTTACATTTCCTTTAAAAAAAAAAAAACAAACCCTAGGGACGCCTGGGTGGCTCAGTCGTTGAATGTCTGCCTTTAGCTCAGGTCATGATCCTGGGGTCCTGGGATCTCCCTCTCCCTCTGCCTGCTGCTCCCCCTACTTGGTGCTCACTCTCTCTCTGTCAAATAAATACATAAAATCTTTAAAAAATAAATAACCATCCTTGTGGGTATGAAGTAGTATCTCATGGTTTTGATTTGCATTTCCCTAGCGACTGAGGATATTGAGCATCTTTTCATGTACTTGTTGGCCATTTGTAAATCTTCTTTGGAGAAATGTGAATTCAAGTCCTTTGCCTATTTTTAAATTGGTTTATTTGGAGTTTTGTTGAGTTGTAAGAATTCTTCACATATTCTACATATTAGACCCTTATTGGACATATGATTTCAAAAAATTTCTCCTGTTTTGTGGGTTTTTTCACTTCATAGTATTCTCTGAATCGTAGAAGCTTTTAATTTTTATGAAGTTTAAAATTTTAAATTTTTTGTTGCTTGTGCTTTTGGTGTCATGTAAGAATCCATTGCTACATCCATAGTCACAAAGATTTACCCCTCTGTTTTCTTCTTAGAATTTTATCATTTTCTCTCTTACATTTAGATCTTTGATATATTTGGAGTTTTTATGTATGGTATGAGGTAAGAGTCCAGCTTCATTCTTTTGCACATGGTTGTCCAGTAGTCCCTGCATTGTTTGTTGAAAAGGCGATTCTTTTCCCCACTGAATAGTCCTAACATCCTTGTCATAAATCAATTGACCATTGATATGTGGTTTATATCTGGACACTGAATTCTATTCTTTTGGTCTATATGTCTATCTCTGTGCCAACACTGTGGCTTTGTAATAATTTTTGAAATCAGGATGTGTGAATCCTCCAGCTTTGTTTCTGTTTTTTCAACTTTCTTCAAGATTGTTTTGGCTATTTGGGCTCCCTTGCAAGTCCATGTGAATTTTAAGATCAGCCTGTCAGTTTCTGCAAAAAACATAGTTGGGATAGGTATTGCATTCAGTCTATAGGATCAGTTTTGTGGGGTGTGGGGGGTGTATTGCCATCTAAACAATCTTAGGTTTTCTAATCCAAGAACATGGGATATCTTTCCATTTATTTATGTCTTCAGTTTCTTCCAGCATTTCATGTTTTGTAGTTTTTAGTGTGTAAGTCTTCCACCTCCTTGGTTAAATTTATTCCTAAGTATTTCATTCTTTTTGATACTATAATAAATGGAATTGTTCCCTTAATTTGAGATTGTTCATTGTTAGTGTATAGAAATACAACTGATTTTTTGATGTTTCTCATGTATCCTGCAATTTTGCTGAACTTGCTTATTAGGTCTAATATAGTTTTGTGTGGATTCTTTAGGATTTTTTTTATGTAAGATCCGGTCTGTGAAAAGAGGTAGTATTACTTCTTCCTTTTGATTTGGATGGCCCTGGCTAGAACTTCCAAACAATGTTGAATGAGGTGGCAAGATTGAACATCCTTGTCTTGTTCTTCATCTTAATGGGAAGTTTTTCAATCTTTTACCATTGAGTATGTTAGTCATGAGTTTTTCATAGATGTCCTTTATCAGGTTGTGAAAGCTCCTTTCTATTCCTGGATTATTGAGTGTTAGCATGAAAGAATGTTGGAATTTGTCAAATGTTTTTTCTGTGTCAGTTGAGGTGATCATGTTATTTCCCCCCCTTCATTCTGTTACTATGGTGATTGATTTTTTTAAAATTGATTGAGCCACCATGCATTCCTGGGATAAATCCATGGTGTATAGTCCTCAATATGCTGCTGAGTTTGGTTTGCTAGTGTTTTGTTGATGATTCTTGCATCTGTATTCATGAGAGATCTTGGTCTGTAGTTTTCTTGTGAAGTCTTTGTCTTACTACGGTATCAGGGAAATACCAACCTTTTGGAATGAATTAGGAAGTATTCTTTTCTCTTCCATTTTTTTGAAGAGTGAAGAGCGTTGGTATTATTTCTTATTTAAATATTTGGGAGAATTTATCAGTGAAGCCATATGGGTCTTGGATTTTCTTGGTCAGGTTTTATTTTTTATTTTTATTTTTTTAAGATTTTATTTATTTATTTGACAGAGACAGCGAGAGCAGGAACACAAGCATGGGGAGTGGGAGAGGGAGAAGCAGGCTTCCCGCTGAGCAGGGAGCCTGATGTGGAACTCGATCCCAGGACTCTGGGATCATGACCTGAGCCGAAGGCAGCCGCTTAACGACTGAGCCACCCAGGCGCCCTTGGTCAGGTTTTTTTATTATTATTATTATTATTATTATTATTATTATTATTATTTTAATCTCATTATAGATCAGATTTTTTTATTTCTTCTTGAGTCATCTTTGGTAGTTTGTCGGAATTTGTCCATTTTATCTATGTTATCTATTTGTTGGCATACAGTGGTTCATAGTATTGTCTTATAGATTCTTTTTATTTCTGTAAAGTCAATAGTGGTGTCCCTACTTTTGTTCCTGGTTTTAGTAAATTGAGTGTTCTCTCTTCTAACGGTTTGTAATGTTGTTAATCTTTTCAAAGAAGTTTCAGTTTCACTGATTACTTCTTTTTTTATTTTCTTTTTTAAATCTCTGCCCTTTATTGCCTTTCTTTTGCTTGCTTTGCATTTAGTTTCTTCATCTTTTTCTAGTTCCTTAAAGTATAAGGTTGTTGATTTGTGATATTCTTTTTTAATGTAGGTGTTCACAGTTGTAGATTTCCCTCTGAGCACTGCTTTTGCTGCATCCCATATGTTTTGGTATGTTGTGGCTATTTTAATTCTTAATGTATTTTCTAATTTTCATTGTGATTACTTTTTTTGAGTCATTGATTAAGAATGTGTTGTTTAGGGGCGCCTGAGTGGCTCAGTTGGTTAAGCCACTGCCTTCGGCTCAGGTCATGATCCTGGAGTCCCAGGATCGAGTCCCGCATCGGGCTCCCTGCTCGGCAGGGAGTCTGCTTCTCCCTCTGACGCTCCCCCCTCTCATGCTCTCTCTGTCTCTATCTCATTGTCTCTCTCAAATAAATAAATAAATAAAAGAATGTGTTGTTTAATTTCCACATATTTGTGAGTTTTCTAATTCCCTATTACTGATTTTAATCACATTGTGTTATTGTTGGAGAAGATACTTTGTATGATTTCCAACTTTTTACATTTATTGATACTTTTTTTTGGTGCCCTAACATGTGGTCTGCTGTGGAAAATGTTCCATGTGCACGTGAGACAAATGTTTATTCTGCTTTTTTTGGGTGCAGTGTTCTTTGTATGTCTTTTAGGTCTAGTTGATTTATGGTGTTGTTTAAGTCCTCTTTCCTTTGTATCTTTTACCTAGTTGTTTCATCCATTATTGCAAGTGAGGTACTGAAGTCTACAATTATTGTTGAGCTGTTTCTCCCTTCAGTTCCGTCGTTTTTTTTGCTTCATATGTTCTGGGGCTCTGTTGTTAGGTGCATTTGTGTTTTTAATTGTTAAATCTTCTTGATAGATTGACTCTTTTATCATATCTTTGTCTATTGTAACAAGTTTTAACATGTATTTTGTCTGATATGGGTGTATACACTCTATTTCTCTTTCAGTTGCTATTTTCATGTACTATTTTTTCTTTTACTTTCAACCTGTTTGTGTCTTTGGATCTAAGGTGAGTCTCATGTAGACACCATATAGTTGGATCATGTTTCTTTAATCCATTCTGCCTATCTCTGCCTTTTAATTGGAGAGTTTAACCTATCCATTGACATTTAATGTAATTACTGTTAAGGATCTTTGTCATTTTGCTATTTGTTTTCTACATGTCTTATATCAGTTTGTTCTTAAAGCCCTCCATTACTGCCTTTAAAGAGTGTTATATAAGTATTTTCTAGTGTAACATTTTAATCCCCCCCCCCTTTTTTTAACTGTACAATTTTATAGTGATTTTCTTTGTGCTTGCCCTGGGGATATATAATTAACATCTTAATTTATAAAATTCTACTTCAAATTAATAACAACTTAGTTACAATTGTATACAAAATACTTTGCTCCTGTGTAATTCTGTTCCCTTATTCTGTTATTGTCATAAATCTTTATATATTATATGCTCATTAACAAATTTTTTCAAAGGAAAAAGATCTATAAAGATTCAGGATTCACATCATGACAGATCATAAAATTGAATACCCTTCTCTCTCTCTCTTTTTTTTAAAGATTTTATTTGTCAGAGAGCGAGCGAGCGAACAAGCAGGGGGAGTGACAGGCAAAGGGAGAAGCAGGCTTCCCTGGGATCATGACCTGAGCCGAAGGCAGACACTTAACTGACTGAGCCACCCAGGCATCCCTTGAATACCCTTCTCTTGATAAAAGTTCAGCTTTTGCAGTTTTTTTCTTGTTTAAATTATCCAGCCATCTTTTCTCTTGTGCTTTGCTATTACTTTCACCCCACCTCTTCCTGTCCATGGTTATATTGACAGATTACCTCCCTCTCCCCAGTAGTTTAGAAAGTCTACTCCTATATAGGCTCTGATGATTAACATTAATTTTAATACACTCTTCAACTTCACCACCATCTAAGTAGTATCTGTAACCTTCCTTTCCCCCACTTCCCAAGTACAGTTAGCTGCCTATCCTCCTGGGTAGAAATGTGGCATTTTATTTTCCAGTTTTCCTTGTTGATTTTCCAACCCGTCAACATAAACTTACTGTTATATGTAGTTGTCTTTTAAGTCATAAGGAAAAAAGAGGAATTACCAAAACACAATCTCCTTCCTTTCTCTTCTTCCTCAAATACTTCATAATATAGTGCTTCTATTATAGTGTCAGATACTATTCCAAACAGTTTGAAAATATTTAATTATCTTAATTTTTTTTAGATCAAAACAATTTTATAGCCAAGGAAGGTGAGGAAAATAAATAAGACAACTTACCTAAGGCCATAGAACTGTTAAATGGCAAAGTCAGAAACTTGAACCTTGGTTATCTGGCTCCAGAGAGTCCTTGCTGTTAACCACTAGTCTGTTACTTCCTAAGTCCTAGTGTAACACTGAGTGTAGAATTCAGTAGGATACATAAAACATATGCATTCGTGTTGAAAATTAAGGACAGATAAAGTGAAGGATATTGGGAGTCAGTTGAAAGGAAAGATAACAGTTGGGAGGGACTTTTGATCTGTGGCCTTGAAGACAAAGCAGGATCAAGACTATTGAGATTTGAGAGAAGGCTTTTTAGACAGAAGGAGCAGGATGAGAAGAGGGATTAAGACAAGGAAAAGCAAGTTGTCTTCAAGAAACAGAATAGTTGAGTGTGCTTGAAGGAAACTGGGAGAGTGAGTGTTGAAACGGTTCATATCTAGGATGATTTAAAAGCCGCACTTCATAGTTTGGATTTTATTCTGCAGGCAGTAGGTAGTCCATTGAACGTTTTTGAGCAGAGGAAGACTGTTAAGAATTTACTTTATATGTAAATGTGTATATAAAAATCTGAAGTCTAACTCAAATTTTGGGTGTAATTTAAAATTTTCTAAAATACGTGGAAGCTTATTTCAGTAGGGACCAGATTAAAGTTTGATCTTTTGTACTGCCATATATTAAGGTATGTTGGAAATGTGTTATAAAGTAGTGATTTTTTTTTAACATGCATGTTAGAGATATTTAAAGAAATGTGTTTGATTATATTGAAAGGGATATGCTTCCCTTTCAAGATCATCTCTTGTATGAGAGGTGGAGAGGTAGGATATGCATTTATTTATTTTTTTTTAAGATTTATTTATTTATTTATCTGACGGGGGGTGCGGAGAGAGAGACAGCGAGAGAGGGAACACAAGCAGGGGGAGTGGGAGAGGGAGAAGCAGGCTTCCCGTGGAGCAGGGAGCCTGATGCCGGGGCTCAATCCCAGGATCCTGAGATCATGACCTGAGCTGAAAGCAGATGCCTAACGACTGAGCCACCCAGGCGCCCTGGATATGCATTTATTTTAATTACATGCCATATACTAGTTCAGATCAGCTGTAGTATTTTTTGAGTATTTACAACTAAGTTGTTTGCCAGATGCTGGAAATATAACCATAAATAAGACCTGGTCATAGGGGCGCCTGGGTGGCTCAGTTGGTTAAGCGACTGCCTTCGGCTCAGGTCATGATCCTGGAGTCCCGGGATCGAGTCCCGCATCCGGCTCCCTGCTCGGCAGGGAGTCTGCTTCTCCCTCTGACCCTCCTCCCTCTCATGCTCTCTGTCTCAAATAAATAAATAAAATCTTTAAAAAAAAAAAAAAAAAAGACCTGGTCATACTTTAGTCTCTTTTTTCTTCCTAATTGATAAACATTGGAATACTTCAGTATTCAGTCCTCTTGCCTCTTTTCATTTTATCTGCCCTCATTAACCGAATGTGATCTCATCTAGTTCTAAGGCCTTAAATTCTATCTGTATTTTAATGATTTCCAGTTTTATATCCTTGATGCCAGTGTATCCTTTTAAATTCAGACCCGCCTATTCAGTTGCCTTCTGCACATACCCACTTTCATTTCTAAAAGGCATGTCAGATTTTTTTTTTTTTAAGATTTTATTTATTTGCGAGAGAGACAATGAGAGAGAGCATGAGAGGGAGGAGGGTCAGAGGGAGAAGCAGACTCCCTGCCGAGCAGGGAGCCCGATGCGGGACTCGATCCCGGGACTCCAGGATCATGACCTGAGCCAAAGGCAGTCGCTTAACCAACTGAGCCACCCAGGCACCCAAGGCATGTCAGATTTAACATGTCCAAAACTGAACTAGATTTCTCTGTTGAAGTTGTTTTTCCTTTAGTCGTGTCCATCTTAGAAAGTTACATTACCATTCACTCAGTTCTCAAACCAAAAGCCTAAAGTATTGTTTTTAACACCTTTGCTACCCATTCCACACTCTGTATCCAGCCACTACTCTCTACCTTCATGACTCCTATACTAGTTCAAGCCACCATCATCTCTTGCCAAAGCTATAGTAATAATAGTCCTTTAATAATATTTTCCTCTTGGGACACCTGGGTGGCTCAGTCGGTTAAGCGTCTGCTGTGGCTCAGGTCATGATCCCAGGGTCCTACATCAAGTCCTGCATCAGACTCTTTGCTCAGCAGGGAGCCTGCTTCTCCCTCTGCCTGCCACTCCCCCTGCTTGTGCGTGCTCGCTCCCTCTCTCTCTCTCTCTCTCTCTGACAAATGGATAAATTAAAAAATCTTTAAAAAGTAATGTTTTCCTCATAATCAGTTATCTGTGCACCCACCTGGGAATCTTAAACTATAAATCTGATCATGTTACACCTCCACCAGTACCCAAATGTAAAACTAGTTGATTTCTATTAAATTCAGAATTCTCACCATGGCCTTACAGGATCATGCCTCTAGATTTCTGACTTCATCTCCTACTTTCTACCTTACTCACTTTGCTGAGACCATATCAGCTTTCTTGCTCTTTCTCAAATATACCATAGCTCATACTGTATGCTGTTCGGCACTCTTCCCTCTGCTTAGACTGTTCTGTCTTGGTTATCTGTGTGGCTTGCTCCCTTACTTCATTCAGTGCTCAAAAATGTTGGCACTTAAAGTCTTTTCCTGATCTCTTTAAAGATTCTCCTTCCTAAGTCTCTGCCCAACATTTCTCAGTGTTACCTATCAGGGTTTATCAGGGCTTAGTTGTTATCCCCTTACTCTGCTATTTTCTTCTTCAACCATTACTTCTTTTACTTACCCTTATCACACATTGTCATCATGATCATCATCATCATTTATATCATTTGTCTTCTTGTCAGAATTAAAAAGTTCCGTGATATGAACTATTGTCTGTACTGTTTACAGCTGCATCCCTAGTGTCTGACTCTTAGTGGACAACTCAGTATCTGTATAGTCCACCAAGAAAAGGAGGCTCAGAAACAATAGAAAACCTCTTTATTTAGTCTTAAAAAAAAAAAAAAGAGCAAAAGAAATTGCCAATCTCCCACCTTGTCTTACATTGTTAGTATGTTTGAGAAAATATGTAGTAACAAAAGGCTATTATGAATTCAGTAATGCTTTTTAAGGAAATATGTATTTTGTTCACAGCAAAATGTCATTTGGACAAATAGTGGCTGTATATACAAGCACATTTTTATTTAATTTACAAACAGTGCTCATATGGATTTACTGACCTTGTAATGATGGAGTTCCTCTAAGGAATTGTGGCCCACAGATTGTGAACTCCTGGTGTAATTGACTCAGTCCTAATCAACTTCAGATTTGCATTTAAATGGCTTCTTTTTAGCATAATTACTCTACCCAAGACAGTTTGATATAACAGAAAAAATGAACCCAAACTGCCCTTGGATTTCCAAAGAACTAAATTCATCTGACCTGGCTACTTAACTATCTTTGTGCTTTTGGTTACTTAACATCTTGGAATCTCATTTATGGCATTTTGTATGTAAATATAATTATATGAAATTATTTTGGTAATGTTCCAGCTACTCAATACGTATTCCTTTCCCCTTCTTAATGTATTAATACTATTATTTTTCAGGACCTCATCTTTCTCAGTTTATTCTGTCTTTGCTGTGATTACAGCTTTGTACAAAAAAAAGTGTTCTGTCATCTCTCTTCATGGGCCAGCAAAGCAAGCCCTTAATTATATTCTGACTTTAGTTCACAGATATAGGGAACTTAGTTGAAGTCAAGCAGAAAATCATCCTTTTTTCTATCAGATACCAATTATTCTTCTGTTTTTATTTACTGTGTTTAACTATTTCTTTCGGTCTTCAACATGCCAGACACAAAGTGGAGTCATTCTGAAATCTGACCACTCAGGTAAATATGAGAGTATAGGAATTAGGAAGGGTGTGTTTACAATCATTCAACAAACATTTATTGACTGCAGTTTAAGAAACAGGCTGATATTAAGAGAGAGACATAATAGGCTCTGGTTCTTTGCACAAAATCTAGTGGATAAAATGCCAAAAAATAACTATAGAATAGTTTATAAGTAGTAGTATAAGCAGCACTGGTGAGGATGTTCCTAACTTTGCCTGAGGCTTGAGGGATGAGATAAGGATGCCTTAGAACAAACTAGATTGAGGGTTGCAGGAGAACATTCTAGGCAGAGGACGTGCATTGACATGTACATAGTGATTGATAAATCAGTCTGACTAGAGCATAGTGTATGTAGACAGAAAATGGTGTCATAGAAGATTGAAAAGGTAGTATGAGAACTAGACAGACCCTCAATGATGTTGGATGTCATCCAGGAATTTGAAGTCTTCACTAGTATCACTGGAAACGATCAAATGTTTTTAAAACTGAGAAAAGATGGGAGAAGTTTGGCAGTAGTGTGAAGGATGAATTGTGTTGAAAATGGTCATGTAGGGGATGCTGAAATAGTAAAATTAATGAAAAGTTAGAAGAGGTTATTAGTAGGCAGTGGATGAATTCAAAAGAACCTGGGTGTAGAATTACAGTCCTGGTTTTAAACCTTAGGCTCTGCCTCTTTGCAGTTGTGTGAAAAAATTAGCTGCTTTGATTTTCAGCTTTCTTATCTGTACTAGGTAGTAATAATATCTACTTGACAGTGTTCCTCTGAAGATTTGTTATAGTGGGTATGAAGTACCTTGATACAGGGCTTGCTTGATGCCAACTAAGGACTCAATTAATGATAACATGAACATGTAATGGTGAAGACCTGAATTTAGGGGTGGAAAAGAGAGAACAGATTTGGGTGGATCTTTCTGAATTGGAATGAATAGGACTCACTGACCAGAAGACTTGATGACTGACTTAGGGAAAAATGGAATCAGACAGACTTAGATTTGTAATCTGAATGATTTAGAGTGAAGGGTTTAGGGATGCCGTTTTTCTGGTAAGGAATAAAGAAGGAATCACTGGTTGAGATGAGGTAAAAGGAATGAAATGATTTTGATTTGGACTTTTTGAGGTATTTGGGATGTCTTGGTAATGATGTGAATGAAGCAGGCAGTTAGAAATAAGGTCTGGGGCAAGAGATAAGAGATTGGAGAGTTATCAGTATATGCATGGTAGCAGAAATGTGTGTAAATCTTAATGGCAGGGCATATATTTTAAATACATCCTCTGTTCCCACACTGCTGAGCTCTGTAGTAACACTTGATTGGTTCTTGTTATTAAATGTGAGATTTAAAAAATAATATCCTTTAAGTTGGCTTTGTATATAAAAGATAACGCATAGATTTCTAATTTAATGTTCACTTTAAGTTACAAATGTAAAACCTAGTTTTCCTAAAATACGGATCTTACTCTAATTTTAAACTTGTAATAAATATTTTAGTTTAACTTTTTAAAATGTTTTAATTTGTAACTATGAATTAAAATTTTTATATTTTCTCTTTAGATATTTAACAAAATCTCCCTAAGTACTTAAGTAAATCTTAGGAGTCTAATAATTTGAAGTTATAAATGTGATTGTTCTTAAGTTGTACAAGTATTTAAATACAGTGTGCAAACTTAGTAAGATTTCAGCCTAAAACCACATATTTAATCAGCTATTCAGTTGTACATACTAAATTAGAATTACAAGGTTATCTCTCTAATAGGCAGCATTTTCTTTCCTTCTTTCTTTCTTTAACAATTTTATTTATTTATTTGACAGAGCAGAAGCAGAGGGAGGAGTGGGAGAGGGAGAAGGAGGCTCCCCGCTGAGCAGGACCCCGATGTGGGTCTCTCGTTCCCAGGACCCTGGGATTATGACGTGAGCTAAAGGCAGATATTTAACTGATTGAGCCACCCCGGTGCCCCTAGGCAACATTTTCTTAAAACATTACAAATATTTATCAAACATGCATAGATTACTTAATGGCTTTATTGAGATATAATTTACACACCTTACAA
The DNA here is from genome assembly GCF_029215605.1 of Mirounga angustirostris. Classification (NCBI taxonomy): domain Eukaryota; kingdom Metazoa; phylum Chordata; class Mammalia; order Carnivora; family Phocidae; genus Mirounga; species Mirounga angustirostris. The sequence goes on from NW_026991714.1 coordinate 124,160,336, forward strand.
TTCACCCATTTTAAGTGATTTTTATTATATTTACAGAGTTGTGTAACCATCACCAAAATCAAATTTTAGAATGTTTCCATCGCTTCAGAAAAAAGTGTTCTTTTGCAGTCATTGCTATTTTCACTCCTACCTGTAGGAAACCACTAATCTCCTATTTATATAGATTTGTCTTTTCTGGACATTTCATATAAGTGGAATCATATAGTATTGTGGTCTTTTATTTTGGCCTTTTTAACTTAGCATAGTGTTTTGAAATTCATTCATCCATATTCTAATAACATTGCATTGTATGGATATATACTACATTGTATTTATGCTAGATTACTTCTTCTTTTTTTTTTTTTTTTTTAAAGATTTTATTTATTTATGTGACAGAGAGAGACACAGCGAGAGAGGGAACACAAGCAGGGGCAGTGGGAGAGGGAGAAGCAGGCTTCCCGCGGAGCAGGGAGCCCGATGAGGGGCTCGATCCCAGGACCCTGGGATCATGACCTGAGCTGAAGGCAGACGCTTAACGGCTGAGCCACCCAGGCGCCCCTAGATTACTTCTTAATACAAAATAATTAAAGGTTTAGTTCTCTTAAATCATTATTTTACTTAATACTTTGTTTTTTTAAAAAAAAAACAAACAAGAAAACCTGAAAATAAGTGAACTAAGCTTCTGTCTTAAGTTAGAAAAAGAACAACAGAATAAACCCACAGACAAAGATAATGAAACTTAAAGTGAAAATTAATGAACCGGAAAACAAAGATAGGATAAAGAAGATAAAAAAAGTCAAAGGTGGGTGATGGGGAATAAGAAAATAATCTGACAAGATTGATCAAGGAGTAAAAGACAAATAATATTACACAAATGAAGGCTAACTAGAGATAAAGTAAAAGATTTAAAAGATAAGGAATTTATAGCATTATTTACTGTAGCCAGAAGGTGGAAGCATCCTAAGTGTCCATAGATAGAGGAATAGATTAAGAAAATATAATCTGTGTATCAGTAGAATATTATTCAGCCTTAAAAAGGAAGGGAATTCTGTCACGTGGTACAGGATCCATGAACCTTGATGACATTATGCTAAGTAAAACAAGCCAGTCACAAAATGATAAATACTGTGAGATCTACTTAAGAGGTACTTAGAGAAGTCATATTTCATAGAGATAGAAAATAGAATGGTGTTTGGCAGGGCTGGGATAGGGGGAATAGGGAATAATTGTTGAATAGTATTTCAGTTTTGCAGATAAAGTTCTGCAGATGGATAATGTAAAAACTACAAATATATTTATTTTGTAATTTTTGGCTAAATTGGTAATGGCTTAATGGCTAAAATGGTAAATTTAATATTTATATTTTACAAGTACAAAAAGGATGAAGGAAAATACTATCAACAATCTTAAGCCAATAATTTTGAAATTAAAAAAAATACAACTTTCCAAAACCGACTCAAGAAGGAAATAACAAAGCTTGAATGGTTCTATAACTATTAAATAAATTTAATAGAGCTCGAAGGAAAACACCCCAGATGGTTTTACATGTGGGTTCATCTCAACTTTTAAGGAAGAGAGTGTCTGTCACCTCTTCCAAAAAATAGAAAGAGAGAATAGGGGCATCTGGGTGGCTCAGTTGGTTAAGCAACTGCCTTCAGCTCAGGTCATGATCCTGGAGTCCTGAGATCAAGTCCCGCATCGGGCTCCCTGCTCGGCAGGGAGTCTGCTTCTCCCTCTGACCCTCCCCCCTCTCATGTGCTCTGTCTCTCTCTCTTTCTCTCTCAAATAAATAAATAATTCTTTAAAAAAAAAAAATAAAGAATATCTCAGTTTTATGAAGTCAGATACCAAACCCAGATAGAGATATTAGGAGAAAAATTACTGGTACTTTTTTTTTTTTTTTGACAGAGACACAAAGAGGGAGGGAACACAAGCAGGCAGAGTGGGAGAGGGAGAAACAGGCTCCCCGCTGAGCAGGGAGCCCGATGCAGGGCTCGATCCCAGGACCCTGGGACCATGACCTGAGCCGAAGGCAGACGCCTAACGACTGAGCCACCCAGGCGCCCCGTTACTGGTCCATTTTACTCATGAAACAGATTACCCTCTGGGTGGCTCAGTGGTTAAGTGTCCGACTCTTGATTTTGGCTCAGGTCCTGATCTTAGGCCCCTGGGATCGGGCCCTCATTGGGCTCCTTGCTCAGCAAGAGTCTGCTGGAGTTTCCCCCCGACCCCTGTGGTCTCGCTAATGCTCACATGCACACTCTCTCTCTCACATCTTTTTTTTAAAAAATTACCCTTTTAGTAATAGTAAAAATTCATTATTTTGTTTTATGCTTTTATCCTTGAATTTTTTGTCTGATATTGTTATTGCCACCTAGTAATTTATTGCTTTCTTTTTTCTAAGTTTTTCTCTTTGCCTCTTCACTTTCAACATACCTTTGTCACTTTAAGCTCATTATAAACTGTATATTGCTATACCCTATGTGACAATGTTTTCACTTAATCCAGTCAATTAATATTTATCGTAATGTGTACCTGTTTGGTATTATTCCTGAAGTTGTTTTTTGTGTTTCTTGTTTAATATGCTTGCTTTTTGTTTAATTTTTAATTTTATTTACTTTCATAGTTGACCTTTTTTGTTACTGTTCTTTATTTCCTCCAGTGGTTTGGAAATTCTTCAGCTTTACTCATACATTTTAAGCAAATTTATCTTAAACCTACATTTTTTTTTTTAAGATTTTATTTACTTATTTGACAGAGAGAGACACAGCGAGAGAGGGAACACAAGCAGGGGGAGTGGGAGAGGGAGAAGCAGGCTCCCCGCTGAGCAGGGAGCCCAATGCAGGGCTCCATCCCAGGACCCTGGGATCATGACCTGAGCCGAAGGCAGATGCTTAACGACTAAGCCACCCAGGCGCCCCAGACCTACATTTTCTTAACATCAAAGATTAATGACTATTATAAATTGCCCCCTTATCCCACATACACACTTGATTTTAACATACTTCAGCATATCTTATTCTTACTTCTTCACCTAAGATTTCATTGTAATAATTTGGGATGTTATTCCTAAATCATTCATTTTAAAAATTATATTGTGTTCATCTATTTAAAGAGTTCTTTTTTATCCATTATATTAAACTGAACCCCTGTGTTAGTAACAATTGTTTACACTTAACTGTTAATTTTACTGGTATATTGCTTACCATTATTTTTTATATAAACAGTGTTTTCTTAGGAGGTCCTTGTTCTGAATCATTCTTTATTAGCTGAACTACTTTAACTCTTACCCCAGAGTGAATGCTGTCCTGCTTTTCAAATGAGAGCATATCTAGTAATTTCTTTTACCCATGTCTTTGAATAATAGACTGGCTAAAAAAGTGTTCTGTTTTTGTTTTATACTCAGAATTTTGTAAACATACCTCCATTGGCTTTTAGCATTTCCTTTTACTAATGAAATGACTGGCAGTCTAAATCTCTTTTCTCTTATTCTAAGTAAGAAAAGGAAAGTTTTTCCCTGATTTGGAGCTTTTAAACTTTTATTCTTGAAATTGAGATATTTTTACCAGGAAAGTACTATATATACATGCTTTTTCCCACCTGAGTATTCTGCCTCAGTATTTCTCAGAGCCCCTTTGCTATGAAGACTCAAGATAGTATTCAACATTGGAAAGTTTTCTTCTTGTTTTCTTCTGCTTTCCTTTTTGAAAATTTATATTCTTTGCTTTTTTCTTGTTTTACATTTTTGAATGTCCTGGCCACTTCATGATTTCTGTGTCTTCAGATTCACTATATATTATGAGGACATTTCTTTAGTTTTTTAAGTCACTAATTTATTATATATTTTTCTACATAATACCTCTGTGTGGTTATTTTGACAGTTTTGTTTTTCTTTTTTCCTTCTCTCCTAAGCACATATTCTTTACTTTTTTCAAAGTAGCATGCTCTTTTTAAAATGCTGTTCTTCCCTGTCTCAGTAGAAATACTATTTATATTTTTTCTTCAAGTTCTAGTATTTTTTCTGCATTAATTCCATTTCAGTTTGGGCCATTAGTTGTAATTAGATTATTGTTTTTCTTCATTGTATCTGGTCAGGTTTTTTCATCAGTTCTTGTGCTGAGTAATTTGGAGGGTGGTAAGTGTGCCAGCAAATGGGCTCTTCAGAGTGCATGGGCCAGGAGCAGATGCTCAGGGAGAGAGGAAGAACTCTTAGTGAACACAGTTAGTTGTCCAGCACTGGGCAGGGAGGAGGTGGATTGCCTTAAGTAATGAAAAGAGGAGCCTGGTTTTTGTTTATTATCTGTAGAAGTCCATCCACATTTCTTTGGTTATATGATACACTGGGAAAGCTGGAACATTAGTAAAAAGGGATTCTTTACCTTACATTACCTTGGATAAAATATAAAAGATTATATCATCTGGTGCTTTTCAGTTGTTGTAGAGCTCCCTTATAATGGAGTTCAGTGTGCTGGTGGCAAGTTCTACACCTGAGTTTTAAGCAAAGAACTCCAGACACTGTCAGTCCCCCATTTTACCAGGATATTAGTTGATGATTGTTACCAGCAAGCTATTTTATAAAATAATAATACTCTATTGGAGATTTTATACCAAGCACCAAGTTTTACAAGGATCTTGATGTAAAAATTGCTAATTTTCTGATGTGCTCCTAGTTTTCCTTGAGACATCTTTGTCTCTCAAACTGCTAATCTCTATACTGGTTTCCTCAGAGAAAAGGTTCCCAAGACTCATGAACCCTTTTTTTCATTCCATCCATAACAGTTTCTTTATTTCAAAAGTACAGACTATATTGCTTACTGAGGTTGGCTACGTATTTGATATGCTCCTGTCCTGTTGTTTTTCATAACCTGCTTTTCCTCTTTTGGTTACAAATAAAGAGGTAGCGAGCATGATTGATTGATTGATTGATTTATCTATATTTATTTATTTTAAAAGATTTTATTTATTTATTTGACAGAGACAGAGCAAGAGAGGGAACACAAGCAGGGGGAGTGGGAGAGGGAGAAGCAGGCTTTCCGCAGAGCAGGGAGCCAAGGAACCTGGGATCATGACCTGAGCCTAAGGCAGACGCTTAACGACTGAGCCAGCCAGACACCCCTAAGCCTTTCTTTTCTTTTCATACATTTATGTCTTACCTGCTCAAGGAGATTTAATGCTCTAGGAAGGCTAGGCAGGTTTTCCTGTTTCCCATTTTTTTTCTCTTATACTAGGATTCTACATGCCTGGTTTTTAGTTTCTGATTAATCATATAGTTCTCAAAAACAAAAGATAGAAGATTAAAATTTTTCACATATTCCCTCTTCGATCTAAATCATACTTGCAGGGCTCCTGGGTGGCTCAGTCTTAAGCATCTACCTTCGGCTCAGGTCATGATCCCAGGGTCCTGGGATCAAGCCCCGCATCAGGGTCCCTGCTCCGCGGAAAGCCTGCTTCTCCCTCTCCCACTCCCACTGCTTGTGTTCCCTCTCTCGCTGTGTCTCTCTCTAAGCTTGCTTCTCCCTCTCCCACTCCCCCTGCTTGTGTTCCCTCTCTCACTGTGTCTCTCTCTGTCAAATAAATAAAATAAAATCTTTAAAAAAAAAAAAAAAAAGAAAGGCTTAGATAACCTATGATAAATTTTATTTGACAGAATACTTGCATAAACAGGGCTTTGCATGTGCAGAAAACAAAACAAACAATTGACATTTATTTAAAAGGGGAGAGTGATAAGTGAATTCTGAGGATAAGAAAACTGGAAACCCAAGCTTCATGAGGGCAGGTACCACGTCTGTTCACCATTGCCTACTCAGTGCTTGCCGCTGTCCCTGGTAGGTGGTAGGCTGTCAGTTAATATATGTAATATTAAATAAACAAATATGTATTTGTTGAACAAACTGAAGAGTGCCTTGAAGGAGATAATATTTGGGCAGAGATGAGGTGGAAAGGCTTGAGAAAATAGTAGGAGGTAGAAGTGATGACTAAATACATCAGAATACCAGTGTGACTGGAGCTGTGAGAATGAGCACAAAGCTCTGGGAAATAAGGCTGCTAATGGTAACTTGGAGCCAAATTATAAGCAACTTTGATTGTTGGACTTAAGAATTTGGGATTTGTTTTTTAAACAAAGTAGAATTTCTCTGAATAGATAGTAGCATTGTCAAAAAGCAGTGTTTTAGGAATAGTCTGAAAACACAGTGGAGGTTGCTGTGAGGAAGAGCCTGGAGACCAACTTTGAGACCATTTGTGATGTTGGATAGGAATTCTTGGGACACTAGTTAATGTCCTATAAAATTATTAATATTTCCTTCTATGTAATGTATTACATAAAGATGCTTTTTAAGCCCTAGTGTTTGAACATAATGACATGGCTGTCTTTTTCAGTATTTATTTAATTTTCCATGGTATTTTGTTTAATCTCATGGCTTTTCTATGAGATCATGGTATAAATTTTGAATGCATTTGTTCTTCCCTTATTTGCTTTTTGTTAATGTCAAGCATAGCACATGAGCCATTTCTTGTTGCTATGCAACTGTTAAATTCAATATTTAATATTCATAAAACTGAGTAGCATTAAATTCATTTAATAGAGGGTAGCAAAATACGGCTTTACAGTTTCTAATTGATAATATTGTGAGGTTTAACGTATGTTACAGATATGAGCAAAATAGGGGTGACCTGTTTACAGTTGCTTTTTTGATCAGAATTAATTATGCTTAAAGCACCAGTCTTTTTCTTGTTTGATTCCTTTTGGTCTTTTCCCTTTCATGGCTTTTTGCTATGTGATTCAGTTTTTGCTGGTGTCTGTGTGTTATTGATGAAGTTTTTATTTTATTTCAGATTCTGTTATCTTTTATAATGTTTATAATTTTCTTTTTCAAAGCTTTTATTTGCTTTTTTTTTGTTCTGAGTATTATTTCTTGCTGTATTTACATTTTTCCTTTTCAAGGATTTATACTTAGTATACAAGTTTGGAATTTGTTATAATTTCATACAAATCCAAGTGAAAGCATATTAGATAACGCTCTTTGGGACAAGAGCCACCTGTAATCTCCTTTAGCTAATTGCAGTGCATACTTGGTACTTTCAAGATAATAAAATGCTTTCATTAATATTTGTAAAATAGGAGGGTTTTAGAGTTGGAGACAAGCTATGGGATTCGTTTAAGGGAAGAGAAAAAAAAACTAGTGTTGAGAATATCTAGTTTGTAGGCCCCAGATAGCTAGGATCTAGCAATTCCTTTTTCGTTCTCTTACCACCATCTCCTTAACCTCTAAACCCCAGTTGAACCCTTTCTCTTCCCCAGTGTAGGGAAGAGAGGCCATAGTAAATTAGTGGAAAATGTTCTAATTATAGTAGGCAAATAATAAACAGGCACAGATAACTCCAATTTGCTTGAATAGGTAGCTTGATTTTATTAATGTCCTTGGAATAATTTTGATGGGAAGAAATTAAAGAGAGTTGAAAAACAATTGCTCCTTCATAATAAATGAAAAATCTAGAATCTAGAAAACAGTGTAGAAAAATCAGCTGTTTAACTACAGTGTAGATAATACAAACTCTAGAGATTACTCTATTGAAAAAATGCCTTAATGCTGTGGACAAAAAAATCCCTTACACTGCATTATTATTCTTAAATTTCAATCTTTTTTATTTTTTATGATCTTATTTCTAAGTAATCTCTACACAGCATGGGCCTCAGTCCTATAACCCTGAGATCAAGAGTCTCATGCTCCACTGACTGAGCTTGCCAGGCATTCCTGTATTATTTAATGAGATAAAATACTGTCTCTCTCTCTCTCTCTTTTTTTTTAAGATTTTATTTATTTAATTTGACAGAGACACAGCGAGAGAGGGAACACAAGCAGTGGGAGTGGGAGAGGGAGAAGCAGGCTTCCCGCCGAGCAGGGAGCCCGATGCGGGGCTTGATCCCAGGACTCTGGGATCATGACCTGAGCCACCCAAGCACCCCTAAAATACTGTTTCTAAGGACCATCTTTTCTACCCCTTTATCTTTCAAACCCTTTATGGTGATTGTATTTGTGGTAAGGAAGTGCTGACTCTGTGTGTGGACCTCATGTATCCACCTGGGTATAGTATTTTAAATTATTGGGTCTCCCTCCCTTTTGAGCATAAGAGTACTTAATTTTTTTATTCTTTTAAGATTTTATTTAGTTATTTGTCAGAGAGCAAGCGGGCACAAACGGGGAGCGGCAGGCAAAGGGAGAAGCAGGCTCCACGCTGAGCAAGGAGCCCAATGCGAGACTCAATCCCAGGACCCTAGGATCATGTCCTGAGCCGAAGGCAGACGCTTAACCCATTGAGCCACCCAGGCGTCCTAAATTTTTTTTTTAATTTAAGTTTTACTCAGTTAACATAGAGTCCGATATTGGTTTCTGGAGTAAAATTCAGTGATTTATCACTTACATACAACACCCAGTGCTCATCACAAAATGTGCCCTCCTTAATACCCTTCACCCATCTATCCCATCCCCCCACCTGTATCCCTCCATCAATCCTCAGTTTGTTCTCTACCGTTAAGATTTTCTAACGGTTTATTTCCCTCTCTCTGTTTCCCTCCCTCCTTCCCATATGTGCATCTGTTTTCTTTCTTAAATTCCACATAGGAGGGCGCCTGGGTGGCTCAGTTGGTTAGGCGACTGCCTTTGGCTCAGGTCATGATCCCGGAGTCCCAGGATCGAGTCCCGCATATGGCTCCCGGCTCAGCGGGGAGCCTGCTTCTCCCTCTGACCCTATCCCCTCTCATGCTGTTTCTCTCTCTCTGTCAAATAAATAAAAATAAACAAAATCTTTAAAAAAAAAAAAATTCCACATAGGAGTGAGATCATATGGTATTTGTCTTTGACTGACTGACTTATTTCACTTAGTATAATAATATACTGTAGCTCCATCCACGCCCTTGCAAATGGCAAGATTTCATTCTTTTTGCTGGCTGAGTAATATTCCATTGTAACTATTTTTTTTTTTTTTAATTATAAACCTGTAAGTGATAGTAGACTGTGTGACAAAATACATAGTGCCCCAAAATACATTGTACATACCAGAAATTCAGTAACACTTTTTGTATTTTCTTAATTACGGTAACATTTTTATGCATTTGAAAGGTACTGTGTACACTGAATGCACAAAATATATTCTTTCTGAAGCTCATGTTTTTAAGTACATATGGATTCATGGACCCATTGTAACTGTTTGAGCTCCCAATGAGGTCCATAGTTTGGGAACCACTATTCTTAACCCATTATTTCTGTTATGTTATATAAAGGTACAATCTGATTCCTTTCTTCTTTTCCCCTCCTTTTTCTCTTAATGAACCATAAGAAACAGCAAGATGGCCAAGATTTTTAAATTGTTTTTCATTGAGTTGATCAGCAGTATTTGAGGTAATAAATCAGAAAAGTATTTTTTTAATACTGGTAAAAGGTGATAACATTTTAAATATTTATGTATAGGTATATTTGAATTTTCTGTGTGTATAATTAGTGAGTTCTACCTTCATAAAAGAACCAGCAAGTAGTTATTGTGGCAATGTGAAATAATTACAAAGGTGTTTTTCTTTTGAAATATTATGTTATGGCCTTTTTCTTTAGTGATAATGGTGTTCTCGGTGAGGATTTTCCTTCTTCAGAAACTTAGCTTGAGGGGCGGCTGGGTGGCTCAGACAGTTAAGCATCTGCCTTCAGCTCAGGTCATGATCCCAGGATCCTGGGATCGAGCCCCGCGTCGGGCTCCCTGCTGGGCGGGGAGCCTGCTTCTCCCTCTCCCTCTGCCTGCTGCTTCCCCTGCTTGTACTTCCCCTGCTTGTACACTCTCTCTCTGTCAAAAATAAAAATAAAATCTTTAAAAAAACAAAACAAAACAAAAACTTAGCTTGAGAAACCTATGATCTCAGTTGATATTCAGAAACATGCTATTTAGATTAATCTAGAATGCTGTGGAAATTTTGAAACAATTTGACCTTTTATTGGGAAAGGTGCCTTTGTAAAAATGGGATTTGGGCATTTATGTAAGGAGGTATTTGGGATTTTGTAAAATGATAAGAGAACCTGTGAGTTTCCATTCTTTCGTTGGTTATTTCTAGTGTTGTCTGTTTTGTATTGTTCTTGAATGTGCTCTGAATTTGTATTGAATGTTGATGATGGACAAAAATGCAAATGCTTCTTTTAAATTTGTCATTGACACTCTTTCCTCAGCATCCCTTCAATAATAACCCAGGGATCCTTGAGGACTGGAAGAATACACTATCGTTTTTTCAGCAACATATTGATATTACATTACCATAAGGAGTATTATTGTAATATGGATTTTTCTTCATCCTTTCAGGGTTTGAAAGTATTCTTGAAGGGCTGTTTGGACCTGCATTATTAAAAGATCTCAGTTTATTTAAAGGTATTCAAGTTTTTTTTTTTCTTTTGGTATTTCAAATTCTTCCTGGTGACATATGTGATATTTTTGTGATTTAAGCCTCCGTCTCCTTCTTTTTATTCAATTTTATGTGAGTTAAAGCTGTATCCCTGTAAGCATCTTTTTGTGTTTAGTTGATAATGCAAATATATGTATTAATAAGGTATATTAACTAGTGAGCAGTTATTAAGAATTTTAAGACAAATAAGAAATCTGTCTACCCCTTAGGGTTTTGTTTTTGTTAAAATAAATATTTTTGATCTCATTTGTTTCCTGAAAAATTCCTTTTCGTGACTGTTAATTTAGTATTCCAACTATTTTTGCAGACTGTGAACCTGAAAACATTTCTGATTGGACTTTTGATGAAAATTGTCTATTCTGTTGCTTGAGAAGAGATAAAGTAAAGGTAACCAAAAAACTTGTGGAACTTAACTAGCGTGGTATTTTATAGTTGTTATTTTTTCAAAATTTGATTACTTTGTTGGAGGATTTGTAGGAAAAGGAAGGCATGATTCCATATTTATTTATAAAAGATTTGATAGTAACTCAGTTTTGCTATTTAGACTGTTTCTAGTGTGTTGATTAGCCTATTGAGAAATCTGTATCCCAACATGCATTCCTTTATTTATACAGTTACTAGGCAGAATAATTAGCTAGATCTCAAACTGTTGGGTGTATTTTAAATATGAAATATATGATAATTCAAGCAATGGGAGTCATTTGTACAAAAAGCAGTAACATGGATCTGGATCAAGTAGTTACTAATTCATGAAGATTTATGACAAACTATGGTTTATGCTTTAGTATAAGATGTTTCTTCATACTATTTGAGCATGAATGCTGTTTATATTCAGTTGTAGAAATTGGCTGTACTTTTGGGTTTCTGTTTTTATTGCTTTGTGTTAAACATAAATGGAGTTTGGGTTTAGAAACATTAATTGTTGGAAATATTTATTAATAACGGTTTCCTGTCTTATGTTTCTTTTTATGGTACTTCTGTTCCCTGTTTTGTTTTATTTTTTTTTAAAGTAGGCTCCACGTCTAGCGTGGATCCCAGTGCAGGGCTTGAACTCATGACCCTGAGATCAAGACCTGAGCTAATATCAGGAGCGAGATGCTTAACCAACTGAGCCACCCAGGTGCCCCTGTTCCCTGTTTTAAAGCTTTGGAAACATTTTTAATTCCTTCCTCCCCGTTATACACTTCTAACAGGATCATTGGCCAGGTTCTATAAATTCTTCCCTCATACGGAGTTTCATTTTTTCTTTCCACAGTCATTACCATAGTTCATACCGTTAGCATTATTTCTGGACTACTGAAATAACATGATTGGTCTCTTTTAGTTTACTTCAGTCTTTTAAACACTGCTACAAGTTTAAACTCCTTCCCCCCAACCCTCGCCCCTCAAATAGTGTGAAAACGTCATTGCACACACACTCAGTTTCCAGCGACCTTTTTCATTGTATTCTGGATTTTTAGCCTAATGTTCTGTGCCTCAGTACTCTCCACAGGTCAGTCCACTTCTCTTTCTAATGCTGCCCTCTTTCTAATGTTGCTTCTATACAGTTTTTTTTTTTTTCAGCTGAACTAGTGCAATCATTTGTAGTAAACAACATGCTTTTACTACTTAGACTGTAGCATTGCATACCAATTGTTCTTTATAGCTTGAAATTCCCCTGCCTTACTCTTAGCTTAAGCTTCCACCCTCCTGTCAGTGTCAATTGTATTCAACCCTTCACACTGTTGTAGTATCTGTAACAATTATTTTTCAATTAATAGTCTGCCTTATTTTGTTCCTGTTTCTCGATGTTTATGTCTTATGTTCTTAACTACATTGTCAACCTCTGAAGGCTATGAACCATGTTGTGTATTCTTTGTTACCCCTCCTTGTAACCACTGTACCATTATTTACCATTGTTGGCAAGTTGCTTTAAAATCTGAAAGCCAATTTAAGAGCTTTTCAGTATTCTTTTATGGCTTCCTTTTGTTGCTTACTACATGAAAGTTGTTATTGTGACTATCGAGGATGGTCTGTTATCATTGAATTAATGTGGAGAGTGTTTTGAAATTTAATGTGGTTTGAGAAAGACCATAAATTAAGCAAGTGTCAGTGAAGTTGAAGTTGGTCATTTTAAACTGTGTGTGTGTGCATGCATATGCATGCATGTTGTGACTATTGAGCAAGTCATTTAATTGGCATTTTGGTGGAATAGAAGGAGCAACTATTAATTACCTCTTTTAGGGTAGGATTGGGAGGAAAGCCCTTCTGTGTTCAGTAATTGAGTACAGTATATTCTTGTAGTATGATTGAGTTTTCCATTGCTATATGAGGGTAAAATATTGTATGAATATTTTTAGAAGACAGAAATAGCAAGGCATGGAACCATGTAGCATTTAAAACAGCTGTTATTGTTTTAGCTCCTCAATTTCTATTTGCTTTTCTAATTAGAAAGAATATTTCCATTTGACAATTTAGCTAGTTCTGGGAAAGCTGATATTTTCCACTAGACGCTTCACTATCTTTGGAATTTATTTTTTTCAGAGACAGCCGTAACATCTATTGCGGAAAATAGGAAAAAAGAGAGCTTATTAGAAGATGTAAATTGTCAAGTATGTCTCTCTGGTTGTGTTAGACTTAAAGTGGTTGAACTGAAACTTTTTGAAGGCACTTAGAGCATCTCATCTGAGAAGGACTAGAATGTGGAAGTAAATATATCCAGTGGGTTGAATTTTGTACTTTTTAAGGCTGGCTTATTAAGAGTCCAAAAAAGGAAGAAATCTCTGCAGGGTATGGTACTAGCCAGTAGGTGGCAGCATAGAGCATGATAGTGGAATCTTGAGTTTGAGGGTGGTGGCATGATGAGATATCCAGGTATTTGGAAAAGCTGTTAGAAATACTGGTCTGATGGTTGGGAAAGAAATGGAGGTTATGCATATTTTTTCATTTTGGACTTTCAGTAGATACCGAAGCTGTTAAAGTAAATGCATACTGTTTGCTTATATTTACTTTATAAAATATGTAGGTAAAAAATACAAAGTCGTCTCTTTGGAAAATAGAACAGGCATTCACCTAGAGATTAGTAAAACAATTGTTGGTCTACCCTTCAAGATTCTATAGTGGTTAGAAAGCATAAATTTTTTTTTTTTAAGATTTTATTTATTTATTTGACAGAGCGAGAGAGAGAGAGAGACACAGCGAGAGAGGGAACACAAGCAGGGGGAGTGGGAGAGGGAGAAGCAGGCTTCCTGCTGAGCAGGGAGTCCGATGCGGGGCTCGATCCCAGGACCCTGGGCTCATAACCTGAGCCGAAGGCAGACGCTTAGCAACTGAGCCACCCACGTGCCCCAGAAAACACAATTTTTAAGGGATAGGAAAGTAACATTTTTTTGAACATGTACTATGTGCCGGTTACTTTTATTTGTTCCCATTTAAATCCTCACAACAGTTGTATAAAGTTGGTTAAAGGCATATACCAGTTTTATTTTATTTTTTATTTTTTTAAAGATTTTATTTATTTATTTGACAGACAGCGAGAGAGGGAACACAAGCTGGGGGAGTGGGAGAGGGAGAAGCAGGCTTCCTGCCCAGCAGGGAGCCTGATGCGGGGCTTGATCCCAGAGTCCTGGGATCAAGACCTGGGCTGAAGGCAGACACGCTTAACGACTGAACCACCCAGGCGCCCCAGCATACCAGTTTTAAAAATAAGAAATTGGAAGGGTTGCAGAGACTATTATAGGCAACTTCACATGGCTGGAATTTGATCCATGTTTTTAGAATACATGCATTTTGATAACATAACTAGGAACAGTGTCACACGAAGTGGAGAGCAGAAATTAAAGTAGAACTTGGAATGATTCAGTTTGAAAGAGAGAAGAGAGATAGAGTGTAGATGGACATGAGTGTATTTGAAATAGCCAATCTCAGCTGTGCCTAGGAATCTACGAGTGAGTACCTACCTCACTGGCTGCCTTCTTTCTTTCTTTTTTTTTTAATTTATTTTTATTTATTTATTTATTTATTTATTTTTTTTTTAAAGATTTTATTTATTTATTTGAGACAGAGAGACTGAGAGAGAGAGCACATGAGAGGGGGAAGGGTTGGGAGGGTCAGAGGGAGAAGCAGACTCCCTGCCAAGCAGGGAGCCCGATGCGGGACTCGATCCAGGGACTCCAGGATCATGACCTGAGCCGAAGGCAGTCGCTTAACCAACTGAGCCACCCAGGTGCCCTACCTTCTTTCTTTTCTGTTTCTTGGGCACATACTAGGCACTCTGTAAAATATTTACTAAATGAGTACCTTTACTAAATAAGGCTTAGTAAACTTGATTATATTAATTAATAACTAGCTTTTGAGTGCTTACATGTGACAAGCATAAACCCACAGTTATCTGTTTATTCACTCATGAAGCTTTTATACTTTTTAGCTTATTTTTTGAAATAATATTAGACTTATAAAACAATTGCAAAAACAATAAAAGGAGTTATTGTATATCCTTTACCCAAACTTTCCAAACGTTAGCATTTTATGTAACCACAATACAATTATAAAAATCAAGAAATTAACATTGGTGCCATATTATTTAATCTGTAAATCTTTCCCAGCTAGCCAGTAGTCTCAGTAATGTTATGTTTCTGGTCCAGGATCCAGTCTAGGATCACACTTTTTATTTAGTTGTGTATTCTTAGTCTCCTTTAGTTTGGGATAGTATTTTTTGCTTTGCCTTTCATAAATTTTGAAGAATACTGACTTTGGTTTGTAGAATGTTCCCTCGATTTAGGTTTGTGTGATGATTCCTCATGATTGATTTTAGGTTATGCATTTTTGGCAAGAATTCCACAGAATGATGTATCATCCTTAGTGCACCCTATCAGGAAGCATACGGTGATGTTTACCTTGATCAGTTAGTTAAGATGATGTCTGCCAGTTTTCTCTATTGTAAGGTTTCAGTTTTTCCCCCTTTCATACTTAATAGATACCTTGTGGAGAGGTACTTTGAGATTTTGTAAATATCTTTCTCATCATATATTAATTTTAGCAGCCATTGATGAATGTTGCTTAAAAAAATTACTACCTAGAGTTTACCAAATGATGATTTTCTATTATTCTGCTTCTATTAGTTGGAATTCTACTCTTGAGGAAGAGCTTTCCCATCTCTAGGGGCACCTGGGTGGCTCAGTGGTTGGGCTTCTGCCTTCGGCTCAGGTCATGATCCCAGGCTCCTGGGATCGAGCCCCGCATCAGGCTCCCTGCTCAGCGGGAAGCCTGCTTCTCCCTCTCCTGCGCCCCCTGCTTGTGTTCCCTCTCTTATTGTGTCTTTCTCTGTCAAATAACTAAATAAAAATCTTAAAAAAAAAAAAAAAAAAAGCTTTCCCATCTTTGTATATATGTATTTCTTTGTTTACCTATCAATATGGAATCATGGATTCTTATTCTATGGATTATAATTCATTACAATCATTTTTTTTTTATTTTGTAGTTCACATTGTCCTAGATTTGGCCATTAAGAGCTCTTGCAAGTTGGTTCCTCATCTTTTTTTTGACATGTTTCTATAATTTTTTTTAATAGCACTTCTTTTCTTTTTGGCACCAAAATGTCCCAGACTTATCTTTGCTTTCTCTGTCTCAACTCTGCATTTCTCCAAGGAACCTTATTTTCTTTTATTTAGAGAATTGTAGTAGAAAGCAAGGTCTAAGCACTAGGTGTCTTTATTGGTACTAGAGGGTCATTACCTTTAGGTCTCCTCAGTTGTCTGAGTTAGGAAATACGTATTTTTACTTAAATTTGTGTACATATACATCAGTATGTTTATAGCTACTAAAAACCATCTTGTGAGGCTTTTAGTAATTGTGTTGATAGTATGAAGAGTTGATCCAGTAGTAGTGAGAGGGTGTTGGAGAGAGAGGAAGAATAAAAAATTGCTTTCGGCAATTTTTGTCCCTAAAAATGGACTCATTCTAAGTGATAAATCTATGCTATGGCTATGCTTGTTTGGCTGAGATAGAGTAGAGATAGCTCTTGTAGAGTAAAGAGCATGGATGTTTTACTAACTAGGGATGATGGGAGATAAGGTGTTATACCAAAATCTAAAAATAATTGTGCTCTAAGGAAGTTTGTTATAAGACTGTTAGTAAGTTTAGTATTTGACTAGCATTTTAGGACAGTGTTTTAAGAAGACAGGACTTGAGCTGCATTTTTGAAAAATACATAAGCAGAGATGAGAGGGGCATATCCTAGGTGGAGCAGAACATTTATTTTTGGATATAACCAGGGATAAGTTTAGAGCCAGATCATACAGATACCCTTCATTGCCCAGCTAACTGAGAAACCATGTAACGAGATTCTTTTCATATTTATCATTAGTCTTTCATGTTGCATTTAGTCTGAACATAATTTCTTCTGGTTCATGAGTATACATTAATTAGAAGTTTAGATACATCTTTTTAACATTTTACTTTTTGCTATTTTAGGACATTGAAAGTTTATAGTAAGAGCATATGGTGATCTTGTTACTATTTTGTCATCATATTCCACATGTATTTATGTCCAGTATGTTAGTTTGGGTATATTCAGTGCTGCTTGATATAACTTGTCTGTCATCTTGTCCCAGAGCACCACAGATCATTAAGTATTCACAGTATGTACTATATGAAAAGAACAATGGAAAAAAATGTATTAATATAGTGCATATCTATTAGGGATGAGGAAGAAACAAATATGAGAAGTTTAAAGGTTACTTATTTATGAGATTTAAATAGATACAGGGCAGAGTTATATGGATACCACAAGTTAGTACATGATGAATTAATTGCTCCATTAACTCTGCAGATTTAAATTGTGAGACTTAACTTTGTACTTCCAGAGACCTTTTATATAGATTATTTTAAAAGATTAAGGAAAACCACTTGTCTCAGTGAATCAGTGCTCAGTCCAGGATCCCATAAAATATTGAAGTGGGTTTTTTTGAACTCCTACTTACATGTGGATTTTTCCCTAAAACAAATAAGGTTTCAATAAACTATTAATCAGTGGTTAGCTCTATTGTGTTAAGTTTTATGTGGTCAGAGTTAACCAACGGACTAATCATCTGGCACATTTATTAAATGTCTGGATCTGTGGTAGGCCAGGGAGTATACCCGAAGAAGTGAAACACTGATTCCTCCTTATGGACTGTTGGTGAGGCCATGGGTAGCTAATGCAATTAAAGGAGATTTAAATTAGGGAGAGTTAAATCATCCATTGGACATGCCCAGAACCAAAGCTCTAATGTAGGTAGGAAACATTGAGAGTAAAATCCCTTCCTTCATTCTAGTATATAATATTCGAAAAGATAGTGGATAATAGAAGAAAATTTAAGTACTAAAGCACTTGAGAGGTGAAGTGGATGACGCTTAATCAAGGAGATAGAACGCATCCTGAACCTTAAAAGGCTTTGTGTTTTAGAGTGATTGGTTGGTGTATTCATTTTTAGGTTGTAATGCAGAGGAATTTATAGTGAGAAAATTATAGAAAGCTCTTGTAATAACCCAGAAAATGATCCTGAATTAGGGTTGTTGCTGTGAAGGTATATAAGGAAGGTATGTATGTAAGGAATCTAGAATAAAGTGTTGAAACTTAGTGATTACATGAGTTTATAAATAAGGGAGAGCGAAATGATACTGACAGTAAGCTTTCCAAGCCAGGATGACTTAGCATGGTGAATTAATAGAAGTTGAGAAATTAGAAGGGGAAAGATGTGGTGGCCAGTTTTTATACCAAGGATAATGAGGTTATTAGCTGAAAGCAGTTTGTGGTGAAAGTGAACATTTAATTGGAAGTGTCCAATAGGTAAGAGTTGTGGAAAAGGAGTTGAAATAAGAGGTCTGAGCTGAATATATGTTTGTAGGGTTTCTGAATACATGTGGTGGTTGGAATACTTGAGCAGATCAATCTTTGGTGAGGGATAAAATGCATATACTAAGAGCTGAAGACCTTCATTTTAGCAAGTAGAAGAATCAGATTGAAAGGAAGATAGAATCATAGAATAAATGAGTTGCCCATTGTGGATCAGATACCTCCCTGGCCCCATACTGTGTGATGAGTATGAGTTGTGTTTGTTGTACTAATATGGACTCCTATGCTGTTTCCCCAAATGGGCTCTAAATGGATTGACAAGTACCCCCAGACATACTACAGTGGGCTTTGAGAGAATAACTTCTCAAAAATATTGGCTGTAGGAGCCAGACTATAAGTCTGACAAGGTTAATGAATAAATGGCTCTTACGGGAATTAAGAAATAGATATAGTCTACTAGTTTGAAAAGTTGTCACTGACAGGAATGATAGAACAGGACCAGAGAAAGAATGGGCAGTTGGTTTAAGTAAAGGTTTTGTGGGGAGGAGGAGAAAACTTATGTAATGTTTATACCCTTGGAAGAAAAGAAGCTGGAAGAAAGGAAGACATTAAGGTTATTAAAAGGTGGGAACAGGGGAACCTGGGTGGCTCAGTCGTTGAGCGTCTGCCTTCGGCTCAGGTCATGATCCCAGGATCCTGGGATTGAGCCCCGCATCGGGCTCCCTGCTCAGCGGGAAGCCTGCTTCTCCCTCCTCCACTCCCCCTGCTTGTGTTCCCTCTCTCGCTCGCTCTCTCTCTCTCTCAAATAAATAAATAAATAAATCTTAAAAAAAAAAAAAGGTGGGAACAGTTGAAGAAAGCAAGATTGTAAGAATCAACAAAGGGACGCCTGCCTGGGTGGCTCAGTCAGTTAAGTGTCTGCCTTTGGCTCAGCTCATGATCCCAGGGTCCTGGGATCGAATCCTGCATCGGGCTCCCTGCTGAGCGGGGAGCCTGCTTCTCCTTCTCCCTCTGCCCCTCCCCCTGCTTGTGCTTTCTCTCTGACAAATAAATAAATAAAATCTTAAAAAAAAAAAAAAAGAAAATCGACAAAAAATTAGTTACTGAATAGTAATGGGAGATTCCTTTTGAAATAAGAATACAGTCAGTATAATTATAGGAGTTAACAGTTGCCAGGAAATAAATGAGGCAAGAATAAGTATAAGAACCCTGGCTAACTGACTTGCTCACACTGAAGGCAAAGAAAAGTGAGGAGTTCTCAGATACGAAGGTGATGTTTAAAAAAATAAGGGAGAAAATAGGCTATAGTAACTGTACTGCTCTCATTTGAACTGCTGCTTGCAGTTTTCTAGTTATACTAGCAAAAAAAAAAAAAAGATACTTTCAAGAAAATTAATAAGATTGCCTCTTCTGGCAGTGCTTTTTTTTTTTTTTTAACCATTTCTTTGTTGTTTTTCTTTTTTCTTTTTCCAACTTTTTTTTTTTTTTTTAAGATTTTATTCATTTGAGACACAGAGATAGAGCATGAGCAGGGAGAGAGGCAGAGGGAGAGGGAGAAGCAGGCTGCCCGCTGCTCGATCCCAGGATCCTGGGATCATGACCTGAGCTGAACGCAGACCCTTAACCATCTGAGCCACCCAGGTGCCCCATCCCCCTTTTTTTTTTTTTTTTTAAGATTTCACCCATTTTTTGAGAGAGAGGGAACACAAGCAGGGGGAGTGGGGGGGAGGGAGAAGCAGGCTTCCCGCCAAGCAGGGAGCCTGAGCCCAAGGCAGATGCTTAAGGACTGAGCACCCAGGCACCCCTTCTTTTTTTTTTTTTAAACAGAGATATAATTGACATATAACATTAGTTTCACATATATAACAATGATTCAATATTTGTATATATTGCAGAATGATCACCACACAGTTACATAGTTAACATCCATCACCACATAGTTACAGTTTTCTTTTTCTTGTGATGAGGACTTTTAAGATTTACTCTCTTAGCAACTTTCAAATATGTAATAAGGTATTATTAACTATAGTCACCATGCTGTACGTTACATCCCCAGGATTTATAAATGTAATTGGAATTTTGTGCCTTTTCCGTTGTGTGTAAATAGATAGACCACATTTTCTTTTCTTTCTTTTTTTTTTTTTTTAAAGATTTATTTATTTGAGAGAGACTGTGAGCACAGTGGGGAAGGGCAGAGGGAGAGGGAGAGAAAGTCTTTAGTGGACCCTGCACTGTATGGGGCTCAATCCCATGACCCCAAGATCACAATCTGAGCCGTTAACCAAGTGCTTAACTAGCTGCACCACCCAGGCCCCGCTGGACCACATTTTCTTTATCCATTTCATCTGTCACTAGATGCGTAGGTTGCTTCCATATCTTGGTTTTTTACATAATATTATAATGAACATAGCGTGCATAAATCTTTTCAAATTAGTTTTTTTAATTTTCTTCGGATAAATACCCAGAAGTGGAATTGCTGGATCATATAGTTCTATGAAAAATTTTGGGGAGAACCTCCATACTGTTTTCCATAGTGGTTGCACCAGTTTACATTCCCACCAGTAGTGCATAAGGGTTCCCTTTTCTCCACGTCCTCACCAACACTTGTTTCTTGCCTTTTTGATAATCGTCATTCTAACAGGTGTGAGGTGATAACTCATTATAGTTCTGATTTTCATTCCCCTCATGGTTCATGATCTTTAGCATCTTTCATGTACCTGTTGCCCATTTGTATGTCTTTGGAGAAATGTCTGTTCAGATCCTTTGCCCATTTTTTAATCAATTTCTTATCCCTTATCAGATATGTGATTTGCAGATATTTTCTCCCATTCAGCCAGTTGCCTTTTTACTTAGTTGATAGTTTCCTTTCTGAGCAGAAGCTTTATAGTTTGATGTAGCCTATTTGATAAAGCTTTTTTTTTTTTTTTTTTGCTTTTATTACCTTTACTCTTAGTGTTAAATCTATAAAATCATCCCAAAGACTGATGTCAGGGGACTTTACTGCCTATATTTTCTTCTGGGAGTTTTATAGTTTCATGACTTATGTACAAGTCTTTAATCTGTTTTGAGACTTGTATGTATGGTGTAAGACAATGGTCTAGTTTCATTAATTTGTAATGTGGGCTGTTCATTTTTCCCAACACCATTTATTGGAGAGACTGCCCTTTCCCCATGGTACATTCTTGGCTCCTTTGTTGTAAATTAATTGCCTATATATGCATGGGTTTATTTCTGGGCTTTCTATTCTATTCCACTGATCTGTGTGTCTGTTTTTATGCCAATACCATATTGTTTTGTCCAGTTTTGTTCTCTTTTTCTCAGCAATGCATTTTTAAGTAAGAAGAAATTACTAAGTGAAGTCTAGATTTTAAAAAAATTTTATTTTTGTCAGTGTCATTTTCATTTTGTCAATGTAAAAACAGGTTTTTTTTTTAATTTAAATAGATCTTGAGCTACTTTTCAACTCTAAAATTTTAAGATTCTCTGAAAAATCTGTTTTTGAAATATTGCTTGAGATTTGTTTTGTTTTGGTTTGGTTTTGGTTTATTGAGGAGAAGATTCTTAAAATTAAAGCCCTGAACAAGTTTAGAATGTTACTGGTTCTACAAAAATTTAGGTTAGAAAGAGTCATATTAGATGGAGCCCCTCTCAGTGTTTCATTTGAATGTCTTGTGCTGAGTCAGTCTTTCATTTCTTTCTGGCCATGGGTGTAGGTCTTACTTCTTTTTTCTTTCATTTCTTATGAACTGGTATTTGCATATTAGGCTTTCTCTTTGTTTTTTCACCTCTTAGAGCATATTTGTTCTGCTTCTCTTCCCTATTCTTTATTTTATTTTATTTTATTTATTCATTTATTTATTAGAGAGAGTTCACAAGCAAGGGAGAAGGGGAGGAGTGAAAGAGGAGGGAGAGAATCTGGAGCAAGACCCTGCGCTAAGTGCAGAGCCTGATGCGCTTCCCCTATTCTTTAGTAGATTTCTGTCCTTTTTGAAATTGTTTGCATTTAGATTGTGCCTTTTATATTTCTTTTTTTTTTTGTAATGTTTACTGTCTTAACCGTTTTTAAGTGTACAGTTCAGTAGTGTTAAGTATATTCACAATTTTTTTTGTAACCAGTCTCCAGAATTCATCTTACAATTGCAACTGTATCCATTAAATAACTCCCCATTTCCCCTTCTCCCAGCCCCTGGCATTCGCTATTCTATTTTTTGTGCCTGACTTTGACTGCTGTGGGTACCTCATATAAGTGAAGTCATGCAGTATTTGTCATTCCCTGACTGGCTTACTTATTTTACTTAGTGTAACATCTTCAAGGTTTGCTGTGTTGCAACATGTCAGAAATTTTTTCTTTTTTAAGGCAGAATAATATCCTACTGTGTGTATATACCACATTTTGTTTCTCTACTCATCCAACAATGGACATTTGGGTTTGTTCCACCAGTAGTAGACACTTGGATGCTTCCGCCTTTTGTAAATAATGCCGTTGTGAACATTGGTGTACAAATATTTCTTCAAGACCGTGCTTTCAGTTCTTTTGGGTATATGCCCAAAAGTGGAATTGCTGGATCATGTGGTAGTTCTATTTTTAATTTTTTGAGGGACCACCAAACTCTTTTTCCACATCAGCTGCACCATCTTAACATTCTTACCAATAGGGCATAAAAATTCTAATTTATCCACATCCTATCCAACACTGGTTATTTCCTGTTTATTTGTTGTTTTTTTATAGTAGCCATTCTAATTTATGTGAAGTGGTATCTCATTGTAGTTTTGATTTGCATTCCCTTATGTGATGTTGAGCATCTCTTCATGTGCTTGTTGGCCATTTGTACATGTTCTTTGGAGCAATGTCTATCAAGTCTTTTTTTGCCCATTTTTAAATCAAGTTAGGTTTTTGTTGTTGAGTTCTAGGAGTTCTTTCTAAATATTAAGCCCTTATCAGAATTGATTTGCATGTATTTTCTCCTGTTTTGTAGGTTACCTTTTTACACTCTTGACTGTGTCCTTTGATGGATGGAAGCTTTTAAAATTTTGATGTCCAATTTATCTATTTTTGCCTTTGTTGCTTGTTCTTTTGATTTCATTTAAAAAAAATCATTACCAAATCCAGTGTTATGAAGCCTTTCCCTCCTTTGTTTTCTTTTAAGGGTTTATAGTTTTAAGTCTTTGATCCATTTTGAGTTAATTTTTGTGTTTGCTATAAGGTAAGAATCCATTTTCATGCTTTTGCATGTGGGTATCCATTTTTCCCACACCATTTGTTGAACAGAGTGTCTTTTCTACCACTAAGTGGTCTTGGCACTCTTGTCAGAATTCAGATATGTGAGGGTTCTCTCTCTCTCTCTCTTTTTTTAAGATTTTATTTATTTGAGAGAGAGCCCATGTGAGTGTGGGGGAGGGGCAGGAGGAGAGAGGGAGAAGCAGACTCCCCACTGAGCAGGGAGCCCAGTGGGGCTCAATCCCAGGAACCCGAGATCATGACCTGAGCCAAAGGCAGACACTTAACTGGCTGAGCCACCTAGGTACCCCTGGGCTCTCTCTTTTATTCCATTAATTGACGTGTCTGTCTTTATGCTAGTACCATATTGTTTTTTTGTTTTTTCTTAAAGATTTTATTTATTTGTCAGAGAGAGAGAGCGCACAAGCAGGGGGAGCGACAGGCCAAGGGAGAAGCAGGCTCCCTGCTGAGCAAGGAGCCCGATGTGGGACTCGGTCCCAGGACCCTGGGATCACGACCTGAGCCGAAGGCAGACGCTTAATCAACTGAGCCACCCAGGCATCCAAGGGCCGTATTGTTTTGATTACTGTAGCTTTGTAATATGTTTTGAAATCAGGAAATGTGATACCTCCAACTTTCTTTTTCAGGATTGTTTTGGCTCTTTGGGGGCCTTGAGTTTCCATAGGAATTTTAGGATGGATTTTTTGTATTTCTGCAAAAAATTGCATTGGCATTTTGATGATGGTTATGTTTTAAATCTGTAGATCATTTGGGTAGTATTGACATCTTAACAATATTAAGTCTGCTTTTTTTCTTTCTTTCAAAAAATTTTGTCAATTCCTTATTTCTAAAGTTAAAATCAGTAGCTATGTATTTCACTTTTATTATGTCAAAAGTACCAGCTACTGTGGTTGAAATAAAGGTACTGTGAATGATTAAAAAGTAGTTTTAGGGCGCCTGGGTGGCTCAGTTGGTTAAGCGACTGCCTTCAGCTCAGGTCACGATCCCGGAGTCCCGGGATCGAGTCCCACATTGGGCTCCCTGCTTGGCGGGGAGTCTGCTTCTCCCTCTAACCCTACCCCCTCTTGTGCTCTCTCTCTCTCACTCTCTCTCTCTCTCAAATAAATAAATAAAATCTTAAAAAAAAAAAAAAAGTAGTTTTAGCCACAGATGCTATTTTCAAGAAATTTATAGTCTAGTGGAAGAGTTGAGGTAAGAAATATGTATACACACACAAATAATTATTTTTTTAAGATTCTATTTGTCAGAGCGAGCGAGCACAATCAGGGGGAGCGGCAGGCAGAGGGAGAAGCAGGCTCCCCGCTGAGCAAGGAGCCTGATGTGGGACTTGATCCAGGACTCTGGGATCATGAGCTGAGCCGAAGGCAGACTCTTAATCGACTGAGCCACCTAGGTGTCCCCACACACAAATAATTATAATACAGGTTATAAAACTAGTAGTGTCAGAGTAGTATAGATAATGTGCTGTAAGAGTTCAGAAAAAGGCAAGATTACCCTTAGCTTATTATTGCCCCAAATATGCAGTTGGATATCCTTTTGTTTATAATGGTCTTGGGCATCTAGGGACATCCATAGTCATTATGGAGAACAGATTGAAATTCAAAAGTTTTCTGATTGAGTTGTGGATGAGAATGGGGATAATATAAACTTTGAATTTTCAGCCAGTGGAAGGATATAATAAACCCTTGCTGTTGACTGTGGAGGTGGTTTGCATTTCTTTTAATATTTTTAATGACTGTACATGTATAAGGGAAGGAAAGCTGTAACTGCAAATGCTGAGTATAGATATTGGTGAATTGAGTGTAGTGGTAATAACAGTCGTTTGCCACTTAAATTTTAGGCTTAATTTCCATGAAAAGTAGTAACAATTAGATACACTGATAAGAGTCATTCATGGTAGGTTTGTTGTATATTTTGAATACCATATTTAATTCCTGATGTGTTGTCAAACTTCAAACTTTGTTTTTTCCTATTCTTTAACTTGATGGTTTGCTGAACAAAATTGACATATAGTAAAATTGTATTAAGCACAGCAATTTTTATTTTGTTAGTGTAAAAAGCAATAATTTACATGAAGTAAGGTTTCTTTTTAGATAACTGACCTTAAAGAGTATGAGCATTTAAAATGGTGGAGCCATTTTCCTTAAGACTTGCTGGCATTTAAAATAATGAGATGTAGGAGAGTGGCATTTAAATCAATGAGTTGCATCTTGTCAGCTCTTTTTAGTTCATTGCTTGAAATGTCAGTAAGCTATGGGTAGCAGACATGGCTGTAGCTACAGGCCCATGATCTACTGGGTAGGCTTGCTAACGTAATTATTAAAAACTTTGCATGCATGCACGTGCTTCTAATTCCCAGGTTTTCTATACCATATTGTGTGAATTTTTTTTTAAAAAAATCATTTAAATTTGGAGAACACATGTACAGAGCAAGGAATGGTCTTGAATTTAGATAGGGATGGTTCTAAAATGTTACTCACTCACTCCTGAACTCTAGGCCATCTTACCTTTTCCAAGTGAAATTTGTCATCATTTATTCCATTTCCTTTCCTGAAGTGTTATCTTTCATAAAGAAAATCAGCAACTGTGTAAGTGTCCTTCCCCATTCTTAACCCTCCAAAACACCAAAACTTGTAAGGTGACAAATGTTAGAGTTAGGAAAGAAACTTGAGGAAATGTTAATCTTTATATTTTGTTTAAAGTTTAATCTTATTAACTATTGCCCTAAGAACGAACTTCCATGCTGACATACTTTTGTTGCTTTATTCAATAATGTCCTTGCTATTTCAGGGACTAGTGGAACTACTTTTGTTACAGTTCTTGGAGAAATCTAATAATTCTGTCGGGTCAGCAAACTGTGGCTTGTCTCCAAGTCCAGCCCACAGCCTGTTTTTGCAATGCCTACAGGCTAAAGAGTTGGTTTTTAAAAAAGGGGTGGAGGGAGATGCAATAGAGACTGTATATATCCTTCAAATACTAAAATATTTACTATCTGGCCCTTGATAGAAAATGTCTTCCTCTCTTTTGAACATCTTCATCAAGTTGTTGAGATATTAAGAGAACCCTGAAAGTTGTTAACTTCCATATCTTATCATTCTCTTTGCTTTTCTTCTGTGTATTGGAGCAACTGGTAACACAAACAGATACAATTTAATGGCAGGACAGCTGGGGTTATGAAGGAGGGGATGGGAGAGAGACAGGGAGATCTTGCCCACCCTACCCTTTTTTTTTTTTTTAACCTTTTTCCTTTGAAATAATTTCATTTTAAAATTTTTTTATTGGGCACCTGGGTGGCTCAGTTGGTTAAGCGACTGCCTTTGGCTCAGGTCATGATCCTGGAGTCCTGGGATTGAGTCCCACATTGGGCTCCCTGCTCAGCAGGGAGTCTGCTTCTCCCTCTGACCCTCTTCCCTCTCGTGCTATCTCTCATTCTCTCTCACTCAAATAAATAAATAAAATTTAAAAAAAAATGTTTTTTTTAATTAGGTAGGCTCCATGCCCAGTGTGGAGCCCAGTGTGGGGTTTGAACTCATGACCCTGACAGATCATGACCTGAGCTGAGATCAGGAGTTGGATGCTTAACCAGTTGAGCTACCCAGGCACCCTAGAAATAATTTCACATTTATAGAAAAGTTGTAAGAATAGTATAAACACTTTTTTTTTTAAGATTTTATTTATTTGAGAGAGAGCGAGTGAGAGGGAAAGTACAAACGGGGAGGGAGGGGTGGCGGAGGGAGAGGGAGAAGCAGACTCCTCTCCAGGATCATGACCTGAGCTGAAGGCAGACGCTTAACTGACTGAGCCACCCAGCTGCCCAAGGATAGTATAAAAACTTTTAAATACCCTTCACCTAGATTTACCAGTTGTTAATATTTTGCCACGTTTGCTTTACTATTCATTCTCATTCTTTCTCCCTCAGAGATACTACATAAAACATACACAGATTTTCCTGAACCATATCAGAAGTTACAGACATCATACCCCTCATACCTGTCTATTCCTCAATATTTCCTTGTATATTTCCCTATTTACTAAACTACATAGTACATTTACCAAAAATCAAGCAGGTTAACTTCAGTACGGTATTTAATCTGTGACTGTCATTCAAATTTTACCAGTTGTCCCAGTGACTTTATAGGTTTGTTTGTTTTTTTTTTACCCCCTCCTTTAGTTCAAAATTCAATTTAGGATCATTAAGTTTGATTTTCTACTCTTTAGTCTCCTTTAATCTAGAATGGTTCTTCAGACTTATTTATTTAAATTCCATTTAGTTAACATATACTATTAGTTTCAGGGGTAGAATTTAGTGATTCATCAGTTGCATAGAACACCCAGTGCTCATTACATCAAGTGCCCTCCTTAATGCCCATCACCCAATTATCCCATTCCCCCCACCCACCTCTCCTCCAGCAACCCTCCTTTTGTTTCCTATAGTCTCTTATGATTTGCCTCCTTCTCTGTTTTCATCTTATTTTATTTTTCCAGATTTACCTTTTTAAAGAAGATTTTATTTATTTATTTATTTGACAGAGAGAGAGAGAGCGTGAGAACACAAGCAGGGGGAGTGGCAGGCAAAGGCAGAGGGAGAAGCAGACTCCCCACAGAGCAGGGGAAGCCTGATGTGGGACTTGATCCCAGGACCCTGGGATCATGACCTGAGCCGAAGGCAGTTGCTTAACCAACTGAGCCACCCAGGCGCCCCAGATTTACTTATTTTTAATGATACTGACATTTTGGAAGAGTACTGGTCATTTGTTTTGTAGAATGTCTTTCAATTTATGTTTTGTGATGTTTCTTCATGATAAAATTCATGTCATGATCTTTTAGTAGGAGTATTAAATAAGTGATATTGTATCCTTGTCAGTGTATCACATCATGAAACACAATTTTAGCTTAGTAGGTGGTGTTTACTCTGATCACTTGACAAGGTTGATGTTCACTAGGTTTCTCCACTGAAGTGGTTCTTTTTCCTCCTTGTAATTAATAAGTAATTTGTGAAGAGGTACTTTGAGACTATGTAAATATCTCTTTAGTAAACTTTCATCCACTTTAGTTTTGGTATTGGTGGTAATCTCTTGCTGGAATCAGTTATTTTTTTGCTGACTTGGAAATTGTTATTTTTCTATTATTCCTCTACGTTTTTTAGTTCACTTTATACTGTGAGGAAGAGCTTTCCCATTCCCTCTGTCAGTTTGGACTTAAATTTTTAGTTTGTTCAAATATATCATCCAGTGTCCTAGATTTGATTAGTGGGACCTCCTTCAAGCCACCTGCTATGTCCTTCTGACATGTCCCCATCATTTTTTGAGCACTTTAATACTTTCTGGTACAGCAAGATATTCTACGTTGAACTTGTCTTTTCCCTGCTCCAGTACTGGTATTTTTTCCAGTATTTTTTGGAGGAGGGGTGGATCTGGTTCCTTTGGTGATGCACGTATCCCTTTTTTGGCCAGTCTGCATACAACTTCATTAACAAAGACCAGCTTTTGGGCAAGACTCAGCCTCCTTATCTTGATTTATATCTTAAGATATAGCAGAAATAGTGAAAAATAGTGAAATGTCAACAATTCATAGTGACTGACAGTAGTATATCCAGATTACTATGCAAAAAGTAGATGGCAAGTAAAAAGTACTGTTTTTCAACCTAAAAGTATGCTTGCTTGCATAGAAGGATATTTATATGAGATTTTGAAAATAAGTGTCACATTTCTTCATGATTCTAAAAATGTACGTAAGGATCGTTTGTTTGATTTCAAGTGCCAGAAATCAGTGATATGTTCAGTATCTTGTATCTTTAACCGTGAACCTATTTTTAATGAGGTAATATTTATATACAGTAAAATTAATCCATTTAAGAGTTCAGATTAATAGATTTTGGTAAATGTATACAATTGTATAACTACCAGCACAGTCAAGGTCAGGACAGTTCCCTCACCCTAAAAAGCTTTCTCATGTTCCTTTGTTAGTCATTCCCTTTCCTGGACCCTCCAACTTAGTCACTCTAGTTTTACCTCTTCTAGGTAGATTTTTATATAATAAGAATCATATAGTATGTAGTCTTTTATATTTGATCCTTTCATTTAGTATAATTTTTTTGATATTTATTATTTTTGCATATACTCCTTGTTCCTTTTTATTGCTTAGTAGGTCTCCATAGCATATATCTGCAACTATTTCTCTGTTCACTTTTTTATGGACTTTTGAATGTTTCCAGATGTTGGCTATTAGACTTACTCACATATAAGCCTTTGGACATATATTTTCATCTCTCTTGGATAAATACCTAGAATTGGAATTATTGGGTAGTATTATAATTGTATATTTAACCTGGTACTTCCATATGGTTCAATTTAATTTAACCATTTTGTGATTCCATCAGCAGTGTATAGGAGTTCTAATGTTCCTCATTTTGCCAACATTTGATATAGTAAGTTTTTTTTAACTTTAAACATTCTGGTGGATCTGTAGTGGTGTCTCACTATGATTTTAATTTTCATTTCCTTGTTGATTAGTGATGTTGAACATCTTTATACATATCTTATGTAAAACATTTGTTTGAATCTTGTCTCCATTTTTAAAAACTTAAGTGGTAATAGTTCTTTATACAGTCTATATAAGACTTCTTGTCATTTTTTTCTTTTAAGATTCATGTTTTTATCAAGAAAATCTCGTGCTTTCTTTTAGAAGCTTATTAGTGTTGACTCTTATATTTTGATATCTGATCCATTTCTAGTTCATTTTTCTGTATAGTGTGACTTAAGTGTTGAGGTTTATTATTTTTCATAAGATAACCCAGTTATTCTAACACCATTTGTTGAGAAGACCTTCTTTTCCCCTATTAAATTCCTTGGCATCTTTGTTGCATCAGTTGACAATATACCTGTGGGTATATTTCTGGACTCTGTTATTTGCCATTGAACTATATTATCTATTTTTACACCAATACCAGTTTTTTGATTAGTGTATCTTTATGTCTGAAAATCAAATAGTACTAGTTCTCCAACTTTGTTTTTCTTTTTCAGACTTGTTCTGCTAATCTAGGTCTTTCTACGTAAATTTTAGAATCAATATATCAATTTTTCAAAAAGCCTTTTAGAATTTTGATTTAGGATTGCATTGAATCTCTAGAGCAATTTTGAGAGAATTACCATATTAGCAACATCGAGTCTTCCAGTTTATGATCATAGTTTATATCATCTTTATATCTTCTTTAATTTCCCTCAGAAGTGTTTTGTAGTATTGCTTCCCTTCAGCCTGAAGAATTTCCTTTAAGCATTTCTAGTAGTACAAAGAGATAGCAACTCTGAAGTTGTAGGGAAAAGTATAAGCTTCTTATTTGAAAACATCTTTTGGATATTTGTTTTATTGCCACTCCCAAAAACATAATAAAAGATAATAAGAGTATATTATATGGATTGTGTAGGTAGAGATAACCAAGAGCTTAATAAAGAACTTGAGGTCTTTTCTATTGAAGATCCCAACCCACTGGTTAAGTCTCCTTTCCTCCTTTGGGTGATGGATCATCATACCACACAGTGTTGACGGCTTCTGCAGCTCTCTCTTCCTTTACCTCTCCTTATCACCTTCACAGCTCCCTTAAAAGAAATTACCTTATATTGGAAAATTGACACAAACTTGTGAGGCTACCAGAAAACATAGCAATTGAAGATACATGACCTACACTTTCCCTGAAAGCTGTGTACAAAATTAACTTTTACACACACACACACACACACACATTTTTCATTTATGCCAGCACTAGCAGTTAGAAAATAAAGGAAACATCCTTTTCACCATAATGACAATAAAAATGTAAAATAATAAATAATGTGGGAACTATGTGAATAAACAACAAAATTTTAATTGAGATCCATTAAAGCCTACTTGGATAAATGTAAAGCAGCTCCTGAAAAAGAAGACTGAATATTTTTAAGGATGTTACATTCTTCCTGAAATACTTTCTAAGTATAATGCTCTTCAGATCAAAACCACAATGTCTTCTTTGGGGAGCTGGTGGTAGTGGGAAAAGAGTTGACTAAGTTATTTTAAATATAATCTGAAAGAATAAAGCTAGAATGGCCAAGACATTTTGGAAAATAATAATGAATAGGGATTTGCCTTCCCAAATACTAAGACTTACTATAAACACATAATAATTTTTAAAATATGATACCGATGATGCTTTTTTCAGTTCGTTATTAAGGAGAGAGCTTTTAAAAAACATGACTACTCCCTACTGCAGAGCTACAGAATCTAACTCTTTGACAGTATATTCTAGGCATATATGCTTTTAAGAAGCTCACAGTAGAAAAAGAAAGGAAGCAGCAGCAGCTCAGAGTAGATTCTGATATGACAGAATCACCTGTGGCTATGAGTAAACCAGTCTAGGAGGACCAATTCCTGAATTCTGAAGGAAACCAGGGGATATAAGTTCCAATTTATATCTCCAACTTTATTTCTATTATGTTCTGAGCCAACAACTTGTTCTTTAATAACTAGGGATAATAACTGTGGTTTTTTTATTTACAGAAAAGTATGTCACATCATTTTGTTATTTTTTTTGCCATACCATACGTAGTGACTCCTTTTAAAATTCAGATATGAGGGAGGGGAAATGACATGAATTTTACTCTTTTTGTATCTCCTAGCTATTGTGTTAACTTCATTAGCTCTGTGTCATATGAACTTTTTTGTTCTTGTTGGTTCATTTTGGTGTATAGTGTAATATGTACAGTGAGGGAGAATGACCTATATTTTGTTTGTACATCATTGCTATAAATTTTTTAAGATTTTATTTATTTGAGAGAGCGCTTTATTTATTTGAGAGAGAGAGAGAGTGCGCGGGCAGGGAGCAGAGGGAGAGGGAGGGAGAAAGAATCTCAGGCCGACTTTGTGCTGATCACAGAGCCTAACGCAGGCTCGATACCATGACCTGAGCTGAAACCAAGAGTTGGACATTTAACCAACTGAGCCACCCCAGAGCCCCACATCGCTGCTATAAATTTTTAACTTGGTGACTAGATGCAGTTGAAAAAAGTATGTGATGTTATGTTATATTTTTCATCTTTGGCTATTATTCTGGATAAAAATAAGCAAAATAACCATTTGGTGAAAATTATTTTAAAACAGCCACTTAAACTCTGGAAATAACTGTCTTAAGGGCATACAGCAAACGGAGAATCTTTGTTCAAAAAAAATCTACTAAATCTCAGTAAGAACAATGGGACTCTGGCATTTGACCCATGACCCACTCCCACCCACCTCACTGAGCTCAGCTTGAGGGAAGCTCTACTCTGAGCAGGAGGAGCAGACTATGGGCTTCTCTCATACTTTCTAGCTTCTTGTTGCAGATACTTTCTTCCAGGCAGCTGAGGTTGAAAAGCCTCGTGCTCCTTTCATTCACTCACCCGTTACTCATCTACTCCAGGCGCAGCAGATTGAGAATACTGAGCTTTGGGCCAGGCATCATTCATAAGGCAGAAGTTCTATGCCAGGAGAGGCAGGTCATCCAGCACCCCCTCTCATAAAGCACAGATGTCACTCTGAGAGAAGTTGGTTATTGTTCTAGCCCCCAGTTTCTGTGCAGTGTCACAAAGGTTCTTCCAAAGGGAAAGGCAGGCTTTGAGAACAGAGAACTCTATAGCTCTCTTAAGGGAACTGACTTTATCTGGAACAGAGCTTACAAAAAGTTGTTGTTGAGTATGATGAAGATTTTTGTGGTGAATAATTGAGGCTGGTAGCTCTATAATACTAGTAGCAACAAGTGAAATGTCAGACCAGTTAGAATTTTTACCAGAGGGCGCCTGGGTGGCTCAGTCGGTTAAGCGGCTGCCTTCGGCTCAGGTCATGATCCCGGAGTCCTGGGATCGAGTCCCGCATCGGGCTCCCTGCTCTGCGGGGAGCCTGCTTCTCCCTCTCCCTCTGCCTACTTGAGTTCCCTCTCTCTCTGTCAAATAAATAAATAAAATCTTAAAAAAAAAAAAAAAAAGAATTTTTACCAGAAAAGAGAGAACCAGAAAAAAAAGATAGCTAAAAGAGCCCTCCTGGGATTGGAGTAAGCCTCAAAGACTGGCAAACAGACCTAGCCCCTGCAAAGAGACTCCACTCTTACTGGAACAGAGAGTGGTACAATTTATGCACTGTGGTGTGGCAGAAACACACCAGTGAAACAAATTAGTAGAGGCTAGCAGCTGGATGTGTGATACCGCTACAGGCAGATCAGCAAGAAGCTTCTAAAGGGAAGACCTGAGAAAGAAACTGCCAGAGAGTCTAACTGAATGCACAGTCATTCCTGGTGGACAGGGAGACTGCATGCTCAAGACAGCATCCCCTGAGAAGTGATATCAGAGGCTGCACAGTGCTAGTGAAATAGACTTCAATGACGCTAGAGATAAAGAGGGACATTTTTTTTAATGATAAAAGGGTCATTCTGGGCACCTGGGTGGCTCAGATGGTTAAGCGTCTGCCTTCGGCTCAGGTCATGATCCCAGGGTCCTGGGATCGAGTCCCACATCGGGGTCCCTGCTCCTTGGGAGCCTGCTTCTCCCTCTGCCTCTCTCTCTCCGTCTCTCATGAATAAATAAATAAAATCTTAAAAAAAAAAAAGGGTCATTCTATCAGAAAGACATAATTATATCCTTACCTAACAACAGAGCCCCAAAATGCATGAAGCATAATGTGACAGAAGTGAGGGGAGAAATAGTTCAACAACAATAGTTGGATATGTTAATATTCCACTTTCAGTAATGGATAGAGCATCTAGGCAGAAGATCAACAAAGATGGAGGACTCGAAACAATACTATGTATCAACTAGACCTAACAAGATATTTATATAGAACACCCAAAAAAGAACAAAATACTCATTCTTAACTGTACATAGAACATTCTCCAGGAAAAGACTTTCTGCTAGGCCATAAAAAAATTAAAGGATTGCAGTCATATAAAATGTTTTCCCACTACAGAGGAATGATACTAGAAATCAATTACAGAGGAAGTATGAGGAATTCACAAACGTGGATATTAAATACCACTTCTAAATAATCAGTAGATCAAAGAAGAAATGAGAAAGGAAATTAGAAAATATTTTGAGATGAATTAAAAACAAAGCCAAATCATACCAAAACTTATGAGATGTAGCCAACAGCACCTAGACCAGAATTTATAGCTGCCAATGCCTATATTTAAAAAGATTTCAGTTCAATACCCTGTCTTCCTTAAAAGACTAGAAAAAGAAGAGCATACTAAATCCAAAGCAAGTGGAAAGAAGGAAATAATGATTAAAGCAGAAATAAATGAAATAGTATAGAAAAATAGAGAAATCAACAAAATCAAAGGTTGGCTCTTTGAAAAGAGCCAACAAAATTGATAAATGTCTTATCTAGGGCTGATCAAGAGAAAAAGACTCAAATTACTAAATCACAAATGATATAGGGGAAATTACTACTGACCTTACAGAAATAAAAAGAATTTAAGGGATAATGTATATATTAGCAGACTAGGTAATTTAGATGAAATAAGCAAATGCCTAGAAATACACAAACTACTGAAACTGACATAAGAAGAAATAGAAAATCTGAACCAAGCTTTATTGTGGGATGAAATGTCTCCCCCACGCCACCCACCCCCCAAAAAAGACATGTTGAAGTTCTTTTTTTTTTTTTTTTTAAGATTTTGTTTATTTATTTATTTGACAGAGAGAGAGAAACAGCATGAGAGGGGATAGGGTCAGAGGGAGAAGCAGGCTCCCCGCTGAGCCGGGAGCCCGATGCGGGACTCGATCCCAGGACTCTGGGATCATGACCCGAGCCGAAGGCAGTCACCTAACCAACTGAGCCACCCAGGCGCCCGACATGTTGAAGTTCTAATTCCTGGTACTTATGAACATGACCTTATTTGGAAATAGGATCTTTGCAAATTAATCAAGTTAAGATGAAGTTACACTGGATTAGAGTGGGTCCTAAATCCAATGACTGGTATCTTTATAAGAAGAGAGATTTGGGGACTGAGGCACACACAGGGAAGAAGGCCATGTAAAGATGGAAGTAGAAATTGGGCTTAACGCTGTCACAAGCCAAGAAATGCCAAAGATTGTTGGAAACTACCAGAAGCTAGGAGAAAGCAGGGAAGGATTCTTTCGAAGAGCCTTCAGAAGGAGCATGGCTCTGTTGACACCTTGATTGCAGATTTCTAGATTCCAGAGCTGTGAGAGAATGAGTTTCTGCGGTTCTAAGCCACTCAGCTTGTGGTAATACATTACAATAGCCCTAGGAAATTAATGCAACCTAGAACAAGTAAAGAGATTGAATTTGTAATTTTATTTTATTTTTTTTTAAGATTTTATTTATTTATTTGACAGAGACAGTGAGAGAGGGAACACAAGCAGGGGGAGTCAGGGAGGGAGAAACAGGCTTCCCACTGAGCAGGGAGCCCTGTGTGGGGCTCGATCACAGGGCCCTGGGATCATGACCTGAGCCGAAGGCAGACGCCCAATGACTGAGCCACCCAGGCGCCCCTGAATTTGTAATTTTAAAACTTTAATCAAAGCCCATGGCCAGACATCTTCACTGGTGATTTCTGTCAGATATTTTTTAAAGAATTAATACCAATTCTTCACAAACTTATCTAAAATATAGAGGAATATTTACTCACTCTGTGAGACCAGTATTATTTGAATACCAAAACCAGACAGAGAAGTCATGAGAAAAGGATACTTCAGACGAGTATCACTTATGTATACCAACAACAATAAAATTCTTTTTTTTTTTTTAAAGATTTTATTTATTTATTTTAGAGACAGAGCACAAGAGGGGGGAGCGGGAGAGGGAGAAGCAGACTCCCTGCTGAGCAGGGAGCCCGATGCGGGACTCGATCCCGGGACTCCAGGATCATGACCTGAGCCGAAGGCAGTTGCTTAACCAACTGAGCCACCCAGGCGCCCCAAAATTCTTAACAAAATTATTAGCAAACCAAATCAAACAACATATGAAGACTGTTATACACCCTTACCAAGTGAGATTTATTTCAGGAATGCAAGGTTGGTTTACATTACAAAATCAATTAATCTAATGTAATACAATGCATTAATGGAATAAGTGATAGGAACCACATGATCATCACAATGGATGCCCTCCCCCAAAAGTGTTTGACCAAATTCAACACCTTTTCATGATAAAAACATGCAACACACTAGGAATAGAAGAGAAATTCCTTAGCCTAACTCACGAAAGTACATAGCTGTGGTGGAAAGTTGAACATTTTTCCCCCTAAAATTAGGGACAAGACAAGGTTGTCCACTTTCATTTCTGTGTATTGTATTATACCTGAGGCACTAGCCTTGGCAATTAGTAAAAAAAGAAACCAAAGTTACCCAGATTACAAAAAGTGTCTTTGTAGATGACATGATGTTGTATATGGAAAATCCTAAAGAATCTAACAGAACACTGTTAGAGTTAATAAGTTCAGCAAGGTTGTACAATACAGCATTTTGAAAAAAAATGGGGGCACCTGAGTGGCTCAGTCGGTTAAGCGTCTACCCTCAGCTCAGGTCACAATCCTAGGGTCCTGGGATCGAGTCCCACATCGGGCTTCTTGCTCAGCACAGGGAGCCTGCTTCTCCCTCTGCCTCTCTCTTTCTCTCTCATGAATAAATAATAAATAAAATCTTTTAAAAAATAAAAAAAATGGTGGTATTTCTAGACAAATAACAATGAACAATCTGAACATGAAAATTAAGAAAACAGTTCCATTTACAGTAGCATCCAAAAGAATAAAATACTTAGGAATAATTTTAAGATGTTTAAGACTTGTACACTGTAAATTTAAAAAAACTGTTGAAATAAATTAAAGATCTAAATAAACAGGTATCTCATGTTCATGAATTGGAATACTTAATGTTATAAAAATGGCATTGCTTCCCAGAATGGCCTGCAGATTCAGTGCATTCTCTGTCAAGACCTCTACTACCTTCTTTGCAGAAATTGAGAATCTGATCTTAAAATTTTTATGAAAATTCAAGAGATGCATGAATAGCCAAAACAATCTTATAAAAGAAGAGAGGACTTAACACTTCCCAATTTCAGAACTTAACTACAAAACTACTGTGATCAACATACTGTGTTACTGGCTTACAGATGGGAAATGTAGATCAGTGGAATAGAATTGGGTGTTCAGAAGTAAATTTATGGCTAGTGATTCATTTTTTTTTTTTCAAGGATTTTTTATTTCTTTATTAGGGAGTGAATTGAGTGAGAGAGAGCACAAGCTGGGAGGAGAGGCAGAGAGAGAGGGAGAAGCTGACTACCTGCTGAGCAGGGAGGCTGATGTGGGACTTGATCCCAGGACCCTGGGATCATGACATGAGCCAAAGGCAGATGCTTAACCAGATGAGCCACCCAGGCTCCCTTGGCTAGTGATTCTTGACAAAGGAAGTTGGACCCCTTCTTATACCATACACAAAAGTTTACTTGAAATGGAACATATACCTAAAAGGAAGTTCTAAAACTATACATTTAGAAGAAAACATAGGAGTAAATCTTCATGACCTTGGGTTAGCCACTAGTTTTTTAGATATAATACCAAAAGCACAAATGACCAAAAAATTAGATAAATTGAAATTCATTAAAATTAAAAACTTTTGGGGGTACCTGGGTGACTTAGTTAAGCATCTGCCTTCAGCTCAGGTCATGATCCCGGGGTCCTGGGATCAAGTCCTGCATCGGGGGGAGCCTGCTTGTCCCTCTGCCTGCTGCTCCCCCTGCTTGTGCTCGCTCTCTCTGTGTCAAAAAATAAATAAATAAATAAATAAATAAATAAATAAATAAATAAATAAAATCCTTTTTTTTTAAATTTAAAACCTTTTTACTGCTAACAGTAGTAGCATAAATGAAGTGATAAGCTCACTGACGGCAGAAAATATTTGCAAATCTTACATCTGTTAATGGACTTACATCCAGAATATATCAAGAATTCTTACAACTCAACATTAAAAAGGTAGATAGCCCAATTAAACACCAGGCAAACATATGAATAGACATTTCTCCAAAGAAGGTATTTAAATGACCAATTAGATGTTCAACATCAGTAGTCATTAGGGAAATATAAATCTGAACCATGAGGCACCACTTCTTGTGTACTAGAATGGATGTAATCAAAAAGATAACAAGTATTCATGAGTATGTGGAGAAGTTATGAGTCATATTCTCATTGCTGTTGAGAATATGAAATGGTGCACCTGCTTTGGAAGATGGTTTAGTACTTCCTCAGAATGGTAAACATAATTAAGACATGATCCAGAAATTCCACTCCTAAATATATATCCAGGAGAAACGAAAATATACATCCACACAAATATTAAAGGCAACGTTATTTGTATCATAGTAGCCAGAAAGTGGAAACCTAAATGGTCATAACTGATGATTGGTTAAAATGTGCTGTATCCATACAATGGAATATTGTTTGGCACTAAAAAGGAAGGAAGTACTGGTACATGCTACAACATGGTGAACCTTGAAAACATTATTTCAGGAGGAAGAAGTCAATCTCTCTCTCTCTCTCTCTCTCTCTCTCACACACACACACACACACACAAATATTGCACAATTCCATTTATACGAAATATCCAGAATAAGCAAGTCCATAGAAACAAAAAGTAGTAACAGTGGTTGCCTAGGGTTGGGGCAAATGGGAGAATGGGGAATAGCTGTTAATGGGTACAGGGTTTACTTCTGGGGTACAGAAATGTTCTAAAGTTTATCATGGTGATGGTCCCACACCTCTGTGAACCTACCAAAAAGAAAACATTGAATTTTACATTTCAGATGGGTGACTTATGTGGTATGTCTATTATGTCTTAGTAAAACTATTCAAAAACAAAACAAATAGGTGTGACTGTAATTAATATGAGCCAACTGAAAGTTATCTGTATGTTTCAGAGTCCAGGTTGATAAAATTGGTTAAAATTGTTTAATTCAAGAAAAAACAGGTAGCACCTCCCTTACTGAGTGCTATGTTAGTTGCTATGAGTTGATTTAGTAAGACAGTAGACTGAATGCAACATTAAACATGGTTGAAATATAGGTGTTCTGTGCTCGCTTCGGCAGCACATATACTAAAATTGGAATGATACAGAGAAGATTAGCATGGCCCCTGTGCAAGGATGACACACAAATTTGTGAAGCGTTCCGTATTTTTGTGATGAGCACCGGGTGTTGTATGTAAGTGTTGAATCACTAAATTCTACACCTGATATTATACTGTATATTAACTAGCAGGAATTTAAATAAAAACTTGGGGGAAAAATACGCTGTTTTGTAAATGTGTATGTAGAATCATTCACTGAAACTACACTGTACAATGCATCCTTCAACTAACATCTTCTCTAAGATTTTCTAAACATGAAAAATAAATACAGACATTCTGCTCAAAGTCTGACTGAACTGACTGAATGTAAGACTAAGGAGTTAAGTACAGTTCATACATGTAATGTCGCATTTTAAAAATCACTAAACAGGGCGCCTGGGTGGCTCAGTCGGTTGAGTGACTGCCTTCGGCTCAGGTCATGATCCCGGAGTCCCGGGATCGAGTCCCGCATCGGGCTCCCTGCTTGGCGGGGAGTCTGCTTCTCCCTCTGACCCTCCCCCCTCTCATATGCTCTCTCTCTCTCATTCTCTCTGTCAAATAATAAAAAAAAAAAAAAAATAAAATCTTTAAAAAAAAAAAAAAAATCACTAAACAATGATAGTTGAGGATTTTATTGGACTCTTTAATTAGTATCTATTCCTAATACCTTTTAGATATTAAATCTGTATCAAAAATACATTATTTTGTGATTCATTTTAAAAAGTTAATTTCTTTAGGCTACAAAAGAGAATGTTGGCAAATACAACTATAGTTGGCAAATACAACTAAGGTTTGTTTTCATAATGATTTATAACACAATATTTTCTTTTATGTGGCAGACTTAATATGTCTGATATAGAAGTTATATGGGATGATTATTTTAATTTGATTATGCAAGAGAGTTCTTCATATTAAACTATTTGTAATATATAATTGATGCTAAATGTGTCTTTGCAAAATACTCTTTTGGTTGTGCTATCAACACAGTTTGGATGATGGAATCATAAAAAGCCGGTTGCAAATGTCATTGGGTGTATTTGAAATCTTTAAGAAAATTGTTTGTGGATTGTAACATTCTTTCAGTGTCTTGTTTATTACTTCCTTTTCATTGTGTCAAGGCATGTCCTCATTTTCTTATTCAGAAATGGACTTTTAAGTTTTCCACGACATAAGTAAATGCATATGGCGATACATTGCAGTGATTTGAAGTAAATTATATGCGCTGGAACTTAACACGTTAAACATGTACTTTGCTTTTCTTTACACTTTTATTTTCTATTATCATAGTTTCCTGTTTATTAGCTACAAGAGTGGAAATAAGTACAAAGCATTAACAACCTAGTCTAGTGCTCCTGCAGTCTGAGAACAGATTCTGGGAATGTTTGGGACGAGTCAGTTCAGCATTTTGAAACTTTCTGAACAGGACTTAAATTTTTATATTGTAAACATTTTTAAGCATAAATAGAAATGTTTACCTTTAGAACACGCGATGCACTCTATTTTTAAAGTCTTTTTTCCAGAGCCAGTTTTAACCTATTAATTTCACAACTCTAAACATTTGAAAGCTATAGTTTATGAAATAGTATTCTAGGGACAGAATTATAAATTTAGATAACTTTCTCTTTGAGTTTTCCCTTCTTGAGAGCTTGTTTGGAGGTTCTAGCAGGGGAGCGCAGCTACTCGTATACCCTTGACCGAAGAACGGTCCCCCTCTATCGGGGAAGGTCATCCTCTTCAACCGAGTGCGCAGCTTCAGGAGGGACGCACATGGAGCAGTGAGGGAGGAAGGGGACACCCGCCTAGCCTGCCAAATCAGCCGAATCAACCCTGGCGATCAATGGGGTGACAGATGTCGCAGCCAGATCGCCCTCACATCCTGAGTTTTCCCTTCTTATGGCCCTTTTAAAAATGTTTGTTTTGTGTCTGGAAAAAACATTTTGAATTTGGAGAGCAAACATGATTCTCAAATAATATTTAGGGTTTAAGGTATCTTTTTGTCTGAGTTGAATTGTGTGTGAACTGTTGCTGTATAGTGTAATAAGAACCATTATATTTGAATGCTCAAGAAAAATTTTCCTTTAGTAGTATTAGCTTAACTAGAGTTTATCTATAAATTTTAAACATAATTCATAAGATAAATAAAAACCACCCGAAGTGTATTTTTACATTCACTTTGCTTTTTGTGGAGATAACTTTTATTCTGATTTGAAGTTTTAAAATATTTTAATTGTATTAAACTGATTTGTCTTATCTCTTACTAACATTTGTCTTTGATTTTGCATCTGTGCTTTTGATACTGAATGGGGAAAGATCTTTGTGCAAATATTTCACCAAATATTTTTACAGGGACACTTAGTCGGTCTGGATGAACCAGCTTCGGGAGCTGGGCAAGAAGCTCTGCTTAAACAAGAGCAAGCAAAAATCATTCGATTCGAGAGACAAGCAGAAGAGTTCCTCAATGCAGTCTTTTATAGAAAAGGTTGGTTCTAGCGAAGAATGGCGTTTAGCATCTGCTTGTCTTATATTAATTTCCTTAATTTTAATGTCATTTTTTAAAAGTCACTTTAAAAAATATTTATCTTTATTGATAATACTTTATATTCCTTTGGTCAAGTTAAATTTGGAATAGGGTAAGGCAACCCCTCTCCCTCCTTTTCATTCTGAAGTGATGGTGTCTTGTAAGATTTTATTCATTAAATAGTTCCTGAAAGTATTATGAATGTCTGAAAATTCTAAGGTTTCAGCAGTACAGTGTTTTCTCAGACAAATATTCTTTTTTTTTTTTTTTTAAAGATTTTATTTATTTATTTGAGACAGAGAGCATGAGAGACAGAGAGCATGAGAGGGAGGAGGGTCAGAGAAAGAAGCAGACTCCCTGCTGAGCAGGGAGCCCGATGCGGGACTCGATCCTGGGACTCCAGGATCATGACCTGAGCAGAAGGCAGTCGCTTAACCAACTGAGCCACCCAGGCGCCCCTCAGACAAATATTCTTACATAGTTACAGTTTTAATCACAGATAACCATAAAACCCAACTTTTAAAATAAAATTTCAGTAATTCCTCACTAGAATTCATTTGTAAAGAAGAGGTTAAGTTATATCTTAAAATTAGATTTGCAAGCATTTCTTCCTTGATATAGTCTTCACTCAAATTTCATTGGATTATTAAAATTGGAGAAAGAAATTCATTATTATATAGTAAAACTTATACCCCATATGTTGGAGGTGGTATTTAATAGCTCTGCCTCTTAGATATTTCAGTTTTTCTTTCTTCTTGAAACTTTTGTAGACATGTTTCACATTTCTTTTCTCTGTTCACAAAGCATAATTGCCATCAGTCAAGACCTTCAGGATGCTTCCCTCCGTGATCCATTCTAGTGAAATCTTTACCTTCAAGAAATTCTTTCTAAATGGATTTGTATTCCTTAGTTATGTCTTTCCTTTAGTTCCAAGATGGAAATTACTGTGAGAAGTTCTAAAAAAGTTTCCTACAAACTCCTCATAATCCTGAATATTCCTTATTTAATCTTCAGCAGACTCAGTGATTCTGCTTTCTTTAATATTTTTTTTATATGTTCTAGTTTACACCTCTCGTGCTCCTGGGAAT
The DNA here is from genome assembly GCF_029215605.1 of Mirounga angustirostris. Taxonomy (NCBI): domain Eukaryota; kingdom Metazoa; phylum Chordata; class Mammalia; order Carnivora; family Phocidae; genus Mirounga; species Mirounga angustirostris. Next base: position 124,203,528 of record NW_026991714.1, read on the forward strand.
TTCCTACTTCCCTCCAAAGTTAGAAGGGTGATTTTTACCTATACACTGGTTGAAAGTCTGATAAGTGCTATTCTAATTGGTTTACAGTTGGAGACCAACTGATGTTCTGCTTAATGTGGTCAGTATTTTCAAAATGGAGTATGAAGTTAGGGGTCAAATAAAATTAAGGAGCGAAGAAGATTGTTGTTTTCAGAGGCACTTTTTTTCCTTCCATCAGATCCCTATGCAAAATTAAATCTTTTAGTACATCCTCACTTCTCTTTTCATCTCTCTAGCACCCTCTGACCTAAAGCTCCCAACTGAGGCTCCCATGCCCACTTTATCTTCCCCTTAGAGTATCCTGAATTCTAAAATTATGTTCAAAATAGTAATTGACTTAGTTTTACAAACATTGATTATTTTATTAAAGTAATTCACATTTAAAGTGTAAATGACAGATCAGTTCTGTCAGTTTTTTGTTTTTTTAAATTTTTATTTATTTGACAGAGAGACAGCAAGAGAGGGAACACAAGCTGGGGGAGTGGGAGAGGGAGAAGCAGGCCTCCCGCCGAGCAGGGAGCCCGATGCAGGGCTCAATCCCAGGACCCCAAGATCATGACTCAAGCCAAAGGCAGACACCCAACGACTGAGCCACCCAGGTGCCCAGTTCTGTCAGTTTATTAACAAAATAAAACATCTTTACAGCTCCTCTGCTGTTCTCTACTTTAGAATGTGTACTGAGTCATGGGTCTCTCCCTAATATACATGGAGAAAGAACTTTTCATCTACTCTTTGGTTACAGGGAGTTAATAAGGTCAATCATAAGCATATTCCTAAAGAGAATTCTAGCCGCTTTGTCTGCTAGTCCTGTCCCCTTATCATGTAGGAATAACTTAAAGTTCTTAAAAGTTTTCTTATTTAAACAAACTTTTGGGCACATGAGGGAATTTTTACCTCCAAATCAGTGTTAGGGTAGACTTCAAGAGATGAGAATACTCTGAAATTGTATGTAAAGTTAAATTTGTGTATTTGTATACTGGCATATGATGCTCAGAAAAAAGAACTGTTGCTTTGTTATTGAAGTTCCTTCCTCCTTGCTTTATGCATTAATATTGTTATTTTTAGATATTGTATTAATCTTCACGAAAATGTCTTAACGATGACCATTAGTACTGTTCAGGTTATACCAAAAATGTGTAACATGAACAGATATGACAGGCAATTTAGTCTGAAGGGGATTTTTTTTTTTTTTTAATAAATAGCTCAGAGATTTGGATTTACTTGTTACTGAGTATTGCAAATGAATGTTTTTTGTTTGGGGGACGGGGCAGCGGGAGAGAAAGAATCTTAAACAGCCTTCATGCCCAGCTTAAGATCAGTGAGATCATGACTTAAGCTGAAATCAAGAGTCAGATGCTTGACTGAGCCACCTGGGCACCCCGAAAATTTTATGTTTTAAATAATTATGAAAGGTACTATAAGCTAGGTAGGGACATAGATGCAATTAAAGTAAGCTTTTGTGATATGGACTCTATAATAAATTGCAGCTTACGAACAGTGTACCTTCTACAACTGTCATTATCATATTCTTTCAGCTTGCTTTGTCACTTCTGTTAGAAAATTTGATACTTTCCTGAAAGTTGGATTTTTTTAAAAAAATTATTTATTTTTAAATTTAAGATTTTGAGAGAGAGAGCATGCGTGCACACAGGCACAAGAGTGGAGGGGAAAGGCGGAGGGAGAGGGAGAAGGAGAGAATCCCAAGCAGACTCCATGCTGAGCGTGGACCCGACTTGGGGCTCAGTCTCATGACCCTGAGATCACAATCTGGCTGAAATGGATGCTCAACTGACTGAACCACCCAGACGCCCCAGATTTGCATTTTTAAAAACACACAGGTGGCTGGTGATGTAGCATTTACTTGTTTTCCTGTAGTTTTAATTTTGATTTGATTAGTTGTTTTTACTTGACTCCATTGTGCATGTTCCCCAAGGCATATCTAGGTTTATAGAAGTTGTGTTTTAAGTAAGTGAAAGAATGAAATGTGTTCAGGAAACTTCAAAGGATGTAGAAATTCAAATGGTAGAGATGTCATCAATTTGTGAATGTGAATTGTGTTTTATGATTATGTTCTTCATTCAAAAAAGAGGCAAGACAGACTGCAGGCATTTAAAGCTCAGAGGTAGCAATTTATGGTCTTTATCCTAAAATCTCTGACTCTTCACAAATCTCTTTAATTATATTTATGAATCTAATTAAACACAGACATCTCATAAATTCATTTTGCTTCCTATTTGGAAACGTTCTTCTTTATGAGTTGCTGGGGATAAGAAGATACACTAATATATTAAAACTTGAAATTATAAGCAGTCTTTCATTTGGAGGATGGATCTTAAGTGGAAAGCTAAATGAATATTAATAAGAATAATCAGTGGATAGAGAGATTTCAAAAAAGCAGTGTGTGGCTAAAATGTTTATTAACATTTAAGGAACTTGTCAGTGGTTGCAATAATTTCTGAACCTTACCTAATTGAACACCTTAATTCTTAAACCATCTAGCATACTCTATAGAGAAGAAATGTCAGGTTAGAAATACTTGTTAGTAGAACAGAAATGTTACTGTTAAAGCAAATCTTATTAGACTTCAGAGAATTAAAATATTCTGGCTTTAGATTATCTTCTGGTATTGAATGTTATCTTTCAGGAAAAACAAAATTGTTCTTAGGAGTCCCATGAGGTTTTGATGATATGTGTATGTGTGTTTACTGTGGAGATTTTAGATTTTAATAGTAATAATCTAAATTTATAAATCAACCTAATTCCCTTCCAGCTCCAGCTGTATTATGGGTAATTTACCTTCTATAGCTAAATCTTTAAAAGACCAAGGAAACTCAGGTTTTCTGAGAACTGTCTTCTAAAATCTCCGAAGTGTGGTGAAGTAAAGGTCACAAGTGGAAGGAATATTAAGAGCACAGGGAGAGTTTTATTTATTTATTTATTTTTATTTTATTTTTTAAAGATTTTATTTATTTATTTGACAGAGACACAGTGAGAGAGGGAACACAAGCAGGGGGAGTGGGAGAGGGAGAAGCAGGCTTCCCGCAGAGCAGGGAGCCCGATGTGGGGCTCGACCCCAGCACCCCGGGATCATGACCTGAGCCGAAGGCAGATGCTTAACAACTGAGCCACCCAGGTGCTCCACGGGGAGAGTTTTAATCAGGGTTCTACCACTAACCATCTATACAAATTTGAAGAGGCCACTTATTCTTTAGACACATTAATCTCATTTGTCTAAGGAAAAACAAAATTTGATGAGTATCGATTGATTTAACTGATCCATTTATTACTCAACTAATATGAATGCATCCTTTATGCCAGGCAAGATTAGGTGCTGAGTATACAGAGGTAAACAAACATAATCTCTGCTCTTGAGAAGCTTAGCCTCCCTGAGAGTGTGGTAACGGTGGAGGTGTGATGACATATTTATACGGAACATTTCCCTTTTATTTTCCCCCATTTGACCCTCAAGGTCCCTTCCAATGCTAAAAGTTCTTTGAGTTAATGAATTTATATGTTTTAAAATTAAAAATTGAATTGATTAGAAATTGATTAGAAATTGATAACTTAGGTGTTTATTTCATTACTTCCGTAGCTATTATGTTTAATGATTGGTAGAGTGTATTTAAAGAACTCATGGAAAATATGTGGGCTTAAGCTTTTGAGATTTGGCATTTAAACTCCTGGCCTAAGGGTTCTAAAATTGGGGTCCCTCGACCAGCTTCATCTAAAAACTTAGTAGAAATGCCAGTCCTTGAGCTCACCCTAGAATTGCTGAATGAGTGACTCTGGGGATAGGACCCAGCAATCTGTTTTTATAAGCACTCAAAGTGATTCTGATGAGCCTGAAAATGGGAGGTTATTGCCCCAGTCTATCATGGATCTTATATTAAATATCTCCTTTTATAATTTTGATATGCCTTCAGTCTTTAACAGAAAGTAAATTAAGCACTCATGAACTAAGTAATCCATTCTTCAGTAATTTAGGAAGAGGTAGCTGAGGAGGAAAGGTCTAGGAGAAACCAGAAATGATCACTAGGTGGTAAACAGGGGGGTAATTATTTCATAAAAGAAGGGTTTGAGATTTCTGTATCAGGTAAGTGATTCTTACCCATAAGATATACTATTTGTTATCCCTTTATTTAATTTCATAATATTGAGGGGATGGTGTTTAGAAATGATTTTATGAAAATTTTATTTTTAAAAATCTGGAACTTCAAGTTTTTAGAGATTAAAAATACTGAGAGGGAATACTACTTTTAAGATACTGCATTATAAGAAAAAAGATAAAATGAAATTTTATGTTTGCTTGAAAGCTGTCTTTTTTTTTTTTTTTTAGTACATTGTCCCAATTTAAAAGTAAATAAATCTTTGTTTACAGACAGTCCCTGGGTCTCCGACCCCAGTATTCCCCTAGTGGCCCGTGAGATCATGCAGCGAATGATCCAACAATTTGCTGCTGAATATACCTCAAAAAATAGCTCTACTCAGGACCCCAGCCAGCCCAATAGCACAAAGAACCAAAGCCTGCCGAAAGCATCTCCAGTCACCACCTCTCCCACGGCTGCAACTACTCAGAACCCTGTGCTCAGCAAACTTCTCATGGCTGACCAAGACTCACCTCTGGACCTTACTGTCAGAAAGTCTCAGTCAGAACCTAGCGAACAAGGTATGGTTTGATGTCAAGGTCTCCTCTGTCCAATCAGAATACTTTAATTTGGGGAGAAAAGAAATTATTGGCAAGTAGGACATCAGTAACAATAATAGGATAAAAACTAATGTGATTCTTAAATTATTCCTGACTCTGCAGTGATAGAGAAGAAATACAGATAAAATGGCTACCTTACGTATCAATAGTTCATAGTCACGATTAATGTACCACCCAGGAAAGTTAGCTGGATACAGTTGTTACTGATCTTTAATTTACTTGATATTTATGTAAATATTTTATACTTTCCAAAACTTTGCCATAGCCATTGTTTTTAAAACCCCTATGAAAAATTAAGTTTTCCCCCTATCCACCAGTGTTCTAGAATTAGCACCTATCTGAGAAATAAATATGTCTTATTAGGTAGAAGTTATACGCTGCAAATGAAATTATAAGGCAAGAATGTATATTGTTTGTATTTTTAAAAAAGAAACTCCTGGGGTTAGATATAATGAGGAAGACATTAGACACACCAGGTGGTTCAGTGTATTCAATATTTTATAAATACACAAACACATCCATGTGTATATGCTATAATATGAACTAATCTTAGAATATTTCCAAAAGGTAATTTTAATTTTTGGATGAGGATCCTAATTAAGGGAAAATTTGGTTTAAGAGGTTATCAGTTTTGCTTAGCACATATTTCTTGAATTTATGAAAAGTTTACTGTCTTAAATAGATTAAATATTTTTGTTGCTTTGTGATCTCATTTTACCTTTAATTTCACAAAGATGCAGTGAGCATTTCAATTCTGCCATTGCTTGACCCATTACAGATTGTAAATTGGTGATGTCTATTCTAATGAGATTCCTTGTCATAGAAATCTTATAAGAGTATACAGAAAGTTAGGAGATGTGTAGATTTATTGGTGAGAAATACAGGTTCATTTTGCAAAAAGTTTAATTTGTATGAAGAACCTCTTTGAAAGGACTTTCTTTTGCTTATTTTAAGTGATTTAAGAGGGATTTATACTTAATGGACTGGCTTTAGTTTATTAAAAAATGTATTTTTGAATAGTAGTTCTTGCTTTTTTCCTGTTTCTGGGTAATGAATAGCAATCACAATCTCAGAATTCTGAGATTTCCTAGTAGAACCCCTTACTGTCATATGTTCACATCGATCAGTGTACTTTTACTTTTGGTTACCAAAAGCAAAATTGTGCTTTTCTGTGCTTTTTCTTTTTGTTGAGGTTTATCTTTACCAAAGATTGGTAGCTTTCATTAAAAAACTCCTTGCTCAAAATATTGCATTAAAAACTTCAGGAGAACGACAGCATAGAGGTTGTATTTAAAGTATTAATAGTGGAGATTAACGTATAAAGGTGCTACTTAGTCTAATTTAACTCCTAGTTGGTGCTATGCTTAAGAGATATGTTGTACTGACGGTATGCTCTTGTCAACAGGAATTTAAGCTAGATGACGGGATTAGAGTGTATAGTCTTTAAGTGAAACAAAATTTTTAAAATATTTCCCAAATTACTTCTCATGTGTTTGCAATGAAATCACAGTATATTTAGTATATTTAAGTAGACTTAAAATATATTGCCTGTTTGATTAGACAGATTTGGAAGTCTTTAAATAATAGTGTCTTTGGAAATATTTTAAGCAGTGTATTTGCTTATTAGATGTCTAATTGGGTTAAGATGTCTAATAGGACACTTTGTTCTATAAGATTACAGTTATATTTTTAGAAATATTAGTGACCCTAAAGGACAACACTTACTCTGTATGAGTGTGGGATTTTTGGTTTACAAACTCAGTCACATATTTATTTCTAACAGCATGAAATCAGGAGTGATAGTGTCTTCAGACACTAGTCGTATGTTAGTTCTATATTGGGGCAGTTTTTAACATAACTAGATAGAAAGTCCTCTCTGCTGACCAACTGAAAATCAGAAACATGGAGTATTAGCTTGTTTTGTTAATTTTGGACAGAATGGCAGCTTTAAAAGTTGTCCAGACGAGTTTTCCTTTTTAGACATGTCTATGAGGGAACAAAGTCTTTGTGGGAAAACAAGGTCTTCTAATTCTATGTTTTAACAGAAAAAAAAAAAAAAGGCTAAACATCTAGGCTGTCATCAGTATCAAGACTATTTCATTCTTCTTTCTTTCCCTAAACTTTGCTCACTAGTTTGTAATATCTTATTAATTTAAAAACTTTGCCTTTATAGATACCAAGAAGGGAATTTTGAATCTCTGCAGATTTTTTCCAAAAGATTGAATCCAAATACACATTTTTTTGCAGATGTGTCTGAAGAGTAATTAGGACACATGAAAATTATAAACAGTTAACATCTGATTCATTTTACAGAATATTTTGTATATACATATTGTAATTTAACCATATAAACTTACATTTTAAAATGATTTGTGTTATATAAAATTTTCTAAATCCAACTTTTATGTACTTATAGTGTTTCAGGTAGACTTAGCTCTTGAGGAATTTGGTTTTATAATTTATATGATGTGGCATTAAAAACTCACGTGCTTTGATAAAGGTAAATTTAGAAAATGTAGTCTAATAGTTCTATTACAGAACTTCATACTGTGTAAACTGCGATTTCTCATATCTCGCTATATCCTAACATCTTCAGTGATATGCTGTACCTTTTCTTTTGCCCTACTGATAAAATATTTAACCCTTGGAGATACTAGATATAACAAGCTTTGCTAAATGTATGTCACTTTAGGAGGGAAAATAATCCTGATTCTATTAACGAATTGACTTAACTCACATATATGGCTAGTGTATCTGCATGGTTGACTAGGCCTATTGCTTTGTCACTTTTGGTCTGTTCAGTCCACATTTGTTCCTAGTTTTTAATATCCTCAGGTGTTTGTTTGTGTCTCTACAGACGGTGTACTTGATCTGTCCACTAAGAAAAGTCCGTGTGCTGGCAGCACGTCCCTGAGCCATTCTCCAGGCTGCTCCAGTACTCAGGGGAACGGGTAAGGGAAAATATTTGTAGCCTTCCACAGTTTTATAGGAGACAATTTATCAAAGATTGATGCAAATCTCCATTATATGTTTTTAAAAAAATCTTCAGAGGAACAGTCTTGTAAGTGGGCCTTTAGTAAGTTACTTAGTCCATCTCTCAAGTAAAAACACAATCTGTGAAGTCCAGAATTGACTAGTGTAGATCAGTTTTGCCAGGTCACTACAGATAGTGAGTGAATAAAAATATGGCAAGAATGTCTTTGGCCTTTTTGTTGTTGAGTGTTTGAGAGGGGGAAACCTAACCTGAATAATTCCAGGGTTCAGATGTAAGGCAGTATTATGTGTGCTGAAGTTGTTGAATGAAAATTGGGTTCCAGTACTTAACTTGGTATCGCTAATGGAGTGTGTGGGTATGTGGAGGCTGTTCATTTTTTTCTTGTTTGTTTTGGTTTGGTTTGGTTTCATTTGTTGATTGAACTGCAGTTTTAACTCTGTGTGGCAGTTCAGAAAATGTAATTGTATGTATTTTTTGTTTTTTAAGTGGTTAAGACTATAGATGTTGGGATAATCATCTTATGCTACCAAGACATTATTACATGCTCAGTTTTGATAACTCTTAGCAAAGTAAAGTGAATTTTCTGACCACCTAATTTTATAGTGTAAGAATTGTCTTAATTCTCCTCTACATGTATAAATAAGCCACTTAGAAAAGTCAGGTATTAATGAAGACATTTAAATACCATATTGGGAAGGATTTCCGTAAAATTGTGTTGTAACCAAAAAATCAACTTCATACATGAAAAGTAACTTTGGTAAGTTAAATTAGTTAATATGTAGGTTCATTTAACTTTTAGAATACCAACATAGGGAAGTTCTTTAGATGTTAAAGGAATAAGTACACACTAAATGGACTAACCGTTTTCAACTTTCTCTTAATTACCTTCAAATTGAAGAATTCCTTTGCTGACTTCTAAAATGCTGCCTTTATTTTCTCTAAAATTCCATCATTTTCCTTTTTCTCTCCTCCTTTATTCAGTCTAAAAGTAACTTATTGATTTAATGCAGTTTGCATAGTTTACTAATCTTTTTTTCTTAAGCCCTTCTTTTCACTATAGTTTATATTAGATACAAGTCATTGTGGTCCCAAATCATTGGATTCCATTTATATATCAGAAAACTTGAAGTGTGTAATTAAGAACACATGTAGGAGAAGCCTAAGTGTGGTTTGCATAAATGAATCCCTTGCTTAAGATTTAGTTTAAACTTGGCCACCAAGTCCATGTATAATATGGTTGAAGTTGCTGTGGTTGACCCCTCTGAATGGAAAGTTTTTTATGTGTATGATTTTCTGGAAGACAAAAGCACCGATATGACTGCCCATCTTTTAGTTGAATATTAATTACTATCTTTATTATGTTATTTACTGATAACAGCACAGAATCCCTGTAGACTTTTGGAGAACATAGCTGGTTTATCATTATTTCTTCAAAGTTCCACGTTTGTGCCTAGTAAATGTAATTATTACCCTTGGGCATGCTTTACCAGTTACCAGTTTTATCATTGATAATATTTATCTATTGTGAAAATGGAAACCTTATGAATTAACTTTGTGTAAATAGTTGACTTTTTAAATATTATTTGAGAGCTATCCACTTAAAATTTCAAAATTTATATTTGATATTTTAAGAAGAGGCACTTTTAACTAAAGAAAACTGCTACTACAAATTGCTTACATACCTCTGACAGTAATAACTTTGAGTAGAACTTAAGGAACAAAGTTTGGGGAAAACAAAGGGCAGTTTCTTTAAAGATTGGATTATTTCAAGTGGAAAATTAGTGGTACTCATGTGTCTGCAACTAATAGTGTTTTAAAATGAAGAAGTGTGGTAAGTTATAATGTGATGGGTATTTTGGTTTGGGTTTTCCCCTTGGGGCTGGTAGCCATATTTTTTTTTCCCCAAGCAAAATAAGAAATGTTATTTGAACTTGTTTGGTTTTGATAATGAGCATCAACTTGTTTGTGGGATAAATGAGTAATTATCTATGGGTTCCACCACTGTAAATGGTTCTAGTTTTATAGCTGGTTGTCATGAATGTTGAATATGTTACATTAAAATAAATAATTTGGCTTACTCTTTTATTACTGTACTTGTTTAGTGGTAACGTCACATTGGTAACACAATTCTGTGTAGATCTATGGAGACTTGATGATTACTTTGTAATTAATAATTAAGGTGCTATTTTCAGACAGTTGCGCGAAACTTTTTCTCCGAAAATTTGTGAACCCAACCAGAGACCAGCTGACAGGTTTAATTTTTCTTTGCCCAAAAAGCTCCTGGTTTTTTTTTTTCTTTTTTCCTTTTTCTTTTTTTGTGAACAAGTTCTAAAACTAACTGCCGAGACCACTTTTTTTTTTTAATTTTAGAGAAAAATAAATAAATAACACAAAGTGATGTTACCCAAGCAAGGCCTTCTAATAAAGGAGTGGTCCCCTCACCCATCCCTCCCTACCTGTGCAAGTCCTGCTCACATCAGTTTCCTTCCATCCAATTAGGCGACCTGGGAGACCCAGCCAGTACCGCCCAGACGGACTTCGGAGTGGTGATGGGGTACCTCCAAGAAGCTTACAGGATGGAACCAGGGAAGGTTTTGGACACTCCACATCACTCAAAGTTCCATTGGCTCGATCCCTGCAGATTAGTGAAGAACTACTGAGCAGAAACCAATTGTCCACAGCTGCCAGCCTTGGGCCATCTGGATTACAGAATCATGGACAACACTTAATATTATCCAGGGAAGCCTCTTGGGCAAAACCACATTATGAGTTCAACCTCAGCCGTATGAAGTTCAGGGGAAATGGTGCACTCAGCAACATCAGTGACCTTCCTTTTCTTGCAGAAAACTCTGCCTTTCCAAAAATGGCACTTCAAGCAAAACAAGATGGAAAAAAGGATGCGAGCCATGCATCTCCTGTAGATTTAAAGATACCACAAGTTCGAGGAATGGATCTTTCTTGGGAGTCTCGCACTGGTGATCAGTACAGCTATAGCTCTTTGGTAATGGGTTCACAAACGGAGAGCGCGCTTAGTAAAAAGTTAAGGGCTATTCTTCCAAAACAAAATAGAAAAAGCATGTTAGATGCTGGACCCGATTCTTGGGGCTCAGATGCTGAGCAGTCTACCTCTGGACAGCCATATCCCACATCGGATCAAGAAGGAGACCCTGGTTCCAAGCAGCCTCGGAAGAAAAGAGGGCGTTACAGACAGTACAACAGTGAGATACTGGAGGAAGCAATCTCAGTGGTTATGAGTGGAAAAATGAGTGTTTCCAAAGCTCAGAGTATTTATGGGATTCCCCACAGTACACTGGAGTACAAAGTAAAGGAGAGGCTGGGCACTTTGAAAAACCCTCCAAAGAAAAAGATGAAATTAATGAGGTCGGAGGGGCCAGATGTTTCTGTAAAGATTGAATTAGATCCCCAGGGAGAGGCAGCACAAAGTGCAAATGAATCAAAAAATGAGTAGGAATACTGTAGAGTGCCAATTACTGTACAAACTGGGTGAGCACTACTGCATTGTTCAGCTATCATTGCTTACACCTGACTCCATTTACTGTGACACTTGTTTCTTTGCAGATTTCGCATTGACTTGTGTGTACAGAGGTGAAAGGTGCATTCTGAATGTTGCATATTTTAAAATTTTCATGTGCAGTATGGCTCGGGATATTGTTTGGCCTTTTTGCATGTTTCTCTACAAAAGAGAATTGAGTTACCTCACAGAGAACAGATACATGGAAGTGGACTCCTTGCCTGTAGAGCCTGCATGCTTTTCTTTCTTTTTTTTTCTTAAGTTATATTTGCCTTTATTTAAAAAAGAAAAGAAAAGAAAAGAAAAAAGCCCCCTTGTAGAAACCACCTCTGTCATACTGGGAGCTTTATCATTACAAATTGGAAAGCCATCTTATAAAATCATTCGTGTTTCTCTTCTACATTTCAACTAATTGAAGGATTAAACTAAAAAAAATCCTAGGAACAATGAACCTTTGAATTTAAGAAATTTGGTTATTCAGTGATACGTAATTATTTAGGTCAATTTACATTTTATGATTTTCTTCTCACTATTAAATTTACTTAACAAATCAGCAATCTGTTTAGTGCTCACCCAGAGGGAAAGGAGGTGGAAAATGTGCACACACTACCTTCAGAAATGCTTTGGTTAATTACTTTGTAACACTACCTTTGCTGTAATTTTATTTGGTATTTTCTAAGGGTAGAATTTGGTCTCACCAACAAGTGAGGATATAGCCTTATCTCATGGAGGACGAGCTCCGTTCTTACTCAGGAGCAGTCAGGGTACATTACATAAAACAATAGAGGATGCCTCATTTTAACAAACTAAGTTTCTTTGTATTCTTAAAACCTTTTACAGATTTGATCATGTGCTAACTAACGACTGGATGTCGTTGCAGCAACTAGTTTAAAATATTCAAGATCTGTTTATTGGGGAAAGGGAGAAGTAAGGAAAGAAGTGTGTTTAAAAACGTAATTATAATATTGCAAAGTGGTGTCTAGATTTTACAGCCTCAGTAGTCTGCCCAAATATCCACATGAATGAAGGATCCATGTTTGTGGTGAGAGAAAAAAAACACAACCCCAAGGTAACCTAATATGATTTAGGTTGCATTTCACATCTAATGATAGTTCAATCAGCAATCAAGCTCAGAATTTCTCTTTTAATCCAGATACTAGAACAAGGGGGGATGGGTTGTTTTTTAGTTTTTATTTAATTTGTTGCTTTCAACTTTCTTTCTTTCTTTTTTTTCTTTCTTTTTCTTTTCTTTTCTCTCACATCCTGCATTCTATCCCCTACTTAACTTTTTCTGATATTTAGCTGATTTTATGGTTATTTAGCACACAATTCAGGACTTTTCAGATCATGTTTATATAAGCACTCCATGAAGAGCATCTAAGCTTTTTTTGAGATGGGCTTTTCAAATTACAGTAATTAAATTCAGAATATTTATTTCCTACAGTTTTTTGCAAGAATAAGTGATAAATAAAGCCCATGAAATTTAATTTTGCCTTGTGACCAAATTAAAATTACTGTTGGTGCAAAAACAAAATCCACACCACATACACCCTGTCTAATCTGCTGAGAAAGGTGGTCAGGCCCTTCTAAATGCTTAACCAAAAACAAACAAAAAGTCATTAGAGTTTTTGTGTAAAATAAAATAAAACTTGGAGCATTAAATTGAGGCTGATGATTTCAGATGGATACTAAGAGATTGAAGAGAGGTAGGTCCAATATTCCCAAGGCATAAATTCTTGCCTGGCAACTTTGGAGCAGTTAATTAGGTAAAGGATAGTTTTCCCTCAGCAACCTATGTGTTCAAAGGTTAGGCACACCATTGCTGTTATTGAAATACATGCACTGCTCATTCTTGACATAGCCTGGGCTTGGATTCCTCTTTTGATTTGGTTATTTTGTGTAGCAGTTTAATCCGTGGATGACTGAGCCTGTTTCTCTTAGCTTTCTAGTCTCAACAGAAAAAGGAGCTTGGGTTCAGAGCAGTATATGACTGCAATATTTTCTAGCCTAGCTAGAAGTTGCAATAAAAATATTTTATGAAATATATGGTTTTCATCTGCAGTTGAAGGAAGTTACAGAAAGTTTGCTGAAAGCAAAGGGCTAAGCTTGTGAAGGAATGCCTCCTTTGTTCCACACTCAGTAATTTGTCACACACAATTAATTGCAGCCATGGTACCTTTTCGCTTGACGTTTGGGGTATTTGGTAGCCCAGATTGCTGCAAAAAGGTCCTTTGAGCAATTAAGTTGTGCTTGCTTTTATCCCCTCTCAGAAAGGCATCATTAAAGGCCCATTTAAAAATCTGGCCCTAAAAGTTCAACTTTTGTAGTTTTACTGTTCAGAGAGGTTTAATCCTGTGTGGTAGTCTATAAAGTGATGTATGAGTTATGTAAATTTTGTCATTGTAGTGTACATGGAGTGATCATTTTACTAACATAAATATTTTCTATGTGTGTTTCAGTGGATGACAATCGAGCAGCAGAAGAATGGTGTGCCTACCCTTTAATGCTGCAGTTTAAATAAGAGAACTTGTATTGTGTCATTTCAGATTGTAGGCTGAGACTTGTAAATAGTGAAAATTTGAGTACTTCTATTATTTGTTTTGGTTAGAAAGTGAATTTAAAAACAAACCAAACTCTAAACTTTCTCAGATTAAAAGTCCTGAGACCTGAAGATTGTAATATTCATGTCTGTGAAGCTTTTAAACATTACACTTGAGATCAGTCATGACTTGATATTCAGGTAAATTTTCTTTTCCAAGAAGCTTTTGAATAAGCATATTTCCTCCAAAGGTCGGTCGGTCTCTCTTTTTTTTTTTTTTTTTTTTTTTGAGTGTAGATTATTTTAAAGCACTAATTGCATTACATTGGTAACTGCAATATAAAATAGCCATTATTGTTTTGTGAAGCATGGTTGAAATTAGATAGTGGTCCCTTTTAAATTTCATAAGCCTCTCAGAAAAAAAATCTTTAAAAAAAAAAATACAGAAAGCTGCTGAATATTTCAAAAGATATATATTTTACCTTATTGTAGGTTTTGTAAAGTTAGTTGGTAATATTCAGGTGCACTTTTAATGTTAAATTTTGTGTTCAGAGTTCCATTATACCATGTATTTCTCGGAGGTGGCTCATCACATGGCTGGCTGTCAGTCTTGGTGCCGCAGTGATCTTTTAATATTTGATTTCTCTCTTGATTTGCCACTGTTCTGTATTGGCACTTTCAGTGTAGATATTCTAGTTTGGGGACGTCCTGATAAATGTGTAATAGAGATTGGTCTATTCGCATGCTTAATTTCTGCTTATCAGAGTTTTGCATGGCCCAAACAACAGTTGACCATTTTTATGGTATGGGAAGGTATAGTTCACAGCTGTCTTTGTCACAAAAGCCTTTTCTCCTCTCATTCTCCAGTAGGCAGATGATGACATTACTCAAACTGATGTTAGGAGATAATGTGTTGAAAATCAATTCTTGAGGGTTTTTTTGTTTTGTTTTGTTTTTTAAATGAGAGAACATTGATATTATAGAATAGATATGCTATGGCACTGTAAAGTCAAAAATACTGAATAATCCTGTGGAAGAATATCTAGTGGGTATTTTTATCATTAGCTTTCTCATTTTTCAGACAGTTGAGTCATGAAGCTTGATAGTAATGTAATATACTATATTACTTTGTTCAGTAGGCTTTCTAGTGACTCTGAACTATGTTTGTGATGAGCTATACACTTTTTTCTGCTCCCCAAATACCATGAAGGACAAAGGTCTCTCTTTCAAGAAACATAATTTATATTTGTGTATAATACTTTTTAATATTAAGTTTGTTGTTACTCTGAAGTTTAGGTGTTGCTTGATAAACCTTTGCTGCAGCAGATCATGAATATGAGTAAGGCTTTGTGTGATAATAGGGGTCCTTATGTGAAGTTAATTACTGTTCAGTTCTGGTGAGCAAGCTCAACAAGTGTGAAGTGTGTATTAGCTTTATTTGGTACACTTTTACTTTACAATATTGAAGTGCTTTTAGAACTCTGGTTATCTTATATAAACCATTACCTCAACCAATTGGCATTTTCATTCCCCAACATTTTACCTGAGCTATAATATGAGCTATATGGGATCAGATAGTAAAACAATAAGGCACAATGAGAAGTTTTGTCCCAATTTTCTGGAGAGAACTCTAAATTAGACTAAAAATGACTACCTGCAAAGGCCCATATCATAACTACCTTCTGTCATTAGGCAGTACTTAGTAACCTTTGAGCTGCTAGTGAGCTGTGTGTTCTCCCCCTGCCCAAGTAAGCACATGGTGCAAGGCCTGGTTCTAAGCCTTTGTGATTCTCTTATATTTCATTTACCCATAATAGTGAAGCTTGGATTCACTTAGTTATTTTTTTAAAACAAATTAATGAGTCAACCCAATGTCAGAACCTGAAATTGTTTCGAGTGGTTATAGCAGATAAGTGACTGTTTGGTGTCGTTTTCTTTAATAGCTATTGTCTCTGTAGATTTAATTTTGAACCACATATTTTTGCTTTTGTAATTATTCTTTCTTTAAATGCTAGAGGTTGTTTTTGTATGAGCCATCCTTTTCTATATATTCAGGTTGCTGTCATTGGTGATAGAATATGGCAATAGACTGAATTGCTCCACTTAATCTTTTATGGAAGACATTGAAAGTTATAGGTTAGATTTTGACCTTCATTGAAGATATCAAAAATTGTTTTCCTTGTAACCTTTCCATTGTAATTAGGTCTTCATTAATACTATGGTCAGGCCAGTGTTATTAGAAACTTAATGGCTTTAGCCAGACAGCCCATTTTGAAGACTATTAAGCTATATTATAGGGGCTTAAAAAATTGATTGCTTTCAAGCTCTATTGAAAAGGAAAGAAGTATAATTCTGGTACAAGGAATGCAGACCTCCAAAGTCGTCTTAGTTTTTTTTTTTTATTCATTCTGTCCTTGAGACTTCTAGGATTTGTGAACATGGTGACTGAAGGGAAAATAGAGGAAATTCTCTGCATGTCCTCTCTCTCTTGTTCCCAAATAAACTCACAGTTGCCTTTTGAAAAAACAGACATTAGCCCTGTAGCTGTGTGCCCTAAATGTTATGAAGGAGATGGGGGGCGGGGGTAAGGAGTAGGATGGGAAAGTATGTAGACTTGGGAAGAGGCTAAAGATTCTGTACTATGATACTAACGGTGAGTCACAGGATAGATAATGTGATAAAGTTGGGCCACCTTCATTTGATAGAAAAATCTTGTAGATGGTTTGAAAATGAGAATCAAGGCTAATTAATGTTGATTTGACAATAAAACATGAGTTAATTCTGCAACTATTTGGGGGGTAATTTTAAGGCTTCCAGTTCATTTAGAGCTGTTATCGATAAATGCTGAAAAACAAGCACTTTTAGTTAATCATCGATTTATTGGATGTAGCAAATATTATAATCATAATATTTAATCTTTATAGTTTGAATATGGAAATGAACTCTTTTACCCCATCTTGAACTGTCTTTGAACAGACTCAAGGTGATCTTTTCAACACTGGAAATGACCCTACACACATACCAAAAAAATCTAAAGCAGTAAGACGTATTTGAAGATCCATACCTCTTAGACTTTTTAGATTTGTCTTGGGAAAGAATTTATGAACCTATAACCAGTATTAGTGCAGTCTTGGGTTCCTTGTTCTGCATAATTGCACCCTTTCTCAGGTATGTCCTGAAAACATAAATTTTAAAATAATCTCTTTAGAGATTAGATTCTCAGTGGATAGTGTGTAAGGGGACTGGGGGCGGGGGGTGGGGGGGGTTGGCCACAGGACACTGACACAGTAGAGCAGGGATTTTTAACATTCAATAGCCAAATAGAATTTCAATCTAGAATATTTTTACCCCTCAGAATAAGTGAAACATTACATCTATTATTTGGTAAATACCCGGTGCTACACTCCTAAAAGTCTTTTCTTTCATCCAGTAACTTTTTTTTCCTGCTTGGTGGAAGGGTATATAGTAAACCTTACTGTCACTAGGAAAGCACTTGTCCGAAATGTTTAAAGTACTAGAAAAGGGATAATTCAGCACTTTTTCTGTTACAACACTAAAGTCTTAATTTATCTTCAGAGTCTTAGGTACTGTAAGTTTTAGCGTGATTATTTAAAAATATAAAGCATAACTACATAATACGGGGTCAGATCACATTTATATAAATAATTCTTGTCTTATTAAAAAAAAAAAAGACAACATTCTGTACCTTTCAAGCAATTCCAAATGATTGCCTCACGTTTCCCATTTCATTAAGCATTTCAGGCTTAAGAATTTGGAATTTGAGAGGAGGTGAGGGGAACATTCCCCAACATGAAAAATTGTGTCAGACCATTTTAGAGAAATAAATCACTAGGAAAATGGGTAGGGATTCTCTCTCCCTTTAAGTCTTCAGGGAATGAGCAGTATTTAGAATCTTTGGCTGAAATTCAAGCCTTTTTACTGTGTAAATTTTTAATATTAATTCACTGACATGCTTTTTACATCAGAGGACTGAAAATGGATCTTAATGTTTTTAAGTTGTGGAAGGGTATATTTCTAAAATGAGGGGGGATAATTAACTAGGTTAGTATACCAGCATTTAGTAAGTTTAAGGAATTTTAGTATGTAATAGCAAAGTGTTTGATTAAAAGTTTAATCCTATATTGCTAGTCGAAATTAGTTACATTCTGATATAGGAAAGATAATAGTCATTGGATATTGATATGCTGTGCTGTCAGAAAACCAGACTAAGATAGAAACCTTTATCGGACTCCCATATGTTGCTTGTTCTGATGGGATGTATACTTTACAGCAGCTTATTGCTGCTTTGAGAAGAAATGTATAAACTATACATTTGGAGTGTTTGCATATAATTCTTTATAACCTCCACTTTAAACTGTCAGACATTGGTATTTTATCAGTCCACACTGTTAAATAAAACTAATGTTCTTAGGAATCCAACTTGTACACACTGTTTAAAAACCCTCAGGGACAGTTTACACACTATTCTCACTCAATTCAGGTACTTTGATGCTATTCTTAAACCTAACAGTGACTTGTATTTTTCTGTTTTGCTTTTATTTCGACGTGCTGGTAGCACATCCTTGATGAATGTCAACTTAACTCAGTTCAGGTATCCAGGTATAACTCAGCCAAACAGATTTTAAAGCTGCATATAACTCTCCAGCACACGGTGCCTCACACTCTTATAGTGGCATTCTATATATTCAGTTATTACTACTGAGCAGATAATATGGGGGTTCCTGTTAACAGTGTATTTAAAAAAAACAAAATGTGCATAAATGTATAGCCAGCACATGGGTAACACATACACACACACACGAACTATATATTTTTAAATGCCACTAATAGCCAGCACAATTAAATGACATTCCTTGCTGCTTCTGTAAACTCTAACAGATGCAGTTCCTCCTCGATGTGGCTCTTGCTTCTTCACCACACTACTACTAAATTCAAGCACTGGCCCTTGGGTGTCTGACCTCTACATTCTAGTTTATGCAATGTCTTTTTAGAGAATTCTGTGCACTGGCCACTGTGATGGAACCGTTGGGCCAGTAGTGCTCTGAGTTTATTAGTAGTGATTCTGCCAAAGTTGGTGTTGTAACACGAGTATGTAAATGTCAAAAAATTAGCAGAGGTCTAGGTCTCCATATCAGCAGACAATTTGGTCAGTATATTTTGTAGCCTTGAAGTCCTCAGTGACAAGTTTCTAATGATGTGAAGTTCTAATTCCAGTGTTTTAGCCCTTTGCATCTTTACTGTTAAGACTTGTCTACTAGAGGTCTTTATTCTTTAAGATTCCTTTTGTTTCCTACAGTACTGTCTGTGGTTAACAAAATAGATTATTCCTCTGCTTTAATATTTGATATCTTACATCTAAAAGGAACCCTCCATATATAAAACCCATAGCCTTTGAAGATACGGAAAATGGCATCTTTCAGATTTCTAGAAGTTCAAGTGTCATGCAACAAAACAGGAACCCCCTTTACTCTTATGGACCTCATTTCAATATACTGTTTACAGTTTGACGGAATTGTATAATTTAATATTTCTCTTGTACTGTAGTTTATATTTATTTACAGATTTTTTTTTGTACTGTGTGATTTGAACTTTTTGTTCCTTGCTATGATCAATGTTTATGTAGTAGAGCACTTATGATCACAAATTAAGTTTTTTGGTTTGATTGCACTACATTAAATTTTTAAATGCAGTTCTGATTTTTGACTGGACTAAAATAAGCTGTGTCTTAATGTATGTGATGAGTACTTAAAATTTTAATCCATGTGGTCCCCTTTTTTTTGCATTGTATGTCAGAAGCGCTAGTTCTTTCGTGCATGTGTAAGATTTAATGGTTCCATTGTATTATTTGACCATGACATTTTGGAGAAACATTCCCAGCTGTAATGTTGTGTATGGTAGTTCTCACTGGATGCTAGACTTTTCAAAACCACTATTCTTCTAATAAATTTTGTTGTGAAAAGCTGTTTTAAAAGCTTGGTTTCTACTTCTTAAGATTTTAATGCGTTTTTAAAAAATCCACAGAAAGGGTAAGATTTCCAGGTGTACTGTAAATGTATGTGGTAATCGAAGTTGGTAATTTTTTTAATGGTAAATTCTTTCCAGATGACCTCTTAGATAACTAGAAGTTGTTGTTTTCAAAATTGTGCTTTGGAATTGGGTGCCACACTGCCTTGTAATTCTGTGCCTTTACTAATTTGATGCTCCCCATCCTCTGTTTTCTTTGGATTATTCACTTTAAAAAGTTTTTTTCAGCTAGACAAGATTCATATTGATATTTTCATAATACCTGCTTGCTGGGCTTATGTAATTTTCTGAAAAATCATAATTTCCTCAGAGTAAAACTTTATGCTGGAGTTGCTTGCTAAAATAATGATTTACTAAGTTTTGTTTGCTCTTTTCTTGAAGCACAAGTATGAAAGCAACACTGTCAGTCGGTTGAGGTTATTACAGTCGTTCTGATTTCTTGGGAAGGTGCACAATAAAGAACAGCATGTATGTTGCTCAATTGTGGTTTTTAGAAACTAGGTATATAAAGAAGTTTTGGATTATGAAGTGATTCCTGTTGTAAAGTGGTGAAGGGAACAGCTGAATTATAGTGATAAAGATTAGAAATGGTACAGCAAAGTATTAGAGGAAGCTTTTTCAAAGCTCATGATATACGTGTAATTAATGTAGATTGAAGTGATTTCTGATCATTTCTAATGGCATTTTATATTCACAAATGATGCTATTGTTGGTAGTGGCTCCAGATTATCTTTTAGTTAGTATTTTTGTCTTATTTCTTTGGCTGTCTATTTCTACCTTTTGGTCCGATGTTTATAAATTTGGAAATTTGTTGGTACTGAAGGCTTGTTTATTGGCTTCATTTGTTCCCCTTAGTCATGCCACATGTTTATAGAACATTTTTCTTGAAACCTAATTACTACCACTTTGTAAATTTCAAAGCTATAATTACTTGTTTCTTGCCATTATCCATTCTAAACCGGTGGCCAGATCAATATAGTAGGATTATAATCTGGCATCTCATAAATGAATTCATTTTAATGGTCCTGTTTTCGAATTGATACTTAGTTCTTCAATTATTATAACGTTAAAAAGGACTTACTCCTTCTAATCCAGAATTTTCTTCTCTGATTCTGTTGATACTTTGGAATTAATTCAAGGACTCTTTGTCTTAACAAGGTGTCAGAATCAGGGAAATTGCATACGGGAAATGGAATGGGAAAATGGGATAGCTTTCTGCAATTTCCCGAGTTGTATAGTTGTTATTTTTTCCTCAAGAACTGTCCCTTTCTCTCACCAGACATTTGTACTGAAATGTAAAAGCGTACCTACATCGTCATATGGTGCTAGATTTTGTCGCCAGAAAGAGTGCAAAATCTTTTTTTCTTAATAGAATTTACTAAGTAATGTGGTAGATAACGGTTCTTGTATTCCAAATGTACACTTTATCATTATCTGCTTCCAGTGGTAAGTGTTTAGCACAGGATTTTATTAATCCTTTTCAATTTACAAGTTACTGGACTTTTGCTGTTTTTGGAGGAAATGGTGTATCAAGCTGGAAATTTATCAGGCTGCATTTACAATTGGAGTAGAAAAGGCTTTTTTTCAGAGGTTAGTGGAAAAGAAATGTTCTCAAAAAATAGTTAATAGTTTAAGCCGTGGTTTGGTTAGAGTGCAACTTGGAAAGTAAGAACCTGGGAAGTAAGCAAAAATATATAAAAAACTCATAAGGATTAAATCTTGAGTCTGAAGTTTTTTATAGGCATGTAAAAACACTATTGTTTATTGACTAGTAGTTTTAAGATGTTAATTGTACTCTCGCCAACCTTTAATCAGCAGTATGGAGTGATAAGGGATTATTTGGTACTTTAAATTTCTGTCAACTTGGTATTCTAGCTAGATCACTCATGTTTTCATCTGGAAAATCATAGTGGTAGCCTGAATTGCCATTTAGGCCTCATTTCACCTCTGAGTCTATTAAATGCAGTCTTCTATTAAATGTGAGACAAATACACTAATTATATCTGTTCTAACATTGGGAAATACAGTAGCAACCCTTTATTGAATAATAAGGTATAAACCTTAGGTCTCCCCTTTGCATTGTAGCATTTTCTAAAGGAAAAACAAATAGATCAGGGTCTCATTTTAGATGCCTTTTATTTAAAACAAGTCTGTTTTTTAAAGTTTTTATTATGAACTGTATGAATGTGATGATACTTTTGCAAAAATTATAAGGTATGTTAATTTTAAAGTGTGTTATTTATAATGTCTATTTCTGTTGTGTGCAGGCTAGTTCAGTCTTGAATATTGGAGCACAAAGAGTTCTGGGGGATCATTGGATATAATCAGTCTCAATTAGAATCAATCTTAAAGAATGCAGATGCCTGGGTCCTACACCAGATCCACTGAATCAGTTTATGAGCATGAGGCTGAACATGCTGTATATTTTCAAAATGTAACACAGGAGGTTTTTTGGTTTTTTTCTTTTTGTATTTTTAAAGTTTATTCAGTAGATCTTTTTCTAGTTGTGGCAGAGACACATAAAACTTACCATCTCAGCCATTTTTAAGTATGCAGTTCAGTAGTGTTAGGTATATACACATTGTTGTGACCACAGAAACTTTTGATTGGCCCCCCATTGATTAAATACTGTTTGTCCCATTCAAATCTTTCATTTTTTTAAATGAAAAACATGGAATGTAAGGAGTTTAAGGGACTTGCCTTCCTCACATAGTATGAGATGCCCTTAATACTCATGATTCCAAACCATTATATCTCTATACCACTTCCGCACTCCTGATTCAACCTTAGAATTAGAATGAGAGGTTTAATCTGCTAATAATTTTCTTTTAGGTTCACTTTTAACTTAATTAAATCTCAAGTATTAATT
The DNA here is from genome assembly GCF_029215605.1 of Mirounga angustirostris. Lineage (NCBI taxonomy): Eukaryota > Metazoa > Chordata > Mammalia > Carnivora > Phocidae > Mirounga > Mirounga angustirostris. The sequence goes on from NW_026991714.1 coordinate 124,226,252, forward strand.
TAGTTTCACTCTTTTGGAGAGTAAACTATATTATGAAATTACCAATTAAGAAATTATAGTAGAAGCTTACAAACTTTATTATTAAATAGAAGTTAGGGTTGTTGACTCAGTGCTAGAAGAAATGAATCTTGAAGAGTAGGTAAGGCATAGAGAGGAGAGAATATCCCAAGTTTAAGAGACAGAATTTGATGGGCCTGGTTTAAAATCCCAGCCCTTCTAATTTCGTCGTACATGATCTTGAACAAGTTACTGAAACTTTGTGAACCTTGGATTCTTACCTGTAAAAGGACGCTTACACCACCTGCCTCAGAGATTTGATGAGGCTCAAATGAGATTCTGTATGTAAGATACTTAGTACTATGCTGGGCTCTTAGCAAATACTCAAAAAATGCAAGGAGTGAAAGCATCTGGCAGGAGTTAATTTAATGTGAAGGATAGGGAAAGTGAGAAAATCAGATTGAAAGTTGTAGAGGAAGTCATTTGTATTAATTAGAACTTTTTTGAAAGAGGCAGATGAGTTTGTATTAGGGACACTGGTCAGCCAGTCTTTTCACTGCAGAGACATAAAAGTGTTGGAACTGTGATTAAAACCTGGAATGCTGCTTTTCTTAATTTCTTGGTCCTGTTCCACGGGCATATTATCAAACTATTAGTCATTCTTTGTTTCTTTTCGAAGACTAGACTAACAGTTGTTTAGAAAGTAGAAGATGTTGAAGATTAAAAATTACAAAGTTGGGTAGAATTTATCTGCATTTCCATTGTACACTGAGTTTTTTGTATAGTCAAGGTTGAAGTTTTACATGCTTTGAAAATTTTTCTTTTTACATGGTGGTAGTTTGAATAACAACATGTAAGAGCCAAGTGTGGGAGTGGTTACGTGTGTGTGCATATGTGTTTAATCATCAGACCATTCGTTTTCCAGTGAAAGAATTTGGGGAATCTTCTGCCAGAGATTGTGATTTTAGCTACACTCTTACCAAATCGAAGTTCTGAGCATTTCAGACAGACAGATCATAGCTAGCACAGTTTAGAGGTGTTCATTCCAGCATCTATTAAATCGACTAGAAACACTTTGCTAGGAAAACCTGGCAGTGTAGCATTAGCTAGATAAAGATGAATTAAAAAGAAAATAACCAGGATAGCACATTCTTATGATGTGCTAGGAATTAGTAAGTCTGTGTAGACCAGTTTTTCAAACTGGATCAACCAGTTGCAACCTTAGTCAGTGGTAAGATCAGTTTAGTGGGTCCTAACCAATAAAAGAGAAAAAGCACATAGCATATAATAAGGATAAATACCGTTTCATTGAAATGTGTGTCATCATAGATAATGCAAACTGAGATGTGTACTTTATCACTTTGTAAAAAGTATTTCTTATTCCGGTTTGCAGTCAGAACTCTTAATGTAAACCATACCTTTTCATCCCAGTAATTCTGATACCTTGGAGAGCATGCTAGCAACCTCCTGTGTGCTACAGTTAAGAGCCTTTACCTTTTTCTGTCTGATCTTCAAAATTCCCTTCTTCCTTTCCCTGCCTCGTTGATTTGAACTCATGTTCATTGGAAGATTATTCTTTTTTCTTATGTTTTCTGTTCCTTGAAAAATGTCTTAGGGAAATTATTTTCACTGCATAGTAATTTATTTGGTTAATTTATTCATTGCTTACTTACACCTGAAATTATCTGAGCCCCATGTGTTAGGCAGTGAAGCTATTTGAGTTAAAAAGGACAAAGTCCTGTCCTGCACCTAGAGAAGGTTCACAAACCAGTGGAGGATATAACCATGTCAACGATTATGTTACCATGCAACGTTAAGTGCTATTTAATAAAAGATAGAAACAAGCCATGAGAGTAGAGTAAGAAATTCTGACACAGCCCCCAGGGAGAAGGTGCTAAGGAGGATGGAGTATGAACAGTGGTAAGTTGATAGGTTTTATGCAAAAAAAAGTGGTAAGAACAGGGCTGCGTGGGTGGCTAAGTGTCTGACTCTTGATCTATGCTCAGGTCTTGGTCTCAGGGTTGTGAGTTCAAGCCCCATGTTGGGCTCCACCCTGGGCATGGAGCCTACTTAAGAAAAAAAAAGTTAAGATCACATTTGGACTTTAAGAAGATGGCAAGTCTGCATAATGTGAAGCAAACTCTAAAATGAGAAAGTAGTGGCAGGGAGTTTAGAATACAGTATTCTCCAAGCAAAGTCGAGTCAGTGTAGTTGAACTGGATAGTGATTGGAAGCAAGAGAAAAGAGGGAACCTAGGGATAAGGAGTGAGGGGAAATAACCTAAGTTGAGTATGTGTGTGTGTGAGTGTATACATTTTGTCTTCAATATTCCTGAGTAAACACTTGAATATACAGGTGATTCTGCTTAATTCATCCCACTCCAGCACATCTCCAACCGTAGACTTGAATTTCCAGAGAGGTGGAGTAGAGAATGATGATAAAGGACTTAAATTCCAGGAGCACCACCAGAATGGTAGATATAAAAGTGCTTTGCTTATCCCTACACTTTAAATTTTAAAATATATATACCTCCTCTAATATTCATGAGATGAACAAGTGATACATGACATTAAATTTAGGAATCCCTTTTTAAGGTTTTACATTTTACAAAGTGATCTAGTCTTTAAATGATTATCAGAAATGCCTTCATGATTTACTATATGACAATAAAAGTAGAATTTTCCACTTTTAAGGCTTACACTGCAGATTTGTATGATTTCAAGAATGGAGAATAAGAACCTCAAGAGAACATGAGAAAAGTTAGGATCTTGAAGATCCCCTAACAATTATGAAGGGCTCAGGACACTGACAAATATCTGCTGCTTATTATAATCTGCTAGTCTCCCTCTTCCTTTCACCTGAAAGGAAACTAAGAATATCTGTCAAAAACATACCACCCTGTTTCTGGAGAGGAAAGAACATTTGTGTTGCTGGGATCTGTCATGTGAACTGTTAAATGTCCTCTTTGTTTTTGTGTCAGCCCTCCATGCCTCCTTTAGAGCCCCCTGTGCCTACACACTGCCTTGCAAAGTGGTGGTGTGGGCATTGAGTTAATGGTTGTTGTTATCACTATTATTACAAAAGAAATACACTTCCCTCATAATGGAGTCTTGTCTGGATGCCAGGGAAGCCATCCACAGTCTTTGGCTTCTCCTGAACCTTGACAAATGTTTCTTTCCCCTCACCCCATGATGAGGGGATTTAGAAGAGCCCCATGATATGGTGCGTTTTCTCTCACGGGAATGAGCACCTGGTTTCTGCTTAAGCAGTGGTATTTTTCTAGTCCATCATTGTCCTGGTCATTTAAACTGGGAATGAAAAGGCAATTTTCCCCCAAAGAGCAACATAGATTTTAATCCTCTGACTAAAAGTCGAAAAGAGAAATAGGTCAGTCAACTGGCTTGTCATGAGCTCTCATGTAATCCTGACCTCCTAAAATGTCAGTTATGCTTTTACCATCCAGATCTCTCCTCACTTTGGCTTCACTAACTCTGGCTAGTGACACACTCTTTTTCAGTTCAAAGCAGCCTGAGGCAGAGGTTTGTCCTCTTGGTCTGAAATTACTATATTTCCTAAAGACTATTTCAAAGTGTTTTCTGAGAATTTAGTTAAAACACTCATTAGATTAATAATTTAGGTTTGTGCTCTCACCAAACCAGTATTTAGCAATATCACTTAGGGATATTTCTTCCCTTGCTTCCAGGAACTACTATTTTTTAATTCATGCCCTCCAATCCAAAATCCTGTGTCTTTCACAGCCTATGAATCTTCTCTCCTTTTGTTTAAATTAACACCCAGATGTAATGTATTTGGTCTTACATGCATAGTCTTATCTGAGATCATAGAAATAAAAATCCATCTGATAGGGAAAAAAAACTTCATCAGATGTAAATAGTTTGGCAGAAGCGTCTGTGAACTCATTACTTTCCTAGAAAGGAGACAAAGGCATTGGACTGTGGTGCTTAATGACCCCTTGCTCTGACTTCTGTTCACCAAGTAACCTTTTGATTATATTTTGGCTTCCAGGGTGCATTTGCCTATAGAGTGAAAATATGTTAAATAAGAATTTCCTTGATAATTATATTTTATTATAATTTAAGAAATTTGACAATTTGGTTAAATTGAAAAGAAATAGGAGATACAAGGTTTAAAAGGCTTCTATCATATTTAGATCTACTCTGAATCTTTTATCAGAGATATTAAGCCCCAAGATACCGAAAAGCTAGTGAACTATGGCTTCATGCTCAGTAAACACTCCCTGAAGCACTTTTCCTTTCCCCCAGTTAAAATTATTCATAGTTTTTGGAATCTTTGTTCTGCCCTGCTTCTAGTAAACTTGGCTAGGAACACAGTAAACTTAGAAAGCTATTACAAAGGGATTGCAGGTCTTGTTTTAGATCAGTAGTTCTTCTCTATTTTTCCACTTCACACCTGAACAAGATGCTGTTATGCCATCAGCAGTCACCCAGGGTTTGAAAATAAACACACACACACCCCTCCTCCATGTTTTTCATCTCAGGGGGAGTGATCATTCTCCTTAACCCCAATTTTGAGAAGTGCTTTTTCTATCTAAATCCATCTAAATTCTATTTCACAAAGTTTGGATTTCAGCCACCTGGAAGTCAGGTATTAAACTGCCTGATTTTAAGGGGTCACTTTCTGTTCTGTGATCTTATTTCTCACATTTCTTTGTCCCCCTTGTCTACTGTACCCTTTTATATAAAGGTTTCTCCTAGTCAGTTCTGTGGAAAGAAAACTTGGTCGTTCAGTAGTTTAGATGTTCAACTAAACTATATATATGGCTTTTGGAAAATCTCCATACCGCATGCTGCCCACCTTCTCCTCCACTCCACACACACATACACACAGTAAATGTTGTCATAGCACTTGGAATATTCCTATATCCAAGTATGGGTGACTCACAGATGTGAAATAGCCAAGGGTAGATGCATTTCCCAGTGCAGAGCAAGGACTTGTCAGCAGACCTATCCAGGCCCTTGGAACACATTTTCTATGTTCAAAGGACCAGAAAATAAAGAATTAGGGAACATAATTTCAGATTATTGTCTAGCAAAAAATACAGCTCTTCTTGCCTTGAGTGGAACTAATGATGCATTTTTATGTTTTCTTATATTTAAGTAGAAGAATCAAGGCAAATTAAAGTACATTTCTTAACTATTTGGTCTACTCTGTCAAGTGTTGTCTCTAGCTTTCTCTCCCCTTCTGTTTTCCCAGGACTACCTTCTTCTGCTACTAAGATCAGCTCCCATACAAACATCATGCAGTGTCTTTATTGCTCTTTTGTATTTTGATCATCACTGATGTTGGATTTGCCATCAAGAGTTTTGTTGGTAGTTAGCAGATATTGGAGAGACTACCTGAATCCAGATTCTACTCTAAAAATTGTCCTTTCAGCTCTCTGCCATCTCTCTTCTCGTTTTATTCTTTTTTTAAAAATCTTTATTTTATTTTTATTTATATATTTGACAGAGAGTATACCAACAGGAAGAGCTGCAGAGGGAGAGAGAGAAGCAGGACCTTGGGATCATACCTGAGCTGAAGGCAGATGCTTAACTGACTGAGCCACCCCGGCGCCCCTCGTTTTATTCTTTTACTCTAAGATAACATACGCATTGACGATCCACCATTTACATTAACCACAGGAATGCTTTTCTTTGGGGATTTAAGTATTGCAGTATTGACAAAGTAGGCGAGTTCAACTGTGTCTAACCTCTGATCTGGAAAAACATCATTGAGTAAATCATTACAGATAGGGTTGTGAAACAACACATCACTCTTAAACTGTGCCTTTCAAAGTTGTTATGAATATTATCTCTCCCTTTGACCACACCCCTAAGAATTAGGCATTGAGCTGGGGATAGAAAGACAGAGTGGTCAAGGTCATGCAAGCTATTTCTCTCCAAGGAGAGACACTCAGAACTCATCCAGGGAGTTGGAAGTCAAGTTTCCCTCTTCTTCTACAGCCCTATCTCCCATTTACCAGTCCCTGGGACCTTACAGCTCTTTAGTGGAGGTGAAGTATTTCTGATTGATAAATAATTTACTTAACTATTACAGACTCCTGTTGTTGATCAGAAAGAACATGAAATCAAACAAGTGATTTTGAAATCTGTGATGAATTATTGTTCTTGTAAAGATCTTACATAGTCAGGTGTGAGGGACATACCATCATACCAAACTGTAGTCGCTGAACTATAACATAGTGCTTTCCCTTCAGTCGAGTTGAATGAATGGGCTGCAGGACAGAAGCTCGCCCCTCTCTTTTTTACCTTAGTGCCTGAGAGTATTCTAAATCAGGGCAAATGCATATTTAGGCTCTCTCAAAGGCCTAAAACTATAGGAAAAAATGGAATAGCTGGAAGCAAAGGTAAAGACTAGCTGTTTAAAACTCAGGCAAAAACTAGCCAGTTTTTAAAAACTGCACCCATTTAAAAAAAATATGAAGAATTGTAATAAATTTCAGGAAGTTGAGGTTAATTTTAAAAATTAAATATTCAAATCATGTGAAATTAAAATTTGTCTAAGCCTAAAATCTTATTGAGAAAATTTCTAGAGAAAAACAAGGTAGGAAGCTTGGTAAGTTAGAGCACAATCAAAAGTGATTTTATTGCTATAGTTATAAAGTTAGCTATTATAACAGGGCCATTTAATGACACTTGGACAAAGGTTAGTATTAATGTGTAGGTTCTCAGATCCAAGTGAAGCTATCAGTCCAGTTGCTTTCCAAACATCTCAGATTCAGAATCTTAAAAACACCTCAACTCAATGTGTACAGAAAGGAACTCATCAGACACATATCTACTGCAACAATCACCAGCCCCCAGCTTCATTCCCTGTGTTCCTATCTCAGCAAATGAAGCTGCCCAGGAAGAAAACCCAGGAAGCATTCTTGATGCTCTTTTACTCTCCCCCTCTTTTTTGCTAAGAAAAAAACAGAAGAGCATGAAATGTGATCCCTACGTTGTTGCTTACATCTCAAGTAGCTCAAGTAGCTTACATTTGCTTGGAAAGCTAAGACAAAGACAAGTCAGTAAAAGAGACAAGATAATAAGATGTATAGGATAAATATACATGATTCCTTATGATTGCCAATGTATTTTACAAACCACTATGGCTTAGGATTTCAGAAAAAGATGCAGTCATTCCAGGTGGGGATAGTTTTGAGGTGGCCCAGGATATAACTGATAAAGAGCTCCCTACTTCTTGCTCTGATGAGCTGTGGTTCACCAGTACATTCTCCCTGATCCTTTTTGCGAGGAAAGCACACATACAAATGACCCTTTGTTGATGTCTCTCTTTTATTTATTTTTGAAAGATTTTATTTATCTGACAGAGAAAGAGACAGCGAGAGAGGGAACACAAGCAGGGGGAGTGGGGGAGGGAGAAGCAGGCTTCCCATCGAGCAGGGAGCCCGATGCGGGGCTCGATCCCAGGAACCCGGGATCATGACCTGAGCCGAAGGCAGACGCTTAACGACTGTGCCACCCAGGCACCCTGATGTCTCTTTCTTTTAATCAAGGTTGCCGTTTGCAGTTTTAATCTTTTCATCTCCGGGACTCCCCCTCTGATGCTGTTTTTCATAAATGCTATACTGCTGTTCCAGGTTAGCGTTCAATGGGTACTGATATTTCTGCAATATATATGCCTTTGTTGTGAAGACCCCACATCCCCTTTCTGTAGTGCTGTGAAACAGATTCATACCTACCTGTAGTTGTCTGTTCTGTCTTTCAGGACTAACTAAGCCATATTGCCACAACCATTGCTTCAGGGATGGTTTCATGGCCCTTTGGAAAATCTTACATTAGTTGAGGCTAATTATAATACTGAAGCACTGTTAAATTATTGAAACATGGAATAGCAGCAGATGTCTCACAATGATAAAAGAGGTTAGATCTCACCTGTGGATTAATTATTACTCAGTTTTTTATTCTGTGTGAGCATCACTTTAGAAGAAAGTGGTTTCTCAGTTTCTTTCAGAGCACTCTGTCCTCTTATTGGGTACATATCTTGATTTCATTAATCTGTAAGCATATTGTTAACCCCAAATACTAAAACATGCTTTCCAGAGCAAAGCCATAGGCATGGAGCAGTGTCCAGAAGATTTTCACACTTTGGTGATGATTGTGCTTCTTGAGTTGGAGAGAACCATTTATCTCCAGTTTTTCCTACAGTAAGATGCTTTATCTTTTTCATAAACTTAGATCAGCCTATTTTACCTTTTTCATGTATTACTAAAATGCACTTTTTTGATGCATTGAAAAGGCAGTGATAGCCCACTTACTTATAGTCACCTCTCTTCAGAAACTTCAGGAACACATCCAAAAACCAAAAACTGAGAAATAAAGGCCATTGAGCAGTTGGAGTTGTTAGAAAATCCATGTACTTTATTCATAAAACTATTCCTGAAACCTTCATTCAGAGTCTTTATTTTTACCTAAAGTACCAGTCTAGCACTTGAAGTAAGTCTCCTAAACACAGCTGCTATTTGGAAGCCAATAAGAAGAAAGATTTTAATAACATACAGACTGCCAACGTGACTTTTTTGTATTAAGGCAGTCAGATTTACTTAATAGGATAGCCCCCAGAGCTATCAATATATTTTAGTTCAGTATAATAAAACTAACAGCTATGGCATGCCTGGGTGGCTCAGTAGGTTAAGCATCTGACTTTTGATTTCAGCTCAGGTCATGATCTGAGGGTCATGAGATCAAGCCCTCCATCGGGCTCCACACTGGGCTTGGAGCCTGCTAAAGATTCTCTCTCTCTCCCTCTGCCCCCTCCCCACCCACTTGCATGTGCGCGCTCTTGCTCTCTCTCAAAAACATAAATAACCGCTAAACTCAGCTAAACTTTAATAATAGTGAACATGGTAACAACCCTGAGTCATTAGGAAGAATAAATTGTGTTCAGAGGAGGATATAATTTTTAAAAGACTTCCATCAAAAATACTTTAAAATTTTTAAATGTTTGGTACTTGAAGTATAAACTTTATGTGGAAAATTCACTTTAGGTTGTAAGAAAGCATTAGTGTACATCTCTGAATTATTCTTTATTGAAGTGTGTTTAATGTGATTGGCTGACAGTAATGGTAACTGATAAGTTTGTAGATTTTCCTTTGCACTAATCCTAAGTGGAAGAGGGGCACATGCTCTGTTAAGACCGAAAATGGTTAAGTGTTCTGGCCAAGGTTACACAACTAGTAAGTGGCAGAATACTCACTACCATCTCACAGTACTGTATCCTGTTACACATGTTACGCTGTTGGTACCACCTGATAGACATAACGACAAGGCGAGTGAGGAAGGCAGGAGGCCAGTGTAGGCTGTCTAAGGTAAGCCTTCCTGGAAAGGCACCTCATGACTAGGAGATAAAGTCAGAGATTGAAGAAAAGACAAATTAGCTGGAAGATACTATCAAATAACATCTGTTCAACACATGTTTATTAAGCTGCTCTGAGTGCCCTGACAGTTTCATAGTCAGATAATAGTCTCCTGAGGAATTACAGTCCAGAGAGAGAGAAATTGAGAGGTTGTATAAAACTCCAGAAAATTGGATGGGGTGCCTGGGTGGCTCAGTCGGTTAAGCGTCTGCCTTCAGCTCAGGTCATGATCTCAGGGTCCTGGGATGGAACCCTGGGTCAAGCTCCCTGCTCAGCAGGGAACCTGCTTCTCCCTCTCCCTCTGCCCTTCCCCCCACTTGGGCTCGCTCGCACTCTCTCACAAATGAATAAAAAAAAAAAAAAAAATGGAGCTCTCCAACTGCTTGGGCTTAGTAAAACCCAGACATCCAGAAACACAGAGCAGCTCTTGAAAACACTCGGCTGTCTGTGCAGGAATTGCTTTTAGCTTGTCTTGAATCTAGTATCATCCTTGCCTGCCACCTCCCACTGTCCAGGTTAAACTTCAGAGTTGTCCTGGATAACTTATGGAAGTGGTTGTCTGATGTAGAATGACTTCTTGTGAAGTACTGTAAAATGCTTGTTGAAGGTCTAGGAGAATGTAGCAGGTGGGGCTTGACTGAGAAGACATCCTGCTGCCTCCTTGCAGTGACAGAACCTTGCAGTTTACTGCAGGATTTCCTGTTTCCTTGCTTAGGTCTAGGAATCAGTAGTTGCTTGTAACTCCATCTGTCGTTGTGTCTGAAATGTGAAATTACCAATCTCCATTTCTCATTGCCCCAGGAAAGGGGCAGAAGAATTCCTGCATTACTGTTTGCAGAATTGTAAGTCCAGCCAATTAGTCATGCTGAGAAACCATGTTAAAACTGTAATTTCTCTAAGTCCAAAATTTGTAATGTAGTGTGTCTGAATTTTTGTCAGTGTTGTGGACTTATAAATCAATGACTGTTTACTAATAGGAATACCCAGGCCTAAAATGAAAGTGTATGTTGATTGACTGGAGTTAATAATGTGGCCAAAATTTTATTTTCTGAAAAATTATTTTCAGTGATATTTCTTCTCTATAAGATAAAAATTATTGTGAATTGATCACTTAAAAAGTATGAAGGGTGTTACTAAAATTTGAGAATATTTCAGGGCTGGTCTTATATTTTAATCAGGTATATACTCCTTATTTATTAAATCAAATTTATACAGGGCACTTAGAAGCAGTTTTACAGTGTCTGTTCATTCTCTTTACAGCATGAGTAACATCTGGTGAATTTCATAATGTAAAAATGTTCCTTGGAAAATGACCATACTAATTTCTCCTTTCTCTTTGTCTGTCTAGTGAGAATTCAACAGAGGCTATAGCAGTAGATTCTAACAATCAGTCGAAGTCCCCACTGGAGAAGTTTATGGTCAAACTGTGCACTCATCATCAGAAGCAGTTCATCCGTGTCCTGAACGATCTGTACACTGAATCCCAGCCGGGCACTGAGGACCTGCGACCTGATTCTGGAGCAATGGATGCATCCACTTGCAATGCTGGCTGTGCCCAGCTAGGCACCAGACATAAGGAAAAGGATGCTGCATGTCTCAATATGATGTCTCCTACTTCTGTAGATTTGTTTGTAGACTCATCAGGCTCACACAGCCCTCCACACTTGACAGAACAGGCCCTGAAGGAGCCTCCTCCTGAGACAAACTCTGTAGATGGAAGAGAGAATGCCTTGACTATTACCCAGAAAGATTCCTCTGAACTTCCAACCACTAAACCTAATTCTGGTAGTTCAACGGATAGTTGCAGTCTGGGATACCTCACCACACTGAATTCTTCCTCATTAAGCTTCCACCACATCGCTAAGAGCTTGGAGGGGCAAACCACTGGACCGGAGCAAGACACAGATGTGAAAATGTGTGAGGAGGGGAAAGACCATATGCAGGGCTCAGCTTTAGTAGAAAGTCTGATTGCAGTGAAAGTGGCAGCTGAGAATAGTGAGGAGAGCAACACCTGTATTGTTTCTCAAAGAAATTCATTCAAAGCTTTATCAGAAGAGGCTTGGGACTCAGGGTTTACTGGGAATTCACCTAGAACTGCTGACAAAGAGAATGCTTTACTGTGTAGCTCAAAAACACCTTTACGCCAAGAGTTAGAGTCCAGTGAACAAGATTCAAGGCCAAAGCAAGAGAACCATCTTCATTCACTAGGAAGAAATAAGGTGAGTTATCATTTACATCCCAGTGATAAGGGTCAGTTTGATCATTCCAAAGATGGTTGGTTAGCCCCTAGCCCCATGCCAGCCGTACACAAAGCATCCAATGGACATTCGCGAACCAAGATGATATCAGCCTCCATTAAGACAGCTCGGAAAAGTAAAAGGGCATCAGGGTTGAGGATAAACGATTACGATAACCAGTGTGATGTCGTTTATATCAGTCAGCCAATAACAGAATGCCACTTGGAGAATCAGAGATCAATATTATCTTCTCGAAAAACAGCCAGGAAGAGTACTCGAGGATACTTCTTCAATGGTGATTGTTGTGAGCTGCCAACTGTTCGCACACTGGCCAGAAATTTGCACCCCCAAGAAAAGGCGAGCTGTTCACCAGTGGAACCAGAGGGAGCGGTCACTCCCAGGCAGACCCTTCCACATTCAGCCCCTGGACCTGCAGTGGATATGCAGCATCCCAGAGGGGACGACCATGAGGAACCTAGTAAAGAAATAACCCCCCTCAAGGAAGGAGAAAGAGAAGCTTCCTCTGAAAAGGAATCTCAAGAGCCTGAGGTTTGCCCCACAACAAATAAACCAAATCCAAGCAGCTCTCCTAGGTCAGAGGAAACAACAGCCTCCAGCCTGGTGTCGCGTCTCCCTGCTCACCTTCCCGAAGAGGACATGCCAGAAGGCAGCTCCATGGTCTCAACTCCCACAGCAAGTGGGATGGCTTCCCCTGAACGAGACCAACAACCAGTCGAACTGCTGGATATCAAGGAGGGGACTGTCACCCAAGACTGTCACCTGATTTCCTCTACTGAGAGCATTTCTGAGGGAGGCAGTGAAGATGTTGTTTCTAGGCCTCATTCTTCTCCTGAAAGAGTCAGTAGAGAGGAAGGTCCTCTGTGCTCAGAAAGTCAGAGTCCCCCAGTGGGCTTGGAGCCTCCCCTGAGCCTGGGAAAAGCTGAAGACAGCCAAAGCATCAGTACCAAGGCCGAGACTGAAGACACGCAGGAGCTAGATACTGACCCACTCTTGAAGGAAAGCAGCACTTTTACTAATGAAAACCCCAGCAAAATTGAGGACAGTGAGGCAGCAGGTGGTACAGGAAAATCAGAGGGACAGGGCAGTGATGTAAAACAGTCTTCAGAAAAAGATATGTGTGATCAAAACATTGACTCCCCTGAAGAGAATATGGACAAGAAGAAAAAAGGTAAAAAACTCCCTGAGGCCTCTGACAGGTGCCTGAGGAGTCAGCTTTCAGATCCCTCCTCTGCCGATAGGTGCCTAAGAAGTCAAAGTTCAGATTCTTCCTCTGCTTGTCCTGAGATCAAGATTTCTAAAAATCCTGGTATGAAACGTTCTAAAAAAGAAGGGTACTCTGGCGAGACAGCATCAGAGGGCCTTCTGGCTGACGGTTTCCATACAAAAGGTCTGGAGGACCCTGAAAACTCAGGTGTCGATGAAAATCCCTCTGAGAAAGACGCTGAGCAGGAGGGCAAAGGAGGTGGGATCATCACCAGGCAGACTTATAAAAACATGCTGGCGAAAGAAGTCAAGGGGGAAGAAGGAGATATTTTCCCCAGCAGTGATCCCATAACCACAGTTGGCCAGCCCCTGCCTGGAGAGAGACTGGAAATCTATGTTCAGTCTAAGTTAGGAGAGAAAAATGCTCATGACCCCTCAGAAAGTATTCCTTGTACTTTCCCAGAACAATCAAAAGAGAAGCCAGACCCAGTTCCTGCACAAGATCCAGAGGCAGTTGCGAATGAGGTCAGCACTGCAAACGCCCAGCGTAAAGATGACGATAGTGACGTGCCGTCCAGTGCACTTGGGTTGTCAAGTAGTGGAAGTGGTGATGCCGCTGGGCCCCCAAAATGGGTACCAAGGCTTACAAGACTGACCTCTTCAACCTACAACCTAAGACACGCTCATTCTCTGGACTCCTCAGATACTGCAAAAATGACTTCAGAAAAGGAAGTAGCTCAAGGAAACCCAATGCCAAAGGAAAATGAAGCTTCGGAGAGTGGAGATCGTGTAGACGAGGATGATGTGGACACGGTGGTAGATGACCAGCCAAAGTTTGTGGAATGGTGTGCGGAGGAGGAGAACCAAGAGCTTATTGCCAACTTCAATGCACAGTACATGAGAGTTCAGAAAGGCTGGATCCAGCTGGAGAAAGAAGCCCAGCCAACACCAAGATCAAGGAACAAGTCAGATAAACTGAAGGAGATTTGGAAAAGCAAGAAAAGGTCACGGAAATGTAGGGGTTCATTGGAGGTTCAAAAGTTTTCTCCTGTTCAGATGCTGTTTATGACAAACTTTAAATTATCTAATGTTTGCAAATGGTTCTTAGAGACAACTGAAACCCGGTCTCTGGTGATTGTGAAGAAGCTCAATACTCGTCTTCCGGGAGACATTCCCCCTGTCAAGCATCCTCTTCAGAAGTACTCTCCTTCCAGCCTGTACCCCAGTTCACTACAGGCTGAACGCTTGAAAAAACACTTGAAGAAATTTCCTGGAGCTACTCCTGCTAGGAACAATTGGAAAACACAGAAGCTCTGGGCCAAATTTCGAGAGAATCCTGACCAGGTGGAGCCAGAGGATGGCAGTGATATCAGCCTCAGCCCCAATTCTGAAGACAGCGTAGAGGAAGTTAAAGAAGGTCGAAATAGCCATCCTCCCACTAACTCACCTACCCCAGCCAGTACCCGGATCCTTAGAAAATATTCCAATATTCGAGGAAAGCTCAGAGCCCAGCAATGTTTGATCAAGAATGAGAAAATGGAAAGCCCGTTTGGGCAGGCTGTGGAAAGTAAACAGAGTTGTAAGAGTGTATGCATCAACCCGCTGATGTCCCCCAAGCTTGCCCTGCAAGTGGATGCAGATGGGTTTCCTATTAAGCCCAAGAGTACTGACGGAATGAAGGGAAGGAAAGGGAAGCAAATGTCTGAAATCTTGCCGAAAGCAGAAGTGCAGAATAAACGCAAGAGGACAGAAAGCGGCGGCGCTCAGGACAGGAAGGACACAGGAAGGTCCCCTGTGGTGAAAGCCAGCAAAGACAAGCATGCCGATGGATCCACCAGAACCCCTGCGGCCAAGAAGCCAGCTGTGAGGGACCGAATCAGCCAGCTGCCCAAAAAGACATCCTTGAAAGAGAATAAGCTGAAGACCGCTAAGAAGTCTCCTGGGAAAAGCTGCCCTCCGTCCAGGAGGGAAAAAGAAAATACAAACAAAAGACCCACACAGCCCTCTGCCCCGGAGATAGGGATGAAACCTGCAAAGCAAAAGGGGGCAGGTGAATCCTCTTCAAGACCACAAAAAGCCACCAACAGGAAGCAGAGCAGTGGAAAGACTCGGGCCAGTCCCTTGACGAAAACCCCAGAGAGCAGTGCGGCCCAGAGAAAGCGAAAGCTGAAGGCAAAGCTGGACTCTTGTCACGGCAAACGGAGACGGCTGGATGCGAAGTGATCGGAAGGCTGGCAGCCACAAGCTAAACTGTCCTACAGAAAGTAACCCTTCACTTTGCATTAACTAAGTCTGCTTTTATAAGCTCAGCCAGCCTTTCAGATCTGCAGTTAACGGAGAACACCACCATTGAAGATGTCAGAAAATGCATCTCAGATGGAGAAGGGAACTTGCAGTCTTTCTCTGAGGCTGAGTAAGGGAAGTTATATATTATATTCTGGTTGTTCCTTGGGTTTTAAACTTGGAACCAAGCAGTTTTAGTTTTTAAAAGTACAGTGCCTTATTTATCCTTTTTGTTTTTAAATTTACAAAAGCTAAAAAGCTGATCTATGTGATTAAAGGCTTGTATTTTATACTTGATGCACAAGCACTTGTACTGTAGCCGAGAAGACCACCATCATGCACATAAAAGTAGCTTTTCAGCAGCCATCCTGCAGTGTCCGTACCTGAACAGATGCTCCTCTTTGCAAACCTGAGCAGTGAACTTCCCTCTCTGTCTTGTTTGTTTAAATGATATTCGAAAGCTAAACCAAATCATTTTTATGGTATGTGGAGATTGCAGAGGGAATTTATAATTATTATGAAAGATGAATATTTCTGTTACCCCTTTTTAAAAAATCATATTCATTATTGGTCACTCCTCTCACTTTTGGCCTTCTGTCATTTAAAAAATGTATTCTAAATTATGTGCCCATGGGACAAAAGATGTGTCATAAGGTGTTAATATTGAGTTATGACCTCTAAAATTTATTTACACCCCCCAGGTGATTTGCATTACTGATTCTTACCATCCTTTTCATTTTTGGCCTTGCAAGCTTGCTAGCACTCTAACAAGGTTTTCACCTGACTTTGAGGGGAAAAATGTAGGATTTTTTTTTTCCATCTTGTAACTATAACTTGACAATTGGGATGAGAGTGACTATTGTAATACTCTTTCTTACCCTGAATACTTCCATATTCAAAGAAAGCCAAGTTGTTATTTTCAGTACTAGAAAAGTTTCAGAGTTTGTGTGTGCATGTGCATTTGGGTGCATCTGCCTGTGGTTATTAGCCACAGATGTCTCCCAGCCGCAGTTCCACGGTAAAATTCTTTCTTCCCCATACAGTTTGCTAAGGTGTTCATGAGCTGGGTAATTAGCACGGGCCAGATGGTTTAAACGTGGCCCAGGGTCTCTAGGAGTATCCGCAAAGCCAGTTTGGCACCAGACTCAGAAAGGTCTAAACAGCACAGAGTTATGTAAAGGGCAGAGCGACCTTGCAGTGGGAGGCGGCAGCTCCGGCGTCTCATAGCGGGCCCACACCCGTCCTCCCATCTGGAGCTGGTGTTCAGTTGGCATGTGCCAGTGGGGAGGTGCGTGTAGCGTGGGTGTTCGCATTCTGAGTGGTCGGCACCATCCTGGTAGTTAACGCCTGTAGTATCACTTCTGCCGCTGTCACGTCAGGCTCCATTCCTTGGCTCAAAAGTGAGAGCTGCAGTGTTTGTAACCAACGTTGTTTGCCTTTCCCGAGTGACGCCCGAGGTGGTTGCCCTGGTTTTACCTTGGTGCCTGTGACATTGCTCCATTATGACACAGTGTGTACTCAGCATCTCCCCTGGGCCACTCTACAGAAAAGGCTTGGCCGTTAGAGCTTCAGCCAGCCTCTCTACTGTGCTCCGTCACAGAAGCAGGCTTATCTGCTGCAAAAACTCCATTTAGATTGCTCAGATCTATTAGGTAAACCCAGATGGACTTTCTTCATGCACAGTTCGGTCAGATCATGATAAAACAGGCCTTCTGCCCATTCTGTTAAAGATTTGCTGTATATAGTGAGAACTTCTGCTGACTGGATAGGACTGGAGAGAAATGTTTGATTCATGGGAAATTGGGAATTGTATTGAATTTCATAGACTATCTTCAATGAAGCCTTGACTTTCCCCCCCTATGTCTCCTCTATCCCATGAGTCTCTTTTTTTCATTTTAATATCTTCGACTTTGGCCATTCAAGAGCTACCTATATTAATGAAACTGCTGAGTGTGTATGTTGGACAGCCCTTTCTCAGCATTAAGTTGCACAGAAGCATTAGTATGTTTTCAGTAGGTTCGGTTAATCTTTGAAAAGTGGTTTTAAAGTTTTTAAAAAATATTTTCACATAGTCGTCACTGGATACTGTTTTTGTGGTGACTTAAACAGCTGAGGGTTGCCGAGGTCACATGTGCGGACTCTGGTGTATATGTTGCAGGTGCCCCCCCTTAGCTGCATGCAGACTACCTTGCAGTGGTGCTTGGATTAGGTTAGGGGGAGGTGCGAGGCAGTGAGCGGGTGCAGCCCTTCCAGTTCCAGGCTTATTAACTCATTCCATTACTTTTCTAAGTTCTTTTCATTTTAAAAAGCTTACTTCAAGATAATAGCCTTTTCTCCCATTTTAGGCAGCGTTTGAGAAAAGGTATGTGTATGCATTTTTTTTTAATACACTGCTGTGGATCATCTTTAAAATCAACTTATGTTTTATAGTAGTAACAACACTTAAATAGACTGGGATTCTACATAATTAGAACACTTAAAAGTTTAGAAGTATTTTTATATTTGTTGAATCTCATTTTTGCTGATTCAGTTAATTTTGCTAATAGAAGAAAGGAAAAAAAATGAACTTGAGGGCTGGCTCTGGAACGCCCTTTTACACTTAC
This sequence comes from Mirounga angustirostris, assembly GCF_029215605.1. NCBI lineage: Eukaryota > Metazoa > Chordata > Mammalia > Carnivora > Phocidae > Mirounga > Mirounga angustirostris. The sequence goes on from NW_026991714.1 coordinate 124,243,996, forward strand.
AGCCGATGCTGGCAGAACTGTCTCCTAGACACCTCCAAGCCAGACCTGCAACTGACTCAAGTTTCCCCTTGTTTTCCCTGTCTTGCAAAGACCTCGTTTTTATAGCCGTCTTCACAGTATGGCTGGCCACCAGATGCAAAGGCAGTGGATCCCACATTCCAGATTCCAAATCACAGAAGAATTCTGCTCCTGGGCCTACTCAGCACAGTGACTGTCCCAGCAACGGAGATGAAGTTGCTGACCAGAGAATTCTGGTATTACCTCTGAGCTTCTGGGAGAGCTGCAGGGGCCCTGGGGAGCAGTCACTGAAGCTCTACCTTAGCTCCCCAGAGCTGGGCCCTCTTCGGGAGACCCGTCTTCTAGTCTCACTTCCTAGCCCCTAAGGCTCCCTGGGTTTGGGAGGACAGCATGGAGACCCTCCCTAGTCAGGGCCCAGAGCCTCACCCACAGCAGCCCCTCAGACCCCTGGCAATCTGCAGCACAGCAGGGAGGCAGTGCACCTTTCTTCTGCTCGTAAGGCGTCCTGCACAGGAATGTCACTAGTGTCTGTTAATCTGCAGTTGCTAGTCCCTTGGGTCCCGTAGGTAGGCCAATTCTGTTGCATCTGTATTTCAGTAAAGATTTCTACACAAGCCTTATCTAAAAACAATAATCTTGGGCTGTGGGTTTCGCTCTTGCAGTGGTATGGACAGGAGAGGTGCAGGTCGCAGTCCCTTCACAGACGCGGTGCTCCTGATGGGCTCCTCTGTGCATTTCTCACTGTTCAGATAGGACATCAGTGAAACACATCACTTCAAGACAGTTGCTTTGAACTGAAGTTCGGTCTCTTTCCTGCCTTGTGGTGGATTCTGTAGTGAGGGCTCCAGTCGTCACTTTCCTCTCTGGGAGGCGTCTTGCTGATTGAAGGACCTAAGAGCTAAGGAGGAAAGGACAGCATGCGACACAATGCAGATGTCACCATCAGCGAGTCTGGTGGCTTGTTACCGCGCCTGGGACCATATTGGAGTTTCCCGAGGTGCTGGGCCCAGGAGCCACCCCCGTTCCTGTTGGGTTTCCTGTCAGCCCACGCGAGCTATCTTTTTTAGATGCTCTCTCAAGGGTCTGCAGAATATGGGCTGGTCGCTCTTTTGTAAATAGAAGTTTACTAGAACATAGCCATGCCCGTTTGTTTACATACTTTCCATGGCTACTTTCCAGCAGAGTGGAGTATCTACAACAGAGACTATGTGGCCTGCAAAGCCGGAAAGATTTACTGTCTGGACCTTTCAGAAAAAGTGTGCTGACCCTCCTTGTTTAAGAAAATCATCCTTTTTCAGGAACAAATCTTGCCTGATTTATCTTCTCCTTTCTTTTGCCTGCCCCCCTCTCTGTCCTCTTTTCTTTTCTTTTTTTTCCTCCTCCCCTTCCCTCAGTTTTGTTCTTCCTTTTACATTTCTTTGTGTCTCCTTGCTACAGAAAAGACATGACATGTTGTTAGCGAACACTGAACCCGGCCTCCTGACCCTTGAGCTACCGTATACCGTAGCCTCACACCTTCCTTCTTCAAGCCGCCTGTCACTGGCCACAGTGAGGCCACTGGTAGTCTCTAGGGTCAGGCCCCACAGGCAAGGAGGGCTTCAGAGTTCTCAGTGCAGCCCTGGCCTCTCATTTCCCTCTGTCCTTATCTCAGACCTGACTCTGGCTTCACATCTTGTGTGTTACTGAGGCAAGCCAAGGTTGGTTTTTGTTTTCAAAATTAGTTGAGAATACTTCAGTTGGAGGTTCAGTTTTCTGAGCCACATGTTTAGATACAGAAAAAGCCTTTTCACAGAAGAAAAACAAAGTCCAGTCACTAACCCAAAGTATTTATTATGTAATGTTTTTGGCCAGCTTCTAGGAAAATAAAAATGTATCAGTATTGATATTTTTTCAGTCACGTACTCTCCTTTCAAAATAACTTTATTAAAGGCAAGCCAACAAATAAAAAATAGGGGCTTGCTTTGACCATGCTTTTAGAAAAGAACAGAAAATTGGAGCATATTAGAACCTGAGTGTAACGGAGAAGTTGTAGATTGTATCTTTTGATCAAATCCAGTCAACCTCCAAGCTGTTGGTCCTCCCTCTCCCGCACAACTCAAGAATAAGCTTCTGTACTGTTCTACAAATGAAGTTGAATATCGTGTCAGTGAAAAAATTTCTGTCAGTGGCCCCAGAACAGTGATTGTTTCAATTATTTTGAAACAGATAATTATTATTTTGACTTCTCAGCTATTAATTTTTGTCGTCTTACGGCTTGATGTCCACTGAAATACTGCAAATTTTTCCTACAAGTATGAAGTCATGTCTATGTATCTCACATTGGCAAGGCAGTCCTCACATCCCAGCAGTAAGCATTCTTCCCTCCCAAATCCTTTTTCAGGGAAAAAAAATGAAAATAAAAAGATTATTGTATTTAAAATAAGCAGAATTGTGAAAAGCCTTTTGAGGCAACCTTCAGTAAAGTTCATCCCTTGAAATGTCAGAACAAGCTGCTTGTTCTACAGTGGGTGGGTTGGAAGACTTGAAGGTCTGACCTCTTTCCTTTAAAGATATTAAGTCATACTCAGGCAGAAACCCAGAGCTCTCTGATGCTGCTTCCGACTTAGGGCTTTGCCATGTTGTGCTGGGGGGACCCAGAGGACCACCTGGGGCGCTTCTGCAGAGGGTATGCTTGCTCATGCTTTTGCTCTTGGAACTGAGCCGGCGCTGGTCAGTTCCTTCCATTACCTCCTGTCTGTCTGTCCTTCCCTTTCCCAGAGCGCCGGTGGTGTACGCTCGGTGCTCAGGAGATATTCTTAGCTTCGGTGTTCAGAGGGGCAGTTGTGTAGCTGGGTCCGCCTAGCAAGTACAGTGATGCACAGAGGCTTTCTCCCCTGCCTGAGGCCAGGCCACGTCACACAAGGTGCTCAGCAGTAGGCAAGGTACGTAAAAGTACAGATGGCCCATAAGACAGCAATAGCAGCAGCGAAAAACAGGTTTTTTTAAAAACATAATATGCCAGAGGTTGGAGGAATGCATTTTACCTGGTATTTTTTGTTTGTTTGTTTGTTTTAAGATTTTATTTATTTATTTGAGAGACAGAATGAGAGAGAGAGCACATGAGAGGGGGGAGGGTCAGAGGGAGAAGCAGACTCCCTGCTGAGCAGGGAGCCTGATGTGGGACTCGATCCCGGGACTCCAGGATCATGACCTGAGCTGAAGGCAGTCACTCAACCAACTGAGCCACCCAGGCGCCCTACCTGTTTTTTTTTTAAAAAAAAGGATTATATTTAATAAAAAAAGAAGTAACAGGTGAAAGATTTATGCAATCTAAAGAGAAACCAGAGTAACAGAGACCATATGTAGCTGACACAGCCTAAAATATAAAATATCCACCACCTGGCTATTTACAGAAAAGGTTTACTGACCCTTGTAGTATGTCATTCAAGGTCAGTTATGCAGACAGTTAGGCACAAACATCTTTCCTGTAATCCAGCCTTGCACCATTTCTGTCCTTTTAGATTTGAGGGTGTCTTGCCAGTTCCATCTCGGGACACAGCTGTTGTTGCATGTTATTTCTGAGTAATGCTTGTGCAGTAAAGAAAAAGAAAATATCCCCCTTCGTTGATGGAATATTTGTTGAATCATGACCTTACCTATTAGGATAAGTAGTTAAAACCAGAAGTACAGTCTCTTAAGTCTTCCTCTATGGCAAACAGATTTAGTAATGTACCTAAAGCCGAGATAGTGCCTCTCCTGGCCAGCACAGGCAGGCTCCTTTTACCCCCTAGAGCCCTCTTTTTCTTTTTTGTGTACAGCATATTTGCAAGCTCACTCCCCCAGCTTTGGTCACTGCTTGTGAATATAACTGGCTGGCCTGTGCCTGTTTGAACCTCGAATCCAGCCTAGCCATTCCCAGCTCTCTTAAAAACACCAGCGTGTTGATGGCACCTTGTTGGCACACCAGCAGCTGCAGACCGAAGAGGTTCGGAGCTCTCTGACCTGGCTCATCTCGTTTGGACGAACCATCCTGGATGCCTCGCCTCTTCCCTCTTCTGCTCAGGCCACCCAGCCCCCTTCCCGGAGGTGTCTTCTCGGGGACGGTCTCTCATCTCCCGAGCATGTCACTGACCACAGGTGTGTCATACTAGAAGCCTCTTTCTCTGTAACACTTTTATTTTCCTTCTAGAACTTAGCCGTTGGGTCCAGATGCTCTTCAGTTTATCAACTTTTTCAGCCCACTTGTTTTCTGTAATCTGCACCTCGTGCTGTCTTGCAGCTGAAGCTGTAGTATTTGGGAGGTAGTTTGTGGGAAAGATGCTCTACAAACAAGATCTGCATAATTTTGTATATTTATACCACAGATGGGGATTCGTTTTAGAGCCACTGTAGCTTAAGGGTATTAGTTTCACCAGTGTTCTAGGAGACTGTGTTATTGACTGTGGTCTCAAATATGTTATATAATACATAGTTATTCACACCACTGTGGAATTTATTTCACTGTGTAAATAGTGATATTTTCCTGTTCAAATGCTTCTATAGAAAGTATTTATTTTAACAACAAAAAATGAACTGTCAAAAGGGCTTTCCAAAAAAGTGTTCTTTCTAGCCACCCATCTTCCCCAATTGCCATGCTCATTCACTGAACCCTCAGACAACGTAGTGAAGGCAGAGGTGCGGCGTTGAAACCCTCACTCACTCTGTTTGGGCATATACAATGTGGACTGGGAACCTGAGTGCTTCCCCCCAGTGTCATCCCGTCCCAGAGCAAAGTGGGTCTCCCACCACTGGTATGGCCGTGCCAGGCATCACATCAGGGCTTGCCTCAAGCAGCCCACGTGTTCCATACACAGTTGATACCTTCCGACTGTCCGACCGCCTGTGCAGTGAAATGAGCCTTAGTTGTAACCCCAAGGAAATCCAAACCCATACCTGTGGGATATGGAGAAACCACTGGTTGCCTAAAGAAAGCATTAAGTATATTGTACTCTTTCTCATGTTTGTGAAAGACACACACCTATTCACACTCATTAACCATGGGAGATAAGCGTGTTTCCTTCTGCACCTTGACAGTACTCAAGAGCACCTCAGCTCCTCCGCCTCCTCCTCCTCCTCCTCCTTCTCCTCCACTTCCTCTTCCTCCCCCCTCCCCCTTTGCCCTATCTCAGCAAGCATCTGTGCAGATGTGGGCCAGTCCCACCTGTAACCCATGGTTACAGAATGAGACCTTCTGTTCTCAAGATGTGTGCAGCTTTACTTCTCAGGAGTCTTGGTCTGCGATTCAGAGCACCCCTAGATGTAATGGAACTGATGGCTTTATGATCATGTTCCTCTTCCCTGTGCCCCATTCCTGGGCACCTCTGTCTGAGTCAGGATTCTCGTTCCACCCAGCTGGCTGGACTGAGAACTGTGGCTCCAGGACCACAGAGCGCTTGGGCCTGGACACACAGGGGGTTTTGTCCTCCAATTGAACCATAATTTGCATATTTTCTTATGGCCTCCCTTTGTCTTTTCTAACAAATGAGGAGGACACTTGAACAGTAATGCTGGAGAATGTTTTTTTCTAAGATACTATTTGTAAGCAAATCTGATTTTAAGATGAAATGTGAATGGGTAACTAGGTGCCAGGGAATTTAGCACTGAACTAGACAGTCAACACTTTTTTAACCTTTGCAGGAGGAAATAGATTTTGCTCTCATCTAATGTTCACAAGAAGTAATGTTGTAAATAGTTTTTTAAAAATATTTATTATGTGTGCTGTATACAGATTCATGTTCTGAGTGGTGTTGATCTGCATTGTAGTATTGTAGAAGGATATATTTTGAGCAGTGGACTTACTTTCATAACACAGTTCACACATGGAGAAAGAACAGAAACCAGCAGGTTGAGAGCTGTTTGGGGGCATTTGATCTGTAATGCTACATCAGTCCAAGCTTTAACTGCCCCCTCTTCTCATCTGGTTATGTTATATATTATATATATATATATATATATACACGTATGTATGATAAACTGGTCAGTTCCCAGATCTGCAGAGCAGATTTCCAGGTGTTCTTTCTGATGTGCTGCGCATAAGCAATAAGATCCTAGGAAATAGCATTTGTTCCGGGCTCTGCGTTGGCCCTTGTCTCAGAGGGTAGGGTGGGGGTAGAACAGCTCTTGCTAAGACCTCTTGCCTTTGCCGGAGAGGTGGCTGTACTTGAATTTTTGCTTCTGTTTGTCTGCACGCTTCCTCATGTCATACAACTCTAGCAATGGATGAGAAATCTGCCAGCACCAGACACATCAAAAATTGGGCATGGAGATTGAAAAATGATCCTTTTTCCATGAATTTGTAGGGCTTCCAGAATCTAGTTGAGGCAAAGCTCATTTGGCTATAAACATAAATTGCCAGCTAAAAGCCCTTTGAGTCTATCCACCCTGCCTTTGAAAGCTAAGCCCGTTTCCTGTGATCCTCCTCTGTGCCTGGGTTTGAAACGTCTGCGGTGCAACCCTTTAGATCCGAGCGAGGCAGGCAGTCCCTCTTCCACGGCTCCCAGCGTGTCCAGTTCCACAGCTTTCTAAGCAGCTTTCTAGCAGCCTCTCCTGTGACCGTCCTAAACTTTATGAAAAATACCCCACACCCAAATAACCATGAATAGAATAAGGTAGTTTTTTAGGCTTTGGAATATGTCTTCTCTTTTGTATTTATGATGGTGTTTGGAATTTTTCACTAGTGTTTTTTTAGATTGAAGTGGGTGCGTTAGGAAATAAACTTTCCATTGCTGAGCCTGAAAGCAAGCAAGAGGAAAGAGACTGACTATATTGTGTCATTGGGGAGGTGACTACTTGTGGTGGTGGGAGGGCGGGGAGGGGCATCGTAGATTAATGTGGGAGTAAAATAGAACTCTGGCCTGAGGCTCCCCAAGTGTTATTACCTTGTAATAAATAATCCCCTTATTAGCCTCACTTAATCTCAGTAGAAGCCTGCTGTTTACCCTCAGGGAACAAGTAGTTTTCAAAATTGAGCTCCTCCAAGGTCACTGGCCTGTGCCTGTGTGCAGGCATTGGTCGTCTTTGTGAACTCATGGCATTATTTTCCCATATGCATTATGATACTAAGAAATTCAACCCCAACCTGTATGAAAAGCACAGCCCAGGGTCCTACTTTAGGCTAGAGTTAATGCCTTTCAGGGGCCAAGGGGGCATAGGAGGCCCATGCAATTTAACTGAAGCTCAGGTGCCGTGTGGGATTTTTATTCTTTTTAGGCCACGACCCTTCAGAATGAGATTAGGGCAGGGGCTGCTGATCCGGCTGTGGATCCAGGGAGCTCTAAGATGAATCTCTACCGTTCCTTTAAGGTCTTTCTGGTTCCTCCCAGTGTTGTCATTGCCGAGGTCAATCTTGTAGTTGTTAAGATGTGCTCCTTTTTGCTGTCTTGTGAGTCTTAGCCAGTGATCCAGATGCCCAAGGAGAGAGTCTCCGGAGGGCCTAGCCCCTTCCCAGTATCAAGTGTGCGCTCCTAACCTGTGTGAAGGTGGTCTTTCCAAAAGCAGTGAATTGAGAAATTCTGCAAATGGTAATCTGGATGATCGGCGTGTATCTCTTGGGCCTGGATTTCCATTATGTTAGTGAGTGTAGGAAAATACTGTGTCTTTAATGGATGAAAATTCAATGTATGCTGTGAATTTGTTGGTTTGAAACATTGAAAAATTTTCATTAGACAATGTTTACATACCTCACCTGAAGAACCTTTGAGAGTGTATATATGAAATTTAAAAATATATTAAGTTGCTTTAAAACAATATGTATAGCTATAAAAGTTGGAGTTATTTTAACTTTGAATATGTACCAAGTCTTTTAAATATTGAAATCTGTGGGCTTTTTGTGCTTCTGTGTTTTACTTTCCTATTAGGCCATGTAGGAAACTGTGTTCTTGTTATTGGTAAAGGGGCCCTCGCTGAAATCCAAGCTTGGAAGGATTTCCTTTGTTGTTTCAGATTTTCTTGTTTGGTTTTGAGGGATGGGGTATGGAGCTAGAGGATGTGTGGGAGGGATTTCTCTAACATTGACATCTATTCCATGAGCTTTTTCTAGGCGCTTATTTTATTGCAGCGTATTAAACTTCTTTGATATTAAAGTGTGTTTGTGTAGTTACTGGAGAGGGAACAGAATGCATGGAAGCCCAGTATTCCACTTGTAACCTCTGGCAAAGTTGAGAAGTTGCCAGAAGGAACCAAAAAGCAATACTTCTTCATACTTCTGCCTCAGCCACGGTGTTGGGACTTAAAGGAACATTGTTTGGTAGCTCTGTGGCCATTTTGTGAGGTACGCCTAACTTCAGGGGAAAGAAAACACTGTGGATGAATCCTTGGGAATTCCCACCGTGGAGTTGGAAAGGTGCCCGTGCTTCATCCTGAGGGACAGAGAGCAGCTGAACCAGGTAAGCCACTGTTAAATTCGGGGGTGATGTCCACAGCCACCAAGGAGGGCTGCCCCAGCTCTCTGTAGTCCGTTTTGGGGCCTGGCAGAATGCTGGCAGGAAATTCTTACATTTCCTAGCCTTGTGACCGTTTCACTGTATTCTTTCAGTTCTGCTTGAGAAGGGTCTATGTAAGCGTCTAGTGGGCCAGTGAATCCTGTGGAATCAGCCATGATTTCATTAGTAAGTTATATGACAGTGGCCATCGACATGCAGAACTATATCCAGTAAAAATAACCCTGCAGCTGACAGTCGGGCTACCTCTCTTAATCGGGATTCGGAGAATCATCTTGTTCCACATTAGGACTTTTCATTGTTAAAAGAGACTTCTTTTCCTCCCATATTGATCCTATTGGTAGAATAACTAGAATATATCTAAGAGGTGCAGACTGACGGGCTTGGAGTGAGGGGCCATCTCGAAAATTAACTCTTGACAGCACGGGCATCAGGATGATAGAGATGCGTTAGCACCGATCTCAGGAAAACTTGGCAACTCTAGTTGGAAGCCTGGTCGTTCTTTCTGTTGCTTCCACTCCCCAGCCAAGCCCGGCTATGTCCATTTCCTTGGCTGGGGATTTCCTTTGAACTGTTAAATTTGCTACTTACTTCACTTTAACTCAGAGGTTGTAAACTGGTGGCTCACAGATGTGTTTTATTTAGCCTAGTGTTTAAAAAATTATACACATATACTATGAGTGTTGACATAAAATTTGGTTTCTGGCTTCTCTTTTAAAAAGTGACAGTGAGGATCTGATAAAGTTGGTGCATGGTGAGAATCAGCTGGAACTCAGTAGATTGGAAAATGTGCCTTTAAGGTCACCATAGTCCTTGTCAGCTACCATTTGTCCCTATTTTCTTTAATAGTAGGGAAATAGGTCTCTTACCTGCTGCTTTATCAAAAGTGGTGATACAAATTGTGGGCCAGGAGGGCATGTGCCCACTTGACTTACTTAGGTAACCTACTGTCCAGACACTTGAGCTTACAACCCTGTTTTACCCCATTTTCTCTCCTATACCCAGTTCATTACTTTTCCTCCCAAATCCCTAATTGCTTTGCAGGCACTGCAGTTACCATCACTGCCCACTTGCAGGGTGACCACGTGCTGTTAAGGTATGACTTGGGCAACCATCATTATGATCTAGTGGGAAATCATTCTGTAGTCGTGGCATCAGAGGGCCAGCTGGGCCCCCTTGGTGGTAGTGGCCTTGCCCAGCCTGACTGCCAGGGCTGGGCCTTACCTAGATGCTCAGGTCATGCATCCTACAAAACTCCTAAGAGCGATTCTGCAGTCTGAAATCATAGCGGAACTACTGTAGAAGTATGTTTGCCATCTTTCTCCACTGATCCCTGTGAACCACTGGTTCATGGTGATAGGTTAACCTTACAGGACCTGGTTCAGCTGCTCTCTGTCCCTCAGGATGAAGCACGGGCACCTTTCCACGTTGCTTTCTCATCTGTTGCCCTGATTAAATGAAACCTTCAGAGCCAGCTTAAATGTGGATGTGGCTCTGTTCACAAACACAAAATTTGGGTGTGACTGAGACACTTGAAGGGAAATGAGGCTGAGCAGCCTCCCCACATCTCCACATGTGCTGTGCCATGCCAGGGTCTGCCTGCCCTGACATCCCCAGGGAGCGATGACCAAGCCATCCCCTAGACCTCCCCTTCCTCCTTCAGGAGGAACCCACCTCCTCTGCCACTTCAGGAAGACCAGAGAGTTCCAAGGGCGGGTGTCCTACATGTGCTGCATCTGAGAGCCGTCCCTGGATTGTGGCCAGTGTGTGTGGGCAGCTCAGAAACCCCCAAACCCTGGGAAGCAGCTATGTCAGCAGCCCCGGGCTCGTCCTTGGTGCAGAAAAAGAGATCGACAAGGCAGAACCTGAGTGAATCAATGTCATGTTCACATGGAAGACAAAAGACAATATCCAACACATTCTAGAACAATTCTAGGGAAAGGACAGGTGTGGCTCCCTCACGGGCCTGTTCTAAACCAGTCTCTCTAAAAGAGTGATCCAGACAAGACTACAGAAACCCCTAAACAAAATGTCACAACCACCCCACATCTGAAAAGCAAAACGAGACACCGGATATTGACTTTAACATATAAAAATACTATAACAAAATGAAATACAAATATATATTAGAATCTGTTAAGTATTCTGTATAAAGAGATACTTTCGCGGTTAGGCTAATAGCAGGCAAAAAAGGAGACGAGTCTGGCCTTTTCTGACACCTTCACGGGGAGCTGGGGCTACTGTGGCCAGTGGTGATGGCAGCAACCCCAGGACTTGCCCTGCTTGTGTCTCTTCAGCGCGTGTTTAATGGAGAGAGCCAGTGGTGACATCAAAGTGAATGAAGGTCTTTACTGAAGGGGTGACAGGTATGGAGGTGACTTATCAGATGATTTTGCCAGAGCCTTCTCCTGGGCCTCAGTGTGAACAGGCAAGATGAGCGGTGATCCAGCTCCTTAGCAACTTCCAGGTCGGTGGTTGAGGGAATGTTGATCCTGGGACACACAGCCCCTTGCTGCCCCCACTCTTGGGGTGGATCCCAGTCTTCCAGCTTGAAAGCGAGTGAGCGTGGGGCCAGGCTGGGTTGTGGGGTGTTGTGGAGGGGTGGGTGGGGGCTGTGGCCAGCTCACAGGACACTCCCTGTGAACAGACCCCTGTATTCTGCCCTCCCAACCCCACAGCACTGGGAGTGCAGGACTCCTGGCAGCCGTCACCCATCTGCCGGTGAAGAGGCTGCTGCCGGTTGGTGCCCCTCAAGCCCAGGGAGCCTCATCTACTCCAGGGCAGTGGGGGACGGCGATGGCCAAAGGAAGAGAAGTGTCTCGGGGCCGGTGGTCCCAGAACACCTGTGTTCCGTGCGAGGAGTGAGCCAGCTACGCTTGAGCTTGCCTCCATAGATCAGCACCTGCCTTGTGCTAGAGCTGCTCTCCACGGTCCCACAGAGGGAGGCTGTGCAGCCCTAGGAGAAGCCTCTCAAGGCCCCAGCTGCTGTCCGTGGAGGGGAGGGGCACTGCAGCCTTGCTCAGAACTATAGTAGAGCCCAGTCCCTGGTGAAGAGTAGATCCAGCCATGAAAACACCTCTGCAGTTGGGCAGGGCAGGATCCCCTTCGCATTACAGAGCTTCCAGGACTCAAACTCACTGGCCGGAGTCCCAGTGTAGTGGAACATGCCAGGCTTCCTCAGTTGCAAGGGGCTCCAGCCCTCTACTGCTCAGTGTCCAGAGCTCCCTCCCCGCACCGCCCATGGTGGCTGAGGATACGGGCCCAAGACCACCTCAGCCACACCACAGGCTGCTCCCCCAACCCTGTCTTCTGGTTGTAGATGGAAGGGGCCAGGAAAGGGATATGCTCACTCCCCTTGCCCACTGGGGTCCTCTGGGGCACACTGTCTTGGGGAGACATCTGGGTAGGAGAGTGTGACCTATCTTCTAGCCAGTTTGCCACTTATGCTCAAAGATAAGCTTTTTGTGTTTTCATTCTGCATGGAAAAGAAGGATGTGTAGTCACGTGGCCACATAGTGAGTGACTCAACACAGAGTCCTTCCTTGCAAATGTCTAGGATGAGCAGCTCTAGCCTGGGCCACCGTCTGTGGTTGGAGCCCTCGGCTCATCTCATCCCAAGCATGTTGGTTACTCCTATGATGCTCTACAATTAGTTCGTATCTGTCCATGAGAGCAGCCCAGTACCAGCAGCCGTTCGGCACGTAAATATTTGTTGATGTGATTAATGAAAATGGATCTAGCTCCTCCAGCCTCCCTTCTGGAGCCACAGTGGGAGGGTCTACACTGCTTCTACCTATGTTCAGTCAAACCACCTCACCATTTGATAGCTGAGGAGACTGAGGCCTGTGGGGAGGAAGTTGGCCCAGGGTGACGGAGGCAGCAGAGGTTTCCTGGTGCCTGGACCACTGCTCCCTACTGGTCTACACTGCGAGGGGATCTGAACCCAGTGTCCACGGGAGGAGACCCCTCCCTGGCTAAGCAGCCTCGCCCAAACCCCCTTGACCCTGTCCCCCTGCCAGTGGCTTGCCAGCATCTTGGGGCTGAGATCGCCCAAGACCAATACCCTTTTGGTGGTCAGTGTCTGGATGTGGTGGTTATTCAGCTAGAACCAAGAACCAACCTCCCCCCTCCCCACCATCTTCTCTGGTGGGCTCGCCACCCCAAACAGACCCAGTGGGCGTTTCCTCCACCTGAGAGCCCCATCCTTGAAGCTACAATGGTCAACCCATAACTTCAGGATTCAGAGTTCTGGTCCTAAGATCCAACCCCATCCCCAGCCTCATTACCCATGGAGCAGTAGCTGCAGTTCTCCTCAGCCCAGGGGGCACGGGTCAGTCCCTTCCTGGCCAGCAGGAGGGCCCTTCCCCTCTGCAGCCTGGCCTACTGCTAGCACATGCTGCAGCAGCAAGCGGAGCAGAGCGCCAGGCCGGCTGCCCCAGGGGAGCCTTCAAGGTTATCTGCAGGGGGCAGGGGGCAGGGGGCAGGGAGCTTCTGAGGCCAGCATGGGCCACAGGTGAGAGGGGAAAGCTGGCTGGGGAAGGGGCCAGTCCCTTTTTCAGACCCAAGTAGTAGGCAAGCAGGAGGTGTCACCATTCTGCACTTCTTGGCCTGACCTCAAGCACACATTCATTCAACAAATATTTATTAAGCGCCTCTTTGTGCAAGGCACTTCCGGAGAGGGCGGCCTGCAGACCGGGCCCCGCCCCCGCCCCCGCGCTCCAGGAGGTCGGCGCCGCTGGCCCGCACCCCCATCCCTGCTGCCGGCCGCCGAGCTCCGCCGCAGCCGTGCCCCCTCCCCGTCCAGCCAGGCGCTAGGCGCAGACGCCGCAGCCACACTTGGTGGGCTTCTCCACCTCCTCCGCAAAAGAGGTCCCGTCGCTGCACTCAAAGGTGAACTTCCTCCGCTTCAGCCGCAGGCCCTGGCAGCAGCCCTGCCCTGGACATGAGCCCCGGCACTCCACCCACGACAGCGGGCGCGTGGTCTGGCAGATGGCATAGCCCCTCTGGACCTGGTGAAAGTCCCGGACAGGGGAGCCCCGGCACTCGGACTCTGGATAGGACAGACACCAAGAGAAAGCCTCAGGGCACACCCCGGGGGGCCACGCTGGCCCAGGGGGCAAGGCAGGAGGAGGAGGAGGAGAAGCAGCTCCAAGCACCAGGGCCTCTAGCGCTCAGACTCCACCTCCGTCCCCACCAGACATGCACATGCACGAGCTTCCTCCTGGGCCCACAGTCCAGTGAGTAGGAAGGAAGAACTTTCCAGCTGCCAGGAGCCTCCAGGACAGATTGGGCTGCCAGGTAAGTGGGCTCCGTGCAAGAGGAGGCTGGAGGCTGGAGGCTGGAGGCTGGGAAGGCAAGAACAATAGAGAAGGAATTTGTGCCAGGAGCAGGGGGGCCTTGGGGACCCTGAAGGTGCTTGAGTTCTGGACTTCTCCCCTTCCCTCTGCCCAGCCTCAGCAGTCTCTATGCCTGCAGAAGCATCTTGGTCACAGGGGCCAGGGAGGGCCTGGGAAAGAGTTCCAGTTCCCAACCCTCAGACTTCCTGCTGCTCCCAGGGGCACAAGGTAATGGGGCCAAGATGTGGGGGTTCGGGCAGGAGCTGTTACCCTGGGCAGTCCCTTCTGTAAGGAGAGACCCCAGCCAGAAGGGGCACTTCCCCGTGTACGGGGGGCTTAGGGCAAGCTGCGCCATTTATCTGGTGATGGGGCTCAAAGCCCAGCCCCATAGCGGTGCAGGAGAAGGGAGGGGGCGCAGAGGGGTTGCCAGGTTGGGAGGAGGAAAAGTCAAGTCACTACTGCAAGTTGTGGAGAGGGCATGTCAGGAGGGGGGCCCCTGACCTTGCTCACACAGCTCGCCCGAAAAGCCAGGGTCACACACACAGTGTGCCCCCTTGGTGGCCAAGGCCTGGCAGTGGCCATGCAGGCACTGCAGGCCCCCACAGGGGTCTGCAGGTGCCCCAGCCTGGTTGCACAGAGCCCCTGAGTACCCATCCTGGCACTGGCAGCTGTAGGAAAGAGCGTCGAGGGGCACACATTTTCCATGGACACACCTAGAGGGGACAGAGAAAAGGTGCTGTGAGAATAGGCTGGAGCCAGTCCAGTCCTAGGGTACCCCACAACCCCAGCCTTGGCGTCATGGGATGTTATTCTGTGCCCAAGAGCAAAGGGGAGCAAAGTGAGATTCTGTGTCCCTGGGGATGCCTTCCTATTAATACAAACTGAAAATTAGAAAAAAATAAAACCCTGTGTTGAGCCACATGTTCCAGTCTGGGGGGTTAAAAATATAGTACATGCAGCAGCCCTCACCCTGGCGATAGGAGCTTGCAGGGAAGGGAAGGAAAGGGAACCCACAGGTGGGGCAGGGGGTGAGGGCTCCCTGAACCCAGCCCAGGCTCACTTGTGGCCATGGCAGGGGCCGTCTGCTGGCTGGTCGCAGTGCAGGCCCCCCCAGCCGGCCTCACAATGGCACACGGGCCCCGGAGCGGCCCTGGGCTGGCAGATGCCATGGAGGCAGTAGAGCTTTCGGCAGGGCTCACAGCCTGGCACCACGCCCGGCTTCATCCGAGTCTTGGTGAAGTCCTGCAGCTCGTTGTTGATGTATAGGTTTCGGATGCAACCATGGAAGCTGGTGCCGTTGAGGATCTGCCACAGGCGGAAGGCGGCTGAGTTCACATCCACTGGCATCCCTGGGGTGGGCAGGAGGGGGCAGAGCTGGGCCGAGTCAGGCTCAGACCGTGCCTGGCACCACTGAGGTCCACTGGGCATCTGCACAGTGTTCCCTCCCACCATTGGCCCTTCTGTTTCTGCAACCCTGGGCCAAGGTCCTTTGCCACATTGGAGGGTCCAGATTCCTTTCCCGGAAGAAATAGAAAAGCTGCCCCCTCTATGACCAGAGCCCGGGGGTGCCAGGCCTAGCTGTAGCCAGCTGACAAAGAAAGCCCTGGGTGCCTAAGGTCTGGCTGCCGTCATCCAAGGCTCCTTCCTACCCTGTGGGACACCAGCTCTTACCTCCTTACTCCAAAAGCAACAAAGAACCAGAGCCTAGAGCTTTGTCACCTGCTTTTGTGGTCATCACAGCAACCCTCCGAGGTTGGAGAGGCTAAACCCCATCTGGTACTCAGTGACTTGCCCGAAATTGTACGACTAATAAACCGCAGAGCTGGGATTAGAACCCAGGGTTCTCTCCTTCACAGCTGCCCAAAGTCTCGCCAGGGCCCTCTGCAGCACTGAGAAAGCCCCACCGTTGCAGAAACCGGACTTGTCTGGACCTGGAAATGTTTGCCTGCAAAGCACAGAAAGCTACCTGGGAGGTCCTCAGCTGATGCATGGACTCTGAGCCTGGGCCTCCTGCAGCAGCTCTGAGCCTCACAGGGCTCCAAGACTGGGAATGGACCCTCAACACTTGACAAGCCCCTCCTGGCCCAAAGCCAAGAGGAAAGGTACCCACTTTGGAAGACAGCTGGGAAAGGTCCAGGGTCCCCTCAAGGACAGGCCTCAGACTGAACCCAGGTACCCATCGTTCTTGGTCAGCCTGGGCTCCAGGCTGGGAAGGACAATCCACCAGTGGCTTGGGATACCCCCCCAGTCCAGTGGCCTGGGCACCAGCCCTCCTGGCAAGCCTTAGGCCAGAGAGCAACAGAAGCCCCACCTGGAATGGCTGTCCCCATCACGTGAGCCAGCCACAGCCTCTCCTTGGGCCAGGTCCTTACCTCCCACGTAGAGGGGGGCCTCGCTGTTTAGCGTGTAGTGTTTGCCAAAATTGTCCATGGTCATGGGACTGCCTCCATCGATGGAGAGATTCACCATCTGGTCAAAGGTGACCAGCTCAACAGTATGGAACTGCCCATCGTTGATCGTCTCAGCACTGGAAGAAGATGGGGTGCCCCCACCGCAGGGAATGGGCTTCAGTTCGGCCCATCTCTGCCTGGGCCCTTCCCCAGAAAGGCCACTGGTACAGCTGCTGTTTCCCAAGGAATAACATCTCTAAGGGAGGAGGGTGTGTAGACCCTGTGGCCTAGGGCCTGGTCCCTCCTGCTTCCCTTCTCAGGACACCCTGGGGAAAGCTGAGCAGTTTGGGGCAGGGGTTTCCAACTTACCATCACTCCCTTCCCACGAAGGAGCCCCCAGTGAGGAGGAGGTGGGATAGGGAAGGCTGGGCCCACTGCTCAGGCCTCGGCCTCAGCCCCAAGCTAGGGCCACACTAGATGGTTCAAATGCCCTTCCCACTCAGGCAGCCCAGGTCCTGGTGGTCCCGATAACCACCTGCTCTTGGCCCGGGAGACCCTGAGGGAGGGTGGGGGGGCATGATGGAGCCTTACCTGTAGATGGCAGAGCTGGGGTAGCTGCCTGGGTCGTAGCTGACACGCACATGACCCTGGTACAGCTCCACTGCGATGTGGTCATTGTCCCCATTGTACAGCAAGATCCCGTTGTCCTCTGCCGTGGAGACCTGAGGGGCGAGGGCAGTCTGTCTACCCCAGCCCACACAGCAGTGGCACGGGTAGGTGGGGCAGATGGAGGACCCACATTTGGAAGAGGAATGCTGTGTGCAGAGCGGTCCTCCCCTGACTACCCAGCCTGCCCAGGGGACACCTCCTCCAGGGGATGCTGACAGAGGCCAATAGCCCCTGGGCTCAAATGCCATCCACTGCCAGGCTGGCCAGGGCTGCAGAGAGAAGGCAGATGGACCAGCTGAGGCCTGGAAACTGGGTGCTGGAGGGGCAAGTAAGAGACCTTAGGGCTACCTGCCCAGAGAGGAAAGTCTGATGGCTGTGGGGTAGCCTGTTCTGTGGGCCTCTGGGAACCACCAAGAGGACAAGTGTAAGGAAGGCTAACAGCCACGACCACCCCAGCCTGGAAGGAGCCACTCAAGAGGTAGTGCCTGCCTCTGGAGCTGTGCAAGCAAAAGCTGGAGTTACCTGGGGAGGGAGATCTCTCGCCGATGCTGTAGGAACCCTGAGCCTGTCTTGTCCCTCTTCCCCCATTTCTTCTGGTGAAGAGCCTGACTCCCTGGTCTCATAGGGCTGGCACAGGGCCCAGGCTGGGCCCATCATATCCCCCCTCTCGCTGGACTCTGTGGCCAGGCCAGGGATGGGCATGTGGCTGAAGGCAGGCCAATCAGAGATCTGCCCTGCGGCCGTTGATTGCTGTCCTACCAGCTGACAGGGCAGAGCCTGCGACAAAGGGGGGTGGGCAGTGGGGCAGACTTCCCCTAAGGAGGGGCCTGAGGCCGTGGCTGAGAGGGTTTGGGGGAATTTTATGTTGTTGAGCAGTTAGGCTAGCTGCATTCTCTCAGTGTAGACCGTGCACGTGGGCAGGATTTGGGAAAGGTGATGAAATAGGGGAGGCATAGTAAGCACGCGGGGAGGCTGAGGAGCTCTGTGAGCAAAGGAGAAAGAGACATGACTGCTGGGGTGGGGAATGCAGGAGGAAGAGTGAGCTCGCCAAAGAGGACACACAGACTTTTATCATCTTAATGTGATGTGCACCCTCCCCTCCTCTGCCTCCCCAAAAACTGTTTGGCAAACAGTGCCCTTCAAGCGGGATGTGCTTTTTGCCCTCCACAAACTGATGTTCGGAGATGAAATTCAAGACAGGAAACAGCAAAATAAGGGCCCCAGGGCCAGGAGGCTAAAGATACAAGGCCGGAGCTGAAGCCTGGGGCCAGCTCCGGCCGTGTCCCAGCCACGTGGAGTGTGCAGCGCTGAAGGCTGGCGCTGAGGAGCCCGTGAGGGTGGCAGGAGAGGATCCAGCTGCCTGAGACCACTCCCCCACCCCCTTCCCTGATCGGAGATTGCTTTTGTGACCCAATAACCTTCCCACATCTGCTGGACCCATATCCAAAGAGTTTTGATTACACAGGCTCCTCCCAGTTCTCCGGGGCAGGGATGCCCCCCCACCCCACTGCTCTGACCTGCCCGACTCCCCTCTGCGACCGGGCACCCTGGGCGCGCACCTGCAGCGTGATGTTGGCCCGGGGCCAGTTCTGCAGGTCGGTGAACTGCAGGTAGGTGTCCCGATCCACAAAGTTGACACTGAGCAGCTTCTCGCACTCGGGGCCGCCGAAGCCTGGGAGGCACTGGCACACAGGCCCACTGCCCTGGTCCACGCAGTTGGCCCCGTTCTGGCACTCAGTCCCCTCGCAGGGGCTTCTGGGGGCGGGAGGAGACTCACAGAACTGCCCGCTGAGAGGGGAGGAGATACAGGTCAGAGAAGGCCGGGCAAAGGGGCAAGGCGACAGCTTTCTCTCCCACAGTGCTAGAGAGAAATTCGCTGGACATCTTGGGGAAGTGGATCCTTAAAGCAACAGAAGATGCTCCTAAAGAACACTTTTCCCGAGAGAACTAGGAGCCGGAAGGATACCGCAAACAAGGTGAGAAACCGGTGTGGTCCCTGGAACAGCATCATCGCTATCCCCTGGGCATTTGTCAGAGATGGAAAACCTGAATCTGCTTCTTAACAAGATCGTGTGCAGATCAAAGTTGGAGAAGCACTCATGGCTCATGGCAGTCAAGTCTGCTAGCAAATTTTACTATTGCCCATCTTACAGGAAAAAAACAGACACAAGCAAAAGAGTGAAGACGCAAATGACTAAAGAAATAAAAGAGGGGACAGGACTACCAGCAGGGAGTTCTGACCCACACTACACCCACAGCACCAGTGTTCACAGCAGCCGAGAGCAGAAACAACTCAAACGCTCTCAGCGTGTGGTCTGTCCGTACAATGGAATATTACTCAGCCACAAAAAGGAATGAAGTTCTAATGCATGCTGCCACATGGATGAAGCCCCCAAACAGGATACCAAGTGAAAGAAGCCAGTCACAAAGGACCACAGATTGTGTGATTCCATTTAGAGGAAATATCCAGGATAAGCAACTCTATAGACACAAGTACTAGATTATTGGTTGCCTGGAGCTGAGACTGGGGTGGGGGGTGACAGATAAGAGGTATGGAGTTTCTGTCTGGAGTAATGAAAATGTTGATTATGGTTAATAGATGCACAATTCTGGTAGTATACTACAAGCCACTGAATTATATACTGAAACTGGGTAAATTATAGGGCATGTGAATTATAGCTCAATAAAACAGTTAAAAAAAAAAAAAAGACCCAAGCAGAGCCTGGGACGTGGGTGTCCAGAAGGAGGGCAAGTACCCCCCCAATCCCAACCTTTCAGAGAAGTCCAGCTATGAAGATAAGTGACCTTTATGCCAGGAAGTGTCTTCAGAAAGGTGCACTGGGCAGGTATGTGGTGGGCACTGGGCAGTAATCTGTACCCACCTCCCACTCCCTCCACCAAACAGTTTAGGAACCCCGTGCTTATGGTCTGAGTGATTAGGGGACTTTCCCCAAGGCCACACAGCTGGGGATGGCACAGCCACGGTTAGAACCCCAGGATCCAACTTCCAGACGAGGACCCTTACTCCCTCCCTTCAGCTATGCTTGGGGGCTCCTGCCAGCCCCGGGGCCACTCACCTGTAGCCCTCCGCACAGAGGCAAGAGTAGCTGTTGACTTCGTCCACACACTGGGCCCCGTGCCGGCAGCGGTGGTCCCTGCAGTCATCCTGGTTCTCACTGCAGTTGTCACCTGCGTAACCTGGTGCACACTCACACCTGGGAGGCGACCAGGGGTGGGGGGCGGTCAGTCCCTCACTCAGTCAGGAGCCTGTGGGGTCGGGGGCCATGTGTGGACAGAGAACCCCAAGGCCCGTGCATCTATGGGACAATCAGGAGGTCAAACAGAGCCCCGGAGAGAAAGCTGCCCCCCAGCCCGTCCTGGGACCCTTTTCTGGTACAGGAAGGGAGCTCTGTGTGGGCCTCTGTGTGGGGGCAGGTTCTGGGCTGGGAGGTTGGACATCCAGTGGCATGAGAAGGGGATCTTGTCATGGAGGACCCACCATGACCACTGACAGCACATCCAAGGCCAAACTTCAGCCCTTCTCGACCTGCCCAGCTGCTCTCCAGAACAAGGCCCTGAATCGTAGGGCTCAACTAGCTCTCTTCTCCAGCCTCCCCAACTCCACCAGACCAGCCTCCTGGCCTTCCCCCCCGGAAAGCTAGTGCCCCCGCTCAGGGACACCAGGCCAGCCCCCAGCCTGCCAGCTCTCACTGTGCCGCACTGGTTACCTGGAGATCAACTATTTGCCTATCAAATAAGGAGCACACTCCACCTACTTTTCAGTCACAGCCTTGCAAGATGCTCCCTGTCCTGCTCCCCCCACATCAGGCCCACCCTGTGGTCAGACAGGTCTCCACTGTCAACAACCCCCAATCCACCAGCCCTTCCCTACCTTCACACCTATTGATTCTGAAACATCCCCTTCTCTCTACCTGCCTCAGTTCAACCTGGCCAATACCACACCTCCTCCAGGAAGCCCTCCCGGCTGTCATCAAGGGATCCCTGTTGGAAACTCTTCCAAACTAAACTGCAAACTCCAAGCTCAATCACACAACCTGTCAGGCAGGTGCTCTACTCCTGCCTGGATGTTTTTATTCATTCCCAGTTTTTCAAGCTGTAAGGAATACTTTTCTACCCAATAAGAATATATACGTGTATGTACATGGACACACACACACACCTAAAGCCAATTTCATGCCACAATACTCCTTACTACATAAAATGACATGATACTCGGATACTTTCTCTTTTTTAGGTCTTGTTTTAAGATTTTATTATTCATGAGAGAGAGCATGCGAGCAGGGGGAAGAGCATAGGGAGAGGGACAAGCAGACTCCACACTGAGCGCCGAGCCTGACATGGGGTTCGATCTCAAGATCCCGAGATTACGACCTGAGCCAAAACCAAGAGTCAGACACTGAGCCAGGCAGGTGCCCCTCTATTTTAATTTTTACTGTTAATCTTGACACAGCCTAGGGATCATAATCCACTGCTGGGGCTAGAGCTGCAATTGGAACAATGTTGCAGTAGCTAAGCCTCCGCCCACATTTACATTCACTCCTCCCCTCCCTCACTCATTCAGTGAATGTACTGAATACCTGCTGAGTTCAGGCACAGCTGAGTTAGTTCCATCTTCCCTCCAAGAGGGGAGGGATGCGGGGCAGTCCTGCTTTATTCCACCACCTGAGGTCCAGCCCCTCCAAGCAGCGGGCATACCCCTTCATTTGCCACTGCCCCTTGGTCTACCGTGCCACCCCAGCAGCTCACCCACAAGTGCAGCATCTTTGCCGCCTTTGGATGGAGGCTCCCATGCACCCCGCAGTCTCCAACTGGACCTCAGTAACCCCTCCTCTTGCTTCTTGCCATTGTCCTTGGGCAGCTCCTGCTGGACGGTGGGCTCTGAGAGGCTCCACTCCCCACCCTGGCCTGAGTGGCTGGGGTTGGGTCCCTCAGCCACAGGCCTCAACCCTGACCACCTGTGCTGTCCTGAGCAGTGGAACAGGGGTCCCAGAACCGGGACTATGTTTACAAAGCTGCAATGGAAACATTTTAAAAGCCCATGACTTTCATGTAGTCTTCAGGTGACAGTGCACTTCCATATAGGCCAGTAACAAAGACGGCGACAACAGTCAATGACCTCTTATCCAAACCTCCTGGGCAAAACCACCAGATAGGTTTTGCAATTCTGAAATTTTGGCATTTTGGAAAGGTTATACAATGCCTAAAGCATTATGTAACACATCAGTGGGCTCTGGGGCAGCCCCTTAATTAAACTTGTTCACATTTCTGTAGCAAGATGTCCGTATGTTCACACTACACGGCAAGAATAGTGACCGTAAGTAGCTTCATAATAGTGGGCGTCAGGTCTTATTACCAAATACGTTCAGCTCAGACCAGATTTTGCTATCAAACGGGCTTTTGGTTTTCAGAGTTTTGTGCATTTTGTAATTGGGGAGGAGA
Organism: Mirounga angustirostris; assembly: GCF_029215605.1. NCBI lineage: Eukaryota > Metazoa > Chordata > Mammalia > Carnivora > Phocidae > Mirounga > Mirounga angustirostris. The sequence continues at coordinate 124,266,325 of NW_026991714.1, forward strand.
AATTGTGGATCTGGAAAGATAAGAGCCCTTCATGGAGCACTTATCAGATGTCAGACTTGGAGCAAAGCGCTTTCCATGCATTTGCTCATCTGACCCTCACGGCCACCCCAGGAGGAAGCTACAGGGGCGCCCGCTTTGCAGAGAAGACTGGCTCAGAGTGGTCAAGGCATCCAGTCAGGGTCCGGCTGTAAACCCAGGTATGGCTGCCCAAAGCTGCGCCCACCACCACCCTGTCCCCGCACTGACTTGCAAGAACCGTGTGTAGCCAAGACCAAACCCACTTGACAAGTAAGGAAATAGAATGGGGACAGCAGAGGGGAGGGGACTTCAAGGCCCATGCCCTTGTCTGGACCTGAAAACGGGCAACACTGACCTGGGCCCGTCTGGAGTCCCCACACACTGGGCCTCGTGCTGACATGGGTTCAAATCCGGGGAGCAGAAGTCCACCAGCTGCTCACAGGCCCTTCCTGGGGAAAGGAGGAGGAAGAAGGAGAGAACTTCCCCCAGGCTCTGCCAGGCAGCTGGCCCAGCAGAAACCTCCTGCAGACACTGAGGGAGGGCCTCGGCCCTTCCATCCCCGGGAACGGGGCTCAGGGCATGAGACCCCACCACACTTACCCGTGTACTGCAGGGGACACCGGCAGCTATAGTTGCCCACGCCGTCCACACAGACACCCCCGTTGGCACAGGGGTGCTCCACGCAGTCGTCCGTATTCACCTCACAGGTTGGTCCTTCATAGCCGGTGGGACAGGAGCACCTTGGTGGGGGGGGCAGGTGAGGAGAGCAGGGCAGGTGGGCCCGGGCCAGGGCAGTGGCCTTCCTGAGGCACCGGTGGAAGCCCGTGCCCACCGGTGACTACCATCATCCCAGAGCTCTGGTCCCTTCTCCGGGCCAGGCCCTTGTTAGGTGCCGGGGTTAGAGTACATCAGACAGCCCTGCACTCTGGGGGCTCACTCACAGTCTAGTTGGGGAGACAATGAGGAGACAGGCAACCAGACAAGAGTTGGGGAGTACCGGGATGGTGCCGCACAGAGGCTGGGGAGGGTGGACAGAGGCCGAGGACACTTAGCTCATACATCAGGGATGGGGCTAGAACAGGGCTGGGGGGGAAACAGGAGCCGGCTCGTGGAGGGTCCTGGAAAGCCATGGTCTTCCAGCCAACATACACCCTTCCCCAGGGGGCACTGGGGTCTTCCAAATGATAGGTGGGTCAGAGAGGTCTGAGAAATTAATTTCCAGATCTTTAAGCTCTGCACAAACGCTTCCCTGAACACACCTACCCAAGAGCTTCAGAAACGCGCACACACACCTCCCAACCTGACTGTGAGCTGGGACGTGCCTGGAGCCCAAAACCCTCGGGCACCAAATAGAGGGACAATTAGGAAGGTCGAGGTTTCCAAAGTGACTGGACAAACGCTTTTGCAAGAGGTTCCAGTTCTGTGCATTAAAAATCACTGAAGGGCGAGCTCACGGGATGGTCAGCTGATCAAGCATTAAAAATAACTTTTGAGGACAGATCAATCTGGGGTTTTTGGCATATAAACTCGAAAGGGTTTCAAATAATTGAGTGACGTGCTACAATAAAACTTCTAATCCCCATGACTTATGTGCACAAACTTTCTCAGCGTTTCTAGCTGTATACATATTTTTAAAAAAGGAACATATTGGCTGCTGAGCCTTCTCTCATTCTGTCCTATTCACCCCGGAACACAGGAACCAGTTAGAAGAAAAGCACAAAGAGCTCCACCTAGCTCATTAAGAGTTCAGTAACATTTTACTTTCATGTATAATAATTATCAATAAAATTTGGTGCTAGAGTTATGTTCTGATCAGTTGTATATTATTGACAATTGTAATAACACCTCCGCAAAAGAAACTTCATCAGAGGTTATGGTGACAAATAAATATCTATAAACTTACATGCCCACGTTGGTGGCAGACAAGTATGGCAGTGGGCTCAAGAGCATACTCTAGCAACAGGACATAGACATTGGAAGAGAAATGGAGGTGGGGGTGAGAAGTAAAATGGAAATACTAGTTCGAGGAGGAAAAAAGGAGGTAAAATGTTGAAGCTATTAAACAGGAGCTTGTTGGTGTGGTTTTAAAAAATGGTATCAAATTGCTGTGCTATTCAGATTCCACTGGAAAATGATAAAAGTGAGCTAAAAAGTGGTTTTATTTTTAAATATTAATATTTACAATATCCTGGAAATTACCTCCTTTGCAATAAAAAGTTCAACTTACACTGAAAAATGCTAGCTGTCACTCTAAGAATGTGTGAGAGGGGATTTGGTTTAAAACACCTGTTTGGTGGGGGGATGTGAACAAAAAGGTATGAAGCACAGTTTCAGGGCCCATCCTCCAGCGGGGAGGGGGCTGCCCCAGCTGCACCTGCCCTCCGCCTAGCAGACGTTTCTGAGGGGTCCTCTCAGCCCCCCAGGCTCCACAGAACCACCCGCACCCCAGGAGTCTAGCAGAGGAGGGGCCTGGAGGGAGCTGCCGCCAAAGCCCAGAGGAGGACTGACGGACGGAGCCTGTTTGAAGGACGCTGTTTCCAAGGTGACGGCCTGTGAGAGGCTGTTTAGTGTTTTATTTTTTACATCTGGCAATCTGGGTTTGCAGAGACAGGTTTGGCTGTTCCTGCCAAGTAGACTCAACATCATTTTCCGAAGAGCGGATTTGTTCGGCTGGCAGTTTATTTTCAGCAATTAAATACTACATATTCCTTTGAAAAACTGGGTCCAGGAGAGCTCTGGGAAGGTGGGGGGCTCACCAAGGGGTCCTGGGGGAAATCAATGGGGGGGGCTTACGTGGGAAGGTCAGACAGGAGTCAGGAGGGCTGGCCCTTCACGGAGTCCAAGGTGGGGTGCACAACGGCTGCCCAGGTGTGACCAGTGTGACCCAGAGACCATGGGGGGGGCCCCAGATGGCACACCTGGTACTTGCTCCCACCTCCCCACCAAGGAGCTGGCTAGGGGCCCTGCCTTCAGGGAGCATGGGCACAGCAAGCTGATTTTGACTTCCAGGCGGAGGCCTTGGGGGTTAGTGGAGATTAAGGGGGTGTAAAACACCCCCGAACTGCCCCTTAACACTGCCACCGCATAGGCCCTTGGCCATGGACTGCCAGGGCCATCAGAAGACCCTCTGGCCCCCGGCATGGGCAGGGAGAGGCCTGGGGCAGGACCGGGTAGCACAGCTCCAAGCCCCAGCCCCGCGGGCTGCTGTGAGACTCGGCAGGACCCAACTCTCGGGGCTATAGGGGCCCAGCCTGCGTAGGCATGGAGGGTCTCTAGGGAGTGCCTGCCCCTCCCCAGCGCAGCCCCACCTCGTCCTCCAACACAGGGAGGCCAGGGCCATCCCACTGGGAGGAGGGAGGCACGAGGCTTGGCTGCCGGACCATCAGCACCCCGCCCACCAGGGTCCGGCCCCTCCAGGCAACTCACATGAACCCGGCATTCTCGCCCTCCTGCGAGCGGCAGGTCCCGCCGTGGCCACAGGGGCCGCTGGAACAGCTGTCCAGGGACACCTCGCAGTTTCGGCCCTGGGGGGCAAAGTGAGTGAGGACCTCAGAGAGACCCAGGGATTGGTGTGAGCCAACAGAGACAGCCAGCCCCCTCGGCAGCATGCCTCCCTGGCCCGGGAGCTGCCTCTCCTGCATTCGCTCATTCACATGCTGGGTCACTGAGTAAACATTGCCTCATGCGCCTGCCCTGTGCACCGCGGGCACAGGGGTGAACAAGACAGCCCCCCGCGGGGCCCAGCCTCCACTCACCTTGTAGCTGCTGGAGCAGGCACACCTGTACACCTCAAGGGGGTCATTATGGCAGGTGCCCTGGTTCTGGCACGGGCTGGACAAGCAGGGATCACACTTGGCCTGGACAGCCAGGGCGGGGGGACCTGAGACAGGGGGCAGGTGTCAGGGCCGAGGAGGGCAGGACAGTCCTCAGGGAGAGTGGTGGAAGTCCTCTCCCCAAGGCGGTTTGCGCCCTCCCTGTTTTTCCTCTCGGTCACGTTCACGCTCTCCTTTCTCAGCCCACCTCCCCAGCCTCCGGACCGGCCTCTATAAAGTGAGGTTAATCACAGCACCTGCCTCGGGGGCCATAAGGACTAAATAAGCTAATTAAGAAGCACTTAATGGGCGGGCGCTGGACACCCACGGAGCCCCCACGAGGTGGTCCGGGCAAAGTCCCCGGTGTGAGGGCGACACAATCACTATGACTGAAGGCGGCTCTGGCTCCCCACCCAGCCCCGTCACAATGAGCAGGAGACCATAGCCGGCCACCTCGGCAGGGAGGGGACACGGCTCTGGGAGGGCCCGTGCTTAGGTGGGAAAAGTCCATTTGCCTTCAAGTTGTTTCTCCCCGAGGCTGAACGGGGAAGGACCCTTTCCCGTCACCATAGGCAAGACCTCCTCCGGCCCCTCCAGGACTCACGGGTCCTCTTCCCCGAACCTGGAGGTGGGCTGGGAGGGGCATGAGGACCTCATGAGAATAAATAGAAAACCCAGCCGGTAAACTCAGGTTTCCACTCAGGCCTCCTTCTAGAAATGGAGAGATATCGGTCCTGCTGAAGAGGTGTGAGCATTAAGAGACACACTTTTCAGTAATAACTGGAAGGAAGCATGAGCGGATTTCCCGGGTACCGCTGGGATTCCGTTTCTTCATCTGGGTGCTAGTTCCCTGGTGTGTTCAGTCTGTGAAAATTCAGGGACCCCCTCTACTTATGATCTGTGTACCTTGCTGTTATGCATGTTATATTTCAACAACAAAAAAATTAATTTACCAATACCATCTACTAACCATTAAATACTGAGCCAATGTTCTGCTCCCAACAGCCGAGCCACAGGTCAGGCCCCCCTGAACGGTTACCCCATTGACAGCCTCCTTCATGCCAGGTGGCCATTAACCTCTGGCTGTCAGTTTCACTTCCGGTGGAGGTCTGTGAGCTTGCAGAGGGCAGGGGCTGGGCCCCCAGCCGGCCCTGGGGCAGCCCTCAGCCACCTCCCCTGGCTCAGCGGGGCTCCTGGGCCATCAGTCAATCAATCAACCTCTGAAGGAGTATTTACAGACGCCCCGCGTGAGGCAGCTTCAGAGCAAACATGTCCAAGTCCCAATCATGCTCAGGCCCCGTGTTTCAGCAAATGTCAGGAGAGTGGCCGCTGGGTCCAGGGGCTCAGGGTGGAAGCTCATTGCGGCGCACGAGTCCTACCAAAGGGAGGCCCGAGCACTCCTGCTGCTGAGAGGCTGGGAGCTTCCAGAAACACTGCTGCTATTTTTATTTTCCTTACGTAACCCCAGGGAGGGATTAAGGCTCTCACCGCCCGAGATGTTCTGCCTGGCTTTTCTCATTCGCTGTACGCCAGGACCAGAAGGGAGCATGCTAACAAGCAGCAGGTGCTTCATTCCTGCCACCTGACCCCCCACTCAGCCAGTCACCACGGGGACACAGAGGCCCCTGGAAGGCCCTGCCAGGATTAGGTGGGTCCCGTGGGCCCCCAGCAGCAGGTGGTGGGGACGCAACCCTGTACCTACCACCCCCGCCCCCAGCCGCCGTGCTCATGCTCCTGGGCTCACCTTGGCATTCAAACTTCTTGGCAGGCGTGGTGAGGAGCAGCTTGCCCTCCATGTCCGGGGGCCCCGCACAGCGGGCAATGCCCGGTTCCTTATAGCCGGTCTTCACCCAGCCAGACAGCCAGCGGAGGCGGCAGTCGCAGTACAGAGGGTTGGCCCCGATGGCCCTGCATCAGAGAGCAGAGGGCAGCAGTCTTCCGTAATGGGGTCCTTCGCCCACTAGGCACTGAGCTTGCCGGGCCCTCAGCCAGGGGCAGGCAGAAATCCTACCAGCCCCCGTGACGTGAGTCTCTACGGCGCAGCCGGCGCTGTTCCAACACTTCCTATGTGTTCTCTCTCTCTCTTTCTTTTAAAGATTTCATTTATTTGACAGAAAGAGAGCACAAGCAGGGGGAGTGGAAGAGGGAGAAGCAGGCTTCCCGCAGAGCAGGGAGCCCGATGCGGGACTTGATCCCAGGACCCTGGGATCATGACCTGAGCCGAAGGCAGACGCTTAACGACTGAGCCACCCAGGCGCCCCTTTATGAGTCATCTTCTCAGTCCTCCCCACAGCCCGCTCTCCCCATGGCACATGTTGAAAGAGGCTCAAAAGGGTTGAGCACTTGCCCAAGATTGCACAGAGAAAGGGGGGAGGTGGGATTTGAACCAGAGCTGTTGAGGCCAGGGCCAATCAGTGCATTGCCTCCAGAGTGCATGGGGGGGAGGAGCCCCCATTTCCTGCTGGGATGAACCAGCTGCTTTCCCACGGCCCTGCAGCCCCACGGTGTAAGCTTTCTTCTCCGTCCCCAACAGTGGGAATCGAGCCTCACGGGGACGAAGCCATTTCCCTGGGGTCACGCAACTAGTGAAGGCAGCCCCGGGCCCCAGACCCAGGGCGGTCTGACTCTGAAGCCCACACTCTTTTATTTTTCTTTTCATTTTTAATTAAACAAGGAGCACATGGATGCACTCTCATTGTAAACCACTTCCAAATCCTGCCAACAAAAGTCTCTGCCTCACACGATGTGGGGAACTAGGTACTAAGTGCCACTGAATTATACACATTAAAATGGTTAATTTTATATTAAGCGAATGTCACCTTAATATTTTTCAAAAAGGCCCATTCCTATAACTCCGACGGCAGGGAGTTTTGTGGTATCTATCACATCACCCGTGCAGTGGCCTTTTGACCTAGCGATTCTGTTTCTGGAAGTTTATCGCAGATACATCTGTGCAGGGGTATTGATCACAGCCTTGTTTCCAAAAGAATGAAAGAAATTACAATACATCCACATTACGAAGAAAGGCTGCCCCCAGTGTCCCTACCAACCACAGAAGGACCTGTGGTCACACAGTCACCACACCCAGGCTTGTAGCCTTCTGGTCTCTCCCATAGTTACAGCTAGGGCTTTTTTAAAAAATTAGTTTAATTCAATTAATTAACATATAATGTATTACTGGTTTCAGAGGTACAGGTCTGTGATTCATCAGTCATCATTCCATCACGTGCCCTCCTTAATGCCCATCCCCCAACACCTAGGGTTCTTCTTCACAAAGTGTATCCCCCTCCTGCACATCATTACCGAGCAGCTTCTTGTCACTAAGTGGCACGTCTTGGAGATCTTTCCAGGTCAGCAATAAGGGATCCACCGCATTTTGTCAAAGTGCTTCATAGCATCCCAAAGAATGGATATCTCACAGCTTACTGAACAATTTCCCTATTGCCAGACATTCTGGTTGTTTCCAACGGTGTGAGCATTTCTCTGGAACAGGTGCCTAGAAGTAGGCTTTAGGTCACAGAGGAAGCGCACGCAGGATGTTCAGAGCTGCCTTGTATCAGCTCACGCTCGCCGGCAGCATCAGGCCAGGCCTGCTCCCTCACCACCACACCACCCCCCCCAACCCCGCAACACCGCACAGCCCCACTCAACACCTCCCTGACTTACAGTGGAGTCAGGTTTGGGGGAATGCAGGGGCCAGAGCTCCCCGGTCCAGCAAAGAGAAAAATCAGAGCCTCGGGGCGGGCAGTTCATTTATAGCAACACTATTTTGCAAATATAAGGCTGTGTGATGAGAATGAGAATGGGCGCGTTTATTAAGTGACCAACGGATGTGCTGCCCTTTTCCACCTGTTTCTGGGCAATGGAGAGGAAGCAGCTCCCCCGAGGTGTGTTGGGTCTGATGAAAGCAGCTGCAACTCTGAGCAGGAATTCCCCAGAATAGCCCAGCTGATGACTGCACAGTCTTTCCAGGCGGCTGGGCAAGTCTGGCCCCAGCGCAGCTCCTCCCTGCCCCCTGACCTTGAGCAGCCGCGTCACCTCTCTGGGGCTCACTTTATGACTCAAGCAAGAGCCTACGATCTGGAGGGGGGGCAGAAAGACAAGCACAAATAACCTAAAATGGGCATCAAGGGAATAATGCAGCATGGAAGAGAAGGCCAGTTCAACCTCGATGTGTGTTTAATTTTTTTCTGTCCTGATCTGCTGATAGCATCCATCCTGGCTAATGGGACAGGCAGCGATACCTTCCTTTCCCCATTGAACAGTGCCAGGCTGCTAGAGGTAGAGGAAGCTCAGATGCTCTAATTGTTTTGAAGCTACAGTGTGTTTAAAAAATTAAAAAGACTTTTTGGGGCCCCTGGGCGGCTCAGTCAGTTAAGCGTCTGCCCTCAGCTCAGGTCAGGATCCCAGGGTCCTGGGATTGAGCCCTGCATCGGGCTTCCCGCTCGGCAGGATGCCTGCTTCTCCCTCTGCCACTCCCCCTGCTTGTGTTCCTTCTCTCGCTGTGTCTCTCTCTGTGAAATAAATAAATAAAATCTTTAAAAAAAAAAAAAAAGACTTTTTGTAAATAACAGGAATACAAAAATTGTGCTATATTTAAAATGTTTACGTTAAGCAGATTAATATTTTTAACATAAAAAGTGCAAGGTAATGTGATTCTGTTATTCAAAATGTCAATACAGACTTTATTTTAAAATACTTGTTTTGTAGTGCACTGCAGGAGTGTGGTCTGGTAATGAGCCATGAGCTGAAAGCTAATTATGAGTGGCTTCTTCTTTCAGTCCTGTAGCTCTTTTAGAGAAAATGCGCCAGAGACTGAGGTCACTGTGAATGTGGAGACCTTGACAGGTCAGGATTGTCATAATGCCAATTCCCCCTTCGTCCCCCCCATAAATGGCAGCAAAACTGCACCTCAAATCTTTTTTAAGGTTTTTTTTTTTATTATTTATAAGTAATCTCTACGGCCAAAGTGGAGCTCAACCCTCAAATCAAGAGTGACAATCTCCACCAACTGAGCCAGCCAGGTGCCCCATGTGCACCTCCAATCTAAGTGTCCCTTTCTGACTCTTTACATAAAAAGAATAATAAAGAATAATAAAAACTTCCAAAGTCAATATAACATTCAAAAGTAAATTCTGGGTTGACCCACACGTTTTCCTTGTTTCTATATAGAGCCAACTCTGCACCTGATTTCAACCGTTCCCACGCTCATTCACCCAAAGGCTGGGGTTTTGAGACGACTTCACTTTCACCTGGGGACCATTTTTCCCACCAAAAGTGACTGTGAGCTCAGTGGGGAGTGGAGAGTCACGGGCCCAGCTGAGGCGCAGTGGTGGGGTCCCAAAAGGGCTGTGATTCAGGGTTACACTCTAGCCAAAGTATAAATAATCGCGTGTTGTTGATCTTTGGTGTAACTTGGAAATAGCTGAAACGGCAGATACTCGGTGTGTTCACACCAAGGCTCCTATTACTGTAACGGGGACCAAAGTAGCACTCCTGAGGCTGTTTCCCAGAGCCGCCGACTCTAGAGTTTAGCACGTACTGAAACTTCAAAATCTCCTTCACCTGCACCACACCTCCTCTGCCCAGTCTCCTCTCAGGCAATGTGCTTGTGGGCTTCACTGTCTCCTTCTACTGCACTGAGGCTACCAGCAGGTAGCCCGGGAGTGCTTGTGAACCAGCCTAACCCCAGCCCTGCCCAAAGGCATGAGGAATGCACCGAGCTCAGTGTGAAAGCAAAGGAAATTCAAAGAGAAAAGAATCCTCCATCATCCCACAAATGTAACTGACTTAATTTTTGTGTATTCCCATCCAGTTCTTGGGTTCATATATGTACGTCCGTGAAATCAGGGTAGTTTTCCTTATCCCGCGTTTTCATCAAATAGTAAATTACAGTGCCATAACTCTCTAATTAACTACTTGCTCTTCTGTCCTGTGGGCATACCATGATCTACTTCATCATTCCGTGTTTACTTTTCACACCGAATTCTTAATGAATTCGGAATCTAGTTTCCCGGCACGCAGTAAATCAGAGGCAACAAAATGCCAGATTAGAGAAATGAAGAATGATGTTGGGGAACCTTGGCACAGGATCTGGCACATAGTAAATATTCGTTGATGAAGAGCTAGATGGATGGATGAATGGATGGATGGATGGATGGATGGATGGACAAATGGAGGAAAGATGAGCTAACTGCAAAGTAAATACAAAAGCTAAAAGCAGCAGAGAAGTGGGCGCTTGGGTGGCTCAGTTGGTTAAGCAACTGCCTTCGGCTCAGGTCATGATCCTGGAGTCCCTGGATCGAGTCCCGCATCGGGCTCCCTGCTCGGCAGGGAGTCTGCTTCTCCCTCTGACCCCCCCCCCCCCACTCTCATGTGCTCTCTCTCTCTCATTCTCTCTCTCTCAAATAAATAAATAAAATCTTTAAAAAAAAAAAAAGTGGAGAAGTGTGCAGGGTATTGGAGCCCAGGGCAGTGATGAGCGCTCACAATCATTATGGCCTATGGACCATAGTGGACCTTAGAAATAACCTTTGGGGTACAGGCGAGGAAAGAGGCCCAAAGAGATGAATGAATTATCTGAGATCCCACTGCAAGTTGATGGCAGAACAAGGATCTAACACCACACATCCTGATGCCTAGGGTTCAAGGGGTTTAAATATGGCAGACCTCAGCCTCCACCACACCGTCTGCCTACTGCCCCCCCTCCCCCTGCATACTGCTAGTGAAGAGGAAAGGCCCAGGCCAGAGTCACAATAGGAACAAAGGGCACCTCCAGGAGCCAGGGACACTGGATGCTAACTCTTGGGTGACTCCTGCCCTGGTGCCCACAGAGATAAGCACAGATGCTCTTTGGAGAGAAGCATCTCTAATTTAGGTCCTCAGAATTCCAAACATCAGCAAAAAAGGAGCTCACAACCACTAACCACCAAACACAGATGGAAACAAGGCCCTGTTGAACGGGAATCATCAAGAGCAATGACCAACACAGCCCCTGCCTGGCCTTTGTCTAGAGCCACCGTCTCCAGCCAGGCTCCCTCCTGCCTCGTCCCATGCCAGCCAGCCTCCACATGTCACCATGGCTTTCCAGGAGCTTTCTACCACTTCATTCTTCCCCGATTCCCTTCTATCTGTAACACGAAGTCCACACTCTTTAGCATGGCACAAAAGGCCCTTCACAATGCAATTCCAAAGTTCCTTTCCAGAGTCATCTCTTCCCACCCCACGTTCCTCACCCAACCCCCATGTCCTATGTTGGACAACATCTCTGAATATGTCATTTACTTTCTTGCCATCTTGCCTTTGCACATGCTGTTCCCTCCTCCTAGAATGTCTTTCCGTATCTTCTCCAATGGCAAACCCCTAGCTAGTCCCTTTCCGATGGCAGCAACATCACCACCTCTGCAGATCTCCTTGACTTCCCCAAAGTTAGTCACTGCTGCCTTTAAATTTGCTTTATAATATCCCTAAGGGTCACAGAAGACAGAAACCTCTTGGTAGTAAATTCTTCAGCACTTGACTCACTGTGGTTATTCAGGGCGTATTTACTGAGGCAATATAGAATGAATAAATAAATAGCTTGGGAATCAGATACACCTAAGTTCCAATCCTGTCTCTGTCATTTCCTAGCTTTACGACCAAAGGAAGCGGCTTCATTTTCTGAACCTGGGCCTGAATGGAAAATGTAAATGTAAGTAATAAATGTAAATAAATACAAATAATAAATGTAAATAAACAAATGGAAAGAAATAGTAAGTGGAAAATGGAAATAATCAATCCTACCACCTAGGACAGAGCCCTTTTTCCCTTTCACTCCCATGGCAGACATTACTAATCAATCACTGCACTCTTCCCACGGAGTCCAGACCAGCACTAGAACCTTCACTGTGGGCTCAAGGCAGTCCCTGTCAAATTTGCGGAACTGGAGCAGAGCACAATACCTACTTCTCACTTCGGTCTTGGAGTAAACAAAACACCACAGATAAGGTATTCACACATAGTAAAGCATTTGTCCCAGACAGACCCTCAATAAATAGTACATGTTATATTTCTTTCCTCAAGTCTAAGGTTGTTAATGCACTACTGATTTAACGTGCTTTGGGAGGTGCAGAGAAATATTACCATATTAAATATACAGATCATTTGTAAGATACGCTACGATTTCAGAGACTAATATGCGGAGAAGGCGAGTCTTACAACGGAGAAAACCCAGTGAGACTGCTGGATGAATGAGCCTCAGGTGGCGATGCTGGGGGCCCCAGAAGGCTCTCTGGTGCCCGCTCAGGCCCTGCGCACGTGCGTGTGGGCAGAGAGCAAGAAGTCCCAGGAACACCCGGGATCCCAGCTGCGGTACATCTGGCCTGATCCCTGCCTCGGCCTGGAGCTGGGACTCTGGGAGAGAATGCTCTGCACCCAGCCCCACCCCCAGAAGCAGGATGGTCCTGTCACGGCCCCACTGCTTTTCCTTTCTTTTTTCCAATTGTGGTAAAAATATACACAACATAAAATTGGCCATTTGGGCCACTTTAAGTATACGGTTCATGGCATCAATTAGCACCATGTTGTGCAACTCTCACCACTCTCTGGCTCTCCAACTCTTCATCGGCCCAGACAGAAACTCCGTCCCCACTGAAGGAGAGCTCCCCGGGTCCTCCTGCTGCTGGCACCTGGAGGCCACCTCTCTCCTGCCTACAGCTGTGGGGTCGACTATCCTGTACCTCACATCAGCAGAATCAAACAGCATTTGTCCTTTAACGTCTGGCTGATTTCCCTCAGCATGTCTCCAAGGCTCCGCCGTGTGTGTAGCAGGTGCCAGACTTTCCTTCCTTCTTACGGCTGAAAAAGATCCCATTGTATGTAGACGCCACGTTTTGTCCAACAACTCGAGTTGTTTCTGCTTTTTGGCTAGTGTGTGAAGGAAGCTGCTGTACAAGGTATCTGTTTCCAATTAGTTGGGATATACACTTAGGAGTGGAATTGCCGGATCGCAGGGTAATTCCACATTTAGCCTTTTGAGGAACTGAGCACACTGCTTTTTAAAAATCCACACGGTACTGCCAGCTAAATGGCTTTGGAAGCAATTCTACATCGAATAATACCACTTCTTGGGGGGTAGTAAACATCCAGAGCTCATCCCCCAGCCTGTGAAGTCAGAAGCACAAGAGTGCGTCATGCTTAAGAGCGTGGGCTTTCGAGACAGAAGACTACGGACCCTGCCAGCTGTGCAACTTTGGGCGAGCTTCTCGTGTTTTCTGGGCCTGTTTCCTCATGTGGAAAATGGGAATCATTGTGCCCATGTTGAGGGAAGGCTGTGAGGATTACACCAGCTGATGCAGTCAACAAGGGGCATTACTACTCTTACGACCGCTTATGAAGAACTTGGTCCTCAAACCCCATTGCTGGGACTGATGAAACTGAACGTGTAAGCATCTGAGACGGGGAGGGTTTGAAGTTCACAAGCTCAATCAGTTTCAGGGCAAAAGCCACAAACTCTGCCAGTCTCAGGAGGTGGGGGGAGGGGGTCTTTCCCAAATCCAAGTTCTGTTTAAATCCAAAGAGGCCTCGAGAATTGGGCCGAAGTTACTTACAGGTGAGACAGGGAGGTCACGTCTGTGAAGATGCCCTCTGGGAGGGTGGAGATGTCATTGCCATGCAGGGACCTGAGGAGAGAAGAGGCCGTCGGTGCCTCATCCAGGGACAGAGACTCGAGAACTGATGGAGGCGTGTGTCGTGCTTATCCTTGGGTCTCTCCGTCAATGTCAGAGGGAGATGGCCTCCAGCTCGGAGACACAGCCCTGCCAGCCACTGGCAAGGGAGAGGGAGCCCCTCATAATCCAAGTAGACAACCCTGCGCCAGCCCTTCTGGAGGACTCGTTTTTGCCATCACAACCCAAAGCACCATTTTTGTTTACACGGCAAATGGAACATGTGTGCGGCCCTGTGCCCCCCTCCCTTGGCCAGCAAGCCTGAGGGGTAGGCTCCCTCTCGGGGGAAAAGGTTACTATGGCAAGCCACAGGTTGAGGGTAAAGAATGTCCCCGTGCCCCAGGCTGGGCTGCCGGGGGATCCCACGCATGGATCCTCGAGAGGCCTTCCCAACAGGCGTGACAGGGGGCTTTGATCACAGGGCAAAAACCTCCCAGTGGGAATTCTTAGAAAAGGTTCACAAATCTCTTTCGAACATTCTCCACCTGAGCCGGAAACTCATATGCAAACGAGGGGCTACCTTATGTTGGGTGCCACCCCGCCACACTGCTCCCCCAAACACAACGTGGGGCATATAGCAACCCCCCATTTCTCAGAGTTTCCCATTCATTCTCCAGCCTCCGTGAGGGGCTTGAATGAGCGTGGACGGGCCTCCCGTCTTGGGACACTGTTGGCCCTACTGAGGCCGCAGGGCCCTCCATGGGCTGGATGTTCGTGGGGGAATGAAGAGCAGGGAGACTTACAGCAGGCGCAGGGAGTGCAGGCCCTGGAAGGCGAGAGGAGGGATGCACTGGAGGGCATTGTAGCTGAGGATCCTGTGGGAAGAGAGGGAGGGCAAGGGAGGACAGGAGAGGGGAGGGAGGAGGAAGGAGAGACCAAGACAGGGAGGGGGTGGCCCAAGTCAGGGACCAGGCCCCAGCAGGCTGGCTCAGGGTGCGGGGGCAGTTTGCTCAGCAGCAAAATGAGGGAGGCCTGAGCATGGAAGGGGCTATGGGCTGTGCCCTGGACTAGTAAGCCCTGTGACCCGGCCATGTCCCCCAACACTTTTATGCCTCCATCAGTTCCCCCAGCTGCAGAGCAAGGACAAAAACAATGACAACTCGATAGGGCTTTTCTGTGGGTAAGGGGAAATGGCTCAGGTGAAGCCCTCAGCGTTGTGCCCGGCTCCCAGCCAGCCTTCAGGAAGGAGACTGGGCGCCCTCGCCTGTGGAGGCTGCCCCAGCGAGGGCCGGAGGTGGGGTCCCTGTGAAATTGCCCCCTGATCAGGCCCGGCCTCACTCCCGGAGCCGGCAGGGGAAGTCCAAGCCCACCTAGAGATGTGCCATTAAGAAGCTTTGACGGGGGCACCTGGGTGGCTCAGGGGGTTGGGAATCTGCCTTCAGCTCAGGTCATGACCCCAGGGTCCTGGGATCGAGCCCTAAGTTGGGCTCCCTGATGAGCGGGGAGCCTGTTTCTCCCTATGCCTCTCCCCCTGCTTGTGCTCTCTCTCTCTCTCAAATAAATAAATAAAATCTTAAAAAAAAAAAAAAAAAGAAGCTCTTATGGGCCCGGAAGGCGCTGTGACTGCCCCCATCATAAAGATGAGGACTGAGGCCCCGCAGGGAGACAGAACTCCCCCAGGGTGCTGTAATTAAGTCCCTAAGCTGGGTTTTTAAGTCAGCTTCTCAGTTTCCTAGGTCCACAGGCTACACCACTCTCCCCCCAAGGCTTCCAAATAAACGAATCCATCAAGGGCAGACAGGCAGGTTGACGATAAAGGAAATGATGCTCGTAATAGCCCCACATGTCCGTCAGCGGACAGACAGACACACAGCCATACAGTGGAAGACCAGGAGCAAGGAGCGACCCCGTGCCATGCCGTGACAGGGAGGAATTTCAGAGTAACTATGCCGGCTGAAAGAAGCCAAACAAAAGAGAGCCCTGTGGGAGGATTCCGTTCATGTAAAACTCTGGGCCGAGCGAACTCCTCCACAGCAGGCCAACGGCTGGTGGCCTGGGCCAGCGGTAGGGGGGCGGTGGGGAGAGCTGTCACAGGGCGGGAGGAGACTTCTGGGGGTGATGGAAGCGGTTACTGTGTTGGTTGTGGTGAGGGTTCCATGGATGGGAACATAAGTCAGGATGTGGCCAACTGTGGGCTTTAAGTATGTACAGTTGACTGTATATTAGCTCTACCTCCATAAAGCTGTTTCTAAAATAATGAGAGCAAGGAGATGCTCCTGTCCCAGGAACGGGCTCTGTGTCCCCTCGCAGGGGCCAGATCCCCGAGACTGGGACTGCCCTGCCCCAGCACTATGGACAATTCTTTGTGGGGTGTTTAGCAGCAGCCCTGGCCTCTGCACATGAGGTGTCAGGGGCCCCTCCAGCCGTGGCCCCCCAAAATGCTTCTGACATGACCAAACGTCCCCTGGGGGGCAGCTTCGCATGCAGACTCAGGAAGCCTCTGAAATGGGACCCAGTTGATGAGTAGACCCCGGGGCAAATAAGCGCAGGTGGGGAACCTAGAACCAGCATTGCATGGCCTCGGGCCCACATTCTGCTCCTGGGGGTCTGGCTAGGTCATGACCCAGTCCTTTTTTCTGGGTCTTGGCTCTACTGTTTTCTGGGTATTGGACCACAGTAGAACCTAAGGGAAAGTTCTTCAGTTCTTGGCACATTATCTGTAAAGTGAGGTGTGGAGAAGGTGAGTGAGATACCGCTCTTAAGCCACAGGCCAATATAAGGGATGCTTGCTATACTTTCCGACCAATGGCTTGGGATGTAACTAAAACAATCCTCAAAATAGCTCAGACGACGGGCATGAAAATGTTCAGAAGGTCGCTGTTTACAACAGTCAAAACTGGAAACAACCCAACCATCCAGCAATAGTGAAATGAATAAGGGAAGTATGGCACAGTCCTACAAAGGAATACTACACAGCAATAAAAATGAACAGACCACAGCTTCCCACATGAGTGGATCTCACAAACACAATGGTAAACAAAAGCCAGATACAAAAAAATATATATATCCTGTATGATTCAATTTATATAAGGTTCAAAAATGTGCAAAATGAAACTTCCTTGTAGAGAAGTGCATATGTAGATGGCAACACTGTAAAGAAAATCAAAGAGTGATCACCATAAAAGTCAGGCTAGGCACGGCCTGGAGATGGGAGGAAGGGGGAATGATCAGGAAAGGATAGGGGGACTTTTGGGGTGCTGTGTTCTATTTTTTGCCTTGGGTATTCACACCGGGGCCAGCTTTATGACTATTTGTTAAATGGTACATTTATATTTTTTGCATTTTTCTGTATGAATGCTGTATTTCACAATAAAAAAAACCTGGTTTTTTTCTTTCCGGCTGGCAGGCCCTGGCACACTCCCTGCTGGTGATACGGTCAGTGGCCAGTGGGGCTTGGGCAAAGTCTCAGTGTCCAGACCGTGTGTGCCCTCCCTCTGCCTCCCCGCCCCCAGGACTCACAGAGTGGTCAGCTGGCTCATGTTGGTGAAGGAGGAATTGCTTAAGGAACTGATCTTGTTGTTACTCAAGTCCCTGGAAAAGAAAAAAGCATCATTGTTTAGAAAGAAAAAACTCCACCCTGCTCTCTGCTATGGGCTCCTCCCTCCCCCGCTCTGCCCGTGGCCCTCCCTCAGCCAGGTGGCAGCTGGGGGGCAAGGGAGGGGGCAGCAGAGAGGGGCATTTGGTGCACAATTAGCTACAGCACTCTGCCCTGCTCCCCAAACTCCCACTACATCCCCAGGGCTGCCTGTCTCCATTTCCTTATCGCCACCCCAGGCTTCTGCCCCCTTCCACTCTGGAAGTGCTCCCACCAAGGAGATGGGCTGCCTCCGAACTACCAGATCTACTGGGCTCTGTGCTTCCTCCTCTTGCTACCACTCAGCTAGCTCCTTCCTAGCCCTCCCACAATCCAATGGGGGAGACGTAACCACCATTTTTCAAATGAAGGCACAAGGTCTCAGAGTGATGAAGCCCACCCAGGGTCACGGCTGATACCCCTCTTCTCAAACCTCTTGCTTCCCTGTCCTTTCTTCCTCAGACCCCTGACTGGCTTCCCACACCACCACTACCCCCACCTCCTTGGCTGTACCTTCTCAGTCTCTTGGTGAAGCTGCTTTCCCAGCCAACCCTACCTCGCGGACCCTCTCCCTGTAGCCCACTCTGGGAGCCTCGGGGACGCTCTAGGCTTCCCTCCCCACTGCAGGCAGCAATGCCCTCCTCTGTGGGCCCAGCAGCCCTGGCTTATGAACTCCCCTCCGGAGACACTCCAAGTCCGGTCCACATCTTGTGCTGCTCCCCCCACCCACCCAGTCCACAGCCCTGACAACCCAGAAACTGCGCCCCACCACCTCCTCTCTCTCAGCCTCCTCCTTCTCCCTTTCTGCTCACTCAGGCCATCTCTCTCCCAGCTTCTGGCTCAGGAGCTACCTCATCTCTCACCTGCAGCTTTGCCCCCTTTTGATCCATCTTCCACACGGGTGGGCATCACAAATCTGACTAAGACACAAATCTGACTAAGTCACTTCCCTGCCAAATCCCTCAGTGGCTCCCATTCGCCTACAAAATTAGCCCAGACACCTGCTAGGTGCTCTGGGTTCCGGCCCACCTCTCCCTCACTGCCTCCCGCATGCCTGGCGTGGATTTGCTACCCTTCTTGAAATTCTCTTGCCCCTGTTCCCTCTGCCCACTGGTGGCTCTGCCTCTGCCCCAGCACCCCCCACTGACTCCATCACCCCCCCACACCGCTTTGAGCCACACCCCTAATGTGTCTTTCCCTCTGTTGGAACACTCATCAGTCCCGTGACTTTATGTGCCCCAAGTCTCCCTCCTGCATGGCCACCAGCCCACCACCTTCGGGGGAGGGCCCATGATTTAGGGGCCTTCATGTCGCCTCACTTCATGCAGCTCTTGGCTCAGGAAATATTTGTAACATGAAACCATATGCCCTGCCTTCAGTGTCTCTTAGTGAACATTCCTCTAACTAATCTCATTCAAGACCGGTCCATTGTTCTTAGGACACACTGAGGTTCTTCACTGAGCGCTCAGCACACTGGGTGGCCCCTCCTTGTGATGGGCAAGGACTGGCCCCACATCGGTCCTCTCTCCTTCCTTTCCTCCCAAGCGTATCCCAGCCACCAACGCGGCTGCCCCAGATCAGAGCAGAGAAAGGCTGTCTGTGTCTAGGCTACTCTGTCACCAGCCACCAAATCACCACCCTCCCTCCCCTCCCCACCATGGGCACAGGCAAAACACATCTGCTAGGTCTTTAGCAAAGACAGATACACCGGAGCTTCGAGATTCTGGAAGCCAGTGCTCCTCAGAGTAGCCAGTCCCTGAACTGAATGTCCCACAACCAGGAACTTCTGCAAAAGTCCAAATCACTTAGGACACTAAACACAACATAGTTGAGCTAAGAGTCTTGTCACAGTAACACCTTCTCAGCCAAGGAAGCAAGGAATTTGCATTCTGGTGCAAGTTTCTAATTGCAGACCCATTACAAACAGTTCTCTAGTGGCCACTGGTCCATAGACCACACCTGAGGAGCACCGCTCCAAGCCCAACTAAGATGGAATGTTATCTGGACTTCTTTTGGGGAGAATCTGGCCAATGAGCAGAGAAGACAGCTGAGGTGAGGTGTTAATTAGGCTGGAAGGCTAAGAGGAACTGAAGTTATTCGGAGGCTTATCTCATATACTTTCCTGGGACATAAAGGGTCAAAAGTGGAAATAACAGAAAAAGATATTAGCCTAAAGAAAAACGTAGTCACAGACATGTATTTGTAACTGCCATATTTCATGTTTGGTTTGAGGGCCACGGTTGAACTGAGAAGTTTTCCATCAGCCTCTTCTGCTCTGGCTCCTTTCTTTGCCGGGATGACCCTCATGAACAATCATTCTCAGCCCAGAGGGAGGCTTGGGGTGATGGGCTGGGCGGAAGCGGACAGGGTCCGACGCAAGGCAGCCTGGAACATGCCATTCCCAAGCATGACCACTAGGTGGTAACACAGCCCTATGCACAGACCTTCTGGGAGGGACGGTGCAAAATTCAAAACCGGGTCAGCCAGAAGTGGGGTGGTAGGGAATTCCAGGAAAGCTGGAGCCGGACAGTTAGATACCAGGGGCCCCCCTGGCCTCTGAGGCAGGCCTGGGATCCTCGAGAGGCCTGGATACTCACACAAGCTGCAGGTACTTGAAGGTGGACAGCTGTCCTGGAACCAGTGTGAACTGGTTCCCGTCCAAGTAGCTACAGAAGAGAACACACCAGTTAGTGCCACGCTGGGGAAGCCTCCCCTGCAGCTGGGGCCTTGCCGGCTCCTCTCCTCTCCTCCACGCAGGCCACACAATTGGCCCAGAATCGCTAACTGGAGGACAATATATGCACTCACTTAAGCATGTGGACAGGTGCCAGCCAAAGAACCTGGTAAAAGCACTGAGACATAAAGCCTCCCTTGGCTTTCTTCCTGCCACTGCCTCACCCTCTCAGCCTCCTCCCTGTTGGCAGGCACCCCCCAGGGCTCCCTCCTGGGCTCCTCTCCCATCCCCTGTCTGCCCCACGGTTTTCCTGGCCAGACAGGCCTGATCTGCACATTAGTCCCTCCCAGGCCCACCTGCCAGGCCTCTTGCCAGCTAGTCGGGCCCCTCTACACCTGCTGGCAAGGTGCGTGAGGGTGGACCCAGGCAGGCCCAAACCTGAGCTCAGTGCTTTTACACCCAAACTGGCTTCCCCTGACTCCATCAGCCATCAAGCCCATGGCCTAACCACCCAGGCTCAGGACCCTGATGGTGATTCTCCTACTCACTCGACAGCGCCCCAGGGCTGCAGACTCTCCCGCCTACCAGTCGCTGCTCATTTGCTGTGTTCCAGTCTCACATCTCTCCCGACTGCACACCGTCACCCATGCCTGGACTCCTGCAGCTGCCTCTGTCTGTTCCCACTCCTTGGCCTCCCTTCTGGGACCCACTATATACACCACCACCCAAGTTGTTGTCCTCAAAGCCTAGCCCACCAGAAATCCTCCTAACACTCCCGAAGGTTCCCGAAGGTCTACAGGGTGGTGCTTAGGATTCAAGATGCTGTGAAGGTCCCCTACTTGCCCCCAGCCATCCTTGCTAAGCAGTGACCCAAGGACCAGGAGCTGCAACCTCGGCTGGGCTCCCTGCCCAGGAACCCCACCAACTACAGCCCCCAGGATGGCTCACCCCACACCCCCGCAAAGACCCAGAGAGCAGCAGAATCAGGGCCTTCCTCGTTCTGACCCAACACTGCATCATACAAAGTGACTTCCCACCCATCTCATGTGAGCCTCTCAGTGTCTCTTGTCAATACACCCCCGTGGCCCCATTGACTGCTGGGAAAACAAAGGCTTAGAGAAATCAAGAGATCTTCCCAGCCTCTGCACTTCAGCAACCTCGGTCAAAGAAGGCAGGCTGTCCCAACTGTTCCATTATGCTCAGGGTTGCTATGAGGCACCAAGGAGAAAATGGGTCACTAACAGGATGATAGAAAACTGGGTAAGGGACAGGGTGGGGCATCACAGGACAAGGGCTGCGGTGGTTGATGTGCTTGGGAGGAAGTAGCCTGCCTCGCTGGTAATGAAAGAAACACAAATGAAAACCTCACACGCTCCCTGCAGGGAAAGAAAAGCACAGCCATGGAGGCCTGGAGGGACCAATCCCGGGGGACAGGAGGAGTCGGGGACTGACCACAGCCTCTTATTTGGGGGTGTCTACTGAAGAAGCCCAGCTCTCCATCTCTGTCTGTCACACACGCTGACATCCACACGCCCACATAAGCTCAGATACCACACCCAAATCAACCAAGATTTTAGCATCATGATGCCCAGTACTGACGGGGTGGGGGTGGGGGAGGTGGGGGTGGGGAGGCCATTTCCACACCCGGCCAGTAGGGGTGCAAAGACGACTTTTCTGGAAGGCCATCATGCAAAAGGCAGTGACAGTCCTAACAATGCACCGCTCTTGGACTAGCAGCTTCACTGAAGGGATATGCACCTCGGCACTATTTATAATCATAATACAATTTAGTAAAAAATTGGAAACAACTCTCTGACAAAGGGGGATTTGTTATGTAGATCATAGTAGATTCATGGGGTGGAAAAGTACGCAGCCAGCAAAAATAAACTTCTGTGAGAGTTTTCCTGACAGAAGGGATGCGCATGGGGTGATGTGAGGTGGAAAACACACATGACTTCTTATTTTAAAAGCCGGTGTCAGCTGCGAGTGAGAAAGCACTCACTGTGGGTGACTCACGCCGTCAGGTGACTACAGAGCGTGTCACACAGAAGCTCAAAGCCTTCTTGGAACCAGTGCCTCCTGCAATGCCCTACCTCCACGCCCTAGTCAGCTACTACCTGTTCTTGGTTACCTTGTCCTCTGACGCCAGGCCTGGGGCTACTCACAGTTCCGTGACGTTCTTGGGGATGCCCTTGGGCAGGACCTGGAGGTGCTTGTTGCTGCATCGGACTACGGTATCCAGACAGGCACATTCCTGGGGGCACTGTGGGCGGGGCAGGCAGCCCCCCTCCTCCTGGCCTGGGGAGGAAGGCCCGAAGCCTCATCAGTGACGGGACAGGCCTTCTTAGGGCCTCTTGCTGCCAGGGTCACGCTCCACGGTGCCGCAGACATTCCCCTTCTCCACTTCTCTGACACTCCCCCAGGCACCCATAAGTCCCCTCTTGGCTGCACCCCTTCCCCACCAGGAACAAAGCCCCTTGGACCTGTTTTGAAGTTGAGATGGGTCTTGGGTCAATCTCCTGCCTCAGATCCAAGGTGGGCGTAGGCACAGCACAGAAGGAGGAGGGCAACCACACCATTTCTTGAGCACCTACTACGTGCCAGACACCATATGGAACATCATCTCTTTAACAGTGCAGTAAGGGGGGCCACGAGCACCCCGAGAATGCAAGCACGACGAGGACAGAGACTTGTCTCTTTCCTCTTCTTTGCTCCCAGAAGGAGCCCAGGCCCTAGAGCAGAGCCTGGCACACAGTAGCCCTCAAAACAGATCAGCTGAATGAATAAATGAATGAATGTGTACTTCACATTCAGGCTGATCAGCGGCAACGCAGGGTCTCTACCCACATCCGGCTGACACAGAATCAGCTCCCATCACACGTCCTTCATGTATTCATGCATTCATTCATTTATTCATTCATTCAGTAAACATTGCTGAGAGGCCTCTGCCTTCCTTTCTTCTGACTGGGTGTAGGAGTAATAACAAGGACCCCACAGCAGGCGTTGCTGAGGGCACGAGGGAGCAGGTGGCCGTGACTATCGGTTAGGGAGGCCGGCTGCAGGTGGGCACCGTGCAATACGGACGAACTCCCAGAATCCTCACAACAGCTCTCTGGCAGGCGTGCTATGAGCCCAATACAGAGATGAGGAAACCAAGGGCAGAGTGGTTCAGTGACGTGCCCCAGGTGCCCCAGGCTGGGAGACGTGGCACAGGGCTGGAATGGACGCCGGCCCTCTCGACCGCTACATTCCACTGCCTCCTGGCAGCAACACCCAAACCGTCACACCCTTTCACCTCGAGCAGGTTCTCCTAAGGGGGAAAGTTGAAGGGAGCTGTCTCCCTGGATGTTCCGGGCAGCACTCTGAGGTGCCTAAACACCAAGCAGCAGGCTGGTTAAAGCCATCACGACACTCTCCAGACAGCGACTGTCATGTCGAAAATGCCCGCACAGACGGGGCTGCAAGATCCTACGTGCATCCCACGTGTGCACATGCACACACACACACACACACACAGAGCTCAGGAAGGTCACACAGCGGGTTAGTGACAGGAGTCATTCAGGGCTGGGAAGCAGGAGCAGGGGACACGTTGGTGACCTTTTTACTCTTCTGGATTGTCCGTTGTTGCTTTTTAAGGAAACGATGATGCCTCGCTTTGTAATAAGAGAAATAAAAGGAGGGGGCGCCTAGGCAGCTCAACTGGTTAAGCAGCTGCCTTCGGCTCAGGTCATGATCTCCAGGTCCTGGGATCGAGCCCCACGTCGGGCTCCCGGCTCAGCGGGGAGTCTGCTTCTCCCTCTGCCCCTCTCCCCTGGCTCGTGTTCTCTCTCTCTCTCTCTCCCCCTCAAATAAATAAAAATCTTTAAAAAGAAGAAAAGAAAGAAACTGTTTCTTGGGGGGAAAAAATACTGTTTTCAAAGGATACTTAATGGCATAAGAAAATGCCCAAAATATAGAGTTAGGCTTAAAAAGAAACAGAATTTTGGGGTAAGGGGGGTGGGTAAAATAGGCAATGGGGATTAAGGAGGGCACTTGTGATGAGCACTGGGTAATGGACCGAAGTGTTGAATCACTATATTGTACACCTGAAACTAAAATAATACTGTATGCTAACTATACTAGAATTTAAAATTAAGCTAAATTTTAAAAAAAATTTTAAAGACCAGCAAGTTATTACTACATAAAATGATATAAAAATATATATGTGAGTAGTATGAAATTTTAAATAGGATGTAAAACTGCTCTAGAAAAACCATTGGTTTTGTTTAGAAAAATACGCTGACCATCTTTCTTGGTGTGAAAGTTGAAGCTCCTCACCCAGGACCACCCTCCCCTGGCCTGGATGGGCCAGTCCGGAAGCAGGCTGCAGGGAGGGCTGGAGGAGGCAGGCCAGGCCTGCTGGCGGCTGAAGGCCGTGGCAGGGCTCAAGAACAGGGACAGTGGGCTGAGCCGCAACCTTGCTCTGTCACCATGGGTAAAAATCCGCCCTGTGTGCACGGAGCTCTGCGGGGAAGTCAGGGGACGCAGCTACATGCTGCACGTGCGGGGAAAGAAGGGAGGGGCCGCAGGAAAGAGACTGAGAATCCGGAGGAAACAGACATGGGTGTGAGAAGTGACCGGGTTTCCCACAGGGAGGCAGGGGGCCCGGGAAGGTCCCACCGCCCCTCACGGACCCGGTGAAGCCGTCAGCCTGGAGCGCTGAGGCACGGCCAGGCGGCAGATCCCTCCCTGCATGAGGCATACTTCTATAAAAAAATACACTAACATGTGAACTGTGACTTTTTTCTGAGTGATGGAATAATAGGTAACGTTTATTTCCTTCTTTTATCCATACTTTCCCATTTTTTACACAATAAGCATATTATTGCTTTAAGAATTACACGAAGCTGCCGCCAGGCAGGGGTAGGTGCAGGACAAAAAGGGGGTCTCCCTGCTCCCCGCCCCACCCCCGGACCAGGGCCTCCCCCTGCCCCCCTGCACGGGAGACCTCCTCTCCAGGGCTGACCAGCCTGCCTCCTCCCTCCCGCCCAGGGGCCCGTGGCTTACCTTCCTCACACCTGAAGTCGGGAAAGGCCACGTCCTGAAGGGGGATCTGCCGCAAGAAGTCCGGGTTCTGGCACCGCGGGTTCCCGGTCACGATCTTCCTCCTCCGCAGCCAGTCGCCCAGCCAGGCCAGCTGGCAGTTGCAGTTGAAAGGGTTGGCCAGAAGGTTTCTGGAAGAGGCGGCCGTGTGACCACCAACACGCCCTGCCAGGCGCGGTTTCCCTGCAAAGCCCTCTCGCGCCGCCACGGACTGGCCACACGGCCACGCGGCCACCCAGCACTCTTTCCCAGACGGCCAGCAGTTATGAAGACGTGGCATCCTGACACCGTGGGACCCCACAGACCACGAGGGCCCGACACCCCCAGTGAGGCTTTCAAAGTAACGACCCTTGGGAGTGCAGGCGGCCGCCGGGTCACAGAGGCTGGTGCCGGAGCCCCAGGCCTTCCCACCCTCCAGGCCCGGACTTACAGCGTGGAGAGGGCCTGGAGGGTGTCGAAGGCCCCCGGGGAGATGGTGGCGATCTGGTTGTCGTAGAGTGAGAGGAGGCGGACATTGCGCAGGCCCGTGAAGCTGTCATTGTGGATGCAGCCGATGCGGTTGTTCCTCAGCATCCTGGGGGGCGGCAGGGGCTAGTGCTGTGCCCTGCAGCCATCTACCTGCCTGCGCTTTGCCCACCAAGGCCCCCCCACAAATCCTCCTCTCGAGGCAGTGAGCCGAGGCTGGGGGCCACAGCACCAGGACTCCCCGCGCTCATGCTCCCCTCGAGACCCTCCCCTCTAGATGCTCTTCTGTCCACCCTGCGGCCACCTTCACTCCCTGGGTGCCCAGGGCACCCCCAGGCCACGCTCCACATCAACCCCCAGGGACGCTTGCTTAAAACCTGCACCCAGTCGTGTCCCTGTCCAGCCTGAAGCCCCAGGGGCCCACAGAATAATGTCTCCCCTCTTTCCTGTGACCTTCGGGAGCCTGTCTAACCCAGCCCCAGACCAGCACCTGCCCACCTCCCAGGAGAGTGGCACACCCTTGACTCTTCTGGCCTGCAGGCATGCTATCCGGGCCTGCATCACCATGCCTTTCCCTGGCTATGGTTTCCTTCTGGAATGACCCCTTTCCTCGTGTAGATCTGCGAAAGTCTCTGTTCACCCTCGAAAACCTGGCTCAATTCCCCTCCCCCACTAAAAACAAAACCAAGCTTGACACAGGATAGGCAATTCACAAAAGAAATTAAAATGGCTTATGAACGTTGATTAAAAATGTTTAAACTTACTAGTCATCAAGGACATGTAAGCATATTGAATCTTTGCTTGACAAATTACTAAGAATATAATAATATTTAATAATAATGCCCAGGGTCGGTGTGAGTGAATGGGCACTTTCACACTTGGGCCGGAGGAGAGTGACTCGGAAGGGAGAGGCACCAAAGGCCCTAAAAGGGCCCTTCATGCTTTCTTCCAGCCAGGCTTTTTTAGGGATTTATCAAAAGGGAAAAATCCTGGATGGGCACAGAATTTCATGATAAAGATATCAATGACAGTATTGCTTTTTGTTATAAGCAATAACAAAAACTAAAATAGCCCAAATTTCCAATAATTATGTAATACCTAGTCCTTCAAAATAATGTTGTAAAAGAAACTTTAATGATACGTACAGGTGCTCGCGTCGTGTTTAAGGACAAAGCAGGTCACTAAATAAAATGGATTCTAGGGTGCCATTCAGAAATACCAACACGTAAGCACCCCATGTGCTGGTGCGCATGCGCGTGCGAATGCCAAGGCACATGTGGAAGCACAAGACTGGAAAGGTGGCGGCTACCCACAAGAGCAGCGGTCGTTTGCATGTGGTGGGGGGCTTCTGGCCGTTCTCCTGTGCCTGCACTCTGGCTCGCACGTGCTGCTGGCCCTGGCCCAGCAGCCGCCCCGCCCCTCTCCTCCGTCCCCCTCCAAGCCTCCCTCGCAGGGAACCCAAGGGCCCACGACACCCTCCTTCAAGGAGTAGCTGGCCAGGGTAAGGACAAACAGGGCAGCCCTGTACGCACAGCCTGGGGGGAAACAGCCACACTAGATTCACACGTGACAAAAGCAAGTGGCAAAACACAGCACAGAGAGAATCCCCTTTTTGTAAAACAAACAGATAAACACAAAAACCCACAGGGAATGCCCTCATATATTCCTCTCCTTTACACGAATCCCATGACATGTGCTCGGAAAACAGATCGATAGGCCTACCCCAGGGCTGGGATTGAAACCCAGCCAGGTGCCGTCGGGAGCCGCGCTGCCCTACGGGGCAGCCGTCAGCCACGTGTAGCTGTTGATAATTACGATGAAATGAAATTCAGAGTTCTGTGTCTTGGTGGCGCTAGCCACGCGTCAAGAACTGCCGAGCCACACGTGGCCACTGACTAGACAGTGCGGACACGGGACACTTCTGTCACTGCAAGAAGTCCAACCGGACAGCACGGTCTATTGCACACTCTAAGGGTCTGCATGCTCATTGGAAGAGCTAGTGCTGCCTGGGTGGAGAGACAGGGCTCCCTGCAGCGTTTCTGGAGAGATGGAGGACCCCAGGATCCCACTGAGTCCTGATGTCTGGTGAGCTCTGGCCGGGCTCTGGGTCACAGGATCCTAGAATCCCAGAGATGACGGGCCATCCCTGCTCCCCGTCTGCGCCGGCTGAGGTCATCTCAACAATGTCGCCACCTTGGGGACTTCCAGCCCCCCTGCCTGCATCCGTGCTGGCCACGCCTGAACTCAACGCACATGGGTGCTCTTGCAGCCTGATCAGAGGGCAGTGAAAGGGGAACCTCCAAAAGGGCCCACCTCCACTCACCCCTTCACCAGGCATCGACCCCACCCCCAGGGAACCACAGTTAGCAACATCTGATCACCTGCCCCACTGCAGTCAGGGTCCCGGGCTGTCCCTTGCCTCCTGCAAGCTGGGGTTAGGGGGGAGGGGGGACTCCCATCCTCTCAGTGCAGACGCCCACGCCCTGGCTTGGGTTTGCCTGTGGCAGTCCGGCCCTGCTCCCTGGCCCGCACACTCACAGGGTCCTCAAGCTGTCCAGGCCTCGGAACATGCCACTCCGGATGGACTCCAGCTGGTTGGCAGTCAGGTGCAGCTCGCTCACAGAGGCTGCGCCCTCGAAGGCCCCATCTTCGATTTCTGACACCTTGTTGTTGCTCAGATTGCTGGACGGGAGGCAGCAGAAGGATGATGCAGCTGAGGACCCCCCTCCCCCTGCCGACTTCCTGCACCGGAGCCCTGCCTCCCCCTGGGAGCTCCCACACACCCAGTATCTGCCTGCTCCCTCCCCCGCTACAGTCCTGACTGCAACCTCCCCGCCAATGGGTAACTCACATCTTCTTCAGATGAGTGAGTTTTTTAAATATCCCAGTGGCCTCCAGGATGGAAATCTCATTGTTGTTTAATCGTCTGTAAAAGGCAATGAAGAGAACTTACACATTCATAAATGACAGACATGAGACTATCTTCCAAATTGAGAATATTTGGGACTCAAACAAAGGAGTTCCCAGAAGAATTTATCTGGCAAGGCAAACTGATCCTATTTCAAAGGAAGGATGGATGGGGGTGCTGGGGGGTGAATGGGGATATTTTTAACCTTAAAAATGCCACAAAAATGTACATACACAGATGACAGGTATGTGTAGCTATTCATGCACACACATACACATGTGCACGGATTTATATTTTTAAAGAAAGAAAACAGCTAAAGGATGGCTTAAGATCCAACTCAATCTGATGGGATCACATCCCCTGGAAGAAGGCAAAAGCATGACTGAGAAAAGCTACCCCTGGTTCTGGCTGCCAACCTGCCCCATGGGCCAGAGAGGATCTGTAGGCTGTGATTGGAAGCAGAGGGGCTGCGGGGTGGGGGGTGGCGGGGAGCCACTTCCTGCCACGCTGGGGTCTCCCATGTTCCCCAACAGAGCTGGACCAGAGGGAAACTCAGAGTGGATCCAGGAGGGTTAGTGAGGCGGGGGCAGGTGAGGGCTGCAGAGAGGTAGGGGGCCCTCACAGCTCGGCAGTGGACTGGGGGATGCGCTCGGGGATCTTGGTGAGCTTCAGGCTGGAGCACTCCGCCAGGCTGGCCTCACAGCGGCACTTGGGCGGACAGATGGCGTCGCTGTTGCACTCGCTGTTCAGCTGGTAGTTCTCCGTGCCTTCAGGGACAGGCGGGAGCGGGAAGCTGAGGGGCCAGGGCAGGGCTTTCCCGGCCCCCTCAGCCTGCTGCCCCTGCCCACCCACTGCCGCCGCCCCCACCCCCCAGGCTGGCCTCAGTACCCCCCACTCTCCTACCTGGAATGAAGTACTGCTCTTTGGCTGGGGAGAGAAGCAGAAACACCATGAAGCTGCAATTGTCTAGGACTTGCAGGAAGAGCCCAGGCCCCAACCCCACTGCCCAGGTGAAGGCACCCCAGGAACAACACTGGGGTCCCAGATTCGGGCCCCAGAGCCCACCTGCCCAGCCCCAGGTGGAGAAGGCCTTGCTACAGAGCACAGATGCTCCCTGGCCAGGCTGAGGCTGGGGGCTGTACCACCCCCAGTTGAACTTCTCGGGGAATGCCAAAATACAGGACGCTCATGGCCCAAGATGGGGATGGGGCAGAGAGGCATCAGATCCCTGACCAGGATCCAGGCTCAGAGGCTGACTCACACTGTCCCCAGCCAGTTTCTGCTGCCCCAGAGCCTGGAGGAGGCAGTTCTCTCACTGAGGCCTCCTGATTCCGAAAGGAGTAGCATGGCAGCAAATTGTCCTGGGAGCAGAGGAACCTGGGTCCTTGACCAGGCAGGCCTCCCTAAGGGACCTTCAGCCAGCCCTAGTCTTCCCTAAGCCTCCATACAGTGCAGAGTGGGGCTGGTCAACCACTCAGATCCCAGGCTTCAGGTTGGGAACTATGCCCACTCGAGGGCCTAGAGTGGCCTAGGAGACGCAGTTGGAGCCATGAGGAAAACATCACCGGTCTCTGAGCTGACTGAAGACAGCAGGCAGGTGGACAGACAGGTGGGCAAGCGGGCAGCTACCTGAGCAGCGGAACTTCTTGCTCTTGATCTGCCCGATGCGCTTGTTGGCGAGGCGCCGGGGGCTGGCACAGCGGGCCCCGCTCGTCTCGATGGGGTTGGTGCGCAGGAAGTCCGCCAGCCACTTGAGGTTACAGTCACAGATGAAAGGGTTCTGTGCCAGATGCCTGTCCAGAGCGGGCAGAGTGGGGATCAGAGACAGGGCTGCAAACCCGTGCTGACCTCTGCCTGGATGGGGCCTCGCTTCTCGCTGGTGGCTTGAAACGCACCACCTTGGGCCACTGCCTGGGTACGCCCACCAACTACAGAGAAGTCTGGCCAGAACATGGTAGTAGGGAAGGATCTCCACAGGCTCTGGAGCTCCCAGCTGTCCCTGCTGCACTCCCCCCTGCAAGTCCATCTACTCACCCGTACCCACCCCCCGAGACATTTCACAAACACAAGTGGAGGCAAGAGTGACCTGGAGAGACCGGCCAGACTACCCAGCCTTCCACAGGTGAGGGGACAGAAGAGGTATTAGAGCCCAGGACTGTTGGTGCCCAGAGGCCTCTGTCATGGGTGGTCCCCTCCCTGTGGCCTCGGGCAATAGCAACTTCTCTCCATAGGCTTTGTCAGGAAGGGGATGGGACCAGCGGTGGCAAGGCCGGTCCTGCAGCTGGGGTGGGCATGTCTCAGAGTGCCCACTGCGGCCCCTCACTTATGGGAATCTCCATTCCCAACCCAGGCCATGAGGGCTGCCTCCCCCCGTCCCACACCCCTGACCATTTTACACCCTGTCTTTGGACACAAGGGAAACTCAGAAAACATGGCTCAACAGTTACTTACGGGGAAATCACTTGTATTCTCTTGCCAGGCTGCCTGTGTGACCAGCAGGATAAATGTGGGGAGGGGATAGCTGGCAGGCGATGCTGACTGTAGGAACCTGGGTTGCTCTCAGCGACCACATGGGTGGCTTTCCCATTCGTGGGCCCTCCCCACCCCAACAGGCTCATACCAGCCACATCTGAACCACCCCAGCAGCCAGCTTGCTGGCCTGTGTCTTGGCCATCATAGCATTGGGCATGCCCTGCTTTCTAAACTTTCTAAACTGAGAATATTCCAGCACCTGTACCTGAGAGCTAATGCTTCTGCATGGAAGTACAGGGAGACAGAGCAGGGGCCAGCTCGGAGGACTAGCCATGGATGGCCACTTCTCCATCTAATGCCACCAGTTCAGGCCATCTACTTACTGGCCTCAGCCCAGAGCCCTGATGGGGCGCCAGGGCCATGCAAACAGAGGCATGAGCCCTGCCCAGGGTCTGCACCCAGCTCAGCTCTGACCCTGGCCACGCTCTCCTATTCGTCACCTCCTGGGTTCTGCTTCCTGCTTGGGCTCCTTGGTTGGAGCCTTCTCTGCCCAGATGTCCCTGCCACTCCCCTGGGCCATGTCCTCGCTTTCCTTGCCTGAGTCCTGGCTCCTGTCAGCATCGCCAGGTGGGCCACCCCCGCTTCTGCATCTGGTTGGACATTTGTCTCCCCATTTAAACTGTCTGTTTGCACGGAAAAGATGTGTTTGCTGAAGCCCCGTGGCAGATTCCGTCGATGACTGAAAAATGCATTAGGATTCGGGGCCTGCTCTGGGATCCGCCCAGTAACCCAGCTGCATCTAGACGCCCATGCCTCACTGCCTGGCCTCTGCCTGAACTAATTGCTTCCCTTTATCACAATCTCGGTAGAGAACTCTGTTTAAAATCAATCCAATTATGTTGTTCAGGCATGTATTAAAATGTTCAATGGGTGTGGGGTAGAATATATCCTTTTTAAGAACAGGTTATTTGTGTCAAAGCCAATTTATAAAAACTTGAACCACCCACAGAGACAAATGGCTTAAGAATTTGACACAAATTGGAATTTTTAACAATCGCAAAGAGCAGAGAGCTGAGAAGGGAAAATGCTCAGGAAGAAGAAAAAGAATACCTGCTTGGGAAAATATCATCATGTTAAAGGCACACCCAGAAATGAGCTGCATGTGGGGCCATGCCCTTTCCTCCATGAACATTTGTGAGAGTAGAAAGCAGAAGGGAAGACTTTATTCTCAGTGTCCTTCTTGAAATATGCATTAATAAGTCACAGCTAGAAACCTTTTGGGGCAGATGCTCAACATCATTAGTCAAATTAAATCCACAATGAGACACCAGTTCACACCCACTACAGTGGCTATAATCAAAAAGACAAGTGATACCAAGTATGGGCAAGGACGTAGACAAACTGGAACCCTTATAATACACTGCTGGGGGGGGGGGGGGATGTAAAATGGCATTTACCGCCACTTTGGAAAACTGACAATTTCTTAAAAAATTAAATGTAAATTTCCTATGTGACCCAGAAAGCCCAAGAGAAATGAAGACATTTGTCCACATAAAGATTTGTAAGCAAATATTCACAGCAGCTTTACTCATAATGATCCCAAAGAGGAAATCCAATGTCCATCCACTAGGAAGGATATACACAATGTGGTCGATCCACTCAATGGGAAATCACTTGGCCATAAAAAGGAACCAAGTCCTGATACACACTATAATGTGAATGGACCTCAAAAACATGAAAAGTCAGTCACAAAAGATATATCATGATGATTCCAATTTTTTTTTAAGAGAGAGAGAGCGAGCAGGAGTGGGAAGGGAGGGGCAGAGGGAGAGAGAGAATCTTAAGCAGGCTCCACACCCAGTGGATCCAACTCGGGGCTGGATCTCACGACCCTGAGATCATGACCTGAGCCGAAATCAAGAGTCAGATGTTGGGGCACCTGGGTGGCTCAGTTGGTTAAGCGACTGCCTTCGGCTCGGGTCATGATCCTGGAGTCCCAGGATCGAGTCCCGCATCGGGCTCCCTGCTCGGCGGGGAGTCTGCTTCTCCCTCTGACCCTCCCCCCTCTCATGTGCTCTCTCTCTCTCATTCTCTCTCTTTCAAATAAATAAATAAATAAATAAATAAATAAATAAATAAATAAATAAATAAAAAAGAGTCAGATGTTTACCCGACTGAGCCACCCAGGCGCCCTCTGATGATTCCATTTTTATGAATTGTTCAGAAAAAGCAAACTATAGAGACAGAAATTAGATTAGTGGTTGCCTGGAAATCAGCTAGAAATCGGGACTGACTGTAAAAGGACACAAGGGATTTTGGGGAGGTGACGGAAACGTTCTAAAATGTGATCGTGATGATCGCGGTGATCGTAGAAAACTGTAAATATAGGAAAAATCATGGAGTTGTACACTTAGAACAGGTGGGTTTTATGGTATATGTTATACCTCATTAAAGCTGTTTTAAAAAAAAAACTTTGAAAAATCTCTTGGAGCAAGGAAAATGGCAGCAAAGTCAGGAGTGGGGCACAGATACTCGGCCACAGATCTCAGAGCTACCGATGGACAGATCAAGCAGGGTGTGGGTTGTTTAAATCTGCTCAGGCCTGACCCGTGACTCAGTCAAGGCGTTTAATCCTCCAAACCTATATTGAGAATATCTGATTATTCCTGGGTCTGTGTTTCTTTTATTCTCGTTCCAAACTGTACTCTGGTTGTTAATATATAATAGTCGCTTATGAAAGTCCGGTTCTGCTCTCCCGCCTTAAATAATGACGTCTATTCTTATGAAAAAAAGCACAATTGAGGGGAAAGCTAACTAACTTCTCAGGGATGGTGAAGAGACACCCGAGACCAAATCACTGCTCTACGAGATGTTGTGTGACCTTGAGTGAGTCCCATGATCTCCTGCCTCAGTTTCCTCATCAGTGAAGTCGGGACGGTAGACCGTACGTCCACCGGCCATTGTGAGTGTTCAGGAAGATAACACACGGAACGAGCCGCGGCCTGGCCCTGGGTCAGGGCTCGACGAACAGCAACGACTGCTGTTGTTTTCAGTGTCCCGCTATTTCTGTCTCACCTGCAGGAAGACTTCCTGTTCCGATGTTCTGTCCCAGCTCTGTGCCCCACTAGTGCCTGCCGACGGTGGCCAGGGTCTCAGGCCTGGTGTCTGGCGGGCAGAAGCGCTCTCTGAGATCCAGCCAAAGACAGAGGCCACCCCCAGGAAGGGCAATCCATGTGATATGTTCACTCTCCGTCCACCCGGAGACAAGCTCCTCACACGAGACCCTCAGTCCTGGTCCCTATACCCCAGGCTTTCCTGTGTGTGGGTCCCCAGCCTCGAAATCTCCTTTGTGCATTTCTCTCAGACATCCCGTCAGCTGCGTAAAATCCTCCACCTTGCCCATGTCTCCCTGTAACTTCTGATTTCACATACTTGGCAAGATTTCCCTGTCGCGCTCCATCTTCCTCTCCCTGCCTGTAAGCAAGTTAATTAGCAGGAGGGGGCTGCAGGCAGGTGTGTGGGCTTTAACAAGTTGTCTTCGTGCCTAACGTGTCCTTGCTGATCTGCAGGGTCCCCAGGGAGCAGGAGTTGAGCCTTTTATTTGACCTGTTTCACACCTGGCTGCCCCCCGCCATGCGGATATTATCTGATGGAGAGCACTGTCCAGCAGATAAACAATGGCCATAACGAAATTAATAATAAATGCCCATGGAGCATGTATTTCAGAAGTACTTACAATGAACTCAGCTCTGTGTAAACGTCCCCTTTTATCTCCTAACAACCTTACAAGAAAATAGTATCCTCATTTTATAAATGAGTGAACTGAGGCCCAGAGAAGCTGATTAACTTGACCAGAGTCACACAGTCAATAAGAGGCACAGCTGGGAGTTGAACCCAGGACTATCCAACCCCAAGTCTGTGCTCTTTCCTCTATAAGAGGCCACTCCTGGTGAGCAAAAGGCACAGGACAAGACAGCTGCCTGTCCCCGGAGCCTGTCACTTCTCCCTAGGTCCTCCTGCTGGGACTGAGGGGAGGAGGGCAAGAGGGCACTCACAGGGTCTGGATGGCCCGCAGGGAGGTGAAGGTGCCCTTGGCGAGGCTCTGGATCTTGTTGTCATACAGGGAGAGAAGTGAGAGGTTCTGCAGATCCTGGAAGGCATCGGGCCGGACACAGTTGATCTTGTTGGCGTTCAAGAGCCTGTGGGCAGACCAGGGCTGGGTGGTGAGGGGAGAGGTGCAGAATCGGCCGTGTCAACATGCCCTGGGCACCTCCCTGGCACCAAGCGTGCATTGTCTTGGGGAGAAGCGCACAGGAGCTGGCGCGGCGAGTCCGGTCCTCTGGCTGTCCACTGCATGCAGGAAGCCCGAGACCTCCGACTGCCCTCTCTGTGCAAGGGACCATCCTGCTCCACCGGCTCCTCTCGCTCTCAAGGACCTGCTACAAGTGCTCATAGGGTTCTTGGGAAGCAGAGAGCACAGTGGTCAGGCCACCTCCCAAAGGCATTTTGGAGGCTCCCCTCCTTTCCAGAGTCTGCCGGGTTGCCAGGCACCTGAGACGGAGCGTTTGTGTTCTGCGCCCCTCGGATCCTGGGAGAGCACCCCTGCCTGAACTCTCATGCTTCAGGGAGGCTGAGCTGGGTCCAAGCGTCCCCCCGTAGGAGACAACTCTGTCCCCAGCCACCCTGACCCCCTCGGGAACACAGGCTGCATCTCAGGAGCCTCTCAGCTCAAGCGTCCCGTGATCTGCTCTGAACCTGACCCCCCTCCCTCCCTCCCTGGCCTCAAAAGAACCCCAGGGTCCCTCGCAGCACCCCCAGCTCTGCCATTGTCCAAGCTCCTTGCCTCATTGAGTCCTGTACCCCAAAGAGGCTGGCAAGGCTAGTCTGAGAGGCCAGAGGAATACTAGCCCCCTCCCTGGGCACCACCCAAGGACACCCGCAGATGGGTCCTTACAGGAGCTGTAGGGTGTACAGGCCTCCAAACACACCCCGGGGGAGGTCTGTGATCTTGTTCCCATACAGGACCCTGGAGACAAAAGGCAGCAGAAAGAGAAAGTAAGAGGAGAGCCTACCAGGTGGGAAACGACTTTGCAAGTCGCACCCACACAACGGCACCCCCTCTAAACCATTCAGAGCACAGCACGGTGGTGTAGGTTTGTTGTAACAAGCTGCCAGCAGGTGGCAGTAAAGTGTGTTAAGAGAGGGTCCTCCGTTTGTAGTTTGCAATGGGCTAGAGGCAGCCATGATCCCCATTACTGCAGAGCAGGCCCCCAGTACCTGCTCTCTGCCTCATGCATGGAACCCACAGAAGCCTGCAAAGGGGCCCTCTCTTTGGGGAACTTCATAGGAAATTAAGCTGGCCCCGGATGTAAAATGAGACTGTTCAAAGAGGAGAAAATCCCATGGGTAGGGTAATTAACATATTTTCAGAGAATTACTAGAAAAAAACATGAATGCTAAACAGCATGCACGGAATGAGCTCTGACGTCAAGCAACAGATAACACACCAGAAAGAAACAGATCAAAATTTAGCTGTGCGGAGGTCTAGGCGGTGGGGGTACAAGTGGGTTTCTTCACCTTAGTTCCCTCTGCGTTGGGCAGGAATTCCATGTATGAGTAGGGAAGAAGCAAAGGTTCCAAAAAGCCATGCAGGAATGGGTTCAGGCAGAGGGAGAAGTATCAACAGGGCTTGGGGACAGGGTATACTCCATTCCCAATATTGCAAGCAGCCCCCACGAGCCACCCCGGAAACAACTCAGCCTGTGTAAAAACAGTATGTACTTCAAGATCCTTTCTGGAGGAGGACATGGCAGAAGCAAAGGCTCTGCAGTGGGATCCAGGTTAGCCCATGCGAATTCAGTGTGGTTTGAATAGAGGAAACAAATGGAATAATAGCTTGGATTTTACCCAGTGAGCACCAGGAAGCCTCTGAGACAGGATCAGATTTGCATTTGGAAAGATCAGAGTGGAGGGAGCAGGGGCTGAAGCAGGGACACCGGGTCAGGCTCTGCCAAGGTGGACACTGTCAGCGAGGTCTATTAGCATGACATCAGCACAAAAGTTCCCTATAGTGGGGAGATGGCTTTGACTAGGTATCCATGAGCAATAGGAACCCACATTTTAAATGAGCTATTGTCATGTACCAATTTAGAAAGAGTTTCATTCACTTTTCAAATGAAGAGCCCTGCATTTTGGCAGGCCACCTCCAGAATCTGATCTCCTCAGCCAATGACAGCAACTCATCACCAGGCTGTCAGGTACAGCTGTGCAGGTTGTACACTGCACAACTTAAGGGGTGCCATTCACAATTGGTCCCACCCACTACCTCACACTCCACTCCAAGAGAAGAGGGTGCACACAGAGGCACTGAGCTGGCAGCCTCCTACACTCCCGAAGGGGGAGTTCCATCCTATTTCACTTCCCAGGCCCCTAATCTATGCAAGGCATGTGTTCAGTGCTGCCAATGATAAGCAAAAACACGCACTCTTCAGAGCAACAAATGGCCCCTACCAATGGGGGGCTCACCCAACTACAGGATGCCCTGAGTGCACTCTGTATAGACAGGTGCTGTGGGACCTCAGACAGTGAGGGGCTTGGTGAACCTGGGGGTGCAAGCGAGGGCTCTGGGAAAGAGAGAGATGAAGTAACATTTCCAAGATGAATGTTTGATGCCGCATAGCATTTTGTAGATTAATGGACCGCCCCCTCGCCCCGCCATAAACCCTCCAGGGAAGGGAAATGGGGAGAGGGGGAGGAAAATGTTTTTTTCTCATCCCCCACAACCTGCGAGCACACCTGAGATGAACGGCACAAGGTGTGGCAGACGTCGCAACTGGAGCTGGGAGTGGCTGCCCTCATAAGTGAGCTGGGGAAGGTTTGGGAGCTTAGAATGCAGGGGCCCCAGGAGGGAGGCGGGGCCAACATGAAGGCGGGGCCAACATGAAGGCGGGGCCAAGTCAGGTGACTGCAGCCAAGAATGCTGGGAAAATCCCCTTCGGGGCAGGAAGAGCACCAGAGTTGTCAGGGGCAACAGCTCGGTCTGGATTCCCTCCACCCACTCCTAGCGGCAGAGTGTCCGCCAGCGAGGAAGGGGGAGCTGGGCACGGCCTCCCCCTCCGGAGGGGCCCTGGCACAGGGGTGGGGGCACCCTGGACCCTGGCAGACTTGGCATGGCTACTCACAGCGAGTTCAGGGAGCGGAGGCCCTGGAAGGCGTCGGGCGCCATCTCTGCGATCTGGTTGTTGCTCAGGTCTCTACAAGGTGAGCGGGAGAGAAGCCTGCTGAATCCCCCGGCAGCTACAGAGCCCTGCTTGGCCCCTCCTCCCAGATGCCACAGGAGGGCAGGCATTTCTAGAAAACTGGGGGGCCAGTTCTCCCATCCCCCTGAAAAGCCCCCGGCCATGTTTCCCTGTGCAGTCTGAGGCTCGTGCTCAGGCCGGCAGTCCAGCCTTGGTCCGTTCTTGAGGAAGCCTTACCCCGCAGCTCAGCTGTCCCCTACACCCCCCTCTCACGTCCGCAATTGCTCCCAGGAGTGCCCCGACCGGGACGGAGGATGACAGTCAGCTCTGGTCATGTGCCAGACTCAGGCTCAACACCGCACGTGGGCCTCACGCTAACTGGGAGAGGTCACACCGCCGCCAGCCACACGTCACAGATAAACCTGCCCCACGGCAGTGACGTGCCTGTTCCAGGCCCTTCCCCCTGCCCCGTGCTGACTCCCAGGAAGCGGCAGGAGACACTCACATCCTCCGCAGCTTTCTGTAGGGAGAGAAGGCTCCTGGGGGGATGGACTTGATCCCATTGAGCTCCAGGCGGCTGCAGAGAGAGAACACAGAAGCAGCTGGGTCCTGACTGCTACCGCCCAAACCAGGCCCTTTGCCCCTGCTCCCAGCCTCCATCTGGAGTAGGTAGGCTGGCCCTGGCACAGGAAGGGAGCTGCTGTATTTGAGCCCCATCACCCCAGATTTTTGTGGCCGAAAGGAGCCCACAAATCAGGCTACTACTAAGAAACCAACTCCAGCAGACTCACCCCGCTGGGCTGGACAAAAGGACCACAGAGGGACACCCTCCCAAGTCTCTAGAACTGCCCAGCTTTGGGTAGAGGGCTCAGGCCAGCCGAGGCCGGCCGTCTCTCCTCCATTTGCGCGGAGGGGCCTCGGGCGAGCCCTTCACTGGACCACCAGAGCCTGGCCCGGCCCAAGGGCCCGCGGCCCAGCATCGGCCCTGGCCCATACTCACATCTCCGTCATGGTGTCAGGCAGGTTGGCAGGGATGGCCGTGAGGCCTTTGCCACGACAGTCCACAATGCCATTGCTGCAGGTGCAGATGGCGGGGCAGGAGCCGGAGGAGAGGGTGCAGGAAGGCACGCGGCCCGCCTCCCCTTGCCCTGAGGAAACAGGGGGCTGTGACCTGGGGTGTCCCAAGCTAGCACCTCCCACCCCAGATACAGCATCACGGGTGGGGACAGGGTAGATAGTATTTCTCTGAATACAGATGAACCAGAGGAGATCACCGAGGACTACCATGTAACTCTGTGGGCGCCCAGCACATAGCACGTGCTTAATAGATATTTGCTGAACTTGAATCTGAACCTAACTCGGCTGCATGAGAGTGTGATTCAAACACTAGGAAATCCTGGCCTAAATTCTAAAGCTCCAGGTTCTAGTCCATGTCACTCAACACTTTTGAGCCTGAATCTCCTCGTGGGTCACCAGAGAATGACAAGGACTATGTTTATCGGGTACTCACTCTGGGCCACATGCTGTGGGAGGGGTTATACATGCAGTATCTCACTTAACCTACGGGGGTGTGATGTTCTTGTGGCCATTTTACAGGTGAGAAAACTGAGTCCTTGACATTATTTAATTTGTGGAAAATCACACAGCTAATAGGTGGTAAAACCAGGATAAAGTGTAGTGGCCGATATAAATTTGTTAAATTTTAGAAGAAGAACATACAGGCGCACCATCTTAAGTGTATAGCTGGCTCAAGTTCCACTCGTGGGTACACCCACAGAACCGTCCCCAGACATAGAACATTTCTGTCACTCAAGAGGGCTCCCTCATGCCCCTTCTCCGAGGCAGCCGCTATTCTGAGATCTATCACCAAAGATTGGTTCTGCTGATCTGTGGACTTCACATAAGTGAAATCAGACAGCAGGTCCTCTTGTGTCTGGCTTCTTCCGCTCAGTACAAAAGCTTTGAGATTCGCCCACACTGGTGTGTACATCAGCAGCTTGCTCTCTGTCACTGCCGAGCAGTATTCTACTGTATGGACAGATCATAATTAGTTTATCCATTCCCCTGCTGGTGGACTCTTGGGCTGTCTCCAACCCTGGGCTACTATGAAAGAAACCTGTCTTGAATATTCTCGGACATGGTTTTTTCTGAGGGGTGAGAATAGGAGATCATAGATGGGGCAGGAGGGGGAAGTGGGAGGGGACAGGAGGTGACGGGTGAGGACCGGAGATGTGGGCAGTCCAGGGGGTGGTGGATAAGGACAGGAGGTGATGGGCAAGGAGAGGAGGTCACGGGTGGGCCAGATGTTAGTGCATGGTGACAGGAGGTCATGGGAGGGAACAAGATGCAGGAGTGGGGCGGGGGGAGCAGAAGGCAGGTGATGGGCAGTCTAGAGCCCCGGCAGGGCCTGCACCCACCTGAGCAGCTGAACTCACTCTTCTGGACCTCGGCCACATTGAGGCCACGCAGGCTGGCGGGCCCCGAGCACTGGGTGAAGAGCCCGATGGTTGGCCTCTGCCTGAGCCACTGTGAGAGCCAGGCCAGGTGACAGTCGCAGAACAGGTGATTGGAGTGCAGGCGGCTGCGGGGGGAGAGGGCAGCTCACAACCCACCCACCTGGGCCCCCAGCCCCAGCGCGATAGTGGGAACCCCCCCTTACGAGGGAGCAGGCCAAGCCTCCAGTGCTCCACGCAGCCCCAGAGTCGGAGCTCAGGACACTCCCGGCGGCCGCCCCCCGCCCTCCCAGCTCGCGCGGGGCAGTCACTGGTCGGAGTGTGACCAGCAAATGATCCATCCCACTGAGCCCACACGGACCCGCTGCCCCAAAGCCCATCACTCATTTTTAAACACAAAAACAAATCACTTGTTTTCTGAGGAAAAATCAAATATAAATGACATTCAATATCCTTCCATTTTGGGTCACTTCCCTCCCCCCTTGGACTCCGACACCACCACCCTGAGTGGATGACCACTGAGAATGCAAAGAAGAAGAAGGAGCTCTTTCTCCCGCCCGTGGACGCCTTCAGCCCCTTCCCCACCACCCCCGGCGCCAGCCCCCACTTGGCCACTGGGCCCCTGGCCACCCCTGGGCTGACTCACAAGGTCCGCAGCTTGGGCATGTGGTTGAAGCTGGACACGGGGATGGTGGTGATGTTGTTGTTGTTCAGGGTCCTGGGCAGGGGAAACCAGAGTCACAG
Source organism: Mirounga angustirostris (assembly GCF_029215605.1). Lineage (NCBI taxonomy): Eukaryota > Metazoa > Chordata > Mammalia > Carnivora > Phocidae > Mirounga > Mirounga angustirostris. Next base: position 124,307,469 of record NW_026991714.1, read on the forward strand.
GGCGTCTGTGCAGTAGGCAGGTACACTGGAAGGAGGGCACGGGGCTTCTCTCTGACGCGCACTCAGACTCTCACACCCAGATCCACGGTCCCCCTTCCAGGGGAGCCGGGACTGGGCTGGATCCTGGAGAACACGCCCACTGAAGAGCAGGAGACACAGAGCTACCCTCAGGGAAAGCCCTGAGCTGGGACGGAGGTGATAAGGCAGGTGCCACAGACTGGGACAGGAGGTAGAGCAAGAGGACCCGTGGGCTCGAGCTGGTTGGGAAGTAAGTGCGGGGTTTCACAGAGGGAGACGGGGAGGCATTCCCGCCTCATGTGTCAGAAAGTCCTGGAAGCCACAGATACTGCCCTGGGCCTCATCGTGCGCAGGGTAAGCCTGGGTCAGGCGCTGCAGGCACGACCCCACGAGCAGGTGTCCCCCCACCCCGGGTGGCGAGTCCAGGAGAGCAGAGAGCATGGCCTCTGCCCCGGGCCTAGCGCCGCGTCCCGGGGGCGCTCCCGCCTCCAGTGCTGCTCCCAGCCTGACCCCCCGGCTGCCTGGGCCGAGCTCCCACGTTCCCAGGCTCTCCAGCCTCTGATGCCCTTCCCATGCTCCACTTACAGCACCTCCAGCCCCCGCAGAGCCCGGAAGGCCCCTTCCTCGATGCAGCTGATCTGGTTCTTGTCCAGCTGTCTGTGAAGCAAAAGAAAGCTGTGCAGGAAGCAATGTTGCCTAGTGCAGCAGCGTCCAGATGTTTTGATCAAGCGCTCCATTAGTTTAAAACAAAGAGGCCTGGCCCCAGTCTTTTGCTCAGTATATACGTGTCGATCCAAACAGCAAATACTAACAAAAGCTTATGTTCTTTCTTATTTCGTTAAAAGAATAAATACAAATAAAAATTATATTCTATTCCTCCACCTAACTTCGCATGTCCTCCGGGGACCGGGCACCTGCCCCCCCACTTTGGAGACCAGCTGGAGGGTGCTGGCAACTGGAAGATGAAACAGCCTCTCCCAAGGGCAGCGACAGCGAGAGCTCACACACAGATTTCACCCCGAGGGCCCAGTGAGACTGACAAGCTGTGGCCACCTGGAATGCTGCTTTTGGAGTAAACTGAAGCTTGATTGGGGTCCCTTGGGAAAGAAGGCAGTGCCCAATTGTCTACTACAGACTTGGGGTCAGGGAGTGACAGGCATGCCGGGCATTTGTCATTCCTGCCGCAGTCTGAGCTCGGGGAGGTGACAAGCCTGGACCAGAATAAATGTGAATAATAGAAAGAAACCATTACATTTAAATAGCACTTGACAAAGCATATTTATTTCCATGTCTCATTTGAACTTCAGAACAAGTCTGATGGTCCCATTTTACAGAATATACTGAAGCTCAGTGAAGTTAACTGACTTGCGGCCACTTCCACAGCATGTACCTGGAAGAGAAGACTCACACCCAGCTCTCTCAATCTACTGAAGGGCAAGAGCATGCGGACTGGGCCATTTAAATGGACCATGAACCTCACCTAAGCACCCACAATTCATGACACTCCCTTCTCCCCAGTCTCCAAAGGCCGCCTGTTTCCTTCGACCCCAGACTGTTCCAGAAGACCACGCTGGCCCCAGCCATCTCAGAGCCCACACCAGCTCCTTGGTTGCCTGGGCCACAGGGCTCAGGGAGATGCACAAGGATACTGCAAGGGGTGGCCCTCCAGCCCCTGCACCCTTCTCCCTCCCAGGCCTGGACTCACAAATTTTTGAGGTCTGTAGCTCCACGAAAAGCTTTTCTGGGGATGGCCTGGATTGTGTTCTCACTCAGGTCCCTGAGAGGATAAAGCCAGAGGGAGAAAAACACTGATCAGAAGAGATTTCTCCAGAGTGCCCCGATGAGTAAGGGAGGTCGGGATGGCCAGATGGTGCTCCAGCATCCAGGAGAGTGCCTGGCACCCAAAGTCCTGCTCAGTGAGCATCTGTTGAAGGAATGAAGGAAGGAATGAATGATGGAGCTGGAAAGAGGTACCCTGCCCTGGAGGGGACTTTGTCCCCAACCACCTCCCCTCTCTACGCAGAGGGGGTTGCAGCCGGAGGGACGAGCCTGGGGCAGCAGTGACCGATTCTGCCAGACCCCAACCCTGCCCACAGACCTCCAGAGGTCAGCTCCGCCCCCAGGGCATCATCCAGGGCTGCAAAGGAACAAGCAAAGGAGGGGCTTCTCAATGAGCCCACAGCCACCCTGGGACCTGTGCTAAGTTCACCCAAGACTCACTCTGTTTTACTGATAAGGAATAAGGGCTCAGGAGGAAGGTGCCCCTGGTAACCCGGCCCGTATGTGGCACAATCAGGTCACGAAATCCAGGCTGGGTCTGACTCCAGATCCCGTGCTCTCAGGCCTGCCATCAGCAGAGACACCTCCAGGAGCCTAGCCCACACCGGAGGCTGCCCCATGCAGCCTGTTTCTCATGCTGGCCGGGGTCCACAGGGCTGCATCGCTGCCCTGCAGCCTGGATGGCAGGGGTCACCGACGATGTCACCGTCTCCCCATTACTAATATCCTTCTGTGAGGGAGGAGGAGTTGCAGGGACACTGCGAATCCCTGGCCTCTGCAAGCCCCAGACCAGCTTCTGGACACATCCTCTGGCTCCACTGGCAGATAGGGCCTCAGGCACCTGCCCACCAGCCTCTCCCTTCCTCTCTCAGAATCCTTACTACAGACTTTGACAAATGCCCCAACCCGGGCAGCTTTTCCTTGCCACAGTGGTGGCGTCAACTGCCACCATGTTCCAAGAGTGTCCCCGAGGCCAGCACTACCTAGCACGTCACGTTTGTGAACTCACTTGACCCTGGCACCAACCATGGGGCAAACGCTATTACTGTCCCCCTCTACCGAAGGGTAAGAGGGAGGCTCAGACCAAGTCAAGGGAACACAGCTGGTGAGCGGCGGTTCCAGAATCCGAGCCCGGACAGCGAAGGTCCCAGAGCTACCCCTTTGCATGGCAGCCCTAGGAGCAGGAACTAGAAGTAGGAGGAGGGATGTCTTCCCTTATTCTGCACAGGAGGGAACCGAGCTCCAAGAAGTGAAGCAATCTGCCCAAGGTTAAAGCAAGATGGGGACCCAGGTGAGCCCTCTATCAGATGTGCCCTCAGGGTCCTTAACCTGGACAGCCAGGGGCTGGCTGTCCTGACGTGGGATCCAATGCTGGGCAGTTCCACAGACCCCCAGCTCCTTCTGGGCCAGGCCCACAGGGCTTTGACCATGTCCTTCCTTTCAGCCTGTCACCCGACAGGCCTTCGGGGTCACTGCCAGCCCCAAGAACATGGCCCACAGGGCCCTCCAGCACACTGTCCCTCGAAGCCCCCACCCCGCGCCACCTGCCGTGCTAGCAGCCCGACTCCACACTGCCTGCTGAGCTGCTTTCCCCTTTCTCTGCGATTCCCAGCAGCCCCTCCATCTTGAGAGGACAGGAGAGCACTTGAGCCTTTACTTATCTGCTACTCCTGTTGTCACCTCTTCCTTGCCTGGAGAGAGCACCTTGGTGGCTCCCCCGTCCCCTGCCCAGCTTCCGTCATGCAGGTAATTGCCGCCGTGAAGGTACATCCTGTACTGGCCTGGCCCTACCGTCCCCCCGGTCTATGACCTTGATCTCTCCCCCTTAAGTAGACCCTGGCACTGGGTAGGTCGGACCGGCAAACCGCTGACTTGGGAGAAGGCTGTGCGGGCCACACAGGTGAACCAGAGACGCCGGCTGGCAGGGGCTGGGAGCGGCTCCTGGGGCTCATGGTCCCGGGGGTTCTCTCCTCACACTCTCTGCGAGAAGCCAGCCGCCGTGTCACTCTGGAGAGACCCGCACGGAGAGAACCGGCTTCCAGCAATGTCCGTCAGGCACCAAGGAAACAGATTCCCCGGCCCCCGTCAAGCTCCCGGACTGTGTTAACGTGCCCCCCGAATTCAGACACGGAAATCCTGATGCCCAGTGTGACAATGTTGGGAAGCGGGGCCTCGGGGAGTGCGTAGGTCCTGAAGGTGGAGCCCCTGAGAACGAGAGGTCTGAGATGCGAGGACACAGCGATGAGCCAGAAGTGGGGCCTCACCAAACACCAGTCAGCCGGCACCATGACCCTGGACCCAACCTCCAGAATGGTGAGGAACAAATATTGTTTGTTTATAAACCACTCAATTTATGGTATTTCTGTTACAGTAGCCAGAACTGACTAACGCAGCCCCAGCCAACGTCTTGACTGCAATCTCATTCAAGACCACCCAGCCACCTTCCAGAAACTGGGAGACAATACATGTTTGTTGTTCTTTTCAGCCACTGTGTTTCAGGGTTCAACAGTCAATGACTAAAACAGGGCTGCTTTGGGGGAATGGGCTAAGAGAGAGGCTTGGAGGCCATGCTAGAGAGCGTGCTCTGACTCTGAAGGGACGAGGGCCCCTGAGAGCCTCTGAGGAAGGCAGGGTCATGCTCAGATTTGACATGAATGAGCTGAAATATGTTCACGATGTGGCCCCATCGCTTTGCACTTTGGGCCTCAGTTTCCTTGTTTGTCAAATGCACAGTCTGAACTAGATGATTTCCTCCTCTCCCCCCGCCCCAACACAGTCCCACCACACGCTGACTACTCCCAGACACGGCAAGCCACACTGCTCCAACACAGCAAGCTTGGGTCTTGGGGTATCTGAGATCCAGGGGGAGGTGAGGGACGGGGAGCCCGTCACTGACAGCACACTTCCTGAGAAAGGCAGGATAAGAGAAGACAGACACAGCCATCCGCCTTTTCCTCCCCACAGGGAACCAGGGAGAACAAAGCATGGATGGTGAGGGCAAGACAAGGGTTAAGGAGGGGCAGGGGCCTGGAGACTTCTACAGAGTCAGGAAGAAACAGAGGGTGCACAGGAGGTGGGGACCTCCAGCGGGACAGTCATCTCGGCCCCAGCTGGCAATCTACCCTTCAGCTAAGCCTGGGAGGGAACTCTGGGCCAGCCACTCACATCCATTATTCTGTTTAATCCCCACAACCAGCCTGCAAGGAAGGTTTTTTATTTGTATTGATTAGTTTATTGATTGAAGCCAACCTTGTTCCAGAAAGGCTTTAAGGTGGCTTATAGGGATTTACAAAATAGCAAGAGAGCAAGAGTGAAAAGTGGGGCAAAGAGAAGAAAAATCAATAGCAGATACCAAGAACAAGGCACGATGTCACCCACACACCTGCCAGGTCCAGGGCAGAGCATGGGCTCTGGGTTTTCTGAGAGCTGATGGAAAAGGGGGACAGTGGTCCCTTAACAGCATCCCCAGTATACATAGAATTTCAAAAGGACTTGTTTGTCAGGAGAATAGCGGTTTGGGGTACTAAGATGAGACAAGAATTCTCCAGGGATCCTTATAAAAAATGAGAGTGTGGCCTAATCAATAATACTAGACCCTTATAATAAATGGGTTTCAAGTGTCTGGTTCTTATAATAGTATTGCATCAAAGTGCAATGCAGGAAATGCAATTCTATAAGGACTCACACCAGGAGCTAAGTGGGGAAGGAAGGGGCAGAAATAGTCCGTGCAAAGGCAGGAGGCGTAATAGAGCCCGGCACTACTCGGGAGTAGTTAGGTTTGCCTGGAGCAGAAAGTGCCGGGAATGTGTCTGCAGGAAAAAGCCTTTGCAGGCCAGAGAAGGTGACCGGTTACACCAGAGAGGCATTTGATCTGATGGCCTTTAGACATTGCTCAGGAGCACCAAAGCTTACAGAGGAAAGATGCTGCCCCCAGGGCAGGCAGGAGAGGCGACACCGAGAGCCCATCCAGGAGGTGAGGGTCCAGGGGTGGGTGTGGAGCCACCCGGGGCCAGCCCACAGGAGCGAGCCACTCACACGGGTAAAATGAGGCAAGGAAAGGGAACTTAAGACCCTGGAAGAGGCCAGCCTCTAGACCAGAGGAAAGGGTGGGCCTCGGAAGCCTGAGGAAAAGGCAGTATGCCTGCGGTACAAGAGGTGCTGGAAAGAGCTTGAACTCTGCGAGGAGAGGATCCAGGTTCGAAGCCTGCTGCTAGCATTTATCAGCCAGGCCCCCGGAAGGTATGCACCTGAGCGCTTCGATGTCCCTGATTATAAAATGGAGATAAAAATACCTACCACACGGGTTTGGAGAAGATGAGTTCTTGTGTTTGAGCTTCTGTCCTAGGACCTCCATGGCAATATTTAAGAGAGCAAGCTTCTGTCCCTCCTCAAACACAGCGGGCCAGTCCCTTTCCTAAGGGTCTGACTGTTGTCTCCAGTACGCTCACTAGGGGGCACCAGAAGCCTGCCCTGGGCTCCGAGGCCTCCGCCACCGCACAGACCCAACCAAACAAAGCTATTCTCATTTTTTTGCCCCAGTTGACCTCCTATCTGGTCAACAATTGTCTTGTCTTTCCCAAACCTCTTTGAAGTAATGTTTCTCACCTCCATTTTCCCCAGGCTGGCATGCAATACCAAAAGGCACCACCTACATCTTGTAATTCTGCTCTTTCCTCATCCCTTGGTGGCCTTGTCACAGGCCCTGAAGGGAGCGTGGCCTAGGGTGGGGGGGGGGGGGGCGCAGAATGAGATACACTGAGACGGGGAGGGTGCTGGAGCTGGAGAGATAAACCCAAAGTGGGAGCCGTTGGTGGCCTGACCCTGGCCAGGGGAGAGGGGAGGGTGCAGAGCCATGGGGCAGATGGGGGTGCAGAAGGAAGTCCCAGGTAGGACAGTGAAAGACAGACTGGAGAGCAAGGACGCAGCAGCCAGACAAGGGACAGACTGGGGAGATAAATACAGGTGTAGGGCCAGATTCTAAGGGTGAGGATGAGGTCTTGGGCTTTGACAAGCTCCCAGGGGATACGGATGCTGCTGGTCCAGAAAGCACACACTGAGAGGCTAGGGTGGAGAGGAGAAAGCCCACAGCAGAGTTTCATAATAGAAATGGGTTCAATAAGCCCTGACTTGCCCACTTAAATTATGTGGTCTTGGGTGCCTGGGTGGCTCAGTTGGTTAAGCGACTGCCTTCGGCTCAGGTCATGATCCTGGAGTCCCTGGATCGAGTCCCGCATCGGGCTCCCTGCTCAGCAGGGAGTCTGCTTCTCCCTCTGACCCTCCTCCCTCTCATGCTCTCTGTCTCTCATTCTCTCTCTCAAATAAATAAATAAAATCTTAAAAAAAAATTATGTGGTCTTGGGCAAGTCACCTAAACTCTCTGGCCTCAGTGTTCTCATCTGCAAAATGGGGTGGGGGTGAGAAGTGGAACCCACTTTGCAGGATCTGATATGACAGGTGCTGTGGGTTCTCAAACCTGCCTATTACTCCACTTATGCTGTCATTCCTTCAATTCTTCAAATCCCTCCTGCCACAGGACCTTTGCACTTGCTATTCCCTCTGCTAGAATATTCTTCCTCTACTCTTCACACAGTAAACTCCTATCCATCCTTCACATCTCAGTCTACGGACACTTCCCCAGACTGCTCCCTTGGCTTCAGACTCCTAAGACCCCATGTTTTTCCTTCTTAGCACTAATCCAGGTTTATAATGAAATATTAGTATACTGAGTGTAATTAATACTGATTTCTGGTTAATACCCATCTCCCACTCCAGACCATCATCTCTCTCTCTCTTTTTGGCCCCAGACCATAATCTCTTAAGAGTACTGTCTCTTGTGTTCCCCATAGTATCCCTGGACCTAGCACATTGCGGGGTCTCAGTAATTTTTAACTGAACTGAACTAATGTGGATGCACATCGTTCTCTCGCTCTCATCCCTCTGTGTTTTTCTGACCAAAACAAGGAGGGAAGACAGGTGGTGCAACTGAGAGGGGAAGCCAGGGGCTTGGGGCTGGACAGGCTGGCTTTGTATCATCATCTTTGTAAGAGACCAAGCCTCCTCACTCGGGCACTGGGTATACGTAACCTCCTCTGCCTAATGCGGCAGCAGAGGACCCAGTGGGAGCTCTGAAAAGGAAGGGAGGTGCTGGAGAAGCACCTGTTGCTCTTATTTTGTCATCAACCCTGCCCTTCCCTTCATGCATCCTCATGGAACCTTAGTAACTGAACCCCCTTGGGTAGTTCTGAGGTGGTGCCAGCAACATGAGCAGGGAGGTTTGGGCAGCATTGGACGAAGGTGATTCTCCTGGGGCCCCACAAGATAGAGAGGGAGCTGAAGCCCCTAAGAGTCTATGGCAGGGGGTGGGGGGCTCCAGTTAAGAGTTATGAGGCCAAGATCCTCATGTCTGAACCCCACCACCCAAGATCAAGAGCCCTGAGAGGCGAGCTGCTGCCAATTGCAGCACCCCCTTGGTCTGGAAACAACCCCGGAGACCCCAGCCTGGCCCCTTTCTATGAAGAGAAGGGGGCAGCCAGGCCCACACCCTGACTTGGGCACTATCCCAGGGGCCCCTCCTCCTGCGCACTCCGCCAATCCTGCCAGCTTCTGCCAGGGCTGGGGAAAGCAGGGCCTGGGAAGCCGAGGTCGGGACCCCATGTTCTTGCTGCTAATCCCCCTTCACGCTCTAACCAGATTGGGCCCTGCTGGCAGGGTGGCCTCTGAGGGGATCAGCAGGGAGCCCAGCTGGGGACTGCCGGGCACCAGCCAAGGACAGACTCGGCCCTGGGTTCCCGCCGTCAGCTTGTCAACCCCATTGCAGAGCTCGGGGCCCGCTCTGTCTGCCTCTCAAGCCACAAGGAAGCTCTGGGCAGCCTGGCCTATCCCCTTGCCCCTGTAGCCTGACTGGTGACCCGAAGCCCACCCAATAAGGAGCCTACTAGAGAGAGAACCAGGGCACCTCACCCAGGTCTTCCTTGTTGGGAGACTGTCAGGTAAGGACTCGGGCCCAGGAATGGACACAGCCGGCCATGGACCCATTGCAGGCACTCACAAGTTTCCTAACCCCTAGAGGCTCCGGCTGTGAAGTGGGAATCATCGTGGGCTTGGGGGCTTCACTGAGGCTGTGTGCAGGGCTCTCAGCAGGCCCAGTGCCATCAGCTGCCAAGGCTTGCACTTTAGAATTGTCCTTACGGGGCCCTGTGGGGGGGAGGGTCAGGGTTGGAAAATCCAGGACTGGAAATCCAGAGACTGAGACTCGAGGCCAGTTCTGCCACCAGCCCACTTGGCGACCCGGGGGGAGACCTGCAGTTAGTTCCCAGCCCCTCAGTCTCCCCTTCCAAAAACATGGCCCTGCCAGCGAGGCCTGTGTGTGGCGGCCCGGCCAGCCTGGGGGGGCTGGGCTGGCTCCCACTGTTGCTGTTTGTGAGCCCCTCACCCCATCCCACCATGGGTGACTCAGCGCCCACGCCTCTGGCACCTGGGCCAGCAACAGTGGAGCCCCCTGGGAGTCTATTAGAAGTATGGACTTTCGGGCCCCACCTACCACATCAGATTCTGCATTTTAGCAAGCCGCCCAGGTGATTCATCCTCAGCTCGGGCTAAAGGAAAGGGGTTACAGTCCCTGCTCCCAGCCAGCATTTCAAAGCGAGGGGCAGAGACACCAACTCCTATTTTGGGGGGTGGGGGACTTGGACGCGGCCTCCCTGCAGTGGTGGACAGAGCCAAGGGCAGAGGCCCCTGACCTGTCACCTGCGGCTTGCCCCTGCCCGCCTGCATGGGCAGAGAGGAGGCACTCGCGGGAGGGGGCAGAGCGCCTACCACCCTGGCCCCACTGCCCTCCTTGCTCTCTTGGTGGGGGGGTTGGGGGCCGGGGGGCACTGCCTGGGGGCTTCGGTGAGAACCGGGCTGTGGTGGAAATCAGCACATGAGAGCCCCATGGGGTCGGGAGTCACTGTTCCCAGAGACAGAGCCTCCAGGGCCCCTCGGCACCCCACTGCAGAGAGCACCGTCAGGGCAGAGGTTAACAGCACCTCCGGGGTGGGATACTGGGTGCACACCCCCCTCTGAGGGGCTCCTGGGATCTGGCAGGACCACCCCTCCCTTGTCTCTGTCTGTCCTTCAAGCTTGCCCTCAAATTCTACCCCTCCCACCCATGAGGGAAATTAATTCTGCAATTCACCCTCTGTTGGCTCCCCCAAGCCCATGGGATGATATTCCGGTGCCCCAGATTTACCTGGTGGGTGGACTGCATGTGTGTGCCCCTGTCTCCAGGTGACCTTCAAGGTGGGTCTTTTAGAGGCATTTGGTGGCAAGGACTTGAACCATGCTGCCTCAGGCTCTGACCTCAAGGTAGGGAGCAGGGCTCTGTCTGCTCATCAATCTCAGGTATTCCCAGGAGAGGCAAACTGTTTCTCAGGGCTGATCTCGGTGTGAATGAATTTGTTTCATTGTCTCCAGAAGTCAAGTTTGGAAAGGAGGACAGAGGACGGGGTAAAAGTGACCAGGGAGTAATGCCAAAGGGGCACCCTGGTGGGGGGAAGGCAGAACTAGTTTCCTCTGGCCTCAGCCAAGTGCCCCCTGCTGTTGTCAGAACAGAGGAAAGACAAAGGGAGCTGCCTTTGCCTCCTGCTCCGAGCCTGACCGCCCCTATAAGTGGCCAGTTCCCCTTGCTAATCCTTGTGTGCCCTCCTGCCCCCCTTTCCTCTGCTCTCCCGATCAGCAGAATAAAGCCAGCAAATGGCAAGGCCAACAGACCCCGGCGTTGGGGGGGGCGGGCGGGGAGGGAGCTCAGCGATGCTGAGGAGATGGCCAGGCAGGAGCCAGTCTGGGAGGAGAGCTAGGTAACCTGGGTTCAAATGTAAGCCTCTTTGTGCCTCAGTTTCCTCATCTGTAACATAAGCTTATAAGAATAGTAAATAAACAAAAGCATGTGAAACTATCCAGAGGAGTGTCGCGCACAGTAGGTAACAATCAATGGTACCACGGGTAAGGCTTATACTACCCCTGGGAATTACTGCTGGGCGATCCCTTCTCCTTCCCCGCTCTCCCCCTCCTAAGCTGGGGGTTTTTATTTAAGATTTTATTTATGTATTTATTTACTTATTTAAGAGCAAGAGCACGCACACACAGGCACGTGCTCCTAAGGGAGAGGGGCAGAGAGGGAGGGAGAGGGAAAGGGAGAGAATCTTAGGCAGGCTCCACGCCCAGCACAGAGCCTGAGGCAGGCTGGATCCCACAACCCTGAGGTCAGGACCTGAGCCAAAACCAAGAGTCAGATGCTCAACGGACTGAGCCACTCAGGCACCCCATCCCCCTCCTATGTTGATTTTAAGATTCATAGAATTAAAGCTCACACATGCTCTGTGAGGTCTTGAGATTTTAACAAGTGTTGAATACCGAGGTTCTTTGCAGGGAACCCCTGATATCCAAACTCCTGTCGGTGATTTTAAAGGCTGACATGGATAGTGGGGTTTGAGCTTTGCAGGAGAAATGGGCTGGTCCGAACAGTACATGCCAGATGCTGTCAGCTGGAGAGATGCCCTCCCTCCTCTGCCCTCCACACTTCCCTGAAGCCATGCACCCTCCTGTGGTTGCCCCCCCTCCCTCCAGCCCTGCAGAGTTAATGTTGCAGAAACCTCATTAGGAAGAGACATTATGCAGCCCTGGATGGCTGCACCATAAAACCAGCCTGGGTAACATTTCCTCCAACCGGGCTGTTTGTTATGCAGCTACTGAGCATCACTGTAATCAATTCCCACAACAGAGATATCGGATGAGATACACACACCCCACAAAGCAACCTCAGAGCCTTGCCAAGGAAAAGCTGCTCAGAGGCTGGCATCCCATTCAGGAGTGAGTAGCTCGGGGACAAACAGGAAATAGAACCAGCAGGCATGGGTCCCAGCTACCATGGCAAGAACACAGTAATGGCAAGAGGGTAAAGAAGGCAGGGGGAATGCAGGCCCCTCTTAATCTGAGTGCCAGGGCAAGGCCTTCCCTCTACACAACCACCACATACTGAGCCTCAAGGAGGTGCCAGGCATTCTACTGATCCTGAGCAGAGATGCACAGGGGGAGACAAAGCTCTTGTCCTTTGTACCTATGGGTTGGTAGAACCAATAACTTCAGGCATTCCCAGACCTGACACACAGTGGTGGTGGGGGGGCGGGGAGGAGTGGTGCAGCAGGAGCAAGAATCAAGATCTAGAAGAAAGAACATGAGCTTTAGAGACAGACAACCCTAGGTTTGACGCCAAGCTCCACCACCATTTACTGCCCGTGAGCTCCTAGGCAAGTTACTCAACCTCTCTGAGTCTGGTCGCTCACGTGTACAGGGGGGTTAATCACAGCTCCCTCTCGTTGAATTGTGGTGAGGATTAAAACCACATATGCCTTTTCTATAAAGTACAAAACAGGCAGAACTAACCAATGCTGTTAGAAGTCAGGATCATGGTTACCCCTGAGGGGGTGGGGAGAATCAACGACCAGAAGGAGGTACTGGAAGATTCTGGGGACTCAAGATGTTTTAGTTCTTGACGCGGTGCTGGGTACATGGGTGGGTTTGCTTTGTGAAAACTCAGTGAGTTATATATATATGAAAACACATGACACACACACAGACAGTTGCAGCTTGCTGTATGTATGTTACACTTCAGTGACAAGCCTTTTAAGATAACATGTGAAGCCGCTTCCAGTACCTTGTGCTTTGTAGGCTTGCAAACCAGTGCCAGTGCCCGGCCTCCCTGATCCCTCCCTGGATGAGGCAGATGGGGAAGAAAAGCTGCCGAGGTGACAAATTCCAGAAGAATTGGGGCTCACAATTCTAAGTGGTGGGGAAATATGTGGACTGAGGTGATGGTGCAGCAGGAAGAATGCCCACCCCAAAGTGATGAGGGACTAGAGACCAACTTCACGAACACCGAGGTAGGGAAGCAGGCTCTGTGAGCACATGAGAATTTTGTGCTAGGCGAAGATGCTGCATCTCCCAGGGAAGCATGGCATCTGTCTCTAACGCAGCAATGCATGTTTTGGTTCCATATCTTCCTGAAGAGAGGGTTCTGTGCCCTGCTCCAGGACAAGACCTCAGGGTCAAGTGGGTGAGCTAAGATGCTGGTGCTGGAGGGGTGAGGATCTTGGGGGGCCCAGGGCAGGAGTGGGGGGAAATGGGCCTGCGGAACAGGTCTGGATTCTTTTTCTGCCTTGTTTCAAGAAGAAATTAATTTAAGGATACATTATTAAATAGGGTAAGGTAACAGAAACCAGAAGAGGTAAAAAAAAAAAAAAAAGACAGAAATGGGTAGAAATATAAAACAAGGGAGAGAAACACACTCTGTAAAAGCCTTTGCATCTGCTTACACAGGTGCCCTGGCTTCTCCCAACCTAGGGGAATGTGGAGACTGATGTGCTATGTACTTTATGAAGTCCGCAGATGAAAACAAGTTTGGGAGAGGCGTGGCCTTTCCTGGTTCTAAAACCAAGCATGGAGGCCTCCAGCCAGTCCCCATAAAGAGAAGGCCAAAGGATGGAAAAGCAAGACCCTCATCAGCATCTCCAAAGGAGGCCCAAGTGTGCTAGGTCACTCTCTTCTCAGTCACTTCCCAAGAAGCCAAAACACAGATCAGCCAATTCTCTAAGGGGTCAATTTGCTAAATTTCATTGTTTCCTTTACCAACTTGGTTTTAGTTGGGTGGTTCCCCATTTGTCTTCACAATGGCCTTTTAGAATCGGTTGGGTGGTCCCTGCCCCAGCTCCCTGCTCTGCAGCCACAGGAAGAGACCAGGGGTGGTTTCACCATAGTTCAAACACCAGGAGCAGGGGCAGAGACAAATGGAGCAGTCCTTCAAATACTCTAATAAAGATAAAATTCAAACCAGTCAACTCACACCAAATAGTTAAAGGAAGTAAGTCAATGTGATGAATTGGTCATTTGACAAATTGGCCATTCAGTGAATTGACTTTTGGCAAATTGGCTTTTAGCAAAATGACATTTGGTTTAAATTGGTCTGCTTCTGACATAGCAATGAGTTTCACAGGGCAGTTACTTACACTCATGGTCTGGTACCGAGCTCAGGAGAAGTTGTTTTGCAGACGGATCAGCCCCACACTATCTGATACACTGCCTTTCCCTAGACTGGCCTAACCCAAGGTGGAATTTAGAATATTTTGAGGGATACACACACTGCATATCATGCAGGCCATCCTTCACCTGTATCATTTTCCTCAGTTAAGCTTACCAAAAATCTGAGGGGCAAACTCTTTGGGTTCTCCCTGATAAGGACCTGGGAGTGGGATGGGCAGGATTCAGTGTGGTTTGGGAAGGGAGAGAACCAAGGAGAGGGGCAACAGGCTGGGCAAGTAGAATCCAGGCTGTGCTAGGGGAGGGGGCTCCACTCGGTGCCAGTGAGCAAGTGGCCTGTCTGAGCTTCCCCGGGGAAAAGATGGAGGCCCTGACCAATGTGATGGGGAGCTAATGTCAGAACAGATATCTCATTCTAGCTGACTGAAGCCTGTGGCAGGAGCAACACACCAAGGAAGCCAACAGAGTATCACCGAGTCCCTGGGGCATTACCAGTCCTCTATTTCCTGACCTCCTTTTTTTTTTCAACCAAAGACAACACCCATTGTCTCCCCATCTCTTGCAGTGCACTCCAGGCACTGTAAATCTTGGTCTCTGGAGTTGCTCAGAAGGAAAGGGGAGCTTGAAGGATTGGAATGACAAGAGAGAGGTCAGCCTCCCCAGCACAGCTACAGCTCCTAATGTCCCCTCCACATAGATACACAGGGGTGCCCAAAGGGTATAAGACCCCCAATCACTTCCCAGGCAGGCAGAAAAACAGAGCCCTGCCAGGGTACGGGGCAAGTATGGTCCTAGTGGCTGAGTGTGATCCGCAAGTGGCCACAGTGGGAAAGCCCAGGAGCTGAGGAGGACCTGCCCAGAGGAGCTGTCCGTGGTCCTGAACCCACTTGGCCGCTCTTCTCCTGGTCAGGGCTAAAGACACATTTTGGATCCCATCCAATTTCAACCTACCCATCTGGCCCACACAGCAGACCTTGTCTATTGAGCTTTCTTCCCCAAAAGCCCACAGGAATTTCAGCTCATAGCATAGACAGAGAGGGTCAGGTAAGCACCATTATGAGTTGCAAGGGACCCACTCTTAGACTCTTAAGAGAGGCATGTGCTGAGCACAATCCACACCATGAAGCTACTTCCAGATAGGGGTTAAGTTTGATCCTGCCCCACTTCTCCAGAAGTCAGACTTCCCATTGCCTGGACACAGACCCAAGCACAGAGAGGTGCTAAAAACTAGCCCTGCCTCCAAATACCTTCCCCCAGATCCTCCCACCAAAGCCACTTACTTTAATCCTTGAGACCTTAATGGTCATCACTGACTCTTGTATAACATACAATTATAATTAATGACGGTGATGATAACTACATATATTGAGCACATTCATTATGTACCTGGCACTATGCTAGGTATTTAATATGGTTTTATATACATTATTTTACTCAATCCTTAGAACAACCTTCTAAGATAAATACTCCCACCACTCTGCTGTGCTGGATGTTGACAGTGAGGGAGGTTGGGCATGTGTAGAGGGTATGGGAACTCTCTATGTTTTCCATTCAATTTTGCCATAAATCTAAAATTGCTCTAAAAAATAAAGTTAATCAAAAAAATCTTCACCATACCTATTTTCCAGACAATGTAACTGAGGCATAGTAATTTTCCCAGGCCTTCTGATGGCAGAGCCCACAGCTAGCCCACTACGCTACATTGGCTCAGCACGCTGGAATCATCAAAGTGATGGGCAGGTGGGTGGGAGGCATCTAGAAGCAAATACATGTCAGCAGTGACATTTGATGAACTTGGGGGAAGGAGGTGAAAACCTGAAAAGCAGAGTATGATAATGAACATTCATAATGTTGACATTGAGTCATCAAGAAGAGGTTAAATTACGTTCAGGGCCTTCTGTTTTAGAACTGAGATGACTGTATAGTAAATTTTAGACATATCTCATTTTAAAAATGGCATAAGTTTCAAGTATTTTCCCTGAACAGTCATGCCGTGGGGAGGGCAGAACGTCAGCCCCTGCCTGGGATGGGCACTGTCCAGGGACTTCTTACACCTGGATTCCTACAAGGATCTCAGAAACTGTCACTCCTTCCAAACCCCCTTATGCTTGAAAGACAGGCACACTTTGGAATCCTGTGGTGACGGGCTTCACTCACAAGACAGTACGGATAGGCATGTCCCCGGGCCTCTCACCGTGCCCCTGTTCCACTCTCCTCGCCACCTAACCACTTCTTCGTGTCTCACATAACCCTCTGCTGTTTCCATCACTGCGCCCTTCACACTGCATGTCTGTGAGTCTCTGGACTCCTGACAGTCAGGACAGCACAGCCACTGGGAAGGATACATCTGTCCTCTGCCTGCCTCCTGGAGAAAGGCAGACTAACGTGAGGAGACAGACCAGTACCTGGGCCACATGTACAAGTGGGCACAGCCATGCCAGCCTGGAATGCCAGGCACACAAATGCACCACACACCTGCCTGAGCTTGCTGATCACAGCTTTCGGTTCCTGTGCTGAGCATCTAGCCAGGAGACAGTAACATCCTGGGTCTGACTCCAGCTTGCAGAGCCTGCGGCCTCCAGCCCAACCTTGTGCTCCAACCCACGTTTGCCAGAGCTCAGCCCTGGAGGGATTGTGTGGATCAGCACAGCCAATATTTCCCATTTTTCATCCGTCATTGTTTGAGAACAAGGCCAGGTTGGAAAATACGCAGTAAAAACTACAGCCTTACTACTCACGGTGTGATCAGAGTTGCACAGTATTGGCATTGGTAGAAATGCAGAATCTCAGACCCCATCCCAGACCTTTGCCCTCTGCTGGAGAACAGGCCCCTCAGAGGAACAGAATCAGAATCTGCATTCAGTAAGGTGACTTGTATGCCCATTTAAGTTCTGAAGCACTGGGTGGAGTACTAGTTCTCAAACTTGGCTGCACATTAGACTCTGGGGAGCTTTAAAAAATACTGATGCCTGGACCCCACCTCAGAGATTCTGATTTCATTGATTGAGATAGAGCCTGGGCATGGGGACTTTTCAATGCCCATTTTACCCATTCCAGTGTGTAGCCAGGATGGAGAATTCTTAGTCTACACATGCGATCTTTAACCCTGTCATTTCTGCTCCTCAGCCCCCTCGTCTTGTCCTCCTCTACCCAGTGTACCTCCCCTTACAGGGCTATTTGCTACTCCCACCCTTTCTTCCTCAGTATCTCCAATCCGCCAGGATTACTGATACTAATCAAGTGTCGAGGGAAGTAGTTCACACTAGAGGGTGAATGACTGACAGCCTTGATGTTCATGAAGTATGTGCATTTTTAAAAGAGGAGGATTCCTTCATCACTGGTGACGTCTGAGCAGTCTGAGGAATGTTAAGAAGACACTTGAAGCAGAGAGAGCTTTCCTGGTTTCCTGAATTTACCTTTTCTACTCAGCTAAACTTATTATACAGGAAAAGAGCTATTTATAGCATGGGTAAAAGTTTACTACTAAATTCCAATGGCTGAGCAAAGACCTGCCTGTTTACCTGTGTGTATGTGCTACTTTCTGTCCCCTACTGACAGGGGGCTGTCCTGAGACATTTTTGGTGGGAGGGAGAAAGAAAGAAAGAAAGGGGAGAGAGTAAAAGGGTACTTTCAGAAGTCAGGAGCAGGATCAGATGGTGACCACATCTATCATACCTTTTTTTTTTTTAAGATTTGTTTATTTATTTGAGAGAGTGTGTGAGAGAGAGAGCATGAGTGGAGTGAGGGGCGGAGGGAGAAGCAGGCTCCCTGCCAAGCAGGGGCTCGATCCCAGCCGAAGGCAGACACTTAACCAGCGGAGCCACCCCAGGAGCCCCATCTATCATACATTTGTAGTGACTCTGGTACCAAGGTCTCTGCACAAATACCCCCCCTCAGACTCCTGAGCTGCCAGGGGAGGATCCAGAGACCAAGGGAGGGTAGAGGCCAGACTGAGGTTATTTATCAGATGAGCAGCAGAGCTTGAACAGGAGCCAGAATCACAGGCAACACGCTCTGAGCCCACCAGCACACCCCTGGGAGGCACCCGGAGGAAGACCCCACAGGGACGCGATGGGCTGCAGCCCTACAGAAGCAGCACCAAGCCCCAGGCTCAAGGGACAAGGCAAAGCCACCTGGTGGAAAGGCAAGGAACCCAGAGACAGAGAGAGAGAGACAGAGACAAGAGACCAACAAAGAGAAATGGGCAAAAAGAGAATGAAGGAGAGAGAAGCTAACTGAGAAAAAGAGACAAAGAGAGGCAGACAGAAAGAGACAGAGGGCTGAGATCCCCTGATAGAAGATGAGGCTCGGAGGCAGGGACTTCAGAGGCAAGTCTGGGTCACGGCTGACAGCCAGCCAAGGTGCAAATGAAAAGAACCAGCGTGTAAGCCTGCTGGGGCCGTCGTCTCGGGGCGCTGGGCTCTACCAGCCCCTGGCCTCTCTCCTTTGCAGGTTGGGTGCTGGGGATAATTTGCCTGTGGCTGGAGGTGTCAGGCTCTGATGATGAGTGTGAAGCCTGCAGGTGACCTGCCCTCAGGGACACATCCTGTGTGACTAATCACCCGGCAGAGGTGGGAATGGAGTTCTGGCTACTGCAGCCTCTTCCCAGCAGAATCAAGTCCCAGGGTGTGTGTGTGTGTGTGTGTGTGTGTCTGTGTCTGTGTTGTGTGTGTGTATGTGTGTGTACATGGGGAGGGTTGCTGTCCTCACATGTGGCTGGAGAAGGAAGGTTTTTGCAGTGAGAAGGACCAAGGGCTAGCAGTAGGCCAGGGTACAGAGCCAGCAGGGACAGGTGCTCATCGTGGAGGGGTGGGGGGCACTGGGAAATGGTGGTGTACTGGGTGCACCGTTCACATTCTCTCTTGCACACCACAAGTCCAACAAACTCTTTACATGTAAGTTAAGAGCAGAGACTCTGGAGTCAGACTGTCTGGGTTTGAATCCTGGCTCTGCCCCTTACTGGCTGGGTAACTCTGAGCTTATTGCCTAACCTCTCTGTGCCTCACTTTCTTCTTCCTTAAAGTGGGAATAAGAAATAATAATTACATCTGGCTCATAGGCTGTTGTGAGGATCCGATGAACGAATATGTGTGAAGTGTTCAGATTGGTCCCTACCGGCACACGATAGATGCTGTGTGTGTTAGTCATTGGCATCCTTGCTGCTGGTAGTCACTGAGCCCCTGGAAGTGCTGGGCGCTGGGCTGGGGGCTCTGTCAGAGCAGCAACCAAGACAGAAGGGGTCCATGCTTCCATGGCTTCCCATTCAGGTTGGGGAGAGAGAGAGAGAGAGAGAGAGACGCTAAATAGCACAACCCAAGACCTTCAAGCTGATTTCCAAGACGGAGGAGTGCCATGTCAGAACAAGTACAGGGCACCATGCTAAAGAGTGAGTGGGAAGGAGATGGCTTCGGTGGCCAGTGCGGCCAGGGTGGGCTGCCCTGATTGTCCAAGGGGAAGCCAAATGGTGAGAAGGAGGGAGCCAGACAGAGTCCTGGGGAAGAGCATTCCAGGCAGAGGAAGCAGCAGGGGAGAGACAATGAGGCAGGAATGAAGTGTCAGGGGCAGAAAGGAGGCCCGCATGGGCAGCGTGCCATGAACAAGGGAGGAGACGTGGCTAGGAACGGAGGCAGGGACCGGGCAACAAGGGCCTCCTGGGCACGGCCAGGATATTAACCTGGGACTCTACGTGAGTTAGAAGGTGTTACGTAGGAGACAGGCAGGATCCGACTGACATCTTCAAGGAGAACCGGCTGCTGGGAGGTGAATGAATTATGAATGGGGGTGCAGGGAGCAGTGAAAGCAAGAGCTGAGCCCTCTTGACAACCAAGGAGGAGGGTTTTTAGGATGAGGAAGTTGAGGTCTGTCCAGCAGCTGCAGGATGAGAGGAGTACAGGGCCCACAGCACCACTGTTCATAGAGTGCTTACATCTCCCACGACTTAGTATCTTCACTATCACCACTTACAGAACAGGTCCAACTGGGGACCCAGCGTCATCCAGCTGGTCCAGGGTCCAGGAGTCCGGCCGGCTCCAAAGCCCCTGCCCACGGAGGCTGGCCCCCTGCGTGGTGCTGAGGGAGGGAAGAAAACCCCCTGGGGTCCTGGGTCTGAACCCAGAGCTCTTTCCTGCTCCAATCCCAGCACACCTGCCCACGTCAGAGATGGAAACAACCCTCTGGGATGGGAGGAGGGCCATTCAATGTCAGAGGTGGTGCAAGGGGCAAAAAACCCTTTATGATGCATTTACCTAAGTCGAAAAGACACCTACCTACCCTACCAAATTTTGATCCCACCAAAAGTGCACTCTGGTTCAATGAGATTCTATCACCTATCCCCAGAACTCAGAATCTGTCTCTTGCAGAAGGCAAATGCTATAAATTCAAAGCACGGATTTATTTTGATGTTTTTTCCCATTTAACATTAACTTCACAGCTCCTTCAGAAAACCCATCAGCGTGGGCCTGTTCAGACACATCCCCTGCATCATTTCCACCATCCTCTCCCTGGAAAGGAGCTTCTCCTGAAGTCTTCCCATGAACCCTGCCAGGCTCCCTAGGGAACTTAACCTTTGTTCATCTCACTACTACCAATTAGGGCCTATACTCTGTGAAGTTACATGGGAAGTTGGAGACTTTTGTGTGGCAGAGTAGCAAATTATTACTGCCTGGCAGCAGAGATAACCTCAAGGGTTACTTATTGCCCCATAGGACGTTAATCAGCTTTGTATCTAACTTTGTAATTTTACTTCAACGTTCTCGGTCTTCCATTGCTTATAAACTCTCATTGACTCTCCTTGAGACAACTTTACCATCCTGCTGGCTTTCTCCTTAACAACGTAAATAAACCTTTGGTACACAACCACTTTCTATTTGTAGGAGAGTCATGTTTCTAGCTTTTTTACAGTTATACTTGGGCAGTCGTTTATCTTCATCTTGCAGACGAGACAAGCGGGGCTAAGAGAAGCCAGTGAACTAGCTGACGGGCATAGAGCCAGCAGGTGGATTTGGATGTCCCGCAGTCTGATGCCAGAGCCAGTCCAACTGCCCCTGCAGGTCTCACGGGTCATCTGAGTGGAAAAGGGGCCTTCGAATGACCTGATCAAACTCCTTTATGTTACAGGAGCAGACCCTGAGTCAATGGGGAAGGAGAAGGCTTGCACACCATCGCACGCTGGTAAAGGACAAAAGACAACTGCAGCTGAAAAGAGTTTTCTCTTTTAATGACTGTTTCATCTTCAGATGTGAGGCTCCAGTCTTTGCTCTGTCAAGGCCACCCACAATGAAATCTCACCTGCCTGCTGGAGAGGTGAGGCATCTGCAGCAGAGGGTCACTCCTTAGTGTCAGCAGGGCTCTGACACTCTGACCCACAAGCCGTGGAGGCCCTTGAGGAGCAAAGAGGGGTTGCCCAAAGTCTGCGCATCTCCTGGAATTGTGTGCACATTTCGCCTTATGTGCATGGTGCATCAGATTCTCAAAGGGATATGACTCCAAAAAGATGATGCATCTTGCCTTGTCTGCAGAAGGCCCCAATTAGAAGCAAATGAGCTGCCTGAGAAGGAAAACACATGAATCTCCAAGCACTTGCAGAGGTTAGCCTGCCCAAATGGGCCCATTTGTGACTATGAGAACAAAGCCATTCAAAAGTCATTGTTTTGAATTGGGTTATTTCACTGGTCAAGTGCCTGAAAGGCTCAGAGTCTATTTAGGGACAACATACACCCACTCGATGCTACTTCCGGTGGCACAAGAGCCACCAAGGGCCACAGGGCCTCACCTAGCAGAATGGAATGTTAGCTCCCTGAGGTAGGGATTCTTGTTGGCTTTGTTGGTCAATTACCTCAAGACTACAAGAGAGCCTGGTACATCCTAGATGCTCCATAAGTATTTGCTGACCGAACGAGAATTGTCCAGGAGGAAAGAGACATGTTACTGACTGATGATACCTCTAAAAGCCATGCCAAGGGCAAGAATACAATTAATAGCAACTAACACTTTGTCCAAGGTCTCATAGCTGGGGAGCCAAATTGACACATGGACCAGGTCTGTCTTAGTGCAGATCTTAACCACACAACCCTGCCTCCCTGGATTCGTGGGAGAGGTGGCAGAGGATAGAGCCAGAGCAGGGAGAAAGGAAGCATTAAGTGGGGTAGGGAGAGGGCAGTGGAACAGTCAGAAGACATGACCTGTGTTGCACAGTCCTTATGAGACCCTGGGAGGCCCGTGGGAGGGAAAAGGGGAGAAGCAGCAAGATGTGGCAGAGGCTGCCAGAATCCATTCTCCCCTTTCCCTTCTACTAGAACTGTGATTTTATTTGGCCAGCAATGTGCCCAGATAAAAGAGTACATTTCCTGCTTCCTTGCATGTAGCCGTGGCCAGGAAGAGGTAAGCAGAGGTTGCTAAATGAAAAGGCTTCTAGAAAATCTCTATAAAAGAAGGCTGACTTCATTGGTAGAGGTGCCCTTTTATCCTTCCTTCCCCTTTCCTTCTTTTTCCTGCCTAGAACCCATATGAGATGAATGGAGCTCCAGCAGCCATCTCGAGCCATGAGGTGACCTTAAGGATGAAAGACAAAGCCTAAGAATGTTGGAGCAAAAGGTAGAAGGACCTGGGGACCCTGACTCCTAGCTGATTCTGGAGCTGCCATACTTTGATTGAGAGAGAAACTCCTACACTTAGTTTAAGCCACCTTTTAAATATTTTTAAATTTTTTTTAGTTTTCTTTATATAGACCCAAACTCAACCCTCCCAACTGGCACAGAAATCACCTTTGGGGGGGAGACCAAGAGAGCTATGCAGCACCCAGCACTATATCCGCAGAAACATCAGATGGAAGATCTGACAAGCAAACAGACAAGCAAAGTCTTGAGATGAAGGGGGGTATGCTTCCTTCACACCCCAGACTCTTCTCTTAAGGCAGGTAACAAGGGAGGGTGGGAGGACACAAACAGTGATGTTAAAATGAGAGTGAATGTCAGAGAAGCTGATGACTTCAAAGATGAGGATCTTCAGAAAGTTCCAAAAGCATGCTAATCTGTGGGAATAACTGTAGGCAGCAAGTTCCAGGGCTAGTCCTGCAGCCCGAACCTTCAGGACCACTGCCAGGCCACGGGGGACCTTTGTGAGAACTAGAGAAAGGTGCCCTTCCTTCAAAATACTTTTATTTCCATGGAAACTGTCAAAATAAATATATAAATCTACATCTGTGATGTGAATGGTGCCCCTTAGAGATGGCACCCTTGGACAGTACACAGCCTGCACCACCATAGACTGACTTTGCTCATCTATCTGGTCCCGCCACACCTGCATCAACTGCACAGCTCCAAAACCGGCTGAAAGCTATGCTCCTAAGAATGCCTCAGCCTGGGGCGCCTGGGTGGCTCAGTTGGTTAAGCGACTGCCTTCGGCTCAGGTCATGATCCTGGAGTCCCGGGATCGAGTCCTGCATCGGGCTCCCCACTCGGCAGGGAGTCTGCTTCTCCCTCTGACCCTCCCCCCTCTCGTGTGCTCTCTCTTTCTCATTCTCTCTGTCTCAAATAAATAAATAAAATCTTTAAAAAAAAATAAAAAAAAAGAATGCCTCAGCCTTATTAAGTGATGATGACATAAGGCAGTGTGGACCTTGGTTAAAAAGGCAGGAGATATTTCCACCCTAAAAAAAGACGCAGTATCAAGTTTGAGCACCTGGTTAAATGTCCTTCATACGGAAAATGCAGCTGTGCGGAGCAGGTAACAGCTACACTAAGATCAGAAGTTACCGTATTTCTTGTCCATGGGTGTGATAAAGACCAAGCACAGGGCCTAAGTAGAAATCACAGGCTAATCATTTCTGGACTGCAAGAATGCAGGACAAGGGCGCCTGGGTGGCTCAGTTGGTTAAGCGACTGCCTTCGGCTCAGGTCATGATCCTGGAGTCCCGGGATCGAGTCCCGCATCGGGCTCCCTGCTCGGCGGGGGGTCTGCTTCTCCCTCTGACCCTCCTCCCTCTCATGCTCTCTGTCTCTCATTCTCTGTCTCAAATAAATAAATAAAATCTTTAAAAAAAAAAAAAGAATGCAGGACAAAATGAAAGGGGGCACGGATACCTCTGAATTTTATTATAATTAATTAAAGCTTCTCCATGTCATTTTATTGGTCCATTCCCCCCCCCCTTGGAGGGAGGGAAGCACCTTTACAATTTATGGAATTATTTTAAATAAATAAAAGCAAAGGATAGATCTCAATAAATAAATTATTCCAACCTTAATTCTCTGCCCCTGCCCCAACTACCAAAAAAGCTCCCCAAACCAAAACCAAACCAAACCAAACCAAACCAGAATGAATTAAACTGCATCTGTGCTTTCCAGCCAGGGTCCAGCTGCTGACCTCTCCACACCTTAATGCTATTCTTGCAGACCAGCCACCTTTCCCGGGGAAGGTCCCTCTGCTTGGGGCTCTCCAGGCCCACCATACCCCTGTTGCCCTTCGCACCTTCGGATACCAACTCTGGGACAGGAAAGGAGTAATGTCTCAGATGAAGGAAGGAGTGGGACTGAATTAAGTGCCAGTGAGATTCTCAATAAGAGCTGGAGTTCACCTATCAATGCCAAACAGTTCCTGAAACCAGTCCCCCAGGCAGAGACAAGCCATCCCACTGTGGCAGGAAGAGAAACGACAGCCATACTTGTTGAACTTGCATTTGTGCCCAGCACTATAACGGAAGTGACGCTGTTGTGAAGCTGACAGGGAAAAATGCTCTGGACCCTGACACAGAGGCTTTGTTTCTTGCACTAACTGTGTCACCTGGACAAGTCCCTCCACCCCTCTGGGCCTCAGTGGCCCCGCCTACAAAAAATGAGCACCCTAACTATATCTAAGGCAATTCTTCTCAAGCTGTAGGGTGCACCCAAGTCGTCTGGGGTCTCGTTCACAACCTAGGGTGGCCTGAAAGTCTGCATTTCTGACAAGACTGGTCCTTTGCCTCCTTCTCAGCAGCCAAGCAGAGAAAGAAACCCGCTCCCTGAGTGAGCCTGGTAGCTGGCCCCTCTCCAGCCTCTACCATTTCAGCCCAGCAGACAAAACACCCAGCTGTGGACAGAGCCCAGGGAGCTAGCCACCTGCCTTCTGCTTTCCCTTTCCGAACAAAATTGGAGATGTCACTTTTTTTTTTAATCACAGAACAGCTGAGAAAAGAAAACAAGTATTTCCTCCACCTCCGTCTCTGCTTCTCACCCCCACGTACCACTTGCCAGAAACTAGCCTTGATATCTTCCTGTCCCCTTCTCCCAGGCCCTGCACCAGCACCCTTATCTGACAGGGTCCCCCCATCTCCTCAGGCCCTCCCCTCCACTCTCTGAGCTCACCTCTGGCAGAGGCTTGCCAGGCTTATTTTTAACAGCTCTGATTGAAGCTGGGATCCCGCTGACATTTACACTCCCTTGTCATTATCAGCTCGAAGCTTCCAGCAGCCAAGCTAAAAAGGCTTCACAGAGCGGGAGGGGCCGGGAGTGAAATGTCAGCAGCTCCACACTCGAGCCTCTTGCGGAGCTGTCCCACCACCTTCCGGCAGCCACAGTCCACCGGCCCCCACAGGCCCCCACCGGCCCGGCCCCAGGCAGCCAGCCGGTTCTTGTTCTCGTGACCACATTTTCTCCCTCAAGGATCAGGACACGTGGTATGATTTAGAAATGCACAGATGTGAAAAGACTCATAGAAGCAGAAAAATTAAATCCCATTTAGTGGTGTATTTAATGAGAGCCACCAACAAGCTCCTCCTGGGCAGCTTTCTCCTCATTTAGATGTTAGACAAATGTAAACCGCCCACCCATCGCTCTGGCGAACTTACAGCCATCTTGCTCCTCTCTTGAGTTCTGGAATATCCAAAGCTCCGTTTTCTCCTCTCTAAACGGGGATCACCACCCCCCACTCATCAGGTTATTGGGACAGTGAAATGAGAAGAGGCAGGTGCCTGCAGTCGGGCTCTGCCAGTGCCCTGCCTTCCCTGGCCGCCCTCTCCCTCAGGGGCCTCCCTCATCCTATACCTCAGACATCAAATGCTACAATCACATCTGATCCTTCAAGCTGCTGAACGGTTGAGCCTCAGAAAGAAGAGACAGGCGAGCAAGGAGCGCCTCGACACCTCACTGTCTCTGAGGAAATTCAGGGTCATGTTTTATGTCTGTTCCACAAGGTCAGGGTTCGTGGGAATGCGTCAGACTCACCACGAAATAATTTACTCCTGGGTCATCGAGGCAATAATTTTTACAGAGAAAGCATTTCCAACCCAATGCATGAAAATGTCAGTTCATTAGGGTCGTGGGGGAGGGGTGGAGTTTAGAGGTGAGAATTAGGATCTCGGCAACTCTTCTGTTGAGAGGAGAAATGAGCTGTTAAAAGCATAGAGCGGAGAGCCACCGTTTATGATGTGTGATGATAAGATGCCTATGCGATGAGATGGAGTGAGGCGAACCACGTAGGCACTAGCGTTAGGCCACCAATGACTTCTGACTATACCTCAGGAGGATCATCTGCTTCTGGACCACCGTGGACCATGGGTAACTGAAACCGCAGAGGGGAAAAGTATATGGATACTAGTACAAAAGCAAACAGTCTAAAATGTATGAAAGGGTATCTTAAAAAAAAAAAGCCTGTGCATCTCAAGGAGTCCCCTCCAGGAAGTCTTCCCTGATTTACCCCAGTCTGATCATTCGGGATGACTTTCTAGTTTGCAGCACTTGGCTATATGGTCTGGTCTGCAATCCACTGCACCTGAGAAAAACATTAAATTTCTCCTTGTTTCCAGCATTCAAGGAAGCCCTTGCCCAGCCGCACTGTCCATGGGCAGCCATGGGCCTTGTCCTCTCTGCCATTCCCACACATACATCTACAATCACCAACATAACAATTTTGTTAAATTATTGTTTTGATATTACCATTTCAAGTGAACCAGGAAGCCCGGTTTACAGTTCAGTTTGCAAAATTCTGATCACACTGTCAGCTATCAAATGTCGTGCAAAACCAATTGCCTTGAACTGTCACAGCTGGAACAAACAACTATTCCCAGAGTGCCTTCCACATAAACACAGTGGCTGGACTGTGTAAGGGGTACAGACAGGCACGCAGGCCCAGGTCTTGTCCTCATGTTGCTCACCGACAAAACAGTGATGAAGGATCCTGATAGCTGAGAGTTCTGGAACTCTCATGTGCTATACACCACCACACTTCATCTTCGCAAAATCTCTACAGTTCGGTGCTATTATGATCCCCAGTTCAGCTCTGGGGAAATGAGGTTTATTCAGGGATGTGGTAACTCAGAGAAAGCCACACTGCTAGGAAGCGGAGGCCGGGTTTCCAACTCTGATATTCCTCCTCCAGAACTGAAGTTTAACCATGACATCAATTCTACCACCTCAGACCCTGACTGAGACAGGACCCTGAGTGACAAAGAACCCAGAGAGAGGGAGGGAGAGAGAGAGAGAGAGAGAACCCTGAGAAAGAGAGAGAGAGAGAATCCTGAGTAAGAAAGACAGGACCCTGACAGAGACAGGACCCTGACAGACAGAGACAGGACTGTGACAGAGAGAGAGACAGGACCCTGACAGAGACAGGACCCTGACAGATACAGACAGGACTGCGACAGAGAGAGAGACAGGACCCTCAGTTAGAGAAAGACAAGATCCTGACAAAGAGACAGGACTGTGACAGAGAAAGAGACAGAACACAGAGAGAGAGAGAGAGACAGGACCCTCAGTGAGAGAGGGACAGGATCCTGACAAAGAGACAGGACTGTGATGGAGAAAGAGACAGGACCCTGACAGACAGAGACAGGACTGTGACAGTGAGAGAGAGACAGGACCCTGAGTCAATAGGACAAACGTGTAACAGCCACCCAGCACCCACAGACAGGGCTACAAAAGGAACTGACTATAGAAGAACGCCCCTGGGCTGGAGAGACCTGGGAGGGTGTCTGAAGTCAGGTAAGTGAGGATTCAGAAAGGCCGAAGGTGAACGCACCCACAGCGCTGAGCCCCATGCACTGGGACAGAGCCGAAAAGCAGGTCTGCCGGAGCGTATGGGGAGAAGCAAGCCTGGAAGGGGCCTGGTGCCAAAAGGCCCTTGAAAGCCAGCAAAAGGAAGGTGGACCTGAGCCAACGCAACAAAAGCCACTGTAGTTTCGAAAACAAGAGTGAACAGATCGCAGTGATGGCCAGGAAGGTGGTGCCTGATGCCCCGAAAGGGGAGGGCCGGGAGGGAGTGGGGCCACTTGGGAAGCCACACCAGCCCTCAGAGCACCAGTGACGGGGCTCCCGACCTGGAGGACCTGGCTGCCCCCAGATGCGAAAATGTCTAGGGCAGCAGATCAATGTGGCTGTGAGCACGAGCTCTAGAGCTCTCCAGCTGAGCAGCCCTGGGCAAGACCGCTAGCCCCTCTGGTCCCGTATTTCCTGAGCCATGAAACAGGGACAATCCTAGCCCCTCACATGGGGCCGCGGAAGGACTGAATAAGCTCGTGTGGGTGAAGCACTTAGCCCAGCACCCCGCTCGCAGTACCGCTCGGTCATCGGCTGTTACACCGACCATCACAGAAACACTGGCCAGCAGGGAGGTCCTGGGAGACGCTGTGACGGCGCCCCCATCATGCGCCTGGGCGTGTGAGGTGGGGCTGACGACAGGAGTCGGGCTGAGCGGTGTCGATTTGCAGGTCACCACGGGAAGTCACGGGAGGGCGGGAGGGTGTCAGATCTCCCGGGCGCCACCCAGAGCCGCAGGCTCAACAACAGCTGGATGGGGCCACTGCCACCGGAGAGCTTCCGAAAGCAAAAAGGCACAAAGGTCATGAGACCCTCCAGGGGCAGAGGTCCAAAGCTACTGGATCTGTTGTGCGTCTGGTCAGGTGTCTGTCTGTCTGCAGCCAGCTACCGCCGGCTCACCCCTTTTCCAGCCCTGCCCGGGGCCGGACCCTGGCGCTCTGTCTGCACACACGTGTTAGGTCTTCGGGGAGGGGGGACTTCCAGTCACTTCTTCTGCTTTCGCTTTTGAAGCAAATCCAGTTCGATGGCCCTTGAGCAATTGCCCTGAGCCAGGAGGGGGAGGAAACTCTGGCAAGCCTCTGGCCTGCGAGAAGCAGCAGACCCAGGCAGCCCTGCAGCGGCTGCTT
Source organism: Mirounga angustirostris (assembly GCF_029215605.1). Taxonomy (NCBI): domain Eukaryota; kingdom Metazoa; phylum Chordata; class Mammalia; order Carnivora; family Phocidae; genus Mirounga; species Mirounga angustirostris. The sequence goes on from NW_026991714.1 coordinate 124,336,468, forward strand.
GCCAGGAGATGGAATTTATACATGAAAATCAGGAGACAGGCGGCCCCGGGCACCCCAGGCCTGGCTCTGACAGAACTGACAGCTAATTAGAAAGCTCCATTTGAGCCTCACATTGAAAAGCCATTTAATAATTAAATGTCTTATCTGTATTTAAATTCCTCTGACAATATATACTTAGAGTGTGGCCAGAGAACACATTTTCTCACTTCCATCACCCTACAAAACACACTATTTGAATCCAAGCATCTCCCCCAATGACAATAAGTGACATTATGTCACATGATTTGTATCGAGAGTGTTCCAGCGTCGGGGGGGACTCTTCCTCCCGGCCCTTGGATTGATGTGGCACAGAGAGACTCAGACTCAGAAACAGGCCTGACAGGACTATGTCCCTTCACAAGTCACTGAGCTGGGAGGCAGGGAGCGGGTGAGGGCCCACAGCCCCGTGGGCTATGAGGAGGGCCAGAGGGATCAGCTGGCCTGAGTGTAGCCAACAGAGGTGCACTGTCTGTAGAGTAAGAATAAAATTTTTTGAATAATAAAATATTTTACTTAATAATGAAAGTTGGTCTGATTTCCATTACCACCATGCACAGGAAATTCTAAAGAATATCGGTGATAAAATATTACTTTCCCCACTTGGAAGGAGGCTCCCACCCCCTCCTCGGGACACCACCGCCTCAGCCTTAGTAACCACAAGCACAAATGGCCTGGAAGCCCCAGGGCTCCCTGGCCTCCCCAGGGAGGGGGAGGAGGCCACAGAGGAGACACCGGTTCAGAGGGAGGATAGGACAGGTGTTCTGCGTGTGTACAGGGATGGACAGACACAGGCTGGGTTTGGCCCCACGAGTATGCTCCGTGCCCCCTGCAGAAGCAGGCAATGGTAAGGGAAGTGACCTCTGTGTGGTCCCCCATCCTGCTGGCAACAGGGGCCATAATGTCACCAGCATCCCACAGGTGAGCTGCGAAGGCCAAGCAGAGCTGCGGGGGAAAGGTAAACCCAAAGGGACACACAGAAGCCCTCGCAGGGCAACCAGATTCAGGTGGGGGTGAGTCCTGGATGGTCCCAGTGGGGAGCACAGAAAATAACAGGGAGGGAGGCGTCCCACATCCTCTTGCTGTTGGGTCGAGCTCTCCTCCTGGAACAACCCAAAACACAGCTTCCCCCTTGGCCTGAGACAGGCTCTCAGAGAGCACAAGGCTGTGCTTCTGTCTCCCCTTCTGGAACTTCCTCTTATCATCCAAAGGAGCCAAGGAAACGCCCAGCAGAGAGTGCACACTCAAAGGAATAAGATCTGGAAGGGAATTTAAACATGACCTAGTTCAACTCTCTCTTCTGACCAATGTAAGAAACCCAGAGAGGTCAAGTGACTTCTCCAAAGTCACCCAGCTGGTTAGCTAGGGCTCTTTCCATCCCCCCGCCTGCCATGCTGCCGGGAAGCATTACGGCATCATAGGGCACTTGCAGTCAGTGCATTCAGGTCCAGATCCTGCTCTGGACCATGGACACAGTACACATTACACAACCGTGTAATGTGAGCTACACCACCAGCGCTGTCCAGCCTCGGGTAGCAGCCGGGACTGGTGGCTGCCCTGACGCTGAGCAGCTGAGCAGTGTCCCAGCCCTGATTTGGGGGTGTTTAGGACTTTGCATATCGGGGATGCTTGACATGGCCAATAAGACCAAGGATCTCTCTTCAATTCATGCTGTCTGATAACCATTGGAACTGTCCGGGACTATCATTAAGCTCAGGAATATCAGTGGTCTTAGAGAACACTAACTGTATCTGACCCAGCTACAATCCTGCCCTCAAGTGCTTTCCATGCTCTTGGGTTCAACTGTTGACTTACTGTGGGCTCAACAGCTACCTCTCAATGTGTGGTCCTCGGACCAGGAGGGTCCAATCACCTGGGAGCTGGGTCGAAAGGCAGAACAGAAAGGCCCTCCCGGACCTGCTGGATCAAGATCTGCATAGACACAAGACCCCCCAGGGGACTTGGATGCAACTTCAAGCTTGGGGGCCCTGGTTTAGGACACTGTGGGGAAACTCAAAGGTGAGGACCCTGGAGCCAGGCCAGCACCCAGCACACCATCAAAGACCATCAGAGACCGTGTGTGACATGGTGCCACCATCCCTCTGCTCTTGAACAGGAGGATGCGAGAGGCCCAGCTGGGCAAGAGCTCAGGTGGAGAGGCTCTGAGTTTCTGAGGATGGCAAGCATGCTGCGGTGTGACTTGTGATGCAACCAGCCACCAAGTCTGGAAACCTCCTTTACACAGGGTCTGGGGAATACAGGCTCCAGACTCCCAGACCTGGGTCTGCACACCCACTCCTTATTCCCCAGCCCCGGGACAGCTGCACGTCCGCGAAGGTCTCCAGGACTGCTTTCCACATGTCCAGGGTGACGGAAGGATGCCAGGAGAGCCTGCAGGTAAAAGCTGGCCCTGGCCTGGTCCCTGTTGGGTGCTCAAGCACTTACAGCTCTGACTATGGTCTGGGGGTGGGGAGACTGATTGCTGCTCTAAATATCTTGGTGGGGGGCAGACTTGGGCCGGTGAGCAGTGGGTGCAAGTCCCAGGATGGAGTCTGGGCCGAGCGCATGGGCGAAGCAGGGGCAACGAGCTCTCCAACCGCAAACATGGGGCGTGCGGGAGTTCAGGACAGGGAGCAGGGCCATGCGGGAGGCCAGGTGAGATGGACAGTGACGTTCTTTCATCTCCTCATTATGTGGCTCCGAGGGAGGGCCCAGCCTCGCCAACATGCAAACAGGCAGCCCCCATGTCCTCTCTGCCTGCAGTGGAACAGGCAAGGCCGCAAGGCTGGAGCTGCACTGGGATGGAGGCAGCCAACGTGCCCAAAGCCCCAAGAGCGCTGACCTCGAGCAACTCTCCCCACGGAACCCAGGCACCGCTGGCCTCCCTAGTGACCGCTTCCCAGGCCCCTCCGTAATGATTTTAACAAGCTTCCAGCTCCCCACAAGCTGCTTAAGTTTTACAACAGCCATACTCTTTTTTTTCCTCCTCGAAATGTTCATTTTAGCACAACCGAACAGAACACAGTGGAAATTTCCAAACCAAGTTAGACAGCGATTTCTTCAGAGTGCCACGCCCTCGATTAATGAGCCCTCCAGGAATGAAGTTCCTTCTAACAAGGACACCATTAAACACAAAGTCCCCCAAAAACCTCACACAGCCCCTAAGTGTCTGTCACCTAGTTACAACCAACTGACAACAGGGTGCGTGCGGTGCGGGTTATGCAGGCAGCTCAGAGGCAGGCAGACCCAGCCATTCTTGGCTGCTGAAAGAAGGGAGGAAAAGAGATACGTGGGTATCTGGAAGAAAGATTATTCTAGGCAGAGGGAACAGCCCATGCAAATGTCCTGAGGCAGAAGTATGCATAGTGTTCACGGAAAAGCAAGTGTGTCAGGGAGGCTGGGATAAGAAAGGCGGAGAGCGGTAGCAGGTTAAGGATTTGGGATATCACACAGAAGGAAGCAGGGAGCCATCAGAGGGTTCTGAATAGAAGAGCAACTTGATTCATAAGATGGTGCACTTAATCACTAAAAACAGTACCTGGCACAGAGTAAGTGTTCAATTAATATTAGTTTTTGTTAGACTTTACCCCCTGAATTTCCATGTACGCACCCCACATATGCAAATGCATATACCACTCAAAGCCCTTCAGTAACACCCCTCTACCTACTGAGGTGTCCCAGGTCCTTCCATCTGGGGTTCAAGCACCTCTTTAATAAGGCCCAACGTGCACTTCCAGCTATCAGCCCAACACACGCCCAGATGTAGACTCGCTCTCCCTAGACCTTCACACCTCCCCTCTTCTTTGCTTTCGCCTATACAATTCCCTTCCTCCTGAAGGCGCTTGCTTACCCAATGTCACATCCATCTCAAAGGCCACCTCCTCCATGAAGGCTTCCCTCACGCATCCCCAGATGGATTTCAAGTCTTCACCATTAGCCAAGCATGCCGTGCCACTCATGGACTTTCTTATCCTTGGTGCCCATTTCCTCCCCCCACCAAACCCCGCCTCCAGCCCCTGCCACCATCCATGAGGAAGCTACCTACCAAGCTCCCCTGCAGGGCTTAGACAAAGCACTGGATGAGCCACTTTGACAATCAGCAGAATAACACAATAAATGCACATCCCCTGTCTACTCCCACCCACTTGATGAAGACCTGGCCAAGACAGCCAAGCAGTGAAGGGGGCAGCCTGCTCTCCCAGGCTGTCCAAGGGGCCAGCTAATTATAAATAAAAAAAGTGGGGAGGCTTCTTCTTCCTTCAAATATAAAAACTCAACAGACAAAAATAAATCTAACAACTGCTCAGATCAAATCAGAACTGTTCTTTTTTTTTTTTTTTAAGATTTTATTTATTTGACAGCGAGAGAGGGAACACAAGCAGGGGGAGTGGGAGAGGGAGAAGCAAGCTCCCCGCCAGATCAGAACTGTTCAGATCACCACTTAAGCCTAAAGGCTTTGCCCCCCCCACCCTGTGAGCACAGATGCTGGTATTTCCCAAGATAAAAAGCAGCCATGATAAAGAGGAGGCAGGTGTTCAAAGCCCACACCACACACACACACACACACACACACACACACGCCTAGCATGGCTTCGTAGCCACGTTCAAGCTCTTGCGTCTGGAGAAGGGACAGCCTTCACACGTCCAGGAAGGCCCAGAGCAGCTACCAGGCACGAACCTGATGAAAAGGAATGAGGCCATCCTTGCGAAGTCAGTGCTGGGCAGAACTTCTGCTACATCACAGAGGCCTCCAGTGACCATGGTGTAATGAGGGTGGGGAGCACAACTCACCACCTGCCTTTATAGAAGACATATTAAAGAGCTCTGAACTCCCACATGGTTTTCTAAAGCAGGCAGAAGAGATGGCAGATCAAACAGGGGTCAGAATCTTCTAGATGACTGCTTAACCAGATGCAGATAAATCACAGGACCACAGAGCAGCCTCCAGAGGGTCTGAATTAAGGAACTCAAGGTGAAAATGGGGCCAGGACTCATGAACTGTTGTTCCCCAGGCCCCTTGGGGAAGCTCTGGCTTCTCTCTCTCTGTCAAGCTACTTCACCAGGTTAGCCCCTGCCCAGGGCCAAGAACCTGACAAAGCAACCAGCCAGAGAAGCAACTGGTACCCAGAATCTGATCAAAAGACCTCTGCCAAAGGACAATCAGTTGGATCCCCGGTCACATAAATGGCATCTATAGTGGACATCCAGTAGTTTTTGTTCTGTTTGTTTTCATCTGCAGCATCTGCTCACTCTAATTCCCAGTGATAACCCCAATTTTTTTTCTTTGGGGATCTATCCCGCCCCCCAGTCTGCTCTCATGGTCAGGTAGATATGACTCCACCCCCAACTCCAGGCTCTGCCCCATCATTTCTCTGGCCACAGAATCCATTAGAGCCAATATAATGGTGTGAGACTTTTGGGACAGAAGCTAACATTCTTTCCTGGTGGACTTGGAGCTAAAGGCTGGAGCTCCTGTAGCCACCTGAGAGCATGAAAGGAGAACGTGCTGAGAAGGGGGCCAGTGAGGAAGAGATTAGGGGAGGGGGGACAGAGACAAAGAGAGAATAAATGGACAGATGGACAGAGGAGTGAATGAACGAATCATCACTTGATGAATGAAACACCCTGGTATCATCATTTGAGCCCCTGATCAGGCCTCATCCGATTTAAACTCAGGTCTGCCTGATTCCAAATGAGGGAGGGAAGTTAATGGGTATTGAGTGTTTATTGCTGGACATGGTGCAAATGTCATTGTATTTAGTCTTCACAATAACCCTGTGAGGGAGGATTCTTTCCCCCCTTACTTTATTTGTAAACAAGGAAAATGAGGTGCAAGAGGTTTTTTTTCTCCTGTCCCAGGGCAGCCAATTCACTGTAGGCAAAACTACAACCAACGGTCATCTCCAAGGCTATGATCTTCATGCTGTGCCACCCACCCCTGGGCAAATAGGCCAGAGGTCCAGGCCAGAGCCCTGGCGAGCATCCTCAGAGGGCTGTGGACCCGGGGAGTTCACATTTTGATAACTGAGCCAGAGGGGGTCTGCCAGGGAAATGTTTGCGTGAGGGACTAATGGGCATAAACTTCTCTGGGAGACAAATGCCCCATCAGCTGGAACATGCTTCAGAAAGATCTCTGAGGCCCGCAGAAGCCTGCAGAAGAGCAGCTGATCATGTCACTGCCCATAGTCCTCCTGGCACGGGGTGCGGGGGGGGGGGGGTTGCGGCTGGGGGCGGGGGTCAGGGGGGGCAATCATCTAAACTTTCTGAACGGCAGCACTAGGAGCCCTCAGTTGTAAGGCCAGAGGGAGCCCTCAGAGTCTTCCAGGGAGATTGCCAAGGACACAGACCAAAGCCAGAAAAGTCACAAAGCAGTAAACACCACCAGGAAGGAGTCAGCAACAAAAGACAAAGCATGTTACATCAGGGAGAAAGGACCCCGCTGCTACTGGAGCGGCCCTCCTCGGCTGTGGGGGAGAAGGAAATGCCGCGGGCCGTGTGTTCCAACCACCACAACGTGTTGTCAAACGTGGAGCAGGGGCATTTTTTTAACTCTGCTTGGCTTGGGAAGACTCAACCTCCTTTGTTAAAATGACACCGCAATCTTTCCCCAGGGAGGGCAGGGCAGGGCAGCTTGCCAAGGATGCCACCTCTATTCCCTGGGTCTCCCCTCTCTCTGGGTACCTCACTCCTAACTCTACCACACACGTCCCCAAAGGGCTGCTGATTCCCCTTGACATTCAAGCCCTTTTGGTCTTGGGCTTCATCCCTAAAATGAAGCTCTTCACCGCCTGAAGAGGAATAATCAAAAACTGCAGGAAAGACTAAAGAAAACACAGGACAGAATGAGGAAGCACACAAGCAAACTCCTCCAGGGTCTGCCTGGGAAAGTTTGCACCCCGCCCCCCGCCACTGATGCTCCCCCTCAAAGACTGGAAGGCCCTGTCCCATCCCTTGTGCTGCCATCCCAGCTAAGAGTGGGGTGAGCCAGGGAGGAGAGGGAGCCCGCTGGTAGGGCCCACACTCCGGATAAAGCAGGAGCCAGGCTGGGGGCAGAGAGGTAAGGGGGCCTCCAGCACCCCACCCACATTTCACCCACAGGGAAGAAATGCAGAATTGCTAATAGGAGGGCAGAGCCAGAGGCTGCTGTGTGAAGGTTTGTGAGAAAACAAGAACCCTGAGCGAGGCACAGTTGCACCTGGGTCTTTTCTCCCTTCCCCCCATCTGCGCAAGAGATTCCTCCTTCAGGAAGTCCTCTGGGATTTCCACCCTCCTCCTCCTCTCTCCACCCAGCCCCTCTCCACAACCAGGGGATGTGCCCTCCCCTGGGGCTACATCAGCACGCGGTAGGTACCTGCGTGAAGCACTTTCCGGAAGGTAAGAAGCAGAGGAAGGAGGGGTAAAGAGGTGGGCCCTCCTTGGCTACCTGGGTTCACACTGCAGCTCTGCCACTTTAGTCATTTTAACCAAGCCACTTAACCTCCTCATACTTCACTGTCCTCATCTGTAAAATGGGGAGAATGACACTGAGGCGTGAATGAAATCATTCATGGAAGGCATCTGGCCCAGCGCCTGGCTTATGCAATAAACATGAGTTTTTGCATCTCTAACTTGTTCTTTTCCTCCACGGAATGGAGAGCTCCTCAGGGGCGCAGGCTCTGTGTCACCCCCTCCCGTGTCCCCAGCACAGAGCCGAATCCACTTCCCCGGTTAGTAACATGGACCGGCCATTCCACAGGGCCATCACGAAAGGTCAGAAATGGAGTAAGGGATCCAGGCGATGACTAAGAGTCAAACTGTGGACTCAGCGGTCCTGCCCCAAGTGGGTCCGGGGTCAGGTACAGTGACGAGGGCAGGTTCCTTTACTCCTCTGACCCTCAGTGTCCTCATCTTTAAACCCGAGATAAAAATGACAACCTCAGAGGGTTACAGGAAGGAGTAAAGAAAGGATGTTTCTAAAGAACTTAGCACAGTACCTGGCCCACAGTAAGTCTCAATAAATGTAATGGGTTCTGTCACTTTTAGTAATAATAATGCTGGATTACTATCAGTAATGAACACTGACTACCCTGAGGTCATTAGCAGCCACAGCTACTCTCTCAAGAGGTACTTAAAGGGAAAAAAAACAGAATAGAAGGACTGCCTCTGAGATGCTGGGGGAGGAGAATTGCCTACTCAGGGCCCAGATCAGAAGAAAGTTCTGGAAACATCCCGGCAGGGACCCTTTCCAGGGAGAAGCTATGGGCCCCTGGGCTCTCGGCATCTCTTCTCTAGCTCTGCCAGTCTTCCCTCTTTACGCTGTTAGCCTTGTCACACAGAGGAAGGCGTGAAAGGTTGGAGTCTGGAAATTAACATTTCAAAGTCAATGTTGGCTGAGTGCTGCCTCCCTTCGGAGCCAGAGGCCTGTGCCCAAGCTGCAGCACAGAGGAGGGCTGAGGGGCGGAGCTGGCATGTGCGGTCCCCACAGCTTTTGTGCCTGATCAGTCATCTCTCATTTTCCTTCGGCAGCACATGAACGAGAAACATCACCGACAAACCTGCCCCAGCCAAGATGAGCCAGACTTCAAACGCAGCTCTGTCCTCTCTGCTCAGGAAGAGATGGAGAAATTGGCCTCCTCTCCTCCTGCAGACCTCCGTCAGACTGGATGGGCCAGAATTTGGGAGAAAGAGAACAGTGTGTTCAGCCCTGTCTGCTCAGATACCCATCCAAGCAGCCATTAGGTCAGACAACGACTGACCTCCCAGACTGGCCCCAAATGAAGCACAGCAAAGCTTCAATCGCTTGCTCATTGATCCGCTGTCCATTCAACAACCACCGCAATTAGATTTTACCTATGAAATATATGCTGGCTCATTCTCTGCCCATCTGAGACTCATGCCTGGGGAGAAGACACAGAGACAATTCTATGACCTGCAACCCTACAGAGGAATCCCTCAGCCCCTCACTCAGTGTGTGGTCAAAACAGTCAAGTGACGGAAACTCCCCTGAGAATGACACAGGGTGCAAGCGGACAAACTGGTACAACCAGTTCATAAAACAATTTGCTAAGGGCCAGTAAAGTTGACAATACTCATGCCCTTGTCCTAGCAACCCCAATCCCAGGATTTCACCTAAGAAACTCTCCCAAACGTGCACCAGGAAGGACACGCGAGGATGTTCTCAGCAGCACTGTTACAGCCAAAAAACCTGGAAACAAGCCAAATATACACTGGCAAGAAAATGGATACATTGTGGAAATTCATGCAGTAGTGCAAATGCATGAGCCACATCCACCCACACCATCATGGGTGAATTTCAGAGACATAATGCTAAGTTAAAAAAAAAAAAACAACAACACAAAAACCTGATTGTAGAAGAATATACATCATTCGGCTCCTTTTATAAAAATGTAGAGAGTAAGAAAACTTAAAGTAATGCTTACATATATATACACTTATACACACAGTAATAATACAAAGAAAATCAAGAAAATTACAAACACAAAATCAGCATGTGGTTCCCCGCCCTGTTGCTGGGAGGCTGGGGTGGGCATGGACGGGACGGGAGGGTAGGGGACCTTCCCACAGCACCATAATGCTCTTTTGCTTAAATAAGTTGGTGAATTCATGGATACTCATTTTATTATGATGCTTTACCATTAACATATACATTATTTATAACATATTATAAATATTCCTTTTGTATTATGAAAAATTCACCTAAAAATCATTTTCAAAAGGAGGGCTGGCAGTAATATTGGTAGGGACATATGAAGGCAAAAAGGGACAGGAACTCCAAGGAAGGCTGAAGCCGAACCAGACAATCACTGCTGTCCCTCCGGCTAAGAGTTCAGGTTATAAAAACCACGGAGACGAATGCACACTTTACAGGGATGATTCTAATTCCCTTTTGTGGACAATGCGTGCCATTCTTGCCATAGAAAATGTGGCTCTGAAAGGTGAAGTGACAAGGCCAGGGTCATCAAGCTGGTCCTGCCGCTGAGTGAGAAAGCAAATGCTCCCATCTGTCCGCGCCTGCAGAGACCGCATCTTTCCATGATGCCAAGCAGCCTTTCAAATATTTATAGACATAAATGGTGAATGAACCAAAGCGCAATTCAATCCAAGACATATTTATAAATATTTATAACCAAATGTTTTGCTTTGATAAGGCCTATTCTCTGAAGTGCTTGGCGTCAGACAAACGGAGCTTTTTCTATGGGAGCAGGCTGTGGCTCACCTGGGAACGTTAACTCATTTCCATGAACGCACACTTATGTCTGCGCTCACATCCTACACAGATGGCCCTCTGCCCCGTTACTCATCATCATCAATTTAACACACCATGAAAATAAGACGCGGGTGCTCGGGGACCACAGGGTGCTGTGTTTGTGAGGGAATTCATGCCTCTCTGCTGCCTAAAATCTGCCAGAGGCTCCCCACTGCTTTCGGAATGAAATCCAAACCCCTCGGCCGAATGACATGTCCTGGCTGAACTCACATCTTTCTGCTCACAGCTCACAGCCACACCCTGAATGGGAGGCTGGGCTCCAGTGGCAGGTTCTCGAATGCGTCGTGCTCCCTCTGGCCACCTGTCCTTGCATGGGCCCTTCCCTCTGCCTTTCCCCCCTTCTTCACCTCTCTCCGGGCCTAGCCAACGCTGCCCTCACGCTCAGAGCCTAGCAGTGTTGCCTCCTCCAGCAGGGAGCTTTGCTGGGCCTCACCGCTGGGCTCCCAGCACTCCTGTGCAAACCGCCTCTGGGTCTCACCCCTCGGCACCAGCTGTCTGTTTTTTCGTCCATCCTTCCCCACAGACCCTGAGCTCCTCTTTCTGCATCCGCACCTTCTAGGCTGGGCAGATATGAATTCAGAGCTCCCTAGGAGTAAATGCATGCTATCGCCCGAGCCTCCTGCCCCGGAGGCACAGAAAACAACAGTGGCTTGGGACAGGCAACCTGTGTTAACATGCTGTGCGAGCCTATGCGGAGCCCTGACAGCATGATCTGCCTTACTCCCCGCAGCCGCCGTGAGGCCATACCATCCCCACTTCGCCAATGAGGAGACTGAGCTTTAGAAAAGTCCAGTGACAGGAACGAAATCATGCAGCCAGCCACCCCGGCCTGTCAGACCCCAAAGCCCATGATCTGTGATTAACTTTTTGAATAAACAACTGATTGCCCTCAGAATCTGGAAATCGGAGGACATAAGCCCTGAAAAGCATCTTGGGAAAGCAGTAACAACTTTTAGTGGTCCTTTCTGTACCCTGAGAGTTTTTTATTTTTTAATCATCTACGAAGATGTGCTAATGATGACGCCTTAGAGATTTTGTAGTGCACCTTGTAAATTCAAAGGATTTTCTACCTAAACCAGCTTTTCTGAAAATTTGCTTTTGAGGCCTTTTAAGGGGGGTTTTATGGGTTGTCCCAAGGGTGGGACGAGCTGGGGCACCTGGGTGGCTCAGTCGTTAAGCGTCTGCCTTCAGCTCAGGTCGTGATCCCAGGGTCTTGGGATCGAGCCCCGCGTCGGGCTCCCTGCTCAGCGGGAAGCCTGCTTCTCCCTCCCCCACTCCTCCTGCTTGTGTTCCCTCTCTCGCTGTGTCCCTCTCTGTCAAAAAAAAAAAAAAAAAAAAAAAAAGGGTGGGACGAGCTGATACAAAGACCTGCCCACACATACATGAAGAGTCTCATAGCCCCCCCCCACCAGGCGAGGCCGAGGATGGCAGTGAGGCCCAGTGGGGTGGATGGCCCCCGGCCACCCCCCAGCATTCTAGGTCCTCCATGCCTGAGGCCACACCCACCCCTCCCAGGCCTTCAGGACACCAGGGACCTTCCCAGCAGGATAGCAGACAAGGATGAGTGACCCGGAAGAGGAGCACCATCTGCCCAATTCTTGACCACTTGGCAGTATGACTGTCCACGGCAGCAACAGTGTAAGCCAGGGATCAACGGGACAGGTAGGAAGAGCAAGTCACCATAATCTTCAGGGTCAACAGGGGGGCAGCCAAGGCCGCAAGTCCCCCACAGAATGAACGAGGCCAGACACAGAATGCATTAGGGCCAAGGCCGTAGTGGTGTGTCCGCCTCAGAAGCACCAACTCTGGGGCCTGCCCAAGGGAGGCTACCCCGCCTAAAGGGGGCCCGAGTGAGCCCAGAAGCAGAGAGAGAATCACTACTGCACAGGCCCAAATCTTCCCATAAGGACAGCAAAGGCCCTGGGAGAACTAAGCCCGGATACCTGGAGTCATGCCTTAGCTCAGAAAGAGTCCCACGGAGACTCGGCTTCCCTGCCTCCCCTACCCCTGGCTACTCTGAGCCTCGGTTTTCTCCTCCATAAAATGCAGATAATAAACAATTCCAACCTCATAGGCTTTTGAGAAGATTAAATAAGACAAGGCATCTAAACCCCTTAGCAGAAAGGAGGCCCCTGACAAACGGCATCTCCTTCTGTTGGAAGGTTCTGCTGTGACAGGCAAGCTGGTCAGCTGCACGCTGCATGAGAACAGGGACCATGTCTACCTTGTCACCATCGAATGCCTACTCCCAGACTAGGTGCTCAGCAAACAGCAAATGACTGAACATCAAGCCACCAGAGGCCGTTCAGCCTGGGAGGAAATATATGGATGACAGGGTGTGGGGGCTAGGCTGGCCCTAGGGGGGACCCCCTTCCTGGCTTTCCTGGGAGGTGGCTTGCAGGCTCCCCACCCAGGCTCTGTGTGAACACGCCCAGGGCCAGAGTTCTCGCTGTCGCAGGAGGCCCAGCACCCTCTCTCAGGCCGCTCTTCCTCGGACTTGACCTCAGCCCACGTGCCAGTGCTGATCCTACTTCTGGAGAACTTGGAATAAGCCACACCCTCCTGTACCTGGCACCCTTTCCTTCAAACGCTCTCAGCAGCTCTTCTAGTCATTGGCTGACATGGCTCCAGTTTCTTCACTGACCCCTCACAGGTCAGTGCTGGGCGCCTGTGGGCTTGGCAAACTTTCCAGGCGAGAGTAAGGAGCCTGGCAACACATCCTAGGGAAGGAGGTTTCCTTGGCAGCCCTCAGCTCCCCTGCTGGCCTCCCTGACCCCCAGTCCTGGGCCTAGAAAACCCTTACGAATCCTGTCCCCGGAGTCTCTCCCATCCCTCTGGGGGTGTAGGGGTCTTCTGTCACTCATTGTCATGTCAATGTCATGTCAGCGATGAGGGGACCCATTACTGGTACCCGGGTGTGCTGGAACCTCTGCCCTAGAAATCCAATCCCCACCTATGAACCACCCCGATCTCCCACAGCACAGTGGAAATAGCATTTTTTCTGCCCTTCCTTCTAAGGAGCCAGGCTCAGAGAAGAAGCCTGTGTCAGATTCCAAGTTTTTGAAAACTAAAGAATCACATACTCCTTCGGGAAGAACTAAGGGGCAGCGGGGGAAAGCTGCCTTCCCATGAGGGCAGTGGGCTCTGTCCTTGTCAGGAGAGTGTGGGTGTCACGGGTGAGTGGACCTAGCACAGACTTTGGAGTCAAACTTGCATTCAAGCCTTGGCTGTGTCAGCTCGCTTGCTGTGTGGCCTTGGGCAAGTTGCCTGACCTCTCTGAGCTTGAATGTGAAAGGAGACTCAACAAAATGTACTTCACAGGCTTGTTGTAAGAATACAATGAGATAATGTATGGAGAGTCGTTAGCTGGCCTGGGTTAGGGCCAGTACTGAGTAACAGTCTTCAACTATGAGGAGGATGAAGAACCAGAAGGAAAAGGGGGAGAAATAATCATTCATCACCACACCACACCACACCCTCCCCCACTAGAGAGGATTGCTTCCTGAACTGCTGGAAGCCTACCAAAAACATTCCAGGTTCCTCCCCGCCACGAGCTGTCCTGAGGCCTGGGGTCAACACCCCTTCCCCACCTTACAGAGGCTGGAAGAGTGGAGACCACTGAGAAGCAGGTACCCACTGCCCCCAGGCCCAGCCTGGCCTCCTGGACCCTCTCCCCAGTGTTGCCGACCAGGAGCCCATCCTGTCCCTTACAAGTGAGGTTCTCTCCCTGACTAGCTCATTTCTGGAGACAGTGGGGCAGGGGGGCTGGGCACCCTGCCCAATTAACACTCTCAAGAACGCCAGTGAGGCAGCTGTGGAGGCAGCTGGACTCCCCGGGGTAAGGCCCAGGTGTTCTTCTCTCCTCTCAGGTGCAGGCTGGGGGGCGGGGGGTCCCGGGCACTGCCAAGGAGTGGAGGAGGTGGGTGCCTCCGAGGGCCTGCACTAGGCCTAGGCCCCACCTCAGGGCACCTGGCCTTCCTCTGTAGGGGTAGGGGGCATCCGGCGGCCTGCGTCCCTTCTGTGACATGCACACCACGGAGACAAGAGAATGGGTGGCCTCTGGAACGAGCGGACCTGGGAGTCACTGCCGGCCCCAGCTTATCACCTGTCTGTAAAATGACAGCACGTTCTGCCCCATGTTGTCACATGGCTTGGAACCTGGTCCACAGTCAGCACCCAGTGACATGCCCGTTTCCTCTCTTCCCTTCCCCATCCCTGTTTCGAGGAGGCGGCAGAAACATGCCATGCTTTACAGGGAGAGAGAAGATGGACTCGGAGCCACACATGGAAAAGCAACTCTATCTCCGCCTCCAGGAGACCAGCTTGAAAGAAAAACACTTGGCATGAAGAAAATTAAAAGAGGCTCTGATACCAAGACACTTACCCTGGCAGGTCTGAGAAAAAAACATGCGAATGGAGTGCGCAAAAAATTATATAGGCAAAAAAGGGAACCAAATACACGGCGAAGGAAGACTGGGAACAACATCTATTTAAAAATCATAAAGAGGGGCGCCTGGGTGGCTCAGTCATTAGGCATCTGCCTTCAGCTCAGGTCATGATCCCAGGGTCCTGGGATCGAGCCCTGCATCGGGCTCCCTGCTCAGCCGGAAGCCTGCTTCTCCCTCTCCCGCTCCCCCTGCTTGTGTTCCCTCTCTCACTGTGTCTCTCTGTCAAATAAATAAATAACATCTTTTAAAAATAATAATAATAAAAATCATAAAGAAAGGGGCGACTGGGTGGCTCAGTCTTTAAGCGTCTGCCTTTAGCTCAGGTCAAGATCCCAGGCTTCTGGGATTGAGTCCCGCATTGGGGCTCAGCGGGAAACCTGTTTCTATCTCTCCCACTCCCCCTGCTTGTGTTCCTGCTCTTGCTGTCTCTCTCTCTCTTTCTGTCAAATAAATAAATAAAATCTTAAAAAAAAAAAATCATAAAGACAGCTTCTTGCCTCTAATTATTTTCTTGCTTATAAACATACTCTCCACTTCAATATTTGATTACTGTTTGCTTGTATTTAGCTAGTTTAATGAAGCTATTTATCAGTAGCTGTGTTTAACAATAACAACAACAACAACAAAAACAACGGGATGAGACTATTTCCAGTATTTTAACTCTCAAGCGGCTTGAGCATACTACTGCCCCCTCGTGGCAGTGTAGCTAAATTGGAGGGACAGAATTTGAGAACTACATAAATCTCTTTGATTGCTGAACCTGAAAAAAGCCATAAGGCTTTGGTCATATCACCCACATGCAGGTCACTCCTCAGTTACCAGCAACTATTTTGAAAAATCAGCAAACTGGGGAGCCTGGGTGCCTCACTCGGTTAAGTGTCTGACTCTTGATTTTGGGATCGGGCCCCACAATAGGCTCCGTGCGGGCTCTGCTTGGGATTCTCTCTCTCCCTCTTTCTCTGCCCCACCCCCTGCCCCCACTTGCACTCTAAATAAACAAATAAACAAACAAATAAATAAATAAAATCTAAAAAAAATCAGCAAACTAAGGTCCATCCCCAGCCCTCCTTGAAGGCAACTCACTTCTGAGTTGCAACCTCCCCTTTTCCTTATCTATAAAATGAAGGGAGAAGACCTTAAAGATCTCTGCTGGCTCTGACATTTGGAAGTTATATGAATGTATTTCAGAACCTCCAGGGGTGTCTGTTAAAATGCAGATTTCTGGGGACATCTGGGTGGCTCAGTCGGTTAAGCCTCTGCCTTCAGCTCAGGTCATGATCCTAGGGTCCTGGAATAGAGCCCTGCATCGGACTCCCTGCTCAGTGGGGAGCCTGCTTCTCCTTCTGCCTGCCACTCCCCCTGCTTGTGCACACATCCTCTCTCTCTCTCTCTCTGACAAATAAATAAATAAAATCTTTAAAAAAAGAAAAGAAAAGAAAATGCAGATTTCTGGTTCCAGCCTCAGATTCTAAATTATAACATCTGGGGAAAAGTTGAAATCCACATTTTTAACAAGTAGGTTCTTATCTCTTTAATGTTTGAGAATGGCTACCCCCAAGTAGCCTGGGAGTCACTGCCGGCCCCAGCTCTGAGATGGCGCCTGGCTTGCATGTAATATTTAAGATGCTGCTTTATTAAATCTAGAAGTTTTGAGTTGTCTGGGCACATCATGGCACCCTAACATTTCCTGAGGACCTGAATATTGCACAATACTCAGTGCAGTTTCATAAGGACTCCATAGTGTAAGACGGTTTTAGGCCCATTTTGCTGATGGAGAAACTGAGGCTCAAAGAGGCACCATGAACGGCCAAGAGCACAAGCCAAGTGAGCTGGGTCTAAAACTTCATTTTTCGAATAGCCATCAACTTGCCAAGGAACCCAAAGCCTTCTTGACTGCATCCTCAATTTCTCAGTGCAGTGGGGCTGGGGTTCCCAGCAAGCGATGGAGTTCAGGGCCTGCGCCCAGCTCCCAAGAGCTTTTGTCAGCCCTGTGGGACATACTTCAGACTCCAGCCCAAGCTAACAGAAGGTCAGCAACTTGAGTCATCCCATGCCATCCTTCAAAATGCTCCTCTAGCTCCAAAGTGGTCACTGTGGGTTTTGACATTCAACTGAGAAAGGCGCGGCTATACCCAAAACCTGTGCCCACCTCATCTGTCCAGAAGAACACACGTTACTTAAGGAGGAAGAAAAGGTGGCCAGTCTTTCCTACAAGAGCTACCTACACTTTGCAGATAGAAGCCATGTGCTTAGGGATTCGAACTCTAGCTTTGTTGCACACTGGCTATGTGACCTCGGGCGACTTTCTCTCTCTGAGCCAGAGTTTCCTCACTGGAAAAATGAGGATTAAAAAAAGCCAACTTCTCAGGGTTGCTGTAAGAATTAATGAGATAATATACATAAGGTGTTACCATGGTGACTGGGATACAGTAAGTGCTCAATAAATGGTAGCTTAAAAAAAATATATTCACACACATCCACAACATATGGCTTAGAGAGAAATGGAAATAAATCCCTGCCCTGACCTGTTTCACCCAGACATACAGAGAGTCCCCCAGAAGCTGGAAGGATACACACACCCACCAATGGTGCTTGCTGAGCAGACACTGTGTTGGTTATGGGCAGGCACTGCACTAGACTCACATGTGTTCCGCTAAAGGGCCAGTTTCCTAGCCCGGGAAAAGGGTTTCTGGCTGAAGTTAACATTAGAAAGAGTTCCCCCTTCTTGTAAACCCACGGGAAACTTCTCTGGGGAACCCGACCTTCAACGTGAAGGTCAGGGCATCCGCTCTTCACCATCTATTATTACACAAGATGGCAGGCAAATCCCCTTTCCGTGATCCTCTGAGGGATGGGGGGGGGTTGTCTATTTATCTTTTAATTGAAACAGGAGGGGGAAAGTGAGCTGCTCCTGGCCAACCTAACTACTGCTTCTGTGTTCCTCAATTACTGGTACAAAATGATTTGATGAGAGGAACCAAGCCGACATCTGGGTTTCAGTTAGCATCTGACATGGGCCCTCACTAATTAATCTGGAAACACAAATTGACAAAGGCTCCAATCCAAGCGCAGTCAGGGAGAAAGCCGGCTGATGAGCCGTGAACAGAAGGTGGAATGTGGCAGGCGGGTGCAGAGGTCACTGGGAGTGTCCAGAAGGACTCTGAGATGGTGCCTGGCTTTGTCATCTGACCCACAGAGGACAGGTTGGAGGTGGCCCAGCAGCAGCTGGGAGGGGCCCGGCTGCCGCCCCGCCTGCTCTGTGTTGGCAGCCAGCGAGGCAGACAAAGGGACCCAAACATTTCAGCCCCATCGGCCAGATCAGTCATTTTATTCCCACCTGGCCTGATGCCCGCACATTGTTACATCTTCCCCACTGCTAAGTCTCCCTCACATAGTCTCAAGGGTAAAAAAGAAAAGAAGGAAGGAAGGAAGGAAGGAAGGAAGGAAGGAAGGAAGGAAGGAAGGAAGGAAGGAAGGAAGGAAGGAAGGAAGGAAGGAAGGAAGGAAGGAAGGGAAAGAAAGAAAGAAAGAAAGAGAGAGAGAGAGAGAAAGAAAGAAAGAAAGAAAGAAAGAAAGAAAGAAAGAAAGAAAGAAAGAAAGTCATATATATATACAAAAGTACTTACTGTTTAACAATCATTTCTCAGCAAGTCCCTTTGATAGTTGAGCCCTTACTAGGCACCAGGCACAGAGCTAAGAGCTTTACATACATTACAAGCTTTAATCCTCATAACCAACATAATGAAGTCTTATTTCCATTTTACAGTTGAGCCAAATGAGGCCCAGAGGGGTTAAGCTAGTTGCCTAGGATTACACAGCTAGCAAGTGCAAAGCCAGACTCCAGCCCAGGATTGGGCAAAAGAAGACGGTGTGCCAGGCCCTTGTTAACGCACGGAGCTCCCTACAACCATTTCAGTGTGACTGCCAAGGGCGGGGGCGCTGGAGTCACAGAACCTCTGCCAACGAGAGCTGAGGATACCCCAGAGGTCATGGGTGACGGTCCAGCTGTATCCCCTGGCTCTGGAGGCAGGCCTGAGGCTGAGGGGCAGCAAAGGAGTGGCCCAGGCCCCTGCTCTCCCCCCAGTGTCTGTTTTATATCTCGGAGTTCCCTGTGAGATTTATTTTCAATGAACAGGTTGCCGCCTATAAAATCTGCGCCCTGCTGATTCAAATCCACTACTCACATTTTATAGTGAAAGATACAAAAATCCGGGAGAGTGCAATGACTCATCTCAGAGTACAAGCACCGGAACCCAGGTCTGCAATCCTTTGTGCTTCACGCCGTGTCCAGGAGGGAGCTCCGAGCAGAGGTGCAGGCCTTCCCTGGTGTTGCATTTTCATGGGCTGTGCCCCTACCTGGGTCGTTTGCCATTCTGAGTGCTTGGCACCCACCATTTATCTGGAAATCCTAATTAGTATCACTGTTTTCTTTCATTGTTCCCTGGTGCTACCATAAAGGCTCCCATCAGCCCCGACTCTGGCCCGACCTCCCGACCTCCCACCCCCACCCAATGGGAGAAGCTGCCTGTCTGACACAGGGCTGATCCAGATAAAAGGCTCAACACCGTCCCTGGCTTGTAGAAGGGCTCAGGCAAGCTTGGCTGCTATCGTCATAACTCCATTACCTGCAAGCGTCCTCTCCCCTCCTTCCCTCGGTGTCTATAAGACATCCAGATCTATGTCACCGGCCCGGGAGTGCCAGCATCTCACACCTTTCTCCTCACTGACAGTTGGCACTGCTCTACATTCTCTCCTTCTGTAGGCCTATTCATTGCTCTCCCGTTTCCTTTGGCTTTGGAAAATTAATTATCAGTGATCTGTTAAGTTCATTAGCTCTGCCTCTCAACAGCATGGAAGGCCTGCCATCTGGACCCGTATTTTCATTTTCGTGCAAGTTGTTCCATAATTACACAATAAGTGGTGTCACCCTGCGAAGCCGTGCTAAACGCACACAGCTCACCCCGCCTTTCTTCAGACTTACACGATCT
Source organism: Mirounga angustirostris (assembly GCF_029215605.1). Taxonomy (NCBI): domain Eukaryota; kingdom Metazoa; phylum Chordata; class Mammalia; order Carnivora; family Phocidae; genus Mirounga; species Mirounga angustirostris. The sequence continues at coordinate 124,356,207 of NW_026991714.1, forward strand.
CTCACCAGGACAGGCAGATCTGTCCACCCAGCTCCTGGAGCCCCCGCCATCTTGCTCTTCTTGAGCATTTACTGAGCCCGGCCTGGTGCCGCATCCAGCGTAGGCATTGTTACACATGCTTTCATGCAAGCCTGTAGTTCTATGAGGTTACTATCATTAACCCATTTGCAGATGAGGAAACTGAGGCTCAGGTGAGGAAGTCACTTGCCCAAATAGTGCTGAATTTTCAAGTAGTGGAGCCAAGATTTGAATCCAAGTCCTAGGTCTATACCAGAAGGCCCTCAGGCTGAATGTGGTATGATCCTTCGGGGCCACCCCTGCCTTTCCACTAAATCCATGCTCCCTCCTGCCTTCCGTCATAGGACCTCTTGGGCATGCAGTCCTCACCTGAGTTCCATTTCGTCACCCATTCCTGCCTGATGAGCTAGAGCCCCAGTCAACTCTACTGCCTTACAGACACCGGATTCTTGACAGGGTGGACACACGTACAGTAATATGGCAAATAAATTCTATTTATTGAGCACTCACTACCTGATAACTGCTAAATGCCTGGATTATCTCATTTAAGCCACACAACACTCTTATAAGGCAGGTGACCAGGGGGGTTATCGTGCCCACGTGACAGGGACAGTGAGATGAAGCCCTGGCCTTGGTCACCCAGTAGTAATTTATGGAACCAAGATTTGAACCCAGGTACTCTGACTCCAGAGCCTATTAAGCCTTCCTCCCTCACAAGGAAAGAGCCAGCTACACTCCTGAGAGGCTGCTACACACATAAGGACCCTGATCAATAAGGAAGACGGGTCTAGGGGCGCCTGGGTGGCTCAGTCGTTAAGTGCCTGCCTTCGGCTCAGGTCATGATCCCAGGGTCCTGGGATCAAGTCCCGCATCGGGCTCCCTGCTCCACAGGTAGCCTGCTTCTCCCCCTTCTCCCCGCTCATGTTCACTCTCACTCTTTCTCTCTCTCTCAAATAAATAAAATAAAAAATCTTAAAAAAAAAAAAAAAAAAAGGAAGACGAGTCTAAGCAGGTCACGAGGTGAGTGCAGACAGACTCCTGTAACTCCGCTGTGGGCACGTGAAACCCTGTTCTCAAGTGAACAATTATTGATAGGGAAGATTCTTAGAACACTCATTCCACAAACATCTACTGAATATCCATTCGAGAGCAAGGACCACACTGGGCGTTGGGGACATTGAGGACAATAGATGTGCACTCCATCCTTCAGGAGCCACAGACTCTGGACAGATGATGACAAGTGTCCAAGCCTGATGCATGTTACAAAGAGGTGAGGTCAAGGGTGTTGAGGGGACATCCAGCATGGGAACCCCACCCAGCCCAGGAGGTGATGAGAGAAGGCTTCACCGAGTAAGCAGTGTCTCAGGTGAGACCCAGAGGATGACAGGAACGGTCAGATGATGTGTGTCTGTGAGTAGACCGTGTACCTCTCCAGGGAGCTGCATGTTCTGAGCCCAGGGAACAGCATGAGCAAGGCCAGAGAAGCATGAGGATGGCACCTGTGAGGAGCTCAGGGAGGCTGTTACACCACAGCAGCAGGGGACCCACTCATTCATTCAACAAATGTATACCCAGTGCCAAAGACGCTCCCTGGGACTTCCTTGTCTGACAGTCGCTTTGCGAGGCCAGCAAACCTGGTCTGCCTTTGAAAGTCAGTTCTGGAGCTGCCTTATTTTCTGGGCTCCTCAAACAATCTCTGAGTCTGTGTCTTGCCCACTCACGGCTCTCCCTGACGTCTGTTTTATCTGTCTCCGTCTCGAGAGTCACCCTCTCCGGCACCTCCTAGAACTTCAGTGCTGGTCCTTGTCAACAGGTGCTACAGTCACTTAATCCAGGAATGGAACCGGGCTAATGTTTATTGAAGCCGGCCCCACACCAGGGGCCTTCTAACACCCTCCAGTGAACCCACACTACACCCCTAGGAGGCCTGTTATCTTAGTTTACAGAGGAAGAAACTGAGGCCCAGGGAATGGTGTGACGTTTGCACCACATCACAGAGCTGGTCGTGCTCTTCCCAGCATTCCTGGCTCCCTCTTTCCCAAGGAAATGACCCTCCGAAGCCAACGTTCTGTCCTCCCTGAAGGGACTGCGGAGAAGTCACGGATGTTAGGTAGCTTCTCCCTAACAACCTGACATCACTTATCAGCATGCCACATTCTAACAAAACGAATGGATTCCTTCAAAAGTATTCTGGAACGTAATCATGTGAGCCAGCCACCCAGCGAAGCGGAAGGCAGGTGACCTCCCTTCATTTGACAAAGAATGTAACCCATGGGGAGGCCAGACCATTAGACTCTTCTGGAACAGCTGGACTATGCCTCAATAATCCAGAGCAAGCACCTAGTACGTGCCAAGCCCAGTTCCAGGCACACTGGGAGATGGAGGAGAAACCTAGTCCAGAGGCCCTGTTCCCGGCGAGTTAACCACTGGCAATGAAAACATCAGAAATACTTACACGTCAAAACAAAGCCCTAAAGCTTCGTTCTCAACCAGAGGGTCGCCAGCCCTCAGGCAGCGTAGGACACACGCCAAGGAGGCCGGAAGCCCTCCACCCAACGGTGTTGCCTGAATCAACAGCACGCCTTCCACGTGTACATAGACTCAGCGGGGATGAGTGAAAAACAACCCCACTTAAAAGCATTTCTGCAACGGAAGCGTTGGGGATGAGACCACACAGGATTTCACTTTCTCTGTGATACAGTTCTGGGATCTCTACATTTTTTTAAGTGAGTATGTATGACCTTCATAAATTTTTAAACAATCTAAATTAAAATGGCATTAAATTCATAGTAGCTTTGTCCCTGTATTTTCTGAAATGACACATGCTCCAAGCCCACTTAGGACCAGGCAGGGCAGTGGAGAGGTCATCTCCAGAGTCTCTTGACATTGAGAGGGACCCCGGGCCTTGGGAAGGTTGGGCCTCAGGGATGGGGGGCTTTTCAACTCTGTGCTTCTCCTCAGCACAGCGGCTGCCCTCCCCCGAGCCCTGCTCTTCCAGGACTGAGGCCATTTCATGCCTTATCAATAATTCACGGGTACAAACAATAGTACCAGCTGGATATTCTCTCTGGGTGGGGGAGGAGCCTCTGAGGAGGCTGGCAGGATAAACCTTTAACCATCTAGAAGCAACCACTCATGGGCCCACTCTGCCTACCAGAGAGAGACGGGACCTAGAAGCACTTTAAGAGTCAAGGTCCAGCCTGAGAGGGCTTAAGTTTCGAAATACTCTCAAAGACCCCCACATTCCTTTCAGGGCCAAAGGTATTCCTGAGAATGCCCCTCATGAGATCCATCCCCCTCCCAGGAACACAAGGTATGGCTAATCTGGCTCTCATACAGGAAGGCAGCCTGGGCACTAGAAGAAACACTAGATCAGAAATCAGAAGAGTGGGTTCTGGTCCCGGCTCTGCCATGCACCTGCTGTGTGACCTAAGATACCTCGATTAACCTCTCTGCGCTTCAGGATACTCCTATATGGAATGCAGTTGAAATAGAAAAATGGGCAAAGGACTCAAACAGGAAGTTTAACAAAAAAGGAATGCAAACAGCCTGAAAAACATGAAAAAAGATGTCCAACCACACTCATAATTAAAGAAACATAAACTAAAACAAGATTTTTTTAGCCCATCAAACTGGCAGAAATGAAAAACATTAATGATGCCCAAAGAGGGTGGAAAAACAGAGATTCTCATATACTGTGAAGATGGTACAGTCTTTCTGGACAACAATTGGGCAACAGTCACCATAAAATAAAATGCATTTTGACTTAGCACTTCCACCACTAGGAGTCTGTCCTGTAGACCTATCTATAAGGGCAACAGATAGACAAGGATTTTTCTTCTTGTTTTGTTTACAAGAGCAAAAAGACAAAACACAGTTTAGTGACCCTCAGTGAATATCCAGTGAGAGTTCACAGTGCCAAGGAAAAGAACAGGAGCTCTAAATGTGCTGATATGCAGCACCCCCGAGCTCCGTTGGAATGAAAGGAACAGGGCTTGCTCCCATATCTGGGCAGAAAGAGAGAGAAGTGGGAGAGGAGTACATCTGCTTTTCCATGCACAGAATACTTCTGGAAGTCTCCACATGAGGCTGTTTCAGTAGCTGCATCTGGGAAGGGGACCATGAGATCTGGACTGGGACAGATTTCTTTTCATTGTATATGCTTTTGTCCTAATTCATGTTTAAACCAGGTATTACATTTTCAAGAACTTTAAGACATGAGGGTTTTGTTCTGCTTAGACAGGGAACGTTTTGCCTATGGGAAAATTAAGTGCAGTTAATGGGAGAGTTGTTTCACAAACTGTAAAGGACCACGGACGTGCAAAGTGCTATTCGTTTGCACACACGTATCAAGTCCCACACGCAATGCGGGCATTTCCGAGGGAAAAAAAACACTTGAACGTCTAGGGGAAAAATGAACTCGGATGGACTTGGGGATGGGGATGGATCGATTTCATCTGATGACCACACTTCAAGGCCAGAGGCTGGCTCTCAAAGAGCAGAGCGCATGGATGCCTGAGGGTTTTGTCTTGCCGACACCAGGCTGTCTGTGTGTGCCACCTTACAGCCCCAGGGGGAATCACTTCCCAGGCCCCCTAACACCCGGCTCAGTGCCAGGGACAGGCACCCACCCAGCAAACATCTGTGGAATGGATGAATGAGTGCCTGTGAGTGGGCAACCTGCCTAGGAGCTCACAGACGGTTGGATCTGGAAGGGCTTTCTGGAAGCCCCTGAGCCCCATGTGCAAGTGTGACTTGCTCAAGGCCCATGGCAAAATGGGGCAGAGGCAAGACTGAGACCCAAGAGCTGTGACCCCCCCCAAAGCTTCCTGGCCTGCTTGCTCCCTGAGTGTCCACAGAAGTCACGTTGTTCCAGATCCAACGTGCTCCCTCCATCTACCCCATCCTCAGGCTTTAGAGGTTTTTAAGGTGGCCTCCAGTCTGAGAGTTTTGTCAAGCATCCAGACCCATCGGAGCCATCGACCTGGCCTTGTCATTTAAAAAGGCAAAGGCAGGGGCGCCTGGGTGGTTCAGTCATTAAGCATCTGCCTTTGGCTCAGGTCATGATAACAGGGTCCTGGGATCCAGCCCTGTATCGGGCTCCCTGCTCAGCGGGAAGCCTGCTTCTCCCTCTCCCACTCCCCCTGCTTGTGTTCCTCTCTCGCTGTGTCTCCCTCTGTCAAATAAATAAATAAATAAATAAAAAGCAAAGGCAGGGAAATCCTATCACCTCCGCGTGCAGCACATCCCTTGGCCGTGTCTTTCCAGGCCCTGCAAGATACCAGCGGTCTGCAGCTCACTGTCTCCTTAAGGGGCGGACTCAAGGTCTCTCCCCAACGGGGTCAAGGTCACTGCAGGGCTGGGATGGGGGGGTTCAGCAGAAACCGTGTCCTCTGGGTACAAAGATGAGCCCAGCGGGCTCTCACTTTTCTGTCTGGAAGCTGCACTTTACAAAGAACCATGCACCCAGGTGGAAATCTGAGTCTGGGTTACAGCTCCCAGCTCCGCTCCCACACCACTAGGAGACTCTTGGTAAGTCATCACGTCTCTGGGCCTCTGTTTCTGCATCTGTAAACTCGGGCTGTTGGATTAGAACCTCTTTCAGGTTCTTTCCAGTTCAGGTAGCACCAAAGCAGTGGTTCCTCAACAATGAGAGACAGAACCCCAAAGGCAAAGATTTGCAATGAATTGACAAGCAATGGCCCTGGACAGACACAGCTCCACACCGGTCTCCTACACAGTGCAAACAAAGAAGGCCCTTGGAACCCACCTTGGGGCGTCAGGAAGAGCCCGCAGGAGGCCAGGCCCTCTGCGCCAGCCCCTCCCACGAGCAAAGCCAGCCTGAGCCCTGGCCCTGGTTCTCTCGGTCCTCTGTCCACACTGCCCTCTCTCAGCAGACCTGTACGGTCCCAGGGCCCCTGCCCTCCCCTTCCACCCCAAGCCTGAGCCAGAGTCCCAGGGGGCTCTTCACTGCATTTAAGAAACAAGCCTTTTGAACAGACATGTGCAATTGTAAAGATGGGCCCAGCAGGAGAACCAGGAGTGTTTGCCTCTCACGTGGCGCAATGCCGGCCTCGGGCAGCCCAGGCCCTCTGGCTCCGCATACATGCACGCACGGCGCCATCCAGCTCCTCCTTGGCAGAGAGCCGGGAGTGAGTGTCCACCCGCTCACCTCCCTGAGAGCTCTTCCTCCTACTTCCCAGCAGGCCCTCCCCTCCCCCCTCTGCCTCCAAGGGGGAGCCCACAACCTGCATTGTGTGTGTAGGATCCACAGAAAGTATTAGAGCAAAGAAAGGCACGCCTGGAGCCTGGAGCCCGGAGCCCAGGGCTGATGGCGGTTGCTAAGAGACAGAGGATGCCCAGCTGGAATCGTGACTGAGGTTTCTTGTTTGTGCAAGAGCAAGATGAAGAGGAAAGGAGAGGACGTGTTTGCTGTGATGAATTTCAGCCTCCACCAGATCCTGCCAGAGGAAGAAAAGATCTCACTTGGAATTATACCCAATGATGTTCAGTCTTTCTAGCCTTCTGACAGCAGAAAAAAGCTATAAGCCATTCTTTCCCTATTCCTTAAATATATACCCTGAATAACTAAGCATCCCCCCCCCCAAAAAAAATCCTAGGAGAGGATAAAAGCTAGCTGTTCTATTTGTCTAGATGCAGCGTTGTAGTGAAGTAGCTTCAAGTCCAATCCATGGGTTTGGATGGTATCCATTCAATCCTAGCCTCTCTGCTTACTACTGTGTGTCTTTGGGAAAATTGCTTAACCCATCTGTGCCTCAATTTTCACTTACGTAAAATGGAACTAATACAAGTGTTGTGAGGATTAAGTCCAGTAACCCATGTAAAGTACTGAGCACAGTCCCTGGTTCTCAGTTAAGACCCACAGACGTTCACTTTTACTAAACATGGCTTGTCAGAGCTAGATCTTCCAGGCTCCTTATTCTGAGCTGAAGAATCTGAGCCGCAAAATGGTCTAAACCAGGAGTCCTGTGACTGATTCAGATGGCTAGGGGAGAGAGGGCCGTCTCCCTGCCCCTCCACCATCTCTTCCCTCCCCTTCCCTGGGCAAGGCTGAGCAGCCCAGCTCCCCAGCCTGCCAAGAAGTTCGCCCTGAGCCACTGCGCTGGAACCTGCTCTGCTCTCTTCATTTCCTCATCTCTGCCCGGCTGGCACCACATCAGGCCCCGGGCACGACATGAGAAGAATGTGACACAGCTCTGCTCCCCCGCCCCTAAGCTTACCACCGACGAAACCCACATGTGGCCCTTCACCACCAGTTGCAGCCCAGCTACCTTCCCTACTTCCCCAACCAGACCCTTGGCCAGGACGGAGACCACCTCTCCCCTCACCCAGGCCTTGCGGCTGATACGCACACCTGCCCGGCCCTGGCCCGGCCCCTGGATCCCAAAAGTGGGGAAGGCATTGAGAAGAGGGAAATGGGGAGAAAATAAACTCCTGGCAGGGCCGTCTGTCGGCCACCTGGGCAAGGACACAGGTCCAGGGAGAGGGGACACTGGGGAAAAGGGAGTGTTTGGACAGCATGCAAGTGGGCCAGATAAGCGAAGCTTCTAAATCCTAAATCAGGCACGTCCTCTGATGCATGACTTTTTTGTGTAAAAAAGTCTGGCGGTATGGCAGTTCCTCAAAAAATGAAACACAGAATTACCACTTGATCCAGCAATTCCGTTCCTGGGCACAGACACAGATGAACTGAGAACAGGGACTCATCCAGATATGTACACCCATGTTCATAGCAGCATGATTCACAACATCCAGGGGGAAATAACCCAAGTACCCATCATCAGACGAATGGATAAGCAAAATGTGGCAGATGCACACAATGGAATATTCCTCAGCCTTAAAGGGAAAAAAATCCTGTCACACGCTGCAACATGGATGAACCTTGAGGACATTATGCTGAGTGAAATCAGCCGGTCACAGAAACACAAACACAGTGTGAGTCCACTTCTGTGAGGTACCTGGAGTAGTCACAGGAAGTGGAATGGTGGCTGCCAGGAGCTGGGGGGGCGGGGGGGGGGGGGACAGGGAGCTAGAATTTACTGGGTACAGATGTCAGCTGGGGAAGATGAACTTAGTCCTGGAGATGGATGCACCAGTGTGAAGACACTTCTGTCACTGAATGTGTATTTAACATAGTTAAAAGGGTAAATTTTATGCTACACTCATTTTACCATACACGCAAAAACAGTCTGTTTGGTTTCCAACCAAATCACATTTAGCTGCACACTTAACACAGTACCCTTCTTGAGAAGACTGAAATAACAGGCCATTCGGGAACAGCACAGAAAATACAAGAGGGTGAGTTCTCACCTGTGAAATGGAAACTTCCAGAAAACATCCCTTGAATAAACCTCACAGATTGCCCAACTCCCCCCCAAGTCGTACATCCTCCAGAGTAGCTGGAACCAGGAAACATGTCTCCTTGGCCCCTGACGGCGAGACAAGGGAGCAAGGAGGAGATCACAAGTCCCTCCTGGAGGAAGCGGCGTGAGTGCGGGGCACGGGTTCCACCAGGAGATGCGGTGGAGACAGGGCTCCAGAAGTCCTGCAGAAAGAGCCCACGCTGGGGCTCACACCCCACCGGCTGCGGGACCTCAGAGGCCAGTTGCTCTGTGGGCTTCCTGTTCTCAGTAGAAAAACCAGGGAAAATGATCCCAACTCTAGAGAAGTGTTAAGAAGATTAAAGAAATAAGGAGAGAAAACGTAATGTAATGGGAAGGAACATGAACCCTGGAGCCAGAAGCCTGGGTTCAAATCCCAGCTCTTCCACTTTCTAGCTGTATGACCTTGAGCTAGTTACTTAACCACCTTGTGCCTCAGTTGCCCCACCTATAAAACAAGGATAACTGCACTGACTTTGGAGGGTGATTGGGAGGATTCAACGATGTACGTCAAGCATCTAGAACCACATGGAGTATTCCTCAGCCTTAAAGGGAAAAAAATCCTGTCACACGCTGCAACGTGGATGAACCTTGAGGACATTATGCTGAGTGAAATCAGCCGGTCACAGAAACACAAACACGGTGTGAGTCCACGTCTGTGAGGTACCTGGAGTAGTCATGTGGTAGGAAATAGCACATGAGCACATTATTGTGATTGGTGGTGACAGTGGTGTCATTCTACCCAGGGTCTGGATGTCTAAGGACATTTCTGTCTTCCTTCCTTCTCCCCTGGATATGCTCAGGGGCACCTATCCTGTGCTGCGGACCCCCAAGGAGCCCAAGTTCCCAGAGTGGGTTGGCCCTCGGCCACAAGGACAAACTCAGTCTTAGCCATCCCACAGTGGGTGGCCGGGACATTGAATGGAGTCTGGGGAGCCCAAGCAGACCGTGACAGGTGAGGGTCAAAGCATGGGACAGGCTAAGGAGGCCATCGCAGATGACTGTGACCTTCCCTGTCAATCAGCACCAATGCAGGGCATTTTCTTCTGCCCCAATGGGCCACTCAGCCAGAAAGAGCTTTTCACTGTCCGTGCGACTGTCCCTCCAGGGCCCGTGGGGCACCTCCAAATGCCTCTGGCAAATTCTGCCAACACCTCTCACCACACACTCTCCTCCCAAACAGGCCCACTCAAGCAGCTAATCTCAACAAATACAAATACCCCCTGGGTGCTGACTGCCTCTGGTGGCCAGGAAAACGCAAACGGGGCCTCTTCCGGCCACCCCGCCAGCCCTGGGTGAGGCAGGAGGGCTGAGCAGCAGCTCTCGGAGGACAGGCCCAGGCCTCTGCCAGTCCTGCCTGCCGGGCACGGGCCGATGGTGCGGTCCCCGGACAGCAAGCATCTGTGGCGGCCCCACTCTGAGCCAGGCCCCGGAGAGCCTGCGAACAACTGACCGAGTTCTGCCCTCTGGAGCCCCTGGCATTTCTCAAAGGGCTCCCCCCAAATACCCTAAAAGCCAAGGACAGCCGCCCCGAGCACAGAACTTCTAGGAGGCCTTCTGTTTTATCTCACACGCTCCAGCCCGTTTTGCATTCTCCTTAATGGCCCAGTTTGGGCTTTACCAATGGTCATGATAATAACAGCCACTATCTATGGAGAACATGCCTTGTTTCAGGGTTAGGATAGGAGGGTTCTCCTATCCTGGCCTCTTTATAAGTATCACTTCATGTGCTGTAAGAAGCCTGTGAGGTAAGCACTATCAGCACCCTCAGGTTAGAGGCGAGGGCGCCGAGGCAAACAGAGCTCAACGTGCCCGGGGTTGCACGTCTTGCAACTGGCTGAGCAGGGACGCAGAGCCCAGCCTGGCCCCTAAGGGCACTTCTTTAACCACTATCTAAATGTAAGATGAAAAACCATTTTTAATCTCCTAAATGCCCATCCCCCCCAATTTTTTTTAAAGATTTTATTTATTTATTTGTCAGAGAGAGAGGGAGAGAGAGACAGAGGGAGCGCATAAGCAGGGGGAGCGGCAGGTAGAGGGAGAAGCAGTCTCCTGGCTGAGCAGGGAGCCCGATGCAGGACTCGATCCCAGGACCCTGGGATCATGACCTGAGCCGAAGACAGACTCAACCAACTGAACCACCCAGGCATCCCATATCCCCTCCAAATTTTTAAGTAAAACTGAAGCTCCAGGATAATTGCCCCATTTAGCCCTAGGACTGCATACTCATACTGGCTCCCTGACCTGGCCAGGGCAGCCAAACTCTTCAAAGTTCAGGTTCTAAGCACCATGAACTGAGGTTCTGGCTTCCCTGCCTTCTGCAGACTCCAGTCTGGCCCCTCTGCACCCTCAAGGAAACCCAATTCCCAGACAGCTGTCTCGGGGTACCCCTACAGTCTCAGTCCCTCCCCTCTCCACCATGGCAAAAGGATTTAGAATTGTAGCATGCCTTCTTTAGTTGCTCTCTTAGGGGTTCCAAAGCTGACCCCTTCCTTTCCCAGGATGCCCCATCCCAGCCTGGACCCCTGAGAGTAGGTTCCCTAAGCCTCGGGCCACCTCCAGACCTGCCGCCATATAACAGATCCCTCCACCACAGTCCCACAGCCAAGACCTTGTACTTGAATTGTCCATGTGAGCTCCACCTTGCCTCCCACCCCAGGCTACCAATCCAGTAACCAGCGCATCCCCCTCTCCCCTGTCCCTATCTTTAAACTCCAAACTATCATTGGACAAAACTGTAAAACACCAAATGCCCCCTCACTGTATTTCCAAGGGACATACACCCCAATTGTTCATTGTGCATTCCCCTACCTAAAGGGGGCTCAGTTATTACCAGGCTCCCCAGCACCTGCCAGTATGCTGGGGAGTCCTGCGCCTGAGACGCTGGGCCTTGTCCACCTGCCAACATGACCAGCATTGGCTGGGCCAGCGCTCCGTCTCCCAGCCCACCCCCTTCCCTGCCTGAATGAAGACACAAAAGTTGTCAAGCAGAAGAAAACAGCCAAAGATGAGCATCTTTGGTAGGCATGAAAGGAATCACTGACGGTCCTGCTTTCAGGAAGCTTTGAGTGTTTGGATAAAGAGCAAGGAAATCGGTCACCTGCTCATGTCCCTAGATCATAAAGGAAGTCAGAGTGAGCCTCAAAATCAGGGAGAGGCAAGTTCACAGCAAGTTCACAATACCCAAAAGATGGAAGGAACCCACCAACAGATGAATGGATAAATACGATAACTGTATCTTATATATGCACACATACAATGGAATATTTTTCCACGTCTTTTAAGGTGGACATCCTGACACACGCTACAACGTGGGTGAACCTTCAGGACATCATGCTAAAGGGAAATAAGCCAGTCACAAACAGACAAATGCTGTATGATTCCCCTTTTAGGAGGCACCTCAAGTAGTCAAATTCGCAGCAATACAAGGTAGAGTGGCGGTTGCCAGCAGCTGGCGAAATGGGGGGTTGTCGTTTAATGGGGATAGAGTGTCAGTTTTAAGATGAAAAAGCTCTAGGGGCACCTGGGTGGCTCAGTCGTTAGGCCTGCCTTCAGCTCAGGTCATGATCCCAGGGTCCCAGGGTCCTGGGATCGAGCCCCACATCGGCTCCCTGCTCGGTGGGAAGCCTGCTTCTCCCTCTCCCACTCCCCCTGCTTGTGTTCCCTCTCTCACTGTGTATCTCTCTGTCAAATAAATAAATAAAATCTTAAAAAAAAAAAAAAGATGAAAAAGCTCTAGAGACTGGTTGCACAGCAAGGTGAATGCACTTAACCCTGCCCAACTGTACGCTTTAAAATGGTTAAAATGGGAAGCTTTAGGTTATGTATATTTTGACACAATTAAAAATCTAAACAAGGGGCCCCTGGGTGGCTCAGCCGTTAAGCGTCTGCCTTCAGCTCAGATCATGATCCCAGGGTCCTGGGGTCGAGCCCCGCATCAGGCTCCCTGCTCAGCGGGAAGCCTGCTTCTCCCTCTCCCACTCCCCCTGCTTGTGTTCCCTCTCTCGCTGTCTCTCTGTCAAATAAACAAATAAAATCTTTAAAAAAATAAAAATAAAAAAAATAAAAATCTAAACAAATACAATAAAATCAAAGTAGGAAGAGGGCTATTTTGCAAGCTGATTACACATACCCTACCTCCTCTCTGTGTCCTAGAAACCGCATTTATGAGAAGCTGTGCGTGAGGGTTCGGGGAGGATCTGGGTATGTTGTGGACCTGCTACAACGTGATGTCCTTGTCCTACCCCCAGGTTTCCCACGGCCCCTGCCCATGCTGGGTCTCTGATCTGCTATCATTTGTGGACAACCTAGGGTCCTTGCAATTGGCTTTGGACAGTCTCTTGCTGAGCAGTGCCCTTGGGCTATCTGGCCAGGGGGCAGGGGTCCCATTCAGTTGTTGAGCATTTCCTGGAGCATCCTCAGGCCTGAGGTCTGGCAAGCCCCCAGCTCCCACCAGGCAGTCCTGGGCCTTCGTCAGACACTTCACAGGCCTTCTGGAGTCCCTGAGAGGCTGCGGCGGCCTCACTTCCTCCCCTCAAAGGGGTGTGTTCGCTCTGCTCTTGGGGGGGGATCATTAGCCTGCCCCATCTCGTGCCCCTCACCCCATCCAGCCTCCACCCACCTCCTCCCCCAAACCGTGTCTCCACTGTCACTGGGAACCGCAGTTGTGTGACAAATGACTGAGGAGGTCCGGGGGACACCATTTCATTCTGCAGGCATTACTGTGCCTGACCGAAACCCAAATACCCAGGCCCCGGTCTCCTGGGTGACACCTGAAGGCCCCAGTCTCCTGGCAACTGGGAACAATGGCCCCTGGGAAAAGCACACACAGTTTGGGAAAGGCCAGCCTTTTTTCTCCGCGCCCCTGGGTAGGACAGGGAACTCCCCACTTCTGCAGGCAGAGTCTGGAGGGAAAGTCAAGCCATGAGGGTATCTGGGCCTCCCGTGCCCACCTCCCCACCCCAACCCTGAGCCGCAGGAAGTCTCCCAGGCGAGCTGGAGCTCACCCACCTGGGGCTGCCTCTTAAGGGGACAAAAGCCCCTTTGAGCAGCCTCACTGCCCCCCCCTCCCTGGAGCAGGCCTCCTTGCCAGTCCCCAGTTGTCCTTGGCTCCCGGAGCTGACTCAAAGCATTCAGACTTCTGTTCTGGTGACCCCCACTGTCACCTTTTGCCTGCAGAAGTGACATTCTCTTTCCCTTTGAATGCCCTCAGAGAGTGTTAGGAGGATTCACAGCAGCTCAGGTGCACTGCAGGTGCTCAACACGTAGCAGCTGTTGTCAACACCGCTGTCCGGGTTCTGGAGCAGACCCTCTCTCCCAGCGGAAGCAGAGAACCGAGTGACCTGAAAGAGACTGAGGAGGTCCCGGGGCTGACCTGTGCCCTTCACCATCCACCCCTCAAAGCGCAGACATCCTGGGTGTAGAATCACAGCCCATGGGCTCCCCACAGATGCAAGGGGCTCTGACGGGGGTCTCAGAAATCTCCTTTCAAAACCAGGAACTTTCTAGTGAATTCTAACGTGCCGTAAATGTTGCTATTTGTGAAATAATGCTTGCATGTTTGCTAGGAAAAGAAGATCACACTTTTTTTTTTTAAATTCACTCAAGTCCTGCTCATCTAAAAAATTCCTTCTTACTGAAACCCCACAAGGCAGTTTCTGCAACATCAACTAACTGAACTTTGAGTAATGTCTTTCTCTCTAGCCATTTTGGTGTAGCTTTTGGGACTCGATGTTGCCGCCCATCCCCAAGAGGACAGGGAGGGAGGAACGGTGTGGCTCCTATTTTATACAGGGGATAATGGAGTAGGACACTCAAGGCCAGGAGCGTCTCAGCTAGGTAACGTCACAGCTGGGACCGGGCTCAGCCATCCTGTCGGCAGAGAGTGCCAGAAGCAGAGACAGAGCCCCGAGCACAGGTTAGAGGGGGGACCAGCGGGGGCCCGGGCCAGAGGAGCAAACTTAACACCCAATCCCAGACGCAGGGAGAAGACAGGCAGCGGCAAAAGCACTCTAGTCAGAAGACACCAAGGCCAAGGGCGTCGTGAAGCAGGAGGGTTCTGGGTGTCCTGAGGTGCTGGGGAAGGTGGGACAAGATCTCAGGTGTCGCAGATCTGACCTCCCGAGGCTGGACACACAGACACAGAGTCAGACCAAGCAGCCCAAGTGAACAGGAAGGCAGAGGGCTGGACTCCAGCATCCTGGCCACCCTCAGCTCCAGAGCCCTGCAGCCCTTGCCTTCATCACCCTCATAGCTGCATCGTTCCTGATTAGAGTGCCAGGCCGAGGGCTGTCTTGGTCCTTCGTGACACAGTTACGTCCCGCACCGTTCCTCTACGAATGTTTCCTTTAGGCAATCCTATTTTGCCCCTCCTTCAGAAAAACACCTCATGAACTGACACAGCATGCCCTGGGTGTGGTTCAAGAAGGGATGGTGGCTGGACAGACTCTCCAGACGCCTGAGCAGGCTCCTGAATTCCTGGGGCCCCTGGGGCCGCCATGTTGGATAAGACTCCAGGGCTCTAGCCTGAGGCTTCAGCATCTGCATTCGGCATTAGTGATAAAGAAATAGGGACACACTAATAAAACCATGCTCTGAGAAAACAACCCATCTCCTTTTTGGATGAAAATACAAACCAACCGGGCGCCTGGGTGGCTCAGTCGGTTAAGCGTCTGCCTTCAGCTCAGGTCATGATCCCAGGGTCCTGGGATCAAGCCCCGCATCGGGCTCCCTGCTCCGCGGGAAGCCTGCTTCTCCCTCTCCCACTCCCCCTGCTTGTGTTCCCTCTCTCACTCTCTCTCTTTCTCTGTCAAATAAATAAATAAAATCTTTACAAAAAGAGAGAGAATACAAACCAACCATCTCTGTTGACAGGCATGATTTGCTCCCCCTGAAGGGCTGCCAAGGCTGTGAAATGAGCAGAAAGGAATGATGTTCCCATGTTAACAGAGCCCCTAATTTCAAGATTCGGAGGCACATTCTTGGTGAATAAGAGGCAACACTGCATCCTCGGGGCATGATGTGACATGCCTGGGGGCCGTGGCCTCTGTCACCGGGGAGACACATCACCCCAATGCCTCCTGAGTGTGAGCTGATGTTCACAGCGGGACGGGGATTGGAACACATCAAACAGGGCCAAGTCCTCCCTGTTAGAGTCAAAACAGATAACTGTCAAGGCCTATAGCTCAACCATGCCCGATGCTCTCTGAGTTAAATGAGCTATAAAAATCAACATCCTTTAACCTGGGCCAAGGGGATGCCCAGTGAAGTCACATAAGAGAAAAAGGAACCATTTTTGCTGGTTCCTAGGGCCAGCATAACAAACCACCACCTTTTTATTTCTTTAAAAATAATGTTTTTCTCCTCCTAAATAATAAAGGGAATTCTTTACCACACTGCTCAGTCAGGAAACATTAGGTATTAACAGAACCACTTTGGAGAGAGGCATTGTCTTCATGGCTCACTTCCCTCTTGCTTGAAAGATTCCAACATGTTTACTATCTAGAATGAATTTCCAGAATTCAGCCACTTTTGGTTGCCCAATTATCTTTGTTTGAAAAAGAAAAATCAAATTACAAATCATCAAAAAAAGAAACCACCTTTGGAAAATTTTGCTCTGACAAATTCTAGGTATAGAATGATAAGATGCTGATTACTGGGTAATGGAAATGTAACTTTTCTTTCTTTTCCTGCATTTCCTACTGGGCAAGGAACTAGGGCTTAACTATGAAGGAAAAAATAAGCTCAGTGTTTCTTTTTGGTTCACCATATGCAGAACATGGACCAGAATCCCAGACGCCATCCCTGGCATCATCTTATTTAATTCCTGCTCAGCAGTTTGAAATGTCTTTATTATGCCCTTTTCCCAGGTGAGAAAACAGAGTCCACGCAAGATGAAGCAATTTGCCCTGTTCAATTAGGTAGCAACAGCAGGGCTGTTGAATTCCAGAGTCCAAACTCTTAACTTCATGTCATGCCCGATCCCCAGCTCTGGTTGGTTATTTTAGCAGCCCAGAGGATACAGAGAAGTGCAAAGGGAAGCTGCCCTCGGGCTTCTCCACGCAAGGGGCCTCGGCATCACCTGCGCACTCAGAGAGGCACGACGGACGCCTGCCGCACCCTGCCAACAACAGATGGCGCTCACCAGCAAGGGCTGCCCTCCTGCAGGGCGCCCCGGGGACCAAGCCATTTGCAGTCTGTGGTCAATGTTCAAATGACCACAGCTTTCCCCCAGGGACAACGGAGGTCTCAGGCCGTATCCAGCTGGCTGTGAAAGATGCTGTTAAAGATCATCCATAAATGAGTTCCAGCCTTTGTTTACACAGTTGACTGTAAGGACCTACTGACAATGATTCCTTACCCTTTGTTTCCTATCAGGGGAGCTGATCACTGTAGGAAACCGGGTTGTGTTTTCCAGTTGCCTTTAGAGGAAGAAGACATCCAAATGCCCAGGTGCAGTGACATTTCAATACATCTGAGACAGAAGATGGACTGTGTGGGGAAGTCTACACTTGAATAGCAGTGTAACTGATGCATGTGCATTTGTCCCCAGGAAATATGATTTTTCACTTCTATTAGTTTTCTTTCACATTCCTTTTTTTTTTTTTTTCTTTGTTTTCCATTTCATGGGCACTGAGAGGGAAAAAGCCAGGCTACAAACTGACCATCAAATTCTCACAGCTAAGCCCACCACCCTCTTGAGGAATCAGCAATCACAGAACCACCAAACTCCAGCCAAGCCCTAGACCATCACTAATTCACCATGATATTCCTTGAGCCCAACAAATCACTGCACACAGCAAGCTTGCAATAAGTTTGTTGGTGAATGAATCCATCCATCCATCCATCCATCCATCAAGGGAAGCTAGGCCCAGAGTCCCCACTGCCATGCTGGGCAAAGTGACACTCAAAAGGAGGGCTGCCTCTCAGCCAGGCAGCAAGGCTGGGGGACGTCTCCAGAACTCCTATCTCCTTCAGGAGGGACACCCACCTTAGAAACTTGCAAGTAGTCAGGAGCCTAAGACCAGTTGCTGCTTTGCAAACATCAACCAGGACTTGCATTAAGGATTCCCACCCACAGCAGAGCACCAGGGAGGAGAGGCTCCCAATGGGATACCCCTTTAATAATACTCCAGACCCACATGTGGGGCAGATGTGCCCCCACCCCCACCCCGGGTCCTCTCTTCTTTCTTATACATTCTAAGTGTTATGAAGAGCAGAGCTGGTCACACAAGCCAAATAAATAGATAAAAAATTGGTTTGCTGTTTTGTTTTCTAATAAAAGAATATTAACATGATCAAAAAATGGTTGCCCTGTGACAGACCCAGAACTAAAACCTCCACCAGCGAGCCACTATTCAGGACTCCAGGATGGCCCTAGATGTTTGGAGAACCTCATGGAGGCCATAAAAGTCCAAATACCAACTGCTAAATGGCTTCCTCCAAAAGCCCCCAGGAAATAACTACTGCCCCCTTGAGAGCTGACATGTTCAAAAGATTCTCCTAGAAATGGTGGGCAGAGTTATGGGGGTGGTGAATGGGGACCCTGATGTCTTGGGTCCTCCTCCACAGCACAGCTGGGCCCGGGACACGGGCCCGTGGCTCCCCCTGGCCAGCTGGGGACTCCTGAGGGTCTGCCAGGGGTGCAAGATGCCCCACAAGTGGGTGCCCCGGAGTGGCAGCGACACGGGGTGGGGCCTCAGCAGGGCACATCCCCCCTCTACCACTCCTGAAGAGGTGGCAGCCCCACGCCTCTTCTCTGCGCTCCTTTCAGGCTCTCAGCCTGGGGCTCTGGCTTCTGCAGAGAACGCTCTCCCCTTCCTGTCCAACCTTTCCCGAGGCCCCACAGGCTTTTCCCCCTCCCAGCCATCCCTCATCCTGGCCTCCTCCCTGGGAGCGGGAGCATCTCTGGCGTTGGCACTGGGGAGGGGAAAGAGTGGCCCCTGTCCCCCTGCCAAGGGGGATGTCACGCCACCAGAATTTATGTGCCAGCTCTCCTTGTACCAGCTTTTCCCAGGTTCCTCCCCACCCATTACTACCCCATTAGTTGCCCCGTGTTTTCCCCTGTCACCAGCCCACACTGCCTCTTTGTTAGCCCGAGGCTCTCAGGTCGGCCCCTCCCCAGCCAGGGGCTGAGCATTGGGAACTGTCTCCTCCCTCGCTCCCGTCCCCCTCCGCCACCTCCCCCTCCCGCCCCAGAGCCTTGAGTAAAACAAACCCACCAAAGGGCATTCTTGCTCTGTTTGCACAGCACGAGTAGGGCCCCGAGTTGCCTGGTGCCCCTCATCCTCCATGAACACACTTCCCCTCCTTATTGGTATTCAGTCAATACCTTCCTTTTCTGACCCTTCCCTGCTTGGCCCCTGAGATCTGCTGACAGAAGGGCCTTTGTTGAAGGAGCAGAGGGTGCAAACACCAGGGCTCCTAAGACAACACACTGACTTCAAAGGGGGAAATGAGTCACTGCTCATCAGGCTGGGTGGGGGACCGGGGGGCGCGCGGCTCCTCTGAGCACCTCCAGGACCAGACTCTTCCCCAGGACAAACCTTCCCTGTCTTCTCACAGGGCAACACCCGTTCCAAAGCTATGTGTTGATTTTTATTGTTCCAAAACTGACTACAACACGTGGGCCAAAACCCAAGGTCTGGCAAATATTTTGTTATGAAATTCGCTGGAAGCACTTTGCCATAAAGATGGCTTCCAGCACGGAGGCTCAGAGGCTCGGAGGCTCAGAGGCTCGGGCTCGGGGCCTTCCAAGCCTCCCACCGTCTGCCAGTTTCGTGGCTGCGAGCAGATCACCCATCGGAAGGGCACTCAGAGCCAGCCGCCCCCCTGCTCCCTGGTTATCCCCATGACCCTGGTTCGACGGCTCCATATCCACAGGCCCCTGAGGCTGTCAAACCCAGGCTCCCCAGCATCTCAGGCACATCGTCCTAGCAGATGCCAATTCAGCTCCCCCTTGAACTCTTCCAGGGATGAGGCAAAAAGCAGAGAGCCCGCCCTTCTGCAGCCAGCTCCTGAGGAAGCCTGCCTCGTCCAGAACAAAATCCACTTCCCCACTTTCCACCCACTGTACCCAGTTCTGCTTCTGCAACCAAGCAGCTCCCTTGTTCTCCTGACAGCCCTTCACATAGATTAGAAAATTAGTCTGAGTTCCTCTACATTTGTTTTCTTCACACCAAATAGCCCCGGGCCCCTTGACAACATCTCGGAGGAAATGTTTTCCAGATGCTCCTGGTGTTAGCCACCCTCCTCCAGAGCACATGTAGTGTTCGACCCACAGGCATCCGTAACATAACCCGGAGTCAGGTACCGAATGCTGTTCTCCGTATGTGCTCAAGTTGGCGCAGACTAGAACAGGTCCATCTCCTCCCCTAGAGAGGACACCTTGCTTCCATTAATTCAGCCTGTGACTACATTCCCTCTTTTAGCCACCTTCCCACACTCGACTCATCCTCATCTTAAAGTCATAGGCCCTTTTCCTAACAAGTGCTCAAAAACCAGGTCTCCCCCATTCAGCGCTTTCAAAGTTGTCTTCATATTTATCAGGATTTAATTTCACCTCATTGATTCCAGCCCAGTTCACGGAGTTCTTTTTCAGTTTTCTGTCACCTTGGGTACAATGGCCATCCCTTTGCAGTTTTGTGCCCCCTGCACATCTGCTGAGCATCCCTTCTGTATGCTCACTCAATTCATTAATAAAAATGATAAACACAACAGGGTCCAGAGATGCTAATGACTTGTCCAAAGTGTCACAGGCAGAGGGGGACAGAGCCAGATCCAGAACACAAGTGTTCTGACTCTCAATCCAATGCTCATTTCTGTCAGATTCTGCCAGAAAGTCCCCAGGACCCCTCAGACTGCTCTCTTTCCAGCCCTCTACCACCCCCACCTCCTTACTGGTCTATCCCAAGAGACCCTGATTATAGACAGGAAGGTCTGGTAAGTACTGGCTTCCGGGGAGGAATATGGGGGAAATTACCCCCTACCTAAGGTGATCCTAGTTTGGTAAATTATGCCCACTTCCTGCAGCTATGGTTCTATGCTTCTCAAGGGAGCCTCTGAGTAGCCCACCCAACAGACCAGTCCAAACAGGACCGGGAAGATGAGGAGGTCCTGGGAGAGGTGAATGGGTTAGAACGAGGAGGCCGACAAAGATTCTGAGGATCACCCTGAACTTTAGAAAGAATCTATATAATGGACAGTCACTTAAAGATTGGTTCAGCCCTATAGGGCTGTAGCAAGTCTTGCATGGTCCCTTGAAGATAATGACAAATTAAAGGATTGACCCTAGGCATACATCCTTGCTCTGAGTCCAAGATCGCTGGGTAAACATGCCAGGAAAACAGGTCAAGGTTAGTATGAGGATTCCTAATGATCAGAGCTACTCACCACAAGACCAGCTGTCTTGTGAGCTCCCCATCACCGAAGTGTTTAAGCAGAGGCTGGAGCAAATGACTTTTGCCCATTTGAATCCAAAGATCTAAGTTTCTGTAGCCTCTTTTCTGCTGTGACAGATCCCTTGTGCTTCCAAGTAAAAAGCCATCACTGGACCCCACATAGCCAAAGCAATTTTGAAAAAGAACAAAGTTGAAGGATTCATACTTCCTGATTTTCAAAACATATTATAAAGCCACAGTAATCAAACGGTGTGGTATTAGCATAAAGACAGACAAATAGAGCCCAGAAATAAACCCTCACTTGTATGGTCAAATGATTTTCAACAAGGGTGCCAAGACCATCCAATGGTGAAAGGACAGTCTCTTCATCAAATACTATTCAGAAAAGTGAACAGCCACATGCAAAAGAATGAAGTCAAACACTTATCTTTCACCATACATAAAAATCAACTCAAAATGGATCAAAGACTGGGGCACCTGGGTGGCTCAGTCATTAAGCATCTGCCTTTGGCTCGGGTCATGATCCCAGAGTCCTGGGATCGAGCCCTGCATCGGGCTCCCTGCTCAGCGGGAGGCCTGCTTCTCCCTCTCCCACTCCCCCTGCTTGTGTTCCCTCTCTCGCTGTGTCTCTCTCTGTCAAATAAATAAATAAAATCTTTAAAAAAAAAAAAAAACATATAGGGGCGCCTGGGTGGCTCAGTTGGTTAAGCGACTGCCTTCGGCTCAGGTCATGATCCTGGAGATCCAGGATCGAGTCCCACATCGGGCTCCCTGCTCAGCAGGGAGTCTGCTTCTCCCTCTGACCCTCCCCCCTCTCATGTGCTCTCTCTCATTCTCTCTCTCTCAAATAAATAAATAAAATCTTTAAAAAAAAAAAAAACATATAAAGATGAACCAGTCAGGGGCGCCTTCGGCTCAGGTCATGATCCCAGGGTCCTAGGGTCGAGCCCCGCATCAGGTTCCCTGCTCAGTGGGGAGCCTGCTTCTCCCTCTCCCACTCCCCCTGCTTGTGTTCCTGCTCTCACTATATCTCTCTGTCAAATAAATAAATAAAATCTTTAATAAAATCTTTAAAAAAAAATCCTCCTGGGGAAGGCATTCAGAGAAAGAGGTTGTAGAAATAATTCTTCCATTTGTATGAAGTCACTATCTCATTTTCAGTCGATAAAACCAAGAAAAGAAGAGGCTGCATGAGTAAAACTCTCAGGCAACAGGATAAGCTGCCTGCCAAATCCAGAGAAAGTTGCAGCAAGATGCAAAGGGAGGTAGGAAGCTCTGTCCACACCGAGAAGACAGGTGCTGGAACGGAGAGCAGGCCCTGCTCTGAGCCAAGGAAACAAGCAAGAAGGCAGTCAGGACCCTCGCACTGGGCCTAGCCTGGAACCGCCCACTAGGCCATGAGGAAAGAGGAGCCAGAGAAGCCCTCCAGCCTGGGGCAACCCAGGAAGACTTCTAGAATGGCAGATTGTCCTCTATATCCAAGTAATATGGTTGGGGGGGGCATGCCCGCCCACCCCCTCCATTGCTTTCAGGATGACAGCTTGGGTGATGATGGCTTTCACAGCATTTGAACTGGGTGGTCTGTACAAATCACCTCTAATTCTCACAACATCCTCCTCCCCATTTTACAGATGATGAAACAGATGCAGAGCCGTTAAGTAACTCACCCCGAGTCCCACAGCTAATCAGTACCAATGATCATCAGAGGGAAAGAGAGGACTCAATGCCAATGAGCCAAACCACAACCTGGAAGAGCCAGGAAGGTTGCCCAGAGGCGCACTTCTCTGGTGGGCTTCTGGCACTACGATGGTGTGTGCCCATAATTCCATAACCCCGGGCAGGGAGGAGCTCTGCCATGCTTCCGGTCACTGAGAGTCCTCCGAAGGGAAGCCACAGTGCAGTACACGGAATAATGTACCCCGAAGCTGTCCTCCTCCTCACCCCCCGGGACCCGAGAATGTGATCTTACATGGCAAAAGGGGTTTTGCAGACGTGGTGTTTTTACAAATCCTGAGGCGGGGAGGTTCTCCTGGCTTATCCAGGTGGACCCAATGTAATCACAAGGGGCCTTACACAGGACAGAAGGAAGCGAGAGAGAGAGAGAGAGCGAGACGTGGCAGCGGAAGCCGTTGGAGAGAATGAGGCAGCCACGGGCCAAGGAATGTGCCTGACCTCTAGAAGCTGGAAAAGAAAAGGAACAGATTCGCCCCTGGGCCTCCAGAAGAAACACAACTCTGCCCACACTTTGACTTAAGCCTCACGTCGAGACCCATTTTAGATTTCTGACCTCCAGAGCTGTGTGATCCCACATTTGGGTTGTTTTAAGCCCCTGAGTTTGTGACCGTTTGTCCCAGCAGCATAAGAAACAAATCCAGGGGCGCCTGGGTGGCTCAGTTGGTTAAGCGACTGCCTTCGGCTCAGGTCATGATCCTGGAGTCCCGGGATCGAGCCCCGCATCGGGCTCCCTGCTCGGCAGGGAGTCTGCTTCTCCCTCTCCCACTCCCCATTTGTGTTCCCTCTCTCGCTGTGTCTTTCTCTGTCAAATAAATAAATAAAATCTTTAAAAAAAAAAAAAAAAAAAAAAAAAGAAACAAATCCAGACAGGAGGGCAGAGCTGCCTGTGGCTGAGCCCATGTCCCCATTCAGGTCCCCACCGGGGGAAGACAACCCAGCAAGTCGACGTCCTTCAAGGCGAAAGTGGCTCTGGCCTCATTAAAACGACGAGGCAGTGTGGGGAGATGGGGTCCATCCTCTTTATCAGCTCGGGGGAGCCAACAACCTTTAGCCAATCTCCAGCTGCCTCATTAACAGGTGAAAAAATATACCATATACCAACTCCAAGAGGTTTACTAAGAAGTTTTTTGGCACAGTGGTAAGTGGTATAAGAATATACAGTGTTCATTTTATGATGTCCATTTTTCATGAAAGGTAAGCGTTGCCCTTCAGGTTAGTATGCACCTTTACCAGCTCTGGTCAGGACCAGTTCTGACCCGAAACGCCAGACCCCCCTCCGTCCCCGGCCGGAGTCCACTCTCTCACCCACAGTCTACACCAGGCTCTGCTCATGCCAGCTCACTTCTCAGTGCCCACAACTGGCCAGATAGAGGCCTGCATCTCTTCAGCAAAGGTCTGGACCCCACAGAATTATGAGGAACAGAGCCAGAGATTTGGGAAAGACTGGGGATGGGTTTATTAGCTCCCTACCTCTCCTTTACCCACCCCACTCTGAGGCTCCCACTAAAAGCAGGAGACCCAGAGCAGTCCTGGGACAAAGACTGAGTCTCTGCTAAGAAGCTCTACATCAACACTGCGGCCCACGTTGACCATGGAGAAAAACCACCAGGGGCTCCTTGCCCTCCAGCATGGGGAGGGGGGGAGGGGGCAGGAAGAGGTCCAAATATATAAACCAATGGTTCCCAGCCATTTCACCAGAAGGATGGCTTTTGCTACCTCCCCACCACACCCCCCAAACATTTGAAAAGTCTGGGCTATTAAAATATCTTTATTAATAATATATCTTTCCATATTTTTATTATTACTCAAGAGCCAATTAATCAACTGCCAGTCGGGGCTTCTTTTTAGCAAAAGATGGCCAGTGTTACACAAAACTGATATATGATTCTAGTCAAAAATCAAAAAAATATATTTGAGTTAGCTCATTTGGCCTGATTGCACACTGCAAAGAGTTTGAGGAACACGGGGGTTTCTTCTTTGAGCTTCTCAAGCCCTGTGGACACCTGGCTGGAATCCCAAGTAGTGAACAGGACCACAGAGTTCAGTGTAGAGAGGGTCTCACCAGGTCATGAAGGATCCTGGCCCATCCTAATAAAAAAAGGGAGTCAGTCAAACCCTGCCATGCATTATCTGGGGACAGCTCTTTGCCGACTCACGTCTATCTCCACCTCCCCCTTGATTCCCTCCTTCCTCAAGTTCTCATGGCCTCCCAGGAAGCAGGGGCTCCCTATAACTACTCTCCACACCCCATTTCTAGCAGGGGGTACCCCTACCTGCTTCTCCAGAGACTCCATCCAGCCCACCCTCAGTAGATTTTACTTCTCCTACAAACCATCACTAAGCCCTTAAACAACTGGCTTCATATTTCTGGGCCACAGGTCAAGGTCAACCACAGGTCAAGTAGAATAGGGGTCAGCTGGCAAGTACTGAGTCCATCAAATCCATGAAGCTGGGGCCCAACACACAAGCACAAAGCCTTGAGCCCAGAAATCAGAGAAGGGAGGGAGGAAGTCCTGGGCCCCCTACAAAGAGCAGAAGCTGTTCACTCTCCTCCCATAGCCTTTGGGACAATGTCTGCCAGCAGAAAGACACGGCTTGCCGGCCCTGCTAAACCCACGTGTGCTGGGGAAATGAGGACGGGCAGGCCTTCACCCCTGTCTCATCTGGTAGAGGAAGCAGGGCGGAGGGGTCATGAGGAACATCAGTGGGGGGGCTCGGACAGAGGTGCGAGCAACTGTACCTGACGGAAACAAAATACGGTATGGCCCCACGCAGGGATATCACTCAGTCATGAAAAAGAATGAGACTTTGAGGGGTGCCTGGGTGGCTCAGATGCTTAAGCGTCTGCCTTTGGCTTGGGTCATGATCCCAGGGTCTTGGGATCGAGCCCCACATCAGGCTCCCTGCTCTGCAGGAAGCCTGCTTCTCTCTCTCCTGCTCCCCCTGCTTGTGCTCTCCCTCTGTCAAAATAAATAAATAAATATTAAAAAAAAAAAAAAGGAATGAGACTTTGGCACACACCACAACATGGATGAACCTTGAGAACACCATGCTGAGTGAATAAGCCAGTCCCAGAGGGCAAATATCGTATGCTTCCACATGCACACATACTCAGGCTAGGCACATTCATAGAGACGGAAAGTAAAAAGAGAGGCTAGCAGGGGGGCAGAGAGGCAGGAAGGGGGAGTTACTGTTTAGCGGGCTGGGGATGATGAGGAAGTTTGGGGCGCAGACAACACTGCCGTCCACCCAACATGGGAGTGTATAGTTAATGCCACTGAACTGTGCACTTACACGTGGTTAAAATGGCAAGTATTAGCTTATGTTTATTTTACCACCAAAAAAAAAAAAGTTATAAAGGAAGAAAATAGAAAGCTCTAAAGAGGCAACAGTCAGTTCTGCCTGGGGAGGGGGGACATGAGGAACTGTGACCGGGAGGTGGCATTTCAGGCAAGCCAAGGGAGAGATGGAGGCCCATCTGTCCTCACATCTCGGGTACAGAGACTGGGCGGGGGAGGGGGGCCTTCGTTGAGGGAGTGGGGTGTTGAGGAAAGATGATATTTACCCTCTGCTCAGTCACTCTGCTCATAAGAACCCTCTGTGGCCCCCTCTGCCTATCACCCTTTCCAGACTCTTCACTCTAGAAAACAGATACCATCTACACCTCCTTCCACTGAGATCCATACAACACTCTAGAATTGTGGGCCCCTGCTCATAGGGCAACTGCATCCTCTCCATCCACCCATGTTTCCCACATCCTTCAACACCTGAGTCAAAACTTTTTCTTTTTAAGATTTTATTTATTTATTTGAGGGAGAAAGAGCATGAGCAGGGGGAGAGGCAGAGGGAGAAGCAAACTCCCCACTGAGCAGGGAGCCCCACACGGGGCTCCATCCCAGGATCCTGAGATCAGGACCCGAGTCGAGGGCAGACACGCAACTGACTGAGCCACCCAGGTGCCCCTGACTCGAAACTTCCTGCCTCCCCAGAAGACTCCTGAGCCATCTCTAGCCTCTTCCTGTTTCTCTACTTCTTATCACGAAAGGCAGGATAGTGTGGAGGGTTAGAGCACGCCCTACATTCAAAGCCTGGATCTGCCAACAAATAGCTACGTGATCAATTACTTCACCCTTCCATGCCTGAATTCTCCCCACTGTAAAATGGGATAATAATTCATAGGACTATGACAATTAAAATGAGAAAGCCACATGAAATGTTCAGTGCACAAGGGCTTAACAAATGGTAATTACTATTATTATAACAATTACATGTTGCTCTAAGTGGTATTAAACTTTATTTTTAAAAAATATTTAAATGACAGCTCAAGTATTTTCAAATGCCTTATTTAATTAAAAAAAAAAAAAAAAACCCTTGGGGCGCCTGGGTGGCTCAGTCATTAAGCGTCTGCCTTCGGCTCGGGTCATGATCCCAGGGTCCTGGGATCGAGCCCCGCATCGGGCTCCCTGCTCAACGGGAAGCCTGCTTCTCCCTCTCCCACTCCCCCTGCTTGTGTTCCTGCTCTCGCTATCTCTCTCTGTCAAATAAATAAATAAAATCTTTTTTAAAAAATAAAAATAAAAAAATTTTTAAAAATAATAAAAAAAATCCTTATATTTCTTTATTGGCATGGCAAAATTATTTATTTAATTTCTGAAAGGGCTTTAAAAAAAATCCTCACTCCCCTAATTCACAACAGCCCCCTCCTATGTGCATTCTTCTCTGTTCAGAATCTTCTTGATGCTTATGAATTCAGTTTGTTCAGTGCTGATTTCTGTAATGCTGTAGGAGAGGACTTTTCATTCCTTTGAGCCCCTGTAAAACATCCCCAGCAGAGCACTCTGCCTTCGCTGGGTGTTCTCCTGGGGGGTGACCCATCGGCTGCTCTCTCCAGCCCTCCTCCAGGCCCTGGCTGTCTGCGTTTGTGAAGGCCTGTGTGGTTCTGAAGCAGGAGGGTCAGAGCCAGGGGCCAGGGCTGTGTTTAGGACATTAAACCCCACTGGGCGCATCAGCCCTCTCTGGCACTCAGGATGTCAATCTTGGGCTGGCCGCTCTCTTCTGCAGAGGCTCCCAGCCAGCCCAGTGGGACGCTCGCCTTTTTCACTTGAGCCCTGACAGCAGGCCCAGCTTTAATGATTGGAAAGCACTTTGAGAATTCAGAGTGCTCCATAATTGCTAACTCATAATCCCCAAATTGTTCTCGGTGTGGCTGTGGGAGGTAAAGCGTCTGCCCTTGGGAGGGTCTTTGTTAGCATGCCCCCCGCCCCCAGCAGAACCCGGCTGGGCAGAGGCAAAGGGGGGCTCTGTGCATAGAGGAGGGCCTACCTAAGACTCTTCAAAGTGTGCTGAGAGCAAGGCTTCTCAAAGCATGAACCAGATAGAGGGGCTTGATAAGAATGCAGATTCTTGGGCCCTTCTACAGCAACTAACTCAAGATCTCTGATGATAACCTGCGTTTTAATAAACTCGCCTACACAACTCTCATTCACACTAATTAGAGTACTAACGGTGAGAGGTAGATGCATGGGTTTGGGGTCAGAAGGACCCTTATTGTCAGAGCTCCACAGGCTCCTGACACGAGACCCATAAGATCTGGTTTGGGTGACGCAACACCCCACATGTCCCCCAGGACATGTGCTTCATAAGGCACACAACAGATCAGAGGGGCTGAACAATCCCTCTACAAAGAACCCAATTTGACCCAGTACTTCCCAAAGTGTCTAAACAAGGCAGTTTCTTCCCAGCGTTAATGCCAGACTCATCTCACAGACTTAATATCTCATGAGACAAAGCTCGCGCAGGTCCTTCCTGGGAAGTGAAGCGTAGGAAGTGAGGGACAGCATCTTAAGGCAGGGGTTCTGGCAGGAAGGAGGCCCCGGCCAGGGAGGGGCAGCCACCGGAGCCCCGCTCCTCCCGCACCCGGGTCCTCGGCAGCATGGCTCGTTCCATTTTCCGCAGATCTGCCGCCTGGAGTGGACATGTCACAGGAGCGAGGTCATCTTCGTGCTTCGGGTAATCTCCCTTAGAGGCAAGACGGATCCATTTTTAACAGCTCTTCATTTCAGCAGAGAATGCCCTCCCGCCTCTGATGGGGGCTGGGGACTGGGACTGGAAGGGAGGCTTTGTTCTTCTGACCAGTGCTGACAGTTTAATTAAACCCAGCTCCAGACGGGGTCGGCAGGGTCAGGCATTCTTCAACAGGGCTCCTGCAGAATATCACATCCACGCCTCTCCAGCCACCAGGGCCCTGTTAATGAGCTATCCTGGTCCTTACAACAGGAATATAAATAAGGGGCAAGAAGTGCCCTGGGCTGCCCTTAATCACCCCCACCCCTTCCAGGTCCAGCCAAGACAGAAAAGGTTGATCTTGTCCGGACGCATATTGGTTTCAAGGCTAAAAAGAAGCCCAGAGGAACTGGGCTTCCAGAAGTGGCTTCTGGATGAGGAAGGAAATACAACCAGCGAGAGGAGGGAGTGCAAGGCAGGGCACAGACCCCTCCCCAGATCCGGGAGGACAGAGGCACACGAAAACGTGTGTGGAGACAGGGTTTTGCTGATATAAGAGAAGCCATGAGGTTCAAACATGTTCTGACCCGAGTGTGCATCCACGAAACATCTCCACATTCCCTTGTGATCGACTATCAGGGGATGAAGTTCACCCCAAATCCAGGCAACCTGCCACTAGGAAACACCCAACCTGGCAGGAAACAGGGGTCCAGCCAGGGGAGAATCTGCCCCCACCCACTCCGTCCTGCTGTCGGTCAGAGATGAGCAGATTGCTCTCAGAAAGCACTGACGATAAACCCTCCCCTCCTGGAGAGACAGTGCCTACCCGTCTGTCTTACACAGCCCACAGCGCCTGGCCCACAGGAGGCCCTGGGTAACCACTAGATGAATGGGTGGGCAGGTGGATGCGTAGGTTTATAGGTAGATTGGTACATGTGTAGGTAGAAGTTGAATGGGTGGGGAGCTGGCTGGGGGTGGTGGTGGTGGTGGGTAAGTGAGTAGAAGAGTGGATGGGTAGGCAGATGGACTAGGTGGGTGTGAGTGTGTTCAAAGGGAGGATGGAGGGATGGTAGGGATGGTACATGGGATAGAGATAGTGGGGCAGATGGGTGGGTTGACTGGTGAATTGGTAGATAGGTAAGTAGGAGTGCAGATGAGTGGGGGTGAGTATGTGACAGGTTGACGGGGTTGGGAGGATAGGTAGGTAGATGGGTAGATGAGTAGGTAGATGGGTGCAAGAGGTGAATGGGTGGTGAGGAGCGGGTGGATAGGTAAGGGTGGGTGGATGAACAATATGGAAGGACGAGCTTTAGCATCAGAGAGATCAGGGTTCAAATTTGTCTTAGCACCTTGGGTATGTCACAAACCCTCTGAGCTTGCATGTCTTCATCTGTAAAATGGGGGAAATGCTGACCTCAGAGATGTTCTGATGATGAAATCAGATAATGTTTGTAGGTTGATCCCCATGAGCCTGGCACAGAATGGCCTTCCATTTGTTCTAACAGTCACTGTAACAACTGTGGTTCCTGAGACCTTTCATGACAGTCCTGGGAGACCCAGGCCGTGAGAGGATGTTACAGGATAGGCACACTTCTGCAGGGGCTCCGACTCCCTCTACCTGTAGACACGGGGTGGGTGGGTGCTCTCTTCTAAAGAGGTGGGGGAGTGAGGGTGCTGAGCAGGAACTGGGGGCCCTCCCTCAAGGGGGGGCATCCCCAAGGGAGCAAAGAACACACAGGTAACTCCAGGGCCCTAAGAAACATTTCTGGGGCAACATCACCTACCAACTCCATGCCTGCCCAGCAAAGTACCCAAGAGTACAAAAGGCAGATTCCCTTTGTCGGCTCCAGAGCCTATGCAATTCTTGTCCCAGGCCGCGGCTGCCTGCAGGACCCGGCTGCCGGCGACACGCCAGCCCCCTCCACCGCCCCTAGGGGTCCCTCCGCAGGTGCGCCCATGAAACACAGCCTCACCTGAAGAAAAAAACCTGTTGGGGGAAGTCCCTGCCATGCGAGGGGGTGGTTCTACATGAAGACAGACTCGGATGAATCACCAGCAGTGGACAAATGCTCAAGTGCAGGGTCAACTTGGGGACTACAGTGTCACCACCAAAGCAGTGCTCATGTGGATTCACCTCCCGCTCCCTGAGCTGCTACTGGCCACAGAGTTTACACCTGCCATGAGAGAGAGCGAGTTACACCTTTCTCCAATCCCTGCAACAGCCTGTGAGGTAGCTGGAATTCTCTTTATCTGAGAGAAGAGCAAAACAGGGCTCCCGGGGTTAGAGGAAGCCCTCCAACATCACACGGCTAGCACTCACTTTAACTCCGGCCACAGAGACTTTCCTGGTGCTTGTAAAAGCTGGGAGGTCTCCTACCATAAAAATCACACATGCTTCCTACAGAACATCTGGGAAACACAGAAAAGAAAAAAGTCACCCAGAGACGACCCCCACTGGCATTTTACAGTATTTTTCCGTGCCTTCTTTAGAGTGATTTATTTAGTGATTTTATTGTCAGTACAATTTTGCATCCTGGCTTTTGGTAACACAAACATTTATCCGCATTACTTTACATCTTCCATAAAGACCACCCTTGGTGATGATATAAATATTTCAAGCATATATACCATAATTTACTTAACTGTTCCCCCAACGTTGGACATATATTTCTATATTCAATATTCTATATTTCAAAATAGGAATATTCTACATTTTGAGGCACCTGGGTGGCTCAGTCGGTTACACATCTGCCTTCAGCTCAGGTAATGATCTCAGGGTCCTGGGATCAGGCCCACATCAGGCTCCCTGCTGAGCCTCCCCCCCCCCCCCCCACTGCTTGTGCTATCTCTCTCTCTGTCAAATAAATAAAATCTTTTGTTATTTTTTATTTTTTTTAAAAGATTTTATTTATTTATTTATTTGACAGAGAGAGAAATAGCGAGAGAGGGAACACAAGCAGGGGGAGTGGGAGAGGGAGAAGCAGGCTTCCGGCCGAGCAGGGAGCCCGATGCGGGGCTCGATCCCAGGACCCTGGGATCATGACCTGAGCCGAAGGCAGATGCTTAACAACTGAGCTACCCAAGCGCCCCTAAAATCTTTTTTTAAAAAAGGAATGTTCTACATTTCAAAATTCTAAATAATGCTACAATGAACGTGTTTGTGCTCATGTTTTATTATTTCCTTAGGCTAGATCCCCAAATGTGAGATTTCAGGACCTTCTAAGGCCTGGTATCTAATTCCAACCCTATCACCAAACTGCTCTGTGGTCCAAGGCAAGTCACGTCTCTGGGCCTCAGGTCCCACATATGAAACGAAACAGGCAGATCAACCCAACACAGGGGGAATATTCCTGAAGAATAGCCAGTAACAGGATTTTAACACCTGGCAGCCACACACACAAAGTCAACCTAAATATGGACTGCACAATCTGACACACTCTACGACCACACCTTACCTACACATTTGGTCTCTCTCAAACCTGTTGCGTGCTGATTTAGCATAACGGCCTCTGCTGAAAGTCCATGATTTGCTCCAGGTGGGAAGGATTAGCAACAGATTCCTCAAAGCAGAGGGGAGGTCAACAGGTGAGAGACCAGAACCACCAGGTCCCACCTCCCCTCCTATCCTGCCTCCTAAGGGAATGCGGTCCCCCTCCAATTCCTGGAGGAGGAGGGGCTCCCTAGTAAGACGGCACCAGGTGATCCCACAAACCCCCAATGCAGCTCCTTGGCCCAGGAATGATCTCATGACCAAAGGTGAGCTGATCAGATTTTTTCCCCAGAAATCTGGAGTTGGGACCTCAGACATGGGGACTAACTCCAAGGTCATAGGAAGTAGGAGGGGAGTCGGCACTGTGGCTAACCAAAGTCATGGCGGAACTGAGATGTTGCCCATGAGCCCAGGACACTGGTCTGCAGGGAGAAGCAGGAAAATAATGAGATATTCAGAAAGAACTAGAAACACCCTTCACCTCTCGGTTCTGGTCCCAGCAATACTTCACTTCCTGTCCTGGGGAACCTATAAGTCTGCTGGTTGTGCCCCTGCAATACCTTACCATCCTTCCCATCACCAGCCTGCAGGGGTTTCTGTTTCCAGAACCAGAGTGCCCAAGTGCTCCTCGGCCAGACCAAGCGGACCAGGAGAGTTATCAGAGGTGTTTGCAATGCCAGATGCTCAAGTCAACAGATTGAGGTTGGAGGTGGAACAAAGAATATTAGCAAATAAATCTGTAAGCACTTGCTCTTGCATCCTTCCTTAGCACAACAACAAAGGTAAAAAAAACTCCGTGAGCCAGAGCCCAGGGACAAACAACCAGATCAATAAAAGGGTTTGTTTAACCATTTCCCTCAGGATGTGCACTTTGGAGATGGCCTGAATTGGAGGGGTGCCAGGTGTCCTGAACCAGATTGGGCCCAGTCATGAACTCAAGTCCCCGACTGATCTGAGCGGAGACCCTGCACAGGAGTCCTCCCCAAAGTCCTGCTGGCTGGTACACCTGTGCTTACAGATGAGCTTCAGAAATATTAACAGGGGAGCTAGAGAAAATAGTTTCCCTCCACCAGGTCCAGCTATGCTCCTGGATAAGAAACATCTCCTGCCAAGAGTTAGGGACCCATTGCCTAAAAAGAAAAAGCAGTTGGCACTGAGGAAAGGTTCTGGCTCTAGAGCCTGGAAATACTCCCCAAAGAACCACCAATCCTTCTATCAGGCGGGCCCTTCTCCTGGAAGTCCCTCTGTTCAGAGCTTACAGGCCCCCTCCCCAAGACAGCCAGCCCCAGGCCACAGGGGTGAGAACATCCAATGTTTCTGGAGGCCACTCCCTCCCCCGATTCCCAGCCCCATTGGGTGCCAAGAGCAGGAGTCAGGTAGATTCTGGTCTTCTTCAACGGCTTTTCCACATAAAATCCAGTTATTTAATATTTGTTAAAGCATAGGAGCACTTTTCTTCAGTAAAATAGGAAGTCATGAAGAGCACTGAGTGGGGAGTCCACAAGGAACTTGACTACTGACCCTGAGAAGGTCACTTCACCTCTCCAACCTTGACTTTCATCTTGACTTTCCTCAGCAGTAAAACCATGAGGCACTGCCCGCCTCACAGGGTCACAGGTGTCAGATGAGACAGGTGCACCTGAGGACCAGCTTTCCTGCAGGGCCATTCGTTCCCCAGTAGTGTCAGGAACAGAGCGAACATCTGCTGCAGGTCCACAGCAGGCCTGATGCTTTATGTGCACGATCTCAACTCAGCCTCATGATAGCCTAACCGTGTACAGGTAAGACAAGCAGGCCCTGGGAAGTTAGACCACCCAGAGTTATACTTGAAAAACCCAGGACCACCTGACCCTAGATTTTCTACTGCTCCAGGCTACCCTGCCATTGCACTAGGGATCCAAGTTCCCCAGACACGGGTCAAGAAGGCAGCCTCATGGACTGCACAGTGTCACTGCTCTCAGGAGGGAGCCCACGGACATGCAGGGCACCAATAACCCTGGTACAAGGTAGCCCCAAGAGCTGGAGACAGACAGAGACCCCTGCAGAGCTGTCCTCTCCCCGCCAGCCTCAAGAGCTGGTGGAAGGTTCTGGCAAAAGCTGGCAGCCCCTCAAAGGACGAATAGGCCTGGAAGTAATCTCAAGCAAAAGGCTGGAAGTTTGTGAATTTAGATTCACATGAGGAGGTCTTGGATATTTTAAAGTAAATGAGGGATGAAAACAATCTGTGTCCATCAATAAACAAATGGATAAGGATATGAGAGGTATATATATAATGGAATACCATCCAACCATTAAAAAGAAGGAAATCTTGCCATTTGTGACCACATGGATGGACCTTGAGGGCTTATGCTAAGTGAGATAAGCCAGACAGAGAAAGACAAGTACTGTATGGTATCACTTAGATGTGGAATCTGGAAAAAAAAAAATCTAAAAAAAGTCAAACTCATAGAAACAGAAAATAGCAAAGTGGCTGCTGAGAGCTGGGGGGAAATAGGAGGAAGAGGTAGATAACGGTACAAATTTTCAGCAATAAGATGAGTAAGGTCTGAGGATCTAATGTATAACATGATAGCTGCAGTTGATAACACCATCTTGTGTAACTGAAATTTGCTAAGAGAGTAAAACTTAAATATTCTCACCAAAAAAAAAAAGCCAAACAAATAAATAAAAAGATGAACATGTGAAATGACGCATGTGTTAATTAACTAGATGGGAGACCCTTTCACACATATATGTGTAGCAAACCATCACAGCGTACACGTTAAGTACCTCTCAATTTTGTTTGTCAATTCTCCCTCAATAAAGCTGAAATCTCAAAATAAGTTTTTAAAAATGTTTTAGTAAAATAAAAGAGAAAGGGTCAAAGTGGGTGCCCAGAGCTCAGCGGCAACCATGTCCTGCACACACGCTCCGAAGCTTGGGTGGAGGAAGACAGTGGTCGGGACGGCCAGGGGAAGGGAAGCCGAGCAGGCAGAAGACGTGGGGACAGGGACAGCAGACGCCAGAAAGGTGAAAGAGGGCTTGCAGAAAGGAAAAAGAAAATAGAGGGGGCCACCAAGAGAAAAGAGGTTCAGGATGAATTTTTGCAGGGGCAGAGCTGTGATAATGCCTGTTCAAGCCAGCTTCCGGAAAGGAGCGGGCAGAGAAAACGGGAGCTGCTGGAGCCCGGGGAAGGGTAAGGCCAAGGCCTGCACGTGACCAGTCCCAGCACAGCCCTCAGGTTGAAGCCCCGGTTAGAGAGATGTTAGGGTGGATGCATCTGCTGGGAAGGGCCTCGTGCCTCAGCACTCAAGGCAAGCAAACCTCCCCCTGCGTGTGCCTGGCACCGAATGAAAGGGCCAACCTACTGAGTGACGGGGGGCCGAAGAAGGCCCAGCTCAAGCCCAAGGGTGGTGAGGACCAGCAGAAGGGATCAGCACTGAGGGTCACTGTGGAGAGCCTCCAGGCCAGAAGGAAGAAGAAACAGGAAGTGAGGGGAGCCTGGGTGGCTCAGTCGTTAAGCGTCTGCCTTCGGCTCAGGTCATGATCCCAGGGTCCTGGGATCGAGCCCCGCATCGGGCTCCCTGCTCCACGGGAGGCCTGCTTCTCCCTCTCCCACTCCCCCTGCTTGTGTTCCCTCTTTCGCTTTGTCTCTCTGTCAAATAAATAAATACAATCTTAAAAAAAAAAATCTAACAAGAGTACATAGTTGTTCTAGATGCTTACAGAAAGCAAAGCTAAGAAAAACATAAATTATTGGGAACCAGATTTAGGGCTCAAACTTAAGAAAATGTTTCTAATATGCAGATCTGTCCAATAATGCAACTGACTGGGGAGGGAGTGAACTCCCCATCATTAGAGGTAGCCAAGCAAAGACTGAAGGACCACAGGCTAAGGAACTGCAAAGAAGATTCCTTAGATAATCTCTAAGGTTCTGTCCAACCCAAGACCCCACAAAATGAAATAAATGGTAGAACAATTACAGCCACATTTAGCAAACCATAGAGCAGAATTAGCCCCACTACCCTTGAAGCTTGAAAGAAGTACATTTACAGCAAATAAAAGTATGACTTTATGCCATGGTTGATAAGCTTCCAGACCTATGACTCTGACCTGATAACAGAAAGAGGTCCAAGAAGGGCTTCACTGAATGAATCAATAACCGACCCGAGGCAGGTTACCAAAGGTTGAGACAGATGTGCAGGGTTGGAAAGCCTGGCTGGCATCATGGCTGACAAGAACGTCCTCCTCCCCCCGCCCCCCAGAACATTCTCACACCCGCACTGACAGGGGGAGCACAGAAAACCGAATGAGCCGTGGATCCCGGCAGGTGCGACCCCAGAGAAATGCCCCGCGCAGCCCCTTCCTACAGGAGGGCCTGGCCTTTCATGCCCCAGGTGATCCGGACAGGTGGGGAGCAGGGGGTCACGGTTGCGGGGAAGTCCGGCCCCTCTGACCAGACACAGGGTGAGGGACAAGACCACAGACAGAGCAATGTCACTCACAGCCTCGACAGAGCCTGGTTATTCTGGAACAGCAGTTCTGGTAACATGTGCAGCTGGTTCCGGTTCAGTCGTCTACAAGAGAGAAGAAAGGAAGAGTTGGAAGGTGCCTCAGCATCCAGGAAATCCAAAGACTTGTCAGAAAGCACTGGATTCAGGGCGCCTGGGTGGCTCAGTTGGTTAAGCAACTGCCTTCGGCTCAGGTCATGATCCTGGAGTCCCGGGATCGAGTCCCGCATCGGGCTCCCTGCTCGGCGGGGAGCCTGCTTCTCCCTCTGACCCTCCCCCCTCTCATGTGCTCTCTGTCTCTCTCATTCTCTCTCTCAAATAAATAAAAATAAAAAAAAAAGCACTGGATTCAGAGTGAGAGGGCATGGGGTTCAAATCCCAACAGGGTCACTGGGTTACCCCAGGGAAATGAGCTTCCCTGGGCCTCAGTTTCTATGAAGTGGGAGTTCGCCATCCAACACTTGGGGAGGATGAGCCAGAGCACCTGTGGAAGGTCCCCTCCAAGGACCTGATGTGCAGTGGGCAATCAACACCTCCCATGATTTCCACCCATGCCCCTCGTCATCATCATGTTACATTCTCAACACCTGTTGCAACTCATAAGGCACTGATTGAAATACTATCTTGGCTTGTGAGTTGAACACCTGACTCCGCTTGAAATGTGAGCAGGAGTAGGACTAGCCCCATGTTCTGATTCTTCATTGCTCTCACCCACGTTTGACTCAGTGGCAACTTTCTTTTATTGTTTGCTTTAGGTCTGTTTCTCAAAATGAAAATCGCATTATCTATTTTTTTATTATCTATGAAAATGCATGCTTAATTCTTTACAAACCTCAAATAACAGAAGAAAAAATATTCAGCCACCTGCATTTTCCTCACTCAACAATCTGTGGTGTCTCTCTGTGCCAAACAGTAGAGAACCCCTTTGTTTTTTGTTTTTTAAGATTTTATTTATTTGACAGAGAGAGACACAGCGAGAGAGGGAACACAAGCAGGCGGAGCGGGAGAGGGAGACGCAGGCTTCCCGCTGAGCAGGGAGCCCGATGTGGGGCTCGATCCCAGGACCCTGGAATCATGACCTGAGCCGAAGGCAGACGCTTAACGACTGAGCCACCCAGGTGCCCCAAGAACAGCCCCTTTGTTTTTAATGACTAGTACGTCCATCATTTCTATTTGCTCTTCTGGTGGACAGAACAACTTCTCAGTTTTATATACACAGGCAGGAGTGGGAAGTCATTCTGGAATGTGGCCTGGACGGGAAGATAAAATGCAGACGTCAGCAGCTAGTTCTCTGACGCTGGAGTACGGGACTCCCGCCCATCAGGGGTGCGCCACCTACAAGTATGGAAGCTTAGTCCTCGCACTGTGGCCCACGGGCCACCTGCAGGGGCTTTGCCTGGGAGTTGGTAAGAGCTGCAATATTGCAGCCTCTCCACCAGGCCTGTGGAGTCAGACTCTGCATTTCAGCAGGATCCCCAAGTGATCCGGGTGCACGTGAAGGCTGGAGAAGCTCTGGTGTAAAACCCAGCCCCCGCCCTCCAGACTACAGCACAGTTGGGGTCTTGCACAACCATCTCCTTTAACAGCGCTGGACGAGGATAAACCAACTTAGTAAAAGCTTTCTTGTGCTGGCGGGGAGGAAGAAATGTAATTGTCTGTGGCCAATAGTAACTGGTCTGTGGTCACCTCCTCGGAGGTCACCCTTCATCTGATACGTGAGAAAGGCACCATTTTCCAGCACGGTGCAGACAAGGAGACCAGCTGGGAGAAGTTTACTCAAAAGGGCAGGCTCCTAGGGAAACACATCACTGCCTTGGAAAAAAAAAGGGGGGGTGGGGAACCACCAATATAATCCTTAAAGCAACAGGAGTGGACATCAGATCACTCCAAGTTCCTCAACCTTGCCCAGTAAATTAATCCCGTATTTACACTGCCTGGTAATCATTGGGTTTTGTTTTGTTTTGTTTTCCCCCAAGACTTTCTCACTTTTCCAGCTTCAATTTCTGAAAACATTGAAGAGGGAAAAAAAAAAATGCCATAGCCAGTATAAAGTAGAAAATCAACCAAAGAACACCAAAGGAGGGCCCCAGCGTGGTGAAGGAGCTGCAGGTAGCTAAGGACAGGGACAGCAGTAGTGGTGACCAGTCCTTCTTAGCCCTCAGCTTGTGCCAGGCACTGGGACGAGTGATGTAGAGGTACTACGTCACCATCAGAGGGAAAGCAGAACGCACAGGTGGGCTTCTTGCTCCCTGAGTATGACAAGGGCTCACGCATGTACCCTCCCATCTCCTTCTTGCAACACCCCTGCAGGAAAATTTTACCTCTACCATCTTGCCGCATGGCTTGGCTCTTAATAGGTGCTCGGATGTTTATGGACTCTGTTGGGCTATCTCTGTGATAGTTGAGGGGGCTGGGATGCCCAGAGGTGAGTGACTCGCCCTCGTCATGACCAAGTACTAGAGCCAGGTTCTGAAGAATGCCTTTCCCCCACCTTGCACATCGGCCTCCCCTCGGCCAGCACGGGGCGGCTGAGTGACCCCCACAGCCAGTGGGACTGTACCCCTCCGCTTCTGTACTCAAGCTCACAGGAACTGCTTACAAGAACCAGTTGTGTCTGTTCCCAAACCTACCTGCCAGAGGTGCTTCTAATAATTAACTATGACAGAGGTGAACAAAATACTCATGTGAAAAGAGTCATCTCTGTAAAAACTAAATTGGATGCTTTGGAGAAAGTCAATAAACCAAAATCTGTTCATTGAAGGGCTGTTGAATTAAGTAAAAGACTGGGTCACGGGCAGGAGGGTCACAAAAGAAACTCGGGGGACACCTGGGTGGCTCAGTCGGTTAAGCATCTGACTTCGGCTCAGGTCATGATCTCAGGGTCCTGGGATCGAGCCCCACATCGGGCTCTCTGCTCAGTGGGGGGTCTGCTTCTCCCTCTCCCCTGCTTGTGCTCTCTCTCTCTCTCTCTCAAAATATATAAGTAAAATCTTAAAAAAAAAAAAAAAGAAACTCGGAATTCTTCACCCAGATTGCTTCTAAGGGTCTTTTAAACATCTCACTCCACCTTAAAGAAATCCAAACCAAAAATCATAAGCAAGTAATTTGTGTGTAGTGTAGGTGAGGAAAACAATACAGAACTCCAGTCTCAGTTACTAAGAAGAAAAGCCTTGGCCAAAAAAAAAAAGGTGGGGGAAGAGGGTTGATGAGTGCACACTTCCACGTCTGCGCTGAAATGGAATGTTTAGAGTACGTGCGGTGTTAATGACTGTCCACTTTATCCAACTTGTATGATTAATGGGTCCACCACTGGTCTCCAGCAAGTCAGAGGAGAGGGTGCTGGCTGGCCGCAGGGAGTGCCACTCAGCCTCAGGGACACGAGAGTCACACCCCCCAAGAAAAACCGCCTGCTGTGAACTTGCGGGGGACCCACCCCAGAAGAAAGGAAGAGGCACAGGACAGAGGGGACAAAGTCTGCAGTGACAACTCGTGACTCAAAAAGGAGGGCCCTGCCCCCTCCCGGGTGGCAGCGACAGGCCTGACGTGGGCCACCCCTATCATGTGTCGACCCCACTCCCACCTTCCCTCCTCCTGCAGAGCGTGGCAGCACCCAGAGCTGGAGCTGCAGGGGGTTTGGCCTGGGTCCCAATCAGGCCCTCACAGCCAGGTAATGAATGTGGACTTTGTTCTGAGCCTTTGAAAGAAAACAAACACTGCACTAATCTATTCTCGCTGCAGGCTCCTTATCGCTCACTTTTAGGCCCGGATGAAGAACGCAAAAAGAAAAGACTGCCTTGCTTTTTCTTCCAGGCTGCAGGAAGGCACGGACACAACCATATTCTTCTCCCTTTATTTAATACCTTACTTTCTTTGAAGTAAAAGAGAAGAGTGAGGTATTAGGTCATAGTCATTAAGAGCTCAGGCTTCGGAGGCAAAAGGACCCTGTTCTAATCCCCTCTTCTGCACTTAATCACTTAATAACGCAAGTGCCTTAACTTCAGTGCCCCTCTGTTTCTCATCTGTAAAATACCACTGACCACAGTGTTGTTTTAAGGATTAAATGAGATACCGTAGGGCAAAGAGCTTATCTTGGTGCCTGGCACAGAGTAAGGCAATCAACTACAGCTATATCATTATAAACTCATTGTCAGAAAATCCATAAAAAAGATAAGCACAAAGAGTAGAATTAAAGTTACCTGATATCCCACCACTCAATGCAATGAGAGTTAATCTTCCCAATTACTTTCCTCCTCCTGTGTTCTATATACATAGAAGCTGATGCGATTTACATAAACGTCACTTTCTGCCTTTTTCATTTAATATTATATTGTGAGCACATTCCAATGGCCTTCACTGTTCTTCAAAAATGTGACTTGATATCCTACGTCTCACCAGAATGGCTTTCTCCATTTCTTTATTGTTGTATTTAAATGATGTGCGAAGAATATCCTGGATATATACATTTTTTAGCCTCGTCTCTGATTACTGCCTTAAAATAAAATGGACTTTCTGGTTCAGAGGGCATGAACTCTAGGACTCTTGGTACCTCTTGAGAGCCAAACCAAAGCAAAACAGTGAGACCAGTGACCCCGGTGAATGTGTGTCCATCCCCCACCTCACTCATCCCTATTCCTTTTTTTTTCATTATTGCCAACCCGAAATGCAAAACTTGATCAAGACCCATTTTTCAAATGCAAAAGCCCAGGTTTGGAGAAAGCATGTAAGTCAGAAATATCTCCACCTTCCAGCTTCTGTGCTGTGGCCCTGAACGCCCAAGATGCAGCTTCTCAGGTGACCTCTGGGTCTCCCCGACAGTCCCCTTGGCACACCCATTCTTCCTCCCTGCCACACAACGGGAGCATGGACAGTGGTCACACCTGAGCTATGAGATTATAGGAAGCAATTTCACTTCCTCTGTACTGGGTGGGGTTTTTACCATAATGCATTATCAGGGAAAAACAACAAAGAGAGTTGCATTTAGAGTGTGGGGTGCAGACACCCGCTTTGTCCTCAATGTCACCTCGTGATGAGGCTGTGGCCGCTTCTCCGGCTGTGGCTGCCCCTGGCTCCCAGCAGCCGGCGGGAGGTGCGGGGGGGCGGGACGGCGTGCCGGCCTCTCCCCCACCCTGCCCTTGCTGCCGGGCTCAGCTGTCGTGAACCCTCAGCACCACCCCACCGCCCTGAGCCTGCACCCCCGGATACTCACAACCGCTCCAGCTCCTTCATGTCGTCAAAAGCCCCCCGCTCCACCACTCCAATCTGGTTCTCCATCAGCTGCCTGGGGGAGCAAAGAGACAAGGACAGCTAAAGGACGTTGGACAGGGACCCTGAGCAATAGCTAGCACCAGGGAGTGAAACAGGTGCAGGGCCCAAGACGCACGCAGACCCAGGTCCCGGCCTGAGCGGACAAAAGTGCCCCCCAACCTTGCAAATTCCCGGCAGGTATCCTCAGCACGCCCAGGCCTGACAGCAAGCTGCACTTCCAGCCCCTGAGCCTGTGCGGACCCCTCTGCTGCCACCAGGCCCACGGGGCACCGGAGCGCCAGGCCATGGCTCCAAAGGCATCCTGGTTCTGGGAAGCCGGGACCCAGGCGGCAGGGCCCTCCTTCGGCCCGGAGGGCGCATGTCTAAGGGGCAGAGCCGGGGGGGATGGGCCAGCAGCAGGCGGAGGGGAGCCTGTGCCAACCGGGCAAGGCCCACACATGCAGCAAACACACTGCAGTTGGCAGAGCACAGCCCCTCTGCCTGCACCCCTACACCGCCTGGCCGCATCTGCTGCCAAGTCAGCCTCTGGCTCCATGAGGCCGTACCTCCTCACCGCCAGCGCTCCCTGCAGCCCAGGACAGCCGGCTGCCAGGCACTGGGCTTGTTGCGTGGTACCTTCTGAGATCGTCAAGTGTATTTTCCTCCCTGCGTTTTCCCCTGTCCGCTCCTAAGCAGTGGACCTCAGAGGAGGTTCGGGGTAGGGCAGGGGGCTAGAAGTCTGTGATCAAGGTGCTCTCCAGGTTGAGGCTAGAACACACTTCTCTCCCTCCACCTTGTTTCCAAAAGCCTGAGCTGTCGAGGAGCCCATGCTGGAGGACAGGAAGGGTGAGGGATGCCAGGGGGAAGAGGGGTTTTCCCGGACTCAGAAGAGATTCCTGGAGCCTGGGAAGGAGTCAAAGGTCAGTGGGTTTGGGAGCAGCAAGACCCCTGCCCAGCGATTAATAGCTCTGACCCCAGTGAAGATAGAGACCACAATGTCCCCAGCCCCCCCAAAGACCCTCAGAGCTGCAAAGTAGTTCTGAAAGAACTGAGGCCCCAGGACCCTTGCACTACCCTGGGAGTAGGGGGTGAGGACCCTATGACTGTCTGATGTTGAACGTGTCAGAATGCATGCATGAGTCTGAGAGCTGCAGAGCAGGAAGAGATGAAGGGATCCACCCCTTCCCCCTCCTCACTCCTCACCCCTGCCCAGCTCGACAAGGGAAATGCTACAGACGGCTCCTTGACTGGCCAGTGGCGAACCCCAAAAGAGCCACACCTGCCACCTCTGGTATCTGCCACTGTCCAGCACCCGAGGAGAGCCCCTCTGTCCTCAACTGTCCCCACTCACCTACCCTCTCGAGTCAGGGGGAGCTGTATGTAGCCTCACTGGGGAGTCTGTCTGAGGCACAGAGTCAAAAGAACGATGGAGACAGTCAAGGGCTGAGATGCATCCCCCAAAATTCCTACACTGAAGCCCCGACCCCCAGTGTGATTTGGAGATGCAGCCTGTAGGGAGGTAATCAAGGTTTAATGAGGTCAAAAGGGTAGGGCCCTAATCTGATAGGACTGGTATCCTTATGAAAAGAGGAAGAGACACCAGAGACCTCTCTCTGCACACACAGAGGAAAGGCCATGTGAGGACACATCAAGAAGGTGGCCAATAAGAGAGGCCTCACTACGAACAACCCAGATGGCACCTTGATCACAGACTTCTAGCCTCAAGAACTGTGAGAAAATACATTTCTGTGTTTAAGTCCCCCAGTCTGTGGTCTTTTGTGTTGGCGGCCCCAGCAGACCAAGCCAGAGACCTAAAGCTTCCTCACGGTCACCTGGCCTTCCCTCATTCCAGGATAAGACGCCCTGTGGGCCCAGCCAGGG
This sequence comes from Mirounga angustirostris, assembly GCF_029215605.1. Taxonomy (NCBI): domain Eukaryota; kingdom Metazoa; phylum Chordata; class Mammalia; order Carnivora; family Phocidae; genus Mirounga; species Mirounga angustirostris. Next base: position 124,399,867 of record NW_026991714.1, read on the forward strand.
TCCTGCCAGGTGGCGACCACTGGTGGCCGCCACGCCCAATTTCTCAGCCCTGCTCAGGCCTCACCATCACTCCCACCTGCCCCACTCAGGCATCTGAAGACTGACTCCACAGGGAGAGGCCGTGCCTGCCTACAACTCTACAGCCCACAGCCAGGGCTCTGCCTAGGACCCACAGGGCCATTGCCAAGGGTGGGGCAGGAGGGAGATGATGAGCAGGGGCGGTAGCCCATACTCACAGCACCCGAAGCTGCTTGAGCCCCGCGAAGTCGTTTTTGTGGATCCGAGTGATATTGTTCCCGTTGAGTTCCCTGGTGGACAAAAGGAGAAAGAAATGGTGAGATGCCCAGGGTGGGCCCCCAGGCCAGGGCTCAGTGCCACACTCCCTCTCCACTGAACTCCAGGCTGTCCTCTCCCCAATGGGGCCAGGTGCTTCCCAGCCAAGCCCTGGGACGCCCAAGTCTATGTCAAGGCCCAGCAAGCCGAGGCCCATCTTTGCAGCAGATGTCCAGCCCGGGAAATGCAGAGGGCACAGGCTCACCGCTGGGAGAGCTGTGGGAGCCAAAATCGTGGCTTCTGCCCAGAAAGAGCTCAGGCTGATTGGACAGACAAGACATGCATGCAGGGAAGAATTTGGAAACTAGCCAATGGGAGGTTATTCAGGTGGATCCCCTATCTGTAAAGTGCAGATAATAACTGTGACTATCTCATTGGGTTAGCCTGGGGCCTAAACAAGTAAAGAGCATGGCCTGTGCTGGGCGCCTGGGTGGCTCAGTTGGTTAAGCAACTGCCTTCAGCTCAGATCATGATCCTGGAGTCCCAGGATCGAGTCCCACATGGGGCTCCCCGCTCAGCGGGGGGTCTGCTTCTCCCTCTGACCCTCTTCCCTCTCGTGCTCTCTGTCTCTCATTCTCTCTCTCGCAAATAAATAAAATCTTAAAAAAAAAAAAAAGAGCATGGCCCGTGCTGGGAAAGGGCCCCTTGCAGACAGCGATGCTATCATCTGGTGGCAGAGGCTCCTACGAGCTGTCCAGAGTCGGAGCAGGGGAGAGCAGTGTGGGTCATGCATTTTAAGAAGACTGAGAGTGTGGGACTCAAGCTGAGGCCTAAAAGACAAGGCAGATGTGCCCAGTGAGTGGGACTGAGTGGACGTTCCAGGAAAGAACACCCCAGAGTATCTGGGGGCCGAAGGAGGAGACAGGCTGGGAGTCAGGAGCTGTGGGAAGCAGGGCTGGGGGAATGCGAGATCAGATCACAGAAGGCCTGAGAAAGCAAGCAGAGGAAGTCAGGGAGCCGAGGAGGCCTGAAGGCAGGAGCCCACCAGGAGGTGAGTCCTGCATCGAGGGGAAGGATGGCAGGGCTGAGGAGGGGAGGGGGCCCACTCTCTGGATCCCAGGGCCAGGCCTGAGCTGCAGTGTCTCCTCTGCCTGCAACCCCACCCCACCCCCGGGCCTCTGGCCCTTCCTCCCTTCAAGGCTACATGTGTTCCTCCTCAGGCCACCCCAACCACAACCTTGGACATGGACCCCACCTTAGAGGCTATCTGGCCCCTGCTGAGCCTCCTAGGGAAGCTCACTTGCCTCTGCCAGGACACTTCTCTTCACAGCGAGCTAGTGCAGCCTCAGAAAAGCAGGTCCCTCCAGGAGGCAGCTACAGCACTCCCCAGAAAGTTCTTCCACCGAACCACACACAGCAGAATCTCAATCAGGCCTAGCCCCACACCCAGTCCCACATCCGCTTCTGATCTGTCTCCCTGTGGCAGCTCTGTGTTCACACCCACCCCAACTCCTCCTCTTTCTCACCACGTCACAGTCACTCGTATGCTTGGCAACAACCTAACTACCCCTATCCCCACGCGCGTGCGCGCACACACCCCCCAGTCCCCTGCAGCCCGGCTTCCTCACTTACCAACCCCAGTCAACCCAAATCCCAGCTCCTTTGAAAAACAGCAAGGTCCCTCTCCTGTAAGCATTTAGGAAGTGTGTTTGGCCTAGACGATGTTCTAGAGTTGCAACCACTAAGAACCCCATATTTCAGTTTCCACATACTCCAGAAACCAGGCTCTGTGGACGCCCTCAGGAGGGGCTGGAAAGTATGACAGCACCTATCTTACAGACGAGGACATTTTGCCTCAGAGAGGTCAGGTGTCTTCCAGAGGTCACCAGCTGCTACATGACAGAGCAGAGACGTGGACACAGCCATCTGATCCGGGGGCCCAAGCTTCTTCCAGCAGGCCGGGCCGGTGACAAGTGGATAACGCATTCAACCCGTCACTCTCCTGCCCTGCCCCTGAGCCTGTCTCCTGATCCTGAGGAGCAGCTGGGAAAACTCATTCCCTGCGCATCTCTTTTCAAACAGGATCTCTCAGAGGGGCTTGAGGCCTCTCCAAGGTAATGAGAGCCCCAGACTGAGGCACGTCCCACCCTAGAGGCTGTGAGGAAGCCCTCTCCACATGAGACAGGCTCCTTTTTTTTTTTTTTTAAGATTTTATGTATTTATTTGAGAGAGAGATCGAGATTGAGAGAACGAGTGGGAGGAGGGGTAGGGGGAGAGGCAGACTCCCTGCAGAGCAGGGAGCTGGGTGCGGGACTCAATCCCAGGATCCTGGGATCATGACCTGAGCTGAAGGCAGACGCTTAACCGACTGAGCCACCCAGGAGACCAAGACAGGCTCTTCCCAACGTGAGGGTCTTTTCTCTTGAACTAAATATTCTTCCCTGAAACAGCCCCTCTAAGCCTCACCTACACTGCACCCCAACCTGCTCCTTCTGCTCACAATCATGCTTCAAGCATCGAGAACATCATCAACAAGCCCTTCAAATTGGTTCCCTCTGCAAGCAGGGCTGGTTTCTTTTGGGCCATCCTGCTGAAACTTTCATCCCCAAACCCAAAACCACAAGGAATTTTGGGTTGTTTTAATTTCTTCATCATAACGATACATCGGCACTGATAACAAGAGCAAAAATGTTAAACTTAAATGGACATCACCAGAGCAATACTTAGTTGACCTTCCAGCACATCTGAGAAACCAGATACTACGCAGTCATTTAAAAGGGTACAAATCATTTTGTACTCACAGGGAAGGATGTCCATGATACAGTTTGTGGTAAAAGGGTTACAAGACAGCTTGTATTCTATGAGCCCCCTCATGTAAAATCTACACCCATGTCCATCCTGGGATGTGTGCAGAGCAAGCTCCCTGGGGGCTGTTTGCCACATATTAATGCCTATAACTGCTAAGTGCTGGTTTTAGTTTCTTTTTTATGCTTTTCTGCACTGCTTGAATTTTTTTTTTTAAGATTTTATTTATTCATTTGAGAGAAAGAGAGAGGGAGCACATGAGCAAAGGGGGAGAGGCAGAGGGGGAGGGAGAAGCAGGCTCCCCGCTGAGCAGGGAGCCCGATGCAGGACTTGATCCCAGAACCCTGAGATCACAACCCAGGCCGAAGGCAGATGCCCAACCATCTGAGCCACCCAGGCACCCCTGCTTGAATTTTTAAAATTATATCTATATTTTTATAAGCCAACAAAATATTCCAGTTACTGCATTTAAAAATAAGAGTAATACAGGGCACCTGGGTGGCTCAGTAGGTTGGGTGTCTGGCTCTTGTTTTTGGCTCAGGTCATGAGCTCAAGGTCCTGGGATCAGGCCCCCCGTCAGGCTCTGTTTTGGGCATGGACCTGCTTGGGGTTCTCGCTCCCACTCTCTCTCTGCCCCTCCCCCACCCATGCATGCTCTCTCTCTAAAAAAAAATAATAAAATAAATAAAAATAAGAGTAATACATGTACATTGTTGAATTTTTTTTCAATTTTCTGAAGAATAAAGAAAAAATTTAAATCACACATAAATTCATTCCCCAGAATTAACCCCTGTTAAAATTCTGGAATAGTGGGCGCCTGGGTGGCTCAGTTGGTTAAGCGACTGCCTTCGGCTCAGGTCATGATCCTGGAGTCCCTGGATCGAGTCCCGCATCGGGCTCCCTGCTCAGCAGGGAGTCTGCTTCTCCCTCTGACCCTCCCCTCTCTCATGCTCACTCTATCTCATTCTCTCTCTCAAATAAATAAATAAAATCTTTAAAAAAAAAAATTCTGGAATAGTTTCTTCCTTTTTTTTTTTTTAAGATTTTTTTATTTATTTATTTGAGAGAGCAAGAATGAGAGAGAGGGTCAGAGGGAGAAGCAGGCTCCTCATTGAGCAGGGAGCCCGATGCGGGACTCGATCCCAGGACTCCAGGATCATGACCTGAGCCGAAGGCAGTCGCTTAACCAACTGAGTCACCCAGGCGCCCTGGAATAGTTTCTTCCAAGCCTGTTTTCTTTGGACACAATTTTTATGTAGTTGAAATAATTTAATAAATATTGATTGAAGACTTACAAGTTGCAAAGCATTTTGCAAGGTTCTGAAGATATGGGGATGAGTGAGACAGACATACATGGTATGCATTCCTTCCACAATGCTATACCCTGTTCATTCCCCACTGATGATTTTTGATGGCCATCAATTATCCCTGCATTTGAATATATCAAGTTACTGGGACATTCCCTGAACCCCGGCTACTGGACACCTGGGCTCTTTTGATATCATTCAATTATAAACAACACTGCACAAAGCTTGGTGGGCATTTGGGAGGAATACATTCCTAGATAGGGTATTATTCAGCCAAAAGTCATGAAAAAGCTGATGCATTTTACAATAACTGGCTCATTCTTTCTCGTGGCAGCCATGGTCTATAAGACAATTGACTTCAATAATTGTTCATTTCACAGGCAGCAAAACTGAGGCAAAGGAAAATGTTAAAAGACTTGTCTGAACAAGGCAGGGCCCAACATGGAAGTCAGGAATCCCTGAGGTTGGAATTCCCACGAGGTGGGCTGGGGGCTGGGGGTGGAGGGCTCACAGGGACTTCTGGCGACATCATAGTCACATGCCTCTCTTCTTCCCCTTTGGCACCAGCCCCACTGCTCAGACTCCAGACCCGTTCCTTAGCCCACCATCAGGCGGCTCCACCCCGTCCTCCTCACTTCCCGCACCCCACTCCACCCCCATGCAGGAAAAGACCTGGGACAGCAGGCGCAACAATGCGGCAAATACAGCCTCTCTCTCAGGAGGCCCTGATGCTTCCGAACGAGAATGTCCATGGACACCCTAGCTCCCCCAGCCCCCTGCCTCCCCCCATCAGCCTCGCTCTCTAACCCAGGAGCCAAGCGTGTCCTCTCAGGGGAGCGCCCTCTGGAGGCAGCCTGGGAGGCAGCGGCAGCTCCCATCAGGCACCCAGGTCGGAGGGCTGCAAAGGAGGCATTATTGCCACCTGGGCCCAGAGAATGGAGTTCCCAACATAGGCCCACCACTTCCCCTCAAACCCTCAGCAGAGGCCATTGGAATGAGGCAAGGAGGCCATCTTTCTCCAGCGCCTGATTCCTCCAACAGGTGGTCCTTGAGTGTTGCCATGGAGACCCCCTCCCCAGCAAGCTGCCTGGGAAAAAAGAAGCTGGGAGAAGCTGCTGTGACCTTAAGACCTTTGCAGCCAGAGCAGCCAAGCGAGGTGGGCCTCCAGGGGGGCTCCAGGCCTGGTTTCCAGGAAGAACCCCGACCCAGCGCTCCCCAGGCTCCCTGAGGTTCTTGCCGCCAGAGCCCACATCCGCCACTCCTCCCGACCAGGTACCCACTGTGTGCAGGTTCCGAGCCTAACTCCGAGCACGCTTCATCTCACTCCACCCTCACGCTCACAGGGAGTCGAGTCATGTTCTCTCTACCTCGCTGAGGAGGACACTAAGGCACAGAACTGGTGAAGCGATGGCCCAGAACCTCACAGCTAACTAGGGGTAGGGCTACCGGTATGATTCCATGTCCTTTCTCCCCATCATGATGCCTCCTGCCAACGACTCTGTCGAGGCCACCCCTCACCCCAAGTGCTCATGAGAAACAACTTGGAGACTTTGGGTAGGAAACCCTCGGGGCCTGTTCTAAGACCACGTGCTCTGCCTAAGCAACAATATCAGGGGGTCCCCAGCCGGCTGAACCATGTGTGTTCTTAGTGGCTAAGAGCTTAGCCTTTAGAGCCAAAATGTCTGCCTTCAAACTCCTGCTCCACCATCACTAGCTGTGTAACCTTGGGCATGTAGCTCAAATTCTCTGTGCCTCAGTTCCCCCATTTGTACAATGAGGATAATGATAGTACCCACCTCTTAGAGGTGTGGTGAGGTGTAAATGACTTAATATTACTTTCTTTTTTTTTTTTTTAAGACTTATTTATTTTAAAGAGGGGCGGGCAGAGGGAGAGGGAGAGAGAATCTCAAGCAGCCTCCCCCCTGAGCACAGAACCCAACACAGGGCTTGATCTCAAGACCCCGAGATCAGGACCAGAGCTGAAACCAAGAGTCAGATGCTTAACAACTGAGCCACCCAGGCATCCCAATGACTTAATATTTCTAAAACACCGAGAGTAAGGCCTGGCACGCTCTCTGCATCCATATTACCTACGGAGATTAATTTACTACCACTGTTGCTGTGGTTTCCCTCAAGGACAAGGCTCCACCAGGAAGGTGGTGCCCCAGGCTCGGCTCAGGCTGGAGCTGGATGGGCCGGGCCCCACTGATCGGGGGTCCAGCAGCTGCCCATGCCCTGCAGGCCCCGTGATGGGAAAGCCCAGGGAAGATGGCCTAAGACAGTTCTCTCTCTTCCAAAAGTGAGGAGTGTGCATCCATCCTTCTCCCCCAGGAGGAAATACACTCCAGCGGCCAATGGCCCTGGTTTCCATCAGCTCCTGTGTGGTCCTACCCTGAAAGAAAAGCCTCAGTGGTAGAAGATTTTGGAGAAAATCCTCTGAAGCAAAGTTACCAAGATAAAAACAAAAACACACAAGGATTTCTTGAATCCTCTCAAAAACAAGAATCTGATCCCCAGAACCTGGGTGTTTGGTGATACACTGAAAGAACCCCTCGGACCTCTAGCGCCATGGGAATAAACAGCCTGGGTCCCTCACAGCGTGTTCTGGGGGTCCCGCGTGCCTCACGAGCAGTTCTTACCCTAGAGTTCCACCACCTTCTAGGGCTAGTTCCCTAAGGGACCAGAACCTTCCCACAGCGCCCCAAGCCTGCAATGACAGCAGGGAGGCTCAGGCCACCCTCCAAATCCCTTCCTGCCGGATCCCCAAAAAAATAAACACGCAGCTCTGACTGGGGCTGAGACAGGCCTCTGGGCTGGGGAACCATACACCTCGGCTCTATCCTTAGAAACACTACGCGGGCCAAATCGCTGGCAGTGAGAGCCTGCAGAGTCAGAAGAGAGAGCGGAGGGAAGGAAGAATCTCCCCACCCAGCCATGGCCCCGGACAGCAGGCTGAACACCCCAACCTGCAGGCCAAATCGCTGGCAGTGAGAGCCTGCAGAGTCAGAAGAGAGAGCGGAGGGAAGGAAGAATCTCCCCACCCAGCCATGGCCCCGGACAGCAGGCTGAACACCCCAACCTTCAGGCCACCCAGCCGCACGCCCATGCCCTTGTGCCTGGAGCCCCACGTTCCCTCTGGCTCCCCTCCAATCTGCTCTCCTAGCCACAGCCAGGGGGCTCCTTTCAAGATGCAGATCTGATCATGTCACTCCCCACTTAAGCCCTTCAATGAATCCCCATTGCCCTTGGAACTGAGACAAAAATCTCCTCACCGAGAGTGACAAGGCCCCCGTGGCCTGCCCCACACGCCCCCCGTTCTGATCCGCTCCTTCCTGTGAACAGCCATCCGCTCTGCCTAGAATACTCCTTCCTCTTTGCCTGATTCCAACTCTTCCTTCCAGCGGGTCAAACTCCCTATCACAGACCTGCAGAACGCCCCAGCCCTCCTGCAGCATGAGCCAGAGGCAATTTTATATGGGTAAGGGGACTTCCTTGAATGCTCTCTCTGCCCCTACAGAAGTTTATAAGCTCCTCGAGGACACAGGCTGTGTTGGTTGCTTCTCACCATTGTATCCTCAGGGCCTAACATGGTACCTGGCACCTCAGAGATGCTACAGGAAGTAGTTCTTGAAGGCCTGAACAGATTTGCATTAAAATGTACATATTCCAAACAGCGATGGGCTGAGGGAGTTTTCCAAGTTTCCCTGCCCCCCCAAAGCAAAGGAAAAAAAGAAAAAAAAACTACACTAATTAAGAAATGTTCTCCCTTGGGGCACCTGGGTAGCTCAGTTGGTTAAACATCCGAATCTTGATCACAGCTCAGGTCTAGATCTCGGTGTCATGAGTTCAAGCCCCATGTTGGGTTCTACCTTGGGCGTGGAGCCCACAGGAAGGAAGGGAGGGAGGGAGGAAGGAAGGAAGGAAGGGAGGGAGAGAAATGCTTTCCCTTATCGAATCATTATGTTGTACGCCTGAAACTAATCTATCACTGTATGTCAATTATACTTTGACTTAAAAATAAATAAATTTGGTGGGCACCTGGCTGGCTCAGTCAGTAGGGCATGCAACTCTTGATCTCGGGGTTGTGAGTTCGAGCCCCATGCTGGGTGTAGAGATTACTTAAAAATAAAATATTTTAAAAATAATAATAAATAAAATTTTAAAACAAAAAAAATCAAAAATTAAAAAGAAATGCTCCCCCAAACGGATATCCGCCAAGAAAAGCTCCACACACAGAGGACACTGAGCGTTACCAATGACTTCCCACACAGCCCACAAGTTAAAAGACAGATTCTTCCTCAGTAGCTCTCACAGGAGAATACCAGCCCCCAGGGTTTCAGCTGCTCCGCTCCCCTACTTCCTCCAACACCCCAGCACTCCTGCCTCAGAGCCTTTGCCCATGCTGCTCTCTCAGCCCAGAACTGCCCAGAACAGCCCTCTCCTCCTTACCTGCCCACCAACACACACACCTGACTGACCCCTGCCATCCTTCAGGGCTTCAGTGGAAACATCTGTTCCAAACCAGCCCCCCCTGTGCGTTCACTCAGCTCCCCTCCCAGAGCCGGGATTGGAATTTAGAGTCGTGTGCAATATGAGGTCCTTTGTTAAAGGCCGGTCTCTCTCCTGCCAGGCGAGGAAGGGCAGAGGCCACCTCTGGTCCGCTCCCTGTGATCTGCCCAACACCCTCAACACAGTAAGCGTTCACTAAACAGAGGGAAAATAGGCTGAATGAGCAATCCTGCCCACCGAGCCCAGCTGCTGCTGGCATATCTCAGCCGAAGCGTGGCCCACACTCCCATCAGCGGGTGGAGCCCTGCCCACAGTCCTCAGGCATCGGCGGGTGGGTCATGATCAGGAGGCTCCCCCAACCCCCCCTCAGCAGAGCGCACAAGCCTGGTGCCAACCCCAGAGCTGCTGGGACTGCCCTCCAGCATGCAATAACTCGAGAAGCCCCAGGGAGGAGTAGTCGGGGGCCCCAGGCCAGGGCAGAGTTGCTACTGATCCCTCTCTTCCCCAGGCTCCTGGGGACCCGTCTTGTCGCCTTGGCTTGAATACTAGCAATATCTATACTCTCAAAACCAAGCCAACTCATTGAAGCCTCATGATAACACCTGATTCAAATGTTTATTATCAGTTCTGATTCACATTATGAGGAGACTGAGGCAAAAACATTTCAGTGACTTGTTCAAGATCAGCTAGCTGATAATTGGGTTGAGGAGGCAAGCCCAAGCATGTCTGACTCCAGGGCCCAGCTCGCTCTTTTTTTTTTTTAATTCCAATAAAATACGCATAACAAAATTTACCACTTTAACCATTTTAAGTTCAGTAGTGTTAAGCGTATTCACATTGTTGTACAACAGATCTCCAGAGATTTTTTTCATCCTGAAAAACCAAAACTCTGTTCCCGTTAAACAATAACTCTCCATTCCTCCCTCCCCCTTGACCCTGGCAACCACCATTCTGCTTGTCTCTATGAATTTGACTGTTTTTTTTTAAGATTTTATTTATTTATTTGAGAGAGAGAGACAGAGCAAGAGCAAAAGAGAGCAAGAGAGAGAGAGCAGAGAGAGAGTGCATGAGCAGGGTGGAGGGGCAGAGGGAGAGGGAGAAGCAGACTCCCCACTGAGCAGGGAACCCCACCTGGGTTCGATCCCAGGACCCCGGGATCATGACCTGAGCCGAAGGCAGATGCTTAACCGACTGAGCCACCCAAGTGCCCTGTGAATATGACTATTTTAGATACCTCATATAAGTGGAATCATACAGTATTTGTCTATGACTGGCTTATTTCATTCAGCATAATGTCCTCAAGGTTCATCCACGTTGTAGCATGTGACAGGACTTCCTTACTTTTTTAAGGTTGAATTATATTCCACTATATGTATGCATACACCCCATTGTGTTTATCCACTCATCTGTAGATGGACACTTGGGCTGCTTCCACCCTCTAGCTCTTGTGAATAATGCTGCAATGAACACGGGTGTACAGATATCTTCAAGACCCTGTTTTCAATCTTTTGGGGGTACACCCAGAAGCAGACTTGCTGGATCATATGGTAATTCTATTTAATTTGTTGAGGGATCATCGAATGTTTTCCAGGGGGGTGCACCATTTTACACTCCCAGAAACAGTACACCAGGGTGCCAGTGTCCCCACTCCCTCCCACCAGCTGTTATTTCCTGGTTTTTGAGAGCAGTCATCCTGATGGGTAGGAGGTGGTCAGGGCCCAGTTGTTAACCCCATTTCCATGCTGTATTCTGTTCCGAGGTCCAGACCCCACCCTAGTCTCTTCGTTACCAAGGCCTGGCCTTGGTTTGCCTTTATGCTTCAATGCTAAGCCCTGACAGGGGTTTTATAGGGGCTGAATAAATGTTTGATAAATGAGTGGATGAAAGAAGCCAGGACTTACCAAGATATGTGGTACGGTAGTCCAATTTAAAACTAAACATGTACACGTCTCAGAGCCTCAAGACTCGGGGACCCTGGGCACCCCACTCACCAGCCATCTGTGCCCCCCAGCAGATGATGTACCTCTCCGACCTTCTCATCATCAGCAGAGTGGTGATAATACCTTCCTCCCAGGACCGTTGTGAGCAGTAAAAGGGCAGAGGAGGGTAAAGCATCGCTCAGAGCCTGGCCCGGGTGGGGGGCTTTCCATGGTGACCGCTGATACCATCCCAATTCCTCGCTGCCACTCTCCTTCTCTGACCCATCTCCCCCATCCCCAATTGGCTGGCTCTTCCTTTCCAAATCGCTGCCCTCCCCTCAGTGCTCCAGTCCACCTGCTCCCCCTCGGAGCTCCTGCGTGTTCTCTCCTCCCACAGATTTCCTCACCACCAACTCGCTGCCAGCCATCTGCCTTTGCCTCCCACTTCTCCCAGGAAACCAACTGCCCAGCTTGGCCAGTGAGCCCCCACCACAGGTCCAGAAGCTGTCCTCGGCCCTGGTCCTCAGACAGCCTGGCTGCTCTCCCAGGTTAAGCCTCCTCCCCATCTCCAAACTCCTTCTCTGGCACGGGCCAAGTTCCGATCCACCGATGGCCAGGAGCTCCTCCGGCCTCCCCACCTCCTCCTCCTCATTGCCTGCCCTCTTTTTTTTTTTAATTGAGATATACAACTGACATACAACATTACACTAGTTTCAGGCATATAACGTATTGATTAGATGTCCGTATATATTGCAAAATGATCAGTGCAGTAAGTCTAGTTCACATCTGTCACTTCACACAGTTACTTTTTTTTTCTTGTGATGAGGACTTTTACTCTCTTAGCAACTCTCTTAGCAACTTTCAAATATACAATAAATATACAATAGCATATTATTAACCGCAGTCTCCATGCTGTACGTTATCTCCCCAGGACTCACTGACTTTATAACTGGAAGTCTACCTTTTAACCACTTTCAGTCATTTTACCTCCTGCCATCTTAATGTGGGCAGAAACTAAAGGCAATCTTCATGGGTCTACGAAGGACGTACTTTCCTCACCAGGAAGCCCCAGCAAGAAGCAGTGTTTCCCACATGGTGTTTTGGTCACCTCCTGCATCTGCATCACCTGAATTGCCTTTGCAAAAACCTGCTGAATCCACATCTTTCTGGGATGGGCCTGGGAATCTGCATTTTATGCCAGCTTCCCAGGAAAGTCTTTTTTTTTTAAGATTTTATTTTTTAAAGTAATCTCTATACCCAACATGAGGCTCAAACCCACAACCCCGAGATCAAGAGTTGCATGCTCTATCAACTGAGCCAGTTAGGTGCCCCCCCCCGCCCAGGAAATTCTTATTCCCGTTGAAGTTTCTGTTCCAACTCTTTGCCATGAGGTCCTCCCAAATGTCTCTCCAGTCCACATACTCTACAGAGTAACCATCCTCTATCCCTATCCTTAGGGTCGTCTTTTTCCTGTAGCTGATTATTGGCAATGAAAACAAAAGAGATAGAAGCCAGCTTCACAGCTTCTCCTCCAGGATCACCCGCCCTCACCATGTTCACTCCATTCACAAAATCCTTCTCCCAGGCTGGAGCCTTGGGGCCCCATGACCCTCCTATGTGCTCTCTCTGCACCTTCTGCCTCGGTCTAGATCTGTTTCCTCCTGTGCCTCGGCCTCTGTGGCCTAACTCCATGAGGACTGTGGCCACGGCCTACTGCTGATGTGACAAATTACCACACGCTCAGGGGCTTGAAACAACACAGATGTATTCTCTTACAGCTCGGGAGGCCACTTTTGGCTCATGGCCCCTCCTGTCACCACTCCCACCTCTTGCTTCCATTGTTACATCTCCTTCTCCAGGCTTGACCTTCCTGTCTCTCTCTTACAGGGACCCAGGGATGACGTCGTGCCCACCCCGATGACGCAAGATCATCTCTCATCTCGAGATCCTTAACTGCATCTGCAAAGCCCTTTGTGCCATGTAAGACAACATAGTCACAGGTTCCCAGGACTGGAACATGGACATCTTTGGGGACCATTACTCAACCCATAATGACTATATTTTCTAAAGCAAAGATCAGAAACAGAAAATGTCTTACTAAATGTTTAAAAAAAAAAAACTCATCAAACACACCTTTTGTGAGCACCTACCATGCATCAGACAATGGGAATACAAAGATACATGAGACACAGCCCCTGCCCTCAGGAAACTCAAAACCCAAGGTACCCATCAAACAAACCAGCTTCTTAAAAAGCAATAAAGTGCTCTTCCCTACAGAAGAATTCCAATTAATAAATGTAGAAGGAATGAGGGAAATAGAAAATCAAAATTGGATAATAATGGTTGCAGGCAAGATAAATTAATGGGTGCTAAAATTAGTAGGTAAGAATTTGAGGACAAAAAGGCAATGGCAGTCTCAACATATCTCCCCCAGATATTTATTAACTGCAGATGCAAAGTCAGGAATGTCAAGGGGAAGAAAACTGGCAGAACACCATCGTAACCAAGAGATTAAGGTTACCATCACCAGCAATGAGATGTATCAGTGTCACCGACTCCCCGATGGGATGCCCCGAGAAGAGCACACCATCCCTATTGCATTCCTGCCAAAAATCCATAACCTCAGTCCAATCAGGAGGAAACACCAGACAAAGCCAAAGTGAAGAGTACTCTACAAAGTAACTTACCAGTACTTTGCAAAAGTGTCCATGTCATGAAAAGCAAGAAAAGACTAAAGAATTGTCACAGACTAAAGGAGAATAAGGGGAAATGACAACTAAACACCATGTGGAATCCTGGACTGGATCCTAGAATCGAAAGAGGACGTTAGTGGAGAAGCTGGTAAAATCTGCATAAAGTCCGTAGCTTAGTTAATAGTCTTGTACCCATGTTAATTTCTTAATTTTGATCATTGCACTATGGATAAGAAAGACACGAACACTAGGGGAAGCTGGGTGAAGGGTATATGGCAACTCTCTCTCAGTACTATTTTTGCAACTTTTCTGCAAGTCTAAAATTATTTTAAAATGCAAGTTTTCAAAAATTTTTAAAGAATAAAAATACAGCAATGGCAGCAAAACTGTTGTCCCAGACAAGCCAGAAATCAGAGTCACGGTAACCATAACCAACTGGTCTCCCCATTGCCAGCTGGTCTCCAGCTCCATTTATTCCCCCACACCAAAGTCAGTGAACAGAATGTCTTAAAACACTATTTTGCACTTGTCACCCTCCACTCAAAACCTCTGGGGGTAAGTGCTCAAAGGGTCTTTTCAAAAGGACACAGGGGCAGCTTGAAGGGGCTCCCACCAGCCAAACATGGGACACTCTGAACAGCAAAATAAATAACGACAATAACAAATTATAACCCAAAGAATAAAATAACAATCCATGAGTCCATACTGTAATAAAGACAAACAGATGGAGGAGAAGGGAAAGTTCCTTCTTGCAGTAGAATGCCAAGTAATAAACGGAGAAGAAAAGAGGAAGTCAGAAATGTCTCAGCAATGGGTGTTAACCCTAGTGAAATTCTGGTGAAGAACAGGATATTTACATAGCCTCGAAGTAGCCCCCCCCCACAAATGGCTTATTAATAATAAAGGGGGAAATAGTAACTTTTCAGCAGAGAAGCCTGGCAGACACCCACTTACCAAGTGATCAAAATGAAAATCACCAATACTGGGACAAATTGACGTCATGTGTCTTCTGATATGACCCACTAAGAAGGGCAGAACATCACTAACTTAGCATTCCTGCCAAAAGGACATAACCTCAATATTACAATGAGGACAGAGCAGATGAGGCCAAGCTGAGGGACATTCTACAAAATAACTGGTCTGTATTCTTCACAAATGTAGAGGTCAAGAAAAGTGAAGAAAGGCCAAGTAACTAGGCCAAATTAAAGCAGACTAAAGAGCCGTGACAAGTCATTGTAATGTGTGATCCTACACACACCTCTGATCACTACAAAAGACACTGTTGAGACCATCGACGAAATGCAAACATGAACAATAGAGTAAATAACGGTACTGTATCAATGTTAAATTTTCTGATTTTCATAGCCTCTCAGAAAAACACACACCAAACTATTTAGAGGAAAAAACTTACATCTTCAACCTCATCTTTTTTTTTTTTTTTAAGATTTATTTATTTGAGAAAGAGAGGGCACACACACGTCCAAGTCGGGGGAGGGACAGTGGGAGAGAATCTCCAGGAGACTCCCTGCCGAGCTCAGAGCTGGACACGGGGCTCCATCCCATGACCCATGAGATCATGACCTGAATGGAAACTAAGAGTCGAACACATAACCAACTGAGCCACCCAGGCGCCCCTAATCTTCTTTTAATTTTTTTTTTAAACACCATGCCAATGCCCAACATGGGGCTTGAACTCATGACCCCGAGATCAAGAGTCACATGCTCTACCAACCAAGCCAGCCAGGCGCCCCTCCAACCTACTCTTAAATAGTTCCCCCAAAATTGTGCATGTGTACAATATATGATAAAGCAAATGGGGAAAAATATAAACAATTGAATCTGGACAACAGATATATAGGAACTCCTAATACTTTTGTTGCAACTTTCTTACAAACTTGAAATTATAACAAAATAAAAAGCTACAATGGCACAAAGGATTTTTGGGGGGTGATAAAAATATTCTAAAATAGGATTATGTTGATGTTTGCACAACTCTGGAGATTTAAAAAAATCACTGAATAGTTAAAAAAAAAAAAAGTATAAAAATACACACACTCCCTCTGATGGATCCCTATTTCCCAGCTCCATGACCTGGTACCCACCCATTACTTGAATCTCCTCTCTCAGAACTCAGCAACACAAATGTGCACCCCACTGGCTGGATCTGCTCCTTACTCTCCTCCCCAAACGCACGGCACACACCTTCTGATGCCCCTGATTCCCCGACCCTCTCACTTCAGCTCTGTGCCTCCTGAGGTCCTGCCCAGTCCTCAAGGCCCATCAGTCCAGCCCTTCCTTCCCACCTGCACGCCCATCTCCTCATCTCTAACACTGACAGAGTACCTTCTATGTGCCAGTATTATTCTAACCACTCTACGCGCAGTATTTCGTTTGAACTCACAGCCCTGCGAAGTAAGTGCTATTATTATTTACAGATGAAGAAACTGAGTCACTAGTGAGCCGGCTGGGATCCCTCAGGTGGTCGTTGATGGAGGCAGGATTCAAACGAGGCCATTCTCACACGAAAGCCTGCGGGCAGCCACTGTGCTCTGTGTCCCTAGAGACATCTTGACACATTTGTTCTTCTGCAGACAGACCTTTCTCGCCCACCAGCCTGCAGACTCCCTGGGGAGCGGGTCCCCACTCTGGACCTCTCTCAACACTATGCACACGGCAGGTGCCCAACAGCTGTTTGTCCGCCACAGGCTGGGTTCCAGAAAGAAGAGGAGGGGGTCGCAAACTCCATCAAAAAGAGGAGCCAGTTTTCCACCACCACCGCCCCCCTTCCCGAGCACAGCCCAGCTCCCTGGCTACTGCCCAAGGCCCGGCCGTCATCTGCTCTGGGTAATAAGTATTTGTATGGCGATAATTACAGCATTTGGGGAGAAAATCCCATTAAGCAAGAGCCCTGCCGAGCTGCTAATGCCAGCACAGAACGGGAGGCGGCAAGTCCGCCAAAGCTCCCGTCTGCTTCCAATAATGCAGGAGCTGCCGGTCCCCGCCGCCCTTCACCCGGCCCCAAAGAGCACGGCCGCCCCTGCTGGCAGCCTCGGGCAGCCAGGGCCACCGAGGGCCAGCCCCCTGCCTCAGAGCCGGCTGGGAGGCAAGGGCAGGGTTCGCTGGGGATCCAGAGCACCGGGGGCTGCACGGGAAGGGAAGAGGGAGCAGGACCAGGCTGGGATCCAGCCCTGAGTGTCGCCCCAGTCCCTTTCCTGTCCCTGCCATTCTGTCACCTTAATAACCATAATAATACTACCACTTCTAGGGCCCTAGCTGTGTGCCAGGCCCAGTGCAAAGTGCGGCTCCCGGCCCTGCCGTAGGCCGTCCGCACAACCAGCCTCTCCTTTCAACCAGCAGGTCCTGCCATCATCCCCACTGCAAGGCAACAGGGGTGCTGAGAAGTCCCGCGCTCCTCCGGGGCACTGACCCCAGTTTGCAATTACGTGTTTATTCTCATATTGTGCTGCTCGTCGCTTCCTCCCTTGCCGGACTAAAACTCAGGGAGGGACAGGCTGTTTGGGCTTCTGTCCGGCACCATTCCCTCAGCACCATGCAGCCCTTCAATAGACAGCTATCTGTTGAATGAATTAATTAAACCCCATAATCCGCCCAAGGTCCCCCCAGCTGCTGCGTGGCAGAATGGGGCTAACAACGCAGGAAGTCTGGCTCCAGAACCATGCCATCACACCATCCACCCTGCAGAGAATCCCTGCCTGCTTCCCCGCCCACCCTGCTCCTTCTTCCAAATGCAGGAGATGGAGACAAAGATGTGTGGGGGCAAGGAAGGAGCACTCTGTGCAGCCAGACTCCAGGAGAGCCGGCTTGCAGCATGGCCAACTCTCACATGCTTACCTCCCAAACTCCCTCCTGCCCCACTGAACCCTCAAACCTTTGCTTGAGCTCCTCAGATAATAAAAATAATAATAACATCATCATCTAGTTAAATCACAAAGCATTTTCACACACCAGCCCTGTGCCAAGCATTGGGTCCTCTATGTGCATTGGGTCCCTTAACCCTCACCACCAACCTGCAACACAGTCATCCTCCCCTTTTACATATGGGGAAACTGAGTCTCACAGCAGATGGAGTGATGGCACCAGGGGCCTGCCACCAGTCATGCAGAGCCCAGCAAGAAGCCCAGGGCACCTGCTACTAGAGATGCAAGCCCCACCTAAAGGCAGCATCCTCTGCAGAGTGCAGGTCTCCGCCCCAGGAGACCATGGTACAGACATGGCTTCTGTCTGGCCCCCGACCCCTCCCCATGACCACCATCCAATCGTGATTTGGCATTCCAAACAGGCTGCCAAACAATCTGTCTGGAGTGCCCTGGGAAGTCTTCCTTGGGCCTGACCACCCAGCCCCATTGAATGGGGCCTCCAGTATCAGGGGGCCAAGCCGGGAAAAGGCAAGGGCCCTCCAGGCCTCTGCAGCAGGCAGGGAGCTAGGGCAGTGGACCAATTGGCCACGGGGCAAGAGAGCGGGCCCCCAGAAACTGATGAACAGCAGACCACGCTGGGCTGGGGGTGCAAATGGAAGCCAGTGGGCCTTCCCCAGGGTCCTTCCTGGCCTTACCATCCTCAGGCCTCTCCCATCTCTGCACCCTGTCCCCACAAGCCTAGAATGCAAGTGCCCGCCTGGGGTGGAAGGGAGAAGCAGTGTCCCCCCACACTACACTCTCTTACCACACTCTCCTGGATGCTCTAGTCTAAAAGACTTTTTTAATTAAAAAAAATCCGACTGAAAGTCAAAGTCCTTGAGTGGGAGAAAAGACAATTAATAGTGGCCACAGCTGGGTCCCTCTGAGGCTGAGTTCTACAAAGAGATGAAGCTTCCAGGCCTCCTCCACCACACCCCTAACCCTCACTCTGTATTTGAATTGTTCCACGGCAGTGAATTATTCAGCGTCGCTTCCTCACCCAGCCCACCAGCCCCATAGTCCCTCTGGCTGAGCCAATTTCCTCCACAGCTCTGGGGCCTGCACAGCCTCTTCCCAGATGTCCCTGCAGCAGACCAACTTCTTCCCACTTGGGGGGATAGGCCTGCACCCAGAGCTATGGGATATGGGATCATAAACTTGCCAGGCCTCACAGGCTGCCATAGAAACTGCCCACGAGACAAAAGGCGAATGCACAGCTGCAGTCTCTCCAAATTTCACAGCCTCGGGGGCCGCCGTTCCGGGCCCCAGTACTGCACGATGCCCATATCGATGAGAGAGAGCGTTTGCTACGTTATTTTGAGTCTGGCTGTGTTCTCACCAAGGCCTCTTTTTGGGGTGTTCTTTTCTTCCTCAAATGGCTCTTTTGAGGCCTACCTGCTGCAAAGTCAGGCTCCCTCTGTTTTCTACATCCTTTCCCCACCCAAGAAGTTTTGCACACAGCAAAAACCAGACCTCCCCTGACTCCTCCACAATAACTCACCCGTGGATTCCATCCCCGAAGTCCCCAAAGGGAAAATCCAGGGAAAGAGGACTTCCTGACTCTTCCCAGCCTTCCCAGCCTCAAGCCCCATCACATCGGACTGGACACAGCACGCTGGGGGACAGCTGATCTGTTCACCCATCAGGCTGGCTCAGGCACACCTGCAGGCCTTTTGCTCATGCATTCCCTCTGTTTGGGCTGCCTGCCCTCTCTGCTGAGCAGGCTCCCACCAACCACTCTTGGGTCCCAAAGTGTGCTAATAAAATGGTCTATCCTCTGAGAAGCACCTTCCCCCCAAGAAAAGTGCTTCCCACCCCAATGCTCCCCACCACAGCCCCATCACACTGCTAGCCTCGCCCTCTCCCAAAAGCTTACAGTTAGGTGTCCCCTGTCTGGGCCTCTCAGCTGTATGTCCCTTGAAGGCAGGGACTTGCTCACTCCCTGCTGGAGCCTCAGCACTGAGGGCAGTTCCTGGCCCTGTAAACGTTTGCTGAATTAAAGAACAAGACGCTTCTCCTGATCCTATTGTAATAATGCCTCTCACTCAGTGAGCATCATAATGAGCTAGGCACTTTCCACACATTATCTTTGGTCCTCACAAGAACCAGAGACTTTTGTATCAGCAGTCCCATTTTCTGAGTGGAAAGCAACTAAGGCTCAGAGAAGTTAAGTAACTTGCCCAAGGTCACACAGCAACCTAGGCCGTTGGACCCCAACTCTTTCTTTTGCACTAGGAAATTTCACTTCCATTCCACTCTGATTGCAAGAGAGCTCATGAGTTCCTGAACATCAAAAGAGACACTGTCCTCAAAACTAAAGGTGGAGAGAAAGAGCAAGGAATGAGATGACTTCAAGATTCAGATCCAAAAGCAAAGGTAAGGGGCTACTATGTCTCAGACCTAGGCTGCTACCAGGGTAACAGCTGCAGGAGAAATGCCCTGTGGACGAGGCAGAGGAATGGAGAAGAGATCCAGAGTAAACAGGTGTAGAGAATGACCCTGCAACCTCAGGGGTCTTCTGGGCAGATTTCTGATGCCCAGTCCCTCTCCACGGCCACATAGCATAATGCCCAGGAACTTGATTCGGTCCAACCTCTCTCCACACCAGCATCTCTCCCCAGCCCCACAACACACACTGTCCTCACACACACTATCCTCTCTCTCTCTCTCTCTCTCTCTCTCTCTCTCTCTCTCTCACACACACACACACACACACACACACGCCAATTCCCATCTAGATTGCATCTAGATTGCAAATTCTCTGAAACCTCCGTGGGAATTTTTCAGACTCAGCCAAGAAGAGTCTAGGGCAAATGTGTGCTCACTAATTGCTGACCTTGGTACGGAGTTTGATCCAGGAGACAGCTCTCCCCAGGGTCAAATTTCTGCCTCTGGCCGGCTGGGAGCCATGAAAATGTGCTCAAGTTATCGAAATCTGTACGCCTTTCCTGAGAGCCACTGCAGTTCCCTAGGAGTGTGGGAAGGAGCATGCAGGTTTCAGAGGAGCCAGCAGCCTTCTCCAAAGTCCAGTTCAAAAATCTCCTGAGGCAGTCAGCTCTGCAGGCAGCACAAAGGCCCCCGCATATGACCAAAAATCCACACACACGCCCACGTTACAGGGACTCTCACAACCCCCATTACTGAGGTGACACCACGGATACTAGGAATTCACACAGAGGCACATTCTGCAGGAGAATCTAGCAAAGCAAATTATATAGGTCCATATAAACACATACACGGTAACCATACACACACACACACACACACACACACACACACCCTACAAAGCTCAGCGGGTCTAGAAAGGACCGAGTTTCCTCAAGAATTTAGAAGTGAAAGAGAATAAGGGAAGAGAAATGATTTTTTAAATGACTTTCCATGGTCAATGTCTCCACTCCAGGCTCCTGACCGCTCAGCATGATTCACGGGGCTCCCAGTCCAGATCACACCTACCCCTTTCTGGGTGTCGATGTAACATATCCCAGGCCCCAAACCCAAATCCCTCAGGTCCCATTGTCTGCCTGGGTTGGGGATGGCTGGATGGGAGTTGGGGGACCAATGCCTGACACCTGCAAGAGAATAATTCTTAAGGCTCTGGGACAAACAATGGGGAGGAAGGGGAAGACTGGAAACTTCAACTCCATCCCATCTTGCTGCCCATCACCTGCCTCAAAGCCCAGTCCACACACAGTGCTCAGAACACAGCCCAAGATCCATGTGCCCAAAAGGAGATATGATGCCTGGCAGTGTGAGGAGCTTCCCCCTGGGTGCCAGGAAGGCTTTCTGGCACCAATTCCCAGCACCCTGGAGGAATAAAGTGCTGGCGCAGTGGGATGGGCCTGCCAGTGCTGAGTGCAGGGTGCAGGTGTGAGGTTGGGAGCTGCCAGCCCCGCCAGGGCCCTTTGAATCCCTGGAAAAGGAAACAGTGATGCCGCTGGCTCCTGGCTCCGGAAGGACCCTGGCAGGCACTGACCCCCCTGTTGGCTGCGGAGCCCGGGGCCCCAACGGTCCTGCCCTCACCCCAGCCCCGAACTGCGTCTGGGTGGGAGGGCAACCTCGGGGCTCCCTGCGCGCTGGGGCTGGGGGCCGTACTCACAGGCGCTCCGTGTTCCGTGGGATGTTCTTCGGGATGGCCTGCAGCCCCGTGCCGTGGCAGTCCACCGTGGTGCCGGTGCAGGTGCAGAGGGCGGGGCACGCGGTGGCACCCAGGCGCCAGGCGGCCGTCCACAGCAGCAGCCAGAGCTCGGGCCGGACAAGCCCCGCCGAGGGCCCCCTCCGGGGCGTCAGCGCCATGGTGCCCTCACCGCGTCCCGCTTGTGTGCCAGACGGCGGCGGCCGCTTACCATCCCCGTCCGGGGCGGCCTCCAGGTGCGGTCCCGGGGCAGCGCCACCGAGGAGGCCCGTGCGCGGCGCCCTCACGGGCCGGGAGGCACCTTGCTCCGCCAAGCGACGGCGCCTGTGTGCGGACCGAGCGAGGGCCCCTGGGCGGAGGGCGCTCGGCTCCTCTCCGGTTTCGCGCTGGCGGCGTCTCCCTCTCCCCCTCCCTCCAGCTCCCAACTGACTGCTGCGAGGAGGAAAATGGGCAGGCCCCGCGCGCGCACGCACCCCGCGCACACACACACACACACACACGCACAATCACACACTCACACCCGCACCGCTCGCTCCCACCCGGCAGTCATCCATCAATCGAAAAGCACACATCCAGGGCCAGACTCCTCCCCGCCCTCCCCCAGCACCCCCCTCCCCCGCCTCCCGAAGACCACTCGGCGGCTGCAGCGAGCAGCGTAGTTTCAAAGGTGGAACCTTCGAGGCGCCGCGAGCGGCAGGGGGCTGCGGGGGAGGGGATGGGAGAATGGCCACGGCCGACCTGCCCAGTCTTGGCCCTGGCCAGCTACACACACACACACACACACACACACACACACTGAGAGTATGTGCACACTTAGACGCACGCGCTCGGACGCGCAGCCCAGGCAGCTGGGCCAGAGTGCTGGAGGGAGATCTTATTTGGCTGCCTGGACCCCTTCCCCAGGGCCACAGACATGCTTTCCCCGACGGCAGAAACGCTTCCCAGGGCCCACCAGACTTGCTTTGTCAATACTCGGTGAAAGCAAGCCCCGTGCCCCAGGTCTCCAAACCACCTGCCGTACTTAGCCTAGGACTTGGAGGACAGAGCCTGGGGACAGGAGAGGGGTAGTGTACAAAAGCCCTAGGCCAAGTACAGTCTTCTCCCCTCCCTCCACCAAGATGGCAGCAACCCCATTTGTCTGATGAGAAGCCTGAAGCTTGCTGCACCCAGATGAAAATGGCCCTGATTTGGACCTTTGCACTCAGGGAGATGTTATTTCTCCCCATTGGACTGCACTGGCTTCCCAGGTGGGGGTGAGGGGGTTGGCAGAGTATCAGTGGGGGTTGGAAATCCAGCAAATATCTTCCTCCACTCACACCAGCATTCTTCCATTTCTGACAGATGAAAATGAATGTTCAGTCCTGTCATCAGAGGGCTGCAGAGAGGGCTGGAAAAGGGCTGGGTGGCCTGTTTGGGAGAGTAGCTCCGCAGACCACCATTGTCAGACCCCCTCCTTCTTACTCTAAGGCAGGTGTAGACATAGGTGTGGACATGGGTGTGAACAGGAAATCCAGATAGGGAGAGAACTATCCTCAAGCCCAGAAAAGATGAAGGACCTCCCCAAAATCAAGAACAGACGTGGTTTGCTAGTGCTTTATAGGATCCAGACATCCTTTGTCCATCGGTCCCCATCGGTCCCCTGATTCCGGGCCACCTCCAGGGTGGCAAGAAGAAACACTTGAGCAGCTCAAGAAGCACCTCCCTTCCCAGGAGTTGGCTACCTGGGTTTCCCCTTGGGAGAAACCAGAAAGAAAGGTAGCTGGTCCAAGAGATGCCAGGATGAGGCACAGCAGGGATACCGCTTGTCAGAGGGGGCTGGTGGGATGTTGGATAAGCTCCACAAGATTAAAGCCTTATCCACCAGGTATCCAAGACTTGGGGGTTTTCTTTGTTTTTCTTTTCCATTTGATGAAAATTTTACAGTATCTCTACTCTCATAGCACATATAGAACTGTGGCCTGTATGTCACAACTAATGTGGCTGGTGTTACGGGCTTTTGACAGTTCTTTTTAAAGTTTGTACACACTCCTGGCCTGACCTCCATCCAAGGCCATCGGTTCTTCAGCATCAGTTCAATCACAGCTCAGGAGGAAGGGGCTTTCTCACGGGTCCCCAGGGGGTGTGATCTTAGAGAAGCTCCCCACAAATTAAGCCAGAGCTCCTCAGCCTATGAGGGCCTCCTCAGTGCTCTCCCTCACAAATTTCTCCTGCTTCTCCGCAGGGTGCTCAGCCCCCCTCTCCTCACGGGCAGAGTTAAATCCTCATTCCTCTGAGCCTGCCGCTTTGTTTATCCCCTCTTAGCTGGAGCTGTTTACACATGTGGCTCCTTCCCGGACACTCCTTCGGGGGCAGAGCCCCCCCCTTCCCCTGCGGCTTACTCATTTCCTTACTTGGGCACTTAACCCAGCACCTGCACTTAGTAGGCCTGTCACAGATGGCACGCCGACTGTTGAAGACATCCAGTTTCCAACCTTCAGCTCCAGCGGTGTCTCCCCAGCGCCGTGACCTCAGAGGGCTCCTCAGAAGCCAGGACCCATGTGGGGAAGAGGGAGGGTGTTGATTAACTGGGCCACATGCCCTGGGGGCTTCAGAGTGGTCGGGTGAAGGGGCGGAAGGAGGGGTGGGAGTGGGCAGGGGGCGGCAAGATCGGTCCTGCCTGTGTCTCCCAAGAGCCAGCCAGTGCCCTAGAAGCTTCTAGACTAGCCTGGACAGTGAATCCCAAATTGTCCCCACCTGGCAAAGCCTGCCCTTTCCTATAAAGGAGAGGGAAGGAAGGAGGGCCGCTTCGGACGCAGGACAAAGACTCCCCACGCCAGCCTAGCCATGGGAGGCCCTGCCCCAGCAGCCAGGCAGCTCCCCAACTTGGCTCCTATCCCCAGTTCCTCCACCCCAGAACCTGGCTGGCTCCCCAATTTGGGAGGTAGCTAGCCATGAATGAACGCAGCTCATTAGCGTTCCTAGCACATTTACTCGTGAAACAACGGCCTGGCTAGCAGCTCCCCCTCCACCCCTACGCTGCTCTGCTGGTTCAGTTTCCTCTCCCAGGCCCCTCCCTCTGTGGGATCTCCCTACCCCCTCCCTACAGCAGGGCCACCTGCTCCCTCTGCAGGGGTGGGGAGGAGGCGGCCCCGTCACATTGCTTCTGCCAGGAATTCTCTGCCAAAGCCCACCGGCCACCATCAGGGCAACCCCTGGGTGGGGGGGGCCTGCTTGGGACTGGGTCTCCCCATCCCGGTGGTGTGAATCTTCTCCAATGCCCTCAGCCATGCATGCTCGGGAGTTGAGGGCCACCTCCTCCTGCCTGTGACTCAGGGAGACTTTGGGGAGTGCCTCCTTCCAGCTTTCTCCACAGGGCCCTCTCCTCCACCTCCCACAGCCCTTCTGAGGCACCAAGAAGCAAGAGCCTGGGTGAGGCTGCCCAGTGGCTTGGATTTCCAGACTGCAAAAGGCAAAAATGAGACAAATTCCTGCTATCTGGGCATTTGTTAAACAGCATTTCTTAAGTATCTAGGTACTATGTGCCCGGAACTGGGACTTGGCAATTGCACAGGGAATAAGAGCTGCCGTGGCCTGCACGGAGCTCACAGTCCAGTGGGGAACAGAAAGGGGAAAGCCCACTCTGCATGGTTAGTTTGGTAACAGGGAGCGTGGAATTGCAGAGCAGCCCCAGAGTGTGGGGCTCAGCGTAGGGCCTCAAGGCTCCCTGGAAGAGGAAGCACTTGAGCTGAATCATGAAGGATACATAGGTATTGGCTGGGCAACAAAACAGGAAGAAAAGCTTTCCTGGGCAAAGAGAAGGGCAGAGATAAGGCACACAAATGGTGGCAGTGTCCTCAGTGGCTGAGCTGGGGCAAGTTCAGCAAGGCTGGAATGTGGCAGGGGTTCAGGTAGGAAATGCAGGCAGAAGTCAGAGTTGGGGGAGGAGGGGGAGAAGAGGGGGAGCACATCCCAGACGCCCTGGTGTGGCCGTTCTGGTTTTACTAGGCTTGCAGAATTCCCAGGCCTGTCCCTGTGCTCAAGCACAAGCCCATATATGTATGTGCCCGCAATGCACTATCTCTGGATCCAGTGGCAGCTCCCAGGGAAGGTCCTGGATGATGGCAGGGGGACAGTTTCCGCATATGCTTCTACTGTTAGGATTTTTTTTACCTGTATAGTATGACTTGACCTCTCCATCACCACCAATGCATTTGTTTTTACCACCAATACATTTTTAAATCCCCTTGGATGCTTATTATAAATGCCAATTCCCAGGACCCACCCCAGACCTTCTTAATCAGAATCTCCACTATTAGCACACTAGAGAGTGAGGCAGAATGATTCTGACGCAGGTGGTTCCAGAGACCATGCTCTAGAATCAAGGCCTGGTGTGCTGGGTTAATGAGTTTGAACTTGGACCTGAAAACTCTGGGAGCCACTCAAGGAAGGGGCCCAGCAAGGACAAAGGGTCTGAGACCTGTCTGCCTCCCTCCTCTTCAGTTTCCACAGGCTCTTAGCAAGGATGAGACGCATCAAAGAAAAAGATAGCCACAGGGAACTGGAGGGGAGGGGACAGAGCCATGTGACGCTGGTGCATCCTAGCTTCAATCGCAAAATGTCAGAGCTGGAAGGGGATAAAGAAATGATCAAATCCAAACACCACCATACAGTTGGCAGCCCAGAGAAGTGAAGCAAGCAGCCCAACCTCACATGGCGAAGGAATAGCAGAGGTGAGCCATGAAGGACACTGGATCTTGTTGTGCTAGGCCACACAACTGGGAAGAACACAGCATTCCGTCCATCCTGGGCACTTCTCCTGACCCTGCAACCCCCACAGGGACTGAAAAGCCAGGGGTCCTGGGGATCCCAGTAGCGCCAGCAGGGCTCAGGATATTTTAGCTTTAATCTCTAAACCCCTTGATGTACTCAAATTTGAAGGCAGTTGACTGGACTGCTTTAGGCTTTCAATGACAAAGCCTAAAGCAGAAACAAGCTCCTAGACTTAAGATCAGTGGCTTTTATAGAGGCTACCATATGCATGCAGGACAATTCCGACAGATAAGAAGCAAGAGAGAAGCAAAGAGGGGAGAGAAGAAAAAGAAGGAGACGAAATGAAGGGAGAAAGCAGGGGGGAGAGTCTGCAGGCAGCAATTTGCTCATTCATTTATCAGACATTGATTATAGGCCAACTGTGAGCCAGGCATTGGAATTTAAGAGACTTTCTGCTTGGGAGTCATTGGGCTTCTTGCATCTTGCTCGTGGTTTTCATCAGATGTGATATTTTCAATCATTATTTCTTCAAGTTTTTTACATCCCTTCCTCTCTCCTCTCCTCTGGGGACCCCACATACATGTATATTAGGCCACTTGAAGTCGTCCCAAAGCTTACTGATGCTTTGTTCATTTTTTTTAGTCTTCTCTGCATCTTTCATCTTGCTGAGTTTCTACTGCTGTGTTTTCACGTTCATTATCTTTTCTTCTGCAGTGACTTATCTGCAGTTAAGCCCATCCAGCACAGTTCTATCTCAGACATTGTGGTCTTCATCTCTAGATCTATTTGGGTGTTTTTTTCTCTTCCATGTATCTTCTTAACGTGTTTATGCTTCCTCTGCCTTCTCATGCAAATGGAACATAGTTGTAATAACTACGTCTATGAATTCTATTATCTGCATCATTTCTGGGTCAGTTTTGATTGCTTTTTTTTCTCATTTTGGGTCATATTTTCTCACTACTCTGTATCCTGGTAATTGTAGATTGGATGCCAGACATTGTGGATTTTACCTTATTGGGTGCTGGATATCCTTGTATTTTAAAAAAATAATCTTGGGCCTTGGTCTAGAACAGAGTCAAGTTATTGGGAGCAATTTGATTCTTTCAAGGCTTACTTTTTTTTTTTTAAGATTTTATTTATTTATTTGACAGAGAGAGACACAGTGAGAGAGGGAACATAAGCAGGGGGAGTAGAAGAGGGAGAAGCAGGTTTCCTGCAGAGCAGGGAGCCTGATGCAGGGCTCGATCCCAGGACCCTGGGATCATGACCTGAGCCGAAGGCAGACGCTTAACGACTGAGCCACCCAGGCGCCAGTTTACTTTTAAACTTTCTTAAGCAAGACCAGAAGAGCCTTTAGTCTAGAGCTGATTTTCCCACTACTGAGGAAATACCCTTCTGAATATCCTACCCAATATTCTGTGAATTCAAAGGCTTTCTACTCTAGCTGTTGTGAACACCAACTCTGTGGGAGCTCCAAGGATTGTTTTTGCCTACTCCATTTGGGTGGAGCTTTCCCCAGCTTCAGGTAGTTTACAGTATGCCCTGATTGGTGCTCAGCGGAAGACTGGGGTTGGGATGGATCACAGGAAGGAACCATCTGCAAATCCCTGGCTGCTCTCTCTACAGCAATTTCCTCTCCCATCTCCCTGAGAACTCTAGCAACTCTCAGCTTCAGCTCTTCAACTCAGCTTCATGCTGGGTTACACTTGGGTGCCCCTCTTGCTCTGTGGTCTGGAGACTCTAGCCTATAAGTCAGGTCAATTATAATGTTCACCATACTTGTTTTCCCTCCAAAGGAATCACCACCCCACATTACCGGTTCTTCAACATCTGAAAACAGTTGTTTCATTTTTTTGTTTTTTTAGCTGTTTAAGGTGGAAGGGTAAATTTGGCCCATTACTCCATCCTGCACAGAAACAGAAGTTTGTGAGAGTTTTAGCAACACTCTGTACACTTTAAACACTCCCAGCATGCTAGGGAGATACAGCCAAACAGTCACTTGACTCTGACAAGTACCGTGAAATTGGCCAGAGAGGAAGGGGCCTCAGCCACACAGGGCTTCTCTCCGTTTATAAAGCACCTCACACTCCTTGCATAGGACAGTCCTCTATCAGCATGCTCTTCCCGCCATTCTCCACCTGGCTTAGTCCTCCTCATCCTAAGCAGCACCTCCTCAGGGAAACCTTCCCTGACCCCGGGTTGAGTCTGCCTTCTCCCCTGTCATGCAATCTCCTGGCTCACTGTGCCCCCTTCAGAGCACTGATACTGTTGTTTGTAATTACTTGTTTATCTAATGTCTCTCCTCCCTCCTAGGCTGGAGCTCCACAAGGGCAGGTTCCCATTGATCTTGTTCCCTAATGCCTAGTTTAGGGACTGGAATATAGAGAATGCTGAATAAATATTTTTTACTGAAGCACGGGGCTCTTTCAGGGGAGGTGTATCTTGAGAATAAAGGTGCAAAAAAGGCAGGTCTCCTGTCAAAATCAGGGCAATGAAGAGTCACTTTTGGCTAGAAAGAGAATTCCCCAGGGAGCAGTGAGTTAGGGTGTTGGGGAGAGAGCTGGATGCTGAGGGACCCGGAGGCCAGGCTAAGACCCTTGGATGTTATTCTGGGGGCATTAATGAGTCACTGGATGGATGGTAAGAGTCAGCACAGGTTGGGTTCCCTGGGAAGAGCCTCTGGGATGAACAAGAGCCTACAGAGCATTTATTAAGGAATGCTCTCAGGATCAAGGTTCTGGGAAGGAGGGAAAGGGCAAGATTGCACAGAGGCAATGCTGATCTACGATACCGTTTCAACAGCAGACTTGAGATGCTCTACAGAAAGTTCTGAAGAGAGGTCCCTTTGCAGCTGTCCCAAGTTGTGGCAAGAGTGCTGGGCCTTTATCCCATGGCACTGACCAGTCACTGGACCAAGGCTGCTCCTGAAGGGAGGTGTAGACTTGTATGAGGCCGTTTTTCAGCTAAGGGCAAACCCCAGAGAGGACTGACAGCTGAGGACCATCCTCAGGCAGCTCTTCCAGCAGCTGGGGGAGAAGTCCTTCATTCCTGAAGGTAGATCTAGGAACCGGGTAGGAGAAGGCCCAGAGGCAAAAATAGGCACAGGGTCTTTGGCAGGACTGGGAGTAGCTTTCCAGAAAGGAGATGAGACTGGAGTGGTGGTCAGAGAGGGTCAGATCTTGAAGGGCTGAGTAGATCTGTTGAGGAGTTGAGTCAAATTCCAAGGGGAATGGGGAGCCATCTGGGGGCTTTAAGCTGAGGAGTGAGACATGATCCATTTCTCTGCTCTACTCATCCTCTGATTCAGTCCCTCTGCCTCTTGCATGTGCGAAAGAAAGAGCCCTGCTTCAAAGCACATCCTGTACCCAAATCCAGACGTGAAAAGGAGGAAGTAGTCTCTATTCTCTCCAAAATCCAAGAAGATGACAGAAATTGTCACCAGGGAGCTCATTAAACGCCCCCACCATCAAGTTTCAGGGGCATCATTTGTTAACAGCTAACCAAAAACTTCCATTGTGCCTATACATTCTAAGGGTTTCTACGATTCCAAGAGTTTTACATATTAAATCATTTAATCTTCCCAACAAACTTATGAGGTAGGGACTATTTTTACAAACCAGAAGCTGGAAGCACAGAGAGGTTTAGTAACTTGCCCAAGGTCACACAGCATTTGAGTGGCAGAGGCAGGATGTAAAATGGGGTAAAGCTCTACCTTCTGGAGGGGAAGTGGAATTGAATGAAAGGTACATATGAAAGTGCCTCATGCTGCGCTGACCCATGGTAAGTGTGTTCATTTTTTTAAGAAAGCCAAAACTGGTACTAATGACAGCTTAGAGAAAAAGTCTATCTAGAGGAAGGTCTTTCTGATAAACATTATATGGTTAATTTTAGAGGATTCCCTCCTCTCCTTTATCCTCAGCTCCTGCAAATGAATGCCTTCCGGGTCTACTTGGCAACGTAACCCACACAAAGACCCGATATCCTCAGAACTTTCCTTGCCATCAGAGAGTACAGGGATCTTCTAACCTCAAATGTGATAATCTGGGGCACCTGGGTGGCTCAGTTGGTTAAGCAATTGCCTTCGGCTCAGGTCATGATCCTGGAGTCCCGGGATCGAGTCCCGCATCAGGCTACCTGCTCAGCAGGGAGTCTGCTTCTCCCTCTGACCCTCCCCCCTCTCATTTGCTCTCTCTCTCTCTCTCTCTCTCATTCTCTCTCTCTCAAATAAATAAATAAAATCTTTAAAAAAAAATGTGGTAATCCTTCTCAAACTGGCAAAGTCCCAAGTTCAGCAGGTGATAGCTTAGAAACATCAAATGAATTTAATGTAAATCTAATTTTTTTGCAGATGACATGAACTTTTTTTAATTGGAGTATAGTTGACATAATATTATTTTAGTTTCAGATGTACAACATAGTGATTTGATAATTATATGTATTACAAAATGCTCACAATTGTAAGTGTAGTTGCCTATCACCATACAAAGTTATAACAATATTACTGACTATATTCCCAATACTGTACTTTTCATCCTCATGATTTATTTTATAACTAGAAGTTTGTGTCTCTGAATTCTCGTCACCAATTTCACCTATTACCCTCTGGCAACCACCAGTTTGTTCTCTATATTTATGGGTCTGTTTCTCTTTCTTTTTGTTTGTTCATTTGTTTTGTTTTTTAGATTCCACATATAAGTGAAATCATATGGTATTTTTCTTTCTCCATCTGACTTATTTCCCTTAGCATAATATCTTCTAGGTCCATCCATGTTGCCATCAACAGCAAGATTTCATTCGTTTTTATGGCTGAATAATATTCCATTACATATATGTATGTAAACACACATATGTATGTGTGTGTGTGTGTATACAGTGTCTTCTTTATTCATCTATGGGTGGACACTTGGATTGCTTCCATACCTTGGCTATTGTAAATAATGCTACAATAAACATATGGGTGAATATATCATTTTGAATTAGTTTTTTGTTTTCTTTGATAAATACCCAGAAGTGGAATTACTGGATAGCATGGTATTTCTATTTTTAATTTTTTGAGAATCCATACTGTTTTTCATAGTAACTGCACCAGTTTACATTCCCACCAACAGTGCATATGGGTTCTTTTTTCTCCACATCCTCACCAACACTTTTTGGTACTAGCCATTCTGACTGGTGTGAGGTGATATCTCACTGTGGTTTTGATTTGCATTTTCCTGATGATTAGTGATATTGAGTATGTTTTCATGTATCTGTTGGCCATCTATATGTCTTCTTTGGAAAAATGTCTATTCCGGTCCTCTGCCCATTTTTAAATCAGATTATTTTTCTTTTGGAGTTGAGTTGTATGATT
Organism: Mirounga angustirostris; assembly: GCF_029215605.1. Taxonomy (NCBI): domain Eukaryota; kingdom Metazoa; phylum Chordata; class Mammalia; order Carnivora; family Phocidae; genus Mirounga; species Mirounga angustirostris. The sequence continues at coordinate 124,431,521 of NW_026991714.1, forward strand.
TCTTTATATTTTTTGGATATCAACCCTTTATCAGATATATCATTTGCAAATATCTTCTCCCATTCAGTAGGTTACCTTTTCATTTTGTTATTTTCCTTTGTTATGCAAAAAGCTTTTTAGTTTGATGTAATCCCAATTATTTATTTTTGCTTTTGTTTCCCTTGTCTGGGGGAGACAGATCCAGAAAGATATTGCTGAGGTTGATGTCTGAGTTTATTGCCTATGTTTTCTTTAGTTTTATGGTTTCAGGTCTTACATGTTTGTTTGTTTAAAAGAGAGAGAGAGAGAGCAGGGGATGGACGGGGCAGGGGGAGAGGGAGGGAGGGAATCCTAAGCAGGCTCCATGCCCAGTGCAGAGTCTGACGCGGGGCTCCATCTCACGACCCTGAGATCATGATCTGAGCTGAAACCAGGAGTCGGACACTTAACCGACTGAGCCACCCAGGCTCCCCCATTTTGAGTTTATTTTTGTGTATGGTATAAGAAACGGATCCAGTTTCATTCTTTTGCATGTAGCTGTCCAGTTTTCCCAGAACCATTTGTTGAAGAGACTGTCTCTTTCCCATTGCATATTCTTGCTTCCTTTGTCACAGATTAATTGGCCATATAAATGTGGGTTTATTTCTCAGCTCTCTATTCTGTTCTATTGATCTATGTGTCTATTTTTGTACTAGTACCTACTGTTTTGATTACTATAGCTTTGTAGTATATCTTGAAATCTGGGATTGTGATACCTCCAGCTTTGTTCTTCTTTCTGAAGATTGGTTTGGCTGTTTGGAGTGTTTTGTTCCATGCAAATTTTAGGATTATTTGTTCTAGTTCTGTGAAAAATACTGGTATTTTGAAACAGATTGCATTGAATCCATAGATTGCTTTGGATAGTATGGACATTTTGATAATATTAGTTCTTCCAATCCATGAGCATAGTATATCTTTCCATTTATTTGCATCATCTTCAATTTCTTTCATTAATGTCTTACAGTTTTCAGAGTACAGATTTTTCACCCCCTTGGTTAAATTTACTCATAGGTATTTTATTCTTTTTGATGCAATTGTAAATGAGATTTCTTAATTTCTCTTTTTGCTAGTTCATTGTTAGAACTAGAAGAAATAGTGTATAGAAGAAATGCACAGATTTCTATATATTAATTTTGTATCCTGCAAATTTACTAATTTCATTTATTAGTTCTAATAGTTTTTTGGTGGAGTCTTTAGGGTTTTCTATATATAGTATCATGTCATCTGCAAATAGAGTTTTACTTCTTCCTTACCAATTTGGATGCCTTTTATTTCTCTTTCTTGTTTGATTGTTGTGACTAGGGCTTCCAGTACTATGTTGAGTAATTGTCAATCTAATTTAAAAAAAAAAAAAAACTTACCAAACATTAACATTATTGGGATAGCCTCTTCTTTTATACTCTTTTATATTTTCCATATTTTCTACAATAAATGGGATATAACAAAGAAAAAACATTATTTTAGAAATAAAGTTGTAATCACTAAATCTATAATTATTGCCTGAATAAAATTACCATTAAACTTAATATTCCAAATTTATTTTATGAGCAAAATAAATAATATATTTTACACTCCTGCATTGAAGAGCTGTTATAAATCTCCAAAGGATGCTTTAAAAATAAGTGATGGCTTATATGAAATATCTAGAATAGGCAAACTCAGAGAGACAGAGAATAGATTAGAAGTCACCAGGGGCCCGAGGGAGGGAGGAATGGTGAGTTATTGCTTAACCACACAGAGTTTGTTTGTTTGAAAATAGGGGTGATGTTGCACAACACTGCAAAAGTAATTAATGCCACTGAAATGTACACTTAAGAATGGTTAAAATGGAGATAGATAGATAGATAGATAGATAGATAGATAGATAGATAACCACAATAAAAAATAATAAGTGATGGTGCAGTTAAGGGAGAGGCTGTGTTACAGAATGCCTGTCCAATCACTGGTTTGTCACCAGCTGCCCAGGATGGACCCAATAAATGATGAAAACAGTAGTTAACACTAATAATAAGCATCTGTTACCCAGAGGTAAATAAGCTGCTCATCCTCACCCACCAACAGGGGCAGGGGATTGAACCCAGACAATGTGACTCCAGATGTCACACCTTTAACCCATTTTATTGCACTGCACAACGGCAAACCTGTCTGCTGAAGATTTCCTATGACATGACCCGTCTGTAGATAATCCTGCAAGGGAGGTGCTGCTCTTCCTCTTTACAGACAGGAGTCTGCAGCTCACAGAGAACTGCTTGCCAGGTTATCCAGCTGGAGGGGGCAGGGTGCCATGCTTGGACCCAGGCCGGTGCCTGCAAAGGCCTGACAACGGTATAAGTGACTGACTGCTGATTGGAAACAACCCATGCAGTATTTAAATTGAGGGGCGCCTGGGTGGCTCAGTCGTAGCCTCTGCTTTCTGTTCAGGTCATGATCCCAGGGTCCTGGGATAGAGCCCCATATCCGGGTCCTTGCTCAGCCAGAGGCCTGCTTCTCCCTCTCCCACTCCCCCTGCTTGTGTTCCCTCTCTCGCTGTGACTCTCTCTGTCAGATAAATAAAATCTTTAAAAAAAAAAAAATTAAATTAATAAATAAATAGAGTTGGGGAATGGGGGGGCGGGGGGTGGAACTGGGGGAGGCTTGGGGGGTTTTCAGGCAGGGCAGAAGGAATTTTTAAAATCAACTATTAGGTGGCTTTGGGCTTCTGCCAAGCCAGGTTGGGTCCTTGGAGGGTCTCGCATCTTCAATGAACATTCATCAGCTGGCCCTGGGCGGCCAGGGCAGCGTCCCAGAACCCAGGGTTCTGAGCAGGTTCGGAGACACTCGCTCCCGCAGGCTCCACGGATGGGGTGCCGCTGCGGGGTCCCAGGAGAGGGAGAGGTGGGTCAGGCAGCAAGGACACGCGAGGGCGGAGTGGGGCCATCTGGACCCGCCCCCTGGGGATGGGCGGTGTCTGCTAAGGGGGGCTCCCAACACAAGGAAAACACGCACTTTTGTTGGATCAATCAGGACAGTGCCTCTGGACAAATGGGGATGGGCGCGGCTCAGAAGCCCTCCGGGAGGTTTCAGGCACCATCTGCTAGAGCCGAGGGCAGACTGTACCCAGGGAAGCGCCGAACTGGTCCAGCTCTGTGACCAGTCCTGTGACTCCAGCCATCCTGTCCTCAGTTTCCCTCTGTGAAAACAGATGCGTAGCACCCCGGCATAGCACAGCCCAATGCTTCTCCAGAGATAAACACTGCAATCTCCCCCACTTCAGCCCCATTTTACAGACAAGGAAATAGAGCCCCTAGAGGAGAAATAACTAACCCAGGGTCACAGAGCTTATTGGCTATGTATCAGCTTGCGCACGGTTCATGTTTGCTGTCTAGCACTTCTCCCAGTACCTGGGACCTAGCAGATACTCAATAAATGTTTGTGAAACCAAACTGAACTGGAATGGGAACTGAAGACTCATGTTCTCGATCCTCGAGGAAAGACAGAATTTAGAAATCTAGTTATAATGACAGTCCAGAGCCAGAGCAGCGGGCTGCTGGATAAATGTGCCCACCCAGGGACCCTGGACTGCTGCCCAGGCATTCTGCTGTGAAAATTAGTTACTTACCCCTTCCTCCAGCTGCCCACTCCAGGGGCTTAGGGTGAGGAAATCACCTGAGGGCTTTGCCTTAAAACCTTAGAGCTGGAAGGAATCTTCCACAGCCTCTATTTACAGTTCTGTGTAATGTTTTCTTAAATGATTTTCATTAAGTTCGTTCAATAAATATTTATTGCTCATCCACCATGAACAAGGCTCTGTATTGCTAAAACAAGAAGTGGGATCTTTGTTAAAATTAGACACAAGTTTGTAAGTCAGGAATTTTCTACAGCCAGAGGTATTTAGTGAGCAAACGTAATAAACATTCAATATAAATGGTACATACAGCAGCTATTATTTCAAAAAGCAAAGAGTTAAGGTTCAAAGAGGTCATTTTTTTAGAGAAATTATTGCCTCCTGGATGGAAAAAAAATCATAATTTCCAGGCGTAGACAACTTATCAGTGGACCGGGGAAGTATCCCAAGGCTTTTTCCAGCAGATACAGGCAAGATCTGTTCTAGGACAACTAAAGGGAGCTGAAGATTTGACATCTGGCAAAACAAACCTGAACAAGCCCCTGAAAAGTCAAGAAAGAATTAGAGGGAATTCAAGATTTATTCAAGCCTGCAGAAAACCAAAGTTCAATCATGTGATTGAAAATATGAAATATTATAAAAATATTAAAATAGTGAAAGGTTAGAGAACGAGCTGCCTGGTTGCATAAGTGTTTGCTTTTAAGTCTTGTGCTAAATTGATGTCCGATCTCAGAGTCAGAGTTCAACAGCTCCATGTGGACTGGGAGCCCAGCACCACGTTTGATGTGAACAGAGACTCGGTTCACATTTGACACAATTCAGTGTTTTGTGAGTAGAAATCCAGCTAAACATTCACCTACCCTATGAACCAGCTAGTTCTCTTGTAGGTAGAACGATAGATATAGATAGAACTACAGATATGGATACGGATGGAGATAAATTACTGTCTTAGCTCTGGCTGCTATAATAAAATACCACAGACTGCATAGAGGGGGTGGCTTGAAAAATAGACATTTATTTTTCATAATTTTAGAGGCTGGGAAGTCCAAGATCAAGGTGCCTGCATGCTCAGGTCCCTTTTCCTGGCTGGCAGGCAGCTGCCTTCTTGCTGTATCCTCACACAGCAAAGAGAGGAAGGTCTGGCTTCTTCCTCTTCTTACAAAGATACTAATCCCATCACGGGGCTCCCCCTCAGGTCCTCATCTTAACCTAAGCACCTCCGAAAGGCTCCACCTCCTAATACCATTACATTAGGGGTTAGGGCTTCAATATATGAATTTGGGGGGATATAAACACTCAGTCCAGAACAATACCCAACAGAAACGAGGGGTTTAGTCCACCAAAAGACACGTACAAGAATAGTTATAGCAGCCTCATTCATAATAGCCCAAACTTGGAAAGGATTCTCTTGCTCATCAATAGGGAAATGGATAAACATATTGTGGTGTAGCCATACAATGGAATAATGAGCAAGAACATGAATAAATCACACAGGCATTATGCCGAGTGAAAGAAGCGTGACACCAGAGTACCTATTGTTTAATTCAATTTATATGAAGTAAAACACAAGCAAAACTAATCTATAGTGATAGAGATCAAAATAATGGTTGTCTCTGAGAGAGGAGCGACTCAGATTCTTCTGGGCTACTGGAAATACTCTATTTTGATCTAGATGGTAATAACGAGTGTGTGCATGTAAAAAGACACCAAGTGGTGCACTTTAATTTAATGCATTTTATGAAGGTTATGCCCCAAGGAAAAAAGAAAAGAACATTTCTCTCGGGGATGACAAGTACATGGTGGGCGGGCTGCCCTTATCCCTCCCCGGTCCCTCACTACTGATTAACCACCGTTCTCCTTCTCACTGAGCTTAGCTTCAGAATGTTCCCCAATGCAGCACTCCGGCCAGGTTGCTCTGAAGCAGAAACTGTTAGCATCTCCTCATGTGCACACACAAGCACTTTAATTAAGATACGCCATCATCTTCGATTCATTTGGCCATGCTTTGGGGAAAACCTGGCTTCTACTCCCTGACCGGTGGCAACATCCCTGCCTTCCAGGTGCGGTTCCCAGGAGGAAATGCCTTTGGAAGAGCAGGCTCAGAAGCTGGAGAACAAGAGCCGGAGGGACACACAACTATCCCAGGGTGAGGTGATGTACTCAGCGCCGCAGGTAACACTGAGGCTTGGTAAAGGCTACAGTTTGACTGGGGCCCATGTTACCATGTAGAACAAACTGGCTTTTCTCTAGTAGCAGGGAACAGAGAGGACAGGAGGGAAGAAAAGGCTGGACTACAGGAAATGACAGCCTCTTGATTTGTGCAAAGTCTTCCAGCAGCTGGAAACACAGCCTCCAAGTTAGGTCTTATCAGGGATGCTAACTTCCTGTTCACTCTTCACAGCTTCCAAAATCCCCTCCATCCTCCATCAGACAACCATGTGATCTGGACAGAGTGGGAATACCCACCCCATTTTAAATAAGAAAACTGAGGCTCAGAGATCAGAGATGTATGACCCACAAACACCCTGCTAGCCAAGTAAGGGATTCAGAATTCATCCCCAGCTCTGACTTCCTCCTAAGCCCATGCTCCTTTTTTGTCTTTTCCTTTAAGTTTTTATTTTTACATCAAAGCTATACATGCACCAAAATGGTCAAATCATTCTGTAAGACTGGTTATGAAAATGGCAGGTGTCCCCATCCCCTACCACCACCACCACCATTTCCCCTCCCGAGAGCTACCAAATTTCATCTTTTACAACTGGTCTTGTTGTTGTTATTGTTGTTGTTGTTTTTAAGATTTTGTTCACTTGTCAGAGAGAGAGAGAAAAAAAACAGGCAGAGGAGGCAGCAGGCAGAGAGAGAAGCAGACTCCCCACTGAGCAGGGAGCCCAATGCAGGACTCAATACCAGGACCTTGGGATCATGACCTGAGCTGAAAGCAGATGCTTAACTGACTGAGCCACCCAGGTGTCCCACAACTGGTCATTTTGTAATTTATCTCCACAATGTATGAAAATAAATCCACACCGAGTTAAGCCACTGTGGCATTTCAGCATCCTGAGAACACAAAGATCCTACAAGCTTCCAGAAATAGTAAAAATAACATCACCTACAAAGAGCTAGGGATTAGAATGGTCTCAGTTCTCTTGACAGCAACAACATTGGCGCACAGAAGGCAAATTGTGAAGGAAAAGGATTCCCAACTTAGAATTCTATACACAGCCGAGCTATCAATCAAATGTGAAGGCAAAATAAAGACATTTTCATATATTAAAGGTCTCAAAATATTGACTTCTCATGTACCTTTTTCTCAAGAAGCTCTCAGAGGATGCCAAACCCTTTACGATGGATCCACAATTACATTGCTGTTATCCCTCTTCTCTTTTCTCTGTCTTTACAGATCTTGAACCTTCAAAATACCCTTTTTCTGTCAATTTAGTAGAATTTTAAGAGAGTGAAAATGAATATATTCAATTATCATTACCCAGAAGTTCTCTGCTCTTTTATTCATTGTTTTTAAAGCAAGGGACCCTTTCTTCAAACAAAATCTTATGCAAAAGACAAATATCTAAAACACACCAAAGCAATATTGCTTTGGTTGTGGTATGGTTTCTCTCCATTGGTTAACTGTTAAGAAAGTTGCTAGAAGGGCACCTGGGTGGCTCAGTCATTAAGCGTCTGCCTTCGGCTCAGGTCATGATCCCGGGGTCCTGGGATCGAGCCCCACCTCGGGCTCCCTGCTCAGCGGGAAGCCTGCTTCTCCCTCTCCCACTCCCCCTGCTTGTGTTCCCTCTCTGTGTCTCTCTCTATCAAGTAAATAAATAAAATCTTTAAAAAAAAAAAAAGTTGCTAGAGCTAATTATATGAAAAAGGAATGAGCAAATTAGAACAACACCATTTTGTGCCCATAAATTAATTAATGGATTTAGGTATTGAATATCAGCTACTGTGAGCATCACCCCTTATGTACACACACACAAAATGACAACACCACATCGTGTGCACTTTTTGATGAAGGAACACACCACCACCTATAGTTGCCAAAAAATCACAACCTGAATTGATCAGGCCTCTGTATCCTACTACCCATTTATTGGAAATACAGATACTGAACTACATGCATCACCACTATGCAGTCAGCAAAATCCGGACTGGGGAAGGTCAACTGGTCCAATGCCTGGGATCTTCAACATAAAATTAAAAGAGGGGGGAAAAGGGATGGAGGGAGAATCTTTGGGTTAAAAGAGACTTTAAAGATACATCAAATAAAAAAAAAGTAGGTAAGTACACACCCATGTTCACAGCAACATCATTCACAATAGCCAAGAGGTAGAAGCAACTCAAGTGTCCACCCACAGATGAATGGATAAACAAAATGTGGTACATACATACAGTGGAACATAATTCAGCCTTAAAAAGGAAGGAAATCCTGTCACATGCAGCAATGCGGAGGAACCTTAAGGACATTAATGCTGAGTGAAAAGAGCCGGTCACAAAAAGAGAAATACTGTGTGGGGCTACTTATATGAGGTAATCGAATTCATAGAGACAGAAAGTAGAATGGAGGGTCCCAGGGGTGGGGGAAGAGGGACTGGGGAGTTGTTCAATGCGTATGGAGTTCTAGTCTGGCAAGATGAAAAAGCTCCCCAGATGGATGGTGGTGGTGGTTGCACAATGTGAACATACTTAACACCACTGAACTGTACTCTGTACACTTAAAAATGGTTAAGATGGTGAATTTTATGCTGTGCGTTTTTTATAACAATTTAAAAATTTTATTTAATTTTTAGAAGTGGGTAAGACTAAATGGTAGAGTTTAAGAAGGCACTTGTGGGTGGCAAAGTCCTAGAGAAATGCGAGGCAGTGATTACCATAAAAGTTGGGACAGGGAACTACTTTTTGGGGAGAGGAAAGGAGGTGCCTTTGGGACAGAGCACAGAGAGGCTGTCGTAGCTCCACTTCTTGATCTAGGTGCTGATTTACCAGAGTGGTCACCTTATAAAAATTCACTATGCATTTGTCTTCTGTGGTTTTCTGTATCTGTTTCAAGTATAATTTAAAAGTAAGGAAAAAAAAAAAAAACCTGAGAAGGAAGAAAGCTAGCTGCTACCATCCTGACTGTCTGCCAACATATTCCGGTAAAACAACCACTTCATCTGAATTAACAGAGGAGAATTTGGGAGCGAGGGAGCCTGAAGCTGGGCCTACCAGCTTTTCCTCACCTCTGCCTTGCTGAATACTTGTGCACAGCCCAGTCTGTACCACGTCCCCTCCCTGCATCGGAACCCCAGGTCCTGCGCACGCTCGCCTCTGCCCCTGCCTGCATCTGAACCCCAGGTCCCGTGCACGGCCCCCCTCTGCCCCCTGCCTGCATCTGAACCCCAGGTCCTGCGCACGCTCGCCTCTGCCCCTGCTTGCATCTGAACCCCAGGTCCTGCACACGTCGACCTCTGCCCCCTGCCTGCATCGGAACCCCAGGTCCTGCACACGCTGGCCTCTGCCCCCTCCCTGCACCTGAACCCCAGGTCCTGCGCACGCCGACCTCTGCCCCCTGCCTGCATCTGAACCCCAGGTCCTGCGCATGGCCCACCTCTGTCCCCTGCCTGCACTTGAACCCCAGGTCCTGCGCACGCTGGCCTTTGCCCCCTCCCTGAATCTGAACCCCAGGTCCTGCGCACAGCCCGCCTCTGCCCCCTGCCTGCATCTGAACCCCAGGTCCTGCACACGTCGACCTCTGCCCCCTGCCTGCATCGGAACCCCAGGTCCTGTGCACGCTCACCTCTGCCCCTGCCTGCATCTGAACCCCAGGTCCTGTGCACGCTCACCTCTGCCCCTGCCTGCATCTGAACCCCAGGTCCTGCACATGGCCCCCCTCTGCCCCTGACTGCATCTGAACCCCAGGTCCTGCACACGCTGGCCTCTGCCCCCTCCCTGCATCTGAACCCCAGGTCCTGCGCACGCCGACCTCTGCCCCCTGCCTGCATTTGAACCCCAGGTCCTGCGCATGCTGGCCTCTGCCCCCTCCCTGCATCTGAACCCCAGGTCCTACGCACACCGACCTCTGCCCCCTGCCTGCATCTGAACCCCAGGTCCTGCACACGTCGACCTCTGCCCCCTGCCTGCATCGGAACCCCAGGTCCTGCGCACGCTGGCCTCTGCCCCCTGCCTGCATCTGAACCCCAGGTCCTGCACACGTCGACCTCTGCCCCCTGCCTGCATCGGAACCCCAGGTCCTGCGCACGCTGGCCTCTGCCCCCTCCCTGCATCTGAACCCCAGGTCCTGCGCACGGCCCGCCTCTGCCCTGGGGACTTTTCTCACAGAGCTAAAACAGCTGAGCTCTGCCAAGGGTCATAGGGAACGGACACAGGAGCATGACAACCCAGGGTCTCCCCCCCCAATGAGTGCACAAAGTTAAGACTCTGATGCCTTTGTTGTCAGCTGTCAAATTTCATTTTCTGGTTCCCAAATTCTCTACTGTGAATTCTGCTAAAATCTTTGTGCCACCATAATGTGCCGTCACTGGGTCAGGATTGGAACAGCTTTCTGTCAGCCTGTGGCGATGAGTGTCCCAGCACGGGGTCCCTGGTGCTCACGCAAACACAGCCCCTGGCGTGCACAGGACGATGCTGTGGGTAAGAATGCAGCTCTTGTTCAGACTGCCTGGGTCCAGATCTGGGCCCTGCCATCTGACCTCACGCAACAGGCTACTTAGGATCTCTGGGCCTCTGTTTCCCCATAAGTGAAGCAGGGCGTTGTTACAGTATTTATTCTCTGGGGTTGGTACAGGGCCTCGATAAGCTGCAATACGTCAAGTCTTTGAAAAGAGAGCCTGGCTCAGGGTAAGTGCTCAGTGCCTGTCCTCATTTCACTTAAGGACACAGCTCCAGGCTCACAAGAGCCAGGAGGAAAAACAGGGAGGAGGGGAATTTATCCATCTACTGACCTTTCCCGTGTCCTGGAGATGGGGGAGCTCAAGAAGTCTTGCTGCTTCCAGACCTAATTGTCCAGCTGCCTGGCTGAGTTCATACCTCAAGCTCAACATGACTGAAAACCCAATTCATGAGCTCCCCTGCCCCTCTCCTCCAGCCTGATCCTCCTCCAGTGTTTTCTATCTGTCTGAACAGCAGTAGTTTCTATGCAATTCGATGAGCCAGAAACCTGAGGGGCGCCCTGTACTCTTCCCTCTTCCTCACCTCACTGCTGACCCGTCTCCATGACACATGGACCTCACCTTCTAAGCACATCACAAAATCACTCCCCTGTCTCCCACTCCCTGCCATCTTCCCCTGGGAGCTCATGCCGCATGCCTCTCCTCATCACTACCATGGCCACCATTTAAATTTCCTTCTAGGGTTGTTTGACTAGGATCAGCCTCCCCCACTAGACCAGATGTTCCAAGAGGGCAGGCGCCATGCCAGTGTTACTGAACATTGAGTATGCACGAGCTTTTAGCACACGCTGGCCCATCACGGGTGCTCAGTGAGGATACACAGAGTGAGATAAATACTAGAGTTAAAAAGGAACCTGCTTCCCTCATTTACATGCTGTGGCCCAAGGGAGCCTGCCACCTCTGCAGCCCTTAGGGCCTTCCCTATAGGAGCCACATCACCTCTCTTCACCTGCTCCCTTCCATTTCACCTGCCTTGCCCGCCCCTCAGAGCCTCCACACCAAATGGGGTGGACCTAGATTGTTTCCTTGAACTGAGGCAGCCATGGAAGCCTGGCCCCTATGGCCCCACTGAGCCAAAACCTTCCCTGCAGTCCCCACCCCCACCCCTGGCAAGCCAGTGAGTTTGGGTACTTCCCCAAAGGTAGGAGGAAAGACACAGAACCACAGTCATCTGAAGAACCTTGCTCCGTCGCAGAACCTCCTTCTCCCTCGCTGCTCTGACGGCTGGAGCAGAGGGAGGGCCCAGAGTCGCTTGTTCAGTGAGTACTTACTGAGCACCTGCTATGGCCAGGCCCCGAAGGAGACGGTTGGGGCAGCTAGGTGGACAAACATGGCAGATGCAGCCAACAGCCATTCTCCCCTTCCTCCTCGCCAACAAAACCAATTTTGTTCAGTCCCCTGCCCCAGATTCCTGGGGTGGGGGGCACTTTATTCCTCTCGTAGATGCTGGTTTATCAAAGGGCATATGACAATTTTAGCCGAGGGAACTTGAGGGGAAGTCTGCTGGGGAGCTGCTAGGAAAGTTTCCTCACTCTTACAAGGGGAGATAAACAAGAAACACCTCCTCCTCAGGCCTACACTGGGTGATGCCTGCAGCCGGGGCGGCCACCTCAAGACCTGGAGGGAAGTGGACGACACGCTGAGCATGGCAGGCTGACAGACAGGAAGAGCCTAGATTCTTGACGACACCGTTGAGCTTCTGAATCCACCGCCCTGGTCTATCACGCAGTGATGAAAGCCTTCACGGTTTAAGCTATCCTCCGGTGAGTTTTCTGTCCCTTGCAGCCCAAAGCCACCTAGAGGGGCAGCACAGGCAGTCAACACTTCCTGAGCAATTGTGGGACAGCAGGCACTGAGTGGTTCTCTCTCAGTATCCCTCTCTCAGCTCTTCCCACTCCTGCCCGAGAGCTGGACTCGGTCGAGCCCATTTTACAGCCGAGGAAGCTGAGACACAGAGGTGTGACAGAGGACAACTTGCTGTGTCACACATGCCGAATGCAGGTGCCAGCACACTTGGAACCAAAACCCAGTCGTCGGCCCTCCTCCTGCCACACCAGCAGAGCCGGCGGGTTTGACCGCCGTGTTGGTCGGAACTCTCCGTTACCAGTGTAACGGGTGGGAGCCAGCCAGCCTAAGCTTCAGAGGCAGGTATTGGCTCTGCTCCCAGCTGCAGACAGGGCAAAGAGATGGCTGGATCCAGGAACTCAGAATCCGTTCCCTCTCGTCTTTGCTTCTCTCTGACACCGTGCCTTCAGACCAGCCCCCTGCTAGGCTGGAATCATGGCCACCAGCAGCCTTGGTCTCACATCCCAACGGCCAAGGGCCAAAAACAACAGAGGCCTCACTCTCCCCAGTTTGAGTTTTATCAGCCAAACTTGGGCCCCATGCCTTCACTGTAAGTCTGGATCCTGAGTGCCACTTTTGGGTTCTGTGGCTTGGCCACTCCAACCTCTCTATGCCTCAGTTTGCCGGTCCTGAACTAAGGACTTCACTGGGCTGTGGCGAGTGTCATTCATGTGTCCAGCAAACACTTCACTTCGTGCACGCCAGCTACGAGTCAGGCAGCACGGGAGGTGCTGGGGCTACAGTAAAGGATAATGAGACCCAACCCCTGCCCTCGTGGAGTTTACAGTCTAGCAGGAAAGAAAAATATTAAATAAACAAATGCGGGAATGAATATCTCTGTTACAACTCTGCTAAGTGTTCTAAGGGACAAATACAGAGCACAGTGGGAGAGAAAGAAAGGAACCAAGCTCAGACTGAATGCATAGCATTAGAAAGCCTGACTCTGGGCATGGAGTAAGCATTCAAGGCTAGGGTAGCTATTACCTAGGTTTTCCCCTGGCATCTTCCCAGTCACCTCATGCCCACAGTGACTTACTGCGAGGAGAAGAGCCAGGTGAACTGGTGGCCCTGCTCTCCATCGCTGCAACCAATTATAAGCCTCCTAGGGGATGAAGCGCAAGGGTGACGCATGCATTGGGACAGCACGAGTACAGCAGGTCCCAGGCAGTCTGTTCCTGGTGGATGGCACACACCCAGCTCTCAGCAGCCCCTTCCTGGCTCTGGCTGAGGCTCCAGGGGCTTCTCAGGCTCCAGGGTCTCCCAGGCTCCTTCCGCTGGCTCTGCGTCAAACCCTAAATGAAGGAGGGCTGGAGAGAGATTTACTGCGTAACAAGCCAACTTTCCATTCACCATTGCCAGGCTGTGCTGCCCCCACAGCTCCTGGCCACAGGGACAAGGGCCCTGCCCCTGCCCCAAGCCTCTGGGCTGTCTAATCATGTCCTGGTGACCGCGTCTGGAGGGACCATTTGCGAAAATCTCTTTGTGATCAGAGGATGTGTCTGTAGAACACACTCAGGCCCCTCTGGGGTTCCACTCCCATCTCTCTTGTACAGACATACTGTTTTTTCAGAGAAGAAGAGCCAAGAGCCACTAGGTTAGACTAATTGCCACAAATGCTGACTCCATTCCTAAATCCCATCATCGTTGCCATGAGCCCAGCTCAAGCCCTCAGGACCCTAATCTGGACCGTGGTGCCAGCCCATCTGACCTCCCAGCCCCCAGCTCTTCTTCTGCCACCGTGGAGACAGCCAAAGGGGCTGCCTGGCAAACACATCACCCCTCCATGTGCCACCTTCCATGGTTTTCTGGATCTGAACAATCCAAACCAGCCCCCTTAATGTGGCCAACAAGGCCCCCTGTGATCTGGCCCCCCTAACATTTCCAACTGTGTGTTCTCAGGAAACCATGCAGGGATTTCTACTGTGTATGTGTAGGGGGGTTAGCACCCCAGCCCCCACGTTGTTCAAGGGTCAACTGTACTCAGAGGTACCCCAAAGTTTCAGATATAGCTCTTCTGCCCCCACTTTGTAGCAGCAACCCAGCTTCCCTTTGGTTCAGAGGCACAAGGAGCCCAGCATGGCTGGGTGGCAGTCTCAATTCAATGGACTCATTGCTGTGTCCCCTGATGGAAGCATACCTCCATCACAACTGAGGCCTTCAAACCAGCTAAGCTCCAAGTTTCTGCAGGTAAGTTAGAGGGACTTGCCTCAAGGTAACTTGACTAACTTAACTGACCTTAACTGAGGGTAGATTAGAGGACAAGGAAGGGCCCTCCCCCTCCCACCCCTTGATTGCTTCCATCAGGCCAACTGCTTCCAGGTTACAGGGCATGTGATAAGACTAGTGAATTCCCATGAGCACAAATCTGTTATTGCACTTACATTACTCTGAAAGTAGATCCCCCCTGGTCAGAAGCAACCTTGTGTAGAATACCAGGACAGTGCATGAGGGATTCTGTGAGCACACAGATGGTTAAGCTGTGGAAGTATTTAAGGAAAGGGTGGAAATCCACATCCAGAATAAGTGTTTATTCCAGTGATGACCAAACCGATGCCTTCCATGATGGAAGGGGCCCAGTGCAATCAATCTGCCACTGGATGGCTAGCTGACGGGTCTCCACCACCTTTAGGAACAGTAAGCTTCCAAAGTGTCTGGAGGGCATTTCTTTCCTTCCTTTCCCCATTCATACAATAATTTTCTGAGTGTCCCCCTGTGCCCCGGGCCCAACCCTGTGCTTATCCTGTAAATGGCACAGTAGGGGCTGGGCTCTTGGCCATGGTGTCAGGCTCAGGGTTTTTGTACACAGAGACAGAGAAACAAGACGGCTGCCGCTGCCATCGCTTCTCAAATGGAAGGACGTGATGGAAAGAGCACTGGACAGGGAGCTGGAGTGCCTGACTTCTAGTTCTAGACCAGCCATCAGCCCTCCAGTGATGTGAATAGAGGCACATTGCCTTGCCGACCTCAGTTTCCCCATTCTTAAAACAGAGTGAGGGGCACCTGGGTGGCTCAGTCAGTTAAGAGTTGACTCTTGATTTCTGCTCAGGTCATGATCTCAGGGTCATGAGATCAAGCTCCACATCAGCTTCCATGCTCAGCGAGGAGCCTGCTTGAGATTCTCTCTCCCCATCTCCCTCTGCCCCTCCCCCCCTCTAAAATAAATAAATAACAGTGAAAGCCCCAGGATAGCAGGTACCAGTGGTACCAAGGGGAGGGGGGGCAGTGTGGTCAGATCGGTTTCCCTTGGATGCAGGGTTGTTTATGGAGAGTTGTTTTGTTTTGTTTTGTTTTGTTTTGTTTTGTTTTGTTTTGTTTTTAATAATGAACTAGCAGTTGGTCTGCTTTTTATTATCACCAAATACCTGCAATTCCAAAGAGTATCAGTGAAAGAATACTCCTCACCCAAAAAAGCCTGTTGTTTGCCTAAGTTCTAAACAATTGTTACCATTACTATTAAATTGTAGTAATATATATACAATATATTTCTAAATAAGCACATTTTTACTACCTATCTTTTAATAAACAATGGCATTTTACATGGTTGTCAACTTGGAGCAATCCCAGTTATACAATTGGCCCCAGACACACACAGATCCAGCTGCAGGTGTTTATTTCTAGAGTACGTTCATAATGGTTTGCAATCTTTCAAGCTCACTTCTGGCTAAAATTTAAACAAATAAAGACAGGGAGATTTAAGAGATGTCTCCACCCACCCAACCTCTAATGCCTGGTGCATTAACTGGGGGAAGGTCACCTGCGCCATCTAGTGGTAGAGGTGGTGATTACAGGCACACATGCTTCATTTGAAAAAAAGAAAGTAAAATGGATCGCATGTGGAAATGATAATATTGTGGGGGGTGGGCAACAACCAGGAGATTTAATTAGTCAGCCCCAGGGCTGACTGTATCACAGCTTTTCCTAGATAACAGTGAGCAAGTTCCTTCATTTCTCAGGGCCTCTGTTTCCTCATTCTTAAAATGGATTAATGATACCTCTATCACAGAATTGTGATGATTAAAGGTGATAAGGCATATAAAATTCCTGAGACGCAGTGGGTGCTCAGAGCTGATCAAAATGGGAGAAAAACTAGAACAGGCAGTCTCCCCAGGCACTGTCAGAGGCTCCTGATTTACTTTCCTTTTCCTACACTATTGCTAAGCTGTGGGTGCCATGACTGGGTATTAGCTTCCCTAACTTCGAAGGACCAGTTGCAGCTGCAGCCCTCCTGGGGACCCCACTGAGGGCGGACTGCGTGCCCACACCAGCACCAGCTCACTCCACACTCTGCCAGGCAAGGCTGAATCTGCCTTTGCCTAGGTGTCACCGGGCCCATACACCTGCTCCTCCCCTTCCTACAGGGAGCTGTCCCCTGCCCCTCTGGCCCCCGTATTCCACACCCACAACTGGTCACAAACCGCTCACCCACTGCCACCTCTCAATCGGCAGTTCTCAGGGCGGTCCCTGGACTGACAATATAGCATCCCCTGGGGACCTGTTAGAAATGCAACTCACTGAGCCTCAGACCAACTGACTCAGAAACGCCAGGGGGAGGGCCTAGCATGTTGCTGCATATCCTCCAGGTGGCTCTGACACGGGAAGTTGGAGAACCACTGCTCTACAAAGTCCCCCACTCTACCAGGACTATTCTTCTCAGATTCCTGGGGTCAGGTCCCACCTTCTCCTCTGCCACCCCCTCCATCCAGCGACCCCCTATTCCATTATGGAGAAACTCACCCAGCACCTAAAACCATCCTACACTCTTCCCCTTGCCCACTTCACCTACAGTAATGTTGAGCAAACCTGTCATTAGCAAACCTTCAATATATTTATCACACAAGCAGACCACTTTCCTATTTTCTTGCTCAACATTTTTAACTTTGACACTAATTCAAACATACACTTTATCCTGGTCCTAAAGAATCTATAAATTCAGACAATATGTAAGTTATATTTTTGTTGTGCATTGAAATAAACACTATTAAAATTTAAGCAGTTCATCCAAAGTACCACCTAAATGTTATTTTGGGGGAAACAATGCCTTAAGTGTAGTCTGGCTCTCTCAGAACACACTCAGACCCACCCTGTCCACCCACCCCAGAGCCTGCATGTCCTCTTTGCTTCTCATCTAAATTCCACACTTTTGTCAGTAATACCTTCCTGGGCCACTTAGCACCCCCATTCATCAGCCCTAACCATGACTCTGATACCCCTGAGAACTCCCCATGAAACATCACCAGTTCAGGAAATATATATGGAATGACTCAACTCTGGACACCCAAGATGTCCACTCCTGCTCCACAGCACCCAAGCCGCCAACATTGTATACTCTGCCTAAGCACAACCTCCAGGAAGGGTCCCTGGGCCTTCCCTGCCCCCATCTTTCCACCTTCTCTCTGCACCACCCCCACCTTCTCTCCTGACTTTCCACCCTCACCAAGGCCAAGAGCCAAACACTTAAATAATTTGTACCCAGTTAAAAAGCAATCCCCTGGGGCACCTGGGTGGCACAGTGGGTTAAGTGCCCAACTTGGTTTCCACTCAGGTCCTGATCTCAGGGTTGTAAGATTGAGCCCTGCATCAGGCTCTGCGCTCAGTGAGAAATCTGCTTGGGTTCTCTCTCTCCATCTTTGTACCCCCCGACCACGCACGCATGCTCTCTCTCTCTAAAATAATCTTTTCTAAAAATTGAAAAAAATAAAAATAAAAAGCAATCCCCTTCACACCCCTCAAAATACACACACACACACACACACACACACTTTCTATCTAAGCATAATATACACAGAGGAAAGTACAAATACTGTAAGTGGACCGCTCAATGAATCCTCACGAACTGAACACACCTGCGTAACCAGCACCTCAGAACTGCCCCATGCCCACTGCCAGTTCATTAGCACCCACTGGCCACCTCCGCCCAGAGTAACCACTGTCCTATCTTCTCATAGCATACATTCATTTTGCCCATTTTTAAACTCACATAAATGAAATCATACAGTATGGTTTCAGCCATATTGTTACACGTAATCGCCAATCATTGTTCTCATCGCTGTGTACTATTCCACTGTATGAATATTTCGTATATTAGTTTCTCATTCCTCCGGTAACAAACTACCACAAATTTAGTGGCTTAAAACAATACAATACAAATTTATTATCTTACAGTTCTGGAGGTCAGAGGTCAGAAATGGGTCTCACTGGGCTAAAATCCAAGTATCAGCAGGGCTGCATTCCTTCCCAAGGCTCTAGGGAAGAATGTTTCCTCACGTTTTCCAGCTTCCAGCGGCCACCCACATTCCTGGGCTCACGGCCCCTTCCATCTCCAAAGCCAGGAATGATCAGTTGAGTCTCTAATACTGTCACCTCTGGTTCTGACTCTTGCATCTCCCTCTTCCTCGTTTAAGGAACCTGGTCATACATTTGGCCCACCCTAATAATACAGGATAATCTCTTTATTTTAAGGTCAGCGGATTGACCTGTTATTCCCATTTGCTACCTAATGACCCCCTTGCTATGTAACACAACATATGCACAGGACGTGAGCCTTGTCCTGCCTACTGTGTCCACCACGCAGGTATCACTCCACTGCTGATGGGCATCTGGGTAGTTCCAGTACAAGTCTGTTGGTGAGCGTATGTCTGTTGGGTATAAACATATCAGGGGGACAGCCAGGTTATAGGCTAGATGTTCCGCTTTAGTAGATGCTGTTTTTTCCAAAGCGATTGAGCCAATGTAACACTCCCACCAGCCACATATGAATTCCAGTTGTGCTCAGTGTTGCAACACTTGGCATGTCCCATGGCTCTCACTGACACCAGGGACTTCCTTGCCGCTCTGCCTTTCTTCATGTCTGCAGGGCCCAGCAAGGTTTCACCCTGACCATCCATTCATTTCCATTTCTGTTCCCAGGATGCAAGACCTTGTTGGAGAAAATGGCATTTTCAGGGCATTTTCTGATCTAAACCTCGAGTTTGTATGGATACTTGTGGGCACGGGTGGCCATTCAGCTAAACCTACTATTTACAGAATCTTAGGATGACAGCAACTTCAGGGACCACGTGTAGCCCATCTCCCCACTCAGAGCAATTATGTCACATGCACCAGGGTCTCTCACGCTGCTGTGCCTTTACTTAGGCTGTTGCTCCTGCACCCAAATCCCTTTCCACTTCTCACCACCCCTCATGGCACGTCCCCTCCAGATAAGCTTCCCCGAATCTCTCGGTTGGACTCTATGCCCCTCCCCTCTGCTTCCACAGCACTCAGCACTACCCACCACCTACCGCACCGTAGTAGAACCCACCATCTCTCCCACTGCACTGCACCACCAGGGCTCCAGCCCTTGAGTCAATCATGCAAGGCCAGAAAGCTCAAACTCACCTGTTTTCATTAGTGATGGGCACCACCGCTACCAGCACATTTTCATCCAGGAAGGAACCGAACAGCTTCTCCACCGGGTAATCATTCCGTTATTGGACAGATCTGATTCAGTTCAGTACATTTACTAATAGCCTCCTGTGTGCCCAGTGCTGTCCTAGGTATTGCAGAGACAGAAAATAAGAAACAGCTCCTGCCTTCCGGGAACTCGGGCTTCCACAAGCTAGATTCACTCTTTCCTGCCATTGGCCTCAGAAACAGAAACATGTAACACAGGCCCTTCCTCCTCCACATGGGAACACTCAGATACTTAAAGTCAGCCAGGCAGTGAAAGTAGGCATAGTCAACACTCCCAACTGCAAATCAGGCAATGGGATTAGAGGCAAAAGTAACCTCCAGTGATAGAAAGGAGATGGTACCTGGGGCAGGCACATGGGGGATTGACTGCAAAGTGGCATGAGAGAACTTTCTGGAAAGATGCAAATGATGTACTTCTTAATTGGGGTGGTGGTTACAGGGATGTACACATCTTATCACACTATGTGCTTAGAGTTGCTTTAAAAGGAAAGATGGAGTCAAGTCCATTCGGGGGCACTCGCGGCCATTCACTGGATGTAGCACCTCATTTCTATCTGTAAATCTCCATTTCTATCTGTAATACATCGTTTGTGAGCTAGTTCCATGACTTCCAGGCCCCTTATTTAAATAAATTCTTACTGTGAACCAGAGACCAAGGAGCCAGCTCCCTGGCTGAAGCAGGCGTGGGCAATCTGGTGGTGTCCTTACAACCCCTTCCCCTCCTCACAATGAGAGGGTGCCACTGTCTCGAAGTCCCAACTAGCTCTGACAGGCGCTGCTTCTATGTCTCTGTTGAGGATTTGCCAAAGGCTAAATATATCCCCTTTTCCTCCATACCATATGGTTTCTAGATTCCTCTGGAAATCATAGGCTTTTGTGTTCCCATTGAAGAGGGAAGCAGAGACAAGGAAGAGGGCCATGCCTCTCCTCTCCCTTCTCCTCCTCTTCCTGGTTCATTCCACACAATACCGGCAGCTAGTGTTCAAGAAGTGGCTGCAACATGAGACCTCTCATTAATGGTCAACTCCAGTTACATTAAAGTACTTAATAAAACCTGGATTACTGGGTCATTAAGTTTCCGGTAAATCCCAGTGGCTTTTCATCAGGGGGAGGCAGAAGGCCCTGGCCCTAGGCCTCTAAGCTGAACAGAAAAATTAATGGGTCTTTATGCCCAAGATAGCTGGTCATGGGGAGGGAGGTCACATTTCTAATGTTTTCTCTCCTGCTCTGACCAGCCCAACTTCCGTTCATTTTGCTTTCAGAGAATTTATCACTAGTTCCCTGCATTTGGGAATATGAAGACCCTTCTTAACACCCACTTTACAGTTTCTACACTTTACAGCTGCATTTTGATCCATATAGAAACTACAGGACACACACACACACCTTATTATGATTTCATTAACTTAAAAAATATCTTGATGGATCACGACACGGACAAACACTGAAGGGCAGAGTCGCCTCTGGAAGAGGCAGGCAGTGCCTGGTGCACACCTTGACTTTAAGTCCCCTTGCAGTGATCCCATCGGCCCCCAGGGCTGTGCACACCCATGAGCTGAACCACGCTGAGGCACTCCCGTAGCCAGCCATGGCAGGCAGGGGCCAATCCCAAAAAGGCCAGTGGATAAACCTTTCACCACTTTCTTTGCGACCTTCTGTGCCCTCTCCAGGGTGGTCTCATGACTAAAGGAAAAGAGAAGACATGGCCACAGGTGCCAATGGAGTTGAGGAGCAGGTTGGGGGTGGGGAGAGAAAGGATAGCCTAGGATTAGAGCCCGAGAGGTTCTGGAACACAGCAATACAACATGAGCCATTTATGTAATTTAGTATTTTCTAGCATCCATGTTAAAAAGGTAAAAAGAAACAAAATTAGCTTTAATAATTAGCCCAATATATCCAAAATATCATTTCAATGTGTAATACTTAATAAAAATTGAGACATTTTTACATTCTTTTTTTTTTTTTTTTAACTAAGGCTTTGAATTCTGGGGCGTATTTCACGTGGAGAGCATATCTCAGTTCAGACTGCCACATTTCAAGTACTCAATATCCACAGCTAGAGGCTACTGTCGAGAGTGTGTATGAGAAGTCAGAAAGATGAGGAAAGACTCTCCCTAGGCAGTTGCCAGCAGTGGGGGGCCGGGGGGGGCGGAGGGGAGGCGGTGGTTATGGCGGACACCACCCTCCCATAGCTCAACAGCACTCCTGACAGACGCACCTGCTGTCTCCCAGAGCCAGCACTGAGCACCTCAGGAGAACGTCCTGCACAGACCCAGAGCCCAGCCAGAAGATGCACGGCCCAGTGTCATACAGAGGATGCCAAGTGGAGCTCGTGGGCCAATCCAGGCCATGGAGGAGTTGCGTTTGGCTCCCACAGTGTTTTTCAATCTCTTGAAGTAGTTGTTGTTTTCATAACCTTAGATTTCCTTCTTGACTCTTGTAGACCTTGGGTGGGTAACTCCTCTCAAAGACCACAGTTCTTGAAGTCAGGCAGTCCTGGGTGTTAATCTTGACTCTACCACTTTTTAGCCGACATGGATACATTAAACTCTTGATATGTCTTCTACTATAAAACTGGAGATAGCAATACTTCACGGAGATGTTTGACTTTAGTGAAATAAGGAATTAATTGCCTAGCACAAAGCTTGGTACATAGTAAGTACTCAATAAATGATGGTATTAGTTTTCATTCACAGGAGGCCTGAACTCCTTAGAGCCCCTACCACAGTCCTATTTCAATGTGGGAAAACTGGGAAGTATGTGCACAGCAGGAACTCTGAAAAGCAACCCCACTTACATACACCGATGTTGAGGAACAACTCCTGCACTCACAATTTTGAGACAGTCTGTTTCTCTGTTGCCTGCAGGTCTGGTTCAACTGAATTAAGCAGTCTTCGGTAATAGAGCAGTACAAATTTTAAAAGGCTCGTATCTGGGAATGAAAGGGGAAGGCTAGCATGGATACCAGCGGCCCCTCCTGCCAACCTTCATCCCGCTTCCCAGGTAGAAGACTCTAGGAATCTGGGCACTGGATGCTGCTGGTAAAGATACTAATGACCAACTTGGACCAAGACTTAGCCATTTCCTAACCCCAATTTTTGTTTTTTGTTTTTGTTTTTGCTTTTTAGGGGGGAAACTAAGAGGCTGGGACTTTAAAACATCTGAACAATCCTGATGAACTCTATACCACGACCCTCTAGCCTGGGGTTCAGCCTTCCTTACCATCTCCACCCCCGTATGCTTTTAATTCAGAAATGGAGGTAGGAGCAAAAGGTGGGCAGCCAGCCCTGGGGAACAGAGGCCACAGAACTGGCCCAGGAGGAAGGGGAGACTAAGGAAAATTCTGTTTTCCCATCTTCCCTTTCTGCTGTTTAATGCAGATTTGTTTCTTCATTCCTTTCTACAATTTGCATATTGATTATGTGCTCAGCGCTGTACTAGGCATTTTGATCCTCTTATTTTTCAAAATACCTCTTGTCCCCTCCACCCCTTTTTCTTTTCTTTCGCATTACTGTTTCCTGTATGCGTCACTCAAGAAAAAGACATGGCTCCTTTCTTTACAGTAAATAACAAGTTGGTCCTTGGGGGATTAGGAGAGGGACAGACAGTTCTGAGCAGCAGCTAGAGAGCCAACACGGCAAAAAAAGGAGCACATGGGTAGATAATGGAGCAAAGACAACTGCAGGGTTTTTATTTGTGGTCCAGATTTAAGTAACTCCTTTGTTATCAAAAATAACTATGTCAGCATCAATAACCTGCTGATTGTAAAATGTATTCTTGGCAGAGAGAGAGAGAGTTAACATCTAATGAATACTTGCCATCTGCCAGGCACTGTGCAAGGCTAGTTGTTCTCACTATTTTAGTGGTCAAGGACTCCTCTGGGATTCCTGTGAAAACTATAAAATCCCTCCCTCCCTTAGAAAAATTCAAATGTACACAACATTTTACATAGAATCGCAAGGGCAAACAATGTTCCAAAGCACAATCACAGACTCCAGACTAAGACCTTCTGTGCTAAGCCCTTAAGATCTGAGAGCATGTCATTATTGAGACAAGTTACCATTATCCCCACCTTACAGATGAGGGGACGTCCCCAAGGTCACATACATAAGTGGCAGAAACATTTCAACCAGAGTTGTCTAAACACTACTTGCTGTCCTAGATAAAAATGTCATCTGGTTTTTACTGTTATTATAACTGTCACTCCTTACTTTTAAACAAGGAAATAAGATTATGTGAGAAACTGAAATCTGTGCAAAACATTCTAGACTCAGCCACAGGACATCAGAAAGCTCAGAATTCCCAGGGGTTCCAATCCCATTTCCTATCAGCCAAAAGCCCCACTCCCCCCAGAAAGAAAACAAGCCAAAGAGGTGCTTTTCTTAGACAGGTTTCACAGGACTCAGAACAAGAAGCAACCTGTCAATAATATCTCAATAAAACTGGGGGGAAAAGTTTTTAAGAGGCAACCTCTCCTTAAGATAGTCTATTGGTCAAAATGGGAATTGAGAGACCAGTCAAAGCCTATGGCTATGAACAAAAGAAATTTAATTTCAGAATATTACAGGAATAACAAAGAAAGATAATGTATATGATTGTTTCTTTACAGTTACATATATATATCTGATATATAAAGTCAAATAAGAATGAAATACAAAAAATGGTGAAACAGTTAAGAAACCTTGTTTCTCTTGTTGAACAAGCTCAGGGAGAGCCAAGGGCGACCCCTGTTATGAAGGACCCCGGGCGGGAGTGTTTTTCCCAACAGGCTCTGCCAGTCTCCAAACGTCTGAGGGAGTGCTCAATGGCTCTTCAGCCCCCCTGGCTGTGGCCTCGCACACTCCAGTTTCCATGGCAACCCAAGCACTCAGGCTATTATGTACTCACCTCCTCACTAGCCCCTCCACTGACTCTCCACCAGTGGAAAGATGTCGGTCGGCACTGGCTGTCTAGGAAAGCTAGCTTTTCCGTGGGGTTAATTACCACTGGTTTGAAAAGATTGTGCATTTTAAGGACCCAAATTTTCCCCAAATTCTAGAGCAATCTTGACAAATGCCAGTACCCAGGTTTAGATCAAGGTCCAGTCTTCAGTACAAAAGCTTTGGGGTGGATGGGACAGGGATGAGGCTCTCCCTGGGAAAAGGAGTTCTATTTAGAAAAGACCTTCCAGCATTTGTGTGAGGCCCCGTACGATGGTAAGGAAGCAGCGAGAGTCTAGGGAAGTCCGTTCCCAAAGATGACTTCCCCGGTTATGCACGGGCCACACAGCTGGTCACTGCAGGGCCCAGGTGCAAGGACCACAGGTTCTCCTAGGAGGCAGTATTTAAACCATATCCGAACAGAGGCTCCTGGGAAGGAAGCTGCACAAAACCACCACTACGCGGGAGGAGAGAAAGGCTCTGCTCTGACACTCCAGGACCTGCGGGCTTCCTTACAAGCCAACAGAACGGCCGCCTCTGGATCGCCCAGTGGTTACCACAGTCAACAGCCCTCCCCTCCTCCATTTCCCAAGGGTGCTCCCGAGAAGGCTATTCAGGGTGAGGAGCGGGTGGAGGACCAGCTGCGGGTCAGTACCAGCTCCTCGAACATGTGCTGGCACTCAGGTACAGTCAGTATCTTCTAATCCTTCACTGTGGCAGTGGAGTCTTCCAGATTCCCTGGTCCCAGGGCAAAAGTCTATCACTGTAAAAGGTTAGAAACTCCAGTGTCTATGGTTTTCATTGATGTCACCAGTGCAGCTCACTCAGTGATGTGAATCGAGGACGTGCTCTGCGTCCCCACGCTTGTGCCCACTGGCACAACACCGCCATGCTGACACATCAGAACCCGCTACAACTGACCGCAGGAAGAAGGGAAATGTTAAAAGCCATAAAAGGAGGCATTTCCAAAGAGACTGTTCCAACACGGAAAATAAACACAGCAGACTAAAAAAACATCTTATAGATTAAAAAACCTGTTAAATACTGGCTCAAAAATACCTACCCACCAAGTCAAAAGGGAGACAGTACCTTGCTGTGGCAAATGATAAAGGGCTTCTGTCTTTGAGTTCTCCATAAGATTGCACAGGATTAGAACACTTACATATTACAAGGAAGAAAGTTATGCTGTTTATTTCTCAAATTTGGATTCCAACTGGATCACAGCTTCTATTTAAAAATGACCTATCTATCACACCCTTTAAGCAAGGGAAAATATATTTAATAAATAACTTAAATGAAACACACATGCCCAAATTCACACATAAAGGGCCCAAGGGGGCGAGCCATACAAAAGCAGTTGTGTGTGGCAAGCATCTCTCTCACTACTCTAGCCCCGGCACACTACCCTGGGATACCAACGCCATTCAACCAAAGAAAGTCTCCTAAATCTCAGCTACCTCCCTCAAATAGAACCCCAGGACAAACCTGATGACAGGAAGGTATCAGGTCACTGCTCTGCTCTCTCCACCCAATGCCACGCCACCCTGGGAAGAACCACTTAGAGAGATAAAGAAAGGAAGTACTGGGTTAAAGGAGATGACTATTTCAGTCTGGTCCTATCAAAAGCAGTCTCTGTCTGCACCCACTGGTAGCTGGTGCTTATTTTCTCAATAAGGAAAAGCCAAATAGAAAGCTACATGAAGGGCGCCTGGGTGGCTCAGTTGGTTAAGCGACTGCCTTCGGCTCAGGTCATGATCCTGGAGTCCCTGGATCGAGTCCCGCATCGGGCTCCCTGCTCGGCAGGGAGCCTGCTTCTGCCTCTGACCCTCCCCCCTCTCATGTGCTCTCTCTCTCTCTCATTCTCTCTGTCTCAAATAAATAAATAAAAAAAAAAAAAAAAAAAAAAAAAAAAAAAAAAAAAAAAAAGCTACATGAATAAATTTGCTAACAAGTATTTTTAAGAATGCTCTAGACAAAGGAGCCTCTAAGAGGCTTACACTCCTCACCATCTATTGTTCACAATCCATCGAGTCGGAAGGCCGAGTTTTACACTTCTCTTCACTATAGCTGTTACAGCAGCCAATGAAACAGGAAGTATGGAAGAGAGACTGACAGCTGGACACAAAACCAAACCGTGCTCTCCCAGCGTCATCCTCCGTTTCAGCAGAAACGCAGCTTTTTCAAGAGTTTAAAGATGGTCGGCAAGTCCCACTTTGCTGGGCAGCTGCTCCCCCACAGAGCCTGAGTCGGCTCTGGCACAGGGTGAGGGCGGCTACACAGCCCCACAGAGCAGGCCCGCTCCAAATGCTCTCGCCCGCCACAGGGTGCTCTCGAGGCAGGTGAGTATTTACACCAGATCAAAGCCACGCCGCTGCTTACCTCAAACACACGTGAATATCCCCAACCCAGTCAAAGCCCCAGCCCCACCTCCAAACGACTCCTGTGCCCATCCTGACAAGGAGAGGGGAGGTGCGGCAACCCTCCTCAAACACTGGTGCTAAGCCACAACCGCTTCCAAAGGAGAACGTGCTCTTTCAAATCCTCTCAGCCCTGCAGAGAGGGATGCTCCCTTCCTCCCTGGGACTCGAGCTTGCTCCCAGCAGACAGTCTAGCCTGCATACCTGATCCCTTAGAAGGATGCAATATAATCCCACCCACAAGGAGTCACCCTGGACATAAAGCCAGCTGGCCCCATCCTAGCCCACCCCAGAGTTTCCAGTACATTCAGATATTTCAGCAAATCTCTATCGAGCCGCCGGTGACTTCCCTTGGGTCACAGTGATTTGGCACAGAAGTACCAGAGGTGTTTTAGGCAAAGGGAGACTGAATGAAGATGAGTTCCGCAACCACACAATTACTTTGGCATCACTGAGGAAAGGGGAAGAGAGGCAAGGGAGGGAGGAGGGACAAAGTTTAATAACTGACATTTGTGAAAATATGCTCTCATCCTGAATTCTCCTTTTTCAATAACGCTGGTCAAATACCCTGCAATCTCAGGTCCAAGAAATAATTTTTGTATTTCCAGGAAAGCTGTAGTTCTTTGCACACAAATGGTATTGAGGAATATGGCCTCATGAGATAAAGAGCTTTCCCAAAGCTTACAGTGAAAAAAAAGGGAAAGACATCTGTCTTAGACACAATTTAGATGACCTATCCAAAAAATGGCTTTAAAAAAAACAAACAACAGATAAACAAGAAATAACCAAAATACCGCCCATACTATCAAAACAGAGAAAAGCCCCAAGTATCAGTTAAAAATAATATCAATCCACCAGGACTGACAGTACTTAAAAAAAAAAAAAAATCACTGGTAGTTGAGCACAACTTTCATATTTTTAAAAATAATATCTGCTTAAACAAATACATGGAATGAGCACTAGAGCCCACCTGGTTCTGCCCATTTACTGTGCTGTGTGAGCTGGCTGGCTGGTTAGTGGTTTCCCCATAATGTTTTCAGAGAGAGAGAAAGAGAGAGATGCCAGCACCCATTCAGAAGAGTCTGCAGACATTATCCAGTGAGTGGGGTTAGAGGTATCAGTCAGGTCATAGGATTAGTTGACTTTCACAATACAAAACGCAGCAAGCTGCAAGTCCAAGCTTCTCTGTGAGCAGTAATGATGCCTGGCTCACTAAAGAGAAAGTTCCAGGTGGACAACAGGAGCACTCTGGATCCTTCAGAGGAATCCTAGGTTGAAAGAAAAACAAGAACATTAAGCACATTTATAAATATTTCTTTTTGCAAACATCCCACCTGAAAGCTAGAGAAGCTATACTTAGTATTTTCTACAAACAGAGTTAAAGAGCTTAACGGAGAATTTATGACTTTCTACCAAGTAAACACCACCTTGTCCATGTGCCCTAATCTCAGTTCATTAAAACAACTTAATGGCAGTAACAGCTACCGCTGTGCTAAGTACATATTTTGCGCCAGACTCTGCTCTGAGTTCCTTTTGTTCATGACCTCACTTATCTTCACAACAATCTGTGCATGAGATAGCGCTCTTGCCATGTTACAGGGGAAGAATCTGAAGCCTACACAAGTTAACTTTCCCCAAGATAAATAGATATAAGCAGCAAAGCTGGGAGTTGAAACCAAGCCTAACTGAATGCAGAACTCATGGCTTTACCACCACTACGCCTCTCAGCAGCGAATGCTTACTAAATGCCTACTAGAGGTAAGGCACTCTCAGAGGTAGAGGTAGAAGGAGAGGTAAGGTACTCAGTACCGGGAGGAAGAGAACAGAAGATAGGAGGTCACAAATGTATTCTTAAGTCTGGCCCTTGTGTTCCAGGAGAGAAACCAGCTATAGATATCAGACAATACATGTGAAGTAAATAACTACAATAGATCATACTAAATGTCAACATTTTAGTACCATCAATAAGAGTTCAAAGGAAAACGTACATCTGGCTGGCTTAGCCAAAGGTTTCAAAGAGGACGTGTGGTTTAGGTTGGGCTTTGAAGAATGGGTAAGATTCTCACTACTCAAAATAATGCCCATTAATAAGAAGATGCTAAATCGGCAGTTCTCCTCTGGGGGTGAATTTGCTCCCTCCTCCCCAGGGGACACTTGGCGATGTTTGGAGGCATTTTGGTTGTCAAAACTGGGGAAAGAAGGGTACTACTAGCATCTAACGGGTAGAGACCAGGGGAAACTGCTAACCATGGTACAATGCACAAGGCAGCTCCCCACGACAAAGAATTATCTGACCCAAAATGTCCAGTGCCACGTTGAGAAACCCTGTGCTAAAGAAATGTCTTTTGGGAGTGTAATCGTGATGATGATAATAAAACTGCATTATTTCCCTCAAATAATATTCCTTTTACAAAATCACCATCAAAAACCTCTAGTTCATATTCATTGTATAGAAGAATTAGACGGCAAGTAAGTGGATCTGTGGCCTTGGAAACTGGAAGAGAGTTCAGATCTGGAGATGCAGGTCTGGGAGCAGTTATCCTACAGAGAAAATAGAGCTGTGGGTTAGCCCAAGCTGCTAAGAAGCAAAAAGCAAGAGCAGAGATAAGCAGAGAACTCAAGATAGAGCACTTAAAAACACAAAGAGGAGGGGCACCAGGATGGCTCAGTCAGAGGAGCGTCCAACTCTTGGTTCCACTCAGGTTGTGATCTTGTGGTGCTGAGAGTGAGCCCTGCATTGGGCTCTGCGCTCAGCACGGAGTCTTCTTGTCCCTCCCCTTCTGCTCCTCCTCAACTCCACTCGCGTGCTCATTCTCTCTCAAATAAATAAAATCTTAAAAAAAAAAAAAAAAATGAAGAGGGGAGGGGTAGGCCAGCAATTTTAAGCTACCACAGAGGTGGAAAAGAATTCACAAGGAAGAACAAGAATAGGGTAGCATCATGACAGCCAAGGCAGGCCTTTCAGGATGTAGGAAGTGACCAAGGGGAGAGAAGAATGAAAATGCCACTGTCTAATCCAATCCAATCCAAAGTGTTCATTATGTGTGGGCTCCCACTTTTCTGCATCACTTTTTTTTTTTTTTCAATTTTTAAGTAGGCTCCATGCCCAAAGTGGGGCTTGAACTCATGACCCTGAGATCAAGAGTCACATGCTCTGTTGACCAAGAGACAGCTGGGCACACCTGATTCACTCACATGTTTGAGAATCTAATAAAACTATATATGTCTGTCCTCCAGAAAAATGTACATAGGCACCTACACATAAAATGACATCAACAATACCAGGAACTTGATCAGAGCCCTTAGGAGGTCCACACATAATAGCTCAAGAATCCCTGCTCTAAATCTTCTGCTAAAATATGAACTTGGCTTATTTCTTTAATGCATTTCTCTCTCCTGAAAGTATAATTGTCAATATAAAAAGACTTACCATTTCTTGATTCTTTTCTATTTTAAAGATTTTATTTATTTATTTGAGAGAGAGCAAGAGTGAGAGAGTCACAGAGGGAGAGGGAAAAGCAGACTCCCCGCCAAGCAGAGAACCCAACACAGGACTCGATCTCAGGACCCTGGGATCATGATCAAAGGCACATGCTTAACTGACTGAGCCACCTAGGCGCCCCTCTTCATTATTTTCAAAAATGAGAGCCACAGGGGCGCTTGGGTGGCTCAGTTGGTTGGGCGACTGCCTTCGGCTCAGGTCATGATCCTGGAGTCCCAGGATCGAGTCCCGCATCGGGCTCCCTGCTCGGCAGGCAGTCTGCTTCTCCCTCTGACCCTCCCCCCTCTCATGTGCTCTCTCTCATTCTCTCTCAAATAAATAAATAAAATCTTAAAAAAAAAAAAAAAAAAATGAGAGCCACAAAAGATGTAACTGATAAAAAAACAATGTATCCCTCAAAAATAACTTACGTGTAGTTTTGATTCACGGATACATACGATTCATGATTCACGGATATATACGTAGAAATATTTAGACACGAATAACTCAAACACGTAGAAATATTTAGACACATGTAACTCAAACACCCAACTCCCCTCAATCAGACAGACCTGCCTGCAAGTCAGAAGCAAGATGGAAAGAAAAGAGCGTTCAGATACTTCATTAAAGGATATGGAATGAGACTATACTGAAATCTAATCTTCTAGAAAAGAATAAAGATTTATCCATAAGGACTGGACTTTGGTTCTCCTTCTATTGCTGATGTCTCAATAATTATGCTCATGTCTCAGCAGTAAAATGCACATGTCAAACCAGAGATCACTTCATCTGCCACACAAGCCTTACAAAACAAAACAAGTCTCAGCCAGTTCTCTCTAGTCACAATGATGGCTACTTGTTAATGCTTCTAAAATATTATTTCAATTAAGCCTCATAAGAAATCTGTGAACTCCATATAACTATTATCCTATTTTCAGAGGAGGAGACAGGCTGAGAGAGAATGAATGGTTTTGGGGCATATGGGTGGCTCAGTCGGTTAAGCATCTGCCTTTGGCTCAGGTCATGATCCCAGGGTCAGGAATCGAGCCCCACATTGGGCTCCCTGCTCAGTGGGGAGTCTGCTTCTCCCTCTCCCTCTGCCTGTCGCGCTCTCTCTCTCTCTCAAATAAATAAAAATCTTTAAAAAAAAAAAAGAGAGAGAATGAATGGTTTTCCTGGGCCAGAGGAATGATGACTCAAATCAGGTACAGCAAATCCCCTGGTCCTCCCCATGGACCACACAGCTTCTTCAGAGGAAAGGACAGCAGCGGCTGCCTTTTACCAGGAGCCTGGGGCAACCAGCAGTCCCCGCACCAAATAATCTTTTTTGCCCTAAGTATCCTCAAAAATATGTTGTATGATATGATTTGCAGGGTCCATCAGCTGTTTATTAGCTGGAAAGCCTCACTGAATAAACAAGGCCAAAGTCTACACAGAAAAAAAACATAACTATTCCGTGTTTATTGAGCATATTCTTAGCACTTCTGTACTTGGTTTCACAAATTAGTTTACACTTGCTTTTAATTTGCTTAACAAGAATTCTTAAGATTTTTTTCACATGTGACAAATCTGTCCAAGAATGCAGGGACCGTGTGGGTCAGTCTTCATAGCTCTGCCTGTCAGCACCTGGGACAGCGCTGAGTAGATGATCAATAACCATTTGCTGAACAAAGGCAAGGGCAAAGACCGAGCCTGGCAATTGTATGCTGCTTCTGACACTGGGAATTCAAACCACTACTGAGGGACTAGATGCAGAGAGGACTTACGCGGAGTAAGAACACAGAATAAGTACAATCAGTACCTTTTTTCCCCTCTTTCTTCCCCTCAGACCATTTCAATCTTGTTGGTGTCATCGTGACAGCTGGAGAGCCAGAAAATAACTGTAACAAAAACATTTTATAGTGGCTTAAACGCTCTAATGTCATTCCTACAGACAGACTTTACTAACAGAAGAATTATTTGCTTGTTCAGTTTCCATGTGAAGAGTTTTACTGAGGCTGATTATATTTATATCATTATGATATAATGATATTTATATCATTAGTCTTAACTGATTTTATTGCTGGCTTAATGAAGCAGCATGTGTGGGATACCCAGAAGGACTACCCAACAGATAAGGCAGTGCCGAGTAGGCCCAGCTCAAATGCTACCTGCCCCATAGAGTCTCCCAGTAAGAACTAGTCCCTCCAGCACTTTGTTTGCGGAGCTCTTTCACTGTTATTTGTCATCTCCGCATATGACTGGCTATATCCTCCTGGAACTCCACATGTGTTTCTTTTGACCATCAACATAAATGAAAGAATTGAGAAAAAGGCACAGTTGAATGGCCCAGAGAAACACAGTAAAACAGATGACAGTCTATCAATATTTCTCCTTCCTACAAATATACACAAAGAGGAAGTCCAAAGAACAGTATCTTACTAAGTTCATATTTTCTTTGCTGGCTCTCTTCAATTCACCAATGGCTACAGATTCCGGAGTAGGGTACTTGTTTTTCTTTTCTGACATCATCTGATTTCCCAGGACCTTCCGCTGATTTAGGAAGAGAAAATACGTGATTTATAAAGATCTACTATATCTGTATTACAGCCATACTGGTCTTTAAATCTACAGTTTCTTAGTTTAAAAGAATTTCAGATTTCTGATAAATTCTCCCAGGCCATCTTATACAAGGGAGGCCAAAGCATGTTACAAAAAACCCTGAAATCATTGCCTTTCTTTAGGTGATCATTTTTCCTCTATATTTAAAATAGCTGAAATATAAGAAACAGTTTTATAGTTGATTTAAACAAGCTAATGCAGGCCAATTACAGTGTGCTTCTGAGACCATTAACAAACAACCCCCACCAGTTATTTACCAGTATAATTTTTGCCCCCGAGATGTGTTGTCTCCGGCAGCTGTTAGGAGCCCCCTCCCTACTCAGGGACACTTCTGCTGCATCCACTCTAAGACTGCTTCCCTATCACGTCCTCGCACAGGATTAGAAAACTTGGAGAAAGGCGCCTGGGTGGTTCAGTCGGTTGAACGACTGCCTTCGGCTCAGGTCATGATCCCAGGGTCCCGGGATTGAGTCCCACATCGGGCTCCCTGCTCTGCGGGGAGCCTGCTTCTCCCTCTCCCACTCCCCCTGCTTCTGTTCCCTCTCTCGCTGTGTCTCTCTCTGTCAAATAAATAAATAAAATCTTTAAAAAAAAAAAAGAAAACTTGGAGAAAGTCTTTAAGAGTTTCTAATACAGCCACAAGAGTGTTCAGGCCTTCTTAAGGGGGTCACATGACCATACTGTCATTCAGAGCAGGACTAAAAGTCTTTCCTCTCTGAGCAGCTTAGAAACTGACATAACCTACTCTAACAGCTGACAGTGACAATTCTACCATCTTTGGGGAAACCTTCCCTTTTTTCTTCTTAGAGAGTAAGTTTAAATCCTCAAAAAAGAACTTAACAAAACTAGAACATTAAACTCTACAATATAAATCTTAGCAGCAATATTAGGAATATTCCAATGTAATAAATTATTTACATAAGAGAAATTCTAGAGGAAAAAGTGTAGCCCGAGAAACGGATCAAAGCAGAATATAGATCAAATAGCTAAAACACAGAAATGCTGGAAAAATGAGACCACTACATCTTCCTTTCAGAAATCAGCTATCCTTTCAGAAATCAGCTATCCTTTCAGAAATCAGCTATCACCTCAGAGTAAGCTGAAATGGGGATACCAGGAGCCACAGGACCGGCTATAAAGCTTCCAGTGAATTTTTTTTTTTTTTTTTAGATTTTATTTATTTATTTGAGAGAAAGAGATAGCGAGAGAGAGAGAGCACATGCAGGGAGGGGGGAGAAGCGAGGAGGAGAGGGAGGGAGTTCCCTGCTCAGCAAGGAACCTCATGTGGGGCTCGACCCTGAGATCATGACCTGAGCCAAAGACAGCCACCTAACTGACTGAGGTACCCAGGCGCCCCTCCAATGAACTTTTAAAAAGACATTTCAGGGGCGCCTGGGTGGCTCAGTTGGTTAAGCATCTGACTCTTGGTTTCGGCTCAGGTCATGATCTCAGGGTGGTGATATTGAGCCTCTCTCCCTCTGCCCCTCCCCCTGCTCGCACTTGCACCCTCACGCTCTCTCTGAAATAAATAAATAAAATCTTAAAAAAAAAAAAAAAAAAGGGAGCGCCTGGGTGGCTCAGTCGTTAAGCATCTGCCTTTGGCTCAGGTCATGATCCCAGGGTCCTGGGATCAAGCCCCGCATCAGGCTCTCTGCTCAGCGGGCAGCCTGCTTCTCCCACTCCCACGCCCCCTGCTTGTGTTCCCTCTCTCGCTGTGTCTCTGTCAAATAAATAAGATCTTTAAATAAATAAATAAATAAATAAAATAAGGGCGCCTGAGTGGCTCAGTTGGTTAAGCGACTGCCTTCAGCTCAGGTCATGATCCTGGAGTCCCTGGATCGAGTCCCGCATCGGGCTCCCTGCTCAGCAGGGAGTCTGCTTCTCCCTCTGACCCTAACCCCTCTCATGTGCTCTCTCTCACTCTCTCTCTCTCAAATAAATAAATAAAATCTTAAAAAAAATAAAATAAAATAAAATTTAAAAAGTGGAGCATCCCCTTAAAAAAAAAAAAAAGACATTTCATTACCCCATCACTATTGAGCAGAAACCACTATTATTAGCTCAAGTCTCTTCATTTATAACAAAAATAATTTATCCTTCTGTTTCATAAAATTTGTTAACATTTTTATTTAAAATTATTGTTCTAAAATGTCTAAAATTCTGATAGAATTATAAGCTCATTTATAATTCTAAAGTCCTAAATTCTCTTAATAAAGAAATGGGCAGCTGCCAAGAGGATACTCCATATTTACATTTCAAGCCACACTTAGCAATACATCTAAAGGCACTGCAGAACTTTCTTTCACTAGGAAGAGAAAACTACACCCATCTAGCTTCAGTTAAAGAAATATTTGTTTGTGGGGCACCTGAGTGGCTCAGCCGTTAAGCATCTGCCTTCGGCTCAGGTCATGATCCCAGGGTCCTGGGATCGAGCCCCACATCGGGCTCCCTGCTCAGCGGGAAGCCTGCTTCTCCTTCTCCCACTCCCCCTGCTTGTGTTCCCTCTCTCGCTGTGTCTCTCTCTGTCAAATAAATAAATAAAATCTTAAAAAAAAAAAAAAAGAGTTCAAGAACCTTTAAAAAAAAAAAAGAAATATTCGTTTGACACATAGAGAAACCTTTATTTGACTAATAACTTTTCTTGTTATCAATCAGCTCAATGACAGGAAGTCAAAGGGAATGACAGACTTCCAAGTAAAATGAACCAACAATGATGTTCATTTTACGAACTACACCTAGCAGTTGACTATACTGCTAGGGTAGGGTTCTAGCAAAATAAATTACTTTTTAATTATAGTAAAATATAAATAACACAAAATTTACCATCTTAGTTCATTCCATTCATATTGTTGTGCAATCATCACCACCATCCAACTCCACAACTTTTTCATCTCCCCAAATAGGACCTGGGTATCCACTAGACAATAATTCCCAATTCCCCCCAAACCCTTAGCCCCTGACAACCACCATTCTACTTTCTTTCTCTATGAATTTGACTATTCTAGGTATCTCACATAAGTGGAATTATATAGTACTTGTTCTTTGTGACTGGTTTATTTCATTTAACATAATGTCCTCGGGGGGCGCCTGGGTGGCTCAGTCGGTTGGGCGACTGCCTTCAGCTCAGGTCATGATCCTGGAGTCCTGGAATCGAGTCCCACATCGGGCTCCCTGCTCAGCGGGGAGTCTGCTTCTCCCTCTGACCCTTCCCCCTCTCATGTGCGCTCTCTCTCTCATTCTCGCTCTCTCAAATAAATAAAATCTTTAAAAAAAAAAAAAAAAAAACATAATGTCCTCAAGGCTCATCGATGTTGTAGCGTATGTTAGGATTTCCTTTCGGGGTGCCTGGGTGGCTCAGTCATTATGCGTCTGCCTTCGGCTCAGGTCATGATCCCAGGGTCCTGGGATCGAACCCCATGTCGGGCTCCCTGCTCTGCAGGAGCCTGCTTCTCCCTCTCCCTCTGCCTCTTCCCCCTATGTGTGCTCTCTCTGTATCTCTGTGTCTCAAATAAATAAATAAAATCCTTAAAAAAAAAAAAAAAGGAATTTCCTTTCTTTCTGAGGCTGAATAATATTCCACCGCATGTATATACAACCTTTGTTTATCCATTCATCTGTCAATAGATACTTGAGTGGCTTCCACCTTTTGGTTACTGTGAATAATGCTGCTACAAACATGGGTGTGCAACTATCTATTCACGTCCTTGCTTTCAATTCTTTTGGGTACATACCCAGAAGTGGAATTGCTGAATATTTAATTTTTTGAGGAACTGCCATCCTATTATCCATGACAGGTGCACCATTTTACATTCCCACCAACAGTGCACGAGGGTTTCAGTGTCTCCACATCCCCACCAACACTTGTTATTTTCTGGCTTTTTTAATAATAGTCATCCTACTGTGCCTTGCTATCTCACTGCAGTTTTGATTTGCATTTTCCTACAGATAAGTGATATTGAGCATCTTTTCATTTGTATATCTTCTTTGGAGAAATGTCTAAGTCCTTTGCCCATTTTTTAATTTTTTTTTCCTGTTTTTGTAAGAGTTCATTATATATTCTGGACATTAACTCCCTCTCAGACATATGTTTTACAAATATTTTGTTCCATTCTGTGAGTTGCCTTTTCATTCTGTTGATCACAAAGGAAATTTTGAGGGTAAGCAAGACTAATGTCTCAGAGGCTACTGCCCCCCAAAGATCAGGATTGAGAGTGAATTCTAAACTTCTATTAATGATAATAGCTAAGACCAAAATGAGGCTTAGATGATGTAGCAATGACTAATAATTCAGCTTAAAGAAAAAAATATATATTACAAGGTATTTATTTTTATTTTTCATTTTAATCAGAGCTCATTACTCTTGCTGGATTTATAGATTTTAATAATGTTAAAACAATTTTAAAAAGAAAACCAGCAGAACACAGAACTGTGCTTAATCTCTCTCCAAGTTAACCAGAACCTTACCTTAGTTTATGCCTGAAAATTTGAACCCCGTTATCACATTATCTACTGCCACCTGATGGCAATATGCCTTAACTACAAGTTCAGATCGTCCATGAGGACGTGTACCTGAACCCGCAAGCATGGTGATGGCAGCAACAGCACAGAAGTAGATACTGTACTTGTTTTAAAAACAAGATTTTTAAGTAATTTGATACAAAGGAAGAGAATATACAACTGATTAAAATATTAAGCTTACAGAAATTTGAGTCAACTTGCTAGCCTACCAGAAAATCCATTCCTAACCATTTCTGGGAGTCTGTCAACTCCCTCAATTCTCCATAGCTTTTGCAAACTGTGCAGTGAACCTTGTAGCACAAAGCAAACTCTCCTCACTGCTCAGGAATGGGGACTCCGTCCTCAGTCCCAAAGAGAAGGAAGGACCTTTCTTTTACTCTCTAATCGTACAGCCCCTTCTCCAAATCGAAACACAGCAAAATGCTGTAAAAACTAAAAGTTTTTCCGAATTCTATCCTTATCCTCTTACAAATGAACCCTTTACAGGATCCCAAAGAATAGAAGAAAACTGTTTACGCATAAGAAAAGTCAGACTGTTAAGCTTTCTCTAAGTCAATGCTGAAAACGACAGCACAGCATACCTACCTTAATAAGGCCACTGAAGGAACGTGAACGGGCTCTTTTCTGTACCCGAGGAGAAGATTCTCGCCCTGGCGTTTGGGTCACAGATTGCTTATTAAACTAAGAGAAAACATAAACATTTTACTATTATTTCCCCCATCAAGAGATAGGATTCTATGACAATCAAAAGCTAATGTAAATATCCAGAAAAGTCCAAAGAATAAGTGAGTCTGTACACATATGGCTTAGTAGGTTGGCAAGCAAATCTCAAAGGCAGAAATGATGTTGCCAAAAAAAAGTCAAAATTTATTAAATTACTCTAAGGAGACTGCACTTCATTTTCCTTTTTCTTATGTACTATAAGGTTGGAAGTATTACCCCTATTTTACAGATAAGGAAACTGAGACCCAGAGAATTATGTAATTTGCCCAACATCTCCAGCTGGTAATCCAGTTTTTTTTGCAGAAAGTATCTTGGACATAGAGAGTGACTAGCACAACCTAAAACAGTCCTTAATTTAACATAAATTGCATACAGAATAAAGAAGTTACTAAAGCTCTTTAAATGGACACCTATCATGACTGCTTGCCAGCATTATTATCAGAGGAAATACATCAAAATAAAAAGTGGTCAATTTTATCAATATCAGCTCTGTTTGATGGTATCTAACATGGAGAAATGGAAGACATAAAACACTGTATCGTCTTATTTAATGCTTTGATTAGCCATTCATCTCCCCAGTTAAAAAATAATGATATAGTACTTAATTCTTCTACTTGTCTGCCTTTTCTAACTATAGTTTTTAAATATGTGAATTGTAATTTTGCAAATTTTTATCAGTTCAGGTTCAGTTCTGGAGGTTTAAAAAAAATGACACTTTTCATACATATTATACAGGTACCAAAAAGCTCCCAAAGTTAATTATCAGAAAATTTAGTCACTTCTAAAGAGCTCAGAAAGCAAGCATCCCTCCTGGATATACTGGAACAAGTGACAAACCATCATTTCTGATAATGTTGGCAGGTGCAAGAAGGGGGGGCTCTCTTGTATCCAGCTAGTGGGAGCATTAATAATTTTCTGGGAAGCTATTTAGCAATGTGTGTCCAGAATCTTTTCAAAACGCATTCAGTAGTCCCCCTTTATTTGTAGTTTTGTTTTCCAAGGTGTTACCCATAATCAACTGCAGTCCAGAAGCAGATGATCCTCCTTCTGATGTATTGTCAGAAGGTCAGTAGTAGCCTAATGCTGCGTCACAATGCCTACGTCATTCAGCTCACTTCAGCTAATCACATAAGTATTTTACCATCTCACATCATCACAGGAAGGATGAGTATAGTGTAGTAAGGATTTTGAAAGACAACACATTCACATAACTTTTATTATAGTATACTGCTATACTTGTTCTATTTATTAGTTATTATTGTTAATCTCTCACTGTGCCCAATTTATAAATTAAACTTTATTGTAAGTATATATGTATTTTAAAAAACCCACAGTATATACATGGTTCAGTACTATCTGTGGTTTGCAGGCATCCACTGGGGGGTCTTGGAATGCATCCCCCATAGCTAAGGGGCAGGAACTACTGTATTAAAAAATACACACTACCTATGAAGTTCTTACCCAAAAACTAAATAAATAAAACTAATTGGTATTCAGATCAAGCTTCTAGAATTAGATCTAACTACAAATTTATCATAAATATAGAGGATTGAGGAACATGTTCAGTAACACCACAAGGGTGCAACCAGCAAAATCTAGACTGTGGAAAACAAACTATATGGTTTCTTTCACAAACAAAGGGCAGAGAGAGAGAGGGAAAGAGAATGTGTGTATGTGTGGGTCTAAATGCAGTGTAGTAACCTGGATTAGGTTCTGGCACAGAAAAAGGGTATTAGCAAAAAAACTGCTAAAATCTGAATAAAATATCTCATGTTAATAGTAATACACCAATGTTAATTTCTTAGTTTTAACAATGTTAACGTTAGGTAGAGTACCTTAGTGGAGGGTACGTGAGAACTCTCTGTACTATCTTTGCAATTTTTCTCTAAATCTAAATTATGTCAAATTTAAGTTTATTCAAACAAACTTTGGCAATTTTTTAGGGGGAAAACAAGAAGAGAGGAGAGAAAGGGAGACCTATATATTAAAAGGGACCCAACAGCTATTACCAGAAAAAAAAATGCATACCCTTTGGTCATGCCACTTCTAGGGAAAACTCTGCAATGAAAATACCTATGAACAAAAATTTATAAGCTAAAAAATAATCTAATTCCCAAATGTGTCCAATAGTGGACAAACTGTATATACATTAAGTTATATGTAATGAAATATTATGCAGCTGTAAAATGTTCACAGCCTTTTAACAACATGGAAAATGATCATGATATAATGTTAAATGACAAGGATAGGAATTTTAAAAACTGAATATATATTATGATCTCAAACAAAAGGAAAAAAAAGTCAAATACATGTTCATGGAAAGAAAATAATCATAGAAGAAAATACTCCAAAACTTTTATCAGTGGTTATCTCAGGATGATTACAGGTGATTTTCTTCTTTACACTCTTCTGCAGGTTGCACTGCTTCTACAGTGAATATTTACTATTTTTATAATAACAGAGGAAAATCAGGAACTAGTAAAATTATAGTTTCGTCAAAACAAAGTGGCAATATTTTATTTTTTTTATTTTTATTTTTTTTTTAAGATTTTATTTATTTGACAGAGAGAGCACAAGCAGAGGGAGAGAGAGGGAGAGGCAGGCTCCCTGCTGAGCAAGGAGCCCGATGTGGGACTCGATCCCAGGACCCTGGGATCATGACCCAGGCCGAAGGCAGCTGCTTAACCGACTGAGCCACCCAGGCGTCCCCAAAGTGGCAATATTTTAAATGTAGGCAAGGAGTTCACAAGCATGCACAAGAAAATGCTTATGCTGTAATGTTTAATGAAAAGAGAGAGACTGGGGCGCCTGGGTGGCTCAGTCGGTTAAGCGGCTGCCTTCGGCTCGGGTCATGATCCTGGGGTCCTGGGATCGAGCCCCACGTCCGGCTCCCTGCTCAGTGGGGAGCCTGCTTCTCCCTCTCCCTCTGCCTGCCGCTCTGCCTACTTGTGCTCTCTCTCTATCTCTCTGTCAAATAAATAAATAAAAATCTATAAAAAAAAAAAAAAAGAAAAGAGAGAGATCAAAGAAAGTATGTGGTATGATCCAAACTATGTAGAAATTTATCAATAGGAAAAAGATTGAAAGAAAGATCCAAAATGTTAACCCTGGTGGGATGAATGATTTGTTTTCTTCTTAACCTGCTCTATGAGTTCCTATTTTTCTAGAAAGAGCAAAAATGATGTCAGTTTTTCCTTTGTATTATCTTTAAGCTTCTGCTTTCTTTTTTCTTTTTTTTTCTAAAGATTTTATTTATTTATTTGACAGAGAGAGACAGCGAGAGAGGGAACACAAGCAGGGGGAGTGGGAGAGGGAGAAGCAGGCTTCCCGCTGAGCAGCAAGCCCGATGTGGGGCACAATCCAGGACCCTGGGATCATGACCTGAGCCGAAGGCAGACGCTTAACGACTGAGCCACCCAGGCGCCCCAAGCTTCTGCTTTCTTGATGACAGAATTCATGACACTTTGCCCCCCTGAACTGCTGTCTTAGTTTCCATCGAGAATAAATCACTACATCTCT
Organism: Mirounga angustirostris; assembly: GCF_029215605.1. Taxonomy (NCBI): domain Eukaryota; kingdom Metazoa; phylum Chordata; class Mammalia; order Carnivora; family Phocidae; genus Mirounga; species Mirounga angustirostris. The sequence goes on from NW_026991714.1 coordinate 124,473,286, forward strand.
TTGAATCTGTGATAATACTCAGCCAACACCCTTGAAAATTCCAGTCATAACACAATTTGCTAGATATCAAAGTAACTTCAAAGAGTGTAACAGAAAACTTCTCTTGAAGGACTCTATCAATTGTTAAGAACAGCTCAGTTCAACATTTTCTGAGCACATGGTTATGTCTGGCCCTATGCTTCAGATTAGGCATAAAAAATCAATAAAAACACAAACTTCCCTCATGAAGGTCCCAGTTGAGTAAGAAGTCAAGAAGCTGACTTTGCCTGTTCAGCTAAAATTCAAGAGGGATAGAGACAAAATAAATTTCCCAAGAAAGAAACTAACGAAATCATTGGGATTTACTCAAACTACATTTTGAGTCTCAAAATGGCAAATGAGAGACCTAATTTTGCTCCCGTTAACTCCAAAATAAACAAACTTAGCTACCAGAATTCCTACTTTCTAATATCAAACTAGGTCCCTGAATTCACAGTGTTTTCTAACTGTAAACAACTCATTAGTAAGAGCTACCACTTTTGCTCTGCTATGCCAGCCACTTTACATAGATTCTTTCTAATCTTTATATAGTCATGAAACATGGACATTTCAACTACCATTTAAAAAATAAGGAAATTGCAGGGCACCTGGGTGGCTCAGTCGTTAAGTGTCTGCCTTCGGCTCAGGTCATGATCCCAGGGTCCTGGGATCGAGCCCCGCATCAGGCTCCCCGCTCTGTGGGAAGCCTGCTTCTCCCTCTCCCACCCTCCCTGCTTGTGTTCCCTCTCTGGCTGTCTTTCTCTCTGTCAAATAAATAAAACCTTAAAAAAAATAAAAAATAAATAAAAAACAAGGAAATTGAAATTCAGAAAGATTAAATTATTTGCCAAGAAAATGTGAAGGATTTAAACTTTGGAGCAATATATTGCAACTGCTGGTTCTCTTCTCAGCATGCCTGGTACATGACCAAAATTAGAGAAACTCTAACCATACTTGGATCCTTCTGTTTAACTCTAGAAATAGAAGAGCCTCCACCCTTTTCTGTAATGGGGCAGTAGTACAGAGACTGACGTTGAGGTTCCACTGACAAGTCTGCTTTCCTAAGCCAAGCCAAGCTTGGGCCAATAAGAGCCAAAAATTATATGAGATTCTTAGCAATATTCCCTAGTGATTCCACAACCTTGATCACAGTCCTAAAGCCCCATCACTGTTTCTGTGCCTTCAGGTACCTGTCTAATAAGTTGTTTCTTCTTCGCTGACTCTGGCATATTGTGAACATGTTGGAACAACTCTCTCAGTGCCTCTTCTGTACGCTGCTGGGTCTCCTCCTGGTGAGAGCAGGAATCTACCCAGTTCCGTTTCTGAGATTTTGCCCGTTGGAAGGACTTAGTAGGACATGAAGCTATCAGATCAAGATCATCCTAGAGAAAATTTTAAAGAAACGCGAATTAATATATCCTGCCAGCTTTGTTTTCAGGTTCCCACAACCCCTGAAACAAAAAAGGAGGAAGAAGTGGGGAGCGTGGTATACTCTTATACTTAGGAATAAGAAAAATCTAAATATAATTATCACATGAAGAGAAACCTGTAATTATAGACTATATTAATAGCCCACTCCCAAGACCTCCCTAGAGAACCTAAATTCATTTAGAATATTGCTACCAAAAATTATATTTATATGAGTTCAATTTTCAAAGCCTTTTAATTGCACATAACTCTCACTGCTTTCCTACAAGGTAAGCAGGGAAAGTATCATCATTCCCATTTGATAGAAGAAAAAATTAAAGTTAAGCTCTAAGTTTAAAGTCATTTAGATACTAAAGTGACAGACCCATCCTGGAGACCAAGTGCACAGGCTCTTGGTTGGTGCTCTTTGCTACACACAACAATATGATGGGACAACTACACAGCAGTGGTTGAGGAACAGAAACACCTCTCTAAGAAAAGCTACACTCCAGGGCGCCTGGGTGGCTCAGTTGGTTAAGCGACTGCCTTCGGCTCAGGTCATGATCCTGGAGTCCCTGGATCGAGTCCCGCATCAGGCTCCCTGCTCGGCGGGGAGTCTGCTTCTCCCTCTGACCCTCCCCCCTCTCATGTGCTTGCCCTCTCTCATTCTCTCTCTCTCAAATAAATAAATTTTTAAAAAATCTTTAAAAAAAAAAAAAAGGAAAAGAAAAGCTACACTCCAGTTAAACTAGTTGAAATCAAATACTGTTTTCCTGGTCACACCAAATATTTACTGAATGAGAGGTAGAAACAAAGAGAAGCAGAAACAACAGCATAAGATGACAGCATAAGTTCCTAACCAAGACAGACTAAATAGAGATCATCAAAAAGTACTTGTGTAGGGGCGCCTGGGTGGCTCAGTTGTTAAGCGTCTGCCTTCGGCTCAGGCCCTGATCCCAGGGTTCTGGGATCGAGCCCCGCATCAGGCTCCCTGCTCCACTGGAAGCCTGCTTCTCCCTCTCCCACTCCCCCTGCTTGTGTTCCTGCTCTCGCTAGATCTCTCTCTGTCAAATAAATAAATAAAATCTTTAAAAAAAAAAAAAAAGTACTTGTGGAGTTTTTTTAAACTTCTCAGTTTTAAAGCTTAATAATTATACATAATCTTATTAATAAGCATCACACATTTGCTTTCTAAGCTCATGTGGTCTCAAGTCTTTGAGACGTTTGACAGAGTGTTACCACTGAACCTGAAATAAGAATGTATTATCGAAAACCATGATTTATTGCTGTAAAATATTTAATACATTTGCTATTTACAGCCTGTTTATATCATATGCTATAAGAATGCACAGGGGCTTTATGAAAACCTTTAAACATGCAGTCTATGCCATCACTCATATGTACGGGATACCATCCACCAGTGTAACACCTCTGAAAGGAAACAAGAAGATTCTATGTGGGGGCACTTTTATTTCAACATATAACTTTCCTCTCAGTCTTTTTCCTTATCTCAAAGTGACTAGATAACTTTGAACTATAACAGCAGCAACATTTTATTTTCCATGGCTTTACTCTGATTTCACACTTTGTTTTAAAACTCTACTAATCTTAATTAACTGTCTCCTTGTTTGGGCTAAGAGCAGTTTCCTATTCTTACCTTTGATGCTTGAGTTCTGGAGCCCAAATAGTGCAATCTGGCACATTCCCGAATATAAACAGGAGCCTGGGCAGGATATAAAAAGAAAACCAAGAACAAGTAGTTAGCAGTATCTAAAATTCTTTCAGACCACAAGAATAGTGATTCTCGAAATAATATGACTGGCAGATTATTTCAGAAAATCAAAAGATCCTTAAAATGCCCTATTCCATAGCTTCCTATCTCTTGCCACCAAAATGATATCTCAACAAATCTGACAGGAAAACTGTTTTTGAAAAGACAATACTGTCCCTCAAATAAATATATCTTAAAAAAAAAAAAAAAAAACCTTACAAATTACAAGTGGTCCCTAAGTCACATTTTAAAATCACTGTACAGAAAATACCATTTAGAGGGGCGCCTGGGTGGCTCAGTCGGTTAAGCGACTGCCTTCGGCTCAGGTCATGGTCCTGGAGTCCCTGGATTGAGTCCCGCATCGGGCTCCCTGCTCGGCGGGGAGTCTGCTTCTCCCTCTGACCCTCCCCCCTCTCATGCTCTCTATCTCATTCTCTCTCAAATAAATAAATAAAATCTTTAAAAAAAAAAAAAAAGAAAATACCATTTAGAATTACTATGGGGTAACAAGAGACAAGAAAGAATTTAGCTCATTGATGTACTGCCCAGAATTCTATGACACATATCCTGATACAATACTAGCAGTAGCATCAAATAATACAACCGCTACAGGAGAGAATTCGGCAACATCTAAGAAAATTACATTTTCATTTACCCTTTAACCCAGAAATCTCACTTTGGGAAAACTATCCTGATGATAACAACTCCAGAAATCAAAAACATACTTGGATGAGATTAATCAAAAGATTAAACACAACCTAAACGTCTATTAATAGAAGACTGGTTGAATGAATTTTTACACATCCATACAACACAGGACTATCTATCATTAAAAATGAAAGAAGAGGGCAACCTGTTGGGGCCTCTCTCACTCTTGAGAGCTTTCTCTTTCTTTTTTTTTCTTTTTTAAGATTTTATTTATTTATTTGACAAGAGAGAGACACAGCGAGAGAGGGAACACAAGCAGGGGGAGAGGGACAGGGAGAAGCAGGCTTCCCGCGGAGCAGGGAGCCCGATGCGGGGCTTGACCCCAGGACCCTGGGACCATGACCTGAGCCGAAGGCAGATGCTTAACGACTGAGCCACCCAGGCGCCCCAAGAGCTTTTTCTGTATCTTCACTTAATAAATGTCTATCGCTTTACTCACAAAACAAACTGAGATTTATCTAAGTATACCTTTTTGTGTAGTTTTGACTTTCGAACCACGTAAATATTCTACAGATTCAAAAAATACGATTAAATCCAAAAGGAAAAAAAGGCAAACCCTAAAACTGAACACAAACAGGAAAAAAAAAAATGAGTATATCTGTGTATATGATTGATAACATAAACACAGAAAAAGAATTATTCTACCTAACTTCTGAAAACTGTATCCTGACTATACATCCTTAGTGAGATATATTCAAGGGAAAAGGAACTGTAAGGAAATCTTAAATCTTAAACTTCCATTAGCAGGTTTACATGGGCTTATTTTTTAAACTAATTTTTTTAAAGATTTATTTTATTATTTATTTGAGAGAAAGCGTGCACAAGTCGGGGGGGGGTAGGGGGGCAGAGGGAGAGGGAGAAGCAGACTCCCACTGAGTGGGGAGTCCAACACAGGGCTCCACCCCAGGACCCCAAGATCATGACCTGAGCCAAAGGCAGACGCTTAACTGACTGACCCACCTAACTATTAGCCCTAAAACTAATTTTTTATATACTGATATTTTATATATTGAAGGATAAAGCAAATAACATGTAAGTGCTATTAAAATCTGGAATTTGCAATGTGCAAAACAGATACAAATATAAAATAAAAGAAGTCAAGAAAAAGCTCTGGAATGTTAAATCTGAATTGGAAATATTAATATGAACCAATGATTTCTTTTTAAAAAGAATTTTAATCTAAACTTCTTGCCCTCAAAGAGCCTAAAAGCAATGATACCCCAGAAACAATGAGTACAACTAGTGTCACTCAAAGAAACCAGGGCTCCTTGAAGAAAATAATTGACTCCAGGCCCAGGGCAGAGCAAATGCAAAGTGAGCTGGGGACATTTTATGCCAGGAAGAAAACACTCAGACTAATGGAGTCCTGTCAAAAAAAGACACAGCAGGGAAAGCTTGCAAGGGCTCTCACTGGCCAAATTTGAGACAATTTGAAAATTAAAACTAACAACTGAAATTGACTAATACTTTGAATAACTATAAACCTTTGTCCATAAAGATGTTCATAAAAAGGGGTGCCTGGGTGGCTCAGTCGTTAAGCATCTGCCTTCGGCTCAGGTCATGATCTCAGGGTCCTGGGATCGAGCCCCGCATCCAGCTCCCTGCTCGGCGGGAAGCCTGCTTCTCCCTCTCCCACTCCCCCTGCATGTGTTTCTGCTCTCTCTATCTCTCTGTCAAATAAAATCTTTAAAAAAAAAAAAAAAAGATATTTGGGCGCCTGGGTGGCTCAGTTGGTTAAGCGACTGCCTTCGGCTCAGGTCATGATCCTGGAGTCCCGGGATCGAGTCCCGCATCGGGCTCCCTGCTCGGCGGGGGGCCTGCTTCTCCCTCTGACCCTCTTCCCTCTTGTGCTGTCTCTCATTCTCTCTCTCAAATAAATAAATAAAATCTTTAAAAAAAAAACAACAACAACAACAACAAAAACAAAACAGGCATCTGGTGGCTCAGTCAGTGGAACATGCGACTTTTGATCTTGGGGTTGTGAGTTCAGGCCCCACATTGGGTGTAGAGATTACTTTTTAAAAAATTAAATTTAAAAAAAGGAAAAACAAAAACACCTCTGCCCCCAAAAGACACTATGAGCTTAAGAGATACCCAGAAAGGGAGCCAGAAGCGGATGGGTTTAAATGAAAATCTGGAGGTGTTAAGTATTTTACAGTTCAGAGGGAATCAACAAAAGGCCTTTCCACATAAAATGGGAATTGGCCTTAATTGTAGATGGTTATAAGTCCCTAAGAAAAGATGTTGTGACCCATGTTGGGGAGATAAAACCAGACTGGGTCAGAGACATCTGGGTGGCTCAGTCAGTTGGGCCTCTGACTCTTGGTTTCAGCTCAAGTCATGATCTCATGGATCGTGGGATCAAGCCCCAAGTCAGGCACCATGTCCAGTTCTGCACTCAGTGGGGAGTCTGCTTGAGTCTCTCTCCCTCTGCCCCTCTCCAAACTGGGGGGGAGGGGAGTTTGGGGGGGTGAGGAGCGGCACTCTCTCTCTCTCTCAAATAAATAAATCTTAAAAAAGAGAAACAGACTAGGTCAGAGGGACTGATAATAGCAGAGGTTAGAACTATAAATAGGAGGAATTTTTTTTTAATTTTATTTATTTTTGAGAGAGAGAGAATGACAGAAAGAGAGAGAATGAGAGGGGTGAGGGTCAGAAAGAGAAGCAGACTCCTTGCTAAGCAGGGAGCCCGATGCGGGACTCAGTCCCAGGACTCCAGGATCATGACCTGAGCCGAAGGCAGTCACTTAACCAACTGAGCCACCCAGGCGCCCAATAGGAGGAATTTTAAGGGAAAAAAAAAAAACCCAAAGAACACAGAATGAGTTCTGTGGATTAGGTTAAAAGTCCACCCAAAGAAGCCTGAGAACAAGAAGACACAACAAAGTACAAGAACAAGAAGTCTGGGGTAAAACAGGACCTCAGAATAGGGATAGAGCACACAGAACAATCAACCGTTTTCCACCCAAAGGAAAAGGTCAGGGAAGAACCCAGTCAAAGTGGTGAAGCAGGGGCCCGTAAGGACAACAGTTCTGATGGGAATATCAAAAAGGAGAGACCTAAGACCAAAATACATCTCAAAAGAAATGTTCTTTCTCTCCTTCAGAAATCAACAGAGGCTCATAGAGGGCTCACACTAGGCTGGAAACAAAGGTAAAGTAGCAAACAAGAATCAAAGCCCTAAAGAGGAGGAGCTGAAATAGGGATCTATAAAAGGAAAAAGAAGAGTAAAAAACAGAATGTTTGAAAGGGTTTAACAATTAGAACTGTACCAAGCTGAATTACATCTGGGAGACCATACTCTTGTTTTATCTCTTAAGATTTGTATGATTTCTATTCTCAAAATCCTTCACAGTGATATGTTATCTTACATGGTAAAAGAGAAGTATTGGTGTGATTAAGTTAAGAACCTTGCAATGGGGAGATTACCTAGGTTATCCAGATGGGTCCTTAAAAGCAGAGAAACATTCCCAGCTGTAGTTAGAAATAATAGAGAGATATAACATTGCTAGCCTTGAAGATAGAGGAAGGGGACCATGAGCCAAGGAATGTGTGCAACCTCTAGAAATTCTCTCCTAGAACATCCAAAAATGAATGCAGCCCTACCAACCTTAATTTTAGACCAGTGAGACTCATGTAGACGTATGACCTACAGAACTGTAAGATAACAGATTTGCGCTAAGTCACTTAAAATCCTTCAGTTAGGTACAACTTCATTGTACACTTGAATTATGTACACTGGACAATGGACAAGGGAGAAAGGACTGCACAGGAAAAGAGATCAGAAGGTGGAAGGTTAGAAACTGTGGGGTGTGGCGAAAGCTCTGAGATCTGTCTTTTAATTTGTGAGTAGTAGACTATGAAAAGTTAACCCTATAGCAATTTTATTTTTAATTTAGCGATGGTAACAAGAGAATTCAACGAAGGAGAGTTCTATTAGGAACTACCTCATTAGAAATTATCTCATTTTGATTCACAACTACTGTCAGGGAACTACCTTACTCTCCATCATCACGTGTTTTGGAACTAGTTGTTCCCCTCAATAGGAAGTATGTAAAGAACAAGTTTGAAAGATCTTTGTTCATCATTAAAAACCATTCATTCGGGGCGCCTGGGTGGCTCAGTCAGTTGAACATCCAACTCTTTTTTTTTTTTTTTTAAAGATTTTATTTATTTATTTGAGAGAGAGAGAATGAGAGAGAGCAAGCACATGAGAGGGGGGAGGGTCAGAGGGAGAAGCAGACTCCCTGCCAAGCAGGGAGCCCGATGCGGGACTCGATCCAGGGACTCCAGGATCATGACCTGAGCCGAAGGCAGTCGCTTAACCAACTGAGCCACCCAGGCGCCCGAACATCCAACTCTTGATTTCGGCTCAGGTCATGATCTCAAGGTCGTGAGATCAAGCCCTGCATCAGGCTCCACAGCCAGCGCACAGCATGCTTGGGATTCTCTCTCTCCCTCTCCCTCTGCCCCTCCCTGATAATGCACTTGGCTCGCTCTCTAAAAACAAAAAACAAAAAAACATTCTTTGTCCTATTGTCCTTTGTCTACTGTTCTAATCCACTTATCTAGATCTTGACCTCTAACTGATGATAACCTTTGACCTGAGCACCCAAGCCCTTGATACAGCCCTGACCCTTTGTCTACCAGCCTACTAAGATTCTGATCTTTCATTTCTAAACTCTGGACTCTGGATCATTCACCATCCTATAGTCGATAAATCCTAGGGTGGCCTCTATGTTCACACCCTACATTTACTACAAAGCTGTAGTCATCACAATAGTGTGGTACTGGTATAAAGACAAACATATAGACTAACTGAATAGAACAGAGAGTCCAGAAATAAACCCTCACATATATGGTCAAATGATTTTCGATAAGCATGTCAAGACTATTCAATGGAAAAAGGACAGGTTTTCAACAAATGATGCTGGGAAAACTAGATATCCATAGCAGAAGAATAAGGCTGGACACTTACCTAATACCATATAGAAAAATTAACTCAAAATAGATTCATTACCTAAATATAAGACCTAAAACTATAAAATTCTTTTTTAAAACCACAGGACAAAGGCTTCGCAGCACTGGATTTGGCAAAGATTTCTTGCATATGACACCAAAGGCACAGGAAACAAAAGGAAAAATATAAACAAATGGGAAACTTCACAAAAAATTTTCAATTTTGTGTAGCAAGACTCTACTAACTGAGTAAAAAGGCAACCCACAGAATGGGAGGAAATATTTGCACATCATATATCTATCCGGATATACATAAAGAACTCCTACAACTCAACAATAAAAGAACAACCCAATTTAAAAACAGGCAAAGGCCTTGAACAGACATTTCTCCAAAGAAGACATGAAAATAGGCAATAAGCACATGAAAAGATGCTCAACAACTCACTAATCATTAAGGAAATGCAAATCAAAACTACAATGAGATACCACTTCATAACTATTACCAAAAAAACCAAAATAACAAAATAAGTGTTGGTGAGGATGTGAAAAAATGGGAAACCTTGTACATCACTGGTGGGAATGTAAAATGATACAGCAGCTACAGAAAACAGTATGGCAGTTCTGTTAGAATTACCATGTAATCCAGTAATTCCACTTCTGGACACATACCCAAAAGAATTAAAAGCAGTGTCTCAAAAAAGATATTTGTACACCCACGTTCATAGCAGCATTATCCACAAGAGCTAAAACTAGGAGCAACCCAAGTGTCCACAACAGATAAATGATAAGCAAATGTGGTATATACAATGAAAGGGATATTACTGATCCTTAAAAAAAGAAGGATATTCTGACAAATGCTACAACATGGACGAACCTTGAAAACATGCTAAGTGAAATAAGCTAATCACAAAAAGCATGATTCCATTTATATAGAGAACTTCTCTCTCAATTCTCAGCCTTTCTAGATGGCAAGACACTAAAATTGAGAAATTCACTATCAGGAACGTGTGCGCTAAAGAAAAGACCAAGGATACGACTGTACAACTTTTTGTTTGAATCTTAGAAACATCAAAAGGTCAAAATTTTCAGTCACACAAAGGGCCCTTTCAAGAGAATAAAGAGATCCTCTCAATCAAACCAGAGGGCCTCTAGGAAGGTGAAAGTCTCTCAGTCTTCTCAGCAGGAGACCATGGTAGAGAAGGGTTTGTCTTCAAAAGATCTGTATATGTGGCTTTTGTCTAACAGAGTGAATCCCTCCAAAATCCACAGAACCACGAACTTGAGAAAATTATGTGGGCAGAAATATTGATAGTTTGGACTAAAAGGGACAAAGTACAAAATGAAAAGAGACTGTCAGACCCTCAAAACTCTACTGGCAGGAAGCAGGCAGGATAAACTCACTCAAATGCCAATACACACTGCCCTTCATGAAAAAGGAAAGACGACCCAGCGTGGAGCCAATTATCCTACTCAGCCTCCCGGTATCTTCCTATTCCTCCCCACCTTGGTCGATATCTCCGGGTTTTGCCACTGTCCAATCTGGTTTCAAGTCCCAGTCAGGGCCTTTTTTATTAGTCATCCTTATAGCCCTGCTGAGGATCCCACCATGCTTCAACCTCCTTGTCCTATTACCACCCAAATCCCATCCGTTACCTACCTTAAAAAGTTTCTGGGAGTGTTTAATCATAAAAGCCATCCCATTGTTTAACTTTGTGATATTCTCTTGAAGGTCATTTGCAGTGACCTATTCAGAGGAAAAGAAATCAAAAGAGGGGGATTAAGGGCTGGGAAGTAGAAGAGATACTCCATTTACTTACCAATAAGCTTATTCCTTCAAAGGTATAGTGGCTTCCTTCCCTAACAAAGGTGCCTCTAATATAATGTTTAATTCTGGAAAGTCTTTTTGGTTAGCAGGCTTCTAATGAATATGACATAACCTAGAAGAAACCACGTGTCCCTGAAGTCACCAAGAAATCCTTGCAAACCAATCTTTGTTTCCAAATTCTGCTTGAGAATTACACATGTAAGCAGAGTTGCTAAAGAAAATCTATTCTGGGATTCAAAAAATCTAGGCAGGAAGAACAGAATCTATACCAAACACCAAGGACACTGCCTCTTCAGAGAAACTGGAGTTTCTCCAAAGGCGAGAGAACTGTCACTACTAACTGATACCAAAGGTGACATCTATGTCTTAAAAACACAAATGGTCGGGCGCCTGGGTGGCTCAGTTGGTTGGGTGACTGCCTTCGGCTCAGGTCATGATCCTGGAGTCCCGGGATCGAGTCCCACATCGGGCTCCCTGCTCAGCAGGGAGTCTGCTTCTCCCTCTGACCCTCCTCCCTCTCATGCTCTCTGTCTCTCATTCTCTCTGTCTCAAATAAATAAATAAAATCTTTAAAAAAAAAAAAAAAAAAAAACACAAATGGTCATTGATTTTCTTGTTTCTCCTGCCTCTTTTTTAAGTACTTGAGCACTAGACTATCCCAAAGCCTTCATCTCTGTTACTTAATCTGTTTGCTTTTACCAAGATCTCTTAATATATTTTTTTAAGATTTTATTTATTTGACAGAGAGAGAGACAATGAGAGAGGGAACACAAGCAGGGGGAGTGGGAGAGGGAGAAGCAGGCTTCCCGCGGAGCAGGGAGCCCAATGCGGGGCTTGACCCCAGGACCCTGGGACCATGACCTGAGCCGAAGGAAGACCCCCAATGACTGAGCCACCCAGGCGCCCCTTAATATTTCTTTTTATAGGCACAGATTACTCACTCTTTTCATAATTTCAGTTGGCTGGTTCTGGGAAATTCTTTCTTTAGGAGGCTTGATCTCCTTAATATGGACAAATGTTGTTGTATCCTTTTCTTCTTAGAGCCCGCCCCCACCCCCAACCTTTGTCTGGGCAGAGGTTCTTCCTGGCCCAGAACATCACATTTTTTTCACTAGTCCCTTGTTATGTAAAATGTTCTACATAACAGCTTTCTTTTTTTTTTTTTTTTTTGGATAAAGTAAGCTCCATGAGCCCAATGTGAGGTTGGAACTCACAACCCCAAGATCAAGAGTCGCAAGCTCTACTGACTGAGCCAGCCACGCATTCCACAACTGCTCTCCTTAATCTTCCTTTTCTCATTTCTTATAAGCTGGAAAATCTTTTATAAGTCATCATATTCTATCTGTTTCTATTCTAACAACCTTATGAGATAAGTGATAAAGAACTAATTTATGCCCAGTCTACAGAGGAAGAGCCTAAGCATAAAAAGGGCAAAGGACACAGATAACATAGCTGGTTTGCAGCTTCCAACCCAAATATTCTGGCTCCCAATTCCATCATACAATAAAACCTATATTATGAATGGGCAGGAACAGGGGCACCTGGGTGGCTCAGTCAATCAGGCGTCTGCCTTCGGCTCAGGTCATGATCCCGGAGTCTCAGGATCAAGCCCCGCATTAGGCTCCCTCCTCAGCTGGAAGTCTGCTTGTCCCTCTGCCCCTCACCCTGCTCGTGCTCTCTCCCCGCCCCCATCTCTCTCGCAAATAAATAAATAAAATCTTTAAAATATATATATATATGAATGGGCAGGAACATAAAGCTATGTGCCTCCAGGTCAAAAATGAGTTCAAAAGACTTTTGATAATTTATTTCTCATGTAAGTCACTGAGAAAGCCATGATTTCATGGGGCACCTGGGTGGCTCAGCCGTTAAGCGTCTGCCTTCGGCTCAGGTCATGATTCCAGGGTCCTGGGATCGAGCCCCGCATCCGGCTCCCTGCTCGGCGGGAAGCCTGCTTCTCCCTCTCCCACTCCCTCTGCTTGTGTTCCTGCTCTCGCTAACTCTCTCTCTGTCAAATAAATAAATAAAATCTTAAAAAAAAAAAAAAGCCATGATTTCAGTAATAAAAAACACATTCAGCTTTTTCCATTGAGAGCTTATCTACAGGAAATAAAAAAGTCAGGATAAGGCAGGATTGTTCTGTATCATCTTACCTAAAAGCTTAGTGACATTATCCTGTAAAATTGTATGGGTCTAGTCTAAATTTATACCACACAATCTTCAGAAATCAATCTGATTTCTCAAAAGGTTTTCCTGTTAAGAAGGAATATACAGTGACCAGGCAATAGTTTAGGTAGTAGCTGTAATTTTCCACTAAGAGCTTCCATTAATAAATTGTCTTTCAGGTTTATCAGGGATTGATTTATACATGAGGTTACAAGAACTGGCCCCTTCAGGTTTGATGACTCCCTAATGAACTAATAAAGTATGTTCCTAACCTTGTAAAGTTGAAGAGTAGACCTTGGACCCTTGATAACCTCACCAAGGTACAGCCAGAGGATGAGGCCCAGCCCGAGGATGAGGCCCAGCCCAAGAAAACCAAGCAGTCTTTGCTCTTCCCCTCAACACTCACATTTTTCGGCCACAGGACATGGGGTGCAAACATAAGGGCAAGGTTATAGGCAGACATCTTATTCTTGTCTTGTTTCTTTGCTGTCTGGTACAGGAGATCAAGCAATAACTTCAGCAAGTTACGATTGGGTGGAGGGAGAATGAGGAAGAGCAACTGGAGAGCCTCAATCTGCCGCTCCTTATCTGGAACGTTGGTCTTGTTTCCTTTATCATCAAACTGCATCAAATCTTAAGGACAAAAGAAATGATTGCAAAGGAGGGAGAAAATACAACAAGAAAAATCACCATGCCTACTATTATCCTCCCCTTAACTCCAATCAAAAAAAGAAGAAAAAAAGAATCAGGCATAAACAGAGATTATAGCAAAATATAACAAAATAGTGTCAGTACAATTCAATAATAAAAAGACCAAAAAAAATTTTTAAATAGGCAAAAGATCTGAATAAACATTCCTCCAAAGAAGATATACAAATGGCCAATAAACATTTGTATACTCTGTATCATTAGCTATCAGGGAAAAGTAAATTAAAACCACAATGAGATACTACTTTATACCTACTAGTATGGCATAACCAAAAAACTGAAAATAACAAGTGTTGACGAGAATGCTGAGAAAGTTAAACCCTCCTACACTGCTGGTAGGAATGTAAAATGGTGCACTTTGGAAAAGTTTGGCAGTTCCTCAGAAAGCTAAACACAGTGTTACCATATGACAAAGCAATTCCATTCCTAGGTACATATTCTTAGGGATATAGAAAAATGAAAACAGCTCCACACAGATCTTTGACAATGCCACCCCCTTCACTTTTCCTCACCCAGATATTTTACTGCTAAAAGAAACAGGATAGTGAATTATGCACTGAGAACAGGATGATCCACGCAGCTCCTCCATGGAATCAGAATCACTGTTTCTCCCCTAAGAAGCTACACAGGTTATCAATAAAAACAGTCCCCTGGATAATCAGCACTTCAAAGGACACAAATAACCACTTGGATGTAATTCATATAGTCCTGAAAATTATAATGTGTTGTTTAAACTATTTAACTTCAATAATAATTCCAAGTTTAGGAAAGGCAGGTAATATTTCTAGAAACTATTCCCTGTTAACATGAAACTGAAAACAAAAATCCCTTCCAGTTATCAGCAAAGCATACCAAATGCTGCAACTGTGCCACACCTCAATTTGATCACAAGGAACAGTGAGTCACAGGGTGGGGGAGTGGAGGATTTCAAATATTGCACTAAATTAATTCAACGGAAAAGTAAACAGAATAAGCATTCGTGTTAACACTTATAAAAAAAAAAAGTATCGATATTTTCCATATCTTTTTCAAGATCCAACTTTATTTCTCTCCAAAATAATTATAAAGTCATATAACGTTCTAATAATATTTATTCATTTGTATAATCCAGATTGTCAGAGAGTGCTTAAAAAAAAATCTAATCTTATGAGATCTTAGAAATTCAAGCTAGTTTTTTAAATAGTAAAAATGACTCAACAGAAAACAAATCTTGGGGCGCCTGGGTGGCTCAGTTGGTTAAGCGACTGCCTTCGGCTCAGGTCATGATCCTGGAGTCCCGGGATCGAGTCCCGCATCAGGCTCCCTGCTCAGTGGGGAGTCTGCTTCTCCCTCTGACCCTCCTCCCTCTCATGCTCTCTGTCTCTCATTCTCTCTCTCGCAAATAAATAAATAAAATCTTAAAAAAAAAAAAAAAAGAAAAAATCTCTTATATTTTCCTTAAAATTAAAAAAAAGAGGAAAATGCCCAAGGGCAGAAAACCAAGTAACTGCAGTATGGATGGTGATGCCGTGTGCACTTAGGGCCTATAGCAGCCTAAGAGCTGTGCAATTTAAAAATGAATTCCCTACCGCACAGACATAAAAGAGAATGAGGAAAATATGAGTTGAAAATGGAACATCCTCCAAGATTCACTGAGTGAAAAAAGCAAACCACAGAACAATGTATATAACATCCTACCAATACATAAAAAAAGAGAAAAAGAATATATGTAAGTATTTGTTTGTAAATGTATAAAATACCTCTGGAAGGATACATTAGAAATCAATAGCCTTGGTTGCCTCCAGGAAGAAAAACTGGGTATTGGGAAAGAGAGGTGGGAGACAGGCTTTTCACTGTATTCTCTTTTGAATCTTTTGAATTTTGAACCATGTGAATGTATTGCTTATTTAGAAAGCAAATAAAATTATTTTCAAAAAACAAGTTTCCAAGATTAGAGATGATCTCAACTGAGGCATAGTAATACTTAGCTAAAGCCCCAAATCAAGGCAAATACAGCAAACCTGTAACCATCTCAGGTATGTCAATCAACCCAGTGAAAAGCATTCATTTATTAAGCAACTAAAATATTCAAAGCACAATGCTAGGATCCATCAGGGATTCAAGAATAAATAAAACCCAGAATTTATCATCAAAGAAGCTGACTTAGCAAGAAAAACACCTGATTAAATCAAACTTAATTAGCCAATACTACCCAGAGAGCCCAAAATATCATGAAATCTTAACCAATTTTGGCAAAAGTACTGCTGTGGGTTACAACCAACAGAAAATGCCAAACAACTTTACTCAATCGAAAGAAATGTATTTATGTACATCTCCTTCTCACCTCCTATACTCACCAGCAATTTTGAGGTGTGCATGGAAATGTTTATGAGTCAGCAGGGGCTCAGGTAACTCTCCCAGAAACATCTTCAGCAAGGTAGCAACGTCATTTGAATGAAACTCCCCCGATTCCAAGTCAATATCAGTTCCATTATTGAGAGCATCTCTTAAAATCTGCTGCCGGACACTATTCCCTGGTACTCTAAACAAACCCTCTACTCTCAAGTCTGTTTAGCATGGAAGAAACAGAGGACATGCAAAAAGAAGTTACAATTAAAATAAGTCATCTAAAAGACTACACTTGAAAGACCTTATATAAAGACCTTGAAGGAGGTTTTCTCCCCTTTTCCCAGAAAAGTTTCGAACCTACTGGCCCCTGAGGAGACTTATCTGAACATCCCTGAGCACCTGGAGACAGTCTCCCCAGGACCAGGCACATCTGGAGACTGAATTTAACCTAAACAATGACTGGAATGAGCTTGAAAAATAAGTTGGAAGAAAGCCAAATCTCCCAGAAGGCCCCCTTCCCTTTGGTCATCTCAGACTTTGTCTGGAGGGGCTGAATTCATCTGTGGAAGTTTGTTGCTCCTATAAATGGTTTCCCAGTCCAAAATAAAACTAGAGTCTCTGCACTGCCCCAGAAATTAGAACTCTAACCTGTCATATCACCTTTCAGTCTGAGATTCCCAGAAGCTTAGGATCATCCCAACTGAACTGTTTTTCCTTTCCAACTAGGTTCTAAGTTAATCTAAGAGGATAAAGAAAGATGAGAATTATAGTTTTGGTTCGATCTGGAAGAACCATGAGAGTTCATGTTTTCAGCTTAGGCACATAGTTATTTTTGTATAGCCCCCTAATTCAGGGGTTCAAGTTCAAATGCCTAGAGGGCCAGGCAGATAATAATAAATGAACGAATGGGAATCAAAACAAACTAGAGAGCACATACCTGTGCTCCAGTTGATTGTGTCCAAGTGGGGGCCCCAGGATACTAGATCTTCCTATCATCCAAAGAATTCGAAAACCTGGACTTTCCCCATTCTCCACTGATAACTGATTTTATTTTTAATTTCATCCTTTGCCAACCAAACAAAATATGAACACAGAGGACTCAAGTCCTTATGCCATCAGTTTGCAACCTCTGCTCTAGCTCCTACCACAGTGCCCCACATAAAATGTCATAAATAAGCATTCACATTGAATTTATCAAAGCATCACACACCCCACACATTTCACATACACTCAACTGTACCAAGCACTTAGAGCAAGACATAACCAGTATGACTACTACAAAATAAACAGGAATTAAGCAAAGAGTATATTTTAATTATAGAATTACAGAGATGAAAATTATCTTTGGTGATAAATCATGTTCCCTTGAGTAAAGATTATGATTCTTTAGAGACAATGTATTTTTCCAGAAAAAAAAAGCCTGAGTCACGGGGAAGATGTGATTTCATAGATACTATCTAATTTATCTACATCTTTGAGAGTATAAAACAAACCAATATATGAGATGAAATTTAAAAGGAAATATATTTAGAAACATACCACCTAAAATTATCATTGGTTAGTGTCTTTTGTTCATTGACACCTACTAACTCAAGGAAGTTAGCTTTCAACAGAAAACTGACAACTCTTCATTAACAAAGAACAACAAAATCTTGAGAAGTCTTACTTTTGTGTAGATACTCAATCAGTTGGTATATCTGGGCAATGCCTTCCTCCGTCAATGGGGATCCAAATACCACTCCTTTTTCTAAAAAACATATGACAAGACAGAGCTATATTTTCTATAAATAGTACAAAATCATTGTTCTTAAAGCCACTCAAGCATCCCATGTTAACAGTTCAGCAAATGCTTTCACAGTGAGTTCAGTAAACAAAACCTTAAAGCTGGAAGTACACCCAAAAATGCAACAACTCTCAATCAACTCTCTGAAAGTTTAATATTAGGCTATGGGTTCCTTGAAGGCAAAGACCATCTTCTTATTTAAGTAACAATACCTAGGGGCACCTGGGTGGCTCAGTCGTTAAACGTCTGCCTTTGGCTCAGGTCATGATCCCGGGGTCCTAGGATCGAGCCCCGCATCAGGCTCCCTGCTCAGCGGGCAGCCTCCTTCTCCCTCTCGCCCTCCCCTCCCCCTGCTTGTGTTCCCTCTCTTGCTGTCTCTCTCTCCGTCAAATAAATAAATAAAATTAAAAAAAAAAAAAAAAAGTAACAATACCTAGCGTGTTGATATTTAACTTAAAAGAAAAACAGTGAGGCACCTGGGTGGCTCAGTCGGTTGAGCATCCGACTCTTGGTTTCAGCTCAGAGCATGATCTCAGGGTCCTGAGATCAAGCCCTGCATTGGGCTCCAAGTTCGCACAGAGTCTGCATGAGTTTCTCTCTTTCCCTCTCCCTCTGCCCCTTCCCCCACTTGAGCCCACACACTCTAAGATAAATAAATAAAACCTTTAAAATAGGGCGCCTGGCGCCCTGAGACTGGCCGACCACGGCCCAAAGGTCTGGAGGGAGAGCGACCTGCAAGACTCACACGAGGGGAGCTGACAGAGACACCTACAGATGAAGCGCTGTGCCCCCTGGTGCCGACAAGAAAGCTGAGGCCGGGGTTGGGTCAGCAACTGAGTTCCAGTTTAGAGGCGGATTTGGTCGTGGACGTGGTCAGCCACCTCAGTAAAGTTGGAGATGTTTTGTGTTGAATAAATTTGTAGCCAGAAAAAAAAAAAAAAAAATAGGGCGCCTGGGTGGCTCAGTTGGTTAAGTGACTGCCTTCGGCTCAGGTCATGATCCTGGAGTCCCTGGATCGAGTCCCGCATCGGGCTTCCTGCTCGGCAAGGAGTCTGCTTCTCCCTCTGACCCTCCCCTCTCTCATGTGCTCTCTCTCATTCTCTCTCTCTCATAAATAAATAAAATCTTTAAAAAAAAAAACAAAAACCTTTAAAATAGATAAAGAAATAAACAGAATTTAGAACCACGATTGTCAAGGTATGACAGATTATCCACTAGTGTTGGTATAGGGCCTGATCTGTTATAATGTTTAAACTTTTTTCTACCATAAATGATTTCCTTATACTTAATAAAATCAAATAGTACCTCTTTAATATCTTATCAAAAGCAGTGCCACAATTTATTTTCTAGGAAGGCTTTTATTTTGGGTGACTCATAGGTATTTGCCTTATCAAAGCAGTCCATAGAAAGAAAACATTTGAGAACTGCAATAAAAAATGTTCAAACTTTCAGGCGCCTGGGTGGCTCAGTTGGTTAAGTAACTGCCTTCGGCTCAGGTCGTGATCCTGGAGTCACGGGATCGAGTCCCACATCGGGCTCCCTGCTCAGCACGGAGTCTGCTTCTCCCTCTGACCCTCCTCCCTCTCATGTTCTCTGTCTCTCATTCTCTCTCTCGCAAATAAATAAAATCTTAAAAAAAAAAAAAAAAATGTTCAAACTTTCTTTACTATACTCTCCAGCAATGTCATAGGGCATGAAAATCAAGGTGCCCCTGGTAACTACCTAAACTAAATCATGTCATCTCTCTCAGGGACTGATATACTTGCTTTAGTTTAGCTACTTTTTAAAATTTTTATTGCTGGGGCACCTGGGTGGCTCAGTTGTTAAGCATCTGCCTTCGGCTCAGGTCACGGGGTCCTGGGCTTGAGTCCCACATCGGGCTCCCTATGGCGGGAAGCCTGCTTCTCCTTCTCCCACTCCCCCTGCTTGTGTTCCCTCTCTCACTGTGTCTCTCTCTGTCAAATAAATGAAATCTTAAAAAATAAAATAAAATTTGTATTGCTAACTTAAGATTTTACTACTTAAGGGGCGCCTGGGTGGCTCAGATGGTTGAGCATCTGCCTTTGGCTCGGGTCATGATCCCAGGGTCCTGGGATCAAGCCCCACATCGGGCTCCTGGCTCAGCGGGGAGCCTGCTTCTCCCTCTCCCTCTGCCTCTCTCCCTGCTCATGCTTTCTCTCTCTCTCTCTCTGTATCTCTGTGTCTCAAATGAATGAATGAAATCTTTAAAAAAAAAAAAAAAAAGATTTTACTACTTAAGAAAATGAGAAAAATGACCAAAAAAAAAAAATACTTTACATAATAGCAACTCAGTGAATGTACAGATGTTAGGAGGTGAAGCCCAGGGAGGAGCTGAGACCTGCCCACCCTTCACAGACACATCCCCTACCCTTTCGCTTGAGTGACATTAGAGACCGGAAGAATCCCGACGCCGGGCCAGCCCCACCAGGCAATTTAAGGTCCACTTCCCCCATCAGCTGAGCCAACTCAGTTCCAGGTAAGTCAATGAGCCTTGTGATATTGCTGACCACCAACTCGGTGAACACCTCAGGTTTCTCATGTCGGAGTTTTTCCACAAAAAAGTCAGGATTGAAGATAATGGGCTGCCCTCGAAGGGAAGAGTCATTGCAGATAACAAAATTACAGATGGCATCACTGAAAAAAATAAAACAGAAGACACTTTAGGGGGATCATTTTTACATTTTTCTCACGCTAAGCCATACAATTATTTACTCTTTCTGTGGGTTAATCTACATATTGGTCTTTTGAAAAACCTAATCCTTAATCTGCTCACTGTACAAAAGAAGACAATTTGAGCTTGTTGCTATTTAGGTTATACGCACCTAGATACTTAGGAATTTCATTTAATAAAAAGATACCAAATAACCTCTAAATATGACCTGACTCCCTGCTCAGCGGGAAGCCCGCTTCTCCCTCTCCCTCTGCCCCTCCCCGCCACTCGTGCTCATTCGCGCTCTAATAAATAAAATCTTTAAAAATAAATAAATAAACAAATAAATAAGACCCGAATTTGCCCCTTAATTTCAGGCATATGCCATAAGAAGATACAGATCCTTACAGCCTCGCAAGCCCAACAGTATATTAAATTTGGTAGTCACACAGAACACATTTCCTTATTAAAATAGCCAAACCCTGGGCGCCTGGGTGGCTCAGTTGGTTAAGCGACTGCCTTCGGCTCAGGTCATGATCCTGGAGTCCCAGGATCGAGTCCGGGGATCGAGTCCGGGGATTGAGTCCCGCATCGGGCTCCCTGCTCGGCGGGGAGTCTGCTTCTCCCTCTGACCCTCTCACCTCTCATGTTCACTCTCTCTCTCATTCTCTCTCAAATAAATAAATAAAATCTTAAAAAAAATAAAAATAAAATAAAATAGCCAAACCCTGAATTTTTACTGTTAAATACTTATAAGACGCCAGGCCTGCCGCTGCTCTTCCTCACAGAGCAATGGGTAATAGCGAATTAAGGCTTTCTTGGCACTACAGCCTGTACTGGTCAGTATTTCCATGCAGTGTCCCAACTGCTCACAGTACAACATCTAGGCCAGTCTCAAATGCCACAGAAACCACACGACAGTAAGCATGAGCCTATTTAAGAGCTAAAACTACAGGGGCGCCTGGGTGGCTCAGTCGTTAAGCATCTGCCTTCGGCTCAGGTCATGATTCCAGGGTCCTGGGATCGAGTCCCACATCGGGCTCCCTGCTCCGCAGGGGGCCTGCTTCTCCCTCTCCCACTCCTCCTGCTTGTGTTCTCTCTCTCGCTGTGTCTCTCTCTGTCAAATAAATAAAATCTTAAAAAAAAAAAAAGAGCTAAAATTACATCTAAATAGTGTAATAGACATTTTGGAGACATTTACTCTACCCATAGGGTTCTTTAGTGCCTGGGTCCCTACACAGGTGTTTTCTTTCTTTTCTTCTTTTTTTTTTTTAAGATTTTATTTATTTGGGGCGCCTGGGTGGCTCAGTCATTGGGCCTCTGCCTTCAGCTCAGGTCGCGATCCCAGGGTCCTGGGATCGAGCCCCGCATCAGGCTCCCTGCTCCACGGAGAGCCTGCTTCTCCCTCTCCCACTCCCCCTGCTTGTGTTCCTGGTCTCGCTGTGTCTCTGTCAAATAAATAAATAAAATCTTTAAAAAAAAAAAAAAGAATTTATTTATTTATTCAAAAGAGAAAGAGAGGGAGAAAGAGAAGCAGACCCCCCAACCCCCAGAGCAGGGAGCCTACACAGGCGTTTTCTAATAATCAGCCCGCTTTAATTGAAACAGCTGCCCTTGGATTCTGTTCCTCATAATCGAACCGCCTTCACCAGAATGAAAGGCATTTACAAGTATATAAAATAGATATTAATTCCACCTTACCCAGGTCCAGAAATAGGTTCTATTTTAACATCCTTCAACTCTGGATGACTCTACCCATCATCCAAGTCCAACCTTTGTTCAGACAGGTTCTTCTCTCTAGGGCACTTGGAAAAATTCTCTATCTTGCCCCTAATTTCACTTTTCTGTCACTGAATAATATTAAGCAGATATGTTCTGTTGCCCCCTGATCTTAACTGGTTTCCCACTCCTACATTACCTGGGCTATATTCCTGGCAAAGCTCCTTTGACTCTCAAGAAATATTTTCTTCCCTATTCACTGTTTTCCAATGCCTAACTACTATACTCCTTTGTACTTTTAACATGTTACATATAAGAACTATATTATTCCATCTCTGATAGCAGACACAACACTACTTGTTTGTATCCATTATCAATCATCTCTAATGGCTTGTTCTAATCCTTATTATATAAACAGTCATCTGTTATATAACCAATGAGTAGACAGAACACAAAACAGAAAGAACAAGTCATCACATCTGTCAGGCGAAGCTGAAATTCACCTGACACATATAAACATTCCCATGATAAAAAAAAAAAAAAAAAAACAGTTACAACTTAAAAGTCTTCCACAACATCCTAGGTACCAAAAAACTGTTCCAGGAAAAATGACACTCTAAATATTAAATATTAGTAATCTATAATCTACTTTGTCAACACTAATGGATAATTTCTAATAATGGTATAATGAAAACATGGCATGGGAAAACTTCAAAGTTCATCACTTCTTCCTTGAAAAATGACTACATAATTTTACTCAGTTCTCCACATCTTCAATTGCTGGCTTACTAAATTCCTTCTTTTCTCTGAAATGATAATAAAAGAATTCACATAAAAATTTTAAATTATGGGGCGCCTGGGTGGCTCAGTTGGTTAAGCGACTGCTTTCGGCTCAGGTCATGATCCTGGAGTCCCTGGATCGAGTCCCTCATCGGGCTCCCTGCTCGGCAGGGAGTCTGCTTCTCCCTCTCCCACTCCCCGTTTGTGTTCCCTCTCTCGCTGTGTCTTTCTCTGTCAAATAAATAAATAAATTCTTTAAAAAAAAAAAAATTTTTAATTATGAACATGTATTCTCAAGCCAAAAAGTCATTAAAGAAAGAGATCTAAAACTGCTTATCGACTTGACCTTTTTATACCAAGGAAAGGTTATTTTCCCTGTAAAGGTACAAATGATTATAAGGCAATTAAAATCAAAAGCAAGTGTATCCTAAACCATTGACAAACCTCTTTTTTGTGTGTGTCAGCTTATTTCAGTTAAGAAACATGAGTCAATATAAAACTACTGTTTATAATCACCGCCAATGAGAAATCACTACTCTGAGCCAGAAAAATCATGAAATGTGTTAGCACTTCAGAGTCTTATAATTTACTGAGTCTGAACTATCATTTTATGGACTTCACATCCCTTTTAATTCTGAAAAACAGATTTCAGATCAAATTAGTTCTAACATATAAATATGCATAAATAGCATCCATTACATTCCTGAAGTAGAAACACAACAGACATATAACCTTCAGACCTTTATTTTATTAATATCCAGAGCAATATTCGGTTAAGATTCTAAAACTTCCATCACAGATGACCCTCCAGCACTAAACTGGATCAAATACAAAAGTGAGAAAGGAGCTAGAAGCACAAAGCCCTAGCTACATAGTTTCTCAATAGAGTCCTTCCTACCTGGCCATCACCCCCAAGTCTGGCCCCTCCTAAATAGGTAGAACAGGTAGAAAAATAAGTAAGTTCAAGGCTCTCTCTACCTATTCACAAAGAATACCAGAAAAAGTTCCCTTGGAAGTCCTAACCCACAGGTAATAACCAATCTCAGTTTCTTTTCTCTTTCTGCTTTTTCTCCCCTTTCTTCCCATAATCATCACTCTTGTTTTGCCCCATTTGAATGTCTTTAACCTAGTTTTTTACTTCTCTTTTTTCACTTTTTCTGAGTGGAGCATCTATCTGGTAAGACAGGATGTAAAAGAGAGAAATGATTTAAAAAGAAGTGAAATGGAAGATGGGAGACAGAAAAGATAGAGTGGGTTACATTTTTTAATTACCCCCATACCACACAGGCTGCTAATCCCTTTCCACAGAATACACAATACCACAATATAAAGCCGAGAATATCAAGGAACATGATTAAGAACTTTAAGAGATTTCTAGGACTAAAGAAAAGAATACTACATTTAAGCAAAAACAACTTCCTACTCCACAGTATCTTATTTTAAAACAAAGTCTAAGTTTGCTCAAGGTTCAAGAAAAAAAATTTAATTTCTTACATAAGTGCTGAAAGCTTCTGATGAGGCATTGGTAAACCGAAGAGACAGGGAAAAAAGCTTTCTCCTTGTTTGTTGTGACAAAGGAACCCTCCTTTCCCTGCCCTATCCCAGCCTACACAAATTCCAGACATGTGAGAGGACACAAGGACACATTATGGGGCCTGAAAGGCAGTACTCATCAGGACTCTAAGCATTCATTTGCAAGTAGGAACAAAACAGAAATAAACTGGACCAGTTCGTTGTATTTGCCAACATGTAGATGAAGCTCAACAGTAGTCTCCCATCACACTGAAAGTTGTATTAGACAAAACAATCATATAATGTAAGAGTATAAGGACAAGTACTTTTATAGTATGGAGGGAAGGATGATCCCTACCTCACATCATACATAAAAAATAGAAAAAAGATCAAAATATGAAAAGCCAAACTTTAAACAGTTAGAAAAGAACAACGAATAATAACTGAGGCAGAGGAAATGTGTCTTAAACAAGGCATAAAAAGCATAATCCACAAAGAAAAGACTGATATATTTAACTACATTAAAATTTTAAATGTGTGTACAACAAATGACATTATGAACAAAGTTCTTTAAAAATGAAGTCAAAATGCCTCTGGAGAGAGGAACTGGATGAAAAAACGGGAGTGGGAGAAAAACTTTTCACTGTATGTTCTTTTGTATTTTCTGGATTTTTGATTCATGTGAACATACTACCCATTCACAATAAATACATAAATAGATTTAAAACCTTAAATTAGAAAGCCATAAACTGGGGAAAAAAAAAAAAAACTTGTCATGCATATAAAAGGATTAGTATTCAGAACTTATCAATCTAAAATTTTATGTCTAAAATTTAGAAGAAAAATACACTCAAAGAAAATTAGACAAAAGATATGATCAAATAATTCATAAAGGAGGGGCCCTAAGTGACTAACACAATAAGAAAAGAATCTCAACTTTAAGTTACAAGGGTAGGGGTGCCTGGGCAGCTCAGTAGGTTAAGCCTCTGACTCTTGATTTCGGTTCATGATCTCAGGGTTGTGAGACTGAGCCCTACGACGGGCCGCATGCTGGGCATGGAAGCCTGCTTAAAATTCTCTCTCTCCCTCTCCCTTTGCCCACCGCCAACTCACGCAAGCATGCACACTCTCTTTCTCTCTCTCTAAAAAAGAAAAATAAAGTTACAAGGGTAAGCAAATTGAAGAATGGTATCTTTCCCCATCCATCATTTTGGCAAAAACTACCAGATTCAGGCAATATCTTTTTATTCCTAGTTTGCTAAGGGTTATTTATTTATTATCATGAGTCAGTGCTTAATTTTACCTATTTTTGTGCATCTATTGATATGATTTTTCTCCTTTATTTTGTTAATGTGGTGAATGACACTGATTAATGTTAAACCAACCTTGTATTTCTAGAATGTTGTTATATTATCATTTTTATATATTGCTAAATTTGGTTTGCTAATAGTCTGGGTTTCTCCATATACATTCACAAGTGAGACTGTTGTGGAACTGCTTTCTGAAAGTAGAGAGTTCCTATGAAATCTTTCATAAGCCAAAATGGCATTAAATAAAGAAGCAATTACCATTAACTTATATGGAAAATTTTTTTAGCATCCCCAGACCCCAAAATTAGCCCCTCTTAGCCTTTTTTGATCCCTTAGGACCTATTTTCCTGGTGGGTGCACAGAGTAAATCAAGATAAAGCACAGATGCCCACAGACACAGTTCCAACTTAGGACAGCTTGCTGCTGAGATGCTGAGTATAGTTCTCGGGGAAGGAGCTTGGGGGGGCCACTCTTGTTGATCAGGGTCTGAACTGCCTCTATAATGGCTCACTGGAAAACAAATGCTAAATGCTATTTTCACTTTTTGTCTGTTTTGTAAAAGTGGAAATCCTCTTTGGGCTTCTTTCATTAGTGAAAACAGGCACTAATGTAGGTCCCTCCTAAAAGCAAAGAGGCCTAACAAACGTTCAAAAAAGCAGGGGACACCTGTAGTAGCCCAACACCCCCTTCCACAGTTTCACTTTCTGTGGTCCACAAGCAGATAATCCCCCTCTTGACCTACCATCAGAAGATCAACAGTAGCCTAACAACTACCAAAAATGCCTACATCATTCACCTCACTTCATCTGATGACATAGGCATTGTAATATCTCACACGATCACAAGAAGGGTGAGTATAGCACAAAAGGTATTTTGAGAGAAAGACCACATTCACCTAACTTTCATTATATTAGTATTGTTCTAGTTCATTATTTACTGCTCCCTTTTATCTAGTTAGTAGATAAGAGATTTCTATTATACCTAGTTATTAGATAAGAGACCTCTATTAATCTCTTAATGTGCCTAATTTATAAATTAAACTTTATCATAGCTGTGGAGGTATAGGAAAAAAGTATATATGGGGTTCAGTACTATCCACAGGTTCAGATCCATAGGGGGCCGTCTTGGAACATAAAACCCCACGGATAGAGGGGGACTACTGTATTGTCTTCATTCGGTTTTATAGCAAGGTTGTGCTGGCCTTATAAAATTATTTGGGGAGAAGGTCTTATTTTTCTACTTTCTGAAAAAGTTTACGTGAGACTGGTGTTATTTCCTCTTTAAATGCTTGCTCAAGGGACGCCTGGGTGGCTCAGTTGGTTAAGCATCTGCCTTCGGCTCTGGTCATGATCCCAGGGTCTTGGGATCGAGTCCCACATCAGGGTCCTTGCTCGGCGGGGAGCCTGCTTCTCCCTCTGCCTGCCACTCCCCCTGCTTGTACTCTCACTCTCTCTCTCTCTAGCAAATAAATAAAATCTTTAAAAAAATAAAAAATAAAAAAATAAATGCTTTCTCAAATTGGCTGATGAAGCCATCTAAACCTAGAGTTTTCTTTGTGAGGTTTTTATGTATATATTCAATTTATGTTACAGGACTATCCAAATTTTCTATTTCTTCTTATATTAATTTTGGTAAGTTGGACATTTCTAGGAATTTATCTATTTTGTATAAATTTTCAAACTTTATTGGCATAAACTTGTTTATAATATTCTCTTAGGAACTTTTTTTTTTTAAGATTTTATTTATTCATGAGAGAGAGAGCGCATGCACGTAAGAAAGATCATAAGCAGGTGGAGGAGCAGAGGGAGAGGGAGAAGCAGGCTCCCTGCTGAGCAGGAAACCTGACACAGGGCTCGATCCTAGGACCCTGGGATCATGACCTGAGCCGAAGACAGACACTTAACAGACTGAGCCACCCAGGCACCTCTCACTATGGAACTTTGTAGTTCTTAAGAGGAACCATTAAAGGGCGCCTGGGTGGCTCAGATGGTTAAGCGTCTGCCTTCGGCTCAGGTCATGGTCCCGGAGTCCTGGGATCGAGTCCCGCATCGGGCTCCCCGCTCTGCGGGAAGTCTGCTTCTCCCTCTGCCTCTCTCTCTCTCTCATGAATAAATAAATAAAATCTTAAAAAAAAAAAAAAGAGAGGGACGCCTGGGTGGCTCAGTCGGTTAAGCGACTGCCTTCAGCTCGGGTCATGATCCCAGGGTCCTGGGATCGAGTTCCGCATCGGGCTCCCTGCTCTGCGGGGAGCCTGCTTCTCCCTCTGCCTCTGCCTCTCTCTCTATCTCTCATGAATAAATAAATAAAATCTTTAAAAAAAAAAAAAAGAGGAACCATTAAAAAGTTCCTAAGAGGGGTGTCTGGGTGGCTCAGTCGGTTAAGCGTCTGCCTTCAGCTCAAGTCATGACCCTAGTATGTCTTCAGCTCTGGATCCTGGGATGGAGCCTGGAGTCAGGCTCCCTGCTCAGCGGGGAGCCTGCTTCTCCCTCTCCCTCTGCCTGCCACTCCCCCTGCTTGTGCTCTCTCTGTCAAATAAATAAATAAATAATCTTTAAAAAGAAAGAAGTTATGTCCTCCTCTTTGTTCCTGATGTTGATAATTTATGTTTTCTCTTTTTTAATTTATGAATCTTATTAGAAGTTTATCAATTGTATTAGCTTTGTCAAAGTTCCCGCTTTTGATTTTGCTGAATCCCTTATTACATGTTTGCTGTTTATTTCATGAATGTCTGCTCTTATCTTTATTACTTCCTTTCTTTACTGGATTCAGGATAAAGGTGGTGCTGCAAATCAGTGGGGAATGGATGACCTTTTCACTAAGTGGTGCTGGAACATTTGGATATCTACAGAGGGGAAAAGTGAAAATTGATATCTATCTCACACTATACACAAAGATCATCAATTCCAGGTAAACAGCA
Source organism: Mirounga angustirostris (assembly GCF_029215605.1). Classification (NCBI taxonomy): domain Eukaryota; kingdom Metazoa; phylum Chordata; class Mammalia; order Carnivora; family Phocidae; genus Mirounga; species Mirounga angustirostris. The sequence continues at coordinate 124,501,868 of NW_026991714.1, forward strand.
TATCTAAAGGTGAATAGCAGAATGATAAACCTACTAGAAGGTAATAGAGAAAAATACACTCTTGAACCAAGGCTGGGAGATTTTTTAAATAACTTTAAAATAACACATTAAAAATATTAACCACAAAAAAAGATTAACATATTTGAGTTCATTAAAATAAGAACTTGTGCTTATCAAAAGACATCATTAAGAAAGCCACAGAATAGGAAAATATATCTGTAATATATAGCAAAAAAAAAAAGGGGGGGCTCACCTGAATATACAAAGAATTCCTACTAATCAATAAGAAAAAACAAACAACCCAATAGAAAAACAGGCACGAGGGGTGCCTGGGTGGCTCAGTCGTTAAGCGCCTGCCTTTGGCTCAGGTCATGATCCCAGAGTCCTGGGATCGAGCCCTGCATCGGGCTCCCTGCTCCACGGGGAGCCTGCTTCTCCCTCTCCCACTCCCCCTGCTTCTGTTCCCTCTCTCGCTGTGTCTCTCTCTGTCAAATATATAAATAAAATATTTAAAAGAAAAGAAAAACAGGCATGAAATTTCAATAAAATCTCATAAGAAAAGAGTAGCCAAGGGGCACCTGGGTGACTCAGTAGGTTAAGCATCCAACTCTTGGTTTAGGCTCAGGCCATGATCTCAGGGTCAGCATGGAGTCAGCTTAAGAATTCTCTCTCCCTCTGCCCCTCCACCGGCTAGGAAGTATGCACCACACTCTCTCACTCTCCCTCTCAAATAAATAAATAAATAAATAAACAAAATCTTTAAAAAGAAAAAGTAGCCAAATACCCAATATATTCATGAAGGAAAAAAAACTGTTTAACTTCATTAGATATCAAGGAAATCCAAGTTTTAAAACAATGACATATTATTATCCAACAGAATGGATAAAATTAAAGAGAATGACAATACCAAGGTTTAGAGAAACTAAGTGTAATGCTTTTATACTGATAGCAGGGCTATAAATTGGTACAACCATTTTGGAAAACTGGTCTTATCTACTAAAGTTGAACAAAAGTGTGTCCTATGACCCCATCAATTCTAAAACATGCCTAACATGTGTAGCCACAGGTGCACCAAAAATCACAAACAAGAATGTTCACTGGGGCACCTGGGTGGCTCAGTTGGTTAAGCATCTGCCTTCAGCTCAGGTCATGATCTCAGGGTCCTGGGATCAAGCCCCGCATCCGGCTCCATGCTCAGTGGAGAAGTCTGCTTCTCCCTCTCCCTCTGCCCCTCACCCTGCTCACGCTCGCATGCTCTTTCTCTCTCATTCTGAAATAAATAAAATCTTAAAAAAAAAAAATGTTCACTGAAACATTAATTTCTAAACAGCCAAAACATCCAGCAGAATGATTTTTTAAATTGTGGCATATATAATGGTATATTTTACAGCAATGAAAATGGACAAACTCCAGACATATGCATCAGCATGGATGAATCACATATAATGATGAGCAAAAGAAGTCTCACACACACCCACCCACCCACACACTACTTACTAAGTATGCAATGACATTTACATCAAATTTTAAGAATAGACAAAAGCATATTGTTTAGCAATACTTGCTTAAGTGGTAAAACTGTAAAAAGAAGCAAAGATATATTTACCATAAAATTCAGGATAATGGCTACCTTTGGGGGACAGTGATTAAGAGTAGGCAAGAGGGTATGAGGGGAATTTTCATGGTGCTAGCCATATTTTTGTGATAAATCACTGAGCTATGGAAAAAGGGAGATTCATCTGAAGTAAATATGGCAAATGTTAAGGTTTGTTGAAGCTGGGCAATAGGAAAATATTGATTATATTATTCTACATACTTGTATGTAGAATCACATCTTTCAAGACAAATTAAAAAAAAAGTAGCTTTGACGTAAATCTTGCTACTACTTGATGTAAATATCATAAAAAATCAAAGTTAATAGTAATGGTCAATTTCCTCATCATAAAAGTTTTTGCATAGATAACCAGAACCAGGAGAATTAGTAGTTAGGTATATAGGCATACAGAGATAGCAAGGACTCTAGTATTTAAATGCATGTATTTGGCAACCATCCCAAAGAAGGGTAAGAGGCAAAGCTTATCAAAAAGGATAATTTGGGGGCACCTGGCTGGCTCAGTCAGTAGACCATGCGACTCTTGATCTTAGGATCGTGAGTTCAAGCCCCACATTGGGTGTAGAGCTTACACTGGGGGAAAAAAAAAGAAAAGAAAACAATTTTCATTACCTACTTATCATCTGCTATGATTACTCTTACCACTAGATGGAACTCTACATGTAAGGCGATCTGCTTAGTGAAAGGACTAGAAACAGAATCCACAGCTGAAAAAAATCAATTACAGAATAATGAAATGCAAGTGCTTTTCAGGCATGTTGAACCCATGAATCTGCAAAATTCAAGGCAGTGGGGGGAAAAAAAAAAAAACTTATCCTGCAGATGTATCTTTTGGCTGACTGCTACCAAAACTGCATACCCACAAAACGAAATGTTTCCTCCCTAGTGAATTGCTTAACTTGATTTGTTCTCCAAGAACCACAACCTTGGCAACATCTATCAAAATACGAGCTATATTTAAAGCTGTCTAAATCTGACTTACCACCCTAAGAGAAGTATGTACTCTCTTACTACTTTTTCAAACCTCTGGCTCTGAAACATGGCTTTCATTGTGTCGCTTCTGGGAGAGCTGTTAGATAAGAATACATAGAAATATTAAACAAGAAGTTATTATTCTTCCCTTTTTCTATATATCAAATTTAAACTGGTATCATGAAAGCTGTATATATAGAGAAAGGATAAAACAGGTCCCATGTGTCCAAGCTGCCAGGATTTTTAAATAACAGAAACAGTTCAGAGTTAGTAAGTAGTACCACAAGATTTCAGGAAATTATATCCAATTTCTTAGACAAAATTTTTGAAACATTTACATTCTAAGGGCTGCCCTTAGAGTAACTGTCCAAGGTTTTGTAATTAAGACCTCTTATCTCTAATTTAGACTCCAAAAGTCTGCAAAAGCATATCTGACCCCTATATTTGATCTCAAACTAATTTCAAAGTACTAGAGCAACTTAATCTGAATTAAATTAAACTAGTTAGAAATTGAAGAATTCCTGATTGCTTATCTTCTTAACCTTAACATTTTTTGGAAACCTGACCTAAGATTTCGCCCTATGGAATGACAATGCAATGTTCTCAGTCAAGAAAGCGAATTATACTTCCTCCAAGTATCAATAACACAAATTTACTGACATCTATTTACTTGTCAATTTTTATCCTTTTGGGTTTCACAAGAATTGGTATTAATTCTGTTGCCATCACCTCTCTCAATTTTTCTCCCTCAGGCAGAATAAGAAGAAAGTTTATTTGTATTAGAAAAATAACATCAAAATTCCCTATTTATTTGGAGAAAGTTCTATAAAATGCTTTGTTGACAATACAGTATCTCTTACCATTACCTAAAAGTTGTTTACCACTCAGAAAAGTATAGTCCAAACTTCAGGAGACTCTTTTCCAACAGACTTTAAATAATATGAGCCTCAGGCAACTAATACACAAAGTACTTCTATGTGTGATCACATCAGGTCCCAAAAGACTACTTCTAAATCCATTTGTTCCAAAGTCCAGAGTGATCCTATCCAAGAGAGACAGCAAGTGCTTTTGCTCTGGCATGTGACATTTGTATCTCACACAAGTTCTTAAAAAAGAGCTTCTATTACCTTAGTCAATATTCTATGAACCTAATCATAAATCTCTTCATCAACAAGCATAAGAAGGTGAAATCACAGTTACTCATGTGTCATTTAAAATCAAACTAACCATGATCTACTGAATGCTTTGTAATTTTAAGAAATTCTAAGGTATAGGGACAAGATACTAAACTAAGTTGCTGGCCTCCGGAAGCTTAAAATTCACTAAGGTTTTATTCTTTTTTTTTTCCCCCACTACCTCTGTTTTCAAAAATACAAGTAGCCAACTGCAGGTACGATTAGCACATGAGCACCTAGGAGGCCCAATGAGATGACTTTGAAAATTAGGATGCAAACAATTTTTGTTTTATTGCATTTGCATATGTACACACACACACACACACACACATTAGCCTCATTATTTTAAAGAGATCTTAGGGGGTGCCTGGGTGGCTCAGTCGTTAAACATCTGCCTTGGGCGCAGGTCATAATCCCAAGGTCCTGGGATCGAGCCCCACATCGGGCTCCCTGCTCAGTGGGAAGCCTGCTTCTCCCTCTCCCACTCCCCCTGCTTGTGTTCCCTCTCTCGCTGTCTCGCTCTGTCAAATAAATAAATAAGATCTTTTAAAATAAGTAAATAATAAAGAGCTCTTAGGGCAATTGCTAAAAATCCTTTGAAATTGTAAGTGTTTAGTCTTAAGCAACCTCCACTTTGGGAAAACACAATATACTTTCCCATTCATTCTGAATGATACCAACTCTTGAGATGATGTAGTGTTGAAAAGATGGCATTCTAATATATGAGTTTTTTTTTTTTTAAAGATTTTATTTATTTGAAAGAGAGAGAGAGAGAGGGAGGGAGCATAAGCTGGGGGGGGGGGGCGGCCAGAGGGAGAAGCAGACTCCCTGCTGAGCAGGGAGCCCGACATGGGACTTGATCCAAGGACCCTGGGATCATGACCTGAGCCGAAGGCAGACGCTTAACCGACTGAGCCACCCAGGTGTCCCAATAAGGGGCCTTTTTTTTTTTGGTTGGTTTTTTCAAGAAACATAAAATGTGTTCTCCACCTATTATCGGCAAGCCCTTTTCAAAACATAACCCTAAATAAAGGGGGGTGTACAGGGGGTTACTAAGATAGTGCAGTGCACATCTGTTATTTTTGCATCCCCAACATCTATCTTCCCTTTCCTCTGATAACATCACCCCAATTTTCCTTTGGGCAATAACCTCTCCCCATCTTTCAGTATATGTGGTTTGGTGGGTTATCCCTACTCCCTGGGCAGCAAGTGTGAGCACCTGACCCAGGCTTAACTAATCAAAACATTCTACCCTCCTCATTGACTGAGGCAAAGGCCCATAAAATCAAAAAAGGAGAAAAAGACTCAACTCCAAGACTCTTGCTGGATGCTAAGATGGCTAAACCTATGGAATGCCAGATTGAAGCTGCTGGTGGTCGATTACTGCCATCTTTGGTGAAGAACTTACCTTTTCAGAAAGCAAATACACAGGAAATCAGATCTAAGAAAGTAAGAGGCAGATGCCTAGTGACATTGAGATTTGAGAATTTCAATACAGATTAAGCCATGCTTGATCTACCCCCTGGACTTTTCAGTTTCTTGAGCCAATCAATAGCATCTCTTTGCTTAAGCTAGTTTAAGTTGCTGTCACATATAACTGAAAGAATCCTAACAAATATAAATGTTAAAAATGTCAGCTGCTAGTATAAATCCAAGCCCCTCTGTGGTCATTTTGGTTATTCTCTCTCTCTACCTCCTTCTTGGGAAATCTCTGTTCTCTGAGATCACTTCTTGCTGGGCTCATTATCACCCCTGCCTCCAAAGCCTACCCCTGTGGCTGTGGCTGGCAGCCTCTACTAGAAAGTCACCCTCTCTTCTCCATACTGTCGTTTTTTAATTTTTGTCTTATCTCCTGTGCTTCTCCCTTCTGTACCATTTTTCCAATGCTTCTCAGTTTTTCATAAGCCAGTCTTGGTTTTCCTGACAGATGTGAACTTCTGTTCAGCCAAATGCACCAATCACAGCACACGGCATGCAGCCTTTGGTTCTTCAGCTCAACTCGTTTAAGCAATTTTCATTGTTCTACATTATTCAAAAGTTCTTTTTAAAAAACAGCAAAACTCAGGGCGCCTGTGGATCAGTCGTTAAGCGTCTGCGTTCAGCTCAGGTCATGATCCCAGGGTCCTGGGATCGAGCCCCACATCAGGCTCCCTGCTCAGCGGGAAGCCTGCTTCTCCCTCTCCCACTCCCCCTGCTTGTGTTCCCTCTCTCGCTGTCTGTCAAAAAATAAAATAAAATCTTAAAAATAAATAAATAAATAATAGCAAAACCCTCCGTGCGCCTGGGTGGCCAAGTCCGTGCACCTGGGTGGCTAAGTCCATTAAGCATCTGCCTTCGGCTCAGGTTGTGATCTCAGGGTCCCGGGATCAAGCGGCTGGAGCCCAGCTTTGGGCTTCCTGCTCAGCGGGGAGTCGGCTTCTCCCTCTCTCTCTGCCCCTCCCCCTGCTCATGCTCCCCTACGCTGGCACTCTCTCTCAAATAAATAAATAAAATCTTTTAAAAAAAGGCAAAACTTTCAACTGAATGCTGTGTTACACCAAATAACTGACACTGATGTTAAATTTAAATTCAGGATAAAGGGTGTTCCAAAGATTCAGGTACAATAACTAGTCCTAGAACAAGACCAAAAAAATTACTGTACATTAGACCCTGGCAGTAACTCTTTTGAAATTATGTATATTTCAAGATCATTACAAACACCAATTTCTGAAACCTCATATAACTACCTATCAGAAGCTCCAGGTAAAAAGATAGGGAAATGTGAAAGTAGCTTGCTCAAAGACACACACTGCTTTGAGAGAAAAGTATCAATAAACAACACACCCTCTGGGATCTTTGCAAGTCTGAAACTGCCAAGAATAATAAGGTAATACTAATACTTTAAATACCAGCATGCCTCAAAAAATAAAATACAGATAAACAATAGTTATTAGGTTAAACATAATTTAAGACTCTTGCTCCAGGTTCTTTAATCCAGGAAACAGTCATTCTACTTGCAAAGCATACAGACCTTTACAAACTTACATGCAAATAACTGTGTCAATGCAAATTTAACCACCAATCACTTTCTTGTCCTGACTTCTTTCTGTCCCTCCTCATCCATTCAGATCCTACACACTATCTCATACTTGTCTATAAAGGTCTTAGGAAGTGCTGCCGCACGGGAAGCACGGAACCGGAGGGAGATGATTCTCCACATGTGCCAGCTATGGATTTAATACCTCTCACCCATCCTTGCCTACTCTGCAAAAATGGAGCTGGAGCCTTTAGGTATATTTCCTTCTCCAGCTGGCACAATGTTGAGCATTATTAATAAAGAGCACTGGAGAGACACTGCAGGAGGAAGCAGCTTTCCCTTCCTGGTTGGAGGGCGCTCCGCTGGGCAAGTTCCTGCAGTATGCACAGCTCCACCAGCACCAGCTCCCGCAGCAAGGGCAGCTTCTCCAGTGACAGCCTCCTGCAGTCTCCAGCACTCAGCAGCATCCCTAAACCAGTAGCTTCCCTCCAACACACCTCCCTATGAACAGCTTTCCCCAGTACCCTCAGGGGTGGATTTCTAGTAGGTTCTATAAGGTGAATTTCCAACAAATTCTACCACAGCAACTTTTCTGCCATCCAATGTGAGCCATAGCCATGCTTTAAACAAGGTCTGGATCTCTTCCTTGTACATTCTACCTCAGCCCTAAGGATTATAGCCGATTCTTTTTTTTTTTTAACTTTTTTTTTAAGATTTTATTTATTTATTTGTCGGAGAGAGAGAGAGAGCACAAGCAGGGGGAGTGGCAGGCAGAGCAGGTAGAGGGAGAAGCAGGCTCCCTGCTGAGCAGGAAGCCTGATGTGGGACTCAATCCCAGAACCCCTGGATCATGACCTGAGCTGAAGGCAGACGCTTAACTGACTGAGCCACCCAGGTGTCCCTCTTCCTTTTTTTTAATCAAGGTATAATTAGCAAATAAAATTGCAAGATATTTAAAGTGTAAAGCATGATGAGTTTGATATAGATATATAGATATATATAAGCTGATTCTGATTATCTACTGTTTGTATAATCTTTAGAGATCTCTCTTACATCTTACTAGCCAATCCCTGTTACTCCAATCCCATTATAGTTAATAATTATTTTTTTAATAATTCTTTGTATTAAACATTCTTTGTTCAAATTACTATACAGTTTCTGTGTCCTAGTTGAACCCTGACTGATACATCAAGTAAAACTAGCAAACCAACAGCACAAAATAGATGGGCTCTGGCATTTCTAGAAAAAAACCTATCCTAAAAGATGGTTAATAAAAGTATAGTTAAGAGGGTTCAAGCAAGGTAACCAGAGGGTATCTTCAAGAAGAAAATGATGATCACTGCTGATTAAAAAAAAAAAAAGAAAAGAAAAAGCAGTAATTTAATCAACTATAATATGTTCCTCCCAAAGATAAAATGAGACAAGCTGAGGGGCGCCTGGGTGGTTCAGTTCCTTAAGCATCTGCCTTCAGCTCAGGTTGTGATCTCAGGGTCCTGGAATCAAGCAGACTGAGCCCCACGTTGGGCTCCCTGCTCATTGGGGAGTCTGCTTCTCCCTCTCCCTCTGCCCCTCCCTCCACCCAGTTCATGTGTTCTCTCTCTCTCTCAAATAAATAAATAAAATCTAAAAAAAAAATAAATAAATGAGGCAAGTTGACATACCTACCTTGCATATTCTTTATGCAAATTACCAAATTTGCATTTATCAATTGGCTTCTTGTGAGCCTGAATGGAGTTGGTCTCCTCAAACCCATCTAATGGATAAAATAGTGTCTGGACTTAAAATAACAACAAAAACAGACTGCCACTCTCTGATGACCACACAACCAACCAGCAACCTCCATCTTTAACATTTGTTAATTTCACAAATTCTACCAAAGGTTAGAGGCAAAGAAAAGTAAGCCACTTACCAGTTTATGCAGATTAATTTTAAAGATTTTTTTTTTTATTTATTTTTGCAAAAGAGAGAGCAAGCATGAGCGGGAGTGGGAGGGGGCAGAGAAAGAAGCAGACTCCCCCTGAGCAGGAAGCTGGACCTGGGGCTTGATCCCAGGATCCTGGGATCATGACCTGAGCCAAAGGCAGACACTTAACCGACTGAGCCACCCAGGCACCCAAATTTTAAAATTCTATTTCTTCGTCCCCTCTCCTTCACCAAGACTGGCCCTGTCTAAAAGTATAATGATCAAAGTCTCTAAGCCAGGTAATTGATAAAAATATAAAATTATTCATGGGACGCCTGGGTGGCTCAGTCGGTTAAGCGTCTGCCTTCGGCTCAGGTCATGATCCCAGGGTCCTGGGATCGAGTCCCGCATCGGGCTCCCTGCTCCACGGGGAGCCTGCTTCTCCCTCTGCCTCTGTCTCTCTCTCTGTCTCTCATGAATAAATAAATAACATCTTTAAAATATATATATATATATATAAAATTATTCAGATTCAAGAAAGACCACTGAAGAATCTATTCATCATTACCCTGCAGATAGGATTTGAAAGCACAAATACAAAACTGGATTCAGATATTTTAAATCATGTTTTCCCACTTGTGCATGTGAGAACAGGCAAGTCTTCTTAAGGTCAGTAAAGGTTCCGTCTATCACTTCTCTTGAAGGGCCACACTGCTGTCTTATTAGAGAAAGAACAATATAACAAAAAAGTCTTCAGGAAATTATGTGTTTAGTAACCAATATTCCATATCTAAAGTGTATGTAAATTAGCAGAATACAAACCCTTTCTCGCATCTATGGGCACCTTCCTAGTCCTCCAAAACCATTTCCAAAATGGGATGCAAGCATCCAGTAGTCTGTTCCTAAGCTTCCTGCTGTTCCTAAGTTCTAGGAGCAGGCTCGGGCCCCAAAACTTGGACACTGTTAGTATAGTAATTACAACTTATGACAAATGACAACTTATGACACATGTTATCACTACCACGGCTTGCTTTGCTTCCCTCCAACCCTGTATATTCCCATTTGCTTTTCCTGGTTCACAGCAGGTTTCTTTTTGCCCCGTGAATATCGAGGTTAAAAAGCCTGTGACTCTTTGTTATCAATTTCCCCTCTTCATTTAATAATAGTTATCACTTTTTTTATATATCTTTTCAATTCAAAAAGTACTGAGCTGTATTTCCCTACTGCCAATTATGTGGGGAGGTGGCTATAACTCCTTCCCTGCTTTATTTAGCCTTTTCTCTCTTTGGCCTTTGAGAGTCTTAACTATTTTTATATTGCTATTAGTAAAGTGGATAGCTTCTACTTGTAGATTCCCTTTTAGAATTGTCCACTTAAGAGTAACTTGAAGGTATAATTAAAGTTAGTTAAATTTTAAAGCATTATTCTACCTGATAAAGACCGGAAATAGAGGGGGAAAGGTGTTTACCATCAACAAGTCAAAACAGAAAATTCTTTACAGGCAGAGCACGTTTTTTGCTTAAGATTTATTTATTTATTTGAGAGAGGGAGAGCACACAAGCAGGAGGTCAGGGAAAGGGAGAATCTCAGGCAGACCCCGAACTGAGCATGGAGCCAGATGCAGGGCTGGATCTCAGGACCCTGAGATCATGACCTAAGCGGAAACCAAGAGTCAGACACGTACCCAACTATGCCACACAAGCACCTCCAGAGCAACTTTTTCTTTTTTTTAAAGCTTTATTTTTTTTTAACATTTTATTTATTTATTTGAGAGAGAAAGAGAGAGAGCACAAGAGGGGGGAGGGTCAGAGGGAGATGTGGGACTCGATCCCGGGACTCCAGGATCATGACCTGAGCCGAAGGGAGTCGCTTAACCAACTGAGCCACCCAGGCGCCCACAACTTTTTCTTATTTAGTTCTTTGATTAAAACAATTTAAAGCACTGCTAATTATTAGGAGCGGGCTTAAAATAATGATGAAGAAACAGAAAGCTAGTTCTTAATGCATGATCACATATTCTCCATTCAATGTGCAAATATATACTGATCTGTGAAATCAGACAATTCTTTCCTCTTCTTTATGGAATGAATACAAGGGGCCACACCACCAACAGAACATTAGAAAGATTAATATCTGCAGGGAAAAAAATTGTATGTATGGTATTTATCACCACAAGGAGTATTTTATGTCTTAGATAGGACTATTATTCATTCAGTACTGACCATCTACACAAAGCTAAGCATTGGGAATATGTAATAAAAATATATGTGTCCTGACCTCAAAAAAATTACAGAAACCCAAATTCTTTTATGATATGAAATTAATAAAATAGTTTCAAATCAGATAAGATTCTGTGAATACCTGCTGATCACGTAATTAATACTAGCACTTAAAATTTAAATTCAACTCAGAGTTGTGAGATCAAGCCCTGTGTCATCTCCGTGCTCAGCGGGGCATCTGCTTGAGATTCTCCCTTTCCCTCTCCCTCTGCCCTTCCACTGCCCCCCCTCTTCCCCCACAAAAAAATAAAAGCACATAATTTAGTGAACCTCATTTAGCAACTGAAAGACCTCAATCACAGCAAAAGAAAATACATTGGGGGGTGCCTGGGTGGCTCAGTCGTTGGGCATCTGCCTTCGGCTCAGGTCATGATCCCGGGTTCCTGGGATCGAGCCCCGCATCAGGCTCCGTGCTCCGCGGGAAGCCTGCTTCTCCCTCTCCCACTCCCCCTGCTTGTGTTCCTGCTCTCTCGCTGTCTCTCTCTCTGTCAAATAAATAAATCTTAAAAAAAAAAAAAAATTTAAATTCAATTGGCAACATCCTTGAAAGGAATTCAAACTACTCCTGCTATAGAATAATGTTTTGTCTTCAGTGTCTCATCACAATTCAAGATTTTAGAGCAGGATGAGAGATGAGCTGATTGAATTTATCAATCCCCTCTACAGTTTCCAAGCAAAAATGATCAACCATTTATCGGCACTTCTGAGAGTGAAAAACTCTTCCCTATAAGATACTAACTAACACATTCAAACATGTCTATCTCAGCTAGGGAACGAATCCAGTGCCCACTCATAAATCCAACTTCCCAAGAATTGGAATGAATCTCCCATTCAATACAAATGGCACCAAGTGACACCAAACCAAAAGGTTTACACTTTACACTGAGACAATGTAAATAAGCTCACTCTACTAAATTCTAATGTATATGTGTAATCAGTTAAGACATGTAAGGTCTCAAGACTGTAGCAAGACCACCTGGAAATTCTTTCTGGGAAAAGCTACATTTTGGTGTGCCTGTAAAAATTATGATTTCCTAAACTGCAGATCCCTCTGATCTGTTCTTTAGTTCTACCAGGAAAAAGAAAATCTATCACGTACTGAATGATTATTACCTGCTAGGCTCAGTGCTAAGCATTAAAAAGACTGTCTAATTTAATCCCACATTCTCTGGAGTAGACATCATTATGTCCATTTATAGGTAAAGAAATTGAAGCAAAGAGAGGTTTAAAACTTGGCCTGAGTATTTTATTCTTTTTGGTGCTACTGTAAATGGAATTGTTTTCCTAATTTCCTTTTCAGATAGCTCATTGTTAGTATATAGAAATGCAACTGATTTTTGTATGTTGGTTTCATATCTTGCAACTTTACTAAGTTTATTAGTTCTGTTAGTCTGTTAGTCTTTAGGGTTTTCTATATATAAGATCATGTTGTCTGCAAACAGGAACAATTTAAATTCTTCCTTTCCAATTTTGAAGCCTTTTTAATCCCTTTTCTTGCCTAACTGCTCTGGCTAGGACTATTTGCCTTAGTCCTTATCACCTCACACCTGTCAGGATGGCTATTATCAAAAACAAAAACAAAAGGCAACAAGTGTTGGTGAGGATGTAGAGAAACTGGAACCTCTGTACACTGTTGATGGGAATGCAAAATGCTGCAAGTGCTATGGAAAATAGTAAGGAGGTTCCTCAAAAATTTCAAAATAGAATTACTGTATGATCTAGCAATCCTGCTTCTGTGTATTTATCCAAAGTACTGAAATCAGGATCTCGAAGAATTACTAGCACTCTCATGTTCACAGAGGCACAATTAATAATCACCAAGATTATTAATGTCCATGGACAGATGAATGGAATAAGCGAAGTGTGGTATATACATAGAATGGAATATTACTCAGCTTTTTTTTCTTTTAAGATTTTATTTATTTGACAGAGAGAGAAAGAGAGATCACAAGTAGGCAGACAGGCAGGCAGAGGGAGAGGGAGAAGCAGGCTCCCCGCTGAGCACAGAGCCCGATGAGGGGCTGGATCCCAGGAAGCCGGGATCATGACCTGAGCGGAAGGCAGTCGCGTAACCGACTGGGCCACCCAGGCGCCCCTATTGCTCAGATTTTAAAAGAAAATTCTACAATAGGCGACATGGATGAACCTTACTGACATTATGCTAAGTGAAATAAGCCAGTTACAGGGAGACAAATGATTTCACATATATATGAGGTATCCACTGATACGAGATGATCTAAAATAGTCAAAATCATAGACTGAAAGAGTGGAATGCTGGTTGCCAGGGGCCAGGAAAGGGGGAATGGGGAGTTCCTAATTAATAGGCATAAAGTTGTAGTTAAGCAAGATGAATAAGCTCTTGAGATAATGCTGTACAACATTGTACCTACAGTCAACAATACTGTCTTGCACACTTAAAAATTTGCTAAGAGGGTAGGCCTCATGTTAAGTATTCTAAACCACAATAAAAACAATTTTTTTTAATTGGCCCAAGAACTCAAGCCCATTTCTAACGGACACTCCCTTGCACCGACTTTAACACAATAAGCTGCCTGGAAGCAGATTAGAAGGTACTAACAGAGCTCTCTCCCAGCACTGTGTGACGTTAGGGAATTCGCTTAACAGCTCTGGACGTGAGTATCCTCGCCACCAAAATGAGTCTCAGCGCAAAGGCAACCCGTCGGTCTGCAGCCCCGGCCACGGGCCGACCTCGCACCGACCTCGCACCAATCAGCGGGACCAAGCGGAGGTCAAGCTGGATCTCAGCTCCTGAGCCAGACCGCAGGCGTGAAAGGGCGAAACGCCGTAGGAGGAAAGAACAAAGCCTGGCCGCGCTGGGTCACTATGACCCAAAGGAAAAGCGTCAGTACGACCAGCCCACGGCCTCGTTTCCTAGGCAGCTGGACCAAGAGCTCGGCTCACCTCGGGCGGGAATCACGGGCTGGCACCTCCCCTACACTCTGCGCCTCAGTCGCCATCTTAGTCAGCAAACTTCTCTCACCGCCCCCATCTCCGGTCCCGCCTCCACGCCTTTGGATTGGCTAAGGTGTTTCCCCCTCTTCCGTGCGATTGGATGACTAAAAATTTCATGATCTTATTGGTCTATTCAAATAGCTAACGGTTATTGGTCGCCCCCAGCCCAGGCGGAAAAGGGTTGGGGAGAAGACCCAGCCCTGAGGCCTGCTGGGAGTTGTAGTTTCTTGTTTTGATGAACCTTTCCGATTCCACCCACTTTTTAAGTTCTGGTCAGAAATCCCAGCCTACGCTCAAATTAAGTCCGGATGTGAAATCTCAGAATTGTAGAACTGCCGAATTTGAAATTGACTTTAAGAACAACTCTCTAAATACAAGATTCGTTTTGTCTTGACACAGAGATACCTAGAAGAGTAGGTACAGCACGGCAATCAACAAGTACATGACTGGGGGCGCCTGGGTGGCTCAGTCGTTGGGCGTCTGCCTTCGGCTCAGGTTATGATCCCAGGGTCCTGGGATCGAGACCCGCATCGGGCTCCCCGCTCAGCGGGAAGCCTGCTTCTCCCTCTCCCACTCCCCCTGCTTGTGTTCCCTCTCTCGCTGTCAAATAAATAAAATATTAAAAAAAAAAAGAAGTACTTGACTATTACATTTCAATCGCAGCCAGCTTTCTTCAGACAGCCACACAGCGTAGTGGTGGCTCACTTCTGCTTCTTCTTACACGCTCCCTTCTGGCTACCCAGAGAACCCGCAGGCTTTGCCTCTCTGGTCCGAAACAAGGAACCAAAAGCTCCATAACTTTGTCCCTGAATGCTCAGTGATAGAAATAATCATAATTATGCTTGCCTTCCCTGATTCATGAGCTTCTGGTAAGGATTAACAGAGGCAACAGATGTGAGAACATTGTAAACTTAAACCATTAAGGTTTTTTCTGTACTATTTTACCATGCTGGATTTTTCTAGGGATATTTTTCCTGTGGTTCCTTCTGACATGCTTTCACCTGAGGTTCTACCAGCATTCTCCTCCTCCACTAAGCTCTACCCACGTGTGTTTCAGTTTCTCAACAAACTCTTCCCTGCCTCAAGCCTTTGCACTTGCTTTTTCTGGCCGGCCCATTTTTCCCTTTATTATTGGTCAGATCTCAGCTTAAATGTCACTGGTTGGGACGGCTTCCATGGTCCCCACTGTATAAATCAGTTTGCTAACTACGCTTTCACAGAGCACTCTGCACTCGCCCTTCATAGCTCTTATACAACTTAAAATTATATAGTTGTTTGTGTGATTATTTATTTTAATATGAAGGTTCCCAACTAGACTTCCTACCACACATGGGCAGAGACGACATCTTATTTTGCTCCCCATGGCTTCTGGCACATAGTGACCTTTCAATAGTTTTTGAACAAGTGAATAAATAAGTCCTCAGATATGATCCAAAATAAAAGTTGAATCACATGTTCTAATAGGTTATTTCAATTGATGAATTCATATTAAAAATTTGATGAAAGTGTCAAAATAAAATTGCTTTATTTTATGTTTATTCTGTGTTTTATGTTTAACAGAATATCTTTATTGAGCAAATACATGAAAAGAAACACAAAATTCAACAAACATGTACCAGTGCAATTATTGGTTGAACCCAAGACCTCCTTGGAAAATCCAGGCTGCATATTTGGTATATATACAAAGCAAGGAATACAAATTCTGCAAAGGATTTCTCCAAAGTATGAACAAGTTTTTGTCCCAGCCCCCTGATACCCAGCATCAACTGACTGACTGATTGGATTAAACTGATGCTTTCACACAGAAGAAATGTTCAAAACTTTAAAGTATTACTGCTACAACCAAGTAGAACACCATACAACACTATTTTCTGGCTTATCTGTTTGGATGACATTTTTATACAAAGTCCTTAATGTTTGGAGAAATGCAGCCCAGTATTAAGAGCAGTAAGCCTACTTTCAAATCCTAGCTCCATTACTTCTAACTGTATGACCAACAACTTACTTAACTTTCTGATTCCTTTTCCTCCTCTGTAAAATGAGGATAATAATTCTCAGAGCAGGGGCGCCTGGGTGGCTAAGTCGTTAAACGTCTGCCTTCGGCTCGGGTCATGATCCCGGGGTCCTGGGATCGAGCCCCACATCGGGCTCCCTGCTCAGCGGGAAGCCTGCTTCTCCCTCTCCCACTCCTCCTGCTTGTGTTCCCTCTCTCACTATGTCTCTCTCTGTCAAATAAATAAATAAAATCTTTAAAATAATAATAATAATAATTCTTAGAGCAGTATTGTGAAGATTTAAATGAGATAATCTCTGAAACGCTGCTTAGCCTCACAGTGTGTGGCACATATTAAAACTAGATATATATTCAAGGTAATGTGATGAATGTTAAGAATGCTAAACTCCCGGGGTGCCTGGGTGCCTCAGTCGTTAAGCGTCTGCCTTCAGCTCAGGTCATGGTCCCAGGGTGCTGGGATCGAGCCCCACATCAGGCTCCCTGCTCAGCGGGAAGCCTGCTTCTCCCTCTCCCACTCTCCCTGCTTGTGTTCCTTCTCTCCCTGTGTCTCTCTCTGTCAAATAAATAAATAAAATCTTAAAAAAAAAAAAAAAAATGCTAAACTCCCTTCTCAGATACCACTTCCATCTCCATTGCTGTGGGATAAGAACCATACATTACACTTACAGTTATACTTCAATCAGTTACCCCAGAGAGGAGAGTGTTTCTCCTCAAAACCAACTATTCCGCTGTGATTTATGATGAAAAGCAAGTATTGTTGCTGAGTGCTGTAAAAGTACTCCCCAGGGCACCTGGGTGGCTCAGTCGTTAAGCGTCTGCCTTCGGCTCAGGTCATGATCCCAGTGTCCTGGGGTCAAGCCCCACGTCGGGCTCTCTGCTCAGCGGGAAGCCTGCTTCTCCCTCTCCCACTCCCCCTACTTGTGTTCCCTCTCTCGCTGTCTCTCTCTGTGTGTCAAATAAATAAAATCTTTTAAAAAAAATAAAATAAAATAAAAAAGTACTCCCCAGCCAGCAAGTCTGCCCTGTTTCTGCAAGGGTGTCCTGGCTCCCCTGAAATCATCCTTACTCCATTGAGGTACTGATTGCCAGCCTAGTGATAAGGATGGCCGTCCAGCAGGTATTCATGAAAAGTTCAGAAAGTCATCTTGTTTCCAACAGTCTGGCTGAACAAAAGGTCACAGGAAAGTGGCCCCAGCCCTCAAGGAGTTACAGCCTCAGGGAGATAAAATGAACACACATAAGTCACATACAACGGAAGGCAGATTAGAATTACCAAGGACGAAATATTAAAGCAGAGAAAAGACTCCTAGGAATTCAGAAGTATGGAGAAGGGAAGAAGGCCAGGGCTCCAAAGGGTGGTTAAGATCCAGGGCATGGATTTGAGTCTGCCACAAATGTCATGTGCGGGCATCTATCTACCCCCAACGAGCTTCAAACACCTTTTTATATTGTTTAATTATACAAATAACACATGAAGATGTTTCCCTTGTAAAAAAAATTTTTTTAAATAATACAGATAAAATCTCCCTTGTCAACCATCCCTATGTTCTAGTCCCTCCTCTAAGAAAATACCATTTTCGGTTTAATACGTGTCCTTCCAAATCTTTTTGGAACATTCATTCAAAAAATATTTATTGAATGCCTAGTATGCACTGTTCTAGGCCTGGAAATATAGTTGTGAACAAAGCAAAGTCCTTCTCTTGAGGCATTTCTTTCCTTTTCTTTTTTTCCAGTTAATCTTTTTTTTAGTAATCTCTATACCCAACACGGGGCTCGAATTCAGGACCCCCAGATGAAGAGTCACATGCTCTACCAACTGAGCCAGCCAGGCGCCCCTTAATTTTTAGATAAATGGTGATATATTGTACATATGATCTTTATAGGTGCATCTCGGAGATCTATGTCAGTACACGGAGACCTGCCATTACCCTTTTGAACTGTTGTGTAGTATTCCACCTTACAGATGCTCCCCAGTTTATTTAAACTACCTCCTCCAGACATAAAATAGGTTTATGTCAATCTGGATTGCAAGCACTGGAAACAGACTTTGGCTAACAGAACAGAAACCGGATTTGTTGGAAGGTTGAAGAGCTGGCAGGAAGGAAGGGGGCTGAGGAGCAAAAAACCCAGCCAAGGTCACACCGTGCCACTTGACTTGGCACAGCCACCCCTCCACTGATTTCCCATATCCTTGGGTCTCTGCATCACTCCATGGAGAGGAAGAGTCAAGGGTGAGAACATCTGATCAGCTGGACCGTGGTCACCTGCCTCCCCTCTTCTGCCTGGAGGAGAGCCCTATCCCCCACCAAAGTTCTCCCAGTGGGGAATTACCCACAAAGAGGGGAAAAATTAAAGGACAAATGTATGCTACAAATCATTCCCAATTTCTTGCTTCCTGGGACACCTGTTTATTGTGGGCTGGGGAAAAGATTAACCATTCAGTCTCCTTCAGACACAACAAGGACTAATACCTACATTATTCAATATGCCAAAAAAAAAAAAAAGAAAGAAAACTACCTTCAGTTTTCCTGTGAAATCCCCTTCAAGACTGGCCACAGGGTGAGTGGAGGAGGGAACTCAATGAGGTGGAGAGAAAAGGAACCCATTCTGTGCAGCTAAAAAAGACCCAGGTCGGGGCCGGAACCCCAGCAGGAGAACTCGAGGTCATTTTCCCCAGCCAGGATAACAAGCTGGGAAATAGTCAGGTCACAGGCAAAAGGCTGGCGGAGAGAAACACTGGAAGCACACTCAGTCACGGAGCATTTGTAGTTGGGATTCACCCTCTGTCAGACACTGAGCTCAGCGTTGAGCACTGAGCCGTGAATCCTACCTCCAAAAGCTCAGACTGGTGCTGGGGGGCAAGGGCACCAGGTTGCCTGGGCCTCAAGAGAGGCAAGGAACACACTCTCTGAACGCCTGAAAGTACGGCAAGCAGCCAGGCCTGGCACAGGGGCTGGAGCTGAGGGAGGCCTGGGGGGGGGGTCCTGAGTCTTGCAGGGTGAGTTGAAAGTCCTGAACACTGGCCAAATCATTTTGGATTGGAATCTGTCTGGCCCTCTAATCAAAAACACCCAGACCTCAGGTCAGGAGGCCCCAGGTGCTGACGGTAAATTTCAAAGCAGTAACATATATGTGATGTTCAGGAAAGGGCAGGTACATCATGAACTCACTGTGTGGGATCTTATCTCCACAGTCACGTGAGCTGAGGCCTGGATGGATCCTTTTTTCTGCCACTATAACCCATTCTCATGGAGATTGTTTTTGTATGGAGAGAAATTTTGCACATAAAGTCTATGGCTAATAGGAGGCAGGGTGAAGGTCAGACAAGGCTCCAAGCCTTCCCCTACCTATTTGTTCTCTAGACAGGAGCCTTCACAGTCAGCTTCCAAGATTCACCCATTCAAAACCAGAAAGTAAAGGGAATTGTCCTTCAGCTCCCTGTAGGCCTGTGCGGTCATCCCCACCCAAATGATCCATCTTCTTTCAAGGATGTAGGAAAAGAGAATTGCCTTGCTCATTCATTCATTCATTCATTCACACTTCAGTGTGAATTAAACCCAAGGGTACTTCTTTTGGAACATGTGAATGTAGAGGACCACTTCTAATTGTGAAATAAAAGGCTTGTCACCAATAACTTCACACAGTCATTTGGATTAGGATCTGGGGACTCAGTTGTGGCTCAGATTACCATTGCTGCATTTCTAGATTTGTTTATAGATTGTTTGATTAGTTTTGGCTTACCCCACTAGACTGTAAGCTCTGTGAGTTAAGGACTATATTTAGTTTTGCTTATCCAACTATGTGTTGAATGAATAAAGGATCAAATGAATCAGTTAAATCAAGGAAGTAATAAATGAAACAATGAGGTTACTGGGGCCTTATGGAAAAACTACACCCTGCCAATACTGGATGTAGGTTTTTGTTTTGATGTACCCAGCATCTCTTAAGGGGTCCTCTGCTTCCCTATGTCAGTCCATGAGTTTTGGCTATGACTGACCCTATCTCTGGTCATAGAGGTGGGCAAAGAACTCAGGCCTAGCCAATCAGAGGACTCTAACCTCTAGACTCAAGGGTCTTGCAGTCTAGACCAGCCCAAGTAATTGCTTCTCGCCTTTTGGTTAAGATCAAGTGTAGACCGGGCGCCTGGGTGGCTCAGTTGGTTAAGCGACTGCCTTCGGCTCAGGTCATGATCCTGGAGTCCCGGGATCCAGTCCCGCATCGGGCTCCCTGCTCGGCAGGGAGTCTGCTTCTCTCTCTGACCTTCCTCCTTCTCATGCTCTCTGTCTCTCATTCTCTCTCTCTCTCTCAAATAAATAAATAAAATCTTTAAAAAAAAAAAAAGATCAAGTGTAGACCAGCCCAAGTAACTACTGAAATGAGGAATGCTATGCGAGCCCCATTGAGGGAACTGAATGGGATGGGAGAGTAGAAGGCAGAGGACCACCACCTACTGAGGAGAGCAGAGACAGCTTCATGAAGAAGCTTCATGGACAGTAAGACTTAGATGGTCGGGGATTGGGGAGAAGGCATTCTCTGCACAAAGAACCGGACCAAACATGGGAGACAGGAACATATAAGGAGTGTTTGGAAGTTGTCAAGGGCCCAGTCTGACAGTAGCAACGGGCTTCTGTGGGGGTGGAGGACAAGAGAAGGTTGGGTCAGGGCCAGGTCTCTGAGAGTTCTGGATACCGTGTTAGGGAGCTGAGGGTTTTACTAGGGAGCCAATGGGGACATATTCAGAGTGGGCGTGGTGGGTAACCTGAGCAGGGTTGGGCATTAGGAAGTTGATCTACCAAAAGAGTGGATTAAAGGGAAAGAGGCTAAGGTCCAGACACAAGTTGCATGAGCTCAGCCATAGAAACATGAAGGACGTCGGCAATGGAACCAGAAATAGGGCATGACTACTGGCCAAGGCATTGAGGACCTTGGGGAATAAGAAGGCAGAGTTAAAAGACCAGACTGAAGAGCCTGGGTAACAGCACGTGGATAGCAGTCTGAGAAGGGCAGGTTTGGGCATTATCCAGAACTGAGTTTGAATACTGGTTCTGGCACTGGTAGTCTATATGATCTCGGGCAACTTTTCTTATCTGTGGGCCTTGGTTTTCTTATCCATAAAGAGGATAAAACCAAACTCAGGGGCGCCTGGGTGACTCAGTCGTTAGGCGTCTGCCTTCGGCTCAGGTTATGAGCCCAGGGTCCTGGGATCGAGCCCCGCGTCAGGCTCCCTGCTCGGCGGGAAGCTTGCTTCTTCCTCTCCCACTCTCCCTGCTTGTGTTCCCTCTCTGGCTGTGTCTCTGTCAAATAAATAAGTAAAATCTAAAAAAAAAAAAAAAAAAAGACAGAGACTTCTACATAAAAAATAATAATAATAATAATAATAAAACCAAACTCAGAGGTTATTGGAAGACTGAAGGAAATAATATCTGTAAAGCACTTTTCGGTATAGCTAATAGGTATGAAGTTTCTTTTGGGGGGTGATACAAATGTTCTTAAGTTAGATTATGGTGATGGCTGCACAACTCTGGAAATATACTAAAAGATGCTGAACTGTACAATTGAAATGGGTGAATTTTATGGTATATAAATTAGATCTCAATTAAACTGTTAAAAAGAATAATCAGTATGTGGTAGCTGCTATTATGATCTGTTTCGGCTCCTGATCTGAGTCCTTCTCATAGGTCTGCCTGACTCCAAACCATCTCTGCATATTTTCTTGTTGTTGTTGTTGTTGTTGTTGTTGTTTTAGAGATGGTGAGCAGTGGGGGAGGGGCAGAGGGAGAGGGAGAGAGAGAATCTTAAGCAGTCTCCACCTGGCGTGGAGCCCAACCGAGGACTCCATCTCACAACCCTGAGATCATGACCTGAGCCTAAATCAAGAGTTGGAGGGGCGCCTGGGTGGCTCAGTCGTTAAGCGTCTGCCTTCGGCTCAGGTCATGATCCCAGGGTCCTGGGATCGAGCCCCACATCGGGCTCCCTGCTCTGCGGGAGGCCTGCTTCTCCCTCTCCCACTCCCCCTGCTTGTGTTCCCTCTCTCGCTGTGTCTCTCTCTGTCAAGTAAATAAAATAAAAAATAAAAATAAATTTAAAATAAATCGAGAGTTGGAGGCTTAACTGACTGAGCCACCCAGGCGCCCCCTGCAGATTTTCTGATTATAGTAGCATTATCTTTAAAAAGTTTCTGGGTGGCATCAACAAGGGAAAATGTTATTTCTTCCTCACATAAAAGAGATCCAGAAGTAGGCAGTCTAGGACTGCCTGTGTGTCTTGAGACATTGTTTGAGATTCCTTCAAATGCACTGCTCTTGCATAGTTCAAGATGGCTGTGGAGCTCTAACTATCACATCCACATTCCAGGCAACAAGATGAAAGGAAAAAAGAAAGGTTTGGCCCCCTTCTTACTAGGGAGACTTCTGACATATCTCAGTGGCCAGAACTTAATCACATGGCCCCATCTAGCTGCCAGAGAAGCTGAAAATTGTGATACTGGGGTTCTGGTGCTTCTGCACCAGATGTGGGGTTCATTGAAGGGGAGAGTGGTACCTGGGAAGCAAACAGCAGCTTCTGTTACAGTTTCTGTTTAACAAAGGAGGCAGAATACAAAGATAGGTAGATAGATGATAGATAGATAGATAGATAGATAGATAGATAGATAGATAGATAGATAGATAGATAGATATAGATAGATAATAGATGATAGATAGATAGATAGATGATAGATAGATAATAGATAGATGATAGATAGATAGATGATAGATAGATAGATAGATAGATAGATAGATAGATAGATAGATAGATAGATAGATATCTTTGAAAAGAATAAATGATTGTATAATTTGCCTCCAGGGAAGGAAACTGGGTGGCTGGAGACAGGGATGGGGGCAGGACTCTTCACTTGGCTCATTTTGACCTTTAGAACTTTGAACCATGTGACTGCATTACCTATCCAAATAAATAAAACTAGAATCTTTTTTTGAAATTACTGAATTATGCTACCTGATTTTGTGTCTCCTGACTTCCAATTCTGTGGATTCCACTGCTGTCCCAGGCGTCCAGACAGGCACAAAAACTCTGCAGATCCAAGACTGTCTAGCTTGACACCTACTTTTTCCTTCCTGCTGTCATCCATTTGGCAAGGGCAGCACAATCTTTTCTGCAGTTCCAGAAATGGGAATGCTAACTGCATCAGCCTATATGGGGTCAACCTGATAGTCCCTGTGGAGATGTGCTCCTGATAGGGCCACTGTTTACCTATGACGAACACACAGTAAGGGTTTACTGGGTCCTTGTGTTTCTATCTCTTCATTCTTTATTCCTGTTCCAATGGTAGATGTCCCTGAGCCTAGCATAACCCAACAGCTAGCAGAGAGGCCCTCAGCCCTTCCATTTTTCCATTGAGCCTCAGAACTTCCCCAGAACCTCAGTAAATTTCTCTGTGGCTTACACATGTTATGCAATCTCTTGAAATTACTTGCTCCAGTTCCCTAGCACTGCTCTAACAAATTTCCTAAAACGTGGTGCCTTAAAACAATAGAAATTGATTCTCTCACAGTTTGGGAGGCCAAAAGTTGAATATCAAGGTATCAGTTAGTAGGGTTGGTTCCTTCTTGGGGACTCAGGGGGAGAAGCTGCTCCATGCTCCCTGTAAGCTTCTAGTGATTGCTGACAATCCTTACCATTCCCTGGCTGTGGCAGCATCTCTCCAACCTCTGCCTCGGCAGACACACAGCATTCTTCCTGTGTGTCTCTGTGTCCAAATTTCCCTCTTTTATAAGGATGCCAGCCACTGCATTAGAGTCTACCCTAATCCAGTCTGACCTCATCTTCACTTGATTACATCTGCAAAGACCCTCTTTCCAAATAAGGTCCCATTTATAGGTTCCTGGCAGACAGGAATTTGGGGGAATCCCATTTAACTCAGTGCACTACTCAAGTCTCCACCTGCCCTTCTGTCCCTCTCAACCTCATCCCATCTTGAGTCCTTTCTACTTTTATAAATGGCAAAATATTTCACACTCCTGAATCAGTGTTAACCCGAAGCCGCTTATCCAGTTTAACCACCAAGTTACAGACCCCACTCTTCCTAGCACCCCATTTAACCAGTGGCCGGTTATCTTTCCCGTCCTATCAGCAGCCTCAAGACATTTTCAACTTCTGACTTCTCCGTTTCCAGCTTCCTCAGCTGCTACTTTACTGAGAGGTGTTTAATATCTCATTAGCACCTCTTTGCATCTCAGTGTGAATCCCCTAATCTCTTAAATTCTCTGTGTACAAATCCCTCCTCCCCAACCAACTCAGCTCCTAGAGCCTCCGGGTCTGGGCACTGGGCAGCAATGAAGGGACTGGTAAAGAGGTGATCCTGTGTCTGCCTTGCTGAGGCAGAGGCCCATCGCTCAGCACTCTGGGATGCTGCTGGCCTCAGAAAACAGTGTCAAGCCTCATTCCTGCCGTACCGTTTGAAATCCTGCACAGTGGGCGCAAGAACTTAATCAACCTGCAGCAGACTGCCTACATCCTTTCTGCACTGGAGAATGAGTCTACACAGTTCCCATGCCAGGCTGCAGGCAACCCGCCAGCCGGGTGTCTCCTTGCTCCCTTCCTTCCCAGTGGCCTGCCCTGAGCCCCCCAGGCCCTGGGCAGGTCTAAAGGAAAGTCGTAAAATTAATCAGCTCTTTTGTGTGGCTTATTTTTTTCTAGCACTTGATTCTAAACATTTTCTGTCAACAGAATTGAAAGAATTTGACCATGAACTATCCTATTACCCAGCACTTATATTCTACCATTAATATTTTTTAGCATTTAAAGAACTGACATATACTTTTGAAGTGTCTAGTTGTGGCTTTAGTATATTCATTACACTGTACAAACATCACCACTAATTCCAAGACATTTTCATCACCCCAAAAGAAACCCCCTACGCATTAGCAGTTAGTCCTAATTCCCTTCTCCTCCCATCCCCTGCCAACCATTAATCTACCTTCTGTCTCTACGAATTTGTCTTTTCTGGACATTTCATATAAATAGGATCATACAAGATGTGGCCTTTTGTGTTTTCGTTTCTTTCATTTAGCATAGGTCTTCAGCGTTCATTCATGTTGTAGCATAGAACAGTACTTCGTTCCTTTTTATGACGAATGACAATCCATTGTATGAATAGACAACATTTTGTTCTTCCATTCATCAGCTAATGAACATTTGGGTTGTTCTACTTTTTGGCTATTACAAATAATGCCACAAACATTTCTGTGCAATTTTTCGTGTGGACATAGGTTTCCAATTCTCTCAGGTACATATCTAAGGAGTGGAATTGCTGGGTCATATGGTAACTAATGTCACATTTCACTATTCATGCTTTACCGTATATCTACCTGTCTCCTGTCTTAACCATCCTTCTAACCATATATCAATCCATCTCGTGTTTGTGTACACTTGAGAATAAATCGCAAACATCAGTACATTCCACCCCTACACTCATCAGCCTGTCTGTTAACTAGAATTCTAGTATTTGTTTGGTTTTTTCTTTGCAGGTAAAATTTACATCCAATGAATTCTTTTTTTAAAAAAAAGATTTTATTTATTTATTCATGAGAGAGAGAGAGAGAGAGGCAGAGGGAGAAGCAGGCTCCCCGCAGAGTGGGGAGCCTGATGCGGGACTCGATCCCAGGACCCCGGGATCATGACCTGAGCCGAAGGCAGACGCTTAACCATCTGAGCCACCCAGGCGCCCTACATCCAATGAATTCTAAGTGTATGGTTCAGTGAGTTTTAACACATGCATATGCCTGTGAAACCCAACCATCAGGCTTCTTCCAGTTCAGTCCTTGTCCCCACCACACCCTCTCCAAAGGCAATCTGTCTTCTGATTTTTTTCCCACCAAAAATTAATTTTGCCTGTTCTGGAACTTCATATAAACAGAATCATACAGTATGTGCTCCTCCTTTTCACTCAGCATACTGTTTTTGAGATGCATCCATGTTACTGCATGTAGCAATACTCCAGTCCTTTTGCATGCTGAAGAGGATTCTGCCACCATCATCATGTGACTGTGCCATCATTTACCCATTCACCTGCTGATAAACACTTGAGCTGCTGTTTTTATGCTGTTTCCAGCTTTTATGAATAAAGCTGTTATGCTCATCATTGGCAATAGGCCGCAATGTGAACCTAAGCTTTTATTTCTCTTAGGTAAATGCCTAGGATTGAAATTCTTTCATAGGGTTAGTGTATGTTCAGCTTTGTAAGAAACTGCCAGACCTCTTCCCAAAGTGGTTGTACTATTTTTCATGTCCAAAATGATGTATGAGGCTTACAAATTTTGAACCAAAGAATAAAAACACAGCTTGTAAGCTGCTACTAATTATTTGCATTTAGATTTTTAAATAATTAGGTTCAGAATATTGTACTAATAAATGTCTGTCTTGACCATACTTTCAAATGAATAATGATTTAAAATGAGGGGATGGCCCTTTCAAGATAAAAAATGCTCAACAGGGGCACCTAGGTGGCTCAGTCAAGCATCTGCCTTCAGCTCAGGTCATGATCTCCAGGTCCGGGGATCGAGCTCCACATCAAGCTCCCTGTTCAGCGGGGAGTCTACTCTCTCTCTCTCTCTCTCCCTCTGCCCGTCATCCCTGCTCGTTCATTCTCTCTCTCTAATATCTTTTTTTTTTTAATGCTCAACAAACCAGAAATAGAAGGGAATGTCCTCAACCTGATGAAGCCATCTTTTTATAAAAACACAGAGACAACGTCATACTTGATAATGAAAGACTGAATGTTTTTCCCTAAGATCAGGAACAAGACATGGATGTCTGCCCTCACCATTTCTACTCCACACTGTTTTAGAGGTTCTAGCTGGACGACTAGGCAAGAAAGATAAGGCATCCAGACTAGAAAGAAAGAGACTATCTTTATTTGTAGATGTTAGGATTATATAGAGAGAAAATCCTTAGGCGCCTGCTAAAAAGAAGTGATGAATTTTATGACATCCTGTAGAAGTCCACATTTCCAAGATTTAAAAATTCACTGGCTTTCTTCGAACTGCCTCTTCCTTTATCCCCACATTCTTCTCTCCACACTTGGAAAGAATAACCCCAACTCTTTTTAAACAACTACCCACCTATTCCCTCCACCCCATCCCTCTTTGAAGGTTTGCTCCTGTAATTACCCATCTTAGAACTGGCCACCAAGACCCCAGAGTCTCTTTATCTGGACCCCAGAGTTCCTCTGGCTCTCCCTTTCTGAATTAGACTGCTGTTCTGCTCTGTGTTCTAAATACTACCGCTCGGCTTCTATATTGGTGTGTACATGCATTGTGGCTGATTTTTAAAATAGCTTTATTGACATAATTTACATATGAAATTCACTCATTTTAAGAGAACGTTCAATGATTTTTAGTAAATTAACTAAGTTATTCAACCATCACCATAATCCAGTTTTGAATATTTCTCTCACCCTGATAATGTACCTCCCCTGGGGGCGCCTGGGTGGCTCAGTCGTTAAGCGTCTGCCTTCGGCTGGGGTCATGATCCCAGTGTCCTGGGATCGAGCCCCGCATCGCCTCCCTGCTCGGCGGGAGGCCTGCTTCTCCCTCTCCCACTCCCCCTGCTTGTGTTCCCTCTCTTGCTGTGTCTCTCTCTGTCAAATAAATAAATAAAATCTTAAAAAAAAAAAATGTACCTCCCTTGGTTGGCTCATAAGGACTGGGCCACCAAAAGTCTACCTACAAGTGTAGAGTTTGAAGTTAGGCCTGAGGGATTTGGGATTTTGAATAAAGGTCTAATACCTCCAGGCAACAAGACAGTAAAGGATCATTTTTCCATCCCTCCTCCTTTTAAAAAATGAAGTCTTGGTTAATCATTAAGCCAACCATGATATCTTGAAGGGTTAAAACGATCCATATCTCCATTATCACCCACATAGCTCATATTCCTCCCCTGCCTCCCCCTCCAAGAGGATACTCCCCTGCTGAGTTGAGGCATTCTTAAAATAACTTTCTAGCTCAGGGGCGCCTGGGTGGCTCAGTCGGTTAAGCGGCTGCCTTCCGCTCAGGTCATGATCCCAGGGTCCTGGGATCGAGTCCCACAACGGGCTCCCTACTCGGCGGAGAGCCTGCTTCTCCCTCTCCCTCCGCCTGCCTCTCTGCCTACTTGTGCTCTCTATCTCTCTGTGAAATAAATAAATAAAATCTTAAAAAAAAAAAAAAAAAAGAACTTTCTAGCTCAGCTCACACCCCCGCCCAAGACAAAAGACCTCCTCTCCAGGACGGCCAGCCCCAGGCCAGGCCCGCATATACCCATGCTCCCGGTCAAAAAACACTCATCTGGCCTTTCTTCGCCAATTCTTACTCTGCCACCGCTCCCCCGCCCCCGCCCCCACCCCCATCGAACCACAAGGTCCCCGGTCTTCCTTTTCATCGTGTCAGCCTCGTTTCCCTAATCTCCAGACAGATCCCTAGCCTGAGATCTCCTTCCTCGCCTCACTCGCCGGGTCATCACTTCCCAGACGCTGGCACCCGGACCTCTAAAGCGCAAATGCCAAAACCAGACGAATTGACGCGCCTAGAGGAGGGGAGTGTGTGGGCGTAAGTGTCTGTGCTTGTGTGTGGAAGAAACCAACTAAATCCACGCCGGTGTTCATTTTTGGGAACTGCCAACGACGCCCGGCTGACAGAGCGAGTATCCGCACCCCAGCGCCCTCCTGCACCCACCACTTCGGGTTGGGGAGCTCAGAACCAGCTAGGCTTCACCCTGCACCGGGGCCCAGCGGGCGCCCCGCCCCCCAACGGTTCGGCGCACCCCTTGCCCGGCGCGGTGGTAGGGCCCGGCGGCGACGTCACCCATTGTTTACAAATCAACCCGAGCCGGTAGGATTCCGGCTCCCGCGGCTGCAGGCGCGCGGCGCGAGTGCCTGGCGGGCTCCCGCTTCCGCGTCCGCCCCGGGCCCCGGGCCCCCGCCCCCGCCCCCGCTTCGGCCTCAGCCCCGCGCCCCGCGCCGCCGCGGCCCACCGAGCCCCGCCGGCCGCCGGGCCGCCAGCGCCGGCCGCAGAGCTCCGGGTGCCCGGGCGGGGGGCCATGCCGTGCCGGAGGGAGGAGGAAGAGGAAGCCGGCGAGGAAGCGGAGGGGGAGGCAGAGGAGGAGGAGGAGGAGGAGGACAGCTTCCTCCTGCTGGAGCAGTCGGTGACGCTGGGCGGCTCGGGCGAGGTGGACCTGCTGGTGGCCCAGATCGGCGAGACGCTGCAGCTGGACGCGGCGCAGGACAGCCCGGCCTCCCCGTGCGCGCCCCCGGGGCCGCCGCTGCAGCCCCCGCGGCCCCCGGCGGCCGTGCGGGCGGACAAGGCCCGGCCCCCGGCGCTGCCGCTGCTTCTGCCGCCGGCGCCGGCCGAGCCGCTGGGCCCGGCGCCCCCGGGGGCTCTGCGCTGCGCCCTCGGGGACCGCGGCCGCGTGCGGGGCCGGGCTGCGCCCTACTTCGTGGCCGAGCTCGCCGCAGGCCCCAGCGCGCTGTCCCCACTGGCCCCTCAGCCCGGCTTTGACGGGCCTTCGGGAGCGGACAAGCGGGGCGCCCCGCAGCCGCTGTCGGGCCCGTGCCGGCGAGGTTGGCTGCGGGGCGCCGCCGCCTCCCGCCGCCTGCAACAGCGACGCGGGCCCCAACCCGAATCCCGCACGGGCGACGACGACCCGCACCGGCTCCTGCAGCAGCTGGTGCTCTCGGGGAACCTCATCAAGGAGGCGGTGCGGAGGCTTCATTCGAGACGGCTGCAGTTGCACGCAAAGCTTCCCCAACGCCCGCTCACCGGGCCTCTGTCGGCCCCAGTGCATGAGCCCCCTTCGCCCCGCAGCCCTCGCGCGGCCTGCAGCGACCCCGGAGCGTCCGGGAGGAGGGCGCAGCTAAGAACTGGCGACGGCGTTCTTGTCCCCGGCAGCTAACACCCCGGGAGTGGCCACAGCGCCAGCCTCTGCCCGGAGGGCACGGGATTCCCCTGAGGGCTGCATCTCTACTCAGACTGGTGAACTCGCGTTTTTGGAAGTGGGAAAATAAGCTAATGGAGACGAGGAATGGAAAAACCGCGAATATTTTCGCGGGGAACTAATGGAGGGCCCCGATGCGTTTGAAAAACAGAAGAACTTGGCCCTATTTGAGGCAGATTACAGAACGCACCCCAAGCTCACATTCAGTACTACTCCTTATTTGGCGTGACCAGCCCCAGCGGTGTAGCGTGCGGTTCCACGTCTTCTCTCGGGGCCCTCCAGCCCGGCGACCATGTGGCCACACTCCACGCGTCCCAGGATCGCCGAGCGCCCAAAGGACGAGGATGATCCCAGTTACTTGCTTTACCTTTTCAGGGCTGGTTCCTGATCCACTTTGGGGGAGGGGAACATGAGTAGACAGGCCATCATTTCAGGGAGAACCTCAAACTGCCAGACTTGAACATTTACGACTCTTGAAAAAAACCCATCTCGTGTCTTGTGGGTGCTGGTTCTTAATACAAAACACGCGGTGCCATGAAAGGACCTTTTGGGGAGTTGAATAGGAGTAACGTTTGCTCTGCCTCCGCGTTGCAACTGGCTGCGGTTCTCGGAGGGGCGGGGGAGGGTCCCGCGCGCGCTGGGGAGGGGAGGCGGGAGCGGGCGCTGCGGCGGCAAGGGTAAGGTGAGCCCCGGAGCGAACCTCCTTCCTCTCTAAAATATTTCCACAGCCGGCCCCCCCTCCTCGGGTTCAAGGTCTCTGATTCCTCAGCGCCCGCAGGGTTCCGGGGCTCCAGGAGAGCAGAAGAGTTGCCGGGTTCCGCCTGTACTCGGGAGAAGTGCTCGGTGTTTTGCAAGTGCTGGAGTCTCCTAAGGACACGCGCACCGCGGCCACCGCGGGTGTGGGGGAGGCGGGGACGTGCCGGGCGCCGGTGCCTTCCGCCGGCGGCCGCGCCCGGGGCTTTCATAGACACTGCCCAGAGTCTTAGCCTCGGGGCCCGGCACTCCTGCTCGGCTCTGCTGTCCTACTCCTAGCGGGTGGCGCTGGCGCTCCTTGGGGCCCCGGCTGGGGGCTGGGAAGACGCCACGTGACGGGCACTCCGGGGACACAGCCTCGCACAGCAGCTTATAATGGACTCTCCGGGGCCATTTGCAATAACAGCTGCAATTCCCTGGATAGACGGAGTTGATGTCCTCCCTCTGCCCCTCCCCCAGCCATGCCAGCTCGCCTTTGTAAGTGAAGGAAACCGAGTAGAAAATGTGACCCTCCAAACGGAGAAGCTGCAGGCTTTGCTATTGTGAAGCGTGGCGAAGTGTTTTTAACATACTGTTCACTTACTCCGAGGGATCGAAAACCGTTTTGTTGGTGTTTTAGTTTTAAAAGATTCAATGGCTTGTTCATCATCCAGATGTGGCTATTGACGTATCTACACTTCGCACCGGAGTGTCTGGAATTGTGGCTATCCTGATTATAGGATTTTAACTTAACTGAAATACTTGTTTTTAATAAATGCATTGGGGTTTTTGTTGGGGTTTTTTGGTTGGTTGGTTGGTTGATTTTATCTTACTCTTGCCTCCGGTCGGAAAGATGCACAGAACACATTTCTCTAATCCATAAACCTAAAAACACTTGAAATCCTTGTCAGCCTGGCTTGTGGATGGTAATTAGAGTGCCTTTGTGTCTGAGCAGCTCCCTAGTTAAGCAGGGTCTGCGTGGCTGGGTGTGTATTGGTGCTGGCATGAAATTAAATGAAAGTGAGGTCAGGTTTTGGACCAATCCCATTCACTAAAACCTTAGAGCCTTTTGGATTACTAGTCCGTGATGGAGCTGTTTTATGAAGCTGCCTCTGCGTGTATTGCAGAGGACATCAGATCAGCCCATCACCGCGGACTGGGAGGCTCATCCCTTTTTTTTTTCCTTTCTACTGTGGTCATTAAGTGGACTTGTTTCACAAGACAGTCCTTAAGGCTGGGGCAGCTCTTGGGTAGGGGCTGATCAGGCTACAAACCCACTGTGGGAAAGCTGGCTGGCGGAGTCTGAAAGGACTCCTCTCTTTGCCCTTGGCATGTTTGCTGCCATTCTCTCCCTAAGCGGTGACCTAACAGCCCGTCTGCCCCTCCCTTTCTGAGTTACTTCAGTCTGTTCCCTCCCGGAAGGAGCCACACTAGGCGACAGCCAGGGTTCAAGGCTGCTTATTACATGGGGTCCTTGGACAAGTTGCTCAACCTCTGTGGGCTTTGGTTTCCTCCTCCATAAAACAGACGAGAAGTGAGAAGAGGAAAAGGTTCATGGTGACTGGCACGTACTGGAGATGAACAGTCTCTAGTCCCTACTTCCTTCCTTCCCAGGACTGCCTCTTGGTAGCCAAACGACTGGGTCCTCAGTTTCTCATGGAAGAAGAGCATGCCATGGTCCTAACAATGCTTTCTGGGTTGACTGCTATGATATAGTCCTGATTTTCTAACACCCTTTCGGACTCCCTGCCTGGTGTCTGTACCTCCCCATTCTCTCAAATACACCCACAGCCCCTGATGGCCTGTGAGAAGTACCTCCAGAGCACACCGAGCCAGCTAGTTCCCACAAGCTGTCCAAGAAGGGCTGGGGGAGGCTTGTCCAGTGCCGCTCAGTAAGGGAAGGCTGATTATGGAGGCTCCTACACAGACTGAGGAAGAGAGACGGGGGGGGGGGGGGGGGCGCCTCCAAGGGTGCACGTGGCTGCCACCTCTGGGCACTGAGCAGGAGGGAAGTGGTCAGGTGCTGGCTGCCCCTGGCACTGGAGGAGCCCTGAGGTCCTCAGCCCCACTACTTAAGTGGGGATGGGGTTTCCTGGAGGTCAAAGGCTTAGGAGCAGTCCAGGGCCAAACTGGCCATGATTCGATGCCCCTGCACAACCTGTGCTGGCTTCTTGTGATGATTAAGGCTAGACTCAACCATGGGGTCACGCTGTACTACTCCCTCCTTAAAAAAGGAAGACTGGAGAAAACGAATGCCTACTATCGGGCACTTTAAATACACTATAACCCTAACTGTCCCTCTTTTTAAAAATCCTGCAGCTCTTCCTAGTCACCCCCAAAATCCTTTTTCGGAATAAGTCAAGGTGTACACAAATGATTTTAAGTTATTAGACCATTTTATAGGTGGAAAAATTGTCCCAAAAGGGGACGGGGCAGAGTGACCTACCGAAGTCACTTATGAAGTCAAAGGCCTAACAGAGTCTAGAACCCAGGTCTCCGGGCTCCCGGCTCAGGCCTCTTTCCAGTAGCCTCGTCCCATCACACGCAGTCCAATATTGGTCACTGCACAACATCACACAGGAATGACACGACACCCCTGCCGTTGTCCAACCTGGCGGCCCTGCCCGCGGAACCCGGAAAACCCTACCCCGGACTCCTAGGCTGAACTAGAGAAAGCCAGCTATGCCACAACCATTTTCTTAACAAAATGTTCAGCATCCTATGAAGACAGCTAGCTGGCACAGAAAATGGAATAAAAGACCAAGCTCTCTTGGGCACCTGGGTGGCTCAGTTGGTTAAGCAACTGCCTTCAGCTCAGGTCATGATCCTGGAGTCCTGGGATCGAGTCCCGCGTCGGACTCCCTGCTCAGCGGGGAGTCTGCTTCTCCCTCTGATCCTCCCCCTCTCATGCTGTCTCCCATTCTCTCTCTCAGATTAAAAAAAAAAAAAAAAAAGACCAAGCTCTAAAGTCAATGAAAAAAATACAAAATAAATTAAAACACAGAAAGTGGCAAATAACAAGCACTGTGAGGAAAAGAATGGTACGCCTCACGGAGGACTGCAGAGTCTGCCACCCCAAGATTCCGTTCTAAATTAGGCCCAAATGCTACAATATTTGGATTCAATTTTCACCCTTCCTTTTTCAGCTCATAAGCAGAGACATGGAACGAAGATCAGACACCACTTTCCTATCCAGCAAAGTCTGTGTTGAACCCTGTGATCCCTTCCTTCCAATCAGGAAAGAGTTACCCTGGCAACCAAATTACTAACTCACTCAATTAGCTGCCCCCCTCTTCCACCAATGCTCAGTAATCACAGAATGTCAGCCCAGGGAGAGCTCAGCCTCAGGTGGTCTAGTGCTATTGCCTCATTTAGCGATGGAAGCCCAGAGAGGTTTCCACTCGGACGTGCACTCACTGGAACACCATGCAGGCTGGTCCAGGCAAAGGGGCAAAACCTGTCCCGTGCAGCACGTCGTCCTGGTCTTCCATCCATAACTGAAGGGAGAACAAGTGACCTGCCCTTCACAGTTTCCCAGAAAGCATGAGAGATCAGAGCGTGGGCTCTGCAGGCAGCCCTCCCCTGCCTCCCCACAGGCGGCCCTGGGATTCGGGGCAGGGTCCTTAATCTCAATGATCTCAACGAACTCATCTGCAAAATGGGGCAGGAATAGAGCCCACCTTGAAAAATTGTGTGAGTATTCAATTAGATAATGTAGGGGAAACAAATAGTAAACACTCAAATAATAAAACATCAATCCTGGAAGCTATTGCATGAAGGCCACTACTTTATTTTCTGTGGAAAATCCTGCCTTTTAAAAGACTTCTTCGATCTGTTTCTTAAAAAGCATAAACCTGAGCACCTGGGTGGCTCAGTGAGTTAAGCGTCTGCCTTCTGCCCAGGTCATGATCCCAAGGTCCTGGGATGGAGTCCCTTCATCGGGCTCCCTGCTCAGCAGTGAGTCGGCTTCTCCCTCTGTCTGCTGCTCCCCCATTTGTGTTCTCTCTCAAATAAACAAACAAATAAATAATAAAATCTTTTTAAAAAAATCATAAACCTGTTTCCTCTGAAGATTAGTTGCTTGAGCGTACATATAGGTAAGTGCTAAGGCAAGTATAAAGGAAGGGAATATTCAGTCTAGAAGAGGTTTAATCTCAAAAGGGTGGCAACCCCCTTTATCCTAAACCTTGAAAGCAGATCAGGATTGGGACTGGTAGAGTAGGAGCAGCAGGGAATATGACAAAAGGGGAGGACAGTCTGGGACCACAGCTCTTAATGCTCCCATCAGAAAAACCATCCCCTTCTAATTCAAATTCAATGCTCAGCTGAAGTTCTGCATGCCCACCCTGTCCACTCCTGTTGCTAATTTGTACTGAGAAAAATCATGCAATTTCTTTGCAGGGAGTGATCCTGGAGTTCATTTTGTTCTTACTCTTCATTTTATTTACTGTCATTTTGGGTTATCTCAGGAGCTCATATGTGAATGTCTTCTTTTCCCAAAGAGATTAGATATTTTTTGATGGCAGAGGACAAGATGAGAAGGATGTGTTGGGCAGATTATCAGGCCATTCAGCATGGGGGATGGGTCTGAGGTTGGGGAGAACATTTATGGTCAGCCAGATCAGTTGAATGGCTGTTGTAACATCCAGGCACCAGGTGATAAGGACCTTGGTGGGAAGAGAGAGGAAAAGACAAGACACGCTTTGAAAAGAAAAAAAAGAAAAAGAAAAAAACCATAGGCCTTCATGCGGTACCTTGTGGCATCTAAAATGTCAGTTCTGGAGGCAGACTGCCTGGGTGGCCAATTCTGGCTCTTTCCTTTAAAGCTCCTTCCTGTGACTTTGGGCAGGTCATGTCACCTAACCTAACCTCGAGTTCCTCATCTGTGAATTCCGATAGTAATAAAGTCCCTGCTTCATAGGGTTGTGAGGATTCACCGAGCTCATGCTAGTAAAAATACTGGGGCCACTGTCCCAAAAAGCTGCATTTAGTAATGCTGCCTGGGTGTTGGCAGTTAGTAAATATTTGCAGAGCAAACAAATGGGGTGATTTCAACAGACTTGTAGAGCCCAGGAGAGTGGGGTGCTTAGGGTGAGGAGTTGTGGTTCCTAGAAGTTCAGAGAAGATGGAAAAGGAAGGACAGCAGCTAAAAGGGAAAAACTGAGCCAAGGGAAGGATCTGCTCAACCAGGAGAGACCTGTGCTTGCCCAGCTGTCACGGAGGATGGGCCGAGGGAGAAACTGAAGGGAAGACACTGGAGGGGACAAGCCGGCCTGAGGAGGCAAGAAGGCACAGCGTGCCCAGTCTGGACATGTTTGAATGGCAGGGTTCAGGGGGGTCAGAGGGGTGGCTGTCTCACTTGACAGCACCTTATGTCACAAACCATCCTGCCACGGTGGGCCGGGGACCTGTTGGCCGTTGGAACCAGTGTGTATCACCCTACGTGCCCCGGATCACGGTGGATGCTTCCGGTGTTCTTGTGTGAAGGAATCCTTCTCTGCAACTTACACCACAATAGAATGGAAGCTAAATCTGCTATCAAGGAGTTTATTAACTGCTCCCCTTTATCAATTAACTGACTCATAGGCGGTAAAATTCACAACCCCCAACTGATAGGCTGTTCAGGCAGTTTGTTTGACTTATTGATTTGGGTGGGTTAAAAAAAAAAAAAAAATCACAAGCTGGTTATCATCTTGTTACCTTTGGCCTGCCTTTTGCCTGTTTCTTTTTTACTAAATTAGATTCCACAACCTAACTTGGTTAAAAATTGATTTCCTAGGTTTTCCCAAAAATTTTCCCTGGACTGGAGTCATGATCACCCTTCTCCAGATGCACCAGGCATAGTACTTGGCTTCAGCCCGGTTAAGGAGGCGAGGAACTCCCGGGGCAGATATTCAAAACACACCGCTTAATGGTGCCGAGGAGGGCAATTGAGTTAACTTCAGGGTGCAAAAAAGATAGTGAAAGTCACTGAGCACGTTCTGATTCCATATAGCCTGGACCTAACCACAGAGGATGTACGCTGAAATAATGTAGCTACAGGAGTGTGTGTGTGTGTGTACTGAGCCTGTGTAGACACACATGCACACCCACGCACACCCACCATGCCTCACAGTCCACCTTGCAGCCTCCCTTGGTTCTACTCTTACTTTCCGTCCATTCCTATTATTTACTCTTCTTCCTCCCACGCAGATGGGATGAGCTGGTCGTCGGAACGTACTGGGTAGGCGTCGTGTACCAGTACGGCTTCCCACCCGCTGGCATCTCCTCGGCGCCATCCACCCGCCTCAGCTCTGCCAAGTCCTTAGCTTCAGCCCTGCTCTCTCTCGGGCTTCTAGTCACTTAGGAGGCACCAGGCTGCTGTCCCTCTAACTTCCCACATGAAACTCCTAATCAAGCCCCATCCCCCACTCCAGCAACCAACTTGGGCTGGCCACTTCCCTATTGTTCTGGACCTTCTGTGCTCAAGACTTGCAGAATGTTACCAGGGAAACCTAGGCTCCAGCTCCTTCAGAGGATGAGAGTTGCCTCAATTCTGCTGGCTCCCACACCCCCGGTTCTGTGCCCAGCCACTCCAAAGGGCTAGGGATAGCCCAGCCACAGTCACTCCTGGGCCAAGTACTAGGAATGGGCTATCCCAAGCTGCAACCCCTTGCAAATGGTCATTGCCTCGACACAGAGACACTTGCCCAGGCCCCGGCCCAGGCTCTCTACAGTCTTTGCAGATGGCTGAATCAGGAGCAGGGGCTGTTCATGAGATGTGTGGTAGGTTCAGGCAGGAGGCCAGGGGAGCAGCTTAAGAGCCATGAGTTCAGATCCTGCTCTACCACCAATAATTCCTACCTCTCTCCATTATAAAGAGCAAAGTAACACCTTATGAAAGGTGCCAGCAGACTACCTGCCCTTAACGGGTATCACTTCTCTTTTCCTCTCTCCCTTGCTTCTCGGGTCCTGTAGATCCTCTCTCCTTGTCTGAAGACACCACCCTAACTTCATTCCTGAGCGCTGTTCTGGCCATAGTGCAAACCGCCAGACATGGGCACTGGGTGCGACTGCACCATCTTGGCCCTATGTCCTCATCTTACAAACTGAGGTTCCAAGAGCAGCAGCTAAAAACTGTTTGTTGTCCATGCCTCCCTTATGCAATTCCTACTACCTTAGGGGAAGGCCTTGGCCCCAAATTTGCTTGTGAATTCTTTCAGGATGTCTCAAATCCTGCCCCACCCCAGATCCCCCAGGACCCTGCACATTCGTGGCTGGCATTCAAGACAAGTTTGAGAACAGTGATGCTACTGTATTAAGGTACTGAGTGGGTCAAGGTCTGTGGGATGCTCTTAAGAAAACTGAATAAATCCAACATGGGAGAAAATGGTGTCAAGAAAGTCTCATACGGGTGGTACAGTACACCAGAAGATCTGGTCGAGGAACAGGAGATCCCAGAACCAGGTGCTGCCTGGGTTCAAATCCCAGCTCGTCTACTTAAAAGGTGGTAACTTCCAGCAAATCACTCAGTCTCCTGGGCCTCAGTGTCCTCATCTATAAAATGGAGACAACAGCGCCTACCTCATGGCCCATAAAACCACGACATAATGAAATGATACAGTGATTTAAGGCACCCAGAATAGTACTTAGCACACGTGTGCCCAGTGAATGCTACCCCCAGAATGATGAAATCAGAGGGACAGACTGGTTTAGAAGGTTATGTGGAAGCAGCCTTCTGGGAGTTAGAGAGACTTGTAGGGTACAGTAGCAAAAGGCTAGGGACAGCTTGTGCTCATGGTGGCTGAAGTTAGTGAGGGCAAGTTGTACACATTTGGGAGACAGATATGGGCCCCCTGGGAGGAAGGGACAGCGGTGGTGCCAGGAATCAGCCATATCATTTTTTGAACATGGAAGTTATCTCAGACATCCAGACCTTCATTTCATCCTCTCAACTACCCTGTAAGTAGTATTGTTTTATTAACGAGAAGGAAAAAGCACAGAGCAGTGACTTGCTCGTTATGACACAGCTGATGAGTCGCAGAGCTGAGTCAAACCCAGTCACTGAGTACCAGCTTTCTCCTGCAGCCCCAGCGTGGGTGAGTGGTGGGCAGGCCAGGGAGGAAGAGGTGCTAAGCAGGACAGGACCTAAAGGAGCTGGCTGGCAGACCTCTGCGCTGGACCAAGTAGGAAGGGACTCAAGAGTTCCTTGGGGAGGTTGGGCCTGAGGACAGGAAAGCTTCAGTTAACCTAACCCCTGCATGTTCTAACCAAGCCATTTACAACTACCAAATGCATGGCTGTGAAACTGTTTTTCCTTTCCTAGCCCATAGCTCAACACTGGGTCAGTGACAACAGAGGAAACAGGATGGCTTTGCCTGTGCCCTCCCCATTCTTCACACACAAAAATCCAGATGAAAACCACTTCCCTCCACCCCCCTCCACACCACAGCGAGTCACTGGGCCTCTGCCCTCCAGCCTAGAAAACATTTCTGGAATATGTTCTTATTTCACAAAGGGAATGGAAGCCCATCCAGCAGGTTTCAAAAACCTGGACTTAATCCGCTGATCTCGTGGAACATCAACCCGGAAACAAGGAAGGACGGGAGCCCTACCGATGTTCAATGCTGAGCAAAGCTGGCTCCAGCCATTTGCCCAGGTGCCCCTGAGGACACTCTCCATTACGAAGATATCCCCTATGTGTTTTTCTTTTCCCCGCTTTCCACCAAAAAGCCAAAACCACGCTCCAAAACAAAAACCAAATTTATTCAGCAGACATTTTAATTAAGAAATCCTATAAATCAGGACCACGACAATTTCTGACACTCCGGTGCGAAGTGTACGTCAATAGCTACATCTGGAGGATGAACAAGCCATTGAATCTGTTTTTTAAAATTGGTTTAGCTACCTTAAGTTTGGGGGTGGCACTTCACTTAAAGTGCCGTCAAGTTTCACAAGGGTAAAGCCAGCGGGTTCTCCTCTCGGAGAGTCACATTTTAAACACGGTTTCAGTCACTCACAAGAAGAGCTGGTGACAGGAGGAAACTGTGAGGGATGAGGACCCACAAAGGCTCAGGCCCACGGCTCCACAGACGGCCAATACAGAGCAGAAAAACTGCCAGGGTCTCATCTATCCCATGCAAACACCAGGAAGGGTGGAATAAGAAAGTCTGGCTGGGGGGACAGGGAGACTGTTTATGACTTTCTGAGAAAGCTCATGGCATGGCCAAGAGTGGCCCGGAGAGAGGAGGAGGAGGAGGAGTTCTGGGAAGAGGAAAACACAGAAAAAAAAAACCCAGAATCACTCTCCCCATTTGTCCCTCTCTGCCTCTGTGTGTCCTCAGCAGACTCAAAGCACAGACAGCGCTCTTCTTGGAGCAAGAGAAAGAAAAGACATAAGGGTGAATTTAGCTGTCCCAGGAACCCCACAGCCTTCCGCGCACAGCACACTGTGACCTTGACCCACAGGTGGCAAGGTCAAGTCAGTTAAAAGTCCACATTCAACTCCAACTCTACCCACCTTCAAAATTCTCCACCTCCCTCTAACCCACTAACAGGAGCTCCATCTCCCACAGCCACCAAACACCAATTAGGTGGGAAGAAGGGGGTGATGGCAACCCACCCACCAACAAGCTTTTACATTCTTCTTCCCTCCGGAATTTCTTTGCACAGCCATTGTAGCACCATTTTCACTAAGCTCTTCCACCGGAAAATAAAGAAAATGTATGCGTATCATTAGTTTTCAAGTATTGTTGTAAAGCCCTGGCGATATCCGCCCCTTGGAGCCCAATCTTTAAACAATCCAAGCACACGCCGCCCCCAAGGGTTAAGTCAGGTACAGGTCGATGCAAGTAGCTGCCACAGTTCTCCCAGTTTATCCCAGGTCCTTGGCCCCGAGGTGGCCGGGGAAATTCTCACGCGGCACGTCTGCGCCCTGGCCGGTGCATTTCACACGCTCTTGTTCTCCGGCAGCCTCGCTGGGGCCGGTAACTTCTCGCCTTGAGGTCTCTCCCCAAGCGTCTCCCCGCAGCCTGGGCGGTCGCTCCCAGGACGGCGACGGCGGCTTCAGCTCTGGCCTGGGGAGGGCAGGACGCTGTTGGGTCTGCGCATTGGCGTCCTCTTCCTCCTTCTGGGGCCCCGGGTCAGTGCAAGGCGCCGGAGGGCTGCACGGCGACAGGGTCCGGTCCGCTGCGGCCGCCTCCGGGCCCAGAGGCGCCCGCGGGGCTCGTGGCTGCCACGGCGGCGACGGCTCGCTGCAGCCTCCGCACCGCCTCCTTGATGAGGTTCCCCGAGAGCACCAGCTGCTGCAGGAGCCGGTGCGGGTCGTCGTCGCGGGCGCGCGTCCCGGCTGGGGGCCATCGTCGCTGTTGCAGGCGGCGGGAGGCAACGGCGCCCCGCAGCCAACCTCGCCGGCACGGCCCGGGCAGCGCGCTGGGGCCTGCGGCGAGCTCGGCCACGAAGTAGGGCGCAGCCCGGCCCCGCACGCGGCCGCGGTCCCCGAGGGCGCAGCGCAGAGCCCCCGGGGGCGCCGGGCCCAGCGGCTCGGCCGGCGCCGGCGGCAGAAGCAGCGGCAGCGCCGGGGGCCGGGCCTTGTCCGCCCGCACGGCCGCCGGGGGCCGCGGGGGCTGCAGCGGCGGCCCCGGGGGCGCGCACGGGGAGGCCGGGCTGTCCTGCGCCGCGTCCAGCTGCAGCGTCTCGCCGATCTGGGCCACCAGCAGGTCCACCTCGCCCGAGCCGCCCAGCGTCACCGACTGCTCCAGCAGGAGGAAGCTGTCCTCCTCCTCCTCCTCCTCCTCTGCCTCCCCCTCCGCTTCCTCGCCGGCTTCCTCTTCCTCCTCCCTCCGGCACGGCATGGCCCCCCGCCCGGGCACCCGGAGCTCTGCGGCCGGCGCTGGCGGCCCGGCGGCCGGCGGGGCTCGGTGGGCCGCGGCGGCGCGGGGCGCGGGGCTGAGGCCGAAGCGGGGGCGGGGGCGGGGGCCCGGGGCCCGGGGCGGACGCGGAAGCGGGAGCCCGCCAGGCACTCGCGCCGCGCGCCTGCAGCCGCGGGAGCCGGAATCCTACCGGCTCGGGTTGATTTGTAAACAATGGGTGACGTCGCCGCCGGGCCCTACCACCGCGCCGGGCGAGGGGAGGGGCACGCGCGAGCAGGGGCCGAGTTGCGGGTCGTCGCGGGCAGTGCAGGGCCGCGGCCGGAGCCTTCTGGCGTTTGCTCTCGGTACCTACCTAGGAGGGCATCCCGGGAGTGGGGAGAGCTGCGTACTTCCTCGGCCCGGTAAGCAGCACAAGAGAACGCCGACTCTGAGGTGGTCTGGGTTGGTTTCTCCCACTCGCGGACACACCCACCCACACACCCAACGCCTCCTCCTCCGCCGCTTCCTCGCTCCCCACGTGTCAGCAACGCTGGGGCCCGCCCGCTCCTCCCCCGCGCGCCCGCAGTCACCCGGACCTGGCGTAGTGGGGGAGGGGCGGGCTCCGCCGGCGGTCCGGCTTCGGCGCGGTGGGGGCGGGGAAAGGAGGAGGGAATTGGGGAGCAGAGAGGTCACTGCAAAGGGGGGCAGGTTCGTTACAGGGTCTGGTCTCTGAGACTTCCCCTCTGCGTTGTCTTCAGGTCCCCACGGACACTGGGAGGGAAGGACGCGCCCCCACGCAGGGCTAAAGAAGAGTTGATTTTGTTCATTAAAAAAAAGTTAAATAGAAATATAGGACGGTGGGGGAAAAAAAATCTCTCATAATCATAGGACTCAGGGCGCCTGGGTGGCTCAGTCGGTTAAGCGTCTGCCTTCGGCTCAGGTCGTGATCCTGGAGTCCCTGGATGGAGTCCCCGCATCGGCCTCTCTGCAGGGAGCCTGCTTCTCCCTCTGACCCTCTCCCCTCTCATGTGCTCTCTCTCATTCTCTCTGTCTCAAATAAATAAATAAAATCTTTAAAAAAAAAATCATAGGACTCAAACATGTTCACATTTAATTTTTTTTCCCTTTCCAGCTTTTCTCTAGCAAAGTGTATCATACAAACAACCACACATACAGTGTTAACGCTTTTCCACTTCTCTTACACCATAAATGGTGTTCTTGTTATTGCATGCACTTTGAAAACCTATAATGATTACAGAAGTTTCCATCAAGTTGCTGTTCCATAAATTATTTAACAATTCCTTTAGCGTTTGCTGTTTACCAAATTTCACCACTCTGAGTGTGTGACTAACATTTCTTTTCGTAAAACTTTTTCCATGTTCATGATTCTTTTCCTAAGACCATATTCCCAGGAGTGGAATTTTAGGTCAAATGATACGGATATTTTAAGGTTTCTGATAAACGTACCAAACTACTTTCCAAGAGTTGAGTACATTTATTCTCCCATCATTGTGTTGAGTATTAAAAAAAAATTTTTTTTCTGATTTCATAGGTGAGACTGACATCTCCTTTGTGTTTTCATACCTTTGATGTTTAGTTAGGTAGAGCACTTTTCTAAATGTTAACCAACTGTACTTCCTTTTTTGGTGAATTGTCTGTTTCCTAGTAAATTTTTCCTCTTGAGATTTTCTTATGTATTTGCGTGACTCCTCTATACACCAGAAGTTAAGTTAACCCTTTTCTTTCACATTTTGCTCTATTTCTTCAGGTTTTTGTTGGCCCTGTACAGTCATTTTTTTCCTCTACTAAAACTTAACAAATTTTATGTAGCTAAATCTACAAAATCCCTTTCCTTGAGACTTCTAACATAATGCTAAATTTAGAGTCTTGTCTCCAGAAAGTTATTAAATATTCAGTTCTAGGGCGCCTGGGTGGCTCAGTTGGTTAAGCGACTGCCTTCGGCTCAGGTCATGATCCTGGAGTCCCAGGATCGAGTCCCGCATCGGGCTCCCTGCTCGGCAGGGAGTCTGCTTCTCCCTCTGACCCTCCTCCCTCTCATGCTCTCTGTCTTTCATTCTCTCTCTCTCAAATAAATAAATAAAATCTTAAAAAAAAAATATTCAGTTCTATTTTCCTTACTTTTTTTAATGCCTTGTGGTTGTGCGTTTTTGTTTTTTTCAAATCCATCTGGGATTAATTTTGGTCTTTGGTGTAGGGAGACGATAGAAATTTTTTTTCCCCCAGAGAGTTTGCTGGTCTGGGCTGTATGTCTTCATTAGAACAGAGGTGTGTGGGCAGTATGAACACAAACTCCGTCCCCGTGAGCTCCTGGCTGCTGGTTAAGCTGAGGGTTGTGAGGACTGGGTGGGACTGGGAATATTTTGATCAGTCTGCTGTGTGGAGTCAAAAGAACCCTGAACAGGTTGTACGAAGATCTAGATTGAAGTCTCTCATTCCTGCCACGTCCTGGGTGTGTGGCTCCTGGCAAATCAGTTTACAAGTGTTTTCACTTGTAAAATAGAAAAATAATCCCTGCCCTGCCTCCCTCTGAGGATTGTTTTCAGGATCAAATGAGATAATGGGAACAGGCTTTGTCAGGCATTACACAAATGTAATGTGGGATTAGGTCCAATGATTTACTAACAGAGGCCTGGCTCAAATCCAGCAATTCCCCCAGGAAAACGGCTAATATATTAATGATAAATGTTCCCCCTTGCAGCCCACTGAGTAAAATGGACCCTGAAGGCATTGCTTCCTTCCATTTATCCTTGAATTCTGCCTCCTGTCTACCCTGACTTGCGCTTCTTTGAGACCTTCTGAAGTCAGCCCAGAGGCTCCCAAGTCCCGAGGTATGTCACCACAGCTAGTTTTGCAGGTTTTGGGGACAGATCCTTTCCCAACTGGCAGCCTTCCTCCTCCGGCTCCGTGGAGGGCTCTGAAGACACACTTACTGATGAGGATTGGAAGCCATTCCCCCCAGAGAGAGCGATTCTCATTTTCATTCTGATGGTACTTATGGAGAATTTCAATGGGAATAAAAATTAGGGGAGGGTTTAAGGATTTCACTAGAGTTAAATGGTAATTTTTTTCCCTCCTCTCTGTAAGATGATGCCTGCCTATAAATAGAGAAAAGCAGTTTTATGCTCCATCGACTTTAAACCTTAATGGAGCTGGTGTAGCTATTGTCTCTAACCCAGCA
Source organism: Mirounga angustirostris (assembly GCF_029215605.1). NCBI lineage: Eukaryota > Metazoa > Chordata > Mammalia > Carnivora > Phocidae > Mirounga > Mirounga angustirostris. The sequence continues at coordinate 124,546,537 of NW_026991714.1, forward strand.
TCTCTGGGAGTCGGTTCTGTCTTCTTGTCAGGGTAATTCCCATAGTGTTCTTAGTACTATAGGAAATGGAGCTTTGAGATGACATTCTTTTAGAAATCTTCCCTTTGTAATGTTGCTTTTGTGTGAAGATTGCTATGTAAATATGCCGGGGCTTGGTTATTATACTCTTCATTATAGAGATGAATTCATTAGAGAAGACCAACTCCATTTTCTGGGGGCACTTCTCTGGGGAGCTCTGAGAAAAGGAAGTGCTGTGCTGGACCAGTGGGAGGCAGAGAAACGCCCTGGATTAGGAATCAAAATACAGGATGCTAGAGAGGCTCAGATGCAATTAAAAGTAATGAGAGGGCATCAAGAAAGGACGTGATGATGATGGTGGCTGCCTGCCTGGAGAGAGATGCACACAGAGGGTATTCAGAACACCCCGTGGAAGGGCACAGAATTCAAGGGTTTTCTGCATTAGTCTGCACTGAAATATTCCCCAAGGATTTGCTTTCCACATGGACTTTGCTTTCAGTTACTTGCTCTCAGAGATACCAGCTGGGGTGCAGTGGGATGGACACTAGGCTTATAATCCCATCTGGATCCAGAAACTTCATCCTTCTGTGCCTCAGATTCTGAATGTGTAAAATGGGGGATGATCCCTTCTTTACAAAAATGTTATATGGCGGGGCACCTGGGTGGCTCAGTTGGTTGGGCGACTGCCTTTGGCTCAGGTCATGATCCTGGAGTGCCGGGATCGAGTCCCGCGCATCAGGCTCCCTGCTCAGCGGGGAGTCTGCTTCTCCCTCTGATCCTCTTCCCTCTCATGCTGTCTCTCATTCTCTCTCTCTCTCAAGTAAATAAATAAAATCTTTAAAAATAAATAAATAGGGGCGCCTGGGTGGCTCAGTCGTTAAGCGTCTGCCTTCAGGTCAGGTCATGATCCCAGGGTCCTGGGATCGAGCCTCGCATTGGGCTCCCTGCTCAGCGGGAAGCCTGCTTCTCCCTCTGTCTGCCACTCCCCCTGCTTGTGTTCCTTCTCTTGCTGTGTCTCTCTCTGTCAAATAAGTAAATAAAATCTTTTTTAAAAAAATTAAATAAATAAATAAATAAAAATGTTATATGGCATGAGAACATGTATGGAAAGGCTAAGCACATGGGCCCTAAGGGGTGACATTAGAGTTAGGCTCTGGGGGGTAGAAATAATATTAGTGATGTTCAAATTAAAAATAAGGCAAATTCTAAAAAAAAAAAAAAGGCAAATTTTGTGGGCCATCAGCAGACAATGGATAGACAAATTGTGGCATATCCATACAGTGGAATATTACTCAGCCATGAAAAGGAATGAAATGCTGATATGCTACGTTATGCTAAGTCAAAGAAGCCAGGCACAGAAGGTCGAGTATGGTCCAGCTCTATGGAACATCCAGAAGAGGTAATTCATAGAGCCAAAAAGCAGATTGTTGGTTGCTTAGGTCTGGGCGGGTGGGAATGTGAGAGGCTACACAGAGATGGCTGCTAATGGGTACAACGTTTTCTTTTGGGAAGCTGAAGGTGTTTTGGAACTTGATAGAGATGGTAAGTACACAACACTGTGGGTGTACTAAACATCACTGAATTGTACGCTTGCGCTCTCTCTAAAATAGATAAATCTTTAAAAAATTTTTCCTTGGACAAAACTAAGTTCCGATAACAGAATAGCGACTGCCAAGGGTTAAGGGAGGGGGTTGGAGGGAGGCTGAGGGGAGCTCAGGAGAATTTTGGAGGGTGATGGAACCATTCAGTATCCTGATTGTGATGACGGTTACATACATCTATATATAGATCTTAAAATTCAGAACTGTACATTGAAACAACAAAAGAAACCGTGAACACACATGCACCTTATGGTGGTGGTTGCGTGGGGGTACATGTTAGTCAAAACTCAATGAACACTTAAGATGGATGAATTAATCATATGTAAATTATACCTCAATAAGGTTGATTTTTATATTATTTATTTATTAGCACAAATAGGGGGACAGGCAGAGAGAGAAACCCTGCTGAGCATGGAGCCCGACATGGGGCTTGACGTGGGGCTTGATCCCAGGACCCTGAGATCATGACCTGAGCTGAAGTCAGATGCTTAACTGACTGAGCCTCCCAGGTGCCCCAAAAAGGTTGATTTTTAAAAATTTGCCTTGGAACATGAAGGCCATAGGCCCTATGAATTTTCTGTCAACCACATCGTAGTAAGTAGGAACCATGACAAATGGGCTGCTGGCCATGAGCCAGCCTGGGCCTCGTGGGGAGAGAGAAATGGGCATGTTTGCCACAGCCTGGGGCTCACTTTGGGAGGCTGTAACCCTACCCATTCTATCACCTGACACACTGAAGAACACCTACAGTGTCCCAGGTACAGTGCCTATTTCTAAGGCCACATAGCAACAAACACTGGAGGCAGTCCTTACAAAGCTTAACAGTGTGTGGTGGTCAAAATAATGGCCCTCCAAGATGTCTGTGGTCTAATCCCTGGGAGCCCTGTGAATATGTTACCTTACATGGCAAAGGGGACTCTGCACATGTGATTAAGTCAAAGATCTTGAGATGAGGAATTTATCCCAGATTGTCCAGGTAGGCCCCATGTAATCACAAAGGTCCTTATAAGAGGGAGGAACAAGGGTCAGAGGCAGAGAAGGAGACTGTGATGGCTGGCTTTGAAGATGGAAGGGTCTGTGAGCCAGGGAGTGCAGGAAACCCTTCACACTGGAAAAGGCAAGGAAACAGACCCCCGCCCCCTGGAGCCTCCAGAAAGGAGCATAGCCCTATTAATACCTTGATTTTAACCCAGTAAGACCCACTTGAACTGTAGAAAAGACACTAGAACTGTAAGAAAATGAATTTATGTTGTTTTAATCCATCAAGTGTGTGGTAATCTGTTACAGAAGCAATAGGAAACTAATACACGTTCTAACGCAGAAAAATGTGTAAAAAACCATGATTGTACTCTACCTTCAATATGGGTTATAAAAGGATTGGCTTCCAAGTGTGGTGGCTCAACCCCAAAGGAGCAGCTCCACCCAGTCATAATGAGTTAGGAAATACTCAAGGATGGTGTGGCAGTGTTCACAAAAACCCATTCCTTCTTCGCTGGGAACACAGCTAGAATATTGCTCAGACCCCGTTGCAGTGAAGTGTGGCCAAATGACAGAGTTCTAGCTCATGAAATGTGAGCAAAAACAATGTGTGCTGACCCATGAAAACCTCCCTTATAGGACCATCCGGTGCTCCCTCCCATTGTGCAGACAGTCTGTCGATGCCTGGGGCAATCTTGGGGAAGATGGCAGCCCCCTCCCTCACCACCATCACACGACATCCGGAAATACCAATCCAGATTGTCAGGAGAACCTGAAAACGATTTTGTGTTAAACACGGAAATTTTGAGATTTGTTACAGCAAATGGCGTCACGCTAATCAATAGAGATGGGGACAGGCTAAGAGGGGAGAGAGAAGTGGGGAGAGAGTAGCACACCGAAGCAACTTGGAAAAGCTCAGGGTGCCTGGAACCGAGTGGCAGAGGTGAGAAAGGGACACGTGAAGGATAGGGATGCTGCGCTGCAGAGCACTGTGTCCACTTGTGGGCACAAGTGAGTGAGGGGACCTGATTTGCATTTCCAAGAGGGCAGTACCCGCCCCCCCAGGAGGCAAACCCCAAAGGAGTGAACACGAAGGCCAGATGCCTGTTCAGACTGATGGCAAGTCGAGGCCTCCCTGTGTGAGGAAGGGCTCCACGGTCCGGATGGGTGCAGCCCAACCCCTTCCTTCTCCCACACAGCAGCCCCATGTCACCCTGGCCTTCCTCCCAGGGACACAAGTTCCATTTCCCAAGTCTCACAGGCCCTGTGTTTCACAGAATCTTGGCGAGTTTGTCCTAGAAAGGGCAGGTCGCTTCAAGTAGGCCATTCTGGGTTTCCCTCCCTGAGTAGCTTTGCTTCTGGTTTTGGGGGGCAAAGGGGGCGGGATAGGTGAGTCCATGCATCTGTAGACCCCGACCTGGTAAGGACACTTGAGGCCTTCTCTTTCCCATTTCAGATTCCTGCCTGCAGATCTCAGGCCCTCCTTGGAGACATTGCTGGTCTCATCCACAGAACTACATGACCTCATTTGGAAAAACATAAATCCTGCCCCCCTTCCTGCCCATTTGGAAATGCAGACTTGAGGACACTGTCTAAATTCATTCTTAGCTGTTTCCGGCCTACATCCCTAGGCCGAGTGAGCTGTGCGTGGCCTCCAGCTTCCCTCTATAGTCGTGACCACCTTTAGCAGAGGACACCGGGTTGGGAGTTGGTGAGCTGGGTTCTAGTCCTGGTTCTTCTAGTACCTGGATGCTGAGAAAGGTAGCCCCTGCTCTGGGCTTCAGTGGCCCCATTTGCAAAGCAAGGGCTTTGGACTCGATTGCTAGAGCATTCCCTGGCTCTAGGAGACTGGGTGGCACCTTGGCTGATATCTGGGCTCATAATTTCTTGAGCTTTCTCATATTCCTCTGACAAAATTAAGATGGCCAGAAGCTAGTCCCGAAAAAGATGATGAGGGAACAAGTGGACTTCTCTGTGCTTTTTACTCTGTTTCCAACTCTGTAAAATAGACATAATAAAAACATCTAATTCAGGATCTATTTTAAGCAGGAAAGGAAGAGTCAGCTGCACCTTGTGATCAGCTTCCCAATCCCAAGGAAATGATGGCCCTTCCCTCATCATCCAGGCCCACTGAATGCACACTTCTAGATACCTACTGGCCTGGATTTGGGGTTCGTTCTTCTCTCTCTTTTACTATGTAGTTTTATTTTTTTTAATGGAATTCTTTTTTTTTTTTTTTTTAAGATTTTATTTATTTGTCAGAGGGAGAGAGAGCACAAGCAGGGAGAGCTGCGGGCAGCATCAGCGGGAGAAGCAGGCTCCCCGCTGAGCAAAGAGCCCGATGCGGGACTCGATCCCAGGACCCTGGGATCATGACCTGAGCGGAAGGCAGACGCTTAATGACTGAGCCACCCAGGCATCCCTACTGTGTGGTTTTATTATTTTCTTTTTTCTAGCGGTCTTGCTGTATATTTGGCTTTTTTTTTTTTTTTGGCTTTTATTATATAAATTTGTGGATGTAGATGGGCTATACATTTAAATAAACAAAAACTGCTGTCTCCCCAAAAGAACAAACAAAACTTGCAAGGTTAAATTAGATAGGAGTTTAGGTAATGATATCTAACACTTATTTGTAATTAATATATGCCATGTACTGAGCTTAATGCTTTACATATGTTTTATTTTATCCTTAAAACAAATGTATGAGGGGGCGCCTGGGTGGCTCAGTTGGTTAAGCAACTGCCTTCGGCTCAGGTCATGATTCTGGAATCCCGGGATCGAGGCCCACATCGGGCTCCCTGCTCAGCGGGGAGTCTGCTTCTCCCTCTGACCCTTCCCCTCTCATGCTCTCGGTCTCGCATTCTCTCTCTCAGATAAATAAATAAAATCTTTAAAAAAAAACCAAAAACAAATGTATGAGTTAGATATTCTCTCTGAGAATATTATCTCTGGGGAATAGAGAAGTAGAAGAAGCATCCACGGCCACACAGCTCACAAGTGTGAGACTGGATTTAGATGACCAGTTACCACAGTGTGGCTGGCCTCTCTTGGTTTTAGCATCGGAAGTCTGGTCCTGGGAAACCCCCCTAGGCCCAGGCAAGCCAGGACAGTTGGTCACAACTCAGGGGTTCTCAGCGTATTGTCTCGGGGGACATTCTGCAATGGTAGTTTTTACGATAATAGCGGTCATTATTATTTATATTACAATTATTACCAGGTATAACTTTTTAACCTTTCACTCTCTTTTCCACCATAATATCCCTAAGAAAGTATTATTAGCCAAGCCACTTCCCATGCTTACAGGAGGAGGAAAGGAGTTGATTTAAGAGTACCAGGGTGAGGGGCGCCTGGGTGGCTCAGTCGTTAAGTGTCTGCCTTCAGCTCAGGTCATGATCCCAGGGTCCTGGAACCAAACCCCGCATTGGGCTCCCTGCTCCGTGGGAGGCCTGCTTCTCCCTCTCCCACTCTCCCTGCTTGTGTTCCCTCTCTCGCTGTATCTCTCTCTGTCAAATAAGTAAATAAAATCTTAAAAAAAAAAAAAAAAAAAAGAGTACCCAGGGTGAAGGGTGCCTACGTCTTACTTTTAACCAGAACTGACTTTTCTGGCAAGACAGGGCTCCCTGGAACCTCCTGCTTTGAAAATCAACTGGCCCAGGGGCACATGGGTGGCTCAGTCGGTTAAGCGCCTGCCTTCGGCTCAGGTCATGATCCCAGGGTCCTGGAATCGAGCCCCGCATCGGGCTCCCTGCTCAGCGGGGAGCCTGCTTCTCCCTCTCCCACTCCCCCTGCTTGTGTTCCCTCTCTCGCTGTCTTTCTCGCTTTAAAAAGAAAAGATATCACTAAGAAAATAAAATACCGTAAGTTAATTAAAAATTGGCAAAAGATTTGAATAGACATTTCACTAAAGAAACACAAATGGCCAATAAGTACACAGAAAGATGCTTGATGTCGTTAGTCATTAGGAAAATGCAACTTAAAACCACAATGAGATTCCGGTGTACACCCACTAGAAGGCTATTAAAAGAGACAGACAATGCCAACTGTTGGCAGGGATGTGGAAAGATAGTAGTCCTCAGACATGCTGGTGGGAACGCAAAATAGTCAGCTACTTTGGAAAACAGTTTGGCAGTCTTAACTTTTTTTTTTAAGTAATCTCTAAACCCAACATGGAGCTCAAACTCATGACCCCGAGATCAAGAGTCACATGCTCTACCGACTGAACCAGCCAGGAGGCCCTGTTCAACAGTTTCTTAAAAGATTAAACATAAACTTAGCATATGACCAAGGAATTCCACTCCTAAGACTCAAGAGAAATGGAAACATATGTCCACACAAAGCCTTGGACGTCAGTGTTCATAGCAGCATTAGTCATAACTCCAAATTGGAAACAATCCACATGTCTGTCAACTGGTCGGTAGATAAACAAAATGTGTGTGTAGCCGAACACTGGAATACTAGTCAACAATAAAAAGAAATGAAGTACTGACATGTGCCAAAACATGCACGAATCTCAAAAACGCTATGCTAAGTGAAAGAAGTCAGAAGCTAAAGACTACACATTATATAATTTCATTTACATGAAATAGCCAGAAAAGGACAATTTATAGAGACAGAAAGAAGACCAGTGATTGCCTGGGGCTGGGGCATGGGAACAGAGAGTAACAGAGAGTAACACCAAAGAGGCATGAGGGAACTTTCTGGGGTGATGGAAATGTTCCAAAATTAGAGGTGGGGAATGTTTGCACAATCTATAAATTTACTAAGAACCATAGAACGGTACACTTACAACGGGTAAATTTTATGGTAAAGAAATTATATCTCAGGGGTGCCTGGGTGGCTCAGTCAGTTAAACATCGGCCTTCGGCTTGGGTTGTGATCCCAGGGTCCTGGGATCGAGTCCTGCATCGGGCTCCTTGCACAGCGGGGAGTCTGCTTCTCCCTCTGCCTACAGGTTCCCCTGCTTATGCTCTCTCTCTCTCTCTCTCTGTCAGGGGTGCCTGGGTAAAGCGTCTCTCTCTCTGTCAAATACATAAAATCTTAAAAAAAAAAAGAAATTATATCTCAATAAAGCTGTTAAAAATGGTTGTAAGGGAATTTATTGGTTCAATAAAAGAAAACTCTAGAGCTGTGGTGTCAGTCTGATAGTCCCCAGCCCCACAGGGCTACTGAATGCTTGAAATATAGGTAGTCCAAATAGAGATGTGTTGAGAGTACACACTGGATTTCATACTTAGCATGAAAAACAGAATGGAAGATATTTCATTACTAGTATTTTACGTTAATGATCATTTATAAAAATGATACTATTTTGGATATTAGGTTAAATAAAATATATGATTAAAATTATTTCACTTCTTAACGTGGCTACTAGCTAATTTACATAGATGACTTACATTATATTTCTGCTGCACTAGAGGGAGGTCTAACTTCAGATGGGCCTTGATCTAGCAGCTTAATGATGTCACCAAAGACCGGATTTCTTTCCAGTTCTCTATTTGGTCTTCTGTGGGGTGGGTTTCATCCTATAGCCAGCGGCTCTTAGAGGGACAGGCTTCCTTAACCACGAGCAGAGATTACGTATCAGCATTTTTCAAAAGGGCTGGGATTCACCCACTGGCCTAGCTGACATGGTCACCCCTGAATCAATCCTGAGGACAAGAAGATAGACTCAGTGGATAGCTCACACGCCTCACTCCTAGAGCTGGTCATAGGTCAGCCTCTCCAGTACCACATTCTTACCAGAACTGAAAATTAAGAGTGTTGGGAAGGGAAAAGGATGGAATGGATGCTGGAGAAGCAACCAAGAAATGTTCCCCATCGAAAAAGAGTCACAAAAAATAATAACACAATGTGACCAGTGAGATCATAGAGGTGTGAACACATTGCCTGTGGTATATTCTTGTCATTTATTATTTCTGCTTTTTCTCACTCATACTTTACTGTCTCCTAGTATGCCTGGTTATTTTTGATTGAACATGAGATATTGTATTTGAAAACTTATTTGTAGAAATAATTTGGAACCTAGGATGTTGTTGCCATGTTTGTTTCTGCAAAATTCCTGGGGACGCTAGCAGTCCAGAACCACCTAAATCCAAGTCCTAGCCTCAAGATTCGCTGGACCACCCAGACGACATGATGGTAGTTCCCAAGCATGTGTGATGTGCTTTAGATTTACCTTGACACCTAGGTTGTCGCCCATTAGGGTCCCAGACTAAGGTGTGCATGTGTAATTTATTTGAGTTTCCACTCTTGGTGGTTCCCAAACTCCAACTTCTGTCCCCTTAATCCCATGAGGCCTCCAAAAGTGCACTTCGGCCTTCTAACAGACTCTTCCTACTTTTTTTTTTTTTTTTTTTTTTTTTTTTTAAAGATTTTATTTATTTATTTGACAGAGAGAATGAGAGACAGAGAGCATGAGAGGGAGGAGGGTCAGAGGGAGAAGCAGACTCCCCGCCGAGCAGGGAGCCCGATGCGGGACTCGATCCCGGGACTCCAGGATCACGACCTGAGCCGAAGGCAGTCGCTTAACCAACTGAGCCACCCAGGCGCCCCCAGACTCTTCCTACTTTGCATCACCACCTGCCCGCCCAAGCTCAAGTTCCCCTTTTGCTGGGCTTTCTTTGCCAGCTCCTATCTACTCCTGGGGTTTGGCTAGGTAATTCTTCACTCTCCAGCTAGCTCTTTGTTGCTTTTAAGAAGTTTATTTTGGGGCACCTGGGTGGCTCAGTCGGTTAAGCATCCAACTCTTCATTTCAGCTCTGGTCATGATCTCAGGGTCGTGGGAGGAAGCCCTGCATCGTCGGGCTCCCTGCTCAGCGAGGAGTCTGCTTCTGCCCCTCCCATTGCTTGTGCTCTCTCTCTAAAATAAATAAATAAAACTTTTTTTTAAAAAAAAATAAATGTTTCCTCCTACTTTTTAGCTGAACTTGAGAGTGGTTTGGGCTGAACTGCTGATTCCCAGAACTCCTCACCAATGACCTTCATGTTACCAAATCCAGCAAATCCTCATCTTATGTGACCTCTCAGCAGATCTGATGCAGCTGATAACCTCTTTTTCCTTGAAATGTTACCTTTACTTAGTTTCCAGAATACCCTGTTCTCTTAACTTTTGTTTTGTCTTGTTGGTTTGTTTTTTCTTACCTCACTGGCCTAGCTGACATGCAGTTCTTCCTTTCTATCTGCTTTTAATATTGGGGTATCCCAAGTTTAGACCTTAGAGAACATTCTCTTCTTTATCTGCACTCACCCACTTGTTGATATCCCAGTCTATTTGCTTGAAAGACACACACACAATGTACACACACAACTCTCAAGTGTATACAGCCATGCTGGAACCCTCCTGAGTTCCAGATTCCTCTCTCTAGCTGCCCCATCTCCATTTGAATACCTAGCACCATCTCAAACTCAATATGTCTAAAACTGAACTCCTGTCTTTCCTGCCCCCAAATGTTCCATCTGCAGTCTTTCCCGTCTCAGATGATGGCCTCTTCAGATCATGTGACCCCTACATTCACAATCTTCCAATGGTTCCTCTTTCCATTGGGAAGAAAAGTCAAAGTCCTCACAATGGCCTATAAGATACTATGCCATCTGCTGGGTGTTATGCACAAACAATGAATCATGAAACACTACATCTAAAACTAATGATGTAATGTACGGGGATTAACATAAGAATAAAAAAAATGTAAAAAAAAAAAAAGATACTATGCCATCTGGCCCCAGTTTACATCCTGATCTCATCTCCCTCTCACTCTCTCAGCTCCAGCTGTTTTTCTTTGAACACAAGCACGTGCCTACCTCAGGGCCTTTGCACTTGCTGTTTATTTCATTTTGAAGAGTTATTTAAAGGCTCAATTCTTCAAGTCTTTAACCACCTTCTCCGATTGGCCAATTTAAAGTTGACACCACCCCTCCCTTCTATCCAGTATTCCCTATCCCCTTTACTGCTTTATAATTCTCTAGGATACTTACCACTATCTAGCAGGCTAAAATTTCTTCCTTTTTAAAGATTTTTTTATTTATTTGAGAGAGAGAGCATGCGCATGAGCCAGGGGGAGGAGCAGAGAGAGAGGGAGAAGCAGACTCCCTGCTGAACAGGGAGCCTGACCAGGACCCTAGGATCATGACCTGAGCCGAAGGCAAACGCTTAACCGACTGAATCACATAGGTGCCCCTAAAATTTCATATTTATTTTGTTTGATCTTCCCATGAAAGCTGGAGTTGTTGTTTTATTCTCTGGTGTATCTGCAGTTCCTAGGACAGTGCCTGACATACAGTGAGCAAAAACTCAAAAGGGCTTAAATGATTGAATGAGGTTCATTCAGCCTTTGTGGTCCAGTAAGCAAGGGGCCCAGCTGCCCTCTCCCGAAGCGGAAGGTCCCTCCACTAAGAGCACTGAACTTCAGCTTGCACCTACAGCCACTTCCCGCCATTTCCAATGCTGGCAGCCGCCCCCCCCCCGCCCCCCCCAAGCCACATGCACCATCCCCTCTGGTCTGGATTCTGACAGCAGCTTCCTAACAGGCCGCCTTGTTTCCTCTTGCCCTGTTCCAATATATGACTCACACAGCAGCCAGTGATCTTAAAAAAAAAAAAAAAGCAAGTCAGATCAGGTCCGTCCCCTACATCGCCTCTGCCCCTAGCACACATTTGAGTTAAGTTAATCCAAGGCCCTGTGAACCCCAGCAGCAGCTCCTCCAGTTTGTGGCCATCCCACGCCTAACCCCCGGCCCCCTGGTCCAGCAACCCTGGCTTCTTTTCAGTTCTTTGAAGGGGCCAAACTCTTCTTGGCTCCAGGGCCTCTGCACATGCTATTCCTTTGTCTGGAGGCTGAGCCAAATGTGCGTGAGGGGAGCTTTAGCCCCACCAACCCCCATCCCTCACCACACACTCTCTCTCTCTAAGTGAAACAGTGAGCCTGGTATGGAGCAGAGCTTCAAGACAGGTCCTGCCCAAGCCCACCTTCCAATCATATTGCTGCCCACAGGCCCCACGATCTGGAAATTTTGGAGCCTTGGTCATTGAGGCAAATGACTTAATCTAACGCCTGCTCACCCTTCAGGTCTTACACAAATATCATTTACTCCAAGAGGCTCTGCCCACAGCCTCCTCATCCAAATCAGGTCCATTCAAGGCATCCGCACAGCACTATTCCGATCACCTGTTTTTATTCTTTCTTGACCTGTCCCTTCCTCATAAACTTCATGAAGGCAAAGATCCTTTTCTATCTGGCTTACAACTGTATCTCCTGTCCCACAAAATGCTTTTCTGAAAAGTCCTTTGCTCAGAATAAAGACACAATGCAAGTGTGTGTGTGTGTGTGTGCGTGCGTGTGTGAGATACACAGGGACAGAGACAGATAGGGAGGGAGGGAGAGGTGAGGAAGAGGACAAGGAATGTGGTAGAAGAGAATGGTAGAAAGAAAGGAAAGACCTGCAGACCAACTCCATCGCCCTCTGAAAGGGGAAGAGGAAGGAGAGGAAGGAATGCCCGGCAAGCAGGCCCCCCCCCCCAGTTGTCAAGAAAGTCAGTCCTGGTACAACTCCACCCTCCTCTCACCAAGGACAAAGAAACCTGTTCTGTAATTGGTTCTAATCCCAGAGCGGCAGGGCTTTGGGAGTAAAAAGCTTGCAAGGGGACGAAGGGAAAGGAGACAGACTCCGGTGTCCCAACCGCAGGCGGGGTTAGGAAAGGCCCCGCTAAGCCTCCTTGCAACACCGTGTCTGCCCGGGGCTGGGTTACGCGGGGCGCAGCAGTGTGGGCTTGAACTCTGGGGGCCTGGGCACCACCTCATGGCAACGACTTAGCTCTGCCTTTGGGCTCCCGGCTGTGAAGGATCATGAAAATGACAGCCATAATCAGAGGCCACCGTTGCGGGGATCCGGAGATAGTGGCTGCGGGCACGTCTGGCGGTAAACTGGGGCGCTCTGCGCCTGAGCAGCTTTGTGTCCCTGAGTGAAGTCCTGAGGGACAGGGTCCACGTGCCCCCTGTGACAGTCCTTGTGTGGGCAGGGAAGGATTTTCTTCAGAATAGATACTAGATGCCAGCTCAGCTAGCCAGTTACTTGTTCTGGAGGTACCTCCACCTACTTGTGAAGAGCTGAACTAGGGGCAGGAATGCCTCAGGAAGGCGTTTTTAGATAAGTGTTACCACAAGGACCCAATCGACACGCGCAGCTGTGTAAAATCTTCTCAGGTAATGCTGCACCTCATTTTTATGAGCTTATTTACAACGGAGGGCTGGTCCCAAGTTATCAGCTGTGTATGTATTTCAGGCTCAAGGCCAAGATCTATGGCATAGCAACAGGTCTGGTTCAAAGCAAGGCTCTTCAAGAGCTTTGTAAAACCAACAGAGGAGCCACAAGGACGTGCCGGCTATTCCTGGCACCGTTCACAAATCCATCCGCCCGGCCTCAGTGCCTTGGGCCCTGTCTGAAATCCTGCCCCCAAATCCTAACAGCTCTGTAATTGCTACCTTTGGGTCTACAGGGTAACATCCCTGGAATCTGGAAATCAAGCTGCCCTCTAGAAGTTAAACCCTTCAAGTCCACACACGACAGATAGGATTAGTTATGTGCACAAGGCCCCAGAGAGAACAGGATGTCTCCCTGGTGAAAGCCCGAAGAGTTGGGCTTGGAAATTCAATCCAGGCCTGCCTGCATGTGAAGGAAGCAGGAGCCGATGAAAGCTCAGAAAAGCTCCCGAACAGCAGGTAAGGGGCTCTGAAGGGTCTAGAAGACACAAAAGGAAGGATCTGGCACTAACCAGAATAGAGGGGGACCCAGTGGGCAGGTATATCCCACAGAGAGAACACTGTCCCATCTCAGGGACATGACCAATGTATCTTGCACACGATTCCCCGTGCCCTGTTCCATGCTCACTGAAGCCTCTGATTCTGACTTCCTGGGGGGGGTGGGGGGGGAGCGTGTGCTGAGCAGTCGCCATGACACCAGTCTCAGGCCCCTTGGCAGTTACAGTTCTCATTACAATTATGATTAATAAACCATCATTTTGACTAGGCTTCTTGAGAGTCTCTTTATTCCCCTCTGAACATGATCAACTCTGATTTGACACTTGTAAAGCTGATATCCAGGCCCCAGGCCAGCCTGAGTGTGCCACCATACTCCCCATCCACATTTGTTTAAAGTATTTTTCTTTTTGAGAGAGAGAGAGAGCACATGGACATGTGAGAGCGGGGCGGGGGGGGGGGGTTGGTGGGGGGGGGCAGGGGACACGGGCAGAGGGAGAGAATCTTAAGCAGGCTCCACGCCCTAGGGCGGCCTGAGGCACAATCTCACCAGGACTTGAGCAGAAATCAAGTCAGATGCTTAACTGACAGAGCCACCCAGGTGCCCTCCCCACCCCTACATTTTTAATCAGTATTTACCCATTATTGACCACAGCCTCAAAATCCTGCTAGGCACTTCCACGACCAATCAATGGGACTGGGAATGGGGGAACACCTTCCGCCACTGCAGCCCTGGCCCAGGACAACTTGGCCAGCCTGACCGCGTGGTAAATGGCTCTAATGGCAGAAGCTACAGTAAGCATGATTTCAGGAAATGGCAAGCAGCTTATAGCACCCAAATCAGGATTATTTTCTGGAGTACATTCATCTATCTATTCATAATAATGTAGAGCAAAAATAGAACAAAGAACAGTCATAGTGTCACTTTCTAAATATTGCTTTGCACATGATCCTGCATCGAGTGATGGCCTTACACTCCTGTGTACGTCAAGGAGCAACATACTTCTGGGCTCAAAGATTCTTTGTAAATAAACTGACCTACATCCACTGGGAAGATGTTTGAACCAGGCCATTGAAAACAATGTTTATCAGGTGTTTATATTGGTAGAGTAAAAAGTTTGTGATAGTCAAGTGCAAGTTATAGCATATAAACTTGTATTTTATAAGTCTATTTTTGTATCCAAGAAACCCCTCATGTATTAAAAAACAGGAATGAAATATACAGTTGATACAGCTGACCCTTGAACAATATGGGGCTTAGGGGTACTAATCCCCATTCAGTCCAAAATCCACATACAATTTTTGACTCCTTCAAAAGTTAACTATTAATAGCCTACCGTTGACCAGAAGCCTTACTGATAACATAGCTGAATAATACATATCGGTGTATGTATTATATACTATATACTTACAATAAAGCAAGCTAAGGAAAATGCTATTAAGGACATCATAAGGAAGAGAAAGCACATAGATAGTAAGTACTGTGTGTATTTATCAAAAACAGTTTGGGCGCCTGGGTGGCTCAGTCAGTTAAGCATCTGACTCTTGGTTTCAGCTCAGTTCATGATCTCATGGGTTGTGAGACCGAGGTCTGCACTTGGCTGGGAGTCTGCTTGAAGATTGTCTCCCTCTGCCCTCCCCCTACCCATGTTTTCTCTCTCTCTCTCTCTTTCAAATAAATACATAAATATTTTTTAAAAATCCATGGGAAAGTGGGCCTATGCATTTCAAATCCGTGTTGCTCCAGGGTCACCTGTACTAAGATTCACAGTCAGAATTTGGTGGAAGGATTCTAACTCCTGCTTTTACTTTTGTTTTTTTCCAAATGTTCTGTGAATCTTTATTACTTTTATAGTGAAATAGAGAATACATTCCAATTTCCTAAGTTACCCTGTGACGAAACATAAGCAAGCACGAAGAAGAATGAAAACAGAGGCCACTTGAACATTGCAGGCAATTTTCTCACACGTTGCCAACAGTACAGAGACGTGACGAAGCATGTGGACTGAGGCAGGTATGCAAAGATGACAGCGGACCTAAGGTGGCAGCCGCTCCAGGAGTGAGCTTTGGGAGCCGTTGCCCCCAGGCCCGAGAAGCTGCCACAGTCACGAGAAGCTGCATTTCCCAGAAGGGCGTGAGGTCGGTTTAACCAGACGCACCTGTGTCCACAGGCATCAGGACCGTGGGGAACACGAATGGACCGCCTTGGTAAGCCCCCGATGCCGCACGCCTCCTCGGCCAACCCAAGAGTTGCTGTGAGGGTGCAGTCAGGCAGGCCACGCGTGTTCTGCATTTCATTTCTGAGAAGGAATAGAGGAGGGACCCCAGAAAAGCCAGAAGAAGTCGGATTCGGACTTTGCCAAAAGTATAACAAAATTAAAGCAGTAGAGGGGCACCTGGGTGGCTCAGCCGTTGAGCATCTGTCTTCGGCTCAGGTCATGATCCTGGGGTCCTGGGATCGAGCCCCGCATCGGGCTCCCCGCTCTGCGGGAGGCCTGCTTCTCCCTCTCCCACTCCCCCTTGTGTTCCCTCTCTCGCTGTGTCTCTCTCTGTCAAATTAATAAATAAAATCTTAAAAAAAACAAAATTAAAGCAGTAGATCTGGATCTTGGTGGAGCCCCTCAGCTTTTCTAGTTGTCTGGAAACTGAATGAGCCTTGTGTTGATAAATATTCCCAATTCCCCTTCACCCCCACTGACGGAACAAAAGCAGCACTGACTTTCACAACAAATGTTTCAGGCACCTTAAGTTTCTGGGGCAGATTAATTCTTGCCTCTGCTTCAAGATAATTTGCATTTGAACTCTACTCCCACAAGAATATGGAATTCAGCACATCAGCAACACCAACCTTTCTAGTCACCTGCTCCAGCCCCACGTTCGAAAGAAAACAGATCCTTGAAAAGCACGCTGTAGTAAGCAAGTTGGTTTCAAACTTTTTGTTAAAGATACCGACACTGGGCCCCCGGCTCCTCCCCATTCCTGCTCTCATGGAGCATCCTATTGCCTGCAGCGAATTTCCTGAGATAGGAAATAGCAAAGGGCCTAGTTTGTCCCGAACTGTAACCAGGGGGGTCACGGTTAGACCACCTCTGCAAATCTCTAATAGCCACCTCTTGTGACCACCTTCCTTGCTCTCCAAGCCCAGACTTTCTGTGAATAAGGCATGGAAAGAGCGCCACCTCTGTGTGAAGTGTGGTTCCTCTCCACTTCCTAGCCCCCAAATCACTAGGAGGAAATGCCCTCATTTAGGGGTGGATGGATCAAATCAAGACTGGAACTCCCTTGGAGGATGAACAGAACTGTGCACAGGGCCTCCTGGGAGCATTATCAGAGCCAAGGGCGTGAAACCAGAAAGGAAACTAGTGAATGTGTGTGTGTGTTGGGGGGGGCTGTCTTATCTTAAAACGGGGAGAATTTGAGATGAGTAAAGATATGGACCAAATGCCAGGGGACAATTCCTCCTGCTGGGAATAGCCCCGGGGTTCCTTGCTTCTTGATGCCCGTTGGGAAAGCACACACAGGGGTCCCCTGGCCGATAAAATGACCTCAGGGGCAATGGGAGGTCAGCACTACTCCCTCGGCTCCAGACCAACAAAGCTGGACAGTGAGAATCACGCTGCTCTTTGCACAACTTGCCCACCCGAGAAAAACAGGACATGATTATCAGGGAGGCGGGTGATCCAGCTGCGCTCAGCACTCCGAGGGGCTCAGTAAACACCTCAGTGAATCAGCGAACAAAGCTGCTGGGAGAAAGCTGTGCGCGGGGCAGCCTGGGGCAGCCAGCGCCGTAGCTCTAAGCAACTTTCAGCCACTCTACAGACTGGCCCCAGAGCATTCACTGCCCCTCCTGCACCTCCGAATGTCGCCTTCTGACTGGGGCTGTCACGTGAAGCCAGGGAAACCTCCTGACACAGGCGGGTGTCCCTGGGCAAGTTCTAAGGCCCGACGCAGGGCTGCCTGCAGTGCCTTGGACCGGATGCCGGGACTGGCCAAGAAGCGGTCAAGCTACCATTGCCAATAGCTGGACACGGTTCTTGGCCCTGGAGGGGCAGGTGATAAAACACAGTGTTTCTAGGGATAGTGCATGGTGTGCATGTTTATTCTACATCTGGTCACAGCAAATCTTACACGCCCAGATCACAGCCAGGCTAAGGGTCACATAGCTACAGGCGGCTGGAAGAAATGGAAACTGCTCTGGTGCACATGGCCATCTGGGCAGAAAGCGCAGCAGCCTCACTGGCCTGCCTGGAGGCAGCGAGGCCACATTCCCATCTCTAGGCCCTAGGGACATCTCTGAAGGGTGATTCCAGTTTGGAGCTTCCAAAATCCTGGGTGCCTCTCTGGAAGCCAAGCCCTGTCCAACAAGTCATTCTGAGTCCACACTGTGCCAGAACCTCAAGCATCTGCAACTGATGTCAAAGCAGCTTGGGAGCTGCAGAGAGACCTTAGGCTGGATCACAGAGCAGCTCTGGGGGCCCTGGGGCTTCAGGGCCGACGATCCTTTCTGCGGAGTTTGTGTCCCACCTGGGATCCCCGCTGGGCAGCTCTCACCAGGCCTTTGAACTGTCCCTGCAGCTTCACCTTCTTCCTGCAGGGAAAGGAACAGAAAGGTCACGTCTCCCTGAAGACAAGCAGTCCCCCTCGCCATAATGTTGAAAGATGGCTCCCCCAGCATTAGGAGGAATGGGGGGGAAAGGGTGCTGCCTGGCAGTGGGGAGCACGTGATCTGGGTAGACCAGGCGCTCCCCTGCTTGAAAGAGCAGTTCAAGTCAACAACACTTGTGTGTACCAAGGACGTGAAGGTGCATGTTAAAAAGTAAAAATTAAAAAACCGGGAAACACTTGAGCCATTAAGTTGAGGCCCTCCCCTCTTTGGAGCACGGAGCTCCCCGGCCCCGCGCGCACCATCCCAGCCCAAGCCTGCGCGACCCAGCACGTACCTGCGGTTGAGCTTGGTTCTGTTGAGGGGGATGTAGGCATAGGGGTCGAGCCGACCTTTCTTCTTCACGTCACCCTTTGCTTTCTGCTCCGCCAAAGACACAGAATCAGCCAGAAGTGCAGGGTTGCCCCTCCTCCCTGCTCTTGACTTAACAGGACCCATGTCCTCCCCTTCACTCTGTGCCTTGGTGGCACCAATGGGCTCCTGCAGCCCTGCAATGCCACCCAACAAGGGCATAGATGCCAGATGCTCACAAGTCCTCAGTGCGCCCCTCGCTGTGGCCTGAGTCTGGCCCACAAGTATGCCTCTCCAGAAGGGGGATGGGCACAGCTGCCCTCGTCCTTTCCCAGAGGTTCTGTCTCTACTCACAGCTCTTACCTTGGCCTTGTATTCAGCCCCAGGCGTAGCCTTCTTGGCCACAGGGCGGTGGATGCCAGAGCCTCCGGCTAGAAGGGGAACACAGAGGCCATGAATCAGGCAAAGCCAGGGCAGCTTCCTCCCAGGAGAAGGCAATGGGTACCTTCTCTCTGCAGAGCTGCCGGGGAGCAGACAAATCAAGGCTAGCAAACAGCTCTGTCCCCTACCAAGCAAGGACAAAGACCTTCCTCGAGAAGGGACTGTCCGGTGGCTTGATGGTTTAGACCAGTGGGCTCCTCAGGCTGACCTGAAGCTGCAGAGACCTACAAGTGACCTCTGAGAACATACACCTTCTCCACTAACATAAGCCACCCCCCAGTCTCCAAAGCTAAATCTGCTCTGTTTGTTCTAGGAGAAAGAACACAGGCTTTGAAGTCAGACAGACCCAGATTCAACTCCCTGTTGAACCACAACTGGCTGTAACCTCAGCAAGTCTCTGAATTTCTGGAGCTTTTAACCGCATCTGTAAAATGAGGTACTTTAGGCTTCAGCTCATTCGAGCTTCACACCAACACTGAGAGAGAAAGGCAGCTCTTGTCCCATTGTACAGACTTGAGAACTGTGGGTACAGAATCCCCGGTGCCTTCCAAGTCACTTGTCATTTCCAGTCTGGATTTTAACACACTCATGGGTGGAATTCTACAACGATGACTCAGGAGGACTCTCTAAGATGATCTGGATGAACCCCACTTTTTCTTTCACAGGTGAGAAGCTAGAAGCTCAGAGAGGCAGCAGGACTGGGCCAAGTCAGCCTCACAGCTGAGAGCAAGCAGTCCTGACCCTCCTCCACAGTCTGGTTCTGCACCACATCCCCTCAGAGCAGAGGTGAACTGGGTAGTGAGGCCACAGAGGGAGAAGCCATGAGGCTCTCTAGCTGGATTAGGATGCTGTAAGGCTCTGAGGACACACCTGCTCCTGGGGTTGGGGACTTTCTACAGAAGCCCCTGTCCCTCCAGATGCACAGCAGGGGCTCTGCTCTGGGGACTCGAGGCCAGGGGCTGCCCTCAGGGGAAGGAGGCAGAAGTGAGTAAGAGACCTCCCCTGGCCCTGGGCAGCCACGTTGGTATCTCTAGCAGCTGCTCTGGGGAAAGGAACAGCTTAGGGGACCAGAGACAAATGTGTAGGGGAACCCCCTGGGCAGGCCCAATATTGACCCTCCCAGCTGCCACCTTCCATACAGGCTAAGGTGGTCTCCCCAAACCCAGCCTGACTCAGGGCTGGACAAGAGAGGCAGACACCTCCCAGGAAAAGGGTTGCGCCACAAGCCTCATGGGAGGCCTAGGTGGGTGGGATAGAGATGGGGCTCAGGGGCTCCCCAGAAGGGCTGGGGGCTCCATGCATAGGTCTCCTGACCCTCAGGCCCCGACACTCTCAGCCCCTAGCTCAGTCTTGGGTGACATATCGGCCAATCTTTGTCGGTGCTGACTGACTGCAGTGGGGCCATGCAAACTCCCCTGTCCAATGCAGGGGATAGGGAACACAGTGTCCCAAGAGAGAAGAGTGGAGGCCTCACCTTGGTACCGAGGGGGCATCTCCAGCTCCTCGTCATCAGCCTCCTTCTGATGCTTGAGCTTCTGGTGTTTCTTCTATAAAGTGGTGAGCAAAGTTCATTAACAAGGGAATATGATCATCCTCATTAATGTTCACAGTAAAAGCAAGCAACCTGTGTTAGCAGAAAAGGTTCTTTGCCAAGCACTCCACCCTCCACTTACAGATGAGAACACCAAGGCTCAGAGAGGGTAAGAACTGTCTAAGATCACACAGCTAGACAGCACAGAAGCAAGGTTCCAGCCCGGGCCCTGACTGCAATCTCATCTGGCTGCTTCACACAGAACTCCTGTCCCAGGGCTCCAAGTGCCTGTCTGGGCATCTTGACCTAAGCTCACGCTCCTATTCAGAGGGGGCCTCCTGCATCAGGGGTCTCTCAGACCCTCAGCTACCCTCGGACCCTGTAATTCTCTGGTCTTTTATGTCTGGTTTTCACCCAGGTCTCCAAATGGAATTCTGCATGAGTGCAATGCTCCGATAACAAGGTAGCGCCTTGGGCCCTGGTGGGAAGATGAACATTTGGCTAAGGACAGGGCATCTGTGAATATGATATTAACGAAAGCAGTAATCTGAGGAAAAGACCACCAGATACTATACTCGTGCGCTTGACATGTACAATCTCCTCAAGCCAGCACAATAATTCTACAAGATTTACAGGTGAGGAACTGAGTTTGGAAGGTCAGGCTGAAGCCAGAATGGGACCCCAGGACTGCATCTTCACTACTAATACTGTATCCCCTGCCTATCCCCCTGTCCCAAGGGGGACACCCAGGAAGGCTGGACGGACCGGCCACAGTCTGAGAGGACAGAGAGGGAAGACATTGCTCCAAAATGCCCCCAGAAGTGCTGTTTGCTGGGCTTGGGAAGGACAGTGAGGGGTTGGGCCCACATCACCCTCGCTGGTTCAGGTGGGGTAGGTGAGAGGCTGCACTCCATCCTGGGAGGTACCAAGGGGGTTAAATTCTTGGGCTCAGGAGGCTGGAAGGCCAGGGTTCAAATCCCTGCTCTGCATCTAACAACGCTTGCGACCTTGGGCAGGCTATTTACTTTCTGTAAGCCGCCTCTGGAAATGGGGATAAGAGTCTCCGTCACCTCTGAGGATTAGGTGAGGTGACGTGTGGGGCCCTTTGCACTTCTCAGTGGTGGCTGCCTCTGCCCGTGCAGGAACCTGCCCCTTGGAACACACTGGCTAGCTGCTGACTTTGCAGTTCACACAGCCTGTGTCGTCGGTGGAGAGATAAAGGGCTTTGCCTTTCTTCCTTCAGCTGGACAGCTCAGCCCACACGGAAGCATCGGGTGCATCAGAGCCCCCCCCACGCCCCACAGAGCAGTCACCCATTACACTGTGTCCTGTAACGCACACCACACCCTCTGGACTGCCCCCCTCCACACCACTGCAAGGCTCTCCTGTGCACTCGGGAAGCAGGGCAGGTGGGTATGTGCGTGGCGGCGGGGAGGGGAGAGTTACGGAAAGATGGCCGAGAAGCTGTCAGCCCAAGGCTTTGCCCTGAAGGCTCAGCCCCCCATCAAAGGAAGTACTCACACTCCTGACACCCATGTCTTCCATCAGGTCAGCCATCTCTTCATCCTCCCCTGGAACCAAAAGGAAGAAAGGCCTGTGAGCAGGCAGGGAGCACCTCTGTTTGCCCAAAGCCCACACACATTTCACCCTTCCTCCTCCTGGTTCTTCAGGCTGACAGAGCCGGCAACTCCAGCCCCAGAAAACCCGTGTCCTTCTGGGGGAGACAAGACCCCTGAACACCGACCGCCCCTTTATCTTTCC
Organism: Mirounga angustirostris; assembly: GCF_029215605.1. Taxonomy (NCBI): domain Eukaryota; kingdom Metazoa; phylum Chordata; class Mammalia; order Carnivora; family Phocidae; genus Mirounga; species Mirounga angustirostris. The sequence goes on from NW_026991714.1 coordinate 124,568,568, forward strand.
CATCCTAGGCCCCAGGGATGACGGCCCCTTAAGGAAGTGGTGAGCCCACTTCCGAGATAAACACAGCTTGTTTTGAGACCCTAAGAAAGCCCTGGGTTTCCTGGGGAGTCAGGCACGTCCCAGCCCCACAGATGTTTTCTGCTTTACCAGGAGGACAGCTTCATTCTCCTACTTGAGAATCCCTTTTTTTTTTTTTTGCCCTCTATGTGCTGAGCGCTGTGAGGGAATGAGCGAAAGAAGTCTGAACCAAGGAAATACACAGACAACCCAAGTAAAAATAGATAAAATGGACTATCGCAAAACTTTAGAACTTCCGTGTGTCAGGGGACACAACAAACTGAAAAAGCATTCTACAGAATGAAGGAAAGAACGTGTTTTCAAATCATACAGGTGATATAGGGTTAACATGCAGACTATGTGAAGGCCTCCCACAACTCAACAACACAAAACAAACATCTCAGTTAAAACGAGCCGAGGGTTTGCGTAGACAAAGGGAACTCTGCCACACACTCAGCACGGATGAACCCTGCACACACCACGCTGACAGAAATACGCTGGCACACACAGAAAGACAGTGCCTCATTCCACTTACATTAGGCACCTAGATTCGGACTCAAATTCAAATGATTAGAGAGAGATACTGGAATGGTGACTGTCAGGAGTTGGGGTGGGGGCCAGGAGGAGTTGTTTAACGGGCAGAGAGTGTCAGTTTTGTAGCTGAAAAGGGTTGTGGAGATTGGTTGTAAGACAACGTGAACGTACTGAGCACCAGTCCACCGCATGCTTAAAAACGGTTTCACGTGGTAAGTTTTATATTACGTGTACTTTCCCACAATTTTCTAAAAAAGTTATCAGTTTAAAAGTATGAAATTGATGGGCTGGCGGGGGGAGACACACTCAAGCGAAATCAATCAACAAGCAAATAATGTCACAAGACAACCTGGGACGACATGCCCCCTGCTGGGCGGTACCCAGGCTTTCCAGAAGCATGGGGGGATGAGGCCAGAAGGTTGGGGCCACAGACAGGCCACATAAAAGCACTCAGGCTGGATCTTAAAGAGCGGGGAGGCAGAAGGAGAAGCGAGGGGTGTTCTCAGCACCAAGGATGTCTGGGAAAGAAGGGAGCAAGGAGACTGGACCGTAGAGAGCAGTGAGAGGGGACAGCTGTGGGACCGAATCTGGAACCAGTGTGGTCACCCTTCCACCAAACACAGACACGGCTGTTCTGGCTAACCACTTCATCTACAAACATCTGAAGTAGGTATTGGCATGAGATCCATTTTGGAGTGAGGAAATTAAGGCACAGAGAGGTTAGTGATTGTCCCTGGTCATATAGGAGGTAAGCCGGGTGTAGGGGGCGCCATGAGAACGCTGGTTAGGAGTCTGCAGTGAGTCAAGGGCTCAGGGATCATGGCAGTGGGAACAAAAAAAAAAGGCAGGCAGATAAATGTTAGAAGACAGGCTTTCTGATCCAATGGATGACACAGGGGAGGTGGGGCAGGAAAAGACTCCACAGGACTGACTTCCCACCAGGGTGGCTCCTGAACAACAGGGGACCATGCAGTCAGGAAAGGGACAGGCTCCAAGCCTGGGTCTTCCGACCTCTAAATGAGCTTCCAGGCCTCAGCCAAGTTTACATTAACAAAAAACAACAACAAAAACAACAAAAAACCCAAAAACAAAACAAAACAAGAAACAAAAAAAAAAAGGAAGAGAAAAGAAAAAAATGGGAGAAGGAAAGCAGAACAGAACAGAGGCTGACAAAGTGCGTCACGCATGCTTAAGAGGAAGTCGGGCATTTTGAAAGTTTTGTTTGAATTATATGTGTACTGTATAAATGGCTAGTTTGCAATAGAAAGATTTCTTAATGTGGTCAAAAAAGTTTGAGTCGGGGCACCTGGGTGGCTCAGTCGGTTAAGCGACTGCCTTCGGCTCAGGTCATGATCCTGGAGTCCCTGGATCGAGTCCCGCATCGGGCTCCCTGCTCAGCAGGGAGCCTGCTTCTGCCTCTGACCCTCCCCCCTCTCATGTGCTCTCTCTCTCTCATTCTCTCTGTCTCAAATAAATAAATAAAATCTTTAAAAAAAAAAAAAAAAAAGTTTGAGTCGCCTTAGCTCCAAGCTCCTTGTCTCTGCTGTTACCTATGCTTCCCCAGCAAGTGGGCACTGAATGAACGAGGGAATCAACAAGGAGGGAATGAATGAACAAGCGAGTGCAACCCTGCCCAGGTCAGACTTGTGTCCCTAGAATGGGCAATGGCCCCACCTTTCGTGCCTTCCTCTTCCTCCGTCTTGGCCGTGGCAGCATCGTCCTCCTCCTCCTCCCGGATGATGAGGCGGCCATCGGCGCTCACCTTGAAGCCCTGGTCCTTCTTCTTGCCCCGGCTGGGCCCAGGCTGTGTGGCTGGCGTGGCAGAGTCGGGCAGTGAGGTGGTTGCCGGTCAGTCCTAACCCATCCACAGCCTCACCCTGACCAACAAGACGGGTGCCTGCTGCACAATGATGTGGGTGTGTGGTGGCGAGGGGTGCCCGCTGGCCTCCGTGGAATTCACCCCTAACCCCTGAGCTCGGCACCAAGGCAAGCCTGTTTTCTGGACTCACGTGCCAGCCGCTTCTTGCTTACCTAGGACTCGCTGGGCCACCTTAGGGTCCAGGAAGTTGAGGGGCTCATCCCCGCCACCCTCCTTCAGCCATGCCTGGCTCCTCTGTCGGGCCAGCCTCCGACGCTCCTTGGCCTGGCTCCTTTCCTCCTCCTCCTCCTCCTCCTCCTCCTCCTCCTCCGAGTCAGCCAAGAGCTCCTCAATGCTAAGGACAGAGAAGTGGCACATCCCAGTGTTCCCAGGAAAGGCAGGGGCAGCTGAGCATGACCTGGGCAGGCTGCAGGCTGAGGGAGACCAGGTCCCCAGGACCCCACTATGGGTCTTACCTGTCGCCTTTGCCCTGGGCAGGCTCCTCTCCCTCCTCCTGCTGATCCTCTCCCATGGCAGCCTGGTTCAGAGCACGGTGCCGCTTGGCGCGGGCCTCGGCTTTCCGAATGTTTACCAGGACTTTGTGGTACCCCTCAGGCAGCAGCCCCTTCACCAGCTCAAACCTGCGGGGCAACGAGGGGCTCCTGAGGCGCGCTGGCCACAGAGTGCTCTCCGGAAGTAGGAGCGTTCAGCCACAGGGGAGGGACTCGGACCGCCCCCAACTCCTTCCTGGCCCTCCCCCCTCGGGCAGGCGCACAGACCCGAACTTGCGGATGAACTTGGTGAACAGGTTCCGAAGCTTCATGCGGAAGTGCCGCCGCATGTCGTCTGAAAGCTTCCCGATGGCCTCCATCTGCCGGGCAGAGCAGCGAGGAGTCAGGGGCGCCCTCCGCCCTGCCTGCCCTCCCACCGCGCTGCAGACCAGGCACACGGCGAAGGGGCGAGGGCCACAGCAACCCTGCTCCTTGCCCACCCCTTGGTCCGACTGTGTTTCCACAACCTGGGCGGCCCTCCGCCTTCCCCCTAAGCCTTCTCTGTGACAATCCACGACTACCCTTCCGAGATTGCAGCTTCAGAGTCTTCTGAACAGTGTCTGGCATCTCACCTGCGTTACCTCACTGAATCCTTACAACAACCCCATGAGGCAGATCTATCATGACCCCCAGTTTACAGACGAGGAAACTGAGGCACAGAGAGTTAAGTGGCTGCTCCATGACCAGGGGCAGCAGTCAGCCCAGGTCTCTCTGATGCCATGGCCCACGCTATGCCCCAACACCACCAGGCTTCTCTGGGTTCCACACATCCCTCCTACCACCCTGCATTCATCTCGGGCTGGACTATTCTCACACCTTCGTCGGGCTGGGCTGGGACCCATGAATGGGTGGCAGATCTCACTCTCTGCAGTGTCTCCAGACAGGGCTGGGGGCACAGGGCCCCAACGATCCTTTGAAAGGCTTTTATAAATTCTCAGCACCCATGACAGACCACTGCTTTAGCCCTTCTCATCCCTGGTCCCCAGTGAGGTGGCTTGGGAGGGTAGGGGCAGGCTACCTTGACCCCCACCTGCCCTTTCTTGCCTTGACCCAAGGCCCGATATGAAGACAAGAGGCAAGAGGGACCTGGAGGTCTGATGCGACCTTGCCCAGCTGGAAGGGAAACACTGAGGCAGTGGAGGCAGGGGCGGGACAGACCCAGCTGAGGGGCTGGGACCCAACCCCAGGGGGCTCTGTGGGCCCTTCTGCAGCCAGCAGGGCTGTCCAGAGGAGCTTCCTTGAACCCAGAAGGTCAACATGCAAGTGAGGAAAAGGAAAGCAAGATGAGGGGCCCCGCTGGGGGAGAGTCCTGGGGGTCAGTTCTGAGCTTTGCGTTCTGGTCCCAGGGCCCCTCTCACTAGCACTGTGACCTGGGGAAATCTCTGGCCTCAGTTTCTCCATCTGTAAAACAAAGGTGGCCCTGCCTACTGGCCTTTGGCCTGCAGAGCGCTTGCTTCTATGGAGGGAGAGGGGGCGGGTCACAAGAGGTGACCTGGCACCACGCACCCTCCTCACTCCCACCGGGTACATGTTACCCTACTGGTCCTTTCCAGGGCTCCTGCATGACCTGTTCCATGAGATAGTGCACAGCTAAACACATGTTTGGGACTTGCTGGCCTCGCACTCACTGGGTCCATGCCAGCAGGCCAGAGGCCAGGCTGCCGCCCACTGAGGGGAAAGGGGGCACTTACCACCAGTGGCACGTGCTTGGCCAGGTGCGCCACGTCCATGACAACTCCCACCACCTTGATGAAGCCCAGGGCCGACTTGACCACGTCACGGGTGCGGGAAGCCAAGAGCAAGCACACATTCTCCAGCAGCTGCTCTATCGTGCTGGTCCCCATGAGACCTGTGGGGGACCAGAGGGCCACTGTCAGAGATGCCCAGGACCCCATCCAGACCCAAGATCCCTGTCAGGTCACATGAGGTGGAACTAACATTTGGGGGACTTTTGCGTGCCCAGCACGGTCCTAGTCACTCCCCATAGAGTATAGCCAACCTGTTAGCAAGTCCTGTTTTTCTCCCCCATATTAGGGGTAAGAAATTGAAGTTCTAAGAGGTCCATAAACTTGCTCAAGGTGTCCCATGGTTGGTAAGAGGCAGAACCAGGACTAACATCTGGGTACGGCACCTGACCTCTGATCCACTCTGACAGTGGGCCACGAGGCAGCTGCAGGTGGGCAGGAAAGATGACATGGGCAGCAGAGGGGACAACAGGCAGCCAGGCTTGGTTCTGGCTCTTTCTCCTCCCTCGAGGAAGGAAGGTGGTAGCTACCCTATTCTGGTAATGACCTTATCCTGACCTTCTGGGCATTTTCCTACCCTGAGGGCTCCCCAGGCTTTCAAGGATGCAACATTCACCTTTAAACTCAAACAGGAGGTGGGTCAGGGCCAGGATGCTGCAGCTGACCATGGTCACGGCTCCCACGAGGCCAGGGTAGATCAGGACAAGGTAGCGCTGCAGGGCCTCTGGGAGGGTAAGACGAGGATAGTCACCCGAGGCCAGAGCCCCTCTGCCCTTGCGCCCTGGGCTCCCCAGGGAGGGGGACTCCCAGTCAGAGAGGAGCAGCCTGCCCAGCTCCAGAGCCAGGAAGCTCTCCCCACCTCTTCTCTTTGGCCAGTGGTTTGGAGGGGTGCCTCCCCAAGGCCTGTGAGCAGACCATCTACCCCAGCCCCGTGTCACCCACACCTCACCTTCCTGGTTTGGGCCAAACCGAAGGAAAGCATGGCCCATCTCCACCAGCAGGGCAAAAGCATTCTTCCGAGCACCCACCGACACCTCCTTGGTACACAGGATCACCTGCCCGGACAACCCCTTGAACACGTGCTCCGGAGCTGGCCACCATGGGATTGGTTGGTGGCCTGAGGCAGAAGGGGGCAGGAGGGGCACCCACGCTCCCAGGCAGAGAACTGAGTCACCCCTAACCCCCATACTGCTCTCTCCTGATCCTGACAGGTCCTCAGAAGCCACACTCCAAGGAACCCCTCAAAACACACATACACCCCCCTCCTGCACCCCTCACCTCTGGGACGAGGGCAGTGATGAACTCCTCATGCTCAGCTGACAGCTTCTTCACGATATGTATGAGGCACTTCAAACGGGGCTGCAGGGCAGGGGGGAATGACAGTTAGGACCCCTCAATGCCACCTGTGCCCCTCGAGTCCCCGGTCTCCAGGGTGGTCCTCCCCTGGTGTTGCCCATCCTCCTGCAGGCAGAGCGTGGCTGCTTTGGAGGCCTCACCCTCTTGGCAGGGGAGGAAGTGCTCCGCAACGAGTCCAGCAGGGTCATCTTCAGGTCATCCAGGTGGCTCTGCACAAAGCGGGCCCCGGGGCCCTGAGGGCTGGCACACACCTCCTCCAGCACCCGATAGGCCTTCTTCTGTACTCCGTGGGCCTTGCTCTGGGAGGGGGCATATGATCAGGGTTAGGTGAGGAAGGGGACTCCGGGGCCCCCCATCCATCCATCCACCCATCCCCCACCACTGTCCAATAAGAGTCAGAGAACAGCCACCATTAACTGTGACCAGCACTGGGGGCGGGGGGGGGAATTCGGGACCAGGACCTGCCTCTGGAGCTCAAGAGGTCTGAGAGGGCCGGCGGAGCATGGACGGGGGTGGGGTGGGGGTCGGGGTGTTAACTCTGTGCCGGGCAGGGGATGCTGCAGGGAGAGAGGCCACCCCAGCCTCCACTCCACTCCACTCACCGGCTTCAGGTGACGTTCATCCAGCAGCATGAACGTGCAGTGCCTGGCACACACCAAGGCCTGTGTGCCCGCGCACCTTTCTGGCTGGAGCACTGACCTCTCCCCTTCTTTGCCTAACTCCTTGCCATCGCAAAGGAGCTCTGTTACTCCCCCTAGAGCAACTCTCCTGAGGTTAGCTGGCCCCGCCCTGGACTTTCATGTCCGCCCGAATGGTCCAGACAAGAAGCCTTTCCAAGGAGTCCCCTTTTCCCCCAGATGTGGTCACGTGGGACTCCAGCCTACACGGCTCACCTCGAGGTAGGGCCGGATGGTGGAGTACAGCTTGCTGATGGCAGCTTCATCTGCGTGAGGAGCCAAGGCAACAACCAGGTCCAACACAGACAATCTGCTCAGGGCAAGAGACCAAGGATGGGCTTAGGGGGGCTGGAGAAGGGCACAGATTATCAGTGCCTTTCTATCTACTGGGTACAGAGGTGGGAGAAGTCGGGGTGAGGAGGACCAGGGGCCCTGAAGGAGCCTGTGAACAACAATCACAGCTTGTACCCAATTTCGCCATAAGGAAGCAGGTGTGGTTCCAGGGGCTTTATGTGCATTCAAGCCTTCGGTCCTCACAATAGCTCTGTTGCAAGTCTATTATCGTGCAGAATTTCACAGATGAGGACACAGAGCGCATGGAGCAGGTAAGTAACTTGTCCAAGGTCACACAGCTCGTAACTAGTGGAGCTGGGATTTGAGCCTGGGCGGTGTATCGCCAGGGTCCACGTCCTTCCTAGCAGGCGCTAATGCCTCTCCAGAAAGGAGCCCATCAGGCTTCACTGTAGAGCTGGGACATTCACTATCTCAAGACTTTCCTAAATAATTCCAGAGAGAAGCCACAGGGCTTCTGTTCGGCATACCCTCTGGTTCCCTGGGCTGCCCCAGCTCGAGCAGGGCATTTTACCTGGTGAAGTCAGAGCTAGCAGAGTCCAGCACCTTCTCACTGGCTTTTTCCAGGAAGCTGTTCACCAACTGGCATCCCCAAGGGGATGAAAAGGAGGGAGTTGGTGAAGAGAGAAACACAGAGCAGGAGCAGGTCACAGAACTGCACCCCCCCCCCCAAACCTCCTTTTAGAAGCCTCGACCCAGCTGCTGCTGGTATCTGGTGCCCTGTCCCCGGGGTGGCAGAGCCCAGGTGAGCCCGGGCAGGTGGGGACCTTGCCGACACACACAACCCAACAGTCACTCACCTGACAGTGCTCTCCCTCCCCCCACCAGCTCACCTGAGGCTCTGTAATGGTCAGGTAGGTTTTGACAGTTTCCAGCACAGCCCGGCGAGGGGCTGGGGTGTCTCCAGCTCCAATAGGCTGCCCATATAGGTTGAAGAGGATTGGCAGAAAGTTCTTGGCAAAACGGCTCACCTCCACACGGTCAGCCTCTGGCAGGAGGACCAAAGTTTGCATAAGAGGGCAGGAATCAACCCCACCTCAAAGGCTGTTAGGGCTGCAGCCCAGAGGCATCCTTTTGGAGGACAGGACCTGGAGCCCATGGATTTGGGGCTTCTTTGGGACAAGAGGTGTCCCCATGCTCTATGCTCCTCCACAGCTCTGTCCTGTGGGTCAGCCGAGAGCCACACACACGATGAAGCCCTTAACACTGACTGGACAACACCCAGCAGCTGTCAGCACAGTGGGGGTAAAGAGAGAAAAGGGGCAGCTTACTGTCCTTACTAACTCCTTGGGTCCCCAGCAGAAGCCCCAGGTCCTTGCAAAGCGTTAGCTACGGCTCAGGCAGTGAGGCACAGCAGGCCAGGAGACCTGGGCCATCACAACCATCCCCCTCCTCACCCCCGGCCCCAGAGCCCACACATACCTGCCTCGCAGCCCTTGGTAATGAGGGTTCGCAGGGCTTGGCACACAGTGACCCTCAGGTCTGCACGCTCACTGATGGCCGTGCCCAGCGTCCGCGCCAGCCCTTTGAAGGAGGCGGCCACGTCTGTGGGCCTCGTGCAGAACCCAGGCAGGAGGGTCCAGATCTGCAGAGGGGTGATGGTCAAGGAGAGTGATGCCCAGCAACTCAGGCCCCTGCGCCATCCAACCCACGTCGCCCTCAGCTGAACCCCTACCTGCCACTGGAGCGTATCGTAGATCTTGGACTCCACTGTCCTGCCCGCCTGTGCCAGATCCATTGCTGTGTGTGACACAAGGACATGGTGGGACCCCGGGTACCCTTCAGGCCAGCAGGCCTCATTTTTACCAAAACCAAAAGCCCAATTATGAGGACAGGAATGTGAGTGATTCCTCCCTCCCCACAAATTGAAACATAATACTTGTTCACTCTAAAAAAATTTAAAAGATCTACATAGAATGGGCAGTGGATATCCCCTCATAATCTTACTCCCCCAGGGATAGCCACGACCTCCTCTGACTCCTTTACGTTTCTTTAAACACACACACACACTTTTAAAAATAGAAACAGGACCGTACTATACAAACATTGTTCCGGAACCTGGTTTTACTTGACAGTAAGGTTTCTAAGTGGTAGGCTGTGTGCTGTGCACGTATGTGACCTACTGCATTTACTGCTCACACAGCAATTATCGCTGAGTCCACTGATGAGGAGCAGACCCAGAGGAGTTGAATCAACGTGCTCAGTCACCCACCTGTGGTGTGGCTCAGCTGAGATCGGAATCTAATTCATTCAACTTGCCATCTCCTAAACATGCCCATTCCCGCGTAAGGTTTCCCTCTCTTCACAAAGACCACACTGTGGCCCACAATGGGGCTTCATCATTAACTAAGTTCACCAGAACCCTATTGAGGAACACGTGGGTTGGGTCAGATTTTTTACTAGGAACAGCTCTGCATATATATAAATTGTTGTGTACTTGTCTAATTATCTCCTTAGCAGGAGAGGAGGCCACTGTTGACCTGCCACAGGGCAGGGTTCTGTGAAGGGGAGATGCCTGGCCGCGCCTCTAAGCAAAGGGAGGGACAGCCCCCCTGAGGAAGGCCTTCAAGCACTGGCTGGCCACCTGCCTGGCAGAGGGACAGGGCCCAATGTCCTAGGAGCCCTTCCTGACCCCTTCCAGCCAAGGCTTTAGGATTAAGGCGGGGCCCATACCTTTGCTCTTCAGGGTGGTAGCCAGGGGTAAGAAATAGGTGGTGAAGAAACCAAGTCGCGCTTCCTGGACGTGGTCCCGGATGACAGGCAGCAGCCAGCTCCGCGGGAAATCCAGATTCTCCCTGGGAGAGGCAGGCGAGGCCCGGTGAGCAGGCAGCATACCCAGCACCACACGGCCTGCTGCTCAAGCCCTGCTGGGGCCTTTCCCGCTGACCTCCATGCGACACACACAGACTGCACCCCAAAGAGTGAACGGCCTGCTGCAGGAGAACAAGCTGGCTGACTGCCCCGGGGCTCGTAAGGAAGCCAGCCAGAATCTCACTTACTCAGAGCCATCAATTTCCAAAGGCACAGCCTCTAAAACCACCTCGGGTCCCATGCTGGCCACCGCAGCCCCCACAGCCTGATCCAGAGCTGCCGTGTGAGGGAAATGGGGGGAGAGGCGCAGGTCACACAGGGACTGGAGGCACTGGAGCAAAAAGACAGGAGATGATACATCAAGGCATGCTCACAGAGCAGGCACCCAGAGCTGAATCTGGGCCAAATTCTCGAAGAAGATGAGGTTAAGCTCTAGGTCAGAGATCACAAACCAGTAACCAAATTTTTAAAAAAATATTTTATTTATTTATTTGACAGAGAGAGACACAGCGAGAGAGGGAACACAAGCAGGGAGAGTGGGAGAGGGAGAAGCAGGCTCCCCACTGAGCAGGGAGCCCGATGAGGGGCCCGATCCCAGGACCCTGGGACCACGACCCAGGCAGACGCCTAACGACTGAGCCATCCAGGCACCCCCCAATAACCAAATCTAACCTACTGAGAAGTCTCACCTGTCTCCAATGCCCCCAAGAATTTAAAAAATTCTGTATTTATTAGTAACATGTAAAAATCACATTTCACATACAAACATAGATTTCCAGTTTGTCTTGAAAAATGGGACTCTGGCAAAGGGAAAAGACACAGCCACGTGTGACAATTAGCAAATTAGCAGATGCTGAGGAGTGGATGCCCCTCAAGACAGAGCTGTGCCCTCTGGCCCACTACAGCCCCCCAGCCCCCCAGGGCCTCACTTGTAGGAAGCCAAGTTCATCAATCTAACCTACTAGGGGCCAGGTTTCTTGAGGAAGCCCTTGCCATCCCAGGGTGGCTCCTTTCTTCCAACCAGCAATGGTGGAAGTCAGCGAAGGTCCCATGAGCCTGGGAGCTGCTGATGAGGGGTCTGGGCCCTGCCTCACTAGCTGGGGAGGATCCCAAGGGGATCCCTGATCCTTAAATGGTTTACTCTGGGCTATAGTAATCTCTCTGGGACCTAAGGCTGCTTAAAACACCATAATCCCTTGTTATAGGAAATTCAGAGAATTAAAAACAAAAGATAGGGGGTAGGGGTAAGGGAGAGTCACACTGGTTCCCTATTCAAAGCCATCCACTCCAGCCAGGACTAGTGAGCAGTTACTGGCCGAGGGGCCAGGGGAGGTCCCACCCCTTTCTGTTTCTCCCATGTCAGCTCAGACACCTTCCTGGAGACACAGTGCTGGGCACCTGCTGTGGGAGCCATTGGGGGTATAACGTGGGGTAAAGTGCAGAAGTAACAGACAGGTGACCACTCTGGGAGCCCACAGTCCAGCAGCCTAATCACCACCTCCTGCCTTGGCCCCAGCAGCTCCCCAGCTCACCTTCTTCATCACAGGATGGGCCTGCCTCCCACAGACCTGGAAGAAGACACACAGCAGCTGCAACACGGAGCTCCATGCTGCGTGGAATTTGTACGTCAGGCCTTCCTCCACTGCCCTGCCATGGGAACAGACAGTCAGGGCCAAGTTCACGCTCACCTGGGCCCCCATCAGGAAGTCAGCGGCTGGCACCATGAGCTACAGACCACCAGCTGGCCAGTATGTGTGGAGCCCCAGGAAAGGCCAAGGGGGAGAACTAGGATTTATGATGTAACCCCTGTGCTGAGTTTCACTGATGTAATCCTACTGCTTAAGGAGAACTCTGTGAGGTACGTTGTTTCCTCCATCTTAACTGAGGCTCAGGGAGATGAAATAACCTGCCAGGGTCACTCTGCTAGTGGCCATACTGGGCCCCCAAAGCCCATGCTCAGTCACTGTCTCGTGCTTTCCCAGTCCGACCCAGGATGGGATGCCCAGGTAGAGCAGGTGGTCTGGGCCGAGTGGGGAGAGTGGCACCAGGCTGGCTCTATCTCCCAGCCTCCTGGAAATGTGAGGCAAGAATGGCCGATAGAGGTCAATGTGGGGAAATGCGTGAGCTAGAGGTGGCTCTATTTCTGAGTTTTCCTGAAACTTCACCACAGATGTATCCACAGGCAACAGGTCCATTTCCTCACAAGGAGCAGTACCCAAAGCACCACACTTTGGAGCTGAGCACACATGCCCAGAGGAGACACCAAGCATGCTAGCTCCTTTCCCGGGACCACTGCAGTGTCTGTGGTGCTCTGAGCTCCTCACTGGCTGCAGGGAGAGCGAGGACGGGTCAGTGGCCATGTCTGTGGACGGCTCCTCTTGCAGGTGTGGAGAGCAGCATAGCACGTGAGCAAGAGCGGGCTCTGCTGTCAGGCTGCCACTTCCTAGTGGGGTGACCTCAGCCTGCCCATCTGCAAAGTGGGGGTCAGTACATATCTCCTAGAACCACAAAGACTACTAGCGGTTTTTATTCACTGAGTGCTTAACTCCGTGCCAGATACAGTTCTGAGAACTTTATACACGCTCCCTCATTCAATCCTCACGTCCATCAGTAACCTTCGACTGATGAGGACCCCGCAGTATTTGACATGGAAGACACGGGGGAACCTGCCCCCGATGACCGGTTCGGAATCCATACTCATGAGCACCACTCGAATGCACCTGGAATGTGGCCAGTGCTCGAATCAACAGCAGCTGCTCTGGCACTGTGCACATGCCCACAGTAAGTGACAAGTGGAACACCTGTCATTACAAAGAACTTCCTAGAAGGTACACCTTATTCCCTCCTAAGGCAGATGCTCTGTTCTCACCTGAAAATCTTGGAGATATACTGGGCAGGGCCGGAGGCTGAAGAGGTCACGGAGCCAATGCTGGCCATGTGGGGAGCGACACATTCCTTCAGGAGCTCCTACAAAAAAGAGGCCACAGCTGTCTGGGCCTAAAGCAGCCTCCCAACACCACTCAGCCCTTCTAGCAAAAGTGACTGCTTTTGGACACTTCTAGGAAGCCTAGCCTCATCCCAAGGACCTCCTCCCCAGGATGCAGCTGGAGGTCTGGGGTGAGATCCAGGAGAGACAGGGCAGCCAGGAGAACCCTCTGCACTCTCTGCTTCCCCCCTAAAGCTGGGGCTGGGGCTGGGGTACCTGAAGGCTCTGAGTGGCAGCTGTTACCACCTGCGAGTGAGAGGAGAGGAGGCAGGTGGTCGCGACTCCAAAAAATCGAGGGAGGTGACCCAGCCCCAGGTCCCGCTGCAGTCTGTGAAGACAAAAGGCTTCTGTGGGGCCTGGTCCTGGGCCTCAGGGACCCACGTGGTCCAGGTCCAGTGACAATCACTGATCTGCAGGGTTCTACAGGGCCCTTCTAATGGGCAATTTTTAAAAGTGCTGTCATTCAAGTTAATAGCCACACGTGGTAAAAAATTCAAGTAGGTCTTCAGAATATAAAATAAAGAGTATGCTTTCTTTATCACACCTTTCTCCCAGACTGACCTTCAGATGCACTTTCCGGAGGAAAATCAAGGCTAAGTTTTTCAAATACTCTTCCAGAAGATGTTACACATGTATAAACGTAGAAAGTAACGTATGCTAACGTCTATGTAACACTTTTCATATGCCAAGCACTGATCTGATATACATTCGTTCACTTAAACCTTGTGACAACCAAGATTAAGTCCCATGACCATTCCCATTTATTATAAGTGAGGAACCTGAGGCACAGAAAAGTCAAGTAACTTGCCCAAGGCCATGTCGCAAATGGGAGGGAGGAGTCAGGATTCACACTGGTAGTCTCACTCCAGAGTACACAGAGTCACACCATCCATGCCGTTCTCAATACGTTTTGGGGGTCTTTCTGTGTCAGCATATACCTCTCTACTTCTGTAACTTCTAAATGGCTGCATAACATCTCACTGTATATTGACCAGTCCTCTCCTCGGACACATTTAGGTTGTGTTTGGTTTCTAGGTTTTTTTGCTGTTACCTATAGCATTACAACAAACAGCCTGGGACATATATCATGGCACAATTGTGGGAGGCTTGTTGGTAGGATTAATCCTGAGATGTGGAGGGGGCGCCTGGGTGGCTCAGTCAATTGAGTGTCTGACCTTGGCTCAGGTCATGATCCCAGGGTTCTGGGATCGAACCCCTGCTCAGTGGAGAGTCTGCTTCTCTCCCTCCCCCATGCGCGCTCTCTCTCTCAAATAAATAAAATCTTAAAAAAAAAAAAAAGAATCCTGAGAAGTAGAATAAGGCTATTTTGCCATTTTCTGGCACCTCCAGGTAAAAGATGGATAGTGCAGATAAAGGATGTGGGCCCAGGGGCGCCTGGGTGGCTCAGTCATTAGGCGTCTGCCTTCGGCTCACGTCATGATCCCAGGGTCCTGGGATCGAGCCCCACGTCGGGCTCCCTGCTTGGCGGGAAGCCTGCTTCTCCCTCTCCCACTCCCCCTGCTTCTGTTCCCTCTCTCACTGTGTCGCTCTCTGTCAAATAAATAAATAAAATCTTTAAAGAAAAAAAAAAAAAAAGGATGTGGGCCCGGCAGACGTGGGCTGGAGACCTGCTTTGCTCCTTAGCAGTGGCAAGACTAGCTACCGCACGGTACTTCCGTTTCTGGCTCACGAAAAAGGCTAGAACCTTCCTCCCGGGGTGGCTATGATGAATGACATGAACAATGATGGAAAGCACTCGGCACGAGGCCTGAACGAGCAGGCCGAAGGAGCCCTTCAGCAGAGGGGAGGGCTGACACAGTGTGGTGGGGCCCCAGGGCCTTAGAGACCCTTAGAGACCCTCACTCCAGGCAAAACGCAAGTCACCAACTGATACACTTATTTTCTTTTCAGCCTTATTCTGGAAAAGCGGAATCATCAAGTGGCTACTATGAAGTGGCCAAGCTCACATGTGAGTGTTCTGACAGACACAGAGCAGACACTGGGCTTGCAGGACTGTGAACCCCAGAGGAGGGGACTGTTAACCCAGGTGGGGAGAGGGGTGAAGCCACAGAAAGTGCATGAGATTGTCTGAGAAGGAAACCAACCGCACAGGAATCAGTCAGGGGGTGACAAGACTCAGGAGAGAACCCAGACCCCACCCCCAGGGCCCCAGCGTGGTGCGCTTAGCCCACCTGCTCTCCTTAGAGCTCGCTGGTTAACTGCTCTGACGGGAAAGCACCAGCCGTGGCTGACACAGGCCACACTATCCTGCCCTGTGCCTCGGAACCAGAGCTGGTCTACAGCACACTTGATAAGGAGACACTGCCATCCATCTCCAGCTTTCGGCTCGCGTCCCTCCCACCTGCACCGCAGAGCAGGTGGCCTGCTGGAGGCCCTAGGACACCTCTCCACCACACCTACCGGACCAGGTTGATGTGGGCTTTCTCCATGACCTTAAGCCAGGCCAGCAGGGGTTGTAAGTCATTCTCGCTGGGAACATAGTCATATAAGGCCTAGAGGTGGGACAGGGAATAAGCAGGGGACTGAGTGAGTGCATCTGCTGTGGCCTAATGACAATGACCCCTTCCCCTCCCCGAACACCAGCATGTCCCAGTGACAGACCTGCACACGTGGCCCTGGAACTCCCAGGCCCCTTGCTCTTCCCAGGTCCTATCTTTCCCTGTTCCATGAAACTCTCCCGATTCTGCTCCTATGGGGTCAGAGTCTCTAGAAGCAGTTGAGTAAAACTTGGGTCACACAACCCTTTGGATCTCACAAAAGCCACAGAGCCTTTCTTGGGAAAAATGTACATGGGCACACATACGCACGTTCTGCAAACGATTTGGGGGATGTTTATGCCCCCTTCCCCAAATCCATCCAGGGATTCCCTAAATTTGAGAGCCTCTGCTCAAGGTATAGGTTAGAGCATGAGACCATGCTGAAATAGTGTATTAAGTTAACTAAGTGAAGAGTTGGAGGCCCCATCTCCTGTGGACACTGATGTGGTTTTGGTGGCCAGTCTCCTAGCTGCCTGCTTCCTGTCTGCTTGACTACTAGCCTCCTCCACTGGGCCAGTCCAGTAAGCCCACTGAAGCTCACTCTGTAGACAAGTAACAGGCCCCCTGCACCCTAGCACCCCCATACCTCTCCACCACCATACCCTTCCACCTTCAGGCCTCACCGTGATGATCTGGGCATTGAGCTCCGCTGACAGGGTACCCAGGCTGGGCTTGGCATGGAAGAGGCTGTGGAAGGCCTGCATGGCACAGGCTGTCACCAACTGGAGAGGACATGTAGGCTCAGTGGGGGACCACAAAGCCCATGGCTGCCCCGGGCTCCTCAACCTCTGACTCCAGCCAGTGGGCTGGGGAGAGACCCAGGCCCCTGACCTCAAGCATGCCCCCCACACCCGGACACTCAGAGGACTGTCACTTTATGAAGGCTTAGCAGCTACTGAAAAATTTTTAAATGATTTAAACAAAGATAACAGAGGAACATGAACAAAACATTTTTAACGGAATGGGCTATAAAAGCAGGCTATAAGTGGTGGGCAGGCTATAATTATGGCTGTATTTTCAAAGGTTTTTATCTATGTTTATCTAAAAAAATGTCTGAAAGGATACACAGCAAATTATTCTGAATGGGCTTTTCCTCCTAAACGATGATCATGTTACTCACATAATAGACACTTTAAAATACACACGTACACAAACACTACAAGAGGATATACAAAGATTAACAGAATTATGCTAGCATGACAGAAATGCAGGGAGGATCGTTTTAGGTATTAAAGCCGCTGTACCAATTTGTTAGTAAATAAGCGAAAGAAGGAAAGAAAAGCAAGCAAGCAAGAAAGAAAACAGACCCATGCCTGCAGCTGAAACATAGCTCAAGCAGGGAGAGGGCTGGTGCCTCGACCTGATCCCCGAGGCCAGCTCCCAAAAGGACCGGGACCCTGAAGACAGCCTGGTCTATCCGACACCAAGAATGGCTGGCGTCCTTGGTTGTAGGCAAGAGCAGGGTTGGGATGGGGAGACCCCAGGCCCTGCTTCTGGCCTGACCAGCAAGTTCCCAAGCATCAGCACCGTGGGCATCAGCACCATCTGAAGTTCAGCCCCCGACCCCGGCACGCTCCTCTGGCTCCCAGGCTGAGCTCACCACGTGGCTCAAGGTCATGACCCTGAGGAGAGTCTCACTACAGCTCTTCACCAGGCCTTCCGGGAAGCAGGGCAGCAGGTCCTTCAGCAGAGTCAGCATGTGCAGCGTGGTGGTGGCCTCCTTGGAGCCTGGCAGACACGACATAGCTGAGCCTCCAGCCCACCCTCTGCAGTGAGCCCCATCCCAGGCTGGCCTCGGCCCCCACCCACCCTGCCGACGACCTGGTTCCCCACCTCCAGACTTCTCAATCTCCTGGATGCAGAACTTGGCAGTGGAAATGGCAGCAGGATGATGGGCAGGGGCTTTTTCACCAAACATGAACTCACTGCCCTTGAGGACCGAGCATACTCCATGCTGGGCAGCCTTCCGGATCTGAGGGGCAAGGAGAGGGGGGCCGGGCCCGGGTCAGCATACGCCCAGCCGCACCAATGGCATGCCTCCTCCACGGCCGAAGCTGGACCCAGGCCTGCCCGTGTGCAGACTCCTGAGCTGCGCAGTAAGACAAAGCTCAGCTCCGACCCCTGCTCTCCCGCTAACTCCCCAAATGGCCTCGAGCAAGCCAACCACTTCATCTCTGAGCTGCAGTATCCTCCTCTTTACTCCAGGGGTAAAGATATCAAGTGTGACCAAGCCAGGCACTGTCCTTGGGGCTGGCAGTCTGGCAGCGACCAGAGCAAACAACTCACACTCTTCTTGGCAGGCAGAAAACAAACACACGTACACTGGAAGGTAAAAGTACTTTGCAGACAAGACGGCAAGGGTTGTTACTTTTTACACATTGGTCAGGCAAGTGTCACTCCAGTGAAGTGACATTGCAGCAGAGACCTGAGGAAAGTGCGGGACAGGCCTCGTGAATACACAGGGAGGGAGGCATGACCCTACCTGGGGAAGTGCGCTGAGCACCCTGAATGACCGTGGACTGTTGCTACTGCGGGCTATTACGCGCTCTCTGCCCTACATTCTAGGAGGAAATGGGGTGGCTGGCCACCATTCGCTGCACGCCTGCTCTCAGCCAGGAACAGCACCAGCCTGTGAGGGACGCTGGAGTCACCCCACACCCTTGCAGCGAGGTTGGTATTACCAGCCCTACTCTGCCGCTAGGAAATCGAGGCCTGGAGAGCTTAAGTAACCTGCGCAAGGTCACAGCACGAGCGGTGAATGCAGTATCCAACTGAGGTCCATGAGACTCCAAAGCCCCACTCTGCCCCTTCCTGCCACTGTAGCTAAACTTGTCACTGACCAATGAGGCAGCAGGGACTCAGGAGGGCCTGACAGTGAACACCCCTTTTGTAGGATGAGGAGCTGCCTCTCACCTTCTAGGACTAAGCAAAGAAGGTGTCAGAGGCAAAAAGTAAACCTCGGGGCAAGAGCCCAGGCCTCAGGGCAACCTCTCCTACTCCCCCTACTCAGACAGACCAGCCCTAGCCCACTTACTAGAACGGCTGCCCCCCCCATATTCTGGGGGCCCAGCAGCCTCACCTTGGGCTTCGGGTGCACCGTGAAGCTCAGCAGCCCATGGTACACCTGTAGGGTCACGGGGTAGCTCCAGGCCTCCAGGTCCTGCTTCCGCAGAAGGGTGGCCAGGCAGGAAAGGACCTTGAAGACAAAGTCAGAGTCTCTCAGCTTCACCTGCTTCAGCCAGCTGGGAAAAGAGCCCAGGTTCTCACCAATTCCAGAAAATCGCACGGGGATCCATCTGAGGTCCACATAGTGCCTATACCCCTCCCAGGGAGTATCCAAGCTCCAGCCAAATCTGCGGGGCTCTGGAAGACGGCGGAGGGGAAACAGACTGAGACACTAACCCATCGGAGGGCAGAGGTGGAGCCACTGTTGGTCTGGGCTGACATGATGTCCATGAAGGCTTTGGAGGTATCAGAAAACTTCTTAATGAGCACAGGGCTGGGCACGCTGTGCAGGGAGAAGAGACACGGTCAAGACCCCAGGGGGCCTCCTAGCGCAGTTGGAGCAGGCCCAGCCCCGGTCTGAAGGCAGAGGCTAGACAGAGGGAGGCAGTGCTGGCCCAGTCCCTCAGCAAGCGAGCAGGAGTCAGGACAGGAGCCCACCCTTCTGGACACCACTCCAGCGCGCTCTCCGTGGCACCTGAGCTCCGCGCCTCCTCCCTTCCCCACTACCCATTCCCTACTACCCATGAGATGGGCCCTCACCAGCTCACCTCAGTCCTCTCCCTACCTCCCCGCACTGGCAGGCCTCCAGGGGTCCTCTGCCATTGCCTCACGGGAGCAGGGCCGCTCCCTTCCCAGGCGCCGGCGCTCACACTCGGTACAACATCCCAAGCCACCCCAGGAGCCTCATGTTGAAGAACGCCAGCTGGTACTTAATGGGTCCCTTCTCCCCAAGAGACTCCGGGTTCAGACCAGGGGCAGGACTCACCGCTTCAGGACAAGGTTCAGCAGGTAAGCGACAGCAGCCAGAGACTCGGGAGACTCCACTGCCTCTACCGTTGTCATCTGAGGGCCAGACCACAGGGGGTGAGTGGGAAGTGTGTAAGCTGGGCAGATGAGGCGCTGGCGCCACCCTGTGCCCAGCAGGATGGTGATGACCAAGAACACTGGTGTCAGAGGTTCAAATCCTAGCTCTGCCACTGTGTGACTTTGGGCTAGCAACTCAAACTTTCTGTGATTCAGTTCCCTCCTTATAAAACAGAGATAGTAAGTTGTTGCAAGGTTGCACCGAATTCATATGTGTTGATCACAACATCGCCTGGCACATAATAGACCATATGTTACTGTCTAACCTACTTCATTATTCTACAGCAGGGGTTGGAAGGCTTTTTCTGTAAAGGGCCAGATAATAAGTATTTTAGGTTTTGCAGGCCATATATGGTCTCGGTTGCATATTCTTTTATGTGTGTTTGAACAATCCTTTAAAAATGTAAAAACCAGGGACACCTGGGTGGCTCAGTCAGTTAAGTGTCTGCCTTTGGCTCATGTCATGATCCCGGGGTCCTGGGATGGAGCCCCACACCACGCTCCTTGCTCAGCAGGAAGCCTGCTTCTCCCTCTGCCTGCCGCTCCCCCTGTTAGTGTGCTCGCACGTGCTCACACTCTCTCTGACAAATAAATAAATAAATACAATCTTTAAAAAAAAGAAAAAAGTAAAAACCACTCTTAGCTCTCAGGCTGTACAAAAACAGGCCACGGATCAGATTATTCCCATGGGCCATAGTCTGCCAACCCGTTCCAGAGTAGTGGTTCTCAAACTTTTACACCCTTAGAGTTTTTTGAAGATACCCCAAAGAGGTTTTGTTTACATAGGTGATATCTACTGATACTTAACACGTTAAAAATTAAAACGGATAAATTTTTAAAATAGAAGCATACAAAAGCACAATTAGCTGTTGAAATAATATCATCAGACATGAGATAACTTCTGGAAAACTCCACAGTATACTCATGAGAGAATGAGAGTGAAAAGCCAAATGATGTTCTAGTATTATTATGAAAATAATTTTGATAGCCCACAAACCCCAGAAAAGGGTCTCAGGACCACCCCACCCATCACTCCGCCCCCGCCACACTTTGCCAACCATTTTTCTAGAGGATCCCCTGGGCCTAACTCAGCTCCATGGATCAGGGAAGAAAAAACAACAGCAACAACCAGAGTAGTGGATTTTTGTTCTGTAAGGATAGTGTAGCAAATACCCCCAGCCTTACCAAGCCACCACCTGAGAATGAATGAAGCACTCTGGGTTGTTTTTTTTTTTTTTAAGTAATCTCTATGTCCATCATGGGGTTTGAACTCACAGGCCTAAGATATCAAGAGTCGTATGCTCTTCCGACTGAGCCAGCCAGGTGCCCCTGAAGCACTTTCGCCTATCCAAGGATGTCCTGCTCTATCTCCTCATGCCAGGGCACCCGTCTTCTCTCTGCAGCTGGAATAACCTGCTGTTCTGGACACCCACTCCCAAGTCACACCTACTCACCAGTGCAGCGAAGTACTCAGTCTCTGTCTCCTTCCCTCCCTGGGAGCGAATCACCTCAGTGACGGCAGCCAGAACAGCACAGATCTGCACGTAAGGGAGAAGGCACCTGTGACATCTATTTTAGGTCCAATCCTGTCCCCGGGCTAGCGTCTTTTCCTTACTCCTTCACAAATTATTCTCCTGACACAGCCTAGAGATAGATAAGATGAACTGCATTCAAAGCCAGGTGTACACACCATAAGGCCTAGCAAACAGGCAGACATGTCTGCCAAAATTCCACCTCTAAGACTCTGTCTCTTATAGGAATACCTGCACAAAATTGCTAACATTTAGGTACAAGTGTACTCACTGCAGCAACAAACTGGAACAACACAGTAGCCATCAGCAGAGGATTAATAAAGTACTATTGCTACATAATAAGTAATGATTGATTCAAATACTACAGGACTATTGAAAAAAATGAGGAACAATGCTATATTAATTCAGTCAAAATATATTAATATAAATATATTAATATATTTCTTCAGTGGGGCAAAAACTGCAGAACACTGCATATAAAATATAATCTGTAAACCTAAATAAAAAAATATACAAAAAAGTCTAGAACACAAGAGGCTACTGAGCACTTGGAACATGGCTAGTGTGATGAAGAACTGAATCTTTACTTTGTAAATTTTAAGTTTAAAAATGAATACTTGAGGGGCGCCTGGGTGGCTCAGTCGGTTAAGTGGTTAAGTGTCTGCCTTCTGCTCAGGTCATGATCCCGGGATCCTGGGATTAAGCCCTGTGTGGGGAGCCTGCTTGTCCCTCTCCTTCTGCCCCTCCCCCCTCCTTCTTGTGCACAAGCACGCACGCTCTCACTCTCGCTCTCTAATAAATAAAATCTTTTTTAAAAAATGAATACTTGATCTAGTTATTGGAAAACACTTTTTTTTTTTTTTAAGATTTTATTTATTTGAGAGAGAGAGTGCTTGCATGCATGCAAGTGGTGGGGAGGGGCAGAGGAAGAGAGGGAATCCCAAGCAGACTCCCCGCCGAAAACAGAGCCCAACTCAGGGCTCGATCCCACTACCCTGAGATCATGACCTGAGCCGAAATCAAGAGCTGGATGCTAAAAAAAAAAAAAAAAAAAAAGAGCTGGATGCTTAACTGACTGAGCCACCCGGGTACCCTTAAAACACAGATTTAAAACAACTTAGATATATGAATCTACTTTTCGACTATAAGTTTTATGAAAACACAGATTTAGAACAACTTGGAAATACGAATCTACTTCTGAAATTATAAATTTCATGACCAAATCAAGTACTTTCAAAGAAGAGTTACCATCCAAATAGAGATGTAAATCATCTCACTTTATATTGATTATAGGTTGAAATGACAATACTTAAATACAATAAGTTTATTAATATTAATTTCATTTGCTTTTTACTTTTTTTTTTAAAGATTTTATTTATTTATTTGACAGAGACAGAGACAGCGAGAGCAGGGACACAAGCAGGGGGAGTGGGAGAGGGAGAAGCAGGCTTCCCGCTGAGCAGGGAGCCTGATGTGGGACTCGATCCCGGGACTCTGGGATCATGACCTGAGCCGAAGGCAGCCGCTTAACGACTGAGCCACCCAGGCGCCCGCTTTTTACTTTTTTTAAACGTGGCTACTAAAACTTTACAATTACTTATGTGGCTTGTACCATGTGTTGGACAGTGCTGGGCTAGGTAGACACATGATGAGCCATCAACACTAACTGCCACGAAGGAGTTAAGTTGGGAGAACAACTTTCACGTTTTATTGTACTCCCGTCACTTTGGTACCATTTATAATTTCGACGTTTTTCATTTAAAAAATGAATATAAATATGGATAATTTAAAAGCATTACCTAAAAATTACATATAAAATCTGGTTCTTGTTAGATAAGACATTTTCTATCCATTGTTACTCAGCACTAATTTACTCAACAAATGTGTCTTGAAAATATTCTATGTAAAAAGTCCTGCATTAGGTACAGTGGATAAAATAAGTATTTGGAAAATATTTCTAACCCGAAGGACTCTACACTTGAGTAGGGGAGATGTTGTTAGAAAAAAGCAGAAAGTGGACCCGCCCTAGGAGGGCTAGTGAGTAGGGAACACAAAGGGTGGGAGAGATGACACGCCATCCAAAAATACCAGCTGTCAAGGGCAGCAGTGAGCCAGCACTGGGAGAAAATAAAAACTAAAAAGCCTGAGTCTGGCTCCTCCTCACCATCCCAAGTCCTCTTGACCCTCCCCCCTACCTCCTTGTGAGCAGCCGAGTTGGACTCCCAGAAGCGCTGCACTTTGCTGAAGGTGACATTTGTGCAGTCCGAGAGGCCGCTCAGGAAGGTGCCCGAGGACTTCTCCGTGAGAGCGGGGGCCACCTCCTCTTCCATGGCCGTCTCAGGGGCTTCGCTTTTGCCCAGACGCAGGCACCCGGACTGCAGCTCATTATGCAACTTCACCGCATCAACTGTCAGGTCACTTTTTCCTGAAAACCCGGAGGCACAGGTGAGACCCTCACTTCCACCCGAACCTCCTTTTGGCCGGGATCCACCCACACGCCAAAAACTAGCAGAGTCCAGGCCCCTCGCTCGAGAGGCTGAATTCTGAACATGGCCTGCCTCACCGGCCCACTATATGCCCAGAACTTAGGAAACCCAGGGAGGGAACCCGCCAGGTAAAAGTTTCTGCTCCCGTGTCCCGACGGATTAAGTGCGGGCGGGAGCCGGCGCGGGGAAATAAACGCAGGTGGAAACACTTTGTAAAGACTCCCCCAAAGTTAATTATGGCCAAGTCCCAACTCTGACACCCGTGGTACCCAGGGCGTCATTTCCCTACTGTCGACTCAATTTCCCCATCTGTCAAACGGGGAGGGTGGGTCTTTACAGCAGGCTCCACATGCGACGTTCTACGAGAAGAAACGTCCAGCGCCTGGGCCCCGGAGCCTCCAGAGAAGCGCAGACCATCAGACCCAGGCCCGCCACAAGCCCGCCGTCCGCTCGTCGGGAGTCTCAACCCCGCTACCTGAGGGCCGGCTGAAGAAGCGGCTGCGGGCGGCCTGGCGGTGGCGGCAGATGGCAGGGTTGCTGTCGCTACTATGGCCTTTCTTCCAGCGTTTCAACTTGGCCGAGACACCGGAGGGCAACTTCCCCGAGCGACCCATGTCGACTACGCCGGGACAGAGCTTAAAGCACCGGCTACCAGACACCGGGAAACACGCGCAGAACCCACGTGGATAAGTAGACTACTTCACTTCCTCTTTCTCTGACGTAACTTCCGGGTTCGCGTCTGTTTCTATGGCGAAATAGTCAACATCCGGTTTTACATTTCCTCCAGGCTCCCGGATCCCTGAGACGCTCAGAGATGGGGTGCTAGGGATTCCCTAGGGCTTATCTTCCAGGGCATCGGTTCTTGGCCACAAGAGTGAGCCTTGTAAAACTAGAATTACTTTGCAGGTTAAAAAACAATCAAACGTCTGTTTGTATTATTTTTAAAGATCTAATTTCGAAAGTAAAGCTTGAAAACAAATTTATCTGAAAGAGTCAAAACCTGGCCAGACCTGAAAGAGTAGAAAATCAGTTTGTCCCGAAGAAAAAAGCAGCCAGTGATGCTCTAAACCCGCTTAGTTATTTTCATTTAGTACTGGGGATACCCAGTTGCTAAAACCCCCTGCCTCATGGCAGCACTCAGACCCTCTCACTAATCTCTTATAATCCCACATCAGAACCAGCAACCAATCCTGAATTGATTTTCACTTCGACCCTCCCCAAAATCATTTAGCTGGAACCCAAACCTTAAAAAGATACTTTCCTCCCCTGTCTTGGGGTGCAGCATTCCAAGATTCCTCTGGAATTCCCTCCCCCACTTCAAATCAACAAACCTGATTTTGTCAAACTATGGCTGGATCCTGGTGAGTTGTTTTGTTTTGTTTTTAAGTAGGCTTGGGCCTTGAACTCACAACCCTTAGATTAAGAGTCACATGTCTCAGTCACAGCATATATAAAGAAATCCTACAGGGTCGCCTGGGTGGGTTAAGCATCTGCCTTCGGCTCAGGTCATGATATGAGAGTCCTGGGATCGATCCCCATGTGGGGCTCGCTGCTCAGTGGGGAGCCTCCTTCCCCCTCCCTCTGCCTGCCACTCCCCCGGCTTGTGCGCAGTCTCTCTCTCTGTCAGATAAATAAATAAATAAATAAGACCTTAAAAAAAAAAAGAAAAGAAATCCTACAAATCAGTAAGAACTAGGGAGACAATCCACTAAGAATGGGCAAGAGACATAAACAGGCACTTCACAAAACTGGATATCCAAATGGCCAATTAACAAATGGAAAAATGCTCAATCTCGTTAATCAACAGAGAAATGCAAATTAAAACCACAATGAAATGCTACTACAAACCCACCAGAATGGCTAAAATTAGCAAGACTAACAATAGTAAGTGTTGGTGAGGGTGTGGAGCCACCGGCCAAATATGCGACTGGAGGGAGTATCAACTGATACACCCACTTTTGTGTGGTAGTATCTGGTAAAACTTAATGTATACCTTCTCTATAACCCAGCAATTCACTTCTGAGTATATACTTAACAGAGATCTATACTTATATGCATAAAAGACATATATGATCATGTTCATAATAGCCAAGTACTGGAAATGACCCAAATGTCCATCAACAGCAGAATGGATAAATAAATTGTAGACTATTGACATAATGAAATAACATAGTATTTAACTGTATACAGTAATGAGAACAAACAAACTACTGCTACATGCAACAACATGTATGATCTAAGTTGAGTGAAAGACTGCAGACACACAAAAAAAGAACATCCCACTTAGAAATTCAAAACCAGGCTTTGTTATTCTACAGTATTAGAAGTCGTCAGGATAGCAGTGACTATGCTGGTAGTAACTGAGAGTGGACACAAGGCTTGTGGTAATATTCTAATTTTTTATTAGAAGGGAGTTTACATGGATGTCTACGCTGTGTGATAATTCATTAGCTGTGCACTTATAATCTGTGCACTCTTCTGTATATATGTTACTCTTCATTGATTTAATAAAAATAGAAAGTGCTCCTGGCATCCAGAGCAAAGAGAGCACGAAGACTGTTAGTGCGAGAAGGTGTCACTGCAGAGAAGATAACTCAGTGCTGACTCTGGGCCCTGTACCTCCAGCCGTGAGAGTCAATACACCACCTGCCGGCAGAGCCCACTCCTGGGACACAGGCTGAGATCTGGGTGGTAAGGCTGAGAAAAGGGAACTGGTGGCCTGAGGAGGAAGAGGAAGCCACGTTTGGAAACTTGTAAGCAACCTGGTGCTCAGAGGTCTAGATGTGGGAACAGTCACTGAGAGAAGACCTAGAAAGTGTTGGTTAGAGTCTGGACTTACTTTTTTTAAAAAAAAAAAAAGGTTTTATTTATTTATTTGACAGAGAGATAGAGAGAGAGAACAAGTACGCAGAGAGGCAGGCAGAGGGAGAGGGAGAAGCAGGCTCCCCGCTGAGCAGGGAGCCTGATGCGGGGCTCAATCCCAGGACCCTGGGATCACGACCTGAGCCGAAGGCAGACGCCTAACCGACTGAGCCACCCAGGTGCCCCGAGTCTGGACTTACTTTACTGCACGACACTGGGCAGGGATTTAACCTCTCTGAGTGTCCGTTTCATATCCTGTAAAGTGGTGATAATAATACTGAACTCATTGGGCTACCCTGAGGATTCAATATGAAATTGTGTGTGTATGTCAAAATACAACTCCAAAAATGTTAGTGGTACCTTGTGAAGGGTGTGGTGGTGTACCTTTGCCACCAGAGGGAGCTCTGCTAACAGCCAGTTAAAGCTGAAACCCCAGAGAGGCAGCAATATCGGCTGAGCAGGCTGGAATTTTGCAAATCAGATGGGGAGAATGAAGAGGCCCCGGCTAGTGGCAGCCTTCCCAACCTTTTCCTGGTCAGCAGATACCTGCTGGCCTCCAAACTGAGTCTGCTAAATCACAACTGGGTACAGCCTCTGAATGAACCACCTCTCTGGGAGTGGGCTGGCCCCCCATCTGGAAGCGTCAGCTCAGAGCCTCCTCCAGAAGATGGTGTCAGGAGAAGGGACACAAGGCATCCACATGGCTTGAGCATACTTTCTCCCACTTTGCACAACTAGGGTTCACCTTTCTGGTGAAGGACTGACTTTGCTGTCCCTGAATTCCAGCATCGTCTTCCACCCAGAGGAATTAGCCTTCTCTATGATAATCCATACAATTTATGGCTAATAAGGACCACTCACATTTGAAGGATGGGTCCTGTAGTTAGACCCTCTGGGTTAGAATCCGAGTACTACCACTTGCTGTCTGACCTTCAGCAAGTCACTTTACTTTCTAGGCTGTAAAATGAGGATAAGACTGCCTACCCATAGGGTTTATGAGAACTAAGTAAGATAATACCTATAAAGCGCTTAGCACACTGCCTGGCACTTAGTGAGAAGGCAATAAATGTGACCTAATTATTATTATTCAAAATGCTCTTCTTGAGTTCCAAAACACCTTCTAACCTATTCTCTAACTGAGGAGGACGGAGCAGTGTCCTCATTTCACAGTTGGGGAACTGTGATTCCAAGGGCTTCAGTGACACCCCAAAGTCACACAGTTGGTCAATGGGCAAAAGCCAAGAGAGCCAGCCTTTACCAGAGGAGCTCCCTCTGCAACCGTTACTCTCAGAATTGTCTGTGAAGCTCACATGGCGGGAATGGGGCTGTTGCATCCAAAGCCCTGAGCCCAAGGCCAACAGGAAGGCCATTTTTACACCAGTGGGGCTGTTATCTGTTATGACACTGGGCAGGAGGAAAGGGAAGTTGAGGCTTAGGCTCTTGCCCCACACCAAGAGGAAGCAGACGGTTTGGGTGCTTAACTTAGGGCTCGAGTTCTGGGAGAGGGAGACGGGCTTTGTCACCCTGGGCAGCCCATCACGCCCCAGGTGGTGGAGTGACAGCTGCTCGGATGGCTTCCCTCGCTGCTGGAGCTGTGCCAAAGCCCAGGCTACTGACTCAGGCAAGCCTGTGTTTGGAGCCCTATCCCAGGGGTGACTGGGGGCAGGAGGCTGAACTGCGTGAGCCAGTTTCCTCCCCTGAAAATGGGGCTGCCATTCTGAGGCTAAGATGAGATCCTGCACGCAGAACGTTTAGCCACGTGCCTGGGACATCACTGTCACAGAAGGCTGCGTGTCCCTCAGCTCCTGGGGCATTAACATCCATTTGGCTGAAGAAGAGCTTTTAAAAAGAAGGGTTTGGGCGCCTGGGTGGCTCAGTTGGTTAAGGGACTGCCTTCGGCTCAGGTCATGATCCTGGAGTCCCAGGATCGAGTCCCGCATCGGGCTCCCTGCTCGGCAGGGGGTCTGCTTCTCCCTCTGCCCTCTTCCTTCTAGTGCTCTCTGTCTCTCATTCTCTCTCTCTCAAATAAATAAATAAAATCTTTTAAAAAAATAAAATAAAATAAAATAAAATAAAAAGAAGGGCTTGCTTCCTAGACTAAGTCTCGGGGGACGAGCAGATGGCCTGCTGTACTAAAGAGGACCCCAAACTGTGAAGAGGATTGAAATCTGGGCATGGCAGATGTGCTCTTACTCAAAGAGGGACTGCCCCCAAAGCTGAGTTCACCCTTGTCTGTCACCTGACAGCAGGTGTCCCTGACACGCAGAGGGAGTGTGGGTGAGCAGGGACCATGTGATCGCCGCTCTACCCTGGGGCATCCTGATGCCCCCAAATTCATTCTTACGGCAAAATTAGGCATTTCCCCACCTACTACTTCCAACCCCCCGTTCTTGTCAGGGCCTCTGTAGCAGGAATGAATTGTGTACAGCTGCTATAACGGAGACCTCAAGATAGTGGCTTAAACACACAGCATTAATTCTTCACATTCAGCAAGTCAGGAGGTAGGCGGGCAAATCCAGGCTAATATGGTGGCTCCATAGAGTCCTCAGGGTCCTAGGCTTTCTCTCTTTTTTCTGCTCCACCCTCCATGGTGTGTGCCTTCCATCCTTGGTGTCACCTCATGCTCCAAAGATGGGCTGCAGAAGCTCCAACCATCATATTCACAGTCCAGGCCAAGGCCCAGACTCAGTAAGATAGAAGCAAGGAAGATCCAAGAGGGACACTCCCAGCCAAGTCAGCTCCCTTTAAGCCAGTTCTGCTCACATCTGATTGGCTAGAATTTAGTAATTTGGCCAAACTTAAGTGCAGAGGGGCTGAGAACTATAGCCTTTTAGTCAGGAACATTACAGGGGCGCCTGGGTGGCTCAGTCGGTTAAGCGTCTGCCTTCGGCTCAGGTCATGATCCCAGGGTCCTGGGATCGAGCCCCACATTGGGCTCCCTGCTCGGCGGGAAGCCTGCTTCTCGCTCTCCCACTCCCCCTGCTTGTGTTCCCTCTCTCGCTGTGTCTCTCTCTGTCAAATAAATAAATAAAATCTTAAAAAAATAATAAAAATAAAAATTAGTCAGGAACATTACAGTCCACCCCCTCCCTCCCAGTGGGAGTTTTATTGCTAAGGTAGAAGGGAGGAACTGATACGGGGTAGGCAATGAGCAGCCTCTGAATCTCAGGTGTTGAGAGGACTGGTTCTGATCAACTTAACTCAGTTACATACCCAAAAGTTATCTCTTGAGCACTAATTATTGCAAGACACTGTGTTAAGTAAGCACATGGAAGTACATCAAGATGCTTGAAGGCTCTCATTCTGCTCTTAAGAGACCTACAGGTTAGGGACACATGGGTGGCTCAGTTGGTTGAGTGTCCAACTCTTAGTTTCCACTCGGGTCATGGTCTCAGGGTCGTGGAATGGCTGTCAGGCTCCGTGCTCTGTCCTCTGTGGAGAGTGCTTGGGATTCTTTCCCTCTCCCTCTGCCCCTTCTCCACCACTGCCGCCTCCCCCCTCCCCCCGCTTGCGTGTGTGCGCGTGAGTGCATGTGTGTGTGCATGCTCTCTCATTCTGGGCTTGGTGGATATAGCCCCAGTCTTCTCCCTCTACCTCAGCTGAGAACTCAGACCCACGAGGCCTCCATCCCTGCCCTCCTGTTCCTGGAAGGTGCCAAGTAGGTACCATTGTTATCCACGCTTCAAAGACCAGGAAGCCAAAGCTGGGAAAAGTCAAGTAACTTGCTTAAATTCTCAAAAGCATTAAGTGGTGGAGTTGGAAATTGTAACTTACTTTGTCCCAGGTCCCATCCTTCACGATGACAGGTTTCAAAGAGATGAAAGTAGCCTCACTCTCCCGTGCAAGGCTCCCAGGCTGGTTGGAGACTCAGCAAAGGCAGCTGGGGGGTGATGAGCAGTGCAATCATCCAGCTATGCCCGGGGGCCTGGCAGGGAGTGGTCAGCCCTAGGAGGAGAGTCAGGGACAACTTTGGGGTAAGGGGACTGTCTTGGTCTGTTTGGGCTGTTTATAAACAACAGAAATTGTTCTTCACAGTTCTGGAGGCTGGGGTGCCCAAGATTAAGGTGCAGATTCAGTGTCTGGTGAGGGTCACTTCCTGATTCCAAGACTGGAGTCATGGATGCTAGTTAGAGACTACCGCACCAGTTCAGACCAGAAACGATGCAGCCTGACGCTAAGGCTATGGCAGTGGGGTAGAGAGGAGGCGACAGATTGGAAACTGTATTTAGGAGGTAGAATGAGCGGCACTCACTGGCTGCCCAGGTATGAGGGATGAGCAGGGTTGCTGTATACAGATATGCAAACTGTAGACGGCTTCATTTCCCAGCTGAAGGGTTTGAAATCCAGTCTTCATTGGGCCTTGTCTAGAGGAGTTGGCCTTTTTCTTTTTTTTTTTTTTTTAAGATTTTATTTATTTATTTGAGAGAGAGAGCACATGAGAGGGGGGAGGGTCAGAGGGAGAAGCAGACTCCCCGCTGAGCAGGGAGCCCGATGCGGGACTCGATCCCGGGACTCCAGGATCATGACCTGAGCCGAAGGCAGTCGCTTAACCAACTGAGCCACCCAGGCGCCCGTGTTGGCCTTTTTCTAATTCACCAACAACACTGGAGCAATGGTCTTGGAAGTGAGGATAAATTATTCCCAGGAAGGGGATATTCCAGAACATGAGCATGTCTATGGAAGAGACCCCCCCTCAATATCTGAAACAAAGAGCTGGATCTATTACTTCCGGAGAGCAGAGCGATGCCTATAGGTTGCGATCTCTTTGAGGGGAGCAAGGGTCTTCTCTAAGGTGCTGGGAGGTGTGAAGGTCAGTGATGGACACACTCAGACGAGGCAGAGTTTAGGGATGGGCTGGTGACGCAGAGTGTGGCTGTTGCTGATTGGCTGGCTTACAGAAGTCTGGTCACTGAGGCAAACTGTCATTGTTCAGTAAAAGAGAGATGAACTGTCATTGATTAAATGGTTTAAAACCCTTTGTGGTGGTTCCTCGTTGCCATGGCAACAGGACAATCTTTAGAAAATGAGAACATCTTTTTTTCCCCTCAAGTGACGTCTAACTCAGACCATTCACCCTCCCAAGGGCATTTCACTTTACCAGTGACCATGTTTGCTCAAGGGGATAGATCTCCAGAGGATTTAGAGGCTGTCTGGGGTTAGGCCACTGCCTGGTGCAGGCTGTGGCCGGAAGGTCTGGTGTCTGTCACCTCCCTCCAAAGTCTTGGGCTGGATGTTCTGAGAAAAACTAGTTGCACAGCCAGGAAGGCCCTGGCCTGGGGTGGCATAGGAAGTCAGAAATGGGACCTATGCACCTGACTTCCAGTCACCTGTCAGGAAGGAGATGTGAGGTACCTGGAGGCAGAGTTTGGGGTGTGAGGCTAGACCTCCAAGTTTTTGTCCCTGTTGCCACCAAGACCTCGCCTTTGTCCCTCCTTCACGTCCGTCTCTCGGTTGGTTCAGCAAGAACCACTTGCGCCGGCCCAACCACACCCTGAGGAGCACGCCCGAGCTGCCTGAGGAGATGGGGAACTGCGTGAAGACTGGCGGGGGAAAAGAAGACGGCTGCTTCCTGCTGCTCAGCAGCCTCGTCAGTGTCCCCAAGCTCTCCCCCCATACCCCCTCCCTGCCCTCGGGCCATGGCTCTTGGTGGCTAGGCTCTCACAGATTTTTTAAAGCAGCTTTATTGAGCTATAATTCACATACCATCTACACCCATTTAAATTGCACAATTTAATGTTTTTAGTTCACTTCACGGTTATGTGTAACCATCACCACAGCCAATTTTAGAACATTTCATCACCTCACAGAGAACCTCCATGTCCCTTATTTAGCAGCCCTCAACCTTCCAGCACTAAGCAAGCATGAAATCTACTTTCAGTCTCTATAGGTTTACCTGTTCTGGACATTTCATAGAAATGGAATCATATATTATGTCACCTTTTGACTTCTTTACTTAGCGTACGATTTTCAAGGTACATCCAGGCAGCACGTATCAGGGTTTCATTCCTTTTTATGGTTGAATATTCCACAGTATGGATATACTGCATATTGTTTATCCATTCATCAGCTGATGGACACTCGGGTTGTTTCCACATTTTGGCTTTTGTGAATAATGCTCTTATAAACATTTGTGTATGAGTTTTTGTGTGGATATTTGCTTTTATTGCTCTTGAGTATACACCTAGGAATGAAATTGCTGCATCATAGGGGAACTCCATGTTTAACCATTTGAGAAACTCATGTGGGTTTCTGATTGTTGTTCTTTTTTGTCCACATTTCTTAGGCTGGACAACCCTGAATTGGCTCATTTTGTCACCTCCAGGAGACAGGCATTTCCTCCACTGCACTCAGATATATGACAGCCACCAGCTCCCCTGCTCTACCCCCAGCAAAATCCTTAGCAGGCATATTGGAAACCTGGCCGATCACTTGCCATTGGCTGACTGCCACATTTGCCCCCTGCAGGGCAAAAAAGCGAGGGCAGTGACCTGGTTAGGAGCTGTGAAGTAGGCCCCTTTGATAACTTTCCTCACTCAATCAGTAAGTAGTCACTAAGTGCAGACATAAAAATATTTCTGACTTGGGGCGCCTGGGTGGCTCAGTCGTTGGGCATCTGCCTTCAGCTCGGGTCATGATCCCAGGGTCCTGGGATCGAGCCCCGCATCGGGCTCCCTGCTCCGCGGGAAGCCTGCTTCTCCCTCTCCCACTCCCCCTGCTTGTGTTCCCTCTCTTGCTGTCTCTCTCTGTCAAATAAATAAGTAAAATCTTAAAAAAAAATTTTTTTTCTGACAAATTTATTGAATGTACGTGCATGACCATGAGAATATATCCCCCAGATCTCATAGAGCTGGTTGACCCAGGGCCCCAGCCGTGTCACTCTGAAACCCCTCATAGCATTCAGACAGAGGCCACGCTGCCCACGGGCTGTCCAGCCCTAACTTAGTATCCCTGTGTCAAGATGCAAAGGCAAGGCCTGCTCTGAAGAGTGATCTTGGCTCCAGGATTCCTCAACCGCCTTCCTGAATTTCCTCAGAAACATACCACAGTCCAGATGCTTCCACCTACCCAATCTTCTTTTCCTTCTTCCTTTATGTGGGTCACACCTACTCTGTCACCTCCCCATTTCCTGTCTCAGGCATTTCCCCTAATACATTTTATGCAAATCCTGTCTGGGCAACTGCTTCTCAGAGATCCTGTACTAACTCATACCACTCATCTCTCAGTCCTTCACTAAACTTAATGTGAACTATTCCCAAATAACAAAGTGTCTGCCTGTTTTGTACTTAGAATTTCATCCAAAGAAATAGAGTAGGAAAACAGTTCTACGTGAAGGAAAGTAGAGGGGTCAAAAAGGTTTGCTTATTGCCCCGCTTTGAGCAGTTTAATCATCGTAGTTATGACACGCAGGGCCTAGAGGCAGAGGGCACCCCCCCAGTGGTTGGTGGTTTCTTTTTAGAGACCAGAAGAGTTCCAGAATCCAGAAGGAAGGGCTTGTACTGTCGCTGGGCCAGACACTCAAGTCGGAGGCTGGGTTTTGAGGACCGAAGGAAGGGTGTCGTCACGGGAGTTGTAGGAAGCCGCAAGTCCACAGTAGCGCCGGCCTCTCTCTTTTCCAGCCACACTCCTTCCTGCTGTTTATCCTCAGATGGCGACTGCGGAGGGCTGGAGCAGGACTTTCAGGCCTCCTTGAAGCATTCTTCCTTTCTTCCAAGCCCAGAGTCCTGAGGCATGAGCTACGATCCCCTGGGCTCACTGTCCGAGACAGAAATCCTGTCTTCCTCAGACAGCAGCTGAGCTGACACATCCGAACAGCAGGCCATGAAGTCACAAGATGTTCCACAATAAGGACCTGGGGTGTCCTGCCGGGGATTCCTGTGGGCCAAATGGCAACTGCCCTTGTGGAGAACTTGGTTTGCCTCACTTCGATTCTAAATCGGGTCCTTCGCTGAATGTTCGGTGCTTGATAACAGAGTGATGCTTCTGTGGACAAAATAAGTGGGGAGGGAAAGCTGAGAGAGGCCTTTATTGTTTTAATGAACAGTGGAGGGTAATAGGACTGTGCCTACTGATGATCCTTATCTGAGTTTTTGTAACAGCTTAATCAATAAGCTGGTTGGTTGAAAGCTGTTCCTGAGATTTTCCCTAGGCCTGGGGAATTAAAGCACTGGGCTGGAAGAGAAGCTCTCTGCCCTAAGAGTTTGGGGTTTTGAGACTGGCTGGCGGCCTCAGGTGAAGGTGAGGGTTTGTTATTAATGACTGCCCCTGGCCCAGGAGATGACATCTGAGAAGAGTCTGGAGCACAGATCCCCACCCCCACACTCCAGGCCAGAACAGGGTCTTAATTGGCCACATTTGCCCCCTGCAGGGCAAAAAAGCGAGGGCAGTGACCTGGTTAGGAGCTGTGAAGTAGGTCCCTCAGGTTGCTCCTAGAGCTGGACCCCAGCTGCAATCAGCCCCTCACTCCTACTTTGTTCTCGGGATGTATGAATTCTCTCCTGTATCCACACAGTTCTTCAGAAGGGCCCAGGAATCAACCCTGACAAATGTCTCTGTGTTGTCTGTTCAGTAGAGATAACAATTAAGGTTAAAAAAAAAAAAGTAGTTGAGGACAAACCCTACTGATTTATCCTTACCTTTGACTGACATTTGGGAAATCTCTGTGGTTTGATAGGCTCTAAGCTTCTTCCCAGATTTGTGATTAAAGCTGAGTGAATCCCCATCTCTGCCCAGGAATTCTGGCTTCCAGCTGCAAAGCAAGCCTTCAAGGTCTTCCCACAGTGCTTCCCATCCCCCTCACTCTCCCACTCTCTGGATCTCTCCAGGCTCCTACCTCGCTTCCTGACACAGCAAGCCCCAACTTAGGGCCCTTCCCCGGGGATCACCTCTGATTTCTCACTGATAAACCTGCTCCCCTGCTCATCTCCTGCTCTTTTTGAATGGTTCACTTCACTTTCCTCTTCTGTTACATGTGAACTGGGGGTAGCAGGAGGTAGCGGGTTGCAGTGGAGGATTTTCAAGGTCTCTCCCAGCCCTGACACTCAGGGACACTCAGAGAGTCTACCAAGGGCAAAGGCATCACGCTAAGTGCATGTGTGTGTGTGTGTGGGGGGGTGTATAAAATAGTTAAGGTTGGTGCCCGTCCTCAAGGAGTTTCTAGTTGAGTTGATCTGATGCCTACCTAAAAAACTTCTGATGAGTTAAGGAAGATATCCTGTAAATGAGGTGCATAAAGTTATTAGAGTTCCCCAGAATTCCAAAGAAATGAGAGATGTCTTCTGGAGGCAGAGGGGGTCAGTAAAGGAATAAAACAGGATTCCCAGGCTCTTTCCCAAGGCTGGTGGTACAGATGCCTTTGGCCTCCTTCCCCAAAGTATCCTAGTTATCTGCCAGTCCCAATCCCAGTGGGTAAACCATCTCCTACCAGGCATCCTGCTAGAAGGGAAATCTGTCCATGGACCCCCAGGCTCATACCCTTTGAATTGGTGCACTTCATTGAATCTTTTTGCCTTCTTGATCACACTGCTAATAACATTTATTATTAATGTTAGTAATGTAGTTATTGTTATTATTATGACTATTTGCTAGGCACAGTGCTAAGCGCTTCCCATGCATCATCTCACTTATTCCTCACAACAGCATTTTAGGTAACTATGAATATGATTTTTTTTTAAAGATTTTATTTATTTGACAGAGAGAGACACAGTGAGAGAGGGAACACAAGCAGGGGGAGTGGGAGAGGGAGAAACAGGCTTCCCGCTGAGCAGGGAGCCCGATGCAGGGCTCGATCCCAGCACCCTGGGATCATGACCTGAGCCGAAGGCAGACGCTTAACGACTGAGCCACCCAGGCGCCCCTATGAATATGATTATTAACCCAGTTTATAGATGGGGAAAATGAGGATGTGAAGTTGAGTGACCCATCTTGGGTCCCATGGGTAATCAGAAACAGAGACATATTTGAACTCAGTTTTCTTCCTATTTATACTTCCTACTTATTGCATAAATGGGAGACCTCATCTAGACTAGAGCACAGAAATCTTGAAGCAGAGAGCAGGGGGAGGAGAAAGGGACATGGCAGGAGCCATGACTGGGAGTATGGATTAGGGCCAAGGCAGGGGGACAAAAAGTCCAGTCTGAGAAGCCAAGGTTAAGGCTGGAAAAGCTCTCCCTGAGAGGGCCTGGGTATCAGGGTTGGGATGACCAAGCACTGGGAGCAAGCAGGAGAACCTGCAAAGACGGATTCTTTCCAGGATCCCCACATGGGCCATGCTGGGAGCTTGAACAGAAGGCCTTCCAAGGGAGTTCTCGCTTTGTAGCTCTGGGATTCTGTGAGCACCGGGTGTAGTTTTAGTGCTGGACCTCACTCTGGTCATCTCTCTCTGGTCACTGAATTCCATCTTCTCCCAGGTGCATTGTGGTTAGAGGGCACCCTAGGCCCTGGGACTGCCTGGGTTTGAGTCTTGGTTTCTCCTCCAGTTCCGAGCTGTGAATCTGGACAGGGATTTGGAAGTCAGCCTCAGCTTGAATCCTGAGTCCTGTAACCTTAGGCAGTTTACTTCATCCCTCATTTTCCTCATCAGTAAATAAGGAAATATAATACCCGTCTCATAGGATCATTATGAGGATATATGAGGATTAAGTGAGTTAATGTTTGTAAAGCACTTATAACACTGTCTGGTACATAGTGTTTTTTTTTTTTGAGAACATCTTAAAAACTTTTCTAGAATCTGTAAATACAGCACACAGCACAATTTCATTGTTAGCTGTTTACACGTGGGTCTTATTTGCACTCCACTTGCTGTGAAGGGCAGAAAATACATTCAGCCCATCTTTGGCCCTAGCCCACTGACTCCCGGTTTGGTACTCAATAAAGTGGCTGGTTTGAAATAAACCGGGAGTCAGTGGCAAGGGCGGCAGAGAGCTGTCCAGATAAGCAGATATTAAACTGCTGATTGGGAGTAGGGGAGGAACAGGCAGTGACTCTCCTCTTTCTGGAATGTTTGAAGGGGTCCAGAGTCTGCGTCACTGTTGGAGGACCAGGAGGCACCGACTAGAGGCTGAGAGACACCCGAAGAGGTGGGATAAACAGCCCCGTGTTTCTGTAAAGAGCAGGATTTTGGAGCCCGCAGTCAGAGCCAGCTCTCTTACGTGTAAAATAGGAAATGAGTATCCACTAAAAAGAGAGAGCACTGGTAATGGCTATTGACTGAGCACCTTCCAGGTAGATAGGCACCAGCTAAGCATTTATTATGACCATTCACAAATGAGGCTGGGCGAGGTTAAGCGACCTGCCCAAAGTTACAAAGCAATAAAATGGAAGGGTGACGATTCGAGCACAGGTGTGTGAATCAAACTCTGCGTACGAATGGAAAAGTGACCTGGAGCAGCTAAGGGCGGTTCAAATGATAACGGTCACTTTATTAGGACAAATGGCTTAGGAATAACAGCAACACTAGGAGAGCGGGGCGACTCTCGAACGCCACGGCGGGCACGCCTGCCCCGGCGAGACCCGAAAGTCCCGCCGCCTTTCGGCGCTTACGTGCGCTCCGTGACCGCCGCGGCAGACGAGAGGCCGGCGGCCGAGACCGCATGCGCTCTGGCGCCCTCGCGCGCGCCCCTCCCCCCCGGCGGCCGCAGCGCTGGCACGGGGCGCATGCGCGCGCCCGCCGGGAGGAGGGCGGACTCGAGCGAGTGGAAAGATTTGGGCGACCAAGTGCGCGGGAGCCCGGCGGCAGGGTGCGAGCGCGCAGGCGCGGCTGGGGCCAGGCAGCGACTCCGGAATCTCGGCTAGTCTCAGTCTGTGTCGCACCCGGAGCCGCCGCCATGGCTGCATACAAGCTGGTTCTGATCCGGCACGGCGAGAGCACTTGGAACCTGGAGAACCGCTTCAGCGGCTGGTACGACGCCGACCTGAGCCCGGCCGGGCACGAGGAGGCGAAGCGCGGCGGGCAGGCGCTGAGAGGTGCGGAGCGGGCCGGGCCGGGCTGCGGGTGGGGGTTGCGGAGGCCCGGGCGGGCGCCGCTCGGTGAGGGCCATCTGGCTCGCCCCCTTGCCCTCCCAGAGAGGGCTGACTTTGGCTTCAGCTCTCCAGCAATTTATTTTGCAAATGACAAAATGGGCCCAGATTGGGGGGGAGGTCGCCTTGCTCAAGGTCATCCAATGGAGTGAGGGGCCGCCCCAGGAAGAGGACCGGGGGCGGTCGTCCCGTAACCCACTGCGTTCTCCACGGCATCACCTTGCGAAATTCTCCCATTTTCTAGTCTGAGCATTTAGTAACTCGGGGACGGGTTATTACATTGGATGCCCGGTGTCTTCCAGCAGCCGTAACCAAGCCTTTTCAAGAGGTCGCTGCGGATCCTAGTGAAGCGTCAGGCCACACGCTTGTCGCTGGTTGTGGGGGAGTATCGCGGCGCTGGGGGGGGCCCAACGGGCGTCAGAAACCCACGTGCTTATGTAGGCCTTTGCCGTTAAGCAGCATCCCACAAATCCTGTGTCCAAAACGCATCTTCAAATGTAATTGAATGAATGAATGAATGGATTTTAATTGATCCTGTGCACGATTCCATAGACAGATTTTTTTTTAAATATTTTATTTATTTATTTGACAGAGACAGACACAGCGAGAGAGGGAACACAAGCAGGGGGAGTGGGAGAGAGAGAAGCAGGCTTCCCGCGGAGCAGGGAGCCTGATGTGGGGCTCGATGCCAGGACCCTGGGATCATGACCTGAGCGAAGGCAGACGCTTAACGACTGAGCCACCCAGGCGCCCCAAGTAGACAGATTTTTATTCCCCTCTTTTCTATCCCTCCCTGGCCCTCTCTTATAGTTGGGAAAAGTGAGGATTGCATAGATGACTTGTTCAGGTCGTATCTTTTTATTCCTAGTCCATCTCGCTTGTTCCAGTTCTGGGTTGAGTAACAGACGCTGGGCAAAGGTGGAAGTGGCAGTGAGATAAACTCGCCTACCCAGGCTTGCCCCGCCGGGGGGGGTGGGGGGTAGCTTTCTGTGGTTTTGGAATGCTTTTTATGAGGAGGCATTCTCAGCTGTCAGCAACTCCGAGAATCTGGTCTGAGAAGGTGAATGCGCCCATCTCGACTGATCTCGGAAGCTAAGCAGGGTCGGGCCTGGTTAGTACTTGGATGGGAGAAGGTGCTTCCATTGATGATTAGGGCAGATCCTGCCCTGCTCCCTTCTAACCTCTGGACCTAGAAGCAACCCTTTAAAAGGGTCATTGATGCCTGATGTGGAAGAGGTATTTGGCCTCAGGTTACTCTAGCTTCTTGCCTTCACTCTAGATCCTTTGAAATGAAGCAAAGGTTTGGAAAGTGTGGGAAATGTAATCCTGCTGGCTGTGTGTGTGAATGCTGGTGTGACGTTAGGAGAGGCTGGGAAAGGGAAAGTGCTGGTAAAGGAGGCCATTTTCTCTCCTGTCTGGCAGGAAGAACTGTATGGGTCTGTGGTGGTTTGCTGAGGACTAGCCCAGGACAAAGATAATTGCAGCTGTATTCTAAAGACTGATCAAATGGTCAAACTTGTAATTTCTCTTTAACAGACCCTACTTCAGTTTTTTTTAAGTTTATTTTTAGTAATCTCTACACCAATGTGGGGCTCAAACTCATGACCCCGGGATTAAGAGTCACATGCTCTTGTGACTAAGCCAACCAGGCACCCCCCATTTCAGTTTTTAAGTAAATGTTGGTAGCATTAGTTAGAAAAATCTCATTTAAAATCTTAATATCTGTTATGGGCATCACAAATGATTATATTAAAAAAGACTAAAAGCAGAAATCTGAATGGTGAAGACCATCATGAGTAGTGTAAGAAACCTAAAATAAATATATTAAATTCTCCAGAGCTTTATTTTTTTATTTTATTTATTTTTTTTTTTTAAGATTTTATTTATTTATTCATGAGAGACAGAGAGAGAGAGAGGCAGAGGGAGAAGCAGGCTCCCAAGGAGCAGGGAGCCCAATGCGGGACTCGATCCCAGGACCCTGGGATCATGACCTGAGCCGAAGGCAGACGCTCAACCATCTGAGCCACCCAGGCGCCCTTCTCCAGAGCTTTAAATCATAGTAGGGTTTTTAAACTCTTGAAACGTTTCAGGAGGAAGCTAGTGAGAACTCAGTTTCCCCATGCAGTCTTACCTCGGGGCATGGGGAAATGAGGTCCGCACCACACCATTTACTCCACCTGTGGGAGTGTCCTAGGCTATGCTTTTATTTAATGGGCAAGTTAAAGAAAGAGGCCTTAGAGTTCTGTTAAGTGCCCTGAGGCGAACTGCTTTTCTCCTTAGGGACTTACTTGAATATCCAATGGGATTGCGGGTGGAAAGATTTGGAGTGAAACAGCGGGTAGCTGTGCAGCATGGGAGATGAGGCTTGCACTATGGATGGTTGCTTCCCCGTGACTCAGCCTTTTACTGGGGAGCCATTCTTCCCTAGAGTTAGGGAGGAGATGGTAATGGAGTCTACTAGGACTTGTCCTGAGGCTCAGTGATGAGATTTGTCATCTTTCCCTTGTGGGTAGTGTAGTGATGGGTTTCCTGGTGATTAATACTCCCTTTCCCCATCAGCATAGTTCTTACTGGCCTCATTCTCAGTCGAATGACTGGCAGAAGAATTCACTTCACATTGCATTAATTACTGTTGGCAACTTCCATATGAGGCAATACCCAGGAAAGTTTGTGCTGAATTTCAAAGAGGGCCTTGTAGCCTCATTGAGGAAAATACTACATAAAGAAAGGGCTCTCTCCTTATTAAATCGGGAGAGGGGATAATCTTTCATGAAATACGAATTGTAACCTGTTGGTTGGGGCAATATAACTCTTGATTACCACCCCTTAATAACTACCGTGTATGTGTATGGAGGAGAGGTTCATTTATAAATGAATCCATGCACAGCACTTGCTTTTTTTGCTCTTTCTCCAGGGAGTGGCTTCTCCTAAACTTGGTCTAGCTGTCCACCTAAGTAGGTACAGGCTGGCACTTGACTAGAGCAGAAACTGTGGATTAAGAGATTGTGATGTGATTTCCACTCCATAGTGAAAATATAATTTCGGGCAACAAACTGAAGTTTTAATCAGCATCCTCTAAGAGCTCTTGCTGTGTCCTGATTGTTGGGGTTTGGTTTGTTTGTTTATTTTAAAAAGGTTTTATTCATTCACTTGACAGAGAGAGACACAGCGAGAGAGGGAACACAAGCAGGGGGAGTGGGAGAGGGAGAAGCAGGCTTCCCGCCGAGCAGGGAGCCCAACGTGGGGCTCAATCCCAGGACCCTGGGATCACGACCCGAGCCGAAGGCAGCCGCTTAATGACTGAGCCACCCAGGTGCCCCTGATTGTTGGGGGTTTAAAATCCACTTCCCCTAGACAAGCAGTTAGGACTGAAATATATTAGTAATTATTGGTCAGAAGTGACTATTTTAACTAAAATACAAACATCCAGATCCTTAGGGGTTAGGAAAATACGGCAGGAGCTAGAGATGGTGGTTATGAGTTTGATTTTGGAGTCACACAGCCTGGGTTGTTGTTTTTTTTTTTTTAAGATTTTATTTATTTGAGAGAGAGAATGAGAGGGAGAGCACATGAGGGGGGGACGGTCAGAGGGAGAAGCAGACCCCCTGCTGAGCAGGGAGCCCCATGTGGGACTCCAGGATCATGACCTGAGCCGAAGGCAGTCGCTCAGCCAACTGAGCCACCCAGGTGCCCACACAACCTGGATTTTAATCTCTCACGTATAAGGTTCGACCTTGAATGATTTGCTTAACTCCCCTAGCATGGGTTGTAAGGATTGTTATGAAGACGAAACACGTACAAAATAGTCCAGTGCTTGACAGATGGTAAGCCCTCTATAAATATTGGTTATTCTTATTTATTAAGAGATAACAAAATTTTAAGCATCCTTTTCTTGAAAGAATTGAAGCAGAAATAAGTTCTTAAAATGGGCTTAAGCACAGCACTCTGGGGTTTAGGATAAGCCACACAGATGGCATGGATTAGCTACTTGACAATATGTTTAGGTCTTGGGTTAGATGAATTATTGGGGAACCACCGGGAGGTATGTTGTCAGCTATAACAGGAATCAACAAATTTTATCTTCCGTGAAGGCACAATATTGTCTTTCCTGCTAGAGTATACAAACTAGTTAAATTTCTATGTGAGAAAATTCTGGTTCCAGAGTGGACCTGATTAGCTTATCACTTTGAACTTGTGATTCCCAGATGCTGGCTATGAGTTTGACATCTGCTTCACCTCGGTGCAGAAGAGAGCAATTCGGACTCTCTGGACAGTGCTGGATGCCATTGACCAAATGTGGCTGCCAGTAGTGAGGACTTGGCGCCTCAATGAGCGGCACTATGGGGGTCTGACTGGCCTGAATAAAGCAGAAACTGCTGCCAAGCATGGCGAGGCCCAGGTGAAGATCTGGAGGCGTTCCTATGATGTCCCACCACCTCCCATGGAACCCGACCATCCCTTCTACAGCAAGATCAGTAAGGTATGGACTAATGCGGGTTTGGCTCACTCCACCTAGGACCGCGGGTTAGGGTCCTGGGCCTCACTCTTTCTTAGCTTTTTATTAGTGTCTGCCTAGTCCCATTGAGTTTATAATTTATGACAAATTGTTAATTGTTTTAATTCCCCTTCTCCAAGGAATGACCTTCACTTGTTAAAAGAGTTGATAGTTAATTTTTTTTTTTAGATTTTATTTATTTGAGAGAGAGCACAAGTGGGGAGGAGAGGGAGAAGCAGGCTCCCCACAGAGCAGAGAGCCCGATGCGGGACTCGATCCCAGGACCCGGGGATCATGACCTGAGCTGAAAGCAGATGCTTAACTGACTGAACCACCCAGGCGCCCTAGAGTTGATAGTTATTTGAGAATATATCCTTTTTTCTGTCTTCGCTGACATACTTTATAAAACCCATCCATAGTTGTAGGGCCTTCCTAAGCCAAGTGCAAGATTAAGTGAATTGGGAAGAGCTTTGTGCCTACCTTTTTTTTCCCCTTTTCTAAGTTTCTTTTGAATAGTTAATCTTCCCAATTAGTGGGTAATGGTGGTAGGAAGAGCAGCA
Organism: Mirounga angustirostris; assembly: GCF_029215605.1. Lineage (NCBI taxonomy): Eukaryota > Metazoa > Chordata > Mammalia > Carnivora > Phocidae > Mirounga > Mirounga angustirostris. The sequence goes on from NW_026991714.1 coordinate 124,612,091, forward strand.
AGATAATAATTACCCCCTTTGCCAAGCTCTCCGCTCCATTCTGTGCCCGGGTGAGAGACTTTCATCCATCACTTTGACTTAGGGGATGAGGAGTGGGCAGAACAGATGCAACTACTACTAATTGGTGAGTTTGGGTTTTTTTTGTTGTTTAGGATCGAAGGTATGCAGATCTCACTGAAGATCAGCTACCCTCCTGTGAAAGTCTGAAGGACACAATTGCCAGAGCTCTGCCCTTTTGGAATGAAGAAATAGTTCCCCAGATCAAGGAGGGGAAACGAGTACTGATTGCAGCCCATGGCAACAGCCTTCGGGGCATTGTCAAGCATCTGGAGAGTATGTATATTTTTCAGGGGAACCCTCAAGGAGGGATACAGCAAAATTGCCACTAATCAGGGACTTATTTCATGCAGAGAGGACCTTCAGGAAAAGGCCAGACATATGGAGCGCCTTGGAGATAATCTAGATTGACTCCTAGTCACCCTCTACCCTTGTTGCCTCCAAGCATCGTAGATAGACTCGTTGGGTGCTTATTATATATGCAGAGCTTCCGGTCCCCCTTCAGGCCTGATGCAGAAGCTGCATCTGTTACCCACGTGATTCACATACACATTATAGTTTGAGATGCTCACCTTTAGGCTAGGACTGCCACTTGAAACTACTGATAAAATCCTCCTTAATCACAACCTGGTACAACTTCACACGTGAACCTCAATTTGCATCCTAAATTGTTTCACCTGAAGGCCTTGAGGCACAGATGTGCTGATTTTTGGCAGGCTGGATGGACTACATAGGACATTTGAGATGTGTATGGTCCTGCTTTGCTGTGGGTTTCCAAACCCTACTTTGGGAGAGATATCTGTGGTACACACCTTTTCATACTTTTTTCTTGCTTTTCAGTGGCTGAGAAGTATTGGGGGCATTCTTTGGGTGACTGATCTGTAATATAGATCATTACTGTTATTACAAATATCGGAAAGGGTGTCTTGTTTTAATTCCTACTGAAGTCCTTTGTCACCTGCAGGGGTAATGTGGATTTGTGTCTTGGTTGGCTAATCATGGTGTGTATTTTCAGGTCTTTCCGAAGAGGCTATCATGGAGCTGAACCTGCCAACAGGTATTCCCATGGTCTATGAATTGGACAAGAACTTGAAGCCCATCAAGCCCATGCAGTTCCTGGGGGATGAAGAGACCGTGCGTAAAGCCATGGAAGCTGTGGCTGCCCAGGGCAAGGCCAAAAAGTGAAGGCAAGCAGGCAGACTACTTTCCCAAGGATCCCTCCCTGCCCATCCCACTCCTCTGCACTTCTTCCCTGCACATGTCACACTGACCACATCTGTAGGCATCTTAAGTTTTAGCTGCAGATGGGGACCAGTGGCTCCTAATTTCATTTAGCCATTTTGTTTCTTGCACCCATTCCCTTCATATATTCTAGTCAGAATGGCACTTCTGGGGCATGGGTTCTCAGTCTAAGCTGAGAGAAGACTCTTACCCAAGAGTAGGGAATTAGTAACACTGGGGTTTTTGCTACTGCTTTATTACTAAGGACCTGCTTGATTTGGGGATAGGGAGGAACCATGCTGGGTGTGACCAATGAGAAGCAAGAGAGCCTATGTGTGTTCCCAGGAGCAAGTCCTTTACTATTCTGTAGTCAGGTGGGGGGCGGGGGGGCTCTAGTCATTCCAGTGGAAGATGAATGTAACCTGCATGGTGATTAAAAATAATCATTTCCCCTCTGACCCCAGAAGAGCTGGCTCCAGAAGATTGGGATCACTCTGAATGCTTTACATGTTACATTTACTTTCTCAAAGAAAAAAAAAAAGTATATATATATATGTGTGTATATATATATATATAAAATACAAAACAAAAAAACCCTTCTGGGGTTTCTAGTGGCGGTTGAAATATTCCCACATGTGATCATCCAAAAATAAGCCATTCCTCACACCAATGTGGGATAAATTCCTTGACTTCTGAGGCCTAGGATTTTATCCTGCTGTGTGTTTTAGAACCCCTCCCCTGCCTTAATATTTTATGGCAGTGAGATGCCTCTCAATCATGTCCAAGTGTGTCTTTCACTGTATCTGTTTCTGATCATGTTCCAGTTGCTTGGCCCTGCCACGGGCCCGGTACTCATTTTGAGCGTAAATCTCTGTACTAAATCTTTTTTCCAGATCAGTATAATAAAGGAGTGATGTGCAATATCTCTGTGTGATGTAGTGATACCTCTTATGTGAGGTCAGCTTGAACATTTAACTTGAAATGTCCCTCATTACCCAAGTCCTTGTATGACAAAGTAAGAGCTTTAGGACAGCCAGTCACTTTACACAGCCTGGTCCAAATATGGTGTATCTTACTAGGTTTTCCATCTTAGGTTGGGGAGCTGATGTGTGGGGTGGGTGGGCAGGTCGTCTTGGCTGAGCTCTCCATTCCTATTGCCTCTACAGCTCTTGCTCAGTGATGCTGGTTACTGAATACCACTTGAGTGGAAAGTCAAATTCTAAAATCCCATTATGCGTTTTGAGTAAGGTAAAGACTTGTTTACCTTAAAAAGCTACTCTTTTTCTATTAGAAATCTGTAAACTTAATTCACACTTTTCATCCTCAGAAAGTACACAGAACCTTAAATGATGCAGGAGAAAAGGAGTATGATTATATGTGTAATTAGGAAGGGACATGGCTCACATTTACCTTCTCTCTAAGGCCTCTGAAAAGATCATGGGATCATGAGAAAGCCTACAAGGCAAGAGAAAGCTCTTACTGCCTTTCTTTTTTTTTTTTTTTTTTTAGATTCTACCCATTTATTTGACAGAGAGAGATAGCGAGAGCAGGAACACAAGCAGGGGGAGAGGGAGAAGCAGGCTTCCTGCCGAGCAGGGAGTGCGATGCGGGGCTTGATCCGAGGACCCTGGGATCATGACCTGAGCCGAAGGCAGACGCTTAACGACTGAGCCACTCAGGCACCCCATGCCTTTCTTCTAGTAGGAGGAAGTAACGCCCTCCATCTGGGAAGCTCTCATGAAGCTCCTCTGTGCCGACCATTGGGTGAGGCACGTTATATACAGTCTCTAATCTTCACCACTTCTGAAAAGGGCTGCTATCCCCAGTTTACAGAAGAAACAGGCTGAAAGAGATGCAGAAACTGGCCAAATATATGCTACCAAGTACTGGAACCCAGAGGAAAAATATTCAACTAAAAGTCCTTATGCTAAATTTAAATACTTCTAATTATCTTGCTTCTCTAGTTTTTCACTTGATCTATCCAGAAACCCCAAGACGAGCTTTAGTAATTTTAAGTCCCCAACAGTCTGGTGGAATGTTAAATTTACTTAGCCTATACTGAATTGTAGACCAAAAAAAGTTGGTAATTTTCTTTGACCAAGGCTCTTCACCCAACTCAGATTGGATCAGCTTACTCTTATGTCTTGACATCACCTAAGTTTTTGGCCGTCTTCACTAATTGACTAAAACTCTTAGGGGCAGGAAAGTTAATAGAAAGCCTGCATTATTTACCAACACCACTAGGAGGCTAACAACAACTATCCTTCCAAGACCATGCTTAGCTCGGTTAGCTAGCTAAACATAATCACCTGTGGGGGGGGGGACCCTTTGTAGGCAGTTACGAAGTTCACCTCACCCAGGCTGAGAATCACTATTCCAAGGCACAGAAACAATATTCTCCTTGTCTCTAGATCCAGTTGTAGATGAGCAGATATCATCACTAAACATCACTGTTTGGGCAGAGCCACTGAGTCAGCTATGAGAACACTCAAAAAAACTTTTAGTGTGCTTTGCTATGTTTAGTCACAATACTAGGTACCGAAGATTCAAAGACAGAATCTTACCCTAAAAGCTCAGGCTAGTAGGGGAGACAGGCACATAAACTCAACTTGTAATACAATATTGGACAGTTAATGGAAAAATCCAACCTGCTCTGCAGCAGATCAGAGAGGGCTATTATCCAGCTGTTTCAAATGTTCTTTATGACACTTTATTAGAATGTTTATTTGTTTATGTATCACCTGTCTTTCCCCATTAGAATGTAAGCTCTACAAGGAAAGGGTTCTATCATGTTCACTGCTTTAACTCCTAGTTCCTTGAACAGTGGTCGGGACAGTAGTTGCTCAATATATATTTATTGAATGAATGATGTCCCAACAAGCAATTAATGAACCACTGTCAATTTGGAGAGCCTCTAATTTCATGCCCAAGGTTCTGGTCAATACTTAGAAAAAGGAGGGCACCATGGTACAGAAGAATTTGGGCTTTACAGTACGACAGACGTAGGTTTGAATAACGCTCTAATGGTCTGCCACTTGATGTCTATGTGACGTAGGGCAAGTTAACTAATTTTTCTAAGCCTTAGTTTACTTCTCTGTAAAATGTAGAAATGATTAGTACATTCCAGGGCTACTGGGAAGGTCAGAGAGAAAATAAGTGGCTAATGCTGTAGAATCAAATTGGTAGCATCTTCCTGCAAGGCAACATGGGAAAATCTAACCAAAATTTAAAAAGTACACATTCTTTGACCCAGCATTCCACTTCTAGGAATCTGTTTTGCCATAAAACCTAGGCATGCACAAGGATATACAGTATAGAGATTTTCTCAGTAGCATTGCCTGTAAAAGAAAAATCTGTAACGTTTAAAATGTCTATCAGTAAGGGGACTGCTTAAACTACATCAAAGTGTCTAACATAAGGCTTGGAATTTGACAGATACTTGATAGAAGGCAACCAGGTCTATAATAACAACATACAATACCGGCATGTACTGGAACTTTGGCATTTCTTCCTCACAATAACCCTATGAGATCATACTATTCCAGAGGAGGAAACAGACTTTAAAAGAAACAAAAATAACTTGCACTATCATCAATGTTCAACATCCTGATTATTTTAGTATACTGTAATTTGTACAATGTCACCATTGGGGGAAAATGGGCAAAGTGTACAAGGAATCTCTATTTTTTAAAACTGCATGTGGAGCTACAATGATCTCAATTCTATTTTCTATTAAAAAAAACAAAACAAAACAACCTAACCTATTCAAGGCTAGCAGCTAGAGGATATAAACCCAGGCGGAATGACTCGAGTTTACCTGTAACCACTGTCACTACACATAAAAGATACAGGCTCCTTGAAGAACATCTCAACAACTGACCTCTCCGCTAATTCTTTCCTTCCATTCCCTCGGCAGCTTCTCCATGCTTAACACCTCATCCCTTCCTCATCCCCAAACTTGCATGTTCATTCCTGCTTCTGCACTTTGCTCAGGCTTCTCTGTCTGCCTTGAATATCTTCATTCCACTTAGCTAAGTTCAATTCCTTTTACTTCACATCACAGATCTTCCCTGGTCACCTTACGTGACAGTGCTCTGTCCCTCTTTTCAGATTTAGCAAACATTTCCTGGGGTACCACTAAATCAGTAATACTATGTTCATCTAATTAGTTTCAGAACTACTCACATGTACCCTGAATCCCCATATGTTCTGTAATTTTCACTAAACTGTAATCTCTCTAAATGAGATGTATATAAAGTGCTTGATCCAGTGCCTGGCACATAGTAAGTACTCAATAAGTGGAAGTGCTTAAAATAGAACATAAAAAATACAAAAAAGGTTGGAGATTAGGCTTTTCCAGAGGAAGTAAGCACTTGACACACGTCAGTTAATGAGTGTCAGCAACCAGGCAAACCCCTGCTCTAAATGTCATGATGCTTTTTGGATTCCCTTCCCTACTCAAGACAACAGAAACCATAAAATCCTTTTAGTAAAAATGTTTTGTCACAGCCAAAAATATGTATTTGCAAGACTGTCAGAAGGAACAGGCTACTTACAATGTTATACAGTTTGTTTGCTGGCTCCTCCAAAAGAGAAATTGATCACTTAAGAGAATGAAATCCACTGAAAGGTTCATAAGAAAAATATTCCACCTGCAGCAGAAGTTGCTAGCAGGTTTTTCTAAAGGTGGTTGTTGTACTCTCAGAAATGGCTTACCCCTCTCCATGGGGTAAAATGTGGCTTCTTAAGTCTGCAAGAATTCAGGTTGTACTCGGGCCACTTTCCGGAATTCTTTAGTGTGGGTCTTAGGGCACTGCATCTCACACCAGCTAATGGGAACCATCTGGACACCTGGAAGGGAAGAGCTGATGTTGGAACTGGGACCCCAAATGTTTACCTAAGACTCTTCCCTTTCAAGGCTGGTTTTGAACTGAAGTATCACCAGACAATCTAGTGAACCTCACCTCATACAGAAAAAGCCTTGTTTATTCCAGTGATTTACACAGTGAGTCTCCCATTACAATTATATAAGGAGAATCATTCTAATCTCAGTAGTAAGTACTGACACTCATATTGCTGCCTAGAAAATTAAAAAAACAAGGGTAAGGAGAAAAAAACTGGATTAATCCCAAACCACAGCTCCCAGGGAAAAATAAGCACATGGACGCATGGACCTACTCACCTGATTCACTGTGGGCGACCACCACCCCGAGTTCGTTCTCAGCAGTGGTCAGGAGGTAGTTGGACTGTGCATCACCCAGGGAGATCTAGTCACACAACACTGGTAAAGGAAAATGATGGGTGATAAATCTTCCCTCCCATAGCCACTTGAGTTGTTTTCTACTTATATTTCTTTTTTTTTTTTAAGATTTTATTTATTTGACAGAGTGAGAAAGCACAAGCAGGGGGAGCAGTAGAAGGAGAGGGAGAAGCAGGCTCCCCGCCAAGCAGGAAGCCCGATGTGGGGCTCGATCCCAGAACCCTGGGATCATGACCTGAGTTGAAGGCAGATGCTTAACCATCTGGGCCACCCAGGCGCCCCTCTATTTCTTATTTTGACAAAGGACCACAAGACTGCTGGGAATAAAGGATACCACTTTGGCCAAGACAATGTCACCTGGGCGGAAACTTTTATAAATCTCAACCTGTAAAAAAAAGAACAGGATTGTTAAGTGAAAGCTCTAAATCAGATCTACATGAAACTATTACCCCTCTGGTAGAACCAATCTACTTTTTAACCCACAGGGTGGAAGTCATCATTAGTCAAGCCAATCAAAAACTTCTATTGCTTTTACAGCATGATCATATAAGCGAAAGATTTTTAATTCAGTAACCTGATCAGGAATCTGACTTGGACAAAAGTTACTACAGTTGGCTCTGAAAGGATCCAGAGTAAATCTGAGGGATCAGCAAAAAATAAACATCTGGTTTCAAAGGCAAGGAGTAAACTAATCCCCTTCTGGTCAACAGAGCAAACAAAAATCCTAGGGAGAAGAAAAGGACAGTGAGAATTCCACACTTTCCAGTAGGAAACACCTTAAAATTCCTTGGATCTTTGGATCTACATTCCCACAGATGTTTGAAATTCACTGGAATAATTTAAAAGGACTGAGATTCCTAAAGTCGTAAGGAAAAAAAGAAAAAGGACCAACCAACAACCTTGTCTTTTTCAGTAGCTCGGACATCTTCCTTGCTATAAAAAAGAATTAATGGAAAGATTAATTATCGGTGGGAAAGAATTATTCTGCAGAATCATAGTAGACAAAGATCTACAAGAGTAGAGAGAACAAGTCATAATTGGGACCCAAATGCCATGCACAGAAGTGGGGTAGAGAAGCATTCCAAGTCCTCATCCGGAGGACAAAACCACATTCCCATTCTTGGGTCACACAGAGCAGCAGTATCAATACCTCTGACTAGTGAAAAGCAGATCAGATTTGGCAGGAAAAAATAAGGAACTTTGCTGCCTTAGGAGAGCTTGAACAGAAGCACTATAGAACCACATGGAACCCTGAGGGTGGAAAGTGCCTCAGAAGTTAAATTATCTTGCTCACAAGAATTGTTTGTCCCGGGGCGCCTGGGTGGCTCAGTTGGTTAAGCGACTGCCTTCAGCTCAGGTCATGATCCTGGAGTCCCGGGATCGAGTCCCGCATCGGGCTCCCTGCTCGGCGGGGAGTCTGCTTCTCCCTCTGACCCTCCTCCCTCTCATGTGCTCTCTCTCATTCTCTCTCTCTGAAATAAATAAATAAAATCTTTAAAAAAAAAAAAAAAAAAGAATTGTCCCTTCTCAAAGAACCTACAGAAAAAAAAAAAATCTACATTTCACCCACTAACCATTTTAAAAAATATTTTATTTTTTTAAGATTTACTTATTTAGGGCCCCTGGGTGGCTCAGTCGTTAAGCGTCTGCCTTCGGCTCAGGTCATGATCCCAGGGTCCTGGGATTGAGTCCTGCATCAGGCTCCCTGCTCCTCAGGAAGCCTGCTTCTCCCTCTCCCACTCCCCCTGCTTGTGTTCCTGCTCTTGCTGTCTGTCAAATAAATAAATAAAATCTTAAAAAAAAAAAGATTTATTTATTTACCTATCTTACAGAGACAGAGGGAAAGAAGAGACCACACACACGCATGTGAGTGGGGGAGTACACACTCTATTTTACAGAGAGAATCTCAAGCAGACTCTCCGCTGAGCACAGAGCCCAACACAGGCTCAATCTCATGATCCATGAGATCATGGCCCGGGTTGAAATGGCAAATCGGTTGCTCAACCGAGCCTCCTAGGTGCCCCTAAGATTTTATTTTTAAGTAATCTCTATACCCAACGTGGGGCTTGAACTCACAACCCCAAGATCAGACTGGTGCATGCTTTGCTGACTGAGCCGGGCAGGTGCCCCTCACCCACTAACCTTTTTAATGTCTTAAAATCCTTGGGTTTAAACTATATTAAAGAAAGGAAGATGCTTCCTAAAATGTCTTCTACTTTGTTTCATATGAATCATCCTGCATCACTAGCTGGATCATCCTGCATCACTAGTCTCCAGCTTAGCTCAATTCTTTTCATTTTATTTTATTTTAAAAGATTTTATTTATTTGAGAGAGAGAATGAAACAGAGCATGAGAGGGGGGAGGGTCAGAAGGAGAAGCAGACTGCCTGCTAAGCAGGGAGCCCGATGCGGGACTCGATCCCGGGACTCCAGGATCATGACCTGAGCCGAAGGCAGTCGCTTAACCAACTGAGCCACCCAGGCGCCCCTTTTTCATTTTATTTTAAAGCCCAATCTTGTCAATATTTTCCTTTTGTCCTAGCTCATACATTTTAACATTTCCTTTGGACACTACCTGGACAGAATCAAAACACAAAGACAGCCAGAGAGGCAGGTATAGGAACTGTAATTGTTCCTAAGAATTCCAATCCCCTGTTCTATCCTAATCTCATTCCAGGTGCTGAGGCAAAGGCAAAGACACGAACACTTCTTACCGGATAGTTCCTCGAAAAGAGTTCTTAAGTGGTGTGGACCCTACATATAGGATGTGCACTTTGGCAAAGCGTGAATTGATGCTAGAGACCTGGGGAGCAGAGAAAAGATCAGCATTAGAGTAGTAGCAGTTGTCAGCTCAAGGAGGAAGCAAGAAGTAGGAATTACCAGGATTTTAGTCCAAGCAACCCTACTAATTATAGAATTTAAGACAAGTTAACTCCGATTTAACTCTGCATAAATAATATATATAAAGTGGAATGAGAGCCACTCTGGCCACCTAATAAAGTTACTGTGGGCATCCAATGAAATAACATGGACTAGATCTTGAAAAATACAGAAGCCTAACATAAATAGACACAGGGCATCACAGCAAATCTGGACCTTTAACAGATCTTGCTAAGAGGCCTGTAGAGTGGACAGAATTTAAATGTACATCTCAGCTACTGCGTAATATTTGGATCATTGCCTCTTCAGTTATTTTGAGAATAACACATAGATTTTTTGCTGGAACAACTTATAAAGAGAGCAACTAAGAGCTACAAGTTAATTTAACCTGGCAGAGGTGGGGATGGGCAGGGAGTAAGGATGTATTACATTTATTGATCAGTACAGCCTTAATTTGTACTTCCCCTGAAACACCCTAAAAGATGAAATTTAACAGGAATGCTATAATATAAGGTCTTTTGCTTCTCTGCAGAATAAGATCTCAGCTTCCAGGTGTTAAAAAATAGACCTCCTTATTACCCTTTGACACCCCTGTTTCCCCAACTGCATACTCAGAGACTCAGCTCAGTGAAATAACTATGTGTGCTTGAACCTGGCTGCCCTGATCACTATCCCAGAACTTTCTAGGCCAGCACAGTCCAGTAACACTGTGATGACAGAAATGTTCTGTGCTGGCCAACAGGGCAGCTCCTAACTGTATGTGAGCGCTTGAAATGTAGCTAGTGGGACTGAGGAAATGAACTCTGAATTTTGTTTAATTTTAATTCATTTCAATTAAATGGCCACATATGGCAAGTGGCTGCCATATTAGACAGTGCAGTTCCACAATGATCATGATTTCACCACTGAACAAGTGTCCTAAGCAGGGAGGTTAAGACCAACTTACCTTACAGGTTACAATAGCCCCCACATCTGGTAGTAATTGGGACTCTGTTTCTCTCATGACAGAAATGACAGGAAGCTATAGAGAAAACAATAAAATGTGAGATCGACTAAGCCTTGCATAAAGGTAATCTGTGGCTTATGAGTAATGTAGGAATGCTTTGGTCCACAGCTGAGATCCCAAGGATGGGTGGACTATAGACTCATATGTGCCCAGAGTAGACAGCCTTAGAAATTTTAGGCAATAGGAAGGTCAAGGGGCCATTCTTCAAGGGAAGAATGCTACTAGAAAACATAATCTAATCATTTCAGATAAGCTCTAACAAGATTTTTGGTGATTTTCTTGGCTTTCTTGATATATAACCACTGTCTATCATAGATAACTTGACTCCTCCAAAGTTATACTACTACCCTCTGTTTCTCACTTTACTGTACTGACTAGAATTTCCAAATAAATGTTATATAATAATGGCCATACTTGATTTCTTCTATTTTAAGGGAATACTTGTAGTTTTCTCTTTGAGCATGGTATTGGCTGCTGGTGTAAGACAGATATATTTTTTTAAAGATTTATTTTAGAGATACAGCGTGTGCATGCGCAAATGGGGAGAGGGGCAGAGGGAGAGAGAATCCCAAGCAGACTCCCCACTGAGCGGGGGTGGGGGAGCACTGACATGGGGCTTGATCCCAGGACCCTGAGATCATGACTCGAGCTGAAATCCAGAGTCGGATGCTCAACTGACTAAGCCACCCAGGCACCCCAAGACAGATATTTTGAGCCTCATCTTTTATTTACCTCTCCCTCACTTACTATGCTTCAGTTCCCCGGCCTTCTTTCAGTTTCACTAATTCATTAAACATCTTCCCATCTCAGAATTTGTGTTCAACCTGTTCTTTCTGTCAGGACTGTACTCTCCCCACCTACCCAATTTTTATTTATCCTTTAGATTAAGGTTAAATGTCACTTCTCCCGACTACGGTGGGTTTGTCTTTTACATGTTCTCATGGCAACCTGTAATATTCTTTCAAAATAGTCATCACATTTGTAGCCATACACTAATTTGAGCATTTACTTGTTTACAATTTATGTCTGTGTCCCTTGATAACAGAAACCATGTAAATTTGGCTCATTACCATATCTCTAGAGGTCAGCATTGCGCCTGGCACATGAAAATGCTCAATAAGTATTTCTATAAGGGGCGCCTGGGTGGCTCAGTTGGTTAAGTGTCTGCCTTTGGCTCAGGTCGTGATCCCAGGGTCCTGGGATGGAGCCCTGCATCAGGCTCCCTGCTGAGCAGGGAGTCTGCTTCTCCCTCTGACCCTCCCCCCCCTCTCAAATGGTCGCTCTCTCTGTCAAATAAATAAATAAAATCTTAAAAATTTTTTTAAAAAAATATTTCTGTGAAATGAATAAACTTTGATATGTTAAAAGACATTCCCAAAATTACTGAATAAAAAGTCTCTCATTTTACATATGAGGAAAAACCTAAAACAAGAGAGAGCAAGTTTCTAACCTAAAGCAGAAACAAGGTCTAGTTAGCCAGTACCTAAATGTCCTAATTCTGAATCCTCTTTCTACTATGCTCCCTGTCTTTAAGCTGCTCCTTCCAATACTGTTTATCTGATCCTGGGCTAATCCTGGATCAGCCTCTGGAACTACAGAGAACAGTGTTAGGCATTCAACAAACATTTACTGAGCATAGGCCCTTGTGCTTGGCACTAAAGGTATGGTGGGAAGGTTTGCTTCACATGGAACTTAGAGTCTAGTAAGGGAAGAGTCTAGGGGAAACATGTAACTGAATGTTTAATTATATTCAAAGATGAGCGCACAGAAGCAAAGAAATTTAGTTCTTTGTGAGAGTTTAACAAAACAAACAAAAAATAAAAGCTCACAAAACTCCTTTCCTTGACTAGTGGGTCTAGCATGGCTTCTCTCATAAGTGATACTAGAGAGGCTATCTGAAAGATAGGAATTAAACAGGCTAAGGAGATGAGTGTGTTACAAATAGATGCCGTGTGTACAAAGGCTCTGTGGCAGGAGAGAGCTTACCCCACTAGCGACAGTGAAAGAAGCCTGTGTGACTAGACTGCAGAGTGAGGTGGGAATGGCGGAGCAAGATGTAACCGGAGAGGTGGGCGACATTCGGACAAGATTCAGCTCACTGCAGGGCTCAGTCCGCCTCCGCTCGTCCCCTAACTTCCTTCCCCGAGTGTCAGCAATATAATCAAGCGAGAGCAACACATCTGGTCTGTGGTGGCTAAGTGCCCAGCAGTGGAGACCTCAGCTGGAAGAAACTCGGAGACCAGCTGTTCTACTGCTGAGGCACTAAAGACGCGTCCGTAGCGCCCCTGCCTAAAGACCGCGAAATCAAAAGCAGCCTAAAAGAAAGGAAAAGAAGGAGGAAATGGGAAGCTGCCCCTTTACCGCGCCGTTCTCGCTGCTCTTCGTCAGGCAGCCAGCAAGCGACGAAAAGATGTAGCCGTGTCGGGTGTAAGTGCCGCTGCCCGGGCTGCCCTCCTCCAAGTTACACAGACGTTCGCCTGAAGCAAAACGCTGCATCAGTCACGGGTCCCCATAAGGTGTTGGCCATCCAACCTTCCTGCCTCTGTCCCACCCAGAATTCGCTATGGGCCCCGCACACTTACCCGGAATGCAGTACCTCACGGGTGGCGCCATGACTGCCACTGGAGGGAAACGAAGTCGACTTCTCATTGGCCGAAGTTCAGGAGCAGTTCCACAGTAAGAAAGGCGCCAATTGGTATAACTTATCACGTGATCTTCGGGAGCTCCTCCTCCGGGAAACTTTATTTCCCAGGTTGCCCCGGGACCAGTCCGGGGGCGGGGCTCCGGACCGCCTGCGCGTGCGCCTGTGGTCCAGGATGGGCTGGCGGCGGGTCCCAGTCCGGGCGATGGTTGGTTGGACTGAAACGAGCCCGGACGGGTTGCGGAGCTGGAGGGGGTGGCAGTGAGCGGCGGCGGAGGCTGTGGGGTTCCATTTGGCTGACTGGGGAGTCGGCAGGCGGCAGGTAAGAGCGGAGCCGCGGCCTTTGCTCCCCAGTGCTGCCCTTTTTTCTAGGGTCGGGCCCTGTTCGGGGCCTTTTCGTGAGCCCGGGGGCCTGTTCTCTTTTTGCTCCGCCCTGCACGGCAGTGCCCTGCACAAGTCTGGCGGAGTGCACCCTTCGGGCAGCGTAACGCGCGGAGCTGGAAGGAGGTCAGCTGACCCAACTTGCCCATTTTACAGATTTGGAAACTCAGATCCAGAGACAGGATTTGACTTGTCCAGTGGCTCAAAGATAGCTAAAGGTAGAGCCCAAACCGGAACCCAAGTTTTTTTGTTTTGTTTTGTTTTGTTTTACTTCCAGTCCATCGCACTTTGACCACGCCACCCCATTCAGAAAAAAGCCTGTTCCCGGTTTTTATGACTGCAGCTTCAGATCTTGCAGTCGGATCCTCTCAAGCGGATCTCAGGTCGTGTGGGCCCATCCTTCACTTTTTCTCTTTCAAACATGTTAGTCCGGAAGGGAAGTCTGCATGCACATGAGTAGAATGCTGCTCTTACTGATGACTGACAACTACTGCTTAACACAGCAAACATCCTGAGAGCAGCATCTTTGTCCAGATGAGATTTGCTATGACTTTCATCTCAGTTTCCCTTGCCTTCTGGTGGCTTTGGAATATGTCCCTCCCTGTTCAAACCCTCCAGCCCCCACTAATCCAGTTTCCCCTTGGAAAACAGATGGTGACTTAGAGCCTTGGAAAGAGGGGAGTGCTGTGGCCATCAATCCCCTCTAATCTGGTGGCAGACGGCACTATGGCCTGTGGTTGCTACTGAGGGATCAGAGTACTAAAGGCTTGTGCTTGGGGTGATAGTGAAGCTCTGCTTTGCTCTGTTTCCTCCCGTGTTCACTCTGATTCTCCACCCCCCACCACAACACACACACAGTTTTTTTCAATTCTGGTTTAGCTCAATTTCCTGAGAAATGAGGAACTCCGTATGTTCAAGTGTGGTCCCATGGACCACAGTATCTCTTCCCTGGCATCCCCATACCCCCTAAACCCCACTAGCTAAAATGAGTTGGGAGGGAGTTGGCTTCAGACTCTTCACTCAAATCTGATCTGTAGCTCTGCATCTACAAGCTTTCAGTTTACATGTTTGGGTTGATTTCTGGTTGGACATGTTTTCTAAAATCTTTTCTAGCTCTTAAGTGCTATGATTCTAACAATGGTTTCTGTTTCTTTTTACTGACCGTGAAGAATGATAGCATCAGATACTTTTTTAGTGTTACCACACTGGCAGCAGTGCACTTGTTATTATTTGTAGCACAGATAGACGTCTGACCAGCCTCACCACTTCTGCATCCTCCATTCTTTCAACAAGCAATTATTGAGCCCTTCTATGAGCCAGATTATCGTGCTAGGCATTTTGTAAACTTTTCATTTATACCTTTACCAAGTGTATATATAGAACAATAAAGGGATAGAGCTGGAAAGACCTTAGCATTTAACCCTACCCTGTCACTGAATGAGGACACAAGGAGATTGAGTTCCAGCAGGGTTGGGTGATTTGCCCAAGGTCACAGAGCTACTAAAGGGCAGTATGGAGCCCTAAGTAGTCAGGTTATGGGGTGGATGAGAGTAAGTCTAGTCCTTGAGGCAGGCATTTCCTATAGAGCTCAGGAATACCAGAGGTGGTTGAGGACAGTCTGAAAGGTGGAGAATCTGAAAAGGAATGTTTCTGGGTTTTTTGTAGAACAGGAGAGATGGCATATAATTCGTGTTCATTAACAGGTGAGGAATGCATCTTATTTGCAAGCTGTTGCTGTAAAGAGTATTTTGGCAAATAGGAAACTCTCCATTAGCCACAGTAAGGGAATGAACAGTGATGTGGACAATCTGAGTCACTTGGATTTGTTGTGGGGTAAAATGTTCGTCTCTTACATTTGACTATAGCCATACACTATTTTGAAAACTCATGCTTCAAGCCAAGTCATGGTTCCAAGCAACAGGACTCCCAACTCAAGAGGAAGTAGGAAGGCTGACTTTTTCCTTTCTCTCTTTTCTACACTGCTTCTTAAATCTCTTAGCTCCTAGGAGTGATAGGAATGGCCAGTTTCTTTATTCTGATGCACAGTAGGTCCTTACTGAATTGTCTTTCTTCTCTTTGCTGGTCTTGTCTCCCGGATTCCTTTTTGCCTTAGGTCATTACAGGGCTTGTGGAAGGAGGTATTGAAGTGGTTTTTTTTGTTTGTTTTTTGTTGTTGTTGTTTTGAAAGGCCTTTAGTGATAAGCCAGTGTGCAAGGAGAGTACCTTGCTCCAGTTACTGAACTGAAACCATCACTCCGGTGGAGCAGCCTCCTCCAGTTTCTGTTGGGTTTTGAGCTGCCTGTTAAATAAGTCAGTGGAGTTGCTGAGGACAGAGTAGCCCTAGGGAAAGTCAGATAATTTCTTTTCTGGTAAGGGCTTTAAGCTGCAGAATTGAGGAGACTAACGTTGAAGGAGCCATGACTTCTGTGCTGGACGTTGCCTGGGCAGCTGACCTGCCATGGCTATTGAGTGAGGTAGAAATCACATAGAGGAGATGAAGGTACTTGCAAAGGTGGGAAGGCTGGTTAGGAAGCCTGGGGCCAAGGGCAGCAGCTGTAGAGAAGACTCATGAGTGTCCAGCTAGAACTGGGCAGGGGAGACTCATCACAGAGGATAGGCTCTGTGGTCTTCATGAACCACAGCATGAAGGTCCCTCTCCCACTGCCAGGGTCTCCTGCCTGTGGTGTTATTCTGCTGTGAACAACTGAAATTGTCTTGGCTTTTGTATCCTTGGGGTGGGGCTGGGACTGGAATTGGAGACAAAGCATCTTATGTCATGCAGGATAGCTGAGGTGTCCTGACCGGAGGCAGGGACTCTCATGCTACCAGGTTGGGTCTGGTGGCCTGTAAATCAGCCCAGAGGAAATAGGAAAGATGAATATCTTTTGCAGAGATTCAGCACCAGGGCAGATCTAGATGTAGGATCCACATGCTATGCACTTACTCCCCCACTGGCCCTTCCTTGGTGAAGAACCATTGTCAGGAGGTAGGTCGATGGGCTGGAGCAGGCAGGGTACCCCTGGAGTCCTCTGCTATGATGGCCATGTCCACAGGGGCATGGTGGCAGCTTTGTGCATGTCAGCTGTGCTCCACCCAGGCGACTCCAGAGACCCTGCCTTGGCCTGGAGCAGCCTGCCTCTCCCTCAGCACTTTACCGTGGCCCTTCGCTCTAGGTGTGCCTCATCTTGGATTTGCGGTGCACCCAAGTGGTGTGATGTAAGTAGGATTTCTGCAGGCTCAGAGCCTCCGGCCCCTACCCCGTGTGATCTGGTTGGGACGCCGGCACCAGCCATTCCGCAGAGAAGTGAAGTGACCTCCCTACTTCCCACAGCTGGTGACTGGCCCAGGTGGGCCTCATCCTAGGTCTTTGCCTCCTCCTCCCTGGTGGGCTAGGGAGGGCCGGGACCGGGCTGGCTCCTCCCAATGGTGTGCTCTCCTAGGAGCCATGCGGAGCCCGCGGAGCCTGCTGCTGGGGCCCGCCCGCCTCTGCCTGCGCCTGCTTCTGTTCCTGGGCTCCAGGCGCCGCCGCCTGCCTCTGCTCCGGGGCCTGGTACAGCGCTGGCGCTACGGCAAGGTCTGCCTGCGCTCCCTGCTCTACAACTCCTTTGGGGGCAGTGACACCGCTGTCGATGCTGCCTTTGAGCCTATCTACTGGCTGGTGGACAACGTGATCCGCTGGTGTGGGGTGGTGAGTGATGCCCAGGGATGTTTTGGGCTAGCAGAAGGACATGTGTCTGGTGGACCCACATTGGGTTTGGGACCCACACCAGCCCCCTACCCCAGGGAAATTCCTGAGTCTGCTCTTGGTGTTGGCAAACTCTCACTGTGTCTCCCCGACCTCACTGGTGTTGGCAGGTGTTTGTGGTGCTGGTGATTGTGCTGACCAGCTCCATCGTGGCCATCGCCTATCTGTGTGTCCTGCCTCTCATCCTCCGAACGTACTCAGTGCCACGGCTCTGCTGGCACTTCTTCTACAGCCACTGGAATCTGATCCTTATCGTCTTCCATTACTACCAGGCCATCACCACTCCACCTGGATACCCACCCCAGGTGGGTCCCCACGGGGGCATGTGGGAGGCATAGAGCTGCCGGCTGTGGGAGCAGCCCCAGGGGTGGGGAGAGTGCCTTGGAATCTTCTGAGGTACAAAACTGTGCTGTCACAGTTGTCCTGATGCTTTTCTCCCTTTGCACAGGGCAGGAATGATATCGCAACAGTCTCCATCTGTAAGAAGTGCATTTACCCCAAGCCAGCCCGAACACACCACTGCAGCATCTGCAATAGGTGGGTCTTGGCTTTGCTCGCTGTGAACCCCCGCTGTGGCCCTTTTGCTGAAACCCTAGGGCAAAATTTAGACCTAAAGTTTGAGAAGACGTTTATGAAACGCCCGTCATATACCAGGCAGTGTGCCCTCACATCATGACACCTGGTCCTCAGGATGGTCCTGGGTTAGGCATTGTCACCACTTGTGGACACCGAGCTTCATAGATGAGTTAACCTTGTCCAAGATCATGTAGCCAATGAAGCAGGGTTTGAAGCAAGGCCTGTCTTCAAAGTCTGTGCCCTTTCCACCTCAGCAGGATGCTGGGCCTTGTAGGAAAGGATGGGCACTGACCTCTCAAGAACCTTGGCCACCGTAACAGAGCCTGTGTCCCTCCCTCACAGGTGTGTGCTGAAGATGGATCATCACTGCCGTATCCTTTTATGATCTCTTCTGCCTGAGGCCTCTTTCTTTAGCTCCAGAGCCCTGCACTGGGTTGTGATGCTGCAACCAAGGCATCATCCCTCCTAGGACACTGGGCTCATGAAAAGTTAGTAGAAGAGGAGTGGTGGGGACTGGCCATCTCCGGGGGGGCGGGGGGGAAAAGCTGGAGACTTAAAAGCTCTCTATGGGACAGATCTTGGAGCAGGGCATCTGTTCGAACAGTTTTCTTTTGTAGACCATCATGCTAACATTTGTGGGGTGTTAAGATGTTTGGGCTTCATGTTGCCCACTGGGTGTGCCCGATAGAACCATTGGTCCCCTACAGGTGGCTGGTTAACCCCAGCTAGGTTGGAGTATTGGCAGATTCATTTTGCTGAAGGATTTCAGTTTTCACAACTTCCCAGTGGGACTAGTGAAGGCTCTGAAAAGCTTTAACCTCTGGAAACAGTCCCATATTTTCCTGCCTTTGAGGAATAGTTCTTGGTGACTGGAAGCCCTGTGCTTGGATGATGCCATCATGAAGCAGGGATGAACCAGAGAGACCAGCAGCTCTGTTTGATCTTGTCCTTAATCTTTCCCCCACCAGCCTGGCTAAACAACTGTGTGGGCCACTATAACCATCGGTACTTCTTCTCTTTCTGCTTTTTCATGACGCTGGGCTGTGTCTACTGCAGCTACGGGAGTTGGGACCTTTTCCGGGAAGCTTATGCTGCCATCGAGGTGAGCCCATGGTTAGGAGCAGGACAGCTCAGTAGAATTTTGGGGCATGGAATCTGTCCCTAAGTGGGGCTGGTAGCACCGCCGTCCTAGAGGCCTGAGAGTATAACCAGCACTGTTTTCCATCCCCTTAGAAAATGAAACAGCTCGACAAGAACAAACTACAGGCGGTTGCCAACCAGGTGGGCCGTCCCCACCCCACTGCCTCCTGCTGCTCAGGCCAGGGGGATGGGGTTGCTGAGGCAGCGGGGGCCCGCCTGCTAGTGGAGTTGTAGAGGCTGGCCGAGGGGCCTCTCAGGACTGGATCAGGGGTGTTCTGGGAAGCTGTCTGCTGACTGGGTGGCCTGGGGTAAACTGAAGTCCCTGGTTTGTGACAGTTTTGGGCTCTCTACCCCATTATCACCTTCTTTGGGCTGAGCAAGGACTCTGCCTTGGTGATGGCCTGAGCAGCAAGGAGTCTGTGTTAGTGTGTGTAATGGGGTTCCAGGGGACAGAGATCAGGCTGGACCAGTCTGATCACCCTTTGGTCCTAGTCTTTCTGTATCCGTTGTCAGGATCGTCCCTTCCCCTGGGCCTTTTAGGACCCCTTACTCTGAGAGGTCCTGGGCTCACAACTGTACCACTTACCTCTGCTGCCCTTTCAGCCCTTAATCGGAGCTCAGTTCTCCCTGCTTGTGCTTGCATTCTGGGTGTGGGCCTCCTCTCTTGAGGATTGCAGCCACATAGTGAGGGAGTTCTCGCTGGGAAGTGGAGTGGCTTCCCCTGGAGCCCCATTTGTGTTGTCAAACCTGAAGGCCCAGGGTCGGCTCCTCCTGTGCTTTGCCATCCTGTCCAGACCCGCCCTACCCAGTGTGTGTCCACATGATGATGCCGCCGGGCTTGGCCCACCCATCTGGCTGCCACCCTGACTCCTCTGTGGCTTAACTCCCTACTTTCTCACCCTGGGCTTGGTCCCTTCCCTGCCTGCAGGTGCTGGGGGCTGTGGTGGAGACCAATAGAGCAAATGAACCCCCTTGCTCTTCTTTCTCTAGACTTATCACCAGACCCCACCACCCACCTTCTCCTTCCGAGAAAGGGTGACTCACAAGAGTCTTGTCTACCTCTGGTTCCTGTGCAGGTATCGAATGCTCATTTTTGACACTTTAATGGGGGGCAGCTTTGGGAAAACCATTCTAGTGCCCATGTGTAGATAGGGACCCACCTGTCATCTGCCACTCTTCTTAGTGTGACTTAACTTGGCAAAGAGTCAGTGCTTCATTTTCTTCAGCGTTCTGGGGCAGGGAATGCTAAGGATGCTAGCACTGAGCGTTCTGTGCCAAGGTAAGTTAAACTCCTGCCTCAGGGTAGGGCAGTGCAATTTCCAGATGAGAACTGAAGAGCAGAGGGTGAAGTGAGTTGCTGTGTGATCATAGCTGGGAGTGGGAGAGCTGCAGTTGGAATTGTGTGCCTCCTGTTCTAAACCTGGTGCTTTCTCTATCTGCTGTTGTTTCCTAAGCGTGGGGATTTTAGGAGATATGGACCATTTTTATTAGCAATGCAGACTTGTTTCCCTACCCTTCTTTCTTCATGTCGATGCTTCTTCATTGGTGTTTTTTGTAGACGTACTGAAGCAACAACTCACCTAGGATGTAGGCTGGGAGATAAGACTTAGGCAGAGAGGTCTCTAGTGGATCATTATTGCTCAGCTCAGTTTCAGATTCAGACCCTACCTGTAGCCGCCCCCTCCCCTAAGCTCGCCACCAATCTTGGCCCCTCTTTTCTTAGTTCCGTAGCACTTGCCTTGGGTGCCCTAACTGTATGGCATGCTGTTCTCATCAGTCGAGGTGAGACTAGTATCGAAAGGCACATCAACAAGAAGGAGAGACGTCGGCTGCAGGCCAAGGGCAGAGTGAGTAGGGCTGAGGGCTTGGGGTGGAGGGTAACTGAACCTGCTGTCCTGAAAACAGAAGCCATAGTCAGGGCCAATAGGCGTCATAAAAGGTCAGAACTTGCCTAGCTGAGCCTTAGCTTAGCCAGTTTAGGCTCTAAAATTAGGAGGGGATTAAGTAAAAAGGGGTTTGTAGAAACCTGTGTTTTTCTTGGCTCTAGGTTTTTAGGAATCATTACAACTACGGCTGCTTGGACAACTGGAAGGTATTCCTGGGTGTGGACACAGGAAGGTAAAGTAAAACATCTAGACCAGTGCCATCCAGTAGAACTCTTTGTGATAAGAAAAGTTTTCTGTACCTATGCTGTGTAAGACATTAGGCACTAGCCACATATGGTTGCTGAACACTTGAAACGTGGCTAATGCACCCATAAATTCTATTTTTAATTTAATTTCCACTAATTTAAATAGACCCATGTGGGCTAGTGGCTACCATAATGGGCCACTGCAGATCTAGACTCTGGGAGTAGAGATCACTGTTCATTTGAGCCAAAGGGGCTTACGGCCAAAACTGTGTGGTGTACATGCATATGAGGCTTACAGATGACCACAACAGAACCCTGAGAGAGCTGTTGTCAAGAAGGGACCTCTAGGTAGGACATAGTGACCACCAACCTCCTCCCATTTGTATGGCAGTGTCTGGAGTTCAAGCCAGGAACATGTGAAATTGCAGTAATCTATTTGTAACAGAAGTCCTAAGACAAAAAAAATGAAGTTCGCTCCCTGAGCCCGAGAGACAAGGGTAAACCACTTTCCAAATTGCAATTCCCAAGACAGTAATAATCAGGTGATCAAAAGTACCTGCCCTCTTCCCTTTCCCGTCCTCATTACATTCCTGCCTGTCACTGCTTGCAGTGGCCCCTTAGAAGTTTAGCTTGAAACCTCTCGAGGCCCTCAAGGCACTAGAGGGCACATTGGACAAATTAGAACTTTTGTTTCTTTGGGATTAATGCCAAGGTGGCTTCAGGATACTTTGAATCCTTGCTGAGGACTGAGGATCAGGAAGGAAGACCAGGAACTCTTGGAACTCAGACGTTCTATCTTCTCTTGTAGGCACTGGCTTACTCGGGTGCTGTTACCTTCCAGTCATCTGCCCCATGGGAATGGAATGAGCTGGGACCCCCCTCCCTGGGTGACTGCTCACTCAGCCTCTGTGATGGCAGTGTGAGCTGGATTGTGTCAGCCACAGCTTGAGCACCACTCTGCTTCCTGCATTGTCTCAAGGGCCTCCAAGGATAGCTTCTTGGAATCCTTGGGCAAAAAAAGTCAGTGGGCCTGCCGTAGAGTACCATGTAGGGACAACTCAAGGACCAGTCTCCTGGCTATTGCAGAAACAAGGCATGATGTGGAAAAATCCTAGGACTGATGTACCTTGACTCAGCTCAGGCAAACTGAAATTCCAGCCCCAGACTGGAGATTAGGCAGCTAGCAACCCTGCCAGGTGCTGACCCCAACCTCCTCCAGGTTCCAGCACTGGGGTTGGCCACCACCTCTGCCACTTGCTATCTGAGAAAACACCTGAACAGTAGAACGGAGATTCTGGCTTCCCAACAGGGCAAGACACCAGGCCTACTGCTGAGGTCACTGCCACTTCTCACATGCTGCTGAAGGTGAAAAATAAAGGTATTTGATTTTTAAAGATATGTAGCTTCTCTTTGCTTTTACTAGAGGGCGAGGAAGGGAGAAGTCAGGGTCAAGGCCTAGCGTTCTGGTCCTGCTTCCCGTGCTCTACTTGGAGGGGTGGATGCCCCAAAGAATTCTTGTTAGTGTTCCTCTAAGCATACACAGTGGTGCTCTAGTTAAGGTGCCACAAAGACGTAAGTGGGGAGCGGGAAATAGCCGACCGCCCCATTACCAAAAAAAATCTTTATTCTCTAGTAGGTACACACACTTCCATCATTCTGGTCCTCAAAGCCACATTCATCTGCATTCGCCCCTCAGCAGCATATCTCCCTTTTTCTGACAAATAAATGGAAAAGTCCCAACCCAAGATCTTTCTTCAAACACAAGTGGTCTCACACTCAGTTACTTCACAAAGCCATTAGAAGTCAGGATTCCTATGTTACAGAGCCATGCAACAGTGGCCCAGGGAGAGGCCATCAGAGGCCAGTGGTCTCCCTGCCTTGGGCAAGATGGCTTGATAGTTAGTAATTCCAGGTTAGATTGTCTGTAGAACAGCCTAGGCCAGTACCGAGGGCTCAGCTGCCAGGGCTCCCCAGCAGAAACCTGTAGGCAAAAAGAATGCAGGCAGCATCAGCGATGAGGCTCATTTCAATCCCATCTCGCCCATGACCTAGAAACTCACCATTCTCCCCTGGCTGATACTGCCTCCTTGCGCACCAGTCTCTTCTTGTCATCCAGGGGCTTGGCCAAAGCTCGGATCACCTGTGGTTTGTACGGCAGCAGCTGTGGAGTTAGAAGAGCCACGGCCTTGCTCAACCAAAGCAACTGAAAGGGCTGCTTCTCTGACTCTACGACTAATGTTCGTCCTATTCTCCTTTAGTGATTCCAGAGAATGCTCTGTGGCAGGATGGCCGTTCTATTACAGGGTAGTCAGGCAAATCCTTGCCTGTGTATACCTCAATCACACAGCAGGGTGGCCAGTGCCACTTGATTAAGGCAAAAAGGTACTTCTCTGGCTCTTCTAAGAAGGGTCCAGGCCAGAGAGGACCATCTCAGGTACTCACCACGGGAGTGGGCAGACGAGTAAGAGCGTGCATACACTGCAGTGCAGCAATCCGGACAGCCTGGAACACAACCATAGAGGGTAACGGGAGACCCAGGAAGGAGAGACATAGGTGCCAAAGAGTTGTGGGGGCTTAACGCACCATGGAAGGGCTAGAGCTGAGGTTCAGAAACTTGGTGACGAGGGTGTCCACGTGAAGACTCATGACCTGGGGTGCTTCCAATAGAAGAGGCTGAAGGCAGCTGAGGGTGGAGAGCTGTACTACACAGTCAGAGCAGGACAGGGCTTCCAGCAGCAAGGAAAGCAGCTAAGGGGCCACAGAGAAGGCGGGCACGATCATGTATGTGATGAGCCTGCTTTTCCTCCACCTCACCATGCCCCGGCTGGGGACAGTGGCTTAGTCCCTGTTTGAGGCTCTGACTGCAGGGCTTACCGTGGGCAACTCTGGCAAGAGCACAGGCTGAGGCAGCCTGTTAAGGACATGAGACAGGCCCTTCAGGTAATTTGGCTTCACATCTGTAAAAAGATGGAGAAACTGGTCTCAGACATAGAGCTTGGGAATTCAACTCCAATCTCTATGAAGCTGGGACATCAGCCTAGAAAAAGGTTGGGAAAAAAACCCCCAAAACCCTGAAGCTCAGAAAAGGCAAGACAGGCTCATCAAAGGAAAAAAGTGGGACAAGAATGTGGAAATTTAGCCTTTCAGGTACAGATGACAGTATAGCTCTAAAGAAGCACTTGGGTCCTAAATTATTTGAGGGAATGTGGCCTGAGCAAAGGAAAGGTCTATATATTTGGGGCCTTTCTTTTAGACCCTTCTCACCTCGGGAAGCAGCATGGAAGCCCTGGACCAAAGCCGGCACATTATCTGTGAAGAACCGCTGGCGGAACATGATCCGCACCTCAGCATGGCCAGCACGGGTCAGCACGTCCGTGCAGTCAGACATGAGCAGAGAGAAGCCATCGGCTGCTGCTGGGCCTAGTTCTGGATCACTCAGGAGGCCCATGAGCTGGAGAAAAGAGGTGCACCAGAAGAGAAGAATCAATCTTAAATATGCAAGAGGAGGATGGCTGTCCTTTCCGGGAGAATAAACAGGGAAGTTTCTGTGTAGGTCCTTGGCTCTCCTGTCTCCAGAATGGACTTACCCGGTCTGTAAGGCAGGAGCTGAGAGGATGATATCTGAGTACTAGGGCCTTTGTTACCTGTAATCAGAGAGAGAACAGGGCATGGCACTCAAACCCCAGAACTCCATGAAGCATGCTTATGGTTCAAGGTCAAATGGAGAAATTTTATTTAACCAGACATCATTGTCTCTGTCTAACCAGAATCCATTCTGGCTCCTTACCCAGAGAAGCAGTGTGAAGGCCTGACTACGACAGGGCCCAGGGCTCAGGCCAGCCTCTACTCTGTCCACGGCTAGCTGCAGGAATTCGTCCAGCTGTTGCCCTAAAAATAAGAAACACTGATGCAGAGGCTACACATTTCTCCTTTAACAACAAAGGATATAAGTCATTTAAATGCAGAGCTCCCTGAGAAGCCTTTAGAAGAACGGTATCATTTTGGCTGTGACTTTGCCCACTCAGCTCTAGGACACTAGCATGAGAGTCTGGTATCTCCTAACATGGGTGCTAGTATTCGGAAAGAGCAGTCTACTTCTAGTAAAAAATCATCTCTAATAGCTCCCTGTGGGGAGTAGGATGACAGACCTAGACAGAGCACTCTGCTTGAACCCTCTTATCTTCTTATGTCCCTTAATGCTTTGCCCAACTCTGGTCCCGACTCTTGTCCCAAGGGCTGTCCCTTGGGAGTCCCTATTACATTATTAGCAGCTCCTTTTTTAAAGAGCATAAGGGCTGAACTTCAAAGATTTCATCAGTAATCGATTCCGGGAGGCTCCCAACCCCCAGCCTCACTTCAGTACCTGCAGGGAGCTTGTTGAGGAGTCCCGCAAAGCACTTGGCAGCGGCGGTGGAGGAAGAGGGGCAGCTGGGGCAGCAGCTCAGCTCTACAAGCTCCCGCATGAGTTGGTTCAGCTGAGGGATTTCCACCTACACAAAACCTGACCATGTGATGCACGAAGAGAACACTCGCACCCCAAGAGATACCCAGTAGAAAGTGGCAGCAGGGTCCAGGATGGATGAGAACTAAATTCTCCAGTGAGGAAAACAGAAGATCAGCTTAGCCTATGGCAAGTTTCTGCCCAGAAGTCACTTGGGAGCTGCCTCCCCTTATCAGGGTTAAACTAGAGTACTCCCCAAATGTACTCACATTTCGAGGTAAGGAGCAGACAAAGCCCATAAGCAGTGCAACCAGCCGCCTCTGCCCTGAGGAGCCATCCTATAAAGGAAGAAGAGCTCCAGCAAGCCTGTCCTGCCAGCAATAGGCTTGTCTGCCCCCAAACCCATCCCAGATTAGCCCTAAAAATTTAAAGGAAAGAAGTTCTGGGATGCCTGAGTGGCTTAGTCGGTTAAACGGCTGCCTTCAGCCTGGGGTCATGACCCCAGGGTGCTGGGATCGAGCCCCACATCGGGCTCCCTGCTCAGCAGTCTGCTTCTCCTTCTCCACTGCTTGTGCTCTCTTGTGCGCACTCTCTCTCAAATAAATATGGTCTTAAAAAAAAAGTCCCAAGATTCTTTCCCTTCTGATCCATCAGACCCTCACCTGGAATGGCTGGAATCTGCAAGGGAAGCTGTTTTCAGGCAGAAAGGAGATGTTGCCATCCAAGAAAAGGGGCACAATGCGGGCGACACTCTGGGCAGCTAAGCTGGGGATGGAAGACTATGTGTTACCAAGGAGCCAGGGTTCTGAAGTACCCTGAGTTCACATTAGAGTCACTGAGTCAATGGGCCAGAACATGATCATTCACACATTCAGCAAGTATTAATTCAGCATATATTATGTGCTAAGAACCGTTCCCATTTTAGGCCCTGGTGATTTAGGAGTGAACCAGATAGATTAAATCCCTGTTCTCCTGGAGTTTACAGTCTAGTCAGAGAACTCAACGTATATTTAAAAACAAAACAAAACAAAACGCTCCACCGGTGATTCTTATGTACATCTGTAGCTAAGAGCCATTAGCCCGTGCCTCCACTACCCTCATAGTCCCTGGTGCTAAAAAGCCCCTTCCTTTTACCTTGTCAGCAAAACTACTCCCTCCACATTTGATTCTGGGTAAAAGGACAGCTCAGAAGGCAGCTACCTGCCGCTTCTCCCCAAGACTGCTATCCTCCTGCCTAGGATCAAGCCACATCAATGATTATACTCACTCAGGGCTCAAGTGGGTAGTGGCAGTGCCAATGACAGACACCATGGCGGCCAAGACCTCATCCTCCAACAGTACTTTTCTCAGAACTGAGTGTTCCTTCTCTGAAAAATCGACAGACAGACAGACAGACAGACAGACACACACACACACACACACACACACACACAAAGAATCACCAGGCTATGACTATGGTTCAGATGATTAGGTCCTGTCATCATCAGGACCCCAGGCACAATGGCAGCAGTTTCTAACCTGTCCTCTGGTAGGGTTAGCGCACCGAGTAGCCCTGAGCACCAGCACGGCACCAGAAGGAGTGGTTAACGTGGGCCACAAAGAGTTCTTGAGAACTCTGTGCTGTCCTTAGACTGGGCAATGGGGAAAATAAAGCTAGCTATTACAACCTTAACTTCAGAAATATTTTAGTTTTTTCCAAAACTTAAAGATAACACAGATGTATTGTCACGGGTCTTCATTATCATAGCAGCTACCTACGTGGAGCCACCACAGGTACATACTATATACTACGTTGCCAGGCACCACACATTCTTATTTACTCCTTACTAACTACCCTGTGACGTAGATACTACTCTTTATCTTCCCCTTATAAGTGAGGGAACAGAGGTATACAAAGGCTAAATATCTTCTCTTAACAAGTGGGGAGGTGAAGATGAAACCCAACCAGGTCAGCTTAACTCCAGAGCCTCATTCTAGCTAAACTAATTACATAGCAGTTATAGAGAAAAAAAGGTGTGCATCCTTCTGAGTGTTGCTAACACCGGTCAGGTTGTTCAAGCAAAGCACCCTTTGCTTGAAGTGAAATCTCACCTTGGGGACAAAGGATTCAAAGGAAGCCTCTGCCAGTACAAAATGTAATACCAGCGATAGCCTCAGGGTGGCAGCGCTGTTCAACACTAGTGGATGGCTGAGGCCCAGAGGAGGCATAGCTAGCGAAGTGCGGGGTGCAGAAAGTCACCTGGCATGGAAGCCTGCACAGCCAAGGCAAGCAGGCAAGGTAAAGCTGTCTGATGGAAGTACCAGCAGCTCTCGGGGTCCCGCTGGCATTTTTCTGCCACCTGCTGGAGGCTCTGACAGACGGCAATAACTTCACTGGTTCCTGCAACCATATTCCCTGTGCGGTGAGAAAATATTCTGTCGTTTCCTTAAAAGCACTTCCAGGTCTTTCAGATACAGAATATGGGAAGAGTAATCAAAGATGAGTGACTAAAGAGTCCAAGAGTGTCTTATAAAGAGCCAAATAACTTTATTCTCTTGGCTGTTCTTTCTCACCTCCGATTTCGGAGCAGCACCGGCTCTGCGCCAGCTCCGCAATAGAAGCACTCATACGTTTTCTCCTTTCGTTTTCATAACCACCCGAGAAGTATCATTTCTCCCATTTCATAGAGGAGATTGCGGAGGCTAAATGAAACCACCAGTGGTTTTCCAGGGTCACAGTAAGTGCAAAGTTAGGAGTCAAACCCCGGCCATACTCCTAGTCCAGTGTTCTTTCTACTATGTAATGGCTGCTGGAACACCCACTGGATCTGCCACAGAAGGCTGGGCAGTGCCAAGCCGGGAGCTTAGGGACGTAGTGAGGCCCCCGGTGAGCTTGCATAGGTCCACAGTAGCAACAGCTGCTGTCACTTCTGCCTTGGAGCAGTGGTGCGTGTGAGCTAGCTGGAGATCCTGTTCAAATGCTGATCAGGAGGGCCTGAGATTCTGCACTGAAGTTCCCAGACAGCGCCCATGCTGCTGGTGGATGGAACACATTTTGAGTAGCACGGCCCTAGAGTGGTGCTTTTCAATTCTGACTTCACATTGACGTCACCCGGACACTCAACAATTCCCATTGTTCAAGCCCCATCCCTCCTCAGACACTCATTCAGTTGAACTGAGGCCCAGGCACCGACATATTTTAAAGGTTCCATGTGACTCTTACATAGAGCCACCAATGGAACCACTGCCTTAGAGGCATCAACCCAAGCCCGCCCACGGCTCCCCATTCAGCCCAGCTCCTGGATGGTTATTCCTGGCATTACCTTTGTTCATCTGGCAGAGATGCTGCAGCAGCACAGGCAGGGTCTCCTTGACAATACTGGGATGCGTCGATGCAGCTGACAAGGCTTGCAAGCAGCGCAGACGCCGGGAGCATTTGGTGGGCTCATCCCCTCTAGTCAAATCTAACTCCCCTGAAAGCAACCCAGGAGACATGACTTCACTGTGTGATGGCACATGTGAAGGCCCCAAACGTCCCTGGGAAGGGGTGAGCCACAGAGGACAGAGACACACACCTCTGCACAGTTCCTCAGCGAGCTTGGGCACGAGGTGACTGCTGAAGGCTACGGGGTAGAGAGCGGCCAGGGCTCCTGATGCTTCCAGTGCTGCCACCCTGCCAGGGCACAGGGCAGATGAGCAATAGCCGAGCCTTGGCCCACAGTTCTCTTGCTAGGCCTGCCATTGAGCAGATTCAGGGGTGTGGACTCCCAAGCCTGCCTTGCATAAGAGCAGGACTCAAGTACCTACACCACGAAGTTGGACAGGGCTTCTCAATGCCCTCAAAAGAGAGAAGTCTGACATCTCCAATCAGTTGGTAGGCAGAGTCAAGCACAGGGCCCCCCTCCCCTAGGGATAGTCAAGGGTCAGAAGCACAGAGCCCTGGAACAGCTTGCTCTATCTCGCTGCCTTTGAGTCTCACCAACTCTGGGAGTCCTCCTCCAGGAAGCTCAGTCTATGCAGGTGACCCACTGCCAGCTCCAAGTCCCCAGAAGACAGGAGATCTGTGTTAGAAAGAAACACAAACCTCATCTTTCTCCCTCTGTAGCCACCACAACCCTTCACAAAGTCCTATTAGACACCCCAAACTGCGGGGCGTCTGGGTGGTTCAGTCGGTTAAGCTGCTGACTTTGGTTCGGGTCATGATCTCAGGGTCCTGGGATCAAGCCCCACACTGTCAGGCTCGCCGCTCAGCAGGATGTCTGCTTGTTTCTCTGCCCCTCCCCCCGCTTATGCACACACACTCTCTCTCAAATAGAATAAAAAAAAAAATCCCAATCATCCACAGTTGCGGTGAGAACCAGGGAATTAAGGCTGCTCTTCACTGAAGACAGAAAATCGCAAGGAAGGACCGATACCCTTTCTTTTCTCTTTGTCTTAAGTGTACCTGGCTGGGCACCCAAGACTGCGAGTGTACGGATGCCAACAAGCTGAAGCTGGGTGCTGGGGTCTGTCAGAGCCATGAACACCAGTGAGCACAGCTGGTCCTTGAAGCCATTCAGCGGCCTTTCATCTAGGGACAAAGTCCAGGTTAGAGGAAAGCCCTGATTCAGCAGTGTTGCACAGACAACTTGGGGCAAGATTCAAAGAACTTAATCCACTGGGTGTCCAGGAGGTACACTGGGTAAAAAATAAACAGGCCTCATCTGATAAGTGTTCTCTTGTGCTGCAAACTCAGAACAACAGGACCACTGGTGTTCTTGAGTACTTCTCTGTAGCATTCTTTGCCTGCCATTCTTTATAGGAATACAGTGCTCAGCAGCCCCCAGGACACGACACCTGGAAGGTGATCTCACCCTTGTCTTCATAGCTCCATTTCTGGTGCAGCTTCAAGAAACCCAGGATCATTTCAAGGATTGTCCGTCGCTGGTTGCTCTGTAATGTTTTAAGATGTATGGGGGTCAAAGAATATTTTAAAGGATTTCAGTCCTGCTCCTCTCGAAGCAGGGAGAATTATCCTTTTATGTAAGAGTGTCAGGAAGAGAGTGAACAAGGGAACCAGCAGCAACGGATGAGAGCAAAACCCAAGATATACGATATGGGACAAGCTCAACACTTAGCTCTCTCTCTGTGAAAGGGATCCTAGCAAGAGGTCCCATCATTTCCTCGAAAGATTCCATTTCCTTACCTGACTGTGCTTGTGGAACTGTTCCAGCAGTAAAGGCAACACGTTGCTGGTGATGTGGTCACAGGCCCGAGCAGATGCACCTGCAGCTGCCTGCAATAGTTTGGCACTAGGCCACACCAGTTTCATGTCCGGTTCACAAAGATGGTGCCTGCAGTCTAGAGAGGCAGCACATCACAGACCTGGGGAGTAGGCTGAATGTTGCCTGATTCCCCTGCAGTCCACAGAAGTTAGAGATTGAGACCTGGGACAGTTTGCTAGCAGTTACCACTCAAAGTGTTTTCAATTCAAAGTAGGGCTCCAGCACCCAAATCACTGAACATGGAGGGCTAGTCATAAAAGGTCACTGGCTTTATGGAACTTCTTTCTGTTGTGCTCAACCCCCTTTCTGGCTGCCATGGCCCCATTACCCTGTAGAATGTTGCTAAGGAAGGAGTCAAGGAAGTCCTCAGCATCAGCTCTCAGCACAGAGCGAGACAAACACGCAGTCAGAGAGTGGAGAGCCGCCAGGCCATCGGCCTCCACCCGCTCACTTGCCGTCTGGAACACCTGTCAGGGAGGGATCCCATGGCTACTGAGGTGAGCCTGCACCAGGTGAGAGCCCACCCACCCACTGCCTGTTTCCTTTGAGAGGTGGGCTTTGAGAGCCTTTAGGGCAGAGCAATGGAAATTAACTCCTCAAGTGCGTTTCTTCTCAACAGGTGTATTCTCACCAAGTCCTTAGTCCCACTAGAATTGATACACTACTTTTTGAGAAAGAGGATACCAACTTGGAGCATTGGCTATCGGGATCCCCTTTCCTAAGTCTCTTCCTCTCCCCTCCACCCCCTTATTAAGTATGGTGCCAGAGGCACCATGACCTATGCTCCTTACCACGGAAGGACAGGAAGTGGGCACTACGAAAAAGTGATTGTGTGCCATCACCAAACAGCTGACCCTATGTAGCGACTTTTTCCCCTGTCATTCAACTAGAAGTATGCCCCTTTACTGGCTTGCGACAGGGAGAAGGACAGGGTGTGTTACTTCCTCTGATGCCTGACAACAGGGAGTTAACAGTAGTGAGTTTATCTAATTAACACTCACCTCTCTGCGGATAGAAGCCCAAAGGCTGGGAAGGAAGTCCTTTAGTTCCTTCTGTCCGTACACAGCACAACATGCATTCTGCCAAGGAAAGTGTAGGTATCAGCTATCTACACAATCAGACTTCCGACGACAGGCAGGCACCTCAGCAAAATGACACCTGAAGGAGTATGGCTCTCAGCAGAAGAACCAGCAGGATTTCACAAGAATCCTATCAGGTCACAGAAAAATGGGAGCTCATCCTGACTGATGGAAAAAAAGCATAAAGAAGGAGCCCTGGGATGCCTGGGTGGCTCAGATGGTTAAGCGTCTGCCTTCAGCTCAGGTCATGATCTCAGGGTCCTGGGATCGAGTCCCACGGTGGGCTTCCAGCTCAGCGGGGAGTCTGCTTTTCCCTCATTCTCTCTCAAATGAATAAATAAAATCTTAAAAAAAAAAAAAAAAAAGGAGGAGCCCTGGTCAGCCTTTCCTCAGCTGCCACTCAGTTACTATTGGACCAGACTATATGTAGCTGGGAGGGCTTTGGGTCAACATATAGGCCCAGATTCTGGGTATCCCTCTCATGAGGGCCACTGAACTATTCCCTGTCTCTGAGTCTATACCCTTTAGTACCTCTACATTGTCTAAAGGCAGCTGGACCCTGGAAAAAAGAGAAATCCCTCACCAGAGTCTGCAGAGAATCCAGCTTGGCACTCAGAATCTCAGAATCCACTTTCTCAATCAGTAGGGGCAGCAGGAACTGTGGGAGAGAAGGAAGAACTGAAGCCTGAGATGGGTAGTGTCAGCCACACCAAAGCACCAAGGTCAACTACATCCTTATTACCACCTGTCCCCAGGGGTAGGGGCTACATTAAAGAGCTACAAAGAGTTGAGTCAAGAGTTGTGACTGTAAACCAACCTTCCTGCCAAGCTGCGGCCAGACTCCAGTTAACCTGAAAAATGAGCTAGTTGGCAACACTATAGGATTTTAAAGATAGCACCATATAGAGATTGGATTATTATTTTAAAGAGATGGTAAAGGTTTCCACTTTGAAGATCTGAAGATACTTGCCACATAAGCCTCAAGACACTTGCAGGATGCCATACCCTAAAAATGTATTCTGGATCTTTCTTTTTCCCTATGCTCTTACTGTTCTTTCTTCAGAGCCTTCTTTGGGCAGAGGCTACACACGTAACCTTGGCTAGACCCACCTCGGCAAATCGCGGTGTCGAAGCCAGCACAGCTCGAAGACTCAGGATGAGATCTTCTCTCTGGATTCCATGGGGATCATTAGGTGGCTGGAAAAGGGAGAAGACCCAAGGGTTTGCACAACTCTTCAGACCACTCTTGGACACATGATTTAACCCAGCATTGGGTGATATTTACACCCAATCTGACAGAATAGTGTGACAGGAGGCCCCAGCAGGAAGACTTGCTTACACATTCCTTGAGAATTTCTGTCTGTTGGGCATTTATTTTCTATCTGATCTATCATCTTGCCACTCAAGAGAGAAGCACTCTGACTTTCTGGTACATTACTTTCTTCTCTCTATATATATTGTGACTATATGTTAGTAGACACTGTTTTCTCTTTAAAATATACTTTTAAAAGTGTGATTCTTGGGGCGCCTGGGTGGCTCAGTCGTTAAGCGTCTGCCTTCGGCTCAGGTCATGATCCCAGGGTCCTGGGATCGAGCCCCGCATCGGGCTCCCTGATCAGCAGGAAGCCTGCTTTTCCTTCTCCTACTCCCCCTGCTTGTGTTCCCTCTCTTGATGTCTCTCTCTGTCAAATAAATAAAATCTTAAAAAAAAGAAAGTGCGATTGTTTTGAACATATGATTTATGATCTTTTTTTCCCACTTAATATATTAGGTCCATTTTTCTGCAATATTAAATTATTCTTTCACATTAGGTTTAGTGGCTGATACTATTTCATTGTATAGTTGAGCCACAATTTATTTAAATAATTCCCCTTTGATGGAC
Source organism: Mirounga angustirostris (assembly GCF_029215605.1). NCBI lineage: Eukaryota > Metazoa > Chordata > Mammalia > Carnivora > Phocidae > Mirounga > Mirounga angustirostris. Next base: position 124,645,774 of record NW_026991714.1, read on the forward strand.
ATTTCTATTTTTCCACCCTTATAAAAAAGGTATAATTCTGGGAACATAAAAAGCATTGCTGGTGTCTGTGTCAAAAAGCCAGACTAAAAGCATGTATCAGATTTTCCTTTTCCTCTTTAGAAGCAACAGGAAAAATATAGCAAAGGGATTTTCTTTTAAGACATAAAGCTAGGGCACCTGGGTGGCTCGGTCCATAAGCGTCTGCCTTCAGCTCAGGTCATGATCCCAGGGTCCTGGGATCGAGTCCCGCACTGGGCTCCTTGCTCAGCAGGGAGCCTGCTTCTCCCTCTCCCTCTCCCCCCTGCTTGTGCTCCCTCTCTCTCTCAAATAAATAAATAAAATCTAAAAACCAAAACCAAAAACAAAACAAAAAAACAAAATATAAAGCTAGGAGCACCTGTCTGGCTCAGTTGGTGGAGCATCCAACTCTTGATCTTGGGGTTGTGAGTGCAAGCCCTACACTGGGTGTAGAGCTTACTTAAAAAAAAAAAAAGAAATAAAAATTTAAAAGAAAAGACATAGAGCTAAAGGTTGAAGAAAATAGGTTAAGAGGTGCTGGAAATAAAATTTTAGGAGCTGAAAAGCAGATGGATAAGAAAATGACTGAACAGGCCAGGACAACAGAACCCTCAGTAGGCTTGGGAAAAGCTGAGTGACCACCCACATACACTGCAGTCCTCAAAAAGCTTTGCAACTGGCAGTACCAGGTGCCTTTGGAATTGGGAGTGGGGTTAGAGAAGCAATCTGACCACCTAGATTGCTTCCCAGCTCCTCCCGTTCTTCAGCAGAATCTGGAGGTTTAATTCTCTGGAGAAGGTACAACAGACGTCTCTAATCTTTTTTTTTTTTTTTTTTTTAAGATTTTTATTTATTTATTTGTCAGAGAGAGAGAGAGAGAGAGCACAAGCAGGGGGAGCAGCAGAGGGAGAGGGAGAAGCAGGCTCCTCACTGAGCAAGGAGCCCGATGCGGGACTCGATCCTAGGACCCCGGGATCATGACCTGAGCCGAAGGCAGACGCTTAACGACTGAGCCACCCAGGCGTCCCTCTAATCTTAGAGATATAGGTGCAGTAGACAGCCTGGGGAAATAGGGTCTCTGATGCAAAAGCAAGGATAAAGGAATCCCAAGGGTGATGGTGAAGGAAGATTCAACATCTCCTTTGCATTAGGAGTAGGAAGCAACCAGTTGAGACTGTATGTATGGCCAAGTTAAGCATGGGTTTTACATTTTTTTCTTCTAATTCCAGTGTAGTTTAGTGTTAAGTTAGTTTCAGGTGTATAATATAGTGATTCAGTGATTCTACATATTACTTGGTGCTCATCAAGATAAGTGTACTCTCAATCCCATGATTTTTAAATTTTTAAATGGCTGGGGGAAAAAAAATCAAAAGAATATCTTTTTTTTTTTTTAAGATTTTATTTATTTGAGGGGTGCCTGGGTGACTCAGTCGTTGGGCGTCTGTCTTCGGCTCAGATCATGATCCCGGGATCCTGGGATCGAGCCCCGCATGGGGCTCCATGCTCGGTGGGATGCCTGCTTCTCCCTCTCCCACTACCCCCTGCTTGTGTTCCCTCTCGCTGTCTCTCTCTCTGTGAATTAAATGAATAAAATCTTAAAAAAAAAACATCTATTTTGGGGGGGCCGAGGGGCAGAGGGAGAGGGAGAAGCAGACTCCCTGCTGAACTCAGAGCCTGATGAGGGGCTTGATCCCAGGACCCTGAGATCACGACCCGAGCTGGAGGCAGACACTTAACCGATTGAGCCACCCAGGCACCCCCAAAAGAATAATATCTTGTGACACATGAAAATTATATGAAATTTAAATTTCCATGCCTATAAAGTTTTTTTTTTTTTTTAAGATTTTATTTATTTGAGAGAGAGAGACACAGTGAGAGAGTGAACACAAGCAGGGGGAGTGGGAGAGGGAGAAGCAGGCTTCCTGCTGAGCAGGGAGCCCGACACCGGGCTCGATCCCAGGACCCTGGGACCATGACCTGAGCCAAAGGCAGAGACGCTTAACGTCGGAGCCACCCAGGCGCCCCTCCATGCCTATAAAGTTTTATTGCAATACAGACACTACCACATTCGTGTCTATGACCATTTTTGTGTTAGAACAGCAGAGCTGAAGAGTTGTGACAGAAATGATACAGCTTGCAAAGCCTAAAATAGTCACTATCTGGTCCTTTACAGAAAAGTTTGCCTGCCCCTGCTCTAGAATGAGCATATATGCATAGTGAAAATCAAAGAAACCCTCAGTTACACTGATGTGATCCACTATGATGATGGCATATGGCCAAAAGGGATTGATAGGACCATAAAGAATATATCTTTAGTGTAAGAGAGTTACACGAAAGCCAGGTATCTCTTATTTTAATTGACAAGAGCTTTCTGCTTCCCATATAGACTGCAGTGCAGAAGAACATACAAAAATCTGCTTGAGGGGCACCTGGTTGGCTCAGTTAGAGCATGCGACTCTTGATCTTGGGGTAGTGAGTTCAAGCCGCATGTTAGGCATAATTTACTTACAAAAAAAAAAAAAACCCTGCTCAAATAAAGAGAAACTCTCCTATAATTATCTATAACTTTTTTTTGCCTAGAATATCTGAGAAAATGGATAAGCAGTTGGGAGCAGTGATGATCTCTAAAAGGAAAATGGGTGGTTGCAGTAAAGGGGTATAAAAGGCTTCACCCCCCATCCTTTAAATGTTGAATCATGCTCACTCTATTACCTTTCAAAAAAGTGAATGACTTACTCTTTCCTGCCCTAAAATTATAAATGCATATATTCCAGCAACTCCACTTTTAGGAATCTATCCTACTGTTATATCCATATATATGTGAAACAATACATGTATAGGATATATAAGTTGCAGCATTGCCTGTAACAACAAAAGATTAGCAACAATCTTTATCCCATAGAGGACTAGTGAAATTAATTAGGTATTCACACTGAAAGGAATACTACACAGCCATAAAGAATAAAGAACTAACTTATATACTGAGTATGGCTCTCCAAGATACACTAAGTGAAAAAGGCCAAGTACAGGAAAAGTGTATACATATGCTGCCACTGGTAGGGGTTGGGGAGCATTTGTTTATATATAGATGAAAAAGTTCTATAAAATACAGACTTAACTGATAAAACTGGTTGACAACAGAGAAAGAAAGGATGGTAGACAGATTTTTCACCTTTTTACAGCATTTAGATTTTGGATCATGTGAATGTATTATCTTTTCAAAACAAACAAAAAATAAAGCAAAAACAGAGAAACCTGGTGGCCTAACAAAGAGCTTTCAAGATTTCAAAGGCATAAGTTCTTCTGAGTTCGAAATAGTGATGACCACTACAGAAGAGATGAAGAGAATTTTAGGAGAGGTGGCCCCAAGGACTGTGGTGTCAACTGGAATAAGCTGGGAAGCAAGTCCCTGCAAAAAAGATGGCTGTGTAACTTTAAAAGCGCTAAGAGTCAATACCCAGATGTTACTTGGTGTGCTGTGATTTAACTCCTTTCATTTCTTTGAAACCACTAATGCTTGCAGTACACATACCCATGCACACCCATAGAGTGGTGCGACTCAGTTTTTGGAAGTAGAAGGGATATCAAGATGCAGAGTGGGAGGAAGGTCCAAGGGGGTCAGAGCATGCTGTGCTCAACTGGGTCTTGTTTTGTTTCTTTTGCCTGAGATCACCCCTCAGACTCCAGGATTATATCCTATCATTCCTCAGAAACCAACTGAAATCCCATCTTATCTGTGAATGCCTTCCTACTCTTGCTCACACTGAACTTGGTCTTCTCTGAACAACTATAACACCACTTGTTTTGGTCCATAATCTCATATTGTTACTTAATTGTTTCAGCTTTCAAGGGCAGGAACCATGTTTTACAATCCTGTAGCCTGAGGAGCCCCCAAATACCCACTGAACTGAATCCTTCCTCTGATGGCAAATGCTTCTCCATTTCCCAGTTTACTAAAACGTAAGCTCACGAGGGCAGGGAATGTCTCCTTTGTTCATTGCTTCAGTGCCCAGAACTGGACCTGACTCACAGGAGGACTCAAGGAATATTCGAATGAATCAATGAATGAACAAATGAATGAATGAATAAAAGGGGCTACTTACAGGGGTAAAATCAATAGGGAAGTAACAGGACGTCACTTCAAACAACTCCTCCACAAAGGGTCCTAAGGTAACAGAGAAACAATGAGGTCAACATAACAATTTTCACTCATCGGACAAGCCCTAACCAGTTAATTCAAAGCTGTAAGGACGTACCCAGGCTATAGTCCCTGGAGATGAGGTCATGGACAATGCGGAAAGCCACAAGAAGATTTCGGGGATCCTTTTCCCCATCCATCACCTGGATGAAGCCAAAGGTGAAGTCCGCTCCAAGGCCCTTCAGCTCTGGGGAGGAGAGAACAGGTCACTACCATCCCTTGAGATAGAAAGCTGGGCTTTCTTCTGGCTTGTGTTTTCCCTCTACTATTGCTAGCCCACCTTTGCTGCCTCCCAGAGCACACCCTTTTTGTTTTCCTATTCCAAGAGAGTACACAGTGAAGAGATGTGCATCAATATATAACCATTAGAGGTAAGAATTTAAAATATTAGCCCAAACTCTACATTCCTTTACTTGGGACTGAGTGGACCCCCCCCAGTTTCCCTTCATTCTTTTCAGAGTATTGGGTCTCCTATAGGACTTCCAGGCTAAACAGAGTCCTGATAATGGGGCGAAAAGGATATGCTTGCTTTTCGGACTTGCCAAAGAACTCTGCCTCTTACCTTCTTCGCGGGTTTGCATGAAGTTGGTGATGATACTGTAGACTGTGTGTCGGTCCATCTGTGGCAGGGACTTGGGGGTGGGAGAGACCGGAACTAAGTAAAGAAAGTGCTTAAAGAATACCTAAGCTGACAAAACTACTTCCTGCTTCATAATCTCTAAGTGGACAGTGCTCTTTATACTAGTATAAGATGAACCTAAGAAGAAATGCAGAGAAAGGCTATGGCTATTGGCTTAGCAGTTACAGCAGCGGGGCCAATAACCAAAACCTGTCTGCTTTACTTTCTTCAGGTGTGAGAGGACACAGGTCAGACATAATGGCCTGGCTCCTTCTCCTTATAGAGTAGCAAAGACTAGCATGTAAACATGGTCAAAGACCTGAAAAAGTTCAGGACTTAGAAGGCAGTATTTTTTTGCCACCTAATCCTTGTCATATATGTCAGGGCTGGAAGACAGAGAATACAAAAGTGACTGTCTTCACTCACCTGGACGTGGACTTCCTGGAAGATAGCTTTAAGCACAGAGACAGCCAGCCCTGGAGGCAGGGCCACACACAGGCTCTGGGGGAGAAAAGGAGATATGTGAGCACAGAGGGAATTCTAGCCTTGAAGACACAATCCCAGAAGAGGTATAATTAGCTACAGTGGGAAACACAACATCCAGGTTCAGGAAGAAGTGCTAAGAGTGAGAAATGCGGTCCCTTTTCTCAATCTGATTAATTCTCTGCAGCTCCTTCCACTTTGGTTCTGAATTCCAGTCCCCCCAAAATACTTTTACTCTCTAGACTAGAAACAGAAGTGAAGTTAGCTGACACTAGTTTAGTCCCACATTTGGGCATCTGCTCCTCAGCACTTGGGAGTCTCCCCGCCAAAGGACAGGACAAAATTCACTGGAAAAGGGCTCCTGCAAACATAGTATGTATTGAAAAAGAAGGAGAACTCACAAGTGCTCTCAAACCTTGCAGGACAGATGGGATCACAAGATGATGGTCCTTCAGCCGGTTCTCGTAAAATAGGATCAGGTGTACCACTGCACAAACCAGAAATGCAGCCATTATTTTACACAGGCTCCTTCCCAAAGTCTGTAAAGGCTGTTCCTGTTTGGGCTTCACTACAAATTTTCTCCTTCACTAAGAAATATGTCCCATGCCCTCCCATTTGAGAGTGCCTTGATCAGTTAGGAAAGTAGGTGAACATCTCTTATTATCCATTCTCACATAGGTCCACAGTTGAACCCACTTTTACCCCAGAACTTCCTTTCTATAGAACCGGAGTTGGCAAACTTTCTCAAAGGGCCAGAGTAAATATCTTAGGCTTGCAGGACAAAGTATGGGTCACAACTACTTAATTCTGCTCAACTCGGCTGCTGTAACATAAAAGCAACATAAACAAGAGGTAAACAAATGGGTGTGGTTATAGGCTAATAAAGCTTTATTTATAAAAACAGGTTGTAGTTTTCCTACTATGCTATAGAAGATAAATGTTGTTGGCTTTTTTCCTTGGGACTTCAAAGCACTTGATGTTTCATTACATACTCTTCCACTCTATGAAGTACTACTTTGTCCATTTTACAGAGAGGGGAAGATGCACTGAAAAAAATGCCTAAGGCTACATTTGAAATCCCAGTGCCTTCAGTCACGATTCTTATCATCTCTGCCATATATACCAGTGAGGAGTGAAGATGCTGAATTAGTAGTTCAGAGATTCCTTAGGTCTTCCCTTCTTCCCTCCCTCCCTGTAAAGTTGGCTTGAATAGACGAGGAAGGCCTTGGCTCAGCAAAATCCAGGAAGACACTCCTACTAGTGATCCAGTACCTTCCTTCTCCAGGAGCAAGGACTGACACTGGAGTAGCACCTGTGACAGAAGCTGGATTCCTCGTGCCCGAGTTCGGGGTTCTGGACTTTCTAGAGAGGACCTGGGGGAAAGTAAGGATAGAGAGAGCCTGACATAACCCTGTTTACACTTTTTTTTTTAAAGATTTTATTTATTTATTTTAGAGAGACAGAGAGCGTGCGAGTGGTGGGAGGAGCAGAGGGAGAGGGAGAGGGAGAGAATCTCAAGCTAACTCCCTGCTAAGCATGGCACCTGCCATGGGGCTCGATCTCATGACCCTGAGATGACCTGAACCGAAATCAAGAGTCAGACATTCAACTGACGGAGCCACCCAGGAGCCCCATGTTTTTTTTGTTGTTTTTTTAAAGTAGGCTCCACGCCCAGGATGGAGCCCAACACAGGGCCTGAACTCACAGCCCTGAGATCAAGACCTGAGCTGAGATTAAGAGTCGGATGCTCAACTAAGTCACCCAGGCACTCACCAAACTTTTGAAGGAATATTTTGAAATCAGTCACACTCACCCTTGGGCATGGAAGCCAGCCCAGGAAGGTATTCTGTAGGTACCTAGTATTACAGATAATAGTAAAGCCAGAGCCTAAAGACCCAATCCTCAGATTGACCTGGCATTCATTAGAGGCTCAACTGACACCACAGCCAACAGAAGTATCCATCTCTAGGCACTGACTGGGCATTGGGCTTACTCTTAGACGATAGTGACATTCCTCTGAAACAGAGCTTAGCAGCTACCCATAGGGCTCAACAGATGATGGGCAGCTGCAACTTCTACCAAAACAGGAGAATGAATATATTACTACCAAGGAAAAAATGCTGAGAGCAACCAAGGTCTTATGGGAAGAGAAAATCTTTGTAACTGGAAGTTTATAAAGTAAGATGGTCAGAATAAAGGTTTTAACTATTTAAATTTAACTATTTAAATTTGAATGGGAAAACCTGGACTGAAGCATAAGGTGACTTATCTTAAAATAGCTCTTACAGAGATTACATTTAAACACACTAGAAGAAATCTAAGCAAGTAAATGTATGAAGCAGAAGATTTCTGAAGGAGAGCTGACCAGGACATTTGACTGAAATCTCAAGGATAAGGGTGTCTATAACTAGGGGTAAAGGGGCAAAAATAAAATCACCCTTGACAGGATCCCCATAATAGGATCTTGTAGAAAGGACCCTGTTCAGAAGTAGAAAACTGTGCGTTTAAAAAAGGACTAAGGCACACAAATGCTCATAGCAGCATTATTCAGAATACCCCAAATTTGGAAACAACCCATAACCACCACCTGATGAACTGTTGAACAAAATGTGGTATATTCATATAACTGATTATTTTTCAGCAAGAAATGAAGTACTGACAAGAGCTACAACAGGGATAAACTTTGAAAACATTATGCTAAGTAGCCAGTCACAAGGGTTACATGTTGTATGATTCTGTTTATATGAAATTTCCAAAACTGGCAAATCCACAGAGGTAGAAAGTAAATTAGTGGTTGCCAGGGGCTGAGAAGAGGAGGGAATAGTGGCGCTAATGGGCATAGGTTTTTTTTTTTTTTTGAGGTAATGAAAATGTTCTAAAACTGATTAAAGTAAGGTTTGCAGAAATCTGTGAATACATAAAAAATGATGAACTTTATGATACATGAATTATATATATCATATATAAAAATTGACTTGAATTACATATCTGAATTACATATATCATATATATAGAGAGCGAGCGAGCGAGCTGTGATTTTTTTTAAATGGACCAAGGCCACATGTGTAGAAAGGCCAAATGGTCTCTTACGTGGGAGAGATGCATTAATAGTGACCTACATTCCACCCCACCCTCCCAATTTTCTAGCTTTCTGCTTCAGGAGACAAGCTGGCTGTGACAGTTAACAACCTTTACAAACAAGACTTGTCAATTTAGATGGTCTACCAAGTATAAAAGAGGAGAAAAGCAGGCATCAGAGTATAAGCACATACCTCCTCTGGTGCTTAGATATCTGCTTTTAATACTGGTTTTCCAGCTGTTTCCCCAAGCCTTTTCCTATAGTGAGGAACTGGTGCAAGGTCAGCTTCCTGGCAACTACCTAGGCAGAGCCCACGAGCAGGTGTGAGTCAGATCCAGGCTGACCATAATCCCATGGGGGCACGTGGGTCTTTAAGAAGCACAGGAGGAATCCCAGTTCTAATTAACAGTTGATGGCCTTCAACCACCCATTTCACCCCACACCTGTGTGCTGATCCAGGAACTTCCAACACTCCCTTAGAAACTTCAGTCAGGTGGCGTGAAACTTATTTCAGGACAAACATAGGCTTAAACCGAGATACTAATATGAAAAGGGGGTGTTGGGCTATAGTAGGAGAAATTCAGGACCAGTTAGCTCCAGGAAAGCAGCAGTGTACAAAATAACCTTTTCAGAGTGCACAGGCCGGGTTAGAGAAGGGCGCTCTTACCCAAGGGCTTCCACCACTTGTAACACAGTATAGCTCCCAGATTTCACATCTAGAGGAAACAAAAGAAAAAAAAAACATGAAAAAACAAAACTCAGTCCTAGGGTTCAAAGGCTCTAATTACCAATGTTTCCTCCTATCCTAGGGTTTGTACCTTGGGGCCCACTATGCTCGCCAAGAGTCCCTTCTACATGAGAGGTATTACTATAACAGTTCAAACATGCCACTTCAACTGTAAAAATTGAAAAGGAAATAAACATATCATTTGTAAATATGGCTGTACACTTTGAAAATCCAAGAGAAATAATTGAAGAAATACTACAAGTAAAATGATTCAATAGGGAGTCTAGGTACAAAATTAATATTATGAAATTAAGAACCCTCACATATACATATATACACAAAATACCCTGTAAAATGACCTAAAGGAAAAAAGATCCTATATGCAATAGAAAAAAAAAAAGGGAGGGATGTGTGGGGGGGATACCTGGATATAAACTTAACAAAAAAATATGAAGATCTGAATAGTGAAAACTTAAAAGCACCAGTGAGGATTCACAAAAGAAAATTCGAACAAATAGAAAGGCATGTCATATTCGTGAAACACTCCAAGATGACATGCCTCCCAAAATAATTTTAAGATAATCTCTGCAAAAATACCAGTAGTTTTATTTTGGGGGGAACTAGATAAGCTTACTCTAAAGTGCAAAAAATAACACATAATTAGGCAAATTCTGAAAAAGAGTAATGGGGGCAGGAGGGAAAGTGGACCCTCCAGATATTAAAAAATTATTATAAAGTCACAATAACTAAGTTAGTGTGTACTTTTGTGTGTATGTACTTTTTTTTTTTTTTTTTTTTTTTTTTTTTTTTTTTTTTTTTAAGATTTTTTATTTATTTATTTGAGAGAGACATGGCGAGAGCGGGAACACAAGCAGGGGAGTGGGAGAGGGAGAAGCAGACTCCCCGCCGAGCAGGGAGCCCGATGCGGGGCTCGATCCCAGGACCCTGGGATCATGACCTGAGCCGAAGGCAGACGCTTAACCGACTGAGCCACCCAGGCGCCCCTGTGTGTATGTACTTTTGAATATACTTGAAGTTTCTAGAATAAAAGTAAAAAAAAACCCAGTATAATATGAGCTCATATTTAAACAAAGAAATCAATGGTATAGAAATAGAATAGAAAGTCCAGAAAGAGATACAAATACATATGAGAATTCTCTTCAATCCTATTTCAATTAATAGGAAAAACACAGACTATTCAATGAACGGTGCTGGAATGATGGGGTAAATATCTGGAAAAAAAATCTTGGCTCTGAATCATTCATCAAAGTAAGCTTTTCAAATGGATTAAAAAGATATGAGAAAATTCCTAAGTATAACATAAAACTCAAAAGCCATAAAAAAAAAGTGGTTAAAATCAGTTACATTAAAAAAAGTACATTTTCTGCAGGGAAAAAACAAACAAAAATACATCATAAGACCAACTGAGAAAACATATTTGTGATTCTTATACCAAAGGGCTTTTTTGACAACATATAAAGAGCTCCTACAAATCAATGAGAAAAAGAGCAATAGGGAGATGAATGAATAAAGAAGATGTGGTGTATACACACACACACACACACACACAATGGAACATAACTCAGCCATCAAAAAAATGAAATCTTGCCATTTGCACTGACGTGGATGCAACTAGAGGGTATTATGCTAAGCAAAATAAGTCAATCAGAGAAAGACAGTTTTATGATTTCACTCATTTGTGAAGTTTAAGAAACAAAACAGAGGAGCATAGGGGAAGGGTGGGAAAAATAAAACAAGACGAAATCAGAGAAGGAGATAAACCGTAAGAGACTCTTAATCATAGGAAACAAACTGAGAGAGGGGACCTGGGTGGCTCAATTAGTTAAGCATCTGCCTTCTGCTCAGGTCATGATCCCAGGGTCCTGGAATTGAGCCCCTTGTTGGGCTCCCTGCTCAGTGGGGAGTGTGCTTGTCCCTCTCCCCAGCTCCTGCTCTATCTCAAACAAATAAATAAAATCTCAATAAAAAAAAAAGGAAACCAACTGAGGGTTGCTGGAGGGGAGAGGGGTGGGGGGATGGGGTAACTTGGTGATGGGTATTAGGGAGGGCATGTGATATAATAACCACTGGGTGTTATATACCCAGTGAATATGAATCACTGAACTCTACCTCTGAAACTAAGAACACACTATATGTTAAGTAACGGAAATTAAATTAATTAAAAAAAAAAGGTCAACAAGGAATTTAAAAACGAACAAAACCAAAAAATGAACAGGCATTTTACAGAAGATACCCATATTCACCATAGAAATGCAAATTAAACTATATAAAAACTTTGTTTTTAACATACTAGATTGGCAGAGATAAAAAAAACTTTGTAATACACCTATGTTTGGTGATGGTATGCAGAAATAGGCACTCTTATACATTGTAGGTGGAGTATAAATTGGCACAACCCCTTTAGGGAGGGCAATTTGACAATGTCTTTAGTAAAAATTACAAGTGTACATATGCTTTAATCCAGGGAATCTTCTCAAAATTTATCCCAAATACTTGTAAAAGTGCAAAATAATGCATGTACAAGGTTATTCATTAGTTATTTATAACAACAAATGACTTTCAACAACCAATGGCCATCAATAAGAAATCAGTTAAATAGGGGTGCTTGGGTGGCTCCGTTGGTTGAGCGTCTACCTTCAGCTCAGGTCATGATCCTGGAGTCCCAGGATGAGCCCCACATCGGGTTCCCTGCTCAGTGGTGCGTCTGCTTCTCCCTCTGCCCCTCACCTTGCTTGTGTTCTCACTCACTCACTCTCTCTCTCAAATAAATAAATAAATAAATAAATAAATAAATAAATAAATAAATAAACTTGAAAGAAAGAAAGAAACGAAACCAGTTAAATAAATTACAGTATATCCATACAACGGAATTCTCTGCAGCCACTTAGAAAAAAAATGTACAAAAGACTAAATGTGTGTGTGCATACACACTGATAATGGGATATGATCTAAAAGCAGGGCAGTGTCCATAGACAGCATACATCTACTAAGTGCACAGCATTGTTTTTAATGGATGGATGGATGATCGATCGATCTACCTATCTATCTATTTAGAAGATAAAAGGAACTAGTAATATTGGTTGTCTCCAAGGAGGGACACTGGATAGCTAGGGGACTGACAGGATGTTTTATTTTGGAATAATTTTAGAGTTAGAGATTAGCATTGGTATATGACTATTAAACTCTAGGCTGTATTTAGATTTTACCAGTTTTTCCACTAATGTCATTTTTCTGTCTCAGGATCCAGTTAAGGATACCGCATTGCAATTACCCACTGTGAATCCTTGGTCTCCTCTGGTCTGTGAAAGTTTCTCAGTCTTGTTTTTTATTACCTTGATATCCCAAAGAAGTACTTTATAGAATGTCCCTCAATTTGGGTGTGTTGGATGTTTTCCTTATGTTTAGACTAGAGACATGGGTTTTGAGAAGAATAACACAGAGGTGAAGTGCCCTTCTCATCTTATCATATCATACCATACCAGGGGTACAAGATATCAATAGGACTTACTTATTATTGGTGATTTTTACTCTGATTACTTGGTCAAGGTAGTGTCATCCGGGTCTCTGCACTATATTATTATTTTTCCTTTCTCATACTCTCTTCTTTGGAAGGGAGTCACTCAGCCCCACTTACACTCAAGGGGGAAGAAATTAAGCTCCGCTTCCTAAAAAGAGGAGTATCTATATACCTATCTATATTATGTGGAATTATTCTGTAAGGAAGACTCATTTCTTCTCCCTATTTATTTATTCAGTCATTTATTTTACATCAGAATAGATTCATGTATATTTATTTTACACTTCAGGTTATAATCCAATACGAGGTTATTTTGCTGTTCAAATTGTTCTATCTTTGGCCATGGGGAGTTTTTTTAGGTTGTCTCTTGTCCCATCCTTTTATTATTTTTATAAAGGTTTATTGGAACACAGCCAGCCCATTATTGTTTGTTTGCTTTTTAAGTAATCTCTGCACCTAGTGTGGGGCTTGAACTCACGACCCCGAGATCAAGAGTCACATGCTCTACCAATTGAGCCAGCCAGGTGCCCCATCATTTTATTTTTTAAGTACTTTACTTTTTTAGCACTACAAAATACTACCATCTCATCCTGTAATTTCTTTGTCCCAGCTGTAGAATTTGCCTTTTCTCCAAGAAGCCTAGGTTCCTTTTATTGGAGAATGGTATTACAAACCAAGATCTGGGTGTGACTGTGCTTGTTGCTATTGGGGTACCACTGCTCCTAGGCCTTCCTTAGCAGAGAGAGCTGGGAAATATATGTATGTATTAACCTATGTTTACCTACATATCTTTCATTATTTTTCTATCCATATATATTACAGTAAACATAAAATATTAAAGTCTCCAGCTCTAGTCCAGGACCACAGGGTCCATTCTAGCCTTCCTCCTTGCTTTTTTTTTTTTCTTATTTGTAATTTGTTTCTCTGACAGTGAGAAATCTGGTTCCTATTATCTACCATTTATTAGTTTTTCAACCCTAGTATAGCTATAAATTACTTTCAGAATTGTCAATCTCTGTGAGAAACAGATTTAGTAGAGTGCTGCAGCATTTGTCTTTAGACTTACAGTTTCCAGACAAAATATTGTTTTAGCGAGTCACTTAGATCAGCTCTCCCCACACCTTTAGTGAGGACACATCATATACTAGTAATACAGTAGATTGATTTGTCACAGTCTGCATTCCATATTGAGATAGAAGGGAGACTTTTCTGTGTATCCTTTTGTACCTTTTAAATGTTGTACCATGTAAATATATTACTTATTTTTTTAAAGATTTTATTTATTTATTCGAGAAAGAGAGAGAACATGCGAGCAAGAAAGTGAGAGAGAGCATGAGCAGGGAGCCTGATGCAGGCCTGATCCCAGGACCCCAGGATCATGACCTGAGCCGAAGGCAGACGCTTAACCAACAGAGCCACCCAGGTGCCCCATATTACTTATTTTTTAAAATACACTTTTTAAAAAATATTTTATTTATTTATCTAATTGACAGAGAGAGAGGCAGCATGAGAGGGAACACAAGCAGGGGGAGTGGGAGAGGGAGAAGCAGGCTTCCCACTGAGCAGGGAGCCCGATGCGGGGCTCGATCCCAGGACCCTAGGATCATGACCTGAGCCGAAGGCAGTCACTTAACCAACTAAGCCACCCAGGAGCCCCTAAAATACATTTTTAAAAAAGATTTTATTTATTTATTTGACAGAGAGAGACAGTGAGAGAGGGAACACAAGCAGGGGGAGTGGGAGAGGGAGAAGAAGGCTTCTGGCCAAGCAGGGAGCCCAATACAGGCTCAATCCCAGACCCTGGGATCATGACCGGAGCTGAAAGTAGACACTTAACGACTGAGCCACTCAGGCACCCCAAAATACATTTTTTTCTTAAGTAGGCTCCATGCCCAGTGTGGAGCCCAATGTGGGGCTTGAACTCACGACCCTGAGATCAAGACATGAGTTGAGATCAAGAGTCAGACGCTAACCGACTGAGCTACCCAGGCACCCGTTTAAAATACATTTTTAACAGCACAACAGTAATTCACATAGATCTATCAGGACCATCTTGGGATATATTCTCAAGGAAGAAACAGAGAGTAAAAGGTTAGCAATCTTCCTAAGGGCTTGACTAACATAGAGGAGGAGTTCTAGCTCAATAAGGTGTGGCAATCAGGGAATTACTTCCAGCAGCCTGTTGTGGGTCCCCAACCCACCTAAATCTAAATGCTAGACCTAATATGTTAGCTCTCACCAACACGAGACGTTGGCTAGAGTGAAAGAGGCTTGAGAAAACTCCTAAACTTCCTGTTGTCCTTAAGTCTGTGGTCTCAGAACAAAGCTGTGAGCAGAACTGGGTAGATAGAGGCTCACGCTGGTACTAGAGTAAGTCCAAATCGACTGAGAAAAGGAGTGCTCTAGTCAGGATTCATAGCTAGTGACTGGCACCAATTTAGACATCAGGCACTTTTAGCCCTGCTCGTGCCAGGGTGTGGAAGGCCCAGCTGCTGCCCCTGCTCCTGAGAAAGAGCCAAGGGAAAAAATGTGCAGGCTGTAGGGTGGGGGAAGGGAAAACAGCCAGACTAACAGGACAAACCAAGGAACTGACAGTGTTGGGCTCTGTACCGAATTCCTTAATGGCAACACTGAAGTGAACGGAGATACTCATTTCTGGGTTATACACTATAAAAGAGTATTGCACAATTTGGGAAGGTGGAAAAGCGTGCCTTTTTGGAACCTCTTGGCCAAAGCCCAGGAAACTCTGCTGAAAACCCTATCTAAACACTAAATTTCTGGGGCGCCTGGGTGGCTCAGTTGTTAAGCGTCTGCCTTCGGCTCGGGTCATGATCCCACAGTCCTGGGATCGGGCCCCGCATCGGGCTCCCTGCTCAGCAGGGAGCCTACATCTCCCTCTGTGCTCTCTCTCTTTCTGACAAATAAATAAATAAAATCTTTAAAAAAAAGTCATATAATTTACATACAGTGAAATGCACAGATATTAACAGTACAACTTGATGAGTTTTAGCAAATATATACCCTGGATAATCAACACCCCAATCAAGATGTTAACTATTTTCATTGCTGGACAAAGTTACTAGTCAATTCCCTCTCCTACAGGTTGACTCAAATTTGATAAATAAAAAAGACTTCTTCACCATGAAGCATATAGTATTATGAAATGGCTGCTTTATAATTACAAATAAACACCCATTTGCATGTGATTCCTTGAATCCCTGTATATGGGTGAACCCTCCTGGCAGAGCCTTTTTGGTCTGCATACTTTTCACAAGGATCCTATCTTGAATTAATGCAGCTCAAACATAAAAGACAAAGTGAAGTATAAAAGTAATACAAAATTAGAAAAAAATGAAAACACGTTATTTATATTAGCTGTATAGCTGTCACACAATAATAAATGAGAGAAAGAAAGTGGTGAGTATGATGACAAAAAAACTAGTATTTTGAGGATGTTTTCCCAAAGGTAACTAAATCCAACATTTTATTCTAGTTCTGTTGACTCTACCTCAGAAATGTTTTATTCTTTTTTTTAAAGATTTATTTATTTGAGAGAGAGCATGCATGTGTGTGTGCAGGGGGGAGGGGCAAAGGGAGAGGGAAAGAGAGTCTCACATAGACTCTGCACTGAGCACAGAGCTCAAGGTGGGACTCAATCTCACGACCTGAGATCAGGACCTTGAGCCGAAAGGGAGTCAGACACTTAACCGACTGCACCACCCAGGTGCCTCAGAAATGTCTTTTAAATGACTCTTCCTTTTCATCCCTATAACCAGACTATCTAGCAAGAGTCCTCTGCTTTTTGGTGTGCTAAAAAATGTTCTGGAATTTTTAGATAGTGGTGATGGTTGTGGAACATCATGAATGTTAAAAGCCAATTAACTGTACACTTAAAATGGTTAAAGTGAATTTTTCCTCAGTTTTTTAAAAAGGGCTTTTAATTCATCCACATTCTATCTAGAATTACCTCCCTAAAATACACAAGTACTTCTCTGCCCACCAATCTCCTTTTGCTCCTTACTGCCTAAGACCTGACTCCTTGGCTTGATGTCCTTACAATTTAGCCCCCAAATCACCTCTAGCCTCACCTTTCATCATGACTCCTATCATTCAGTCAAGTCCCAACATATCAAGCTCTTCCATATTGTTACTCCTGTAAATGTTCGCTTGGTTTGAAATGCCTCCTTCCTGCCCTTGTCAAAATTCAATTCTTCAAGACCCAGCTCAAATGTCAACTCTTTTGTGAAGCCCTCCTTGATTCCCAAAATCAAATTACCCCCTTCTGTGTTTCTCCCTAATTCTTTAACAAAATCGTCATGTGTACTTGTTTTTATTTATTCATTCAACATTTACTAAGCACCTATTATAAATCAGGTACTGGGTTAGGCCTGGAGACAGAAATATAGACAGGGAGCTCTAAGGAGCCCTGTCTGTTGGGGCAGAAAGACATTTAAAACAATCACAGCGTTAACAAGCTCAGTGTTACCATAGTGATATAAACAGAGACTTAGTTAGCATAAGAAAGGAGTAAAATTCCTGGGTTATGAACCATCCATCACTAACTTTAAGTGATTCATTCTCTTAACACTGTAAGTTCTCCCAAACAACAAATACCTGAATATCTGGAAGTACTGTTAATTATGCACTTGGACTCCTGGGATAAAAGAAGCTAGTAAATAGTTAATTTTCCTAAAGGTAGTCTCACTGGCATTAAGGAAAAACAAGCGTTAAGTTCCTTTCATAAGTAGACCTAAGTTTTTCCAGCGTGTCCAAGATATACTCTCTAAAAATGGACCTACCAGAACCTCCTAACTACCCATACTTCCCTCAGCAGGGCACCAGTTCATGTGGAACACTGAGGAGTCATCAAAGAAGTATTTATATGAGACTGGCAGAATGCACAATCAGACCTCTGTCTGACCGAGTTGCAGCCTCTTGAGAATCTGGAGGAGCAGCCAATGGAGGAAGGGCAAAGGACGTGAAGGAGCAGGAAAGAGAAAAATCCCAAACAGGACTCCGTTCTAATCAAGCTTTCAAAATGCCTTTTCTGCTGAGGATGCTACAGACATTTCACAGAACTGTTTTATCGTTGTTTAACAATCTTACGGTTTCAGGAACAGTGGTTCCCACTAAAGTGGGAAAATACAATAAAGACCAAAACGAAGGAAACCCCAAATAACTGAAAGGAAGAAAATTTATATCCCTCAACATGTCCAAACCTCACACTCTTCAAAATTAGTTCCTTCCCAACCTCCATTTTTGGACAAAGAAACTTCTCTCTTGCTCATCCTCAGTCTCAAAAGCTTGGGGTCATCTTGGAGTCCTCCTTCTCCTTCAAGCCCTGTAACTAGTTAGGCCTCAAATTCCACAGATTCTTCCTTTAACATCTCTCATTCCATTCACTTACATAGTTTTTTACTGTATACTTACTTATGCTAGTCTCCAGGAGACTCAGGTGGTAGGCATAGGATAGGATGTGGAGAGAGATACAGAAATAGCTACAACACAAGTCTTCTACTAAGTGAGGGGTTATGAACAAGTCTGCCTAATAAGTGCTAATAAATGAGTGGTTGAGAAATAAATACCACAAAGATTTTGAAGTGGGAGATGATGTCTGGCTGGAGTAATCAGGAAACACTTGGGGGGCAGGCAGTGAGCACTCAAGCTGGGCCTTGAATCTGAGGTCTAACTTTGACGAGATGGAGCTAGTGAAAGGAACTGGGAAGGAAAGCACTCAGGGAATAGCAAATCCAGGGAGCTCTAAGGACCTGCCACTAAAGGTCCAGGAGGGGACTGGTAAGAATAAGGGCTGGGCCAGGTAGTGGCAACCTTTGAATGCTAGGATGAAAAGTCTTTAATCCTGGGGCGCCTGGATGGCTCAGTCAGTTAAGCGTCTCTTTGTTTTGGCTCAGGTCATGATCTCGGGGTCCTGGGATCGGGGCTCCGTGCTCAGTGCAGAGTCTGTTTGTCTCTCTCCCTCTGCCCCTCCCCCTACTCTCTCTCTCTGGAATAAATAAAATATTTTTTTTTTGATAATTTATTTATTTGACAGAGAGAGAGCCAGAGAGCACAAGTGGGGGAAGAAGGGGAATGGCAGAGGAAGAAGCAGGCACCCCTAAATAAAATCTTAAAAAAAAAGGGAGCACCTCGGTGGCTCAGTTGTTCAAGCATCTGCCTTCAGCCCAAGTCATGATCCCAGAGTCCTAGGATCGGCCGCATCAGGCTCCCTGCTCAGCGGGAAACCTGTTTCTCCTTCCCCCTCAGCCTGCCACTCCACCTGCTTCTGCGCACTCTCTGTCAAATGAAATTTTTTTAAAAACTTTAACCCTTAGCCTACCGGGTCATTTCTCTTCTGTCATTTGTACCTTTACATCTGACACCTACTTTCTTCAGGAACTCCAATGCAAAGGTACAAAACAAAGTTGGTCATAGCTGCCTGTGATTACAGGGTGTTCCTTCTGCATTTATAATTTGTAGGACAGGCTGCTGCTGTGAGTGGCTGAATAGAAAGCTGGTCCCTTTAGTGCTAATAGAACTAGACTCAGGCTGGATTAGAAAGCACATCTTATTCTGGGAATGCTTCAAAATTCCGTCAGCCTTCAAAATCTTAACTAGGGCTGTCATCTCAGATTGAGAATATCAATTTAATCCTTCTCAAATTCGCTTTCATTTTATGACTCCCTTGCTCAAGGATCTATAATGATTTCTATTACCTACAATAGGTCATTCAAATCCCTCTGCCTGGAATCCAAGGTTATGCATAATCCAACCCCACCAAACCTTTTCAACTTTATGTTACTACCAACCCCCTTTCCTAGTCAGGAGGGCTAAATTACAACAGGGCTAGTGTTACAGTCTTAGTTGAGCTGAGTTAAATTTAAACCAGACAATAGTTTAGGCCATTTTTTTCAGGCATTAAAAAATATAAATTTTACAAAGGTATTTATAAGAACTTGGCCGTCCTTATCCATGCTATCTTCTCATGTGTTTTGAATTTGAAAAATCCAAAATTACTGTGTTCATAATGTATAAATGTGAAAGAATAGTTACAAATGGCACTGCTGTAACAGCAGAGGGTAGGCATATGCATTTTTCAAAATCAGTGAACATTACACTTAAGATTGTACACTTCATTGAATATAAATTGTACACCAAAATAAACTATAAACAAACTCTAGTTAATAATATGCCTACCAAAGTATTTAGGAGGATGTGTACTGATATCTGCAATTTAAATAGATGGAAAGATACCCGATAAAGCAAATTATATTAAAATGTTAATGAAAAAAATAAGTAAATAAAATGTTAATGGTAGTTTAGGTGGTGTGTGCGGGTGTGCCTGTTATGAAATTCTCTGCTGTATGTTTGAAATTTTTCATAATAAAACATTGGGGAAAATGGCATTGATAACATACTATACTTTATAAAGCTGTAAGAAGTTAAAATTTGGAGGAATGACAGCAACAGGCTTTTGCTCTTTGATGCTTCCTTGCCACCTTGCACATACCCCATATAGCCCCTTTTAAAAAGGTGTGGTAATACTATCTGTTTGCATGGTTGTCTTTCCCACCACAGTATAAGTTCCTGGTGGGCACAGATCTAGCCTAATCTGTATTTATATTTTCATTGCTTTGTATCCTGTTTGGAGAATAACATGTGTTCAATAATGGTGGGATGACTGAACGAAAGCGGAACTGCTAAGGACCAAAGTATTATACTTTCTCACAGATTCACCTTATCCATTTCTCACATATTCTAAAATATGTTAGGGGCGCCTGGGTGGCTCAGTCGTTAAGCGTCTGCCTTCTGCTCAGGTCATGATCCCAGGGTCCTGGGATGAGCAACCATATCGGGCTCCCTGCTCAGCGGGAAGCGGGCTTCTCCCTCCCCCACTCCCCCTGCTTGTGTTCCCTCTCTCGCTGTGTGTCTCTCTCTGTCAAATAAATAAATAAAATTAAAAATAAATAAATAAATAAAATATGTTCAATTTTCAAGAGAAATGTCTTTTACTTTTTCCCAAGCACGCAAAATTTCCAAAAATAAAGCTCATTTGTATTGACGAGGTAATTTGGTATTCTATTACTTAAGTCTGAAGGCCTCCTAACACCCAACTTTTTATTTTTTTTTTCCCTAAAAGAGTGAAGTCTCTGACTCCTAAGGAAATCTGGAATCTGTTTTATTCAAATTTTGATTAAGCTGATCTTAGATAAGAGATCCCTGAACTGGTCAAAAGCAGGAAACTGGAGATCTGGGGAAAAGATAAAAACAAACACCACATAAAAAAGTCATGAAGCAAATTAATTAAGAACTTAACCAAGAAACGGAGATAAAGTCTTAAGGAGCATACCGGAACGTCTCAAACTACCCCCCCCCCCCGCTTCTCCCCTCCTCTCTCCTATGACAGCCAGTCAGAGATCGCGCCGCTCGGCCACTCCCAACATGCCACGCGACTAGAGCTGAGGCCGCCGAAGATGCTGCTTCTCACGTCAACCTCCGCCAAACAACGTGGTTTAGCGGCGGGAGTACCAGATTTTGGACTGGAGGACCTGGGTCTGAGCCCCAGCTAACCCCCTCTGCCTGATGTGCGAGTCTCTTGCCCTCTCCGGGCTTCAGTTTCCTCATCTGTGACTCGGTAATGATTCTCTAACCCCAGCTGGAGCACAGAGTGACTATCTACTAAGATGAGGGGCATAAAGGCGCTTTAAGGAAGATGCAAGCGACTCTCAATTTGTTACGGCTCTTAAGCACGCAGTGCTCACAACCAGCCCCAGACCAATCTCTCAAAGTCACCGCTGTCCCTCACTCCCTTCCCGCCCGGCGGCTCTACTGAGGCCGCTCCCTCTTGTCGACCCCATGCGGAAGCCGCGCGGCGCCGTCTGCCGTACCTGCAGCCACTTGGTCAGCGGGGCCCTCCTGCTGACCCATGACGAAGTCGTGCACGAGGCCCCACAGTGCGCCCGTAGGCGCCACCGCCTCCAGAGCGGCGGCAGCGGCCATGACGCGAACCAGAGACCGTGGGAGGGGAAGTG
Source organism: Mirounga angustirostris (assembly GCF_029215605.1). Lineage (NCBI taxonomy): Eukaryota > Metazoa > Chordata > Mammalia > Carnivora > Phocidae > Mirounga > Mirounga angustirostris. Next base: position 124,667,465 of record NW_026991714.1, read on the forward strand.
GGTGGTGGCACGGGACGGGCCTCTAAGCGCACGCGCCTCCTGAGCCAATTGCCTGGCGACGGTTAAAGAGGCGGGGCGCTCCCTGGATCACGTGCCTGCCGGCTCCTGGGAGGGACGGGACGGTCCCTTCCTGAGGGGCGGGGCTTGGAGTCGGGGCGGTGGCGCGGGCAAGGAAGGCGGCTGCGAAGCACGCAGCCGGGGGCCACTGAGGGCGAATAATTCCCGGCCCGGCTCCCGGGGAGACGGGTGGCGGGGCGGACACCTGGCTGGGTGGGGCCAAGGGGCGGTACACACCCTGGGAGAAGCCAATGAGAAAATCAGGCCCGGCCCGAGGGGGCGGTGCCGTCGGTCACATGCGCACCTGGGGCGGGCGGTGGCGGAGGCGCGGGCACCCCGAGCCGGCGGCAGGGAGCGGGGCCGGGCTGGGGCGGGGTTAGGCAGGTGAGTGACAGGCTCCGGGGGGCCGGCCCCAGCTGGGAGCCCCGGGCGAGCAGGGAGTAGCTGCGAAGGTGCCCGCCCCCTCTCTCCGCCCCTCCCGCGGAGCTGGTCTCCGGCCGGGCACCGTCGCGGGCCCCCCTGGCCCGGCCACCTGGGACTGTGCTGGGGAATCGGCCACCTCCCTCACTCCCCTCGCCCGCAAAGTTTGTGGCGAAGCCGGCGCCCGGGCAGAGCGCGCCCCCGGGGGGAGATCGAGGAGCGCCCGATGCGGGGAGGCAGGAGCCGTTGACCCGGGACGTCGCCGTCCGGGGCAGAAGCGCGGAGCAACCGACAAGCCCGCCGCCTCCGGTGCATGGGGCCCGGCTGAAGAGCCAGCATGGGCAACTGCGTGGGGAGACAGCGCCGGGAGAGGCCGGCCGCCCCGGGACACCCCCGCAAGCGAGCAGGTAACGACGAGGAAAGGAGCAGGGCCACGGGCGCCTCGCCAGTTGTCCCCCTCCTCGCCCGAGCGCTGGGCTTCCCAAGCGACCTCCCGCGGCTCCTGGCGCCTGGGTTTCCCAGATGGCTGCTCCGGAGCCAGACGGGGGCCCGCTCTCCAGCCCTGGTGGCCGGGGGAGCCGAGTTGGGGCAACTGCGAGCACTGACCCGGCTGCGAGCCCAACTCGCTCCAACTGGGAAGCTCCGAGTGGGGGTGGGGGTGGGGGCAGGAAATGTTTGCAGACCGCAGTGGGGCCGGCTGAGGGGAGGGGGGCCCGGGATGGGGGCGCCGCTGGCCTGGCAGCCGGGTCGGGGTCGGAGGCTGGCCCGTCGGGGCACGGCGCGGGCGGCCAGTCGTCCCCAGAACTCGGAGCGAGCGAGAACTGTCGCTCTCCCAGAGACTGCCTGTGTCATTATCGGGCTGCAGATCCTGTCTGCCGGAATCCAACTGGCAAAAGCAGCGCAGGACTCTGGGAAAGAAATATTTATTTTTCCCGCAGGGCTTTTTAGAGCCTCCCGGCTGTCTGGAGTCTAGAAAAGGTGGGGTGTGGAGTGGGAATCGCGCTCGGGTTTGTTGGGATCCTTCCCAGCCTTGGGGATGGGATCTCCTCCCTGGTGATCCGCGAGGGCCGGGCAGCGCCTTCTTACTTTCTTGGTGCACTCCTATACTGGCGCTTCGCCCTGGGAAGAGGTCTGGCGTTCATTTCCCCGGGTCTTGTACTCACTTCCTTCTCTGAGGGTGTTGCAAGGACCTTCTGAGAATGATAAAAATCGTATATACTTTAGAGTTGAAAGGGACCTTCAAAACTTGTCTGGAGTCTAGATAGACCTAACTCCTCCTGTCTGTGTAGAAGCCCAGATCCAGAGAGGTTGAACAACTTGGCCAAAGCCACACAGCTAGTTAGTAGTGCAGCCGGGGCTAGAGAGCAGTCTCCTCTTCCACTCAATTGCTACCCATCCCTTTATGTATGAGGAGCCACAGGCATAGTTGTTAATGAAGTGGAAACTAGTTGGAATTTCCTGTGTCCTTTGACACCGAAGGTGTGTTGCTTGGGTTGTGGAAACCGGGAAGGAAGATGAGGGGAAATGTGGGGGAAGCAGAGAAGGATGTCTGTGTGGTGGACAGGATGACTTGTGGAAGAAGAAACATGTTTTTCTGGAGGTGGAGGGATGAGGTAAATTTAACATTGACTGAGGAAAGTTGATTCTCAAACCCAAGGGCTTTCTGTCTTTCATTCATTCATTTATTCAATGAATATTTATTATTTATGTGCTCAGTCCACATGATTGATTTTGTAGCATTTTTCACTGGTGACAACCCTCTCATACTTGAAACTATCCCCCCTTCCCTTCTCCAAGTTAGATTATCCTGGTTTTTTTTTTTTTCTCTGATCATTGCTGCTCACTATCACATCACCTCCTAGGTGTGGACACACCCATGGTTCAGTTTGACCTTTTTTTTTTTTTTCCTCTCATACGCCCTCGCAGAGAAATTATACTCAGTCCCACAACTCTGTCCCCTGGGAAGACCCGTATACTGTATCTTCAACTATTACCTGTCAGACTCCACACTTGTATTAGTAAATGCCCACTGGACACGCTGATGTAGTTATCCTTAGATTCAACACTTCTAAAACCAAGCTCTTCATCTCTCCCCTCAGCCAGCTCCCCTTACTCTTCCATTCTTGCAGCTGCCTGACTTCGTACTTTGGAGATGTCTCTCTGCTGACTTTCTCTGCCTCCCAGCCAGTCAGCCACTGGGATCTGCTGGTTCTTCCTTGGGAAGTTGTACAAACCTGCCCTTTCCACTCTGCTTCACTCCCTAGTCATCTCAAGTCCAACCCACCTCCCAGGCTGAAGGTAGTTCCCCACCAAAGGCAAGTTCATCTTCAGCCATTCATCCGATGCCTGCACACTGTGCCCTGCCTCCAGAAGATGTTTGTTAAATTAACCTGTTTTGAACCCTATAATTCTATGTTTAGGATTTTTTTTTAATTTTTAATTTTACAGAAAGTACTTTTTAAAGTAAATTCTATACCCAGTGTGAGGCTCGAACTCATAACTGCAAGATCAATAGTTGCATGCTCTACTGACTGAGCCAGCCACGTTCCCCTGTTTAGAAATCTTTTTGCACCCTCCACTTCTGTAAGAACTTTAACTTTCAAGGCTGTTCAATTTGGTCTAGTCCTTTTTTAAGGCGTGATTTCTTTCTCTTCCCTGAATTAAGGCCACCAGTGTTTGCTCATTGCCATTTCCCCATTCTTACTTATCAAGAGCCTTTCTTCCTTTCAAGGTTTGCCTCAAATCCTGTATCTTTCTAGAAGCACCTCGCCTGACAATTCTAACTCCCCCCTTCTGAGAACTCCTGTAGACACATTATGCCACTTACTTAACAATTATCCACTCCATATTATTAGATGTTTCTTTGATGTTTATAGTCTTGTATCAGCAACTATCCTGTAAGCCTTGAAGACCTGGGTTCTGTCTTATCCCTGTGTGTCTGTCTCTCAAACTCGCTCATATAGCTATACACATACACACATGCTTATGTACACACACACACTCAGCACTTAACCACAATGACTTGTACAGAGGAAACACTCAATATTTGTTGATTTTAGAATGTTAACCTGACTATATCCTAGCATCTGAATTTTTCATGTAAACATTTTACTGAAGTATATATCTGCATTTTTTTACCTGCTAGTGTATCATTTTTTCAATTCTGTAGGCCCCCCATGAATAGCTTTATTCATAAAGCCCAAAGCCAAGGGGAACTCTGTAGGATGACAAGTTTGGTATGAGGGAAGGAATCCTTCTTAACTTCACAGTGTGCACCTGGCATTCCTGTAACATCTGCAGCTTACCCTTTTTTTTTTTTAAAGATTTTTTTTTAAATTTATTTATTTGAGACAGAGAGAATGAGAGAGAGAGAGAGCACATGAGAGGGGGGAGGGTCAGAGGCAGAAGCAGGCTCCCTGCTGAGCAGGGAGCCCGATGCAGGACTCGATCCAGGGATTCCAGGATCATGACCTGAGCCGAAGGCAGTTGCTTAACCAACTGAGCCACCCAGGCGCCCTGCAGCTTACCCTTTGACAAAGACATAGTTTGATGTTGTAACACTAATGCCTAAAACTCCCTAGCTACCTTGGTAACTCTTACCTTTCCTTTGCCACTGGTGTAATGGGAAGAAGCCATCAATAGAGAGCTAGAACCTGAGTTCTAGTCCCGGGCCTATAGCTGGGTGACCCTGGGCAAGTCCTAAAACCTCTCTCGGGTCACACTTTCAGTATCTCAGAAAGGGACCAGGTTGTACAAGATCACCAGAGCTGTTTCATCATCTCATCTTCACAGAGACAACTATTCAAAACTGCAAAGTTATTGAGTTGAAATCTTATGCCTTGTTATGTCACCCTTTGGCCTTAGTTCTGTCTTCCTAGTCACTTGGCAGGTAAAGCAGAGACATGACGCCCATTGGTCAGGCCATCTTGCTTTAGCTAGAAGGTTTGTGATTATCATTCTTTTTTATTTTTTAACTGTTACTCGTAATGCATCCCCAGAAGGATTGTGTTTCCCCTTCAGGTGCCAGGTGGTCCTTACATGCTTCAGAGAATACTTGGGGATTTATCATGTGGGGGGCTCCCACCACCTGGTACATATACCCTGAGTAGATCAGTATCTCCATCCCTGCTGTGGATAAGGCAGCCCCTCCCCCAGCCACGTCAGGGAGAAAGCAAGGTGGTAGAACAGGCAAGCCTCTGGCGTAGCTCCACCCGTTGAGAATGTGGCAAGGCTGAAACCCAAATATCTGACTCTGTGATGTGCCAGGCGTATCCACTTACGTTCTGGAATCTCAAGCCCGGTGTGGACAGACCCAGGGCCCTGTTTTGAGCTGGTTGGGCTTGGCGCTGTGGTTGTGAGAGAGTCTGCTTCTCATGGTGTGGGCTGCTGTGGCTATTCTTGAGGGAGTAATTGGGCAACTTCTCCATTTGCCCAGTAAATATTTACTGAGTGCCAGGTACCTTGCTGGCTGTGAAAAGACATGGTCCTTGGCCACATGGAGCTTACAGTTTAGGGGTGGGGGGAGATAATAAACATATATTCATGCAAATTACGTGTGATCATACATGAAAATCCTGTATGATAATACATACAATTATGTTTTGCTATACAGCTGGTGACTCCCACATTTATAATTTCAGCCCATCCTCTTCAGCTCTAGCCTTGTATGTTCTGCTGGTACTCACCACATTTGACGTCTAAAGGGCTTCTCAGTTTAGCATGTCCAAAACAAAAGGAACCCCTCTCCCAGATACACATAGTATTTGTAGTCATGGAGATGGGGTGGTCTAACAGACTGGGAAGCAGGAAGGTGGATGCTGTGGATTTCAGGCCTCTCTCTACCGAGCAACTTGCTGAGGAATTTTTAGAATCATAGCATTTTAGAGCTGAAAGGAACTTAAGTTTTCTTTAACCTCTTTTCTTTTCCAGCTATTAAAAAGAGAATAAAGGTATATCTACTCCCTGCCGAGTTCACAGAAATGTGGTGCAACCTATATAAAACCTGCATGGGCTCCTTTAAGTTTTGAGTGTGTTGGGGTCAAGACATTATAGGGAAGTGCTCAAGGTCAAGTGCATTCAAAAGGGAAGAGGTCTAGTCTCTCTGCCCCTTTCTTGAGTGGTCATCTTGGGCAAGTCATTTGTTTTGTGCTCGGTTGATCCTCTTATTTTAAAAAAGATAATATTTCCAGTTTACTTCAGAAAGATGTTATGGGGATAAAATAAACTTAACACTGTTTTTAAAATTACTTTCATGACTGCGTGGTCGGTCACATGTGAGGTCCCAACCCAGATTCTCATCTGGCACTGATGGGAAATAAGGCCTTGGTTCTCTGCTTCTTCTTAATTGTGTGTGTGACTTTGATCTATCTGAGCCTCAGTTTCCCGGTTCGTACAATGGGATGACTGCTACCATGCCCGCCTCCCAGAGAGGTTTTAAGAATCAAGTGAGATCCTGGATAAAAGGAGATTTTGTGAACTCATAAAGTTTCTATTACCCTAGCCACAGGATTTTTACACACAAAAACCATAGCCAGTGATTTTCCCCACCAGATCATTGAAGCTTACTCTTTTTTTTAAAGAGCAAAACTATAAAAGAAGTGTTTAAAAACTATTTTTGGCTGGGAATCTTTCTGAAACGGATGATATGCTTCTAAGCAAAGTATACTGAGCATGAATAACTTCCTCTTTGCGACTCAGGGATATTGAGTTCAGACCTGTATGTACAAAGCACCTGCTTGGTGGAGGTGGGGACCACAAAAGCTTCTTTCTGTCAAAAGCCTTTATTTCTGAAAGAAGTGGGGTGAACTGGTGCAAACAGAAGGAAATTGTTGAGGGCGAGCCCATTCCACAGTGGCCTGCCTCAGGGTCCCGAGCAGCATCGGGGTGGGGAGGCTCTTGATTCCTGTTCTGGGCTCTGAATGAGAACGGCGTCCTGTCTGATCAGTAACTGTGCTTATGACAGTGTGAGGCCTCTGGGCTTCTGAGACTGCAGGGCACTGGGCCCCAAACTAAATGGTGTCTGGCTGCTGTGCTTTTCGGGGTTCACGTTTCCACCTATGATCTGTCTTCTCCCTGGTAGCAGTCACTTCTTTTTTTCCTTTCCCCACTTAAAGAAAATGTGCTTAGATAACATAATACATACTCAGGTGTATAGTTCTGTACAGTAAGTACAATCACACTGCTGTGTAGCCATCACCACCATCCATCTCTACAGCTTTTTCATCCTCCCCAGTGGAAATTCTGTCCCCATTAAACACAGCCTCCTCATCCTTCCCTCCCCCAGCCCCTGGCAGCCGCCATTTTGCTTCCTGTCTCTATGAATCTGACCACCCTGAGGCACCTCATGTAAGTGGAATGAAGCAATATTTGAACGTTTGTGTTAGGCTTATTTCACTTAGCGTAATAGCTTCAGTGTTGTTCCATGACGTAGCATGTGTCAGAATTCCCTTTTTAAGGCTGAATAACTTTCCATTGTATGTCTATACCACATTTTGTTCATTCATCTGTCAGTGGACACTTGGGCTGCTCCCACCTTTTGGCTATTGTGAATAATGCTCCTGTGAACATGGGTGTACAAATCTGTTTGTGTGCCTGCTTTCAGTTCTTTTGTGTATATATCCAGAAGCGGAATTGCTGGATCATATGTTCACTCTAGGTGTAATTTTTTGAGGAATTGCCCTACTGTTTTTCTCAGCGGCCGTATCATTGTACATTCGCCCCCAGCAATGGACAAGGGTTCCAGTTTCTTCACATCCTCACCAATAATGCTTGTTATTTTCTGGTTTTTGTTTTGTTTTGTTTGCTTTTTTAAAAAGATTTTATTTATTTATTTGAGTGAGAGAAAGAACAAGAACACAAGCAAGGGAAGGGGCAGAGGGAGAGGGAGAAGCAGACTCCCCACTGAGCAGGGAGCCCAACGCAAGGCCCGATCCCAGGACCCCGAGGTCATGACCTGAGCTGAAGGCAGACACTTAACCGACTGAGCCACCCAGGCGCCCCTGCTTGTTTTTGATAATAGCCATCCTATTGGGGGTGAAGTGATACCTGATCATAGTGGTCACTTCTTGACATTCCATCTTCGGGGCTCAGATAGCAGCCCCTCCCATTTCCTGGGGAAACAGACGGCTGGGATTGTTAGAATAGCACCTAGAGCAAAAGTAGATGAGCTCATAGTGAAGCCTGAGGGGCCCTCCAGGGAGGGAAGCACAGGAGCTTGGGTGGGTGGATTCTGTGACATCTTGTCTGGTCAGTCAGAATTTGGCTTGCTTCTGGGTTTCTAATTAGGTGGTCGATGGCTGGGATGGATGGAGGGATGGATGGATGGGGCTTCCAATTAAGTGAAGCAGGTCTGTGTTGTTATAATTCATCTGGCTCCCAGAAAATGTTAGCACTGTCTTACTTGGGGTGAGCACCAATTTTTTTTTTTAGCCCCCTTTTGCATGTGAGAGATGTAGGACAGTGGTTCAGAGGGGAGGATGTAGGGTTGAGTAAAAGGTAGGGAGTGATGGTGACATGGTGACATGGTGAATTTGCTGCACAAAGCCATGTGCTTCTCTCTGTTGGGGACAAGATCTCCCTGCTTACTGAGCTCACAGGGAAGAGAGACCGAGCTCAGTGTGCATCCGTACCTCTGACCATCCCCAGCCCCTCAACTCCTGTCACTCATTGTCAGGAAAGGGGCTGGAGCATCTTCTGCTGGGTATGGGGTAGGGGGATGAGGATGGCTCCTCATTTGTACCTGTCTTCTCAGGGAGGCTGGCACCAGAGTCCAACCTAGGCAGCCAGCCAGTCACCAAGCAGCCTAGATCTTAGAGGACTCAGAGTTTTGTTGTTTTTAGGGCTGGAAGAGATACACTTGGCAGCAGCTCACCTTTGCTTGGTGTTTACCGTGTGCCAGGAGCATCACGTGCAGTATCTTGGCTAATCCTCACAACCATCCTATGGGTGGACACTATTATCACCTTTTTACAGATGAAGAAATTGAGCCCTAGAAAGGTAACGTCTCCTTCCTAAGGCCGTGCAGGTTGTAAACAGCCAAGCCAGGACTGGAACCCAAACGGTCTGATCTCAGAGCCTAAGCGTTTGGCTCTTGTATAGTTTATCTTCACTGGGCAGGAGGAAGAGAACACATGGTTTTCGTATTTAAAGTGAGTTTATTAGCATCTTTAGGCACCTTGTTAGGCCCCTTCAGGCAAGGCCCCTTCAGGCAATCATCTCATTTGATTGTATTCATTTTACCTATGGGAACATTTCTACCCATTTTACGTATGGGAAAGCTGATGGTCAGGAAAGTACATTGCTTGCTGGGGGTCCTGAGGCTGAGGAGAGGCAGTGCTAGAGCTCAGGTTAAGTAGTTTGATTCAAATTCTAGTGCTCAGAGCTCATTCTCTTGTGCTGCCTTCCCCCACCTCCACGAAAAGGAGCCTGAAGTCTGCTATAAAGCCTGCAAAGCTCCAAGAACTGTAGCCACTCTGCTCCCTTCTCTTTGCTGTTCCCTCCTCCTTTAATTTCCCAGCCCCCAAACTATAGCCTATACACCCCGGAGCCACATGAGTCCATTGTCCTGGAACAAGTGCTTGGCACTTAGTAGATGCTCAATAAATTTTTGTTGAACGTTGTTTGAGGGTTGTGTGCTGGAAGCAGTAGAATCTCAGCCAAGATTGCATTCCTAAAGAGAAATACAAGTAGAATGCAAATACCATTGTTTCCTCCTTTTTCTCCCAGAATGAACTTCTACTTTCCAACTCCCAGATGCCAGAGACTTGAAGAAAAGAATGCCCCGACTCTTCAGACTTTGAATTAGTCCCAAATTCCCAAGGGAAAAAGAGGCACCAGCGTCCTGTTAGCAAAGTGCTTGCTGGATCAGGTGTCACCCTTTGTAATTAATAAGACTAATAATTTCTTGCTTTGTTCAGCATTTTGCAGTTTTTAAAGTGTTTTCACAAGTATTATACATGATTTGTTCCCCCACAGCCATCCTCTTAGGTAGGCAGGGCAGAGATCATTTTTCCCATTTTATGTGTGAGGACACTGAGATTTAGTGAGGTTGCTAAGCTGCCCAAGATTATTGACAAGTAAGTGGTAGAGAGGTAGAAGCCATGGGAGGCGATGGCTCCACTACTTTCTTCCTGTGGTGAGAAAGCCTCAAGTCAAAGTCTCAGTTTCCACATCTGTAAAATGGGGACAAGAGTGGGGTCATTTAGGGTAGTCAAGGGCTCCATCACACAAGTGGTGATGTGTGTGAAGTGATGAGCACTGTGCCCACACCCAGCAAATGGCAGTGAGTTGTTAATGGCAATAACCAAAACCAAGTTCATGGTTACTTTGGGGACTTGTATTCTATTAACTCTTGGTCAGCCCAGAGTGTTGGGAAGAGCAGAATGTAGCCTCCCCTGGTCCCACCTCGAAATCTGCTCCGGGCCACTCTCTAGCCCTTCCCCTAGAGTCAGAGTGTATAGCAAGGGCTGACCATGAATTTCTCTCTCTCTTTTTTTTTAAGATTTCTTTATTTTACAGAGAGAGAGAGAGAGAGAGAGCGCACGCACGCACGCACAGATACATGCACACGAGTGGGGGGAGGGGCAGAGGGAGAGAATCCCAAGCAGATTCCCCGCTAAGCAGGGAGCCATCTCATAACCCTGAGACTGTAACCTGAGCTGAAAACCAAGAGTTGGCTGTTTAACTGACTGAGCCACCCAGGTGCCCCCTGACCATGAATTTCTTTTGATTTGCAAAATCTAGGATCTTCTGAACAGGACATTTATAAGATACCATTTTTCTTTTGGTAGCAGATAATTAGGACAATATGACTAGTATTTTGTTCATTTAATATCCATTTAATTTTATAATTCCAACTCTTCCGGTTCATTAACGATGTAACCTTGGGCAAGTTATTTTGGATTTTTGAGCCTCACTTTCCTCATCTGTAAAATGAAGATAACAGTACCTACTCTGTGGAGTTGTCATGAGGTTTAAATGAGTTAATGCACATAACATCCTTCGAATGGTACCTGGGACATATTAAAATACTCAGTAAATGGCAGTTACTATTATCACCATGCTTGGCACTGTAAGCCGGCTGTCCCCAACCTTCCTCTTCCCCCCGCCCCAAGTTGAGATGCAAGGCCAATGAGGTTCCTACGCAAGACCTAGCTTCCGCGGTATACCCTGGTTATCTACCATTCTTGTAATTCCACTCATTTATTCAGGAAAGCAAATCGGAAGCAAGTTGCGCAAGAGTGATATTATTATAGAGATAGCCTTGAATCTAGCTTCATTTTTAAAAATGTGAAGCTTTCACAAAAACTTGAGAACTCTTGTTAGTTACAAATCTCTTGCCTCCACCCCTGCCACCCACCCCTCCACCCTCCCACCCCCCGACATGCTCTGGCTGATTCCAGCAACACCCAGTGGCTGCTTTTCTGGGCTGTCTCAAAACAGATACAAACGTTTCTTGCTTGGTAGGTCAAGGCTGGGGAGTGCCCTCAGTGTGCTATGGCTCGTTTCGCCTTGGCAGAACATCTCTGGGTCCACTGGGGCTTCCTTCCTGGAGCCCAGCACATTTCTCTCATATGTGCTGTCAACTGCAGACACCTCCTTCGTGAACTTTCTTGGAAAGTGATCAACATCCACAGCAGAGCCACTTTTCTGCACTTGATACACAGGCCCCTGCAACTCGATTAAAAAAAAACACAATTGTTTTATAGTTATTATATACTATTCTTTATTAAGCACCAACTGTGTGGCAGGCACTGCCATAGGTACTTAACATACGTCTCATCTAGTCTCCCTGATAATTCACTGGGAGGTTGTCCTCATTTTAGGGGAGAGGCTCAGTGATATTAACTGTTGTGTGCGGGGTCACACAGTGAGCAATGGAAGATTTTGGATTCCAGACCACTGTTTTAGATTCCCAGCTCAGCGTGCCTCCCATGCGGTACCTAGCTCATTGTCAATTTCAGCCAAGGGCTCACTGGGCCCTAAACAGGTATCGCTGGTTTATTGACGTCATTGCCACCCATGAGTAGCAAATAGTCTGCTTCTGCCAGTTCTTTTTTTTTTTTTTTTAAAGATTTTTATTTATTTGACAGAGAGAGAGATAGCGAGAGCAGGAACACAAGCAGGGGGAGTGGGAGAGGGAGAAGCGGGCTTCCTGCCGAGCAGGGAGCCCGATGCGGGACTCGATCCCAGGACCCTGGGATCATGACCTGAGCCGAAGGCAGACGCTTAACTACTGAGCCACCCAGGCGCCCTGCTTCTGCCAGTTCTTACACTACACATCCTGAATGTGCCAGAAAGTGCACTTCATGGGACAGCCAAACCTTCACGCGTTTGTCCCCCCTGCCCCCTCTCCCCCGCCCATGCAGTGTCTGCGAAACAGACCACACTGTCCTCTGTAAGATAGGATATCACACATGGCATTGATTTATTTACTTAGCGAAAGTACCGTGTTCCCCCAAAATAGACTGTCATGTGGCATGGGCGTTTTCATTTCTCAAGACCTCACATCACTGACTCAGTACCATTTATTATCATCATTGAAATCAGTACCATTTATTAACCTACCATGCATGCATTCAGTATCCTACCAGGTCTTTGACACCAACATCTTCCATTTTCACATCAGCCTTGTAAGGTAGGCATAATTACCTCAATTTTCCAGAGGAGGAAACTGAGGCTCAGGGAGTAGACCCTTGCCCACGAAAGTGGAGGAACTGTTATTTGAATCCTAGTAGTTGTATCCCAGGGACCTATAGCTTAAGCACTATGGGAAACTGCCTCCAGATATTCAGTACTTGTCCCAGGCCCTGGGTTAGGTGCCAGGAACAGCCGGAAGAGTTGGTTCCTTTCCTCAAGAAGCTCAAGGTGTGATGGACTCAATAATACTGGAGCTTCTGCGATTGGGTTCCCTTTTTTCCAAACTTGTTTCCTTCTGGCCACACCCGAGTGGGAAGATCCATAACACACAGTGCTAAGGGTCCACGGGAGCTGGTGATGCTCTGCACAGCGGGGTTTATGTCCCGGATGTCTCTGTTTGCTCTTTGTCCTTCTTCCCTCTCTGCTGTCACATCAGGTTCACGGAACCAAGCTCACCTGGGTCTTGCCAGTGTGTTATTCCTGTGTGTGGCCTGGCCCAGGACTGGCTGCAGAGGAGAAGGGAGGCCTTACTTGGCTGGGAACTTACTGCTACTATGGCTTTTTATAAGGCCCCAAATGATTTTTTTTAAAACATTCACATGGTGCATGCAATGTTATCTGGGCCCTCTCCCTGAGGAACAGGATGGGCAGTCTTTGGAGTCAATGGGCAAAAGGAGAGCTACACTGGGCCCCTTCATTTGCAGCTGACCCCTCCTGTTTGAAGCTGAGCCTAGCTCTGTCCTCTGTAACATGTGTCCCATGGAAGATCCAGGGCCTGGATGTCTGGTTTATTGCTGACCATCAAGTACTTTTACTGCAGCCTTAGGCAGAGGTGCTCAGCCTGCCACTTTTGACTGCACCACCCCTTGGGCATTTGTCTATGCCGGGGGCCCTGGCCCATAAGGAGAGATTTCAGCCTACTGGCCCTGTTCTCCATAGTCCAGTGCTATTTTAGGTATGGATGGATAGGGACCTCTTCTATAGGCTGGGTCTGGGGCCTCTCAGTTTTAGAGATGAAATGATCTCTTTTTCAAAAGCTGTGGGGTTGGTAGACATGCTCAGAATCTTTCCTTCCTTTTAGGAGAAGAGAATTGGCACTGATAAGGAATTCGGCTGGAGGAACTGGTTCAGGGAGGCCAAGCCACTGGTCTGTGGTCTATCCTGCGCAGTCAGAGGTGGGGCTGGTATCATACCCAGGAAATCTGATTCCGTTTCTCATGTCTTTTTCTTTCCATCTTCCTTCACGCCTGTGTACGCATTATACATATATGTCTCATCGTCCATGACAGCTTCTGGTCAGTCTCGGGAGGCAGCAAAGACAAATTAAGATATGGTACCATTTTAAGCAAGACATACAGTGTAGACACGCAGAGACAAAGGCAATGTGTAGACACTTTAGGAAGAGTTGAGATGGGATAGGGCAGTTATTAAGGGTAAGTGAGGAGAGTTATAGAAGGGTTAGTGATTTCAGTAAGGAGTGCTGGTTGGAGAGAAGCAAGTAATGGGATTTGCCTTATTGTGGAAGTTGTGTTTACGTAAAAAGTGAACAACACCAGAAAGCCCACAGAAGAAAATCTGCACACTCCCACCACCCCGTGAGAGTCCCTGTTCCCATTTGGTGTTCATCCTTGCTTGCTTTTGTATTTATTTTAGGCTGCAGAATCAAATGGGCTGTGTACCTCAAGGTTAGGGAAGGTCTCGAATAGTGAACGGGGAGTTTAGATCAGAGGGGGCCTCTGCTGGTCCCCGCACGTGGGGTGCAGATGAATGACGGGCTTCGGGTGCCCGCCATCTGTGAGCAGGCGGGACGGAAGCCTCCGACGAAGCAGGGGCTCCCCCCACCCCAGACTTGGGACTTAGTTTCATCACCCACTGCACAGGAGTCTCCTGTTTGTTCTGGGGGTCAAGGGAAAGAATTCCTCCTGAGTTGTCTGGAAAGCTTGCTCCCCATGCCCCCCCCCCCCCAGGCCACAGACTCCTCTTTTTCCTATTTACCATCCAGTTTCTTCAGCAGAACTCTCTTCTCTGGAGTTGGGGATGCGTAGCCAGTTTTGCCACACCACAAAGCCTTGCTGCTGCGTGAGGTCATTTCAGGGGAGAAACTATATATAGTGGAGGACTAGCATCAGGACAGCTCCATACTGTTCAGGCTGCTTCGTATTGCCCTTCCTCCCATGTAGCCAGGGTGACCTCAGACTCCGCGCCAGCTAGTAGGCACCACGTTGTGTCTTTAGTGCTCCCTCCGTGTTCCCTGGCCAGTGCTCAACCACACAGGACCAAGTGCTGGCCCTCCTCAAGTCCAAGAGCCTTTAAGGGAGCAGCCTTGAGAGAGGGGCAATGGGAAGAGTCCAGGGGCCAGAGTTCCCTCCCAGCTCTGCCTCTTGGTGCTCAGCTTGGTATATATAACAGATAGGTGCTACGCTGGTTGACGCCAGGGAGACTGGGACTCCAAGAGGTTCCACTGAAGTCGTGGGGTCCTGCAGAGCACACAGTTTGAAAACCACTGTATGTCTTGCTTAAAATGGTACCTCTGGGGTTTCTTCCACAGGTCTGACCTTGTGATGGTCTCTGGCATGAATGAGCCATCAGTAGGGGTGCAAACCTTGTGACCTCTTGGAGATTTTGATGGTTATCAGGGGTGGACTGGGGTGTGGTAGAGGGACAGAAATCTCGGGTACAATTGTTTCCAGTGGGTCAGTTGGGGATAGCACAAGAGTTTGTGGATCCAGTCTGACTTGCTGGCCTATACTGCCGTAGGCTGTTTCTCTGGCCTGCTCCCACCTGCCTTTCCTTTCAGTGATGGTTTGTCCCAAAGAAGAGATGAAAATGAGGTTATAATGCACTTCAGGCAAGGAAAGTGCATTTAATTTAAGTTGCCTGGGGCTGAGTTTCACATTTTATATGTGGAGTATTTGTAGAGCACCGAGGTGCCTTTGGCGGAAATCAGAAAGCCAGGATCTGGGGCCAGTTTTCCTTCATTCAGCAAGTTTGTTTGTTGGCACCTACTTTGCGTTCCTGGAGAAGCATAAGGGAGATCCCAGCTGTGTTAGGACCCCTTGATTGCGAGTAACAGAAACCAGCGGAATCTAGCTTAAACAAAAAAGTTGATTTATTGTAGGGTTTCAGGGGGGCAGTGCTCAGGACCCCACAGCAGGATTGCTGCCTAGCCTTAAGCAGGAATTGAAAAAACCTCTTTAGGATCTTTCCCCCTAAACTCCATGTCTCTTTGGGCTTCCTCTCTCCACAGCCCATATGGCCTCAAGTGTTCCTGTAACAGTCCCAGCCATACTCAGAGGGACTCTGCTATCCCAGCCCTAAGTCCAGATTCCCAGGGGAGCATGTCCAATTGGCCCAGCTTGGTCCACTGAGCTCCAGCCGGGGGATGGGGGTCACATGTGACAAAACCTGTCTGGGAGGGGCCATTCCTGACCCCTTGTAGACTCGAGGCAGCTCCAGAAGAGGGGAATTTTTTTTTTTTAGATTGTTATTTTCATTTTTAATATTTTTCATCCAGTACTACAATCTACATATATGTACCTTCCATTTGCAAGTCACTGTATAAAATGAATATGTAGCATTCTTTTTTTTTATGTTCAGTTAGCCACTGAATAGTACATAATCAGTTTTTGATGTAGTGTTCAATGATTCATTAGTTAAGTATAAAAAGTATAACACCCAGTGCTCATCACAGCACGTGCCCTCCTCAATACCCATCACCCTGTTACCCCCTCCCCCCACCCTCCTCCCCTCTGAAACCTCCAGATTGTTTCTCGGGGTCCATAGTCTCTCATGGTTCATCTCCCTCTCTGATTTCTCCCCCTTTGGATTTCCCTCCCTTCCGCTACGGTCCTCCGTGCTATTGCTTATGTTCCACATATGAGTGAAACCATTTGATAATTGTCTTTCTCTGCTTGACTTACTTCACTTAACATAATCCGAAGAGGAGAACTTCTGAGCTGTATCCATAGCTCTGAAGCTGTCGGTTCTTCGAGGCCTTGGTGAGGAGCCCTGTTCCAGGGAGGGAAGCAGGCGTATCTGTCCAGGAGACAAGCAAAGAGGTGACCCTTGGCAGAGCCTGCTTGTTGCCGAGTATATGGCTCCTCCAGTTGGGGCTGTCAGGAGGGGACAGGGCTCCCCAAGCTGATATGGACAGACACACAGAGCAGAGGCCCCTCCAGGTTAGCTCAGGGAAAAAGGGTTTGCTGGCAGGATCACGACAAGGCAGCTGGCCTCAAGGGAGCTGGGACTGGAGAGCAGTCAGGAATGGAGGCGGCTTTGTCTTTTGGGGGCTGGTGGCCTCTCTGCTTTCATCTGAGCATCTGCTCTTGGCTTCCCTCTTTCTAGACCCAGTCTTCTCCTCTTACTCATTTGCCTGTTCCATGACTGAGCACACCAATGCTGAGTTCTGGCAGCCTGTGGATTTGCTTCTCTGGGTCACGGGGCCACCCAGGTATAGGCCACAGGTGCAGGGCCTGATCACACAGGATTTGAGCCTGCCCCTTTCAGGGCTTTGGGTGGGATGGGCATTAAGAAACAGTCTCCTGCAGTCAAGGGACGCTTATGGACACTGGAGAGTGGGGCCTCGAAGATGAAAGAGAGGAGGGGCTTGGCAAGGCAGACCAGCCTAAGCTCAAGTCAAGATGCAGGGAGGGGCTGGGGCAGGTGTGTGCTTTGGGGAGGGGGCCGTAAGAGGTAAGGCCTGAGAGGTCCCTTCGAAGCCGAGCCGTGGGGCAGGGGTGTGGAGGTGATGGGGAGCCCCTGAGAATGCGTGACCAGAGGGATGGCGGGGTCTTGAGAGGGTACTCTACTCTGGACTCAAAGGCTGAAGAGGATGGCTAGGGAAGGGATGCAGCAGAACAGAAAGCAGAAGCCAACTAGGTGGCTGGCAGTGCTCAGGCAGGAGGGGAAGGGTTTGCACTGGCATGTTGGCAGTGGAAGTGCCAGGGATACGGAAGCCCCTTTGAAGAAAGAACTTATGGGGGACAGGTTGGCTGAAGCAGAGGGAGGGCCCAAGAGGCGCAGGCAGGGGGTGGGGGCATTGGGGAGGGCAAGCTTTTTGAAGGAGAGGTTGTTAGCCTTATGCATCAACACTGCTGCAGTGCTTATTGTTTAGGTTGGGAGAACTGAGGATATTTAAAGCAGAAAGGGAAGTCCCAGGGTAGAGGAGGAGACTTCTGGAGAATGGGTCCCAGGCCCACCAGCTCTGCTTCTGAGGAACTAAGACCCTGCCCACGTTGCCTCAGCTTCCTCATCTTCAAAATGGGAACAGTATCTGCCCAGGACCTTCCCTACAAAAGTAGGAGGGTTATATACATGACCATGCTTTGTGCTCAGGAAAGGCTCACGTATATGCAGGCAGCCTTGTTACGATTGCTGCTTGTGTGACAGCCTGCACGGTGACCCCCCGGGGGGGTCAGGGAGCCTTCCTTCCTGGACCTGGGACAACGTGACCTGATCCGAGCTCCCACAGCCAGCTCAGACTCTCTGACTCCAAATCACCTGGGGTAGTGTCGAGAGCAGCCGCTTTCTGGAACTTGAGTCCGGGGGTACTTGAATGACTGGTTAGGGCTAGGATGAGTTCACTCACCCCTCATCCAGCATTCCCCTGATGGGTGCTGTGTGTGTGTAGAGCTTAATTAAGCCCGATGGGCAGGCCTGAGGCTGAACCCTCCTTCAGAGAGAGAGAGAGAGAAGAGGCAGTTGGGGAAGGGGGCGGCTCTGGGCAGGCTTAACTCCTGCACATTTCAGAGTGGAACTGCAAGGGGATTTCTCCCCTGGGTAGGCCTTCTGGGCCTCTTCCCTATAGGGAAATCCACGGAGCACTTGTTTCAGAGTTCCCAGGAAAAGGGGAAATGAAACCTGCATCCTGTTTTGCCACCAGCCTAGGGAAGAGGACCCAGATGGCGATGGTTGATGGTGGCAGTAACCTAACTGGTTGAAATCCTGGGGCCTGTGGAGTTGGGGAAACAGAGAGAGCTTGAGGAGGGGATCCAAGGTCAACCCGGGACAGAGCCTGTGGCCTTCCTGTTGTGTCCCAACCTTTCTTTCCCCATTAGGGCCCAGCAGCCTGGTTCTCTCTTCCCAGCTGCCCCTCCGTCAGGATTGGCCCAGCTTCCCCTTCCTGCCCACATCCTGTGGTCTTCCTGGCTTCCTTCTGGCTCACCTGCAGCTTCCAGTCTCCGGGAAGGGAACTTCCTGTGCCCACCCATCTTTGATTTGGGTCTTTCACCCCGTACTTTCTCTTCCTCCCCCTCCAGCCCCTTTGGCTACTTCCGGTCATTTCCCTCCCGCAGAGCCCTGCTGGAGTCGCCCCCCACCCCCACCCCCACCCCAAGCGGACTCTGTACAGCGCTGCCAGCTCCGTCCCAGTCCAGGCCCCTTGGAGTATTGCTTTTCCTAAAACGCAGCAGCTGTGCATTTTGCTGGCCTACCCAGCTGTTCTTGTCCTTGACCACAGAGGTCATGTCATTTGTGACAATAAATAGGAAAAGAGAATGAGAGGGCTGCCAGGTGCCTCTGGGCTGCCCTTCCAGCTGCCTGCATTCCTGCTGGGAAACAATACTAGTAATCCAAATAGTAAAGCTCACATTTATAAATACGTTCTGTGTTCACTTATCATTTTCCAGATGCTGTGCCAAACATTATACACATATTATCTCATTTAATCTTCATCCTGACCTGGTGAGGTGAGTTGAATCTGACATCACGAGCCAGAATTCATGCGGGTCTGACGTCCAGGCCCATCTCTTTACTGTGGCGATGTGTCTGCCTCCGACTGGAGGGGGAGAGGTGCCACGCAGCCAGGGACCCCCACAGCCCGCTTCAGGTTCTTCTTTCCTCCAATTGCCTGTTGCAACTGGTAACTAGTCCACAGAAGGAACGCTTGTGGTGTCTGTGCTTTGTTTTTATTTTCTCCATATCCCAAACAATGAAAGACCTTCAGATGGTAGGGGTCCTAGTATTTCTCTTTACTGTGGACTCCCCCAGACCGGTGTCCCATTTTATAGCTGGGAAAATGTCTTCCTAGTCTTAATTGGACATCGTCCTAATAAAGGAGCTTCAAAATCAGAAGTAAATAATAGCCTAATCTCTCGACTTTCCATCTGATGTTCTTCCCACTTAGATCCTGTTGCCATTCTATTCTGAGAGTGCTAGAAATATGCCCCAAAGTTTCCTCTTCTACACATTCTTTATTGACTTAGAACATTTCTACTCTTTGCGGTAGGCCCTTTGTGTTCTATTCTTGTCCATGAGAGATGATTGTCAATGAAAAAGAGAGCGAGAAAAAGAATCAAAATCTCTGGGGATTAGGGTATATATGAAGTTTGAAAAAGCGTATTCAGTATCATAATCACATTTTAGGTTTAGCAGAAATACAGTGTTTTTGAAGTGTAAGCTATTGAAAGTGGAGTTTGACAAAACTTTTGCCTGATGTGATAGTAATTCTCAAGTGGGAGATGGCACAGTTTTGGGTAGGGGTGTGTGTATAAGTCTGTGTATTTATCAAAAGGCGGAGTGTACTTAAAAAGGCTGGGAAACACGGTCTTCCAACAGGAGACCGTGGTATCCTGTTTTTCTGTGTCCCACGGTCCTATTGGTACTTACTGGAGGGCTCTCAGGATGGTGCGCACTATATGGGGGGATCCTGCCTGTCTTGTCTTAGTTGAATCAAACCCTCTTAGGGCTCTGGGTGGCCTACCCAATGGCCTCACCACTCACTTCCTGCAGTATGCCAGATGAAGGTGATACGTAGTGTAGAGGCCTAGTCCTGGAGAGTTCAAGGCTAATCTGAAGCACATACTGCCAAAAAGCTCAGATGTGCATTGAATTTCTATGTGCCAGGCTCCATGCTTGGCCCAGGGTATGCAGCTGCATAAAACAGATGTGGCCCTTGCTCATGGGACTCACAGAGTAGTAGGCAAATAGATTGTGCTCAAAGAATGAAAATGTAATACGTGCTATGAAGGAGAGAGGAGGGTGCTGGGAGAGAATTATGAGGTAGGAGGAATGGATTATTTTGGGACATAGGATCAAAAAGACTTCCCTGAAAAAGATACCTAAGCTGCCCCTGAGGGCTGAGTGAGACTGAGGTAGTCATGTTGGTCTCATGTGGCCCCACCTTTAGCCAGAGCCATTTGCTGCCCATGTGACACTTTTAGGTGAATAAGAAAAAGATGCTTGCTCTGGGCAGAGGCAGCCCTGCCAGGACCCACCGCTGGTGAGTCAACACAGCTAGGTCTCAGCCTCCACTGGCCTCTGGTCCTGGTGACATGTGCGCAGCATAGCCCAAGATGGGAGCCTTCCCCAAGCTGAGTAAAGGGAACTGCATGTGTGAAGGCCCTTGGACAGAAAAGAGCTTGAGGCCTTCCAAGAAAGGAGAAAAGCCACTGAAGGCAGGAATGGCCACCTCCACTTCTCTCCCCCGTAAGGAGAAAGGAGAGGGAGGCCATGTCCGGAGCACTGTCTGGAGCTGCAAGGCTGCCCAGCGAGCTCTCATCATCTGGCTTCTTTGGGGCTGTAGCTGGTAAGTGTCTGCTCTGACTTTTCCATTGTACATGTCACTTTTGCGGTGGCCCAGGAAGAGAGAAGGACCGTTAGGAGGGAGTTCTAGGGAAGCTGGGCCACAGATCAAGGCCCACCAGAGATCAAGGCCAAGGTCCTGCCAGCTTCCATTCACCCTCCCCAAGACAAGTGCCTACTTTGTGCCGAATTCTGTGCTAATCTTGTAAATTTGGAACATCACGGACTTTTCACCTTTTTCTTTGTCTTCTCACCTGAGACACACAACCTTTCATTCCACAGGTAGGGATACTGGACTCACATGCAAATGATGGCTAGTAAAGGGAGACTCTGCTGGGTGGGGGTGGCTCTGCCCGCCTTGGGGAGGGTAGTGGGGCATGCTTGTAGAAGTGGCATTCAAGTTCAGTTCTAGACGTGTGTGGACCATTAATATGTGGAGTAAACAGAACTCTCAGCTCTTGGAGGGAGGGACCATATCTTGTTGAGTGGTGAGTCTTCAGTGCTTAGCATGATGCCTCACTCATCGTAGGTGCTCAGCCTGATTTGGAGGCAGAATGGTCCCCTCCAGCATCTCTCCAGGAAGGCTGTCTGAATTCTTTTTTGTTTTTTTCAAGGTTTTATTTATTTATTTGACAGAGAGAGACATAGCGAGAGAGGGCAAGCAGGGGGTGTAGGAGAGGGAGAAGCAGGCTTCCCACTGAGCAGGGAGCCCGATGCAGGGATCGATCCCAGGACCCTGGGATCACGACCTGAGCCGAAGGCAGACGCTTAACGACTGAGCCACCCAGGCGCCCCAAGGCTGTCTGAATTCTAACCCAGGTTTTCTGTCCTGTTGTGCAAGGCCTGCCATTGTGCCGCAGCGGCCTAGTGACAGAGCAACTAAAGGGGTGTTTGGGGAACTTGAAATCATGTCTTGAGGAACAGGGACTCCTTAGCAAGAAAACACAAGGCATAGGAAGATCAGGAAGGTGGCCTTTAAATCCCCGAAGAATTGTGGTTATGATATTATTACCATTTACTGAGCCTCTCCTATGTGCCAGGTATACACTGGGGGCTTCACATACATGATCTTATTTGGTCTGCACAGTAATCCATAGGGGAGAATCATCTCTATTTAATAAAGGAGGGAACTGGGGTTTAGATCAGATGATCCAGCCAAGATCACCTCCCTGGGATTTGGAATGGGTCCCTCTGGCTCCCAAACTCGTAACTGCGGAGAGATTTTAACTATCACACAGTGTTGCCTGGAGCTCTTGTCATGTAATTCAGGAGATAGAGCCAGCACTCGAGGGTCGAAGTTCCAGGAGGTAGTTTTTCCTGTTCCCCATAAGGGCGATTTCTCTTCCTAAAGGAGAGCAGTCTGAAATTAGAAGGGGCTGCCCTCGGAGAGCCCAGCTTCTACTGTAGGACCCCCTGGCCCCAGTGGGATCTGGTGGGTGCAGAAGTTGAGGCTGCCCTGCCCTAGCCTGGTGGGGGCGGTCCACCCGCAGCCAAGCACAGGCAGAGGCACCCACATTTCCTGGATCATCCTGGCCCAGATCTTTTGCATCCTGTTTCCTTGATCTCCCTGAAGCCCCAGCAACAGGCCTAGGTCCAGCTTTCCTCCACGAGGAGCTGGGCAGCAGTGTTGCCTGGCCCCCTTTGGAACGGGCCGCATAACCCACCTGACCAGGTCTCTGGAAGCCTGGCCTGGAGGCCGGCACTCAGATGAGTTTCAGGAAAGGGCAGACTGGGGTGGGTGCGCTTACTCTGGGCTACGTGGGGCTACAGAGATTTGCAAAACCGTACTGATTGTCCTTTGACTTTTGCTTTGCCTCACTGACTTCCCGTGGCCCCACGGCTGGCTCCGGGGTGTGGTGCGGGGCCGTTGGGTTCTAGAGCCCCTGTCACAGCATCACATGAGTTGATGTGGGTAGGAGCACTTTTGTAAACCGCAGAAGGCCTTCAACGGTCAGAGCAGGCCTGACAGCTGACTGGAGTTGAGCCCTGGAGGACATCGATGGGATGGTCCATCAGTGCCTGACACCAGAGCACGTGTCAGGACGTTAGCGCTGGGAGAGCCAGAAAGGTGGTGGGGTCCAGCTGCCTGCCCAGTGTGGGGTTGCTCCACTCAGCACCCTGCGGCGGGGGGTCGGCCGGTTTTCCTTGAGCAAGGCTAGCTTTTGATGGCGCTCACGAAGAAACAGTCCTTCCTCGCGTGGGCCTGGCCCTCTACGAAGCCCGTTCCTGTGTGCTGCCTCCCTGCCCCTCGTGGTGGCCTCGTGAGGGACGTCTGCACTCAGCTCAGTGAGGCCAGCCAGGCCTCTTTTGTGCCTCCCACTTGCTGATTCTGCAGGAGCAGTTCTGCTGCCCTTTTGTGAAGCTTTCCTGTTTCTGTTGCTGGGATCTGAGTCATTGATGAGCATTGGTGACCCTTCTTACAGTGTGGTGAAGGTCAAAGAGGTGCGTGGGCCTTGCCCCGGTCTTCCCAAATGTGTGGCCAGACAGGAAACACAACCCCAGAGATACTCAGTCTTGTCCTTCACTGCTTGGGTGCATTCTGCCTCTTTCCTGACCTCAAGCATGTTTTACAACAAGATTGTGTGAGCGCTTCCCAAACGGCAAGGTCAAAGCTCTTTTGGCTTCCTTCCTCTTTAGAACATACCTGGCTGGTAGGGTGAGGGTGGGGATGGACACGCAGGAGCCATATGGTGCCAGGAACAGGACAGAGCAGCTCGGAGGAGGGATCTGGAGGGGGGCCAGGGGATGACGGCTTAGTGCCTCTGCTGCCAGGGGCTGGGGCCACCCCAGTGACTCCTTCCTACTTCTCCTTTAGAGGACTTTCACCTCCCTGTCTCTTTCCTTTTTCTGCTTTTCCTGTTTTGCTTCTTGTGAGACACCCCTGAGCTGTTCTGCCTTCCAGCTCTGCCCACCTGGAGATTCCCAGATCTGAATGAAGCTTTAGCGTCCTTGACATACCATCTTTCTTTAAAACATCTTCTCCTTCAGGGTTCGGCAACCATACCTGCCACTTCAGAGCAACGCCTGCCTGCACCTGGGAGCTTTAACATCAGAGCCCCAACCAGATGCTCTGGATGCCTGGCTGCTAGCCCGCCCAGAACATGTAATTGGCCCTTGCGGTGGGTGACATGTTACTGCACAGGGACATTTCATGACAGTGCCTTAATCCTGAAGGACAAGTCCAGCGGTAGGAATCTTATACATTGTGGCAGGCCAGCAAGGAGGACATCTGGGGGTAATAGCAGGAAATTGGTGATTGTGGAGTACCTTCCGCGTCCATCCTGTCGTTTCTCCTTGCAGCAGCCCTGGGAGGTGGCATCATCTGTTGTACAGATTTGAGAACTGAAGCTTGCTTAGAGTCACAAGGTGGGTTAATGGGTGGGGTCAGCGTGCGAATCTTCTGCTTGGCTCCTGAGCCTGAGCTCCTCCCCCTGGTCTGTGCTGGCCCTCCGCAGGGCCTCTGTCTTCTTCACTGTTTCTTCACTGGCGATGGTTGTATGAAGTAGGGTTGAGCTGTCAGGGCCTTGTCGAGCCCATCAGAGCTGGGATGGCTGGGCAGATGATTCGGGGACCTGGGGGTCCTGGGGGAAGGCAGTGGCTGTCTTCCACCCTTGTACCTTCTCGTCGGGTGTGAGTTGGTGGCTATCCAGAAGTGGAATGAAGGCAAGGTGGTACTGGGTGTAGCAGCCCCAGAATTATGGCAGGACTGTTGATCTGTGAGGGCCCTTGAGGCTGACAAAGACACAGCTTCCCTGGTTCCTCTGTTCCTTTATGGGAGGTGGTGTCGGTAAGATGATGCCCCCACCCCTGGGCCAGGTCCTTCCCCATTTCTCTCATTCCTTCTTCTCTTCCGCCCGGTGACAGCCAGCAGGATGGGTGTGAGGAAACCCACAGAGAGGCTTGAACAACCGTGTGTATGCATTTGGTTTTGCATCCCTTAAACCCTTTCTTACCCGTAGGAGTCAGCCTTTTTTTTTTCTTTTTAAGATTTTATTTGTTTATTTGACACAGAGAGAAAAGGAGACAGCATGAGCAGGGGGAAGGGCAGAGGGAGAGGGAGAAGCAGGGAGCCATGAGGAGTCAGGCTTTCAGACCTCCAGGACCAGCTTTGTCTTTCATGTCCCTCTCATGGGCTCTGCTGCTGCCTTTTCCTGCTCTCGTCATGGTGCTCTTCTACCCGTTTGTGGGTTCTTCCATGTTCCTTACGGAGTTTTTGCCCTGATTTGTACAATGGCTTCATCTCGCCTCCTCTCCTCACCCTGCTGGATCTTAGTGGGTTGGCTGGAAGTCAGGACTGCCCATTCCCCAGTGGGCACTGAGAAAAGTGTTTGAGAACGATGCAGACTTACGTCCCATTGCTGTGCAGGAGTGCATTCAGTAATGTAAGGCTGCATATTGCTGTGAAAAGGGGCCTAATGATGCAGTGGCTTAAAGAATGAGAAATTGATTTTTCTGGCTACGTAATGGCCCTGACATCCCCAACCTGAGCAGACCAGGTGAGGGGCAGCTCTGCTGCTTGTGGTCTTTCTGGTACCCAGTCCGTTTGGGTTGTCACCCTATCACAGGACATCGTCTGCATGGTTGAAGCTGGGTTGCCAGCACACTTGGGTCCCAACCAGCGGAAGGGAAAAGAAAAGGCGGAAGAGGCATGCCCACTGTCCTTGGGCCCAGGTCCTCTACGGCTTGGCTCCTGTCCCTACAGCTCGCATTCTGTTGGCAAGGATGTAATCACGTGGCCACCCTGACTGCAGGAGAGGCTGGGAAATGTAGTCCGGCTGGCTGCCGCTTGCCGAGGCGGAGGGGAGAATGGGTTTGGGTAGACAACTAAAAATCTCACCACAAAGGTGGAGAGTATTTTCATTTGCATGTGCTGAGGGAAGAATGTTTCTCTGCCAGTAACGTGCCCTCTCTCTCTGATAACTGTACACATGCTTCCCTCTTTGGCAAACATCTGTACACCAGGCTCTAGGCTATACAAACTGGGGGCACCAGAAGCTGAGTAAGGCAGTTCCTTCCTGCCTTTGAGCAGCTCAGTGTGGTCTGGAGGGGGGCATGCGTGGAGACCAGACCATCTCTAAGTGCCAACATAGAGATCCCTCGTTCTTGCGTGTGAGGCACGGCAGATAGAGAGCTAAAAGGCCACCCATGGCCTCGAGATGCTTGCAGTTGTGCAGACTAGGAGATGGAAGTGGTGGAGTGCTGGGAGCAGGTTTGGTCTGTGGAGTCAGGAGGGCTTCACAGAAGAGGTGATGTTTGAGCTGGGCACAGAAGGGCTTCCCCGTCAACAGGAGGGGAATCTTCAGGAGAGAAGACCAAGAGCAAAGGCATGGAGACTTGGAAGTTCATACAAGGTCGATGGCTCTGGGGTGGTCTGAGTATACTGGGAGAGATCTACATGGCTCACTCCTCACTCCATCCTGGCCTCTGCACCTGTCTCCTGGCACCTGCCTTCCCTGGCCACCCTTCCTATAATTGTGTGTTCCTTGGCACTTAATTTTTTTGCTTTATTTAGTATAACACATATAAATACTTGGTATAGGGGTGCCTGGGTGGCTCAGTCGGTTGAGGAGCGGCTGTTGATTTCGACTCAGGTCGTGGTCTTCAGGGTCCTGGGATCAAGCCCCACGTCAGGCTCCGTGCTCAGCAGGGAGTCTGCTTCAGGATTCTCTCGTCCCTCTGCCCTTCCCCCACTTGAGCACACTCGCTCAATCATGCTCTCTCAAATAAATAAATAAGCACCTGGTATATCTTTATTGACCTGTGCATCATTTGTCTCTCCCACTGGAGTGTAAGCTCCATGAGAGCAAGGACTTTTTGTACAGCACCTGGTAAATAGCAAGTACTCAAATATTTGTTGAATGAATACATGAGTATATAGAAAGGTGTATTGCAGATCCTATTTTTGGGAAACCTTGAATTCCACACTAAGGAGTTGGGCTTTTATTTTGTAGTGGGGAGCTATGGAAAGTTCTTGAGCAGGGAGATGACATGATCTCTGCTGAGAAAGTTACTGACAACAGCAGGAAGTTAGGTTGGAGCAGGGAGAGAGTGCCTCTTTCCTGGCCTAGCCCAGCTCCAGAGCAACACACACTTCAGCCTGATGTCCTGTTTGTGCAGTCTTTTTTTTCTTTTTTTTTAAATGAGATTTTTTAAATTTATTTGACAGAGAGAGACACAGAGAGAGAGGGAACACAGGGGGAATGGGAGAGGGAGAAGCAGGCTTCCCGCAGAGCAGGGAGCCCGATGCGGAGCTCGATCCCAGGACTCTGGGATCATGACCCTGAGCCAAAGGCAGACACTTAATGACTGAGCCACCCAGGTGTCCCTCTTTGTGCAGTCTTAAAGCCTATTCCTGGACATAGTCATTTTGTTTGAGCCAAGCAGAAGATTTAGTCCATAGCAATGGGGTGGATGTGAGCTGACCTCTGCCTTTCTTTTTGGGGGCCAGAGAGGGTCTAACAAGCACTGTTGGATACTGCTAGAGGAAATGAAAATTGATATGGTCTTTCTGGAAAGCAATTTGGCAAAGGGCACCAAGAACCCTAAAAATATCCCTACCTTTGACCTAGAAATTCTCCCACGAGGACTTTATCATAGGGAAATGAGCTGAAGTATGTGCAAAGCTGTATGTGTGCAGACTTTCATCGTAGTGTGAAAAAATAGAAATAATCTAAATATGTAACTCAAGTACCTCTCAAATCCATCCCTCAATTCTGCCTGCTACATAAGAGACACTCAACAAAGTCCAAGTACAGGTCCTTATTTTCTCTCCTCTGCTAATGTAGCACCCTCCTAATTGGCCCTCCTGCCTCCAGTCTAGGCCCCTGAGACCCATCCTATGCACACATTCCAGAGTGAGCTGTCACAACTTCTGCTTCACCTTTTTATGGGCCTCGCATCTCTTAGGGAGTAATATCCACACTGTTTCAGTGGCCTAATGGCCCTCCATGAGCTGCCCACTTCCCACCTTGCATGGTACATTCTGATGGCACTGTGTGTGGTTCCCAGACCCTGCTCACCTCTGAGGCCTTGCTCATATTGTTTCCTCCACCTGGCTCAGCCCTGCCCATGCCTTCGATTCAGAGCAGACTTCAGGTCCTGCCACAGGCTGGGTGAGACCCATCTCCTGGGTCCCCACGCTTCTGTGTAGAGTTCAGCCCTTGCATTTGTGCATTGGTTTCTCTTCCCTCCTTAAGTCTCTCTCTCTTAGTAGCTCCGACCTTGAGAGCCTGTCTCATTGACTTTGTGTCCCTGCTCCCCATGTTGGGGTCTGGTGCGTAGGAGAAGCTCCACTCATGATTCTTGAATGAAAGAATGAATAGCACAGCTTTCTGTTAGGAAGAAACATATCCTATAGTGCCCAGCAAATTGTGACTGCTCAATGAATATTTATTGAATGTTTCTACATGAAACAAAAATAACAGAATTTTTGAAGTATCTTATTTATTCTGGATTTCCTTTATTTCCTGAGTTGATCTCCAGGGGTGGAACCTGGACATCTGCATTTTCATGGAACTTCCACAGGTAAATCTGATGAGCAACAAGGGTTGCAAACCACTGGGTGGCAGCTGGCATTAGATGAAAATAAAAATAGGATGGGACCAAGGACATGCTCATGGCGGCGGTGTGGATTGTATTCCCTCTGTGGTCCCAGCGGTGTGTGTGTGCGCGCTGAGAAAAACGGAACGAAAATCTCTTGACATGTTATTGCCGGTTTTTGTTGGATGATGGGATTTGGGAGACTTAAATCTTTTTCTTTTTATGTTTCTATTATGTACTCCCCCCCACCCCCCCCACACAGTTAGCATCTGTCACCTTTTCAACCACATACAAAGTGACAAGAAGGGCCGTTGGACAGGGGAGCCCTGACTGTGGTGGTGTGGGTCCTGGGGCCAGTCCCTGGGCTGCAGCCTTCAGCTGGCTCCTAGCGCTGGTTTGGCACCAGCTCCAGAACCTGACCCTTTGGCCCTTTCTGCACACCCAGCATTCTGGTGTTCCAAGAAACCGTCCAGTGACCGGGGACCTTGGAAACGACTATGGACTATTCCCAGGCATGAAGCAGACGGCCTTGTGGTTTCCAGGCCCCCAGGGGAGGAATGTGATGGGATTTTGGTAAGGATTTGCTACCACAAGGGAGTATCCGGATGGGTCCAGAACAGAAAAGCTGAGCTGAGGTGGGGACAAGGCCAGAAGGGGCATTGTGATACCGGTGACTGGGTTGTCAGCCACCTGGCAGGCGAGAGGTGGGGCGGGGCAGCCAAGTGGGACACTGAGGGTTGGGGAGCAAGGTAGCAGGGGACTGACTGGATCAGAGAAAGCAGCTAGCCTGAGGGAGGACCCCAAACCAAGGTGCTCTTCGTTTGTGGAGTTGGAGTTGTCCACAGGAGGATATGCATTTGCCTCTTTGCTTAATGCCATCTTTTCCCCCAGGAGCTTTTATGAGTCTTTTTCCCTTTATGTTCCCTGTCAAGGTGAGCTCTTTCTCCTTTAAAGCCATGTTAGTCCTTGTTTATGCCTCTTTGTGGCCTTCATCACTTCCTGATTTGGTCTTCTTTCTGGGCATGTCCTGGGCCCTCCCAAGGACAGGACAGGTTCATGTGCATCTTTGCAGTCTACATGGGCCATGGTCAGGTCCAGGAAAGGCAGTGGACTGTTTTGCATCAGCTTTCCCAGCTGGAAAGGTGAAGGCCAGTGCTCGAGTAGGGAGGGCTCTGCTCCTGGCCTTGTGGCTGGCTCCTGGCTGGTGCTGCCCTGGGTCGCCACGGCGACAAGATGCTCCCTCGCAAGCAAACAGCATCCCCGGCTGGGCTGCCAGCCTCCGCAGTTCTTGACCTCCAGCTGAGTTGAAACTGAGTGGATGCCTTTTCCAGCAGCGGGAGCTGAGCCCACGGGGCTCCCTCCCTGTCCCTTTGCGGGTGGTGCTGAAAACAGCTAACTCCTGCTGCCCCCAGTCGGCTGCCTCCGCCTCCCCACCCCGGCCAGAGCCTGTCTGCATGGATCCATGGCGGGGGCGGGGCGGAAGTTTGGGGTGAAACAGGTGGTCTCCTCCTAACACATTTATCAGCTGTCTCCTGTCTGTGAGGGAGCCTTCCCGGGGCCTTCCTTCCTCCTGGGTTTTGGCACCTTGGGAGCCTGCCTTTCTCTCAAGCCCTGGGAGTAGGGGTGGAGGATGAGGAGGCTCCTTCTGCCTGGCTTCTCTGGTGGAGCACATCTGAGAGAATGAGACCTGACCTGTCTTCCCTGCCCCCTGCCAGTCCTCCCCCCGACCCCACGCCTGACTCAGCTCTTGTTTGACACAGATCTTAAGCCCTAGTCAGACTGGTCTCAGGGAGGGCAGGTGATATGGGCCATGGCTCAGCCGTCCCAGATGGGGCAGGCCTGTTGCCTTCTACTCTGGGAAACCCTGCAGGCAGGGCCAGCTGCAACCTTTCCTGGCCACCCAGCTGCTTGCCTTCCCCTGACACAAGGGCCTAAGGACGGCTCCACCAGGAAGTCTGCTGTTTTTGGGCTGGCAGCTTCCTTCTGTTGCTTCCTTCCTTTTCCATTCTCGCCCTCACCCCGTCCCAGGAGACCTCAGCTCTGGTCACCCCACACGTGATCCATTCCCCCATGTAATCCATTCCCTGGTCGGTGTCTCAGCCTTTATGGAGCACCTATTGTGTGCCAGGCACTGGCTTGAACCCTGGGGCTCCTGAGATGGGTAAGCCCAGCCCTGCCCTTACAGCTTATTTGCGGTACAACTCATTCAAAGTGGCTTACATGGGAGCTTTATTGGATCCAGGATGGCTAGAAAGAGTCTTTAGAGGTGCCTTGTGGGTAGAAGGCACCCACAGTCCTGGCTGAGCTGTTTCAGCCTTGTCATGACAAGGATCTTTTATTGCCTTTCCCCGTAAGGCTCATGAAGTTTTCCACCAAACCACATTGAAGCAAAGCTTAAGGAACACACACACATACACGCACACACACAATTTTTTTAAAAAGTCAGTGCATACACAAATATATGGTTCTAGATAGTTTTGCCATAGACCTCTTTGTTTTCAGCATTTTCAGAGCAAATATTCTCATCACATAACTAATTGACTATAAGGCAGTTTTGCCGTAAAAGATAAAATAACCGGTTGACAGTCTCCTTTCTTCGTTGATGAATCAGCTGCCTTCAGTAGAGTTAATCTATTGAAGCTAGTTGTCAGTTTGATTTCATTTCTCCATTGATAAAACTCTCATTTTTATATTATATAAACTTCAGCTAGCCCTCCTAGTGGTCTGTGCAGTGACAAGTAGACGAGGTGGGGGTCTTAAAATAGTGGATGATGACAACTCCGTATATGGACCTGCTAGAAAGTTCAGTGATAAACCTCGCTGGAAGTGTGGACTAGAGTGTGGAGCCAGGCTGCACACCAGACGATCCAGGAAATGGGAGCACACCAGTTACAGTGACCGAAGCTCAGTTACAAATGCATCAGTGTGATAGCGTTAGTGTTTCTTCCACGTTTTCCATAGAACTTTGGAACATCTATCAGCAGATGTGGGACAGTCTGCCAAGAACAAACAACGGTGGGGAAGGCTTTCACAACACAATATAAAGCTCTGTTACAAATATGCATCTTAGTACAGTTGACCCTGGAACAATGTGGGGGTTAGGGGTGTTGACCCCCTGCACAGTCAATAATCCACATATAACTCTTGACTTCCCAAAAACTTAACTACTAATCATAGCTGCTGTTCACCAGAAGCCCTACTGGCAACATAAATAGTCCATTAACACATATTTTGTCTATTATATGTATTATATATTGTGTTCTTACAATAAAATAAGTTAGAGAAAAGACAGTGTTAAGAAAGTCATAAGGGGGCACCTGGGTGCCTCAGTCGGTTAAGCGTCTGCCTTCGGCTCAGGTCATGATCCCAGGGTCCTGGGATCGAGTCCCATGTCGGGCTCCTTGCTCAGTGGGGAGCCTGCTTCTCCCTCTGCCCCTCACCCTGCTCATGCTCTCTCTCTCAAATAAATAAATAAAATATTTTTTAAAAAAAGAAAAGTCATAAGGAAGAGCACAGTGTGATATGTGGAAGTGTTGAATCATTTTACTGTATACCTGAAACTAATGTAACACTCCGTGTTCACTAACTGGAATTAAAATAAGAACTTAAGGGCACTTGGGTGACTGAGTTGGTTAAGCGTC
Organism: Mirounga angustirostris; assembly: GCF_029215605.1. Taxonomy (NCBI): domain Eukaryota; kingdom Metazoa; phylum Chordata; class Mammalia; order Carnivora; family Phocidae; genus Mirounga; species Mirounga angustirostris. The sequence goes on from NW_026991714.1 coordinate 124,699,279, forward strand.
TGCCTTCGGCTCTGGTCACAATCTTGGGGTCCTGGGATCAAGTCCCACATCAGGCTCCCTGCTCAGTGAAGAGTCTGCTTCTCCCTCTCCCTCTGCCCCTCCACCCAGCTATGCTCTCTCTCTCTCTGCTCACTCTCTCAAATAAATAAAATCTTGGTAAAAAAAATAAGAACTTAAAAAAAAAGAAAATCATAAGGAAGAGAAAATCTATTTACAATACTGTACTGTATATATCGGAAAAAAAAAACCCTGCATATAAGTGGACCTGTGCAGTTCAAACCCATGTTGTTCAAGGGTCAACTGTATTTGGACCTTGATACCTCTCTTAATGAAGGAAGAAACTGTAGTTAAAAAAAAAAAGCATAATACTATGAACTAAAGACTTTGAAGACAAGTGTTTAGGTATAATCCATAATATAAAACCAGTTATTGGCATAGTATTGCCATGAATCTACACACATTTTTTTTTAAGATTTTATTTATTTATTTGACGGAGAGATAGAGAGCACAGGTAGGCAGAACAGCAGGCAGAGGGAGAGGGAGAAGCAGGCTCTCCGCTGAGCAAGGAGTCCGATGCGGGGCTCGATCCCAGGACCCTGGGATCATGACCTGAGCCAAAGGCAGACGCTTAACCAGCTGAGCCACCCAGGCGCCCCTCTACACACATTTTAAACGTATGAAAATATTTCAACGTATGAAAAATATTTCACAGTAAAGTCTTTTTAATTTTGTTATTTGTTTTTCGTGTTCCATTATGTCCTTTTTAATGAATTTTCCTTTTTAAAACTTTTCATGACTTTATCTTTTACAGCAAAATTGCCTGATGGCAATTTTATTAATTTTTTTCATGTTTCATTTTGTCCTTTTTAATACCCCTCTTTTAGTTTTCATTATTTTATCTTGTATGGCAGAATGGCCTTACAGCCAATTAGTTATGTGGTGAAAATATTTGTGGCAAAAACACTGCAAAGATGTCTATGGCAGAGACGTTGGGCGAGAATGCCAGACACACAGATACATACCCTCGAAAGTAAAACACCCATCACCCCACCCCTCCCGTGGAAAGACTGGTGTGCATTTCCCCAGATTTTTCCTTTGCAGATGCTAATGCTGTCTGTATAAATTTGGGCTCATTTCCAGCTGCAGGTTTCCCTGGGAAGCACATAGCCTCTAGGGGCCACCATCTGACCCCTGGCATTTTCCCTAGACCTAGACTTCTGCCCAGAACAGAAGTGGTGTTAAGCTCCCAGGCCTCCTTGACAGCCACCCCTCCCCCCTGCCCCTACAAAGTCACGCCCAGTCAATATCTAAAATGCTGTATGGAAAGCCCCAGTTGGCCAGGATGGAGCTGCCCCCCTCTTCCGCCACAAGGCTCTTCTTCCCTTGAGGAGGAGGAGGACTGTGCAGTGTAGGAAATCTCACCAGGATCTATGGATTGGGGAACTCCGGGTTTTCCTACTCATTCTTCCTCCCTCTGGCCATATCTCTTACCTTCGTTCTTGCCCCATCCCTTGGCCTTGAGGAGCTGACTCACAGAGACATCATAACCTTCCAGATTGAGCAGAACACCTTTTCTGGCATTCTGTCAGCTCAGTGTGAACCTCTGGTTTTTATATGCTGACCAGAGGCTTAAATTGACAGATATGTCTTAGCATTTCCATTTAAAAAAATGTAATCTAAATGTCGTTAGAAATTCTTTTGAGACCTGGGATGGGGGGAGGGGTAATAAAACGTCTCTTCATGACAAGGTCGAGTTACCCTTCAGTCCCCTAGAGGGGGATGGCGCCTAGTGGTGGCACAGATGTTCAGAACCAGCACCAGTCAGCCAGGGGTGAAGGAAACTAGACAAGAAGAAGGCGGATAGTCCGATGGGTGCACAGATAGCGTTTGCCTAATTAGAAATAACTCCTGCTCACCACGCTGCAGCGCTGTGCTCAGATATTTACGTGGTCCTGGCTTTGTCAATCAAGAGTGGACCCCAGTGATTAGTCAGAGGCCAGTGGGGTGGGGAGCAGGGCACCCATCAGGGTCCAGGAGGACTCACTGGGCCTCAGCCCGTCTTGCTGCCCTATGGCTCCAGGTGAGTGCTGCTTCCCTACCTTCCACCTGGGACTCCTCCTCCCTCACCCTCTTTGCAGGCCACGCTCACAGTGTTTGTGATATCTCCTCCACGGAGCCTCAGAGATGTGCCCGTTCCCTCCTTTGCGTCCCCACAGACTTCTGAATTGTTGTTTACGTCCTTTCCTTCTTGTCTGGTGGTCTAATCATTGATTTGTCCATGCATTCCTTCATTCACCTAACACTGAGGACCTACTCTGTATGAGGTGCTGGGTGCAAGGGGCGGGGGGGAGAGACCAGGGCCCTGCCTTTAAGCAGCTGAAGTACTAATGGGGAGACGGAGCAATGAGTAGACAAACCATGGCAGAATTGGGATAGATGCTACTGAGGAGAGTGGAGACTGGGACGGGGAATAGGGGAGCCCACTTCCGTTAGATTATCAGGGAAGGCCTCTCTGAGGAGATGCGGTTTAAACCTTGAGACATGCTTAAGGTAATTAAAGTGTCATCCTCATTTTCTCAGGTCCCTTGAGTGCCGAGCAGGATCTTGAACACAGTGGGTGCTCAGGAATTGTGTTGAAAGGAATCTGGGCCATGACCCTTTTGTCTGGGCCTCACCACCCCGTGAGCCAGTTACCATTGCCCTTCCCGCTTTGGGCTCCCTCCCTCCCCCCTCCAGCTGTCATTTGACCGGGAAGAATTGGGTTACCTTGGGGGTGGGGTGGCAGGGTCCTGTGTACTTGGGTGCCGGCCAGCAGGGCTGCTCCCAGGCCAAACCCATTAGCATCAGGGGCAGGAGAGAGAGAGAGAACCGGGGCTGAAGTCTTCACAGACAGCCTGGAGGCTCTGCATATGCTGGTCCTCTTGTATCTGGACCCTCCGTCAAGGGATGCTTCACGTCCCCTGCCACCGCCATTATCCCAGAGGGAAACTGAGGCCCAGAGCTTGGAACCTGCTGCCTCTAGCAGCCGCAGAGGCCAAAGTGGGGCAGTTCACTGTGTGCAGAGGGCGGAGGTGGGAAGTCAGAAATGCGACAGTGAGGGTGAGGCTTGCCCCCAGCCTGCCCTCAGCCAGCTGGAGCCTGCTTATTTCTAGAGTCCTTGTCATACATGGTCAGAGCTTTCAGCCGCGGAGAGGATGTAGCCCAGCTCCCACCCACCCCTTTGGCAGATGCATAAGAGGCCCGGTCAGTCAGGCTGTGGGCTCCCGATATGCTTTCCACATACCTCCGCTCTAGTGTGCAGCAGTTTGCCTGCTTGGGTAGGGGTGGGGGTGGGGGTTCTTTGAACAGAATTTGCATGTATCACGTATTTATTATGCCTTTGTTTATTTTTTTTAATGTGCCACCGAGTAACAGGTTACAAGGGTTTCCTAAATTATACATTCGAGTGTTTTCAAAGTAGTGAGCATAAACGTAATGTATCACAAAATTAAACTGGATCGCTGTGCATCGTTTGAGCCTGTCTGGTCAGGGACTTGTCATGCTCATCTGTGTGTCCACAGTACCTGGCACTGGTAGACGACTGGGAGAGACCAGGCAGTTTCCATGGGTTCCCCATGGGTTTTCGAGAGTCTCCCCTCTGACTCTTGCAGCATTTTGCACAAGGAATCCTGTAGGTCTTCCATGTGTGCGTGTGTGTGTGTGTGTGCGTGCATGCACATGCATTTGCGTGCTTGTGTGCTTACATTATCACACATGTGGTTTGCCTTGCAGTTTTCTGCAGGGGCTGTGAGTTTTTGGACAGCAAGGGTCTTGCCTTAGCTGTGTTTGTGCCCCCCAGGAGCCCCACACAGACCTTTCCACAGGGCGGATTTGAGTTGAGTCTTAGAGCTAGAAGGCTTCCTGAATCCCTTAGTCCAGCCTGCTCATTTTACAGATAGGGGTCCAGGTGAGGGGCTGTCCCAGGTCACGGGGGCTGAGCTATGCAGCCTTCATAGCCGCATGGAGAGAGCTGCCCTGGAGGGGAAGGGCACCTGTCCCTGAGAGGCCTGGGGGGGTGTGCAGCTGGGGGCCTGGGGTTTGGCAGAGCTGTCAGGGAGGTGCCGGGAGGGGAGGGCATGTTGGTGTTACCCCCTGCCCCCCACAACAGATCCCCTTTCTCTGCCTCACATGGTAAGTGGGCTTCTCTGAAAGCCATTCACTATTTTCTTTGAAACGGGTTTTGCTGCTTAGAAAAGAGCTCCCCTGCAGCTGGCTGAGGAGGCCCTCTCCTTGTCTAGTTTGGGGGCCTGCCCTTGTGGCCTGGCTGGAGGGTGGTGCTGTGTGGGAGGACTCGGGGGCCATACGGACGTCAGGGCCAGCTCCTCGAGGCTACTCAGCACTGTGAGCTCCTTGCCCTCCGACCAGCCCCTCGCCGGCATTGCCAACATTAACAGCTGTGGACGAGGTGCCTGGGCAGCCCTGAGGCCCTCCCTTCCACACAAGCACCCCCAGCGGCACCTCAGAAGGCCAGGCAGAGCCAGCACCGTTGGCCGTTTCCTCCCCCTCTTCTCCTGAATCCCATCCGGAACCTTCTCTGAGGAAGGGGGAGGGGCATAGAACTTGCAGGGTTGGGATCCCTGGCTCTTGCCCCAGCAGTCTGGATCCTGTTACCCTCCTGCAGAGGGGTGAAGAGGCCTTGCTTTCTATTTTTTTTTAATTTGTTCTTTTTTAACTTTATGTTTCACAGAACTTCAAATAACTCAGTCTGTATGCAGATGAGGGCTCAGTAATATATGCTTGTGCATGGAAATGAAATTAGACCAAAAGAAGTTCATTCATTGATTCATCTTAGAAATGCTTCCGAAGCATCCGCTAGACTAGCTTCTAAGTTCTGAGCACTTAGGACATACCAGGCACTTGACACTCCGGAGCAGTGGTATCTTGTGGGGGCTTCAGAACCAGCCCGCCATCTAGCTGTGTGACCTCTGGGCGAGGCGATTTGAGTCGTAGAAAGATCTTAGAACAGTGTCTGGCATAAGAACTTAATAAATATTAGCCGTGATTGCTATTACCGTGTTATCACTGCTTATTACCGTGGTTATTACCATAGTTCTCATCGTAACTGTAAGGCAGTGACTTATTATCCCCATTTTCCAGAGGAGGCGACTGAGATTCTCAGAGGTAAATAACATGCCCAAGTCCTATAAGTACGTGGCCTTGCATCTCCGGTCTGGCATCGGAGGCTTTTGGCAGCCTGACTGCCTGCTTACCCGGCTCTAGGCTAGGGGCCGGGCATTCACACGCCAGCACTGGCGAGACCAGGTGCGGCCTCGAGTAGCTCACAGCCTGGGGTGGAGGCTGACGCGCACACAGGCCGCAGTGAGTGAATTTCCGGACACACCACGTGGGCTAGAGTCAAGCTAGGCTGGGTGGGAGGCGGGGCAGGACTTGTGGCAATGCCATTCTGGATGCAGAACCGGTCAGTGGTGTCGCCAGCCAGGCCTTCCCACCTGGGCTGGAGGCAGAGCTGCTTCTGTGCTTGTCAGCTGTGTGCGCTGTCACAGCCACGGGGTCCTTCACATTGCCCAGGGGAGGGGGCATGTAGGACGGCGTCCGACACAAGCACTGGGCTGGGAATGAGGATCTGAAACCACTCCCTGGATTCTTGCCATGGCCCCAGGGTCCCTGAACCTCAGTGTCTCATCTGGAAAATGAGAGTAGTAGTATTTGCCTTACAAGGTTGTTGTAAAGATTAAGTGAAATGGGGGCGCCTGGGTGGCTCAGCCGTTAAGCGTCTGCCTTCGGCTCAGGTCATGATCCCAGGGCCCTGGGATCCAGCCCCGCATTGGGCTCCCTGCTCTGCGGGAAGCCTGCTTCTCCCTCTCCCACTCCCCCTGCTTGTGTTCCTTCTCTTGCTGTGTCTCTTTCTGTCAAATAAATAAATAAAATATTTTTAAAAATAAATAAATAAATAAAAAGATTAAGTGAAATGATGTAAACAAAAAACCTTTTTGTAATCCTAAATCTGGTACTTATACACCTAGTAATAATCACTACCACTTTTGAGCTCCTACTTTGTGCCTCACACAGTAGTAGGAGATTACAGATAAGGTCTTATTTAATCCTCAATAGTCCTTCAAGACTTATTGCTCCCATTTTATGGATGTGGAAACTGAGGTCAAGAGGCTCCCACCTATGAGGGCATAGAGTTAAGAGTCAGACCCAGGTCCTCTCTGATTCCAAAGTCACCTCTCTGTGTTCCAAACCTGAGTTCTCTATTCTTCCCAGCCCTGCCCCTCGGTGCAGCAGGTTACTAGACCAACCACGGGAGGGTGTGGCTGTCGGGGCACCAAGCTGAGCAAGGCACTCCTGCCAGGCCAGCCACCCAGGCCTGGAGCTGGTGGTGAGCAGGGATGGAGGGATGGGCTTTACCTGCCCATGGGCTCTGGTTGTGGTGGGAGCAGCAGGCTCTCCTCCCTGCCAGTCTGGCAAGTAAGTTTCGTCGGCCTGTGAGTCACACAGCATGATGAGTCAGATTTTTCCTTTCTTCTTGCCCAGAGCAGCTGGGGAGGGGGTGGGAGATTTTCTTAGGAAATAGGGCCTCCCTCCCTCTGCTCTCACACTGTCCCCCTTGCCTTGGAACTGCACATTTTCTATCCAGAAGTCTGGGGCTCAGTCCTGGAGGAAGAGGCCTACGTCTACAAAAGAGGGTGTCTGGGTGCTGGCCATACAGGCATGAGAGACCAGGCTTCAGGCTGAGTCGAGTCGGGAGGGGCAGGGCTCTCCTTGTTAATAAGGAGAGTGAGATAGCTAGTCCAAGCTAGTCCTCTTGTTTTGGCTTACCCTGTCCCTTCCGCAAGCAAGGGCTTAGGCCATATCCTCTGGACAGTGCAGCTGGGTTTCCCCTAGCGCAGGGTCCCCTGAACTACCCACTTTTTGCCTTATGACCAGTCTGGCTCCAAGCCTTGAAAGGACTGTCCAGATGGTCAGCCTCAGGCAGGCCTGGGGTTCTCCCTGAGCAACCCCCTGCCAGGCCCTCTCAGAAGGCTAATTAAACAATCGGAGCAGCCAGCCAGGCTGGGCAACCTGGTTCCAGATCAGTGCTTTTTCAGCCCTGGCCATATATCAGAGTCACTGGGAGAGCTTTAAAACCCCTCTGATGCTCAAGCCACACCCCAGTGCAGTCAAATCAGAGTCTCGGGGGGTGGGTCCCAGGCAACTGTGTTTTCCATATACCACCCTGCATTGCCTCTCAAGAGCCTGCCCTCCAGCCACTGAGAGTCGCAGGGGCAGCACTATGCGCGGGGAACATGCATGGGAGGCGGCGTGTGACTTAGAGCTGCTGTGGGATGGATGCTCACATGCCACGGCGTCAGGGGAGAGGAGCCCGTGGGCCCTGGTGGGAAGAGGGCTGGCCTTCTGCGTCGTGAGGGATGGAGGTTGCGACCAGGCGCAGTGCTCGGGAGGGAAACCAGGGAGGACACTGGCCTGACGGGGCTGGTGATTCATGGGCTGTAGGGGAGGAAGGGGGAAGAGTGAGTCAGGCACAGCTGCATGCAAGGCCTGAGCCCGGCTTGGGAGACTGAACGTGCTCAGACGAGTTCTCTGTTGATCCACAAACAGAGTGTTGTGGGTCTTGAGCTGTGCCACATGAAGAAGGGAGTGAGCCTTAAAAAGATGGAGTTGCAGATCTCAGGGATGTCAGGCATCTGTGTGCATGTCGCACTTGACCACAGCACTTTGCACAGAAACTTGCTGGAGCATTTCAGTGGCTCTGTAAGGTGCAAAGACGAGAGGCATTCACATTTGGCAGATGTGCTCAGAGAGGTTAAGTGCCGTGCCCTGGCTCACACAGCATGGATCACGATAGAAAAGACCCAGGTCTTCTAACTCCAGGTTCACCCTACTTGAGATACAGACCTAAAAGACACACAGTAACTTAGGCCCAGCTCCCTGGGGTAAGCTGGACTGTGAGTGAGCACCGGGATTGAGAGAATGGAGAGCCACAACCAGGGAGAGGATGATGGGGTCTTTTCTGGCTCCAGTTTTAACAGTCCTGGGCGAACTTGTTACCGGGTTTGCCATGGAGGTAGTGGGGTTGCTGCTCAGATCGAGGAAAGCACGAGCCCAGAGGGCCTTGGCACTGGGCAGACCTCACCTGGGCCAGTAGGTTAGGTTGGTTGAGGGGAGGGTGAACAGGATGGCAGAGAACCCACAAAGAGAGAAGCCACAGAGAAGGAAAAAGGGATCGTCATTCTGGAGAGGAGGAGACTATCAGCCCCATGTAAGAGGTTTTGACTTGTTCTGTGTCGCTGCAGAGAACCGAGCCGATGGATTTCAGGTCAGAAGAACAATGTTAATAATAATAATGGCAAAAACAATTTCAGTGACCATAATAAGCGCCTGCTCTGTGGCAAGTATGGTGTTGGGGTATGTGTGTGTCTTCAGTCGAGGAAACAAGAGCCTGGTGGGGCTGGGTGCTAGGGAGACCCCATCGGAAGTGTTCCAATAGTTGATTTATTGCATATAATCTTCTTGACTCTATTAGTTAATTTAATATATACGTATATATGTTTAATCCTCGTGACCTCCCTAAGAAGTAAGATGTTACCACTCCCTACTTCCCAGGAGAGGAGACTAGAAAGCTGAAGTCATTTACCCAGAGTCACTTCGCTAATTTATGATGGAGCTGATGTTCAAACCAGTTCTGACTCCAGACTCGGGACCTTCAGCCTCTGTGTTTCTCTGTTCTGCTGCCTGCTACATAGCTAGTGCTCAGTGAAGGGTGACTCTAAGATTATTAACTTTCTCACCTTTTGGCCGGTCTCACAAAGCAGTAGGTTTCGCTTGGTACCGTGAGCACCTCGTCACTAGAAGTGCACAGAGGCTGAATTGCCCCCGGCAAGAGTGTTGTGTGGGTAGGAGGTTGGTCTTCATCACTGAGCCCCCAACCAGCCAGGCAGAATTAGAGTCTGTGTTTCTAGAGACACGAGTGCACAGTTAGGCCACTGTGTCCTGGGAGGGCCCGGCCCTTAGATTCCGTTCGTCCCTAGTGGGAACCGGGGGGGGTGGGGGGCAGACTCCTAACTCCTCTGCACTTGCTCCGATGTGTGTTCTGCTTGCTGCTTTCCCGTTGGCGTATTTGTCATCTCTTAAACTCCTGACATTTTAATATTCTAGTTATAATTCCGCTTCCACTGGCAGTGGAGTGGTTTGGTAGGAAGAATCTGCTTCCCACCCCCACTGGGTACACACACACACCCGTGCTCTCTCTCACACACACACACACGTGTGCACGCGCTCGTGCGAGCACACAGGCAAGAGCTGTGCGGTGCGGGACTGTTCGCAACACCTCTCAGAGCCTGTCTCCTCATCTATAAAACGAAGGGGCTGGGCTGACTGACTTTAAGGTCACTCCTTGCTTCAGGATCCCGCCACGCTCTGGGGCACCTGTCCTGATGGCACAGCACACGTCCGAGTAGAGGGCTGGGGGCACTTGACGCCCGGTGAGAGGGAGTCTCCGGTGTCAGAAGTCAGGCTGTGCCATTCGGCCTCCAGGCACCTGGCCGCCAAGTCCTTGGGGACCCCCCTTGCCAGCAGGGCTGTGGAAAGTACAGTGGCAGAGATGACCTGTCTCTCTTCCCTGGAGTCCCGAGGTAGCCAGGGGAGCTGGCCAGATACCAGAGACCTTTCTAGCAACCTCTGGAGAGTTTCTGTTTTATTTATTAGCCACCATCCTCCCTCTTCTGCCCCAGGAAAAGTGCTGACCCTCTGCTGTGCAGCTGCCCAGGGTAACAGGTATGCATTGAACCCGCTCTTTGTCCCTGTCAGACGTAACCTCATTTAACCCTTCCGTCCTCCTGCACCATGAAGGAGAGACCAGGAGTTCACAACAGCAAGAGTTTTCAAAGTTTTCAAAATCACAGCAACTTGATGGGGGAAAAAAGGATAGTAACCTTTCATTCTCTTAATTGCATAGTGGTAATAAGCATTATTGGCTTGGCATGATTGCTAATTACAATAGTACTGCCTTTTAAGCATCGGGCAGAGTGGTGTCTGTGATCCTTACAGCAGTCCCACAAGGTGGAGGTTATGTCCTCTTTACAGATGGGAACGCCGAGGTAGAGTGGTGAGGGGGTCTTCCCGTGCTCACACAGGTGGCCAGTCGCTGAAGCAACACCCCCACCCCCGTATCTGAAGCCCATTTGTGAGTGAGTAGCCACATTGGAGAGAGAAGGTTTGTGAAGGTGTCTCTTACCTCATAATTATCTGTAATCTGGGTTTCCAGAAAACACATGTAATCAAGTTTCCTTCTAGAGCTGGTAGCAGTGGAACCATTCACATTCAGGCCAGGACTTTGGTGCTCCCGAAACAAACATCAGTACATGATGAAGATAGGAATATATTCACTACAAGAAAGGAATTGGCTGGGGTGGGGGGGGGGGGCGGTGGTGGTTGTTTTAAATTCATATGAACCTAAAACAAGGAGAGGTGCAGTGATTTCCCAAATACTCAATGTTTAACTCTACTTGTGAATCCGAGCCAGCCTCAGAAAAGCAGCTGTTGGTTGTATGGCAGGTTAGATCCCAGAGCAGACCCTGAGGATTTGGGGGTTCTGTTTGTATTTGAGATCAGACAGCCCAAGAGTTTTCCACCAGGGAATGGGACAGGAGGATGGCTGGGGGAAGTCAGCACAGGTCAGGGGAAGAGTTGGTCAGTGCCTGGCCCTGGGAGGCCACCTTTCACCCTGCCTGGCCACATGTGGCGGGGGGTCCTAGGCTGGAGGCACAAGGCAGAGTAGATAAGGGCTCTGCTCCCCCTAAGCTCACCCCAGTAAATGTGTCCATGGTGTGCAAGCGCAGTGAAAGCACATACTGTCTCTGCAGTTATGTGTGCCCCCTTGTGCACACCCACTGCCCAAGCAGGGGGCCTCTGGGCAGGTTTATTTTTCTTGGCTGCACTTTCGTCTTTCCAATTGCCAAGACGGTTCCAGGCCCTCGCTGGGCCTGCTTTCTGACATCCAGCCCCTCTTCCTCCAACGGGTTTCCTCCCTGTGCACCTCAGGAACTGGTTTGTTCTCTCCTGGACTCCCTCCTCTGCCACCCCCTTTCTTCCTAACTAACTCTCTTGCTTACAGGAATTTCTTCCAGACCGCTCCATCTGCTCTCCGAACTCAGATCTTGCCTCTCCCGTCTCCAGCTTCCCCCGCCCCCCCACTTTTCCTAAACTGCCTGCTCACTTCATTTCACTCACTCACTGGGTAAACAGTTACTGAGACCTGCTGCATGCCAGACCCTGGGCCTGCCCCAGGACCCCAGAGATGAACTGGAGGTGGTCCCAGCCTCAGGGGGGACAGACAGGATCATCACAGAGAACTGCAGGGCCAGGCGTCGCCATGGAGCCTGGTACAGGGCTCCCAGAGGAACCTTGATTCCTTCAGCCCTGCCCAGGACCACCTGGGACCGACATGACCCAGGTGGTGATACAGTTTAGGAAGCCTGGCTTGTCACTTAGCAACTGGCTCCACCCCCTCCCCTCCCTGGACCCTGGAGCTGGGCCTGAGGGAATGAATGGGGAAGAAGGGCCCACGCTGGGGAGGCCCCAGCTAGCAGAGCTGGGCTAGCACTTTCCCTTCGAAGCTTACCGGCTCTGAGGGTCATCCTGGGCTAAGTCTAACTATAAATACCACACTTCCTGAAGGGATTACCTGGGCTCCACTTCCCCTGCCTGCACCCTTCCCCAGCTGGGCTGATCCTTCTGGAGCCTGATGTTCTTTCTGACCTATTACCCCCTCCACCAGGTGCCATACTTCAGCCCCATCTCACCAGCTCCCTGCGTCCCAGCTGTGACTACCAGGGTGGGAGGGGAAGAGGAGATAGTCAAGTCTGCATCTTGACCAAAGGGCCCTTGCAGCCCAAGATGTTGGGACAGGGAGGCCCTTGTCCCTGCCTTCTTTTGCCCAGAGCCTCTCATCTCTCACACCAGCCAGAGCAAGCCCAGACTTGTCACATAATCAGGACTCCTGAGGAGGACAGTATTGGCTCCATCCCTGGAGTAGGGGCCTGGGGATGGAGCTTGGTAACCAAGTGTGGAAATAGAGCTTGGGGATTGCTGAAGGTATAAATAGGGCCATCTCCTGGCTTGGGTGGACTGACTGTCCTGGGAAATCTCTGGTTCCCTTGGCTGGCCTCAGACTTGGTGTCACTTCCCAGTGGCTCAGTTGTACCAGTCCCCAAAGCCACAATAAGGACCTCTTGAGGTGTGATATCAAGAAGCAAAGGAACTGGGGCGCCTGGGTGGCTCAGTTATTAAGCGTCTGCCTTCGGCTCAGGTCATGATCCCGGGGTCCTGGGATTGAGCCCGGTGTTAGGCTCCCTGCTCGGCGGGAAGCCTGCTTCTCCCTCTCCCACTGCCCCTGCTTGTGTTCCTTCTCTTGCTATGTCTCTTTCTGTCAAATAAATAAATAAAATCTTAAAAAAAAAAAAAAAGGCAAAGGGACTGCCTAGCTCCTCTCTCATGCAGACCTTTCCCCTACGTCCCCCGCCTGCCCACAGCTGCTCTCAGCCATGATTCCTCCACCAGGCTCCCCACCCCATTCACTGGGTGTTCATTGGCTCCATTTTCAACTCAGCAGACACATGTTGAGAACCTGCACCAGGCCAGCATGCTACGAGGTCATGGGAGGGAAGAGGGAAGTAGCCAGGGCCTGTTGTCCTTCCATGGGTTCTTGAGAATCCTCTCTTCGGCGGCGTCTTTCTGAATCAAGCAGGGTGAAGCAGGTAGTAGTAGTTTGCACACGCACACACAGGCTCGGAGACACCAGCTGCAGGTAAACTGGAAAGGACCTCCAGTGCTCTCTCCCACTCTTTGCAGTGCCCTCCCTTGGGGGTGGTATCACCAGACACCATTCATTATGGAGACCAAACCACAGCGCCCACCATCATTATCCTCCCCCAACCCAGACGTTGTGCCCTCCTGCTCTTCTCCCTCTTTCCGCTCCAAATCGGCTCTCCGCAGCAACTTTGGAGGGGATCCATTGAACTCATTTGCATTAAGGTGTGGATGAGCGTGCCATTTCCACGTCTGTTTTGCTGTGTTTACAAGTGGAGTTCTTCTGTCGGAATCAAGCACATAGCCCAGCCCAGGGAAAGGTCTGCATGAGAGAGAAGCTAGGCAGCCCTCATGATTCTGATTCAGTGGGTCCGAGGAGGGCGCTGGGGTCTGCCTTTCTAACCAGCACCTCAGGAGATCCTAACACAGGTGGTATGTTGGACAACCCTTGGAGACTCCAGCTTTGCCTCTGAACTCAGAAACCTACATTCTCGGCTCAGCCACGGCTCTCTCTTGCTGCTCGCTGTGTCCGCTGTAATCACAGAAACCCGCCGTTTGCATGGGCGTTTTGTACTTCCCCAGGCAGGTGTGGACCTTGACTACAGAATAATCTCTTGTTGTGTTTTAAATCTCTCTTCTGTCAACTTCATTAAGGATAAGGACCATTTGTTTTACTCTGTCTTTGACCTGGAGCATAGTTAGGACAGGTAGAGACTTAGGTAGAAGCTACTAGGTGCTCCTGCTGCAGAAACCAGCAGCGCCTACCCTGCCCCTGGACAGAGTTGCCCAGAGCCGCCAGTAACTGAAATCTCAGAGGCCGTGGCCCTTGGGCTTCGCAGCTCACCAACCCCCCCTCCAAAGCCTCTCACTCAGCTCCCCAAACTCTTCCCTACTTTTCTGTGGCCACTCTCTGGAACTTTATGTACCCCTTTACTTTGTTAACAACTTCCGTTGTATTATTCTTATTGCTGAAATCATAAATGCCTGTTGTAGAAAACTTGGAAAATAGAAGCAAAAAATTTTTTTTTCACTAGTAACTGCCAATCGGCTATAACCACTGTTACCATTTTGGTGTAAATCCTTCCATTCTTTTTAATATATGTAATTTCACATACTTTTTTAGAAACAGAAGCTGGAGCACAGAGCACTTGCTGTTCTATAACCTTTTTTCGCTGTTTTGTGGACATTTCTCCACATTAGTCAGCATTACAGAGTGGCTGCCACGGATGCACAGATTTTATTTAGCCTTTCTCCTGCTGGCGTACATTTAGTTTGTTTCTAGCTTTCCCTGTTTAAAACCGTGTTGAGTTAAACAGCTTCATAGATGAACCTTCGCCACATACTTGCAGTTATTTTCTTAGCATACATTCTTGGAAATTCAAATATCTGAGCCAAAAGGATGCACATTTTTGAGTTTTTTGGTACCATACCAAATGCCCTCCAGAAAGTTTGTACCAATTTGTGCAGCATATGAGGGTGTTCACACCCTTTCGACTGCCCAGTGTTTTTGACTCAACTAACTATAAAACATTGTGTTTTTTTTAAGTAGCTGAAATTAAAAATATTCATCAATTTGCCTTTATATTTGGATTAAAACCTTCCTTTTCGGTTTTCGTCTGTATCTTTGCCTAACTTGTAGCATCAGACTGTAGGGATCCAGACGTCTTGGTATGTCTCTTACACAGGCTTGCATTCGGCCCGGAGAATTTTGCTGGGTATTTTTACGCTGTATTTGACTCACTGTTGGAGGGAGCCAGCACCTGGCCCGGAGGTGCTGCGTCTGCCCCCTGCTGGCTCCGAGGTGCCATGACAGCTGCTCGGGCTTCCTTTTCCTTACTTCAGCCCTCCCTGTTCCCACCGCCACCCCCCACTCCGTTCTAATACTTTCTAGTGTTTTCCGTCTGAAAGGACCAGCATACAGGATAAGGAATTTTTTTTTTAAGTAGGGCATTAGTACCATTTGTTTTTATTTTATTTTACTTTTTAAAGATTTTATTTATTTGTCAGAGAGAGAGATTGAGAGAGAGCGGGCACAAGCAGAGGATGCAGCAGGCAGAGGCAGAAGCAGGCTCCCCGCTGAGCAAGGAGCCTGATGTGGGACTCGATCCCACGACCCTGGGATCATGACCTGAGCCGAAGGCAGACAGCCAGGATAAGAAATTTTTACACCATTGTATCCTGGGTGACGGCAGATACTGTTAATACTTGCAGATGTGCACTTGCATTGTGTCCCATCTGTGGGTGGGTCTAATAGTTGGAAAGCATTCTGCTGTCCACATGAAGGGGAGGAACCTCTGAAAGCTAGGTATGTGAGCAAAGCATCCTTCAGGTGATGACTTTGAAAGGGGACCCCATGGGGCTATTTTTATCTTATGAAGACAGTGAGAGGCATGTGTACATGCTTATACTTCAGGTATCCTCAATTGTCAGGAACAGAGCCAAACCCCATTTGATGGGGCAGGGGTTGCAGGGATCTGAGCAGGAACAACAGATGTCTTGAAGCCTAGTCTCTTTCTTCTTTAGGAAGCCTCTTTCTTAAAACCGGATGCTCTCGATTTCGAAAGTACTGACAAGCTTTCCCAACCCTCAGCAGATTAGGAGCCCATTAGCTGGGCCTGACCTCTACCCATAGGAGCCACAGGTAGACAGGGACCAGTAAGAAGTGACATCTGGGGGCGCCTGGGTGGCTCAGTCGTTAAACGTCTGCCTTCTCAGAGAGAGACACAGCGAGAGAGGGAACACAAGCAGGGGGAGTGGGAGAGGGAGTAGCAGGCTTCCCGCCGAGCAGGGAGCCCGATGCAGGGCTCGATCCCAGGACCCTGGGACATGACCCGAGCCGAAGGCAGACGCTTAACGTGCCCCAATAAACAAAATCTAAAAAAAAAAACAAAAAAAGTGACATCTGGCCAAGAGGAAGGAGACAGGAAAACTATAGAAATCAGCTCAAGAAGTTAAAAAGACGATCAGGTCAGAGAGTGGAGGGGCAGAAGCTCCACACCACCCAGAGGTCCTTGAGGGTATCACCGCATGACTGTGAACCCTGGTTGATCACAGTTCCTGCTAAAGGACCAGAGAAATCATGAAGCAGAGCTATTTCTTTGATCCAAGCAAAAACACATCCAAGCCAGACTTTCACAAAAAACACTCGGACAAAACTGTAATCTTCTGTCTCTCCAGTGCATCCTTTCTCTTCCACACATTTAAGTTATTGATCGATCTGGTTTTGATGTTTGTGGCTGGTGTGAGGTAGGGATTCTGTTTCATGTTTTCCTATATAGGAGGACCTATAGCCCTAACACCATTTATCAGTAGTCCATCGTAAAGAAAAATCTCCTGTGTTTCTCCTTTACACACAGAACACTTCTGATGCCACTTGAATGGGTGTTTTTCCCACACCAAGCAATTCTCCAATTTTTTCTGGATGCCAACTGGTGTCCTACAATTCTGTTCAATTCTGACACTACCTGGAGTGAGTGCAGTCCCCACATGTTAAGGGCTCACCCGTCAAGACTGCCCCCAGCTTCCAGTTTCAAGTAGTGGGTTCCCAGGTTACCCACAACTTCTGTCCAAGTTGGCTACAAATCAGAGGTTCCCATGACCCTCTCCTTGGGTTCAGTAATTTGCTAGAGCGGCTCAACAGAACCCAGGAAAATAGTTTACTTACTACTGCTGATTTATTAGAAAGGACTTTTTAAAGGATACAAATGAATAGCCAGGGGTCGCCTGGGTGACTCAGTCGTTAAGCGTCTGCCTTCGGCTCAGATCATGATCCCGGGGTCCTTGGATCGAGCCCTGCGTCAGGCTCCCTGCTTGGCAGGGAGCCTGCTTCTCCCTCTCCCACTCACCCTGCTTGTGTTCCCTCTCTCTCTCTGTGTGTCTCTCTCTGTCAAATAAATAAATAAAATTAAAAAAAAAAAACAAAACAAATGAATAGCCAGATGAAGAGATACATGAGGGGAGGTCTGGAAGTGTCCTGAGCACAAGAGCTTTTGTCCCAGACTTGGGGTGCACCACCCTTCCAGCACATGGATATGTTTACCAACCTGGAAGCTCTCCAATCCCGTATTTTTGGGATTTTTGTGGAGGCTTCATCACATAGCTATGACCAACTATTAACTCAATGTACAGCCCCTCTCCCCTCACCAGAGAATGGGGGACAGGGCTGAAAGTTCCAAGCTTATCATAGAGCCCACCAAGAGCCACTTCATTAGAACAGAAGACACTTGTATCACCCAGGAAATTCCAAGGGATTTAGGAGCTCTGTATCAGACATTCCTATCACTCAGGAAATTATAAGGGTTTTAGGAGCTGTATATCAGGAACCAGGTCAAAGACCAAATATTGTCAGAAACTAGGGGCAGAGACATACATATATATTTCACATATATATAAATCTATAATATATATAATGAATATATATATATTTATTTCACATGCTTCTTGCACACACACCATCTGCGGTGTTCCTTCTCCTTTTGATCACATTTCCATATATGCGGGGTCTATTTCTGGGCTCTCTGTTCTGTCCCATTGGCCCATTTGTCTGTCCCTGTTCCAGTACTGCCCTCACTATAGCTTTGTAATTAGTGTAGGTAATGGTGGCACAGGTTCTCCCACCTCATTCTACTCTAGGGGTGGCTTTGTTCTTCTATATAAACTTTAGAATCAGTTTCTCAAGTTCCTGGTGGGGCGGCGGTGGGGCCGGGGGGAGCTTCCCAGTTAGGGATCTTAGTGGACTTGCATTGAATTTATAGGACAGTTTAGAAAATGGACATTTTTATGATCTCTTTGAATATTGTTTCATTCCCATTCTTCCTGTTGTATCCTTCTGGAAATTCTGACTTAAAATGTTAGACCCTTTAAATATCAATATTATGTTTTTCATTTCTAGAAGTCCTGTATGGTTCCTTTAATTTCTGCTTGGTTGTTCTCTATAATCTCTTTTTCCCTGTTCATATGGTTAAGACTCACTTACTTCTTAAACTTGGTATTTCATAGTCTGTGTCTGATAAATCCCGTATCTGAAATCTTTGTCGGTCTGATTCTTCCGTCTGCCGTTTTTGCTGGCTCTGGCTTCTATTGCCTTGTTTCCTTGTATGTTGTGATAAAAAAAGAAAAACAACCAACAAAAAACTATGACCTTATCATCTCTTTTCCTTGGAACTTTATCCTGGGAATTCTTTGAGGCCTGGTTTAAAGTTGTTTTCCCAAAAAGAGGATTTGCATTTCTTTCTGCTAACCCAGGAGCTCTTTAAATTAAATGTCTGGCTTTGAGAGTTTTCTGCCTGCAGCTCAGTGGCAAACCCGCAGGAGGGCCGTCTGTGGATTCAGTCTGACCTGAGCCATATATGCTCTCTCACTTACTGCGTGACCTCAGGCAAGTCACTGGATCTCTCTGCCTGTCCCATCCTCTGTGAAGAAGCTATAAACCCCTAACGCCTAAGGCTGCTGCGAAGCCGAACTGGGGTAATATATATAAATACAGTGCTTGCAGGGGGTCCTTTCACACAGCTGGTAGGGGTCGGATGCTGTCGTGTTCCCCTGAGGAGCCCCCTCTCCTGCCCCAGCTAGACCGGGCGGCCTGGTTGGCAGACCCCGGCTTGGGTTCGGCCCCTTGCCTGGAGGATCTGAGTTAGAGTGGGAGCAGCAGGCCTTAGACCTTCCTCCTGTGGATTATTCTGCCTTCAGCTCTGAGAGGACTGAGCCTCCTAGAGCCTTTGAGAGATGCTTCTGCCTTCAGTCTCGATCTGTCTTGGAAGTCACTTGGGGCCAGGTAACAAGAAAAATGACATTTAACAGAATTGTTTTCCTCTTCAGATGCTGCAGGGTTTTTTTGGTTGGTTGGTTATGGTTTTTTCAAAAAATGTATTTTGTAACTACATGGTAGGACATTAGTAACATATAGACATTGCAGTTTATCATTTTTAATCATGGGAATATACATTGACAGTAATGTAACTGTAAAATAAAGTTGTATATTGGCATGAAAAAAATGTGAAGTCCTTTCTGTAACAAGGAATAGAAAAAAATAAAATTATAGTGTCAACTCCACTAGGGCACCCGGGTGGTTCAGTCAATAAAACGTCCCGACACTTGATTTCGGCTCAGGGTCATGAGATGGAGCCCCGCTTTGGGCTTTGTGCTCAGCAGGGTGTCTGCCTGGGACTTTGTCTCCCTTGTCCCCCCGCAACCCCCCACCCCTCCCTGCTCATGCACGCGCGCTCACTCTCTGATCTCTCTCTCTAAGTCTTTTAAAAAAATAATATCAACTCAACTATATTGAGAGAAATGGGGGAAAAGGAAATATGTTTAGGTGTCAACGATGGTTATTTCTGCGTAGTGGAATTCTGCAGTCATTTCTTCCCCCGTGGCAGCATGGCACAGACGGAGGGTGGCCTCAGCACTCAGAATGTCTTGTGTGGAATCTGTACCCGTGTGGCCTCAGGCAAATGATGGGCTCTCCTGGCCTCAGTGGGCCCATCTGCTGGGTTTTGCGGACCAGATGAGCAGTGGGTTTAAAGCACCCGCCCTGCCCCATAAATGGCCAGTTCCTCTCACACACTGGCATTCTTGCCAGGTTTTTAAGACTACTGAACATGTACGCCTTTATAATCAAAGAAGGAGGCGATGCATGCTCTGCTGACAAAAATTGTTTACGTCCCCAGGTTGGGTGTATGCAGTTTCCAGACTCTTCCCTGACGCTGCCAGGAAGGGGCCCTGAGACCGGAATACTTCGGAGCCACTGCTGGGGAGGGGAGGGGTGGGAGGGCGCTGGCAGGGGAGGGGCGGGAGAGCGAGCGGGCCGCAGCCTGGCTTCAGAGGCACTCAGCCTCTCCCTCCCGTCCTGCCCAGGGCGCAATGAGCCCCTGAAGAAGGAGCGGCTGAAGTGGAAGAGTGACTACCCCATGACTGACGGGCAGCTGCGGAGCAAACGGGATGAGTTCTGGGACACAGCACCTGCCTTCGAGGGCCGCAAGGAGATCTGGGACGCCCTCAAGGCCGCCGCCTATGCAGCCGAGGCCAACGACCATGAGCTGGCTCAGGCCATCCTGGATGGAGCCAGCATCACCCTGCCTCATGGTGAGCAGGCAGGGCCGGGCTTTCTCCCTGTTGGGCTGGGGGCCGTCGGGCTGCTTCGGCTAGAAGAGGGCCGGTGGCCAGCCACACATTAGGAGTTTTTATCCAAGCTGCTAGGTGGCCAGGGTAGCCATTTGCTTGTTGATTCACGCAGCCCTTACTGAGCATGCACCAGGAGTGGGGACAAAAACTAAAGTGAGACCCAGACCCCGCTTGTCTAATGAAGGGATAGAAAGGCACCAACCGACCTCAAAGCAGTGTGATGAGAGCAAGCTAGCGTTGCTCAGGGTACTTTGGGATCACAGAACATCTGAGGCACTAACCTTCTGTTGGATGTTATTATGTGCTGGGCACTGAGCTAGAAGCTTCTGTAGTATCTCATTTAAGTTCATAACAGCCTTATGGGGCAATGTAAAGTAGAGGGTCACAGTGAACTGTAGAGTCACAGACCTGGGTTTTAACAAATGTCTCTGTTTTTGGTAGTGTGTCCCTGAGCAGGAAGCTCCTGGATTTTAAAGTCTCAGGAACTTACAACGGTAAAGTGGGGATACCCACCTCATAAGATGGTTGTTAGGACTCAGCAAGATATGCAGAACAGCCTTTAGTCCAGTCCCGGAACTTAGTAGGTGCTCAAGACACGACAAGTATATTACTGTGTGCAATACATAGTGCAGGAAGGAAACTGGGACCCCCCAGGCTATAAGCCATGAAGAGTGGGGCCCGTGCTTTCTCATTCATCCTGGGAACCCCAGCGCCCAGCACATGTGCTCAGGAAAGAGTTGTTGAATGAGCAAATGGAAAGTTACATAGTTTGCCAGCATTGAACAAGCCAGTACCTAGTAGAGCCAAGATGCCGGCCCACATCTTCCTGATTCTACCTTGAACTCCTCCCAGCTGCCTATCCCAGAGAGACCTGACTGCAGGGTGGGTTTAGGGACTGTGGGGTGGCCAGAACAGGTGTATTAGTTTGCTTGGGCTGCTCTAACAAAACACCCCTACAGATTGGGTAGCTTATTGCACAACAGAAATTTCTTTCTCATAGTTCTGGAGGCTGGGAAGCTCGAGACCTAGGTGCCAGCTGATTTGGTTTTTGGTGAGGGCTCTCTTCTTGGCTTGTAGATGGCCGCCTGCTTGTTATGTCCTCACGTACAAACTGGGAGAGCGTGCCCCACTGTCTCTTCTTAGAAAGACGCTAAGAAGACACCGGTTGGATGGGTGCCCTACCCAGATGACCTCATTTAACCTTAGTGACTCCCGTATGGGCCCCTGTCTCCAAATTACAGTGACATTGGGGGTCAGGGCTTCCACGTGGGAAATGTGGGGCTCCCCAAGCAGACTCTGACTGCCCCGCTTTTCACCCAGGCACCCTCTGTGAATGCTATGATGAGCTGGGCAATCGCTACCAGCTGCCCATCTACTGCCTGTCGCCGCCTGTGAACCTGCTGCTGGAGCACATGGAGGAGGAAAGCCTGGAGCCACCTGAGCCCACGCCCGGGGTGCGCCGCGAGTTCCCCCTGAAGGTGCGCCTCTCCACGGGCAAGGACGTGAGGCTCAGCGCCAGCCTGCCCGACACAGTGGGGCAGCTGAAGAGGCAGCTGCACACCCAGGAGGGCATCGAGCCGTCCTGGCAGCGGTGGTTCTTCTCCGGGAAGCTGCTTACAGACCGTACACGACTCCAGGAAACCAAGATCCAGAAAGATTTTGTCATCCAGGTCATCATCAACCAGCCCCCGCCGCCCCAGGACTGAGGAGCCCGCGGACCCCCGGGAAGAGAGACTGTGGAGGCCTCTGCGGGGCGAAGAGCCCCCCCCCCCGGCTGAGCACTGGGTGCCCCCACCCTGCCTCCGCGTGCTGCCACTTTCTTCAGGGGCGCCCCCGGCCGCGTGGCTGCTGGGCCAGCCGTGGAGGGGCCCTGACTCCCAGGCGCCGGCCCCCGGGGCCCCCAGGGCCCCGCACCCAGGAAGCAGTGCTGCCATACACAGGCTTTGCCAGCCTTGTCGGAGAAAAGGCGAACGGGGGCCTTCCACCCTGCCTCTCTCCCGCAGCAGGTTCGAGCCGCGAGCGCCAGCCCGGAGGCCCCCGGAGCCCAGATCGGTCCTCCGGTGCTGCCGGCTGTGCTCACTTCGGTTTTCTGCTCAGGGTCTGAAGCAGCTGCTGTCCCCTGCGCCTGCCCCCACTCCCTGACTCTGCCCTGGGCCCAGTGCCGGTCCCCTGGAGGGGAGGGGATGGCCCGTGAGCCCCAGGGGCAGGGAGCCTGAGGCCGGCCTCTGCCTCTCCCTGCCCCCCAGCACAATTGGCAGAGGTGGAGCGGGTGGGTGGCTGGACGGCTGCGCTGTTGAGGCGGGGGTCTGCACGGGGCCATGTCCTGGCTGTAACCCAAGCGGTGGGGGCGGTCTGCAGCCTGGCCACGGCCCACCACAGGTCCCTGTGTACAGACATATCTGCATATTTATCAATAAAGCCTTTTGCTCCTTCCTTCTCTCTCGCCTAGCTTTGCCTGGGAGCTCCCCGGCCCCGCTGTGGAGCCAGTTCTGGGGTGGCAACGGACAGTGGGGAGCTTTGAATTCCTAGCGTTCCAGGCCCTGTGTTCTCTCGGGTTCTCAGGACAAACCCTTAACCTCTGAGCCCACTTGGCTTATTCTTTTTTTTTTTTTGATTTTATTTATTTATCTGACAGAGAGACACAGCGAGAGAGGAAACACAAGCAGGGGGAGTGGGAGAGGGAGAAGCAGGCTCCCTGCCAAGCAGGGAGCCCAATGCGGGGCTCGACCCCGGGACGCTGGGATCATGACCTGAGCCGAAGGCAGACGCTTAACGACTGAGCCACCCAGGCGCCCCTCACTTTGCTTATTCTTAACGTGGAGGAGATGCCTCTTGCCCTGCCTCTTCCCTCAGTTGCTGGGAAGATTAAATGGGATATAGCAGATGTGAACGTGCTTTGAAAGCAGAGGCCGCGTCTCAGGAAGGTGGCATTAGTAATCTGCTGGTCTGCTCCTGTAGCGGGGGGTGCTGGTCGCCTGCTGCAGCCCCCGAGCCGGGCCCTCAGGGCTGAGGTATGCGCCCAAATCCTGGAGACGCTGCACTGCACCCTGGGGGATGTGAAAGCAAAATCTTGGACAGATTTAGATTTTGAGCATGTGTCCGCTTACCAGCAAGGGAACCAGAGAGAAAAAGGAGCCAGTGCCCGGCCTTCCTTCGGGGAAAGTGTGCGTATCGTCCTAGGGGGACCTCTGATGAGGTGGTTTAGCTCAGGGTGAGCCACGTGAGCATTCCAGAACTCCAGAGCTGTGACGTCTGTGCTCACTGGCAGGTTAAACCTGGGTCATGGCGGCCCGGGGCTCACTCCCACAGTTCTAGGTGTGGAGCTGAGCAAGTTCAGGGCTGCTTTTTCTCCACTGAGAGGATTTTCCTTCTCAGCAAGCATGGCCAGACCCCGGTCGGGGTGGCCTGACAAGGAAACCAGGAGGAAAGGATGATCAGAAGGAGCTGGTCGTCACCCGGACTCGGTACTGCACTCTGGCCCTCTTTTTTAATTTTTTTTTTTTTAAGATTTATTTTTTATTTATTTGAGAGAGAGAGAATGAGAGACAGCATGAGAAGGAGGAAGGTCAGAGGGAGAAGCAGACTCCCTGCTGAGCAGGGAGCCCGATGCAGGACTCGATCCCGGGACTCCAGGATCATGACCTGAGCCGAAGGCAGTCGCTTAACCAACTGAGCCACCCAGGCGCCCGCACTCTGGCCCTCTTAAGGTGGCTTCCTGACACCATTCTTGAAGCAAGACTTTTTAAGTTTTGCCTCTGCAAAACTTGTTTGTCAGAGGCTAATGGACATGCAGCCACATACAGTGATGCCTCACTAGGGGGCGCTGTGGGACCCCGGAGAGGCAAAGGCCCGCATGAGCTGTGGGCAAAGAGGGAGGCACCTGCCCTGACTCCTGCCCAGCACCTTGACACTCCAGCCCAGACATAGCAGAGTCTGCCCTACCGCGGAGCAAGCAGAGCCTGTTCACAGGACAGCTGGGGACACAGACCTGTATTGGGTCCCCACCGTTGGCTTTCAGTTCCCCTCACTGGCACTGGTTGGGCAGTTTCCAGGCGTCCAGCAGGTGGCACTGTCATCAGGGTTAGAGGCAGCCAGTGGGTCCTTTGTGCAGCCCAGCTGCCAGGGCTAAGGCCCAGCTGGACCCAAGCACTCAGGACAGAGGCTAGGCGGGCTCCTTCCTGCAGCCCTGCTTTTGGGGCACTGGGCTCTTCAGTTCCAATAAGCCAGGGGGTGGGGGTGGGGGCAAACTGTGTCTGCTTCCCCCAGCTCCCTGGGGCTGCCCGGGGTGAAGGTGACAGGTCGGGGAGGCAGGTGGAGAATTGGGCCGGTGAGCTCATGGCAAAGGCGCCCAGCGGGGTGGGGGTGGGTGGCCTGGCTTATAAAGCCCCCGAGGCCCTGTGGCCTGCACAGGCTGGTTATAGACGGCACCATGGAGGGCTCTGAGGCGGTGCAGAGGGCCACGGCACTTATTGAGGAGCGCCTGGCACAGGAAGAAGAGAATGAGGTATGGGCACGGGTGTGGGGACCCCAGGGGATTCTAAGGAGATCCACCTCTACTATCAAAGGAGTTAAGAGCCTGGCTGACACATCTGCAGTGGGAAGGAGGGCAGGGGTCCCCAGGGGCCCAATGGCTCCATTCCAGCTCCAGGGTGCTCCTGGTGGAGGGAGCAGCTGGAAGTAGGAGACTGAGGCTTCAACCCCAAGAACTGAGAGACAGTGGGGTGGGCGAGCCGAGCTGGGCTCCTGAGATCCTCCACCCACCTGGGCCTCGAGGAAGCGGGCCAGGCTGCACAGAGTAGGACAGCCGGGGTGCTGCCAGAGAAGGTGGGAGTGTGGGGCCCTGAGATCTCCCAGCTGCTGGGGGGGGGGGTTGCTGAGACGGGAGAAACTCCAGCATTTGGTCCCTGAAGAAGAATAAAGACTGGGAGCAGAGCGAAGAAGGGGTCCTGGAAAAGGAAGCATGGGTTTTCCCAGGACTACCAGCTGCACTTGGGGAGGCCTTTGGAGCATGCAGCTCTGGGCAATTGCATTTTCTCTGGGATAAAGAAGTCGGGGAAGGGGGAGGTGCAGGCTTGTCTACTCTTCATTCTGTTTAAACTGGTATTTGACTTAGAGTCTGCTCTGCCAAGTGCCAGGTGCTGTGAGGAATAAGAGGGTCAGTAGGGCCAGCCCCTGCCTCCTTACCAGCCCTACAGTCATTCTAGCCAGCATCCGTCAGCGGCAAGTCCACAGAGAAATGGGCAGAGTGAAGCAGTGGTGAAATAGAGCTGTTAAGTCAGCAGGGAAGGGGCACAAAGAGTAGGTGAGTCGCTCTGACTGTGGGTGCTCAAGGACTCTTGGGAACGGGACAGCATTTGAGTGGGGCCTTCAAGGCTGGTGAGTGGAGATCAGGAAGGGAGGGAATTCCAGGCTAAGGAAAAGACAGGCACTAAAGTTGGGGTGAGTGATGGTGGGACTGTTGTGAGAAAGTCTGATAGTAGGTAGGGGCTAAGGCTGGGCACAAACCAGCGAGGGCCATGGGAAAGATATTTATTCTTTGGGCAGTGGGGAGACACTAAGTGTTGCTGAGTGAGGCTGAGTGGTGCCATCTGACCTATTTTAGGAAGGCAGCTTGGACAGCCTGAGAAGGACACATTGGAGGGGAAAGACTGGCCCTAACAGGAATGGGAGGGAGGAGATAAATCAGTTTGGAGGTAGGCTCCGTTCAAAAAAAGAGTGACTGAATGGGAGTGAGGAAGAGGGAAGGACCAGGACTCTGGTGGAAGAAGAGATGAGGACTAGGGGCGGGGGAGGGGGGCAGGTTTGTGGGTGAGGAGCTTGGGCTGAACCCGCTGAGGCCGGGCTGGGGCACCCCTGGATCTCTAGGAATGCCACTTCTCCCCTGGGGCCAGGTAGGTGAGTCATGCTGCAGTGCCATTTCTGGAGTCCTGCCGCTGGACACAGAGACCTTCAGCAAGGGACACGGAGCAGTCCTCATCCATTCATTCACCCAACAAATATAGCAGCAGGGCTGTTGGGACACTGGGTGCCCACAGAGCCAGCCTTCCCACCAAATACCTCCTACGTGCCCGGCACCATGCTAAGCTCTGTACAGGCATCGTTTCATTTAATCTGCACAACGATCTACAAAGTAAGGTGGGAGTTTGTTTTGTTGTGTTTCACCCACTAGCACCCGGTTCAATAAACATTGAGTTCTTATTGTATGTCAGCCCCCAAAGACAAATCTGCAGCAAAGGACTAGAGAGTCTAGTGAGCCCGAGAGTCTCTAGGTGTTTCCAGCAGGTCCCAGCCCATCAAGGTTCTCAGAGGGGAGCCTCTGTCCAGCCTGCTCCCCCTTCTTGGTGTGGGAGACGAAGGAGAGTCCAGAAGCCCCTGGGCTGGGGATCTGTCGTGGGCGCATACAAGGTCAGGTCATCACTGAGGACTTAGGGGTGGGCAGAGATGCTGAGCGCCCCCTGTCATGATCCATTCACTCATTCATTCATTTATTCTCCAACATTCACTGAGCACCTGCTATATGCTAGACCTAGCTGCTAGGGTTACCAAAATGATTATGACCCAAGCCCACCCTCTGGATGCTCCATGAGGAACCCAGCCAGGGTCCCACATGCGGTAGTAGCTGCAGCCCAAGGTCATCCCTCGTTCCGGGAAGAAGATGCAGTGTTTCAGGTGAGGCCACACTGGGGACACCTCAAACCATGTAAGCCCAGCATGGAAGGGAGCAGCCTGGGAAATCAGCCCTGGAGGAGTATACCACCAGAGCTCAGTGGGAAAGGCACAAGGCAGCTGAGAGCTCTGTAAGGGTGGCCATTCCTCCCCAGCCGCCATCTGGACTCCCCACAGAGATGGGGTGCCAGCATTTCGCAAAAAGTGGCTTTCTTTAAAACGGAGGAGGAGCCCATGAGGAAGTGGTCCAGGCAAGTCAAAACTACAAATGGAGAGGAGACTTGGAAGGAGTTTCACCCATATAATTACAATGAAAATGAGGGGAATGCTAGGAGTCCCTTCAAACTGAAGGCTACGTAGCTGTGGCTCCCATCCCTCAGGTTCCCTGACAACAAGTTCCCAGTCCCAGGATTTCATGGAGCAGTAGAATCTGAGAAAAAAAGTTGGTATCTGAGAGTTGCCGAATTTCTGAATTGACACATGAATCTATTTAAAAAATAACTGTCAACTCTTACCACAATCAGTTCATCAATGTGAATTTTTAATGGCAACAAAGAAATCACCACCATCATCATCATCATCTCAGTGCTTTGAAAGGTGAATATATTTAATTTCATGAAAACTCATTCCAGTAGCCCTTGAACTTGTCTTGCTGAGGACACACGACCGTCAGTGGGCAGGTGTTTGAGCTGAGCTTGGGGTAGGGTTGAGTTGGGGAACTATGGGGAGCTTGGCTCTGGCCAGGGGCGCTCCAGGACCAGTCAGGAGTGGGGCTCCGAAGGGCTCTGAGGTCACACAGTAGGAGGTCTTTGGGCTTTCCTTGGAGTGGGTTGGGGGAGAGGCTACCTGGCTCCCTGGGTGCTGTGGGCAGGTCCTGGAGCACATCCTCTCCTTGGCTCACCAGAAACTCCGAGGAACTGCCCAGCAGAAGCTGCCCATGGACATGCTGGTGTTGGAGGATGAGAAGCACCACGGGGCTCAGAGTCCGGCCTTACAGAAGGTTAAGGTAAGTGTGAGGGGAACCCAACCTCCACGCTCAGGGGACAGGACAGGCATTTATGGCTTTGCTCCCCCTAGTGAGGTATGCAAACCATTATCTCAGCAACCCCCACCCGGGATCATGCTAGCAATGCCAAATCTCGGCCCCACCCCAGACCTGCTGAGTCAGAATCTGCATGTGTACAAGATCCCAGGGGATGGACTCATTTTGGAAGCCCCAGGTGACTGGGTAGCAATACAGCAGGGCACCATGCCCATGTTAAGGGGCTCAGGGAGGTTGTGTGTGCTGATTGGAGAGACCTCGGTGCTGGTACGAGGAAACCAGAGCTTCCAGAGCACTATTGTGGAAGATGATCCCATAGGATGCTTGTCTGAAGGGCATCAACCAAGCCATAATAGAAGTTACCTCTGGGAGAGAAGGGCTTCCTCTTCATACCTTTTATGTTTCTGTATTACTTTTCTTTTTAATTTTAAAAAAATTTATTTATTTGAGAAAGAGAGCACAAGCGGGGGAAGGGGCAGAGGGAGCGAGAGAAGCAGGCTCCCCGCTGAGCAGGGAGCCCAGTGCGGGGTTCCATCCCAGGACCCCGGGATCATGACCTGAGCTGAAGGCACAAGTTTAACTGAGCCACCCAGGCACCCCTGTTTCTATATTACTTTTGTGATCTCACACACACACAAATGAAACTGCATGGAAAGCTGAGGATTCAGATTCTATTCTGAAGGCCTGGGCTGAGGGTTACCTCTGAGATTCCCTCCTCCTACCCTTCAACTACATGAAGGCTCAAAGCTCAAAGACTACTTCTACGCAGTCCCCTCAAGTCTCCCCTTGTCCCCTGATCCCCATCTGTGTCCTGGTCTCATCTGCTTCTCCTAGTCCTGGGCAGGAGAGCTAGACCTGGATTCTCTCTCTCCTGAGAAGCTCTCTCTATCCTCCTCCCCCAGCTTAGCTCAGGGACCCCAAGGCCCCAGCATGGGGTTTGATGAGCCACCTCCATGCAGGGCCAAGAGCGTGTACGCAAGACATCCCTAGATCTTCGGCGGGAGATCATCGACGTGGGTGGGATCCAGAACCTCATCAAGCTGCGGAAAAAACGCAAGCAGAAGAAGCGGGAAGCACTGATGGCCTCCCAGGAGCCACCTCCAGAGCCCGAGGAGATCGTAAGGGTCTTGAGGAGGACACCTGTGTCGGCAGGGGGCATGGGGAGCCCAGGAGGGCCTCTGATCACTGCAGGGCAGTCTTCCATTACTGGTTTCATGCCTTCCAGACTGGCCCTGTGGAAGAGGAGACATTCCTGAAAGCAGCCGTGGAGGGGAAAATGAAGGTCATTGAGAAGTTCCTGGCCGATGGGGGTTCCCCGGACACCTGTGATCAGGTGATGTTCTACTTGCACCTGGGCCTGCCTCCCTTTCAGAGTTGCCACCCCCACTCCGCCCACTTGTGGGCCTGTTTGAGAACAGGCATTGGGTGTCCTTTGGGAGGGGGGCCCTTAGATATGGGATGCCGCCTTGCCCATGCAGGAATTTACCTAAATCCTTAGGCCCTTTTCAACTTGAACTACCTCCAGAGTAACAAATGTCATGTGGTCTTTTAGGGAAGAAAGAGGAATGGAATTAAGTAAAAAAAGAGCCCAAACCAAGAATTTGGGGCTCAAATCCCATCTCTATCACTCCCTAACCATGTGACCTGCAGCTAGCTCTGTGTCTCAGTTTCTTCCTCTGTAAAATGGCCTTCTTCCCTCAGAACACGTCATGGGGATCAAATGGAATATTAATGCCTCGATTAGTATTTACTGACTGAAGGAAAAAACTATAAAGCACATGCTAGGATATGATATTATTTTTGTGTCGCATTGTATAATACGTTTCCTTTTAAAACTTATTATTGTATTGTGGCTAAATACATATAACATGAAATATGCCACTTTAGTCATTCTAAGTGTACAGTTCAGTGGCATTAATTATATTTACCATGCTGTGCAACCATCACCACGATTTTCAAAACGTTTCCATCACCCTTCACACTTTCCTGTTTTCCCTGAAACTGCCTTTCACATTGGCAGAGCGCTCTTTCACACTCATCTCCCGGGATTAAGCAACTTAATGGTCACCCTCTGCAGCCTGCATCATTGTGGGCTTAGACTACATGGCCCTTCCGCTCCATGAGACTCGGGAGTCTCAGTCCTCTCGGTCTATCCAAACACCTCCCACCTCTGAGCACTGTGCCAGGTGCTGGGAGTGCAAAAGAGGAAAGACCAGAATTGAGAGTAGAGGGACACTGGCACACAGCCAGATCTTGGCTGTGGGAAGATATGCCTCCTGGCCTGAGTGTTTCAAGAGACCAAAGCAAAATGCTAAAGTTCATTCTTCCTTGAATCAGTCATGGGTGCGCACCTGCCCCTTCTGGCCCTGGGCTAGGCACTCAGGGGAAACAGAGTCTAGTAAGACTTGGCCTGCCTTCCAATCCCCTCTCACTGTTTCTCTGGGTCCCCTGGGGGCAGCTCTGGCCTAGAGGTTTCAAGATAATGGCACTTGAGCTGCCCTGCCTCTTGAAGGAGTAGCAAGAATTCATCAAGCACTCAGAAAGTAAGGGCAAAAATGGGCATTGCCGGCAGAGGGAACAGCCCGTGTCAAGGCCTAGCTTGGTGTGCTTGGGGGTGGGGCACAGTGAGAAGGTCAGAGTTCCCAGGGCATAAGCGAGCTCCAAGGCTGGTCTGGATAGAACACGAAGGAGCTGCCAAACATGGAAGCTATGGGTTACTAGCACAAGGCTCAGAATCGAAATGGGGTAAGGCCTGACCTCAGCCTGAGGCCAGAGATCAGGCCCTGACAGTCTCTCTGGGGACAGTTCCACCGGACAGCACTTCATCGAGCTTCCCTGGAAGGTCACATGGAGATCCTGGAGAAGCTTCTGGACCGTGGGGCCACTGTGGACTTCCAGGATCGGGTGAGCAAGAGACACCTATTGGGCGGGAGGTAGGAGGTGGGCCTAGCACCAGTAGACCCCCTCTCCCTGCAAACCTGTGCCAACCTGGAAGACAAACAGGCTTCCTCTGGGGCCAGGCCCCACCTCCAGTAGGTTGTATGGCCTGGGGCCATCCTCTGTAAACCTGGCTTGGACCCAAGGGTTCTCCTGCTCTGCTTGGTCCATTGCCCAGGCACAGGCATGCCCCTGCCCCTTCCCTGCCCCCTTTCCTTCGATTCCTCTTGCCCTCTTGGCCGGGGTCCTTTCCCCCAGGGCATTTTCTCCCTTCCAGCCCCATCTTTCCCTTCCAGCTGGACTGCACAGCCATGCATTGGGCCTGCCGCGGGGGCCGCTTGGAGGTGGTAAAGCTCCTGCAAAGCCGAGGAGCAGACACCAACATTAGGGACAAGGTGAGGCAATAACGCTCATAGGTATTAGGTGGTTGGGGAGGGAGGGCGAGGGGCAGAGAACAGAAAAGCCCAGGAAGCAGGAGGATAGTGAGCTGGTCTGGTTTCTAGAGGGGCTGCAGAGCCCACGGAGGGGCCATCACCTGTAGGTCCTTGGGGACCACCATCTGGGGATGGGAGCAGGAAGGACAGAGGAGAGGGGAAGAGAAGAAATCCACTATTTAGGGGGCTTTGGGATCACCCAAACGATGCGGGATTTGTTCATCCGTGCCATCCTTCTTCATCCTTTATCTATCTGTCCATCCATCCATCCATTCATTTATTCATCTGTTCGCTTGTTTATTCGTCCACCATTTTTCTATTCATTCATGCCTTTGTGTGTAACCTTGAACTAGTGACAGCCTCTGAGCCTCTGTGGCTTATCTGTCACATGTCTTACAGAATTCTTATATAATTAGATGGGGCAGTGTATGTAAATTATTTATTCAGCATAAGGCTGATGTTTTATAAGCTTTTGCCATACCTGTCACATAGTTACCTCTCAGTAAATGGCATCTATTATAATTATTAAAAGAAGGGCAGAGGAGTGAACAGCTGGGTGAGAAGGAAACCATAGAAGGCCTCCCAGAGGACGAGGCACCTAATGCTTCCAAGGTAGACCATTGGATAGGATGGTGGAAATTGTAGCATTCCTAGTCGTTGCAGGGCTCAGGCCTTGGCACTAGGACTTGGGGAAGGGATTAGGCTGGAGTTAGGACAGCCTCCCTCCCAGGGGCACCACAGTCCAGACCCCTTCAGCCAGCAGTTCCTGCTTCCTTCCCACACAGCTGCTGAGTACCCCCCTGCATGTGGCAGTCCGGACAGGGCACGTGGAGATCGTGCAGCACTTTCTATCCCTGGGCCTGGACATCAATGCCAAAGACAGAGTGAGTGTTCAGCTTCCCTTCTGCTCAGCCAATCCTGGGGGTGCAGGAAGCCTGAGGGCTCCCATATGCCCCCCGTGGGCCATACTGAGTGTCACATTGGCTCTAGGAAGGGGACAGTGCCCTGCACGATGCTGTGAGGCTCAACCGCTACAAAATCATCAAACTGCTGCTCCTGCATGGGGCTGACATGATGACCAAGAACCTAGTAAGTTCATTGCTTCCCTGATTCAGTAATTAGTGGGCACCACTCACCCAGGCTCTGTGCTAGGCACTCAGAGGAAATACAGAACTGAGCAAGACTCAGCCTGCCCTCAGAGCACACTCACAGTGGAGGGTCTCTCTGGACCCCTGGGAATTTGGGGCCCACCCACCTTCCCAGCTCTCTCTATGCTTATCTCTGTCCAGAGTGCAAGTGCAGAGGAAGGGCCAGAAAGGACAGTAAGAGGACTTCCCAAAGGCCCCCAAGTAGATCAAAGGGGGTCCTAATGTCTAGGCCCAGGGAGGGACATGGAGGAACACAGCTGGGAGGAACCTGAGCGCTTGGTTGGCACGACCGCCCCTAGCACACTGTGTGGGCCTGGAGTTCTCTCAGGGTCCTACGTCCCCTAGTCCAAGCTCTTCTCTGGGGTCTGGAGCAATCACGAAAGAGGGGGAATGGGAGGGCCCCCCTGACTCAAGAAAGACTAAGGGGATAATGGGAAAGTCAGGAAGATATGGGGAGGCAGTGGGTGGGGGTTTCTCAACCAGGACATTATTGACATTTTGGGCTGGATAATTGGTGTGAGGGAACTGTCCTGTGCATTATAGGATGTTAAAGCAGTATCCTTGGCCTCTATTCACCAAATGCCAGGAGTTCCCACTTACCTGATTGTGACAACCACAAACATTCTAAACATTGCCAATTGCCCCTGGTTGGAACCCCTGGTCTAGATGAGGGAACCTCCTGGTACAAACCTGAACAGTGACCAGATCTCCGCTTGGTTCCCCCAGGCAGGAAAGACCCCCACGGACCTGGTGCAGCTGTGGCAAGCTGACACCCGGCAGGCTCTGGAGCACCCTGAGCCCGAGCCAGGGACAGAGCAGAACGGGCTGGAGGGTCCTGCCCACAGTGGGCAGGAGCCCCCCCAGCCTGTGCCAGCCCACTAAACACCTGCCCCAGGCCAGCTGGGCACCCGGGCTGTCCCCTGCATGCAGCCAGAGGCTCTTAAGAACGGCCCCCAGAGCTGAGGACCCTGCCATTCCTCTGCGTACGATCCGGGACACCCACAAGCTACTGCAATAAAAAAAGTCGTTTTTGCTATTGGTGATGTTTGTTTCGATTTGTGTCTAAAATGTTTAGGAGTGAAGGAAAACGGAGCCAGGGTAGGTTCAGGGAAGAGGGGAGCCTGGAGCCCTCTGGCCTCAGCCCTGTGGCTTTTCCTACCGAGGTGTCTTCTTGCTTCTTTCCCGCCAGCCCTCTTCCCAAATTCCCAGCGTGGGTCCGCTGCTCCGCGCACCCCTCCTGCCCCTCCCCCCGTCCTGGTGACCGCCGTCCCACAGGGCTGTGTGCGGCCAGCACAGGCTCGTCACGCGGCAGCCCGCCCGCGCGGCGGGAACCTGGCCCGGGACCAGGGCCAGCGGGGCGCCGGCGCAGGGCGGCGGTTCCGGGCGGCGGCTCAGCAACCACGCCTCCCTCCCGCGGGGCGGGGCCGGCTCAGCCAATCGGCTTCGCCAACCGCGGCCTGCCTTCCGGGCTTTGGGGCCGGGAATTGTGGGAGGAGGGCCCGGGCCCCACTGGAGAAGCCCTGTAGGGTCGGTGCTCCAGGAACCGACCGCCCCCCGCGCCTGGCCCGAGGGACACTCGGTTGTGGCATTTGTCCAGCTGCCCCCTAAGGGGAGCGAGGCCATGGGGCCTATAGGCTTAGCCTCTGACCCTGGGGACTCTCAGCCCAGGCCTGCCCCAGCACCAGTAGTCAGGGGCAGCAAATTTTTAACTAGACACACTGATCATTAACAGGGTAGGAAGGAGTTCAGACTCAGCCTCACTCAGGGGCAGAGACCAGCTGGGCCTCGGGCCTCTTGCAGAGATGTTGGGCCGTGGAGTCTGGTCCTCCGTGAGGCAGGGGCTGAGCAGGGGTTTGTCCAGGAATGTGGGGGGCTGGGCCTCAGGGGAGGGGAGGAAGGTGGACATTGCAGGCATCTACCCCCCTGTGA
The DNA here is from genome assembly GCF_029215605.1 of Mirounga angustirostris. Taxonomy (NCBI): domain Eukaryota; kingdom Metazoa; phylum Chordata; class Mammalia; order Carnivora; family Phocidae; genus Mirounga; species Mirounga angustirostris. Next base: position 124,733,364 of record NW_026991714.1, read on the forward strand.
CCACCCCCTTCACTGCCACGGCAGAGGTGGACTATGGGAAACTGGAGGAGAACCTGCACAAATTGGGTACCTTCCCCTTCCGAGGTAAGTGGGGTCTGTCCTCTGGGGGAGTCGGGGGAGAGGTGAATGACCCCAGTCTCCTCAGCCAGTGAGCTGCTCAGAGACATTGGGTACCTCAGGAGGAGTCGTTTTATTCTGGGAGAGGAGCAGGGGGCACTGCTCTGGGGTCAGGAGGCAGGAAGCTCCTTGCTGGCGTGCAACCTTGACTGAGTCTCACCTGCCTCGGTTTCCCCAGTTGTAAACTACAAGAGTGCCTTCTTAGGCCCTAGGTAATGGGTATGAAAGTCCTTGTCAGCTAAACACTGTGCGGTTGTGAAGGCAGCTGGGGGCGTCACGTGGCAACCCAGCCAGTGGGCTCATCTCCCTACAAGCCTTGTTTGCACATGCTCTTCTGAGCCAAGCCCCCCTGGATCCTCTGACTCATTTCCTCTTTACACGTGGGTCTCCCCTCGCTGAGGTCAGGGACCGGACAACATGCAGCACAGCCACAGGCACAATAAATGAAGGGAAGAAGTGGCCAGGTCCTCCCATCCTGCCCACCCTCGTCTGTCACCCGTAACAAGTCCCTGAGGCGGTAATCTCACTAGCCCCGTTTCACAGACGGGGAGCTGGGGCTCAGAGTGACACGGTTGCTTGCCCAAGGTCATTGCTAATACATGGCTGAGCTGGGATTTGAACCCAGGTCTGACTGCAGGGCTATGCTTGGTTTCACTCCACAGCACTAACCGCTGAGCTGCTAGACCAGACTGTTTCAACAAATAAAGTCTGGTTGGCACCAGCTCTGGGAGTGGAGAGGTTCTGACCGAGGCGGGGCAGCAGAGCAGTTGAGAACATGGACTCTGGATTCAGATCACAACTCTGCCACCTAGCTGTGAGATCATCTCTCTAAGCCTCAGTCTCCCCATCTGACACCTGGGAGTAATGATGCCCACATCGTACAATGGCTGGGAGAGAAATCCAAGAGAGGGCAGATGAAAGCACACTGTGAATAGAAAAGGGTGATGTACCCTAGAAGTTATGGATCCAGTGGTCACAATCACTAGGACCACAGGTCCATAGAGCTGCTTTGTGACAGTGACTACTGACCTGACCAAACCCCATCCACATCTCAGGGTTGAGGTGATGGGACCCTTTGCTAGGGCTCAGTGAATGCCCTGTGGATGCCCATGGTGAGCAGTGACACAAACTCTAAGTAAATTTCTTTTCGGGCTCAGCTTGCTGGGGCCTGAGAGTCTGCACGGAGGCCTGCGTCTCTTGAAGCAAAGTGAGAAGCTCCTTGAATCTCTTATTTATTAAAAAAAAAAATTTTTATGTAATCTCTATGCCCAGCATGGGGTTTGAACTCATGACCGCAAGATCAAGAGCCGCATGCTCCACTGACTGAGCCAGCCAGGCGCCCCTTGCTCCTTGAATCTTAAAAGGAAGGAAGACTCGGCTTCACCCTCCAGGTTCAATGACACCCTGGTGCAGGGGGTGGGGAGGGTGAACTCTGTGTCCAGTGCCTGCCTGCCACCCAGAGAATCCACAGACACCCCCAGCCTCTTCTCTGGACCTTTCCTTCCCTCCTAGCTGCTCATTCACTCCTGCAGAGCACACGGGGGTGCCCAGGATCACAGGCTGCTGTGGATTTGGCAGGCCACGGGCCACGGGCGCCCACTGACCCACACAGGGTCCTGCTCCCGCCTCATCTCTCTCTTACCCACACACCAGGGAGGCAGTGGGCTGAGTAGAAACAGCTCAGCATCCCGAGTTAGAAGGCTGGGTAAGAATCCTGGTTCTGCCAGTTATGGCGACCTTGAGAAATCCCTGAACCTCTCTAATCTGACTTCCTCATTTTAGAATGGAACTGAGCCACAGGGTGAACGCATTCCTCCCAAGGAGCTCAAGTGTGAGGCCCTGACATAAAGAATAGAGCCATAGGGTCCTGTCACTGCTCCCAGGACCTAGCCAGAATGCCCGGGAAAGGAGCCGTGAGCAACTTTTGCTCTACAGACAATGTTTTTCTGGCCCTGTCCTGGCCCCCGGCTTTGGCTTTGCTGCCCAACACTCGGGGGCAGAGGAGGAAGCCCTCACATACCACAGTGCCAGGGCCTCCTACAATAAGTTAAAAGGCCTCCAAAGGGGAGGTGGGAACCTGCCTTTAATGAATCAGTGAACGGTTAGAGATTCTTCTGGAAGGTATTGCCTGAAACTGTGTAGCTCTCTTTATTTCTTATTTTTGAATTGTTAATTTTTACTGATTATTTGTATAAAGAGTATCATTTTTAAATGAAAGTTATAACTAGAGACCGGAGGGTAAAACTGTTGCAGAGGGGCCATTTGGCCCTGAGCTCACTCCTACAAACAACCTCGAAGATGAACTTTGAGTTGTTATTTCCAAATGAGGTTAGTGGACGACCACAGAGCTACTTCAGCAGGACTAGGGAGATGATGTTCCCCATAAAACTTTGAGCTTGTATCTTATTCCCTTAGTACATAGACAAAGATATTATTGTGTATATTAAAGCCATTACTTTGTTAAATAAAAATATTTTGTTTAAAAAAATCACATATTTTACAACCCTGTTTTGGCATTTACTTTGGCATTCACTTTTATTTTTTTTTATTTTTATTTTTTAAAGATTTTATTTATTCATGAGAGAGAGAGAGAGGCAGAGGGAGAAGCGGGCTCCCAAGGAGCAGGGATCCCGACGCGGGACTCGATCCCAGGACTCTGGGATCATGACCTGAGCCAAAGGCAGACGCTTAACCATCTGAGCCACCCAGGGGCCCCTAGCATTCACTTTTAAAAAGTGAAATGTGGTTTTAAAAAAATGTGTTAGATGCCTCTGGGAGAAAAATAGAGGGGCCCAGGCCTGTTTCTACCCTGAGAGGCTCTGGATATAATTTGGGATTGTGGGCCAGGCTTTCCACTGTCTGTACCTACAGAGAGCCTGGCCAGGTGGCCCACCTGCTCATCATCTAAACTGTGCCCATTTAACCAGGGCTCAGGGGGAGGGGGGAGAATTCTGGGCTTGCAGGTGTGTCACTGAGGCACGAGGTAGCAGCCCCCATCCTGGAATGGCCTCTGGGATCTGGCATCTGTTGAAGACCCCTGTCCTATCTGCTCTGCCTTCTCAGCCCACTGTTGTCTCCTCTCAGTTGTGACCTTATGTTATTCTAGAATGAGCTCCTTCCCGGGCCCCTTTCCTTCTGGACCCTGCTCTGTAAAGGGGTTGAGGCTGCAAATGTGCCAAGCTGGCAGCAGGGGTGGGCCCTGAATGAAAGGAGACACCGACGTCAGGCAGCCTGGAATGGATGCCTGGAATGGAAGGACCCCTTCAGCCGTGGTCGGCGCACCTGCCCCCTGGGGGCCACTGGATGGAGAGGGAGAGAAACCAAAGATTGGAAAAGAAGGATTGAGTTGCAGAATGGGTCACAAGCAGAAGGCAGAAGGGACTCAGAATTGGGGAAGCTGCTTTTCCACTGACCTCGGGGACAGCTGTCCGGGTGGGAGACGGGACTTGGGCCTCAGGAAACGGCCTGCCAGGTTGGACGTGAGGGATGCTGTGGCCTCTCCCCACCCCGCCCCCCTAGCCACCTTCCTCACAATGGGGTTCATTGCTGAGGTGGGAGGGGCATCCTAGGAAGGGTCCAGCTGGGGGCCTGCCAGCCAGACAGCCTCGGGGAACCTGCCCTTCAAGATGAACCATACCATCCGGGCTCCCCCACTCCCAGTGCGCTCTTAGCTCTGCCTGCCTGGCGTAGGGTCCTGGAGGCCTTCTTGGAGCTCATCCAGCAACCATCATGCAAGGTGGTGCTGGGGGCTGCCCTCTTACTGGGCGGTGGAGGCCTCATGCTGTGGATTCAGAGGAGGAGGAGAAGGAAGACATCCCCTGCTCCTGCCCAGGAGGAGCAGGGGCCACCCGAAGGTCACCAAGCAAAGAATGAGAACTGGATTAAGTCTCACTTTAGCCGCCTTTCTGAAGAGAAGCTGGCCGCCAGCAGCAGCACCCCCCCTGCCCCCGAGAGTGGCCGTGGGGCGGCCGGCACCACGGTGCGCACAGAGACCTTCACCACCAGGCAAGGAGAGGTGGGCGCAGCTCTGCACCAGCAGTCCTTCGCCAGCAAGCAGAGGTTGTCTGGCTCCTCGCTGACCAGAGAGACCCAGCGGGAGTCTGGAAGATCCTCGTCCACGGATGCGGCCACCTGGGCTGCTGTAGCCACCTGTACCAAGGAGATGGACAACCTGGGACAGCAGCTGGCTCATTCCATGTTGCAGCGTGCCATGATTTACCAGAACTCAGGCCACCTGGAGTCCAAAGACATCAACCAGGAGGAGCTGAAGGGCCTCGAGGAGGTGGAGTTGAAGCTGAAGGGGAATTTCCTCACTCAGCGAGAAACCGCGGTAGCCGGCATGAACCACACACACACCTTCCATGGCCACGGTCCCCACGGCCACCAGGGGCATCCGAGCCACCCGAGCCACAGCCTGCCCGACCGCAGCCACCACACCTACCACCCCTTTGAAGCCATCACCTAACCACAGACGGAGACGCCCCTTCCCCCGACAGGCTGGCACACAAGCGTGGGCCTGTTTTCTCTCCTGTGGGGCAGCCCGTGTGGCCCAGGGTGAGAGGCTGCCGCCCAACACCCTTCTTCCTCAGCCCCCCACGGGGCTCCTGGGCCCCTTCAAGTCTGTGAGTAGGGTCTGTCACGGAGAATGGCTCCCGATGGAGGGGCAGGTGGAAGGAAGGGAAGCAGCCGAGACACACGCCCGGGCCCCTGAAGACCCACCGAGAGAAGCCCGGTGAGGCAGATCCCGGGAGCAGCTGAGAGCCCCCAGACTGACGCCAGATGCCTGGAACTGAGCCAATAAAGCCTTGTATACCCTCATTCTGAGTCTGGGGGGCTCTGTGGCCAGCCTCAGGACTGGGCGGGGATGCGGGGAGAGGGTTCCGCTCCCACAGTCCTCTTCGTGTGGCCCTTGGCTTGGGCTTTTTGCTGGGCTGATTCAAGACTCCACAAATCAGCTTCCCCAGGTCTCAGGTTCTGGGGATGGGACGTCTCCCGGGAGCTCAGCACCCACCAACCCGCTCTTGGCCAGGGAAGGAGGAAGCGGCCAGGTGTTGAGAGGTGGGGGGAGAGACAGGCTTTCAGAAGCTAGTAAGCAAGGTGGGGTGTGGGTCTCCTGTCCTCTTGGTGTCATCTTCACCCTATCTCCTGCTGCTCGAGTCGTGTGGCCTCCTGCACTGCAGTGCTCTCTCCCTGCCCCACCTGCTTTCCGGGGCCGCTGGGATCCCCATTAATGCCTCCCCCGCCTACCTTCAGAGCTGTTGTGCCATATACTCTCTCTTCCTGTTTATGTTACCGTGGCTGGGGCTGCTGCTGGTACTACGGATGAGTGGTATTACTAGTACTACGGGCTGCTGCTGGTACTATGGATTAGTGGTATTACTAGTACTACCAGCAGCTCCCTCTTTTTTTTTTTCTTTTCAGTTTTTAGTATGTGCCATGTTCTATGTTAAGTGTTACAGCACAGTCCCATGGAGACAGTATTGCGTTACCTCCGTTCTGCAGATGAGACACCTGAGGCTCAGAGCTGTAATTCACCTGACAGGGCATCGACAGTAAGTGGTGGAGTTAGAGCCCCGCTCTGGCCGACTCCAAAGCTCAGACCCCAAGTCCCTGCCTTGTGCTGCCCCCTAGAGGTGGCCCTCCAGGGGGCTCCCTCTCTCATGCTTACCTCTGCCCTCTTACCACATGTCCTGACTCTCTGTGCCCTCCCTCAAGCGTGGGACTTCCCCTGCCTCCTCTTCCTGGGTCCCAAGAAGCCGTTTCTGGGGCAAGGGGGGACCTCCAGTAAGGGGCTTAAAGGGAGGCAGCTCTGTCTCCCATGAAAGTTGAGAGAAGTCAGCTACACCACACTGTCTAACCCCCAGTGGCTCCTTTACATAGAAATGTACCATTGGCATCTGTGATGAACTTACCAGTGTTTCCCAGCCTGTGGGCCTCAAACTTCCCAGAAGAAGGCGCCCAGAATCCTTCCAAAGGATGGATAAATCTACAAACACCCTAAATGTTGTTGATTGATTTTATGGGGCATAATTGGATGTATTTGAATTCATCTATCTATCTATCTATTGTAAAGATTTTAAGTAATCTATACACCCAACGTGGGGACCGAACTCACAACCCCGAGATCAAGAGTCGCATGCTCCACTGACTGAGCCAGGCAGGCGCCCCAGTATTTGAATATTTTTTAAAATTACTAATAAGTGACTTTATATAAATGTTAATGTGTGTGTGTGTGTGTGCATATATACACTTTAAATTTAAAATACTTCATACTGGGTGTCGTGGAGGAGGCCAACATGAGGGGATGTCTGTGATCTTGATGATTCTTGGCAAAGTGGGGCCATGTGCTGTGCAAGGGGGACAAAATAACAGGAGGGGCAGAAGCCAGGGGGAGTGAGAAAGGCTCTCCGGGGCTGCAGCTCAGGGAGGAAGGTGGTCCAGGCAGAAGGGAACAGCATGCGCAAAGGTGTAGAGACAGGGTCGTGACACTGTGTCTGGGGGACCTTGACAGTTTGGCTGAAGGGGAACATTTAGAGATGCGCGAAAGGTAGCAGGAAAAGCCAGAAACGTGACTCCGAAGTTTAGAGCCCAGAAGGACGTAGAAGAGCATACAGTCCAACTTCCTCATTTTACAGCAGAGACCAGTTTGAGAAATTTTGCCTAATCCTGCACGTGGAGGTGGGGGAGATGGAAGGGTTCTGGAGAACGTCTGTATATTTTTGGGTAGGCCACAGGGAAGGACAAGGAACAGGAGATGGAAGTTCAGAGGAGAGATGTCTGGTGGAGGGATCCTGGGAAGACTTCTGAGGGGAGGTGGCAAGGATGATGGGTCAAGGGGCATAAGAGTAAGAGAGACTGTGATTCCTTTGGGCCACATCAGTCACCATGTTCCTTGTGCATGCCCAGCCCTGAAGACGCACTCCTCTCCCCCAGCCACTCTGGCTCCCCAGAGCAGTCAGCATAACCATGGGGATGAGGGAGAGTAGCTTCTGTGATGAGCCGCATTGTCTTGCAGCTGGATCGGGGAGGAGAAGTTCCTGAGAGCAGGCTCCCCTCCCACAGCTGCCACCCTCCTGATTTAAGGCTTGAGCACTTTCTCCGGACTCTGTCATAATTACAGCTAACACTGCTAGGTTCTAATCTAAGCACTTTATAAGTAGTATCTCATTTAAGCCTCACAACTCTTTAAGGAGGGCACTAATATCCCCATTTTTCATGTGAGGAAGCTGAGGCTTGGTGACGCCATTTGCCCAAGATCTCATAGCTGATAAGGGCCCGCGCCGAGTTTCGCGCAGGCTCCTCTCAGTTCAGAGCCGACGCATCTGACCACTCTACCCACCTGCTCTTTCATCGCATGCTGTCTTCACTCCCTGACCCGTCCGGGGCCCTGGCGCCCCCCCCACCCCCGCCCCGCTCTAGTCCCCTCTCTACACCAGGGGAGGCACAGCAGGCCTAAAACTGGACATCCCACCCAGGAGAGGGGGGGGGGTTCTTTGCAGCATCAGTTCACAGGTTTCAAGGTGCTTTCTTGTACATTTTCTTGTTTGGGCCTTTAAAGTAGCCTTATGAGGTAGGATTGAAATGTTTTTATTATCATCCCGTAGAAGAGGAAATGGGGACTCAGATACATGATGTAATTTGCTCAAAAGGGGAGCTGGGTCCGACTGTTTCCCGACTCTGTGATATTCCCTCCTCCCCAGCCTGGCCTGCCTTCCTCCGGCCTGGGTCACATGCTCCTTTCTGAGACAAGGGAGAGGCCACCGGGAGTCTTGAGCACAGGGGCCTGCCTCCCCTCGGAGAGCGCAAGACCCAGCTGCCCTGCTGCTCAGGAGCCCCTGGAACTGGCCCCCAGAACGAAGGGGGTCTTGGGGATGAGTGAACACGGCCGAAGAAGTGGCTGGTGCAGGAATGGGCCTGGCCCCCTCCCAGGGTGGTGGTGGCAGCCAGGGTTGTGGAGGGAGGGAGATGTCTTTGGAGGCATTTCCATAGAGGCAGTGGCAAAAGTTCCATCTCAGAATCTTTGACCTCTCAGCAGAAGATGCTGGTCCAATCCTCTCCGGGGTTGGCGACTCACACATGGGGGCACTCACACTGGCCAAGGACCAGCACCTTTGGAACAAGACAGAAGGAGGCTCCTGGCCTGACGTGGAGAAATGGATCCTGAGGAGGCAACACAACAGAAGCCAAAAACTATTTGCCTCAAGATGCTCCCTGCAATGTTACCAAGGCAAAAAAGTGGGGGGGGGGGGACTGCTAAGTATCCAGTGAGCTATTCTGGCAATCCACTCCGTGGAATCTGCTGGTGTCGTGAACAGCATGGAAAAAGGTTTGTGTTGAAAAGTTGACTCTCCATCACACTGTGTCCCCTAAGGATGACTCACTGGAACAGTCTCTCTTGGTCCCAATGCCAGGAAACTCTGTGTGTTTCTGGGGCAGCTGCTTTGCTTTGATCTTGAGTCCTGCGTATCTGTCAGCTGATCACATTTCCCTTTTAGCTTTGACTGTCAGGAAGCTCCAAACCAAAGTGATGGCCCATCTCTCACAACTGCGTGGCAGGGATTTTGTATATCAGTATCCTGCCCCCCAGCTTTCTCTTCTTTGCTTTCTCCCAAGAGGTCTCCTATTTATTAATAATCTTGTTGTGTCATAGGCTGTATTTGTCAACTATTTCAGAACAATGTTTTTGGAATGGGATGGAGTAGAGAGGAGGAAGAAGAGGAAAGAGAAAGTGAAATGAAAGAAGCAGAGAGGAAAATGGTTTTACTCTAACATTCCCTTCAGATTCAGCCAAAGAGCATCAATTCTGTGATATAAAAGGGTTGACACCTTATCTGGTGGTGTTAGAAACCTCTCAAATGATCGGTCAAACAGGAAAATGCAAAATAAAATAATGGGATGTCACTTTTCACCCAGAAAATTGGCAAAAATTAACTCTGACAATACCCAGCGATAGCATGGATGAACACTAACAGGCCCTTCCATGTGGTACAAACTGGCTAATGAGGCAGACGTTTGGCACGTGAAGATGCACATGGATGTGGCTCAGCAATTACACGCCCAAGTAGACTGTAGAGAAGCTCAGACATGGGCACAGAAGACCTTATAGGATGTGTTTGTTTCAGCATTATTTGTAATAGCAAAACTAAGGAAACATTCTAAATGTCCCCAAAAGGAGAATGAAAAGTAAATTGTAGTCTAACTTCACAACAGAATATAATATAGCAATTAAAATGAATCAGAACTGTGTACTGCTAGGGACAAAGCTCACAACATAATCTTGAGCAAAAATAGCAAACCACAGATGCTTGTATGAGCTTGATTCCATTCCTATAAAGCTTAAAATGGCAAAAAACGTCTTCTATCTTGTTTATGGGTCAATATGTATGCCTTAAGGGTATAAAGACATGAACGGGAACAATGACACCCGAGTCGGGACAGCTAGAAGAGGAAGAAAAAGGTGATCAGGGGAGGGTTGCCGTGGGTGCTGGGTACACACCTGTGGATTCTACTATTATCGAGTTTTTTGGGTATAGCTAAAATATTTCATTAACACAAAGAAAAATGGTGTGGACACTGCCGTCACAACTGGGTAAAACATCTGCCTGCATCAGGACAAAGATGGGAAGGAAATGTGTGAAAAACTATGGCGTTGGGGTGGTAGGGACCTGGGTGTGCGTAACGGCAACATCCCGGTTGTTGGTAGAGGATGGGAAGGCGTTGGCTGTGATGGGACCTGTCTTGCAGGCTTCGTGGTCCAGGGCTCCAATGGCGAGTTCCCCTTCCTGACCAGCAGCGAGCGGCTGGAGGTGGTGAGCCGCGTCCGCCAGGCCATGCCCAAGGACAAACTCCTGCTAGCCGGCTCTGGCTGCGAGTGTGAGGCCACAGTGCTCTGGGCTCTGGGGGTGCTTGGGGGGCCTGGGAGTGGGGAGCCAGGCTCCTTGGCCCTGGGGCTGGTTCAGCCTACTGGTTCTGTCTCTTCTGAACCCCTTGCTTGCCCAGCCCTTCGGCCTCCTGCTCTCGCGCGCCGCGGCCCATAGGGAAGACTCCCTCTTTCCTCCTATAGCCACGCAAGCCACTGTGGAGATGACTGTGAGCATGGCCCAGGTTGGGGCAGACGCCGCCATCGTGGTGACCCCTTGCTACTATCGTGGCCGCATGAGCAGCGCTGCCCTCATTCACCACTACACCAAGGTGGGTGTGGGGCCTGGGCATGGGGTTGGGGCCTGGGACTGAGAGGAGGCTGCCTGGGGAGAGAGAGAGCAGCTGGGGGCCGAGGGGGAGCCTCCTTCCCGTGAATGGCAGCCGTGGGGACGGGGAGGGCTGCCGCTGGGCCGTTGGCCAAACACGCTGTGTGGCTGTTTTCTCGCCTCTCAGATGGGAGGAATGGCCCGGTCTTCCTCACGGGGTCCTTGTGAGGACCGAGTTCCATCGAAATGCAGAGGACTTAGAGCTGAGCCTGGCACATAGAAAGCGCTCATGAAATGTTATTATTATCGCTTACAAGCAGGGAACACGGCACTGTGACTCCTAGTGCAGGAGGTGGGCATATCCAGGTGGCCCCCAGGGCCCCAGGCCCGGAGCTGGTGGTGGTGGGCAGTGCCTCGCGCCCCTCGGGCCCCACCACCTCCCCTCTCTTCTCTGCCTCCCTCAGGTCGCTGACCTCTCCCCAGTCCCTGTGGTGCTCTACAGCGTCCCAGCCAACACGGGCCTGGCCCTGCCCGTGGATGCGGTGGTCACGCTCTCCCAGCACCCGAACATCGTGGGCATCAAGGACAGTGGCGGTGATGTGAGTAGCAGCGTCTCCTGGCTGGGGCTCCTTCCTCGTCTCCTGGGCCATCAACTTCGGGGCAGCTCTGGGACCCGCTTCAGTCCTGGGCTGCTCTCGGGGTTCTTGCCGTTGTGCGGGCTCTCTGGGGCTTTGTCCAAGTTTTGGGGCTAGCTCTCTGGGGCAGGGGGGCTCATCCCCCGCCCAGCCCCCATCTCGCTTGGTGTTGAAGCTCTGGGCGCGGTTCTCACGCAGGTTTGCTGTTGCAGGTGGCCAGGATGGGGCTGATGGTTCACAAGACCCGGAGGCAGGATTTCCAGGTGTTGGCTGGATCGGCTGGCTTCCTGCTGGCCAGCTACGCCGTCGGTAGGCCTCCTGCTGCACTCACACTGTCGTGGGTGGTACAGCCAGGCCCCCCTCGCCGAGGGCTGGGGCCCCTTCTGTGGGGTCCTTTTGCCAGTCTGCCTGCTTGGAAACCTCAGGAGTCCAAAACGCTGCTCGCTTGTCTGAAAATTGGGTGCTTCCGAGTGACCTTTCCGGGCAGTAGAGGGTGGTTGTGTATAATCCTTGGGCTGTAGCAGGGATGCCCGAAGTTTGTTCTAAGTCCTGAGCTCCCTGCTTAGTTGACAAATTTAGCCCCTCTAATCTCACCCTGTAAATCATTCTCTGAGGATAGAGGCCTTGGGGCTTTTCCTCTGGTCCAGGAGTCTGTTTTCGCCTCCCCCTGGTGCCAGGCCAGAAGGAACTGTCAGATCTATAGGGTTGGGCCAGGGATCTTCAGCTGCCTGATTCTGTTCTAGTCCAGGATCCTAGGAACCTCACCGTTAAACCAACCACGCCGGTCTGTTGTGGGTTGGGCTCCTTGGGTTCAGGTTGGATTTGAGCCCGGGAGCGGGGAAGAGGGGAAGCATCTGCTCCCTTCGGCTGGAGCCGCAGCAAGGCCAGATCTGTGTTACTTGTCCAGTGCTGAGGGGACAATGCTGGTTCCTGGCCTCTGGTCTCCACAGACTTCGGCTTGCTGCCTGGGTCCTTGCACATCTCTCCTCTGCCACGTCACAGTCTCTAAAGTGCAAGGGCAGAAGAGGGGACCCACTGAAGCCTTGTTCCCGAGGGAGGGGCAGATGGAAAGAGCACAGGCTCTGGAGGTGGGGTGGGGGGGTAGTACTTACTGCCGGGCAGGGTATTCAACCTCGCTGGGCCTGAGCTTCTACTCTGTAAAGCAGGGGGGTGTTGTGAGAACGTGTGAGAATGTGGCCACGTTGTCCACGTAGTGCCTGGCGTAGAGTGGGGATCCATAAATGGCAGCTTTTTTAGCTCATTCCAAATTTCCCACTCTCCAGTCTTGAGGCCACGGTGCTTAGGGTCACCCCTAACTAGCCTTAGAATCACATCACAGGCTGGCAGAGTGGCAAGGCCCCCCAAGATCACAGCCAGCCCATTTTCATTGCCCAGATGAGAACAGAGAGGACCGGGAAGTCTAGGACTTGGGCAAGTTCACGCTGCCAGTGGGAGGAAATGCCTGGTCTCCCGACTGTGTCCAGGGCTCTTTCCACCCCCACCCCCACCCCCACCCCCAGCGCCGTCCCAGGCCAAATTCACGGGGGGGCGGGGAGATAAGATTTCAGAAGAGCAAGGTCTTCCCGTCCACTCCACCCCCTTCCCGGACTGATGAGTCAGGGGGCTATTAGAGGATCGTGGAGGTGTCAACTGGCAGGTGGGACTTTACTCTGGGAGGTGTGTTGGGGGGTGCAGGGGAGGAACTGTTCTTAAGTTAGCCTTCAGGCTCTGTTCCCTGACCTTCAGCCTGTGCAATTCTACTTCAAATATGCTGGCAGCTTTTCTCTCTGGAAATCTGTACTCTGGACTCACAGAGCATGCCTTGGATATGACCAACCAGTGGCACCGAAATCCACATCCTCTTTCCCCAGAATAAGAGGTGCGGGGGCGCAGGCTTTGGAATTGCCTGTGAGAAGAGGCTCTGGCTGATGTTCTGCATCTTACTCTGGGGCAGGAGCTGTGGGGGGCGTGTGTGCCCTGGCCAATGTCCTGGGGGCTCAGGTGTGCCAGCTGGAGCGACTCTGCCTCACGGGGCAATGGGAAGATGCCCAGAAACTGCAGCACCGCCTCATTGAGCCAAACACTGCGGTGAGCTCCCAGCCAATGACCCCAAGGCGTGTGTGTGTGTGTTGGGGGGGGTGTCTGTGTCCTCATTGGGGCAGGAGCCAGGGCAGGCACAGGCGTCCCCACATAGCCTCTTCCCTTTCAGAAAATCCTTTTAGAGAACCTCCCAGCGTGGGAACTCCAATCACGACTTCAGACAAAGTTGAGCCCTGTTGGTTGTGTTGGAATTCACTTAGGGAGCCAGTTAAAATTCTAATCCTCTAGACCCAGGAATAAGCGTTGAGACAAACAACCTGGCTGATTGTGGTGACATAAGTAATCCCGGGACCTTACCTAGAGATGCACTGCCTGGGGAGAGTGAATCATGGGCCTTTCCATCAGCTTTATGAGTCAGATCCCGGAGAACAGAATGATAGGGAGTAAAGGAGGAGTTAGAAGGTTGGATGTATTCAGAGCCCAGACTTCCCAGGAGAGTTTTGTCTTTCAATAATCTTCTCTGCAGTCAGACGGTGTACCCCAATTCTGTATTGGGCAAGTCAAGGAGAAGAGCCGAGATGGAATGCCTGTCAAGAGCCCAGCAGCGCTGTGCAGAACCATATTGGGGTCTGAGGCAGGAAGGAAAATGTGTGTTCTTAGAGACACCTTTGTATGTGTATTTTAAATTAAACTTTTAATTTTGAGATAACTGTAGGTTCAGATGAAGTTGTAAAAAATAATCCAGGGGCACTTGGGTGGCTCAGCCGGTTAAGCGTCTGCCTTTGGCTTGGGTCATGATCTCAGGGAGACTGCTTCTGCCACTCTCCCTGCGTGTGCCTTCTTGCTCTCTCTTTCTCTCTCTCTCTCAAATAAATAAATAAAAATTAAAAAAAAAAAAAAGAAAGAATACAGAGAGAGTCCATGTACCCATTCCCCAGTTTCCCCCAATGGGAATATCCTACAAAATTACAGTACAATATCACAACCAGGATTTGGACTTTGATACAGTCCAGGTACAGAGTATTTTTATCACCAGAAGGATCCTTCATGTTATGCTTTCATGACTACACCTACTCACCTCCTGCCCCCACCGCCTCCTTAACTCCGGCAACTGCACATCCATTCACCATTTTTATAGTTGTGTCAGTTCAAGACTGCTATATGAAGGGGATCATTGGGTCTCTAACCTTTGAAATTGGCTTGCTTTCACTCTGCAGAATTCTGTGCACATTCATCCGAGCTGTTGCATGCAGCAATAGCCCGTTCTTTTTATTGATGAATAGTGTTTCACGGTGTGGCCGGGCCACACTGTGTGTAACCATTCACTGGTGGGAGGACAGCTGGGTCATTTCCAGTTCAGGGCTATGAGAAGCTGCTCTGAACATTCATGTACACGTTTTTTCGTGACTGTAAGTTTTCATTTTTCTGGGATAAATACATAATTCATGGGTCATATGATGATTGCATGTGTAGTTTTTTGTGTTTTTTTTTTTAAAGATTTATTTATTTATTTGAGAGAGCGAGAATGAGAGAGAGTACATGAGAGGGGGGAGGGTCAGAGGGAGAAGCAGGCTCCTCGCCATCAGGGAGCCCGATGCGGGACTCGATCCAGGGACTCTAGGACCATGACCTGGGCCGAAGGCAGTCGCTTAACCAACTGAGCCACCCAGGCACCCTGCATGTTTAGTTTTTTAAGAAACTGCCCAACTGTTCTCCAGAGTGGCTATGCCGTTTTGCGTTTCCATCAGTGTAAATGTATGACTGACCCATTCTCTGCCTCCTCACCAGCTTTAGGCATATGTGACTATTTTTTATTTTAGCCATTCCGATAGGTGTGTAGAAACATTTCAGTGTGGTTTTAGCTTGCATTTCTCTGATGACTAATGCTATTGGACGTCTTCTCATGTTTTTATTTGCCATCTGTATATCTTCTTAAATGAAATGTCTGTGTATGTCTCTTGCCTATTTTATAATTGGATTTTTAAAAAAAATTTATTTATTTATTTGTCAGAGAGAGAGAACACACAAGCAGGGGGGCGGCAGGCAGAGGGAGAAGCAGATTCCCCACTGAGCAGGGAGCCCGATGCGGGGCTCAATCCCAGGACTCTGGGATCATGACCTGAGCCAAAGGTTGCTTAACCAACTGAGCCACCCAGGGGCCCTGGATTTTTTTCTTTCTACCATTGAGTTTTGGAAATTCTTTATATCTTTTAGATACCAGTCCTTTGTGAGATATGTAGTTTGCAAATATTTTCTCCCCATCTATAGCTTGTCTTGTCATTCTCTGAACAGGTCTTTTGCAGAACAAAAGTTTTTAATTTTGATGACGTCCAATTCATCAATATTTTCATTTATATTTATGCTTTTAATGTCAAGTGGAAGAAGGCTTTTCCTGGCACTAGATTGTGAGGATTTTCTCCTATTTTTTTTCCTAAAAGTTTTATAGTTTTACATTTTTTTAATTAAAAAAAAAATTTTTTTAAGGTTTTTTTTTTTTTTTTTTTGGACAGAGAGAGAGACAGTGAGAGAGGAAACATAAGCAGGGGGAGTGGGAGAGGGAGAAGCAGGCTCTCTGCCAAGCAGGGAGCCCGATGTGGGGCTCGATCCCAGGACCCTGGGATCATGACCTGAGCCGAAGGCAGACGCTTAACGACTGAGCCACCCAGGCACCCCTAGTTTTACGTTTTACAAGTCAGTGACCCATTTTGAGTGCATTTTTGTATGAAGTGTGAGACTTAGGTGGAGGTTCATTTTTTTTCGCTTCTGGATATCCACGTGCTCCCCCACCATTTGTTGAAGGGATGATCTTTCTTCCATTGAATTACTTTTGCACCTTTGTCAAAAATCAGTTGGGCATATTTGTGTGGGTCTATTTCTGGATTCTCTGTTGCTCCCATCATCTGTGTGTCTATCTGCAAAACCACACCAAATTATTCTAAAGTTTATATGGAGAGGCAAAGGAATTAAACTAGCTAAAACAATTTTGGAAAAAAATAACAAAGTGGGAGTAATTAGTCTACCTGGTTTTAAGATTTATTATATACCTATAGTAATCAAGTCTGTGTGGGATTGCAGAAGGTATTTTGTCAAATGCTTTTCTGCCTTGATTGATATGATCGTGTGATTTTTTTTTTTCCTCTTTAGCCTGCTAATATGCTGAGTTATATGGATAGTTTTCTAATATTGAACTAGACTTGCATCCCTGGAATAAATCCCACTTAGTCATGATGTGTAACTCTTTTCCGATATTGCTGAGTTCCATTTGCGAATACTTAGTTGAAGATTTTTCTGTCTATATTCATAGGAGATAGTGGTATATAGCTTTCCCCCTTTTTTGGTGCTGCCTTTATCTGATTTTGGTCTTAGGATAATAATAGCTTCATCAGTTGACTGGGAAGTATTCCCTCCTCTTCTATTTTCTGGAAGAGACTGTGTAGAATTGGTGTTAAATATTTTTTAACCGTTTTTTAGAATTCTCCAGTGAGATCATTTGGGCCTGGAGATTTCTTTTGGGGAGGATTTTTTTAAATTCCAGCTCTGCCCCTGACCTCCAGTGACGCCTCCCTGACTGGAAGGGGTAGGAATGCCTCCTTACTGCTTCCCACGTGGCCACCACTGACATTACAAATATGTCTGGAGGGGGGTGACCTCCTTCGGTGTGGGCAGTGACGTGTAAGCTCTGATTTTCCTCACTGGGCCTCTGCTGAGACCATCCATTGTTGCGGGTGAAGGGCACTCTTTACTGCCAGAGTGTGGGGGTGGTGTAGAAGTTCTGGGTCCCAATTCAACCTTTGCTGGCCTGGGTGGGGATGGTGGGGATGGGGCCACAGTTTTTGCTGGGGTGCCTGGCTGGAGTAGAGTGGTGATTGTCTTAAAGTTTTCCATTTTTGCTAGGCTGCTTCTTCCTGGTCCTTGGCTTGAGTGAACAGGCTTTTGTTGGGGGCTTGTATTATCTGTACCCATTGGCATTTTGAGGTTGCTGGCTTCTTAAGCTTCAAGTTGAGGCCAGGGAACTCACCCCTGTGTTCCTTGGGTCCTGAGGTCCCTAGTTTGTCTTCCTTATCTCGACCTTTCAGAGTCTTAGGTTTGTTTGTTTGTTTGTTTTTTAAGATTTTATTTATTTATTTGAGACAGAGAGAGAACGTGCACAAGCAGGGTGAAGGGCAGAGGGAGAAGCAGACTCCCCACTGAGTGGGGAGCCCATGTGGGGCTCGATTCTGGGACTCTGGGATCATGACCTGAGCTGAACGCAGCCACTTAACCGACTGAGCCACCCAGGCGCCCCCTTATGTTTGTTTTTATATAATGTCCAAGGATTTTTAGCTATATTTGTTGGGAGGAATAGGGAAAAGTACATCCATTCCATCTTCCTGGAAGTGGAAACTCTAAGTATTTCCCCTCCTTCCCTCCCTTCCTTTCTTTCTCTTTCCAACCTCAAGATCAAGAGTTCAGGCTTGGGGCGCCTGGGTGGCTCAGTCGGTTAAGCGGTTAAGCGTCTGCCTTCAGCTCAGGTCATGATCCCAGAGTCCTGGGCTCTAGCCCCCTGTCAGGTTCCCTGCTCAGTGGGGAGGTCAGGTTCCCTGCTTGGTGGGGAGCCTGCTTCTCCCTCTTCCTCTGCCTGCCGCTCCGCCTGCTTGTGCTCTCTCTGTCAAATAAATAAATAAAATCTTAAAAAAGAAAAAAAAAAGGAGTTGCAGGCTCCACCAACTGAGCCAGCCAGGCTCAGTATTTTTCTAAATGGTGATTTTTGCCCCCCATAGAACAGTAAACTATTTGAAAAAATATATTAGAAAATTAAAAAGTAGGTATATTAAAACAGCATTCTTTTAGTTTTAAATATCCTATCTACATTAAAAACATAATTTATTATAATTTTACTTCCCTGGCTTGAATAGAAACAACCTCATCAAAAAATTTTTTCCTGCATCTACTCCTAGAAAAACAAAAATGAACCAATAAAAAATACACAGAACATGGCTATAGGGGCACACATTTACTTTTGCCTCGGGCCACAATATGGCAAGGCACGGTTCTGTTGGATCCTGTCTTTTTTTTTTTTAAGATTTTATTTATTTATTTGACAGAGAGAGAGAGAGCACAAGCAGGGAGAGCAGCAGGGGGAGAGGGAGAAGCCTGACGCGGGGCTCGATCCCAGGACCCTGGGACCATGACCTGAGCCGAAGTCAGACGCTTAACTGACCGAGCCACCCAGGAGCCCCTGTCGGATCTGTCTTTATTTAAAACATTGACACTTTGTTCATCATGGATTTTTTTTTTTTTTGCATTGATTTTGATTTTTAAAAAAATATGGCACTAAATATCACTTACCTGGATGACTGATTTTTTTGGCATCCCCTTAAATTTTGCATCTGAGGTGATAGTCCCAGGCTAAGCAGTAATGTTTTGTTTGGGTAAAGTGGTGGGCTCTAGATCTCCCTCACAGCTTGTATCTTTACCTCCAAGGGGCAGATTAACTCAGCTTTAGAGAAAGGACAGCTGAGGAGGCAAGCACGAGTCCCTCTGGATGTGAAGGTTCTCCTGGGATAGGATGCCCTATTAATACGATGCAAGAACTGCAGAAATGAGGGCCATTCAGCTGAGCCCCATCAGAGCACAGACTGTCCGGTATGTACCGGACACTCCACCGGGGTGGGACCTCTGCTCTCTTTGCCCACCCACTTGCAGAGAGAAGGGTCCAGAACCAGCATACCACCAGGACAGGAAAAGGAGCAGCTTTTAGGTCTCTTGGGGTCTGGTCTTACAGTGGTATTTTTCATTTGATTCTTGTGACACGGGGTAGGTATTGTCATCTCCTCATTTTACAGATGAAGCCGTGGGCTGCCCCTTGGGAGGAGAGGATGCTTGCTGCCATGCTAGCTCTCTGCATGCCATCCTGCCTTACTCTTCACTCGGTGCCTTCTTGTGTGCCAACTCCGGGCACACATTCAGGAATGCCTGGAACACCTTTCTGCTGCCTGGGCTGTCAGCTCAGCCACCCCAGGAGCAGCTTGATGTCACCCTATTGCCCTGCCCTGCTCGAACACAGTGTCCTTCCTCTGCCTTCCGACCTAGCTGGCCTCCTGCCCTGGCTATATTTAGGACTTTCTGTGTTCTTTACCACAAAAAGCATTCAATTATTTCTGTGGGTCTGGGGAGGGGGCAACTCAGAGATCTCACACACCTAAGGTGGAAGGCGGCTTTTCTCTAGGTACTTCTTGTTCCCATCCTCTCCCCTAGGTCTTTCATACCCCACTCAGGTTTTGGGTGAAAAGCCCAGGTTATTAGAACATCATGGCTGGGGCCAGGCCTGGGAGGAGGATGGCGTATCACTCATTCCAAGAAAAAATTCCCCGGCCACTAGTGGTAAACAGTTAGTCGTCAATCATTCATCAGTGGCTCGCAACCAACCTCTTTTATTATTTTACCCTTCATGAAGCCCATACTTCTAAGGTTTTACCTTCCCTCCAAATAAAACATTATTAAGTAATGATTACATTCCTAGTTTTTAGGTAGTCAAAGATTCATCTAACACTTCTGATCAGCATGAAATAACCAGTTGCTATGCCGAAGGCAAAGAAACTTGATGCTTCATTTTCTGTAAGACCCCATGCATGATTTTAAGTTATCACAATAGCTTTAGGTCCCCCCTTACAATGGAAGACACTTTAGATATCATGTCATCCAGTCCCCTCATTTTTTAGACAAGAAAACGCTCATGATACAAGGTTACACAGTGGAACTTCTCAGGACAGCTGATGCATTGTTTTTCAGAGTTGGGGTCAGGGAGGAGCTATGAGTGGGTCAGGGTCCATCCTGCAGGGCCAGTTGAGGTCTGGGCTATGCCTGAGGCTCTCATAGACCCTTCCCCTGCCTGGCTTCCCAGGCCTGCTGTGCCCTGGCCCTAGGTCCCTGGGAACTGGGCTGCAGACCCACAGCATTGCTATCTTCTCCCATCCCAGCTTGATGACTGAATGCTGCTTTTTTCCCCAATGGGGTGGATTTTTTTCCTAAGACCCAAGGAGGTGACTTCCTTCCTTAATCTGAGTTGTTGGCATCATGTTCTCTACTGCTGACCTGCCTTCTGGTCTCTCAGTCTGAATTTCCAATTGACCGTGGTGTCACCGATGTGGTAAAGTTACTGTACCAGGGGAGGCGGGGAGGAACCTTAACTTTCTGAAAGTGACACCTGTGTCCCAGACATGTGTATGCAGGGGTTCCCCAGTTTCTTCTAACAGGCCCTGCTTCACAGGTGACCCGGCGCTTTGGGATCCCCGGGCTGAAGAAGACCATGGACTGGTTTGGCTACTATGGAGGCCCCTGCCGAGCCCCCTTGCAGGAGCTGAGCCCCACGGACGAGGAGGAGCTGCGTACGGATTTCAGCAGTAATGGCTGGCTCTGAGGGCAAGGAGAGGACCCGAGCCCATCTCAGCTTCCTGCCTTGTACCTGCAGTCGAAGAGGCACATGGGGGTACGAGGCTTCAAAGCCTGTTTCCCTACTTCGGTCCTCCAGGTAGCCTCTCCCAGGCTCTGCCATGCATCCCCATTTCCTATTCTCACAGCCCCATGACTGCTGGCATTTGTATCCTAAACTGTTCTCTAGAGACCTTCAGTCTGGGAAGGAGCAATTGCTTGTCCTTCTACTGTGCCTTCCTGTGCCCTGGGACGTGACCAGGAGCTAGAGGGCAAGAGCAGGGGGCTACTGGGCACAAGTAAGGTCATGTATTTTACTGATGGGACGGCCACTTAGACTTGGGGGTACACACCTGAGCCCAGCACAGTACAGCGGGGAGCCAGAGCTATTCCTAAGAACCTGACTCCTTCCAGGGAAAGCAGTGGGTTCGGAAACCTAATCAGAAGTGTCACTGGCCTTTGAAAGGCCCCCAAGCTGCATTCCAGACACAGTGCCCTTTCCTAAATCCATTTTGATTATCTCATATTCTCATCTCTAGCCTTGATCTCAACCGTAGAGAGCACAGAGCCGATCCAGGGGCTTGCCAGAGTTGGTAAATAATGACCCCTGGTGGATAAATGTTACATTCAAGGAGACTTCTAGCCAACCTAGGTCTGAGACATTAGGGAAGGAGACTTGGTCTAAGACCTGGCCATCCTCTTGCCTTAGGCACTGTGCTTTCATTGTTAAAAATAATACTTTGTTCTTGCAATAAAGCTGAATAAGTGAAAACAGTGTGGCCATGTACAAATTGATACCTCACTGCCATGTAGGTCTCAGGTTTCCTGCCTAGATGTCAAGAACCTTCCTAGAGGCAATTTAACCTTCAAGGTCTGCTTTCTCCCAGCTCTGAGAGAGGCCCTAAGAGTCCACAGCAAACGAGGTATTAGATCAGTGGTGGCCTAGGGGAAAGGCTTATTGAAGTTCTGAATGGGAGGTAGAAGGCAAAAAGATTCAACTGAGATATTTAGAAACACTTTAGCACATTAACCAAAAGGGCTGCTTTCTCAAAAAATGTTTAACCTTACTCAGTGATACTTGACTAGTGGCAGTAAACCACTGCCACTAGTCAAGTATTTTAAAACATTCAAGATGAATGTTTTAAAAATTACTCTGGCTAAAAAGAAAGGTAAACAGATCCTTGTTTAGGACACAGCCTAGAGAAGAGACTATAAAAGGTATCAATCTTCAACCGAAATTGGCCATCTGGATGGTACTGAAGCTTGGGGCTTAGCACCTGGGCTCTTCTCACAAGGCAACGTCCAGAAGATCTTGGCTCAGAGGAGAATCCAGCTTAGTTATGGGGCAGAATTTAGGGCTCGGGAGGCTGGTCAGTGTACTGGTAAAGCACTCAGCCTCTGGGCTTAAATTAAGCAGGCCTGGGTTTAAGTTCTTAGATCTGCCCCTTAGGGTCGATGGGACCTTGGGCAACTACTTAAGTGCCTGATCCGATCTGTAATTTGGGGATAGTAACAGTTCCTTTCTCTCAGGGTTCCATAAGATCACACATGTGAAGGGGTTAGCGTGGCAGGTGAACACTGCACATTAGCTCAGTTGGGGAGGTACTGTTGCAGAAAAAGGGAAACCCAGGCAGGAGTTGACTTGCCCAAGGTTACCTAGGAGGTGTGACAATAACTGGTCTCAGGATGTGGGCACTCTGGACGCTCAGGACAAAAGAAGTACAGTGGCAAGTGATTTGGAATCAGAAAAACCAGGATACAAATCCCACCCAGCTCTGCCACTTCCTAGTTTGGGCAACCTGAGCCTGTCTGATTTAAAAGGAAAAAAAAAGCTCCTGCCTTGCAGAGGTTTTGAGAATTAGGTACTACATAGTAAAGTGTGCAGTGTCAGTTCCAAGCCCCCATCTGTGATGAACTTTTAGAAACAGCAAATGGGTTGATCCATGAGGAGGATGCAGAGCAAGAGTCAAGAAACGAAGTACAGGCAGTTCTGGTGATTTGTTTATTCCTCATAAACACTTGTTTCTACAGTACAACTCAGAGAATAAATAGAGGCACACGGCTATAATTTCCACCACAATCTGCTGTTGAGGAGACATTCAGTGTGAGGATAAGGGGCTGGGAGTGGAGTGGGCATGTCTGGGTTCTGGGATAACCGGAGGCCTCCGTGATGAACTACGCAGGGATCCTATCCATCCAGATCTGACCCCCAGGCCTGAAGGCCAAGCTCGTGGTGGAAGAGTTAACAGGAAACCAAATGTAAGGAGCCAAACTCTCTTTTGGTTCACTTCGGTCCTAGGATGGGTCCAATTCTCCCCAAGCTCCAAGGGGTTGAGGTGGGTCTGACCTCCAGGTCCGCTGGGAAGGGGCTGTGTCAGCCCAACCCACCCCTAAGAATTCAGTCACTCCATGGTAGGGCCTTAAGTGGCCCAGAGATGTTTGTCCTCTGCCCCGGAGTAAGTAACAAATACACGTTATGAGATGACTCCTTGTATCAGTTTCTTGACTAGCCCCAAAAGGGATCCTGTCCTGTGTCTAAGGAAGGAAAGAGGCACAAATGGGGCAAAAATTAGCTGCTGGACCTCAGGTAAGGAAGACCGCTTGTAGAGTCAGGGGAGAGGGAAATCGCACTCTTACCGTACCCTTCACAGGGGGACAAGCAGACACAAATACCAGCTTGGGGAGACAAAGTGGAAGGCCCGGAGCCATGAAGCCAACCAGCAGCCAATGAGGGGGTGACACACGGAAACGCTCTGGCTTTGACTTTCACAGGCCTGCAGAGCTGTCTAAGCCACCCCTGTGTTTCTCCCTGTTTCTCCAGGGTAGCACAAAGCACTAGCCCTAACCTGGGGCCAGGATCATCTGCCCCCAGTACAGGCAGAATGAAGAGATCCTGCCTCCGTTGGCAGGAAATCGAGTAGAAGCAGGTCTGCACTGGGCGACCCGAGGCGTTAGGGACAAAGAATACCAACCAGGGAGAGGCAGAGACGGAACTGGTGACCCTGCTGTGGGCCGGGGGTCAGAATCCTCACGACCTTCGTCACTGAATCCCCACCGGGCAGGTGAGGGGGCCTGTCTCCAGGCCTCTGCTCCGTGGGCATTCTCATCTCCTCTCCCATCTGGTTCATGGATTCGCCTCGAGGGCGCCACGGGGCCTGCACTTTGGCCCGTGCTTGGGAGCGGGTGCCCGACGGCCTTCAGGCGGTGAGACTTCTGGCCGACTTGGAGGCGCTCTGGGCCCGCTGCACGACTGCGGAGCACTTCTCACGCCGCAGCAGCTTGTTGTTCTCAAACAGCCCTTCGTTGCGGGGTATTCCGTGAGAACCATCAGGGAAGGTCAGCAGGCCTTTGAGGGGAGCAGAGGAAATAGGGGACTGACAAGGGCGTGCGTGACTCAGAAAGCAGCCAGGTACCACGGGGCGGCAGGAAGGAAAACCTGCAGCTCTTACTCCTGAGAGCGGGAGCACTGGACGGGCAAGTTCGACAGACCGGCGTCAGGGCCCGGTCGCTAGGGATTGGTAGACATCCCCGAGAGCATCCAAGCTAACGAGGTGTATTCCCCCCCAGTAGGCTCCCCTCGGTCGCCTGTCCTGCGGGGCTGTGACTTACCAAAACCGTCTACTCTGCCATTTTTAAATTCCCCTTCAAATGTCATGTTGTCATGTCGAATGAAGACTCCGACGCCGTTAAACTTGCCCTGGGCGAACTCCCCCTCATACCTGCAGAAACATGAGATGGGAGCGGCAGGGTGGGCAGTGAGCTACGGAGGTTCACTGTGAAGCAGCTACCAGTGAGCGTTACTTATTAACACCAAGGAGCTGAGCGCATTCTGCTTGTGTCAGAATCCCTGCCCCCACCCACCCACTCCCAACCGGCAGAGGAGGGCCAGAGAGCATGTGTGATACGGGGCTCTAATCTCAAGGAGGTGACACAAGAGAATGGCAGTCGGGTGGAAGGTCACTCGGCTCCTTGCCATTTCAAATTTTAGATCTACTTATAAAGTAACTAATAAAAGAACTGCTTACTTCTTGCCTGTTTTCAGAGGGCCTGGGCCAAGCTCAGGTCTGACCAGCTATTTATCACTATCAAAGCTGAGAAAGGAATGACCCAGGACTTACCTTGAGCCATCGGAGAAGGTCAGTACCCCGAAGCCATTAAAGAGCCCATTCTCAAAATGACCCAGGTAGATGCCACCATCTGCAAACATCAGTTGACCAAAACCATGTCTGCGGCCTGAGCAAAGAGACAGTTGTCAGGTTGCGATGGGGCAGCTTCAGGGACCCCCTCGCTGCCTAACATCCCTTGTCTTTCGTCACCCGACGCGCAAAGCAAAGAAGAGAAGCAGTGATGTCAGCTGGGCAGAGAACTACTACCCAGAGTCAGGCACCAGGAAAACCCGGCTCCTGGGACCTTTCCACCTGTCACAAGCATCAGCTGTGGAGCAGGTCTCTGTCGGTATGAAGAAGAGAGCGCTGAAAAGTAACACTAGCTACCAGAGCGCCCTCACTATGTGTCAGGCACTCTTCTGAGCACTTTGTACTGATCATCCTATCTAATCCTCACGACGTTAAGAGGTAGGCACGGTACTATTATTATTCCCGTTTCACAGATGCAGAAAGCAAGGCTAGGAGAAGCTAAATCACTAACAACCACTGTTGAGTGGCAGAGCAAGAATGAAAAACGCAGCAGGCATCCTGGCCGGAGAGCCCTCACCACTTACTTCCGTTGCCTCTCTGCGAGAAAACAGTGCCACATGGAACTGTGCAGCTAGGGAGCAAACCTACCAGGCTGCCTGGCAACACTGATTCGGGCTTTGTTCCATCAGTAGGGCTGTGCTTACCCGTCGAACTGACCAGAAAACAGCAAGACGCGGGAGGAGCAATCATGTCTTTCTAACAGAGTATGAGGGAGTTCTTCCCGGGGATAGAGACCGCCTGGCAGAATGGCACCTCTAACTGGCCAGATTTGAAGGGACAGCAGGTGTTGGGGAGGCAGGAGAAAGGCAGGGGAGGTACTGAGCAAGGTCACATCCCATCTGCCCAGTTTCTCCTCTCAGGGCTCAATAATTCATGAGCTGTAGGGATCTAACATGAAAAGAATGGGGTGAATGTCGAAATGGTCTAAACTTCTCTTCACTGGCACAATGGTAGGAAGTCAAGGCGCCTTGGGGCAGTTTGTGGCTTGCTAGGATTGGCCCCACGAGGCTTTTAAGTGGTCAGACTGTGTTTCTCAGGCTCTGAAGAATTTCACCAATCCTGTGACTAGATACTTCCAAATGCAATGAGCTGTCACAGGAAATTCAAGGCAATGACTGTCATTTGCTCTTGAGTATCTATCTGTCCTAATTTCCAGATCTTCCTTAACTTTTTAAATTCATTGGAACCAAGTCATTGCAATGAATTCTGTACTTTTCAGTTTGTAGGCACTCAAAATAATTCATTTTACTCTGCCTGGTACATGAGTATTTATAAAAAGCAATTCCCAAATAATAACACAAAAGGATAAGAAGATGTTAAGACACTTCATATTCTGAAGCAGATTTAACTCATTGCTGGAGATTGGGCAACCAATGGCATTTTCTAATTCCTTTATTTAATCCTAAAATCAAAGAAAAGGAAAGGCACTATTACTATTCAGATTAAATCCTAGAATTAGACATGAAGACTCATCCAGTTGAATTCTATAGCCTGATGTATTTGTCCTATAGCCAAATGCTCCCCGGTCGGGGGGTGGTTCTCTCACCTTCCTTCCACTCGCCTCGATATTCTTCCCCACTGGAGTAGGTGAAGGAACCTTTTGTCAGGGTCATGGTGACAGTGTACGGAAGAAAAGGATAACGACTGCAGGAAACAGGGGTGAGAAGCAGAGTCACAGGATGGCTGGAGGAAAGGCCTGCAAACCAATTTTGCTGATACAGTCTATCAACTAACCAGCCCAGTAAGTATATATTACCTTGGATACATTTAACAAACATGCTCACTTCTCCAATCCCCCACCCCCACCCTCATCATCACCACCTCTGTTCAAGCAGTCTTATCCTCCTACTGGTTTTAAAAGTTCTCAGCCTGGGGCGCCTGGGTGGCACAGTCGGTTAAGCGTCCGACTCTTGGTTTTAGCTCAGGTCGTGAGCTCAGGGTCTTGTGATCGCTCAGCACAGAATCTGCTTGGGATTCTCTCTCTCCTTCTGCCCACCCCCCCAACTCATGCTGTTTCTATCTCTCTCAAATAAATAAATAAAATCTTAAAAAAAAAAGTTATCAGCTAGTTCCAATTTTCTATGATGTGGGATAGAAACTGAGGATTAATCTACAAATATTTGCTTGATAGCTACTATGTGTTTAGTTGATGTATAAAATATAGTCTCTTCCTTCAATGAGTTTACAGTCTAGCTGGTAAGACTAATAATGGAAAGACAGAACAATATGAGAGATAATGTCATTAAGTGCCAAACTGGATGGCAGAGATGAACAGAGACAAGGGCTGGGCACAACTGAAAACAAGCGGTCAAGAAAGCAAAAGGCAGTTACCCATGGAGAAAACCTGGGGAATGAAAGCACAAAGAGCTATGTAAGCTGGATGTTCAGTAGGAAACTAATAAGCTGGGTTTTACTGCAGTGGAAGGTTTATTTAAGGAGTAAGAGGAATTAAGTTTGTCTAGGTACTCAGCAGAAATCTGAAATCTGAAAGAAAACCTCTCAGATTTAAATCCAAATTCCGTCATTTCATAAATGGAGAAAGAGAAGTGAAGAGCTAGTCTGTGGCCGGGCTGGACTAGTGTCCCGGCCTCCCCTGACTGCTGCTAGTTCTTTCTCTCTTGTATTGTACGCTCTGCTTTTTGGGTCCAGCTACTCTAAGGAGACCTTGGAAAGCTAGGCAGAAGAGTTTACAGCTAATAAGGAGGGGGAAAGACGAAGGCTCTGGGGGCTTATGAACAGGCACATAATATGAAAGCAGTGCTTATGGAAAATGAACGTGGCAGCAGGAAACAGGATGCTTTGTAGCAGCAAAGCCCACAGCCAGAAAAGCTTGCAAGGCAGGAGATGTGATCATTCAGGAGACTGTGAAAATGAGCACAAATCGCTCTCCCTCTGCTCGTGCCCTTGTGATGACACGGCAGCACCTCCATTAACAGTCACTTTATTCCCCCACCCGCTGGGTCTGGGTGGGTAGAGGTTTGGAAAATGCTCATCCACACAGGGCTTGCCCTCTCACTGCACTTGGAACTGTCCTGCCCCCCTGTGGACAAGCCCGGGCGAGTTGGCTGGTGACGAGGGGTCATGTGGAGCTGCTGTCCCAACTGCCCACAGATGCATGGGTGAGCTCAGGCATGACTAGCAGAGCTGCTCCTGAGCCCAGGTCCAAATTACTGAGCCACAGAATGACAGACTAAATACATGGTGGTTGTTTTAAGCCACTATGTTTTGAGGTGGTGTGTTATTACCCAGCAAAAGCTAACTGATAGACCCAGGTACAAAATCGTGAGGCCTGAACTAAGGGGATAACAGCGTAATGGGAGCAGAAGGAAGGAGTGGTGATGACAGAAATATTATAGAAAAACAAACACCCAGTAACATTTGGAGACTGGCTAGGTATGGCTTCATGTGTGCAGTAAAAGAATGCTTGTATTCAGAGATATCCGAGGGGTGCCTGGGTGGCTCAGTCGTTAAGCGTCTGCCTTCAGTTCAGGTCATGATCCCAGGGTCCTGGGATCGAGCCCCGCATCGGGCTCCCTGCTCAGTGGGAAGCCTGCTTCTCCCTCTCCCACTCCCCCTGCTTGTGTTGCCTCTCTCGCTGTGTCTCTCTCTGTCAAATAAATAAAATCTTAAAAAAAAAAAAAAAGATCCTATAAGAAGGGGGTTAAGATACCTAAAATATCATTAAATACGAACAGAGACAAATAAGCATTTGACATATTTTTACAAGTGCAATCCCTACTTCTTATTTAATTTCTAGGTCTGTTTACTCACCTCTTCATCTTTTCCAGATCTAAGCAATATAACATTTTTGCAAGTGACTGTGACAACGCAGAGTCCTAGGCCCACACCCAGATCTACTGAATCAGATTCTGTAAGTTAGAGCCGGGGAATCTGCAGTTTTAACAAGCACATCGTTGGATTGCTACACACTTTAAAGCGTGGGGACTACTACTCCAATAAACAGATAAACTATGTGTGAAAGTTCTCTGATCTATAAGTCACTATTGAAAGGTCCCCTGTTATTAATAATGAACCTAGAGGGGGGTGCCTGGGTGGCTCAGTGGGTTAAGCATCTGCCTTCAGCTCAGGTCATGATCCCAGGGTCCTGGGATCGAGCCCCACATCAGGCTCCCTGCAGCAGGGAGCCTGCTTCTCCCCTCTCCCCCCTGCTCATCCGTTCACTCACTCACTCTCTCCATCGTTATTTCTAAAAGATTTTTTATTTATTTGACAGAGAGAGACACAGCGAGAGAGGGGACACAAGCAGGGGGAGTGGGAGAGGGAGAAGCAGGCTTCCCGCTGAGTAGGGAACCTGACGCGGGGCTCGATCCCAGGACCCTGGAACCATGACCTGAGCTGAAGGCAGACGCTTAACGACTGAGTCATCCAGGCGCCCCAAATAACTAACATCTTAAAAAAAAAAATGAACCTAGAGGGGTGCCTAGGTGGCTCAGTCGGTTAAGCGTCTGCCTTTGACTCAGATCATGATCCCAGGGTCTTGGGATGGAACCCTGCATCAGGGCTCCCTGCTCATCCAGGAGTCTGCTTCTCTCTCTCCCTCTCCCTCTGCCCCTCCCCACTCCCTTGTGCACTCTCTCTCTTTCAAATAAATAAATAAAATCTTAAAAAAAAAAATGAACCTAGAGTCTAACCCTCAAGCATCTGATTGAGTTCCAATAGGACAAGTGCACCTCTTCTTCAGAGCATGTGGGCCAGGCCTGGAGGACCAAACAGGAGTGGATTTTTAAATCCCTGCGGCCTGATGCCAACAGCCAGCTTTCTTCAAGTCCCAGAGAAGCCCAAATCACACACAATGTTAACGGTTGTATTGCTGTTTCCATTATGGAACAACAAGATGGGCTTACAAAGAGTAGGTTCCTCAGTACAAGAGGGATCTGGCACATTTGATACTAAAACGATGCTTTAAATGTTCAACTAAAACAAGATGTACATTAGTTTGTATTCTCCAAATTGTGATGGTAGATGGGGCTGGGTTATTTATACTCCAGGTCAGCCAACACAACGCTCTGGAATCAACTGAGCTAACCCCAGAGAAGCTATTTGAAGTATCTTTACAACAGCAACTAACAGGAATTGACTCCTTACTGTGTGCTATAGTGTTTTTTAAATACATAATCTAATTTCAGCTCACAGCTTTATGAGGTGGGTAGTACTATCATTTCCACTTTATGGATGAGGGAACTGAGGAGTAGAGAGGGTAAGTAAGTTCACCAAGGAACCCTAGCTAACATGTGCAAGTTAGAAGCAGAGACTTGGGGGTCAGCCTCTGGGGCCCATGCTCCTAAACCCCATCCTGTCTTCCTACCCCACATGCCTCCCAGTGTAATACAGTGGCATGTGGGCCCAGGAGCGCCAATACCGGGGCTCCCACCCCAGTGCACTGTGTAACTTCGGGAAGGTTACTTAAATGCCTCTAAACCTTGGTCTCCTCCCCTGTAAAGTACAGAAAATATACCTACTTCAGAGAATTGGCATGGATTAAATTAAATAAGATACACTGGGGTGCCTGGATCACTCAGTCGGTTAAGCGTCTGCCTTGGCTCTGGTCATGATCTCAGGGTCCTGGGATCAAGCCCCACTTCAGGCTCCCTGCTCAGTGGAAGCCTGCTTCTCCCTCTCCCTTTGCTGCTCCCTCTACTTGTTCTGTCAGTTAAATAAATAAAATCTTAAAAAATAAATTAAATAAGATACATGAAAGTACCTAGAACACCACCAGGCCCTGTCTCTTAAATATTATTCTTTTCCCCCTTCCAAAATAGACACCTCAACTCACACATTCACTTACTGTAATGGAAATTTCTCTAAAGTCTCAGTATAAAAATGCTACCAATATAATTAAAATAACATTTGGGAAAAAATTCAGCAATTTTGCCTTAGGTAAATTCTAAGGTGAGAAAAAGTAAACTGCAATTGCCACTTGTCTGTTTTTTATGGCCATCCCATGGGATATTTTAATTTTGGTCTATGTCATGATGC
This sequence comes from Mirounga angustirostris, assembly GCF_029215605.1. NCBI lineage: Eukaryota > Metazoa > Chordata > Mammalia > Carnivora > Phocidae > Mirounga > Mirounga angustirostris. The sequence goes on from NW_026991714.1 coordinate 124,763,946, forward strand.
TTTTGGATATAGATGCTGTAAGCCCAGAAATGGTCTGATGTGCAAACAGCTGGCCCTGAACAGAGCAGGGCTCAATCACATCTTCTGGGCCCTGGCCCTGTCTCAAAGCTCTCGTTTCCTCCCAGCTTTGAGGACAGATGAATCCTGAGAATCCCTGGCTCTCACCCAAACAGGGAGCAACATTCGTTTCTACCCCCATAATGAGGCCAGCTTGGGAAGCTCTTCCAGTGATGTCTGGGAGCCCCTCCCACAGCTCCACCAGGGATTTTCTCGCTGTTGCTACTCGGGAGCTCCATGCCCAGGCTCTCTCACATAGCAGAAGATGTCCCGAGGCAGGGATCATTTTCTTCTTGTCTTAAAGCCCCTAGAAAGCTCTGGGGCTATGTTCTCTGATGGGTGACGCTGGTACCTGGTGTGCCATCTCTGCTCCACCAATGTTCCACAAGGTCAGCATCCAAGTTCAGGCTCAAGCCTCTTGTTGTCAGCCCAGCATCAGTGTGCCTGGGGTAGAGGTCAGCATGACTCCACTGCAAATACAACATTAATGAGGGGAAGAGAAGCAGTTTTCCATCGAAACTGCAGAGGAAAACTTTTTCCGGTCCAGAGAAGCTTTGACAACTACAGGCCGTCTTCAGCTCTTTCCAGAACTAATGAAGTCGGCGTACTAAAAGTCAGCTTATGGAACAAATCTGAAATATTTCATTCCTTCAAAACAAGTCAGAATCTTAAAGGCCGTGTCTTATAATAAATCTTATCACTAAACAACCATTCCGAAACATAAATACAGAATCATGATTTATGCAGGGAGATGATAAGATAAGGGCATTTCCTTTTGATGTCTGGCAGCTGTAAACTTGTCTTCACTCGGAGGTCTGGAAGGAGTTACTGTGATGCCTTGTGAGGAGTCAGTCTGACTGCCCAGGGGCTCAGAGGCAGCAGACTCCAGCATCTGTTTACTTTTTCTCAAGGCTATGTGAAACTTCCACACAGTGGTATCCCACTTGTTTCAGAGGGACCAACACAAGGTCCCTGAAAGAAAGGGAATGGCGTTTCTCCAGTTTGAAGACTATCTTTGGACAAAGTACTAGTCAGCCCCTCAAATTGTAAACCTAGCCACTCTTTTGGTATGCTGTTACTCTGAGGGAATAGATCCTAAAGTTTTTAAAGATGCCAATGAACCTGAAAAGATCATCCTCCAATTACCAAATGTGGCGGATTGTAATTTCCAAAGACATTTGCAGTCTTAACTCCGGTATTACGCGTTCTATAATTTGACCTTGCCATTGCCCCATCAAAAGGTGGAGTCTAACTCCTCTTCTTTGAATCGGGGCAGGCTTGTGATTGCTTCAACCGATAGAACACGATGGAAGAGATGGTGTGTTCTGAGGTCAGATCAGAAAAGGTGATGCATCTTCCCTCTTGCTCACTGGTACGCTTGCACTTGGAGACCTGAGCCACCACAGAAGAAGTCTTACTACAGTGGGGCTACCGTGCTATGAGGAAGCTGAGCCACAAAGAGACACATGTGTTGGTGCTCCAGTTGGCAATTCTCATCTTTGAATCAGCCTACCCCAGGCACCAGCTGTGAGCAAAGGAGCCTGCAGATGATTCTAGCTCCCAGCCACTGAGTCGGCATCCCATCTAAGGTAGCATGGAGCAGAGCGAGGTCATCCCCATGATGCCCTTTACAAATTCCTGATTCACAGAATCTGTGAGCATCACTCGGTTGTTTTAAGCAGCTAAGGTTGGGGTATAATGTTATACAGCTATAGTAACTGGAACATCATCTCTCCACCTAACCCTGCCACCTCCTCTCTCATTTGTTTTTCCAAAAGTACATTTCCATTCCTTTCTTTATCTCGGGAGACAGAGCAAACTCCCTTCAACAGCTGCTGGTCAACATGATGTCCATTCCCAAGAACACAACCGGAAGTGCTAACTAAAGGACACACGTGGACTCTATGGGTCTCAGGCCATGGTTGAACACATTTGACTAGAAACTTGTACCTATGTCCAAATAACTGACACTGTCATCGCCTGGGACAGTGATTTTCGTTTATGACTTCTATAATTAGCCATGCTAAGTAATTGTCAGCCGTACAGCCACTGACCCCAAAAGAAATCATGGTCACTGAGACAAATCTAGTTTGATACAGGATAGCCGGCGCTGATGAAGACTGAAAACCCAACACTTTAAGAAGGACGCAAATCAGTATTTATATCAGTTACCCAAAAAATCTTCTTAAAGAGAACACGTAGCCTAGGAATTTAGGCTTCAGCATACATATGGAATCTAGTCACAAAACCAAGAAGATGCAGGCTTTTAAACAGGTACCCACCCTTTCTGCTCTTTTGATAGATGGGTTGCAAATGATCAATCCAAACATTTATCTAAAAGAAAATGACTTTTGTCCCTGAACCGAATATACTATTGGTCTGCGCAACAGACTACATCCCTGCCATCTTTATTTTCTCCTCACCCAGACATTTCCAAATAGAACTTGGAGACAGGAATGTTAACTTCTGTTTCCATTCCATTTGTCTTTTTTTAGAGTTTAGAAATCAAAGTTGCTACAAAATATTTATGCATTCAAGATGTCTTCTGTTCAAATTCAGATTAAAAACAACAACAACAAAAAAGCTAACGTAAAGAGGGACAGATTTTCACTTTAAGAATATTGCTTTGAGGCAGCCAGCTTTCCCTACATATACCTTTACATTGTTCCTCCAAAGCCTCCCCAGAGTATGACCGTCTTGTCAAAGTTCTCTTAATTATAAAGAAAGCAGTCTTAGGCTTTTAGAATCCTAAAGAGAAGAAAAGGAAGACTTTGGTGAACAAAAATTAGGCTTGTAAGAAACCTAGAACAAAAAGTCACACATTCCTTTTAAAGTGTTTTAAATGAGCTTGAAATAACTGTTTTTCTTATAAGTCTACAAGTCTTTTTACTATAAGTCTTCCTTGAACTCGAAAAGTAAAAAAAAAAAAAAAAATGTTTTGCTACCAGATAAAGGTCTTATTTAGGAAGACTGGTCTTATTTAGGAAGACTGGGACAGATTGAAGAAATTGGGAAGAAAATCCTGACACCAGAAAGATTAAAAAAAAAAAAGACTTGAGGGTGATGAGGACTGCCATCCTATTTCATGAAAAAGGAAATGCCTGGACCGAGTTCTAATAAAGCCGAGCTATTCCTGCGGATACCTAAGCAGTTTGGAGATGCTACCCAGCAGCGTGCCACCATCCACTAATTGAGGCATCCCATTCCCCAAGCCTCATTGTGTGGGACGTCTCTCCGCCAGAGTGTGAGAGGCGGGCCCAGGCCAAACAAAGCCCTAGACCCAACTAACATTTCCTAGTCCATCTCCCACCCCGTTCTTGCATCCCAGCACCGATCTTTCCCTCTACCCGAGCTCCGCTCTACCGCCTGGGCCAGGTCTCTGCTCACACTGGTCTGCCATCCCCTCCGGACGCAGCCCCCACCCACCCGCTCGCCAAGCCGGGTACCGTGGGCTCTCCGTGGCCTCGGCCCCAGCGGTAGAGACCGGAGGCCCGGGTTCGGCACCCCACCGGCCCCGCCCTCCGGTCAGCGCGTCCTGGATGGAGTCACGATCCCAGCCAGTCATCTCGGGATGGGCTCCTCAGTCCCTTCCTCACCAACCACACTCTCCTGGCCCCCTCCCTCCTGCGCTGCCGGCCAACCTGAGCTCCGCCTTTCGGGATGACAATCACGCCCAGACGCGGGGTTCCAGCGGCCGGGACGGCGCCTCCGCCGGGCTCGCCCCTGCCACCAGCCTCTCCCAACACCTCCACCAGCGCCTGCCCCACTTGACGCCGCCATCCCGGGCGGCCGCACTGGGCGCAATTCCCGCTGCCCATTGGCTGTAACCTAGGCAACCGGGAGCAACGCCACTTTCCATTGGCCCAGCGCGGACTCTGCGCCATCTTTGTGCGGGGCGGAGTGTCTCAAGAGCTCGGGTCAAACATCCGAGAGAGGGGTGGGGCTGAACCCACGGTCCTACCTCCGCCACCTGATGGAGAGAGACCTTAGGTCTCGTCTACCCAGAGACAGCCTAGCCTAAACGTCGACAAAAACAAAACAGAACCTGGGTCAGAAACAACAGTGACCACCAATTCAAGCGGCTCGGATCCTGCGCGGACCTTCAGAGATGTAAATGGCTCCTCCCTGGAGTTTGAGGACAGAACCCAAACCTGGCTTTTGAGTTTCAGCTTTGTGAATTGTAACATGCTGGACCAGGCAGCTGCGGTTTAATGTGTGTCGGCCCCGTGCCAGCACTGTGATACCAGGACACTTCCGCATTCACTCATTGTAAGGATTTGCGTTGTTGTCATTACTCAGATCTTTTGTGTTTAAAATACAGTGTCAAGATTGGAGCAAATTCTCCAAATATCGTGCACGCCAATCCTTTTATCCACATGTTTATTTACTGACCACTGTGAATGCAGCTAGAAAAGACGTGATCGCTGCCCTCATGGGACTTACTGCCTACATGTGGAGAAGAAAAGATTCATGCCCATGGAAAAATTCAAGACTATATTTAATTATTAAAAGAAGGCAAGTGCATGAAGAGAGTAAACAAACTGCTTCCCTGATTTGGGCGTTTCCTCATCTGTGGAATAGAAAATGAAAATAATAATAATGATAAAGACTCCCCAGCACTTGTATGAGAATACAGTGTAAAATGCTCAGTACTGTGTCTGTGACATTGTAAGTGCTCCATAAACAGCAGTTTACATGGTTTTAAAAGACTTGGATTCTGTGTTCAAATCCCATGTCTGCCACCAAGTGTGTGTGACTTCAAGCAAGTTATTAAGTTCTCCAGCCTATAAAATGAGATTGGACTAGCAAACCTGTAAGATTCAACCAGCTCTAACACTCAATGGTTAAGCCTGCTAAACTATGTGGTAGTGACTATAAATATAAATACAGTTGTTGAGAGAATGGCATGTCAAGAAAACAGATCTTATTAGATTAGAGAAAGTATATTAGAAAATTTGATGAAATAAGGTTAAATAGATTGTGGTTAAGTTATGGAGAAACCTGAAAAATTAGGGGAAGATATGGTTTGCAAAATGTAGTGTTTTGAATGGGCAAATTCATAGACACAGAAAGTTGAAGTTACCAGGAGCTAGAGAAAGAGGGAGTTATTGTTTAATGGATACAGAGTTTTTGTTGGGATGATTAAAATGTTTTGGGTATAGGCAGTGGTGATGGTTATGCAACATTGTGAATGTATTTAATGTTACTGACCTGTACACTTGGGAATGGTTAAAATTATAAATATGCATATTTTACTGCAATAAAAAATGTAGTTTCTTAATCAGAGCAGTGACACCAGGAAACCAGTGTTTTAAGAAAATTAATCTGGTAGTGATGCTCAGAGATAACCAGAGAGATTGGAAGCAGAGAAACAAACTCACAAGCTATTTTATTTATTTATTTTTTAAGATTTTATTTATTTGTCTGAGACAGAGAGAATGAGAGAGACAGAGAGCACATGAGAGGGGGGAGGGTCAGAGGGAGAAGCAGGCTCCCTGCGGAGCAGGGAGCCTGATGCGGGACTCCATCCCCGGGACTCCAGGATCATGACCTGAGCCGAAGGCAGTCGCTCAACCAACTGAGCCACCCAGGCACCCTCACAAGCTATTTTAATAACGTAGCTAAGATATATTGAGAGTCTCAAAAGTAAATGGCATCAGTAAAAATGGAAAGAAAGGGGGTACATGCTGATTTAGGAAAGATGTTGGGGTTCAGAGGCAATGGCCAAGAAAGAATTTCTGAGATATACTCAGTGCAAAAAGGTGGTTTTATTAAAGCACGGGGACAGAGCACAGGGACAGGACCTGTGGGCAGAAAGAGCTGCACCGGGGTCATGAGGAATGGCTGGTTATATACTTTCAAGTTGGGAGGGGGCTAGGGATAGCGTAAGTCTCTAAGGAATTATGGAAGCAAGGTTTCCAAGACTTCGAGGGGGTTAGCTATTGTTAGGAAAAGGTCATTTATTACTGTCTAATAAAATCTTAGTCATGAGACCCTTCAGATGTATATTGGTAGGTCATATGCTTGGGGGATGATTGCCAACTGATATCTTGGGGGGTAGATATAAAGGAAGTTTCTAAAGGAATGTTTATATGTTAAAGTAGACTTATAGGATGGCGGGGGGGCAGGAGGCATTGTTGGGATAATGTTAAGCTAAGCCTTTTGCCCTTAGCAAAATATTAACGTCAGGATAGCTGAGTTCCTAGAGGAATGCCACTCTGCCTGTTTTAAGGACTTGTCAGTGGGCTGTAAGTAGTAAGGAAATTTAATTTTTCTTTTGCCTTTGCTTCCCACATCACATATAAAACACATCTCATAGAGATATTTAATAAGAGGCAATATAGTGTTAAAAGCATTGAGCTGGTCTCCCTGGATTTGGATCCAGCTCTGCCACTTACCAGCTGCATGACCATAGGCAAGTTACTTTACTCAGTTTCCAACATCATAAGAGCTGTAATGCCATTTACATGTAATCCAGTTATATCCATGTACTTTACATGAAACAATGTCTGGCACGTGCTTAGTTATTTGGTGAGTGCTAGCTCTTCATAGGTAATAGGGAATGTATTGACACTTTTTTTTCAGTAGAAGGAAAATCAAGTTCTAAGGGGTAGAATCAAAAATAAATTTTGAGAATTTTCCACAAAAATTTGAAGCTTATGGGCTAAATGAGACGAATAATTCCAAGAGATCATCTCTGTAGATGTGATCCCTGGGATGCAAGAGGCAAGTATTACTGAATTATTCGATGTCTGGATAAGAAAGGGAAATACATGTCTTCTAACTGAAAGAGGAAACTGTATGGATCTTTGCCTAAGATGGTTTATGTGGCAAAAAATGTTTAAGACATTCTCACACATACAATTAAACAATAGTTGTTTCTTTCTTTTTTTTTTTTTTTAAAGATTTTATTTATTTATTTGACAGAGACACAGTGAGAGAGGGCTCGCCACAAGCAGGGGGAGTGGGAGAGCGAGAAGCAGGCTTCCCACTGAGCAGGGAGCCTGATGTGGGGCTTGATCCCAGGAGCCTGGGATCATGACCTGAGCCGAAGGCAGGCGCTTAACGACTGAGCCACCCAGGCGCCCCAACAATAGTTGTTTCAGTTCAATTCAGTTCAGTTCAGTATTTCTAGTACTTCTAGTACTGTGACAATAATTTGATTCAAGAAAGAATGATTATGAAATATTGGTTACAATATGGCTGATTATCTCTTGTGAAAACCCAGGGCTCTAATCTTGGTGATTTTAAGCACAAAAACAAAAACAACATTAACGATAAAAAAAGGTGGTACCATTTGTTGAGTGTACTAACCATTGTGCTGTTTTACATACATTATCTTGATTCTTATTTAAGGGAGGGATAATTATGTACCAAGCACTATGTCAGTGTTCTACAGACATTATCTTAATTCTTATTTAATTGAAGAAGGGATGATAATTCCCATTTTACAGGTGAGAAAACAGAGGCTAAAGTGTAGAGATGGGGTTCAAACTCAAATGATTCTGATTCCCTCTTTTCTCCCTTTCCCCCCCAGTAATCTAATTACATTCTTTCTTTAAGACTTAGCTCATAGCACATGCCCCCTTTAAGGCCTTTGCTGACTTTCTAGCCTACCCCCAAATTGCTGAAATTCTGAGTTTTCAGTTTTCATTGATGGCTCCTTTTCTCCTGCCGCCTCAGAGAGCTATATGTCTTCCTCTTGAGGGCAAGGACAGTTCTTCCTTCTCTTTTCCACTAATAAAAAATATACAGAGTCCCTATCATGTCTAGACACCAGGGTTTTACAGTGGTGAATAAAACAGTCCTGTACTCTTACCTCATGGAACTTTCTAGTCTTATAAGACCATATCTTTTTTAAAGATTTTATTTATTTATTTGACAGAGAGAGACACAGTGAGGGCAGGAACACAAGCAGGGGGAGTGGGAGAGGGAGAAGCAGGCTTCCCGCTGAGCAAGGAACCCGATGTGGGGCTCGATCCCAGGACCCTGAGATCATGACCTGAGCCAAAGGCAGACATTTAATGACTGAGCCACCCAGGTGCCCCACATAAGACCATATCTTTCTTCAATTAACAAAGAAGCATAGAGCATCCAGGCCAGACTCTCTAAATTGCACTGGGCCTGTGATTTTTTAAAACCCTTTTTATTTAGGTAGATAGGGATTTTGTTTCTTTGCTTCATTTTTGTCTCTCTAGCGCTTAGAACATAGTAGGTGCTCAATAAATATTTTATGAATGAGTGCATGATTGCATGAATGTAGATACAAAGATTAGATTTCTCCAGTTTCATAGCTGGTTGGTTCATAATAGGCACTCAACAAATGACTGACTGATTAGGTAGGCTACTTTACTGAAAGCTCCCACAGACAGGTCAGCAATTGGAAGCTACGGGAGGGGCTGGGCTGGTAAGAGCAGGGGGCGTGTCTGACCCAGGTTTGGCTCTTGGAACATGCGCAGTCTTCACAGACGGTGACGGGCGAAAAATGCGGAGGGCGCGATTACGTACACGCTGGTTCTGATTGGTTATCGTTCGCGCGCGAGGGGTCGTGCCGACTCGTCGCCAAGTAAACAGGCTGGGTAGGGGCGGGGCCAGCGAGGCGCCGCGACCTGGTTGGCCAGTCGGGGGTTGGGGGTTTCGCGGATTGGTCCCGGGCCCGAGCTCAGCTGTGGAGCGTACCGGGACCCGGAGCCGGCGGCCTGAGGGATGGACGAAACGAGCCCACTGGTGTCCCCCGAACGGGCCCAACCCCCGGACTACACCTTCCCGTCCGGCTCGGGCGCTCACTTTCCGCAGGTGCCGGGGGGCGCGGTCCGAGTGGCGGCGGCGGCTGGCCCGGCCCCCTCTCCGCCGGGCTCGCCAGGCCACGACCGGGAGCGGCAGCCACTGCTAGATCGGGCTCGGGGCGCGGCGGCCCAAGGCCAGACCCAAACCGTGGCGGCGCAGGCCCAAGCCCTGGCCGCCCAGGCGGCGGCGGCGGCGCACGCCGCGCAGGCCCACCGCGAGCGGAACGAGTTCCCGGAGGACCCCGAGTTCGAGGCGGTGGTGCGGCAGGCCGAGGTGGCCATCGAGCGCTGCATCTTCCCCGAGCGCATCTACCAGGGCTCCAGCGGAAGCTACTTCGTCAAGGACCCTCAGGGGGTGAGAGCGGGGTGGGGGCCGCCGCCGCCTTTGGGGAGGGTGAGCCTGTCCGGGGGAGTTAGCAGCTTCGCACAGCCAGAGGGAGAAGGGGGGTTGAAAGGCTGCAAAAGGGAGAAACTTCACAGTGCAGAGCCGCTTGGCAAGATTTTGGAATGCCCCTGAGGACTGGAGATGGAGAAGCTCTGCGGACTGAAGAAGTAAATCAGAACCTATTTGGTGGGGGAGGAGTGAGCGGAGAATGAAAAGAGGAAATTGACCAGATACAGGCCAGGGGCCCGGCGGTGTGGTGGGGCAATCGGCCTGTCGACGGAGACGCGCGGGGAGATGCTACTTTCTAGTAGATTCCTTAGCTTTAAACTACGGAGACTGCTATTCGGCCATTGTCCTACAGATTTGAGCTTTGGGCCCATTTCCTCTTTTTGGACCGAACCAGCGTTGTCGCTGTTCACTGAGGAGGACGGGTGATCCATCAAGGGCTCTGAGGGTTCAGTTCCAGCCTTCTGTGTTGTGGGGATGTCTACCACCGTCCCAGGTCTCTTGCTGGCAGACGTCAGTGATGGAGTGGGTGGACTTAAACCAGTTTCGTCTGTCCTGGTTATTGCTCACTTCTGGGAGATTGTTCAAATTCTTTTTTATGGTTCTTCAGTAAAGAATGCGGAGTTTTAGAAACACAGGACTGCCTGCTACCTTTTACTTTCATTTCCCTCCTAGGACTATCAGCAGTTTACTTTTTAGCTCAGGCAAAGTGTTTGCTGACCTTTATTTTTTGTCCCTTGCATATGTATAAAGGGGGATGGGGATGAGATGGGTTGGGATGGGACATGGGGTGACCAGGGCAGCTGAGAGGTGACTTTATTCTTTTGATAGCTGCAGAAGAATTTAAGGCATTCATATCAAACCAGAGGTATCATTGGAATATCAGTGGGTCAAAACATATTAACTTTTCCCTGTCAGAGTTCTCAGATGGGCCAGAATGGTTTATTGGAAAAATTACTATTGTTATACTTATTAAAATAATGGTTGTCAAATCTCCTGCAAATTTTTGCTGTGTCTCTCCTGGGTGAACTCTTTAGATGGGTGGTATGCTGTTCTTAGAGGAGTGCCGAGTGGCCAGGATCGACTCTGACTTGTAGCCCTTGGTTAGGTTCATTGAATGATCTGGTCATTCTCCCAGATGTTGTTGTCCCTGAATTATCAAGAACCAGAAAGCAATTCTGCCATCAGTGCAATTAACATAAACTGAGTTGGGGGAGTTGGGGAAAACTTTGGGAATAATAGGTCTTTCCAAGTCCCTCAAGTAAGGGAGCACTGAGTTAAATTGAAAGCTCAAAGGGGAACCATTACTTCTAGAATATAAGAACAGTGGGTGTCCTGAGGTCTAAATGTTATTAGCAAGATACTTTAATTTTTTATGTAAGTGGTTTTTATTTTTTATTTTATTTTACTTTTTTTTTTTTAGCTTGTTGGCTGATGTAAGAAGGGACTAATTATCTTTGATAGGTATAGGAACAGGAGGAAGGTTTTTATTTTTCTTTCATGACACTTTACAGCTTTGTTGGAAGTGTGTCAGGTCAGTTGAGAAGTGATCTGGTGCTCTGACAGGTGGGAGTAATAAGATCTTTCACTTCTACCTGGCAGGTAAATTTACTACCACCTCTGTGCATAGGCTACAGAGAATGACAGACTGCGGGTATGTTCCTTGGTGATTTGCAGGATCCCAGGGTCTAAATCCTGGCCACTGTCCTTTCTTCGAGAGGAAGTCAAAACACATATGCCCTGACAAAACTTATTAAGATAACCATCTTGCTCCCACTGAGGAAAATGTGGTTCAGAGCAGAGGACCGCTTCCTAAATGCTGTGGTGGGTTACAATGAACCACAGGCTCACTGTAGTTGGTCGTGTCATCTTTGGCCCTGCTCCAAATGTGTTTGTTTATTTTATTTAACAAATAACGTAGATAGCACTTACTATATGCTAGGTACTGTTTTAAGTGCTTCACGAATAATAATTCACTTAGCACTTATAACACCCTTGGAAGTAGGTACTATTATTATCCCCACAGATGATGACATCAAGGCACACAGTATAACTAATTTGCTTAGGGTCTTAACAGCTAGTAAGTAGGAGGCAGGATTCAGACCCAGGCCAACCGGCTCCAGAATTCATGCTCCTAAAAACTATGCAGTGCTGCATCAAAGTTAGTCATCTGAATTTCTGCTTCCTCTTTTCATCTACCATATTGGTTAGGATTACATTTGGCTATGTGTGGCAGAAAATTTAAAATAATAATGACTTGAATAAAAATACATTAACTCTCACAGAAGAAATCTCTAGGCTGCCCAGGGCTGGCATGGCAATATGAACAATGTGCATCCTTCCATCCAGCTGATGAGCCATCCCTAGCATGTGGCTTCCACTTCATGATCCAAGATGGCTACTCAGACTGCAGACATCTTGTCTGTTTTTCTTTTTTTTTTTTTTTTAAAGATTTTCTTTATTTATTTGACAGAGAGAGACACAGCGAGAGAGGGAACACAAGCAGGGGGAGTGGGAGAGGGAGAAGCAGGCTCCCCGCAGAGCAGGGTGCCTGATGCGGGACTCGATCCCAGGACCCTGGGATCATGACCTGAGCTGAAGGCAGTCGCTTAACCAACTGAGCCACCCAGGCGCCCCATCTTGTCTGTTTTTCAACCAGTTGGAAGAAGGAAAGGAGAGGGAGAGTATGCCCTCTTCCTTTAAGATATTTCATAGAAGTTGCACCAGACTCTTTTTATATTCCGTTGTTCAGAACTTAACTGCAGTAGTGGTTGGGGACTGTAGTCTTTATTTTGCCCCACACGTGGAGTCCCGTGTCCAAGGAAGAAGAGGGAACAGAGATTGGGGGAACCAGCAGTTTCTGCCAGACCTGCTTTTGGAGCTAGAGAGGCTAGAAGGTTCCTGAAGATAATAGCCCTGATTTCATTTCCCAATTTAGGATGGTTTCTCCCTCAGGGCAAGCAAGTGGAGACCTAGAGAACAGTAAGATGGAAAATGCTAGATTAGAAGGCATGGTAGAGAGTGCTCATATTACCCTCCTCACTTGCATTCTTCTGCTTTCTGGTCTTATGCTCAGTCACCTATGAAAATATTTTTTGAGCATTTTCTGTTTTGTGAGGCTAGTAATATTATATGTTCATATTGCCAAGAATCATAGAATAGCATGTGATTCATTAGTTTATTAAGAAGATTAAATGCGATATCACACATGAAAGCCTTTGGCATAGTTCCTGGTACGTAGCAGGAACTCCCAAGTGTTTTGCCTTTTGTTAAGTTAATGCCCACTGACCTCTGGATTAGGGTTTCTTGGATACATGGCATTGAATAAAGCAAAAGTAGTATAATTTTGAGATGATGATTTTATGACCACTGAGAATAGTAATTTATTAGATAATGTTAATTGGTATTTGCTTCAAAATTTTATGGATACTGCTCACATGTTCTAGGAACTAGGCCTTATATCGTAATTTGCAGTCTTTTAAAAATACTTATCCATCAGGAGCTTGTCATGAAAATGGTACAGATTTTTTTTTTCATTTTTCAAATATAAAATTATGTTATAGTCCTGAGTGTGCTTCTTCCAACTACCTGTGCCCTCCCAAGAAATTCTGATGTCCTTATACGTGGTTGAGAGCAACACTGATAGCCCAACAAAGAATAAAGATCTCAAACAGAATAATTCTTTAAATTCTTATTTATTTGAGAGCGAGAGTGAGAGAGAGAGTGTGTGCAAGCACAGAGGGAGAGGGAGAAGCAGACTCCCCACTGAGCAGAGAGCTGGACTTGGGGCTCGATACCAGGACCCTGAGATCACGACCTGAGCCGAAGGCAGATGCTTAATGGACTGAGCCACCCAGGCACCCCCAGAATAACTTTTTTTTTTCCCTAAAATGTCAAGAGGTAGTCAAGTTTGTATGTCATATTTAGATGTAGTTCTTGAGGTTTTTAAGCATCATTACCATCTATTGTAGGGACCTGTCCCAGGCCACCAGTTGTAACGGATGAGACAGGTTGGGTCAATGGCAGTGGATAGGAAAATAAATACAGTCTAAATCTCTTCTGTTGGCATTCTGTTTGGATCCCGTCTTCTTTCAGGGTCTCATATATTTGGAGTAGCCCATCCCTCTCTTTTCTGAGAGTTAACATGTAAATAAGGCTTCTCTGCCTAAATAGGAGTGCTGTTTCTATCCGACTCCCAATACAGTATACAGCAGTTGTCTGAGGCTGAAGGACCTGTAGGAATCCTTTTAGGAGTGCCCAGGTCAAAATTATTTTTATAACAATTTTAAGACTATTTGCCATTTTCATTCTTACTTCCTTGTGAGTGCACAGTGGAGATTCTCAGGGGCTACATGGTGTGTGATATCGAAACAGATTGAATATTAAGATGTTGAAAATACAGTTGCCTTTTATTAAGCCAGACACTAGAGAGATTGCAAAAATGTGAAACAGTGCCTGCCTTTTCACTAAAAATTGTTTTTGAAAATAGTTATTTTTCACAAAAACATAGCACCCATATTAACATGTAATAGGTTTATTTTTATTAAATGAATTAACAGTCTTAACATTTCAGTTTTAATTTGTAATACAGCAAATGTAGGGTTTACCCACATAAACAAAAGTTTTGGGGGTCTTTAATAATTAAGAGTTTAAAGGGATCTTCAGACCAAAATGTTGGAGAATCATCAGCTTCACGTTTACCAAATTAAAAAAAAAAAACCCGACTTTTATAAGAAGTTATTTCTGTGTATTTCACTGTACAATATGAGTGATGTGCTTGAACTACCTTAAATTTTAGTGTCACATAATACCTCCTCCTTGGGGCTGCTGGATAGATAGAGAAAACTCTTTGCGTTCCAGGTCCCAGTATTTGGTTCGGGTTCTGACACCAGCCAGTGAGTGGCCTCCTGATTCCTGTGCAGTTCTCTTTGGATCCCCAGTTCCATTGCTGCTGCTGCTTAAGCTCCCTGTACCTCAGCCCTTTCATTAAAGGAGGGTTAGTCAGTGGGTGGTAAGGAAAGGCATTTGAAAAATATTGGCGGGGCACCTGGGTGGCTCAGTCGTTAAGCGTCTGCCTTTGGCTGAGGTCATGGTCCCAGGGTCCTGGGATCGAGCCCCGCATCAGGCTCCCTGCTCCGCGGGAAGCCTGCTTCTCCCTCTCCCACTCCCCCTGTTTGTGTTCCCTCTCTCGCTGTGTCTCTCTCTGTCAGATAAATAAAATCTTTAAAAAAAAAAAAAATTGGCATCAAACCGAAGCTTACTCCTAACTAAATGTAAGAAAGGAATTGAAAGTATAGTAAAGAAGAGAGAGGAGAATGAGAAAAATTAGGCAGTAGACATTTTCTTTCTCAACCAAACAGTGGTGGGTGCCTTTCTGATTTGAGTAGTTCTTGAGTATTCTTGAGTATTCAGGAATACAGCTGAAAATGTGAAGTTCACGTCAGCTTTGGAAATTAGGCCTGAGGCTGTGTCATGTATCATCCAGCAAACCTGCGGCGCTCACACACTGTCTTACACAAATGAAGGACTGAGCACATGTTAGCAGAACTGAAATGAACTGAGGCCATGCTTAGTCCTGAAGGGCACTTGTCTCCCTTCCTGCCTAATATCTTTCTGTTCATCCATCCTTCTCACCCTACTGTCCCTCCATTTGTCCAGTCCAAACGTTATTATTTAATGAACCCTGTGTGATACCGAGGTAGTGATGGTCACTAATGCTTCCACAGTCCTCAAGATGCTTTCCGATTCTCCTGTTGGAAGGAAATGGAGAAGTTTGAGAGGTGAGTCTGTAAATGGCGCTTTGGCTGCGATCTTGGCCTTCAGTTTCTGCTTTCTTTAATGGAGGAATTTAGGCCTCAGTCCTGGTATTTTTCAGCCCCGCTAATAAGATTGTCTTGGTCTTCCTTCCGCTGGGAAGCAGCCTGCCGAACTCCACATTGTACCTCAGTTGAACTGACTGTTAAGTTGTGGGGGATGTGCCTCAAGCTGTCCTGTGGTTTTATTGTCTAGTTCCAGAGAGTTACCATGGACTCATCGGTCATTCTCTGAGTGATAGGAGTCCCTTGTTTCTGCTGCTGTGTGGTTTGGAGCCCAGGGTTCTGGGGGTACAGAGCCAGGAATATTGCTAACTTAGGCCTTTTGCTAGCCATTTTGGATAAAAAGGTAAATCTGAAGGCCTAGGATATGAATTTATGCATTTGACTTTCCCCAGTGAATCAGTAAGGTTGTTTGTGTTTAAGAATAAATTGATTCCTTTGGAGGGAGGAGAGTTCTGTATTTTTCTTGTCCTCTCAAATTCTTGCAAGGCTTCTTGAAAGAACTAGCCTCAAGATGGACCAATTATTGTTGGAGACATGTATCTGGCCAGTTCCTAATATGAGTACATACTTAATGCAGGCAGATGGGCGTATGTTTTCTGCTGTGACCTGCCTGTCAGGAAGTGACACTCAGAGGAAAATGTCTTATGACCCAGACTAGCTTGAGTTGGCTGTGGGGTGAGAGAGAGGGAGAGTCATATGATACAAAGATGAATCACTTGGAGAGCATATTTACTTTTCTTCCTTTGAAAGTACCAGTTTGGGGACTAGAGGGAATGAGACAAATGTGAAATAACCGTGGAGGGCTGCCTGGCCTAGGGAGGAAGACTCCAGAAGGGAGGCCCATTGTTTTGGGGTTGCAGCAGCATCCCATATTTCTAAGGACCTCTGAGGATTAAGTTCTCACCTGCAAGAGAAGATGGATTTTAATCTTTGTGGGCTCTCATGTCCTAATCTCTTGCCTATCAGAGTTACTTAAAAGAACCCTATTGTAATCAGATGGCAGATTCTTTTTCACGCTGTCAGTTTTTCCTTCCATTGCTTTCTTAGTTTGTTGTTCCTAAACTTTTTATTTTAAGGTTTTGTTAACACCCAGGGAGTGAGATAATAAGACTGATAGAGGAAATCAAGCACTGCTGGAGTTTTTTTAACCTTATAGCATAATACCTTATTCATTTCCTTTCAGTTGGTACTTTTTTGAGCTTTTACCTAATTGATGCAGAACAACAGTTTGTATGAATTTACCTTGGAAGTTGGGGTTTGATGGTGTGAAAATCTGTTTTACCATGTATACTAGATGTGGCATCTTCTTTGGCCACAGCCCTTTCTGGCAGTGGGTCTCTTAGCTGCACACATGAGCTGTGTCTTCCACTTACAAGCTGGGGAGAAGCCAGTGTCTGTCTTTAGGGATTGTCTGCCTGTGCCTTCTCGTTTCTTTCTAGAGTCCTGCTGACCTGGTCTGTGACCCACTTTAATCAATTTGCCTTTAACATCCTATTTTTCTTTTCTCTGTGTAGAAGATCACTGCTGTCTTCAAACCCAAGAACGAAGAGCCATATGGGCACCTTAATCCTAAGTGGACCAAGTGGCTGCAGAAGCTATGCTGTCCCTGCTGCTTTGGCCGTGACTGCCTTGTCCTCAACCAGGGCTATCTCTCAGAGGCAGGGGCCAGTCTGGTGGACCAAAAACTGGAACTCAACATTGTACCCCGTACAAAGGTCAGTGACCTGTCTCCAGGGAGCCTTACTGCCTATCCAGAGTTTTCCTGGGCCTGCTACCTGTTAATGGAGCCATTAGGTCCAAGGAGGGCTATGTATGCCCTGAATCTAGAGCTCTCAGCCTTTTTGGGGGGAAGGTGGTAGATGTAGGCTCATGATTTGATCATCTGATGGAAGCTATCCTGAGAAGGATACACATAAAATTTTTGCATACAATTTCAGGAAATTCACTGACCCTCTGATGCACATTTATGGGTTTCCCGGGTCTTTCGATCCCAGGTAACTGCAACTGGTTAGAAACCTAGCTACTTTTGTAGCTCATTCTCTTAGATTTCCGAGCTATTCCATGATTTAGATATGTTCTAAAATGGACTAACTGATGTTAGCTAGTCACTCTGGCAAGGAGGAGTCTAGGATGGGCTGAGGGTTAGAGTAAAGGTCTGGCTTGAACCTGTACGGGGAACTGACATGGAATTCTCATCCATCTTTATGCTATGGGAAACTGGTACTTATCTGAACATAACAAAATCAGGTCCCAGATCCAGGCAAATCCACACTTAGAATGAATTTGCACACACCTTATATGTGTGATAGACTTAGCTTAGGTTCTGAGCCCTGCCACCCCTTCAGTATGCTGAAATACAGAATTGATTGCATACATTTTACTGATGCCAGGTGAAAAGCCCCTGTACTACAGGTGTCCAGGAAACTTTCCAAGGGTTGTGAGGGGAAGGAATGCCTGCTGGTCAGCATATGAACATTCAAGGACACATCCTCACCCATTTAGTATGTGTGGCTACCTGAGGTTTAGTAACAACTTAAGTTGGAACTCTGATATGATGCCCTAAGGCTGCAGGGGCATCTTTGTAGCTATGGGCCTTAATCCTCTGAGAATCTGATGAAAGCTAGAGATGTCATTCCCAGAAAAAATACATATATTTGCAATTGTTGTTTTGCATATAATTTCATGGGGATGGTTCATGGACCAGTTGGGAGTCCATTCATTGACCTTGTAAGGACCATGCCAATAGACTAAAGACCCCTACTTGAGGTTTTCTTTGCAGGTTTAGATAGTAGACTCTGTGGGCAAAGAGACTGATCAGCAGACAGGAGCTTCCCTTCAAACCTATTTTTTCTGTTTTCCCAGGGTGTTTTAGAAGAAATTGTGATTGTTGTGGTTGTTTAACTGCTCCTTTATTGCCAAACTCCAAACAATCAGCCAACTGGTTTGTAAGTTTGTAGAAGTCAGGGACCATTTCTTGAAATTTCCTCTTATTCTCAGCACCTAGCAAAGTACTGTGGGTTTTTTTTGTTTGTTTTTGTTTTTGCTTTGAGAGAGAGTGTGCACGTGAGCTGGAGGGCGGGGCGTGGGGGGAGCAGAGGGATAGGGAGAATCTCAAGCAGGCTCCATGCTCAGCGCAATCTCATGACCCTGAGATAGTGATCTGAGCCAAAATCAAGAGTCAGACACTTAACCGACTGAACCACCCAGGTGCCCCAAGCAAAGTACTGTTTTTATGGTAAGTATTCGGTAAGTGCCAGCTGAATCAGTGAGTGAATATCAAAACATGAGGGACAATCCTAGAGATCCCCCAACTCAGATCTATGGGGATAGTGTTTGCTTATAGCTCCCACTGACATCTGATTCATTGCCTGGCCTTGTACAGCTCATTACTTCCCTTTATGCTTTAGTTCTGTCTGTACACAGAGTTAAATAGCACACTTTGAACATCTTGTATGATAATTAATGCTCCAAAGATCTCCTGCCTAACCTGAATTCCTCCTACTAGGCCCCTCCTAGACTCTAAACATTCTTTTAAATACTCCTTGCTCATCACTGTAATTCCCTTTCTTTACTAGGTAAATAGCAGTCTGCACCTGGCCCTGTGCGTGTTCTGCCTGTGTTTCTGGAGAGTAGTGCCTAAGAATCAGGGCTTGAGTCACAGTTCTGGCTCTGCAGCTCTTGATTGGGTGACCCTTGGCAAGTCACTTAAGACACCCCCACATGCTTTGCGTGCTCAGTTTCCTCACTATAAAAATAAGGATATAAGTAGTTCCTACTTTATGGGGCGGCTATTAAGATTACACAGGATAATCCATGTAAAACACGGAGCCCAGTGCCTTGGCACAATGTAAATACTCCATATGTCTTAGCCTGTGGTACTTTTATGACAATTCTAATCATAATAGAATGTCACCTGCCATGATCCTGTTCTACCCCATCTCTGGTCTTCCTCTTTCCCTGTTAGATGTTTCCCTGTTTGATGTTTTGCATCAAAAAGTCAGCAACAACAAAATATTAGTCTTCCATGAGACTGAAATGAGACAGAACTTTGCAAGTTTAACCTACAGCTGCTGGAGAATAGTGAGAGGAGGTGTCTCCTCTCCCACCCTCCCCACCGTTGTGACAGGATTCTATCCAGTTAATGAGAGCATCTGTCACTATGGGAACAGGGCTCATGTTATGATGGAGCTTCAAATAGTAAGGCTCCAGGGCTCACTTGATAGCTTGTTTCTGCTCTCTGTTACTGTAAGGTTTCGGGTTATGATAGTTTCATTAGTCATAGAGAAAAAAGTGGGTTGTTACAGAGAGCGATCGAAAATAAATCTGAGGGGCGCCTGGGTGGCTGAGTCGTTAAGTGTCTACCTTCAGCTCAGGTCATGATCCCAGGGTCCTGGGATCGAGCCCCGCATCGGGCTCCCTGCTTGGTGGGAAGCCTGCTTCTCCCTCTCCCACTCCCCCTGCTTGTGTTCCCTCTCTCGCTGTGTCTCTCTCTGTCAAATAAATAAATAAAATCTTTAAAAAAAAAAAAAAGAAAAAAATCTGATTGGGGGGAAAGGGTGGTTTATTGCTTGAGAGAGTGAGGGTTTTCACTGTGGAAACTGGCAAGGTATTCTTAGGAAAGCCTTTTTTCTCCTTAACTTCTGTGCTTGTGCTTCCTGGGCAGAGATTGCCAACCTACTGTACCTTGCACATCCATTCTAGATATTCCTGTTAACTTTGGATGGACAGATGAATGGCTAGGAGGGAGGGAATGATTTTGTCCCTCTCTAAGATTCATAGGCACAATAATTATTTGTAATGAATTTTGCAAGGCTTAGAAAAGAAAATTTTAAATTTGATTTTAGTTATTTATATGCTGAGACTCACTTGTTGCTATCTCTGAAAGAAGCTTGTAACTCATTCATGCATTCACTTAATAAATATATATATATTTTAAGATTTTATTTATTTATTTGAGAGAGAGAGAACACATGAGAGGGGATAGGGTCAGAGGACGAAGCAGACTCCCTGCCGAGCAGGGAGCCCGATGCGAGACTTGATCCAGGGACTCCAGGATCATGACCTGAGCCGAAGGCAGTCGCTTAACCAACTGAGCCACCCAGGCGCCCCCCTTAATAAATATTTAATGAGCATGTGCCAGCCACTGTGTTAGGTGCTGAAGATGCTAATATGAATAAAATAAGATGTTCTCTTTTCCCCCCAAATCTCGAGTCTTAAGAGAGAGGTTAGATGTATAAATGGATAATCACAAGATGGTGTGATAAGGGTGATAATTGACATATATACGGATTACAGTGATATTACCACAATTTGACAGTCAAGTGTAATATTTTGGGGGGGGGGGTGGGACAGAGGGAGAGGAAGAGAGAGAATCTTAAGCAGGCTCCACGCCCAGTGCGGAGACTGACGTGGGACTCCATCATGACCTGAGCTGAAATCAAGAGTTGGACGCTTAACCAACTGAGCCACTCAGGTGCCCCAATGAAGTGTAATATTGATGGCCCATTAAAACATGTTTTTTTGAAGGGTTCATGGGTGGCTCAGTCGGTTAAACATCTGCCTTTAGCTCAGGTCATGATCCTGGGGTCCTGGGCAGAGAGCTGGGAGCCTGTTTCCTGCTTCTGCTTCTCCCTCTGCCCCTCCACCCCTCTCATGCTCTCTCTCTCTTTCTCTCTCTCTCTCAAAGAAATAAATACAGTCTTTAAAAAAATGTTTTTTTTGAATAGGCAATGCGGGCATCTAGTGTAGAAATCAGAAGGCACAGTAGGGTAAACAGAGAAGAGCAGTTCAGCCTCTCTCCCACTTTTGCCTTCCAGCCACTCCGTTTCCTTTCTCAGGGGCAGCTTCTGGTACTAGTTTCTTGTGTAATATTCCAGATATAGTCTACATAGATATGCATGTTATATAGCAATTCACTAAAGATTAAAACCCATTTTAATGTTTATTTTTTAATTTTTTTTAAGGTTTTATTTATTTGACAGAGAGAGCACAAGTAGGCAGAGCAGTAGATGGAGGGAGAGGGAGAAGCAGACTCCCCACTGAGCAGAGAGCCTGATGCGGGGCCCAGTCCCAGGACCCTGGGATCGTGACCTGAGCTGAAGGCAGATGCTTAACCGACTGAGCCACCCAGGCTCCCCTAATGTTTATTTTTAAAATGTGAATAAATTGCACATAGTACAGAATTCAAAAGAAATAAAAGGGTATAGAGTGAATCGCAATTTGTTTTTATCTGGAGAGAAAAATAGGCCCTGGGCCCTCTTCTAACCCAGGAGACGGCTGTCTTAGACAGGGGAATTCTTGCTAGCTGCTATAACAACTCCTGAATCTCAGTGGTTGAATGGATCTTGCTCACATTGTAGACTCATGCCATTTAGGCAGCTCTCCCAGATCCCTTGTCACTCCGTGTAGTGACAAGAGATCTAAGATCCTTCCATGATGTGGTTTTGCCATCTCCGAGCCCTTCATTTCCAGCTGCACAGGTTGGGGAGTGTGAACTAAGGATCATGGGAGATTTAAGGGGCCAGGCCCGGAAGTGATATACAGACATCACTTTGTCAACATTCCGTTGGCCTGAACTGCTCATATTAGAAAGGCTGAGAAGTGCATTCTTTCTGCATCCCCTGGAAGAGGAACAGTATTGGTGAGCATCCAGGTATTCCCTGCCATAGTGATATATTTCCTTATACTCAACTGTAACCTAGGTATCTGTTCTCTTTCCACTGTAGGTAGTATACCTGGCCAGTGATACCTTCAACTATAGTGCCATTGACCGAGTGAAGTCCAGGGGCAAGCGGCTTGCGCTAGAGAAAGTGCCAAAAGTTGGGCAGCGGTTTAATCGCATCGGGCTACCGCCAAAGGTATACACTGCACCTGTGTGGCTTAGTAAAGGTGATGATGTGTGGTGGCATGACCATCCAAGTGCTGAAACAAGGCACCTGGAGACTTGCATATAGACATGTGAATAGCCTGCCCTGAGGCGCCCGTCTTCCTCATTTCTGAGGGTCTAAGGTTTGCGGAATAATTCTCCAGAGAACAGAGCCCCTACCTTTCTCACTTTACTCCTCTGGCCCATTTAGATGCGCTTCTTGAATTTGGACGGGCAGTCACTCTCATGACCTTTTTCTGACATAAACGCCATAGGGCATTATGGGCCACCCGGCTCACTCCTGGGCTCTCTGGACTTGAGCCGGAGGGAAATACCTTTATTCCTGCTCTTTGGCTGCAGGTTGGTTCATTCCAGCTCTTTGTTGAAGGCTACAAAGATGCAGACTACTGGCTACGGCGTTTTGAAGCAGAACCTCTCCCGGAGAACACTAACCGGCAGCTACTGCTGCAGTTTGAGCGGCTGGTGGTGCTGGACTACATCATCCGCAACACTGGTGAGCAGCTGTGGGCAGCCCGGGGCCTGTGCTAGACCACTGCGAGGTACTCCATACCAGAGTGCCTTCTTGGGACGAAGGTTTCCTAAGTCAGAAGGGCCTTGAAAATAATTTTCCAAGACAAGCTTTGTTCAGGCACATCATGTGTGGTTATCAGAGGTAGTGAATCCTGGAGCCAGTAGTTACTAATGTTTTATCTTAACCTCTTTCCTGGTCCCAGACGGAAGACACGCTGGCTCTTCAAAGCAACATCAGGGATACTTTTGCCCTTGATCCCTATTTACTCATAGTAGCAAGAGCTATCACAGGACAGTTTTGTCTTTAAGTACCTCGTATTAGTGGACTCATACAGTATTTGTCACTTTGTGACTGGCTTATTTCACTTAGTATATGCCGCTAAGCTTTATTCATGTTCAGCATATATCAGAATTTCCTATTTCAGGCTGGACATACATTGTATGTATATACTGTATTTTGCTTATCTATCCGTCAGTGGACACTTGGGTTGCTTCCATGTTTTAGCTCTTGTGAATAATGTTGTTATGAACATGGGTGTAAAATAGCTTTGAGACACTACTTTCATTTCTTTTGAGTATATACCCAGAAGTGAAATTGCTGGGTAATATGGCGGTTCTGTTTAATTTTTTTTTAATTGAAGTCTGGTTGACCTATGTTTAATTTTTTGAGGAGCTGCCGTTTTGTTTTCCACAGTGGCTGCACCATTTTTACATTCCCACCAATGGTGCACAGGGGTTCCAGTTTCTCCACCTTTTCATCACCACTTGTTATTTTCTGGGTTTTGTTTTGTTTTGTTTTTCATTTGTAGCCATCCTGGTAGGTATAATGTGGTCTCTCCTTGTAGTTTTGCATTTCCCTAATGATTAGTGATGTTCTGAACATCTTTTCATGTACTTTTTGGCCATTTGTATCTAATCACGTTTTTTTGTTGTTGAGTTGTAGGAGTTTTTTAAATATATTCTGGATATTAATTCCTTTTCAAATACATGATTTGCAAATATTTCCTACCATTCCATGGGGTGCCTTTTTATTCTGTTGATAGTATCTTTTGATGCAATTAATTTTTAAATTTTCACAAAGTCCAGTTTGTCTATTTTTTTGTTTATTGTCTGTGCCTTTGGGGTCATATGCAAGAAATTCTTGCCAAATCTAATGCCATGAAGCTTTTGCCCTATGTTTTTGTCTTAAGAGTTTTATAATTTTTGGTCTTAGATTTAGGTCATGGATCCACTTTGAGTTAATTTTTGTATATGGTCTGAGGTAAGGATCTAACTTCATTTTCTGTATGTGGATATCCAGTTTTCCCAGCACCATCTGTTGAAAAGACTTATCTTTTCATCATTGAATGGTCTTGTCACCCTCGTCGAAAACCATTTGATCATACATGCAAAGGTTTATGTCTAGACTGTATGGTATTTCATTTGTCTATGTGTCCGTTTTTATGCCAATACCACACTATTTTGATTTATATAGCTTTGTATTAAGTTTTGTAATAAGCATAGTTTTGTTTTGTTTGTTTGAGAGAGTACACGCACATGTGCACACAAGTGGGGGAGGAGGGGCAGAGGTAGAGAGAGAATCCTAAGCAGGCTCCATGCCCAGTGCAGAGCCTGACACAGGGCTTGATCTTACAACCCCAAGATTACAACCTGAGCTGAAACTAAGAGTTGGACACCCAACAGACTGAGCCACTCAGGCGCCCCTATAGTAAGTATAGTTTTATAGTAAGTTTGGAAATTCGGAGGAAGTATGAGTCCCCAGCTTTGTTCTTTTCTTTCTGGATTGTTCTGTCTATTTGGTATCCCTTGAGATTGCATATAAATTTTAGGATGGGTTTTTCTGTTTCTGCAAAAAACATCATTGGGATTTTGATAGGAATTGCATTAAATCTCTAAATAGTTTCAAAGTAGTATTGACGTCTTAACCATATTGAGCCTTCCAATCTGTGAGTGTGGAGTGTCTTTCCATTTACTTATGTCTTCTTTAATTTCTTTCAGCCATGTTTTATAGTTTTTATTATACAAATCTTTCACCTCCTTGGTTAAATTAATTCCTGAGTATTTTATGCTTTTTGATGCTAAATGGAATTGTTTTCTTAATTTGCTTTTTGGATTGTTTGTTGTTAGTAAGTAGAAACACAAGTGATTTTTATGTGTTGACTTTGTACTCTGATACTTTGCTGAGTTTATTTATTAGTTCTGATTTTTTTTGTGTGGCATCTTTAGGGTTTTCTACATATAAAATCATATCATCTATAAACAGATAATTTTACCTCTTTCTTTCAAATTTAGATGCCTTTTATTTCTTTCTCATGCGTAATTGCTCTGTTCTTCCAGTACCAAGTTGAATAGAAATGTTGAAAGCGGGCACCTTTGCCTTGTTCTAGATCTTAGAGAAAAGCTTTTGGTCTTTCACCATTGAGGATGATGTTTGTTGTGGTTTTTCATGTATGACTTTTATTATGTTGACATGGGGCTTGATCTCATGACCCTGAGATCATGACTTGAGCTGAAATCAAGAGTTGGATGCTTAACCAACTGAGCCACCCAGGCGCCCCTGCATGGTCTAGTCTTTAGATTTTGTGTTTCTAGGAATTTGGCCATTTCATCTAGGCTATCCAGTGTCTGGGTATACAATTGCCTGTAGTACTCTCTTATAATCCTTTTTATTTTTATTTTGGTAAAATTGGTAGTAATGTCCCTACTTTCATTTCTGATTTTAGCAATTTCAATCTTCTCTTTTTTCTTTTTTTTTTTTTGTATTCTTATGTTAATCCCCATACATTACATCATTAGTTTTAGATGTAGTGTTCCATGATTCATTGTGCATAACACCCAGTGCTCCATGCAGAACGTGCCCTCTTTAATACCCATCACCGGGCTAACCCATCCTCCCACCCCCCTCCCCTCTAGAACCCTCAGTTTGTTTTTCAGAGTCCATCGTCTCTCATGGTTCGTCTACCCCTCCGATTTCCCCCACTTCATTTTTTCTTAAACTAAATATTTAAATGGTTATCAATTTTATTCATCCAGTGAGACAACTGTTATATTTTAGTTTTAGAGCATTTAGTTTATTTATCTATAATGTACATACAGATATATTTGGATTTTCATCCACCATCTTATTTCCTTTCTATTTTGTGTGCTTGTCTTTTTTTTTCCTACACTTCTTCCTATGATCTCTTTTCTTTCTTGCTTTCCTTTAAAATTATTTTGTAATTAGGGGCGCCTGGGTGGCTCATTCGGTTAAGCGTCTGACTCTTGATTTCGGCTCAGGTCATGATCTCAGGGTCATGAGATTGAGCCCAACGTCAGACTCCGTGCTCAGCACAGAGTATGCTTGAGATTCTTTCTCCCTCTCCCTCTGCCCCTCCCTCTGCTCACACGTGCTCTCTCTCTCTCTAAATAAGATCTTAAATTATTTTGTAAGTATTTCATTTCTCCCCTCTTTTAGCTCAGAAGTTTATACGCTTTGTCTTTTCCCTTGATGGTTACTCTAAAGATTACCATGTGAATCTTTGATTTCCTATCTTTAGACTTTTATACTATTAGTGTCATACATTTTAATTATGTATACATGTATATATGTATATGTGTATGTGCATATGTAAAACCACTTTTATGTAAAACCACTTTTCTGTAAAACCACAAGATGATATTGTTATTATTATTACTGTTATTAATAATAATTATGGAGACGTTTGAGCATATATAAATAAGCAGAATAGTGAACCTCCATGCACTGGTCATTCCAGCCTTTTTTTTTTTTTTAAAGATTTATTTTTATTTTTATTTATTTGAGAGAGAGGGAATGAGAGAGAGAGAACACATGAGAGGGGATAGGGTCAGAGGACGAAGCAGACTCCCCGCCGAGCAGGGAGCCCGATGCGGGACTCGATCCCGGGACTCCAGGATCATGACCTGAGCCGAAGGCAGTCGCCCAACCGACTGAGCCACCCAGGCGCCCTGGTCATTCCAGCCTTAACAACCATCAGTCCATGACTAATCCTATCCCATTCACACTTCCATTTAGTTATCTTCTTTTATTATTTTAAAGCAAATTACAGATGTAATTTTATTCATAATTATTTCAGTATGTGTCTCTAAAAGATAACTCTTTAAAAAAAAACACTATCATACTGCAAAAAGCTAATATTTATCTAGATTTACTAATATATTTACCCATTTTATTGCTCTTTCAATTTTCCTGTATCTCCAAGCTTCTGTTTGGGATAATTTTCCTTTGACTTAGAGAATATAGATACACTTTTTTTTAAAGATTTTATTTATTTATTTGAGAGAGAGAAAGAGAGCACAAGCAGGGGAAAGGGCAGAGGGAGAGGGACAAGCCGACTCCTCACTGAGTGGGGAGCCTGAGGCAGGGCCTGATCCCAGGATCCTGGGATCATGACCTGAGTCAAAGTCAGACGCTTAATCTACTGAGCCACTCAGGCACCCTGACTTAGAGAATATTTTAATACTAGTCTGCTGATGATGAATTTTGGTTTTGTTGGTTTGAAAATGTCTTTATTTCACCTTCATTTTTGTTTTTTGTTTTTTGTTTTTAAAGATTTTATTTATTTATTTGACAGAGAGAGACACAGCGAGAGAGGGAACACAAGCAGGGGGAGTGGGAGAGGGAGAAGCAGGCTTCCCGCCGAGCAGGGAGCCAGATGCGGGGCTTGATGCCAGGACCCTGGGATCATGACCTGAGCCGAAGGCAGACGCTTAACAACTGAGCCACCCAGGTGCCCCTCACCTTCATTTTTTTTTTAAGATTTTATTTATTTATTTGACAGAGAGATAGAGAGAGAACACAAGTAGGCAGAGGGAGAGGGAGAAGCGGGGAGCCTGCTTTGCTTCTCCCTCTCCCTCTGCGGGGAGCCCGATACAGGACTCGATCCCAGGACCCTGGGATCATGACCCGAGCCGAAGGCAGCCGCTTAACCGACCGAGCCACCCAAGCAACCCCCTCACTTTCATTTTTTTTTTTTTTTTAAGATTTTATTTATTTATTTGAGACAGAGAGAATGAGAGGGAGGAGGGTCAGAGGGAGAAGCAGACTCCCTGCCGAGCAGGGAGCCCGATGCGGGACTCGATCCCGGGACTCCAGGATCATGACCTGAGCCGAAGGCAGTCGCTTAACCAACTGAGCCACCCAGGCGCCCCCTCACCTTCATTTTTGAAGGCTATGTTTGCTGGGCGTAGAATTTGGGATTGGTAGTTATTTTCTTTCAGTAGTTAAAAAAAACCCATTCCATTGTCTTCTGTTCCCATGATTTCTGTGAAGTCAGTTGTTCCTGTATTATTGTTGTTTCTTTGAAGGTAATCTCTCTTTTTCTCTGGCTCCTTTGAGATTTTCCCTGTAGTCAGTTTTCAGAACTTTACTGCAATATGCTTGGTATAGTTTTCTTTGCATTATCCTGTTAGGGATTCAGTTTCCCTTGAATCAATAGTTTGATAACTTTTGTCAGTTTTGGAAGATTCTCAGCTATTCTCTCTTTATTTTATTTATTTATTTATTTTTAAGTTTAAAAAAACTTACACCCAGCTCTATAACCAGCAGGTGCTCTAGGAGAAAATACGCCACAAATGATGGACTCCCTGTCTGAATTTCCTTTCTCTCCCAGGTCTCAACACTTTAACTCTTAATGGTCTTGTTAAAATCTCCAGTACCTTCAAGAGATCTGAAAATATTTTATCAATTTTTTATAGGTGTTCTCAGTAGAATGATTGGACCAAGTGCCCAAAATATGTAGTCCATCATGACTGAAAGTGAAAGTCACCCCAGTTTTTTCTAACTTCATGTTTCTGTTCACAGATCGAGGCAATGACAACTGGCTGATTAAATATGACTGTCCAATGGATAGTTCTAGCTCCCGGGTAAGAGACTGATCTGTGTATTAAAGAAGAAGATGAGGTAGTGTGTATGCATAATATAGAAACACATAATAATCAGAGATTAGGTCACATAGATTCAGAAGAATCAGGATTCACATGTGTTTAAAATTGATAGGTTAATATTTGATAGAGTTCTTCTCAATCTGATTTTTAAGTGGTATCTTATTGAATGATGTTCATAGAGATAGAATGAAGAAAGGTTCAAATATGTTTGGAACATATTATATGCTTTATGCCTTTCTTGGAGATTCACATTGCATAGTAGCACAGTAAAGGTTTGAGAAGTAGTCCATTAAATGAACCTATTTAATTTTGTTTGGCCCAGTGATTTCTAAACTTTTTTAGAATACTTTCCTCATAATAGACCATTCCATAGAACATCAGTTTAGAAAAAGCTGCTTCCTGCAACTTTCCTTACTTTCTCATTGCTTTCATCCTCTACCATGCTTTTCTATTCCTGCTCAGTCTGCACATTTAAAAAAATTAGTAGGAATGCTACCTAGAATAGGAGAGTAAGGTTGACTTTTATTCCTTATAATAAGTTTTTCTTTGTCCAGGTTTATTTAAATAGAATTGACGTATAACACTGTGCAGATTTAAGATGTGCAACGTGGTGATTTAATGCATGTATATTTTGCCAAATGTTTACCACAATAAGGTTAGTTAACACATTCTCATAGTGTTTTTACTTCCTTCTCTAATTGTGGTTCTCATATTTGGTACATGAAGAGCTTATTAAAAATAGATTCTTCAGGCCTTTCCTCCATTAGGTCTGGGGTAAAACTCAGGATTCCATACCTTTTTTTTTAAAGGTTTTATTTTTATTTATTTGACAGAGAGAGCGCATAAGCACAAGCAGGGGGAGGGGCAGAGGGAGATGGAGAAGCAAGCTTCCCGCTGAGCAGGGAGGCTGATGCAGGACTCGATCCCAGGACCCGGGGATCATGACTTGAGCTGAAGGCAGCGCTTAACTGATTGAGCCACCCAGGTGCCCCAGGATCCCGTACTTTTAATAAGACCTCCTAGGGGATTCCGATGCAGGTATCCTCAACCTACATACCCTGTTTCTGTGATGGCACCTGTGAACCTGAAGTATGGAGCCAAACAGTCATGAGAGTGTCTGACAGGCTATCACAGGTAGCCTGCCCCACTCTTTGCAGTCGGCCTTGTCCTTTTCCCTTATCACTGCAATGACAAGAGACTCTTGTGCAAGAGCAGCCAGCTGGTACCTCCATGGTTCTGTTGTGTCACGGGAAAATGTGGTCACCAGTGAAGTAGCACCTGGTCAAGGTCTACACAGAAGAACCTTGGCTGGCTGATACTTGCTTTTCCTTTTTCCTTCTCATACTCTCAGGACTCTCACTGCCTTTCCCTAGGAGGAAAGGCTTGGAGTTACCTTTGTTATTGTTGGTTTCCTTCTTACCAAGGGCTGTGGCAACTCCTGGGGAAGTGCACCTTTTCTAAGATAAGGGACTCTGAGAACTTTGAAGAGGCCAAGTCAGAGGTGCCATAAATGTACTAAGTTTAGGAACTGTGGAAACCAGTTCAGAGTTTGACTAAGGATTGGTGCCTGAGGGGGCTGAGGTGGGGTGCTTTGCTACTACTTTGAAGGGCATGAGACGGTTGGGACCCTAAGTATTGAGTCTTTCCTTGCTCTTCAGGACGCAGACTGGGTGGTGGTGAAGGAGCCTGTTATCAAGGTGGCTGCCATAGACAATGGGCTGGCTTTCCCCCTGAAACATCCTGACTCCTGGAGGGCATGTAAGTCTAAGACCACTGTGGTCTGGCTCTTTTCTTGCTCAGTCTCAGTTTCTCATCTATGCAATGAAGATAATAATGCCTCTACGACAGGATTATTCTAAGACTTCATGGAATAATGCAGCTCATGCATTTAGCACAGTAGTGGGCACGTGGCAAGTATGCAGAACACAAGCTGTTATCATCATTTTTACCTTTACATTATTCCTATTAAAAGCACACAGTTGAGTTTTCTCATCTGTGTTTGCATTTTTTCTCGTTCTTTCTGAGGACTATCTGATTTATTCCATTTGTGTTTCTAAATATAAGCTATTGTCAGTGTTCTGTCTTCCTTGTTGACATCCTGGAAGTCAGCTCCTGTTCTGAGAAACTCTTGGAAAGAGAGAGAGATACAAGGAGGGGGTCACTAGCCCCTGTGCAGTACCAGTCTGTCTTCTCAGAAGGAGCATCTGAATATCTCAGTGGCAAGTCACTGGAAGGTCATGTGATGTCTGGGAAAGAGCACCAGCTCTGGGATTCTGCAGTCCTGGGTTTGAATCCTAATTCCTCCACTTACTCTGTAGCCTTTAGGATTAACATCCCTTGTAATTTTCTTTCCTGTTGTATATCATGTGAGAGGGGCGTTCTGCCTTTTGCTGTGCTCTGATAGGTGGAGGACATGGATGGGCAGCTTTGCTTTGTGCTTTTCTTCTTTTCAGATCCCTTTTACTGGGCCTGGTTGCCTCAGGCAAAAGTCCCGTTCTCTCAGGAGATCAAAGATCTGATTCTTCCAAAGATATCGGACCCTAACTTCGTCAAGGACTTGGAGGAGGACCTATATGAACTCTTCAAGGTTAGCCCTGGGAGCCTCAACCTTATAACTATATAGAAGAAGGAATTTCTAATGGCTTTCAAATGGCTTCTGATACAAGCCAAGAGAGAATGGCTAACACTCTTCTGACTTGTGTTAGCCAATGAGGAGCGAGCAAGATTCCCACATGTGGACAGCAAGACCTAGTTTGGGGCAGTTTGGAAAAAAACATTGGCAGCTGTGATGAATCAGTGTGGGTTAATCCTGCATGTCATGGGGCTGCAGTGTGTCTACAGAGCCCTCCTTTGCAAATGGAGCACTAGGGCCTGGAGTTCTTTAGAGTTAATAAAGAGACTCAGGACAAGATATTTACTTGTTCTCTCTTTCCCCATCTGTGAAACAGTTCTTAGGGTGGTAGTTAGCTTCACTAAGCCTCATAAGCCTCATGTAAGTTTTCTTTATTAGAAAGTTTCTATTTGGGGGAAGAAAATGGGTTCTTCTGAGGGATTCATGCAGGTTCCATCTCCTGCCCTTTTGCAGAAAGATCCTGGTTTCGACAGGGGCCAGTTCCATAAGCAGATTGCTGTCATGCGGGGACAGGTAAGCCTGGGACTTCCTCCTGGTGTCATCCCTGGGATCTCTCTGGGCGGGTCATATGCTCATGTTGAGTAAATGCATAAAGCTTGTGTTTTATACCCTTTGAGTCTATGCCATACTTATTTATGACTCTGTCTTAGCACATGGGAGAAGAAAGGGAGCCCTTTCAAATCTCCCACCTCTTCCATGGTATCCAGTGCTCGGTGAGGCACTATGTGCTCAGTTCTGTGCCAGTTGCTGGGTAGTTCATTGGTAAATTTACCCAGGGGCCCCTGTCCTCAAGTTGCTCAAGGCAGGCCATATGCTTTGGTGCTTATGAGCTAGCCTCTGGAGTCAGACTACAAGCTCTGAGGCCTTAGGCAAGAGCCTCTGCTTCCTTGTTTATAAAATGTGACAATAATAACACCTTGCACAGTTGGCCAAAGGATTACATAAGATAATGCATATCAAATATTTAGTAAAGACAATTACCTAGCACATGGTTAGTACTCATAAATTGGCTATGGTTATAATTTTTGTTATTATGGTTACAAGTCGTATTATTTCTTCTCTCTCCACTTCATCTTCAAAGAGAGCTAAGGAAACCCCTAGGGAATTGTTGATCTTCCAAAGTATAGTAAAGACTAACCTGAAAAATTGTAGTAAAACTCTGTAGGGCACTGACATTTCTTATCACTTTAAAGAGATCTGGAATGGCATAGTGGTTAAGGGGCACACACTGGTCATGGTGCCTGTGTTTGAATCCTGGTTCTGTCATTTATTGGCTGTGAGTTCTTGGAGAAGTTGCTTAATCTCTCCTTACTTTAGTTTCTCCATTTGTAACATGGGATTAATAACAGCACCTACGTCATAGGGTTATTATGAAATAAATGATTTGGAGTAGTGCTTGATGGATTGAAGTGCTCAATATGCATTAGCTGTTTTATGATTTTGTATATAGAAAAAGCAGCTTTCACATCTTTATTTATTTATTTTTTAAAGATTTTGTTTATTGACAGAGAGAGTGAGAGCGCACAAGCAGGGGGAGTGGCAGAGGGAGAGGGAGAAGCAGACTCCCCGTCGAGCAGGGAGCCCGATGTGGGGCTCGATCCCAGGACCCTGGGATCATGACCTGAGCTGAAGGCAGACACTTAATGACTGAGCCACCCAGGCGCCCCAGCTTTTCACATCTTTAAAGGCTAGGAAGGTCTTTCTAGCTGTAATTAGGCATTTACCTCTTCCTACCGTTTTGGTAAAGGCTTCTGGTGAGAGCAACTCTTGGGCTTACCGAGTCCATGTTTCCTTGGAAATGGGACGTGCAGAGGTTTTAAGAGCTGCGGTAGTTATAGCTGCCTGCATACCAGTAACGCGGTCTTCCTACATTTCTCAAGCCGTGTAAGGGCCCTGTCAATCTGGCAAAATTTTTGGAAGCCTTAAAAACCATGTGATGTACTGTGGTATTACGGCACTCAGCATAAAGGAATGAACAACTTCTCAAGTTTATGTAGGCTGCGCCTCGGTCTCTGTTGTCCTGTCTGCCCTGATCCCTTCCCAGCTCAGTCCCTTGCCAAAACCATAGCAACCCTCCTCTCATATCCAGTTAGGGATGTTATCTAGAGTGGCAAAAAGGGGGGGGAGGGAGAGCGTAATTTTATCTTTCTCTCCGTTTTGTGCCCTTAATGTCTTTTGAGGGCCTTTTGGCCTCTTACAACCTAGAGTGCCTACCTTTGAAACACCGTAAGGTTTCATGAGCATCCGGCTCCTTTCAGCAGGTAGGTGGCCAATACCAGTTACATCCTTATTAGCTTACCAGTCAGGGCAAAATGAGCCTTTGCCTTCCAGAAGTCTGACCTACCACAGGGAAAGGAGGTCACAACCCTTTACCTACCTGAGCCTAGTCACAGAGTGCCTGTATGAGGGCCCTAAGCCAGGAGAAAGAGTCAAGAACTCCCAGAGAGACGGAGTTGGGTGACAGAAGTTGTTACTCACTGTAAAGACGTCACACCAGGTGTTAGAGTGCAGGGTCGGAGGTAAAGCCTCTTTAAATGGCATATTCAAAGACAATGTTCATTCTTTAGCATTATGTGCCTGCTATCACTTTTTCGTCAACTTTTTAATTTGAAAAATTTCAAACCTCAGTAAAGAGGATCTTTTCCTAGATTCACCAATTATTACACTTAGCCACACTTGCTTTATCTCTATATCTATTTGCTTGTATCTCTGTAGATTATCTATCGGAATAATATCTATCTCTATATATCCATGTAATTTCTCTCTTTAATGTACCTGTGAAATTTGTCTCTCCCTCGGTAGATAGATTGATATATTTTCTTTTTGGCCAGATCTTTTGAAAGTAAGTTGTAGATAATTTGACATTTTACTCCAGATACTTCAGCATGCATGAGAGGCAGCTTCTAGCCCAAAGAACCAAAGGAAGCACAGGAAGAACCAGCCAGGGCAGGTTTAAAGTCCTTTCTCTTAAGTTGGGTAGTCTCCTGTACAATTCACTCCAATTCCATTTGAAACTCCTTTTCATTCTCTACCCTGGGTTTTGTGTTCAAGGGTCTTTGAAGCAGTGGAGGATGCTGACAGATACCAAAACAATTAAGTAAAAAATATAATTACTGGCAGGATCCACTTCTGACTTCCCCCTCTGTTTCAGGTGTATCTCTGCCTCTTTATGGGCAGCATTTGCAGACCCAAGATATTTGTGGCTTGAGGACTATGTGTCTGTGTGATTTGAGGGTGCAGCCCTGCTTATCCTCCCCTGTGTCTGTGGCCTGGCCATAAAAATCTTCAGTATCAGGCGATTTAAAGAAGGTGCCTGGCTGGCTCAGTTGGTAGAGCATGTGACTCTTGATCTTGGGGTTGTGAGTTTGAGCCTCACGTTGGGTGTAGAGATTACTTAAAAATAAAATCTTGGGCGCCTGGGTGGCTCAGATGGTTAAGCGTCTGCCTTCGGCTCAGGTCATGATCCCAGGGTCCTGGGATCGAGTCCCACATCGGGCTCCCTGCTCCTTGGGAGCCTGCTTCTCCCTCTGCCTCTCTCTCCCTCTCTGTCTCTCATGAATGAATAAATAAAATCTTTAAAAAAAAAAAAATCTTTTTTTTGTTTTAAAGATTTTATTATTTATTTATTTATTTGACAGAGAGAGAGACACAGCGAGAGAGGAAACACAAGCAGGGGGAGTGGGGGAGGGAGAAGCAGGCTTCTGCTGAGTAGGGAGCCTGATGCGGGGCTCGATCCCAGGACCCTGGGACCATGACCTGAGCTGAAGGCAGATACTTAACGACTGAGCCATCCAGGTGCCCCTAAAAATAAAATCTTAAAAAAAAAAAAGAAACTTTTAAAAAGCAAGCAAGCAGGCTATCATAGGACAACTTCGATTTTTGTACTGTCCTATCAGAGAAGATAAATGGTGGTGATTCTAATTTTGACAAACATGTTCCCATGAACACGTTTCTCTTTTTTTTTTAAGATTTTATTTACTTATTTATTTGAGAGAGAGAGTATGAGAGAGCACAAGTGGGGGAGAGGGAGAAGCAGACACCCTGCTGAGCAGGGAGCCCAATGTGGGACTTGATCCCAGGATCCTGGGATCATGACCTGAGCCGAAGGCAGATGCTTAACTGACTGAACCACCCAGGCGCCCCTCCCATGAACACATTTCTGAAATATCTGTAAAATATGGACAAACGTTGATAAAGAGCTAAATGCAATGTGGTATCCCTAATGGGATCCTGAAAGAGAAAAAGAACGGTACTGGAAAATCTAATGAAATCCGAGTTAAGTCTGGAGTTTGGTTTATAGTAATGTTCCAGCGTTAATTTCTTAGTTTTGGTAAATGTACTGTAGTTATGTAAGAATTTAAGATTAGGAGAAACTGAGTAACTTTCTGCACGATCTTTGTAACTTTTCCATAAGTCTAAAAAACAGCGATAGCATTTGAGAGAGAAGCCAAGTGAAATGTTGGCTTTTTTCAAAATACATGGTCTTTGTAGGAAAATCAGAAAATAAGGGTAAACAACAATGAACAAATAAAAATCCCCTATAATTTCTTTCTTTTTTTTTTTTAAAGATTTTATTTATTTATTTGACAGAGAGAGACACAGCGAGAGCAGGAACACAAGCCGGGGGAGTGGGAGAGGGAGAAGCAGGCTTCCCGCCAAGCAGGGAGCCCGATGTGGGGCTCGATCCCAGGACCCTGGGATCGTGACCTGAGCCGAAGGCAGACGCTTAACGACTGAGCCACCCAGGCGCCCCAATCCCCTATAATTTCTTGACCCAGAGATAATTACTGCCAACTTCCAGAATTTTTTTTCTCTGCAGATAGGTAGATAAGAAGATAGAATTTCAGAAAATAAAGGTGAAGTCACATTATAATACTGGCTCCTGTCTCTGTCCTTTTCTGTCTGTTGACATCAGGATTAGCTTTCCATGCCAATAAAATAGATCTTTTAATTGCTATTTCTTATCCCTTAGATTATTAACTGATCCCATGCTCTTGGGCATTTATACCATTTTCACTGTTACAAACAACATTGCAGTGTATTAGTTGAAACTAAGTGTTTTGTGCATATTCATGGTTGTTTCTTTAGTTCCTACAAATGGAATTGCTCAGTCAGAGGGCCTGTTCACTTTTAAGCCTTTCTGAAAAACTGGCCCAAGATCCAGCCCCATAGCCTGGCTCTGAACTTTCCTCAAATCTGAGGCATCTTCTTCTTCTTCTTCTGTATCCTTACTAACGGGAAGGGCAAAAAATGGGAGGTTTTGGTTTTAATTTGCATTTTTTAAATGACCAGAGAGATTTCCATTTTCTGTATTTTGCCCCCTTACATTCCTACTTTTGGAAATACCCTATTTGTATAATTTTCCATTAATGTGTTATTTATTTTTGTATTGATTTATGGGAGTACCATATCAGCAGGTCTCCCTTCAGAGGCAGATCAGGATGCCTTGGTCTTTCCCTCACTGATCTTATTTTTCCTGCCGCAGATCCTAAATCTGACCCAGGCTCTGAAAGACAACAAGAGTCCCCTGCACCTTGTCCAGATGCCACCCGTGATTGTCGAGACGGCCCGTTCCCACCAGCGGTCTTCTAGCGAGTCCTACACACAGAGCTTTCAGAGTCGGAAGCCCTTCTTTTCGTGGTGGTAGCCCAAGAGGCAGACAAAGACATGTTGTTTGAGACTTGGGCTGGGAGGAAGCCTGGGGAGTGGGTTGCAGGAAAAGCCAGAGAAGCCGGTGGAGAGCAGTGCCCTTAAGAGCCCTTCTTCTCTGCTTGCCACCCCCTCAGCGCTTTCCCAAGCACAGGGAGAAGCACAATCGGAGGGACAGTATGTGCTGTTGGGCACTTCAAAGTGCTAGGGAGGGCTGGAGCCTCCATGCGAGTGAGTAGTCCAGAAGCCCTGGAAGGAGCATTTCCCAGCATCCCGTGGGGCAGGCTGGGAAATCCCCTTCCCTCCCTGACACCCTGCTCTGTGGCAATTCCTCATTATATTCTGCATCAGAAAACGAACATACAAATATGAATTTAAATATTAGTAGCAAAACCCAGGCAGAATCCCAGATCCTCTCAGGTCAGAAACCTCTGATCCAGACCTAAATTTGCATGGACCCAGACACTCAGGTGCCTCACAGTTCCTTACTCCCGTGGACCAATGCGGCTGGGTGATTCAGAGAGCCACTGGGTGACTCACCAGTTGGGACAGACAGAAGCCACACCTTTCTTTTGGGTTTTTGCCCAGTTTTCTTCCACTTCTCCCACCAGTACAATAGGCTGACTAAAAGCCTCCCAACCCAGTTCTCATGGTCGGGACACTTTTGCTCCGGAACTCTCAGTGGTTCTGCATATGATCATAGAGATTGGCTCTGCTCTCTGCCCTGCTAAGGATGCAGGCTCCCTAGTCCAGGCTTGCAGTTTACCTGCCATTCAGGCAAAAGCAAGAGGGAGGAAGTGGCCTCCCCAGCATGCAGAAGCAATCCATCTGGCCGAAGTGCATGCTGGGAGCTGTAATTTGTTTGTGGGTAAACTTATCCCAGCCTTGCTTCCTGAGTCCTGGTGATAAACTCCCCCTGGT
The DNA here is from genome assembly GCF_029215605.1 of Mirounga angustirostris. NCBI lineage: Eukaryota > Metazoa > Chordata > Mammalia > Carnivora > Phocidae > Mirounga > Mirounga angustirostris. The sequence continues at coordinate 124,801,501 of NW_026991714.1, forward strand.
CCTCTGATTTGTTCTGTTGTTAGCTATTTTTTTTCTCAACACTTTTGACTTAGGGGTTCAGTTCTGGGTTCTGGAGTGGGTCTCAGTGAGGTGCATCTCAGCTCATGAGAGGACAGGATATTAGGTCCCTGGACTTCTCTGTGTGCCACCACCTGCTGCTTGGTGGAGGTAACGGGACTCGTGTTCTCTTCCTAGTTGGCAGCTTCCCTTTGCTCCCTGACCTCTTGTTCCAGGCCAGTTTTTCCCTGGCTTCTTGAGAAGGGCAGGGCCCAGAGGAGAAAGGCCTTTAAACTGTCCCCCAGTGCCTGCCCAGCTCAGTGTGCATCTTCCTGCTTCCATGTGTCTTTCCCCTCAGCTGTCCCCCTTGCCAGGTGTCCGAGCCCTTTCTACACCAAAGCAAAGAATGGCCTCAGGAGGGAGGGAAGAGGGTGCCATCTGTGGCTAAGGGCAGTTCTGCGCTACTGGACACTTCAAGATTCTGGCACCCTGCGATTGGTCAATCAGCCTTGGAAAGAAACTATCTTGAAGGTTTGAAAAACAACCAAAGAAAGGGAGCGAGGACTATGGCTGCGTGCCCTCCGCTTGCCCAGCTCCTGCTGCCCAGGAGGAAGAGCAGAGCTGTGCAGTTCTCTTGTCAGCTGGGCCAAGCTGGTCCCTTTGCATTCCAGGCCCCGGGAGCCAGTGTGTGCTGGGGTTCCCTCCAGCTGACAGGAAGAGTCTCTGGGAGCTGGATATGCATGCCCTGTGGACAAAGACACAGCTCTTAGCCCTGACAATCTCATTCGGCCACCCTGGAATCTGCCCTGGGGGACCATGTTTTCGACAGTGCCTGCACCCAGACTGCAGGAGCAGCAGGGCTCCCAGAGGCCAGAGGGGACCCAGGTGTGTCTAGCTCTCCAAAGACCTCTCTACACAGACCTGTTGGTAAAGCTTCCCACCTGGGTGTTGAGAGAGCCCAAGCAGTCTTAGAGGAAGCTGTTTGCTTCCCCCAGCCAACTAGATCTGCACATTGCCCTCATCCAGACCAGCTCTCTCATGAGAAGGAAATTGGGTCCAGCGTACAAGGGGGCTGGTCCCAGTCCTGGCAGGCAAGAATGTGGGGCATCCTTTCTTGGCATGTCTCCATTCTCCTTGAAGTCTGTACTCAGGTTGCCTTGAATGTGGACTTGGGGAGAGCTGGGGGCCCAAATTGCCAAGGCAGGCTTCTGGGCAGCACTCACGGGACAGCCCAGCCCTCTGCCAGCCCCAGGCCCTGTCCCCGTGTCAGGGAGGTGAGGCCCGGCTGGGAGAGTGCTGCTGCCTGTGTTGTTCTTCCAACGCACTGTAGAACTTGTATGTAATGTATTTAAATCAATGCAAATGTATGAATAACAAGTCCAATTCTGATCTTTTTTGTCTAGTGATCTTGGGTGAAAGGAAGACAAGGTAGAATGCAATTTTAAGGACAGAGGACTATGTGTTTCCATGGAGTTGCTGAGATAGGGCTCCTGAGTTATACAGGTCCTCACTTCCAAAGTCCCAGTGCTTAATATCTTCATTAACTCAGTTGACACCAAAACGTGACCTGAACCTACACTGTTATGAATTGAAGCTATTTGTAACCATCATGTTTTCCTCTTAGTGTGTATATTTGTTGCAGAAATATTAATGTTTTGTTATGAGATACTTCCCCAGTAGGGATTATGCAGTATTTGCACTGACTACTTCCTAAAAGCTGAAAAAATTCTGAATAACAAAGTCACCTAGCCCAAAGGGTTTGGGATGAGGAATGTGGACTCAGCGTCTCTTTTTGGCTACAAGAGGGCAACCCTTTATGTGTGCACACGGTAGCCTGCCTGAAGCACTTTGAACCCTGGGTCCTTTAAGTGGGGGGTGATCGGGCAGATAGGGTTCCTGGGGAGTGGAGCTGAATGCTAATGAGCACATAATATGCTATTGAGGTGAAGCCAGCAGAGTAATCAAAAATCCTCACCTTAAAGGTTTTTAGGCTAGGAAACCTCAGGTCATGCCAGAGGCTTAAGAATGATTGGTCCAGCTGTTGACCCACCTCAGGATGGTTGGCCCATGGGGATAAAGAAACCAGCTGCAGGGTTGGCAGCCAGTACGTTGACTGCAGGCTCACTGCTCACTGTGCAAGGCCGACTGGAAGAGCCTTTCCCCTTCTAGAACTGGCCAGAGTCCAGGAGCCCTCTCTCCCCTGTGGATCAGGACTGCCCTAAAGAGATGCTTCCATCTCCTAATCGGACAGTCTCTGGAAAAGGAGGCTTGGGCACAGGGAACTAGGGGACTGAGGGTGCTCACAGGGAAAAGGAGGCCTGTCCTATTTTCTCCTTCCTGGAGTAAGCGCAAGCCTTCATCCCCTGGCTCCAGAGTGTCCATTTGGGGACCCTCCCTTTCTGCGACAGACACACTGTTGTTGATGTGAATGTTTTTATTTTGCCCCTTAAACCACGGTTTCCTTGTGCTAGCCTGACAGGGGCAGGGGTGTGGGCAGGCCGCCGGGCCACGGGTTACAGGAGCAGCAGGAGGGTTAGGAGCAGGAGTGGTGAGATGCTCAATCTGAGTGCCCATCACTTGACTCTCGGGGGAATATCATGCAGCCCAGGTGTACTGTTAGATGGGAAGAGCTGAGGCGCTGTTTCTCCACATTCTGGTGAGGAATGGGTCCCACATAACCTAGAGCTCAGGGGACGTTTCCAGTCCTGTTCTGAATGGAGCAGGCCAGTGGCAGTGGTCTTTCATTTACCCCTGTGGGGCTGTCTGCCTCAAGTCTCTCTTCCTTCTTCACCTCCTGGGCCCTTTGGCAAAAGTCCCTATGATTCCTGGGGAAGATACTGCCCCTTCCCTGGATCAGTGTCTGATCTGATGGAGGTAGCTTGTGGGGCCTGGCTTCTTCCAGTTCCGGCGGATCCTGGCACTTGTCCTCCTGGAGTTCAGATACTGATCGCCAGAAGCCGTCTCCGTGGCACCACTCTGTGGGTCGGCCAGTGGAGCGCAGGGCTCGGGGATTCTGCAGAGAACAAGTGTGTGGTAGGCCCACGTCAATAGGAAGAGCAGAATGGGGGCTAAAGAGATTGTGGTCATGATGAAGTATTAAAACACACTGTTTGGGGTAAAACGAGACCAGGGCTCGGTCTCATCTGCCCTCTGAGAGCTAAAGACTAGGCAAAGCTTTCAGATTTCTTCTCTGTAAAGAGAGCTGGACTAGATCAGGGTGTGTGATACTCTGCCTTTCTCCAGCTTCCTCATGCTGTCCTCATGGCAGTCATCATTAGTCCGCTGTGATACGAGACTCGAGGAACGGACTATCCTCCTTAGCAAGGTGCTTTAAACAGGGACCGCAAGTCAACTGGAGTTAATCTGAGCAAGGGCCTGATTTGCTTCCCCTGGACCTGATGACTCGGGAGACCTGTTCAGGTCTAATGCTCTGACTGGGGGCCTCGAGAAGGCAGCGGGAATAGAGCCCAGAGCATAACCCACAGTGATTGGCTAGGCCATATGGTTCAGCTTGACGTCATGGGGCTCGCTGTTCCCAGGCTGTCAGTGACCTAGGCACAGGGGGATGACTAGGGAAAGTTTCAAGTTCCTCAACAATTTCCAAACCTCAATACCTCTACCGAACCTTCCTACGCTATAGTCTCTATAATCCCACAGGCGAGATTTTAACCAGGCTTACTTGTGATTCTTACCTGTTCTACAATGGGGAAACAAATTTTCTTCCTCCCAAACAACAGTCCCTCCCACCTGGCTGAGAATCACTGCAAAATTAGGACGCAGCACTCCTTCCCACAAAAGTTCACAGGGTCCAGTATGACTCCAGTAGTAACAGCAATCGTAGGCACTGCACAGACCTGACCACCCTCGTTGCACGTACTTTACAGTGGCACCAGGTCCCCGCGCCGGGAAATGGTGGCGGGGGCACCGTTAGTGCTCACCTGCCCTCAGCCCTCCGGTTCCAGGGACCCACCTGAGCCGGCTGCAGTGGTGCAGTGAGTGGCCCAGGGCTTGCGGCCGGGGGGGCCTCTTCCTGCGCAGCCTCCTCAAGGCCTCTGCCACACGGTGGTCTCCTGCACACTCCCAGATGATCTGTGCCCGCTCCTCGGCCAGTTGGTCCCCACTGCGCTGAAACAGGCCCTGGATCTGCAGCAGCTCGGCGTCCTGGAAGATGTTGGCCGAGGCCTGCTTGCGGCTCCGGGCCTCAGCCGGGGCCTGCCAAGGGGGCGGCTCACTCACCACAGAGGCTGGGGTGCCCATCCTGGGTGCTCTGGGGAAGGAAAGCATGGAGAGACATCAGCTTAGCAGGCCCTTCCCAAACCTGGGGTCCCGACCAATGCAAGGCTTCCGATGTTTCTATTCTCCAGGAGCCAATGTGCAGTTAAGTCTTGACTTAAAGTCACTCTAACTTCCAGGGCACCTGGGGGAAATAATATGAATGATGACAGTCAAACTTGATTATAAAGTGCTTATGTATGCAACACATGTAGTATCTCCCTGGAGAGTCACAGCAACCTGTGACGTAAGCATGGCTTATCCGCACCATACAGGTGAAGAAGTGCAACTCCGTGAAATGACCGTTGGCAGTCACAAAGCCTTGCGTAAGTGCAGAGGCGGGAGTAGAAGCCAGGTCCATCCGGCTGTAGAGCCCAGGCAGACCCCAGGATACCTAGGTCCCAAGGACAGTGCTGGCAGCACCCACCGCACTGTGTGGTGCATTTAAATGTATCAGGCATGGCTCTAAGACTTGCAGTCACGTAACTGCGAGGCAGCCCTGTGGGGGGGTCGTGAATCCTCATTTCACAGGTGAAGACACTGAAGAACAGAATCCAGATCTCTCTGATGCTAAGTGAGGGGAGGTTATGGGGCGGCTACCTAGGCTGGAATCCCACTTCTAGTCAACTCCACCACTGCCTAGCTCAGCTGCCCCCTGTACCAATTCCTACTTCACAGAGTCGCAGTGAGCTCGATGTTCTATTCTGCTTTCCCACCTGTAACACTGAGAACAGTCATCCCACCTATTTTCAAGACCCTGGAAACAGACCAAATCCACATAGTTTAGCAAACACAGTATGAAATAGATCTAACTGCAGTCCAAAAGGCCATGGAGAGCAACACGGGCGAAGCTACAGGGTTAGAATATACGACCATGGGCAGAGGCTGAAATCTATAAGAAAGTTCAATAAAAGGAAGGCTCATGTCAATGCTCCCCCCCAATAGGAAATGAAAATTAAACGATCTTCCTCAGTTCTAGAGAGTTCAATTTGAATAATGAAGAATAATAAAAGGAGGCTCACTCACCCTATCCTTGTCTCCAGTATAGCCTGAAAACGCTATGACATTGGAAAGCAGAGTAGAGACAAGGAAGACCAAGGACCTTGGCATTACACAGAACTGGACTCAAGTCCCAGCCCTGCCACCTTCCTAGTGGTGACCCTAGGCAAGTTCCTCAACCTCTCTGAGCCTCTCTGCTTAGCTGTGAAGTGGGGCTCATAACCACTTCTCAGGATTGCTGTAAGGATTGAGTGAGTCTAGGGTGGTATGGTATCAGGTACCAGGTAAGAGCCAAATAAATGTAAATTTGCACCCCCCCCACCCCTTTTGGCCTCGACTTTTTTTTTTCAAAGATTTTATTTATTTATTTGACAGAGACACAGCGAAAGAGGGAACACAAGCAGAGGGAGTGGGAGAGGGAGAAACAGGCCTCCCACAGAGCAGGGAGCCCGATGCGGGGCTCGATCCCAGGACCCTGGGATCATGACCTGAGCTGAAGGCAGATGCTTAACAACTGAGCCACCCAGGCGCCCTGGCCTCCTTGACTTTTGTACTTGGATCAGGGGTGTGATAGGATCTCTGTTCCTCTGTTCTGGCATGAGCCAGCTGGAGGACTTGCCTGTGCTCCTTCCGCCCCTCAGCCCCAGGCCTGATGGCAAAGGCCAGGCTGCTACACCAGACCTCACCTCATTCCAGTGAGCTACGGAGATACTGGTCACCCAGAAACTAGCTTAAAAAGGGAATAAAAATTAAAATACAGTTCAATACAAAATGTCCATGCTCATTGTAACCAACAAAATGGAAATCACATAAAGCATTCCCAGCTTCGCGGCCCTTACTCTCACCTGCCTTTGTTCTGAGAGTTTGAGACCTCTCTCCAACCCATTTAGACTCTGCAAATGTAACTGGCCCTCCCTCCTCCTCAACTCAATAGCCACCCTCCTTATTCCAGTAATTTATTTTTATTTTTATTTTTTTAAGGTTTTATTTATTTGAGAGAGAGAGAATGAGAGACAGAGAGCATGAGGGAGGAGGGTCAGAGGGAGAAGCAGACTCCGTGCTGAGCAGGGAGCCCGATGTGGGACTCGATCCCGGGACTCCAGGATCATGACCTGAGCCGAAGGCAGTCGCTTAACCAACTGAGCCACCCAGGCGCCCTCCAGTAATTTCCACACTCACCCTGTCCCAGTGTCTAGGCCTCCTCTCATAAGAACCCCACTCTCTTCAAAAGGTTTAATAAATAAACCTGTAGAAGACTTTCAGATAAACTAACTCCATAAAAATTGTGCTTATCATCTGGAAATGGGAATTTAAAGTCTCTCTCTCCTTAGGCACTATTACGGAATCCAGTTAAAAACCTAGTATGTGTGGTAATTAACTCCCCTGAGCTGGATGATAAAAACATACTGTGACCAGAAAACAATAGTCAGCAGGGAACACTTTGCAGGCTGATATAAAAGCTGACTCTGGGTCATTTACTCTGCATCAGGTGATAAGACAGTATGCATGCTATTTCATCAACACAATTCTAGGAATCAGGTGCGGTTACCCTCCTCCCAGCTCAGAGGAGCAAAGGAAGCTGAGACAGATTCAATGCCAGAGGCTCAGCCAAGGCCAGGACCTGGTGTGAGGGGCTGCAGCTGTGTCTGAAAACCTCGGCTGCCTTTACAGCCGAGCAGCTCAAATGCTGCTGCCCGTCATTTCGGTGGGGATATTTCACTATTCTCACCTAAGTCACCAAGGGGGAAACCTGCCGGTGCAAAAGGAAGAACCGTGACTAGCCCACACACAAGGCGGGGGCGGGGTTGTAGAATTTATTTTAGTTTTTTCATTAGCGTCAAAGCTGTTTACTGCGTGACCCGCTGTTCTAGCCTTGAACCTGCGGCACTCTGACGAGGAAGATCCCCCAGCTTCCACAAAACAAAGCTGGAACTGCAGCCCAACCCAGTGCACACAGTACTGGCTTATGAGTCAGAGCCCTAGGCATGCCACTCACTGGCTGAGGGGCCTCCGGCACTTCACATCCGTGGGCCTCTGTTTCCCGCTTCTATCTGTAAGAAGAACAGGTTGATGCTTATGGTCTCTGAGGGCGTGTGCAGAGTCAGTGATTCTCTGAAGAGGCTAGGTCTGTACGGAAGCGGTGACTGGGTTTGCTGGGCTGCCGAGGCCTAGATGCAACACGTGTGGTCAGGTCTGGCTAATTAGGTGCCAGGAAATTCCCCAACCAGTAGTTCTTCTCCGCCCTCCTCAATCTTCCCTGGAGACAAGGCACTGTTTTGCTGGTAGGATGTGGGGCTTAAGGTCTGGGGGAAGACCGAGAACTCACTGCTCTAAAGCACTCCAGTGACCTGGGCTGGCTACGGCCAAGCCTGGGGCACACTCCTAGGCTGGTCTGGGTGGTGGGAGAAGAGGCGGTATCGTTTCTCTCAGACTCAGGCAATCTTACCCTCCCTTCGGAGAGAACAGCAACTGGATTAAGTAGCAGCAGCTGTCTAAGGGATGGCTTGGAGCCCGACTTCCCAGATCCTCCCAGGCACCTGTGTGTGGCTACAAGGCCCTACAAGGCCCCACCTCCAGCCTCTAGCGTCTGCGTTAAAACACACCAACAAACCATCTGGGGGAGTCTAAGCCTCCAGCTTCAAACATACCCTGCGTGCACCTTGGGGCGGGGGGCCTTGGCACCTCCAGATTTTGAGGATCCTCACTCTTGGCTCTGCTTGCCACCCTGGGATTCAGCCAGCACTAAGACTGGGAATAAAAATCAGTGGATTTCACAGAGGATTACATGTAAACTTTGAGAAAATGAATCAGAACACTTTAATTATCAGAAGAAACTTTTTTTTTTAAGATTTTATTTTTAAGTAATCTCTACACCCAATAAGGAGCTTGAACTTACAACCAGAGATCAAGAGTAGCATGCTCCACCGACTGAGCCAGCCAGGCTCCCCAGAAGAAACGTCTCTTATCTTTTTCAATGTGTTATTTTCCCCCTAATTTCTTGAACAAGACCTGAATCCAAGAAAGTCAGTGTATACTTGAACAATGGTACTTTTTTAAACCGGAAAATGACACCACAGGGATATTAAAAGATTACAAATGGATCTTTCATTCCAGAGCTGACATGAAAGAATATAAACATGGGTCTGTGAGCAAATGAGTAAAAACTCATTGCAAAAAACTTCAGTTTGACACAAACTAGCTTAAAATGAACCCCCAAAGTAAATACCAAATGTGGAAAATGACAAAGTTCAACTTGTTTTGAAATAGGCAATAAATGAACTAGAGAACTCTAACAAAGAAGTATATTTAAAAAGTGACTCACCATGCAATGAACTTGTAATACAGAAATACAGTGCACAACTGCGCATCCTTTGTAGTGTATGAAGCTCTGTTTAGACACAGCTATTCCGACTGTGGTCTCAGGGAGGCACACATAACCACGAGAGGCAGAACACATCTGCATGAGCTGGGCCACTTTCACACTCAGCTCCCCTACTTCAGATAACCCTGCTGATGGCAATAATCTGTAATCGGAGGCAAAGGGCCTCTTGGATAAAGAACTGGAGGCTCTGGCCCAAGGCCCAAATCAACACTTGTGGCCCTGGCCTGCTTCCCTGCCCCTGGACAGCAGCCCAAATCTGTGGCTCCTCCACTGGGAGGCCCAGTCCACTTGGCCGTGTGAGCCCCCCCCAGGCCTTCAGGGCCTAACCTCCACCAGGAGTGCCTGAGAGAACTGCATACACGTTAGTCTCCAAAGCTAATGTGGAAGCGGAGAAAGGAACTGGGCCCTCCCCCCAGACCAATTCTCACATACGTCTGGAAAATAAACTCTAGATGTAGGAATAACTCTTTTAAAGAGTTCAAGAACCCTGAATTCTGGCTGTGCCTCTGAAAACTGGGTGACGTTCCTGTTTTCCCCTGCCTCATTTTGCTCATCATCAAAATAGTGAGAATAGTGAGAGTAAATAACCCGTAAGGGGATAAGGGAGATAAAAGTATATTAAAGCATCCATCCCAGTACATTGCAGCATGAATGAGTGATGTAAGGAAAAGGCTGTTTAACAACTAGGCAGTATAGAATCATTGTCATTTGCATGAAACTCCCTCAGAAGGGGCTTTCACTCTTGGAAAAAGAGGTTTAAAGGGAGATGGGTTCATCTGCGGATTTTTAAGCCACAGCTGCCACCAAGGCAGCTTGCTCCATGTCAAGCACAGAACGTCACTTTCAAATAGGTGATCTTTTTAATCCTCACCCCATGAAGAGGCACTACAGTTACAGGTTATACCCATTTTACAGATGAGAAAGCTGAGCTCAAAAAGGTTAAGTAACTTGCCCAAAGTCAAACAGGAGGTAGGTGGTGAGGCTGGATACACCCGGGTAGTGTGACCCCAGCGCCCAGCCTCTCAGCCACTGTTATTTTTGTTCTGCCAGATGGCTGACGAGGTCTTCAGGGGAAGGAACGACCCAGGAGGCTCTGAAACCTCTCGGAGCCTGCTATCCGCTTCTGCGGGTTTCGGAAGGCGCAGGGATTGCAAGTCAGGTCTCCCAAGCCAGCCTCGGCGCGCTCAGCACTCCACGGCCCCGCGGGGAGTTAGAGCAATTACTCACCACGCTGAAGGGCAGCGCCCACAGACCTCAAATCGGGATGGGGCAGGCTAAGATGTGCCCACCCTAACCCCTTCACGGCCTTTCGAAAGGGCGGGCGTAGCTCTGCTCTTCCTGCTGCGAAGGTGCTCACCAGGACCAGGCGGTGTTCACCCACAGGACGAGAGCTTGGGAGGGGATATCCTGGCCCAGGTCGCAGGGCGACATCCCCAGCACAGGTCAGCCCCCGGGGCTCAGACGTGGCCGAAGCTTCGCACAACGCCAGGCCCTAAGTGGACCTGCGGGCTCGGGTCCCAGCGGCACCCTGGCTCTGACGGCTCGCCCACCCGCCCGCTCCCACCGCAGCGCGAACCGGGCCTCCCGATCTACGTACCTGGCTGCTCACGGCGGGCCACCTAGGTCACTGCCGCGACTCCCGGGAGAATGCGCTCCCCAGCCGGGAAAGAGCCAATCCACCGCCGAGCCTCGGTGAGAGCTCCGGCGAGAGCCTTCCAAAATCGAACGCGGAGACTCTGTGAGCCAATCATCAGCAACAGAGGGGCGAGGGGCGTGCCGAGGCTCCGCCCCCTTCCCTCCGCCGGCTTCGAAACCCGAGTGCGAAGATTCCTCGGGTCCAATCAGCAGCGGAGCAGCGGCGAGGGGCGTGTCCGCCGGGGCCCCTTCCCTCCGCCCTGGGCCACCCTAGCACGGCGCCGGGAGGCGCCCCCTTCATTGACGTCAGTGGCCTGGGAGAGCGCGGTTTTGCTGGCGCGGGAGCGGGGCGGGGCCGCATTCCAGCCTCGGGGTGCGTCGGCGGCAGGCGGATACACGTGACGCGTGCCCCCTCTCCTGCGCCCTAGGCCGGCGCGCATCGCGCCGCGCACCCTGCAACGTGTGGCCCTCTGCAAATCAGCAGTTCCCTTAACTTCACTTCCCAGACGGACCACTTGTCTTCTGGCTCCAGCTCTGAGGGAAAGGAAGGGATGGTGAGATCTTGGGCTTTAAAGCTAGAGTGCCGTGGGTTCAAATCTTAAACCGTCTGTGCAACCTTGGGCCAGTTACCTAAATGAGCAGTATTAGGAAGGTTTTATACATTCACTGGACAGTGGTCCATTAGGGACCCACCCTGTCCAAGTTCCTTAACAGGCAGTGAACTGGAGACTTCTATAAGCCTGTGCCCTGGGGGAATTTACAGCCTAGTAAGGAAGGCAGACGTTAAAGAGCTGAAAACATTCGGTAGTGGTTACAATTGTGATAAACATTATAAAAGGGTCAAACAGGAGGAAACAACTCCCTGTAGGAGGTCCTGGGAGGTAGAAGAAGAAACATTTAAGCTAAGAAAGGAAGAAGTTGAAGTTGGTCAAATGAAGAGGAGTGGGTCTGGGAAGAGTGTTTAAGGAGGAGAGAACGGCATGTGCGGAGTCTAGGAGGTAGCTTGACTCAGGAGGACTTGATATGAGACCTGGAGCAAGGCTAGCAAGGGGTAGAGTGGTGAGAAAGCAGAAGGCAGAGGCGGACGGTGAAAAAGTTTCCATTGGACTCTCTGAGGGGAATAGCATTATATATATCGTTTAACAGATATTTTATAGCACTTACCATGTGCCCGTAATGCCAGTCAGCACTTTACAAATATTAGCTCATTCCATCCTCATGAAAAATTTGTGTTTTTAGAAGGTCACTTTGGTCGCAGCTTGGAACTTGTATTAGAGGGTTTGGGAGTGGATGCAGTGGCCAAAGGGTTCTTCTTCTTTTTTGTTTTTAGGTTTATTTATTTATGAGGGGGGGAGTGGGCAGAAGGAGAGGGAGAGAGAGAATCTCAAGCAGACTCCCCGCTGAGTGCAGAGCCAACGCTGGGCTCCATCCCATGACCCTGAGATCACGACCTGAGCCAAAATCAGTAGTCGGATGCTTAACCGACTGAGCTACCCAGGTGCCCCCAATAGGTTCTTGATAAATGCTTGGTTAGTTTTTTGGAAGATGAGGAGTTGTTTGCACACTGGTTCAAAAATGGTCAGGAAGGTGCCTGGGAATAGGCAGCTAGGTCTCCCGACTTCTATTTCACTTCAGAGCCGACCTTCATGGTCATTTAAGTGTGATCTCTCCTCTGTAAAAGTTCCGAGGGGAAAGAGTAAAAGCCAGCATATAAGGATTTGTGGGTCCCTTTCTGCAAAGTGGAAGGAATGTTTGGGAGCTGTTCTTCCTCATCCTGTGGTCTCTAGTTCCTCTTTCCGTCCAGCACAAAAACATCATCAGCAAGTGCTTTGCTGTTTTAAAGGGTTTTAACAATGGTTTCTTTTTGCTTTTCCTGAAGACCCAGGGAAATAGCAAAAAGAATAAAGAAGTCATCAGTGTGCGTCTCCAATAGAAGGCACTCATTGCTGCAAAGCCTTTCAGCCAACTGCTTGGCTCAAAAGAGGAGTGTGTGGAGTTCTAAACAGGGAGGCTGGGCTTGAACCAGGGACGCCTTGTTCCCCGGTCTCACAAATAGGAAGGCCAAACTCTTGGCATATCAGTGCTTGGAGAGCCTAGGACTTCTGATGCCAGGAGCTCAGATGAGCATACCAGGGTGGGAATTGGGAACCTGTGGTTTCTGGGTCAGATGTGACTAAGGCTGGGTGGAGAACATCTGGTGTCTTCCCACATTTTTGCAGGCGTGTGACCATGTGCTTACCACACAATGGAAACGTTTCTGTTGTTACAGCTTTATGATTCCGTATGTCTGATGAGAAGACAGGGTACTTCCATCATGCAGGAGTGGAGGATTTGGGATCAACCCCCCAACAGGAAGGACCCTGTTTGGAAGAGAAGGTCAACTCTGAGGAATGGAGCCCTGCTGTAATTCAGGCCAAGACTTGGTTTTACCAGGGATCACATTATGGTGAGGTGAGTGAGGAATACTCCTTGGGTGCAATACTTAAAGGGACACCAAAACAAAAGCAAAAACAAAAACAAAAACCCAGTAATCAAGATAAATATTTTAATGTAATATTTTTTAAAAACCAAAATTAATGTAAAACATCCACGGTGAACAAAATATCAACACTTAAAATAAAGACAGCTTGTTGTTTGTTTTATGACCTCGTGTCATTTTGCAACAGGAATAGTCATTTCCTATCAGCCCATGGTTCCCACATAGGTCGCCATTATGCTCCCTGCCAATTAGCTTTATGATGACTGAAAATAGTGTGTGAATCGATTGGGCAACACAAAGCTTTATGTATGGTCATGTTTTTTGATTGTGGGCCTTTCGTCTACTTTTTCCATTTAATTCAGAGAATATTTTGATAGGTGTGTAGAGGAGTGCACCTATTTCCTTTTGCCTTGGGCGCCAGGATGGCTCAGCAGAGTGCTAATTTCTAGGGGAGTAAAGTCTAGGAAAGGGGTTCCAGCTGTTCAACCTTAGGCAAATAATCTAACCTCTCGCTTTCCTAGTTTCTCATCTATAAAGTGGAAATAATCATAATCATACCTATTGTGAGGTGCAATAGGCATAGTGCTCAATAGAAACCTTGCTGTAGACACCAAATCAGCATTTGACTCCTTCGCTCTCTGTCCTGCAGGAATTGCTCAAGCAGCTCTTGTAAATGGTTCCCCGGTGGACTTGAGGTTTGTTCCAGTGGGTTTGTTGTTGCTCTCTGTCCTGTTCTGGGGAGAGCAGAGAGAACTTTCACACTCAGCTGACAAGCAATAGTGTGACTCTTGAGTCAGCTCTGTTTTTCTTGATAAATGCTCTTGGTAATTCTAAACTTTTTAAAAAGCACCCTTCTGCTTAGGACATTACACAAGACAACTTACTACAGCCCTCTTCTCTGGACTTAGCAACTGAGAAGAGAGCAAAGCCCTACAGGCAAACGGTACATTATAGAAACACTACAAAACAAAACAATGCAAAACAAAAAAACCCACACCTAATCTGACTCGTGTACATTAGAATTAAACGTCAATTTTGTATTAATCTGCTCAGGTTGCCATAACAAAATAGCACAGGCTGGGTGGCTTAACAAGAGAAATTTGTGCTCTCACAGCTGTGCAGGCGAGAAGTCCAAGATCAAGGTGCCAGCGCATCTGGTTTCTGGTGAGAGCTCTCTTCCCTGGTTGCGGACGGCCACCTGCTCACCGTGTCCTTATATGGTGAAGAAAGAGAGGGAGCTTTCTGGTGTCTCTTCTTATAAGGGCACTAATCCTATCAGATCGGTGCTGCACTCTTATGGACCTCTCACTTAACCTTAATGACTTCCTTACTCCAAATACAGTTATATTGGAGGGTAGAGCTTCAACATGTGAATTTTGGGGGACACAATTCAGTCCATAGCAAGTATGAACTCATGGTTTTTAACATACAGATAAGTAGATATAGAAATAGATAAGTTGTAAATGTATGCATATGTTTAAATGTGTATGTGTACGTATATACATGTGTATATATCCACACAAACACATGCAAACACACACGTTCTCCAGCTGTGTCTTCTGAGAGGGCCTAGAAGTGATGATACCCCAATAGGAATAAGCACATTTACAATCCATATACCGAGTTCTCAATATCATTCTCCACAAAAGGAACCATGGCTTCTTGGAGAAATGGTTGAGAAAGTTCAGGATGATTCTAGAACATCTTGTCCTGGAAAGTAAGGAAGTACTCAAAGAATGATGGAAACACATCAAAAGGACTAGGAGTCCATTTATAAGGGCTCCCATTAGCAAGTGCAAAGCATCAAAATAAATCATAACAGTAACAGATTATAACCCAGTGGGTGAAATAATACCTAAGTCCATAACAATATAAATAAGTGAATAAATAGGTAAACAGAGGAGAAGAAAAAGGCCTTTCTTACAGTAGCATACCAACCAATAAGTGTAGACGGAATGAAGCAGCTAGAAAATCATTAATGGCTACTAAAACAGCCCTGTGGCCAATTATAAAAACAAGGCTTGTAGTAGCTTTGCTTATTTTTTCTGTTTGTTGTATATACAGGGTGTTTTTGTACATACTAACCTTTTTCTTTTTCTCTCTTCATGTTTTCATTTCATATGTAAGTTTATATGTAAGTTGTTGGAAGTTAATGTCACAAGTTTAGTGTTTAGTTAACAGTGTATTCCGAGGGACTCTGAAAAAATCTGAGAAGTTTTTTGTGTTTTTTTGTTTGTTTGTTTTTCTTTCTGAGCAGTATTTAATGCAGACCGTTGGGACTGTGTATCTTCTTATTTTGGAGAGAGGGAATGAGAATGTCATGTCCCAGAAGGAGAGCTGTAGCTCATTAGGTGGTAATATTGAGTTGTTTCATTGTCGTATGGAAGTCCAAATGTATATAGAGGGTTGCATATGGAAGTTGAGTCTCCAAAGAAGTAGACTGTACCAGTTATCTCTGTGATCACGGAGCCGAGTCCTGCAAATATTTCTCCTTTTCCAGCAGGCACAATGCTCAGCCTTGTCAGTGGAGGGAGCCGGCAAGCCGCCGTGGGAAGAAGGGTTTCTCTCCTTGGTTCTGGTGTGTCCTCTCACCAGGCTCCCGCAGCTTGCCAGGCTTCTCCAGGGCCTGCTCCTGGAGCTCAGGTGACTTCTCAGGCACCAGGTCCACCGCGCACCGCACCCCCCGCCCCCCCCCCCCCCCCCCCCCCCCGCCCTGTGTAGGCTCCCGCGGTGTGGGCGGCTTGTTCAGCGCCTGGGTCCTCCAGTGCTGGGCGGCCAGTAACACACACGGGCTGGTAGCTTCCCTCGGCCCCTTGGGTGGCTTTGCAGTAATCTTTTTTTTTTTTTTAAAGATTTTAAAAGATTATTTATTTGAGAGAGAGTGAGCATGAGTGGGGGGGAGGGGCAGAGGGAGTGAATCTTCAAGCAGACTCCCTGCTGAGCTCGGAGCCCCACCTGGGGCAGGGGATCCCATGACCCATGAGATCATGACCTGAGCCGAAACCGAGTTGGACATTTAACCGACTGAGCCACCCAGGCGCTCCATTTTGCTATAACTTTTGATGTCCATGCAGTAGCACCCCAGATGGCTGATTTCCGGCAAGTTCTACAGGGACAGCACCTCACTGACTTCTTCCCCATTTACTGAGCCACAGCTATGTCTCCTCTCTAAGGAGATCTGAATCTTGGCCCTGGTAGGAGGGAGAGGGGCGGAGAGCTCTTCTTAAGGGCCTATCTCAGCCCTAGGAGTAGTGGCTGTTGCTTAGGTCTTCTTTTCCTATATTCTTTAGAGTTCTCTTTAACTTCTTGTTAGCTAATGCCTCAGCACTCCATTAGAGTAAATAATAATTCCTTATATTGAGGTTTCCCTATGCAAATTACTGTGTGGTTTCTGTCTCGAGATTGGACTCTGGCTGATCCAGTGGAGGATAGCGAGACTGGTAATGTGGTGAGGATAAAGAACCTCAAGTGAGCAAAACTCACGTGAGAGCAGGCTTTTGTCTTGCAATCCAGTGATACCCTGAAACCAGTGAGCTGGGTGTCCAAGCTCTTTCAGAAGACAGTATTGATAATAAAGCTAACACATATGAGCTCTAGGCACTTTGCATCTCATTGAATCCCCACAACAGCGCAGTGATACTGAACCATTGCTGTTCATCTCATTATGCCAATGAAGAAGCTGAGGTTAGAGACTTGCACGATATCAACGTCTTCCAGCTACAGCTGCTGCATAACAAATCACCCCAAAACTTAGTGGCATAAATGACCATTTTATTATGCTCATGGATTCTGTGGGTCAGGATGTTTTATTTATTTTTTAAGAGATTTTATCTATTTGGCAGAGGAGGGGCAGAGGGAGAGGGACTCTAAAGTAGACTCCACATTGAGCACAGAGCTGGACGTGGGACCTCAGGTCTCACGACCCTGAGATCATGACCTGAGCTGAAATTAAGAGTCGGAGGCTTAACTGACTGAACCACCCAGGTACCCCAGGTCAGGATGTTTTAAAATGTCAGGATTTTGGTTTTATTTAGGAACTGTGAGGCCAACAGATCAGATGATGGCTGCCATTGAAAAGATAACTTGGGGGCGCCTGGGGGGCTCAGTCAGTTAAGCATCTGCCTTCGGCTCAGGTCATGATCCTGGAGTCCTGGGATCGAGTCCCACATCGGGCTCCCTGCTCAGCAGGGAGTCTGCTTCTCCCTCTGACCCTCCGCCCTCTTGTGCTCTCTCTCTCTCACTCTCTCTCTCAAATAAATAAAATAAAATCTTTAAAAAAGAAAAGAAAAGAAAAGATGTTACTCACAGTTCCCCAGAGGAAGGGACATGCCATACCACACATGGCCACACTGGCAAGCACCAGGGTCAGTCAGGAGGCAGAAGGGGCAAAAGCATGGACATGAGCTTTTATTATAGTTTTTGTGGGAAGAAATGGGTGAAACAAAGTATGCAGCTAGGCAAGTTTAGGATTGGCTAGTTTGAATAATTCCAGCAGGCTCTGGGGCATAGGGACTGTCTCCAGTTGTCTGATACCTTTCCCTGGGATGATTAGGGCAGGGGAATATTGCCTCCTGGAGTGTAAGAGCCCAAATAAAGGAGGTGGTTTGGAGTTGGGCTCAGGATTGGTTGGTTTGCATGTCAAAGGCATACTCTCAGTCACATTCTTTGCTACCTTTAGGAATTAGCTAAATCTGGGAGGGGCAGTCCCTCCCTGGATCTGCAAGGTCCCAAGATGTCAAAACAACACAAAACAACAGAAAATAGAAAGCATGAATGATACACAGGAATTGAGAGAGTGCACAGTGGGAGTGGCTTGTCTCTGCCCTTTGATGTCAGAACTCCGGCTGGAAGTCTTGAACGCACAGGTTGCTTTGACAGCTGGGGGTTGGAATCATTTGAAAGCTCATTTCCTATGTCCGGTGCCTAGGCTGGGAGAACTTGAAGGCCAAGGCTGCTGACTGGAGTGCTTCGGTGGTTTCTCAACGTGACCCGGAACAGAGACTTCTTCCATGGTGGCTCAGGGCTGCAAGTGTGAGTTCTAGTGACCAAGGCAAGAGTGGCTTTGTCTTTTGGACAGAACTTAGAAGTCATACAGTGTGGTTCCTGCCATCCTGTTTGTTATAACTGAGTCACAAGCTTACCCAGATTCAGGGGAAGGGGACATAGATGCAAGCATTCCAGTGCTGATAAGAAACAAATCTGTTTAAGATAGCTCAGGTGAAGAAGTACGGGGGGTGTTGTTACTGGAAAGCAACGGTGAGTTCACAGAAATGAAGTGTAGCAGAACAACCGGAAGCAAGTCACAGGCAGCTGTCCTCTCTCACCATCTTTTGTCCCTGTTTAGCTAGCTGCCTGTGATGGTTAATTTTATGTGTCAGTTTGACTGGGCCACAGAGTGCCCAGAGATTTGTTCAGATATTATTCTGGGTGTGTCTGTGAGGGTGTTTTTGGATTAGATTAACCTCTGAATTGGTAGACCAAGTAAAACAGATTGCCCTCCCTAATGTAGGTGGGCCTTGTCTAATCAGTTAAAGGCCTATATAGTACAAAAAGGCTGACCCTCCCACGAGTAAGAAGGACCTCCTTTTGCTGACTATTTGAGTGGAGACATTGTTGTATTGTGTGTGTGTTTTAGAGAGAGCATGTGTGCATGCATGCAAGTGGGGATGGGGGCAAGTGTGGGGGAGAGTCTTAAGCAGGCTCCATGCTCAGCGCAGAGCCTGACGTGGGGCTCGATCTCACAACCCTGAGATCATGACCTGAGCCGAAATCAAGAGTCAGAAGCTTAACCGACTGAGCCACCCAGGTGCCCTGAGACATTGATCACCCCCACCTCCTTCTTCAGACTCTAACTGAAACACTGGCTCTTCCTGGGTCTTGAGCCTTCAGCCTTTAGACTAAACTATGCCATGGCTCTCCTAGGTCTCCACCTTGCCAACTGCACATCTTGGGACTTAACAGCCTCCATGATTACATTTTCTTATAGTAAATCTATATGTATATATCTATCCATCCTGTTTCTTTAGACAACCCTAACACACTGCCCTTTTATCTGCAGATCAACTTCCTCTGCCAGCTCAGGCTTTCTACTCCTAAATTTGCCTCATGCACTGGCTTTGGTTACTCCACCACTAACTCCATTTAGGAACGACCATTTGGCCAAATTCCAAAAGAAGGAATCTGATAGGCCCAGTTTGGGTCAGAAGAGGAGATGGGAAAGTAGGGGCAGAGCTTTATAGTATAAATATACCATCTATATCTAGAGCCACCACTCCAACAGGGGCTGTGGGTATGGGGAGAGGGCTGCCATAGGAGAGGCAGGCAGCCTCCCAAAGCCCTGAATATTCTTGCTGCTTCTCTTGATCCTTGAATGCCATGATGTTCGCTATTTTTTTTTTAAGATTTTATTTATTTGACAGAGAGAGACACAGTGAGAGAGGGAACACAAGCAGGGGGAGTGGGAGAGGGAGAAGCAGGCTTCCCACTGAGTGGGGAGCCCAATGTGGGGCTCGATCCCAGGACCCTGAGATCATGACCTGATCCGAAGGCAGACGCTTAACAACTGAGCCACCCAGGTGCCCCGATGTTTGCTATTTTGGCATCTTCCTGATGGGTCAGGACAAGGTTCTTCTTGGTCTCTAGTGGTTTCTGTGATCTTTGATCTCTTTCAGTCATGGCAGTCATGTCCCACTCTGTCTTGGTTGGTGGGGGAGCCGGGGAAACCAGAGTTGGAGAAAATCTTCATAATTTGCCACATCTGTAGGAGGCCCCAGGAGTAATGGGAGCTGGAGACCAAGTGGTAGAGGAGGGGAGACCACATTTGCTTTTGCTCTGTGGTTTCAGTGAATAATGTCTTATAAAGAGTCCGGTGAGACTAGACCTAAGGGGCAAGTTCATGGTTAAAGTAGACTCAGGGAATCTCAGACAGTTGTAGTGTTTCCAGTGGTCCAGAAATCTAAATTTAGTTCCTAGCTTAATCTTTCTGAATCTTATTTTCCTCAACTGTCAAGTGGAGACAATGAATTACCTATCTGCCAAGGTTGTTGCAAAGGCCAAGGAGGAGATGCAGGTGAACACTCAGCACAAAACATCATCTGATGGAGACTCTCGGCTCTAGGCCAAGCCTTGGACCTTACTCCTCTTGCTTTAAAGCTCCAGCCGTGGGTAGGCTAGAGAGTTCAGGGGACAAATCCCCCTTTCCTGGAGACCCTTCACATAGCAGGGTCAGAAATAGAAACAGCATACACAGTCAGCCTCCCCCAAGTGCAGATCTTGGGGCCTGTGACAGCCACAGCCACTCTCATGGCCCCATGCCTGGCCCCCTACATGCTGACCATCTCTGCAGCATGGGGATCATTTTCTTTGTCACTGCTCAGGGGCAATCCTCTGATGTCTTGTGACCTCCAAGATCAAGGCTGAAGTCTGAGATATATGCACTGCTTAAAGGCCTGGATTTGGAGATCAAATATTTGAATTTCATTCTCCATTAGATTGACATTAGATAAGTCACATAAGCTCTCTGTGCCTCAGTTTCCTCCTTTTAGAGTGGAGGTGGTTTTAATGGCCCCACCTCACAGAGCTGTTGCGGGAACTAAGTGAGACAAGAGTGGAAAGCACCTGGCATGGTGCCTGGCACGTGGTGAATGCTTTGCAAACGTTGGTTACTACTATTGAGCCACTTCCACTTTTATCTGAGGCTGACTGGCAGAGTGGTGGTGTTTGATTCCGTCCATCCTGGCTCAGAGTGTCCATCTTTATAGGTGAGGCCCCTCCTTTCCCAGGAATACGGTCTGCTGGTGTCTGCACATCCCCATCATAGTCCCAGTAGGAGGTCATCTTCAGCACCTCATGGGCAGCCAATTAATGGTGAAGTCTCATGGGCATCTACCTTGGTCACCCATGGTTACTTAGCGTTAGGGACCCGGCCTTCCCAGCCAGTGTTCTGGGTGGCTTCACACCCAGATAAGCCTCACAGGGTACCTGTGGCTTCAGGTCTGGTCCTGGCCAGCTTCTCCTGGGGAGTGAGGTCTGAGCTTTGTCAGAGTCAAACACCTTTACCACTTCATGCCCAGCCTGTGGCCCCTTGCCTCTGTCTGCCCAAGGGGCCCAGAATCCAGGCCACTTCATAGCTCCAGTGAAGGCTAGGTACTCCTTGGAGGCTGGAGTAACAAACTGAAGAGC
Organism: Mirounga angustirostris; assembly: GCF_029215605.1. Classification (NCBI taxonomy): domain Eukaryota; kingdom Metazoa; phylum Chordata; class Mammalia; order Carnivora; family Phocidae; genus Mirounga; species Mirounga angustirostris. The sequence goes on from NW_026991714.1 coordinate 124,822,446, forward strand.
CATCCAGGTTCCTACCCAACTCCAACCTAGAGGGAACCCCACCCACCATTCCAGAGGTCCCTGTTCCCACAGCCTTGGGAACAGGCCTGGACAAGTGAGCCACTTGGCTGACAAACGAGAGTTCATGTGCAGAGCCCTCTGCCCCGAGTGAACACTGGATTGTGAGTCAGGAGACCTAAGTTCTAAACTCGGCACTCACATCATCAACCAGCTGTGTGACCTGGGGCAAGTCACTTACCTTCTCCAGGCTTTAGTTACCCCTTCATAAAAGCAGAAGCCTGGAGCAAATGATCTTTAAGGCCTCTTCCAACTCAGGTATAGGAGTAGCATAATGCCAGGTACGTACATAGTAGGTGTTCAGGAAATGTTTATTTAGTAATTTAACTCTAAGATTCAAGGCAAGATTCTGCAGGTCCCAACACCCATCTACTTCCTCACTGTGAGTTTTGCTTCTGCTGTTAGCTAATTTATGTCAAGTGCTGGCTCAGGGCCTGGCACATAATAGGTATTAAACCAATGTGAGTTGAGTCCATATATGCAGTAATTTACAGTAGCCCAGAGACTGAAGACAGAACTGACTGAACATCAGGGGTGGGTTGTGGGATCTCAGGGTGGCCACGCATTCCTCCTTGTTATAAGCTGTCTTCCCTTCTGGGCATGTGAAAGTCATTGCTTTGGGGTTTAGAGTACCCAGCAAGCATCACTACTTCACTACTTCTTGTTCCCTGAGCAACACAGGCCCTGCTTTTGCTCACACGGTTCCCTCTGCCTATAGCACCTGTCAGGGCTGTGATTTACCCTGCTTACAAGCTAATAAGCTAGCCTGCTGTTGTTTCATGAATGTGGGCAGAAGACACGGTTTCCTGAGTCGGACTCAAAGGATTTATCATTCTTGGCACAGCAAGCAGCATGAGCATTATCCTTATGTCTCTTTCCCTTGTTCCCTAGTTTCATGGGGGGCAAAGCAGAGGGGCCCAGGTAGATGGGTTACCCACGCAGGAGCTTTATGTCGCAGCTACGGAGTCCTGAGCTTGGAGCACCCACCCCTGTCCCTTCCTGCCCCCACCACTTTTATAGTAAGCAGCAAGCAAGCCTGCTCTTTGTCTGGGAGATGTTCCCTTATCCCACAACGTTGCTGCCTGCAGAACACAACGGTGAGCAGTGGTGGGAAGGCGAATGGGCGACCAGGGCTCTGCATTCTTAGCACACTCAGTGGTTAGAGCCAGAGCTGCTCAGGCCCCATGGTGGACTGCCTTGCCCAACAACGCCTAGCCCGGATCTCTGCTTGTCACAGTTCTATCCACTCTCCAGAGACACTTCAATCTGAAAGCTTTCCCAGCCCTCCCATCACACATACTTTCCCTTTTGGATTTCCTTGCATCCACCTCTTTCTTTTGTGCCCACAGCTGTCCCTCCACTACCAGAAAAAGCGTGAACACTGAGGGCGGGAGCTCGTGCTCCTTATTCCTACATTCCACACCCCGATTGTTTGCATCCCGCAGGTGCTTAGGTCTTATTTGTTGAGTTGGAGGAATCAAGATCTTCTTGCATGCTTATGCTTTTGCAGAGTCTCCTGGGACTGCCGCTTGGAATGTCTTCGGGATTCCAGAGGCTAAAAATATCTCCCCAAAGCCACCCCATTGGCTTCCTTGTAAGGAGCTGGACTTAGCTGTGCGGTTGAAGGTTTGTACCCACTAGGTGGCGCTCTACCCTTACGTCTCCAGATGCCTTTTTTAGGCGACAGAAGGACTCTCTTTTCTCCCTCTCAATGTTTATTTGGTTAGGTCCCCTACTCACAGAGGTAGTTTGTGTAGTATAACCCCGTCATCAGCCCAGCACCCAGATTCAGCCCTCAGGTGCCTGTCCTAGCTCCAGCCCTTCTCAAGATTGGCACCCTGAGGACATGGGGAATGTCCCGCCAGGGATTGATTGCTAAGGGATGCTGAGTTTAGAAAGGCCCCAGAATTGGGATCAGAAGACCTAGGTTTGAGTCTCTACACTGACTTTTGCCAGTTCTGTTTCTTTGGGCAAGTTATGTAACCTTTCTGGGTCCCTGTAACAGTGGCTGAGAATAAAATATGAGAAAGTATATATAAGCACTTTGAATATCACCTAGAGCCAGCCACACCTGGGCTCCTGTTTAAACTGTCACCCATCAGCTCTGTGAACATGGTCACCTTCCTTAACCCTCTGAGCCCTGGTTTCCCCACCAGCAAATCAGAGATAACATTGCCTAGAATATAGGGGCGCCTGGCTGGCTCAGTCGGTAGAGCATGTAACCCTTGATCTTGGGGTGAGTTCAAGCCCCACCTTGGGCATAGAGCTTACTTAAAAAAAACAACAATAAAAAACAGTGCCTAGAGCATAGTAAGCATTTAATTAATAATGATCACATATGTATTATGTATCCCTAGACCCTAAAATAGTGCCCAGTGCCTGACAGTTGCTTAATACCCATTTGCTGAATGAAAGGCTTTCACAGATGAGGAAACTGGGGCACAAAGTGGTTATGTGCGCGTGCGCACACACACCCCAGGTCCCAGCACGAGGGAGTGGTGAAGCTGTGATGCATAGCCAGGCAGTCTGCCTCCACGGTTTGCACCCTGAGTCTCAATACCATGCTATCTTACACAGATATGGATGTTATACATCACCTTTTATTCATTTACTTATTTATTTATTTAAGATTTTATTTATTTATCAGAGAGAGAGAGACAGAGGCAGGCAGAGGGAGAAGCAGGCTCCTTGCTCAGCAAGGAGCCCGATGTGGGACTCGATCCCAGGACTCTGGGATCATGACCTGAGCCCAAGGCAGACGCTTAACCGACTGAGCCACCCAGGCGTCCCACCTTTTATTCATTTAAAATAAGCGTTCAACCTTTCTCAGGTCCCTGCAGGTGGGGTTGTGCAGTGAGAGGCATTAGTCCCCTGAGACCCACATATACTTTCTCCTACAGGCGGGGGTGGGGCAGGCTGCTGGAAGAGGGACCTGCTCAGCCAGGCCAGGGGGCCAATGGACACATCACATGACCAGGAGATGAGGGGCTAGTTCTGCAGGTAGGGTTGGCTGGCGGACTGAAGCATGCATGGTCCCTAGGTATGAGGGCCCTCTCATTTTCGTTGCTGTTCCCACAGCCACTCGGTCATCCACTCTGTGGACACCTATTGAGTCTCCCCTGTGCCAGGCAGAGATAAAGGTGACAGCCAGCACTTGCAATGTACTGGACTCAGAAGTACCGCAGAACTCCTGGGTGCTCCCAGAGAGGGCCTAACGAGCCAGCAATCAACAGCTTAGGAGTCTGGACCCAAGGGAGGAGCGTATAAACTGGGCATTGAAGGATAAGTAGGAGATGGCCAGCCAAGTGGGGTCTGGGAATGAAGGGCATTCTGAGCTTATTTGGGGAATTTGAGAGTTTTGGTGGGGTTGGCATGTGGGGTAGGAGCATGGGTAAGGAAAGGAAGTGGAAAACAGGAAAAGTAAAAGTCAGTTGGAGCCGCTTTGTGAAATATGCCCGTAGAAGAGAGAGAGCTCTGTCCTGTGGTCAGTGAAGGAAGCAGCGCAACACCAGGTCTGTGTTTTAGAAAGATGTCACAGTGAACGAAGGTTGAATGGGATGGAGAGGCAAGAGACACCAGCTGCAGTTACCAGCTTCATGGGCTTAACCTCTCTAGACCTCATTTCTCCTCCTCAGTAAAAGGAGGGAAATAGGGTGCCTGGGTGGCTCAGTCGGTTAAGCGACTGCCTTCGGCTCAGGTCATGATCCCGGAGTCCTGGGATCGAGTCCCGCATCGGGCTCCCTGCTCGGCAGGGAGTCTGCTTCTCCCTCTGACCCTCCTCCCTCTCATGCTCTCTGTCTCTCATTTTCTCTCTCAAATAAATAAATAAAATCTTTAAAATATATATATATATATATATATATCAATTCTGGGGTGCCTGGGTGGCTCAGTCGGTTAAGCGACTGCCTTCGGCTCAGGTCATGATCCCGGAGTCCCGGGATCGAGTCCCGCATCGGGCTCCCTGCTCGGCGGGGAGTCTGCTTCTCCCTCTGGCCCTCCCCCCTCTCATGTGCGCTCTCTCTCTCTCATTCTTTCTGTCTCAAATAAATAAATAAAATCTTTAAAAAAAAAAAAAAGGAGGGAAATAATTCTATCTCTGAGGCTGTTTTGAGGCTTAAGTGGGCATACATGTAAAGGACAGTGTAAAGCGTCATTAGGTTTCATTAGAGGCTGTTTTGTCTAGTAGTTAAGGGCATGGTCTTTGCTGTCTCTTACCCCGGGCTTGGTGCTCGGGCCATGCTGGGTAGCACATTTTTAATCTAGGCAACACTGGATGGCAAGGACGTTGGAGAAATGAGGATGGACTAATAGGACTTGGCCTTGTGGTGTGTGCGAGGGGCATTGGGGTCTCTGGTGGGGGACAGCCCCTTTCTCTGATGTCTGAGAGCCTTTGGACCAGAGAAGTGTGAGGTGGACATAGTCCAGATGTTCAGGTGAGAATGGATGTCAGCTTAAGACCAGCGCTGCTCTCCTCCAGGGCCAGGAAAAGGCCAGGAGGCCCCGGGTGGACCCTAGGGCAGGAGAAAGTAGAAAGAAAGGGGCCCAGCGAGAGGCCGAGAGAACGCTCCAGAAGACAGCTTTCCCCTCCGAGGCTGGACGGGAGCCAGGGAGGCAGGGCAGGCAGGATGGCCCCAGATGTGCCAAACTTGGCCCGGGCGGCCAGAGCGGAAGGCCCGCGGTCGGCCCGGAGGGGGCTGGCGGGGGCGTGCCCTCTGCCGCGCCCCGGGGAGGAAGGAATCCGAGCTGGGAGTCTGGCGCCGGCAGGAAAGGGGGGCCGGCGTGGTGAGCGAGGCCCAAAAGAGATGGCAGAAGGCCGGGAGAAGCGAGTGGGGGTGGAGACGGGGAGGGGAAGCCAAAGGGCGGGTAGGAGTGGTGGAGACGGGGAGAGAAAGAGAGGAGGGCTGGAGGGAGGAGAGAGGGGAGGAAGGGTGGGGAGAAGCGGAGAGGAAGCGCGAGGAGGCCTCGGAGGGACGCGAGGAGGCCGCCGCCGGCGCAGCGGGCACGTCGGCCGGGCCACCCCCGCGAGCCGGGCGCCGCCATTCCGCTACTCGGGGCGCCGCCGCCGCCGCCACCGCGCCCGGGGGCCATGCTCCCGCCGCCCCCGCGCCAGCCGCCGCCCCAGGCGCGCGCGGTCCGCGGGGCGGTGCGCCTGCACAGGGCCTTCCTGCGCGGCCCGCTGGGCGTGCTGCGGCTGCTGCAGCTGCTGGCTGGCGCCGCTTTCTGGATCACCATCGCCACGAGCAGGTACCAGGGCCCCGTGCACTTCGCGCTCTTCGTGTCCGTGCTCTTCTGGCTGCTGACCCTGGGCCTCTACTTCCTCACGCTGCTGGGCAAGCACGAGCTGGTGCCCGTGCTGGGTTCGCGCTGGCTCGTGGTCAACGTGGCGCACGACCTGCTGGCGGCCGCGCTCTACGGCGCCGCGACGGGCATCATGATCTCGCAGACCCAGAGCCACAGCTACTGCAACCTCAAGGATTACCAGATGGCCTGCGCCTACCACGCCTTCCTGGCGGCCGCCGTCTGCGGAGGCCTCTGCCTCGGCCTCTACCTGCTCTCGGCCCTCTACGGCTGCTGCCGCCGCTACCAGGGGGAGCAGGAGGTGGCGTGAGCCGCCGCGCCGCGGGGCGGGGACCCTCCCGAGACCGGCGCCCCCGTCCTTCCTGCCGCCGCCGCCCCGCGCCCGTGCGCCCCGGCACCCACCCGTTGCCCTGCGCTCCCGCCCGCGCCCCGGCGCCCTGGCCCGCAGTTCCCGTCCGACTGCAGAGCCGCCGCCTAGAGTCCGGCCCGCCGCGCCGCCCGCGCCGGTTCCTGGCACCCGGGCAGGGCCGCCTCCGAGGAGCGGGCCCCCACACACCCTGGCTGTCCGAGGAGAAACCTCGCGCTTCCTCGCCCCCTTCCGTGCCGAGAGCGAGACGTGGACAGGCGCCGCGTAGATCCGGGGGAGGCTCCCAATTGGAACCAGCCTTCTGGCTGCGCCACTGCCCTCTCCCGCCCCGATGTCGGAAGAGCGCCCCTGGCCCCGGCCCCTCTTTCAGCCTCGAGCGCTGTGAAGGGCAGGCTCGCAGCCGCGGGGAGAGCTGAGGACAGGCCTCCACTGGTCTCAGGATGAGCGAAGAGTTTCATTTCAGCTCGGGGTTGTGAGGGCATCCTGCGCGCAGTCCGCTCTCTGATGTTGGGTGGGGCCCGTCTGCAAAGGTGAGGATGGATTGGAAAGGCCCGCGGGCTGCACCTTTGCACGTTTGGAGTCTTCTCTCGCCTCTGCCTGCTCCGCCTTTGTCCTCGGGGTTCTTGGAGGCCAGGCCCAAACGCACACTAGTTTCTCTGGTCTCACTTTCCCAGACTTCCTCTCACGGGCTTCTCCTCCACCACCCTCACCTCCCAATATCTTTTTGCCTTAGGGATCCCACAGGACCCTGAAGGAATGTCAAGGTGAGCCTCACCCCTTGCTCTTGGGAAAGCCAGAATAAGATTAGATCCCCATTTCCGGATTCCCATTAGAACCACCTTTCCAGACTCCCAGTCCAGCACTGTTTACATTAAAGCAGTGGGTGTTCCCGGGAGCCCTAGCTCTGGAGCTACGCTCTAAAAGAGGGTTTCAATGCCAAACGGGTTTGTCAAGGTGCTATCTCGCCTTCTTGGAGATTCACGATGCTCATTAGCATATCAAAGACTTTGAGAAGTCCCACTATAAAAGAAGCCCAAGTAATTTAGTTTACAGTGTTACCTGCCTCTGGACCTGGACCAATTAGATTTTGCCACCTAAGACTTCCAAGCATCCCTGTGCTGGCTTGGCTGTCATTCATTCCTAAGGGATCCAACTCATTGGCTATGGTATGATTGAAGATCTGGAGTGCTCCTTCTCTTTCCCAGGGAATTTCTCTAGCAGGGGGAGGGCTGGCCTCAGTGGGGGAGAAGATAGCTGTCCCTGCCAGGCCCGCAAGAGACCTGGGAATTGGTGGACCTGAACATTCCTCTACATTGTTTGAAAAATGAAGTCAAGATTATCCAGATGGCTTCCCAGTCAAAAGGAACATTGCCTATAAGAGATGCTGGCATTGACCGTGAGCAACTGGCAGGAGTGGGTCTCACTCAGTGAAGAGAGAAGAAAACTCCAAAGTTGGGGTGAACAGCTGGCCCAGCCTCTGTTAGGTAAGGTGCTTCTTGACTTTCTGGAGGGGTCATAGGCCTTTGAATAAAAAGCACAGAGCCCCCTTTGCTGAAAGATAAGGGGTTTTTATTCAGGGAGCAAGTGGGGGGGTAACCACCACAATGCCCAAAGGCTTGTCCCAGTTCAGCCTTTTTTCTATATCCTGAAAAGGTCTGCTCTTGGAAAAAGCTCAGCCCTGTCTGGATTAGAAACTAGAATAAGAGGAGGCCAGAATGTGCTTTGGGGAGCGTGTTTTTAAAGCTTAGGTAGAGAGGGTGAGGCTTTTCTGTTGTAGCTATGAAGATCTGGGAGCTGCACAGTGCGGAGCATGGAGGCATGTATGCGGGGCACTGCTTGGAGTACTTAGACGTATTTCTTTCATTCTTTCGGCCCTACTAGGTGAGTTGTGTTCTTGCTCCCTAGGAGGCAGAGGAGTGACAGAGAGGTTAAGTATTAAGTACCTTGTCCAGAGCCTCCCAGACGGTGTGATGGGTGGAGCTAGGATCTGGACTCTGGCAGTTCGGCCTCCTCAGGACGGGCTGTACTCTAGAGTAGGGGGTCAATACATGTTAGAGACTGTTCATGTGGCTACTTTAAAAACAACCGTGGTGAAACATACATAGCATAAAATTGACCATGCGACCATTTTAAAATGTACGGTTTGGTGGCCTGAAGTAGGGTCACACTGTTGTGCAGCTGTCACCACTATCCAGCTCCAGAACGTTTTTCATCTTGCAAGACTGAAACTCTGTATCCGTGACAACGGTGGTTATTTTTTTTGTTGTCGCTACTGTTATTTTCTCTCCTTCGGGAAATCCTAGAACACTGAGCCCTTCACTGTCTCATTTAGGCTGGAGTCCGGCCGCCTTCCTCCAGGCGGGACACCTGTTCTCTCAGCCCCCACCACTCGTGCCGGCCAGAGCGTGTGGCTGGCTTTTGCTGGGATACTTGGAGGTGCCTCGGGTGGGCTATGACTTTGGTTCTTCTGTTGCAGGTTTCCACTTTGCTGAGGCCACGGAGATTCCCGTAGCGGTCATGCCGACCTCTCCCAGGGCTCGCTTCCCTTGGCAGGGGACAGCATTCTGGGCTGGGCCAGCAGAGGGCTGCTGAGTGGGGAGAGTGGACGACCTCTGCCCGGCAGCTTCCCTTCAACATTGTCCAGTGGAAGATCCAAGACGCGTGAAGATTCATTTTACCGTCACACAAGAGAAATTCTGACTCTCCTTGTGCTGTGACTTGGGCCCAAGATTCCAGACCCGGCAGCTTCCCTTCAACATTGTCCAATGGAAGATCCAAGATGCGTGAAGATTCATTTTACCGTCACACAAGAGAAATTCTGATTCTCCTTGTGCTGTGACTTGGGCCCAAGATTCCAGACACATGGAACTGAGCTATGCACCTCCATGCCTTAAACAGTGCGTTTTAACTCCAGCTTTTGTTCCTTTTCTCTTTTTTCAGATCACCATTGAAGTTGCATCCTCAGCTCAGAACCAGCCCCCTGAGGATCTCTTCTTAGCCCCCCTAGCTCATGGTGCTCTGTCTGTGGTCAGGTGACCTTACTCAAGAGTAGATGTCTCCTTGGCCTTCATGGTACCTATTCATTCAGATGTGCCTGAATCATTCCAGAGCTCACTGGCTCTTCTAAATGTGCCTTCCTGCTTGGCCTCCGGCTGTTTCTCCAGATATGAGAAGGACATGTAAAACAGCCCCCACACCCATTCCCTCCTCCCCCTGCGACCCTGTACCATAGGAATGGCCACCTGGCCTGGCCCAGAATTTTTGAATACTGGAGACAGCCTCCTTGGCCTTCCTCATTAGACTCCAGGACTCAGTCCAGCTTGAGACCACTGTGGACTCCTACCAGTCCAAAAGTCTAGGACCACTTGCGGATCCAAGAGAGGATTTTTCTAGTGTTCTACAAAGGCCAAAAGAGAGGGTGGGAGTGGGAGGGGTGTGGGCCAGTAGCGAGAGGGGACCGATGTGCCTCATTTAATAGTTTAGTGGTGGTTACTAATTTGCTTTTCGGAATAAAGTTTGGTTTGTCTGATGTTGGTGTATATGTCTTCTTTCCTGGCCCCCTGCAGTAAGCCTATGTACTGGGTCTCCCAGCCTCTCTCCATCCTCTTCCGATTTCCTTCTGGGAGGGGAAAAAAAATGAGTTCACAGGTTTTCAGTGCATTAGGGCAGGACACAGGAAGCAGAGGGAAGAAAACTGCCTGTGTCTGCCCCTGACAAAAGCTGGTGGGAATTGCAGAGGCTCCCAGCCCAGCTCTCAATGACCCCTCTGTTTTTGGAAGCTCCACTCCCTGATGGGCAGGCACAGAATGACTATGGTTATGGAGCCAAAGGGTCCTGATCTCGTCTGACTCCCTTACTTTGCAGAAAGGGAAATGAGCCCCAGGGAGGTGTGGTGCCTTGCCTGGTGTTACAGAGCTGAGAGGGGGTTGAGTGGGGTCTCCTGGGGTTCAGGCTCCGATGCAGACCATAGCACCTGCTCTGGTATTGCCTCCTGGACACACCCCACCTGGTTTCCCCGGATTCCAGCTACAGCCTGATGAATAGGTGCTTTGGAAAGAGCAGGAAAGCAGAGTTAGCAGGCTTCCTTGCCAGTTCCTCCCTCCTGTGCCCCAAACCTCAACTCTGCAGCCAGAACATAGAATTCTACGGGCAGATCTCAGAACTCACTTAGAACAGCTCCAGGCAGGGATCGGATGCTGGGTGTGTTGCACACCCACTATCTTCCAAAGCACCCTCCCCGGCACAATAAACACACACACACACCCTCTTCTTCATGGTTTGGATTTCCGGGGTGGAGGAAAATGCCAAGGACCCTGCCTTATTCCCCCTCTGTGTCTATTCATGAATTTTGCGCAAAATAAAAAGTGGCCTCCCTTTATGCAAAGGCTGGTAAGCCCCCTGCTGTTGTAGCTCTGTGGAGAATTTTGCAATTGAAAATATGTTCCTACTTGCGTGACCTTTTTTGATCCAGTTAACAGTCTTAATAGTTGGCATTGTCACCCCCATTTAATAGGGGAAATAGAGCCTCAGGAGAAGGGCCTTGTCATGGTCACACAGTTGGCTAGTGGCAGGACTGGGACTGGAAGGCAGATGTTCTCTCACTCCCCTCGGCAGCTGGTAAGTCCTTGTGGTCCTCTGGCAGGCTCTGAGGTTTAGGTGGAGTTTGGTTTTCATTCCTGCAGATCAGGTGTTCAGGACTGGTCTAATCTGACATTTCCTGTTTAATGCTGAGGGCACTTTGAAATAAGACACGGCTCTTCAGGGACATAATTGAGTCTGGGGAATCTGAGGGATTTGCTCATTTATGTTTATTTTTTTTCCTGCTTTTCTAAGGATGGGGGTGGGGTTGTCAGTGGTGAGAAAGGAAAGCTGATAAACCTACATTTTTGCAGGGATAAAAGGAAAGAGGGATGTGAGAGAGAAAGGTCTGGTTAGCGCTTTTTATTCATGTTTGTATTGTTTCGTTTGTTACAGTAGTTATTTGTTAAATAAAATACCTATATATATCCATTAAAATATAATAACAATATATACCCATTAAAAATTAAACTGTACAGGGCGCCTGGGTGGCTCAGATGGTTAAGCGTCTGCCTTCGGCTCAGGTCATGATAACAGGGTCCTGGGATCGAGTCCCACATCGGGCTCCTGGCTCGGCGGGGAGCCTGCTTCTCCCTCTGACCCTCTCCCCTCTCATGCTGTTTCTCTCTCGCTCGCTCTCTAAAAAAATAAATAAATAAAATCTTTAATAAAATAAATAAATAAATGAAAAATTAAACTGTACAGAAGGTACAAACTACAAAGAGAAGCCATTCAATCATCCTAATCTCAAACGCTAGAGATAAACCATTGTTAACTGTCCCTTTTTTTTTTTTAAGGGTTTTATTTATTCATTTGAGAGAGAGAGAGAGCATGAACAGGGGGGAGAGGCAGAGGAAGAAGCAGACTACCCGCTGAGCAGGGAGCCAGATGTGGGGCTCCGTCCCAGGACCTGGAGATCATGACCTGAGCTGAAGGCAGACGCTTAACCAACTGAGCCACCCAGGTGCACCTTAAATCTCCTCTAATTTTTATAACTAATCAAACATACATGGATATGTGTGTGTGCACGTGCGCACACACACACGCACACACACATACATACATTTGACTCTTTTACAACTTGCTGTTTAAAATTAATGATAATATAGTTCTAACCCTTTCTAAATGTCCATATAAATAGTCGGGGACTACAAGAATTTTGTGTACTTTCTGGAACGTTTATAACTTTCCCACATTGGTTAACTTTGTCACTCCCTTGGCTGCTTCCTGTAGAAATCTTAGTAAAACCCATAAAAGGGGGTGGGTTCTTTTTTGCAGATGAGTAAATAGAGGCTTAGGAGGGGAAGTGAAGTGACTCTCCAAGCCTGTGCCAAGAGTAGCAGGGAGCGGAGGGAGCACTGGGGTGGCCGTATTCCACCTCATAGCCAGTCTTGGGGGAGAGGAACGCCCGGGGCCAGTGGGGGCAGCTGAAAAGAAGTGAGGAGGGCCTGAGGCTCTCTGGGTGCTGTAAGGCAAGGGAGAGGTACGCTGAGGTGGCCAGAACCCAAAGGAGAGCACCTGACATAGCCAGCAGGAGGGTGCCGACCACCCACAGCAACCTCAAGCTGTGGAAATCCCAGTCAGGCTCCTAATCAGAAAGCCCTTTCGCCCTCCCTGTTCCATGACCCCATTCCTTTGGAACTGGATGGCTATTTGGGAGCTTGCTGGCACCAGGGCTGGGACATTCTTTCCTCAACACTGAGGTGAGGGCAAGCTCCCAGAGGCAGTGCCTCTGCAGATTCCTCTCCATCTCCCAGAGATGGAAAGCAGGTTCTCCTTGCTGCCATCTCCAGGGGTCCTGAAGGGGGCGCTCTGATGCCCCAGTTGTAAAGCATTTCTGAGTCCGGTTTGGCAAGAGGGGAGAGAGGGAACTAACTTTATGAAGTGTCTGGGGTGAGTCAAGAACAAGTTGGATGTTATATAACATCACTTGTCATCCTCACAAGCCCATGAGTTATTAAATACCCCCATTTGCTAGACGTGGAGACAGGTCAGGAGGGTAAACTGATTTCCCCAGGTCACTTACGTGACGGAAACAAGTTTCAAACTCAAGTGTGTGCTCCCATGCCTTGCAGTTTCAGGGGACTTCCCAGCCAAAGACCCCACCGAGAGCTACGCTGGGTTTTCTTTTTCTTTTCTTTTTTTTTTTTTTAGATTTTATTTATTTTTTAGAGAGCGAGAGAGAAACAGCATGAGAGGGGCAAGGGTCAGAGGAAGAAGCAGGCTCCCCGCTGAGCCGGTAGCCCGATGTGGGACTCCATCCCAGGACCCTGTTATCATGACCTGAGCCGAAGGCAGTTGCTTAACCAACTGAGCCACCCAGGCGCCCCTGCCTTTCGAAATCTTGTTCTGTACTCTGTGCTGGCTCCTTCTGTGTCCCCTAGTTAATACGAGCTGTTAATATGACTGGCTCTGATTTTGAGCTGAGCTCCGCCTGTGACGTCCAAAGCAAGGCCAGTCTCTTATTAGTTGTCTCTTCTTAGGCAGTTTACTAAAGCCCTTCATCTGTTTCATCGCTCCCTAAACGGGGTTCATGCTAGTAGCTGCCTCCCTGGTCCGTGGGAAGGCCTTACTGAGACGAGGCACACAGAGCAGAGCGCCCGGCAACTAGTCAGTGCAGGTCAGCTCTCAGCTGTGTAGTGTTGTTGGGGGGACCTCAGGTGATGTTTGTAAAGTGCAGACCTGAGCCACAGTACGTGCTCATCACTGTTACTTTCCTTCTCCCCGACTCCACGCTGGCTCTCTTCCCACCTGAGAAATGACAATCTCACCGGCCACGAATTGATCCCTCCACTGTTCTTTCCTGTGGTCTGAGTTGAGCTTTCTTGAAAGATAGCACGGAAGTGTTTTTTTTTTTTTTAATTTTTATTTATTTATTTGACAGAGAGACACAGCGAGAGAGGGAACACAAGCAGGGGGAGAGGGAGAGGGAGAAGCAGGCCTCTGGCGGAGCAGGGGCTCGATGCCAGGACCCTGGGACCATGACCCGAGCCGAAGGCAGACGCTTGATGACTGAACCACCCAGGCGCCCCGAAAGATAGCACAGAAGTGTTAAAAGTGTCAGCTTGTCACCTTCTCCTCCCAGTCATCCCTAGGGACTAGTGAACTTGCAGGATTTGTTTTTTAAGTTAAAATGATGAACTACCAGGGTGCCTGGCCGGCTCAGTTGGTAGAGCATGTGACTCTTGATCTTGGGGTTGTAAGTTCAAGCTCCATGTTGGGTGTAGAGGTTACTTAAAAATAAAAATCTTAAAAAAAAAGATGAACTACCTCAGTGATTTTTTTTTAACCTCAATGATCTTAACATAGGTAGATGGAGTCTTTTTGCAGTGACCATGATAGTGATGATAATAATATTGTTGATAATGGCATTAATAGTAATAAAGATTACACAATGTCCCTGTATTCTTGTATTCACAGTTTGTGAAATATTTTTACATCTCCTTAATTCCATCCTTATATGAACTGGTAAACAGTTCAGATAATAACTGCATTTTGTAGATGATGCTCAGAAGGGAGAAGTGTTTGCCTAGGTGTTTTTTTGTTTTAGAGAGAGTGAGAGAGAGAGAGTCCGCGTACTCACAAGGTGGGGGAGAGGGGCAGAGAGAGAATCTTAAGCAGGCTCATTGCCCAGCGTGGAGCCCAATGTGGGGCTCCATCTCATGACCCTGAGATCATGACCTGAACTGAAATTAAGAGTCAGACGCTTAACTGACTGAGCCACCCAGGTGCCCCTAGATATTTCTTTTTTTAAGCAGATGTATTAGGTTATACTTAGTGTACTTAAACTGCATATAATTTAAACGTACACTTTGATAAGTTTTGACATATGTATACACTCGTGAAGCCATCACCACAATTAAGACAGTAAACATATCCATAATGCCCAAAAGCTCCCTCGTGCCCCTTGGTAATTCCTTCTTATCTCCCCCACCCCCAAGCAACCATTGATCTGCTTTCTATGACTACATATTAGTTTATAATTATAATATATATGTATGGTATGTGCTTTTTTTTTTTCTGGGGTGAGGGGAGGTATTTGGCTTCTTTTATTATTTTGAGATTCATTTGTGCTACTTTGGTAATACTATTTGTTCATTACTATCACTGAGTATTATCCCATTGTAATTTGTTTATCCATTCACCTTTTGATGGACATTTGTATTGCTTCAAGTTTCTGCTGTGAACATTCAGGTACAAATCTTTGTGTGGACATATGCTTTCATTTCTCTTGCATATTTAGCTAGCAATAGAAGGGTGCAGTTGTGTGGTGGGTGTATCATTATTTTTAAATTGGCTATATTCCAGATGATATTTGGCGTGTGTGTGTATGTGTGTGTGCTATTCCCTGGCATTTGTACCAGTGATGGTAATTCTGGACTCACAGAATAAATTGGGAAGTTTGACATCTTGTTTTGTTTGGAATAATTTAACAAATCATTTTATTGATGGGTTTGATAAAAATTGACTGCAAAAGAATCTGGGCCTGATGCCATTGAGGAGGTTTGTGAATTCTTTCAATTTCTTTAATGGTAATTAGTCTATTCAGGTTTTTTGGTGGGTCACCTACAAGAAGTCCACTGGTGGCATATTTATTCAAGTAGTCTGCCATCTAATTCTCCAATTTAGAATTAGAGTTTTTTTTTTTTTTTAAGTAACATCTATGCCCAACGTGATGCTCAATCTCATAAACCTGAGATCCAGGGTTGCATGCTTTACTGACTGAGCCAGCTGATGCTCCTAGAATTAGAACCTTTTGAGGAAAGAATTCTGGGCTATCCATTTCTGTATTCCCCTGAAAGGTACATGGTAAATAGTTGTTCAGTGGAATGAATGAATATTGATCTTTAGCTGCTGTAACAAACACTCTCCAACAATTCGGTAGTCTAATTTAATAAAAATCTCTTTGTTATTCACATACAAACCTATTTCTTCCTTATATAACTGTCCCTTGTGGATATCCCAGGTCAGTGGGAGCCTTTCCACTGTGATGATTCAGGGACTCAGTCTCCTTCCACCTTGTGGCCTGGCCATCCCCTCTGCATTGAGCTGGCATTTGGGAGAAGAGAGAAAGGAGGAGGGTTCTGATTTTTAAATGCCTTGGTCTAGAAGTGATACTCATCGCTTCCACTCACTTCCTTTGGTGAGTCACATGACCCAATCTATATGCAAGAGGCTGGGAATGTAGTTCCTGGCTGGGCATTTGCTGCCCAGCTGCGACTCTATACCAGTGGATGAGACTTTTTGGTGGACAGTGAACTGTCTCTTTCACAGGAGGCCACAAGGTTTTATTGCTGAGGTTTTCACTGCTTTGCTCTGTGAGGCTTTTTTGGTGCCTGTGTTTGATGAATAGTTGTTTTCATGGCTGCCAAGAGCTCTTGAGTCAGAATGTAACTGCAGACATCCATTTCCTTGCTGTGTTTGTCTGACAACTCACTGCCTCACAGCTGGGAAACTCATTACTCAAGGGTACTTCTTTCCCAGGTACAAGAACATAAAGATGTATTTATTGAACTCTTTTCAGAGCAATGGTGGTGAGCTATTAATCAAAAACTATATTCAAATATTAAGTGTAAATACTAGAGAAAATGCGAATATTAAAGACAATCTAAAAACACTTACCGGTCAAATATGTATTTTATTTATTCATTCACTTTTTGATGGAAACATAATTCACATCACATAAATTTTAACACAATGTAACATAAAAAGTCTCAGTTTTTTTTTTAAGATTTTTTTTTATTTATTTATTTCAGAGAGAGAGAATGAGAGAGAGCACATGAGAGGGGGGAGGGGCAGAGGGAGAAGCAGACTCCCTGCCGAGCAGGGAGCCCGATGCGGGACTCGATCCTGGGACTCCAGGATCATGGCCTGAGCCGAAGGCAGTCGCTTAACCAACTGAGCCACCCAGGCGCCCAAAAAGTCTCAGTTTTAAAGTGTACAATTCAGTGCTTTTAGTATATTCATAAAGTTGTGCAATCATCGCCACTATCCAATTCCAGAATATTTCCATCATTCCAAAAAGAAACCCTGTACTTGTTAGAAGTCACTCCCAATTCCTGCCCTTCCCCCCAACCCCCGGCCCCCAGTGCCTGGCAACCACTGATCTACTTTCTGTCTCTAATTCTGGACATTTCATATAAATAGATTCATATGACATGTGGCCTTTTGTGTTAATTTCTTTCACGTGGCATATTGTTTTCAGAGTTTATCCATGTTGTAGCATGTGTGAGTACTTCATTCCTTTTTATGGCTGATTATTTCTTTTTTTTTTTTTTTAAGATTTTATTTATTTATTCATGAGAGACAGAGAGAGAGAGAGAGAGAAGCAGGCTCCCAAGGAGCAGGGAGCCCGATGCGGGACTCGATCCCAGGACCCTAGGATCATGACCTGAGCCGAAGGCAGACGCTTAATGACTGAGCCACCCAGGTGCCCCATTTTTTTTTTAAACATATAATGTATTATTTGTTTCAGAGGTACAGGTCTGTGATTCATCAGTCTTACACAATTCACAGCACTCACCATAGCACATACCCTCCCCAGTGTCTATCACCGAGCCACCCCATCCCTCCCACCCCCCAGCACTCCAGCAACCCTGAGTTTGTTTCCTGAGATTAAGAATTCCTCATATCGGGGTGCCTGGGTGGCTCAGTCGTTAAGCGTCTGCCTTCGGCTCAGGTCATGATCCCAGGGTCCTGGGATCGAGCCCCGCATCGGGCTCCCTGCTTGGTGGGAAGCCTGCTTCTCCTTCTCCCACTCCCCCTGCTTGTGTTCCCTCTCTCGCTGTGTCTCTGTCAAATAAATAAAATCTTAAAAAAAAAAAAGAATTCCTCGTATCAGTGAGATCATATGATACATGTCTTTCTCTGATTGACTTATTTCACTTAGCATAATACCCTCTAGTTCCATCCACGTCATTGCAAATGCAAGATTTCATTTTTTTGATGGCTGCATAATATTCCATTGTATGTATATACCACATCTTCTTTATCCATTCGTCTGTTGATGGACATCTTGGCTCTTTCCATAGTTTGGCTATTGTGGACATTGCTGCTATAAACTTATTCATTTGTTTTAAAATAAACATTCATTGAATATTTACTATGCCAAAGCTCTATACTTGGCAGAAACTGGGGCTCTGCCAAGATTGTTAAGTTGTAGTCTCCTGCTCTCAGGAACAAAGGGAGATTCTAGAGATAGGTTGAAATGCAAGGTAATAGATGCTTAATAGGATCAGAGTTTTGTGTAAACGCAGAGGAAGAAATGAGGAATTATTTGGGGAAAGCTTCACAAAGGACTTGACATTCAAGCTGGATGTTGAAAGGTGTGTGGGAAGAGATCAGGTGGAGGAGGAAGGGTATTCTAAGCCCACAGAGCAGCACTTAGTAGCTAGCCTCCAAGATGGCCTCCAGGTTGGCCCCAATGATTACCCCCTGGTAGTCATGCTCTTGTATAAGCTTCCCACTATGCTTTGGGACATTTAATAGTTCTGACCTGTAAAGACAATAGGATATTGTGAAAATGATGGTGTGTGACTTCTGAGGCTATATCGTAGAAGATCTTGTGCCTCCCTCTTGGATTTCTTGCTCTGTAGGAAGTCAGACACCATGTCAGGAGGACACTCAAAGTGTCTTCTGGTGAGTGCCAAGTGAGGAACGGAAACCTCCTTCCAGCCTATCAGCACAAGAATACCAGCATCCGATTTGTCTGCTGTGTGAGGAAGCCACTGTGGAAGCCAATCCTCCAGCCCCATTAAACCTTCAGATGATGGCAGCCGTGGCCAATAGCTGACTGCAATCTCATGAAAGTTGGAGCCAAAACCGCCCCCAAAGCTGCTCTCCATTTCCTGTCCGAAACCACCCAAAAGTCAAAAACCAGTGTGAGAAAATATAAATTTATTATTGTTTTAATCCAGTAAGTTTTGAAATAATTTGTTACACAGAAAGAAATAATGAATACACCTCGAAGCATGACAAATCTGGTATGTGGCGGAAATGGTGTCAGGAGAGACCACAAGACAAGAAACTCCAAGTTGAAAGGTGGCTCTCCCAAGGTTTGTGTAAGAGTGGGTGAGGGAGCCATCTGGTGGAAGTAGGTGTTCTCGGACATTCTTTCCTCTTCCCACTCCTATTTTCCAGCTTCTTCTACCCAGCATTTCCCACTAGTATTTCTCCAAGGGCCACAGTGAGGTTTATGAGTCAGTCACGTGGGCCATACACACCCTCGCTTAGAGATGCAAAGACTAACCTCTGGAAAATGTCAAGTTATTAGTTATCCTTTTTTAAAAAATATTTATTTACTTGATAGAGAGAGACACAGCGAGAGAGGGAACACAAGCAGGGGGAGTGGGAGAGGGAGAAGCAGGCTTTCCGCAGAGCAGGGAGCCCGATGCGGGGCTTGATCCCAGGACCCTGGGATCATGACCTGAGCCTAAGGCAGACGCTTAATGACTGAGCCACCCAGGTGCCCCTAGTTATCCTCTTTTACTATTTTATTTTTCCTTCAGTCTCTTTCACTTACCAGTGACACTAGGATTTGAGGCAAAGAATGAAGACTCAGAATGCTGGAGAAGGGAAAGAAGGAACTGGGAGAACTTCATTATACAAAATTGAGTTAGATTCCCAAAAGCGGAGTCTAGTTGACCAGTGTCTAGTTACCGGGGGAAGCCTTTGTTCATTGATACTGGTCGTGACTGTTGTCCCTTTCTGGTCTTTAGAGCCTTCTTATGTCCTCCAGTGTTCCCTCCGAATAATGTCTAGTTCTTGAATAATATCTCTCAATTGCAGAGCTGCCAGAAGAGAGAACCAATAATACTACTGGCCACAGCCAGTGTGAGGCCAGTGGTCCAGGCCCACCCAACAAGGAATTGCAAAGAAACCAAAATTTACCTTTGGAGTAAATTACTGATTTACTTAACTACCTGGGAAACTTCAGGTAGCTAAGATATTAAAGAAAAAAAAAATGTTTTTCTATACTTCTAGACTCATCCTAAAGGAGGAGAGGCAGAGTCCAGCAGACAAGCCTGGCCCAGCCACAAAGCCAGGCCCATTCCTCTGCGAAGTACGAGGATTTCTGAATATAGCTTAGTGGTCGGTGTGGGGATTTGGATCTGTCTAGGTTCCAGCTGTTTGGAGGGGTAAATGATACCTTCCAGCTGGGAGAATCAGAGAAGAGGTACAAACATTGACTCCTGCTTAGACGAATGGGTTGAATTTGGACCAAAGCGGCGAGATGCACGGCCGTAAACCTCGTGCTCCCGAGGCTCCGCAATATTTCGTGAACCGCGGTCACTCAGTGACCCACTTGAATCTGGGCGGGGCTAAGCGAGGAAAGATGCGCAGGCGCAGTGCTGACGAGGGCGCTCACCTGTGCTAGGGCGGGCGGAGCTAAACGCTGGAGCGGAAGGCGGGGTGGGCGTGATGACGTCATGGACACGCCGCCGCAGAGCAATTCGCGTCCCGGAAGCGGCGACAGCGGGGGAGGCGGAGGAGGCTCTCCGGTTTGCGACTTCAGAGAGGCCTTTGAAAGAGGCGCGTCCTCGGGGTGGGGCGGCCCTGAGGAAACGCTCCGGGGTCTAGTGGCCCTTCCAGGGCTCCCTGGCCGTCCCCGCCCCTCCCCCACCAACCCAGCGACCGGGTAGGTGAGGTGTCACCACCCCCCCCACCTCCGGGTCTCTGCCGACTGTGTGGAGTTGGGCGCCTGGACGCAGCGGGGGCCGCCACTTGCTGGCCCAGCGACTTTGGGCGTGGCCTTCCCTGGTCTGGGCCGCAGGGCCCGAAGGGGCTCCGTGGGCTGCAGAGGGGTGGTGGTCCAGGCCTCTGCCGGCGCTGACCAGCTTCACCCCCTCCAGGGCTTTTTTGGATCCTTTAGTCCGAGCTCCACCTGCGGGTATTTCGGGCTCCCAGTGGCGCCTTGGTCACATCCCCACCCACACCCCCAATCCCAGGTCAGGTCGCAGTCCATTGCGAGGGACTGGCTTATGTTGCTGTGCGTCAAGATTCCGCCCTTTCTGTCCCCTCCTTTTCTTTTTAGGGTTTGGGGTAGGACTTTGAAATTAGGGAAGAGGGTGAGGGGTCTCCCCATCGGAGAGGGGAGATGGGAACAGGGCCTTATGGAAGGAGGTGACTGCCCCGTGGGGTTCAAGGGAAAAGGGAGGGTAATGGGCAGGAATGGTCCAGGAAGTTGTTGGGAACAGAAAGGAGAAGGAAGCGTTAGAAGATGTGGCGGGGAGGGAGAAAGCATGGGAGTCCTAGAGGATGGACAGTTCGTTCACTCATTCACTGAGCATTAATTAACCTTCCACTGAGTGCAGAAGCAGTGGTAAATGGAAGACATAGTTTTTGATCTGGTGGAGCTCCCAAGTTAAGAAGCACAGACCCGCAAGAAAGCAGGGAGTTTTACTTTGGTGTGATAAATGCTGTTAGGGCAAGTACATGATCCATTGGGATTATTGGGGAGGGTCTCCCATTCCAGACTGGGGGCATTGGCAAAGACCTCTCAGATCAAGGGAACAATGTTTCAGCCGTTACCTGAAGGATGAGTAGGAATTAACCAGGTCAGGAGTGGGTGAAAAATATTCCAGGTCATCATTTCTCTTTAGACATCAGGCTGCCTCTTCCCAGCAGCCATGTGCGCTTGGTCTTTATGGTTTATACTCTTGATGGGTCTGTGGGGAAAATAACATTAGTTGGAGAGTCAGAAGAGCAGGATTTATATCTGGGCAATTCACTTCACCCTGCTGAACGTTTTTCCTCTCTGTGAAATGGGTATTCCACCTGTAACCCTTCCTACCTCACAGGTTTATTATAGGCACCACATAGACTAATGTAAGGAGAAGTGTAATGGGGATTGGAAGTGCAATGCAAATGTCAGGAATTATTATGGTTGCAGGATGCAGACATCAGAGCGTGAGGGGAGTGGGCCAGAGGTGAGCCCCAGCGTGATGCCTGAGGTTCCCCTGGAGTCTCCACCTGCCCCTACCAAGTCCCCGGCATTTGATCTTTTCAACTTGGTTCTGTCCTACAAGAGGCTGGAGATCTACCTGGAACCCCTGAAGGATGCAGGTGACGGTGTCCGGTACTTGCTCAGGTAACAGACTGTAGAGTTGCTCTGACCAGCTAGACCTTCTGCTTTTCTGCTCCATAGTTGTGCTGGCCACTTAGGCAGTTGCTGGGCTGTCCTTTCTGCCCTCATGAGGAGTGGTTCTGGGAGGTCCATTGGTTCCCTGGGCTTATTCCAGACCTACCCCAGGAGAGGCAGGCCCTGGGAACCAGATGGTCTTTCACCAGAGTTTCTTCTTTGTCATTCAATAAGCTCATACATACCTCAGGACTGCTAATTAGCCTTGAACATCGGGCCTTCTAAATCTTAAAGGTTTTTTTTTTCCTTTTCTATCAGTATTAGCATAATTAATATTAAAATTAGGATGTAAAGTTGAACATAAGTTAAATACAAGTACCTGTGAATAAGCAGGTACCCTTTTCACTAATCTTTTAGGATTACGGAGCTCAAAATTTTTTGTTCTTATTTTGCTTTGATTTTCATCCTCCATATAATTTCTTTTTTCCCTTTTCAGCTCACTTTATTTCTTAAAGAATTTTAAGGACAGATATATGCTATTCCACTCCCTAAATACTTCAGTTTATTTCTAAATAATAAGGACTTTTTTTTAATGAGAAAAAGCAACATCACACCTAACAAAGTTAACAATAATTTCTTGATATCATCTTATACCCAGTTCATATTCAGATTTCCTCAGTTGTCCCAAGAATGTCATGTTTTGGTCAAATCAGATTGCAATCCAGGACTGTGCATTCTATGTGGTTATAATGTCCCTTGAGTCTTCTCAATCTAAAATAGTTTCTTTTTCATGATACTGACTTGCTGGAGACAGAGCTGACGGTCCTGGAGAATTTCCTACTTAGATTTGCCTGGTTGCTTCCTCATGGTGCAAATTGGAAGTTAGATTTAAAGGTTGGATCATATTCAAGTGAAACTCCCTCCCCCACAAAGGTCATGTGTTCCTAATATTGGGAACCACATAAAACCTGGTTGTCCTACAGAGCAGACATTCATAACCTGGAGCTTGTGAGTGGGGCTTGAGGGCTCACTGAACCTCCTGAGACTACACGTAAAACTTTGTATGTACACGCATGTGTATTTCTAAGGGAGAAGCTTCTAGTTTTCATCAGATTCTCATAAAACTTTCCAGTCCTCTGAGAGAGGCAGGAGGCAGGAGTTGGGTTAACCTGGGTTAACCTTGTGTTAAGAGTGCTATTGAATATTCATTCTTACCTCAGTCTGGAAATAGTGGGAGGTTTATTATTTACTCCCTGAACAAGGCCTTAAATTTTTCTTGTTCACCTCAGAACCCCTTTAATTTATGGCATCAGCCCTAGAAGTGAGCGAGTTTGTATTCCATAGTAGTGTTCTCTACCATTAGATCACTGTCCCCTTGGTGCAAGGGATAGGGGAGATGATGGTATGAGGGGCTTGTTTTATAATCCCAGCGTGACCATCCAGCTGAAATGAATTTTAGTCTTTGGGTTTTCTGCTGTGCACACATGCAGGTGTGTGAGTATGTTTGTGTGTTTTACCCTTCTGTGGCAAAGCACAAAAGTTAAATATAGCCTGCCTTTCACCTTTTCCACCGCTGGTCTCTTAGTGTTTCTTGGCACTCATATGTTAGGATTTTTCCATTTTATGAAATTAGAAATCTGAGGATGTGGTGGGATTGATTAAAACTGGATGGAGGGGCAGCAGCATTTGGCCTAAAGAGCCTCCAGGAGCTTGTGGTTCTGTGCCACTGGGAGACAGAGCACTGGTCTGTGAAAATGGCTGTCCGATTAGTTTGTCCTTTTGATTGTTCTTTTCTTAGTAAAGAGGATTTGACTTTCAAGAGGGACCTAATCTTGAGCTTTGTCTGTTAGGTCTGAAGCCTAGAGCTGCATTAGATTTTTAAAAGACACCTCTCTTCTGGGATCAGCTACTCTAGTAGGTGGATCTCTATGACCAAAGTGTCAGTAAAGATATGAGAAAGAATGGGGAGGTTTTACAGTGAAAGTGACTTCAGTGGCTCTATGATGTTTTTATTTCTGAAATGGGATTGTCCTGAGACCAGACTTTTTTTTTTTTTTAAAGATTTAATTTATTTATTTCACAGAGAGACACAGCGAGAGAGGGAACACAAGCAGGGGGAGTGGGAGAGGGAGAAACAGGCTTCCTGCCGAGCAGGAAGCCTGATGCGGGGCTCGATCCCAGGACTCTGGGATCACGACCTGAGCCGAAGGCAGACGCTCAACGACTGAGCCACCCAGGCGCCCCCTTAGACCAGACTTTTAATTTGCTCTTACGCTTGTAGCTGCCATTAGCTGGTTCTGAGGCCTAATTAGGGTGGCACAGTGGGGGATGCTGGGTTTTCAGAGAAAGGCAGACAGAGGTCATTTCATTCCCTTACTCATAACTTTCACAAAAAAATAGAAGCAGGGGCACCTGGATGGCTCAGTCAGTTAAGTGTCTGACTCTTGATTTCGGCTCAGGTCATGATCTCAGAGTTGTGAGATCAAGCCCTGTGTCATCTCCGTGCTCAGCGGGGCATCTGCTTGAGATTCTCCCTTTCCCTCTCCCTCTGCCCTTCCACTGCCCCCCCTCTTCCCCCACAAAAAAATAAAAGCACATAATTTAGTGAACCTCATTTAGCAACTGAAAGACCTCAATCACAGCAAAAGAAAATACATTGGGGGGTGCCTGGGTGGCTCAGTCGTTGGGCATCTGCCTTTGGCTCAGGTCATGATTCCGGGGTCCTGGGATTGAGCCCCACATCGGGCTCCCTGCTCAGCGGGAAGCCTGCTTCTCCCTCTCCCGCTCCCCCTGCTCGTGTTCCCTCTTGCTGTCTCTCTCTCTATCAAATAAATAATAAAATAAAATCTTAAAAAAAAATACATTGAAGTTCTGAATACATTGCTTGCCAGCAGCTTACCTGTTTTCCTCTTTGACTCTTCCTCAGTTGGCTGACCTTATAGATGCTATACTGCTGTTTATTTTTATTTATTTATTTATTTTTAAAGATTTTATTTATTTGACAGAGCGAGAGACAGCAAGAGAGGGAACACAAGCAGGGGGAGTGGGAGAGGGAGAAGCAGACTTCCTGCTGAGCAGGGAGCCCGACGCGGGGCTCGATCCCAGGACCCTGGGTTCATGACCTGAGCTGAAAGTAGACGCTTAACGACTGAGCCACCTAGGCGCCCCTACACTGCTGTTTAGACTATAGGCGTCCATGCCTTTGTTGTTACATCTGTGCTCCTTTTCCCCTATTAAATATCCTTTATCAGGGATGAAGCCAGCAGAATTTGATTGTCCTCAGCAACTCAAGTCTCTGGTCTTCTTTCCTCTTTGGGGCCTCTGCGCTGCTATTTGGTGGTGTTGGTGGGGGTTGGGTCTTCATGTGCTTCCGGCTGTTCAAGTTCACTTAGGGCATGTCTTATGAAAGAACGCTATACTCCAGTTTCAATTTCTTTTTTGATATATTAAAACAAAATCGGGGCGCCTGGGTGGCTCAGTTGGTTAAGCGACTGCCTTCGGCTCAGGTCATGATCCTGGAGTCCCGGGATCGAGTCCCACATCGGGCTCCCTGCTCAGCAGGGAGTCTGCTTCTCCCTCTGACCCTCCTCTCTCTCATGCTCTCTGTCTCTCATTCTCTCTCTCTCAAATAAATAAAATCTTGAAAAAAAAAAAAACCACCACACAAAATCTTCATTATTTTTTCTCCTTTTGGATTAATGTATATTAAAATCTCAAAATTTCAGAAATCAGAGAAAGTCACAAATGCGGTCACAGAAATCCTTCACGTTTTGTTCTCTTGATTTTTGTATTAGATGAATCTTGCACAGTGAGTATATGTTCCTGTGAAATTGTAAAAAAAGAATAAGGGAAAATTTTAAAGAAGAAAGTTCGTCATTGTCACCTCTTAAAGAGACCAGAACCTTACAAAACACGGTTAAACAGTATTAACTGGGTTTCTTAACAGATATTTTATAAATTCTTCTCCTTCTGGGAGGAAGTTCCACAGGTCTAGTTCTGAGAGGATACCTTTCCTTATCCCGGGGCCTAATGTGTGACCTTAACTCCTCTCCCAGTTGCCTGTCTACGTGAGAGGCCCACTTTTCATTTCTCTTTGACACTCTGAGCTCCAGGCCCCCTCCTCCTGCTCCTGGTTTTGATGACCCACCTGTGATGGTTGTCTCCTCTCCCCACCCCAACTGGAGGAGTGGCCATCTTTAGTGACCAGGACTTTCTTGTGTTGTAGGTGGCAGATGCCTTTGTGTTCCTTGCTGACCTGCCTGGGCCTCAACATCTTGTTCCTCACTTTGAATGAGGGTAAGAACTGATTCCAGGGGCAGGGGGTTTTTGTGAATGGATGTGGGAAGGAATTCCCAGAAGTGGCCACTTGTCTTGCCATGGAGTTGGCCTCCATGTCTGCTTGATGTCAGAAAACCGGCTCTGGAGAGAGACACTCTGGGCTAGAATCCTGGCTGGGTTGTTGAGGTGGCAGGTTCTTTAACCTGTTTGTTAAGGCCTAATTTTCCTCATCTCTAAAGGGAGGATAATAATAGTGCTCTCCTCAGAGAGTAGTTGTGAGGAACAAGGTAGCCTGTATATAAATTTTAGCACGGTGCCTGACATAGAGTAAGCAGCCAATGTATTGTAGCTATTATTATTGTTTCCTTCTTTTTTTTTTTTAAAGATTTTATTTATTTATTTGAGAGAATGAGAGAGAGTGCACATGAGAGGGGGGAGGGCCAGAGGGAGAAGCAGACTCCCTGCCGAGCAGGGATTATTGTTTCCTTCTTGACTGAATACTGGTGGTGTGACCTTTTTCCATTTTGATTTCCAAGCTGATTCTGGGGTCAGTGGGGGCATGACATGGGGTGAAGGTGCCAGGAAGGTGAATGGTTAAGAGATTTTTGCCACATACGTTGATTTTCTCTGGCTCAGCAGGTGAGCCTGGAGGGAGCTGCTGGGCAGTCACCAGCTGTGAGGGGTCTGTGGCATGAAGCCTTTGAGGTAGATGTGTGGACAGGTGGGTGGCTCTAGAGATCTTGGGTAGTGATGTCTCCTGGGGACCTTTTGTGACAAGATATACCAGGACCCAGCCCTTTTCCTGTTTGAACTGACAGGTGGCTACAGAAAAAGCTGAACCCCTGGGGGGAGATGAGTGAAAGGCCTGAGACAGAATGTTCTGAGGAGCGGGGTCCTTTATTCATGTATTCATTCTTCTATCAAACTTGCATTTCTCAAGTGTCTCCTTTATTTCCTACACAGATATGGATTCAGTGGGTTGAAAATAAACCCGGTTTTCACATAAGACCTCATTTTCTGTTTCTCTTACGACAGATATTTAACTAGCATTTACTCTGTGCCCAGTGCTCTGTTAGCTTGCTCTGGGGGTACCCTGCTACCTGGAAGAAGATCCTTTGGATTTTTCTCTCAGCCTCCCCATTTTTGGGTTCACAGTGGTCTGTCTGTGGTATTCTGAAAGCCAAAGGAAAGGCTTCCAGTCTGCTCCGGTGGCCCAGAGGTCAGAGTGTCAGTCACTCCTAGTGGCCAGACTCCAGGCACGAGCCACCTACTGTGTGCCAGCATAGGTTTGTTAATATTAAAAAAAAATGGGTCTGGGGCTATAGTAGTGACCAAACGGATAAAGTCCCAGCCTTCGAGAGCCTATGTTTTTGTTTTTGTTTTTTTAAAAAATTTTTTTTTTTTTTTTTAAGATTGTATTTATTTATTTGAGACAGAGAGAATGAGAGACAGAGAGCATGAGAGGGAGGAGGGTCAGAGGGAGAAGCAGACTCCCTGCCGAGCAGGGAGCCCGATGCGGGACTCGATCTCAGGACTCCAGGATCATGACCTGAGCCGAAGGCAGTCGCTTAACCAACTGAGCCACCCAGGCGCCCCAAGAGCCTATGTTTGTAGAGGAGACAACAACTATGCCTGTAATCAGTCATGTGGTGATAAATTCTGTGAGGAGAAAATAAAGCTGAGTTAAAGGGTTGGAGAGTGAGCAGGGCAGATACTCTTTCACCCGAGGTGATCAGGGAAGGCCTTTTGGACAGAGCCCTGGAGGAGGTGAGGGAACGAGCATGTGGGCATCTGGTGGGCAGAGGCTCCTGGTCCTTGCACCTCATTTACCTGCCGTGTTATTGATCCCATAGGTGCATGGTACTCGGTGGGTGCCCTGATGATTTCAGTGCCTGCCCTTCTGGGCTACCTTCAGGAGGTTTGCCGGCCACGGCTGCCTGAGTCTGAGTTGATGCGGAGGAAGTATCACAGCGTGAGGCAGGAGGACCTCCAGAAAGTTCACCTGTCTCGCCCCGAGGCTGTGGCTGAGGTGAAGAGCTTGTGAGTATGGAAGGGGCTGGGGAGACGGGACATGGTCACAGTAATAGTGGCCACCACACTGAGTGCTTGCTTTGGGTGAGGCGTTGTATAAGGGAAACCACAGATATTCTTTCCTTTGATCTTTTGAACAGCTCTGGGAGGTAGCTACTGTTATTATTCTCCATTTATGGATGAAGATAAAGGCTTACACAAGGAAAAGGTGACCAACCTGGGATAAGAATCCAGATCTAGCTGGTTTCACAACTTGTGTTCTTTCCACTAGAGAGACAGTTTAGGGTCTTGACTGAGCGCTTGCACACGTGAGCCACAGCCAGGGTTCAAATCCCAGCCCTCCATTTACTTGCTCTGTGGCATTGGGTGGGTTGCTCAGTCTCCCTGTGCCTCAGGTTCCTCACCTGTTAAATGGCATAATAGTAGACTTACCTCATAGGTGGTTGTGAAGACTGAATGAGTGTCTCGTACCCAGGAAGTGTTCAGTAAAGGTTAGTCACCATCGCTACACTATCGAGAAGCTTCCTAAGTGTGACAGAGCTGGTACTTCCGAAGAGCCATATTAAGACCGTTGAATAACATTAACCATAGCATCTGCAAAGCTTCAAAAAAAAGTTACAAACGGAGGCCTGGGCCTGGCCCCTGTCTGAGTCAGTTTTCTGGAGTGGGGTCTAGGTATCCCCCACCTTTTTTAAATGACTTTAAACTCAAATGGGAGTTGCAAGAATAATACAGAGGAGCTCCCATAGGCCCTTTACCCAGCTAGAACAATTATTAACATTTGCCACATTGGCTTCATCTGTTGCTCTTCACTTGCATGTTACTTTTTTTCTTCCTGAACCACTTGAAAGTAAGTTGCAAGCATCATGCATTTTTACCCCAAATACTTCTTTCCTAAGAACAAGGACGTTCTCTTATATATTCATAATCGTATAATCAAAATTAGAAAATTTTACATGGCTAACATTAGCATTTCTGAAGTTATCTAATATATAGTTCATAATCAAATTTTATCAGTGGTATTAATAAGGTCTTTATATAAATTTCCCCTCCTCCAGAATCCAGTCCCGAGTCATACGTTACATTTAGTTTTTTATGTCTTCTTAGTCTCCTGTAACCTGGAATACTTCCTTAGTCTTTGTTTCTCATGACCTTGACACTTTTAAATAAGATGAACTTACTATTTGTAGAATTTCCCTCAATTTGGGGTTGTTTGGCTCCTTATGATTAGATTGCATTTTTCCAGGAATATGACAAGCAATGTGTTGTCAGTATATCATATCAGGAGGTACATCATGTCAGTCTGTCCGATTAGGGGAGATTCTAACTTTGATCGTTTGGTTAAGGTTTCTCTACTATAAAATGACCATTGCTGGGTCTTATCTTTATCACTTTATTACTGTGATAGTTGTGAAGGTGATTTTTAATTGGCATTGTTAGCTAGCATCTGCTCTAAGAAAGAGCTCTTCCATCTTATCAGTATGAACTCAAGATTCTTAATTTTATTTAATGGGTTGTAATCCATTACTGTCATTATTTTGATCTCATTGTCCTAGGTTTGGCAGTAGGAGCTCTTTTGAACTGGCTCCTGTGTTCTTTTGATATGTCCCCATTATTTTTTTTTAAGATTTCTTTATTTATTAGTGTGTGAGTGCATGCGCATGGGGGTGGGAGGGTGGGGGTGGAGGGGCAGAGGGAGAGAGAGAGTCTTAAGCAGACTTCCCACTGAGCACGGAGCCTGATGTGGGGCTTGATCCCACAACCCCGAGATCATGACCTGAGCCAAAATCAAGAGTTGGATGCTCAACTGACTGAGCCGCCCATCATTTCTGAGTGCATATGATATTCAGATTCATCTTATGCTTGCACGGTTCCTGCTCTGGAATCAGCCATTTCTCCATGGAGCCTTTCAGAAACCAAGATCTGGGTGCAGTATGCATTCATTGCTTCCGGGGGTGCATCTATTAAAAAATACTCTCCAAGTGAGTCTGCCTTATACCCAGGTGAAGACACAGTGATCTCTATCCTGCCATTTATCCTACGGCTGTAGTGTGTCTGTGAGGGGGGCTACCCTGCTCCTCATTTTACCTCGGCCCTGGGAAAGTTAAGCAGCTGGCCCGACATCAACAGCTAGGAAGAGACCCAGGTGGGAACATTTGTCCTATGTGCATCTCTGTAGGGGTTCTGAAAGGGGGACTGACATGTATGCAGGTTCTCCTGAGCTCTCCGGCCCCTGCCATGGGTTCGAAGAGACCAGCTGTCCCTGGCTAGCTGTGCCCATGAAGTCCTAGGCTCTGTGGCCCCAAGCTCTGGCAGGCCTGTGGGTGTGCGGCTCACGGAAGGCCCCCCACCATGCCCACAGCCTGATCCAGCTGGAGGCCTTCCTGAGCTGCCTGTGCCGCACCTGTGAAGCTGTCTACCGCGTGCTGCGTTGGGAGAACCCCGCCACATCCTCGCAGTGAGTGGCCCCTGGTCTCCCCACCGCTGCCCTGCAGGGCTTTGCTCAGGGGAGGAGAGCCTCTGAGGCTCTTGTGTGCAGACCTGCACGTGAACTTGTGGGCTGGGGTGTATGGCTTTTGTTTAGACACCTTTTAGGTGTAGCAACAATATTTTAATAGTAGAAACATAACTCACCATGTAATCTCTCACCCACTTGTTTGATTAGCAGATGTCATGTTTATTAAGTGTGCCCGTTGCCATGTGGCTATGCTCCAGAGTGATTTCCTTCTAATCGCAGGAATTTCTGATGCTGCGATTCCTCTCTGTCGATGCAGGTTCTATGGGGCTCTTCTGGGCACGGTTTGCGTGCTGTATCTGCTGCCCCTGTGCTGGGTCCTTGCCCTTTTAAACAGCACGCTCTTTCTGGGGAATGTGGAGTTCTTCCGAGGTAAGCCGTGGACAGCTCAGCAGAGATGGGGCCGAGGCTCCCCCAATTGTCTGTCTCTGCAGCTAATCATCCGTTTGCTGTGCCTTCCACAAGGGGGCAGCACCACACCAGGGTAGTTTCTGGGAGGGCTCCTGGGCTCTGCATCTGACGGCAGGGGGCATCCAGGGAAGGCTGCTACTGTCGGGGTCCCTTTCCCTTCCCGAGGCAGGTGAATCCCTGCTTATGTGATGTGGTGGCTTCTGGGAGATGAGGGAGGGATGTTTTCCCAGTGCTGCCACCCGCCTCCTGGGACGCAGCCACCTGGAGTAGCTGTTACTTCTCTGTGTAATCCCGGAGTTCTCATCTGCCATCTAGCTTCTAAAGCCGTGAGGCAATCTGGAGAGGCCCTGAGCCACAGAAACCTGGGCTTCTACATATGTTTGGGTGATTGCTATATTTGTTTTCTTCCCTGTAGTTGGATAATTAGTTACAGAAGCTGTAATTCATCGAGCACTTACTACATTTAATCCCTCTATAACAATCCCATGGGTTGGGGGGTAGGATCTCTGTTTTGCTTATGAGGCTTAGGTTAGGTGATCTGTTCAGAGTTAGGAGGGTGACTTTCTTGCAGCAGAGAGTGGGCTGCTGGTGGAAGAGGCCAGCCACCTGTAGAAGGGGGTACCCGCAGAGCACCACTCATTCCATCCTGTTTCTGCCTCCCACTCTGTTCTTGCCCTGGGTAGTGGTGTCTGAGTACAGGGTATGTCTGCAGCAGCGGCTGCAGCCCAAGCAGAAAGACAGCGTCTTTGAGAGCGCACCACCGCTGGAGGCTGCGGGGACGTCTGCTCTGCCGGACTGCACGCCCGCACCCACGCCCACAGAGGTGAGTGCCCCGCACCGTCAGGGCAGAGCCTCCTGCGGGCAGGTTGGGGGGCCTTCTGGTTCCCAGCTTGTTCATGCCACACAGCTCCTGGCCTCTGTACATTCCTGCTGCTTCCCTGGCCGCCTCTTTTCTGAAACGTTTCATAATAATAATTGTAATGATAACAGCTACTGTGTGCTTTGTGGAATGCTGACTCCGCTGTTCTAAGTACTTTACAGATATCAACCCTGTGGGGTGTAGGTTGCTTCTGAGAGTGAGAGGGTTCTCTTCTACAGAGGAGAAGGCTGAGGCACAGAGTTCTTGTGCCAGCGTGGGGGGGCCGGGACCCAGAGCAGGCCCTGTGGTTCGGGCACCTGGCTGGGCAGCCACCACAGGGCCCTCTGTGCCCTTGGGCCCGTTTCCCTGTCTCTGCTAGGTCAGAGGTGCCCTCCTTCCCGTGACTTCTTTCTTGCAGGTGTGCCATCTCCACTGGGGCAGGAATGGCTGTTTTAGGCAACCTGGACGTTTGCTCCAGGAAGCTGGTGGCCTCTACCTTAGAGGGCAGGGCTGCCCTCACCTCTCCCTCTGTAATAATCTCTCTTCCCAGGACCTCACGCCTGGCAGTGTGGAGGAGGCCGAGGAGGCTGAGCCCGATGAGGAGTTTAAAGATGCGATTGAGGTGGGTGGCCCTTCCCCACCACCCTCTACCGATCAGGCTAGAAGCCTGGTCCGGGAGCTGGGTGGCTTCTCACATCCCAAGTCTAGGTTTTTCAGTCCTCTTTATCCAAATGAGCAGTCAGAACTTGTGAGCTAGAGCTCACTGGATGAAAGGGTGCCTCTGAACTTCTGCCCATTCTGTGCTTGACCTCATCTGTCATGCATGCTCAGGGGTGGGATGGCTCTGGAAGCCTCTGGGAAGCACCCTGTGTTGGGGGGTGGATCATTTACCTCCTAGGCTGGAGACTCTAGGCTTGGTGCCTTGGATGTGGGGCAGGCAGATTTGGGGGAGGGCACTGTTCCGGGTCTCTCGCTGCTCTTACGCAGAATGAGGTTTGAAAGATGTCTCTTTGGGGGGCAGGGAGGGGAAGCTAGAGAAAGTGGTTGTAGGCCAAAGACTAGGTCAAAGAGTCCTCCTGATTTTAAGACAGTGATTCAAACTGGTAGTTTACAGAAGCATTTTATCTGGCATCCAAGACTTAAGAACATTTACAAATGGAGAGATTTCAGTGACAAGCCTGGATTTTCAGTTTCTCTGAAAAAGCAGCTCTGGTAGCCCCAAGTGTGCGGTGGTCAGTGTAGCTGAGGAGTGACTGTCCCCTTTAGAAAAGTCACCTAGTCCCCACCCCTGCCTCCACCCTCCTTGCCCCTGGTCACTGAGTCCTAGTGTGGTTGCTCTTGTCACAGCTGTGCTGTTGCATTTCCATATGGCAGGAAGTCATTTCTCCGTCTCTTTGTAAAGGGGGACATTGAGGTATAAGAAAAGGGCCTTGTGCATTGCCTGTGATTTACCCTAGCCCATTTCACTCTCACCTCAGCCTCATCTATGTCAGCATTTACATTTTCAACTGCTTAAAGATTTCTCCCAGACTCGGATATACGACTGCAGGCTGTGCATCTTGGTGCTGGTAGTGTAGGGAACGTACACACCCGGGCTTTCGGGCTCTTCAGTTCCTAACCCACAGTAGTGACCACATTGTACATCTTGGCCTAGTTCACACTTAACGTCGGTAAAATGTGTAAAACTTAAATGAAGCAAAAGTTTTCTGAAAATACATTCTAAGGGATATTTTCTGTTCTCTTCTAATGAAGTAATGAGCAACTTTTAATGCATTATTTCACCCAGTTTGAGAAACCGTAGTACCCAGCTTCTCTCAAGCCGATTTGACGCTGGGCTCCTTTTCTGGGGCCCTCTGTGAACGTCACCCTCTGTGGCGTGCTCAGGCAGAACTCAGAGTGGCGCTTCCGTGTTTCCTTTTGCCTGGGGCTCTTCCTCTCAGCGGCGTCCTTCTTGCTATCTCTCTCTGTTTTCTCTTCTCTCCTTCTCCCGCACACCTTGGGAGGCAGGAGACACACTTGGTGGTGCTGGTAAGTAGGAGCCTTGGGGAGGCAGGCAGGGGCCGGGCAGGGGGAGGGTGACTGAGCTGGCTGTCCCCGTGCCTCGTGGGGTCGGCCGTGCTGGGGGCCTCTGCACGTGGCTCCTGGAGCCCTGCTACGAGGTGGGCGGGATTGGAAGGAGCTGTTCCCACAGGAGGATGATGAAGGTGCCCCGTGCCCAGCAGAAGATGAACTGGTTCTGCAGGACAACGGGTTCCTGAGCAAGAATGAGGTGCTGCGTAGCAAGGTGTCACGGCTCACAGAGCGGCTCCGCAAACGCTACCCTACCAACAACTTTGGTACGGCCAGGGCTGAGGAATGGGGGCGGTGTGGGCACCACGGGGCCAGAGTTTCGGAATTGTGGCTCCTGGTTTGTGATGAGAGCAAGGAGTAAAGCTACGTCTACGGGCCCCGGGGAAGGTAGTGGACACACAATGGGACTGCCAAGGGAGTGAGTGTGGGTTCCTTCTTGAACGTTAACTTGCGGGAAGTTGAGGCACTCTGTTCCAGAAACGCCACTTCAGGACTATAGAGAGATGTAATCCTGAGGCAGAGGCTCAGAAGGCAGTGTGGCATGATGGCTGAGAACAGAATGTAGCGTCTGACTGCCTGGTGTAGATCCCAACTTTGCTCAAGGTGTCCTTGAGCAAATGATGTAACCTCTCTGTGCCTCAGTTTCCCTTTCTAAAAAAGGGCAGTAATAACAGTTCTTACCTCACAGGGTTCTTAGAGGTCTCTAACGAGGTGATGTTTATTAAGTGGTAGCACAGTGCTGGCTGGGTCACAGTAAGTGCTGAATAAGGGGTGCTGTTAACATGAGGGGTCCTGGTCCATCCTGCAGGTGCCTAGCAGCTTGTCTGGATCTTCCCTACTCAGGTTGAAACAAGTTGAAGCAAAAAGTATCTTCCTTTGCACATGATAGAACCCTGAGGTCCCTTCTCCTCAGCCAAGTTCATGGACTGGCTAGTCCTTATTTTCCTGGGGGTGGGGTGGGGGTGGATCAAGGAAGGCAGCTTTGGAGAAGGGTAGACTTGACTGTTGGCACGGTGGGAAACCTGTCTCAGACCAGGAGAGCGGTTGCTGAGCCAGACAGAGTTCTGGCTGAAGAGGGCAAGTGACTTGGGGGTCATGCTGGTTTTGAGGAAGAGCCTTGTTTCTGCTTGGAGTCAGCTACCAGGAGGAGGAGGTGGCTACACTGTGTGTTCTGGTGGGAGTGAGTTCTAGGCTCTGCACCCTGGGAGAAGCCCTGGTTCGTTTGAGGCATTTGACCCAGGGCATCCAGGGGCCTGCCTTCCTGCCCCTGTAGCACCCAGGGCAGTTGTTTTTCAGGATTCGAGGTCCTGGACATGCTGTTTCTTTCTGCTCCGTGAGTATGCCCCAGTCATTTCGAGTTCCCTTTTATTTGTGATGATCACTGACTTCTCTGGGGCACTGTGTTCAGTGCACTTGCATGTACACGGACTCATCTAGTCCAGATGGTAGGTGTGATAGGGACAGGCAGTTCTTAGGGGCTTAGAAGCAGCTGGGTTCCAGAAGTCCCAAGTGACACTATGTAAGAATTAGTATTCTTGCTCTAGCATGTGATTCATTCGTCAGTATGAATTTTAAGTAAAGGCCCTTAGATGTTCTCATTTGCAGGTGAGTAACCTCAGGTGAGAAAAGTGATTTGCCCCATGTCTGCAGCCATGGTTGAGCTGTGACTCAAGTCCAAGCCATCTGGTCTGGCTCCTCTGTTCTTGTGTTTTTTTCTCACTCAACATGCTCCCTTTTTGCCTTAGTGTCTGAAGTCCTCTGGCTTTATGTCTGTCTTATTTCAGTATTTGGTTTTTGGTTCAGGTAATCCCGGCCGGGATGGTGAAGGCCTTTCAGGTTCACATGAGGCTGGCAAGGGCAGAAAATGCTGCTTTTTTCTAAGCCTCTCTTAATTCCCATTCTTTAAGACTGCTCACAGTCTTCTCCCTGAGATGTTCTCAAGCTCCTTGCTGTGAGGGCAGGTACAGCAGCTCTGCTCCTGGGTCTGGCTCCCAGGGTGAGATGAGCAGATTTCGGGGCCACTCCATTCCGGCTGCCCGTGGAGGATGGGGATGCATGGGACAAATGAGGACAGGCTGCTCAGGGGCTTCTATGTGGCCCCGTTCTGTCCCGGAGGCTCTTTGACCGTTACCCTGGCAGGGCCCATGCAGTCTTAGGCTCTTTCTTGCTCCTGTGGCATCATCACATGATGAGTCAGGCCCTTTGCTAAGGATGGGGGCAGGGAGAGTCAGAAGATTTTGGAAGGGAACAGGGCTGCTCTCCTCCATATACCTGTCTTGAGCTGGTGTCAGCATCCTAAGCCCTCCCAGGCCCAGGCTTGTGCTTGGGTACATGTTGGTTTCACTAGACCACATGGCTGCCCTGGGATGCTTGGCCCTGACATTCCATCCTGGACTTGGGCCTGAGTGTCAGTCTTTGAGTGGCTCCAATCCCCTGCCCCATGCCCCTTGTCCCCCTTGTTAAGGAGAAGCAGAAGTGGGTTGCTTTTTTTTTCTTCTTTCTTTTAAAGATTTATTTATTGGGGCGCCTGGGTGACTCAGTGGGTTAAATGTCTGCCTTCAGCTCAGGTCATGATCTCAGGGTCCTGGGATTGAGCCCTGCATCGGGCACCCTGCTTGGTGGGGAGTCTGCTTCCCCCTCTCCCTCTGCCTACCCCACCCCCACTCATGTTCTCTCACTCTCAAATAAATAAATAAAATCTTAAAAAAAGAAAAAAAAAGATTACTTCTTAGAGAGAGGCTCGATCTCACAACCCATGAGATCATGATCCGAGCCTAAACCAAGAGTTGGACGCTTAACCGCCTGAGCCACCCGGGTGCCCCGAAGTGGGTTGCTTTGCCCACATTCTTAGTGTGGGGGACAAAGTCTTGGAGTAGCGTGGTTGCTGGTTTGGCATCAAGGCGGCAGTACCTGCTATGCTTTTCCCTCTCCTCTGCCAGGCCCCAGGAGCTACCTGGCAGCAATGGCATTCACCTTACGCACCTTGGCCTCAGGCTTCTCCTTGCTCTATCTTGGGCAGGCCCGTCTTTCCTTGAACACAGGGAGTGTCCTGTAACAAGGGCTGCAGGGGGTTCTGGAGGAACAGAGGAAGAGACCACATGTAGCTCTGAGCCTTTGTGTGAAGGTGAGGCCCGGGGTTCCGTACCTGGCCACATAGGTGGTTCAAGAGGCCCAACAGTGCTTCCTGAAGCTGCTAATTGCTCTGGCCAGATCCCAGGAGGCCTTTGGGCCCCAAGTTGTAGACACTTACTCCAGTAGCTTTATTATCCACTCTCAAGTGTTTTCAGGACCGAACTTAGCTTCCTTCTGGGCCCGTAGCCCTGGGCTGGGCTCTGTAGCCCCTTTCGGGAGCACCTTCATACCCACCGTGGTCCCCTGGGCTTTTTCCCCTGGCTCAGTGCCCCCTGTTTACATGGAGATTTTTGCCTCCTGGGGATAGCCCTTGGAACCTTCTTTGTTCTCTTCAGGGTTTGCTTTTGTTCCTGGAGCTTGGTGAAGCCATCAGGCACAGTGGCCTTTCCTCTCCTCCTCAGGCCTCAGTTTGCCTCCGCCTTTTGGTTCCCTTCATTCACCTGCATGCGCCCCCTTCAGCAGACTGTCTTTGCTGCAGTCCACCTTTTCCGTCTGTAATTTTCCTGGGAGCACGGGTGGGTGGTGAGCATAGTAGCTTCTGAAAGAACCGTCGGTTCCCTCCCTCCCTGTCCTTCATCTCTTCTTACAACCCCTCGCCTCCTCCCTTGCATTTGCTAAGCTGCTGTTGACTCCTCCAGCATGGTCCGGAAACTTGATCATCTCGTGTGTGGTGGTTTAGGTGGAGTCTGTCACGGCTCTGCCCTGCTCCGTCCTGCCCACCACTCAGTGTCTTTGCCCCTGCCCTGCATATCTTCTTGGAAGGTGCCTGGTTCTGAGCTCCTCTCCTGGAATCTTCAGATGACAGGAAGCAGGAGTCTGGGGTTCTAGGCATTTCTGAATTACCTGTGGGCAGACTATTTGTAAGGAGGCACTTAGGAAAGGGTCGTGGCAGGCAGGTTTCATCTGAGCTCATTGGAGCTGCCTTCTCTGAAGGATGCCTGTTATCAGGTCCCCCCCTAGCTTGGTGTGATTTCCAGAGAGCAGATTCTGCTGGATGCTTTTCGGTTTTGGCAGGACCTGCAGGTGGGGCCTCTTAGTCCTGGGAGGGCACACAGACTGGCAGCTGTGTATAGTATGGAGACATGGATTCTCAGGGACCATGGGAATTTTCCTTGTTTTTTTTTTTTCCTTAAAGATTTTATTTATCTGAGAGAGAGTGAAAGCAAGAGAGATTACAGAGGGAGTGGGAGAAGCAGACTCCCTACTAAGCAGAGAGCCAGATGCGGGGCTCGATCCCAGGACCCTGAGATCATGACCTGAGCCTAAGGCAGATGTTTAACCGACTGAGCCACCTAGGTGCCCTGGGAATTTCCTTATTAGTTTGAGTCCCCTTCTGTCTCTGGATCTGGACTTTGCTCCCCCCATTTTTTCCCCCCAAAGATTTTATTTGAGAGCGAGAGCGAGAAAGCCTGAGAGATCACGAGCTGGGGGGAGGGGTAGAGGGAGAAGCAGACTCCCCACTGATCAGGGAGCCCTATGTGGGACTCGATCCCAAGACCCTGGGATCATGAGCTGAGCCGAAGGCAGATGCTTAACCGACTGAGCCCCCCAGGCGCCCTGGACTTTGCTCCCTTGCTCACTGCTCCCAGCCATGACTGGGCTGGGCTGGCGTCCTGAGTGGTCCCATAGAAGAGCCAGGAACAGGTGAGAGTTCAGAGCCCTGGGCTAGCTCGAGGCTGAGCTGCTGCCTCTGTTTGTCAGGGAACTGTACGGGCTGCTCGGCCACCTTCTCAGTGCTGAAGAAGAGGGTAAGTCTCCTTGAGGGTGTGTTTGCGGGGACTTGGGATGAGGTGCAGGGCAGTAGCGGGGAGTCACTGGGCCACATTGGGCCTGGGGTCCGAGGTTTGCTCAGGTGAGCGAGGATCTGCTGTCCCTGTGCCCACGCCTTCACTAGCCTTCCCATTGGATGTTGTGTTTACTCCGTCCTGCCCCCACTTGGGCACCTCCCTGTTCCCAAGGTAGTCCCAGGTTCCTTGGGTGAGATCAGCTGATGGGAAGGTGGGGGGCTCCCGCTGTGGGCGATGCATCTGATATTGACCATGGCTCTTCACAGCGGAGCTGCAGTAACTGTGGAAACAGCTTCTGCTCTCGGTGCTGCTCCTTCAAGGTGCCCAAGTCCTCCATGGGGGCCACAGGTGAGTGGTGCAGGCAGCCCGGGGTCAGGGCGTTGGGAGGGCTTGGCTGGTTCCTGCCTCCTCCAAGGGCTGCTGCAGCGTGGGAAGGGAGCAACGGGTCAGTGAGAAGGCAGGGGGACTCGGGATCCTGTCTGGCCTGGAGAAACATCTCCACTGTCCTTTAACAGACAAAACACTGAAGTATTTTAGGCATGCAAAACAATATATTTAATATATCTGAATAATAAGGCTTAGTAGTGAATATCTGTGGCTTCTTCACTGAAGTTAAAAAACAGAGCATTAGCAGCACCCCAAGGCTCCCAGCACCACCCTGCCTTCCCCAGAGGAAACCACTGTTCTGAATTTTATTCTTTTTCTCATTAACTTGGTAACGCTTTTAACAAAATGAAAAATTTCTTTCCTTCTATAAAACCTGTACATACTCATTGTAAACAAAACCAAAGATACAGATAAACAAAGGAAGGGCACCATGTGCAAGATACATATGTATGCACATGCACGTTCTACAAGTAGTGGGAGCATGTTCTGCACACTGCCTATAATGTGCTGTAATCAGAAATTGAGGCTTTTTTTTTGTTTTTCTCATCATGCAAGTAGCATATGCTTATTCTAGAAGATTTGGAGATCATTATATAGAAGGAGGAAGAAAAAAGTAATCCTGTAATCTTACTACCTAGAGATAACCGCTGTTAAAACATGTTGGAAAGTTTTCTTCTGGTATTTTACTAAAAAAAATTTTTAGTGGTGTTTTGTTGGTGCCAAAATAATTTCTAATGCAGAGCACCTGGGAGAGGCCTGCTCTTGGTATGGTCACTCCCGAAGTCCCCAGTCCACACGGAAAGAGGAGTCTGAGGGCAGGCTAGGGAGCTGGGTTAGCGAGGATGTGGGCTGGGTGGTGGGTGGCTTGTGTGGGGCTTTGGGGGTCGGGGAGATGGTTGTAGTATTGGGGGCCAAGAACCAAAGGGCATGAGGAAGTGTCTCACCAAGTTCTTCCTCCTTTTCAGCCCCCGAAGCCCAGAGAGAGACTGTATTTGTGTGTGCCTCGTGTAACCAGACCTTGAGCAAGTGAGAAGAGGGGCTGGGGTCCAAAGTGGGCGTCGGTCCTTGGGGCCAGCAGCAGGCCTCACTTTCCTGTCCCTAGCCCCTTGTGGTGTGTGCTGGGCAAATGTGGCCTGAACGCTCGGTAGGCTTCCCCTTCCTATCCTTGCTGTCTCCAGCTGGGGGGGTTCTGGAGCTGCTCCCCTCTCTTGCAGGTGGCTAGTAAGTGGCAGTTCTCAAAACCCAGAGGGAAGAGGAGCCCCTGGAGGGTCTGGCAGGTTTGCCCTCCTCTGCCCTGGGCTGAAATTAGTGGACTCAGAGCTGGGCAGGGAATATAAACTAGAGGGCAGTAGTGAGCTAGGCCTGGTCTCTGTAGGGATCTCTGAGCATCAGGGTGTCTCTCCACACCTCACAATTCTAGGAGACCACAGATCAGAGACTGGGAGAA
Source organism: Mirounga angustirostris (assembly GCF_029215605.1). Taxonomy (NCBI): domain Eukaryota; kingdom Metazoa; phylum Chordata; class Mammalia; order Carnivora; family Phocidae; genus Mirounga; species Mirounga angustirostris. The sequence goes on from NW_026991714.1 coordinate 124,862,743, forward strand.
GAGATTCTTCCTTTGCTGGTTCCTGGGCCAGCCCCTTGGCCTCTGAGAGCCTTCAGAAGGGCTTGGGCATGGCATGACCCAGCTCTGCTGCTTCAGGCATCAGCATCTCATTGTTTCTCCACCAGAGGGTGTGGCCAGAGCTAACAAGACCAAAAGTCCTAGATCAGGGTTGAAGTTTCCATGTTCTCCCAGAGGACGGCGTGTTTAGAAGGGCCTATCAGAGTCCTTTAGTATTAAATGGAGCAAAACATAGGGAGCCCCAGCAGCTCAAAGGACATCATGCTCACCTTGCAGAAACTTTGACTTGCAGAATCTCAGCCCACATATCACCCTGGTGACAGCCTCCCTGGGTAGATGCCAGGCATTCAGATCACTCTTACTCCTCCTGTTCAGAGCCACAGGCACCCCTCCTCTGGTCCAGAGCTGTGTTCCCCCTCCCTGGCCCCTTGTCCCATGGAGTGTGAGACAGGCGAGCAGAGTAGAGTTCCTGAAGCCCTTGACCCTTGGGGGCCTGGGAAATGTAGGATCTCTCCGGGCTGGGTCCTAGATTCTGGTGCTCTTCCTCAGCAGGACAGTCTAACTTAAGGGTTAAGGCCATGGAGGTCCCCATCCTCTCTTCAATAATTGTATGTTCACTCTGGACTCTTAGGGCACCAGTGTCTCTTCCTAAGCCTTGAGCGGGCTCAGGCACCCTTTCTCTCCCCTGGAGCTACCCTGCCTTTTTGAAGTATTTATTTATTTATTGCATGGTTCCTGGGAACATGTGGCACAAGGAGTGGGATGGAGACAATGGGGGGCTTCTCCTGCTCCAGGATGCTTCCCTGGAGTCATGGGCTGGCGGGGACCCAGGACCCATAGGAGGCTGAGCAAGGATCCGAGGAGGCAGGCTGGGGAGACAAGGCCATCCTGGGCCAGCTTTCTGGGGCTAGTTAGGGCTCGGCAGCCAGGGGCCCGCAACAGGCCAGGGAGGTGCAAGTCCCTGGGGAACCAGGCAGGCCTCGGGCTCCTTTGTTAAGAGATGAGAGTTAAGTACCCTGTGCTTTATTTACACTGGAGAGGAATGAAAAGGATCTCTGTGTATATGGAGAATTGTCAATAAAAAGGCCCTCAAGCTTCTGACCTTTTCGTCCTGGTCCTTGCACTAACCCTCTCTGTGAGGCTGGAGAGCCAGAGTCATCCTGCGCTGGCTGAGTTTGCAGGCCTGCGCTGTGTCTGCAGGACAGGGCTGGAGGGGGCATGGAGGCTGCTGTCGTCGGCAGGGTGGGGGGGGTGGGGGGGTAGGGTGGGGGGTGGAGGGAGGAAAGCTGTGCCTCGTGCGGGTAGGGCTCAGCGCATGTTTGTCAGATTGACTCGAGACTCCCATCTTGTGACCGAATTGTGAGCAGTTGGGGTTAGGACCAGGACTTGTCAAACACTAAACAATGCAGGCTTTAGAACGGAAAGATTTTAGCTAATCCTTCTTAGAAAGCAAAAAAGGATTGGCCCTCGGGAGGCTGAAGGCAGCTGGAAGAGGATTGGCTGTGAGATGGGACAGATAAGCGGTTCTCTGAAAGCAGGGTTTGTGGGGTGTATACTGGGTGCCAGGCACAGTGGTGAGGGCTTTACACACGTCATTTTATGTAATCCTTATGATGGTCCTATGAGGTAGGCACTGTTCTCCCCATTTTATAGGTAAGGACATTGAGGCCAAAGGAAGTTGACCAGCGGCAGTGAAAAGTTTGGCATGGCACTTTGCAGACCAGAGCTGGCTATGAGCCGTGTCTTCCAGATGGAGGCCCATGGCAGTGAAGACGGCAGGAGAGACCCTGCGTCAGAGCTGAGGTTAGGTTGCAGCCATGTTCTCATGGCTCCATGCATGCGCAGCTCACAGAGGCCGTGGCCTGGTCCAGGATGGGATTCTGCCTAGCTCGGGAACTTCCCCTAGTAAGGGGGAGCCCTAGCAGCTCCGAGGGGCCTCGAGAGGCAGGGGAGCAGCCAGGACCTTTTCCTGGCAGTTTTTACAGAAGACTGTGTTCACTTTAAAAAGTAGCAGAGTGGCCTCAGCAGCCGGGGTCCAGAGGAGCAGTAAAGGTGGCGGGGGAGGGGGACAGCAGTGATGGCACAGGCCTAGGGCAGAGGCAGCCGGGGCTGCGCTTGCACTTTCGTGGGTGGCGTGTGTCATGGGTAGCTCAGCTGGAAGGCTGCTCAGAGATCATCCCGGCCGGTGCCTCACTCCAGGGGGGACACCACATCTGTTTGAAGAGGTGTGTTCCCCACGGCGTGAGAGGATGGGCCTTCCTCAGCAGGAGCGGCCTGTGTTAGCCAGCGAGAGTCTGTGGGCAGTAAGAAATAGGCAGTGCTGTGGCCGGCCCCACACTTGGCCAACCTCTCCCATCAGCGTAGCCGCGCTGAAGCGAGTTTCCACAGGGGCATTGCCCCCAGGCCTTTCTGTGCTGCTTTCCTCTGTAAAATGGGCGTAATAGCGCTGTCTCCCTTAGAGGGCTGCCGTGAGGAGTAAGCGAGACCATCCATTCGAGGCATGGAGCACGGTGCCTGGAGCACAGGAAGTGCTCCCCAAAGGCCAACCTGTTACTGCCATCCTGGCACTCTTAGGGACAAGACAGCTCTGTCCTGGATGGCTTAGCACAGTGTTTGTTTTTTGTTTGTTGTTTTTTTAAACCAGAGACTCATCTTAGACTATTACTCAGGAAAGCATCTGAGGCCAAAGTGTAGTTTGAAAAAGCAGAGACAGTATTATTTTCGGAAAACAAAAACGATGCGTAGTGTTGGTGAAGTAGTCTGTACCACGCATAGCCTTTGGAACATGGGATTTTGGGGCTTGGGAAACTTGGGTTTTATCATCGGGTCTTGGCTGGGTCTTCCCACCGAAGGGAAGCCAGGGGGCCACCTCTTTGTCCCTTTACATTGTGTGTGAGGGCCTCAGTGAGAGCAGGCCGGGGAGGGACAACTTTCAAGTGCAGGTCGCAGTGGGAAAATGAAGCCACGGCGGTTGGGTTATGTCTTGCAGCTGGCTGGGGTCCACAGTGTGGAGAGGACTGAATGCGAGGTGGCCTGGAGGACAGACTCTTCATAGTAGAATTGGATGCCTGGTTTAAAAGATGCCCCCAGTTTGCTCTCAGGAACCCATTGGGAGGAATAGTAGCCAGGTTTTGCTCCAGCTCTGGTACCCATTGGGGCAGACTTGGGACGGGCAGCCAGCTCCCACAGCCTGGCTTGAGTTGAGGGCTCTGTTGATCTTTCTGAGGTTTGGTAGGGATGGGGAGCAATCTGTGGTGAGCCCTGGCAGACTTTGCACTGGTCCTGGTTTCTGGGGTCTTCAGGATTTGTAGTCGTTGATCTCCTGGCCCTCAGGGCTCAAGCCCAACAAAGCTCCATTTTCATGCCCTGTCTCCATGGAACCTTCGAGGTACCCCTTTTGAGAGGCCATGGCTCCAGCGTCTATCTTATAGCTGGTGGCTGGCTCTAAGACCATGATAACACCTACTTTTGTTTTATTTTATTTCATATCTTGGATGTTATTTTATTTTATTACTTTTTAAAGATTTTGTCAGAGAGAGAAAGAGCATGAGCAGGGAGAGCTGCAGGCAGAGGGAGAAGCAGGCCCCATGCTCAGCAAGGAGCCCAATGCGGAACTCCATCCCAGGACCCCAGGATCATGACCTGAGCCGAAGGCAGACACTTAATTGACTGAGCCACTGAGCCACCCAGGCGTCCCAACACCTACATTTATTGAGCACTGTGCCAGGCAACATGCTGAGCGTGTCATTTAAACCTCATGACAATCCCAAAAGCTAGGTTCTGTTATTAACTCCATTTAACTGATGAGTAAAATGAAGGCCTGGAGAGGTTACGTAACATGCCTGAGGTCAGGCAGCTAGTAAGCCATGGAGGCAGGCTGTGAATTGTGCCAGGGGTGCTTGTAGAGGCCTTATCAGAGAAACTTTGGGTGAACATACAATCCTGGCTGTCACCCTCCCCTCTGTTCTGCCTCGCCCCCACTAGCTCCAGGATCTTCTGAGCCACTGAGCTAATAGGAGGGGCCTGCCCATCCCGAGCCCTAGCAAAGTGGGTTCAGCCTCCAGAGGAACAGAGGCAGCCTTGTGGCAGGAGCTCCCCCCACCAGTACCACCTCCCTTGTTTGGGTCTGTTTCAGCACCCCAGAGCAGCACATTCCATTCTTTGGCACAGCTGGGGGTTGGGGATTCCGTATTCCCCAGGCTGCCTGCTTTCTTCAGGGCCCCAGCAGAGCCTGCTGTCTGGGCTGGGGTACTGGGTCCCAGCCACATACATTCCAGCAGCAACCACCCCCCACGTTGGATTTCCCAAGGAGTGAACTTTAGCCAGGATTACAGCCAACTAAACAGTTGTGGGTTGTGAGCTTCCTTTGTGGGGCTCAAGAGCCTGGATGCTGATGGAGCTGAGAGGGGAGGAGGGGGTCAGGGGTGGGCTGCTTTGGGGCAGGAGAAAAGCCGCATTCTGAGGTTGGCTCCCCTGCTGCTGACAGGGCCCTTGGTGTGGGCTCTGAGCAGGGCTCCCAGAATTCTTCCTGCGAGGCAGGGTGGCAGATAGTCTGTCTCCCCCCGCCACCTTGGCTTTGTCCCCTGCAGGCAGTAGTATAGTAGTTAAGAGCCCGGGGTCAAATTCTAGTACCACTCTTACGTACAAGCTGTGTGTCCTTCAATAAGCTCATTAACCTCTCTGAACCTCAGCTTCCTCATCGTTAAAAAGGGCTGTTGGCAGGCTTAAATTAGAATACCAGAGTGAGGGGCGCCTGGGTAGCTCGGTTGAGTATCCAGCTCAGGTCATGATCTCAGGGTCGTGAGATTGAGCCCCACATCGGGCTCTACACTCAGCACAGGGTCTGCTTGAGGATTCTCTCTCCCTCTGCCCCTCCCCTCTCATATGGGTGTGCTTGCTCACTCTCTACCCCCCCCCCAGTAAAATAAATAAAAATCTTTAAAAAGAAAAAAATAAGAATACCAGCCAGAGTGCTTGGAGTAGTGCCTGCCACCCAGCATGAGCTTGATATTTATTCTAGTATTATATGTCTTCTCCTCTCTGTTAGCTTACATACCCTCTGGGGATGTATTTTCTGAAGTAAAATGCCAAATGTAGGTTCTATCTTGAAAGTAACAACTCTGGGTTTTAGGTGAGATGTTCCTGTCTCTTCCCTACCTTCCTGCCAGTAGCGTTTCTTAGTTAACAAATCAGTTAGGAATGTACTGTTATGTGCAAGGCACCATGCTAGCCAGGTTAAGGCCTTAGGTTAGTAAAAATACTCATTACCATTTAATGAATATCTTCTAAATGCTGGGCACTGGTTCCAGGAACTTTTCATATGTTTCCCCACTGAACACTCAGCCACCCTGTGAAATAGACATTATTACTCCATTTTATAGTTGGGCAGTGTTCCCAGTGTCACATGGTCACTAAGTTACAGTATTGGAATTCAAACTGGGCTCTACTACCTCTTTTCACCTGATCCTGAGTATTTTTTTTTTAAGATTTATTTATTTTTTAGATTGGGGGAGGGACAGAGACGGAGGGAGAGAAGCAGACTCCCAGCTGGGCGTGGAGCCCTATGCGGGGCTCAGTCTCATGACCATGAAATCATGAACTGAGCCGAAATGAAAAGTCAGATGCTTAACTGACTGAGCCACCCAGGCACCCCCTGATCTTGAGTATTTAGCAGCCCACCCCAGATCTTTTCTGTTCTTTATCAGAACTCTGATTTTGTACCCAACTGAAACACCTGACTTCCTCTGCTCCCTTGCAACTAGGAGTGGCCATGTGACTTCGTTCTGGCCGGTGAGCTAAAAGTGGAAATCTACCAGGTGGGACTTTGTTGGGAAATTACTGTTTTCCTGATCAAAAGGGCCAGAGGCAGCTGACACGCTGTTTTTGCTCTCCTTCCCTGCCCTGCTGCCTGGACTGTGGTTAGAAGTGTGGAGGAGGGCGCACTGTAACCATGAGAACAGAAGCCACCCCCTGGTAGAGCTGGAAGACAGAATGAGTCTGGGACTTGGACCTCGTGCCTGGCTGTCTCCAGACTCTGGTGTGGAGAAGCCCCACTGTTTCTTGGGGTTTCTGTCAGATGCATCGTTCCCCAGATGCTCGCTGGGCAGCACCAGCTGTCTGTCTCCAGACTGGCTGGGAGGGAGGGAGCGTGTTGTGACCAAAGGAAATGAAAGGTGGTCTCAGGCCTTGTGGGGGCTCCCCTTGTTTTGGGGAGGATTCTTCTTGGTCCTAGGAAGAGACTGCTGCGGGGATCTGACAGCAGATGTTGGGGACAGAGCCGACATATAGAGCAGAGCTTGACCCCTGTGTCGGGGGTGGCTGAGGACTGTCTTACTGGGGCTTCCCGGGATGCGCGAGGGGAGTCTCTCTCCTGCCTGCTCCATCTCCCTGGCTGCCAGCACCTGACAGAGGTCAGTATTGTGCTTCTGCCAGAAGTAGCTGGAGTCCTGTGTGTTCAGTGGAAAAATAATCCCTGGTCCTGGTTGACCATAGAAGTGTCCATAAATATTTGGTTGGAGTAGGAGGCTGGGAGACAAGGGGCAGATTCAGGGAACAGGTGGGCTGGGCAGGCTTTGGGTGAGGGTGGGCGGCGGTGGCTCCCTCAGAGTTGAGGAGAAACAAGCAGGCCTCTGCTGCTCCTGACCTGTGGTGAGGCCACCTGCATGCCCAGGGAGGTGATTTATGGGCAGGCTGTCAGACCACCTGTTAGCTCGCACTGGCCCCAAAGCAGAATTTGGGCCCTTTGGCCTTTCTTGATTCTCTGTGGCAGCGTGCTTCTCGGAGAGCCCTGGAAGCCAAGTCCTCACAAGAGAATGCGGCTGCATTGTCTTGGAGGAGCAGGAAGCCTTGACTGGACTTGGCAGCTGGACCCTCGCTGGTGAGGAAAGCTGCTCTGGGGGTGTCCCCAGACCCCTGCTCTGGGTACATCTGCCCTGTCCTTCAGCATCTGCTGACAAACCCCCGGGTCTCCTTCCTGGCACCACCCCTTCCAAATGCTGGACATTTGAGTGGCAGGAGCCTGTTGCCTCCATTTCAGGCCTTCTCCCCTCCCTGCCCCATTCAGCTCCAGGTAGCAGCACCATCTGCTCTGAACTCGCTGAAGAAGCCCTCAGTTACAATAGCTGCTTCCTTCCTGGTATGCAGGACCAAGATCCTTCCAGCCTGAGGTCATCTCAGCCCCTGACCCTTCTCCTGCCTCAGCTGTTGGCTTATGTAGATCGAGGTTTTCTTTCCTTTTTTTTTAAGATTTTATTTATTTATTTGGGAGAAAGTGAGTGAGAGCACAAGCCAGGGTGGGGTGGGGAGGCAGAGGGAGAGAGAGAAGCAGACTACCTGCCAAACCAAGCAGAGAGCCAGATGTGGGGCTCGATCCCAGGACCCTGGGATCAGGACCCGAGCAGAAGGCAGCCGCTTAACCGACTGAGCCACCCAGGTGCCCCTAGATCGAGGTTTTCAACCCAGGCTGCATACCACCCCAGGGAACATCTAGAAGATTCAGATTTCTGAGCCCCCTCCAGAGATTCCAATTTATTTGGTGTAGAGTGGGGTCCCTATTTTGGAAAAGCTCTGTAGATGATTTGAAGTTCTATGTGTTAAAATGCGGTTTCTGATACAGTAGGCCTAGTATGTGTTTCTGACCGGCTCCTGGGGGTGCTGCTCCTCTGGCCCCTGTGGCACAGGTCGACCCCATCCTTCCCTGCAGGTTGGGACCAGTGCCCAGGGCGGTCTGAGTGCCAAAGGGGTAGGAGTTGACACGTTTAGGCCCTTGGCTCTTCAGGGTAGTTCCCTGTGGCCCAGGCTTCTTGGGATCCGAGGAGCATGCAGTGTCAGGGACATGCTGCAGGACTGTGGGAGCCTTCTGACTGTGGGAGAAGGCTGGGGATCTCGGCGTCTCTCTCCCTCTTCAGGAACAAAGGGACGGTCGTCTCCATTCCTCACTGGGTGATGGGGATGAGAAGGGTGATCCTCACCCTGTGCTCTCAGGGGATCCTACAAGAACATGGGCATTGCAAGTATGTCTGTGTGGACAGGCCGTGGATTAGGACAAGGGCCTCTTTCTAAAAGTCCTTTCTGAACCTCCCTCTGCCCACCTTTGGGGACCAGCTGACAAAGAAAGAACCTAGTCGAAACCAACTGTTGTTTTTTTGATTTAATTAAAAACTTAAAAACATTAGAAACCAAACCTTGTCTGCGTCAGATCTAGTACCTGTGGCCTTGCAGTGGTGGTGATAACTTATCATCAGGGTAACAGGGACATGTGGAGGCTGAGGGCCGAACCCCAAAAAGCAGCCTCTGGGAGGGGGTCTGGGCTGGGCTTCTCTCCAGTCTAGCAGGAAGGGAAAGGGTAAGAGATGGGGAAGGTGGGGAACTGTGGCTGGAGGGCACTGTGACCCTAATGCCTCTCCTCTGGGGGACTACGATGACATGAGTGGGCAGTGGGGGTAGGGAACTGTCCCCCAAATAGCTCAGCCTAATACTGAGACTTTTCCTCTTCAAGGCAAGGCCTCACCACCAACAGAGGGGAGCTGACACCATGGTCTGCTTGGGAATCTGCCTCCTCAGACTGCTCAGAGCCCCTCCACGCTTCCCTTGCTCTCTCCTCCACCTACTTTCCAAAACCCTGGGTTCCTTCCCAAATGAGAAAGCCTTGCTCCTAAGAGAAGTCCCCAGGGACCCCAGAACCCCCCAGTTATGGACACCTCAGGCTCCATGCCCATTTCTTAGGGCCTGTGCTGGTAACGACGCTGCATGAAACCACTTAGGCAGGGGCTGAGTCAGCCTGGGAGTAGGGGTGAGGCCAAGTGGGCAGGAAGAGAGAGTGCCCCAGGGATGGGGAGAGGGCAAGGCACAGCTGGCTGCAGTGGGCAGGGAGGAGAGCCCTTCAGTGGGGTTCAGCGGCCCCATAGAAGAAGGGGTAGTAGAGGGAGCAGGGGTAGGAGAACATGAATTTCACCGCGAACTTCATCTCCTTATTCTTCTTGTCCCAGCGGTAGACGGCCATAAGCAGCAGCTGTCCGTCCACTTGGCGGCCCATGAGCAGGAAGCTGCCGGTCAGGCTGTCCAGCTGTGGGCAGGGGCAGCTGGCACCGCTCTTCATGTGCAGCACCAGCCTCTTGGTGTCCTTGCGCTTCAGGGGGCCTGGCTTGAGTAGCTGCTTCTTTTTCTGGGCTCCAATCAGCTTCCGGTCCCCATTCTCTATCTTGATCTCCTTGATGCGCATTTTAACCACTGTGTGTGTGTGCCGAGGGGGGAGACAGAGGGACAGGGTGAGAACGGGCAGGTTTGCTCAGGATGCTCTTGGGCCCCCAGTTGGTGCCTGGGCCTTGGGGTGGTAGACTTCATGATCCCTGGGATCATGGGATCCAAATGGGATTTCTGGCTGTGTGTGTGTGTGTGTGTGTGTGTGTGTGTGTAGCAGTGATAGGGTGGGCTGGTAAATGTTTGACAGCTGGCCCTGGGGAGGGGTTCTGCTCTGTGGCATGTGCTGGTTTCCGTGGGGGTGAATGCCCCCCCACCATGGCCCACCGCATCACAGAGCGCTGGGTTGAGCAGCATGCGCGCAACCAGCTCTTGCTGGTGTGAACACACCACTGTAATCTGTGTGAGACTGTACAGTATGGGTGGGAGTGTGCTGTTCGGTGCTGTGTGGTTCATGTAGGAGAGTATGTCTGTGGTGTGTCTGGAGGGTGGGGGTGGGGGAGGTGCTTGAAGGCCAGAGTGGGGTCGGGGTGACCAGCCAGGGCACACAAGGTGGCTGTAGAGAGCCTAGTACAGTTGGGGATTGGGAGTCTGGAACTTGGGGGGTCACTAAGGCTAGTCTCTCCCTTCAGGCCTCTGGATCCCCATCTCTGTGAGCAACCAGGGAGATACCAGAGAATGACTCTGTTCACCCAGGGAAGGAAATTGTTGTAAAATCTCTTTCAATCTCTCTCTTTCTCCCCTTACCCACTCTCTTTTTCTCTCTTGGACACACACACACACACACACACGCCTTGCAATAGGAGTATTCTCTTTACACACACACACATGCCTTGCAATAGGAGTATTCTCTTTACACACACACACACACACACACACACGCCTTGCAATAGGAGTATTCTCTTTCCAAACAGACTAATGACATAAAAGACCAAAGTAAGGATTTCATTGCGATCTCTTTTTTACAAACAGGGAGGCTAAGACAAAACAGCAGCCAGCTTGGCAAAGGCCACATGCCGGCTCGTGTGGTCCTGATTAGACTTGGCTCACTGTCCCAGGAATGGAGAGGCTCCAGCATGAAGGCGTGGGACAAGTGACCGCAGCTCCCCTGGCCAGAGGTGCATCGGGTACCACGCAGAGGTGCCCAGGGACGAGGGTGCTGCACTTCCATCCTGGGGCCCAGCTCTTTCCCTGACGCCCCCATCCATCTCCAGGCTTAGCTTGCTTCTCCCAAAGAGAATCCAGCCCTGGAGGCCCCTCTCTTGGCAGGTGCCGAGGGAGGGCTGCAGGAGCCTTGGCCAGGGGTTGGTTTGGGGGCCCATGGACCATGGCCTTGAGGGGCTTCTGAAGCCCCTGGGATGACCTGCAAAATGAGGTGCATTTCTTTGGCCAGATGGTTCATGGTCATGATCAGATTCTAAAAGGGACCCATGATGCAAAAACTGTTAGTATTCACTATGATGGTTGTGGACATGGGTGTTTGTTGTGTGTGTGTGTGTGTGTGTGTGTCAAGGAGGAGAGGAATTGGGGCAGTGGCCACGTGGGCTTCACACTCACCGAAGTCGCTGGAACACATCTGCTCCATGAGGCCGTCGGCACTGTGCTCCATCTCACACTGGGCACAGATCTTGGTCACTGAAGAGAGAAGCAGGGGTGGGGTCTGATGAGGGGAGGCTGATGAGGGCATCGGAGTCCGAAAAGCCACTCAAGAGTACGGGCTTACCCCACTGAGGAGCCACCTCCCCCTGCCAAGCCTCCACTCTCATCAGGAAATGGGATGATGGTAACGGTGCTCACTGAGTAGTTGTGAGGTTCCAAAAGAGACAAGGTTGCACGGGGACAAAAGTGCCCCCGTGGGCACAATTGCTCCATGACCCTGGCAACTGCCACCATGATGTGCGTTGTCGTCTTCTAAACTTTGTTTCATTTAGTCCTCAGCCTATGAAGTAGGTATTATTAAAAGAAAACTGAGGCCCAGAGTGGTACCCAGGTCTGCAGTACTATTGTGAACTGAGCTTAGAACTCAGGATTTGTGACTCCCAGGCTAGTGCTGGGATGGGGGTATCTGCAGGGTCTTCCTAGGCACACAGGGTCCCGGCAGGTGGCAGGGTAGGGACTGTGGTAAACTGAAGAGCATCAGCCTCTAAGGTGGGCAGCTTGACATTGCCAGAACTTTTGGTTTTTCAAGGGAAGCCCAAACTCTTAATTTTTATATGAAATATTCTCAGTTTTATTGTTAGCCACACAAACACTTCAGGCTGCCTCTGGTTCTCAGGCCACCACACAGCACCTGCGCTCTGTACTGTATCTCTGCCTCCGGGTGGGCGCCCCCATCACAGGGGAAAGCGGGTTTCAGAGAGGGCAGGGCCTGGTGGGATTCCGAGCCCGAGCCCAGGACTTCTTGCCTTCCAGGCTGTTAATATGTGGCTTCCAAGAAAACCAGGAAAGGAACCATGCCGGGATCCCTGCTAGGGACCGTCTCTGCTTGAACTGGCTCTCTCCCCTGCTTCCTGGTCCCATTTCCAACCCAAGAACACTCCCCAGTCACAGGACCCCAACCCAACTGACTCTCAGGAGGGACATGGGGGTGTAGGACCAAGGGCTGTGTGGATGAAGTTAGACCTGGGTCGGTGGGTGGGTAGCGTGTGGTGGAGTCCAGTTGCTTTTTGGGGGTCCGGTCAGATGGGAAAATGGGAAAGCAGCGCTGCCCCTCGGGGGAGTCCCAGCATCAGGGGCTCCTTAGACTCTTGAATCAACTGCCCAGACAAAACCTCTCAGTGCCACTTTTTATTCTCCTGTCTGGTGCCCAGCTCAGGCTTACTCTGTTTGCAAGGAGTTTGGCATTTGGGGGTGGGGGGTGCACAGTGAAGGGAGGCTGAGACCGAGGAGGAATTAGGGGTAATGGGTCTTGGGGTGGGTGGGAGGTGGCACTGAGGATCTCACAGGTTTCTGGAACCTGAGCTCACTTCCTATGTTACTTATGGAAAAACTGAGGCTCAAAGTTAAGCAACTCCTAAGGGCTCCTTTTCAGTGGCAGAGCCTGGCAGTCTGCTCTTTCTTCTGCACTGAGCTTTACCCGAAGGTCTCCCAATCTGGGCGGATTGGGGAAGCGAGTGGGAGAATTTAGGGTTCCTAGGTACAGAAAATGGGGTGTGTGTGTATAGGTAGGCTGGAAGGCTGGGGTGGGGGGGGGAGTTGCAATTCTCGGGGCATGCAGGGCTGAGCAAAGGCTGTGTGTGTGTGTGTGCGCGCGCGCGTGTGTGTAAGGGGGTGGCACCTCCGGGGGCCTCGCTGGCACCCGGGGCGTCCGAGCGCACGGGGGCGGCGGCGGAGCTACCTGGAGGTGCGGTGGCAGGCAGGTGTCCGAACTGCATAGTGATGCAGAGGTCGTTGTCCAGAGGGAACTTGTGGCAGTGCAGCATCTCGGGCCAGGGGAAGCCGTAGGCCTCCATGAGCGGCGCGCAGCCGGCGCGCACGGCCTCGCACAGCGAGCGGCATGGGTAGATGGGCCGGTCGAGGCAGACGGGCGCGAAGAGAGAGCAGAGGAAGACCTGCGTGTCCGAGTGGCAGCGCTTGGCCAGCAGCGGCAGCCAGCTGCTCGCCTGCTGCTTCACCTCGGCCAGGCTCTCGTGCTCCAGCAGGTTGGGCAGCCGCATGCGCTTGTAGCCCACGGTGTGGCAGAGCGGCAGGTCGGCGGGGATGTCGAGGCACTGCGGCGGCTTGGAGTACGCGCGCCCGTGCAGCGGCTCCGCCTGCCAGCCGTAGTAGTCGTAGTCCTGGACGCGCGCCGGCGCGCCTTGCAGCGCCCCCAGCAGCAGCGCCAGCGCGGCCGCCCGCGCGCCCCCCGCCGCCGCCTGCATGGTGCGCGGCGTCCCCAGCTGCCCGGAGTGCGCCCGCCGCCCCGCCGCTCCCCTGCAGCCGCCGCCGCCACCGCCGAGGTGGCCCGAGTGGTGGCAGCCTTCGCTCCGCTCCCGGGCGCACCGAGTGATCCTGGCACCTCCCACCTCAGGGCTCCGGCCCCGGCCTCGCCGCGCGCCCCAGCCAATCTCCAGCCGCCCGCCCCCCCACCCCCGCCCGCGGGCCCAGGCGGGGAGGCGAGGTGGAGGCCCCCTCGGCCCCTCCCGTTGTTTCCCGCGCGTCCTGCCCCGGCTCGTGCGCCCCTCTCCCGCGCACCAGCTGCCCTGCCTCAGCGCCGGGCTCGCCTTGAGCCTCTCCCAGGGGCTCCCTCACCTCCCTGGGCATTTCCTCGCCGATCGCCTTCTCCATCCTTCCTCCTTATCTCCCTCCGCCACAACCTCTCCTGTTCCTTTTCTCACTCACTTCACTTGCTTATCTGCCCGTCTCGGCCTTTCCCCCTCCGCTCTGCTTTCTCTTTCCTGACACCTTGGTTCTCCCTTCTCCTGGCAGGAGGCTCCTGGTTGCCCACCCCCTCTCTCAGGAGGGCAGTTCTTCACCTGTCCGTCCTCAAGCATGTGTTTGAGCTCCTGCCTGGTGCCCGGCATTGTGCTGCTGGCTGCTGGGGGAATCAGAGATGGATCTGACCCAGGACCCCCCACCTCCAGGGACACCGTAGCCTAGTTGGGGCGAAGGTAATCATAACTGCCATTCAGTGAGCTCTAAGTGCCGTAGACACTGCGCAGCGCTTCACGGCCTTCTCACCGGTTATTTCTATTGATAGCTAATACTTCTTGGGTACTTACTGTGTCTGTTCTAAGCACATTGCATAAGTTACCCCATTTAATTCTCACAGTAATGGTGTAATAAGGCGAGTGGGTACTGTTATTATCTTCACTTTACAGATAAAGGTACCCAGGCAAAGAGAAGTTAAGTGAGGATAAGGGGCCAGGACTTGACCAGGTCTGGTTCCAGAGTCAGAACCCGGGTGACACCGGGAGGTCTGGATTCTGAGTCTGCAGGCTGGCTGGCTTTGGGGGCCTTCAGGTGAAGTAACTGGCCCTCAGTCACACACTAATGGGTGAGGGAGCCAGGATTTGAATCCAGGTCTGGACTCCAAAGGCCAGGGCTTAACTACTTTGCCCTAAGATAAATTCCAGCCCAGGCCAGGAAAGGATGCAGGAGGAGGAAGGAATTGAGGATATCCAGGTTTGGGATGGAACCCCATGTTTGGGGTCTTTTCCTTCTGTCTGGGCCCTGCCTTCTATTGGCTTTCCTATGGGAGGAGCTTTGGAGAAATACTTGAGGGTGGGAGAACTTCTTGAGAGCCTGACCTGAGACCTGACCTCCCTAGTCTTTGGTGCGGAGGTCCGCTGGGAAGGTGTCTTGCAGGAGGGCTTGGGGCACTCTGGGGGCTGGATCTGCACTTGACCCCCTCCACTTCTGCTCTTACCTCTCCTACCCCCTATCCTCCTGAAAATTTCCAAGGCTCCTGTCTTCCCATGATCTGTCCTTGCAGTAGTAGTGGAGAGAGGAGAGGGGCCGCTCTTCTTAATATTCAGCAGACACACACGAAGCACCTACTGTGTACAAGGTGTGGGGTGTGGTATACACACCACAGGTAGGGATCCAGAAATGCAGAAGACATAGTCCCTGCTTCATCTGATCTAGTGTGAGAAAAAGACAAAAGGCAGGGCAGAGGGCACAGAAGGATGTTCAGCAGATAGAGCCCAGGGTGGGTTCAGGCGAAAGAGCACAAAGAGGTTCTGTGGATGACCCGCCAGAAGGTAAAGGACCCCTCCCTGTCGGCCCAGGCAGCGGAGTGTAGTAATGGTGCAAGAGCCTAGACTTTGCAGGCAAAAAGAGCCAGTTTGAAGTCCAAGTGCATACTTACTGAGTGACCTTGGGCAAGTACTTAGCCATTCCAACCATCCATTGTCTTGTTTGTAAAGTGGAACACTCTCAACAGTGACTGTGAGGGGCAAACCAAAAAATTCATGGAAAGAAAGCCCCCTGCACAGTGCCAGCACATAATAGGCACCTAGGAATGGAAGATCTCTAAGGGATGTATGCCTTCAGGGTGAAAATGTGATGTGTGTTCTGCAGGCTCCCTTGGATACCTTGGCCCTGGCTCTGGTTTGGGACCCTGAGCAGTAATTCTGTTCCCTGTGCTCCAGCTGATCCTTATCCCTGCTTTAGGCTTGGCAGGGCTTCTGCACCCCCCGGGGGGACATGTGGTCTTGGGCACTGGCAGGGGGCGTTGGCGCTCCCCAGGTGATGTGCAAGGCGCTGGCTCCCTCCGCAGCTGGTGGCCTCTGCTGGTCTTGGCGGCCCAGTGCCTGGCCCGGACAGCAGGAGGCATTGTTCCTGCTCCTGGTTATGTAAGAACCACACACGGGAAGAGCCAGGTGAGTCATACCTGGCAGCTCCAGGGGCTGCAAAGGGCAGAGGCGCCAGGCTGGAAGCCATCTGGAAGAGGATAGGCCGTCTATACCTGACAACTTTGCCTTGGGGACCCCTAAGGCTCCCTGACACGGTGAGATTAAGGAGGGAAGGCCTTCACAGGAATGCAGCCCAGGTGGGGTCTGTGCCATGGGGCAGTCATTCAGGAAGATCTGCTGCGGCCCGGTCAGTGGGTGACCTTGGCTCTGTGGCCCGAGCGAGCAGGGAGGAGGCTGCACTGATGTGCTGCCTCTTCCTGATGAGGCTGTTCCAGGACCTAGGCAGCTGTGTGGAACACCTGGCAAGCTGGGCATTTGTTCCTCCTGGAGCTTCTGCGGTCTGTCCAGGTGCACATTGCCCCCAGCTGATGGAAAGGACCGTTTGTTAAAAAAGAAAAAAATGTGTATTTGTGGTTTGTTGTGAGCAAAGTTCTGTATAGATACCTCTTAGATCAACCTTGGTAGTTATGTTATCAAATCCTACATTTTTCTGCCTTTTTATTGCCTGCTTTAGTGATTCTCTAAGTGTGGTCAGCGTTCTCCTGAGGGTCCCCAAGTCCTTTTCAGGGAGTCTACAAGGTCAAAATTGTATGCAATTCAAAGATTCACTCTAAGTACAAGATAGATCAATGGATCTTAAGGTAACAGAGTAAGAAAAGTTTATGGGTACGGATTCAGGTTCTGCATTACAACCAACATTTAAGGAACGGGCCACATGGCAATTTTTTAGTAGTATCAAAGAAGAATATCTACAGTGTCTGAAAAGGCTGTTAAAATATTCTCTTTTGCAGCTACATTTCTGTGTGAGGCCAAATTTTCTTCATATACTGCGACCAAAACAACATGTAACAACAGATTGAGTGCAGAAGGAGGCATGAAAATCTGAGTCTATTAAGCCAGATGTGAAAGAGATTTGCAAAAATTAAGACAATGCCACTCTTTCACTATTTTTTTTTGTTTTGTGAAATATAATTATTTTTCACAGAATTTGTTATTTATCTTCACATATAATGGGTTTATTTTTGTTACTTTAAGTGAATTAATAAAATTTCTCTCAGTTTTAGTTTTAAACATGGTAAATATTGGTAGGTGTAAAAGCACATAAATGGAAGGTCTTTAATCTAAAAACCTCAATCATTTTTAAGAGTGTAAGGGGTTCCTGAGACCAGAAAGTTTAAGAACTGCTGGTTTACTTATTCTGTTCATTTCTTTTCCTTTTTTTTTTTTTTTTTAAAGTAATCCATATACCCAACATGGGGCCGGAACTCACAACCTCCCGATCAAGAGTAGCATGCTCTACCGACTGAGCCAGTCAGGTGCCCCTATTCTATTCATTTATGATAGAGTGTATAAAATCTACTTTGATTGTGGGTTTAGTATTTTTTTCCTTTTTTTTTGGAATCAGTTTTGCTTTATATACTCTGAAGCTATGTTGTTATAAGCATAAAGGTTCATGGCCATTATATGTTCTGGTTGGATTATAATTTCTATCTGTATGAAATAGCCTTCTTCATTCCTTTTAGTGCTTTGGCCTTGGGAATAATCATTCCATGAACGAACATTTAACTAGAGCCTACTGTGGGCCAGGCATACACATGAAACAGTCTCAGTTCCTGTGCTTGGGGAGAACAGGGACACACAAAGGCAATGTAGTGTGGCAGGAAGAGTCTGAGCTTTGAGTCAGACTGACTGGTGGTGAATTCTGGCCACTTGCTAGCTGTGTGTCCTTGGACATCTGTCTGTTGAGCTTTGAACCTTAATTTCTTCATGTGTAGAATGAGGTGAAGAACATTTATTTACTGGGTGTTAGTGAAGACTTACTGAGGCAAGGGAAGAGAGGAGCACCTGGCAGAGTGCCTGGCATATGGGAGCTCTATGATTAGTACTATAATGGAGCCATGAGTGGGAGATCTGCCCCATTCATGCCTCCTCTCAAGGACCCCCACATCCCTGCCCCCTGGGAGAGGCAGTGCATGGCAGGAACCAAGTGTACCAAGCTTGGACTCAGAAGATCTCAGTTGTGTGTTTCCAACTTAATAGCAAATCCCCCCCACACCCTGAGTGTCAGTTTCCTCATCTGTGAGATGGGGAGGACCACCTTTGCCTCATGTTCTCCATGGGGCCATCTTGAGGATCAAATGAAATAAGGAAGAAGAAGGAGGTTGAGATGATGATGGAGGTGAGGCTGACTTTGTTTGTCCCAGCCTGTGAGCAAGGTCTGCGAGCACAGGCTTGCCTGCCTCCCAGGAGGGCTAGGGTGCCCAAGGTGAT
Organism: Mirounga angustirostris; assembly: GCF_029215605.1. Taxonomy (NCBI): domain Eukaryota; kingdom Metazoa; phylum Chordata; class Mammalia; order Carnivora; family Phocidae; genus Mirounga; species Mirounga angustirostris. Next base: position 124,880,565 of record NW_026991714.1, read on the forward strand.
GAAACAGAATCTTGTCCTTATTTCAGAGTCTTCGGGAATTATTTGCCTTTTACGATCTCAGTGTTCCCCGCTGAGATACCAGCCTTCATAGCAGTGGTTCCTGAGTGCTCGGCAAAAAGCCCAGCCTGAGTGGCCTGTGTAATTAAGAGAACTCTTAGAGCTAACAGGCCCCGTTGCTGTTGTCCACCAGCATCCTCCATCCCCAAACATTATCTGTGAGAGGAAACTGAACTTGGCCTTCCTGACTCTCAGTCCAGTCCTCTTACTGACACTCCTATAGCATTGTTTCGCTTTCCATCATTTAGCTTTGTTGATTGTAAAGTCAGCGTCTGTCCCGGAGGTCCCCAGCTCTGCAGAGCCTTCCTGCTGCACAGCCTGTGCTCTGGGAAGCAGTTCAGGGGGGCCTGCTTAGGATCTCTGGGTGCCCTGGTAGCTGTGGGGTCCTGCTCGTAGAGGGGCTGGAGCTGGGCTCACTGTCACTGAATCCAGTGGCCAGGGAGGCAAGTTGCAGTCCTCCCTTCTATGACCCTGGACACTGGCAGGCACACTGGTTGTCCTGGATCTCACGGGAACCAAAGCAGAGGCCAAGCTTGTCTTGGACTGGGGCATGTCTAGCTCTAAGGATGCCTGTCTCAAGTGCAACAGGAAGGGTGTGGGTGGGCACTGCTGGTATTCTCTGGCCAGGGCTGGGGATGGAGAGAAGGCTTTTCGCCCTGGGTCCCTAGCACACCGGGGGCCCCCAGGGTCTGGCTGGTAGGTGACCCTGGCTAGAAGCACATCAGAGAGACAGCCAAATATTTTGGCTAAGACCAAGAGCTCTGAAGTGAGACTGAATTCTAATTTCAGCAATGCTACTTGACCTTGGGCAGGTTATTGAACCTCTCTGTGCTTCAGCTTTCTTATCTGTAAAATGAGGATAATAACGATAATTCCTTTTGGGATTATTTAGAGGATTAGAGTTCATTTAACAATTGCTTACAGCAGTGCGGACAGGAAGAGCTGTCTATACAGTTGCTAGTTAATAACACTGGCCTGACAATGGTCTTTAGAGACTGTCACCAAATTCTGTGGCTCCTTGCTCCTAAATTTCTCTTAAATCCACCTGTGCTCTCCCTCCTCCCCACTTGTCCTTCCTTACTGCTCAGGGCTGCTCTCTGGTCTCCTTGTTTTCCACTCTGCAGGAGGGAACTGGTCACTTCACACTGCTGACCTGCTAGCCTCTCCCTTCAGCTCGGGACCCTCAGTTGCTCTGATTGCTTTTAGCCTCAGGTTCTTCCCAAGACTCCGGAAGGCTAGGCCTCCTCGCTGGGCTTGCTCATAGAACATGAACTCCCCTTTACGGCCTCCTCATACTGGTCATCATAGCGCTGGGTTTATTGTCTCAATTTCTGGCATCCCTGTAGACAGAGAGTTCCACAAGGGCAAGAGCTCCGTTTTTCTTGCTCCTAGCACACTGCCAGGCACATAGTAGGTGCTCAAATAAATATTGTATGAATGAGTGACTGAGTGGACGGACGACTACTTGGTGGGAGGAAGTGTCAGAAGAAAGGAGTCTTTGGATCCAGCCAGGCTCAGGCTGGAGCCAGCTTCCTCTAACCTTTTTGCGTCTCTGTTGGAATTCTTGGGAGGCCCAAGGAAGATCAGGAGGGCTCTAGGGTGCTGTGAGGAGAGATGGGGACCAAGTGGAGTCCAGCTGAAGAATGTTTCGTGCTTGCTGAGGGATTGGGGGTATGGACAAGCCCCCTGTGCTCATGTTGACTTCCCTCCCTCCCTCTTTCCCTCTCCTCTCTCCAGCACATATTTAGGGCATCCTAGGTGCTTGGCATTATGCTCTGTGCTTTCCTTGAATGATCCCAATAACACTGTGCGGTAGGTATGATTACCCCCATTTAACATGAGAAAACTGAGACCCAGAGAGGTTCAGTAGTTTACCCACAATCACACAGGCAGGAACCAGAGCCAGAACTTGAAGCCAGGACTTCCTTCTGTGGCTTGTGGATTCCTGCCTGCACGTGAGAAGTGGCTAGGGGTTCCATCCTGTTGAGCCCTGACCCCACCTGTCCTGCAGAAGAGGAGGGCCCTAGGGCCAGAGACTTCCGTGGGACTTAGGTGACTGAGGCTGCCAGCAGGTTTGACCCTGGTTGGCCAGGCCACTGCCCTTAGGGAGCTCAAGATCTAGAGGGGCAGTTATGCAATGCACAAATACACGGACACTAGAGTGACTTTCTGGTTGGGAGGTAGAGAGGTGCCCCAAAGCCTCATCTTTGTGGAAAGGAGAATGAGTACTGGACACAGAGTCAGAGGCACCTAGTATTAGGCTTTGCCTCTGCCACTTGTGGCTGTGGGAACTCGGGTCAGATATAGCTTCTTGTACTTTAGTTTCCCCATGTGCAAAACAGGCACTTTCTACTGCAGACTTGTGGGTAACATTAAATGAGAAATACCCGAAGATGCTTAAAAGCGCTGCAGCGTAAGTGTTCAGAGTTTTGTGCAGTCATGGGGGGCAGCCTGCGCACGGCCTCCACTCTCCCAGCCCCAGCTATCCCTGCCTATATGGGCCCTCAGGACCCCAGATTTATAAGATGTTTCTGTTGAAAGCTATTTGCTGTTTGGGTGGTTCCTGACCACACACTGGTGTGTGTAGGCACCAGTAAAGGTTCATAAACTATTCTCTATGTTTCCCCAAATCAACACAGAACGGTTCATTTGCCTGTAAATAAAACAACAGATTTCTTTGCTTTTGGCTGCAATTACATGCTCTCAGGATGGAACTCCTCTCATGCTGAATAGGAGTAGATTGGCAGTCCCTGCATCTTTGATTAATTTAAAAAACAGAGGCTGGCCGAGGGAAGTGAGTGGCCTGGCAAGGGGAACTGTAGGTCAGAGAGGCCCCAGGGGCCTTTGTGCTCAGGGTCTAGGGGAGGAAGTCAGGAAGCCCCCAGGAGGTGCTGGAGGGCAGGACTGCAGAGGGGAAACCCAGGGCAGGAGTGGTAGGGGTGGGGGCCAGCTGTTGGGGAACCCTAGGCGAACAATGGCCTTATTAAGGAGAGGGTGCTGATGGGGAGGAGCCCAGCAGGGCCAGTGAATCTCCAATCCCCTGCCATAGCCAATGGAGCGATTGTCCTCCGCTGGGAGGGAGCTGGGGCCTGGGCCTGGGAACTGCTGGGCACTTGCCCTGAGGGCCTCGGAGGTGGTCCCAGCCTCTTTGCCTGGGTTCAGAATGGCTCTTCTGTGCTCAATGCTGAGGGTTCAGGTCCCGGTAGGGGCTACCTGGTCCTTGTTCTACCAGCTGGCGGGTCAGGGAGTCGGTGCTTGTACAAGACTCTCTGAAAAGGGGCGCCTACTTGCCTCCTGCCCACATCTGGGAAACCGAAGCCCTGGTGAGGTTGGTCTGAGGCTCAACCCACTATTTGTGGCTTTCCTGTTCTCCACTCGCCTGCTGCGCTGTGGCCTTGGGCTGGTTGCTTGACTTCTCGGGTCTCAATTGTTTCACCTATAAAGCTGGGGAGCATTGGGCTAGAAGTACTTCTCAGCGCACAGATAGCCCGCCCCGCCCTGCCTGGGTTTGGTCATCACAGAGACTGGGGCTGATACTGGCATTTATCGGCAGGGGCTGGGGATGCCTAACTCCTGCAGTGTCCAGCTCAGCCCTGCATGACCAAGAGTTGTCCTGTCCCAAAGGCTGAGAGAGACCCTGTTGAGAAGCACTCATAAATCAGTGCTTTTCACCATTGGTGTTTTTAAAGTAAGGCGATCCTGTTTTCAAATGATGTGGCTTGTGGGAACGCGGCAGATAAAACAGATGAGAGGGCAAGTGTGGTTAGGGCTGGGGCTGGGCCCGGGGCCCTACCCACAGGGCGTTCCCATACTCCACAGTGGCCCCATAGGCGTGAGCTCTCTCCAGGCCTCCTGCCGCTGGCTGGGCCTGATTCAGCTGCGCTGGGCGTCCTGGCTGGTGCGGGTCTGTTCTCACCCATGTGCTGTGCCCGTTGTTATGACTCACCTCTGCATACGCCCATGGTGGTTTTGGTTTTGTTTGATTGTTAGAGGTACGACGGGCAGATGAGGTTTGGGGTTAACTGCCTATGGTTGTGAATTGTCCTGGCCTCCCTGGACCGGGCTGGCTGATTTGGGCCGTCATGGGGCATACCCCACAGCCAGGCAAGGAGAGAGGTTCCCACATTGGCAGCGTGAAGCTGGTTAAAATACACATTCGGATTGCTGCTGGGTCACCTGCAGATTCTAGTTGAACGCATGTCACCCCAGGTGGTTCCCAGGCAGTGGCCTGGGGACCAGGATGAGAAACGCTGGCCTCAGAGGGGGACCTTGCCTGCTCCCCTCTTCCAGCCCTCCCCCTGCTGGTTTCGGCCACTCTCCAAGGCTCATGGGCCTCCTTGAGGCTGAAATGAAAAAACTCTCCCTTCTGGAAGCTCCACACAACCTGCCTCCTCTGCCTGGGGGCCAACTTGGGTGGGTTCTTGTCCCTCTCGCCTCCAGTACCCAGCTCAGGGCTCTGATTAATACCCGTGTTAGCAGAGGGTTGGGCATCGCATGCTGTGCCGTGTCCGAGGGCTTGCTCATCTCATTTAAACCTCTCAACAATGCCAACAGGCAGGTGCTCTTATCACCACTGTTTACAGATAGGAAATCAAGGGTGATTGAGGAACTTGCGTGAGGTCACACAGCTGGGAATTTTCCAGATGGATAGGACTCCACCACACACATTCAGGCACAGACATGGCAGCCAGCCTGTCCCTCTGCGATTTCTTAATCCCCCTTCAGTGAGTCTGGCATGGTGCTATTAGTATTATCATCAGCAGGGACTTGGTCTGAAGACTTTCCAGAGGTTTGCACTTACCAAGAGATCCTCATGAGGACAGTAGTTGAGAGCTGCCAGGGTCCTGGTGGGGAGAGTTCGCCTTTACCGGGTTTGGGAGTTGCATCCATTATCTTGCTTCATCCTTACAGCGACTAAAGGAGGCTTGTGTGATCAGTCCCCATTTTACTGATGGGGAAACCGAGGCTCTGAGAGCTGAGTAACTTAGTCCGGGTCACCCAGGCAGTACAGTGACGAAGCTGGAACCCGGCAGAACTCTGACTCCTCCTACATTCCATGCTTTCTGCTGCCCCACGGGTCCAGATTGTGCCAAGGTCAGGAACACTTCTAGACCTTTTTAGCCTGAGATGTGCCCCTCCCCGGCACACCACCCCCACCAAGGACTCTGAAGACAGCTCAGGGTCCACTAGAGACCGAGGTCTGTGCCCTTTTGACCGAGTTCTGTGGCCAGGCAGCTTGGGGTCAGGGAAAGGTGCATTCTTTCCCTCCACTCACATTACCCACCCTCTGGCTTCCTGGAATTTTTGTGAAAATTCCAAATCACTTGGCAATAAGTCAGTCCTCTTCCCCACAGTTTTTGCAAACAGGAACCAAACACCCTTCATCTTCCAGACTGCACACTTTCACACCCTTTCCCGTTTGAGACTGTTGCCAGGGCCCTTTCAGGAGAAGGCAGATCGGAGAGGAAACTGAGTCCGGTATGTGAGTGGGATGGCCAGATGGCAGGGGACTTGAGTCATCCCTTCCTGGGCCCAGCTCTGAGGGAGGCAGAGAGGCCCCCAGACCTGATGCCTGAAGACCCTAGAGCAAGTCCCTGTCCCGTCACTTCCTGTGCAGCCTTGGGCTTGCTCATTCCCTCTCTGGGTTTCCCCATCTCTTAAGGGAAAATGATGACGCCATCCTGGTGAGAGTGTCAGGGAAGGTAATGTATGTGAAGAAGTCTTATCACTACTATTATTTGCTTACCTGAAGATCAAGTTTTTTTTTTCTTTTTTAAAGATTTTATTTATTTGAGAGAGAGAGAACAAGAGAGAGCATGAGCAGGGAGCCTGACGAAGGGCTCGATCCCAGGACCCTGGGATCATGACCTGAGCTGAAGGCAGACGCTTGACGACTGAGCCACCCAGGCGCCCCTAAGATCAAGTTTGTTTAAAAACCTGCAGTGGTGGAAACGTGCTCTATCTGTGCTCTCCAGCCCAGTAGCTACTGGCCGCGAATGGCTCCTCGGCACTGGAGATGTGGCCTGTGCTACCGAGGAACCGAATTTTTAAGTTAATTGAACACTTTTAGTGAGATGAAATTCACATAAGGTGAACTCAGCCATTTTATTGAAGTGAACGGTTCAGCAGCGATAGCACATTGACAGCGTACGGCGGCCACCACTGCTGGTTCTGAAATACTTCCGTCACTGCAGAAGACATGGCACACGTGAGGCACCGTTGCCCCTGCCCGCAGCCCCCGGAAGCCACCCAGCTCCCCTCTGTCTCTGTGGGTTTGTCGATTCTGGACATTGCATACGAATGCAATCATACAGCACGTGACCTTCCGCACCCACTTCTCTCGCCTAACAGAAAGTGTTCGAGGTTCATCCGTGTTGTAGAATGTGTCAGTGCTGCAGTCCTTCCTAATGGCTAGATCATTAATTTTAGTTAATTTAAATTTAAATCGCCTCATGGGGCTGGTGGCTATTGTACTGGACAACCAGGAACCTCTCGAGTCCTTCCGGGCAAGTGAGGAGACAGACCTCCAGGTGTTTGCTGGTCCCCAAGGGGACCCCATGGGAGAATGGAAGGAGCTAGGAGGATGAAAAGGTGGGGACATGCGCCCCAGGTTCCCCAGAGGAGCTCAAAGCTGTGGCCAATGACCAGCATGCTCCGTGAACTTGTTCCATGCAGCACACTTGACCTTGAAGTAGCTCTGTCTTTCCATCAGTCCTATTTCACAGAGGGGAAGACAGAGGCTCAGAGTGATTAGGTCACTTGCCCAAGGTCACATGGCTGCTTAGTGGGAAGAGATGGGTCTATGAACCCAGGTCTGGTCCCTTCCCAGGCCCAGATCTTCACCACGAGCCTGTCCAGTCTTTTTACCCTGATCCTGGGAGCTGCCCGGATGAAGGCAGATCTGGGACTCCAGCTGCACCCACATAGCTCGAGGCAGGGCTTTCTAGCACCATCCCCTGTCAGCCTTACTGAGCTAAGAACTGCCTCATTGAGAGTCAGGAAGGGGTGGCTGATGGGACACCTCAGAACAGAATGAGGGAGTAGGCTCCATCAATTCCCCATTGTTCATCCACGAGTAACCTGGCCTCTCGGGGCTCCCAGTACCCTCTTTGGGCCCCCCACTATTAATTGATCTGGGAAAGAGACTCTGTTAATTGCACACCCAGAGTAAACAACGCTGGGATAAATGGGGCTGATAGCAGATAGCTTTCCTTGGTTGGTGTTGCCCTTTGCCCTTTGGGAAGGGGCAGTGGGAAGAGGCAGAGAGTCAGGGGGAAGGAGTGGTCCTAGGAATGTCTTTGGAGTGGGGGAGGGAAGACTGGCTTCCTGGGGCCCCAGAGAGTTAATCTGTATGTCCTTCTGGAAATAAAGTCCTCTGCTGGGCTCCTTGTTTGCTGTACCCGGTAAAACAATGGGGGATGGGGGCCAGTGAGACTCTGACATTCATCTTTCTTCATCCCACCCCTCATCCATCCGTCTGTCCGTCCCTCTGTCCATCTATCCATCCATCATCTCTTCATGCCTCTCTTACAGCATCCTTCCATCCTTCGTTTCTTCCATTTGTCCACTCTCCCCTTTTATCCAGCTGCTTTTCTTTCCTCCTCCCCTTCCATTCATCCATTTTCCCCTTATTCTATCTAGTCATCTGAAAGTCCACCCCGTCCCAACAGCTTTCCAGAGGCTTCATCCCAACAATGCTGTGTGGAGGCCAATCAGAGATTATAACACCACGTTCACAAAGAAATTGAGGCTGAGTGTGAAGGGGTTTTCTAAAGCTTTATATCTAGATAAATAACTCCCTAAACCTGCACTCAGGTCACTCAATAAAATAATATCAGACCTACAACCCTGTTTCCAAACCCCAAATTTAGGCCTATTTTATAGATGGGGACCTGAGGCTGGAGTGGGAGGTGACTTCCTAGTTAGCTCAGGGGCTGTCTGGTGGTTAAGACTTTGGCTAGCAAACTGGGGCAGCTCAACCCCAGGGCAGGCATAGGCCCAAGGACTCCCAGAGCTGACATTAGCCCAAAGTAATAGTGCTTACCATTTCCTGAGCTCCTGTTAAGTGTTAGGCACAGTCTTGAGTGCTTTACACATTCTGCGGTGACTCAGTTCAAGTAGGAGAGCAAGATGGCAGCTGGAGAACAGACCCCTTGGTGCCCTCTCGTCCTGCTCCCCGCCCTCCTGCGGACTGCTCAGGTTGATCTGGGGGCAGAATGTGTCCTCCTGGGGCCCTGCCACTACCCATTAATCCCTAACTGCTGCAGCTGGGAGATAAGATAGCACCAGCCCATTAATCAAGGCAGCCTGGCAGGGAGGGTGGGGGTGGGGTGAGACAACATCACCTCACAGGTGGAGATAAGCCCCCTCCTGGCTCCCTCAGGGGCTGGGGCAGTGGAGGATGCTGGGAAGTTTGGCTTCTGGTTCCAACCCCGGGTATCTGGTGGGTGGACGGGACCCACAGAGGGCACTGGGGCAGGTGATGCTGGGAAAGGCAGCCCCTGTGTGCAGGCTGGATTGAGAGAAGCCAGGAGACCCAGGTTCCTGCTCAGGGCTTCCTTGGTTGCCTCTGTGTCCTTAGATGAGCCACTGCACCTCTCTGGGCCTGTTTCTGTGTCTGGGTGAATGGGAAGGGGCGCTGGACTAGATGACTTGGGGGCGGGGCCTCTTTCACCAGGAACAAGCTCTGTGACCAAGCACGGAGTGAGGGGTGGACTCCCCTGATAGGAGGGGGAGGACAGAAGCGCTGGGTGGGATTTGTCCCGGAGCCTGTGTTAGTCACGCTCACAGGAGAGAGAGCAAGTGTGTGGTGGCAGTGGTGGGGGCTGGGTGGGACAGGAGCGGGGAGTGGGCCTTTGAGCCACTGTCCCCTTCAGGGGGCCACGCAGCGTACTGGTTAAGCATTTGGAGTTTGATGCAAATCCTGCCCTGTGTGATCTTCAGTAGGTTATTCAACCTTTGGCACCTCAGTTTCCCCGTCTGTACAATGAGGGTGTTAGTATTTCCCTCTTGGGGGTTTTGTTAGGAGGATAAATGGAAAGTCTTGGCTCCATGCCTGGCCGATGGCAAGTGCTCAGTAAATATTAGTTATCCTTCTTTCTTTCGTGGCCAGGAACCTCTTCAATGCAGATTTCCCTGTGACCACAGCTATGAAGGAGCCTGGGGCAGCTTGACTCCAAAGCAATTGCTGTCCAAGGATGCTAATTCTAAAGTGTATTGCTTCTATTTTTGTAACTGATTAACAACAAACTTAGAACGGCAAACATTTATGATCTCCACAGCATCTGTGGGTTAGGAACTCAGGAGTGGCTTTGATGGGTAGTTCTGACTCAGGATCTCTGATGAGGTTACAATCAAGCTGTTGGCTGGGGCTGGAGGACTGCTTCCAAGTTCACGCATGTGGCTGCTGGCTGGAGGCCATATGGACAGCCCGAGTGTCCCCACAACGTGGCAGCTGGCTTCCCTGGAGCGACTGATCTAGAAGCAAGCATGGAGGGAATGTACCTTTTACTGCCTGCTCTCTGAAGTGCCCACCCTCGCTTCCGCTTTATTCCGTTCATCAGCAGCAAGTCCCTAAGGCTGGTCAGCGTCCAAGGGAAGGGGGGAATATCAGACACCGCGGTGACGCCTCGGTAGCCACCAACAGTAACAGTCTTCTGTGCCTAGGGGCTCCGTGTTGCTGTGCTGGGAACTGGACACACAGGATCTCTGGTCCCCACAACCACTCTCTAAGTCAGGAGGACGTTTCTTTTGCAGATGAGAATATAGTGGTTCAGAGGGGTTAAGTGATTTGCCCAAGGTCACCCAGCCAGGAGGTGCCCATAGTGCCGTCTGGTCCTGGACCGCCGTTCCCCACCCCAGGTGCTGCCCCCAGCCACAGCTGCACCCCAGCCAGCCGTGGCTTTGAAACCACACGTGGCCACCGAGGGTGGTGAGGGCTTCTTGGATTAGGACTAGAAATAGTGTATGAGGCACACATGCATAGGTCATGTGAAGAACAAGGACTCGGAGAGCCACCCTGACCTGGGTGCGAATTCTGACTCTGCCGCTTACTTTGTGCCTCAGTTTCCTCATCTCTGTGGTAGAAGTAATAGCATGCATCCGGCGGGACTGCTGCAGGCATCGATGAGGGCGTGTGTGGTGGGTGTGTGTGCAGTACCAGCTGTTAACGATCGCGGGATGAAACCAGGTAGCTCTTAGGGCTGGGCAGCTCGAGGCCTGCCTCCCCTGTGAGTGATGTGCTGTCCTGGTGGAAGCAACGCTCTGCTTCCTGGTCTGGAGTCGCCTATCCAGCCCTGCGGGTGGGGCTGAGGGGGGCCTCCTGTCCTGCCAGGGCCTCCAGGAAAGTTAATCTGACATCTTATGTTGGAGCAGTCGCCACGTGCTATGTATGGGCTGACTGGGTATGAGGCATGAGCTCTTCCCTCACTCACCTCCCCCGTGAGCGGTCCGCTCCTCCCTCACAGATCTCAGGGATCCTGGGTGTGCTGGGTCTGCCCTTCACATCTGTGGCCTGCGTCCTGAGCCAGGGCCTTCACAGAGGCCTCCCGGGCTAGGCATCTGGCCAAGGTAGGAACAGGGGCTGACATCTCCTAAGCGTCTACAAATGTGTGAGGGACTGAGCTAATTATTGATCTCATTTCTTCTTCACTGCAACATGATGAGGTAACACCTCATTCCCACTTCTATAGGGGGAAACTGAGGCACAGACTACGTAGGTAACTTTCCCAAGGTCCCATAGCCACACGTGTCAGGACCTAGACATGAGTCCTGGAGCTCTGACTCAGGAACCTGTATGCAGGAGGCTCCTCACAGGCCTGACTCAGGCCAGGCTACTGACTTCCCCCAGCGTCTTCCTACCCTGGGTCTTTCTAGGCTCAGGGGTTCCTTCTGCCTTCCCTGCGTTTCCCCGCATCTCCCCCGGGGGCGGGGAGCTCCATGCATTTGCCCACTTCTGCCAGCAGAGGGAGCAGATGCTGTGTCTGGGAACCTGGGAGGCTCCAGGCCCCCTGGGCAGGGGCTGCTCCCGGCCCTGAAGCTCTTCAGTGGAGTGGAGTGGGGTGATTTGGAGCAGAGCTGGTAAGGGTGGGGGATTCATTCCCCCATATCCCCCCGCAAGGGAGCAGTCTGTGGAGCCCTAGAGCCCAGGAGATGAGGCCGTGGGAGAGGAGGAGAAAGGATGGAGTTTCCTCAGCCCCTGCAGCCCTTGGGATCCGGAGGAGGAAGAGAAGTTATCATTTTTCACCCTGTGATCCACTCAGCAAGTGTCCTGAAGTGCCTCCTGTGTACCCAGAGCCCTGGCAGGCACCGGGAGCCCATGTCAGATGTGGACTCTCACAGGGCTGACGTTCCGAAGGGGAGGCTGGGCCAAGGCGAGAGGTACAAAAGGAGTCACTGCAAATGTGCTGCGGAGGGAATAAGCAGAGGGCTGGGACAGGCCGTGACTGGGGGCCTGGGCTCCACTTGCCCACCCAGTGAGCAGGTGGGATTGAAGGGGGAGCAGCGATGAGTCTGTGCGGGGAACTGCCCCCACCCATGCCCTTCTTAGCTGCAGGCTCCTGTCATCACCAGAAATCACTGCAAGTCACCATAACAATTGGACAATGACAGCAGGGAGGGCATGTCGTCCACCAGCCACCTGCAGGATCAGCCACAGAGCAAACCCACCAGGGCCCAGAGTCAGGCCACTTACTAATGGTGGGATCCTGGCTAAGACACCTAACTCCTCTGTTTTGGCATGTGCAGGCAGTGACGAGGATTCCTGCATAGTGTGAATCTCTGATCAGCTGGGAGGCCTCAGGCACATGTATTAGTTTTCTGTTGCTGCTGTAACAAATTTCCACAGACTCAGCAGCTTAAAACAACACATATTTATTATCTGAGTTTCTGTTGGTTGGGGTGGGGGGCAGCCCAGTGTGGGTTAGCTGGGTCCTCTGTTCATGCTCAGGGTCTCACTAAGTTGCGGTCCAGGTTGTGTCAGCCCAGAGTGGGGTCATCTAAGGCTTGGGAGCCTCTTTCAAGCATGTAACTTTTGGCAGAATTAGTTTCCTCGTAGCTATGGAATTCATGGAGGCCGCATCTTCAAGGCCAGCAGGAGAAACCTTTCTTTAAAACGACTTGTCATTTTCCTTAAGAGGACTCACCTGATTAGGTCAGGCCCACCCAGGAAAATCTCCCGTTTGATGAACTCCAAGTCAAGTGATTGTAATAGTCCATTGTATTCAATGGTCCCACCCACACTCAAGGTGAGGGGATTATTCAGGCCATGTACACCAGGTGGCAGGAATCTTAGAGGCCATCTGAGAATTATGAACATAATGAAATTATTTTGACTAATAATCATGTAATCAGTAGTAATTCTTTTTTTAAAAAGATTTTTTTTTTTTTTATTGGGGCACCTGAGTGGCTCAGTTGTTTGGGCGGCTGCCTTTGGCTTGGGTTGTGATTCTGGGGTCCTGGGATGGAGCCTGGCGTGGGCTTCCCTGCTCAGTGGGGATTCCGCTCCTCCCTCTCCCTTTGACCCTCCCCCATGCTCATGCTCTCTCTCTCTCTCTCTCAAATGAGTAAATAAAAAATTCTAAAAAAAAGATTTTATTTATTTATTTTAGAGAGAGTGAGCATGAGTGGGGGGTGGGGCAGAGGGCGAGGGAGAGAATCTCCAGCAGACTGTGCTGAGTGCAGAGCCGGACATGGGGCTTGATCTCATAACCTGAGATCATGACCTGAGCTAAAACCAAGAGTTGGATGTTTAACTGACTAAGCCACTCAGGCGCCCCAGTAATAATTATTTTCTTAATTTTTTCTACAGTCTTGAAAGAAGCAAACAGAAGAAATTTCAATTTTAAAGATACTGTTCAAATTCAGTAAGATATTTCACATATAAACAAATATTGTGCTTACCAAACAAAAACGTTCTATTTGTCAGTTCTCATTCTGCTTCATACTTTTGGATTTTAAACACAACACAAACCTTCAAGTGGTCCTAGAGAAAAACAGAATTGAAGAAACTCAAGTTTTGTTTTGTTTTGTTTTCACACTCAGTTGGCTGTCATTCTTTATTCTGGATTTACTGTTAAAAGGCAGAAATGTCTAATATCCTAGGGCTTGGGGACACAAACTGCATCTGAATGATTCTGACCATTTAGAAACTCACCCTAGAAACACACAGGTGGAAAGCAAGCAAGATGTCCTTCAGCAGATGAAGGGATGAACTGTGATATATGCAGACAATGGAATGTTATTCAGTGAGAAAAAGAAATGATCTATTGAGCCATGAAAAGACATGGAGGAACGTTAAATGCATATCGCTAAGGGAAAGAAGCTGGTCTGGAAAGGCTGCATACTGTGATTGCAACTCTGTGACATTCTGGAAAAGGCCAAACTAGGGAGACAGTAAAGATCAGTGGTTGCCAGGGGATCAGGGAGGGCTGAGTAGGTGAAGCACAGGGGATTTCTAGGGCAGTGAAGCTCTTATATATGATACTGGAATGGTGAATACACTGTACATTTGTTAAAATGCATAGGACTTACACTGCAAAGAGTGAACCCTAATGTAAAACTATGGATTTTAGTTAATAATAGTGTATCAATATTGGTTCATCAATTCAACAAATGTACCACATTAACGCAAGACATTAATAATACGGGAGACCATGTGCACTTAGTTTTTCTGTAAACCTAAAACTGCTCTAAAAAATGAAGTTCATTGTCAGGTGGAATGCATGCTTATGAAAGGCTAAGTACTGAAGACGTGCCAAGTAGAAGTTCACGTGTACTAAAACCCAACGGTAACAGTAGCGCTTGGTTAGAACTTAGACCAACAAGACACTTTTTAGGGAAGAGTTATTTTATCGCTAATATAGCTTAAAATTGCTGCTTGGTGATAATAAAGTGGAGACTGACTTTTGATTTGTTTTATGGATGTCTTAAAATTCTCTGCCATTGCACTCCTACTGCTTGCACTGGCCGGGGGAGGGAGGGGGGAAGGGGCGGGAACTGCTTCGGCCGTGCTGCCCACCAGCTACGAATTAAATTCTCTGTATTCTCCGTCTTTCCATCGCGATTCACTGGGGGCTGCATTGCATCTCACAAGGCCCTGTTGTTAACATGCAGGAAAGGAACTATTTCTTTTCTCCTGTCTTTTCAAAACTTGTTATTTTCAATAGACTTTGTTTTTTAAGGAGTTTTGGGCTCAAAGCAAAACTAAGAGGAAAGTACAGAGAGTTGCCAGATGCCCCACCTACCCCACCTCGCACCCCACAGTCTCCCTTACCATGGGCATCCCCCGCCATAGCGGTCCATCCGAACAGGTGAGGAACCTATGTCCACACACCGTTGTCACTCAGTCCGTAGTAGTTTAACATGAGGGCTCACTCTTGTTGTTGTAGTTCTGTGGGTTTGGACAGATGTTTAATGACATGTATCCACCACCGTAGCATCATGCAGAATAGTTTCACTTGCCCTAAAATCCTCTGTGTGCCAACTATTCTCAACTATTCACCTCCTTCCTCCATCACCCCTGGCAACCACTGATCTTTTTATCGCCTCCATAGTTTTGCTTTTCCAGAATGTCATAGAACTGGAATCAGATTGGCTTCTTTCACTTAGCGATATGTATTTAAACTTTTTCCGTGTCTTTTTGTGGCTTGATAGCTTGTTTCTGTCTCTCTTGTTGAGTAATATCCTGTTACCTGAATGTGTCACAGTTTATTCTCTTGTGTCGCATGTGCTTTCCTAAGGCAGTCAGTCCCTGGCAAGGGGAAAGAAATTGCCACAAGTGACTGACAAGTGTCAGTTTTGGAGCAGAAGAGAGTCCAGCCTCCTTGGAAGCTCAGGCTGCCTGACACATGAAAACAATTTGTGAAGGGTTATTTAATGAGGATGGAATGGGGAAATAGTGGTTGGGTGGGTATCCAACAATGTTTGCTTCAGGAACCACATTTTCTTCCTCTTCTTCTCCCCCCTCCCCCTTCATCTTCTACTAGATTTTTTTTGGTCTGTAAAACAATGTGTCTTAGAAAATCTGAAATATGCATAAAAGTGAAATAAAACAAAACTTGCCCACAAGCCCAAATTCTGGTGATTACTATGTTAGCATTGTATTGTGTCTCGTTCCAGAGTTTTCTATTTAGTTGTAGTGACACACGTAATGAGACATGAAATCAGGACCCTTCCTGTTGCAGTTTTGGCTGAGGCATGAAGACAAAGACTCCCTATGCAGAAGGACTTGTAGGGCATACGCTGTGGTTGAGAACCAGGAAGATGACTCACCCATACTGAGGGCAAAAGAGGATTAGGAACTGGAGATCTGGGGACTTTTGAGAGAATTTCTTTGTAAAAAGCTGTGTTATGAGTCCCAACCCCTTGGGCAGTTGGGGTCCCAAACCCAAAGGGAGGGGTTCCCCTCACCTCAAACCTGGTATGGTGAGCTTCATGGAGACTGCTAGGGGAACATGATACATGTCTCCTGGGGTTGGGGGTGGGGCGCCCAGGAGGCCATGTCTGACATAAATCTAGGGGGTCCAAAGGTGAATCTGTGGCTTTCAGCTTGAGAAGGCAGAGTGGGGAGTGAGGAAACACAGATCTGCTTTGGGAGCCAACCCCGCTTCTGTGGACGGTGAGGCAAAGGAGGTGTCATATTCCCTGTGGACGGCGGAGGGCTGTGTGTGAGGGAGAGGTGGCCTGGAGCTGCTTTAGATTTGGGTTGAGAGGCTCACCCCAGGTGACAGGACCCCACCAGAGGATCCATATGACTAGGTCACTGGAAACCAGATGTGTAGGGGAGAGACGTAAAGTGCAGTTTAACCTTTCAGAGGCATTCATGGGGACCCCTCTTAGGTCTTTGCTCTGTTTTCCCAGACTTCCTCAGGCTCCTCACCCTGGTGTCTCTTGACACCCTCCCTGTCTGGTGTCCCCACCCTGCTTTCTGTAGGTATTCTTCCCCACCTCTCAAGAGAACAGAGTCCCAACTCCAGGCCCCTTCCTGTGTCTTGCAAAACTCTGCCATCTCAGGCTTCAGCCAGATGCCAGTGGGGACTCCCTCCTCAGGATTTGGCTGGTTGAAAATTAGCAGAGAGCTTTGAGAGAGGATAACTTGAGGCTTTTTTCCCCCAGGGCTTGTGATCAGTGTTCTACTTATTTAAGGGCAAAAACATTTCATTACCATAACAAACTCCCACAGAATAGACTCATGTGAGGAATGCCTGGTCACATGCTTTTTGTTCTCTCCTTCTGGGACTTCTATTAAAGGTATGATACTCCTTCTTGCTCTATATTCTAGGTCTCCTACTCTCACTATTATATTTTCCATCTTTAATCTCTGTGGGCTGCATTTTGGATAGTTTCTTTTCACCTAACTTCCAATTCACTATTTCTCTTTTTAGCTGTGTCTAATCTGCTGTCCACCTTGTCCCTTGAGATCCCAATTTCATTTATTTTCACTTCCAATTCACTATTTCTCTTTTTAGCTGTGTCTAATCTGCTGTCCACCCTGTCCCTTGAGATCCCAATTTCATTTATTTTCAGAGCTGGAATTTCTGTTTGGTTCTTTTCAAATCTGCTACGTCACTTTTTATAGTTTTTAGTTCCCTGCCAGATTTTTCAAGATTGTTTTTCTTTTTCTTTCTTTGAACACAGTATGCACAGTTGTTTTTAGTTTGTGTCTGATAATACCAATACTTCATGTACTTTTGGGTCTGTTTCTCTGGTCTGCTGGTTCCTTGGTTCTTCTCATGGAAGTTGGAATACTATTTTGAAGTCTTGGATTCAAAATCCAGAAAATATTTTTATTTACTTCAGCCAAGAGGTTGGGGGTGTTACCAGTCTGGGACCACTACAGTTCAACTTCAAGGCTTGATGCTGCCAAGTAAGAAATCAGGGTGCAAGTCTGTGAGGGCTAGTTTCTGTCAAGTTCATTCCCCACCTGTTCTGCACCCCATCTAGGGTGTGTAGTCCCAATTCTGTGCAGGGCATGGGTTTTCAGAGTTACCACCTGTGACAGGCTCTTGTTTTCACTTCTTTTTTTTTTTTTTTTTTTAAGATTTTATTTATTTACTTGATAGAGAGAGACACAGCGAGAGAAGGAACAAGCAAGGGAGCGGGAGAGGGAGAAGCAGGCTTCCTGCTGAGCAGGGAGCCCGATGCAGGGCTCGATCCCAGGACCCTGCGATCATGACCCAAGCTGAAGGCAGACGCTTAACAACTGAGCCACCCAGGCGCCCCTTGTTTTCACTTCTTTCCTTCGGCACTGAGGATACTCAAAGCCCAGCCCCTGATCCTGTGCCTATTTCTTTCGGGTGGGCCAATGTCGTCTGGATAAAAGCAACCTGTAGGCTGGGCATATCTCTGAATTCTTGTCTTCTCCCAGATCTTAGCCTGGCAATTCCTAAGTAGTTTGTAATCTGTGGTGTTTTTGAGATGATGTTAGTCTGAGTTTTTGGCCCACTTTTCATTCATTGTCTTCAGTGGAGAACTGGCCTGAATTACTTTGTTCACTGTGACCAGGAGTTCACATGAAGAATGAGTGACCATGACCTTACTACTTGAGAAACAGCAACCCTGGCCTTATTCACTAAAGGAGACTTTGCTACCTTCCTGGGCTTATTTTCATCACAGAGAGCCCATATCGATTGCCCAAGAACACATCTGTGTTAGTCATGCGGGATGAGCAGTGCCATCCTCATATAGTTACTCTCTTGGCCCCAGTTTTTCTCTTGCTACCAGCAGAAGTAGCAAGAATCAAGGAGTCAGGAGATTTGGTTTCAGTGCTGGCTTTGCTTATTCCTTGCCATGGATAAGGAAGTTATTTCTTCTTTTAGGCCTTTGGGTTCTTAATAGTTTGTACATATCATGGGATTAAGAATCAGATCTCCTAAGATTATCTCCCAAGATAAGGACTGAAAATTCCCAACATGCAGCTTGACACATTTGGATGCTCAAACCGTGTTTGAGGAATATTATCTGGACGAGTTACATGATTATATCAATTTAAGAAAATCTCCCAAATAACAGTAGCTTTAAAAAGAGTTTATTTCTGTCTCATGTAACCGACATCTGAAGACAGGTAGCCTGGGGCTGGGGCACTGACTCCACACTTTTTGGGGCCTCGGACCCTTCCATCTTGCTGCTCTTCCATCCTTCGTGCATTGCTTATGGCCTGAGTTGCCACTCAGGCTCCATCTGAGGTTTAGGCAGGAGGAGGCGGAAGTCAGGAAAAGGGTACCCCTCCCAGAGAGACTTCTTGGCAGTCCCGTCCAGTACACCTGCTTAATCTCATGGGCCTGACTTTGCATGCGGCTCACATGGAGCTGCTGGGGAAATGGGGAGATGGAATCTCTGAGCTGGGTGGCACTTGGCACTTGGCTATTTGTAAGGTTCTTTTTCTAAGGAAGACAAGGAAAAGGGAAACTGGTAGGCAACTGGCAGCTTCTGCCACAGTGACCTTGACTGAATCACTTTTCCTCATTGAATTTCAGTTTCCTCTTCTATAGAAACTGATGGTGGTGGGTGGGGGGCACTGCTGCCATTTCGGATGGTGCCGCAACTCTTCACGGTGCAGAACTGTTCTAATGCAGTACAGGGTGTCTAACATTCCTGGGCCACACCCATAGGAGCCCTAGGCATTGTGACCACCAAAACAATCCCACTTTTTTCTCACTGCTCCTAGGGGACAGTACTACTCCCTGTCGGGACCCCCTGGACAGGAAGATCCTGAAGTCCTTCTGAGAGTGGCATTCTGTGAGAGCCTATGATTCTATGATTCTTGGGTCTCAGTAACTTCATTTGTCAAATGGGCAAACAGAGAGGAGACGATGGGAATGCAAATGTCTGCTTCTTCAGTCCTCTCCGGCGTTGGAGGACGAAGGGAATCATTATGCAGCTAGACTCAAGGTCTTTGGCCTCCAGGTGGTCAGAGAAGGAGAAAGGACAGAAGGAAGAAGGGTCCAGGATAGAACTCTCCAAGGAATGAGAGGGAGGGGAGGCAGGAACCCAGAACACCTGGTCCCAACAGGGGCCCACTGCCCCTCCCCAAAGCCCTTCACTGTGCCCCTGACCTGCGAGCCATCTCCTGAGAAGCTGGCACGCCGGCCGCTGTCTGTCATGATGCCCTCATTAGCGGCTCCCGTGTCCATTGGCAGGACCTCATAAGTGGGGCCCATCTGACCTTTGGGGCAGCAGATGCTATGTCTGGCAGGGCTGATCAAAGAACCTGGGCCCAGCCCATTCTGCCTCTGGTTGCTGCCAGGGGCTGGCGGTTAGCTAGGTCATGGTGTGCTCACTCCAGTGGGTTCTGATGGAGCCAGAGGGAGGAAGTGCGAGGCTCGAGCATCCTGTTGCCCGGGTTCAAATCTGATTCCCACACAAATTTAATTGTGCGACATTGAACAAGATCTTTTTGTCTTGTTTGTTCCCTCACCTGCACAATGCAGGTGATAATAGTACCTATCTCACAGTGTTGCCTGGATGGGGAGAGCATGGAGAGTGGTGCCTGGCATATAGTTGGCGCTCGGTAAGTGGTAGTCCCTGCGCCTCTCTCTTTGTTCTCGGCCAGGAGACTCTGATGCGTACTCTGTGGCTTCCAGGGTTTAAGCAACTTGCCCCAGGTTCCACAGTTGGCCAGGGCTTGTGCTCTCCGCCACCCCATGGGGAAGAGAGGCATTCCCCAGAGGGAGTGGACAGTAGACCCACTGAGGCCACATAGCAAGCAGGACCAAGCCGAGCTCCACTCAGAATGGGCACCTGAGCCCTTAGCTGCCTTCAGCTGTGCCCATCATAGGTCTGGAGTGCAGAGAGCCACCTCCCTGCTACCTGCCCTCGTGCAGACGAGAGGCTGGTGTGGGCTCGAGTGCAGTGTTATGAGCGTTGCCTTCAGCTGCATCTTAGAGCCCGAGGGAGGAGTGGACCAGTCTGAAATGTTCTTGGAGCCAGGTGGGCCGTAGGCAGGGAGGTTTTGAGGGGCCCGTGAACAGGGTCCCCTGAATTAGCCAGCAGCTCAGGGCCTGACGCACTTGTTGCTGAGGCAGGTTGCATACTGTGAATGGAGTGAGTCTCCATGGCCGGGCAGGCAGGGCTGGGCCTGGAAGGCACGCAGTGAAGCCAACAGAATCCCTGTTTGGGATACCTCTGACCCCCTGCCACAGCCCCGTTCCCGCTGCCCTTGGCTCCCTGCAGCTGGGGTGTGGAGAGGGAGAGTGGGGACTGTGGCTGGGGGGCTGCGGGGGCTGGTGGCAGACCCCAGCACCGGTCCTGGTTGTGGCATTCGTTATCACTGAGAATAACATTTAAGCTAATATAATACTGAAAGCACGCTCATTATAGATGTCAATGATTAATGACGATGAATTAACAATAAGAAGAACTATTCGTTTTCAGTGCTTACTATGTGCCAGGCTTTGAGCCAAGTGTTCTGTATGAACTAGCTCCTTTCATCTCATGAGGAAGGAAACATCAGTACTGTTTTCAAAGAGGAAACTGCACTGTGAGGGTGAAGTGACTTGTTCATGATTGTGTGGCAGACAAAGGGTAGAGTCTGGGACCAGATCCCGTGGTGTCCATGCATGGACTTCCATGCCATTTAGCAGCTGTGAATCACTTTACCTCTCTGGATTTCCTTTTGGTTATTGGCAAAAAGCCTTAAAAACTTTCATCCTGATTACATCACAGGGTAGTGGTTAGGACGAACTGAATAAGAGATGTGACAAGTATTTGTAAATTCATCCATTATTCAATCAACAATGATTTATTGAGACCCAGATTTGTGCTGGTCACTCTCTCAGGGACCAGAGATGCAACAGTGAACAGAACAGGCAAGTTCTCTGTGTTGGTCACCTCCATGGGATCTAAACGCTAGTGCGGGGTGGGTAGGGAGACATATAATAACCAAGTCGATGAATGAACAGCATGGTGGTTCTTCGAAGTGCTCAGTTCTCTAAATGCAATAAGACAGGGGATGGGTCTCACTCTATTTCAGCTGGGTTGGTAGAGAGGGGCCATCTGAGCAGGTGACACTTGGAGTGGGAACCTACTGACTTAATGAGCCAGCCATGGTGAGTTATATGGGTGAGGGACAGTGAGGAAGGGTGGCTGGGGGCGGAGCATGGTGAGGGGGAGGGACAGGCAGTATGAGAAGGGGACAGAGTCCAGCAGGGGCCAGGTCGCAGGAGTCTTGTGGACATCGGCAGGGAGTTTGGACTTTTTTCTCAGGGCAAGGGGGACCTGGTTGTATTGGTTAGAAATACACGTGTTGCAGAAAACTAGACCCCTAATGGCTTAAACAAATAGAAGTTTATTTTTATTTTTCTTACTTGGAAAGAAGCCTGCAGCAAGTTCAAGGCTTGATGATGTTTGGGCTGACATCCTGCCCTGTTGGGCCTACCCTGGCTGGCTGTCAGTGGCTGTGGCAGCTCGAGGCATCATATCTACATATAAAGCAGATCCCGCTCACTTCTCATTAATCAGAACACTCTTGGCAGCGAAGGAGGCCAGAAAGGGAGTCCAGTGTAGGAAGGACCTTTTCTGGCCCAGGAGTGGAGGCAGGCAGGAGTGCTAGGGCGGGCGGCTGGGTGTGGGTCAGCCAGCCATGTCTGCCGTCCCTCACGGGCATGGGATGTTCTGGGCTGGGGCCCGAGATTCTGTGTCTCAAACAAGCTCTCCAGAGATGCCGACGTGGCTGGTCTGCTGCCCACACTTGGAGGAGCATGGGTAGACACCACTGGAGAGTTTCAAGTAAGAAAGTGGTTACCTAATTTCTGTGGTTCTGAGGGCAATCCAGTGTAGGGGACAAGAGGGGACACCAGGAGACTAGTTAAGAGGCCAGAAATCATAGTCACTTGCATTCGTGTGGTGGCAGGGGAGATGGCACTGCTGAGTGGGTTAAAAAAATGGTTTTTTATTTTTAGTTTTTAGAATTGTAGTAAGGTATACATAACATAAAGTTTAATCATTTTAACCATTTTTATTTTATTTTTTTTTAAGATGTTATTTATTTATTTGACAGAGAGAGGGAGAGAGACAGTGAGAGAGGGAACACAAGCAGGGGGAGTGGGAGAGGGAGAAGAGAAGCAGGCTTTCCATTGAGCAGGGAGCCCTATGTGGGGCTCAATCCCAGGACCCTGGGGATCATGACCTGAGCCGAAGGCAGACGCTTAACGACTGAGCCACCCAGATGCCCCTAACCATTTTTAAGTGTACAATTCAGGCATTAAGGATGTTCACAATGTTGTGCAACCACCATTACCACCATCCATTTCCAGAACTTTTGTATCGTCCCAACGTTTTTTTTTTTTTATCATCTGTACCCTTTAAGTACTAACTCCTTGTTCATCTTTCCCAACCCAGTCCCTGGCAGTCTCTATTCCAGTGGTGTCCCTATGAGTGTGACTGCTCTAGGTACTCTAGAACTCATACAGTATTTGTCATTTTGTGACTGCTTTTTTCACTGAGCATAATATTCTGAAGGTTCAGTATGAATTAGAACCTCATTCCTTTTTAAGGCTGAGTAATATTCCCTTGTGTGGACAGAGCACATTGTGTTCATTCATTCACCTGTGGATGGACATTTGGGTTGTTTCCATCTTTTGGCTACAGTGAGGCGTGGGCTGTGAACTTGGTGTGCAAGTATCTGTTGAGTCCAGTGGTCAGTTCTGAGATCTATTTTGGAGGAGGGCCCTCAGAACTTGCTGGGAGTAGAAAGGAAGGGTGTGAATAGAATTAGGGACGACTGGCTGGTGTTTGGTTTGGAGATGATGGTGGCATTTATTAAGATGAGGAAGAGGCTGTAAGGTGCTCTGTAAACGTTGGATATTACCACGATTTTATTCAGGATTGTTTTAAGCGGTTATCAACAATGAAATTGCCCCAATAAAGGTAACAAAACAGTACTTTAGTAGGTCATACATCTGGGGCTTGGCCATCAGATTTCCATACTCCTCTGATAACTGCCTGATTTAAATCAGGAGTTGGCACGCGATGGCCCACAGCCCAAATCCAGCCCACCACCTGGCCTCCTACAGCCCGAGAGCTAAGAATGGTTTTCACAGTTTTAAATGTAAATGTGAAAAAAAGACCATGCAGCCCTTTAGCTAGAACTGTTGTTCAATTTTGCCTCTTGGCTTTCCAAACCTAAAATATTTACTATCTGGCCCTTTACAGAAAAAGTTTGTCGACCCTTGGCCTAAATTAATTGGTTTGGCTCGGCCCGAAGAAGTGTGCTCAAGTGGAAACGACAAAACGGGACAAAACCCCTCCTCACTAGTGCCGACCTACTTCTGTACTGGTGGTGGTTCTCGTCTTCCCTGAGTTTGTGCGGCAGCCCGGCAGCCCGGCAGCCCGGCAGCCCGGCAGCCCGCCAGCCCCCCACCCTGAGCCCCCTCTGCAGGTCACTGGGGTTACCAGCACCCGCCAGTCGAGACCGTGAAACTGATGAATGCCTGCGCAGTGCTGTTTACCAGGAGCAAGTGATTTATTTTAGCATCTAAATTTTAAATGGTGTCTCTGTGTCCCAGGAAGCTGTCTGGTTTAGAAAATTGCCTGTAATAAATGCATGCAATAAATCCATTATTTTAAACCTAAAGAAAGGTATTCAAGTTTTATAAGAGAAAATCAGTTTCTCCTCATCCTGGCTAAATACACATTATGTAAATAATTAAAAAACAATGGTTTGAATGGGCGCTAAATTACCAGCTTGCCAAAATGCAATCATGGCTCTTATTTTTCCAATTAATCATGTAAAAAAATCTGTTGGCTGGTGTCTCCCTAGTGAGGCTTCCTCTCCATTTCTGAATCATCCCAGAATCCATGGCGCTCACTCAGTGCCATGGGCTGGGTCCTGCTGCGAAGCGCCGCGTGGGAAGGGGGCTGGAGGGGCCAACCGGTCTGCGCATGGGGCCCCAGCTCTCAGGGGTTCAGCTGTTGGCCCCCGTCCCAGATGGCCCTGTACTTCCTCACCTGTGGCTGCAGGGATGCGGTGGCCTGGGTCTCCCGAGGGTTGCAGGGCTGCCTCTCCTTGGGCTCCTGAAGTTCTCATTCTTTCAGTTAGTTCATGCTCACTCAGCGCCTGAGGGGCTGGGTCCTAGGAGGGGGTCAGCTTTGGTCCCAAGATTAGGGCTCGACTCAGCCAGCATCAAACCCCTTTGCCAGAGAACTTCTCATCACATCCGTCTTTGAGGGTCTAGGGCTCGGGCAGGACTTCTTCAGTGGACTTTTTGGACCCCTTGCGAATTTACTCCCTGCTCCTCAGTAATCCTCTCTGAGTGCTGCTGGAGATTGAGAGCAGTGGTCTTTGTTGGGCCATAAGTGGTCCTGGGGGATGAATGTTTCCTTGTCTTACCTTGGCATCACGAAGAGGGGTTCCCAGGAATCTATTCCCCAAACATTGATTCCAAGGTGAGAACATTGCCTGGTTCACCTGGTTGAAGTGGCTGGCAGCTTCTGTCTTGAAAGTTTATTAATTCATTCAACAAACACACAGCACCTCCTATGTGCCAGGCACTATCCTGGGTTCTTGGGATACACCAGTGGACCAAACAAAGACTCCATCCCTTGTGAGGCTGCGTGGGAGTGTGTTAAGTTCTGCTCTGGAATGTGGCAGGTGCCGGGGGTGCCCAGAGGCGGGAGGACAGATTGCTGTGTGTGTGTCCAGGGTGCTGGGTAAGGCTTCCCGGGAGAAGATACATTTGCTGGGGTCTTGCAGCTGAGTGGGATTGGCAGAGGTAAACAGGGTTGGGGAGCGAGGTGCCTGTGAGAATAGCAAGACCTGGGCGGGGTCTTGGCAAGGGCCACGTGGCTGGAGCCTGGGATGCTTTGGGAATAAGTTTGCTCACAGAATTCCCAATTTTTTGCAAATAATTCAGCTCCAGGAGGGGCCGCTCAGGGAAAAAGCCACCTGTAGGGTGGGCTGGGGCCTGATTTTGGGGGACTTTGTTGTGTAGAACGGTTTGGACTGCGCCTTGGTAGCCACACTTCCAGGGACCCCAGCAGTGAGCCAACTCTTGCAGTGTCATTTACAAAGACTCTAAGGTGAGTGGTGCCCTACAGTTGTGTCCTGTCACTCTTCTCTTCCATGTCTTCCCCAACTCTTTGCCCGAGGGCTGGCCGTGTGGGTGCCTGTTGCAAGCATCCTGATGTGCTGTGTCATCCCTGACCTTCCCAGCAATCGCATTGAATAACTTCTTCCTAGGCGCCTGCACGCCACACCTCCTGATTTAGGACCGGAATTCATTAGCACCTGCTTTGTTCTCTCTCTGGCTACCTTCAAGGGTGGGGGTGATTCCCTGGGCCTGTCTTTCTCAGCTCAAAGTGATTCTCTGCGTACAGTGTTTCTAACTATGTGCTCAGCCCCAATCTTGGGGCTCTGAAACAGTATCAGGTGGGAGTTTAGGTCTGGTATCTTCAAGTTTGGTGCTTGGGCCATGTGAGCCTGCATCGTCCTGTTGAAAATAAGACCCCAGCTCGGATGTGCCGAATTTGAATCTCTAGGAGTGGGGACTGGAGTCAGGTGTTGGACATGTCCCCCAAGTGGTTCTTATGCAGGTAAAAGTTTGAGGAATACTGTATAAGGGAGAAGCTCCTTAGCATTTTGGGGAGCTAGAGCTAGATTTCCTTGATTTGATTTCATTTGTTTACCACCCAGAGATAGTGGGATCTTGGCTCTGGCCTCTGCCTGTTGGTGTCTAGGTCTCCGAAGTCACCACCCACGAGGCTCTAGTTCCTGGTGGAGAGAGTGAGTCTTTCTTGCTTAGAGCGACATCTCCTTCCCTGCAATTTCCCCCTGCGGCTCTGGTTCTGCCCTCCAGACTCACACCAGGCAAGCCTAATACTTCTTCCAGGTGGCAGCTCTTCAGACTTCTGAAAGCTGCGGTCATAGCAAGATCCTGGAATTTCTTTTTTTTTTTTTTTTAAAGATTTTATTTATTTATTTGACAGAGAGAGATACAGCGAGAGAGGAGAGACAAGCAGGGGGAGTGGGAGAGGGAGAGGCAGGCTTCCCGCGGAGCAGGGAGCCTGATGCGGGGCTCGATCCCAGGACCCTGGGATCATGACCTGAGCCGAAGGCAGACGCTTAACGACTGAGCCACCCAGGCGCCCCGATCCTGGAATTTCTTGACCAGTCTTTATCTAGTATGATCTCTAGACACTTTGCTCTCCTGGGTGCTCTTTTGAATGACGACTCTGTGCTCTGAACTTTCTAGGTATCTTCATTTACTCCTCCCAACATCCTGATAAAGTTGCCTTTATTATCCCCATTTTACAGATGGGGAAATACGGGCCCAAAGAGGTGAAGAGATCTTCCTAAGGTTACATGACTAGTTCGTGCTGGAGCTGGGATCTGCGCCCAAAGTCAGCTAGAACAACAAAGCCAGCACTTTATTACGATCCCCATTTTACAGATGGAGAAACTGAGGCTTAGAGGAGTTAAGGACCTACCTAAACCACACAACATCCCATGGCAGAGCTTTGAAAAGGCCCTAGAGTGTGCATTCTTCATCATGATGCCAAATACTGCCTTCCCACGTGATAATCATGCCTCTCTCAGAACCTCTGCTGCCCGACACAGGGGCTGGCAGGCACATGGTGAACAGCCAAAGGAAACCTGGGCTAATACAATGTTTGATAATATTCTTAGAGCTTGACGCTGCTCCCATCTAATATGTATATGGACATGGACACATATGTTTGTGGACAAATATACCCATATTATGTCAGAGGGAATACATTGGCAAACAAGCAATGCTATGAGATAACCGGGTGCTGTTCGGCGGGTGGGGAGGCGTTTTCAAACCAGCCTGGTAATGTCTGGCTCTGATCAGTAATGCCAGTGTTTATACTGAGCACCTATCGCAGGCGCAGGCGTCCGGGGCCCTGTACTGGATCGTACCGCCGTCTGCTCAGCCTGACTCGGGTTTTGTTCAGGTGTGACATAGCCATGCAATGGGCACCAGACAGGGCCCCTTCCCCTGGCACAAAGGCCGAATGTTCATGAGCCCAAACCAGTGATTCTGAGCCCAGATTGCACTTTAGCTTCACCCAGGGAGGTTTGAGAACTCTGACGGGGAGAGGCACTCCAGACCAAGGAAATCAGACACGCTCAAGGTGTGTGGGGCCCTGGTGTTGTGATGTGCGCTCCAGGGTTGCATCTAAGTCGACCACAATAATCCCAGCGCTCTTGCCCGCGGCTGTCTTGGGTCCGGGTGTGTGATGCAGTGTTGGCCAATGAGACAACAGGGGGACATAAAGGAGAAACTTCTCTGCTTCTCCGCTCAACACTCTACTCCCAACTCTGGTACTCCTGGTCACCAGAGTGGGGCACCCGCCGCATGTCCTACAGTTCAATGCGGTTCTGACATTGCCTATGCGGAGTTAGCATCGGCTGCTACAGGTTGAGGGCTCAGGCCTAGGAGACTGTCCCTGCCTCCCACCTGCTTTGGACACCAATCCCAAGTCTCTTGTTAATTTGCTAGAATGGGTCACAGAACTCAGGACAAGTTTACTTCCTGGATTACTGGTTTATGATTAAAGGATAGACTCAGAAACAGGCAGGTGGAAGGGATGCGTAGTGCGAGGTAGGGGGGAAGGGGCCCTTTCTGGGAGTGCCACCCTCCCGGCACCTCCACATGCTGGTGAGCCTGGAAGCTCTCTGACCCTCTTCCATTAGTGCTTTTTTTTTTTTTATGGAGGCTTCATCGTATAGTTGCAACTGATTAAACCATTGGCCATTGGTGATTGAACCCACTCTCTGCCTCGCTCCCACCCCAGGAGGTTGAGGGGTGGGACTGAAATCCCCACTCTCTCATACTGGGGCTGCTCTCCTGACAACCAGCCCCCCACCCCTTCCCTGTGGTTGGTGTTCTAGGGGCTTTCCAAAGATCACCTCATTAATGTAAAGTCAGGTGCGGTTGAAAGGGCCTCGTTATGAATAACAAAAGATGTTCCTTTCACTTTGATGGCTCTCTTCCTTTAGGAAATTCCAAAGGCTTTGGAGCTCTGTGCCAGGGACAGGGACAAAGACCGAATATCTATTTCTTATTATACATTATATAGCATCTCAGAGGAGCAGTTGGCTGGAAGACAAGGGATACAAGGCCCCTCCCTGTCTTTGGCTGTTCTTGTGTGTGCTTGGTTCTGCTTCTGTTGCAATCCTTTGATGACCACGCCCTGGAAAGCCCAAAGAATGCCAGGGAGGGGGACCCGAAGCCTTGATTTTATTGAGCCACTAAATTAACATGATTGGGAAGGTCTCTGCCTCCAGGCTTCCTGTTGTATGAGATGGTGTCTTTATTACAGGAGCTTTCGTTTGGCCTCCTGTCATTTGTGGCTGATGGCATTCCTAGTTGTCACGGTCCCCATGGAGCTTACAGTGCTGCGGGGGAGACAAGGCACACACACCAGGTGTCACCAGGTCACTGCCTGGCAGTGATCAACAACTCGGCAGCAACCACACCATCACAGGCACTGCTGCCCAGAGAGGGGGCGGGATGGGCGTCAATGCCCCCCCCCCCCACCCCCCCCGGCGTGGGAAGAGCTCACAGAGGGGAAGGGCGAGTAGACTTGAGATTATAGAAGGGATTCCAAGCCTGGCCTTGGAAACCTGCCTTTGCCACTTACCAGCAGTGAGACTTTGGGAAAATGACTTAACCTTTCTTGGCCTCAGTTTCTCATCTGTTAAGTGGCGGTGATAATAGAGTCGAAATCATGGGGCTTTGTGAGGATTGGAAAAGACATTTAGCATGGTGTGTGGCACATGGGAGGCTCTGGCATGAAAACCATTGTGATGATCACTCCTGAGGCATGAATCACTGTCAGAGCCCTGGTTTCAGCCGCACTCCTGCCACCTGTCCTTAACCAGCTGGAGCGCTTTCCTCCCTCTGTAGGTCTTGACTCCCCTGCTGCAGGTGGTATGAGGAAACTCACCGGCAAAGCAGATCTTTCTTTAGGGATGCTTCTGCTTCTTTTTGTTTCTGCTGTTGCCTTGTTCCACGTGGTTCTGGATCCCAGAGCTCAGCTTTACCACTAAACCCAGATTTCCCCCTTCAGATAGATCCTGAACTAGTTCCCAGACTCATGGCTTTTTTTTCTGGCCATGAATTTGAACTCCCTTGTCTTGCAGATCTTGAGGTACCCTTTCTGACCTGCCCCAGTTGGATGCTCTGAGCACAGAATCTCCCTGCTGATAAATTGGCTCATGGGCTGTGGTGAGTGTCGGACGCGCCCCCCCTCCCCAGCACCCCTGGCAACGGAGTGTGAATACTGTTCGGGCCTGCCACAGTGAGCAATGTATCTGAAGCCTCACGTCTGATCTTTAATTCATGTGGATTTTGCAGCTTACTTCCTGACTTTAACAGGTCATTATAATATAAAAAGTTTACAGTAATTTACCATGAGGAAGGAATTCAGAGATCTTCCATAGCTGCCCTACTGATTAATGCATGGGCCACAGTACAATGACTCCAGCTGTTTTTTAGTATTGGGCTGACTTGAAAAGAGATCTCATTGCCCAGCATGTTAGCATCTTTCTGTCCACGGTGACAGTATGCTGAGCCCCCAGATCCCTGTAACTCTGTAGCTGTGAAGGGCCATGGTTCCTTTTGCCTTAGCTTTGGGTAATCACTGATGAGAGACACTTGGGGTAACATCAAAGGGTGGGCCAGTGGAGCATGTCAGGCTTCTGTCGGTAGGCCAGACAGCACAGGAAATGCTGAGGAATCATTCCTTGGCCTGATGATGCCCCTGAGGTTTGCTTCCCGCTGCCCTCTGGGTCTTCGACTGGCCTGCCCCTGCTTCTTATCTGGTCTCGTTCGTGTAACTTGAATCCTGTAGGTTGTCTATTTGCCTCTGCTCTCTGTGTCAGAGAGGATACATGTAATGGAAGACCCAAATAGGCAATGGCTTAAACCATGATGACACTGAATTATCTCAGTATGAAGTTTGATTCAGAGTTGATGAACAAAATGTCAACAGGGAACCAGACTTTTTTGATCTCTCTGCTCAGCCATCCTCTTACTTAAGTTTATTACCTTTTTTTAAAAAAATATTTATTTATTTGAGAGAGAGAGAATGAGAGACAGAGAGCACGAGAGGGAAGAGGGCAGAGGGGGAAGCAGACCCCCTGCTGAGCAGGGAGCCTGATGTGGGACCCGATCCCGGGACTCCAGGATCATGACCTGAGCCGAAGGCAGTCGCTTAACCAACTGAGCCACCCAGGCGCCCCAAGTTTATTACCTTTTGATGGCAAGATAGCTGCCATAGCTCCAGCCATCATGCTGCACACAACCGCATTCAAGGCAGGAAAGATACTTCCATTAAGTGTCTATCTCTTTTATCAGGAAGCAAGAAGCTTTTCAGCAGATTTATCTTTATGATCTCTCTTTGGCCAGAACTGTATCCTGACTACAGGGGAAACTGGGAAAGTGAGAATCTGGGAAAAGCACACGAGGCTACTGTGTTGGCCTTTGCCCCATCCCGATTCACTTTCTGGGGCTAGAACAATCAGGGTCTGTAATGAGGAGGAGGGGAGATGGCTTTAGGGTTGGCACTAACAGTGTCCACCACATTTCTGATTTCTTGTGTCACCATCAACTCACTGCCTCAAGTCGTCGGCCTGCCCTATGCCTGTCTGAGGAGACCTCAGGTTCTGGCAAAGGATAGCCTACCTCCTACATGGTCACACCCTTCTCCATAGTTATTGATGCCCTCCTTGGGGTTTGTTCTAAAATCTTGAAAGGGAAGATATGTCCTCTTTCAGCAAATCTCAGTGTTGCACTCCTGCCAGCTCTGTAGGATACGGAGGAGACAGAAGAGAGAGACAGCTCTCACCCTGACGCTTCTCAGACCACTGACTCTTAAGAACAGAGATTTTTCTGAAGAAAAGGCTGACCTTTCGCTCCCACACAAAATTATTCCCCAAATCAAGTTTGGATAAAATGACTGTCCCTGTAATCGGTTTTTTTTAGAGACAAAGAATGCCACATGTCTGTATCGCTTTCCCTGGGATGGGCATGGTTTCTTTCTTTCTTTCTTTCTTTCTTTCTTTCTTTCTTTCTTTCTTTCTTTCTTTCTTTCTTTCTTTCTTTCTTTCTTTCTTTCTTTCTTTCTTTCCTTTCTTTCTTTCTTTCTTTCTTTCTTTCTTTCAAGATTTCACTTATTTATTTGTCAGAGAGAGAGAGAGAGAACACAGCAGGGGGAGCGGCAGGCAGAGGGAGAAGCAGGCTCCCCGCTGAGCAAGGAGCCCGACATGGGACTCGATCCCAGGACCCCAGGCTCATGACCTGAACCAAAGGCAGACACTTAACTGAATGGCCCCCCAGGTGCCCTGGGTTAGGCATGGTTTCTTCTGCACACAGAAGCAAGGGCACAGACTCTGTATGTAGTCTGATGCTGAGCTTTGAGTCCTGGCATGGCCAGTGTGACCTTGGGCAGGTCCTCGAACTTCCCTGGGCCTCTCTTTATGCCATGCTGCATCGGAGACATAATAGCCACCCCCCAGGGTTGCTGTGGCTTTAGGACAGGAAGCCAAAGGACTTTTAAAGGGAGGTGGCTGCAGTGCTCTAAGGGGCCACAGTCACTCCGTACCTTCAAGGCTTCTTTCATGAGCATATTTTCAATTATGTATTTGCACTTGAACTTGGCCACCTACTGACTGACTAACTTTGCTAGAAATCTGTTCCATGGCTCATTTGGGAGCACCATTCTTATACCTCATTGGCCTTTTTGCCTCTTTTTAAGCTTTCTCAGAAAGCTGGTCCCAGGTCTCCAGCTTCTTGATTTGTGGGTATCTGCAAGAGGACTTTGCCCTCCTTTCCATTGCTATTTTTTATTTTTATTTTTTAAAGATTTTATTTATTTATTTGAGAGAGAGAGCGCCAGAGAGAACACACTAGCCGGGGGGGTGGGGGGAGAGGGAGAGGGAGAAGCGGGGTCCCCACTGAGCAGGGAGCCCAATGTGGGGCTCGATCCCAGGACCCTAGGATCATGACCTGAGCTGAAGGCAGACGCTTAACCGACTGAGCCACCCAGGCGCCCCTCCATTGCTATTTTGTTCTTTTATTGTGGAGATTAAATTTATATACAGTAAAGTCCACCAATCTTTAAGTGTATGTATAGTTGATTTATTTCTCTGTATGTATATGCCTGTGTAAGTACCATGCAGGTCAGGATATGGGACATCTCCATCACTCCAGAGGCTTCCTTATTCCCCTGGCCATCAGTCTCCCACCCCCCACACCACTCCCTGCTCCATTAGCCCAGCGTGTCCTCACCTCACTCTTGAACTTCCTATGAGGTGGCGTTAACACCCTGTACCTCACATTATCTCCTCAATACCTTCACTTCTATTTTTCTTTTTCTGATCAATTTCAGGCCGCCTATCAGCCAATCTTCCTGATGGGTGGAGCTCCTGCCTCTGGTACACCACCCACAACAGTCTGCTTTGTCTCCTGAGATGGGCAGAACCCTCAGACATGCTTCCTCTAGCAGGCAGTGTCCCAGGACATATAGATGCCTCCCCCGGCCCCAAGCCTGGGCCTTTCCTCCGCCCACCCTTCTCCTAGGGGCAGCTGGGAGGCTTTGCTAGCTCTCGCCATTGCAGGGCTCTGAGGCGCTGGGCCTGGTCCGGGCTGGCACCCTGAGCAAAGGTTTCTGAGAAGTGGCCCTAAGTGAGGGCGAGCAGGGGCTGCTCTATGAAATAGGGCCTGGAGGGCAGGGTCCCACTCCTGGCTGGAGGCAAGAGATACTGAGAGGCTTTGGGGCAGGAGTGGATGAAGCTGGAGACCCAGGAGAGATCTGTGAGTAGGTATGCTCACAAAAAATCCAGAGATGCTAGAAGGGGCCATCCCCAGGTGTGGGTGAGTAAGGCATTAGTCTAGGCCTCCTCTGAGAGGGAGGGGGGATGGGGCTCTCAGGTGGGGCCCCACCCTGCTGACTGACAGGGCTGACCTTAGGTGGGGGAGGGCAGGAAATCCCCTCTCGCCTGCCTACCATGCTCTGTCTTCGCTTATTTGCTCATGTAGCAACATTTAGTGGGAACCCCTGGGGTCATTGGGCAGTGTGCCGACACCAAGGATGTAAGGATACACACAGGGCCTCTCAACCCAAGGGGCTCACTGTCTAGACCAGGCTGCAGACAGGTGGCCCACTTGCCTCCAGATTTGGCCCTCATATGTGCTTGCTTTGACCCCCTTGGTTCGAAACTTGGAACTGCTCATGCAGAGCTGATTCCTGGCTTCCCTGATAAACGGGAAGATCGGCAGCCCTGGTCTGCACTGCTCTGTGGCGGCCGCGTCCCTGGCCTCCCGGACGGGCATGCCAGCCAGGCGTGCGCAGTCCCCCTGCTCCCTGTGGCAGGACGACGGTCCCCCTCCTCAGCACTTCCCCGTGGGCCCTGCAGACCTGTGAGCTGATTTGGATGGGAGGGGTTCGCGCAGGCTTCACTGAGGGGGGCACGGGGCCTTGACCTCACTTGACCTCCTGGTAGAGTGGCTGTCTCCAAGTCTCCGGAGTCTCCTGCTCCTCATCACATCCTTTCCATCGCATCCATAAAAGCCTGTGCTGGGGGTGGGGTGAGTGGGGGGAGCAGAAGCCAAGCTGATGGCACCAAGGCCCATGGAAGTGGGTCTTGGGGTACGGGGGCTGCTGGGTTGGAGCTCAGCACTACAGCCGCAGAACCTGGAGGAGAGTTCCCCAGGGATTCGTTGAGGTCGCTCACATTTGAGAACCACCAAGAAGAGGGGGCTGGGGCTCAGAGGACAGTGGGGTCAGACATGTTGTGTTTTCTAGGGCAAGGCCGGGGACCCCACTCCATCTTTCAGTTCCCCTGTTGGACCCTTGTTCTGAACCCCCTCCTTCTGGGCACAGCCGAGGCCCCCAGCTGGCCAAGGCTAACATTTTCTCCAGCCTTCCTGTCCCCACCCTGCACCTGGAGGAAAGGTCATTCTTGCCTTTGCCAAGTGTTGTCATTTCCCAGAATCTTTGAACTGTCATGTGGGCAGGAGTCCAACTCCAGGGAGTGGGACAGTGGCCGGCTGGCGAGTGAGGGCCACCTTGTCTCCCCTTCGCCTTCTTAGGCGGCCTGGTAGTTGCTGGGTTCTGGCCAGGGGGCCGGGACCATGGCCTTGTGCAGGGATGGAGGAGGATTTGGTGATTTGTTCAAAGAGAAGATGCTTTCCTGAGTTGGGAGCAGGATAGAGCAGGGGTCCTTGGCTACTTTACCTTTGGAGCTTTCAACGACGGGGGTGGAGAGGTGTCTGTGGGGGTGGTTGGGGCAGGGACTGGGCTGGGCAATGAGTCAGGAGGCATTCAGTCTCAGGGCCTTGTCAGTGAAGGGTGCATGACCCCAAGAGTGAGTGCCTCCTTAAGAGTAAGGTGACTAGGGAGCAGAAGGTGAGGGGGCCCTCTTCAGGGCCGTGAGGTGGCCACCCTGCACTTGCAAGGACCTAAGAATGAGCGCCTCCTTAGATGTGGTCTCTCTCGCCTGGTCCTGGTTACTATGCTGCAGGGAGCCTCTGGCCGGCTGGGGACATGCTCTGGGACAGCAGGCGAAGGAGGGGAGGACACTGAGGGCATTCCTGTCTCTCAGACAAGCCCACTGGTTCTCAGCCTTGGCTGCACACTGGAAGCCCCAGGGAGCTTTCCAAAATCCTGATGACGAGGTCCAGAGGTTCTGGTTTAATGGATCTGGGGTGCAGCCTGCCACTGGGGTTTTTAAAAGCCCCCCCGCCCCCGCCGCAGGGATTCCAGTGTGCAGCAAAGTTCGAGAGCCTCTTATCTGGATGGTGCCGGGTGGGTGGTGTTTACTTGTTTTCATTTCATTGATTTTTGTGTGAGCCCCACAATCTCCCAAGCACGACACACACTTCTATGGGTAATACAAGAAAACATGCACCGAAGTGGAGGGGGTTTGAGGAGCCTGAGCTCCAAGTTCCCGGTCTGTGCCAGATGCGTCATGTTTGCTATTTAAAAACCAGTTTTGGGAGGTGGC
Source organism: Mirounga angustirostris (assembly GCF_029215605.1). Classification (NCBI taxonomy): domain Eukaryota; kingdom Metazoa; phylum Chordata; class Mammalia; order Carnivora; family Phocidae; genus Mirounga; species Mirounga angustirostris. The sequence continues at coordinate 124,915,588 of NW_026991714.1, forward strand.
TCTTCCCAGGCTCAGTTTACAGATGAGGAGCCTGAGTCTTGGCCACGTTGACCACGTCATCCGCGTCCCATGGCTGTGGAACGGCAGAGCCTTACGTGGGATACACACGTGACAAGCGGTGGGTAGGAATGGAAGTCGGTGCTGTCGCTTTCAGACTGATTTCTCAAACAAAACATTTGAGGCGTCAGCGGGCGGAGGAGAGGGCTTGGGGAAGAACAGAGTCCCCAGCTCGTCTCTGCCCACAGGATGGAGGGTGGCGTGCAGAGAAGGCTGTTCTAGTGTCTGTTCTCCCATCAGACTCTGGTCAGAGTCAGTCTGAGCCAGCGGCCCCAAGTGATTTTAAGGGAAGATACCAGTCTCTCTTTGCCTCTCCTTGTAGCTAAATAGGTCCCCGGACCTAAAGTGAGTCGAATAGTGTGAATAGAAGAGGGGACCTCCCTCCTTACCTACAACCGAGCACTACCTCCCTCCGCATACCAGAGTGGCCGCAAGTCCACCAGTTATGTCACTGGGTTCAACCAGAAAATACTCATGGGAGCGTAAATGGGGGGAGGCTATTTGGTCAGTCACGTCATCTTATGGATTACTGAGGACCCTTTGCGGAGCGGGTCCCAGCCTCCTTGGCAGAGCCCTGGGTCCCGGCCAACAGATAGCAGACACCACAGCAGCTTGCCACAGAAGCTTCTGAAGATGTGGAGGGAGCATTTGAGGTGAGGCTTGGAAGATGCTGGAAGTTGCTATCTAATGGATAAATTCTTGCAAAATAGTCATCACGGTGGCTTCCAAAACCAGTGACAACGCTGTGAGCAGCTTTTTGCTGTGGTGGGCAAAAGTCCGCTGTATTCTGCCGCCAGCTCGTTTTGCTCTCTCAGGGTGGCTCATGCAGGAGTGACGGGGCAGGGAAGAGAGCGCCAGGTCCGGTGTGGGGAGATCTGGCTGGAGTCCCACCTGGCCGCTTACTGGCTACCCCGCCTTGGGCAAGGAGCTTAGCTCGGAGCCCTGGAGTCCTCATATACACAGTGGGGACTTCTGCTTCCATCCAAGATGGAGTAAGAGGGACTGGATTTACCCTTCCACCTGAAACAATGAAAAAACTACAAACAGACCAAATACATGAGACAGAGGTTTTTCAAAACATTGGACATTAGGCCACAAGGTTCAGTGACCCCAACGAGCTCAGTGATTATCTCAGCTTCTGCCTTGGGTGAGTTTCTAGGTCATGATGCCAGGAGAGGGGCCAGAGGCCAGAGGGGAGAAATGGGAGTATACTATTGTAAGGCTCTTTTTTTTTTTTTTTTTTAATTTATTTGAGACAGAGAGAACGAGAGAGAGAGCACATGAGAGGGAGGAGGGTCAGAGGGAGAAGCAGGCTCCCCGCTGAGCAGGGAGCCCGATGCGGGACTCGATCCAGGGACTCCAGGATCATGACCTGAGCCGAAGGCAGTCGCTCAACCAACTGAGCCACCCAGGCGCCCCACTATTGTAAGGCTCTTACACTTGATGTGAACTGGTAAGGTATCACTTGAAGGTAGACTGTGATCTGGTTGAGATGTATATTATAAACGCTAAGGCAACCATTCAAATAGCAAAGCGTTAGAGCTGATAAACCAATGAAGGAAATAAAACAGAACCATAAAAAAAATACTCAATCCAAAAGAAGGTGAGAAAAGGGAGTAAAAAGCAGATGGAACAAATAGAAAACAAATAGCAAGGTAATAGACTCGAGCCTAAGAACAGCAGTAATCTCATTACATGTAGGTGGTCTAAACATCATTTAGAGATGGTCATATATTTTGGATATTAACCCCTAATCAGATATGTGCTTGCAAATATTCCATAGGTTGCCTTTTCCTTTTTGTTGGTTGTTTTCAAGAAACACACTTTAAATATAAGGACCCAAATATGTTCCACACAAAGGGGTGGAGGAAGGTATATCATGTTAACACGAGTCAAAAGAAAGTGGCAATGGCTATAGTAATACCAGAGAAAGTAGAGTTCAGAACAAAGAATATTACCTGAATGATTTCGATCTACATATTTATATCTAATCTCTGTCTAGAATATACAAAACAGTGATCTTTGTCTCATTGGATTTGGTAAGAACAAAGTGAGGTAATATCTGGAAAAATGCTTCGTAGGGCTGGCTGGAGCATGGCCTGCAACATCTGTACAGATCTGCCCCCACTGGCGCTCCTTAGACCTGGCAAGTTTACCAGGATCTACCCAAACAAGGGGCTTTCCTCAGCTGCAGAGAGAGATGGGCCCAGACAGAGCCATGCACCCCAGGAGCTTCGGTAATCTCAGCAGATGCTTGGCTGAAAAGAAAAGTCAAACAGTGACTGTGCTACATCCCTTTTGAGCCTTTTCTCATTTATCAGTCTTATTTGGTGGGGGCCCGTATTCTCTCCATGTAACATTTAAGGAAATGGAGCCCAACATCACAGAGCCATTAAACCACTGAGTCAGAGTTTGGACCCATGCAGCAGATGAGAGCCCAAGCCTTAAACACAGCCCTGACCTCGGGGCAAGGCACAGGGAAGGGCTCAGCTGGCAGAGGGCTGCATCTAGACTCTGAAGAAGAGAAGGAGGGGGCAGAGGTAGGACGAGCCCCTCTCCAGGCAGGGCAGCCCTGCATCTCCTCATCCTTCCTCTCCCCCATCCCCATGCTCCTTACCTGCCTTCAGCAGGAACCCGTGGGTGATGAATGAGGACCAGATGGCTGGAGGGAGCTGGCTCTGGGCAGTGGTGGTGAGCAGACGGGGATGCTTTGGGGCCTCTCCAAGTCAGGTGCCCCTGACTGCCCTCCATAGTGCGGGATGTCTCAGCCCTTCCCAGAGTCACACAGAACCTTGGTCTGAGGAATGGGTAATAGGGACTCCTGGGTGGCTCAGTTGGTTAAGCGGCTGCCTTCAGCTCAGGTCATGATTCGAGGGCCCTGGGATGGAGCCCTGCATCAGGCTCCTTGCTCTGCGGGGAGCCTATTTCTCCCTCTGCCTGCAGCTCCCCCTGCTTGTGCTCTCTCTCTCTGACAAATAAATAAATAAAATCTTAAAAAAAAAAAAAAAGGAATGGGTAACAGTACTGATGTAGTTGTCTGAAGGTTCTTTGAGAGCCGGGCAGTTCTTTTTTTTTTTTTTTAATTTTATTTATTTATTTGAGAGAGAGAATGAAATAGAGAGAGCATGAGAGGGGGGAGGGTCAGAGGGAGAAGCAGACTCCCTGCTGAGCAGGGAGCCTGATGCGGGACTTGATCCTGGGACTCCAGGATCATGACCTGAGCCGAAGGCAGTCGCTTAACTGACTGAGCCACCCAGGCGCCCCATTTTTTTTTTTTTAAGATTTTATTTATTTATTTGAGAGAGAGAATGAGAGACAGCACGAGAGGGAAGAGGGTCAGAGGGTCAGAGGGAGAGGCAGACCCCCTGCTGAGCAGGGAGCCCGATGCGGGACTCGATCCCGGGACTCGATCCCGGGACTCCAGGATCATGACCTGAGCCGAAGGCAGTCACTTAACCAACTGAGCCACCCAGGCGCCCCGCCCCCCTCCTCTGTCTTTCATAGCCTTCTTGGGGCCCGTGCCTCTGTTCTGCTGGGACAGGTAGGAGGATTCCCCTTCATAGCCCTGGAAGGAGGTATTGGTGGTGAGGGGCAGGGACTGGAGTGGGGAAGGCATGAGGGCCAAGTGAGACTGAGTTTTTTTTTTTAGTGTTTCATTGGTGTTTTTTCAAACAAATCGAGGTGAAACTCACAAAACACAATTAAACATTTTAAAGGGTACAATTCACTGGTATTTAGTGCTTTCACAGTATTCTGCAATCACCACCTTGCTCTGCTTTCAAAACCTTCTCATTGCCCTAGGAGGACACCATGCCTGTTAAGTACCCACTCCCCACTCCCCCTCCACCCCCAGCAACCACTGCTCTGCTTTCCTTCTCTGCCGATTTGCCCATTCCAGTCTTTTCATAGAAAAGGAATCATACAATATATGACCTTTTGTGTCAGGCTTGTTTTCCTTAACATAATGTTTTTGAGGTTTATCCAATTTGTAGCATGAATCAGTACTTAATTCCTTTTTGTGGCTGAATATATTCCATTGTATGAGTACACCACAGTCTGTTTATCCATTCATTCTTTGATGGACATTTGGGTTGTCTCCCATCTTTTGGCTGTTGGGGAAAATGCTGTTATGAACCATTGTGAGCAAATTTCTGCTTGAGGACTTGTTTTCAGTTCTTTTGAGCACATACCTACAAGAGACACTGCTGGGTCATAGGGCAATTCTATGCTTGACTTTTGAGAAACTACCAGACTGTTTTTCACAGCAGCTGCACCTCCTTTTAGTTTTTAAGATCATGTTATTCTAAGTGTAAAGATAATAAACCTGTAAAATTTTATACCATATTATTTTTACATAAAATAATACACTATAAAATTTTGGAAATTATTGAGCAGTTTTTAAAAGTTTTAAAGTAATTAAGAATTATAAAATCGTATATAAATACATGCTTATTGTAATAATTCAAATCAAGACGTTTCTAGCAGAAAAATTCCCCTTTATCTGTTCCTCCACCTCTGTCCTATCCCTTTGCCTGACCAGTGTTAACCCTTTGGTCTGTATCTTTCCAAACATTTTCCAGGCATTTGAACAGTTTTTGAAAAAAAATTTTTTTTTATGCAAACATATTATACTATCCATATTATCTTGATTTGAAATCTTTCTATTCGTTTCTTGTGAATGTTGATTATTCTAGTGACTGTCATAGAGCAGCCTTGGACAAAGCTGTCCTTTGGTGGCTGGATAGGGAATGTATTTGTAATTTTCTTTTTGTTATCTGCATTTACAAATTTAAAAAAGGAACATGAATTTCTTTTATAATAAGAAAAGTCAGGAAGAATTGGAGGCTTGGAGGCCCCGCGCACAGCTCGTACCTTAATTTAGCACTTACTTCACTCCTGGTTGTATAATAAGCTGTTTACCGTTTGCCTCCCTTGAGGGCAGATACGGCTTATTCATCTGCTGTCCTCCCTACTCCTGTGGAGTGTGCCAGGCATACTGGAGCTCCGGCGAACAGGCGAGCAGCCCCTCCAGGGCTGCGGCTGAGGCTGCAGAGGAGAGGGTGGGTTCCGAAGACCCTCATGTGCCTTCAGGCTCACAGAAGGACGAGCGTCTTCTTCGGGGCCGGGCCCTGGGTAGTGACGCGCCCTGCCGGGGCGTCTGGGCTGCCCTCCGTGGGAAGCTGGGTGGGAGCTCGGGGGCAGTTATTTATGGTGGCTCCAGCCAGGGTGCCCATGGCAGGCGGCACCCAGCTGAGGAAGTAATTAGAGTGCTGCCAGGAGCAGGAAGCAGGGAGAGGCTTGGAGGCTCCGGCTCTCTTTCCAGAGAGATATAAATAGCCGGTCTGGTGGTGGAGGTGGAGAGCAGTATGCACAGGAATGGAGGTGGGGGCAGCCAGTGCCTGGAGGGCGGGGGTGGGAGCTGTCTTCTCGGGCTTGTCTGTCAGTCTGGTTTGGGAAGGTGCAGGGGGAGTGGCACTGGCTGGCCGGGAAGGCGCGGGTGGTCTATGCCAAGAGGGTACCTGGTTGAAGTCCTCCTTCCCCTGCCTGGGGTTCCCCCATCTGTCCCTATGAGACTAGCCTGTCAAAGTTCACGTTCCTGCTTGGGTCTCAGACCCCTAGTGGGCACACCATGGAAGTCACATAGACCTGTGGTGGTCCCGCTTCCTGCCTGGAACTTTCTCCAAGAAGCTAGTAAGGGTCAGGGTGGGATTCCAGAGCCCAGGATCATTTTTAGCATTTCCAAGGGAACAGTCTCTGCTGGTGCTGGGCAGCTCTGTGCCTGACTCATCTGAAAACACTTTATAAATAACTGGAGGAGGGACGTGGGCTGTCCGTTCTCATGCCCCCCCATGCTCCGCAAGCAGGTTGCAGGTACTGAGGGCCCCAGAGCGTCCTAGATGTCAGAGCAGAGCCCCAACTCTGGTCGGGAGCCAGGGCCAGGGATGCTCTGGGAGGACTGTCAACTTCTGGTGATTGGCACTGCAGTGATTCTGGGGCCCCAAGGAGTCCTCCATTTGGCTGTGATGTTGTCAGCACCCCCACTTTCTGTAGGGTGCATTGGGGATTGCTGGCTGGCCAACTGAGCCAGTATGGGCTAAACTTGCTGGATGACCTGGGACAAGTCATTTTCCTCCTCTTGGTCTTAGAGCCCTCATTGGTAAAGTGAGAGGGTTGAACTAGGCGAGTTTGAAGGTCCTGTCTAGTGGTTACATTTTTGGCTCTGTGTCTGGCTCATTGTAAGTGTGGATGAGTGGCAGATGGGAGCGGGGGGCAGGGGGATGAGCAGTGACCCACATCTGGAGCCTGTGTGCTGGACAAGGAGAATCTCTCTCACTGTTCCAGGTAGACACTTGGAGCTCTCAGGCCAAGTGTCCAGGCCTCTGAAAGGTGTGCTTAGATAGGGCCTGATTATTGTCCCTGAGGACTTGTTTCACCACAGAAACCCTACTAGGACCTGGGAAGCTAATATCAGCTTGGCATATACTGTGCTCTTCTGCTAGAACATTTCTAACTTGTGAGGTAGTGAGCTCCCTGTCCCTGACTGAATGTAAGGATGCGGAGGAAGGGACTCCTCGCTGAGTGAAGAGCTGCCGTTCAGTAGTTCCTGATGTGGCAGGGCGTCAGGATCCTGGAGGAGTTTGTTCACAATACCTGCTGAGTGGGCCTCCCAGGGGTGGGGGCTAGGTGTCTCTGAGCTACTGGCCCTCCTGTCAGCCATGCTGCTCACCTCAGAAGGCTGGGGCTAACTAGAACCCAGCTTCCCTTACCTTAAATGCGGCATGCCATTCAGGTTTCCAGTTCTTTGCAACCACAGACGCAGGGACAGTAGATGAAAATCAGCTACCCCAGGAGACCATGAATGGGAAGCTGAATCAGCTGGCTTGGTATCTGCCCAGAACCCAGACAGATGGCTTCCCTGGAGACCTCTGAGGACATGGCTAGCAGGCGTCATGTTTTTGGGGATTATGCACTGGAAAGGTTTGGAGGGAAACAGAACCAGAGGGCCTTCACCAGGACTCTCTGCTCTGTCTGCTAGTTGGGATCAGACTCATCCCCTGCCGAGTGGGAGGCCGGTGCAGGAGGAAGACCAGGGCCACCGGCAAGCCCACAGCCCCGATTAGACTCCCTGCTCCTCCTCGCTCACCATGCGACTTCGAGCTAATCCCTTACGCTGTCCCAGCCTCTCGTTTGCAGAGTGAGGGAGCTGGACTTTCCAGTCCTCCCCGACCCGACATGTTAAATAATGCCTCGAAAGACCAGCAGCGGGGACATTTGCCTAGCTTCTCGCATCAAACATTGTTCTGACCTGCTTTGTGGTGGTGCAGTCTTTCCTCCTCCTTATTTCCCACACGAGCCCTGCCCTTTTTGATTTCCCAGTGTCTGCTGGAAGTGTGGAAGTGGCCGGCTTGGCCTGTCAGGCGGGAAGGCCTTGCGACAGTGGGGCCAGAGCTGTGGGTGGGGAGGGAAGGAATGAGCCTGTAGACATAGGCAGGCAGTGGGGACGGGCCTGGGGGCCACGTGTGGTGGGGGCTTCTCGGTGGGAGGCCAGGGCCAGGTGACTGCCAGGAAGCTACAGGCACCGCCTCCGAGCTAGGCCTCTGGCCAGGAGGGGGATTCTGGGTTAATGGTGGTAGGAGTCCCCACGGGGTATGAGGCCAGGAGCACGGTGGCCAAGTGCCAATGTACGAGACGCTTCTGAAGCCAGGCCTGGGTGAGGGATAGGGGTGGGCAATGAGGCGTTCGTGCCATGTCCAGAGGGCACGCCTAGGGCCAGGCCTTACACGTGCATTATTTCCAGTTCTCAGTGGCCCTTTCCAGAGGACATCATCTGCCCCAGTTTACAGACGATGAAGCAAGGCCCAGGCTAAACAGAGGGCTCCCTCTGCATCGTGTACCTCCTCTTCTGTTGTAAGCATCGTTCTCCAAAAGCATGATGGCACCTGTCAGCCTGAGGGCCCGCGCCTATCTGTCCCAGGTCAGTGCTGTGTGCACTTAAATGAATATGTATGGAGGAAAGGTGCTTTAGAATAAAATTGCACCGGAGAAATTGGAAATGTCCTAGGATAGCCCAATACAGTGTCTGCAGGATTTTGAACCTGGTTGCAAAACTGTTGGGGAAATGTGGGGAAGAAGCGCTGCCCCCGGCCTTGAGTTTGTGTGGTGTTCAGGAGGCTAGCTGCGGGATGGTTGCAGTGCTGGTATTTCCAGGAAGAAGACATGGACCACCACGCTGCAGGCAATCTGGGAGGGCCCCCCCCAAAGAAGCAGAGCTTGAGTTGTCTCTCAAAGGATGAGTTGGAGTTTGCATGGCAGTTAGGAGTGAGAAAAGAGCATTCTAGGCAGTGGAACAGCATGTGAAGAAAGTTCGGAGGCCTAGAGGCTGTGGAGTTGGGGAAATGGGGGTAGCTGGATGGGGCTGGTGGATGGGGCTGTGTAAGTGGGGGGTATGAGAGGCAGGGTTGGACAGGTGAGCGGGACCAGATCAGGGACGGGGAATGTCTGTGTGACTTTCTGACTTTGGCTGAGTCTCTGTTTCCTTAACTGTAAGATGGGAAAAATAAGGCCCTCTCTCTGTACAGGGTTGCTGTGAGATTTAAACTAGCTAATGAAATAAAATGAGTGGCACTGGGCCTGACACAGGTTGAATAACTGGTATTGTTATTGTAGTTGTTAGTGGTGATGATGGTGATGGTAATGATAGTAATAACCAGGCTTTCCAGTTCCACTTTGGTCTATTCTTAACACAGCAGCAAGAGTGATTCAGTGAAAACACAGGGTAGATCATGTCCCTCCTTTGCTCACAAATCTTAGGGGCTCCCGGAAGCCACGGGCTTTGTGATAGTCTCCCAGACCCTACATGACCTGACCTTCCTCTAACCTCTTCCCGCACGTCTGATGCGGCTTCCCATCACCCCTCTCTAGGCACACTGTCCTCTTTGCTGTGCCTTGAGCATGCCAGGCTACTCCTGCCTCAGGGCCTTTGCACTTGCTATTTCTGTTTAATGAACTGTTCTTCCTCAGAAATCCATATGGCTCACTTCCTAGCTCCTTCAGATCTTTACCCAAATGTCCTCTCCTCAGTGAGGTCTTTAGCTAAGCTATCTAAAATTGCCAACTGCCTCCCCTCCCCCACACTGGCACCCCCTATCTCCCTTCCCTCCTTTATTTCCCTTCTCTACACCTATCACCTTCTAACAGACTGTGTATTTGTATTGTGTATTGCTCGTCACTCCCAGTGGAACAGAAGCCCCACGAGGGCAGGGCTTTTGTCTGTTTCATGCCCTGCTGTATCCCTAGCACTAGCTCAGAATTGGTGTTCAATAATACATGTTGTTGTTGTTTATATTATTGTCTCTGGAGCATGGAGGGTAGGAAGGAGGGGCTGGCCTTCCTTGCTGGGAGTGACGGCCCATGACCAGGGGCCTCCGAGCTCGCCTTGCTTCTTCAGAAAGGTATTTCTTCAGTCCCTCCTGTCTCTCTGGCAGAAGCCCAGGAGCTGTAGGCTTCTAGTTAACAACCTCATCCCTCTGTGCAGGCCTGCCCACTTATTTCAAAACACAGTCCCCTCCACTTGCTCAGGGGCTCCCTCCCTGCCAGAAAACTCAGTGCACTCAGCAGGGGTGGATGGTTGGCAGCCTGTGTCCTGTCTTTTTCCAGAGGCAGTTCCCTAGGTCCCAAAGCAATCCAGTGCCTGGGAGTTCCAGAGCCTGTGTGGCCTGATTTAGATCCCGGGGGCAGGGCCCCAGCTGCAGCCCTCCCCATGCAGCTGGAACCCCCCTCCGAGATCTCTCCGAAGCGTCCCTGGCCTTATGCATCCCCACTCTTTTTAGATCCCTGGGCTGAGACTCATGGGAGAAAAGTGCCACAGTCACTCCGGTCACTCCATCACTCTGCTGGGCCGGGCTCCTCCTCCTGTAGGAGTACCTCCCCAGGGATCTCTGAGGTGCCCTCCCCTCCCAATAGCCCTGGTCCCAGCCCCTACTAAAACTCGCTGACTCCATGTCCCACTTGCTTATGGCCAATTGGAGTGGCTGACAGTCTGATACATTTCCTGTTTACCGTGTCCCCTCTGGGACCTTCAGAGATGTAATGCTTTAATTCTGAGGTGTGGCTAATGGAATTGCAGGCTGTCAGGTGGGATTTTGGAATACATGGGCCTTTAGTCTCTGAATTCCCACCAGGGCAATGGAGACTTACTGGAAAGAGGACAAGATCTGGTTTAAGACAGATGGGGATTGGACAGACTTTCCTACTTAGCTGTGTCACCTTGGGCAAGTTGCTTACCCATCTGAAAAATGGGATAGTGAAGGTACCACCTTTCTCCCTGGGGGGCTGTGAGGATTAAGCAAAAGAATACAGATGAGGCCCTTAGCTCCGGGTCATGCAGAGCGAGGGCCAACAAATGGGATGCTAGTGCAGCTGCAGGATGCAGGGTCTGTCCTCTTCCTGCTGAGCGCTGAGCAGGCGGGACCCAGCCATCCCTGGCCTGCCCAAAGCAAGGCAGGGGCCAGCTGGTACCCTGGAGCCTATCTTGGCCACGAGGTGAGGGCTCCTCCCCAAGGCCTAGCTTCTGTCTGGCTGTGGATCTCTATGCAGGACTGGGGCCACGGGGGCAGAGGGGACCATCTCCACCTGGTCCTTCTGGCTGGCTCTTTCTGCTCCCCCAAGACAGGGCCCCCGCTGAGGTAGGCTGGCCACCCTGGGGCCTGTGAGGGAATCCCTGCCCACTGTGTTGGCCAGACCCTTTGCCACTCAGTGGGTTCAATTTCAGAAGCTTTGGGAAGATTCCGATTTCCTGCTGTCTTGTGTATAAAATGACCCGAATGAGGGAAAGAAATCCAGACATACATGAGGAGCAGCTGTGAGACTGGAAAATTTCCAAATAGCAGGGTGTCCAGCCTGGTAAAGCCCTTAGGCTCATGAGGCCCACCCTCCTCTTTTAGATGATGGAGAACTTGATGTCCAGAGAGGGACTATGACCTGTCGAGTGTCACACAGCTAGGAAGACGCAGAGCTGGGATTCAAACGCAGGTTTCCTAACTGTTCATCCAGTGCTGCCTGTACCGCACCCCACCAGCCAGACCCCGAGCCTGGAATCCAGTTCCCTGTGGCCTCAGAGCCCGAGCAAGCACCAGTATACCACGCTGCCATCAGATCACTTCTTCCCCTCTAACAGCTGACCCCGGCCTTCTAGAGTGAGGCCACCATACTTGTAGAGTCTCCCAGGCTTGGCTTAAGATGGGCTTAAATGCCTGTGGGGTGGCGCCCCACTCCTTCTGTTAGGAAACCGCTGTCCAACCTCAGAGCTTTCACTGGGAGGGAATGGTTCCTGCCACTAAGCCTAAAATTCCCATCGGATTCCATTTCACGTAATTACACCCTCTCGTGTCCTCCGCAGCGCTGCTCCCCCCTCCCCCATAGGGCTCCACACCCTTAGAGTCTTGCATGCAATTATCCTATTCGGCTCAACTTGGCAAAGCCCAGAGGTGGGTCTTTTCATTTGTTACAATTATTCCGTTTCCCCCGTTCCTGCATTGTTTCAGACATTTCATCTCAGAACAACCTCCAATTTCAGGGTCTCCTTCTGGACTGGTGGTTGCCAAGAACGCAGTGCGGCAGTCAGGAAAGATCCCCTTAGGAGCAGATGGAGGAAGGGAGGGTCCTCACTGGGCAGAGTGTGTCCAGGCTGCCACTCACAGGGGCATCCAGAAGGCCTTCCCTCCTCCCTTCCCGGATACCCAGGGCTGCCTGAATACCAGTCTGAAGGCAGAGGGGGGCTTAGCAAACATCCTTCTGGGCACAGAGGGGGTGGATGGAGCCCTCTTGGAGCAGGGATGTGAGTTTGGACCTGCCTCTGTGTCTCCCCTGTCAGCCTGCTCTCACCACCCTGGTCCACCTTTTTATTCCTTCAGCAAACATTTATTAATCACCTGCTACTTGCCTAACCTAGAGCTAGGAAGTGTAATACTGTGGTAAACAAGAGGCATATCATCTCTGCCCCCAAGGAGCTTACGTTCTAGTGCCTGAGAGAGGCGACAAACATGCAGAGCAACAGATGAAGGTAAACATGTGAGGTGCAAGGTGGTCAAGAGCAGAGTCCAGGGACAAAGAGGGAGAGGGGCTACTGGAGTGGGAGATCCAGGAAGGCCCTGAGCAAGTGGCATTGAAGCTGCTGCCCTCCAGACTTCTTGTTTAATTAAATGTCTTTATTGCCCAAACCATGTTCGTAGGATAATCTTTTGCAGCCCAAACATCCCGGGTGATAGGGGTGACTTTGTGTGGATTTCTTTCTCTTGCTTTTTTTCTGTTACTCTGTTCTCTCTTTTTGTGCTCCTCAAAATCACATTCTCAGAAGAGTCAGTAATGTAATTCCTGTCAATCCTGTTCCTCTTGAACTTTCTAGAATACCTGACACTGTTCATTCAGGCTCCCAGAGGACTCTGCCTCCTCAGGCTTCTGTGATGTTCCAGGGTGTTGGGTCTCAATCTGACACCCTTTTCTTCTTGCACTGATTCCTTCCCACCAGTCTACCTTTGCTGAATACCTTTTCAGACTAGGAGCTGAACTTGTCTATTTCCAGAGGTCATTTTATTTACTACTTACAAGAATCCTGTGACAGCATTTTTATCCTCACTTTACAGATGGGGAACCTAGGCTCCGTGAGGTTAATGAACCTGCCCGAGGCCATCCAGTTAGTAAGTGACACAGCTGGGATTTGAACTGAGGTGTCTTTGACTTCAATTGCATCATCTTGCCCCAGGACAGTCAGTCTCTTTCTCATGGCTCTCTTTATCCCTCTTCCAAGGTCAAGTGACCCATTCTTATGGCGTCAACTATGACTTCTATAGAGAGATGCCCCAAGTCTTAACCCATAGTCTTTCGCTTAGTCCTAAAAAATCATGGAAGCCTCTCCTATCCTTTACACCTGGCCTGTGTAGAGTTACCTAATCTGCCTTCGTGATTTCTGACCATGGCATCTCCCAGCCATGGTGATGGATGGACAGTCCTGTGTTCTCTTTGTCTACCCCCCACCCCCGTTCATCTCATGTACTCAGTCAGAAGCAGTGGCCTGTGGCGACTCCATTTAAAATGTTTCTTGAATATGTCCCTTTGCCCTCATTCCTTGGCAGTGACCCATCTTCTCCCCTCTGTCTAGCACAATAGCTTCCTTCCTGCTTCAGCACCTCCCCTCTATTCCCTCCCTGAGATGGTCCCAGATGACCCGCTCCAGTACATTGCTTTCCTTATGCTCCTCACTCTCTGGGCTCCCTCGTAGGCTCCCCATTGCCTCACTCTAATGGCTCTGTGTTATCTGGCTCCAGCCTTGTCTCTCTGGAGTAGTGCCAATGAGCCGCATGGTCTGCTGTTTCACATGCACCTCCCCAAGACTGCCTGGTTCCCATCTAAATAAGAAACACCTCATCTTTCAGAATCCACCTCTGGTCTGTTGGGCCAGGAGCAGGATCCATTCACCAGACCCCTGGGATCTCTCCCACCTCAGCTTTCCCATGATACTTATTGTCTCTGTAGGTCACTGGGGCACCTGTCATCTGCTCACTGTGTCATGGTGTCTAAGCTGGGTTTCCCAAACAGACTGCAAAGTCCTTTGCAATTGGAACCATGCCTCTCCCTGCCTGAGGCTCAGTGTTGGAGAACTGGATGGAGACATCCTTTGTCCTATAAATCAACCTCCCTTCCTGTACAAGTATTGCTTGAACATCTATTATATCCCAGGTACTATGCTGAATGCCGAGAATGCAGCTGAGGAGACAAAGTTCCTGCCCTCAAGGGGCTTATGGTCTAATAGGGAAGATAGACAAATAAATTTTAGAAAATATGATTGTTTTGTAGGGCAACTATAGGATGCTCATAATAGGGGCATTTAACCACAGCTAAAGTGCCAGGGAAGGCTTCCCCAAGGAAGTAAATTTTATTTTTTATTTTATTGTATATTTTATTTTTTACAGTTCTCAATTTTTTATTATTAGATTCAATAAAGAATAACATTTTGATGAATGTAATCAGAACAAACAAAATGTATGGAAAAAGAAAATAACTGTTCTACCCAAGGTAGTGAATTTTAAATTGGGACCCGAGAAGATTTATCCAGGTGAAGAGGAGGGAAAGAATGTTCCAGGCAGAGCCTATATGAAGGCTCAGAAGTGACACAGAGTGTAGCGTAGTTGAAGGGCTGAGAACTGAAAGTCTGAGACACCTGCGGTTGGCCTGGAGGGTGTGAGGTAGAGAAGTGCTGAGCAGAGGCTGGGAGGGATGGGCAGGGGCCACATGCGCTGGGCCTGGGAGAAACAGGAGCCTTGGCTGTTGTGGCCTTGATGAAGAGACGGTGATGCCTTTTCAGCTAAGGAAGCTATAGATCCAGGGAAATATCAGGGGGCCCAGAAGGAGCAGAAATAGATGACACGGAGGCAGGGAATGGTGAAGTGGCTGACAGAACTCTGGACCATGGAAACATTCCAATCACTGGAACCTGCCCTGTGACCTGGCCAGTGGTCAGGAATTCCAAAAGCTCTGTAGGAGTTTACCAGGCAAAGCACGGTAAGATGAAATCCATGAGAGGTATCTATAAAGCCCCGTGTTGGGAGTGGGATGGTTCAGGAAAGCCTTCCTGGGACGGGTGGGCTTTGAGATGCAGCTGGGAGGTGGGACTCATAGTGTGGGGTGTTTGGGCTCAGGACTGCGTTCTCTTCTTCCTGGCAGTGTCCAGGGCCCAGGCCGTGGCTCATGGCCTCTGGCTGTGGGGCCCATGGCGGCTGTCACCCTTGAGGAAAGCATCTCTGTTCCTTGCACAGTAGGAGCTGTCCTTGGGGTAGGGGGCTTGGCAGTTCTCGACACTCCTTTCCCACCTAGCCCCCACCATCCTAAGCCAATAGCTACTTTCTTTCCAAGGCAATTGGACGGATTTATCCAAACACGCAAAACCACTAAGTGGGTCTGAACTGAGGTCTTGATCTATTATAGCACCCCCCCATACCGTCCAGAAGCATTCTGTATCATCTCTAAAATAAAATTTTCTTTTTTTTTTTTAAAGATTTTATTTATTTATTTGACAGAGAGAGAGCAAGCAAGAGAGCACAAGCAGGGGGAGTGGCAGAGGGAGAGGGAGAAGCAGGCTTCCCGCTGAGCAGGGCTCCATCCCAGGACCCTGGGATCATGACCTGAGCCGAAGGCAGATGCTTAACCGATCGAGCCACCCTGGTGCCCTGTTTGTTTGTTTTGCTATAAGTCCTTGTCCCTGGTTGGAATTTTAAACTAATTGCACGTATTACTTTGATAAAAATAAAAATTAAGTTCAAATAGTACTGTAACTATATTGGGAGGTGAGGGTGGCAGTGTGAGCTAAGTTCTCTTCTGTCAGGGTGGAAAACAGGACAAGGTTTCTAATGTTAATAAATCAAGATATAGAAGTACAGGCATCTCATTTAGCAATGTAAAGGCAACTATTGGAAGAATTTAAAGGAGAAACAGCTAAAAGAGTGAAAAGTCATTTCTTCTAGGGGAAAAACAATGGAAGGTGGGAAGAGAGAGTAGGCAGGGGACGCTTGCCCTTTATTATAAACCTTTTGGTATGTTTGGATTTTTAAAACCATGGGCATGTGTTACTTTGATGATTAAAAAGCCTTATTCTACTGAGCGCTGGGGGTAGTGAGCGGTGGGGGTAGCGGCGGCCCATGGGGTATCTTCGGGGCTTTACTTTGATGATTAAAAAACCTTATTCTATTGAGTGCTGGGGGTGGTGGTGGCCCATGGGGTGTCTTGGGGGCTGCTGTAGAGAGTGGGGGGTGGCGGGGGAGGTAAGCTGTGCCTCCCTTTCTTTTATTTGTTTTATATCTCTGGCTTTCATGCAAGATTTTGTTTGAACAAAGGGTTCTGCAGTTGAAATTGGTTTAAACTTCAAGATCTCTTTTGGCTCTCATAATTAATGATGCTTTACGAGCACTGGTTACTCTTTATGCTCAGGCCTGTTTACTTCCTCAGGGAGTCGCCATCCCTTAGAAGCCTTGCGGCTTCTCCCAGCTGGCTATGGTTTGCAGTGATTGGTGAATTTGTGGCCAGTTTGCTTGGCGTGGAAGTGACACCTGCAGTCAGTCATTGGGTGCTTCCTACTTTAGAGGGCCCCTGGAGGCCCTGGTAGAGCAGGGGTCCTCCTCTGAGTACTCTGCCTGGCCCCCGGCACGGGGGCTGTTGTAATGGCAGGTGAGCATTTCGGCTAATGCAGTAGCTGTGAGTTCTCATAGACTCTTGCCTCCCACTCTGCCTCCTCTAGGGGAGGGAGGGAGAGAGAGAGAGAGGGAAAGGGAGAAAGTGGGGGAGAGAGAGAGAGGGAGGGGGGAGGGAGAGGAAGAAAGGGGGCAAAGGGAGAGGGAGAGGAGAGAGAGGAGAGAGGGAGCGAGAGAGAGAAGTAGAGGGAGACTATGAATGAAGTCAAGAAAGGGAGGCAACTCCCCATTAGCTTAGTCACCTCCTAGTGACTGCACTTCTAGACACGTGTCACTGTTTGCCTGTTCTGGTACTATTTTTAGGGCGGGTCCCCTCCATTCATGCTTCTGGGGCCTTTGCAGTCATCCCTGTTGCTGCCTGGCAGCTGCTTTCCTGAGTTTTCAGGTTCCAGAGGTTCTGTGTTCCCAGGCACCTTTCATGCCTTCCTGCCTTTGCACGCTGTGGGTTTTTTTTTTTTTTAAGATTTATTTATTTATTTATTAGAGAGAGAGAGCATGAGATGGGGGAAGGGCAGAGGGAGAAGCAGACTCCCCGCTGAGCAAGGAGCCCGATGTGGGACTCGATCCCGGGACTCCAGGATCATGACCTGAGCCGAAGGCAGTCGCTTAACCAACTGAGCCATGCAGGCGCCCAGCCTGGCGTAGAGTGCTCAGTAGCTGCTGACTGAGTTAAATGAAACACAATTGCTGATCTTTCTGTGCTTTAGGAAATCTCGCTTGGCCTAGAAGAAATGTTGCTGTGGGAAGGTCTCCAGGCAAGTCATCTCCATTAATCTTTTCCTGTTTTCCTCTTGAAAGACGAGACTCGGAATAGTCAGGTAACATCTAGAGAAAGCCTCCTGTACTTGGAAGGATCCTATCAGGGGAGGGATAATTATTTTACTGACCAGAGAACCAAGGTTCAGAAATATTGCGACTTGCTGATGGTCACATAGTAAATTGAGCCAGAGGCTGAAATCCATGTCATCTGACTCCAGGGACACTTTTCTACCACACACTTCCTCATAGTCCCCATAATGTGCTCTGAGATCACACCATTAAAGACTTTCCAGACCACAATTTCCCCCTCAAGCATTCATGCAACCAGTTTCCTTCCAGACCCAAGGGTTGAGAATCTTTCTGTCTCCCCTTCTTTTTCATTTCCCTGAGATTTGCTAGCTCTTTCCCCGTCTCCTCTGCAGTCTACAGGAGTTCATTTCTCTCTCCTCTTTTTCCAGATATCATAATTTCCAAATCTTTCAGTTGGTTTCTTTTTCTGACTATGGTCCTTTTTTTGGAGACTTTCCAACATAGCCGCCGATTGGAGGATGATAACAATGAATTAGTTAGTAGATCTTCTTTGATGTTATTTTGTGGGTGAACTCATTAATTTATGACAAAAACATCAAAGAGCTTGGCTCCTGCATTGGACTGGCTTGTCCTACGGCAGCTGGATAATAATGATTAGTTGGATTGAATCTCAACGTCTTCTTCTGCTTCAAGAATTAAAGTCCAAATGATTGGGGTGTGGGAACATCCCATCCTGTAGCATCCCACTGGCTTTGAGCCAGTACAGAATGAAACTCCCCACTCCAAATGTGGATCTCTCTCTCCATGGTCTCCACTTTGATGCCTCTAAGCCTTGAGGTCTGTCATGATTAGTAGCAACTATGGAGGCAGTGTGGGGATAAAAGCCTGAGGCTGTTAAAGTCTCTTTCCAGTCAGGGGAGCTGGATATTAAAAGGGATCACTCATCCTTGCATGGACTAGCTCAAGGTTCTCCACAGAGTCCCAGTCCTGTAATTTTGTGGGAAGGAGAACTCTCTCCGGGCCACGCAAGAAAAGTGCCAGCACCGTGTTTAGCATATAGCAAGCTTTCCATATGTAATGGTTGACTGGACTTTTCAAGAAAGGTCTTGGTGCATGAAGTCTCTGGCTAGTTGAAGAGGACTAAGAAGTAGAGCTCAGGTCTTTGCTTATACAACAACACCTCCGAACCTACTCACATCGATGGCCGTTTACTTTGCTTCTTCCACTTTATTCATGGTGGAAAATTGTCTGTGCTCCTCTCTAAAGCCATCGCCTCCATGTTGGCCCTGGATCCCATCCTTTGCTGACCTCTTAAGGGCTTGTTTCTGCAATCAACCCTCTCCTTCCTGAGGCATTGGTGTTTCCCTCTTTACTAGATTATTTCTATCAGCAAATAAGCTCTAATGTTTCCCATCTGAAAAGAGCCTCCCTTGTTCCCATTTTTCCTTCAGGCCACTGTACTACTCTTCACTCCCTTTGACAGCAAAATGCCTCACAAGACTTGTCTCCACTCTTAGTATCCCTCCTTCCTCTCCTCCAGTCAAACTCTGAAACCCACTTTAATCAGGATCTCATCCCTGTTCTCCACTGAAACAGCTTTTATCAAGCTCATCAGTGATCTTCTAGCTGCCAAGTCCCATGGTCATTTCTCAGTCCTCATCTTATTCTGCACACAAGCAGCTCTCAGCACAGCTGGTAAGACTCTGTTACTAGGTTTCTTGCTTGGCTCCGGGACACCACTCTCTCGTGGGTCTCCTCCTACCTCACTGGTCACTCTTCTCACTCGCCTTTCATCTTCCCACCCTGGAAGTAACAAAGTGCCCAGGATCAGTTCTTGGACCATTTTTCTAGCTATACCCACTCCCTAGATGTTCTCATCTGGTTCCATGGTTTTAAATACTGTTCACATACTGGTGGCTCTTGATGTTATATCTCCAACCCTCTACCTCTCTCCTGAAACTCAAATGCCTATTCCTCTTAGATGTATAATATGCCTATCAAATTTCAAACCTAAATCAACTGGCCTACTCAGGCCTTAGGCTTCCCTTCTCAGTAAATGGCAACTCCTTTCTTCCAGTAGCTCAGACTTCAAAACTTGGAATCATCTTTAACTCACTTTCATACCACACCCCTAGTCTATCAACAGTTCTTGCCAGCTCTACCTTCAAGTTATATCTAGGGTCTGGCCATTTCTTACCACCTCCGCTGCTACTACCCTCGTCTAAGCCACCACCATATCTTGCCCAGACTACTTTAACAGCCTCATAACTGGTATCACTGCTTCTATCCTTGCCTTCCTGCCCCTCCCAACCCAGCACTAGCATCCAGGTAGCCTTTAAAAAACTGCAATTAGATAATGCCATGCCTCTACTCTAAACTTTCTAAGGCTTTTGATCCCACTCTCTGAATAGAATCCAAAGTCCTTATCAGGGCCTACAAGTCCTATATGACCTGGCTCCTCCTACCTCTCTGATCTCAGCTCCCATCTCTCTTCCTCTTGCCCACTCCAGTCTAGCTACATGGGTCCCCCTACTATTTTTTGTACCTGCCAAGCCCACTCCTGCCGCCTGCCCTTGTACTGTCCTCTAAGCTAGTCACTCTTCCTTTAGGTACCTACGTGTTCTTTCACTTACCTCAGGCCTCTGCCCAAATTTCACCTTATCAAAAACACTTATGCTGACTATCCTTTCTAAAATAACCCTCCTCTGTCACCTCTCTTTACCATGCTTTACTTTTCTTCCTAGCAATGATCACAACTCAACATATTTTATACTGACTTGTTTATCTGCCATTGATTGTTATCCTCATTAATACGTAAATTCAATAAGAACAGAGTCTTTGTGCATGTGGTCATTGCTATAGCCCAAGCTCTGAGAATAGTGTCTGATACATAGTAAATGTTCAACAAATATACGTTGAATGAATAGATTTGTTGAATGGACTCAT
Organism: Mirounga angustirostris; assembly: GCF_029215605.1. Lineage (NCBI taxonomy): Eukaryota > Metazoa > Chordata > Mammalia > Carnivora > Phocidae > Mirounga > Mirounga angustirostris. Next base: position 124,935,618 of record NW_026991714.1, read on the forward strand.
CTAGGTCTCTTGTTATCAGATAAAGAGAGTGTTTTCCAGATAGTTGTTTAATTAATATGACCAAAATCAAGTGTGAGAAACTGGGAGAGATATCCATGGAGATCATCAGATTATGCAGCTATTTAATACTAGTGACCACCATGGGATTCACAGAGATTTTCAGTTTGCCCCTTGATGCCAAATCATTGGCCAAACTCTAAGGTGGGATGAAACATCTGCCTTTAACTTCTTTGGCATGTCATTTATCCTCTGGGACTCAGTGTGTTCTTCCGTGAAATTGGCAGTTGAAGATATGATTACTGCTCTGCTGGTTTAAGGTCTACAAGATGCTGAAAGGAGTCAGTACGGTTAGGAGGATCAACCACACAAGCTCTGGAAATTGACTGCCTGTATTTGAATCCTGCTTCCATTCCTCATGAGCCACATGACCTTGGACAACTTTCTCAGTTTTCTTATTTGTAAAGTGGGAATAATAAAAGGATAATAATCACATTTAATTCAAAGAGTAATTGTGAGAATTACATGAGACAATACATGTAAGGTACGTAGCATATGGTTTGGCACATAGTAAGCGCTCAGTGAGTGTTATTAAAAATGAAAAGTTCTGAGAGATCATTGCGATTCATGTATTTTAGGAGCAGTAAACTACCCAAGAATATTAGAAGATATGAAACCTGTAAAGGTCTGATAATGTGGTTAGGTAGAATGCCCTTATTCTTAGGAGAGGCATGGTGAAGAACTGAAGGGTAAAGCTTCTTAGTATCTGTCACTTATTTTCTAATAATCTAGCCAAACATATCTCTGTTTCTATATCTATCAAGAAAATGTGGCAAAATGTTAACAACTGTTGAAGCTAGTTGGATAGTATGGTTATTGTACTATTCTTTCAACCTTTCTGTATGTTTGAAAATTCAAAATAAAAGGTTGAAAAAAAGAAAAAAAGAAAGGACCCTAGAAATAGTCTAGTGAAGTCCAACCATCATTTTTTGGAAAGAAGCTCAGAGGTGAAGCTTTTGACCAAGGTCGTATGCAGGAGGAGCTTGAGCCAGACTCCAGGTCTCCTGGCTGACCATCTCTCCCTTTGTGGGGGCAGCTGCTGTTGCCCCTCAGGCAGCAGTGAGCTGCAGAGGAACAGACTCAGCTTCCCCCAAAAGACCAAGGGGTGTTAGGGATGTGTAAAAAGGCACGTGTGTTGGTGTTTCCTTTTTGTTTATTAAGCAAATAGGTAGGTCATTTGGTTGGAAGGTATGATGTCAAAAATTGTGAAGGCAGCACCAAGGCCAGACCTGACATCCTGGGTAAACCAGTTTGGCACCATCTGTTTGTGTTTTTTGAGTGGTGGTGGTGGTGGATTTGTAAACGCTGGAATTTCAGGGGAGAGAGGGAAGAGTAGGGGTAGGGGCCAGGGTCAGGAAGAGCAGTGGAGAGACTGGCTTAAATTCTGGATCTCCCTGAAAGAAGGGACCCCCAGGGTTTCTCTGGGGATGAAATGCAGGCACATATTTAAAGAAAGGAAATGATTCTCTGCGGTCTGCAGCATTCTCCTCTAGCTGACAGGGTTCAAAGCAGTGAAAAGAAGAGATGAGGAGAGGAGGGAATGCCCATGCAAGTGTGGGGAGGGGGAAACAGAGAAGGAACGGGAGAGAAAGAAAAAAATACCGTAGAGGAAGCCTGGGCCACGGTGGAGGAGGGGTTGGGGGAAGGGTACTGGAAAGGTAAAGAGGCCGCACGTGGGGGCCTGCGAACGCGTGGAGGACTGTCAGCCTCCGCCAGCTAGAGTGTCTTGCCCCAGAACCGTCCTGCCTTTCTCTTCTCCGGGTCTGGAAGTCTCAGGAGGCCGCGGTAGCGAGCGCAGAGCTCCTGGCGCTCTTACTAGGGGGAAGGGCGGGCAGGAGAGGCGGGGCCTCCGGGCCGGGCGGGAGCTAAGCCTCTGGCCGCGGGCGGGGCTCCTCTCCGGCGGGCGGGCGCCGGAGTCTGGGGGCCGTGTTTCCCCCTCCCGGTCGGTGGAGGCGCCTGGCCCCTCCTCCCCCGGCCGCCCCCACCCCCGCTGCCGCTGTCAAAGATAAACCGGGCCGTTGCTTGTAGGAACAGCGGCAGCCGGTGATCGGGCGGTGAAGAGCCTCGGGCGCGGCCTCGCCTCCCCGGCCCGGTGCCCGCATCAGCACCGCGGACAGCACAGCGGCCGTCGCCAGTACCTAGGCGCCCGCTGGCCCACCAACCCACCGGCGCCCGGGCCCGCGGCGTCCGCATCAGCACCGTGGACAGTGCCCCGGGCCCCTTCTTGCCTCTGCCAGCCCACCTGCTCCCGGAGTCAGCACCGCGGACAGCCCCCCGCCACCCGCCTCGCGGCAGGCTCGGAGCGGTCTGCGCCCCTGGAACATGGCCACTGAGGTAGGGGGCGAGCGCTGGGCCCGTAGGCAGTGCCCGACTGGTGCGGGAACACATCCCCGCTAGGGGCCACTGGGCGGGAAAGGAAGAAGGGGGGTGGGGTGGGGTGGAGTGAGGGGGTGGGGTAGGGTAGGGTAGGATGAGGTGGTTTTCCAGATCTCATACTGAGGGAAGGGGTGGGGAGCAGAGTGGCAGGGTGGAAGAGAGGGGCTTCTCCTGAGAACTCATCTCACCCCTGGCGATCTTCCCCATCTGAGTGCCGAAGCTGCCCACGCCACTTGTTGGCACTGGCGCCAGGTTTGCTCCAGGGACCCATCTGGGGTTTCCCCTTACTGTCCTAAAACTACTTCCCTAGAGGGTTGGAGGTGAACTTGTCCCTGTTTTAGGGGAGGGAAGGCAGCTGGTTGCTGTTGCTATGCAGTGTAGCCATCCAGCTTTTGAACCCAAAAGCCCGGTTAAGAGATGGCAGACCTACCTCCACATCCACATTTCCTTCATGGGGAGGGAGGGGACAAAGAATCCTCAGGCCAAAACACCAAACAGTTGGTTTTAATGAGCTGCCTGCACCAGTCTCCACTTTTGCATGTCATGCTTTCTTGCCTTTTCATCCCATTCAAGTTTCTTGTACCAGGGTGTCTACATTTCCCGTGTCTGATGGGAGGAGCTGTCTTCGTTTTCAGGGTGTGATGATAGGTGTGTCACCTTCAAGGGATTTGAAAGTTGAACCAAGAGACCTGTTGGCTGAGGGCAGAATCTTGGTGCAGCGCCGAAGAGATCGGGAATTTCCTCCTGTAGCCCCTCATTTTATGTGGCAAATGGAGCTCTTTATGTTCCCACGGTACAAGTGGTAGAGCTAACACATGGAGAAGGGGAGGGCCTATTCGGTGCAAAGCACGTCAGCAGCAGAGCTGAAAGTTTCTTCCTTTGGAGTTTTGGAGCGGGACCCAGGGCACCAGGGTCTCTCCAGATCTGCTGCTGACCTCTTTTGTTGTGTTTCCCCACTTCGAACCCAGCTGGAACACAAGCCAGGGAGACAGCACAGGCTTTTGAATGATTCTGTGCATTGCCTCTGGGCATCCTGGTGAGCAGCGTGACATCAATACCAGGTGTTACTGTTGCAATTCTGCTGTCGTGGCCACCACAGAACAAGGTGCAGTTGCTTGGTGCCGTTTGGCTTTGTGACAAGGCACAGGATTAGCTTGGAGAGCTCACCCCCCCTCCCCCGCCCACCCAGGACCTTGTGAGGGAGCAAGCCCTAAGCAGGCCCATGGAGCTTGGTTTGTAGGGTGGAGGAATGCAAAATAAATAAATAATTAGAAAGCTTGGGAAGTGCCAAAGTTATTGAGAAGAGCAGGAGGAACAAAGGCGAAATGGCCAAGGATCTGGTCACCTTCCAGATAGGGCTGGCAGGCTGCAGCAGAGGCTGCAGCAGAGGCTGCTGGTGTTGGGCAGGAAGGGACAACTTCAGTCACCTGGGCATAGATGGGCCAGTAGTGTGGGCAGAGAAGGCAGCCACATCTGTGATGTGTTCTGCCAGATTCCAGGAGGCCCATCTGTCTCATCATACCTCCATTTCAGGTCTGTTGTACACAAATGCCAACCAGCAGGCTCACATCTCTAGGTTGAGGCAGTGTTTCTAGGAGGCTGCTGTTAGACATGCATGACTCTCCCCGGGGAGAGGTTCTGCTCATAATGCCTCTGTGAATGTAGCCCTTTCCTGTGTACAAAGCACTAGCACATGTGTGATCTCCTTTGAGCTTTAGAGCAAACCTGTGAAGTGGGTAAGGATGGTGTTATTATCCCCAATTAACAGATGAGCTAACTGAGGCTCAAGGGCTTGCCTGATCCCTGTGAAGAAGCCAAGCAAGGCATCATTATCCCATTTTACAGATGGTGCAAATGGAATGTGAGAGTTATTCAAGAAAATATGGCTCAAAAGGCCAGGGCAAGAACTAGAGCTTGAGTCTTCTGCCTCCCTGGTCAGTGTTTTTTCCTGCTGCATCCAGGTGTATCCATTAGCCAATGGTGTTGCTCAGCAGAGAGGTGGGCGCTAGGGGCTGTGACATGAGGCTGTGATGGAAAGGATGCAGAAAGACTGAGCCTCCCTGTTCAGCCTGGCTGGGTCAGCTTGAGGACAGAGGGACAGAAGAATGCCCAGAAGGGATGGAGAGCAGAGGACAAATATTACCCATTTCCCAATTTGGCCTTGGGTGGACCCTGCTGGCAGTACCGAGGGAGGAAGCCTTAGGTCTGCCAAGGCACAGAATGTACACATTATCTGGGCTGTGGAGTGAGTCATTCTCCCCAGGCTGTTTTTACTGTTAGGACTGAGTTAAGATTACCAGGAAAAACCTGTTGGGAGAAGGAATACCTCATGCCAAACTTCTTGGCTATTCCCTTAGGATTCTGAATGGGAAGTCCTCAGTTCCAGCAGAAGGTTTTTTGAGAGGTGAAAAGGAGAGGAACAGAGGGAGAGAGGAGAGGGAGGAGGGGGTGGGAGAGAAGGAGAGGGAGGGACAGGAAGATGGGGGGGTGGGGGGGGGAGAGGGAGAGAGAGACATTGGGAAAGATTGGATGTCCCTGGATCCCTACGTGGAAGGCATGGAAACCGGATCTTTTCTGCTTCCGAATTTCTGTTGAGGAGTTAGCATTAGGGGAGGAGTGCATGTGAGGAACTCAGAGGAGGGATGAAGCCTCCTGAGTGAAACACTGACCTCATTTGGACAACTGTAATGAGCCCATTTCCTGAGCGGCAAACCTCTTTGAATGTCTGTCACTGGGAGCAGGGTCCACCCTGGGAAACAGTCCAGATGGACAAGGACAATTGGGAAATGCCTGGCTGGGAGGGGCTTCCTCGAGTGGTGGAGTTTGGTCTCTAAGAGGTTTTTATTTTTATTTTTTATTTTAATTTTAATTTTTTAAAGATTTATTTATTTATTTATTTAACAGAGAGAGACACAGCAAGAGAGGGAACACAAGCAGGGGGAGTGGGAGAGGGAGAAGCAGGGTTCCTGCAGAGCAGGGAGCCCGACATGGGGCTTGATCCCAGGACGCTGGGATCATGACCCAAGCCGAAGGCAGATGCTTAACGACTGAGCCACCCAGGTGCCCCTCTCAAAGAGGTTTTTAAATGCACCAAAGTAGCATTATCCAAGCAAGGCATTTGGAGGTTTGATCTCTGAGGCCTGGAATTAACAACCAGCAGACAGTGGGTTGGGCTTGGCCCTGGTGTAGGCTTAGAAGAAGGGAGGCCCTATGCCTGGGTTTCCATCCTGAGGCCTGACTTGGCTGCTTGTGACTCATGATCCTCACTCCTCCTCCACACCCCAGCCAGGGAGCATGGTGTTGGTTCATTAGCTGAATCTCCTGATTCTTGATTTGAGCCTCAAATGCATCCTCTGGAATTAGCTAGTTTTTAATGAGGATGGAGATGTGGGCCAGATGGGGCCTCCTGTTTGTCTTGGGCAGATTGGGACTGGGAGTGCTCTTCTGAACTCTGGTGCTTGCTCCTCCCCACCTCTCCCAGGTCGGCTCTGTCAGGTGTGTGACCCAGTCTTCAGGCAGCCTCCCTATCCCTGTCCCACTGAAGTTCGAAAGTTGGTGCTAGCAGATATGACCACTGATGTTCTCTTTCTTGAGCTCTTTCATGAACTGCCTCTGGGTCCTGTCCTTACTCAGCTGCCAGCAGGCCTGAGGACAGTGGCAGGAGAAAGGGCAGAGTTGAGGAAGGTAAGAAGTAGACAAGAAGCCCAGGTGTCAGGGTCGGTTAAGAAACCCTGGGGGAGCTGCCTAGGGGAGACACAGAAGCTGTGGCCTCATAGCGAGATGTGTGCATATGCTGGGATCCTCTTACGGGATTTCAGAGCATCATGGATCTCTCCTGAAACCCCCCACTCACTTCCTGAAAGCTAAGTAGCTGGCAAGTGCTTGGAGCCTGGCTCTAGCTCCGGCCCAAGGGCCCCAGTGATGGGATTCTTCATTGAGACGTCCTCAACTGGCCATTCTAAGAGTGAATCTCATTCACAGTTGTGCCTTATTTGGTCCGCTTCGTGCTTACAAATGTAAAAATTTATTGGAAACATAAAACAAAAATCAAGATATTTGGTATTAAAGAAATCTGGATTTGTGGCTTCTCTTAAGATGTCAGAAGCGCAGCATCCTGGACTCACATGCTCACATGGCAGTGCGGCTGCTTTCCTGAGATAGGACATGAGTTCTCTGATTAGCCACAGCCCTCACCCAGCCCACTTACATGCTTAGTCCCTATAAACATTTGCATTCGTAATCCCTGAGAAAGCCTCCTGAATGTCAGGGCTGGAAGAGGCTTTAGGTGATTATGTTGTTTCAGCTTCTCAGTTTCTAGTTGAAGAAGTGGAGTCCCAGGGTCATGTGGCCCGGACTAGCACCCAGGTCTCCAGCTCCCAGGTCAATGGGCCTTCTTTCCATCAGGGCCTTTTGGTACTTCACAACTGAGCCACCATGGATGGAGAGAGCCAGGAGATGCTGCTCTGCCTTAAATCCACCCTTCACCAATTACAGATGAATCTGTTATATTGTGCTTTACATAGATCTGGGAGATGAAGGCTCTGGAGTATACAGTGTGTCTGATACTATCTTCTAGTGACTCCTCAAGACTCCACAAACACTCTAAGGGAGGAAAGCAGATCCCTCGTCACTCAGAGGGAGTATTCTAAGGCTCAGGATTTTTGAGGTTGGAAAGGGTGTTGACCCCTCCTACTCTGGCTACTTGAGAACCCATGGATCAAAGCCAAGAGGAGATGGGACTATACTATGGAAAGTAGCACCCTAAAATCTTAATGGAACACTAAAGTAGAAGTTTATTTACTGCTCAGTAAGGTCCCAGACAAGTGATTCTGACCGGCAGGTGGATCTCCCCCAGGCTGATTCAGGGACCCAGGCTGTTTCCAACTTGTGGTTCCATCATCTTCAACATCTGGCTTCTTTGGTTTCTGTGGAAGAGGAAAGATTACAGAGGAGTGGCTAGTTACTGTGAGCCAAGCCTATACATTCCCCTCACATTCCATTCAGTCATATGGCCACACCTAATTGCAAGGCAGTCTGGGGATTAATCTAACTGTATGCGTAGGAGGAAGAAGAAAGGCTGTTGTCATCAGCTTGCTGGTCACTAGAGACACATCCCTTCATGGTAGCACACAGTGCATGTGTGCACTCAGACACAGACAAAGGAGGCTTTCGGAGGGGAGAAGCTGAGTCCATATCAGAATGGCTGAAAAACTGTTTTTGGTTTTTTCTCCCCTTCTTTCCATTCTCACCAGCACTTTCCTTGGTTTAGATGTACTTTTGTGTTTCCCCGGACCACTACAAAGATCCCTTCACCTGGCCTCTTACCCCAGTCATGCCCAATTCTCATGCATCTCACACAGAGCTGCCTGAATGATCCTTCTGGGGCTAGAGGAATCCATCCTCAAGGTCCACTGGCTCGGGCACCTGGGTGGCTCAGTCATTAAGCGTCTGCCTTCGGCTCAGGTCATGGTCCCAGGTTCCTGGGATCGAGCCCCACATCGTGCTCCCTGCTCAGCGGGGAGCCTGCTTCTCCCTCTCCCACTCCCCCTGCTTGTGTTTCCTCTCTCACTGTGTCTCTTTCTGTCAAATAAACAAAATCTTAAAAAAAAAAAAAAAGATCCACTGGCTCATGTCAGTTGGTTTTAGAAGGGTGAAGGAAGGCCACAGCCCTTTTCCTTGGAAAATACAAAAGATATGAAATCTTAACCAGACAGAACAGACACATTAATGAATAATGTACTTATCTCACCAAAGCTTTCTTTGTTTTTCAAAGTTATCATAGGATCCTAGTGGATGTCAAGGGGGCTTTCTCAGTCCAGACCTTGATTGGAGGAATCAAGGACTACTAAGATGAGAGGAGTACCTATACATTCTTCAATTCAGTCCCAATACTCTGGGGACCACTTCTCTTATGAAGAGCAAGGGTTGTCTGGATTTAGGAAAGTCTCTGATTCTCCCCTTTTCAGAACCTTGATCTACCAATTATCTGCTCCTCTCTCTCATTACTTATTCTTTCCCCCAGTTTTTTTTTTAAGATTTATTTATTTTAGAGTACCCACACTCGCTAGAGAGAGCATGGGCGAGATAGCAAAATATACACTTGAGTATGGTGTAAGGAGGGGCAGAGGGAGAGAGAATCTGAAGCGGACTCCCTGCTGAGTGTGGAGCCCAACACGGGGCTCGATCTCACCACCCTGAGATCATGACGAGCCAAAATTAAGAGTTGGATGCTTAACCGACTGAGCCACCCAGGCACCCCTCTTTCCCCCAGCTTTTAAGCAAGTTTAAGTGTCTTCCACCCTACACCCTCCCCTCTAGTAGAGCCTCCCCACTGCCCCCAGCTCTCTGTAATCTCACTGTCCTCTATACTGTCATCCCCCCTGCTCTTACCTAATCCACAAACCAACTCCTGTTTTGCTGAAATCTGCCTGCAGTCACTGGAGTAGACCAAGTTCTCTGCCATCTTTGCTCCTTTGCGCAAGTTTCTCCCCTCTGTCTGGGTTGCTTTTACATCCTCTCCCCGCTCACTGCCTGCCCCCTACCACTAGCAAGTCCTGGACTTTCTTTATGACTCAACACAGACCTCAGGAAGTCTCTTCTGAGTAAGCATTTCTGGGTTAAGATGTTACTTCTCTGAAGCATTTATCACAGGCTAATTTATTATATATTTACTTGTCTTCCTCCCTGGAGCTCACAGACTGTCTTTTGCTCAGCATCCCCAGAGCCTGGCAGTAGTAGGGACTCAATAAATGAAAGGAATGACTGAATGGATTCACCTTAATTACGCAGGATGAACTGGCTGTGTGTTCACTCTGCCCTTGGGGCTTAGTCTCCATGTGGTTCCAATGTTTGGCATATTTTACCCAGTGGAATGCTAGTTTCAAATGTGGGTGGCTAAGGCTGGAAGTGGAAGAAAGAGGCCCTGTCCTTCTGTGGAATTGAGCCCACTCCCCTCAAATGCTAGAGTCTGTATCAATGTCCAGTCTGCAGGTGTGGGCAAGGGGCAGAGTTGCTCCACTCCTTCCTACCAGGGCAAGATGTTTCTTTAATTTCTGGCTTCAGCCCACTTTATCCATAATTTTCTCTGGGGAAGTTTGAGCATTTGGGGGCCCCTCTTTCCTGTGGTGAGAGGTCCTGCATGGGAAAGCTATTCCTGGTGTTCTCTGACCTGGGCTTTAACTTGGCCTGAACCTGAATCTCCCTCCAAGGTGGTGGGCATATCAGGTCCTCCTCTGTCCTACATGCTTCCCTCCTCAACTCTGCTGTCAGCCCCACTTCTGGGGTCTGAGACCTCAGTCTTGTTCAGGGTTGGATTCCCCAAGCATGAGGCCTGATGAGTTCTGAATATTTGATACTTGCTAAGTGAACAAAGGTGTGAAAGGTTCTGTGTGTGTGAGAGAGACAGGAAAATGGAGAGAGGGGGATGAGGGGGAAGGGGTGGGGTGGTGGAGGGGAGGGAGAGAGAGAGAGAGAGAAGGATCTGGGCCAGCCACCAGGAAGTCTTTTCTTCTTGTTAAAATGTGTTTCTGGCTCTGTTGATGGTTCCAGAACCTCCCCTTTTGGCTCAGCTTTGGCTCTGCTTCATGCTTTTTCTAGATCTTTCTGGGATAGCTTGAGGTATCTTGTCTGGTAAGCTCCACAGTCCTGCTTCTCCATGGCCTTCCTGGAGCACTGTAGGGTGGCTAAGGTCCTGGTTTGCTGGGAACTTTCTTGGTTTAGTGCTGTCAGAACCACATCCTGACACCCCCTCAGTCTTGGACAAATGTCGATGGATGGTCACCCTGAATGTGTGTCTCCCGTGTGCCTCCTCAGGTCCACAATCTGCAGGAGCTGCGGCGAAGTGCCTCGCTGGCCACCAAGGTCTTTATCCAGAGAGACTACAGTGATGGGACCATCTGTCAGTTCCAGACCAAATTCCCCCCAGAGCTGGACAGCCGGGTGAGGATGGTTTTTTTTTCTCAGCTTGGAACACAGGCCATGATGGAATCAAGGACTTAATCAAATGTATTTTTTTTCCAGGATAAAACTGATATGTGTCACATCACTTGTTCAGTCACTTCACATGGAAGAGTTAAACCATGTCCCTGACATTGCCTTGCTGTCCCCGCATGGAAAGTTAGAGCTGGAAAGGCCTCAGATGTCCTAGTTCAGCAGCCCCCCTAGAGTCACCTGGAGAGCTTATTAGACAAAAGCACATTCCTTAGTCCTGCGACGACAGCGGTCCCAGCAAGCTCCACTCTTTAGCAGCAGTTCTCAGCCCTAGCTGCAGAGCTTTAAAAAATCCTGATGCCCAAGTCATCAACCTAGGGCTCTGCCCACAGCCTCTCCATCCAGACTTAGCTACCTGGGTGTCTCATGGACCACCAGCCCCTTGCGAGCGTCAGCTCCTGCTGTTGACTTTTGCTTCTGGCTCAGGGGCGTGTATGGCCCTCGTCCTGAGCCTTGGTAGAACTGGCCTGGGGTTGTAGAGTCGGCCCTCTGGAGGGCGGTGGCAGACCTTGACTCTTCCATTCAGCAGCCCAGGACCATCTGAAGGGGGTTGGGAAGGTGGGGCAGGGCTGCCTTTGGCTAATCCGATCCCTAACCAGCTTTTAAGGAGCTATGGGGGTCTCCTCATCCAAGGACATGCCTGACCTTTGGGGCATGGTGACTCTTAGGGTAGAGCATAATGTTCTCTTAATGCGTTTACTCCAGATCTGTGTAGGGACAGTGACTGGGAACCCCAAAGCTTCTGACTATTCTTGGGGAGACCTTGGTCCTAGATGGGTGTGGAAGGTCCCTAACCTATGTGATGGACCGTTCTGATCCTATAGTGGTGAGTGGGGAAGGGTGTGTTCTGAGGAATGTAAAAAAATGGGGCTATAGACACTTTGACACCTGTTGAATTTGGAGCCTGCCCTTCCAGTCTAGTGTACGGTTATGTATTGAAGAGCAAGGACTCAGGTCAAAGCTGTGTAACGTTGGCCAAGTTCACTCAGCAAGTATTTACTGAGCAACTACTCTGTATGAGGCATGAGGGATCTAGAAGTGAAGTCTTGGGAGTCTATTTTCTCTTAGAGGGTATGAAGAATAAAATAGCAAGTAAATATGTAGCAGCTCTGGGGGTGACCAATACTAGAAAAATAAGGGGGTAGGTCACGGGGCTGGGAGAGCTGGGGAAAGGGGAGTGGCCGGGGAGGTCTATGAGGTAAGGTGAGACCTGAGCCTGGGGTGGGAGAGTGTTGCATCCAAGGACACAGGCGCAAAGGACTTGTGCATTTGCAGGAAGCAGCAGGGCAGTCGGTGTGGCCGGAGTGGGGACTGAGGGGGCAGGAGAGTAAGAGGCAGGCCCAGGGGATGCAGGACCAGACCCTGTAGGGCCTAGCAGTCATTGTAAGGACTTCTTGGATTTTACTTGGAGGAGATGAGAAGGCTTTGGAAGCTCTTCTTCAGAGCTGTGACATGCTCTAACTTTAGTAGGCTCCCTTGGCAGGGCTGGGGGCAGAGAGACCAGTTAAGAGGACAGAGATGGGGCGCCTGGGTGGCTCAGTCGTTAAGCGTCTGCCTTCGGCTCAGGTCATGATCCCAGGGTCCTGGGATCGAGTCCCACATTAGGCTCCCTGCTCAGCGGGAAACCTGCTTCTCCCTCTCCCACTCCCCCTGCTTGTGTTCCTGCTCTCGCTCTCTCTCTGTCAAATAAATAAATAAAATCTTTAAAAAAAAAAAAAAAGAGGACAGAGATGATGGTGGCCTGGACCACAGAGCAGAGCTCTGAGCTGCTGAAAGTGAAAAAATGCGTGAAAGTGTGTTATTTATATACTTACTTTTATTAAATTTTTAAAAAAGATTAGACTTTGCAAAGCTTTTTTCAGATGAAGCAGTCAATTAATTTATTTTTTAAAGATTTTATTTGTTTACTTGAGGGAGAGAGCGCGTGTATGTGTCCGAGCACGTGAGTGTGAGCAGGGGAAGGGAGATGGGAGGGCTAGAGGCAGAGGGAGGGGCAGAGGGAGACAGAGAAGCAGACTCCCTGCTGAGCGCAGAGCCTGACAAGGGGCTCCTTTCCAGGATCCTGAGATTATGACCTGAGCTGAAGTCAGATGCTTAACTGACTGAGCCACCCAGGTGCCCAAGCAACTGCTTACTTTAATCTACAGTTGCCAGATGAATTTATAAACATCTTATTATTTTTTTAATTGAAGTATAGTTGACACACAATGTTACATTGGTATCTGAAAGTGCCTTTAAAAATAGAAGGCATAGGGATTTAGCTGTTATGATTATGGATGCAGGCAGGACAGTTAAGCACAACAGCAGGCTGTTGTGTTCTTCATGACCTCTTAGCTTGAGGGAAGTGCCCCCTCCTGGAGAGACACTCCCGAGGTCTCACACAATCAGTCTTATGCAGCTGGAGTCCCATTCAAACATGGGGAGCCCCTACTGATTAGGACCGGGGCACTTTCACAGCTATCAAAATGGGAGGGGTGGCACAGTCACTAGAATTCCTGCCTGATCCCTTGCAGAAAATGTTCACATCTACAATATGGTGGGAGTTTCCTGCTTCCAAGGGAGGTCAAGTAGCCATTCTTATTCCCATTTTATAGATGTGGAAACTGAGGCTAGAGTAGTTAAGTCATTAGCCAAAGGCCACACAGCTAGTTGATGGTCAAATCTGGACTGGACCCCAGGCCTTCTGTTTACAAAGTCCTGTGAGACGGGCTTCTTTTTATTGAGCCTTTCCTAAGGTCTCCTGACTCCCAGTCGAGTGCTTCACAGGCACCTGCAGCTTCTCTGGTCTTGCCTGTGGGCATCTCCCCCCACCAGCGTGGCCCTACCACTGCCATCCTCCTTCCCACCTGTGACTGTCCACAGTCCAGGGAGGCTGACCTCAACATGGTTCCCTGTCCCTCTCTCCCTCCAGATTGAGCGGCAGCTCTTTGAGGAGACTGTGAAGACCCTCAACAGCTTCTATGCGGAGGCCGAGAAGATTGGGGGCAGCTCCTATCTTGAGGGCTGCCTGGCCTGTGCCACGGCCTACTTCATCTTCCTCTGCATGGAGACCCACTATGAGAAGGTGGCTCCCTTCCTGACTGCCCTGCATCCCCTCCCCCAGGGCTCCCCTGCTGCATCTTCATCCTCAACTGGCCCCTCTCCTTGCAGGTTCTCAAGAAGATCTCCCGCTACATCCAGGAGCAGAATGAGAAGATCTTTGCCCCTCGAGGCCTCCTGCTCACGGACCCCGTGGAGCGCGGGATGAGGGTTGTATCCTTCCTGGCTGTTCTGTGTAAGGGCACAGAGCTGCCAACCAGTAGGGTCCCTGGTGAGGCTACCAAGAAATAGGGGCCACCCTAGGGGCCTCTGCTCAGGGATTTCCTAGGATTCCCCACATCACGGGTCATCCGCTCCCCTCCCCCATAAGTTATCAATGCCATTTGTGAATTTCAGGGTTTGCTTTTATCTAGCTACCTTTATTCACTTCTTAACACATGCCAGGTATCATAATAACTGCTTTGAAACGATGTAGTTCTCATAATACCCCTAAAGGTGGGTGACTCGTATTATTCCCCTTGTCAGTGAACACACTGAAGGTCAGTCACTGGCTCAGGGTCACCTGGCTGGTTGACGTCAGAGCCGTGATTGGAGCCCAGGCCCACACTTAGCTATGAGGCTGTATTGCCCCTCAGGGAATAGGCAGAGCTCCCATCCGTTTACACGTCTACAGTCTCATGTACTCCTGTGTGTGCGTCCCCCTTTCACAGATCAGAAAAATGAAGTTTTGATGGGCGGCTGGTCCAAGCGTGGGTTATAGGTCTGCTCACCTGGACAAGTGTGTGCATACATCCCGCCCGCAGTCATTAGCAATGAGAGTAAATTGTTAAAAAATAAATTTTTGCTAGAAAATTGAGAGGAAAAAGAGTAAAGAAACCACAAACACTGGAATCTTCTGTTTACAAAGCCCTGTCAGACGGGCTTCTTTTTATTGAGCCTTTCCTACGGAGCGGGCATTGTGCTTGCTGCTTAACATGCGTGATTTCAGTCAGTCCCCAGACAACCCCAAGGTTCTCGGATTACCACCATTTTACATATGCAATCATTAATGGGTAACACGTAAAACGACCCCGTCTAAGGCCACATCGCTCGAGAGTAGGCGAGTCGGGGTTTGAAAGCAGGACTCCGAAGTCCTCCCACTTGCCGTGGGCAGTGACACCACCCGTCCTGGGGTTTGGTAGCCAGACCCACTAGAGCGGGAGCTTCTGACCCGGGTGCGCGTGGCCGTCGGGGTCGCTGTGGACGTGCACCGAGTGGGTGCGTGCGGGAGCGCGGCGGCCCGGGCTCTGGTGGCGAGTGCCGCAAGCCTCCGTCCTCGCCGTCCTCGCCGTCCTCGCCGTCGGGGCAGCGGCCCCCGCCGGCCGCCCGCTCCCCTGCGGGCCTCCGTGCGCCGGTCCGCCCGCCCCTTCTCGGCAGCTGGCAGGGGGTCCGTCCTTAACGCCGCCGCAGATCGAGATCTCCATCTACGAGGACAGGTGCAGCAGCGGCAGCTCCAGCAGCGGCAGCAGCTCGGGCAGCGGCAGCAGCGGCGGGGGCGGCGGGGCGGGGGCCCGGTGACTGGCCGAGAGTCCCTGCAGGGAGGTGTACGGCCGGACTGAGGGCCTCGCAGACCTACGGCGGCTGCGCTACCAGAGCACCCGCTTCTGAGTCATTCTCTGGGCCCCGGCTGCTCCCCGGGGCGGGAGGGAGGGTGACTGGCCCGGCGTCCTTGCGGGGCCCGTCTCCCCGCGCCCCTCCCGCACTCCTGCCCCTCACCCCTGGCAGGACGGCCCACTTCCGGACCTGGCACTTTCCCCAGGGGGCAGGTCTGGTCACCGCAGCCAGATCTTCCAGGGCAAGGCTGGGGCGGGTGGGCAACACGATTTGGAAAGCCCTTTTCTTCTGCTGCTCCTCTCCCAACACCCTGGGGTGGGGCTCAGGTCCCAGAGAGAATTCCCATCCCGCATGATTCCTCAGCCCAAATCGCACATCCACCAGGACTCTCGCCCCCCCCAGGGTCCTGCTCCCGGTGTCTGCTCTTTCTGGGGCCACTGCAGGGGCTCTGCCTGTCTGTGAACCTGCCTCCCCCGGATTCGAGGTCTGGGGAGATGGGAGCCACTCAGTCCCCTCCTGACCCCTTCTAGACTCATGGCTTCCCCTTCCCCCATCCAAAGCCTGGAGGCCACAGTGACCTTGCCAAGAAACATCCAACTCCTGAGATTTTGCAGGACACGGGGCACTGCTTGTGGGGCACACAGCCTGGGGCTCTGGGAGGTTGTTATAAGGGGGTCTACAGAAATGCTTCATGGAGACATGTAGCTTTGGGGGCTGTGAACCTCCAGGACTGGAGCCAGCTTCTCGGGTTCAGAACCTGTGTGCACGAGAGAGGGAGTGCGTGTGCATGCAGGCCAGCGTGTGAGCGCACATACGTGAGAGCACTGTGTGCACGAATGCGCGTGTGGCTGTGCAGGCCTGTGCACGAGCACACGTGCGAACGCATGTGCGAGAGTGCGCTTGTGTGAGTGTAGGTGTGGGAGCGCACTGGTCTGTTCTGCTTAGTTGCCAGGCCAATGACCGCCCCTCTCTGCAACCTGTCTTACCTTTGTGATGGTCTGTGGCTGCTTCCCTGCGTGGGTCCAGCCTGTCCCTTTGTAAATAAATGTCCTAAAGCTCCTCGCCCCTTGCCTGGGGCTGCCAGCTTGGCTCTTCTTCCTGGTCTCTCCCCCCACCTGCAAAGTTCTCCCCACCTCCTCATTCTACTGTGTACATTCTAGCAAAAGAGAAATTGCGGGTCTAGGAGCAGAGCCAACCTTCTGGGGCCTCCCATGTCCCTCTCCCAACACCCCTCCCCCCATGACAAGGCAACAGGGCCACACATGCTGCATATTCAGCCCGCCCAGGCTCCGGAGCTCTCTAAGGCTGCGTAAACAAGGCTTCCTTGGATGTTCAAAGGAGCTGGCAACCTGCAGGGGAAAAGGCAAACTCCTTTCTTGAAAGGGAAGAGAAGCACCCAGCCAATGAGGCCCTGCCTGCCCAGGCCCGGGGCGGCCAGTGGGAAGGAAGCAGCTCTGTCCTGGTGCCCCGATGAGGGACAGAAACCGGCTGCCTGCCTCAGCTGGCAGGAGGTGCTAAAAGGGCATCTGAAAGACCAGCCACTGCTGGTAGCCTTCTAGAACCAAAGAGGGGCTTGGTTTTCTTTTGGACAAGAGAGCAGCCTTTGGGAGGGAGATGCCTACCCAGGGAGCTGCAGAGGGCAGCCCGGTCCCTGAGCCCGACTGGGTGGGTCTGCGTCCAAGGATCCCCCCCAGACGGCGGCGACCCAGTGAGCTCCATGGCAGCCCCCTGACCCCTGGGCCTGGCCCATGCCCTCCCTGGCCCGCTGTGTGGCCGGGCCTTATGTCTGACCAGTGCCTCTCCTGTGGGATGGCTGGGCACAGGTGATGCAGTGGCCTTTGGTTTTATTATTTCTTTTTCCAATAAAAGGACTTGCCCAGCTTGAGGCTCTGTGCTGCTTCTCTCCCTTATGGTGGTGGGCTGCCAGCTCTGTGCCCCAGGCCTCCAGTGAGGCGAGGCTCAGCTGCCCACCCGCCTCATGCTAAGGAGGTAGGGCTGACTATGTCCCTGAAGGAGTGGTGAACCTGACATGGGCAGGACCCACCCTGTCTTCTTGGAGCTTGTAGTCTAGTCGGGAGGCTACATTCCAGATCCTCTAATCTGGAGCCTTTATGGGGCATTTGCAGCCTCGGGTGGAGGGAAACGCTTGACTGAAAGCCAGGGCAAAAGTAAGTAATGAATTGATTAAATACCCATTTTTTCAGCTCGTAACCTGGTTGGGCCCTGTTAGGGGTTGGATCACAGAAGTCACTCAGTTTTAAAGACTAGAAAAGCATGTGAATGTTGAAATCTAGCAGGGTTGTGTCTTGCATTTTATAAAACCAAGTAACCTTTATTGAGCACCTATTGTGTGCCAGATGCTTTGGTAAAACCATATGCTAGAGCTGGGAGGGGATTTAAAGATCATCTAAATGAGGCAGAATGGAGGCCCAGAGCAGTCACACGACTTGCCCCAGGTCACACAGCTGGTTGACGATTGTGCCAAATTTAGAGCCGACCTCTCCTGACCCAGTGCTCACTCTGACACCATGGGGATGGCATCCCGATGGAAGATGCCCTATGCTGCAGGGCGGCCAGGGTCACACACTCAGGTCTGTGGACGAAGAGAGGGTCTCATCAGACTGGGGGGACAATGGCGCTGGCCTCAGGGTGGGGGCTTTGGGGAGATCCCCTCTGGGTGGTGCTGAATGGGAGTCTGGGTGGCTTCCACGCTTGGACTTGCTGCTCTGGAGGGGCAGCTGGGCCTTTGCCTGAACCATGGGGAGGCCTGGACCCACTGCCTGTGTGCAAACCTGGGGTGTGTGTGGGTGGTCACAATGGAGGTTGTTCTTTAACATGAGGGTGGGTTCATTCTGTCTGTCCTGTATGCAAGGTTATTAGTCGTAATATTAAACCATAGTAGCTAACATTTACCACTTGGTATGTGCCAGGCACTAGGCTAAGACCCTACATAATCATTCAATCCTCACGACAACCCTATGGTGTGGACTATTATTCCCATTTTACAGATGAGGACACTGAGGCCCACAGAAGTTAAATAACTTGCCCAAAGTTACACAACTAGGAAGTGGCAGATCTTGGCTTTGAATCTAGGCAGTCTGACTCCAAGCTGTGTGGAAGATGATTAATCCAGCTTCAGGGACCCTGTCAGAGCTCGAGGTCCTCAGCCATCCTAGGGAAGGATTTGACAGATTCCCAGGTAAGGACGTGGAGCTGTGCCTGGTACCTCCAGGCATCACGGGAGTGGGGGTGGGCTGTGCTCCTCACAGAACTGTGGGGTCCACAGGGGCAGCTTGGTGAAGGGCAGAGTGGGGAGAAGCAGGTGAGCCGGGGCTTCTCTCTCCCGGGCTTTCCTCTGCTGGCTCAGTTACAGGGGGTGTGGCCCCTCCTGCGGGTCCGGCCGCAGCCATGTCCCTGTATCCCCCTTGCCAGCCAGGAACAGGCCCGTCAGGCCCCAGGGAGCACAGGAACCCCCAGCAGCTCTGGGCTGCCCTTCCCTTGGTTCCTGTTGCCAGACTCTGCCCTCTAGCTTCCTTTGGGGTGTGTGAAAACCGCAGGGTTTACGGAAGCTCACTGTGCCACCGAGTGGCAGAATCGTGCACTGCACCCTGGAATCAAAGCAGACTGGGAAACGTTCCTAGAACCCCCGCAAACCCACAGCCACTTCCACCTGCTTTCAGAGGAGGTGTGGGGCAAAGATGGGGTCCAGTTGGTGGTGACTCTCCCTATGGCCAGCCCCTGGGGTGCTGCCTTTTTCCTGGGAACCCCCAGCTCCCTTCTCCACAGTTCCGGAAGGACTTATAATAAGGAAGGTTTCTGGCAGGAGGCACCTGCAACCTGGTTTTGGTTTTACTATTGACCAAGGATGAAGGCAATGCAAATAGCACTCCTAGTGAGACCTGAATTGGAGTTCAGGCTTCATGAGAGTAGCACATGGTGGAGACTCCTTGAGTCTCAGTTTCCTTCCCCAGCTGTAAAAATAGGGGTCCTAATACTTGACAAAATTGCTCAGACCAGTGCCTCTCATCGTTGGCTGCAATCGATGTCACCTGGGGTGCAAGAGAAACCACTGATGTCTGGTCCTATCCCCAGAGATGCTGATTTTATTGTTCTGGGGGTGCAGCCTGGGCATCAGGATTTTTTTTAAAGTTTCTCTGCAGATTCTAGTGTGAAAACGAAGTCGAGCACCCCTGATTTCGACAGTACTTAGAGCCTAGGAGCCTTTTCATGGGCCTTGGAAAATGTCTGAGACCCAAATAAAAGTTTATCGTTCCAGAAAAGCAACGAGACACAAAATGAGTGCAAGTGACGACTCCACTTGTAACAAATTCTAATACAGGCAAAACGAATCTATGGTGTTAGAAGTCAGGAAAGCAGCTGCCCTGGGTGGGGTGTGGTGAACGGAAGGGGGCCTGGGGAGACTTCTGGGTGCTCACAATCTGTCTCTCCAGCAGTGCTGGTTACACAGATGGGCTTGCTTTGTGAGAACTTGTGGAGCTGTACACTTAAGATTTGTGTATTTTTCTATATGTATGGTACATTTCAATAAAATTTACCAAAAAAGTTTATTGGCTCCAAAATAGGAAAAGAAAACGCAGAACTGAAATTAAGCATAATTAAGCATATCTACAAAATGTAGCACTGTCAGCCAACCATAATTCAACTCGACTCTGGGTGTGTGTGTAATTCAGGGTGAGTTGTGGAGGTCTAGGACAGTGCTTGATAGGATGAGGGGTGGGGCGCCCAAAAGAAGAAGGTCCCTGGTACCTAAGAAAATCTTAAAACAGCCCAGGTTTACCCCAGGAGCTCTGAGCCTTGACCCCACCCCCTGCACTTAGGTGCAAAACGATGTGCCTTTATGGGGGGGGGGGGGAGGCTTTTGGCAGATTCGCAAAGAGGTATGTGACCACCCACTAAGAAAAGGCTGAGAACAAATGGTTTTGAGGAGTCAGTGAGAAACTGGCCGAGAATGTGCTTGGGGCAGACGGTGCCGAGCTCCCAGCTCTTCCTCTAAGGGGCCATTTAATGGGCTTGTCGGGTCAGCGTCTGCCGGCTGGCAGAACTTAGCCTGCAGCCTCCTGGAGCTGCACCGGGACTTGCGGTTTGGAACTGGGGATGGCAGAGGAGGTGGAGGAGTGGGAAGGGAGTCAGAGGGCTGCCGCAGTCTGCTGACCCCGAGTCATGCACTTAGCTACTCTGAGTCCCAACTCTGTCATCTGCAAAATGAGAGCACGCAGAGAATGCATCGTTGTAAATGCTAATCTATTTCTCCAAAGTAAAATATTATTGTTACTGCTGAAGTTACAGCAGGACCTCATTATACAGTGGCCTGTGATACAGACTTATAGCCAGGTTCCAGGTTCTTGCATAGAATAAACATATTTATCCAAGGGTTCTCTGATTCTCTAATATATGCCAGGAACATTCATGTACATTATAATTCCATTTAGTTCCCTAACACTCTGGTGGGTGGTTATATTTGAATTATTTTATAGATGAGGAAACTGATGTTCCAGGTGGTTAGGTAGCTTGACAAGCGCCCACAGCTAGTAAGTGTCAGAGTAAAGACCCAAACCTATATGTCAGAGCCCAAACCCTGCTCTCACTCTGCCAGTGTGTCACAGTCGGGTGCAAGACTCCATTCTACCTGGATTGCCTCCTAAAGGCAGATTCCAGACCCAGGGAGAAGCACGTGGCCAAATGTGGACACAGAAAAATTAGCTTTGCAGAGGCATGATGGGGCTCGATATTTTAGAGTAATTCAAGTTACTGATTTCTGTAATGGAAAAGTGATTGGGGACCAGCCACCACCTGAGAGCAGTCTGAGCAAAGCCCCGGGAAGGGGAAATGTTATACAGAGCTTACTGGACCTTGTGGATGGCAAGGGCCTTCTTCCCTCTGTCCCTGTTTCCTTGGTAAACTCTCAGAGGGTGGGGATCTCGTCTTACTCATTTCCACCACCTCCCCCTCTCCCCAGGTGCCTGTCAGGGGAGTGGGAAATGCAGCCCACCAGGAGGGCTGGCAGGAAGAGACAGGCAGCAAGGACAGGAATATACAGATGTGAAATCCGCTGGCCCCTGGGGCAACGTGACCCGAGAAGCAGCTTAGGCAGATGCAGACAGGTAAGTGGCCGCTGAATGATACAGTTCAATTGCACGTGGCCCCTGACTAACTCAAAGGGTAGAGGCAGCGACGCTAGGCCCTCCCCTGTGCTGGGCAGCTGCTTTGAGTTGCCCTGCCGTGATCTCGTGGCTCAGCTCGTGATCTCCACCTGTCCTGGGAGGGGAGGGAGGGAGGAGGAAGCGTGCATCCCGGCCCCACTCAGCCCCTGCCCGGTGGTCCCTGAACGCCACGGTTTTAAGGTGGGTAAATCCTCCTGGGGCTGAGTATGTTTCCTGGAAAGTCTGGGCCTGGGGCCCTAAGGAGTGAAGTACCGTGGGTGGGTGGATGGATGGATGGATGGACGGACAGACGGATGGATAAGTGGATGCATACAGATAAGATGGGTGCCGGAGATGACTGATGGTGCAGAGGTGAATGAGAGGGCTGCCTGGCTTGAGATGGATGCTCACAGAACCTGGAGAGCAGGTGAACGGATGCGTACCGATCGGCCCTGTGCTCCGCAGTGCAGGTCTAAATACAGGGCTGGAACTCTTCAAAGGAAAGATACTGTGTAACCTGGTCCCCAAATGAACTCTGCATTTGAGTGATGGATGTGTCTCTTTGGGAAGGATTCTTATAGGTCTAACATTGCCCCAGTTAATGACTTATGGATTGTTGTAAAATCAGGCAGTGCTAGAAATGAAAGCAGGAGATTGAAGGGCCTGGGACAGATTTTATAATAATATCTGCATTTTATCAGGCCCTGCACTGCGCACCTTGCATGCTTTAGCTCCACAGCTCTGTGAGTTGTTAGGCTTCCTTTCTGTGGAGGAAGAAACTGAGGCTCAGAGAGGAAGCGGCTTCAGGTGACTAACAGGTCTTGTAGGTGGGGTGTCTGGGATCAAGCCTTAGTCCATTTGATCCCAGAGTCTCAGGGCGAAGAGAATGTTTTAAGTAAGGTTAGATGGAAGGAAGGAGGGGTGGATGGATGGAGGGCCATAGGAATTTTGGATCAGCTGTCTAAGAAAGAATGTGGCATTCTGGCCCACGAGACACATTCAGTGTTGGGGTGAGACTGAGACCCCTCTCCTAACTTTTTCCTCTCTGTGTCTGCCTTCAAGGCCTGTAAATCTTGAGCCAGGGGACCTGAAAAAATGCAGTGAAGGTATGTATGGGGTTTACCTTCCTCCCTGTGCCCCAAGCTTGTTCCTCTGCCATGGTCCCCACTGGCAGTTGGGGAGGTGATTGGGCTTTTCTCCTTCCCCAGGAGCTCTGCACTCAGGTCTGGGGTGGAGGGAGGACAGCCCTCAGATCAATCTTTTGGTGGAGGGAGAGCTGCATTACTGATTCTGGGTGATAGGCCCTTCATGGCTGCTGTGGCGCTGGCACGAAGGACAAGTTCTCTCTACAGCAAGTATTCTGGGCCCCAGACTTCCCTTCTGGCAGGCAGGCCAGGTTCATGAGGTTCTGGACAGGGACTTCCTGGGAAGGGGTAATGTGGGTGGTCTTACTCATCTCCTCCCCCTCTCCCCAGGTGCCTGTCAGGGGAGTGAGAAATGCAGCCCACCAGGAGGGCTGGCAGGAAGAGACAGGCAGCAAGGACAGGAGTATACAGATGTGAAATCCGCTGGCCCCTGGGGCAACGTGACCCGAGAAGCAGCTTAGGCAGATGCAGACAGGTAAGTGGCCGCTGAATGATACAGTTCAATTGCACGTGGCCCCTGACTAACTCAAAGGGTAGAGGCAGCGACGCTAGGCCCTCCCCTGTGCTGGGCAGCTGCTTTGAGTTGCCCTGCCGTGATCTCGTGGCTCAGCTCGTGATCTCCACCTGTCCTGGGAGGGGAGGGAGGGAGGAGGAAGCGTGCATCCCGGCCCCACTCAGCCCCTGCCTGGTGGTCCCTGAACGCCACGGTTTTAAGGTGGGTAAATCCTCCTGGGGCTGAGTACGCACCTCATCCCCTGTGCCCGACCTTGGCTGCAGCCTCCCTTCTCAGCCGAGCAGGACCCTCTGTGCACCTAGTACTTCCACTCAGCTCTTCCTTAGCTGGTTCCATGGGCCAAGCATGGTTCTTTGGTTCGCTTGGTGGGCACTTACGCTGACTCTGATTCTGGGTCAGCACCATGGAAAGGACAAGATCTGCCCCCCACCCCCGAGCCCCCACCCCTTCCTATTTCAGAAACTGTTGATACAACTGTGCGTATGAAATACTTTGAGCTTTCTGGAGAAGGAGGCAGGCTGAGCAAGGAGGAGCCCCAGGCCGGAGTCCGATTCCCCGCTAGGCTGTGGTCCCCCGGAAGTCACTGTTCCTTTTGGGCCCCAGTTTTCACAGCTGAACAGGATGGGGCAGGACTACATGACCTCCCAGGTCCCTCTGCGCTTTGTTCTAGGCTTCTGTGGTGGTGGAGGGCCCAATCCCCAGGCCGGGTTACTAGCTGCAGGCGGACCCCGTGCCCTGTGCAGCCCGGCCAGCGGCACAGTCTCCTCGCTCAGTGTACCTAATTTTATGATTTTTCCCTCGGAATGGCGCTGCGTGAGAACTAAGCTGAACAGCACCACAGCCCAGGCCCCAGGAAGGTTCGCTCTGCTTCCTTATGGCTATTTTCAGTCCTGAGGTCTCTTCCCTGCAAAGCTGTCCGCTGCCCGAGGGTGGCCAGGGTCCTCCACATCTCCCACACCGCAGACTCCCCGGAGAACCAGGCCACAGCAGGGCGTGCTGGGAGCCACGTGAGCTTCGGCACTGAGTAGACCCAGGCTCCAACCTGGCCTCTGCTACTTGTTAATATCATTAACATTTGAAATTTATTTGGGGCTTTACTATGTGCCAGGCACCATGGCAAGTGTTCTGTTTCATCTTGTTTAAAAAAATGACTCCGTGATTAGGTATTATCCCCATTTTACAGATGAGAAAACTGAGCCAGGAGGGCAGCACACCCACTTTACCTTTCTGCTCCGGGGCCTCTTTCCCGGAGCGCCCCCGCCCTCGATTTAAAGGGCCCTTCTGCCCCCAGCCCAGCACTCTCAACGTGCCCCCATATGCTGATGCCCCCACTGCGAGGGACTTATCGCCTTCTGACACCTATATTCCTGTGTAGTTTAGCGCCTGCCATACGTCACCAGGCCATTCAGGTTGTACACAGCCGTATGGGCCAGGCCCCGAGAGCAGTGCCCAGCCAGCATACGCCGAGTGACAGCCGGTTGAATAATTTGCCCAGGTGTCCGTTACTTGGGGGTTGTTCCCCAGCAGGCTTCAGGACCCAGGCGTGGGGGCCAGTTGCCAGTCTGGATCACAGCTCTTGCCACTTCACCAGCTATGGGACCCTGGGGAGCTTGTTCTTTCTGAGCCTTGCTTCTTGGTGAGAAAACAGGTGAGTAACATTTGTCCCTGTAACATGTATCCGGGTGCAGGGATCCCTGGGGACATCCATGTAAAGTTCTTGGCAGATGATAGGCGCTCCACACATGTTAGCTCCTTCCCCTGAGGGGGTTTTTTCCTCTTGTTTCTCACTTTTCTCTCATGGTCTACCCTTCGACCACAGCTCCCTAAGAGGACGGCTGCTGAAGGAGGGGTTGGCGTGGTCCGCGCCGTTAACCAGTCCCTGCTCTCTCGCCGCCTCCTTCCTCTTCTGGGATGTGTCTGTTGCTAAGGAGACACCACATCAGCCCTGACAGGATGTGGCTGGGTTCTGGCCCACACTGACGGAGAGAGCGTGGCTGACCCCGGGGAGGGAGAGAAGGGGGGGGACTTGGCTTGCCTCCTGGGCTGGCAGTCTGGGTGGGGTATCACGCTGGAATCTGCTGGAAAAACCCAGCTGGCTCCCTGAGAAAATGAAGTGTTCATCTTCTGTCTCCGTGGGGCTCTGGAGAGATGACCAGCAGCCCTGTCGGGAGGCTGGAGTGGAGCTCCTGTTGGGTCACAGTCCAGGGGTGCCGGTCAGGGTGTGATGCCCAGACCCTGGGAGGGGGCCATAGCAGCCAGAGTGACACATAATCAAACTCTTGGCCCTCAGAATGGCACCTCCCCAGAGCAGGGCTGGCGACAGAAGAGGCTGCACGGGTGGTTCACGGCTCTGCGTTTGCTGAGGCCAGCCGCACCAGCTGGTGAGGGGACTTGGTCTGGACACCCTCACCTCTTCTTGCAGCGGTTGTGCGACTCTTCCAGGGCTCCATTTCCTCCTTCCCAGCCCATCCCCTGCCCCTGGGCAGCACGGAGAGATGGAGGCTTTTGTGTCACCACCGGCTAGCCCCCCGAAGCGTCCATGCTAAGAGCTCAGGCTGGGGGCCAGACCGCTCTGATGGAGTCCTTCCTCTGTTTGTCCCAGCTGTGTGAGCCGGACGAGCCACTTAGCTTCTCTGTAAAACGGGGATCATTACAGCACTTTCCGCTTGGGACTGCTGTGAGGATCACACAGGCTGATTTTTCTAAAGAGCTTAGATCTGGCCCAGACAGGCCAAACTCACTAAACATGGCTCTTCTTCTCACGTTAAGGGGTACATTCCTGGGGAGAGGAGTGTTCTTGGGCAGAATAAAAATGGCATTATTATTATTATTATTACTATTAGAGTGAGCCAGGGCTGCCCCAGTTGGGGCCCAGCTCCTCTGTTCACATGTTTCCCTGGAGGTCCCTGCCACTCGTCAGCCCTGGAGCCATTTGCAATTTTTGTTACAAACTCAAGTCCAGTATAAGGAAAGGATGATGTGAGGAGCTGGAGTGGGTCTAAGGGACAAAGAAAGGATTGAATTTTCTGTGCTCAGAAGGGGAAGGCAAGTGTGTAGGCACCTGCGGGCATCAGAGGAAGGGGAATTGGAAGAAAGAGGGATAGTGATCCTGCACCTGGCTAGCTTAGGTGAGGCTCTGGGACCAGTTCAGCACAGACCAGCAAATGTCCTGGACTGGGGGCACTTGGCTCAGAAAGCCTGGATTCCTGGCCCTCAGGGGAGGCTCTATTGTTTGGGGGCAGGTAACGCTGAGTTGGGTCAGTACCTGCCTGGCCTCTGTATCTTTTAGCCTCGTATTTCTTTCAACACAAGCATCTTGGGGGCAGGAGACGTGACCCACCTCATTGGACCTTGTCACTTTCCTCGTGGAACGGACCCAGTGCTTGTCACACTGGAGGTTCTCAATGAATGCTTGCTGAATGAATATTTGAGTGAACGAATGCAAAGAGCTTGCTTTCTGGTGTAGCAACCCAAGAATTTAGCTAGATTTTTCAGAAAGCCCCTGTAAGTCCTACTCTCATCCCATGCACTGGGCTTCTCCATCTGGCTGGAGGAAGATGGTGTGGGGACAGTAACCATGTCATCTCTACTTACCATTGTATGCCCAGAGCCTTGCTTAGTATCTGGCACATAGTAGGTGCTCAACTAATGTTGGTTGAATGGATGAATCACATCCAGAGTAAGCCTTCTTACCCTGGAGTTGGGAGTAGTTGTGCTCTTGACAGCTGGGGCAACTTGGAACTCATCTTGGTAACTCATCTGGCCCGACCACCAAGTAGGGTAAAATGACGCAAATATACCCTGTTACAAGGACCTCCATGTGCGAGGATTTACGGTGATTACTTTAGAAGGTATCCTCTGAAATTTGCTGCCATCCTGAATTTTCTGATGTCCTCGGCAGGCTGTCTCGCTAGTTGTCCTGTCGCTTATTTCTTGTGCTGTTGTACGCAGTCTGTCAATGGAGACTGTTATCTTGTCATTTTCCGTTACATTTGGAACCACTGCCTGTGGGTTTTGGGTTTCACTTATCTTACTATCTGAGATCTACTTGTTCATTTTGAAAAAGGCAGCAGCTTCTAGAATGACTAGGGAATAGTCTGAACAGTGACAGCTCTGTCTATGACCCCCCTGACAAGACGCTGTGCTAGGAAAGGGCTCGAGCCTTGCCTGGGGACCGCCGGCTCTGTGACCTTGGGCAGATCACTTCATCTCTCTGAGCGTCCTCTCCGGGCCTCTCCACGCCTTTAGTTCCATGTGAACGCACAGGAGTGGGCTGCCCAGAAGTGGAGCAATTTTTAAGTCGTTATGTGCTTTCTTGTGAAAGTGTAGCTGTTTTTATTTTGAGACTTTTCATTTAAGCTCCTATTCTGAGTGTAAAAACAGTACTAGCTACGAGGAATTCCTGTTTTGTGATTTATTGGAAGTATTATTATTCTATTAGAAGATGGTAGGTTTTTGTTAAATATGTTTTAAAAATGCTTGCTGCATTCTTAAGTGTGATTTTATTATATCTTGGGGCAACTCTTTTTCCCCCTGAAGAGTAGATCTGTGATTTATAATAAGCCTTCACTACCGAGGCTGCTTGTGAAAGTATTCTATGGTGTTACATCATTCCCAAAGCGTGCTCTGGCTACAGAAGCTTCCAGGTTTCTAAGCATATTTCAGAGGAGACCAAGTTGCCAGATTCTTTCTAGAAATCAGGGTAACCTGAGACTAGCTGTGTCTCTGTCCAGCCACACACTGAAGGGTCTTAGAAAGGAAAGGGCTTTAGGGATATACCAGACCAAATCTCTTGCTATTTAGGTTAGGGAAACTGAGGCCCAGTGTAGACAAGTGACTTCCTCCAGGTAAAAGGCCCAGAATATTCCCTCCACAATCTGCCCCTTGCTCATCCTACATCCCTTGCCTGGTCCAAACTCCAGCCTCCCAAATGTGAACATTGGTGCACATACCCAAACCATTGCTCATGCTCAGGGCAGATACTTTCCCTGTCTCGTGATTTGCTTTCCAAGTGCCCCATGATGGAAGGGCTGCTGCTAATTCAACATTCCAACCAGCATCTACTTGCCCCAGACACATTTTTGTTTTCACCAGCTAGGCACTAATATCCAGCAGAGAGTTTATTGGCATAATTTCTCCAGAAAGAGGCTGGAGGACTTAGCAAATTCAAACTTTAACATTTTTATCAAGAGTCCCATAGGGCCACCCTTTCCCCTCCCATCATAACCACCAACTCCAATAAGGCTTTCTCTACCACAGGAAGTCAGGGCGCACAGAGCAGAAACAGCACAGGCCAAACCAGCAGGCACATGATACATGAGTGAATCAACTGAGCAGGCAACCGCCTGGGAGCCATCTTTGTTAAGGGCAAAACAGGGTGCTTGTGACACTGGAGAATACAGAAAAGACAGGACTATCATGATTCTCTGCAGAAGTGAGGGAGGGTAGATGGGGTAGGAGGGGAGACTTTCCTTTTTGTTTTCCTCAGAAAAGAAAAAGCTTCACAAATAACTAAGATTACATAAATATCCGTATCTCCCAAACTTCCCTTTTCAAAGATGGCCACCCCCGCGGTCCATTCCGAGGGTGCACGTGACAGAATCTACTGGGCATGGAGAGAGAGACAGGCAGCGGGAGAGATTTAGTTTTCCACAAAGGTTGTTAGTTTTTTTGTTTTTGTTTTTTCCTTTATTGATGGGATTTAAAGTGCATATAACTGAAGGCAAAGTCCAAGGCCTAGAGAAAGATATGAGGCCCGAGAGGGAGGCTCAGAGATTCTAAAGGCAGCAGAAGAATACCCACCTAAAAAGGCCACTTGAGCTGCAAAAGGATGGGGGAGGGAGGGAGAGAGAGAGAGAGAGAAAAAAAAATGGGAAAAAGAGAAAGGGGGTTGGGGTGGGATGGGGGTGGGGGGAAGCATTTGGGAGGAAGAAGACAAATACCAGTTCAGAAATTCAGACAAAGATGAGTAGTAGGAGCTAGTTTCTATCCCTGGTAGGAGAAGATGGGCTGACCTTAAGGTAGGAGAATTTGTTTTAGGAAATGTGAGAAGGGAGAAGTAAGAACAGTCGCCTCTGGCCAGGGCACAGCACCCCAGGGACCCTTCAGATGGTGGGAGTAGTGGGGGGCCTTCTCCAAACCTCTGTCATGGTCTTCCCTGGAGTCCCAGCGGGGATCTAAGCAGCCTCCAGCCAGCCAGGAGAAGTCAGGGGATGGGGACCTTGATCGGGGGCCTCCCCAGCGCTCCCCAGTGGAAGACAAATTCCTCAAGTCCTACTGGGCTGTGGCAGGGCTTTACTTACCCACACAGGCCGTGCCGTCCTCGTTGGGCTCATAGCCCCGACTGCACCTCTTGTTGGTCCGGCACCTATAACTTCCGTACGTGTTGACACACACGGGCTTGTCTCGAGGGCACACAAATGGGAACTGGATGCATTCGTTGGTGTCTAGAAGGTGAGGGGAGTCACTTACCAGGGAGGTATGGGGCAGTGGGTCCTTGCTCAGGCTCTGTTGCCCCACCTACTCTGTGACCCCGGGCATGTCCTTCTCTCTAGGCCTCAACGTCCTCAATTTTAGTCCTTTTGGCTGGCTCGTTCTCTACTTGACCTCTACATGTTGGGGGTGTCAGGCTTGGTCCTGGATCTTCTATCTACCACACTTTCTGTAGGTGGTCCCTTCATACATGGATGATTCCAGATTCCTATCTCCAGCCCCAACCTGTCCCTGGGGCTCCAGACTTGTGAATCTAACATGCATCTCACACTCAGCAGGTCCAAAATGAAACTCTAGCTCCCCTAGCCCTCAAACTTCTTCCGTCCCCTGGCCCCATCTCGCCTAAGTCAGTCACACCACTGTCACCCCCTCAGCTGCTCGAGCACAGACAGGAGGGATCCCTAGTTCCTCCTTTTCCCTTACCTCTGTAGGCAATTTCACAACAGATCCCGCCATTCTGCCCCCTTACTACCCGTCTGTCGGTTCAGCTCCTTCTCCTCAGCCACAGCCTATTCCCAGCCTGCACCACCTGCGGCCTGGAGGTCTGCAGCCACCTCCGGACTGCCAGGGCTGCCACACTTCCCTCCAATCTAATCTGCAATTCAGCAGCCAGGCTGATCTTCTGAAAATGGGACTCATGCCATGCCACTCTCCTGCTTAATTGCAAAGGGCCCTAGGAACAAGATCCGGACACCTCGCCACCCTCCCTGACTTAGCGCCTGGCTCCACCACTGTCTCCAGGCTCGCCAGCCTCCTTCCCAGTCCTTTCACACGCCAAGCCTTGTTCCTGCCTCGTGCTCTTTGCCCCTGCTCTTCCCTCAGCTCTTTGTGGGGCTGGACCTTCTCGTCCTTCAGGTCTCAACTCAAAGGTCTTCTCCCTGACCACTTGGTCTAGAACAGTCTCCAGAGACACCTTGCTTAAAGGGTTCTTGGCCCATCTCATCTGGGTGACAGGTCGCATGTTTGTGGTTCCCCTCACTAAAACAGATGCTTCTGTAGGGTGGGTGCTTGACCTGAGTCCCCAGCACCCGTATGAGCACATAAATATTTGCTGGGTGACGAGAAGGAAGAGGTGGCGTGAAGGGTGACGTCACAGGGTCCTGCCGGTGCTCAGGCCAGATGCTGGCATTTCTGTGTACATGCACCATCCGTTTAGAGTGGCCGGGGCGGGGCCACGGAGAGTGGAGGGGACTCCTTTCCTCCCAGCCACCCTTAGAGCGGTCCTCCTTCACTTTCTCACCTGTGGCCCTTTGCCCATGTGGCGCCTTCCACCGGAACACTTTCTCCCCTCTCCCTGCCTGGCAAACTCCCCATCACCCCCCAGGTCTCAGCTGAACCCTGGTTTTCTCTGGGGGCACCTTCTCTGACCCTCCGAGCTGGTGTTGGGCCCCACCTTTGGGCTCCCGCGTCCCACCCCTCCCCCACCCAGCCCTGCTCACAGTGCGTGGTCATCGCTCTTTCCCGTGCGCCTCCCCCACTGGCTCTAAGCTCCAGGAGGGCAGGGACCGTGTGTCTTGTTGACTCCTGAATCTCAGTAGCAAAGCCGCCGGCCTGGGACTCGGGAGCCCGTGCACAGCAGACTTGGGGAGGGTGCCGCCTGAGGGTCTGGAGATGGGAGGGTCCTTGCCCTGAGCCCTCCCTGCGGGTCACTGACGGGGCAGGTATTGGGCTGAGGGTCTTTGAGAGGCCGGGTCCCCTGGCTGCCACTCCAGGCCCTTGGAGGACTTTCCAAAGGTCACCGGGCCCTCACCGAGCTGCCGTCCTCGCAATGCTGCAGCTACCTGCCCCCCAGTGCTGCATGAGGCGACAGTGTCCCTTCTGTTCTGTGACCACGCTCCAGCAATGCTGTCCTTGTCTGCTGGCCCCGGTGCCTGCTGCCCCACCAGCTGGCCAAGCCGAAGCCCCGGCCCCCCATGGAAGAGGCCTGTGCAACTTCTCGACGGTGGCCCCCGCAGCAGGCCTCCCTGTGAGCACTGCAGGTGCTCGTGTGTCTCCTCCGAGCGCCCCCTCTGTGTTCAGCGCAGGAAGCACTCTCAGTTCCCAGAACTGCAGTGGCTCAGCCTGCCGGCCGCTAACCTCACTCCCCTTGGTGAGTCGTCTTGGCATCTGGAGCCCCAGGGACAAACCGCGTTTCCCTCCCCACCCTTCTCCTCTGGTCTGCAATCTGAGCTTTGCCAGGGCTCAGGCTGACAGTCCCCAGGGAGATTCTGGCCTCTGCCCCGTCCCCTGTGCCCGCAGGCCACTCACCCATGCAATGGCCACTTTCCTGCTGGGAGAATCCTTGGCCGCACTGCAGGGTGGGCAGAAGCAGAGACACACGTGAGTGGAGAAGATCCCGCCTCAGTTTCCCTCCTCATCACAGCCACAGAGCGGCTGTCACCCTGACCCCAGAATGAGGGGTGCTCGTAGCTCTGGGCCTGGGGGCAGCCCCTCCCTGCCAGGACTCCTTCTCTTGCACTGAGAATAGGAGGCTGGGGGAAGGTCGAGAGCACATTCAGTTCAGACTCCTGCTCATTCCGCTCCCGTGGCATCCGTGTGCCTGAGCTGGGATGCCTAACAGAACCTGTCCCTCTTCAACTACAAAGGGAGGGGTCACTATGAAGCCTGCCCTTTGCTGTGAAGATTTCCACCATTCTAGCAGCAAAGTCTGCAAACTCCTGGGAGTCCAGCTGCAGCCCGTGGGGCTGTGGTGGGGGGTGGGGGAGACTGCTTTTCTGGCTCTGAGGCCCAGACACCCTCGCTCACCTCCAGTGGGGCTGGGTCCTGAAGTCTGTCCTCATCCCGGGGGTAGGGGATCTCCAGCACAGAGTTCATCTCCTCACTGGCCACACTCCGGCTTGCCATCTTGCCGTCTGGCCACGTTACCTCCACACTGCTGGCTTCGTCCTTCCCTGTGGGACAGAAGATAGAACTGGATTTTAAATTCTATTTAATGTTAATTAATTTACACTTCCATAGCCACACTTGTCTAGTGGCTACCATATGGGCCGGCGCAGCTCTAGAACTTACATTCCAGTGGATAGGCCAATCAGCATGAAGCTGTTTTAGGGGAGAAGGTAAAGCCTGGTGGTAAGCAGGTTGACTTTCAGTCCTGGGTTCAAATCTTGGCTGTACCACTTGCCTGCTATGTTGGAAAGAACATGGTGAGGGCCGGGCATCTGGGGGACCTGGGGCCAAATTCCAGTTCTGCCACTGACTTGCTATGTAATCTTGGGCATGTCACTATATTTATATATTTATATTATTTATAATTATAGCTTGCTAGGGGCCATGCTTTCTTTTGCCGTTGGGAATGTGCCTGCTTTCAGGGAGCTTCCACTCTGGTGGGGATAGACAGGCAAAAAGAGGAACAGATAAATAATGTCAGATATTGAGAAGCTCTGTGAAGAAAACAAAAGTAGGGCAAGAGGGTAAAGAGGAACTGGGGGTTGGCTGGGGGCCTTTTCTAGTCAAAGGTGATCAGGGACAGGCTCTCGGGGAGAAGGCACTTGAGCTGAGTTCCAAATAGAAGCTGAGGTGATAAAGAACGAGATGGTGGAAGGCCCGGGAGAAGCACCATTCTACAAAGCTGAGATGTTTACAGAAGCTAATGATGAAGCTCAGAGAATATTCACAGAGAATCCATCCGCACACATCCTTAAAGCAACATGTTACCTCGATGGTAGCAGGCAGCTTGGGAAGATCTGTCAGGTGTTTAGGCGGTATCAGAGCTGGCCCCAGCCCCCTACTTAAGGCATCAGGGACAGGCTAATGGTGATGAATTGGGGTCGGCAGGAGGAGGGGGCTGGGCCTCACCTGTAGCGAGCGGCTCTTCTCATCTATCACTTGGGAAAGAGGGCAGTGCTCAGCCCAGGTGGGAGAGAGGGTGCCGCCCCCTCGTTATCACCCACCAGGGATGAGCAGATGTGGGCCTGGTGCTCGGGGGTCCACAAATCCAAGTATACCCTCAAGCACCGTCTGTGGGCTGAATCAACAGCACGTCACCCACATGTATGTGTTACTTTCCCCTTAATGTATGCAGCTACTCTTAGAAAAACAAGGGCAACCAAAAAGGGCTGCTGAATTTATAGCAGCTTTGGGCCCTTCTTGTTCACCAACGGATTTTACCAGGATAGCTACTGTGGGGGCGGAGGGTAGTCTGTGACACATTTTCATGTATAGAAGGGATTCCTGCATTTTAGAAAAGGGTTGGTAGCCACAGCCAGACTTTAAGGGGGATGCACGTGTAGACTCCTCTGTACAGAGGCCCCCCGGGCGCGGAGTCCCCCAGCGGCACCTTCCGCCCTGAGTCCTAGCACGCTGCTCTGGGGCTTCCAGAGGAAGCTGCACCTTGCGAGCCACATCCCTCAGCGTCCGGGTCCTCCCTGCACTGGCTTCCCCTTTGCCTCGCTGCTGCTGGGCTGTGTGGTAATGAGGACGGGGACCTGCTGCCACACTCGCAAGTGTCACAGGTGAGCAGCCCCTGCCTCCGTGGGCACGGGGGGCAGCGGCACCCTGGAGAGGCTCCCGGAGCCGACAAATAGAAGCCAGCAAATAGTTCTCATAAACCTCTCTTCCCCCTATTCCCTCCTTCTATAATAATTCCTTTTGGAGGAGGAGGGTGGACACGGGATTGGGGGGTATCACCTGTAGGTTTGTTTCTCTGTTTTGAAATAGTCGCTTGAAGTTAGACACCTGGCATTTTTAGGTTGAACAGTGCCCAAATTAATTGGCATGTATAAAAAGTATTTTCTATTAAAAAAAGGAGACAAAGAATAGCAAATGTTTCTCACCTAAGCCAAGAGAACAGCTACACGAATACATTTTCCAGCCTGACTAAAGTGCCAAAATAACTCAGAAAAGTCACCGAATATTCACAATCACAAATTTACATTCTGTGTTTGCAGCCTGTCGTTCTGAGTCCTGCTTCCTCCCTTCCTCCAAGCCCAGGGAGGGGCCGGGGCTATGAGATCAGTAAGCCAAGGAGAACACATCAGTAGGACTCCCTCCTCTGCTGCTGATTATTTTGCTGACTTGGGCACCCTCTCTGGGGCCTTAGTTTCTTCATCTGTAAGATGGGCGTGTGGCCTAGAGTTCTAGCACTCCTGGGGAGGACAGTCTTTCTTCCTCGCAATGTGAGCCGTGCCCCGGCCGACTGTCCCCTTGACATCCCCATCTCCACCATCTCTTAGACATGGGCGCACCCTCTAGTTTCCAAAGCACCTTCATTTACTGGCAATAATACTGGAGAACATGTACCCCAAACGGTACCAGGTGATCTCAGTGTTAGCACTGGATTCTCTTGGCAGCCCCATGGGGAAGGTACTAGCTTTCTAATTTCCATTTTAGAGATAAAGGGACTCAGACCTGAGGAGGTAATGTAAATGGCCCATAGTTCCCCAGCTAGGGACATCTGACCCCAAAGCCCATACCCGCTTTGCCCTTGTTCTGCTCACTTCACCCCCACGCCCAGCCCCACCACAGGCCAAGCATCGTGCAGGGATCTGGGATTTAGCAGAAAGGAGATGGACCCAGGCCCCAGCCTGTAGGAGCTGCTTCCCGTGGCGGGAAAGGAACGTAGTGATTATGTTATAATAAACTGGGAACATGCAGCATTGGTGTCCCTCGGTGAGAGAGGTGGGTGTTAGAAGTCATTTTATTTGGGTGTTGCAGGAGGAGTAGGAGTTCGTGAGGCAGAGAAGGGAAGGAAGGAGCAGTCCGGGCAGATGGTACGGCACGGTACAGACGTACGGAAAGGTCATGTGTATTTGAAGATCAGGGAGAAGTTCAAAGTGGGGGAAGCAGAGCATGAGAATATGTATTAGGCGGGGGTGGGGGGTAGGAGACCGGGGTGGGCTTTGGCGCCTTCGTGTGTGAGGCTGATCTGAATCCTCCTGACTACCCTGCAAGGTGGGCGTTCTATCCCCACTCTCCAGGTGTAGACACTGGCAAGGGGAAGTGACTTGCCGGTGTCTGAGCTAGGACTGGAGCCCAGGCTCCTGTCCCCAGGCTTCGCTGTGCCCTCTCAAGTCGCCAGACGTCTCCGATCTTTCCAGGCACCGCACAAGGGCAGTGTTGAAGCTGTCTGTCTGCCAGGGCTGTGAGTCAGGGAGTGGGGCTGCAAGCCGAGGAGGCCCCGTTAACGTTAACCGGCTGGGAGGTCAAGAGCAGCAGGGAGTCACCTCCCGCAGCGTTTAAAGGACAAAGGCCAAGGAGGCACAGAGAATTGTGCTTTTCAGAAGAATTACCAGCAAAACAGATGGTGGGAATACAGTTGGTGGAATATTTTTGCACTTTAATAAAGCAATTTTTATGTGGGCCACTGAATTTTCCTTCCCGAAATGAGCACCAGCAGGCTTGGAGGCAGCTCTGAGTCACTTGCAAACAATGAGCTTAGAGGAAGGTGGGGTGTGTGGGTGGGTGGGTGGCAGGGGTACCATCAATGCTTGGGGTGGGCTGGCCAGTGAGGAGCCCCCTATAGGGGCTGGCAGGGGCAAGTAGATTGTGGGTGCTTGTTTTCCTGTTCTGGGTTTGGTTGAGCGGCCTCAGCCCTCCGCACATCGGGAACTGGAGAGCCAGGGTGTGGGATATGTAGGGTGGGGGCATGGGGGGCTAGGATGCAGGTTCCGAGCAACCAGCATGCAGTGGGGCCCTCCACAAGGGCCGTGAGCAGAAATGCTTCTTTATGAGCCCGGCTGGCCATCTGCACCAGAAGGAGCCGGGAAAGGCCAGGGCAGGGGCCCGAGGAAGGGTGGAACAAGGCCAGGGGCCCTACGGAGCAGGGGTGGGGACGGTGGTAGCTGACGCTGCCCCAGGAGGATGGTCCTAGAGGGTGAAGCCGAGGGCACTCTGCACAGCCGAGGGGGTCCTCTGGGAACTCCAGAGAGTGAAACATCCATCCAGCGAGGTCCCTGAGTTTTTACTGTGTGGTGCGAGGAAGCGCAGACCCTTGGGAGTCGGGAGAACACATGAGGGGCGGAGAAGCCAGTCCTCTGACCCAGGCTCAGTGCAGAGATGAGGAGGCAGGCTGCCGAGGGACACGTGTGCACACCCGCATACGTGTCCACATCCAGCTCTCTGGCTACACCTCGCTGCAAAGTCGGGGGGCGGGGGGAGGCTGGGGATGAGTCTCAAAGGGAGGAAGGGAGCAGGGTCAGCTGGGGTGAGCGGGAGCGTCATGAGGGCTGGAAGGGGGGGCCTTCTTCCCTCCGGAGACCCACGGCTCCCTGCACAGCTGCGGGCCCCACATCTGTGGCTCAGTCATTTGGAACAACAAGGCAGGCCTTTCTTGCATTCGTATTCTGGACATGCCCCTTCTCACCCCGAGCACCACAAAACAAACTGCTCAGGCCCAGAAACCATCGAACTGTCCGTCAATAGGAGACTTGCTCAATAAATGATGAGCGCTGCCACACAGTGAAATACCGTGCAGCTCTGAAGGGAACCAAAGGAGGGATGTGCATGTTTGGAACGATGTCCAGGTTATATTGTTGAGAGGGGAAAAAAGCAAGTTTGGAAATAATAGGAAGAGTATAATTAGTTTTGTTAAAAAAAAATCCCCCGAGGAGTATTTATCTATAACTATGCTCCCATGCATATTGCATGTAATAAAAGCATATCACAAAGCATGGCTGTGGGAGCAGGCCACCCCCACCACTGTACTGAAAACTCCCCACCCCCTGCCCTCCCCATTCCTGATCCTCTTACCCGGTTCTGCATTTCCTTTTTTCATAGCACTTAACATCTTCTAACATTTTATATATTTACCCAGTTATTATGTTTATTATATATGTTTCTGCTACTTCCACTCGAATGTAAGATCACCCATGGCAAGGACCTGTGTCTCGTTAGTGTTCGGCACATAGTATGTGCTCAGTAAATAAGCGTTGACTAAATGAATCAAATGGTACTGGGAGAGGGTGAAGGGAGAAACGTTTACTTTTCATTTAATATTCAAAAGATAATGGTAAGATTATGGGTTCTTTCTCCTTTCTTTTAAATGATGTTATAATTTCTAATTGTCCTATAATCAATATACATTATTCTTATAATCAGGAAAACCATTAAATCCTTCTAAGAACATTTGCAAACACTGGTCTCCTTGTAGGGCTCCTGGTGGCCCTGCCCCCGCAGATCATAGCCTGGCTTTGGCTTGCCCCGCAGGGCTACAGACCCCCCTCTGATCTGCCTGTCCCCCTCCAGCCTGGCTCTTGGCTCCCCCCAACCCCCAGTTTGGCTTTGGCCTCCCTCTCTAGGCGCTGCTCCTACCACACCATTTGGTTGTGCAGGCACACTGAACACTCCCATCTTTGGGCCTGTGTTCAAGCCAGGCTAGCCCCTGGGATGCTCTCTTCCGCCGCCCTCCGTGCCTTCTAAATTCCTACCATCCGGCTAGACCCCATACCAAGCCCATGTCCTTGGGAAAGCAGAACTATTTGTCCTGTGCTAGTCCTCACACAGCCCCCGGGCCAGTCTGACAGTGCGTCCAGATCTGCCTTGCCCCAGAATCCCCGTGCCCATCTGCCTTTTTCACTGAACTGTGAGCCTGGAGGGCAGGAAGTACCTCTTCTTTGTCTCATCTGTCTCCTTCCCACGTCTCTCTGTGTCTCTTGGTTTCCCTAGCCCCCTGTCTGCCTGTGTGCCCCATCCTTTCTCTTTCCTCAACCCTTCCTTCTGTCTGGCATTCCCTCTTGGCTCCCTCTCTTCCCACCCCCATCGCTGGCCCCTCCATCAATCAGGAAGGCTTGTGCTATGCTGGATCCATGAAGGAGACCCTCCTGGATTGGGGGCCTTGGAGCTGCGGGGATGAAGGCCACCTGCTCCTGGCTGTGTCCCTACTCCTGGCTCTGCTATCTGCTCAGCCACCTCCGGGAGTCTCACTGCCAGGCCCAGGGCTGACCCACAGGGACCAGTCCCCAGGAGCAGCCTTCCTTCAGTGACTCTGGGAGTGGATCCTGGCAAAGGAGAGGAGCCTACAGGGGGACCCATGGAGCAGTTTGAGCCGGAGTTCAGAGCCAGAACAAATCCCCTGGCCTTGCAAAATATCAAGGATTGGCAGTCAGGAGGGGCTCCCAACCAGGTGCAGCATCTATAACCCTGAGTAGGGGAGGCAGGCAGTGGTGGAGAGGCATGGAGGCTCTTGGGTCCCTGTGATCCCACCAAACGACCTGGCCAAGCCTGCCCAGTTGAAAAAGCAGGTCTGTTCTCTTGGCAAGGGCAGATTCTGGCCAGAGAGGAGATCCAATGAGGCCCATAAACATGTCTTAAAATAGCACAGGCAGCCCATGGGATGTGAGGAAGGAGAGCCTCAGCTCCAGTCCCGTCCTTACATTGCTATGTGGAAACTCGATTTCCTTATCTGTACAATGGGGTGGGAATTGATGTCCAGGCAGATACCTGGATAAACATGCCACCTAGGATACCACAGCAGTTACCCTGGTGATTGGATGGCCTCGCATGGGTTGCTTGGTAACCGAGGGGACATGGATATCCAGGAAGAAAGAGGCAGAGCAGGAGGACCTTGGCTGGCTCTGCACAGAGCAGCTATGGGAGGTCAAGCCCTCCAGTTACGGTGGTCAGTGGTGACCAAGAAGTCGGTGTCCAAATCCAGCCCTCTCTACTTTCTGGAGGTGGGATTTGGGGCAGGTTACTCAGCCCGAGCCTCAGTTTTCTGACCTGTGTAATGGGGTTATGATTTGTCGTGTTGCAGTAAGAACTGCGTGAGGTATCTTATGCAGAACCCGTAGCCCAGTGCCTGGCGTACACTAAGTGCTCGATGACAGTCGGCTACTGCTGTTTTGTGAGAGAGGACTATGTATTCAAAAGTCACCTTGTACTTGGCCAGTGTAGTAAATGGCTACCATACAAGTGACAAATGCCTCAACAGCCAGCCGACCCATCCAGGGCAAAACAGCCCAAGAACATGCTCATAGAACCAGGTCCCCTAAACATTTATGCTTCTTTTTCAGACTGCATAAATATTCTGTGTTCCTATAAAATTTGGAACATACGGAAGGAAATAAAAATCACACAGTCGGGCAGATCTGGATTTGAATGTCAGCTCTGCTACCAATCAATCACGTGACCTTGGCGGGTTTCTTAACTGCTGCGATCTGCAGTTTTCCCATCTGTAAAATGGGGATAAGTAATGCCCATCTCACAGAGGGGTCACGAGCATGAAATGACATAATAGGAGCAAAGTGCCACCTGGAACGACTGAGAGTTACTACGTCAATCTAGCCACCCAGAATCACTGTTCCTACTTCCTGCTTTTTCTTTCCGTTTTTTCCTTTGTCCATATGATGTAAGATATACGGTATGATGTATAATGTAATATTGTGTATAATATTAATATATACATGTATATTAACTTCAGACCATATTGCCTACTCTTTCAATGTTAATATTGTGTCGCCCCATGAGGTGCTAACACATGGGGGAGGGTGTCTGACTTTGAGTCCAGGTGTATTTGACTCAAATGCTTTCTTAACCATCGTGTTTTAGTAAAGTCACTCTTGGCTCCTCCACACATTTTCCAGGATTGCCCCTCGTCTCAAGAAGGCTTTTTAGATATTTTCCCCCCAATTCCCTCCCCAGTGCATTTCTTTAAAAACGTTTGATGTTGCAGTAATTCTAGATTCACAGACGCTGCAAAGATAGTACAGAAAGTGTACCTTTCATCCAGGTTCCCTCAATGGTTAGAGCTGATGTCCCCACAGCACTATACCAAACCAGGAAACTGACACTGGTACTGTGTGTATAGTTTTATGTTATTTTATCACGTGTGTGGATCCGTGCAACCACCACCATAATCAAGATACAGGACTCCTCCATCACCCCAGAGACCTCGCTCAGGCTGTCCCTTCATGGTCACACCCACCCCTGGCAATCACGGCTCTATTTTCTGTGTCTGTAATTTTATCATTTTGAAAATGTTGTAGAAACGGAATCAACAGTATGTGACTTTATGAGATGGGCCTTTCTTCCCCCACTCCCCCTGATGCTCTTGAGAGCTAGTCAAGTTGCTACATGTGTCAATAGTTCATTCCTTTCCATTGCTGAGTAATATTCCGTGGTGTGGATGGACAATGGTTTGTTGAACCGGTCATCTCTTATGGGGCTCATCCCGGGGGCTTCCAGGCTGGGCTGCTGCCGATAAAGCTACCGTGAACAATCTGGTATAGATTTTTATGTGGACAGCAGTTTTCATTCATCTGGGATAAATACCTCGGGGTGCAAATCCTGGGTCTGATAGAAGTTGTGTGCTCGTTTTTTTCTTTTCAGAGAAACTGCCAAACCATCTTGCAGAGTTGCTGTACCATGTTGCATTCCCACCAACAACGTATGGGAGAGCGAGTTTCTCTGCATCCTCGCCGGCACGTGGTGGTATTTTTTTTTTTTAGCTGTTCTGATAGGTGTGTAGTTCTAGCTCATGTGTACTACAGATACACTGGATAGCCGCCTATGTGCAGTCTGCATATCTATGCCTTAAACGTATAAACAGGGAGTACGATTTTCTTGTTTCCCCTCCTCCAGACAGGAACCAATTTTCAGCCCCTCGCGGGTGATCGCACCACCACCGCGGAGAACGCTCCGCTTCTCTAAGGCTTCTAGCCAAGGGAAGGCACCAGCGGTCTGGTGAGGCTTTAATCACCAAGCTGCCTCCAAGAGGCCAGAAAACAGCTGGTTTGGACAAATCTGGTACAGGCCAATGTTTGGACCAGGCCCCAGTCTCGGACACGGGAAGGATTAAATACTCCGACCCCAAGGTGAGCGGATTCAGCGGAGGGCGGCGGTGGGCGCCCCTGCAAGGGGCGGGGCATGGAAGCCCCCGCCCCCTCGGAAGCTCAGATTCATTTCATTTCTGAGCAGGGCTGCCGGGGTGGCTGGTGTCCGCCACGGCTGTCCCCAGGGCTGGAGGTACCGTGCGCTGGCAGCTGCCAGGGCTGCGAGTTCTGGGTCACTGAGCATGCTTCGGGAGGCACTTCCAGGAGCCCGCTGTCGGGCACAACGGCTCGTCGCCCGCCCTGCCCCCGGCCCTGACTCACCTAGGCCGAAGTGCGCCACGGGCTCCATCTCACACAGGTAGCCTGAACCCCCATCGATAATCCTCAGGTGGGCCCCGCTCTTCCTGGTGTAGAGCACGACCTTAGCTCCCCTGGCGAAGGCCCCGAACTGGGTCCGAGGCACCACGCGCAGCCAGTTGTTGCTGAAGCCCTGCAGGGAGGGAGGAAGGCGGGTGAGTATGGGGTGGGGGTAGGAGGAGCAGGGAGGGAGGAAGAGGAAGAGCAGAAAAGGGGCAGAGGGAACGAGGCAGACGGACGGGCTGAAGTTTGGAAAGAGAGGCCCTGGGAAAAGGAGGGAAAAGCCCGTAGACTCAGGAAAAACAGTTTTGGGAGCAGAAGTGCCAGTGGAAGGCAGAAGGGCAAGGCTTCTCCCACGAGGCCGCCCTTCTTGGAGGCTTACTGTAGGGCTGCGATTTATTCCCTGGGCTTCCACTTCCCACCATGCTGGGCAAGCAAACATCCCTGGCGCCTCTGCCCTTGTCCACCTTAGACCCAGGGGAGCACACGGGGCCGGGCTCCACGGGTCCCGGGGGTCCATGCACACCTGGTTCCCCCGGAAGACAGACAGCGGCTGAGCCATGGACTCTCCGTGGGACAAGATGAGGTCCAGCATCCCGTCTCCATCGAAGTCTGTCACCACGCCCCCTGCAACAACGCAGATTTCACTCTGGCCATCGGCCAGGAGATTCAAGAGAGAGAGGGGCTCCCAACCACTGCCCTGTTGTGGTGCATGTGCCCCCCCGGGGGGCGCCC
This sequence comes from Mirounga angustirostris, assembly GCF_029215605.1. NCBI lineage: Eukaryota > Metazoa > Chordata > Mammalia > Carnivora > Phocidae > Mirounga > Mirounga angustirostris. Next base: position 124,977,781 of record NW_026991714.1, read on the forward strand.
CGAGAGCACAGCACTGGGCCAGGAAGCCAGCGGGGAAGCCCCTCTCCTCTGCTTTCCCACAGCCTGCTCATGATAGGAAATCATGAAGGGGGGCTCTCCTTCCTTTTCCTGAACTTTTGTACCGAGAGAGTGGGTGCCAATCGCTTAGAGCATGAGGACTTCTTCCTGATCTATTACACATGCCCTTTGCCTTTGCGGTTTTTGTCAATATGTCATGTTTGCACATTCATGGTCTCCTTTCGATCCTCACTACAACACAGAGAGGTGAGGAGGGCAGATGTCGTTATCCCTTCTGTGCATGTGCAGAACAAGACCCACAAGATGAAGCAACTCTTCCAAGACCACAAGTGAGGCAATAGCAGGACTGGGGCTTGGGACTCCTGATCAGTGCTCTTTCTCTGACACCAGGCTGAATGCCAAGAGGGGTGGGGTCAGACTGCCGGACCCTCAGCCTCTCCTTTCCATCCCCTTCTGGTGCCAGAGAAGCTACCGCCAACGGGTTTCCAGAGCCCTGCATGGATCATCAGCTCCTCTGCACCCGCCTGGGGCTCCCAGAGGCTCACCCAGCCCTAGAGTGTTAGCCTTCAATGCGGCAGGGAAGAAGGGGTCCCGCGCTGTGGAGCTGGCTACCCCATCCCTCTTGCCCTCATCCTGCGCATGGGCAGAGCTGAGACAGAGGAGTGCGGGCCTGAGCCCCCAGGTGCCCTCACCTGTGCCCCGGCCCTCAGGCTCCAAGGCATCGCCAGGATTGAGCTCCTCGATGAGGGGGTCGCCATGTTCCCTGCGGATGACACTGGAGGAGAGGAGACAGGTCGTTCCCAGATGAGTAACATGCTGGCGAGGCCCCCATGGGCCCCCTGAACCCAGAGGCCCACTTGCTCCAGTCTCTGTCCTCCAAGCAGCCCCGGACCCCACTGTGCATCGGCCACCACCTGGATGCCTACGGAAGCCACTCTGCTCATGGAACCTGCCTACACCCTGCCTGTCCCCTTCTTGGGTTTTAATTTATGTTGGTAAATATTGATTTTTCTTTCTCTAATGGATGAATTATAGACAGCCTGGGGAAGGGCAGTTGATGGATGGAGAAGGGGCAGGGACACAGCTACCTTCAGCTGCCCTTCCCTTTCCTTCAAGTGGTCCTGGGCTTCTGAGTTCTGGGTGTACCCAGGATTCAAACCACTCAGATGCCGCCTCCTCCAAGCCCTCCCTGATCGTCGGGCTGCAAGCAGTGCTTTACTGCTCAGCCTTTATCACTTTCTGCCTTGTGTTACAGCTCTGAATGAATGCATCTTATCTCCCCAGTTAGACTGGGAGCTCTTTGCACGCCGGGACCACGTGTTACTCATTCTCGCATTTCCCACAGCACCTAGCACAGCGCGCGGCTCACTGGAAGCTCCGAGCTCATGTCCGTGGGAGGCGTGGATGAAGTCCAGCAGCAGAAAGGGCAAAAAGGGGTCCCTTTGGGTTGCAGGAGCTCTGTCTATTTTAAGCTCTGAATCACGGTAATCTTTGCTTCAGAAAAGCCCACTGTGAATGTCCTGCTCTTTCTCCACACTGAGCTGAATGCTGCTGATGATGGTGAGCTTTCCTCCGATTTTTCTCATTCATTAGATTCTCAGAGCCTTGGGTGCTCTGGCCTGGGTGTGAGGAGCAATGCTGGGGGAGACAGGGGGCTGGAAGGGATCTCACTCTCCCCGCGACACTGCAGGCAGCTCTTGCCTGCCCAAGTCACAGAGAGTCACCAGCGGGCTGAGATGTGGCCAGTGACTTCAGGAGGGGCCAGGGGTCCCCAGAGCTGGAACCTGTGGTGGCCAGAGGGCAGAGTGCGGCCGCAAGTGCGGGGGCTCTGCAGCGCTGAGCCCGGCCCCGGGAGAACGCTCTGTGGGCCTGGGGCCTCGGTGCTGAGCAGACCCGTGTGCGTGCTCGGGGCGGAGGGCGGCGCGCCTGGGTGCACTTGGGCGCGTACACACCTGCTAGAGGTGTGTGTGCCTCAGCCTGCCAACAACCGCAGTCCCTTTGACCCCTGGTGTCCCACAGACTCTGCCGCAGCTGGGCAGAGGCATCCCTTGGTTCAGGTGACAGTGCAATTAAGGGTTCCTAAGGATAAAGCCCAGCAGTTCCACTGCATCGATGTACTGCCATACTGCCGAACGAATTCTTCCGCAGTGACTTCTGTGTGCCGTCACCGCCTGGGGGCCTGTGGCTGTGCTTCGCATCCGGAGGGACGGGGCTCAGGGCCCATGACAACAGGGAGTCTCAGGCAGAGCTCCGAAGGCCAACAGGGAGAGGGGCTGAGGGGAGGGCGGAGCTGGGCAAGCTCACCCCGGCTTCCTGGAGGAAGGGCCAACTAAGCTGAGACCCAAACGATGAGTATGAGTCACTCAGGTGAAGAGGGAGGGGCAAGGGACAGAGGGGGTGGGCAGCCTGAGGTTCCAGGCCTGGTACAGCCCAGAACCGAACAAAGCTGGTGGTGTCTGGAGCTCAGCTGTAAACGGGGAAATGGAGAGTGGCCAGGCTGGGGACAAAGCGGGAGGTGTGGGATGAGTCCAGGAGAAGGCAGTGGGGGGCTTCCGAAAGGTTTCAAGTGGACGAGGGGTGTGGCCAGATTTGCATTTTCAAACAGCTTGCTCTGCAGGACTAGCCGGGGACACCTGCTGAAGGCAGCTGCAGGAATCCCCTTCAGAGCCAGGGACAAGGATGGAGGAGCGGCATAGGGGTGAGGAGGGGAGAAGAGATCGGAGGCATGTTTCAGTGTCAGGGGTGTGACCGTCCCTATCCCGGCTGGCCTGGGAGAGTCCCTGTTTGCCTGCTGTCCCGCCACCATTAACAGGACTAAGCATCTGGTTTGGGGACGAATTCCCTGGTTACCCTACTCTTCACTGAAAGATCGCAGGCTCAAGCACACAGAGGCTCTGAGTCTCCAGTACCTCCTGCAAGGAGCCTGCCAAGTTCCATTCAGCAACAGGGACAGGCTGGGGCCAACCATGCAGAGTGGCCAGCGAGGCAGCGGCCCCTGCTGTAGCCCCTCACAGTCGGGGCTGTGTGCTCGGGACGCAGCCATCTGCCACTGGGACTTGGCTCGCACTGCTGCTGAGTGGAGGCAAAGACCCTAACCCGTGGGGCCACTACGGGGTGACCCTGTCCTCGTCCATGGCAGCCCCGGGCCAGCCCGCCCTTGGGGTGGCCAGAGGGAGGCTGGGTGGTGTGACAGAGCCAGGTGGGCAGGCGGACGGGGGAGGTGCCTGGGTTCTCGGGCCACAGCGACCAGAGCACTAGGCTCCCTCGTGCTCAGGGGCCCTGGCGAGTGACACTTTATTAGCCAGAGAAGGAAAGCAGTGTCTCTGTTAACGAGCAATTGATCTTCCGCAATTAATCTGGAAGTTGTGAATAAGCTTTTTGCAAGGCACCTAATTAGTATATCTAGTGCCTTCGGGGGGTGATTACATCCAGTCAGGATTGATGCTTTGTTAATAATTATATTTTAAAACATGCTTAGTCACAGCTCTTGCCTTTTATTAATAGTTGGGCCCCCCTGGGGTAAGGGATGGGGGCCCCGGGGAGCCGAGCAGGTGATCGGGCCCATTTCCTGAATCCAAGGCCCCCTGCTCTACCTGCCTTCTCTCCCCACTGACTCCTGAGGCCCAGGAGCATGTTTTAGGCCAGGAAAAGGGTTGTCTTAGGCCACATGGATCCTGAGGTTCCCCAACAGCAGTTCTCAAACTTTAGTGTGATAAGAAACACCTGATGCCCAGCGCACTTGTTAAAAATAGAGATTCCTGGGCCTCACCCCTGGAGATTCTGATTTAGGAGATCTGGGTGGGCCCTGGGATTCTGTACTTTAAGTAAGTACTTCGGGTGATTCTGATGCCAATGGACCCCTCTTAGAGAAGTATTGCCTTTGAACATCCAACCTTTCCTCCCCAGATGCAGATGCTTGCATATTCCTTCCATTCTGTCACTCCCTTTTCCTTGTCTACCATTAATTGTCTCATCCAGCATTTCCCAAGGGATGTTTTGCAGAGCACCAGTCCCAAGGGGAAAATCTCTGAAAGAGGTGTCCTGTGGTTAAATCTATTTGGAATACTCCATCTACCTTTCAGAAAGTAAAAACGCTCATGGTCATGTTAAAGGCCCTGAGAAGTCCTGCAGCCAGTAAACCTGCCTGTCTTTGCTTACCCCAGGTGCACCTAAACAAATTTGACTCTGTAACTCCTTTTTGTGGTAGTATGGATTTCTCTCCTGCAGAGCTTGGCTTCTGGGCACACTTTGGGCCATGTCCCTCTGCCCATTCCCCCCACAACAGCAGGAGGCCGGCTTCCTGCCCAGGATCTGCCCTCCTCTCCACAGCCTCTTGCTCAATCCCTCCTTCCCTCCTGTCTATTCCTTCATCAGGGGACCTTCCTGCACTTCAGCCCTGGGAACACCCCTCTGAGTCCTACACCTTCCTCCCTGACTCCCAGCCCGCGACAGCGAGAGGCCACTGGCCAGGCTGAAGCACCTACCGGAAGAGGCGGTTGGCTGAGGAGCTGCGGTGGGCGAAGTTGTTGAAGAAGATCTCCAGCTCCTGGTCATTGTCAAAGTCGGCGGCGATGACTGTGCGGACCGGGGACGGCATGGAGAACTTGGGCGAGGCGATGTCCTGGCGGGGGAGATGGTGCAGGTCAGCAGACAGAGGTGTTTGGGGGTTGCAATCCAAGAGAAGAGACAGCCGACCTAACACCTCCCCTCTCACCTCCCCTGGAAGGGACCTGCAGTGGCTGCACCAAGACCACACAGACCTCGGGCTGCTTGGAGGAGGACAAGGAGGTGAGAGGGACAGTCCCATTCACACCAGCGGAGCACCTGGCTGTTCCCTGGTCAGCGTCACACACAGCCCGCTCACCAGGCACTCGAGGCAGGGCAGACATTAACATTCCCATTCTGCAGGTGAGGTGATCAGGTCCTGGGGGAGGGAGGGGAATCGCGCATGCTCATAGCTAACGATGGGCTGGTAGCCGGGGCTTTTGACTGAAGATGCTATGTCCTTCCTCCTCTGCAGGAGAGTCAGAAGTGGGGGGGTCGGGGGTGGGGGACACTGGAAAGTGCTGTGCATTTGAATCCAGGCTTCTCTGCTGACTAGCTGTGTGATCTTAGGCAAGTTATTAACCTCTCAGATCTCACTCTCTCCATCAGTTACACGGGGCTAAGAGTAGTGGCTCAGGCTGTGGGCACTGCATGTAAAATGCTTGGCAAGCCCTGAGCATGAACTAGGTCCCTGGCATCTGTCCTGGCCTTGGTCATGCTGTCGGTCCTCTGGAAGGCAGCAGAGGTGGCTTCCAGCTATGTTTTTGCTGTTATCTTGTGTTTTTTCTTGGGAGTTTTTCGATTTTTTGGAGACACTTGCTTTGGGGGTTTGCAGTATCAGATGCACCTATCCAGGGTTCATGGGGAGTCCCTAGGCCCAGGAGAGCCCAGCTGACACTCAAAGTGCTGACCCCAGGTGTGGGACTTCCTTTGAAATAGAAGAAGAGGTGTGGAGAGCAACCTTTTGACTACAAGAATATCCATCACAGATGGTTTTGTCCCTTAAAGATTCTAGCAGCCTCTCTAACTCTCAGGGCCCCCATGGAAAGGGTTGGGAAGGGACAGTTAGTGTTTCTGGGAGCGCCCCCCTGCCCCCTGGCCTGCTCCTTGGCCTCTCACTGCAGGCCCCCCTCCATCAGCTGCAGGAATGAGCCAACTGGGAGAGCTGATGAGCTGCCTGTTCTGGGGAGGCCAGGAGGGAGGTTGTCCCCATCAGTGCAGTAATGAGGCTGATTAAGAGCCTGGCCATTTGGCCAGGGTGTGCTGAGCAGGCCTTCAGAGCTGGAGGAAAAGAGACCTCAGGATCTCTAACTCATTATTATTCTATTGATCCTATAAAAATGGAAACCTACATAGCTCCCTTGGGGTTGCCCCACTGGACGCCTGGGCTTCTGAGATGGTGTATGTAAAGCGCTTAGCACAGTTCCTGGCACGTGGAAGGCGCCCAGTAAATGGGGCATCTATTATCATTATTACTGCTCCTCTGAGCTCTGGGGAGGGGCCACCAGAAGGCTTGGCCGTGCTCCTCAAGCACAGCACACTGATGTTTGGGCCTGGATCATTCCTTGCTGGGGGGACTCTCTGTGCTTTATAGGACATTTAGCAGCATCCCTCGCCTCTACCCACTAGATGCCAGTCGTACCCCTCTCCCATTTGTGACAACCAAGAATGTCTCCAGACACTGTCAAATGTCCTGGGGAGAAAATCACCCCTGGTTGAGAACCTGAGTTAGGACAAAAAGCTGGGGGCGCCTGGGTGGCTCAGTTGGTTGAGTGTCCGACTCTTGGTTTTGGCTCAATCATAGGATTGAGCCCCACGTTGAGCTCCGCGTCTGGCTCCACGCTCAGTAGGGAGTCTGCTTGAGGATTCTGTCCCCCCGCTCCTCCCCCAACTCGTGTGTGTGCGTGTGCGCGCTCTCTCTAAAATAAGTAAGTCTTAAAAAACAACAAAAAACTGAATAAGGATGAAAATCATTCAGGATCCCAGCATCAACTGCCTGAGTTCAGGGCATGCCTCCTTCTCACCCAGAGAGCCCGGGTCTCAAGGGAGGGAGCAGCTGGGCCTGAGCCTCCCCAGGTGGCTGCCTACAAGGGAGGGAGCTTGTGGTGGTGACCCAGACAGAAGGTTCCCAGAGACTCCCCTGGGACCATCAAGCAACAGGTAAATTCTCACTGCTGCGGGGGATTTTGGCGAGACCTAGGTACCTCCAGAACCATCCAGACTTGCTGAGATCAGTTTCAACCATCCTATGAGAGCTGCCTGAGAAAGCCCCAAACTCCAGCTCATCAGGGGGGTGGCACCTCTATTCCTGTCACCCAACAGCCCCTTTGAAGAATTCTTGGCACTGAAGTCTACTGACAGCCCAGGGAGGGGGCACAGAGAGGGGCTGGAGGTCATCTTGTCCACCACCTGCCATTTTTCCTTGCGGGCAGCTGTTGGGAGCTCTGTAGCCTCCCCCTCCCCCATCCCTCTCTTCCCCACTGCACCCTTAGCCAGAACTTAAACTTGAAAAGATCAGGTTTTCCAGGAGCCACCCGGAAAAACGCTGCCAATCCAGGAATGAAGCCCAGAGCCTTCACTGCCCTGTTCTCGCCCACCGTGGGAAGCTGCTGTCCCCCGTCTGCCAGTGGCTGTCTCTGCCTTGGGCACTAGAGACAGGAGAGAAGCCCGGGCTGGAGTCCATCCTCGTCCCCCAGATGTTACCTTCACTGTGGCTGTCCTGCCTCCAGGCTCTGCGGAGCCACAAGCCCCTTCTCAGCCCGGTGGGAGGCGCAGGTGAGGCTGCATCCCCAGGACATGCCAGGGCCACTCGCAGTGCTGGGGGGCAGGAGGGAGAGGTGCCTTCTTACCCGAAAGCGGACCTTCCCATGGGCGCTCATCTGCAGGTAGAGCCGGTGGGGGCCGTTCCAGTTGCCATAGACGATGTCCACTTTGCCGTCGCGGTTGAAGTCAGCCAGGGCAACACCTCGCCCGTGCTGGTGGGGGTCGTCCACTCCTGGGGAGGAAAGACAGGGACCCTCAGGCCAGTGCCCCCTGCAGGCTCTACGAATGCTCACCTTGCTGGAGCTCCTTGGAGAGCGACAGGGAGGGTGACCCTTTTGCCGACCCTGCCCTCCCCGGGAGCGGACGGGGAGCTGGGGAGCCGCGGCTGCTGGGTCACAATTTCTCCATGGAGGCAGGAGGTGGTTGTAAAGGGAACCAGACTTGCCTTCAGCTGCATCTGCCCAGCAAGCACACGATTTTCACTCAGTTTTGGGGTAGCATGGGTAGGGGACGGAGACATGGAAATTCTGGAGGACCAAAGGCCTCTCCAGCCACCCCAACGCTGCCACTGGGGTACAGTAAGTTGGTCATCACTCTTAGCTTAAATCTCTCGGTGGCTCCCCAGTATTGTTGTGTCAAGTTCAAATTCCTGCCTGGGGAGCACAAGGCCCCTGCCCACCTTATCTGGTACCCCTCCCCTTCCCCCCTTACTCGTAAGCTCTGGCTACCTGTGTTCCTGTCATTCCTCAAAGGAGCCCTGCTCTTTCTGGCCTCTGGGCCTTTGCTCAAGTTTGTTGCTGTTCCTGGAATGCTCTTCCCCGTGCCCTTGGTTACCTGGCTCCTTGGTTTTCTTCTGCTCTTAGCTACTATGTCACCTCCTCAGGGAAGCCTTCCCTGACCACTCCCATGAAAACAGTTCCTCACAGCTATTTGTTATTTGTCCTGACAGCCTCTCATTCTTTCCCTCCACTGTGCTGATCACAGGGGCCATTATGTTCCTTTGTGGTTTACTTGCTTAGCGTCCGGTTTCCCCACTAGACCTTACACTCCATGAGGTCAGGGGCCGTCTTCTTGTTCACCTGTGTTCACGCAGCATCTGACCTGGTAGTTTTCAGTAAATACTTGCTGAATGAATGAAGAGACACAAATAATTTGACAGAAGGCACCCGGGGACGTTGGTGACAGCAGAGGAAATGTCACATCATAACACAGAAACCCATAGTGTGCCTTGGGAGCTCAGGGAAGAGAAGCTTGTGTGTCTAGTGTCGCCTGCTTCTGCTGTCCCTGCATCTGCCAGTGCCTACTGAGCCGGTCCTGGGGGAGGACAGGGGCTGGCTTTGCCCAGAGGGATGGCCTGACCTCCTGGCTGCCCAAGGCAGATATGTTCCATCAGGCCAAGCGTGGAGTTGAGAAGTGGTGGATGCTGGTTCTCAACACCCATGCTGACTCTTTCGGAGGACAAACTGCCGTTGGTCATCAGGCCCTCAGAGATGGTGGGCAATAGGACAATATAATGGAGGGGGGATCACAGAGTCCAGGGCCCAGAGAGCTCTTGCCAGTTGTAACCACAGAGCTCCTGGGGGTGGGAGCCAGGGGAAGGTGGGGGTGGGGCCCCCTGAGAACTTGGAGGCTGAGTACCCTCTTGGGGGAGTAAAGGATCTGGACGATGGGTGCGAGGTGCGGGGAGAAGAGACAGTGAGCCCTAGGCTTGAGGAAGAGGCTTTGCCAAGGAGCGGGGGAAACCTCTAACCTTTAGGATTAATACCCCATTAATTCTCTACAAAACTCCCCAGCCCTAATGTCGGTGGTCTTCGATGCTGGCCCATCTCTCTGCTATCTACGAGGCACCTTGACAAGGAGCTGGTTCCCTTTCACGGGAATAATCGGTGCCAGGCTGCCTTTCACAGCAGCATCTGTTTGGGTGACGAATGCCCTCTTGACATGTCTTGTTAAACCCCTGCAGTCATTCTGACTTTCAATTACGGGCCTAGCACCTTTCCTCTCTCCTCCCGCCAGATACCTTCTCCCACTCCAACTTGTTCGCTCACCTCTGCTCCCATCTCTTTAACACCTTATCAATTCCTCTAAGTTTTCTCCACCACCACCTCCCCTTCATTTTATGATTTTTCAGCAATGAGAAAACTTGCTGCCAGAGGATATAGCGCTGTGGGGGGGGGGGGTGCGTGTGTGAGCGTGTGTGCGCATGCATGCCAGGTGGGAGGACAGGCCAGGGGAGCGGCCTCCAGCTCTAGCTTTGCCCAGGAAGGAGAAGAGGGCAAGGCATGAGGGGGAGTTGACTGGCTACGAGTGGAGGGGTGGTGCTCAAAGTGGGCACTCCTGAGCAGTGAGCGGGGGATTAGGTACTTGTAAGTCACAGCCGATGGTCTGGCAGACGCTCAGGGACTTGATGTTAGCTGTCAGCACTAGCCGGACCTTGTAGGACCTTTGATCCCCTGTCTAATCCCCGCTCACCTCTTCATCTGGAGGCTAGAACTCGTCTCTATGCTGCCCAGAAAGGGGCGAAACCAATCCTTTCATTGGCAAGGTGGGGAGGAAGTGGGTGGGGAGAAGTTGTCGAAGGACAGACTGATTACATCCACAAACTTTCATTAGGTGTCCTTTCTGCCATCCAGCAAAATTTACTGGGTGACCACTATGTGCCAAGTGTTGTGTCAAGACTGAAGAGTACAGCACCCAGTCCTTGTAGACATAGATTATTTTATCGACGTAGAAGCCTGATTGAGAAGTACATGCAAGGGCAGGGTGAATGCAGAGGAGAGAGTGCAAATCTCTGCCAGGTAGCACAGAGGGAGGCAAGAAAGACTTCATAGAGCTGAGTGTTGAAGGACAAATAGAATTTCTGCAGATAGAGAAAAGGGAGAAGGCACTTTTAGGCAGCGAGAATGGCAGGTGCAAAGGTCCTGAGGCAGATGAGGGATGAGCACAAAGGGAGGAAGGGGAGCAGAGCTAGGGGCCTGAAGTACTATTTTGTGTGGATTTTAGTCTCTTTCCTACTTGGCTATTTGTTTATGCATCTGTTTTCCACTCTAGAATGTCCATGCCTGTGTGTGTATGTGTGTCAGGTAGGGTAGGGTGGTACAGCCTTATTAGGGTCAGCATCCCCAGCTCTTAGCACCACCTGGCACTTAGCAGGGGCTCAATAAATGGTTACTGGATTGAATTCAATGATTAAGGTGAATGTGGGGAGGGGAACTGGAAAGAGGCAGCTTGGAGGGGAAATTAATGCTGAAGACTCAAACAGGACTCAGAGGAACGTGGGCCAAATCTAGTTGCTGGAAAATGCATACTGGTCAGGAGTTCGAGGCTCCCCCTTTCCCCAGCAGCACCGCTCCCGGGGCCTGAGGCTTGTGGGTTGTGGAATTGAAAGTGACAAGGAATGTCTCCCTGCATGGTGCGTGTGATTACTGGTCCCAGTCTCCCTGAGGCCCGTGGGGCCATGCGGGAAGGTCTGGGGCACTGAGGGACACGGGGCAGTGGCTGCACTCACCAGCGCCGGCAGCCGCATCCACGAAGGTGCCATCACCCTGGTTGTGGAAGAGGAAGTTGGGCCCATTCTCGTTGTCACAGAAGATGTCTGAGGCACTGCTGCTGAGGATGGGGCCCACGCTGACACCCCGGCCCCCTAGGACAGGACAGTGACCCACAGTGAGTGGCAGAAGCAAAGCCTCAGGCCCGTGAGGAGGACGGGGGTACCTCTGAGGCCTTTGAGAAGCGCTGTGGTGATTCCTCAGAAGAGCTTTGGGGACGGGGGAGATTCCAACCTTCTGGATGCTTCTCTGAGCCCAGATCTGGGCTCACAGTCCTGTAAACTTGTGTGGAGGATGACCACACCGATGATGAGGCAAGGGAGGGGCAAGACAGAGTCACTTTGTGCCCAAGCCATGATCCCATGACCTACAGAACACAGAGGCCACCCTACAGATCCTTTCCTTCCCTTCGGAGGCTGACTCACAACGATCCCCCAGCCCGTATCTACCCATTTGATCAAGTCACAGATTTTCCTGACAACCCCCACCCCCACCCGGAGTCAAGACACTGGGTGTGCTCCTGTCCTAAGAACGTAGAGGACTGGGTTCCGGCTAAGGCTACAGGCTGCTTTCTTGGGTTTGCTTGATATAGTAACGCAACTGGGAACAGCCTGTAAGTCCATCAACAACGACTGTTGAATGGGCTGTGCTGCATCCACTGGACGGACCGTTCTGTAGCTGCTGAAAAGACTGTGTAGATCCGTATGTATTGACTTGCAGGGGTGCCCACGACATACTGTTAAATGAAAATGCAATTCACCAAGTAATGGTATTGTGTCATCTTAGTTTTATTAAAAAAAAAAAAGAAAAATACATGGTATTTCTGGATGTGTTTGTGCAAACTTGTTGTTGAGTTTGGGGGAAAGTGGGAAAGGCCACGCCCCGTGTTGTTAACCCCGGCTACCAGATGGGGTGGGATCTGGGGAGGGAAGGAGAGACGGGAGTTCGCCTTTTTGGGGAACGTCTTTGTGTTTTTGGCTTGTTGCAACAGAATTGCTTCTGTGGTTGGAAAGGAAAAAAATCCAATAAGTGCATACTTTTTAAAAAAGAAAGAAATCAAGCCAGCTCGACATTAGGGTTTGATGTCTCCAAGATCGAATTTGAGCTACCCGTGTCAACAAGTCCAGTATGAAGACATCTTGAACAAACAGCCCCAACGACTGGGTTTCAGATCAAGCCCGGAAGCCCCCGTCACTGGGAATACTGGGCAGAAGACGACCTGGCCAGGACGGGGATGTGGATTCTAGTCCCAGAGCGGCTGTTTACAAGCTCTGTGACCTTGGACAATTTATGGTACCCTTTGAGCCTCAGCGTCCTCCTCTGTAAAATGAGGGTAGCATGACCTGCCTTTTCTATTTTAGGATTTTTATGAGGATCACATGAAGTGAGACACGTGAAAGGGCTTTGTGAATCCTACCACCTTGTTACTCAGAGTGAGGTCCACGGGCCCGCCGCAAAGGTGCCGCCTTGTTAGAAAGGCAGAATCTCAGCCTCCACCCCCCCACCACCAGTCAGGACCTGCATTCTAGCAGGACCCCTGGGTGGCTACGTACACAGTCAAGTTTGAAAGGTGAGGCTCTAACGGGCTATTCAGTACAATAAGAATAGTGATCAGAGAACTCAGAACAACTTAGTGTTGTTATTTGTTAAACGAGAGCTCAGGCAGACCTGAGAGATGTTGGGCCAGACCTCCCCCCTGCCCTCCCCCCACCTGCCTGCCTGCCTGGCTCTGGATGGGGAAGAGGTTTCCATAAACTGTGCTAATGCCGGATGGAGGTCTCGGTCAGCGGACTCCTCCTGCCCTCTGAGAGACGTCCCTGGAGGAAATCATGGGGCCTTTCTCACATGTGCACTGCAGCCTGCCCAACAGGTCCGGTGTTGGGGGCCAGGAGGAGGGGATGGGTCCAACGGCATTGCCACTCTCCTCACTCTCATGGTTGAGCTCCAAATGAACACACTCTGGGCCCTGTGCCTCTCATATTCCTCCCAGGTAATCTAATTAGCTCTCCAGGAGAGCCCAAGCCTCTTGAAAATGGAGTCACCAAATCCACAGGGCTCCTGGGGAGCATCATCTAAGATGTGGCGTGCGTTTTTCATTAGGAGAGCCAGAGTGCGGGGCGGGGAGGCTTTTGGACGCCTTTCCTAAGGCCAGTGGGGAGGGCTGCTGGGCTGTAACCTGGGCATCACGTCTGCACATTCAGAGAGGAGCCCCAGAGCGGGCAGCTGGCCCTGCCCCCGTCCTGCCAGATTCCAGCCCAGGGCCAGGCTTCAGTGAGAAACCCTGGGCCTTGCCCGGGCCCCCGGAAATGCCAGGTGGGGCTCTGGGACTTGCCACCATGCAACTCCGTCCGTCCTCCCCACTCTAGTGTCCTCCAATTTCCTCTCTGCTTCTGGCTCTCAAGCTGTGACACATTCTCTTCATTTTCTACAAAGCAGGTTATTTCCCTCTTGGACAAATTTCTAAATCTTTCTAATTAACTAATTGGGTTGGGTTGAAGCCTTGTACCATTTGTAACCTGTAATTATTAGAAAATTGCCATGGTAACCACACTACTAATTAGTGACAATTTATTGCCATGGCAACCGGACCATAACAGAGATGTTACCCACAACTCCTTCTTGGCAAGTTCGCCGCACAGTTGGGGAGCAGGTGAGTTGACAGGGAGCCAGCCTCTTGGGCACTGGCCCCAGCAGCCTCAGGATGGAGAGCCGAACTCGGGTCTGAGGCAGGGGCGGCCGGGTGTCTGCACCCCTTGCTGAGCTGCGGAGGAAACTCTACTCCCAGGTGGATCATGTAAATCTTCTCCAAACCAATAAAATCCATCCATCCTGTGTGGTCCACGACAGAGGTTCCTGATTCAGTATCTTCTACCTGGACATTCTCCCCTCTCCCAACTCTTCTCCCTCCTGAGGTTTAGCGCACATCTTCCGGGGCCACCCCAGGGGCCATTAGGAACAACTTTATTTCTGCCTTGGAGGATGATGTCCCAATAGCGAGTTAAGTTCTACTTTACATCAATTACTTCTTCTGTATGTGAGGTGGGCACATCCTCTTGGGGACAAGCAACTCCCCAGCTGGGGCTGGAAACGCAGCCCTGGAAAGTGTGCGTGTGACCTTGGGCACATCACCGAACCCTTCTGGGTATCTGTTTTCTCACCGCTAATGTGAGGCTGATAGTAAATAGCTTCTTCTCAGGCTGTCATAAATATTAAGTGAGCTGGTTTTCGGAAGGTACTTTGGAAAATGTCAGGTGCCACATCATCATTAGCTGGGACAATTTCCCACCTGCTAGGTGAATAAAATCCCCTTATTTCCCCAGCACTTTCAGGCTTCTAAGGCCTCTTTGTTCTGCTGTTGGGTGCAAATGCCACGCCCTACCCAACCCCTCCTGAAGGCTTCTCACTCTGCCCACGAAGCTGGGTGGGAGAGCTAGAGTTGCAGGGGAAAATGCCTCCCCAATGCCCTTCGTCCTCCCACCACATTCCGGCACCCCCTCTGATTATCTGCCCCGTGGTCCTGAGACCCACGGGGTAGCCTCATTTACCTTCAAGCACTGCACCCCTAAACCTCTGTAATCCTGCATTCTGGCGATGCAGACTCAAGTGCAGTTTGGGTATAGGCAATCCATTTCTCAGATTGCATGTAGGCAGTCTTGGGGTGGTCTGCCGACAGGCCAGATTGTATCTGGGAGCCGGAGGTGGTGGGGTGATGATGGGAAAGCAAGGCTGCGTGGAATAAGGGGGGCTTGCTGTTGTGGGCCGGACCCAGGCACGATGAGGCAGGGGTATTTGCCATGCTAAGGAAAATCCTCTAGGTCCTTGCTTGGCCTCTGCACCTGCTCCTGTTCCAGGAACTTGAGCTGTGTGCTCTCCAGGCCCTGGTCACCCTCCCCATAAACCGGGGAGGGGAATGAGATCTCCAAGGCTCCTTCCCACTCTTCCAGTGCATCCTCCAGGCTGAAACTTGGGATAAGTGTGGCTGGGAGTAGAATCCCGGGTCCTTCTGGAGGCTTTGTGAGGCCCTTTGGCCCAAGACTCTGGACCCGTGGGATTAATCTACTGAGACCTCAATAGAATACAATTCTTGTGGATGCCAAGGCCCACAGGCTGCCAAGAGCATCCAAGAAATTGTAGAAGGATAGCAAAGATGCTGGAAAACATAGGGGTGGAGGAATGGGCAGTGTGTGTGTGTGTGTGTGTGTGTGTGTGTGTGTGTGTGTGTGTGAGAGAGAACAGGGAGTGAGGGTCAGGGCAGGATGGTAACAGGGTCTTTCAGCCTAAATTTCCCGAACATTCAAACATAGAATAATACTGCGTTGGTGCTGGTGCTGCTACCCACAAGCCCTCTGTGAGCCGTCCAGGTACCCAGTAGGGTTCCGAGCGCACGGGGTGGAGGGTATGAGACATGGACATTGCACTCCTCCCTCAATGCTTGCAGCCCCCTCCCTGTAGGACGCTGAGGGGGCGGGGGGCGGGAGAACGGGCAGGGGTCTGAAGAAGCTCTTTGAGGAGAGCGGGCAGGGAAAGGGGTAGCAGGACCGGCTCCTCTGGCCACCTGTTTTCCAGTCCCCTGTCCTAGGTGTCGTTCGCGTCTCATCCCACTGCACCAGTTTCCAGGTGAGGAAATTGAGGCTCAAGGAGGTACGAGTGCAGCCAGCAGGCTGCGGATCGTAGTTCAAACCCACATCTGAGTGACCCCAGAGCCTGTGAAAGCCCCCCCAGCGTGCTCTCAAGCCTCCCACACAAGCTGCCTCTCAGCAGGAGAGGGAGCTGGACTCCTGGTAAGGCCCGGAGTGGCCAGCCACAGGCTTGATCTTTCTTTAAAACCTCTTATTTTAGCAGAAGAAACTGCACCAAGATCACATTTCTATTATAAGAGTATTTGTGTTTGTTGTGAAAGAAAAAAAAAATTGTCTTTTCTTGTCAGTCATCCAGTGCATTGACACCGCACATGTCCTGGGGCATTGGGGACCCTGGCAGGCCTGTGGCTGCACTCCCTGAGGGTCCCGGGCCCTGGTGGAGCGCCTGTCACTCTAGCTCTGCTTGTCACATCCGCTGTGCTCCCGCTGCAAGGCAGTGGCCACCTGCCAGCCTGGGGGGCTCCGTGGCCCCCACTCTGCTGCCCACGGTCACCTCTCTGGAGTGGGCTGATGGGGAGCCACCAGAAGGCCTCAGCTGGGTGTTAGGCTTCTCCTTCTCCTCCAATAATGACTTCCTATAAATCAGATCTGCCCTCCGCTTTGTTCTACACGGCTCCCAGCCAACAGCAAAAATCCCCACCCTATATCATAAATCCACCTTCATTTTCTTTCCAAATTTCTTTAATCACCACCTTGCAACCCAGACAGATGCTCCCTCAAAAGGTGAGGCTTTCTGAAATGCAGAGCTCCTGGGGACGGGGTAGAGGCCGGCGGGGGTGGGGAGGCAGGGTGAACAGGGAAAAACCAACGGATTCCAGTGGAGAGGGGCGTGAAGACGCCTGTGACTATACCCAGGGCTGGAGGGTGGGCAGGGGGACCCACGGAGACCGCCTCCAGGGCAGGGCTAGCTGGGCCTGCTCTGTGCTTCCTCCTGTACCCAGCACCCGGGAAATGCCCAGCCGACGGCCCTGGCATCCCCCTGGGCACCTCAGATGAGGAGGGTGTCTCTGTCTCCTGTACTCCGAGGGTCCCATCCCTGAGCCGGGCCTGTGCCAGGCATGTCCTATACCTCCTTTCACTCTCATGCTCCCACTGCAGGCGAGAAAACTGAGGCCCATGAGGTTAATAAATTGCTAATCACTGCCTGGACAGGAGAGGTGGCTGAGGCAGGATCTGCACCAGCACTGATCCTGTCCTCTCAGCAGCTCTGCAAGATAGTAGTTCAGACCACGAGTTCAAGGTGCTCAGAGAGGCTGGGGGAGGTGCCCAAGGTCACCCAGGGATGCAGAGGCCAGTGCAGACTTCTTGGTCCTTACCTTCCCTCTCCTTGGGTTCCATGCCAGGCCCTCGGCCACATGGACAACTGAGTCTCAGGATTCCTTGCACCGTCCAGGCTCTGAAGGGCTGCAGGCATCTGGGAAAGTCAGGGCTTGGGATTCTCCTTGAACCAGGAACCATGGGGGAGTGGGCTTGCCTCCCTCAACTCAGCAGGAGCCCCTCTGTCAGCCCGCAGCCCTCCGGTCCCCTGAGAGTGGGCATGCTGGCCGCTAGATGGCACTGTGACCTAGCGGAGCGGCGGCCGCCCGTGGACCCGCTCGAGTCCGGAGAGAAGGCCTCCCCTCCCCCTCGGGAGAGCCGGCAGCGCCTTTGGCCCGCCTGCCGACAGCTTGCCTGGGCCTCCCCCTGCTGCCCGGCACAGCCTAGGCCAAGCAGCTGCTCGGGCCACGAAAACTGGGGGTCAAAATCAAGCCCCTGAGTGCCAATCCCTGGGACTGCATCCTGGTGGGTGCAGGGCCTTCCTCCTTCACCAGCCCCTCCTGTTTTGCAGGCTGGAGCTGGGATGCTCAAACTGGAGGTCATCAGAAAGGTCAGCGGGTTGTGGCCGGTTAAGCTTCGGGGGTCAGGGCTCTGGGTGCTAGTTTCTTGACAAACCTTCTGTGTGACCTTGGGCAAGCCCCTTCTCTCTGGACTTCGGTTTGTTCTTTTGGAAAACAAGAGGTTCTCCAAGGTCTGTCCAGCAGCTGGGCGTTGTGTGGCTGGGCTCTGGGGACCTCTGGCTCCCTGACTGCACATCTGGTCATGGCTGGCTTCCCCCCAGGGCCTCCTCAGGCCCCTGCTCATCACTGCCTGCTTCCCTCTCCTTCTCCAGGCCCCATGTGCCAGAGACTCAGCAATCAGGCCGGGCCCCAGTGGTGGCCCTTCCATTTGGGGTCTGTCCCTGGGGCGTCGGGGGGGTGCTTTGGGCTAGTTTTCTAGCCAGATGTCCGTGTGTCATTAATGAAGTGACAACGGGGGCCGCGGGGTAGAGTTGACGGGCTTGGCGGGCAAGGAAAGGGTGGGCTGGGGAAGACGGGCAGACACAATAGTAACTTGGTGGGCCAGATAAGTTCTTGTCAGCCAAATGGCTTTTGGAAGTCTGCAGAGCTGCTCTCCCGTGTCCTCTGGGCATACCAGCTGCCCCAGCCCTCCTGCATGCTCCGCAGAAACTGCTGGCCCTTCCCTGAGCTTCCTGGTCCTTCCAGCACAGCCTGGCGCAGTTGGCTACTACTCCCATCCCCATCCGTCCTCCTCAGCTGTCTCCTCTTGGTCCCCTCCTGCCCCCTCCTGGTTTCCTGCTAGCCCGTGCACCAACCCAGCCAGCGTGAACAATGTCCCCTTCATGCTCGGACCCAGCCGCAACCTCCTGAATTCTTTTATTCTGTGTAGAAGCCTCTCTCCCAGACCTCACCTCCCTCCAGCTCATCATCTTCAAGTGCTTCATCTCCCCAGCCCACACTCCTTCTCCTGCAGATCAAGGCACTTAATTGCCTGGCCAGCCCAATGCACAGAACTGGGAACTATTCAGAAAAATTGACTGTACAAATCTAGGCTGAAGCTCCTGCATGTTTATTCCTTTTCCCAGGAAAGCCTGGTTTATTAATGACACTCAGCCAGAAAGGCTGCACGTTCACGTGTGGGGCTCTTGAGCACTTTGATGGGGCTGGAGCTGTGCAAACTATTTTACTGTCTAGCCGTTTGTTCCCACAAACTTTGTCAGACAGGTCAACATCCATCTCCCTGTTTCGCCGAGGTGGAAAGTTGCTAGAGAAAGGCATCATAAACTCAGGAGAGGCTGCAACAACCCTTTCTAGGTAGGGCTTTGAGAGTGTGCTAACCCCCAGGTGTATGGAGGCAGGGCGATGGCCCAAATGACCCCCATCAAGCATCCTTCGGAGCCCCAGGATTTGGATTTGGGTGGGCTTCCCTTTTGGAAGTCTGTAGTGCAAGTTGGGATGGATATTATCGGGAAGGTCAACCAGCAAGAGGATCTCTATGTCCATATGAGAGGATCAGGGTGAGGGAGGCCGAAGTTCATGTGAGACGTTGTTGTGCATAGCTCCGGCTTCCTGATTTTTGGCACCCCAAACAGGAACTGGATTGCTCTGCCATCAGCAGTCTATTGGCAGATTATCAGAGTTTAGTCAGCAGCCGTGCTAGAATTAGAAAAACAGCCTTCCCTAGAAAGATCTCCCTGTCAGAGACTCTGACAATAGGTCCCCCATCCAGAGAGGTGTGGGGGGGAGCATGTCTTCAAAAAACGGGGCTGGAGAGGTTTTGGAACAAGAACACAATTCTTTGAGCTCAGTTATCCGAGACGGGACCCAGCTGAAGCTTAGGGATTTAGCACTCAATTCCTGGCTGCTTATGTATAAGTAAATAATTTCATCTGCTGTTTGGCAATAAAGAACGCTTTAACTCTTGGCCTTTGTGATTTGTCAGTTTTCTCCTACAGAACCTGTTCACCCATCATTTGGGTTACAGCAGGGAATGGGGCAAGAGGTTCCAGGGAGTGGATGATGTTACAGTGTTCTCATCCTATGTCCCACATCCCCCGTGGGGTCCCCCAAAGCCCACGCCTGCCAGATAGCCCACCAACCCCTGGAGAGACAAGTGTTGGAGAAGCTGCCTCTGGGTGATGGGATGGAATAAAGCCTTCATCCTCCCTTCCCCAGGGACACAAGCCCACCCTCTCCTGTGGTCTCTGATGAACCAGATGCAGCCTTGTAGGGCCCAGGGCCCAGCCCCCAGCCTCCCGCCCTTCCAACCCACAGCACCCCAGCCCGCCACCCCGCGTCACTCTGCCTACCTGTGTATTTGCTGACCCCAGCCTCAGCAGCCACATCTCTGAGAGCCAGAATGCCCTGGGAGAGGTCACTGGCCTCGGGGTCCATTTCAATGAGGGCATCAGGGCCCACGTTACCGTAGGCATAATTGGCGATATAGATAGAGTAGCGTCCGGAGCCCTGAGGAGGAAGGGAAGGAGGGTGGGTGAGCAGGCCCCTCTGCACTCGTCGTGGTCTCCTTCCCAGAAAGTGGCTCTCCCCCTCCTCGTGTAGGACCATAGGTCTTCCGTGGGTTAGGTTCCTCTCCCTGGGTCTGGTGTGCAGGGCCTTGCATGCTGGGCACGGCCCAACTCCAGAAGGCTTTTCCCCGAGGCACCCCCCCACCCCGTGCCCCTCAGAGTCCTACAACGAAGCAGCCCTGCTTCTCCTTCTATCCTGTTCCAGAAGAACACATCCCTCCCTCTCCCACACAACCACCTTTTTATAGACAATTTTCTAATGTGCCTCTCTCCAGCTGAGCTCTCTCCAGCTGCCAGCCAGGGTAGCTGCTCAATAAATATTTGCTGATTGATTGATCTACCAATTCCCATTATTCTCAGTCTCTCTCTCTCCCATTCAAGCTCACCCCAGCCAAGATGACAAGCAAATTCCAGAGTCATCTCTCTCTCCCCACCTCCCACCCTGGATTCCCTCATTCCACAATTTTGGTGGCACAGGAAGCTCGGATATGGCAGGGGTCCTCCTTCCATTCCCTCTGTTTTCCCATGTTACCAGAAAGAAATAGTATATTGCTTCTGCCTTTGTATCACTGTCTCAAATATTTTTTTTCCTTTGCATCCAAGAGAAGCCCTGGGCACCAGCTCCTCGTTGCTATCGTCGTTGTCTGCTCTAGTCCGAAACCCCACTGATGAACGGTTCTTTTCTGCCTGTTATTAGAACCGTGTCATTTCTTCAGTGGATGCTTCCTTTCTCCCCAGAGAGCCACCTGTTTTCTACATTTGAACAGTTTTCCAGCTTTCCTCTCATCCTTTTCATTTCCCTCCAATTAATCAGATCGTAGATATTTCTTGAGTTCCAACTACCTGCAACGTGCTCTGCTATAAATGTCCCTAAGACAAGGTCTTCATTCTCCAGTTGCTTATACTCTCGTTTAAAGGCAAGCTAGAAACGCAAAACAACCCGAGAGAAACAGCTGAGTTCCTGGCAACCCTCTCTTCTCAGCCCTCAGCCTGCTTGGCTGGCTTCCATTTCTTCTCCAACGGCTCCATAAGCGGAACCCCCATCCCACCTCACCAGTCACTGGCTTTATCCCTTCCATGGGAACATTTTCTTTGGGGGAGCTGACGAAGAACTACTTGGGTCTGACTGGTGGGTGAGGACAACGAAGGAGCTTACGGTCTCCTGAGGGGATGCAGACATGGCAACAATAATACAGTTATATATATATATGATTAAGAGAATATGTAAGTTAATGATCCTGGAAATAAAATTTAAAAGAATGTGAACTCTACTAGAATGAACATTTTTTAAAAGAGAGAGAGAGAATATGTACAGCATTTCCTGTACAGAAGAGGGGCTCCCCGAGGAAGGAGCACTGAACCAGGGGGAGTTCAGAAAAGGTTTTCTAAGAAGAGTCTCAGCCAGGTGAAGTGTAGAGGAAAGAACCTTCCAGGCAGAGATGATACAGAGAATGATGTATGTAGGGAAACCACAGGCAGTTCGTTCAGCGTTGCAGGAATAGAAAATGCAAGGCAGGGCGTGTCAGGGGCCGGAGCTGGAGAAGGAGGCAAGGATACTCCCTACAGATGTCCACGCCCCCTCTGTTTCGGTTATCTGAGGCTCCATCCTGCCACCTGGGAGACTATGCTTTCCGAATCTTGTTACTCGGTCAGCAGCACCTGGCATCATCTGGGAGCAGGTTAGATATGCAGACTCTCAGTGACCCTGTCCCCTCCGCCAGACCTGCTGAATCAGAATCTGCATTTTCGCAAGACCCCCATGTGATCCCCACGCAAAACCGAAGTTCGAGATGTAGGGCTTTAGAGCACGGCGTCGTGACTGGGGGAGAACTCTGAGCAACGCCTGCCCATGGCAGGAGCTCGGCATGTGTGTGTGGAATGATCGGACGAAGACTGAATGAGTGGGGCCAGAGGGGAAAGTGCACCATCCCTGTGCCCACGCCTAACCCTACCAGCTGTTAGCAATCCCCGCAACAAATGGGCAATTAAGCCCAAATGAACTGAAAGGCACTCTGCTGGAAATTAGGATGTTTATAAAATTCCATTATACCTAGTTCCTTTCTTCATTGTATGGGGATGATAAAAGTTGACAAATAGAGATGTGTTTGCGGTTGCAGAGGACTTCGGAAATTCGCCATGTGGCCTTGACTATAGTCACCCTGGGATGGTGAGGTGGTTGCGGAGATGAGCCTGGGGAGAGGCTCCCCAGGGCAGTGGGCTCCCCCATCAGCCTACATCAGAAACACCCGAAGCACTGTTCAACCGCAAATGCTGGGGCTCATCCCCGGAGTTTCTGATTTGGGAGCTCTGGAGTGAACAAGGTGCCAGGTGAAGCTGATGCTGCTGAGCCAGGAACCACACCTGGAGAGCCCACTGGTCTAGGGATACTAGGCTGGGCCCAGTCCAGGTTCTGCCCCTACGTGGCTTTGTCCTTGGGCAGGTTCTTCACCCCCTTAGGCTGCATCTTCTCATGTGTTAAATGAGAATCATATTCCCCCTGCTTCCTGGCAGGGTGGTTGAGAAGATGAAATGAGACAACACACGTGAAAGGTCTCCAAAAGATAAAAATGCTATATAAACATGAGGCCTAATCATTATCGATCAGGGAACGCTCCTTGTAAGAGATGGGCTTTGAGCTGGATCCAGAAAAGTAGGTGAGTGATGAGGCAGCTGCAGACAAAGGGCGAGCAAGTGTGCCCGGCTTGGGGCCGAGAGGGGATGAGGGCCGCTGGGGAGAGGACGGGGAGGGCACGCGGCGGAGGGGAGGGGCGTTGCGGTTTGAGATCTTTACCTGCGAGACGGCTCTCCAACTGCGGCCTGCGCCAGAGTCACCTGCAGGGTGAGCTCAAACCCAGACTTCTGCCCCCCTCTCCCGCCCCGTGGGTTCAGACTCAGTGGGTCTGGAGGGTGGAGTGGGGGTTGGGCCTAAGAATCTGCATTTCCGACAGTGCTGCTGGTCCGGAGACCACACTTTGGGAACAGGGCGACTAAAAGGCGCCAGGTGGGAGCTGTGGGGCTGAGGAAGGAGTAGGGTGAACACTGTAACAGAACCTATGGTTAGAAATTTGTGGCTGATACCGCTTCACCCAGGGGCAGGCTAGCCGTGGGATAGAAAGGCATTTGACGGGTTCTCGGAAAGGCAGGGCTCAATTCCTGGCTTTGCCTGCCATTTAACTACGTAACCAAGGTCAACTTGCTTAATTGCTGAACGCCTTAGTTTCCATATCTGTAAAATGGGGATAATGACAGCAGGTACCTCCTAAGCCTATTGTGAAGATTCAGTAAGACAATGCGTATAAACCACTGAGCGCAGGGCTTGGCGTGTTGCTAGCTCATTACGGTTAGCTGTCATTATTGGTAAGATTGCTTTTGTGTTTCCTCCACTACGCTGCATTCCTATCTCCCAGTTTCCAGAGTGGCCGTGACCTGGCCCTACTCCTCCCCTCCACAGTTCTCAGGCCCCAGGGATTGCCGGGGTGGTGGCGGCTGGACCCAGAAAGCAGCCCCTCTCCTGGTGGTGGTTTCTAGTTCCCTGAGGCTGGGGCTGAGCAAGCTGCTAAGTGCCTGCCTACGGTGCCCCGTGCCAAAGCTTTTTTTTTTTTTGCATTTCACACCGTGCCTTTGTCCTGTGGTTAAATGCGTGGGCGTGCAGGTGACCTTGTTAGGACAAAGAGTACATCTCTTTGTGATTAACCTTCAGGCCCCTGCCACCAGCTCAGAAATGATTCCCACCTTGGCCAAGTGTGGGAAGCCTTGGTTCAGCAGGAGCGAGGCAGGAAGCAGGAGGCTCCCAGCAGCGGCCTGGCCTGCCCCCTCACCCAGACCCTTCTCATTCTTTGGGGCCGTTCACAGAGCCACCGTCGCCTCCTTCCCTCCCACCAGGCAGGAGTCCAGGTGGCAAAGATTCAGGTCAGGGCTAAATGTGGCTTCACAGCCCAGCTTGGCTTCTTTTCTCAGCACCAGCTTGTTAAAAAATAAATATTTATACCTGGCACCTGCCTTCTCCCAAGGCCTGGAGGCCCCTGCTGTGAAGATTCACGCTGAATCCCCAATCCCCCTGGTGCCATCTCAATCCTGAAATGAGCCAGGGCCCCTTGCCCCTGCCCCCGGAATGGAAGCTAGGCGGCAGCTGGGTCCCTGATTTACTGATGACTGTCTCTAAAGCCAAGGAGGGGGCAGCAGGTGAGCAGGTGACAGGAAGGATAAACCACCTCCACGGTCAGTCTCTGGCTCCGGCTGGGGCTGCTGGGACGCAAGCCTGGGCTGGGGCCACCCCACAGGGCAGGTGGCTACAACTCCTGCCCCTCCCCCTTGGTCTCTCCTCCCTACCTGCTGGGGTTGGCACGTGTGTGCGGTAGGGGGAGCTAGCAGGCATGAAAGCAGTGACAGAGCTCCTGATTAACTAGAGTACTTGGACATTCAGGCCACCCTCCACTCACCCACTCACGAACCTCTTTGTCATTCCTTCATCGCTCTACAAATATTTTCAGGGAGAGCCCTATGGCTCAATGCCTGGCACATAGTAAGCACTTAATAAATATTGGTTGACTAAATGAATGAGCACAAGGTTTAGAGCTAGAAGAGTCTGAGTCATGTCCTAGTCACATCGCCAATCTATTTTGGGTCCTCAGGCAAGTCACTGCCCCAAGCTGGGCCTTGGTGCCCTCCTCCCCAATGGACACGGTGATGACAGCCCCTGACCAGTTTCCTCGCTGGTTGCTGGGAGAGCCTCAAGGGAGAAAGGATGGGAAAGTAGATGGTAACTCACCTTGTGAATCTTGTTAGTATTTAGCACCTACTATGTGCAAGGCACTGTGGGAGCTGCCACGATGGAGCATCTTTGGGCTCTGCCCTGGACAGCCCCACTCTGTTGGGGCACGTCTGCCTGTTGGCTCCCCTCTGGGCTCGCACATCGCTGTGTGCCCCCCTCTTCTCCCCAGACCCCCTGTGCACCCCTGAACTCACCGTCCTGTCCACACAGGCCACGGAGCGCCCGGCAAAGAGGCTGGCCACACCACGGGCCACGTTGACCTCATCGCTGAGGATGTCTTCCCACCGGTTGTTGCGGAACTTGAACAACTTGTCTGTGTACGTGGCCACCCCTGGAGAGAAGAGGAAGGGAGGCTGGTGGATGGTGGGCCAGTGTGCAGGTATGTTTTGGGGCACCTGCCACAGGTGGTCGGGGCCACAGGGAGATGTCATCTGCGGCAAGGGGAGCACCCCCCACAGCACTCACTCAAGCAGGTGAGGCTCTCTGTCTGGGGGGTGCTCAGGTATCTTCAGTTGAGAGAATAGATTGGCTTATGAAAATGGCCAGCCCAGGCCTCAGGAACCACAGAAGTGTTACCGCTGCTGTGTGTCTGAGATGACCCTCAACAGCTGGATTTCACATTCTGCACCATGCTCCTGCAACACACAGGAGATCGGGGATTGCTAACATTTCAGCACCCAAACTCAACCCAGAATGTCTCTTTCTCCAGGACCTGCCTCCTACATTCTCTATAGGATTGCAGGGCCTCATTTGGGTCTGAGAAGAAAGGGTCCTGGTTGGTGGGTGGGGCTCTAAGTCCAGATCCAGGAAGGGGCTGGAAGTGGAGCTCTGATGGACCTGTCGCCCACCCCCAGGGGAACCTGATGGCAGTAGGGTTGGGATCCAGGTGGGGTGAAGGGGGCGAGCAGCCCTGGGAGGCCCTCGAGGGCAGGAGTCTCCACCCCTTTCAGAACTGGATGGGGGCTGAGGACCGCCAGCTCAGAGAGTCGCACACATGGCACCACGCAATGTACCACACGTAATTGCAGGAGCTCTGTGGCCTCCCAGAGCACGCTCATGCCTAAGCTTTTTTGGGGGGAAGTGCAAAGAACTTCTGGTGGCCGGAGGCTCAAACCCTTCTAAGACCACTTAGGCAGAGCTCTCCACTCACCCCTAACTTATTTCTTGTTCGTGTGAGCCCCAGCGCGTTCATATTTTAGGAGGGATCATGTTCTACTCTCAAGGACTGGCATAGGAAACACAGGGGGGACAGCAGGGGAGCAGCTGTAGGAAGCCGGGAAGGTGAGCTGGGGGACAAGTGGCGCTGAGGACAGACCACTGCACTTGACTCTCTGGCTGGCCCAGGGCAGAGGTCACCACTTAGGGTGAAGGGAGCAGCATGGGGCAGTGGTTAAGACCTTGGGGTTTAGAGTAAATAAGCCCCAGTCCTGGTCTCTGTTCTACCCAGATTCTACTTTTAGGAGCTAGTTGTTGACTTTGGGCAAGTTGCTTAGCATCTCTGAGCTTCAGTTTTCCTATTTGCAAATGCGATGACAGTAATAGCTGCATCCCGTTTACTGCGAGGAATACATGAGATGATGTGCACGAAAGGCGTAGCACAGCGCCCCCTCAAGGTGGTGGGTAGTAGCAGAAGTGGTCCTTCCCATGTTACAGATGGGGCACTCGTGTAGGTCCTTTAGGGAACGTAAAGGGGTCTGGTAGAGTCAGTGTGTGAAATGAGTGGCTGAGAAGGATTGTGGGAGTGGGAGCGTGTTAGGAGAGGGCAGTTATAAAGGATCCCTCAGGTGGCTCTGCCCAGGAGAGGACGAAAGGCTTTGCTCTCTCAGTGGCCTCCTGTGGAAACCTCCAAGACCACAGGGACCCACAGGGAGTGCTGTGTGGTCTGTGGGGTCTGGAGTTGGCCTCTGAGATGCTCGCCAGATACCAGGGAGCCGGCACCGGAACAGAGCCCTCCTGCCCGGCCTGACCCTCCCGGAGGTACAGAAGCCCGTCCGGGGGAGGGAAAGGCCCTTCATGAGCAGAGCAGGAAGCAGATCCAGGAGGCCTGCCGGTGTTTGTACGTGGAGGCTTGAGCTGAGGAGCTGCAGCTGGGGTGAGCACAGAGCTGCTGTGGCCGGCGAGGGAAGCCCACTGGGGCAACCGAGGAGCCTGGGCTGGATGGAAGCACAGGTGCCGACTTCCATTAGCTCGGGGTCTTGCTGGCTCCCCTTACATGTGGCTGTGGGAATTACACGATAAAATGCACTGAAGCCCTGGCCCAGGGTCAGAATCGCCCATGGAGGCCCCGTACCACCCCAGTCCGCAGACCGCAGCACAATCCCTGGGGGCCAGACATATTTAGAAATTTAGATTTTGTTCTTCCACATTTTAGAAAGGTAACACAGTGCACACACCGTTTATTACATAACACCCCCAGGAGGGATGGGGCAGCACCCTGTAATTAAACACATTAATAGTTCTGCAGTAAAATATATGAATATTCACACTAAGCGGGATAAATAAAACCTATAAATAGCTTGCGTCAGCTCAGGACAGGTTTTGCTATCAATTCATTTTCCCACAAACTTAAAAAAAAAACAACAAACACCTGAGGCTTTCAGAGGGCTTTGGATTTGAGGACTGCAGAGAAGGGACTGTGGGCCTCGACTGCCATGCTCACGGCTATTCCCGAGGCAATGGCAGCCTTGTCATCACTTCCTGATGCTTGGGGGACCTCTGAAGATGGCCCTGCAGGCTTCTGGGTTTCCAGCCTCCACCAACAGCAAGCAAGCCTTGCCCTCCTCTGTCTGACCAGAGCCCCTTTAGATGCGACCTCCAGCTAGTCTAGCCCCGCCGAAATATGGAGGTTAACTTCCAGCACCGCGTGGGCCGGTGTGAGAAAGCAGCGGCCGGCAGCTGGGGCTCGGCAGCCCTCGATGGGCCCCTCTGCGTTCGGCGGGAGAAATTTCTCATGCCGCAGAGTTCCTGCCCCTCAGCGAGACAAGAGAAGCCCATGGGCCTAGGGGGACTCTGTTCCCCTCTGTTTGCCACATCACCTCCAACTCCTCCTGCTCGCCCAAGATACACATTTCCCAGAATGTGCTTTATGGAACCCTGGTCTCTGTGAGCTGCCTGGAGGAAAGATTTTGTGATCATCTGAGTTTGGGAAAGACCACACCTTCCACCCGTCCCCCCCACCCCCGCCCCGGGGAGATTCTCAATAGGCATCAGTCTATTAAAACTTGGACAAGTCCTGCAATAAGTTACCTGCTTAATCTTCTTTAATCCAGCCTGTCCCAAACACAGCTGGCCACGGAACCCCTTTTTGCAGCTCACCTACTAGCACCCTGCGGAACGAGCACTGTTCTTAGCTAATTGCCGTCTTAGGGTGCTGCTGTCGGGCCAGGCCCCGGGCTTTGTGGCCAGATGGGTCCGGGTGCCATGTGCTGTTAGCCTCTTCCCCTGTTCCACCTCCTGGCTTCCAAGCTGCCCAGGGACGCCCAGAAGAATAAACTAATTAAGGTAAAATGTGCAACACTGATGCAGAGCCTTGTAGATCATAAATGGGAATGGCAAAATCAATGGCAGCCCCTCTGCAGGCAGAGGCCCGGAGGCCCCGGGCGAGGAGAGACGGGAGCCCGTGATTTAAGAAGAGCAAACGCTCTGGCAGCTGCAACCTGGGTAATTAGGTGTGTCAGGAAGACAGATAAACAGCGGCCTGTGCTGGTCGATGGCTCGGGCGGTAACCACCCAGCACAGGCCCCCGGCCCGTGTCAGCGTGTAATCCTGACTTCTGGCTCCTTGTAGCTGCACTCTGCCCTGGGGTCCCGCACCGAGTTGGGGGGCAGCTGCCCAGGAAGAGAGGCTGTTAGCTGCAGGAGAGAGGGGCTCTGCTGAGCCCCCCCGGGGCAGATTCTGAGAGGGCAGAGGCCCAGGAGAAACAGAAGGGGGTTCAAGGGCAGGGGCAGGGGGCTCTAGGGGCCATGGCCCCTATGAGAGGTGTGTCTCGGGACTCCCATTCCCATCCTGACTTCGACATCTTGGCCGTAAAGGACACTTGAAGCCCTCAGAGGCCAGTAGAAGTGCCAGTTGCTGCCAGGCAGCCAGGTGGGAAGGCCCAGTAGGTGAGGCTCATGTGCCCGCCATGCCCTGTGGGTACCAGGTGCAGTAGGAGGCCACCGGGAAGGAGGAGTCTGGGTCGCTGATTCAGGGCACTTAAGGTCCATCCAACGAGATGGACGGGCAGAGATGCCATGGGACCACAGTGAAACAAATACTACTTAACATTTCTGCAACACTTCACATATTTTCATTCATGTGCCAGGCATTTCACACACATTCATTCATTAACCCTCACCACAACCCCCGACCTGGGGACTATTTGCCTGCTCAACTTATAGATGAAGGACCCGAAGAACAAGAGACAAGGGACCTGCCTAAGACCCCACAGCTAACAGAGCTCTGAGGGGCAGGACAGGATGATACGTCCTGCAGATGTCAAGAAGTCAGGATGGAAGAGGCTACGGTGATGAGGGAGGGCTTCATGATGGAGGAGGCACCTGAACCTGGACTTGAAGGGTCAGAGTAACAACAATGACTCCTGTTTATAGAGCACTTAGCATGGCCAGGCTTTACACGAAGCCTCTCTTTTATAACCACCATCTCGCCTAAACACCACAGCTACCTTGAGAGGTGGTGCAGCCCCATTTTACAGACGGAGAAATTGAGGGGGCAGAGAGGTTAGTCAATTGCCTGGGGTGACAGACCTAGTGGGTGGTGGAGACAGATTCAAAGCCTATGCTTCTGAGTGCTGACTCTGAGGCTTGGGCAGACAGAGGGGAGGGGTGGTGCTCCAGGCAGGCAGGGGACATAGACAGATGGAGAGGCTACATAGTTTGCCCAGAGAGGAGAATTTGTGGAGGTTGAGGGGGAACAACATGCAGGGCAGGAGAGACCCACTAATTCCAGGACTGAGGGCAGAAGGGGCCCTTGGTGGTTTCTGATCTGGGGAAGACAGTGTCTCTAGAAGACTAACCTGGCAGTGGAGTGAGGGTGGGCTAGCAGGGGAGAAAAGGTGGTCACTTCTGTGATGACAGTAGGAGTGGGAGGAATCATGGGATGCAGGAGGCGGGTGTGGTAAGGGCAGGGGGAGTTGAGTGGGTGCAATGGGTCAGAGTGGGACAGTGACTGAAGCAGGGACATCAGGCCAGCTGGGTGTGGGAGCAAAAGCTTGGCTTCACACCGTTTGCATCTGACAGGGTCACAAGGTGGCTGAGAAGACATGTCCAAGAGGTCACTGGCCACAAAGGAGCGCAGCTTGCAGAGCAGTGAGGCTGGGGTGGGTGCGAAGGGGAAAGCACGTGTCCCAGGAGCAGCCGCGTTCAGATGTAGGAAAAGAAGGGGCAGACATGGAAGAATCATCAGACCAAAGGGGAAGGTTCCTCACGGAGGGCAGCGCTGTCAATCAGGCAAATGGGCCTCAGTTCACCCTCCTGTCATCCCTTCCACACCAAGCTCTGCCGCCAGAGGGTAACTTGGAGCCACTGGAAGGGTGAGTTTGGGTCATAAAGGGCTCTTCCTAAGGATCACTGACCTGAGGGCCTCCTTCCCCATGGCCTGCGCCACCTCGGGGAGATGACCAGACTTATGGTCTGGTACGGGTGGCAAAGGGAAGAGTGAGCAAGTGTGTGTGGCACGGAAGAGGGCTCTGCCTCCAAACTCCTTCATAAGGCAAAGAGATTACTGCCAAACAGCAGGGTTAAGGAGGGAGCAGCACCATCTGGGGCAAGTCACAAACTTGTCCTTTTCTTATTTGTAAAATGGGATCATGAGAATGCCTACCTATTCATCAGGCTGTTGTGAGAATTAAATTCTATAATGTATGTGAAGTACTTAGAACAATATCTGGCACAAGATAAGTTTAATAAATCATAAAAGCAATATCATCACCATCACCACCATCCTTATCACCATCACTACCATCATATCATGACCACCTTCATCATCCTCATCACCACCATCACATCATCATACCATCCTCACCACCACCATCACCATCATCATGACCACCATCACTATCCTCACCATCCTCATCACCACCATCATCATGACCACCATCACTATCCTCACCATCCTCATCACCACCATCACCATCATTATGACCACCATCACTATCCTCACCATCCTCATCACCACCATCATCAAGACCACCATCACTATCCTCACCATCCTCATCACCACCATCACCATCATCATGACCACCATCACTATCCTCACCATGATGACCATCCTCACCACCACCAGCATCATCCATGGGTCATCCATGGGAATGACAAAGCATGACCACTGCAGGTCCTCAATGAGTCGCATCCCAGGAAGCAACTGTATAAACTGACATGGAGTTTAAAATGCTTTACAAGACTGAGTCAATGGAAAGCCAGCAAAGCAGTGATGGGGAGGAAGAAAGAAATGGTTCAGGCAAAGGACATTTTAATAAAGAAGGGACCCAGACTCCCCCTGACCTTGATATAATTTCGGACCCAAGTCTTCCCCCTTCCATCGCAGCATGAAGGGGAAAATCTGACCAACCCCTGCCAGGTGCTTCATTCACATTAGCTCATTTAGCCCTCTCCAGAGTCGTGTCAGGAACATAGGTTTGTCATTTTACAGAGAGAAGCCGGGACTCTGAGGGTTGTCATTTGCTTGAGGTTGCACAGCTGGTGGCAAAGCTGAGCTTTAAACTGTGGTCTGACTGCAAAGTGTCCCCCACCCCACCCTGTATTAAAGAGCTGGAGTGGGGGCTAGTGGAGGGCAGTCTAGTCCCTGGCTCCTGAGGAAACTTGTTCTGTGTTAGGACTGAGCAAATGGCCTTTAGGTCCCTGGACGGTTTATGGTGCTGCATTGACAGCCTCATCCATCCTTGCTTTTCATGGGCCCACATGTGAAAGAAGCCCCATGGGGATGGGGGCAGGGAATCTGAGCAGGTCATGAGCTTGTCTTCCCAAATGGGGCCAGGCTGGGGGAACTGAAGATCAGAACATCGTATCCCAGGAAAGCATGGCTGGGACTGAGGAGGACCTGGAAGCTGACTAGGAGAGAAGCTGGAGACTCAGCACCCTGTAGCTCAGGCTTTCCCAGACACAGGAAGTCAAGGACATTCTGGTAAAATGCAGATTCTGGTCTGGTAGGTCTGGAGTGGGGGCCTGAGATTCTGCATTTTGAAGAGCTTCTAGCTGTTGCCAATGCTGCTGGGCCACAGAACACACTTTGATTAGCAAGATGAGAGGGTCTGGGTGTAGCTGGACCTGGCCTGGGTGAGGGAGCTGCTGGACCAGGGGTACGCTTTCAAGAGCAGATGGCTCATCTGTTGTGTGGGCAGAAGCTGGAAGTGCAACCTGCCCCAACTGCCTTTCTTTTTTGGCCCAGTGACTGACACCTCCTCTCCGACAGAGTACAGAAGCCCCTGCCGATGGCCTAAGGATGACACAGAGCCCAGAAGCCATCAGAGAAAAGAGTGATAAATCTGAGTTCACAAAAATAAAAATTTTCTGCATTGCAAAACCCACGATGAACAAAGACAAAACACAAATGACAAACAAGGGGCAACTATTTGCAACATGCATTACAGACAGAGGGCTAATTTCCCTAATTTATAAAGAGGTGTTACAAATCAATAAGAAAAAGGCCAATAATCAATGGACAAACCGGGCAAAGGCAATAAGCAGACAAGAGATTTGAATATATAAAAATATGCTCAGTCTCACTTGTTTTGAGAAAAATGAAAATTAAGACTACACTTAGATCCATTTTTTTCCTATCAGATTGGAAAATATTTAAAAAAATGATGGCACACTGTATTGATGAGAATGTTGGGAGATGCTCACTTGCATCAGGGCCAATGGGAATGTCATAAAGACTGTCCATGTGAAGGGTAATTTGGCAACGCCTATCAAATCCACGCACACATATTCCTGACCCAGCAAATCCCTTCTACAAATGCCCCTTACAGATACGCCTGCAATTGTGGACAATGGCGTGTTGGACAAGCTTATTCATTCAGTAGCACTGCTGGTAGGAGCCAAAGATGGCAAACCATTTCAATGTTCATCAACAGTGGACCGGTTCGGTGAGTGGTGAATCAACACAATGGAGTACTATACAGCCATCCAAAGAATGAGCACGCAGTCTGCGTGCTGTTGTGACATAATATCCGAAATTGTTTGTTAAATGAAACAAGCAAGGAGCAGCAATGTGAGTGGAGTGTGCTACTATTTGTGTAGAAAAGGAGGGAGGTACTTGTAGATCAAAGGTAGCAGATTATCAGTGACTATTCTGTTGAACGTCATGTAAGTGGTGGGGCTCACAGTTCCTGCTGACCCACGCCGCCGTGACCCCAGGTCGCGTGGGCAGGAGAGCTCGGGCCCCACAGTGCAGTGGATGTGGTGACCAGCACCGGACCCCTTGGGGGGATGGGCTCTGAGGGGGAGCTGCAGAGGTCCTGGGTTCTTGGATGTTGAGGGAGGTGCTGGAACCAGCCTCTTGTCCCCCTTTGTCCTACACGCTCTCCCACCTGGTTTTCACCAAGTAATGTGTGGCCTGAACCACGCTGGCTGGTAGGTTTCCATGTCAGTTAAGCCATAAGCTGGTTTCGTTGGCCCAGGCCTTCTTGGGATTGTGGTTGATCTTCCTCTGTTCCCTCCCTCCTACCTATTTTTCAGTTCTTAATCCTTGACGCAGGCCCTCCTGGTACCCTTTTCTGGCTGGTATCTTGTTTACACGATGGTCCTTTTCTGTTTCTGCTCCTAGAGTCTCTCTCTCTCCCATGGGCCAGGAGGGAGGCCTGGCGCCTCTGCCCAGGACACTTCTAAAGGCTCTGGCTTTCTTCACGCTGCAGAATTATAACAGCTACTGCTTGGAGAGCACTTATTAAATCCTAGATACCATTATAAGTGCTTTTCATTCAGTGTCTCAGTTGTTCATTCAAATATATGTATTAAGTGTTTATTAAGTGACATTAAGTGGTCTTGGAGATACAGCGGCAAACAAGACAAAGTTTTTATCCCTATGGGGCTGACTAGAAGAGAGGATGAGATGAACTACAAACAAATATATAGCCTACTTTCAGATAGTGCTGCGTGCTCTGAAGAGAAATAAAGCAAATTAAGGCCATAGAGAGAGATAGGAGGATGACTTTCAGGTGTTCAGGTAAGACCCCATATGAGGATGAGCCTGAATGAAGGGAAGGAGTGAGCCCTGCTAACAGTGGTGGGAAAGGCATTTCAGGTAGAGGGAATGGCAAGTACGAAGGCCTCAGGTGGGAACATGATGAGCAAGAGGAAGAGTGTAGGCAATGAGTCAGAAAGGCAGCCGGGCTCACACCCAGGAGGGGTGATATAGGCCATGGCAGAGACTCTGGATTTAGTCTATGGAGTCAGTGGAGGGAGTTGAGCTTATGAAGCTGATATGGTTTTTCATGTTCTACAGGTGAAGGGGTTGAGGCTGAGAGAGGTCACCCAGTGAGTAAGGTGCAGATCTCAGGGTTGTACAAACTAACCCCCACCGCCAGGATGCAGGATCTCAACCCTCTTCCGGAGACTCCAGTGCTGATATCCCAAAGGCTGGTTGAGGGAGAGGACAGGGCCACCCTTCCACAGGTCCCTCCAATGCCCAGTGCAGGCCAACGGGGCCCCCAGGCACGTGCCATGGGCAGGGGTGGGCTGGCTGGGCTCCTGGGGGGCTCTCAGGTTCCCCACAGTGGGCAGGCAGTGGCTGAGCGTTGTGCCAGCTGGAGCCAACAAAGTGCTGAGATGGCACAAATGTCCCAGCCCCACGACCCTGCCCACTGCCAATGAATCAATTGAATTGCTCAACTGAAAAATTACCTCAAACCCAGACATCCCTCGAACCTGCAGAAGGTCACCGGGAGGTGCACGTCTGGAACGGAGGCTTCTCTGTCACCCTCACCCCAGCACTGGGGGCCCAGCTCCAGCCTCTCCCAGATGAACACTTGTGCCCTGAAACCCAGGAAGCCCAGGACCTTCTGCGGAGGGGAGGGGGGCCTCCATGTCGTCCTCCTCTCCTTGTCTTCGCTTGGTTGGCAAAACTTCTCTCAGGCCTAATGGCTCATGGCTTGTCCGTTCTTCCTGGATTTCTTTATCAAGTTTAGATTGTGCCCTCAGGACATTCAAGGTCTACGTGGGTCGGGGGCACCCACGGTAGGCCCTCCTCCTTGAAGGAGCTTCGAGTCCACGAGAGTCAGGTACCTAGAGAGATGTAAGGCAGCCCTGGGGATACAGTGTAAACTTCAGGAGGGCAGGATTTTCGTCTGTTTCATTCATGGGGTATCCTCAGTGCCTCGAATAGTGCCTGGCACACAGTAGGTGCTCCATAGATATTTGTCCAGTGAATGAATACATTCATGAATGAGTGGAACTTTGCGGAGGCTAGGCTGAGCGTGGAACTAACATGATTGGCGGGGGCGGGGGGGGGGGGTCGCCTTTCCAACTTTGCACCTGGGAATCACTTGGAAAGCTTTCCAGTCTGATGACTGGGTTCCACCCCAGAGGTTTGGATTGGACTGGACTGGGGTACACCTTGGGAACTGGGAGTGATAAAAGCTGCCCAGGAGATTCTAATGTGCGGCTCGGGCTGAGCACCTCTGCTCGGGGCCTCACAGTGGAATGCTCTGAGAGCGTGGGAGGGGCTCCTGCCTCACAGGCACCTGACCGCTCCTCCCAGGTGCTCTGCACTCGGTCAGGAGGGAGAGTCTGTCCCCTTCCTCTGGCATCCTGCCTGCCAAGCCTATGTTCAACACCACCTCGCTCCCACGGTTCTCCCTATTTCTGCTTCCCTGCCCTACTGCATCTTCCTGGGGACTCACCCCTTCCATGGCTGTCCCCTGCTACTGCTCCCCTCCTGACCTTGATCAACTTAAAGCGTTGATCAGCCCATCAATTAATTGTGTCCTAATCCAATCTTGGCTTAGTTGGAGAGAGGGCAGTAAATCCAGCTGGGTAATCACGCCCTGATATTTGTGTAGGGATAATTACTATCTCTCAGGCCTCACTTGGTGGCAAGATGAGATGAAAACCCATAAAACACCACTCGGGGCTGTGGCTCATTGTTCCTTGGCTGCACAAGGCTGGCTCCGAGCCAGTCAGCCCCACCTCCCCCTTCCCCTGGTACAGGCCCCAACCTCTTCCCTCCCATTCATGCCACTGGCAGGGCTCGACCTCAGGGGCAGTCTAGGGGCTGGATCCTGGCCGGGCCTCAAAAACCAGTAGGGGCAACATGGGCCCAGGGAAAGCCAGTGTGTGTGTGCTGGGCTGGGGAAGAGGCAGGGAAGGTGAGCCCCATAGCCAGGCAGTCCCCTGCCCCCGGGAGATCGGGAGGGTCCAGGATGGTGAATACACAGGTCTGAACCACAGGGTGTTGTCTAGACCAACCTAAGAGGATGTTGTCATCTGGAAGAGGCCGATGCATGACCCACCTGGCCTCTCAGGGACATGAGGCTCTGCATGTTTCAGGAGGACACCGTGGCCTGGGACTTCCCTGTAGATGTTATCGTTCCATGGGAGTGGACTTCATTCTAGTGGGCTGAGCTCAGGCTTGAGAGAACGTGAGAGTCAGGGGTTGGGAACCACCTTGATCTTTAACCCAAGAACACAGCCCCCCAATCTGTGCAACACTGAGCACCCACTAGAAGCCAGGCTCTCCACTAGGCCCTGAGGACACAGGACTGAGTAAGGCCATGGAATATCTTTTTTTTTTTTTTTTAGAGATTTTATTTGTTCATTTGAGAGAGAGAGAAAGCATGAGCAAGGGGGAAGGGCGGAGGGACAAGCTGACTCCCCGCTGAGCAGGGAGCCCCACACAGGGCTTGATCCCACGACCCCGGGATCATGACCTGAGCTGAAGTCAGATGCTTAATCGGCTGAGCCACCCAAGTGCCCTGGCCATGGAGTATCTTAATTAAAGAATGGATCTGGAGTCGGACCCCTGAGTTTGAGTGCTGGGACTTACAAGTTGTGTGGCCGTGGGCCAGTCATATGACCTCTGTGCCTCAGTCTCCTCAACTATAAAGTGGGATGCCAGGATCTACCTAAGTGCATTGCTGTGAGGCTCCCATGGGCTGATTAATGTAAAGGGCTTAGATCCAGGCTTGGCACACTGTCAGTGCCACTTAAGTTAGCTGCTACCATTGTCCTTACTGTTATGCAGCTTTCTGGCATCAATGTCCCTCAGCCATTCCTCAGCGGCCCTTGGACCAGCAGCAGCGTGAAAGCAGGTTAGCAATGCAGGATCTTGGGCCGCACCCAGACCCGCTGCATTTACACAAGACCCCCAGGTACGTCGGCTGAGACACTCTAGGCTGGGAAAGGCTCCATGAACTCAAGGTCTGCCTGCTTCCAAGTTGTTTCCCCAGAATCTAGCATCTCTAGTCTGGAATGGAGTAGGTGTTCAGCAGGAATTTGTGGAGTGAATAAACGAGCTCAGCTAAAAGCTGTGGGGGGCCCTTGAAGGATTTCAAAGCATTTTGAAAGGTTCCCTAGAAGCAGCATGGAGGGTGATTCCAGGAGGCCGTCTGTCCAGTGAGAAGTGCTGAGTGGCTGAGCCATGGCAGAAGCAGTGGTGGGGGGTGGGGGGACTGCTTAGATTGGGAGACGAAAGTCTGAGGGAGATGAGGGATCCCCTTGGGCATCTCTGCTGGGACAGAGCGAGCTCTTGACGGCAGCAGGGGCCTATGCCTGGGGGAGCCCATAACAGAATAACCTGAGGAAGGCCCTCCCCACAGCTGGTGTTGGGAGGTAGAGGGTGGGAAGCAGGGAGAGGCCTGAGGCCCCAGCCCCTTACCTGAGAAGGCATTATTGGTGTTGAGGAAGTAGATCTCCTCGCGGCCATCCCCGTCAATGTCGCAGGCTGTGACCCCAATGGCATTCCCCTGCCGGTCCCGCAGGGCATAGTAGGGGGAGCTGCGCTCATCCACTGCAATGTTCACCAGTCGCTTTTGGGTCCGGTCATACTTCAGAACCAGGTTGGGGCCGTTGTACCTGGAGGAGGAAGGGGGAGGGGGTGTTGAGGAGGAGCAGCTGGGCTCACCTGGTGTCCTCCTGCCCAACAGTGGGGCTTAGAAGCCTCCCAGACAGGTCAGCGGTGGGGCAATTCAGCCTTGGGGCATTCTGGGGAAACCCTCGACAGCCTCAGCCTCTCCTCAGGGGTCCCTGGGTGTTTGGTGA
This sequence comes from Mirounga angustirostris, assembly GCF_029215605.1. Lineage (NCBI taxonomy): Eukaryota > Metazoa > Chordata > Mammalia > Carnivora > Phocidae > Mirounga > Mirounga angustirostris. Next base: position 125,015,622 of record NW_026991714.1, read on the forward strand.
GTGTCCCTGAATCAGATACAGACTCACTCAAAATAAGAGTCAACTGGGCCCACATGGGACACAATATGAGAAGCAGGGTGGCACAGGGGGATGGGCAGCCCATGACAACCCTCTTACCACAGGCTTCGTGAAGAAAACGACTACCCCCCCATCTACCTTGCCCATCTCAATGTCAAAGGCACTTTCTTATTTATGATCTCACTAATTTAAATCTAATAAGCAAGTGAGGTGGGTGTGGGAGGCTGTATTACTAACCCATTTTACAGATGAGGCACTGATGAGCTTCAGTCGGGGAAACTGAGGCTCAGAGTGACTGAGTACCCTTCCCCAAGGTAACACAACTAGTTAGGTGTCAGGTGCTAGGACTTGGACCCAGGCTCTTTCTGGGCAAATGAGCCCTGGAGGAGTAGAGGCTTTGTTGCTGAGGTTTGGAATGACTCTCCTGACAGAGTCCCAGCATTTAAACAGTAGTATAAAATGAGCATCTCAGACGGGAGATTATGAACACATCTAAAGTCAGTAGGTGGACCTGCTAGATCTCTTTTTCTAAGGAACTCAAGATTAAAATGCTCATCTGTCCTCATCTCTTCTGTCTCATTCTCCTGCAGCCACATAGCCTCCTTGCTTCACTGAAGGCCCAGGCATGTTCTTGCCTCAGGGACTTTGCACTTGCTGTTCCTTCTGCCCAGGATGCACTTCCTCCAGATATCCACAAGGCTGTTCCCCTCTGTCACCAAGTTCAGGCCATGGCTCCATTGTTGCTTCTCAGCAAAGCCTTCCTGGCCACATTCCTGAAACCTGCAAGCACCACCCCCTCCCCGTGCTCCTTATCCCTCATCCCTGCTCTCTTCCCCCAAAGCTTTTACCAGCATCTGACAATTCTCTATCTTCATGTTTAGCTCTCTCTTCTCTGTCTGATCCCACTAGAATATCAGCTCCACGAGTGCAGAACTTTATGTCTGCTTCATCCCCCAGGGCCTAGAACAGTGCCTGGCACACACTAGGTGCTCAGTAAATATTTGTTGAATGATTGAATGAATGAAACCTCAGAGTCCACGTCTGAGTCATAAAGGCTTCGGATCGCACAGTTGGTTTCTTCCCATTGCCTTTCCATCTGGAGAAAGCGCCATGCCCAAGGTCACCCTCCGGCAGTGTGGCCATGAATGTCTGAAGGCCTCCTCCGGCCTCTAGGGAACACCAGCTTGCCAGGCTCTCCTAAGGAACCTGGCCAATGTCCATCCATTAGTCCTGGCCTCCTGCCTTTGTTTTAACCTAAGCGTGTACATCCTGAGTGATGTTCAGCTGCAGGCCTCTGGCTGTCCTGGCTGAGAACGCTTTGGGATGGGGATGGTGTGGGCGGAAAGACCTCTCCAAGGTCTTAGAAATCACTTCTTGCTTTCCTGAAACGGATCCAACTTGGCCCTCTCCTTTGTCACCGAGATGCAGAGCCTGTGAAGTTTGGGGAATGCTGAGCAACTGGCTGGGCGCCTTCTGGCACCCATAGTGTGTGTAAAGGAGGGGACAGAGCTCACTGGGAGCTGAGTCAGCACCTGGCGATGGAAGGTCACGCCTTGGATGCCCAGATGAACAGTGTCTGAGGGCCGGGGGGCGAGGGCATGGCATGCCCCATGGGACGTGTCTGGGCAGGGGAGACCGAACACTTGGGCTCCAGCCCCCAGGGACAGAAAATGCCTTGGGTGCCACACATTAGTCCTCCCAGCCTCTGGGTCTTCTGGTTACTCTGATCTTTGCTGCTCCTCACAAGACACCACGGTCCCAGAGTGCTGGGATTGTTGAAAGCACTGTCAGATGCGTTGTCTCACCTGAGCCCCACAGAAAGAGGGTAATGAGGCATTTTCTAGAAAAGGAAACTGAGGGTTAGGGAGGTGGTGAGCTGTGTAAGGTTACACAGCTGGTACGTGGCGTACTCTGTCTCCAGGCTCTAAATCCTGTGTTCTTTCCACACTGCCCATGATGTCAACACTGCTAGTCCTTGGATTTCTTTTTCTGGGGGCCTCCCCCAAGGTAGTGACCATGAGAAATGCCCAAGAACTTCATGTCAAAGGGGAGATAATAGCCCTACTTTGCTACAGCACTCTACAAGGCATGGTCTCATCCTCGATTTCATTTACTTCTCATGGGTCTTGACTTTTCCCCAGATTCATTTTGTAACCTGAGGCTGGTCAGTTCCCCTCTCTAGGTTCTGGGTTTCTCTTCTGCAAAATGAGAGTTAGACCAACTAGGCGGTCACAGACTGTGTCGACGAATGTGGCCATGGGGAGGCAGGGGCATGGCTCCGCACGTAGCGGAAGCCGGGTTTTTGCCCGGAATCTGGGGTGGCAGGTGTGCATGCAAGGTGGTGGCACTGGGGGGGGGGCAGATGGCCCTGGATCATCTCTTCTTTGAGGAACTTGGAGGTGCTAGTTCCAGGGCACTCCCTAGGGGGTAGTGGGGTGGGCTTGCTAGGCTGGCTCAAATTCCTCCATCTGCTACAGAGTGAGCATGCACCAGAGAGTCCTGCCTCAACCTGCCTGTTGGCCTGGGATGAATCCCGACACTCTGGTCCCTTCTCTCCCGCCGCCACCCTGAGGGACACAAACCAACAGCCCCTAGGGAGGCTTCTGAACAAGGCCAGGGGTAAATGACAGAGTTGCCACTCCTCTCTCCACCAGGCTGCCCTCTACTGGGTCTGCTGGACTGACGTGTGAGCCTCTTACAGTCCTCCCCTGGGATCACCAGCTTGTCCCCTCCCCTCTGCACCATGGAGCAGATGCTCTGTCGGGTTCCTCACCCCGGCGCCCGCCCCCCCTCCCCCCGAATAGGCTCTGCCTTTTCCAGCCTCTGTGGCTTGGCTCAGCCGCAGCCGCCACCTTCCATGGGGAATGGTCTCCCCGCCCTCCCACGAAGCTTGCCCCCAACGGACTGCCTCTAGGCTGGATGCGATCTCTTCTCTGGATACCCACTGTTCTGCACCTTGCTTATTCCTCTGAGGGCAGGGTTGTTTGTGCTCCAACATCGCTTCCCTTCGTTCAAACAGATGCTTCTTGAGCCCAGGAAGCATGTGCATACATCTCTGCAATTACTGTGCCTAGGGCAATGCTTGGCATAGAGAAGGTGCTCAACGAATGTCTGTCCAAGGTACAGATGAGTGAGCGAGTGGATGGATAAATATAAATAATCAAGGGCAGTGAATAGAGCGACAGCACAGGCCGAGCCCCCTTATGTCTCACTCAGCCTCACGACAGCCCAGGATCTCGCAGATGTGGCGACTGAGGTATAGAAGTTAGCAACAGTCACTAACCCACCCACAGTCCCTCTGGGTGGCAGTCCCCATGCTGACAAGCCTGGGGGGCTGGATGTGAGGGATGTGGAATTTCACGTTTCCTCCCTCTGACACCTGCCAGAGATTGCTGTTTTCTTCCAGAAATTCAAGAGGCTTTGAGGCTCAGTTAGACGGGCTCAGGGAGTGGGACAGTGTCCTGTGCTCTTGAAAAGTAGCCGTGACTCCCTAATATCAAGGCTGGGCCTGCAAGCGGAGGGATTTGCTGGGTGGTAACTGGAAAATAGTCCTGAGAGACACCGCAGGGCACAGCCAGGGCTGTGTGAGCCCCGACCAATTCTGGTGCCAGTCCCCTGGGAGAGCACTGCTGTGGACAGGGAGGGGCCTTGGGGTGGGGGGCCCAGGAGTGCAGGGTGGGCACAGGGGCCTGGCCCCGCCCCTTCCTGGCTGTGGCCTTGAGCTCGTCACTGGGTGCCTCACCTCTGACTCGGCTGCTACATACCTCGTAGCCTGGCAGTAAGACTGAGACAGTGTGTGTGCTAACATTTGGTAAACCGTGAAGAGTTACACAAGTATAAATTCTCATCATTATGGAAAGTAACACAACAGCTGAGGCCCAATCTCTCACTCTCCAGTGATCATTTCGAGAGTTTCCAAACACACTCTAGTATTTCTTATCCCAAATATCCCACCCTTGATCTCTCATCCTCTATGGGTATGCTTCTTGATTTAAGCCCCTTCATAATTAAACTTCTCGAAGACCTGTCTTCCCAGGCTGTCTTCAATCTCTCACCATCCACTCAGCCCACCCCGATCCACATTCCCCCCAACTCCAGCAAAGCCACCCTCATTCTTGTCACAGGGGGCTTTCAGGTGGCCACATCCAGGGACAGGCTTTCCGCTCTCATCTGCCCCAGCCTCCAGCTGCTTCCGGCACACTGGCCAGCTCTCTGGGCCACTGCACCATTCCCTCTTAAAACACTGCCTTCGTGGCTTTGGGTGCACCCTGCCCTCTGGGGCCCTTCTCCCTGGTTCCCTCTCCTTTTTCTCTTTGTAGGTTCTTCCTCCTTGCTCTACCCTCTTCATGGTGGAGTCTCCAGGCCTGTTCCTGGGCCCCCTTCTCCTCTCTCTGTCCCCTTGCACTGGGGGATAATATCCATTCCCATGACCTACAACTCCCAAATTTCTATCCCCAACCAAATCCCCAGTCCGAGCACAGACTCATATATCTGACTGCCTGCCTGACGTCTCCCCTTGCACATCCACACTCATCTCTGATGGAATGTGTCCAAAATGGAGCAAGGATTGCTCAGCCCCCCTCCTACCTGCAATGGGCACCCGAGTACTGAAGCCCAAAACCTGGCACCAGCCTTGGTTCTCCCTCCCCCTTGTCTTCACATCTCATTCATCGGCCAATCCTGTCATTTCTATCTCCTAAAATATTTCAAAGGCTTTCTCTTCTTTCCTCCCCTACTGTCACCATCTTTGGAGAGTCTCCTTCCATTGCTTCCTCACCGGCTCCTGAATGCTAATCCCTCCACAATGTAGCCAGAGTCATCTTTTAAACACATAAACCAGGTCAACCACTCTCCTGCCTAAAACCCTTGGGTGGCTTCCCCTCATGTCAGAATGACCCCTTACTACGCCTGGCCGGGGAGCCTGGCTCGGTCTGCTGCAACCTTGCTGACCTCCTCCAACCACACTGGTCTCCTCTCAGCTCCCAGCATTCCAGCAGGCATGGTCCCAACCCCGCGCCCTCTTGCAGGGCCTCTGTGTCTGATGAGGACACTCTCCCTCCACCTCCCTCCTGTCCCAGGCTGGCTCCTTCTCATCCTCTAGGTCCCGCCTTGAAAGGCATCTCACAGAGATCATCCCCTGGTTGGTATTCCAATCACTGCATCCACTGTCCTACTCTTGTTCAGGTACCTATTTATTGCCCACTTCTCCCAGTAAATCATAAGCTCCACGAGGGCAGGGACTATGTCTGCTTTGTTCATGTCTGTCTCCCCATCACCTAGTACATAGTGAGCACTCACTAAATACTTGCAGAGTGAACAAAAGAGAAGGAGCCTGTGGAAGGTGCAGGATCATCACAGGGTGGCTGAGCAAAAATCAACTTTGATCCTCCACCTTCATTAGTTCCCAAAAGATAGGTATAGACATAGTCATGACAAAGAGGAGGCTGAGGACTGGTGCCCTGGGTAAGGATCAGAGAGAACAACAAAGTGTGATAGATACAGACGATCTACCTTTTTTTCTGCTGAGAATCGTTGGCCCATGTGAAGAAAAGGTCACTTAGGCAGTTACATAAAGGGAAGCCCGATAAAAGAACGTAATCATTGGGTCCCTATTGAATATTAGATATTGTGCTAAGTAACTTACATATGATATCTTAAAAAATTTGATATATAAAGTATGCTATATCTATTTTGAAAATTAAGAATAGGACATTTTTCTTCACTCAAAAAGGAAAGGAATGAAAAATGGGTAACTATTCAACATTATAGTCAGGGCAGAAAGAAGAGACAGATGTATGTATACACAAAGAAACAAGACAGAGACACAAAGGAATGCACACCAACGAAAACTGAGGGACAGTGAACCCCTGAACACAGAGAGAAAACCACACACATAAACACAGATAAAGAGAATGGCCCAGATAGAAACAGACACACGTGGAAAAGGGGATATGCTCATGTACTGAGACAAATAGAGAGACTCTTGGAAGGACACAAAGTCATGGAAATATCAACAGGACTCTGAGATATCATTACAGAGAAACAATCCATCTTGTGGCCATCTTGGGCATTTCCTCTAAAGAGTTTTTAAAGATGTGTGGCATTTTCACAACTATGGGCATAAGGGGGTATTTTATTCTTGTTCAATACCCTTATTTTATAGATGAAAAAGGTGACTTTCAGAGAAAAGTGACTTTCTGGAAGTCAAACAGCTAATCATTATACAAAATAAACTGAAAGACATACTTATTCCTTAGTCTAAAGCAGGGATCAGCAAAACTATGGCCTTTGGGCCAAATATGGCCTGCTACCTATTTTTGTAAATAAAGTTTTACTGATACACAGACATGTCCATTCATTTATGTATTATCTATGGCTGCTTTTCCTACACAACAGACTATATGGCTCCAAGGTTGATAATATTTACCATTTGGCTCTTTGCAGTAAAAGATTTCCAAGGATTGAAACGATTGTCAGCCTCAGGGCACCTGGGTGGCAGTTGGTTAAGTGTCTGATTCTTGGTTTTGGCTCAGGTTGTGATCTTAGGGTCATGATTTCAGGGTTGTGAGATTGAGCCCCACAACAGGCTCTGCGTTCAGCATGGAGTCTGCTTGGGATTCTCGCTCCCTCTGCCCTTCACCCCCTGTGCTCTCTTTCTCACGTGCGCTCTCTCTCTCTCTCTAAAATAAATAAATAAATCTTTAATAAAAGATTGTCAGCCTCATATTATGGATATATTACATGTTCTAAGTGATCGTTATCAGAACACAAAATTAGAATAAGCTTTAGTAAAAATTAATTTAGAGTCCATACTTGGGAATATACAGTTTTCTGAAACAAGTACTTCAGGGTGAGTATGGGTGGAATGTAAGGAAGATGTTAGGTCTTAGGATGGAGACCACGAGGCAAAATAATGTGTGGGGAAAAAAGAGACTGAGAACAGTTGCCTAGGATGAGAACAGGGTCCCATATATGGGGGTTTATCTAAGGCTAAGAAATGAGCAAACACTTGTGTCCTTTAAGTGAGTGAAAGGGGTTAAATGGGGTGTGGTAGATGGCCTCCGAAGATGGCTGCCATCATGTTCTTTCTTCTCTGTATGCACATGTTACTTCACCCATCAAGAGGTGGAATCGCTTTTACCTCCCCTTGAATCTGGGCTGGCTTTGTGACTTGCCTCAAATGCAGAATATGATGGAATGGGAGTGATGTTGAGCCAGTTCAGGGCCTAGCCTTTAAGAGGCCTGCCAGCTTCCCCTTTGTCTCTGGGGGAAGCCGGTCACCATGTAAGAAATTTGACAACCTTAAGACCACCACGCTCTGAGAAAGCCCAGTCTAGCCCCATGGAGAGACCATGTGGAAGATCACCTAGGCACCAGATATGTGCATGAGGACCTCATGGGCTGTCCAGCCCAGCCCAGCCTACAGTTGAATGCAACCAAGTGAGGGACACCAGCTGATGTCCTGTGGAGCAGAAGAATGACCCAGCTGAGCCCTGGCCAAATTCCTGATCCACAGAACTGTGAGAAATAATAAATTGTTTTTCAGCTACTAAATTTTTGGAAAAGGAAGCAGATGATGATGACCTATCATTTCAGACTTAAGGGGGAAGAGTAACTTATCCCTGGCAAGTAGGAAAGAGTATTATAAATCAGTGGGATTCTCTAGTTCAGCCATTTCAGTTCACAGTAGGCAGGTCTCCCCAGACCTTCCTTGGGGTGATACTTGGATCTCAGAATAACTAATGGGCTATGCAGAGGCCGAGGGTGGAAGGGTACTAGGAAATACAAGGATTCTAGATACCTCTGTTTTTCTACCTCTCCTTCTCATTCTTCTTTCCTTTCTAGCCAAGTCTAACCGTTTCCCATTTTGAATGTACAACCTTGAATATAGATCATTTCTTTGGAAACATGTGTAATGCTCTTTTTTCCTTTTTACATATTTAATTGTTTGAAAGCCACTGAGGTTAAATAGGACCAGAAAACATATGGGAAGGCATTTAAACAGAAGATTCACAGATTGTATCCTGGAAGAGGATATATCCAGAGGCCAGATATTAGTTTAAAGGAATGGAGACTTTGGTAGTGGGAGGGTTCTAGGCATGATGAGAAATCTGGGGTTGAGGATTTTATAGGGAGTAAGTTGGGTACATCTGGAAAGGGCATCCCAGAAAACAAACATACAAACAAACAAATAAATTTGATCCTGAATTAGGAGCTAACCAGGACGGAGAAGACCCCATAAATAAGTGCAAAGACGAAGAAGGTAACTCTAAGATGGAGGACAAAAACCTTTGTCCTAAGGGGTGGATGGTTTTTTAAGAAAGAAATGTTTGGCACCAAAAGGTCAGAATAATCTGTAGTGATGAGTGTCTGTGTTCTGTAAAAACTCCACGGCAGACTGATTGATTTATACCCTGTCCTATAAAAGATCTGTGCTCAGCATGTGTTTTATATGCCCTTGGAATTTCTTATATTTTGATGAGCATGGAAGCACCCAGAAGGCAGAGACTACCATTTGCAGCTCTATCCCCCACTATACCTAGGACAATGCCAGGAAAAGACAGGTGCTAAGTCATTTTTGTTGTTGTTGTTGTTGTTGTTGATGATGATGATGATGATGATGATAATGATTTAGTGAAGACCATGACTCTATTCCTCACTGCATGTTTATCTTGAGAAAAGAGGAAGACAGGGAGGCAGGAATCCCATAAACGATTAAATGAGGGATTCAAGTGACAGGTATGGAAGCTGTGTTAATCAGGATTCTTTGGTTGCAAGTGGCAAACACTCCACCTGAATTAACTGAGGAATATATTGGCTCAGATGTCCAAACTGCCTGAACAGAAAGGGTAGAGCCAGGCCTCAGGGTGACCGGAACGAGGGTTCTGACCAGAAGGTTGTCTAGACTTCATTTCTCCTCTCCTTTTCCTCTTCCCTCTGTTGGCCTCCCTCTCTCACACCGTCCTCCTCCACCAGGCTTGACCTGTGGCAATACTCTCAGCCTCACCCCTCAGCTTAGGCACAGATGGCAGATGCTTTCTTCCCTCAGTTCCAATGTGAGAGGCTCTGGGGCAGGGCTCTGATTAGCCCAGGTTGAGTCACGTGCCCATCTTTAGGAGCAGGGAGCCCGTGGTTGACAGACTTCAACTAGTACCAGAGTTAGCAAGAGCAGCATCTTAGGAGCTACATATTTTCAGGGAGAGAAGTGCCAGGAAGGATGAGGGATGTGTCTCCAGGTAGACAGTCACTCATCTAGGTCTGTACATTCTGGAGACAGACTTGCCAGGGCCTACTGATGGAAGGCAATGATTCCTTGGCACCATCGAGTCCCTGTGTCCTCTAGATACATCTCAAGGTCTCCTCACTCCCCTCCAGAAGCCCCAGAAAGAGGTAAACACAGAAAGTGGAGTGACTGTCTGACTCACTATGTTCTGGAAATGGGTCCAGGTCTTGGCTTCCTGCCTGTTCCTCCACTGGCTGCAGGGAGGCGAGAGGGCACAGAGAGTTGGCAGTGAGGAGTCCGGTGGGGGGGAGTCGGGGGACACGAGGTGAGCTCTGGCCCAACTCTGTGATCAACTTTCCGTGGGTTCAGGCAAATCGCTTAACTGCTTGGTCCCCAAATACTTTACGTGTCTAGTCAAACTTTCTTCCCTCATGCTATAACTACCTGGAAGCTTTTAGGTAAAAAGATGTTAGTCTTTGTCTTGGTCTCTCTTTTGGTTAAGGAGGTGGGCCAATTTAGAGGCAGAATAGCAAGGCAAGTAGCCTATGGATGCCTCACTCTTCTTTAAGAGTGAAAAATATAAGCCAGTCATTCTCCAATGACTGCATTCCATCCTTCTGGGGTCCTGTTCCCCGGTTAGGCACACTGCCTAGCCCACGATGTAATTCGCGGTTCAGAGAGCCTCCAGCCTAATATGGCAAATAAGGAGAGGCCCCAGTCGCAAGCTTTCAGGAGGAGGGAGAGGTCACTTCTCCTGGGGTAAAGACTTTATAGAGAAAGGTACATTTGATCTAGAGCCTGAAGGAAGTACAGGCTCATAGCAGATATATGAATTAGGCATTTACAAAAGAAATAGTGTGAGCTATGAAGCAGAAACATATGCTTAGGGAATAGAGGATAGACTAACTAGATGACACAGAGATGTGTGTTGGACAATCGGGGAAAAAGAGTGGAAGGCAAACTGGAGATTACATGGCAGCTAAGACCGTGGAAGATGTAGCACGTAAACTAAGACTTCAGATTTTATCTGGTGGGAAATGGGGAGCTGCTGGAAGATTCTGGGCAGGATGTACCATTATAACAGTACTATTTGGAAGAACATTGTCTGGTGGCTGTGCGTATGAAGGACAGGCCAGGGGAGAGACTTGAAATGATAGTGCAGAAGAATGGGAATTCCCCTGAATTATTCCGAAAACTCCTGAACCACTTTGAGCAGATTTTTGTTCCTTGCAAGCAAGTGACTCCTAAGACAGAGCAGAGTCAAGAAGACACAGAAATCAAGAAAGAAAGGGTTAAAGTGAGAAGCATGGCCAACAGTGCTAAATGCTCTCAAGAAGTCAAAAAGGCCAAGGACTGGAATAAGCAAATGGATTTGGTAACTTGGAAGGCACTGATGACCTTCAAGGAAGCTGTTTCCTTAGAGAGGAGAGAGGAGATAGGTTGAGGGCAGGAGAGCGTGGATGGGCATCCCTGTAGGACCAGAAAGGCTCAGGAAGGTCTAGGATCCTGGCCAGGGGACACAGAGTGAAGTGACAGTTTCACCACATTATGGGGCCTGTGCATGTCTGTGGGTAGGAGGAAAAGACCCAGGAGGGCAATGGATTTAGAGGGACCTGGGCAAGATGCGTAGGGGATGGAGGGGACAGAGTCTAAAGTACGAGCAATCTAAGGTCAGATCACCTGGAATTAAGAGAGGAAGAGAGGAAGGCGGGATGGGTAAGAAGACAGGATGAGGTGGAAGAGAATGACTGGACAGTTGGTGCCTAGAGACCCTGGTCTGCTCCTGGGGGAAGAAGAAGTGAGGTTCTTAGCTGAGAGGAGGGTGTGGAAGTCATAGCTTGAGGAAGGAGGAAGAAGTCAAAGTAACAACTGAGGAGCTAATCCATGGTCATTTTCTGTGGTTAAAGGGGCATGCAGGATGAGCCACCTCAGGGGTGAAGTCAGGGCAGCTTGAGGAGGGGGCAGAACAGGGTTAGCTGAGGGGGCAGGGAAGACACACTCTGCACCTGGAGTGGAGCCATCCCAGCAGGGAGGCCAGAACAGGGGTCAGGGAGTCCGCCAGGGGCAAGGCACGGGCAGAGGTGGGGTGCAGGCAGCACTGTCTCAGGGAGCCAAGCTCAGGATGGGGGCAGGCATTCGGGGTCTTAGACCGGGAATGGGGGCTGCCTGCCCCTCAGCCCTTGGGAGTGGCTGGGTGAAGACGGTGGGAGCATCTTCTCTAGGGAGTGAGTGGCGGGCTCTGTGGCCGCAATACGGCGGCAGCAGAAAGTACACTGGACTTGGAGTTAGACCAGAACAGCCGAGAGGCAGTGTAGCTCTGTGGTGAGGAGTGGGCCCCGGAAGTCAGACCACCTGAGGGCATATCCCTGCTCTGCCACTGTCTAGTGGTGTGGGTGTCCTTGGGCAAGTCACCCAGCCTGTCCATGCCTGCCATAGGGCTGTGCTGAGGATTAAGAGAATACCTGTGAAGTTGTTAATATAGTGCTGGGCCAAGAGCACATGCTCAATAAACACTAGTTAGCATGTCTGTCTTCTCCCATATACACTCAGTGCCTGACATACAATGGGAACTCGATAAATATTTTTGAAAGAATGAATTATTATGATTATTACCCGTGCAGCCTTGAGCACAGAAGACTTAGCTCCACTGAGTTCTGGACTATATTTTATTCTTCTAGCTCCTAACACAATGTCTGATAAAGGAACCTGCTTACATTCTCTAGGATTCAGTTTTCTCATCTATAAAGCAGGGCTAATAATATTCGCTCTACCTCAAGGTCAGATGAGATGATCTGCGTAAACTGTGACGGAGTGGTAAGTTTTGCGTGCGCATGCACACACACACACGTGCGTATGTGTGCACACACACAATATATGGCTCTTGTCTGCAGCACAGGCCACCGCCGGAGCCCCTGGGGAGCTCTAGCTCTTCTGCCCTATTCGACAGGAGCTGAATGATAGGCCCATAGAGCTGCAGGAATGCCTGGTGAAGGGGAGGTGACAGGAACTCTTTGAGGCCTGGTCACGGTGGCTGTGGTTTTCTCCAACAGGAGGAAGTTGGGGCTGGGCACTTCATTGGACATGAGGTATGCAGGAAGCTGCTTTAAGTCAGCCTGGCCTGATGCCTACATTGGACGAGGAAGGAGAGACACAGGTGATTAGGCACAGGTCACAGGCCCTGGTGAGGGAAAGAGAACAGACAGGTCTTGGCTGGCCAAGGGCAGGGCTTTGTGTGAAGACAAAGACCAGGCGGGCTCCTGTTGGGCACAGCTCCTGGGGGAATGGAGATGGTTATGTTCAGCTTAGAAGAGTCCAGTCCTTCTAGCCCACGGCTCTGTCCAGCTGGAGTCCTGGCCCAGACTCTAGCTGGGTACATCCCCCTTGATGACCATCTGCTTGGAATTTCTAATTTAAGTCACTGTTGGAGTCTCCCAACCCCCACCCTGCCCCATGCCTGTCAGGATACACAGGCCATGCTATATTGGCCCCTTCCTACTTTGCCTGCCTGGATCTCCACACGCTCTCTCCAGACCCTGTGGATATACAGCTCTGCTTGCCGGACTCCACTCCTTCTTTACCCTGCTATCATCCCAACAGGAAAATCAAGTTCCTTCTAGTTGTTTCTTAGGCTGCAGCTAATGGGGGCATGCTTGGCTGTGTCTTGAGAAATAATAGTTGGAGGAGGCAGGAAAAGCCTTCTAGTTGCTATGGAGTGTTAACTGATGAATTAAACTCTTCATTTTGATTTGAAGGAAATAGTCCTAGAAGAGACTCTTGCTTTAAAAAAATATAAAGCTGCCAACAATGAAAGGCATTCATTCAGAGGCGTTTTTGTTGCCAAGTTGGCTTGAATTCCCTCAGCCATGCATTAACACTAATCAGAATCTGGCTGTTGGAGCAAATGTGCATTAAAAGTTTAGTGATAGAAAATGTTGTGTGTTAAGTATTAGCAAGAAAGTACCAGATGTACCTAGATATTCTTTAAAGTGCTTACAGTATAAAAATTATCTGAGTGCCAATTAAAAAGTTATTTTAATTAAAAATGAAAGGTACATGACTATAATCTTTAATGTAGACACTTTATGCTTGAACTATCCAGCTAGAGTAAAGCCCCCTCTAGAGCTGGTGCGCCGTAATTGCAGAAGGAAGATCCTTGCTACTCCAAGTGTGGGTGGGAACAGGTGGCACCAGCAACAAATTGGGAGCATTTGGGAGCAGCAAAAAATGCAAAATCTTGGGCCCCAAATCTCTGAGTCAGGAGCTGCATTTTAACAAGATGCTCAGGTGATTCACATGCACATTCAAGTCTGAGAAGGGCTGATCTGGATCAGTGTCTCTCAAAGAGTAGCCTGGCAAACATTTAGATCTGAAACACCTGGAGAGCTTGCTAAAAATACAATTCCTAGAGGTTGTGGGAAGATGGCGGAGTAGGAGGACCCCAGCCTCACGTTGCACGGCCACCTAGAGAACCCACATCAGCATAAGTAACCCAGAAAGTGACCTGAAGCCTGGCAGAACAGACTCCCACAGCCGGACGTAGACAAGAGACCGCAGCAAAGTGGGTCCACCCCCAAAGATATGCTCTCGACAAGATCCCATCAAAGCGGTGCCACAAGCCTGGCAGTGTGCAAGCAGCCCAGACAGGGCCAACACCACTTCAGAGTGAGTACTGCTCTAGGGAGAGGGGAACATAACCACACACCAGGCTGAGTGCAGTCCTCACCCGCCAATAAAAGCTTCTCAGGGGACAACACAGGCAAAGTGCTCTGCAGTTTGGTGCTACTCCATCTCTGGAAAACACCTGGTCTGACTCAACTCAAGCCCAAGGCAGCCCCGGAGCAACCCACTAACACCACGGGCACCAGACTCTGCCCACAACAGGCAGGGAGCCATCGCAGACTGGACTGAAGGCAAACACAGCTCCTCCACAACAGTAGGACACCCCTGTAGCAACACACACAGGAGACCCCCCTGAAGACCATTTTCTGGTGAAAAGGAGACATTGTACTATGGGGCACTGCAGGACCTCTTCTTCATAAAACCACTACTTTCAAGTGCAGGAGACATGGCTGACTTTCCCAACACATACAAACAGACACAGCAGTAGACAAAATGAGGAGTCAGAGGAGTATTTCCCAAATGAAAGAGTGGAACAAAATCATAGCAAGAGACCTAAACAAAATGGACATAAGTAATATGTCTGATAGTTAATTTAAAGTAATGCTCATAAAGATACTCGCTAGAATTGAGAAAGGAGTGCAGGACCTCCTTGAGACCTTCCACAAAGAGAAGACCTAAAAAAGAACCCATTATAGTTAATGATCTCACTAAATGAAATAAAAAATAGACAACCTGGAATAAATGGTGAACAAGAGGAAGTAGAAGAACGTATCAGCAACCTGGGTAATGGAAAGTAATCAAGCTGAGCAGATGAGAGGGAAAAAAAAGTATGCAAAATGAGAATAGACCCAGGGAACTCAGCGACACTGTCAAGCATAACAGTTGCATGATAGGGATTCCAGAAGGAGAAGAGCGAAAAAAAGGGGGCAGCAGATTTGTCTGAAGAAATAATAGCTGAAAACTTCCCAAATCTGGGGAAGGAAAGAGAAATCCAGATCCAGGAGGCACAGAGAGCCCCCAACAAAACCAATCCAAAGAGGTCTGCGCCCAGACACAAAGTAAATAAGATGGCCAAAAGTAGTGATAAAGAGAATTTTAAAAGCAGCAAGAGAAAGGAAAGCAGTTATACACAAGGGAAACCCCATAAGGTTATCAGTGGATTTTTCAGCAGAAACTTTGCAGGCCAGAAGGAAGCGGCATGATATATTCAAAGTGCTAAAAGGAAAAAATCTGCAGCCAAGAATACTTTATCCAGCAAGGCTTTCATTCAGAATAGAATTCAGAATAGAAGGAGAGAGAGCGTTTCCCAGAAAAACAAGTTACAGGAATTCATGACCAGGAGCAAAACCAGCCACATCCCCATCACAAATGATGCCATTGGCTTATGGGTCCCAAATCCACAGTCCAGCCATCCTCCTTCCTGAGTCAGCATGCACTGCCAGCCACTTGCTCAATGCCAAGTCAACACGCCTTCACCTCAGATCGACAAGGACTCAAACTGACACTCTTCCCCTCAAATTCCAGCCCCTGTGTTCAAGTTTGTGCACAAAAGTGGGCATAATTATAACAGCAGAATGAAGAAACCCAAATAGTGACACTAATTTGGTGGGATATATAATGGATAAAAGGAGTGTGCTAGGCTGAGAACATCTCCAACAAGCACATCAAAGAACAATACATACAGCATGATTCTGGTTACTAAAAGAAAGAAAAGTGGGAAAAATAAAACAAGATGAAATCAGAGAGGGAGAAAACCATAAGAGACTCTTAATCATATGAAACAAACAGGGTTGCTGGAGGGGAGGTGGGAGGGGGATGGGGTAACTGGGTAATGGCCATTAAGGAGGGCTTATGATGTAATGAGCATTAGGTGCTATATTCAGCTGATGAATCACTGAATTCTACAGCTCTGAAACTAATAATACACTATATGTTAATCAATTGAATTTAAATTAAAAAAAAAAAAAACCCCAAATACAAATTCCTGAGCCCAACCCAAACCTGCTGAGTCAGGATGCCCTGGAAATGGAGTCCAGGAATCAGTATTTCAAATGAACGACCTCTCAGGTGGTTTTTATGTTCCTCAAACTGTGAGACCCACCCAGTCTTTCCAGGCTCATTGAGGTCCACTAAGGGCTGATACACAGTGTTCTGAGTCCCGTACGAAAGGATTTGGATGGGTGTCATCTCTGCCATTTAGGGGTTTATAACAACATTGCTACAGCTGAACAGGTAGAGAACAAGTTACGGTATAAACACCTGGAAGGATTATATATTGAGTGTATATAATCACAATGCATTGGACTCTCCTACACTCGTGGATATACACCCTCTCTGAGAGTGGAGAATAATGGACACGTTGTCCTCATCCTTCCTAGCTCTCCTCCTGTTGCCTCCAAGGGGCCATTCATTCTTTCAGGCTACTGGGCCGGGCCCAGCCCACAGCTCAGCCACGTGAGTGTCCTGCTCAGAGCAGGAACAGGAAACCAGAGATCCATTTCATTAGCTTTTCCCTCTAAAACCTCTCCTCTCCTCCTGGTGCCCACCGCCCCTTCCCAGGGCCAGCAGGTCTCAGCCCTGTGCAGCTCTGCCCAAGTTGTTCCCAACACACAGGTCAGCAAAGGGTCAGATCAAGCCTAGGCATCTGTGAGCACTCAGTCCTTGGGGATGGCATGAGCTTTCTTCTTTTCCTTTTGATATCTGCATTTGGTTCCTTCAGAAAGAGAGAGATTCGAACCATAACACTCTTTTTTAGAGATAAGAGAAAACCAGCCAGCATCTTTTGAAATTCAATGTATGACAAGGGAGATGGGGCAACATGTGATAGGAGCCTGGCTGGAGGTCTCTGTGGACTCAAAGCTTCAATCGATGGCAAGGAGGCCAGCCTCTGCAGTGGTCCTATAGTGGAAAAATGTGTAGGTTGGGCTAACCTGGCCCTGATCTCAGGACTCCAAACACACCCTGCAGCTGCAAAATGCTTTCCGGTTTACCCACATGTATGACTTAATCCTCTCAGCGATCCAGTAGGGGTCATTATTCATCTCCTCTCCCTCTTTAAATGCAGAACTAAGGCCAGAGGTTAGTCATGTGCCTGGAAAGCTGGAAAGGGTTGGGCTGGGCCTTGAATGTGCTTCCTCTGACTTCAAATTCTAGTTTCTTTTCACCCAACAATAATGCCTTATTCTAGTCATGAACTAACATATTATTTTAACTAGACCAGGGATTCCTTTTGTCACAGCTCTCCCCAAATTATACCAGTGAGTGCAGAACTAGCACGTGATACTCCCTCAGCAGGTGTGGTGGCCAAAAAAGAGTGGCTGCTTCTCTAGTTGGGGGCTCGGGCAAACTCTCGGAGGTACAGGTAAAAATCAATGCCAGATGGTGCTCGTGGAGAAGTCTCCATGGCCTGGCTGCTGAGGAATCACCCCGCGAAGGGCGTCTTTGCAGCTGGAGAACGTGGAAGCCCGTGCTGGACCCCAGACCACACAAGCCCCACGTGGCAGCACGGACCTAACATAGCTCAGTGCCACTTTCAATGTCCAGGGCTAACCCTGAAGTAAAATGGGGAGGAGCTGCTGTAGTGAGAGCAGAATCCAGGAGGCATTCCTGCTCGCACTGAGAGCCCCCTCCAGGCCTGGATGTGGATGGTGATGAAGCTCGATGGTGACAGCAGAAATAATGCTCCTGTCTGCACCATCATTGGACTCCACAGATAAATGCAGACCTGTTGTCAGAAATGACAATCTGGGTAGTACAAATAACTGACTCAACATTGTGATGGCTGAAACTGAGGCTCAGGAGGGAAAGGGAAATCTGAGCAGGAACCTACAGTGACTGGGAGGTTCTGCCCTTGGAAGGGCCTTCAAAGAGTCGAGAGGGCTCCTGACAAAGCCTGCTTGCCCACTTCCAAGAAGGAGGTGCGCCCCTCTGCTGTATTAGTCCAAGGAATACAGTGTGTGCCCTACTCCATCTCTCTACAGAGTGTTTCCTGGGGCCCTTCTGAGGTGCACTGGGGCCATGGACCCCTGTATTAGTTTCCTAGGGCTGCTGTAACAAGTTACCACAAACCAGGTGGCTTATAAGAGAACAGTCTGCTCTCCTAGACCTGGAGGCCAGAAGTCTGAAATCCAGGTATGGGCAGGGCCGCATGCCTTCCAGAGGTTCTAGGAGACAATCTCTCTCTGGCCTCTTCCAGCTTCTTCCAGCTTCCAGCTTCTGTGCTGCTTGGCCCATGGCCGCCTCACTCCAGCCTCTGCCTCCATGGTCCCACTGCCTCCTTCTCTCTCAAAACGCCCCCTGCCTCTTTCTTTTAAGGATGTATGTGACGGCATTTAGGGCTCACACAGATAATCTAGGATAAGCTCTTCTCAAGGTCTTTAATTTGATCACATCTTTTGCCATTAAGATACCATAGGATCCAGGAAGTGGGGCATGGGCTTATCTTTTGGGGGGCACCATCCAACCCACTACAGCCCCCTCTGAATTAATGCTTATTTTCCCATAAGACGTATCAGTTAGGATAATAATAATAATAGTAGCTGGGGAGTATACTAGGTGCTTCAGAGGCATCAGCTCGTCTGATCTTCCGGACAGCTGTGTGAGGCTAATATTTGCATTCCCCATCACAAAGAAAGAACAGAAGCTCTGAAGTCCATCCTCCTTCAACCTCACCAGAGGTTTTGGTCTGTGTTCTGTGGGGCTCGAAGGTCCTCAAGACCCCAAGGGGAAGAGAAGAAGATGAGCAAGGCCCTAAGCCTCTAACCCTCTTCGACCACAACAGGTCCACCCCGATCTGATTTAGATATAGGGAGGCTGCAGAAGACTTTTTTGTTCCAAAGGGTTACACTGAGAAAATAAACTTTGCAAACCACAGCTCTGCCCTCCACTGCCTTGTGTTGCTTGGGCAGGGGCCCGGGTTTAGGAGCCCCATGTCTGGAGGCAGACACACGTGGGTCCAAATATCCTCGCTATCCTGTCCTTGTTCTGCGTCCTTGGGCAAGTTACCCGACCTCTCTGAGCATCACGTTTCTCATCTGTGCAGTGGAAACAGTAATAGTATCTACCTCAAAGTGTTGTCATGAGAACTAAATGGGATAATGCACTTATAATGCTTACAAAGGGCTCAGTAGAGAAGAGCTCTTTTTTTTTTTCCCCACGGTTCTCTTCTTTGGCTTGTGCTTATCTCTAACGATCAGTTCCCCTGATATTCAATCTGGAGCCCCTTGAAATGAGAGTGTTTCTCCATACAGGTGGGTCCAGCTGTCGTTCCCTCACTAGTGTTTCCAGAGGGAGGGGTGGTGTCACTCTTCCTGGCTCATGTGTGAGGGCGCTATCACCCACCTTATGCCCAGAGGGTCTGAGTCGCATTCAAGATGATGAATATAAGGTGCAACCATCGCCTCAGATAAGAGTCCACCAAGAGGCTGGGATGACAAAACTTGTAAAGGTGGGCCCTGGAGGGGTAATCTCTGATAACCACAAAGGTTTATTTAGTGACATCTGTGGGGTTCTAGATGATCCTGGAGTAGACGACCTGCTGCCTCAGTGACCAAGCTCAACTCTCCATAAGGCGCTACGTAAGTGACAAAGGAGAGCGTGCCTGCCTCTGCTAAGGGCTTACTATTACTTGTGCCATCAGATGAGTGACACACGTGACTTCCAGGAGGCAAGCTGACTGACACCGACCTCTTCAATATATTCCAAGACAGCTGCTTTAAGCACAGATTCTGACTGAATTTTAGAATGTGTCATAATGAGAGCTTAGCATTTATTGACTTCTTGCTGCCTGCCAGGCACTGGGCTAAAGACTTTATCTGCATGTTCTCATGTTCCTCCAAATGAACCAATTATCCCTTTTTACAGATGAGGCGCAGCAGGTCAAGTGACTCCCCGCAGGTCACGTAGTTGTGGAGTGGTGGTGCGCCATGCAGACTAGGGTCCGTGTGGGCCTCTGAAGCCTGCGTTCTCCATCCAGCCATGACCCTACCCTAGGACCATCATTCTCGAGAAAGGTCTCGCACTGCCTGTTCTTGTGCATCTTCATTTTGGACAGGATCTTATCCTGATCATTGAAAATGAATGTCATATTCAGAAACAGTGGTGGTGAAGCAAAATAAGACAAACAAAAACACCACCACCACCCACAAAACCCAAACAAACAAAAACTTTCTTTGGCCCAGATTCTCTTTTAAATCACAGAAACCTACAACTCTAGGCTCCCAAAAGGTACAAACACTAACACAGACACAGACCAATTTTCTCAAGGCACAGTGGTGTGCCAGGGTAACAGATACGCTCTCAGGTGGACATGTCGGGGCAGAGAGAACTTTCTGGAAAGTGTACTTGGAGAAGTAGGGCACTCATTTTAAGAGAAGAGGCCTCACTCTGGGGAAGAGAAGGAAATACTCCAAAAAGATGTTGGGACAAGGGTATGCCTGGCACTGGTGGGCTCTCTGCAGGGGCCAGTGGCAGATTTCTTGGAGGAGAGAGAGAGAGGGGGCGCCTGGGTGGCTCAGTTGATTGGTCCTCAGACTCCTGGTTTCCGCTCCGGTCATGATCTTGGGGTCATGGGATTGAGCCCTGCCTCAGGCTTTGCGCTCAGTGCTTGAGATTTATTCCCCTCCCTGCCCTTCCCCCTCTGATCCTCCCTCCCACCCAGCTCCTGCATGCTCTCTCTCTCTAATTTTTAAAATAAATAAATGAAAAAAAAAACTTTAAAAAATAGAAGAGGAGAGCCTTCTGAAGGCAGTGGGTACTGTCCCTTGCATTATAGATAGCATAGATAGCTACTGCATTAAGCTGGGATGGACTCTCCACGCCCAGGAAGTTGGATCCAAAGTTTGAAAGAAGTCAAAGACACATGAGTGGGGGTAGGAGTGGGGTGGCGGGCGAAGATAGTGGGGGAAGGGCTTAGACACAAGATGTGGTGATGAGGTGCCTCAAAGCATGCATGACTTCTCGCCACTTCCTGCATCACTGAGGACAAGTGGGTTTGAATCTGGGGGGACCGGGGCAGGTCCTATGGGGCCCTCCTCCCTCCCATCACTGTACTACCCACCAGGGCTGCACAGGGGGACGTCACTTCCTTCTTTGCCTCCTCTTACCCCTGCACGGGTCCTGTTGCAGCCCCAGTAGAAAAGTGGGGGCTACTGGAAACAGGACACTCATAAAAAGGGTAACTTCACGATACACATCTGGCTCCCTCAGCTCCAGGGCGCCTTAGGTGAAGGGTACAGGCTGCAAGACCATGTACTTGGCATTCTCTGCCTTCTCAGGCGGCAGAAGAGGATGAGCACATCACACGCCAGTTGGCAAAAGAAAGGGGACAATTTCTTCCCTTTCAAAGACATTCCAGTGCATTTAATGGAGATAGCAGTGGGGGACATTAGAAATTAGCCACCCTTTTAAGAAAAAGCAGTGATCTCTTGCTGCCCTAATCCATTCCCTAAAACTTACTTAGTTACAGCATGTCTCTTTAAAAAATAGTAATAAACTTAATTTTTTTGGAGCAGTTTTAGATTCACAGCAAAACTGAGCAGCAAGCACAGAGAGTTCCCATGGACGTGCTGTCCCCACACATGCACGGCCCTCCACCCCCTGCCACTGTTGACACCCCTCATCACGGCAGTGCGTATGTTACCATCAATGAACCTCGGAGGACATATTATCACCCAAAGTCCATAACTGACATCAGGGTTCACTCTCTGTACATTCTATGGGTTTGGAGACTGTCCTTTTTATCTGATAGGAACAGGAATAAGGGGTAAGGTCGCAGCCAGCATTAGCCCCTAAGCCCTGCTTAACCCTCACACCCACACCTTCTTTGCCATAGGGTATGACCAACTGGTCCTTCAGGGAAAGAGAGCAAGAAGGAGGGGCAGAGAGAATCCACAGGCATGAAACCAACAGGAATAAATTCCAGGGGACCACACTCTGCCTCTGCCGCTTTAAGGAGGGTTGTTCCGTGGTTGACCTTGCATTAACACTGAGGAGAGACTAGAAGAACATCTGGAAGTCCAAGAACAGCAGGACTCCCCATTCAAGCCTCAGGGCCTATATTAGCAGCGAGTGGAAAGGAGCCCTAGGCTACTCTGTGGTTCCGTAGAAAAGGTGAGCTTGTGGAGTCAGACCTGGTTCAAGCCCCAGGTCTGGGAGTTCCCAGCAAGAAGTGTGGGATTGCTCTAAGAATTATCTGAGGGATGAGTAGCAAGTCTGTGGATCAGGGGTCTCCATGACCACCACCCCAGGTTCAGTGATTCTCTGGGAGGACTCTCAGAACTCAGCATATAGTGCTCACAGCCACAGAGAAGGGGTACAAAGTGAAAGAAGCAAAGGGAAAAGACGTACCAGGCAAAGTCTGGAGAAACAAGTTTCCAAGGGTCCTTCCCCAGTAGAGTCTCAGAGAACATGATTAATGGCCCAGCAACAGGCTATGACAGCATGTATGCAATACTGTCCACTAGGGAAGTTCATCCAAGGCTCCGTGCCCAAGGTTTTTTTAGGGGCTGGCCATGTAGGCACTCTCCTACCATGTACCAAAATTCCAGACACCCAGAAGAAAAGCAGGTGTTCAGTATAAACCATAGTCTGTATAAACACTTCAGCTGCCATGAGTCATTCTTATCAGTTCTGCAGAGAGTGGGAACTCTCCCCAAATCCAAGTTCCCAGAAGCCAGCCAAGGTCCAGCCTTGTAAGCAGGGCTCTCTACAGAGAATGGTCTTAGGTTAAGTCTTCTCTGAACAGCCCGCTTCACTGTCTGGCACCTAATAGATGTTCAATAAATTGCAGTTTTCATTGTCAGCAGCAGCACATTTCTGTGCCTTTCTCTGTAGGAAGAAGAGCTCATCCTACCAACACCAGCGTCCCCCAAGTCAAACCGGTACTCGCTTGGAAAATGAAGAACATGTGTGCATACAGGTGCACACACATATCTGTACACACGAGAGTGTATCTAAGATAAAGTTAACTGCCTACATAGTAAACCCTTCCCTCTTCAAATAGAATCATTATTCTTTCACCTCGGGGCTTAGTTTGTCATTTATAATTCTGAATCGCATGCTTTCTGTACCTTCAGCTCAGTCACTGATGAAAATGGGTTCATCAAGGCAGGACCCAGGACAGGGTCCCAGACATTCTATTTAAAGCCTCCCTCAGACTTTTGATTCAACCTCAGGACATGATCCTGCTAAGAGAATGATCATCTGGCTCATGGGTCAACGTACTGGTTACTGTAATATGTGGGGAGGCTGTGGACTGCTTTACTAAAATAAAAATAAACGATGTCGACAGCATTTTGCCAATCTACCAGCCAAATGCCTCCTTGCAAGGAAAACAAGATCGGTTGGTGTATGGATTATTGTTACGCAGCCAGTGCTCACTCACTGTGATCACATACCGTGTCCAAAAAATTTATAAGCCATTGGTTTGAAATTACTGTTCTTTAATTGACAGAGACACTCTTTTTTTCCCTCCCGTTTGAAATAATTTGCCTGTTCTCTTCTCTGATTGCACCATTTTCTAGGATCACCATGTGTCATTAAGAGCATAGCTGCGGGTTCCCCAGATGCACCTTGTCTTGTGATTTCATTTCAGATGACCAGATGCTCACCTCACCTGCCTTAGGCTGGGGGTCCCCCAGTAGATTATTGGCTCTACCCGTTCACGTATGAAGGCCCCTCATGGAGAAGACAGAAGTCAACAGAAGTTGTAAGTTCCACCTTCTTTTGATCACTTGCACCATTATATTCTACCCGCCTCTCCTTTTTCTCATCCTTTGTTACCCCAGACAAGAAATATAACAACACTGCTCTCCAGGACATCATTGATAAGGAATAACGGTCATTAAAAACTCACCAAAATTATAGGAGGCTCATTATACTATTCTGCCTACTTCTGTGTATGTTTAAAATTCTTCAATATAATTTTTTCTCCAAAAGCCAATGAAAATCATTTCAATGATATTAGAAAACATTAATTACCAGTCTGGATCTTGGGTCAGAGGGAAAGGAGGGGAGAGACTGAGCTGAGCATGTGTTCAGGGAGGAGATTAGGCAGATATGGAATCTTGGAGAAATTATGAACCTCTCTAGGGCCTTACAATCCTAAATCAAAAAGCCAAAATGCACTCTCTCCTAGTTTTTCCTTCCCTTAGGGTGGTGATGGCTAAGAAAGAGAATGTTGACTCCATATGAGCAGAAACAGCCCAATGTTCACATGCCCTGATCTCATGCCTTCTTCTACAAGAAGCACCTGCCCCCCAGGCTCGTATCTAATTTTAACGTAACTGGTTAATTTCCATATGGACTTGTGATTGTGTCTCCTTTGTGTCTGCCGTCTTCGCTGGTGTCTTTTTTAGAACACAAGATCCCAGAAGACAGTTTTCATGTCTTTAACCTTCTTTGGAAAGCCTCGAAACATCACCGTGCTCAGGAAGCAAGCAAATCCTTCCTCCTGGCCATGCAGTCTCCACACCTGCTGGTCTTCTTCACCCAGTGTTCATCTATAGTTAGGCCTCAGGTCACAATGGCTGTGTCTCTCCGTCCAGCGTTACAGTCAAAGAAAAAAGAGGAGAGGCTGAGAGGCCACAGCAGCCTTCTCGAACAAGACCAGGAGGGGCGGATCACAGCCAGTACCTAAGAGAAGTTTCTGATCCACAGAAAACAGGACACTCTGCATCAGTAAGAAACACTCAGAGCCATTTTTCAAAACTAGCAGCTGGAAAGGAACGGATGCAGATCGCCGTTCAGTGCGCACCAACACAGACCCATTCCACCCTCAAAGAGCTTCACGGTCATTATTAAAGAACACATTTCAGAACATAATGTTATTAGACTATTGATTGTTGTTGGTTTCGATGTTTAATTCAGTAACAGCTTGAGTTGTGGAGAGCTTTAAATGAAACGGATGCTCTGAAGACCTGCACAAACGCTGCAATTTTCCACTGGGTTTCACAGGGAGCTGTAGCAATGCCGTGGGGACAAGGGGGTCCTGGTGCTGCGAGGTTCTTACAGGCGGGGACCGCAGGGGCCGGCTGCTGAGCAAGGCTCTGCAGTTTTTGGTACAGAAAATAGAAAAGGCGGAGAGTTCCACATGAATCCAAACAACATCCGCTCCCTCTGTCACCACGCATTAAATGATCTGGGACCGAAATTCAATACACACCTCGGGCACTCTTGCGGAAAGTACCCGTGCATCTCGGCGGCATCAACATCCCCAGGAGGAATAGAAGAGAAAAAAAAAAAGAGAGAGAGAAAATAGGGGAAAAAAAGCTCTCCTCTGAACATACACAGAGATAAGGACCACAGGGGGAAACCCCGCTGGGAGGACAGGACTGAAGGTTCCAAGGGTACAGCTGGCCCATGCTGCAGAAGCTCCTTGCCCCCAAAGCTGGTGGAGTCGGTAGGACCCCAGGGGTGTGCAGAAAATCCAGGGATAGTGTCCCTGGGCCCTGTCATCACCATTTCCTGTCCATTCCACCCCTAAAATGTTCCCTAAAACCGGCCCCCCACCAGCCCTAGTCGAGAACCAGTGGTTCTCAAATTGTGGTCCCCTGACCAGCAGCATCGGCATCTCCTGGGAGCTGGTTTACAACGCCAGTTTCTCAGACCCTACCCCAGATGGGTGACATCAGAAACTCTAAAGATGAAGTCAAGTAATCTGTGTTTTTTTTTTTTTTTTTAAGATTTTACTTATTTATTTGACAGAGAGATAGAGAGACAGCACAAGTAGGCAGAGTGGCAGGCAGAGGGAGAGGGAGAAGCAGGCTTCCCGCCGAGCGGGGAGCCCGACGCGGGGTTCGATCCCAGGATCCTGGGATCATGACCTGAGCCGAAGGCAGCCGCTTAGCCGACTGAGCCACCCAGGCGCCCCGTAATCTGTGTTTTTAAAAACACCTCTAGGTGGTTCCAAGGCGCGCTCAAGTTTGAGACCATGGGCTTGGACCATTCAGCAGGCTGGAAAGGTCTCCTGCCTCCAGCACAGCCCCCACCCTGCCACCAGAGCCACCTTCTAAAGTGCAGACCTGATCAGCCTCATTGCCTGGCACAGCCCGGCATGTGGTAGGTGCACAATAAATATTTATTGGCTGACTAAATGAACTATGACCTCTGCTTTTAAAACTTTGATGGGCTGGCTATTCATGGCCTCCACAAAATAACCCAGAAACTCCTCAGTAAGATAGAATAATATTTATCTGATTGTTATTTCTTTTTATTTACTATTTTTATTAGCAGTTATCATTTGTGGAGGACCTACATCATACCATGCAATTTGGTAAATAAACCCTGTATTAAGATATTTATTCTTTTTTAACCTGTCAACCCTGTGAAGTAGAGGGAGGTGGGTGCCCTTTACAGATGAGGAAACTGAGGCTCAGAGAGTTTCTGTAACTTGCCTAAGGACATACAAGCACCAAGTGATGGGCTGGAGTTCAATCCAGGTTTGTTTGTCTCCAAGGCTCATGCCCTGAATGTATTTCCTTTCCAAATCAGACCTCGGTGACTGCTCTATGCTCTTCCCACGTACATGGTTTCTCTGCCTTTGGCTTGGGCTCTAAGTCTCTGTGAAGCCTTACCTGATCCTCCTTCAAGACAGAATGACTTGCTAATTATACTCATGACCCAGTGCATTGTGGTGGATGGCTTATGGGGGCCTAAAAGCCTTTTGATGAGTGTTTCCTGAAGTGTGGTCCTTGGATCACCTGGAGAGCAGAGCCAGAAATGCAGAGAAATGCAGAGCCCCAGGCCATGCCCCGCCCCTGCCTCCAATTTTTACCACCGTGGGCTTGGCGTGGGATCCAGAAATGCCTCTTTCCTAAGCTCCGCACTACCCCCTTGGATAATCTGCACACTGATGTTTGAGGCCCACGGCCCTGGAGCGTGAGCTTCTCTGGTTCACACGGGTCCCCTGGAGCAAATGTACAGATCTGTCACTTGACAGGCCATCAGAGAATGAATGAATGAGCCCTTTTCTCTTAAAAGGATTGAGGTGGGGTGGGGTGTCCCATAAAACACTCATAGGAGAAAAGAAGCCGCAGAAGAGACAAGTTTTCCAGATGTGGCACCAGCTGTTGGCACGCAAGAAACAGGCCTGAGTGTGAATAGAAGACACATGTTTTGAACCACAAAAACTTGACATATTGACTTTGGCAAGGCTTGCCGACCACGCGGTGCTGATAATGTTATTAACGCTGAATGTATTTGCCTGACCTTATCAGGCCTTATAAAGAGCACAGGAGTCTAATTAAGTTCAGATGCCAGCACCTCTAACTTCTTTCTTGATAGCTACTGAGCCGATCATTTACCCTGATGTTCCTGAAATGGCTGGTCTTTAAAACCAAAGGAACTGAGTCATTAGCATGTGTAAGGCACTCGTCATGATTTGCGGTAAAACCAATCTGGCGCCCCGGGATGGAGGCTGCTTCATTCTATTCACTGTAATACCAGCCTGGCTGGTAAGAGACCCAGCCTTATCACCCCATCACACTCACCACAGGGCTCTACCCTCAGTCTCCTTCTATTCAACTTGCACACAAATGAATTGGAAGGGACACTGTTGGGCCTGCTGGTCAAATGGGCAGATGACAGAGAGCTGGTGTAAGAGCCAGGATCCAAAAGGGACCTGCGAGTAAGGAGGGATTTACGAGGGTTGCTGGCAAATCTTACATGTGGACCGTCTCCACCCTTGAAACCAATATGAGATAGTAGCTGAAAATAAGAGCAAACACTTATGTAGTACTGGGTGCCGGAAACTGGTCTAAGCACCTTTACACACATTAACTTGTTCCATTCTCAACCCCCTACAAGGCAGGTTCTGTTACCCTCGTTGTTAAGATGAGGGAACCTAGGCAAGAGCAGTAGCCTGTCCAGGAGACTGTAAATCCACCCAGCAGGTCTCCCCTTTCTTTGTACCTGCTGAGTGTACTTGAATGCTCCCTTTCATGGAACATTCACTATCGCTAGAGGCAACCCCCCACCCTGCCTTTTTTGGGGGGTAATCTTCAACTTGGCAGAAAGTTATTCCTTACATTGATTGCAGTGAATTTGTTTGAAAAAAATTGGGGTAGTTGAGTTGGAGATATTGAGATATTGATGTGAGGTGGCTACCCCCAAAAGCACAAGTCTTGAAGTTTCTGAGGGGTATACTAATAGAGATATAGCGTATGAGCAGAAGGAGGTGACACAGCCCTGCTCTTCCCTGGGCTAAACAGTCATGCTGGGAGTGCTATGTTCAGTTCTGGACAAGTCCATGAACTTGGGAGACTGCTGGCAAACTGAGCTGTCTGGAGAAGGGTGATCCGGTTAGTGTGAGAAACTGAAACCAGGACCCAGGATCTGATGAAGGAGATGGAGGTATTGGACCTGGAAATGAGAAGACAGATGGGGCAGGGGGAAGGGTGAGTGTGATGGCTGTCACAGAGAATGGGTTTAGGCTAAGGACAGAGGCAA
Organism: Mirounga angustirostris; assembly: GCF_029215605.1. Classification (NCBI taxonomy): domain Eukaryota; kingdom Metazoa; phylum Chordata; class Mammalia; order Carnivora; family Phocidae; genus Mirounga; species Mirounga angustirostris. Next base: position 125,043,928 of record NW_026991714.1, read on the forward strand.
GGGAGGAGGCAGGCAGGAAAGGCTGACTTTCATTTTTTTTAAAGATTTTATTTATTTGACAGAGAGAGAGAGAGCGAGCACAAGTAGGGGGATTGGCAGAGGGAGAGGGAGAAGCAGGCTCCTGGAGCCTGCTGAGCAGGGAGCCCGATGCAGGACTCGATCCCAGGACTCTGAGATCATGACCGGAGCTGAAGGTGTATGCTTAACTGACTGAGCCACCCAAGTGCCCTGATTTTCATTTTTTAAAAAAATTTTAGTTTGGGACAGAGTTTTAGATTTATAGAAAAATTGCAAATTTTTTATAGAGTTCCGCTATATTCCACATACCCAGTTTCCTCTATCATTAACCTACATTAGTATGTTATATTTGCCACAGTTAATAAATGGGTATTGAGACATTATTAACTAACGTCCATACTTCATTCAGGTTTCTTTAGTTTTCACCTAAAGTCTCTTTTTTCTTCCAGACCCAATCCAGGATAACACATCACATTTAGTGGTCAGGATTCCAGAGGCTCATCTTGGTTGTGACAATTTCCCACTTTCTTTCGTTTTGATGCCTTGGACAGTTTCAGGGGTACTGGTCAGGTGCTTTGTGGAATGTCCTTCATTTGGGATCTGCTTGATATTTTTCTCATGGTTAGACTGGGGTTACAGGTTTTTGGAAGGAAGACCACAGGGGTAAAGTGCCATGTTCATCACATCAATGGAACATACTATCAACATGACTTATCCCTGTCGATATTAAGCTTGATCACACGACTGAGGTAGTATTTGCCAGATTTCTCCACTGTAAAGTTACTCTTCCCCTCCCTTTCCATACTGCACTCTTCGGAAGGAAGTCACTGTGTGGAGCCCACACTTAGGTTATGGAGTGTAGTTATGTTTCACCTACCTTGAGGATGAAGTCTCTACATTGATTATTTGGAATTCTTCTTCATGGGAGATTTGTCTCTTCTTGCACATTTATGTATTTGTTTAATTATTTATTTATATCAGTATAGATTCATTGATATTATTTTATACTTTGGGTTATAATCTCATATTTTTTTTGTTGTTTAAATTGTTCCAGCTTTGGTCACTGGGAGCTCTTTCAGTTGGCTCCTGGCCTCTTAGACATACCCTTCACTGTGGATTTTTGACCAGTTCCTTACATTCTACCACTAACAGGTGCTCCAGGTTCATCTTATATATTTCCTGCCCTAGTCCTAGAATCAGCCATTTCTCTAGGAAGCCCTGGTTCCTTGTATTGGGGACTGGTTTTAGAAACCAAGATCTGGTGGCTGGGTGTGCCCAATGTTATTGGGGTGTTCATTAGTTCTAGGCCCTCTCAGATGACAGAGCAAGGAAATATGTGTGTATCTAACCCCTGTATGTGTACATATTTATAAATATTTCCGTATGTAACCATCTGTATCTATACTGAGCTAAACAGGAGTTCACACTGATGTCTCCAACTCTATTCTCACATGAATCATTCTATCCTAGGGGAGGCTGATTTTTAAGCAATAATAACAAAAAACATTCTGTGAGGTGACGGATGTGTTAACTAGCCTTATTGTGGTAATCTTTCCACGATAAATATATGTGTCAAGTCATTGTGTTGTATGCTTATACAATATTACATGTCAATTATATCTCAATGAAGTTGAGAAAAAAACCCCAATATTAAAAAAAAAGACATTCTGCAAATTTGGGGCTGGTTGCTTCTGGAGGTAGTGAGTGCTCCATCACTAAGTGTATTCAAGCAGACTGGGCAGCTACAAGGAAAGAGATCTGGTGGGCAAAATTGGAAAAGTGAGTTCAGTCTATGTTTGAGGTCCCTTCCTGCCCTATGGCTGTTGACACAGAAGCACCACATAAGGAAGGAGTATATATGGCTTTCTAGAAAGACTCATTACCTTCTACCTTTCAAAAGTCTAGGATCTAGGCAAGGAGAGAGGGTTGGCCTTTAGGACAAATCAAGGAAGCACTATTCAACTGGTGGGGAATTTATGGCGTTTGTAATCCAAAGAAGAGAAAACAGGCTTAAAATATAAATGAAACTCAAAACGGTTTTAAATTCACATATGACAGAGCCAGAATGGATTATGAAAGGGGAACGATGCAGACTTGTAGGACATGTGCCAGAGGACTGACATCTAAGGAGTTAATCTTGCTGTCCCTTTAGGAGTCCTGGGTGTGTGTCAGAGGGACAATTCTTAATGTCTTACTACCACAGCCCAGCATCGAGTCAGGGAAAATGGAGCAGCCCAGAGGCCCAGAGAGGAGACAAGGAACTGAGCATCCAGAACACACAGAAGGCTGCGTTTTCCAGGAAGGGGATGGGAACGAGGAGTCCCTCCTTGGTTAGCAGCTCTTTCTTCCTGTTAGCGCCTTCTCCAAAAGACTTTAAATCACCTCTCCAGGAAAGAAAAGTGACGAAGGGATAAAAGGCGGGTCCCATTCCCAAAGATTTTGAGCCAGTACATATGCAGTCTGGCTTGGAGATTTATTTTTTAAATAATCTTCTGTAGGTGACACCAATAACTGGAATTTCTTAATGACATTTGGAATGACACTGGTGATCTGAATACCAGAGTTTGCCCAGTTTACCTTTGTTGTTCTGGGTAATTATTAGTAGGTCCCCCTTCCTTCCATGTCAAAAGTGCCATGGTTTGGGTGGCAAACTATAGGGTCACCCTTCCTCATACTGATACGTCCCTGAGCCACAGAGGGAAGGAGTCATCTAATGGTGAAGCATCCTTTTTGGCCAAGCCCTGCTATTCCATCCCAGCTCCAATCTAAGAGACAGCGAGGATTCTCTATCGGGGATGGGGAGAGGTTTATGTTGGGGCAGGAGAGGGTTCTAGAGTCTCCTGGGGTCAGAGGCTTGGGGGCCAGTGATAAGATAAATAGATTGATAAACTCGCCAGGTGTTTGGATGCGCCTCCCTTAGCCCCTTAAGAATCACTGCCTATAGAAGGCACTGTGACTCAGCCCAAGCCTCCCTTTGGGTCCCTGCCTTTCCCTTCTCTTTCTTTCTCCCAAACCTGCCGTTTCCTCTGTCAATATCAAAGGGCTGCCAATGTGCTTCACCATGTTGATGATGGCTCCTTAGATGGAAGAGTTAGCTGATCTTTGGTCAAAAGTAACCATGGAAATCTGAGACATTAGCCATTGCCCGCTGCAGACCTCTGATAGGAAGCTCTCAGATTCTCTCCACACTCAGGAGAGATGGGAGATAAACCACAGTCGACCCCACAGGGCCACAGATCTGAAACATAGGTCTGATCACGTCTTTGCCCCCACCCCGGCTCACCTCCAGCCTGGTAACCGTCGGGGTGCGTGCCGACCGTGCCTGGTAAGCATGCCAAAGGAGTAGTTGCCCCTGACACTGGAGACAGCAGGCTTCTCCTCTCTCTTCCTGCCGCTCCCCATTCTTTAGTGACCTCGCACAGTATCAGGGCTTTAAATACCATCAGAACGCTGACAACTCCCGGATTTATGTCTCCACCCCGGACCTCTTCCCTGAACTCCAGACTCGTATATCCAACTGCCTACTCAATATTGCTCTTGAATGTTTAATAGACGTTTCAAATATAACTTGTCAAAAACTGAGCTCCGATGCCCTTCTACTTTCATCCCTGCTGCCTTTCCTTTCTTAACTCCTGTCTAGGTCCTTGGGCCCAGAGCTCCAAGTGCTCCTCCCCTCACACCCCTGCATCTGATTCATTAGCAAATCCTACCACCTGGCTCTCAACACAGGTGCAGAATCTGGTTATTTCTCACACGTCTGCTAACCTCTGGTCTAAGCCCTGTGGTCTTTCACTGGGACTCCTTCAAGAACTTAGCAGTTCTCTTGGCTTCCCCTTCCTTCCACAGTCTCGCCTCAATGCAGAAATAGCTTTGCTTGAGAGTGCGAGTCACATGTGTCAGGCATCTGCTCCAAGCCTGTGTCCTCGTGGTCTTCCTCTCACTCAGAGCAAGAAGTCAACGTGAGCAAGCACACCTGACTTCTCCCCCCTCCCCCTTCCTCACCCCACACCAGCCCCACCCCCTGTATTCCTGCCTCAGGGCCTTGGTGGTGGCTGCTCCCTCTGCCGGTGGACCTGGACCTCGGGCTACCTCCCTCACCTCCGACTCCTCAGTGCGGCACCCCTGACACCCAGCCCCAGCATTTACCTCCTTTCCCCAGTTTGTCTCCTTAGCGCTCACACCGTCTATCACACGACACAGTTTGCTCATTTATCTTGTTCCATGTCTCTCTCCCTCACTAGGACATAAACTCCAGGAGGGCAAAGGTTTTGGTCTCATGGTTTCCAGCAGTGTCTCCAATGCCTAGACAGTGTCTGGCGCAAGATGGGAGGCACCATGAGAATACTGGTGATTGTCTGAAGGACTCGTTAATCTATGAGCAGCACGTACAAAGTAATAAATAAAACACTACATATTTATAGGAAAATGATCACAGGACACAAAGCAACTTACAAAGAGTGAACACATCTGGCTAATGAAGACATAAGTTCACCTTCATTAGGGATGCTCCACGAAATGCATATTAAAACAATTGACATGTTGTTTTTCTAGCATCAGAGTAACAAAAATAAACCAAAGAATAATATGAAATGCTGACATGCATGTTCATACACTGATAGTGGGAATAGAAATTTGTATGAAGTTTTGGGAAAGCAATTTCATAATATGAATCAAGAGTGGAACCTTTTTTTCGTATCTTTTGAGCGATGACTGGGAATCTATTCTAGAAAGCCCAGACTTCAGATAAAAGCTTACACACACCTACAGATGAATGGATAAACAGAAGGTGACATATAGGTACAATGAAACAATGTCAGCCTTAACAAGGAAGGAAACTGACACATGTTGCAACATGGATGTACCTTGAGAACATTACACAAAGTGAAATAAATCAGTCACAAAGGGACGAATACTCTATGATTCCTCCTATATGAGGTACCTAGAATAGTCAAATTCATAGAGACAGAAAGGGGAATGCTGGGTGCCAGGGGCTGGGTGGAGGGGAAATGGTAGTTATTGTTTAACGGGTATAGAGTTTTAGTTTTGCAAGATGAAAAAAGTTCTGGAGATGGATGGTGCTGATGGCCACACGACAACATGAATGTCCTAATGTCACTAAACTGGACACTTAAAAATGGTTAAGATGGGGGTGCCTGGGTGGCTCAGTCAGTTAAGCCTCTGCCTTCTGCTCAGGTTATGATCCCGGACACTGGTGATCGAGCCCTGCATCGGGCTCCCTGCTCAGTGGGGAGTCTGCCTCTCTCTCTGCTCCTCACTCTACTCATGCTCTCTCTTGCTCTCTCAAATAAATAAAATATTTTTAAAAATGGTTAAGATGGTAACATTTATGTTACGTGCATTTTATGACAATTAGAAAAAAGAGTTACAGGACTAAACACAGAACTGCCAGCTAAGTTTGCCACTAGTTTCTTTATGTCCTTTGGAGAGCTAGGAAGCATAACATATATTTGTCAAACATAAGTCTTACTACGCCATATCAATGTTTACCTTGTAGTATATGTTTATCTTGGAAAAAATATTAAAAACAAAAAAAAAGAAAGCTTGCGCACACCATTTTACACTGAGACACTATATACAGTATTAAAAAATAGAAATTGACACACCTGTTGATAAAGAAATGGTTGTGTAAATTGTGGAAGATCTACAAAATGGAATATTAGGCAGCTGTTAAAGATGATCTGTACAAATATAACCTGGAGAATACTTTATAACCTGGAGAATACTTGTGGTATACTTCTGAGTAAAGAAGCAGGATACAAAATTGGCAATACAAGAAGAACTTACATTTGAAAAGCTACAAAACTTTCTCTTATCGATTCCAAGGCACTGAATTTTTCCCCATGTGTAAACCTATCTGAAATGGGATGTGTCTCACTTTCTCTGAAAAGAAGCACTGTATCAAGTGTAATTGCATGTTCTCAGTGGCACATAAAGTAATGATGTGGTCCCATATGATGGTGTCTTAGATTTAATGAAACACAGTGTGTGGAAAGGAAACTAAAAGTAATATGCCAAAATGTTAACAGTAATTATGTTTTTTTGTATTTTTCCACATTTTAAAGAAATTTTATAATGAGCTTATATTGCTTTTAGAATCAGAAGAAAAAAAAAAGGATGTTAAAAATATCTCTTCAATGAGTGTTCACTGCCTGACAGGATAAAGCACGAACTCCTTGGCCCCTATACCCTCTGGCTTCTGCTGTTTTCAGTGATACCTCCTTCCCACTTTTCTCCTCACACGCTCTGCAAATCAGCACATATTCCTGCCTCTTCCACACGCCTATCTCCATGGAAGTGCTCTTCTCCCTGCCTGAAATGCACCTCTCCAGCCCCCCACTTTTCTCCCTGGTGAATTCTTATTTATTTTCCAATGACCCACCTCAAAAATCCTCTCCTCTGTGAAGTCTTCCTGTTTACTCCCCACCCAGAAAGCAATAGTGCCTTCCTCTGTGGTTCCAAAGCGCTGGTTGCTGCTTGTTCCTGCTCTGGCCCAAGATTTTGAACAGGGCATCGGAACCATCCTCACCATCTTGCCTGCTGCTCACACCTTGAGAATCTGACTCCTTCCCTTCTCCCTGCTGAAGCCTCTCTCCCAGGTCACCCCCGACAGCCTGCCAAATTCTAATTCTTTTTTTTTTTTTTTTAAGATTTTATTTATTTATTTGACAGAGAGAGACACAGCGAGAGAGGGAACACAAGCAGGGGGAATGGGAGAGGGAGGCTTCCCGCTGAGCAGGGAGCCCGATGCGGTGCTCGATCCCAGGACCCTGGGATCATGACCTGAGCTGAAGGCAGATGCGTAAGGACTGAGCCCCAACGAATACTCAGTCCTTCTGTTCTCACTTCCTCCATCCCGAACCCCCTTTTGGCCTGTGGCTTCCATGACATCTCACTTTTCTAGAATGTTCTCCACTTAACTTTTCCTTTTTGACCATCACTGCATCTTCTTTCGATGGTCAGTGAAATGCCAGTGTCTCCAGCCTCCCTTCCTTGGCCCCGTAGTTCTTACTTGGAGGTCCAGCAGGTCTGAGGACAGGGCCTAGGGATTCATGCACCTCCTAAAGTCACCTGCAAAACTCTGTGGCTGTGACCTTGTGCACATTTTACCTGGGGAGGCAGCCACAGCATAAAAGATCCCATGACCCCCCCCCCCAAAATAAAGGGAAAGGTTGTAAACGAATGCCCTACACATTCTCCAGTGACCTCATCTCCTTTTTATTTGAAGATAAAATACCACTTATGTTTTTCTCTCCCCTCAAAGAACTTCCAAACGATGGGCACTGCATACTGTGTGGGAGATATTTTTGTATGGGGAGGAGGCGTTTCTCTTAAATCACAACTCAGCCTGCTCTGCCTACACATTAGGAGGAGGGGAAGAAGTCTCAGAGACTCCCAGGAAAGAGGACTGGGTAGATGGGGTGTACCATAAGAGCACGACCCAAGAGGAAGAGCTGACCAGGCATCTGTCCGACGCGGAACACGCAGACTAACTTTGTTGTGCATTTTCCTCTACTGCAACCCTCAAGGCTGGCGGTTCGCCACCCGTTACTGCTCAGGCAGCAAGGTCATCTGCTTACAACTTAGAAAAACATCAGAGACAACACTGCTTAGGGCATTCAAATAGAAGTCCGTTCCCGGAACTGGCAAGTCAGGTTCTTTCAACACTTCCTGATTTCCTTAAAAAATAAGGAAAAAAAATTAATCTAGAGGGGGGAGAAATAGCTTTGTTGAAAATTGTCTCCAGAGCTGTTGAACTCTTGAAGATATAAGATGGATTTCATCTCTTAATCCCGGTGTCTCCCCAGCATCCCCTGCACCCCACCCTGCCTCACCTCTGTCCCTCCCTGCCGGGTCACACCCCTGCCTGGTGGGAAGGTAGATTCCCACTGTAACCTGGCTGGCTGCCAGCTCCGGCTCTGGACTGCCTCCCATTTGGGACCAGAGAGGACCAGCTTGGATCCTAAGGCCGGCATTTGTGCTCCCTGCTCAGGGATGGGAAAAAAGACCCTTTCTTCTGCTTGATATATTTAGTAACGACCTTAAAGAGTCTGCGAGGCTGAATGAATTGGTGCATCTCTGTGCATTGGAAGCAGCTGCCAGGGCGCAGACAGGAGGAGGGAGAGACTGGAGGGAAGAGGGGAAGGCGGGCGGGGGGCGTTGGGAGAAAGGGAGCGGGAGTGGGGAGAGGAGGGAGGGAGCGCACGGCAGCAGTGGGGAGGCAGCCAGGAGGATGCGCGGGCAGCCGCGGCGGCTGGAGTGTGCACAAGCCCCTGGCTCTCTCCGGTGGGCTGGCCCGGGATCTATTCCCTGGTGACTCTGGAGGGCTCAGCACAGGGAGGGCTGCTAGCGGGGGTGGCGGTGGCCAGAGCCTCCCGTTAAATCTGCCTAAATGGCAGCACTTAAGGGCCCAGTGAAGGAATCCAATTTGCTCACAAGGAACGTCTACAAATTTATATGTCGGCATTTGACACAAAATGCTCCCAGACCAATCCCAGGGCAGAGCAGGACCTGGGACCTGGCTGACTGATTCGGCTGGTCTTCATGCTCCTCTCAGAGATTGCAGGCTTGGGGGGGCAGGCAGCTCTTGTTCCTGATCTGCCTCCTGGCTGGAAGGTTCAAAGGACCGCAGACCTCTCAGCTCCAGAGCACAGAGATGTCGGCTTGTGTGTGTGTGTGTGTGTGTGTGTGTAGGGGCTGGGCAGGGATGGAAGGGTAGGGATGGGGGAGCTTGCAGACCTCTCTCTCTTCCTTTTCTTCAGAGAAGTAGCTGCAAGATTCACCATCACTTGGCATCAAAGAGGAGAAAGAGGATTAACCCTTGGTATTACTTTGGCCCAGGTTAGGACTGAGCCACCTCTTCTTCCTTAAAGACGTGGTGTTGTTGTCAGGTGGCATTTCTGTTCAACCTGGGAGCCACATCTCCTCTGCAGAGTCCCAGGGGACCCTTTGTGCAAATAACGGAAGCGTGCCCCTTCCTCCAGGCCGGCACAGCCTCACACAGGTGCAGAGCTGGGGGCTCCGAGATCCCCTGGCTCACATGCGGAGACTCTGCCTAAATGCTACTTTTTCCTCCGTACCAGAGAGAAGGAAGCAGGAAGCACCTGGCAGAGCTGTTGCCTGGGCCCGTCCTGTGAGGAGCCAGCTTGCTGCTGCCTCTTGGGGCCATGAACAGCTCCAAGCCATGAAGCCATGGTAGAAAGAGGGATCATCTCCTCTGTGCATGGTCTCCCCTCCCCCAAACACATCTTACATCTTAGGACTCCAAAGGGACCATGGACACGGAGCTCAGAGCCCCAGAGGAAGAGAGACGGGCTTGGCTGGCCTCTGAGGACCAGAAAGACTCTCTGGGAGGGGGGAGCTGCCAGCCTGGAGAGCCTATCCTTGGCTTTCTAGAGCTCAGAAAGGCAGGCTACAGCAGCTTGCTCTCCTCGAGGGCCTTGCTGATTAGGTGGCTCAAAAGCCTGTAGTGAGGGAGTAAACAAACATCTTCAGTAGGTCCTCAGTGCTTACTCTGCTTCTAACAAAGCTCAACAGAGTTGATTAGTGATTTTTAAATGAGGGTAATAAAAAAGAAAACCAAATGTCTTGTACGTGGAGTTTAGTAGTTACCAGCCTGGCCACTGGCTCCAGGCTGCCTGGGTTCCAATCCCAGCCCCACACCCCCACCCCCACCCCCACCCCCACCCCCACCCCCAGACTAGAATTTGGCCCAGGACAAGGTTACCTGACAGGGCTGGACTTCACCTGCCTCACCAGTAATGTGAGGATGATCACATAGGTGTGCACTCCACGAGGTTAATGAGATGACCAAATGAGCTAACACATGAGAAGCACTGAGAACAGCACCTGATACATGGTAAGAGTTTCATATATGGTAGATATTACTCATTTCACTACAAATGCTCATCCCGGGGTTGAAATCCTGTCCAACCATGGGCAAACCAGATCCACTGCCGCCCCTTCCAAGAAATCTTTCCAGACCTCTCCAGTGAGATTTAACCTCCTCTCCTACCCAGCTCCCAACCACTCTCTGTTCCTGCCTTGAGTCCCGAGTTTATCACATTCTGTTTTGTATGATGGATATTTGTGGATGTGTCTATAGGCCCAACTGTACTAGATTACAATCTTGACAACAAGGACTGTGACTTACACATCTGTTTCTCCTCAAGTCATTAGCAAGGTTCCTTCACACAGCTCAAGAAGTATTTTGTTGAATTGAATAAAATGTAGACAAATACAGGTCAGCTCAGTCATTTTTGTTAATTTAGGCCCATGGATCATCTTGGCAAAAGGTGAGAAACAGAAAATTCTCTGAGCAACTCAAGAGTCTTTGCTGGACCTTCAGGAAATCACAGCACAAGGGGGAGCATCTGCCAAGCATTTCTATGTGGTTGAGATTTGCTTGCGGTTTACTGCCAAATTAGTGTTGGGTTTGCCTGGAATGTATGGGGAAGTCCTGAACAGCTGGGCCAGGTGGGCCCCTGACAGCTAAGGGGGCCCAAGGTAATTGATAAAGGGGCTTCCACTCAGGCATCTTCCGTGACAGGTTCTAAGTCCTTTGGCAAGCTGCTCATCATGGCAGGAGCTGAATTGTGACGTCTGGAATACTAGGGGTGAGGAACACTGTCTGGCACATCAGCAAGATGGAGCGAGGCTCAGGAGTCGTAACTGGATCTCCACAATTTCTTTTTCGGACTGGCCTTGCTCACCCAACGGGGCAGGGCGCTGTGAAAAGTCCCCCAAATCAAATGTTGTCAGTTTTTTTCCTCTCTGGATAACAGCGGCTAGTGCAGTGACATTCCTGCCGTTAAAAAGAAAGCCAGCCATTTACTGTCTATGCTAATTTTTTCCTGGGACCATCCTAATGGTGACTCTCCAAGGTACCGTCCAAATTTGCGACTGGAGAGCCCTGGGGAGGAACGTCAGCTCTAAGGCCCTGACAGAAAATCAAGATCTGGTTAGCAAGGCAACCGGTAAACTAGAGGCAGCAGTTCCTTGGAAGCATAACCAAGAGGAGAAATGTTGGCTTTATGGAGTGGTTTTTGCTATCAAATCCGAAACCCTAAAATAACTCAAGAAGTTGCCTATCGGAATTGATGAGCACTTCACCAGTGTAAATCAGAGTGGCAGGGAGCCAATATGCAGCGGTCATCAGTATGTAAGACAAAGGAAGGATTTCACAGCTGCCAGGACCTCACCGGTCTTTCTGGTGCTCCTGCGGGGGGCGGGGTGTCCCCATAGCCTCTTCCTGGGTGTTACATCATCATCTGAGTGGACTTCAGCCCCAGCTACTGGACCCCTGTGTAGGTAGAGGAGGTCAACTGCAAGGACACAGTCCACCTGATCAGAGAGCCAGAATACAAAATAACCACCGAAGGCCTTGCTACTCAAAGTGTGGTCTGTGGACCAGCAGCGGCAACATAACCTGGGAGCTTGTCAGAAATGCAGAATCTCAGGCCCCAGAGAGTGAGGATCTGCCTTTTAACAAGGTCCCAGTGATTTGTGTGCACATGGGAGTTTGAGAAGCGCTGTCTTAAGCTTCACTTCTTACTAACCCTGTCACCTTGGGAGTGACCCTTTACCTCTCTCCACCTCAGTTTTTTTATACAAAAAAATGGGGATATATATTCTCTTTTCTCTTACATCACAGGGCTGTTATGAGGCCCTCATGAGTATGGACATCGAGGACTTTACAGAGCTAGGTAAATGTGAGTGGTTGTTGTCTACCTATAGCCTTCTCTGGCTTTCTGCTCTTCACATGCACCAAGCAATTCCTGCCTCAGGAATTTCTGCACTAACTGTTCCCTTGGTTCTATGACACTTGGAGCCGGTCGCTTCCTCTGTGCCCTCACTTGCCTAAGAACGTAGTTTTGACATTCTTGATCCAGGGACTCCTCTCTGGCCCTTGAAAGACTAACTCCTTTTGTCTTTCAGGTCTCAGCTCCAATATCCTCCTTTCAGAAAGGCCCTCCCACTCCTCCCAGTCTAAAATCACACTCTGCAGTGTCACCCCAATTTGCTTGCTTCATATCACTTACCACTCTCTGAACTTATCTTGTTTTGAGTGTGTGTATTTATGCGTGTTTGTTCCCTACAAGAGCTCCATGAAAGTAAGAATCTGGTCTGCTGTCTACCATTCTTCCAGCTATTAGAACACTGCCTGGTACTGAGGAGGCATTCCATACACTTTGTTGAATGATTTGATGAATTAACATTTGTGGCTGGAAATGAATGTAATAGCCTATGACTAAAGGTGGGCCTGGGGGACAGGGGGAATGGGGCTGGTTCCCGACTCCTCTATTTGGATGCCTCAGTAGTGCGTCCCTCAGATGTCATGGTCAAAGGGTCTAAGACCCAACTGAAAACTCTCTCAGAAATTCTTCCTCCAAAGCACAGTTTTTCACTGGCCAGGAAGTGGGGCAGGGCCATCCCTATGCTCATGTGGCACGTGGGTTCAGTGATGGGCAAAACGCTAAAGCAGAGGTCTACTGACGGGCAGCGTCAGCCCCACCCTAGACCGACTGCATCAGAAACTATGGGCAAAGGGTCCTGTGATCTGTTCTAATAACAGCCTCCTTATTGTGATTCTGATACACAACAAAGCTTGAAAACCACTGCAGTAATGAAGCAAGAGAATTCCCCTCTTCCTCCCAGCTCTGGCCTATGAAGCACCTTCAGGGCATCTGATTTTGGTGTTCAATCAGGAGCTGGGGAACGAATGGACAATAGGACCGCTGTCACACCCTGGAGGGTATTTTGCTTTTCTTCTTTCAGCCTTTACATGACTTCCTCTGATGGCTGGGCTCAAAGTGGGAGACTGTCAGCAGGGAGTGATTCTTCTTTTACCAGTGTTTCTTTAGTGAGTCAGGCTGATTTAATTTTAATCAGCCAAGGCAGCAGAGCGGTAGTTCTTTGTCCTGGCTGCACTTTAGAATCACCTGGAGTGTTTTAAGATCCTGATGTGCGGGTCCCACCCCATTCCGATAATATCAGAATGTCTCGGGGTGGAGCCAGGTGCCAGGACTTTTTCAAAAAGCTCCCCAGATAATTCTAACTTACAGCCAGGCCTGAGATCCATCGTGGTATTGTCAAACACCCGTCTCTCCCAAGCTTGCCCGATGATAAGAATCACCTGGGGCACTTGTTCAAACTACCACATTCCTGATCTCTCCCAGACCACCCTATCAGAGAAGCTCCAAGGACGTGGGGGCTGTCTCTTTAACAAACACTCCAGATGATTCTTCTAGGTAAGCTGGGGACACACTGGTCAAATGGCCTATATGAGCTCTGGGATTGAATTCTAGCTTCACAACTTAAGCTGATGTCAGGAAAGTTTCTTAAATCTGTTTCCTCATCTTTAAAATGGGGTGGGGTAGGGGAAATAAAAGCATCATTCTCAGAGGATTGCTGAAGGGTACACAAGAAACTCGTGTATGGGGCGCCTGGGTGGCTCAGTCGTTAAGCGTCTGCCTTCGGCTCAGGTCATGATCCCGGGGTCCTGGGATCGAGTCCCACATTGGGCTCCCTGCTCGGCAGTAAGCCTGCTTCTTGCTCTCCCACTCCCCCTGCTTGTGTTCCTGCTCTCGCTCTCTCTCTCTGTCAAATAAATAAATAAAATCTTTAAAAAAAAAAAGAGAAACTCATGTAAAGTGCTCAGCACAATTGCTAGGAACACAGCAGGTGCTCAACAAACGTAACTTCCCATCCCACCGTCATAAAAGGTGGGTTTTTGGAAGCTGTATCTAGCAACGCACTTAGGCCTGCCTCCCCTGTAAATGAGAGACCGCGTCTACCATTTGCTTCTAAGCTTGAACATCCAGTACTATGTTCTACAACCCAACAGTCCCGCTCTTGCTGACTGAAGGGTGGATTTTAATGCACTATCATTAGTGTTTGTGAAGAAGTCCTGGGATTTGCTTCCACAAAACATCACAGTTGTTTTTTTTTGTTGTTGTTGTTTTAATTTCACAACTGGGTTTTTAAGAAAAAAATGAAGGGATGGAGGAAGTGACTGACTCCAAATATCCCACGAACAAATCAGGTTGGAATTGGAAGACACCTTATATCATGTAGTCCAACCTCCTCACACCATGGCCGGGAGGTAGAAGGCTTTTCATTTCCAGCACACTGACAACAACTCAGAGGGAGAGAAATTGAGGCATCTATAAACCAGGACAGAGGCTCAAAGAAATTTGGCACAAAGAACAGATGACCCATGAAGGCATCTAGCATTCCTCTAACATTTTATAACACGTGTGGATTTAAGTGCCCCTCTACACACACACACACACACACACACACACACACACGGAGCCACCAGCTCCCTGCTATTCCTGGATGGATAGTTGCTAAGTAAGAATGAAGCTGTCACTGAGCTCTGGAAAGAGCATTTCAGAGACCTTCTCAGTTACAACAATTATTGAAGAACACGTTTTCAACTTTATCCTGCACTATCTGACAAAAGAATCTGCAAAATCCCTCTGATTCTTGACAAGGTGCAGAAAATCATCAAGTGGCTAAAAAAACAAGGCATCTAGAGCCCATGGAATTTCTGCTAAAATTTTCCAAATCAGGTGAAGAGAAAGACATAATTGCTCTCCCCATTCTCATTTTGAGGATCTGAAATGCTGAAAAATTCTTGGGTGACCCTATGGATACTGTGATTATGGGATCATTAAAAGTTTTTACTAATTATAAAAAAATGTACTTTGTGCAAATTTTACAAAAATTGGGAAATACAGAAAAGCATAAAGAAGAAAATTAAAATCACCTCTAAATCAACCACCTAGAATAGCTGTTAATACTTGTGTATATTTCCTCCTAGTCTTTTTCTGTGCATATTTAAATGCTTTACAAAGTGGGGCCCACACTGTATCAACTTATATATGATGCTTCTTTCCCTTAGTTATTATATTAGAAATAATTCCCTCATATCCTTAAATATTCTGTGAAGAGAATTTTTAATGATCACATAGTATTTCATCATGTTGGTACTCCATAATTTACTTAACCATTTTGATAATAAAGTTGCTTCTGGTTTTTTGCTATTATAAAAAGGTGCAGCAAAAATTAAAAATTAAAAAAATAAAAAGGTGCAGCAAATAGCCTTTCACATAAATTTTTGACCATAGATTTTTAAAAAAGATTTTACTTATTTATTTGAGAGAGAGAGCACACATGAGCAGGGGGGAGGGGCAAAGGGAAAGGGAGACGCAAACTCCCCACTGAGCAGGGAACCCACGACTGGGGCTCGATCCCAGGACCCTGAGATCATGACCCGAGCCAAAGGAAGACGCTTAACTGACTGAGCCACCCAGGTGCCCCAATCATATATTTCTGATTATTTCCCTAGGGCAGAGTTATAAAAACAGACTTTTAGAGTTGAAGAGTCTGTATATTTTTAAGGCTCTAGTACCTTTTGACAGATTTCTTTCCAGATTTTTGAAAATATCCACCTCACTGCATTTTTGCTAACACTGAGTATTATAATCTGTTTAAATTTTTGCCAGTTTTGTTACTGAAAACTAGACCCTGATTTTATGCTGTATCTTGAAAACTCTAAATAGTTGTGTATTGCTTTCCTGTCTATTGTCCATTTGCATCTTCTAGTTTGTGAATTATTGGTTATGATTACTTTAAGAATTCATATACAGAGTGAAATTACACATATCAGCTTATAGGAAAGTCCTCCACAGGACCACTCAAGAGCCTTCTTGTAGCATCTCACTGTGGCTTTAAGTCATGTAGACTCAGACTTATAACTGGTTACTTTCACCTCTTGCCAAGGGCAAGAAAAATTCAGAAACCACAATACTCTTTTTTACCTTATCTGATTTTATGAAAGCTTCTGCCTTACTCAAATGATAGCTACTGTTGGAAGATGCTCACCAATACAAATGTCCACCAAAACGTGTCAATATTTATTTTCTCTATGATGCTCTATGGGCAGAAATCTTTGATAATGTGTACATTTTCCGCCCCTTCAAGGTCATCACTAAAGTCAAACAAGGTTGGGTTTTTGTTCCAATGCTCCTTGACATTTCTTTTTCTGATGGTAAGTTATGTCACTAACCATCTTCTAGCATGAAGTTAAATCAGTCAGTGGACAGTAAATCTCTGCTGACTCTGAGGGAGAAGTAAAACCCACTCTGATCTAATCAAATCTAATCATCAAGCTCAAAAACGCTGCTGCCGCTGCTTTAATTTCAGGAACAGATCTTCACACAACTGTCAACATCATTACCAAAACACATCAGAAAATTGGATGAAGGTGCAACATATAGACAATCATAATCCCCCATCATCAATCTCTAGCAGTCCCCAGTTGACAATTCAGATTAGGGGTGAGCCTCTAGGGGACACAATTTGTAAATCAACTTCACAAAAGAGCAATATTAACCCTAAAAGCACCTCAAATGTGCAAATTCAGGTGCTGGCCAACTGAGAAATAGGAATGCAAAGAGTGACTCAACATTTGAACAAAGTTTACGGTCTCGCCCATCTGTTAACGATGACATGCCATGGACAACTAAGGGTTGGAGGAAGTGGGAGAGTTGTTGCCTGTGAAAAGTTTTTTCAAGTACACAGAATAAATGAGCAAACAACTTTTGACCAGCAAAAGCCAAGAGCGTTGAGCAATGGCGGCCAATAACAATAAAAATTCTGCTGGGAAACCTTCAATTCTAGACTCTTGAGATGAAACTTATATGCTTGGTGTGGTACTGAGCATGCTTAGGAGAATGGCAGAATAATGCTTTTGAGAATAAATGCCAAATGAATGTGAAGCTTGCCAAAGGGCAATGGTGATGTCCACCATGGGAAGGGAGCCCTATTACTAGGAAAGCCATAGAGTGGCAGAGCTGAAAGGACCTTAGAATTCATCTCACTCACCCACAAATACTTATTGAGCACCTATGTTATACCAGGCACTGTGCTCACACTCAAGAAAACAGGTTCAGAGAAGTTAAATAATTTGTCCAAGGTCAGACTGATAGTTAAAGCCAAGACATCCACTTAGAAACCAGCATTTCAATGTTTTATGACAAGAGATAGAAAGAGAATGTTTGACAGAAATGAGTTACAGAACAAATAAATAATCCAAGACTGTCTTGAAGCCTGCCAAAAGTAGAGATTCTTCTCTCTCCCCCCTTGTTGGGCTGTGATCTTTTGATCACAAAGAGATGGAAATTGCAAGACACCAAGAGACAGAAGTCAATTCTGATAGCTTCACTCTTCCTTTTATCCCCTATCAAAAGAAACACCAAGAATGACCACATTTCTCTTGCCCTTTGCCTGAAAGTGGGATTCTCCAGTTGCCGGGATGGCCTAGGAGCTGGACCTGGAAGTGCCGTGAGGGTGGGCAATAATGGATTTATCCATTCCTCATTTGACTGAGTGGACACAGGCAGGTGACCACATCAAGATGGGGTGAGGGTGGGGGCGGGTGTGTTCTCCTCACTCTAAAGTTTCAATTTGGGGGCCCATGGTGTCATCCAAACATACATGCTCCCCCTGTTGTTATTTTGGGAAACTTAAGGGCAAGCCTTTGCCCAGTCTAAGAGAACTTAAAAAGGAAGGAAGTAGGATGCCTACGTAAGAAGCTCTAAAGCAGGATTTGCTGATGGATGCTACGTGTTCTCTTGTTTTAGATTTGAAGCCCAGCCTTGGGCAGAGGACATGCATCCTGCTTAAGAACAACAGACAAGAGCCGCTGCCTATTAGACCTCATCTGCTTCCAGTGTGGAGGGGAAAACCCTTAGCTGGCTGTGTCTGCGGGGTGGATTTGTTGGGGAGTGCTCTCAGGCTCAGAAAAGTCTCTCGTAATATTTTCCAAAGGGTCTTTAAAACAAAGTCTAATTTTTAGGCTTAGAAACATGACTCCACCATGGAGTGTGACTTTTAGATAATGAGACGGGCTATTTAATCAAGATACCAGAATCTATCCATCCAAACAAGTATCCTCTCCCTTCTGAGCAGTAATCCCGTTATGCCAGATATTTATCCCAAGGCTGCTGCCATTGTTTTAGATACTTTGGGGACTCCCTGGAGAATTTTCTTCAAATTGATGCCACATTATTTGGAATAAGCACAATGGTAGCAGATCCTCATCCTGTGAGGCTGGATTTTATTTTTGGAAACAGTAAAAAGGCTTTTTGGCGTGGGTAGCCAACTCCGGCAAATAACCAGCTGATTGAGCTGGTAATGTTGTTCTGCGTCCAAATTGAGGCATAGTTATAAGGTCACATGTTCTTGTGTGGCATGGAAACAGCCTTCCAAGGCCATTTCAAATGAGGGGGTCCGGTATTGTCTGAGTGATGGCAGCACCACTGGACCAGGTGTGTGACCTTCCAGCAGGTCACCGAGAAGAGGAAGCGCTATTTTGGGCGGCTGATGCTCAGTGGGGTTCTTTGGTTATAAATAATAGAAAGGACTCTGCCTAACTTACGTGAACAGGAAATCAATTGGCAGGCTATGGGGAACTTGCTGGTTCAAAGGGAAGTCCGAAGAGCCAGGCTCAGAACAGACAGCTCTTCCAGAAGGAGCTGGAACCCACTGACAGCCTAGCTGAGGTGCAGTAATGAAAGTGAGTCAATTCCAAACGTTTCTTCCATCATTGCACTGCTCTGCCCCAAAATGACGGCGTCAGGGGACAATCCAATTGGATATGCTTAGGACTTGTGCCCACCTCTTGGCTCTACCCCTTGGCATCTGATGAAAGAACCTCCAGGGATGTTTTTGGTCCGTAGAGTGAGGGCAGTATTCCTCGATTACTATTTCTCCAAAACTGCCCACAAAAGAGGAGAAACAATTTCACACGAGGAAGGAAGTATATTTTTAGGAAAAGGGAGTAAATACTAGGCCCCCCAAAGTGACAAACATGAACCACAGTAAGTCCTGGTATTATTATTACTAATTCTGCATATTATGTATGAAATTAAGCTTTGCTCTATTTGTCAACATTTTTGTCACTTTGGTTTTTTTTTAGGTTTTATTTATTTATTTGAGACAGAGATAGCAAGAGAGAGACGGACGGGGTTGGCGGGGAGGCATAGAGAGAGAGGGACAAGCTGAGCAGGGAACCCAACATGGGATTCCAATCCCAGGGCCCTGGGATCATGACCTAAGCTGAAGGCAGACACTTAACCCACTGAGCCACCCAGGCACCCCCAAATTTTTGTCACTATAAATTACATTGGCTTCATTAGTCATCTCCAGTTCCATAAGCTTATGAAGTTTGCCCCTTTATTATCACTGAAAAAAATATGTAGGTCTGCAGTCTGATCCATCTTCTCCTGCAGAGCCAGACCCTGTCCTCCTTCCTCAGAGCACTCATGAGTCCAGGGAACAAGTTCAGTTCTCCTCTTGCTAATGAAGAGAGCAGGCGTGCTTGCTGTCTGCATGGACAACAGCCACAGTCACAGCTGGCAGTCATCTGAGGCCACACTAGGAGGCTGTGACTGTGGATGAACAGAGGAAAACCACCCTCCAAGCTGCACACAGAGGGAAGGCAATGCGTATGTCCCGAGACCATCATGAACATGCAAGGCAGGCCCGCAGGCTCCAGGGAACTCATTTGATCTCATTGTCCCTAGCCAATGAGGGACAGAAGAAGCACACAGCTCACTACCTTCCTGTTGAGTTTCTCCAGGAAGTTCTTCCAAGCCAGGGCACCCAAAGAGAGCCCCAAAAGCTGGTCTCAGCCTTCTAAAATGCTGTTTATGGAGCTTCTGAAAGCTATCAAAGCTTCAAGGTATGGGGAAGGGTGGGCTCTGGGAGAGAGGAAGTGTGAAGGGAAGAAGGGGCTGTCATATCAGTGTCCTTGCACTGGTATCTCACGTGAGGCCCAGGAGTGGGAGGAGGGCTGCTGGGGGTAAGCTGCACAGAGGGCAGGAAGACTAGGCTCACGAGCAGCCTGCCACCACACACGAGGCAGAAAGCAGAGTGCTGGAGCCCGAGGCCCTCAGCAGGGTCTCATCCCACTCAGCCTCAGTTTCCTAATCTGTAAAACCAGGGCCAGACCTCCTTTTAGTGGTTTCATCAGAGATAGTGTACAAAGACCCTCCAGCCCAGTGCCTGCACACAGCAGGCATCAGAGAAGGGCAGCTCTGCCTTTCTGGGAGGCCAACATTATATAGAGCAGAGCTTTCCAGACTTTGAGGTTTCATGGCACAGTAAAGTTTCAAAACACAAACTCTGCAGCACTCACAGGATGGTCAATATTTTATTTTTGCCAACTAAGGACAATAAAAAAAAAACCCAACAACTACCCCCTATGATACCATGATACGAGCTCTGATATTCATAAAATTGTTTTCCAAAAGAAAGCAAAAAGGACGAAATCTTAGAATGAAAATTGTCAGTCCTTTAGATGGAATATTTTTAGCTTTATGAAAAAAAATTGCATCATCCTTATTTAGTGAATTTTGTTACAAAGCAAAAACAACTTCATTCCAGACTGGCCTGGCTCAGGAACCAGTGGCTGAAAGGAAAGAATTTGGGCATTGGAGTCAAATAGGCCACGATCTCCTCCCAGCTCTGCTTCTTAATAGCTGTCTGACCTTTAGCAAGAGATCAGCCCTGTGGGTCTCACTTTCCTCCTTTATAAATAGGAAACCATAGCACCTCCATAAATGAGAGGATGTGTGAAGGGCAAAGCAGAGTTTGGTAGATAGTAGATGCTCAGGAAATGCCAATGCCAGATCCTCCCAAAATTGGAGAGGACTGGGTTACTTCTAGTTTTTGAAATCATTAGTATATTAAAAAAATAAATACATACTAAATAGAGTTGACAAAATCATTCACAGAATTGAAAAAAAATACTCACACTGGAACACATCGACACACAAATACACATGCAATGCATCCAACACAAACATGAATCTAATATTTGTGAGGGCGAGGCTGGGTCCCTGTAGCCCCTGGGCCCCCATGATGGACCCTGGTTAACTCCTTTCTAAGCCACATTCTCACAGATGGCACATGCTGAGGACTTGGGGACACTGATTTGACTTGTCTCTCTTCTCCTTTGTTCTTTTTCCTTGACTGGAGTTCATCTGGAACATTTATCCAGACTTTTCTACCTTTAGTTCATAATTCTGAGCATGCAAATTTTCTTGGAATTCTAGTTGGTGTCTTTTTTGCATCACTGGATCTCAATAGGTTTCAAAAGGACTAAAATTGAGGGTTAGAAGGGAAGATAAATGGGTGCTGAAGTGGATGGTTTAACTGAGGGGTTCTAGGGCAGCCTGGGAAGGGGAAGGGATCTGTGCCCAAGCCTCTGGGGGGTGGTGATGAAGGTGTGCCCGCACAAGGCTGTGCAAGATTTTCCCAAGAG
Organism: Mirounga angustirostris; assembly: GCF_029215605.1. NCBI lineage: Eukaryota > Metazoa > Chordata > Mammalia > Carnivora > Phocidae > Mirounga > Mirounga angustirostris. The sequence goes on from NW_026991714.1 coordinate 125,065,301, forward strand.
GCATGTGTGGGTGCACGCATGTCCATGTGTGTGTGCACCTTGTTTCTTGACAGAAATAAAAAATTCCTGTTTGTTTATTGCTGTCTGTCCCATTAGAATGTCAGCTCTGTGAGAGCAGGAATTATAAATGTCTTGGCTATGTCTGTGTCTCCAGTGTTGAAGACAGGCGTGGGCACACAGTAGGTGTTCAAAGAATGTTTGGGGATATCATGGGTGTTTGCTCAGCTCTCTTCTCTCCTGGATCTAGGAACAGACCCCCTTCTATCTGGAGGATCAACCCTTTGTCCATTCCCAACCAGATGATTTCCTGAACCACAGGGCTGAGTGCGTGGCCACTCAGAATTCTTATCATTGGAATTTTCTTTCTGGTGGTTAGGTTAGGAAGATACATGCCTTAGGAGCTACTGGTAGTTTAGGTACCAGAGTCTGGGAGAAAGATGCTCTGAAATAATTAGGCTGACAGGCTAAGATACAGAGGCAGGGATGAGAGGCACAGAGTCAGAGAAAGCGATCCTCGCTGTGTTTGGACTCTGGCTCCTGTCAGTCCTGATGTCCCCCTGCTGCCCCTGTATCTGCTTCCTTGAGGCTCGGTCGATCAGATTTTCTTTGAGTTATGTGAGTTCCCCCAGTAGGCTTCCACTAGATTCTCTTTTCCTTGGAGGGGAGGAAGATAAGCTCACAAGGGTTAGTTTTCATTGTGCAATCAAATCCATTTGCTTCAAGATGAGAAGTGACCACAGAGTAGCACTCAGGTGTTGCTGACAGGCAAGGCTCTGAAAGATCTCATGGGTAAATGCCCAGTAAGAAATGATGATGATGGGGCGCCTGGGTGGCTCAGTCGTTAAGCGTCTGCCTTCGGCACAGGTCATGATCTCAGGGTCCTGGGATCGAGCCCCACATCGGGCTCCCTGCTCAGCGGGAAGCCTGCTTCTCCCTCTCCCTCACTTGTATTCCCTCTCTCGCTGTGTCTCTCTCTGTCAAATAAATAAATAAAATCTTTAAAAAAAAAAAAAGAAATGATGATGATGGTGGTGGTGGTAGCTAATATTTGAGTACTTTCCACAGGTCAGACACAGGACCAAGCATTTTGTGTCATTATTCTGTTTCACCACAATCATAGTCCTATGATGAAATAAATGAGTAGTTATTAAGGTCTCCACTTTATAGATGATGAAACCAAAACTCAGAGGGGTTAGGTAACTTATTCTAAGGTCTCACAGTGAGAAGAGCAGGTGCTGGAGTTTTATGTATTTTTATTTAAAGATTTTATTTATTTGTCAGAGAAAGAGAGAGCACACAAGCAGGGGGAGTGGCAGACAGAGGGAAGAACAGGCTCCCCACAGAGCAACGAGCCTGATGTGGGACTCGATCCCAGGACCCTGGGATCACGACCTGAGCTGAAGGCAGACAATTAACCGACTGAGCTACCCAGGCACTCCAGTGCTGGAGTGTTAATGCAGGTTTGCATGACTCCACAATTTCCCTTCTATGCCATGTGCACATTTCCTGTCCCTCTTCTCTTTCTCCATTTCCCACTTATCTCTTCTCACACTTATTCTCCATCTCTTGCCTGAAATCTCTCACTCTCCTCCTTTCAGTGACCCTCCTCTGGCTCCTCTAACCTCATTGTTTCGACAGTCCATGAATATATATTTTAAGACCATGGTTTTCAACTCTTTTCAAGTATGAAGATACCTTTTCAATGTTTAAAAAAATCTCCATATAATAGTAGCTGCACTTTAGTGTCTATTGATAAAATGCCCATGCACAAATGGAGTCTCAGATGCCTTGTAATAACTGTGACCTCTAGGTTGGCATCCGTTACTTTCAAATATACGTGAGAATCCATATAATCATCCCTCTTACTGCTACCTGCTTGGTTTATTACAATATAGAAAAGGCTTATAAATGCTACTATAGAGTTTGTTTTTGCTCACCCACTGCCTTAAGGCTACTAATTTCTTCTGAAATGTGGTCTTTTTTGTCTCTCCTTTAACATATTTAATTATTTAAGAAGGCATGAACTTACATTTTATATATCATCTCTTGATTATTCAGGGGCTGATTAATTCATGGATTGCCCCAGTCATGTCCTTCTTTTTCTAGCCCCATTTGTTTTATCGTTCCATTTCTTATTAGTATCTTTTAGTAAGAATGGACAGTGGGAATGAGAAATGATTCTGGTTACAAATTATGAGTTCTGATAAAAGATTTGGTTAGAGGAAGCTGAAATTCTTTCTCAAAGTAAGAATTTCTTTAATTCATCAGGCACATTGATTCTCTCTGAATTCAGTGAAGGCAGGAGTTGCTCTCATTCACTACTAACCTCTGGGGCTCAGCAAGGTGCCTGGCACATAGCAGCTTACTTTAAAACACTGTAGAATGAATGAATAAGAGCTGGCTAATGTAATAAGGGTAAATAAACTTTTTCCTAGGTGGGACATTGATTTATAGGAAACTAAGTAAAATACAAGACAACTTATTTTAGCTTCAGATGTCTGCAGACAATGTGGTATAAAAATGTTTAAATGACGGTGTTAAAATTAACAACAAAGATATATAATTCTAATTAAAAAGCAAAAAATATTCCACAGCGCTATGCTATCCCATTGATGGGAAAAGGCATAGACAGAGACACACACAGAGGTTTCTAAGATGAGGGTTGGTCCAGGTAAACTACTACTGTTACATTAGGCATTAAATAAACATAATCACCCCCAACGCACTAACAACTGAGCATTTAGTATGTACCAGGTGCTGTGATAAGCAATTTACATGCCTTATCTCATTTTTCTTAACCACATCTAGGAAGTATTATTACCTGATAGGCATCAGGAAGTTACCAGTGTCCCTTGAAAATTTCTTTAGCTTTCCAGCTTTTTGAACCAAGAATGAACTCATCTACTTTTTGCTTCCTCTTTTTTAAATTAAAGATTTATTTCCCCATGAAATGTTAGATACATTTGAAACTTAGATTTTAGATATGTCCTTGGAAACTTGGAGATATCTGTTATTTCACTAGCTATTGCTTTTTGACATTAATGAGTTGTATGGAAAGGAAACTTTTATAATGAGACTTGCCATACTTTTCAGGGTCTTCTGAATTTGTGGAAGCAAAGGGATTTGCACATAGGGATGCAGTGGGGAAAGGACAGGGTTCAGCCTGTAGATCTTTTCCAGGGCTCTGGTGCTGTCCAGGAATCAGGTGCTGAAATGACTTAACCAAGGCCTTCCCAGGCCAGCCCCAATGGAGCAAAGGCTGATGGGAGGAGGGAGAGTGCAGCTTTGGCCATATAGCCTGGTGCAGCCATAGGTTCCTAGAATAAGGAAGCAACTTGAAAAGGTATTGGAGGAACTAAAATTACAGCCCATCTTGTTTGGAGGGAATTGGGGGAAATGACTAGTTTCCTTTGCTTCCTTCTTCCACACTTTGCTTTATTTAGCTTGGAGGGAAGAATATGGACAAAAGACTACTGATGGAAAAGTGTATGTTCAGAAAAACCAAGGTTGGCATTTGTAGAACTGGTTAGTGGTGCATTATGGAGAATTTCACTGCCTCTTCGAGGTGTTAGACAGGAACCAGGAAGAACCAGGACTGGAGGCCCAATGATGCTGTCAGTTCCTTGGGACTACTCTGTCAACAAACCATTATTGTGGTTTAATAAAAGGGAAATGAACACAGGGATCTTGGCTGTAATGAGCAAGAGAAGATCAAACCTGTGACATCATCGAGGAATTCCATACAGGGGAGAAAGAGCCTTATTACCACAACCTCAGATGAAATTCAGTGTTAATAAGAAAATGAAAAAAACTGGAATATTCAATGGGGAGATGAACCTGACAGGCGTGCCAACCATGGAGTGAGTTTCTTTTCTACAGCTCACATGACATTCTGCTCTGTTATTTCTATACGTGCCTTATCTCTCTTACAACTAAGATGGCTTAAAGAAAGGGACTGTATTCTTGTACCTGTCAAAGCACTGAGCACACAGATATACACATATAAGGTAGGCATGTAGGATTTTACTTATTAAATTTACTGATGTTGCTCTCAAGGCTAAGGTCCTTGAGTAAATCACTTCTGAATATAGCTAATGTTTATTATTTTCATTAATTCTCTTACTTAAACCCTCCATCCATCCATAAGACCCCTGCCTATTTCATTTTATTCATTCATTGAACACTAACTTCATGTTAGGCTATCGGAGCACAGGTGGAAAAGAGAAAGTTCTTGCCCTTAGTAGCTGGCAATCTACTATGAGAGGAGAAATTTTAAAAAGAATTTTTGATATAAGTATATAATTAAATAACATTGTGATATTTCTTTGGTTTGAGTTTCCCTCTCAATCTGATCCACCTAGCAAAAAATCCTTCAGAAACATGTTAACACTGATTGCAGGTTGTCAACTGCTCTTATATATTCTTAAGAATCTCCTCTTTGACTAGATAGCCATAGGGTCTCTTTTGGGGCCAGGGACTGTTTATGCTCTGGTCTGCAACACAGAATCAGATAGGGTGCTTGCTCTCATCTGCCAAAAGACTGCTTTGTCTAGATTTATAAGTCATTAGTTTTGGCAAGAAAAGTCGCTCTAGAGAAAAATTTATTGGTAAAAAGAACTGAAGTAGAGGTGCAGGAGACCCATAGTTCTGGGGGCTTCAGGGACAGGAATCATGGCCTTAATGCCCCAGGATTCTCCCCCCTTTTTCTCTCTGAGTGTCATCTTCATTCTCTCAGATTCCTCTCTGGGGTGGGGGACATGGATATATCCATAGTAGTTTTGTCGTATATCCTTACAACTCATGATCCAAGAGCAAGTTAGAGCTTTCTTCTTCGATTCAGGATGGAAAATCTCAGATCAAGACACTGATTAGACAGACTTAGGTCACAGGGAACCCCAGATTATTGACTGGCAGTTACATGGGATCGTGTGATTAGAACAGTTCTCCAAAGGAGAGGGTAAGTTCATCCCAAAAGAAGGAATGAAGGTGGTATGGAGGTCCAAAGAGAAGATTCTGCTACTGTTTTCTCTGTGACGAGCCCAGCAATGCAGTGTTGCTTTCCAGGATAGCTCCCAACCAGGGAGAATCCTCATTAGCCTGTTTATCTTCCCAGTCCCCATTCATGGCCAACATACAGAGTGACTACAGCACTAGGGCATGTCAAAACACACTGGGTACTTGTCCATGACTTCATATGGCTGTAATTCTACTCTATAAACAACATGGAAAGATGGCTGCTGAGGGGGGAAGGAGGTCCTTTTTGGTGTACACAGTCACACATTTCCTTGGTTGGTGTAGCCAAACACTGGTGACCTTACATGGTATCATCTAAGCTGGAAATGACTTTGATCTTGACTCTCCCTGCTCCTCCAGAGAGGCACAGTCCAAGGGTCTGGCCTGACTACCTGAGTGCCTGTGGCTTTAATACATGTGCTTCTCTCCCCATATACACACATCCCTATCCCTCTCCACCTCACACCCAAGTCTTCCATGCTGTAGAGCTCTTTCTATTTTGCAAGAAGTGAGTTCAAGCATCTTTGAACAGGTAAGGGGGAGAACCTCTTAAATACTATTCCCTTTAGTTATGCATACCCTCCCTAGTCCTCTTAGTAATAGAAAAACAAACTTTGGGAGGTCCTAAATTATTGACAACTCCAGACTCCTCTTTCCATCCATATGATAGACTGCTGAAGGACCCTACCACTATAAAAAAGAAGTACAGATAAAATATATTATTAATGTATTAATGGGCTCACAACTTAAGGAAAATCTCCAAGAACCACCCTACTCCACAGAAAAGGGAGTTGAAACTAGATCTGGCACTGATGACCCTAAACAAATGGGAATAAGGGGCTCAGAGCACTGTGAAGAGTATTACTAACTCTTGAGCTGGCAGCATAGTGAGGATACTGAACTTTAGAATCCTACATTAATCCAGGACCCTTGGAGAGAGCTAGTGTTCCCAATTAAAAATACCGCCTTTAGATAATTACAATAACAACAATAATAATTGTAAGTGGCAGGGTTTTCAAAGGGCAAAGTTGACATCCTATATGTATACCAGGAAGGGCTGCTCAAGAGTTGAAGTGGACTAAAGTCCTTGTAATGTTATAGAAGGGGGTTAAGATAATTTTAGAGTTTGTTAAAAATGTATCATAAAATTTCAAAAGAGACCACTAAAAGAACAGAAGAAGAGGGTAAAAGTCCCAAATCAACTAGAGGCAAAAAATGGGATTTAGAAAACAAGTATCTCCCTTCCCCCCCACCAAAAAAGCTGATCAATCAATCAATTTTTTAAAAAGCAAGAAAGGAGGAGCTCCTGGGTGGCACATTCAGTGGAGCGCCCGACTCTCAGTTTCGGCTCAGGTCATGATCTCAGGGTCATGAGATGGAGCCTGGCATCAGACTCTGCACTTAGTGCAGAGTCTGCTTAAGACTCTCTCTCTCCCTCTTCCCCTTCCCCCCTCTAAAAATAAATAAATCTTTTTAAAAAAAGGCAAGAAAGGAAAAGAAGCATTAAAAACATGAAAATTGAACAAGAGAAACAAGTTTAAAGATATCAATGTTCCTATTAAATGGAATGGACTAAACTCATCAGTAAGAAGACAGACACGGCCAGTTAAGAAAGAAATGTAAACTATACACGCTGCATACAAGAAACACACATAAAACATAAGGATTTTGGAAAGTTCAAAGTAAAAGGATGAAAAAATATATTCCTGGCAAACACTAACAGAAAGATGTAATAGTAATAATAACATTAGGCCAAAAGCATAATTAGGGATAGATGTGGTCACTTCATAATAATGGCTCCATTCACCAGGAAAATATAAAAAGTCTAAGATTTATTGTGGTCATCATTTCGCAATATATACAAATATTGAATCATTGTGTTGTAAACCCAAAACTAAAGTTATATGTCCATTACATCTCAATAATAAGAAAAAGAATTCTAAAACTGCACCTAATAAAATGGACTCAATGTACAGCAAAGTAGAGTCACAGAAAGAAATGGACTACCACACCAGGATATTTCAAACCAAGCCTCAGTTATTAATAGGCAGAGAAATATCAATAAAGATTATGATTTGAATGACACAATTAACACACTTAATTTAGTGGGCCTATGTAGAGTAATAGTTCACCTTTCACCATCTCTAAGACTTTCAGCAGATCTCTGGGCCTCAGTTTCCCTATGTGCAAAATGAGACAATACTACCTACAGTGCTCTCATCAAAGCTAAGGCGTCAGGCGCCTGGGTAGCTCAGTCGTTAAGTGTCTGCCTTCAGCTCAGGTCATGATCCCAGGGTCCTGGGATCGAGCCCCGCATTGGGCTCCCTGCTCGGCAGGAAGCCTGCTTCTCGCTCTCCCACTCCCCCTGCTTGTGTTCCTGCTCTCGCTATCTCTCTCTCTGTCAAATAAATAAATAAAATCTTAAAAAAAAAAAAAAAAAAGCTAAGGCGTCATCTAAGACTCAGCATTACTGCAGTATCTCTAGGAAAGAAACGACTTCCACTTAGTGCAAGCTGCCTGTTGTAAGTCACATCCCAATTTTAGTGATGTTAAAGTGTGAAACAGTGTGACTGAGGCTCAGTTAAATACCACATGTCATTCGAACTGCCGTGATGGTTTAAGATGCGATGACGTAAGCAAACTACAAGGGGCATGCTGCTCACTCTGCTCCTTCAGAACTGAAGGTAAATGAGGGGAGAGTATGGCAAAAATCCAAAGTGGGGAATGTTTTAGCTTTTCACATCCTTGCACGTTTTCCTAGGTATCTGTTCCTCAAAACCAACTATTCTTCAGAGGAGAGATTAAGTCCTAACCATAGCATTCTTGGAAGAAAATGACTCACCAAGTCAGTAGCACTGGGGAGAAGGGGAGGGAGGCAGGGGTCACAACCCCCCCCCCCCCCCCCCCCGCCGAAAAGAAGTGATGCTGGGAGTGAAAATGGCACAGAGAAGTGTGAGATGTGTTTGGGGGAGGGGGGAAGGGGGTGAGGAGTCGGGGAGGAAAGGGAAGGGAAAGGCCTGCTGCTGTAGGGGTGTAAGAGTGGGGAGGGTGGGCTTCACCTGCAGCCTGCCCTGTGCCTAGGACTTCAGGAGGCTGAGGTGGGACGTGGAAGGCCTTCTGCCCAGCCCACCACTTACAGAACTGGGGAGAAGACAGACTTCAAGGAAGGTGACTGGAGACAGGGCCTACATCCATCCACTTTCTGAATGGATGAAAAACTCAGACTACTAAAAGTAGCTTTGCCTTTTTCAGCAGAGGCAATTTTAGGGTCTTAATTATATTACTATTTTGGAATGGCTTTTTATAAATATCCTTCACTATGTGAAAATCAGTTTTTTGTTAAACTTCTTTTTTTTTAAAAAAAATTAATTTTAAAACAATAAAATCTAAGTAAGCCCAAAGCTGTCTCCAGCCTGGAGAGGACATTGCTCCCTAGTTAAACAGACCCGCATGCTACCTGTCCTTCCAAATGCCCCCTCCAAGGCCTTGGTGATTCTCACCTGGAAGTGTTCTCCACCCTGTCCGACTCTTGGAATGCTTGCATCTCTCCAGGGTACCGGTCACTCATGACCTCACCCAGTTTCAGTGTGCTGTCTCACCAAGGGCAATGCGGACTTTAAAAGCCCTGAATCCCTCTCCCCGCCTCCAACCATCTAAGACACGGGGTGTCAAACAGTGAATTAAGGTGGCTGGTCACCAAGGAACAAAGTGTGCTTTTAGATTCTTCCCCAAACCGCACATGGTCCTTGGAGGGGTATACTTACTTTATTCTTTTAAATAATATGCTTGTGGGTGGTATATTTATTTTAAGGCCATGAAATTGTTAAAATAATACTATTAAAATTCTCTGAGGTAATGGCCATCCCCGCTCCGAAAAATCACACCAAGCAACTGACGTACTAATTCCCTCTTGTTGCTGTAACAACTCACCACGAGCTTAGTGGCATAAGACAATACAAACTGATTATCTTACACTTCGGTCTGTCGGAATTCCATCATTGGTCTGTGCTGAAATCAAGGTGTTGGCATGACTGCATTCCCTTCTAGAAGCTCTAGGGGTAAATCTATTTCCCTACCTTTCTCCACCTTCTAGAGCCCACCCATATTCCTTGACCTGTGACCCCTCCCTCCATCCTCAAAGCCAGGAATGGTGAGTTTAAGTCTTTCTCACCTCACATCACTGTGACCTCCTCTTCCGCTTCCCTTTTTCTAGTTTTAAGGACCCTGTGATTACCTCAGGCCCACTCGGATAATCTGGGATCGTCTCACTATCTCAAGGTCCTTAACTTAATCCCATCTGCGCAGTCCCTTTTGCCAGATAAGACAGCATATTCACTGGCTGTGGGCATTAGGATACAACATCTTTGGAAGGCCATTATTCTGCCTACCACACCTTCTGTGGGGGGAGCGGGGTCGCTAGGGTACCTATCAAGGGGCTTCGGAACCTTGGGCTTTCAGGAGAGTCTGTGACCTGGTGCGCAGGGTAGAATGTTTGCCCACTGCTTCTGGGGAGAAGGAAGTTCAAATGCAGCAATGAGACGTCTCTGGAAGACCCACCATGCACCACTGAGTAACCTTTTTAGAAAAGTTTTTTTTTTTTTTTTTTAAGATTTTATTTATTTGAGAGAGAGAATGAGAGAGAGCACGAGAGGGAAGAGGGTCAGAGGGAGAAGCAGACCTCGCGCTGAGCAAGGGAGCCCGATGTGGGACTCGATTCCGGGACTCCAGGATCATGACCTGAGCTGAAGGCAGTCGCCCTACCAACTGAGCCACCCATGCACCCTAGAAAAGTTTTCAGAATGCGTTTACAAGCCCTGGTTCCTGCTCCGGCTCATGTCTTATTAGTATTGAAAATCAGGGGCAGTCCCTGCTTAACCACAGCAGAAGAGCTGGCACCCCACAATCAAGCTACCATGATACCGGCGACAATGAATCTCGGGGTGAAGGGTGAACCATTTAAGAAATATATTTTTGCAGACGAGGCTTTAGAAGAAGTCCTCTTAGCAGTTGGAATCAGACAGTATTGAAGTTCCTCAATCCGGTTTTTAACAGCGGCAGCTTCTTTTGTAGATGCAGAATAGGCTTTGTCCTTCTTGGAACTATTAGGTCTAAATTGATCAGGTTCAGGCCCCGGAGTCTATGCGGCTGTACACAAGGTAGAGGCTTGAATAGCTGTTGAATTCAATAATCCCCAAGCTTACCTTTTATTTCTAGGCTATGAATAAATAGAAAAAGATGGAAATTGGAAATAATTTGGTGCTATTTATTAAGATCCAGAATGTACATAGCATTCCCAACATCTCCACTGCTTGGTATCTATCCCAGAAAAATATTTGCATATGTGGATAAGGATGCGCAGTTCAGCATTGTTTGCAGTGGTCACAGATTAGCGACAGCTTAAATGTCACTTGAGGGGTGACAAAACAAATGTGGTACATCCACACTAAACAACTTTAAAAAATGAGCTAAATCTATCTATCTATCTATCTATCTATCTATCTATCTATCTATCTATCATCTATCTATATCTATATCTATATATGAACAATAAGTATACTATGCAGTGAAAAAAAGTGAGTTTTGGAATAATATGTATCAGTTTGATTCTTCCAAAAATTATATATTTGCAACCTAGGAACATATATGTAATACATATATGTAATATAGAAATTTCTAGAAGTATAAACAACAAACTGAAAACAATTGTTATCTTAGGAAAGGACTGGGATGTGCTTAAAGGAGGGGTGGGGGGTTGATAGAGATGGATTTTTACTTTCATCGATATTGTATGATTTTTTTGGTAATAAAACACATATGAGTGTTATTACATTGTAAGATCTATTTTAAATTAGAAGAGAAAGATAAATTGAACTGAATGAAATAATCTAACATTTTAAAGTTGTCAAAACTGATGATCAAATCTATTAAAATGTTTTACAAAGCAACAATTAGCACAGAAAGTTCAATTTTTCCTATTTTGTTAAAAGTGTGTATGTGTATATACAAATAGACTTAGATAGACTACATATATCTGCATATATTTACAGGGATACATCTATCTACCCATCTATTATCTATCTATACACACTATATATATCTATATATGCTGCATGTATCTATATATACTCATAATAAAATGCATAAATCCTGCTTTGGTTGAATTGTAGATAAATACCTCATTCTTTATCATTGTTCTTATTATTTATAATGGCAAACATATCTCCTATATGATTATGATTAATCTGATAATTGAATACAGTTTGCTTTTAAATAATTCAATTAACCTTAGTAAATTAAAAAAGTTTTCTGACATAGTTGCAAAATTAAGAACAAAATGAAACACTGCTTTATGATATGTAGCATCCCTTTAAATGAAACCCTTCCAAGTGTGAAGACTGCGTTAAGGTTTTATCAAATGAATGTTCTGTGTGGAAAAACTGATCTAAATCGTGATTTAAACTTTACAACCACTACAATCTTTCCCTTTGAGCAAAACTTCTGTTGGAAACTGAAAGGGTAGGGGGGGTTATCTCAGACCTCTGGGGATATCCCAGAAAACAAAAGCTACTCTAAAGGAATTGTGCAAGATCGACACCAACAGGAATCCCTTTCTAGACTATGTGAGACTGTAGATTGGGTGTTTAGCTCTGCTGAGAAAAGGGGAAGCTACTGAGCTTTTTATTTACCCAGGGAACCAGTCCTGAAGTTCCTCAATGGTCTGTGCGTGCGCGGATGTCTCTGGGGGTGATCAAATCCTCCCCTCACCCCGCAGGGAGGAGACTGTATGCACAGACCGCAATCATGCACCTGCCGGTCAACAGATAAGCCCTCCAGATGCGGAGGCACTCGCCCAGCTGTGGCCGAGGATCAGAGCCAGCCCATTCCCTCCCCCATCCCCGCAGAACAAAGGGCGGTCATTTTCTGCTCCTCCCACAGTCAGATGCACGCACACACGCCTTCCATCACAATTAACTCAAGAAACTGAAACACAACACAAACTTACCCGCAACATGCTCAAAATCAATGCCATCAATACCCAGAACGAGGATACCAAAAAAGCAAAACAAAACAAACCTATTCAAAGAGTAAATAGTCAAAGCAACAGTCAAGTGTCAAATCAGACACACTACAAGGTCAACACATCTAAGACAAATTCAAGTACAGGGAGCCTTATACACTGAAGAGCTGGCCATTATCCCAGGGGTCGCAAAGGTAAACGCCTTCAGGGACCAGCAAAGGTCTATAAGATAATACAGAGTGGGCCTGTCATGAGCTGGACCACAGGTGCTCCAGGTAAAGGTATTCACCTTCAATTTTTAGAAATTTCAACTCTTGCAGCATGATTCTTAAACAGAGTCTACAATCAAACAGAGAAGGAAACGGAGTTAAATATGGGTATAGAGTAGATGACATAGAATAAGAGTCGAAACCAGAAACGTGGCCAAGTCCACAGAGAATAAAATGCAGAGCAGTGGTCCTAGTTGTCATTGTTTGAAAGAATGGTGACCACTTGGTTTATATCTTCAAAGGCAATAGCAAAGCAAAAGTTAAAAGAAATGGCTTATTAAACTCTAATATGAAGGATTCAGATTTGTCAAATAGATTCTTGACATAAGTAATTGAGTTAGATTACAAAAAGATTGCACACATTCTCTTGGAAGGCTTTAAATAAATGGAGCTTCTAAGAGCTATAGGTGTGGCCTAATTGGAAGGCAAGGGGTGGACCAAATGACCTCCCAAGGTCCTGATTTAAATATGTCTATATAGTCAACCCTTGGTTATCCAGCCCAAAGAAGAAGACAGTGACAAATCAGCCTAAGCTGAAGATAATAGAAAGTTATATTTGCCTTTGGAACGTATTTTGGTACTTAAATTAGAACGTGTCTTTCTGACGCTCTGAGAATTCACAATGCTTCACAACAGCCACAAAGAAGGCCTGACCTGGAGCTGGGAGGCGGCCCAATTTCACCATCCTGTCCTCCATGCAAACCTTCTCCTTTGCTGGGAGTGGGCAGTATCATCTTGTAGAAGAACACTCGGCAGCCCAAACTTTCCCAGACAGGGCCTGCCTGGCTCAACCCTTCCCTGGGAGAAGAGAGAAGGGTCTTTCCCTGATCTCTGGCTGATTCAGGATGAGGATCCAGGATGGTCTGGGTTTTGTTTCTAGAGGAGGACTCCAACGTGCTGCAGGCCCCACAGTCAACAGCAAGCTAGACCAGGTTTACCTACTCTAAGATGACTACAAAGGATGGTCTAGCCTCCCTACCACCAAGGACACAGAAGCAGATTTCTTGAGTTCTTGGAAGAGACAGAGGGAGGGACTTCATGGGAAATGAAGATGAAATGAATGCCCAGCACTTGGAAAGAAATAAACTGCATGCTCAGGAGATGCACTGGTAACCGTGTGCGTCCAAAGATGGGTGCGATGGAGAGCTGCACCTGAAGCTCATGTCCAAGGTGAAGGGCCAGGATGCTCACTGCAGTAAGTTGTAGAGGGCCTGGGAGGAGGGAAGGATGGTTACCCTACCATCCTCTGTCCTCTGTCGGCTCCCAGGAGCTACTGGGGGAGGCTGGTACCATCTGACAGGAGGCGGGGCCAGCTAGAACATTTCAGACATGCATCAAAGTCCCGTAAGCAGAGACTCATGGCTCTGGGAGGCAGGATTTGATGAGGTGGGCTGCTCCCGATTCAGAGACACCAGATTGTCACAGCACCAAGCATGGACAAGCTGCTCAGGTCACCTCAGCAGGGTCATTACAACCACTTCTGATGTTCCTTTTTCTACCACACTCTGCTCTTTAGTTTTTCCTTCCTAAGACCCAGAACTGTGCTAATTTCAATGTGGGCAGTATCATCTTGTAGAAGAACACTCGGCAGGCCAAACTTTGCCAGATAGGGCCTGCCTGTTAAATTAAATTTAAATTTAATTTAAATGAAATAAAATTAAAAATTCAGTTCCTCAGTCATAGTAGCCACATTTCAAATGCTCAACAGCCACGTGTGGCACGTGGACACCATACCGGACAGCACCAACATAGAACATTTGCATCACTGCAGAAGGTTCTATTGGACGGGGTGCTCATCCAGACTTCTAGGAGGTCTAGAATTGGGTACCTCCTACTCTTCACAGGGTAGAAGAAATGAATAAATGGAAGAAGAAGGGTGCTTTATAAAGTATCTTTTCTTTTCTTCTTTTTTTTAAAGATTTTATTTATTTATTTGAGAGAGAGAGAATGAGAGACAGAGAGCATGAGAAGAAGGAAGGTCAGAGGGAGAAGCAGACTCCCTGCCGAGCAGGGAGCCCGATGCGGGACTCGATCCCGGGACTCCAGGATCATGACCTGAGCCGAAGGCAGTCGCTTAACCAACTGAGCCACCCAGGCGCCCTATAAAGTATCTTTTCTATGCATCATCACCGCTGATCCTCACCCTGTCCTGTGTGGTAGGTGGGGGTAGACTTCAATATGCCCATTTCAGAGGTGAGAAAATAGGCACCGCATAGCCGAGTAACTTGCACAAGGTTTGCAACTATTGGGTGGTATGGTTAGGATTAACACCAGGTCTTCCAATTCCAAGGTCAGTGCTCTCTGCTGTTACATGCAGCTGCTACATGACAGTGCTACCTGACAGTGACTGTTTTCCATGCTGCCATAAAAGCTCAGGCCTCCCAGAATGAGGAGGACAGGCCCTGGCGTGTTTATCGATCGACTGATTTTTGAAGTGATAACAAAACTTTGCACAACCGTAGTTCAGTAGCTCTAGGGTTAGGGAGCCCTGGGGTTCAAATCCTGACCCATCCACGTCCCGTTTAATTGATGAGGGCAAGTCACTTCCCGTCTAATTCCCTTTTCTTGTGTATGTACTTCACAGAGTTGTCAGGAGGATGAAGTAAGGCAGTGCCGGGGAAAGGCTCAGCACGGGGCTCCAGAAACAGTGCTTATCGATGGTTACTGGCAGACCTGACAATGCACTAGTACATGCAACACCCTCCTGAGGTTTTCAGGACAAGAAAGCATGACAATGACTCCTGTTTTTACAGATGATACATCTGAATCTCAGCGAGTAAGGGACTGACTCAAGGTCATGCAACTAGAAAGCTGTAGCTCTACGGCATGAACTCAAGCTACTTGGACTCCAAATCGTATGCTTTTCTTACTACACAATGTTGCTTCTCGGGCGGGCAGCAAGGCATGCTTTAGAGAACGTTTAGCTATCCTGAATTCCCGTCTTCCTCCCTTCTGTGAAAGGGATGATTACTGTCTTCCTAGTCTTACGGAAGATGCTGTGCAAAGGCAGCTTTGAGCAGCCCCTTCTCTCATAATTGTCACCTTTAAGCCCTTCCTTCATAGAGAGTCTACAGTCCCGCTGCTAAGGAAGTGTTACTTGTATAACTAAGGAGACTAAAAATCTGAAGAGCATGCCTCGAAGCAGAGTATTCAAATTCTCTCCCTGAAAAACTCTCCAGCCTCCATCTCTCACTGCTACAGCAAAAGACAAGGACATGGCATACTAGAGGCCCAGCTGAGCCCAGCTGAGACCTAGGAGTGGGAATACGTATTGTTGCAAACCATTGACTTTTGGTATTTGTTACTCAGCCTTATCACAGCAAAAGCTGACTGATATATGGGTCAGACTCAGGGTGGGAGACACTTACCCTGCCACAACGATCTCAAAATCCCCATCATGGTCCACATCGGTGACTGCCACACCATAGTTGAGCTGGGTGGGGTTGCTGTCATAGTCAGGGGGCAAGACGGAGCTGGTGACTGCAGTGAACATGGGTTCAGCACGCTGGGACCCCTCGGTGGGGGGCAGAAACTGCAGCAGCAGCAGGAACAGTAACATCCTGAACATCTGCAACCAAAATTTACAAATGTTACCGAAAGATCTCCTAAGCAAACAGCCCCAAGTAGGCCTTTCCCCCTTCTTCATGGAGGGCTTGGCCATTCTGAGGCCGCCACTTTCCCATAACACCTGCCCTGACCATCATGTTGAAACCTACAGCCTGCCTGCATCACACCTGATCACCCTTATCCTGCTCTGCTTCTTCTTCCTCTATAGCACCTATCACTGTGTAATCTATTTATTCATTATGCTTACTATTGATTGTCCGGCTCCCTCTGCTAGAATGTAAGCTCCACCAGGGCAAGGATCGTTGTGTTTTGCTTACTCATGCACACCAAGCCAAGGACAGGGTCTGGCGCATAACAGGCACTCATCACACAGTTGTTGAGTGAAGGAAAGAAGGAAGGAAGGAATGGGGGAGTATAAATACATTGGCATCTCCCATACTCTGTAAGAAAGATTGGGGGAATGAAGAAGATAACCACTCTCAAACAGTCCTGGGGTGGAGTGAGACCCCCATGGGTATCCCGGTCTAGAACAACAATAGAGGCAGCGAAGGATTATCCTTCAATGGGACATACCCCAGAGGTAGCTTGGAGGGAATCTGGCCAAGGTCCCTTCCTAGGGCAGCTGGCTATCATCTCCAGATCAGAAATCAGTCATTTAGGGAATGTATTCCAGCAGGATCTGGCGGCGGCACATCATTCACTTGGAGAAATTAAACCACTGTGTGTGTGTTTTATTATAAATTAATTATGTATAATGATTGTATAATTCATTATTATATCTCTAACATAACTCAGGGTGTTGCCCAGCAGCCTGGGGCCATGGGAGCTGGTGGCATGCACCCAGGAGACTGATGAGAATGGCCAAGGAGCTGGAAGGACCCCGCCCTGCCTCTGCGGGAGCTACAGATGGCACCACCCGGAGACTCTGCCTGCAGGCCCGGAGTCAGAGCTCACAGAGTGTTCTAAAGGCTCTGCTGAAACAAGTCTCATGAAGGCTGCGCAGAGCCAGTCCTGGAGGCAGAGTGGTGCCTTCCTGCCTTCAGAAGGCAGCAGACCCCTTCTTGATGGAACTTTTCCTGTTGGCATGCCAGTGTGTCTGGCAGCCGAGAGCAAGGCTGAGTGAGGCTGATGTCTTAATGAACAGAAGATGTGAAGACGGATTCTCCATATGGAGACAGACGCTCCTGCCAGCAAATGAGCATGCTTCCATTCAGGACCCAGAAACCCAAATGAAGCGCCCAGGCACTGCCTTCACAGTCAGACATGCTTCAGGAGCCTCCCTAATGCCTTGCTGGTGAGGCTGGGGAGAGACCCAGGGGCAGGACTCCCACTGTGGGCGGAAACTAACCTTGGTGAGCCTTCCTGGGAAGGGGGCTCTTGCAGCACGTTCATAAGGCACATGTTGGGTGTTGCACTATTAGAGTGAGGTCAAGCCTAAATTACTGAGATGTCTGAAAAAGACAGTATCTTCTCCCGGGCTGTCTAATCACGGAAGGCAAACGCATCACTATGAGAGTTAAGCAACTCGGCAGGAAGTTTGGTTAGATAAAGGAAACTTATAATTGGATTAATGAGCAGCTGGTGGTAAAATGAGAAGCTAAAGAGTATTTAATAACCAGTGTAGACATGATGAAATGTAGGGTGGATCTGAAGGTCACTGGTCTTTTCAAGGTATGACTTCTATTGTAAGGACAACAAATGAGTTTCAGCTTGAGAGCCAGATCCAGTTGATTGGCAGTGGATTGAAAGAGTACTGTGATCAGATTACAAGGTTTGCAATGGACAGAGAAAAGGAAAGTGGCATTGGGTATATCTTCTAGAAGCTAGTTAGTCCCTCCCAGGCACCATACCTACAATTTGGGTCACTGGCACCAGGGAGGGAGGTCCAGTTGGGGTAATACAGAAGGTGAAACAACCTTCTGTTTAGGTAATATCAGAATTCTGGAATAGGTTTCAGAAGCACATAACTACTGAAGAATACAGTATAATAACTATTTTTTCTTAGATTGCACACTTAATCAGGAAGCCTCAATGTTCTTTAGAAGAGATTCATAACTTATAAGTAAACATCTGGTAGAAATTTTCTAATGAAGGCCATGAGGGGCAAGAACCATGATCCAGCCTGTTGATTTTTACCTTTTCTGTGAAAAGGTGAACTTAAAAAAAAAAAAAAAGATTATTTATTTGTTTGTTTGAAAGAGAGAGAGAGAGTGAGCATGAGTTAGGGGGAGAGGGGCAGAGGGAGAGGGAGAAGCAGACTCCCTGCTGGGCAAGGAGCCCGATGTAGGGCTCTATCCCAGGACCCTGGGATCATGTCCTGAGCCAAAGGCAGATGCTTAACCGATTGAGCCACCCAGGTGCCCCGCAAAGCTGAACTTTTAATTAAAGGAGCCATATGAAAGAGGTAGCTACTCTGTGTTAACCATTTCCAGATAAATAACCTAAAGCAAGGTTAAAAAGAAGTATTAACCTATGGGCTGACCTCCATTTTGCTAGGTGACATTGAACAAGTCACAGCCTTGTTGGGTCCTAGCTTTCTTCTCCAAAATGAGAGTTTGGGATAGACTCTAAAGGTCCTTTCCTGCTCTAAAATTCTATGATGAATTAAAGGATTTTTTTTTTAGAAGCAGAACTTCAGTAGTTTTTCTCTCTGGTGCCTTCTATAAACTTCAGACCAACCTGTGTGATTTTCCTTTCTGAGCACATTAAACATATTTTGAACAAAACAGCTTTTCAGCAGGGTTCTGCAGTAGTTTCCCCACAGAGGCCAAGGCCCAGAGAGGAATCAGCCATCATTAGTGCGGAATCTGAAATCACCCCACGTGGGCAGACCAGTGGACAGCAGCCCCCACCCCCCGCCGTGGGGCAGGGGCAGAGGGGGGCAGGGAGAACATGCAATTTACATGTTATTCTTCAGCTATGTCAAGGGCACTCAGCGCACCCAGCCGGGTTGCTCCGAACCAGCTGTGAATTAGAGGGGAAGCTGTGAGCCTATCTCCATGGCAGATTGGAAAACAGTTCTGGTGAAGACACTCAGGAAAAGGCCTGGAAAAGATCCACGTTCTACTCTCAGGGCTCGTGTGAAAGAAATCATTGAAGGGCTTCTCTGTACCTTGACTACTCAGACTGGTTCCCAGACCAGCAGCCTCAACATCAGCTAGGAGTTTGTTAACAAGCAGGATCTTGGGCCCCACCCCAGACCTAATAAATAAGAATATGCATTTTAATAAGATTTCAGGTGATGCAAATGCACGTTAAAGTTTGAGAAACACTGCTCAGCTGGAGCTTTACACTGGAATAACTGGGGGAGTTTTTTAAAAAATACTGCTGTCTGACAATGATTTCTTGGACATGACACCAAAAGCACACAACAGAAAATATAGATAAGATGGATTACCTCAAAACTTAAAACTTTTGTACATCAAAGGACACTATTGACAGAGTGAGAAGGCAACCCACAGAATGGGAGAAAATATTTGCAAATCATATATCTGATAAGGGATTAATATCCAGAATGTATAAAGAGTTCCTACAACTCAACAACAAAAAACAACCCAATTAAAAATGGGCAAGGGACTTGAATAGACATTTCTCCAAAGAAGGTATATACAAATGGCCAATAAATATGTGAAAAGATGCTCAACATCAGTAATCATCAGGGAAATGCAAATCAGAACTATAATAAGATACCACTCATGCCCATTAGGATGGATATAGCAAAAAAACAAAAACAAAAACAAAAAAAAACAAACCCAGAAAATGACAGTCATTCAAGAAGATGTGGGGGACTAAGACCCTTGTGCACTGCTGGTAGGAATATAAAATGGCATAGCTACTTCGGAAAACCACTGTGCAGCAGTTCTTCAAAAAAAATCCCAAATACAACTACCATGTGATCTGGCAATCCCACTTCTGGGTTTACATTGGAAAGAAGTGAAAGAAGGGGCTCAAAAAGATACTTGTACACCCTCATTCATAGTAGCATTATTCACAAGAGCCAAAAGGTGGAAGCAACCCAAGAGTCCATCGACAGCTAAATGGTAAACAAGTGTGGTCTATCCGTAGAATGGAATATTATAACCTCTCAAAAGGAAGACCGTTGTGACACACGCTATGACATGGATGAACCATGAAGACATTGTGCTGAGTGAAATAAGCCAGTCACAAAAGGACATATACTCTATCATTCCACTTAGATGTGGTACCCAGAATAGTCACATTCACAGACACAGAAAATAGAATGGTGGTTGTCAGGGTCTGGTGGGGGGAGGAAGAACGGGGAGTTAGTGTTTAATGGAGACAGAGTTTCAGTGTGGGAAGATGACAAAGTCTGGAGATAGATGGTAGTGATGGTTGCACACCAATGTGAATGTGAGCAATGTCACTGAACTCTACACTTAAAAATGGCTAATGTGGTACATTTAGAGACCAGATGTCTGGTCTCACACCAAGATATTCTCACTTAACTGGCACAGGGTGCAGCAGGGGCACATCAGAGTTCTAAAAGCTCCCCCATGTGATTATAATATGTTGTATACCAGTGCTTCTCAAACTTTAATGTGTATGTGAATCACCCGGCGGTCTTGTTCAATTGCAGATTCTGATTCACTAGATCTGTAGTAGGGTTCAACATTCCCCATTTCTAACAAGTTCCCAGGTGATGCCAATGATCCTGGTCTACAAGTTAAACATTGAGTAACAAGGTTCTGTACTATAGCTCCCAGTCAAGAAACCAGGGTATATACTACAGTGAAGGTATGAGATTAGTTCAGGAACCTGCTCCTCTGTCTCTAGATCTAAGATTGATTGAAATCAATCGAGGGTTATGCAATCCTCAGAGCTGCAGGCTCAGTTTATCCCTATACACTCAAAGTCCTAGCT
This sequence comes from Mirounga angustirostris, assembly GCF_029215605.1. NCBI lineage: Eukaryota > Metazoa > Chordata > Mammalia > Carnivora > Phocidae > Mirounga > Mirounga angustirostris. The sequence goes on from NW_026991714.1 coordinate 125,086,049, forward strand.
GTCTTCAGCTCGGAGTTAAATTACCATACTTAATATGAAGTGACAAAGAAGGATTCTGATTCCAGTTTTTACAAAAAAGTGAGAAGGGGGTAAGGGTTGGAACTGGAGGGGGGTCAGGTCTAGGAGAAAGGGGATGGCTATCACCAAATGGTACAACCTAGAGAAAACAGGGTATGGGGAGGAATTTGCAGGCTAAGACAAAGGTGCATGCCAATGTGTCCTTAAAAACCATGATAGTGCCTGGTACTAGTTGGTGCTCAATTAATATTCGTTAAATGTACAAAGGAATATGTCCAAATGATAATGTGAATCAGCAGAAATTGTTTGCAACTTGTCATACAGTTATTTAAAACCTGTTCTTTCCCTAAAGCAAGGCTTCTCAAACTGTAAGATGCTTACAAATCACCTGAAGATCTTGGTAAAATGCACATTCTGATTTGGTAGGTCTGGGGTGGGGCCTCAGTTTCTGCACTCTAACAAAATGTCACATGATGTCTCTGCTGCTGGTTTGCAAACTTCACTTCTAGTAGCAAGGCTCTAGACCAAAGGTTCTATAAACCTTAGCTGGCCTATAGACTCACCTGGGAGTTTTTAGAAATATGACGTGGCCCAGGTCCTTCACCCAGTTTCGGACTGAATTGGTCTGGGGTGGGGCTTGGGTGCTGTATATTTTTAGAAGCTCCCCAGATGATGTTGATGGACAGCCTGGCTTGAGAACCACTGCCCTAGACTCATGGTCCTCAGAGACCTGGGAGTGTAAGTTACAATCTGCTTTAAAGTGAAAAATGTTTCTGCTCCTAAAATTCCTCACCAGCTTGTTGAAGTATATGAAGAAAAACTACTTAGCTAGAGAATGTCACAGGAAGAGGTGAGATAGGGAGTTTGGGGAAGAAAGCAGAGCAGGCTGGAACCGCATGAAGCGGAAGGGCCGCCGGCACCTGGAGTGACCTCACATTTTACATGGCTGACCTGAGAAACCTCCTGTCACACCACTGTGAACATCTGAATCTTTTGGGAGAGCGTGGAGAAGTTAAACATGGAATCAAAAAGTAGGTTGAACTGAAACTTTTTCTTGAATGCTTGGGTGTGAAGCGCCTACTATGTATTTGAGCACTTTGAGCGGCTCGGAGTAGGAGGTTAAGCACGTAGGTGCAAACGGAGGACACCCAGGGCCGAGCAGCCTACAGGAGGCGAGGCTAACCACCAAAGGCAGAGCTTGGGCCGAGGGGCGCAGGGCCAGAATACCCGGTGCCTCAGTAAGGAATGTGGGCTGCTCCTACAGGGGAGGTGTCGGGAGGGGGCAAAGAGGGGTCTGGCTTAACAAGGGTAAGGGATGGTAGGACTGGAGTCAGGGACCTGGATTTGGATTTCACCCCCCCCCCCACCACCCCCGCATCAACTAGGTAGTGACCTTGGGCATGTTCCTCCATCGTTCAGCTCTTCAGTGTCGTCATCTGTAACATGGTGTCTGACATGCTCACTGTCTGCTTCCCACGTTACAGATGACAACGCACCAAGGTTTCAAGGGTTAAGCGAGCTAGTGGACACCTGTTGGGGGCCAGGCCGGGCAGTGCTCACTGCTTGTTTCCCTTCTTCCACACGGATAGTGTTAGGTCAGATAGTCTTTAGACATTGGCTGTGGGTTGGGTCACATGTAGCCAAACTCAGTTTTCTGTGGCCTTGGGACTTTCCTGAATTGGGTCTGAAAGCTGGTAACCAAGCAACCCAGATCTCAGAGTGGGGTCAGGCAGCTGTGGGGAGAGGCTTCCAGGGCAATTTCCAGGGCAAGCAGTTCTTCCGCAATTATCGAAAGAGACAAGGACACCACCCCGAGCTCTCACAAAAGCAAGAGCCCTGAATGCTTCAGATGTTGAGAATGAGCACGGAGCACAGACCCTTTTCAGACACTGTAGGGGGGCAGAGTCTCACTCTACAAAAGAGCCCCGAATGCTTCAGAAGTTAGAAATGAGCAGGGAGCACAGACCCTTTCCAGACACTGTAGGGGGGCAGAGGCTCCAGGGAGAAAGGCAGCTGTGGGAGCACTCCGCCCTGCAGAGGCCGAGCCCCACACAGGAGTGCCTGGAACTAAGGCATCTTTGGAGAAGAGCTACCAGAAGTTGTCTTGGTTCATTCACCCACAGCAACACGCCCCGTGGACCCTCGACAATCCTGGGATTCTGCTCAGCAGCGCTGGGGTCACAGGGAGAAAGTTAGTCAACATTTGCAGTACAGGATGAGGGGTGCTGTGGAGGAGGGAGCACAAAATGATAGCTAAAGAAGCTGGGGGGCAGGGCAGGGAGCTGGGAATGCTTCCAAAGAGGTAGGGGGGTGTCGCTGCAAGTTAAGTTGAAGGATGCTAAGAAGGCAGCTGGACAGGAGAGGCAGGAGGGAAGGGAGAGCATCCAGAGAGCAGACCCAAAGGTGTGGAGCACCCGGCTATCTCCCCAACCCGCCCTTCTAGCACTGCCTATGTAAGGCCCCGATCCCTGGGTCAGGAGTGGGGAGGAAGCATTTTTTTCCCACTCCTGAGGTTTCCATCCAGAGGACCTTCCACTTGACTAGAGCAGTGGTTCTCAAATGAGGGCAATTTTGCTCCCCCACCAGACCCCCGGGATACCTGTCAATGTCCGGAGACAGTTTTGGTTGTCACAACCAGGGAAGGGGGTGCTGCTGGCTTCTAGAGGGTAGAGACCAGGGATGCTGCCAAACTTCCTACAGCGTACAGGACAGCCAGCAAAACGAAGAAGTATCCAGCCCAAAGCATCAAGAGTGTGAGCTTAAGAACCTCCAGTGCCAGCGCCACATTCCTGGGCTCCCTCCTTCCCCCGAGTCCTCCTCCTGAGGGCTGCAGGGGCACCTCTCAGATTGCTCCATGTGCAAGAACTGCGCAGGAGGGCCCTTTCTGGACCTGCCTCGTTGCAGAGGCCACTCTCCGCCATGTGTTGAGGCTGGCCAGGCAGGCTCAGCCCTACCCCCACCCACAGGGAGGGCTGCAGTGGGAGGTGTCTACAGACCCCACTCTGAGGGAGGGCTGCAGTGGGAGGTGCCCCACAGACCCCCCTCTGAAGCCGGGCCTTCCAAATAGCTGTTTCTGTAATGATGGGGTCTGAGGCTTGCCTCTTTCCTCCCTTCTTCCTCCCCCTTTCTCTCTCTCAGTTGGTCCTGAATCTGAGTAGGGAAGGGGGATGCTATTCAGTGGGCCCCTTTAAATCCCAACACTGTCACTCAGGTTGGAAATCTGGTGTCACAATTGGTTCTTGCTTCTTCCTCCTTCTCCACCATGTCCATTCTCCTCCATGAATATTTCTCAGAAGTGCCCAGTCTTTCCGTCCCCACTGCTAGAGATCTGCCCCTCTACCTTTCCCCTAAACAGTGGCAATACTTGCTAACTATCCCCTTCCTCTCACCTCACCCGCTCCCACATGCCTGTTGGGGCTCCGTTTCTAATCTCAGAACTGATCACATCTCTCTTCAGCTTAATTCACGGGACTCTGTACACCAGGCAAACAGGTTTTCACTGCAAATTCATGTAACAAGTCCTATATGAGGAATGGGTAGTAATAGTGAGACTTACCTACTCCTGACTGGGTGCCAGGCACTATTCTCACCCTTCACACAGATGATCTCCTTCAGTGCTCATAATAACCTTGTGAGTTAGGTTTTACTATGGACCCCATTTCATAGATGAGGAGACTGAGGCATAGAGAGGTTAAGTAACCTGCTAAAGGTCACAAAGCTAGTACGTGGTGGAGCCAGATTCTGTGTCTAAGCCCACTGGTCTAGAATTGGCATTCTTAGATGCTCCACTATACTGAACTTGTCTTAAAGCAGGTGAGACAGAAACCCCTCCACCTGGGGGAGCTGGGGGAGGTCCAAGAGAGGGGCAGCGGTGAGCTGACAAAGCGGACAAGGTAGAGGAAGTGTCCCGGGCTGAGGGGTCAACATGACACATGGACGAGCAGGCTTGTGTTGTGCAATGAGGCTCTGCGTGGCTGGAGCACAGGATGGGGCAGGACGACCTGTGGGAAGGAGGGTGGAAAAGAGCGGCGGCCTGGTCAGCCACAGCAACCAGAGGGTTAGGGAACCACCGGGCTGGAGGGGTGTGTTAGAAAGACCCCTGTAGCAGCGGGGTGTAGAGAAGCCATGGGCAGGTGCGGCTGGAAGCTGGGACTCCAGCTGGGAAGCAAATACTGGGTCCGAGCGGGAGAGAAAGCTGGAGGTCAGCAGGTGCCCTTCCCTCGGCCATTTGTTCACTGCATATCCCCAAGCACCCACACCGTAGCAGGCCCTGTGCCCAACTCTGGGAGAACAGCTGGGAACAAACAAAGGCCTTGCCCCCATGGAGTATAGGTTCCGAGGCCAAGGTAAGGAGCCTGGAGGCACACCACGGGAAAGGGTCTGAAGTGGGCAACAGGCATGAGCTCCCCAACAGGCATGTGGGAGCTCAGCCATGCACTGTAGGAAGCGCGTTTTAGATTTGGGGCAGCGGTGTGCAGGACAGACCGTTGGCGCGCCTGAAAAGCAAGTGAGAGCCTCACGGAAGGGATGTGGGCATCCTGGGGCAGTGGAGTGGCGTGGCATGGCTGACCTCCAAAGTGCTTTTCCAGGCCTAAGAGTCTAGGGGTCAGGGTTTGTTGTGTTTTTTTCCCCTAAATCACTTAAAATGCATTAGCGTAACTTGCTATTTAGAAGCATGGCCCTGGGACTCTTTCTGTGAAGCAGTGATTCACTTCCTAGTCTGTCTTCAGTGTAAATCCAAATTATCATCTATTCTCTCAGCTTAAAGCGAGGCAAATCTGCGCTGAGCTTCCTTGCAGCAGCCTGGGGGGAAGGAGGGGGGGCAAGGGCAGTGAGCACCCAGAGGGGCGTAAAGAGAAAGAGAACCTGGGCCTTGCCTAGGGCTCAGAGCTGGCCACCATCTCAGAGGGTGGGCCCTACCTGGGCTCCTCAACCCCGGCTGGAGCAATGGGACCTTGAGGTTTCTAGAGCCCTCTGGGAAGAAGGAAAACTTCTGCCACTGTTTCCTTCTGGGAAGAAGGAAAACTGGCCTCACTGATCCAGGCCGTTTGGAGATCCATTTTCATACCAAGAGCCACCTCTGCCCCAGAATGGCCACCTGCATTCGCTTATTTATCCGCCCCCTAAGTACCCACTGAGCTCTTCCATGCGCCAAGCACCATGCTAGGTGCTGACTTTACAGCTGAGAATGAAAGACACAGTGCCTCCCCTGACACGGCTTACAAGGCGGTGTTTCTCCTTCTCAGGGACCCTTGTGTCCCCACTTGCCAAAGCCTCCTTGGATATACATAGCTTCTCTGATGAGAGGAGCATGGTTATGATCTCCAAGGAAGAGTGTGTTCTTAGAGACCAGGATGAAAGGGAATGTGACATCACTTAGACAATGTGTCTGCAGGAGAAGGAAAGGGCCTGTCTGCTTAGCTCCTCTATTACAGGGACAGACCGAGGTATAACCTTGATCCCCTAAGGAGAGACTCAAGTGACTTCCTACCTCCAATCCTGAGCACATGGATGGCAAGACCAGAGATGGGCCTTCAGTGAAAAACACCAATGGAGTTTTTCTGTTGCCCGCTGGGATCAGGCTCCTGGGCCCGTTCCCTATCCAGACAGCTGAGTCAGGATTTGTCTGACATGATGGGTCCTTAAAGACAGACCTCAAAATAGGGTACAGCGGGGATGCCGAGGGAGAGCCTCCTGTTGGGGGCTGCTCTCCAGGCAGGTGGAAACTGCCGTTTGGGAGGAAGTCCCCGCAGTCCCTCCCCCGGTCAACGGGACAGCCTGAGCTCAGCTGTGATTCCCATGACCTTGTCACTCTACTTGTTGGGTGCAAACAAAGATAACAGTAACTAGAAACAACGGGAAGGGTCATTTTATACACTCTCTGCACTTGCAATTCTTCTGTGGCTAATTAAAGTAGTATGTCAAAACGTCCCTTGGAAGAGATCTTTAAGAATATGTCTGTTAAGTAAACAAGGTTTTACTAATTAATGACACGCCTTCCCATCCCTCCGTGAAGTTCCTTGCAGAACTTCCGTGTGCCAAGAGGGCTGAGCAGGAAAGAGTGAAGTTGCCCCCTCCCCTTCCCGGAGGGAGTGGGGACAAATCCAATCGCTTGTCATTTGCGGAGCTATCAGTTATCCAGTTTCTCCTCCGATGTTGATCAGATCTCCTGGGCTGGAACCAACTTACAGGGCCAGCGTACTGGAATTTTTCCAAGAAGAAAACACTTTTTTTCTTACGAAGTCAACATGATTTCTTTCAAGGAAAATTTTTATCTTTTCTTTTTTTTTTTTTAAGTGGCTAGGGTTTTTGAAGGGCAAGTCTTTGGACTTTTCTCTAAAGGTAATGATTATGATATACTTATTTGCTAAGACCACCCACCCCCACCCCACCACCACACACACACACACACACACATACACAGAGGTATGGGGGTGGGGGCATGATGCGCCCAATATTACACAATGAGTCAGTGGCACAGCCAGAAATAGAACTTTCCAAACTCCCGAATTCTTAATAATAGCAATATTAGTAATAGTCTCTTTATAATTTTCCAAATGTTTTCACAGCTCACATTTTATCTTCACAACTTCTTTGAGAGAGTTTGGGTAAATCAGTCTCAGCAAATAGGACATCTGAGTTCCAGACCAGCTTGGCCGCGCTGGCTTGCTGTAGGACCCTCACTAGTCTTTTCATCTCTGTGGATCCTAGTGGCCTGAGCTGTGAAATGGGGGAGCCGGATGAGGACACTTCTGAAATCCCTCCCACCTCCGGCATGCTACAGTTCTGTGTGGCGATGCTCCAGCCCAGGTTTCTCCGCCCTGGCACTATGGACATATTAGGCCAGACAATTTTTCACTGGGGGGCTGTCCTAACCCTGGCCTCAACCCACTAGATCTAGTAGCATTCCCTAGCCCAATGGTGACAACCAAAGATGTCTCCAGACACTGCCAAACGACTGGGGGGCGGGGGGCCAACACAGGCCCTCTAGTCACTGCCAAAGGATTTCAATAAGGTCAAGATCATGAGTGGTTCAGCGGCAAAATGTCTTCCTGTCCCCAGACCCTTCACCCCTCTCTGTCTACTTTTCCAATGCAGCCTCCAAGTCCTTTGCTGCTTCTCATTTCTTAAATGCTCTAAGTGGTCCAGGGTGTGTTGGGTGTGATAAGGAACCAGTTGATTTCATACTTTTTCCTAAGCAGAGTTCACAGGTTTATGTCCCCTAAGCAACAGCCAGGCTCCCCAGAAATCCCTCACAGAGCCCCAGCTGGCCTGGAAGCCTGTATCTGCAGCCTGCAGGAGGCTCGGTGAGCACGGATTTGTCAGCACTCTTAAATCACTGGGCTCCGAGGAAGGCTTCTCCCAGCACAAAGATCCTTCCTTAGGAATCAATAGCTCAGGGCCTTCATCACATTCAGAATTATCCTGGGATCTGTAAAATTTCTTTTCCCCAAGTATGGCAGAACCCCCAAATGAAAACCCCAAGGTGGGGGAGGGGAGAAGGCAAGGAGGGAGCCCTGCCAGGAAGGCCTTGTCCATCAGCCCAGATGTTGCTGTGAGCAGAGGCTGATGTACAACCCTGGACACTCAGCCTCGCTTGCTTGGAAAAGGAAGACTCAGTGTGGTTCCCAGTGATCCTGCAATAATATCTCTTTCCAGCTGAATACCTCCTTACATCTTGCCAAGGGCAGAGGCATTTTAAGAATATCTTCCTTGATCTTCACTATTCTACCCTTATCACAGGGTTGCCAGCTTCACCATTTTACAAAGGAGGAAACTGAGGCATGCAGTGGTTAAGCAGTTTGTCCAAGGTCTCTGAGCCAGTAAGTGGGGGAGCCAGATTCTAAGCCTGTATCCTTTCTACTACACTGGGCTGCCTTCCCAATGAGAGTAGGGTAAGTAAGTGTCAGCCATCTAGTGGGGCTCATGGAAAGGGTGACTTCTTATTTTTCAGGGTCTAATGCCACTTCTTAAACTCTATGTCCTTTCCCTAGTCAACCAAAAATCCAGAGATCTGGTGCTCTAGCCATATTTCAGGTATTATATTCTTCTCCATATCCAGACTAGACCAAGCCTTGGGAATGCAGGCACGTTTCTTCAGCTAGAGCCAGGAGCTGGCGCAGATCTCAAGCACAGCCTCTCAGAACCCCACTTCCTAAAGGAGGGTTGCTCTCTGGTGGTCCACATAATCTTACTACCTCCCTCCTCCCCCTGAAGACTAAGACCCAACTTGCCTGTGAGCCTGAAGGAGAAGAGGAAACTCAAGCATCTTTCCTGGCAACAAGCATCCCTTGGGTGAGCTTTAGGGACAGAAGAGGATCTGGCTCTCAGAATCCTGGCTTTGGCAGCACTGATTCCTCCTGAGGGTCACCACTGAGTCTGCTGAGGCTCCGAGGGGACCCCAGAGGAGCTCTATACCGTGTGCAAAGGAACAGGGTGGGGGGGAGAAACGGAGGGGCGGCCCACAGGCCACTCAGCAAGGCTTCTTCCCTGGGCCCAGCTCAGATGTCGACAGACTCACAGAACAAAAAAAGGGCAGTGGAAACTGTAGTATCTTCCAGGTCACCCAAGAAGCCCTAACACGAGGATTTTGCAAAAATATAACCACCTAGTACTCTGCCCTTGAGCTGGGAGCAGCAAAGATGGGGAAATGGGCAAATAATGGTTGGGAACTCTCCACTTCACCCAGGATCTGAGTACTAGAGGTGCCACGGGCAGTGGTGTGATGCAGGACCGGGAGAGCGTCCGGCAGCATGCCCTAATGAGAGAAAGGAAGAGCTCTGGCCTGGCTTCCAAGACCACAGTGAGGGACTGGGCACTTCTGATTCCTCCATGCATGGACTGAGCACTGGAGTTGCTTTGTTTCTGCCTAAAAGACTGCTTGGAATAACGAGATAAGATAGTAGATGGAAGGGAAAAACAATTCGGAATTTCTATTACCTGTATATGTATATTACAAGAACTTTACCTGCTCCTCGCTCTGAATAATTGATTTAAAGGAAATTTCCCCCAATTTACTAAATTTATTAATTTACCAATGTCAACAATTATGAGTACCTAGTGTGCTGAGAATACACGTCCATCTCCACAGTAAAGAAGAAGAAGATCACAGGATTGGAAAGAGCTCTGCGTAGAGAACTGGGAATCCTGAGACCTAGTCCAATGTCTTCCACCAAATAGCCATGTGACCTTGGGCCAGACACTTGCCCTGACTGGGCTTCAGCTTTCTCATCTGTAAATTAAGTATGCATGTGAGTGTTGGGGATGGGATGAGGTTGGACTAGATGCTCTTCAAGGATCCTCCCTTCTAGCCCTAATGTTCTTGGACTCCATGAGCTCCTAACGAATTCAAAGGACCCGCCAGAACCAAGCACAGAGGAATGATCTCAGAGAGCAGGTGGGACTGAACACCAGCTCTTTCCCTGGAATGTTGTGCGTGCACCTGCCCCATTGCACCTGAGATCACAGGACCACCTGATGTCCAGGAAGCCTGTGGTAGCAGGGCTCCCATCATGAAGGTGAGGGCTGGGGGGCTGTGGCCTGGGCTTGCCCAAAGTGTTTGGTTACCATGGTCAGTGAAGGGCAAGAAGTGGGAAAGTCAGTGGTCTTGAGCTGGGTGCCTTTGGCGCCCCCTACTGGACACCAAGGAGCCTGCTCCACCTTTAACCTTCCATCACCTCTGCAGGCAGCAAGAAAGACTGACAACAGGAGACTGTCATAAGCACTTTCATAGCACTGCGTTTGTGGTCCGTGGTCCTCTCTCCACAATGGTCTGACTCCCTAGAATGACACAGGCGTTTGGTCCACACATTCACAGGGGCACTCCTGTGCAGCGATAGAACGTCTTAAGCAAACATCAAGGTGCCAAGTAATAAACATCAGGGTTCAGAACGCCAGGTGCAACCCAGATGGAGAGAAGGGAAGAAAGAGCAACGAGCAGGTATCTCGCTGCACAAATCCCCAGTGGAGAGAAGGTGTTGGGAAATGCAGCAGAAAAATGGTGACTGCAGACAGAGGATGGAGCTGGGTTTGGGGGTATGGATTGATAACCCCCATAGAAGATCTCCAGGCTGAAGCGGCTACCCTAGGAGTTCAAAACACCCACGGTGTTCAGGAATGGGGTACAGGTGAAGGATACACCCCAACTGAGCAGCATGCCTTTGACCTTCTCCAGAGTCCATTAGTGCCAACTGGAAGTCAGAATATTCTAGTTGTGGTCCACCGTGCCAGCATCAAGACCCTAAACTCCCTGCATTGCTTCTTAAACTGACTTTAGGACCTGCTGCCAGAATGATGTTCTTAAGTCAGAGGGAGAGAAAATGCTTCCTCAAGAGCTATACTGGAAGAACCGCCATGTTCCCACTTTTCCATCCTCCATCTCCCTTTCCTCATGGCCCAGAGTGAGGTACAGCATGACTCTGAATTTGCTCTGATTCAGTCTTGGGTATCTCCAGCCCCAATTCATCAGGGTAAAAAAAAAAAAAAAAAAAAAAAAATCTCCCATCAGTAGCGATTCTCTTTCCCAGTGAGTTCTCCCCTGATTCCCGACAGCACTACAGAGCTGTCCCCTATTCTTGGAACCCTTTTCCCTTCTTTTCCACCTGGCTTCACTTGAGAAGTCCTGCACCCATCCCAGAAGACATCTCAAGTGTGACTCAAGAATGTGTCCTGCCTGGAGAGCTGAAGCACCTCCTGGGACGCACAGAAGCCACACTAGGTGCACACCCCACCACCACCGCCAGCAATATTCATTAGTCATTCCCGGAGGAAGGGGAGCGCCCCCCTCCCAACTCCAGGAGCATTCCGCGACCACTCTGGGAGGCTCCCATCCAGGCTGGGATGACTTTGGATTCTTGAGTTGGTTTCTGCAGAAACGGGACTAACCAGGGCTCCCAACTACTGTACTGCGAAGAGGCGCGCTGCATTGTTGGGCATGCCCCCAAGCCTGGCCTGCTGCCCCATCAAAGCCTCCACGTGCCCCAAAGCGCGGAGGAGGACCCCCGGCTTCCCCGGAATGCCTGAAGCTGGTTTGCCCGAGACAGGCTGCGAGCGAGGAGACCACACCTCGGTCCAGCAAAGGCAGCTGGCGGCTACGCCGCTCGCGGAGCTAGCTCCCGGAGCTCTCTGCCACCCAGCGCTGTGCCTAGGAGCTCGGCTTCCCCGGGGAAGAAGCGCCAGCTCCCCGGGGCTCTTCCCCATCCTGGCAGCATAGTCACCCGAGGCCAGTAGCTTCTCCGGCCCGAGGCTGAGCCCCGCTGGGTGACTCCCAAATACCCCCCGGCACATCCCTCCTCACCTGCTCCGCCCCCCTCGCAACCCCAGTGCCCCCTCCCCAAACGGCTGACCTCCAGCGCGCCCCTAGCACCTTCCCCGCCAGCCGGGCGGGCTGTGGTCCGCACACCCCCCGCTCCCACCTCTCCACCTCCAGCCCCGCGCCCTCCTCGCCCCCAGCCCGCGGGGAAGGCTCGGCGCGCCGGTCGGGTCCTGCGCCTCTCGGCAAGTTGGAAGCACAGCCGCCGCCGCCGCCTTCGGTGGCGGTGTCCGTCTTCCCGGTTCCCCGGCGGCGTCCCCGCCACCCCTGCGGGCGGGTCGGGAGGGGCGTGCAGGGCGGGAGAAACTTTCTCCGCCTGAGGGAGTGGGGGCACCGGAGCAGGTACTCACGCCGAGGTCGGCGCTCGGAGCCATCTTCGGGCGCTCTCAGCCCCACCGCCTGGGGGCGTCGGAGCGCGGGCGCTCGCTGCAGCCGCCGCCGCCGCCGCCTTCCAGCTCCCAGCCCCGCTACCGGGCTGGCCTCGAGCCTCCCGCCCCGCCACCGCTCGCTCGCTTTATACAACTCCACTCGAGCGCGCCCGGGCTTATGTAAAGGCTGGCGGAGACCCGCAGCCAATGGCGCGGCAGCTGGAGCGGGGGGGGGGGGGGGTGCCCGGGCGGGGGGCGCCCGCGCGGCCAATCGCGGCGCGGGGAGCGCGGGGAGCGCGGGCAGCCGGTGGGGGAGGGGACGCCTCCCAGCGCTGATTTAGGAGCGGGGATTGCGGTGGCAGCAGCCGGCAGCCCGGCCGGCCCCGCGCGGCGCGGCGGGCGCTGGGGTGGGCGGCGGCGCAGGCGGCGGCGAGGGCGGACGCCCCCCTCACCCCGCCGCTGCGTCGCGTAACCTTCAGGAGGCAGCGGGGCCTGGCGAGAAGAGGCGAGGCGAGGGCGCCTGGCCGGGCGCTAGGGGCCCCGGGCCGGCGGGAAGCGGGAGTCCCTCGGGAGGAAGCGCCGGGCTGGAAGGCCAGGGGGAGGGGAGGAGGCGAGCCCAGGGCCGAGGGTGGCGGCGCGAGCGGCGGCGCTGCCTTGCCTTTCCCCCCGCAGATAACGATCTGGCGTCGCCGGGCCGGGCCGGAGCGGCCGCGCGAGGCGCGCTGATGGCGAGATTTCGCGCTGCGGAGCGAGCGCCGAGCCGATCTTTATCCGGCCTGGAAACGTGTCCGAGCGCCTCCCGCGGACCGCTCAGGATGGAGAGCTGAGCTTCGCGACGGCCCCAGAGGGCGGGGAGCGGGCGAGCACAGCTCCGAGAGCAGGCGCGGCGGAGGAGGCGCTGGCGGGCCGCGTCCTCTCCTCCCCACCCCCACCCCGCCCGCCGCCGGCTGTGCGCCCACCCCACCCCGCCGTGCCTCCGCCCCAGTAGCGCTGGGGCTGAGCTTAATCTGGGGTCTCCCAGTAGGCCCACCGGCCCTGGTCTTTCCAGCCTCCCTCACCGCTCTGCTCACAGGTCCTGCTAACTCCCTCCTCGACCCCCAGCCCGCTGCAGTGGCCAGGATGGTCTCAGCCTCCCTGGATCAGGGGCCACGCGGGCCAAACTTGGGAAGAATGAGCTAGGTCAGCAGTACCCAAAATACCCGTGTACTGGGCAGGAAACGGGCCTAGATCGATAACACTCTGAAGACAAGTCCTTTGTTTTGCACCTAGAATAGAGCCTGGCACAGAGTAGGCTCTCGGTGAGGATTTACTAAATGAATTGTGAGCTTCCTTGAGTAAGTCTTCCGGTTTCGTAAAGCTGGGGCACGCACGGGGCTCTGGAAGAGAGAGACCTGGGGATACGCCGTCGGAGAGGGAGGGAGCTAGGACTGTTTTCCCATCTATTGATGCCTTTGTGACCGTCCCTCTGGCTTCTGGGCACTTAACTCTTAAAATGATTCCAGTGGTGTTTTGTTTTTTTATGGAGGCCCCCTGCCAACTAGCCCCTAGCCCTAGTTATCCCCAGATTTTGAGCAGAACTTCCAAGTCTACTTTGGCCCTGTTTTCAGGTCTGTGTGATCGTCCCCTGGAAAGAAATAGCTAAGCATAGGCAATCTTTCTAGCTTTTGGACCGTGGAAGTAGCTCAGGTTCTTAGTCCTTTGAGGGTTGTGGACCCTTTTGAGAATCTGGCGAAAACTGTGGAATCCTTCCTCTAGAAAAATATACAAACACATATGGGCAAGCACATCTCCGAGTATCACCTCACGATCATTAGGGATCTCAAGTCTTTCCTGGGGCTCTGTCCAATGTCAGCCTGTTTCTCTAGGGGTCTAGGGTGGTAGCTTATAATCATTTCCCTTTGGGGGATCAAAAGAACCCTTTTGAAACTTTCAAGATTCTGATTAATGTTATGGGTTTGTTTCTCAGAAAAATGCTCAATCATATACTCGCATACACGTTGCCATGCAAAGTTAGGGGGTTCGTGGATCCTTAAAATTTAATCTAAGACCCCAAATGAAGAACCTTCACTTAACAGCAAATAAACTCCGTCCCAAGGACACACCTGATTCCCAGCTCTTTCCATAAAAAGTCCAGGCCGCTCTGCACCCTGCCACATGACTACGCCCACCGTGTTCAGAGGGCATCTGAGTCAGATGGTGATGGCCCTGGCACCTGAGAAGTCATCTCCACACTTGCTTCTGCATCTTGGTCCCCGCCATCCTCTTCGTGTGGAGATAAGTTGCAGGTTGTCATGTTCTGTCTGATCAATGAGCATCCCTTAGCCAGAAACTCCAGCTCAGGGAGATAGCAAGTGACTGGTAATTAACCAGTTTCACTCAATCCCAAGCACCTGAGCACACCTTTCTTGGTTTTTGTTCTCACCTCTCTCTGCTGGCGAAGCTGTGGAGCCTCACCTCACCTGAACCCGACGGATTTAGTAACCAGTGCAGGGATTCTCAGCATTAGCCATCCAGATGTGAATAGGCTGCCTGCACAAAACAGCTCTATAATGATGTCACACTTTCCTGCAGCTAGCCAAGTAAGGGTGCAACAGACCAGGGGTGCTGGGAAAGGACAGAGAAATGCAGGCAATGACGGAGACATTCTCTCCAGGAAGTTCTCCAGGGAATACAAGCTGGTTTCTGCACTTGAACTTGTGAGGGTTGAGCCAGTGAGCCAGGCAGACCTGGTACTATAATTTTGAATTCCTCTAATGTCCTCCACATCCATTCACTCAGTTCATGTCTGTGTCCACTCAGAGTCCAGCCCTGCCCTGCCTGTCTCATTATGGGCGTCTTGCCTACAAACTGCCCAGACACACCTTGCTTTCTTGGGACGCATGCACACTGTTATGGACTGAATTTGCCACCCCTCCCACCCCAATTCATATGTTGAAGCCTTAACTTCCAATGTGACTGTATTTGGGGATAGAGCCTTTAAGGAGGTAATTAAGGTTAAATGAGGTCATAGGGTAGAACCCTAATCCTTAGGATTGGTGTCCTTATAAGAAAATAAAGAAACACCGGAGGCTTCCCTCTCTCTCTCTGCACGTGGACAGAAGAAAGGTCATGTGAGGACACAGAAGTGGCCATCTGTAAGCCAAGGAGAGAGGCCTCTGAGGAGACCAAACCTGCTGGCGCTTTGATCTGGGACTTCCAGCCTCCAAAGTGAGAAAATTAATTTCTGTTGTCTAAGCCATTCCTGTGTGACGTTTTGTTATGACCACACGAGCAGACTAAGACACACGTTTTCAACACACTCCTTACCCAATCCAGCCAGTTCAGTCTCTTCCCAATACCCTGACTCTAGCCTTCTCCACTCTAGTCAAGTCTCTCTCCATATCATCTTCCCACATTGTCCATTCTTATCTGGGAGACTTGACTAAGATGTTTTCTCATCTTCTGACACCCAAACGAAGTCTCACCTCCCAAACCACCTTCCCAGACTGCTCTGGCCAGTGAGCTTTGCCTTTTCTGCTCTGTTGCTGGGTCGGCAACTTCTTAGCACTCTATAATGCATATTGTCCAGTTTTCTAATTATTTCTTGTGCGTAAAACTTGGCCATCCTATCAGAATGGAAGCCCCTTTAAGTCCAGAGTTTGTACCTTACACCTGACCACTTCATAGAAACCAGCATGAAACTGGGCACGGAGTGAATACACAGTGTTTGCTGATTAATTTATTCCAATTAAACACACTTTAAAAAATACCAGAAAGGTTATGTGGCGTTACATTTTCTAAAATCTCAAGACATTTCGTGTGTGTCATTTCAGTTATCTTGAAAGTTTATTGGAGCGGGGGCTCTTGGGAACCAGCTCGCCCCTATAGTTCAGCCTCAGAGGGGTTACGCAAGTCAGCCCTTCCTTCTCCACATCAGAAGATTTGCTATCCTTGCTTTCGTTGTCGCCCTCACTGATCCACCTGGCTGTCTTCTCATTCTCCAGATGGAAAGAAAAGGCCAGGGAATCTCAGATCTTAGAAATGCTTCTGTTCCAACAGATCTGTTACAAAAGAACAGAGAGGTTGCTACAGTTCCTCAAGCCCTTATCTCAAGCCCTTGAGGCCAAATGGGGTTTTAGAATTCAGAAAGGTACCATACATTCTGAGACATCCCCAGTGAGGTCTTGGGCAGCATCTCTTAATGGGATTCATGACTATTTCTGCAGTAAAAATACGAATGTTCTCACGAAGCAGGTATGAGGATAAAGTAGCTTCACAGCAGTTCAGGTCAGGTTTTGTCACCAGATGAGTTTTGGCACCAAACCCGCAAGCAAAACAAAACAAAAATGCACCTCTTGACTTTCAGAGATTTGAGAATCTCTGATTGTGGAATTAGGCTTGGTTATCCCCAAAGAAATGAATGTTTTCGTGAGGGTGTGGGAAGGCAGCAGTAGTAATGAATGAGAAACCATAACCTGTGCAAGAAGTGAGGAGTATGAGGGAGAGTGAGGAAACAGCTCCTTCTCAAGCCAACTTGTACGCGCTGCAGTCCCTTTCTTCTAAGGAACCCATATTTATTGGATGGCTGGTGAGTTCCAGATACACTTGTGTTAACAGTGGCTTATAAGTGACAGATGCACAGAATGGACCCAGGAGGGGAGGCAAGTAGGGGTGAAGGTGCAGAAGCTCTTATAGAGAAGCCACAAACCATGGTGGACTTCCAATTGGCCAGAGAGAGCTAATTCAGAACAGCTTAGAACGGGAGTGCCCGCTATACGAAACTTCTCCAGGTAGAGAGAGGGCAGACCTGGGAAGGGAGACTAGAAAAGAACATTATGGAATCCTAGAGAAGCTGGTTAGAAAGGTCAGGGCCTTTTAGGGCTGGGGGGAGTCTGGGAGCAACGCTGCAGGTAGACATCTGACAATCATGTTATTCTGTACCTAGTTGGCTTGGGTGCTTTGAAGTTTTCCCACACTGTAGTAGGGTGGCTTTTCAATCTGAGGGGCCAGCTGAGAGCATGACACGGGACAAGGCAAGACCATGGTGAACCCCTGAGTGCACAGCTCTCTATCCCTGCTTGAGATGCCCAGCCAGCAATACCTTTCATGGTCAGGAGGCTCCCTGGAGCCCAAGGTCAGCAGCAGGAAAGCTTCATCTTGAATCTTAAGGCTGGCCTTGTGGCTGACCTTGGTCCTGCTTTGTCTTTGCTCCAGGTGCTAGGACCTGCTCTTACCTTTTTCTTCTGACCGAGTTCTGTCTGATACTCCCAGCTCCAATAAGTGGGTCTCTATCGCATTCTCCCATCCTAGTACCCAACCACATGACCCAGCTTTTCAGGGACTAGGATTCTGGGGTCCAGATACTTTACTTCCCTCCCTGTGGCTGAGTCTTTACCACCTGCTGCCTCGTACCCCAGATATCAACTGCCTTCTTGAGCCTCTGCCCACTGCCTCATGCCAACTTCCTTTGAAAATGCCCTCAACCTGGCCTCACTTCCTCCTCCCACCAACTTCCAGGACCTCCCAAGATCCTGGCCTTGCCTTGGTGGGTAGGTCTTGATCCAGGTTCCAGCCACTCCTGGCCTGGCATATCCAGCTGCCAACCCAACCAGGTTTCTGACAGACATGAACTCATGGTCATGGTTTAAAGAAGAATAATAAAAGAGCCTTTAGCAGGTGGGGAGTAGAAGCAGGCATTTGCTAGCAGCAAGAGCCAGGGAGCTTCTGGGCTAGGGGTGCCTTGCCAGTTCCACCCCAAAGGAAGAGAGAAATGGGTGAAAAGTGAACAGGAGAGGAAGGTGAACAGGAAGGAGTAAATAAAAGGAGGGAAAGAATCAGGAGGAGAAAGAGAAGAGAGGATGTTGGGAGAGGAAGCAAAGGGTGGAGGAGAATGTTTCTAGTCTGTTTTGAATGTGTAAACTGAACATGAAGATCTTGTCATCCACAAAAAGTCAAGTGTTGACACAAAAGAAGATGGAAAGGGTAATTGTGTGGGAAGAGAGGGAGATCAGGAGGGAGGAGCCAGACCATTCAGAGAGGAGGTGGGTTAGATAGAGGTAGAGGGCTGACAAGAACAGGTGGACAAGAATGGATGGCATCTGGGAAAAAGGAATCCATGTTTGAAACGTGCAAGGGGAGTTATTTCTGATCACTCCGTTGTGATTGAATTAACCAGGGTTTGTTGAGTACCTCCCTCCCCCACCACTCTCTCTGCACCTCTTGGTTCTTTCCTGATTTGTCCGAAAACTCTATCCTCGTCTTGACACCCCATTCCATTAAAGTTAGAATGGATTTCTCACAGGTTCAGTTTCAGGGTCTGCAGGTATTGTTATGAACTGCCAGGTGCGAGGGTAAAATGAGGACAATAAAAACGATTATAAGGCTTTTATAAGGAACGCATGGGAAAATGGATGCACAGCACTTAGCAGAGCACCTGGTACATAGTAAGCATCCCAGAAACGGTGACTGCTGTCATTCTTTTTCCTCCGGTCTCTGTGCACAGCCTGTCACCTCCACCTGCCTGTCCTTCCTTTGAAACACCATTCACTTTCATCTCTTTCTCTTTACTCCCAGACCTCTAGCACCCCACTTTTTTTCCTGCAGTAGCAGATCTGGAGGTACCCCTGCCTTCATACTCTCCCCACCCAATCTCTAGTAACCCTTTCGGTTTGTGCAGAACTTTACAGAATAAAAAAAAAATCCTCCTTGACACTTACTATGTGGTAGACACAAATGATGGCTCAAAGGGGCGAGTTGCCTGCCCAACCTGGCACAGCTGACGAGAGACAGAGCTGAGGTGCAAAATTAAGTCCCTTGGGCATTGCCTACCGTCCACACAGTCAAGCAAGTCATTGCTTCTTTCGTAGGGACCTGGCTTTATATTTCCCATGAACATCTTTAGGGTCTGACCCACAAGAGGCCCTCAACCAGTGTCAGATGAATCACTCCTTCCAGGGACCCCAAGAAGCACAGGGTCACCCTTGGCTCAGCCACACCCCTGTGCTGGAAGGGTCCACTCCATTTCAACGTCGCGCTGCTCACACCTTAGAGGCAAGAGCCCAGCCCTGACCTGGGACCACGCACATGGTTGCTGAAGGCTGACCAGAAACAAAGCCAACATTCCCCACATTTGGTGATCAAGGAGAAAAATCAGAAAATTGTGAGGAATTATGGTTGTCTAAGTGTAGCTCAAACTAGCAGAGAATAAAAGCAACTCCATGCTCACTGCAACAGGAAGGAATTGAGATTTCATGAAAAGAAAGCTTTCTTCTCCGGGAGAGTTGTGAGATGTTAGAACCAGATTCCTGCAGAGGTTGTGCAAACGGCTCCCCTGGAGGTCTTTAAGAGCCAGAGCGCAATTCGCTCTCCAGCGAGGTGACTACAACAGCTGCGTGTAAGGCTGGGGCACAGGCAGTGGGGAGCTTTAGGACATCTCAAGAGGCCAGCGAAACCTCAAAGGCAGGGCGGGGGGCTGGGGCAGGGAGGGGGAGGGCAGCCTAAGGGAGGCAGGGGGCCAGAGGTTCAGGCAACGTGAACGAACAGCAGTAACAACGTGGAGTTCTGAGTGGAGAGCCCCGCAGGCTGGCTGTTGTCTGATCCGTCCAGTTCCTACCTGCTGGCTGGGTCCGCTGGTCCAGTTACTGCCTGCTGGCTGGGGCCACCGAGTGAGGCAGTGAGGAGGGCCGGAGCTCATCCTGGACCCTCAAGGAGTCGATTGGACCCAACCAGACAAAGGCCAAGTATTCTACCGAAGTAAAGGAGGGTGCCAAGGCTGGCCCCCTACAATCTGAAATACAAATACTGAAACCTGAAGAGGGTTCTTTCACCAGACTCCTTAAACAGGGATGTCTGGGGAGGATTCCAGGACCACAAATTACCCCAAGTAAAAGTACCGTATCTCCCTGGAGGACCCATTTTTACTGGAAGATGTGCTAGGGGCAGGGGGCAAGAGGAGGTGTGGTAGGTAATTTAGCTGGTAAGAAATGGAAAATACACTTTTCATTTTGATAAATCTAGATAGATCACGGAGTTGAATGCAAAATTGTGCATGCATCTTTTAGACAAAAGGCCTTTCAGACTTCCTGTTGGGTGAGATCCACAACACCCCCACCCGACCCATGGGTGGGGTGCTTTGAGACTACCTTGGCAGTCAAGTTTGACCAGGGCTGCTTTAGTATTTACGAAGCATTGTCTCGTGCACTGCCTCATCGGGATAGCCAACATGCATTGAAGCACTTTATGTGGGCCGGGCACTATGCCCCTGATGACAAAGAAGTGGGTATTTTTATTTTCTCTGTAGTGGAGTTGAGGAAACAGGCCCAGAGAGAGGGAGTGATCCCTCCCCCTCAACAAGATTCTCATATGGCAAAGGAGATTTACGAGTGTGGGTGCTCTTTCTTGGTATGCTGAGCCTATTCCATTATACCCTCCCCCACCTGTTCCCTATCAATAGCAATCCCACAGCCCTTGCTGCCATGTTCCTCCCCCCACTCCCCCCACCCCCAAGAGCTTTCCAGGCAGGAGGGACAGGTCCGGGGCAAATGGCGAGCCCAGCAAATGCAGCTGGTGTCTGTGCTTTTTCTCCGGCATGCTCTGCACACATTTACAGATAAGGACATGAGCACAGAGACACCAACACCCCCAGGTCACAGGCAGAGCATCTGAGGCCTAAGCTGGGTTGGAGGAGTTCCGGCTCGGTGCATAGCCCAGGGGCTTTTGGGATGTGACCAATTCACTGCACAGTGCAGGATGGATGGGTCTCAGCCAGCATTTATCCAGGGCTTGTTAGGTGTGGGCTCTGTGTTAGGCCAGTGGGGGAACAAAGATGAATGAGTCCTTTTCTGCCTTCAAGGAGCTTACAATGCAGCAGGGAATTAATGCCGAACTCATGCGGAAAGAGATAGGGAATAGGAACGGGCTGGGGAGACGTGGCCAGCAGGTGATGCCCCTCCTCCTTCATCAACTGTAGGGCAGGAGAGGTTTCCCTGGCTTGGTTACTGTGCACCTTCCCTTCTCATCTCTACGTGGAACTCTCCCCTCTCTCTGCTCACTCATGGTCTTCTGGGAGCTCATCGTCTGTCACACGTTCCCCAGCATGCACCGCAACCAAAGCCACTGTGGCTTGTGTTCATAAGCTGATCTACCTACATGGAGCTTTACAAACAATAACAGCACACATCGAGCTGCACCTGCATGTGCTGGGCACTGCTCCTGGGCTTTTACTGCTCTGATCATCCCTATGAGCCTGTGAGGCCAATACTTATGCCCATTCTATAGATGAAAAAGCCGAGGTTAAGTAAACAGCAAGCCAGGGGCAAAACTGGGACAGACACTCAGGTACATTTTAGACAGCCATTCCACACAGAGTACCTCGCTTGGGCCTCCCGATGACACCATGGTAGAGGTAGATGGGGACATTGGGACCCAGAATGAGCAAATATACTGCCAAGCTCAGCTGGTCTACAGGTGAAGTAGAGACTAGAATTCAGATCTGACTCTTAGCCTGGTATTCTTTCCATTACATTTTGTTGCTGAAATTAGAAGATATTCCCTGTACATTTCCAGGAACACTGTGCCCAACCAGGCTTTACCTCCAAAGGGTCTTTTGCCCTTTCCTAATGGTGAAAACAGTCAGGACCAGGCACTGGTGAAACCAGAAAACTTGAAAGACTGCCACCTGGTGGTATCCTGAGTGGTGGCAGCTGAAAGGGGCCCAGGGCCTTAAGGGGTGGCCTTGAGGGTCCATGACAAAAAGTCCACAGTAGTAGAAGTTGGAACTTATTGACCGCCGAGTGTATGCCAGGGGTTCTGCAAGCACAGGCAACGCCTTCTGTCACTCCTTCCTCCCATTAGCCATGTGAGGTTGGTCCTATTAACAATCACTCCCATTTCAAAGATGAGGAAGCTGAGGCTCAGAGGTTAATAACCTGCTCAAGGTCCTGCTGCTGGTAAATCTTAAAGCTAGCTGGTATTCAAATCCAGCTCTGTCTGACCTCAGGGACTGCTTCACCTAGCCATTCCTTATCCTGCGTCCCCTGCCTTACACCGTCGGACCATTGCCTACTTCTCTTGTCTCATACCACAGCCCCGGCTCCCTGAGCTGTAGCCACTCTGACCTTCTCTCCATTCTTCAAGATCATCCTCGTGCTGGGCCTTTGCACGTGCTGTGCCCTCTGCATGGAATGTTCTCTCTGGTTTACCCATCACTTATGATGGATTATACAGGTCTCGACTCATCGTGGTCACCTCCTCAAAGATGCTCTTCCGACCATCCAGCCAAAGTGACCCCGGTAAGCCCAGTTCCTCATTGATTTCCCACATTGCCTTCTCCGGCGAGACATCCTCTGAGATGATCTCGTTGATTTGTTCTTATGCTTGTTTGTTGTCTATATTCCCCCCTGGGAATGTCAGCTCTGTGGAGGCAGGCACCACTGCATCCCCAGTGCTTAATACAGTGCTCGAAAAATAGTTGCTCCACAAATATTTGCTGGATGAATCACTGGGGGTGGCAGAGAAGAAAAGGCCCCTTCGACCAATATATTATGCATTTAACTCAGAGGCCTTTTCACTTTTCCTGTGGTTTCCTGTCATCCCTGCCTCCTTCCTCTTTGGCCCCCTCCCCTATACATCCAGGACCAAAAGTGAACTGAGGCCAGAGCCAGGACTCGGTTTAATTTGATAGGCAGAAAAATATTAGATGCAGTAAAGATAAGATGGCTTGCATTTCTGGTCCTCAGTATTTGATATAGTTGAAGTGTCTGGGTTTTTTGGTAGTGGTTGTTGTTAATTCCTGTAATTAGCTTGTATCTTATAGATACTGCCCTTGGTCATTTAAAAAGAGGCTTAATTGGTCATTCAGGTTTGGAACCTATTCTGTTCTCCAACTTTATTACTTCCTCCACCACAGTCAGAACCTGGAAAGGTAGATTAGCATCTCAGGATTATAAACTGCCTGTTCTCACTCACCCACATTTGGACATGCTCCAGAAAACAGGCTCTGGTTTGTGAATTTGAATTTACAATCCTGCACTTGTAAGGAGAAGCCCAGGCCCAGACACAATTCCTAGAGTCTGCTGGAAATCCGAGCAGAGTACAGATGCTTACCCAGATGAATTTCTATCCAAAGATGTCAGTGGCCTTGGAAAGGAAAAACCACCATGGCTAATGGTCATTAGAACTTCCTTGATGTAATTTTAGAGAAGAAGGAGAGCCACAAACCATATTAAATGAAACCAGGAGACTTGAGGTCCGAGCCGACAGCCCCACTACGGTGACATGATGGCAGAGCCATATCGGGGGTGAGCATGGACTGGGAGGGGGCAACCTGACCTCTCCTCCTGGGCCCACCTCTGTCTCGCCCACAGTCCTTCCTTAATCTGGAAGATAAGTCGGCGCTCTGGCTGGTCTTTCAGATTCCCCGTAGCTCTGACGTTCTAGGCCTTTATGGGGTGGGGGGAGCAGGAGAAAGTGTTGGCGGGAAAGGAAGCTAATGTTGACTGAATCCCTTCTCTATGTCGGGCGCTGAATGGGCGCGGCGGCGTCAGGTCCTCAGGGTCTCTATTTTGCAGATGGAAAGAAACAAAAAAAGGAAGTTAAGTGACATGCCTAAAGTCACATAGTAGGAACGTGATGGGGCTTCACCACAAAGCATCTGACACTTAGGCACTATCTCCACCTGATGCTCCAGAATATTTAATTCCTAGAAGTGGTACTCACCTCCGAAGGAGCACTGCTCTGGTTCGCACAGTGACCGGGGTGGGGGGGTAGGGGGAAAGGAGAGCACAGCTGGGGTTGTCAGACTTCTTGGTTTTTTTCAGCACCATTCTCTGGCTCCTAATTAGGCAGCTGAGGGGTGAAAAGCTAAAGTGAATGTAAGTAATGAGCAGCAGACCTTGTGTCCCAGGCCGACCCTGGATGCAGAACCCAGAATGATTCTGTAATTATACCAGCCAGTGTTTATCGGGGGTCTCTGATGTGCCGGGCACTGACAGCCCAGCAGCAACTGAGGGCTCGCTCTGCGCTAGGCAGACGAACGGGCTTGGCGGCATATTTCCTGTGAGGGGAGTCAGATGACTCTCCCTACTTTGCTGGTTGAGGAGGTTGGGTCTCAGTTTCTGAGAGATGAAGCAAGGACCCCAAGGTCAAACCACCAGGATTACCTGTTTCTTCTTCTAGATGGTGGAGGAGGAAACTCACCAGGAAAGCAAAGGAGCTGTATTTTCTGAATGAAAAATTGGGGCACATGGTTTGATGTTTTGACTGGTCATGGGGCAGGCCTTTGGAAAAATCCAGGAACAGTTGCCATCACCATGGTTCTTAGCACAGTCCCCTACCTTTTGGTGTGCCCTCTGCTCTATGTCCCCCACACCACTCTCTGGCTGGCCAAAGCCCTCCCACAAAGACTCATCATTCTGGCTTCCCTCCTCCAAAGAATCCTATGCCCCAGAATTATGACTCCTTTAATTAATTACTTAATTAATTACTTAATTTTTAGATTTATTTATTTATTTGAGAGAGTGAGAGAGCACGCATGAGTGGGGGTGGGGTGGGATGGTGGGGGGGCAGAAGGGGAGGAAGAAGCAGACTCTTGGCTGAGCAGGCTCCATCCCAGGACCCTGGGATCATGACCTGAGCAGAAGGCAGACGCTTAACCAACTGAGCCACCCAGGTGCCCTAGAATTATGACTTCTTTTTAATATACAACCAAACTGACCATTCTTGGACTAAACACCGCCCTCCCCCACCATTTGGGGGGGCTAGAAGAAAATGATGGGTATAATTCATACTAAGATGTGAGTGATTAATAAGCTAGCAGGTGTTTGTCCTTTTAAAGAGAAGCTAGTCCATCCACCAGATATCTCTCTCTACCGGGATCCTAGCTGCCTGGCACTCCAGGCTCTGTGGGGGCAGGCTCATGGGGGGTAGGTGGAGAGAGAGACTACCCTTCCCAAGGGGCTATTTTCTGGACGGAGATGTTTTTCTCCCTTTCTGACCTCTGAATAGAGTGCAGTGGCACAGTGAGAGCTCTTGGAAAATCCAAAAGCTACCACTGGCATTGTCTCATCTTTCTAGACCTTCTCTTCGGTGAGAAACCATTTTAATAAGGCTGTAATTTTGTTATGGAATTTTGTAATTAAATATCCTTAAAAGAAATGAGGTTGCAGGTCCCTATCTCCCAATTTATCATAGATTTAATGCCCCAAGGTATACAGTGTTTAATCCAAGAATGTATCCCCGTTGTAACTCCAGGTAGGCCTCAGAGATAGGAAGTGGTCTGAATTTATCATGAGGGTTACTTTCTGTTCTTGAGATGTTATTCTGTTTACCAAGTTGCAAAATAAATGGTGGCTTCTTAGAAATAACAGGCTCTCCCTCATCCCTGCATTCACGGCGATCCCATGCGCCTCTCATCCTCAGAGGTAAATCTATCCATCAGCTCTCCGTAGAATAAGGGTCAGAATTGGCTGCTTCTTTTAAGGAGCAGACGCGCTCCCCCTGCTGGCTAAGGCCGCCCACTACACCTGCGTGCTGCAAAATCACAACATGTTGGACTTCGTTCAATCACAGAACGAGCACCGACTATGTGCCAGGTGCAGGGATATAAAAAATGAGAAGGACCAGGCCCCTGTCCTCAAAGAGCTTAGAGTCTCATCAGAGAGACAAAATGTGCCCATATATTATACATAATATATACAACAATTACAATACCATAGAGAAGCAAGAAATCACTTCTGTCTACAGAGATAAGGGAGGCTCTAAGGTGGTGATAAGCATCTTACTTGCATCTTGAGAAAGCAGCTGGATTTCAGGAAGTGAAGAGGGGAGGATGGTCCGTGTAAGGAGTCCTAGAATGTTAGGGGTGAACGAGACCTAAGGAATCGGGTGCTTTAACCTCCTCCCTCTTAAGCCAGGGAAAAGGAGCTCAGAGAGGCCACATGCCCTGATGTGAGAGACGTGCCCTGGAACAGAGACTGGAACCCACCTCTTCTCCCTCCAACTCCAGGCTCACCAAGAATTCCAGGTGGCAGAAGGAATGAAAGATGGGGGTGGGAAGTGCCGGATATGTCAGGGAAATGGAGAAAGGAGTCTGAGTCGCCACCACAAGAAATCCAATCCCATTTACTGAGGAAGTGAAATGGTCTGGTTAACTTAATTTCCTAATTAGATGGTAGTTCAGCAGAAAGGCTGCATTGTTAGAAATGTTCATTTTTTAAAAACTTCCCAAACGGTTTCATTTCACTTTTCTGCCTTAGCAAGCGAAATAAAGGTAACGGATCATTCATTGATAATTTTGGATTGTTCAGTACCTCACAGTATTTTAGATGTAGACAGCATGCAAGTTTATAGGTATAGACCCTTGGAGGGCTTCTTAAATTCTTTAAAGGCAATATACTTGCCTGCCCTTTGTCTCCTCATCATTAGCCATAGTATTTAGATTTATTTATCAGGGTGGGGGAGTTGAGTACAGAAAAAATGTGAGGAGGTGAGGGTTATGTCTGACTTTTCTCTGGCTAATTGAGGTTTTGCTGGGTTATTTAGGTGGTCCCTATTGAGCCCCCTCCACAGCTCTGCCCTCACCGTTGCAGGGCTGTGCTGAGCAGTGGGGTTTCTGTGAGGAGCCCCGTAGAATTCCTGTAAGTGCTTTGGAAAGGAACAGGTGGGACATTCCACTGAGGATACTGGCTGGCTCCTACCCAAACTCTCCCCACTGGGACACCCCTGAAAAGTTATGAGCAGTGGCCTTGTCTAAATGGGGACCCTGTGGGATTTGGCTCCAGCCTGGGTGTGGCAGCCAGCCTCCCAGATGGCCCTCAAATGATCACCCTGTGTGGTTCCCTCCTACGTTACACCAGAATTGAACTGTACAACCGGGGCGCCTGGGTGGCTCAGTCAGTTAAGCGTCTGCCTGCAGCTCAGGTCATGATCCCAGGGTCCTGGGATCGAGCCCCACATCAGGTTCCCTGCTCAGTGGGGAGTCTGCTTCTCCCTCTCCCTCTGCTGCTCCCCCTGCTTGTACTCTCTCCATTTCTCTCTCTCAAATAAACAAATAAAATCTTAAAAAAAAAAAAAAGAATTGATCTGTACAACCAATTAAATAGTTGATAGTATCTCACTTCCTGGTTGGGTTATAAAAAGGCATTACGGCTTCTATCTTGGTGAGTCTTTTTCTCTCTCAGATCCCTTGCTCCGGGGGAAGCCAGCAGCTATGGTGTGAGCAGCTCTGTGGGGAGGTCCACGGGGCAAGGCACTGAGGCCTCTAGCCAACAGCCACATGAGTGAGCCTGGCAACAGAGCCTCCAGCCCCAGTCAGACCTTCAGATGATGGCCACGCTGGCTTTCATCTTGACTGCAATCTTATGAGAGAGCCTGGGCCAGAACTATTTAGATTCCTGACCCTCAGAAAGTGTGTGAGATAATAAATATCTGTTGTTTTACGTTGCTGAAATTTAGGCTAGTTTATTATACGACAGCAGATAACTAATACACCAAGCTAGTGACCTCTCCGGGCTGGGGAACTCAGGCACTGCTCTCTCCCGGCTCCAGGTAGCCAGAGGTCATCTTGACATCCTGGAATCTCAAATCCAGAAGGGGCCTTGGAGCTTAGCTAGTCTAGTCCCTCATTTTACAGATGGAAAAAAAGGGCCAGCAAGGAAGAGGCTTTGTGTGGAGCCATGCTGAGGCCAAAACTTTGATCTCCTAATTTGGGGTTCAGTCTTTTCTCCCCATATTCCCATTTCCAGGACCTAGTCAGCTTCCCTGTTCACTGCTTCAATCACCAAATATTTATTATGTACTAGGTGCTGTGTTAGGCCCTGGGGCATTGTAGGGACTCACAGCATATGTCAAAGTTATATGTGAATAATACATAATGATGATAATGGGTACATGGTGAATGAATGAATGAATGCATGAAAAAGCCTGGAGTACAATCAGGAGACTCATGTGCTAGTCCTTTCTTTGCCACAAATGTCCTGGGTTTCCTTTGTCATTCTCTGTAAATGAAGGTTCCAGGCTGGTGTGCAGTATAAAGACTTAGATTAATACATAGAATCTTAGACTTTTAGAACTAGACAGGATTTTGGCAGGGAAGTGATGCTGAAATTTTAGAATGATAGTGTGTCCTTTTGAAAATGGAAGAGTCTCGGGGCCCCTTAAGCCACAGGCACAAAACCTCCTGCGTACAAATTCTAGGAGATTCTTTGAACATTTGAAGTCCATCTGTGGACTTCCTAGGGATCCGTAAGCCAAGCATCCCTGATCCGATCTAACCTCCTGTTATTTTAGGTGAGAAAACTGAGACCCAGAGAAGGGAAGTTACTTGCCTTACATCACAGAGCAGTTTAGTAGCAAAGCCCATGCTTGAACTCCTGAAATCTGGCCCAGTGCTCTCTCCACACAGAACCCTGTCTTATGGGAAGCAGGCAGGTCGTGAGGAAAGTATAGAAGAACTTCAGGAAATCACACACACATACTTATTCTCTGTTAATATCTCTTGGGGACAGGCAGAGTGGCTTAAATGATCAACTCTGTCTCCAGCACTAGGCTGAAAGGCATCAGTAGATGCTTCCTAAAACTGTGCCATTGGAAAGCACGAAATCCGAAACTGGCAGGCGCAGGGAATGTGGAGAGTGGGGGACCGTGGAGCAAAGTCTTGTGTTGTGGGTGCTCAGCGGTGAAGCCCCAGGGACAGTTGGCTTCGCCCTGCCCACTGGCTGGTCCCAGGCACCCAGGGGCACCTCTGCTGTGGAGCAGACAGTCCACATTTACATGGGACCTGGTTTCTCCCTCTCACATTAACACGTAGCTCAGCAAAGTATCAAAGAGCCCTGGTGCTAGCCTGCCTGGGTGCAGAGTCCTGTTTTGCTACTCTTTTTACTGTGCCATCTTGGGCTACTGGCCTACCTTTCTTTCCGATCTGTAAAATGGGACCATGATAGCCCTTACACCACAGGCTTGTCGTGAGGGTCCAGTGAGCCTGTTTGGTAAAGTGCTTAGAACAGAGCCCGGCGTATAAGAAGCGCCAGGTAAATGAATGATAAGTAAGGCCATAAAATCCATACTTCTTCGGGCATCCGTTTTCTCTGTGGGGTCCTTCAGAACAGAGGCCACTAAACTTTAAAATAGGGCTACATTAAAAAAAATCAACTTCGTTGAGGTACAAATTGACTACAATAACATGTATGTATTGCAAGCATACATTTAGATGGATGAGTTTTGGCACATTTATATACTTATGTGACCACCACCATGATCAGGATATAGAACGTTTCCATCATCCCTCATCCCAGTCAATCTCCCTTTACCTCCAGCCCCAGATAACCGTGATCTTTGCCACCAAAGGTTATGATGATGCATCTCTATCAGTAAGCAGGTGTTGAGCTGCCAAAATATACGTATGTCTCCCAATATATGGATGCATTTACTTATATATCACACATGTCTTGTTGTCAGCATGTATTATACACACTAGGAAAGCTTATTTTCTTTTTTTTTTTAATTTTTACTGTTTTTTTAAAGATTTATTTATTTATTTGAGAGAGAGAGAGAGAACAGCGGGTGGGGCAGAGGGAGAGGGAATCCTTAAGCAGACCCCCCACTGAACATGGAGCCTCATGACATGGCCAGACACTCAACCGACTAAGCCACCCAGGCGCCCCACTTTCTGTTTTATTTTTTAGATTAAGAATGAGAGAAATTATTAAGCAAATGGACAAAATTTGAACAGTTGGTGAATCTGGGTAAAGGGGATATGAGCTTTTTTTACAAAGTTCTTGAGACCTTTTTGTAAATTTGACATTATATCAAAATAAGAAGTGATAACAAATAAAATAAACCTTAGTAGCCGTAGATGGAGCTACTGTTTGGTACTCGGAGCATGGGTCTTCCTCAGAACCCCCTGGAGAGTTCACTAAGGCTGCCCGAGCCCGGGGCCCCGCCTGGCTGGAAGGAATCCAAAGCTCCACAAATGAGGCCTCGGCCACCTGCCTGGCACCTAGTGAGGGGGCCAGCCTCCTCAGGGCTATGGGGCCTTTGTCCACCCCAGCCTTTGGGGGTAAAATGGGCCAAACCTGAGTTTGGCGGGCAAAGACCTGGCTCAAATTGGCAGGGCAGATGTGTCTGTGAAAATGCTTTGTATCCGCAGAGCCCTGTACATGTATGAGGGCTTAAAGCATCCACAGCCCGTAGGAACGAGGCAGCTTACAAGTGCCTAAGTATAGAATTATTATCTAAATGTAAAATAAAGCACCAGTTGGTTATTATACCACCGTGATCTCTTCAGCCATCACTCTATGGGTCCGCTCAGGCTGCCCAAGGAAAATTCCACAGACCGGGGGCTTAAGCCACAGAAATTTATTTCTGGAGTTTCGGAGGCTGGGAAGTCCAAGAGCAAGGTTCTGGCCGTCTTGGTTTCTGGCTTGCAGACAGCGACCTTCTGGCCGTATTCTCACATGGCCTTCGTTCTGTATGCATGTGGGGAGGGGGGGAGCTCTGGTGTCTCCTCCTTTTATAAGGATGCCAATCCCATCAGGTTGG
Source organism: Mirounga angustirostris (assembly GCF_029215605.1). Classification (NCBI taxonomy): domain Eukaryota; kingdom Metazoa; phylum Chordata; class Mammalia; order Carnivora; family Phocidae; genus Mirounga; species Mirounga angustirostris. The sequence goes on from NW_026991714.1 coordinate 125,116,259, forward strand.
GGTCTCACTCTTATGACTACTACACTTAATAACTTCTGTGAAGGCCTTATCTCCAAATACAGTCACACTGGGGGTTAGGGCTTCAGTGTATGCATTTTGGGGGGACCATCTACCATCCAGCGTGACTACCACCATAATAGTCATAACTATGTAACCAGTCCCTCCTGTTCACGCCTTTGGTCAAAACTGCCCCCTCTTGGGACAGCTCCCCACCCCCCACAAGGCATTCTCCCGTCTTTATTCCTTTCCACTAACTTGCCCCTTTTCTTTTGATTCTTAGCTTGTTGCTTGTTGCTGCTCCCTAGGAGTGTTCTGTGTCTTTGCACATGCTTTCCCTCTGCTGCTTGCCTTGGTCAAGGGAAACTTGGCTTTTATAGGAGCTGGATCTACAAGTCCAGAAAAGGAATTCCCTAGAACCCTCCCACACTGGCAGCCTATCCCCCTTAAATCCCTCCAGCCTCCCCCTTCTCCGATTGTCATGACAATGGCCATCTCAGCATCCAGTAACCCACTGGTTGCAGGAAGGGGTGCACGGGGAGCTCACAAAGATTAATGAAGCTGCTGGTCCTCCTGGAGGTCGCAGTCACCCCGAGTCGAGTCGTGCCCCAGAGCCCTGTGTGGCCTCTTCCTGTCGCCAGGACATCATTAGAAATGTTAATTATTAATTATCACTAAAAGCTCTTTTTGCTACATTGCTGTTCTCAATTGCTCTTACTATCTCTCTTGTCCCCCCTTTCTCTCTGTAACTGGATCCTGGTTCCTGGGTCTCCTGTTTTTCTTTTAATCCTTTTCCTCTGATCACCTCTCACCTGCAGGCTGGCAAATTGGGGTGTCCTGGGGCAAGGGGCAGCCAGGGAGAGGTGACTGGGCACATCCTTTGGCTGTGTCATTCTGACCAGAACGCCCACTTCCTTCCTTCAAAGGATTGAGGACTCAAGGACATAGACACTGGGCAGAACCTGGGGAAGAATTGGGTTCTGAAGTTGTGAAATATTTTTGATGCTTCTGAGAAACTCCCATTTCTTCCTTCCCTCTGTCCTTTCAGCTTGGGTGCCAAGGCCCCATGTTGTTGGCAAACTTGGGGATCCACCTAAAGAGACGTAATCTGGAGGAATCCCTGGGAGCATCTCTCCACCAAAAATGTCCCCGTCACCCTGTTATGGTGCCACACTTCTATCCCCGGGGAGGCAGCCTGGTGATGGGAGAGATTGCTGGAGAAATCAGTTGGCAGCTCAAGGCCCAGAGTTGTCACTACCTTCCCTAAGAGCGTGGGTCACCTCTTTTCACTTTGGTCCACATTGTTTAGTGAAAAGAACAGGGTTTTGCTATCAGGAGACTTGGGTTTGAATCCCTGCTCTGCCGTGTACGTGCTGTGTGGCCTCGGACAATTTAAATGACTCCTCTGAGCCTCGTTATTAAAACATGGCAATGATCTTTTCGTCTCTGGGTTACTGGGGAATTTAATGAGATCATGACCTCTAGTTCTGAGCCTGCCATACTGAGGGGCTTAATAAATGTGCATGTCTTATGTATAAAAAAGAGATGAAAACTCTTGCCCTTCCTATGGGGCAGAACTGGGAGTGTTGAATTTCTGAGCACCTGCTCTGTGCTGGCCACCCTCTTATATGCTTTACACATATTAAGTCATTTACTCCTCATAGCAACTGTCACGAAGCTACTATTGGTATTATCCCTACTTATGAAGAAGGCAAGTCAGGTAAAGAAAAGTTAGATAACTTGCCTGAGGTCACATGCTAATAAAGTAGAAAAGCTGGGAAGCCTTTGGGACAGTTTAGGGACTACAACTGTGTTGTCCAATAATGTAACCATTTGCCAGATAGGGTCACTGAGCCCTTGCTATGTGGCTAGTCTGAACTGAGGTGTACTTTAATTGTAAATTATAACCCTGATTTAAAAGATGGTATAAAAAGAGAGGGGGAGGGGCGCCTGGGTGGCTCAGTCGTTGGACATCTGCCTTTGGCTCAGGTTATGATCCCAGGGTCCTGGGATCGAGCCCCGCATCGGGCTCCCTGCTCTGCAGGAAGCCTGCTTCACCCTTTCCCACACCCCCTGCTTGTGTTCCTGCTCTTGCTATCTCTCTCTGTCAAACAAATAAATAAAATCTTTAAAAAATAAAAAAAGAGGGGGGATGGAAAATGGGTCATTAATAATATTTTATATTGATTCCATGTTAAGATGGTTGCATTTTTCAATATACATTGATTTAAATTAAAAAATGTTATTAAAATTAACTTTACCTATTTCTTTTCCCTATTTTGAATGTGGCTACTAGAAAATCTTAAATGACATAAGAGGCTCGCATGATGTTTCTAGCGGACTGTGTGGCTTAGGACCCCTGCTTGTAACTATATCGTCTCCAGCAATGAGGATTTGTAAATATTAAATGCTAGGTTATGACAGGATAGGAATGTCCGTGCCAGCTCCTAAATGCAGGTTCATAAGGTTTTGCCAATATGAGGAGTCCCTTTATTAGGGTGCAGGGATTTTTGAGAGAAGGGCTTCTCCAGGGCGGTCAAGGAGTGGCTTACCAGAAATGGAGTCTTTGACCTTGAGTCTTTACCCACCTCCCTGCCACCCAAACTGGAGAGAGAAGGGAAAGGAAAGGAAGCTTGTCTGAGACAAATTTTTGCTCCTCCGGTCTGCCCCAGGGTGGGGTGGGGACTCACCTCTAGTTCAGCAACACCTCAGCCAACTGCTTAGGGCTCCTGGCAGCGGGTGAGGGAGGCGGTGTTCCTGGGGCCGCCCTCCTCATGGTAAGCATGGACCACTGTCCCGTAGCTTCTATGGTAGACCTCTGTGTGGGAGCCTCCAGTGATAGGGAGCTCAGTGGCCCTGTCTGCCCCACGGCTGGATATGTCTACTTGTTAGAAAACTCTTCTTTTCATTGAACCTCCCTTTACAGGGTGCTTCAATTCCATAAGTCACTCTGGCTACTATCTTCTGGAACTGTGCTTCTCAAAATTTCAGGAAATATGGCAGGGAGTTCAGTGCCCTCCAAGACCTGCCGGGTCCAGATCTCCATGGGTAGGGTCCAAGGATTTGCATCTCTCTTGTCTCTTTCTCCCCCTCTCCACTTTCTCTCTCTGTCTCTCTCTACCCTATCTTCTCTCTGACCTCCTTCTCTTCCCCCTTCCCCTCTCTGTCTCTGTCTCTGTCTCTGTCTCTGTCTCTCTCATGCACGCATGCACACACACTCAGTATTATAAGAACCAGACCAGCAGGCAAGGGCTCTCAGCTGGGTGTCACAGTGCCCAACAGTGCGAACAGTTGTGACATATGCTGCCAGTAATTTTTCCTAAAAATAAAGTGGAAAAATTTGCAAATTATTTACTTCTTAAATTTAATTGTGTGGATTCAAGGGTACTCCTACATAGTGCCACTTTTCCTCACTCATGTTCCTGGGCACTTTCTTGACCAGAAGAGAAAAGTGTGGTGTTAGTGCCATATGATAAACATGGCGCACACCCTCGCCCTCTCTCACCTCTGCCTGGAGATGGCAGTAATTGAGGAGAGGGAAGTATGGGTCAACAACTGTCCTAATACCGAGCACTTCCTCTGTGGCCACCAATATGCTGAGAACTTTCTGTGTAGTATTGCATCTGACCCTCACACTCATCCTTGGAGGTAGGGACCATTACTAGCTTCATTTACACAAATGAGAAAACTAAAAAGAGAGGTTGGGTAACTTGCTAAGTTCACCCAGCCAACCAACCAACCAACCAGAATAAGGTCTTGAACAGGTCTATAGGTCTGTCTACCTTGATAGACTTTAATTATTCCATGACTATTGGAGACAGCTGGGGAGATTCATATACTCCTTGCCCAGGGACCCAAATACAGGAATCCAGCCATGTTTCCATGAGAGGTGCCCAGAATTGCAGAGCAGAGAGAACAAGGCAAGGCAAAAGAACAGGTTATTACTCTTGGGACTTTGGCCCCAGTCACCAGTGCAGGGTGCCAGTGAGCCACATTCAACCCTTTGGACAACTCTTTTACCTCAATGAAGACAGCCTAGAACCAACGCCAGCCGAAAGACCTGCTCTGCCAGCTTCCATGACAAAATGCTCTACCCAATGCTTGGCTTTTGATATTTCAACTTGAGGAAAAGCCATACTTGCCAGCAAGGAGTAGATGAGAGCACAAGAGACCAAGAGCATATCTGCACACTGTGGATTTATTTATTCCACATGCTGCTCAGGCTCTACCCTATGAGGGGGCCCCAGTCAGCACCCATCTACTATCTACTGCCATCTACATCTATAGCACCCATCTACTGCCCATCAGGCAATGGGCAGTAGAATCTTCCTCCTGGGAGATAGGGAAGCAGGAAGAGAAGCTGTGATAGTTTCTTGACCACCAGACTCCTGCTGGAGGCCAACGAGTCACCACAACTGATATGACTTTGACTGTGGGGGCAATGACAAGTTATTGTAAGTTCTTTACTTTCCTCTAACTGTGGTGGTGGGAGGGGATGTCTAAAAATGAGGGTCTGCCCCGGGAATGTGTTGGACACATGAATGTGATTTGTCCCATGGATCCCGGCAGATCAATGTTGTGAATGGCTGGTCTAGAGGTAGCCAGTGAGGGAGTCTGCTCCAGCTTCCACACAACGACCTGTCACATGTTTGAAGTAGCACTCACGTGCCTTTTGATTTGTCCCTTCTCCTGGACCAAAGTTTTCCAGCTCCCTCAAGCCTTCTTTATGGACATGACAGTCAGCTACTTCACCATCTGGCTACTGTTCTCAGGACGTGCTCCAATTTCTCAATGTCCTTCTTCCTCTGCAAGGCCCAGCTCTGAGCCTTGTGCTCTGGATAGGATTGACCAGTTCTGAGTCAATCGAGGCCACGTTATGATCTAGACCAGAGACACTCTACTTCCCTTAATGTAGTCAAGATTGTGTTCACTTTATGTATCATGTATCAACCACATAACACAGTTGGACCAGACTGAGCTAGTGGCCAATTTACAGAATAACAAACAAATAGGTCATTTTCCCTTGGACTGCTGCCAAACCAGGTCTACCTCATCCGGTACTTGTGCAATTAGTTTTTAACCTAAATACAGGACTTTGCATTTCTCTTCTCATTCCATCATGTTGGTTTCAGCCCTGTGTTCCTTCCTGTTGAGGTCATTTCTTATTTCCATTCTGACATCTGTAGTGGTAACTATACTTCCCAGCTTTGTGTCTGCTGCAAACTTGATTAGAACACCTTGTATGTTGTCTTCTGAGTCACAGGTAACAATGCCAATGAGGTCAGCACCAAGGACAGAGCTCTATGGCATGCCACTAGAGACCCCCTTGGGGTTGACACAGAAAAACTAATCAACATTCTTTGACTGTGGTTGCTCATCCAGCTATGACTCCACTTCCTGTTCTGTGACCCAATTCTCATTTCCCCAACACATCCTCAAGGGCACCAGGTAAAGCATTTGTCAAACGCCATGCTGAAATCAAGATACATTGGATCCATATCGTTCGTTGCCTTGATCTGCTGCCTGAGCAAGTAGAATTGCCGCTGACACGCAATGGGCAAGATATTTACCTATCTCCAGGGTGGAAAAGGAAAATAAATGTATAAATGACCGAGAATATAGGGATTCACTGTGGAAAATATAGGGAAGCCCATTTAAAGTTGAAAGGTTAGTACATAAACCTCTCCAACTAGCAAAGATTGCCCTATTCCTCCAAATGTTTATATTGTTTTAACAGTCTATCATGTATGGTAATTATTGCATGCATTTTCATCTCCCCCATTAAACTCTTAACTTTTTTCTTTTCTTTTTTTTTTCTTAAGCTGCTTTTATATCTCTTGTCAACAAATATTTTCAAAAATATACACCTTAAGTCAGGGACTGTGTCTTAATCACTGCATAATAATGTATGGAAAAGCACCCAGTCCAGTGTCTGGCCCAATGTAGGAGCTCAAAAAATAGTACCCTTTCTGTGCTCACAGTGTATAGCACCAGGGCCTTACACTCAGTAGGTGCTCAATAAATGTGTGAATGGATGCATACATGCCTGAATGGTTGTTCCACATCTCCCTGGCATTCCAACTGACATAGTAAGGGCATGGAGGCAAGGACACCAGGGGACCTGGTACCCGGGCACAAAGTTGAACTGAGTCTAATCAGGGCCTGTCTGATTCATATCAACCAAACCGGGTTTACAAGAGGCTGATTGTTGAACCAGAATGTAGCACATTAATTTACTCTGAGAACTACCATCTGACCCCACCTGGAGGGGAGAGGCACATGCCTGGCTGGAGGATGTTGACTGAATAAACTTGATTAGTTGTGAGGGAGGGAATGGGGGATCCCAGAGAAGGCAAGAGCAAGTATAGAGGATGAACTCCAGCAGCATCTGAGAGAGAGGTCAGGGCTCAAAGAGAAGTCAAGTTTAATTGGTCATCAGGTCTGAGGGGCAGACATGGGGCTTGGCATGGGAGAAAGGCAAAAGGACAGGTGCCAAGCAAGTACTAGAAAAATCAAGGAGCAGAAGTGGGCATGCTCTGAGAGGGTCCAGGACTTGGACTGCAAATGTGCCTAGGAAGCCTAGAGCTTACTGTTATTGGGGTCAACTGCATGGGACCTGGAGTGATTTAGCCTGGTTGAATGACCCAGGATCTGGGCAGACTGTTACAACAGTTAAGTGCATCTAAATATACAATTTGTCCTGCTCCGTATTAAAGAAACACCCATGTATCTACATTATCCAAATGCTCCTTTTAAATACAATTCTTTCCTTTGTTAACCAGACAGCCTATTATTACAAAAAGACTTGCTTCATATTCCAGGGATCCCTTACATGTCCAGGAGGGTCTTTGCACTCAGGCAGCCCTGGGTTCAAATCCCAGCCCTGCCATTTGTAGCTGGGTGATCTCAGGTACGTTACTCAGCATTTCTAAGCTTCTGTTTCCCCATCTACAAACTGGGAATAATGATTAACATCTACCTTATGATACTGTTGGGAAATTAGATTTGACATATCTAAAATGCCTGGCAGGTAGTTGTAGTAAACTCTAGCTATCAGTATTAACTCTGTGACCTTGGGTAAAAGTCACTTAACTCCCCTGAGCCTCATTTCCATCATGAACATGATGGCTGGAAGGACTGCGAGGACATGGAAAGGAAAACATTTCGTAAAGTGTGAAGTACTCAATAAATGTAAAAATTCTCATTAGTCATGAGCTGCTTAGGTAACTTAGTCTCTTCTGTATACCTTCCAAACCCAAAGACATGTCCTGCATCAGGCTTCCAGGGGGAGCCTTCAGAGGGGAAACTGTGATGCTTTCAAAGTTTTGTGCAAAATGTTGTGGGCACCCACATACTACAAATCCCTCTGGAGAGAAAGCCTACAGCTTTAATTATATTTTCAAAGGGGTCCATAGTCCCCCAAAGGCCAGGAAACACTGCCCTGGGGTTGTGAAGCTGTAGGAAAGCTATAGTTTCCCAATATTGCTATAAAATCTGGAATTTCTTAGTGTGGCGAGAGAATAGAGTCAGTGCTGTGGACATCTGGGACAATTCCAGATATGGGTCCATTCCCCTTAGGTCTTTCTCCAGCACCCAGGAATTCAAGGTCCTGCTCTTCCATACCCCGCTTATTTCTAGAAGCACTGCACATGAGCTTGAGCTAGCTTTTCACTTAAATAGCCCTCCCCATTAGCAAAAGCCTTTCATGCCATTCCCAGAGTAATTCCAAACAAGCCTGTGAGATCATTTAGAATTATGACCCCCATTTTGTCAGTGGTGAAAAGGGCTCAGAGATGCTTGGGACAGTGGCCAATAGAGTTGATATGCAGATTGAAATCAGCACTGTGGGTAGTCAGGACTAGAGACTGAGGATCTGAGTTGTAGACCAGGTTCTGCCTCTATGTGGCTGATAGACCAGGCTAATTTAAGAGCTCTGACAACTACAGAGGCTTGGCGAAGAGGCAGAGGGCAGTAGTTAGGTGATGCATCTGGTCCTGGTCACTCTGCTTTCTGGCCCACCCTGAGGATGATGAAGTTGGTTTGCTGTCTGTCAGCACCCTTGTAAGAAGATGCTATTATCTCCCTGCTCCTTTCTCCCCAAGGCCGTCAGACTTGGAGTGACTCCCTAGACCTAAGGAGTCTTGAGGAGGAGACTTAGGCCATCACCATCGCTCTAGACATTGGGAAAGAACCCTCTCTTGCTCTCACCCTTCCTTTGCTTTGGGTGACTTTGTAGCCCATAGAGCATCACGTTCCTAGACCCGAATTTGGATACTGAAGGGAATAAATGGTCTCCTCTGATACAAGGAAAGAGTGTCCCTGCACAGTCTGGCCTACTGAGATGTGAGTTCAAAGCCCTGCCTCATTGTGGCAATAACAGCCAACACGTAAGTATTTATGTAGTGGGGTACTGAAGTTTTGGAGCGAATATTTAGTACATTTAATTCTCCCAACAATCTAACAAGTAAATGCCATTATAATCCCTTTCTAAGAGAGAGGGAAATTGAGGCATGAGGCAGGGAAGCAAATGACCTGCCCAAGGTCACACAGCTAGTAAGTGGTGGTGCCAGGTTTCAAACCCAGTAAGCTTGGCTCCATAGTCCATGTGTTTAACCACCATATTCCCTCTCTAAGGGGAAAGTGCCTTTTCTGGCTCTGTCTCATTCATGCACATATCTACGTTTGGGTCCTTGCTGGGAAGAGGAGTACCTGGATCAAGGAAGGATGTATGAATTCCTGGTTTGAATGGTGTATCTGGCCTCAGTTTCCTCATTTGTAAAGTGGGGACTGTTCATGCCCTACTTTTTCCTACAATTATTGTGTGGATCAAATGAGCCCTGGTGCAAAGGCTTTGTAAACACTGAGCATTGCCCAATAAAAGGCATTGCCATTATCATTATTGGTTGAGCAGCTCAGAGTGTCCCAGCTGCCTGGGGCGATGCGCAGCCTGTGATTCTGCTGGAGCTGGTGACTAGAGATCTCTGCACCTGCTTCTCTAAGGCTCAGCCTCCATCCCTCCTCCCTCCAGTTTTCCCTCAGATGAATTTGGAGGAGGCATTTTGTTTTCCAGCCCAGAACTGAACCCAAATCCCAGGAGAAGATGCGCCAAGACACTGACCTGTTTTGTCAATGCATTTGCCCAGGTGCCCTGGCCAGCTCCCAACCCTGGCAATCCGTCATCACCAGCTCAAGCAGACACTTGCTGCAGTTCCACCATCTCTGTTCTCTTTTGCCCTCTATCCCAGCCTGCCCCCCAGCACCAGTGTCTTCACGACTAGGTGCTATCTTGCCCTTCTGAGAAGACCGAACTCCAGGTCCTGGGATGTCGGGTACAGGAAAAAGGACTGAAGGAGAAAGAAGTGTGGCCTAAGTCATGTTTCTAAGATTGTCCCTTCCTGCCCACTTCCCACAATTGCAACAACAGATTCAAGTGCGCAGCTAGCCGCCTGTTTGGCCGACAGATCTAATGGCAACGTGAGGGAAGGCTCCAGCATTTGAGGAGGGCCCACCCTGTCCTCAGGCATTTCACTCACTGAGCTGGTGTGCTTCTAGAGGGAGATGTGGTTCCTGGTTGGTTGAGGTTTGAGGGATTGAGAGAGGGAATTGGTTCAGTGAAGGAGGGGGTGTGGAGAGGAGGAAGCTGATAGTGGGCAGTAACTCTAGGAGTCAGGCTGGCTCCGAGTGGGGAATGTGAGGGCTGGGATTGTTGGGTTTGCCCAACCGGGGGGGAGGGGTCCAAGCTACAGAGAGATGTGGGGGTATCTAGGCAGCACTAAGGAAGACTGGTGGGGGCCTGCCTTGATAGAAATATAGATCTGGGGGGGTGCCTGGGTGGCTCAGTTGGTTAAGCATCCAACACTTGATTTTGGTTCAGGTCATGATCTCAAGGTCATGAGAGCGAGCCCTGTGTTGGGCTCTGTGCTGGGCATGTAGCCTGCTTAAGACTCTCTCTCTTTCTCTGCCCCTCCCCCAACCCACCCCTCTGCTCACACTTTCTTTCTTTCTCTACCAGAAAGAAAGAAAGAAGGGAGGAAGGAAAGAAGAAAGAAAGAAAGAAAGGAAGGAAGAAAGAAAGAAGTATAGATCTGGAAGTGGGATTGTACTGGTGGATGTCCCATGAGCTTCTCATTTTACAGATGGGGAAACTGAGGCCCAAATAGATGAAATGTCTTGGCCAGGGTTGCATGGGTAGTGGCAGAGATAAAACTAGAACGAGCTTTCAAGTTAGACCTGAAATAACTCTCAGATTTGATGCTTCTTAACTATGTGACATTGGACACCTTACTTAACCTTCTGAACCTCAAGTGTCCCCATCCATAAAGCAGAGGTGATAATGTTGACCTCCCAGGGTTGTTCTGAGGCCTTGTCCTTTCCACTGCACATGCTGATTTTCCAGGTTTGGCAGCCTTGGCATATGAGGGATCCAGGGGCTTGAAATATTCATAATCTGGGTTGTTTCAAGGGTAGGTTTTGGTGAGTGCTTCAGTAGCAGGGCAGATGTGGTGAGCAAGGAATGGGTCAGAGGAGCAAGAGGGGAATGTGGGCCTTCCCCAGTCCCTGGTTACACTTTGCTGGTCTCACTCGTTCTTTGGTGTCCCCCTCTGGCCACCATCTTGACGACTTTCCATCCTGTGTCTCCTCTCACTTAGCAGTAAAAAGAAGTACATTCGTCATTACTTTCTGTTTGTAATGAATAGTACACTACAGACCCTGATCTTAATTTTAAAATCCCATCTCTCTCTTTGTCAATTTATTCAATACTCATTTATTCAATAAGTGTTTATTGAACATCTACTATGTGCCGGTCACTGTGCCAGGAGTTGGGAATATAGCAGTGAGCAAAGCAGGTTAACTTTCCTGCTTAGGAGCCCATGTGGAACTTCTATTCTAGTGGGGTCATTACCCACCTCCAGCCACACTGCTCAATTAAGACATTTTGTTTCTATTGTTATCACTTTTCTTCTTTGGCTGATATGTTTCTGTGAGTCTGTGGTCCTCCATATTGTAGAGCACTCCCCAACATGACTGAAATCCATTGCCTGGTATAATCAGACTTGGTTATAAATCAACATGTAAAGGAAAACAGATTAAGTGGCAAAGCAAATAACACCCCCAACCCCAACCAGTTCACACACCCAACCATGCTGGTTTCCAGGACTTGAAGACCATTTCAGTTTGGCTAAATAAGCGGAGGCAGTTGGCTGTCCACAGAGCCCTCCCTTCTGCTGTCCTGCAATAATGGGGACAGGCATCGTGTGCTCCATGGTTAGGACAACACAGCTGGGCATGTGGGAGGGGCTCAGATTTGCTGAAGAAATGTGGGTAGATGGGTAAATGGGCAAATGAATAATCAGAGCTTCTTGGAAGTGTCGGGGTGAGAGCAGGACCAGGTACTCTAGTGATCAGCTTTAACTGGGGCATCTAGCCATGTCAGGGCTTTATCCAAGAGCAGATCTTATCTTTGGGGATGGGGCACATGGAGCACAGAGAGCACGAGCCTTTTCTTCTTGCTGAGTCTCTTCCTCCTCAAAACCTAGTCGTTAGCCTTCCCCGCAGGTGCCAAGGTGTACAAGAACCTCAGGAATGTCTGTGGGGAAGGGAGGGTCTTGCCGACCCAGAAATGCTTTTCTCAGGAGCAAACACAGAACAAGGCAAAGGAAGGCTGTCGCTTGCACAGTAAGTGCCGATGATCTGCTCAGGGAGGTGAACCGGGGCCTCATTTCTCTGAGCAGGAGATTAAAGGCCTGAACTTGTGATTGCTGCTCGGCTGGGGACCTCTGCCGTACACCGACAGGGAGCCCCGAGAGCACAGAGAACACAGCTGCCACTGGAGAAAGTCAGTGTGGGGGACCGCCAGGGGCGGGCTGTTGAAAACAAATGGGGCAAAGAAACGATTCGGATGCTATCGATTGGAGCTGATGTTTGCAGAACAGCCAGAAATGACTTCCTTGCCTTCACAACCGATAGGGAAACTAGAGTCAGTGAGCCTGGAACAGACCTTGCTGAACCCTGCAAAGGGTTGTCACGTCCCTAGCCCTTCTCTCCCTCCCAGAAATACCCACCCATCAACTACCGCCGCCCCCGCCCCTCCCAACCTCTCGGAAATTGGAGCCAGAGAGATGCGCTAGGTGTTCCCAGCTGCCCTGCTCCTCCCTCCCCACTCTTACCCTCCGATGGCCTCCAGCACGAATGTCTTCCTCAGCCTCCCACCAGGCTGGTGGCTGCCATGGCCACATCTGGCCTCTGACCCCCGCCTTGCCACCGTCATCAAGGCTTCTGCTGTGCCTGTGTCTGGACCTGGAGCAGTGCCATCCCCCTTAGGTTAGCTGCAACAACGCTGGAGTTTTTTGGTGGCAGTGGTTTACTTAAAAGGAACTCCACTAGTAAATTACCAAAACAAACCCAGCAAAGGAAGTACAAAAGCTTATAAATGGATGAGTTTGCAGAGCAGGGACCCTTCAACCCACGATGACTCAAGATTAGCTCAGTGAGCACAATCTACTAGAAACCCAGGCCTGTTTCCTTTCCTTTCTTTCCTTTCCTTTCCTTTCCTTTCCTTTCCTTTCCTTTCCTTTCCTTTCCTTTCCTTTCCTTTCCTTTCCTTTCCTTTCCTTTCCTTTCCCTTTCCTTCTTTTCTTTATTTTTCTCTTCTCTTCTCTTCTTTCCTTTCCTTTTCTTTTCTGGCTTTTTTTCTTTCCTTCCTTCTTTCTTGCTTACATCCAGCCTGTTTTAGTCTGGGTCTTCCAAAAGGCAGATGCCAAGACAGGATTGAAGGAGTATCAATTTTACTGGGGGCAACACCTGTATGAGAGAAAATGGGGAGGGAGCTGAAAAAAAAAAAGGCTCGAAGAAGCAATGTAAGTCTGACTTTGAGTGCAGGAGGGAAGGTTGGGCGTGCCTGACTGCCTTGCAGTCTAAAGAAGTTTCAGCTAGGATGCCGGGGTATCCTTGAGCCTGGGCTGGCTGTCTAAGGAGTCGATGTTGCCTGGGCATGGGCCTGCCCTGAGCACATCCCTGCTGTGCTCATTCATCCACTGGGAGCAGGGCCTTGCTGTCAACTGGGTGATGGGTTTTAGAGCCTGGCACTGGGAGCCTTGGTCAATCCTGTCCTTGCACTTGGAGGTCTGTCAGGCACATTCTCATGGCCACCATGGCCCTGTCTGTTTTGGCATGCCTGAAGCTAAGTCACGGACGATTCTACCCTTTGATGGACTCTTCCTCTTCCTCTAGATATCTACAGGGATTCCTTCCACTTCTGCCTTCTCTACAAGGCCTTCCCTGGCTACCCTGTCTAGAATTGCAACTCTCTGTCCAACACACCCTTGCCTCCTTCCCTGCTTCATTTTTCTCCCTAGCTTTTATCACTCTCTAACCTACCATATATTCCCTTATTATTATTATTATTATTTTTGTCTCTCATCCCTACTAGGATATGTTTCATGAGTGCAGGGATTTTTGTCCATCTTGTGCAGTGTTGTATCCCCAAAGCCAAAACAGTGCCTGACACCTAATGAATATTTGTTGCATGAATATAAGAATGACTATTGTTCAGAGTATCTGGGCTCAGAACTTGGGCTCAGTATCTCCAGCAGCTGTGTGAACCTTGGGAAAAGGGCTGCCTCCTTTAGAGTGTAAGAGCTTCACATCCCCTCTGAGAAGCTGGGGAGATAGGTGCTATGATCAGGTGTTAATAACAGGGAGTTTGGCTTTAAACAGACTCAGGTATTGGTCCCAGCTCCATCACTTATGAGCTGTGTGACTTTGAGCAAGGCACGTAACCGCTCTGAGCTATAGCTCCTTCATGGGTGAAGTGAGGACAACAATCTACCACTGTCAGGATTGTTTTAAGCTTGAGAGGGTTCTGATTACTCCAACTAAGGCTTAAAGAAGACTTTCCTATTTAAAAGTCAGCACTCACTAATGGTTTATCAACAAGCATTTCTTTATTGAGGGAGAACGTTAGCTCAGCCCACTTCCCATGGGTCACTTTCCTGCTCCCTCCCTCTATCACCTCCTCCCCCCAAATAGCAGTAAGATTTTGGAATTTCTCTGTCTCCATCATGACTAACAACTAGCATTTCCAATGAGGAATTACTTTGCATACACTATTATATGGCTTACATAATTAGAGCTCTATAATGACAGGCACCCCATATCTGGTTCCCTGCTCTATTCCCAGAGTCTGGAGCTGAGCGAGTACTCAGTAAATATTTGCTAAATCATCACAGCCAGCTAGAAGGTTGGTATTTTCCTCCCTATCTTACAATGTTGAGACCAAGGCTTGCCCACAGTTGCAGAGCAAGTAAGTGGTAGGGCTAAGACTTAAACTCAGATATGTCTGATTTCCAAACCTGAGAGTTTTCGGTTCCATGGTATTGTCTAAGGAAGAGGGTTCTTCTACATAATCCCCAGAGGAAGAGCCCAGGATGCAGGCCCAGATCCTTGATGGTTTCAGGACTCATGCAGCTGCCTGCTTATAGAAAGTCTCGGGGACTCCAGTTCAGTGCTGGGGAAGAGCATGGCCTCAAACACATAGTGCCGTTAGCCCATTTGACTTTTATTGTTAGCACTTTCTTTTGCAGGTTGAGGGAATCATCCTTGGTGGGCAGATAGACCTTTCTTGCTCTCTCTCTTTTTTTTTAGCTGCTCCTGAATTCCTGACAATGTTGAGTCATCCCTTGGCAGGACATCGCCAATGTTGTGGCAATTGGGACAATTGATGTAGGCCAAATGGCTTAGTTAGCTAACCTATAGGTTTTCTTTCAACAGGGTACAGAGTTTAACCCTGTTCTAGGCAGTCCAGAAATAGTGGTGGCAGTCCTTTAATCTGGCAGAATGTTCTCAAAGTCTCGAGGGTAGGTGGAGGTAGCTGGAGGACAGAGGGGGTATATGTGTATATTGGCAAATGATGAAGTCTTTTAACGATTCAAGCTGGGTTGTTTGTGCTTGAAATAAACTCAGGCATGCACATAATACACAAACACCCTGTGAAAAAAACCTTGAGTCTTTGTTGTACAAACAGCTGTGTTTGCTTTTGAACGATGCAAAATTAAAGCAATGTTACACATGAGCCGAGTGTGGCATTAGCCAGGGCCAGCTCTTTGAGGGCCAGAGGAAGAGCTGCTGATGGGGTATGGTGTTGGAGAGGCACCTCAAAGGCTGTTCTTTCTCAAAGTCCCCCCACCCCTCTTCTGCTTTGTGGGCTGCGATTTTCCATATTGGGTCACTGGTAGAGGGTATGGCATTGGGCCTTTCACGAAAGAGCAATGGTGTGCATATGTGATGGGAGTGGTGACATATGAACACATCAGTGCACAGTAATACTTTGGTCATCTAGGTATCGAGCCAGCTGAGCTGAAGGCCTGGAGAGGCCGGAAGAACACAGGGGAGAAAACAGCGTGATGGCTACTTGTTTCTTTCACCTGCCCAGCATCTTTTTTCTAGACACAGGATCCTGATTTTCCTTTGGGAAATGATCCCTGTTCGAATCTTAGTCCATGGAATTTCCCTGGCATGTGACTGAGGCTTAACCAGTTGGAGCATTGCATCCCCTTGGCCAGTGTAATCGGTTCACAAAAGGCATGTGGTTGGATCAAGACAATGGGAATCCTTCCCTAGACTTGTGTGGAGCTACTGGGACAGAGTTCTATTCTTGGGGGTTGCTGAGCTAGTAGGGTGTAAGGCTGGACCATCTGGATAGGGTGGAGGGCATCATGCAGACAGAGGCAGTCTGAGAATAAAGGCAGAGGAAGGCCGAGTGGAGAGAGGTGAGGTACACGTTCCTCCTCAGGACATCTGTAGAGGTCCTGGATCACGTCATACCTGAAGTCATTACAGTCATTACTCATAAGCTTTTAAGTTATATGTTACAACAAACTAATAAATTCATTTCTCCCCAATCCTCTTGCCTTTCTTTTTTGCCTAAGCTTGTCACCTAAAACTGAATCTTGACTGTTATATTCTGCTTGTTTACTGCTCTTTCTCTCCCAACAAATTCTGAGCTTCCTGAAAGAAGGGACTGTTTTCTCATTTATCTTTGCATCTTCGGTATCTGGCATAGTAGAGCTTCAGTACTGAACTGTGGCAGCCAGAGAGAAAGGGGCTAAAAGAGTGCACTTGAAGCAACGTGGTCCTGGACAAGAAGATGATCTATCTCGCAGAAGAGGCTGAAAAGATGTGTCTCTTTTCTGGGTCTTTGTGTAAGGGGCTTGGCAGGAAATACAAGAATAGATATGAGGAATAGGGTGGATGTTGATCCAGGGAAGATCCCAGTGATCATCACCAAGGAGGGGGCGGGTGCTGATGTTACAATCCAGAGACATAGAACCAAATGGGCTTAGAAAGCCAGTAGAAGCAAGAATGCCTACCCAGAGGTCAAAGCTGGCAAACGGAAGGTAACTGGATGGATGTTGGAGACAGGAGTCAATACCTGTGGTTTGGCTTTTGATGGAGAGATCAGCTGCATTCAGAGGGGGCAAGATGGGATGGGTAGGGATGGGAATATTGGGAGCCATCCTGGGAGGCTGGACCCAGAAGGGATTCCAGAGACAATATTTCCCATTTTCACCTTTCTTCTGGGACATTTTAATTTGTTGATAGACGCTGTTGATGCCTCTCTTCCAATTCTGCCTGCTACAGAGGAGAGTGAAATTATGGGCTTTAAAAGCATTTCAGTATATTGTGGATTATGTAATTATACATGGGTCCAGACTATAGTCCCTGTCCAGGTGTCCTTGATTCCAAAGTAAATCTACCTGCTTGTCATTCCCATTCACCAACCAGAAGAGACCATGTTATGTTTCAAATGAGCTCAGGACACCTGATGGCCAAACACTGCTGAGCCAGGGGCCACTTTTTCTTCCATTATCAGACTTCTTGAATCTGTTCTCAAGTCTGTATCTCTGGATGCAGTTCTCCTGAGCAGAGGCAGGGGAAGGTGTCTCACTGGCTGAGGTAGGCTGAACATTGAGTAAGCCTGAGTTTCCAGTGTAGCTGTGGGTGACAGACAGCAACCAGCAATCAATGGTTGTCCTGTTTAGAATTCTTAACCACATTCCATAGGAAATTCTGTTCCGTCTCCTTCCTTCTCCATTCTATGACTCTGCCAAATCCTTACTCTGGCACCAATTAGAAGCTGTGTGGCAAAAAGTGAGTCAGCATAGTCTTCTTTTCCCTTATTCAGCTCTTGGGGTTCCTGGCTCTTAGGTTGCCCTCTCCATGGGGTCACTATGGGAAAGGGCTACGTGGCAGATTCAGAGGGTGTCACTGATGAGCCGGGAGACCTGGATTCTAATTCCAGCTCTTCCAGACCTTCATTCCTTGGCCTTGGGAAGGAGGCTTCCTTCTGAGCTTCAGTGGCTTATTGATTCTGTAGTTCTGGAAATTGATAAAGTGAAACCCTTCTCCTTCCCCACCTCTGATCCCTGCCTCCACCTCTCTCTCTCTTCCTGTCTCTCTCTCTCTCCCTTCTGGGAAGTCTGGGCACTTGGACTCTGTGTCTGGGTCTTGCCATGTGAGATGCTTATAGTCTCTTTGGCCTGACTCCTGCTCTTTATACACACCCTCTCATCCACACCTTCCAGTATGTGCCTGGATTTGTCAGCTGGGAAATCTAAAGTTGGCAATAATGTTAGAGGAGACCAAAATATTGGGCCACCAGAGACCAACAGAGGTTTCAATAAATGAAACTTCAACATTTAAAAGATTCAACTCCAATTCCCTCAGAAAAGTTCCTGAAAATAAAGATTATCCACTTAAACACCCAAAGATAGCATTTACGAAAAAGGCACTTTGCAGGGAAATCAATCTTAATGTTGCCTTTCACAATTCCAAATCCCTTGTGCTCTATTAAGAAGTAGCCCTTTAACCTTTTCTTGGGCCTTTATTCACCAGCACCCTCCTCAGGTGGACCCGCTTCTGCCTGGGGCTTTTCTTCTTTTCTGTAATGACAGTTATAGGAAAACTGGAGGATTAGCTGTGGTAAAGCCACCCTGCGCTGAGCACTGATATCAGGAAGGATCCTGGTCATTTGGTTCCCATTTGCAAGCAATTACAGACGGAAGGGAAGGTAGTGAGAGGAATGCATACATAACTTCTAGTTCAAATCTCTAAACTTGGGAAATTCTCTCCAAACTCTTATGCAGAGAATGGTCTTTTAGAGTCCTTTGTCTACACCCATGCACATATTTCTGAGTTTCCCAAGGAAAAGGAAGCAAAACTTTCTCACTGTCTTTGGATTAATGGTAGCTCTGAAGTTGGGGGAAAAATCAAGTGATAAAGTGAACAATGGCATTCCTTTCTTATCTTAGATCAGTTTTTTTTTTCATTACAGTCACATTTATATCCATTTGAAAAATAACAAGACATATATGAGAGGCATATTATTTTTCCATTCTATAGATTTTTCTTAGTTGTCTTGCATACTTGGGGCTCCCCTATAATAATTCTGGGGCCCTACTAGGATCTATTGCCCACAGATTGGAAACTGCTGTTCTAGAACAACAACAACAAAAGTATTGATGGCATATATTGAGGATTTCCTACATGTCTGTCATTATGTTGAGTGTTAAGTGTTTACATACATTCCATTTGAGTCCCATGACAACCTTATAAAATAGATATTTATATTATGTCCATTTAATAGAGGAGAAAACATAGGCTTAAATGGGTAAAATAACCCACTCAAGCCCACACAGATAGCAAGTGGTAAAGTCAGGATGAAGACCCACATACTTCTGATTTCAAACCCATGTTTTTAATTATGGAACTAGAATTTGGCATATATTGCTGTGTATCTTTTGTAACTAGCTTCTTTGAATTTAGCTCTTTGTGTCTTCTGTAGATTGGCATAGAAGAAAAGCTCAATAAGTGCTTTTTAATTAATTGATAAGTGGTGAGAGTTTTCTAAAAATTTGATTCTTATGATTTTACTACTTATTTCCAAATAGTGGCATTTTAACTCTCTTGAGTATAGGCTATCAATGATCGTGGATGGTGACTACACTTAACATGGTGATCATTGAGTAATGTAGAGAATTGTTGAGTCGCTATTTTGTATACCTGAAACTAATATAATGTATATCAAGTATACTTCAATTAAAAAAAAAAAGATCTTGGATGGCCTTGGCTGACAAGTATCATTTTTAAAAATTTGAGTATAGGGGCGCCTGGGTGGCTCAGTCGTTAGGCGTCTGCCTTCAGCTCAGGTCATGGTCCCAGGGTCCTGGGATCGAGCCCCACATCCGGCTCCCTGCTCAGCGGGAAGCCTGCTTGTCCCTCTCCCACTCCCCCTGCTTGTGTTCCCTCTCTCGCTGTGTCTCTCTCTCAAATAAAGAAATAAAATCTTAAAAAAAAATAAAAAATAAAAATAAAAATTTGAGTATAGTTGACATACAATGTTACATTAGTTTCAAGTGTGTTGACAACAATGTGAAGAAAAAGGAACCCTGGTACACTTTTGGTGGGAATGTAAATTGGTGCAGCCACTGTGGAAAACAGTGTGGAGGTTCCTCAACAAATTAAAAATAGAAATACAATATGATCCAACATTTCCACTACTGGATATTTACTCAAACAAAACAAAAACACTAACTCAAAAAAATATGTACTCCATATGCTTATTGCAGCATTATTTACAATAGCCAAGATATGGAAGAAACCCAAGTGTCTTATCGATAGATGAATGGACAAGTATCATTTTCAGTATCAAATTCCAGATCAGGAATTAATAGATAGATATCAGAGAAGGAACTTAACTTGGAGTCCTGACTCTTAATCTAGTTGGGGGCTTGATGAAGATCATTTGTTTACAAACCATGAGTCATCCATCCTGTTTCCCAGAGCATCTGGTTAAGCTTCTTCATCATCACAACCACCACCACCATTATCATCACCATAATCATTATCATTAGTATATATTTACAGAGCTCCTTATTCTTACAAGGAACTTTTCTAGATGCTAAGGATAGATAGATAGAGGTATGATATGGCTCCTGTCCTTGGGGAGCTTCCAATCCAACAGGGAAACCATGGAAAGATTCAATGTGGAATTTCCTTTAGCCTGGGCCTTCAAAGCAAAGTTGTTTGGAGGAGAGGGGGGGCAGAGTTAGAATTTGTACTATTCTAGACAGAGGGAACAATATAAACAAAGGCAGAGAGATGTGGAAGTGCATATTTAAAGAAATCCATGTTTAAGGAGATATAAGCAGTAGAACAGAGGGTGTATAAAAGTTGTAGCCTATCTGGGATATATTTTATGTGGTGTGAAGTAGGGATCTAGTTTATTTTTTCCATATGGATTATTAATTGTCCCAACACCATTTAATGAATTGTTAATTCTTTCCCTACTAATTAATTATAACATCTTTTTTTATACCAAATTCCCATAATTATTTGGGTCTCTTTCTGGAATCTGTTCTGTTTCATTGTCTTCTTTCTCTGTACCTGAGCTGGTACCACATTATTTAAATTTGTAATATGTCTTGACATCTGGTAGTACAAGCCCCTGACCTTGCTCTTCTTAAAAAATAGGTACGGCTATCAGGGAAATTAAAATCAAAACCACATTGAGATACCACCTTACACCAGTTAGAATGGCAAAAAATTGACAAGGCAAGAAACAACAAATGTTGGAGAAGTTGTGGAGAAAGGGAAACCCTTTTACACTGTTGGTGGGAATGCAAGTTGGTAAAGCCACTTTAGAAAACAGTGTGATGGTTCCTCAAAAAATTAAAAAATAGAGCTACCCTATGACCCAGCAATTGCACTACTGGATATTTACCCTAAAGACACAGATGTAGTGAAAAGAAGGGCCATATGCACCCCAATGTTCATAGCAGCAATGTCCACAATAACCAAACTGTGGAAAGAGCCAAGATGCCCTTTAATAGATGAATGGATAAAGAGGATGTGGTCCATATATACAATGAAATACAACTCAGCCATCAGAAAGAATGAATACCCAACTTTTGCATCAACATGGATGGGACCGGAGGAGATTATGCTAAGTGAAATAGGTCAAGCAGAGAAAGTCAATTATCATATGGTTTCACTTATTTGTGGAACATAAGGAATAGCACGGAGGACATTAAGAGAAGGAAGGGAAAAATGGAGGGGGGTAATTGGAGGGGGAAACGAACCATGAGAGACTAGAGACTCAGAGAAACAAACTGAGAGTTTTGGAGGGGAAGGGGGTGGGGATATGGGTTGGCTCATTGATGGGTATTAAGGAGGGCATGTATTGCATGGAGCACTGGGTGTTATACGCAGACAATGAATCATGGACCACTGCATCAAAAACTAATGATGTACTGTATGGTGACTAACATAACATAATAAAAAAATAGTTATGGCTGTTCTTTTTTTTAATATTGAAATTTCTTTTTTAAAAATTTTTTATTGTTATGTTAATCACCATACATTACATCATTAGTTTTTGATGTAGTGTTCCATGATTCATTGTTTGTGCATAACACCCAGTGCTCCATGCAGAATGTATCCTCTTTAATACCCATCACCAGGCTAACCCATCCCCCCACCCCCCTCCCCTCTAGAACCCTCAGTTTGTTTTTCAGAGTCCATCGTCTCTCATGGTTCGTCCCCCACTCCGATTTCCTCCCCTTCATTCTTCCCCTCCTGCTATCTTCTTCTTCTTTTTTTTTTCCTTAACATATATTGCCTTATTTGTTTCAGAGGTACAGATCTGAGATTCAACAGTCTTGCACAATTCACAGCACTCACCATAGCACATACCCTCCCCAATGTCTATCACCCAGCCACCCCATCCCTCCCACCCTCCGCCACTCCAGCAACCCTCAGTTTGTTTTCTGAGATTAAGAATTCCTCATATCAGTGAGGTCATATGATACATGTCTTTCTCTGATTGACTTATTTTGCTCAGCATAACACCCTCCAGTTCCATCCACGCCGTTGCAAATGGCAAGATCTCATTCCTTTTGATGGCTGCATAATATTCCATTGTATATATATACCACTTCTTCTTTATCCATTCATCTGTCAATGGACATCTTGGCTCTTTCCACAGTTTGGCTATTGTGGACATTGCTGCTATAAACATCGGGGTGCACATACCCCTTTGGATTCCTACATTTGTATCTTTGGGGTAAATACCCAGTAGTGCAATTGCTGGGTCATAGGGTAGCTCTATTTTCAACTTTTTGAGAAACCTCCATACTGTTTTCCAGAGTGGTTGCACCAGCTTGCATTCCCACCAACAATGTAGGAGGGTTCCCCTTTCTCTGCATCCCCGCCAACATCTGTCATTTCCTGACTTGTTAATTTTAGCCATTCTGACTGGTGTGTGGTGGTATCTCATTGAGGTTTTGATTTGGATTTCCCTGATGCCAAGTGATGTTGAGCACTTTTTCATGTGTCTTTTGGCCATTTGGATGTCTTCTTTGGAAAAATGTCTGTTCATGTCTTCTGCCCATTTCTTGATTGGATTATTTGTTCTTTGGGTGTTGAGTTTGATAAGTTCTTTATAGGTTTTGGATACTAGCCCTTTATCTGATATGTCATTTGCAAATATCTTCTCCCATTCTGTCGGTTGTCTTTTGGTTTTGTTGACTGTTTCTTTTGCTGTGCAAAAGCTTTTTATCTTGATGAAGTCCCAATAGTTCATTTTTGCCCTTGCCTCCCTCATCTTTGGTGATGTTTCTAGGAAGAAGTTGCTGCGGCTGAGGCTGAAGAGGTTGCTGCTTGTGTTCTCCTTTAGGATTTTGATGGACTCCTGTCTCACATTGAGGTCTTTCAACCATTTGGAGTCTATTTTTGGGGGTGGTGTAAGGAAATGGTCCAGTTTCATTCTTCTGCATGTGGCTGTCCAATTTTCCCAACACCATTTGTTGAAGAGACTGTCTTTTTTCCATTGGACATTCTTTCCTGCTATGTCGAGGATTAGTTGACCATAGAGTTGAGGGTCCATTTCTGGGCTCTCTATTCTGTTCCATTGATCTATGTGTCTGTTTTTGTGCCAGTACCATACTGTCTTGATGATTACAGCTTTGTAATAGAGCTGGAAGTCCGGAATTGTGATGCTGCCAGCTTTGCTTTTCTTTTTCAACATTCCTCTGGCTATTCGGGGTCTTTTCTGGTTCCAGACAAATTTTAGGATTATTTGTTCCATTTCTCTGAAAAAAGTGGATGGTATTTTGATGGGGATTGCATTGTATGTGTAGATTGCTCTAGGTAGCATTGACATCTTCACAATATTTGTTCTTTCAATCCATGAGCATGGAACGTTTTTCCATTTCTTTGTGTCTTCCTCAATTTCTTTCATGAGTATTTTATAGTTTTCTGAGTACAGATCCTTTGCCTCTTTGGTTAGATTTATTCCTAGGTATCTTCTGGTTTTGGGTGCAATTGTAAATGGGATCGACTCCTTAATTTCTCTTTCTTCTGTCTTGTTGTTGGTGTATAGGAATGCCACTGATTTCTGTGCATTGATTTTATATCCCGCCACTTTACTGAATTCCTGTATGAGTTCTAGCAGTTTTGGGGTGGCATCTTTTGGGTTTTCCACATAAAGTATCATATCATCTGCAAAGAGTGAGAGTTTGACTTCCTTGCCGATTTGGATGCCTTTTATTTCTTTTTGTTGTCTGATTGCTGTGGCTAGGACTTCTAATACTATGTTGAATAGCAGTGGTTATAGTGGACATCCCTGCCGCATTCCTGACCTTAGGGGGAAAGCTCTCAGTTT
Organism: Mirounga angustirostris; assembly: GCF_029215605.1. NCBI lineage: Eukaryota > Metazoa > Chordata > Mammalia > Carnivora > Phocidae > Mirounga > Mirounga angustirostris. Next base: position 125,139,975 of record NW_026991714.1, read on the forward strand.
TTCCCCATTGAGACTGATATTCGCTGTAGGTTTTTCATAGATGGCTTTTATGATATTGAGGTATGTACCCTCTATGCCTATACTCTGAAGAGTTTTGATCAAGAAAGGATGCTGTACTTTGTCAAATGTTTTTTCTGCATCTATTGAGAGGATCATATGATTCTTGTTCTTTCTTTTGTTAATGTATTGTATCACGTTGATTGATTTGCGGATGTTGAACCAACCTTACAGAGTTATGGCTATTCTTGCTCATTGACTCCTCTGTATGAATTTGCTGTATGAAGTTGCTAATCAGATTCCCTGAAAAATCATAGGGGCCATGAAGAAAATGCCCTGAGGCATAGAGGGAGTATAATGGGCCAAGAAGCTGGTAAATTAGTTTGAATGTCAATAATGGTGGCTTAGGTTGTGAAGTCAAGACCTGCTGAACCCACACCACTTGTGGGCATTTCTAAAAAAGCTGAGATAACTTCTGGAATCCTGGCATCTCCCTTATGAACATTGTCTATGTGCCTTGCACATAAAGTACTACAGACTGGCCCAGAACACCCATGTCTCCAGAGCCCCACATGGTGGGCTGAAGAGAGAGCTCAGCCTGTGTTAGAAGACCAAAAAAAAAAAAAGGCTGTCCATCTTCCCTATTCAGAACTCAGAAGTGACCTGAATCTGAAACACTGAGGCAGCTCCTTTCTCTCTGCCTTGGTCTTTTCACTGCTTCTGCCTCTTTTCATATGCAGCCCATCCTGGCTGCCATCTGTCACAGTTGCAGATGATTGAACAAAGATAAGGAGAGAGAGTCAGCCGCCCGCTGTGTCTTCCCCCCAAGGACCAATGTCAGCTCTGGATCAGAAATCATGGAAGGCAACCCTGGCCCTTGGGTGAGGGGAGGGAGCACAAAGGCCCTTTGGACAAGCCTCTGAGGACAGGCCGGCCTCTCATCCATCCCATTCCATTAGCCACAAGACAGAGACATGTGTGCAGGAAGTGCCTCTCCTCTGCCTGCTTCTCTGGTTTTTCTTCTTTGGTGGTTATTTTTTCATTCAACAAGTATTCATTGAATACTTGCTATGTGCCAGGTGCTGGGTAAACAATGTGAACAAAATAGATTTAGTTTTTGTCTTCATGGAACTTACAGTCTGGTGGGGGAGATGGTCAGCAAAAAGCTAACAAACATACAAATACTTCTTTTCTCCTCTGCCTTCCTCTCCTCTAAGTACATTTCCCCCTCTGGAAGAGAGATGGGTAGAGATTAGGTAGGGGTAATATATCCATATAAAAGAACTCTACTAAGCATACCAGCCTGGGGATGGTAGAGTGGGAGATTAATGGGTGATGAGAAATGTGTAAGAGGCAGTCTGAAAGGATCTTGAAAATCTTACCTAGATTCCTACTTTTTCTGACCCTCCTATGTGATTACCACCTCCCTTTTTGATGGTCAAATCAATGTCCCATGTTTGAATAATACCCTTCACTTAATGACATGAATTGTAGGAAGATGGAGGAATTTTTCTGCTCTATGCAAGGAAGAGTAGAATGGGGTGAAAAATCTTATATCTAAGGGGTGATGGGGAAGAGAATAGAACATTCTGGCAGGGGGATCCTGACTTCCCAGAGGTAATCTGCAAAACATCCTCCTTTGGAGGCATTCCTAGTGCTGATGACCATAATGTGATGTGTATAATTAAAATTCTGGGCCAGCTCTGTAACCAGACTACTCTGAGAGCAAGGAATACATGAAAAGGGGGAAAAGCAGTAGTGTGGCCTTGAATGCAAAGCAAAACAAGCTCATGCAGAAGATGGAGGGGAAGGGAACAATGTAGACTCATGAAAAGGAGTACCAGAGGGCTCTTGACCAGAGCAGAAATTATGAAAACTTTGGGCTGCTTTCCAGAATTCCAAAGATGGAAACCTTTTAATTCTTTAATATAGGTTCATGAAATTTGTGGAAAAGCAAATAACAAATCAGAAGTGTGGCCTTGGAAAAGTCATGGGACACCAGTTTTGCATGTATGAATAAACTGTGGTTGGGAAAGTGGGATGGCGTGCTGAGAGATGGTGTATTGAATGATTTTGAAGGGTTTTTTTCCACTCTTAATATCACGTGATTCTGTTTTTATCCCCATGGAGCAGACATCATGTGTCTAGAAATTCGTAGAAGAGAGTTTTTGTTTTTATAAGTTTACTTTTGGGATTCTATAGGCTCTTTTTTTTTTTTAAAGATTTTATTTATTCATTTGAGAGAGAGAATGGGAGAGAGAGCACGAGAGGGGGGAGGGTCAGAGGGAGAAGCAGACTCCCTGCTGAGCAGGGAGCCCAATGCGGGACTCGATCCTGGGACTCCAGGATCATGACCTGAGCTGAAGGCAGTTGCTTAACCAACTGAGCCACCCAGGCGCCCCTCTATAGGCTCTTTAAAGGCAACAGATCTCTTCCTAGCACAGGAACTTGCATCAAGTTTTGTTGGATGAATGAATGAGGAAAAATGAAACATGGAAAGTTCCCGCTTACCAAGGAGCCTACTCCCAGGTTGGAGACACCAGATAATAATACACTCTAAATAGTTAAAGAAATGTGCTAGACAATCCATATTTAAATTTTAAAAATTCTGACTTGACTCCCTGATTCGAGAGAGTATTGCAGACAGCTCCATGGTGCTGAAAGTAGAGCTATAATGAGGTGAATGCACTTTTCAATTCAGTGTTCACCAACTCATTCATCCCACAAACATTCACTGAGGGCCTATTGCTTGCAGGCAGCATCCAGGTACAGTGGGGAAGAATAAGTCTTTGAGTATTTTAAAGTTGAAGATAACCTTAGAGGAAATGACCAAAAACTATGACAAAAAACGGTTGCAAGAAAACAGGAAAAGAAACCCAAAAGAAAGACCATTTCAGTTTAGAAAGTTGAATTCTGAAAGATTTAGAAACTTTTTATAATAAGCACCATTTATTGAGTGTCTACTATAAGTCAGGGTATGTACATACATTCTTTCTAAATAGTCTTGTAAGGAGTCCAGAGAGGGTATGGGTCCCAAATAACAGGGCTTATAAATAGGAACAAGATCAAGGCCCATGTCTATTCCCCTATAAAGCCTGGAATCTTTCTGAGCTCTCATGATTCCCCCTTTAAGGCCATCATGGGAAGAAGGAACATTCTAGTCTGTACACAGTTTATGTGAGATCATGAGGGAAAGACAAGCTCCCCAGTTTCCTTTTCCTCTAAGGGTCTCCTCACCATCTTGGCCATGTGACGGCACTAACTGGTAGTGAGGGGGAGCAGAGAGACTCCAGAACTATTTGAGATGCATGAGGTGTATCAGGCAGAAATTTTTCAGTAAGATAATAATTTCTACAACTCAAACAAGCCTAATCAAAAAGATAGGTAATTAGCTCAGAAGACTAGGAAGTTTAGGTATAGATCTGCCTTCAGATGCTGAATTTTGTGGGGGGTGGGGTGGAGGGAGAGGAGAGAATGAGGGATGTCATCCTGACTCTGTCCCTTCCTCCAGCCCTTATTCTCTGCTTTGCTTCATTCTGGAGAAAGGTCTCATCACGTGATGACAAGATGGCTGCCAGGAATCACACCCTTTCTGATTTGCAACACCAACGTAAAAGTATCTTCTCTCTCCCAATTTCCATGCATTGATCACAAATAAGATTCTGATTCGCCCTGCTTAGGTCATGTTCATGTACTCTGAAGGTTCAACCTGAGTCTCATGGTTTTACTTGTTGGGGGAAGAAGGTCACACAGAAATGAGAATGATGGCTCAAATGGCATCACTTGAAGTAGAGAGGACCTTCCTAAAGAACCAGAAAAAAGATGATGAGGAATCAGATGGGACAAAGAAAAATGTTAAATATTCTGGAGCCCTGTAGTAGAAATACACAGTCCCAGGCAGTTAGATGAGGGGTTTCCTAGATGGTCTTATCTTCTGAGAGGGAAGTGGGGAGGCCGTGGGAAGCAGGGTTCAGGAAAGGCAAGAAATCCCTGCTTAGTAGTCTTTTCAGGACAAAAAACACTTCTGGTTCCTGGTTTTACCTGCAGAGCTCACCTTTATAAGGTAGAAGATCAAGCCTGTCCAAAAAATCATGACCCCTCTCTTTATACCATTCTCTGCAGTTTACCAAAGACTGTCTTACCATCTTCTTCTGAGAGCCCCATAACAACTCTGGCAGGTAGTAAGGACAGATATCACTTCTCTATTTTATAGGTTAGGAAACTGAGGCTCTGAGATGCTAAGGGACCTGCCCAAGGTCACTCAGTTAAGTTGCAGAGCTATGACTACCAACCAGCTCTCCAGCATACAGAATTAATTAAAAGCCTATGAAGAAAAAAACTCCAACTGAAACAGGATTAGTAAGTGATGAGGAGAAATTTCCTTGGTCGGACAAAAAGCTGCAGAGGGAACAGATCTGCCAGTTGGAAAAAGGCAAAAACAGGAAGCTTGGTCCAATTTGCCAAGAAGAGAACAAAAAAAATAGCCAGAATTTATAGGCATGAGAAGAGAAAAATCAAAGAAAGAAATGAGATGCAACCTGCAAAAGACATAAAAGGAAAGAGAAAAACATTCTTTAAAATACACTAGGAACAAGAGAGAGATAAGGGGAAATGTTTCTTCCTAATAGATGATGAGGGAATGCTGATAATAGATGGCACCAGAAATGCATAGGTTTTCAATGCTTTATTTCTCGGGTAGCTGGAACAAACTGCATGCAGACAAGAAGGCAAGGAAGACAAGTGGAGAGTGGAAGGTGAAGGGAAGAAACTAAAGATCTGGGATCACCAGTGACAGGGAATGCTGGAGGCACCCTAGATGTCACCTGGCCTCACCCCTCACTTGATAGACCATTAAACTGAGTATCAGTGATGGGGACTGAGATGCCCAAGGTCACTCAGTTAGTATAAGAAGAGCCAGGCTTCTGGTTCCTGGTTCATTGTGTTTTTCTGGCACCCTTGGGAGATGGAGAGAAGAGGAGAGACAATGAGGGATAAGCCAAGACATATAATATCTAGTATGGGGATTAGCCAAATGCACAAATAACCTTGATGGAACACAGGTGAAGGTCAGGACTTGGGGAGCATCAGGGATACAAGGTAAGGAGGAATCTGCCTTGATATCAGGGCTCAAGTCTTGCTGTTGCTCTGGCCTCCAGAATTCTGCCAGTCTGTTTATTTAGGGTCTCAAATTGTTTGACTCCCTCAGATCCAAGGGTCTCTGGATCACTGGCTGTTGTCTGGTGCTTGGATGCTGCCTGTTGCTTTTTCTATTGAATTTGCCACAATAATGCTGTCTAACCACCCCAGCATTTGGAAGCTCAAAGCAATAAGCATTTATTTAGCTTATTGTGGGTCAGTGTTCAGCTAGGAAGTTTTCCTGTAATGGTTGCATTCTCCCACATTTGTGGAGTGTTCGGCTTGCTGTTGGCTGATCTTGGATGGCTTGGATGACTGGAATGTTTGTAATGACTCAGCTCTCTGTCAGGTGTCCAGCAGGCTAGCCCAGACATACTCTCATGCTATGGCAGATGTGCATGGCCAATGAGCCCAGTCATACAGGGAATGGAAGCACACAAGCACCTTTTAAGTTTCTGCTCACAAACATGTTTGCTAATGTTTTGTTGACCAAAGCAAATCACATGATAGTCCAGAGTCAAGGTGGGCAGGACTACAAAATTACAGGGTAAAGGGTGTAATTCAGCAAGGTCATTAACTGGAGATATTAGCACAGCAGGTATACCAGGCCTCTGTTCCCAAGGTCTTTAGCTCTGCTGCCTTACTCTACCTCCCACCATGTTGGTCCTGCTGAATGAGCTGTTTATCTGGCTCCCAACCCTCATCATCGAGAGCTCTATGCTGCCCGGGGTCCCACAGCCCACTTACCAGTGGGACAACAAGCTTATTTTCACACCCTGGTTCTGCCCAGGTAGACTCTTGGATATCCCTACCTAGGCTGAGTTTGCCTTTCCTAGAACTGTGACACCACCTGCTCAGAACCTCTTTACTGCTGCCAGTCTCAGAAGCAGTGCTCTTTCAAAGGTCTTTAACCAGAAACCCCCAAGCCCATAGGCATTTATCAGCTGGCATTTACATTCACGTCCCTCCTACCTGTGGACCTATGTCAAGAAGCAGCCAGGTAGGTTCTCTGCAACCTTTATCCTGTGCCCACACTACCCTGGACCCTCTTCTCTGAGAGGATATTATGGGTTAAATTCTATCCCCCACTCCAAATTCATATGTTGAAGTCCTAGCCACCCTAATGTGATTGTATTAAAGACAGACTCTTTAAAGAGGTCACTAAGTTAAAATGAGGTCATTAGGGTAGATCCTAATCCAGTTGACTGGTGTCCTTATAAGAAGAGAAGGTTCAGGCACAGGCGTGTGTGAGCATAGAGGAAAAACCGTGTGAAGACACAGCGCAAAGATGGCCATCCATCCACAAGCCACAGAGAAAAGCCTCAGAAGAAACCAACCCTGCTGACACCTTGATCTCAGACTTCTGACTCCAGGACTGTGAGAAAATAGATTTCTGTTGTTTAAGCTGCCCAGTTGGTGATACCTTATTCTGGCAGCCAGAACAGATGAACGCAGAGGGGGACGCCCCGTCTTGGATGTTTGACTAAAGATCACAGGTGCTTGGTGGTGGTCCTCCCTTTGGCACTGTAGCTCCAGCCCCCAAACCCAGAGACTACTCGGCTAAGGCACCAATCCAGTGTGAGGCCTCATGGTTTCCATTCTGAAGACCCAGCCTGTCCTGACATCCCCACTTGATGAGCCCCAGGGGCAGAGCTTACCGACTGGGCGACACGTCCTGGCTGCTGAGCTCTGCTTCCCTCGGACGAAGTGAAGATTCCCTCAGTTCCGGCTCCTCTACCTTGTCCCCACTTGGCCCTGCTCCCCCTCCTGTCCCTCTCCTCGACTTCATCAAGCCAGTCAGAGTGGTTCATCATCTCCCGGCCTGAGGTCCTGTTGCCCAGAGATCAGGTCTGGATTTTCATGAATTTTGGATGTCAAAGTCCATTCTCTTCTTTCTCTCACCCTCGACAGTTCATACTCTTTGAGCTTTTCTTCTGAAAGAAAAACATTAATGCCCCTATGATTTGAGAAAAGAGGGAAAGTGTGTTTCATTACAAGGCAATGAATAAGGATCCATAGTTTTTTGTTTGTTTTTTTAAAGATTTTATTTATTTATTTGAGAGAGAGAGACAGAGATAGCAACAGAGAGAAGGAGCTGGGAGGAGAGGGAGAAGCAGTCTCCCCGCTGAGCAGGGATCCTGACGTGGGGCTCGATCCCAGGCCCCTGGGATCGTGACCTGCGCTGAAGGCAGACGCTTAACCACTGAGCCACCCAGGCGCCCTGAATCCAGATCCGTGTTAAGTTCTGGGGCAGGAGGATTGCCTGTCAAGGGAAGCGTTTGTTGGATGTTGAAACACAGTTTCGGTTGGCGGCTAGGGGATGAGCCAGGCGGCCACGCACTGCCAGGGAGGACAGCATCCTGGACCGAGAGCCCGAAGACCCAGCCCTGAGTCTGGCTTGCGCTTACTGGGTCCAGGGCTCTGTGCCCCTGGGCCAGGTGCTGGGGAGACAGAGCTGAAGACGGTGGACGTGGACCCTGCCCTCATGGGGTGTTCGCTCCCTCTCAGCATGACAGTTAGCTTGCCTCTGAACCTCGTCTCCCCATCTCCATAACGAGGAGATGGGACCATGATTTCTATTGTTCTTTTCTGCTCTAGTGTTCCACTGGAGTGGTCCTCGGGTGGGAGGTGTTGAGGACCACATCATGACAGTGGCAACTAAAGATGGGAAAGGAGGGATGAATCTGGAAACATTCCCAAGAATGAACTGACTCTTTGGCTATGGGAGCAAATCTGAAGAGGCCAAAATGCCTGAGGTTTTTAACTTGAAGGTGTCATCTACAAGGAAAATGGAAATCGGGAAAAGGACGAAGGTAAATGTTGGCCCAAATTTATTATTTCCTGGTCATTATACAGACAAGTGGATCAAAACTATGTTTTTATCCAAAGGAAAAAAAACTATATAAATGAAAAGGTGTGTGTGTGTGGGGGGGGACGTCCTCCTAGGCTATATATGTGTGTGGATGAAAAAGATCTGGGGGTCCTAGTAGAAATCAGTATTGCGGTGACAAATAGTCCCTAAGCATGGTGCTGTGATGACAGACGGGTACCGCACACATCCGGGCCATTCTGTACGTGTGCTGGAGGCTGCGGGGCTGGACGGGAAAAGTGCCCTGTCGTTGCTCCATCCCTGGGCAATTCTGAACCTAAAGAGATGTCCTTCTTCACAACACAAGTTTTCATCTTTTGACGGGGCTGGGGGCCTGGTAAAGCAGCCAGTCCGTAAGTACCCACCATTTAGGCAACTCAACATACATTATTGTAGTACCTTCCAGGCAACAAGCTAGGGCCAGGGATGCAGGGATGAATAAGGTTCCTGTTTATAAAATTAGGGGTGGGGTTTATAAAGGTAAGGGGTGGGGCGGGGAGGCAGACACACGACTGAGCCTAATGCAGGCAGCCTGTGACTTATGCCAAAACAGTGTTTTCAGCAAATGGCTGGTGATTGATTCTGATGGGTGAGCTCTGGGAAGGTTTTGGGAGGAGGTGGCCTTTGAGCTGGGCCTTAGGTGCAATCTGTATTGGAAGAGGTAAGCTAAATGTAGGGACTTACAGAAGCATCACCTGTAGACTTTGGCGGGAGGAGAAGTTGGGGTGGCAAGGGGAATGAACAATGTTCTGGACTAAGGATGTGAGCAAGTTTGGAGGTGGCTCAGGGTTTCCTGAGATGACCCTACATGTCTGAGTGCCCACCTAGCACTGAACCAGATACACTGATTTAATTCAAGATGAAGTGGAGCCACCATGCAGAGGACAGGAGAAGCTACTTTGGTCAGAGGAGGGAGAGTCAGTAACAGGGAAGCGAGGGGAGAGGCAGTTACAAGCTGGCAGGGGGATGTGGGAGGTTTCAGACAATGCTGCTCTTTTTAAAGGGTGAACCAGGCCAATGCCGCAAAGGCATGGAGGCTCTGGAGCCTGAGGGGCAGTGCGCTGATGTGCTGCTTGGTCAGTGGAGCAAGGCAAGGAGCTGGGATGGCAGCGGAAAAGATCCGTGGGGTCAGAGGAGGAGGGAGGCAGCAAGCGGCCTGGGAGTTCTTAGTTCGTACCTACGCTGCCCAGCCTGAGCCCCGGGCTGGGGCTGGAGGTGAGGGGGCCACAGGCTTGCCAGGATCTGCACAAAGGGGTTGTGGACCAGCTGTCGGCCCCTGAGCAGCTGGGGAAATGATCGGACTATAACATTCACAGCACCACTTCGGAGGCCGTGGGGCCGACCAGATGCAGCCTCTTACCTGGAGGTATGGCAGACAGGGAATAGGTGTGAGCCCAGACCCCCTCCTGCTCTCACTGGCTTCCTTCCTTAGAGCCTGCCTTCCTTTTCCTCTTCCCTTCCTCCCTCACACCCTCCCTAGCACCTCCCTTCCTTCCAACAAAAATTTATTAAGCGCGTATTATATTTGTACTAGGCATTTTTCTGCCCAGAGCCTTAGAGAGCTCTTTAAAGAGGAAAAGTTCGGGCTCGGTTATAGTTAACACCAGCCTGGCTCCCCACCCAGCATCTGCAAGACCCTGTCTGCACCCCGCATAGGCTGGGGGGGGACATCGTGCTGGCTGCTCCACTCCTATGCTCACCCCCCAATCGAGGGCACGCCAAAGAGATTTTGAGGGCGGGCGCTCAAGTTCTCGGGCAATGTCTCTCCCCATGCAAACCTATTTTCCTCGTAGCCATCATCACCCTCCTAATGTCAATCTTTGCTTCTTTCTCCCAGTCTGCTTTACTTTAATTCCTGGCCTTCCCACCTGGTTCTAAGAGAAAGCAGGAGGGCTCAGCTGGGAGGGTTAGTGATAACGGCAGCCACTTACAACCACCACCAGTAATCAGGCATTAAATTCAACATATAACTTCACTGAAGCCTCACAACAACTCATTAAGGTAGACATTCTTCCTCCCGTTTTTCAGATGAGCACACTGAGGCTTAGGGTAAGTTGACTTTTCCAAGATCACACAGCTGCGAAGTGGCAGAACCCATATTGCATTCCAGGCCTACCCGATTCTGAACTGGTGTGAATAAACACTTTTAACTGACTCCCTGTTGCCTTTAAACAAAGCTTCATGGGTGTTTTCTCACCTAGGGTGAGAGACAGATGGTCCCTTCCCTTCAGACCCATCTCCCCTCCCGTGTGAATCCAGCCACCTTCAGTTCCAGCACCATCCACATGCCTAACACATCCATGTTGCTGTATGACCTACATGGGGGGGTCATTTCGCCAGCAGCTTTTCAGAGCAAGGGGAGCAAAGGTAATTTGGCAGCAAAAAGGGCAGAGCTCAGACACACAGAACACCCGAGGACAAGGGCAAGGGAGGGAGTTGGTTTCATTTTTCAATCCTGGTGACTTTATTGGCAGGACAAGGTAACCAAGCGTTGCCAAAGCTAGTTCATCAACCGCCGGTGCTTCCCTCTCCGGCGGGAGCTGAAGCTCCCTCCCCGATGTAAGCCGGTCGGTGTTCCAGGGCAGCTGCTCTAGCTCCTGCCATGAGCCTGCATCTGCCACCTCCTCTCCCTCCAAAGCCCCCACTTGCCTTCCTCGATACCCCAGAGCTGATGCCTATGTTGTGTATGCAACGTAACCCCCATGATGCTCTTTCACTAGAGTCCTCTCAGCTCCAAGTTGGTACTGAGACCCTGTTCCAAGAGTGCTCTGTGGCCCCCGAAAGGCCTGGACTGCCTCTGAAAGGCTGCTCCCCATCTCTTTGCCTGGTTTCCAGTTTTCGTATGTCTCCTTAGCTGGATTTGGACCCCAAGCCGCAGCTCTTGCCCAAACACATGGACTCTACCATTACCTGGGAGGGAAATGGTCTACCTCTAAGATATGGAGAAGCTGAGGCCCAAAGAGGTTAGGTCTTGAGAGAGGGGACACAGCTATTCAGTAGAGAAGCCAAGGTTCAAGCCCTGGGGACTCTCTACTTCACTCTGCTGTCTCCATCCCTGCCGGGGCCTACTGGGAGGCAGTGTTTGAACTGGGCATGATGAACAAGCAGGATTTTGATGGTGAGAGAGGCCGTGTGCTGGGTATGAAGGACAACGCATGTTAAGTGGTCCTCTACAGCTGGGGACAGACAGGGCTGGAGACATCATGTGGGGCCCCACTTCGATGACCTTCTCTGCCATGCTAATGACTTTGACCCTCATTATAGACATGGCCAACGGGGAGCCCCTGGGGCTTGGAGGTGGAGAGTCAGATCATCTAATGTGGGCTTTAAGGTTGGTGGGATTTCTGGGGGAAATATCTGATACTCCTTGGAAACAGCTGAACACCAGCCCTTGGAGATCAGATGAAAGAATGAAAGTTGAATCTAGTGAGAATATCTTTGGAGCTGGGGTGAATCTGAGGCTGTTTGGTCAACAGAAGGGGAGGCATTGGAGGTCTTGTGTGTCCAAGTGGCACTCAAGGCTGGCTCTGGGGGATGTGGTTCTTGCTTGGACAGGAGAAGTAGGGGCTGTCTCACTGGGCACAGAGAGAGGACAGGTTCATGGGATTCCCATCAGCTTAAAGGCCGGGTATCAGGACTTAAAGAAAGCCATGGGAGGTGAGAAACATTACTTTCAGGCCTCAGGACCCACAGGGGCAGGTGCCCATGAATTTGGAGAAAGTGTCCAGGCCTCTGGGGCCAGGGTGGAGTGGACTCTGGAACTTCCTCAGGGAACCTGGAGCCTAGTCTCTCATGATCTTCCAGGACACAGAGGGAGAAGTTCTGTCTTTCAACATGAGATCCCTTGAAAGAGGAGACTCAGCAGATCCCAGGGTTCCAGCCCTTTGGAAGAGGGATATGGCTGAGTTTCCCAGGCCAGGACTATGCCCCTGGGATCAGGCTCCTGGGGTTTAGTTAGACATTCACTCAAAAGCTGGCAGGTTCTCCGCTGGGAGCTAGAGGCTATTTTAGATTCTCTCCAAAGTTGACCCATGCCTGCCTCCCCACCCCCCACCACCAGTTACCCACCTCCTGACTCTCTACATTCCAATCACACTAGCCTGCTTTCCTTCAATTCCCTGCTACCCCCCCCAACGGGGTTCGTGCAGTCTACCCCACCTGTCCCTTTCCCCTCCTTACCCCTACTTGTCCTTTGGTCCTTTGGGTCTTGGCTTAGACTCACTTCTTTATAGGGGACTTGCCTGACTCCCCCCTTCCTGGATCTCACAGCTCCCTGTACCTCTTTACCATAGAATCCTCTTGCGGTTTGCAATTCATAGGTTTATGTGTACATGTCATTTTGTTCATGTCTGTCTCCTCCACTAGACCGTAGGGTGTTCCTGGCACATTGTGGGCACTCAGAGGGGTGAAGCTCTCTGGGACGGCACTTCCTGCCTCTGCACCAAATCAGACGTAAGATGGCCCTGTGCCATCATATTAGCCTTGGATCTGGGAGTCTGGCAGGGCCAGGACCACCACAGCCCCTGGTGAGATGTGAAGATCCCTCAGGGGGCTCTGGGGCCACCTCAGGGCATTCTAGATGCATTTACTCAACCATTTAAGAGACTGATGCTTCTTTTTTAAAAAATTTTTTATTGTTATGTTAATCACCATACATTACATCACTAGTTTGAGACTAATGCTTCTTAAGCACATTTCTGCAGCAGTTGTCCTCCATCCAACCCAAATCTCTTTTTTCTCCTATGTCTTCCGATAAGAATGCTAGAAGGTGTTGTGATTATTGTGATTGTCCAAGCAACTCTAGAGCCTTCCTTTCATTTGATACAAAAACCTTTGAGGGGGGCGCCTTGGTGGCTCAGGCGGTTAAGCGTCTGAATCTTGATTTTGGCTCAGGTCATGATCTCAGGGTGGTGAGATGGAGCCCTGCGTCGGACTCTGCCCCTCCGCCCCACCCCCCCGCACATGCTCTCTCTCTCTCAAAAACAAAACAAAACAAAACAACCTATGAGGCAGCAGGGCAGGTATCCCCCCTGCCCCCATTCAACAGGAGGGGCAAGGGAGACTCAGAGAGCAATGAGACCTGCCGTGGTCACAGGTTCATGAGAGAGCGAGTCTGTAACCTTGCTTTCCTGACTCCTGGGGCAGAGCCCGTTTCCCTATGCTCTTGATGCCTTCGCTGGAAGCGGGCATCATCGGCACATACTTCTCCCTTACTCGCAGGACCCCTCTTTGACGCGTCAATTTTTCTTTGAGTTCCGGGCCGCTGTTGTTTGACAGAAGAGTGAGAAGCAGGGAGAGGGGTATTCCATTTGCAGTCTCTTGTCCACCCAAATAAACTCACATCTTGGGGTCATTCCCTCTGTGCCAGGCACAGTGCTGGGGCTGCCATCCCTGTTACTCCTTCAACAGTCCCATAATGTGGGGCCAGTGCTGGAAACCTATTGTGCAGATGAGGAAACTGAGGCTCACAGGGTATGATTTGCCCAAAGTCACACTGTTGGCAGCACAGCTAGGATTCCATTCCCTGTCCATTTGACTCCAAAGCCCATGGGCTTTCCGTAGCCTCGCGTGGCTTCTCATTGCCTTGTTCCCTGGGAGGAACCCAAGAGGAAGACGGGGGACATGCTGGGTAATGGTTGTCTTTTGCCAGAGGCAGGAGTCATCTGCTCCAAGAGAGGTGACTCGGTCCTCTTAGCAGGTTTGCAAAGGAACGAAGAGGATTCTTCCCCAGTCTGTTGGTTGACTCTCCTGCATGGGGCAGGCTGTACCCAAAGACCAGAAAGTTTGTTTAGAAGTTCAGGCGTGTCTTCCCCCAAAAGAGATATGAGCAAGTGATGGGGCATTTGTCAAAGGTTAAAAACAGGAAAGAAGAACAAGAAGTCAGTGGGAAGCAGGGAGAGGGGTCAAGGGGATGGTGGACGACAGAGAACGACAGAATGACTCAGGGAGAGGGATGGGTGCCCTGGGAGAGGGTGGGGGATAAGACTGGATTGGCGAGCAGCAATTTGTGAAGTTTACAGATAAATCTTGGTCCTTTCAGCAAAGCTTATCTGTAATGGGCTCGACTCACTGAGGCCTCGTCTCCTGTAGACATAAATCATTTTCTAATTTATAACATGAATAATTGATTTTGCCTCTGTAGCCTCAACAATAAATCTCCTGATCACACTTGCATAAGAAAATAATAATAATGAAAGCGATCAGGATATGCTGCCATCGATTAACCGTGAGAGGGGCCACTTGACTTGCAATTCATGTTTTAAGTATTCCAGATGGCACCGCGCCCACAAGCCACTTCTGCTCCTTGCCCCCTGGGCTCTGCCTGTCACTCGCGGGGAGGGGAGGAAAGCCAGGGCTGGCCATGGCCGGCCACGGTTGGGATCAATTCAGATGCTTCCTTGGTGGTTATCATTCATTCATTGAGCAGCTAGCTGCTGAGCATCTCTAACCTGGAAGGTTCGGGGATAGATGTGGTCCAGGGCAAAGAAAGACCTACTACTTAGCTTCCAGGAGCTTTGGATCCAGTTGCAGGGCAAAGCTTGGAACACACAATTTGGTGGTCAGGAGGGACTGAAAGGGAAAGAGGCTTTCACTACTGTGGTGTGGTCACCTCCAGGCCGGGAACCCTGGAGCCCTCCCTGCCTCCTCCCTCCCCCGCAAGTCCTGCAGATTCTGTCACCACCAGGCCCTGGAATGCATCCACTCCTCTCCACTCCCTGACTACAGCCTCTGTCATCTCTCTCTAGCATTGCAATGACCTCCTAAATGGTGGCCCTGTATCCTTCTTGCGGCCCTCCTCCATCCACTCTCCTGGAACCAGCGTGATCTCTAAAATGGCAGGTGGGCTATCCCACAGACCCTTGGGCCCCAGTTTGCCTTTGCCGCACCCACCCCTCTCCTCTCCAGCCTTGTCTACCAGGATTCCTCCCCACTCTGAGCTCGAGCATGTTCAACTTTTTAAAAACTTCCAAATGTATCCTGTTCTTTGCAGCCTCAAAGACCTCTTCTGTGTGTTCCCTCTGCCCAGACCACTTCTCCCCCTGCTCCTGCCCCCTCCTGTTCCCACCCTCTAGGTCTCAGCTGGAAGTCACAATGCCCCAGATGGGATGGGATTTCCCTGATGAGTGAGCACTCCTACCACCCGGGCCTTCTCCTTCACATCAGGCATCACACTGGTAATCTCTGGCTCAGTATTTTTCCTTTCTGTTGATGATAAGGCCCAGGAGGACAAGATCCCTATTTTCTTTGTTTGACGCTGTTTCCTCAGGACCCAGCCCGGTGGCTGGCACATAATAGGTGCTCAGTAAGGCTTGCTGAATGATTAAATACATGATCTTTCTGCCTCCAACATATTTTCTCTCTGGATCTTCTTACATAGAAAAAGAATTTTTTTTTTTTTTTTGTAAACACCATTGCCAGATTATTCTTCTTTTCAAAAATTTTGTCACCAGTTGTCAGTGGCTGTGTGTGAAGTCCAATATCCTAGCCTGGCCCTGACAGTAGCAGCCTGTCTTACTCAAAACTCCCATGTCCCCTCAGTGGGCTCTCTGCTCACTTCCTGAAATCCTGCCCAACCTTCAAGACTTGGCTCGGATGCCAACTCTATCGTAGCACGTGTTTCCTTCCTTAAAACCCTCTGATGGTGCTCCCGAGCCACTGGGTGCAAGCGGCAGTGTTGCAGAGTTTTCAGTGGAAGATGTGGCCAGATTTGGGTTTGGCTTGATTGTTCCTGAAGCTTCGTGGCGGACAGAACTGAGGGGGAGGGGAGGGGAGGGAGGCAGGCCTTTCACTGTGACCATGATCCTAGCCCAGCACCCAGATCCGTGGAGCCAGGGTTTCACTCAGGGCTTCCCAGGGATTCACCACCAGACTTAGATTTATACCCACTTGGTGCCAAGGCCACTGCCATTTTATCCACTCAGTCATACAGCTGAGCCAGCCCCTGGGACTGTGGTTTCCCAGCTCCCTGGGTCCCTGGCCTGAATCCCAGGGTCTCCCTTACAATGGAATCTAAAAATAGAAGCTGCTTTTATAGTGTAAGTGAAGAGGCAAAGGATCCAGGCAGGGTTTGAATAGACAGAAGTCAGGCCTGAAGGGGGAGCTCTGGGGACACGGAGACTGACCCCGGAGGCTTTCAGAAGCCAGGCCTTCTGGCGGGAGACAAAGTGTCCCTGGTGGCATTTGGGAAGGCCTAGCTTATCCTTCCCTCACCCACTCACAACCTACACCTTTCCTGGCTCTGAGCTCACGCCTTGCCCAGGGTTCTGTCCTTCTCCCCATCAGCCATCAGACCAACACAGAAACATCAGAGAGAGCTAAGGCGCCATCGAACCAAAGCCACCCAGTGAGGAGGATGGGGGCGCGGTGGGGGGCAGGAGAGAGCAGGGGTAAGGACACGGCCCTGCATACCTGAAGTGACTGACCATCACCTTGGGCAACACACAGCTCTCTCTGATGCCAGTCTCTGGATATGACTGCTTGCACCCAAAGATTGCTGGAAATGCCCTAGCTGAGCGCCCATGCCAGGAAGATGACACCACACAGTTCTTGGACGGTTCTAGTCCTGACAGTGGGATCCTAGACGAGTTACCTTCCTGAACCACAGTTTTCTCATCTGTACAATGATAATTTAAAAAAAAAAAAAAAAGGAGGGTTTTAACTTTTTAAAACTGAGGTATAACTCACATGTAATAAATCACACAAATCTTAAGGGTATAGCTTGGTGGATTTTTATATATGTGTGCACCTGTGCACCCCTCAGCCAGATCAAGAGACAAAGCATTTCCAGCACCCTACACGACTCCCTCAGGCTCCTTCCCAGTCAGTAGCACCACCCCCCACTCCATCCCCGCTCTACCAAGGGTAACCACTATTTCTGATTTCTATAGCTATAGATTGGGTAGATGTATTTTTGAAATTTATATAAAGTCATACAACATGTTCTCTTTGTGATCTGGATCCTTTCCCTTAGGGAAAGGGCTTTGAAAAGATCCAATGAAATAGTCTGTACCCAAGCCCCTAGTATGGCACCTGGCGTAGAGGAGATACTCCACGAACACGGGAGGAGACAT
The DNA here is from genome assembly GCF_029215605.1 of Mirounga angustirostris. Classification (NCBI taxonomy): domain Eukaryota; kingdom Metazoa; phylum Chordata; class Mammalia; order Carnivora; family Phocidae; genus Mirounga; species Mirounga angustirostris. Next base: position 125,157,048 of record NW_026991714.1, read on the forward strand.
GGAGCAGTTTGAATCAGAAAGACCTGGCTTTGAGACGAGTTCCATACTTTGTCAGCTTCATGATATTCTGAGCCTCAATCTTTCCTTCTGTAAAAAGGGGTAATAATTCCTTCCTCATGGGATTGTCATAGGCTTCTCATGACATAAAGAAAGTACAGCCTCTGAACAGTAGGTACTCAATAAATGTCTGTTCTGTGCCTCTTCCATCTATGGGGCTGAAGCCAAAGCCCCAGACTTCGTTCTAGAGAGCTAGTTCCTTTGCTATATTCCAGTGGTTTTCAAATTGCATTTCCTGGAGCCTCAGGATTCGGCAGTCATGAATCAGAGGCTGAGGGAAAGGGTGAGGACAGGAGGAGGAGAGGGCTTAGCGGATGGGATTTGGCTTTCCTACCCCGGGATCGACCAGAGCAGTTCTGTTGTCATCTGTTTGACAAGTGGAGGAGATGGTATTTGCCAAAAGGGTTCTACTTCTAAAACAGAGTTTGAAAACCTTAACTCTATTCTATAACCAGAGAGTGTTGCCCAACATGCCAGCCAGATGTTGCATAAAGGGGAGAACAGATGAGAACATATCCATGCTAATTGGTTAGACCTTCCTGAAAACCTCTCCAGACAAATGCCCTTACTCTTCAGTACAAGGACACCGTAAAATGAAACTGGAAATGAAGGAAGCAGTTTCTTTTTTTTTTTTTTTCTCAAGAATAAATTACTTTTGAGGGACATCTGTATTTCTATGTATTTTGTTAACTGTAACACAAGAATAAAATAACATTTTAAAAGGAAATCTTTCATGATTCCATCACTTTAATACAGCAACTATGAAACCCATTGAAAAAAAAAAAGCCACAGTGCATGTCTGCTGTTTTTTTCTGCCCAGCAGGCACTTGCCCCTCTTCTGGAACCAGCACCTTATTTTTCCTCTGTGGATCCGCCCGCCCTTCCTTCTCTTGATCCATGTGGAATAAACCTGGTTTCAAAAAAACACATATGACCCAGGCCTGGTCACTCAGGGAATTCCATCCCCTGGGCCAGGACGATTGTTTAGGGAAGGCCATCGCACAAGCCAGGCCAATGAGAATCCATCCTGGAGCTTTTTTGGGAACTGCCCGGAAAAGTGAAGCTCTCTTTTCCATTGCATTTGAAGATTAAGCAGCAGGGGGCCACCATGTTAGGAAGGCCTGTTTGCTTGCAAGTAAACAGAAAGCACAGGAAAAGAACTGAGAACATTAAGAAAGCCTAGGTCCTGAATATATAATTTCAGCCCCTGGATGCAGCCATTCCTGAAAGAGAAACTAACCGTGGATGTTTCAATCCCTGAGACAATAAATGATTTTTCCCTTTAAGACCTTCTTTCACCTGCCACCAAACAAGTTTCTGTTTAATATACCAGTAGATCAAAACTTAATCATGTAAGTGCATTTCCCTTCAAAACTGTCACCTTGGGAAGCAACACTTATTCCAAAGAATGTTTTAGAACTTCTCACTGAGTTCTAAAAATCTCCCTTAGTACCAATTTAACAATCAAGTCATCTCCTTACTTTATATCATTGCAAGGGAGGAGAATAATATTCTGTTTGATCACTTCGTTTGTTCACCAGACTTAATTCTGATCAATCATATCCCAAACTCCAACCTGCCCTCAGAGGGTGCAGACGTGCTGCTGAGGATGTCAGCTGGGTTGCATATACATCTTTGAATTGCTGTTTTGCTTTTCAAGGTGAATGAGAGAAAATTAATTTGTAGAGATGATTGTAGTATGAATTATCAACCTCATTATCTTTGGTCATTCTTCAAAAATAATAGCCGTGCTTGTTCTCCTGGCCTCTTTTGCTCAGAGAACCATATGGACTCCATCTCCCCCTGGTCCCCAGGAGAGGACTCCTAGTCCCATTTCCCAAATAAGAAAATCGAGGCAAACTTAAGTTCAGAATAGGGCTTCTTTTGCAAGGCTGCACATGTATTAGGATCTAGAATACAACATGGAATCACTAAACAAAGAGACCTCCAGGAGGCAGGGCCCAGGGACAGGTCTTGGGATGGGGCAGAGACAGATGGGGCCAAGAGGAAGCAAGATGAGGAACCTGGCGGGAGCGAGGGCGGGGAGGATCAAGTGAAGGCAATCTCACCAGGAGCAGGCTGAGACCAGGTAAGACCGGAGGAGACGCCCAACAGGGGTGAAGACCTGACTCCGCTGGGCTCTCCCCCTGCAGCTGGCAGTGGCTTGTGTGGGGGCCCCAAGGGCATAGTATCTGCTCCTGCAGGGTCCTTGTCAGTGGGTGACCCAAGGAGAGAGCCAGGAGGGACTCCAAGGCTCCTGGCTTCCAAGCACTGCCCAAGAAGAGGTGTCTCACCCTCAGGAAAGCTTTACTGTATCCAGGCAATTTAGCCTCCCAAGCAGTTGGACAGGTCCTGGAGATAATAAAGAAAGAAGGTAACAGAGTGGATCTGCAAAGCCTTTAATGCGCAGCATGAAAGGGTAATGGGAAAATCGATGGGACTATACAACAGGGTCACCCCAACTTCCAGCAGTGCTGTCATGAATGGGGTGGTTGGTGCTCCAGCCACCGCAAGGCCACTATGCGGGGCCCCAGCCTGACCTCTTCAGAGCTCACACAGCGTCATGGACACTGGGACTTCCGACTTGGATCAGAACCCTAGGGGCCCACCGTCTTTTCTCCCGTGGGCACACCCCCCTCTCCCAACCCTGGCCACGTGATGTAACAAGAGCTACCATTTATTATCACTTTCTACGGGCCAGGCTCTGGGCCAAGAGCCTTCTGAATTGTTGCATTTAATCCTTACGACAACTCTATAAATTAGTTACTATTACCGAAGCCTGCATTTCACACGTAAGTAAAAGAAGATCCAGAGAGACACACATGTGTCCTTGCCCGTTGGCTAGGAAAGAGGGTGGTTGGGTCAGCACAGAGCATAGCGTGTGAGCTTCGAAGGGTCTCGCAGCATCTGGCCTGACCCCTCAGGACAGAGGAGTGCAGCGACTGGCCCTGGATCTCACAGCTGCTCAGTAGAAAATGTGCGATTATAAAGCAGGTGTTCTACCTTTTAGTCCTGTGTTCTTTGTCCCCATTATATCATCTGATCATTTCCATCTGCAAAGCACACACTCCACTGGTTTTGGACTTCAGAGTCATTCATTGTAATTCAAGGGATGGTCATTTAGGAATTGTTTCAATTCGATGCAAAGTTACTAAAGCCATTCCCCGTGTTCTGGCGGAGTGTGGGGTGGGGGGAGACAAAGAGCAAGAAAGTCTGGTTATTGTTCTTAAACAACAGCATCTGGCTGGGGAGGGAAAAACACACAGACCTGAAACAACCTTAGAATAACTCTAAGACAACAAATAAATAAGTGAGAGTAAGGGATGCTAAGCATGCACACTGTGCGTCAGGGAATTCACGGTAAAGGAAGGTGGGCTCAGCCAGAGAAGGCTGTGGGGTGCGGGGGCGGGGTGATGAGGAGCTCGGCACTGGGCCATTAAAGAGCGAAGGGTTGGGGTGAGAGAAAATGGGCTGGGGGCCTGTCTGGTGGTGGAAACTGCCTAAGCAAAGACCTGTGGCTGGAGAGAACACAGCAGACGGGCGGGACCTGCAGGGAAGGATTCACACGGCTGAAGCTGGGAGACATGGGTTGGGGTGGCAGGGGACTTGGACTCCGTGTGGAAGGCATTGAGGAGGCAATGCAGATGGTTAAGCAAGGTAACGCAAGATGACAGTGACGAGCTTAGGAAGATGTAACTGAAGCTCGCCACCCTAGAAGATTGGAAGGCTGGAGGACTGAATTCTAGGTAGGAGTGTGATGAAGGGAGCCTTCCAGGCATGAAGTGGTGGTGGTAATGGGGGCTGGTGTGAGGCCAGAAAACAATCAAGGGGTGAAGCCCAGAGAGGCCGCAGCGAGGAGTCACCAGGGTTCGGGTAAGGGTTGAAGGAGAGAGGGCATCAAGGGGAATCTACGTGTTACAGATCTGAGAACCCAGGAGAAGGGTGGCAAACAGGGTGGTTTGGGAATTGAGTTCAAGGGTGTGGAGTGCAGGGGGAGAGGGAGTTATTTGGAGGAAGGATATCAGGCCATACACAGGAAGACCTGGGGAAAGGAAACAATTGGAAAAATAGCTTCCTTCTTTTGAGGACCATTTTCCTTTGAACTTCTTATGGGAAAAGACGTTTCCATTGCGGTTTTTCCCAAATGTTTCCTCCTGATAGTCGCTCTTCAACAGGTTGTGCTGTGAGCCACATGGAGTGGGGTTAGGGGCAGGAGCCCGGGTGCATGGAACCCGGGCAGTAAAGGGCATGCTCACAGCGCAGCCGGGGGACCAGATGAGAGGCATACAGAGTGCTTACCCAGATGCCTTGCACCCATGTGCTCAGTGAGTGTTAGCTACTGTGAGTACAAAACCAAGTTTCACATACCATGCGGTTCGAGCTCCCAGACCACCGAAATGGGTCAGGACTTTCGTGGACTGTGGAAAGCAGGTGAGGAGAGGCTATTAGCTTGGGTTAGCAGGACAATCTGAGGCAGCAACTTGTCCAAGCTCACCCAAGTGTCTCCTGCCCTAGTCTCCCGAGGGGCTTGTGGGAATTGCAATTCCTCCGCCCTCTGCAGACCCAGAGAGAGGAAGCTTGGGAGCAGGGCTTGGAACTGCATTTTTAATAAGCTCCACAGGTGATCCTGGAGTAAACTGAAGTCTGAGAACTGCATTTTATCTGCTAACATGAATCTCCTTGGCAAGATCTCCAGCCTATGTGATCACTACCAATGTGACGGGGAGCTCACTCCCCCACTGACCAGCTCATGGATCTCTTTGGAGTGAGTTCCTTGTTAATAAGGTGTCTCCCAGCCTCCTGACTCTTTCAGACAAATGAGAGGCAGGGGAGGGAGTGGGATCTGGCAGCAGCGAAGAGAGGGAGACTGAGGACACGGGAGAGGCCCGAGCTGGGGGCACAGGGCTGCGTGTCACTGGGGCGAGGAGAAGGGAGAGGCCAGAGCTGGCTCCCTCCTGGTGCAGTGACACTGGGTTATTAAAGGAAAGAAGAATGAGTCTCTGTATCTCGGTGGAGCAGGGCAAGAGTCATCAGCAGACGTTATTAAAATCCTTTCCTCGCCAGGGAGAGACACTTATCGCTCTTCATCAGCAAAGCTCTCTCTTTTTGAAAAGGAAAATCAACGTAACAGGTGGGGACTGTCCTTTCACTCCTCCTGTGAAAGACCCCAAGGTGGCCTGCCTTCCCGACAGCCCTCCAACCGGTGTGGGGCTCACGGAGCACCCCCAGAATGGCAGGGGAGAGACTCTGGGCCCGCAGGTCTTGGCCCTGTATTCACCAGGGGGACCTCTCACCCACGGCGGGGAATGTGTGTGTGGCAGCAGAACCTGGATGCGACGGGCACAGTGACGACTGGCTCCCTACACAAGAAATCGTTTGGGGGAGTGCTGCAGGGTGGCTGCAGGGGCCAGGGTCTGCGCTGAGCCTCGGGCTCCTGCTGGTGCCCCTACACTGACTCTCAATTTCTTCCTTCTGTCCCCCGTCCCATCAGAGGCATCTCTCCTGAGCGTGTCACTCCCTTGCTGACAAAAATTCAGAAATTGCCCACTGTGGCAGAAATCCATCTGCACACTTCAGCTCAGGCCCTTAGCTCAAGGCTCTTCCCGTAGTGGCCCCAAGGGACCCTCCAGCTCTCCACCCACCTTGCCCTGCCAGGCTGCAGGCTAGCAGCGCTAGTCACCATTCCCCAAGCCCATGCCGCCCTTGCTGGCCTCCCTGCTTTTGCTCAAGGCACTTGCTCTGCCTGTGATGCCTTTCTCCCTCTTCTCTGCCAGGTGATCCTCTTCATGGCCCAGCTCAAATGGCTCCTCCTCTGGGAAGCCTTCCCCGACCTCTCCAGGCAGAACTAATTATTTCTTCCTCCAGGCTCCCATAGCAGGCATGCTACTGTTTTAACAATCACCGCACTAAATTCTGGTTGGTTGTAATCCCTTGTTTATATCTGTCTCTCCTCACTACAGGAAGCTGTAGCAGGAAGGGGCGGGGGGGTGAGGGGGACTGCATCTTGCTCCTCTTTTTTTTTTTTTTTAAAGATTTTATTTATTTTTTAGAGAGCGAGCGAGCGAGAAACAGCATGAGAGGGGAGAGGGTCAGAGGGAGAAGCAGGCTCCCCGCCGAGCCAGGAGCCCGATATGGGACTCGATCCCAGGACCCTGGGATCATGACCTGAGCCGAAGGCAGACGCCTAACCATCTGAGCCACCCAGGTGCCCTCTTGCTCCTCTTTGTATCCCTCACAGAACTAGGCCTAGCTCTTAATAAAAATATTAGCTAGCATGTACTGATGGCTTATTCAGCTTTCTGAAGGGCCTTCATAGATACATGATTTCATGTAATCCTCCAGAGGATTAAACCCATTTCACAGATGAAGAAATTGAGGCTTGGAGAAGTGAAGTGACCTGTCCAAGGACACAGGGTTAATAGATGACAGAGTAAGAATTAGAAACCAGAACTGTGTGAGCTGAGTAAATGTTTGTTGACTGACTAAATGACTCTCCATACCCCACCTCTGGTGCCAGCAGCCTCCTAGGCAGACTGGCAGAGGGACTGTGCTGATGGCTAGCTCCTGAGCCAGATCCCATCAATCCAGCCCTTCAGGTGTCTGTGTGCTCAGGCTTTCTCTGCCGCCAGGCATCATACCACTTGCTCTAAATGCCTTTGTCCATTCTTCCCCAGATAAGGCAAGGCCCTAGAGAAGGATCTTTGTCGCCTTCCCGGAACCAGCCCCCATCACTCGCCCATCCTCACTCTTCCCAGTCCAGCAGTCCCTCCCCAGCTCTGCTGCAGTCTCCCACCCCTCTGCTCCTCTAGCCTCCGGCTGACCTGGGAACACTGCTTAGGACAATGTTCTTGCTTCTGGCCCCAGGGTTTCATGGAACTCAGGAAAGGGACTGCTTTCTTCCTTCTGTGGGGGATTCAGGAGTAGATCGTCTCTTCCTAAGCCCCAGTTCTCAAGACCAACTCCAATTTTACAGCTTTGTAAGTGTTCTGGGAATAATGGTGAGTCTTTTCATCTCTACAGGCCCCACCTGTGTGCTAGACAGATGCCCAGTAAATGGTAAAATGAATGACTTCATGGAAAAACACTGAGAACGTCTGTGAGTGATTTCCAAACCCACCACTCTCCACCTCAATACGTCTTAACATATTCCTACATCCGTCTTCATGTCGCTCCCTCTGGTTCTAGAAAGAACGGTATCTCCTCTCCCCTCCGCTCTAAACCTGACCCCTCCATCTCTGCTGTGCCCACCTCCTCGGGGAGCAACTCTCCCCCTGCTCTGGGACAGGTCAGCGGGCCCTGATGACCTCCCCTCCACGTGCTTCCAGGTCTCCAGCAAACTGGATGGACCCGGCTTTAAAGGACCAACAGAACTCATCTCATTTCTATATCCTCTTAACCCAAAGTAACTAAATACCAATCATGTAGTAGGGCCTGCCGTAGGAAGGAAACATGGGGCATAGTCTAGTGGGGGCAAATCCTACTCTTGGTTCCCTAGTGCTGACAACAATGCCTGGGACATGGTTAAAGCTCAGTGAGTATTTGTTGGGTGAATAAATGAGTGGATGGCCATTGTGTTGGTTATCCTTTTCTGTTCATTCCAGATATGTCTATCTAACATTGCTGTCCTTCTAGCTCTTTTACTCCAAGGACCTCTCTCCACCCTCCCCCTCAATCATACCTCACAGTTAGTTCTCATCTTCTCATCATCCTGTGGCCCCCTGTCCTTAACACACCCGGAGGACCCCAAAGCTCCCACTTACTTCCATTACTAGCATAACCCTTCCCCTCCCTGGGGTGTTCAGGCTCTCCCCTCCTCCCAACTGCCTGAGTGCCCTCATCTTTTCCTGTCTTTGCTCAGCTCCCTACAAACCTGCACCATGATGAGCTATTTCAGCAAAGAACTTGGGCATCTCTTGCCTCGGTCATCTGACCCTGCCTTCCTGAGCTACCACCCTACCAGTCTTTGGCTCTGAATGGCTCTCACTCTTTGTTTCTCTGCAAAGGGAGATTGCCTGAGAGCCCTTCAGATCAGCATCACTATAAATCCATGCTGACTGGCTTCAACTGCTTGACAGCTTTTTAAAAAAAATGTGTATTTAAACAATTTTATAAACTGTATATAATATAAACAAATTTATAAATTGTTTAGGGGAAAAAAATCTCTTCACCTCCTCACACCAACTGTTTACATAATTCAGTGACCTTTTATGAACCATAGCATTATATTAGCATCATTTTCCAGGGTAGAAATCAACTCATTCATTCTATTTCATACTCTATCTTGTTCACCTAACATTTTTCTGTATACACTTTCTCATGTATTGACAGAGAACTCCTATTTATCATTTGAAATGGTTATATAATATTCCATCATAGTAATGTTCCATAGTTTACTTAACCATTCCTCAATTGTGGAGCATTTGGGTGCTTTCCAGGATTCACCTATTATGAACAGGCAGCTGTAAACATCTTTTTGCAAATAGTTTATATTTCCTTTTCAGTTATTTTCATGACATATATTCCCAGAAGAGAGATTATTGGGTCAAAGGCCAGAAACACTTTTATGGCTTTTGCTGCAAGGTGCCAGACTGAACTCCAGAAAGACTGTACTAATTTGCAACTCACGGGTCTTTTTATTCATATTTTGTAGGCTCCTAATGAATTCCTGCAGGGTTGGTCCAAATCTCCTGGGCCTGCCCGGGGCCTCCAGCCCCCCTCACCCTCCAGTGGTGATTTTACTAAGAAAGTTACAGGCGTGTGTCCCCCAGTTTCCTCAATTCCCTTCGACATTGGCATTTCTCTTTTCACCCTGGCTCCCCTCCTAGGCTGATCTCTGAGGAATAGGTGCCCAATATCCTCCCAACACACCTCCCTGCCTGCATAGTTGACCTTGTTCCCTCCTGTCTCTTCAAAACTGTGCTCCACTCACTTTTCCAACCTTCGCATCATCCATCTCTCCTGCTCTTTCTCCACAGCCTACAAACGTCCTTGTCTCCCTTCTCCTAAAAGCCATAAGCAATTTCCCTTCTCTCCCAGACTATTCTCTTTTTCTGTCACCGTCCATCTTTCTGAAGGGATGAGCTCCTCATCACCTTCTCATCTGCCACTTCCTTCTCAGCCTTCTGCTCTTTCATGGATGACCAGCACTCAACTGAAGTGGCCATCTCAAGGCCACCAATAATTTTCTTAGTCACCCAAACAAGTGATTTTTTGGTCAGTCATCATCCCCACCACCTTGTTGATTAGTGTGTCCTCTTGGAAATTTTCTCCTGCCTGGGGTTCCATGGCAGTGCAATTTCCTTAGAGCTCCTTCTCTCCTACCAATGTTGTACCTCTAGAAGAATCTGTCCGTGGACCTTTTAGAGAACTTCAAATTACCTCGACCTCCCACTCTACGGCAGCCAGGAGAATTGGGGGGAACTGATCCCATTCCCACCTCCAGGAATAAGTGATGACTGATCTAAGGCCAGGAGTATAAACCCATCTCTCCTACCACAGTGATGGTTCAGGGGAAAGCAGACCAGAGCCATCAACATGTGACATTTACACGTGACCAATGGTGACTCTGTGAGAACAAAGCTCAAGACTTAAGTTTCATAGTTGAGGGAATCCAGTTCTTTCTCTCCTCTTGGGTATATATGATAAAGCATATCAATCTAATTGCTAATTGCCATTGGCCACTATCTTACAACCTTGAAGCAATCTAGTATGAAGATGAAGTCAAAACACAGAATAGAGCAGAGCTGAGAGAACTGAAGCATAACGGATCCAGATCCCTGAATCTGTAGGCTGGTCAGAAGCTGGGATTTTTCAGTCACATGAGTCAATAAATTCTTTGTATTTTTTAAACCATAACGCTTAGGGCTTTCTGTTACTTGCAGTTGAAACTTGTAACCATTATAGCCCTCTTCACTGTTCTCCCTTTATACTTTTTATCTCATTGCTCTCACCCATTCTAGCAGCTTCCATGGTCACATCTATGTGGATGATTCCTCTACATCCCTCGCTAACCTCTGTCTCCCCATCTCCAACTCCAGCATTGCCAGATTTTTGCTGAGTAGATGTAGGCAGTTGTTCTAGTTTGAAACTTTAGAGTCATCCACATCCTCCTCTCCTTTACATCCCACAATCAATGGTTATCGTCTCACATTTTCACCTCTGGCTACATCCTCACCTTCATTACCTCTCTCTCAAGTTGACTGTCTTCCTGGTTGGTCTTCCTGCCTCCTGGCTATCCCAGCTGCTGACCACCTGACACAACACCTTTATCAGAAACACCAAAGCAAGAAAGCATTTTCAATGATTTTTCAATGTTTCAGATTTAGACCAAACTTTGCATCCTAGTTCTGTAAGTCTTCTACCTCAGGGTCTCTCCTGATCTTTCTGATCTTATAATCCCATTACTTTCTCATTGGTGCCCAAGAGACTGCCAAAGTGGGCTCTTTACTATTTCTTTCACATCTTGCTGCCAGTGAGATGTATCCCACCTGAACCACCTTCCCTTCATATTTCACCCATTGAAATACTGCTTATCCTTTTAGACTCATCTCAATAAGGTATACTCTGATTTCCCCGAATAGATACATATTTCTTTGTTGAACCCCTACAATGTGTTACTATTGTGGCACTCATCAGAATAGAAAAGTAGATTTTTATTTTTGTATCTCTTAGGCACAGAGCACAGGGTCTTGAAAATAGTAAGTGCTTAAATAAATACTCACGACATTAGCCTGAATCAAGGGCAACTTTATGGAGAGGAGATGCTATAAGAAGGTGCCTGACGAGGAGTCTTATTCTTTTACCTGCAGATTCATTAGAGCCTCTTTTTTTTCTTTTTCTTTCTTGTATTCCAGCTAGGGATTTATCAAGTCAACAAATATTTATTTAGCGCTAACTATGACACTTGAATCTGGGAGTAGCTAGCTCTGAACTCTTGCATCCTGGGATGATTCGGAGCCATGGTTCTCCAAGCAGGGTCCATATGGATGTTCCTGGAAGCTGAGGGTTGATCTCTGAGCTGTACAGCTATTAAGGCCAGTGGGGAAAAAAACCCCACAATGGACTAGAGAGGAAAAAATGAAACAAGATGAAACCAGAGAGGGAGACAAACCATAAGAGACTCTTAATCTCAGGAAACAAACTGAGGGTTGCTGGAGTGGTGGGGGTTGGGAGGGATGGGGTGGCTGGGTGATGGACACTGGGGAGGGTATGTGCTATGGTGAGCGCTGTGAATTGTGTAAGACTGTTGAATCACAGACCTGTACCCCTGAAACAGGTAATACATTATATGTCAACAATAATTTTAAAAAATTTAGAAAACAACAACAATAAAAACCCCCACAATGGGTTTTTTGAGTCCATAGACCTGAGTTCTGGGCCTGGAATTTCACTAACTAGCTCTGTGGCCTCGAACAAGTCTTTTCACCTCTCTGGGACTCTCTTGCTCCTTTACCTGTGAAACAAAACAGTTAGGTTGCGATGTTTCTCGAAGTGTGGGCCTCAGAACACTTGCGTCAGTCACCCAAGCGACTTTTAAAAATGGAAATCCCCTGGACTCAAACCAGTATTACTGAAAATGAATCTTTGGAGAGTCTAGGGGGTCTGCATCTGCGCAAGCTCCCCAGGTGATTCTTTTTTTTTTTTTTTTTAAAGATTTTATTTATTTATTTGAGAGAGAGAATGAGAGAGAGAGAGAGAAAGTATGAGAGGGGGGAGGGTCAGAGGGAGAAGCAGACTCCCTGCCGAGCAGGGAGCCCGATGCGGGACTCAATCCAGGGACTCCAGGATCATGACCTGAACCGAAGGCAGTCGCTTAACCAACTGAGCCACCCAGGCGCCCATCCCCAGGTGATTCTTATTCCCACTCAAGTTAAACACCTCTAGAATTTTGGAATTACAAAGTTCCTTCTATTCTGAGATGTAGTGTTACTGGATTAAGTAACCGATTCAATGATTTTGCAGTGGTAAATAGAATGGACGCGTGAGTAATCCAGAGGGCTGCTTGCCCTAACCAAGTGTCTGAGGAGCCCAAGGTTAGAGCAGCCCTGTTCCACAGCCTGCTACCAGGGCCCCAGCCCCAGGGCCTCGCTCTGGCTGCTGGCTGCCCATGGGCCTGCTTGTTTTCCTCCTTTCTTATCCCCCCCTGTCTCTCTCCCCCTTTCTTTTCTCCTTTTCCTTTCTTCTCTTCTCTTCCCCCCTTCCCTCCCTTCCTCCTCTCTCTCTCTCTCCTTTCTTCCCTCCTTTCGTTTTCATTTCTATTTCCCATTCTTTCCAAAATCCCATCAGCACTTGGGTAAACACATCATTAGCAGGACATTCATTTGCATTTACCTAATATACTTTTTGTGTGTGTGTGTGTGATGAAGTCTTTCCGGCTCCCTCAATCAGATGTGAACATTTCCTGCTCAGAACTTTCAAAGCACTTTGGACCTCTCTTATGCTATTAATCATACTTGGCCGTGTAATATTTCTAGGTCTACTCTATCGTATGCCCCTGAGGAAAAAGCTGCTTTATTCATTGTCATTCCCCCCCTTCTACAGTGCCTAGCATGGGGTCTTACACATGTTGGTAATATTTTGCATGGGTGTATCCTGGTTTAATAAGTATTTTCACAGACATTAGTGAATAGCAGACACTGGATAAGAATTTGCTGAATGGATCAATGAGCAAATTCCTCTATTTTCCTTGTCCGGGCTTTGAGCTTATCTTATCTCCTGTTTTAGAGGCAGGCTTGGACCCCGGCAAGGCCATTGAGCTTGGACTCCGAGGCCTGAGTTTGAAAGCTTTTTCTATCTCTTAATAGCTGGGTAGTTTGGGCGAGTTGTTTAACCTCTCTGAACTGTGATTTTTATTTGTAAAGTACACACACGGAATACCTTATTTCTGGGGTTGGAGATGATGAACTACAATTACTTGTGAACACATCTGGCACATAGCAGATAATTTAAAAATACTAGTTAAATGAAACTCTTCCCTTCCCCTAACGCTTCACTTCTATTAGACTGTCCCTTAGGACAAATACTGGCTTTTCTAAATCTTTCCCTCCATATTTGTATGCTGTGTCTTGGTGCACTGCATACAAAGATGTGCGGAATACATTTTGTGGGCTCTTAAAAATAGTGTGATAAGGTGAAATACATATGGGAAACACACAAGCTGAAATGAACAGACTGTATTTGTCAGGATTCTTTGCTGCAAGGTCTATAAGCCCAAGTCAAACACGCTTAAGGGAAAAAAAGAAAAAAAGAATTTATTGACTCCCATAAATGAAATGTTCTAGAGTGGGTCTGGCTTTAAGCACTGCTGCATCCAGGGGTTATAATCCTGAAGTGAGAGTGCTGTCTCTTTTTCTCCAGCTCTGAACCCTGCTTCTGCGGCTTCATTCTGAGACAGGATCTCTCTAGTTGGTGGGAAGGGTGGCTACTTGCTTGCAAGCCAAAAGGACTCACAGCCTATCTTTGTGTCTGCATGCAGATCTCACGGAAGGATTCTCATTGACCCTGCTTGGGTCCTGTGCCTGTATATAAACCAGTCGGTGGGTCCAAAGATTGTAGTACTACGGTTGGCTCAGCCTGGGTCCCATGCCCACCCCTGTGGCCCATGAGGAAGGATGCAGTGGTTGACCAACCACAGGAATGAGGGAGAGGTAGTTCCTCCAAAAGAAGGGATGTCGACAGACAAAACTTGTTTAGTGAACACGTAGAAAATACATCCTTTTCCATAAGATGCTTTATGCTTAAAACCCCTTGCTTTGTGTTATTCAAGGGGCCCAGCTTTAGTCACTGTTATTGGGGAAAATAAAACCATTTTGAGTGTCGCTAAGGCTCAGGCCCAGGACCAAGATCTGAGATAAAGCAGTGTTACAGAAAAAAAAAAAAAAAAAAAAAGCAAACAGGGGCTCCTGGGTGGCTCAGTCAGTTGAGCATCTGACTCTTGGTTTCCACTCAGGTCAGGATGTGATCTCAGGGTCAGTGGGATGGAGCCCTGTGCTGGACTCTGCATTTGGCGTGGAGTCTGCTTGCCCCTCTCCCTCTGCTCTTCAGCCACTCGCACGCTCTCTCTCTAAAATAAATAAATAAAATCTTTAAAAAAATAAAAAATAAAAAACAAATGAAGATCAGCTTTGAAAATTCCCTGAGCAGACAAAACCAGTTGAGTCATACAAACAAAGCTCAATTTAGCTTATTTTGCAAGACTAACTTGACCTGGGTCATCTCTTGCTTCAGCCTCTGAAAATTATAAGCAAAACTGAAGCTATTTCCCAAGGTTGATGGGAGGTAACCACTGACCACTTCCCTAGCATGTAAGAAAATCTTGACATTATAACCAATCCCTGTGAAGAATAAACAGTCACTGCTTTCTCACTGTATGTGCTGTTTTATAATGATATTCCCCTGGGCCCCATTCCATGTTTTGGTTTGACGGCTCCCAGTTTGCAAACTGCCTTTTTGATGTGTGCACGATCAACTTCTACTAATGACTACTTTGGTGATTCATTGGTATTGCTTCTGTTATTTCTGAACTTTGACATTTCGTGGTGTGAGAAGTGGAATTCAAAGAAGACCCCGATGACTCTGAGGCCCGTGAGTGAACAGGTGTTTTTACCCCCAAAGCCCATTGAGCTCCCTGCTGTCTTGTTGCCCCTGGGATTTGAGGGTAAGTCTCTCTTCAATCCAAACTCCAGTCTCTTTGTGTTTGGAGCTCTCTGACTCTATTGTGCATTTTGTTTGTGGAAGCTCCTTGGTAAGTCACCCTATTCTGTTTAAAAGTGTGGGGGGGGGCACGTGATTTTTCTGTGTTTTGGAACTGCTGTTGAAAAACAGGGCCCTTCATAGTTAAGACATCTTAGGAAATTTAAAGGCAGAGATGGGTTCCACCTAGTCTGTGGGCCGAATTCTTGTGCCTTTTTGGAAACTGGGTGAACTTTTGGAATTGTAGTGGCCACTTCGGGGAAACTTTAACTTAGATAAGCTTATCTTAAGGGGCATCCTTAAAAGAGAGATTCCAAACCTCAGAGACGATGAAATGCATTCTCTGATTGGTTTGCAGAAGCTTCTAAAAGACAAAATGACTCAAAAACAGCTCTAGAAGGATCTTGACAGCATGCAAATAAAAAAAAGTTTTAGTGAAAACTCTTTGGTCATCGGAAGAAGTAAACTTAACTTAGTCTATGTTCCAGAAACACAATTTGGATACAACTATTCTTTTGAGTTTTTTATCTGAGACATGGTTAAAAATTTTAAAACAACAGCTCTAAGATCTGTCTGTATGTTTATGTATGTTCATGTATGTATAATGTAGGTATGTGATATTTTTCTACCTCTGGATAGTATTGCCAAAATTAATCTGTAAAGAGCTCTATTCACTTATCTTAAAAAAATTAAGTATTTATGTATCAAATATATTTTCAGAAATATAGAAACTAACCTAAATGTTTTTTAAGTTCACATGATCTGGGATAAAGTTTGATAACTAAAAGCCAGTTTAAGTTTGTTGGTTTAATAAAAGCAGACATGTCTTCAAAATTTGTCAACAAGAAAAATAACTTAAGATGATGGTTAGCTGCTTAATATCTCATTAAAGAATAATTGTTAAAAGCAAGTAATTTGGGGCGCCTGGTGGCTCAGTCGTTAAGCGTCTGCCTTCAGCTCAGGTCATGATCTCAGGGGAGATCTCAGGGGAGCCCCCTGGGATCGAGCCCCGCTTTGAGCTCCCTGCTCCACGGGAAGCCTGCTTCTCCCTCTCCCACTCCCCCTGCTTGTGTTCCTGCTCTCTCTGTCTCTCTCAAATAAATAAAATCTTTTAAAAATAAATAAATAAATAAAAAGCAAATAATTTAAACACATGTAAATAAAATGGAAGTTTATAGTAAGTTAAACTAAATAATGAATATTCATTAAATATCTAAATTGTTTCCAAATATGATAAACATTAAAAGCTAAACATAAGTTTAAGTTTAGCTACTTTTAGCTTCTTAATTTTTTTACATAGAGACAAAAATATCAGGGCCTATTAATAAACATGTTTTGTGCCACATTGAAAAATTTGCTATGAGGAAAATTATACTTGCAGAAATTATGAAATGTATTTATAAACTTGCCAGTCCACAATTGCTTACTTCTTAGTTTTCACTAGGAACTAAGGATTCTCATAATTAAGAGTTCTAATTAATATATGTAATTAAAACCACTGGAAATAATAAGGGCAAAAGACAATGACTATATACGAAAAGTAGGTAAGGAAAATAGAATATGTTTTGTTTGTTTTGTTTTGTTTTGGATAAGGAAAGATATGAAGGATGTAGGATTTTTTTTTTTTTTTTTTTTTTTTTTGGTAAAGGAAAAAAGAAAGTAATTTTGTCCTAAAGTAAAATGTTCATTCCAGAGTAAGGGAAAAAGTTAGGGCAAAAGGTGAATGGATATAGAACATTGTAGAAGGTTGGTGGAAAAAGAACACTAAGAAAGGAATTTTATGTGTAGTCAAGCTAAGATTGGAAGAGATTTATTTGAGTTAAAAAGAAAAAAAGGAGAATTTTAATATTAAAAGTACACAGGTGAAAAATCAGAATTTGATTTTCTCTGTTAAAATCACAAACTTTGAGATTATTGGTCTGCTCGTAATAAAAAATTGTGAACAAAGTTTCTTTACCTTTATTGTAATCTGCCTAGAAAACAAAAATTCTGTTTTGTCTTTAGAGGTTTTTGATTACTTGAGAAAAATTAGTTTTCTCTATTGAAAGAACTGTTTTCTACAGCGATGTAAATTTTTGAATATGTTAAATTTCATGGGAAGCATTCTCAAATAAGAAGTGACGCTAAGCTTTCTTTAGGTATAGATTTGTATGAAAGTCTTAAAAATCTGACATGTCCTAGTATAATGTTTTCAATCATAATTCCAGCTATTACCTTAAAATATTGTGCATCACAAAAACATCCAGATTTAGTTGCCAATTGCATCGTGTGTGTGTGTGTGTGTGTGTGTGTGTGTGTGTGTGTGAGTGAGCTCTCATCAGATCTCTAACTATGGTCATTTTTAAGTCTTTTGTCATTTACAGACAGCTTTGCTCTGATGCTTTTGCAGAAGTGTTCCTGCAAACATGCTTCATGTTCAGAAAGATCCATGGAAAAGACCCTGACAAGTATTCTAAAAGGCAGGTCTCTGATAACTTTAAGATCATACACTAAACTGGGCAAGAATTTTTAAAACTTTTATGGAAAACAGAATGATTCATAAAGCTATTAATCCAAGATGAAGCAAAAGCAAGAATTAATTGCAGGACACTGAATGAACTGATGAACATGATTATAATTTTTATGACTTCATTCAAAA
Source organism: Mirounga angustirostris (assembly GCF_029215605.1). Classification (NCBI taxonomy): domain Eukaryota; kingdom Metazoa; phylum Chordata; class Mammalia; order Carnivora; family Phocidae; genus Mirounga; species Mirounga angustirostris. The sequence continues at coordinate 125,174,434 of NW_026991714.1, forward strand.
CATTACTAGTTCTTTAATATATTGTTTTCCAGATTTAAAGGAGCTTTTTTCCCTCCTCTTTTTAAATTGTCTATACCTTTTTGTCTTGCAAAACTGAACCTCTGTACACATTAAACAACAACTTTCTATTGTCCCGTCCCCAGGCCTTGGCAACCACCCTTCTACTTTCTGTTTCTATGAATTTGACTAGATGCTCATGTTAGGGAAATCCTGCAGTATTTGTCCTTTGGGGACTGGCTTATTTCACTTAGCCTATGTGAACATGAAGTTCACTCATGTTGTAGCGTGTGTCAGATTTTCCTTCCTTTTTATGGCTTACAATATTCCATTGTATATGTCTATACCACATTTTGTGGACACTTGGGTTGCTTTCACTTGGGGGCTCCTGTAAATAATGCTGCTACGAACATGGTGGGGAAGATCAGCCTGAGTGTTCTGGAGCTTGGCAACATTGGCGGGAGGTGGGGCCCACGAGGAGCCCGAAACCGACAAGCCCTGTTTGAGGGGGAGGCGCGAGGGCTCAGAGCGCCCTCTTCTGGTGTAGGCTGAGGTCGAGGGAGGGAGGGTTTCCTGGGCCTGAGGAAGTGTGTCCAGGTGTCGGGGAGAGGATCCAGAAGGAAGGGAAATGCCAAATTTTCTCTTCCTCCCCATATGTCCAGCCCTGGCCCTGATTTCACACTTTGTTGGCCAATCTTTGGAACTCTTGTCAGGTGGTTCGAGATGACTTCCAAACTATAACATTGTGTTAATTACTTTAGGAGAGATCTGGACTCATTCTCCTGTTCTCCCACCACCCTCCTCTTCTGAGCCTCCGTCACATCCCCGGCCCCCCACCAGCAGCCGGCAACCCCAGCCCCCCCACCCCGCCAGCAGAGCGTGGCCTCCCTCCTCTGCCATCACCCAGCCCCAATTTTACTTTTGTTTGCCGGAGTCACCTCTGTCGGCCTCAGTGACTTATCATCTGTTTCTCTGTCGTCTGCCTGAGACTGAGGTTTGGAACCAGCCCGTGCTGTTCCTGGCACCGAAGAGACAGGTGTTCAATGTGGCTTTGTTGGAAGGTGGAAAAGTAGTAGTTCTGAACACTGATTCAACTGGGGGCTGCGTGGTGGTGCCCAGCATGAGTCAAGCATTAGCTGGAGGCTGAGCCAAAGAGAAGGCGAGGGTCTAGGGGACTTTGAAATGGCTGCCAAAGACAAGGGAATTGCTTGATGGAACCAGGCGACCCAGGAGCAGGCTTCGCGGTGTGGTGGATCAATACTGTTCTTTCTGAGGAAACAAACAGGATCAATACCAGCTGCCCTGGGTCTCTGAGCAGATCTGAAAGCCATGGGGCCCATGGATGGAGGCTTCATGCTGACTTCGCAGAATACAACAATGTGCACCTGTTTGCAAGACTGGAAGACACTGTATTGAATTTCATACTTGCAATGGTACCAGGGCCTCCGGATATACGAGCATCTAGCAACAGAGGAACACGTGATTGAAGGGTCAAAAGAGTCCTTTGATATTTGGGCTGCCATGCTTGCTGCCATTCCCTACTCCTCGCCCCACAGCAGACCCTGCCCACTGACATCCATGCTTGCTGAGCAGAGATGTAGCCCCAAAATGTTCTCCCCAGGGTTTGAGGCAGCCACTGCCAAACCTTCATGGCTGGGACTTAATGTGAAAGCTTTTCACCTCCCCTGATTTAATTCAGCCTAACATCATCCCAGTAGGTCTCCCCTCTACAGCTTTCTGGCGGGCTGCTCTAGAGGCTTTGGGAGCGTCTTTGGTTGTTGACTGGCTCAAATTGTTAAACCTCAAATTCACTTAAAACACACTGTGTTCTTACTGCAGGAAAGGCCTTGGTTAGGTGTTGAGAAGGGGCTTCTTTAAGCAGTTCCCGAATCAGCCTCCTTGTAATTCTTCCCACTGGCCCTAGACTTGCCTTATGGACCACACACAGTATTGTTCTCCTTTGGGACCTGACAGCCCTTCCACCACCTGAAGGCACCTGCTTGTGCCTTCCATAGCTCCTCCCTCCCTCCTTAGTCTTGTTTTTGTGTTTGTGTTTTTCTAGAGGAACTCTTCTAAGTGCTTCTAGCTGTTTCTTATAGATTCTGGTTTTCAGACCTCTCATTCTCGGGTTAGCCTCCTGTGGTCATGCCCCAGTTTGTCTACCTTCCTCTCAAATTGTGGTGCCCAGAATACACACAGAGTACAAACCAACACAGAGGGACATTTAGGTAAAAGTCTTGATAGATGAAAAGGAGTTCACCACGTTGACAAGGTGCATCAAGGTGTCTCCAGGCACAACTTGTTGGGGGTAAATCATGCAGACTCTTACAGACCAACTTCTGTTAATCTTCATGATTTAACGATTATTCTTAGAATTATCAAAACTCAGAGTTCCAAAGATGCTTAGAAAGGTACAACCCCCCCCCGCCCCCATCTTATGATTTAAATCTCCAGGTTATATCATGCCCTGCAAATGACGGAGGTTTTCTCTAGAGAAAACTTTGTGATTTTTGAAGGCAGGCTGTTACATTTTTGACTCCTCTGTTCAAAAGTTCCTCCTTTTCAGTTGAAACCTGCCTCCTTGGACTGTTAATGATTTTTCAGAGTTATTGAGAGTTTCATTTGCTCAGCCATATTCTAGGCATTGTGTGCACATGGGTGTATGCATGCCAGCAAACATGAGTGCTCCGGAGGGGCAATCAGGGTGGAGGAACGAGGACAAGCAAACTCAGATTTTTGTCTCCAAGGAAATGCCACTCTTGTCGGGGCAGGGGAGGACACACACACTCACACCCCAAGGTTACTAGCCAAACATGGGCTAGATATTGTGGAAGCACAGAGGAAAAGCTAGTTGCTTCCAATCAGAAGAGCAGAGATGGCTTGTCCTTGTGTCTACACAGCGGCCAGGGTTCTCTCTTTAAAAACCAAATCGGATCACGTTACTGTCCTGCTCAAAACCCTCCATGGCTTCCTATAGTGAAGGCTTTAGCGCTGTTTTGGAAGTGAAGCTGAGGTCCTCACCGTGACCTACAGGACCCTGCATGGCCTGGCACCTGGCCACCTCTTCGACTCACATGAACCCTTGCACTTTTCTCTCTGGTCCCTCTGACCTCCTTGCTGTGCCCTGAACGCACCAGGTTCCTGTCTGAGGGCTCTCACCTGTGTGCATTCCCCTAGGCCTCCCTGTGCCTTGCTTCCTCACTTCATCCAATCTCTGTTCCATTGTCAGTTGTGCTGAGAGACTTAAAACCCAGCACCCGCCATGACTTGTCACATGCTGTCCCTCTACCCTGCCTTAGTTACTGAATAACATTTATTACCGCCTGAAATTATCCTTATGTTTATTTATCAATTGGCAGTCTCCTAGTGGAATATAAGCTTTAGGAAGACATGGGTTTTATCTGTTCTGTTCCTGCTGCATCCCTAGTGCGACAAACAGGGCCTGACATGTAACAGGTACCAAATAAATATTTGTGGAGTGAGTGAATGAGTCGATCTTCTGGATAACTTCTTCTAAAAAACTAGCAGCAGTTCATACTAATAACCAGTGTACTTGATTATAGTTTCCAGAAACAAGTTCAATCTCTTTGAAAATGAGCCCAAATAGTTTCTCATTTGAAATAGTGTGGTGTGTCCTAGTTTTCATGATTTCTCAAAGATTTTGATGGTGGCTCTGAGATCTGCAAATTCTTTCAGCTGTCTGGGAGATTTTCCACGTAGGCCTAGGGACCCAGACAAATCACATGCACAGAGAATTCACATCTAGCATGAGGGTTACATTCTCAAGTCAGCAGAGAAAGCTAAAAGTGACATATCATGGGAAGTTTCCTTGAATATCCTCAGCATTGCAACAAATCACTGATTCTTTAGTTGTGCACCCAAGAAATTGGTTTGTCTGCATTAGGAGCCCTGCACTATGGAGAATATGGATCTCTGAGCACCCAAATCACTCTTAGTTGGCTAGATGCTTTTCCTATAGGAGGCATTTGGGAGCTGATGCTAGTGAGTGCTGGAACCGGACTGTCTCATTTTGAACCCTGGCTCCATCACTTACTTACTTGCTATATGACTATAGGCAAGTTACTCAACCTATCCATGCATTAGTTTCTTCATCTGTGAAATGGGATAATAACAGCACCTGCCTCATAGGGTTACACTGAGGACAGAGTTTACTCATGTATGTAAGGTCCTTGGACCAGCACCTGGCACATAGTAAGTAGTTCAGTTAACATCAACAATTATTTTATTATCTTCCATCTCATGTTCCAACTGGGACATGGGTTCAGTGACTGCAGAGGCAGGTAGAATGTGCTAGACTCTTTGAATTGTAATTGCTTGCTCATTTTCTCTTGGTCTCTCTGTTTCTCTCTTTCCCCAAATGCCAATAGTTGAATTTGTATATGACCTTGCTGTACATTGCTTAGGGGTTTTCCTTCTTTTGGGATTCTATACATTCTTATATTGATTATCATATGATTCCTAGTTTGAACACCTTCATAAAGACTGGAGAAGGACGCGGAATAGCTTGACCTCCTCACCTCTACTACCCGTACATCCCGAATTTTCCACCACCAGTGGGTGTAGCCTTTTCTTGCTGTTCTCCTCCAAACAGGGCGATTGTGTCCTTTTGGCTCTTTTTAGCTTTTCCTGGAGAACTGGCTCCTTCCCTAGCTTCAGTTTTTTTGGACACTATTCTTACAGATTCATGTTCTTTCCTTTCTTTTAGCACCGAGGAAGTAAAAAAGTCAGGGAGAAAGGCAACACTGCAGAAAATTCATGAAAAATAGTCAGCCAGTTTTTTTTTAATGCGAAGAACAGAAGAGAGAGAGGAGGCCTGAGGAGTTGGCATGAGGAGAAAGAAGCATTTGCTGTTATATACAGCAGAAGCTGCTGTCCTACCCAATGTGATGAATTCCCAGAGGCCAGAGCTGTGGGAGACATACAAGGCTCCAGGGAGCAGCCCGCCTGGGATGGGAGCTAACTGCGAGGGTGTGTAAGCAAGGTTGGCCACATCTGGTCAGTTCAGTTATTATAGGTATTTGCTTTCTTTCTAAGCCCTGGGACAGAATTCCTTGCTTTTGATATTGAGACTAGTGAAGGAAGTAAGTGCTGGACAATATTATTGGTATCATCCTTTGACCCAATCCTTGACTCATTCATTCATTCAACAAATATTTACTGAGCACTTCTGTTCCAGGCACAGTACAAAACATTGAGGATAAAAAGATGAAGCAGAACAGTCTCTTCTCTTAAGTTACTTACATCTAGTGAGAAAGAGAGGCACAAACAGGTAATGCTCACATAGTGGCGTAAGGACAGGGTACCCAGTTGGGTGGCAGTCCCCAACGGTGATCCCTAAAAGTACCAGGAGAGGGGTGAGCTGCTGAGACAGAGGAGGAGAGGGAGTCAGTGTGGGGTGTGTGTTGATGAGCAGGTTATTGCTGTGGACAGCTGGGGCTCAGTCCCTTTGGGATTTCTCAGAGCTAGTGTAGAGGCTGTCTCAATGTCGTCCCATCAGAGGGTAAGAATCTGGGGTGTTGGCCCCATACCTCCCCCCTTCTGGCATGCCTTGCCCCCTGGTGGAGCGCATGCGTGGCTGTTGGCAGTAGAAAGTCATGGGTGTGTGGGAAATGATGGTGCTGAGAGGATATAGGTGGGCACTGACAGGGTCTATTAGCTGAGCACAGGCCACTACCAGAGCCCCAAAGAGGAGCTCCCAGATCAACTGGATTGGGTCCAAGAAGTCTTCCTGGAAGAAGAGACAGTTGAGCAGTGCCTGAAGGGATAACTCACTCCAGAGCTGTTTGGCAATGGCACAGGAAGAGTCCCTGAGGTAGGACTACACTAAAGATTTTGGATTGAGAGTTCTGGCTAAGGTTAAAACAATTCCTACTTATCACCCTACCCATGGGGTTTGGGGTGGTTGAGAGCAGGACAAGAACTGAGATAGCTGACATCCTCACAGTGTGTCCTCTCCAGAACTGGGGAATGAAATAGAGAAGAACAAGCAGTGAGCTTGTGTTTGCTTTTTGTAAAGAAAGCCTGAGGACTTTTCTGGGTTTGCCCCAAACCTACCCCTCCTCTCTTTGTAGTTAGGTGCTTCCTCAGAACATCCTTCCTTCCAGAGCTGCCATCCCACGGCCTTGGCCAGCCCCCTGATGCTCACTGCACTCCCTCCCTCATCAGCACCACCTCCCAATTAGCCCAAGGATGTGGCAATCGGCTGCCCAGAATTGCTCTCCCCACCTTCAGCTTGCCCTGAGCAGAGTTCAGGTTGCACATTTCCCGACACTCAGAGATACCCATTAATATTTAGCATGTTTCATTTCCAAAGCACTTTGCTAACACAAATTGATCTTTTCAGCACCCCCTTGTGAGACAGCTCTGTACTGCTAGCCCTGCTGGGGACATCAGGCTTTGGGAGAATCAGCTACTCAGGCGAGGGCCATGACTGGTGAGTGATGGATCCAGATTAGAACCAAAGGTCGATGACACCAGTTGTCTCAGCCTCCAAACAGAACTCCAGAGTGGCCCCAATATCCCCGCCCTGCCCGGGATGTCTTGGAACAAACCCAGCCTTCTGAAGGTTTAAATGGAATGGGTTTGCCCTCCTTTAGAGTGGATTGCTTACAAACCAGCTACTGCTTATGGAGCCCTTATGATGTGCCAAAAGCTTTGTATGTATCATTTAGTTCCCACAACCCCTGTCCACCTTCTGTGATGTCACTACTGTTATTATCATTGTATGCATCAAAAAACTGAGGCAAAGAAGGATTAAGTAACTTGCTTAAAGTTGCACAGCTAGTAATTGCTGGAGCTAGGATTTAAAACCAGGCTATTCTATTTCAGAGCCCTTTAACTATGATGAACCAGCCTGAGGGTGGGTAAGAGGGACCTGGTTAAGCAGAATTACTCTTTGAGAAGTTCTGCTTACTCCCAGGCAATTCATCATATGCTTTGCAAGATTCTTTCTGGAGGTAAAAGAATTGGGGGTGGGAAGCTGTCAGCTACAGTGTTCTCGAGGAATGAGAGTGTAAACTAAAGTTGTTGGTTACTTGATTTCCCCTGGTTTTACCCTTGGATTCCCACTCCCAACCTAAAAGGACAGAGAAACCAGTTCATCCAATAAATGAATGTGGGACCCATGTGCCATGCATTGTGCTTAATTATGGCACTCACTCTGGTCGGGTAGTGACACACTTAAATAATTACAACCAAGGATGATGAGAGCTCATGGGAGGAGGATGCAGAAGTGACTCGTTGGTCTAGAGAAGTTTTGTGGAGGTGATGTGGGTTGGATCCTGATGGAGGCCGAGGAAGGAGAGAATGGGCACTTGAGGCCCAGGGCGCAGCATGGGCAAAGGAAAGGGGAGGTGAATAACATGGATGTTTGGAGAGTAACAGGAAGTTCCGTCTGCCCGGAGTTGGGCTTCTTGACTTAAGTGGGCCAGTTTCGGTCCTGTTGCCCTAGATGGACGACTGGATTATGAATTCTAGGATATCCCTGAGAATTTAACTCTTTGTGACATGTCTAGCCAAATTCTTGCTGTTCTGCTGTTGAGTAGAAAAGATGATTTGTTTAACAAATACTCATCAGGTTTGTACTGTAAGTAAGGCACTGTGCTGGGTGCTGTTGACAAGGAATCACAACTTTTTGAGCGATATGGGGCCATGGAAAATAGTTTGGGACTAGGAAGGAAACTGAAGAAGGAACACTGTGCCTCTACCAGTCTCTTAAGGAAAAAAATAATTAGCTTTGAAATTTAAAAAATCAATTTGTTCCCTACTCATCTCTGTCCCTTATGAGCACAACCTTGTGTAGTGTGCATGCCCCCTCTCCTTGTTTAGCCCAGACCATTCCCATCCGTCTTATGACTTAATCCTCATGATTAACCAATGGGGTAGATGGCTTTGGTGGGTCTCCATTTTACAGACGATGAAATTGAGACTTGGTGAATCATCTAAGGTTCTATGTTGTCTAATGGTAGAAATTCTAAGGGACAGAATTTACTAGACTATGCCTCAGTTATAGCTCTGAGTAGTCAAGTTGTTTTCAGATCAGGATGAGCATTCCATCACCAGGCCCTTCCCTCCAAGTGGGTACTGTGGGGTTGGAGATTTTAGCCATAGAAACCTTGAGGTCAAGGGGCAGATAGAATAGCCCTGGTGCGGGGCGCCTGGGTGGCTCAGTCGTTAAGCATCTGCCTTCAGCTCAGGTCATGATCCCAGGGTCCTGGGATCGAGTCCCACATCGGGCTCCCTGCTCCGCGGGAAGCCTGCTTCTCCCTCTCCCACTCCCCCTGCTTGTGTTCCCTCTCTCGCTGTGTCTCTCTCTGTCAAAATAAATAAATAAAATCTTAAAAAAAAAAAAAAAAAAGAATAGCCCTGGTGCTGGAGAGCTAATTGTGAAGGGGTGGGGTGTGTGTGTGTGTGTGTGTGTGTGTGTATGTGTGTGTGGCAGGACGGCTGGCACAGCTCACAGCTGGAAAATAGCATCAGATGCTGTGACCTCACAGCCCAGAGAGGCCACCAAAATGATAATTGCTACAGCGCCTTTTGTAAGGTGGCTGCAATCAGAGTTGAAGAGTTGAGGGGAGTTTTCTGCGCCCCTAACTTCGGCTCTGGGGGTCTGGAGTCCCTACTGTGTGTCAGAGTTCTCTGCTCTGCTTTTCCTTATGAATTAAATGGGAGCTGACTGTTGATACCCTGCCCTCCTATTGTCCTAAAAAGTCTTATCTTTGCTCCAGTTGATGCCTAGTACCCATACAGTTCTAGATAGTCTGCAGCATTTACTGACGCTAGTCACAAAGGAAGGATCTGAGGACCCAAAAGCCCAATAAAGTTTGGATCCTTCTGTGCTTATTGGCTGAAAGTCACAAAAGGAGAGAATTTTCAAGTTAGGGGGTAGCAATCAGGGCCCACACCTCCAAGGGGTAGGTTTATTTAGTCCCTCTCTCCCGAGAACATTTCCTCCTCCATCTTCCATACCATATGGGTAATTATGGTTTTATATTGGGAGGATATTGAAACTCTAGGGAGATTGTAAAATGTCCCCCAGCAGAGGTTGGTTTTTTTGGTTTTTTTGTTTTTGTATTTTTTTACACATGCCTTGTTCAAACTGTCCATTTTGAAGCTAGGCTGGAGATGACCATGCCCTAATCACAGAGCAGATAGGCAATGTGGAATCCCTGAGTCTGAGAACCGGATATCCTACTAGTTATCTGAGGACTGCAAAGGGTCATGCTAGTAAAACAAGGGACCTGGCATCAGGAACACTGTCTGAGAGGCAGTGTAAGTTAGTGGTTCAGAGCTCAGACTCCAGCGCCAGATTGCCTTGGTTTAAACCTCAGGTTTGTCACATATTAGCTGCATAGCTTTGGGCCTCAGCTTCCTCCAGCGTTAAGATGATGGTGCTGTTACCCAGAGTGAGACATGAAAGGAAAGAAGCCTTGGTTCTTTTCGCCGCCACAGTAAAGAATCACAGGACAGCAAAACAAAAGCAAAGCAGAGCAAAGTTTTGTTGAAGTCCACTTCAAGAGAGGAGCGGGCCAATCAAGAGAGACAAAGGCCTGGGAAACTCTGGGGGGTGGGGATGTGGGCTTACATCAATATTTTCTTTTGGGTGGGTCCTAGGGTGGCAACATCTTGAGTGACAGGCCTGGATTCCATAATGATTAGCCAACGACCTTTGTCCTTTCCCAAGATGTATTCAAAATACCTGCAGGGAGTAGGAAACCGCAACATTATTTCTATTCTAGAGATGTAGGTCAAATAAGAACAAGTTGGGGGAGGGGGGGCTTCTGCACCAGGGCAAGAAGCACAACAAAATTAACTCTTCCTCTGCTGGGATACTGCACCTGCAAACTGACTGCTAGATGGGTGTAATGGGCTGATCCCGAGGCGGTTTTTGGCTGGGGCCCTCCCTCAGGATGTCTAAGGTCCACCCTCCTGTTGCTCATGCCTAGCTTCCTGCCTAACAGTAGTAACAGATGGCACCTTGTAGGGTTAGTGTGAGCACTGCCTCAGACCGGACAGGTAAAGGGCTTAGCACAGCTCCTTGGCACACAGCAAGCTCTTGTTAAGTGTTAAGTGCTATTATTTACTAAAGGGAGGGTCCTTTTGTCTTCTCCCGTGTTTCCTTCTCTTCCTAGGTCCTTGACCCCATCCTTAGTTTGCATTTCTGAAACCAGCTGCTCCAGCATTCTCCCTCTTGCGCTCAGAGGGTGCAGAGGAAAAACAGCTTGCCCAGGGTCATGACTTTTCTCTGTATTGTTTGCAGCATCACCTTAAACCAATACACCAGGGCTCATTTTAATCCAAGAGCTAAGGGCCCTTTAAACCAGCCATTCCTTATTTATTCTGTTTATTAAAAAAAAAAAAATCAAGGTCCTCTGGTTTCATGTTCCTTTATTGTATTTTGTAAGGCATCAAGCACATATTGGATACTATGTAAATGTGAAATACTCTAACAATAGTAACTGAGACCGATGAGAAACTCAAGGAAGCAACGTCACCATTTTGAAGTTAGCCTTTTATTGATGGGCTGAGTGATTTGGGAGAGACAATGTGGCGCCAAGGCTAAAGAGCCCACAGGGATTCAGAGGGCAAAGATTTGAATCTCAGTCACAGCAGCAGCTCCGGTTCTCTTGACCCCCAATTCTCCCCAGGAATACTGGGCTTAATGCCACAAAACCATCTCCCAGGGATGTTAAGCCAGGGATACCGTATGTGGTTGTGCAGACGGTACCCAGCACAGGGGTGCCAGCCGAGGGAATAAGTGGGGGCTGAAATGTAGTCTCTGCTTCGTTCATCAATCTGTGCACCCTGGTGATGGGCTGTGTCCACCTAGAGGAAGGGGCGTTTTTTTTTTTTTTCCCCTTTCTAATTTGCACAGAGGTACTATCTGGGCTATTGGAGGCCCCATACGAAGAGATGTAGCAGTGATAGAGCATTGGGCTTAGCACGTAGAATGGATAAAATTGTTTAACACACAGTTATTGAACACCTATTATGTGCCAGGCGTTATTTAGGGGTTGAGTTATATGGAGATGAATATGAACAACTTCTGTCCCTGCGTCCTCTTTGCCTTCACCAGCCCATTGTCCCCTACCTTCAATCTATAGCAAATCCTGTAGACTCAGTCTGCAAAATACCTGTTAAATCCACCCATTTTGTTTCACGTCCGGCACTTTGTTTCATCATTTCTTACCTAGACTACAGCCACAAATGTGCTCCCACTTCTACTGTGGTCCTCCAAACAAAAGCAAGAGTGATCGTATCAAAATGTAAATTGGATAACATCATTCCCTTGTTTAAACCTTTTGGTGGCTATAATTTAATCCAGGGTCCTTACTGTGGCCTCAGGGCTATGCACACCTGGTTCTAATTACCTCTTCTTGTCATCTGGATCACTAAACCCACACTGTCTGAATTTGTCAGGGTTCTCCAGAGAAATAGGAACCAATAGGATATCTATCTATCAATTGATCGATTGATCTATCGATCTATCTCTATCTCTGTATCTATCTCCTGTTTGTGTGTGTGTATGTGTGTGTGTATGAGACTTATACATTTTTATATTGTGAGGACTTGGTTCATGTGATTGTAGAGACTGAGAAGTCTCAGAGTCTTCCCTCTGCAAGCTGGAGACCCAGGAAAGTCAGTGGTGTAATTCTAGTCTGAGTCTGAAGGCCTGAGAACCAGGGGAGCCAATGATGTGAATCCCAGTCCAAGGACAGGAGAAGACCAACAGACCAATGTCTCAGCTCAACAGATAGGCAAGAAGAGAATGAATCTTCCCTTCCCCTGATTTTTGTTTTATTCAGGGATTTAGCAGATGTGATGATGTCCCACCGCACTGGAGGGGGGAATAATCTACTTTACTGAGTCCACCAATTCAAATGCTCATCTCTACCAGAAACATCCTTGAAGATACACCCAAAATAATGTTGAATCTAGGCACCCTGTGGCCCAGTCAATTTGACACAATTAATCATCATACCATCCCACCAAAACTGACAATTCTGTCCTTCAAACAGCCTACCTTTCTTTTGTATCCCTTTGGCTGGAACACTTTTCCCCTTGACCATCTCTTTCTCACCCTCTGGTACTCAGTGGAAATGGTCATCTCCTCAGGGAGGCCTTCCTGGACCACCTTGTCAAAGTAGTGTCGTGTTCTCTGTCTTGTACCCTTCATTGCCAGGACACTCTGTCACAAAGCAGCCCAGCTCAATTTGTAGGTATCGAGGTCTTTATTTTCTGTCTTATCTGCTAGATTGCAAACTCCTTCACAGTAGGGACTATGCTTTTTTGTTCTCCACTGTATATCCCTTCAGCATCTTGCTAGTCTCTGGTGCATAGTAATAAATAACAATAAATATTTGCTAAATGAATTTGTTACAAGGAATTCATCTAATAGGGGAGTCATCACCACATAACAATGTAGGATGCATGAGATGATAAAGGCAGTGATGTGCTGGCAAACTGACTCTCCAAAAAACCCCCCAAAGGCCATGATTTGTCATTTGCTTATTTCCATGGTGGCGTAAATACTCCCATCACAGCTGATTTCAAGCTACCAATGGTTTAGAACCTGACTTGCAAAATTCCTTAGTATTTAACAGTTGGCTCTTCAAACCTGGTGTGACCTGGGTCTAGCATTTCACTGGAAGAGAGGGCGGCATGGGTGCAATGAATACCCAGGAAAGAGGCAGTAGTTTTTCTTGGGGGAGCTCAGCAAAGCCTTCCTGGAGGAGGCAACACTTGATCTGTGTTGTGAAGGATGGGTATGTTGGCTCAGGACCTGTGCTTTTTTTTTTTTTTTCCCTGCTTCTATGAGTTTATTTTATTTTTATTTTTTTAATTTTTTATTGTTATGTTAATCACCATACATTACATCATTAGTTTTTGATGTAGCGTTCCATGATTCATTGTTTGTGCATAACACCCAGTGCTCCATGTAGAACATGCCCTCTTTAATACCCATCACCAGGCTAACCCATCCCCCTACCCACCTCCCCTCTAGAACCCTCAGTTTGTTTTTCAGAGTCCTGTGCTTCTAAACTGGCTAATGTAGCCCTGCTCCCAGTAGCCCACATTCAACTTCCCCTCTGCTTGCCTGGGAGTTATCAGCTGACTCAGCACAATCCTCAGAAAATCCTTCCATGTGCTGGTGTTCTATTGGGTTTGTTTTTAGTCCAACAGAGGAGAATTAGACAGGATAGAAACTAGTAAAGGGAGAAGGGGAAGGGTTTTCGGAACAGAGGAACAGCTTTTGCAAAGGTGAGAGAGCAAGTGCAATCCAGGAGTCTAGTAAGTCTAGACGTCTGTGGGAGGGAGTGGGAGGAGATTAGCTCCTGACAGGTTTAGTTTGACAGACCGAGGAGCATATGCTGATTCCCACCCTGGGCTGGAGGCGGTGGCAGAGGGGAAGGGAAAGGGATTGGTTGCTTTTCCTGCATAATTCTTATCAGAGCTGGTAATTGCGGGCTTTGTTTATTATTGTTGGTTTTGTTTTTTGGTATATAATCATTTGATTAATATCTGTCTCTTTCAAGAGAATGTAAACTCCATGAGGGCAGGGATCATCTCGTTCACTAGTCTTTTCTCAGTGCCCAGCACAATGCCTAGTGTACAGTAGGCAATAAAAAAAAAAACCTTGTTAAATGAGTCAATCACCTGGGGAACCTTTAAAATTTGCCTATGCCCACCTACCCTAAAATAAGTCTCGCTTCTCTGAACCTCCTAACCACAATATGGGATGGGGATGGTGGGGGAGTAGTGGGTCTGGCATTCTTGTTTTGTAAAAGCTGCCTAAGGGATTCACCTCCACACCTCTCCCCAAATCCAATCGAGTGAATTCTTTAAAGGATATTACCAAAAGTATGACATGATTAAATTTGCCATTTGCACAAATGGCCCAGATGGCAGTCGGGAGGACTACACAGAGGTGCTGAGATGCTGAGACCTGTAAGGAAGCCAATGCAAGAAATGATGCAGGTCTGAGTTAAATCACTGGCAGTGGGTGTGAAGAGAGAACAGATTAAAGAGATGCTTGGGAAATACAGTCTGTAAGATTCGGTGACCATTTGGGCATGGGTGGAAGAGGAAGTGAGAGAAGGAGGAATCTAGGTTGGAGGTTGGAGTGACTATTAGTGAATGGGGGGTAGAGGGTTGTTCCCTTGTCAAATTGCTACATTTGAGATGCCTGTGGGACATGGATGAGGAGGGGGCCTCTATAAAGTTGGGAATACAAATGTGGCGCTCAGCCTTCCCCCCCGCCCCCAACCTTCATTCCATTGCCAAGAACTCTGGAGAACACTAATATTTAAGAGATGGGTTAAAAAAAGAAATCTTGAAGGAGACTGAGGATGGCCTGAGAAGAAGGAAAATGCAGGTAGTAACATAGAAAGTAAGTGATAAAGAATGTCCAACAGCCTCAAATGCTGCCTAGAGGTTAAGTTAGAAGACCTGAAAATTCCTCCCGTGAGTCTGGCAATGAGGATAATGATTGGCAACAAGGGCATTTTCTGGGGGGCAGAACCTGCAGGGCAGAGCACGCAGCAAGAAGCGGAGACGAGTTAGATTGCCTTTTTAAAAAAACTTGGCTGTGAAGGGAAAAGGAGGGATGGTGTGACCGAGCGAGGAGAGAGGCGGTCTGAGCACGTTTACAGCTAGAGGAAGCGGGGAGAGTGGGCAGACAGGAACGCAAACGTCTTCCCGTCCTCGCAGTTTTTGCCAACCCTCCCCCCACGTGACCGGGAAGTAGCCCGCGCAGCACCGGCCTGGAGGGACTACAGTCCCCAGAAGGCCCCGCGGCGCGAAGGGGGGGTGGAGTCGAGGCCTGGCGCGCGCCCCAGCGGCGCGAGCGGAAGAGTAAGAGCTTCGAGGAGGCGGCGGAAGCAGAGAGCGACGGCGCCCCCGGTAACTAGCGATCCCGCGTCCTTGTCCCTCCCTCCTTCCACACCCCTAGCCGGGCTGGTCGCTCCCACTTCTCCCCACTCTGGACAAGACTTCCTTTCCCCTTTTGTTCGTTACCGGTATTTCTTTTCCCTCACGTGATGCGAGGGGCGGGTCTCCGCCTCGGGCGGAGGTTACTGGGAAGCTGCCGCCCTTCGACCCTGCGGGCCCTGGGTTGCGGGGTTCTTCCGAGGCCCTTTTGCTGTCCTAGGGGCTGCGTGCCCGCTTTGGGCCCTCTTCCCAAGTACTCTCTGTGGAGAGGACATTTCTTCCCCGGGTTTCAACAGGTACTGAGCGGGTCCGTGGAGGGACCCCCCCCCCGGGGGTATGGGGCTGTAGGCCACCGAGAAGACCCCGGGGCGGCTGGCGGTTTCCGGGCTGCGAGCCTTTCGAGTGAGTCCGCTCGGCTGGCCGGGAGCCCCGGGCTATGGGCTGTGGGTTGGGAGTAGCTGTCCGTACGGGAGGATGTACTTCCTGGTTTTCTTGGGCGGCCCTCGGAAAACCCCAAGTCCGATTATTAAAAGTTTTCTTTATCAATAAAGCCGCCTCTCAGAGTTGAGAAAGGGAAGAAGCATAGGGTTTGGAGTCTAATGTCCTAGGAGTCTCAGGTCTGCCACTTGCTGGGCTTGTGATCTTTTGTAGCCCGTTTACTGCAGCCTCGGTTTCTGTATCTGAAAAATGGGGATAATAGTCTTTGGCCTGCCTGCCTTTCAGTTTTGGAGAGTTCAACAGATGGGATATATGTGAGAAAGCATGTATCAGATATAACCTCACTATCCTTCTGTCTTGAGTGTAGGTCAGTTGCAGTTTAAAACCGCATTTCCGTCTTTATGAACTCGATTATAAATATGACCACGGTCTTTGTGAAAATCAAATGAGTTAATAAATAGGTGGAAGTGTCTTAGGAAAGGAATACAAGCCATACAAACATTCTTAAGCCATGTTCCTGTTGAAGAGGTGACATTAAGGCTCTAGCACCTGTGGAGTCAATTTTAAACTTCATCTGGATTTTAAGGTCCCCCAGAATTTGGACACCTCCCTTTCCCTAACATACCCACCTGTCTACCCCTTTTGCTCTGTTACAACCTTCCTTCATTACACAAGTGCAAGTATCTCAGCACTTAATGTTCCTCAGTTGTGGTGCTAACCTAATGCCTGTCTCCAGCAGGTCTTGTGTTTTTTCCCCCTTTTCAGATACAACTGGTGCTAAATCTAGCTCTAACACAATCCCACTAACCTTGTGTGCATACTAGCTGAAATATTGGGTTTACCTTCACCTATCCTAGGTATATGTGCTAGAACTCTGTTTCCTTATAGTTAGAATTCAGAATATAAATAGCCCCTATCCTAGTCTTCTGGCAATTAAGATCTGAGACTCTAAGCAGGTGGCTTTTTGTCTTATTTCCCCCTTATTGAGAATGGGGTTTTACAATCAATTTTTTACGGGTTTGAAGGTGTAGTAATTAGGTAATCCTGTATTTATACTGAAATCATTGGTTGAAAAATGCTTGAATGCGGTTCAAAAAACAGGATGGCGGTATAGTGAATTAGTTGAATGTACAAAATTGAACAAATTGAGTTCAACTTCTGGTTCTGTGACTTCTGCTTTGACTTTTGGCAGATTAGTTGACCTCTCTAAGCCTGTTTACTAGTCTCTAAAATAGATAGAACATTTACCTCACAAGGTGTCTATAAGGATTAAATGAGATTGAGTATAAGGAGTTTAGTAGTTCCTGGAGTAAGTGCTCATTATTTTATTGCTGTTGTAATTGTTGACTATGATGATCAAAAATGATAATTTTAGATTATGTATTTCTTGAGATTCTCTCTCTCTCTTTTTTTCCCCTGTAAAATGAGGTAGCTATCTTAAACCCCAAAATACTGTAAATAGAAGTACTCAGATTGCAGGGTGTTTTTTAACAATTGAACTTTATATAAAGATTATATTATGTCATTTTTTGCTTTTAGAGGTTTCCAGATGCCGTTGTGAAAAGGTTGTTGTCAGGATGTGCTTTGGACTGGTGCTTTACTTGTAACCTGTAGTAAGAATGTGGTTTTCTGTCTGCACATTGTAACTTGTAGTAGAATAATTATCTATGTTTATGATTTAGATATTAACTGTTGACTAGGACAGAGTTTTGTAGAGCATTTTTTGTCGTTCCCCTCACCCCTGCCTTTTTTTTTTTTTTTTTTTTAAGTCAGACTATTCAACTCTAAAAGTTAGCTTAGTGGGTAGGTTCCAGAAGGCTTGGTGACCTCATTTTTTGAAGGTGAAAACTCTTAGTGACATTGGTGTATGCGCATTTGCAAGGAGTGAGAATTTAGAGAAACCAAGAAGGAAAGTCTAATAGAGAAAACTGATTTGTTGGTCAAAGCAAAATCTTAGGTTTAAGAATTGAAATGTTTATTTTTAGTTCCTACAAATGGGTGTTGACTAGAAGATATCTGCAGACTCAGATACTTAGGAAATGCTTCCTTCACTTTCTTTGATGTGGTATCCTCTGGCTCTGCCTTGCCAATTTCATTCTTTTATTTATTTTTTAAAGATTTATTTATTTATTTGCAAGAGAGAGAATCTTAAGCAGGCTTCACCATACTCAGCATGGAGCCTGACATAGGGCTCCGTCTCACGACCCTGAAATCACGACCTGAGCTGAAACCAAGAGTAGGACTGCCACACGGGCACCCCTCATTCTTACTTTTAGTTATGAATCAGCAAGATAACTATGTTTTCACTGTAGACTTTTATACAAAGCTATGACAAAAGTCACTTCATTAAAATTTACTTTGTGTGCTATATAATATGTTTTTCTCCTTTGTTTTAAACACTTTTGTTCATTGGCTTTTTTTACTTAGAGAAGTTTTGGAAGGTAGACTCATTCTCGGCTGTAGCATCTAAGTGTATGTAGTAGATATGCTCAGTTAATAATGACTGTGTTGAATAGTTCTGAATAAAAACATTTTGTTGATTGTCCTATGTCCCTAAGGCACACTCTCGAGAGACTATATGGTATTGTGGAAATAACCTAAGCTTTGGAGTTAGGTCAAATTTTGAATCCAGGCTCCACTACTTAATAGTGATTTATGACTTCAGTTCGTATTCTCATTCTGAGTTCATTTTCTTATCATCTGTCAAACAGGGATAGTAATACCAATACCATATGACTGAAAAGATTAGAAATTATTTGAACAGGCACATACTAACCAGGCTTAGCAAAAGGTAGATTATGTTATTATTATTTCTTTAAAATTTTTTATTACATTTTTCTGTTAGTCATTGATTTTGGTAATACATCTATATCCACTCCCTTAATGATTCACGTGATTAGTTTTTTGTTGTTGTTGTTTTGTTTTTTGATTTTTGTGGGTTTTTTTTTTGTTGTTGTTAGCCAAGGTTAAGGTTGTTGACTTTGACCATGGAACCCTGAAACACGGCAAAGCTAATTGGCCAGCATGTTTGAATCTATGACCCTGTCCTCATTAACTCCATAAGCTAACTACTCAGAAAATAGCTCACCAGAATGAATGATAAAACTGGTATGTTGTTGAGTCAGCACTCATGCACTCATTAGACATAATAGAATTAAATGAATTACTGCCAGAAGTAAAAGTATAGACTTTTATTAGTAACCCTGTATAAATATACTAACTCTCACACTTTAGGATGATCTTTGACAACCATTAACCAGAGTTTTAATTCAGACATTTCTTTTAGTTGTTGAACGGTATTTGTTGCAGATTTCCTACTCGTAGGAGAAGTGAGAAGAAATGGAATTAGGTTATTCTTATCTTGAAAGAGAACCCTCCTTCTATGCCACCCACCAGAAAATGTGCTCTTAGCTAGTGGAGAAAACATTTAGAGTTCCCCGTTAATGAGCCCAGCAGGATGGATGAAGCCCATGTAACTCGTAAGAGTTTATTGAATTACAGAGAAATTCCAGTTGTCAGAGCTTTAGATAGAAGAGAAGTTATAGGGTGTTGCTCAGCAAGCTATAAGCCTGCATTTGGGAAGAGGGTTTTCTCCTCGCTCAATAAAACATAGACCAGTTGCTCCCAGTCTGTGGTGTGCATTTTTCACTTGTCTTATGCTAGTCTTCTATATAGCTTTCCATCCTTCAAATTCACTCTTCAGTTTTATTAATATTTGTTGTCCCTCTTGTATCTTTTTTTTCTTTTTATGTCAAACATGGCTGTGTTCAGACTAGGGATAAAAATAGAAAAGCAGAGAAGCACTGTTGGAAACAGCAGGTTCTGGTGTTTAGTATTGTGAGGTTCCCAAATAACACAGGTTAACCTGTGAATATAATGGTATTGATTTGTGACAGCTCCTGACCATTTAACTTGGCACAGAGGCAAAAATAGGGGCAAAAGGTATGTGGCACTCCTTAATAGGAGATTTGCTTCTTAGAAAAGAACATACGTAATTTTAATACTGGCTTGTAGTTGGGCTGTTTCAAGTTCTTTGCCATGGAATACCGGAAGAGTTTTTAAGAACGAAGAGAAGCATTTGGATTTAAATCCTAAGCTCTCAAATTTATACCAGTAGTCCAGTTTGTGTTTTCTTATTATCTGTAAAATAGGAATAATAATAGCAATCCTGCTTGTTTACAAAGATCAGAGGGAAAAGGTAACAAGAATGATTTGGAAATGGGATGGGTAGCTGCGGGGAAGAAACTGACTGAAAGGCACAGTCTAAGAGAGGAACACAAGCTCATACATGAATTTGTGAGTTCTGAAGCCTCTCTGACCCCGAGAGTTTTGGATAAGGGATTTTGGACTGGAATTAAAAACCTAGTGCTAGGAAAAATGAATTTATTAGCCTATATGTGGTTCTAAACTTTTTTATTCTGTGAATCTTTTCAGACCTTTTGTGCTTTCATTTTACATTTTATTTTAGGAAAAGACCCAGAGGAAAATAAATAGCCTTGATTTGTTTATGTGGTTGGTAATTCTCTACAACCATCCCGAATAACAGTTTCAAACTCAGTGTGACCATCTTTCAATACATTCAGAGTTTCCAGTGACCTTTTTGTTTGGCCTCTTGACTCCTCTAGTGTGAGAACCAATGATTTATTAAGTACTGGAGTTGACAAGCCCCATGAGCCATGTATCTCTTGGTTTCTGCCACCACTGTTGTTAATGTGACATTGCTTTTCTTTCCCTGCTTGCCATAGTGTTTCTTTTTTTGTATTGTGCTGCTTGTTTGTTTCCTTGGGTAGCCTGAAACTTCTTTGCTTCTGACACTTGAGTTCACAGTCAAGGAATTTATCTTTGACTTCATAATGTTATACAGTTTTCATTTTGTAAGTATTTCTTATTACTATTATTATATATTCAATACGTGCTCGTTACAGAGGATTTGGAAAATATACCTATATTTTCACCATTTGGAAGTAACTTAACATTTTGGATTATTTCCTTCCTTTCTGTTTTCTGTGTATGTTTATTAATGTAACACAGACACACTTAAATTGGAATCTCTTGCTATTGTATATAAATTCTGTATCCTGATTGAAAAAAAGTAACATGTTTATGAATAGTGTTTAGAACAATTTCTAGAACTAGCATGAATTATATATTCTGGGCAATGATCTTTAAATTTGTATTCATTTTGGGTGGGAAATTAGAAGATAGGTTCCAATTCTGCTTTACCATTGCCAAACTGAAAAGCAGGGCAAGTTGTAGGCCCTCTGTGGGCTTTCATTGTGGCAGCTGTCCAACAAACTTTCTGAGGTATTTGACACAACTTTCTGATGAAAGTTAACCTTTTCCTTACAAAATCACTCATACACAGAAGAAGACCTAGTCTGGTCGGTCTTTGAGATTCTTCTGGTTCTGCTACTGGATGATCCTTGTGTTGAGGAATACAAAATAGAGCAGTATCTGTGAGGTTATTTGGGCTTCAAGGAAGAGGAGGATCTTAAAGGAAGTGATAGAGTAACAGATTGACTGGAGAGGACAGAAGAAAATTCCACACAGAGAGGAGCAAGGAGAAGTTAGAAGCAAAAATGAGTACAATATGTGAGTTGAGTGAGACAAAAAGGGAATGTTAACAGTATTGCACAAATGAAAGGTATGATTTTTACTGAGGATGAGTAGTAAAGAGATGTGACTTGTTAGGTTTATATGTGTGTGATAATGAGGAAGAATTAATGGAAGGCTTTGAAGGCTAGACTGAAGAATATAGATTTGGTCCTGTAGGTGATGGTACTTCTGTTGAAAGTCATATGATGAAAACAGCGAGAAAGGTTGTCCTGGTAGCTTTGTGGGATAACCACAAAGTTGAGAGTTTTTGGAGAGTATTTCAATAGGACAGTGGTGGGGTAATGTGGAAACAAAACATGATGGCTCTTGTGGAGGAAGAACAGTAAGCATGGGTTTGGAAGAGCTGGAAGAATCAGAATACCTCAAAGTTTTGAGCCTGACCTAGCAAGTATATTGTGGTGTAATTGATCGTGTCATTGGGAAAGGAGCTCAGATAGGCCTAGGGAGAGAGATAGTGAGTTCAAGTGCTAATACAAATTTTAGGTATTAGATAATTTGAGTGGTAGTTAAAAAAATCTGGTGCTTTAAAACTAAAGAACTTAAAAATGAATGCTCTTCTTTTTAAATTGTTTTTGAGGCCATGCATTTATTTTAGCAAATAAATATTCTTTGGAATTTGTCTTTTGAAACTGCTTTCAGAACCAGTAGAGTCATACAAGAAAACCAGTCTTATTACTTGATGATCATATCATTTGTCTTCAAAAGAGTATTTTCTAGCTCGATCACTCATCTTATTTACTGATTGCTAAGTGATATTTGACAGTTTCTAAAAATGTAAAGGCATAAAATTTATTACCATGGTGGATGTGTAAATGATTGTAGTGTGGTCGCTGAGGACAACTTAGAAAGTCTGAAGCTGTGATGGCATCCTTAGAATAAAGTGCTGGTGTACTCTGGTTAAGAGGGTAGGTTCTGGAAAGCCTAGGTTTGAATGATCTCTTTGGTACATTAGTTATGTGTCTTGAGCAAGTTCTTTAATTTGTCTGGGGCTCTGTTTCCTCATTTTTTAAAGTGGGTACGGTGATAATACTCCTTACTTCATAGAATTCTTGTCAGGATTAGCTCTTATACTCAGAACAGTGAGTGGCAAATATTAAGAGCCCAGTAAATATTAGCTGTTCATTAGCGTCATAACAACCACGGCTATTGCTACCATCACTACTGTATTTATCTATTTTGTTTGTTTTAAAAATCACTTACGTTCCTGTTATGTCTTATACAAGTGAAATGATAGGCAGCTGGAGGTAAAACTAGAGCACAAATAAAAGACCTGACATACAGTGTGTGTGTGTGTGTGTGTGTGTGTACTTTGTTTTTTGTTTTTGGTTTGGTTTTGTTTGGTTTTTTAGAATGTTGGCCTAGGAGAAGAGTGGAAAAGACCAAGGGTGGGATATTGGTGAATACTGGTAGTAAGGGTTTGGGAAACAGAAAAGGGGCTGGCAAAGGAGCAGGTGGAGATTGTTTAGAGAAAGAAAGAAAACAAGGAGTGGGTCTTAGTAGTAGAGGTTATACTAATTAGGATTGGATTTGGTTGCAGCCAAGTAACAGAGACTTAAATATCATAGAAATGTATTTCTCTTAATGTCAGGAATTCCAAAAGTAGTCTAGGGCTGGTATGGTTGGTTTGTCATGGTGTCAATGTTGCTGCTCTTTTGTGCATGGATTCTGTTCTTTTCCAGAGTTATCTTATGGTCTAAGATAATTACTGGAGCTCCAGCTGTTTCATTCACATTCCAACCATCAGAAAGGAGGAAGAGAATACATCTCCTTCCCTTTAAGGATATTTACTGAAAGTTACATGTGCCACTTCTCATATTCCATTGGTGAAAATCCGTCACTTAGCCACACCTTCCTGCTGGAGAGGTTGGGATTTGTAGACTATTTTGGGTGGTTAGTGCCTGGGCGTAAAGAACAGCAACAATGAGGATAATCCAGATATAGCTAGATGAAGAATATAGGGTAGATAACCGAGTTAATTCTCCCTTTAGGACAGTTTGTCATTATTGGTAATCCTTGACAGAGTTTCTATACTTATGAAAACTGCGAATATAAAGCCACTCTTGTCAGATTGTGTCAATAGTACTTTGTTTTTAGGGTGTAATCCTTCACGAATCCTTGTTTAATAAGGATTATCAGTCTCATAAGGAAAAAAATTATTTGTATGTACATGTATGTATGTGTGTATACAAATACATAATGTGTGTGTGTGTTTATATATTTCCTCATTTAACCTTGGCCTTGGCCTAAATTACTTTATATGGCAACAATGTGCAGTAAAGTGATGGTAAATAAGCCTCTGTATTTCTCTTTTGTAGTTTTAAGCCCATAATTTTACTTAGCTTTCCATCCACTCTCCAGTTTGGTTGTGTTGGGCAGTGTTTTAATCCATCTGTGTCCTTTTATATTACTACTCTCTTACTGCTGTTAATCGTACTTCCCAAAATAGATAAATGAGCAAATTTAATTAAATGTTATTTGCACTCTCCTGATCATTAATGAATTTGTAAGTAAGATCAGACCTACAGTGTTTCTAGTATTATAATTACTGAATTCTGTCCACTCAAGTGGTAATTATTTGCTTTAAGATTTTTTTTATTTTTAAAGCTTCTTTATTTTGTGTGTTTGTGTTCTTTCAGTATTGGAAATATGAAGGTCTTCCAAAAAAGGGGGGGGGGAGAACTTTTTTCCCTAGGATTTTTTTTTATTCCTTTCAATTGAAAATATTTTATTTATATATTTTTGAATGATGAACAATACATTTAAGATAAGAAATTCATCAGTTGCTGTTTTTTGTATTTTATCAACAGACATACAGTTTAAAATAGACAAGTTTTAAAAGTCAAATAGTAAAAAAGGGATTTATAACAAAATATAGTGAATCCCCCTGCTCTCTAGTTTCCTCCCTAAAGGTAACCACTTTCAGCTCCTTAAGCTATTTCTTCTGGCATTTATGTATCTCCATGTTTCAAAATAATATATGTGCAATGCTGTCCTTTTTCATTATATATTGAGTCTCTGTTATGGTAGAGAAAGCTGTACTGTTCTTAAACTACCATCACTACTACTGTTCTCCTCTAGCTTCCTAATTTAGTTATAATATTTGGTTAAATGAGATAGTTAATGTTGTGTTTACATTATTATGCCTGTGCAAATTTTACTTGCTGATAGTGTCTGAAATAGTGTAGCCTCTCAGTGCAGTTTTCCACAAGGTCAGTCACAGTAATCTGTCAGTTCCAATTTTCTTTCCTTTAAAAAAATTTTTTTGGCAACTTCTCTTCTGGAGACCTTCATTGTCCTCCTATCTGGGCCTACTTCACAGCTCTTTTCCTGGGAAGATTTCCCTTTGTTATCTTTAGACTTTTCTCTCCTTTTCAGTTTGATTCCCAGTATTATAACTCTTATCTTCCTTATTCTTCACTTACCCTCTTGCTTAGGTAGAGCACATCCTCTAGTAGTTGTGTTGGATGAAAAAGATGATACTGTGGCAGAGAACATGGGGATGACAAACCTTCAACACGCCTGACTCTGTCACATAGCTTCAGTCTGAACCGGTTGCCTTCTACTTTTGGTGCAGTTTGCATCCTGGAATCCTGGAATGTCCACTCACTGATATTCCTTCACTTTTCTCTTGTGTTGGATATCTTGTTTTCCAGACCCCATGCCTTTCTTTGTTTTGGTTTGTTTCTTCATTTGGTGTCAAAGGATGATGAAACCATCACACCCTATCTAGAATATCTCATCAGGCACAATCTCCTTGAACAAAGAGGATTGTTAATCTTACATAGTGGTTTTGGGGAGGGTGGAGTTCAGGGATTGGAGGATTTTAAGAGGTGGAAGTGGGTTAACATCATCTATAGAAGCATGGTTACTTGGGTGACGTTGTTCATTGGTTGGCACTTGGGAGTGTATTTATTGGAGTGAATCTGTCCCTGATTGTTTGGCTTGTAAAAGAGTGCCTGCTGTGTTAAGTTGTCCTTATCAATTGAATGGATTTAAAACTGGTACTCCTGGCAATTTACCATGGCTACAGACAGTTGTCTTTTCTTGAATTTGTTCGAATTTTAAATTTTCAGTCCTCCGGTAATTTTCTAAGAAAGTGTATACGTGGGAGGTATTTTGAGCCTTTCCATGTCAGAGTGTCTTTTTTTTTTTTTTTTTCCTGTCCTCACATTTGATGAATATAGTTTGGATGAGTGTAAAATTTTAGATTGGAAATGTTTTTCTTTGGAATTTTGAATGCATAGTTTTTTCTTTGTCCTCTGTTGCTCTTGAGAAGTCCTCAGCAAACGCAAATCCTCTTCTTTTGTTTGGACCTACTCTTTGGAAACTTGTTAAGAGTCTCTGCTTTGCACCCAGTACGAAATTAAACAGTGATGTGCCTTGGTGTGGGGTCTTTGTCTATTTTTATGTAGTGCTGGGTATTTGTAGGTACTTGGAGGTCCTTGTAATCTATAATTTGCATTTTTTGGGGAGCTGGTATGTGGGGATGGGGTGGGGAACATAGATCTTAGCTATTAACATGCTCCCTTATTCACCCTGTTTGAAAGACCTCTGCATTTTTGTAGTCAGCCTAGAGATCATCCTTTTTACATTCTGCAGAGATAACCTCAAGTTTTCTTTCAAGGGGGAGAAGGGGATCTAAGGATCTAACTTCTCCTCAAACAGTCTCCATTTCACTTCCAATTCCAGAGGTGGTGCTGGCTGTAAATTGGGTTGGGTCTCAGCTTTCTCTACTGCTGGATTGAGATTTGGCTCTCCAGGACCTGCTGTAAATACCTGTATATGTTCCAACTTCCAAAGTTGTGTTACTTACTCTTTTCTCCTCTTTCCATCTTTGTTGATTTGTATGTTAAAAAAAAAACCAAACAAACTTTTATGTTAATAGGATTTTGTAAAGAAGCAAATTTATATGCGTATGTCCATTCCGCTCTCTTAACCCACAGGACTGAAAGGATTTAATAAGACTGACTGCAATATTTTTATGTGAAATGATACTACATGATCATTATAATTTTAATACATGAAAGGCAAGTAACAGTATATGGTGCTCAAAAACAATAACTGAATATGGGTCTGCAGAGAGGGTAATGTTATAGTAAAGGAAGAATGTCATGCCTCCCTTGACTGCAGGCTATCCCTTTAATTTCTACAGATAATTTTTGGTAAAAGACATAAAAATGATTCATTTTCATTATAAGAAAGCTAGTAAATACTGATAAGTATGAGGAAGAAAATAAGAATCACTTTGATTCCTCAGTGTATTTTCTCATCTTTTCTGTGCATTTACTTATGTATTTGTGCAAGTATGTTTAAATGAAACGTGTATTATTTTGCTTCTCCCTCCCATTTTTTCCCACCATAAATGTATATATCTTTTAAGAGGATTGTTTTGTGCAGAATCTAAAGATAATAATAACAACTTCTAACAGCTGCCATTTATTTGACTACAGATTATGTGTCAGGTACTGTGCTAACATCTTTTTTTCTGTTTAATTTATGTTGACGTTATTTCAGACTGCAGGAAAGTTACAAGAATACAAAAAATTTACCCAGATACCTCAAACGTTAACACTTCTATACATTTCCCTTTTCTCTGCCTCCTTCCATTTCTCCTTTGTCTCCTCCTCCTCCTTCCTTTTCTCTCCCTCTCTCTCTCTCTCTCTATATATATATATACACACATACACATATATATACACTCTTTGTATATGCATTTCTTTTTTTTTTTTTTTTAAGATTTTTTATTTATTTGACAGAGAGAGAGGGAATACAAGCAGGGGGAGAAGGGGAGGGAGAAGCAGGCTTCCCGCTGAGCAGGGAGCCCGACGTGGGGCTCGATCCCAGGACCCTGGGACCATGACCTGGGCCAAAGGCAGACGCTTAACGACTGAGCCACCCAGGTGCCCCTGTATATGCATTTCTTGAACTATTTGAGTTAGGTGCAGGCCTGTTTCCCTGTATACCTAAATACTTCAGAATGCATTTTCTAAAAATAAGGTTTTTTTTTTTTTTTAATGTAACTACGGTACAGTTGTCAAAATCAGGAAATAAACAGATTTAATGTTATTATCTAATCTATAGACTTGTTCAGATTTCAACCCTTGTCCCAATGATGTGCTTTTATAGCAAAAGAAAATTCTGCATTCCAGTGGTCTTTACTTTCCTTTAATCTGGAGCATTTCCTCAGTCTGTGTTTTTTTCATGACATTGGCATTTTTGAAGAGTGCAGGACAGTTATTTTGTAGAATGGCTCTAATTTGGGTTTATCTGATGTTTTCTCATGATTGGATTTAGGTTATCTATTTTTGGCAGGAGTACAATAGAAGTAATGTTATACTTCTCAGTGCATCATGTCAGGAGGCGTAGGATGAATTACTGGTAATGTGATCTTGGATCACTTCATTAAAAATCCATCCTTGTTTTATACCTTAAAAAAAAAAAAAAAAACACCTGTTTTTTTTTTTTTTTAAGTTTTTTTAAAAGGTAGTGTCTGCCAGGTTCCAGTGTGGTTACGATTTTTCCTTTTGTAATTTTTTTGGTGGTAAAATATACATAACATAAAATTTACCAGTTTAGCTATTTTTATGTGTATGGTTTAGTGGGGTTAAGTACATTCACTTTTTTTTTTTTTTTTAAAGAGCGAGAAAGCTCATTTGTGCACATGTGTGAGCAGGGGTGGGGGGTGAGGAGCAGAGGGAGAGGGAGAATCTCAAGCAGGTTTCACGCCCATTGTAGAGCCCAAAGAGGGAGGGAGGGGGCTTGATCTCATGACCCAAGAGTTGGACACTCAACTGACAGAGCCACCCACATTTTGTTTGTAATTCTGAAGTATCTTTGAGAAAAACAGTTTGGGACCTTATGAATGTCTTGTTACTTCTTGAGCTTTTACTCCCCAATTTTAGTATTTAGTGATTTCTGCCTGAATCATTTTCATGATGGTTCCTGAATGGTGTTTCTAATTCTGCCATTTTTTTCTACACTTATTTATAATAATACTTTATTTCATAATTGTTTTGTGGCTGTCCCTGATTTGGCCAGTGGGAGCCCCTTCAAGCTAATTCCTGTCATTCTTTTGGCTTGCCCTTCTCATTCTTTGAGTACTGCCTTACTTTTTACCACAACAAAATGTTTAGGCTCATCTTGTACTTTCCCAGCCTGAGCCCTGGAATGAGCTATTTCTTCAAGGAGCTCTGGTTCCTTTTAGTAGAGAATGGTTTCAAAAGCCATGATTGGGACTCCAGATGCCCTCGTTACTACTGGGTATTATTGCTCCAGGACCTCTTGGCAGGCATCTAGGAAATAGATGTATGTGGTATATGTGTGTGTGTCCACGCACACTCGTACATCTTCATCTGTCTACTGAAAGCACTGAGTTTATACTGATAACCTCTGATCCCAGCCAGTACTACAGGGTTTATTCTGTCCTTCCTTTATTCTGTACTTATAACTTCCTCTTCCAACAGTGAGAAATCTAGCCCTGTTATTCATATTTTTACTTACTGGCTCAATCCTAGAATATCAGAAAATAGTTTTAAGAATTGCTTACTCATACCACTATTTAAAAGATACCTACTAAGGAGGCTCAATATTTCTTGATAGGTTTTCCTTTAGCCTAAGGGTATGTAGTCTAAATCTCCACTGTCAAATAGGGTCGCTACAACACATGAATTGTGTCCGAAGTGTAAAATATACATTGGATTTTGAAAACTTAGTATGAAATAAGGAATGTCAAATATCTCATTAGTATTTTAATAGTATCTTTATGTTGATTATATATTAAAATATTTTAGATATATTAGATAAGATATATTAATAAAATTAATTCCACCTGTTTTAATGTGGCTACTGGAAAATACTAAATTACATATGTGGCTCCCATTATGTTTCTGTTGGACAGTGCATATCTAAAAACCATGTTTAAAAGTTACTTGGATTAGTTTTCTCTCTCCAGCATTCTTCCCTCCCTCCCATGGTTATGTTAGTCATTTGAAATACAGTTCAGTTCTATTTCTATTCTAAGTTTTTCTCCTTGTCCTAATTGATCTTCCTTATTTTTGAGTATGTGAAACATTAACATGGTTCCAAAGTCAGAATTGTACAAAAAATACATACTCAGAGCAGTGTGTCACCCTTTTCTTTTTCCTTACCACCTGTTTCCACCCACCCTCTATAGATAACCAGTTTCATCATTCTCTGAATTATCCTCACTGTGTGTTTTTCCCCCAGGAATGATGAGATATATGTTTATTTTCTTAGTTCCTCTTCTTTTTTACACAAAAGGTGCATATTATAGATAACTCTTTTGTACTTTGGTTTTCTCAATTAACACAATGTATTTTGGAATCCATTCCATATCAATTTATAGATTCACCCTCCCTCTCTCTTTTCTTCTCTCTGACAATTGTGTAGTACTACTCTATTGTGAGGATGTTAACTTTTCTTTTATGCTGTTCGCAGTATTGGTTATTCTTACATCTTTATTTTGTTGAACTTTAGTAATCAGCTGTCTATCTCCATAAGAAAGTTTGCTCAAATGAGATTTTTATTGGGATTATGTTAAATTCATAAATTACTTGAGGGAGAACTGACATCTTTATGATGTTGAATTGTGTTGAGTCCATTTGTTAAATCTACTTGTGTGTCAGGAATGTTTCAAAATTTTTATATTGGTTTTATACACTTCTTGTTAAATTTTCCATTTTTAAAAAATGTTTGTAGGTCTTTATATCAAAATTTATAGAGCTACATTATCCTTTCTAATGACTGTCTATTTTTCTATAGTTGAGATGTACCATAATCTATTTAACCTTGCCCATATGGGTGCATATTAAAGTTTATAATTTCTCACTATTATAAAGAGTTCTGGCATAAGTCTTCTGGTAGAAGTTCATTATCTGAAATTTGTTCAAATGCTTTATACGTTAATAAAATGTGTGCCTCCACTAACAATGTGTGAACTCTATTCAGTCTCCATTTACCAAAACAGGACCTTATTGCTCTTTTTTTTAATCTTTGTCAGTTTGACAGACAAAAAAGGTACATTTATTTTGCATTTCTCTGCTCACTGATGTGATTTATTTTTTCTTGGCTAGTTTATTTTTTATCCAGGCAACCATCCATTCAGTATATTCTTATTGAGCATCCACCATGTGCCATCCTGTTAGTTAGAACTATAATGATGACTAGAAGTTGATCTTTTTGTGTTTTTCATCATTTGTATTGTTTTGTTTTTTCTCTCTCTTTTTTTAATGGCAGTTAGTAGGCACTTCTGCCCCCTCAGATTAGTTCTCATAGGACTGAGAGTGAGAAAAGATGACATTTTTATTCTGTTTGGGTCATGAGCTTCCAAGAAGTATTTTTGTTATTTGTATTTATTTCCATTACACATTCTATGGTAGGTAAACGACTGTGTGAAGCTTTTAGTATTCAAAAAATGAGATAATGAAAGTTACCTGCATACACTAGTGTCAAAGAACTGATAATTACATATTTTTATAAAAGTAACTTTTATTATTATTATTATTTTCCAGGTGAGGCTGCTGTTTATCAGAAGGAAAGCTTTGTGTCGTTTGCCTTCAGACACAATCTGTCTGTGTGTTCTAAAGTTTTATTCAGAAAATAAATGTCATTTATTTGGTAAGTCATTTAATTACGACTTCTGCGTATAGTATAGAAATATTGTTTATTTACTCTAAATATTTGCTTGCTTGCTTATATTTTGTTTCTTTAGTGTCATTTTATTTGTAACTCTCATGTAAAAAACAAGTTTGAGAGTGGCAATTACCTGAAGGACTAACGGTGTCTTAAAGATTTTCTTCTGTTCACTGTTCTTAATTTTGGTGTTTGTGGTAAAGAGAAAAGGGGCTGGTTCAATATTAGCATTAGTTCTCAAAGCTTGAATACTAGTTTTGCTCTTTTTAGTCTCTCTCCACCTAAGAACTGAGAATTGACATCCTTCCTGTCAAGCTCTAGAACTTCTGCCTCGTTCATACAGGGAGCAGTTCAGCCATCCCTGGTGGTCTAGTGGTTAGGATTCGGCGCTCTCTCATACAGGGAGCAGTAAAGAAGCTGTGTTATTGTAGAGGTTTGAAGAACTGATTCAGGAAGAGTAGATGGTCAATTATATCTTCAGCAAGGCATAATGAAGCAGAATGAATAATGCTATCAAAGGAATTAGAAATGAAAAGTAATGAGGTATATAGTGAAACTGATTTTAGTTGTTTAATATTACTCTGTAGGTGTTTTTTTTTAATTAAGTTTTTTTCCAGGAAGATATAAGTTGATATGATCACTGTTTTGTAAGAGGTTCTTCTTACCCTCATCCTCTTAATGATCTTTTCAGTCTATTCCAGGTTCTGATTCTTTTGTGTCACCAGTGATAACTGGGAAGCTGATATGTAGGGTGAAGACTTCAGTGGTATCAAGAGGGTTAGTCATAGCAAATGTCAGAAGATCAGACTTGGGTGCTGCTGAAGCATATGGCAAAAAATTGGAAACTAATGAAATGATACTGGTGACTTACAGAACTTTCTATTAAATGGTTTTACATAGCAATATATAATGAAAAGTAAATATTGACATTGAGAGCTGAGCTTGAACGTATTCTCAAATAGAATCTAAGGATGAGGAGCCACAGCTATGGAAAAAAAAGGGGAAGAAGATTCTCTTTTCATATCTTTTTTGGTAATCTCTTTGCTTTTGTTAGCATCAGAAAACTGACTTCTAATGTTCTTAGAGTGTGTGTCTGGCTTGTGTGAGTAGAGGCATTGGATTTCATTGTGTGTGAGTCTGGTACGGCCCCGATCTGAGAGCATACCAAAGTGAGTTTTAATCTTGGTTATTTAAAATCTCCTTGTACCTGTCTTATTAGGAGTATTATTTTTTTAAGAAGAAACTAATTTGCAACTGCTATAAAGAGTGACATTGTGTCCAGGAAAATGCTGTACTAACACACTGCGTTGTCCCACAAGAGTACTTCCCAAGTCCCTGAACGCAGTGCTGACAATCTGTGACGGCCTGTGAATGGTTGGGCAGCAGTTGGGGAAGACCGCCAGCAGAGTGAGATGGTTGTGTGTAAGTTATAGAGGAGGTGGGGAGGGGAACAAATGAGAGAAGAGCAGAGCAACTCGGGTTCTGTGGGCAGTTTGAATGGAAGCTATTGTTAGCTCTGCTAAAACGACTGTGAAGTGAACAGCCAGAGAGTGGGGAGGGCTTTTGGTGGAGTAGAAAAATCGGGTATTTCATTTTTCCTTTCAAGGTGTCATTGTTTCATTCTGTCACCAAACTGTAAGGCTAAATGTTCTATTGATGAGAGTATGGATTGGATAGATTTAAAAATGTTGAAGACACTAGAAATACCACTTCATGCCAGGAAATGGGACTATAAAGATCAGGGTGATAGGGATGGGACTTACCTTTTCCAGGAATTATTGTAATGGTAGTAAGGCCAGTTACCATATCTAGATCTGGAATGACTGGGCCTTTATCTCAGACAAATGGATATCCTGTCATTTATTTATATATTAGATTTTTTATACATTTACCTCCAACTGGTGGTGTTTTAGAAACACTTAGCCAGCGAGAGCAGTCTTCATCAGACATCAAGGCATGGGTTTCTGAGTATTTCTGGATTGTGGAATAGAATTTAATGTGGGGCAAGTTATGGTTCAATATGGTTCAAGCTTTGGCTCTAGTTAGACTAGTTTCTTTAACTGTCTTCAGAATAACATTCTTTGACTTACTGCCTCTTCATATTGTTCACACTATTCCTTCTCCAGGGAATGTCCCCCTCTGATTCTCATTCCCTAAACCAGCTTATAAAGGCCTCGCTCCAATCCCACCTACTTTATGACATCGTCAACCATTCCAGGCCCTTAGTGATATTTCACTTTTTATGTTTTTATCATTTACTGCTTTTCTCTTTATTTGGCTATCATATGTTACCTTAAAATTTTTTTTTTTAGATTTTATTTATTTATTTATTTGTCAGAGAGAGAGAGAAAGCATGCAAGTGAGCACAAGCAGGGGGAGCGGCAGGCAGAGGGAGAAGCAGGCTCCCTGCTGAGCAAGGAGCCCAGTGCACGAGACTTGATCTTAGGACCCTGGGATCATGACCTGAGCCAAAGGCTGATGCTCAACCGACTGAGCCACCCAGGTGTCCCAAAATTTTTTGAAAAAATTTTTTATCTTCCCAGTTAGGTGGGGACAACTTAAAGGGGAGGTTACATTATTCATGTGGTTCAAACCATGTTATATTATTGTAGTCTTACTTTACAATCTTCCACTGTCCCAGCATAGATCTCAGTACAGTATCTGCACTTAGTAAATATTTGTTTTGACTTAGAGAAAATGCCATTACCTATTGTTAGCTTTTCCAGTCTTTAACATATATCTTTCTTTTTGTATCATAAGAATAATAGATTAAAATGCAGTTTAAGTACCTAAGTTACGTTTGTTCAGTACACTGTACTTCTTGGAAAGTCTTCTGTAGTGCTCGATACAGGCTTCCTGATTTTTTAAAGGAGCATTGCTCTTAAGATATTATATTCTAAGGTAATTACAGTATTTATTTTTCTTGAATCTCTAATTAGTAAACCTTCAATCTGCATGTAAGAGAAGCTCTTATTTGTTAATTTTCTAATGTTTTCTTTGCCTGCTTTGAAGTGAAACTTGCTTCTTTTGGTTTTTCAGATTCTTAACCAGCCACATTTGGCCTTTACACTTGGTAGCATAGCTACATGGAGGGAGGAGAGAGAGAGTTGTGACTGTCATCTCTAACACAGGAATTCCACCCCCTTTGCAGTTCTCTTATTGCTGTTGTACTTCTTTTGTTTTTTGTTTTTTTTTTAAAGATTTTATTTATTTATTTGAGAGAGAGAATGAGATAGAGCATGAGAGTGGGGAGGGTCAGGGGGAGAAGCAGACTCCCTGCTGAGCAGGGAGCCCAACATGGGACTCGATCCCAGGACTCCAGGATCATGACCTGAGCCGAAGGCAGTCGCTTAACCAACTGAGCCACCCAGGCGCCCTTTTGTTTTGTTTTTAAAGCTCTTCTCTGCTATCTGTTGTTTTACCCCAAATTTTTTTTTTTGGATTTATTTATTTTAGAGACGGAGGAGTGCCCATGAGCAGGGGAAGGACAGAGGGAGACAAGCAGACTCCCTGCTGAGCGGGGAGCCCTACATGGGGCTCAAACCCAGGATCCCGAGATATGACTTGAGCCAAAACCGGCCGTTTGATTTAGCCACCCAGGTGCCACTACTCCAATTTTTAGAAGGCATATATTCTAGTCTGCTACACTACTTAAGTGCAGGGACTTTGGAATCCTAAACAATACTTGGAAGCTGTGTGATTTTAAGTAACTTAAGTTTCAAATTTCTCATCTGTAAAATTGAGATAATCATAGCTACCTCTTAGTTTGTAGTTGGGATCAAATGAGGTAATATATATAACAGCATAGATTAAGCCTAGTGGCATCTACTTTCAAAATTTACTGTGTGGTTTATTAGATTTAGTTTGTGATTCCTAAAGGGAAAGAAAGATCAAGTTTAACACATGTCAGGTTTGAGGTGCAGTCCTAAAGTCTTGTCCATTTCAACTGTCTTGTCAACTGTAGGATATCAGTGAGTGAAACCCAGGATAGACCCAGGAGAGGAACTAATTTCTAATAAGTCTAGAAATACAGACCAACCTCCAGATGTCTAGTAAGGGAAAGAAGTTTTAGGAGGGAGTTTTTCCTTTCTCTTTTCCCCAGGTATATATGCAGAGTAGGAAGCAGAATTTTCTCTCCACCTTTCTATTACATGTTATATTGCTGTTGTTCAGTTATATTAAAGTTTTGGTCTGACTGCCTTTTGAGGTGGTCAATAAAAGGTGCACTAACATTAAACTTTGAACAGTTAAGTTGGTGAACTATGGGGTTACCATGTCAGTGGAGTGTGAAAGAGACTAAGCTTCAGACTTTTTCCCAGCCTATAAAGCGTGAAATCAGTTGGTGCCGATGCATGGCTACTCTAGTCACTGGAGTGTAAAATAACTTGAGGACATGAATTGTGTTTCATTGTGAGAAAAGCCTTTTCGTGCCATGGTTTGTTTATGTGTTTTGGTGCCCCTACGATCCTACTGGAATCATGTATCCTATATATAGTTTCATTGTCTTGAAAATCAGATTTTTCATGAAATATTTCTTCCAGTTATGCAAGCTGTATTCTTATGCAACTGCATGTAGAGAGGCAAAGGCTATAAATCTCCAACACAGACTAATAATAAAATACTGTAGCTATTATATCCTGTTTAAGATTATATCTGAAAATACTGTCTTCAGTAGGTATTTGATGTACAAGTTTCTTCTATTTTTATTTATTTTTATTTTTATTTTTTTTTAAAGATTTTATTTATTTATTTGAGACAGAGAGAATGAGAGACAGAGAGCATGAGAGGGAGGAGGGTCAGAGGGAGAAGCAGACTCCCTGCTGAGCAGGGAGCCCAATGCGGGACTCGATCCCGGGACTCCAGAATCATGACCTGAGCCGAAGGCAGTCGCTTAACCAACTGAGCCACCCAGGCACCCATTTTCTTCTATTTTTAGACTCAGGTTTGAAAGTGCACTCTACATTCTGCTTTGAAGCTTCTTTCAGTCTAAGAATTGTGTTACCAGTTTCACTGGTTGCTGTTCCCATGTTCACATGTGCTTCTGGAGAAAGGGAAGTATGTAGAGAAGGACAATGTTTTCAAATGGTTGGGGGAGTTGGGAGGAAGAAGTACAGAGATTATTCTTGTGGGGAATAGAAGAGAGGGAGTTCCTCTCCTGACACCTGGTGAGATTCTTCACCATATGGCTTTGAGAGTGAGGCAAGGTGAATGAGGAAGTTTCGGAGACAATAGTGAATTATTATTGTCAGCACTTTTAAGGCTGGAAGGTTATTGGAAATAGGCGTGCCATGAAAGCATTCAAGTTCTTTCATTCTTATCCTCGGTTTTCTTGTTTTACTGCAGCGGTCTTTGAACTCTGTTTGGTTGTTTTTGTATTTATACAGAAGCAAATTGTGAATATTTATGAAATTCATACATTATTGTAAGAGACCATCCTGCTGAATATCACACAGTGTATTGTAGCAGTTAAATGCAGGGACTTTGAAATCCTAACTGGTGCTCAGAACTGTGTGATCTTGAATTACTTAAGCTTTGGGTTTCTCATTTGTATAACTGGGATAATAATAAGCACCTCATAGTATTATAGTTGGAATCAAATGAGATCTCTTACATATGTATTTATATATATATATATTTGTTTTTCTTGAATCACTAATTAGTAAACCTTCAATCTGCATATAAGAGAAGCTATATTTGTTAATTTTCTAATGTTTTCTTTGCCTGCTTTGAAGTGAAACTTGCTTTTGGTTTTTCAGATTCTTACCAGCCACATTTGGCCTTCACACTTGCTAGCATAGCTACAGGGAGGGAGGAGAAACAGACAGTTGTGACTGTTATCTCTAAATTAGGGATTCCACCCCCTTTGCAATTATATATATATATAATATATATATTAATTATACATATATATAAAACATTTAGCGTAGTCCCTGTCACATGGTAAATACTCATTAAATGGTAGTTGGTTATTTTTTCCTCTTTTTCTTCCTCTGCTACTATTCTTGGTACTACTCTACCACTTCTTCAGTTTTGCTTGTAGGGCCTAAGCCTTAATGAAACAGAAAACATAATTATAGTTCACAGCAGCAGATTTTGAAAAATATGTCATTGTTCTCTTAGACATGGCTTAATAGATCTTAACCAAACAGAAACTCTGTAAAAAGACTTTTTTTCATGAAAGGATTGTTATGTTGACTTAATAAGATAGCCTTGCAAATAAATATAAAAAATTATTTTAAAATGTATTTGGTTAATGCAAATAAAACAGCCTTTCTGTGAACTTAGGGAGTTTACAGAAATAAAATAAGAGTTCAGAGTATTGTCATTTCTTATTACTCACTTAACACAAGCTGTTTTTTCTGAGGAAGTGCCTTTTTAAAAATTCTTAGGAGAAATGTTTTGTCTGGTGTTAAGAATAGTCATAATAGAGGGGCGCCTGGGTGGCTCAGTCGGTTAAGCGTCTGCCTTCGGCTCAGGTCATGATCCTGGAGTCCCGGGATCGAGTCCCGCATCGGGCTCCCTGCTCAGCAGGGAGTCTGCTTCTCCCTCTGACCCTCCCCCCTCTCATGTGCTTGCTCTCTCTCATTCTTTCTCTCTCAAATAAATAAATAAAATCTTTAAAAAAAAAGAATAGTCATAGTAGAGTTCCTGTCTAGTGTATGAGGCACTTTTTTGTGGTAATGGGATGGAAAAGTCTTCCTGATCATTTATACTAATGGAGATGAGCATTAGTGTGGGTAATATATTTGGTTTTGATCTGCATTATGTGATTATTTTTGCAGCATAATTAACTTCCTGATTAACTTTTGTTCAGCTAGTATTTCTGGAGCACATACGGGGTGAAAAACTGGGTAAGGCAACTATGATGAGGAATAAACTAGTAGTTTTAGTTGATATGAGACGTGGGTTCTGATCTCAGTTCCTACTCTTAGATGAATTCCTCGACCACTTTCTTCATCTTTAAAATGAGGAGGTGAGACCACTTGGTTTTCAAAGATCTTTTTCATCTGGAAGCTTTTAAGATAGATATGGAGGGAGCTTGGCAGTTGGGAAATGCAGCAGTGACACATTTTGGCCACCAGAGTTTGAAGTCCATCAGTCAGCTTGTGCTATGTTTTAACAAGAAGGTAGCCAGCGTCCTTGGAAATGAGGAGGTCACGTTGCTTTTATATCCATTTAGTTTAAATAAGTTATGGAGCTTCTTGCTTTTCTGATTCTACTTGGATTAAATATATTTCTGCTTTTGTTATTTTCACCCTTCTAGATAGGACTGTGAGAAATACGTAAGAAGGGAGAAGAGTAGAGTTTTCTAGTTGTTAGGGATTCATTAAATTTTGTTCTCCAAGATAGTGAGTGGCTCTCAGATGACCCATGGGCAACTTTGACGGGAGGCATAGTATGGGTGACCAAATTCAGTTATTTTTGGTCACCTTCTTCCCCCCAAATACACAGGCATGCACACAAATGATACTCAACCCTAATTATCTCCATTGTCTTTGAAATCCCAAGGATGAAAGTGAAATGTCTGAGAAATATAATAGAATGAGCACAGCACTTATAATTAAAACCTAGGTTCCAGCCTTTCTTTGTCACTTAATATCTATTTAACCATGGACATCACAACCTCAGATCCTCAGTTTCCTTATTTGGAAAATAAAGATGTTGAATTCTGACCTATGCAATCTCTTTCAGTAGTGTAATTCTAAGATTCTGTAAAAATTCTTTAATATTTATGTGAAGGGCAGTGATATTCTTGATACATTATAATAAGTAGTATCTTATAAAAATAGTACATAATATTTCTTTTTTGGGGGGGCAAGAAACAGGACTATAAGTGTTGTTAAGGCATTAATGTTAAAATATTAAACTACATAAGAGCAAGAAGAACAACACTCCACTGAGACATTTTTCTAACCCCACAAAAAATTCTCTAGAGCATAGGCTCAGGGCGCAACAAGTCAACCAAGAGGGGCCATACTAGGCAGAATCAGGCCAAGCTGATTTGGGGTATAGCTGATAATGAAGCATTCATAGGGGAAGTCATTTGGGGATAAATTAGCTTGAAAAAAGAGGGCATCTGTATCACAAAGGGAATCTATATCAAAAAGCTGGAGTCCGAATCCGTTTCTTCCAGCTACACAAGTGAAAATAACTTTGATACAGAGTCCAGTTATATGAGTCTGAGTTGCTGTCTGAGAGCACTGGATAATGTGGAAGGAACAAAGAGGGCATGGAGTCCAAATGACAAGCTGAGTGTCTAGAAGGCGACAGAGCAAATGGATGCAGGAGTGTGCCTGTGAAAATGAGCAAGGATTAGTACTTACGATTTGATATGTACACAAGAGAGTAGAAGCCAGCTAGGCAGACTGGATAGAGACAGAATTTTGGGATTATCCTGGCTTTAATTAAGCACCATCCTTGGTGTTGGTAGGCAGGGTCTGCTTGGTATACCCAAGGCTCCATACATTTGAGGCTAGTGATTTTTATTACTGACAAACCCTACATGGTTTGTATGGTTCTGATGGCTTTACACTCCACTGGGTACACATATTCACAGATCTGTGCACTAATACTGCAGAGTTCATTTCACGGAACTGGCTAGTAAAAAATTTGGCAGGCAAGCTAGCTTTCCGAGTGCTCCTAGGAATGGAGCCCAGCTGTTCCCTTTGGGCTTT
Organism: Mirounga angustirostris; assembly: GCF_029215605.1. Classification (NCBI taxonomy): domain Eukaryota; kingdom Metazoa; phylum Chordata; class Mammalia; order Carnivora; family Phocidae; genus Mirounga; species Mirounga angustirostris. Next base: position 125,213,760 of record NW_026991714.1, read on the forward strand.
GAGCTGTTGGAATGCATTGGGATAGCAGCTAGAAAGAATGAAACTGTAACATTTTCAGCCTAGTTCATGACAGCAAAGCAGAGGTGTTAGAATTTCTGTTCTAGAGGTTTACACTGCAAGTAACTTAACCTGATTGTGTGTCTTAATATTACTGGGCTTCTGACCGCTGAAATATGGCTTGGATCGATGGTGGTTTGGAGAAAGTAGAAAGAGGGCTATCCATCATTCAGAGGCTCCATAGAAGCTGCCTGATAACGCTGCTTTCACCAAGCAGCCATCTGTCCATCCATCCATCAGTAGGATGAAATGAGATTTAGCGGAACAGGCAGCCGTAACTCTGAGACACTTTCTGACCAACAATTGCAGCCCTGGCCTGACTCTGACCACAAAGCACAGCGCTGGGGATTGGCGGGATGTGGCAGCAAGTGCAGTCTCATTCCCGTCAATGCAAGCCTAGAATGTGTTCAGTAGAGACCAGAGCACAGCCCTACTTCCCATACAAAATTTGATAAACTTGGGGTGATCAGCAAACAGTAATGTTCTTTTTGCTCCATACTGTTTTACAAGTTGAACAGATCCTTTTGATGGAGAGTTTTTTGTTTGGCTTGGAGAAGAAATAGAATTAAGACCTGATTTCATTTTGCTGGAATCCCGCCACAGTGTAGCCTTTAACCTATATCTTATATTGGCAGAATGCTTTGTAAATGCTAAGGGATCAGGATGACCACCTTTTTCTCCATTGAAAACACTGGGTACTTTTGGCAATTCCCTGTTTGTCATAGTATTGAGGGATAAGGCTAAATTAAATTTGAGGATAATTCAGTGATTTTATTTTGTACAAATTTTTTCCTATTAAATTGAAATTTGTACCTAGGTTGTTAGGTAGCAGAAATTGAATTTTCTTTCTCTTTTTTCTCTCTACTTTATATTAGTGGTGTCAATATGAAGGAAAGAAAAGAAAATATGGATAGAAAAATGGCTAAAAGACTAGAAGCAAGAAGCTGGATTACTCCTAAAATGGATAATCAGGCTCTGAGTGATTGACTGTTAACTGTCATCTTCCTCCTTCCATGCTTTTCCAGGGCCCTGAGCCGTCTAAGAGCCTCTTGGTCAGTACAGATCTCCTTGACTAACGATGGGGTTATGTTCTGATAAACCCATTGTAAGTTGAAAATATCATAAGTTGAAAGTATGTTTAATATACCTACCTTACTGAACATCAGAGCTTAGCATGGCCTAATCTAAATGCTCTCATTTACATTAGCCTGTAGTTGAGCAAAATCATCCAACACAAAGCCTGTTTTATAATAGAGTGTTGAATATCTCTTGTATTGAGTACTGTACTGAAAGGGAAGAGGTGCAGGGTGGCTGTAAGTGTATCAGTTGTCTATCCTTGTGATGATGGTGTGGCTGATGGGGAGCTGCGGCTCACTGCCGCTGACCAGCAAGCATCACCAGAAAGTATTGTACCGCATATTGCTTGCTAGCCCAGGAAGAAATGAAAATTCACAATTCAAAATATGGTTTCTACTTAATACATATGTGTTCCCACGGTTGTAAAGTTGTAAAATTAAGTCAAACCATTGTAAGGCAGGGACTGTAGGTATTGCTCTGTGCTCATGTTGCCTGTCCTGGTACCTTTCCTACCCTGGCCAGCTTCCTTGACTGTTTTCTTGCAGTGGTCACTTCAGACCTCAGCTCCTGCTCTTTGTTCTGAAGCTTTGCTTTTCATTTCAGATTGGGGGAGGGGTCGGGGGAGCCTAATGTACCGGAGATGCCTCGGAAATGAGAGCCTTGGATGAATTCCTGGGCCTATTGATCCACCGGCAGTTTATGCATCCTGACATTCATAATCTCAGTAGGCTGCTGATGTTCCTGATTAATGGGCCCAGGGGCTGTCCATCCGTCACTTCACATTAATTACTGAAGAGGTGTTTTTCCAGTGATTTACCTGACAGCGGGCTGTGATAAATACCCCTAAGCAAAGTGGGCAATGATTAATCATGGGGCCACACCCCTCCCCCCACTTTCCCTTCCCCCTAACCACAGGCCAGCATTGGGACCTGACCAAAGAGTGCCCCCTCCCCATAAGCTATCTATCTCCATAATTGCTTGTGGATGCATATTTATTGGGGCAATGGACCTGGCAGATAGCATTCTAGAATTTTTGCCAAAGATGATGAAAAATAAATCTTCCCAGTAGGAAGAGTAACTAGTATGTTTTTACATGGGGCAGAAAAGTATATATGAGCTGCCTTTATGTTGCTTTTAAGAAATCTGATAGAAATATTGCCTACCTACTCTGCATGTGCTCAGCACTGTGGTTGCTCTGTGAGCTTTAAAAGGAGGAGAAAGTATAGCTTTTGTTTTTGTGAAATTAAATTCTCCCTATCCGGGGAGAATCTGTGAACACATATGAAAAATTAGAGAACATTTCAAGGCACTAATATAATCTTGGGAGGATTGGGGTAGAACTCCAGGATTTCAGTTCTTGCTTTGGCCTTAGAAAATGAAATTTAGTAAAATATTTGAATATTAAGTATTTTCCATGTGTCTGGCACTCTGTTCAACCCTGGAACTATGAAGATGAATGTGATACAGCACAGACCTCGGGAATCAAAGGCTAGTGCTCTTGGCTTCAGTTTCTCAAGCTTTAAAATAAGCTTTTCCAGGAAGTTAAATATTTTAAATTAATTTAAAATTAATTAATTTAAAATTTAGAGTGATTTAAAATTATTTTTTTAAGTAGGTTCCACGCCCAGCATGGAGCGCAACACAGGGCTTGAACTCATGACCCTGACTGAGATCAAGACCTGACCTGAGATCAAGAGTTGGATGCTTAACTGACTGAGCCACCCAGGCACCCCTAAATTTACTTTTATATTAACTTTCACATTAATGTTTTTTCTTGGGATATTTATTGAGTACTTGTTATGTTCCTGAAGATACAAGAAGCATGTGAGAAATAGTATTTGTTCTCAAAAAACTGTATTACAGAATATGAGGTGACATTCGGTGAAACATTTAAAGAAGAATTTGTTAGTATATAATGACATGAATACCATAGATATGAATGCGCATGAATTCACAGAAGGGTGAAATCAACGTGTCTTCAAACAGTTAAAGGAAAAAGCTGGATCTGAGATAAGTCTTTTGAAGGAATAGTGACTAGGAGGTGCGTTTAGACTGAGACAATTCAAGGAGAGCATTTCAGAAATTGGAGTGAACAGATCATGAGGCCATCTGATGCAGAATGGAGGATTTGTGTCTGAGAGTGATAGAAATATGATTGGAACAGTAGAGTGACACCAAATTTTGGAGAACCTTGAATTCTGGGTAATATTATTTTATATCTTGTAGACTGGTGAGTCACTAAGGTTTTGAGCAAGGGATTATGAAAAGAAGGTATGTTTTAGATAAAAGTATTATATATTGATGTGCCTAAAGTTATTTGGAATTACCAGAGTATCTTAGAATATTCTCAGTGTCCTCTTCTTTAAGGTTGTTCAGAACAAAACTATCCATATTAAAAATAGTTTGATATATCTCCCTGAGTGCAATGCAAAGATTGTGTGGTTTGGTTATATATAGAATAGATAATAGACTAGGTTTTACAGTCTTTACTCATGCTAAATTGAGTCAGTGGAAGTTTTAAGTAATGACTGCAGAATTAAATTAGGAAAGACTATAGCCTCAAGTTTTAAGAAACATTGGTCTTTAGTCTTACTAATGTAACTTCATTAAGGTTGGGCAAATTACTCACTGGCTTCTTAAAGCCAAGAATCAGGAATTAAGAAGTCAGTGCAGTCACCTATATTTTGATAGGAATTTCTAGAGGATGTGATTTTTTTTCATTAAATTAATATATAATTTACATACAGTATAATTTACTTTTCTTAGAGTATATTGTGTCAGTTTTGACAAAAGCATGCAGTCCTGTAACTCCCACACAATTAAGATACAGAACAGTTCCATCAATCCAAAAAATTCCTCTGCCCCTTTGTAATCAACCCCTCACCTGAACTTGAGCTTCTGGCGGCTACTGATATATTTTCTGCCCCTTAAGTTTTGCTTTTTTCAGAATTTCTTATAAATGGAATTGTATTTCCCTAGTGGTAAATGATGTTGAGCATTGTGGTGTGCTTATTTGCCATCTTTATATCTTCTTTGGTAAAGTATTGTTCAAAATGTTGTTTGTTTTTGGATATTGAATTTTGAGAGGCCATTATGTATTCTGGATAAAGTTCTTTATCAGATACACATTTTGCAAATATTTTCTCCCAGTCTGTTATTTGTCTTTCCATTCTCTTAACAGTGTCTTTGAGAAACAGAAGTTCTTAATTTTGCTGAAGTCCACTTTATTCATTTAAACATTTTTTTCTTATTTTATGGATCATGCTTTTGGTGTTGTATCTAATAAATCTTTGCTTAACCCAAAGTCAAAAAGATTTCCTTCTGTATTTTCTTTTAGTAATGTTATAGTTTTAGGTTTTATATTTAGGTCTGTGATTCATTTTGAGTGAGTTTTTGTATATGGTGTGAGGTATGGATAGAAATTATCTTCCTGTTATCAATATGAATTTTTAATTGTTTCAGCATCATTTATTGGAAAGACTGTCTTCATTGAATTTCTTTTGTACCTTTGTTGAAAATCAGCTGATCATATATGTGTGGGTCAATTTCTGGAATTTTCCCCCTATTCTGTTGATCTTCCCCCAGATCTGTTGATCTGTTGATTTATCCTTTCTCCAATATCACACTGGTTTGATTACTATATAGTAATCAGGTAAGGTAGAGTAAATTGTCTTAACTTTGTTCTTTTTTCAAAATTGTTTTGGCTTTTCTGGTTTCTTTGCCTGTCTATATTTGTTTGAGAATGAGCTTGTTAATTTCTATAAAATTCCTTTTGGGATTCTGATTGAAATGTAAAGATAATTTGGGGAGAATTGACATCTTGATATTGAAGCTTCCCATTCATGAACTTGATTTAGATATTCTTTGATTTCTTTTATCAGTGTCTTACAGTTTTCACCATAGATACTACATATATTTTGTTAGATTTATACCTAAGTATTTCATGTTTTTGAGTGATGTTGTAAGTGGTACTCTTTACATTTTCTGTTTTTATTTGTTCATTGATAGCACATAGAACTACTATTTATATCCTGTTACCTTGCTAAACTCACTTATTAGTTCTACTGGCTTTGCTGTAAATTCTGTGGGATTTTATATGTAGAAGGTAATTCTGCAAAGACAATTTTGTTTCTTTCCAATCTGGATGTCTTTTTTTTGTTTTTTTCACCTTGCCTTACTGCATTGGCTAGAACCTACATTTCATTGTTGAGTAGAGGTAGTGAGAGTGATCATCCTTACCTTGTTTTTGATTTTAGGAGGAAAGCAATTGATTTTTCACCATCAAGTGTGATGCAAGCTGTATGTTTTTTCCATGGTTTCATTTTTGTGTTTTGGCTTTTTGTAGATATTCTTTATCAAGGTGAAGAAGTTCCCTTTTGTTCCTAGCTTGCTGAGAGTTTTTTTTGTTATGGAGGAATATTGAATTTTGTCTTACTTTTTGTGCATCCATTGAGATGATTATATATTTTATCTTCTTTGGTCTTTTGCTATGGTGAATTATATTTTGTTTGGCTGAGAAAGTTTTTGTTCTTCAGTTTCAAAAGATATTCTTGCTGGGTGTAGAATTCAAGTTGACAGTTTTTTCTGTCAGCACTTTAATGATGTCTGGCTTTCATAGTTTCTAAAAGTTCTTGTTCTGTTCCTCTGTATATAATAGGTCTTTTTCACTATGGCTGCCTTTAAGCTTTTTCTTTATCTTTAATTCTTTTTTCCTGAACTTAAATATGATGTGTCTAGGTGTTGGTTTCTGTTGTTGTTTGTTTGATGCTTGGTGTTCAATGCTTGGTGTTCTTTGAACCTTTTGGATCTGTGGTTAGACATACTTTATTTTAGAAAATTTTGGCTATTACCTTTTTATTTTTATTTTTAAAAAATATTTTATTCATTTATTTGAGAGAGAGAAGGTGAGAGAGAGCACAAGAGGGGGGAGGGTCAGAGGGAGAAGCAGACTCCCTGCTGAGCAGGGAGCCCGATACGGGACTCGATCCCAGGACTCCAGGATCATAACCTGAGCCGAAGGCAGCCGCTTAACCGACTGAGCCACCCAGGCGCCCCTTGGCTATTACCTTTTTTAAAGATTGCTCTGTCACATCTTCTCTCTTTTTTATTTCTTGGGATTTCAAGTACACATATGTTGGACTATTTGATGTTTTCCCATAGTACTTGGATGCTGTCTTCTGTTTTGTTTTCATTCTCTTTTTTTTGTTGTTTGTTTCAGTTTGAGTAATTTCTGTTGACCCCTCTTTACCTATTCTTTCCATGGCTGTGTTGAGTCCACTGATAAGGTCATTGACGGCTTTTTCTCTCTTACTGTGTTTTTATTTCTAGCATTTCCATTTGGTTGGTTCTTCTAGTTTCTGCCTCTATGCTTAAATTGCCCATCTGCTTGTACATGTTGTCCACATTTGCCTTTAGAACTTTTAACATAATCATAATTATTTTAAATTCCATGTACAATAGTTTCAACATCAGGGTCATACTGGATCTGGTTCTTTTGGTTCCTTTGTCTATAACAGTGCAGGTTATGTTTGTTTCATTTTTGATTTTTGTGTTTTTGCCCTTTTTTATGTTTTTTTTTTGTTAAAATCTGAATGTTTTGTATAGAGTATAAATAGTATTTATGCCTGGAAATGAGCGTGCTTTATCTTTTGCTGAGATGTGTGTGTGTGTGTGTGTGTGTGTGTGTGTGTTTAGGGGAGAGGGCTTTGAGCTAGCCCAGTCTGGTCAGGATTTTGAGCTGAGTTTGGGTTTGATCATAGGCTTCAACTTTCTCTTGTGTTAGTTTGTGTTTAGGGTGGGATTTGGCTTGCCGAAGAGTTTCTCTTAATGTCTGCTCTCCCCTCGGCTTTAGATCTTCCCCTGAACTTGCATCTCAGAGAGGTCTTTGTGCTTTTGTTCTTCCCACAGTAGTCAATTGCTGTTATGTCTTACTAGCCTGTTGTTGGGGGAAGAGAAAGAGGGCATGGCATTTTTTGTTGCTTTGGTTCAATCTCAGTTTTAGGTAGATGCTTTCCCCCTGAGTCTCAGAGGTGGGGCTTTTTCAGCACTCTTGCCCTTTTAGGCATAGAGGTGTTATTGTTTTTGTTTTGTTTACTTTCCCTAGCTGCAGTGGACCTTCACCTGCTGCCTGAGGGCAACAGGATTTGCTACCTTTCCCCAGTTACTTAAGGCTTTTTTCCCCGTAGGGGAGGTAGGCAAGAAGGATCCAGGTGGGGCTTGGTACTTTTCTCACATGGGCTGCTCTTTCTTTCTCCCAAGTTTGCAGCACAAGGCTAGACTTAGACTTCCCTGTCTCTTGCCTATCCTTAGTCTTTTGAGCCTTCAGTGAGGTCTGTGGAAAAGATTCTGTGAGTGGTGAGAATCCCCCTCCTTCCTGTGTTTGCCAAGGGTTCTGTCTTCTCCTGGTAGTGCACATTTGGCCTTTAGCAACTTTTAAAACACTTTAACTGAGTTCTTCATAGTGGCTTTTATGATGTCTGGTGTTCACTGCCGGTAAGGAAGTGTTAGTGTTTCATCTCTCTTTGAGGACCCTGGCTTCTTTCCTTAGATTGGGGGTTAGTTGCTTGTCCTGTGACCTTGCTCCTCTGATGAGTTCAATAAAATCTGTGATTGTGCACATTTTCCACATTTAATTTTGTTTGTTAAGGGTGGAAATGACATTCTCCAGCTTTCTACACCATGGTGTCCAGAAGTCCTACTTATTTGAGGATGTGATTTTGATATGGGATTTTTGTTGATCAGGATCTCATTTAAATCTGTCCTTTTCAATTTCTACTCCCAAACTGTTATTTTTGTTTGTTCTTTCATTCATTCATTATACAAAAAAAGAAAAAATTATTTTGATTCTATGCTATATGTCCAGATGTGGGGGATACAGTGATGGGCAGGAAGACATAATTCCTTCTCTAATGAACATATAGTACAGTAGTGAAGACCAGAGAATTAAAGAAGTAATTGTAATCAAATGTAAGAGCTGTAACAGGAGAGGTATATGACAAAGACACCTCACCTAATATAAAATGATTAGGTAAGGCTCTTAAACAAAGAATAATGTAGAGACCTAGAGGTTAAGTAGAAATTAGGTGAAGTGGTTAGGAGGCTGCAGGGGAGTAGACTAGGTAGAGGGAAGAGATTGTGTAGAGATGAAAGATGATGAAAAAGATGAACCCCGGCCCCCCCCCCCGCCTCCAAAAATCAATAACCTGGAGAGTTCAAGAATCTGAAAGAAGTTTGATGTGGCTGTATGGCATATGAAGACAGAAGTGACAAAAGCTAAGAGAAATTGATTGGAGCCAGGTTAAAAAGAGTCTTGTAAGCCATGTTTAAAAAGTTGATTTTATCATAAGAATGATGGGAAGTCATTGAAAGATTTTAGGGAGGGGGAAGCCTGAGCAGCTAATTGTTTTAAATGGGTCATTCTTGATGTAAGGTGAAGAATGAATAGAAAGTAAACAACAAAGAGAGCCCAGTTAGATGGGTTTTTATAGTAATCTAGGCATTTGTATGAATGGGTTTAACCTGGAGTATCTTTAGGGATGGGGAATACTAGACAGATTGAAAAGATACTCAGGTATGAAGGTCAGTGGAACTTGTCAAGTGATTTGAGTATGGAGAGAAGAAGACTTGAAGTATATCGAGTAAGAGGACCCTGTCTTCTTTCCTTAGATTTAGGGTTAGTTGCTTGTCCTGTGACTTGCTTCTCTGATGAGTTCAAGAAAATTTGTGATTGTGCACATTTTCCACCTTTTATTTTTTAAGTGTTACGGGTGGAAATTATATTCTCCAGCTTTCTACATCATCAACAGTGTCCAGAAGTCCTGCTTATTTGAGGATGTTTCTGCAGAACCTCCAAATTTCCTTTTGTCCCTAAGAAAAAAGCAGAAAGAAAAGATATTTGGTTTACTTTATACCACCATTTCTGGCCCATGATTCAAAATTCATTGAGGTTTTGGGTGGAAGTAAGTCAGAAAAGTATACAAGGAAAAAACATCTAAATAATACGTAAGCCATGGTGAATAAAGTTGGTTCTTTTATCTGTTTTTTGAGTACTAAGAAAAACAGAAGACTGTTTGATTCCTTCAGTGTTGATGTTTAGCCTGTTGGCATATAAATGAATAAAATCTGCAGACTGGCTTCCTTGCTCTTTTGGAACAAAAATAGCATACAATCGATCTTCTGAAAGAGCTGTTCCATGCAGAGAAATTTACTATATTTAATCACTTAATTTCCTTGTTTTTCCTAGATGTTTTTACTCAACATTTCATGCGGTAGATACTATAAAAACCTTTAGAACAAGCATCAGAGAGTACAAGTCTTCCAAGACTCCACAGTGTCACCAGGGTAGTGATCACTGCCACTAATAGCTGTGGCGAGTTTTATACAGAACACAGTAATGGATGCCAGCGGTGTTTTCATGGTATGGAGGAACGAAGTCTTAATTTTCAGAAAAGGGGAAGTTGGTGACAAACGGCCTCTATATGATTCAAGATTTTAGTGGTTAAATTGGGAAAGTAGATGTAGAGCTCATGAAGGTAAACAGTTTTCCTTAATTTTATGTCTTAGAATGATGAGGTTAAAAATAAATATGGAATGTTATCTCAGTGTTAAAATTAGTGTGATTCAGAAAATTCAAGAGTTGTTTTGTTGAGGATATACTGTAGGGTGTGGAGTTTTAAGCAGTTACAAGCTTGAATATCAGTCAAAGCTGGGTTTCAGTTCTGGTTCCAAAGCTTACTAGCTAGATGTGTGACCTTGATTCTTAGTGGCATTATCTTTAAAATGGTAATAGTTGTACATACCTCAAGGACTTGTTTATGATGGTTAAATGAGATAATATATATGAGCACTTAGCATAGTGCTTTATTCGTCGACTTCTTTAGTGCAACACAAATTTAAATTATGTTGCCATGTACAGTTCTTTAAATTCAACATACTACAAGGTTTTTATAATCTCGGAAACATTTATAGTCTTAGTGCTTTTCAGCATCTCATAATTGGAAACTGTATGTTAACTGTAAAAATGGGTAATACTTTAAAAATATAGAGCATCATTTCTTTGATGGTGGTAGTACATTGTGGTATTTAGGAATGCAGCAGGTATGGGGGAGAGGGCTTTTACATGGCTCTGGTTTAATTTTGCCCTCACCATTAGTTTGCACATAAGGTCTCTTTCTGTAAATAGATATGTACCATGTGTCACATACACATTTAAGAAAGGTCCACTTGTGGGAAAATAGGTAATGAATTGAATAAAAAAAATAGTACAATGGGATGGGTGCCTGGGTGGCTCAGTCGTTAAGTGTCTGCCTTCGGCTCAGGTCGTGATCCTAGGGTCCTGGGATCGAGCCCTGCATCGGGCTCCCTGCTCCACAGGGAGCCTGCTTCTCCCTCTCCCACTCCCCCTGCTTGTGTTCCCTCTCTCGCTGTGTCCCTCTCTGTCAAATAAATAAATAAAATCTTTTTAAAAAAATAGTACAATGATAAAGAATTCTTAACTTTCATTGAGAATACTTTTACCTGTTGAGTCTCAAATTGAGGAGAAACATCTGGATTAATATTGCTTTGTGTTAGGAACATTTCTTTTTGTTCTCGTTTATTTACCAATCATTTATTGAATGCCATCCATTGCAAGGAGTGGTGCTGGGCACTGAGGATATAACAGTGATAAGGCATGTTTTGCTTTCAAGGAGCTAAGATATAATTGAGAGTCAGATGAGCTAGTAGTTTGGTATGGCAGCAGGGAGCAGAAAATACCTACCCCACATTTACTCAGGGAATATTTATTGAAATCTACAACTTGCAGCAGGCATTCAGAGAGATCATTTAGGCCTGCATCTCAAAAGGAACAGTCCTAAATCATCCTTGGCAAGTAGATCTTCAAATGGTAATGGAGAGTCTTGGATTTGGATTCACTATAGAACAGGCATGGTGTAATCTTAGACAAGGCTAGACCTCTGAAAACTTCCTGAACAGCTTTGTTGACCCACTGGTGTTCCTCTGGCTTTTCTTTACTTCCATGGCTCAATTATGTTTTTTGGAATAACTTTTGAAGAAGCGAAAGGTGGTAGTTCAGGCTTCTGATCTCCTGAGCATCAGCTAATTGTTGCAGTTATTCCTATTTCTTTTCCCCAAAGGATTGTCAGATATTCAAGCTGAGGGTACTGAACACACTGGGATATTCATATTGTCATAGGGCAGCAGAGCATATTGCCAAAAGGAGAGTTAGGAGCACACACACTGGAATCAGATTATCTAGATTAGAATCAGCCACATTCTAGTTCTTTGGCCTTTGATGTATTGTTTAGTATCCTCGTGGCTTAGTTTTCTCATCTGTAAAATTGGACTGGTAATAATACCACTTTGTAGGGTTTTTGGGAGATTTGAATAAGGATGATACTATTTGAGTATCATCTAATAAGCAAATAATATCTGATAGGGGGCCAAAATAGGTATCATAAAGTGTGTGTGTGTATATATATATTGTTGTAGAGCAAGATATATATATGTGTGTATATATATATACACACACACTTATATATGTATATATATGTAAAATATATATATATTTTAAATATTTTATTTGACAGAGAGAGCAAGAGCAGGAACACAAGCAGGTGGAGTGGGAGAGGGAGAAGCAGGCTTCCTGCCGAGCAGGGAGCCCGATGTGGGGCTTGATCCCAGGGCCCCGGGATCATGACCTGAGCCAAAGGCAGATGCTTAACGACTGAGCCACCCAGGCACCCCATGAAGTTCATATATTAAAGTTCATACACTTTGCTCAAATAAGAGGCATCTCTGATCCTTACTTAGAAGCCTTTTATTCTTATTTTATATATACTTTGAACAATGGAATTTACAGCACTCAGATTGAGAGAAATGAAATGGTTAAGAGTGGCAAGAAATGACAGGTGGTGAAGAGACAGAAACAATAAAAAGCAGGTACTCTACTAAAAAATAGTAATGTGGAGGTCATAATATAGTTGTGTTGTATGTGGGCTGAGAGCAGACTTTCACAGTGAATAAGGCCCTGATGTATTACTTTATACATGGCCAGTTTAGCAGTTTGGATAATGCTTCCCATTAATGAATCTGTTTCCTCCATACCTTTGAGTAAAGTCTATGTAAGGTCCTCTAAATGAGTGTCTAAAACTTATTTTTTTTCAGTCCAGAGTATGTTAAAAGGAGGCCTTAGAGTCATCTCTTCAACTATAGATACTGTCACAAATTATTGTCTTTATTATGTTAATTTGAAATATAAAATATATTTTGTAAACCTGGTTTGAATAGAAGTAAGAATAAACCTTCGAGTGGATATAGGAATTATTTTGTGTTTTCAGAGTATAAAATATGTCATTGTATTAACTAGTGCAAGTGCATTTACGGAAGGATGCATTAAGAAAACTGTAGCAGAATCAGTTGTGGTTCATTAGCAGATTTTATAGTTTTTAAATATGAAGTCATTTCTCTGCTGTCCAAGTATAATTTTTTATGTTGTTATATCACACACAAGTGCTTCTGTGTTGTGTTTAGGTCAAGTATATTTTAAAATGACGCTCTTTTGCAGAGGAAGGACATTTCTTGTTTTCTTTATTTGCAGAAGTGTGTTCAACCGTGAGGAGAGGACCTTAAAAGTGTGGAAAGATTAGGTATAGATATATTCCTAATTTTATTATTTTGCTAAAGACTCCTGGTCAGGTGGTACAGTCTTCTGATGTCTTAACTCATGTTTTAATTTCCCTTTTATCTTGCTCTACAACAAAAATCCAAATCATTTGAAATAGAGAATGTTTTCTTTGCCTGCTGTGAAAATTTCTGATATGAATATGCTCTTTAGTATTTTTCAAAGTCAATCAGGTAAAACAACTTAGTGAATAAACTGATTTTAAATTATAAGAATCTACATTTTTAAGAAATAAGATTAAAAAATAAGAACAGTGGAAATAGGGTATTTTATTGAATTTGTTTCAGTCTCATCTATGTGTGTGAATCTGTATTGTGTCATGATATGAAATGTCTTTAACTGGAGTGCAAGAAAAAATTTGAAAATAAAACTGACTTAGAAAGTCTAATAGGAATCTATGCTCATAGCAGAGAAGTCTCACAAAGCTTTTTAAAAAATACAGAAAGGCCTAGAAGAATATATAGCAGTATGTTAATAGTGATTATCTTTGTAAGGTGAGAATACAGCTTTTTTATTTTTGGGTTTATTGTATAATGCTTTTGCATTAAGGAAAATACCAAAAAAGCTTTACTTTTTTAGTTAGTTTTATACTTTATTAAATTTTTTTTTTAAATGAGGTTTTTCCCTCTATCACAGACCTTTCTTTGAGCCATCTAGTATCTTTAAAAAAAAAGTAACCTGTCTGAAGAAATCCGCCCCCCCCCCTTTTTTTTTTACTTGGAGACTTCATTCCTCAGGTAGTAGGCCATAGTGACCAAGTAAAAGAACTTTGTAATCTAGCTTTGTTATCAGAACACTGAGTACTCTATAAAAGTTGTAAATGAATATTAACTGCTACATTCTCAAGATCATCACCCAGTACTCCAAAGTTATATATGTCCATTGCTGAAAAAGCAGAATTTATGTATTTGTGACTGAATTCAAGTGACTGAAGAACTGATTTTGTACAGGCTTTAATGAATCCTGAACTTTGCTCAGGTACAAATAACTTTTAAGAAAGATGTTGAATATGTGAGCTTGATTTATGTATAAATACTGAGGCTCATGGTACTTTAACTGTCCCGAGGTGAGTAATTGAGCACTTCAGAATATTATATTCTACTTAACACTACCTTTGCATTTCACTTGGCTTCTGGGATACTACATGCTTCTGTTTCTCCTGTTTTCTTCTTCATTCTCCTTTGCTGGCCGCATCTCCTCTCCTGACGTCTAGAGGTCATAGTTTTTCCCCATGACTCAATTCCCCTGGCCTCCTTTCTCCCTAGGTGGTAGTCTTCTCTTGTTCCTTGGCTAGAATCCTTATGCTGATGACTCCCCAGATTTTATCTCCCAATTCTTGCACCTCCCCTGAGCTTCAGACTTACATTCCCAGTTGCTTCCTTAGCAACTCTATAGGATGTCCAACAAGTATTCAGATTTAGAATGTCCAAATCACAACTCTTGATTTTTCTTTTCCTATCTCCTTCCCCCAGTCTTCCGTAGCTTCGTAAATGTAACTGTCTTCACCAAGGTCGATCAGACCAAACTCTCAAAGTGACTCCTCTTTTCCCTTCACATCCCATACAGTCATTCCACTAAGTTTTTGTTAGCTTTGCCTTCAGTATGTGGCATTACTCTGGCTACTTCTTGTGACCTCCTCTGTTGAAGGAGACATGCTGCATGCCTATTAGTTTTTAGACTTTTTTTTTTTTACAGATTTTCCTTCTGCTCTTACCCTTTATATAGTCAATTCCTCACATTTCTGTCAGAATTATCTATAGCAAAAGTGAGTCAGATCATGTCATTCTCTTGCTGAAACCTTCTAGGGATTTTTTAACATGTTCAAAATAAATTCCAAAGCTCTTGCCTTGGCCTGTGGGCCCCTACTTGTTTTGGCCCTTAGCTATCTTATAATGCCGCTTCTTACTCTGTTGTTACTATACCTGTTTTCTGTTACACCTTGAATGTTTCAAGCTTGTCTTGCCTCAGTGCTTTTGCACTTGCTCTTCTTTTTTCCTAGAATTCTCTTTTCCCTAGATAATTCATGTGACTCACTGACTCAGTTCAAGTATCAGCTCAGGTATTAACTCAGAGTGATCTTCCCTGCTTTACTATATGGTTTTGCCTTCTAAAATAACCACATACCCCATCACTCTGTATCTGTGTCCCTGTCATTTTACTCCATTGCATTTATCCTATCAGACATTATATGTCTAAATGTTTATTTTTTGTCTCCACTATTACAGTATAAGCTCCATGAGTCCAGAGACTTTGTTTTGTTTATTGTGTTCCCAGTGCCTAAGACGGGACGTGGCACATAATAGGTTTTCAGTAAATGTTTGTGGAATGAATAAATGTATGGGGCCCCAAATCTCAGCTGGAGGTTAGGGAAACATCATCTATCAAGAAATCTCACTTGCCATGATTGGACAGGTAATCGTTTAGTGTCAAATGTAGTGCTGTGGCATTGTAGATTCAAAGATAAAAAAACATTAACCCTACACTGAAGGAACTTGATGTTCAGAAGAGAGACAGATATGCAAACACCTGACTATAAAGCAATATGATAATTGCTTTGATGAAGATATATGTAAAGGTATATAGTGGGAACTTACTGAGTACCAGAGCATATCAGGGAGAGTCAGTGATGAAGTTACAGAGGAGGTAACCTTTAAGGTGAGAGTTGAAGGACAGGTAGGAGACCATTAGGCAAGCATCCAACAGAGAAGGTAGTAAGTCTTAAACCACAGAGGTGCAAGAAGGCAGCTGGGCATGTTTCTAGTTGTACCAGGAGTTGGAATTGATGGAATATAATGTCTGAAATGAGGAGTGACTGGAGATGAAACTAGGCAGATAGGTAGTTTTAGGGGTGGCAGTGGAGTTAGATCACATAGGGCCAGGTATGCTATATGCAAGATACTTTAAAGTTGGTATGTAGTAAGGAACCACTGAAGAATTTTGTACAAGGAAACAGCCAAACCTAATTTGTATTCTAGAAAACTACTGGAAGCAGTGTAGAAGTAGAATGAACAGGGCTTGGTAATTGATTGGAATGTCAGGGATAATGACTTCCAGGTTGCTTGTGTGAACAGCTGAGTTGACCGTGATTTCATTCACCCAGCTATGAGATTGGGGAGGAATGGAGAATCTTTCTGAGGGGATGGCTAGCATTTAAAAGTAGACCATTATTTTAGTGCTTAGAAATCTGTTCGTTTACTTGTGTCACTTAATATATTTTGTATGTTACATTTAATTATAAACATTATTAAATTTACCTTTAAGATATTTTTATTCCTTACAAATGGACATATATGATGTTGAACTGGAAGATTTTGGCATTTCTTAGTTTTGCCAGTTTGTAAGTAGACCAGTGAGAATAAGAATGCTCTTGATATAATAATAGCACAAAGGAAGCTTTATTAATATGTAAAGAAATGATTCTAAATCTAGGGCCCTCGACAGTTTTAAACATTCATGAAAAAATGCACCTAAGTTTGAGTTGAGGATAACTTTTACCATATAGTTAATCAATCTTCTTTTTTTTTTTTTTTTAAAGATTTTATTTATTTATTTGATAGAGAGAGACACAGCAAGAGAGGGAACACAAGCAGGGGGAGTGGGAGAGGGAGAAGCAGGCCTCCCGTGGAGCAGGGAGCCCGATGTGGGGCTCAATCCCAGGACCCTGGGATCATGACCTGAGCTGAAGGCAGATGCTTAATGACTGAGCCACCCAGGCGCCCCTTACTTTCTGATTTGTAAAATATAAGTAGACTTTGCTTCTTTTGATGCTTTATTATTATTTTTTTTATCATTGTGAACTTATGGAACATTAAAGTGTTTCGTCTGTGCAGCGATAAGCTTATCTACACATTTATGTTTTAATTGATTTCTTGGTTTGGTGTATTCCCTTGTTGAAAGTGGAAAATTCTGAAACAGGCAAGACACAAGAGGAAAAGCAGACTGTTACTGTGGTATTAAGGATATGGCAAGATCTTAGACCAGTGCTATCGAATTAGACATATAACATAGCCCACAAACACGAGCCACATCTGTAATTTTAAGTTCTCTAGTAGTCACATTTGAATATACAAAAATAAACAGATGAAGTCAATTTTAGTGTGTTTTATTTAACCCATTATATTCAAAATAGTATCACTTCAACGTATATAAATTTGAAAATATTAGTGAGACAGTTTCCTTTTGTTTTTATTTATTTATTTATTTATTGGTGTACCAGGCCTTTGAAATCCAGGGGGTATTTTACATGCATAGCACATCTCAATTTGATTGGCCACTTTTCAAATGCTCAATAGGTACATGTGGCTAGGTGGTTATATATTGGACAGTGTTGTTCTAGGTCATTCTTAGACCAAAGAGTAGAAGTTGCTCAGCATTCTGCAACATTTGAGGGTATCTTTCCAACATCAAGTAATTTATATGCTACTTGTTTTATTATACTGTCAAGTATATTAAAGAGGTTGCTCTTTTCTCCATTCATCATTTTCCTGCTTGGAGTACTTTTGTCCAGTAAAGATCTGTTTATCAATTTTCATTGTCTTTGCTTTCTCCTACAGCAAATCATGGTAATGGCCTCTTATAAAAAACAATAGCATATCTTTAAATTTTAGGGATTTTGTTTTTAATTACAAAAAGCCCCACAATTATTTTAACGAATTCAAATACTACTAAGGTATATGTATAAAAAGATAATTAATCCTTAATTCTTTTTCATCTCTCATTTTCTTCTCTCCAAGGGGTAACCACTGTTAACAGTTTGGATGATAGCATTTCTCCTCTTAGAAATATACATTTATGAGAAATTCTAAGTGAGAAAATTGCTACTTTGAAAATACCTCTTAAAGTGTTTCTTAGTAGTGAAAAAAAGATCTGTTAGAGACCGTTTTCTGAAATAAAAGCATTTATTTTACCACATTTAATAAAATTTAGGTTTTAATTATGGCTATACTAATTCTCCATTAACAAAGAATGATAAATTTTCTTGGTATAATTTTTCCACTAAAATTGTGTGATAGTCTGATACAGTATCCTTCACTTTGTTTGATTTTCTTAGTATTTATCATACAAACTAGACCTAGTGCATCAGTTTTAGGAAAACTATTGAGAGCTTTAGCAGTTTCTCAAGGGATTTTTGTTAATCCCTTGACATTTTCTTTCTTGTTTCCTATTCTGTCATCATCCTTGTTGCATTTTCCCTTCTTCAGTTGTTACTGGTTTGATTCAGCCAGATCTTCATTCCCCCAGGGTTTTGCTGTGAGATGAATACTTCCTTCAATATTATTTTCATAGACTTCATGAAATCCTACATTTTTTCAAGATTTGTATTTTCACTTTACAACTGAGTTGCATTGTGTTTACTTTGAATTATTGGATGTTTACAACATTAGACTTGTAGTGAGTGGTAAGCAAAACCAGGATACATAGTTGCAATAGATGTTAGTGTTAAGTAGAAATGGATTTTATAGGTGATCGATGCATGTTTTGAATATTACTATATTATAAGGGCTTTTGATCTCTCTGCAAACTTGTAACTTAAGGAACTCAACTACTTATTTAAATAATAGCTAACTTTTATTGAGACTTTGCCATGACTGGCAAATTTGTATACATGAATCATTTTATTTAATCTGTTCAGTGTGCCTATGAAATGAGTCTTTTATTATCCTCTGAGTAAACTGAGGCTTAGAGTGGTAACTTTTGCCCCAGTAAAGTTAAGTAATTTGTCTAAGGTAAGGGCTAATCAAGTGTGGGGCTGGGATTCTAACCCAGGAAACACAGCCTGTATTGACTGCTCACTACGTATGCATGTGCGCGCATGTGCACACATACACACACTTGTGCAAAAAAAATGGATTATAATGTTCTTTTTTAACTTAGTATTATGTTTTGGATATAGACCATTTATGGATGGGCCATAATTTTAAGGAATTACTCCCGTGTTGTTTACAGTTTTTTTTTTTTTTTATTTTGCTTTTGTTGCTGTTCTTGATAACTAAGAAGCTTAGATTGTAATAACCATGTGGGAAATAGGAGTGGAGCCATTGGGCTTGGGAGAGATGAGATAGAAACTGAGTTCACCCCCTAAAGCCTTAATTCTCAAAGGGTTGTACCCTACTCAGAGGGTAGACTAGAAAAAAAATTAGGGTTACAGAAAGAAAATAAGAAGCTTGTCTGTTTTCACCTGGTTTCTGAGTTAAGGGGAAAAGTTTCCTGAGATTTTGTAGCTACTGTTTTACCCTCATGTGGTTTGTGTTTCATAGTTATACTTACTGAATGGTCCAGAAAACCTCAGACTTAAAAATTGACATTAATGTAGAACCACTCTTTAGAAGGAACACTTGTAGTCTCGCTGTTTGACATTAATGTAGAACCACTCTTTAGAAGGAACACTTGTAATCTCGCTGTTTGACATTAATGTAGAACCACTCTTTAGAAGGAACACTTGTAGTCTTGCTGTATGAAATTCCCATAGATAAAGCCCCACTGATGTTGAGCTCACTACCCAAAATTACCAGAAGAAGACGACGACAGATCATGCCTTAAGCAAGTCAGTGATACAAAACACAGCAGAATTAAATCCTCAAGAATTTCGAAAGTAGAACTGTTAAATAATAAATATTTGATATTATAATAAAAATTAATAAAATAAGCAAATGCCACAATTATAATAAACATTAAAAATAAAACGGAAATGTTTAAAAATGATTAAAGATAAAAGAAGAAAACAAATATCAGAACAACATCAACACAGCTATTAAAAAAACATAATACCAGGGAGATCAGGGGGAAGCTAGGAGGTAAATATGACTTTTGTGACAAAACCTTAGTCATTAAAATTTAAAAACTCATTGGATAGTATAAGATGCAGAACAGGCAAATTTGGAGAGAAAACTAGTGATGGGGATGGTGGATTCTACCTAAGAGAATAGTTTAAGAATATCTTAAGAGTAAACAGAGATTACCTACAAACCAATGACAGACTGACAACACATTTCTTAACAGTAACAATGAAAGTCAAAATCCATTAAAGGATGGGAGCAGTGTAAAGATATTTTCAGACAAAAACTAAGAGTACATATGGAAGGCATTGTGAAATAAAAGCACTGTACAGTTGTGTAGGAGACATACAAATAATAGTTAACTTTAGATATTTAGATAAGCACTCATGTTAAAACATTAACAGACTAGAAATAAGATTATAGAGCCTTTTGAGCAGTAGAAAAAAAAACTTAAAGCAGGAAAATAAGAAAATTATAAAAAGTAGGTAAATGGAAAGGAAGCACAAAATAAAAAGGTAGAAATACTCCCAGATGTATCCATAATTGCAATAAATGTAAATGGACTAAATTTTCGTTAAAAGACTAACATTGACAGAATGGGTAAAGAATGCCCTGTTTAGCTGTATACTTTTTGCAAAAGACAAACCTAAAATATGGTAACACAGGTTGAAAGTAAAAAGACAAGATACCTAATGATACCAATGAAAGTTGCATAGTTATATTCCTTTTAAACAAAAAACACTTTAATACCCCCCCCCGTTCAACAATAGAAGGGATTGCTGTATAATGGTAAAAGTAACAGTTTACCAGGAAAGTAAAATAATTCTAAATATAAGTATCTATAACATCAAAAAATTACATAAAAATATAAAAAATTAATATACAAAAACAGAGAAACCAGTAAATCCACAAATAGGTATTTTACATATACATCTCAGTGATTAATTAAGCCAACAGATAATAAGGATATGATTTGAACAGTGCTTTAATAAACATGATTTAATGAAGACGCATGTAATACCCATGATTAATTAAGGAGACAGATAATAAGGATATCACTTGAATAATACTTCAATACACTTGATTAATGATTACACACACATACAGCACCCCAAAATTTGAAGAATTGATCTCATTTTGACCACAATGTAATTAAGTTGGAAATCAATTTAAAAATAAAATATATATATTGGCAGATACTTCTAAGTAACTTAGGAGACTGAAGAAGCATAGAAATAGGTATTTTCATTATCATTTCTTTCCAGGAATCAAAAAGCTGTGAGATCTAAAAGGGCTTAGACACAATGACCAGTAGCAGTAAACTCATGTTAGTGCCCAGATTGTGGTTTTAAAATACTATTTTTCATTAAAATAAATCAGGGCTTCTAGAAAAATGTGGCTAATTCCAGCTCTGGGTAGGCCATAGTAGGACATCTTGTCATAAAAAAAGGAAAAGAAGAAACTGTCAAAGACAACTTGGGGTTATGTAAAAAAAGGCCCTGATGGGGCTGCCATTGGTCAAAGATAGTTTAAGTTTCAAGAAGAATAATTATTGCAGCAGATTGAAACATATTAAGTTAAAATCAGCAGGGGTGCCTGGGTGGCTCAGTTGGTTAAGCGACTGCCTTCGGCTCAGGTCATGATCCCAGAGTCCTGGGATCGAGCCCCACGTCTGGGCTCCCTGCTCAGTGGGAAGCCTGCTTCTCCCTCTCCCACTCCCCCTGCTTGTGTTCCCTCTCTCTCTCTGTCAAATAAATAAATAAAATCTTTAAAAAAAAAATCAACAAAATGTTGGTTACCTTTGGAAGATGCCATGCAACCAGTTCATTCAGAAACTGGTAAATAAATAATCAAGTATTCTGTGTCACCCATATAAACTGTACCTCAGAGTCACAAAATAGTTGATGAAAGTTCATTATAAAAGAATTTCAGCTAATGAATGCAAAAAGAACAACAACTAGAATGTCATCATTTTGTAAACCCTGATGAAATAGTATGTCTTGGCAGTATTCATCAGAGGTTGCTAAAACCATTGGGTGACAGTCTCATACAAAACTTTATGGTGAATGGTTCAGGCTGATGGTGCGTGAACCCACTGATCAATGTTAACATTACAAAAAGGAGACAATCAGATATTATAGCTTTCCGATGTGATGCAATAGGAAGTTCATAGCACCATTTAAGACATATTCTTGCTATAAAAAAAAATAAACCGAAATCCTATCAAGCCTCTAGATCAACCACTACTTTATAGGAAATACAGAGACTATATATAAGAATTTATTGAACAATACTGCAAGAATGCAATCAGCAAACTCCAGAATACGGGAAATTCTATAGGACAGATAACCCAGTTTCTTTAACAAATGAATGGCAAGATAGGAAAACAAAAACAGATTGACAGGCACTTATAAATTAAAAGACAGTCTGTAGATCTTTTTGGATCCTGATTTTAACAAACCAAGTGTTCAAAAAGGGGAGACAGTTGGCAAAATTTGGGCACTGGAAATGTGATGATATAAGGAATTATTCTCTCCCCATTTTAAGGTGTATATTGGTATTATGATTTTGTTTAAAAAAAAAAAAGAAGTCTTAATCTTTTAAAGATAGATACTGAGGTACTTAAGGATGAAATGAAATGATATTTGGGAATGTGTGCACAGATAAAGTGAGGAAACACTGACCATAATTTGAAGCTGAGTGATGGGTATTTGAGAGTCATTGTATAAATGTTTTTTCCTTTTAATATGTTTGAAATTTTTTATAATACAGAAGTAATAATAGCAACAACAAAAACTTTAGAATAAAGCTAACTAAATCACTAACTCAGGGAGTTAATCAAAGAAGAATCGAGTTATCCCAAAGAAAATTGAAGGAAGAAAATAATAAAGATGAGAGCAGAAATTAATGATATGGAGGTGTTACAGAGAAGATCCTTTTTCTGTTTATTAACATACATGAATTGATTGTACCTTGCTTCCTTCCCAAAGGAATTTGAGATGACTTTAAAAAGGGACAGAGAAATAAATATTACCAGACATCTGGGATAGATTAATCATTGTGTTTGTACACCGAAGTTAATTCTGTGTCTTCTGGAAAAGAGCAGAAAGGGACATGTTTGCTATCCCTGATAAAGGGTTTATGTTAACTTTGTCTGAGAGACATGCCCTTTCCCCTTATTTTTCATACACGCGAGATGGGGTAAGATGATAGAGTTACTTACAACTTTGGTTTGCAAAAGTTAGAAAATTTTTTCAGGTAAACATTTCCTGTATCCACCAACTGTGAAAACAGATTTTAACATTGAATTTTAACTTAGGAAATTTGTGGTGAGTGAAGATACATGGTTTACTTCTGCTTTCAGAAAAAATGCCAAGGATTGACTAGTAATTGTGGAGGGACTTTCAGAGTTGGAAGATCATTTTGCAACCATCATAATAAAGATTGGATCGGATTAGAATCATTAGTGGATGCTAAATCTAGGGGGAAATTTTGATGAGGAATAAGATATTTGCATGCTCTTGGAGTGTTACCCCACAGGTTGCTTTTAGTTGCAAGGGAGAAAATACACAGTAATTATTCAGTGGAGAAATTGGGCAATACCTTGACCAGGTAATCAAAATAATGGTCACCATCGAAGGACAGATGGGAATCACATGCCTCCAGATGTGATGCCCTGAGAAGGACATATAACCCTCTATGTACTATTCTGAGAATATATAACCTAATATGGCTGAGACTGTATAACCTCAATCTAATCATGAGAAATGTCAGACAAACCTTAAATGAAGGATGTTCTATTAAAAAAAGGGTGGGAGGGGAAGCAGTCTTCCAAAATATCAATGTCATAAAATACAGTGAAAGGCTGTGGAAACATTCTAGAAGGTAGGAGGCTAAAGAGATGTAACTAAATGCATTACCTGATTCTGAACTGGATCCAGTATTGGAGAGGGAAATATGCTGTAAAGGACATTACTGGGTCAGCCGACAAAATTGGAATACCTATGTTTGATTTGATAAAAGTATCAATGTTAAATTTGCCAACATTGTTAACTGTATAATATGCCTATTTATAGAAAATATACTCTGAAGTATGTAGAGAAAAGGGCCATAATGTCTGTACTTTGCCCTCAAAAGGTTTAGAAAAAAAATTTGTGTGTGTGTGTAGAGAGTGGGAACTTGCACGATTGCAAATGATAAGCAAATGGGATAAAATTACCAGTAGATAAATACGGGTAAAAGATGTACAGGTGCTCTTTGTAGTATTTTTACTTTTGTAACTTATCTGTGAATTTGAAATTATTTCCAAGTAAAAAGGCAAGATATATGCTGTTGTTACGATGTATCTTAATGAGTTAACAAAGTGATAGTGCTTAATTTGTTCTCAAAGAAGGAATAGTTAACATGCCCATTAGGCAGTTTCTCTCAAATATCAGATGTCTCAAGTGAGCCATTGGTAAGTATTGAATCAAATCAAGTTCATGGTTGAATTATCCAATGAATGCCTTAAGTGCCAGTATTCTCTGTTGTTGATTGAAGAGGGATCCATATGTTTTATAAGCCAAACATGGACAAACAGCATTAAAATTCTGTTATAAAAACGTAGAAGCCTTATTTGCTTTGTGCTAGTTCACTTACTCATGAAGATGGAGCGGAGAGGTACTTAGGGGAAGTTAATGATTATTTTCTCTTATTTGAAACCGTAGAAGCAATTGGACAGGTTCTCACATATAATCCTAGAGTTCAGAAGTATAGTATAGAAAAAGATGGTTTGACCTAAAATATTTTAAAGGTGTATGTTAGCAATTAACTGCCCACCATCATAAAAGAAAATAAATTTTTGTCTCTTTTAGATAATATAATTTTGAATGGAATTGCATGCTGATGGCTATTCCAGGATAAGTTGGCTGCAAAATACACCCCAAATAACTGATCCTCTCTCCAGTTAAGAAGCAAAGTGGACCAATAAAAGCATGTGGAATATTGTAAAAAAGTTAAAACTATGTAAAGAGAAACATAAAACATCAAGTGCTATTAGTAAATACCTGGGTGGGAAATTTTTAAGGTACATTTTAAAAATTGTTTATGACAGGCACGCCTTCTCCCTGTGTTAAAGGCCTTTCGTGCCTACAGTTGCAAAAGAAAAGTTCACAAAAACACAACAAGGCTTTTAACTGAATTGGCATTATCTTGAAAGTCCACAAGATGGGGATGCTCCTCTTTTTTTGTAGGTCTTTAAGTTATTATGAAAGAACTGTTCTAGCCGGTGGTGTATTGGAGCATCTCCTACTGGCCTGAGAGCTGATTATTAAAATTTTAGGAATTATGCAAACTGATTGTTAAACACAGCCATCATTAAAAATTAAATTACATAGCTTATTAAATAAATGGCATTTATAAAAAGGTAATAGAACTTAAAATTCATCACTTCCTAATTATTTCACTATATTTTACTATGATTTATGTTCTTGAAATTATTTATGAATATTGTACCTTTAGGTTGAAATAATGTATTATGGTGTGCTACTGTGTGTCTTTTTCCCAGCTCTGTTTTCAGTGATGTTACAGTGATAACTTGAAATTAGCTATGGTGGGAATATTTACATCATAGAGTTAGGCAAATCCATAAATCAGGGCTTGATTTATTGTTTATTGCTTGTCTAGATGTAAGGTGATGGAGAAAATGCTAATAATGCAAACTTAAAAGTGTTATGTCTTTAGCTATTACATTGTACATAGCTCAAAAATTTGAGAATATATTTTGCAATTCAAAAATGATTATCCACTTCAGCAACGATGTTATTCACATTGTTGACATCATTGATGTCAATGAAAATATCAACCAGTACTCTGAATTACATGTGGAAAACTGGTTGCTAAACATTTACCAGCACTTTGCTGGTCATGGCATAACGGAGTTCGGTGTATTGGTAGGAAGTGGATGGTATAAATTTATTATGCTGTTTTCAGCTTTAGGAAATCATATCATGACATGTGGGCATTAACTAAGAAAAAAGAAAGGTTGAGTTTTAAAAGTCATTAGCTATAGCACAAATAATTTTAAATTTGAAGCCTTTGATTATATGCCTATTATAAAACAAATAGAATCATAGAATTTCAGGTTCAAAGAATGCTTAAAATAAATCCAGACCCATATACAGATAGAAATTCTTTCTCTAATGTATCAGTCAGTCATCCACACTATAGAGACAGAGCTCATTACCTGATAATAGTGTTGGAGAGCTCTTAGAGTTCTGTATATTGAGCTAAACTATGTTTTCCTTTAATTTCTACCAGTTGGTTCTGGTACTGACTTCTGAGAAACACAGAAGCATAGAAACAGAGAAGAGAACATTTATTGCTTCTGTAGAGCAGCCAACCCTCAGGTATAAAGGTAGTTTGGATGTTTCCATTTAGACCTTTTTGGGCAAGAAGTATACCTTTATTTAGTTTCTTTAACCATATTTTGTGCGGTATATGTTCTGAGCTCTCTAAGACTGTGTTGCCTTTCTAAACATCCACATACCTACCTTTGGGTTTATTGACTTTGTAGATGAAGTAAAAGCTTTTTTTTTAAAGATTTTATTTATTTATTTATTTGACAGAGACAGAGACAGCGAGAGCAGGAACACAAGCAGGGGGAGTGGGAGAGGGAGAAGCAGGCTTCCCGCTGAGCCGGGAGCCCGATGTGGGACTCGATCCCAGGACCCTGGGATCATGACCTGAGCCGAAGGCAGTCGCTTAACCAGCTGAGCCACCCAGGCGCCCCTGAAGTAAAAGCTTTAATCATTTTTTGTGCAAATTATACACAAGTCAAGTGTTGGGTTGTTTAATTTTTTTTTAAATCAAAGATCTTTGTATTTACTCATAGTGCTTTCAGCACAGCATTCTGGATTGTAGAAATGATATTAAATTGTAATTTTATCATTTTTGGTATTTATTAATCATACTGATTTTATGTCAGTTGCAGATTTGATAAGCACTCAGTGTTTATTGCTTATATTCAAATTATTGTTTAAAATGTTGAATTTCAAAGGGCTCTGGGGACACAGATCACCTTTAAATAATCCTAAATTCCCTTTTACCTATTATTTTTTGCTGTGGGTGCTACTAGTTCCATTAAGTAGCCCACATTTTCCGTCTTACATGCAGAAGTTCATCATGATGTATATTGTCAGATGCATTGTTAACTGAGATCAAGACACATGATGTCTGTGGGATCCCCTCCAATGAAATACACTTTAGTACTTCTGTTTTTGAAAAGTAGGCATTTTTGAAAAATCCTGGCATGTCTAAATGTTAAAGTCCTATTCACTCACAATTGGAAAGAAAGAAAATCCACCATGAATTGTGGGTTAGATAATAAGTCATCAGAAGAGAAAAGGAATGAGAGAATTCCTGGGAACACTTGGTGATCAGGGCCATGGTATATACCTGGGCTGAAAAGAAAATAGCCTGTACCATGAGAGCCCAGCTTCTTCACTGAGAAAGTATTCTGGATCAGGTTAGAATTTAGGAATCTGGAAATAGTTTCTCTCTTATTATCTATTTCCTTTGAAATGTGTGTGGTGAAATCTTAACAATGAGTGCTTCTGAGTGTATAAGGGTGTTTCTTTGCTATGTAGTGCACCTTACTCTCTTTACTGTGGATACACTAATACTTCATAGTATTATTTTGAAGATTAAAAGAACTCAATATGAAGTTGACTGGCACATTTTCTTGTATTTTTCTGATAGTAGATGAAGGTTTATTTAACCATTTGTTAAATTTTTTCCCTTTGTTAATTTCTATTGACCAACCATGGTGGACGTTGTCAAGCAGTTATGTGAGTTGTCTCATCACATTTCTTGTTCTCCACTCTTCTTCATCCTGCTTTATTGCTGTTTTTTATTGCTGCTGGAAGAAAAATTTATAGTTGGTCTTTTGATTAAGTAGTAAACATCTTCTAGAAGGCAGTCCTGGATTTGTTGTCTCATTTTCTAGCCTACATTCAAGTTATTTTTAAAAATCTTATTTACGTGTATACATTTATGTTGAACAAATGAGTTTTTAGGGGTCCTCCTTGTGTATACTTTTCAGTGTAAATTCTGGGCTCTAAGAATAGAGAGTAGTGTTTTATGAATACTTAATAGCTGGCAGGCACTTTTCTAATAATCTTTTAATTTAGCCAAGATAAGGCTACTTGTTAAAAAGGTAGAGAGGACTTGGGATGTAGAGATAAAGGGTTTTGGGAATATGAAGAAAGAGGACATATGGATAAAATTCATGGGCTCATGAGTTATTTTGGAATTTACTTTCCTTAGTTGCTTACCTGATTACATTTGTTATTTTATGGCAGGTTTTACTTTAACTTGAGGGTTTCTGTAGGATGAATTAGTAGGCCCTCTACCTAGTCTTTAAAAGTCTTTTGGGGGCGCCTGGGTGGCTCAGTCGGTTAAGTGACTGCCTTCGGCTCAGGTCATGATCCTGGAGTCCCGGGATCGAGTCCCGCATCGGGCTCCCTGCTCGGCGGGGAGCCTGCTTCTCCCTCTGACCCTCCCCCCTCTCATGTGCTCTCTCTCTCATTCTGTCTCAAATAAATAAATAAAATCTTTAAAAAAAAAAAAAAGTCTTTTGGTTCAGTACATTGTAATTAGTCTTTGGTAATTGAATTATTCTCTCTTCTTGCAGATTGAGGTGGTACCATGCAGCAAGCAGCAGAGAGATGCAGAGTTCGAGCCAGAAGGCCTGACATGGCACTTTATATACCTAAAGCTCGAAGGGGTGTAGTGCTGCTCAAGTCAGGTGATGAGGAAAAAAGCTGTGGTCCACCTAGCTCCGTGGTAAAAGAAGAAAAAAAAGAAGATTGTTTCTTGCAAAAGGCGATCTTTAGAGACAAATCTGAGACTCAGAGACTAAGCATTAATCCTGATAAAAAGGAGCACAGTCGTAGAGAAGGAAAGAAATTTTCAACAAAATTAAGAAAAGGCATGTGCCTTCAAGAAAGAAAGAAAGATAGGGTTTGTGTTAAGAGGGGAACTACAGAATCCAAAGAAACATTATCCCAAGGACATCAGCAAAGCATCCCAAGTCCTGGGATACCTAGTGTACCTTTACAAAGACATTTTAAACCAAAGGAGGTGGAGTGTTTGGAGGTTGAAACCACAGATGTGACGGGACCTGGGAAGTTGCTTCTATCTCAGTCTTGTTCAGAAATGAGTAAGGCCCGGGTTCTAAACAAACCATTCCAAAATGTGGAATTCTGTGATGTCAGTAGGCATGAATTAAGTGGCAAAACATTTGAAGGCAGAGGTTTAGAAAGCAGAATTGAAACTGATGCCAAGGTTGTGGAGATACTATCCCAGTTTCCTGGAGTTTTTAATTCTGTGTTGAAACCTGAGAGTATGATTGTACCTGTAAAACTGAATTCTGATTCTGGAATTGTACAACAAAGCATGCAGACATCGTGTGGAATGTTGACTCCCAGCAGTGGAGGCATCGCTGCTATTTCTGTTCCTGGAAGTCCGGATGGTGTCACTGACCAAACTTGTGTACACTTTGAAGCTGAGAATGTTGGTGATGTAGCCAACAGTACAGATTTCATCTTGGGTCAGAGAGCTACAGATTCCATTCCTGAGACTGTGGATCACATTTTTCATAAAATGACTATAGTCAGCGAATTAGAGAGCGTAAATGGCATTTTTGATCCGACAATGATTAGAGAGTGTGAGGAGAATGACAGCACTGCTGATGACTTATGTATAAAGTATGAACCTTCTGATACAGCTCTCCTTGCTCATGAAACAGATACAGATAATGAGTTGAAGAGTGTAGGTGACATTACCAGTAAGGCATGTAAGATGGACATTACAGATGTCCTGTCTGATCAGATAACTATGGGCAGCCCTTGTGTAGTTGCAGTTAGGACAGCTGATGAGGCCTGTAGTAACACAGGTAGTTTCTCAAAATATTTAGAAATGAGTGCAGATACAGCCCCTCTTCATGTAAGTAGAAGTGGGAATGACATGGAAAATTTCAGCAATCTGACTGCTTGCTCAGATATTTATGCTGAGAGTATTTCATCTAGTTTCACAGAGTCAACAGGAAAGTTGATAGAGAGCTTGTCAGATTGTGCTTCCTCCTTACCTATAAAGAAGATTGCTGGTAGTACTTGTAACACTTTTTTGGACTCTGAACTCAGTCTGTTAAATGGGACAAAAGTACTTTCAGATAGTGCCTTGGGCAATGATCTAGATTGTACTGGTGACATAACAGAGGCATTGCATGAACTGAAAACTGCTGAAGAGTTCAGAACAGAAGAGGAAGATGACTCAGAGAATGTAGAGTTTGGTGTATCCTTTCCTGATATAGAGTCTGTATCTATGCAAACATCCATGGAACCGAAAGCAACAGAAATGTCTCGTGTGGAGGGAAGTGCTGCTACCGAGGAGAGCTGGGAGTCTTTGTTTAATGATGATGGTGACTGCCTGGATCCACGTCTTCTACAAGAGGTCTGTTTAGTAGAAGTTGCTCAATGTTTACATAATGTATAGATTTATAGAGCCTGGTATTTTGGGGGTAATTTTGATAGGTATTTGTGTACACCCAAACCTTCACTCATATCACATCCAGTCTAAGGGTTCCTGCAATAAACAGGATTGTAGATTGAGAAAAGAACGCCTGGTAGATCTTTACAAAGTAAAACATACCAAATTGAGCTGTATTTATAATAGCCAGGTCCTGAGAGATCTTATTGAATAGATTAAGGATGAATTTAATGGATTCTGGTTATCTGTTGAGGAAATACAGAGGGAAACTTCTTCAAAAGGGATTTTCTGCATTGACAAGATGTATTTTACACAAGCCTATCTATTTGAGGGAGGAGAATAACTTCTTCTTATTCATATTTATTGTGTTTTTCCAGGAAATGTTGGAATGTTGTTAGACACTGGAGGGAAGGAAATAGAGAAGGGAAGGATAAAATAAGGGAAGGTGTGATTGTTTCTTACGTAGTTTATCCTGAGTTAAAGAATAAATGATTGAGTATATATAGAAAATATGAGTGAATAATGACATGCTGGTTAAGAGTTCATAAATACAAAATGTTGGGTTTGAAGGCATTTTAGAAATTATTTAATCTTTTCATTTTCTTAATTTAGACATTCACTCTCTATCCAGTATTTAAATTCCTAACCACAAATAACAATCATTGGTTTTAAATGGTAGAATCACTTCCCCCTTCATTCCTTATAGTGGGTTCACATAACCTTTGTCTGGAAGGGGAAAAAATAATTTCCCTATGCAGTCCCCAGTTTTATAAATGAGGAAATTGAAGCTTAGTGGTCATACGTTTAGGAAAGGCAGAATCAAGATTTCAGTCTAGTTCTCTCAATCCAGTGTTTATGTTCTTTCTACCAGACCACGTCTTTACCTATAAGATAGTTTTATTTGAGTGATTCCAGAGAGCCTTTTAAATATGAAGTGATTCATGCTTTTGTTTCTGAGAATTAAACCAGAAGTACAGAAAAACGATCACATGGATGTGAAGAGACACGTGAGACTGAGGCCATTGGACAGAACTGACTTTCCAATACCAAGCAGTTCCTTGTCATTCTTAGGTGTCTGCACGTGCACCTGCACCACAGTTAGCACTTCTTATGGTCAAGTCGGAAACACTATGTCCTAAACATTCCTTAGAAGGAAATACAGAGCAGAAGGTTATCTGTGAATGGGCATCCATGAACCCCTTGAAATTGCATGCAGAATTTTATATGTATGTGCAGTTTTTCATCAGATTCTCAAAGGCATTGCTTCCCAAAGTGTCGTCCCTGGACCAGCAGCATGAGTGTCACCTGGGAACTTAACTAGAAATGCAAACTCTTCAGCAAGCTCAGCAGTCTGTATATTTATGTGTTTTCCAGGTGACTCTGATGCACATAAAGTGAGAACCATTGTGTGGTAACTAGAGATGGCTGTCCAACCATAACTAGAAAGAAAAACACTGTTTAGCAGAGGTTTCAGGCCAAAATTAGGTTAAGAAATACAGTAATGTGGGAAGTTAGGTGAATATAGAGAAGTTATTAAGGATCCCAGCATTGGAAGAAGGTCTCAGTGTTGGCAAAGGGATTACCTGAGGAGTAGAGAGCATGGTTATGCATAGGAGAGAAGGAATAGCTTCCTGAGAAAAAAGGCATGGCACACAGAGCCTTTTACGCGATGGTACCCAGTAAATATTTATTGAATGGATGTAGGTGATAGAGCAGAGTTGGGGCTCTGTGCTTTTTTAGGGTGGACTCCAGCGGCTTTCAAAATTTCATTGCTGCTGGAACTTGGATTCTCTATGGTGGTCGGTTAGGAATATGGCTTCTCTAATGGGGGAGGAAGGTTCATGCGTGCAACTCTGTTTTTCAGGTCTTAACGCCTTTTAGAATAGGTGCAAAAGAATGTAGGCAATCACTCAGTGTTTTGAGGAGCATAGTAATGTAGCCAAAGAGGGCACTTGCATGACCTAAAGCTAGGAATGGCTAGAAAATGGAGTATGCAATGTTTTAAGCTGAAGACAGCCAGTGCTGGGTGTTGTGTTTGGATATCACATACTGGGTTGGTGCTTGCCAGGGGGTGGGGTCTGTGTTGAGGTATAAGGGGTGATGAGAGCAAGAAGGAAGGAAATGGATTGAGAATGCAAGTAGTGGATCCAACTCCAAAGTATGGTCTCCTGTGCTTTGAGTTTTAGGAGACGTAATAATGATATTAAAAGATGTCACAAATCCAGTAACATTAATAGCCCTCTGGTGACTATTACTCTTAATTTATTATTTATATTGCTCCAAACATACTTTATTAAAGGCTAAACCGAATGTCTGCCTATCTTGAAAACTTTCCAGCCAGTGATTTTTGGCTCTTTTCCCAGCGGGTCTTTTTCTTTGTTGACAGTGGCTACACGTGGAGGTATGTGTAATACTTCTAGTAGGCAGGGACGTATGCTATAGAGCAGGGTGTGACAGCCATTGGCATGTGAAGCAGTTTCCTGCACATTTGAACTTCTAATACTGCCTGAGTGGGTAGAGAGCATAGATAGGTCATTACTCAATTCCTGGAACTGCAGTTCTTGATGAGTTTCTAAAGATCACACTTAATCTCCTAAAGCCATGGTTTGGGATGCCCAGAAATTTAAGTTGGTAATTGATAAAGAAAAAGATGTTGGCCTGACTTCTTCTAACCCTCTGAGATCTTGGTACAGGAACACAGGAATTATTGTTGTCTAGATAAAACTTCCATAGCCCCTGCTGCCTCCTGTAGTGATCTGCAAATCTCTTGATTGGTAGGAGGGTTAGAAAGATACCAGCAATGTAACACTGATGTTGAAAGACTGTGGCATCTGGTCCCTTCACTGGCCATTTGACACTGGTCATTTGACACTGGTAATTTCTGGCCTTGATTTAGGTAGGAGTCTCCTTTTGTTACAGAAGACTACTAACAATGTTACAACTATGGAAAAGAGAAAAGGAACATGAGCCATCCCATACTGTCTTCCTTTGTGTGTACTGACTCAACATTTATGTGCTCTCTTCCTGTATAGACCTTTGCAAAAATGCTGTGGTTAAGTAGGAAACCCAAAAGCGAAAGGAAAACTTCAAAATCCAATCACTAAAAGCAAATTATATGAGGTATGAAGGGAGGAAAGTCCTTCATATCCCATCCCCTAGGGACTTCATTAATAGTTGGTACTTCACTTTGCAGTTAAATGGAAAGATTGAGTACTTGGAGTTTGATAAACTATACATTTGTAAATAGCTAGATCTATATGGTTCTTATCACTTCCATTTGAAAGGCACCGTGTTACATGCCAGCTTTTTTCTCAGCTTAGTTATCTAAAGTTCCTTTTATTTGGAGAGACGGGATGTGACCGTGTAATTAGATAGTCAAGTAACAGTCTGAAGGATGATTAATATAAAACCGCCATATGAGAGATGTCCTAAACTTGATTGTCTGATGGGTGATCTGGACGGTGGCTTCAGCACAGGGTGAGATCCCTGAGGGCTCAACTGGTTGACACTGTTTCATGGTATTGAGGCCACAGAATTAAGCAAGATTTGAAGACCCACTTCAGAGATTGTTGTATGGTCCCAGTTTCTGCTCGCTTTTTCTGTTTCTTAAAGTTGGTAGATTTTCGTTTTTTGAGTAGATTTAGGTTTACAGAAAAAAAAACTGAAAAGTTCGGGCTTCCCATATAACTCCTTCACTGTGTTATTACTATTTTAATTTTTATTTTCACAGTGCCTTTTCTTATTGGTTGCAACTCATTTTAATGGACTTAATATTTTTATTAAAATATTTGAATTAATATGTTATCGACTGCCTAAGTGAGGATTCCAGATGCCGTATATTTGAATGCCGTCACTTGGGACATCCAGTGAAGAATCTGATTGAATTATGTACTTTGTTTGTTGTTCAGTCCACTAGTGGATGATGACTAGATGTCTGGTTCATACAGAAAGAGGGAGCATTAAGGGGATACCATTGCTCATAGTTGGCTCATTTCTAAGCCAGACATCTCCTAAAATGAAAAATCTCCCATCTGAGCTCCATTAGGTTTGTTGCATAATATTATTTTCCTCTCAATCTGCATTCACACCAATAGCATATTAATTTCTGATGCTTTTTCAGAACTAAAGAGAGGTAAACAGTTCTAAGCCTCTATTTTTGGTACAAGGAGGTATTCTTGTCTGAAGCTTCAGAGATTCCTGGTGTGCCTTACTCTGTCCCTGGCGGTGCTTTTGCTTTAGAGAGCTCCATGAGATGCGGTATGTGGGGTATAGTGGGGGCAGATGGGGTAGGAGTAGTGATGTAACTCATAACATTTATTCAGTAGCAGGGAGGGGAAAATGGTAGGGTTGGCAAAGAGAACCAGAGTGTACACTCTACCCCAGTCAGGAGAAAAACATACTAAGAGCTGTATCCCAAAATAAAAAAGTCATTTGTGTTAAAAAGTTTGGTTAAAGATAGAAACATACCTTTAGGAGAATTAAACTCATCTACACTTTGATTTGAATTAATGTAATCATTTGTATCAGAAATTTCTTGTAGGGCACGTTGGATACTCTGTTGCTGGGCTTTGGGGAGGGAGTGTTAGAAAGGAAAAGAGGGACCCAGCTATAGGCCTGACTCCTGAAGTGGGTAGCCAACAGCCAAAATATATTTAAATTCAGACTGTTTTGTGTTATGAATTTGGGGTTGGGGTGTGAGGAGGTATAAATTTGCAATAAAGCCCTTGGGACATTAGGGACAGAGGGAAATTAATGCTAGTCAGCAACTTGTACAGATCTTTTGTGTGAATTGACCAAAAACTGAGATTGTTGAAAAGCCAAGAGGATACCCAGACATACTGGATCCTAGGCTTAATGCACGAAGACTATGTTTCTGATCCTTCAGATGATGGGTCGTGCTATTATATTGCCTGCCCAGGACAAGACTGACTCATTTCTTTTTTTTAAGATTTTATTTATTTGACAGAGAGAGACACAGCGAGAGAGGGAACACAAGCAGGGGGGAGTGGGAGAGGGAGAAGCAGGCTTCCCGCGGAGCAGGGAACCCAGTCCGGGCTCAATCCCAGGACCCTGGGATCATGACCAAAGGCAGACGCTTAATGACTGAGCCACCCAGGTGCCCCAAGACTGACTCATTTCTTAAAGCAGTGGGTCTGAGTCTGCAGTTTGAAGGTCAGAAGTACATACGTGTTGCCTGATGGGGACAGATAGGCAAGGGCTAATACTCTATAAAGTAATAAACAAAGAAAAAAATTTTATTTCGGAGAACTGGCATAGATATGATGTAGGATCTTAGGTAGTTGAAAGGAGCATAATCAGGGACTAGAGAAACTAAGCAAGAAGTGGAATGGCAGTAAATGCTAAGTTTATCTGTTTTGCAGTGTTTCTTAGGTCTTGTGGGCAGCCATTGTCACTGATTATCATAGCAGTACCTGAGTCAAACTATCAGGGGTAGTTTGGAAGATTCAAACCTATAGCAGTCTCCTATTCTTGGGTGGTCTGGTCTTAGTCTTCCTACTTCATTATTGGCATCTCTCCGTCTAGTCTTTCAATCATGCTGGGAAGAGGAGGAAATAGAGATGTTCTCCCTGCCTTCTTAGTGCTTCTCTTGACTATAAATTAAATCTGTTTGGTGGATCTTTTTAGCATCTTGTCAAGGATGCCAACATCAGTCTGCCATGTTAACTTAACGTACTGCCTGAACAGGAATCAGGTCCATGTTGGTTCAGGATGTTCACTTGCTTTTTGCCCATATATTCATGTGTCATACATTACCATCCATGGGAGAGAACTCTAGCTCTCAGATTTATCCTCTGGCGCTGGGGTCAGTAAATGATCATCTGAACCAGTTGGGCACCATACATGTCTCCTTGTTATAGCTTTTTTCTTATTTCCCCTTGCCCTTTTCCTTTTCTGCTTCCTTGATCATTCTCCCCTCCCCCCCCCCTTTAATTATGCCTAATCCAAAGCTATGGCCATGGTTTTCTCCAACTGAGGATAATCAGAGGTATTGAGATACTGCTTATACCTATTCTAGAGAAACCTATAGATGGCACCTTACAGGGCATTCTGTCCATTCTTGTTACAAATTTTATGAAGCCAAAGTTTGCCTTTCCGGCTTTGGTTTCCTGGTAAGGTCAGTGGGGGTGTAGCCTAGATATAGTAGATAATTTTATTTGTGGGTAGGGAATTCCACTGGGGACATTATCTCCTCTTATACTTACTATATAGAATGTTAGAGTTTAAAAGTCAAGTTTTCCTTCTGTTGAAAAGGACGTAAGTCCAGAATAGTACAAAAGAGGGCTAGAAGCTATCATTTATGTTGCATAGCATACAAATATTTATGCTGTAATACTTTATTGGTATTACCTTTTTAGGGAACTCCTTTTGGATTTTTTTTTAATTTGGGTCATGAGAAATTTGAAAAAACTTGAAATACTTTTTTTTTTTTTTTTTTTAAATAGTGTTATTTCCCTGTCTGCCAAAGATGAGACGTTAAATGGGTAAAACATTTTAATTCTAGCTTTTGGTTTATTCACAGTACCATAGACCGACGTGAAAAATTCTTGGCTGTTACCCTCAACTTTCTGTGATACTGGCATACCTTAGATAGAATTAAATCCAGATAGTTCAAAAACCTTTTTTTTGTTGTTGTTTTTTATAGCTTTAACCTGTTCAACCAAATCTTTTATCAAGGCTTATAGGAAATAATGACATTTTAAATTGATTTTCTTCAACAGAAAGTGAGTTAATAAGCAGTTATGTAGCCATAAGATATAAGGGGAAGAGAAAAATAGAAACAAAGAACTTGAATAAACTAACCTATGTAATTGAGAATTGATTGTATGGGTTAATTCTGTAAGTAATGTTATCATGTTATACCACCAACTTGTGGTCAAGTCTTTGTTGTCTTTGTCCCTGTAACTTGATGCCCCCATGTTTAAATTTACAGACACACCTGTAGTTTAAAGTGGTTTATTATGTTTAATACAACTTTATTACATATTGAAATTCAAGTTCTTTTTGTAATGGATGCTGAACATACATTAAATGTTGGGTGGGTGGTTAGGCAATCAGGATGAGGTTGGAGGAAGAGACAGGTCCAGCTCTCATATAAGGTGTTGTGTAATGAGTATTTCAAAAGTAGTGCACGTGAGGTAAATGCTGTAGAAGGGTAGAGGGAGATCAGATTATATGTGCTTTGGGGTACTTAGGGGAGGAATCATAGAAGAGGTGGTGTTTGAGTATGTCCTTGGAGAATGGTGTGATATATTTTAAGATGTGCAAACTGACAGATGTTAGCACTTGCAAAATAATAAGACCAAAGCAATAGGCAGGAGGAAGTAAGATGTGTTTAGGCATAGTGAATATTACTCTTTGGTTGGAATGCAGCATATTTTAAGGGATGACACGAGATAAAGCTAGAAAGGTATATTAGTATACTGTTGCTGCCGTAATAAATTATCACAAACTAGTGTCTTAAAACAACACAAATTTATTATCTTATAGTTCTGGAGGTCAGAAGTCTAAAATGGGTCTTACTGGGCTAATTAAGTAAGGTGTTGGCAGGGCTGTATTCCTTTCTAGAGGCTCTTGCGGAGAACCTATTCTCTTGCCTTTTCAGCTTCTAGAGGCTGCCCACATTCTTTGGCTCATGGCCCCTTCCATTTCAAAGCCAGCAATGGTCAGTTGAGGCTTTCTAATATCATCACTCTGACTCACTGTCTCTTTTCCTGAGTTCTTCTGCTTTTAAGGACCCTTGTGATTATAACGGAGTCCACCCAGAGATAATCCAGGATAATCTGCTGAATTTAAAGTCAGCTGATTAGCAACCTTAATTCCATCCGCTACCTCAGTTCTCCTTTGCCATGTACCATAAAGGAATTAGGACATGGATATCTTTGAGAGGCTCTTATTCTGCCTACCACAGGTAGGTTGGAGCCAAATTACGGGAGCTTTAAGTACAGCCACTGAAGATTTTTGATCAAAGGAATGACATGGTCACAGCAGTGTTTTGGAAAGTTTAGTTTATGCTCTGTATGCTATCTAGAATATACAACTAGAAAGAAATCAGCAACCTTGTATTATCTTTTAAGTTTTGCCATTGATCTTCCCTCCCTCCCTCCTTCCTTTTCTCTTTTTGCCCTTCCCTTCCATCTTCCTAGAATAGCTTATATCCATAAATCCTTAACCAGAGAAAATTAGTTGTCCTGAACATTAATACAGCACTGTTTCTGATTGTGTTCACTGAAAGACCTTTTCATCATGTTATGGAAGGAATACTAGACTAGCAATCAGGAGACCTGAGTTATGATTCAAACTCTGTCAGTAACTTGATTTGTAATCTTAAGGATATCCTTTAGTCTCTCGGTGATGCAATCCTCCATCTTTGTAATCAGGATAATAATAGCAGCCATCTGACATGCTCATCTGACAGAGATATAAATATGACTTTATTCCAAAATAATGTAGCATATTTTTGTTTTTGTCTGTAGAGAGTAACTGGCTGGTAACTTCATAACTTTTTGTTTTTCTTTTTGTATCTTGAAGAACCAAGGATCAAACAAAACAACAAAAAATAAAAAACTCAATGATCCATGCCTAATTGACCTAATTTGGCCACCCTTTTTTTCTCTACAAAAAGGGATCAAGGCAATTAAGTCATAGCAAGTCAGGTACTGTTTTACAGACTTGTTTTCAAGACCAGACTACCAGGCTATAAGAGTCTTAAAACTAACCTCACTTTGGGGAAGATAATTTAGCTGCATGGTTTTGTGGAAGCTGGTTATGCCTATGAAGGAAAACTCAGATTTCACTTAAGCGTTATAAATAAACAAGACAGACTATTGGTAAAAAAAAAAAAAAAAATCCTAAAATGTTTGTGATTCATAACTCAACATTATTTGCTCTGAGTTATTTGCAAACTTTCCCTTGGTCTAATAGATCAGAATTAATCAAATTCAAAACCTCTCCCCTCTGTTGCTCTATCAAACATTTCTTAGTCATCAGAAAGAAAAATACATATATAGGTCTTACAATATGAAAGTTTCACAATGACAGTATAACAGATACTGCTTCAGTATATGTGACTCTTAGAGTAAATGTTTCAATTGTCTATAATAGAAATATGATGCAAGCTACAAATAGGAACCATGTATATAATTAAAAATTTTCTAGTTGCCACATTAAGAAAAATAAAAAGAAACAGGTGTAATGTATAATATATCCAGAATATCATTTCAACATGTGTAATCAATATAAGAAATTATTAATGATTTTTTTGTATTGTCTTTGAAATCTGATGTGTATTTTATGCATAAAACACATCTCAATTTAGATTAGCCATAGTTTTCAAGTACTCAGTAGCCACATGTGGCTGGCGACTATGATGTTGGACGGTGCGGGTCTGCTGCGGGTGTATCTATATAATTGGTGCGTGAAATCTTAGAACCTCTCCTTAAAGCTGTGTGTATTGCCTTATCTAATCCCACTGTGACAGTGGCCCCACCTGCTCACTTCCCTTCACAGTTTTGCTCTGATCCTCGCTTCATTCCGTATTGTTCTCTTTTAGACATTTCCTTCTTCAGAGTCACAAACTCCCCTCTCCTTTACTGTCAAGGCTCCCTGTCATGTTTGACTGAGATTGTCAGGAGAGAAAGTGCCATTAACAGTATGGCCTCCTACCTACCACCATACCTCCACAAAAAAATGTGTTACTAGTAGATACATAAACTAATCTCACCAAAATCCATACTGTGGGGAAATGAAATGAAATTCTTCCTCCTTGGAAAAGTTAGGAATCCCTGATAAACAGTGGTGTCTGATAGGAAAAACTAGTCAGGAGTATCTAATTTGCAGGCTTTAGATCTATTGTTATGAAATGTAGAATAAGAATTGTGTGTTTTGCTATTATTAATACTTTGCATTTAACCAGTCCCAGAAGCCAAAACACTGGGATGTAGAAATGGGATGTAAGTATGTAAGTTCCTTAGAAATGGGATGTAAGTATGTAAGTTCAATTTTGCTGAGTAGGTTAGAGCAAAGGACCATGATCAGATGTTCCTGGCAGACCATTCTGCCTCTCTTTATTTTATTTTTTTTAAGATTTTATTTATTTGTTTGACAGAGCACAAGCAGGGGGAGCTACAGGCAGAGGGAGAGGGAGAAGCAGGCTTCCCGCTGAGCAGGGTGCCTGACACAGGGCTCCATCCCAGGACCCTGGGATCCTGACCTGAGCCGAAGGCAGATGCTTAACCAACTGAGCCACCCAGACGCCCCTTTCCTTCCTCTTATGTAATCAGTTCTTAGGGTTTATAATTCCAAGGCATTTTGTAGTCATGCATTGTTTATGTCTCACAATGCATTATTTAGCCCCAATTTATAAATGCACAGACATGCAGTGATTTGTTTCGGTTTTTGCAAAGTAACTCAAAAAGTCAACGCTGGAAATCCAAAAATGAAATTAAGGAAACAGTTCCATTTACAATTGTATTTAAAAACTATTTAGGAATCAATTTAACAAAAGAAGTATGAAACTTGTGCCCAGAAACTACAAAACATTGTTGGAAGAAATTAAAGACCTAAATAAATGGAAAGATATCCCATGTTCATCTTTTCTTTTTATTATTGAGATACTTCTCAAATTGATTTACATATTCAGCAAATCCCAGCTGCTTTTCTTTTTTTCTTTTTTTTTTTTTTTTGGCAGAAATTGACAGGCTGATCCTCAAATTTATATGGAAATCCAAGGGAGCAGAATAGCCAAAATGATTTTGAAAAAGCAGGACAAAATAGGAAGACATAAAACTTTCTGATTTCAAAACCTATTATAAAACTACAGTAATCAAGACAGTGTGGCACTGACATAAGGATGGACTTGGAAATGACTGCAGACCTTCCTTGTCTCGGGGACAGTTATTTTAAACTGACAGACCAGCCCACTTTAGGTTTTTAAGAATTTAAGTTTAGCTGATTTCTTCTTGCCAGCTTTTGTAGTGCCCACTTCTTTGACCATGATCTGCCAATGGCAAAACAGTTTCTGTGTTCTGTTTCTCTTTGGAGGGACTTGTCACTCTTGGGATTTCAGTTTTTTTGTTGTCTCCCATACTCAGCCATCTGGTGAATTCAAGAAAAGTTACTATTTTATGGATCACCTAATCTTTTCTCATTGTTATGGTGGGAGGAATAATTCTCTTCCTGCTTTCTACATCCTAAGCAGAGTGGAAATAACACGGCGCTTGGCCTGTAATAGATTCAGCACTCAGTTAAAATTTAAGTTGGTTGAATTCATTGAATACTTAGGTATTATATAAGTATAATACTTAATGTGCTGAGCACTTACAAATCATTTACTCCACACACCTATCTGTGAAGTATAGGTGCTATTATTATTCCTTTTTTAAAAAAAATGTAAACTAAAGCTTAATGGAGAAAAGGAACTAGAGGTACAACAATAAATAAACATTTTTGTTGATTTTACCTATATCACCTTCCCTCTCCCTCCCAAATAAAATTCTTGAATCCATTTTT
Organism: Mirounga angustirostris; assembly: GCF_029215605.1. Lineage (NCBI taxonomy): Eukaryota > Metazoa > Chordata > Mammalia > Carnivora > Phocidae > Mirounga > Mirounga angustirostris. The sequence continues at coordinate 125,255,406 of NW_026991714.1, forward strand.
TACTTTTGCAAAGAAAGGAGCTATATCCTTGGCATTACAAATTCTCATTTCCTCATTTGATGGGCAGTAAGGCACAATAGAAATGAGGGAAAAGCTTGAAGAGACCTAGTTGGACTTTTGATTAACAAGGAGAAGACACTCTTAGGTCTGAAGACTTTGGGTGATCAGTACTAGCAGCTAGGCTTTAAAACAGGTGAATGACAAAAGGACTGTGTTGACTTTGCTGCCACTTCCCATTTTTCTCCCTTCCCTTCTGCTTCCAGAAGTATGAAATAGTTAATAGCCTTCAGCTTTCTCAAAGAATAGTAGAATTTTAAGTATTTTCCATTACTGTTATTTTTTAAACTAATCTGCTATATGGGAGTTCCTATAGGTAGCTGTCATGCTAGAGACCTTAAATATAATTACTTCTACCACTCACATTTGTCTTAACAAATTCCTTTGTAAGCTACATATAAGAAAAGGTAGACTAACAAAGTGTTTTCATTTTTAAAATTTTTGTTTTTGTTTACTTCCAGAAAAGAAACTATGAGATGAGCCTGATAATAAGCTCAAATAAAACAAATGTTACTAATTCATCTCTTCAGCTATTTTCTGAAATCCATTTTCCAAGATGTACCATTTGTAACTCACCACATTAATCATTCTACATTTTCTCACACACTGGTTGATAGATGCAAGTTAAGTTTCATGCATTGCCTATCTTTGTTGGAATTTCAACGCTTTTTTTTTTTTTTTTAAGATTTTATTTATTTATTTGACAGAGAGATAGAGAGCACAAGTAGGCAGAGAGGCAGGGAGAGGGAGAGGGAGAAGCAGACTCTCCACTGAGCAGGGAGCCCGACGCGGGGCTCGATCCCAGGACCCTGGGATCATGACCTGAGCCGAAGGCAGCCGCTTAACCGACTGAGCCACCCAGGCGCCCCAGAATTTCAGCACCTTTTTAGGTATTCCACATGTTAATATAAACTGGATGATAGACCTCTGGTCATTATTGTATTCATGAACAGCATTAATACAGAGACAGTGCTAAAGGTTAAGGAATTGGAATATGGAGACAAGGAGGATTATTTACATATGGTAGGATATTTTATAATGCTCTGGCTTGATGTAACAGTCACTTATATGCTTCTTCTTCTCTAGTTATCAGGGAATATGAAGAATAGAGAAAGCATCCAGGAACCTAGATTTGATTATTACAACCATGAAGTTTCTGATATTGACCTCAGTGATTGTGAATTTCCACATGTCATTGAAATTTATGACTTCCCCCAAGAATTTCGTACTGAAGACCTCCTGCGGGTTTTCTGCAGTGTTCAGTAAGTATTTGCAAATAGCTGGGCATGTTTGGGAAGGCGGGATGAAGTTTTCTTAAAATGTCTTCTGAAAAATCATCTCTTGTTTGCATATTCCCTGTTGTTTACTTTACTTAGCCTCAGTTTTGTTTATTGTCTTTTCCAAGTCCTTTAGAAATCTTCTGTATCAAGCCTGTCTTCTTTTTTTTTTTTTTAAAGATTTTATTTATTTATTTGAGAGAGAGAATGAGAGAGAGAGCACATGAGAGGGGGGAGGGTCAGAGGGAGAAGCAGACCCCCTGCCGAGCAAGGAGCCCGATATGGGACTTGATCCCAGGACTCCAGGATCATGACCTGAGCCGAAGGCAGTCGCTTAACCAACTGAGCCACCCAGGTGCCCAAGCCTGTCTTCTAAGTTCTTTAAAAATGCCAAATAGTCTTTCTAGACCCCACTTTGGGCATTTAAGAAGAATATCTTCAGTTATAACTTCTGGATGTCTTCGTGATGCATTTAGTCCGTTTAATAGTTATTATAATTATTGATATATTTGGATGTATGTCTGCCCTCTTTTTTTGTGTTTACTTGTTTCATCTTTTTCTCTTCTTTCTTGCCTTCTTTTGGATTGATGAGGTATTTTTTTCTCATTCTATTTTGTTTGGAAATGATACTCTGTTTCTATTCTTTGGTGGTTACTTTAGAAATTACAAAATGCATGCTTAACTTACCAATGCCTAAAGTTAGTAGTTTTACACTCTTTCCAAACACTATAAGGGCTTTTTAACTCCATTTCCCAATTCCATTCCCTCCCTTTCCACCACCCCCAACTAATATGCTATTGAGACTATTTTCTTTTTAACATTTTTTCTTTTTAAACTCCATTTGATGTTACTATTTTATAGAGTCAGCATTCAGATTGATCCACTTTCTGTGTTTTACATTTATACCTCTTGCATCTCATTTCTTCCATCTGAAATCATTTTCTTTTTGCATGGAACATACTCTTTTACTGCTTAATTTAGTGACAGTCTGCTGTTAACAAACTCAGTTGGGTTTTTTATTGTCTTTTTTAATGGCATTATTTCAACTTCATTTTTGAAAGACATGTTTGCTAGGTATAGAATTCTAGGTTGGCAGTCATTTTTCTCTCAGAAAATGCAGATTTATTCTACTGCCTCCTGGCTTTCTCTGTGGAGAATAAGAAGCCAGCTGAAAGTTCACAACTGTTGCTTCTGAATGTAATCTGTCTTTTCTCTTTGGATACTCTTAGGGCTTTCTCTTTGTCTTGTATTGTGCATTTTAGTATGGTGTGGCTTTGTGTTTTTTTAAATCTATTCTTCTTGAGACTATTTGAGTTTCTTAAATCAGTAAGGATTTTTCATTGGTTTTGGAGAACACATAGTTATCTCTTCAGGTAGTGCCTTTCTGCCAGTCTTTCTCTTTTATCTTCTCTAAGATGCCAAGAAAATACATATTAGACCTTCTCACTTAATCTTCATGTTACCTCTCTTTTATATTTTCCGTGTTTGTCTCTGTTACATTCTGAATAGTTTCCTTGGCTCTTATTTCCAGTTCACTAATTTTTTCTTCAGCTGTGTTTAATTTGCTGTTAAGTCTGTCCATTGAATGTTTAAATTTCATTTTATATTTTTCATTTTTCTAAGTTCTCTATTTCTCTTTAAAATCTGTACGGTCATTTTTTAGTTTCTTGTTTTTGTCTAAAATATTTTCAAGATTTAAAAAATGTCTTAAATGTATTAAACATAGACCTTCTGTGGTCTGTGTCTCGTGATTCCTTTACCTGAAGTCTTTTTAGTTCTGCTTCTGCAAATTCTCACACATAGAGCCTTGCTTTTTTGGAGGTTTAATTATTTTTTTTTTTACTGTGAGCCAACTATTTTCCTTGGAATTTTATTTATGGGAATTGAAGTCTACAGTAGAAGAGGATTTTTCCTGAGAGGATACATGTTTTCTTCTGCCAAGCACCAAGGGCCCGAAGAGTTCAGCAGCACTGTAAATTAAATTATTGATTTGAGGTTATTCTGACCACTGAGATAGAAATAGTCAAGTGGAGAACGATAAAAAAATGATTGTTATGTGTCAGCTAGTTTATTTTAACAACACATATAAATGTCTAGTCACTTGCCAGTCTTTGATGTGGTGCCAAGGCCTTTTTTATTTCTTTTAAGTTACTTGTCTATTGATAGAAGAGTTCTTGTATGTTATCCTTATAATATATCAACTAAAGTGGAGAACTTTAATGTACCTTTAGAGGCATCTGAGTGCTTACTCCTTATAGGTTAAAATGTTTTCTCTGTCTTTTTATAGCTGTTTTGCCCAAACATAATTGACAGTCATTTTTGGATTTTTTAGTGACTTCATCATTCTCTACTCTTCCAAAGCATTCAATTAAGTTTTTATGGATACAACATCTTTTCTTTTTCACACTCATATTTCATTGTTTTAATTTTATTAAATTATGTAGTGAAAATATAAACTAAAACTGATGTAAGTGGGTTTGAAAACAATTGCATTAACTCTTCATACATAGTTCATACACATATAGGACAAGGTAAAAGAATCAGAAGTCTACCTCTGTATCTTTAGCTTATAAGAAGAAAAATAAGCTTCAGGAATAAAGAAACAATAAAAAATAAGCTTCAGAAAGAAAGTTATTAGGGAAAAGATCTTCAGGATCTGGAAGAAGTCAATACCAAGAAGGATTATACTTTAACATTCTAATCCTGATACTAAAAATGAACTAGGTCTTTTGTCTGATATTACACATTTAAATTTAAAATTCCATGCATGTAGATCTTGAATTTGTAAGATTCTATGTCAGTTAGGGTTTAACCCCCCACTTTTTCTTACAGAACCAGATAGGAAATATTTTAGGCCGCTCTGTCATCATTGCACAAAAGCAGCCACAGACAATATGTGAACGCATGAGCGTGGCTGTATTCAGTGAAATTTGATGTACAAAAACAAGGGGCGCCTGGGCGGCTCAGCTGGTTAAGTGTCTGCCTTTGGCTCAGGTCATCTTGGAGTCCTGGGATCGAGCCCCACATCGGGCTCCCTGCTCAGCGGGGAGCCTGCTTCTCCCTCTCCTTCTGCCCACCCCCCCCACTGTTCATTCTCTCTCTCTCAAATAAATAAATTCTTAGAAGAAAAAAGAGCACCCTGTTTTTCTATAAAGTTCTAGAACAGGCAAAATTAGTTAGCAGCCATGTACCTCACTTAAATTTGGATGCGGGGGAGGGTATCAGTTCTATAGCTAAAAGAAATAAGCGGGTGACTGGATCCTGGAGGACAGTTAATCTTTCCGTAGACCTTCTGCTAAATGTATTGGGTTGGTCAGTCAGTCTAATATCAGGGCCTGTTCCATATAGAGTGCCTAATAGATTTTAAAAAGCAGTCAATGAGCTTAAATCTCAAATTAGTACTACCTTAGATTGTTACTGGTAATGATGATTTTTAAAACCAAGGTTAGTTTTGTTGATGTCTAGAATTTCCTAAAGGCTAGTTAATTCTTATGAATTATTAATTTCCCTTTGCTTTGTTTCTTCCTAATCTTACCTGCAAGACCATTTTTCTATCAAACCCAAAAACATTCCCAAAAGAGGAGAAGCATTTTAAAGGATTATGACATTCCAAAGTGTAAAAGGCTCTCCAGATCCCATCTAAGGTCTTTTTCTAAGCTTTTTTGTAAACTCTTATTATACAGGCTCTTCTGCTATTGAACGTTTTCAGTCCCTAAACCCTGTGGTTATTTTATTTATTTATTTATTTATTTATTTATTTATTTATTTATTTATTTATTTATTATTTTTTTATTTTTATTTTTTAAAGATTTTATTTATTTGACAGAGAGAGGGAACACAAGCAGAGGGAGAGGGAGAAGCAGGCCTCCCGCGAAGCAGGGAGCCCGATGTGGGGCTCGATCCCAGGACCCTGGGATCATCACCTGAGCCGAAGGCAGACGCTTAACGACTGAGCCACCCAGGCACCCCAACCTGTGGTCATTTTATGCCATGGTCAAACTTACCCTTACATTCAGGAAATTCTCTAACCTTCAAAGCCTCCTTCATTCCTTTTTTCCTCAAAGGAATTTTTTTTCTTGACTGAAGGAAGATATTTTAGCTGTTGTCTCTTTTTCTTTCTTTATTAGTGCTTTATAAAAATAAAATCAAGGTCACGGTGCAAAAGCCTATAATAACGTCTGAGAGTCAGGTACCCGAGTCAACTTTATATTTTAGTCACCGTGTTTATCAATATTAATAATCTTTCTGATGAATATTGCTATTAGTCATAAAAAATAATGAGCACCATTCATTTATGAAATGCCTGTAAGTGCTCAACACTGTGCTCTTTGCCTTGTCACAGATGATCTCATTTCCATTTTCACAATAACTCTGTTTGGAAGGTGCTATGCCCATTTCTACAGATGAGCACACCTAGCTTCAAGAGAAGTTAAATCTGCCCAAGATCTCAAGGTGTCAGAACCCCGAGTCCTTTTGTATCTGACCCTCAGCCCCATGCCCTTTCTATAGAACTATGTTGAATCTATGAGCAGTTTTTAAGTTCCTTGCTGAAAAAATAATGTCATCATTTTGATAGTTATTGTGCTCATTCTCTCTCTCTCAAATAAATAAATTCTTTTCAAAAAAATATATAATAGCTCTGCTCCAAAATAAAGGTGTTTTAATGGTCATTCTTTTGATTCTCTCTAATCCTGTCTGATGTTTCTCTGATCCTGATATCTTTTATCCTGAATTTTTCTGACTTTGCCACAATTCTTTCCTGTTTTCCCTTTCTTACTTCCTTTCTACAGCTAGGAATAATAGGTCAGCCTCTCTGATTATAGTTGTCTTTTTTCTCAATTACTTGATTTTTTTGTTTTTTGGGGGGTTTCTTTTTTGTTTGTTTCTTGCTTTAAATGACCTGTCTCCCTCTCTTTCTCTCTGTCCATGAGCCTACATTTGCATTAAATCCAGGTGATCTTCTCTGCCTACCTCCTCTTCCAATATTCTTCTGCCCCTCCTCTGCTTCCTCCTTTCATTTCTTCTTGTTCTGTGCCCATAAGAGCATCTCTTGTAAATAGTGCGATAAATACTTCACCGAGGTCCCAAGGGACACGTGAGGATTAATTAGCTGATGTCTATAAAATGGCTGGGAACGTAAAATACTCCCAGGTATTTCTTTATGATGGTATTATTGCTTTTAGAATTCAGTGGCTTCTTCTGTCCTCCAAACTGTTTTTTGTGTCATTATCCCCATTCCACCTGTGCACTCGTTGAGTGTTTATCTCATCATGAAATGCTTTATGAGACTCTTATTTGAAAGATGTTTCATAAAAGTAAATTTTATTTTAAGAAATAAAATTGTGTTGTTTTTGTTGCAGAAAGAAAGGATTTGATATTAAATGGGTGGATGACACACACGCCCTAGGAGTATTCTCCAGTCCAATTACAGGTATTCACTCAGTGGATTGCTGTGTGGTCTTTCCTTATTGTCTATTTTCTCTTGCTACTTGTTCTTATTTCTCTTGTATTCTAGCCAACTGGCATTTTATTCAGCCAGTGTAGTAAATGGCAGCTACAGATTTTTGAGGCGTAGTACTTTGTACCCATGTGCTCTCCCTCTCCCTTTTTCACCTTAATCCAGTTGTAATTTGGAGAGAGAGCCAACTCCTTCCAAGGTTACATGCTGTATAACTGTCAGTTATGATTGTACATAAACAGATTATAGGTAGAAATTTAAGAAGCCAGTGTGACTAAATCTTAAAAATTTTGTGATTTTTTTTCCACCCAGACAAATGAATTTGAAGTAGCTCTTGAACCTTTCCAGTGAGAAATTATAATACCTACTTTCTGAATATGTGTTTGGGCCTTTTCACTTATATCATTAGCCTCATGATAGATGTGATACAGAGGCATTCAAAGAAATTAGAGATGTTGGTTCCTCTCTGAACCACCTAGAATAGGGGTCTGCAAACTGTAAAGGGCCAGGTAGTAAATATTTTGGGGTGTAAGGTCTCTGTCACTACTTAATTCTGCTGTTGTAACAAGAAAGCATCCCTAAACTACTATTCAAACGAATAGAAATGGCTCTGTTTCAGTAAAATGTTAACAAGAACAGGTGGATGGCTGGATTTGGTCACAAAACTATAGTTTGCTGATCCCTGATATAAAATAATCACTTGCCAAGCTGTTTATGGATTTTCTAGAGCTGACCATCTCTTTTGTTTGCCATGAAAAAAAAAGGCATAACATCTAGACATCTAGGAAATACTGAGAGCTAGCCTTAAATTTTCCTTTGTGTCACTCTTTTTCATATCTTCTGCTTTCTTATATTTATTTCTCTTCACAGCTCGTGATGCTCTGGGTAGTAAACAGACTGTGGTGAAAACCCGGCCCTTGTCACAGGCCACAAGAGCAGCCAAGGCCAAAGCCAGAGCGTATGCCGGTGAGCCAGTCATCTCAGGGGCTTTTTCTTTTTGGTAGCTGTGTTACTGTTTTTTCTAGCACTTGTACCTCATCTAGAGTTTTATTTAAAGGCATATCACTTTTATTTTTAATGTTAAAGGAAGTATGTTTTTAAGGAAAAGACAAAAGGCTATGTTGGAAATACAGCATCTGAGCAGCCACTTGGAGAGAGTGGGAGATACGGCCAAGCAATGCAGCAACCATTTTCTGATGACATCCTTCTCTGGTTTACCTCAGTGTTGAACTGTTTGCAAGGGTCACTGTAGAAATTGTGTTAATACAGATAAGGAAGCCAGGGTTGTTTGTGTTTTGCCATGTTAGTTTCCTCTGATCATCATCTATTGGCCTGTGTTAATTACTGCTGAGGCAGCCCTTGTTAGTCTATTTTATATGTTAATTACAGAGTTAAATCATTTGGTGCTAGATTTCTCTTCCTTACTTGCTTCTGCTCCCCCCCACCCCTTTTTTCCCTTTCAGAGTTCCTGCAGCCAGCCAAGGAGCGTCCTGAGACTTCGGCAGCCCTAGCCAGAAGGTTAGTCATCAGTGCCCTTGGGGTTCGAAGTAAACAGAGCAAAACTGAAAGGGAAGCAGAGCTCAAGAAACTGCAGGAAGCCCGAGGTGAGTTGAAGTGATGGTGTTCCTCTCTAGTTCTCTAGACTCACTGTAAGGCATATGTTTAAAAAAAAAAAAAAATGAATGAAGCCCACTCCATTTCCTAGAAGCCTCTCAAGTTTATTAAAATTGTTTTCATGCCTTATGTTTAGGGGGAAGACATTTCAGGATTTGTCCTCCTGTTCCACACACCAAGGCATCCTAATCCATGCTCTGTTTTCCAAGAGATAGGTTTGGACTTTTCAGCTCATCATCCATGGCTTTTTCTATAGTTCTTGCTCTAAAGTCTGAGCAAAATTTTCCTGTGAAGACATAGGAGTCTCCCAGGCAGAAAACATTTGCTGGGGTTTTACGGGGCCATGATTGCCATGATATTATCTAATGCTTTAAGATTGCAAGTAGAAGACAGATTAAGGAAAAGCCAGCAACTGACATGGATGATAGTAACTGTAGGAGGTATCTTTTTCTCTAAAGACAGTCTTGAGTGGCTCCATTAGAGTACATCTAGATTAACCTATCTTCTGATTATTTTGCAGTACCTACGAGTTCTTAGAAAATATTTCCACTGATCCACAGCAGGGGTTTTTTTCCCCTGTAGTTTGGAATTGAGGTTAAAATCTCTCTCTTCCCTCCTTCTAGGCTGTTGACTTATATGTAAAGGTCAGGGACTCTGGCTTTACACTTAAGTACTTTTTATCAACCTTCCAGGCTTTAGTCTCATTGCCTGAGCGCACGATCTCTGGAATCTGCGAAGGCAATTTATTCTGAAAATTCCACTTACCAAAAAGTAACTTCATTTTTCCATTAAATGAATTGAAGTTTCAAACTCCTTGTTTATTGCCGGTCTAACAAGGCCATTAATACTTCCTTTCCACTCTGCTGTGGTGATAGCAGGCAGCTTGCGGACTCTCAGCTGCACTGGCCAGATAACCAGTGACAGAGTGTGTCATGGCAGGTGCTAGAGTTTCAGCGTGGAACCCAGCTAATTTTTGAAACCTTAATGATTATAATGAGGCAGTTTTGATTTTTCCAATGCATGTTCACTCAAAGGCCCTTCACAGATTACATAGAAACTTTTTTTATAGATGGCAATAATAGAACTAGAGTAAAGGTGAATGTGTAATACCCTTAACCCTTTAGTAGTTGGTTATCTCTGAAGAAAGTGCTTTCTCTCTGATAACCACAATTATCTCAGAAGATCAGTAGAGGGAGAAGATCCGACTCTTTGTGCAGTGTCTCATGCTTCCCTACCCTGTGCGTGTCACATTAACTGGAATGCTCCGTGTACTGTGGTAGGCATTTTGCACAGGTACGTTTTGAGTATTGCCCTCTGTTTTTCTGTAAGCACATTAGCATACAGCTTCATTTGAAGTATTTGTTTTAAATGCCCACTTACCCAGCGGACATTTCAGTGATGTAATTAAAAATGGCTCAGTGAGTACTCTGTTATTTACTTTTTAAAAGAAAGCCTTTAGGGGCGCCTGGGTGCCTCAGGTGGTTGGGCGTCTGCCTTCGGCTCAGGTCCTCATCCCCGGGTCCTGGGATCGAGCCCCACATTGGGTCCTGGCGCGGCGGGAAGCCTGCTTCTCCCTCTCCCTCTGCCTCTTCCCCTGCTCATGCTCTCTCTCTCTCTATCTCTGTGTCTCAAATGAATAAATAAAATCTTTTAAAAAAATAAATAAAAGGGGGCGCCTGGGTGGCTCAGTCGTTAAGCGTCTGCCTTTGGCTCAGGTCATGATCCCAGGGTCCTGGGATCGAGCCCCGCATTGGGCTCCCTGCTCCGTGGGAAGCCTGCTTCTCCCTCTCCCACTCCCCCTGCTTGTGTTCCCTCTCTTGCTGTGTCTCTCTCTGTCAAATAAATAAATAAAATTTAAAATAAATAAATAAATAAATAAATAAAAGAAAGCCTTTAGTTCTGAATGGAGACTCACTTTGGTGCTGAGGCTGTACAGATTATAGAAGATTCTTCCTTTATTATGCTTCATAGCTCTCCCATTCTTCATATCTGAGAAAACGCATGTGGAAAATTTCGATATATCTCTTTCTGACTTCTTTTTGCTTTAGGCAGATATTCTTGTACCTGCCTGCAAGAGTTTTTTCTTTAAAAAAAAAAATTTTTTTTTTTCCTGTGGAAATTAAAAGTACCATTTAGGTATTAAACAGAGCAGATATTTTTGTTCCACATCTTCTACCACTGTGGGGGCGGGGGAGAGGGATCAGTACAGCATAGTGGATAACATTAGGTTGTGGCATCAGACTGCCTACGTCTATCTCCAAGCTCTACCATTTACTGTCTTGGTGGCCTTGGGCAGATTACTTATTCTCTGGAGGCCTCTGTTTCCTCATCCATAAAATGGAAATGAAGTGAGATAATCCACAAAAGATGCTTAGTCATCTTCAGAACCCATCGGAATGTGTGCTCTCCTGTTTCTATAGGCCTGTAATAAGTATATGATGAATGTTAGCTGCTGCTGTTTTTAGTAATAGTGGAACTATTATTATATGGTGAGTCTAACACAGATTCCAGTGCATGGAATCTTTTTCAGTACTTTTTCTATTTTAAATTTCCTGTGATACTCTATCAACAACATTTGGCATTTCACTAGGCACTTCTCTTCTAGCATTGTGCTCTCATTTGGGAGAATTAGAGAGATGGAAAATTTTTGTTCCTTTACTTAAGACTTACAGTCAAGTGAGGATATCTGCCTTCAGTAAGGAAGAAAATATGATTTTAAGCAGTTGTTTCTCTTCTCACTTCAGTTCTGAAGAATTTTTTAAATTTCAGTATAGTTAACATACAATGTTAAGTTAGTTTCAGGTGTATGATATAGTGATTCAGCAATTCTGTACATTACTCAGGCCTCATCAAGATGAGTGTACTCTTAAATCCCCATCACCTATTTCACCCATCCCCCCACCCAGTGCCCCTCTGGTAACCATCAGTTTGTTCTCTATAGGTAAGAGTCTGTTTTTTTGGTTTGTCTCCTTCTTTTCCTTTTTTCCTTTGTTTTTTAAATTCCACGTATGAATGAAAAATCATATGGTTTCTTTTGCTTAGCATTACACTCTCTAGCTCCATCCATGTTGTTGTAAATGGCAAGATTTCATTCTTTTTTATGGCTTGATAATACTCCATTGTATATATACACACCACCTCTTCTTTATCCATTCATCTCTTGATGGATGCTTGGGCTGCTTCCATAATTGGGCTATTGTAAATAGTGCTGCAGTAAACATAGGGGTGCATGTATCCTTTCAAATTAGTTTTTTTTTTTAAGATTTTATTTATTTATTTGACAGAGAGAGACACAGTGAGAGAGGGAATACAAGCAGAGGGAGTGGGAGAGGGAGAAGCAGGCTTCCCGCGGAGCAGGGAGCCGGATGCGGGGCTCGATCCCAGGGCCCTGGGATCATGACCTGAACCGAAGGCAGATGCTTAACCGACTGAACCACCCAGGCGCCCCTCAAATTAGTGTTTTTTTTATTCTTTGGATAAGTACCCAGTTGTGTGATTACTGGATCGTATGGTAGTTCTATTTTTAATGTTTTGAGGAACCTCCATACTGTCTTTCACAGTGGCTGTACCAGTTTGCCTTCCCACCAACAGTGCACAAGAGTTCCTATTTCTCCACATCCTCACCAACACTTGTTGTTTCTTATGTTTTAGATTTTAGCCACTCTGGCAGGTGTGAGATGATATCTTATTGGGGTTTTGATTTGCATTTCCCTGAGGATGAGTGATGTTGAGCCTCTTTTCATGTGTCTTTGGCCATCTGTATGTTGTCTTTGGAGAAATACCTGTTCAAGTCTTCTACCCGTTTTTAATTGGATTGGTTTTAGTTCTGAAGATTTGAAGATTAAAAGCATGACGGGGTTTTTGTGATTAAAAGGTTGGGAAGGCAACTCCAGGCAATGTAATAAGTTACGATAATTCCATGTTGGAAGATATATCTCCAGTTTAGAGCTGGCCTAGGGAAGTTAAGTACCTGGCCTAAAGTTACCTAGTTGGTAAATTGAGAGGAGGCATTTGAACCAAGGCCTCTCTAATTAAAACCCATGCTCTCTCCACAATACTGTAATCCCTCTTGAAGGACTTTTGTAGTAATTAACATTTTTTTTCCCCAGGGGGAAAAAAACAAAAGAATTTTTAAGGTCTTTAGAAAGTAAAATACGGCAAGTTTTTTTTTTTTTTCCAGTTTTCTGTTCCAATGGTTAGCAACTTCCAGTGTCAAAAAATTCTTCCCTAAGTTTAACTTAAATCTGTACAATAGTTTAAGCCAGTTCCCTTTTCTTTTTTCCTTTGTAGAAATAAGGAGCATATGGACACCATCCTATTCTAATCTTCAGAGATGAAGGGCAGATTATTTAGGAGTAAGGGAATCTCGGCTATAATAGAGTTTTTGCCGTTAACTTTAGCTGTGTTGCCACAGGCTCGTCTGTTATACTCTCTGTGCTCTAGTTTCCAACAAAGCAAAACTAATGCCTGACTTACCCTGAAGAATTTTTGTGCACAATCTAAGTTAACGTGTAAAAACGTTTATTTAGAAAGGTGCTTTACAAATTCAGGGTACTGTTATTTATGTGACTCTTAGAAAATTAGTGTTTATTATAATGAGACAGTAAAGACAAATATGTATTATGTACTGCTGCTTCCCATCCATTATATGACAAACAGTGCTAATAAGTCAGGACACTCTTCTGTGAGTTTTGACTTGACCACTGCCGGTTGATCAGAATTAGCATGGAAATTGAAATCTGTGTGCCATCCTGATACAGGTACTTTTATAAATAGTACTATAGAATAGATAGGCTTTTTTCGCCCCCTCACTTGAGGAGTTCTGCTGTCTGGCATAGTGTTTGGTTCATAAAAAGATACTCAATATGTATGTTCATTGAAGAACACATGACTGACATTGGTCACTTTTTCTTCATAAATCTTATTTCATTCATGATTCTACTCTGAACTCTTTTAAGTCCTCTATATTTTTCTTTGTAAAACCCAGAGTTGAACACTGCAAATGAAAACCTTCTCATTAATGAATTTGGGATTTGTGATTTTGAGGTTTAAATACTTCCTGCTAAGTTCCCTCACCTTACTTTGGTCTTCTTACCCTTTTAACGAGAAATCTATGTCTTAGTCCTTCGTTAAAAAGGAGATTCAAGGGCGCCTGGGAGGCTTAGTTGGTTAAGTATCCGACCCTTGATCTCACACCAGGTCTTGATCGAGTTCAGGCCCTGTGTTGGGCTCCACAATGGGCATGGAACCTATAGATAGATAGATAGAGAAGGAAAGTAAGAAATTTTTTTATTTTTTAAAGGAGATTGAGAAAGTAACATTACCCTGGGAAGAATCAAGAAAAAAGAAGTACCCAAATCATTTTAAGCAAGTCATATTGTGTATATCTGGAGGATAAGAACTTTAGTTTGTAGGTCTTAGAACATGGGGGAAGTGATGTTTAGTCCAGCAGAGCACATAATAGATCAGAGCTGCACAGAGAGCAGGAAATCAAAGCATAGATCATCCTTGAGCCTTTGTATTTGACTTAATCATGTTTTAAGCTAGTGATTCACACAAAACAATAAAACTACATTTTAAAGATCAGATTCAGGAGTATGTATAAAATTTCCCAGTGTTTGATTTATCAAAACACTTGATTCCCACCTAAAATTGGAGATAGAAGATATCATTACTTCTCAGAATAAGGTACTCTCATTTTCAAAGCATGCCAAAATTTTATTTCATAACTTCTTTCCATTTTACTCCTGGGGGTAGGTGATTAATTGGCTGGTTCTAAAAGGCATCTTTTGGGTCACAGGCCTGAAAGGCAGAGTAAGTAAACAATGATTTGATCCCCTAGTTTGCTTAATTAAATCACTAAGAACTTAAAAGTAAAATCATCTCTATAGAATACTTAGTCAACTGTAATAAAAAAATTTAATCACAACTGCTACCTTTTGAAATCCTATTTAGGCATTCCATTATTCTGCCTTCAAGGGCTCTGCTGCATTGCTGACTGATAATCTGGGTCGTGTGGCATTTTCTTTGTGTCTTTTCTTCCCTAACGTGAAATTCCCTTCATTCTAACCACATTTCTCTTTTCATCTTAATGTGATCTTTTTCTCTGGGATGCAGTATTTACGTGTGTTTTTGCCTTCACCTTCTATTTAGTACATTTATATCCCTGACCTATATCAGAGATGAAAATGTTAACCTTAGGATTAACTGATTTACCAACTATTGCTAAATAAATAGCACATAGTTCTTTGTGTTGACACTTAATACATTGATGAACATTCCACTCTCCACAGTTAAATGCCCCCTTAACCCTTCTGTGATCCAGACTATATATTTCCCAGTATATTAATGATTATATAAATACTTGGTAAGCCTAAAATCTAAAACCTTGCTAAAATTAAGAGGTTACTTAAATTACTTCTCAATCTATCAGGTCTGTCAATCCATAAAAGAAGGCAATTAGATGAGTTTGACCAGACTTGTACTTCCAATCTTCATGGTGATTATTACTCTGTAGGTAGCTGCCCGGGAATTTTGTGATGATTTTTCTCCATTATTTTCTTAGGTGTAGAAGTAGGTTTTGAAAGTTTTAATTTACATCCCTTTTGTTTATTTTCTTTTGAAATGACACCAAATTGGCCCTTTTTTTCATCTTCAGCCCCTTCCGTTCCCTCAGTGATAAGTGGTGATTCAGTCACCTCATTTAATAGAATTATTTCTGCCAGTTGATTTCGCATACTGGGAAATGAAAGTCTGCAGGGCCAGCTCATGTGTGCTGTAGGTCAATCACTTCATACGAATTTTTCTCTTCTTCCTTGAGTTCCTTGCCCTTATGGCTGCTGTTGAGCTTTCTCTTTACTTAGTTTACTTTTCTTAATTGTTGGAGGTAAAGTTAATAGGAGCTCTTTTCATGCAGTCTGTCAGCTATTATCTGCTTTCCTTTCTCTTTTTATTAAAGGGATGACATGCTTCCTTATCTTTCTGACAATACATTTTTTTTTTTTTTTTCATTTTTCTCTTTTCTTTGTAGATACTTTCAGATGTCAGGACAGTGGAAAGTATGCTGGTTTAAGAATTAAGGATCCACGTTCCAGCTTTAGTTTTTCACTGGTTATGTAACCTTAGGCAAGTCACTTAGCCTCTCCAGGCTTCCATTTCCTCTTTTAAAAAGTCCTTCTCTACTCATGTTCTGAATTTTGGAATGTGTGCCTCACATTGCTACTCTTTCCTTGTGTTTCTCAGTTTGTGTCCCAGCCTTCACTGGTTTCTCATATGGCTTACCACCAGAGTTGCCCCTTATATTTACATATATTTGGCAATAGAGATTTACAATCTTTGATTAGAAAGCGTTAGGGTAGAAAATGTTTCAGTATTCTAAACTTTTTCAATTTTAGAAAGATAATATGGTTTTCTTAATATATATTTCATAACACCAAAATCAAACACACTAATAATATTTCTGCCACAGAGTGTATGACTGTTCCGTAAAATGACATATATAAGACTATAAGCAGCTTCTTATTTTTTCAGGTTATTTTTACCACTAAATGAGTTTTGGCCCTAAACTTTAAAAAAAAAAAATTGTTTTCAGAACTGCTTTGATTTTGGACTTGTGGTTTTATGGGCAGCCATTATATTTTTCTCTTGCATATGGGTCTCTTTTCTTAGAACTTCCCAGATAGCCTTTCTGATTTAAATGTATATGCTTATTGAAAAATTTGAGTTCTGGTAGTTCACTTTCCTGGTTTCCTCACTTTTTCTAGGAATCCAGAACCAGTTTTTGATGGCTTTCAGCCAACACTGCTTCTTTTTTTTTTTTTTAAGATTTTATTTATTTGAGAGTGAGACAGCTAGAGACGGAGCACAAGCAGAGGGGGAGGGGCAGAGGGAGAGGGAGTGGCTGACTCCCCTATGAGCAGGGAGCTTGATTCTGGGCTACATCCCAGGACCCCGGGATCATGACCTGAGCTGAAGGCAGGCACTTACCTGGCTGGGCTGCCCAGGCGCCCCTCATCCAGCGTTGCTTGTACCTTTAGATCCCCTTCTAGCTTTACCCAGTTTTTTTTTTTTTTTTTTAAGATTTTTTATTTATTTATTTGAGACAGAGAGAATGAGAGACAGAGAGCATGAGAGGGAAGAGGGTCAAAGGGAGAAGCAGACTCCCTGCCGAGCAGGGAGCCCGATGCGGGACTCGATCCGGGGACTCCAAGATCATGACCTGAGCCGAAGGCAGTCGCTTAACCAACTGAGCCATCCAGGCGCCTGCTTTACCCAGTTTGTAAGAATCAGAACCGAAGTGCCTTCCTAAGAAACTCTGGAATCCTTTAGACAAGCCAGTTTTCCTTAGTGCTGTCTCCCTGGAGAATCCCAGTCCCAATTCAAGTCTGTCTTAAAGCCAAGTCACAAGGCACTGAATTAATTAGCCTTCAGTTTGGAATTTGATGACTGCCCCCCCCCCCCTTTTTGCCTCTTAAGTTAGAACTTTGCTGCTATATTCGGATAATGCCACAAGGTGGTGCCCAAATAGCAGTGAATTTCTCTTTCTCACATTTCCAAGTGCCAGTCAACTTCCTGACCAAGTTCTTTGCCCTTAAAGTACAGTCAGATATTTAGTGAAGGAATTTTATAAGGGATTCTGCTGATTTGGAAAGGTATGTTAACATAGCAAGTGTTAACTCTAAACTCACCTTGATTTCTGTAATAATTCCCCTGGATTTAAACTTGCAAAATCTTCTACAGACATTATCTGAAAGTAGTCCTTGAGAGGAAGCACTTAGGCTTATCATGTACATTTCATTATAAAGGTAAGTGATTAGCCACGAAATTAGAACTAGTATTGTGGCACCTAACGAAGTGTTTACGACACTTGATCATGTATGGTCTGTACTGTCAGGTTTTGGTAAAAGTATTAAATGGAAACCAAGCTTGAAGATGGATTGCCCAGATTTGTGTTTTTGTTTTGTTTTTAGAAATAGTTCTTTGTCTCCCTTCATTGTATGTGGTCATTTTTCCATGTTGGAATTGTGCATCCCAGAAGATTTTGGCTCCTGGAAGTACTCTGAAAATACTGAAATTTGATGTGCCTCTGAAATATTTTATCTGATATAACTAAAGCCCAGTGGCTACCATTTCCATTTGAGCAAGAAGGCAGAAGAATATTGAAACATACTCTCTATCCCTATTGAAAATTTTTAAACATCAGTGAAGTGGAAATAACAGGCAATTATTGAACCACTAACACAGTTGAGAAATGGAATTAAAATAAATACATTATCAGCAAGACTGGATTGTGGAGCCCAAGTGGCTGGAACCCATGACCCTCCTGAGATCAGGACCTGAGCTGAGATCAGGAGTCGGACGCTTAACTGACTGAGCCACCCAGGTGCCCCACTCCATAGACTTTTTATTTCTGTTAGCCCCGGATCTTTCTCTTTATTATAAAGTACTAGGAAAGCACTTGGAAAGTTAAAAATATTAGCTCTTGGAATCAGGTGAGAGAAGACCAGGAAATCCTCCTGTCTCATGATTAAAGTTTGCTTATAATTTGCATTAAAGGAAAGTCCCTGGTGGTATGAAGTGTACTCCCACTTTTAACACTGTCCTTACTTCCAGAGAGAAGACGACTGGAAGCCAAGCAACGGGAAGATATCTGGGAAGGCAGAGACCAGTCTGCGGTTTGAACATCATTCAACGAAGGGGATAGTTCTATGAATTCAGAAAATATTTCCATAGTTTTCAGATAGGAGGATCCTTCTAGAGTTCTGTGTACATGCAGAAGTACGTGTTAACGAAAGAAAGAAAGCCATCAAGACGGGCACTGACTGGGTACAGAAAGAAGATGGACTCCTGTCCGTCTTCGCTTCTAACTGCAGTGCTTTGGAACTGTCCTACTGTGCTGGGCATAGAAGGGAGCCATCAGCCAGGAAGCTGACTTGTGACAGCTTGGATAGGACTTCCGAGAGTCCTCTGGGTGGGGCAAGTCCCATCGTTCGCCTGGCTCACACGTCTAAGATGCCTGAAGAAGATACAAAACAGAGGATTCAAACCTGCGATGATGGGAGATTTCGGTCCTGCAAAGGCAGCGTGTTCCTTCGGGCCTCACAGAACTCAGGGCTGGTGGAGGGAGCAGTTAGTACAGAGAGATGGAACAGTGTCTGCACAGAATCGACACTGTCGCTTGCAGAACTGCAGCGCCGGTGAGCTGCGGCGGAGGTGGGTGTTTGGACTGAGCGGGGGCCTGGGGCTGCTCCAGCAGCAGCCAGTGGTCTGCCAGCTTCGGTCCTCACGGGAAGCCAGCCGTGCGTGGAAGCCGAGCGCTGGTTCCAGAGGAACCGTACTGTCATGTTGTGAGAGGGAGACATTAAAGCTCATTTTATGACATACATCACTCTGCTCTTTGTCAATTTTATCATCCCCACAAAATAATTGGAGAACAGCTCTCCTCGGATCCTCATCCCTGTAGTGCTGTGCATGGGTTCAGGGGCCTGATGGCTCTGTTGAGCCCCACTGAGTAGACTGGTGCTCCCCTCTCTGCCCCAGAGTGTACTACAAAAATGTGTCTCTTGGGATTGGCATGTGGCAGCTCCCCTCCCCTTCTTGCCCTCCCTGTACACCCCCACCCCGGCCTCTTGCCTTCTCCTGTTTCTGTCACACCTGACATTCTGCAGAAGGCATCTGGCACTCAGCATGTTCTTGGTATCATCTTCCCAGCCTGTGCCAGAGGTGCTTGGCAAGCAACACCAAACCATCCATTACAGTGAAGAGTTGCCAGAATAAAACAAACACCTCTGGGCAGTGAGAAATTTCCTTAAAGGACACTGACAAGTCTGAGCCACCAGTTTAGGCTTTATCCATCTCCTACCTGCATTCTCATTGCTTTTGGAAAGAAGTTCTCACTGAAGAAATGGTAGTGCTAGGCCTTAAGAGGCTGAGGTAGTAAGAAATAGTGTCAATTGTGCTTTCATTGAGGGCAACAGCCTCCTATTTGGATGATTTCATGCCCATGACAATGATGGAGTATTAGCATTGCCTGGAACATGGTGGAGTCGGGGCTCTGTTCAAATGTTCCTCAAATGACACTGGCCTTGGTTCTTAGCTGCTCTTCTGGTCTCGGAGCCCTCTTGCAGTTCTTCAGCATTGTTTTTCTCATTCTTGGTCAGTTCTGAAAGTGTCCCTTGTTCATATTCAGTGCTTCCTTTTCAAGTTTGGAGGATTAAAAAAATCCTTCTCTTGACCCTCTGTCCTAGTACTGCCTAGACCAGTGCACCTCTCTTTGGCTGCTAGCTACTGGATTTGTGCTCTGGGTCTTCACAGAACAGACTTTCGTAAGATAGGCAGGTCTGGTTGGATAATATGGCTGCCTTGGAAAGGAAAGGCAGGGCATTGTAGCCAGGCTTCATACTGAATGGTATATTTCTGAGGTATACCTTTGCTCTGTTTTGATTCTTCAAGGCTAAGAGTGACCTTGGGCAGTAAAAAAGATGATTGTTCCTATCACTTGTCTTTGAGGTGCTTCCCCTTTCTGATAGCATTCTGGCTTTTAAAGGGCTTGTTAATGGTCACATAAAGCCACATGTTTATTACCCAGTTTCCTTGTATTAGTCATAACTTCATGAGGTACTGTTCTCATTCTGTGTACTAGGTGGCTAGTAGCATATGCTTTTTTTCAGCCACCCTCGAACTTTCAGATTTATCCTTATAATTAGACCCAGAAAAGGGATTTGTTTTTAGCTAATACTGAAAGCTGTGGAGTGTTGCTGCTTCTGCCATTAGTAGAAAATGTGCTTTTTAGTTATATTTTTCCAGTTGTTGGAATTGTATACTCGGTGGAGGTAAGAGGAGCTGCCATGGCCTAGCATGGACTACACTGAGCTTGTCCAGATGGGAACCAAATCCTTGGCCCCATCTGAACCGTGCCTTCACAAGCGGAGCTAATTGGAGAGCACCCTGTAGCTGCCACTGGCTCCTTTGTTAGATATTCCAGAAGATTGCAAATGTGTTCTGCGAGGTGTGTTTGTTGCTTCGCATATGTTAAATGACAAAATCCCAGTGTCACCTGGAATTTAGAGTAGAAAGGTACATTCCCCTTGAGTTCTAATATGCTCCCCATGGTGTGAAGGTCTTGGTGGAATGGAAATAAATTAAGCTTCTGATTAGTAAGCTGAGGTTCCAAGCCCTTCAGCTTCTGTGAGACCAAAGAACGCCGAAGTGAAAATCTTCCGACATTTTTGGTTCTGTCTGGAATTTGGTGGTTGGTATTCTGTTAACATTCCTCATCTAGTTACAAGTCATGCCAGCCACCGGTCTTCCCATGTCCTTCCCTTTCAACTCGGTGGTGTAACAGCACAGCCCTTGTATAGCTTTTTCCAAGAATTAGAACTGGCTGCACCTATCGAACGTGTGATGTGGGCAGCAAGACTGAGACCAGAGCCAGTGGCTGGCTGCCTGGCCTGCTTTTTCTGGCCCTCTTGGAAACTGGATCCAGGAAGAAGCGGTGGGTAACCTCCAGCCTGAATGTAGTCATCAGTCGCCACACACTCCCCCACGGGCTGCACATTCTTTCACACACCATTAGCTGCATGTTCGAGTATAATGTTGTTACTGTTTGGGCGATGTTTGCTGTGTCCAACAGGAAATCAGTCCTTCCCTTGTTTACCTAAACTGCCATGCCAAGATATAATGCTCCCTTTGCCTAGTGAAGGAGTGGAGAAGAGAGAAGGTAGAAGGAGGAAGAAAGCACGTCTTTGTATTCATAGAGGATAGCTGTGGATCATGTCCCTTTTCACTTCCTAAAGAGGGGATGGCTCTCACAATGTGGGGAGGGGAGTACTATTGTAAATCTGCTCCATCTGCTACCGTTCATTTCAGTTTTGCAGCCTCAGTTATAAAAGTTTACAACCCTTGAACTTTCCTTCTTGCCTCGTCCCTTTCATCCCTTGACCTTTCCAACCCATGTTTCAGCGCTGACACTGGGGAGGGAATTGGGAAACAGACCATAGGCTAATATCAGAGAAATGTAGTGGGACTGTTGTGAGTAGTATGCGTGCCCCACACATCCTAGTCCCCAGCTCAGCATGAGTGGAAGAGGTTAGACTTCGTGTGCTGGGAACTGCAAAGAGCCACAGCCAGTCTTGTCTTTGTAGCTATCCATAGTGAGCAACCTTTATTGGCATTAGGGCGTCAGACCTGTAAAGATCATCTCTTACACGTGTCTAATTTATTCCATGCAAAGTTCACTTCCAGAAACTTAGTTGAGACCTGAAATTTAGGCCAGTCCTGAGATGCACAGTGATCTTGAGGGAGACCGGATTGCCTGCCAGGTGAATGGCATATATATATATTTTTTTCCTTGGCAGAGGTCCTGGCAGGGCTGGGATCCATCCTACTGCAGCAGTCTTTCTGCTTGGCCTTCTCTCGCTGTTCTGTAGGAAGGCCCTATCTGACCACCTCTGCAAATCCTGCCCCTTCTCAAGCACTCAGTAACTGGTGGTGTTGGCCCATCAGGAGATAAGGGGATGCCTGAGGCCTATGCTTCTAGGATATTAGAAACACCCACATGTGCAGTAGGATAAAGGTAAAGGCACTAGAGTGGACTCTTAGAATGATGGGTGAGTTCTAAATGAGCACAGTCCAAATGAGGGCCTGGATTCATCAGCATCTCTGCCAGTTGTGACTTTGAGCTTCTAGCAGAGTTAATCCTATCTCCTGTGTATGTTTGTCCTTTTGTCCTCTACTCCTCCAAGACATTTGCAAAGCACCATTTAAATGGGGGACTGGGCCATAGTCCATCTTTAAGTAAAGACCCAGGAAAGACTTGTGGAAGACGAGCTCAGCTGAACAAAGCCTGGAGGCCATAGACCATAGACCAAAGGCCCTTAGGGGACGGGCCCAGAGTCCTCCTGAGGGAGCAGTACCATTTTGGTCTGGTGATCTTGCCATCAAAAGGCTTCCTGAGCAGTTCTTGGTACCCCTTGGCACTGGCCCCTTTCCCTATGAGGGCGCTGTGAAGGGCATGGCTCCAATAAGCTGAGGTATCTGGTGTGTGGGCAGCAGCTGGAAGTGTGCAGTCATGGCTTCAGATGAGGTTGTTCCTGAGACGCTGCTCCTGCTCCAGGGAGAGCTCTGCATTGGAGCGGTAGGAATCCCCTGTGGACCAAAGGAGAACGGGTAAGTAGCCAACCCTACCAGACTCCAGGACAGATGGGAGACAGAGTTTATAATCCAAACAGCCTTACGGACAAAGAGGGGTGTAGAAATTAAGTCGTGACTGGGTGAGGCTGCTGGTGTGACCAGTTGGGTCTAGAAGTGTGCCTATGAAGAGGTCAAGGGAAATTCATCTCTGTCCTATCCCTAGCCTTGCACATCCACCTTCCAGCCACACAGGGGGTACAGGTCGTGTCTCCCAGCTTCCCAAGCCCATACACGGCTGGCCCCACAAAGGCTCGCAGTTACCTGTGTGGCAGCTGTGCAGCCAGACCCGGTGCCCGTCATACTTGCAACGGCACCGCATCATGTTGTTCGAGAAATCGGACTCCGCCACCTCGTATTGGGGGTTCACAACCAACTGGAGTGAGACAAGGGGACAAGTGAAAGCCGGTGACGGTCGTGGCTGTGATCGTCCTTTACCTTTCACGCAGTCTCACAAAGGGTGTTTATACCCTTCGCTTCCCTAATCCTTCAAGGTGCCCAGAGGGCAGGCGTTAATGTTCCTGTTCTACATTGTCCATTGAATCAAGACTCAAACCCAGGTCCTCGGGATCCTCCTTCAGTGTTCAAGTGCCAGGCCTGTGGGAGACCCTAGCTGTGGAACTCTTCCCTCCTGTGACTGCAGGGAGACTTTTGGAATATCCGCAGGAAATGGAGTTCCTGTGGGGGATCCCCAAGCCCCCTTACCTGGAAGATGTAATTCCCAGGGCCCACATCTGTTATATCCACCCACTGGCAATCGATGTCATGCCGGTAGGTGTCCCAGCAGCCGACAGTCACTCCCTGTTCCCCGAAGTTGGCACATGCATAGCGCTTCTGCAGTCCTGTAAGGAAGGATGCCGACGGTTACTGAGGCAGGGAAGAGGTGCTGGGGATCCAGCACGCCGCCAGGCCCTGCACACGGAATCCTCACACCGGTCATACCCTTATGTGCAATCAGATGAGGGACCCACGGTTCCGCTAGATAACTTGCCTGAGTGTCAGAGCCCGAATTCCTGCTAACCCTGAATCCAGCACGGTAGCAAATCCCATCTGTGACAGAGATGATTTCTCTGGATGCTCTAGTGGAAATTCCTGTTGGCCTAGGAATTATGGGTGGAAGGTTCTAGCCCTACATGCCAATACATTTGTCCGTCCTTCCGACCCTCTGAAGAGTGAGAGTTTGCCACGCCATTCTGAAGGGCTAGGAACTGGGGGAATGCAAACAGGAATCGGACAATCTGTGCCCTCAGAGAACTGAGCCCAAGTGAAACAGGCCTGCAACTCTTCTCCAAAAGCTGAAGTATTCAGCCTTTACAAGTGGTACGACGTGTGCTGGGAATGCAGTGGCAGAGAGACCTTCCACCTAAGACGTCAGAAGGTAAGACACCGATCTTTTTGAAGTGCCTCGGGTGCTGACTGTTGCCAGGCCAGGGTCTCCAGGTGCCTGAGGGGGTCTTCCCTGAGGGCAGACAGGAACCTCACCCTGATGGGGCTGAGGAAGAGAACACCAGGAGGCTATGCTGACGTGGAACCGCATACCTGTGGGGCAGTTTGTGTCCTCCAGGCAGAAGCTGGCCTTGTGCCCCTCGGCCACCTTGGAGCCATTGAGAGTGAGTAGGTCATAGTGGGTGAAGACCTCGATGCTGTGGTAGTGCCTGCAGACGGGGAGAGCTGTCAGCCTGGCAGCCGCAGCAGAGGGTCCTCTCTGGGGGAGTGGGCCAGGGTAGACTGAGGCACCGGGCCCCGCCATTACCCGGGAGGGACGGTATCATCGCGGGGCAGTGCCCTTCTCCCTCTCCAAGCCAGGATTCGTGGGATCCACGGTCTACCTTCCCAGCACCCCCCGCCCAGCAGCAAGGCACAGCCGCCCCACCTGGTGTGAACCCGGGTGAGAAGGGGAAAGCTAGCCTGCAGGGGGCTGGTGCCTGGCCTTCAGGCCCGACCGAGGGCGGGAGGAAGGGACACCTCCAGGAACGAGCCTCGGGGCTGAGCGGCCAAGGAGGGGTGCTTACTCTGCTCCCTGGGAGCCTGAGACCAAATTGCTACCATTGTTTCCAGTCCAGTCCTAATGACAAGTCCGTTCCTGCTACAGGGGAAGGTGCTGATTATCTCAGCAAGGCCAAGTCCCAAGTCACTGCCTGCTCCATTCTGCTTTCCCCACCCATGCTGCGTCCTGAAGGAAAAAACCACCACTTTCCCATTCTGCCTTTGTCACAGGCCTTGTCCCTCCTGTCTGGGCTGGAGACTCCTGATAGGAAAGAATGCCCATTGTCTCCTTTCAGTCCCAGCGTTCCTGCTTTCCTTGCGGGGGGCCTCGCTCTGCGGCTGCAGAAACCGGCAGGTTTTTCTGCAGAGCCAGCATCCTGGATGGGATGTCTATTTTGGGTTTCCAGGTTTCTAGGAGTCCCCGCTTTATGTGGTTTTTAAAGACAAGGCCTAAGGTCCACCAGAGGGAAATTAATTGTCCCGGCTCATTCTAACAGAGAGCAGCTCTGCTGGCGGTGACTGTTCCGCCGGCCGCTGTGGGGGCAATGCACCCCGGGAGCACCGCCCAGGGCCGTACCATCGGGGCAGGGCTGGGCAGTGGCCCCGGGGTTCCCTACCGGCTCCCGGAGGCAGAGCCGGTGAGGCGTCGGGGCAGGAAGGCTCTCGCTCAGAGAGCACACCCCTCCCAGGAAGTGCTCGGGGTCCGGGACAGACCACGCTGGTTTGGTTCCTGGACTCCGCTTCTCGTCCCTCGAGAGCCACGCGTGGGCAGGCACGAACCTGTGGCACTGGTGCCAAATCCAGCTGTGGCGCCCAGTCTTGGGGCGGAAGTCGGCCCGGCCCAGGTTGTAGATCTGTGAGGAGAAGCGCAGGAGGCGCCGGTGCCCGTAGGGCCAGTCCATGTGGCCGGCAGAGCGGGAGAGGCAGTTCTCTTCGTGCGCGCAGTACAGCTGGCTGAGCGGCCGGTCCTCCAAGTAGGCCGTCTCCTGCACCAGCTGGGCGTTCATCACCAGGTCCGGAGCGCCTGCGGCCACAGGCCAAAGCTAGGACGGCAGCCGCGCTGCTCTCGGGCATTGCGGGACGGGCTTGCCCCGAACCGGGCTCTCTGGGGGAGCTACCAGGAGGCCAGGGCTCTACCCAGAAGAGGAGGGTGGTGTAGGAGTCAGGAGAGGTGGGCTCAAGCAGCTACCACGCCACGGGTTAGCATGACGGCTTTGGGGCCCGGGCGGCCGGGGCTCAAGGCTTGTGTAGGTTCTGGCCACACCTTTCACTAGCTCTGTGACTTGCTTAACCTTCTGCCTCTCATCTTCCTCAACCATAAGATGGGGACTGTAATAATGCCAGTAGCTCCAATACCCGTAACGTGCTCACGTCACTGTCGGGTAAGCATGCAGTTGAGGTAAGCTGGTATTTCTTTGTAAAACGCTCCTCAGCTTACAAGTGCCTTTGTGTAGTCTAGCTCACACAGCCCCTCCTAAGCCCCGCTGCGCCAGCTTGGCTTCCTCAGCTCAGTCACTCTCCGGGTCTCAGTTCCTGCCAGGTAGGGGCGTGGAGGGGAGAGTCGGGAGAGATCATCTCTGAGCCTGCTCGGGAGCTCTGCCGTTCCGGTCCGTCCTGCTGCGGTTTTAGGCTTGGCCTCCCCCAGGGTTCCTGTTCTAACCTGACTGCTATCCTGGGTATCCGCACCAGCCCATCCTGTGCGTTCTCCCCTGAGGACATTTCCTGTGCTTCCTGTGCGTAAACGTCCACCGTGCTGGAAATGCTGCTCCCTTCCTGTCACAGGGGCTCTCACCCACCTCGGAAGCCATGTGTCTCCCCTCCCCTGGGGATCTGCCCCTGTTACCATGTCACATCAGGAGAGAAAAGTTGCCCATTCTCAGGGCTTTTCCTTGCAAAAGCAGGGATACAGTTCAGATCTTGGTAGAGGCATCAGAGGGGTGAGAGCCTGTGTGTTGAGGATGGGGAGATGGGGCTGCTGGTTAATTTCCGTGGGCGCCAATGAGGGTGGCAGCGGGGGCTGGGCTGGTTGGCCAGAGGATGCCTGGACCATCACTAAATGCTCCCGAAAGTCCTGTACTTATTGCTAGGCTATGCTCACCGGCAAACCCTAGAGTTCCTGAGGGAAAGAAGGAGAGCTTCCAGAGAGACAGAGAAGGAGAGAGGGCAAAGAAAAAACGGAATGAGAAAGATCACAGAGGAGAAACAGGGGTGGGCACACAGTTGGCAGGTCGCCTGTCTGTGCTCAGCCGTGGCGAAATGTCAGAAGCCTTCAGGAGGAGAGCTGCTGCCTGCAGGCAGCAGAACAGGGAGGGCTACAAGGGTCCCAGGTGGGGGAGAGACTGGGGAGCAGGCCCCCAATGCGCTGTGAGCCCCGGTGCTGGGAAGGCCCGGGCTGGTGCCACACCCTGCTGGCGACGGTGTGCCGTGAGGACCTAGAGCCTTCTAGGGCACACTGGTCAGAGAGGAGCCCTCGAGCTCACTGACCAAGAGTGAGGATGTCTTGGCATGGAAGCTTGGCTGGGAAGAGGGTCACGTGGCCGCTTGGTGTGGCGCCAGCCGCAGCCTTTGGACTGTATGTAGGATCTCGGCATTGGCCTGGCTGGCAGGTGTCTGCCCCGAGAATCTGGGTGTGTGGGGCGGGCCCGTGCCTCAAAACAGTCTTGTCCTACGGCCTGCTGGGCGAATCCCACAGCGCAGGAAGAGGACACGCGGCTGTGGCCTGGTGCATATGTGCGTAATTCCCAGAAGAAAAGTCTGTGCTTACGAAGTCCAACACATTCTCTTGTTTTCTCTCCCATTTTGTTTTTTTTTCAACTATCGGTCACCACATGGAAAGTGAAAGACACGATTGTGTATCCTTGTGTTTTCCCATATTCCCTGCTTTACTGCTCACCATAACCCCATGAGCCGGGCAGGGCAGGCTGGGTCCCCAGGTGACGGGTGACTTGGCCACCCACAGCTGGTCAACGGCAGGGCCGCTGCTCAAAGTCCAGCCCTCCTTCCACCGCCCACCCTTCCAGGCCCTCCCCGAGAATGGGAGGTGTGGGCTGGCTCCGCGGGGGGGGGGGGGGGGGGCAGCGGCGCCGTGGGCGTTACTCACTGTCCGTGCAGGAGACCCCGGCGGCGAAGCGCCCTGAGCCGTGGGAGCAGTGCACCGGCCCGTGCTTCTGACACTGCTGCAGGGCTAGCTCTGGGCCCGAGCAGCGCACGCCGCTCATCACCACGTCGGCGGCCCCCGGCGTCCCCTGCCAGTACCAGGTGTCCTGAGAAAAGAGCCGCCGGCGCCCGGTCAAGGCTGAGGGGTGCTTTGGAGCCGTCCCCTCCGACGCCCATCGGAGCCCCCACCGCGCTGTGCCCAGCCCCGGCCTGAAAGTCTTCAGTGAGGCGACGGTCCCTGCTACTTTGCACCCCTCCGATATCAGAAGTTTCTCGCATGCATTGAGGCAGGGAGATTCTGCCCCCGCGGGCCTTGCCCCCACCCTCTCCCACGGCAGCCCTCAGCTGTTGAAGAGGACAGTCCTGGTCCCTTGCTGCCCACCCGGGCGGCTGCCCCGTCTCTCCAGCTGTGCTTCCTGTAGCCCGGGGGGTCGGGGGTGCTCAAGATTGGGCCCCGTTTCCTAGGCGCAGTGTGCCCAGCATTGTCCCACCACCGGCCAGGGCGGGCCCAGCAGAAGACGTTGTGCCATCCCAGCCCCGCCACAGCCTTGTGATTTTCTTTCCCGGATCCCTCTTGAATCTACCCACATCTCCCCCAGGACTGCCTCTCGTCTGGGCCACGCCAGCATCATCTCTCAGCTGGGCTACTGCGATGTCAGGTTTCCTGTATTCCTGTTCCTCGTTGTTGCTCGCTGCCCCACAGTGTGCCAGGCAGCACAGAAGAAATGTTTGAAACATCTGCCCTGCAAACGGAACGGTTTGCCTGCCTCTTCCTCCCTGACTCACACGTCACACCCTTGACGGCCCACTCCGGCCCTGGTCCCTGATTTCCCAACGGGGCCAAGCTTCCTTGGGCCACAGGGCCTCCGCGTGGGCTGTTTATCCCCACCCCACCTCGTCGGGTGAGCTTCGAGTCATCTTTCCTAGAGGTGAAAGTGCTTGCCTATTGTGTGAATGTTTTAACGACCGCCTCCATCACTTGGCTAACTGTTCCCCGAGGCGGGAGCTATGTCTTGTTCACCACACTGTCCCCGGCCCCCGGCATGATGTTGGCCCCCAGTTTCACTCAGTAACTAACCACTGAATGAATGAATAAATGAATGAAGAGTTAGCCCTTTTAGCACAGGAAGTTTGGAAGCAAGATGGGGACCTACCTTGATCGCATGGTTGGCAAAACCCAGGCCGAGCTGTCGGCAGGCCACCATGGCTTCGGTGAGCCCCCAGTGGTCACTGCACACGGCCCCCCAGCGTCGGACTCCGTTCACCTCCACCTGCACCTCCACCACACCCTCCTCGGGGCTGCGCCCACCGGCCAAGCGCACCTGCAGCAGTCAGACGTGTGTGAGGAGCACGGCGGCCTCCAGAGGGCAGGGCTCAGGACTGCCAGCCTGGAGACGGGTCCTGGCCGGCTCACTGGGCAGCCCTGGGCCCGGCTCTCCCCTTCTCTGGCTTCGTCTCCCTCTCTGTTACTTGAGGACATTTTGCTAATAGTCCCTGCTGTCCCTGCCCACCAGAGCAATCTGACTCAAGGTGCCTGCCCCTGGGCCCCCTGCTCTGGGACTTGTGCTCCTCTTACCTGAAATTCTACCATTAACGATGCCTTGCCAATTGCAAAGGGCTTTCGTATCTATCGTTGCATTCACAATAACCCTAGGAGACAATTAACCCCAACTGACAGAAGAGAGAGCCAAGCTGAGAGATATGAGCTACTTGCCCACTGTCCACATGATGCAGGACACTTGAACTTGGGCCATCCCACGCAGCCTCACCAGTGACACTCCCCAGCACCAACAGCCCTGGGGTCCTCTGCCCTAGCCCCCTTCTTTTTCAGCCTTTCTGGGGACCTGAGAGGGTGTAGTGGGAGAATGCATCCACCGGAAGAGTCCCCGTCACCACGGGACATCTCTGAAGGCCAGAACCCGGCCCTGCGGAAATGTGGGCCAGTCCAGGGGAGAGGGCTTTCCAGACTGGCTCTGAGAACCCCCTCTCCACTGGCTCGATGTGATGTCATGGGGCTCTCTCAGGGCTTCCCAGCCCCCTAGCCTGAGGCCAGGCCCAAATCCGAGCTCACCTGATTCCGGAAGCCCATGTCAGGGACATTGCACCTGACAGCAGCATCATTCTCATGTTGACAACCATTCTGGGACCCTTCCAGGGAGGGGCAGTCACTGAGGGTCTGCTCATAACCCCTGCAGCGCACCTCACTCAGGTGGATGGGTCCCAAGCCTAGCGGGGAGAGGGAGAGGTGCTGTTTAAGGCTCCACCTCTGTAACCTCACACCTGTGGCTTCCCCCCCATAGCCGGGGAGAACTTTCTGTCCTGGGTGGGCCTTGGCACCAGGGCCACCAAGGGATGGAGCAGTGGCACCTCCATGGCCTCCTATCCCACCCCAGGCCTCCTCACTTACCTTGGCCCAGCTGGGCCCCAAAGAGGGCCTCCCGAGCCGAGCCAAAGCCAAGCTGACGACACACGATGCTGGCAGAGATGAGGTTCCATCCGTGGTCACAGACCGTCCCCCACTGGTGGTTCACGAGCACCTCGACCCGGCCCTCACCCACCTGGGCCCCGGAGCGGAGGCGCACCTTCAGCTCCTGCCGGGAGAAAACTGGCTTCAGGGCAGGCGGAGGGGGAGGCAGCGGGCAAGGCGGAGCCGTCAGGGGAGGGGAGCCTGGGTCAGGCCCCTTCAAGCTGGGCAAGCCCATGCCCGGGAGTTCCAGTCCCACCTCTGACGGCTCATAGCTACTACCTCGAATTCTCCAATAAGCCGTTCTTCTCAAGCGCCCTTTCCTCGTGACAAAGACCCACCACACGAGCCACAGTGGTAACAAGGGAGCCTCAGGAGCTGGGATTCGTGGCCTTCACAACCCTCTGGCTGCCCTCTAGGGGGGTCCCTTCCTCTCGTCCAGCCCCGGCTCCTTCCTTGTCCTTGGGGGCTGAACTAGATCAGTGTTCCCAAAGGGATCCGTGAAATGATTTCAGAGCTGCGCGGGGACATGGTATGAATTAAGCTGACTCACACAGTGGGGAAGTGATTTCCATGTTAAATCTTCTCCAGTCCTTCCTATTTCCTGGAGGACGCTATCCCACTGCCGGGCTGCCATGTCGGGAACAGCTCACCAGCACTCGCTGTGGCTTTTTATAACAGAGGGCCGGGCTCAGGTTCAGTACCTTCGGCCTCAACCGGGTGTTAGCTACGACGTAATTACTGTTTTTATGGTTACCTTCTATTCGTGGCCAGTGATGTCAGCTTTCCATTTATGGTCGGGTTATAAACGGTTCCTTTTACATAAATTCCCAGTTTCTACCATGCTATGCTTCGCTCTCCTCCTCCCAGTCTGCACCAAGGCCTCCTCAATAGGGGTGATTGGTCCCTCTGCTCCTGCCTGTCCCGGAGAGCCCCTCGCTGCCCATGCCTCCCACCCGCTCCTGCTGACACCTGGCCGGACCCACCTCTGCCCCGGACTCCTTGTGCCCGGGCTTTGCCTTTGCAGGGCGGAAGCGGGGCCCCGCCACACAGCTGACCACAGCGTGCATGCCGCCCGGGCAGGCCGGCTGCAGCTTGCCCCGAGCTGGTGCTACCTGCACCAGGCAGTTGGCCATGTGGGGCTCTGTCCCCAGACAGTTGACCCGGTGGATCCAGAAGGAATTCTTCTGTGTCAGGCTCTTCAGCCTGGAAGACAAGGAAGACTGAAGGTGGGGAGGGGTTGAGGGAGCTCAGGAGTCAGGGAGGCCGAGGCACTGGGGAGGAGAGGGACGTGCCTTCCCCCTTCGTGCCATGCCCCTCTGCACCCTCCCCTCAGGATGCAGCTCCTTACCTAGATTTGGGGTCCTTCATCTTCAAATTCCAGACTTTCCTAGGTGGGAGAAAACAGGTGGTGGGTGGAGGGAGTGCCGAATGCCCTCCGTCCCCTGGCTCCTCATGGCTGTCCTTGAGTTTGCACGGGGATTCTGTCTGTAAACTCGGTTGCATTATTTTAATGCTGAGCCTCATGGCAGCCCTGGCAACGTGATCTGCTCGCAGACACTGTTGATCTCCATGTCACAGGGAGAAGAGCGGGGCCCAGCAAGGTACCTCCTCGACTAGTCCCAAACTGGGGTCTCTTCTGTACTGGATGCCCCTGAGTGGGCAGCCCCCAGCTCGCCCTCTCCCCATGCAGACGGAGGGGAGCCTCTAGGGAGTGCCCTGAGAAAAGGGACCCAGGGGAAAGGTCCTCCGGGGGCAGGTGCAAGTTGAAGGCCTTGATGGTAGGGGCTGCCCTCCCAGAGGCTGTAATCAGGGCTGCCCTCCTCAGGGGTGGTGGGCGAGTCAGCCAGGCCCAGAGGTGCAATTACCAGGCCGTGGGGAGTCAGGGGCCTGCATCCCAGTTGTCCCCAGGGATGGAGCCACGTGGCTGGTCTTCGGGAGCAGGCCCATCTAAGTCAGAGCCACTAAACTGCTTGGGGGTGGGCAGGGGGAGACCACTCAGACGGAGTGTGGGGGACGTCTCCCTTGATGAGAAACACAGTGTTCACCAGCACCGAGCAGGTGCCATTTAGAGGCTGATGCAATCTTGTGACGGTTCGGTCACATTTTCGACAGAAGATTTTTATGTCTCCTCTCCCAAGTGCTGCCCCACCCCATGCCTCGCTCACACACAGTCAAAGCCTGGCTCGGATCAGAGTGGAGGAAGTTCCCTGCTGACTGGCTGATCGAGGCCCGGGGGCCCTACCGACGGCCCACGGGGCGTTACTGGCAGAGCTGAGACTGGAACCCAGGTGGTCTCTCCTGTGGGCCCTGCCAGAAACATCTTCAGTCAAGTCCAGTTCTTTAATCAGGGGCACGGCTTTGCATTCAGTTGTTTTCAGCTCTTTCCATACGACTAGCAGGGCGTTTCTTTTCTGTTTCTAGGTATTTCCCAGGGTCTCCAAGTTCATCCTCACTCTCCTCGTTATTATTCTGAGAGCCCTGCAACTCGCAACTCGGGAGGTCCGCAGGGCGCGTTTCCCTCCCAGTCCCACGCCCATCTCACTACACTCTGCAAGGCCCCACATGTCACGCGCACACACACACACACACGCATCCATGTCTGTCTCACACACAGGAGAACACGTATATACTTGCACAGGTGTGCACACAATCAGCCACCGCCCCCCAACCCCACGCCCCCCACGGCCCTCCGCCCACCTGTCCTTCCTACCTGTAGTAGAGGCTGTTGACAGGTGCCTCGCTGGGGAAGCCCAGCATCCCACACACCACCTTGCTGTTGTTCCTGGTCCAGTCCTGGTCACACACCTGCCGCCAGTGGCCCTCGTACTTCACCTCCACCGCTCCCTCGGTCACCAGGCTGTGCCGCTTGGCGCTGGCGAGGATAGGCTTGAGCCGCACCTCCTCCAGCCGCCGGCCCTGCAGGGTGCATGGTCACCACGGGCCCCAGGGCTCCTGCCCTCGCTGAGCCCGCTGCAGGTCTTCACATGGGCGATCCAGGCCTCAGAGCATTTAAAGGTCACCCCCCAACACCCGCGGGCCTCCCTGGACAGGAAACAGAGGCCCAGAGACTAGGGCTCTTGCCAAAGCCACACAGTGAGCACGAGGCAGAGTCTTGGTCTGTCTGTGCTCCTCTCTCAACTCCAGAGAGAACCAGGCAGGTCTGTGCCCTCCCTGGGATCAGGCTCGGGGGCTTTGGAGTTTGGGAGCCTTCCACTGGGCGCAGAGGGACCTTCTCTATGCCACCTGGGGAGAGCTGAGGATGGGCACAGACCAGCTGCTTGGGACTACCAGCAGGGTCATTGGCCCAGGGGACCTTAGGTCTGGGGTGACTTAGACCATGAAGACCACTGCACCCTGGTATGCTGCATTTGTGGGCCGTGGCTAGCTGTCCTCAGGCTGGGGTTGCCCAGCAGTGGAAGGTAAGGGCCAGGATCTGCCCGGCCTGCTCCTGTTGTTTGGCTTGGGCTGTTTTTAGCTCGAGGTTGTTTGTGCCGGGAAGAGGCAGCAACTGTGGCTGGCCTTGTGGGTGAGGCAGCCCCGCACCCCCTCCTGCCTCTCATGGGGAGCAGCTTCAGCGATCCCCAGCAGGCCCAGCTTGGCCCCCCCAGCCTGCCCTGCTACAAGCTGGGCCTCTGTCCATGCACCTGTTCCAGGCCACCAACAGGAGGTGGGGCCCTGGGGGACGTTTCTCAGCCCAGTCTGCTCCCTTTCTCTTCCCTCTTCCTCCAGGTTCATCACCCAGGAGGCTCTCTGACCCGTGACTCAACCCTTGGCTCAGGCCAGGGCCTGAACAGCCTCCTTACCTGGGGCCCAAGGGCATTGGAGACCCTCTCAGAAAGATAGCCACGCTGGCGCTGGGGATGGCACACCACCCCGATGTCCTCTGAGTGGCTGCAGTCACTGACACCCCAGCCATTGGACGTGCACTGGTCCAGGGAGCTCTCTGTGCCCGTACAGTGCACATTGTCCAGCCAGATGGGTCCTGAGGGCAGGGGAAGGGTGATGCTTAGGGACAGAGAGGCATTCATGGGCTGTGCCTCCTTCCTAGGACCCCACAGTTATCAACTGTCTTCTTCCAGAGCCTGAGTAGAAAGGAGGGGTGGGGGAGAGGAGTCAGTTCTCCTGGGATCTTGGTATCTATAAACCTACCTACTGCCAAGAGGAGGTAGAATCTGCTTTTGGAAAATGCCAGGTGGGTCTAATAATTAGATCTACCTGTCCACCCATCCATCCATCCATCCATCCATCCATCCATCCATCCATCCATTCACTCAACACTTGCTGAGCACCTACTGCGTGCCAGTCACTCTGTAAGAGTGGACAGGGGTGGTGGTGGTGGCGGCGGCGGCCTCACTGCAGGCGAGAATGGGAGGGTCAGCGCAAGGGGCGCTTGTAGCTTGGGGCACTCAGGAAATGCCTCACGGAGGAGGTCAGTTGGGCTGGGTATAAAAGGGTGGGCAGGAGTCTGTGGAAGCCTCAGGGTGCCCAGTGTCTGAGAGAAACCCACCATCATCCTGCT
Source organism: Mirounga angustirostris (assembly GCF_029215605.1). Taxonomy (NCBI): domain Eukaryota; kingdom Metazoa; phylum Chordata; class Mammalia; order Carnivora; family Phocidae; genus Mirounga; species Mirounga angustirostris. Next base: position 125,290,127 of record NW_026991714.1, read on the forward strand.
GGGTAGCACCAGGCACTCACCCTCCCCTTGGCCATACTTGGCACTGTGGGCCCAGGTCAGGGCAGTTTCAAAGCCCAGTTGGCGGCAGACCACGGTGGCCTCCCGGAGAGCGAAGTCATCATCACACACGGTACCCCACTGGCCCTGGTAGAGCACCTCCAGGCGGCCCTCCTCTGGCCTGCTCCCTGGGCCCACCAGCCGTAGCTTCACGGGGCTCAGTGACTGTAGCCTGCAAGGAGGGGCCTGCAGCAGCAGCAGAAGCAGGGAGAGGGCAGCTGGTAGGGACCACATCGTGCTGACTTCACGGGCAGCTGGGGCCCAGGCACCTGGGAAGGAGCAAACATGATGTAGATCACCACCTCTACCCCTGACCTCGGCCTCTTCTGCTGAAGGGACAAAAGATGGCAGGGCCCCTCCACATGTGTGCGTGCTATGGGCTTGTGTGTTTGGTGGCATTGATTGAGTCTGGCCTCTGAGATTGGTCAACTGGGTTTAAACCCACCATTCATTGTTCATGGGACCTTGAGGAAGTTTAAGTTTGACCTGAGTCTCAATTTCCTCCTCTGTAAAGTGGAGAAATCCTTGTCTCAGTGTTGTTAGTGTTAAAACACTGTATATAAAGTGCTCAGCGCAAGCTACCACACAGCACTCAGTAAATAGCTCATCTTGATATAGTCCTGTATGCAGGTAGAGGGGGTAGTCTAGCCTCTGAGTGATAGGAGAGCCCCCAGGGTGCCCTCAAGTCCAGAAAAACTACCCCAGGGGCATCGCTCTTGCCTTTCTTTAGATGTCCCTGGCCACCCTCCCCATAGGAGGCACATGGAACACTGGGAGTGAAAAAAGTCATTTGAGGGGAGTCTAGGCCTCCACCCCTCATTTGCTGTGTGGCTTGGGCAAGTCTCTTAAACTCTCTAGATCCTAACTCCTTATTTCTAAAGTGAGGAAACTGAACCAAAAATGGTCTAATATCTCCTCCAGCTCAGATAGTCTATGCTATCTTCAAGCTCGGAGTCCATCTAGGCCTGTGATTCAACAAACATGTTTGGAATACTTGCCTCCCGCCAACTATTAGGCCAGGTGCCAAGCCACGGAAGTGAGGACACCAAACACTAGGCCCTGCTCTCCTGAAGCTCTGAGAAGCACTACTTAAGCTGGGCCTTGCTGGGTGGGCAAAGGGGTATTCCATGTAGAGAGGACGGGGTGGGTAAAGGAGGCAAGAGGCGAGTCTGTGCAGGGGCAGAAAGTATCCTCTCTTTCCCCTGTACCGCAGTGGAGGAGGATAAGGAGGGACGAAAGTGGAGGCACGGGCTGGGGCCAGATAACTGGGGCCTTGTGCACCTGCGGAGGGTTTGCTCTTCATCCTGTAGGAGGCTAGGGGCCATGGGAGGGTTTTAGGCAGTGAGCACACACCAGAGAGAGGGCTCCTGTCTCCAGGAGGCTGTCATCAGCTGCTCTTTGGGTCCTTAGAGGGGGATGAAGTTAAGGGCTGGTGTTCTCCCCCTCACACATTAGCAGCCTTGGTCCTGGAACAGGGTGGGGGAGAAGCATGGGGGGGAGAGGTCATGCTGGTGAGGGCTGCCAGAGGGTCTGCAGCCCCCAGTGCTGAAGGTCCTCCACTGCCTGGCTCTGCAGCCAGTGAGGAGCTGAGATCAGCCTGGAGCATGATGGAGAAAGTTGGGTCCTGACTTCCTGTTCCATGCTGGAGTCTTAAGAGAGCTCGTTCTGGGGAGACCCCATCTTCCATGGCCACTGCTGCCCCCGGGGGACTGTGTAGCTGGTCAGTCTCAGTAGGGAGGGTCTCCCAGGGCTCCCTTTCCCACAGATGGTACCTGGCTGGGAATCAGTCCTATTCCTTCCTGCACACAGCCCCACCCCCTCTGGCCACCAATCCTCCGGCTTTGGTGGGCCCAGGGCTGGCTGGAGGGACTCCTAGACGGACACTAGATGGGCTCAGGACTGATGGTCCACGGGGGTGGCGACTCTGTGTCATGCCCCCAGTGCCCAGAAGAGTGCCAGGAAGGTCCGTAGGTGGCCCCAGGAAATAGCCGCGGTTGCACGGTGGCGAGAGGCATTGCAACGTGCTTAAGGGTCCAGACTGGGAGTCAGACTGCCTGAGTTCTCACTCCACTTCCAACACTGAGTTTCTGGGTAGTCTTGGGCAGGTGATTTCATAGCTCAGTGCCACAGTTTCGCCTCTGTGAAACGGGGATACTAAATAGCACTGGCCTCATAGGATTCTTGTGAAGCTTCGATGAACGGATGCACGCTGAACCCTGAGAGTTCAGCTCTCCCTGACAGTTAACTCTCATGACAGCAGCTTAACAGCCACTATGGAGCCCCTGGGCTGGGGTGGCCCAGCCCCTCTTGGATAAAGAAGGAATGGAGGCCATATCTGAACTCAAGAGCAAGTCCCCCGTACCCTTCTTTGCGACAGCCTCGGATTTGCCTCCTTTCCCTCTGAGCCCAGGTTCTCCGGGTTCCCCGCCCTGGGGCCGGGTGTTGCGGGCCGAAGTCTCTTCCCACCGTGATCCCTCCTGCACTTCCTTTCCAGACTTAAACACTGTTTTCTTTCTGTGACTCTCCGCTCTGGAACCTGTGGGGGCTCCTGACTGGCTGTCACCAGGAGCGGCGTGTGCTCTGCTGCTTGGGGCGTGCCGTTCCCTCCTCTCTGCCCCGCTAAGGACGAGGTGGACTGCTAGGGACTGAGGCAAACTGAAGTCACCATGGGTAGGGACCATCCCCAGGTGACAAGGGAGAAAGGATTGGGTTCAGGGCCCTCCAGCTGCTAGGACCCAGTGGTCACATTGAGTCTGACTTGAGAGATGACCCCGCCCCCCACCCTGGCCCCCATCCCCCAGGGGTCAGGAGGCTCCTTGCTCTGCCACCAAATCGTTATGTGACTTGAGTCAGGGGCTTTCCTCTCTCTGAGACTCAGGTGCAACAGCTATAAAATGAGGGGGTGGCACTAGGGGTCCTGCTCTCTATGACAGCTGTGATGGGCCCTGGGGTGGGCTGATGTCCCACAGCACCCTGGAGGTCTCATTGGAGGCTGTGCATAGTCCCGGGCCTGCCTGGAGGCTGGGGTGGCCTTCTGTGCAGGACCCTGGGATCTGGGTGAGGGCAGCTCCCTCCCATGAGAGCTGTCTGGGGAGGGGGGGGTGGCAGCAGGAACTGAGAGTCAGAAGTGGGGGCAGGGCCCCTCTTCCCAGCCTGCCTGCCACTGCAGGGCCCACTGTAGCTTCTGCTCACCCCAAACTTGCCTTCTCGCCATTCCCCAAACATATCCGTCCATTCTCTGCTTCCACATCCCGACCTCTTCTCTCACTGCTGCATCTACTTGGAGTACCCTTTCCCTCTATGTCAGATTGGCAAATCCCTACAGATCTTCCAACACCCACCTTACATGCTCCCCCCTCCACTAAGCCCTCCCAGCCGCCCCCCACCCTCAGCACTCCCAGTTTGCTTGCTGTCTCCACACCCAGCCTCCACAGCATCTCCCCAAAACTATTCTGCCAGTGCCCAGCATGGGGAAGACCACCCGGCTGAGAAGCCTCCCTTAGAGAAGGAAACAGCTTCAAAAGTGGCAGTTCTCTTCACAAGCGGGGAGAAGGGGACAGGGTAGGGGAGGGAAGGTGGGGGAGTAGTTAATAATTAATTATTATGATACATTTAAAACTATTTATGGAGTACTTATCTCTACTTTATAGGTGAGAAGCTGAGGTCCAGAGAAGCTAAATAACTTGCCCAGCCAGGATTCAAAGCCAGGTAGCCTGGTTCCAGAAGCCAGGCTCTCAGCCATGGGGGAGCCGGACGCTGGAGGAGGAAGGTAGGAGGAAGGGAGGCAGGGGGATGAATGAAATTCCACCCTGCAGCTGGCTGATATGACCCGGCCGTGGTGTGAGGGCACTGGGGTTGGTGCCAACACTGAGTGCAACCGAGTGACAGATCCAGGATCCTGCCAGCTTGACGCAGAGAGGCACCTGCTCAGGTGCTACCAGGGGATTCTGGCACCTGGCCTGACCTGGCCCCCCTAGAGAGGGCTGGAAATGCCCAAGGATATTCAGGAGAGAACACGGTAGGTGGGGGGTGCTGCCCTAGTGGGTATCAGCCTCTGGATCACTTGAAGAAGCTCCTTCTCTCTAGCTCTTTGGGGGATGGGGTCCCTCCCTGGGACCACTAATTATGGTGACCTGAAGTAGTGCCAGCAAATGGCTTTGAGCTCTACCTGGCCAAGAAACACTGAGGTTGAAGCCCTCGGTCCTCTGCCTCCCCACCCCGCAGCATAATCGGTTCTGGTTTATTGAATTGGAGAGCCTGGTTCCACCCTGCCTCTCTGTCCCCCAAGTCACAAGAGTGACATCTGAACCCACCTTGCCCCTTCCCTTGCTTCTCCCTCGGTGAGGGCAGAGAAATGGTTACACACAGCGTGTTCACAAACAAGACACGCAGGCACCCGGGGCGGGCTTTGGGCCAAGCTCCCTAGTTTGGTCACTTCCACTGGAAGCAGGTTGGTGAGCGACTAGGAGGCTAGGCCATCTGTCCATGGGACCCCCATCCTTCCCAGCCCCCAGCCTTCAGGAGCCTTCAGAGGCTGGCTGCCCCACAGAGAGCCAGAGTGGGACAGACAGACAGGACAGCGAGAGACAGACCCGTGGCCAGGGGCCAGGCGGGGGCTCACCAGCTGGAGCACGGACGGTACGGTCGGGCAGGGGCCGGACGCTGCGGCCGAGCAGCGCTGACGGGCCTCCCGGGGCACCCTGGGGCCCTTTTATCCGGCTGCGTCCCGCGCGGGCGCCCCCCCCCCCGCCCCGCCGCCCCGCCGCCCCGCCGCCCGCGGAGGAGGCCCCGCAGGCCCCGCCCCCGGGCGGACCCGGTCGAGGCGGGCGCCCAGCCCGGCCCGGCCCGCTCGGCCCCTCCGCCCTGAGCCCCGGCCCGGGAGCGCGCGTCCACCCGCCTTCCGGCCCTGCCCGGGAAGTCCTGGGGTCGCGAGGTGCGGGGGCGGCGGGGGGCCGGCAGGGGTCAGCTGGTTCCCGAGGAGGAAACTGGCGCTGCAGCGGGAGGGACTGGGGGAGGATCGGAGTCCCCGTGAGAGGCGGCGGCGCGGCGCCAGCGGGCTGCGTTTGCCTGGGGTGCCTGTGGCCTCGGGAGTCCCTGTCCCACGCGCAGTGTCCTTCTCTGCGAAACCGGGTGACCTGCCCACCCCCGAGAGCACCCCCCCTCTCTCCACCCCCCCGCCATTCAGTGAGGCCCAGAGCGCAGTATCCTTCCCACGGGACCCCCTCACTATCATAGGGGCCACCAGACTGACTCCCTTGGGGGCAGGGGCGGCGACGGGAGAGTGGGGGCTCAGTTCAAATGAGGTCGGGATGGTGTGGTGCAGGTGTGCTCTCTTTGGAGTAACAGGCGGCCCTCGCCATTGCCCTGGTCCCTGAAATGTATTGAGTACTTGTGAGCAGGAGGTCTCTGGTCTGCCCATTGCACAGTTGGGAACATTGAGCCCCAAGAGATACGGCTGACTTGCTTCCCCCAGTAATAAACAGTAAATGGAAGAACTTAAGTCCTTCTCTACAACTTACACAGTTGAAAGAGGCTGTCCTGGACCTTGACAGGCCCATGGGGGGAGGGTATGTGTAGAGGGTGGGTTGGGGGTGGGGGAATATGGAATAAAACAAAAGTAGAAAAGGCTGAAAGAGAGGAGGCCCAATCAGCTTAGCTGAATTCCTAGGCGCAGGAATCCCAGCCCCTCTCCTCCAAATTCTTTCCCATAATCCTGGTCCTTCCAGGTGCCTCAGTGTCCCCCATCTGTAAAATGGGCAGAGAATTCCAGCCTCCCAACTTCCTCCCTAGGTCCAGATCAGTACAGCCTGGTTCCCCTACTTCCCCAACCTTGCCTGAGTGTCCTTCCAAAGGCTCACTCATTCAGCAAATCTTTATTGATTTTCTCCTCCTTGCTAGACAGGATGCTGGAGTTCTAGACACTGCGGGGGTGGGAGGGGGCCTTTCCAGTCTGGTTGCAGAGGCAGACGTGTAAGCAAAGACCACCCCAAGGCACAAGGCAGAATGTGATAAGGGCTAGGATGGCAAGGTGGACCTTTCTGACCCCTGGGGGACAGCCAGGTCACACTGACCCGGCTGCTGGAGGACTACTGTCCGCCCTGGCCACTCATGTCCCAGATGTCCCTCCAGTGCCCCCGCCCCGCCCCAACAGGGTCCAGAGCATTCCCGGCATGAATCAACAGGAAAGAATGCTCCCAGCCTTGGGTCAGCGGCAGCAGCCCAGCCCCACCCATGGGGACAGTGAGGCAGCTGTGGGCTGGGGTGCCAGGTATGCCTCAGCCCCCTCCCCATGCCCAGCCACTTCTCATGCTGAGCCAGGAACAACACGGAGGGCTCCGCCTGCTGCCAATCACACACCCAGGCCTGACTGCGCAGAACTAAAAATACCCTGGAGGCTGGCCCCGGCTAGAGCCCAGGGAATGAATGGATGTGTTGCCCCCCAAGTCCATTGACCTACAAGACACTGGGCAGGGGCTGAGGCTAGGGAGCAGTGGAAGGAGAAATCTCCCAGGGGGGGTACGGTGAGGCTCTCTTATTGAGAAGCGAGGGGCTTGGATCCCAGGCCCAGCCCTATGGCTTACTAGTGGTGAGATTTTCTCCGCTGAGTGGCCGTCTCCTCACCCTTAAATTCGATTGTTGTGGGGGTCAAATGGGACAATTCAGTTCATCTCAATAAGCTTTGACTTGAAGGAGACTGCCTGCTTCCTCCTTCGTGCCTGACTGTGCTCACAGCCGCAGCCAAGGACCTCTTGATACACAGGTCTGTGTCTGCCTCGACTCTGGGGAGACTCTGGAACTTCTCATTTATCTCTAAACCCAGATTGCATCACAGGGCTTGGTGCATGGCAAGTGCTCAGTGTGTGCTGCAGATGGAGTAAATGGGCCCGCTTCGTGCTGGTGCTTGAGCTAGAGCCGGGTGGTGTTGGGAGGACACAAACAAGCCAGATGTGATCCCTGTCCTCAAGGAATTTGCAGGGTGGTGCGGGAGACAGACTCACAATCAGCCAAGGGATGAGGCATTGTCAGCATCATCCTAACGGCGAGCAGGTGCGGTGCGGTTGCTCTATGTATCATCTCATTTAATTCTCTTAAAATCCCTGTGGACAACCCTTTCATCACCCTCCTTTACAGATGATGAAACTGGGGCACAGAGAGGTTAAGGGATTTGGCCAGAATCACACACCCATTATCTGCAGAGAGTAGCAAGTGGTGAACTGCTGGAGAAGCACAGTTAGCTCTGGGCTCTGGGCTCCGGGTATGGTGGGCAGAGGGTGGGGAAGGGGGATAGTGGGAAGAAAGAGGATTGAAGGCTTCATGGAGGATGGATAAACCTGCTTGCTGCTACGATAATGCCTCATCTGTTGGCTGCTTGGGGGTCTGTCTCTCCCACCACTCTGCAAATTCACTAAGTGGAGAGATGGGAAAGTGGGGTGGTCATGAATAAAGACTTGGAAGCCATGGAGCCCTGGGCAGGTGTCAGCAGCTATCCCATGTGTCCTCCCCCAGGCCCCCAGGGCCCAGGGCATAAGCATCACCATCTGACCCCCCCACCAGGGTGAGGAGCTGAGAGGTTGAGAAGTAGCTGAGTCTCTTCCCCATGAGGTGTTCCTCAAACCCGCCCAAATCAGGGCCTGTGCTTTCCTTCCAAATGGGAAGGCGGAGATCTGCAGAAAGCCGTGTCCTGGGATGTTGCCAGCAACTCCCCGCCCTGGGGTGGGGTGGGGGCTGGCTGGAGTACCCAGTGCCATGGCTGCTGGGCAAGCGTTCCTCCTCCGCGGCCTTCAAGGCTCATTCTGGCCCCACCTCCTTGGAGACTCGTTATGGAGGAAACTGTGCAGTTAGGAATCAGGGGGCCCAGCCCTGGGTACAGGCTCCTGCATCCATTTGTCCTGCCTTTGTACCCCTGCCCTCTGACATCCAACGGCCAAACTGCTCTCCTCTCTTCCTGCATCTTGGCTGTCCCTGACTTCAGTGAATCCTGAGCAGGTTGATCTTGTCATGCCTTAGCTCAAGAGTCCTCAGTGGCTCACTGTTGCCCATAGGATATGGAGAATCCACTGCTGTTCCTCCCATTCCCTGTCCTTCTTCCCTCTTCTGACTTCATTTCTTACATTCTCCCTGTCCTTTAGGCCTCAGTCTGATCCCAGCTCCTCTATGAATTCTCCCACAAAAGCTTACATGAATGCTCTCAAAGTATCAGGTCCTGGAGGAGTCACGGAGCTGAAGCAGACACCCTTCTGTCCTCAGTTGTGCACCAGCCTGGTGGGAACTGACTCACAGATGTGGCGGCGATGGACAGTAGGCTGGGGTGACAGAAGGCAGGACACAGGGAGGGGAACTGACCATTTTGACACAGGACCTTTTGCTAGGAGCTGTTAAACCAGGCGCAGGGCTTTTGTTTCAAGGGGAGGGGGGGAGCTGAGGGGATTTTGAGAAGTCTCAGGGGGTGGGGAGGTGAGGAGGAGGATTAGCAGGGGTGGGCTGCTGGGGGAGAGGCTAGCTGGGAGGTGGTTCCTGGGGAGAGAGAGAGAGATGCGCTGGCTGCAGGAGGGAGAGGATGTTTGGGGGAAGACAGAGCTGCTTAAAGAGAAATTTTAGGAAGTTTTGCTTTGTGATCTGCCATGTCACTGTCCCCCTTGTTCCTCTGAAAGCTTCGGAAAAAATTGCCATTACTTGATAACATTTGGGGTTGGACAGGCCCACCTCAACATGGGCAGGGCCTGGGCACGAGCCAAAGGGGGTCTCATATCGTATGTCTAGGAGTTAAAAATCAAACTGACTCATTGTTAAATAAAGCATGGTCTGTCTTCCTGCCTTGACAAATAATACCTTTGGAAAGACTTGGAAGGTCAGATTTGAATCCAGAGCTTTCTACTCCTTAGAGTTGTGTGTGAAACATGGTATTATGGGAAGCATCCACCCCTGTCCCCGAGCCCCAGGGTGGCACACCTCCTTCCTCTCCCGCCCTCTGCCCCATCCCACACAGCAAGGGACCTCCTGCTGACCTTCTGCACACAGGAGGCTCTGTCCAGACCCACACAGCAGCTGCCCTTGGCTGCCCCGGGCCTGGGCGCACAGCCTGGAGGTGCAGTCTGCACTCAGGAGGAAGGGCTGGAAGCAGGCTTGGCTTCTTGGGCCCCAGGAACTCCTTGAGCTCAGATGTGGAAGTGGGATGGGGGCTCCAGTGGGCACATCCCCTTGGCCCTGTGAACTCTGTGCCCTGTGGAGACGGGTGCAGATGGACAAGGGCTGCGGGGATGCCCTCCGATGCATGGAGGGCGAGAGCAGGGGGCGGTTGCTCAGGGCTGAGGACGGCTATGTGCGTGGGGTGGGGGGCCAGGAGGTGCCACATGGAGATGGCAGTGTGGCTTAGAGGTGGGCCCTGGGGGTGGAGGTGGGGTGCCTAGTCACTCATGGGGTGTTTAGAGAGCTGTGGGCCAGGCCGCCCCAGAGCCAGGTGCGGCCTCACCTCACCTTGGCAGGTGGGGGGCACTGAAGCTTTCTGAGGAGGGGCAGGGGGTGAGGGTGGGTTTGATTAGAGCCGGCTGTAGGAATCTTAATCTTCACTGGTGCTTTCTTGAGCTGGTATTTAACTCTTCACAGATTCATACCTTTGGTGGGGGGTGGGGGTAGGGGGCTGGGAAGGGGTGCTCTGGGCGGGGGACAGAGAGGATCATAATAACGCACAAGCTGCTGAAAGGCAGAGAACCTGACTTAGGCTCCCCCTGTTTCCACTTCGGCCCTTGGGATCCCCAGCTCAAAGGCCCTGACTTCCCACAGATGTTTGGGCATCCAATTTGATTTGATACCAATAGCTTCACACGCACCTCTGCCCCCAGCCTGTTTCGGCCCCGCTCCCCCAGATACAGGCTCGCCCCGCTCCCCCAGATACAGGCTCGCACCTCATTACCCCACTTCTCATATTGAAGTCCTCGCCTGAGGGGGGTCATCAACCAGCATCCTCCCCATCATCAGCTCCCCACTCCCTCCAGGGCCTCCCATCCCTCTTCACCCCCTCTCCTTCGTTCGTTCTCTCCCCACCTCCTGCTCTCAGCCACATGTCCTAGCTCTTCTCTAGTTCCCTTGAGAATCTCTCCCCTCCCATTTTCTCTCTTTTCCCCTCCAGTGCCACCTGCAAACCCCCACTTTCCCTGTCCCAGCAGCTAACTCTGGTGGGGCCGGGTCGCACTTCTATTCAGGTAAATTAAAGTCATAAGTTCTGGGTGAAATGAGACGGGATGAAGACTCAGTGCCACAGCCCCGAAGCCTCCGAGGCCCCTTCAGAAGCTCCCAGAAGTCTGTGCTGACCTTCTCACCCGCCTGTAATTGAACGCCTTTGTCCTCAGGCAATACCAGACAAGTTAAATTAAAAAACATTTCTTATTCCAAGCTGCTTTCCTGGATTTTTCCGGTAACTGCACTGCTTCTCCCAGTTTCTTGTGGCACATGAGGGTAGTAGGCTTCAATGGGCTAGCCTGGGGACCTCGAAGCCTGTGCATCTCCCCTAGCCAGGGGGTCCCGCCTCTTCTTAGCCTCCTGGGGAAGATCATTGACCAATTTGGGGGCAGAGCCAGACTGAAGACCTGTGTTAGGAGCCACTCCTAGCCCCGGATCAACCGTTTGTGAATTGTCTCTGGGATTCATTGAGGCAGTGAGTTCAGGAGCAGAGCTATTGATTTAAGAGAGATACACGTGACCTAAACACAGTCTTGTATTCTCTTGCATCTGAGTTTGTTGATCTAGAACTTTGCAAATATTTTCAAGGTTCTTTGTGAGGAATTTGTCCTCTGGATCTGGCTAGAATGTAAGATCGGTCAAGGCTGGGACTGACAGACCCCAAAGGGTTAATTTTCCTGTAACCAAGGCTCAGCTTCCAGAAACCAGGAGGTGGCAGCAAGGAACTGTCTTGGTGGAGAATTCCCCTGACCTGGCCTGCCAGGGAGGGTGGGGGTGGGAACCTGCCAGGACAGAGGTCAAGGGAAGTCCCTGGATGAAGCAGGAGCTGAGCCAAAGACCAGGGCCAGAGTCCTGGAGGTGAGGTGAGGTGAGGAACCATTGGCATTAAAGGCCACACCAGGAGTGAGGATGGGGGGTGCAGGGGAGAAAGACAAGCCCCACCAGAAGGCAGGGCTGATCGATGGGCCTATTCAGACAACAGCAGACAGAACAAGAGGCCAGCCTGGAAATGTCCCACTTCAGCCCAGCATTTCTTGGACCGTGGTCCTAGACCAGCAGCATCAGCATCCGCTGGGAGCCTGTTAGAAATGCCAGTTACCAGGCGCCACCTCAGACCAGAAACTCTGGGGATGGGGCCTAACACCTGTGTTTTAACATGTCCTCCAGATAATTCTAATGCCTGCTAACATTTGAGAACCCCTTCTCTAGACGATACTGTTGGAAAATGTTTGCGTTGACAAAGTCTAGAGGCCTGTGGATGCCTTTTTCCTTACAGTCCCAGACATGCCTGGTGGGCTCAACCCTCTGGGGGTCCTCTTGTGTTATGAGGAGCCTCCTCCACATATGATGGGCTGAGTTTTGGGGGGATCACAGTCTTTGACATCCCAGTTATTCCCAAATGGATTTTCAATCCCTTCCTGCCATATTTTCTGTCCTATGTAGAGCTCTACAAGGACCTCCATGTCCCTAAGGAGAGCATTGTTGGGGTGGTGGTGGAAGGGTTCCTCACTATTGTTCTCAGGGGCCCTACCCCATGCTGGGCCAGGGGTAGGAGGTCAGGCCAACATCGAAATTCTGGCAGAATCTTCCTGCATGACAGAAATTTCACCATCTATTCAATACCACAAGATCTATGCCATTGTGAACATCAGCCTGAAGTCTGAGATCTTCCAGGAGACCAGTTGGTCAACCGGCTCCGGGCAGGCAGAAGGGACCCAGGGCTGATTCCAGAGACCCTCTCCTTCTTCCTGGAGCTGGTCCTGGCTTTCATAATTCACAGTACATCTTGAGTTGCAGGGATAATTTTTCATCCTGGACCATTCTGGACACACCAGCGGCTCAAGAAGAGTTAAACAGCTACAAGGTTGTTAATTTGTTCACAAAGGAAACGGCCCAGAAAGGACAAGAAAAGCTTCATTTCCTAGCCATTAACTGAAAACCACTTTTCTTAGGACAGCTTGACCTCTAAAGTGTGACTGAACTAGCCAGAAAAAAAATGTAGATAAACCATGTCTCCTTTTAGCATTGAGTGCTAGTAAACAAAGCGGGAGAGAAGGAATTCCACCAAGATATCAGCAGAAACTTAATTTCTTAGGGGAAATAATTTCCTCTCCTCATTAGCAATTAATGAGCATAAGCTCCTGCCCACCAGCACTCTGAATTACTGTTGCTGCGGTGAGGTGGTGTGAAGATGCAGTGCCTTGTGCCTTTGGCAGGGATTTGTAAACCCGAGCTAATAGGTGAATGCGTCTCATTCAAGTGGGGGTGTTATCTTGTGCTTAATATTGGGCAGGAATCCGTCATATTTGTACAGAGAACACTTTGCTATGCTTGGTGAGGATACAAAGAGATAAAGACCCAGTGCCTACCCTCAAGGTAAGTCACATAATTCATGAATTATATTTATATCATTATATGAATTACATCAGCCAGTGAATCTGTTTATGTAGATAAGATCATTCATTTACTTGTTCATCCCACAGATGTTTATTGAGCACCTATTATTTAATGTAGCTGCTTTGGGAAATCTAGAAAAGTAAATATAACCCAAGTTTCCCAGGCTCTTCATGCTACTGGGGTCATACAAATGGGAAAGGTCACATTTTCTGGGTTCTTGTCTCTATTACTTAAAGAGTACTTCCAGCACCCCCTGCCCCCGCCCCCAACCAAATTCTCACCCAGTTCACATCTAGGAGTTTTCAGTGGGCGGTCAACATGCTCTCATAAACCAGGCTATTAATTAGGGTTAGATTGCAGTGTCTTCCTTAATCTTCCACACTAGCTTTGCACCCTCCCCTTCCCCGCCATTGATGTCCATTATCTGAGAAGCTTCTTGAAAAACTTTTCAAGTATTCATGGCTAGTGCTCACTGGGAAAAATGCTGAGATCCAAGCCAGAGGGATTAGCTCTTGATGCTTCTAAAGCTGCCACCTCTCAAGGCACAGAATGGTTCCACTTTCCCTCAGAAGTGAGGAGAATGCCTTCCTGCCCTCCACACCCGCAGTTCTGTGCTGTGTCACCTGAACTCTGGTCTGTTTCACTGGCCTACAGTCTACCTTTTCACCAGTAACATGCTGTGTTGATTGTTACAGCTTTATAATAATTCTAAGATAGTATGAGTCCTCCAACTTTGTTCTTTTTCAAAATTGTTTTGGTTTATTCTAGTTCCTTTGCCTTTCTACATACATTTTAGAATCAGCTTGTCAATTTCTACCAAAGAGCCCACTAGAATTTTGATTGGAATTGCACTGAATTTATACATCAGTTTGAGAAGAAGTGATATTTTAAGAAAATTGTGCCTTCTAATACATGAACACAATATAGTTCTCCATTCCTTGTTGATTTCTTTAATTAATGATTTGTAGTTTTTGGCCTAAAGATCTCAAATATGACATATTGTTGTTGGATTTATGCCTAAGTATTCCATATTTTGCTGATATTATAAATGACACTTAAACATTTTATTTATTTTTCAAGATTTTATTTATTTTTCAGAGAGAGAGAGAGCACAAGCAGCAGGTGTGGCAGGCAGAGGGAGAAGCAAGCTCCCTGCTTAGCAGGGAGTCCGGTGCAAGACTCCATTCCAGGACCCTGGGATCATGACCTGAGCCGAAGGCAGAGGCTTACCCAACTGAGCTACCCAGGCATCCTGGCACTTAAACATTATAAATTTTCAATTGATCATCACAAGTAAATAAAAATACAATCATTTTTTAGCATTGACCTTGTGTCCCGCAAAGTTGCTAAACTAACTTTTAGTAGCTTATATATTCCTTGCGATTTTCTTCATAGAAAAGTATGTCATCTGTGAATAGGGACAGTTTTATTTCACCCTTTACAATCTGGATGTCTTTTATTTATTTATTTTTTTTCTTGTTCTATTGCATTTTGTGGGACCTCCAGTATAAAGATGAAGAGAAGGGGTAAGCATGGATATTTTTGTCTTGGATTGTTTCCAATTTTAAGGGAAAAGCATTCAGTCTTTCACCATTAAATATGATGTTACCTGTAGGTCAAATTCCCCTACGTTGTCAGTTATTTGTGTAGAGTTGTTCATAGTATTCTCTTATTATCCTTTTGATGTCTGACAGTGTGTATGTCTACAGGAGTTATATTCCCTGTTTTATTCCTGATATTGGTAATTTGTGTATTCTCTCTCTTTTTCTTTGTCATTTTCTTGCTAGAAGATTATCAATTTTATTAGCTTTTTGAAAGAACCAACTTTTTGTTTCATTAATTTTCTCTATTGTTTTTCTGTTTCCAATTTCTGCTCTTATCCATATTATTTCCTTCCTCTCATTTGTGTTTATTTTGTTCTTTTCCTAGGTTCTTGAGGTAGGAAATTAGATTATTGATTTGAGACTTTACTCTTTTCTAATGTAAGCATTAGTGCTTTAAGTTTTCCTCTTAGCACTGCTTTATTTCTGTCTTATAAGTTTTGATATGTTATATTTTCATTTTCATTTAGGTCTATGTACTTTTTTTTTAAATTTCCCTTGAGACTTCCTCTGTGACCTATGAATTAGTTAGAAGTGTGTTTAATTTCCAAGTACTTGGCAATTTTCCAGTTTTATTTCTATTATTGATTTATATTTGATTCTATTATGGTTAGATAACATACTTCATATCATTTAAATTTTTAAAAATTTGTTGAGGTCTGTTTTGTGGCCCAGGATATGGTCTATCTTGGTATATGTTCCAGGGACACTTAGAAAGAATGTGGATCCTGCTGTTATTGGGTAGAGTGTTCTGTAAACGTCAATGAGATTCTGTTGACTGATGGTTGTGTTGAATTCTATATCTTACTGATTTTCTATCTGGTTGTTCTATCAGTTGTTGAAAGAGGAATGTTGAAGTCACCAACTATAATTGTAGATCATAAAAATAATAAATATTTGATATTTCTTCTTTCAGTTTTTGTTTCACATATCTGCAGCTCTGTTGTTTGTACATGCATATTAAAAGATTGCTCTTTTGGTGGATTGGCCATTTTATTATTATATAGCGCCTCTCTCAGTTTCTTGTCATTACCTTTGCTCTTAACTATACTTTATCTGATATTAGTATAGCCACACATGCTTTTTTTTGATTAATTCTGGAATGATATCTTTTTTTTCCTATCCTTTCCTTCCAACTACCAATGTCGTTATATTTGAAATGAGTTTCTTGTAGACAGAATATAGTTGGGTCCTGTTTTTAAATCCACTCTGTCAATCTCTGCCTTTTAATTGGTGTATTTAGACCATTTACATTTAATGCAATTACTGATCTATCAGTGCTTAAGTCTGTCATTTTGTTTTTTTCTTCTCTATTTGGTCTGGGGTTTTTTTGTTTGTTTGTTTGTCCCTTTCTTTTCCCTGCCTTCCTGTGGGCTACTTCAACATTTTTTAGAATTCTATTTTGATTAATCTATAGTATTTTTTAAAAAAGATTTTATTTATTCATTTGAGAGAGAAAGCAAGAGAGCACAATCGGGGGGAGGGGCAGAGGGAGAGGGAGAAGAAGCAGGCTGCCTGCTGAGCAGGAAGCCAGATACGGGGCTCATGACCTGAGCCAAAGGCAGATGCTTAACCGACTGAGCCATCCAGGCACCCCTAATCTATCGTATTTTTGAGAGTATCTCTTTGTGCAGCATTTTTTCGTGGTCACTTTAGGTATTACATTGAACATATCTAATTTTTAAGTCTACTGGTATTGCCATTTTCCCAGTTAGAGTGAACTGTAGAAACCTTAACTTCCTTTGTCTCTTTACCCTCTCCCATTTATAATATAGTTGTCCTAAATATTTCCTTTACATAAATTTATAACCATACCAGACAGCGTTAGTAAGTTTTGCTTCAACTGTCAAACATAACTTAGAAAACTTAAGAACAGAGGAAAATAGGTATTTACCCATCTTTTTATTTTTCTGTTTTTCTTTCTTCCCTCCTGATGTTTCAAAGCGCTTTCTTTTTATCATTTCCCTCTGTTGAAAGAACTGCTGGCCATTCTTTTAGGATAGACCTCCTGACAACAAATTCTCTAGTTTTTTTCATCTGAGAAGGGCTTGATTACCCCTTCATGCATGAAGAATTTTTCTTGGTGGATATAAAATTCTGTCTTGACAGTTCTTTTCTTTCATTTATTTTCTTTCTTGAAAATGTGTCATTTATTTTTGGTCCTTAGTTTCTGATGATAAATCCACTGTCATTCAAATTGTTTTTCCCCTATAGGTAAGTTCATTTTTCTTTCTCTGCTTTCAAGATTTTTCTGCCTTTGATTTTCAGAAGTCTGACTATGATGTGTCTTTTTTTTTTTAAGATTTTATTTATTTATTTGACAGAGAGAGATATAGCGAGAGAAGGAACACATGCAGGGGGAGTGGGAGAGGGAGAAGCAGACTTCCCACCAAGCAGGGAGCCCGATGCGGGCCTTGATCCCAGGCGCCCCTATGATGTGTCTTGGTATGAATTTGTTTGGGTTTATCCTATTTGGAGTTTGTTCATCTTCTTGAATTTGTAGATTTACTCATTCTGCTAAATTTGGAACATTTTTAGCCATTACTTCTTCAAGTATTTTTTCAGTCCTGCCCTCATTTTCTGCTGCTTCCAGGACTCCACTGACATGAATGATGAATATTAGATCTTTCGTTATAATCCTGCTGTTCCCTGAGGCTTTATTCATTCATTCATTCTTCTTCTTCTTTCTTTAATTCTCTTTTCTTTATGTTGTTCAGATTAGGTCATTTCTATTTTTCTATCCTTGAATCCACTGATTCTTTCCTCTGTTCTCTCCCTTCTGTTCTTGAGTTCACCCACTGATATTTTAAATTTTGGTTATTGTATTTTTCTGTTCTAAAGTTTTCTTTTGGGGGTGCCTGGGTGGCTCAGTTGTTAAGTGTCTGCCTTCGGCTCAGGTCATGGTCCCAGGGTCCTAGAATCAAGCCCCGCCATCGGGCTCCTTGCTCTGTGGGAAGCCTGCTTCTCCCTCTCCCACTCCCCCTGCTTGTGTTCCCTCTCTCGCTTTGTCTCTCTCTGTTAAATAAATAAATAAAATCTTTAAAAAAAATAAAGTTTTTGGGGCACCTGGGTGGCTCAGTTGGTTAAGTGACTGCCTTCGGCTCAGGTCATGATCCTGGAGTCCGGGGACTGAGTCCCGCATCGGGCTCTCTGCTTAGCAGGGAGTCTGCTTCTCCCTCTGACCCTCCCCCTCTCATGCTCTCTCTCTCATTCTCTCTCTCAAATAAATAAATAAAATCTTTAAAAAAAATAAATAAAGTTTTCCTTGGCTTTTAAAAATATTTTCTTTCTTCTTCTCTCTCTTCTTCTTCCTCCTCCTCCCCCTCCCCTCCTCCTCCTCCTTTTGCTTCCTCTTCTTTTTTTTTTTTTTTAAGATTTTATTTATTTATTTGACAGAGAGAGACACAGCGAGAGAGGGAACACAAGTGGGGGGAGTGGGAGAGGGAGAAGCAGGCTTCCCGCAGAACAGGGAGCCCGATGTGGGGCTCAATCCCAGGACCCTAGTATCATGACCTGAGCCGAAGGCAGACACTTAACGACTGAGCCACCCAGGCACCCCTTTTCTGAAGCTTTCTTAACATGCCTCCACTTGGTAGAGATGCAAGTCTCAGCTCCCAACTCAACCTTCTACTATTATACCACCCTGCTTTGGGGTGGGGATTAGGTGTCTTGTTACAGCCAAGTAAGGGTGGAAATCTAGACTCTTTACTTGGCTTTTGCTGGTGTGTGTGTATGTGTGTGTTCCTCAGGTTGTGGGGGGAATGGTGCCACAGTGATTTTTTTTCTATGGTGTTTGCTGAAGTAGAACAACCATTGTCTAAAAGTGTTCTGTCTAGATAGGCTTCCTGATTCTTTGACTGAGAGAGTAGGCTTTTGCTGGGGCTTTTGTGGTCTGTGTCTGTTGGTGCTGTCAGGTTGCTGGCTTCTTCAGTAACAAGTCTGGAATATATGAGGCAAAAAGAAAACTCAGGGAACTCAATATCATGGCATTCCTTGGTTTCCAAGGTCCGTAGCTGGTTTGCCTTCTTCTTGCTACCTTTCAGAATGTTATGTTTAGGGCATTTATTTACCAACTCTTTCTCCAATTGTGTCCTCTATTGTGGAGGTTACCTTTGGGGCATTAACCACCCTATGGGGAGTGGAATGGTGCATAAGAAACATCTGCTATATTACCATGCAGTGAGTATGGAATCTAGGTGCACTGACAACTAATCCTATAATCTTTGCCCTGCAGTATATTTTGACCTATGGCGTAGCCCTGACCATTATGCCTAGGTTGCTCCTAACCTGATTCTAACTCTGCTAGCCTCTTAGTCAATCAAACTTCCTCCAGTATTGACTATCCCATGAGATACAGACTGCTTTCTGATGGTGGGGGGAGGGGGTAGGTAGGGCTGGATTCCATTCTCAGATACCAGCTGTAGTGGATTGAATAGTGGCCCCAAATGCAATATGTCCAAGTCCTAACTCCCAGAATCTATGAAGGTGACCTTATTTGGGAAAGGGTCTTTGCAGATGCAATTAAGGACATAGAAATGAGATCATCTTAGATTTAAAGTGGCTCCCAAATCCAATGACTAATGTCTTTATAAAAGAGGGGAGAGGGAGATTTGAGACACATGAACACAGGAAAGAAGACCATCTAAAAATGAAATTAGAGACTGGAGTTATACTGCTAGAAGTCAGGAAGCTCCTGGAACTTCCAGAAGCTGGAAGAAGCTAGGAAGGACTCCCCTGGAGCCTTCAGAGGGAGTGTAGCCCTACCAACATCTTGATTTCAGACCTCTGGTCACCAGATTTTGAGAGAATAAATTTCTGTTGTTATAGCAACCTCAGGAAACCATAACTCTAGCACAGATGGACATTTTTGCTTTGAGAGGACCAAGCTCTGCAAAGATGGAGCAGCTGCCCCATTGCTGTGTCACCCCTGGTTGCTGGAAAGTGGCCATTCCACAGTGTGTTGGCTTCATGGACCTCACCCCTGATATGGCTGAACTTGGCCATACTTGCAGTGTTTGTACCCGCTCAAAATGGCCTTGACCTGTATGGTACCTACACTCAGGCTAGCCCTGGAGTGGCTTGCATGCCCCCACCCTGCCCTGGTAGAAGACATAGGCTACAGCTTCTTATCTGTCACCCCTTGGATCTTTCCTACGAGGGCCTTTTGGGGTGACATGGATCAGTTAGTCAGCCTGTGTTACCTAGAAACAATAGACACCAACTTTAGCTAATTTAAACAAAAAAGGAATTTATTGCGAGGATACAGGGAAAGCTGAATAATCCAGGCTGGTAGCAGGCTAAGGGTGCAGGGGACCTGGTTAATTGCCAGAACTAAAGGGCAGTTGATTCAAGTTGCTGCCAGTAAAGTGGTCTCAGGTCATATCAGTCAAGTTGAAATTCAACCAGTAAAGGTCTGACTGGGGCAGATGATGCTAAGGGACAAGGGGGTGGGGGTGGACAGGGGGAAGTTTGGCAGTGGTACCAAGACATCATGGAATGGGGGGATTAGTCTCTCAAAGGGAATGTGAAGTGCTGGTACCACCAAGGGGATAGGATGCTGGGCAGACAGAAACCCCAGCTTCCTAGGCAAGGGACAGTGAGTTGGCTCACTGTTCCTCTTCTCCCCCTGATTCCCCACCCCCAATCTCTACTTCTTCCTGCTCGGTTCCTCAGAAGGAGTAGGGAGAAACCACAGATGGTTTTTTATAACTTTAGAGTATACCTCGAGTCAGCGGTGGGCGATAATTAGACTGTGATTGTTCTATTTAAGCACTTCATTTAATCAATTTACAATCGCCTATGCTGTCTCCAAGTATTGATTATGGAGTCCCATGTCTTGGAAATCTTAAAGTACCCTCCCGGGATGTTACCCCAACACTGTGATCCTCACAGGCGTGTGAACACCCTGTGCTGAAGCCGACCTTTCCATGTGGTTGCTTGAGATACTTTTTCATCTTAATTGTTTCTGAAGACAGGACAGAATAGCAGCTCCTTCTATTGCTGATCTGAATCTAAGTGGGAAGGAACTGTCCAGTTAATGGGGCATACAGCTGTTCCCAGGTGGGAAGGATGGGGTTGACTGCTCCAGATGCCCTCTCAGAGAAGACACGTTTACAGCCTAGAGATTGGCCGTGAACCTTTGTGAGGATGATAATTGAAGAGAGGTGACCCTGGACAGACACCAAGCCATCCCATCCACCCATAATCATCATGGCAAACAACAGGGGCTCGGGACTGTCCCTGGGCTCCACTAAGCAGAGGGGCCTTGAGAAGGGTTGAGGCAGTGTAGAAAGGGAAGGAGGGACTGGTTGAAAGGAAGGAGGCAAGTTGCAGTATTTTCAGCTTGACTGCACATTAGAAAAGACTCAAGCCTTTATCCCACCCCAAGACAGATTGCATCAGAATCTCCGTGGTGGTGGTGGTTATGGGTGTTTCAGGGGATCTATATTTTTTAAGTTCCCAGGTGACAGCTTATTGCACAGTGAAGGTTAAGAATCACTGAGGTAGACCACGGTCCTTGATCTGAGATCTGTGGTGGGCTTTGGGGGCATCTGTGATGTCCCCCCAAATTGCATACAAAATTGTCAGTAGATACACTTTTCTAGGGACAGGAATCCATTGCTTTTGTCAGATTCGCAAAGTGGCCTGTGACCCTCCAAAGGACACAAAGCACTAAAATAAAGGGGATAGAGAGCCTGCGCCAAGGAAGAGGAGGGGGATTCAAACTACGGTGATTTTGATGCCAGTGGTCCCTTGAAACAATCCTGTCACAACCCTGCAAAGCTGCCCTCCCACCCTTAGCTCATAGCCAGGTGGCCTGCCACCAACCCTGCCGGGAACCTTCCCTGTCAGCTGCATAAAACCAGCTGCAAAAAGAAAACAAGATTTGGCGATGAACGTAAAGTAACTAGGGATTTCCCTCAGGCTCATCTCACCCAAAATTAGGGCAGCGGGAACCAGTTCCAAACCCGGGAAGGCAGTGGTTCTCAAAGTGTGTTCCCCAGATCAGCACCTTCAACATCACCTGGGAACTTACTAGAAATGCCAGTTATCAGGCTCCACCCAGACCTTCTGAATCAGAAACTCTGGTGGAGCCGCCATTCAGTCTCAACAAAAGCCCTGGGTGACTTCCGTGCACCCCAAGGTGAGAATACTGCCACCAGGGGGTGAGGGTCTAGGGGTGATGGCTGCGTTCTGGGCTAGCCCAGCGCCGGCGTGAGGCCGACCCAGCAGGCTAAGAGCCATCGGAGCCCATGGCTGAGAGAGGCTTAGCGGAGGCTGAGAGGTGGAGGGCTTCAGGGGCCCGCAGCCACGTCGGAGGAAGGGCTGGGCCGTCATTTGCTGAATCAGAGAACACAGATGCTGGGACTGGGTCCGGTCTTACGTCCTGTTTCAGACATTCCGAGGCCTCTGCAGAGCTGGTGCTAGCAGTCAGCTAAGAGGGGCATCTTGACTTGCGGAGAAGATGCAGCAAGCCTTAAGTCACGCAGGGAACATGTGAAGGAAGAAGGGGGTAGTTACCTGCATCCTGCACAGCCCTCTCTCGCCGGCCGAGGCAGCCTTGGGTTAGGGCCTCTGGTGTCCACAGCACAGGGGGTCCAGCTGGGCAGAGGAGGCGTGCAGGCTGCTTCCTGTAGCCCTACTTAGAGCCAAGACCCCAACAGAAGGGGACGTGTGTTTGGGGAGTGCGAAGGCCGGAGGGAGTAATCTGAGGGGGCTCATGGAAGAGCGAGCCCTGTGTGGGGTGTGAGGAGGAGGTAGGTTATCCAGAGGGATACAAACTGCGTGGGAAGGCAGCCCCCACAGCCTGGCGCGTGGGACTCAGTCAGAGAGTGGAGGCTCTCGGCGGGTTGGAGCCAGTCAGTGGCAGGGCCCGAAGGGAGGCGGCCCTGGACGGGCGTGGACCGGACGGAACAGCGGCTGGGGATGGACGGGGGGCCCTGCCTCCAGCCACAGGTGGAGGAGGGGAACGGCACAATCACAGGGCGGGTTAGGAAGAGCCGGCGGTCGCACAGAAGGGAGACACCTGGGAGGTTATTCCAGGTCCCAAGTGATGAGGGTGTAGGCAAGTTAGTGAGAAAAGCTAATGTCTGGGCTAACGGCCTGGTTGTGGTTGGAAGGCCGTTCACTGAAGTGCTGCCTGCCTCTCCAGGATCCATCCCAGGGCCCTCTGGTTCCTTCCTTGCCTAGGCCTAGTGCCGTAGCTACCAGAAAGAGTGTGAATGAACCCAAGGCTCATGCAGAGAAACATGGCTAGTGACCAGAACAAAGGAGGGGGGCTGTTTACACATTCCTCAGCAGGGGAGTGATGAAATAACCCGGGGCAGAACCTTGTTATGCAATGCCTTGGGGGGGTGGAGGGGAGAGGGAGAGAGAAACAATGAGGCAGATCTGCAGGAGCGGACATGGTGGGGTTGCCTGGCATTTTGTAAAGTGACAAAAGCAAGTTCCCCATCAGTAAGTGCAGCATGCTGCCATTTGTGTACAGAAGAACTCCAGATGACGTATGCGTCTGCAAATGCATTTTTAAAAAGGTCCAGAAAGATGCACCTCGAGCGAATGACCGTGGGGCCCTGCAGGGAAGGAAGGGTCGTCCGGGCGTGGCCGTGCTGAGGGTCCTCACGTGCGGGTCTGCTGGTGCGTGGGCTCGGCCGGGAATGGGGTGAGGGGGGAGTCACCCCTGTGCAGGGTTTCTCAAACCCCAGTGTGCCCCAGAGTCACCCAGGGGCTAGGTGAGATGCGGGTTCCTCGGCCCTGCCCCAGGCACAGTGTCGTGGGGTGTCAGGGTGAGGCCCAGACTTCTGCATGTGAAGCAGCTGCCCACGATCTGACACCCGTGGTCCCTCCTGGGGTGACTCCATCAGCCCACCTCCCCTCCCTTAGCTCTGCAGCCAGGCGAAGGTGACTGGGCCTCGCAGGGTGACTGGGCAGGGCGGCTTCTCCTTCAGAGGTGGGAGGGGCCGGGGGCGCGGAGTGTGGGGCAGCCCTTTGGCTCTTCCAGGGGATTCACACCATTCTTAACCGCCTCTCACTTGCTCACTCGCTCACTCGCTCATTCATGAGGCTTGAACCCGCTGCCTCCTCCAGGACCTTCACGTATTGAGGGACAAAGCTAACCACGCAGACGTCCCCAGGCAGGTTTTAAAAGAGATCGGAGCCCCCCCAAATCATCCTCCTCAAATTCATTTGGAATTCAAAGCAAGTAGGGAAAACGGGCATTAATTAAATATTTAATTGATGTCCATTAAGGCTGGAATATTGGTTTTAGTTCAAATTTATGACACGGTTGTATTTTTTATAGCTGCACATATATTGCATATAGGCCATTGGTTCCCTTCATGTACTAAAGTGTTCAGTATATTTATGCCCATTTTATAGGACTTGGAACAGAACTGGAATATCGTAAGTGATTATGGAGACATATAGTATTTGCTTTTATGACGTTGTTGGTGGTATAAATTTGCCATTAAGTCACCACTGATCAGACCAGTAACCACCAATTACAACCCTGGGCCTCTGGGAGAATGTGGGCTGCTTTACAACAATCCATTTTATTATGCAGTTTTCAGGTACCTGTTGAGGCAAAATGGAGTCTGCTTGTACCTTTACAAGTTGGGAGGGCAGACGTTGAATGTCCCCTCACTGCGTGTGGCTGAGTCCAGAAAAAAACCTCCATGACTTAAAACATGCATTTGGAGATTGACTGTGGGCCGGAGGGGGCATGAGTGACAGATGTCTGCAGGCCGGATCAGGACCCCAAGCTTCTCTGGCTCTTGGTTCAGCCTCCAGAAGCCCTTGACCTGACTCCTTCCAACAGTGATGAGCTTGAGACTTTCTGGTCTACCATGGACAAAACTGATGCTAAAGTCATTTTGGGTCCAGTGGTAAAAACTAGGCCACGACTGGCCCTTTTTCCAGCGTAGCCGTTGTTTCCAGGAAATCAGTTTTGCATGACTGTAGATTTCCAGAACGATGAAGTAGGACCCACTCTTTTAACCTGGGAGAGAGTTTAGGAAACAGAGGTCCAGCATCTTCCTTGAAGTTTAAAAAACGATCACAACAACAGAGCAACACACTAACTGACCTTTCCCGAACACATGGTGTGCTCTGGGCCCATGCGAAGGGCCGTCCAGGTGTTGCTTCATTTGATACTCAGGACAGCCCCGTGATGGAGGTTCTGTTATCCCCTCAGATGAGGAAAGTGAGGCTGGCAAAGTTGAGGGGCTTGTCCGCGATCAGCCAGCCAGAAAGTGGCTCAGCTTTGAACGAGGTCTCCCTGGCGGTTCTGGGGTCCATTCCACGGACCCTGCCTTTAGCTTGCCAAACCAGCAGGACAGCCCTGCTTCAGACTCTGGTCCCACAGCGGGTCAGTCTATCGGTGGCACTTGCCTCAACTCTTAAAGGAGTGTCCACCACTGCCAACCGTCTGCCCCCTTTCCCTATGGGGTTGGGCTGGTGGGGGCAGTAGGCTCCAGGGCTTTCTCTGGACTCCTTTGGGACTGGCCGGGAGACTCCAAAGCCCTTTTCCCTCTGGGTGCTGGGGAGCAGCAGATGGCTGTGGGGGCCATGTGACGTCCATGTGGTACTCCTTTGAGTTATGCTCCACTTCCTAGGGTCCCAGAGAAAGAAAGCCCACCCCTCACTCCCATCCCCCAAATCATACACATGCCCAGAGAGAGCAATGTGCAGTCCCGCCACCTGCTACGAGGAAAGCCCCCCAGAGAGGAATGAGCCAGAACTGGCCGACCGAGCCAGGGGCCCCGGGCATGTGGGCATGGGTGACCCGAGGATACAGGGAAGAGACCTGGGGTGGTGACACAGATCTTGGTGCTGCCTGCCAGCCCCGTGTGGCTGGGGCGCATGGCGGAGCTGGAGCTCTGTGGACGGCCCACGCACCGCAGGGCCACATCAGGGAGCACGGGGAGGCGAGGCCGGTGTGGTGACTTGGCCCAGTTGTGGTTCCACGAGGGAAGTTCTCCGAGTGGCAGCTCATGGCATGAGCGACTAGCAAGGCTTTGGCACGGAGTCGGGCCGTCGCCAGCAGGACTGGGCTGCCAGGACTTTTCCTCACTGACTCATCCGCCTCGAAAACAACTCCACCCACTTGCGGTGAATGCTTCCCGGCAATTTTCACCTTGGGGTTATCCTTCTGAGGAAGAAATATCAGCCGAGGAGGAAAGTTTTGGCCAAGTTCAAAGGGAAGGGCTTGGGGAATGGAAAGTCCTTTGAAACCTTGCTTGGATGGTGACTGTCTGACCTGGATTTTTCCTTTTCAAAAGTATGCTCAGAGCTCAAAGGGCTGGTGTCATGTAGATATGGGTGTGACATTTTCAGGGAAAACATACCAACCTAAGCACAGCCACAGCCCTGCTCAGAGAAACCTCAAGCCCGAGCGGCCGGCCAGACTCCAAAGGGCAGCCTGGCTGTGGGCGCTTCCCGTGGGGGCCTCTGGGGCCGCCTGCAGAGGGGGAGGCCGGAGCCCACACGTCGTCCCTGGCTGGGTCCTCTTCGGGGGCCAGCTCCCGTCTGAACCTGAGGCTCCTCTCCTTTTCACCATTTCCTGGGGGTCTCAGTCCCCCAGATGAGGATGATGAGGCCCAGGAGGGGATCCCAGGCAACACAGCTGTGGGGGTGGGGAAGGGAGACTTGGAAGGCAGGAGGGGAATCTAATTCTTCTGGAAAGAGCGCAGACAGGCCCCTCAGGAGCAGGGGAATGGGGCTACTCACAGCCCATCAGGCATTGGCGAGCGCCGCTGATTCCATCACTGCTTGTCCTGGGGGGGGGGGGGGAAGTGGGGCGGGCAGGCTGCAGCGCTGGCCGGGGGGAGGTCGGGCCGCCACACTGACGTGGTAAAGGCTGAGGGCCCATGGCACACAGTGTGGCTGCTCCACTGGGTCACATTTCCGCACCTGGTCTACACAGGCAGCGGCTTCCCAGACTTGGCGCCCCTACGGCGATGGAGTTAGTCAGAAGGGGCCAGTGCGAAGTTTGACACGTGGCTCTGGCCCATCACCGACATCACTAAGACAAGAAAAGGAGCTCTTAGCTTCTCCTTCCAGCGGTGAGCGGGTTTGACCCAGCAAGGGCAATAGCTGGTGGAGGTGGAAGTAGGCCCCCTGGGGGCAGGGGGTGCTCACCTCTCCTCCACACCTGCATGGAGGACTCACTTCCTCCAGGTCTGCGGCTCCCCCCAGAGGAAGAAGCGTGGACACCCAAAGGGATGAGGCCGCAGGCCAGCCTTTGTCCAGTTTCCCGTCTCTAGAGTGGGGTTGTCCAGCCCTGAGTTACTGAGGCACCACTGCCATCCCGAGCTTGGGTCTCACCCCAAACCTAGTTACTGGGTCCTTAAGCATCGCATCAAAGCAAGCTTTAGCTGAGTTTCACACTGCCCCCCCACCCCTTCACCTCCTGAATTCTCCCTCACTGCTGGGGCCCATGGCTGCCAAACAGATGGCCCAGTATGGTCACCCAGCCAACCCCATTCGAGTACATTCAGCTATGTGGTGCCCCGGCTGGGCCAGTGGGGAGGCTGGAAAGGGACAAGAAGGCAAGAAGAGGAGGGAATTGTTTCTTGCTTCTTCCTGATTTGCTTCTTGTTCCTGTCAGCCTCACCCTAACGGAGGTCCTGCATCCTGGCAGCAGAAGTTAGTTCCAGTTTCTAGCCTTTCTGGCACACTTCTAGAATCAGCCTCCCTGGGCCTGCTCAGATACATCAGCTGGGCGGCAGATGCCCGGCTCCCCGCTCCTCCCACTGCAGCCCTGCTTACAAGCGTCTGCACCTTGGTGCTGGTGGCTGGCCCTCTGCCCCTGCCCTGGCGCCGGCAGCTGCCTTTGTAGTTACTCACTCTCTTTCCCATCCAATATGGCTTGAACCAACTCTCTAGATTAAATTCTCTCCGCTAAAATAACTGCTGTGGTTTCTGTTTCTCCCACCAGCCACTGACTGAAGCAGACCCCACAGCTACCAAACAGACTGCATGAGGAAGTTGTAATTCAGCATCTGCTTTTCATCCACCAAAGGCATGGGTGGCTGCCAGCTTAGCCAGTTACTACACCGGGATGGGGCCATTCCAGCCCAGAGCAAAAAACCTGAAGCCCCGGTCGGCCTGCTTAACCTGATCATGAGCAGAGTTAGGGTTTCCCTTCTGCCGCTAGAAGTACTGAGCACTCTTTGCAGGGTTCCTTGAGATCCTTGAGGGTGGGCGTTGTGGGGAGAAGCCCACAATGGGAATGTGGGTCTGGCCTCAGGTTTCCTTATGCTGTAGACCCCTCTGCTCCCCAGATGACTGTGACACCCCTTGGGGCTCCCCACCTCCATGGCTCCCTCCCAGGCTGCCACTCTCTTCCCCCCAGTCATTAGGGGTGGTCCCCTCAGTGTGGGGGATCTGAGCGTGAGGTGTCCCCACAGGGCCCTGCCTGGGGTGAGGGGGAGATTCCAGCACACGGAGTGGCTTGGGCTGAGTCTCCCCCACTCGGTGGCAGCATCACTCCGTCTCGGACCTGGAACAGAACCTGGAGATCCACCACTCCCGCTCTGCCATTTTCCTGATGGAGAAACTGAGACCCGGGGAGGCTTGGCAGCTTGTCCAAGGTCATACAGCTTGTTAGAGGCAAGTTTGCGGCTAAGGCCAAAATCTGTTTCTGGAGAGCTCTGCGAGCTCTTCTCCTGAAATTTCCCCTGAAATTACTCAAGTCTATAAGCCTCCGTCGGCCAGCTGAGGTCAGCTTGTTTCTGCCAGTATCCTCTCCTAGATTCCTGAGAAGTTAGTGTTTATGTCTAGTTCTCTGCTCCCTCTAATTTAGCCTTGAGTTTCCTCTGAGCTTCCCTGTCCCCTCAAGCTCTACCATACTCTCTGCTTGTGGTCCAGCTGCCCTGATTCTCTGCCGGTCCTAACTGTCCTCTCCCACCTAGCCCCAAAGCCTCTCTGCCTCTCACTTTTCCATTACCAATTGGTCCTTAGCAATTAGTCCTGGCTGTTGGATTATATAAACAGGGGCTCAATGCGGACTATGGCCTGTAATCACAGGCTAGTCCCTGCCCCATTGTCCCATGGGCGTTCATGTAGCTGTCTTTTCCTAAAACATTGTTCTTCTCCAATTGCAGGCTTATGGGTACCATTCTTCTGAGGGCTCTTGGGAAAATGGGACATCACCCTTCATTGTACGGAAGCAATCGTTCTGTTGATCGATCTGGGGCAATCCCCAAGGCATTGCGCTCTGGCAAGCTTGCCAGTGCCACAGACGAGAAAGCCATCTTTTCCCTTTGAGGAGTGAAGCAGAAGCAGTTCATAGAAATCATATCTAAAGCCTTTACCCCCAGGCTTAGCATAATAGAGCCTTAACTTAACGTTTGTGCTAAGAGACTCTTTACTCTGGTTCAGGGCTCTCAAGTCTGATGTAAATCCAAATCACCTAGGGAAGCTGTTTAAAAATAAGTTCCTCCCTATCCCCCCCACCCCACCCCCAGCTTTCGAAACAATCTCTGGGGGTGGGGGTGGGGGTGGGGGTGGTCTAAGGATCTCCATATTTTAAATACTCTCTAATGATTCTGATGGCCGGCTAAATTGAGAAGCACTGACTAGACAGGTAACAGAGGCTGTGGCGAGGTTGTTAGGACATACTGGTAGGAAAAAGGATGCAGAGAAGTGTCCCAAGAGTGTGGAGAATGAGGTTATGCAGTTAAGTCCTTTGAGCCCAGACATTTATCCTAGAACAGGCTGTATGGAGACAGATTCTAAGTTCAGCTCTATGTATGGCAGTCTTTCTTGGTCAGGAGTATCTCCTTCAGGGTCGCATTGTCTGTGGTACACAGACTGAGAAACCAATAGACCAGGTCACTCTGACCTCCTGCCCTGTCGGGGACACAGGATGGCATGCCTTTGGGGGCTTCTGGGCAAAGCTTATGTCTTCCATGTTTCCCACCATGGCCCCACACAATGAAAGTTATTGAATAGTGTTGGTAAGTCTCACTATGACAAGACCATTAGCTTTTTATTCTCTATGAGTCTGATGACAAGAAAAAACACATTTTATTTATTTTTTATTTTATTTTTAAAATTATTTATTTATTTATTTGAGAGAGAGACAGAGACAGAGACAGAGATAGTGAAAGAGAGCATGAGCAGGGAGGAGAAGGAGAAACAGGGTCTGCTGAGCAGGGAGCCTGATATGGGGCTTGATCCCAGGATCCTGGAATCATGACTTGAGCTGAAGGCAGATGCTTAACTGACTGAGCCACCCAGGTGCCCCAGAAAAGCACATTTTAATTAATTAATTAATTAATTAATTAATTAATTAATTTATTTTTAAGATTTTATTTATTTATTTGACAGAGAGAGAGACAGCAAGAGAGGGAACACAAACAGAGGGAGTGGGAGAGGGAGAAGCAGGCTTCTAGCTGAGCAGGGAGCCTGATGCGGGGCTCGATCCCAGGACCCTGGGATCACGACCTGAGCAGAAGGCAGATGCTTAATGACTGAGCCACCCACGCACCCCAGAAAAACACATTTTGAAAATATGTGGCTGACATACCTTTGCCTCTATCACTTCCAAAATCCTATCTATCTATCTATCTATCATCTATCTATCTATCTATCTTCTATCTGTATCTATTTATCTATCAAAAAAACAATTTAGCAGCTTTTATGCATCAACTGGTACCTGAAGGTGGTTTGCATTGGAAACCCAAGTGACCATATTTGATATGTGTTCACCCTGTTTCTCCTGGGAAGGACCAGTAGCCATGTTCCTGCTGGGTGACCTGCCCCCACTCTGGCTTGTTTTAACCAGGGGTCTTTCCAAATAGGCCCAATCTTATTTTCTCTTCCAATAAACAAGAATCAGAACTGAGAAAATGGAGCAAGTTTGGGGCAGTATTTACTTAGACCTATAAAGTGAATACTCATGAACACCAGAGTGCATTTTATGCCAAGTGGATGGAAGAACAGAGACAATTGTCTACAGGTGGAATAAAGAGATGCCAGAGAGGAGCAGAGATGGGAGAAGGTGAAGGGTGCTGGTGACCTCCCCACTCCCAGTTTACCATCCTAGGTGGTAGGTGCACTGACGTGTGGTGTACTCAGGCTCTTGGCTTCCCTTAGACACCACCATGTCCTTGTAATGCCACCCCCCCCTTTTTTTTACATAAGCCCATGCCCATTTTCTCTTGCTTGCAACCACTGAGTCCTAACTCAAGAACAGGGAATGGGGTCACCAGTCCAGGGATTGACAGGTTGCTAAAGCAGCCCAGGCACAACATTGAAGCTGACATGCATCATAATGTCATGCATTGGTTATTGAAACTTGCTATATGTCTGGCACAAGATAAGTATTTAATATTCACCAACTTTAAAAAAATTTTACAACCCTAAAAGGCGAATGTTGTTATCTAATTTTATAGAAAAGAGAGTTGAAGCTCAAGGAGAAGAGGTAACGTTTTCAACTCACATAGTGAGTGGTAGAACTGAGATTCAAACCCATGTCTGATGTGAAAATCTAGCTTCTTTTCAGCTACATTGCTTTTACGTGTCGTGTAAGACTGCAGAGAATGCAGACACTGGCAGGCTGTTCATATTAGGTGTAGCTGGTATCTGGAGGGTAAAAGCCAGGAAGGCAGAGACTACAGCCCAGCTCATGGCCTGAGGATCCAGTAGGTCAGGCAGTTTCATGCAGAGGCTGTCCAGGACCCTGGAGAGCTCCTAAGGAGCAAGGAAGACTAAATCCTCTGGCTTGGCAGCTCAACCTCTACCCTGAACCTCTGGATGCTGAAGGCTGTTCACTGGCATGCAGGGAGGCTTTCTTCCCTGGGACCCCAGGGATTATCTTGGATCATCCTCTGTACTCTCCTTTCCCATCGTAAGTTTTCCTCTGCATCAGCTTTTGGGAGAGAATGACGACTTTGGGTGCCTGTGTCTCCAGGTCCAAAACGTTGAAAGTAACTTAAAAAATCTCTTTCAGGCTAGCCCACCTTTTCACAGATGAAGTGATTGACAGATGTGATCTGTTAGTCATCCAAGCTTCCTTTGGCAATGTAAAACCAAACTGGCTGCTTTGCATAATAAAAGGTTAAAATTATGAGCCATACAGAGAACAAATAAAGCTTGATCATTCAGGCTCAAAATTTGTGACTGAACATCCTTGCACTTGCTTTTCATATTCGCTCCATCGTCACATGTCTGCCCTCAACCATGGCTGTTTATTTTTAATCCATGTTTCCCAAAAACAGATATTAATAATTTTCTTGCAGCTTCTCTGGCAGTACCCTCTGCATCGGCCAGGAGCAACAATATTTCTTTGACCCTATGCATTTGGGGTTTTCTTTGACACTGTAAATGGATATTTTGCTTGGTATTTAAGTTGGCTCTTTGTGGGAAGCATTGGTCGGTTCAAACTTCCTTAATAAGTTCTTCATGACTGCATTTGCGATGACGTTAATGAAATCATTCTGAATATCAGTGGGCAGATAATGAGCCCAGAGGCAGTGACAAGGGTGAAGGCCCAGATGGATGGAGGGAGGGCTGGTGGGGTGAGTGAGGAGAAGTGGGAGCAATGTTTTCTGGTTCCTAAGGGAAGGTGGAAATAAATTTTAAGTCTCTCCAGGGTCTGGGTTCTCTCTTCTTCCCCTATGGGGAGAGATTTTGGTGGCGAGTATCCGGGAGTTTGGTACTTCTATCCTCAGCCTGTGGAGGAGAATCATACCCAGGAATCTGTTTTCCATCTAGAGAAGTTAGTTAGGATATTCCTTTCCTTGCTTAGAGAAAGACCCTGGGAGTAGAGTCTCAGTGCTTTCTGCATGCATTTAGCTTTCTGCCCCATTTATTGCTCTCCCTACAGTCCTCCATGCTGGCTGGCCTCTATACGCACCACCCCTTCAACACCGCCTATCTACATTGCCAGGAGCAGCTCCCAGCCTCCTGCCCCGTTCTTCCTGTTCCCAGCAGATGTCAGCCTGAGCTCCTATCTCTACGTGGGGCCTCTGGCCATTTCCTTGTGCTGGGGAGAGCGGAGGAGGCACTTAGGGCCCTAGCACAGGGTGCCCTCGATCTGTTCCTCGAGTTTGTGAGTCACCACAAGCTGTCCATCCCAGGCTGAGCCAGCTGTTCAGGGAATGGAAAAGGAAGACCACAGGCCTGGACAGGGCCACTTTGGAAGGGTCTGAGGTAAGAGGCCATGCTGTGCCATCGGTCCTGGGTTTGTTAATGAATTACCATAGTTTCCTGGCAATCAGGTATCTTGAGCTAACAAAATCAATATATCACAACAATTTTTTAATAGCTGGAAGCAAAATGAATTGTGGAAGGGGAACTTTTGGCTGCTTTGTACCAAGATGCTGTGTAGGCTGGTGTGGCCCTCTATTTGGAAGCCCCATACATTCTGAGGTACTCTCTGCATCACACATATAGTAAATCTCATTCTGTCCATGGTGTCTGGCCCAGGAACGTGGAACTAAAGTGGTTTCCAAAACTTCGATTCAAGATAGAAGAACGGGAGCTCACGGCCAACCTGCTCAGTTGACTGGTTGATCCTCAGCTGGTCATCTCTGGGCTGTGGTGGCTTGAAAGCCCCCTAGCCTTAACCTCCCAGGGGCATGAAGAGGCGCAGGCATGAAAATGAGGCACACAGGCTTTGAAATCTGGGATGTGGAACCGTGGAAGAATTCTGACCTCATAATATACACGGGGCTAACTCCAGGCCCAGATCACTCCCCATTCCTGCAAACAGCAGGTCCATTTCATCCTTCTAGACATTCCAGAGCTGCTGGAATAACAGTCTGCTCTTCAGAAGGGCCATTCAATAGCTGTGGCTCTGCCTGGCCCCTCTGGCTCTTCCCGTAAGAAAACAATCAGGAAGGAGATGCTGGCAGGAAACAGAGTGGGGCCAGGGGCCAACCAGATGGCTGGAGAGGGGCGCTGGTGCAGCCAGATGTGGCTGTTACTCCAGGCAACAGATGACCTGGCTGAGGAGCCCAGCCAGTGAGTCCCCCAGGGAGGTCACTGTGAGGCCAAGAGCTGTGGCTTTGCCTCACCGAGGGCTCAGAGAGTGCCTTCCTCTCTGGCGTCAGCTCCCCAGCTGTTCACCGGACAGACTGCAAGAGATGATTGCTGTGGCTTCGCCAGCTCTAATAGGTGCGGTTCTGGGCAGCTCACTTCCTGACATGGCCCGTAGGTGCCAGGTAAGGGGATGGCTCACATGTGGGTTTGTGTCCACCTTGGCCCTGTCTCTGGAGCCTGGAGTGCTCAGGCCACCCCCAGATAGTTGGGGTTTGGAGAAAATGTGCTCCTCTCCCAGCCGGGGGTGGGATGGGGGTGTGCATGCCTCAGCCCAGCTCCTCGGCCCCAGCATCCCGACAGCTGGTCTCCCAACTGGAGTACACCAAGGTGCCAAAGCAGCAGAACCACTCTTTCAATTGACTTGAGAGAGAGGCTTAGAGGTTATGTGGGGTTTTTTTTTTCCCCCGGAGAAGCTGTTCCCTGAAGCCAAATAGCTCAAGGGAGTACAAAGCTGACAAAAATAGATTTTAGCCAGGGAAGCAGAAATGGGAGGAGGGAACAGGGGCTCATACCCTCTTCATCCCAAAAAATCAGCACAGGCCATGTGCTCTACCCGGGGGGAGGGGATGACTGGTTCCTGGAGGGACTCGCTTCCTGCCATTTTCTGTGTCCTGAAATACCATACCGCAGCCCCTGGACCAGTGTCCTCATTCAGGGAGGGACAGCAGGGAGAAGAAGCTTATGTCAGGAGGAAGGCTTCTATCATCGCTTAAAAGAACAGGAGCTTGGTTGTCAAGCTAATCATACCTGGCCAGGAATAATAATAATCATGTCAACAGTAATAATAGCAACAGTAACTAACATTTATTGAGCGCTGGCTATATACTGCCAATGACTAAATGTATTATTTCATTTAATCTTCGTGGCAAAAGGGTAAGATAGTCACTATTACTTCATTTCCCAGACAAGAGACTGAAACTCAAAGAGAGTAACTTGCCTAAGGCCACCCAGCTGGTCTGTAGCAATGCCAGGATTCAGACTCAGACCTGCCCAACCATAAAGCCCATGTGTTTAGCCATGAGGCAATGTGGGTGGGAAGTAGATCTGCCTATAGGGCTTGTGGATCCCAAGCTGCAAGGGATGAGAAGTTGACCATCTAGGGGCTCTGGGGAGGAGTGATAGATAGGTATTGGTGGTTCATAGAGATGTCAGGCACTCAGGAAAATGTCCTGCAAGAAATAGCTGGGGGTATGGGCCTGGAAGATGGGCCTTGGCTACTCAGAGTCTGGGAAGTTGGGGGAACCCTGGGCCGGTGGTCTGAAGGCAAAGCAGACGAACCAGCAGGCAGAGGGTCAGTCCTGGGGAAGGATACCAGGAGGTTCTTCTGAAGCCTTCAGAAGCTTCTACAACCCAGGCATGCCCAATCAGCCTCTCTTGGGAGTTGGTTTTGCACAAGCTCCTTGGGTGATTCTGATTCAGATGCATTGGTTTGATACTTTGAAATATTCTAGGCCAGGAAAAGTGATGAGAACAGGGAGGCCCCAATCTCAGAGAAAATGGGCTGCAGGGCAAGTAATCAAGGCTGGAGCTTGAGCACCAGGACAATGGGGGCCCAGCCACCAGGACAGAGACAATGGCACTTCCAGGAGGAAGCTAGAGGAACCAGTCAGGTGAGTGAGGTCCTTAGATCCCTCCACGTGGGGCTGGTGGGGCAAAAGTTAGGATATGGGCTTATAGTGATGGGGATGGGAGAGATCTTGTCATTCCCCAGCTTGAAACTATATGGGAATTTTCTACACCCATAAAATAAACCCCAGTTCCTTTCATGGCTGTCAAGATGCGTGCTTGAGCCCTTGGCTATCTGTCAGGCTCATCCCCTCCAGGGTCCTTGTTACCATGCTGTATCCACATTGCTCTTCCTTCAGTTCCCCTAAAATTCTGCTCCTTCCACCTCTGAGCCTCCAAACACACTGGTTCCTTTGCCCCGATGAGCTTCCTCTCATTTATGACTGCCTCCTTCTTTTCTGAAGGAAAATAAGGCTTCTTTTCTGAAACCTTAGAAAGGCTTTTGACATCCTATATGAGATGGATGCCTCACCCTCTATCCCCCAGTTATTTTCCATCTTGCTCCTTGTTGCTTTCTCTCGTGGCTCTCACCAATATTCATGATGTCTCATCCCCCACCCTCTCCCAGTGGACCATGAAGTTGGGAGGTGTGTCAGCCTTGTTTACCTGTGTTTCCCCATTACCTGTCACTTTGTTGACACCTGATCAGTATTTAGGGGTAGTGGGAGATGTGGGGAAACTACAGAGCTTAAGAAAGGTCTCTCTGGAAACTTTCTAAATGTTTTCTTTAACACAAATTTAATCTTTCATCATAGGAAAGGAGGGAAAATTCACATTGCCTCCTAGATTTATTGTCCAGGTCTGAAAGGGATGAGGTGGGGAGATGATGTATGTTCTCAGTGCTTAAAAAGGTAAAATAAATAAATACAACAACACCCATTGAGAGGTTACCCTTCTTGAAGGCTCTGCCTGAAATGCCACCTCCCTTAGGAAACCCTTCCTGATCATCACCTGCTTTAGCCAGTCAGACCTGACTACTCCCTCCCCTGTATTTTTGCTCACCTTTGGTATGTCTCCTGTGGTGCTTATCAAGTTCTGCCTGGATTGTGCTATGGTTCTGTGTGCATGTCTGAACTCATTGAGATGCTTTTGATTGCAAACAACAGAAACTCAACACAAACTAGCTTAACCCATGAGGAATTTATTGACTCATATAACTAAGAATAAAGCGGTATTTGTTGGCATCAGATAAGGCTGGATGGATCCAGAGTAACTATGATGAAAGTTCATCTCTCTCTCTCTTTCTCATCCTCTCTCCCCCTTTTCCCCTCTTTTCCTATCTCTCTTTTTTTCTTCCCTCCTTTTCACTTCTTCTCTTGGCTCTTCTCCCTTCTTTCATTGAAGAGTTTTATCTATGTGGTAGGGAATAATACCGCTGTCAGCTCTAAGTTTATGATATCATTGGTTGCTCTCTGTGGAGGATGAAACCTGTCTCTCATTGTCCTTATATCAAATCCCACAGAAGTATCCTGATTGGCGATGCTTGGGTCACATGCCCAGCCCTTTGACCAATCACTGTGAATGGGGAGGGGGATTGGTGAGAACTTGGTTACATGCTCATC
The DNA here is from genome assembly GCF_029215605.1 of Mirounga angustirostris. NCBI lineage: Eukaryota > Metazoa > Chordata > Mammalia > Carnivora > Phocidae > Mirounga > Mirounga angustirostris. Next base: position 125,326,536 of record NW_026991714.1, read on the forward strand.
CTGTCTCCCAGGGCATGGGCCACTGTGATTGGCACTCTCATTAGAATCACATGATTAGGGCGCCTGGGTGGCTCAGTCGTTAAGCGTCTGCCTTCGGCTCAGGTCATGATCCCGGGATCCCGGGATCGAGTCCCACATCGGGCTCCCTGCTCCATGGGAAGCCTTCTTCTCCCTCTCCCACTCCCCCTGCTTGTGTTCCTGCTCTCGCTATCTCTCTCTGTCAAATAAATAAAATCTTTAAAAAAAAAAAAAAGAATCACATGATTAGAGAGGGGGAGGAGTAGTTTGCCACAGGAAAGGGACATGGACAAGAGGTGCTGGGAAGAGGAAAGAAGTTTACTAAAATATCTATAATGGCTTCTATTTCTAAAGTGTCTATATGTTAGACTTGATACAAGAACTTTTCCATATGTTATTCTAATCCTTTTGCCAACCAGTCGAGGTAGGTATTATGCAGGTATTTAAAAATGAGGAAACTAAGTTCAGAAAAGTAAAGTAACCTGTCCAAGCTACAGGATCCACAGACACATGTGTTTTTCCCCAAGATCCAAGATCTACCCACTCTACTATTATTTCTAGGGTTAGAGATTATCTAGGAATAAAGTGATAGATAATCTCCACAGTCCCACATGTGAATTATATCAGCCAAGATAGGTTTGGGTAAGATACAGTAACAAATAGGCTCCAAATCTCATTGGCTTAGAACAGTTTTCTTTCTTGCTTGGTCAACATGTCCATTATGGGACAACAGGAGTGCTGTTCTCATCGTGGTGGCCTAGGGACCCCAACTGATGGAACAGCCATCATCTCAAATGTCACCAGTCATTGTGCCGGAGGGAAAAGGAAGTTTGGAAGGTCTAGAAACTTCCACTTCCTAACTCATTGGCCAGAAGTAGGCATACAAATTTATCTAACTATAGGGGCTCACAAATGCAAATCTGTCATGGAACCCAGAAAGAAAAAAAACTGGAAAAATTTAGAGAACAACACTAATGAATTTTTAAAAATAATTTTGTAATTTTTCTGTGGTATGCAAGAGAGTAATTTTTAAATGTAATAATATAATTTTAGATCAGGGTATTATTAAAGATTGTATTATAAAGTTTATTTTAATCATTCTTTAATTATATCCATAATGTTTAAAGATGAATTTGGGCATTTTCTCCATTGAATACGTGATAAATAATGGCTAATTTGCTTTAAGTTAATTATGCAAAAAGGTGATTTGTTGACAAAATTGTAATTTGATTTTTCATTTGGAGACCAATTATATTTTAAAATGCAAGTTGTAATTATAAGTTGCAGCATCAAAAGCTGGTTTTTTTAGGACCTTTTACTTGGAGTTACTGAAATTTTTATGTTTTGAAAAATCAACTTGTTTTTTAAATGTAAAGGGTTTTCTTCCATTGTATATTGAGACTAAAGAGAAAGCTTGAAACTGCTATTTATAAACACTTTTCAAAAACACATTACAGTAGTGGATCATCTTTATTCTTAATAAATAAAAAGGCCAAATTGGTTATAATTGCCACTGTGTGTTTGCCCTTTTTAGCAATGGTTTATGGAGTACTGGGAAAATTCTGAGAATTATTCTGTTTTTTATGTTCCTCATTAACTGGATATCATATTTCCATCTCAGTGTTCCTTATGCTTCTTGTCTTAAACCAATGGTCCATACTGGGTGTAAATTAAGCTGAGTATGACTAAGCATAAAAAGAATTTAATACTGCGTGATGGCCAAAACTACCAGGATGGTTCTCAGTGGTCGGTTACACGATGAGCCAACGGGCTGGGGACTGAGTCATGAGCAAGCTTTCCTGATCTCAGCTGACTCGGTGGGTGTGTTCTCATGGCATGCCTTCAGAGCACTCACACCATCCCATTTAAAAAAGTAAATATTTTATTTTTGATTTAGACAAGAAATGAGAACATAGTATCATTGCCTTAACCTCCTAGATCCCTTGTTCTATCTTCATGAATCCTTGGGCTCACGATCAACCCTTGGAAATGTTTCACACCATCTTCTACCAGACTGTAGGGCTGGGGGGCCCATCCTGGAAGTCAATCATCTTTGCGTGTTGCCCTCTTGAGGTGCCGGCCGTGTGTTCCCCACAGCATAGATGCTTGATATTTGTAGATTGGAGGGAGCAAAGAGAGAAAGGAGGAAAAGACCAATGTCCCCTTCTTGAGTCTATTCTGCTTCCCAGTTTACAAGGGGGTAGACAGCATGGCCCAGGCCAGGGATCGAGAAGTGCTGTTGGGCAGAAGGATGCAGGTGGGGCTGGAAAGAGAGGCAGACATCCCCCAGTAACCCATGTGTGAACTCCTGGGCGGTGCCCTCCCCCCACCATGAAGAGCCGAGATAATGAAGATAGAACAAGTTCAGAGAAGGGCAGCAGAAGCCATCCGGGAGACATGACTTATGGGCGAGAGTTTAATTGGTTTAGCCTAAAAAGCCCATTACGCTCTCTGGTGGCCACAGTGATGCTATAAATATCTGCAAGGTGACAACAGGAAAGGGGATGGAATCGGTCTGGCCGGGCACTAATGTTAAGACCGAGGCTTGGAGGGAGTGCAGAACCTGCTGAGGGTTTGATCCCACTTCAGGGCTCGAAGGCTTTCTCACACTCAGAAAGAACCTTTTGTTCAAACAAAAGCATACGTGGAATTCTGTCACATGAAACAGACTGACGGCTGGGCCTCTCTAGTAGAAGTGGGGAAGGGGGCCCAGAGCCCGTCTCCGCCTCCCACCCTGGAGGCACCTCCCCAGGCAACCCCCAACCCCCACCCCCCTCCGCCAGCCCCCAGGGCTTGGTCAGGAAATCTCTCTGCTGGGGACTCTGGAGCCTTCTGGCTCAGGGAGAGGGCACACAAAAAGAGAGGGGGATGGGTTGCAGCTCGAAGCTGGGCAGCTTGCGGGAGAGAGGTTTGGGATGAGATCCTGGGGGCTGTGATACAGTCCCAGCCGAGCCTCTGAGGAACTGGGTTCCTGCCGCCGTGAGCCGTCCTCACTGCCTGCTGCCGCCTCCGGGGTAGGAGCTGGTGGGAGCGGGGGGCCTCGTGTCATGCCCGTGGGGTCTGGCAGCCTCGGGAGAAGAGCTCAGCTGTGAGGAAGCACCTCGGGCTGTGCAGTCAGCAGGGTGTTAGGGGAGAGGCAAAGAGTGGCATCGTCTGGGCTTGGGCTGCCCAGGGGAGGCCGGTGGCAAGGACGAGGACCGGGCCCAGAGTGGAGGTCTGAGCTGCAATCCGGATCCCTACAAATCTGCTGCATGACCCGGGGGGTGGTTGGGTATGACCAGCCAGTAGTGGGGAGGGTAAGTCTCTCTCGGATTGGACAGCCCAGATGTGGCAGCCAGCTGTGAGGGCCTAGGAAAACCCCTGAACTTCTCCATGCCTTGGCTTCCTAGTCTGTGAAATGGGTCAGTAGCCTCATATGCCTGTTGTTGAGGATTAAATCAAATGTCCCCCACTTAAAGAGCTTAGCAGAGCTCCTGGGGCATTCAAAGCTTAGCTCTGCTTATTCTTATTTGTTCAATTTATTGGGTTCCAAGGTTCTCTGCAGCTCAGTGCCGGGATAAAGGTTTTCTACAGGAAAAGGAATGGGCCACACAGAGGGGAGCAGGGAAGGGGACCGAGAACGGTGCTGTCCTTGAGCACTGCAGGGTGGGCGTAGTCCTCAAATGCCGTGGCTTCTGTGCCCGGATAAACCATCCACATACCCAGTCAACACACTTCTCTGGAGCATCTGTCTACCACAGGCCAGGTACTGCTAAGGGTTGGGGCTGCCCTGATTCAGGCTTGGTCTCTGTCCTCATGGAGCTTGAGGGGCAATAGGTGATTAGAACCCAGCGTGGTTGGTGCTTTGACAGGGGCGGGGGGATGGAGGGAGTAGAGAGGCACGGGGGAGGGGCTCCTAACTTGGCCTTTGTGAGAGGAGACAGGAAGGCCTCGCAGAGCACGTGAGGTTTAGGTGGAGAGGTGATGGGCACATGGGAGCCAGAGAAGGGCGGGGAGGAGATGGGGAAGAGAAGGGGGGGCCTGGGGATGAACATTCTAGAAAGAGGAGCACACATCCAGGAGCCTCAAGTCCTTGGGGAGTATGAGAGATAGGCAAAGGGGTGCGCTAGATCACGTGGGTCATGTTGAGCTGTGTGATTTTTATCCTGGAGGCCATGGTGAGCTTCAGGGGAGGGGAAGCAGGGGAGTGACATGATCATATTGGTGCTTTAGGAAGATCCTGTGATACTCTTTTGAGAAGGGGATTGGAGGGGCAAGACTGTGGACAGGGGTTGTGGATGTTGGAGTCATCCAGACAAGAGAGTGAGTGAGAGCAGGACAGAATTGAGAGATGTCTAAGGGGTGATGGAATGGCCACAGGGGCCTCGGAGAGGGAGAAGCCCAAGCATCTAGCCGGGGTGGCCCATGGTATTCCTACAGACAGAGAGCTTGAGGGATGAAAGAATTGGGGCCGAGGATACAGTCCTTCCTTTTATGTTCTAGATGAGATGCCTGGACCTCTAACATTACCTCTTCAAGGGTAGAGGTTGTACACGCCTGTCAGGGCCCAGAAGGGGGGCTGCCCCCAAAAGAACAAGCCCCTGTGCTTCTGATCTGCACACTGGCACATCTGGTCCTTAAACCACTTGGTAAGTTGGGCAGTGCCATTATCATTGCCCCCACTTTACAGATGGGAAAACCGAGGCCCACAGAAGCAAGTTGATTTGCTTAAGGTTGCGGAGTCTGTTCTAGTCCTTGGAGTCTGTTCCAGTCCTGATCTCCTGATTGAGCAGCTCTCCTAGGAGCTGGTGCAGGGAATCTTGCCCAGGAGGGCCCATGAGTGGCCCTTGGTTGGGGAATCCATAAATTCTCTAAAAATATATGCAGAAAAGAATGTGAAGGTGGCTTTTTCTGGGGAAAAGGGTCGATTGCTTTTATTTGATTCTCAAAGGGGTCCATGACCCCCTAATTGTAAGGACCTAGAGATTATTAAGGAGGTGATCCAGGGCCAGCTGCTTCTATTTGCATGGTCTGGGGTGAGGGCAGGGGAGCTTGTGGTCCCCAGTTGTCACTAGGTAATTGGAACATAATCTGATGACCTGTGGTCCACAAGTATGTATTAAGGTGAACTGAGAGACCCCCTGTTGGGGGCTGGGAACCCAAAGGAGAGTGATACAGGTGTGGTCCTCACCTCTGTTCCCCACCATCTCTCTGAGCATCCCTCAGGGCCGTCAGTGAAGGGGACCTAGCACCCTTCTCCCTAACCCTGTAGTTTGGGGAAAAAAATCCTAAAGGGACAAAAGTGGGGAAGTGTAGAAAGTGGAAGAGGAATGGGATTGGAGCCCTGATTTCCCCAGGCAGCTCCCTGGAGAAGACTTTCTCTGGGGTCTGCGCTCTGAGACTCTGTGTGTGCATGCGTCCCATAGACTCCGGACTCCCTCTGCCCTGGGGAAGTGGCCTGTGCAGGCTTCTTAGGTCACAGGTGGGGCCCTAAAACTGGAAGGAATTCCTGGAGGAGACCCTCACACTTGGAGGCACATCCTGGCAGGTCCTCGCAGTCAGGGGTTGGGTAGGCAAGTTTCCTGGTATTGCCTGGGAGAGTGATAGGGAAGGGGTGAGGGGAAGGGGGTGAGGAGTGTGGTCCAGCAGCAGAGAGAGGCCCTGGGGAGGCTGCAGGTGAGTGACCCCAGTGGACTTTCTTCCAGTAAAGGTGAGAGAAGCCCCCATCCCTGACCACATTCAAACCTCCGTCTGTGCACCTCTATGTAAGACAGGCATTGGCCAGTGCCTTAGGGTCAATGCAGGACTGTCCCCCCACCTTCTTTGGTGTGAACACCTCAATAACTTTGCTATTAACATTTCCTAATTTGTGAAAGAGGAAATGAGGCACAGAGAGGTCAGTTAACTCATCCAATCTCACACAGCCGGGAAGTGGTTCAACTGGGAATCCAACCCAGGTCTGTCTGACATAGTCCAGTGTTCATCATGGCGTTTACCCCAAGGGACAGTGTTAGCCTTGCCCCCCTCCCTCTCCCTCTCTTTCCCATGCCCCACCGCATCCCGCCCCATCCCACCCAGACTCCCCGCCCGCCAGCAGGACTCCCGGGGACCTCCCGCTGTGGGTCAGGCCAGCGCTGCTCCGCGGAGGCTGAGGCTGCGGCAGTGCCCATTACCAGCACTCTCCTGCCCTCTTATGGCCGCCCCGAACCGGCTTCTGCTGCAAGGCTCCCTGGGGCCTCCGGGGCCTGGGAGTCCAGCCTAGGAAAGCTGGGGCTTGGGCAGGCTCCGCAGGGCAAGGATATTCCGGGTCCTGGCTCCTAGAGAGACACAGAGGGCTCAAATCCACCCTCAGAGAGCGGGCTGGGACCATTCCTTCTTCAAGGGACCCCACCCTGCGAGGCAATCCTTGGACCCTCTTTACACCAGGGAACAGAGACAGCTACACGTATCACACCCTGCACAGAAACACAGCTCTCTGCTGCCTGGAAACCAAAGAGAGCACCCGGCGATGGCGAAGCACTTCTATGCTCTGGTTTCTCCGTCTCAGTCCTCCCAATTTCCCTCCCCATGCTCTGGGCTCCACCAAAGCCTCTGGACTCAGCCAACCCCAGATCCCTGCACAGCCAGTCCCTTTACCTGTAAATGCTGGTCCTTGTCACCAGCACCTCCAATCCCACCTGCGAAGTCTTACCTCCATTGTCCTCCCTTAACGGTGGCACCTGGGCCCTCCCTCCCCCACTTACAAGATGCAATGAATTCATGTGCAAATCAACCTAAAAGCCCACTGCTCGCTCCTAGGAGTGTGACCCCTCAGCTGCAACCGTGGTGCACCTGGCATCTTGCTCTCGGTTTTTCATCATTCTACACTCATTTTCTTCTGTTGCTACCTAATGCTTATAATAGTAATTTAGTGGTTGATGATTCATCATTTCCATTCATTGACCAGGTAGTAACTGACATCTCCCTCGAAAACGGATCATTTCTCTTTCTTTGCCTCTTTCCTTCTCCCCAGCATGGTCTCCAAGTCTTCGTTTCCCTAAGTGTGAAGTGAAGCTACTCTTTCGCAAACCACAGGGCCACGTGAGGACTCAATGATGTATAGCCCATCACCCCCGGTGCCACAGTTCTCGTAGTATGTGCTCAGTGAAGGTCACTTTTATTTAAAGAAGGAAGGGAACCTATGCGGGTTGTTGGAGTGCTGGGCTGAAAGTCAGCAAAGTCTCCAGGGAGGAGGTCACAGGCACTGCCTTTGTTGCAGGATCCAGAGAGAAGAGCCTCCTTGCCCTGGGCAGCCCCAGTCACACCTCGGAAGCCCTGGGCACGTCATGGGGCTTGTCCCAAGAAAGAGCATCCAAACAGCTTCTCTTTGAATGGCAGGACACTCCGCAGTTTATAAAGCCTTTTCATTTTGCTCTAGCTCATTTCATCTTTATAATAACATTCTGAGGAGATAGGCATCACGATTCCCATTTTATAGGCAAAGAAAATGAGGCTCGAAGACATTAGCATGTTCCAAATTGCACTGCTACTAAGTGGCTGAATGGGGACCCTGGGGCACATATGTCTTTCCCTCTTTGCTGGCTCTGAGCTGCTGACTGCACAGGATCAGCTTAAGTGCTCTGAGAGGGAAGCCGAGTTTGGTGATGCGGGTTACGAACTATTTGCTAAAACCTCAGGCCAAGTACCAGGCATTCTGTGGTTTTGACTAAGTGTAGATGCCTTCCCTCCAGCAGAGGACCTCTGTAAGCTGGGCCAGCTTAGCCGGGAACTCACTTCTGGCCTCTGGGGGAGGCCATTTGTGAGCCCTTCCTTGGCATTCATACTAATTGTCTGTTAGAGGTTTGCATTTCCCTCTGCAAGGGTCTCGCCCAAGCTATTCGGCTGCACCTGTCTGCAGGTGCACCTGTCTCTGTAACTCATTCAGACTTTGGGAAGTATGACGAAGGAAGGAGCTAATATTGAGAAAGGGCTCACTGTGTGGCAGATACGTCACTTCTACTCTCTCATTAAATCCCCAAGGTGAGCCTAGGAAGACATCACGGTCACGTTTCCCACGAGAAACGGAGTCTGTGCCCTGCTCAAGGCCACACACGAGGGAAGGGATGAGCTGGCTCATGAACTCGTGTGGCCAATTGTTTTTCTCTTGCCTTTGAGGGTAAGAGCTAGGCATCCCAGGGAAGTGTTCTCAGAAGCCAGTAACATCCTGGGCAGGAATTTAAGCTACATTTAATTGAGGCTAAAGTAGAAACTGCTCCAAGTGTTCAGGGACACTTGGGAGCGTTAAAGTCTGTTGCTAGAATTCCAAGGACAAAGACCTTGCAAAGCCGCTGACAAACAGCTTTAGAATTAAAAGGGCTTTAGAATTCAATTAAAGTCAACAAACTTTTATTGCTGTCTACTGTAGGACAGGTGCCGTGCCAGGTGTTTACGGAAGCAACGGTGAAGAAGGCGGACTTTGCCTTTATGGAGTTCTCAGGATGGGGACGGGGGCATTTCCAGAATGGCCACACTGCACAACTCCATGCCACAGGGGTGGGAGATGCTTTTGGTTGTCAAACATTTGGGAAACATTGCGTTCTGGACCCTTCTCCTGTAGCTCATCTCCATTAGCGTTTTCAAAGGCTTGAGAAGGAAGGACACTGGTTTAACTTTCTTTAGTCCAGACTTTCTCAAACTTATTTGACAATGGCACCCCTCTTCCAATGCCTTTTTGCCCCTGGTGCATTATTTATTCACATCCATGGAATATTCCATGGAGCACATGTTGGGACACAGGGGTCTGGGGCAGCTCCACGGTGGGGCTATGGGGAGCTAATGAACACATTCTCTTCTTTTAGAATAAACTAGAAGGATCTTTATTTGGGCCTATTGTTAGTTCTCAGTCTTTGCTCTCTTCCATAGAAGATGCATCTGTCGATGCTTAGATTTAGCTTTGGCTGCTTTCTTAAAGGGGTGTCTTTTGAAATCAGGGGATTACTCAGGCCTTTGAGACTCATAGCTAAAGGGATCCCTCGGGTCAGCAAATGAGTGTTTGGGGAACATGAGTACGGTCACAGCTTTCATAACATATGCAAAAGCACAATTTCCAACAGGGGATTGACATAGGCTGCATTTTAATAGGGAGAAGATACTGGAAAACAACAGAGGAGGGGCCATTTGCCTCCAGCTTGGGGGGGTGGGGTTGTCAACAGGGCCCTGTTTTCATCTATGCTGAGGTCACCCTGCCCCTGGCCAGACCCCAGGCATTTGTTTGCAGCATGAAAATAAATGGGCAACTGTTTCTAGCATGTCAACATCCAAGCTCTGGCCTTATGACAGTGGTCTCTTCTCAGAGGTGACATGTACCAAAGCTGTTGACCCAGCAGAGCTGAGGCAAAGAAATAACTTAGATCCCCGGGGCTGAAACAAAATTAAATGTCTCCATGGGTGTGGTGACATTTTTTCCTTGGTTGGGAAATAACCTGCCACCGTGATTAAGGGGATGCTCCCCAGTGTCCTAAGGCTTGGCCCTGTCTTGGGCCTGTCACGTGTTCTTTCTGATCCTTGAGTTCTTCCGTCAAACAGGGCTAATTCCTACTTTGGAATGTCTAGCACTTGATGAATTTGAAGGCCCCCTGGGGTCTGCCACTTTTGATTGGATGGTCAAAAGGAGAGATGTAAAAACGTTTATAAACTGTAAAGCACGGTACAAGTAGGGTTATAGCCCAACTCTATGGAGGGCTCACGTTTTGCCAGGGTCTGTTCTCAATGGGTTACATGCATTATTGCATTTAAGCCTCAACCCTAGCAGATTGGGTACTATGGTTCCCCCCACTTTACAGATGAGGAAACTGAGACCCGGAGAGGTTAAGTACCTCGTGTATGGTGCCATGTAGTGGAACTGGGGTTCCCACCCTGATCTCCCTCTACAGGGCCCCACACCCGAGTTCCTGAATCTTTGCAGGGGAGAAGTGTTCTCCTATGGAGGGTGTGGGGGGCTCTGAATATTCCGAGGGAGGGCACAGGGTCCTAAGGGCTCCAGGTTCTTTCCTGGGGCCTTCATTGTTAGGCGCTCCAGCGTGAAGAGTAGGGACTGGGGGGACCCTCCTCACGCTAGTCCTTGCAAGAGACGGTGCTTCCCTGTCTCTGGGGATGAGGGGGGAGCCATCATGAGCACGCTGTCCCTGCTGCTGCAGCTGTGACATTACTAGTCACGGGGACACTCATCCAGCCCTTCGCTTCCTTTCATCCTCACATCTATGAAGGGCGGACAAGCGAACACCGCCTTTTATAGCTGGAGAAACTGAGGCATAGAGAAAAACCATGAAGTCGTGCAGCCAGGAAGCTTCAGAGCTGAGGCCCCGAGCCAGGACATGTGGCCCTAGAGTCTGTGCATTTAACCACCGTTCTGTGTAATGCTGTGTTTCAGACCCACGGGAGGGCTGGAGCCGAAGAACTCAGGCCAGTCCCCAGGCCAGACCAGGAGAGAACCGGGTAGGCCCTTTACATGTTTGTATCTTATTAGTCCTCATAATTAAGAGGGCTGATCGTCTTGTGTTTATGGATGAAGAAATGCGGGCTTTGAGGGCTGAGCCTTCTCCGAGGCTGCCCCGCTGGGCCGGAGCACCCGGTCTGCCTGCTCCAAAGGCCATTCTGTCCCTCTACGTCTTGGTCGCCCTTAGGAACCCTCTGCTCTCTGAGACTCTGATTCCTGGAAAGATCCAGGTATACTATGTCCTTCTTGGTGGACACCCGGGAGACCAGGCCTCTCCTCACATCTACTTTATGCCTCTTTTCTCAGCAGCCAAGACCAGGGGCAGGTGGTCTACAAAGGGAGAGGGAGGGTAGCCACGAAAAGGGAAATGTATTGATGAGGTGAACCAAATCATTGTCTTAATGCCAGTGATGGCCACATCCACGAGAGTCTCAGCAGACAAGCTTGGTTTCTCTCTGGTCTTGTCCTCTGGATTTTCACTGTGCGGAACTATGACCAGCTCATCCCCCCCTAGAACCACATTGCAGCACCACGAAGTTAGCAGGCCAGAGTCCTTCAGTGGGAGGCCTGTTTGGAAGGGCCAGGCTGCGGTCTTGGGGCTAGGAAGAGCTGATGGGCTGGGGCTGCGAGAGAGGGCAAAGCAGGGAAGCAGGGAGGAGGCATCCAAGTGTTTTCCACTTGTTCTTTTCACCCCATTGTATGAAATGCCTCCTGGGTGACAGGCAATGTGGTTGGTGCTAGGGGTAAGAACAGAAGCTCTGGAGTGGGTGGGACTGGATTCAAACTCCAGCTTCATCCCTGGGCCACTTCACCTCCCTGCGTATCAGCATCCTCATCTTTAAAATAAAGCCAGCAGCAGCACCCAGCTCGCCGAGCAATAATGAGGATTAGCCGAGGTCTTGTATATTAAATGCTTAGAACAGTGAAGGGCCCACAGTAAGCGCTGAATAAATGGTGGCTATTAGTGCTATTATTATCTCTGTCCTTGGGAGTTCACAGTCTGGTGAGACACAGGACATTAAAAAAAAACAAAACAAAACGGATAATTTTCTAAGGACTCGGCCAGGAAGTGATGCTGTTACCCCCAGGAGTGGTGTCAGAATTTCCTGCTCGCTGCTCCCTCTGAGATGCACTGAGGTCATGTTCTGTGCTTCGAGCTGGAGGTGGGTCCGTGCACAAGCGCCCCCTCCGCCTGAGCCCCGCAGGCTGTGAGGGGTCTGGGCCAGGGGCCCCCTTGCCGCCTTGTTCCCCTTCAGTGTCACCTTGTGAAAGGAGAGAAAAACTGTGTTTGCATTGGAAAGAGCCACTGAAGCTTCTTCACCATTCTCCACTGCAGATAAGAGACAATGAGATGGAAAATCCAAATGGCCAAAATGAATATATAAGAGCAAGAAGTTTAACAGCCTGATGACAAGCAGCACATGAAATGATTATCCTCTGGCAGATGATGAGCATTTCAGAAGCAACAAAGCAGAAGGGGATTAGTGGGGTGAAGTTGGGGACCCTCACGGGCCTCATGGAATTCCTCTGGGAGTGGGGGGGTCTATCTAGCCTTGGCAGGGACTTCATCTTTCCGTTTTGCTGCACCTGGAAGAATCAGCCAGAGGTGGAACTCTGTTCTCAAGTATTACCTGCTTTATTATATTCACGGTCTTAAGGACACTATTTCCCCAGAGGCAGAGGGGATGAGACTTTCCAGTGGCCCCAGAAATTCTCAGCTTTAATCAGACTGATAATCTTACTTTCTGGTCCTAATTTTAGAAAATAAACAATTTCAATTGTTTTCTTTACTATTGTCAACTTTGTGCCCAAAAGACCATCTCCAGGAGCTAGGTTTAAAAAGATAAAATTAAAAAATAATAATTTATTTATCATTTTGGAGTAAGCCAGTCTGTACAGAAAATCTACTTCCTTCTAGAAGGTCAGGTGTGCTGGACTTAGGATGAGATAGGTCCACCTGTTGGTGGGTCTGTTCATTCCCTGGGGTGACTACTGTAGGGTCTAGCCATGATCTAGATCTTGCAATAATCTAAGCCAAGACTGTGGGCAAGAGTGGGATGGGGAAGCAGACTAGGGCAAAAGGAACCCACAGAGGAGGGATATATAGACTAGCTAACATCATCCCTGGTGATAAGATTTTTCACTAGAGTGATCCTGTCTTGGGTGTAGTGGGTTGAGCAGTGTCCCCTACCCCCCAGTCCCCTTCCCCCAAAATATATCCATGTGTCAATCCCCAGAACTTATGAATGTGACCTTATTTGGCAAACGGATTTTTGTAGTTGAGCTCAGATTAAGGATCTTGAGGTGAGATCATCCTGGACTATCTGGGTGGACCCTAAACCCTTATAAGAGACAGAAAAGAAGACCAGATGAAGTGAGAGGCAGGAGTTGGAGTCAAGTAACCACAAGCCTAAGAACCCTTGGAGACACCAGCAGCTGGGAGAGGCAAGGAATCTCTCCTCTAGCCTTTGGAGGGGGTGCAGCCCTGCTTGATTTTGACCCAGTGATATTGATTTTGGGCTTCTGGCCTCCAGAACTATGAGAAAATAAATCTCTGTTGTCCTAAGACCCCAAGTTTGTGGTCATTTGTTATGGCAGCCCTAGGAAACTGGTACAGAACTCAGTGGGTACAGAACTAAGTGGGGAAAACATTGGTGGAAGACTGGAGTCCACGAGGATGGTGGCTCTAAAAAGAGCACAGGGTGGTGCTGTGGCAGGAGAGAAGGGAACAAAAATCAGGAGCCTCTTAACCTCTTCCTTGGGTGGCACCTGCTCAGGCCAGGGGTGAGATCATCCTGGATTATCTGGGTGGGGCCTCTCCTGGGTGACATGGGTTGTCAGGTGGTGACTTCCTGCTTCTCCATCCTTCCAGTTATACCCACCTGGTTTGTCACGGTCACGAGGGAGAGACTGGCCCAGGTGACGTAAGGTTGTATGAGAACATGAGATCACGGATCAGCCGAGGAATCGAGGGCTTTAGCCCCAGGTCTTGGCAGCTGCAGGGCCTGGGAACAGTGCGGGGGAGGCAGCCAAGTCCCTGGGGGCACCGCAGACACCAAAGCCCCTCGTCTGGGCAGCTGGGAGGGGCTTTTTGACCCTCATGGACTGGATTCCTGCTCCCACCTGCTCAGTCTGCTCACCTCCACCCTTGAGTTCTTTCTTAAGGCTTTGGTGCCTACTGCTCCTTGACCATTGGGCAGCCTCAGAAGAAAACAGCATGAATGAACAAGCAACAAACAGATACCAAAGAGAAACTGCACGCAGAGCCAATCTCAGCTTGGCAGCTTTTTTTTTTTTTTCTTGTAGGACACGTGTGTTTGTGGTCATAATATTAGATTGCACACACTCATAGAGTCATATTTTCTGCTAGTGAAATTGTTCCTGGCTCATATAATGGGATTAAATATATCAGTATTTCATGGTGTTCCGCAAAAAGCCCTTAACTTCCAGGTGCTCAGCCGCACGGACAAGTTTGAGAACCACTGATCTATAATGAAGGGTAAAATCATTGAACACGTAAGTAAGCAGGACGTTTGAGAGAAGCCGTTTGTCACTAATTCATCCGTATTTGGGGAGGTAGAAACTGGATACAGGTACAGGCAAAATGATAAATGTAAGGCATTTAAAATTTTCAGAAAGTATCTCATTAGACTTCACATCTAATAGAATTGGTAGAAAACACTCTTGAAGACCTCTTTTGGCCTTCGGAGTGAAACCAGAAAATCAGCTTCATTTCATTAGCCAAACATAACCTCATTGCTTCCTGGCTACACTTTGCTTCGTCTGTCTCCGCCTGCCCATGCAAAAGGATGCTGTCTCTGTCAAAGCCACATCACAGATGTTGGCCTCAGGCTCCAGAGTCGGTACACCCCACTTCTCAATCAGTCCAGGGAAGGGACTATCCTGGGATCAGGGCCACTCTCTCCCTGACCTAAATTGCATCTTACCGAGCTATCCAATAAAACCCAGAAAAGGACCTGGTGTCCCTGCGGGGTCTCTGCAGGAATTTACAGGAGGACATTCTGTAAAGGCCAGGAAGCCCGGACATTGATTGGCCTCCTCCCAGAAAACATTGCCTACTTCTGAACTCAGCAGTGAACTAAGAGGGAGCAGGTAAGCAAGGGATACACTCTAGACCTGGAAGTAATGACTTAAAATCAGACCAAAAAAAAAAAAAATACTCCCTTGTAAAATGGAGTCTCTTTCAAGAAAGCATATGCAGAAAACAGAGTTGGAGGAAAAAAAAGATTTAGCAAAATCCCTCTTTGATGGATCCACAGTAGGCTCTTAAAAAGAATTATGAGTTTGGGGGCATGGTGTTCCTTCAGTAATAATTATTCAGCCACTACCATGTGTCAGGCTCTGTGCTAGGCCCTGAGGAGATAGCATGCAGAAGGCCGACAGTGTCTGCCCTTTAAGGAACGAACGCTTAGGTGGGAACCCAGAAAGAAGGGCGGTAATCACAGGATCAACTGTAATGATGGATGATGGGAAAGGACCCAATGGGAACCCCAGCACCTGAACAAAGTGGGAGCAGCCCCCTAGCCCGAGAGAGAGGGGACGGGGGGACATTGCTACAGTCACTGAGCCCTGGGTAGCTTTTCTTGCACCGGGCCATAGCCTGGCCCCTGGAGAGGAGATATCAGGAGCACAAATGGTTTTGAAAGTGTTTTAATGACTGGGCGCATCCATAATGCAGCTGCTGCAGCCCCAGAAGCTCAGACAATGGGCAGCATGATGGAGTCTACCCTGTTATAAATATTTGATCTTCTAAAACGGTATTACTGTAAATATTATTCACTGTCCTGAAAACCTTCGAGCTCATAGTTTTAATTTCCCACATTAGGAGTCTAATGAAGAGGGTTTCAAAGTGCCCTCTCTGGGGACAGAGTTTACTGGCAGGTTCCATGCTAGGTCCTGGGGGAGGTTAAATTTGGATGGGGTGATGCCTGTTCTCAGCGACGGAGATGGGCAAGCGGGAGTGAGAAGCGCAGCAGGTGTGGGTGAACCAGCCCGTGTGGGGGGGCCTGAGGACACCCTCATTCTGAGGGTCCTGGGGAAAGTGGGGGAGACTGCCCTTCACCCAGGGTCCCAGAGAAGGGGTAATGCATGGCCCCCCAGGTCCGGAGCCAGCTCTGCTTCTGATTGGCTAGGTGGCCTCAGGCGAGGCACACTGTTACCTTCCCTGTAAAATGCAGATGACGACTGCCTTACCTTTAGGGTGACTTCTCGGGAGAAGACCCGTGCGTGGCGTGGTGCTCTGCATGCAGTCAGTGCTCAGGACACGTGTGAGCACAAGTTAGCTCCTCCAAGAGCCCATGCCGCTGTGGCTAACTGACACCCCATGACCTCAGGTTAGCTCCAGCTCCCTCAGCATGGCCTCCGGGGTCCTCCATGAGCTCACCTTCCCTTCTTCCCCCTCCTAATCTCCTGCTGCGATAGGAGCCCCAGGCCCCAGCCGGTCAGCTTGCAGTTGCCCTTCACGATCACATGGCCACATGGTCATCTCATTCTTCTTGTCCTTTCCCGCCTGCTCTCTCTCAGCCTTTGGCCTGGCTAAGCCCTTTGGGTTGTCATGCTTTAATTTGTGCTTGCCTCCTCCGTGAAAACTCCCTGACACCGGGACACACCTGCCACTCTCCCCTGGGCTCCCCCACACCCTGTCCTGATGACTTCCTGTTGTCCACACAGCCGGGAGGGTCTGGCAAGGACAGAGGCTCGCTCTTCTTTCCATCTCCAGGGCTTGGCAGAATACTTGCTTCCTGGCGTTCAGTGAATGTTTGTTGAACAAATGAATGAATTATGCAGAGACTTACAATTTCTAAAGGACGTTCATCCTGATGCAGTGTTTATTCTGCCAGAGTCCCTGGGAGCATTACGAAGCTCAGAGAGTTTAGGTGACTTGTCCGGAGTCATTCAGCAAATTCTCAGCATGAAGCAGCATGCCTCCTCTCTACCCTGGGCCCAAGGGCAACTCTGAGTGATTACAGAGTATTCCAGGATCTGAGCCATTTAAGGTTGGGTCAGAGCATCTCTTTCTGACTCTGGCTGGTTAAGAGTTGAGGGCTTCTACGGAAATGTGAGTCCTGGGCCTCTGGCATTCCAGGTCATGGTGGAGTGAGGAGGGAGGAGAGGGGTTCTTCCTGGGGCCCCCAGAGTCACCGTATCCTATAATAGCACCCTTGAACTTCCTAGGCATTCTCTTTCAAGTGCTTACAGCCCCACCTACAGAAGAGGAAACTGAGGCCCAGAGATGTTCTGTCACCTGCTCAAGGTCATGCAGCTACTACATGGCAGAACTTGGCAAGGAACCCGAGCTCCTAACTACTGCTCACTTCCCTGGGTCTTTGACAGAGAGATCATGCCAGGGTCTAAAACAAATCTAGCCCCCAGAATGGCCGGTGCTGATGATTTAAAGGGCCCAACAGTGCTTCATCTTCCTGCCGGGCTCCCTCATTTTAGTAAATGTTGAGATTTAAGAGCTCATAAAACTGAGCTATAACGGTGCCCTGCTAAGAGCTCTGCACAGGGCTTTCTATCCTAGGCTGCGCTCGGCCTGGCAGTCCTCGCCTTGTCCCACGTCACCCCGCCAGAGCTCCGCAGCTGACATCGCTGCCAGGCCCATCAGGTTATTTATGTCCTTGCCAGGGCTAGATTGACACGCGGTGTGGCAGCGTGCGCAGTGACTGACTGAAGTCATCGATTGTTCAGGGTGCTGGCAGCAGCTGCAAGGCTGGGTGGGCATCGGGGTTCAGCCTGCTCCCAGGGCAAATGACTGTGGGTGGAGCATTTGCACGGGGACCATCTTCCTGTGGCCACAGCAAGACAGAGGCTACTCATGCCCCTGGAAGCAACTCTGGCTACTGGTAGCCCCCCCTCTGATCTGCCTCAATGGTGGCTTTCTTCAGACTGGAACCCCCTTCTAGAGTCTAGGGCTCGTGTCCCCAACATGCACACTCTCCAGCCATGCCTCTAACACTTAGCATGGTTCTGTCCTATAGTCGATATCCAAGCAGTGTGAATGGATGGAAGGATGGATGGAAGGATGGAAGGATGGATGGATGCAAGAATGGATTGAAGGAAGGAAGCAAGGAAGGGGTTGATTGATTATTAAATTGATTATGAAAATGTCCCCAATTCTTCATACCTCACTATAAATGTACCTTTTGCAACGTAACTTCTGAGCTCCTCACACGAAGAAGTAGAGGTCCCCCCGCCCTCACCCCTTAAATATGGGCTGGCCTTGGGACTTGCTTTGGCCAGTGGAATACAGTGGAAGTGACAGTGGCCAGTTCCGCGCCAAGACCTCAAGACATCTTATGCACATCTGCTTCATCTTTAGAACCCTGTTGAGCGGCCAAGTGAATAAGCAGGAGCCAGTTTGCTGGATGATGAGACTCACTGCCGGCAGCCAACTGCCAGACGTGCATGTGAGGGGATGCCAGCTCACCCACCAGCTGATTGCAGATGCAAGACGGAGTCCAGTGGAGGCCAGCCAAGCCTGGCTGAGACCTGCCCCGCTAACCCACAGCCTCGTGAGCAATCACCAACGCTTGTTACGTTGAAGCCATTTAGCCACGGGCTGGCTGGTTGCGCAGTGACACAGCTGGGCTGGTGCAGACACCTGGAAAACGAGCCCCTTCAGGTTCAGAATCATCCCCACTTCTCTTTCTACTGCCCTGTTTCGTCCTCTGCCCTCATGTCCTGTCACAGCCTGGCCAGAACCTTCGACCCCATGTTGGACTTTCTTCTTCTAAGTCCGTGTCTAAGATGCAGCGCAAGCCGCTGCAGCTCAGTTCAACCGATGACTTCACGGAGCACCTGCTGTGTGAAAGGCGTCATTCCAGCCACTGTGGGGGCAGAGAAAACGACCGATGGCTCCCGCCTTCCATCGGCATTCGGTCGCCCTTCCAACATTAATAATAAGTGATATCTTTACAGCACCTGGCAATAGTCAAAGGGCTTTCACATATATCACATATGTGAGCTTGCGATTTGGGGGTGACATGGCAGGTTAAATAAGAATTAGCTATTACTGAGTGCCTACTGCTTACGCAGCACCATGGCGGAGGCTGGGAAGGAGAAATAAATGATGCAGGGAGCTTCTCTAAGTGCTGAAGTGGTTGAGGTCACCCTCTTGAGGCAAGCATCCCTGCTTGGTCGAGGAAACGGAGATGCAGAGCCCAAGACTGCAAGGAACAAATGTATAAAGTTCCACTTTTAGGTGCAAGAATCAAATGCAGGTTAGGGGAGCCATGGCTGAGTATCGGTCCTGGTGAACAAGACATGAGGAGGTTTTAGCTGTCAAAGCTATAACTGAAGGGCCACTTCAAATTTTAGATCACAGAACAAATCTGAATTCCTCATGGGATCACAATAAGGGGCGTGAGAGCCCCTGGGCCGGCTGGGCCACATCTAGACGGAGGCATTCCAGGCCAGGCTCTGCATTGTAAGGAGTATATTAATGCTGGTGTGTCAGCCCCAGGGTGTGGTCGGGGGGAGTGACCGAGATGGAGAAGAGGCCAGAAACCGGGCCTGGAATACTTGAGGGAATTTGGGCTTTTTAGCCTGGAGAAAAGAGGACAAAGGAAAGATGGGGGAGGGGGCAGGTCAAATGTTTGAAAACCCTGTTGTGTTTAAAAAGTCCATTTTTTTCCAATGTTGTCCAAGAAGGTGCAGGGCAAGGAATTGTAACAGGGTAAATTTCAGTTCCACTTAAGAAGTAACTGTCTGCTATCTTGAGCTGCCCATCAGCAAACAAGCTCTCTGTGTGGAGATCTGCAGTATCCATTGACGAGTGGTGGCTGGTAACGGGGCTCGCAGGCATGGCAAGAGTCTGGGTTCAGTAACTCCTGAGGTTCCTTCCACCTCTGAGTTCCTGTGACAGCATCTCCAAAGTGGCTTCTAAGCCCCCAGGGGTCTGCAACGTTCTCTTGTAAAGACAGCTAGAAGGAAGGTTACCATGGAATGCTTCCTTCCATCAGCACTCTGGCTACTGAGAACATTTTTTTTTTTTTAAGATTTTATTTATTCATTTGACAGAGAGAGAGAGAGACAGAGAGAGCACAAGCAGGGGGAGCTGCAGAGGGAGAAGGAGAAGCAGGCTCCCCGCCGAGCAGGAAGCCCGATGCAGGGCTCGATCTCAGGACCCTGACATCATGACCTGAGCTCGAGGCAGTTGCTTAACTGACTGAGCCACCCAGGCACCCCTGCTGAGAACATTTGAAAAATGGTCTGTGCCAGGAGAATGTGCATTTGCCTTCTTAGAGGAACCTATAGAAATAGTTTATCTATATAAAAGTTCATATGTACATGTTATAAAAACATTGCCTGTAATTTAAATAACAATATGGCATCTACAGAAACATGATTCGTAATTTACCATTCTGCTCCGAAGTGCTGGGAGCAAAAGCCTGGACCCCTCTTTTCATTATGACGAGTGACTCGCCTCTCCCAATTAAAGGGTGCAAGAAAATGTGAGGACAGTGTGTCAACCGGGGGGAGCTGGAGAGGGAGGTAGACAAGGGAGGGAACGAACGAGACACACGGAGCCAAAGGAGCGGTCAGAATTACAGCGCTGCAGTGTGCGACAAATCAGCTGGGTGAAGGGCTAGGAAGGGTGCGGTGTTTGCCGGCTTCCGGCTTGCTGCTTTGGGACAATGATGTCGTTGATGATAATAGCAGTAATAGTTAACATTTATTGAGCACTTACTATATGCCAGGGAGTAGGAGTTCTAAATATCATCTCATTTAAACCTCACAACAATCCAATGCAGTAAGTGCTCTTGTTACTTCTTCTTTTTTTTTTTTTTTTTGAAGATTTTATTTATTTGACAGAGAGAGATACAGCGAGAGAGGGAACACAAGCAGGGGGAGTGGGTGAGGGAGAAGCAGGCTTCCCGCTGAGCAGGGAGCCTGATGTGGGACCTGGTCCCAGGACCCTGGGATCATGACCTGAGCCGAAGGCAGACGCTTAACGACTGAGCCACCCAGGCGCCCTGTTACTTCTGTTTAATAGAAGAACAATTAAAGCACAGAGAGCTGAAGTAAGGTGTTCAAGGTCACACAGCCAGGAAGTGAGAGAGCTTGCATTCGAACCTGACTTGATCATCTGATGGGAGCCTGCACTTTCAACCTCTTCTCACTCACATCTTGTCTGTCTGTCTCTGTAGTGCTAGTGGAGGGCCATCTGTCTGTCTTTCAGTCAACCGCAGTCCCTAGAGTGTGATGGCATCAAGAAGCATCTCAAGAGCACTGAGTGATCCCACCACCTCAATACATTGATTCCTCCTCCGGAATGAGACAGGCAAGAAAGATGAGTTCTGCCTGGTGGCATAAATTAGCTCTGTGCCCTTGGGGTTCTGTCTCACTGTGCAGCCTCTTTGCCATTCAGGTGGCGGCCTGCCTGCGGCAGCGCTTTGACTTTAGAGCAATTCACAGGCTGCACGTGGCAAATGCCAGGACAACAGCTTCCATGTTGAGCCTGGACAAATGGCAGAGCGGAGCAGAGGGCAATGCAATTTACAAGGAATCTTAGCAACCAGGCAACGGGCAATAAACCAGAAAATCGCCGAGGCAACTCAGCAGAGCATGGGCTAAACGAATTGCAGGATTTGTGAGCCAATTTACACCTGTCAGGGGAGGGGTGGGGGAGGCACCGGGCGGCTCCGACAGCCGGACGACGGCCAGGCTGTCACCTCTGGCAGACCTGTTGAAGGGCAGTGGGGACATGCATTCCCTGCTGCGAGACAGCTGGGTGGTGGCCTCTGGGGACATTTCTGAGTGGATCTCAGGCCTCTCTCAGAGGAATCAGGGTTTCAAAAGATCCCTGTGGACCAGGTGTGGGGGTAAAGATGTGAAGGGAGTGACCCTCTCTTTTCTTTGCTCCCAGGGAATCAATAAAGGATAGATGAAGATTCCTCAAACACAAACAGAGCCCACCTTTGGCCTCCACTCCAAGGAGTTAGTTTCTTAGGAAGTAAACCTCATCTCTCAGGTGAGACACCTCATTGCAAGGTAGGAAGCAGACTTGTGAGGATGTGGAAAACAAGTGGAAGGAAGCGGCGGGGGGCGGGGGGAGGCTTCTCTCCAGGGTGACATTGGCACACATCTGCTCAGAAACATATTCCCATCCCAAGAGACTTCTGCGGGGAGCAAATTCAACTGTCCCTGGGGCCTGTGGAGTGGGAAAGGGACAGGTTTTCACAATATAAATCTATACACCTAAACAAAAGATCTGGAAGAGCATCTAGAGGAAAGTGTGCACCTCGTATCATGTGGGGCCAGAGAGCGTCTGCCTTGTGATAGTCTGGCACATTCAAGTCTCAGCTGAATGGATTAGCACACAAGCAGTAATGTGCCAGACGCAGTATTAGGGTTAAGGGATACAATCTCAAACTAAGTTAAAGACAAAGGCTTATACTAAGCCTTACTAAGAGGACTGCTATGCTCCTCTGGCAGTGTAATTCTTGCTGATGCTGCTGGAAAGTGAGCAGTGGGATCCTGTAGTGTAAAGAAATGGACCTCAGTTTCCCCCTCTGTAACTGAAGTTCTCCAGGGCCCTATCCAGCTCTGCCTTCCTGTGGCTCTATGGCTTGGGGCAGTCGTGGGGGCTTAGGCATTGACTTGGAAAAGCAAGTGTGATCCTTTGTGCAAGCCACATGGAGCTCCCCGCTGAAGTTCTAGAAAGCTTCCCGATGATCCATCATTCCCTTGCTTCTGGGCATTCCCTTGCCACCCCCCCAAGGCCTTGCTCCTGCTCTGCAGGACACAGCAAGGGGGTCCTACGTGGGACCTACACAGGCTTCTGCCACAATTCCCATCTAGGAGGCCACTTGCAGGGGAAAAGGGGGGACGTTGGAGTGTGGGGAGGGAGCAATGGTGAGATGGCAGCTACCCATCCCAGCACATGGCCCCTCATCCAGCCTTCTGGCCCCGAGCACGGCGATGAAGAGAGCCCAGCATGACTGAGATTGCTTTGTCTGCCAACCTGGTTGGCAATTCACACAATTTAAATTTTTTAAAATATATTTTATTTATTTATTTGAGAGAGAAAGACAGAGATAGCGAGAAAAAGCACGAGCAGGGAGGAGAGGGAGAAGTAGGCACCCCACTGAGCAGGGAGCCCAATGCGGGGCTTGATCCCAGGACCCCAAGACCATGACCTGAGCAGAAGGCAGATGCTTTACCGACTGAGCCACCCAGGCGCCCCCAATTCACAGAATTTAGGCAGCTAAGAGGGTGACTCTGGACTAGCACATGGCCAGGAGATTTGGGCGTTACTTTCCTTTGAGGGCCTCTGTCTCCTCCCATGTACAGTGAACATGAGGATAATCCCTGGCACGTGACTCTCCGGAGCATCTGAACTAACATGTGAGGGCACTAAGTGCAGGGCCCAGCATACTGTTAGCTCACACTGGGAACAGTGCACTATGCTTAGTGTCAAGGACCCAAATTCCAGGGACAGAGATGCATACATTCCACAGCTACCTAATTAGAGATTCTAGCCACGGGACAAGCAGGAGACTCAGGACTCTGACCTCAGCTGGCGTGTTTGGGACAGGCTGGGACTGCACAGGGGAATGAAGTCGAATTTCCAGGGGACCTGGGAATGCACTGAATGGTCTGCAGAATCAAGGCCAAAGGATAAGGGCAAAGAAAAGAACTAGATCTTCCCAGAAGGATCCATCACAGGGTGCATCGGTCAGCTTTTGCCGTATAACACACAAGGGTAGTGTCTCCGTGACATACAACAAAAGGCACTTAGTTTGCTCACAGATTTACAAGTTACCCTGCTGCTTCGTATAGACCGCAGGCTGAAGGAGCAGCAGTTTCCTCAGAGCTCTTCTCCTGGCCATGGCGGAAACACAGAGAACAAGTGGAAGACTGCCAGGCCTCTGCAGGCCTTGGCTTGCAACTGATACACTGTGCCGTCGGCCCCTCTGCTATTGGCCAAAGCAAGTCCCAGGGACCAGCGTGAAGTCAAGGAGTGGGGACATGCACTTGTCCGTGCTGAGGCTAGAGGAAGGGTGTATTTGCAGGGACGGGGGGGAAGAATTGTGCTCTCTAATCTAATCTACCATGTAAAGAGTGGGCTCTGAGAGGGGGAAGGGGCTTTAGGAGATAGAGAGATGACCAAGGTGACATACGCCAAAGTGAGAGACACACACCAGAGAAGGTCCATGGTGGGGCTTAAGGGAGAAGGAAATGTTCAGTGAAGGAACTGGGTCAGAAAAACTAGTGTCCCCTCCCACGGGTCCCTGGGCACTGCCAAGAAGCCCCTCCGCCTTTTACTTTATCAGTCATCAAGTGGGCTGGCATGGAAGTGGCTTGGCTACTGTCCTTGCAGGCAAATAACTTACTGTCACAACAGTAAGAAGTGTATTTTTTTTTTAAGATTTTATTTATTTATTATTTATAGAGAGAGCATGAGTGGAGAGAGGGAGAAGCAGACTGTCTGCTGAGCAGGGAACCCGACGTGGGGCTCGATCCCAGGACCCTGAGATCATGACCTGAGCTGAAGGCAGACACTAACCTACTGAGCCACCCAGGCGCCCCGTGAGAAGTATACTTGATCTGAGAGGCTTACCAGAACTTCAGTTATACATGAAAATGACTGAGCAACACCAATATATTCTAATTTACTCTTAAAAAAATCCAATTCTTCTCATTCAGGTCTAATGTACCCAAATGCATCTTATAATAGTTCTGAGTGCAGTTGCCTGGAAATACCAGGAAGGAACTTGGAGTTAATGAAGGGAATTATTAATTACTAAGGCAGATATGACCTTAAAGAAGTGACCTATGGGTCAAGATGGTGGTTTATTTATTTATGACGGGTATTCCTACCAACTTCCAAACAAATCTGAGATGACCGACAATTAAAAATATAGGCCCCAGGACAGTGAGATTAGAGATGAAATCTCCAAAGTCACATGGATGAAGAGAGGAAATGATTAAAGCAGAAACCTAGCAGAAGATAGTTACTGCAATTGCACATTAAATTGAGCTAAAGTGAAAGGGGAGATATGAGTTATTGGACAAAAGGAAGTAGAGCCATTTGTCAGGAGAGGCAAACTTTTCCCTGACACTCAATGTGAGCACAAATTTATCACGAGGATCTCAATATAAGGACATGGAGGCACATCATACATGCTCTATCCAAAGACCTCTGCAGGAAATGGAGAAACATTCTTCAGATGGTCGTTCATTACAAGGATCCTGGATAAAAGCTGAGGTCTTAGGGATGCACCCTCTAGACCTCATGTGGCACCAGCTAATGGCTTATGGATTGTTGTAGAGGCAGGCCGGGTTAGGTGTGTTTAGAAGGCCGGGGTTAAAGCCAGAGGTCAAGGGCTTGGAGGAGATGCGTGGCTTTCCCCCTGGGAGCCAGGCCGAGAAAGTACAACCCTCCCCCCGCTGCCCCACTGACGCCGCCTTGCCTTGTCCCCCTGAAAGTGTGAGAAGCAAGCAAGGCAGTGTCCTTAGTAGGGGAAGGTGGGGAAAGCCCTTGGTAAAGGACAAAATATGACCACAACACAGAATGGCACCAGTAATTTTTCATTTACATGAACAAAACATACCTGCAAAGATGAACGACCAAAAGGAAATCTGCTGGAATGGTCACCGTGCGAACCTTTGGGTGGTGGAAATTCGGAGGATTCTTTTGCTCCCAATATGCTGCACCTCCCAAATCTTCTGGATTGAGCTTGTGTGACTTCTATAAGTAGAAAAGAGAGAGAGAGAATGCTGGCTTTTGTAAATCCTGATTCTGGAGGTCCAAGTTGTGTAAAGAAATCACATGCATTAATTTTGAAACAGGGTAAAGAAGATGCTGGAAGATACTGGCAGCTTCAGTCTCCTGCCAGTAAGAACACATTATTTAATTGGTACAACTTCGTGGGCAGGAAAACTGGTGGTATATCACACAAGTTTTTAAAATGCGCATACTATGGCTACACTAATTTTGTCTGTGGGAACTTATTCTAAGGAAATAGTCATAGCTGTATGTGAGGACCGAGCTCTAAAAAGTATTCCTTACAGCATTATCTATAAAGTGTGGAAACAACCGAAATACTCACCATTAGAGATTGAGTTAAATACATTGTGTTCCTCAGGAACATAGTACAACTATCGCAAAGAAGAGCTTGGAAGAATTCTTAATGACAAGGGATGATGCTTTGCAGTTCCCTGTTCAATGAAAAATGGAGGTTGCAAAAGATCATGCCTAGGACCATTCTACTTCTGGAAAAAGGAAAAAAGGTATTTATCAGTAGGATTATAGGCTATTTTGCTTTCTTTCCCCCACCCCTGTTTTGAGCTTATCTGTATTTACTAAAATACTATGTATGTCTTTGGCAATGAGAAAAAAGGGGGAAGAATCACTTTTAATACGCAGTACTATTTTATAGTTCTGTATTCTGGGGGAAAACGAGAGGAATCTCCTGCGTGTCGGGATGCTCTTTAGGAAGCATATTCGGAGCAAGCTTGCCATCTTCAGGAGAGTAAGTTGGCTCTGAATAGAATCGGAGCATCTTTAGGGCCATTTGTCTGTACCTTTCCTCTCTGTACCCCTCGGTTGGAAGCAATTCTTGTGAGAGCCTGAAAGCCCAGAGGGTCCATCCTTTTCTCCTCCCTCTCGCATCCCAGCTGACGTGTCGGTGAAGGATTGGCTAGGAGAGGATCGTGAGGCCTGTCCTGACACGGCGGCTCCCAGGCCATCTCCCTACGGTGCGTGACAAAAGATGGGAGGGCAGACCAAGAACAATCGCTCGCCCTGACATCAGGCTGGCTTTTAAAAGATGACACATTCTTCTCCAGATAAACCAGCCTCTAAGAGACAAGGACCCAAAGCACTGCCCCTGGGTCTTGTGTATACACTCCTTGAGATTTATTTGGCTTTTTGCTATTAAGTTCAGCCCTTCGAAAATTCATCTCAGTCCAATTTCTTACCGTGTTGCTCCTCTTTGCAGACAGGCTGCGACAGATGAACGTTTTTCCTCTTGGTCTCCTCAGCTTATAGGCCATGAGGAGTGCAGGGAAATGTCTTCAAGGGAAAAGAATAAATTTGAGCATGTCAGAAGCATTGCCGGGACTCCGTGCCATGAGATGAAGGGACGTCTGGTTGAAAGAAAGACAGGCAGAAGAAATGTCATTCGGGTGAAGGCAAGAAATCACTGCCTACTGGAGTCCTGGGCTTGGAGAGATGCAAATGAAGCTGGCAAAGTGCCTCAGGGTCTGTTGAGATGGTTCTCAAAGTATGGCCCAGGGATCCGGGTGGGCCTTGACGTTTTTCCGTGTTTCACAGAAAGCGAGGTGACAGGTATTTATTGAAGGTCTTTCAAATGCAGGATGCTTGCCCTGTGATAGCTCCTTCAGCCTCACCACAACCGTAGGAAGCAGCTGCTCTTATCCACACCCTCCAGGCCAAGGGACCAAGGTCCAGAAGGGTTGCGTAACTTGCCTGAAGACGCACAGCTGGAAAGCGGAGGAGTCCCAATTCGAACCCAGCTGTGCCTGATTCCCAAGCATGGGCTCCTCAGGCTCTGCCAGGCTCTCTTCTTCGGGGTCAGTATTTGTAACAGGACTGAAGTAAATGAAAAAATTATGGACAGTGATTTTGCCTCGGCACTGATCAGCTCCAACTGTTGCAAGAGGTGCTTACTTTGAACATTTTAGAAGCCTTCTCTTTCTGGCATGAATCTGTTGTTTGCTTTCGAGAAACAAAGGATTTACTTCACACCGTCTTACCAGAGCAGGACCAGTTTCTTGTTTATTCTCATGAGAGATTTAAAAATTTACTTTATTTGGCTTTTTTTTAGTTGTTGTTTTGTTTTGTTCTGTTGTTTTTGTTTTTTGTTTTTTTGGGTTTTTTGCAGAGGTCAGCAGAAGAGGGGGATATACTCGCTTCACTGAGGTGGATAATGGCTAGAATTTTTCAGAGGCTCTGCTCAGCACACGGAAGGAGCTCTCCTTCCCCTTTATCAAGACTTTGTGGCATGGATAGAAATTTTAGAACTTGGTTGCTTTTTAAACAAATTTTTATAATTTGAAGTCCTTTAACTTATGGGAACATTGCAAGAAGAGTACCAAGAACTTCCTTTAGATACCTTCTATATATACTTGATGTACCTGGACATACCTACTTCCTTTATTATAGCTTTACACAGACTCCCCATTTGTTAACATGATACCCCATTTCCTCCACTACTGTCTCTGTCTTCATGTATCTACCCATTATCATTATTCTTTTCCTGAACTATTGGAGGACAAGTTGCAGAAGTGATCCCTCATACCCCTAAATACTTTAGCCTGTACTTCCCTAAATCAAGGATACTCTCCTCAGTAACTGCCACAAGTCCTCCAAATCAGGAAATACTGTTGTGACAGGACCATCCCATTCATAGATCTCATCCAGAATTTGCCAACTCTTCCAACAATGTTTCCTTTTCTTGCCTGGTTCAAGACCAATTCAAGATCACATGCTGCCTCTGGTTATCACATTGATTTCCTTTCAGTGTGGGAGAGTTCCTCAGTCTTTCCCTCTCTTTCTTGACCTTGGCCGTTTATAAAGAGTACGGATCTCTCATTGGGGTTTTCCAGTGGTTCCTCATGCCTAGACTCAGGCCATGCATTTTAACAGGGAAAGCACAAAAATGAGGCTGGGGTGCATTTCATCAGAGGGCTCACAGTCAACTCTTCACACCACTGTGATGGATCCTCAATCATCCATCTGGTCAAGGTGGTGTCTGCCAGACTTCTCTACCATCAACTCACCATTTGCCCCTCCGTGGTTGACAAGTATTTTTAACCACAAAATTTGGTTGGAGCTATGCCAATATCTTGTTCCTTAGGAGAACTCCACCCTGCCTTAGCATTTGTTCATGCCTTCATCAACAGCCCCTACAATGGCTGCCCAAAAGAGATAATTGATTGCCATCATTCCTTCTATATTTGTTGACATCTTATGATAAAGAAGAGCTACCTCTTCTTTTTTACTTGCCTGCCTACCTATCTCTGTCATCTCTCTATCTCCATCCCTGTCTCCGTCTGACCACAGGTTTACACCAACACTTCCAATGACAACCCATCACCTCAGGATTCTATCATTCTCTGTTCCCTACTTGTAAATCCCTTCTCCAACAGTGAGAAACTTAGCTCCAGTCAGCCTCAATATATTTACTTCTCCACTCACTCTCCCTTATGTCTCCCATCTCTTGACAAGGCCAGCAGCCTCTGAATTTCCAGGTTTGCCTCCACCATCTCAGCCCATAGCAGCTTCCTGGGCCATGGGCCAGGCACCACCTCCTTGGCCCTGCTGCCCCTTAGCCCTTAGCCATACTGCCACCTGTGAGGGAAGGAAAGGGAAAGAAAGAGGAGGAAGAGCAATTTGAGGACTTGATCATTTTCTTCAGGGTCTTTCCCTGTAGGATGCTTCCCACTGTGGTTAACACAATCTGGGGCTCCCTTCTTTTTTTTTTTTTTAATTTTTTTAAAGATTTTATTTATTTATTCATGAGAGACAGAGAGAGAGAGAGAGAGGCAGAGGGAGGAGCAGGCTCCCAAGGAGCTCGGGAGCCCGATGTGGGACTCGATCCCAGGACCCTGGGATCATGACCTGAGCCGAAAGCAGACGCTTAACCATCTGAGCCACCCAGGCGCCCTGGGGCTCCCTTCTTTGGGTATCCCCTTCACTCAAAGGCTATGCTAAAAGGACAGTTGCATTTTTATGCCAATGGATTCCTCTCCCCTACACACTTCCAGGTGATTGGATGAGGGGAGAGTCAAGGTATTGTTGGCCAACAACTGGTGAGATCCTTTCTATCTAGGACCTGAGCTGAAAGTAGCAGCTACTCCAGGTGATGTCCCCGGGCCCTGTGCTGAATGGTACATGGAGTCTAGCCTCAGGCAGATACTTCAGACACCGCGCACAGGTGGGTAGGCCAGCGGAGGAGGCCATTCTGCAGAGAACCAAGGCCGGGAGCACAGGAATGGTCCAGCTTGGGTGGGGCTCGAAGCTTATGCAGCTTTAAGAATATATTCTTTAAGAAAAAGAATGTGGATATAAGTGTATAACCTTGTGACCTTTAGATACCCCTCACTCTTTCCATGACTGTTTTATTTAAACTAGTCCAAGCGGCTTTCTCTTTCTTGCACCAAGAAGCCCGAACTCGGAGTATTAAGGTGCCAACAGGGAGCAGACACTAGCTGTTCCTTCTGCTTTCACTGTTGAAGGCAAACTCAGTTCCACATTTTTGTTCCTGAGAAATGTTCCTCTTAATTAGACCACCGAATGGACAGATAAGGTTTGGGATTTTGCCGCAGTAAATAAAGAAGATTCAGAAGTTATAGTTTTAGCACTGCTATCCCAGATTTTTAGTCTGGTGCACAAAGATGCTTCTAAATCAAATGTCTGAGTGTCCTTCGGGATTGCCGTTGATTCAAGATTGCTGGGGATGCTTTACATCCAGTTCCAAATAGCTTCAGAGTTCAAATCAGAAAAAAGTTCTCAGACTCACCGGCAAAAGATACTTTTGGGGGCGCCTGGGTGGCTCAGTCGGTTAAGTGACTGCCTTCGGCTCAGGTCATGACCCTGGAGTCCCCAGATCAAGTCCCACATCGGGCTCCCTGCTGGGCAGGGAGTCTGCTTCTCTCTCTGACCCTCCCCCCTCTCATGTGCTCTCTCTCTCTCATTCTCTCTCTCTCTCAAATAAATAAATAAAATCTTTTTTTTTTTTTTAAAGATACTTTTGGAAGTGGGAAATTAACCTGTTTTGCAGGGGTCAGTGGACCCCAGGTGAGTGGAAGTGAACTGCTAGTTAGGGAAGCTACTGAGGTTTCAGTTTAGGGAAGTTACTGGACTTGCCAACATGGGCCAGTGCACTCCAGTGGTCCCTCCTGCCACTCCCACCTTCATTTCCTTGCCGATAGGGGGCAGTGTCCTGTACTGGGGACTCTGCCCTCTCTCTCTTCATCTCCCTGACAATCCAAGAGTTGTGAGTGGGATTTGGGAGACCTTGTAAGGAAGGAAATTGCGGAGTTAACATTGCCAGTGTCAAAAAGAAGAAAAACCACCTTGTGCTAGAGTGGGAGGGAGCTTTCCATCACGTAGTCAATTCCGGGCTCAAGTTCCAGCTTGTATTCACTAACTAAGCAAGTTACTTAACTTTCTTGGACATTGGGCCCCTCCTCTGTAACATGGGTACAAAACGAACACCTTAAGCTCTTTGTAAATGGCACAGGAATGATCAGCCACAGCTAACAGTTAAATTATTTCATTTAATGCTTATGTAAGTCATATGACTAACCATATGACACAAAACAACTATTTTTAGTCCCATTTCACAGATGACAAAAATGAGGCACAGAGAGGTTAGATGATTTGCCCAGTGTCCTTTAACTAATGACTTGTTATTTTTATTGTATCTGAGGGAACTGGTGCAAGGAAGGCTGACATGACTTGCTCAAGGTCATGGCATTAGTCTGATGAAGGGATACTATTTTAGTTTTAGGGGGAAGTTAGCAGCAGGTTCTTTTCCTACTAACTGGGGAAAACTGAGACTTAAATACTTGCAGGCTTATGAGGTGTGGGTACAACAAGCCCAAGACCCAGCAAGAGAGAAAGAAAAGCTTCTTACCCCTCCTCCAGGCAGGATGGAGCACTGGGATATGGAGAAGAGCTAAGAGCCCTAAGATTCTGGTAACTTTCTCCTCTGGTAGGGAGAGGAGCAGCTCTTCCCATCTGTGGGGCTCAGAAGTTCAGCATCAGTGGCACTGTCCATGTGGACAGGCTGTGACCTCTGATGCCCAGAGGGGTGGCCATGAGGGACTCTCAGTGAGGGGCCCCAGTGACCCGTCATTCTTGAAAAGCATGGAGTGGCTGGGGCGCCTGGGTGGCTCAGGTCATGATCCCGGGGTCCTGGGATTGAGCCCCGCATCAGGCTCCCTGCTCAGCAGGGAGTCTGCTTCTGCCCCTCCCCCTGCTTGTGCTCTCTCTCTCTCAAATAAATAAAAAATCTTAAAAAAAAAACTCATTAAAAGTATGGAGTGTAAAGTCAAATGCACTTTTATGTTTCATAGTGACTCCTACATTCAAATTGCCACATTATAGTTAAATTGCGTTAGCCAGCTTTTTATTTAAGACTTACAAGCTTTGAAATAATTTGGTGAAACCCCCCATCCTGCCGCCAAAAGGGAAAGTCTTATTATAAAGAGATATTGCTTGAGAGGTGTTCAGGCCCTCAGAAGGATATTTTCATGGAGACCCTCCTAACTCAGTCACTTGGCTGTTTAGTGGCAAAGCCAGGCCTAAATACTTTTTGGACTTAAGAGATTAGGCTGTAGAGCCATTTTGACATGGGCCCAATTCCAGCTCTACCCCCTACATACTGAAGGAATTTGAGCAAACTATTCATTGTCTCTACACCTGCCTTTCCTCCTAAGGCTGTCATGAGGACTTAATGAGATAATGCACATCATGGTTGGCATGGACTATGCATGGTGCTGAAGATGAGCTATTACTGTAGTCTGATGTTCTTCCTACTGCTCAAGAGTAATGAACAGCACTGCCTATCTCATTCTTTTGGAGTAGTCTTATTTTTTCCGTCTTTTTTGAAGTATCACCAATGTACAACAAACTGCACATACTTCAAGGGTACAATCTGATGAACTCTGTATCTGCTCATGAGATCATCACCACACTCAAGATAATGAACATGTCCATCACCCCAAGAAGTTTCCGTATGCCCTTTTATAATCCCTACCCTCCTCCCTTGTCCCCCAGCAAATGAAGATCTGCTTTCTATCATTATAGATTAGTTTGCATTTTCTAGAATTTTTATAAATGGAATCCTTCCATATGCACTTATTTTTTTTGTCTGGCTTCTTTTACTCAGCGTAATTATTTTGAGATTCACATATTTTGTCTGTTACTGATTTGTTTTGGGGGCTGTCCTTTTCTCTCACACATAGTGGACAAAATATTTTCTAGGGAGAGACGCGGGCCCACGGAGTGCATCTTCAAGGTCTCAGCTGGGGTTTCTAGGCATAGACTTGCAGCGAGCGGCCTGGGTTTCTACCACTTGCATTTTGATTTCTCAGATGTTCCCTGTGTCCTAGTAGCATGCAAGTGCAGATGGTTCCAAAGCACTGGGACTGAAAAGGCTCAAACCAGGCAGACTTTTCCCATTACATGTGCGCAGACCCCATCTGCAGGGGTTCATAGGTCTGAGGTGTGGTGTGGCTGAAAACTGCTGATCTGAAGTAACTAATTTCCAAAAGTCACCCAGGCGGTGAACACTAAAGCGAAAGGAAAGAAATTCAAGTAGTACTTAGTGGAAGGAATCACGTTTTGTAGAAAAAAAATGGGGTGTTCTGTGGTGTCTGAAATACGTTGTAAGACATCCATGGGCCATCACGAACGTGGCGCCTACAGGTTTTGTGACCACACGTGAAAATAAGTCTGCTCCCTGGGTTTACTTCCAAATTCTAAACAGAAGGGACCAGAGGGCCACCGTGTGTTGTGTGCACCAGGAAATAAACAAGGGTGGTGCCGGGACCTGTCTCTACCTCTGATTCCAGAAAACCACACTCGAGAGGGCACTGAAATCAATATCAAAAATGAGACACTCAAGTTTACCGCAAAGAGCTATTTTTGCTTATTCCAAATTGCTCTGTTTCTCTAAGTAGCTATTTTCGTGGCAAAACCAGCCTCTTCCCCGGCTATGTATAGGGACGACTCAGCAGCTTAAAAACAAGTGGGAAGAGAAAAGAAATCTGCAAATAGGCTCACACCCCAGGGATAAATCTGGGGCAATTCAAATGGTGGTGTGAGCTGGTTATTTTCCCAAATATCCGGCCTCTTCAAATTCCGCCCTTGGGTTGGAAACCATCAAGAGCTAAATATACGTGCACGTTGGAGGGTCACTTGCTAGTAAGCGCTCGGTATTTAAAAATAGGAATTTGAAAGGGAAGGTTTCCTCTGCATCTAGCCAAGGCGGTTGCCCGTGCTAGCATTTGCTCCGCTGTCCAGGGACAGTGTTTAGATGACAGCAGGTGAGGGGAAGCTTGGAGGTATTTTTAAAGCTCTCTGGTTTTCTGACGGTTGGAGAAGGTGGACAGAAGTGGAACATTGCAAAAGGAAGGTCACCTCAAACGTTGGCTCAGTGAGTCACTGCACAATTATTTACTGGTTCTACCTCCCCAAAATACATCACATCTGCCCACTTGGCTCCACCTCCTTGGTGCCATATTTGCCCAGGCTGCCATTATTTTTCACCTGGCCTTCAAGGACCTCCTGTTTTTGCTCCGGGCTCCTCCAGGACTCCTTTCTCCACCCTGCAGCCAGACAGAGCTTTTTAAAATGGAAATCATGCCCTTGATGAATAGAAATGCATAATAAAGGTCTGGACGCATACCTGGCAACCTATTCATAGCAGGCATCCTAGGGGAAGAGGTGAAGGGAGACCTGGCTGTCTTTACTAGGTGGTTTGAGGTTTACACAGGGAGCTGCATTTCTCTCATAATTGTAAAAGGATCTCAAATGTTTCATTTGGTCCCTAGACTCGAGGAGCTCTTAATCTTGCATAGATTCCCAGACACTGGAAATTGAGGAATTATGCTTGTTCGTGATGGTCTCGAGGGGGCAGAAGCCATGATCACAGAGTGGAAGTCATTTTGGAAATGAACATAGAGCGCGCCGAGAAGCACAGCGGCCCAACACCTGCTGGTTGACCAGCATGAGTATGGATGACCATTGCTGATTTTTGAGCTGAGGCTGGGTGCCCTCTTCTGGAAGTGGTGTCAGGGACTTCAGCATCACATGTCCCTGCAGTTCTGTGGCTCCATGCGATGCCCCAGAAAGCACATTTTTGTAGCCTGACTGCTGGGATTCTCCCAGGGGCCGAGTCACGGTCTGCTCTCTTTCGTTTCTACCTCCAATTTCAATCAGTCATGTACATCCCTAGAAGCTTTGAGTTAATCTCTGGGTTCCATGTGCCAAGACATTCTGGACAATGGTCCTTCCATAAGAAAAAAAACACATAAGAGGCACATGGAGCCACATGGGTTACTTAAAGTGGAAAGGGGAAAGAACTCCCGGAAATGGGGCCAAGGAGAAGCAAGCAGCGCAGGTTTTCCCAGCTAAGCTTTGCCTTCAACCCTGGAAGCCACTTCACGGGGAGCTGCAGTCCAGCCGGTGTGTGCCTGCCCCGCTGGGTCGCCTTCTGATCGCCTGGCTCGTTCCCTCAGGCAAGGTGCCACTTCTTGATGTAGCTCATTGTTTGGTTTCTGGGACAGAAGTCATACTGCTGTCCAAAGGGATGACACATCCTTTGAGACGTCATTATTCTTATTTTGGAATAAATAGAGATATTAGTCTGATTGGACAAGCGTTTTATGGAGCCTACCTTGTTCCCTGTAGTCTCTCAGACATTTACAAATTGGTTTTTATTTTTTCTACCACCTCAAGGCCATACCATTTTTCTTTTTAATATACAGACCATGCCTCGCACAGAATAAGTGCTCAATAAATATTTGTTGAATTGATTTTCCTGTTCAGAGATGTGGCAGAAAGACCCTCTTGCTTTATGTGCATAATTCTTTTGTGTGGCATCTTTGAATTCCTTTCTCATGGATACTGGTCACACCATCTCACACCAGGGTAAGGCTTGAGGTCAGAGCTGCATGTTGCCTGGGTCAACAAACACAAATGCAACCCAAGGCTGAATATGGATTGTGGTGGGGAAGGGAGCCCAGAAATGGTAGGAGAACAAGTCCAGTCCCATGTGGACAGGGGATGAATATGAGCCACAGGCTGGGGTCAAGGTAGGAAGTCGAGAGCATACAAGATGAGGAACAGATGGAGTAGAGGACAAAGCAGGATGATGTGGCAGGTTCGAGACCAGACAAGGAACAACAAGACGAGCTGGGTCAGATAGCCTGGTTTCTGTGCGGGTCCTGGGATGTACCTCACCTCGGACAACCCAGTTCATTCCACCCATAGGGTTGTATCCTCGGCAGTGAAACAAGGCGGCACGCAGTCCCTGGGAGGACTTCATGAGGGAGCTCACGTAAGTGAAAACACTGGAAACAGGGAAATGGGATGCTGAGAGCCGGAGAATTCGCAAGATCTGAAAACAGCAAGTGTCTCTGAAGAATTCCTTACAAGCATTCCTCTGCCTTCTCATCCCTCTTGCAGCTTTGTCAGGGGAACCCAGTGTGTCTGAGTGCGGGGGGGCGGGAATCTCGGGGTGCACTTGACCCATTCCTGTCATGTTCTAGACTAGGACATGGGCTCAGAGAGATTCAGTCACACGTGCGTGATTGGCTTGATGGCAAATGCAATGTCATCAAACCCATCAAAGTTTGTCTGAATTGGACTCTTCTGATTTCAATTTTTACTTTGTTCTTTACGCCCCTAGTTTACATTCTACTTTCATTCCGCATGTCATTTTAAGGACGACTCACGCTGCTCAGCTGCTCATCAGAGAAAAATGAGGTCTAACCGTTGAGTGTGGCAGAGTGGCTCACTCAGTGGTGCCCAGGCCCTGTTGTCTTCTTTGGCTCTCTGTGGCGATGGGCAGGCTGTTTTGGAAAGGATGACCTTCTGCGGAGTCAGGATCCCACTGCCAAGGCAGGAGGGAAAAAGATGAAAAGCCTCTGCTCTCCCGTGTCCAGCATCATTATACTCCCTCTTGCCCAAGTTAGGGTTTCCTTCCATTCTGTCTGGTGTCTAGTGCAGACCCCACTTCCCGCCACCCCTGATTTATCGGATGTCTTTGACAGAGCCCTGCACCATCTCAATGGCCAGTCCCCGCGAGCTTCTGACCCAACGGCGCCTGCAAACACGAGGGATTGATGTGTCCACATGCGTGTGTAGACGTGTGAAGTTACCCAGCAGAATGCTTAAAGAACCAATCAGAAAGTGAATAAAACATGTCCTGGGTTGGTTTTGTGGGGTTTTTTGTTTTGTTTTGTTTAAGACTAAAAGACTAACAATGAGAAATCTGGAGAAGGATGGGTGCGTTGTGTTCTGAGTCGTCCCTTCTTAGTGGATGGGAGGAGGAGGGAAGGGCCGAGAGTCCTCGCGAAGGCCGAGACTCAGCAAGGGAACCAGAAGCATTTTTTGTCACCTCATTTAGCAGACTGCCAAACGCAGCCGCCTCCTCAATTGTTAGGAGACATTTCATTCTGCTCCTCTGTCCCGCAGCCCCCAAGCTCAGCTGCTTCCCTGCAGCTGTGCACCATGACCCGCCTGGGGATCCGGGCCTGCCCCTCAGGCCTGGCTATTGAACGAGTGGCCGCTTGACCTCCCCAGATGTCGCACCCTGCCCCTCCGGACTCAGAAAGCTGCCTCCCAGCCCTGCAGTGATGTCCCTACTCCCCGCCAGCCTGGCTCCCCACATCGGGGTCCTCCCTACAAAGCCTGATGATGATGGGCAGATCCAAGATACCCCAAAGGCACCAAATAAATATATGAATGCATACATTTGTCAAAACCTGGCATGCAATACTGCTGATGCCTGAATCAGAGCTGGCTTGGGAAGCCCTCACTGGCTGTGTCATTGCTAAAATGAGTCTCAGTTTTCTCGTTTGCAAAACGGGTTTCATGATCAAAATAATGCCCATCCTGGGGGCACAGAGGGGCTCAGGCAGTTACGCATCTGCCTTCGGCTCAGGTCATGATCTCGGGGTCCTGGGATTGAGCCCCATGTCGAGCCTCATGTGGAGCTCCCAGTCCTAGACTCCTGACCGGGGCTCCTGCTCAGCAGGGAATCTGCCTGTCCCTCTCCCTCTGTCCCTCCCCACCCCTCATGTGCTCTCTTTCTCTCAAATAAATAAATGAAATCTTAAAAAAAAAATAGTGCCCATCCTGCTTACTTTACCAGGTTCTTGTGAGGGTCAAAAGGCATAAAGTCCTATGAAACCTATACAAACAAACCCTGACTTGCACACAAGATTATTTGTTCCATAATTAGCGAAGTGCCTTGCTCAAAATAAGTGCTCCCTAGATTTGAGAACTCTAGTTCAACTGTGAAGGAAAATATTATTTTGTGGCATTTCCTACCTGACCTTCTTATTTATTTGCCTGTCTCCTCCATTAGACTCAAAGCTCTAGGAGAGCGGGAATTCTGACGGTCTTACTCAGCCCTCGTCCTTATGCCTTGGGTGGTCTTGGCACATAGATAATGCTCATTAAGTACTTTTTGAGTGTATGAATGGCAGCTTCCTGACTCAGAAGGAAGCGTTGGAGGGAGTAGTTAAAATGGGCTTAATTCTGGTGAATGCATACTGATTTAACTAGAACTTGCTGCCGGTGTAGAAATAAAAATATATTTTAGAAACTGGCCAGTTCGTCTTAGAGATGGAGATACGGGCGGAAACACCGGGCAGGAAGAACAGGTGAGGGAACTGTAAATTTCAAGCAGAGAGAAAAGATTTGTTCTAAATGTCTTCTAAAGGGCTGCCTCCATTTGTTTTGCTCCAGAAGGCAGCGGCCGCACCTGCAGGGAGAGGGAACTTGTGTCAGTTAAAGATACTTGACGATGGGCTGGCTTCAGAGGTGGGAGGTGTTCAAGAAGAGGTTGAACGAATTTGTGGCATTAGTGTTGTAGGTGAATGAGTTACTACGACACTAGATGAGATAGAAGGTGGCCTCCACGGTCCCATTTAATTCTGCCTGTAGGGCTCTGGAGGCAAACACCCAAATCAATAAATGATATAAAATAATAGGGAAAGGGGGAAGGGAAAGAGAGGAGAAAAGGGGGGACCTCTGCTATTTTGCTTCTTTGAGAATCTTCCCATCTGCAATCCCAGGTCCCCCCTGGGAAACCTCCGACACCACCCACACCCTTCTGAGAGTAACCTGTGGCTCACAAGCCCCTTCTCCGGCCAGACCTATGCATCTCACTGGCTTGCATGGCCTGGGTCTAGCCCTCAACCCCAGTAACCCCAGTTCTCTGCCACCCCTCTCATCAGACCCTCCCAGGTGCAGCTTTCCTTGAAGGAGAGCAGGTGTAAGCAAGACAACTGTTTGCTTCATGCTGAGCTGGATAGAGGGGATTTTCGTGTATGCCCTCCACATACTCATGTCCAGTTGGACTAGGTAGCCCTCTGTTGTGAATTGTGCCCCCTCCCAATTCATAATGTGAAGCCCTAACCCCCAGTGTGGCTGTATTTGGAGATGGGGCCTCTAAGGAAGTGGCTGAGGTTAAAAGAGGTCATGGAGTGGTACCCTGATCCCATAGGGTTAGTGTCCTTATAAGAGAAGACAGCAGAGTGTGCACTCTCTCTCTGTCTCTCTCTCTTCCTTTCTCTCCCTGCCTCTGTCTCTCCCTTTTTCTCTTTCTCTCTCTCTGTCTCTGTGGTATGAGGACACAGCAGGGAGGTGGTGATCTGCAAGCCAGGACGAGAGCCCCCACCAGAAACCGAATGGACTAGCACATTGATATTTCACTTCCTCCTTTCCAGAACTGTGAGGCAGTTCTTAAACCATTGTTTAAGCCATCTGGTCTAAGATATTTTGTGATAGCAGACCAAGCAGATTAATACATCTTTTTAGAGGTAAAGTAACTTCAAGAAGGAAGGATGAATTGAATCTCTGTCCTACCACATACTAGCTGAGGGATCTTGGACACATCTTTAGTTCTCTCTGTGCCTCATTGCAGTTATTGGTAAAAGGTGGATCCCAACACCCGTGGCAGAGGGCTACTGTGAGGATTGGGAAGTCTGATGCAGGGTACCTGGGACACAGCGAAACTTTATCTTAGAACATGTTAGATTTAAATGAAGACACTCTTAAGAATATCTCTTGCTGGGATCACTTGGAAGGACTAAAACGATAGCCATAACATAAACCACCTGCCCCCGGCAAGGCTGCCTCCTCTGGACGTTAAACCTGAGGTTCCCACTGGTTTATCAGTCGCCTTATGGATCGCTGGAGGAGTGTTCATCATCTGTCAACACCAGCCTCTCCTGGGCCTCTGACACTCACATCCAACAACTCCTTCGCATGTTCTTCTCCATAGAATTTCTGGATCACAGCTAAGTGAATCAACCAATCTGCTGGAACATTTAAGTTCTGCCCTCCTGGGACCTGCAGACATAGGTAACAATTCCATGTGCAGAATTTCCAAGTAATGATCATGACCCCGGGGGCCATAATTCATTCCCTGAGGCCAGCCCCCGAAGGACGGCTGGAGGTAGCCCACCGAGGAGCCAGCCTATCAGCTTGTCCCATGAGGGTGGGCAGCTCGCTAGATCCAATCAAAGGCAGGGAGAGATTTATAGCTGATCTCAAAACACCCCGGGCAATGTCAATTCCAGACACACGGCAGGAGAGGGTACTTGGTGCCAAGTTACAGGCCTTGCTTCTGAAGAGCCGTTGCCCTGAGTGTTCACCTTGAACGCTTCTCAGCATGCTGTCTCTTCTGAGTGTGCACATCTGGACTCGCAGCTAAGCGAGAACTACACGTTTTTCTTGCTGTTGAAGTATGGCTCCCCGGGGACCCAGCGGGTCTGGCCAACACAGAAACTTCCCGCATCCTGACCTCAAACAAGCCCACATTCTCCAGGATAACAGAGGGATAGCTTCCAAGTCGGCAAGCTGCTGTCAACTAAGAATTCGGGCATCCTTGCTTCGTGCTGAGAGGAGGCTCTTAAACATCCCACTGCCTGGCTTGAGCTTATTGGAGAAGGAAGTAGAAAATGTGATTAACATATAACTATAAAGTGTTGCAGCCATTAAAAAAAAAAAAGGAGGGAAAGAGGCAATGTTTAAGTAAGTAACGGCTGCGTGAATGGCCACATCGAGCCACTTCCAAAAGCACCATCTCACTAAACAGCAGCGATCTCGCTTGCCAAGTGAAAACCGCCTTAAGGCATTTCAAAATTAGTGACATTCTGCCGGCAGCCACACTAACTGACTACACAGAGACTCACTACAGTCAACTTGCTCGAGTCTCAGAAATCCTCGTGTTAGACTTTAAAAAATAGGAGGCATCTTGCAGGAAAAATGATGGGGGTTGATTTGTTCTCACCCACACTGTCATGATCAGGCGTGATAGGTTACAGCTTGTTTCTTTCAGAGGTAAAGAAGTCATGCTGGGAAGAAGAAAGAAAGAAAACCTATTTGAGATTTCTTTGTAATACACATCATCGTCCCCCTTTGTTGAGTGAGAGGGAAAGAAATTCTTCAAGAACCAGAGACCACACAGTGACCAGCTAAATGCTTGCTCTGTGAGGGAACTCACACAAGAGGAGAGATTCACTGAGGGGCTCCAGGACGGCAGATGGTCTGGGGAGCTTATGTTCTAGAAAAGGGAGTTTCATTGTCGATATGCTAATGAAAGATTGAAGCGAACAGTATGGCTTGGGCAGGGTGGAGTAAATCCGTATGTAAGTCCATATGTGATGGATCCATACCCTGAATCCATGAGTCCATATGTGATGA
The DNA here is from genome assembly GCF_029215605.1 of Mirounga angustirostris. Taxonomy (NCBI): domain Eukaryota; kingdom Metazoa; phylum Chordata; class Mammalia; order Carnivora; family Phocidae; genus Mirounga; species Mirounga angustirostris. Next base: position 125,367,455 of record NW_026991714.1, read on the forward strand.
ATCCATGAGTCCAGACTAGCCAATATATGATGAGTCCATTAGTCTGTGCGTGATGAGTTAAAACAAAGCCCTTTTCACGGTTCAGGAGAGTCTTCCTTTGGGCATAGCACACTGGGCATTGCTCACAGTTCATTGTCCTTTCCTGGTTCCGTCAGGTTAGAAGCAGTAGGAGTGAAATACAGCTTCCAGTTTTGATATCTCCATAGCAGATGATGCTGTAAGTGGGAAGTTCTTTTAGAGAATGGAGTAGGGATGAGGCGGGAATTGAGGCAAGTACCCCAGAGTCTGCTCTGAACAGCATCGCTGCTGTGTGGGGAGGAAAAAGATGGAGATTTGCAGGCCCTTGTGTATCTGTAGCACATTCCAGGTGCTTCAGCTCCTCCACCCCCCCCCCCCCCCCCCAGCGATCTTTGGTAATGCCCTTCCAGCCCCGATGCTACATGGCTCACCCTTCTGTTTACGCCTCCTGCTCACACCTCTGCTTTGGCTCACCCTTCACTGCTAACCTGGAGAAAAGATTCTTCTTGCTCAACTTTGTTCTCTTACAAATCCATTCTTTTGGGTAGGATTGGCTTCTCCTTAAATGATGTTGTTTTTCTATCTTCTGCCACAAACCACTTTCCACACTAAATGTTTGCTAACTTGAACCAGAAGAGTGTCAAGTTCTGGGGATGAAATCAGACAAGGCAGATGCAAGGATGATGTTCTCCTCAGTCTCTGGGTTCAGACTGTCTAACGCAGCCTGATCCTCAACAGGTACAGGCTAAAAGGGGCTCCTGGCCCAGGCCCTGAGGCGGCACAGCATGGTTAGCTATGTGACGGAGACCCGAAGACCCTGACTTCAGTCCTTTCTCTCTGCCACTTACCAGCTGTGAGACCTTCGGTAAGAGACGTGTCCATGTTGCGCTTCAATCTTAATGATTATAATTAATAATTCAGGAGGCAATTATAGAATCTCTATGGGTGTACAGGGTGTTACAGGAAGTAAAGGAGATTCTGCTTAGAATAGCACTGAAAACCTTTTTAGGACCCTATAAAAAGGGAAGCTTATATTTTTCATACAGATAGGATAGTTCTGTATCTTGATTGTGATGGTATTTACATAAACCTACACATGAGAAATGGCATAGAACTGTAGACACATTGCCCCAGGGTCAACTTCCTGGTTTTGAGATTGGGCTATAATTACATAAGAACTTGGGGAAACTGGGTAAAGTTTTGTGCTCTCCTTTGAAATCAAGATCCACAAAATGAAGTTTTGTCTGTCTTTGTACTATTCTGCAACTTCCTTGGGAATCTAAATTATTTCAAGATTAAAAATACCAAACCAGAAAGGTGAAAAAGAGGTGGGGTGGGAATAGCTAGGAACACAGTTTTATTATTTATCTGTGTGTTTGTTTTATTTTTTCCCCAGCTTTACTGAGGTATAATTGACAAATACAATTGTAAGATAATTGAAGTGTACAATGTGATGATTTGACATACATATGCATTATGAAAGGATCGCCCCATCAAGTTAGTGAACACATCCATCACCTCACATAGTTTCCTTTTTTTTTTTTTCCCAGTGAGAATCAGATTCTGAGATTTAATTTCCTGAACTACCCTACTCCACGATTCCATAGCTCTGTTTCCTGACCCTGCCCTCCTTTCTCCTTTGCCGGTCATCACCACAACCCTTGGTTTAGGGCACACACTGTCCCTCAGAGAGTTTTGCCTTCATCCTTTGGGGCAGGGGCTGCCTCAGAGCAACACTCCCCCACCCCTGCCCCACGCCCCGCAAGGCACACACTCCATGTGTTGTGACTTCTCCGGGAGGCTCCCAGGCTCGAGGAAAGGCTGTACAGGGAGAATCCCGTGCCGGGAAGGACTATCTCACTGTGTGAACAGGGCTCTCCCCAGTCCTGCAGAGAGCAGCAAGGGTAGACAATAGGTATTGCTGAGGACTGAATGTTTGTGTGACCCCCAAATTCATTTGTTGAAACCTAATCCCCAGTGTGATGGTATTTGGACCTGGAGCCTTGGGGGGGGGTGGTTAGGTCATGTGGGGCCTCCATGAATGGAATTAGTGCCCTTATAAAAGAGACCCCCAGAGAGCTCCCTCTCCCGTTCCATCATGTGAGGATACAGTGAAAAGGTGACCTTTTACGAACCAGGAAGTGGGCTGTCACCTGACACCGAATCTTGATCTTGGACTTGCCAGCCTCGGGAATTGTGGGAGATCAGCGTGTGTTGTTTAAGCCACCCACTCTGTGGTAATCTGTTACAGCAGTCCGAGGAAACTAAGACAGGTGCTGTTGGTGGTGGCCACAGGCTTTGGATCGTGGGGATGGCCAAGCCCGGATGAAAGGCCTGCCTTTGAAGGACGTGGTAGCTCATGCCACGGAGTTCTGTTATAGTGAGGATGAGAAAACATCCCGTGCCTCTTCCAATCAAGAAGCAAAGCATCAATTATGAAGAATTTAAAACGTTGGTAAGTCCCACAGGTGTTAAAATCCAGAAATTGCGGGCAATTGGGAGAACTGTATAAGCTGAGGAGTGGGGGGATGGGGGAGGGAGACAGGCAGCAGCAAGGTTATTGAGGATGTTCCGTGCAAGTCCCACCTGGTACAAAGTGTTTTGAATGTTCAGAAAGGGGCAGATAGACTCTACCTGTGACGACCTATAAAATGCAGGGGCTGATGCATTCTGCGGGGAAGAGGTTCTCTAGATGTTTCGAAGGGGGTGGGGAGGTGGGAGAACTGCCAGACGCGGCCTGGAGGCTGGACCAGAGAGGGGAACTCTGGTGGCAGACAAGCCTGTGAAGGGCCTCTCCTTGTCTCCCACCCAGCAGAAGAGACCTGGAGCCTAGAAACGTGGGACAAAGAAGGGCAGATGCCCCCCAGCCTTTGCAGGAGCAAGAGAGGTGGCCCAAATTCTCCCTTTTCCCGGTTGCTGAGCAGGTGCAGAAACACACACTCCCATGATCCACAGTGAGGTCCTCCCAGAGCAAGAAGGTATCGTACATCCTGGGGCTGTTGCTGGTCACAACTAATGAGGTGAAAGGAGCAAACACACTTTCAAAATGCAGGCACCATGATGGCTCACGCAGCGGAGTAGCCTTGGAGAGTCTCTGGACCTCAGTTTCCCCAGCTGTGAAATAGCTTGGGGTCATGCTGGGAGGGTCACTGGGGCCGGGAACGGGCTTGGAAAACGGGGACACCTCCCACGCTAGTTCCTATTGCTATTAGGACAGATGAAGAAGCTGAGGTTTGCAGTCTGGGGCCATCTTCCCAGGGAGAAGGAAGGAGCCGTGCTCCAGATGCCTGGCATCGCCACAGAGGAGTTAAGATCGCAACAAAGGGAAGAACCAAACAACACACAGGACGCGCTCCGGACGGAACAGCTTCAGGAGACTCAGGGAGGGCCCGCAAACGTCTTCAAAGCGCAAAGCAGGAAAACGGCAAGTATGCACATCAGGCCATGGAGGTCTGTGATTAAAGCAGAACCGAAAGAACAAATAGCGAGAATTAACGTTCTGCAGACAAGAAAGGCCTCTGCTCTCCCTGTAGGCGCTTCCTTCCTCAGGCGCAGGGAGGAGGTGAGCGGGGCGGGGAGCTTTGAAGGACAAAACAGGGCAAGTCCCAGCCCTACGTCGCTAATGAGATAATGAGAGGGTGATAAGAGCAAGTTCCAGATCTGTCAGAGAATGTGGGTGGGACTGAGGCTGGAACACAACTCGGGGGAAGGGAAGTAGGGGATTTTAGCATCAGAAATCCTGCCCAGTGATACAGGAGCATGGGAGAGGTAGGATCCTCTCTGGAACTTTCTCCTGGCAGCTGCTGCCTCCGCGTCCAGAGGGGAGGGGAGCTGGAGAGACAGCGAAGCCTGGCCAAGCCCACACCCACCTGCTGGGGCCAGAACCCCTGCCTGCTCCCCGGACAGCCTGAAGTCACTTCCCGCTCCGCTCCATGTCTCACCTGCACAGCCCTGAGCATCCATACCAGGCTGGGGTTTGAGCGGCACTGCTGTCAGTGGCCAGCGCTGACGGGGGAACTGAGGCACAAGTGTGCTCCCCAAGGAACGCGGGAGCCTCCGCCGCCCCTCCTCCAAGAGGCCCTGATCCGGCTTCTGATCTCAGTGCCACTCCCTGCTAACCACGTTTCCTTGCAAAGGGATTTGACCACCTCGCCTCGTCTCCATTCCCCAACTACCAGACGAGAATGACATCACCTGCCTCAGAGGATGACAGGGAGGATCACCTGAGACAGCAGGTGCGGTGCCCAGGCTTACACCTCAGTGCGGCACTCGAGACAGCCCTTCCTTCCCGGGGCAGGAAGGGAAACCCAGGGGCCTGGAGGGCAGATAGGGTCTTAGTCTGCAGCCGCCCAGACTGCACCTAAAGCTGGCACATAGACATTGCGCAGCCTCAGAGAAGGCACGCTCTTCTCCTTCGACCCTCTCCCATCTTTCCAAGCCCAGGGGTGCCTCTTAGAAAGTGGAAAGGCTAAACCCCTTAAAAGAAATACCAAGTGCCAGGCTAATGCTGTGGTGGGCAGTGGGGGCTTAGCCCCCAGGGTCCGCCTTCCGGCTTTGTCGTTGGCCCCATCTGCTCCTGACTGAGCCCCATGTTCACTCCTCTGGGGCCCTCTGGCTTCTTTCCTGGTTTTGGCCACTCTGTCTGCCCACACCTTCTGGTTGGGCCCTTCCCTTTCTGAACTGGTTCTTCTGTAGCATCCCACTTTTGCAGTTCCAGAAGCTTTGGGTCTTGCTGAGTGTTGAATGTGCAAAGTCCCCACCTCACCTCTGCTGATAGATGGCACTAATCGACACGGAGGGTGAATGAAGCTTAACTCGGGAATGTGCTTGCCGCCCAGGAGTAGAGAAGGTGTGAGAGAGGGAGGGCGGCAGGTGGTACGCAGGGGCGGACGTGCAGACACCAGATTTGCAAGCCGACACACACCTTCAGAAGCAGCAGGATGGCCCCTTGTCCAGGAGGAACCCCCTCACCCCACAGGCTGTTCGGGGAGAAAATGAAGCACTAGTTGTGGGGCTCCCATGGGCTTTGGTAGCCCTTACCTTTTAGCTGAGATCAAGGGCAGAGTGTCTGTGGGCTGAGGCTGTGCCGGTCACTGGACTGGGCCAAGTCCCCCTTCCACCCCCACCACCCTGGAACACAGACTCCTCACCTAACAAATGTGACCAAGACCCACTAGCAATGAGCTCAGCATTTTATTCCCCTGCTCCAACATACAGTGTTGGAGCTGTGAGATCCCATTAGCTCTCCCCCGACCCCGGGGCTTTAAATTTTCCATTGAATGAATTTTAACCAACATTTATTGGCTGTGCAAAGCTCTGGGCTCAACACAGAAAAGAAAATGGTGAATTGGCCCCGGGGGAGGCCGCAGTGTAACAGGACCAAACCTGTAAGCCCAAACTTCCAGTATAAGGCAGGCCACCCGACTGGTACAAGAGCAGCCCGCTGGAGGGGGTGGGGGCCAGGGCAGTGGGCGGGCTGTGGGTCAGTGAGAACTCCAGGGGAGGGGAGAGGTGATGTGGGCCTTCCTAGCAAAGGGTCTTCAGACAGAGGGGACCTCATGAGTAGAGGCCTAGAGGAGAGAGTGTGGGCCAAGCCTGTGGCAGGCGGTGGAGAGAAGCTGGAGAAGTCGTTGGGGCCAGATCACAAAGGGCATTGGTTAATATACTTGAACTTGAGGGCCAGAAGTGTAAGGGGCATCACAGGGGTCTGTGATCTCCCAAACTGTATGGAAGTATCTGAATGTGCATGCATTTTTTTGAGTGGAGACTATATTTCATCCAGAGTCTCAATGAAATCCATCACTGCTGATAGAGAGCTTGGGGAGCCATCAGAACATTGTTTCCATTTAAAAATTTTATTTTAGCAGTTTTCCAAACAACCCCAAAGTAGAGGGAACAATATGAAGGACTCTGTCCAGCTTGTGGCCAGTCTAGTTTCTGCTGGACCTCCACCTCTTCCCACCCTCCTGGATTAATTCGACGCTAAGCTCAGACATCACGTGGTTTTGACTGCAAATATTTAGTATGTGTCTCTAAAAGGTAAAGACTCTTAAAAAAACAAAAACCACAATACTGTTAAGTCATCAAAAATGTTTAACAATATTTCCTTAATATCATCAAGTACGTAATCAGGTGTCATTTCTCCCCATCCCACCCCCCCTTTTTTTTTTAACAGTTTACTTAATTCATATAAAATCTGTAGATGGCTTTCTAAGGTCCCTTGAATTCATAGGCTCCCCTTTCATCTCTCTCTTTTTTTTTTCCCTCTTGCAATTTGTTGTTGAAGAAACCTGGCCATGTGTCCCGTAGAGCCTTCTACAATCTGGATTTTGTGGGCTGCGAGCCTGTGGTCATGAAACACGTACCTCTCTGTGTGCTTCCTGTAAACTGCGGGTTAGAGCTAGAGACTGTATCAGATGCAGGTTTGATTCCTTTTTTTTTTTTCTCCAAAACTATGTCAGGAGGTTCAGAATGCCTGGTTGTCTCCCTTCCTACCATCAGTGAGATTTTAAGCTGGGAAGAGAAGTGCTAGATATTTCAGAAAGGTCTGTAGCCTGGGCAGAGGGAGGGAGCCTAGAGGCAGGGAGGCCAGTTAGGAGCCTCCTAAACCAGTTGCTGCCCTTCCAGCCTCACAGATGATCTCCTGCAAACAAGGGGGCCTTTGTGTTTGCATTTAGAAGGCCCTGCTGGAGCTGCTGGCTTGTTTTTGTGACCTGGAGGGACTTGAGAGCCACTTGAGGGCCATGAAGCAACTAAATACGGCAAAATAAATGAGGTACTTTTATGGCTATGTTTGCTTTCTCTGTGTCTGCCTGAAGTTTGCTAGGTGAATTAGATTTCCAGTGTGCTGCCCGTCCCGAGAAACATAAAATCCCCAGGGGTTAGGAGGTGGGATGAAAGGGACGGGATCCAGGGAGAAACCCTTCCTGTGTGGTTTGGTATGTGTGTTTTAAAGGAGAAAAACAGCAGCTGGTTTTTAATGGCAAATGCTTCCACAGTGAAAAAGCCCCAGATTGCAATATCTCAACTTTCCAAAAAGGTACAAGGAACTTAATGTTTGAAAGTGGTTTTAAATTTCTATGGGGGTCCCAAATATTCTGTTGTCTCTATGCCCATCAATTAGTCTCTTACTTTCTTTGAAATGCAGGAGAGCTGTGGGGGGAAGGGAGGGAGGGAGAAAAGCATGTCACACCTTCTTTTGGATTGGGAACACGTAAAAGATTCCAGTAATGTAATTTTTGAATGTAACTAGGCTTATTTTCTGATAGTCTTGAGTCATAAAACCAGGCATTAATTTTAGAAAACATTTTGATTCCAAGATGTAATAAAATCGTATTGGATGCTGTGAAACATTTTAAAGTGTGCTTTTAAAGGGAAATACACTTCAGATAACTATTAAGGAGTTCAGCTATTCAGAATAAATTATAAAGTGCAAATAAAAATGTACTTCGATTATATTTTGAATTTTGGCACCACACCTTAGAGTTCTGCTTTCGAAATAAGAATGGCAGCTAAGCAGAGCAGACCCCACAGGGCCTGGCACCCTCCCTGGCACCCACTCCCCAAATCCTGCAGCTTGAGCGAATGCAAACTGATGTGGTGTCCATTTCTGAGAGTTTCAGGGAGGCTGATTTTAAGAATGACAAGGTTGTCGTGGAATGACCATGTTGTGCATGAAGAGAGCAGAGAAGTAGGCGAGGCCCAGCCCCAATGTGCCCACCCAAGTGCTTTTTGGACCATGGCTGGGCAAAGAAAGACTCTAAAGTCTGATGAACCAAGGGTTTAGAACTTGACTACCACTTCCTGGCTGGATGACCTTGGACATGTCACTTAACCTCTCCTTAGGTTTTTTTTTTTTAATCAATAAATAGGTATAAAAATCTCTTGATTCTAATACCCAGCAATAAGTGAGGACTAGATAAAATGGTTAGGAAAATTGGCTGGGTGCAGGGGACCAAGTAGTTTGCTCCAGAAATGACAAATTTTATTATTGTCAGGACATAGAGGAAGGTAAATCAATAATAGAGGAATAAATAGGTATCACTTATAGCTGAGGGAATATTTTATAATCGTTTTGTTATTCATTAAAGGTAGTATAAGGGATTTCTCTGACTTATGAATATTAAAGTCACTGGTGTGATAACCAGCTTCCCAGATGGTGCCCAGTGATTCTCCCGGTCTTCATGACCAAAGGAGGAAGTATAGTCTCTTTCCACATTGTAACCAGAATTGGCCTTTACGATCAACAAAATATGGCAGGAAAAAATCGTTAGTCACTTCTGTGATTAGGTCATAAAATACATTGTATCCATATGCAAATGAATGAAGTTGGAGCCTTACCTCACACATGTGCAAAAATTCACTCAAAATGAATCAAAGGCCCGGATGTAAGAGTTAGAACTATAAAACTCTTAAAACATATGGAAAATCTTTCCGATCTCAGATTAGGCAGTGGTTTTTAAAATATGACACCAAAGCACAAAGAACAAAAGAAAAAATAGATAAACCGGACACCATCAAAATGAAAAACTTTGTGCTACAAGATCAAAGACTGACCTGTCAAGATCAAGAAAGTGAACAGAAAACCCACAGAATGGAAGACAATTTTTGTAAATTGTATTTGAAGAGGGTCTTGTATCTAGACTGTATAAAGAGCTCTTAACAACTCAATATTAAAAAGCCAAACAACTCAACTAAAAAATGAACGAAAGATCTGAATAGACATTTCTCCAAAGAAAATACACACATGGCCAATAAGCTCATGAAAAGATGCTCCACATCACTAGCCATGAGGGAAATGTAAATCGAAACCACAATGAGCTACCACTTCATGCCCATTAGGATGGCTACAATCGACAAGGTAGTAACAAGTGTTGGCACGGATGTGAAGAAATTAGAGCTCTTACACACTGCTGGTGGGAATGTAAAGTGATGCAGCTACTTTGAGAAGCCGTAGTTTCTCAAAATGTTAAACAGAGAGTTACAAGCAATTCCACTCCTAGTCCTATCCCCAAGAGAAATATAAACATATGTTGACATAAAAACATTGTACCTGAATGTTCATAGCAGCGTTTGTCATTATAGCCAAGAAGTGGAAACAACCCAAATGTCTATGGATTGATAAATGGTTAAATAAGATGTGGTATATCCATACAATGAAATGTTATTCAGCTATAACAAGGAACAAAGTACTGTTATACTACCACAAGGGTGACCTTCGAAAATATGTTAAGTGAAAGAAGCCAATTACAAAAGAAACTGTACTGCATGACTGCACTTCTATGAAATGTCCAGAACAGGCAAACCCACATGGCGGAAAGTGGATTATGGTTTGTCTAGAGCTGGGGGGCTGAGGGAGAAATGGGGAGGGACTGCTCACGGCTATGGGGTTATGAGGTGATGAAGATGTCCTAAAATCGATTGTGGTGATGGTTGCACAGCTCTGTGAATATATAAAAAATATTCACTTACCATTCACCCAAGTACTTACCAGCCAGCTTTAAAAATAAAATATTACCAAGAACATTACTCTTGTATGCATTCCCCAGTGGAATTCCCTTCTCTCCTCTCAACAGTAATTCTGAATTTTATGTTAATCATTCCCTTACTTTTCTTTCCTTCCATTGTTTTCTGAGGTTTCCAGCTGTTTGTTTGTTTGCTTTTAATGACCAGCATGTTTGTAGTGGGGAAGACTCTAGACCAGACTAACCAATTTCTCAAGTTTCTGGGTAAGAAATCCAGATAAGAGAAATATAATAGCTGTCTTCGCCCTCCCATGACCACCCTAAGTAACAGGGATTCTGGGTGCCATGGCTATATCTTAAAACGGATTGGTTTAGCCCATTAGTCATGGGCTATCAAAGATCAAAGGGATTTTAAATATCATCTAGGCCCGAGGTGGTAAATAGACATGTGCTCACGCAGACATCACTAATCCATCATGGCATTCTCTCACACTGTCCTGTCTGGATCCAAAGCCAAAAAGTTATTTTTTGTTGGTAAATTACAGCCATTCCTCATGGTCTAACTCAAGCCTTCTCCTCCAAAAATCTGTACAGAACAATTCAACTCCCACTTACTTCTGCATGTATTGCTCTGAACATACTTTTCCAGATCTGGTTGGCATGGCTTCCGGGGGTAGCTTGTAAGCCACTGGAAGGCTGAGGCCTTAGCTTGGTCTTATATTCCCCGAGGTGCCTAGCCCAACCATGGGTATATAGTTGGTGCTTCATTAGTACCCACTCATTGACTGATCTGCTGAGATGATGTTCAGCCAAGCCTTGAAGGGGTCTCTGATGATTTGAAAGCCAAAGCCCAAGACGCTCCAAGACCATGTAATTGGAGAAGACTGCAATTCACTCACAGTATCCCTAGATCTTGTCCTAAAAACCATTTACTATGATCGACTTGGCTCTTTATTTCCCAAGTATTCCTACTTTTCCCAGACTATGACGTATGGCCCACCTGCGTGCTTCTGGCTGCCTCGCCCCATCAGCACTGACATGGCCACCATGCCTGGGATGCATGCCCTGAACCTGCCTCTCTGGCCATGGCTGTCCTGTCTGCCCTGGGCAGCTGCCTCACTCAGCCCAGCCTAACTTTCCTGGGTTGGGCCCCCAGGGAGTTTGCCTGGCAAACTGGACCTCAGGGCACTTTCCTCTCTATGATCCATTTATTTGTTTAGAAAGTGAAATTAGGGGCGCCTGGGTGGCTCAGTTGGTTAAGCGACTGCCTTCGGCTCAGGTCATGATCCCGGAGTCCTGGGATCGAGTCCCACATCAGGCTCCCGGCTCGGCGGGGAGCCTGCTTCTCCCTCTGACCCTATCCCCTCTCATGCTGTTTCTCTCTCTCTCTCTCTCTCTCTCAAATAAATAAATAAATAAAATCTTAAAAAAAAAAAAAAAAGAAAGTGAAGTTAGCTTAATTTCCAGAAAGTTTTTTCTCAAAACTTTAATTTTTGCCATGATTTTTAGAATTTAGATTTAGATTTAGAAGCAAATCTCCAGGAAGCAAGACAGCTAAATAAAAATCCAAATATTAAGTGAATCATCTTGTTGTTTCAAAGAATTCTAACATGAGATCAAGCTGCAGGACAAATAAGAGACCAACCCTAAAATACTGTGCATTTGAGGGATCAATGCCAGTTTGAAGTAAATAGTCTAAAGCTGGCAGCTGGTGGCTGGGCCACATCCGTCCTCTCCCCGTGGTCTGTCCTCCTCCCCGGGGCTCACACAGGCTTGGTCGTAGAGTGGCAGGGTTCCAGGAGCAGCAAGGGGGCAAGCTCCAATATGTAATCACTTTCCAGATCTCTGGGTCACACTTGCTACTCTCCAACTGGCCAGAGACAGTCACATGGCCAAGCCCAGAACGACAGCGAGAGGATACTTCCGAGAGTGGAGTCAGGGAAAAAACTATGGTCGTTACTACAGCTACTACAACTCTGGCTGATGTTAATAAATGTCAATTTATTAAGCACCTACTACATATCATGGACAGTGCCAGAAGCTTTATCCTTTATTTTATGTAACCGTCACAGTTCTCTGAGGCACAGCAGCCCCACTGAGGGATGAGGAGGAATCACTCGGAGACATGGAGTCACATGCCCATGCAACTAGCAAATATCGGAGCACAGATTCAAACCTGGGGAGCTGGGGAGCTGGCTAATCACAGTGCGAACATGCAGGAAACAACACAGAAGCCCACCTGAATCAAACAGCTCTGTGCAGCTACCCGGTAGATCCTGCTCCTGACCTAAGAGGGCGCCGTCTGTCTCTGGGCAGAGACATTAGTCACCAGCAGTGACATCCACTGGTGCCCGTGGTCCTCTACCCCTCATGACTGGAGATGAGGAGAAAAGGAGAAAAAGGAGGGAGAAGGGAAGCGCTGTGCTCCTGAGGGCCTCAGCATGGGGGGCATCTGAAGAATTCCTCTTCTTTCTTGCCCTGTTCAATGTCAGGCTTTGCTTTCTGAGGGTTCACTGGTCACCCCAACCTCCACATTTTCACACATGGAGTTTTCACAGTTTTGAAAGTGCTAGAGTAAAGACATGACTCAAGATGGGCCGCACACATGGCCAAATTCAGATGCTCATCTGATAGAAAATCTCAGAAAGCCTATTGATGTGCCCCAAAAGGTAGTGCTCTCTTAGGCCCATGCGTCCAACCAGTGACCGATCAGGGGACAAAGGAGGAGTAGGTCGGGCCATGCCAGGGGAATTCTGCCCTTCCAGCCTAAGAGGCTCTGTCTGGCCCTGCAGGCTGTTGGAAACTGCGTGGGGCCGAGTCAATAATTTATTATCATCAGACCAAAAAAGAAATTTTTTAAATGCTGCTTTCAAGTTCAGTGGAAAGGAACTCAGAGCATGTTGGAAAGAGCGCAGAGCACGATGGTGCAGCCAGGGCCAAGTCCAATGCACCTGGGGCTTTGCTGCCACATTTCAAAAACCTGAGTCAGGCCCTGACCTTTCGCTGCCTGCTGACGTCCTGAAGGCTAATTACTGCCCAGGGGCCAACATGTCCCTCCGGGTAACACACGCAGGCCTGGACACAGCCCCAGTGACCCCTCTTTCCACACACGGTGTGAGGCAGGAGACAAATGCACAACAGGAAAAGGATGTCCGGCCCCCATCACAGCACCTGACTCAGAGCCAGCCTGATGTTCACCTGAACCCACCCCCGGCATGTTCCCACACTCAGCGGCCTCTTTATCCCCCAGTGAAAAGGGGTCGTTGTCTTGCGTGGTGCCCAGCGTGCCAGCCTGTTTACTCTTCTTCAGAGAGAATATTTCTGGGCCTGTCCTCTTTTTCTTACAGAGTACCCGGGACAAAGCTCCCCTCACAGATCAAGGCAGGATTGTGGGTCCGGCTCTAGTTCCGTCTTTCTCCCCCAGGATAAACAGCTTTACCCTCAGCTCTTATGAATCCCTTCCTTATTCTTACTTATCTTAGAAGCTATTTTTAATGGACCTGTTGTCTCATGATCTATTTGACAAAAGCACCACTGAAAGCATCCCGTGCGCCTGTAACTCAACTGTTCACTGGCTGGGAGGTCAATTTAGTCTTGGTAAAGACTAAATTCAAACTCAATTCTTGACTTTGTTTCTAGAGCTCTCTCCTTTATACTCGTCTGCGTCCCCCAAGAGGGAGATAGAGGAGAATGAGGGCATGGGGAGTCAAAGGGAGATGGAGGTCATCTACTCTTCTCTGGTTGCAAGCCACAGAGACTGATTCTAGCTACTTTCGGTGGGAAATGTTATTATTGGAGGGCCACCGGATGGCTCAGAATCCAGTGGGATGTAGGAGAGCCAGGCTTCGAAAAAGACAAGAACCGGAGTGACCTAGTGTCCGGGCAGGAGAAACTAATTAATAGCCTCCTTGGGGCCCTGCCCCTGGAATAAAGTTGTGTTAATGATTTCCCTTTCACTCGGCAATTGTCGAAGTCCGAGGAGAGAGCCTGATGGTTTGTCCTGGGACCTCGTGGGTACCTGTAAGCCAGCAAGACAAGAGCTCTGAGACGGCACACATGAGGGAGAGACATCCAACTCAAAATGCTGTTAGCAAATGAAGAAAGGGATGCTGCATGCCCAAACAGCAGACGACTGCTACACTAGAACATTCTAGGTATTAGGGCTGGGGCAGGGCCCTGTAGGTTGAGTCTTACTCATGCCATTGGGATGGCCACCATCCCCTTCTCTCTAGCAGGGATGGGCTGAGCCCTCACATCCTCCAAACCTGGCTGCTGGGAGGGAGCATATCTCATTCTCTCCAAAAAACTTACAAGATTCAATGCTAAGGATGAAGACCACTCAAGAGCTTATAATTGGCTGTGTAGACCACATATTGGAGTGGGCTTTACAGTCAAGTGACTTGAACTGGAAGTCTTAGCACGATTCACCAGCTATGAGATGCTGAGAAAATGCCCACCTATTCTCTGAGCCTCAGTGTGTTCTGCTCTAAAATGGGGATATAATAATGTGTACTCTGTCTCCACCATTGTTCCATCAAATGAACCAAGAATTGTCGGGAGTTTGTAAGCTGTGAGCTATATACAGCTACAGGAGGCATTGTTCTACTTTTCATTATTATCAAGTGAGGCCGGGCTGCTCGGGATAAGTGGCTGGTGCCTGGAACAGCAGCTGCAAACCACAGTACCTGAGTGGAGGTTTGAGGGTGGCAGGTGGGAGTCCGGAGGATGCAATCATTTGGACTTTCAGATTGCTCTCAACTTCAAGCATTGCAAATAGCTGAGGCTCCACTAGATTCTGTCATATGCCCCAAGGCCAAAGGGCCTGAGCAGGAGCGGGCAGGGGGGGAGGGGTGTGATAAATTCCACCAGCATTTTCACAGCTCTGATTTAAACTCCATCTCCTTTACGGAGAGCCCAACTGCTAAACTCTTCCTGGCAATTAGGCTCCCAAGGCTGAGCACTAACAAAGGGGGGCCTCCAAACGTCCCATCTTTGACTTCCTGGGTTGGCATCTTTGCCTTCCCAGGTTGGCATTGTGCAAGGATGGGACCTGATGAAACGCTCCCTCTTCTATCGCCTGCCTGTGTCTCGTTGGCTGTCCTTCCTGCAGCTGTGTTCCACCACGGGCATTTCAATCGTCGCTGCGGATCTCCCCACCTCCCTGCCCCGGGAGGACATGAATTCCTCTCTCCACTCACATGCCCACTTCAAGCCATCTGCGTGCACTCCAGGGAGCGCGCCACCTGACATCTTGATGTTCACAACCATCCAAAGCCTCCGGAACCTCACTGTTTATGCTATTTATGCCCCCGGAGCATGAAACAGAAAGAAATCTCTCTCATCTCTTTATTCTAAATGTTACATACAGGTTCCAGGGACAGGGTTGGTCCCAAATGGACCTGGTCCTACATCAGCCCTTTTCCTAATTTCTCACCATCTTCCTCCTCCTTGGCCCTTAGTGATTTTTTCAGACCTTCTCTTCTTAAAATCCTATTCCCACTCATCTCTTTATTGCTTATTTACTTCCAGGAGGCTTTTTGAGGTTATGGACTCTTTTATTTTGTGCTGTGTCGCCAGCCCCTAGCGCAGCGCGTGCCCCAAACAAGTGCTCAGTACGTGCTGGTGAGGTGAGTGAGTGCCCCCCAAGGCCACTGTCCCGCGTAGTACCCCCAGTCAGAACTAAGCTTTAGTGAAGCCGCATTTTGCAAAGGATTCTGTTAACCTCACTTTGGGAACTGGAATCTTGTTTGCCAGAGTCACTTGGGGGACCCTCCAGGACAGATTTATAATTATAAAGGTATCCAGTAAGGTTTTTACTGTAGAATTTCTAAAGACAACAAAATAATTGTTTGAGACTGTCTGAACCTACACTATGGAATGAGAATTATAGACCGTTTACTGTAAAGTAAACTTAAGTACACTTCTATACTGTGAACTACAGATACACAGAGGGCTTTTGCTATTAATTTCCAATCACTCCTCACCTGGGATTGGTGAAAATCCTCAGCCAAGCGTGGTTAAGAAAGTGTTTCCGTTTTCACCTGGTTTGGATTTATCGTCTCTGTGCCGCTGATCCTCTTACTCAAGCTTCTAGGCTGTTCCTGCCCCACACTGGTCGGTCCTGCAGACTCCTTACGTTCTGTTTACGATCCTACATGGGTCAGATTTTAAATTAAAATGGTAAAAGTGGAGCAATTTAGGTAGGGTTCACCGAATGCCGGCACTAGAAGGGGCACTAAGCATTACTGGGTCCTGGCATGGCACGGTTTCCTGTCTCTGGTGCCACCGCCAGTCAGCGCTGTGGCCAGGCGTTGCCGGAAAGAATGTGGTGACCATTTGGTGATTTGGCCACAAAAAAGGAACGATGGCTGATGTGATGTGAACGATGGCTGATGGCCGCATATTTGCCTCCTTGTGGAAGACAGGGATGTCACATGAGTGAAGGGAGGGCAGGGTTCGAGCTGCAAATATCCCTGGCATTTTAGGAAAATGGAGACCTGGGGGCAAAAATAATGTTCATTTACTCAATATCAATTGATATTCAAACTCACTTTCAGTCCCACAAGGCCAGTAGCAAAGTGAAAAATAGTTTCATGAGTGCCTGGTCATGAGCTGGCTGGCAGGGGGAAGAAGAAGCCTAAATTCAAAGGTTGGCCAAAGAGGGGCAACTCGGCCGAGCGTCGGCGGGAGCAGGGGAGACCGCCAGCCCCTCCTCCCTTGGACCAGGTGCAGCCAACATGGGCCACACATTTAGAAAAGTCTTGACTTTAAACCGATTTCTGCAAACTCTGTTGCAACTTTAGCAGAAGGGAAGTTGCCGTTCCATGAGGGCAAGTCAAACTCGATGAAGGTTCATTAAAAATGGAGGTAGATGAAAGTTTATATACCTGATGCAACTATTATGCATCTATTAGATATTATGATTATTATGAATGGAAGGGTTTAGAACCACATGGGAAAATGCTTGTTATGACTTTAAGTGAAACCACAGTTTTGTAAACACAGGATGATCCCAACTAGGAAAATAAATGTGCTTCACTGGAAAAAGCCGTCTTTTGTCCTTGCTGGAGTAAGAAAGGGTTAACGTGTTGTTATGTCTTTATAGCTCTTGGTGTTTTCACCTATCAGGTATCAGAATATTAACAGTATTTGTGCTCAAGAGCTATGATCATGGGTGAAATTTTCTTCAGTTAGTTTTCTTACCTCATTCCTTCTTGTTTAATGTAGCAACATTAGAAAAGAAATAAAAGTTAAATAAAATAAAAACATTCATAATTCTACCCCGGATAGGTAACATTTTGGTGTTTTCTTTCCAGATATTTTGATATACAGATAGACGTGTAAGTACCTTTAGAAATTTATAAAGTTTATAAATTTAGGATTATTCTCTGCATCTGGTAACTATTTATAAAGCTATCGACCTCCCATAGGATGGTGCCATCCTAGCCCTAGGGAAGCTGACGGGCTTCACTCTGGGTGGAATATTACAGGCAGAGGAGTTTGTAACCCAACCAAGTCTCTATGTTCCATCTAGAAGAAGATGTTAGACGTAAAACCAAGATAATGTGCAAACTTCTCAGTTTCTGAAGTGGCAGCCTCCTCCCCCCACCTCGGTAATCTGATGAGCTCTTTGCTTTTGTCCTAGACAAAACGGCGAAGGGCAGGACGCTCATCAAATCTCTCACCCTTGCCAAATGGTGTGTGGACAAGAAAATGTCAAGTGCTCATGCTGGAAGCATGTGGCCAAGAACAGCGGCCTCATGGAGGAGGCGGGGTGCCTGCCAGGGTTCCCCCACCTTCCTGGGACCCGGATACGGGCACTGACATCATCCACGCTCTCCGTGATGGAGATGTGCGCCCACCCAGCGGGGGGAGGCCCCAGAGCTCTCTAATGCTGCCATAGCAGACAGGAAAGGCCCAATAAACAGGCTGAGAAGGAGCTGCCTCTTCGCTTTTGTTCCCAACCAGCTGCCAGGAGAGGTGTGAGAGGGAAGATACCTGTCCCTGGGGGCGGGGAGCCACTTTGGGGTCCTGTGGTAGTTTCCCAGGCTCTGTCACAAAGTACCACAAACTAGGTAGCTTACAACAACAGAGATTGATTCTTTCACGGTCTGGAGGCTCAAAGTCCAAAATCAGAGTGTTAGCAGGGCCCTGCGCTCTCAGAAGCCTCCAGGGGAGGATCCTACCGGGCTTCTTCCTGAGTCTGGTAGCCCCAGGTGTTCCCTGGGGTGTGTGTGTGTGTGTGTGTGTGTGTGTCCCTCTTCTTATAAGGATGCCTGTGCTATTTTAGGGACCACCTAATGACCTCATCCAAGCTTGATGCGTCTGCAAAGACCCTCTATCCCAGTGAGTTGCAGTCACTGATACGGGGGGTTAGAACTTCAACACGTCTTTGTGGAAGCCAACAGAATCAATCCTTTCCCTATTTCAGATACATCTGGAGGGACGATGAAATAGGACAGATGAGATATCCTGCAATTCTGCCTTCCTAACGCAGCTCTGTAACACACAGATGTTTTTGGTATTTCCATGACAATTAGAGCTTTGGAAAAGTCATTTAACTTGTCTGGGCCTTGGTTTTCTCATTTATTAAGTGAGCTCAAGCAGCGACTTTCAACGTGTTGGCTGTGAGATCCTCGTAGGAATGAAGCACCATTGTGACGTCTATGAACTGACCCCAAAGGACAAATCTGTTCCGTGGTTCCTACAGGTGACTCACAGCCACATTTCAGGGACTTTCCTCCTCACGTACAATTCAAGGCTATTTGCCAGTAACCCACAAAAATTTGGTATTCATAAACTAAAATTAGTGTTCACACAGTTTACTAAGGACTCAAATTTGGTTTTCCTCCTCTACTTTACATAGGTGGAATTTCTCCAATTTTTGGAAGGATTCTTTTTACTTGGTTTTTCAGCAGTTGTTATGTTGTGGGTTTCAGTTGCTGTTATTCATACTTTTTATTTATAAATTACTATTGGGTTTGTGCCCTCATTATCCATTTTAGGCCGATGACAGGCTTTTGTTTGTCCTGAGTGGGTATTTTCGGCCTGTATAATTGTCCACTATCTGGACATTATATAGAAATGAATTGCAGCTCAGTAAGCAATGGCTCATCTGTCCCTATTGCTAAGGGAGATATAGACATAATCCTTTACAGTTTGCTTGTATGGTAGAGTGACCAGCCATGCCAGTTTGCCCAGGAAGAGGGTCTTCCTGGGATGCAGAACTGTCAGCTAAAACCGGGAAAATCAGGGCAAGCTGGCATGATTGGTCACCCTATTTTTTTTTTTTTTTTAAGATTTTATTGATTGGTTTGACAGAGAGAGACACAGCGAGAGAGGGAACACAAGCAGGGGGAGTGGGAGAGGGAGAAGCAGGTTTCCTGCCGAGCAGGGAGCCTGATGCAGGGCTCAATCCCAGGACCCTGGGATCTTGACCTGAGCCGAAGGCAGACGCTTAACGACTGAGCCACCCAGGTGCCCAAGTCACCCTATTATTTACAGACCCTTCATTGGTGGCATGCCTGCCTGTGGGTTTGTGCTATTCTAATAACTTTCATCTTACACTCAAGGTTAGTAGAATAAAATTAGTAGGGTTATTTTTGAGACCAGAAGGGATTCATTTATAACCAAGTGGATCATGTCAGGTTTTTCTCTTTTAAGACAGGCAGGAAGTGAGTCATGAATGTTGCATGTTCAAGTTCAGCACCACGGATTCATCTGGTTCCTCTGTATTCTCCTCTCTTTCCCCTAAACCCCACCCCCTCTAATTTACCCAACTCAGAAGAGACATGGAATAGGTGGGGTGTTGGGGAACTTTGGCCCCATCCAAGTAGATATAGCCAAAAAAGTTTAGGAAGCCCTGTACAGGGTTCATGATAATGCCCCTCCCTGGGGCAACCAAGGCTACAAGTCCACTTTGACTTGGCCCAAGGTTCTAAACTAATGCAGAGAAAGAATCACAGCTTTGTGAAGCATCCCTGGAGGTCCTTACCGAGAATTACCTAAAGGGTAGTTAATATTCCCCACCTTAGGAAGATTTTGACATTGATATAATCTCCTTAGGATGGTGTCCAGCATGGATACTCTTATTTGGGTCCACTGTTTCATGCAAAGGGGGACGGGAGGAGAGAGGGCTGCCATTTATTTGCATGTTCACCTTCAGCATGTCAGAACTAGGATTAGGGGCTTTTTGCTTTCGACTTACTGTAATTTAGACCCTCACACAACTGCATGAAGTATGACTGACTCTACTCTGTGCATCAGGAGCCTACATTGAAATTCCAGCCCAGTTGCCCTCTCCTGGCTTAGCTCAAACCCTGGTCTCCCCTCCACTTCTCACAGCCTCTGAGGTCCCCCAAACCCTAGCAATCCACTCACCTGAACAGAGGTCACGGTCAAGTTGTGAAAGGCAGAAGCCTTAAAAAGCCCAAACAAGCCATTGAGACGTTGACAATTTAAAAATAAGACCAACACGTTCTCAGCCTGGAATGGGATCTCCTGATGGGTCCATCTGTAGAACTCATGGTCCCCAATTTACCCCAAGTCCTGGGTGACCCCTCCCTCCACGGCTCAGGTTGCAGTTGGAGCTCTGTTGACGCATGGGGCACCGAGGCCACAGGAACGGTGGCAGGACCATCAATGGCAGGCAGCTCGCAGCTCATCTTTTTTTTTTTTTTTTTAAACTTGGAAAGTCTTTCCTAACACATTTTTCTGCCTTACATTTCTAGAGGAGTTGCCCTTAAAAGTGGGTAGGCGACCGAGTTGTGACCTAATTCCTGCTCAGCCATAAGGCTTTTCCGGCAGGGGACAGACACTCAGCTTTCCAGATGGGGTTAGTGGTGGGGCTGCTATTTATTTAACTGCTAATCCCACTTAGGTGCAATTAATTTACTCTACATTATAACTCACCCTGCTTCCTGCCCTGGTGGGCTCCTATAATTTACACCTGACTGCTCCATTATGCTCCTGCTTCCTGGACCAAGGGTTGGGAGCTGGGTCTTGGGGTGACTCACATTAGGAGGTCGTTTATACAGAAGAGAGGTTTTCTCATTATAGACTGCGGAGAGTTACTGTAAAAGCAGTGGTGTTGGTTTTATTTTTTTTTCCTCCTAATAACCAGTTCCCCTTCAGGCCATCCCTTCAAGGAAGTTTGTTTACTATTATCAAACTTCTTCCCAAACCAAATGGCTGCCACAGTATATACAGCGTGCAGATGAGTGTCTGCCTTCTCCAGGGGAAGCCCAGCCCCTGGGTTTTCACCTGCCCCGATCCTTGATGAAATGTAGGTCAGCTGCACAAACCCAGAGCAGGTGTCCGGCAGAGGTGTCCGGACTGCTCTCGGAATGAAAGGCTCTAGGGGTCGTTACTTTTACAAGGTTTTACAAACATCTCTAAGCAAAAAAGCAGGGGATGCTAACTAAGCTCCCCAAATCCGGGTCCCATGGCCAGGGTCTCTCTTGTGGCAGGGTGAGCAGGAGCCTTTGGGCACTCCCTGAGCCCACCTGCTCACAGGCAGGAGCCTTTGGCACTGAGGCTGCTGGTGACAGAACTTTGTACGGAGACCAGAAGAAGCCCCACAGGCTTCCTGCTGACACCCCCACACTGAGCTCATGGCCAGGGCACACAGCTGGGTGTGATGGTCTGAAAAACTGGTTCTAGCCTCCTAGAGACAACATCCCATTCCTAGCTCACTTTCATCTCTGAACAGCTCATTTGAGTGCTTCGGGAGAGAGCCAAGAGGGGGGATGAGGGCAGCCCAAAAGCTTGCCTTGCATGGTCTCTGCCAACACAGTGAATGTGGCCACTTAGACAAATGAAGGGACTGGCCATCCTCCAAACTTGTGTAAAATCCCCAATATCTTCTCAAACGAACTCCCCATTGTTTGTAGAACGAAGCTCACCTTCAGCCAGACATGAAGTTTCCCAGTAGCTTAAGCCTTTGGTCCCTCCTATTTCCCATCACTTGCTTTTCACAAACCCTCTTCCCAGCCAGCTGTGTGTTCCTGAGCTTGTTTACACAGTTTCTCCAATGGAAACTCAGGGCATTCGATCTGCCCCTTCTCACCTCCCTGCCTCTGCCACACGGCACCCTGGAGGAAGCAGGATGCCCTCTTCATCCTTTTCAATCAACGAGTCTTTTCACGCATGAAGTCTAGGGCAATCTCACTCAAGCTCAAGTCCCTCTCCTGGAGGAAGCACTCCCTGAGCCCACCCTGAGCCCACCTGCTCACAGGCAGCTGTCTCTGCATCACATTTCACTGACCTGCTCTGTGCAGAATCACATGGGCCTGGAGACGTTAGTGTTCCTTTCTATGCATGTTCTTTGTCTCCCCCCACTAGAGTTCAGATGCTTGGAGACTAGGGATCATGGCTTCACATTCACATACAGCCCTATACCTAAATCAGTCAACAATTAGTGGGGCTTGATTATGATATAACCAGTTGTCTACTAGTTGGATCCAGAGAGTAGCTTCTTGCTTAGAACATGACCTTTGGTGTGAGAAAGACCTCAGTTCAAATCCTGACTGTGTCAATTCCCAGCTTTGTGACCTTAGGTAAGCTATTTAACGTCATTGGCTCATTTCCTTGGTTATGAACAAGACAGCCAGTGTAATTGACTCCTGGGTCTGCTGTGGCTTTAAGTGAAGGAATGCATGTGAAATGCATGGTTGGTGTATTGCCTGACACAGGATCGGGGCTCAATAAATAGCAGTAGTTAGTATTTTCTGTTTTTTCGAGGGGGTGGGGGTTGGTGACCAGATACTTCTGCTACAGCAAGACTCAACAAATTGCAAATTAATGGAGACGTTGGTTTTACAGGAGGCATCCTAGAGAGAATGTTGAAGTGAGTTTGGAAATCTAACAAGGAGAGAAATGAGAGGTTAATTCTATTCCTACCAGGTTTTCAACAGTTCGCAGATGGACTAGTTTTTAGCTGATACTCCAGATATTGCAGAACTCTTCCCAGAGGCAGGTGAAGATTGACTGTGCCTGACTCTGAAAACCTGTACTTGTCACCTGACCTTGAACGTAACAAACAGCCCCTGAGGAAGGTAGCTCCAATTACAGTCATGGAGTCGGAGGAACTCATTCAAGGCAGATTGATTTATTGGACCAGAAATACAGCTCAACAGCCCACACACCGATTCTGTCTTTGGCAAACTGCCCTGCCTGCTTCTTTCTCTCTTGCCCTGACATATTGATCTGTGTGTGTGAGTTGGTGTAGTTTACTGTAGAGGTGTGTGTGTGTGTGTGTGCACGTGTATGTGTGTGTGTGTGTGGGGGGGCTGCTGCTGTCCCAGAATGGAAGCTCTTGACTTGGGGGCCCTCTTTCTGAGGGATCTCCAAACCTGAAACCAAAGGAGATCTTGCTCCAGCTCTTCATATAGTAGCTTTCATTTCATTCCTTTGCTTCAGGTGGGCCCAGAATGTTCCAGGCTGCCCCTCACCCTGTCTGAACACTCCACTTCGGAGTGTGGCAACCTGTCATTTTGTAAGGAAGGAAGAAAACTAGTCTTTGCTGTGTGCCTCATGTCACACAAAATATCATGATCCCCATTAATCAGAGGAAACTGAGACTCAGAAGAGTAAAGAAACTTATCCAAGGTCAAATGTCAGTAGAGTCAGGATCCAAACCCAAGTGTGCCTGACTGTTGACCTCAGTGATGGCTGACTCCAGGCTTAGCCCCACCAAGAGATTTCCATATCACAAGGTCATTTTACATGGAAATATTTTGAAATCTAGGGCCACAAATTAAATTTGTATCATCAGATACATTTTGTACCCAGATCTTGGCCTCTCTTGTATCATCTGTTGTTGTGTAACAAATTACCACAAACTTAAAACAATACCGATTCATTAACTCACGGTTTTTATAGGTCAGGACTCTGGGCAGATTTAGCTGGATCCTCTGCTTATGGTCTCATGGGGCTGCAATCCAGGCATTGGCCAGGGCTGCACTGTCCTCTGGGGACTCGACTGGGGAAGGAGCCATTTCCCTGCTCACATGGCCGTTGGCAGCATTCAGATCCTTTGGACTCTGGGACTGAGGGCTTCAGGCTTTTTTGCTGGCTGTTGGCTGGAGGCTACTCTCAGAACCTAGAGGCCACCTCAGTGACTTGTCATGTAGGGCTTCCCAGTGTGGTTCCTCACAGCCAGCCAGGGAGAGAGAGCTTCCTGCAAGACGAGCACTATTATCTTTCATGACACAGTCACATACATTCCATCACCTTTGGTTAGAAGCAAGTCACAGGTCCTGCCCACACTCAAAGGGAGGAGTCACACAAGGGCATGAACAGCAGGAAGCAAGGATCGTGGGTGGGGGCACCTTGAGGGTCTGTCCACCACATCCCTCCTGTCCTTTCCCCTCTTTTTTCCCCTTTTACCCTCCTCCTCATTTCCCACCCTAGTCTAGACTCAGAGTTAGGGCTTTGCCAGTAAGGGCTTTACGGTAATGATGCTAATAAGTAATATCATTTTGTGCCAGTCACCAAGCTAGTTTTCTTTTTAACTTTCTATTCAAGTATAACATACATACAGAAAACTGCAACAACCTAAGTGTAGAGCTCCATGAATTTTTCTGGAGACTGAACACATGCACATAACCATCACACGAATCAAATACCAGAATATTACCAGCACCTCAGAGCCTTCCTCAGTCTCCCTTCCAGTCCCTAACACTCTCGAAGGTGGATCTCTAACAGCAGAGATTACTTTTTACTTGTTTTTTTTTTTTTTTTACATTTTATAAATGGAATTCCATAGCCTATATTCTTTTGTGTCTGGTTTTCTTGACTCAACATGGTCTTGGGGCATGTGGGTCTAGGTTGTTCATTTCTCATCACTGAATAGGATTCCATTATGTGGATATACCACAACTGACTTATTCATTCTACTGTTGATGGGCAAGTGGGTAGTTTCCAGTTTGGAGGTATTAGAAACAGTGCTGCCATGGGGGGCTTAGTATGTGTCTTTTGTGAACACACACAAGCACGTCAGCTGGGATATATACCTGGGACTGGATTGGTGGGTTACAGGGCATACATATTTTGGTGAGCTATGTTTATATATATAATTCTCCCATCCCCGCTGTGAGGAAGGTGTCTTCAGCCCCTTTATGCATGGCAGTGTTTGAGCCAGACCTACATTTCCTGCAGAGGTCCTGGAAGATCCAACAGGAGGAAAGGCCGGCTGGCGCAGTGGGGAAAGTGTAAGTCTTACTCCAGTGCTTTTTCACAATTGACAACTCCTTATGACTTTTTCTTTCTTTTTTTTTTTTTAAGATTTTATTTATTTATTTGACAGGGAGAGACACAGCGAGAGAGGGAACACAACCAGGTGGAGTAGGAGAGGGAGAAGCAGGCTTCCCGCGGAGCAGGGAGCCCGATGAGGGGCTGGATCCGAGGACCCTGGGATCATGACCTGAGTCGAAGGCAGACGCTTAAGGACTGAGCCACCCAGGCGCTCCTCCTTATGACATTTTCTTAAGAGACCCATTGTTTTTGGAAGATTTTGCATACCAAGCAAATGCTAAGCAAATGCTGTTGGCTCAGTAGCATTTAATTCATCTTCCAATTCTCTTATTAGTTAAGGAGCAGCTACAGAGCTGCTGATCTGACATCCTGCCTAACAGAACTGTTGTAATTTCAGATAAAACCAAAGAAAGTCCAGGTTTGGGTTCACCTATGTCGTCTCCTTCCAAGAACGCAGCGTTTCTATTGGGCTGTTGAAACACTGACAATATGCTGCCCTCCCCCTTTGTGATGTTAAGGGAACTTTAACTGAGAGAGAGCCTCAACTCTCCCACTAAAAAAATCTAAGACCCACACCATGTCTGAAATCCTCGGATTTGTGATCCATAAATAGACATCAATGCACAAGTAATTCACATCATTTAGACCCGGCCTGGATCATCATTTTAAACAAAGTTTCAAAGCCCCATCCATTTACTTTGGGCTTGTTCTTCGGCTAAGATAGGTTGTATGAAGGTAGTAAGGAACATTTTCCAAACCGCCACCAAGTGGCCAGAAAGACTTCAGGCTATTGCTAATATTTGGGTGTGCTTGGTTCTTTCTCATTTGTCTCTCTGTTTCTGTTCTTCTTCATCTTTGTCTGTCTGCCAGTCTCTCTGTGTCTCTGTCTTTTTGACATATATGTCATTATGTCATACATATAGCTCTAATATGTATACAAAATACATATTATGTATATGTATGTATGTACATGTATTCATACATATTTATACATATTAGGCATACCCATCACATGTAATTATTATGATTCTTTTAACTAATTCTCTATTTTGGGACATTTAAGCTGTTTTCAATATTTTGCCATTGCCAAGTAACACTGCATGAATATGCTGGTGCCTACATCTTTGGGGACATCTCTGATATTTTCCTTAGGCTACATGACAAGATGTTGAGTCGTCCACCAAATGGGTTGACTTTTGGTTGTTGGTTTTTGTGCCTCATCAAATACAAATTTATGCCGCTGCCAACAATAAATGAGAGCATCTTCTCTGCCCCCACTGGCAATTTTCTATTACAATAATTTTTCTCAGTTTCATAGGCAAAACATGATATTTTAGTTGTCATTGCATTTCACTGATTCCTGGTGAGGTTAAATATTTTTTCGAATTTGCTGTCATTTGAGTTTCTCCTCATTTGCATTTTGTGTTCCTTCTTATTTCATGTTTTTCCACTCCCCCCACAGAATGCTGCCCTGTGCTCAGGCAAGTCTCATCTCTGCTTTGGCCACGGAGGTGATATCAGTGTCCCACAGAAAACTCAGCATTGTCAAATGCTTTGCAAACAGAACATGTGTCAGAAAAATGCACATTCCCAAGGCCCACAGGTGGCTCGGCCAGCCACATCTGTCATTCCTCCAACGAGGACGCCCAAATTCCCCCCAGGGCTATAAACCTCACTTCTCACCCGGACTCTGGACACCATCACCCAGGGGCCACCAGAGCAGGAGGGGCTGGCCACGTGACCTAATGACTTAACCAGGTGAGGCTCACACGCACTTTGGGTTTTTACACAGTTGTGCCTCAAAGGAAGTGTTCCCTATTGCTCTGGGGGAAATAGGTAACTGTAAATCAGGTCACAGTATGGCACTGACTTATTTATCCTTGTAAGAGTTTTACATTCTGAAGTCGACAAGGGACCCATTGCCCAATCCACGGTCAATTTGCAGTCAGCACTTAGGGAAAGCTCAATCCTCCTTGCTCAGCCATGGCCTGCTGGGGGCTTGTAGGATCCATCGATCGTGTTTCTTGGTCTGGGCCAAATGTTATCTGCCCAGAGACAGGAAGTCACCAAACAGTGGGAAGCGTTTCCTCTCTGTGCTAAGAATGCTCTTTCCCTTCTTTCCACTTGTCCTCTGAGTTCCTCCTCTGTGAGGGAATGTTTGCCCGGACGGCAGCCGCACCCAGGCAGACACAATGGCGAATCACTCAAGTAGAAGTAGCGCAGGTCAAGAGTAGCTTATGGCCTTTGGTTGGTGCTAATTAGCAATCAAGGCCAAGCCTGAACTCAATGGCCCTTCCTTAATTATGGTATGTCCTTACAAGAGAATATTAGGCAGCTATTAATAATAATGCTTTCAATGAATTTTTATGACTGAAAAATGCTCATGACATGAATTAAAACAAAATGAAGTTGTAAAACCCACATTCAGAAGTTAGAACATGATCCGGGGCATCTGGGTGGCTCAGATGGTTAAGCGTCTGCCTTCGGCTCAGGTAATGATCCCAGGGTTCTGGGATCAAGCCCCACATTGGGCTTCTGGCTCAGCGGGGAGACTGCTTCTCCCTCTCCCTTTGCCTCTCCCCCCGCTCCTGCTCTCTCTCTCTCTCTCTGTATCTCAGTGTCTCAAATGAATAAATAAAATCTTTAAAAAAAAAAAAAGAACATGATCCAAATTATCTAAAAGACTATCTGGAAGTAGTGTAAATAGTAATGGTGATTTTCTCTGCAAGCAAGATTATGTTTGCATTTTATGTTCTGTCTTATTATATTTTAATTTTTTCCTACATTCCTACAAGCTTTTGTGACTTTTTTCTTTTTTATTAAAGATTTTATTTATTTATTTTGACAGAGACAGAGACAGCGAGAGAGGGAACACAAGCAGGGAGAGTGGGAGAGGGAGAAGCAGGCTTCCCGTGGAGCAGGGAGCCCGATGCGGGGCTCGATCCCAGGACCCCAGGATCAAGATCTGAGTCGAAGGCAGACGCTTAACGACTGAGCCACCCAGGCGCCCCTTTTGTGACTTTTATTCACCAACTCCCCGCCCCCCCGCCCCAATCATGGACATTCTGAAACACCAGATCAGATGTGATGTGCCCCAGGCCTCCGGGGATTGGGCAGGTTCCTATTTGTTATTCAGTTCTGCTCTTTGTATGCCAGTGCTGGGAACGGGGTGAGCTGGACCAGGGAGCCTGACTTCCCAGAGAATGAAGACCCATCTAGTGACTAGAGATTTCAGCCAGCATTTGCCCTACCTCACATGCTTTTTCCTCCCTTGGTTCCTTCCTGTCTTCTAAACATTTCCCCGCCTTGGGTCCCGGGAGGAAGCCTGTGGGGGGTTGAGGGCAAGTGAGGAAAGTATATCTCAGAACCCAGACCAGAACCAGATTTTCAACAAGCTCAGAAGGTCACTTGTGGCAGAGCCGAACACAGACCCTAGGTTGGCAGCCGTTCTTATGGAAAAAGCTCCATGGACTCAAATTTCACTCTGCTCCACCCTAGACACACTGCTGCTAGCAGGCTGGTTTCAGTTCTGGGCGCCAGGTTAAAAAAAGAATATTGAAGAGACCACCTTCTGCAGAACACAGAACGACAGTAGCACCTTCCCTAGCAGGCTTAGCAGCCAGACCGCCACCACATGCTGAATGTTGGTGGTGCGCCTGGTCCTGGACCAAAGCATGACCTATGGTCTTATTTGATCTTTAAAGCAACTCCTTTGCAGATGAAAAATCTGAGTTGAGCAAGATTAAGTAATGAGATGGCTATATCTTAATCTGTATAAATTTTCCTGGGTAGGGGAGGGAAGATAGGGGAGGGAAGGTTCCCCGGGGAACCTTCTGCTTTCCCTGCTGACGGGGCCCCCTGGACCACAGCAGCCCTGGCTGCTGGAATTGGAGAAGCAGGCTGGGAGAGCTGCACTATATATGGGGCATCTGTATGCATCTTTCTCATCAAGAGTGACGACTCAATTCACTTGAGAATAACACAGGTTTCCATCTAAAGGTTTCAATGATGTGCCAGGTATAGCTCGTGAGAGGTAGGAAGTTGAATGCTCTCGAATCAGGAATGTGAGCTCCCAGGTGGCCCTCAGCTGCATCCACTTCGCCCTTACCCTTGACTGCAAACTGGTGGTTTTGATGGCTTGAGAAGCCAAACTTCGTTCGGACCCCTGGCCCCTATGGATGGCTTTGTGGCTCGTTAGGGAATTGGGTCCTTTCTTACAGTTTGCCAGGAGCGTGATAGCAATAGATGAGCCCTCCCCCCCCCCCCCAGGGCAGTCCCCTGGTCTAGCTGGTAGTGGGACTCTGCAGTGAGTATGGGGTGCTTGAATTAAAGCCTTCTGCGGGTCATATGGACTGTTTGCAGCCGAGGTGAGAAGGCTGAGTATCCTAGACAAGCTTATCCCACCTATTATTATTACATAGTCCTATGCACTTACAAATACGCAGAAAAAGCTAACATATAGGAAAAATGCAAATATCTACTCATACATAGAAAATATATTTAAAACCCCCCCACAAACTATCTATATAAAACACTGCTTTTAATAGAACAAAGCCAGTTCATCCAGGAAGTCAGGGGTGCAAGGTTAACAAGTATCAAATGTAACCGGTATGTGGCTTGAGCACGAGGGCTTGTCAGCCCCCAGCCATATCCTGGGGCCCTGACCCAACGGGGACTTAAAATCTCAAGGTCAGAGTTGGTTCAGGGTCACATGCTCTTGGGGTCTCTGAAGACGACATGGGCTGCATTGCGTCCAGCGGCTCCCATGACGCCCCCTCCTGGAAGCCTGTCCCCCGGGAACCTAAGCTGTGCTCACAACCCTGCCCAGGGAGCCCGCAGGGCCAGAGCTAACAGAGAAGCCGAGCATCAGTGCCCACGGGCCACTGCTCATACTGCGGGCATCAGAAGCCCTAGGACGACTATTAAGACAGATTCCAGGCTCACCTCCAGGCTTCTTCCCCCAGAGCTCTGGGCAGGGGGCCCAGCGAGCAGTCCAAGCAAGGGCTCCCCTCAGTCTGGAAGTCAATGTGCTGGGTGGTGAAACTGACTCAGGGTGCGAGGGGGAAGCTGTGGGGGTACAGACCTCTCTGGGACGTGTCCATAAGGAATGGCAGCCTTGGCGAGGTCTGTTAAGCTTGGCATAGAGGCCGGGAAGAATTTTTAAATTGGGAAACGCAACGTTACCAACGTTACCAGCCTGTACTGGTCTAAACTCTGGAGGGGGGATTCAGGGACATGGGTCTCTCTCAGCCCAAAGTCGGCATTTGGAGAGCCGCCTCTGCGACCTATTCTCAGGCCTCGTGAGGAGGAGGTGTGAGCTACCCCGAGGGTGGAGGGTGCAGCCAGCTGGCAGAGGCCCCGGCTGCTCCTCGTTTCCTGAGCGCTAAGAAGCCTGGGTATGGGGGATGACTTGTTCTCGTTCTTGTGGGACTTCCCTGCTCTCCCTCCTCTCCCCCTGCCTGCCGCACTGCCGATCCCAGCCGCACAGGGAAGGGGGCCCCGGGGCACTCACCCGGCTGGGCACCACTTCTGCAGAGATACAGGCCTCAGAGGGGACCGCGGTAGCTGGAGTGCGGGGGCTCAGGGCGGGCGAAGTAGAGCTGGTCCAGGGTCATGGCACAGTGGAAGATGTTCTGCGGGACGCGGGGCCGCAGTGGTTAACGTAGGAGTGTTAGGAGTTTTACAGCCTCTGCGAGTTTCTCCCCCTCCTCCCCTCCCAGGAAGGTTCTTCTCCTTCCAGCATATTTTCTTGGATTCTTATGAAGCAGAAAGTGGAGGGGAAGAGAGAGAACAGGTGCATGTCCTTGGGCTGCAGATGGAGTTTTCCAGAGGCACTTTTCAGGAGGAAAGAAAGGTGAGGAGCATCTTCAGAGTGGGAAGGAACTGAAAGGGGAAAGAAGAGGGAGATTTTAAGGGTTTTATTGAGGTCAATAAATCCTCCTCATTGTGTTTGAAAAATGGAGGATTTGACTTATTTTGGTAGCCTTGGCCAAGAGCCTGGGCCCCCGGGGGTTCATGTCCCAGCAGAGTCACTGTAGATGGCAGACAAGGGGCAGGGGACTCGAGCTCAGTTCTGCTCCCCTGGCCAGGGTCCAAGCAGCCAGGACGTGGGGAGCAAGGGCCAGGGGGGAGGTCAGACTTAAGGGACAGGTCTGGACAAGAAGACTGACACCTGCTGGATGTCACCACAGGGATGTCCTTCCGGCTAACCTCCCAGCATGTCCCAAGCTGACCTCATCCTCCCCTGCTGAGTCTGCTCTCTCCCACCTTCCCCACCTCGGAGGGCGGCATCACCTTCCCTGCCTGGGCCTCCAGGTGGACCCTTCCCGTCACCTCTGCCCTGACCTCTGCATGCACAAGGTACTGAGACCCCTCAGTTCTGCCTGCCCCACGCCTCCCATATCCCTCTGCTCCATTCAGTCCCCACTGCCTGGTCTCCTGAGCTCTATTCCTGGACCAGCGCTGTCCAATAAAAACATACCATGAACCACATATGCAATTTTCATTTTCTAGGAGCCACATTAAAATTTAAAAAGAAACCGGTGAAATGAAAGTCAATAATATATTTTATTTAACCTAATAGATCCAAAACATTATCATTTCAACATGTGATCAGTATAAAAATTATTAATGAGATGTGTTCCATTTTTTTATCCTAAGCCCCTGAAGGTTGGTGGGCAGGTGGCATGTGCAGCCCACCTCCGTTTGGCCTCACCCTACGGGAGCCACCAAGAGCCACATGAAGCTGGTGGCTGCCATATGGACCTGGCCTCCTAGCTGGTCCCTCTGTCCCCAGTGTCAGCAAGGTTTTGATAAATCAGAGAGGCAAGTCCAAGGACGTGCTGCCTTAAGAGGGGAGCTCCCTCTGAAGAAAGCCAGATGGGAGAGGTGGCCACGGATGTCCAGACAGCGGGGGCCATGGACCTGGTGACTTGCTTATCAGGCACTGTCTCTCCTGTCTGATCTCCTCACTCTTTCCCACTCCCTAGGTCAGACTACTTCTCTGTCCCCTTCCACTGTGGTCTCTGCACCATCCTCCCTTCCCGATACAGGCTGGGTGTGGAGGGACAAGAGAAAGCTGAGTGGGCATGCCAGGGGGTGGGGATGCAGGGAGAAGAATGTGACGAGGGACCCCCCGGTCTTATACTCACCCCTCCTGGAAGCCTGAAGATTCTCTCCAAATCAGGTAGTGTGAGGACGTCCCTGCCCATCACGGGACCCTTGAAGCCAGGAGCGTAGGCCTCGATGCAGTCAAACTCTGGGTACCAAACAGCAGAGAAATGAGATGGTGTGAGGAGGAAGAAGGTGAGGCGCTAGGATTGTACAACTTGGCCAGTTTATGAAAATTCATTAAACTACACACTTAAAATGGGCTTATTTTGTCATACGCAAATCATATCTCAATAAGCAAAAAATAAAAACAGTCCATGGGCAAGTAAATAATTCATTACAAAGGCCTGTGGGTCTACCCCACTTTCCCCCCCGCTCACCCCAACCCTAACCACAAAGTTACTTGTCTCCCATGAATATGCAAAGCTTTCTTCATTTCCTCGCTTTGTTCAAGTTGTCTCTTTGCTTGGAATGCCCACTGCTGCCTGGCCAACTCCTATTCATCCTTTTAAACCCAGCTCAAATGTCCCTTCCTTTGGAAAGCTCTCCTTGTCTCTCTGGCAAATAGCTTCCACCTTTGATTCACATAGTACGTTGTATTGTAAGATTGGTTTCCCCCAAACCGTGACTGGACTGTGAGCAACTTAAGGAGAGGAACTGTGTCTTTTAGGCTTTCTTTGCCCAGTGCCTGGCCCCAGCAGGCATTCACTGTGTTGACTCAGGTTCCGTTCGGTACCGGTCGGTACTTCTCTTCCTCTGGGACAGGACTTACCAGGTGTTAATCCTGAATGGGGCAATCAAGGGGGGAGGGGTCCCGGCTGTCACTGAGAAACAGGACAGGCTGCCCTCTTTACCTTTGTCTGCATATGCGTTTCTCTCCTGCTCATCCCACACCTTGCCTCCAGCCAGTGTGTAGGGCGTGTACTGAGTGAAGAGGGAGACGCCATGGCAGCCGGGGGGGAGTCAGGGTGGGGTCCAGCGAGGAAGGGATGCAGAGTTCAATCAGAGGCCTGCCGCAGGGGGGAGGAGAGAGGGTCAGGTGTGAAGAGAAGCAGCCACCCCAAGGGAAGGGGCTGGGAGTGGCTCCAAGGTGACAGGGACCAGAGGAAGGCAGGCCTGGGGCGAGATGAGGGGGTGTCTGCGAGGCTGTGGCGGTTGCTGGCCCGCATGGGCTCCGTGCCCCCTGGGACGGCCCAGACCACCCCGGAGGAGCTCCCAGCCTCAGATGCACAGCCCCCACTCTCAGGTCCCACGTAGCCTCCCTCCACCTGCGTGCCTGTCCCCACCTGTGTCCACCGCCCCCTGCGCTGTGACGGGCCCAGCAGACAGCACACACGGGGGAAGGGCCAGGCCCAGGGCAGCAGCCGTCAGGCGGCCGATTTCAGCCCAGGTTACCCCGTCTGCACACCTTGCCCTGAGCACCTGTGCAAACCAGAGCTGCTGGGGCTGCAGCCACCCGCCAGAGCCCCGACGGTCTCCCGCCCCTCCCCTGCTTACAATGCCGTGTCTACTCGGAGAACACTGCCCTCCAATCTCCAAATATGACCACCTTCGAGGCCGCGTGAAACGCCCTCTCTCCCCGCATCCCTCACTTGCGATGTGTCCTCGGAACCTGGATGTCCACTAGGCATCTCCAGAGTCACTTGTCCAAACCCGAATGCCTAAAGCCTGCTCCTCCCCGCACACACCAGGTTCCCCTTTTTTATAAAGACAAATACCTTCTTCCAGTGGCCCTCATCAGAGGGCACACACTCACCCGATCTCCCTGCTCCATATTCTCTTGTCTCTGATAAGCCGCCTTCATGCAAAACTTCTAAAAGCATTTCCGACCTCCCAGCCCAGCTGGGCCTTTGCACATGACTTTACTTACTCTTCACCTGCCCTGGCCCACAGACTTATCGCCTGGGATGAGCTTCCTCTCCTTGGAACCTAAGTATGGATTTAGGTAGATCCTAAGACACTGTGACTGTTAAGTACCAGGAGGAAGAGGCAATCCCCTCTGTGTCTAGATAGTCACCCACCCCTTCCCCAGCCCGTGTGTGTAGGAGTGTCCCAGGGGACACAAAGCCCAGGGCCCACCCACCTGTGGGAAGGCAGGTCGTCCACGGCATCTTTGAAGGCCTGGTGGGGGAGGAGTGTGTCTTCACAGTTCAGGTGGATGGAGCCCTGGTGATGGGGCAGTGGCTGGCCGCCGGGAGCATTCGGGGCCACCAGGAAGTCAGGCAGCCTGTCGACAGCCACTGAGGGACCAAAGAGGAGGGCGAGGGCCCAAAGGCCTCGGTCCTCGGCTTCCAGGATCCTCCTT
Organism: Mirounga angustirostris; assembly: GCF_029215605.1. Classification (NCBI taxonomy): domain Eukaryota; kingdom Metazoa; phylum Chordata; class Mammalia; order Carnivora; family Phocidae; genus Mirounga; species Mirounga angustirostris. The sequence goes on from NW_026991714.1 coordinate 125,401,607, forward strand.
CTCTGCCCATCACCCTGCTCACCCAAGTGGTGGATTGGAAAGAAAAAGTATGGGGGGGCAGGGTGGAGGCGAGGGAGTAGAGATGATGATATAAGTCAGTTTTTCCAAAACTGGGAGATTTCTCACTTAGATAATGTCAAAAGAGACAGCTTTGCAATCTGTGTGTGCCTCTTACCATTGATCTTGGTAACAGGTGACTTGGTGTCCAGCTGGGAGATCCTCTCCATGAACTCCTTAGGAAGCCATTTCTTGAAGAAGGTTCCATGAAAAGGCCTGGGGATGGCCGAGGCCCCAAGGGGGCTGCCTTCTTCCTTTGCTCAGGATGGTCCCTCAACCTCCACTGCCAGGAATCCTTTCTATCCTTCAGAGCTCAGCCAAAGCACATCTTCTGTGAAGGCCTCCTGGATCCCTCCTACCCCCAGCTCATCACTAACCACTTCTTCCTTCGAACTCTGCTGGAGCAAATGTAAGTGGTCCACACCAACTCCAACTTTGGATGTGGCCAGTGGCCTGAAGGCCCCTTTCCTCCTCCAGTCTGTAAGCTCTTGAAAGTCTTTTTTTTTTTTTTTTTAAGATTTTATTTATTTATATGACAGAGAGAGGCAGCGAGAACAGGAACACAAGCAGGGGGAGTGGGAGAGGGAGAAGCAGGCTTCCCGCTGAGCAGGGAGCCTGATGTGGGACTCGATCCCAGGAGCCTGGGATCATGACCTGAGCCGAAGGCAGATGCTTAACGACTGAGCCACCCAGGCGCCCCGTAAGCTCTTGAAAGTCTTGATTATCTCAGAATTATCTCGACAAGATGCTTTTGAACTGATGTTTGTTGAATTTTCTTAGTGGAATCACTCAGAAAAAGTGGTGCCTTATCCCCCCAAATAGTCCCAAGAATTGTTGGAAGATCCATACTCATATATATATTATCATATGTTTTGGTGACAGGGAAGGTGCGATCAGTTGCCACAATTGCCCCCAGTCCTCACCCCTCCCTGTATCCACACACCTTTGTAACCTCTTCCCACTGTGACTCTGGGCTTGGGACAAGGTGAACGCTAGCAAGTAGGATGCAAACAGAATCCTGAAAAACACGTGCATGAGTGAGTTTGCTCACTTTTGCCCTCTGCCAGATTGGAGAACATGCCTCACTTATCATACTGGAGGATGAAAGACACATAGAGCAGAGCTGGTCAACCTGGTCATTCCAGCAGGAACGGTCTTGGACCAGCCACAGCCAGCCCGCCTGGGCACATGAGCGAGGCCAGCCAAGATAGCAGGGCCCACTAGTTGACCCACAGCTGTTGGAAGGTGCCTGAGCAAGCCCAGATCAGCTGAACTCAGCCAAGTTCAACTGAACTCTCCAGTTCTGAGTGCTAAGTCAGTATTTCTTATTAAATGCCCAGAGGCTGTGTGGTTGTTTCACTCGGCCTTGATACGGCCATAGATAACGGACACAGACGGTGGAACCAGAATTGGTTAGAGCAGCAAATCAGGGTGGTAGGAAAACTCTGGATTAAAAGTCAGACCTGGGTTCTAACTCTGGTTCTGCCAATTGCCAGCTGCATGGCCTAAGTCACCTCATTCCCCTGGACTTTTCTCCCCACGTGTGAGGCTTCTTCCCTGTTTGCTACCTGCCTGTTAGGTAAGGGAGAGAAGGACTGGCTTCCCCTAGTGCAGAGAGAGCGGGCACTTGCATCTCCCATCCTCATGTAGTCCTGGCGCCCTTGACCAACACCCCCGCTCCCCCATCTTGGCAGACATCTTGCCTCCAGCCCCCAGGCCTCACCTGTGGTGTCAGCTTCAGGAAGCTGGCTGTGGGGATGTGTGGGACAGCACCACTTTGCTCCTCAGCTCCGAGCCATCTTGCAGCACGACTCCTTGGATGCGCCCTTCACTGCTCACCAGCACTTTAGCCACTGTCTAGAGCCCACCAGAGCGAGACCCCGGAAACCCCCCAGGAAGGAAAATACAGGTTGGATCTTGGGGGATCTCCACTGTCTGTGCTATTCCTGGGTGCTCACAGCTTCCGCATCTGAATCCACCCTGCTGGGCTCTGCGGCAATGTGGTGAAGCCTCAGCCCACCCACTCCAACGCAAAGGCTCGGCTTGAATGGGGGCTAGGGGCCAGAGCATTCAAAGGGGGGTGGTCAGAAGAACTGGGACCTGGTTGACAGCTGCTCAGCCATTAATAGGCTGCTCAGCCATTAACAAGCTGCACAAACTTAGCCCCTTGATTCCAAAGCCCCACTTTGTGCATTGGTAAAATGAGGAACCCTCTGAATTTGACATTTGGTTCCATACTGGGATCCATGCAAATAATCGGGGTGGGGGGAAATTCACCTTTTCAGTGAAGATGCTTACTCTGTGTGCGGTGGCTGAGCTTGAGATGGCATCAGAGAGGGCACCCATGCCACCCTGGACATAGCCCCAGGCCACCTGCATCCCCTCCAGGCCCCCCATCACGTGATGGAGAAGCACATACCTGAGGGCAGACCATTGGGGTCAGTGGTTGGAGGTGCGGTTTAACTCCCCAGAGCTCTAGGTGCAAACAGTCTTTTCTTTCTGGTACCTTTAGCCTCTCCCTGTCCCCGTGCTGCCTTTCCCATCAGCCTTTAAATGGGCTCTAGGCTCCTGTAAGGGCTTTTGCCTCACGCCCTACATTCTCTCCCCATGCAAACGTGTCTGCGCGCAGAGCCTTAGCACCAACCACACGGCGGCGATGCCCAAACCCGCAGCCCTAACTCTCTCCTGAGCGCCAGCTACCCAGAGATCCCCACTTGTGTGGGGTTTTCTGGCTGGCAGCTGAAACCCATCTCCTTCTCCATTCCCCAACCTGTTTTTCCTTCATTCTCCCCATCCTAGTGATGGCAGCTTCCGTTTCCCACAGAAAGCTGAGGGCCAGTCGTGCGAGTCCCACCCATGCCTCACCACCTCCATGCCGTCAGGCGCCATAACCCTGCCTCCCAAAGAACTTTCCAGTTCCCCCTCCCTCAGGCCTCTTTCCTGGGCCAGGCCTCTCCTCCCTTCCTTCAACTTCTGCAGTGGTGTCCTCCTAGTTGGACCACCTTCTCCCACTCTTCCTTCCCTGAAGACCTGGAGCCCCATCACAGACTTAGCCAAGTCCTGCCACTTCTCTCCTTGGATGCCTTTGCTGGCTCAACATTGCTCTCAGGGGCATGGCCAGTTTCCGGACATGCCTCCAGGGCTCCAGCCTCATCCCTCACCAAGCTCCCCCTCTCAGCCTGCACCCCTGCCAAAGCAAACCTCCACATGGTCCCGGCTTAGCCCCCAGCATTTGCACGGGCTGATCTGGCAGCCTAGAAGCCCCTTCCTCCTTTGTGTCTGTTTAGCTAATTCCTCCTGTCCTGAGAGTCTCAGATTAAACGTCTCTTCCTCATGGAGGCCTCCTCTGACCCTGGACAGCGTTGCTTCCCTGCCCCACCCCCATCCCAATCCTCACAGAACTCCACTATCGTCATTTGCTCTGTGTCTACCCCTCCTAGGAGGGTCTCAGTGCCCTTCATGCCCTGGCCCTGCACCTGGCACAGGTAAGGGCTCCATCAATATTCACTGGAGGAATTAATGAAGAAACAAATTACTTAAAGGTGCACTTCACACACTGGGCAGTAGCTACGCCTCCCGCGGAGCCACAGAAAAAAGGACAGGAGGCCCCAGTGGAAGATGCAAACTGGCTGGTGGATCATAGAGTTGGCCAAGGTAGGGCAACCATTGCCAACCCCCCTTTTCCATGGCCCTGGGGAATTCGGAGCTGGCTTAGTGTGTGCTGAAAAACCCCTTCCAAGGGTGGTTCTCATCCTTTGAGAGGAAAGCCACATTGACACCTTCTAGCTGCATCTTCTGATGCACTGGAAATGGCCCAACACTTGGCAGCCTCCTCTATCCCAAGACACAAGCACACACACACGCACACACACACCCTCCGTTCCTGCTCCTACAAGGGGCTCATTAAGTCACACCACAGGTACAGACTTCACTGGGTCTTGCTGCCCCCTCTTGGCTCGGCTGTCAACATGCCCCCCTCACAAAGGGAAAGGCAGTGCCCCCCCTCCCACCGCCATGAAGGCATCTGTGCGTGTGTGTCCTGGGACCCCAGGGAAAGGATATGTGGGGGACAGAGGGGCAATGGAACTTTGTGGGAGGAGAAGAGATAGAAAGAGGGGAGAGAGAGAAGAAGGGTAGAAGGGAGAGAGAGAAAAAGGAGGAAGAGGAGGAGGAGGAGAAAGAGAGCTGTTCATGTTGAGCTATCACAGTGGGAGAGAGGCTTTTCTCGCTGGAGCATTAGGGAGAAGTGGCTAAGAAGGAAGATTTTGGAGGCTCAGCTGGGAATCAGCTCTGCCACCACTAGCTGTGTGACTTGGGGCAAGACCTGTCCCTACTCTGAACCATGGCTCTCAGGTGTGGCTTTGAGGGTTCGATGAGTGCCTGGCTTCGTGCCTGGCTCACTGGGAGAGCTTGGTGAGAGACAGCTGTTAGCACTTTTGTTGGGAGATTCACTCTGCTACCGCTGCACCCCACCCCCCTGCCCCGCCCTCACCCCCTCCCCGGAGTGTGGGGACTTGTCATGGCTTCAATCACAGCATCCGTGGCCAGAGTGGCTTTTAGAGGCTCGGACTCAAACCACTGATCCAGCACCTGGGACAGCAAAATGGCAGGGAGAAGGGCATAGGGGCCCCGGGGAGAGAGTCCCCTTCACTGTGGGGTCCAGCCTGAGGCTGGGGAGCCCCTCACCTTTGTAATTGGAGCTGTGAGGACTAATACTGGGGCAGCTGGGCTTCCAGCACATGACCTGAAAGAGAAGACCCATAAAACGTAAATTGGGACAGGAAAGAAGGAGTCATTCCAATCTGCGGTATCTCTGTTCTTATTTCTTTATCTGTAAAATGGGAGTAAATTTCATATCCCCAAGAGCTACTATGAGTTCTCTGGGAAGCTACAATAAGCTACTATTTCATATCCCCCAGAGCTATATAAGGAATAAATGACATATGTAAAGTGTTTGCAAGTTCATAGGCACTGAATACGTTTTAGTGGTTGGAATTATTTTGGGAAAAATGTTAACTTGTACCTTAGTCCCTTACTTCGAACTCTGTGAGGCCCATCCCCCGGGAGGTAGCCAGCTAGGCCCGTCCACAGCTCTGAAGCTGATTCACACTATCTCAGAGAGTAACTGGGCAGTAAGGCCTCGAGGGCATGGATCGTGATCTCTAGCAACTTCAGCCCCAGGGCCTGGCTTAGTGTGTGGCACGTAGCACTTGCTTAATAAATTTTAACGCATGAAGCTCCTCCGACTGGTCCTCTGAGAGGCCATGTCTACTTCTGGCATTTGTGATGGATTCTACCGGTTCTGATCCTTTACTCCTCCCCATAGCCACCCACTTTTCCCAAGCAACTCTGCAGTGCCTCCCACTGTAGCTGGGATGACCTGCCCTGCTCCTTGAGTCTGGGCTCACCCACGTCATTTGCTTTGGCCAACGGGATGTTTACAGGTGGGAGGCAAACAGATGCTTGAAACTGGCCCACACATTGCGCTATGCCTCTGCCATTGACGTAAGATGGCCATGCCTGGGCCAGCCTGCTGCTTCCAGGAAGAGGGTGGGAAGCACCTGGAGCACAGCTAGCCTGGCTGATGTGCCCCACCCATAAACCCCCCTGTGAGACCAGGCCAGACCGGACTGCGCAGACACGTGAGACATAGAGGTTTATTTTTACATGCTACTTGAGTTTTGTAGCTGTTACACAGCACTTTTGTAGCCATAGCTAACTCATTCAGCACTTTTCTAGAATGCAGACGCTAACCTGGTCTTCATATCCTGGAGGAATGGCAGAAAATAGCAGCATGCTTGGTGAAATGTCCCTTCTCATACCCGTGGCAGACATCACTAATTCATCACAGAATTTTTTCTTGCTGAGCCCAAATCTAGCATCCTTCCGGTATGGGGGCATCTCTTCAAACTCTCTTGGCCCCTCTCTCTTCTAGCCAAGACTATGGTGACAAGCTCCATGCAGGCTTCAATCAGCTTCACACGGTAAAACCCGGCAGCATCTCACCTCAGATCTGTAGGATGTGCCTCATCATTTCTTCCCCGGGGTGTCCCTGGCACCATGACAGGACACCCACAGGAACCCACTGGGCACCCATGGATGCACTGCCCAGAAGTTAATGCTCCAGGTGGGAGTTAAACCCCATGGGGCACTCTTTGACCAGTGGGGGACAGAACCTGATGGATAAATGTTTCCCCTTTTTTCTCTTGGGAACGGTCCTGACGTGCACTTCCTAAGGCCCCCTGGGTGGTCCTCCTAGGATCCAGCACCTGTCACCTGTGATCCAATAGCACACCTGGGACTGACCCTTCCTCTTTCCAGTTTCACTCCCCCTTTCCTTGGGGTCACCCATCAAAATGAACTACGTGTATACAAGGCTTCACCTCAGGCTCTATTTCTAGGGCCGCCAGGCTAATATCTGCTCAGCAGAGTGCTCTGGGCAGCCCCTATTCATGGACGGCAGTTGGCAGGCTTATGAAGGCTCAAGCTCATGTCCAATCATCAAGAAAATGGGCTCAACATCCTGAACGTCACTCATCATGCCTGATGCCTGCACTTTGGACTTACCTGCCTGCAGCAGGGGCTTGAGCATGGAGAGCGACTGGAGCCTTTGCAGCAGGGAACCCCTCTGGAAGGCCTCATGTCCACGGGGACTGCATCCAGCAGAGGGTCTATGGCTAATGCCAACTGATTCATGAACGCTTCATATTTGGGAAAGGCCTGGAACAGAGAGCTCTGAGTCAAGGCCCCATTGCTTAGCATCCCACGAGGACATTGCCCCCACGCTCTGACCTCCATCCCATCCCCACATGGCCTGCGGCTCCTGGCCAAGCCTCCGTGGCTCCTCAGGCCTCATGCCCAGCCTTCGCTCAGCTCGGCCATGGAAAATTACTCCCAGTTCCAGGCCTGTGAGCTGACGTCAGCACTAGGGGAGGCCAGAGAGATCTTAAGCAGATGGGCCACCAGGGTGGTGGCAGGGACAAGGGGTTATGCTGGCTGAGACCAGCTGTCAGCCACAGAAAACTGGCAAATATCCTAGCATGTGGTCTCTGTGATAAACCAGAAAACCACTTAAAGTTTCTTCTCTCGGTCCTGTCTTTCCACATATTACTGGTGGAAGTAAGATCTCTTCCCCTGTATTGCAGCATGATGACTGCTCTTTCCTGGTCGTCTGCAAATCTATGTCCTCTTGACATACACAGAAACAGAAGCCTACATCCCTTCACTCAACAAGCCCCAATAACAGAATCCATTTCTTTTCTCTTTTCTCCCTTCTTTCTTTCTTTCTTTCTCTTTCTTTCTTTCTTTCTTTCTTTCTTTCTTTCTTTCTTTCTTTCTTTCTTTCTTTCTTTCTTTCTTCTTTCTTTCTTTCTCTCTCTCTCTCTTCCTTCCTTCCTTCCTTCCTTCCTTCCTTCCTTCCTTCCTTCCTTCCTTCCTTCCTTCCTTCCCTTTCAGAATCCATTTCAATAGTGTGGTTAGAACACACCCTTCCTTCGCTGGGTGGGCGACAGGAGCATGGATGGATGCCTGTTCCACCGGCAGCCCTATCTTGATCCCCAGCCCCCAGCTTTCAATTTTGGTTCATCTATACTAATGAATATATCCATAGAATTTTAATAAGGTTGCATAAACAAAAGTTCTGCACTGAAGTATGTTTGAGAAGTCTTGATAAAAATGACCTTAAACAGCCTACAGTAGGCCCTCCATGTGGCAACGTGAGAAGACAAGACCAGAAAAGGGTTTCCTTACTTTCCACAATGGGATGTGGCCCCTGCCTCCTCCTATGGTCACTAATATGTCAGCCACTGTCCACCAGGCCCAGCAACGCGGCCTCGCCCTGAATCCTCTCCAGTGCACCTGGGCAGTTCAGGGTTTTGAGGAGAGGGTGGAGGCCCTGGCCCCCAACCCACTGCACAGAAAAGAGACCGTTTCAAGAAGCAAGCTCCCCAGGTGATTCTGATCATCAGCCGGCTTTAGAAGCCACTGATTGAGGAGAGATACTGTGGGGCCATGGTTCTCTGGGTTCTACCCAACATTAGATTACAAAAAGCAATGGGATAGGAGTTCATGCTGTGCCTTCAGCTTGTATTTAGGCTTGGTACAAAAATATGTCCCTTCAAAGAATCTATATCTGCAAAACCAGTCACATCAGGTCCGTAACATTATTCAGTGGCTCATATACATGAAGCTACCCAACAAATTCCTTATAATGCAATCCCAAGAAAAAAATGTGTATTCTCCATCAGACGTATGTCTTCCTTCCACCAGACCTGCATGCTCTCATGGACAATTTCTTGCCTTTCTTCCTTCCACCAGACCTGCATGCTCTCATGGACAATTTCTTGCCTTGGGCTGCCAGGGGATTGATGCCAAGTCAAATGAATATTTATTACAATTCTCTTATTCTAAATACTTGGTCCAGTTCATTCTATCCTTAATTGTCTTTGATCCTCCCTTCATCGTTCTTTCTGGCTTCACGGGCTTTAACATTGATAACCACCTGGAGTTCTTTCCAAAAGCAAGAAAGATGGAAAACACATATAGTATAAGTACATACCAGTGGATTCCCTTTTGAAATTCAGCTGGCTGAGACCACCTGAACAGTGGCCTCATACTGAACACACACGGGTTTGAGGGTGTCCAGGGTCCACTGGTCTTTTTTTTTAAGATTTTATTTATTTCAGAAAGAGAGAGAGCGAGCGAGTGAGAGAGAAAGCACAAACTGGGGTAGGGGCAGAGGGAGAGGGAGAAGCAGACTCCCCGCTAAGCTGGGAGCCTGATGTGGAGCTCGATCCCAGGACCCTGGGATCATGACCTGAGCCGAAGGCAGCCACTTAACCCACTGAGCCACCCAGGTGCCTCCAGTGTCCACTGGTCTTAATCAGTGTTCTCCATCCCCTTCTCTTCGAAGTGCCTGGGATCAGAGGCTACCTCAGACTGGAGCCCTCCTAGGGCAGGTGGAATGGCCTGTCCAAGACCTCATGGTCTTTGGACAACATGTTCTTGGATGACTCTAACCAGGCCCAATTCCTTTCAAAAGCCACCTACATGCTGGCGAGGGAGAAGGAGATCTGTTGCCGGTCCCCTTCCCTACCTGGGCATCTTTCCATGAGAACTGGGCAATCTGCTTCTGGTTTTCCTCAATGTCTGTGCCCAGAAGAAGGGAACTGGGCACCTTGCTCCCCATACCCTCTTCCAGCATTGGGGTAAAGGAGTAGGGGTTTCGAAGACGAAGCTTCAGCCCGTATTTCTGCAGAACATAGATAGCATAGCAACATTTTAAGGGGTCTGTGTCCTCTGCCCTTGACCCTCCTCCGATTGTGTTTGCAACCATTTAGGTACCTGCATACAGTTCCCCAAGGCAGGCGGTGCTGCTTCTTATTTTTTAATGTAAGTGTATAAAAAGCGCTCTTGCCCAGGCATCCTTTGGCAGGCCACATCACACCACCCCACACCACCCCACACCATGCCATGCCATGCCACGTCATACCACACCATCTACACCCCACCATGCCACACCATGCTACCCTGATCACCTCACAACAACTGTAAGTATATCATCCTCATGGTACGAATACAACAGAGGCTCAGTGCAGGGAAGTAAGTTGTCAAAGGTCACCTTAGGAGGTGGATCTAGGTTTCAAAACCACATCTCTGTGACTCCAAAGCTCTGGCCCTCAGCACTAGTCTGTAACTACCCCCACTTCAGAAATAAATAATTAAAATGTGAAAATCCATACTTAGAAGATAGATAAATTATTCACATCAAAAAATTTTATTTACTTTGCAGACTCATTTACTCCAGGGTCACTTTAAATGGAAGTTCCCTCTATGTATTTAAAATATGATTTGATTTACAAATATTTGACTGGCAAACAGAACTTTCCAAGAGCACAGCTACTTCTTCGATGGAGGTACAGATAAAACAAAACGGGCCTGTGCTAGCCCCACAAATAAGACCTACTCTTCCCACTAGAAACATCTTTCCCGAAACCACTCTACTGAGGTATGACTGACATACTGAAAGCTGTACACATTTAACGTGTTTAGCCTGATGAATCTGGCATCTAGAGCTTCTTTCCCAGCTCCCTCCCCTCTGTGAGGCTCTGCTCCCATTATCACCTGAGCAGCAAGGCCTCCCTTACACACCCAGCACTTCCTGCCCCCTCAGCCTGCTTTCTTTGTCTCTGAAACACTCACTGCCACCTGGCTAATTGCATACTTAGTTTCCCCATCTCCCCCGGGGTAGACTGTGAGCTCTGTGGGCTCAGGGGCATAGTCCCTTTGCTCAGCACCTGAATGTACTGCAATCAATACGCATTCTGTTGACTGAACAAATGAATGCCATGTTGCAGACAGGGGACATGTCCAGAGACAGAAACAAGATCTGTGAGGAGAAGTTCTGGAAAACACAAGGAAACCAAAAAAGCCTCTCCAACAATTACAGCTGAAGTTTCCCCAAGCCAGAGATACTCCAGATGGCGGGATTGCCATGGGTGGAACATACTGTGGAGGTGAATCCAAACAGTGGTAGGGGTTTGGGCTGGGAGACTTCCAGGGTTCTTTCTCACACCAAGATGGGGAAAGCTGGAGGAAGTTCCAGCCTGGTTTCCTTCAGGTTAGTAAACTCTTTCTCACCCAGGAAGTATCCTAAGTTTCTCCTTTTCCTTCCCCCTCATCCTGTCCATTACCAAGTCTCACTGGCCCAGTCTCTCCAGAAGTTGTATGCTTCTCTCCATCTCCACTGCCCCTCATGCCAAGCTGCCATCTTGTGAACCACTGCAGCCACTGCCTTGCCCGTCTCCCTGAGACCACAGCTGCTTCCACCACATTCCATGCCACCCAACATGTGGACTGACCTTTCCTGAAGTTACAAACCCCACCCCTCACTTCCTCTGCCCATGGCACTCCAGGATAAAATGCAGTCCCTCCTTCACAGCCTACAAGGCCCTATCTCAGTTGGCCCCCCAGCCCCTCTCATATACCATCTGCTGCCCCTCTGCCCATCCCTCATCTGCTTTCTTCCACCTTGGGCCCGACCATCTTTACTTCCCTCTGCTCAGGTGACCACAAGGCTGCTAACTTCTTAGCATCTGCATGTCAGCTCAAATGTCACCTCCTCAGGAAAGCTGTCCTGGTTGGGCAGTCCAGGCTGGACCTCTGGTCCCTCACTATCATATTGCCTTGTTTTCCTTTCTTTGGGGGTAACACTTCCTCTACCTGAAGTCCTCTTACTAAGAGCAGAAGCCTTGCCTCCCTCCCTCACCGTGGTATCCCCAAGGGCTTCTCCCAGTGCGGGACACAGGGCAGGGCCTCAGAAGCATTTACTGAATGAATGAATCAATACCCCACCCCAAATAAGGGACCTAAGAGTTGCTTCAAGTATAACTAACTGAATATGAGTAATTTTTTGTCTGATTCCAGGACTTTCTCATAAATTGGACCTTTGTCATCCTTGGTGGTTTTAATTATGTGGTGTCAGAATAGAAAGAGGGATGTTAAATCACCATTAGATTTGTTTACATCATGCAGTTCTCCTCTTATAAAAACAGAACCCTTCTTCTGATTCCCCCATGAGAGTTCTCAGCATGCACAGCCACCCTGGGTGGAAATTGCTAGGAAGGGACCAGGTGTATACGAGGGACGAGAGGTAAGAGAGATTCAAAAGGTGTGGTGCCTGGCCCCACCACCGTCCTGCAGAATCAGCTCTCAGATCAAGGTCCCTCAGGGTCCCATCAGTTTCCAAGGTTGTTCCGATAGACCTGAAAGTTTGAGAGCCCTGCCTTAGGTTTCTGGGAATAAAGCAGGAGCACAGCGATCTGGCTGAGACCCAAAAGATTATTAGTGAGGGAGGGAAGGGGTTGCCACTTGAATGGGGCCAAGGCTGGCTCAGGGAGAGCTGGACGAGGCAGCTGCTTGCTGACGTGGGAGACAAGACCCCATCAGGGCAGAACTCTGCCCTCTCAGCCTGGAGTCCACTGCTTAATGTGGGGCCACTTTTAAAGCAAACCTGTGATCTAGTGGACAGAACCAGGAGGTGATCCAATCTGATGCTCTCATTGACAGCTGTGGAAACTGAGACCCAGAAGACAGGCCCCATGGAGGCCCCATGTGGGTGGGGGAATCCATCCTTGGCTCAGGGATGGGAAGAGGGGCAGTGGCACCAAAGGAAAGACTCACACTTTAGGTGAGAGCTTGGTCTAACTGGGGACAGGCCCCTAGCGGCCAGACCTGACAGGCAGTAGCCAGCTACAGGGCCCCGGGAGGTCCTTCTGGAGCTTGAGTTTCTCAACTGCCGCCCGGGAGTAATAATGCTAGCTGCCAGTTATGCGGTACTGACCATGGCCCAGACAAACCTATTCACCACCACAATAGCCTTATGAGGTGGGTACTATTACCATCCTCATCTTGCACATGGGGAAGATGCGGGGCCATGAGGCAGCTAATAAAACCATCAGGCAGGTTTTCAAAACCAGCCTGTTAGGTCCCAGAGTCTGCAAGCTCAGCCCCGTCCTCCGCCCAGGCCGGGCTGCAAGGGGAGCTCCTGTCTGTGACCTCGTCCGCTGCAAACCGCAACGTGCTGGGACGCGTGAGGCTGAGCAGGACTGCTCTGGGATGACTGTGCCAGCAGACGGTAGCCCAAGAACGGGGAGAAGGAGGCAGGTGCACCTGGTTCAAGTTCTCTGTCATTTCCTAGTGTGTGAACCTAACTTCACAGAACCTTGGTTCCCTCGTCATAGAACGGGCCGCTAACATTCTTGTCTCACAGGTGAAGACCGATAGCTAGAGTGTTAGAACTTGTAGCCCAAGTTGTAGCACTGCTAAAATAACTGCTCTTTACTGTTGTTTGGAGATGGAACATTCCCAGAGGTCAGCTGTCTTCCTATAGACGCTGTCCAGCTTGTCAGTGTCTTGTTAGAGAAGGTGCTCCGTACTCCACAGGGGGTTAGTTCTGTGTATCATGAAGCAGGACCGTTCTCTCCCTTGATTTGAGCACCATGCACCATGCAACCCAAGGTCAGAGATCAAAGCATATACTCAATTCAGTGAGGGGTTTCCTAGTTAAAGGAGCCCTATGACAGAAACCATTTTCAAAGGAGTAACTTTTTTTTTTTTAAGATTTTATTTATTTATTCGAGAGAGAGAGATAGTGAGTGAGAGAGAGAGAGCACACATGAACAGGAGCAGAGGGAGAGGGAGAAGCAGACTCTCCTGCTGAGCAGGGAGCCCGACATCGGGCTCGAACCCAGGACCCTGGGATCATGACCTGAGCCGAAGGCAGACACCCAGGCACCCCTCAAATGAGTAACTTATTTTTATAAAATGAATAGTCACGTGAAATTTTCTGTTCTGTGATCCTGAGTTTTGTAAGTTAGATTTTTCAAAAGGAGGGTCTACCCACAGCCCCCACCCCTAGCCACGTCTGCCACCATGTATAATTGGTGCATTTGCAAGCTGTCTTCAGCTATAGTCTGGCATGGACTGAAGACTGGAGACCCTTGCCCAGGCCTTGGCTAGACTTCATCAAGTCCTGCCTATGGGTGGCTCACTCGCGCTCTCTCTCAGTCTCTCTCTCTCTCAGGAGGCAACAGTGATTGAATGTCTTATTAACTTCAAACTTTCAATTTAGAGCAAAGTTCGTGCTAAAATGCTCACAGCTTCTCATACGGATGACACACAGGACCCTTTTTTCTGAGTGGAGGTGACAGAGGCACCAAGCAGGGAGAAGTTGAGTGGGCTCCAGGAATGTGGTCACCAAGCTTCCGAAAGAGGCAGTGGGGCTGACAGGAATCTGAAAGGACAGGGGCAGAGTTGGGCCAGCCTGTGGACTGAGGTTAAGCTGACTAGAAGTTAACAGGGGGCACTGAGCGTTCTCAGGACTCCCTAAAGCAGCCCAGGAGTCAGAGGAGGTGAAAGTCACTGGGCGCCAAATATCTGCTCAAGCTGCCTACAGTGGTAGTAGGATCTAAAGTTTAATGAGGGCAGAAATCAGGCTTTTGTCAGAGGCCCAACGCTTCAAGGCAGGTCCCCAGCGAGGGCCAGGCGAGACGCCGGGAAGTGATGGGGCCGGGCAGAGCTGGAACCCCAGTCACATGCAAGGCACCAGCCACGGCCGCATGTAGGAACATGGGCCTCATGTTGACAAGGCTTGTCTTGCAAAGACGCCCAATTTTTATGTGAAATTTTCCATTTTTAAGACACTGGGTAGGTCAGACAAAACCCAACTGTGGGAATGCACTGAGGAGAGCATGTGGGGTAGACAAACCCTTGGATGGAAGAGAGAACCCAGGTGCAGGGAACCATGTGGGGCAAAATAGGGAGACTTCACCCCAGGTTAGGAAGCTGGAACTGCCCCCTCCCCCACCTTTGGGCCATGGGGGAACTCTACCTTCAGCTCCAGGTCGGTGTAAATCTGTGGCCTCAGCAGGCTGAGGAGGTAGGACGCTCGGGAGAACTTAAACCCTGAAACGGAATCTGGTGAAGAGGGTCACCAGCGGTCACCCACAGTCATGCCCCACCACCCCATCACCTCTCAGGGCTCACCTGGGATGATCTCCTCTGGGACAGCTGCACCTCCACCACAGGGCGTCTCTCGAAGACTGCTGTGTTCACCCCCAGTCTCTGCAGGCACGCTGCCTGGGGGGCACACAGGGCCCTCCTTTCATCCCGGGGGCCGACCTGCCAGCTCAGGGGCCTCGCTACAGGGCCGCCCCCTGGCTCATGCTGTTCCTGCCTCTGGAATGCCGTTCCCTTGCTTCCTCCGTGAATTCCCACTTGCCCAGATGTCTCGTAAGATGTAACATGACTGCTCCTGCCCCTCCACGTCTCAGGGGCGACCTTCCCTCCTGCATGGCCTGGTGGCTCTCTCAAGTCCTACTACACCGTGCCCAGCCCTGCCTGGGGTGCCCAGCTCCTCCGGAGGGGCGAGCCTCATGCCTCCCCACAAGCACCGAGAGGCAGGGGTGCCTGGGGTGCTCTGTCAGTGAAGCGGTTGCCTTCGGCTCAGGTCACGGTCCTGGGGTCCTGGGATCGAGTCCTGCGTCGGGCTCCCTGCTCAGCGGGAAGCCCACTTCTCCCTCTGTGGGCCGCTGCCCCTGCTTGTGCTCATTCTCTCTCTCTTTCTGTCAAATAAATAAAATCTCTGACAAGTAAATAAAGTTCACTTGCCAGACACTGTTTAATCCAGCCCACAACCCTAGAGGTGGCCACTATGACTCTCCCCATTTCACAGATGAGGAAACGGAGGCCCAAGGTTAATGGCTTGCCTCAGGCTCACGGAGCTCCTGAGTAGAGGTGTTGGGAATTGAACCTAGAGGGTCTGGACCGAGATCTATACTCCTGACCCATCCCAGCAAGGAAGAAAACAGCAGCCCTGGCACTGGGGCGCAGCCTGGCCCTCAGAGGTACGCTGTGCTGTTCTCGCATTAGGCACGAGCAGCCTCACAGAATGGTCTGAGACCACTGAAAATGGGATAGAGCAAGACCACTTCGCAGTTTTGCCTGAGTACAAACATGGGCTCTGAGTCACCCACAAAATACCCCCCACCTCCTCTCGCAGCCAAAATAAGTGGCCACTACTTCCTTACCAGTCACCCCCTCCTGTTCCTGGCCCCCCTCCCCAGTAGATAAGGTTTATCAAGATGCCCAGTCACAGGGGGTGTTCCTGCTTTCTGACGGTATCCAATCTAGAGCAAACCCTATTCCTTAGACTGTCCCCCCAGTCACCCAACCAGAGCTCAAATCCTAGAACAGGTTCTTCCAACCCCCTCCTTCCTGAGCCACCTCACATCCCCCTGCTCCCCGGTCCCCCACAGCCGGTCATCCCCTGACTCTGCAAACTGCAGGTCTGTGCCTGGGGGGGGGCTGGGTCTTGGGCCGAAGGGGCGGACACCAGCCTCCCCGGGGCTGAGTCCCCGTCTGCGAGGCTTTGTGTGGCAGGTCCTCGAAGCACATCATCTGTTCGCTCCACAGCAGCTCTGTGAGTGGGTGTTTTTATTCTCATCTTACCATGGCTCAAAGAGCCTCAATGACTTGCCTTGACCTTCACAGATAGAAAGTGGCAGAGCTGGAGGACAAACCCATATTTATAATTACATAAAATCAATGTTTTAAATTACTGATCAGTTGAGTTATATAATGCTCCCTGTAAAATGTTCAAGTAAAACTACTATGTCAGGGAAAGTGTTTAGATTTAACACTAGTCTCATAGCCCTCCCTCCCTGAAGTGCTGAGTCGTCCTGTATGGATATCCTAAAGCTGCCACTGCTTCAGGGAGATGTTCCAAGTTTGTCTTGTGAACACCCTCTAGCACACATGGTGGCCTCGGAGGGGTACCGGGACCAGAGTTGGAGAAGCACAGCCTCAGGGTACCCCTGGCCTGGCTCAACTTTGGACAGAGGAGCCAGTGGTGGTGGGGGCAGGGCCCTGCCTCCCCTGCTGGACTGGCTTCCTCCCTGTCGCCGGGGTACACTTGGGGCTGTGTAGCTGCTGGGTACTTCAGCCTAGACCCAGCTGGGGAGCACGGGGGCCACCCGTAATCTGTAGTCGGAGGGCCCCACCTGGCCCCAGCTTCCCAGGCTCTAACACGTTCCTCCGGCTATGCCACTTACGTATTTTCCCATCTTGTCACCATCTTGCCTCTGAATGTCCCCTGACTATCCCAAAGTTGTGGGGGAAATGCACGTTAGGGGAAGGAGAGGAAGGGGAGCTCCTGATAGCCTCCTTAACTACTGCGGACACCCATTTGACAGCCATGGGTCAGTGCCAGGGAGAGACCAGCCGGCCCCCCCTCTCTCCTGGCCAGCACCCTGCGGCTTCTCAAATTCCGGCTGACAGCCACGTGTGCAGGGGCTGGGGCAGCGGGGGAGGCACTCACAGCCACCAGCCCGTTGTGTCCTGCAATGAGACAAGGGGGAGGAGGAAAGCAGCAGTGGTCAGCGGGCAGACAGACACACTCCCTGGGGAATATGGTCACCCATCCCTGTCCCCATGCTCGTGAAGATCGCGGGGAGGTAGCCGAAAGTACCACCTGTACCTGGATGTTGTAATAGCGTCTAGCTTGATGCCATAAATCACCTGGTTTGTGGGGAGTCAGAAAACCCTGGTTCTTGCCCTAGCTTGAGAAAAGTCCTGTCACCCTGGCCTGGCCAGTGGCTCCAGGCTGGAGTGAGGGACGAGGAGAAACCCACAGTCATCAGACAAAAGCTATCTCATGAAGCCTTGCGTTGCTGGGCTTCTGTCCCTTGGGGAGGAGCAGGTGACTGGTGGAGAGCATGTCAGTTTCCTGGGCAGGAACAGAAGGGAAGCGTGGCTGCTCCGCTGGCGCTGGACCCCCTCGCTGGCTTGGAATCACCATCCAGGTGCATGCTGGGCATGCGGACGGCTGCCGCCACACGCGGCTTCTGCTCAAGTGTGGTCCACTCTAGTGCCCCAGAGGCTTTAGTCCCATGGCTTTGTCAATCACCAATATTCCCCAAACCAGAACAGTTCAAAATGAATTAAACACATACAGCTTCAACATGTGCTAAAGGAGTGCCGGCTGGTTGGGTGAATTTATCTATCACATATATATATGTGTGTGTGTGTGTGTGTGTATGTATAATGTGCATATATATATATATATATATATATATATATATATATATATATATATATATATATTTCTTTTCAAAAATCTTAAGAGGGCTGCCCCTGGGTTGGGAGCCCTAAACCTGACTTGGGATTCCAGGTTCCCCACCAGGCCCACTGCTGGCAAGTGTGTCTCCTGCTCTGAGAAGCTTTAGGATCATCTAAGAACCTGTATGAACGATGATTCACAACCCCTCCCCAGAGTCGGCTCGGCAGGGTGGAGGCAGGGACTTGGGATGGATTTCTCACAAGGCCCCGGGGTGGTTCTGATGCAGGTGGTCAAGCACGGCCAGGGGCCGGGAGTGTCTCCTCTTGCCTCACTCTCAGGATAGTGTAGCTGCTTATGGAGAAGCCCTTGTTGGGCGGAGAGCAGGCCTGGGTTGTTTTCAGGTAGTGGGGACAGGTCTTGTCTGGAACACTTGGCACGCGTTTCTCCTTGGTGACAGAAGGTCACTCTGAGTCTTCAAAGATGTCAACCTGAACCCAGTGTTCGTGCAAATAAAATGTTCAGCCATTAATTTGACAAACATCCATAAATAGGAGGCAGTGATGACCCACATGACGGATTTCTTCATGGCTGAGCTGACTTTGTTTTACATTTTCCATACAGAGACACCCAGAATTTTAGAGGTCACTGAGCCAACTTCTCTTCCATTAAAGGAATCTCTGAAATAGTTTTTCAACCTTCTTTGACCACGAGCCACATGAAGAAGTGCGTCTTACCCTGTGACCTGGCCTGCACCCCACATACAAATGTATCCACAGAAACAAAAGTTTCATGAACTCATATTAACTCACCATGTGATAAGCATGTGATGATCTATTTGATTATATTTCATTTAAAAAGACGGGTTAATATACTATTTTTATGTACTTTTGAAAAGTTTCTTAAGGTTTAAAAGCTTTGCTGGATGGGATTCATGAGCGAGTTGCAGCCCACAGTTTGGAAAGGCCTGCTCTCAAATATATACATCAAATTAAAGGCCGACTGTCCTGGGCTCAACCTGGCTCCTGCTATTTACAGGACGTGGCCCTCAGAGAGTCATTCTGACCGGCCATGAGCTTCAGGCTTCTTGCAGTGTTGGAGCAAGAATAACCAATAATATATGTAAAGCACCTGACCCTCAGCAGACTCAACGATAAATGGTAGCTATTTGTCTCTTAGATAGTGCTGATCATAAATCTTGGAAAACTAATAAAGGCTTCCATGCAACTGGGTCCAGTTCAATCATCACATGAGCCCACAAATGCACAAACAGCCCTCAAATGACAAAGGTCAAGATTCCAACAGCCCCGGACCCTCGGCCCTCCACCACTCCATCCCTAGTCCTGCCTGAGCCCTCCTGGGGCTGCTGGTGACCTCTCCTTTCCCCCTGAGGGGGTCTGAAGCTGCAGACTCTGATCATCTCCAGCCTGACTCCAGGGATCCTCAGCTAGCCAGGCATGTGGGGCTCTCGAGAGAAGCCGCGCTCTGAACACGGGTTCTCAAGTGTGGCTTACAGCTGCCTGCACTGGACCCGCTCCAAATTCTGGTTGGATGCGCTGACTTCCTCTCAATCCTAATCACCAGGGATAGGGCCCAGGAACTGCCTTTTAACAAGCTCCTTGGGTCATTCTTAGGCATATTTAGCCAAGGCACTAATTAGGGTTTGTCTTCAAAGTGGCCCCCAGATACTCGTGTGACCTCAGGGAGCAGAGCTAACCCTTCTCTCAGAAGATGCCACTCTGTCCCTCACTTGATTCCCAAATGCCCTTAATTAAACCGGGCTGCCCTGAATGCTCAGCAAATGAAGAAACAACATCAAGGAAAAACTCACACCTGAGACTCATACACGTATGGGCAAGTCACCTACGCCTCTGGTGACCTGGAGTCAACCCTCTGTGCCAGGAGACAGCAGGGATGTGCTGTCACCAAGGCCAGAAAAGCGGGGGTGGGGGTGGGGCATGACACCTTCCCAATCAGTGAAGCCTGGAGCTGGCTTCCCCCGGCCAGGATGTTTGTGATGCTCGTCAAACACCGCCATTATTGAAATTTAGATTATTATAAACTTACAGTGAAATAAATTATATTAAAAACACAGGCAATAAATACTCAAAACTTGTCACTTCCTCATCGTTTTTCCAGTTTACCATGACCTATGCTCCTGCAGTTCTTCACCTCTGAGCAGCCGTCAGCGGCCGTGCCTCTCTCCCAAGTGCACGCACAGGCCCCTCACGGTGGCAACTTGAAAAAGGCCGTGGTGGGAGCACTTGAACCACGGAAGCCAGCCGACAGCACCCCTCAGGGCTTGGCCGTATTACTCTGTTGACGGTTCCGTGTGAGAAAGTGATGGAGAAAACACGAACGATGCAGATGAAACCCGGCCGTGCGCTGTGTCTGCAGCTCTTCCGCGGCAAATGGCACAAAACCTCGAGAGAATCTTCTCCCAGTGCGGGAGAAATGTCATCTGACGGAGCAAAGTCTCTCCCATCACCGGAGGAGTGAAGTTCAGGTGTGACTGTTGCTTCCCGTCGGTTCTACTCTTTAAAGGCAGGGCAAACGGAAAACCACGTTCCCTTCCGAGCCGGCCTGATCGGTTGGGAGTAAGCACAGGTTTGCTGCTAAGTTTAGCAAAAATCACAGAAATTTGGTGAGAGCCAACTGGCTACCTGGAATTTAGAGGATCGTGTATCTTCCTTGTAAACGCGTGTGCTATACTTCCTCTATTTCAGCATTTATCATAAGCTTCCGTATATATGCCCACACACATTTTCCCTGGAGGGGCGACTACAACATTTCCTGGCCACGACTGCTCTCAGAGCATACGAGAATGAAGAGCTGGCAGGACAGGATGCACTTTAAAACGGTGATGAGCATCTTCTTTCGATCCTGCCATTGTCTGTCTGTCTAAACCCAGTGGGAGAGAATACCAGAAGTTGAAATTTGGGGCCCCCTGGGAGTGTGAATGGAAGGCTCTGAGCAAAGACAACCTGGTCCGGACCCTGTGGCCTCCCACAGTTACGCGGCGGAATCGGACACCCTGCAGCCTGGGCGTCAGCAAAGTGCAGTAGGACCGACCCTATGTGCCCCAGACAGGCAAGACAATGGGGGCTGTCACCCTCTGCAGACATGCACTAGGATCTCTGTGACTCATTTCTATTTTTTCCTAACTCCCAGTTTCCTTGGGGGAATGGGTAGTCCTAGTGGTGAGGTGGTGGTGACCAGAACTCAGGGCACTCGGGGTGGCTGGATTTCATGGGTCTTTTATGGCAAGCTCTTTCTTTCCAACCCTTGCGTACCATCTGCTTTCCAAGAGTGGTGGCAACTAGCTAATTTTGCAGGAGATACATGGATACTCCTGAGCTCACCTATTCCTCCCTGGTCATTCTAGAAGGGCAGACCTGAGCCTAGAGAGGTCAAGAATCTGCCCCAGACCACGAGCAAGTTGATGGCAGCCCCACAACCTCGGTGTCTGCTCACAGACCAAGCGGACTTTCCACCACCGCCCCTGCTCTGGCCCAAACCCCGGCCAGCCTGTGCCCAGAGCAGAGGGAGGTGGGGGGCTTGGGGATGCCCCCCCTCAGCCCCAGGGGCTCTGAGCAGGGCTGCCCTCCCTGGCCCTCAGCTCTGGCACAGCCCGTTTACCTGCTCCTATCACCATGGCATCGTACTCAGGCTATAGGCATCCCCTGGCTTCCCAGTGAGCTCGTCTCCAAGCCGGGCAGGGAGAGGCACCCAAGGCCCTGCCGAAACCTGGGCCACTTGCAGCCATTTCAGCCCAGCAGTAGGCCAGGAATTTGCTTACAATCAGCTTTTGTGCAGCCCAGGTGGGGGGAGGGTCAGGGAGCAAACAGGAAGAGAGGAGAAGCTGCAGTCCAGCTGCCGTACTTGGCTTTGGGCCATGAGGACATGCAGCTCACGAGTCCACACAGGGCAGAGTCTCAGGAGGCCGCCCGTTCACCGTGCTGAAGTTGGGTCCCCTCCAGGCCGCAGAGGAGAGCCACTGTGCTGGTCACTCTAGGGCTCCCACGTGTGAGGTGCTGTGCTCACGGAGGCCCCAGAACTCCCGTTTCATGGACGAGGGGCACTGAGGCTTGGAGAAGGGGGGGCGGAGGTCATGCAGCCAGTGAGCAGGTTGGTGGGGCCCCCTCCCCAGCACTGTCCTGCTCCTCATTAAGGAGTTTACTGTCCAGGGTGTGCTGGGGAGCGAATCCTGAGGAGATACTGGTCAGACTCTGCCCTAGCTCCCCATCTTTCCGCCTGCAGGATGGTGAGCGGCTCTACACCCCACAGGGTCGCCTTGACCAGGGCCTCAGCAAAACTACGGGGGGGGGGGGGGACATCTGTCGCTGCAGTCCCTGGAGAGCTGCGTGCTCCCTCCCAGACCCTGAAACACCTTGCACTCAGAATAGGCTGCCGCGGGAGCCAGCAAGGGCTGGGAAGTTTGGGGTTCGCCCCCTTCTTTTGACAGCCTGGACATCCCTCTCGTCTTTGGCACCTTTCCAATATCCCCAGAACCCTCAAGGATTAAAGATCACATCCACAAATACCTTCAGCTAACACACTTTCTTGCTATGCTTTGGACTGCCTGGAATTAGGAGCTCCTTTGTTCTCTGCCCATTAGCTAGCAGGCCATTCCTCTTGTTAGAGGAAAAAAGCACCCAAGAGTTGAGTTTCTGTACTGCCATGACATCTGTCCATATTCTAGAAACCCGCTATTAGAAATGCACCTTAAAATTGGGAGAGTATGCAGGGAAGGTGCGTCTGAGCAGGAGAGCCTTCCGCGATCCCTCTACTCATGAAAGAGACACCCGTCCGCACGTCAGGTTTACACTGTGTGTGGAACTATGCTGGAGTCTGAAGCAGGATGCTCGCCCCAGTGTTACAATATTGAAAAATTCGGGGGACTGGTTCAACTAGACATGTCGACATCATGCAGCTACTAAAAATTAAGGGACAACAGTAGGTGACAGAAGCAGGTACCCTAAGCAGCAGTGGGCATCTAGACTTACTTTCCCCCGCTTTGTGCTCTCCTGTGTTTTCCACAACTGATGTTAAATTTCCATTCGTAAAGTCAAGATATTAAGGAGGCATGTGGTCCCAGGCACCTCAGGTTACTGTCCCTCACTGCCACGTCTGAGGACATTAGTGTGAGGTGGGGTTCTGTCCCCCCTTCACCCCCACCAGCTGTTTCCTTAACAGAAAAGAGTCTTTGCGTGAATTTTGGCTCAAGACTGAAGACATGGAAGGGCCGGCTGCTGTCAGCCGGTGAGAAGCGCTGCCTGGGTGCCTTCTCCTGCACGGTGCTTCTCTCCTCCCCGCGGCAGATGCTCCCCAGTCCCAGGGCTTGGGTGCCCTGACCTGCGGTGGGAGCTTCTAGGTGACAGGAGAGGGACCGTCCCCCTGAGGCAGGGGTTCTCAACCCAGGGCACACAGGGATCGGCTGGGGAGTTTTTATAAACCTCTGCCTGGGATCCAGAGGACCGAGGGACACGGATCTCTGAGGTGGGGCTGAGGCAGGAGTCGGGACGGAGCAGGGTGCGGATGGACCAGGACTTCTATGCACCAGGAAGAGCCCAGGAGCCCAGGTACGTTTGGCTTGAACAACAGTGACCACAACCAACATTTATTGAGCACCTGCCGCGTGCCGGGCAGCCCTCACAACCACCCTGAGAGGTAGGTGCTATCCCTCCGAACGCGGGGTAAACGGGTGTAGAGTGTCGGAAACCCACCCAGAGCTGCAGAGAGGAAGTGGCCCACCCAGCCAAGGCAGCACCTTGCATTTGGGGAGGGAAACGGCTTCCCGAGGAAGCTCTTTCTCCACTCCAAGGAAAGCATAAAGGAGGTATCTTCAGACACCTGCAGACCCCGGGGACGTCCTGTCTCCTGGGGATCAAGGCAGAGGCAGCTCTGAAAGCAGGTGCCCCAGTTCTAACCTCACAGCCACTGTTCTTTTAAGGAGACCAAGGGACCCCCTGGCCTCCCTCCTCCCCCAAAGAGAAGGATTTGGGGGTTTGGAACCTGGAGGGGAGCCTAGTCTAGGTGGTTTCTTTAAGAGAGCCGGGGGGCTGTCCTACCCTTAGCGGCTGCTCTGCAGGGGGCCGGGCTGCACAGCCAGACTGCAGCGCCCTGGCCTAGAGCAAGGGGAGGTGGGAGGTCTCCCAAGAGCGCCGGGCCAGCTCGCCGGCCTGCTGCACCAGCACGTCTGTGGGGATGACCGACAGGTGGAGGGCCAGCAGCTCGTGGCACTTGACGGCCTCGGCCGGGTGGCCCTTGCTGTAGTAGCGCAGGAGCTTCCTGGAGGAAGGGGGGTGGGATTCAGGAGCGGGGCCCCAGCGGCCCTCCCAGACACGGGCGCCCCTCCTGCCACAGCACGAACACTGTCACCTCGTGAGGCCCCAGCACCTGGCCAACCGCACGAGGCTCGGCCCTGGGCCGTGCGGTCCACCCCTTTGGGTTCCCAGCCCTGCGCAGGGCCTGCCGACGGCCATGTCCGGGCCGCGGGAAGCCACAGAGCCGGCAGGGAAGCCCGAGGGCCCGGCACGGATGCTGGCAGGTGCTGCCAACGGTGTGGCCGCCAGAGACGGGCAGAAAGCTGGGCATGCTCCCACCCACCCCCCTCACTGAACACGGGGCTGGGCAGCAAAGAGCTTCCACCGAGGGCTTCTTGGGGGGCGTTCCTGGAGCAGGAGCTGCTCCCCATGGGGAAGTGGCACTTGCTGGGCACCCACTGTTCCCAGCAGCCTTGTGAATCGGGGTCACCTGTAGTAGTCTCCTCCCAGCACGCCGACGGAGGCCGAGTCATCCGAGAGGACGGGCACCTCTATTATCTGGAGTTTGTACCCCTGCAGAAGAGGAAGAAGGTCTTACAGGGGGAGGTGGTGGCGTGGTGGAGAGAACACGAGCCTGAGTCAGACACCATGTTCAAGGCCTGGCTCAGCCCCGCGCGCGCTGGGTGCTTGCTGCTTGGACCTCTTTTTACCTCGTTTTCTCAACTGTGAAGTGGGACTAACAGTAACCTCCCAGTGAACACTGGAGGTGATGTATAAAAAGCTCTGAGTGTCCTGCCCGGTACACATGTGGTAGTTCTCACTCCCATCAGGGCGTGGACCTGGCTCAGGGACCCGCACGAGCTCAGGAGGGCTGCCAGGAGGGCGACCCTGGGAGGTGGCATGCAGGGTCTTGAAGGGCTAGGCATTATCAAAAGGCCCAAGTCTCTGCTGTGAAAGCGACCACAATCTCCAGGGCAGGGTGAGGAGGAGAAGGGAGACGTCCAGGTGGCTTAGTTGGTTAAGCGTCTGCCTTCGGCTCAGGTCATGATCCCGGGGTCCTGGGATCGAGTCCCGCATCGGGCTCCCTGCTCAGCGGGGAGTCTGCTTCTCCCTCTGCCCCCCCCCCCCATTCATGCTCTCTCTCTCTCGATTGCTCTACTCTCTCTCAAACAAATAAAATCTTAAAAAAAAAAAAAAGGAAAAGGAGGAGAGGGAATTAAGATGCTCTGGGCAGCCACTGTGCGTCGGGCACGGTCATGGGGCTCGTCTCCATGCTCATGTGGGCACCGTGGGCCCGTCCTGCGGGCGAGGAGGTACACTCAGCGTGCTAGGCAGCTGCCCAAGACGGCACAGGGCAGGCAGCCTCCACAGCTGGCTCTGCCCCCCACAGCCCTACTGCAGTCTGTCACTCCGTCGGGACAGCCACACACACAAAGCCCTGCCTCTCCCTAGAAGCTAAGGTAAAGGTCATACACACATCCTGGGCTCAGAGCGCCGACGGGAGCCTGTTTGAGCTGAGCCTGGGTTCTGGCTTCTTCATTTATGACCTTGGTGGCCCTGGGCACGGAGTTTGATCTCCAGGCATCAGTGTCTCTATCTGTAAAATGGGGCCAATTATCCCTGCCCCAACCATGGCACAGGCTGGGAGGACGGGAGGTTGAGACCCAGGAAGCAGCCTGTACTCTGGAAGGTGCTGGCCATCACTCTCGGGGCAGAGCGAAGGAGGGCTGCTGCCAGGGAGAGGGCAGGGCCTGGTGGGGGTGGAGGGGGCATGAGGGGCAGAAGAATGGACAGAGAGCTGGAACACAGACTCAAAGTGACAAGTGAGGAGAAAACAAAGAGAAACAGGAAAGAAAGAAGAGAGAGAGAGAAACAGGCAGTGAGCTCCCATGACCTGTGCTTACACTGGAGTAACAGTGAGGTCTAGAGCGAGAAGTACCGGGCCAGGAGGCCATACTGTCCTCTTCACCTTGCGCAGGTTGCTACACGGCTCTGAACCTCGGTTTATCGGCCTCTACAATGGGAACGACAGCGTGCCGTGCTCTGTAAGCGCAGCTGGCGACGCGGAAGCAAGTGCGAGCAGCCGTTCTCGAGGGGCATGCGGCCATGTGTTCGCGTGCGACCTGGACACCGCCTTGAGTGACAGCACGAGTCGTTCAGACAGCTGCTGGAGGGGTCACAGAGCGCCCCTGAACACGGGACCCCCGAGGTCTGGGTGCCCACAGCTGTGCCTCCCTGTCAGCTCCACTAGGGACGAGAAGAGATGAGAGACAGACAGACTGAACGCAGTGCAGAAGAAAGGGGTCCCGGAGTGAGCAGAGAGGAAAGCATTTCGGGACGGTCCTGCCCCGGGACCCGGCCGCACCCACCATCTCGTTCTCGAACCACAGGAAGTAGGAGAAGCAGAAGTCGCCCTCCCGGAAGAGCAGCGTGCTGTAGCCCTTCTGCAAGTATCTGCGCGCCAGCCGGATCAGACACCAGACCTGGGGACAGGCGGAGAGCGTGCTCGTGGCGGCCCCGACGGCCTCCCCAGGGCCCGCGGCGTCGGCCCTCTCCCCACAGGGGGCCCAAGGCTCAGGCTCCCGGCTCTGGAAGAAAAGCACTCAGAGGAGGAGCTCCCAGAAGGCCAGCGGCTGCTCCAGCTCACCTGTTTCCTGAGTGCCGGGCATGGCCTGGGTCAGAGCAGGGGCTCAAAAGTAAATCATTATCGGGTGGGTGGGGGGGTGGACTACCCCTCCTCAGTTACTGTGACAATAAAATACATGTAAAAACCCTTCACGTAACTTGACTATGCACAGAGGCCATAAATTAGTAAACTGATCATTCAGCCCAGAAAACAGACAAGGACGTTGTTAGGTAACACAACAGGAGACAAGGGTGTGGCCACCTGGAAACCTGACCTGCTGTCCAGGGCCACCCGCCCACCGGTCCCCGCCAGGGGCGTAGGCTCTATGCCAGGAAGGTGCTGTGGGGCGTGTGAGCACAGAGGACCCTGAGCCAGGCATGTGCTCTCTCCAGGGCTGAAGTCCCAACCAGGGCTCACCAAGAGGTCCAACAGAAACACAGGGACCGAGGGACAATGTGCCTTAGATCCCCTCGGGGACATTCTCTTGCCTAATCCAAGGGCTTCCATGCTGCCGGTGACCTGCCCGAGGGAGGAGAGCAGGGGCAGCCTGACTCCTCCATTCTCCAGGGCTGGAAAAGGCCTGATGAGCTTAGAGGAAGGCTTACATGATTCACGGCAAACCTGACTACAGCGTAATGTCTAATTACATCTGCAAGCAAATACGTGGATTTGCTGTATTTTCAGGAAAGCAATTTGACAACGTGTATCAATAACCTTAAAAACATTCCTCCCATTTGACTTAGTAATTCCATTTCTGGGAATCCATATTGAGAAAATAATCAGAGATGAGGACAAAGATGGATGCGCAAAGGTGTGTGCCGCAGAATTATTTATGACCGCGAAAGCCTGGAAACAATCTAACTGTTCAACATTGGGGAAATGGCTAAGGAAATTATGTTACATCCACATGATGGACTATTGTGGACTTGTTAAAAATCATGTTCATAAAGAATTAATGACATGAGGAAATGCATCAGATAGAAAGCGAAAACGTGGGTAAACACAATTGCATCTACGGAATGATCCAAGATTATGACCAACGGCAAAAAACTGCACAGAAAAACAATGCAAAGAAATGCAGCCAGAGAACCCCTGACAATCTCCGGAAAGATGGCTGGAGAGGCTGGTACCAGCAACTGCTCCATGAATTCTGTCGATCTTCTGAGCCACGTACCGTGCTGAGTATTTAACCTGCAGCATCTCACGTGTCTGTAATTGTTGCCCCCCGTGTACATCAACAGTAGCACCAGCTTCTTTCACAGATGAGCACACAGACACTCTGACTAAGTAATGCCCTGGGGCCACACGGCCAGGGAAAGGCAGAGCCCACCCCGCCTTTTGTCACCCTCTTGATTTTAACTATTAGCGTGTACTTTAGATGAATCTAACAGATATTTATACTAGACTACCTACCACATGTATAGTATATAAATATACACATACTAGTTTGCCATGAAACCGTCTATTAAAGAGAATATAAGAACCCCCAGTGAATGTTTCTTTAGTACAAACCACCTAGTGTTAAATCCTGTATCCAAACTGGATAACCTTGTGTTTCTTCTTTCCATTTGAGTTCATTCAACAAATACTTATTGGGATTTATTTATGCCAAGCACAATGTTAGGCCCTGGCCGTTTCCCCCTCTGACCTCACTGCCCAGACTTGCTCCTTCAGGCACATTAGAAGACACCCAGGAAGGTGCCCCTGACATCGACTGAGGCCCATGTGGCCCCGGATGCCAGGACCCTAGAGTGACGAGGCCCAGCTGCGTGCAGACACTGACAGAAGAGTACAGTAGGGTTAAGGCGGGGTGTGCTCAAGGCCTCAGGGGAGCCCCAAGGGTGGGGGGCATCAGTCTTTCCTGGACAGGGGTCAGGCCAGCACGTCTCATCTGACGGGGGTGAAGAGGACCCGGGCCGAGCAATGGTTACCTTGGTTCTGATGAAGGTGGCCAGTGGCTCCCTGCCCAGCTCCGACGAAATCCTTTTACTGCTGCTGAGGGAAGGGGCCACCATCTGGCCGGTCGTGCGGTCCACATAGATGAAATGCACCAAGCCCGGGAAGTCTTCTAGGTAGGTGAAGGTCGGAGTTAAGGTGCTCACGAAGCCAGGGACCAGGGAGAGTGCTACTCTGTCCTCCACCCAGGCTCCGGCAAGGCTAAGCAGTGGAGTCCGGAGGCCAGGCCTGCCACGCCCACCTCTCCCCACAGCTGCCATGTCAGCCAACCTCCCCGGGTCCCTGTTTTCCCAGGCCTCTTTACCTCTGAACCCCCAACCGGGTGAAGTTCTCCTATGCAAGTACAACGGATCCCTGGACACTGGCACATCTAACCTGGGGAGTTCTAGACCCAACAGGAATAGCGAATGTTCTTTTTTCATCATTTTCACGAGGGAAGAGTTTAAATCACACACATGGTGAGGCTGGTGTGAGAGCAGAGCTACCTACCTACGAATGAGCCTAGCTGACCGCCCAACCCACACGCCTCGGCGTGGTTTTGTTTCCCTCTCCACACTTCACCTTCTGAAGCTGGAAGGTTCCCACCGGAAGGGAACAGCCAACATGGCAGGCTGGTGGCTGGTGGCTAAAAGGGGCCTCTGTCATCCCTTTCACCTGCATACTGAGACCTTAATACAGGAAAAGCTGCTTTATATAAAGTTCCAGAGGAAATCAGT
Organism: Mirounga angustirostris; assembly: GCF_029215605.1. Classification (NCBI taxonomy): domain Eukaryota; kingdom Metazoa; phylum Chordata; class Mammalia; order Carnivora; family Phocidae; genus Mirounga; species Mirounga angustirostris. The sequence continues at coordinate 125,430,842 of NW_026991714.1, forward strand.
CTTCGATAAAACTAGTATTCCATAATAAAAGGGTCAAACAGGTCTTGGATAGGGTTTTTTAAGGAGGGATAAACATTTTTGGCACAGGCCTTCTCAGAGCCTTCACATCCCACTGTGTACTGTGACATCTAAGGAGGACACAGCCTCTCTAACCTACCTGACCCCAGGACCCCTGCCCTGCCTGGAATAGCTGTTACCACTTTGCTGGCTGGACACTGTCAACATAATCCCCAAAGCTTTTATGAAGTCACTGAGGGACAGCTGGGATTTGTGAAATTTCAGTCCTGGAGCATTCCTACAGACAAGACATCCATGACCCTATCTCCTATTCTTCAGAGAAAAGATGCTGAGGTGGTGGAATATATCTGCTCCTTCCCAAAAGTCCAGAGTCCTGCAGAGTGGGCAGGTGTGGGGGACATACAGACACGAGGGACTCGGGCATGAGGATATGACACCATGGTGACGTTCCTCCTACTCTTCACCAACAAGAAGTCCTTCCAGTCCATCAGCTTCTCTCTGCCGGGGAAACAGGGGGAAGCGGGTGGGGTGTGGTGCCTCAGCTCCCGCTCCGGCTAGCGGGGGCCGCACCCATACTTACTGCATGATGGCCTGCACCTGGCCCTGCAGCTGCTGGGGCAGATGGGGGCCCCCCCGGCCTGGAGCCGTGGTCAGGAAGCTGAGACGGTAGATGGCACAAAGCTGCCGCTTCACCTTCCCACACGCCTGGAGCAGCCTGGCATCAGGGGAGGAGAGCATGACAGCGGGAAGGGCCCTGGAGGGGGGCTGTCCGCATGTGAGCCGGGGACTTCATCCCATGGGTCACCCCCTGACCGGTGACAGACACAGCTGCTGAAGCACACCCCTGCCCTCAGAGACACCGGAGGCAGCTCCCCAGGTTGCCCCCGGTGTAGTGCGCGGTACTTGGGTGGAAGCTCCTGGAATCTCGCCCCACCCCCATGGTTTATTTTATGGAGAAATGAGAGGAAGAGCACCCTGCAGGGCTGAGGCTGGGCGGGAACCTGAGCCCTCTGTCCCACGCTAAGTCGTCAAGGCCCTCTCCTCCACCTGCAGCCCCTCTGCCTCCCAGCCTCCCTCCGGCGTCTGCGGGCCGGACTCCGCTCTCTGGGAAGCCCCTCGCCCTCCTGAGCGCCTTCCTGAGCACCCTCTCCCTCTTGGCCTGGAGGAACCTGCCCCTCTGTCCAAATGACTCCCCCCATCCTCAGAGCCCACCACTCACTCCCAGGACGATCCAGGTTCACTCCTGGAGAAAGCCTTGCTCTTGAACTCCAGCCAGGCGCTCTGTAGGACGGGGGACAGGTTGGCTTCACGCTGACAGCCCCACAGTGAGGTCCAGAGGAGACCCTTGCGATGTCGCGCTCAGTGAGGGACCCACACCTCTCGCCCGCTTGAGTATTTAGGCTCGGCACGCAGCTGCCCTCACACAGTCAAGCTGGCTCTCTGGCAGGTCCCCCCAGCTCTCTGCACCCCGCATACACACCGTTCTCTTCAGTCAGCGGTTCTTTAAAGAGCAGTTTCTGTGCAGCAAGCACGGGGCTCACTGCCGAGCCCGCAAAGACGTGTAAACTAATGCTGTTGGAGGGACAGGCGAGGGCCCAAACAGGAGGACATGGAGCAGGCACTGGGGTGCTGAGGTGCGGCCCTAGCGAGCTCCTTAAAGGGGGACTTTACATCCGACCCCCATGCTCACCGTGATGGCCCGAGGCACTCCTCGCTCTGCCTCCTCCAACCCTTCTTCTCATTTTCAGACACACGTGTGTGGCGGCCACAGTGAATCTCGGGTCCTCAGACGACCCAAGCGCCACCAGCTGCTTCCCCTGGGTGACCTACCCCTCCTGAACTCCTTGGAAGCCCCCGGAGGAGACTGTGCATTTCTACCATCTAGGCCCCTCCAGCCTCATCTCCGACCTGGGCTGTGAGGGGTGCCGGGCGCAGGCTGCTGGCCTTCACGGTGGCGTAGAGTCAGGCTCTGCTCCTGCCACTCGCCTGCCCAGTAATCTGAGCCCCAGTTTCCTCACATAAAACACGGGAATTCGAATTCATGTTCTGCCAAACTCACATCAAAATGCTCTGAACATACTGCTAAGTTTCTGTTATCACTTCGTGATGTGGGAAACAAGGATCACGGGCCCGCGGTGGGGCCACCTCCCGAGTGTGGACAGAACAGATCTTGCCACCCCGGCCCTGCTTCTCCCAGAGGCCGCTCTATCTGGCAACTGAGCCTCACCTGAATCTCTTGCCCCCCACGATTCTTGACAAACTTATCCATCCTCTGCCGCAGGTCGCCCATGAAGGGGTGGGACCGCAGGGTGCTCCCGGCCTCCTGCCCCTCCTTCAGCTTCCTCTCCAGTAGGGAAAACCCGTCCAGCAGCTGGTACAGGATGAGGGCCAGGGGGGTGCTGGGGACCTAAGGGAAGAAGCGCAGGGCAGGATGAACAGGGGCAGCCTGCGGGAAGGCGTCCAGGCTGGGGCACTGCTAAGGGAGGTGGGGGTCGCTCCTACCTTGGTCAGGAGCACCATGTTGATGCCCGGCCACAGGGGCAGGCAGTAGGCGGTGTGGGGCACCATGGGGCAGTGGCTCTCCTTCACGTTGGCATCTAGGAAAACCCTTCTGGGGCCGGAAGCGACTGGGGAGGGAGGCACCAGTGTCTGGAGGGTGTCTTCAGCTATCTGCGGAGAAGAAGAGCTGTCTGTGGGAGGGCTGGGGTGGGGGAGCCGCCTGGCCTCTGCCTCACGCACCCACCCATGGTTGCCCATTCGCTGTCTCCCCTGTGAACCATGGGAGTAAACACTTTAGCTCCACGAAATCCAGTTCTTCAATTCCTGCGCTCTGTACCACGGCCCCAGCAGCTCCCCTGCCTCCTCGGAGCTATTCTACCTGGAGTCAGGACTGGATGGCAAGCCATGAGGAACAGGAACTGGGGTGGGTGGTAGAAAAGAGACTTAAAGGGCAGAAAGGTCGGGGGTGGGGGGAGCTCTGTCCCGGGCCTTCACTCGGACAAAGGGATGTCAATAACGCTGTCATTCTACCCACCCTGAGAACATCCGGACCGCTGGGCCCATGGGGGAAACTGAGGCGTGGAAGGACTAAATGAGCAAGACTCTAGCCTTACTAAATAAGAAGGGCTTTAGTGGGAAAAAGTAGAGAATTGAGGAAATCACCAGAGATGCCACGAGACCTTCTCTATCAGGATGGCACTGCACTGTGAGAACAGCCAAAAAACTAGCAACAACGTACTAGCTGTTGTGCGGATCTGCTAAATAAGTAATGGAGGCATGTGATGGACTCTTATTCCTTACACACTAGTGCGGAGTAAATGGAAAAATGCTTAAGGAAAACAGTGTAATGAAGGACATTAGGATTCAAATTTGGTAAAAGAAAAAAATACATGTAATGTATAAATATACATACATACATGTATACATACATATACGAACGTAAAATCAGAGAGAAGACAGAAACACCCCAAAATCTTAAGAGTAGTTAACATCTGGGGGAAGGATTAAGAGTGACTGAGCGATTTTTATTCCTTTTCATACTTTTGTATTTCCTAATTTTCCTACAATGAATATACTTACGTTCTAATTTAAAAAGTCATCACAAATTAAGTTGGACTTTCAGTCCCAACAACAGTGAGGAGGGTGGGATTCCTCAGGAATCGAGGTCACCCTATGCCCACCACCCACCCTCCTGGCCCCGGCCTCTGGGACGAGCTCTGTCCCCGCACTGACCAGCCCTGAGGTGGCAGCAGGAGGGCCGGCCCTGTGCGGAGTTACGGGGAGCAGACACCTCAGAGTCCCCAGTGTCCACCGCAGCATCTCAGATCAGCTGGTGCCCGGTGGACCTTCCCTCCCCCAGGAGGAACTCACCTGGACCTGGGCAGCATCCGTGGGTGGGGTGCCCCCATCCAGCCAGACGGTGCTACCTACAGGACACAGGTGATAAGATAATATAAATAACGTGAAAACGTGAACAATGGCTCAGCAGTGTGTCAGAAGGGGAGGGTGGGGCAGAGTACCTGGCAGGGGCGAGGGCACTTAGTAGGGGCTGGAGCAGCACTGCCCTGCTCATCTGACCCCAAGCTGGAAGTGCAGGGTGCGCTCTGCAGTCGCAGGCTAGAGCAGCCTGGGCAAGAGAAGCTCCCCGCAAGGCCAGCTGCTGGGTGCAGGCTCCTGAGGATGTACCTGGCAGTGGCGGGGGGGGGGGGCATGCCCCTCCTTGGCCCCCTGAATCCCCTCCTTGATTCCACCCTCTCACTCCTTCAGGTCCCTCCCTGTCTACCACGGTGCCTCTCTCCCAGAAGGCAGCACACTTTATTCAATCAGCAAACTTCTGCTGAGCACCTACTATGCACAGGGAATTGAGTGGCTTCCCTTTCCCAGCAGAGCTCACAGAAACTTACTGAACCCACTACATATTTGAAATATTACATGTTTGTAATAATATTGTTCTCCCTTATATTTCATTGCAAAAAGCCATCACTTGTAATCATGTCTCTCTAGGGAAGCCCGTTGATAGATACATTCTGAACACCTGATTTACAAATGAATGAGTACAACTCAAGCCATTCGTTAGCGGTGAGTTCCAGGCACTAGGAAATGGCATTATTTACAGCTCTGAGGCATAAAAACTAACCACTGAGAAAGAGGCCAGGAGGAGGACTGTGATGAATGAGGGAAGGGAGCAGTAAGAAGAAAAAGGAGCTTTGGTGATCACCCCAAAGCAGTGTCTCTTGATGTGTTCTGGGCTCACGGAGAGCTTAGGGACCAGAGGACAGCCACGGACCCCGGGGCCCAGAAGAATGTGTAAGTCTACAGGAGCTGGTGTGGAATCTCAGGGGCCCCAGGCTCCTCGAAGCCCATCCACGGACTTCAAGTTAGGAACATCTAACCCACTAGTTTTCAACTGCGGCTGCATGTGAGACCTTTTGAAAATCTTGATGCCCAGGTCACATCTCAGATCCATTAAGTCCCAACCTCTGGCACAGGCAGGCCCGGCTTCGGGAGTTTTTAAAGATCCCTCGGTAAGCCCCCCATGCAGCAGGGCTTAGAGCCACTGCGCTAACCTAGATCTGCGCCTAGGGCTGGCTCCATGCTGATGCTCACTGGCCTCACAGGGCAAGTTTCTAGACGTACTCACACCTGGGTCCCAGCCCACAGACTATAGCTTCACTGGTCTGGCTGAAGCGGCCTGGCTGGTTCTCACGTGCAGCCAGGGTTGAGAACCAGCGGCTTAGGGACACCACACAGTAAGTTCCTTTCAAAACTCAGTCCCTGAGAAGTGTCTTCTTCTGAACCCCTGGCCTTCCTCTATTAGGTGACGTGAGCCATACGATCCTTCCTTCTCCCCAGGAGCTGCAGAGGTAAATGTGATGCCCATTCAGAGGGACTACAACAGTATGGATTTTGGCTTATCTTTTTCTTCAGCAGTGTTGTCTATTGTCTTGTTAGTAACATTTTGATTATTTTTCGTTTCTTTTTATTGTTTACCCACCCACATCGTCTGGAAAAACAGGTAAGGTATAGAAACAGAATATGTACCTTTTAAACCATTATACTTGAAATCAAATGATTATTACTTAATTTTAGTTATGGATTAATTGATTTAAAAAAAAAAGGCAGAGAATACACCTATGGGAGATGACTTTTTAAATGAAATCAGCTTGTCACACAGCTTTAGGAATCATCTGAGTAGCCGAGCTTTCATTCAGGCTGGAGCTGGTGAGAGTGGGGGGGCAGAGGAGGACCTGCGGGCAGCATCCTGTGCTCCAGCCCCCTCCTCTGGCTCCTCCCCAGGCCTCACCTGAGCTGTGCTCCCCGGGAGAAGGAGCTGGTGTGAAGTACTCCTCAGGGAGGGAGAAGCTGTCCGTCTCCTGGGAGGGAGAAGAGGGCATCTTGGGCCAAGGGCTGGGAGAGCATCTCCTAAGGGCTCAACCCTGGGCCCCGCTCCCCTCCACACACAGTTGCTGCAGAACTCCTCCTGGCCTGAGCTGTGGAAGCAGGGCCCCAGGCCTGCTGCACGGGGATGCTCTGGCTGCTCCATGGCTTCCGCGGGGAAGGCTGCCATCAGCAAGGGAGACCTAGTTAGAACTCCTCCTCTGCTCACTCCTCCCCGCCTCCCCAGGGAGCCCAGCACTTCTGCCCACAGCCCTCCACCCCTGCGCTCCCCGCCACCACGCAGCCCTGGGGGGGTGTCCTCACTTTCCACCCAGGTTTCAACTCTAGGTGGCCTAGTCTTTCTCCAGAACCGCTGAAATTCCCGAAATTCCAACACACTGGCAACCAAGCCGCTGCCAAAAACAGGGACGGTGTGGGCGAGGATGGTGGCTAGCACCTACCGAGCACCCCAGGCACCGCTGGCCTCTAGGTAAACTGTCCCCTCTACTCCTCCAAACAACCCTTGTCCCATTGCACAGATAAGGGAACCGAGGCCTAGAGCAGCAGGGACTCCAAAAATCTGCCCTTCTCACTGACTAAACCACATGCATTCTAGAATTCCTGTTACGTCTGAACACAGCAGGAAGCCAAAAGCCTGCCCAGAACTGTGATGCAGAAACACAGCCTCCCCAGGTGGCCTGCCCAGCACTCTGCAGGCTGGGTTTTGGAACTGCCCGGGGAGCTGGCCCAAGACCTGAGGGTCGTCATCCTCCACTGTGCTCTCGCTGGGGTAGCGATCCTGGACCAGGAGGATGAGGGCGAGGAGGTCAGCTGGGCGCAGGGAACTGGCACTGTGGCTGCAGAGAGAGCAGCCGGCTGTCAGTGCACGCTGGCGCCCCCTGCAGGTAACAGCAGGTGAGGGGCAGGCAGGTTAAGGGAGTTTGGAGCAGGGTCCCTGCTCTCAAGGAATTTATGAACGTGTCAGCTGGCTTCATTCTTCTTGGAGAAAGGCAAGGTACAAATAAAATTAATCAGTTCATTAATTTTTAAAATAAAACTTGGTGTATTAAAGAAAAAAAAACCCACCAATGAGAAACCACTGGGGACCAGTCACAGCCTATGGGGAAGTTCTAGAATTCAGATTCGGAGACAGTGTTCCAGAAAGACCTAATTCAGAGGAGGGAATGAACTGAGAGGGTCAAGAACTGAAGAGTTAAGGAGGCTTCAGGGAAGAGACGGGTCTTGAAGATCTTCTTGGCTGGGGAGGTGGTGCTTTTCAGGTAGAGGGAATAGGGACCGGGGGTGGGGGGGGAGGCAAGGGTCTGGGCCGCTGCCTGCTGGGACCAGGGCTCACCTGGAGTAGAAGGCCAGCAGCTTGGAGTGTACAAGCAGGAAGGCGTGCAGGGCCTCCTCGCCGGCCCTCTCGGGGCTGGAGTTCACAGCCTGGATGACGTGCCGCTCCAGGGCCTCTATGCACAGCTCACAGAGCTGAGGGTGAATCAACCGCTCCACAGCCTGGCGGGCAGGGAAAGGAAGCCGTGTTACCGACCACCCTCCCCTGCTCCAGGTCCTGGCTGGTGGGTATATTCGCTCAGTCCATGCTGAACGCATGCTACGTGCCAGACACTTGGGAACAGGGCGACTTGGGCCAGCCTTCCTGGGGCTTATGGTCTGGTCACTGGACTCCAGTGGGTGAGACAGACAATATGCAAGGAAAGAGACAAGAGAAATGCCAACTCTAAGTGTTGTGTAGGAAACACCTGGTACCGACTTGGGTAGGGTGTCCAAAGAAAATGTCCTTGAGGAAGTCACCTCTAAATTGATATCTAAAGAACAAGAAATCCTGTTAGAGTAGAGGGGGAGAATGCTGCAAGCCGAGAAAAGAGCATATGCAAAGGCCCTGAGCTGGGAAGACAGTTTACAGCGGTGCTGTCGGATGGATCTATAAGGTAAGCCCTATGCATAATTTAAAATTTGCTAGTAACTACATTTAAAAAGTAAAAAGAAATAGGTGAAATTAATTTTAATGATTTATTTTACCCAATATATCTAAAATCTTATCATTTCAACATACAATATAAAAGCATTATTAATGGGATGTTTGACACTCTTTTTTTGTACTAAGTCACCAAAATCCAGCGTATATTCTACATGTACAGCATAACTCAATTTGGACAAACTAGATTTCAAATGCTCAATAGCCAAATGTAGCTAATGACTACCGAACTGCACAGAATTAAATATCCAGTGCTCCTGAAATGCAAAGAAGTCCTGGGAGGCCAGGGCGCAGTAAGGGCAGAGGGGCATGAGGTGAGGCTGGGGCGGAGTCCTGCAGCGGCAGGTCATACAGGGCCTGGTCGGTTCTGGAAGGAGTGTGGATTTTAAGTTAACTGCATTAGACCATCTCCTACAAGAAGCCTTTTCCGATGTCTCAGAAAGAGCTGGTAACACCATCCCTCGTGCCACCATGGATTCAGATGGGAAACCCAATAAGGCAGCACCCAGGATGCTTTACTGTGTTTTCAGGCATATATGTACTCTCAAGGGCAGCGATGGTATCCTTACTCATCTCTGTTCCCGGGGCCTGGCACATCTCTTAGCATACAGTAGGTACTACACATTTATCAGAAGAGTGAGGGAGCGGGGTGCGAAAACAAATCCTTTAGATCTATTTTCCAGTCCACTAACTCTCTTTCTACTTATGTCTCATCTACTATTTAAACCATCCTTGAGGTTTTTATTTTAACAATTATGTTTTTATTTCTTAAATACCTATATGGGTTCTTATTTAGCTTTTATGTCTTTAAATATTTCAAAGTTATTTTATGTTCTGGACCTAATAATTCCAGTATATCAAGCTCCTTGGGATCTAAATCTATTGGTGACTGGTTTTCCTCTCACTCGTGGCGGCTCATGTCCTTGTGCGTCTGTCAGTTCTGAGCTCCTATTTGTTTGCTCCGAACCTGTCCTCTAAAGCAGTAGCTTTCAAAGTGCAGTTCCTGGACCCACATAATCAGCTTCACCAGCGGACTTGTCAGAAATGCAAATTCTAGAATCCCCAGACCACCCCCACCCATGAGAAAAGTGAGGCCCGGCAACCCTTATCTCACAAGCCCTCCAGATGATTCGGATGTACCCTGAGGGTGAGAACCGCCACTCGGGAGGAAATCTGTGTTTGTCTCTACCGGGAACCAGCAGTGGTACCTGCAGCGACCACCTGAGCTCCTCCGGCCGGGCCTTGGCGCGGGGATCTCGGGCTCAGCCCCAGCTGCTGAGGGCCTAATTAAGGCTCTGATTGCACTCAGGCCTTCCTGACTTTAGTGCTGCTTCTTTTTCACTACTGTCCATGCTAGTTTCAGCTCAATATAATTTGGGGGGGGAGGTGGCGATCAGAATTGAGGGAGCTATCTTCAGAATTTCCATAATTTACTGTGAGCCCCAAACTGCATTAAAAAGCCTGTTTTATCTAGGATCTCACTGCTTTATTGTAGGGAGCCCCATCAGAGTATCGAACCCACCATGAGGCCACAAAGGGCAACCTTCTAAAGATAAGAGTCTGAGGGTCTGTGACCTCACTCACGACGTGGGGGGTGGTGTGTGTGTGTCAAAACTTGGCCTTAAAGCTCCTCAGCCCTCTGACCTGACACCCCTGTGGCCCGAGGCCTCCCGTGCCCAGTAGTCACCTCCACAGCAAAGCACTGCTCCTGCTCCCGCAGGCGGCCGTACGTCCACAGCAGGCTCTGGAAGTGCTCCCACACCTGGATGCGCCGCTCAAGGTCCGGGGGCCGCAGCCTGGGGGCAGAGCAGGACAGACCCTGAGAAAGCTGCCTGTCCCCACTTTCAACCAAAGGAGCAGAGTTACCGTCAGGGCTGGGCGAGCTCGTGTGACTTGAGGCGACAAGCAGGAGAGCCCTCTGAGCATGGAAGGGCTGGTCCAGGCTGCGCCCTGGCCGCGGAGGGGGACTGGCACAGAACCAGGAGGTAGGCGCCTGAGCAAACACTTCACCTCTCAGTTTCCTTCATACACGGACATACGACACGAGGTCAGCTAGAGAGTCTCCAGAAAGGAGCCAGGGGTGGAGTACGAATGAGCAGCTTCACAGAGGCCGGCCACCTGCTGCACGGCCCGACAGGGTGCTTGGCAAAGGACCCAAAGGGGACCGAGACGAGGACTCACTCCTTTCGGATGAGCTGGCCATCCATGGTGACCAGCCCGAAGTGCACCTCGAACAGGTACTTGAGCACGCACAGCTTCTGCCGCAGGTCACCCTCGCCCTCCATGTGGTCTCCATTGATGGCAATGAACAGGCATTCTCCAAACTGTAGGCGGAGGGGGCTGGTGTGAGCCAGCCCCAGGGGACCCCTCACCTGGCCTGATCCCGGAGGAGATCGAGGGGGGGCCTAGGTCCCAGGGGATTTTGATAGGGCGGTTTCTGCTTTCTAAAGGAGTCTGAAGTTCAAGGTAAAGGCGAGGCATGTGGACAGACCGCCCACGGCACCGAGGGAAGAGGAACATGGGCTCACGGGTTACACACTCACCAGGTGAAGGACGTACAGATAGTTGCCATTTTCTGTTGAGAAGCACGTGTATGAATCTGAGAGCTTCTCCAGCATGGTCATGGAGGAGATGATGACTGGGGCCAGGAGGGTGCTGAGCTGGTCCTCCACGGGAGGAAGCTGCAAGAGGGGAAGAAAGTAACAGCGCTTGGAGTGCCAGACCCTGGCGACAAAGGAATGGACAAAACCCAGGCCTCGCTAGCAAGGGCGTCCGTAGTTTTAGACCTGCCTGGAAGGTACCACCGCCCTGACAGGAGGGAGGCAAGAGGAGACTGCCCCCAGCACCTGGGTGCTAGTGAGAAAAGTCTGGGAGGGGTCGGCCAGCTACCTGTGCCATTCTGCCTCCGAATCCAGAAGGAAACATTAAGGACTTAGGCCACATCTCCACAGTGGAACGTGTGGGGCATTTAACGGAGCACTGACCGACTCTAAGGAAGTTCTCTACGTGTCCTAAAGTCCATGCTTTTTGTTGCAGTTAGGTCTACTTCCAGGGAATGTATCCTAAGGACAATGATCAAGGATAGGGCAGAGATGCGCACAAAGATGCTCACTGCAGCATAACGTACAGCAGCAAGCAACTGTAAAAACTTGAAATGCTCTGCACCAGCGAAACAGTTAATAACAGCTCAGTTAAATGACGGAAGAAGGCAAAGCCACCTCAAATAGGGGAATGTTTCAATGACATGGAAGATTCTTCTGATGATATAATAAAAATTGTTGTGAGTAGTATTTTAAAACGCACAGAAAAAAACCAAGTATTGAAAACATATTAAGAAAGTCAATGCAATGCTGCTAAAGTTATTCCTTCTGGCTGAGAGAGTATGAGACTTCCCGCACTTTTTATGCTTCTGTAGTGCCCGTTTCCATAACAAGCCCACCTTCATTTTTAGGAGCTCTTCCTCCAACCATTCTCTCCACCCTCCAAAATCAGGAACAAAACAAACAGAACCAAAGAGAAACTGGACAAATTTGCTGGCACCACTCAAACCCTCTTCAATGGAAGGGGAAAAGAGAACAGCTGATCTTCCCTAAGCTGATCTTGGAAGACTTGACTGCAATATGGAGAAAGCCAAATCCCGACTTTGAGCTTGTGAAATCTGAAAGGAGACGAGTCAGACCTTGCCTTGAAAAGAAAAATAGGCAACCAACCAGGGGCAACGTGCAGCATTTATAAAAGGAGCGGGACGCAGTGCTGTGGTGAGGATTTCCTTCCAACTTCCTCAGCGCTCAGGAGCCGAGGTGGGTCCAGCTTTAGCAGTGGTTCCTGCCCACCCCCTGGGCCCAGCTCAGATGGCCCCTCTCCTGACCATCTCGGCCACCCTGCCCCGTCACTCCTTACCTCACACCGTTTAACTTCCTCGGCACATTCAACATTCCCTGAACTCATGTGTTTATTTCCACCCCATTCACTGTCTTTCCTCCTCCCTCTGCAGCCCTAAGTTCCGTGACAGCAGATCATGTTGTTATGGTCACTGCTTCACCCACTGCTTCATGCATAGTAGGTTCTCAGTTAATATTCATTGAATGAATATCCCTCCACAGAGGCAAATGTTTGTTGAACTGCTCATGTGCCACAATTTTCTTGAACTGTCACAAACAGATTATGTTAACAGAAAGTCACTTAAAAATCTAGATTGTGTACAGCAACTCGTTTTTTAAGTAGTGGCTTTTTCTGCAGGTGTAGCGAGTTTTTTTTTTTTTAAAGGTTGGGAAGATGAAAATATTTGGCATAGGCAGAGTGTAAAGGAATTACTATTACTTGGAATTATAAAGTGGTACATTATCTTTGAATGGCTTTTGAATCAATGTTTCTATTTATAGGAAATTATCCTAAGGAAATAATGAGATGTGGGATCAAATTCAAGCATAAATGTTCCCTACAGCAATAATTTTAGCAAACTAGAAACAATATACATGTCCAGTATGGGAAAAATGGTCAGATAAGTGGTACATTTATTTATACACTGGAATATGCTTCCATTAAGATTTATGCTTTTGAGAATATTTAACAAAAAAGAATAATGCTTTTGATATAATGGCAAGTGGAAAAACAGAAAATAGAACTGTAAATGTGGTATGATCCCAACTACATATAAAAGATAAAGACCCAAAGGAAATATATAGAAGAGCTAATGGCTCTGGTACTAGAATTATGGGTCATTTAAAAATGATTTCTCTATATTTCCCAATTTCCTACAATTAATTCATGTTTATAGAATCGGGGAAAAAAATAAGTGTTGTGTACATAAAAATAAAACTTTAAAGACATTTTTTCTTTAGTCACTTAGGAACTGAAAAATCAGGATTTTGTTCCTTTATAAGGCTTTCAATAAAGAAGATAAACACCAACAGATAACTTGCTTCTTTTGCTTGTTTTATTCATTCATTCACCAATATACTGAGTGCCTTTCTGTCAATATTATGGCAGGTTCTGGGGATACAGAGGTCTACTGATTGTTGGCTTCTTCAACTGACCTGATTGAATTAGAAGTTTAAGAACAAAAATATTAAAACTTTATGTATTGGGGTGCCTGGGTGGCTCAGTCAGTTAAGCATTCGACTCGTTTTCAGCTTAGGTCATGATCTCGGGGTCCCGAGACTGAGTCCCGTGTTGGGCTCTGTGCTCAGCAGGGAGGCTGCCTGAGATTCTCTCCCTCTCGCTCTCCTTCTGCCCCTCTCCCCACTTGCACTCTCTCTCTAAAATAAATCATCTTTAAAAAAGAAAAAAAGAACTATATGTATTGACTGCTAAAAATAAAAAAGCCTCATAGATAGACTTATTTTTTAGCTTAAAGAAACCACTAGAATGTCATGATCTCTGCTGATATCTTTATTCCTAAAGACTGTGACAAGAATATTGGTGATGTTGGGTGGATTAAGCTGCTCATGCAGAACTGGCTCAGCTGGTGATCATGCCCAGTAGAGCGAGAAGGGGCTGGCAGGCCACCCGTCAGGGCTGTGGCAGAAATGCCAGAACTCTCTCTACTGCTTTCCCTGCGGAAATGTTGAATCCAAAATTCATCTGGAGAAAATCTTCAAAATAAATCACTCCTTTCAAACACAGAGTAGAAATTATGAGTGAAAGTGACAACTATCTCCGAGCTGTAATATTTCAGGGTCACTCTGAATGTCCATACGCAAAAGATAAACCTTCATCCATACTTTACATCATATACAAAAATTCAAAGGGGATCATTAGACCTAATATAAAAGCAGAAACTATGAAACGTCCGGAAGAAGATAGAGGGAAAACTCTGTGATCTAGGGTTGGACAAAGATTTCTTAGATATGACACCAAAAGCGTGATTCCCTAAAAGCAAAAAATGGATACACTGGAGTTATCAAAATGAAAAACTTCTGCTCTTTACAAAATACCGGTTAATGGAGGGGAAGACAACACACAGACTGGAAGAAAATATTTGCAAAAACACTTACCGAATAAAGGACTTGCATCCAAACTATGTAACTCTTTCAAAACTCAGTAAGAATCCTAAGAAATCACCTACCCAACAAAAAGATGGGCAAAATGTGAACTGACTTCAATGAAAAAAGACACAGAGGGCAAATAAGCACATGAAATGTCAAAATCATCAGCCAATAGGACATGAAAATTATAAGACAATGAGATTCCGACAGACACCTATTAGAATGGCTAAAATTAAAAAGACCACAGCAAGTGTTAGCGAGGGTATGGAAGGGGAAGTCTCCTACATGCGTAGTGGGCTGGATACGCTACAACCCCTCTGGCCCAGTCTGGCAGTTGCTTACAAAGTTTAGCATATACCTCCACAATCTAGCCCTTCTAGCCCAGCTATTGACCCAAGAAAAGTGAAAGGCGACATTCATACAAAGACCTACACATGAATGTTCATATCTGCTTTATTGGGAAGAGTGAAAAATGGGCCACAGTTCCCATCAACAGGCGCACGGACACACCAACCATGACACGCCGATACCACAGACGACCTCCCGCCCAGCAGGGACAAGGAACACACTACTCCTACCTGCTGCAACATGGATAAATCTCAAAATTATGCTGAGATAGAAGCGAGACCAAAACCACTTTGAGTATATACTGTATGACTTCATTTACCTAAAAGCCTAAAAAATACAAAGTCCTCTCTTGTGACAGAAAGCAGACTGGTGATTGCCCAGGTTGGGGAAGGTGGGGGAGGGGTCACAAACTTTCGGGATGACAAATGTATTTTACTGATTGTGACAGAATCACAGGTGTGTGTGCGCGCGTGCACACGCATAGCTCAAATCGTACCCTTTGAGAATGTTCAGTGTACAGTACGTCCATTATACCTTAATGTAGCCGTTTAAAAAACTGATGTGTTAAGCTTATGCTAAACTTTTTAGGGAGAGAAAACGAGGACACCAAATTTCTCTGTTGTGGGATTTAAACTCTACCTCCTCCTCCTGCTCTCATTTAGCCTGATGAGCCCTGGTGGAGTAGGGGTGAGCTCACTAACTCGAGAGCATCAAGAGGCCAACTTCTGAGGATGAGCAGCTGGGTGCGCAGGGCTCTGGACCGCACGCACCACCCTGTTAGTTCCTCAGGCTGGGCCAGGAGCGGGTGGGCAGGTTCTCCCTGTGCTGTTGTTCCCTCCCAAACCCCTCCTGCCCTGTACTCACCTCTTCTCCCTCAAACCCGAACTTCAGCCGCAGACTCTCGGCAAACTCCTCGTCTGCCCAGTAGAAGAGGACCTCTGCACCTTCTGTGGCCACTAAGACGCACTTCATCTGCCAGGGAGAAGCAAGGTCAAGGTCACCTTCCAGCCTCTTTATCCGGAAGCTCAGCCCGAGTAACGAAGAGGATCATAACCCCAGCAAACACCTACTGAGCCCTCACAGGGCCCCGGGCTCCAGGACAAGGGCCTTCCTGCTGTTATTTTGTCACACCCTCACAACCAGCTGAGGAGGTAGGGATCTTTAGTTACTCCCACTTTCTAGAGCAGGACTTAGCACAGCTTGGAGCTCCTGGGATCTAAACCCAGGCCTAAGGCTGGGGCTCTTGCCTCTGTGTTTTCCAGCGCCTCTTGCCAGATCGTCAGACTCATCATGGGCCCACCTACACCGAGCATACGGAAGGACCCCACTCCTGATCTGGACAGAGGATCAACTGCCCAAGAGGGGCAGGCAGGATGGTGGCTCATGGCCCTCAGTGCCTGGTCTAGGTGGAGGGAGGCTAATGCACCTCTCTCCAGGCAGTTCAGAAACGTGTTTTTCCTCAAGGCAAAAACAGCTCCAGAAGACAAGCTTCAAAGCCCCTGGGAGTGGGTTCAGCATGACATAACGTCATTCATGAGTTCCTTCTGCTCTGGATGGAAACAGAGGCTGCCTAACCTTATCCACAGTTCACGCTCACACTTTTTTGGCTTCCTCAGCCACATCCCCCTGGATCTTTGGCCCTCCCAAACTGCCTTCCCCACCACCCACACATGCACCCTCTGTGCCACATATTTTAATGCCTGATTATACAAAATGTGTCTTATTATTCATCAGTGGGGAGAGTCTTAGCCCAGAGCGTCCCACACTGTGCCTTTCATTCCCCGGGAGGTGGGGGGGGCAGCAAGACATTGATCCTCTCAACCCAGGGGCAGCCTGACCAAGCCAGGTGAGGTCCAAATTCTCAGGTCAGCTGCTTGCAGATGAGAAAACCCCAGGCAGGGGCTTCACATCTCTTGTACCTCAGTGCACCACACGGACAAGATCGCGTTGTACGTGTGCCGAGACATGATAATGACCAGAAAACTCTACTCTGACTGTCCCCTGTGGAGATGTCCAGTTTCAAACAGGATCACAGCATCTTAAGGCCTCGGACTCAGTGACATTCTTTGGGATCCCCTAGGCGCCCAGCTTGGTGGCCCCACTTGCTGAATTCCTCCCCAGTCTCCGGCGGGGCGGGGGGGGAGTTTATCAACTCTTAACTCCGAGCACCTGGCCTCAAGGTGGTTCCTTGACAGTGAACAAAGAATGCAGCCTATTCCCATGGAATTGCTCAACACCAGGCAGAGATGGGGAGAGCAAACGAGTGTGAAGCAAAGGCTGCTGGCTGAGGGCAGGTGATGTGGAAGAGGCGGCTCTGGGACTCCCAGGTGAGTGTGACAAAGACAGGGGCTCGAGGGGCAGGCCTGATGGGAAGGGAGCGTGTGTGGGGGGCAATGGTGGGCTACAGCATGGAGGGTGGTCAGCAGCGGACAGCCCTCTGTAGGGTGGGAAGGCTGTGGGGAGTGACGTGCTGGGTGCAGGTGGGTGAGGTTAAGGACCCTGGTGTGACGTAATGGGGGCCCACTCCTTGGGCGGAGGCCAGGAGAGGAAGGGGCTGATGCAAGAGGTGTAGCTTAGGGTGGTAGGCCTTGATGACGGCCCGGAGGCAGGGGAGGAAGGAGCAAACAGGCAAAGGTGACATGAGCAGGCAGAGCTGGGGCAGGGGGTGGGGGGGACAGGGAAGGCTCAGTCCGCTGCCTGCCCTGGTGTGTGCCGCCCGTTGCCCCAGAGCAGCCCCAGAGTGGGTGCCGTCTGCCTCCGCTCCGCCCCCAGGGCAGGCAGGATCATCCACCTTGGCAAGGAGCACCGCGGAGCCCGCACACAGCCGGAGGTTCACAAGGCTGCAGGAGGCACACTCGATGACCAGCTCACGGAGAGCAGCACGGCATCTCGGGTCCTGCAAATGCTTAACACAGAGAGGTCATGAGGGCAAGCAGAGCCTCTCATCTGACTGCTGTCCGTTTCTGGGAGTACCAGCTGACGAAGGACTCAGCGGTCACACGTCTCCCTCCGGCCCTTAGGCCGTCTGCTCAGAATATACACCCCACAGCCAGGAGGCGCGGGTGCCCTGTATCCCTACCCCCGCACTCCCCGCAACACGAACCCGCCAGCACAGTCCTTTCCACATAGCAGGGGCCCACAAACATTAATTCCCACCTCCTGTTTCCTTCCGGGCACTCTCATTT
This sequence comes from Mirounga angustirostris, assembly GCF_029215605.1. Classification (NCBI taxonomy): domain Eukaryota; kingdom Metazoa; phylum Chordata; class Mammalia; order Carnivora; family Phocidae; genus Mirounga; species Mirounga angustirostris. The sequence continues at coordinate 125,448,253 of NW_026991714.1, forward strand.
TACCGTGGGTCACTCAGAGCCCTGGTGTGGTCAGCAAACCCGCCCTGAGCAGCCCCAACGGGCTTGCTAGGAGTGACTGGGGAGACAGCACGGCACACCCCAGACCCACAGGGAAGCAGGCCCAGAAGGGAGGGGACATCCTGGGACGATGAAGGAAACCAAAAAAGGCACCAGGGACCTGGTTCTAGTTTCGACTTGGCCAAGGCAACTCTGTCTCAAACCCCTGCTCTACTTCCCTACAGGGTTAAAGGGAAAAACAGAATAACCAGGCGGGAAGCACTTAGCAAACTCTGCTTTCTTACACAGAAGTGGGCTTCCTTTCCCTTGTTATTTCCCAGCTTCCCTTTGTCAAATAACAGGGTGAACTATACTGGCTCCAGAATCATTCACATTTTGATGATAAAAGGCAGGAATAACATAAAGCTGTAACCTAACTCGGAAACCAAACGTCGTAAGCAAATAAGAGGCAAGAAAGGATAGTGAGGGGCTCAGCATCTTTTGCAGCGTAACTGAGACTAGCTACATGACCGGCACGACCGGCCTTAATGACCTATTCCCGGAAAAGTGGAAATGCTTTGCAGTGGACATTAGGTTCACTGTTGTTGGGAAGCGAACCTTGCCGGTGGTGTCATTTTGTGATTTCCCTGTTCTCTCTATCCTGCTCTCAAGAGGTCCCACAAGCCTCACTGGAGCTCCAGATGGCGCGGGGCCAACCTGGGGAAAGCCCCCGGCCCCATTTTCACCACCTGCCCCAGCGAACGCCCTCAGGCCGCCGCGCCGGCCTCCCAGCAGCTCTGTTTCGGGGCGCTCGGCTCCGTCCGGGCCCCGGCCTTGCCCCTGCTGGGCTGGACGACCCGGGAGAGAGAATCCGCGGGGCGCCCGCCCCATGGCGCCTTCCTGTGTGCCCCGCACTCCACAGTTTATGCAGCACCCCCAAGCCCCCGCGAAGCTCACAGCTACCCTGGGAAGAAGGCCCGGCTGGGGGCGCCCGCCCCATTCCGTGGCTGCAGAAACTTAGGCTCCGAGAGGTGAGGCGGCGGGCCCCGGGCCAGACGGGCGGGCTCTGTGCGGCCGCGGTGGGGCCCGCCCCCACTTCCGGGAGGGCCGCGCGGGGTGGGGGAGCCAGGAAGCCCCGCCACCCACGGAGGGGCCGCGCGGGACGGCGCTCGGACGGAAGGCGAGGCCCACGTACCGCTCGCCGCCCTACACCGCCCAGCAGCCCGGGCCTCGCGGGCGCGCTTCCGGGTGCGACCACGTGACCTCTCGCGTCACCGCCCCGCCCGGAGGAGGGGCTGGAAGGCGGTGCGGCCTCCGAGGGTTCGAGCCCGTCCCCCGCCCGGCGTCGCCTCTGCCCGCGGGGCCCTTCGCTCCGCTCGGCCTCCCGGCCCGGCGAGCCGGGCTCTTCCCGTTCCGCGGCCGCATTCCTCCTGTCGTCGAGGAGCGCGCGGAGGCCTGCGCAGTTGGGGGGTGCTGCCCGCAGCCGTCAGGGGCACCTGCTGCGTCTGCCGCTGGGCTTGCCCCTCCGGGGCTGTAGCTCTAGTGATTCCCCACCGAGACACTAGGGACATGTCCCTTTCCGCCCCGCTTCACACAGGGGAAAGCAAGGCCCCGAAAGAAGAAATAATTTGCAGAGGGCCCGAGTTAGGATCAGAGCCCAGGTCTCCTGGCTTCCCCCGCGCGGCGCTTTCCCACCCTCTGGCTTTACCTGCTGAACCGCAGTTCCCGAACGAGAGCTGCCCCCCGTGACTGTTTTCCGTGGCCTGGGGAGAAGACAGCCCGCACAAGGGCCCGCTTGGCCCCACTGTGCTAACGCTGGAATTTCGTTATAAAGGTTCTCCGTCCATTTGGGAGGCGGGGTGCACATGAGGGGCTTTGTTTAGAACCCGTGTTTTCAAGATTTTCTTAAATTGTGTATTTGGAGTGGCTGAAGTGCGGGGTTGCTGATGAAGATCATGGAAGGGAGTAAATCCCCTCCCAGGTCGCCCCTCAGTGCCTTGGTGCTCCCTGGGGGCTTTGGGAGCAGCTCAGCGGAGGATGAGTTGTGGGGACTGGTGGGGCCCAGCAGATTGCACACCCCCTGGGGAAAGGCAGGGACCAGGAATTAATGGCCCCACCACCTGCAGACAAAGCGAGCATCACTACCCCCCCCCCAAACTGTTCCCTCCCTCCCTCCCCGCTCACCTTAGGGTCCGCACCTTCCAACTCCCCAAGTGCTGCACATACCCGCTGCGGGCATCGCTCTCTGCAGCCCACAGTTGAGCTTGGTCTGGCTGTGCGCTCTTCATCCTGCTATTTTTCACTCCGCTTGTTTCTCTCCTATGTCAGACTGTTCATAAGCATGAATTTCAGTGGTTGAATAAATTCCATCAAATGGATATGCTGCCCTTCTTCTCTCTGACTGCTAGTAGTTTCCAGTTCCCACCAGCAGTGTAGGAGGGTCCCAAATCTCCACATCTGCGTCAACACTTGTTATCGTCTGTTTTTATTTAGCCATCCTAGTGGGTGTGAAGTGGTATCTCCTGATTTCCATTTGTGTTTTCCTGATGACTAATGGTGTTCAGCATCTGTTCATGTGCATTTTGGCCATTTGTATATCTTCTTTCAAGAAATGGCCATTCAATTCCTTTGCCCATTTTAAAATTGTCTTTCTATTATCAAATGGTAAATTCTTTATACTGGATACAAGTCCCTTAGTAGATCTATGGTTTGCAAATTTTTTTCCTATTATGTGGGGTTTTTTGGTTTGTTTGTTTATTTTTGCTTTCTAAATGGTATCACTTCTGGCACAAATGTTTTCAATTTTGATTTAATCCAATATGCCCATTTGTAATGCTTTTGTGTCAACGTAAGTTTTTATTTTACTTGGGTAAATATTTAGGTGTAGGACGGCGGGGCTGTATGATAAGTAACCGTATGGTATGGGCTGTATGGTAAAGTGCCTGCACTATTTTATACACCCCTGGCAGCACTGAGAGTTTTCACTGCTCTGTAGCCTCCTTAACACTTGACATTGTCCTTTTATAATTTTAGCCATTTTACTAGGTATATTGTAGTATCCCACCCACTGGGGTTTGAATTTCCATTTTCCTAATGACTAATGACGTTGAACTTCTTTTCATGTGTTTATATGCCATGTGTATAGTGTTCAAATGACTTTCCCATTTTAAAATCGGATTGTTTTTTCTTGTTATTACTTATATGATTTCTTTATATATTTGGACACAAATTCTTTATCAGATATCTTTTTTCCTTTTTTTTTTTTTTTTTGCCAGCCTGTGGCTTTGTCTTTTCATTTTCTTTACAATGACTTTTGAAGAACAGAAGTTTCTGTGCTTTTTGTGCCACTGCCCAAAACATCTTTGCCTAAACCAAGGTCACAAAGATTTCCTCCTGTTTTCTTCCAGCAGTTTCATAGTTTGTTTTGCACTTAAGTCTGTGATCCATTTCAAGTTGATTTTTGTAGAAAGTGTGAGAGAAATGTTCAGGTTCATTTTTTGGTGTATAGATATCCAATTTTTCTAGCACCATTTGTTGAAAAAATATCCTTTCTTCATTGAATTACTTTGACACGTTTGTCTCAAACAAATTGACTATAAATATGTGGATCTATTTCTGGATTTTTCCATTCTGTTCAGTAAATTTAGAAGGATTCAGGTCACATAAGGATTTTATTAATTTTCTCAAACAGCTTTTGGTTTCAACAATTTTCATTGGTTTTTCTGTTTTTTATTTCACCGATTTCTACACTATTTACTATTTCCTTTCTTCTGTTTACTTTGGATTTAATTTGTTCTTTTTTTTAGTTTCCTAGGGTAGAAACTGACCCATTGATTTGAGACCTTTTGTCTCAGACAAGGGAGTTTGCTGCTATAAATTTCCCCCAAGGTACTGTTTTATCAGCATCCACAACTTTTGATATGTTGTATTTTCATTTTCAGTGAGTTCAAAATGCTTTCTAATTTTTCCTTTGATTACTTTTTTGGCCCGTGGATTATTTGGAAGTGTGGTATTAATTTCCAGCTATTTGATGGTTTTCCAGATATCTTTCTGTAATTGGTGTCTATTTCAATTCCATTTGGCCAGAGAATATGCTTTGTATGACTTGAGTCCTTTTAAATTTATTGATGGCCTAGGATACGATCAATCTTGGTGAAAGTTCCAGGTGTACTTGAAAATAATCTATGTATATTTTTTGTTGGGTTGAGTGAGCTACAAATGTCAATTAAGCCAAGTTGGTTGATAGCTACATTTAAGTCTTCTCTCTCCTTAATGATTTTCTGTGTACTTATTCTGTCAAATATTGAGATAGTGATATTGAATTCTCTAACTATAATTTTGATTTTGTCTAGTTCTCCTCATGGTTCTGCCAGGTTTTGCTTCATATCTTTTGAAGCTCTGGTATTTGATGCATATACATTATGATTGTTAACGTTCTCTTAATGAATTAGCACCTATATCATTATAAAATTACCTCTTAATCTTTGACCCTATTCATTGCACTAAATCTACTTTGTTTGGGAACAATGTAACCACTACAGCTTTATTTTGATTAGTTCACATGGCATGTGGAAGAGGTCAGGACATGCAACCCCAAAATATGCCACTTTGGTATCTTGATTATTGTGAGCTAAAGGCACTTGAAACACAACAGGTGCAAGAAGGGCATGCTGACCTTCCCTTTTCTTTCTGCGAGCAGGAGATGAAACTCCCATGGGAAAGATGCCCTCCCCTTTCCAGGAGGAAAGGAACTTTCTTCTCATCAGAGAAAGGGAGTCTAGGCAGAGAGAAATCTGTACAAATAGACTGGGTTAAAATAACTCCTTTCTGTAGTCTCTGCGTACGGTTTAGTTACTTTTCCACCTTTGCCACTCTTTCTTCAACCTAGTATATAAGCACTTAGGCTTGGCCAGTTCTTCGGATCTTCGTTCTTGGGGGAGCTCCCCTGGACATGTTAAAAATTATTAAATAAAAATCTCTGCGCTTTTCTCCTGCGACTCTGCTTTACAGCAGCCTCAGCCGGAAACCCTGAGAGGGTAGAGGAGACATTTTACCTCTTCTGCACATGTAATCTTCCCTCCTTTACTCTTAACCTACTTGTGTCTTCCAATGTAAAACACATTTTTTTGTAGGCAGCATATAGTTGGGTCTGATTTTTTTATTCAGACTGACAGTCTCTGCCAGATGGAATTGTGATTGTGTGTGAAGAACGACTCACGTGTAATGTGATTATTACTATGGTTTAAAGTCTATCAGTCATTATCTTGCTATTTGTTTTGCATTTGTCCCATCTTTGTTCCTTTTTTCCCCCTCTTTTTATGCCTTTAAAAACATTCATTGAGTACTTTTATAATTCCATTTTATCTCCTTTATTGGCTTCAGGACCAGGACTTGGGTGGGGAGAATGAGATACTCGTCTTGATTGCAGGATTTATTTATTTATTAATTTATTTATTATTTTTTTTAAAAGATTTTATTTATTTAATTCAGACAGAGAGAATGAGAGGGAGGAGGGTCAGAGGGAGAAGCAGACTCCCTGCGGAGCAGGGAGCCCGATGCGGGACTCGATCCCGGGACTCCAGGATCATGACCTGAGCCGAAGGCAGTCGCTTAACCAACTGAGCCACCCAGGCGCCCCTTGATTGCAGGATTTAAAGGGATGTCAAAAAACTTGGTAATCAATTTAATGCTACTTTAATTAGTGTTTTTAAAAGTCAAAACTAATGCAAAAATCCATGATGAACAAAATATCAAAGTTTTAAATATAAGCACAATCAGTATTTCTGATTTTTCTTTTGGCCTCAGGCTCCAGTATAGCTCGACATAACATTATTACTGACTGTGGGTCATAGTTTTCTGCTTTATATATGTACACAAAATACATATATATGCATATATATATTTGATTAAATGTCATTTTAGAATTTATGCACCAAATTTCATTTAGGTGAAATTTGTTAATTGTATTATCTAAATTTTCTATTCTCTCTGATTTGGTCTGCCTTTTCTCTCATTTTCTGATAGAAATGTGTTTAGAATCTCCTATTACGATTGTGAATTTGTCTTTTCCCCTTTTATTTCTGTGAGGCTTTGCTTTAAAGATAGGGTTTGTCATTAGGTGCATGCAAATTTAGAATTTTTACTGTTAAAAATTCTTTATGAAACGTCCCTCTCCATTATTAACAGTGCTTTTTGTTTTACAAAAGTATTTATTGTCTTATATCAACATTACCTTTTGTTGCATGGCATATCTTTTTTTAACCCTTTTACCTTTTATTTTATTTTTTTATTATTACGTTATGTTAATCACCATACATTACATCATTAGTTTTTGATGTAGTGTTCCATGTTTGTTTGCGTATAACACCCAGCGCTCCATTCAATACGTGCCCTCTTTAATACCCATCACCAGGCTAACCCATCCCCCTACCCCCCTCCCCTCTAGAACCCTCAGTTTGTTTTTCAGAGTCCATAGTCTCTCATGGTTCGTCTCCCCCTCCAATTTCCCCCCCTTCATCCTTCCCCTCCTGCTATCTTCTTCTTCTTCTTTTTTTTTTTTTAACATATAATGTATTATTTGTTTCAGAGGTACAGGTCTGTGATTCATCAGTCTCACACAATTCACAGCACTCACCATAGCACATACCTTCCCCAATGTCTATCACCCAGGCACCCTTACCTTTTACTTTAGATGTTTCTTTTTAAATGGCATTTAGTTGGTCTTTGTGTCTTTTATGTCATCCGATAATCTTTGTCTTTTAATTGGAGTATCCTATTTACATTTTATAACATTACAAATAAATTTGTGTTCAAATTAATCAACTTAATATTCTCTTTCTATTCGTCCCACCTGTTCTTTGTTATCTTTCTTTTCTTGCTTGCTTTCTTTTAGATCAATTATTTTTTATTTTGATTCCACTCTCCCCCCTGCCCCCATTCACTCAGAAATAATACACTCTTTTAATATTCTTTTAGTGGTTACCCTAGAGACTAAAACATGCATCCTTGACTTATCAAAGTTTAATATAAATTGGTATTTTACCTCTTCCTTGAAAATGGAAGGATGTTAGAATACTTTCTATTTGTCTGCTTTTAAAATGTGTGCTACTGTAATGCATTTTTAATTCTCTCTATGAGACATTATTATTATTGTTTTATATTTATTTAGATTTTCCCATGTATTTACCATTTATGTTGCTCTTCATTCTTTCCTGCATCTCCCTTAGCATTATTTTGATTACTCATTCTTTTTGCTTTCCGCCCCCCATCTTTCCTTTCATTGCCCCTCCAATTTCCTCACCCCTCCACTGCCCAGCCCACCTATAAATAGTTGACTTCCAGGATATCAGGTGTACACATGATAAAATTCTACTGTGTTACATTTCAGATGATGCTGTAGCAATCCCATGTACAAGTCTCAAAGTTCAATTTAATTTCTCAAAAGTGAGGTCCACTTTTTTTTTTTCTTTTAAAAACCTAATAACAAGGTGAGTATACTTTGGGGCATGCTTCATTTATATTAAATTTGCACTAAATCGCTGCTTGGAAGAAATTTGGATGGAAGGAGTCAAGTCATTGACTCAAAGAAAAATCATGACCTTACCTCTAGAAACAAAAATCGTCAAATTTGTGTTGTCTGTGTTAAATTTCATGTGCATGCATCCTGAAAGGCAAGTTGCATTTATGTAGAAACAGTGACAAAAAATTTAAGGCTAAGTTTGAAACCTATCAAAAAGGTATATCTAAGTCTGTATGTATGTGTGTGTGTGTGTGTATTTATGAACCATCTGACACAGGCTCAGACAGTGGGGAGATTCAGGTGACCCTAGAGCTCACTTATTCTGAAGCCCTCGTTTTACAGATGAGGACTCTGAGCTCCAGAGAGGCTCAGTGACTTGTTTAGCATCACAAAGTGGATGGAGAGTCAGGACAAGAATCAAGGTCTCTGGACAGAGCAGCCTCCTTCAATTCCCTGAAAGTATAGTTTTCTGCTCCCTTCAGGTGGATTCAACTAGCAAAATAGTGTTATCTCCAGGTACGGGTACCCATGTAACCATGGCCTCTAGGATTCTCTAGTGATCCCTTAAGCCACTTTGCTATTTGAGGTTTTAAATTAGATTTCTGATGTGTCTGGTAGAGACACAGTGTCCAGTACTAGATGCATCCTAACTGGATAGCAGTGGAACAACACAAAGACTGTTTTCTGCTAAAATTCAGCCAAGTACCAGGAGTGGTGGGACTTAAGGAAAGGAAAGAGGCAGAAGAAAGCTCCTTTAGGTCATTCTGAAGTAAGTAAAAAAAATCCTTTGAATTTAGATATTACCACATACGGTCTGTTTGTAATACTCACTTGATGTGAAATTAACTAGAGAGACCTAATATCATTGATACATTTTCTGGTCTCCTAGCTGTCCATCAAAGTTTTGTGCTCCTTTTTCATGAATGTCTTAGTCTGTTCAGGCTGCTATAATAAAAATGCCATAGACAGAATAGCTTATAAACAACAGAAATTTATTCCTCACAGTTCTGGCGGCTGAGAGGTCCAAGATCGTGGTTCCAGCAGCTTCAGTGTCTGATGAGAGCCCACTTTCTTGTTCATAAGAACCTTTGGATGTGTCCTCACATGGAGGAAGAGGCCAAGGAGCCCTCTGCAGGCTCTTTCATAATCCCATTCATGAAGGGATCGTGCTCTGCCCTCACGATCTCATCACTCCCAAAGGCCCCACCTCCAAATACTATCAAATTGGGAATCCACATATAGGGTTAGGTTTCAACATAAGAATTTGGGGGGGGGATCAAAGACATTCCATTTATAGTAATGAAATATAATTGTTGAGAAGTGACTGTCCAGCCACGAACTTCATTTCTGAAACCCCTGCATCTAGATGGGACCATGTGATTGACTTATGGCCAGTGGAACTGAGTGGAAGGAATTCATGCCAATTCTAGGTGAGGCCCCTAAACTACCACATATGGTTCTGCACACTCACTCTCTCCTTGTCTGCCGCCTGCATGTGGATGCCGGCAACCTTGGAGGCCAAATGCTGAAATGGCAGACCGCCTACCAGTCTGGGTCCCTGAAGGGCTACAGGGAATGGAACCACTGCTCACCCCACTACCACCAACTGAACTTTGCATGACCTGTTAGCAAAAAAAATGTCCATTACATTAGGCCATTGAGATTCTGGGGTTTATCTGTTATTGCAGTTAACAGTTACTTTAACATAGTCAATGGCATCTAACTTGAACAATAACATTTAATTTCCACTTAGAGTACTGGAGGCCAAGCTTGTGGGGAAGAGGAAAGAGGGAGAGGGCAGCACATCACGAGATCAACACGAGGCCCCACCACGTGTTAGTTCATTGGGTCAAAGTGTAGTGTGGACAACAGTGACCCCTTTGCCCCCAGAACACCCTGAGAACAGAAAGTTAGAGTATTCACATTTTATTACTTACAGAATGTTACCTCAAAATATAAACTACCTCATGGGCCCTAACTCTCTGCAATCGCCAAGCTCATATAAACCTTAATATAATCTGATTTTGGAAGCAAATATTAACACCTGTTCAAATCCCCTGCAGAGAAGAGACTTTCCCTGGGAGGTGTTCCTGTACTCATTTTGCCAACTTCCAGATGAATAAAGCTTAGGTTTCTTTTTGCTTCTTCCAAAAATATAATTTATTACATAACATTTACAACTGAAAAAGGATCCTAGGATATTTTCATGAATAATAATTAAGAGTAAAGTTCATGCTGTGGGCTGTAAAGAAGGGCCCCCGTTTCTCTGCTGGGTGTATAGGACAGTGGGATTTATTCATGAGCCAGTCATTTGGAACTTGGTCAACTCCTCCTGAATGCTTCCAGGGCTCCCCGGGGGGCTGCTCTGGTGTTTGGAAGGAAGTGGGTGTCAAAGCAGTTGGTTTCTTGTATTTTGGCTTTCTTGTTTTAGAGTGATCTTTGCAAAATACCACCCCTCCGGCAATTGTTAATGGATTTATTATTTAGTCTGGAAGACAAAGAGAAACTTCCAAATCTCTTAGTGGTGGGACAGGTGGAGCAGTGTCGTCAGAAGCGGTGCATGCTTGGGTGCCGCCTGGCTCTCTGGGACTTGGAAATATCAAGAATCATCACCTGTGGTGGGTGGTGGTGGTAGGAATGGTCCTTTAAATTATTCTACAGAAGAATACAGGGCAGGAGCGGCCAAGAGGGTCACTGGTGGGCCCGAGGGGAGGCTGGATTCCAAATGTTACAGCCAAGGTTGGTCGGTCACAGCACTACTCACGACTCATCAGAACCGCTAGTCTACTTTATTGCCAGAGGTATCCACCTGGTTCATCTCTGCTTCTGCAGAGTTCAAACACTGCCCTTTTGTTTTCAGAAATAAAGCCACTCTCAGTGGATTTCCAAGGCAAATCCAGCAGCTGCATCCCTCCCAAACATGGGCCTGGAGTGCATGCGTGGAGCACCCCTGCCGACGTGGGGCGTGGCCAGGACCATTCCATCCGTTCAGCAGTTCACAGCCCTGCTGGGTCCTTCCCCGCCCCACCTCAGGAGGCCTCAGCAGCTCCTGGTGCTCAGGGCCAGCGCAGGCCTTTCACATAGAATCCACCAGTAACCTCTGCCATTTGGGAGGGTGCAGGCTTGGGCCCATCTGCCTGGGGACTGCCCAACTGCTGGGGAGGGGATGGGGCTACCAGGGTGAGTGGGCAATGGGGAATTGTAGTTCTGGGCGTCCCAGGCCTTAGTCTCATTGTAGCCCAGTTCTGGAATTTTCAAGCTTTTCTCCACCCGGAGATAAGCTAATATCCCACAGTTGCAGCTTTTTCAGGGCACTAGAAGAATTGAGACTTTTTCTTCAAGTAACAATGAGAATTTGTTCTGAGCCTTTGTGATAAGGAAAGAGAAAGAAAATCATTCCTAGAGGCAGGAAGAACAGAAAATCGTCTCAACAAAAGGCACAGACTTCTCATTATACCTTATTATGCTTTCAAATAAGCATTTCTGCAAGCCCATTCTTCAGTTTAAAGTAAAGTGGCTCTAAAGTCTTAGATGATCTCGGCCATGTCTTGTCTTAGGAGGAAAAATCTGATGTGGGAAGCTGGTGGATGAACTCTTTTGTCCCAGGGCCCAGCCTGTGCCCGTTGTGAGACTGAGTTTTGCCACAGGCTGTCTTTTGCAGGGAGTGTGATAGGGGAATCCCTTATAGGAAGTGATCCCTACTGATTTAGTAATTATCCCCCATCCCAAAATGGAAAAGCTGGGACAGATGCCCTGTACTGAAATTCCTAAAGAATGTGATGTTATCATGAGTTTCTCAGTATCCTTTGAATAATGCAAATACTTCTTCCATGAGACAGTTGCAAAGTTAGAAGTGCAGGACCCCAAAGATAAATTTCAGTGATTCCCTCTTCCCTTTTTATTAACTAAAAAAACCAAAAAACAAAACTCAAACCTCTTGGGAGCATTTAATACACAGAGAGATAAAAGAAGCAGAAATGGCCCATCTTCTGCAGGCTTGGAAGCTTAGTGAAGAATCAACACTTATTTACAGAAAGTGTGCTTGACTTGAGCTCTGAAGGTTTGGCCACACTGAAGTAGCAGGTAAGGGGGTGAGGCTGTGAAGTGGGCAACCACTGGGCTTGGTGGTTAAAGGAACAGGCACTGGATTATTCTGTGTTCAGCCACCCACTGCCCTGGGTTGCCCTGGGCAAGCTATGAACGCTCTCCACGCCTCACAGGAAGGCAGGGATAAAACCAGTGACTCCTTCATGGGGCTACCTACCCGAAGCAAACTGGCCAGGGCCAGGCCCACGGGGACCGCTGCTTACTTGTGTTCTCATCCGGGGCCTGCAGCTCTGCCTACACCTGTCTCGAGAGATTTTGCTATCTGCACACATTTTTTAAAGTTTGGGGAGACAACTTGTCTCTCTTTTCCTCTCTCTCCCTCACTTGGGCTGTCCTCTGCCACTTCTTTCCCTGCTTTCTACCCCAGTCTGGGCACTTCTCGCTCCTCCCCTCACAGAGCTGAGGCTTCAGCAGGAGATGTCGGCCTCCCAAGGAAGCCGCCTGGGTAGCCTTGAACGTGGCGGTGCCGGAGTCCGCGGCCCTCTCTCCATCCGCCTCCAGGCTGAGCATGCCCACTGACCAGGTCCCGCCCATTCCTGATGCCCCCCCCCCCTTTTTGCTGGCCGTAGCACACGCCTCCAGACCCGCTGACCAACACGGCAAAACCGAGTCCACTCTCTTACTCAAGCATAGAGCGAGCCTGTTGGCTTCCCTCTCCCCAATTCCCCGTTCCCTTTTCTCCATGCTGAGTCTCCCAGACTTCCTCCCTTGTCTCATCTTCCTCCGGTGTCTCACCTCAGACCCGGCCCTGTCCTTAGCCCCTGCCATTCGTGTCCTTTATCCTGAGAAAGAAAATCAAACCCACAGGAAAGTTATTTCAGTGGCAGCTTATTTGCATCTTGCCCCTTGAATCCTACGGGTTGATCATGACCTTTAAATCAGTCCACTTCTCCCTGCCCGGCTCAGGGGCTTCCCACCCACCACCCCACAGTTCCCCCATCAGACCTCAGTTTCCAGATTCCCCCTCCCCTCAGGGAGTGCTCGGAAGGCTTTGTTCTGGGCTCACACTGGCTGGCCTGGGAGAGCGTGGACCTGGTCGACTCTCAGGACTGGATTAGATTTCTGCCTAGTAAATGGCATTTGAGGCACCCAGTTCCCCGGGAGGAAGTGGAACGGTGAGCTTCAGTTGTGTCTTACACTGATGGTGTGGATTTACACCTTTTTTAAATGGTTTTGGTCAGATAAACCATTAAGGGCTTGACCTACAAGCCCTTAAGATTCCTTCAGATTTGACGCAGATCTAATTATTTGCTTATTCAGTTGGGTGTGTGTGTGTGTGTGTGTGTGTGTGTGTGTGTGTGTCTGCGTTCGGTGGCTCAGTGTGCTTTCTCTTTGTGCTGAAACTCTCTCCCTCCCAGCCACATGACGGATGATGATTACTTTTTGTGGTGCCTAATACATTGTTCTCCACTCCATGAATATTGTTACCTGACTCCCATTTCAACCCAGGGGGACTCTGGATTCACAGAGGAATAGAACCCTCTTACAAAATCTGAGTATGATTGCAATTTTACTTGGAAGCCCCCGTTTCCCAGAGGAATAGCCGGTGATCGATGCCACTGTCAGAAACCCAGACGCACACACTCATACATCAGCTGGGAAACGACATAAACAGCTCACCCAGCGGGCCGGTGCTGACCCACTCACTTGCTCCCCAGGGAGAAGAGAGGTGATAGGAAACCCGGGGCAACAGCGGGGAATGGACAAGGAGAGGAGTTAGAAGAGGCCTGGGCTCCTGAAGGCCCACCTGGTGGTTTCCTTCCTCATCCTGTGCCGAGGGCAGCGGTCACAGGTTAAGGTCCATGGTGACATTGCTCCGTGACCCGGATCATGGAGAGCTCTTTCATCTGTCCTGGGAGTGCGCCACCAGCTTCTTTTCATGGTGCGTGCACAGGGATACAGACAGCTCTACAGACATACCTTCATCCTTATATAGCTACACGTGATGTCTACATTTTCCTTTGGGCTGGATGTGGCCTACCTAGGTGAAGCTCATGCTATGGCATTTGTCTCTTTGGAGAGCAAGTCTGTGCTGATTCCAGCAGGATGGGGCAGCAGAGACTGGTTTGTTGCTAAGAAGATGTCTGAAAAATCAGGATACTATTAGGGCAGGAGAGTGAAAAGCAGTCCAGCAGGCCTGCTGGTGACTTGTGGGTGTGAGGGTGGTTTATCGGTAGCGACAGGCCAAAGCGTTGACATTCTTGACCACATAAAAGCCCATGGTGACTGGAGGGATGACCAATGTCCGGCCGGCCCGCAGGGGGCGGGGCTTCAGTTCAGGGAGGGTCCCATCATCCACCATCACTAAGGGCTGGCCGTTCAGCTGCACTGACCTACAGTGAAGACAAATAGCGTGGGACTTGTTATTGCATTATCACAGCAAAGCCTGGGCAGCCCCGGATTGCCTGCCAGCCTGTCTGATACCGGCCCAGCGATCCCTTTCTGACGCTTGCTATGCCCAAGCTCTCACCCCCACGTTTTACTTTTAAAAACTCTTTAATACTCCAGCAATGCTCTAAGAAAGAAATTGCCATTATCCGCTTTTACCTAGAGTCGCTAAGTGACTGGTCCAAGGTCATCCAGCTTGTAGGTCTGGGAGCCAGGATTTAAACACAGGTTGTCTAGTTCCAGAGACACATCATTTAGACAAGTAAAAGTCTGTGATACAGAAGCTGAAAAGTGTATTACACCTATTTTTTTATTTTTTATTTTATTTTTTAAAAGGTTTTTATTTATTTATTTATTTGACAGAGAGAGACACAGCGAGAGAGGCAACACAAGCAGGGGGAGTGGGAGAGGGAGAAGCAGTCTTCCCGCTGAGCAGGGAGCCCAATGCAGGGCTCGATCCCAGGACCCTGGGATCATGACCCGAGCCAAAGGCAGACGCTTAACGACTAAGCCACCCAGGCGCCCCTATTTTTTTAAATCATAATGGCAGTTCAGTTTGACTTTATACCTAAATAATTGTTTTCTGTAGAGTGATGCACAGGCTTAAGATGATTTCAGAAGTCTTCTATTTAAAAGATCTCTTTTATTTGAGAGATTAGAGAATTAACATCATGTTACTTGTCTAGGCTTGTTCTGAAGGAGGAGAGAGACACTTAATGACTCTCCTTTTTCTGAGAATGGAGTTTTCAAATCTTTTGTTTTTTTTTTTAAGGAGAGAGAGAGTGTGCAAGCGGTGGGGGAGGGGCAGAGGGAGAGGGAGAGAGAGACTCTTATGTGGGCTCCACACCCAGCGTGGAGCCCAATGCGGGGCTCGATCTCATGACTCTGAGATCATGATCAAGAGTTGGATGCTCAACTGACTAAGCCACCCAAGGGCCCCACATATTTAATATTTAACAGATGTTTCTGTTTCAGGAACACAATGGAGTAGGTGATAAAGTAGGCATTTTTTAAATTCCAATTCACCCATTCTGTTTGCTTTTCTTCTTCCTGTGTACCAGCCGTCTTCAATCCTGAGAAGAGGGCCACATACAGAGTACACTTAGGAGAAAGGGAAGTAGCTCATCAGCCATCCTTGGCCTGTGGTACAGAATCCAAAGAACTTCCCAGCTGTTCCGGACCTGGAATGACTTGTACAGCCATGTATCCAGATTGAAGCTCAGTTTTCTGGGTCAGAAGAAAAGGCCAGAGCCAGACCACCAGCTGGAAATAAGGCTGTGAGTCACCCTCAGAAAATCAACGTTGCATAGTTTTGGGGTCTTGCCCAACCTCCAGTGTGATAACAGTGCAGTGATATTATCTGAGCTGTAAAGAGAATGAAATGTTAGAAACTGATAGAGGTATTTGTTTCATGTTACTTCTGTGCTATGAATGATAGACAGGTTTAGAGAGATAATCAGACCTACGCCCAACAGAGCAGTGAATTCCCTGAGATAAGTGTGTTGTGAATTATTCCCAGCAGAGGACAAGGCAGAGGCAGGTCCAGGCCTCATCCCACATGGATAAGTTTGGGTCTGGTCCAGATCTCACAGGCCAGAGGGGCAGCCGCCCTCCTTTATTGGTGTGATTGAGGAATGAGTGAGCAGGGGACTCCTGTATGGAGAGTTAGACCTGCCTCTGGAAAAATGCAGAAGTAGGAGAACTGAGATCTGGTAAGTGTTGACCTCATCAAATCTGCAAGGAGCTTTTGCTCCAAATTTAAATAACTATCTCTGGTGAAGAGAGCCTACTCCCTGGAATGGGAGGTGGCATGAGGAGAAGGGGTCCAGTTGCAAAAAAAAAACCAGAACAGGTCTTCACAGTGTACTTTCATTATTTTGTTTCAGGTGGTGTGAATATCCAACAACCAGACATACGCACCCTCAAATACAAGTTCAATGATACTAATTAATCTTTCCAACGAATCCTCAGTTGATATCTATATTGTTATTCTGGAACAGGGCCCATTCTGATTTCCTTTTTGGTTATTTGTAAAAAGCTAACCCAAGTGTGGATGGAACCAGTGAGCATGGTTGAGATTCTGGACTGATCTCTAATTCCAGGAGCCCAGTCACTGTCTCACTAGACAGTCACCCCACTTCCGGAGGCTTTTTCATCTGTGCAATTGCTATAGGCTGCAGGGCCAGAGACGTGAAGTACCAAGTATGAGGCCCTCTAACAGTATAACGAGTCCCGTAAGTAGGGGATGGTGTTTTGTTATTCTTTTCACCGAAGCTACGGGTAAACTTACTGGTCCTTGTACTTGACTGCTCTCGGGACTGACAAGTTTAATGGCTCCTTCTTAAAGCCCTCTCTTCCCTTGGCTTTCATGGTACCTCTGTCTTTCACTGTCTCTCTCTTGCCCCCACTCTCCTTCTCCTTCATTTATGCATGTGGTTGCCTCTTGAGGGGGATGTTCACTTCTACCTGCCTCTCAGATGGTGGGGTTCTTGGCGCTTTGTCTTTGAACCTCTTCTCCCACACTCCGTACTCCTGCTGAGTGCTATTACCCACACCCAAGACTTTGATTGCTATCCATGTCAATACTCCCCAAACCTAGCCTAGATCCTTCTTCTAACTAATGTTATCTCCACTTGGCTGTCCCATAGGAACCACAGAGTCACTATGTTCCAAGTCAAAATCGTCTTCTCAAACCCTGTCCTTTTCTCTGCCTTTTTTGTGTTGGTACCACCATCTATCCAATGACCTAAGCCAGAAAGCTGGTCATCTGGGGCTTTGCCCCCAATTCCCACGTCGGGGGTCACTAAGTCCAATCGATTCTACCTTTTAATATTTTTCATATCTGCTTCTTTCTCTCCATTCACTGCTACTATTTTAGTTCAGAGCTTGCCATGTAACCGATCTCTTCACCCCCTGCCTTGCCTTCCTCCTGCTGCTTGCCACATTGCTGACGGAGCAACCAATTGCTGTCACTGCTTTAAGCTCTTCAGCATCTCCCCATGCCCTCCACTTTCACGTGGACAGTGAAGCCCCGCTCTGGCCAGCTCTCCAGGCCTGGGGCCTGCCAGTGCCCCTGACTCCAGCGCTAACTGGCTCACTGGCCTCTGGGGGCGGGCATGGGCTGAACTGGCCGTTCTTGTCAGGTCATCATCAATATATGCATTAACAAAGATTGTTTCACAATGAAAAGCTAGTTAAGTCTTGCACATAAATGAAATGAATATTTTTTAAGTGACAATGTAAGTAGATACTGTTGGGAATGAAGTATGCAAGTTCATTTAAAAGTATAGTAAATATTTTTCAAATGTAAGTACCAGTAGACATTGTTGGGATTAACAAGACACAAGTTCATTTAAAAGTGTTATAAAATTCCTAACAGATTTTTCGGGAAGGGGGGGGCATCGTGTGCTTTTTTCAAGCAAGAGATTTGAAAGATTTTATTTATTTATTTGAGAGAGAAAGCAGGGGCAGGAGGAGGAGAGGGACAAGCAGACTCCCCACTGAGCATGGAGCCTGATGCAGGGCAGGGCTCTCGATCTCACGACCCTGAGATCGTAACCTGCGCTTGAAACCAAGAGGCAGGTGCTTAACTGACTGAGCCACCGAGGTGCCCCTCAAGCAAGAGATTTTAAAAGCACAATTACTATAATGTGGGAGGACCGTGACATGAGCCGACATCACAAAGGAGCCCTGGTCCTTTAACAGGGCTGCCCCTTTGCCCCACAGGACCAAAGTAAACGACCTGCAGTTCCACTTCGGTGGTGCTCCTTCCTCTTAGAACACAACCAACTCTCTTCCCCTGTCAGACTAACCACACTGGGTCCTTGCAGAACCTGCTCAGGTGTTGTTCCCACTGGGGAAACTTTTCTGATCCCTGGGCTGGGCTAGAAGCCCCAACTCTGGACTCTCTTGTATCCCAAACTTATATATGACTACCTCACTGAATTGTAGTGACTTACTCACTCTCCCCCTCACTGGGCTGTGAGCTTGGTGAGGAAAGGGATCATGTCTTTCATCCCTAAATCCTCAGTGCCTAACAAGGTACTCAGCCTGGAGTAGGGATGAAATATTTTTGAACAAGTGAATGAACTTTGAGGCTCTTTTGCATGACTTCTTATCTTCTGGGGTGGAGTTTCTCCAGCTTGAGAGAGGCTCCCTGGAGGTTCACTGAGTGTCTTTACAGATTTCATTAACTTACCAATTTACTCTCACTTTCAATGGCTCTGGAGATGTGAGATAAGACCTGAATTATCGCTGATTCTCAGTCACTCACCAGATACCTTATCCCAACCTGACATAAGGCCATTGATCATGAATAGTATTTTTCAGCCTTAAAAAAGATCCATATGACCATCTCTTAACTAAGCCAACATGAGTTAATTTGGTGAGACCCTGAGTCCCCATACATCCTCATCTGTAAAGTCCCTCCATTATAAAGACAGACCACTTGCTTTACCACCTCCATTCTATTTTTCCTACTTACATTTTTCTTTTAATATTTATCCTGTTACCAGTGAAGTCATATCATGCTAAATATTATAATAATCTTTCATTTTTATGAACAATTTGTAAGTTTGAAAACATAGTCACACTGATGATAAAAATCATGATTAGTACACACTATTTTATACACAAAGGCATTTTGTTATGATTTCATTTGACTATCGCATTTAGTCCTTCCAACAACCAACTGAGGCAGGGGTTAGCAACCCTATATTATGGATAAAGAAATCAAAGTTTAGAGGGGTCTCACCTAAGTCACACAGCCAGTAAGTGGTAGGGGTAACATCTGCAATGCTACCCTTCACCATGGTCCTATCTGGCCTCCCTGGTGATTGCTAAAGAGCCCTTGAGGTACCTGGGGTGATTATTATTATTATTATTGTAACTTTACTATTGAGATGAGGTCAGAGAGGTTAAATGGTCTGGGCAAGGTCACATAGCTAATAGATGGCTAAGCTAGGTCTCGAATTCAGTCCTTCAGACACCTCTTTCTACTATGTCATGTTATTCTCCAATTCCAGATGGCACTCACCAGGATCATGTTTCTTTATTTCAAAACCTTTCCTTATCATATTTCCAGCATATTCTGGGACCTCCTTACTGCCCATGACTTTTCACACCAAATGCTAAATGATCCAGCCTATGTTGAACTATTTCTCTTAATTCCCTAGCTGCTGAGGGCATTTAAATTATCCAAATATTAGGACAACTGCATTTTATCACCATCTGTTTTTATAAAGTCTGAGTTACTTTTCAATTCCTAAACTTGTTTTATTTTGCTTGCGATTTGAAATGAGATTCAATGTGTCAGTGTGGAGTCAAGCCCTCTGCTTCCCTGGTCTCTATGGGAGCCCCTTGCCCAGGTCACCCTCCTGCCCCCACCACCTGTCTACAGTCTCTAGTCTTCATGTCTTACCCTGGTTCTTGCTAGCCATGGATACTGAAGCAAGCTTTAACTATCCTGAGGTCTCAGGAAAGCAGGTCTAGTGAGCATGCTCTTTGCCAGTCTTGAAGATAATTTGCTGGATTATGGCCTGGCCCTGGGTGGACTTCTGTGGGGGCAGAGGCTGGGGGAGACTTTGTATTATTGAGAGCAGCCTTGGGACCTGTATCTGCTTCAGGCTGACATATTTGGTACCTTGAGTGGGAGATGAAGGGACTTAGAGATAATCGTGCTGCCTCAACTACTTTGAGGAAGTGATTTGCCTTTTCTGAGCTTGGCTTTCTCCACTTGTAAGACAGACTAGATGAAACCCAAGATTCCTTCTGTCTTGAACATTTTTTAGGTGTGTTGTCCAAAGCCTAACAACTAGCTTGAGGCCTTTAATGCCAAACTCAGAGTCATCCTGCACAAATAGAAATCTGATCATGATATCCACCTACCTAATGTTCAGTAGCTTCCTGCTGATCTTAGAACACTGTCCAAAGTCTTTACAAGACCTAATAGGCAAAGCCTTTACCTATGTCTCTAGCCTATTAGAGGCTTACCCTAGTTCCTGCCCGTTCCAGCTCCCCACTACTCACCACCTCCTTCCATTCCATTCTGCAATTTCTCCAAGCACAATCTCTGATGTCAGAGTTTTTGTACATGTTCCTGCTGCTGGAACCTTCTCCATACTCCCTCCCCTTTCCAGCTTCCTTTTCCTGGCTAACTCCTATCTGTCCTTCAGGTCAGGTGCCCCTCCAAAGTGCTTCCATATTACCCCATACTTCTGGGGTCTCCGTACTCATCACAGGGTACTCGCATTGCTGACCGCTTGTCTGTCTCTCCACTAGGCAGGAAGACCATGTGTCTGTCTTATTATTCTTGAACTCTCCCTACACCAACTCACATAGCAGGTGAGCAATAAAAGAAGGACTGGTTATAAATATGCAGGTAGATGAACTCAGAAGGAAAAGACACTGGACTGGAAGGCAGAGATCTGAGTTTTAGTTCAGACTTCCAACATGTGCAGGCCTGGACATGTCACCAGTCTGTTCTAGTCTCTGTTTCTGGATCATTAAACCATGAGAGGGGGAGAAAAGAAGGGAAGCAGGGGAGACAGAAGAAGGAGGGAGAGGAAGGAGAATGTCTAAGAACCTGAGTGTGTGTGTTGGGGAGGGGGCATCAGCTCCCTTTGCTCTTCATAACCCCCACAACCTCCTAGTCTGACTCTCGGTCCAGAGTGCTGCCCATGCACCACCAGAGGGCACTCTTGTTCCACACAACGGCGCCGGAGAGGAACCCCCCCCCCCCGCCGCCCCGGCGCTGGCTCCCAGGAAGCCAGAGCGCGTGCGCTGCCCCCACAGCTCGCACTCGGTCTCCGCAGGGCCGGCAGACGGGGGTGGGCAGAGGTTCCTGCGCTTGGCTTCCCGGAGGAACAAACCGCAGGGGCAGTCAGATCCCAGCAAAAACTGCGTTGCGGTCCACTGGGCAGGGGGCCCCCCTGAATGTGGCCAATATTAGGGAAACCTGCGCAGCTGGGTTTCGATTCCCGCCAGGGTGCGGGCTTCTCGGCCAGCGTGCAGGGCGGGGGTTGGCGCAGATGCGGGGGGCGCCCCGCTCTCCCGGCCCGGTCCCCGGCCGCGCACCTGTGTGCGCTTTACAGGCCCCCGAGGCCCGGCGGCCCCCTCGCTGAGTTAGGAAGCTGGTCTGTGCAGCTGCCCGGCCCTTCTCCGGGTCAGGGGCAGGTTAGAGCCTGGAGGGTTTGAGGACAGAGGGGCCTTGCTCCTCTCCCCTGCTCCGGGAGAGGCTGTGCAGCTGGGGTAGCTTAGAAAGGAAGTTCCTTTGAAATGGCCAGGAGTGAGCGCTACCCCGCTGACGAGGGCCGCTCCGGAGTGGCCGCAGGTTAGTGTCGCCTGGTCTCACTAGCCCAGCTGGAGCAGAGGATGCTCATTACCCTCTCAGGGGTGCTCCTGCCTCAGGGGTCGTGGGGAGGATTACTTCCAAGCGTGTCCTGAAGCTTTTCTCCTCTCTGCTTTTTGCCTTGCCTGGAATCTGGTAGAAGTCTACTCTTCTCTCCGGGCCCCATTGGATGTGGCCTCCTTCACAGGGCCTTAGCTGACAGCCCCAGCTGCAAGACAGGCATATTACTTGCAGCTCCCTCTTTAGCACTCGTCCTGCTCAGCTTTATTTTATCTGTGTGCTGGAGTCATTTTGCAGGCTAGACCGAACTGTTTGCATTTCTTAAATTTCAATAGCATGTGGTTCAGTGCCTTCTTGCTTACGAGGGTAATTCTAATTAATGTTGGTTGCATTCCACTCAGTCAAGCTCTCTAGGAGTTATCCTGATTGCATGCTCCAACCCCTTCCTCTATTGTTTGAGAGGAGACTGTACAAGAGAGAGTAAATGGAGATGAAGCCTTCCTGTTCCTCTCCCGCCTCCAGGAGCCCACATCATACATGAGGTTCCTGGCCACGAGACCCTTTGAGGCTGAGGAGATCATGTGCCCTTCATCCTGTTCTCTGAGGGGCATAATGAAACAATGAGGAGTTTTGATCTAGCTTCTGTGTCACGGAGCAAACCCTAGGACTCCTTCATGCAAGCAGAGCTGGGGGATTATATAGGCAAGTTGTTAGAGATATAGGCTTTTCCTGTTTGCAGTTAGGTTTGGGGGTCATGATTTGATCTGTGTTCTATCCAAGTCTGTGTAATAATGGTCCAAGCCATAATGGGATTCTACCATGTGCTTCTAATGGCTTAAAATAACTTAGCACATTTGGCAGACAAGATGAGAGCCCAGCTAAGGAACCTGGATTTATACTGATATTGTGAATTCCCAACAGATGAGGAAATCATCTGGGGGCAGTTTGGGAAGAAAATTTGATTCTGCAACCATCTCAAAGCTCCATGTCATAGGCATATCACTCTCAAACCACAGGACACAATAGGAACCAGCTATAAAAACCATGGAGAGACTTTAACATGTGGTTAACTCTGTTCCCTTCCCATTGTAAAGAATTGGTGCTATGATCTCGGACATTCATGAGTGGTGTGTAAGGGGCATTACTCATATCCCTAGTGTTCTCTGTGTTGTACAATTCAATTGTAGCAGACGTAGTCCTTACCCATGAAGACTGAAACCCAGAAACATACAAATGTGTGGTCAGACACACTATAATTGCTACATTACACAAGAAGAGAGACAAAAGGAAAAACGCACTTCTCAGCCTGGATCTTGAGGGCTTCTGTGTTCTGGCACTAGTGTATTTTTGTGGCCTTTCTCCTCACCCTCCAAAGCATTTATATTCCAATCATGTAAAATGATTTGCCACTACCCACTCCCTTCAAACAAAACGGGCCTTGAACTTTTGTACTTCTGAACCTTTAGTAATAAGCTCACCCCACTGCCTGGAATCTCCTTCGGTCTAGCATTTCCTAGGTGTATCTCTCATCCTTCCAGCTCCTGTTCAATGGCCCTCAGCCCTGCAGACTTCCCAGACTGCCAGGTTAGAATGCATCTCTTCCCTCCTTACATTCCCCTCTCCTATATTTACCCTCTGTGGTCTGTTTTGTCTTCTTGTCTTAAAGTATCCTCTGTGGGGAGATATCAGGTTCCCCCAGCCCTAACTGTGTGGAGCTGGAGGAGGCCATGTGGGGGTGAGAAGCATCTCCCTTAAGGGCAGTCTGCAGGTGGGATGAACAGAGTCTGGTAAGAGGGCAGGTGCGGGCGTATGCCCGCGCACAGGTGCGCCGATGGGTTTTCCATCTGTAAAAGTATAAGATAAAGTCCAGAAGCCACACCCAAAATTAGTTCCATCATTTTGAAGTCACGGCTCCCTGGATACCTACTCAAATATGTTAAATCAAAGGATACATATCTTGGTTTTATGGGATTTTGATAAAGTGCGCCCTATAATAGCAGGTGCACTGTATATTCAAAAATGAAAAGTAAGACATCCCAGGTGGCACGGGCTCTGTTCCAGGGCCCACAGATGTCAAAATGCAAAGTGTGCGGTGACCCTGAATCATTCTTGCAAAGATGAGCAGGGAAGAGGTAGACCGCCAAATGACTGTTGGTGTTGGGCAGCTGGTCCACAGTTCGGGGCTCCAGGCCCCTCATCTGGAATAAGCTACATGTCGTCGCGGGCTTCCTGATGCTTGGCAGCCAAAGAAATACTGATTCAGCGTCCAGGCCCTGCCATAGGGACAAGCTGGATTAAGACTTTACAGTTCCCTGTGGCTTGCGTTTGTCTGCCACCCAAACCGCAGCCTCTGGAGGGTGTGGAGAAAGGAGAAGACAAGGGCCATTTCTTCTCAATCCAGCAGAACTGCATATTCTGCTTCCTTGCCCCTCAGTTTAGAATCAACTGCTCGGAAACACGTGAGCTTTAGCCTAAAGTACTCATTTACCAGTGTTTCATCTGGGTTTTCTGGAAGAGAATGGAAATCTCTGCCTGCAGTGAGAGTCCCCAAGTGAGTGAAGGTGGGGAAGAGAGACCACAGCCTTGATGGACAGTTGTGCAGAGAGGTTCCTGCTGCTGGGAGTGAGCTGCAAGAAAATGTATTCTGAAGCTGAGAGCAAATGAAAAACTCTCAGAAAACAACCCCGAGTGCAAAGTGAAAACCTTGAATTCCTAAACATCTTGGTTTAAGATGGCAAGTCACTGTAAAGTATAAAAGCATTTTATAATCCTCTAATCTGCACAGCGATCTATACATTACTAATCTGGGAGTTAAAACAAAATGAACAATAAAACCTTTGGGGAGCCGTACACATCCTTCCACTTAGTCATAGAGAACTCCCAGGGGCTCATGGTATGTTCACACCTTTGGCAAAATGGCTTAGTGCCTAGATGAAGACTAGAATCTGGGTGAAATCAGAGATGCAAATCAGCTGGGATATTGCTCCAGCGTTTTCTGGAGCCACAACGGTTCTCAACCGCGGCCACATATTTGAATCTCCTGGGGAGCTTTAAAAATACTGGTGCCTGGGTCCCAGCCCAGAAAATTTTGGTTTAATTGGTCTGGGGTGTGGCTTGGGCACAGGGCTTTTTAAAGCTCCCAGGGGCTTCACCGCACAGCCGTGGGTGAGCACCAGGGCTAGGAGAGGGAGTGGGCACAGGTTTGCAGCTGGGGGTGGACGGGACTCAAACGGCTTTCTAACTGTCACATTCTGAAGTGATTTTGAATAAGAAGAGCTTTTCTTACTGTTTTGGAGTACCATGTCAAGAGGCCACATTTTTTTAAACTAAAAGTAAGATGTGAACTTTTCAAAGGCAAGTTTTTTTGACTAGTCTGAAGTGAGCATCTTTGCTCTTTCAAGAGAACTGCTTCCCTTCATGTCTCCCCTCCCGTGTGTCCACCAAGGAGATGAGCATGCTCCTCAGAACACACAGGGAAGCGTGTGTGTAGCACTTCCCAGGATGAATTAAGAACCGAATCAGATGAAGCATTTGTGTAGATAACGAACTCTGCATTTCTCTTTAACAGTAAAAAGAAGAACTCTGTCCTTTTCTGGAAGGGCAAGTTCTCAAGGCATTTTGGTTTCTCTCAGGTCCTGCGCTGTGGCACAGAGAGTTCCCTGCGGACCAAACGTGGTTCAAACTCTTTCCAGGCAAGAGGAACCCAAGGGGATTAAATATGTCATTCAGTACCTTCACTGCATTTTCCAGATATGTATATAATTATTTACTCAGATCATGTTATATATGTTGGTTATGGCTACTATCTCTTTTTGAACCACAGAACACCCTGAAATGAGCACAAGGGCGAAAAGAATCCAAATTCTCTAAGTTTCAGCAAGTAGTAAGCTTACATTAACTAGAGATGTGTAAGGCTCATCTCTCTATATAGTTACTTCTCTATAGTTTTTCTACAGACTGACTCAGAGCCTTACATGTAAGTATTTTTATAAATATATGTACTCATATATATTTACATTTCTACTTTCACAGTGTCCATTTCAGACTTTCTCACCTGGAACAGGAGCTTGCATGTTCCTGCTCACTCGCCACCAGCTCGTAGATCTGCCCAGGCCCACACACCTTCCTTGCCACCAGTGCTCCAGCCTCTGCGTCTTATCTTTCCTCCTGGGGGGCTTTTGGTGCCCTGCTAACAGGGCTGCAGATAATGGGGTTGTGTCTGCACAGCAGGGCCTTTTCCTCCAGGTAAAAGAGGTCTCCATTCTAATGTTTGCTTTTAAAAAAAAAGGATCCTTTTTTCCCCTGACTTTTTAAAACCAGCACCTGAAGCCCTGTGTGGGTAGACAGCTTCCGCACGCACTTTCAGCTCCAATAGCACTATGGACGGTCCTTACCTCTTACAGAATATCAAAACACATTCCAGAGGCATTAAAGAAATAAATAGAAAAAATGAAACAAAAAAGAAACTAGAAGAAAATGAAGATACATATTTATCTGATTTGGGGACTATAAATACATAGACATATAAGTGGAATGGAAGAAACTACAAAGCAAAAGATATATAGATTTAACTACATAAAAAGGGAATACTTCTGTATGTCAAGATAATACCCTAAAAATGAAATAGTTGGAACAATAGTAAATAAAATACTGGGAGAAATATTTTAACATATCTGATAGGTAGCAAAGGGGAAATTGCCCCATGTTAGAAAAACCTTACAAATCATTAAAAAAACAGGTAACAATCCAATTGAAAAATAAGCAAAAGACATAGAAAATGCCTAAAAGCAATACTAAGAGACATGAAAATTTTTCAACCCCGCTAATACTCAAAGAATACAAATTAAGATGAGAGTATTATTTTTCATTACGAAGTTGGCAAAGATTTAAAAATATGACTGCTCTGTGTCGGTAAGGTAAATTGGAATAACAAAATGCTCACACTTCCTACTCCTGCTCAGACCTGCACAACTGAGCTTGTCTGAGGTAAGAAAATTGAACAGTTAATAATAGGAGATAAGGTTCTATAGCTCAATGGATTCCAGGGTGAACAGAATAGTGAGCAATCTGGAAACCAGGCCATTGGAGGAATGGTTGAAGGAGTTGAGTGTTTAGCTTGGGGAGTACAACTCTATGGGGAGACATTGAAAAATTATTATGAAGAAGGTATAGATTTACTCTGCTTAATTTTTCTAAAGCAAGGGGAGAAATGGAAGAAAACACACTTTGGCCACATACGAGGAGGATCTTTCCTACAATCAGAGCTGTCCCATGAGTCCCAGAGTGGGCTGACTCATGACATGAGCAATCTCATCAAACAGAAGCTGATGGGTTTTCTGTCAGGGATGTTCTAGAGGAAGCTTCTTGACTGCTAAGAGTACTCTCAAATTTTTCCTCTATAAAGTCATCTTTTAATAACTGTAGAACTTTCATAACGTGGTTTATTTTAAGAAACTAATTTAAACGATCCCAGACAAGTGGAGATAATGGAAACCTGCAGGGAGTGGGTCTGGTCAAACAGAGTTCAAAAACTCCAGGTACCAACTAGTATCAGCAGTGTGGAACTTACACACTTACATGTCTTGAGTCTGCTGAGGTAAGTGGAATAATGGCCCTTTGGTCCTAGAAAGTAGGTCTTCAGTTTTTGTTTTTAAGCATGTGAGTGAGAAGTCTCGGTATAGAATTCTTAAGGTTAAGAATTTTCCCCAAGTTCCTTTTCCCAGATCTGTCCATGTCCAAAAATAAATGTGGTGCTTCTAGTCATCTTTAGAGAGAGACTGTGGTAGGTCAGATGGTGGCCAGTTCAGCCCTCACACTCGCCAACCTCTGAATCTGGAGATGAAGTATCATAATGTGCTCTGTTCCAAAAGGGACACGAAGATATTTTTAAAGTCTTAACACCTGAGAGTTAACTTGAGTATTTTCAGAACTATTCTGTTTGGCTAACATCAAATGACACCCTTCTAAAGGCATGCAGTTAGATGCCAATGTTTTTCTTTGATATGGGATTTAATGAGGGTAAAATCAAAGCAAAAGTCATATGCCGGAGAGATGTAAAAAATAAGCAGTATGCAGAAAAGAAAAAAATATGTTCGTTTCTTCACAGAATAGGCAATAAGATTCTAGGTTCATAGGAACCTTAAGTTTCTTTCAGCTAACATCACGGCAGCTGAAGGAGAGGCTCGTGCAGATATGAAATGTAAACATTTAATATGGAATGTATTAGCCCTGAAGCAGAAATACTCCACACCTCTCTCATGCACCACCCACAAGCTGCTTCCCTGTTGGTTGGTTGTTCTAATAACAGAGATGAACTCCATGAGGACAGGGACCTCAGAATCCCCTTCCCTCTCTTCCCCTAACACTCCACATTGAATAGATTTTGAAGGCTACTGATGACGTGGGTTGGCATGAGGAAGATCAAGAGACATTCTGAGCTAAAGCATTCACATTGAACTTCATGTTCAGACGTTTTCCCCTAATTTGTCTACTTGGGATTCTGGCTCTTTATAGTTATGGGACTACAATTCATTTAAAATTTCAGCTACATTAGTTGCCACTGCATGTTAGGCTGCTGAAGGGGAACAAGTCATGTGTGGCACAAAGTAGGATCTCAATAAAAGGTGATGAATGCATGAAGACATGTGAGAAGGCTCACGTGCCAGCATCTTTCCCTCAGAGATGTAACTCCGGGCTTGCGCTCCAGAAGGGAAAGGCGAGCTAGCTAGCAGTACCTCTGTGTATAGGGTCAGAGTATACTAGGCAAAATTGATTTTTATAGTCTTCAAATTAAACCAATTTATAGTCACTGCTGGTATTTAATAATCCTTTTGTCTGAGAAGAGCATAGAGGAAACAGAAGGGAAATCCCCAATTTTGCTGAGAAAAAAAAAGCTTTTATTAAAATTCTATATGATTGGGAAAAAGAATCTTTCTCAGAGAAGAATTTTTAAGAAGGCTCTGAAATTAGGACTTGTGAAGAAAAGTTAATGGAACAGAGGTAAGTTAGCCTAGAGGAGAGAACATTGCTGAGTAACCTGATGTTCTTCACATTCATTCCGTGATCAGCCTATGATGAAATGAAAGCAGACAGTATCGTGATAGGGTTCAGTGATCCGTACTGTATGTTTGTCAGTACGTCATTATAATTTTATATTGCTGGGCTATTGGGGTAGCACAGTGTTGAGGAAAGTGCATTGGATTTGGGGCCAGGAAAATTGGGTCCTAGATACTCTCTAGCTCTATCACATAATAGTTGTGTGACTCTTGAATAAGTCACTTAATGCTCTAAGATTCGGTTTCTCCAACTCTAATGTGTGAGAGAGGCAGGGATTGTTCTACTTTCTTCTTGGTGCTATTCAGAGGGTCAAATGAGATAATGGCTCTTAAAGCTCTCTATTATCTATAAAGTCCCAGCCACAGTGGGCCACAGTGTTCTTATAAAATTAAGTGTTTAGACAGGATTGAAGTTGTGGGCACTCCTTCCCCAGAGGTCTTTAAACCTAGAGCATCTTCTAGTCCATATGGCTTTGCCACAGGCTCTCTAAGGGTAGGGAGAATGAAGCAGATCACTTCAAAATGTTATTCTGCCCCAGGATTCTTAGCAGCTGCTGATTCCCTCAGGTTACTGTGTCAGAATAGAACAGTCAATGTGATGAAGGTTGTTTCCTTCTTTTCTAATTTTTGACAGTTTTCCCTTCAAATGGAATCGAATGAGACACATAGGGCAGGACACTGGGATGTGAGCAAACACCTGCTCTTGGTTTGACTTTTCCCTAAAACATGTTTTTAGTCCTGTTTTTTGATGCAAGTTAACTTCTTTGGCCCAGCTTCATGTTGTTTCCCTGTTTGTTGGAAGATACTGGAGATATTTATGTCTTGGGTAGAACCGATTCCCTAGAGAACAATGCTCATTGATTCATGATCACATCAGGCATTGGGCAGATTCTTTCCTTTGTGGATGATGGAGATGCCACAAAGGTTCTCTTTGACTTATCTAGAATGGGAACTATTATTGTCTTGGGTGTAAATGGTCAGTTTTCCTTCCAGGAAGGTGAGAAACCAGGGAACAGGACAGAGGATGGATTTGCAGACGGAGATTTTCTGGAGAAAACCTAGCCCAATATTACTGCCACGTCCTCTTACAGCACATCCTCTTTGTGTGGCCTTTTAGTGGCCTGAAGAAGCTACTTGGCTGTTGACCACAGACTCCAAAAATGAAGTGGAAGTGGGGGAAGGAGAATGGAAGAGAATAAACGAATTTTAGAGTTCAATGGGAAGCAGAACTCTTTTAGCTCACCCGCCTACTGAGTGAGAAACGTGGGGCCCCTCTGGGTTGGCCATGGCCACTCACTCTCTGAGTAATAGGCTACCTCCTAAAAACCCTGTCCTCAGTCAAGCCAAACAAGCCTTTGGAAAATGAGTTCTTTTTGTGGTAAAATCTTTCTCTTTTAAATTGCACTCCCTGGTTTGCTGTCACTTTAGAGGATCTAGGCTAAATCTATTTTCTTTCACTTCACAGTCCTTGAAGTATCTGAAGAAAGTCTTCACGACTTGCCTTACTTTTCCTCTCTGAATGAAATCTCCCTATTACCTTCAGCCATTCCTTACAGAATATGTATTCTAGACACAGAACCCCGTCCTCTTGTACACATTGCAATTTTCGAAGCTTCCCTTCTCCTATCCTATAGGGTAGATAGGGCACCCACCTTTTGTCTGATTCCAAGAATGGGAACTATTTCTCACTTGGAGAGTTGAGACTCAAGTGGTGGATCTAATGATTGGCTCACTTACTGAAATGACAAACAAGAACCTTCATTTGTGGACTCGGATGCCCAGACTGTGCCTGATTAGTGGCCCTAGGGGGGCTTCATGTGCGATGCCTGACATTCTTGAGCCCCGAGATCTCATGAAGATACCTTTCCAGAGATTTCAAATATACCCAGCCCTGCTAACAACTCCAAGAGAATAAGAATTACCCCCTTGTTCTCAACCAGTCATAAAGGTTTGCTGGCATCTCTCTACTCCTGTAACGCCAGGCCAAAATGTCTAACTGGTGGCTTGAATGGCACACTGACTTGCTCTATCTCCTCTTTCTGGTTCCTCCAGACAAGAGCAATTACAGGTTTCTCAGCTCCCAGAGCTTTCCATCCTCTTCTGAGCTAATATGGCTCCAGGCTGCAGCGAGGAACTAGCAGACACACAGAATTTGGCCCCAGAGGCTTATAAAACAGAGAAGGAGACACCAAAGGCTGAAATCACTTCCTTGCATGTCCTTTCATCCTTTCCTGCACAGTCTGCTTCACCAAAACCATACCCTTCCTGTAAGACCCCCATCTCAGAACCACCGAGGGCTCCTGCACGCATTTGTAGTTATTGAGCAGAGCGCTGGGGGCGCTGAACATATGCACAACAGCCTCTGCTGGGGGCTTACAGTACAAGATGGCGCAACACAGGGTCCAAGCCACGGGGGTCTAGAACGGGAGAGGTGTCACATTACCAGTAGTTTACAGGACAGAAACAGGCTTAGAGAACTAAGTGAAGGGCTCAAAGCTCCACAGTGAAGTAAGGGCAGGATTAGGGCTGGAGTCCAGTTCTCCTGACTTCCAATCCAAAACTCTCTTTAAGATGACATATGTAATGTCATATGTGCCTGTCTGTATTTCTACTTATATACATATGCGTATGCATGGGTGTGTGAAATTTTCACTTGTAGAAAGCTGTATTTCACCCACATGCTCTAATTTGATTCTTACAATCACCCCATCTGACAGGTAAGGGAGCCGAGGTTTGTCCACACGAGTAAATGGAAGCAACTGGATTCATAGGCAGGCCTTCTGATTCTGGCTCCCTCTTCTTCTGAGTGTATAACATTGTTATTTGATCTCAGTGGCCATTACCAAATCCCTCTTCAGGACCCCTGTGGCATGAAATTCCCTTTTTCCCTGTCCCTCTCTGACATTCTCAACAAAACCATAACACAACTTCTCACTGCGATGGTGACAAGGTGAGGTACAAGACAGCATAATTGGAACATACGGCATATGAGTAGCCAGGGGGAGTCATCTCAGTCACTCTGATGGACAGGTATAGGCAGGAGGGGCCAAGGTGTGGCCAGGTTCAAGTGTCAGGGGAATAATCCTGGAGGCAGGGGCATAGAGTGGAGTGAACAGTGTTGGAGGCCCATGCCCTTGGTTGGTGGGGGAACAAACTCATAAAATGATGCTACCCTCTGACTACATCTCCTCCTGTTTCATGGTTTTGCATTTATACCATTTTTATTATAATCTTAACAAGTGTCTTAGCAACACATTATCTTAAAAATCCGAGAAGACTCTGCTTTGGAAGAACATCTTAGAGATGTTAGAAAGAGAGCAATTGTTTCCCTCTTCCTCCCCAGCCAGCTAAAGTCCCAAGTTGAGGAAAAGGAAGGCAATGGGTATTTACTGCACACCTCCTATGTGGCAAGAACTTTACTTGGATTACCTTGTTGACTCCTCTCCTCATGAGATGAAGAAACTAAGACTGTATTATAGAGATTATGTAATTTGCTTAGGGACACACAGCCAGCAAGTGGCCTGTTAGACTAAGGCATTTGGCCGGTTCCTTCCACACAGTACACATGGTCTTCTCAACGTTGGGCAGGCTCAGCTCCTAATCTCTGGCTCCAGAGGACCCTGAACGATCACAGTCACTGCTTGAGGTGTCAGCCCTTCTGCCAGAAATGACTTTGCGGGTCACTAGTGAATGGCAGTGGGAAATTTAAACATACTCATAGGATCCTCAGAGAATCAGACCCAGGATGAGAACTTTAGAGCTGGAAGGGACCCTGCCAAACATAAAGCAACTCTTGAATTTTGCAGGTAAGAACACTGAGGCCAAGGGATTAGGATTGAAGGATCTACTCAGGTCAAACAATTATTTAGTGAAGCTGGGACCAGAACTGGTTCTCCTGCCTAAGATAAAGACCAGGAATTCAGCACACTAGTCATGAATGACTGGTAAATAGAGATGGGATAAAATACTCAAGAGAGTCTCCTAATACAGGTAGGATTGAGGGGAAAGAAAAGTACATGTAGCCAGAGAAAAGAGCCAGTATGTGAACCAAGACTGAAAATACAGATCTAGGGTGGGCTAAAGAGACTCAGTAAGTCACTTCCCAGATTGTGTTTTGTTCCCATTGCACATACAGTTGGAAGCCAAATGCAAGCCACCAAGGTTGCTGTGAAACAGCGAACAATTATAGCGCAAATAGTTGTGGGCAGCTGTGGGAGTGCAAGCCACCTGCTCCAAGTTTACAGCTTTGTTAAACTTGGTAAACATTAAAAATGGAATAGGAATACTCCTAGTCTGTACAGTGTCCCATACCCTTCCTGGGAGGCCTTATTCGGGAGCTGACCAGGCTCTTCTCCCTGTGGCCTAGAGCTGCTTTCTCTTGGTAGAGGTCAGTGTTGTCAACAGTCTCTGGTAAAGACCGAGGGAGGTAGGGAGTATCACAGAATCATATATTTATAGAGTTTGAGGGAGTCACAGAGCCCCCAGAATATAATGTCTCTTCTAATGTTCAGATAAGGAAACTTAAGATCCAAGAGGTTATGTGTCCAAAGTTACAAATTTAGGGGCAGCATAGACTCTTGATCTCTGAACTTTGAACCCTTTGTCCCCATGAGGTTTGTAGATGCTGACAAACGGAGTTATAGCATTACAGAATGTTACAGCTGAAAGGGGCATGGCTCTCAACCCCCAGGGTTTTCGGTTGTCACATGACTAGGCGGTGCTATTGACATTTAGAGGGCAGGGACCCAGGATGCAAATAAGTAGCTTGAAATGAGATCATTCTTCGTAATGAATTGTCTTGCCCAGATACCAAAAATGCCCTTGTTGAGAAATATTTTGTCTACCATTTGACTTTACAGTTGAGGAATCTAAGCCTAGAACCGGGACGGGCTTGACAAGGGTCCCAAAGGGAGTCAGCAGTCCTCTGACTCCATCCCACTGAGCCCCCGAGTGAATTAGCAGCAGGAAAGGGACAGTAGATCCCTCCCTTCCCAGCTCCTGCTGCAATTGCTCTTAAGCTATTTCTTGGTCTGCACTTACTTGGACTTGAGGCCCTCCTGTCCATAGGGCTGCAGCAGATACTGGTGCACGAGCTTATCCCTGAGAGTCCCAGCCAGTTTGATTTTCTTTCTTGATCGGTGCAGGTTGATGATAAAAAGTGTAATGGACCCTCGAACATAGTTGTGGCTGAGATGGAGAGGGAGAAGGGTAAGATGGACATAAAGTTGTCAGTTAGGTGCTGCTAAATAATTTATAGACTGCACCAGACAGGACTGCCCCAGGAAAGGGCACTTATTTTATGATTCTTGGCCACCCCTGACCTTCAAAGACAGGAAGGCCTTGTTATTGTTTGTGGTTTCTTGCAGAGAAGATACCCGTTTCCTACCACACTCCTTTTGTTTTTGTTTAAATGTATCCCAATGATTTTAGAAAACAAAATATCTTTTTCTGAGTGTGAAAATAAAACATGCTGACTGCAGGGGGAAAAAAAGGAAAAATACGGAGAAATACAAAGAAGAAAAAGAAAATTCTCCCATAATCCAAGTATCTTGAGATATGATAAAATTTTGGTAAACATCCTTCCAGTATTTTTTGTTTATTAATTCAATATTAATTCAAATATTTACTGAGTACTTTGACATATACATATATATTTCTCAGTTTTCATCTAATTGAGACCACATTGTTTTTACAGTTCGTGAACATCTTAAACATATTTTCATCTTATTATGTTATTGTATTTTCTTCTACTTACAGAAGAATGCTAAATTCTTTAATTATAGAAATGTAACATAATTTATTTAGTTAACCCCCTACCTTTGGAGACTTACATTTTTTCAAAATTTGCCATAACAAAATTACATAATGCTATTATATAAACTTTTTGCATGTCACCATTATTTCTGATAAAGTCCTGGAAGTTGGACACATTAGGTCTAGGGGAAGGCACATGGCATGATTCCTAACCAAATCTTCTGGTTCATTCCCGGGTGATGCCCTTCCCTGTGGGAAGGTTTTCTGTCCTTGCTGTGTTGAAACCTAGGGATCACACGATTGGTTTTGGCCAATGAAATGTGGGTGGACATGTTAAAATCTCTGTGCAGAAGTTTTAAGAGGCAGCCTGTGTTTTGCCATGACTCTTTTCCCTGTGCCAGAAGACCAACGATGTTCTTGACAGAGGTTACTCTATTGACCTGCATCCTGGCACGAAGATGATTTGGAGCAGAGCTACAGCTGAGCCATGACAGATAAGTAGTGTGCATGAGAAATACACTTTCTTATCGAAAGCCATGGAGATTTGTTGGTCCTCCATGATCACGGCATAACCTTGCCTATCCTGACTGATACACACATTTTGCTAACACTGATGTTAACTGCCTAGAAAGCTTGTACCAGTTTGCTCTCTTCAGCTATCTATAAGAGCACCCATTTCCTCATACCCTTAAGAATAATGGATATTAACCTTTTAAAATACCTTTATCAACCCGAGAGGTGATAGTGGGATTTCGATGTTGTATTAATTTGTATTTTTAAAAAAATTCATGCTGAGATGCAGCATTGTTTTCATTTGCCTGTTTGCCATTTCATCTCTTCTTTTGTAAACTGACTATTCATGTCCTTTGCCCATTTTCTTATTGATTTATAAAAGCTATTTATTAAAGATAGTGATCCTTTGTCTGCATGTATGTTACCAAGTTTCCCCCAGGTTTCTTTGACCAATTCAGTTTGTTTACATTGTATTCTGATGTATAAAAGTTAAAAACTCTTAGGTAGTCAAATTTATTGATCTTTTTTATTTCTGCTTTTGCTGTTTTACCTACACCAAGCTTATAAAACTATTCACATTTTGGAATCCTTTTAAACCAGCACAGGATGTTCAGAAGCCTGGAAGAACTATATGCCTACATGCAAGAGCCTTTCAGCATGTATCAACAAAACTATAATGATTTCCTTCTTTCTTGTAGGAAAAAAGACTTTGTTTCTAAGGGGTCCCCTAGGGCCCCATCTGGATGGGTTAATGAGAGGAAACAGAAGAAATGACCCAGTCCTGCCTTCAAAGGAGGAGTTCAGAGAAACTCTAAGTCAACTTTGCCCAGAGGAAAATATCATTCCTTGCAGAAACAGCATCCCTTAGCCTCTGGGTCACTCACCTCTGCTTCTAAAGGTGTTAATTAAGAGTTGAGTGACTAAGGGCAGGTCAACATGATAACTTGGGTTGTTTTGCTTTTTAATAAAACAGTTGCTAGGACTCATCCTGAAGATTTTGATTCCATTAGTTTGTGATGGGGGCTAGGAATGTGTGTGTGTGTGTGTGTGTGTGTAAATCTTTCTAGGATATTTGGTAGATGAGTTGGGTTTGGAAACCACTTGCCTAGAGCAATCCATTAGGGTTAGGAGAATTCCCAAAGTATATTCCATTGACTGTGTGTCCGATAATTTTTCTTGCATCTGTAGGGCACATTATTATGTTCAAAGGCTTTCTGAATGCCTGCATTGATATTCTGATAAATTATTATATGACTTTTCTCTCTGGTTCCTCCTCCTCTGGTCCTTCTTAATCTTCTGAAGCATGTGAAGTAGTTTTTGGAGACAGCTGAGTTAGGTCAGAAGAGAATGTCCATTTACTGAGCAGACTTGTGTCACCAGAGCTCGGAAGAAAGATGCCGCTAGCCTGTGTCAGCATTTACTGTCAGTAAAAGAACACCAACTATATTCCATTGGTGGGCTTTAAGCTTTGCTTTGCTGAGGAAATTGAGCAAAACACCATTAACTACAGGTACTCTGGGCTTCAGTGTGAGCAAAAGTAAGCATGCATGGGTACCAATTTTGCCAGACTGTGGTAAACTCTTTTGCTAACTCCCATCAGATAACCTTCTCAAAGGCGAGCAGTGGAGGGGGGAGAGCCTCGTGCAGTTTTCCCTCTGCAGAGCTGGGGCAGAACTAGCCCTGGGAGACTGCAGAGGAGAAGGGTAGGATGTGGGGAAGTGGTGGGTGGGAGGGAGACCTGAAATCACAGCACTGCTGCAGGGAAAGCTGTCTTTTCAAGCTGCTTGGCAATGGTCTGATTTCCACTTACATAGTTCCCCTGGGGGAGAAAAACCGGTACTGAAAGCCAGCTCAGAGACCCATGTGCAGAGGCTCTCACAGAATTCATGGAGCCTCCTCAGGTAGGAACTGGCATTGAAGACTGCCTCAGCCGTCCCTTCTCCTGCTTGGCTGAGGGGCAAGGATATTAAGCAGAGGTCGTTTGGCTGCAAAGATACATTCTTGGCTTGGGAGTGTAGGCACCAACCTGAAAGCACTGTGTCGAAGATCCAGATTTCTGAAGAATATATATTCTCTGCCCACAAAAAAATAATCTTGGAGGAGTATCTGTTGCCTAAGAAGATGGGGTCTGACTGAAAGCATGGCTAACAGGCAATCACTCATCTTCTGATGTCAAGTCCAGGTGGATTTTGGTTCTCTTAGCAAATGTCCCTTTCTGTCTGGTAAAACATCTATCTTACTCCATGTCTCACTCATGGTGAGACTTCTTCCCCAGTAGAGAATCCATGCATCTGGAGTTCATCTTTCTGGCTGTTCTTTTGCTGCCTGACATCTTCTCTGTGATGCCATGGGGGTAGGAGGAAGTGAGTCAGGGAACAGAGGCTCCAAGTGGAGTATCCTCGATGTAAGAGGTGGGGGACATCATATGGAGAGATGCGTCTTGACTTCCAGATAAAAAAACAGTCACTGTTCTAGAAATGTCTCCAGTGAAGCTGGGAGACAAGGAAAGGGAATAGAAGACGGTGCTTTGGAATCCATGGTCATTTCCAGTGAAAGTCCATGTGTTTGAGAACTGGGTTGGTCCATTGTCCCCAAATCTAACTCAAAGTTTTTGGGTTCGGTAAAAGTCAGGCCATGTTTTGCCAAACATTTTTTCCCCTAATTTCAAAGCCCCTGTGTATTTTAAGGGAAATTTAATCCACATGTTTCTGATTCATTTACACTTAACTCATCAAAATATTGTTTTGTAAGAGTCATTTGATGTCCAAGAAGCCTCAGGAACCTTTTTTATGAGCCTTTAAAAGGATTTCTTCTAAAAAACAGGAAGTCATGTTTTGCCAATAATAAACAAACTTGAACCCCAAAAGGCTCAATTTTGCTTCAATATCCACCAGGTTCCAGTTGGTTCTGAACTTGGCTAAGGACCTCAGCTCGTCCCTAGAAACATACATTATTTCAGCAGGATAGTTTATAAAGACAAAGTTTCCCAGTCAAAACATATTTGTTCTCTGAACAAGAAGATCTGAGGTGAGAACTGCCATGCTGACGGGCTCCTGACTTGTTGACTCTAGAACAGAAGGCAGCAGAGCACCTGCTGGTGTTGGTTTGCATTTCGAACTTTTGATCCTAAATCAATCATAAAACACAACACTCTCCTAGGTCAGAAACAAACCGCAATGTAAGAGAGTGCCATGAAAGGCAGCGAGGTATTCAAATAGAGGTTGCATAACTGCCAAGGAGATTGTAAAAGAAAATTCTGTTGTATTGGACATTGGGCCAAAAGATCTCTAAGGGTTCTTCCCAAGTGTAAAAATCTTTGCATTATTAATGTTGTTATTATTTGCATATAGGGGTGATACCATAAAGCTTTTGGAATTCGGTATGATAATATAAGTGCAGATATCTGGCAAGATGCTTGGCACACAGCAAGTGCTCAGTATACACTGGAGTGCAGGAGTTGTTTCAATAGACAGTCTCTCTGGGTTGTTCTACTGGTAAGTTTATACTTTCTCACCCAATCCCTGCTTTGACCAAGGATATATATTTTCAGAGTATTGGTCAAGAGTGAACAGTGTGAAGCCAACATGCCCACTCTGGGACATTTCTGTGACCTTGAGCTTGTTGACCATGAATAAACTAAGTGAATCAGTAGTGCTTCCTCATGGCTGTTGTGAATCATGAGGGGGCGCAGACAGGGCACACAGCTTCCCAGGGAGAAGGAGAAGAGACACTTGTCCTATCTTTGTGCCTACCTATTTGGGGCACCTGACACCCACAGACATGGAGGAGACCGGCATTCCCAGCCAGCTCAGTGCATCTGTTGTGGGCTTACTTTTTTAATAGGAACAAAAAGACCTTCCCCTCTGTTATTATCATTATGGCCATATGTGCAAGAGATCAGTCAAGTCTCGTCTTCCTTTTTTAATGGGGAAGAGGGGTGCTTCTAACAGAAGCACAGTGGCACCGTTTCCCTAGAGAGGTTCTGAAGTGAATTCCCACAGAAAGCAGAGAGCTGGTGATTAGAGAGCATATTAAATCCAGATGATTTTGGTTAACTTGTTTGAGCTCTCCTGCTAGGGAATGGTAGAATTCTTAGCCATTCTACCACACCACCTCCTTCTGGATGATTGCTGAGATCAAAGGGGAAGAGAGTGAGAGCTGTAAATCATCCGTGAGGTCTTGATGTCCTATTTCTGCATTCATTCATCCATCCATCCATCCATCCAACATTTGCTGAGATCTTCATGCCAGTCACCATATTAGATACCAAGAATACAAAAATGAATGAGACACTGGCCCTGAGTTCATGGTATGTTCAGAATATTAGTGACAACTCCCCACAAGCATGTCAAAGAATGTGAGGATGAGCAATGGGATGAGACTATGTGAGGAGCCCTCTGTGAGGACACCCAAATCCTGCTAAGCCCATGGCTACTGACATTTTCCCCCTGGTTCCTCAGACCGATAGTATAAAGGGCACAACTGATGTGCTTCCCAACAGAGACAAAAGGTGCCAAGGATAATATTTCTTTCTTGAAGCTGGGGGTCCTCCTTTTGAGTGGTTACCTCAGGGCCAGGGTGGAGACAAGGAGTACAATGTATCCTTGTGTGGTGATCAGATAACTCCAGCCAAAGCCATAAAGCAGTCACTCTCTGTCAGGTATTGGATTGAGCTTCCTGTTGAGCAAAAGGGACGTTGAAAGCCTCTGGCCTCGGCCCAAACCAGCCTCCTCTCATCCACAATAGGCACTTGTATCTACAGACAAGACAACTGGCCCCTGGCCCCACTATATTCAGAGTGATTCTTTGAAAAATCTTATCATGATAAATTAATTGACTTGGCTCCTCTCTCATCAAGGAAGGGGAAGGAGCGTCTGTTGTAACCTGACCACTGGAGCTCTTTGTGCTATCCATTGCCCATGATCAGCCCCTGATAGGCCCACCGGAATGAAGGTCTGGCTGGAGGCACTGGCTTCCTCCTCCTCTCCTCCACCTGCACTAAGAGAAAGAGTTCTTTTTCAGAGCTGCCTACTCTGCTCCTTAAACAGGAAGTGATGTAAGAAAGCCGTATTTGGTCAGATGGGTTTGGCTTTAGGCTCAGTTTTCAATTTTTACCTTCTGATCTTCATGTTTTAAAATTTTATCTGCCTCACCTTATTTACTTAATGATAATTATTTTTCCTGTTTATTTACAGACAACTTCAATGACAACCAGTGCTTCGGATCAAAAAGAGAAGGATAACCACGCATTACCACACTGATTGTTCTGAGTTCAGCCCTGTAAAAAAGGAAGCCTAGATTTTATTTAACCTCATAAGATTTAAAATAGCTGGAAAGATTTCTGAAATTCTGAAAATGTTTCTAAAGCTGGCGTGACTACCTTTGGGCTTTCCAGCTTGGGACACACAGGTCTAGGGCTAGGTTTCTAGTGGGAGAGCTCTCCAGCATACACCTTAGAAATGTAGACTTATTTCCTCAAGCTCAGCTGCTGGATCATAGGAACAAATTTTATATCTCTAGCTTGGTTCAAGGGTAGGTACACACAAAAGCTTCATGGGCATTACATCAACTGGCACAGAGAAAATGCTCAATAAAAGTTTGTTGGATGAAGAAGTAAATGAACAAATGGCATGTGTTTTTATGAACTTTTTGTGCATCAATCCTCTGAGAGTGAGAAAACGGTTTCACTTGGAGAAAAAGCTATTTATCAGAGGTCCTTTGAAACCTGCAAAGAGCAGGTATAATGATTCCAGAAGCAGTTTACAGTCAGTCTTAACAAGGGTCCCAAATGGTATGGAATTCTAGGAGGGGCCTGAAGCCTGAAGCCCCTTGGGAGTGGCTTCCTCTGACATCTCTCTGAAGACTTACTTGTGGTGGTTTGTGCAGTGTGCATAAATCCTTAGTTTGTCCCGGATCACTCGGCCTGGCCGTGGCTTCCGTTGGAGCCCAGCCACATGCACAGCCAAGACTTTGGGGCCGATCAGGCGCTTGTAAAGGAGAGAGAGCCAGTAGTCCTGAGAAGAATAGAGAGGTGGAAAGTCAGAGAAAGAAGCATGTTGAGTATCTTGAGTAAACATACCAACACACAGGCCAGAAACCATTTCTTACCAGGGGTACAGTGAATCATGACTAAAGAGACCCTAATCCTGTAAGCCTGTCAACACAATCCGGTGCTCACCTTGGGTTGATAATGAAATGGGCACAGTCTAAAGTGGCCTTTTCAACTGACCAAATAGGGAAATTTAAGTAGGGTGGACTCAGACAGGCACGCAATACAAATGAATCAAAGTTTTTCACATATGAAATAATAACCTATCAGGGCCTTACATCTTTGACTTTCTTTTCCTATGACTTTCCTTTCATACTGGTTTATGACTTGTGTTTAACTGTAGAATAGAAGATTTCCAATCTTTAGCATTGTCATCAATATAAGAATCCAATGTCATCCTCCAAATATTGTCACTAAAGACTATTAGTGTGATGGGAGGGGGATGAAGGTCCTCCAGGCAAGAGACCAGGGTCCTGAATTCCATAGTCAGAAACACAAACAGAAGAATGTTTGCAAACCATGGTGCTACTTCTTGGTCATCCTCAATAATTCTAAAATAAAAAGAATAATTCTAAACTAAAAGAATGTGATGCTTTTAACCATTCTGGCATCCATTTGTAACTGATTAATAAATATTCAATCTGTGACCCACACATGTATTTGAACTTACAAAAGCCTATTCACTGCCATCTTAATTTCTATGGTATTTGCTATTATCATATTTTATTTTTATACTTGATACAAGATATATTATGTATCTGTTTTGCATTTGTTCTTATATCCAGTTATGGGGTAATGACTTCAGTGTTTATAATTCTCCATGTAAAAAGGGGCTTCCTAATTTGTTTGGGGGCTTCCTCCCTCCCCCCAATTCTGGAATTCCATAATCATGCCGTTCAGTGTGAGCATGCTACTCAAGGTCTTAAAGACATCATGCATGTTTTCTCAGCCTTCATCTTTCCAGGCAGAAACCTTTTAATGATCTTCTTTTTTTTCCCCTTGTGTGGTCATCTATAACATCAGCTGCTTAAAAATGTCTGTTGAATGGCATAAATCAGAACAGTCTCAAAGCCCCTTTGCCAGCCGAATAGCTCTAAATCTGCCTTGAGTAGTGAGCTCTAAGCCTTGCCCAGCCACCTACCTTAATTAACTCTAAGTGTCCTCAGAATGGCTGTTAAATATGGTCTCCTAATATTTAAAATGCCAAATATTTTATCATCGTCAATCATATAAATGAAAAAAATCTCGGTTCAATTTGCTCTTATTTGATGACACTTTCTCTATTTTTGATTTGAAGTAAACTTGGTGAAGTGATTATCACAGTCATTCCTGTTTCCAATGGGATATCCACCTTTTTCTTATTAATTTGTAATACATCTTTTAATATTATTGGTAAGAATCTTTGGAATATATATTGAACAAATATATTCCATCCAAGTCTGTAGTGTACTTGTTATCAACATTTATGATTTTTTGACATGGAGAATTTTTAAAAAAATTATAGGAAAATATATCCTTTTTTTCCTTTTGATTTCTTTCACTTCTTTTATTCTTAGAAAGTCCTTCCTCACACAAAGATCAGGTCAATCTTCACTGATATTTCTTCTAGTTCTTTTTATATAATCATTTAAAAGTGTAACTTCTTAATTCATTGAAAACTATTTAGCTATATGGTACTAATTATTTTCTAAATTATTCTACAACTAGTTGTAGCATCATACAGTTGATAACCTATTCTTAAACATATCTTTATCACATACCAAGTTTTATACATGTATGTAAAAACATATAAATATATACAATATATAACATTATAATATGTAATATAACATATTGTATATTATCAGTTTTACATCACTTTCTTTATTGTAGTTTACATTTTAATATCTAGAGATTCAAGTTCATTTCATTTATAATTTTTCCTTCTTTGTTCAAACTTTCTTTAATTAGTCATATCCATTTATTTTTCCAAATGAACTTTGAAATCATGTTTTTGTCGTGTTTGTTGTTGCAGAGAAATTTGAGGCTAGTGTGAATTTTATTCTGTTTGGTTAGCCTGTTTATTTTCTATTTTTTGTATTCTGCCAGAATGCTTATAGAAGTCATGTTTTATCCTTGATATTTGAAGTTTTATCAGAAATGTGTCAATGTGGGTTTCTGCATTAATTTGCTGATATTTGGGGAGTACTTTTGATCGGAAAGACTAAGGTCTTTTTTTAAGGTGAGAATTTTCTTTAAATATAGCTTTGACTTCTTTTTCTTTCTGTTTGCTCCACTCATTGTTTCAGGAGTCTGGTTGTGAGCCCTCCATCCTGGGGCTTGCACATCTATCATCTCCTTTCTCATCACTTTTCAATCTTTTTGTTTTCCCTCTGCAACAGGACATCTCAAGTTTGTCCTCTACATTTCCTCCAGGATCATTTCTGTCATTTGCTAAGTCCAATGAGTATTTTAATTGTTATTACAATTTTCCTTTCCTTGTAATCTTGTCTCATTTAGCTTACCTGATTGCCTGGCACTCATTTAAAAATTGTTTTCCATTTTACGTGTACTATGTATATGTTTTCCATATATATATATGACAAATATTTATAACAAATTTTCATGTATATATAACTTACATGAGAGTTCTGAAGCATATGAGAACCAGCCACCCACCTGAAAAGCTATCTTAACACCACATGGCAGCATCTAGTTATGTGATTCTTCCCTTTCCCATTTTTGTGTTTTCCATTCCCTTGCTCTGTATTTTAGTTTTATCCATACATTTGTTCCTAAGAAATATATTATTAATTTGTTAGCTTTATAAAAGTGGTATCATGCTGAATGTAATTTTCTGTGAGTCATTTTTTTCACTTAACATTATGCTTCTAAGATTTATCCAGGTTGTTATCTGTACTTATTATTCATTCATTTTCAATATTGTAGGATACTTTATTGTGTGAACATACTACAGTTTGTTTATCCATTCTTCTGTTGATGGATAGTTAGGTTGTGTTCAGATTTTTGCTGTTATGAACAATGTGACTCTGAATATTCTTATTCCTGTTTCCCAAGACACAAGTGAAGAAATCTGGAGAAGCACTGCTCCAACTGTGACTGGAAACCAGCAGCAGCCTCAGCAGCAGGGTGCTTCTCAGAAATACACATTCATAGACTTTATCCCAGACCTACTGAATCAGAATCTCCAGGGGTGGGGCTCCCAAATTGTGTGAGTTTCTAAGTGATTCCGATGTTCATTAAAGTTAGAGAAGCACTGTTCTAGAGTACATCCC
This sequence comes from Mirounga angustirostris, assembly GCF_029215605.1. NCBI lineage: Eukaryota > Metazoa > Chordata > Mammalia > Carnivora > Phocidae > Mirounga > Mirounga angustirostris. The sequence continues at coordinate 125,492,258 of NW_026991714.1, forward strand.
TAAGGGTGGAATTGCTGTGTCATACACAAGTAGACAAATATTCAACTTCAGGATACTGCCAAACTGTTTTCCAAAGTGATTTCAATTATTCCAACTTCCACTTCCTCTAGCAGCGTCTGCATGAGTTCCCTTTGATCAACATCCTTGCCAACACCTGTTATTTTCTGACTGAATTTTTGCCAATCCAGTGGGCACAAAATGTCTAGTTCTTTTTGTGTGTTGTTTAAGAAGTCCTTCCTCAGGTCCAGTTCATAGATATTTTATATTTTCTTTTATAACTTTTGAAAATTTTTTTCCCCTCTAATCATTAAATCTTTAATCAATTTGGAATTGATCTGCTGGTATGGTGTGTGAGGTAGGTATCTAACTTCATATTTTTCCATGTGGATAGTCAGTTATACCAGCATCATTTACTAAATAGTCTCTTCTTTCTTTGGCGATCTGCAGTGTCCTCTGTGTCCTCTATCAAACTTCCATATGTTCATGGGTTTGTTTCAGGGCTCTTTATTCTGTCCCACTGTGCTGTCCTGTATCATGGCTACACTGTTTTAATTACCATTGTTTTACATATGTCTTGAAATCTGGTAGAGCAACCCCTCCTATCTTATTCTTCAGGAATAGTTTTGCTAATCTTGGGCCTTTGCTCAGGCACAGACATTTCAGAATCAGATTATTAAGTATCTAAACAAAATCTGCTGGGACTTTGGAATTTCACTGAATTTATAGCTCAAATGAAAAGAGTTTACATTTTTATAATATTGAGTCTTCTCATATAAATACAAAAGGCAGTGAGAAGTATTTCAGTCAGGGAATCTTTCTTCTTTCTTTGTTTCTTGTTTGTTTGTTTGTTTCCTTCTTTCAAAGTTCACAATCTAATTTTTTTTCCATTAAGAAAGTATCCTAGATCTTTCACAATGAAAACAAATCTTGAAAGGAGGAGAAAACAAGGAAATGTTTTCTGTTCAGAGACTGAAATCAGGAAACGTTTTATTTTTAGGAGTTTTCTGTTAACCATTTAGTAGTAAGCGTAGCAATAAGGAGAATCTGGTGTTAAGCCCCAAACTTGCTCTGTTGGCAGATTCACTGATTTTCCATTTCTAGAGAAAGCACTTTCAAAGAGCTTCTACATTATTTTTCTCCTTTTTTTTTTCCTCTGCTTATCTTTTTGGTATTCTATGCAAACTATTTGTGATGATCTCTTTACTTCCATTTCCAAAAGTGTCCATAGATGGACAAAAGCCTTCATTTCCCCATCTTCCACCCCCCCCACCCCACCTCCTGGAATTCAAGGATAGTGTGCCCAGGTAAAGCATGTGATCTAGGCAATAGTTGTGTGTTTCTCAGATGTTGTAGGCAAATGTTTGCTTTTTTAAAAAAAATGTTTGCATTTAGCTCATAGATATATTGTTTTAAGTGTACATACATTTGTATGTATGTATGATAACATCGTGTGTATAAGCAATAGGTTGATAAACATGAAACTTAGGATAATGGTCACCTTGGGTGGGGCAGGAGGAATTGGGGGAATGGCATAATGGGAGAATATAAGGTTGATGGGAGTGTCTTAGTTTTGGGGTTGGGTGGTGGAGTCGTCACAGGTGTTGTTACTGTTTTGCTTTCAAAGTAACATATAGGCATAGATAACCTTTTGAACATGTCAAATAAGATATTAAAAAGATAATAAAGGAAAATTATGCATGCATTTGTTTACTAGAGCTTCCCTTCTGAAGATGACCTTGTCGATCCACCCAGAGGCTGGCATCTCTTAGAATTGTTTTGCCCAAAGGGAGAAGGGTTTACAGTATGCACTGCTAGTTCACCATCTCTTCCCTGAGGGGAACAGAGGATTTAGATTGGTGTCAGTTGATGGTAGGTGAAAAGTCCAGGTGAATGTGAAAATTTCACCTTTACTTAGTCCCATGCTGTTTTCAGACTCCTCTCTTACCCTTGTTCTTCTCAGTTCCTTATTCATCCTACCTCTTTTTAAAAATTCCGCTGTCCCTGTCTCTCTGTCCTTATGTCTCCCTCATGTACACCAGCTCTCAGCAGAATCAAATTATATTTCCTACCCGCCTCCCTCTGGTCATCTCTCCCTCCCTCTCTCCTCTGTCTTTCATTTTACCATGAATATGTGCCATTTATATAATCACAAATAAAACTAAGCAAATGAAATGATTCCTTAATATCTCTTAAGGAAATGACATGAAAATGTAGAAAAAATGACCTCTATGCATAGAACAGATAGGAAAAAATAAAGAATTCTCATACATATCTAACAACAACAAAAACAGGACATTATATGAAAGAAAGATGGAATATAAATAGAAGTTTTCAGACAGTAAGAGTCATCAAGAAGGAAAGCTAATATAATGGCTTTTTATGTCAATAATAATACAAAAATCTAAAGCAAGGAATGCCCTGCAATTTTCAAGGGACAAAGGGAGACACAAACAGACATTCTTTAAGTGTATCAGACATAAGAAGAAGTGGGAGAAAAATAGTGTCCATTTATTAGCTGGAGAGGGAAAACTAATAACAGGTGACACTAAAAAGACAGAGGTTTTAAATCTTCTTTTTCTTTACTATTTATCAAAAAGTCAATTGTTGTCTGAAAGCTAGACAATGCAGTATATGGAGTAAGTTGAACCAAAATAAATGGGAAAAGAGAAAGAAATTGACAGAATTTTGCAGAATTTACTGGATTAATCATGGAACTGTGTGTTCCTCGAGGTCCAAGACTACTTACCCATTGCTATAGCCCACGCCTAATAGAAAGCTTGCCTTGCAGGAGGGGCTAGAATTAAATTATGGAATGTGTGCTATGTTTAAGGTTCCATCCTAGGCATTAGGGATAGAGTGGTGAATAAGACACAGAGTTCTTGCTATCATGAAGCTTATATGTAGCAAGAACAGTCCTTAAGCCAAGGACTTAAGCAATTAATTTCAATTGTGTAATGGTAATGGAGAAATCTATGAGACTGTGATATAATAGAACTTGTGACCCCATCTAGGCGAAGGGTGGGGGGAGGGTGGTGAGGAAAGAAGTCTTTCATGGAGTGAGAGACTTCATTTAAGATTTGAGGAAAAGAGGGGAGGGGATAGAAAATGTTTTGGTCAAGAGAAAGAGCTTATGCAAAGTTTCTGAGATGGGGAGGATTTTGGAATCTGAAAGCAGACCAATTCAGCTTGGAGCTCAGCAGTGAATACAAGATGAGGATGGCAGGGCCAGTTCTTACAGACCTCAGGATTCTAGAATTTGTCTTAAAATAAATGGGAAGCCACTGCAGAATTTTAACAGAAATACTGCCATTATTCAATTTACATTTAGCAAGTTGACTTTCACAGCTGTGCAGAAAATGATTGGAGAAAACCATTTTGGAGGTTAGTTTAGAAGCAAAATGATCATCATTTGATTAAGGAAGGAAATTAAATTAGAGAGAAGAAGAGAGATTTGAGAAATATTTAGGAGATAAAATTGATTGGATGTGGTGATTGATTAGATACAGAGAATGAGCATGAAACCTGGATTTGGAGCTTTTTAAATGCTCAAATTCTTAATTCCAGAGGATGGGATGGCTACGGCAAGACAAGAGCAGTGTATCCCTTCAATCCTCAACTGCACCTCTTCCTAACCAAAACCCAGCCCGCAAAAACTTAGTGAGATCAAGTTCTGCCAGGGACAAGCACAGAACATACCTAAGAGAAAACAATCACAGAGTGATAGTGATACCTAACAAATGTGCACTGGATAAATACTTCCTAATGTGTCCCTGAAATTTATTTCTGAAGTTTCTTTTTATTTTTAGTGCATACAAATCCAATGCATATTTTTGAAATGTTTTGTCTTTATTCACTTATTTCACTAAATACTTCTCACATTTACTATTTCCATTAATCTAGAGCTGGGCAAGGGCACCCTTGCTTTAGAGAGCCAAGCTCTGGTCTTCCTTCAGCGGCACCCCTCTCCATGGGGTAAGAAGTCCACAGAGCCAAGGGCCCATGCCTCTTTCTAGACCATGTTCTGAGTCCCTGTGGTCCCAGAATTCCCTAGCTTATAGCCGGGACTCATAGCATAGACCTCAACCTGGAATCTGGCTGCCTAAGAGTGAACAGTAGTTAGGGGATGTGCACTAGTAGGCTGAAAAGGTGGCAAGGGGCAGCTGGTTATGGAGGTATGATCAGGGCTTGTAGACTGGGTTATCTACACTGCGTGACCACGACACACTTGATGATACACTAGGAATGGGAGGGGTGTTGAGCTACGGCCCTAAGTGCTTACTAACCAGGTGAGAGCTTTGAATACATTCTTTCCTTCTATAAGCATTTCCTGAGCACATATTAGTGGCATGCAAAGTATTCTGTTGAGTATGGGTGATACAAAGATGAAGAAGACATCTTCCTGTCTTCTAGGAACTTTGTGGTCAAGATACATGTAAACAATTCTCTGTAAAACGAGGCTGACTAAAGTCAACTCCACATGAGCAAAACCACTTGTAGTACTTTGGGAATTCAGAAGAAGAAACAATTATTTATGACCAAGAGATTCAGGGAAAGCTTCACAGAGAAATAAAAGTGGAGAAATAATTTGCTTAGAGTTGAAGATACACATTCAAATCCTGGACAGTGATTTATTATCTCTAAACCTCAGTCTCCTTGTCGGGGTTTAATGAGATAATATATCTGGAAACATCTGTCATGGTGCCTGGTAAATAAAATATTTAATACATGTTGTTTATTCTTCTCTTTATTCCTTGAAATATTTTTTAGCCTCATGAAAATAGTTACATTCCAGTATGCACATAGTTCTGTTGCAAGTTTCCCTGAACTTAACTGGTATGTGTGTGGAGGGGGGGTTGGGTGTGTGTGTGTGTGTCTGTGTGTGTGTGTGTGTGTACATGTGTGCATGTGTTGGGAGATTAAGGATGTTTGGAAGGAACCTCCTTGAGATCAGGGCTTACCTTTGCATCCTCAGTGCCTATGAACATAGATATTGTCACTCAATAAATGTTTGATTGAACGAATGATCAAATGAAGATTCACCTCCTGAGGATAATGGGAGGGTTTCCACAGCTGAATGGGAGTGAAATGATAACTTTGGAAGATTCAAAGGTTACAGTTTTCCTGAGCACTGACAGGCCTTGCTGCAGCTGCCTAAACTTGTTTAATCTCGATATTTTCTTCTTGTGAGAAGTATAAATGCACTGGAGTGGACAGCAAAATGACAAATATTTTTCCTTCCTGGAGCTTCTTGTCTGACTTCCAAAGTCACAAAGACCCAGTTACGTTCTAGTGGTCACAGATGCTACACCAACAGCCACCTTCATCTAGATGTCCGACGTTAGAGAGCCAAGAAGAAATGAAGCGGAACGTCGCCGTGGATTTTTGCACTAGACATGGCGGTATGCCAGAGCTCCCATGTGAGGGAAAGAACCCTGCTGCTCCAACTTCCTCCACAGAGAGGAAGCTGCAGGGAAGATTCACAAAGTTTCCATGTGGCTTAAGCATCTTTGGAAATACTAAAAGCTACAATTTTCCCTGCTGCCCTCCCTGGAGGGGATGAAATCTCCTCCAATCAATTTTTTTTTACCACCTTACAACTATCAAATGGCTTCCTGTTGCTTGTACTAGTGACCAGGGGCTAAAACTAGTGGTTTTTAACATGAATTGGCCCCTTACCACCCTGCCTTTCTCGACCTGGCCTTTCATGTTCAAGGACATTGATTTTTTTCCTCCCTCCCACCTCGGACAGGGCCTTCCAGTTTCTCTAATTACCTCCCAATCCCGTCCCACACACCCCTCCCCGGTATGCACGATCACTACTGCACACACATATGCTTTGTTAACTCTTAGCTTAGATGTTGGCTTCAGGGTCACTTTCCCAGGGAAGCCTTCCTGGACCACCCCCATCCCCTGCCTGGGCTAAGTCACTTTTCTGTGTTATATATTCTCACAGAACCATAGAAATGGTTTCTCTTAAGGCATCTGACGCAGTTTGTATTTACGCATTTATGGGTAGGATTTTCTGGTTCATAGGTCTCTTCTCTTCTACACCATGACTTCCGTGATGGTGGGACTGTGTCTTCTCAGAGCTGTGTGCCTGAGTCTAACACAGAACCTAGAGCATAAAGGTGCTTGATAAAGAGGTGGTACTAGAGGGGCCTAGAGGTACCCATTTGCCCCTTGGTCTGGCCTGCTGCCCCTGGCTCCTCTTATCAACAACTGGACTTTGGGTAATCTACTTTGAAACAAATTACAGAGTTTTGCTGTGCTCAGCCCCATCAATCCCAGCCCTAAGTAAGGGTGGGAGGAAGCACTGGCTCAGCTGGGGCCCTGTGACGCAGTCAGAGGCGGCAGTGAGGAACTTCTAGCTCAGTACAATGGGGATGATGCCCAAACCAGAGAACTGAGTGGAATCAAGACCCAGGAAGCTTTCAACCTAGAAATGCAGCCCAGAGGGACATCGCTCATGGGCCACCGGAAGTAGTGCAGCATGACTCAGAATTCCAGGAATACTGCAAGTGAAAGCAATCACAAGCTTGCACAAAGAATTAGAAAGGCCTGCCTTTAATCTGCTCACTGAGACAAGGTAGGTGATGTGGTCTGGCTTCAAAATGCCAGGGGCAGAACTGAGAGGTTTGCTGTAGGTCGCTAGCCTACAAGCAACAGGAAGCCATTTGCTAGTTGTGAGTCAAATTATATGTTTTCAGTGAGAGTTGTTTTTGGCAAATATGCATTATTCTATTCTTATTTCAACAACTTTGATAGTCAGATCATGAAGGTCTAGCCTGTCACTGAAACATTTTCCTAGTGCTGAATATTAAGAATGAATTGCCAAATGGTAAAGCCACCGTGGAAAACAGTTTGGCAGTTCCTCAAAAAGTTAAACATAGAATTACTCCCAACACAGCAATTTCACTCCTAGGAATATACCCCAAAGAACTGAAATCAGGGACTCAAACAGACACTTGTACATGAATGTTCATTATAGCATTGTTCACAATAGCCAAAAGGTGAAAACAACCCAAGCGTCCATCACCAGATGAATTATGGGTCCAGCACGCTTCTGCTGTGCAACTCTGCTCCTCAGTCACCAGATGAATTAAATGTGGTCTATCCATACAGTGGACACTTATTCAGTCATAAAAAGGAATGAAGTTCTGACACATGCTACAACATGGATGAACTTTGAAAAATTACATAAGCGAAGCAAGGACAAATACTGTTATGATTTCACTTACATGAAATATCTAGAGTAAGTAAATTCAGAGATACAGAAAGTAGAATAGAGGTTACCAGAGGGTGGGGAAGGGAAGGTGAGGATGGGGAATTACTGCTTAATAGGTACAGGTTTCTATTCAGAGGATGGAAAATTTTGGAACTAGCAGAGATGGTTGCACAATATTGTGAATGTACTTAATGTCACTGAATTGTATACTTAAAAATAGTTAAATTAGCAAATTTTATGTTCTATATATTTTACCAGAATGAAAAAAAAGGAATTGCCAGAAATAACCTTTCTTGAGAATAACTTGGTAATATGCATCTAAGCCTCAAATTGCTGCATACTCTATGACCCAACAATTCCACCTCTCATAATTTTTTTTAAAATATATTTTGTTTATTTATTTGACAGAGAGAGACACAGTGAGAGAGGGAACACAAGCAGGGGGAGTGGGAGAGGGAGAAGCAGGCCTCCTGCTGAGCAGGGAGCCCGATGTGGGGCTCGATCCCAGGACCCTGGGACCACGACCCGAGCCGAAGGCAGATGCCCAACGGCTGAGCCACCCAGGTGCCCCTCCACCTCTCATAATTTATCCTAAAGAAATAATCATAAGATGTGCAAAGATTTGTCTGCAACATGGTTACAGTGGCTATTATTTGTTTTGTGCCCTAAATTCCTCCTCCTGATTATAGCATCTGGATTTCTACTGGGAAATGATTCAGCCATGATTGTATACTGTTTATCAAGGTTCCCTGATCTCCCTTCAGTAGAACAGGTGATCTTATTAGGCCAGTTGGGATTTCTCTCCAGGGAAATCTGGAAACCGAATGGTATGGCCAAGCACACGAAGAGTGGCTGGAATAGAATAGATTTATTCTATGGAGTGACACTCTGAGAAGACTGTCACTGGGTTCCATGTCGCCCTGGATTCTATCCTTTCTAAGCCATGTGCTTTAGCTTTCCAACTACTCCATTTCTTCTCTGCTTAAGATCCCTAGATTTCTTCCCTCCCTCTTTTTCCTATGACTAAAGAATCTTAATTGGTTCAATGGTCATCACAGCATTATTTTTAATGGGGGAAAAAAACCTGAAAACAATTAAAAGTTCAATAAATAAAGTACTGGATAAACAAATTATAGTAGATCAAACTATGGATATTTTGCAGTCCCTAAAAATTATATTTTAGAAGAATAATTAATGATGTCAAAAAATATTCATTATAGTGTCTAGAAAAAGAGCAGGCACAACACTTCCATTCAAAACACCGGTGCTCATCACAACAAGTGCCCTCCTTAATCCCCACCACCTATGTCACCCATCCTCACACCCACCTCCCTTCTGGTAACCATCAGTTTGTTGTCTTAGTTAAGAGTCTGTTTCTTGGTTTTCTTCTCTTTTTTCCCCCCCTATGTTCATTTGTTTTGTTTCTTAAATCCCCACATATGAGTGAAATCATATGGTATTTGTCTTTCTCTGACTGACTTATTTCGTTTAGCATAATACTCTCTAGTTCCATCCACATCATTGCAAATGGCAAGATTTCATTCTTTTTGATGGCAGAATAATATTCCATTGTATATATTTCTATACTACATCTTCTTTATCCATTCATCAGTCGATGGATATTTGGGCTTTTTCCATAATTTAGCTATTGTAGATAATGCTGCTATAAACATCGGGGTGAATGTATCTCTTTGAATTGGTATGTTTGTATCCTTTGGGTAAATATCTAGTAGTACAATTGCTGGGTCATAAGGTAGTTCTATTTTTAACTTTTTGAAGAACCTCCATACTGTTTTGCAGAGTGGCTGCATCAGTCTGCATTCCCACCAACAGCGTAAGAGGGTTCCCCTTTCTCCATATCCTTGCCAACACCTGTTGTTTCCTGTGTTGTTGATTTTAGCCATTTTGACCAGTGTGAGGTGATCTGTCTCATTGTAGTTTTGATTTGCATTTCCCTGATGATGAGTGTTGTTGAGCATCTTTTCATGTATGTGTCTCTTGGCCATCTGGATGTATGTAAGTGTTGAATCACTAAATTCTACATCTGAAACTAATATTACACTATATGTTCACTAACTAGAATTTAAATAAAAACTTAAAAAAAAAAGAATAGGCTCTAGGATAGGGTCATCCTATTTTTGAGGGGAATTAAGTGTCTTTGTGGAGTTAAACTGGAAGTATACACACCTAAATGGAAACAGTACCTGTCTCTGAGTAGTACTAGCTTTCTTCATCCAGTTCCTTGAAAGGCCCATTCTCTCACACCTCTGGGCCTTTAGAAACATTGTTCACTGTCTGGAGTACATCTTCCTCCCATGCCCTGCCTGGCTAACTCTTTCACATTCTTTGGGTTTCTTTCTAAATGAAATCTCCTCTTGGAAATCACTCTGAAGCCCTGTGTCCAGGTTAGGTTTTCTCTTGTATGTGATCCTGTGAATTCTGCGGTTCCCAGTGATAGCAGTTTTCACGATGTATGCTAATTGCCTACTGACTTGTATGTGTTGTCCACTAGACAGATCAGGGTCTATGTTTTTCATATGAAGGTCAATGAACATTTCTTGAGTGCTTAATATTCGTTTCATATGTATTATCTCATTGAAGGTCAATGAACATTTCTTGAGTGCTTAATATTTGTTTCTCATTGAAGGAAGCATTATTATTTTTCCTTTTTACAGGAGAGGATGTGGGACTTAGAGATATAAAACAGTGTACCTAAGCAGTGGAGTTGTGGTTACAGCATCTAGCACAGTGTCTAGGTTTATAGTAAGTGCTTAATAAATACTTTTTGAATTAATGAATGAATGCACTAAAATTATGTAGATAAATATCACTATTGCCGCTCTCTGAATCTATAATTAAAAAGTGTTATTAGAATTTAAAGTGCCAGCCTGGGGCGCCTGGGCGGCTCAGTCAGTTAAGCATCTGCCTTCGGCTCAAGTCATGATCCCAGGGTCCTGGGATGGAGCCCCATGTTGGGCTCCCTGCTCAGTGGGGAGCTTGCTTCTCCCTCTCTCTCTGCCCATCCCCTCCACTCATGCTGCCTCTCTCTTTCTCTCTCTCAAATAAATAAATAAAATCTTTAAAAAAATAAAGTGCCAAGCCTGTTCAAATGGGTAAGATGTCAGTATACAGCCAAAGGGGGGAAAACATCTTATCTTACTGATTAGTGAATTCACTGTGAAGCTCCCTTAAAAATTCAGGGCCACTGCTGCATAGAGATAAAAATCAGTCCCATCTTTTCTCCTCCTCTGAATGTGTCTGTAAGATTTAGTAAAATAGCAGCCACAGTTCACTGGCTAAATTAGGTACAGGGCAAGGCAAGAGGAAAACACTCTCCTCCTCACCTGAACTGGTCACCAAGACGCCCTGTACCCCTCTTGCTGCACTAGAAGACCCGAGCAGAGCTTGAGCCCAGATGTGAAGGTCATTTTCCAGACCTTTACACTGAAAAATATTTCAGGAGTATGAAGAACTAACCTGGGACAAGTGTGATAATCAATTGAGTGCTGCATTGAAGAGGAAAGTTGCAGGCTGCCAAATCTCAATTTTAAGTTGGGATCCAGCAAACAGAAAAGTAAGTAATGAGAACTCTTCTGATTGTCAGTAGGATTGTTAAAATTTCCTAAATTAACTGGGTTCTCCCTGATTCTCTGAGAGATTCTATGAAAAAAATGCATATACATATATTTGTCTCTACCCTCAGTTCCTGCTAGTATTTGGTCTTTGACCCCATTTCCTAACACAGAGCTCCTAAATCCCTTGTAACTTCCTGGGTGATAGGAGCATCTTTGGTTCTAATGAGGCTACTCTTGTTGGGGTCCTGGGTGGGGGCTGGTCCCCAGAAAGAGAAAGCATGATTAGAAGCTTAAAACTTTCAGCAGCCCCCATTCTCTAGCGTGGGGGAGAGGGGCTGGAAATTGAGTTAATACAATACATTATGTAGCCTCCATAAATATCCCCAAAGCACAGGTTGCTTCTGGGTTGGTGAACACATCCATGTGCCAGGAGGGTGGTATACTCCAGCTCCACAGGGACACAGTTCCTATGCTCAGGACTCTTCTGAACCTCACCCTATGTATCTCTTCATCTGGCTGTTCATCTGTATCCTTTATCATATTGTTTATTACATAATAAACCAGTGAACCTAAGTAACTGTTTCTGTGAGTTCTGTGAGCTCTTCTAGCCAATTATCAGACCTGAGGAGGGAGTCATGGGAACCCTGGCTTAGAGCAGGTTGTTGGTCAGAAGTACAAGGGACAGCCTGGGATTTACGACTGGTGTCTGAAGTGGGGGCAGTCCTGTGGGACTGAGCCCTGGTGGGACCTGATGCTACTCCAGGTAAATAGTTTCAGAACTAAATGGAACTGTAGGACACTCAGCTGGTGTTGGATAATTGACTGGTATGAGGAAAAAAAAAAAACACCCCACATCTGGGGTTAGAAGTGTTGTGAGTGTGGCAGAATGTGAGAGTAAAGGAAAGAGTCTTCTCAGACAGATTCCTAGTTCCAGGCAGTTACTTTTTATCCAAGATGCAGTGGAATGTACTAGGAATAATCCCTTCTGTAGAATCCCAGGGACCTGGGAGAAATTATACCATTTCCCTGACCCTAAATCCGAGAGCATGGTCTTCCATCCTTAGCACTAGTGGTAGCTTGGGCCTGATAATTCTCTTGGGACAGGCTGCCCTGTATCATGTAGGATACTTAGCAGCATCCCAAGCCTGCAACTACCTGATGCCAGTAGCACACCCTTCCTCCAGCTGCAACAAACAAAAATGCCTCCAGATACTGCCAAATCTCCCCACAGGGTTCAAATCACCTTCCCTCCTTTGGCAAACCACTGACCTCGATTGTGGCAAGTGGAAAGCATCAGTGCATCCCTACATTTCATAGGCTATCTCATAAATACATTGTGGACACACTCATGCTTCTTGTTTATGTATGTGGTATGGAAGTATGTAGCATCCCATTAACCTTACATTTTACATATGATGGTGGTATGTAAGAACGTCTAATAGCTTGTTAATGATCATTTAAGAATTTTCCTTCCATTCACCCCAGTCAAATGATGTTTCTAAGCGTGGAAACCTTGTGCTACCATCTTTGCCTCTGCACCAGAGCTGCCTCCCTGGACCACTCTGGATTTCTGGACACTTGTGTATGCTCCTAGCCGGGGCAGGAAAGCCTGGGCTTTGGAGTCAGGCACCCTGGACTGGAATTCCAGTTAAAACTCACTTATCTGTGTTCATTGTAAGTCGCTCAACTGCTCTAAGCTGCAAGTTCCTCAACCATGAGAACCTTACTTGCTTGATCATGGTAAAAATTGAAGATGAGATGAGGCCTAGGACAGTGCCTGGCCGAGTCCCAGCAGGCAGAACCAGTTTCTGCTCATAAATGTGTTCTTCCCTTGGTCTTGGATTACTATGCATGAAATAGGAGTAAGAGAAAGCTTCCATCTCAGGGTCTAGTGAGCTGGAATAGTCCTTCAGCTCTTCTCAAAGCACAGTGCATGCAGGTGGCAAAGTCATGCTGGGATAATCAGGGAAGGCTCTTGAATGTGACTTAGAGCTTTGACCTGGACTGGTCGGAAGCAGCTTGGGAGACAGTAAGTGAAGCCTGGGCCTGAACGGGTAGGGCTTTATCAGGGACAGTGTCCTCACAGGTAAGAGGGCTGCTGCTACGGAAGTTGTGTTTCACTCAGGAGGCCTCTTCAACGTCATTTTGCAAGCTATAATGGGGGTGGCAGCAACTGAAGTCAGACTTGGGTTCTAGTTCAACTTTACTACTTCCTAGGTGATACCACCATCTTGGGAAAGTTACTTGTTCTCTAACTTAGGATCACAATCTATAAAATAGGATGATACTTGCACCTACCTCCTAAGGATGTTGTGAGGATTAATAAGACTAATGTATGTAAAGGGATCAGCTCAGTGTTTGGTGAGTGGTAGACACTGAAAAATATTAGCTGATGTTACTATGAATAATCATCTTCTGTAAATATCTGTGCTTATATCTATTATGTTGAAGGTACTCTAGAAAGGATGAATGATGGGGAAAACAGGGCCCAAGGTAGATAAGACAGACCTCAAACAACTAACCAATCACAAGAGAACAAGTAGAGGATAAGGTATATATGGGAGAAAACGCAGGAACAAGATAGAAAAAGTGGGTAAAAAAGACAAAGGTTAAAAGTGAATAGTGGCACTCTTACGTAAAAGCTAGGGGTCGGGCAGCTGTGTGCACCAAAGGCTTAGAGGGTCAGGCCAGACGCAAGGTCCTGTCTTCACTAGAAATGAATGGACAGGTAGTAGAAGGGCTTTTTGTTTTGCTATCATCATCATCACCATCATTATCAGGCAATATCTACTGAGCACGTGTGATACACTGGACAAACAAATAATGAAGACATTGTCACACCTTGGAGAGCTCATGATTTACCTGGTCTCTAAGTAAACTTTCTGAGCTAACTCAGAGGTCCCACTTCTTCCTTAATTGCCTCATCCTTTCGGTGTTGGTAGGCAGAAGGATTCGAGCCCCGGTGGCCTTGAACAGATTCTCTCTCTCCCCAAACTTGTGCCCTTTTGCCACCAAAGCTTTTCTGTACCCAATGTATTTGTACAAGTCAGGAAAGTTAAGTGCATTGAGGTGCTTATAGAAGAGACTTTTAGGAGAATACACTGCCTTCTAGGCAGGCTACAGAAGCTGAGCCAGTGGAGAGATTTCCAGAAGGGCATTTGGAGAAAAGCTGGTTTGCTCCTTTGTGCTGAGTGGCATACTGTGGTATAGCACCCTTCTGACTGCAAAGAGAAAAATCAAGTCCGTGAAGTCAGTCACAGACTCAGCCACCTTTCACAGGCCAACAGCCGGGTCAACCAGAGAGACATTGTTTTGACAGCTGCTCTGACAAGCTCCGGAACACAAAAGTGAAGGTGGTCTCCACTCAGCCAGCTCCAGGAACACTGCATTATCCACAAGCTATTCTGCAGCTGCTTCAGTTAAAGAATTAAACTATATCTGAGTAGCAGTAACATCCATGAGAGCCAAATTGGATTTCTCCTTGGAAAACAAGCTACAGACCTCATCTTTATTGTGCAGACAGTCATTAACAAATATGTAAAAAAAAAAAAAATACCAGTCAAAGATGTTTTCCTGCTTTGGAGACTTTTTAAAAAGCATTTAATTCAATCTGGCACGCATGGCTGAACCTGAAATGGCTACAATGTGTAACCGGTGGGAAAGCATGACCAAAGCCGTCCTATCAATCCACGCTCTGCAGGACAAATACACCCAGAACTCAACCGGCAGGAGGAGAAGGGGCTAGCTTCCTTTACTTTTTCTGAACACTGGAGAACAGTTTTCTAGGCTTGAGGCTCTGCTAAGTTCAGGATCTTCATCTCCCCCCTTGCTCCTGAGCAAAGTTAAATTGCTAAGCGGGCCACGGGTTTTAGACCCTCAAGCCATATACAGAGAAATTTAAGAACTGATTTTCAGGAAATAGTCCCAAATGACCTCACATTTTACTTTTTTAAGTGTAGAAGATGCTCTCTGTGCTTTTATGGGGTCCACTCAGGGTGTCCAGACTCCAGACCTTGCTCTACAAGGCCCATACTTGAGTGGATGCTAATCTCCCAACAAAGTGAGCTTCAAGGTTCAGGGTAAGAGCTATCCTTTAAGAAGAAACTGTGTATCTAACGGCTTTTAGGATATCTGCAATGATACCAGGCTTGACATGATTTTAAAAGAATAGTTAACTTTGCAGTCACCAAAGTGCATTTACTGTACCCCAATCCAGGGCCTACATGTAGAAATACGAATAAGATAAAAAGTCAAACTGGGGAGGGACAGAGAATCTTTGTTGTACTCTATACCCTATACTGGAAGCTGGCAGGTACTTCGCTATTTATGAAAGGCAGTGTATGAGGTGTGTGGGGCAGTTCCAGGATGTGACAAAATAGGTCTTAGGGAGTAAAGTGCACCTCCATTGGGAACCTAGAGAAAGGGAGACAGAGGCAGTAGAGAGAAAAGGTAGGAGACCTGCATCTATCCTGTGCCTTGAGTATAGTTCTAATTACGGTGACCATAGAGGACTGATAATTAACTGGCAAACCTATGTTACCAAACTGGATAATCCTAGAAGAAAATACACTAGAAACAAAATCAACCAAAGTGGTCATCCATACGCATTCTGGCTCAATGTTTCCTATATGGATACTCCCCTATGACCAGGGACAACAAGCAGTTCTCTTGGCTGGGCATAGCACAGAACCACTAGAAGAAGTTTTTATCTTCAGCCATTACCTCATCCTTACTATTTGGGGAGCAACTGAGTGTTAGTGGCAGGAACACTTTGGAGCAGGTATTCTGCCAGTATATATTACTATTCTTAATAAGTGCAAATGGGAAGCCACACTACCAACTCAGTAACTACCTCTGATGTTTTCATACATACTCCCACATATTGGAAATCAATCATTATAAACTTGAAGAGCTTCACTTACAGGGTTTTATGGACTTTGCATAAAGAAATACTGGTTGATGGAGAAGCTGGAAAGAATAGCAACCTTGGCACAGAAACCCAGTACGAAACAGAATATGGACTCTCTGAAATGTGCAGAATTTTCACAGTTCAAAGGAAAGTCCAATTCCAGAAAATTGCCAGCTGGAAAACAGCTTATTGAACCCTGAATGAAAACATTATTATAAATCTCATTACATAATTTGATAATTCTGACATTTGCAAAAGCACACTGACTTAAGTCTTGAATTGCACGAATTCTCCACACAAAATATGCTTGATGGAAAATTTTATTCTATTATGCTCTGATTACTATTCCTTAGTTTTAAGTGACAGCAGTTGTTTTAAGAGTGTAAGTGGGACACTGAAAATGCATTTACAAGTTTACCTTATGATTAGGAATTAAAGACTATGTCATATAGCTTCACTCTCCAGTCTCTCCCTTCTACCTCAGTGAGGTTTCTGTGTCAACTATAATGAAAAAATTGGCAGAACTCCCTCCTATCTTCTCTATCCCTGTAGCCAAAGATATAAATAAAAATTTCAGGTGTTATTGACAGAAACTGAACCAGAAATCCAATAGGCTAGGGGCCTTTCATAACATAATAACGGATTTCTTTTGGCAGAGTCAAGGCTCTGTTCCACCTGCCTTCTCCTAAATACCCAGTCCTATAAACCCTTCTCAGTCCCAGGGTCTGCTTCATGGGCATGCAACCTACGCAACTGCACAAGACTCCATGCTCAGAAGGGCCTTGAGCTCAAAAGAGGCCTGCTTAAGGCTTTATGCTCTACTGCTGCTGTCTTGAAATTCTTAGTTTTGTCGTTGAACTTGTGTTTTGTAAGCAAAGTCTAATGAGACAATGGAGGGTGCACATGAGGAAAGGCGATACGCACAATATGCACATCTGTAGTTCTTTGCTACCCAAGTGACATAGTGTTTACAGTGCCTAATGAGCACAGAATTCTGGTGGATTCAAGATGCGTGAGAGTTCAATGAGACAAAGTGAGTGCAAGGTGAGTGCTTTATATAATGTTTCCATTGTTCTAAAAGAACAAAATACATATGCATGCACAAGCTATGAAATACAAATTGTATAATTTTGGTAATTTGCATGCAATTTAAGTGTTCTTATATAGCACTTAAGTCTCACATACACAATAGAAAGGTGAATGGCAAAACTCATATAAATTATAGAAAATTTTAATTGTTCTTTACTTAGAAAAACTTAAATAGCAAATAAAAAAATACCGTAAGTTAGAAGAGAGACTGGCACAAAGGAAAAAAAGATTTACATTTCGGTATATGCTTAATGGCACTTTTTGAAAGCTGAGGTTCTACATTTTCATTTTGCACAGGCTCCCGCAAATTATGTAAGGTGGCAGGATCCGTCCTCACTTTTCCTAACAACTCTGCAGCACCGCAATATCCCCGTCCCATATATTTCATAGGCATATACCAGAAAACAGGGTGTGAGTCCAAAAGCCTGAGAGGGACTGATGGGAAGATAGGCCTAAGGGATGTCCCAAAGTGGTTGTTGGCCATAAAAGGAAAAGCCATAGAAGAAGAGACGGAAGCTGCTAACTAAGGGGACTAGAAGGATCTTCCTCTGGTGAAAACCGAGTTTGATGGGTGAGACCCACATGCTTCAGAGAAAGTAAAGTGGGCCTGTGGGCTGCTGTAGCGAGCTGCGTCTACCGCTGTGGCCTCTGGACCTCGACAGGACAAGAAGTGAACATGGAGGCGGGCTGGGGTGAGGAGCATGTGAATTCAGAAGGATGAGACTGGTAGAAGGATTCTTCCATATTTTACCTCCATAAAAGAATTTCCAAATTTGGCAGCACAAGGGAAGTGGTGTTTGGCATCTTTCAACACGATCATGAATAATGTTTCAACTTAAAATTTTTGATGTAACTCTTCTGTAGGTTAGATGATTCCATGAGTGAGTGGCAAAATTACATGCAGAGTTGTCTAAGACATGCACTGTCTACGATGTAATTTCTAATATCACACACCCCTTATTCACCCCACAGAACAGGGGTATGATGACTGCCATCATACCTCAGGCAAAAAGTCCACAGCCTCAGCAGCTAGATTTTTTGCTATTTCTAGCCTTCTAGTATGGTCCCATGTGGGAACTAGAGTGTGCTACCTAAGTACTTGGGTGTAGGGGGAAGTATAGGAGAGAATTTGGTGTAGCAGAGGAAATCTCAGCCCTGTGAGTATAATGACTAGAAATAAGGTCTAGATAGAATCTTTGTCTTTCACTGTGAGCTTGTATTCACATGGGTGACAAGGAAAATTACTGACAATTCTTATTCGAAAACTACAGCTCTGGTGGGGCTGTGAAATAGTAATGTGTGTAAGTCATTTATACAAATGTCATTTCTCTTGGCATAATAACAATCACATTATTAGATGTATCAGATCAACTCTGCTGTAAATTTTATTTTGATTACAACACTAACTCCAATATTAAATTAAACTCTATAGTATAAAGTTTAGCACTAGTCATGGGGAACCAGTCTCATTCCAAAATCACATTTCCTTGGTTCAGATTTCAATGCCTGTGTTCATGCAGCATGGCCATCTGCTCACGACTTCAAAAAGAAATACAGAGAACATTGTTTCTAAAGGACCTGGGGGCTAAAATACAGAACATGGTCATCATTAAGTTTACAGATGACACTAATGGGAAGAAGGGCGGGCTAGGAATTCCAAATAGGAATAAATGCAGGGTAGAGGCCTGGAGAGAAACTCTTAACCATAAAAGTGAATAATGGTGAAGGACTGCCTTCGTGTGGTCATGTCTAGATCAGGATAGGGGCTCATCGGGGTTGGGGGAGATGAAGGTGTTATAAATTTCTGGGGCCTAGCACTCTGGAAGAGGGCCCAGCGTCCAACTGTGCTAATATTAATTCAAGTCTCTTGCAAAGATGTTCAGCCAGTCTACCCTCGCTTGGGGAGGGGTGAAAACATGTTTTCAGGAGAGCTCAAACCCATTCTGGGGTTTGTACAGTGTTGATGTGATGATTTAGGATAACGCTATCCTGGGGTTTGTATAAAAGGAGTAGAAGGCAAAAAAAAAAAAAAAAAAAGGGTTCCTCTCTTATCCTTACTCCTTCCCATCCAATCCACCCACATGGCCTTTCATTTATACCTCCTACTGTATCTCTCATCAGTCCCCTTCTGCCCTCTTCATTGCCACTGCCAGTGCCCTCCTGTGGGCCACCACAGTTTCTCACTGGGTCCACAACAGTGTCTCTCTAGGCTCTCTGCCCCAACTCTGGGCTCTCTGCTATCTGTTCTCCACAGAGCAGTTCAAATCACCCTCCCAAGGCTTAGGTCAGATTATAGCAGTTCCCCTCAGTGGCTGCTCATTGCTCTTAGACTAAAACCCAAGCTCCTCCGAGCTCCTCATGGAGGTCCTCACGTTCTGCATGATCTGCTCCCGCTTAGCTCTCCAGCTTCCCTTACGTCCCTCTTCTACTTCACTACCTCAACTCAGCTTCTCCGCCCTATGAATCCTCTGGACCCACTTCCTTCTAAGGCCCCTGCACCAGAGTGCTTCTCCCAGCTCTTCTTGAGTCCACCTCATTCTCATCCTTCAGGTCTCTGCTTAATTTCCTCCTTAGGGACCTACCCTTTGCCACTTCATCTAAAATAGCCCCTTCACCAGATTTCTCCTAACCTTATTGCACTTGTCACAATCTGTAGTAATTATCTTATTTATCTGATTACTTATTTATTATTTGTCTCTCCTCAGGATAGACTCTGAACTTCTTGAGAACAAGAAGCCATGTCTGTTTCCATCATAGCTATATTGCCAGAACATAGCATAGGGTTAGAACAAAGCCAGGACTCAGTAACAATATGTGAATAATTAAACCCATCTCCTGTCACAAGGCCACTGCAGTGGCCAGCATATTTTAAAACTGGACCTCTGAATCCTATGGTCATTTCTGGGAAAGTTATCTGCAGCTACTTAGCTGATGAACATACCTGGACGGTAAAATAAAGCCTATCTTTAAGCTCCGATGTTGCTTAGGGAAGGCCCTTTGGGGACGGGGCAGGTGGGTATAGTGCAAGGTCAGGTGATCTCTGAACCCTCTATCACAGCAGTGGCAGCTTTGGCAAGAATATTTTTTTCTTTTGTGGACTTTCCATCTATGCCTTGGAGAATGCTAAATTTAGCATCACCTCCATTCTCATTAAGGTAGCCTTAACATCTGCCTTCTTGATGGGGAATGATGGTGAGAGACAAGGACAACAATGAAGCGGCTCCTCCTCTCTGACAGCCTCCCAGCAGCCATCCCTCTGTGCAGCCCAGAGTCACTCATCACTCTCTTGTGTTTGTCTTTTCCCAGCCAGCTTTTAGTTTATTTGACTGGCTTTGATTCAACACACTTAAGTTTTGAAAGCTGAGCTTTATGAGAAATAATTCTAGATGCATTCTCTGAGTCATGTCATCTTACCAAAAAAAAAAAAAAAAGCATATGATGTGAGTTTTAGAGGACATTTCCGGAGGCAGAGCTGGAATTAAAAAAAAGAGAGCAAGAGAATGGCCGGTACTCTGATTAACACTCGTTCCCCAGGCCACATGGTGATTCCATCAGAGAAGCTAAGTGTGTGCTGATCAACCCGCGAGAGCCAGTGGAGGACAGACACCCAATTAGTTACAATAACCTTTGACTGGTAAGTGAAAGGAGAGAACTTTGGAAATGTGGACACCCAGAAAGAATTTGGGGACCAAACCACTGGGAATTTCCCATCTGACGCATCAGCCGGAAGAGCAGTCCCCCTTAACAATGTGCTGTGCATTCTTTAGAATTGGGGAGCCAAGCAATTGGGATACAAGAGCCTCAAATGAGCTTCACAGTTAATATGAATGTAAAAGGAAGGCATATTTTTTTAGAAGAAAAAGCCATATAAATCTGACAGCTCCACCCCACTCAGCAAATCCCACCCATCTCTAGCCAAACCACTCTGTTTTCCTGACAGAGACTTGCACAGTGGGAAGACATTATGAAAAATCAGTGGTAACAACCACAAACCACTTATGGTACCCCCTGGGCTCAATTGTGAGGTCTTTGGGTCCATTCAGGACAAGGTAGTTTACCCTCCATTTTCAAACACACACACACACACACACACACATACCAAACACTTCCTCAACCAACATACATGCAGTAACAGCCTCATACATACAAGATTAATTATACAAGTAAATTTTTTGTTTTTCTCCTTAAATTGCACTATACTTTTCTGTTTTGAAATTTCTGAGTTATTGGTCTTAATAGTGCTATTATCCAGTTAGTGCTTTTGTTTTTGTTGTGTTGAAATAGACTAAGAAGGATGAAAAGAGTGGTTTTTAATTTTTTTTCCAGGTAAATATGCAAATATATTGATTGGTAGTGATACCTATCAACATTGAAATGCAAATACCCTCTAAGTTAGTAATTTTATTTCTAGATATTTTTACTACAGACTTACTACACTGTACCCATCTTCTCCATTTTCTTATGGAGCTGAATGTAGCTGTAGAAGAGCACACCCGCAGGCAGACAGGTTTCAGTTTGAATATGATCCCGCATCTCCCATGCGCTCTCAGCGCTACCAGTAATCCAATGACATTTCTGTAGTTTCTTCAGCAAGCTTGCCTTTCTACTCTCTGGGATGATTACTTTGTCCATTTCTTTTCCGCTTAAATCCTCTTCTCCACTCACTTGCCTTCCTCTCCGGCAATCACCCTGCCTTCTGTTTCAAACAATACAAGGAACCATGATCTGGGAGCTCCTTTCCTTCCCATCCCCCAATCTGGGCATGTTTGCCTCTACACCCTGCTCTCTTCCTGTACAAGTCAGAAGTGCTGTCTCTCCTAAAGAAGGTGAGCCCCTGTCTATCATCTCAAATCCACCTTCTCTCTTATGTCGTCAATCCTCATACTTTCACCTGGCTTTAAATATGCTGACAAATTGGTATCTTCAGTCCAAACATCTTTGAGTTCCAGACTTATGATTAATCTACATACTTGATAATCTATTTGGATGTCTCCCAAGCGTCTCAAACTTAACATGTTCAATGAGGACTCTTGATTCATCCTTCCCTACAAACTTATTCTTCCCCTACTCTTCCTCACGCAGGGAATGGTTTCACCACTCATTAGTTGTCCAGGTCTCTCTTCTTTGATTCCCACATTCATTCCTGTTATTCATGTCAGTTCTACTGTTTAAAGGGATGATGTTGAATCTGTCTATCTTGATAGCCACTAGCCTGGCCCAAACCAGCCATCAGCATGTTGCCTGTATTACTGAAAGAGTTTCCTTCCTGGCCTGACTCTGTCTCATTACAACCTATTCTCCCAAGTATGTGAGTGGTCATTTATATATCTATATCTATACCTGTATTGGTATCTATCTATCTATCTATCTATCTATCTATCTATCTATCTATCTATCTCTCTATCTATCTATATCTATATTTATATCTATATCTGTATCTAATCACATTACCCCCCTGAATAAAATTTTCCAGTGGCTTCCCATAACATTTCAGATAAAACCCAAAGTTCTTACCACGGCTTACAAGATATTTTGTGACTGTCTGTCTACCTCTGCAATGTTATTTCATGCTACTCTCTCTTATCCATCACCTTTTAGCACAGTCTCTTTTCAATTCCTTAAAAATGCTAAATTCCTTTCTATCTAGGGCTTTCCAAATGCTGTTCCATATACCTGGGATGCTCTACCACCTTTGGGTTCCAATTTAAATATCAACTTCTCAAAAAGTCCTCCAGGTAAGTGTTCCCAGTTAACTTTATATTAGCATACTTCATTTCCCTCGTAGCACGTACCACAATTTATGATTATTTATTTACTTCCTCATTTATTCTATATATTTTGGCTACTAGATTGTATGTGTCACAAGGCAAGGAATATTATTCAGATATGTATACTTAGCCCTTCCCCCAGTATGTCACACATAGAAAGAGATCAATAAATATTGATGAATATTTGAGTAAATGAATACAAGAATACTAAAAGGTAGAACTATTTGCACAGAAATAGAAAACTGTCCAAGATATATTAAGTAAAAAAAAAAAAAGGCAAACTGCAGAGTGTGGCATTTAAAAAGGCTTATGCCACACCTAAATATATTATTGCATATGCATGGAAAGTTCCTGAAACTAACATGAGAAACTGTGAACGGCTGATACTTCTGTTTAGAGGGAATCCTTTTTGTCCCCACAGACAGCTTGAATTTCTTACCATAATTATGGGCTACTTTTATAATTTAAAATCTGAAAATGAAAATACAAACATATATTAATTAACAAAAACTTAGCCATGTATTGCATTTCTGCTCCAAGGGTTTTTAGGCCCTGCTTACTAGAAGCTACCGGGGTAAAGGACAGGTGTGTAAGTAACCATTTTCATTAATTAATGGAGACCTGCTGTGTCTTTTTCCAAAAAATTAACTTGAGGTGGCTACAAATAACTGCATTGAATATGACAATCAAAAAAGTAGATTTGTAACCAGATCAGGAAGGACCCTGTATGAAGAGTGAGTAGTCTGCATTTAACTGGACAGGAACTAGGGGGTCATAAAAGATTTTGTGCTTTAAAAAGTTCAATCTGGGCAGCTAGGAAGACTGATCTTCCAGAGTAAATTTAACCTCTTTATAACATTTTATAATTTAAAAACCATGAATCAGGTAACACTCCCATTACTCCTCTGCTAATTAATAAGACAGAATTGCCTTTAGTTAGGAAGTACTTAGAGGGTTAGAATCATCCCTGATGCCACTGGCACAGACCCCCTTGATCCTCACCAATTGCCAGGGCTTTGTCTGATGTAAAGAACCTGTAAACCACATTGGTGCCCGCTGGCTCCTTTTGGTTTCCTTCTGGCTGCCTCATTTGTATTCATGGACAGACATAACGGAGGGTGTGTATGTGCCAGATGGGATAGAGTGGGGTAGGTGATCTTTCCCACTCAAAGGTACTAATCCAGCCAGACTTACTTCTGTTCCCATCTTTACATCTTCTTTACATCTAGTGGTTCTCAAACCTTAGAGTGCATAAAGAATCACCTGAAGGACTTGTTGAAACTTAGATTCCTGTGCCCCACCCCCAGAGATTCTGATTCAATAAGACTGGGGTGGACCTGAGAATTTGCATTCTAAATTCCCAGGTGATGCACATGGTCTGGGGACTCTATTTTGAGAATCACTGCTTTCGTGGAGTAACCCTGACCCTCCTTTCCGCAAGCACGGGGATTCTGAGGCAAGTGCCGTGAAGTCATTCGGGAGAGCACCCATCCCTTTTGTTAGTGCTCAGGCCAAAGCCTTGACTTCGCTGTCTGAGCAGCTGTCAGTAATTTCTGCCTTAGATAGGCAGCACAGAGCCCTTTGGAATGTCTCTACTCTGCCTGGCTTCAGAGGTCCAGCCTCCCACCCTGCAGTGTGTACACAGCATTCCAGACATAACCTCTAGCAGGATTTTGGAGAGTTGGGTGTGGGAGAGGATGCATCCCTGTGTTCTCACCCCCCACCAGCATCGTGCTGCCTCTCATCCTTCCAGGGAAGGTGGCCTCCTGCAGCAGAGTGGGGAGTGAGCAGACAGATATTCAGGGAGCACGTTGTTGCAGTAAGGGCTCTGGGCCCTGGGGAGAAGGACCTGATAGGTTAGCTGCTCATTCCTTCTCTCTATTGTCTCGTTCTCCTCCACCCAATACACATTTTCTTCTTTCTTTTCTGCCCCAACATTAACTGAGTGTTTGCTCTGTGCTGGGCACTGTACTGTGGACTTCAGAGACAACAAATGTAGAAAACTTGGCCCCCATCCTCGAACAACTTAGACCCTAGTGGAAGAGACAGACATCTTAGTGGTTACCATAGAAGATCAAAAGCATTTAGTGCTAAAATGCAAGTATGTGGAAGTACAGAGAGCACAGAAATAGGAACAGTTACTTCTGACTGAAGAAATTAGAAACTCCAAGAAGGGGGTGCCCATTCCAGCTGGCCATAGGAGGAGAATGGGAAGAGCAGGAAGTCTATGCTTTGGGGAACAGAAGAACGACTAGAGTTGCTCCACAGTGGAGTGCCCTTCTGTGTTATGGGTGTTGCGGAGGAGAAGATGGGGAAGCAGTGTATTTCGAAGCTTTTCCTTAGTGCCATCAAGAACATGGGTGTTTCCAACTGCAGCTCTGCCCCCCAGGGGTATTCGTCAGCTTCCTGTGTTTCCAGCTGGTGCCATGATCTCTTTTACTCTGGGCCTGACAAATTCAGTGCAGATGCAGACAAAATTACTGATTTAATTACTGATTACTAACTAACATTCATAGCTTAAAACCCCAAAAAGGGCCCTTTTAGGGAAAGAGGTTCAGTTTTTCAAATGTAAGACAACAAACTCAGTCTTATACATCTCATTTTCAAATATGTATCAACGTTTCAGAAAGTTGGCCTTTCTTTACCTCAACCTGTGACATAGGAAATGGAGCAGTTATTTTTCTGGATACCTAATTGAAAATGCAACATAGAAAGCCTTCTACTGACTTTGAACTTCTATTCCACTATCTAACTCCTAATTGTGTAACACTTAGCAAGTTACTTTATCTCTCTGTGCCTCAGTTTTCCTCACCCATAAATGGGAATCATAATACGTATACTCACAGGGTTGTTACGGGAATGAAATGAATTAATACCTGTAAGCACTCAAACTATTAGCTGTTTTTTTTCTATTGACACTTAAGCCAAGCAAATGTATTTTTAGGTGAATAGGCCTGAAAGGCCCTCATATTTCTACTTTTTATCATACCTTTAATTCAGAACTCTGGGTTTCGTAAGGGCCATGTGCAGTATTTGCCCCTTCAACATGCAAGACCCCTAATTAAATTCTATGTCTGAGCAGTTCAGATATTTGAGAGCTTGTGGGAAGAAAACTCTCTTCTTTCCTATACGTTGGGAGTCTCTAGTACATCTTCAATACTTTCCTGAAATTGTTTATGAGGTACAAAGTTATAAAGAATAGAGAAGGCACATCAGATCCTAGGGGGCAGTTTACAAAGCAAATGACCAACACAGAAGTCTCGAACCACTTCTTCTTCTAAAGGGAATGTGTAATAGTTAAGTTCACAGACTCTTAAGTCCACATGGGTCTGGATCCTGCCTCTGCTTTGTGATCCTGGGCGTGTACCTTAACTACTCTTTGCCTCACTTTACTTATCTGGAAAGATGGAGGTGACAAAAGTATGGATCTCAAGAGCTTGTCGAGAGGATCAAATAATATATACTGGGTAAAGCATTGTTAGTATAGTACCTGGCACTTAACAAGCACTCAGTAATATTAGGTCTTGTAGCATAACGGAAAGAAGATCGGACTGGAAGTTGAAGTAATAGATTTCGAGTTCAGCTGTGCCACTAATAATCTTTATGATATTAAACAACCTCCTGAGGCCTTGGTTCCCTTTTTTATAGAAAAAAGGCTCGGGAGAAGATGATCTCGAAAGATTCTTCCCAAGTCTGATTTTAGCCTATCATCTTACCCTTCCGAGTGTGGAACAATAGCCTTCTCATCCTCTGGGATTTAGAGAACAGACTGCAGACCCTGGAAAAGCTTCCCTTTGTCTCTTTTGACCATTACTGCTGTCGGCATTACTGATTCTCAGGGAGGAGGGCTGACCTGGCTCTTTCTCTTCCATGGGTCTGCATCCATTTCCATTTCTGCAGATACTCCCTTGGTATCTGCAAACTCACTGAGGGCCTAGGACCACGTATGTCCCTTCTTGAAGCCTTAAGATTTTCAGTTAGAGAAACCGGATGATCTCTAAAGTCCCTTCTAATTTCAATGTTCTGTGAGTCCATAGATCTCAACCGGTACCCTTTACCGTGGGTGTTTGGATGAGACTGTTGCAAAGCTGGATGCATTCAAGGGCAGTGTGGGCAGCAAAGATTGCAGCCAATGGGCTAGCCTGCAAATGCAGCAGCTGTGATGTCAAGAAGTATCACAGTAACTGGCAGCTTAAACAGCCGAAAGTAGAATTTTACAGAAGAAGGTAGGTTTGGGGAGGTATTTAGGGGACTCACAACTGGACATTCTAAAGATATAATAATGCCTTAATACAAAATTTCCTGGCTTTCTTTTGAGTCACTGGAACACAGTGTTTATGTTTCATAATGTTAATCACATGCAATTCTTCTAAATCTGGGATCTAATGGATGCAAAAATTGGTCCAAATGTCAATTTTAAACATATGTTTTTTATATTGAATAGACCGGTATGGTTCCAAACACCAGTTAACTCTTTGATGAAATTAGGGTCTGATTTTTCAGAGATGGTTCTGATTGGTATTCAAGATGGGGAGAAATCCTTAGATCACTCTAGCAATGGGGTCAGCAGAGGAATTGGAAAAGCACTTCCTGAAGCAAAGCACGAAGGCCTGGGATAGCTCAGTGAATATTGTTCACTCTGAAGAACAGAGGGAGTTAGGAAGCTGTCCGGCAGACTTTGGTAGGCTCTGGAAATTTCAAAATTGGACAGAACAATGAAAGCCAACAGAACGCTTTTGTGGGGACTTTAAATGCAGATGGAGAACATACTGATTTTGTTGGTCATTAATAGTCATCCTGAATTTCAAAATGACCATTTTCATTTTTTTCTAATGATGTGAAACAGTTTCACTTGTCCTCAGAGAGCAATTAACCAGACTCTTTGTTGGTGTCCAACAACTGTGCTTGTTGTTTTGTCTGAAGAAAAGGAGGCTGGGGGGATGACTTAGCTTTTCAGGACAAGAAGAAATTTATAGTTTAAAAAGTAACAGAAATACGGGTTAGATATAAGGCTTTACATACCAGGACATCACGATTAGAAGAACCATAATACTGAGGGGTATGAGTGGCATCTGCTCTGAAGACCTGACAAGTACCACCTGTTTTGTCCTACTGAGAGACTGAGGACAATTTGACTCTTAAAGCTGGACACCAACTCAGCGGCTTGGTGCTTCAAATAACACTGCTGTGCTCATAACCATTTCAATATTTAAATTGGAATTGCCTTTTGAGCCAGTAAAAGTCATGGAAGAAATCCACTCCACAGTTATAATCTGGATTTTTCTTCACCCCAAGTGAAATTTCTCAGTTAATTTATCCACGCTATTCATTCATCCTGGCTCCAAACAACATTTAGCTACTTCAAAAAATCAAATCCACCCCTACAGGATAAGGATTAACCATGGATAAGACACCAATGAATGTGCCATAAACTCAGGAAGCAATTCCTAAAGAGATGTTTCACAGATATTTTCAGCAAAGGCAGGATAAGTAAAAGAACTGTAGAGCTTTCTGAAGTGACTCTTTTTGAAGAGAACTCCTTTCACTTGGATATATTAGTTCTGGTATGTTTGATAAAAAGTTAGCATGTTATCCCCTAAGCTTACTTCATATGTGAGGTATTTCATCCCCCCTCATTAGATGTTAGGAGCACAAGCATAGTAGTTTATTGAAAGGGCTCAACTTGGTGGGGGGTCCCCACAGAAAACAATTTTACACTACTTTTTTAAATCACTGCCTTTCAAAGCCACTTTCCTATTCCTGACTGTTACCTCAAAGCTTATTTCTTAGCTTTTGAATATTAATCAATAATTTCATTTTCAGGTATTTAAAAGTCCAGCCCAATCTTATATCAAAACCTTCATTTTTCATCCAATTTGATTCATATCTCAACCAGTTTTGGTTCGACATAAATCAGAAAACTGCAGTGGAGGGAGGGGATACACATTTTTGTTTGTTTGCTTATTTTTTTATTTAATCCTCTTCTTTACCAATTCCTAAAGGACTAGAGGGGAAGAAGAAAGGGAGATGGGGGCAAAAATGCCTTATTGACTAATGTTATTGCAATGTGGCTTTGGTGTACCCTCTGAGTGAGATGCCCAAATCATGGACCCTTCTCTTATGGGACATTTTTGTGGCTTCTTCTAATGCTTTCCTGCTAGGACCCTCCATTTTATACTGTTCTCTTATGCAGACAATAGGCTTTATGGTTGACTACTTAGAGCTCCTCTGTTTCCACCCTGATGATGTATCTCTCACAGACTCTTTCTGCTGGGATGTGATTCTTTTAAGACAACTGAAATTTGGTTATCTTTTGTGGTATCTACTTTAGGCCAGCTCTCTCACCTCATTCAATTGTTAAGGACAGCTCCAGCCAGCCTCTTCATTATTCCTTCCCAGGCGAGAACCAGGCACTGGACCCTATGTCTGGCAAGCTACAGGGGACACATGTCAAGTCCTCCTAAGAACTCTCCTTATACTTTTCCTAGAACACTTCTAGGGCTGAGGAGCCCTCTCACTTGGCTTGGGATAGAGAGAAAGAACCTTCTTCCTGTCCCTAATCCTAGGCTGACAAATCTCTCTTCAGACACAGACATAATCTCTCTCATCAGCCTTCTAGCCTTATAGACATGTAGACAGGAAATTGGCAGTAGGTCCCATCTGGTTTGGGCCCATAACTGGTTTGGGATCACCCTATAGGAGATACTGCATGGATGATCTAGTTCTAACCTTTCTTTAAGATGTATGCCACTTTATACCCATTGACCTTAGCTTTGGAGCCTTAGCTGAAATGGACAACAGAAAAGCTCCATTTGTTATAAAAGCAAAGGCTCAATGAGAATCAAAGCCAAAGGAAGCTGAATGGATAGTCTCAGTTTATCATTAGAAAATTATTTCAGGGACGCCTGGCTGGCTCAGTTGGTTAAGCGTCTGCCTTTGGCTCAGGTCATGATCCCAGGATGCTGGGATGGAGTCCCGCATTGGGCTCCTTGCTCAGCAGGGAGCCTGCTTCTCCCTCTCCCTCTGCCTGCTGCTCTCCGTGCTTCTGTGCTTGCTCTCTCTCTGACAAACAAATAAAATCTTCAAAAAAAAAGAAAATTATCTCAGACATAACTATTTATTTAACTTTATTTTGGGTGAGTAGAGAACCGAAAGAAAACTGCTGAAGAAGCAGGTCTGGTGGAGGTCATTGACGTGATGCTGGAAAGAGTGTTGCTATGTGAACAGCAAATATTACTGTCCTTCCTACTGAACTGTTAAGGCAGAATTAAATGGAGACAGAACTGGTTATTAGAGAGGGGGAAGAAAGGAGCAGGTCAGGGTTAGCGGTAAAACTTCAAGAAGTGAGGTCCATAGCATAAGAGGCCAGAATCAGGTTTGCTAATCCAGGGCCAAGAAAAACAGTCAGGTAAGGTAAGAGAAGAATTATTATTCTGAATCAATAGATTAGCGCTGGTGAATTAGCCCATTATAAGAAAGGAGAATATCTAAGGCTTTAAGTGCCTGAAAACATATTTGGTCTCTCATGCATGCACACACACACACACACATCAATACCACCACCACCACCAACTGCTCCTTGGGTGCTTACTCTGTACCAGGTACTGTGGGAGGCACTGGGATTGAAGCAATGAACACAATAGAGTTTACCCAGAGATGAAAAAGAAATAAACCACATTTAAGGAACTAAAAGAAATTTAATTTGGCAGGAGATAGGGTTGGAGATGTGGATAGAGACCAAATCATGTGGAACTCTGTGCATCATTTTAATGAATCTGAATTTCATTCCAGAGGCAATGGGTTAAAGGTGTTTTTTGTTTTTCTTTCTTTCTTTGTTTTTAGCAGATGTTAATAGGCATTGTGTTTTAGAAAATCACTTTGGCTGCAGTATAGAAAATACATTGAAGAGAAGCACAGCAAAAGAGCCAAGACAAATTAAGGAGACTTAGGGGGTGAGATGAAGGGATAAGTCAAGGTTTCTAGCTCAGGCAATGGTGGTGCCATTCATTTAAAGATGGCATAAAAGGACTTCCAAATTTATGGCACAGGAGTAGAGGGGTAAGGGAACTGAGGTGTTGAGTTTACATTTAGACATGCTTGTGAAGCATCCAATCAGATGTATCTAGTAGGAAGCTCAAAGTCAGGATAGAGAAATTGGTTAGACATATCTATTAATGAATAGCTGATGAACAGATGGTAATTGGAGTTATGCAGATGGATAAGCTTACATGGGGTATACTCAGAATAAGAAAAGAGGTAACCCAAGAGAATATTGATATTTAGGAGATGGGTAGAGGAAGAAGAGCTTGCAGAGAAATGAAGTATAGCGGGGGGGGGGGGGGGGGGGGCATAGGTGGGAAGCCAGGAAGAATGCTGTCTCAAAATCAAGCATCTATCAGCCTTCTCCTCCACTGGGCTTTCTTCATCTTTCTATGGGTCGTGACAGTCATGAACTTTTCTGAAGCTTGGTTTACCTAATATTACCAGCAGGTTTTGAAATGTATTTGTTACTACTTTACATTAATTTCTTGGGGCAGCTGAGAGCGAACAAGGCAGATTATTAATTCTCTGGGTCTCTATAATGTCCCCCAGTATATCTCATTAACAAGGCTCAGGTCAATGGTTCTGAACTTTGGCTAAACACTGGAATCATCTAGGGAGCTTTAAAATATACTGATGAATGGGTCCTACCCTCCAAAACTCTGATTTAATTGGTCTAGAATGTTGTCTGGGAATTGGAATTTTTAAAAGCCCCCCCAGGTGATCTTAAATGTGTAGCCAAGATTGAGAACAATTGACCTTAATTAAGATGACTTCTGATCTTGCATTAGTGTTTCCTAATAAAGGACATATATTTATCTCTAGAGAACTGCTTGGTTTAGCTTAATGGAAAAAGTAAAAAGCTTGAGCAGGCTCTTGAGGAATGCAAGTGAATGGAGTGAACATGCCTATTTGTGGGGATAGTGAAAATATTGGTGGGGCCACAGCAGATGATTTCTTATGTACTGCCAAGTACTGTGCTTTGAAATATCTCGTCTAAATTGTCCAGTTGGCCAGTGACATAGACTGGCTCTGTGGTAGCAGCACCAAACAGAGAGCCAGGAGACCATTCTCCAGCAGTACTGACTCATTACATGAGGAAAGAAATAGGCGACTGCTTAATATTAGGCTCAGGAAAGTGGTGGAGAGACTGAAATATGTTCCTGGTCCTCTCTTGTCAAACCATCTTATCAACAAATCACTTCCAAGTATTTAATAGTCTGGTAAGTGAAGGCATGATGCCTACCCTTCCTTAAAAGGCATGTTAAGAAAGCTGTTTGTGTGATCCTGTTTTTTAACATTTTATTCATGTTATTAGAAGAGTGTGGATGGCATTCTCTTCAGCAACTTTTCTACCCACCTCTTTCTTGTCACCTCTTATCTCTTCTTTGTTCCTGGCTCTCTCTGCCCCCATACCTCCCATCTTCACTCTTGCTGTCCACATCCTTCTCTTTCCTTCTCTGTCTCCCACCCATCTGCCTCCTTCAGTTTCTCAGTACTACCACACACTTGCAGGAAACAACAGCAACAACTAAACAAGTTCCCCTTAAGATGTTCTTGATGAAGGAGTAAAAAGAGAGTATTTATTAATTCTTGACCCTCGAATACCTATCATACATATGTATGATATGTATACATATTAATATGTAATATGTACAATACATATTAAAAATATTCCATTGACAAAATGGGAAGCATGCATAAAACACTTCTGGTGCATACTGAAGTACAATGATTATCTCAAGGAGAAGCATTTATGTGATTGAGTTATGAGCTAAACTAACTGCTTTTTTCTTAGAACATAACTTTTGCTTGATTGAATGACTAACAGACAAACCATGATTATTTGGACTTGGACACTTTGGCAGACATTTTCTCCAAAATGAAATGAGTTTGTTACTTCAAGGAAAATGACAGAATTTGTTGCCAATAATAAAAATTTAAACTTTCAAGTGAAAAATTAGGATTTTGGAAAACTTGGATCTACCCCTGTGAGCCTGACAGCTTCCCAATAATAAATGACTCTTCTCATGAGATTGCTAGTGATATCAACAAGGTGATTTTTAAATATTGTATAATGAAGTTATATAACATTTGGAAGATTCATATAGCTTAGTGAGCCAATATTTTCCAGATGACCAATGAATGATGCTACAAAATCATGCATGAATAAAAGATCCATTCAAATTATAAGGCAGACCCTGGATTTTAACGTAACACAGCATGAAAAGTTCATTGGTAGAGTTTTGGATTCCACATTGCAATTAACCTTTGAAAAGTTCACTACTACTAACTGAGTTTTGGTGTAGTATCAGACAGGAATATCTGAAGTATCTGAAAAGGCTATTGTATACCCTTCTCTTTTCTCCAGCTATATGTCTGTATAAGTACAGATTTTTTTCATATAGTACCAAAACAACACATTGCAACAAATTGAATGTAGAAGTAGATGAAAATTTGGCTGGTTTTTGTGAAACCAGACACAAAGAGATTTGCAAAAATATAAAAATCAATGCCCTTCTTCTCACTAACTACTTTTTTGTTTTGGAAAATATAACTATTTTTGTAAGAAGTGTTATTTATGTTAACATATAATGGGATTTATTGTTACTTTTTAATGAATTAATATATATTTACATTTTTTTCTCAGTTTTAATTTCTATAAGGTAAATATTGATATATATAACCCACACATCTTTGTGTTCTTCAATACTTTTTAAGAGTGTATAGGGGACCTGAGACCAAAAAGTTCTAGACCTGCTGGTCTAATGTGACATAAATAATAATTTTATTTTATAATAAATAATTTTATCTTTTTGGGGCTTAATTTTCCTATATACAAAATGGCAAATTTGGGAAGAGGGATGTCTAAGGGCCCCCTGAACTTTGACTGGGCTTCCTCATTGTCACCTACCTAACTCTTCATCCAATAAGTCTCATTTAAATGCCACTTCTCCAAGGAGATTTTCCCTGACCCTCAGATTGTCGTCTTATAGTACCTGGTTGTACTCTACTCTCTCCTTTTTAGATCACTCATCAGACTGGTAATTGCTTGTTCAATATTTGTCTTACCTATAGGAGTGTGACTCCCTGAAGGCAAGAACTGTGTTTGCCTTTTTACCATATACATGGAACAGAGCAGGTGCCCAATAGATATTTGCAGAGATGCCACTCTATTTAAAATTTACCTTTCTCTCTGATACTTCCTATTGCTTTTTAAAAAATCCTGGGTATTGTCTCTATGCAACATATTATATATCTTACTTAGTTATTATGTTAATTATGTATGTTTGGGGTAGGGGTCTATAATAATGAAAATTCCATGGGGGCTGGAATAGTCTCTTTTGTTTGCTGTGTGTCTCTGGTATCTAGAAGAGCACATGGAACATAGGAAGAAGTCAATAATTTTTTGTTGAGTAATGAAAACGTGTTAGTTGAAGAAGCCATCAGTGACAGAGCACATACATTAAACCATTCTTTTAGTAGTGGGGTTGGATTTGGATTTATGCATACATGTTTTATCCTAGTTTCTCTTGTGCCTAAAAATATACATTTGTGTGAATTTTGAATAAGGTCATGAGCAAGGTCTGTGATCTGTAAAGCAGTGTGACATAAACTGGCCCATGTGGTAAAGGGCTTGTGACCTTGACAATTACTGGACCATGAAGATGTAGTGGGCCAGATGCAATTAAGGTTGGCTTGACCATTCTCTAATATCATTTACAAGTGTGTCTTAAACACATTTTTGAGCAAATCAAGAGCATATGAAGAGAGCAAAAGAAGCATTAAAAAAATAGACTACATGAATAAAAAACAGAGTCCAAAGGATCTTGGAGCAGTAAACTAAAGATATAAAACATAAACTCCTTCAAAAGCACATAAATAACTTAAATAGATAATATTTGCTCTCTGAAAATACAGTTTGCAAGATAGAGGGAAAGTTAAACAGCAAGAAAATTAAGTAAACAAAAGCAACTAAACCATAGCACATTAAGACTTATAATCCAGTTAGGAAACAGCAAGTTTGAAATGCACAGCCATTTCAAATGCATCCACCATGATATAATTGGATTCTAGATGTAAAAAGGAAATATCAGGATAATTAAATTTAAGGCTGTATAGACTTGAGGACTATAAGATAAACTGTATCAAATTATAAAGGAGAAGAAAGAACAATGTGAAGAAGAGGAATAGCTGTTCTCTTAGAAATAATTCTTATTTAGGATTTGGATGACTCAATAGAGAATGTTTCATTAATTCCTGTCATATAATTTTAAAAACAGGGTTTTAATGTAATGATTTAGTATGGAATAAATGTTTAGAGTCATTGTAGTTGGAAAAATTAGCTTTTTACTTTTCAATTATAATTAAAAAGACTTGAACATTAGGGTATCTTTATACCACTACATCAGGGTTTAATTATTAAAATTTAATTTTTCAGAGTTGAACTCTAATCCCCTGAAATGTGCTGCATATGTCAAATTCCAAACCACACAGAAGCATCATATTTATTGAAACATTGCAATTGTCTCCATAAATCACTTAAATAAAGACTAAAGTGAGGATATTGAAAATGACTTGTCCATATCCAAGAATTCATTTAAATTCAGAATTATTTGAATTATCAGAATTATCTGAACTAGACATAATTTCCAAAAGTTGGACAAGAGGTCTTTCTCCCCTACAATAATTCAATGTAAAGACATACTACACACTGAGGAGAATCCAGGCACTGGAAAAATAGATATGGACAACACATAGTCCTTGCCTTCCAAAGCTGATGGTCTCACAGGGGGACAAAAAAATGCCCACAAAAAACTATGATCTAATGAAAGTTATACATTTCATAAGAAGACAAGCATTAAGGTCACAGAGAAAAAGGATATATTACTCACATCTATTAGCTCTTATAAAACTTTGACTGTAATCTTGATTCTCTGACTTAGTGAATGAATGTCAACAAAAAAACATAATGTTGACAATGAGTGGGCAAATTCCCTTCCACAATACCTTCCTGTATAATTTCAGAGATTCAGAGATGTATACTTACAATTTTTAACAAGAGCTCCTTTGAACATACCACTGTAGGAATCCCATTCAGCACTGAGAAGCTGAGACATTAGGCCCATTCCCCCACACTTAATTCTACAATCAAGTACTTCAGCATCTGGTCAAGAAAAATAAGCACAGTAATCTTACCGTAATATTCATATTTCTCTCACTGTGGTAGGTAAGAAGATATGGATCTTTTGATTCATCTCTTACTAGTTCCCTAATGAATTTCTTACAGTAGATTCTCAAATCATCCATGTTCCCATAGAGACCCCCAACCTCACCTTCTTTTGCCCACTTACAGCAGACAACCTCAAATTCTATTTTACTACAAAGTTTTAGGCCATCTGATACAAGGATCCTAAATTTCCACTTTAGCACTCTCAATATCCTTATTATTTTACAGTATACTAGTTTAGAGTGGAGATTCTGGAATCAATAATTTAATTCTTGGGATTAAATCTTGCTTATACCACTTACTGGCTTTGAGACCTCAGATGAGTTGTTTAAAACTCTGATCCTTATTTTTTTTTCATCTTATAAAATGAGGAAAACAATAGTTTTACCCTACAGAATTTTTGATAAGATCGATTATTTATAAACTACTTAGAATAGTTCCTGATGCTTTGCAAAAGTCCAAAATAATGATATTGTTATTATTATTATCCCTTCAATGCAGAGAATGAAGTGCCTGACTTGTTACAGACTCCCCTTTCTTTGGCCTCCTTCAAAAGTCAACTCTCTAATTATCTGCCTCTTACACCCTGACTTCTTTCCATTAAGTCCATTCCCTCACTACTTCAAAATTCCATTTTAAAAACCTATTTCCTCATTCCTACAGGACTGTAGCTCTCCCTCACAGCACAGATGAACTTTTGAAAACACTATCTGCAACTCCTGCCTTCTTTTAAAGTCACCTACCCACTAGTTTCCATCTGATCAATCAGATGCAAGTGTGCTTTCCCATCTCCAGTGAGCCTCTCCTTATGGAATGTGAGGGCTTTAGGTAAGTCACTCTACTCCACCTCTGTATTTAACAGTAGCAATTTAACATTGAACAACTTCCTCCTTGAAACTCTCTTCTTCACCTTCTGTGACCCTCCATGGTTTGAACACTTCCTACCTCACACTGAGCCTTCTCTTCTATCTCTCTTAGACATGGGTTTTTCTCCAGTTGTCCTTAGCTTGCTTCTACCAGATCTCTTCCTCAGAATATCATCCACTGCCACAGTTCAGCTCTGCACTTGACTACCAAATCAATATCTGGGCGTGATATCTGCCCAAATCTATACACTAGTGTTTCCAACTGAGTAGAGGATATCTGTACCTGCATATATTGCAGCTTTTAAAAACTCAACATGTCCAAGTTTAAATATTTGCCTTCCAAAGGAAATTTTCTTATTTGACTCCCTTATCCCTGTTGGTGATTGTTATGGACTGAATGTTTGTGTCTCCCTCAAATTCATATGTTGAAACCCTAACCCCTAATGTGATGGTATTTGGAGGTAGGGCCCTTGGGAGGTGGCTGCATTTAGATGGGGTCATGAGGGTAGGGCCTCCTGATGGGATAAGTGTCCTTATAAGAAGAATGAGACCAGAGCTCATTCTCTCTCCACTATGTGAAAACACAGTGAGAAGGTGGCCATTGACAAGCCAGGAAGAGGGCTCTCACCAGGAACCAAAGCTACTGGTGCTTGGACTTCTCAGCCTCCAGAACTATAGTACTTGTCAGCTGAATGGGGATGGAAGCTGAGAGAGAAGTAATAGGAATAATAATAATAATAATACTTATTCATAGGGTTTTTATGACACTTAATACAAAACAGAATACTGCCAGGCACATGACAGTTACAAAATAGTTACAAAATAACTGTAAAATAAACGAGTGTAATAAATTGGACATAAAGGTCTGCATTTAGGGGGAGAAATTCTGGCAGGAGATGAAGATTTATGAGTTATCCTAGAGGCAGTGACTGAAGTCATGTGAATGATCAAAGAAAGTACATAGTATATAAAAAGCAGAAGGACCCCTGTGTGGTGGTCTTTTTCTCTTATTTCAATCTGTCAAGATTCTTCAATTACCACATTTCATCAATTCTAAGATGGCTTTTTTCATGTTTTTAACATCTCTGGAAAAAGGATGCCTCTTACAATCAATGACATACCATAGTTTACTCTCAGAGTTCTTTTTTCCTTAGTGATGCATAAAATAATGGTGTGTCATTCAATTGACAGCATCTTAGACTTAATGGGATATGAGAAATGTGAACCACTTCTTTGAACCACCAAGACACCCTAGATGAGCTTTCCTTATAACATGTATTTTAGTCTGCCTGTAAAGAGATGTCTATCAACTACTAGACTGCAAGGTCTCCAGGGGTCAAGAAAGGCCCTGACTCTAATGTTTGTTTCTCTGGGGACACACTAAATGGTTCTGCCTGCAGAAGGACATCAATAAAAATTGCTTGAATTAAACTGGATTCCAAAGGAAGATATCAATTATGTTTAGAATTTCTGATATTTTGCAATTAGTCTCATCACTGTTCCCAACCCACAGTTAATTTGACATCTTAAACACACACTTGTTTTCAGATTATTAATATTACACCTGATTCAAAACATCTGTCACATGAATTCCACAGATAGTTGATTCTATGAACGATTTCAACAAAATATATTCCTGGCATTCTGGG
This sequence comes from Mirounga angustirostris, assembly GCF_029215605.1. Lineage (NCBI taxonomy): Eukaryota > Metazoa > Chordata > Mammalia > Carnivora > Phocidae > Mirounga > Mirounga angustirostris. The sequence goes on from NW_026991714.1 coordinate 125,530,609, forward strand.
AGAGAATATTGAAAAGATAGTACCAGAAATCTAACTACAAATTTCTCTGTGAGAAGAGAGAACAATGTCCACACATACTAATTAATTACAGTAGATGCTTATTCTTTCTGAGTGATCTCAATTTGCATTATCTGTTCTTTCTACCTGTTAATGAAGCTTTATTCCTTTCTCTGTTGACATTTGGGAATCTGGGTGGCCCTTCCCTGTGTTTTCAGTCTCCCGGGATCTTCAGGGACCAATTATATGCTTGGGCATGCATCTTTATTGAAGTAAAGAGCTCACCTCTTGCCCAAGTTTACACTTTGCACACAGCATACCTCAAGCCATGGCAGTGGCCAGGTAAATTCTCTTGGTCTGCCCCAGATGATCTTACTACCACTCTTTTCTCCATCACTTCTAGCCTTGGCATCCCATTACTGAAGCTCTGTTTTCACCTCTCATCTCTGGATCCTCAGATCACATGAAGTCATCAGCTTTCCTTCTTTTCCAAGGCTATAGGTTGCTGAAGCCTTTCCAGTGTTACAATAGGAAAGAGGAACTTGATTATCCCCACCAATGATTGCTATTTTGTTTTTCTCTTTTCTCTCTATGGCTCTTCCTATGCTGGTTGAGGAGTTGCTTTTAATCCTCTTTGAGATTCCTTCATTACAGGTGGACAGCCAACTGAGTCTCCATCTTGCTGGTCCTCTAGTCCTTCTTTCTTTTTACAGTTCAATCTGGCATTATGATCTGGTTCATTAGTGCTATTTCCTTCTCAGAACTCATCAAGGATTCAAGAAATTTGAGTACTCCTAGTATTAAATATATGTATGTCATGGTCACTATGACAATATGTGACTCCTCAGTCCCATTTACCTTTTGTCATCATCTAGAGAGTAAAATTCAAATTTCTTGGCACTGCTTCTAATGCCTGCCAAGATTCAGACTCATCTGTCCTTAAAAGTTTTACCTCTCAGAACATCCTACACACTGCTTCCTCTACCTCGGCCTCCAACCAGATGAGACTATTCACTATTATCCAAATTCACCACATACTGAGGCACCTCTCAATCTTGTTCCTGCTGTTTACTTGAACCTAGAATTTTCTTCCTTCCTTTCTATTTTTCTCCAATTTCTTTATTGTGGTAAAATATGTAAACATAAAACTTACTATCTTAACCATTTTTAAATGTACAGTTCAGTGATACCAAGTACATTCAAATTGGTGTGCTTTCATCACCACTATCCAGCTGTAGAACTCTTTTTACTTTGCAAAATGGAAGCTCTATACCTATTGGATAATAACTTCCCATTCACTCCTCCCCCCAGCCCCTGGCAGCCACCATCTACTTTCTGTCTCTGTGATTTTGTCTTCTTAGAAATACTTCATATGAATGGATTCATACAGTTTTTGTCTTTTTAGGACTGGCTTATTTCACTTATCCTGATGTTCTCAAAATCCATGTTGTTGCATATGTCTGAATTTCCTTCCTTTTTAAGGCTGAGTAATAGTCCACAGTATGCATATGTCACATTTTGTTTATCTATTCATTTGTTGACGCACACTTGGGTTGCCTCCACATTTCAGCTATTGTGAATAATGCCATAGACATAGGTGTACAAATACGTGTATCTTTTTGAGACCCTCTCCTTCATTTTGCACACTGAAATCCTACTCATTCATCTAAGCCTAACTCAAGTAGCACCTACTTCATGAAATCACTCAGACTCTACCTGGAAATAATTGCTTCTTCCTCTGTTCTTCTACAATTCTTTTATTTCATTACTATACCTATACTTACTTTATTGTGTCTTAAATAATTATTTGTACTTAAAAATCTAATTCCTCATAAAATTATAAGTTCCTTGTGGTCTAGGACCCCACCATCTTATCTCAGTATTCCTTACATCACTCCCCATAATACTTTGTAATGTTTATTGAGTGAATGACTACACAGAGACAGAATTTATTTACATTATACATGTATCATAAAGATAAATTGTAGACAGAGGGTAAGTTGAATACCTAGAAACTCTTCCAATTTTGAAATCTGTCAAATTAACTAGGAAATCTTGTTAGTTGCACAAAAAGCACACTGCTCTAGGAATTAAGAGACTTGGTGTTGTCTTGGTTCTGCCTTGGGTGGATCATGTCTCTTCTCTGGCTTAGTTTCCTCATAGTTGAGGTGAGAGGGTTGCCGTAGAACAGAATTCCCAAACCTTGATTTTTGCAATACCTGCCCAACCCTGTACTTTATTTGCTTAATAGTTTTCTTTAAATTAGTCCAGGTCTAACATTACCACCAAATTTAGCCTCATCCTAAATAAGGATATCTGTGAAATTGTGGTTTCATTGTGTTAGTTATAATTTTTTCTAACACAAATTAAAATAAATATAACTATTAAAGTAAAAAGAAAATCTCTGTACCATTAAAATAACTTCCTATGCCAGTTGTGGCCCATGGACCACGCTCTAGGAGGTATTGGCCTAGACTCTCCCTGAGATCCCTTCCAACAATAATAGCTCTGTCTTCTCTGGGGAAGCCATGACCCCTCTGAGCCATTTAGCGAAATGCATTCAATGAATCTTTAACTGGGAATGATTCAGCATTAGCCCCAGGGAATGAATTGTAACTTAATAAGCCTTCCAGCACCTCTAATGCCTGGGATTCCACCCTCTTTATGCCTCCCCTCTGAGTGGTGCTGTTTGCACATTCTGCCTTTTCTGTAGTCTCTGCTTTCCTGCAGGGCCCTGTCTGGGTTTGCCTGACCAGATCTCCCCTCTGAGGGTTGTTTATGTTTGCACACTCGGCTTGTCCTGTGGATTTGTCTAACTAAATTCCCCTTTGAGGGCTGTATATTTTGGCACAGTCTGGCTCTCTAAGGGATTCTTTTGTCCATTAACACCTCTTGTCTTGCAGTTATACCAAAGTCTCTGCTGCTCTTGCCTCAAGCAAGTAAGTCCATACTATTCTATTCTTAACGATTCTTCTGTGTATTTCCGTTTATTTTCTATACTTTCTACAATGACCATGTATAATGTTTATAATAAAGAACTATAAATTTTAATTTTTTAAAATGTGAAGGGGAGGAAATGTGAAAGGGGACATCTGGTTGCAGATGATGTAATAAAGGCATTTTAACTTTATTCTCCTTCAAAACCCAGTGACAAAAACAAAAAGAATGAAACAGCATTAAGAAGAAGGTCCATTATCACGGAAACAACCGTAATATACCATAATTAGCACCATACACCATAATTAGCATCCTTACCAAATGTTAGGCCTGTTTGTCTTAGGTAGAATAAAGTCAGTCTTAAAAGTGTACTCTTGTTGGTACTAAGAAATCTAAGGGCATAGGTGGGCCACCAGAGAAATGGAGAATGTTCCTAGTAGAGACTTAGCTCCATACCACAGAAAAGACCGAGCTGAACAAGAAACCATGTTGACTTCTCACTTTCATTGTTTATCACATACACTTCTTGCAAAAGCAGAGTGGTATTGATAAAAGGAAAGCTGAGTTCACCAGGTAGTAACAGAGAGTCTGAAGAAATTTACTGTGAGCTACACTGACCCTTGGAATGCAGAGAACAGAGGAAGGAGTATATATAGTTCCAGAGCAAAAGGAATATGAACATGGTGGAAGGAGGTATGAACAACAAATCCCAACAGAAATAGTAGGTCACCTCTATAAACATACTTCTTCAGCAAATACATGGTCCTAATCAAAGATGGGTAATAATCAGAATAGGAGAAATAAAATTTTAATTATTTGCTGACAATATTATTGTGTATGTAGAAAATCCACAAGCATCTACAAACTATTAGAATTAAGTGAAATTAGCAAGATCACTGGTTATAAGGCCAACATACAAAATCAATTTGATTGCTATATACTAGCAACAACTACATAGAAAATAAAACTTTAAAAAAAGATATAACTTCAACAAATATCAAATATATCTAATAAAATGTGGGTAAGACCTAACCTCTACCCTGAAAACCACAAAACATTATTGAGAGGAACTGAGAAATCTAAATAAATAAAGAGATTTAGCATATTCCTGGAATGGAAAACTCACTGTTGTAAAGATGTTAATTCTCTCTAAATTAAAGTATAGATTTAATGCAATCTCTAGCAAAATTTCAGGGGGTTCTTTTGCAGAAATTAGCAAGCTAGTTCTAAAACTCATGTAGAAATGCAAAAGGCCAAAAATATCCAAGGTAATTTTGAAGAAGAAACCAAAGCTGGAAAAGACCAATACCACCAGATATGGCGATTTATTATAAAGATAGGATAATCAATACACTGAGGATTTGGTGCAAGAATAGACAAACTAACAAATGAAATCTAATATAGAATCCAGAAACACACCCTCACATCTATGAGAACCTGTTTTAAGACAAAGGCAACATTGCAGAGCCCTGGGAAAAGGATGATCTTTTTCAATAAATGGTGTTGAGACAATTGGATATCCATATGGAAAAATGTTTATTGACCATACCTTATACTATACAATAAATCAATTCCAGATGGATTGCAGAGATAAATATGAAAGATAAAACAATAAAGTTTCTAGAGAAAACATAAGAGAACACCTTTATGACAGTGGAGTATGCAAATATTTCTTAAAACACAAAGAATTCTGATTATAAAGAGAAAACTGATAAACTGGACAATTAAGTTAATACCTTGTGTTTATCAAAAGGCACCATTAACAGAGTGAAAAGGCAGGTGACTGAATAGGAGAAGATATTCATAGTACATTTGTCTATCAAAAGCTTTATATCCAGAATATATAAAGAAAAGGATGGATGATGGAAAAATGACCAAATAACTTGAACAGTCACCGCATAAAAGAGATTATATAAATGGCCAATGAACAAAGGGAAAGGTGCTCAGCTTCATTATTCATCAGGGCAATATAAATCAAAACAACAATGCAGTACCACTACACATCCACAAGAATGCCTAAAATGAAAAAAAAAATCAGTGTAGACAATGTTGTAGGGAAACCAGAACTTTCATATGCTGCTGGTGGGAATGCAAATCTGTACAAACACTTCGGCATTATCTACCAAACCTGGACATATACCTATTTTATGATTCTGCTACTTTATTACTATGTATCCTCAGTAAAAATGGGCACATATGTTCACCAAAATACACCTACTAGATGTCCCTAGCAGCACTGTGTGTTATAGTTAAAATGTTAAAATCTAAATGTCCTCCAGCAGTAGAATGAACATATAAAATGTGTATATTGGCATATGGGATACTATACAGCAATGAGAATGAACAATCCCAAACTACATCCAGCAATATGGATGTTTCTCACAAATATAATGTTGAGTGAAAAAAACCTAGACATACAAAAAATTAACTACATGATTGCATTTATATAGAGTATAAAAGTGGCAAAATTATTCTATGAAATAGGAAGTCAAGAGTGGTTACTACTAGGACAGTAGGACTGGAAGGGAGCATATGGGTGGCGGGGAGGTGCTTCTGAATTGCTGGTAACATTCTGATAATTGATCAGAGTACTGGTTACACGAACATGTTCAGTTTGTGAAAATTCATTGAAAATCCACTTAGGACATGTGTACATTTCTGCATATATATTATGTTTCAATAAAGTTTTTAAAGCCCTAAGTAGTTTGTAATATTTCACAAAGGGGAAATCTCACCAAAAAACATGTATTTCTGGCTTCTCCTGAAGATTTCAAGACCTGTCCATGGTGCCTCACCTCCAAGAATCCACTGGAGCTGAGCCGAGGCTATACCGTCAGATAGGACACGCATTATTCCCTACTCATTGGTGCCCCATGTCTAGCCCCTGTAGACATCTGAATTCATTCCTGGGAATAAAACCTGTTCTGTCTATTGGTTCTTTAGCTCAAGTCTGAGCCCCCAGGGTAGAGCTTACTTTTTGCCCTGTACATTCCCTTCCTCTTTGTCTGCTCTTACACCCCATCACCAATCTCCACTCCCATCTGATTGTACCTCACTCAGCACACCTCCAGTCATCTCTCCATGAAGCCTTCTCTCCTGCACTGGCACTTACCTGAGTATATCTATTCTCACATTCCTCAAGTCCTCCTTTCTCTCCCCTTATTCACACCTGTGTTCCATTAATTCATGCACTCAATGATTCAACAAATATTTATAAAGTCTGAGCCAGACTTTATATCAGGGGCAGGTAAATTTGGGAGGCCCACCCTCTAATGAGAAGTAAAGACAACATGTGAGAGTCATTATATGGGTAAAACATTATATGTATCCTGTGAAGTCTGAGACTAATTTTTTTAAGTAGGCTTCACACCCAGCATGGAGCCCAACATGGGGCTTGATCTCATGACCCTGAGATCAACACCTGAGCTGAGATATAGACACTCTAACTGACTGAGCCACCTAGGTACTCCTGAGACTAATTCTGTCTGGGAAGGCAGGTGTGGGTGTTCTGGGTAGTCCTTGTGGAAGACATGGTTTGGAAGCTGGACTTTGAAGAACTGGCAGTACTTTGGATATACAGAGAGTAAAGAAGGTAATTCCAGACAAAGGCTGAATTCTGGTTTCATTTGTGAGACAGTAAATACTTCAGTGTGGCTGGATGCACTGAAGGGGAGCAGTGGGAAGAGAGGATGTAGAATTAAGCTGGGGTCAGACCATGGAGGGTCTTGGATGCCTCACTAAGGGCTTCACTTTATAGGTAGTACAGACTGTTGAAAGGTTTTGAAAAATGGAGTGCAGAGCTGGAAACAATATCATTTCATCCATTCTCACCTCACCCACTCTGTTTAATCCCTTGGCCTCCACTGCCCCCTTATGCTTATCAGTATTGTCAATCATATCCCCAAATCTCCTCGAAAATCTCCTCACTCAGCTACCACAGCAGTCTAGGTACTGGGAGTGATGTCACAACCTACCTCCTTCTCCCTGTTCCTTTGCTGGCGAGGCTGCAGTCTCCTTTGAGTGCGATTGCATGTGCTGCCTTCTCCTCCCAACCAGATCTGATCCGGATAATGAGGAACTGGACAAAGGAGCAAAGCCACACAGGGCTTGTCTTTGCCCTTAGATGCACCCCACAGATGGTCCTGGGCCCTGTCCTCCCTTTGGGGTCTCCTGATAAAACCTGAGCAATCTGAGACCAAAGCCTGGTCCTGGAGCCATGAAGGCACCACCTTGCTCTCTGCCTCTTGGGCCTTTTCTTCTGCACTGAGTGCATTTTCTTGGTGTAGCTCAGGAGGGCTTTGCCTCTCTGATCCTTCCTATTGCAAATCCTTCACTGCTGAATAGACATTTACAATGTACAAAACACTTGATTCTATTGGAGCCTCACATACGCCCTTCAAGAGAGAGCCTGAAAAGGCAGAGATTAGATCTTCTCACTTCAAATCCACTGATCCTTTCTTATATATAATAGACACTCAAAAAATATTTGTAGTATGAATAGACAAATGACTCAATATACATATCAATCTCTCTTGAGGATTAAGTTTCTTATTTTTTATTCTATTTTTCTTTTTGTTATTTGGATGATTTGATTTTTATAAGAGGCTTCACATGGAACATCTAATTTTGAGATAGTTTTTCCTGCTCCAACTATCATATAAGTGGTTCCTGGAGCCCTGGCTTTAAAACAAATTACTTTTAAAAAGATACATGTGGAGCACCTGGATGGCTCAGTTGGTTAAGCAACTGCCTTCGGCTCAGGTCATGATCCCAGGGTTCTGGGATCGAGTCCCGCATCTGGCTCCTTGCTCTGCAGGGAGCCTGCTTCTCCCTCTCCTTCTGCCTGCTATTCCACCTGCTTGTACTCTCTCTCTCTGTCAAATAAATAAATAAAATTGTTTAAAAAAAAAAGATACATGTATTCCTCAAAAGGTTACAAAGAGTTACTACATGACCCAGCAATTCCACTCTTAGGTACATACATATATGGTAAACATATATGCCCACAAAAACTGGTGCATGACTATTCATAATAGCCAAAAAATGGATACAACTGATGAACGGATAAATACAACGTGGTATATTCCTATAATAGAATATTATTTGGCAATAAAAAGAAATAAAGTAGATACATGTGACAACCTGGATGAACCTTGAAAACATTATGCTCAGTGAAAGAAGCAATTAACAAAAGACCATATGTTATATGATTCGATTTATATGAAATACCCAGAATAGGTAATTCTATTGAGACAGAAAGCAGATTAGTGTTTCCTCAGAGCTAGAGGGGCTGGGGGCCAACAGGGAGTGACTGCTCATGATTGTAGGTAACGTTTTAGGATGACAGAAATGTTCTAAAATTGATTGTAGTGACGGCTGCACAATTCTGTGAAGGTACTAAAAACCACTGGATTGTACACTTTAACTGGGTAAAGTATTTGACATTATATCTCAGTAAAACTGTTAAAAAAGATACATGTTCATTAAGCAAAACTTAGAAAATACATACAGAAGAAACAAATTACCCATGATTCTACTACCCAGAGTTAACCACTGTTGACATTTCTGCTATACTTTCTTCTTTTCCTTTTTCTGCATACACACACACACACACACACACACACCCCCCTAGGGTCATTTTCTATATTCAAGTTTGTAGCCTGTGTATTTGGCTTAGTGATGGTCACAGACACCTTTCACAGATACTAAGAGCAGGAGTTCCCAGTCAGGCACGATTCCTGAGTCAGAATCTTGCTTCTGCTCCTGACTTACAATGAGTCCTCGGCAAACTCCTTAACCTCTCTAAGCACTCACTTTCCTGAACAGCAAAACAAAAATGATGATACCTACCTTCCATGGACGTCATGAGGATTAAATGTAAAGTTCTATAATACTATTTTTCTTCATTCATTCCTCAGTGAGGACCAGTTTGTTTCCCTCAGTTGCAAGGCAGTCTGCTCTCACCAGTAGGTAGCCCAGATCAAACTAACTGGAGCAACTGCCTCCACCTCATTTACACTAAAGTGTTCTCTCTTGCTGGGGAGCACACAGTGGAGTGGTGGAGAGCACAGGCTTGGGATGCAAACTGCCAGGGACAAACTGCGATTCTGCTCTTCACTTGAGCAAGTTCCTTAACTCTCTATGACTCCATTTTCTCATCTGTAAATATGTCTAATAACAGTAGTAAGTTCATAGGGGTTTTTGAGGATAAAATGTGTTAATATCTACACAGTATCTGGTACACTATTAACTATTCTTACAACATTCTTACCCACGTAGTAGACTATATTCTTTATTTTTAATTTTTTTTATTTTTTAAAGATTTTATTTATTTGACAGAGCACAAGCAGAGGGAGAGAGAGGGAGAAGCAGGCTCCCTGCTGAGCAAGGAGCCTGATGTGGGACTCAATCCCAGGACCCAGGCATCATGACCTGGGCCGAAGGCAGCCGCTTAACCAACTGAGCCACCCAGGCGTCCCTAGACTATATTCTTATATCAAACTTTTAGTTGTCCAAACATTTGTTAACTGGCAATCCTATGGTATCTTTCTTCTACAATCTAAGGCACGATGTTACTGGCTCTAAGCTCATAATGGTTGCTCATCCACTAGCCCACAGCACAAAGCAATTTTTTTTGGTGACTTGAGTAGTTAAGAATGTTGTTTCCATTAATTTTACTACGTACGTGCCTCCTGGGGGCAGGGCAAGGCGGTTTAGTTAAACCAAACCAAACAAAGCATTTTAGGGGTTTATAAATGAGCACTTATTTGCAGTTGTTCTAAATCATCCCAGCCAGATGGGCATGTTTTAAATATTTCCAAGGAAGAGATTTCACAAACTCTCTTAGTAACCTGTCTTAATGCTTCCAACCCATATTGAATGAAAGTCTTCTGAACATCTTGTGTCTGCGGCAACTCAACAGTTTGTTGTCCAAACAGATATCTTTAAGAGTAGTATAATTACCACAGAAACAAAAGGGGGCGATGCTGGGCAAAGTGCTGGGATGTATAGTCACCCCATGAATAGCAATTAGTTCTGAGTGCTGTTTGAGTGCTGGCCACATTATTTTACTTAGTACTCAGCGGAGAATGACTGGTTCTCATGGTCTCTGTATCAACCTTATATCCTTAAACTTTTATTTCTTTTGTCAATGCATGGAACAGAAAAAAAAACAAGCAAAAGTCCAAGCAGGCAAAACTTGAAGAATTTTTTTCCTTGCCCTCTTCCCACTCAGTGATGATGATGATGATGATGATGATACTTAGAGAGCACTTAATATATAACAGGCACTCTTGTGAGTGCTTTATGTGTATTATTTTATTTAAGCTTCACAAAAACTTATCTCACTATCCTTGTTTTGCAGATGAGGAAATGGGTCACATAGAGAAGGAGCATCTTGCCCACAGGTATACAGCCAGGATCTGCCCCTGATAGGAGTCCAGAGGCTGGGCTTTTAACCAAGACACTCAGCTCCAGGCCTTCTGCATGACCATGGCAGGTCAAAACCTTGTCGTTCAGTGCCCTGATTTGACTGGCTATGCCAGTTCTGTGGGTGGATTCAGTTTTCTGCTTCCTGAGCTGGGACACAGAAAGGTCTGAGCTAGAGGCTCTTCCATGGAAGGGAGGTGACAGAAGGTCAAATCCAGCCCAATAAAGGAGATCTTTCCCCTCATTACAATCATCTTACACTAGACTTAGCTGCCCAAGGAAGTAGTGAGTTCTACGTGACAAAATATACTCAAACAGGGGTAGGTGGTTTGCTTCTTGGGGAGGTCTCATGGGGACCTGCCATTTACAAACATCTCTTGGGGAGCTTGTGAAATGTAGATTCTCAGGTCATGTCCCAAAAATGATGATTCCCAGGAATCTGCCTTTTTAACAAGTTTCCTGACTCTGACACAGGTAGCCCACGCATCACTGCTGTAAAGGGATTTCTGTTTGGAGTGTGAGGCGAGATGAGGTGGAAGGCAAGGGTGAAGGGATAGAGAAAAGGGCTGACACACATCCCTTCTGAGCTGAACCATATGGTTTGGGTGAACTTTACTCTTTTAGTCTCTCTAATATTAATCTTCTTTTTGGATGTTTATCCTTGGTTTCCTGACAGAGAATCTTGAGTGACATATGAGGTGAGAGATCTGGGGTATAATAATACCATGTCATGGAAACACTCATAAAGCCATGACCCTATGGCATATGAATTCTACGTGGGGTTTGCACAGGTATTAAATGTTCTGTGGTTGGCTTTTGGAAGCCTGTTCTATCCTGACACCAGGATTTCTAAGCTGGCCTGGAGGGAAGCAGGCCTGCAGCTTCCTGGTGTTTGGAGCAGATGGGGAAAGAGTCTGAAATATTCCTTGTCATCACCTCCAGCTGACAGACCACAGGCAAAGGAGGCAACAGGGAGAAGTCAGACCAGTTGATCTGGGAGAAAAGAGAAATCAGTGGTGATGCCTTGTGAATGTTTCCTTCTTCGTGTTCCTCTCCAAATGGATGGGGTGTGTCTGTGTGTGTACCAATTGCATAGCACTTGTCTCTGGCTGGAGACAGTAATAAATCAGGGACTGCAAAACCACCACTAGCCACCTCCTGCAGGCCCTGTCAAAGAAACAGGCCTTCCCGAGAACAGCTGAACCGGCAGGATCCTCAGTACTGTGGCCCCACTGCATGGGATGAAAATCACACATCTGGGATCTAGCATGCCAGATGTGCAAAGGGCTAACACAGAAAAGACACTGCTGGGAAGACCACATCACTTTCAAACACATTAGTGAAGGGTTCAAAAATTTTTATAACCTTAGTCACCAAGTGCTTTTATCGGACTTGAGTAGTAGACTTTCTTCTACACTGGTTCTTTGTCCTGGGGTGTCAGGAGGGATTCAGAAGGATGTTGAACCCCCTGAGGCAGTGACAGTAAAGATCTAGAAGCTAAACGAGTCCTGGTTGGAGTCCTGGGTTTGGAATCAATTCTAGCCGTTACCTGGCAAATGATCCTGAGCAAGTTACTTTAACTCTATGAGGTTACATTTGTTAATCTCCAAACAAACAGGGAAAGCCGTGTCTACCTCATTAGGGCTGGTGTGGAGATGAAATGATCTCTGTGAGACACCGCAGAGAAAGTCCCTAGCTCAGGATCTGGCACTAAGCAGCCGCATGGCAGAAAGGGGGAGATGAGCACCCTCCGCTGCTCCACGGAGGATGGGTAGAAAAAGGGAAATTATTTTCTGCTCAGTCAAGCCCCAGAAGGTCTGTGAGGGCAGAGCAGGTGCCTGATTGTCCTGTGTGGTTCTCACATTCCTGGGGCTGCTGGGAGAAGAGCTGCCTTGTTATCTGCTCTACAACACTGACCCTGGTTGCTTCTCCTTCCCTCGGGCCCAACTGCTCCTTTTCCATCCCTTGAGGTTCTCATACATATCCTTCCTTTCGGGGCTCCAGGACCTTTCCTCTCATCTCCATCCCCACAGTCTAGCCACATCAGGATATTTTTCTGTGGAGCAGCAGGGAGGACATGGGACTCGAAGATTAATGAGAATTATTCAAGGTTCCTACCCAGCTAGGAAAGACAAGAGAGTTCCTGAGAGCCAGAGCCTCCGTTCTCATTGTGTTTGTGAGTTTTAAATTAAAAATAGGTCAGATTAATGCCAATGGGTATGGATGGGGTTTCTTTGGGGGGCGATGAAAATGTTCTAAAATTAGAGTGGTGATGTTGGCACAACTCTGTGAATACATTAAAAACCACTAAATTGTATACTTAAAAGGGTGAATTTTATGGTGAGTTATATCTCAATAAAGCTGTTATAAATAAAATAAGTCAGACTAGCTTTCCATTCTTCTGTCCTTCTCTAGTTTTAATTGAAATATAAATTATAATTTAATTATAAATTTCAATTACACATTTAAATTATAAAGTATAAATTTAATTAAACTATAAAGAGCCATAACATATCACATAGCATTGTGAACCAAGATGAGACACTACCTCTATTTCTGCAGATCTACATTCCCTCACATTCTCTCTCCTCCTCCTCAAATACCATTGTACCATCAAAATTCAATTAATCTTTCCAGATTTATCCATGAAATCTTTCCTGTCTCCACCAGCCAGTGTCCTCTCTCTAATCACTTATCAAGCCTGTGCTTTGTTACAGCTGTCTGTTCTGCATGGAACCAGGTTTCAAGGTGTGGAGATGAGGGGGTAAAGGAGGATATTAACAGGACTACACAGGGGACCTCATCCACCTAGGAGTCTTTCCCATTCATCTCTTCCAGGATAGCTTCCCAGTCTCTGACTCAGACCAGGGCTGATGCCCAGAAGACCTTCCTGCCTCCTGGATCCTCCTACTCCACTGAACCCCAAAGAGCTGCTGCAAAAGAAACTTCCTGATACACAATGTCTGTTTACTTTCCTCTCCTAATTAAGGACCCAACATGACCCCAGTTGCTTATTGAGTCCACCTAAGTGCTAAGAGGTCCTCTCTGGACCAGCTTTTTTATATCTCACTGGCATCTCCCGCCATTTCTCAACATGCCCACTTGCTGTCTCTGCAAGGGTCCTTCCCGGCAGATGGAATCCTTGGTCCTTACCACCTCCCAAAGCCAGATATGAACATTCCTTATCCTTGAAGGAATTCTTCCTCTAAGTAGCCTTATTCCACACTTACCTGATCTTTCTTTGTTCAGCTTATGGTCCATGATTTTGCCCTCACTGGTAGTATCTACACAGCATGGCTTCCATTGCTTTTATGGCCTCACCACATAGTTTGATACACTGTACCCAGTAGGTACTCAAATGAATGTCTGCTAATGTGAATTTTCTTCTTCTTCTTTTTTAAGATTTTATTTATTTATTTGAGAGAGGGAATGAGGGGAGGAGCAGAGGGAGAGGGACAAGCAGATGCCGAGCTAAGTACAGAACCTGACATGGGGCTCCATCTCATGACCCCGAGATCATGACCTGAGCTGAAATCAAGAGTAGGATACTTAACCAACTGAGCCACCCAGGCACCCCTGTTTTGTTTTTAATAATAAACTGTTAATTAAGTAATTAATTAACTCTTAATTCTCTTTGTGTTAGGCACTGGGGAACTCTCTTCATCCCCCACCCCAACAGACCTAGCCATTAGGATAGGAAAACCAGCAGTTAGTGGTGACCTGGCAGTTGGATTCATTGTTTTGTCTGCTCAGGCCTCATCTCCTGATTCCCTTAACTTTCCAGGTAATGCAGAGCCATCAGATGGTTACCACAGAAGCAGCCCTTTGTACAATGTGTCCTTTTGGCCACAGATGGGGGTGAGGGTCCAGGGTGGACCACTAAATGGGATAGGTCAACTGGAGCCCCTTCTTTCAAACTGCACCTTGTATCTTCTGACTCTAAGTTTGAGGCTTGAAATAAATCCTGTCCAATTTAGAAAATATTATCCCTTCCCAGATTCTGTTTTCAACTGTATAGTGTTAATTATTGCATGTTTAAAGTTCTTAGTACTGTGCAGTGTAAAACCTCAAGAGTATAAATCTAATGAAATATGCTTGAATATGTTGTGGCCTCACTGAAGGCAGTGGGACTGTATAACTTTCTTTTAAAAATATAATTCAGGCAAATAAAAGCATTAAGTTATACTAGTGAGATGGAAGATTTATTATCTAAACTTGGAAAAGTCAGGAAATTCCAGAGTCAGATTCCAGGAGAGATATTTCTAGAAAAGAAAGTAGTAAAGACCTAATGCATATCAGTGCTTGGTTCATTTGCTGCCTGGTACAATAATCCTGTGGATTAAGCATGGGGGTCATGTTGCACAGACTCAAGCTCTGTACCTTGCACAAAAGAAACCAATTTTTAATGAATGATTGTTGAATAGGTTTCAAAGGAGTAAAATAATTTCACATTTTTACAAGCATTTATCCTGAGAGAACTAAGAAAACTACATTATCTCTGTTACAAAGGGAGAAATGGAGGAAGAGAAAAACGTGGTAACTGACTTGTGTCCCCTAACATGTCCATAGTAGACTTAGGAATGAATTCGAGATTTACTTACTCCAGAAATTAGACTCCAATTTTGAAGTTACCATATGCATGGACTACTGACTTATTTCATGAGATGAAGAAATTGCAAGCAGAATCGAGGACATTCAGGGGCGCCTAGGTGCAGGGGGTTAAGCATCCGACTCTTGATTTTGGCTCAGGTCATGACTCAGGGTCCTGAGATCAAGCCCCAAGTCAGGTTCCCATGCTCAGCTTGGAGTCTGCTTAAGACTCTCTCTCCCTCCCTTCCTCCCTCCCAATCTCTCTCTCCCTCTCTCTCTCATTCTCTCTCCCTCTGCCCATCCTCCCTCCCCTGTGTGCTCTCTCACTCTCTCAGATAAATAAACAAATCTTAAAAAAAAAAAAAAGAATTGAGGACATTCAAAGATGCCTCCAAAGTAAAGTTCCATAAAATCTCCCACAAAATAATAGCTAGGCAATGGAGGGTCTTCAGGTGTGCCTGATTTCAGGGATTGGCACTTAGGCCAGGCTTATTTTCATAGCTGTCCATCTCACAAGGACTTGGGCCTGTCTACTCTGGACTCCAAGTCCTAGAGTTCTAATCCAGAGGAAGAGAAGTCCTCTATTCCTTTTCTGTTCTTACCTGGCCTTACTTCTGATTTCAAAACCAACCGTTTTCCAAGCAGTATCTCCCTTGCACTGAGGCAAGATGCTGTAGCTGATTTATTTTTTGTCTAGAGATAGCATCTGTGTGTTCCAGAGGTCAGTTTTATTTGTTACATATAACCATATCTCAATGTGCCTCTTTCTGCTTTGGCCACTACTCTAATTTTCACTTCTTCTTAATCTGATCCACACATGCTTATGTGCATTAGGGATGACTGAGGTTGCGTTTCTTCCTTCTGAAGGTACTTCGTTAAACTATCATACCTGTCATTTGCATCCTGCCAAGGGTATCCTCCCCATCTCTCCACTTTTCTGCTTTCTCAAGAATGAATTCACCTTGCATGACTAATGTACTCCATAAGCAGCCTTCATGCTGATTCCACAGGTTTTTAATTTCCTAACATTTCCCTGTAGACTCTTCCTAACATCCTCTTTAAAAAGAAAATCCCCTTCTTGGAGCTAGTCGGAGGCTCCCCACGGCCTCCTGTGTAAACCCCCCACAGGAACTCAGACGTCTTAGATGGTACATGGCCACGCTCAGGCAAGACATGTGCAGATAAAGTAGAGAGTTCCAAGAATGTGTCTCTACCAACAGGCACTAGGAACCAACTGCGTGCTAATCGCCCTGCTTGGGGTGGCGAACACTATAAGGATTCAGCAACTAAGGCCTCTGACCTCAGAGAGCCCTCAGGTCCGTGAGACTCCTCAAGGCTAAAATGCATAGAAGACATGATGTAGTAGAAAGAACGTTGACTCTGGGGTAGCAGATCTGCATGACCTTGGGCCAGTTACTTAAGTTTGAGGTCATGGCTGAAACCTAACAAAACTTTAACTGCTGAAGAGAATAGGCTTATCACAGAGGATGGCACCGGTGTAGATGAGGAGCTGAGGTTAAAAACCACCAGCACTATTAGGCAGTCCCTGGAGGCTGCTTCTAATTTAATTAGTCCTGATGAAGCATGCCTAATGAGATGGCTACTATACTTCTTTCTCTTTTACACAGCTTTATTGAGATATAATTCATGTACCATACAACTAATCGATTAATGTGTACAATTCAATGGCTTTTAGTATATTCACAGGGTTGTGCATCCATCACCACAATCAATTTTAGAATATTTTTCAAAAGAAAGGCTGTACCCCTCAGCCATCACTCCCCAACACTGCCCTCCCCCCACCCTGTCCCCAGCACGGGAAACCACTAATCTACTTCCTGTCTCTATCGATTTGCCTATTTAGGGATATTTCATATAAATGGAATCATACAATATGTGGTCCTTTGGGACTGGCTTCTTTCATTTGGTACTACTATATTTCCTGAAGACAGAGGTATCCTTAGTGTTTGCCAAAAGGGGAGTTGCTAAATAAAGCAGAATGCAGCCATACTGTGGATTATAACAGCACTTTGAGAAATTTAGGTAAACTGGGGTGCCTGGCTGACTCAGTTGGTTAAGCATCTGCTCAGGTTAGGATTCCAGCGTCCTGGAATTGAGCCCCGCGGTGTCGGGCACTCTGCTCAGAGTGAGTCTGCTTCTTCCTCTCCCTCTGCCACCCCCCACCCCAGCTCCTGCTCTCTCCCACTCTCTTTCTCTCTCTCAAATAAATAAAATCTTTTAAAAAATTAGGTAAATCTACATATGTTAATAAAGGTCTCCAATATATGCATACAAATATAAAGTCTAGAAGAATGCACATTAAAATGATAAAAGTACAGACCTCAGGGAGGGGGAGAGAAGAATAAGACTGTGGATGGAATACAAAGAAGATGCTCCTTATTTGGAATATATTAGCTTTTTCAAGGATAATTTATTCATGTATTACTTTAAAATTAAAAGTTAATTAAAAAGAGAACATTAGATTCCGGGTTTCTGGTTCCACATGTAAGGTGCTTGGAAGTAGGCTCTCTGTCCCAAGCCTCTCTGTAAGAGAGGGGGGATGTGGTGCAAACCACTGCCCTCAAGATTGGAGACAGGTGAATGTGACCCTAACAGAAGCAGAGACTTGGGAGCAGAAACTATTGTGGGAACAAGTGCCCTCTAGGGAAACCTGAAACGTAATTGACTCTGGGAGTTAAAAACTCCAGGGGGACCCAGTTATAGAGGGGCCCCACAATACTGTGAGAGTTACCTCCTGGAGCTCGGTCAGGTTCCCACCGTAAATATCAGAGAAAAATCTCCTTGGGCTTTTGGCAGGGGAAGGGGAGAAGGAACCATTTTAAAATACAACAGAGCACTGTTCTTCATAAGGCCTGCCCTCAGAGAAAACCAGTTAGCCGGAGTCTAACCTGCCGGGGTTTTATCGGAGCCTAACTGACTCGGGCAAGGAAAATATCCAACTCCAGCCCATTCTAGCCATCCTGTCTCACTTAAAAGGGTTAAAAAAAAAAAAGGAGATGGGGTGCTGGGTGACTCAGTCAGTTAAGCATCTGCCTTCGGCTCAGGCCATGATCCCAGGGTCCTGGGATCGAGTCCCGAATCAGGCTCCCTGCTCAGTGGAGACTCTGCTTCCTCCTCTGCCCCTGCCCCCGCTTGTGCTAGGGCTCTCTCTCTCTCTCTCTTTCTCGTAAAAATTAATAAATAAAATCTTAAAAAAAAGGGAGAGAAATATTTGTGAGATTCATAGTCCAGAGGCACAGGCTCACTAAGACCTAAACACAGGACTGTAGAATGTTTCCCCTCCCCCAACACCTCACCACCACCTTACTAAAGTCCTATTTATAGCAGTTCTTTTTTGTCCAGCATATCATGTCCAGCTAGCAAGAAAAAATCACAAGACATACCTATAATAAAATAAGCACAAGAGAAGAGGCAGAGCAAGCATCAGAACCACACATGGCAGGGACATTGGAATTATTAGGCTGGAAATTTAAAACAACTAGGATTAATATACTTATATATTGGATAAAATAGCCAGCGTGCAAGAACAGATAGCAGACCAAAGGAAGTCCTAAGAAAGAAGCAAAAAGAAATGCTAGAGATAAAAACTGTAACAGAGATGAAGAACAACTCTGATGGCCTTAGTAGTAGACTGGACACAGCTGAGGATAAAAGCCTCTGAGCTAGAGGATATAGTAATAGAATCTGTAGGCGCCACTTTTAGGCAACAGGCTTAAGCACTGGCAGCCTGAGTGAGGTGGAAGGGCCGCAGTGACCACTGGGCTGACTGCACACAGGCCCATTAGGTGACCCACCTCAAAACAGCCATAAGCCCTAGCTGACCAATGGGCTACTTACAACCAGACACAGGTTCCAAAAAAGGGAAATTCCATAGGCTCCTGTACCTCCTCCTTCCCTCCCTTAACTACAGCTCCCCCATCACTGCCTCCTGTAAGACAGTCTAGCCTCTCCTTTGCTGTCCTGCCCTTCACTCCCTTGAGGTGTATTCAATAAACTTCTATCTCCTTTGTTCTGCCTTGGGTGAATTCTTTCACTGCTGGCCTCTGCCTGATTGGGTCACCCCACAGAATCCTTGAAAAGCGGAAACCAAAGAGAACAAAGACTGAAAAAGAGAAGATCAGAAATAAGAGAGAGAGAAGCAGGCTTTCCTGGGAAAGCCCCAGAAAGGAAGCTGGAAAGGAAATCCCAGGTGCCCTGAGAGCCCCCAGAGAACTTGGGACCATTCAGATATCACAGACCCCTCCAGTTGACCCGAAGTGCAAACAATTTGTTGGATAAAATTTAGGTACAGAGCAAAGCCCAGGGAGGAATGAGCCCCTTTGTATCCTGGAATCACAGAAAAGACCTACTTCAACCATAGGATAATCTCAAATTGTGCTCCGTTTCCTACTAATTCAAAGAGAAGTGGGAGACTGGGGACTGTGGGCACTGAGAAAGACTGTCAGGATCCAGGATATAGAAGGGAGCCAGGAACTACATTATCCAGGATGGTTACACAAAGAGCAAGATTCAATTTCTAGAAACTTGGGAACTACCCTAACTTGAGTAGTCTCCATAGAGATTAGTGTCTACACAGAGAATAGTGGAGTAGCTCCTGAAACAAGAGAAAAGGGAACTTTCACTCCTTTCCTTTTTTTTTTTTTTTTTTTTGTTAACTATTTTCTGAGATAATAGGGAAGAGAAACTGGGCAAACGAAATCTATAGCTAATCATTACAAGGGATGATCCCTAAGGGAAAAGGCTTGGGCAGCCTTGAAAAGGAAAAGGCATCAGATAGGGTCTTGAGTTTAAACAGCTAATCATGGATTATGAGAAGAATTTAGGTTTATTTTCAATAGACTGTGTTGTTGCTTAAGACCTAAGTGTAACTAAATTTGTATATATAATAATAACCTTAAAAGGGATGTCTGCCATCTACCTATCTAGACACCATGTCACCCACACAGCTGTGGAGGTCCATGGTAGATCTTAGGTAGAAGAGAGCAGAACTGGAGTGTCACAAAAACAGAGATGAGATAGAATTCATCTATTCTAACTGATGCCCAAATAGGTAAAGTCACTTGCCTGAAGCCCAGGGGTGAATTTGTAGTGGCAAGAGTCATAGCAACATTGATGATAAAATAGTTAACATTTATGAAGTGCTTATTATATGTCAAGCACTATGCTAAGCATTTCATATTCATTATTTCCTATTAATCCTCACAACAGCTTTTTGATATAGATGTTGCCATTTATCCCCATTTTACAGATAAAGAAATAGTAGCTCAATGAGATTAACTAATTTGCTTAATGTCATACAGCTAGTAAGAGACTAGGAAGACACCTCATGTTTTCTGATTCTAGTATGATATTATTACCATGATGCAAATTCTTGACTTTCTTGCCTTAGGCCTCCTCCAACCACGGAAATCTTTAATTCCCTATAGCTTCCAAACTGAAGATAGGCTTCTTAATCCTTTCTTGTCATTTTTAATTGTATATTTGAGCTAAATTCATCTGATAAAGACAAGAGGTTATTCCAGGAAATAATTATCTGCTAAAATTTTGTCCATTCTGTGTGAACCTCCAATTGACACAATGCACTTATAACCTAGGAGTTTATTGTCACTGTTTAAAAATTGAAATGGACTCCTGAGTTTCTAAGTGGAGTGAAAGCTCTGCTTTACTTTTTACTGGAAGAAATATATGTAAAGGTCAAAAATGAGTTCAGAAATAATTTGAATATTATATATTAAGCTACAAAGTGACCATCTTATGATCAGAGATAATAAGAGTAGGTTAAAATAATCAAAGGTATCATAGAAGAGCACAGATCACCAGGGAAACAATAAAAATTCTGGCATCTGAGAAGGTGGATTACATTTACCAAAGGGAATAGTGGAGGCTGGGGCGAGGGGGGAGGTGCAAGTGTTTGAAGACCACTCACCCACAGAACAAGTCAACAGAAGACCACAGTGACATAAAAAGCTACTCAATTTGGTTTAATACTTTTTTTTCATGAGGAACATGAAATGTTTAACTCATCTGCTTTTTCAATTATGAACAGGAAACATAAAACTATAGTCAATAAATACACCAAAAATTGTAATACAAACTACTCCAGACCCATGTTACAGCCAGTGAAAGAGGAAAAGGAGAAGCCAAGAGGGAGGGAGCGCAGGGGTGAGAATAGAGGCCCGCCCAGCAGGGTCCCAGCCACCTCTGCATCTGTCTCTGTCCTGCAGCTCCCTCTCACAGTGCCCTCCTCAGGACTATCCTATTTCTTTGTTTCCTTGCTGCCTGAACTTCCCAGGCATTCCCTTTGCTCCCCCTTTCTCCCCTCCCCCATGCCCTCTCTGCCACTCCCCCTCACTGCTCTGAGGAAACTTGGAGAAGATTATCAATGATCTCTTCTCTCACGCAGCCCTTGTTCCCTATGGCCTTCCTCCGTAACTTTCAGTCACTAATCAGCCTTTCCTTCTTTCTTCTTTTTAAAAAATTACCAAAGTAATACCTCTACCTCTGAAATCAATAATATATTTTATGTTAATTAATTGAATTTAAATTAAAAAAAAAATAAAGACTTCATTAAGCCTTTTCTTCCAAAAAAAAAAAAAAAGAAAAAAATATATATTCCCAGTCAAAAAACCTACCAAAGGCTTATAATGAAGAGTGTCACCTCTCCCGACAAATATACTATTTCTTATTTATCAATTTTAGAAAAAAGTCCTGATTTTTTGATACGAAAGATGGGGATTTAGCTCTTTAAAAGCCCCCACTTTCTATTCCTCCTTTTCTTCTCCCAACAGGACTAAATTATATTCTCCTCTACTGTCCACCTCTACAATTTCAAACAACATGTTTAAACCTATGATTCTTTTGTTAAGTGACCACTCACAGTTATCTATTGATACTCCACTGAAAAAGGAAACCAGCTTCTTGTCTTTATTATTTTACTGTCTTCATTAACCTGACTTTACTATTCCGGGAAGCTCTTGCCCCAGGAAGATGCAGCTTGAAAATAAGTTTATTGTTTGTTTCAGGAACTTTCTGAAATGAACTTCTGACTGCTCAAGTTTTCAATAGATAGTATCCAATGACTCTCTACTCTTTACCTCATGAAACCCTCACCTCAAAACCCTTCCTTTCCTGTGACCATCAATCCTAAACTATATTGTCATGATACTTACCCAATCCTAATCAAGCCCAAGCACTGAAAGACCTATTTTAAGCCACATCTCAAAACAAAAGCCTCATAGATAGCCCTTCTTTGTCTTTGTTCTTCTGAGAACTTTAATTACTCTTGCTGTTTTGTGTGTGGGAGAGATCTCCTCTCCAAACCTTCTGTCCCATGGGAACTGGAAACTTTTAATGGAGATGGCCAGCCATTTGGATGGGACCCAAGTCAGGAGGTGCACAGTTACACGTTTAGCCATTTCCACAGCCTCTCATGGGTTGACCCAGTCTAATGATTCAAACTTCCAGGCCATACTCCTTCTTATATGTACTCATACAAAGTCCAAATTCATGAACTTACTTTCTAAGGGAAAAATGAAGGAAATTGGAGGGGGAGATGAACCATGGACTCTGAGAAACTATGGACTCTGAGAAACAAACTGAGGGTTCTAGAGGGGAGGGAGGTTGGGGGATGGGTTATCCTGGTGATGGGTATTAAAGAGGGCACGTATTGAATGGAGCACTGGGTGTTATACACAATGAATCATGGAACACTACATCAAAAACTAATGATGTAATGTATGGTGATTAACATAACATAATAAAATAAAATTAAAAAAACAGGGGCCATCCTCATAATATAAAAAAATAAAAATAAATGGCATAATTTCACTAAGGATAATTTAGAGTTATGGAATTTTTCACATAGGAAAAAAAATGCTCATTTGAGAAATACCTTAGAATGAAAAGCTTGTAAATATCAAATGGTCACCATTTTTTGAAGGGCATGAAGAAGCATCCAAAAGAAATTTAAATTCCAAAATCATTTCCTTAAGAGATTCCTTGGCCAAGGAAAAGGAAACATGTGAAACACTTAAACTTTCTTTTAGATACCCCCACAACTCATGACTTGAAACAAATGGCACTCATCTTATTCTCCCTCTTCCCTCATCCTATGCTCTTCCATGTCCCTCTGCTTCTCTCTCTTCTTCACCCTCTCCCCTTCTCTCCTGACTGGCCAGACATGCTCGAAGGTCCATTATCCCTAAAAGTTAAACCCCTTTCAGAACAGGGAAATCCTCTGGCTTTTGATTCCTGGTCTTGATCTGAGCTGAGAGAAGTCATTGAAAAAAGACTTTCCAAAAGACTGAAATTTACAGAGGAATTTAGTTTAATTGTGTATAATTCAGCACTCCCAGATCTACACCGATTCATTCGTATGTTAGTGGGAACCTCAGATGCAAAAATTCAGATGGAGAAAGTAGAATGGGAAGACCCTGAGGATGACTTAAAAGACCCAGAATTACATCAGAAGCTCCAATTCAGTCTTGTAAGTAAAGAAAGGATGAGTCCATCTGAGACTTCACGGATAAGCTCCTTAACACTTTCAGACAGAATTCAGGGTAGATCCTGAAGCAGAGATGACTCTCGCTCTCTTCTCACTTTTGTGAATGGCTTTTAACCAGAAATAGCAGATTTAATATGCAAGCAAAATCTGAAATGGGAATGAGTCCTATTGCCAGACCATTAATACCTCACTGTATATTTTCAAAGAATCTTAGAACAAAAATAGAATAAAATTAGCTACAGTAGTAGTCTCTATTACTGTGGTAGGCAATACACTCAGCTTTGCCATATCAATAGTTTAATTTTCTGTTTTTCTGCCATATTAACAGGTTATTATTCCACTTTGTAAAATAAGGTCATTAATTTCCTGTCTTTCCCTCCACCTCTCCTCTCATCTTCCACATCCCAACTTCTATGAGCTGTACCTTTACTTTTATAATTTTCAAGGCTTTGATAATATTTATGGACTATTTTTAATCATGGTTATTTTCCATTATTTGTCTAAAGGTGTATTCTAAATATTGAAAACCACCACTGAAAGTCATACCAGCTTTTAGTTTGCTCATATTTGAATCACTACTTTCTTGTTTAATTCTCTCCTCTCTCCCTACTCTTCCTCTCCACCTCAGAGTGTCTGAAAGGCCTTTCTATTATTCTTGAACTCTGTTGCTTTATCATGTTTCAGTTTTTTTCCCTAAAATCTCCGACATACTGCCTCCTTCATCAAATTGCCATTTTCTCCCCAGAAACCCTCCCCTCTGGGAGTCCTCCATCTTCCTGCCTTGATCTAGACTTTCGGCTAATCTGTAGATTTGCTACCCAGCTGGTGCTTTGTGGACTTTCACGTCTGAAAATTCCTCTATTTTGTCCTCACATTTGATTCAAAGTTAGATGAGATACAGATTTCTGAGTTAAAAACTATCTTTTCTTAGAACTTTGAAGGAATTTCTCTATTGAATTTTGACCTCCTGTGTTGTTGGTGAGAAATCTGATGCCATCTAAGCCTTGTTCCCTTTTCCCTCTGGAAGCTTTTAGTATTCTCTTCTTATTCTTGGTTTGTGAAAATTTTAAGTGATGTGTATAGATGTAGATGATTTTTCTTTCATTCTGTGCAGAATTTTCTAGGCCTTTAAAATGTCCAGACTTTTACTTCTCTTCCGTTTGGGGACATATTCACTTCTAAGATATTTTCTTCTAGTATTTCCTTGACCACTTCCTCTCTTCCATTGTTTTGTTCTCTGTTACTGGAACCCTACTCATGAAACTGGGGCCTTCTAGTTCTCTCCACTTCATAAGTCTTTTCTCATTTTTCTGTCTCTTTGTTTTACTTTCTGCTCCATATATGGGGACTCTTCCCTACTTCATTTTCTATTGTTGTTGTTATTATTATTATTGTTATTATTATTTTGGAAATTATATTTTTAATTTCCAAGATGTCTATTTTTTGTTTCCCTTTTTAGTATATAAGATAGCATGCTATTCCAATTTTTGAATATTATACACTAGAGGTCCTCTTAGCTGACTTCCATCAGATACTTTCCAGTCCCTATGAGACGCACAATAATTCATGGCACGCTCATAGCTATTAGGCCACTCACAGGTATGCCCACATTCCTACTTCCATCAGCTGAGTTGAGTACTATCAAGAAGAGTTGTGGTTTTCTCCCCAAATTTAGTAATGCTAATGGTGGTTGATTTTCATATGGATATAATTTATGATGCAAATTAATAAAATATGAAGAGAGTTGTCATTTCCATGATAATGAAGTTGAATGTTTTGGAAAGACTTGGTATAGGAGAGGCCCACCAAAAAGAAAATTGCTGACAATTTAGGTGTGGACAAAAACAGGGGAAAATATCATAAATTGTATAAGGATTCTAGTATCTTTTTTTCCTCAAGTATTTTTCATATCTGGCTCTGCTTTAAAAAAAGGAAATTGGAAAAAGTCAAAAGGAGTTATGTACATTTTGGATCAGTAAATTTTGTATTCTTTTTTCAGTTATATAAATACTGAGACTACAAGATGAGGGACAAACCTTATGACCTGCCATTTTGAAGGAAACTCCAAAATATTTTGAGACTTCAAATTTTTTAATCCCTAAAGTTCCAAATATATTGACTATATGGCTTTTAAAAAGATCTTGAATTCAATCTTAGTATTCAAATACATACTTCATGTTATTTTGGTTCTATAACATTTTCACTCATAAATAATTAATTTTATATAACTACAATTATTATGCCATAAAATGATACACTATTAAGTCCAAGTGGTTAAAAAAAAATCAATTGAATAAGCCATATGAAACTAACCCAATGAGAAGCATTAACTAGAATAGAAGTGTTAAGTCTCTGGCCTCTAGAACTGAGGTGGTTCTGCTACAACCTGAATGAAAGAGAACCAGAATTGAAGTCAGAAGGATCAATTCCATAATCGTTTTAGCCATGTGGCATTAGGCAAGTCAAAACCTTTCTGAAACTTAGTTTCTTCATCTGAAAAATGGGGACAAATATCAAATGCTTACATGTCTGAAAGGATTTTTGAGAGTGAGAAAAAAACTTACTTAAAAAAATTTTAATTTTGAAAATATTAGAGACCCTTAGGAAGTTGCAGAGATAGTACAGATGTCTCCTGTACCCTTAGCCAGTTTCCCCTAGTGGTTACATTTTAATGTAACTACAGTAAAATATCAAAACAAGGAATCTGACATAGGTATGATATGTGTGTGGCTATATGCCACTTTACCCCATGTGTACATCTGTGTACCACCACCACAGTCAAGATATAAAGCTATTCCACCACAGAGGTCTCCAATATGCTCCCCTCTTATAGTCATTCTCACATCTCCCCCCCATTCTCTAATCCCTGGCAACACATCTGTTCTCCATCTCTATAATTTTGTTATTTCAGGAATGTTATACAAATGAATCACACATTACTTGACTTTTTGATATTGGCTTTTTCACCTAGCATACTGCCTTTGAAATCCATTCAAGTTGTTGGATGTGTCCACAGTTAACTTTTTATCACTAAGTAGTATTCCATGGTATGGATGTACCACAGTTTAACTATTTACTATTAAGAGACATTTTGTTTGTTAACACACTGTTAACTATTACTAATAAAGCTTCTAGGAACAATAGTGTATGTGTTTTTATGTGAATGTAAGTTTTCATTTCTCTGGAATAAATGCCTAGGAGTACGATTACTGGGTTATATGGTAAGTGTGTATTTAGTTTTTAAGAAACTACCAAACGTTTTTCCAGAGTGGCTGTACCATTCCACAGCAATGTGACAGGTCAAGTTTCTCTGCATCATCATCAGCAGTATAAAGCACTCGAAACTGTAAAGAGTAGACAAATCTGAGGTAGGTTGTTGTTATTGCCAGAACTACAGAAATGTCAATTCTTTCTCTTCAAAGCTCCTGAAACTTCTATGTATTGGGCCCATTCTCCTAGGCTGACCAACAGGAAAAAGAGAAAGACAGGAGACAGTGTTGTTATGTTGAAGCCAAGTGGATAACGAGATGGCATGTCCTGCTGAGTAGAGTTGGGAAGCAGGAGGAAGAGAAGAGTGTACAAGTCAAATCCTGACTGATGATCTGATAGACAGGGTTACCTTAACTTATTCACATTGGATTCCATTTACAGCTCTCAGACTCCCAGCCATGATGAAAGCGTTATAATCTCAGGAGGGGGCAGAATAGCTAGACCAACTTTTTTTTCCCATTAGATATGAATAGGAAGGCATGAAGAAAAGAATTTAGGTGACATTTTCCATTATAGTGTGTCCTACTTAAATTAACTCAGTATAAGCCTAGAAGTAAAATATTTGTCCTGGTAGATCCACATGCTAGGCTATTTTAGCATTCTAGGTCAAAGAGATTTATAGGTTAAACATATCAGATTAATCTAGAAAATAAAATGTTAATAAAATACAGGGACTCAAAGGTTGGGGACTAGAATCATCTGGACGCATTTTTACTCACATAAAAGGTGGCTGATGTTGGCTGCTGGTTGGGACCTCAGATGGGCTATTGGTTAGAACACTTACATGGGGCTTCTCTGCACATCTCTCTGTGTAGGTTAGTTTGGGCATCCTCACAGCATGGAAGCTGGGATATAAGAGTAAGTGTCTGAGAGAACATGGCAGAGTGCTTCTATTTTAAAGACTAGTCTTAGAAATCACATAGCATGTCCTCCTGAACTCTATTTGTGAAGGCTATCACAGTGGCTTGCCCAGATTCAAGGAGAGGGAACACAGAGCCTTCCCTTCTAAAGGGAAGTCACAAAGTCACAACCTAAGGAGAACACATGGGGTGGGAGATTTTGCTGTGGTAGTTTGGAAAAAAATAAGGTGCAAGCATACTTTCAGGTTTTCGGTTGAGTGACTTTTTGTTGTTCTGTGACCATGTGGGAACAGCTCTGTTTTTGAGAAGCAGCTCTCCTTTTCTCAACTGTCTAATTTTGCTATAGTTGGAAACCTCAGGGGCTAGGGAAGGTAGCCCTTGGATGGGCCTTATGGTGCTTCTTCAATGAGACTGAGCATGTCCCTTACCGTGAGACAGCTTTCTGAGGAAAAGACATGCCCTGGTTGGCTATTGGCTCTCAAGGGAATCAACCAGGGTAAGCAGGTTTTGTAAACCAAGTTATGGACTATTAGAATTAACAGGACCTCTCAAACCTGAAAGATGAAGCTGAGAAAAAGTTATAATGTACTGCTTGTCCAAAATTTACTCCTATGTAGAGCTAAGCAGAAAGAAAAGGAGATTTTAGGGTTAGAGTTCAAATGTGTGCATATCGTACTTAAGTTAATTTGATATCCAGTTCTAAAAAGCAATTCATGGTTTGTAAGCAGTCAATAATCCTGGAATTTCCCATTAATTGAATGTTGTACATATGCAGTGCTCAATGAAATCCTGAGAATGAATGAGTTTTAAATTACCTTAATTTAAAGCTGAGGAACATGAGAAGAACAAAGTAAATCACGTCTTGGGCTCTTACTGCAGGGTGTCTTCCCTAGGCTCCACTCTGCCTCCCACCCCATCTATGTGAGTCACTTCCCTGGAGAAATCCTGAAGCCCTTCAAACTCAGTTGGATGTCACCTCCCATAGAGAGTTTCTCTCTGCCCATACAGAGCGAATTGCCCCTTCCCTGGTGCTCCTGTAGCTCCCTGTGCATTTTTACTTTATGGTACTAACCACACTAATTATACTAAGTTGCTTAGGTGTCTGTCTTTGCCACCACACTGAGAGATCTTTGAGGGCAGAAATGAGAATTTATCCATCTTTGTAATCCATTCCTTAGCACAGTGCCTGGAATATAAGAGAAACTGAATGAAAAACAAGAAAAAAGGGGGGTAAGGAAGTCAGAAAGGCAGGCAGGCAGGAGGGAAAGACAATGAATGGATAGCTTGATAGGATATTTCAGTGTTTCAAATAAATGCCAGATCTCTAACATATGAGGAAATCACATGTCTCTAGAATTCCTAATGATTCAGATTATAGGATCGATTGGTCTTGTTTTCCTTGCACATATTTCTCTTATACTTCATACCACTGGGATCATGACCTGAGTCGAAGGCAGGCGCCCCTTTCAGAGTACTGTTATAAATATTGCTTGTTATTATTCATCTTTTCGTGTCCTATTTTTTTATGTTAAAATATTTTCAATACTTAAAAACAAAATGTGTGTTGGATGCCCCAGGAGCTCACCATCTGGTTTTAAGTAGTTTGTAAAATTTAGTTTTTTCTTCTCAACAAACAAAACCAATTTTTACCTTGAGAAATCTATTTTAACTTATCACAAATTAGTGTGGGCTTTAGAGCCTCCATGAGCTCAGAGGTATAATAAAAATTAACCTTTTAATTCTAGTGCTAGGATTATATAACAAACTGATAGCAAATTTAGATTTAAATGATAGAATTTTTTTTATTCTTAAGCTTACCTATTTTATTCAGAGTAACTATATTTGTTAGAATATAGACGCAATCATTTACCATGGATGCAGTTAAATCTACGCAGAATTTGTGACACAGCCTCAGTGGTGTTCCATGTGGAGGGTGGTGGGGGCAGTCTGTCTTGGATACAGGGCATCAAGAGGGGTGCGTTACATGTAGAGATTTAAAAAACAGCAATAAAACCAAGTAAAAGTCAGTCTGCTTTTTATTATCACCATGTGCCAACAATTCTAAACATTGCCAGTGATAAAATACTCCTCCCTAAAAAAGTCTTTTGTTGGTCTAACTTCCAAACAACCACAGTTACCAGTAAGTTTTAACAATATATGTGTAAGCCTCAAATTAGCACATTTTCATAACGTATCTGTTAGTAGAAACTGTATTCTACATGGACGTTAATTCTGAGAACTCCCAGTTATTCAGTGTGTCCCCTACACACACGGAGTTTGCTACACATATTCCTTTCAAGAATAATTTTGTAACAATTCAAGCTGCTTGCCACTGTGTGAGCTCTCTTTCCAGCTTGGGCTTCCCATCTCCCACCCAGTGGTACTGAGTATACCTACATTCAAACCACAGGCTCTAAAGAAACAGTGATTGCTTGGTCACCTTAACAATGATACAACAGAACTAGGGTTATTTCAATTCTGTCATTTTATGTGACCACTTGGAGATTTTGTGTTTAAAATTGAAACATTAAAACAGAATACCACTTATAAGGTACACTATTCTTGTCTGACAAATGCAAATTTTAGCTCATACTAAAATCTGTTACTGAATTTGAACACTCTCTTTAAATAGAAACATCTTGAAAATAGAAATGTATTCACTCTTAAATTGTCAACTGTTTTAATACTAAAAAAGGAGTCAAGAAAATAATGCTATTACTTATCGCTACAAAAAGCTGTCACGTTGAGGAATGGGAATGCTAAAAAATGATCTCCTTCTGGATGCCAAATGCACTAAGACTGCCCCTGCGTGACTTGGCCTCTGTTAGGGCAAAGCCAGGCAGGGTCTGAACGAGGTGAGGTCAGCACTGCCAGCTCATCAGCAACAGGGGCGCTGCCGCTTTCCAGCCCTGTTCCTTCCTGGTCCCCATTGCATTCTTCACCAACCAAAAATGCCTTTCCTGGAATTTTGCTCTCAGGGAGCAGTTCTTTTAACAGCAATGTATTCTACAGTATGACTCTTAGCAAAGGGCGTATTTACATTTTATGGGAACCTTTTTTAAAAAACCGCTTTATCGAGATCTAGTTTATATATCACACAACTCGCCCATTTGAAGTGCACCATCCAATGGTTTTTAGGATGTTCACAGAGCTGTGCTACCACCACCACAATCGATTTTGGAACATTTTCAACACCCCCAAAAGGAACCCCTATGACTATTAGTAGTTACTCCTCATTCCCCTCACTCATCTCCTCCCTCCCACCAGCCAGCCCCAGGCACTTATCTACTTTCTGTCTCTATATGTCTATTCTGGACATTTCATATAAATGCAATCATATGATACGTGGCCGTTTGTGACTGGCTTCTTTCACTTAGCTTCATGTTTTTGTGTCATCCATGTTGTAATGTGTACAATAATTTGTTCCTTTTGTTGCCAAACCATATTCCATTGCATGGACTTATTACATTTTATTTAACCATTCATCAGTTGATGGACATTTGGGTTGTTTCCACTTTTTAGCTAGTGTAATACTGCCATGAACATCCATGTACAAGATTTTGTGTGGACATATGTTTTTAATTCTCTTGGGTGTATATCTAGGAGTGGAAATGCTGGGGCATATGGTAACTCTACGTTTAACATTTTCCAAAACTGCTTTCTAAAGTGGCTGCACCATTTTACATTCCCACCAGCAATGTATGAGGGTTCTAATTTCTTGACATTTTAACAGAAGCCTTTGAAAAAAGAGAGAGGAAAGGGAGTGTGGAGAGAATGAAGACTTACTGAGCACCAGGCTATGCAAAATCTATTAACTCCAAAACCTGGGCAGTTTTCACTGTGCTACCCCGAAGACCAAAAAGCCTTTACTGGAATGAATTTTCAGCCATGTAAGGGCAGAAATAAGGAATTTGGTGATTGGGTGGTGTGAATCCAAACTATCTATACCTACACAGTTCATTGTCCACAGTAACCTGACTTCACTATATATATATAACTTTACTACTTCAGGAAATTCTTGCCCAACAGTGATAGATATGAAAATAATTTAATTATGCATTCCAGGAACTTGCTGGAAGACCCATCAACCCCTTGATGGATAACAGCAAAGAACAGTTTATACCCCAAGATTCCTTTGAACCCCTCAACTCAAAATCCTCACCGGGCTGTCCAGCAATACTAACCTATTTTATCATGATTCCTACCCAATTCTAACCAAGCTCACACGCTGTAAACAGTAGTGTTTTCTTTACCTGCAAAACCAAACGTGTTTGCCTGATCAACCAACAGGTTGTTTTGAGATATTCTGGAAAGTTAGCATCCAACAGTGGATATTTGTGAAAGGAAGCCAGCAGCCCCAAGTACTTATGTAGATAGGTGTCTTGCCTTCTTACCTGAAAGGCCAGACCTGCATAGGGATAAGTAGTAGAAGGTTCCTGTGTTACAAAGGAGAGTGTAAAAAAGAAAGTCACAAAATATTGTGGTAGTAAAATGAGAAAGGCAAAGACAGAAAGCAAAATTTAAATATTCTATAAGAATACAAATTGTTTTAGAGGTTTCTAATAATTTAATGACCCGATCACTTAAGAAAACCGCTGTAGTTTGGTCTGTTTCTACCAGATGGTGGTAGTGTGACAAAGTCATGACTAGAATGCCTTATGTCACATGGTTTGCCCTGAATCTTGGGTTGCTCCATGGAAAGTTATCATCAGCAAGAAAGGTGCCAAATTATACCACAAGCACTTCTTTGTTTTAAAAGTTGTTCTAAAGTAGTTTCTTTGAAAGAGAATGATTGCCTGATGTTTATTTGATGCAGAATGTTTTATATTATAGGTATATTTTTGGTAAGTGACAATTTGTTAATGATTAAATGAGGAGGGCAGAGGCTGCCTCCACCCTGGGAAAATGACATACCTCTGCCTTCGGCTTTATTTCTTCTTTTCTCCCCTCACCCTGAGGCTAGCTAAGTGACATAGCATGCAGTGGCATCATTATTTATGGCTTCTGCTATATTCTACTAATCACCTCACCCAAAGGGTTTGAGTTAAATCATAAGAGTGCCTCATTTCTCTTTCCTACCTCCCCAGTCTCAAAGATCTTCCCTCTTTTCTGTACGAATCACAGATGAGAGAAGGAAACAAAGCAAAAGAGGGCAGTGTGTACCAGGGAGCATAATAGTCTCTTAGGCTTTGCTTTCTGCAGAAGAATGTTTGTCACCACACTTTTTTTTTTTTGTCTTTCACAGAAATTATTTAATTTATGGACTTGGGAGTGAGTATAACCTACTTCATATATAAGTTCTCACCTATTTTTCTTAGTATTATTTTACTTGAAATAACTGGAGATAAAGGATTGGAAAAAGAAATTTTCCTAAAAATACATTTCTTTTTTTTTTTTTTTAAAGATTTTATTTATTTGAGAGAGAGCATGAGCAGGGTAGGGCAAGGGCAGAGGGAGAGGGAGAAACAGACTCCCCACCCAGCAGGGAGCCCAATCCGGGGCTCAATCCCAGACCCTGAGATCATGACCTGAACTGAAGGCAGACACTTAACCAACTGAGCCACCCAGGCGCTCCTAAAAATACATTTCTCAAAGGAGACAGGCACATCTCAATATGGGTACATATTTTTCAAACTAAAAACAGCCTCATTCTTCTCCCACTTCTGAGAAACTTGTGATGAGGCTCCTTTGCTTAAAAGACCTTCATAGAGGAAGGAAAAAACTTTTCCTCTACCCTCTTAGGTTCTGTTTCTGAGGCCTGTTAAATTAGACTGACAAGAGACAGATTACCAGGAGAAATGGCATACAAATTTTATTTAATGTTAATATTTTAATATTAAGAAGAAAAGAAGAAAAGACCCAAAGAGGAGTGAGATTCAGAGGTTATTTACCATTTAACAAAGGGTGATAGATTTGTGAAGTGGCAAAACTAGGGAAAAGGATATTGGGCTTCTAGGAGTAGTAAACTGTGGGGAGGCAAATATGCAGGGGAAACTACTATATCTAATAGAAGATAAGGGTTATTTTAGTAAGGTTTGTTTGTGCCAACCCATCTTGGTGCTGACTTTCTGTCTCCAGTGATAATCATAGTTTTTCGTCCTCCTGGTATGGAAGAGAGGAGGAGGAAAACCTTCACAAAGGGAAATTTATGTCCTGCTTTTAGGCCAATAGGGAAGGCAGATAGTTCTTTCTGTGGTTTACTGCCTTCAGCCCCAAACAAGTGGCATATTTGGGGGTGGCATATTCTGATTCCCTTCATCCTCATTTCTTACCTACTTACACAGAATAAAGCTTTTCTAATTTTTAATCAAGGTTATGGCAGCTTCCTGCAAAAAAAAAAGAGTTCAAAATAGAAACAAAAAAGCCATGGATGTTATTTACTATCAGTCACATCTCTGTTACGGAATCGTGAGGTAGAGGATTCATGTATAATAACATTGCCAGTTATTATATCAATATCCATCATGCACACCTTAGCTCCCCACACTGGTCACTGTTTCCAAATGCATCATATTCTGATATGCTTCTCATCTTAGGAGTCATTTCCTCTTTTTGGAGTGTTCCTTCTCCTTCACCACCAGTAGCTATGTCTCACGGTCACATGTCTAGTGAAATCCTGGTCAGTAAGGTGCGGTGCCCAAGTCCCAACGCCACTTGTGCAGGCCACTGTCACATAGGCATCATCCATCTCCACCATTATGTTCCCAATATTTAAAAAAGACTACTTCCTTTTTAACTTAAATAATTGTGTAAATTGGAAGCTTCATATCAAATTATGTAAATTTTTAAAAAGCATCATTTTCTATAGTAAAAAAGTAACCATAAAAATAAGTACTATGAAAAAATGCATTATTAAATTCTAGCTAGAAAGCTACCAAAGGCACTGAGCCTGAGGCTCTTTGTAAAATGTGAGATCAGCAGGATTAAAGAGCAGTGTGGAAATATTCTCTTAGACTTTAACAGAACAATGACATGAGAATAATTCCTCCACTGTGGGATTCAATGTTATGTAATATTATGCCATGTTTTCTCTAATCTTCTTCACAGAACACCTAGATTCCTCTCCCTTATCATCACTGATGTCTGCCCCACACTTTGGGATATACTGGTGCAGAACAGTGGTAGGCTTTGGAGCCAGATTATGCTGGGCTCAAATTCGGAGCTCTGCTATTTTTAAGTTTGGCTTTGGATAAGTCACTTAATCTCTGTAAGCTGCACTTTCTACCCCTTCTTAAGTAAATAAGATCTATCTCAGTGGGTGCTATAGCCTGAATGTTTCTGTCCCTCCTCAAAATTCATGTGTTGAATCCTAATCCCCAGAGGGGTTAGTATTTGGAGGTGGACCTTTGGGAGGTGACTTGGTCACAAGGGTGGAGCCCTTATGAATGGGATCAGTGCCCTTATAAAAGAGACCTCAGAGAGACCCCTCCCCCCTTCCTCTATGGGAAGACACAGAGAAAAGACAGCCATCTATGAGCCAGGAAGCAGGTCTCACCAAATCTGATACCAAATCTGCTAGTACCTTAAAGTGGGTCTTTAGCCTCCAGAAGTGTGAGAAATTAATGTATGTTGTTTATAAGCTAGCTAGTCTATGGTATTTTTGTTCTAGTAGCCTGAGGGATGAAGACAGTGGGAGATTTTGAGGATTTGAAATATTGTGTATAGAGAGTGGCTAGTACATGATACGGCTACGTGAAGCGTAGCTTATATTAATATTATTATTTTTATCCTCATTAGCATCCTTCAAGGTATAAATCAAATGTCATTCCCTCTGCAGAAATACCACTTTCTTCCCCCAAATTTCAAAACCCTGAACATACTCTCATTTTGTTAGGATAATTTGTTTTGTATCTGTCTCACTTGTTGTTCGGTGAGTTCTTAAAAGGCAGAGCCTCTTCTCAAGCCAGCCAAGCCGACATTGATTAAAAGCCTGCTATGTTGACTAACACAACATAATAAAATAAAATTAAATTAAAAAAAAAAAAAGCCTGCTATGTTCAAAGCTTCCTGAACCATATCATTATTTCAGAAAAAATTTGCAAATTTAGTTGCCGAAAGACAGAATACTCAAGGTGGGTTATGGCCATATCATTAGAATAGTTGCTCAGAAAACAGCCTTTCACATGCTGAATAGAACAACTGGTATATTTTTCCACTTTGTAAATTAAGAGACACTTAAGGCCAGAGTATTTTCCACTATGGCCCTAGCATGTCCTTGTCTCCCACAGCTGTTCTTCTCTACTCTTAATAAAATCAAATTGCCCAAACAACGGCTGCTAACTCACACGTACAATTCCTCCCTCTTCTGAGAACTGTCTCCATCCAACTATTCCCGAAACCAGGTGAACTTCGGCTAACCCCTTCTGCTAAAAGCCCTATTAAAAACTTCTGCCCTGCTTCCCCCAAGTTAGAACACTCCTTCAGAACCTCTTCTTGCCTGGCATTTTTGGATAAAGGCTTATGCTAATGTGCTCTGGTTGATTTTCTTTACTACGGAAGGCAGTAAAGTATAATGAGAATGATTATTTTAAAATCTTAAACCAATGTATTTAAAATTTTTTATTACAAAATATTTCACTGAAACAGAATATATGAAATAACCAATTTAGCTTTTATTCTCTGCAATAAATTTTAGCTTTCATTCTCTGTAAATCTTGTTGCCCTTCAGCTCCTTTTATATTGAATCAAGGACATTCAAGTTTCTTTAGAAAGTCAGAAACCACTTAGACCAGAAGGGTCAGGGCTCAGCTTTGAGTTTCAAATTAGCCTAAAAAACCTTAGTGAGGCAAAGTCTTGGAAAACAGATTTTGTTAAGTAGCCCAACCCCCTCCTTCAAATTCTTAAAGCTTTTCTTAACTAGCAAAGCTCAGAGATGTGAACATAAAGTTTCACTGGAGGCCTTACTATAGAGAAGATTGAGGATATGCAGAGAAGGTTCTGAGGGGATGAGACCAGGGTTAGGAAGTTGCCTGGGTCACAGAAAAGAGACCCCGTTCATCCGTCCAGTTCTCAGGCCAGGAAGAGGGGGAGATTGAAAGAAGTGCCTACATGTGTCCCACTTCCATATGGGACTCCGCTGTGGGAGGGGGGCCTCACACACCAATACAGATGGTAGCTTCAGTGGCACAGAAATAGTGGCCTGGGGTGATTCTGCAAAGGGAGGGCCTGAGTCAATGTTTCCCATTTGCCATGGCCTCCACTCGGCTACAGGAGATCCACAAGTTCCCAAGGGCTCTGTAAGGCCACACAGAACTGCTGAGGGGACTGATGTTCTGGAATAATCTTGGTGATAGTACATCCCAGAGTATGGGAAGCTTAGCATGGAGCAATGGGAATGCCAATGCTCAACAGTTGCTGCCAACACGAAGCCAAGAAGACCTGGCAGCAGCCACTACATCTCAGTAAGTACCGGGTAGTGTGTCGAGTAATTAAGGGGTGATGACTGAGTGAAGGTCACTGAGTAACCCAATGACAGCACAGGACCCAGGCAGCCCGTCCTCATTACCAGCATATAATATCAGCACCCCTTTGTACCCAGATGGCATCTAGGAAGAAGAAAAGAAGGAGAAAGAGATCAAAACTCTAAAAAGTCTGTGAAATTACCAAGAAGAAAAGACTGAGCTACCTTTAACCTGCAAATTGATTTCCATTGTTGTTCTGTTACTCCCAAGCATGGTTAGGGGTCAGGAGGGATCGCTTAGTGAAATAAAGTTTTTTTTTTTTTTAACTATCTGAGTTGTAGAGTATACATTCAAGCCCTCCTGTTAAAATAGCATAGTGGTTAAGACAAAGTGATCTGGGGTCAGGCTTGGGCTTCAAATCCTGACTCACTTTTAGCAGGAGTTGGAATCCTTTTCCTTTTGGTTTCCAGCCAGGGGTGCAGCTCTGTGCCTTACAAGAAATCTATGCTTTAAGGAAGAATCCACACTCTCTTGAATGTGACAGCCTTTCAGACGTCAGAAGACAACCTCACATCACCTGTGAGTCTGCTTTTCTTTCTCCTACTTTCCCCAGAACTTTCCCCCATGCTCATATCATCTGATTCACAATCCCTTCAGCTGTCCCTCATTGCTCTCCGTAGAAGCGTTCACAAGTTGTCTACATTCCCTTCACACCACGCTCATTCCACACTGGTGCACGTCACTGCTTCACATGACTTCTCTTTTATCCTCAGTTTTGATTGGGATGGTTCTTTTCATTCCCCTGGAATCCTCATCTTTGACTCAAACCCCTTACGGAATGACTGCAGAATTTAGTTGGCCTGTCAACAAAAGGCCTTCTGACAGCTGTGGCTCAACTACCCAGATGCTCACCATTTTCCCTTCTCTCCATTAAGTTGGTAGATTTACACAAAGAGATGAGCTGAATTAGAAGGTCAGCTATTGGGCCCAAGTCCCCTGGTCCTTACTTCTCTATAAAACAAAGGTAGAAAAATAGGAGAGGAAGGCCAGGGTCTGCATATCCCAACACCAAACCCTAAAGCCTTTCCCCCTTCTCCTAATCAAAAAAGATGACTTTCCATTCTCTTCATTCCCCGATAAGAAGGAAGAAGCAACCATGCTGCTAATTG
Organism: Mirounga angustirostris; assembly: GCF_029215605.1. NCBI lineage: Eukaryota > Metazoa > Chordata > Mammalia > Carnivora > Phocidae > Mirounga > Mirounga angustirostris. The sequence continues at coordinate 125,568,785 of NW_026991714.1, forward strand.
GACTCTCTGGTTAAACTTCCATGGGTCACATCATTTAAATAGTACACTATTTAAATCTCACTCCCTATTTTTTTTTCACTTTTGGAATTCTCTTTGCAATTAATTGAAATCTGTACCCTAGGATTAGATATTCCCAGAATTAGATGCCAACTTCATTCTGATACAGCTTTTCCCTCACCATGGAACATGGTATTTATGACAAAGAAGTTTCTAAAATCAGTTCAGTGCAGTGGTTAGAGAGTTAGTCCTGGAGCCTGAATGCCTGGATTTGAATTCCAGCTCCTCTACTTACTAACCAGTGGGCAAGTCCTTAATCCCTCTGTAACTGTTTCTATCTTCAAAACAGGGGTAATAATAAAGTAACCTAATAGTACTGTTGTGAGCATTAAATGAGTTAATAAAGTGTTTAGACCACCTAATCAATCAACAAGGAATTTGAATTATGTAGACAGACTTTCAACAAGCTATAGTCATCTTCTTCCCTATAAAGTTATACCAATATGCTACTAAGTTATTTAGATAGAGGAAGAATACTGAATTAGGGGTCAGAAGAACCAGACTTGAGTCCCTGACACTGCCACCAGCTAGCAAATTATTTGTCATTTCTGTGCTTCCGTTTCTTCATCTGTAAATGTGAGATAGTAATATTACCTGGTAGTGACTGAGAAGATTATAGGACAATTTATAAGGAGCAGCACATAAACAGCAAAGCATTGTACAAATGCAAAAGACTGCTATCATCATTAATTGTTATCATTTTTCTCACATCTCATTAGACATCCAGAGACTTCTATAAGATATCCTGCCTCCTAGGAAGCAAAAGATTGCTTTTCTAGACTCAAAGGAAACTTCTTTGCATTTCCTTGGCATTAGAGCATTTGGTATTTACTTCAATGTATTTGTAAAACACTGCATGGCCCAACTGCCAAGGTCAGAACTTGCCTATAATGTCTACTTCAGTTTGGTCTATTCAAATGTCTGATTGCTTCAAGAAGTATGTTAAAATGGCAGGAGAGAATAAAACACTTCTAGGAAGGTCTCCTGTGGATGGCCCATCAGCATTTATGGCTTCAGACAAAGACTGTGTCCTTTCCTAGGGAAGGAACTTGAGCTTCAATTTCTTTTGCTTTGGATCTCAGACTTCATCTTGCCATCTGCCCAAAGACCACAGTCTTGACTTTGGTCACATATTTCCTTGAGCTATCTGCAAAAGTCATTCTAATTTTAGCCAAACCTTTTTTCCACCAGTAAGTCTTGATATAACTAAAAGCAAAGGCTTTGTTTACACTCTCTGGGCAATAGGTACCATCTCATAGTCCACAGTCCAGGACTATTGCATCCTCAGGAATAAGAATGACCTGCTTTATATCACATGAGCCATGTCAACTAGAAATCACCCTGAATGTCTTATAGCCTCCATAACTTTACTGGGTTCTCACTCAAACAAAATCTCTCTGTTTCTGATTATTTTGCCCCAGATGTACCTGGAACATAATTTCAAGCTGAATCTCATTTTATTATTTCCTGTCCATATTTCTAACTTCCCCAGACCCCCTGGACAATTTATCTATTGCACTAATATTTGCAGTTAAAGAAGTATAGACTTGTTCCTTCTTCGTCTTTGGGCTCAGGAAATATCTCCAATCATTTTTCAATCATTTGTGGTCCACAGAGAGCCAAAACATGCCTTTTCTGGGGAAATTTAATCCACATGTTTATGATTAATTTATATGTAAGTCATTAAATTGGTGTTTCTAAGACATTTCATTTGGCAAGCTACCTCTCTTTCACCCTTCAAATCCCCTCTCAAGTCTTATTTGCGTTGGTACAGAACCACCACAACCAGGTGCTTCTCAGAGCTAGAAAAACCCTGAATATATCTGAGATGCCATTCTGTTCATATTATAGTTGATACACAGCTGCCTGAATGGTTGGTGTTTTACAGTATAGAGAATGATTAAAGAATTTATAATCAGTGTCTCTTTAGGCAGCAGCTGTAATTGTGCCTCAGAGTGAGGCATGGCTTCTAATTGCTTATTCACCCCAAATTCAAGCTTATTTTTAATGTAATTCAGCCAATTTAATAATCTTTCCTTATGTACCTATTATGTGCCAGGCACAATAAGTCATAATATTCCCTATCTTCAGTTTGCGCATTGTCTAAAAGGAGAGACTCTGATGGATAGCACTGTATAGTGAGGACCAAGTATAACATATAATCAAAGTGCTACAAGAGAAGGAGAGTAAGAGACTCCTATTGGTGACATTAGAGAAGATGGTGATGAAGATAGGCTTTGAAGCAAAGGTTGGGTATGTTGAAGGTAATAACGAGTAGGTGATTCCAGTAGAAGACATGCCATCTGGGAGTACCTGATTAGAAATAGGATGAGAAAAGTAGGGCAAGTCCAAATTATGGGAAGCCTTGAATGCCATGTGTAGGAGTTCAGGGCAGTATGTAGGCAATAAGGATTCAACAAAGGTTTTTGAAGCAGGGGGATGGCATGACCACAACTCTGACTGATACCGTGGAAGACATATTGAAGTGGGAGAAACTACAAGCAAGAGAAACATGAGGAGGCTACTGTGATGATCCAGATAAGAGCTAAAGAGGTGCCAAATGATGACAAAGACCAATGACAGTGGATGGCTTAGCTTTGAGACACACTGCTGAAACAGCCTCCAAAGGGCTTAGAGATGAACAAAATATCAAAATTATGTGGGCTGTGAGTGATCTCTCAGTAAATTACCAAAACTCTCTGGACCCTTGTTTCCTCAACAGTAGATTAAAGACAGTTTCCAGTTGTTTTAAGGATTAAAAAACATGGTATGAAATGATCTATTTTTGGGCATACAGCAGGCTCTCACTTCACGGTAGCTCAGAAGATGAAAATGATACTGAGGTGTATAAATTAGGATTTCTAGAACAATTCAGCACCCCTGCTACTGAGTCTCTGAACCTTCTGTGGATTCTATTCACAGGTCTTTCACATATATGCTCTCTATAAACATCTAGTTATTGGCTCATTTTAAAGGCAACCAGTTATTACTGAGATGTGTGGTAGTTAAAGTGATCATTAGCAAAAAGGCCATGTTTCCTAAAGGGAAGCTGAACTGCTAAGTAATAATCAGAAACACCTTTAAGACCAGCTGTGGGTAATTAGCACATTTACACCAGTGATTCCCTCCCATGGTTTGAAACAACCCAATTCAGCAATTTTTGAGTGTCTATTAGGTACTGATGGTGTATTGTTTACTAGAGGAGATAGAAGGATCAGTGTACCAGGATCAGTGTTCCTACTCTCAAGGAACTTATATTTTAGGAAGGGAAATATGACAAGTTTGCAAAAGACTAAGTATTTGTAGATAACAGCATCCCTACTAAATGCATAAAGGGATACAGATAAAATGTTAATGAGGTTTAAGAGCAGGGGAGAAAACATTCACTTAGAAGAATTAAAGAAAAGCTCCAAGAAGAGTTGATCTGTGAGATGGACCTTGAAAGATAGCTGGGCTTTTTTGCTGGATTGAGATGTTGGGGAAGGCAAGTATGGGTGATAGAAGAACACCAATCATGCACTCACACATGCAGTCCCTCTTTCATTCAACAAACCTTTATTGAGTGTCTGCTACATTTGAGGAAGACAGAGATTACTAAAAGTTTGTGCACCCAACATTTCAAAGTCTCTTTCAACTCAAATATTTCTCTCCTTCATGGGAGAGGAGAAGAAAGAGATGAACAGGTGAATTATAATACAGTATGGTCATTATTTTATAAAGGTCCTGCTGATGGTAACTTTAATTAAATGCTATATATATTTGGGTCTTCTAGAGAAACAGAACCAATAACCAATAGAATGTGTATGTGTGTCTATCTGTCTAAGAGCTTGATTTTAAGTAATTGGCTCACATGACTATGGAAACTGGCAAGCCCAAAATCTGTAGGGTAGGCCAGCAGGCTGAAGACCCAGGGAAGAGTTACGTTGCAATTAGAATCTGAAGGCAGTCTGCTGGCAGAATTATTTCTTGCTCAGAGGAGGTCAGTTTTGTTTCTATTAAAGCCTTCAACTGATTGCATGAGGCCCACCTACATTGTGGAAGATAATCTGCTTCATTCAAAGTCTACTGATATAAATGTTATCTCATCTAAAAAGTACCTTTATTGAAATATCTAAAACAATGTTTGACTATGTATTTGGATAACATGGGCTAGCCAACTTGATATATAATATTAATCATCATACTGTGTGAGACAAATGGAACAAACTTGGTTCTAGCCTCTGTCAGTCAGATTAATCAGAGTGGCTGACAGAGTGGCACGCTCAAGTGTAAATGTGAGTTCAACCAAGAACATGTAAAGCCAAAGGGTGGATTACTGGGAAAGGCAGTTGGCCACAAGGCCCGATTACTGCTGCATGTTCTTGGTGAGTGTGCTAGACAGCAAGGCTTATCTATCTTCTGATAAAAAGCAGCTAATGTAGCTACTCACACAGGTGACTAAGTGGGTCAAAGTGACCATAGACGAAACCCCCCTCCCTTAAAAATGGCAAAGAATCTGAATAGACATTTCTTCCAAGAAGATTCATAAATAGCCAATAGGCACATGTAAAGATGCTCAGCATCATTAGTTATTAAGGAAATGCAAATCAAAACCGTGAGACACCACTTCACATCCACTAAGATTTTTCTAAGTCACTGTTCTCTAATCAAAAGACAGACAATAGTGAGTGTTGGTGAGGATGTGGAGAAACTAGAGCCATCATACGTTGCTGGTGGGAATACAAAATGGTGAAGTCACTTTGGAAAACAGTTTGGCATCTCCTCGAAAAGTTAAATGCATGACTGAGGAATTCCATTCCAAGGTGTACACCCAAGGGGAATGCAAACATATGCCACATGTGCACTAATGTTTCCTAGTGGCATTTTTCATCACAGCCAAAAAGCAGGAACAGCTCTAGTGTCTATCAACTGATAAACAGAGCAATACAACGTGGTGTATCTACAGAGTGCAATACTATTCAGCAACAGAAGGGAATGAAGTAGTGACACACGCTAAAACAAGGATGAACCTTGACAACATAAGTGAAAAAAGCCAGTCACAAAAGGCCATATGTTGGATGATTCCATTTACATGAAATATCTAGAATAGGCAAATCTACAAAGATAGAAAGTGTCTTAGTGATTGCCAGGGGCTGGGGGGAAAGGAGAATGAGGAGTAACTACTGATAAGCATGGGGTCTCCTTTTCAGGTGTTATTTGAAAACAGATTGTGATAACAGTTGCACAGCTCCATGAATATACTGAAAACAATTGGACTGTACACTTTTTAAAAAGATTTTATTTATTTATTTGAGAGAGACAGTGAGCGAGAGAGAGAGAGAGCATGCACAACTAGGGGGAGGAGGAGAAGGAGAAGCACACTCCCCGCTGAGCCGGGAGCCCAATGAGGGACTGTACACTTTTAAAGAGTATTTTATGGTAGATGGGTTTTATCTCAATAAAGCTATTATTTAAAAAAACCCTAAATTAATTAAATGCAAAGCCTTGCTTACTGGTGGAGAGCTGCTCTCTCCCTCAGCACCCCAATCCTTCACTTCCCTTCCATCCCAGCTTTAGCTGTTTTAAGAAGAAAAATGACTAGAGGTGGGACTGAGGTCTCCCTGTCTCCATAGGGACCAAAAGCCATATGCATACATTCAAGTATGTGAGAAACTTCAGGGAGGAAGGAACTCAAACTCTCATGACTCTGTTAGATACAAGTTCCCAAGTCACTATCCTATCCATTTCTTTGGGGAGGAGGGCTTTTGAATTCAACTAATAAGGTTTGGGCAAGGTTCCCAGTAGGGAAAATAAATCTAAAGTGACCTTGTGGGTGAGGCCCGTGGGACCAATTCAATGTCCTGTTGTTGTGGCTTCCAACATACTTTCCCTACTGAATGTATATTGGCATTGATGTTTTACATGCTTGTGCTATGAATGCTCATAATGTCCAAAGGGGATTGTCCTCATTGAGGAGAGTCACATGTAGAGAAGTAGTGGGACATGTAGTGGGAACATTCACATGGGTTAGGCCATGTAAATCACTCCCCAGTCCACCTCCCAATTCCATCTTGAGTGGTCCCAGGAGGAGAAAGGGAAATCACAACCTTGATTAAGGTCTTGACCTTAGACCTTGATTAAGGTCTAAAAGCAGCATGGATAGTAAGATGCAATATCTCAATACTATAGCCCTGTGTGTCCAAGGGAATGGGAACTGGAGACTTATGGTAGATCATCGCCAATTGAATTCAGTTGTTACTCCTACAGCCCCAGCTGTTCCAGACATTGTAACCATAACTGAATCCACTGCACAGACTGATGGCACTTGGCACGCTGTCTTGGACACTGCCAACACCCTCTTTCCAATTCCGTTTGGCCCCAAGGGCAAGGGTCCAGATCAGTTTGTATTCATGGCAAAGCCTCCAATACATGTTTGCAAAAACTTCCCTGGAAGTAAGATTAATGAAGGGACATTACTGCTCTTTTGTCCTTCAGAGCCATCCTGGAACTTTCCTCAGGAATGCAAATGCCCTGGTGTGGCTCTCCCAAACAATTTACTTGACTTTTGGATCTGCATCTGCTATCCATCATCAGATGGCTAAACATTAGAGGATGGTCCAGCTTCTGCCATGCTCATGGTTCTAGGGTTTTAAAGGTTTTAAAGTGGTCCCACTATTAAGGAGGTAGACGTATACATATACAATAATGGGGCAAAATGATAACTACCTTAAGAGAGGTAGACCCTCTATATTGCTCTTTTAATACATCCAATACAGGCAGTGAAACTAACCTACTGCTGCATGAAATTGAAAATTTGTTCCTTTCTTTTTTTCATTCATTATTCAGTAAAAATGTAAATCTGTAAGAGTCAGCCACTGTTAAATTCCAGGTTTTGTCTCCTGGATCATTTTGTTGTACCTTGAAGCCAGCTCTTCTCTTTCCTCATAGACATTCCTATCTGCTTTGGCTGCTAGCAGACACAGCCCGAATTCTTGACTTGACAAAGCTGTGAAGGAACCGTAAGAGAGAAAACGAAGTAGTAACGAAAAATCACAGCACTCAGAACCACTGGCCCTACCTTGCTGTGTTCCCGTGAGTAAGTTGCTGGTCCTCTCTTGGCCTCAGTTTTCTTCTCTGCCAAACAGGATGGGTATATTTATCCTACCTGTCTTACTGGGAAGTTGGAAAGGCCGGATGATTTAATGGATGGATATAAGTTATGGAAACTTATAGTAGGACATAGAGAATAAAGTCAAAGAAGCCAAAGAAGAAAACTATTGTTGGATAGTTTTATGGAGTATGAAATGATATCTGAAGGATTTTGAGGAGTCTAAAAACAGTCTATATGTGCCAACTAACATTATTGTAACTAAAATATTTCCTGTTCCTTATAATTTGTAAGTAGTACCTACTTTTGGGGATGGCTGTTTCCCACATGTTCCCATCTTTCCCAAGATATTAGAATTTCATCCAATTCCAAGGAATAATTTTCATGTATTTAGAATAGATAACAATGGCCACATTATTATGTACTTATTAAGTGTCAGACACTGTCCTAAGTCCCTGAAGCACAGATTATTAGCATCCCCATCATACAGATGATGGAAGATGAGGAATGTGCCAAATGTGATGACAGTAGAGTTGGAATTCACATCCAGCTCTGTCTGACTCCAAAGCCCAGTCTCTTAAGCACCAAGCTCTACTGCCTCCCAGTGTGCACACAACACCTGACAGTAAAAGCTCACCTTCCATATTTCCATTATTGGGCAGTGCACTGCAGCCCCTAGAATCCCAGTCACTGAGCATCTTTAGGGTGCAGTAAGGATTACCTGTGAGTGGGCTATGGGAGATATAAAGATAGGAGAGGCGGCTTCTGTTTTCAAGGCACTTACAGGCAGAGAGAGGAAGTTAGATACACCCAAACAACTCTGATAACAAAACAAAGTGTTAGCTGTTATAACAGGGCTACAAGAGCCTTAAGAAAAGAGGGATTCCTCCCTGAATGATTTAAAAGTAAAATAGCGCTATTTAATTTAATTTAACTTAGTATTTTAAAAATATCTATTTATTTGAGAGCGAGAGAAAGAGAGAGAATGTGGATGTGGGGGGGCAGAGGGAGAGTCTTAAGCAGACTCCATGCTGAGTGGAGCCCAGTGCGCTGGGCTCAATCCCACAACCCGAGATCGTGACCTGAGCTGAAACCAAGAGTCAGACACTTCACTGACTGTGTCACCCAGGCACCCCTTTACTTTTATTTTAAAGGTTTTATTAATATAAGTTCAGATGGGAGGTCTGTCTGAAGATACTGGTATGGAAGCCTTAAAGATGAATCAGAGGGGCGCCTGGGTGGCTCAGTTGGTTAAGCGACTGCCTTTGGCTCAGGTCATGATCCTGGAGTCCCTGGATCGAGTCCCGCATCGGGCTCCCTGCTCGCAGGGGGTCTGCTTCTCCCTCTGACCCTCCCCCCTCTCATGTGCTCTCTCTCATTCTCTCTCTCTCAAATAAATAAATAAAATCTTTAAAAAAAAAAGATGAATCAGAAAACATCAGAGCTAAAGGGGACCTCGGATGGCCTCATTCAACACCCACATTTGACCCAGAGCACCCAGTGCCCCAGGGTGAATGAGTTGGTGGCAGAACCTGATATCAGACCTAAAACTCCTGTTCTTCCTTCTATCCTAAGGCACTCCTTCCTCTCCTTCCTTCCTACGGTCTCAGCACCACAGGGCAAGGAGCTTTCTTAGGCGCATGTATTCTTTGGGTAATTAATATTACAAATGTCCACTCAGGACATGTTGCACAGGCCTTCCCCAATTCTCCCTTCCAGCCCCTTCCCTCTAGCCAGTAGGAATGTCTCCTACTCAGAGGTCTGGCTCTGGAGATACTGAGTGAACAAGACAGATCTTCACATCATCATCTATTAGCTATCTCTCCAAGGCTCTATGTTTGTCACTACAAACAGATTGTAAACACGGAGAGAAAGAACCCTATTTTATTCTTTATGTCCCAAATAACTAAAATGGTGCTTTGCTTTTGTATATGTCACAACACCCTAGCGTGAGGACATTAAAAAATTATCACTGACATTTTTAAACATACACAAAAATAGAATAGTATGACAAATTCCCAAGTGTTCACTGCCAGCTTCCACAAGTGTCATCATTCTGCCATTCTTGTTTCAAAGCCTAGAGAGGTGACTGAAGGTGCCCATGGAGATGGCCAGGTCAGTGGCAGGGAGACACAACAGGCATTAGGCTCAGCTGAGGATTCCAGACAGACGGGCAGGCAGTGGGATATAGCACTATTATTCTTACAAAGAGACAGGGAGCAAAATGGTTTGCCCAGTGTAGAGTGAGAATCAGGTAGGTGCAGGGAGAGCCCGAGATAAACTGAACCAGGCAGTTCACTGGCTGTCTGTGCTAGGCTGTGGGTGGCCAGGCCTCAGGGTGGTCTTAGAGGCACTGCAGGACCTCTGACATGAGGCTGAGCCTCTCCCCACAACAGCCTTTGCAGATGCTACTCCTTCGGAGAGAATGCTGCACTCTCCCACCAGCTCCTCCAACGACTGGCTGCCTCTTCCTTGAAGACTGCCTTGACCACACTTTCTAAAGCACTATCCTCTCCTCATTATTTTTCAATTTAGCAGACTGCTTGCTTCCTAGACACCATTCTGAATTTTGTAATTATTTATTAGTTTACTTGTTTTAGTCTCTATTACTAGACTGTAACCTCCAATGAGGGAGGAGGCTTGTCTTTCTCCTTCACCTCTATTTTCCTCACAAACCAGAACAGTGTCTGGCAAATAATAGTCAATAAATATTTGTCACATGAATTAATGATAGATCGTATTAAACTTTTGTTAATATCTTGATAGGTGAAGTAAAGGTTGAGTACAAAAGAATAGAGAAAAGGGGGAAGGTAATTTCTGATTTAATCAGGGTAAATGGAAACTTCTAACCCAGTGGTGCTCAAATCTGGCTGCACATTAGAATCACCTGGGGAGCTTTAAAAAATACCAACACTTGGTATCCTCTACAGACCAGATGACTCAGAATTCCCAGAGGTAGTACCTATGCATAGGCATTTTATAAAAGCCCCCTGGGTGATTGTAATGTGCATAGGCTTGAAAATCACTGTTCTAATGGAGAAAGGCTATTAGGATTTTGACATTAAGATGAGAGCAGTGAGTTCTGGAGAAGACAGGTCTGCTCAAGTTCAGTTTAGAGTGAGTCAAATGATGTGTTCTATTCAATCCTTTCAATGCTTAAAACTAAATCAGAGGGGCGCCTGGGTGGCTCAGTCAGTTGAATGTCAGACTCTTGGTTTTGGCTCAGGTCACGATCTTGGGGTTGTGGGATTGAGCCCTGCTGGGGCTCTGCACACAGCACGGAGTCTGCTTGAGATTCTCTCCTTCTTCTGCTCCTCCTGCTGCTCATGTGCACCTTCTCTCTCTCTAAAATAAAGAAAAAATCTTAAAAAAAAAAAAACCCCACCAAATCAGATGAAATAAACAGAGATGGATATTAGTTGAAAGTAAGGTACCTAATGATGGATAGTTTTAAAAAATTTATAAATAGCGTAGTGTATTCAAGTAAGAATTAAAAAACAAAATTTATGTGTATGTGTTCTCTATTTTAAAAGACTTCTGTTTTTATTTACACAAGCAACAACAAAAATATAACTGAGTCTAAAAGAACATCATGTATTATCTTCGGCTCTCAGGTCACTTCTATCAGAGTCCTACTTGTTGGTTCCTAAATGTCATAATTGGAGCACCTCGTGCCATCGTGTTTGCAACAGAATGCTTAAGAGATAACTTTAAGTTTGTCATATTGTGGCACTCGCCAGAGATCTTTCCAACCCACCAAAGCACATTCCGTTTCTTCTCTCTTTCCTCTTCCTCTCTCCCGCCCTTCCTCTCTTCCTTGTCAGAGTATTTTTAGATAACGTTCTTTCGAATGTTTTAGGCGAACTGGTGAGGTTAGGTGAGGTGCAGCTTTTCTCATTTCCAGAGCTTGCCTTGCTCCTCCATCATGTGAAGGTTGCTTCGAGGACGGCACCCTGCTCGTGAGCTCAAAGGCTGTGGGGCTGTAATTGCTTCTTCTCCCTAATTTATTTGGGTTGCTGCACGCCTTGCCGTCACTATAATCCCTCAGTACTGCAATCTGGGAACAATATAAATGGTTGATGGCAGAGAGAGATTTTCAATTGTTGCCTCTCAGTGACTCGCATAATGTGCTGTCATTAGCATTTCCATGTGACATATCATGGTTTCCAGGGCTTATTGGACCATTTATAAATACCAAATGAAGGTGTTAGAGCTGGTATTGCAGTGTGGTTACTGCCTTAATTGCCTTCACTGGGAAAGGTTGGCAGCATCTTCTCGGGAGGAAAATAAATTGTAATTTTCAGTTTGTCTTTAACCATTTGCAGTCAATTCCTCTCAAGGGCAAGAATCACAGCTTTCCTTTTTTTTTTTTTTTTTGTTCTTCTAGTTTTCTAGTAATTTAATTTTTGCAAAATATCTACTCTTCATACTTTAGTTATTACTACTTGAGCTGATTTCCAGATTATCTGTACAAATATTCAAATGTATATTCTCTCATTATCATTAAAGTTCACATTATTAATGATAATTACTGACACTTCGTGCATTTTACACTTACAAAATGACTTTATAAATAATAACAGCAGCTAACATTTATTGAGTATTTACTATGTGGTAAAAGATACACAGGCATTGGCTTGTTCAATCCTTTCCAACAACGCCGTGAGCTAGACACTACCGTGGCCTCCAAGTTGATGTTTACTGAGGTTTAGGAAGCCAGTGAACAGGAGAGCTGGGTTTGAAACGCAGGTCAGTCTGATTCCAAAGCCAACAGTTTCAAGTGCTCCCTTCAAATAGTCCCCGCTCCCGACCGCAGCAGAGTCAGCCCCCTTTCCCAAAGCAGGAAATGAAGACTCGGGCAACGCGCACTGCAGGGCTGCCCTCGGCGCCTGCATCTTCCCACTTCCGCAGCAGAGCTCCTTTTCCTCCCCGCCCCCGGCAGCCTCCATCGGGGGGTTGAGCCCTTATAAGTGCTGAGGTGTGTTGCTGATGTCGCATGCGCACCACTCAGGTTGATACATAAGCAAAGGATGAGGACTGGTAGTCAAAAATCAAAGGGGCTTCTACCTAAAGCATTAGAGGCAAAGAGCTGCCTGCCTGGGCTGATGGTGCAGACACAAGCTCCGAGCTGGGAGGCCAGGGTTAGAGGCACAGCAGAGGAAAGAAGCAAGTCATGCCCACTGGGCACGCAGCCCAGGAGCTCCGGCCACTGACATGAGCCGGCCTGGGTCCTAGTGACTGATCGTGCAGCGTGGATGCCCTTCTCTCAGCAGCCACAGGGTCCCACAAAGAAAGGCTGCTCATGGAGAAGTCTTTGTCAGGGCCTCTAATGAGAGGATTGGGTTTCACATCACAGCTACCCCTAAACAGGTACGCTCTGCTTCTTTCATCTTCCTGATGGCTCCCATGGGAACGAAATGAAAAAGAAAGGAACCTACACCAAGAAACAGGTCACAGGCTGGTTTGGCTAGGTTTTGTACCTCCCCCGCCCCACCACCTCCAGATGGATGGCTTTGAAATTCTTTAATTTTCACACACCCTGTGTGGCCACTGGACAGCAATGGGAAAAGCTTTCCTAAGAAATTTTTCATAATCCATCCACTGTGACTCTCTGGAAAATGAATGCCCCTGTTCCTTTGCACGTACTATTGCCTCTGTTCGGAAGATCCTCCCCAGACCCCAAACTCTTCTTCCTAGGGCTAACTTTCCTTCTCCTTCAAGATCCAGCTCAGGCATTGTCTCCTCCAAAAAGCCTTGCTTGATGTCGCATGACTGCCCTCCACCCAGGCTAGCCCCTGTTCCTCTTCCATCCTGCTAAAGCACTTCTGCCACTGTCCCTGCTGACTCCTCTCCCGTCCACACTGCAAGCTCCTTCAGGGCAGGGACAGTGTGCCCAGGGCCCAGCATGGTGTCTAGCATACAGCATAAGTGTAATAAGTGTTTATGAATGAATGAATCATGAATGATAAATGAAGTAGGCTGGGATAATATTTGCTTAAGTATTTAAAGCACTTGGTTTTTTCAAAACACTCTTTTTTTTAAATAGCCTTATTTTTTCAGATTAAAAAAGCAATAATGCTGACTGCAGTAAATTTACATACAAAAAAAATCCACAAAGAAGAAAATTAAAACTGTCTGTAATTCCACTAGCCAAAGAAAACCACTTGTATCATTTAGATGTATGAAGAGATTCCAGTAATTTTCTCTGTGTATGAATATATATGAAATTGGAATCCTATTGTCCTCCCTAATTTTCTCAAGAATTGTAACAATATCTTTTGGAGGCAGACAGAGAAGACATTTTTATTGAAATTTAAGTGATGAGAAAACTGGTACCAAAGATAAACATCTAATTAACGGCAGAGTCAGGAATTGCAGCCCTGAATCCTGTCATAGTTCCAGGCTCCTGCTGTCCCCCGTGAGGCCTCCTGTTGTTCTTACAAGAAGAAACTGTGCATTAACCAAGCATCAGTGGAACATGGGTTTGTAACTGGACGTTCTCCCTCAGGAAAGGGACAGATTTAAGCTGATCCAGTGTCTGCACTGCAGCTGTGCAGTGCGCAGGGACACTGTCTAACATTTCCAAGGGACACAGGATGGAGCACTTAGGATCTCATCCCTGGGACAGGCTAACCAGCAGAGTTAGGCGGACACCATTAAGATTCAGAGTTTCCTTCCAGTAGCCAAGTGACATGTGAACAGTGATGGCCTGGCTGAGAGCATGCTGCTGTGGGAACCACAGCCATGGGTTTGATCCCACCATAACCTAGTGGGTAGTACTCCAGTCCATGACCACTGACTATAATCTACAACAATGTACACAGTAAGTGCTCAATAAATGTGCACTGGGCTGAATTGAATGTTTATTATTATTCAGCAGTGATAGTTGGCAAAAAAGAAGGTGAGAGCAAATGTAAATATCGCCACCACAACACCCAGTATAGAAAACTCAGTCCAGTGTGAACTAGCTTTCTGTTTTATTCTAAATAGAGGACTAAACTATAATCCCCCAAACACGAACACACGCCAGACTCTTAGCTCTGCAGATGAGGGAACCATATCTTATTTATCTGTGTGTCCCCAGAATACCTAGCACAGAGCCAGACACACTTGAAGTGTCAATGTTTTTTGAATTGAATTATATTTGCTTGGCTGGCGTGGGAGTTAAAAAGCTGTTGACTAGTAATTCACCATTCCTTTCCCTGGAAGCTCTGTAAATCAAGCTCTTAAAAAAAGCAGCAAGCTAAATTCCAAAACCCTCTCTTAGGAGAAATGCCCACGGCTGGTGGGGTCTGGACTATGTCCACCAAATGTGCAGATCTCTTCTGCACAAACATCACTTGCTCCCGAGGGAGCCCCTGACTGGCTGACTGGCTGTGGAGACTCACACATTCCCTCTTTCCCAATGGCAGGCGGGTCAGGGGAAAGGGGTGGGAGTCGATGATGAAGCACTGCTGAACTAAATGTTCTCCTCTTCCCAGGAGAGGGAAAATCTCCAACAGTAGGAGTGCTGGCACATTTCTAGAAGAACAATCATAAAGAACATGGGATGTAGTTGGAAATGATCTTTTCTGAAGACCAGTCTCTTTTTTAAAGGGCCACCCTCATCTTCCCTCTTACCTTAGACTGGAAGGGTGCTATTGGAATGACTTTGCCAGAGCTGCTAGAATCCCACAAGCTGGGATCAAAGTCGACTGGGCAGGTGGAGGGGTCCTATGGGGTACGGGCTGAGGAGCCATTAGGCCACTATCCTCACTTTTTCTAAGTTTATCTAAGAGCGGTAACAAAACCAAAACCAAAACAGTGTTTGCTAATAAGATCCTTTCCTTAAATACTGAGCTGAGTTTGAAGAAACTGAACTAGAAATTACTGATTTTAAAGAGGGCACGTACTACATGGAGCACTGGGTGTTATACGCAAACAATGAATCATGGAACACTACATCAAAAACTAATGATGTAATGTATGGTGATTAACATAACATAATAATAAAAAAAAGAAAATAAAAAGAAATTACTGATTTTTTTCTGGGAGACAATCAAAGCACAACTCACCGATCCCCTAAGCTCTTAACTCTCTTGAAGATTTCATCACCAATCTATAAAGAACTTATCAAACTCAACACCCAAAGAACAAAGAATCCAATCAAGAAATGGGCAGAAGACATGAACAGACATTTTTCCAAAGAAGACATCCAAATGGCCAACAGACACATGAAAAAGAGCTCAATATCGCTCGGCATCAGGGAAATCCAAATCAAAACCTCAATGAGATACCACCTCACACCAGTCAGCATGGCTAAAATTAACAAGTCAGGAAATGACAGATGTTGGCGGGGATGAGGAGAAAGGGGAACCCTCCTACACTGTTGGTGGGAACGCAAGCTGGTGCAGCCACTCTGGAAAATAGTATGGAGGTTCCTCAAAAAGTTGAAAATAGAGCTACCCTATGACCCAGCAATTGCACTACTGGGTATTTACCCCAAAGATACAAAAGTAGGGATCCAAAAGGGTACGTGCACCCCGATGTTTATAGCAGCAATGTCCACAATAGCCAAACTGTGGAAAGAGCCAAGATGTCCATCGACAGATGACTGGATAAAGAAGAAGTGGTATATATATACAATGGAATATTATGCAGCCATCAAAAGGAATGAGATCTTGCCATTTGCAACGACATGGATGGAACTGGAGGGTATTATGTTGAGCGAAATAAGTCAAACAGAGAGAAAGACATGTATCATATGACCTCACTGATATGAAGAATTCTTAATCTCAGGAAACAAACTGAGGGTTGCTGGAGTGGGGGGTGGGAGGGATGGGGTGATTGGGTGATACACACTGGGGAGGGTATGTGCTATGGTGAGCGCTGTGAATTGTGCAAGACTGTTGAATCTCAGATCTGTACCTCTGAAACAAATAATGCAATATATGTTAAGAAAAAAAAAAAAAGACGAAGAAGAAGATAGCAGGAGGGGAAGAATGAAGGGGGGGAAATCGGAGGGGGAGATGAACCATGAGAGACGATGGACACTGAAAAACAAACTGAGGGTTCTAGAGGGGAGGGGGGTGGGAGGATGGGTTAGCCTGGTGATGGGTATTGAGGAGGGCACGTTCTGCATGGAGCACTGGGTGTTATGCACAAACAATGAATCATGGAACACTACATCAAAAACTAGTGATGTAATGTATGGTGATTAACATAACAATAAAAAATAAAAGTAAATAAGGGTAAAAAAAAATTCCAGTTCTCAACAAATAAAGGCTTAAAATATTATTGATATTTTAAAAAAAAAAGATTTCATCACCATGTAAAATCCACAAGTTTTTATTGGCAATGTTTGGTTATCAACTGCCCAACCCTCTGAGGTGGTGCCCAGTATGACTCCCAGGTCCACCTCCATTACCCATTCCAAGGACCTGCTGGCAAAGTCTGTTCAGCTGGTGCCCTGGTCTAGCCTCGTAAATTCTTTCCAGGGGAGACTTAGGACACACTCTCCCAGCTGTCAAGTGCTCTACTTATAAGGTGCAGAATTTATTAGTGCAAAGAAAGATAAAAAGAAAGCCTGCTACCTTACGTGCTTTTACATTCGGGTTTTTTATTAGAGTTTGGTGTTTCCAGAAATACAGCTGCCCAGCTCACTGGAGCCTTTGTGCTGAATCACTGGGACTCGTTTTAGCTTCCCATGGACCTGAGTGAGCTCTGCGGCCACCACCTATCAACTGAGGTCTCTTGTGCCATGCTTTGAAAGGAAGTTACCCGTAGCAACTCTCATTTGAGGAGAACAAAGCCAGCAGGACTTGCATCTTTAACCTAGATATGCCTGCAAAGGCACACAGAGAGTTGATATGGAACCCAGGTTTGTCCAACTCTGGAAATCCAGTCTGTCTAGTCACCCAAAGACCATCTTTTTCTAGCCTAGGGTTTTCTTCTCTCCTGTTCCTTGAGATGTCCGTTTCCATCTCCAGGCCCAACTGAGGCAAATATTGGCCTCAGACCACAGGACAGACACCAAAGAGTACCACAAAGAAGAGAAAAGAAAATCAGATTTAGAACTGCAAAACTCTGAGAGTCCCAGTTCCCAGTACTTGTCGGACCTTGGATAAGCCACTTAATATCTTCATAGAACCCTAGTTTCTCTTCAGCAAAGTAAGTATAAATAGTCCTACTTCTCTCACCAGGCTCTCTTCAGAGAAATTATAACAAAGTGCAATTATCTTGTTTATATGTTTATTTATTTTCTATTTCTCACTATGTTTTATTGGCTTATAAGCTCCAAGAATTCAGGGACCTTGTCTTTTTGGTTCATCAAAGAGGCTCACTGCCAAAAATAATGATCAGCATGTAGTACATGATCAAGAGGAGTGAATGAGATTTGAGTGAGGGAGGGAATAAGGCAAGAAGGAAGGACAGAGAAAAGGGAGAACAGAATGGATGGAGCATTATTGAGGTACCATATGTGAAAGTGGTCTGTAAATTATTAAGTATTACCCACATTATTAAAACAATGATAACTAATAGTTGATGCATTAATTATACCAGGGTGATATTTTAAAAATAAAAGCTAGATCATATTATTTCCCTGCTTAAAACCCTCCACTGGCTTTTCATACTACCTACAATAAAATCAAACTCCTGTTAGTTTACAAAGCCTTATGGGATCTGACCCCTGGGTGGCCTCATATCCAACCAGTCTCCCCCTTCTCTGCCAGGCTCCCATCACTCTGGTGTCCTGTGTTTCCTCAAACATGCAAAGTCCATTTCCACTTTGGAACCTATGTGCTAGCCCCTTCCCCTGCCTGAAAAATCCAGATGGCTGGCTCCTTCTTGTCATTGGGCTCTTGGCTTAAATGTCACCTTCTCAGAGAAGCCTTCCCATACACTCACTCCAAAGGGGCCCTCACTGACTCCTTGGTATAGTACTCTACTATTTGTTTATTCATTTATTTATTACTAGTCTCCTCCCCAGTGCCTGATGGTTAATAAATATTTATTTTTGTGTGACATTGTATTTGTTTAATGCTGACATTTCACGGAGACTTTTCTAATTATTATTTTGTTTTATCTCCACAGGTTTATAAGCTCAGACAAACAAACAAAAAAACATATGTTCCAACCTGAAAATTTCCTCTCCACTGTACATTAGCCCCCCCTGCCCCCCCCCCACACTTTGAGAGAGGTAGCCTGGCCCTGTGAATAAAAGCAACTGTGCCAGTCAGTTCTAGTATTTGTGACTTAACTGGAGTCATGTACAATCAGTGATACAATAATTACTTCATCCTCTAATCTATAGGGATTCTTTTGAAACACGGAAATAGTACCATTGGATGCCAAATTGTTCTCTGTTCTGGGCTTGGAAACCAGCCTCCTGGCTCAGGGTAGGAGTGAAAATGAGGGGAATGCAGGGCAGAAATAGGCAGAGGGAAGCAAATGACAGGAACACTCACTGGTTCCAGTTGGATTTGCTTACTGTGGATCCAAGGGCAGGAGTAATTTTGTAGGAAGAGTACTGGACTAGGGCACATGCAAGGGTTCTAGAGCTGGTTCTATATCTTCCTCTCCCCTCTACTCAGACTATCAGTTCCTCTGTTACAGGAGGTGCAACTGGATCTCCTCAAAGGGGAATCCCAGCTCTGACAGTCTATGAGCTAGTGAGAGAAGTCTGACCTTTCTCTGTGACCATGATGTCTGTGAAAAAGATGACCCACGTAATATTTCTGATGAGTGCAGCTTCTCTGGACGAAGTGGGATCTCTCTGATAGGTCAATACTGTCACCCAACAAACCAAAATCACTGCTCTTGCCAGTCTTCTTTAGCCTCCCCTTCCCTTCTCTTTCCTAGGGAAGTTGGTGTCCTGGGCAAATCCCCTCGTTGTCACATAGGGATCAACACCTAACTGCAAGTGCACTTCAGCTACTCCCTAAGAGATGGGTTCCTACTGCATCTGATCTTGGCCAACACGCTCCCATCTGCTTTCAACATGTTGCATCTGACGTTAACTAATGTCTCCTATTAGCATTAAAAGAAAATAATCTGGAAAAATTCACTCTCAAGCACAGTTCAAACAGGCCACAAGTAGATGTGGAATCTCAACTGCACAAAGTTTTTTAAAATAATAGTAGTAAATAAATACATAAATGTATGTATGTATATGCACACATGCATATGTATATATGCGTGTGTGCACATAGATGTGTGTGTGTGTGTGTGTGTAGTGAAGCCAAAAGTCTGTGAAATGGGTCAAGAGAACAAAGACATGAATACTTCTGTCCAATTTATAAAATTACCTGGTTACAGAGGGAGGAGAAAAATTCTCTCAGTGTGGAACAAGGCATGGTCAAATAACTGAGGGACATGGAAGAGGAGTTGGGAATCTTTATCTCACACTTACTGGTAATGGGTTGAAATTCTGGTCCACGAGGTGATTGTATCCATGGTCAAAAAATGAGTGTCGTATCACAACATCAATGCCCTGATTGGCCAGCATTCCCAAAGTGTTCAACCATCTAAAAAAGCAGGAAAAATGCTACATCAATACATCTTAAAAATTGCATATAATAAGCTCTATAGGGACTGCCTAACACACACACATATCACCAATACCCACCATGAAATTTACCTAGTACTTTAAAAGAGAAGATAGTATTTTAAGCATTGAGTACACAGCTGGAAGACATTCTAGGGATTATCAAATCCAACCTCTTCATTTTATAGGAAAAGAAACAGGTCCAAGGGAGTAAAATGAATTGCCCTTGTCATAAAATATCTTGTTGCTAATGACTTATCTTATCCCTGTAATACTAACAAATAAAATGAATACCCTAGCCATTGTAAGCCTAATTATCACCCTCCCCACCCCCTGGCCACAGGACACACAATCACAGGAGCATAGACACTATACTTTCCATCACTCAAACTCCCCTGCTTGCACCCTGTCCTGTACATGTACCTTTCATGTGACTCTAACTCACATACACCTATGACCTAGGCAAGAATGGTCCAGCCATTTGCATCTCTCATATATCACTGTCAGCAGTCAATGCAATAATTTTACTTGGTACTATAATTAACCATGCAGAGCTTCAACTATGCTACCATCACACACATCATAATGGAGGACCTGCATTGCTCACACGTAATCACATACTCCACTATGCCAAATACCCACTTTCCGGGGCATGCTATCCTTCAAAAATACTGCCCTCTTGGTTCTTTCAACACCACCACTAACTCTGCCCTTATTATTTATGCATTCAATTTGTTCACTCATTTACTCATTCATTTAATTTTCTCTTTGTATTCCTACTTCTAAAACTTTGGGAAATTTCTAATTGTAATTATATATATATAATAAACGTGACTGAGAGCTTCAGTCTTACGGTATAAAAGATAAGGTGTTTCACAATCTTTCCTGAGCACACATGTGAGCCTTCTTCTGTACCTCTTCTCCCCTCTTCTCTCACCCTAAACTCCATTCCCTGCTTCTAAGCCACCTATAACTACACTAGGCTGCCCAGACTCACCATGCTTTCACATACTCACCTGAGTCTTCATACATGTTTTAACTTCTGCTTAGAATTCCCTTTCTCTCCTCCTCTAACCCACCTCACCTCATCTGGCAAATTTCTTCCCATCTGTTCATCTCCAAGTCAAGTGTCTTCTTCCAAACTCTGCTGTCCCAGCCAACAGTGGTACCTTCTTCCTCTATACCTTCACAGAACTCTTATTTATACCCTCTGCCAGCCCACGATAATTACTTCCTTATTTCTCTGCTGTCCCCCAGTTGGTTAGGAGCTCACTGAGAACAGACAGGTTTTAGCTTTGTACCCAAAATATCCACCTCAGTTCCTAGCACACGTAGGTGCTTCGTACTCTTTGTTAAGTTGAAATTGATCTGGATAAAATTAGATTTAAGGAACTTTGAGAATCACCATTCAGCACACTAGGGACAAATAATGCATAACTATGATTTCCCAAATTTGAAACCATATGGAACTCCAAATCAGTGACTTGTAGAATTAAACTTTTTCCTTATGGGAATAAAAAGCATTGTTAATTTTTATATTATAAATGGATATTATTAACATTTTAAAATCTTTTTCACATTGACAATTGTATTTTGTTCTCATAAAAACTAACAAATATTTACTGATAATTAGAATTATAAAAACAAAATAAAACAAAGCAAAATGCAAAACAAAAATTTTAAATCAAAAAGAAAATCTGACAATAATACAACTGAACTTTTGTTGTTGCTGTTGTTGTTCAGACTGGGACATAAGATTGCTTTGGAATTTACCAACCCTGTGAAATCAGGATACCAGATTTAGTTATGCTAAATATATAACTAATTAATTATATAACTAACAAGTTAATATATACTAATACTGAGATACAGTATTAAATATCCTGGGGTAGAACTATAACATGAATTCTGGGTTGATGCTCTAAATCAGTGCTCTCTCCACCAATGCAACAAATACGACAGAGTCCATATTTAACAAATATTTACCTATAAAAGCAAGTATGTCTTATTCACCCTTCTATCCCTATGCTTGCTGAACAAAGAAACAAAATGATGAGTAAATGCATTATCACATCTAGCAGCAGCTGGATATCCATACAGGACTGTATTTTGGTATTTAAAATATCCCATTTGCTCATTCATTCATTACTCATTCAACATGAATTAATCAGCTGTAAATGCAAGGCCTTGTTCTCAGCACTGAGGATAGACACAAAAATGCCTGTGTGAACATGTGAGTCATTTGTAAAGCACTGGGTATGCAAATACCTGTATACTCATTTATAGGAATGGTATCAAATTCCTACTTGTGACCTCGATAGACCTTCTTATAACAGTGATGTGCAAAGAATATATACTCAACAAACTAATGTTAACTGGTAAACCTGGGGGGTGTTTTTGCTAGTATGGGTAGTTTTTGAAAGAACTCTAACATGAGAGGGAAGAAGATGCATCCTCCTTTCCAAACCCACATCCTATATGCACATCCAGGGCCTGGAGCATTCAAAATGACTATGACCAGAACCCCTGCTTCCCTGTGCTTTTCAGAGTGAGACGGTGAGAGGAAGTTATCATCCTCTTCCTCCTGTAAATAATAAGCCCTCGGAGAGGGGAGATAGATGGTGTTCCAAGTCTCCCTTTCAGTGAAAGGTGGCAAGACAACTGGTACATCCCACCAAGGATGCTATTGTAGCCAGGAGTTTCCATTCCACACAAATAGATTGATTACTGACTGGGTGGCAGATACTACCAGGTGCTGGCGACACGGCAGTATGCCAAGGGTGTGTCTGTAGTGCATCAGAGAGTCTCAAAGCCTTGGCTGGAATCAGAAAGTTCTGACTCGTGCATAAATGTGCAAGTGTCCTTGTAAGCTCGTTGTTATGCCATATATTGAAAAAAGCCTGAAAGATGCCTTCTTTCCAAGGAATCTTGCTAGCTTTCTAGAGCTTCTTAGAACGCTTTATTCTCCCCAGGAAGCAATTTATGCTCCTTGGAGAACTAGACTCAAAGGACACTTGGCTGGGTGCTGCCAGCAGAGGGGAGAGCAAATTGGTGATAAAGAGGTAAGAGAGAAGACCAGGAGCCAAGTGAGCTAGTTTTCAACTGATCTGTGTCCACTACACACTGGATACCTGAACGACAACCTAACCCTGAACAACTATGTTAATCTGCATTTGCAAAGTGGCCACAGAGATCTATGGAGATTTGGCTGGTGCTCATGAAAAGGCAGGTCTCTCTCCAGCTCCCTCCATGAAGGGCTGTAGTGTTTCCCATTTCACATCATTCCCTGAAGGGAAGCATGCTCATGAAAACACTCAGGACAACTGGGCTGCTTGCTCGCCTGGCAGAAGAGTCTGTCTATGATGGCTGAGCAAAAGCCATTCCTCTGCTGGTTCTAAGAGGCCCCTGTCGTCCTAACTGTTTCTTGCCCTTGCTCCACGGCTCACAAGGAAACCTGGTGGGGAGTGTATTTTTGAAAGAAGACTCTCAGAACCACTGTATCAAATGCTGATTCATTCCCTTTCATTCACTGGAACCATGCTCATCGAACAACTGCTCTGTGCCACTCAATGCTAGGTGCTGGGAACACAGGCATGGAAGACCCAGCGTACCATCATATATTTTTTGGACTCATTATCTTCATCTGCATGTGCCAGGATTCCATCTGCAAACACAATCTGCCTGACCGCTCTGATTTGTCCTTTACAAATGTATTCAAGAAGCTGCCTTAATGGGGGCAAACTACATGTGTTTAATTAGGAACAGCTGTTAGTAAGGAAACACAAAGCTGAGGGCAGAGCTCAGCTCTTAGGAGGACTTTGCCGCAGACCAAAAAACCAGGGCCACGGGACTAGAGTGGTCACTTGGTGAGTCTGTGGTCCTGAGGGGTCTGCCCCGCCATATGATGCTGGCAGGCCAGTGAGAGCCCCTTATGCTTCGGTGTTAAAGTCATTGTCCAGATAGCTGCAGAAGCCTTCAAGTCCATTGTCCCATCGCTTGCCTCTCCAAACCCTTGTGCATACTATTCCCAAAGCCAACATGGAAACACAGGTCAGACGGTGTCTCTTTCTTCCTCCAAAGTCTTCCGTGGCTTGCCACTGAGTGTAGAACAAGGCTTCACTTCCTCTGACTGGCGTTCACAACCTTCCACGATTGGTAGAGAACCACCCCCCCATTGCAGTCCTCACTATATTCCTGCTGCTCCTGAAGCTTTCATCACACGACCCATTTCCCCTCCCCTGTGCCTTTGCCCATAGTGTTCCTTCTGCCTCAAATGCTCCCCTCCACCATCACCACCACTCTCCACCTGTAGAAAGTACAGTCACCTTTCTATGTCCCCCTCAAATGCTACCTCCTCCATGAAGCCCTTGCTGATCTTCCTATCAGAGAAATTCCTGATTCCTTTGACTGTCTACCACTTCTTTTTGTGGACAGACTATGTGAGGCAGAAAAGAAAGAGGTCTAAGGTAGCGGCAAAGAGGCTAGACTCTGAAGCAGACTGCCTAGGCTTGAGTTCAAGCTCTCACATCTATCTCATTGGGTGGTTGTAAAATAGTAGTATCTGTCTCACTGGTTGTTCAGTTATTAGATAGCACTTCAGAAAGCATGTGGCACATAGAGTTAAAATTATTATTATTATGACACTAATCTCCTCTACCTTTTCTTATCTCCTGTCTCTGTTCCTCCAATCTTACTCTTACCTGTCTCCTAGGACTATGGTGAATATTAGATGAGAAATTATATGTTGTAGGCACTGTCTTTGAACTATAGCTATTAAATAAAGGTCTTATGGCTATATGGTCACTACTACCACTATTACTACTACTGTCTTCGCCCTGAAGCCTGTACCTGACATCTTAGTGTCTAGAGAAGTCACTCATCTCTGTTTGTTGCATGGGTTACACCCATTCACAAAGGAACAGATAAAGAACTTTCAGTGAGAAATGAACCTTCCCCCTCCAGTGGGCAGAGTAATGAGCAGTACCACTTCACTGTCCTTTCCTCAAAGTCCCTGGGAGTGAAACTGCACGTGTTACTCACAAGAATCCTGCAGCATAGGAATCTGATAGATTGTTTGTGCCTCCAGCTGAGGTGGTCACCACACCTTCAAGCCAAATCTTCTTTCCTGGGGTATATGTATTAACCACCTGTTCACACAACAAAAGCAGAAGGGGGAGGAGATTTTTAAAAGTTGTTTGCAAGTGAGAAGGAGGACACATTCCCTTGATGGAGTTCTGCCAATACCCTGCTCCCAGGTGGTCATGATCTGTGCTTTTTCCATGATGATTCACCCCACACAGTGAGCTGGCATGCACACACACACATGTGCGCCCGTGCACACACACACACACACACAACACACATACACACAAGCATTAACATTGACATATGTCCACTCAAAGAAATGATCATTTTTCCCTAAGTAAATCCAAGTGAAAATATGACCGTTAGAACAACTGCATTTTCCAGGACATAAGCTGACTCTAACACCCTTCACTGGAAAGCATAAATCATGTGATGCTTCCATATTAACAAGAATTGAAAAGGAAATTTTCTTAATACTCTGTTATGGAACATCCCAGGATGAGTCTACTGTCCATACATCAGAAATCAGAAATTATGAGGGCAGAGGTCAATGTCTGGGGGAAATATTTTATAATCACCAGGGCATGTATGTATATTACAACCACTTTTTTTAAAAAGATTTTATTTATTTGACAGAGAGAGAGAGAGAGTACAAGCAGGGGGAGTGGCAGGCAGAGGGAGAGGGAGAAACAGATTCCCCACTGAGCAGGGAGCCCGATGTGGGGCTCGATCCTAGGACCCTGGGATCATGACCTGAGCCGAACGCAGATGCTTAACTGACTGAGTCACCCAGGCACCCCACAACCACATTTTGAAAATAACTGCAGGAAGTATTAAAAAAAATCACTGATCCACCAATGAAAGATCCCACCTCGGGAGCTTTCCAAGCAGAGGCAAAGCCTCTTGTTAAAAGGTGGCCCTCTGCAGTTTTGAAATGGCCCAGTCTCTGGTCCCCAAGTTGGAGGCTGGCCAGATTCTCCAGATTAGGGCCCAGATCCCCTAGACAGCAGTCTAGCAGTACTTAGGGATAATGTTGTACTCTGGGAAGCCCCTGGAAGCAGAGCCTGAGACAAAGCTTATCTATAGATAGTTGATTTGGGAAGTAATAACAGGGAGCAGGAATGAGGAACTGGAGGACTGAACTAGGGAAAAGGCAAAACCAGTACCAGGATGTGTTTTCAAGTTGGCAACTTGTACTCAACCCCACAGGGAACTTGGTAAGAGTCTTATGAACTATGTCTCAGAACTTCCTCCCAGGGGAATTCAAGGAAACATACTTATCCCTTGGCTCCTACCCTCCAAAAGGTCAAGAGTAGCTTTGGGACTATTAACCTCTGCCCCTCCCCATTCCCCCACTTAATTGTGTAGGCATGAGTGTTGAGCAGGTTCCCTGAGTTCTGCATCTCTGCCTTAGTGAAGTCCCAGAGCAGGAAATAAGAAGCAAGGTTGTACCACATCCCATGGGTGCCAAGCTGGTGACAGCCTGTGCACCTGCCAAGCTCTGATCCCTGCAGCAATAGGTAATACAGGAGGTAGGACTGAGAGGATGCCAGTTATGCACAAGGGAAGCTGCTAAAGACAACAGTGTATTTGCATCCTATGGCCCACCAATCCCTCTCTTAGGCATACAAACCAAAGGAATTCTTCCTCAGGCCTCTAAGGAGACAAGTATGAGGATGTTCACTATGTCATTGTTCCATACAGGTTTCCATTGCTAGAGGAATGGAAAAGTAAAAGGTGGTGGATAACATACCATAAAACATTATGCAGCAGTTGGAGCAATAGAGTCAATGTAAATCCAGCAACATGAATTAGCTTTAAAGATGAAGTGGTGAGTTAAAAAAAATAGCAACAGAATGAGATTTATGTCACAATATTAATGTAATTACTCATTCACATCCACTAACACTAAATAGTTTCTAAAGATACATGTCTCTTAAGGACATGTACCAAATGCAGAAGGAAAGCATGCATAAGAGGGAGGTGAATGTGAGCAAAGATTAGAGATCAAGGTGAAAATTAAAACAAAAACAAAAATTAAAACAAAAGACTTTGCATGAACTGATGATAGTCTGCTGTAGTTGAGAAGCATGATTTTAATTTAATTCTCTGTACCTCAGATCCCCAAAAAGAAAAAAAATAATGTGAGATGTAGCATAAATGCCAGAACTTTCCTTTTCCCAAACCCGGAGGCAGACATCAGCAAACAATCATATTCCTCTTTTCATCTCTCCCTACATATAACTGCTTGTCCTCTCCTGGCATCTACTAGAGTATTTGCATTATTTGAGACCTATTTTAGAATCAAGGTTGGCAAAGTGCTCTACCCTTTCAGGAGTAAGTTGTAAAAATATTCCACAAATTTGAGATGGAAGTAAGGATTGTGATCAAAGATGGAAGAAAGATCTTGAGAATTAAAAGTGGAGGTTAAATTGGAATGTTATTAAAAATTAAGTAGGGGCGCCTGGGTGGCTCAGCCGTTAAGCGTCTCCCTTCGGCTCTGGTCATGATCCCAGGGTCCTGGGATTGAGCCTCGCATCGGGCTCCCTGCTCGGGGGGGAAGCCCGCTTCTCCCTCTCCCACTCCCCCTGCTTGTGTTCCTTCTCTTGCTGTGTCTCTCTCTGTCAAATGGATAAAATCTTAAAAAAAAAAAAATTAAGTAAGAATTCCCACTTGTCCCCACAAAGAGAAGAGTCACTGAGGACACCACAAGGTCGTTCTCTCTCCCTTCTCGATACTGCTCTGGGTGCCAAACCCAAAGGGACCCGGAGATAGTATAATAAGAAAACAAGGAAAACACCTTAAATGATAAAAAGACAGAGCTGTATGGTAAAACAGGGCTGCACTGAGGGTTCCCCTCAAAATGTAGGGCTACAAAAACTCTCTGCTCCTGAGAAACTGTGTGTTCCCTTTATAGCTAACTAGAGTGGAGTAACATATTTGTGTTTTTCTTTTTTGCCTTTGGCTTCCAGGATATTCAGAGTTTAATTTTTGTTCAAAGACAGATATTAAAATAAGGCAGTTAGAGAAAAGGCGTTAAGCAAAACAAAAAGGTAAAATTATAGCATGATGAACCTTGAAGTCATTAAGCTAAGTGAAAGAAGCCAGACACAAAAGGCCACATGTTGTATGATTCTGTTACATGAAATGTTCAGAATAGGCAAGTCTGTAGAGACAGAAAGTAGATTAGTGGTTTCCTAGGGCCGGAGAAGGGGAGGGGAAATGAAGGGGAGGGGGGCGGGAGTGACGACAAATAGATATGGGGTTTCTTTGGGGGGTGATGAACATGTTCTAAAATTAAATACATGGTTTCACAATCCCATGCATACCTTAGAAACTACAGGATTGCACACTTTTAAAGGGTATGCATATATTTCATGGTATGTGAATTTTATCTCAATAAAATAAAACTCTGTGTGTGTGTGTGTGTGTGTGTGTGTGTGTGGTGTCATTAGCAAAAGGAGAGGTAGAGTCTAATAGGCAGATAACTACTGTGGAAGTAGTAATGTACCCTGGAAGTTCTGGGTTTTGCCACACACCGGTTGTGAGATTTGGGCTTGCTATTTTCTTGAACTTTCTTCATCGACATGTAAAGTCATGCATTGGGGGTAGAGAAAATCTAAGTTCCTTCTAAATACAAAATGTTAAATGTATCAACATTTTGTAATATTAATGCTGATCCCCCTGGGGTCCTATTCCTCAACAGTCAAGAGCATCTTTGATGATGTAAGTCAAAATTACATAAACAACAAATATGGGAGACAGAAAAAAAGAGTCAAGCTGGAGGCAAATAGTGAGAGTGGTATAAAAAGCCATTGGAGATGAAATTACCTAAGGAGAATATCTAAAAATGAGACTAGAAAGGGGCTAAGGGTTTCCATCCCAAAACATTAAGGCATTATCAAATGCATTTATTCACTCACTCAACCAATACTTATTGAATACCTGCTATATGCCAAACAGATTCTAGGAGGAGAAATACAGCAGTGAGTGAAACAGAACAAGACTCTGCTCTCTTTGGCTTACATTTTAGTCAAGGGGAAAAGACTAACAATAAAAAGTAAACAAAAAAGAAGAAAGATAGCGGGGGGGGGGCGGGGATCGGAAGGGGAGACGAACCATGAGAGACTATGGACTCTGAGAAACAAACTGAGGGTTCTAGAGGGGAGGGGGCTGGGGGGATGGGTTAGCCTGGTGATGGGTATTAAAGAGGGCACGTACTGAATGGAGCACTGGGTGTTATACACCAACAATGAATCATGGAACACTACATCAAAAACTAATGATGTAATGTATGGTGATTAACATAACATAATAAAATAATTTTAAAAAGGTAAACCAAGAAAAGAAATTTAGAAATAATAAGAGCTAGGAAGAAAATGAAACAGAATAATCTGATAAAGAGTGACTTGGCAGGATGGGTGGGGGTGGATACTTTAGATAGTGCTCAGGTCACCCTGCTGAAAGGTGGTAGCTGAGCCTAGACCTGAGTGAAGAGGGAACCAGTCCCTTGATGGATCTGTAGGAGCAGCACAGGAAAAGGACAAGATATGGATACAGGACTGTTGTTTGTAGAACCAAGAGAAGACCATCTGGAGTATAGTGAGTAAGGGAATGTGGAATATGTGGCATAGTGAGTAAGGGAATGTGGAATATGTGGCATTTAAGAAACAAAACAAATGAGCAAAGGGAAAAAAAGAGAGAGAGAGAGACAAACTAAGAAACAGACTCTTAACTATAGAGAATAAACGGATGGTTACCAGAGGGGAGGTGGGTGGGGGCTTGGGGGAAATAGGGGATGGGATTAAGGAGTACACTTATCATGATAAAAACAAAACAAAACAAAACAAAACAAAACAAAATAGGAAAAAAGGTCAGAGAAGAAAGGATGGATGTTTCTTATTCTGAGTGTGACAGAGAGCTATTGGAGGGATTTAAACAAGAAAGTGATATGAGGTAATTTATGCCAAGATCACTGTAGCTGTGATGAGATCATATATATATATATATAATGAAAACTGTGAAGTGACAAACATGTTCTGTTATTTCTGTGGCCACTGTGAGCTTCAATTTCCTCATCCATGAGCTGGAATAATACTTGACAAAGTTGTGTCGAGGATCCTGACTACTGATCAAAGGATAAATAATATTAGGCCAATCACAGGAAGATCCTGAGAGTTATACGAAGTGGCATAGACCTAGCAGATGAACATTTATGTGGGTTCATCTAAGGTGATGCATGAATTCAAATGAACTAATGCTAAATAGCGTAATAATTTATAGTTACAGTTTGGTGGTGGGATTCTGAACTATCATTTATGATCCAACAAAGGAGTCCAGGAGTCTGTGGACTACTTCTTAGAAACCCTGAACTGTTAGCTCTTATTCCTTATTGTATTTACTAAAGGTCCCTCCCTGTGAAGGCAGGGATCCTATATCATGATATCACTTGTATTTACTTCCTAGCAGAGTGCCTGGCACAGAGTCAGTGCTTAACTGGAGGCTGCGGTGCTCTAGTCACACAAAGAAGTCAATCTGATTTCAAACCTGCCCACGCACAAGCTCATGGAAAACTATCACTCTTTGAAGAAGTTATATGACCTAAGACAGGGCAACTAAACTGGTCAAAGAATTGGAAGCAGTACCCTAATACAAATAACAACCTTGGAGATCAGGAAAAATAAAAGCATGCCATGAAAACCTACAATGGAACTAAAGATCTAGATAAGACCAACACATGTCTATTTGCTAAAGCTCAGGATATGAGGCCTGGGGTCTGCCCCCTTGAATTTTGAAAGATAGAAATTTCAGAGAAGGAAAGGGAAGTATGCCTTGCTTACCAGGTAATTCATATATGGAATCCAACAACCCCAGAAGTGGTAAAGGCAAATCACCATCCAGTGAGATCTGGAGACCAGAAGGATTTTATGATGTATTGAGCTTATTATAATGTTCTGATATTGAAGATAAGGAGACAATCATGTTCCTGTCACCTATCCTGTGAGGACATTTGTCATAAGTATTTAGTTACAAGATGGCACCAATTTGTACAAGATCCTTATATTCCAAAAGGAGTTCAAAGTCTAGCTCTTTTTTTTTTTTGTCTCTAAGGTCTTTTATTTATTTTTTTAGTTTTAATTTATTATGTTATGTTAGTCACCATACATTACATCATTAGTTTTTGATGTAGTGTTGCCTGATTCATTGTTTGCATATAACACCCAGTGCTCCATTCAATACGTGCCTTCCTTAATACCCATCACCGGGCTAACCCATCCCCCCCACCCCCCTCCCCTCTAAAACTCTCAGTTTGTTTCTCAGAGTCCATAGTCTCTCATGGTTCGTCTTTCCCTCCGATTTCGCCCCCTTCATTTTTCCCTTCCTACTATCTTCTTCCTTTTTTTTTTTTTTTAACATATAATGTATTATATGTTTCAGAGGTAGGTACAGGTCTGTGATTCAACAGTCTTGCACAATTCACAGCGCTCACCACAGCACACACCCTCCCCAATGTCTATCACCCAGCCACCCCATCCCTCCCATCCCCCACCACTCAGTTTGTTTCCTGAGATTAAGAATTCCTCATATCAGTGAGATCATATGATACTTCTCTTTCTCTGATTGACTTATTTCGCTTAACATAATACCCTCTAGTTCTACCCACGTCGTTGCAAATGGCAAGATTTCTTTTTTTTTGATGGCTGCATAATATTCCATTGTATATATACACCACATCTCCTTTATCCATTCATCTGTCGATGGACATCTTGGCTCTTTCCATAGTGGCTATTGTGGACATTGCTGCTATAAACATTCGGGTGCACGTACCCCTTCGGATCACTACATTTGTGTCTTTGGGGTAAATACCCAGTAGTGCTATTGCTGGATCATAGGGTAGCTCTATTTTCAACTTTTTGAGGATCCTCCATACTGTTTTCCAGAGTGGCTGCACCAGTTTGCATTCCCACCAACAGTGTAGGAGGGTTCCCCTTTCTCCACATCCTTGCCAACATCTGTTTCCTGACTTGTTAATTTTAGCCATTCTGACTGGTGTGAAGTGGTATCTCATTGAGGTTTTGTCTAGCTCTTTTAAATGAGGACTTGATTCCAGAAAATGGTTGGATTTGTAAAATACTGTGTACATAAATAAGATTCTGCAGAGACATAGACACTGCATAAATAGAAGTTCATCTGACAACTTGCAGGGGGATTTGTAAGTAAACGATTTATAAGTTGTTACTGGGGAGGTAGCATTGAGGAGTGGTTAGGGGCATGGACTTTGCCCTCAGACTGTCTGTGTCTGAATCCTGATTCTGTGGTTTACTCACTGTGTGACCTCTCTGTGCTTTACTTTCCTTAGTTGTAAAATCAGAATAGTAACAATATCCATCTCAGAGCATGTTATGATATTTAAATGACTGAATATTTGTAAAGCATTTGGAAAGGTATCTGGCTTATTGGTTAAGTTCTTAAAGTCAACCGAATGTTATCCTAGACCACTCTCCTTGTCTAAAGCACATGAGTTGGGTTTGGATCAATCTAACATTAGAGTTGGTTGCTTGTCTTTTGGACATATTTGTGGAAGTAGGTAATAGCCCAGATGTATGCTAACTAGCAGGGAAAGGTCTGCTTAAAATTTAAAAGGCACATGGATAATTCACATTAACATAATTAGCATTCAGAATAGTTAATTTATCCACTCTCAGCACAGGAGTAATTCCTGTCCTTTTCTAGAGAAGCCACATGAACAAAAAACACAGTGAGGTAGGACTTTTATGTACAACCTAAACCAGCTTTATGAGATGTTCTGCAGGGGAGAGATTCCTAGAAAGTATTAATACTAAAGGCTCTGGAAGTAGTTGGTACAAATCAACAAGGATTTTCTGAGCATTTGCTCTTGGGGACATGGTGAGAGGTTTGATGAATTGTGTGTCTACCGTGAGCAGAGAAGACCATCATGGTGACATGTGGGGGAGGAACTGAGGCTGGGGGCTGGTTAGGACTGGGGAAGAAATCAACATGGGCAGAAGAGGAGAGAAAAAAAATCAGGAAAAGCAGATGGAACCAGCTGCAAAATTCCCTTAGAAAGTGAAACTCCAAGAAAGTGAGGGCTATAGTTCAACACTGTGGTTTTCTGAGTAAATATGATTCTCCCTGTGCTGGAAGAGAGAAAATTGCAGGACTAGAAAGAACAAGGGTACAGTTCCTGGTGAGAAATGATGTGCCAATGAAGGTCATTTTAAGGAACACGCTGCCTGGGGACGGGGAAGAAGTACAAGTGTTGAGATTACTAGAATGAGGGTAGAGAGGGGCTGGGTGGCCGGTTCCCTTTCAAGGGTTCTGTTGTCCCATAAGACTTTAGCCCTTGGGCTCAAGTGGACATGGGAGGTGTGAGGCACCCACAGAACAGCTCAGCAAGTGGCCAGGGGCTGCTCAGACTCCTTGGGCCCACTGGGGGCAGACTGATGTGAAGGGAAGCCTCCAACTCCCTTCCCTCACATCTCCATGTGGCTATGTTGAGAGAGCAGGGATGAGAGAGAAGAGAGAATGAGGAAAAACAACACTGATTTTATTTTTTTTAAGTTTTATTTTCCCTGCCACTTTGATTTTTTTTAGGAAAGGAAAAAGAGAAAAATAGGAAAATAACCATTTATGTACACATTTTCAAACCTGGGCTTCCTTGTCCTGTTTCTCCAAAACTGCAACCTAAGTCTTTAACAAAGACTCCTGAGAGCCTGGTTTCAGCCGCTGGCTGTGCAAGAGATGGTAGCCCTATAGCAGCAGACATGTTGTTTATGGTTATCCAAACCCAACACCTTCCTTAATGAGAAAGGAAGCAATAAAACAGGAATAGTGGACAGGCCAGCTGGGCTAATCAGCCCTGGCAGGAGGCCCAACCTCCTAAAGAACCTGGAGTCCATTAATTCCAGCATCTCATCTACTTGGAAATCAACCTTCCCCCGGACTTTGGGAAGAGCAGTAGCTCTCTGAGTAACCAGAACTGGTCCCCTAATCACTGGTGAGAAGGCAAATAGCTTCAGGAAGCTTCTTAAACCTCACCCATGCATAGCACTCTTCTTGGGGGTGCCCCTGCCTCTTTGTTTCTTTTTTTTTTCTTTTTTTTAAAGATTTTATTTATTTATTTGAGAGAGAATGAGAGAGAGAGCACATGAGAGGGGGGAGGGTCAGAGGGAGGAGCAGACTCCCTGCAGAGCAGGGAGCCTGATGCGGGACTCGATCCCGGGACTCCAGGATCATGACCTGAGCCGAAGGCAGTCGCTTAACCAACTGAGCCACCCAGGCGCCCCTGCCTCTTTGTTTCTTATTGTATTTACTAGAGGTCCAGGTGAGAGTTCAGTAATGTTTTGTCTTTCTGTCCATTCCTCTTGTGTATTTTTGACTCTAACATACCTACTATGTTAGAAGAGGAGGGGATCATTCCATTTTGCTCCCTCCTTCCTCTCTGCCCCTTCCTGAGTCCTGGATCTTATCATTTCTTCCTTGATCTTCCACCTCTAATCTCTTCATCCACAAATTCATCCCCCATGCTGCCATTTGTTAACTTGCCAGGTCCCTTCCCAGCTTTGGAACCTTCACTGGCTCCCCATTACTCGCAGAAGCACTCAATCATGTGCTCACAGAAGTCTGTGTTGTTAGTTGGGCTATGTGCTATGATAATATTGAAAGCAGCGATCTAAGGAATGATTTACTTAAAAATAAAAAGAATAGGGGTGCCTGGGTGGCTCAGTCACTTAAGCGTCTGCCTTTGGCTCAGGTCATGATCCCAGGGGTCCTGGGATGGAGTCCCACGTCGGGCTCTCTGCTCAGTGGGGAGCCTGCTTCTCCCTCTGCCTCTCTCTCTCTCTGTCTCTCGTGAATGAATAAAGAAAATCTTTAAAAAATAAAATAAAAATAAAAAGAATGGATTCTAAGATGTCACAATAACATTCTTTTCATTCACCAAAATTATGAAATGTTTCCCTGAGGAAAAAAGCTAAGGAGCTAGTAAGTACACACAACCCCTAGTCTGTTTTATGGATTTGTCCACGGGAGTATGTTAGACGTGGCAGGATGAAGATGAGAACCACCAGCCCTCAGGCTACATGCTAGTGGCTTCATTTAACTTGGTATCTCAGACCCTTCATAATGACCCCTTAGCAGCCTCTTCCCCCCTCCCAAGACCTATGGGTCACCACACATAATGGAGCTACCATTTTCCAACCACATGACCTTCTTTTAGTTTTTTACTGATTGCCCCCTCCCCTACCCACACCTCATCCATGTTATCTGATTTTTTTTTTTCCTGGCTTATTTCAAATGTTACCTCCTCTGTGAAACTCCTCAAACCTTTAGAAAATTAATTCATCTCTCTGGGCTCCAAAGTTCTTCAAACTGATCTCTGACCTTGACCTTATTAAATTAATTTTAACTTATTAAACTGTAATTTTCTGTTTGCCTATCTGCCTTCCCTGCTATACTATAAACAGCTTTAGAAAGCCACATTTTTTTCCCTTTATACATGCCTTATAGAAATATCTAAGTACCTGGCATGTTGCTTGATAGTTACTTTGCTTATTAAATACTTGTTAAATAATACAATAATGAAATAACTTATTGGTTAATAAGTGAGGGACATAATATTTTACTGATGAAAAGGCCGAGTTTCAGTGAAGATAACTAAAACCTCAAAACCGTAAGAGCAAACATCAAATCGTCACAGTTCCAGTGCAGGGTTCTATTTACTTTCTAATTGGATTTTCTCGTTTGAAGTGACCTAGAAGCTTCTGAGTGACTAACCTGCCTCCATATTTAGTATGTCCTTCTTAGGTTAGACAAACTGGGCTATTCTGAGCTCAGCCATTCCAATATCTCATCACATTTTTCCTGATTTATTTCTTCTGTCTGATGTACTTCCTGTCAGTTTCATTAATTTTTTTCTCTATAATTTCTTTTTATCATCTCCCTGTTCCGGAGTGCCATATTTACCCATTTTCTTTTGGTATCAGATCAATTTTTAATTTGTGGCTTCTGTTTCTGTGACATCTTTAGGATTTAAAATTGCATTCTGTTCTTGTGATCTCCAACCACAGAAAAGCAACTGTATGTAATTGCAACAAAACGTAAAATTAAAATAAGAGCATACACAAAAAAGATAAAGTCCCAGAGAAGGCAAGGAAAGTATTAGCATATTCCAGTAAATAAGGAAGATTTCACAGAGTCCCAAAGCAAAGACTATGTTCAAGGATAAGCGCTAGCAGAGGGAGAGACCAGACAGCAGCTGCTTGCACAAGAATGACTCTTCCTCCCTTCCCAGTTCTTTTTTTGAGGAAACAACCCCGAGGCTTACTGGACAGTCTCCCCACTGACAAGTCATAGGCTTTACCAGCCTCAGAAGTAATTTCCTCTCACTCAGAACAAACCCTATAATCCTCCCACTTCCATGTGGAAAATTGGAAGGTCACCCCAAGTTGTCTCTTCCTCCTGAAGAAGCTTTTTGCCCCAAACCACTATTTGTTCCCAAGGCCATTCCTCCCAGTGTCCATGGGCAGCACATACCCTCACATTGTCACTGCCTTGCACATAGCTGGACCTCACTGCATTGACCAAAAGCCTATGCATATGAGACATATGAATGAAGTCCAGTGAATGAGTACAAATCACTCCCTGAAAAGCCCTGTCCTCTTCCACTATCTAATACTGGGGTAATATTAGACATTACCTAACATACAGCTTTCATTTAATTTTTACTTCTAGGACACCCACTCCAGATTATATGAACTGATCAGGGGGTCAAATTGATGTTCTTTCACCAAGGACACTCAGTATTCTTTAAAAGCCTTCCTAATCCTGGGTCGTTAGGAATATAAATATAGGCTATAAAATAAATGGCTAACAAGTATGGCAGATGCAGAAGAGTGTACTGGGTAAGAGCATGAGCTCTGGAGTTCAGTGGGCCTGGCCTTGAATTCTGATTTTACTACTCGTGGCCTTGAGCAAATGACTGGTTTCTTCAATGAGTTAGTAATATATGATGTACTCAATAAATGGCATTATAACCTAAAAGGTAATATAGTTACTATATTTCTGTAAGTTAATGACGCATTTTCCACAGTTTAATGGCTTTGAAATCAGAATGTCTTTCATAATCAATATCAAAAGAAACTTGCCAGCTGTTTACCCCATCTCGTACCTGCCTCCTGCCAGCTCTTATTAAATTTATGGTACATTTTATAAGTATTTGTGTTTAAGAATCAAGAAGATACAGTTCATAAGATGACAACAACTAAAACTTTGGAGTTCTTTTGTGGTAAACATACCTTTTTAGCTAGATTCCCCTATTTATTATTTGTGTCTTCTATATGAAAGAGAAGAGCTGAAGATCCCTTGGGTCATACTATTCCATTTGCAGATACAGAGCCAAGTGGTGTCATAGAACCTAATTTACTGGGAAGCTGGTGAAGCTCAAACTTCCAGCTTCCTACTCTCACAGGCCTCTGCTGGTGTCCTCGGAAGGGCCCTAGAACCGTGTTCATGTGGTCAGATATATTTCTAAAACATGCACATTTGTTTTGTTTTCTTTTTCTTAAAGAAAAATTGTATGAGCTTCTGTCTCCATAAAAATTAGAATGCTTGGGGATGTCGTCCAAGGTGTTTGTATTTAGACTACTCTGCCTCTCCTGAGTACATCCTTGGCCTGTGTTTCTTCTCCCCTCCATCAAAAGCTGCTCTAGGGAAAGGACCTTCTGTTTGATATTAGTGTAACTTTGAACCAGTGTGGTTTACCTCTTCTGGGATTCTTTATATTTTGCATCCTCCTCCTAATGCAGAATGAAAAGTTATTTTTTTTTTCAAATGAAATATCTGGCATTAGCAAAGAGACTGAAATGTTATTTTGAACTACAAAGAGACCCTTCTTCCTTCACCCCTAAACATATACCCAGAAGACACTTTCCTACTGTGCCTACATGTAGGCATAGCCCATTTATGGCTACCTAAATCAATTTCTATATATTCAACACTGCTACACAGTTAGCAGCAGATTAGATTCTCCTGCAGGAGAACAGCTGAGATAGCAGATCCAAATGTGAATGCGACAAAGACACTACTTTACTTCTCTTACACTTCTACTATTTTACTCTGCTCATTTACCTTCCCCTTTCTGCCTGTTTCGCATCAGCTAACATTTATTAAGCACCTGCCAAATGATAGGCATTATGGTAAATAGGCACTGGCACACTGAAATGAGCCCTTAACATTGCTCGATGGATGGAAGAATCAAACACTGGTTTTTGTGGTGGTACTGCTGTTCTTATCCTAGTAATGTCATTTTCATTTTCTAGTTTCTTCATTAAAAGAAGGTTAATATTATCATTGTCCTCATTTTCCCTTTAGTTGTGCTTTTAGTTATTCTATGATCCACAAGAATCACTGCTATTTTTATCCCTCTCCCCTTTCATGTCCTAAGAGGCTCAAATAAGTGGGTAAACCAGAAAGTTGGCTGAAAACAAAAGCTTTTTTTTTGATCTATTAATTACTTCAAAAGGATTAAATATTCTTCTGCCTTACCTATTTCCTTGATCTTGTAACTAACATATACTGGGAAAAGTAAAGAGACCTCAAAAGAGTTCATCTTTATTTTATTTTATTTTTAAGATTTTATTTATTTGACAGAGAGAGATACAGCGAGAGAGGGAAAACAAGCAGTGGGAGTGGGAGAGGGAGAAGCAGGCTTCCCGCGGAGCAGGGAGCCCGATGCGGGGCTCGATCCCAGGACCCTGGGACCATGACCTGAGCCGAAGGCAGACACTTAACGACTGAGCCACCCAGGCGCCCCAGAGTTCATCTTTATTAAATATTGTAGTCAATCATAAGCAATGATGATATTAACAAAAGAACAATCATGGTCATAATATGAACCATACAAACCATTCCCTCTCCTATATATATTTAACACTACTAGTCCTCTGTTCACATGCTCAGACCTGAATAAATTAGAAGGTGTTTGTCCTTTAGGTGTTAACCTAAATGTCACTTCCTCTGGAAGGATTTCCCGGCTTCCCCTTCTTTTACACACTGACGTAGATATTTCCCACCACGGGCTCGCATGGAGTGAATGTGAGCACTCACAGAGCACCCTAGACATCCCTGTTCCAAGAGTCATCACATCTTATTATCATTGCTTGCTTCATTAACTGTTTTTCCACTAGAGCACAAGGTCTATAAGGATAACCACCATGCAAATCTTGTTCACCATTTTATCCTCAGGGGTCTGGAAAAAACTAAGAATGTTATAAACAGTTGACAAGTGAAGGAAAGAAAGGAAGAAAGAAAGAAGGAAGGAGTTTTTCAAATATTAGGGAAGCCAATTGTTCGGTTTATTTAGTATTCAAAATGTAATCATATGGACAATACTTTTGGAACTACTTCCCTTATGACTGGGATTTCACCAACCCCTTCCTGTGCTTATTAAATTGCTGAAAATAATATCAAAAAGTGTTATTTCCTCCTCTGATTCCTCTAGGAGACGCAGACACAAATCATAGAGTCCAAGTGACTTAAGCCAAAGTGGTTCTTCTTGGTTCTTATGTCATTGTTTTGGAGTCAGCCCAGGTATCCACACTATACCATCTGTACCGTATCCTAAACATCTCTTACTTTCCCATCTGACTCTTGCTTACATTGTTAGATTCTCAACTCTTTCCCCTGACTCGTCTCCCAAAGTACAGATGATTATCCTTATTCTAATGGAAGGGAGAGAATGTGTAGATCATCCAAAGGAATGGCTTGTCCAAACATTGTCTTTTTTTGGCTTTCGAATACATAATTTAGAATTTCATATACCAGAATTTGCCCACTGCTCAGAAATTTCAGAATTCTTCTGTAAGTGGCAGTCCAAATTTGAAAACCACAGCTGTTTTTAGCAATTGAGTCACTGCCTTTCAGATGCCAAAAATATCACCTACCATATTCCCCAGGGTTCCAAGAAAGAGGAAAGAGAAAAAAAGCAAAGAACACGTTGAGGATAAAGGTAGCAGGAAGCTTCTCCAGTCATACAAATTATTATTAAAAATAACTATAATAGTGCTCACTTCGGCAGCACATACACTAAAATTGGAATGATACAAAGAAGATTAGCATGGCTCCTGCAAAAGGATGACACACAAATTTGTGAAGTGTTCCATATTTTTACTGGAATAAAAATAGAAAGAAAAGAAAAGAAAGAAATAAAAAAAAAACTAGAATAACTGAAATAACAATAATATTAGCAATAAGAACTAGCATTCAATAGCAATTAACAAAGTAAGGCCTCATGTGAATTTCCTAATCTCCCTAAAAGGGAGAGATGATAGTATTCTTAGCACCCTCATTTTAAAGATGAAGAAACAAATTAGAGAGGTTAAGTGAATAACCCAAGGTTACACAGCTAAGCCTGAGCTCCAACCCAAGCCATCCGACTTCAAATCCTGTTTTCATTCTATCTCTTATTCAAACACGGTCTCACCACTGATTTATCTAACCACTCCTTCATGGATTGATTTTGGTAAGAAATCTGCCTTTTTCCATCACTGTAGGCCTAAGGGGAATTATTAGAATTTCTGTGAGCTTCTCAAAATAGAGTAGAAACAAAGATTCTACTTTTAGCTTTTGGATGGGGGTTCTAGGTATATACATATTAAAATCTTACTTGGCCCATCTCTAAACTGGTTTTGGAAGCTCCAGGAAAGAAGCTTGGCCAGTCTGTCCCAGTGTGCACCTTGGACTCTGATTTCCAGACCCCCCACCCACCCACACAGGACCTCAGGAACAGCCAAATCAACTTTTTAACTGGCAAAACATGGTGACCCTTCTCTGGTCTCCTAGTCCCCATCTCCCCAGAGCAGACCAGTACCTAGCACATCCTGGGCTGTGGTGAGCGAGATTCTCATCCTAGAAACCTTAGCAACTATGTCCAGGCTGTGCAGCCAATGGAAAGCCTACCCCATAAATCAAATCTTAGGGAATCTGTGATCCAGCAACACCTCCAGCAGATACCCATTTAAGGCATAATCTGGCAAGAGCTTTGTAAAAGAGAGTTGGGAAAAGAAAACTAGACAGGGAAATGAAGGGCTACTAAATAATACAGGGAGGATGAAACTGTGGCAGACAGTATTTTCCAAAGATGACTGCAAAAATCATTCTGGTTCTAAAGCTCTTCCAGAATCTTGCAACTCTCCCATCAAAAGGAATTTATTTCCTCTCTTCTTGAATCTCCACTGGTCTTGCTGACTGTCTCAATGAATAGACTATGGTTGAAGTGAAGCCCTAAGACTTTGAGGGTAGGTTAGAAAAGCTGGTACGGCTTCCACCTGACTCTCGCTCTTGGGCATCTGACTTTTGAACCTTGATAGGAAACCCAGGCTACATAGAAGGTTCATATGTAGCTATTCCAGTTAACAGCCCAACAAAGGTGCTAGCTGACAGCTGGCATCAACTGCCAGACCTGTGAGTGAACAAGTCTTGTGACTTTGTGGACAAATGAGAAGATGAGCTTAGCCACTTATTTCAGTCTCTGAACATTCTACGGTGGTTTAGAAGTATCCAGAGGTGGAAGGAGATGGGTAGTGCAGAGAAAGGGAAGAACCTAACTCCCAACACCTTTGTCTTAGTTCTGACCTAGAGTTACGTGTTCTGCTTAAATAATTACATGAGCACAGTTAGAACCTGCAGTCTCAGTGCCATGATACCACTGAATCATTTTACTGCCAATGACAGCTCTTTGATCAGGTCATTAGATTTGATATCAGAAAAGCCAAAAACATAGGGATTGTCTATCTTGTACACTGTTGTAATACAAACATTTAGCATAGTGCCTGGAACCTAGTATACACTCAATAAACATCTGTTGGATGGAAGAATAAACAAATGAAAGAAATTTCCCCCCTCCTTTTAGAGAATGATACCTAATATCAGATTAGCATGAAGTGCTTAGAAATTTGCAGTGTTCAATAGGTTGATATTCAACTGCCTTAAGTAACATTTTTTAACCTGCTTAAAACAACTGTTAAATTTTAAAACTGTGAGTTCCTTCAGGGCAGAGACCATGTCTTATTCCATTTTGTATCCCCAGCACCTGGCACTTTGCTTAGTACTTGCTAAGTGCTCAATAAATATTAAATATTTAAATACTAAAAACGAAATGAATGTCAAACAGAGACTGGCAGAGATATTTCAAATTATTTAGTTCGCCCAGGCTTTGCCTTGTAGGAGGCAGTGACAGATAAGGACACTGGCCAATGCACCTGATCTCCAGAGGGATCAGACTGGGATGCAGGAGTCCAGAAGTCCTGAGGCTTCCCAGCTGCTAAAACCTTTTGAGAACATGGGGACTCAAAAAGCTTTTGTAATCTGAGCAGGACATTGGTTTGAATACCAAAAAGGGTACCACTTTACCAGTCAAGAGTGGTTTTTTATGATTATACTCCAAATATGATTTTCTTTCACAGCTAATTTTATACATGATCCATTTATTCATTTGTCCATTCATTTATTCATTCATCCCATATTAATGGGGGTCTACCCATTGCTATTTTTCTGCAAAGATTTGTTTAATCTGCTCAAGAGATAGGTGAGTGTTCAAAAGGACCCCATTTCCTGGAAAATTGACCTGGCTAGGCAACAAAAGATGTGATCTCATTTTGTAGAGGCAGATGGAAATTACAGATATAAGATCTTCACCTTAATTCAGAATGAACTAATCCAGTGTATTTCAAAATGACTACTGAAAATAGAGATGTCTTGGGGCGCCTGGGTGGCTCAGTCATTAAGCGTCTGCCTTCGGCTCAGGTGATGATCCCAGGGTCCTGGGATCGAGCCCCGCATCAGGCTCTCTGCTCAGCAAGAAGACTGCTTCTCCCTCTCCTACTCCCTCCTGTGTTCCCTCTCTCTCTGTCTTTCTCTCTGTCAAATAAATAAATAAATAAATCTTTAAAAAAAAAGAAAGAAAGAAAAAATAGAGATGTCTGGTATCTACCACTCCAGACACACTAAATCAGAACATCAGGAGTGAGATTGCAAACTTTATGAGCAATCTCTGGTGATTTTGATTGCACTCAAGTTTGAGAACTGTTGACCAAAGGTATCTTGCTAATGGGACCTACGTGCAACTGCTTAATATAATATAGTTTCCCCCACATCTCTACAAAAGTAAGATGTTACTTGACTGATTCTAAGACACCTAGGAATAGTGTTAATATGGCTCAGATATTTAACACTAAAGAATAGTATAAACATGGCCGATGCCCCAGACCAGAATTTCCCTGAATAAATATAATCATTCTCTCCATAAACTAGCCCTAAATAAACCCTTGCAAAAAGAAAATAACAAAGTAAATCTATCCTTCCCTTAAGAAACTCACATTTCAGAAGCAAACTCTTACAAAATAGTCGTTATTAAAATAGAAAAGCTTTTAAACCCAGAAATGGCACATTAAAACCATTCTCAATTTGAAAAACAATAAACAACAATCAGCTGTGAAAAAGAGCTCTAAACTATACTATTTTTCTACCCTGGTTCCCACAGTGCTGACGTCCAGCTGGGACCCTGAGACCTTTTCCTGGCCTTACCCCCAAACTCACTTCTTCCCAGGAGACTTTTACTCACTTTCTGAATTTTCCTAATCTGGTCAGAGAGTGTGTCTAACAGGCGAGTTTTCAGGAAGTCCATCACCTTGACCACCCGGCCATCAATGTAGCAACTGTAATAAAAATAAAATAAGAATCAGGTAAAATCTTGAGCAGGAGACTACAAATACACTTCTCTAGCCAGAGGTCTCTGTTGCTTGAGGAAATAGCCCAAAGTTCACCTGGGCTTTTACATCCTAAAAAGTTTTGACCCTGGATACTTTTCAAACAAGTAATATGCTTTTTAACTTCTTCATTTCTACC
This sequence comes from Mirounga angustirostris, assembly GCF_029215605.1. Classification (NCBI taxonomy): domain Eukaryota; kingdom Metazoa; phylum Chordata; class Mammalia; order Carnivora; family Phocidae; genus Mirounga; species Mirounga angustirostris. The sequence goes on from NW_026991714.1 coordinate 125,612,464, forward strand.
TCCATTTGTGGCCTATATTGTGATTTTTTTTCAACCTTTGTCACATGAAACTGCATTGCTTGCTCTATAGGAGCTGACAGGAATCTGTAATACAAATTAAGTAATGGGAAAAAGCTTACTTTTCTTTTCCCCCTAGGAAGAGTAATTTAACACCCATCCCATACCACCCCTGCCCCCACCTTAAAAGTAATAAAGGTATGTGAGAGGTTTAGAAAGAATATTCAAACATTTTTATACGTTTCCACACCTTTCAATAAGAAAACAAATCCCAACCACAAAAATCTGATTTAGTGTAGTGAGTGGGTCTCAAAGTTTCATCTCCAACTCACCTTGTAGTCAACCTTCTCCGACCACCTCCAGAATAAATGAATGGATGAATGAATGAACAAACAAATAAATAAATCAGATAGATTAAGTCTAGGAGCACTCTCCTAAAATAATAACAAATTTAGCATTCACTGGGTGTGGTGGTGTGGGTTTTGTTAGGTGGCTTAAGTGTAACATCAAGTTGTGCTGATACAATGTTGTGAACATTTGACCAAAACAGGTCCATCCAGCTTTGTGGGGCCCCTCTTTGTGAATCCTTACTCTGAAGACTAAGCTGAGACTAGTCCAGGTTTAGGTGACTTTTATTATCTCAAACCTCCCACCCCCATCTTTACAAAATTCTGAATGGAATCAATTGAATTAAAATAAATGCTTATGACTCCTGGATGCCTTTTCCAACCCACTCAGGTCTCCCCAACTGATGGCTAATGATAGATTATTTCATTTTTAATAAGACAACAACCTATCAGTATGTATTATAGAACTGTGTGAAAATTCTTCTTAATATTAAATCCCCATACTAATACATGACGTAGTAAAATGGTTAAAAATTTTTTTTTAAGATTTTATTTATTTATTTATTTAGTTGAGAGACAGAGAGAAAGCACCAGCATGAGGGGCAGAGGAAGAGGGAGAGAATCTCAAGCAGACTCTGCGCTGAGCGTGGAGCCCGACATGGGGCTTGATCTTACAACCCTAAGATCATGACCTGAACTGAAATCAAGAGTCAGATGTCCAACTGACTGAGCTACCCAGGAGTCCCTAGAAAAGTTTTTTTTAATTGTTGTAGCTGAAGCGAGTGTGGGACATGAGTTCCACCCAATCAGCCTCCCCTTGGCCTCCTTCACCACCTCAGACATTTCCAAAGAATCCAATGTTTAAGTCATTGATATGTTGGAAACAACATAGGTTTTGGACCTAGAGATATCTGAGTTCAAATCCCAGATCAGTTATTTACTACCTATATGACCTTGGACAAGATACTTGTCTGTGGGCCTCAGTTGTCTTACTCTTTTTTCTTTTTTTCTTTTGAGAGAGAGAGAGAGAGAAAGCACAGGTGAGCAGGGTGAGGAGGGGCAGAGAGAGAATCTCAAGCAGACTCTACGGCCAGTGCAGAGCCAACTTGGGGTATGATCTCACAACCCTGAGATTATGACCTGAGCTGAAATCAAGAGTCAGCCACTTAACCAACTGAGCCATGGCAGTCCTTTTCTTATTCTTTTTTTGTTGTTGTTGTTTAAGATTTATTTATTTATTTATTTATTTGAGAGAAAGAGACAGAGAGGTGGAGGGAGGGGCAAAAGGAGAGAGAGAGAGAGAATCTCCAGCAGACTTTGTGCTGAGCAGAGAGCCTGATGCAGGGCTCTATCTCACAACCTTGAGATCATGACCTGAGCAGAAATCAAGAGTTGGACACTCAACCAACTGAGCCACCTAGGTGCCCCAGTTTTCTTATTCTTAAAAGAGGTGATATATCTACTTCTCAGGATTAACTGACAATTAAGCAGATAAACCTAAAGTGTTAGGCACATAGTAGGCATTCAACAACTCTGTTCTCTTCTAATTTCATTTTCAGCTCACAAAGACAGGGTCATAAACAATAGGGTACTGATTGATTAAATTATGTGTGAGTATAGAATCCTAAAAGTGGAAATAGTATATCAAAGGGTACATGATTTTGAAAATTTTGGTGGTTACTTATATTAGGGAATAAAACAAAATGATGACATGACCTTTTACTTCATTACTGATACAGATGCTAGACTCAGATCCAATAAATATTTATTATGTGCAACACACAGTGCTGAGCATGTCCATTACTTACCACCCCAACCTCTTCCTATTAGTGCCTCACTATTAGCATTTCTGATTAAAAAAAAAAATTTTTTTTTTAAAGATTTTATTTATTTGAGAGAGAATGAGATAGAGAGAGAGCATGAGAGCGGGGAGGGTCAGAGGGAGAAGCAGACTCCCTGCTGAGCAGGGAGCCCAATGCGGGACTCGATCCCGGAACTCCAGGATCATGACCTGAGCCGAAGGCAGTCGCTTAACCAACTGAGCAACCCAGGCGTCCCTAAAAAAATTTTGATTAGATAGCTTGCTACATGGAATCTAGGTATATCAAAACATAGTAATGTTAAAATTAATAATTCATGCAATGCTAATCTAATACACACTGAAGGACATGAATACTTGTTACTATGTTACATGATTACTAGGCACATGACACAAATGCACCGTAATTAGTGTTCTTTTATGTTTTAATCAAATATATTATAGCTCCCTTTTTTCTTTTTGTTAGCTCCCAGTAGCTATTTTAAACATCAGAATTTATGAATTTTGCTGGCAACACATATAGTTTAATACTTACTGAGATAAAAATGCCTGATGTACTTTTTCAATGTAGGATTCCCTGTGAATAACCCCCTAACTCACACAGTCCTTAGTTGAGGGGCCTTTTATTACTCCACTCCTTCCTTTTGTCTCTTTTCTCAAGTACTCAGACCTTGGAGTTAGAAAACCCTGGTTCAGTTTCAGCTTTGTCACCTACCACCTATAAGATATTAGGTTTCCCCTTCTTTGAAGTTGGCTAAAAAAAACCCCTCAAACCCACAGTATTCAAGGTACACTGTACTAGTCAAATTAGGAAAAATTCTGGGCATAAATCCTGGCACGTCAGAGGTATTTAATAAGCAAATTTACCCTCCAGGTTACTTAAAGGGCCCATGGTGACAGCAACTTAGACTGAAAAGCCATGGGATGAGGTAAGCAGGGGAACATCTGTCTGAAGGAGACAATGTTCATTCACTGTAGATTTGAAATGAGGGAAGACAGCAAGAATAGACTCTGGATTCCCAGTAAGTGGAAGGCAGAGGGAGAGATGGGGAGAGCTGTGTTTCTATTGCAAAAATTTGGAATTTGAAAAGACCTTAATGGCCATGTGGTCTAAAGCATGTAAGCTTGCTACAAAATGACTGAGAAGTGATTATCTAGGATGGAGAACCCATTCACATATAGTACTTGTACTGTTCCACTGTACTACAGCTTGAATCCATGGAAGGCTCTTCTAACGAGTCTAAAATTTGCTCCCTCTTATTGTTCACTCAATGGCTGTTTTCTTGGACCAAGAAATAGTCCAATTCCTCTTTCATGTGACACGTGGGGGAGGAATTCCAATAAAAACTTTGGCTTACGCTTTTTAGAGCCCATTTTTGGCGCCATTTTTAACCTAACAGGCTGGATTCAATCATTCTCAGTTGGTCTCAGGCTATTTCTGTATACTATGAATTAGATTGGAGCAGGGGAGAGCTCCGGGCAGGAAACCAGTGTGACAAGGTTATCTTATCTTAATAGAGCAGGCAAGAAGGGTTCTGGGTCATGAAAAGAAGTAAAAGTGAGAGCCTGTGAAGGAAGAACTAATAAAATAAGGCTTCTATAGAGTGTAAGAGAAAGAGGAAGGGAATCTCTGATGACCAGGAGCTTGTGAGAGAGGATATCTTGGAGAACACTGATGCCCAGAACATGTAGGCTAGTCAGACTAGGCTTTAGATTTGTTAAAGGAAATGAATGATTCTATTTGAGATATCAAGGACACAGAGAACATCAAGGAGGAAATATACAACAGGTAGTTGGAGATATGAGAAGGAGGTAATTTGAGATATCAAGGACACAGAGAACATCAAGGAGGAAATATACAACAGGTAGTTGGAGATATGAGAAGGAGGTACAGATAAAATTTGAGACAGGAAAAGAGCTGGGTCTTCAGCTTATAAGTAATGAATGAAGCCATGGCTTTAGATGATCTCTCCGAGAAGATAAGAACTTAACAGAGATGTCAGAGACCTTCTAAAATGCTTGTCAAATATGGCCCTGGACATTGCCTCTACATTTGACCCAGCTAAGAGTCCTTTTTTTCCTCACTCTTTTTAATGACCTCAGTCTGAGTCAAATTTACATTTGGATGTCAAAGGAATCCTCATATTGTACTAGAAGCTTCAGCAACTTCATCTGCAACCTTGAATCCACATATATATTATACTATGGAAATATGAACTTTGGTTCTCCAGTTTTAAGAGAGGGGTCAATTTAACCATAGATGTGAGTCTGATAATACCTAAGCCTTTTTCTTGGGTACCCTTGGATACTTAACTTGCTACACTTCCCTTCATAAATGTGACACTTCGAAGAAAACATTCAGCGTTGATAATCTGTTGTTATTTGAAAAATTCCTTTCTGTTACAGAGCTTTGGTTCTCTGATAGTGACTGCCTGTGGTAAGGGGCCCACTATATCATTTAGATTTGGACACGAAGGAGGTGGAATAGCCTGCCATAACCATTTGGAAAAAATAAATCATTAAAAATTATGAAGATGGTGATTTCTAACCAAGACTGGGTAAAAGGAAACAGGACTGGATTCCAGCTGACTGTCCAGTGACCTCAGGGCAACTCTCTTTTGTCTTTCTCATTGGGAAGATAAAGATGATTCTTAGACATTAAGCAATCTCTCTAAAGAGTTAATTACTCTAGTAATGGCTACAAAGTGTCAGAAGACCAAATAAATGAGAGAAGAAGGTAAGGATTGAGAGGAAAAAAAAGAAAGAGAGAGAAGGCAAATTCATCAATTAGAGGTGCTTTGACATCTTCCACTTAAACCTTGGCAGAATAGTTGGTTCTCCAAACACTTAGACTGATACTTTTAGGTAAATCATAATCCTCCTCCAAGCTCTCTTGAAATTTCAGCATCTCTTAGGATCAAACCACAAGTGGCTGAGTTGTTCAACTAAAAGCTGAAGCCAAGAGAGCCTGTGTAGAAATAACATTTCTGGGAACTATTACAAATGCAATGAGGTTGAAACCTTTGTGTGTGGACAAATAGCCTGTCTGGCTCAATACCAGCAACCATTATTCCTTCCTCTGCTGGCCTCCAGATTGGCAGGTCATATTAAGCACACATCTGGGGAGGTGGCAGACATGACAGAGTATACAAAGTAACTAAAACCTCTTACCAATTCGTTCACCAACTCTCTTGCCCTTAATATTTATTTTTAGTTTAATACCTTTCATCTTATTTAAATGTTTATTTCTAGTTTAATACCTTTCATCTTATTTTAAATTGTGCACTTTGCTTATGAAAGAAGTAAGTGTTCATTATAGACAAATTAGAAAACGCACATAAACAAAATTAAAATATGAAAAACGAAAAATCACCAATAAACTCAACACCTAGAGAAACCCACTGTTAACATTTTGCTGTATATCTTTTCAGAGATTTTCATAGTAAGTGCACATAAAATTTCCCATAATTAGTTATTTTTAAAAACTTACTCCAAATCCTATTCTACTAGTGTATAAACTTAAAACTGTACCAGCTAAGACTCCCAAGCTCATCCCACAAGGATACTGACAAGAGACATTAGAGACTCCAGGTCAAATAATCTTACTCTTATTTTAATTCCATTTTGGCCATTGGGATCCTCTGCCAGGCGCAGGTCTCATCTCCTTTCTGTCTCTGCCTGCCAGGTTTTAACCCTGATCCTCCTACTCTCCCTTCGCCAGGTCCCTAGATTCAGTCTTCAGGATTGTACTACAATTAGCTACTTAGGCCCATTAGCCTCTTAAAGCATTTAATGAGGAGAATTTGTTGGCTCCAGGGACAGCTGGTTTTGTTTACCTGGCTCTTTACTTTAAAAGGAAAAACCTTTGCCCCTTATTATCTGACCCCTTCTTTTATTTCAGGTAATTGTATTAGTGCTGGCTTCCCAATGCTCAGGAATTTCCGGACCTATTTTGCTGCCTGCTGCTTTCGGGGAGGAGGGGCAGTCTGCTCAGAATTCTAACACCCAGCCTGCTGACTGGGCAGGTAATTCCATAAAACTGGGGCGTTCCCCATTGAAGGGGGAGAAACTTGGATAATCATTAGAACAATCCTGTTGACCTATAAAACCTATTCTGACACCTTGAAGCCAAACTCTGCAGAGGCTGACTTGAGTCTAAAGATTTATACCTTGTATTTGCCCCTCCAAAGGCCCTCACGCTGGGCTCCTACTGAGCACATTGTTCTTCAAACTTGCCTTTAGGTATTCTTTCTGAGCCTACCTTATTCTTGATCTTCTTTGCAATGGGTCAACCTTCTTATCTCCTGTTCTGAACAACTTTGGGCAGGTAAAGCTTGGATGAAATGAACACTATTACAAATTTTTTAAAAGAGCCTACAGAATATAGATGTTTCTTTAGCTTTCTTACACCAGTTCCTATAAATCCATACAGGAGTCACCCAGCTGACTAAAGGGTTCAGGAATTATAAAGTTTTGACTCTGGGAAAATGTTATCATTGAAAAATGGTACAAGTAAAGGTCAGGGTTGCAGGCAATCCCACAGACACATAATGGGTATTCAAAAAAATATATTCAGTAAAAGCATGTGTGCCTGAATAAGCTAACCCACAATGAGCCAAAAGGGTGGCCCTGAGGCATAACTGCTGTCCTAAGGGCCCCATTTATTTGAACTTTTCTCTCTTAATTCCTTGCACACATTGGGTCCTGAGCCTTGAGCCCAGGTCATTCTCCCCGCTTGAACCCAGTATTTGCGGAGACACAGTGTTTTTGGCAGAGGCTCAAACAGCTGGCCCTTGATCCTAGCAGTGTTGAGGTGAGCTCTATATGGGAATCAGGGAAGGAGGGGTGTAGGAAAGCCATCTACAGCTCCAGCGTCCAGAGGAGACTCTGAGGAGAGCACCTCTGGGACTTTTCAGAATAGTAGCAGGTGATGGTACCAAAAGTGTGGGCAGGAGCAGATCCATGTGTTTGAGTTCTTAAACAATTTGTGGGACCATCTTTAAGAAAAAGAAATCAAAAGTACAGTATCAGGTACAAAAGTAAATATTCATTTAGAGTGACCAAATAAATCACAACAAGCCTCCAGAAACTAAGAGAATCAAACCCTTTTTTTCTGAGAGCTCTTTCAGCAATTTACCAGAAATGCTTATATAGCAATGCTTCCTGATAGCAACCTGTCCTACCCCTTTCCACCTAGAACATCCTCCAACTCTCACCATCTCCCAGCACTTGTAGGAGCCAAGACAAGGGAGGGACTCAAAGCTTCAGTCATTAGCTTCATGGCCAATTAACTGTAAGGCATTGATAGTAAGAATGGCAGGGGCTAAGTTACCAGAACCTAACCATCTATGAGCAGTATTTTTTTAATCTCAATGTTTGTAAATTGGGAGCTGCCTACACAGTTACCTCATCCTTTCCCTGGCCTTTTTTCATATAATTGTCATTGTTTGTAGCAGAATAGCACAACCAACTTAACTATAATTAAGTTAGTACATTACTAACTAGGAGAACACAGAAAGAAGAAAGAGGAAGGAAGGAACCTTATATGTATTAAGTTCCTTATTTGCTAGATATTTTACATATGGTATCTCATTTAATCCTTAAGAACACTCCCTGTTTTATAGGTTACAAACTTGTGGCTCACAGAGATAGAGTAACTAGGAAACCAGAGATCTTATATGCACTAAGTGATAGATACCAAACACTCTTCCCTCTCTGTTCTGCCCATGTAGGAGCTGGAGAGTACTGTGTTTACTTCATCTGTCCCGTAATCCAGTACAATTGCTTTCCAACCATCTTTACTCTTGCCTCCTTCAACCATCCTGACCAGTTAAACAATACTGAGCTAAACTCAGATTTCTCTAGAAAACAAAACATTACAACAAAATAAAAACAAAAGCAAAAACCTGGGGAGGTAAGTAAAGGAATGGAGGTGGTATAGCTTTACTCTGCAAAAATGCTTTTCAAAGTCTTTTAGTAATTATTACATGAAGAAAGGTGACTCTGTGGTCAAATAGGTTAAGAAATGTTGGGTTAGCACCAAGTTCTTTTCCTGCCATCATGGAATAGCTGATATAAGAATTACCCTTCTGTCACAGACAACTCAAAATCCAAGACAAAATATATAAAACAACTGTTTGAAGGAATTAGATAGCAACCAACTCAGGCTATGATCTTTGAGAGAAGGGGAGGGGCACATGAGATGAGGCCCACACTCACCTGGGTTTGTACCCCTGGGTGGGGTGGAGACAGTTTACCAACCACCAAAATTTTGTGCTCTCCTTCTACAGTCCAGAGCTATTTGTCAAGAAGCAGCTGCCCAGCCAGAACCTATTATTTCTCTGCCACTGTCACGGGAGAGGGGCCTAAAAGACTAATAGGGCCAAAGCAATGTGAGCAGAAGTAATACATCACTTTAAGGCTGAAGTTGATGGAGATGTGTATCACTTCTGGGCAGAAATTAAGAAGCCATGTCTTCCGTATAGTCTCTTTCTCCTTTGCCAGATGAATGGAAAGTCTCCAAGGAGAAGTCACAAGATGGAAAAAAGCCTAGGTCCTGAAATGACCACATATAAAGCCATCTATCAGGTATACCAGCATTGGACATGACATTAGTGAGAAACAAAACTTCTACTGTTTAGACCATGAGATCTGGGGGTTTATTTATTAAAGCAATTAGTGTTATATTTACTAATGCAGAGGTATTGCAACAAAACTCCATTATGCCAATCAATTTTTTCATCAGCAGTTCATAATAAAGAGGTGTCCTTTGAAAGGAAATGGTCCCTGTATGAAAATAAAAAGAATAACCTGGAGAACCTGGTTAATTTTAGTTTGAATTGACTGGCTGACTGTCAGCAAGGGGCTGAATTCTAACTATGTGAGTACAGTTGATGAGGGAAGAGATCATTCTTATTCTTTTGTATCTAGGCAAACTGAGCCAAGGGTGAAAACAATGATCAGGGCAATTACTAATGACCAAGGAAGACAAGGAATCTAGGGCTTTGGAAGGGAGGTCAATTACTGAAAGTCATATATGAGTAGGTGGCAGCCTTTTAACTTTACATTCAGTATTTTCCCTTAGGTTTCTGGGGAAAATCTGAGTTTTTATTCTGAGGAACAGCTAGTTTGAGGTAGATGTATTTAGGCATTCTTACTGTGAACAAAATCACATGTCCTCACTTGGATACATCACATATGCAGGAAAACCAGAGGTTCAGCTCTACTTTGCATGTGGTTGCTTATTTCCGGACACCCAGTGTTCACAAATGCATGCGTGTGCGCACACACACACACACACACACACACCAAACTGCTTCTTTAGCTCCCCCCGCCCCACCAACGTCCCATATATTTTAGTTCCTGCATCTAACTTTTATTCTCAGCAAATTCGGTGTCATAGAGCTATATCTCCTTGAAGTATACTCACTGTGTAGAATATTATACCTAGAGAAAATCTTACCTCAATATAATTCTTTTCATGACAATTGCCACTTCTTTATTAAAAAAGAAGGGCTGGCTCTCACCATATAAAGCCTTTAAAGAGACTATTTACCATGAACATAAGTCTTAGTACACACATGCATATATGTATGTATATATTAAGAGAGACAAAGAGGTCAAGAGGATGAGAGATACCCAACTATTAGTTAGATTTCAAGACGGGTAAACATAAAATTAGTTTTTGTGTTGCGTGGTATGTGAATTGAGCCCTCAAGGAAACCATTTCTGATAGGATACTTTAAGTATTTGCATTATTGTGTAGTTTAATTTGAGTATCAGTAATATTTAAAAATAAAATTGTAATTTTCCTTTAAATAGTTTATTTTCAATTACTGTATTCTCTTGATTCATAATTCTAAAACATAATAATTCTGTAATAAAAATGCATACTTGGGTGCCTGGGTGGCTCAGTTGGTTAAGCGGCTGCCTTTGGCTCAGGTCATGATCCCAGGGTCCTGGGATCGGGTCCCATATCGGGCTCCCCCTGCTCTGCAGGGAGCCTGCTTCCCCCTCTGCCTCTGCTTGCCATTCACCCTGCTTGTGCTCTCTCTCTCTGTCAAATAAATAAATAAAATCTTAAAAAAAAAATTCATACTCATTTTAAAACTTTAACATGAGAACAAAAAGTACAAATAAGTTTAATAATCACACCAAATCCCAATATGCCACTTTTATCAACATTCAGAGAAAATCATTGCAGACAGGTCTGTATGTGTGTACATGTGTATGTGTGTATATATGTAAAATAAAAATGCCGATGTCAATAATTTTAGAGCAATGTTATCATGTTATATATTCTGTTTTGTTAACAAAATAGGCAAAATTTAATGGTATTTGAGTGTAATAGAAGAGAAAGAAAGTAAAATAACTAATTATGAATATTGGATACTAGTCACTTATAAATGTTTTTATGATAAATTGAAAAAGAGAAGGGTATTACTCCTATGTCTCTACAACATTGACAACCATATCAGCTAGTGTTACAATTTTTGCTTCAACCATCAAACATAATTTAGGAAACTCAAGAGGAGAGGTAAAGTCTATTGCAGGTATTCATCTTTTACCTTTCTGTTTTTCTTTCTTCCTATTTGATGTTCCAAGTTTTCATGTTTTATTAGTTCTTTTCTTTTTAGAAAACTTACTTTAGCCATTCTTTTAGGTAGGTCTTCTCTCAACAAAGTTTTTTGTTTTTCCTTCATCTGAAAATGTCTTGATTTCCTTTTTATTCCTGGAGGACCTTTTTCCTGGATATAGAATGCTGGGTAGACAATTCTTGACATAAATGCTAGGTCTCTGGTTTTGGTCCTGCAGATCCCTTAGACTCGGTTCATTATTTTATTTTATTTTTTCCAGTCTATGTTCTCTCTATTGTTCAGATTGGGTAATTTCTCTTATTTTATCTTCAAGTTCACTGATATTTAAAAATCTCTCTCCTTCATTCTGCTGTTGAACACATCCACTGAGCTTTTATTTATCATATTTTCATTTCCATTTGGCTATTCTTCATATCTTTTATTTCTTTATTAGGACTACCTACTTTTTTGCTGAGTCTATTTTTTCATTTGTTTCAAGAGACTTGTAATTGCTCATTGAAATATTTTTATGATGGCTGATTTAAGATCCTCAGATAATTTGAACATCTCTGTCATCTCAATGTGGGCATCTATTCCTTATCTTTTCTCATTCAAGTTGGTATTTTTCTGGTTCTTGATAGACAAGTGATCTTTTACATAATATCTGGATATTTGGGGTATTGTGTTATAAGAGACTGGATCTTATTTAAATCTTGTTTTGGTTGGCTTCCTCAGACACCACTCTGGCAGGGTAAGGAGGGAACACTGCCTCATCACTGCCACATATGGGTGAAAGTCCAGTTTCTCCACTTGACCTCCACTGACACTCAGGGAATAGGGGAACTCATTACTGGTAGTTGGGTGTCGGAGTTCCAGCTCCGCACTAGGCATCCACTGATATACTACCCTAACTTCAAGGGGTAGAAGTGCCTCATTACTGCTCCTCACATGGCCTCCACTGACATGAGTGGGAGAGTAGTATCACTACTGCTGGGTGGTGGTGAAACTCCTGGCTCTCCAGTATGTATCTTCTGACAGCATCCCAGAGGGAAGAGATGTGTCATTCCTGAGAACTGGAGGTAGGAGTCCAGGCTCCCCATTTTGTTTCCACTAACACTGAGTGGGGATGGTAGAGGGTCTTCATTATAAACTAGCATAAGTGCACTCCTCATTAGGCCTTCACTGATGACACATTGAGATGCCTTATTATAGCCTGGGCAGGGTGAAAGTCTCAGGTCCCTGTTTGACCTTTGCTGGCAGGGGTTGGGGTGGGGGTGGTACCACAGGTTTTTTTCTGTGGTGTTTGACTAGAGTATAGTGATTACTGTGATTCTGTTTTGCTAGGCTGTTCCTTTCCTGGCCCTTTGGATAGGGAGAGCTGGCCTTTGTTGGAGCATTTTTTGTTTGTATTTGTTGGTACTTCTGGGTTGCCAGCTTCTCTAGAACCAAGTCTGGGATCTATGCAGAAAACACACACACACACCACAAACAAGGGAGTTTACCACTGTGTTGTTCCCTGATTCCCAGTCTATCTTATTCTCTCCACCTTTTGGAATTGTTTCATATTTGTTTCATAAATGATAGCTAGAGCTTTTAGTTCTACCTAAATAGAGGAATAGGCAAAAGTATGTATATTCCATCTTTCTGGAAGTAAAATTTCTATAGTTATTTTTAACTCTAATCCCAGCAATTTTAATTTTAATTTTAATCTTAACCCTTAAATATAAAAATAGTTAAATTTATTTTACATATTTACAACTAGTCCGTTACCACCATTTCTCCAGCATGATTCCATTTTTGTTTGTCTGCTTCATCTTCGAGTAGATTTTTCAACAAAGTCTTGTGCATAACTAAATTTTCCCTAAGTTTCTGTATGCTTGAAAACCTCATTCTGCTGCCTTTATATATGAAAGTCAAGTTGGGTGCATATAATTGGCTGATATGAGTTTTTCATAAGTGAGACACCTTAAATATCAAATTTTCAATTTTTTTTGTAGTTTTTAATTTTATTATGTTATGTTAGTCACCATACATTACATCATTAGTTTTTGATGTAGTGATCCACGATCCATTGTTTTCGTATAACACCCAGTGCTCCATGCAGTACGTGCCCTCCTTAATACCCATCACTGGGTTAACCAATCCCCCCTCCCCCTTTCCCTCTAAAACACTGTTTGTTTCTCAGGTCCATAGTCTCTCATGGTTCATCTCTTCCTCCAATTCCCCCCGCCCATTTTTCCCTTCCTTCTCCTAATGTCCTCCATGTTATTCCTTATGTTCCACAAATAAGTGAAACCATATGATAATTGACTTTCTCTGCTTGACTTATTTCACTTAGCATAATCTCCTCCAGTCCCATCCATGTTGATGTAAAAGTTGGGTATTCATCTTTTCTGATGGCTGAGTAATATTCCATTGTATATATGGACCACATCTTCTTTATCCATTCATCTATTGAAGGGCCAAAGACACAGATGTAGTGAAAAGAAGGGCCATATGCACCCCAATGTTCATAACTGTCAAATTTTCAATTTTAAGTATCTCTGACTACATTAAAGGTTATAACCAGAAGACAGTAAGTTTTGATTGTTTAGGAGAAATGCTTAGACATTACTTTCCTAGAAACAATATACATTTATAATACTCACAAAATATTATGAGATTATTTGTTCAATAAACACTTATGGAGCTCATACTATATGCTAGCTATGTTCTAGATTCTTTGTAGAATCTATTAGTGTTCATGTTTTGCATGGAGAAACTGAGTCTCAGAGAAGTTGAATACCTTGCTAATAAATGGCACAGGCCAATATTTGAAGTCAGATCTGTATTATGTTTAATCATAACATATACTTGCTCTCTAGCTGAGTCAATATGATAAATCACATCAGTACTATGAAATAAAATACTCAGAATATATAATTATATTATTTGTAACTGATAAATGACTTGATTAGATTTATTTAGCAAATAGGAATTTTAAAGTCATAATTTCAAGGTAAAACATCACATACCTTTCTACAAAGAAATGATTACTTACCATCCTTCCCTCTTTTTTTTTAAGACGAACCATGAGAGACTATGGACTCTGAGAAACAAACTGAGGGTTCTAGAGGGGAGGGGAGTGGGGGGATGTGTTAGCCTGGTGATGGGTATTAAAGAGGGAACATACTGAATGGAGCACTGGGTGTTATACCATCCTTCCCTTTAAAAATTTTTCAAAAAATCGAAATTTTTATCATACCTAAAATATCCTATTTTTTCCTCTCAAATCTCCTACAAATTCACTTTGGTTATTAAACCAAAAAAAGGGGGTGGGAATCAGGGAAAGCATTAGCATGTTGTCTTCTCTGTGATTAAAGGAGCTTTTATTCAAACAGGAAGAAAAAGCAAGCTGACTACAAAGATTTTTAGGTAGAAGAAAAGCCCCCTTTGAAAGAATTCTATTTTAAAGAGTTAATCAATCAAAAGTTAATCAAGACAGAAATAAAAAGCAAATACATTCTGTTTCTTTTTCCCTTGAGAGAGACAATGATAGTTTGATTTCTAAATTAAGAACAAAATAGTAAAATGTCATGTAATATATTCTGGTTACATGCTTTGGGCAATTACAGTAGAAGGAACTATATCAAGAAGAGAAGAACAGGAAAATAGGGGGAAAGAGGGCATTTCCCTTTCAGGGATCTTTTGGTTTCCCCAAAACTCAAATCACCCTCCTGGCCTCTGTGCTTTACTTCTGCACAGCCCACCAAGCCTCACCACTCAACAACTAGCCCCACAAACACCCTTCCAGACATCTGTCTTTTAATTGGTATCTTTTACTTCATACTTGAAGTGATCATTGCTCTAGTTGGGATTAATATTTACTATGTAAGTATTTTCTATTCCTTGCATTTTTTTCTTTGGTTTTTGTTTTTGTTTTTTCGGTCCCCTCTTTTTCTGGCTTTAACTTAACATTGTATATCATTACATTTTATCTCCTCTCTTAGCATTCAATGAACTTCTTTCTAAAAATTTTTAAGTGGTTGCTCTAGAGTTTCCAATATATATTTTAAATTAATCTACATGTACCTTCAAATGAAAATATATCACTTTACATAGAGTGAAAATACCTTAAAACATTATACTGTTTTTCTCTCCTGTCTCACGTGACACTGCTGTCATTCATTTCACCTATCCATATGCTCTAATTACCTAATACCTTGTTGCTATTATTACTTTAAACAGATATCTTTTAGATTAAAAATAAGAAAAAGAAAAGATTTTATTTACCTTCATTTATTCCTTCCTTAACACTTTTCTTTATGTGGATTCGAATTCCTGACCTATATTATGTTTCTTCTCCCTAAAATACTTCTTTCAATGTTTCTTGTAGGGCAAATCTGCTGGTGATAAGTTCCCTCAGTTTTTATTTGTCTGAGAAAGCCTTTATTTCCCCTTCACATTTCAAGGATAATTTTGCTGGATATAGAGCTCCATGTTGGTGAGTTTTTTCTTTCAAATAATTATTTCATTCAATTCTCTTCATGCTTGCATGGTTTCCTGCTGAGACTTCATACCTTTGTTCATATTGCCTCGTATCACTGTACTTCATATCCTTGTCCTGTATAGGTAAAATGTAATTATCCCCTGGCTTCTTTCAAGATTTTCTCTTTTTCTTTGGGCTTCCTACAGTTTGAATATGATATTCCTAGATGTAGCTTTCTTGGTATTTATCATACTTGATATTTTCTGAGCTTCCTGGATATGTGGTTTTGTGTCTGTCGTTAATTTCGGCAAGTTTTCAGCCATTATTACTCCAATATTTGAATTACTTCAGCCATTATTATTTCATTATTCTGCTATTCTATCTTTCTTCTTCTTCAAGTATTACAAGTATGTGTATGTTACACACCTTGAAACTGTCCCACAGTTCTTAGACGCTCTGTTCTGGGTTTTTTTTTTCCCCCATTCTTCCTTTAGTTTGGGAAATTTATGTTGATCTATCCTTAAACTCACTGATTCCTTAGACATGACCAGTCTAATGATGAGCACATCAAAGGCATTCATTTCTGTTACAGTGTTTTTGATTTCCAGTATTTTCTTTGATTCTTTTGTAGAGTTCCCATCTCTCTGCTTACATTACCTATCTATTTCCATTAGAGACCTTAACATATTAATCATAGTTATTTTAAAATTCCTGTCTAATAATTCCAACTCATACCTGAGTCTAGTTCTGATGCTTGCTTTGTTTGTTCACACTACGTTTTTTTTTTGTCCTTTGGTATACTTTGTAATTTTTTGTTAAAAGTAAACAGGCTGAAAACTGTGGAAAGAGCCAAGATGTCCATCGACAGATGAATGGATAAAGAAGATGTGGTATATATATACAATGGAATATTATGCAGCTATCAAAAGGAATGAGATCTTGCCATTTGCAATGATGTGGATGGAACTGGAGAGTGTTATACTGAGCGAAATAAGTCAATCAGAGAAAGACATGTATCATATGACCTCACTGATATGAGGAATTCTTAATCTCAGGAAACAAACTGAAGGTTGCTGGAGTGGGGGGTGGGGTGGGAGGGATGGGGTGACTGGGTGATAGACACAAGGGAGGGTATGTACTATGGTGAGCGCTGTGAATTGTGCAAGACTGTTGAATCACAGATCTGTACCTCTGAAACAAATAATACATTATATGTTAAGAAAAAAAAAAGAAGAAGATAGCAGGAGGGGAAGAATGAAGGGGGAGAAATCGGAGGGAGAGACAAACCATGAGAGACGATGGACTCTGAAAAACAAACTGAGGGTTCTAGAGGGGAGGAGGGTGGGAGGATGGGTTAGCCTGGTGATGGGTATTAAAGAGGGCACATTATGCATGGCGCACTGGGTGTCATGCACAAACAATGAATCATGGAACACTACATCAAAAACTAATGATGTAATGTATGATGATTAACATAACAATAAAAAAATTAAAAAAAAATTTTTAAAAAATGAACAGGCTGAAATGGGTAATGGGAACTGAGATAAACAGACCCTTAGTGTGAGGATTTGTGCTAGAAGTTGGACTGTTTCATGTTTGCTGTATTTGTAGGTACCAGAGACTTCAAATTCCTCCTAATGTCCTTGTTTTATGCATCATCTCTTGACTTCAGGCTTCCCTAATTACTCCTCCTCAGAGAGTCTGTCTTTCAGCTCTTTCAGCTATAATTCACTGTTTTTATACTGGAACCCTGTTGATGAGGTGGCTGGGTACAGAGGAAAGGAAGTACTCTCTAACTTTATGAGTAAATCTTAGTCTTTTAGTGGGTCTATATCTTTGGACTATAAACTTCATGATTTTTCCCCAGTGGTATAGCTTTTTCACCCTTAGGTGAGACAGAAAGGCTAAAGGAGATTAGAATGAAAATCCCTTCCCCAGATGGGACAAGGCTCTGGTTATGTCTTTCCCCTCGAGAGTTGGCTTTTGTTATAGAGAGAATGCTCTGGTCATATTTGACAATGATTGCTCTTATCCTCTCCCTACCACAACTACTAGAAAATTTTGGATTCCACAAAAGTATGCGGGGGTGGGGGGTGGTGGTGGAAGGGATGAGGGGCTGATACTGTAGCCTCCACTCTCAAGCCAGTCCACATTAAGTCTCTAGCAATTCATCAAAATTAACACTAAAGTGTTCCTACAGGTTTATGGCTTTAGTATTTTCTGTTCCAGGTAAGCATATTTTGATGACTCCGTGGATTCACCTGAATTTCCAGATTTCAGGGTAGTGTGGTTTGCCCTACAATCTTAATTCTCTGATGGGTCCAAGAAAGTTATTCACTTTCGAATTGTTCAGCTTTTTCTTGCTGAACGAATGAAAGTAAAAACTTCTAAACTTTTTACCTGCTGGGGCTAAAACCAGAAGTTTACTAAAAACATTCTTATTTTACAAGGCAGTGCTGATTTTTTGGCAGTACTAACATCAAGGATGATGTTGAGAAATAGCCTTCTCTCTACTTTGTACTGTCAAATCAGTGTATTAATGCGATCAATTAATAATGTCTGCCATGGTAATGACAGTAAGGAATGAAGCCACATATGCCACATATTTGCCATTTTTGACCAAAATTATTTCTAAGGCCCTTTCCAAATTTAAGGATCAAGGTCTCCTCTTTGGCAAAGAGTGGAATAACACTGGTGTTCCCTCAATACATAAGAGAATCCTATTTAGTTAATTAATGAAATTGCATGTGTGTATGATGTTGTACAACAGAGGTGTACACAGATATATCCAATATGTGAGTAAACCAAAACAAAATGACTTGCCCAAAGGTCTCATGTAAGTTTCCTATTTGAATTTGATTTTCCACACCCTCATTTATGTATGAGATTGAGAAATTACTGTTGTTTTGCACCGCCTCAGGCCCTATGCCACGCCTTTTCCTTAATGTCGGTTTTGCATCCACGCCCTTGAAAGGATAGACAAATAGTCTCTATATTGTGTGTGTGTATAAAATAGCATCCATGTCATCACATGGTTGACTTACTATGAGGACCTACCAGAAAAATTTATCTCAAGGCTTAGTAATAGGAAAATGAAGTTTATCATGAAAAATTAGTTTAGTTTTTGACTTGTAGCCACTAGATTTTGTTTTCTACTTTGCTTTGGCTACCTACGTGGAAGCAAAGAATCAAATTTGTAGCCCATCACTAACAAGATAATAAAACCAGCTGATATACATTTTAGAGTGCTAATCTTTCTTGCTGATTTATTATTTTTCTAACCTTATTTTCCATTTACTATTATTTCCTCATTTATTTATTTTTTATCATTTTGCTATTGGACAGAAAAGTGACCAGAAGTAGGACTGAAAGAAGCTGTGAAAAAAGAAGACTGTCAGTAATTCACAAACTATATATTTAGTCCTCTTTATACACAAGGCAAAGACTCTTCATCTTATTTCCTGCTTTATTTCTTTTCTACAAAATCCATCTTTTATCGACTATCAGGAAAAGCTTCAGGAAGTCCTATTCTCTGTTTAAAAACACTCTTTTGTTTGTCAGGTCAAATGTTTTATTTGATATAATATAGTTTGAGGTTGAATCATGAATCCATTAACCTTTAGTTTGTTGTGAATGGATTTCCCCTTCTAAGAATTTTTTGACATTTTTCTGTTCTCCTGGGGCTAGAACTGGCTGTCATAAGTGGCCCCAAGAGTTGGTAAGGATTGTATTAATATGATCAGATATTTCCAGAATATTTTTTCCCAAAGATCACGGAATACTTCACAGGTAAATTTAAAGGATCTTTCTGAATGAGAACAGGGCAGTTTTGCTATCTTCTTTCATGATAAAGAAGGCAGTCCAGAGCTTCACTGCAGGACATTCAGTCAGGGTGTGTGTGGAGTGTATGTGTCAGGGTGGGGGGTGGGGGTGGGGATAGAGGGTTGGAGGTTGGTAGAGAAGTGGAGGCAGATTTAGGATTATGGGGAGATTGACAGTCCTGCATTGTACACGAAAGCCAATAGCCTTGCCAAGGGCCTTAAATTTTTTTCTGTAAAAAGACAGGTAATTAGTAATTTAGGCCTTGGGGGCATATGGTCTTTGTTGCAACTTCTCAACTCTACTTTTGCAATGCAAAAGCAGTCACAGACAATTCACAAATTGATAAGCATAACAGTGTTCCAATAAAACCTTATTTATGGACACAAAATTTGAATTTCATAAAATGTTCACACGTCACAAAATATTCTTCTTCTGATTTTTTCCAACCATTTATAAATGCAAATAACATTTTGTAAGGCTTGCTGGTCATACAATAACTCATGATGGGTTGGATTTGGCCAGCGGGCCATAGGCTGTTAGTCCCTGCCACTCTAAACAATTAAAATTCTCTGACACTAGAAAACTACCAGTTATCCCCTTGGACTAAGCATTATCTGCCAGATTTCCCACAGTTGATTTACAATCACCATTGGTAGGGCTAACATACGTATCTCTGGTGCCTATCTGTAATGATTTTCACACTTAAGTATATGAATCACCATCATAGAAAGTATGCTAAATGTAGATTCTGTGGCCCTGGGTAAAGCCCTTGAATCTACATTTTAATCATCAACTCAGGTAATATGATTTGTGAGTAGATCCAAACTTTATGAATCACTGGATCACTATAAATTATTAGATACTTTACTTATATAAAACAAACAAACAAACAGGGATGCCGGGGTCCTCAATCGGTTAAGCGGCCAACTCTTGATTTTGGCTCAGGTCATGATCTCGGGGTCCTGGGATCCAGCCCTGCATGGGGTTCTGCACTCAGCGGGGGGTCTGCTTGAGGATTCTCTCCTCTCTCCCTCTCTCCCGCTCTCAAATAAATAAATAAGTCTTTAAAAAAAAACAAAACTCACCTGGGTCCCTAGTGACAAACAGCGAGTGCTCAAAATAAGGTAAAGCAGAAAAGAAGGTGCTAAAAATATACCTAGCCTTCCAACATTGGTTTCCAATAGCTGTATAAAGCCCCAGATTTCTCTGTTTTACTCTGCCTACTCTAAATAGCTTTCTTTTCTGTGAACTCTTCTAACCTACTGTGTCCACTATAATTTATAGTAATATAAAGTCTTGAATCCAGAAATAATTCTGGGCCGTATCACTCACTGGAATCAAAACTGACTTCATAAAAATGGCATCTGGAATTCTAAGTAAATGCACATGACTGAGTGGATGCTAGGAATCCCTGCTCCAATCTTAAACATGTAAAAATGCACAAATAAACCAAAGAATATTAGCTAAACTTGAAATAAAGGGAAATCCCTGAATAGTAGCAATAAATAGGATTTAAAATTGGAATGGTAATTTAATTGAATCAAGAGAACCTGGATAAGGTATTGGCCTGAAGGGTGGGATCTGGGGTCTACATCTTATACTAGAAATCTCAGAGGGCTGCTCCATACCTGAAACAGAAAATTTCTGAAGCACTTGTTCATGTCTTTTGCATTTTTAAGATCAAATTCCCTTTTTTTTCTTACTGATTAGCAGGAATATTTTATATATTCTGCATGCAAACCTTTTTGTTATATATACTATTTATATGTATGTTACATATATAATGTTATTATATATATATATATATATATATATATATATATATATATATATATATATATATATATATTTGGATATTTCCTGTTAATCTGGCCACAAGTTAATTAATCCTGATTATTGTTTTGTTTTGTTTTGCTATAACTTGTCTTCTGTTAAACACATCCAGAGGGTTCTTAATTTCAGATATGTTTGTACTTCTAGACTGTCCATTTGATTTTTGTAAAACAGATTTCTTTTTTCTTCTTTTTTTTTAGAGAGGGAGAAAAATAGAGGGGTGAGGAGGGGCAGAGGGAGAGGGAAGAGAGAATCTTAAGCAGGCTCTACACCCAGTGTTGAGCTCAATCTCATGACCCTGAGATCATAACCTGAGCCAAAATCAAGAGTCAGATACTTAGCCACCTGAGCCACCCAGGCACTCCTGTAAAGTGGATTTCAATTCTCTGTTAAAATTCTCTACTTTTCATCTTTTATTCACACTTTCCTCTATTTTCTTGAACATATTAATCAGAGTTATTTAAAGTTCCTTATCTGATAACTTCAATGCCAGGCCCACCTGAGTGTGTGCATGCCATTTAGTTCTATTTTTTAGCACGCTTCATAATTTTCAAGTGGATCTTGAAGGTTGTGAATGAAAAATTTTAAAGGGTATGAATGAGTTGCCATTCTCCAAAGACAGTTATGTTTTCTTCTGGAAAGAATATAGAATACAAGAAGATCACCTTGATTCTGCTTAAGGCTTTAGTAGGTTTGGTCTTTCACACTTGCCCTTACTCCTATGATACTGTCTTTACTTCTAAGACATAATCATTACTCTTAGGATATAAGCCTTGTAGAGTCACAATTAAAAACCAAGAGGTTTTATTAAAGCCCCTACACATTGGCAGGACTTGAGCTCCAATCTGTCTCTTTATCACCTTGTGGTTGCTGAAATCTTTGTGCAGCACTTTAGACTCTCAGCTGCCAGTTTTTGCTTGGCTTCCAGGCAGGTCTCATCATTTGTACATGTAGCTGAAGAGGTGGCCCATGACTAGTGGGAAACTTGTATTCATATTTTTGGGCTCCTTCTCTGTGTTTTGCTTTTCTTTGGAATTTTGCTCTTTAATACCCAGCCACTCTGATGGCCCCAAATTCTGACTCTGAATCCCCAGCCCAACAAGAATAATATTTATGCTTAAACTCTATTTTCCTAGGCTGTAATCTGGAAAATGTCCTTAGAGGAAAATCTAGGGATGATGATGATATGGAGTTCACTTCATGAATTTCCCTTCTTTTCAGGATACTAGCCCCTCAAGTCTCCCTCTGTTGGTTATACTCCAGTGCCTTCAAAAGATTAACTTTTTAGAGTTGTTTTTGGTAGGAGGGTCAGTCCAATACAAACTACTCCATCATGACCAGTTTAGAATCTCTCAACAAACAAGTTAACAAAATATTAAGAGAACAACATTAACTATATATCCCTATATTAACTACATTGCTGCAAAGAATAGACAAAGAAGGAAAACTACTCAAACCATTTTATAATAGAACTCCAATTCTAAAAGCAGTAAGAAATAGTACAAGAAAACAAAATTGTAGAATCATCTAGCTAATGAATGTGGAAACAAAAATTTTAAAATAAAATATTAACAAACAGAATCCAGCAATGTATTAAAAAATACTCTAGTCTAGATAGGGCTTATCCCATAAGTAGAAGGATAGTTCAATATCAAAAACTGTCCATATAATATACTATCTAAACATATTAAAGGAGAAAAACCACAGGATCATCTTGATAGATACAGTAAATAAGTTGGATAAAATCTGAAAATTTTCATTACTTAAAAAAATAAAATAATACCACTCTTTAATGGACTGGAAAGTTAAGATCTTCTTAGCATGATAAAGGCCATCTACTAAAATCCAGAGAAAACATACTTTATTGTGAAAATTAAGTCATTCTCATTCAAGCCAAGAACAGACAAGGATGCCTTCTATCACTCTTAACACTTAACACTGTACTGAAAGTCTTAACTAGTTCAAAAAAATCAAAATTTAAAAGAAAAGAACATAACTATTGGAAAGAAAAACACAAATATATTGTTATTTGCAATAGAAAATCTAAAAGAAATCATAGGAAAATTTTGGAACCTAGTGAGAAAATTGATCTGGTAGCTACTTAAAAGATGAACATAAATCTACAGTGTTCTCAAATACTAAAAATCACTAATTAGAAAATGTATTAAAAAGGTGATATTTACAATAGTAGCAAAATTGTAAGATCCTTGGGAATAAATCTATCCAAATGTACAGGAACTATATGAAGAAATTTATGAAATCAGGTTTCTAATTCAGATCCATAAATAAAAATATATTCAAGATAGAATTAGACCTAAGTATTAAAAAAAACTTTAAAAATCTAAGAAAAAAATCAATTATTATGATCTTATAATAGGAAATGTTTTTCATTATACTATTTAGCTGAGAAAATAAATGAAATGAATTCATATGTAACAATATACATAGATCTTAAAAACATGTTGAGGAAAGAAAGCAATTTGCAGAATAAGCACTCTTTTCACTTTACATTTATGTAATTTTTAAAAAGATTTTATTTACTTATTTGAGAGAGAGAGACTGCAGGAAGGAAGGGTAGAAGGAGAGGGAGAGAGAGTCTTAAGCAGACTGTACACTGAGTGTAGAGCCCAATAGGGGCTGGATCTCATGACACTGAGATCACGACCTGAGCCGAATCCAAGAGTCAGACGCTTAACTATGCCACCCAGGTGCTCCTATATTTATGTAATTTTATATAATTTTCAATTATGTAATTTGTGTGAACATTTAGAGCATACAAAGCAACACAACAGATAGTTTATAGATTCTCCTGGCTTTAGTAAAAATATAAAAATAAATATAGACTGGCAGCATGCAATCTAAAGTTAAGTAAGCGGTTATCTCTGGAATTAATGAGAACAGGTAGACTTCAATTTCATATCTGTGATGTTTTGTTTTATATAAAAATGTCATGAGCAAACCTCAAAACATATTAATACCTATTAATTATGAGTGTAGATACACAATGTTTTCATATAATTATTCCTGCTGCCATTTCTGATTACTTATAAAACAAGACAGGAGGATAACCCTATGGATGGCCCATTAAATGTAACCAGCCACTTTCTCACCTCAGAAGAAGAATAAGTAAAGAGTCTCCTCTAAACAAACTTCTACACAAAAATTTTAAAGATAAAGAAAACAAGCAAACAAAACCCTGGGCCAAAGTGAAATAGAAATTTTGCAGGGAAATGGGTCCTTTTCTAAAGGTGGAAAGGAGGACTGACAATTGATGCCCAGTGTTAGCATTTTCTTCCCTAGGAGCTAGGGGTGGCCAACTTCAC
Organism: Mirounga angustirostris; assembly: GCF_029215605.1. Taxonomy (NCBI): domain Eukaryota; kingdom Metazoa; phylum Chordata; class Mammalia; order Carnivora; family Phocidae; genus Mirounga; species Mirounga angustirostris. The sequence continues at coordinate 125,636,649 of NW_026991714.1, forward strand.
TGAGTGCTTGCAAGGCATTATGGGCTAAGAACAGGAAAATCATGAGTTCAATTAGAATTTGGTCGCAGCATCATTAAAATTAAGCTGTTTTGCCTGCTACTCATTTCATTCTTGGCCACTAGGATGGTTACTTATTTGTTTGTCTCAGTGAAGAGAGGATGGTTACTTATTTGTTTGTCTCAGTGAAGAAATCTACCCTGGTGAGGTAGAGCAAATTGAAATACACAAGAGAAAAGAATGGTCATGTGTTAATGAACAAGAGAGAGCTGATCCTGCGGAGGTTCTCAGCACAATCTTCTCACTGAAAATTTATTTTCTAAATTTGATGACAGTCTGAGTGCAGAATTGCACAAATACCTAGGGTTTCTGTTTTCCTTTTTCCAGTTGTGTTGGGTAGTTTTCTCACTTTAGAATTGGAAAGGGCTACATGGTCCTAAGGACCTTCCCATTTACAGACTTGGAAACTGAGACCCAGAGAGGGTAAATCATTGGTCCAAGGTCATACAACTCATTGTTGGGCCTCCTTCCAATCCCTCTGAAAATAATTCCATGTCCTACTTCTAAAATTATTCCACCCCTATTAAAAAGGCAGTTTTAAAAGGCACCCTTGACACCCCCTAGTCTCTCTTGGCCACAGGAAAGACCTTGGCAATGTGGTGCCAAGTGAGCTCATTTGAACAGGGGAGGTAATTCCTGGCATCAGCTGTGTCTCTGGACTTACTTCAGCTTCCCCATATGTCCCTTATATACTCAGATTCCAGAGCTTGAAGAAGACATGGCCACTTCCTTCTTCCTTTATGAAGGATGGTGGTGCAGCCACCAGGAACAATGCTGCTTTATTGTCATGTTAGTAGATGTACCTGGAGCAATTTACTCTCCACAACAAATCTCTCTTCCATATATATGGAACTCATTGTGTTTGCCAAGCACATTTTTAGCTACAATCTCATTTGAGTCTCAAAACTTCCCTGATACAAGTAAGTCAGGCCCTATTATCCCAATTTTCCCGAGAGGAAAACTGATATGCAAAGAAAGAGTACACTGAATTGGCACCAGAGACCAGGGATCACCTTGGGATGCCCACTTTGAATTCTGGTTGCTAGCCATTCCCTGGGTCCTCCTTGCGCTGATATACCCTTCCTCCCAGGTTGTATCAAGACTGATACAGAATAACCAGCACTGGTGCTCCCCTGGGAATCATAAGGCTGTGTGAGAGGGGAAAGGCAGGAGAAAGGAGGGGAGCATAATCTTTTTTCAAAGGATGCATAAGGAAACACTAGAGGTAGCATGATAAAACTTGAACTAATGAAGTCTCAAGGGATTCTGGTCCAGAAGAAAAACGTATAGTTTAGTGGTTTCCACAACCCTGCTTCATTATAATCACCTGAAATTACTTTTTATTTATTTTATTTTTGTTTTTAAACTAGATTCACAGGGTTCAGAAATCAAAAGGAACAAAGGGTATATGATGAAAAGACTCTCTCCACCTCTATGTCCTAGTGACCCTACTCCCTCCCTGGGAGGCAAATAACGTTATGAATAATGTTAAACAAAGCATATATTTACCGCCCCTCTCCACACACATTTTTATACAAAAGGTAGTATTCTAGATTGTTGTTGACTTTCCTTTTCTCACCTAAATAATGTATTTTGGGAATTGTATCATATTAGTATACAAAGAACTTCCTCTTCCTTTTTTAGCTCTATAGTATTATACCATGCATATACCATGATTTTAATTTAACCAATTCTCCCTAATAAAGCATTAAATTGTTTTCAATTTTTTGTTATTACAAACAAAGTTGCAATAAATAACTTTGTGCAATGGATGTCTAAGAGAACTGAGTTTTGGTCGAAGCTCTAATACTATGCAGCCATGTGGCCTTGAGCAATCAGTTAGTATTCTGACCTTTTAAAAATGGAAAGAATCTTAATGACCGTTTGGTCTAGCACTTTCCCAAAGCATGTTCATGAAACACTAGTCCCAGAGGGTGCACAACTGGAAACTGATAATACAAACTAGATTCTGAGAAGAACACAATAAACAAAAATTAATTAATCCAGGGTTTCACAAATTTATTTAATAGTGGGGTATTTTTTTCAGAGACTGATGGTTAACTTTATGTATTAATTTGTGGAGTATTTCTGAGATTAACATTTAAATCAGTGAACTTTGAGTAAGCAGATTGTCTTCTATAATGTGGGTGGGCCTCATCCAATCGGTTGAAGGCCTGAGTAGAACAAAATGACTGGCTTTCCCAAGTAACAGAGAACAAGAGGCAGTCTAGCAGATGCCTTTGGATTTCATCTGCATCATTAACTCTCCTGGGCCTTGGGCCTGCCAGACCATACTTGTAAATTTGACAGTCTCCAAAATCACATGAAGCAATTCCTTATAATAAATCTCTTTCTGAATATATACATATCTTACTGATTCTGTTTCTCTGAAGAATGCTGATTGATACAGGGACCAACTGTTAACATGCTGTGGAATTAATGTTCCTTAGAATACACTTTGAGAAACGGGAGTCTAGTCTAACTTCCTCTTATTTTACAGCTATGAAATCAGAAAGGATCAAGGTTTTGTATGTTCAGCATCTAACACATGCTTAAACAGTATAGCTTAATAAATGTTTACTTGCTTTAAACAGTAATCTGTCTAGGAAGATAATAAAAACTTGTAAAATTTTAAAAGATTCAAAGAACTCTAAAGAAAAAAAATCTAAGAGATTAAGATATGATGAGTTGTGAAATAAATTGCCCCATGCTAACTACAGGAGTTTAGAGATAGATGAAGGTCATTACAAAGGAAGTGAGAGTTAATATGGGTCACAAAGGATGAGCAAACTCAATGGCAGAGGTGTGAAAATTAGACATTTCCAAGACTCAAGAAAACATAAGGCATGCTCTGGGCATAATGGAAACCAGTTTGACCAGGCCACCATCTTCACCAATAATCCTTTAGTTCTCTCATTTAATTTATTATTGAGCATCTACTATGTACCAGGGACCATTCTAGGTACTGGGGATACAGCAGTGAGTAAGATGAATAATGCCTCTCCTCTCATGGAACTTACATTCTAAGGGACAGAAAAAAAAATAAACTAATAAATGTGTCAGATTGGGGATTCATGTTATGAAGAAAAAAATAAAGCAGGATGAAGGGATTACAAAGGAGTATTGGGCTGGGGGGAAATGGCTCTTTTACAAAAGGTGACCAGGGAAGGCCACTTTAGTTAGGCGACATTGGAGCCAAGTCCTAAAAGAAATGAGAGCCATGCAGATTTCTAGAGGAAGAGCAATCTGGGCAAAGGGAGAAGCAAATGCAAAGACCAAAGATGAAAGCATGACTGTCAGATTCAAGGAACAGCAAGCAAATGGGAGTAGGGCTGGGCAGGGGGTAGGAGGTTAGCTGTAGGAGATGAATTCAGGGAGCCAGTTAACTTTAGCCTTATAGGCCAACTTAAGGACTTTAGCTCTTATTCTAGGTCAGATGAAGAGACATTGAAGGATTTTGAGCACAGGAACGATAGGATCCCTCTAGCTGTTTATTAAAGGTAGGCTCTAGGCAGAACAAGGAGATCTTGCAAAAGTCTGGAGAAAAAATAAAAAATTATTTTGAAATTTGATGGTAGTAGTGGAAATCGTTAGAAGTGTTTGGAATCTAGATATATTTTGCAAGTAGAACTAAGAAGATTTGCTGATGGATTGCCTGATGGTAGTGTAGGGCAAAGTGTTCTGCACAAGGAGGGAAAAATTCTGGGTTCTTGTCTCTCTTGCTACCATTTGGTCCTGTGCCTTTGAGCAGCCCATATAACCTCTTTGGGCCTTACTTACCCCACTTGTAAAACAGGGTCATTAATTTCTTGCTTGGAGTTAGGGGACGAAATCAAATGGTCTCATGAAATACTTTCAGTTGTAAGATCTATAAATTTAGTCTGTGCCTCATAATTAGCACTCTATTATTTACTCTTTTGTATTGCTTGTTATAATTTCATGTAAAGAACTGTATCTTCCCTACTACATTGTAAATTTCTTACTTGCTGGGACCTTGTCTAATACCCTTATATATCATCCAGTGTTTATCAACTGACTGAGAATAAAGATGTGGTATATATATATACAATGGAATATTATGCAGCCATCAAAAGGAATGAGATCTTGCCATTTCCAACAACGTGGATGGACCTGGAGGGTGTTATGCTGAGCGAAATAAGTCAATCAGAGAAAGACATGTATCATATGACCTCACTGATATGAGGAGTTCTTAATTTCAGGAAACAAACTGAGGGTTGCTGGAGTGGTGGGGGATGGGAGGGATGGGGTGGCTGGGTGATAGACATTGGGGAGGGTATGTGCTATGGTGAGCACTGTGAATTGTGCAAGACTGTTGAATCACAGACCTGTACCTCTGAAACAAATAATACATTATATGTTAAAAAAAAAAAAAAAAAGAAGAAGATAGCAGGAGGGGAAGAATGAAGGGGGGGAAATCGGAGGAGGAAACGAACCATGAGAGACTATGGACTCTGAGAAACAAACCGAGGGTTCTAGAGGGGAGGAGGGGATGGGGGGATGGGTTAGCTTGGTGATGGGTATTAAATAGAGCCTGTTCTGCATGGAGCACTGGGTGTTATACGCAAACAATGAATCATGGAACACTACATCAAAAACTAATGATGTATGGTGATTAACATAATAATAAAAAAAAGAATAAACATCCTCAAATAATAAATATAGTGCTGCCCACTACTCTTTTCTTTTCCTGTGAATTTTTAAATTTAGTGCTTAAGAACAAGCTCCAGTTTCAAAAAGCAAGGAAGGGAAGGGAACAAGGGTGGAAGTTCCAAATCAATAGTTACTATGTTGAGGTAGGTAGATTAGTGAACAAAAGCTTAAAAAAGTTGAAAGTTTGACATGGGAACTCAACTATAGAGAGCAAAATGGAGTCTCTCATGTCAAGCAGGAGCTTGTGTCAAGCAGGGGCTGTGTCGGGGCGCCTGGGTGGCTCAGATGGTTAAACGTCTGCCTTCGGCTCAGCTCATGATTCCAGGGTCCTGGGATCGAGCCCCACATCGGGCTCCTGACTTAGCGGGGAGTCTGCTTCTTCCTCTCCCTCTGCCTCTCCCACTGCTCATGCTCTCTCTCTCTCTGTATCTCTGTGTCTCAAATGAATAAATAAAATCTTTAAAAAAAAAAAAAAAGCAGGGGCTGTGTCAAGTATGATGCAAGCAGTTAAGGTACTGCAGCTAGGAGATATTATGGGGACCAACGTCAGCTGACATCCCAGAACTGATAATGCGCAGAACCAGAGGAGGTCTGCAAGGACCCAAAACCGATTAAATCCCTTTAAAAAGGGATTTTGGCAGCAAACTGTCAGACTCTTCAGACATGACCCTTGTATGTCTGACCACTTAAAAAAGGCAACTGTCACCGAAGATTCTACTCGATTAATCTCCGAACAGAACCAAGATCCTTCACTGCTTGAACATAAGAAGCAGTAATTGCTGAGAGCTGACCCAGACCAGACCAAGGCCTTATCTCAACTGCACACCCACAGACTGACTTCGCATTTGGTTCATTCACTTCCTGCACCCTTCTGTTATCTTGTTTGTTGTGAGGCTTGTCTTCTGTCCTGCTTTGTGTGCTGTGTTAGAAGCCAAATTTAATCACATGATGAATTGTCATTGGGATTGGAATCCTGAACCTACTTTATAATTGAGATTTAACTGCTTTATGATTGAATAAAGCCGACATTGTGGAAAGACACAAGTCGTGTGTACGCCTTCATAGTGTGCTCGTGACATCAACTTTATTTTATTTTATTTAAAGATTTTATTTATGAGAGAGAGAGTGAGCATGAACAGGGGGAGGGGAAGAGGAAGAGGGAGAAACAGACTCCCCAGCAAGTAGGGAGCCTGATGCAGGGCTTGATCCCAGTGTCCTGGGATCGTGACCTGAGCTGAGGACAGATGCTTAACCAACTGAGCTACCCAGGCACCCAGGGAACTCAACTTTAAAGGAGGGTAAGATTTTGCTAGACAGAGAAGGGAAAGAAAGACATCCCAGGGAGAAGAAATAGCACCACGTGAAAGTACATGCTGTGGAAAAAGAACTATTGCCCCAACTGGAACACAACATGCCCAGGGAAGCGAAAGGAGGAAGAATGGAGAGTGGTAAACCTGGAAAGGTAAGTGGCATCCAGATTATGATAAGTTCTGCGTGTCATTCCAAAGCATTGACATCATGCAACTAATGAATCATTGAACACTACACCAAAAACTAATGATGTACTATATGTTGGCTAATTGAATTTAAATTTTAAAAAAAGAAAAAGAAATAAAATATATACTAAAAAAAATTTTTAAAAATTAAGTGTTGACATTACCAAGAAGAAAATGAGAAGTTATATTTAGAATGTAATCACCACAACAGCAAGTCCTTCTACCTGTCGTGGTCTCCATTGTATTCCTAGTGTCTATCACATGTCTGGTACATAGTAGGGGTTCAATAAATAGCTACTAAGTGAATCACTGTTTTTAAACATAAGAATGATATGATCAGACTGTGTTTTAGAAAAATAACTGGCAACGGTGATGAGAAGGGTCTAGGAAGTGAGATAGACAAGAGGCAGGGAGACTAGCTAGTTAGTAGATTACTGACAGTCTAGATTAGACTCAATAGGCCAGGTATACAATGTTCCTAATTATAATCAACAGGAACTTTGTTGAATAGAATTTAAATAATTGAATGCTAATAACAACTACATTTTCTTCAAAAATATTAGTATGCAGCGGTGTTCAATAAATATTTATAAATTTAATGTAGAAAAGCCATTAATTCTACATTATCTAATCTGCTTTGTTGGCTGAGTGATCAATCAATATACAATGATTATGATACCCAAAGTGCTGTAACTGATTAATATTCTCTATGATGTACACAAAATAGTTATTCCTTTCTTGCAGTGATGGCTGGTTTACATAATTCTTCACGAGGTGTTATCAAAGTCATAACATTGCAAAAGGCAAGAAGGCAAAGGGATTATTTGTGAAAATATTAAGGATGCAGAGGAATTCTTTACAATGAAACAGAATTTTCAATAAAGACTAGAGAACAAGTGAGAAAGGAGAGTCCAGGTCTAGAAGGAGTAAGAACTGAGGAATAAAAATTAACAAGAATATGAAAGAAGATAGGAGACAAGACGAAGAAAGTGAAAGAGGTCAGGGTTCAGAGGCATTCAGAGAGGACTCAAATGGAACTAAATATTGGTCTTACATAAAAAAGGACATTTGAGTAACTGGGGATGCTGGGGATGCAAACAAACAAACAAATAATTAGATCTCGCTTTAAATCCTAAGCCTTACCTTCCTCATTAGTAAAAAGGGGATAATAGTACCAACCTTCCTTGGTGATTATGAGGATTAAATGAGATGATAAACATATAAGGCATATAATAAAGTATATGACAATATAGCTATTAATTCCATAAGGAAGAAAGCAAAGGGCTGGTTTTGTAAGTAAAAACAACTTAGGGGGCACCTGTGTAGCTCAGTCAGTTAGGCATCTGACTCTTGATTTCTGCTCAGGTCATGATGTCAGGGTTGTGAGATCGAGCTCCACATCAGCCTCTGAGCTGGGCAGGGAGCCTGCTTAAGATTCTCTCTCCCCTTCTCCCTCTGCCCCTCCCCCTCTACTCTCATGCATACGTGCCTTCTCTCTCTCTCTCTCAAAACAAACAAACAAACAAACAAACAAACAAACAAACAAACAAAGAAAAAACTTAGGAAAGGTTAACCTGAAGTAATAGGGGAATTTTAGTGTGTGAAATTTTGGAAACTGAACAGATTCACACTGAATCATGCTATTCACTTCTTATTCCTTCATGCCCCTTCCTGCACCAGGTTGGATAGATATTGATGATCTTTCCAACGAAGTCAAGCATTCTAATGAAAATTTTAAAACAAAGCAAAAAAAAAAAAGGCTAAAAGTGGTTATAAGGAATTAGGCCTTCCTACAGCATTTGCGGAGTCTAGTGCAAAATGAAAATGCAAGACCCCTTGTTGAAAAATCGTTAAGAATTTCAACAGGGACACAGAGCATTAAACCAAATGTAAGGCGCACTGTGTGACTGCATAGGTCACAAAGCCATGAAGCCACCCTGCTAGGAATAAGCCACGCTGGCGTTCCGGTGGTCAAGTTTACATCTAAGGCTCTGAAGGCACAACCACAGGCCCTTGGCAATGAGTATTCACGAAGTGTGTCAGCTGACTGTGAAGCTTCCCGAGTCTTGAGGTACATGGCATAGAGGCGCCCATGACAGTGCCCGTTGGCCCTGGGATGCTGGTCGGTGGCCAACTGACATTACAAGAGTTGGCACTAACTGCTTTTGAGACCTGCATGAAATATAATAATTTCCTGCCTCCTTGATTTTTTACATGTTAGTTAATTAAGTTACCACTTGAGGACAGAAAGTAAGCCACTGATTGAATGTTTTAAAAACTATCCTAGGACATGTAAAACTTCCATTCCGGACCACCTGAGGTGGGTGCATTTCCAGCTAACGTGAGGGAGGTGGCATTTCTCCCCAAATCCAACATCTCCTCATGTGTGTACGAAAGGCAGGCTTAGCCATGGGAAAGAAAATTGGTCACATATTAAGGGGTAAGTTTGTTTTTAGCATTCCCACTATCATCTTCCTTTCACTGTCCTCCTAGTGAATACTAACAAAAAGAAAAGCCCTTTTATTTTTTTTTAAAGATTTTATGTATTTATTTTGACAGAGAGAGACACAGCGAGAGAGGGAACACAAACAGTGGGGAGTGGGAGAGGGAGAAGCAGGCTTCCCGTGGAGCAGGGAGCCTGATGCGGGGCTCGATCCCAGGACCCTGGGATCATGACCTGAGCCGAAGGCAGACGCTTAACAACTCAGCCACCCAGATGCCCCAAGAAAAGCCCTTTTAGAAAACACATCATAAATAGTTTTAAGAATTTAAATCTACTAGAGATAAAAGATGCAGACAGCAAGCACCCTTGGACATTATTTCCCTATTGTTTCCATTTTCCTATCTTTCCTGTTCTTGTTCTTCTGCTCCTTTCTCTTCTACTTCACCTCCTTATTTACTTCGATCCAGTGTAAATATAATACCTGATTACAAAGCACCTCATTGTGTCACCACAAAATTGATTAGGCCGTGGTCCAATCTTGTTTCCAATCCACTTACAGATGCTTATTTCATCCCTTTGGGTGGAATACGAAAAAGCAGCATCATTATTATATTGACATTTGACAATTACTTGTTTCTATTTAGAATTTTATCTAGAACTAAAATGGAGTCTAGAGATGACTCTGTTTAAGCACCTAATTTTGCAGGTTAAAAACAACCTCAGAGAGATAGACCTGTCCAGGGTAAACCCAGGCACTGGTGGAGAGCAGGACTGGCAGTGTAAACCAGTAAACTGTATCATGGGACTCAACAAAAAGAGCACAGAGCTGTCAACTAGCAGGTACTCAATAAGTATGTGTCAACTGAGTAAAGAAATGCAGGAAGATATGAAATTCTAGAAACCTAGGTTCTCATAAAGGCTCTGCTATTAACTAAATATACTAATTGATTATTATAATTAATAATAAATATGAATTATAGTAAAAATAATAGTGATGCATTATAATAAATTATAATAAAGATATAAAGAGAAATTATAATAAAGATAATAAAAATAAATTGATTATAGTAAAGATGAAGATAAACTGATTAAATGACTTAACTTCTACAACCTCTTTTTCATCAACTACAAAATAAAATAATACTGTTTTGACCAAAAGCACAGTTCCAGGAATAATACTCAATACATGTGCTTAACCTAATTTTTATTAATTATATAACAATCTTAACTTTGGCCAGACTGCTAGAAAGTTTAAAAGTATTGTATTTAAGGTTATTCTTTTCGAGAGAGGCTGAAAACCATCTCGTTATCTAACACTGTGGACTTGAAACGTCATACTTTATCCTCAGGGGTGAGTTGTGATACAGAACAGACCTGAACGGTCTCCCTACAGGCTTCTGTTAAGGGTGTACTTCAAGAGTAAAGCGTGTATTTTATGGTGTGATCAGGGAAGGTCTCTGAAAAACAGCGCTGTATAATCATTGTACCACTTTTCCCTCAGTTGAGACAGATTCACATTCAACATTTATCAAATGTCTTCCATTTATAATGGTTTGTGTTTGGTATTAAGTTGAACCACACAAAATTGTCTTTCTTGTGGGTCAAGAACAGTTGAATGGTGGCAATTTCATATGGCTCAACCTAATACTTTAACATGTAATCTCCCTTTTCTCTGACAATTATTCTACAAGGTAAATGATGTTACCCTCATTTTACAGATGAAGAAATGAAGCCTCAGAAAAATTAAATTGATTTGCCTAAGGCTCTACAACTTGTCCAGAGCAGATCATAGAAACCTACGATCTTTGGATTTCAACTAGGATGCTATTTCTTCTATACTACAAACAATACATTAAAAGACAGTGATTCAGCAATGTAATAAAAGCGGGTAGGCCATTGGGAAGACTGAATGGGTTGAGAAGCTCTAAAAGTCTCTCCAAAGAAGTTGAGAAGTAGAGAAGTGAAGTAAAATAACAATTACCTACAAAAATGTATCAATTTCCTTCCTCCTGGAGACAAAGAAATTGTAGCTTCAATAATGTGTCTGCCTTGGGCAGAGAGCACAGTAGGCCAGCAACAGCTACCATGTGACTTGAGGGTTCCAGGAGGCACTAAGTGATTATAATGTGAGTAAATGGAGGTAGAGATAGTACTGAGGGGAGAGGAGGAGACGTGATGAGACTGGGCTAGAGTCAAGAGGATTTTCCTGTCTATCTGCTAAACTCACTCACAGTTGTAGCTCTTGGAAAGCTGAAGTTGAACACAGAAGCAACTGAGCAGAAAGCAATTATTAATTGAATAGATTCTGCAAAATGAGGTTATGCCACATTAATCAGCAGCTTTTTGCAATCTGACCACTAAATGTCTGATATATGGGTTGTGCATTATTTTCTGTTAATTAAAATTCTTAGTACAATTATAGTAAAAATGCTTTGTCCTTACAGACGTTCCCAGAAGTGTTAGAAGGAAAACGTGCTGGCCAGAAATATCCCATGAATCTATGAGGGAGAAATTCATAAAACTGTATGGATCATGATCCATACACTGCCTTTTTTTTCTCTCACACTCAAACCCTGGCAAATATGAGACCAGGAAAAATAAAATAAGATAAAATAAAATGTCTTCAGACAGTATTGCGTGTCTTTTCTGTGTGCCTTCTCCATTTCTCTATGGTGATTTAATGAACGCTAATCACATACAAAGCATTATGTGAAGTAATGGAGGGGAGACTAAGAAAGACTTCTCTCTCCTGGTACCCCTTTCTGTCTCTTGTTACACAAGAATAAGTTAATTTACGTTATGATTGTTGGGCCTTTACCTGTTCTACTTCAGAAGATTTTAAATGAGGCCTTGGGGGCATGAGAGTCAATAGTGTGGTATGAAGGCAGGAGGAAGTGATGCCCAAACCTAGTTCTTAACATTCTTAACATAGGGTCTTTGGATTCCCTATGCGATCCACGGATGGGCTTCAAGGGATCCATAAAAAAACCTTGAAATCTTATGTAAAATTGTGTGTGTGTTTCTGCATATACACATGCATTATTTTCTAAGAAAATCAATAGTTTTCATCAGAGTTGTAAAAAGATTGATTACTTTAAAAGGAACCTTAAACCCAAAGAAACGGCACTAGAGATTTGGTGCCTGTGATTAAGTGGATAAGGATCTAGGAAATCTCTTAAGATCTGGAGGTCCTTCCTGGGATTTCAAGTTCCACCAGCCCATAGCCTGCCCACTCACTAGGTTGGTTTTCTTAAGCAAAGAAAGGTCGCTGCTGCTGGTGATGCTACTGAGTTTGCCCTGTCTGGAGCAGAGGTTTTATGCTCTCCTTATGGCAAAACTCGGCTCTTCATGAAATAAAAACGTCCCCCATGCCACTGGGAAATCACCATCTCTTCACTCAGGGCATGCCAAATATCCGGAAGGGCATTTTCCAAGCCCAGCTGGCCAACTTCCTCTTCACCCCCCTCCTAGCCTGTTAGGCTAACCCCAAGTTTACAAAATTACCCACACAGAAGAAGAAATGCAAATGTTAAAGTGTTCATAATGTTTGGCCACATTTTTCATGTGATTCACATTAAAGCATCTTATGTAAAATTGAACAAGCATTGAAACAAGTATACTAATTACAGTGTAAATGAATTTTTAAGAATTGTAGAAAATGTGAATTCTTTTACTTCTATAGGCCAAGTTTGGAACATTAACAGAAGTGTTTGGTGGTGGTGGTGCTTTTGTTACTCTTTGTTTCCTTTTATTTATATGAAATGAAGTGGGAATAGAGAGGGGGAAAAAAGGAAAAATGACAGGAAACAGCCATCCACCTCTGCACCAAAATACCAGCAGAAAACCACAGTTACACTGCCATCTAACAATATATTCTGTTTAAGAAACTCCCTGATCCCAGAAACAGCCATGTAACTCTAGACAATAATGAAATTACATCCTGCACATGTTCAAAACCATCCTCCATAGCTTCTAATGACATAAATTTTTTTGTTGATGTTCTTTGCTTTCTTGAATTCTCTGAGGAGATTTTGTTTTAGAAAAGAGCCTAACTATAGCTTTCAGAGAAGGTGGTGATGGTGGTGACGGTGGGCACAGATGTGGTAATATAAGTTTATCAGGACCCCCAGTTTCAGCACCATCAATTAGGAGCTGGGATAGACGTGCCTGACCATTTCTTATCAAAGAGAGGAGAAAGCATTTTTTTTCTTAAGGAGAAAAAATGTCTGTCAGGGTAAATGATTCACACAGAACACTCAGCTCTTTCCAGGGTGACAGTAGCTGGGCTCACTCTCAATGTGTCATCAAGCAACCAGTCATTTCTAAACCTCTTCAGAGAAAAGGTTTAAAGCTGCTCTTGGAATCACACAAGTGCATTCAATTCTACTTTGCAAACCTTCAAATGGTGAGTGTCCCTTGTTTGATTTTTCCAAGAAAAAGGTAAATACTAAATAATAATAATAACAATAACCCTTGTACTGACATTGTTTCAAAAGTGTTGCTCACAAAGATCATCTGAGATGAGAATGTAGAATATTTTGCCAGAAATTGAAAACTGGAGATGATGTAGAATATCTCCATGATTTTCCCAGATGCTATTCAGGTAGGGTTCGCCCCTGGAAATCAGAGATCTGATGGTGGTAAATATCACAATGGTTCTATGAGATTCTGGGATCCAGTCACCTGTGAGGTTGCCATGTTCTGTAATCCTAGAATCCAAACTCGCAAAGGAATATAACCAACACTCCATGTAATCTGAGGAATACAATCAAACAGACGTGCTTACTGCACAAAGTAAGCCTGAAAGTCAAACATCCACATTGAGGTAATACAGCTCTCAAAGGGATCAAATGACACCAGAGACAAATGTATCAAGTTGTTGTGGCAACTGATCCAAAGTGTGGTCCAGCTGTTCCCAGTCTGTTTTCCCAACATCAGAGACTATTCACTCAAGGCAAACCATAAAAATACCTCCTTGCTCATAAAAAAAGACATTCTCTAACTTGTACGCCAGATTGTTCATCTCCTCAGGCCATGGTCTGCCTTTCCCTATTCTTCTGTTCATCAGTGTAGGATTTGGGGAGAATCCTGCCAACAATTACACTTGGGTTCCCTAATTCGATAGAAAGGCAGGTTACCTCAGAAGAGCAGGGGATCATGTGACTCATCCATCCAGAGCCACACACAAACTCAATTCTCATCTTCTAGGCCCATTTCTTTGAACCAGGTGTTTACACTCATCCTGTCTGGGCAAATGCTTTCAAAGTCCGTTCAAGGGGAAGCTGACTTATTTTTTTTCTCTATAAAATAGATCATGAAATACACCTATTAAAAAGGACTAGTGAGGGAAATAGTATAATGATAGAGTAAGAACTCTTCTCTGTGAACAGAACCCAGCTACATCCTGGATCATCATCTATTAGCTGTGAGTACTTAGACAAGCTACCTGCTCTCTCTTTGTCTTGTCAGGGCAATACTTCTCAGACTTTAATGTGCATATGGAACACCTGGGACCTTATTAGAATGCAGATTCCCATTCAGTAACTGGCATGCGTTGAGGCCCAAGAGTCTGCATTTCTAACAACTCCCTGGAGTGCTAATGCTGCTGATCTGGACCACACTTTGAGTAGTAAGACAGTCAGGTCTTTCAGGGATTTACTTTTATATAAAGCAGCTAAAGCAATGTTTGAAGATGAAAGGCTTTCAGTTAGTGCTCTTCCTTTTCATTTTCATCATCCTCACCCCACACAATATATCACATAAAACACTATGTATACAGAGCTTCCGTTTCTCTGAGGATTTGCAGTTTGAGACAGCCAAAACCAAATTCTAATAATGTAAAATCTTTCATTCTTTTCTTCTAAAATGAAAAGACACATGGAAAGGAAAAATGGTTAGGTTGGCTGTGACTCTTGGAAAGTCCTCCCCAGAAGGTGGCTGTACTTTGGGTCATAGTGGCCTTTCTGACAATAGACACTGAGAGAATGAGGAAACACCAGAAGACGTGGGAACGGCGGTCACGTCTCCTCAGCTTCAGAACATTTCTAATATAATACAGTTTAAAGCTTTTTCATGCCTCTTGCCAAGGAAGGAACTTCTTCAGAGATAATATATATATTTTTCATCTTAAAGTAGTATGTATGAAAGTCAAGAATATGTATGGAGGGAAGCAGCAATTTTAAAAAGGCACCATTCCACTCATTGTGCTATGTGGATGAATCATTTTGAAAGATTCTATAACATACTGAACATTTAGAAATGTGACTTCCATAAAAATAATAAGTAATAATCATGATCCAAACTTACTAAACACTCATGATCATAAGTATTACGCTAAATGCTTTACGTGCAGTACCGCATTTATCCTCACGGAAATCCTACATGGTGGGGAATTATATGACACCTCAGATGAACTCCCATCTTAGAGACATTGATCTAGCTGTTCCCTCTATCTGGAACACACTTCCTCAGTGTGTCTGCTTAGCTGACTCCCTCACTTCTTTCACATCTCTGCTCTAAAGTCACCTCCAAGATCACCCTATTTAATACTGCGGTCTGCCCTCCTCCCTCCAGCACTTCCTTTATTCCTTTAAACCTACTTAAGACTCAGTGTAGTCACATGATAAATAAGTGTTAGAGCCTGAATTTAAAACCAGAGAGTCTGACTCCAGGATAGCCCAAAACTTGTTTAATAGAGGAGTAAAGAAAGCGAGGGTCAGGAATTCCTAAGTCTAAGCTGCCACCCACACCCTTCCCTTTCCCATGAAGTTACCAACTTCCCCACTTCCCCAGGGTGGGCTCCAGAGTGATTGAGACAAGGACGATTGGGATGTGGCACAAAGATTGAAGGAGTGATCTTGGGATTTCAAGCCTAGTAAGTCTCTAAAAGCAGCCCATTTAATACACATATATTTAGCAGACGCCCTTGATGTAATGCATATAATGTGCTTGGGCAGCTTTAATGAATGGCAGATGTTACTAGCTAGGCACAGGGCCCTGGACCAGTGTTTCTCCAACTTTTCCTCCTCAGGCAAAGGAGATACCTGTGGGAACCTGGAGATAATGCCAGATCAAACCTTCTTTGGGCTTTTGTATATGTGTGTATACTCTGATGAGAAAGAAATAGCCCAAACCAATAGTAGCCACTTGAGACAGCTTCCCTGGGAAGTGTGACTGAGGGAGTGACTGAGGCAAAAGGAGCCACTAATGGAGACTACACAGCCTTCCAGAATTAGGTTGAGAGAAAAGCTACAAGCACCCCTTCGGCTGATAGTAGGGAGCCTACTGCCTGGGTCATAGGTATTATGCCTAATTTACAAAAGAAGGCATTGAGGCTCAATGAGGTGCTGACCAACTTGCCTAAGTTTACACAGACAGTATGTGCTAAAGATTTGAATTCAGTCTGCTAGACAGCAAAATCCATGCTCTGGATCAATTCTATAAAGCACAAAGCTTGACCCCAGAAAATTCTCAATTAAAATTAAATAAATACACACACACACACATACACACACAGAGGTGTATGTATATAGTTTTTCTTAACACAAAGAGCTCTTTGATTCTTCAATTTACTTTTAGAAAGTTCTCTTTCTCCCCTTCCTTTTTCTCTTTTTACAGCCCAGCTCCCTATGTCATTTATGGCTCCCTTCTCTCCTTATCCTTTTGTTTTTAAGGCCTCTGCAGCAGATATTTGTCTAGCACAGCTCTCTCTGGAGCCCACAAGGATTTTCTTCCTATGGTGGTCCTTACCTCCTCCACCAGGAACATCTCTCCCTTCCTACCTCCTCTTCTTGAAGAAGGAGAATAAGCATGGTTTCCAAAAGCGATCACTAGAAGGACAAACTCCTTGCTAACTAGAACCCCAGGGGGCAGGATCCTGTCTCTTTTTTTTTCTCTCTAGTCAATCCATTAACATCTAGCACAATACCTGGACCTAGCAGCTATTTAATAAATATCTTTTGAATGGATTAACCAATAAAACACAACAGGGTTACCCCACAGAACCATCCAATTTCCTCTTTTGGCTGAAAAGACCAAAGGCAAAAGTCTTGAAGCATCAGCAGAGTGCTATAAAAATGCTCATCAAGATAAAAAGCTTTTGCAAAGCAAAGGAAACAGTCAACAAAACCAAAAGACAACCAACAGAATGGGAGAAGATATTTGCAAATGACATATCAGATAAAGGGCTAGTATCCAAAATCTATAAAGAACTCATCAAACTCAACACCCAAAGAACAAATGATCCAATCAAGAAATGGGCAGAAGACATGAACAGACATTTTTCCAAAGAAGACATCCAAATGGCCAACAGACACATGAAAAAGTGCTCAATATCGCTCGGCATCAGGGAAATCCAAATCAAAACCTCAATGAGATATCACCTCACACCAGTCAGCATGGCTAAAATTAACAAGTCAGGAAATGACAGATGTTGGCGGGGATGTGGAGAAAGGGGAACCCTCCTACACTGTTG
The DNA here is from genome assembly GCF_029215605.1 of Mirounga angustirostris. Classification (NCBI taxonomy): domain Eukaryota; kingdom Metazoa; phylum Chordata; class Mammalia; order Carnivora; family Phocidae; genus Mirounga; species Mirounga angustirostris. Next base: position 125,653,789 of record NW_026991714.1, read on the forward strand.
GTGGGAATGCAAGCTGGTGCAGCCACTCTGGAAAACAGTATGGAGGTTCCTCAAAAAGTTGAAAATAGAGCTACCCTATGACCCAGCAATTGCACTACTGGGTATTTACCCCAAAGATACAAAAGTAGGGATCCGAAAGGGTACGTGCACCCCGATGTTTATAGCAGCAATGTCCACAATAGCCAAACTGTGGAAAGGGCCAAGATGTCCATCGACAGATGAATGGATAAAGAAGATGTGGTATATATACAATGGAATATTATGCAGCCATCAAAAGGAATGAGATCTTGCCAGTTGCAACGACGTGGATGGAACTGGAGGGTATTATGTTGAGCGAAATAAGTCAAACAGAGAAAGACATGTATCATATGACCTCACTGATATGAGGAATTCTTTTTTTTTTTTTTAAGATTTTATTTATTTATTTGAGACAGAGAGAATGAGAGACAGAGAGCATGAGAGGGAGGAGGGTCAGAGGGAGAAGCAGACTCCCTGCCAAGCAGGGAGCCCGATGCGGGACTCGATCCCGGGACTCCAGGATCATGACCTGAGCTGAAGGCAGTCGCTTAACCAACTGAGCCACCCAGGCGCCCAGATATGAGGAATTCTTAATCGCAGGAAACAAACTGAGGGTTGCTGGAGTGGGGGGTGGGGTGGGAGGGATGGGGTGACTGGGTGATAGACACTGGGGAGGGTATGTGCTCTGGTAAGCGCTGTGAATTGTGCAAGACTATTGAATCTCAGATCTGTACCTCTGAAACAAATAATGTAATATATGTTAAGAAAAAAAAAAAAGAAGAAGAAGAAGGTAGCAGGAGGGGAAAAATGAAGGGGGGGAAATCGGAGGGGTAGACGAACCATGAGAGATGATGGACTCTGAAAAACAAACTGAGGGTTCTAGAGGGGAAGGGGGTGGGAGGATGGGTTAGCCTGGTGATGGGTATTGAGGAGGGCACGTTCTGCATGGAGCACTGGGTGTTATGCACAAACAATGAATCATGGAACACTACATCTAAAACTAATGATGTAATGTATGGGGATTAACATACGAATAAAAAAATAAAAAAATTTAAAGGGAAAAAAATGCTCAGTAATAGAATATGTGCTAAACATCTGAATATGCAATAGTGAGACACTTTCATAAACACAGAGAGATGGGGAGGGATCACAGAAAGACAGAAGGGCAAGGAAGAAGAGAACTCCCATTTTGTGAGAGCTCAACATATTGTGTGTGTTATGCAAAGAGCTTTCCATGTCTCGCCTCACTTAGCCTTCTCAATAATCCTGTTAGAGGGGTGCCAGGGCACCTAGGTGGTTCAGTCGTTAAGTGTCTGTCAAGAACAGACATTCGACTGTTCTTGACCCTGTCTGGTGGCTCAGGTCATGATCCCAGGGTCCTGGGATCGAGCCCCGCATCGGGCTCCCTGCTCGGTGGGAAGCCTGCTTCTCCCTCTCCCACTCCCTTGCTTGTGTTCCCTCTCTCGTTGTCTCTCTCTCTCTGTCAAAAAATAAATAAAATCTTTAAAAAAAATAGTCCTGTGAAATGGGCATTAACTCTACTCAATAGCTGGAAAAACAAAAGGATCCTTCTGAAGGATTTACTTCTTCCTCAAGGCCACAAATCTACTAAGGGTCAGAGGGATTCTGTCTGGGTCTGTTTGACTTCAAAGCCCTTGTTCTTTCTAACAAAGTATAATGAACAGCTCCATAGGTACTTTGCTTCCAAAATAGTGTCTTAAATAAGTTTTAACACTCTTAGAATTCACTTACATTGTTAAATCTTGCTTCTATTTTTTTTCTAAATAGGGTCTATATTTCGATAGCCCTCTTTTCTCTAAAACTGAGTTTTGATGTGATGGATTCCCTTAGCTTTTCCTTTTAAGCAGAATCTTTGCTTAACAAGTCATTCCAATGTCTCATTACCCCTGGAAATGCCCGTGAATTTCCAATAGCTGTTATTCTCAGAGTCATTTTCTTCACATTTACTTATATTGTAGGCAAATCCATAGTTGTGGTTGCAATGACTTCTTTTTTTTTTTTAAAGATTTTATTTATTTATTCATGAGAGACAGAGAGAGAGAGGCAGAGGGAGAAGCAGGCTCCCAAGGAGCAGGGAGCCCAATGTGGGACTCAATCCCAGGACCCTGGGATCATGACCTGAGCCGAAGGCAGACACTTAACCATCTGAGCCACCCAGGTGCCCGCAATGACTTCTTTTTTAAATGTTCATTTTTATGCTTTTAAATGTAGCTAAAAATCTAAATCATAGAATTGATCTGTTAAAATTGATCTCTTTAAGCCTACAGCTGTAGTAGACTCGCCATATTTCATTTTTCTGCAACAGCAGAAGAGAGGAGTGATGTATATAAGTGCAGACTAAGACCAAAGAGAGAAAAATGCTGACTTCTGTATAAGAGAAAAACTTTTTGAAAATTAGATGACTTGAAGTTTTGACTCTGACTACAGGAATTTTCTAAAGGCCAATTCCCAGGACAATTTTTTTTACACCATTTCTCCCAACCACATGTCAGAAAAGAAGCTACTAGAGAAACAAAAAAAAGCAGATAGCAGAATTTCAGGTTAAATATGGTGGTTTAAAAATAGGCATTTACTAAAAGCTCTCTCCTAAAACAATGGCAATGGGACCAAAAAAAAAAAAGTTGCGGGGGGGGTAGTGGGAACATTCACCTACATGGTCTCAGAGAATAGGACAGAAAAACACCACAATAAAGATGTTATTAGCAAGCAGAAGAAAGAGTGGTATCTTAGCTGACCAGAGGACACTGGATTCCACATCAGTCTCAGGAGCTGGAAGCACCAGGTGCCATTGAGAATAGGAGGGATAGATGCAACGAAACAGGGCAACTGAAAAACAACTAGATGCTCAGATCCCTACCCTCTGCTGTATCAGTGGTTATTCAAGTGTGGTCCAGGGACTCCTGGGGAGCCTCAAGACCCTTTCAGGGGTCCATGAAATCAAAACTATTTTCATAATTGTACTAAGACAATTACTTGCCATTTTCACTCTCATTCTCTCACAAGTGTATAGTGGGGTTTTCCACGGTCCGTATGACATGAAAATGTTATTGCTCTGACAATTAATGAAACATATAACTCCTATTTTCTTGTTTTCTAGACTTTTCTAAGGTATGGTTTGGGGTATAAGCATGTGTTTTCAAGTTAACTCAGTTTGTATCCATCTAATGTCAACACCAACTAACAATTGATAAGATCTTCTTTTATGTGAATGACACTAAAATGTACTTGGTGTATTGGCACTAAATACAAATAGATGAGATATATAAAGTGTTAGATAATTATTTAATTCTCATTTGTATTAGAAAAACCATACTGACATTTGGACTGATGGTACAAAAGCAGCAGTGGATAAAACTACTGGCAGCTTCACCCAAATCAAGTCAGGAGCATCAAACTGCTGGTGATTACTGTCACATACTTGCAATAAAACAAAAATGCCAGTTTCACTTAATAATTTCATTGATAAAATAATACAATTGTTAATTTTATTAAATTTAACCCCTGAGTACACATTTTAAAAAATATTCTATATGACTAACTGAGAAATACACATAAGACTTCACCTCCACAGTAAAACATGATGTTTGTCTCGAAGACAAACACATGTATGATTGAGTTGCAAATTGAATTGCTCATTTTTTTCATATAATAATATTTTTACTTAAAAGAATTATGTACAAATTATAGTTATTCAGTGTTGGGTATTTGGAAGACTATTTTTTCAAAAATGAACAAAATAAGCCTGTCACTTCAAGGAAAACAATCAAAACTTGTTGCTGATTATAAATTTTGAACTGTTAGGTGAAAATTAGAATTTTAGAATTTTAGAAAGCTCATGCTACCATGAGCTTGTCAGCTTCCCAAAGTTTAAAGACTTTTCTGATTAGGTCAGTGGTGATATTAATAAATATGCTTTTTTTTTTTATGTTTCATAACAAAATGTGTTAACATTCGGGAGATCTGCATAACTCACAACTCAATAAAACAATATTTTCCAAATAATCAATGCATGATGTTACTCAATCATGCATGGCTAAGAGATATATTCAAAACATAAGACCAATAGACTTTTATATGTCACAGTATGAAAAGTTCACTGATATGGCTTCATATTTCACACTTCAACTAACCTTTAGAAAACTATCACTTATTGATTTTTGGTGTAGAATCTGAAAAAAATAATAATCTGAAAAAGGCTATTCAAATACTTTTACCTTTTCTAGATACATATCTTTGGGAGGGCAAATTTTCTTCATATTCTTAAACCAAAACAACATACTGCCATAGAACATATAAGAAGATACAAGTCCTATCTTCAATTAAGCTAGGTATTAAAGAGATCTGCATGAATATAAAATAATGCCACTCTTCTCATTAATTTGTTTTTGAGAAAATATATTTTATAAAATACATTACATGGTAAAATGTAATGGGTTTACTATTTTAAAATAAGCATTTTTAAAAATTCTGTTTTAAGTCAAGAAAACCAAAAGACAACCAAAAGAGAAGATATTTGCAAATGACATATCAGATAAAGGGCTAGTATCCAAAATCTATAAAGAACTTCTTAAACTCAACACCCAAAGAACAAATGATCCAATCAAGAAATGGGCAGAAGACATGAACAGACATTTTTCCAAAGACATCCAAATGGCCAACAGACACATGAAAAAGTGCCCAACATCGCTCAGCATCAGGGAAATCCAAATCAAAACCTCAATGAGATACCACGTCACACCAGTCAGAATGGCTATAATTAACAAGTCAGGAAACGACAGATGTTGGCGGGGATGCAGAGAAAGGGGAACCCTCCTACACTGTTGGTGGGAATGCAAACTGGTGCAGCCACTCTGGAAAACAGTATGGAGGTTCCTCAAAAAGTTCAAAATGGAGCTACCCTCTGACTGGGTATTTACCCCAAAGATACAAAAGTAGGGATCCGAAAGGGTACGTGCACCCCGATGTTTATAGCAGCAATGTCCACAATAGCCAAACTGTGGAAAGAGCCAAGATGTCCATCAACAGATGAATGGATAAAGAAAAAGTGGTATATATATACAATAATTTCATGTAAAGAACTGTATCTTCCCTACTACATTGTAAATTTCTTACTTGCTGGGACCTTGTCTAATACCCTTATATATCATCCAGTGTTTATCAACTGACTGAGAATAAAGATGTGGTGTATATATATATATATATATATATATATATATATATACACAATGGAATATTATGCAGCCATCAAAAGGAATGAGATCTTGCCATTTGCAACAACGTGGATGGACCTGGAGGGTGTTATGCTTTCTCAATGAGAGAAAGACATGTATCATATGACCTCACTGATATGAGGAATTCTTAATCTCAGGAAACAAACTGAGGGTTGCTGGAGTGGTGGAGGGTGGGAGGGATGCGGTGGCTGGGTGATAGACATTGGGGAGGGTATGTGCTATGGTGAGTGCTGTGAATTGTGCAAGACTGTTGAATCACAGACCTGTACCTCTGAAACAAATAATACAATATATGTTAAAAAAAAAAAAAAGAAGATAGCAGGAGGGGTAGAATGAAGGGGAGGAAATTGGAGGGGGAGACGAACCATGAGAGACTATGGATTCTGAGAAACAAACTGCGGGTTCTAGAGGGGAAGGGGGTGGGAGGATGGGTTAGCCTGGTGATGGGTATTGAAGAGGGCATGTTCTGCATGGAGCACTGGGTGTTATGCACAAACAATGAATCATGGAACACTACATCAAAAACTAATGATGTAATGTATGGTGATTAACATAACAATAAAAAATTAAAAAAAATGCTGGATACCCTAAAAAAAAACCTCTGTTTTAAATCTAATACAGTAAATATTTATAAATATGATTTGCATAAAAATTATTTGGGGCACTCAATATTTTTCAAGAGTGAAAGAGTCCTGAAACAAAAAAGTTGGAAGACCACTGCCTTACACATTAAGAAACTGCCCTATTTCCAGTAAAGTAGAACACTAGAGGTTGAGCCAGTGTCAGAGCCAGGATGCATAGTTGAGGTGTGGGTCAACCATTTGCAAACAAGAGGATTAAATGAAAGGCTACATAGTAAACAATAAGATATCTAGCCCCTTTCCTCAAATGTGAGAATGACTGCTGATTTATACTTCTAAGATGAGAGGAGAGAGAATTCTTGTCTGGAAAAATTAAATTACATAAGAGAAAAGGCCAACAGATATGGACAGTTAAGAGTCCCCTAATGTAATAACCCAGCCAGATCACCTGACATAGACCCCCACTAGTTAAGAAGAAATATCCATGGGGGCGCCTGGGTGGCTCAGTCCGTTAAGTGGCTGCCTTTGGCTCGGGTCGTGATCCTGGGGTCCTGGGATTGAGCCCCGCGTCCAGCTTCCTGCTCAGCGGAGAGCCTGCTTCTCCCTCTCCCTCTGCCTGCCACTCTGCATACTTGTGCTCTCTCTCTCTCTGTCAAATAAATAAAATCTTTAAAAATAAATGAATAAAAAATAAAAAAAAGAAGAAATATCCATGAACAAAAAATGTCCGGCCAGCTTTTCATGCCTCTCTCTTAAGTAGGAGTAGAGTTCCAAGTATCATCTGACATTTGAGGGAAATCTTTAATGTGAAAGACAGAAACCAAAATAAAAAAATGGCAGAAGGAGGGAAGAACATAGAGGAAAAAAAATTAATACAAATGACATAAAAAAAATTATTGGAGAAAGAAAGGACAGAAGAAAAGGGGGGGAGAAGAAAGGGAAGGAGGGAAGAGAAAAGAAGAAAAGGAACAAAAGAAACAACTAAAGTTAATATCCTCAGAGAGAAAATGGAAGATATTACATCCAAAAACAAGTAAAGGAGCTATAAGAAACCATTAAAAGGAAGGTTTGAGGAACAAAAAGAACTTTTGGAATTTAGAAATATGATAACAGAAATGAAAATTTAGATGATTAAGGAGATTTATCAGAAAACAGAAGAAAAAGGGAGAGAAAATATGCAACAATTAGAGTACTATTTGAGGAGTCCTGATATCTGACTAGCAGAAGTTCCAGGAAGAGAAAGCACAAAAATAAATAAATAAATAAGTCAGAAGGAAATTATCAAAGAAAAAAAAATACAAGAAAATTTTCCAAACTGAAGGGTATGAATTTCAGATTGAGAGGGTCTACTGTATACCTCGTGAACAGAATAGAAAGTAACATAAAAGATCACTGGGGGCAAGGAAAAGATCTTAAATGTACCAAGAGAGAAAAAACAGGACAAATAAAAGGATTGGAGATTAAAAAGGCATTGAATTTCTCAATAGTTACAGGAAAGCTAAAATAAAATGGAACCAAAGCATCCAAGTCTAAGGGATATCTGTATGCATCCAAAATATAAATCAAACTCTAATACAAGATCTCAACATGTTTACCTCTCATTTATCTTTTCTCAGGAAGTTCCTAGAAAAAAAATGTTCCACCAAAATGAGGGAGTAAACCTCAAAAAAAGGCCTGGATCCAATAAATAAGAGAGTCAAAAGGAATCCCTAAGATGATGGTGAAGGGAGATCCCAGGACAACAGCTGTGCAGGAAGCAGGGAGATCAACCAGCCCAGATGGACCAGAGGAGGGACCGCTTCAGGAGAGCAGGACAAGGACAAGATGAAACTGATGGCAACCTGGGGTATTTGCATAGAAAGATAGGAGATTTACCCCTCTGGTACAGAGTTGAGGGATGAATTAGGGATAGATTAATAGGAAAATAGGCAAATGAAAAAGAGACAGTTATTAACTTCAGGGAAAACAAAGTTGTGAAAGAAAGAAAATGTAACCATAGTACACCACATTCTCGCTATGAGTCATATTTATATAGTAATAAAAATGTGAATACTGAATTCTGATCTAACCAGTACTTAGATATAAAATACTGGAGGATGGGGAAGGGTAAATATGTTTCAGTATGTGAAGAGTTAGGTATGAGAGCTAAATTCTCATCTTCCATAGTAAGAAAGTAATAGATAATATTTGAATTGGGGAAAATATCAAGACGTGGCAGCATCAGACTTTTGTTTAGAAATATGGAAACAAATAGAAGAAGTGGCTTAAATTGTGACGATTGCTTCTGGAGAGGTGGATATGGGAGCGAGAAGGGTGGAGCTGGGTACTGATGGTAAAAATGTAATACATGTTTATTACAGAAAAATGGGAAACTATAGAAAAGTGAAAATGTGAATGAAAGAGTCTCATTACTCACCATATCTAAAGATTAACACTTTTGACCTATTAGTGCCTTTTGAGTTTATGTGCATTTTTTATATTACTGAAGTATGATTTATATATTTTATATTTTACTTCATTCACTTAACAAAAGCATTTTCCATTTATTATATTTTTCATAAATATTTTCATACCAACATATTATATTATATAATAGATAATATTATTTAGGTGTAACAATTTAGTTTTTTTCTGAATATTTTACCATAAAAAAGTTCAAATAGAGACAAGTGGAAAAAACTGTATAGTGAAAACCGTGAAGCTACCACCTAAGTTCTACAATTAACATTTTACTATACTCGCTCTACCTCACATTTATCAATCTATCACTCTATCCATCCACTGATCCATTTTATGTTTTGAAGCATTGCAAAGTAATTTGCAGACTTTACACTTCATCCTAAACTTTAGGCATATTGTTTAACTAGAGTTCAACAACTGTTTATAGTTCTTTTTCTTAAGTAAATTTTACATATATAATGATATGCACAAATCTTAAGTATATCATTTGATGAATTTTAACAAATGCATACTCCTTCGTAACCCAAATCCCCTATCAAGATGTAGAATATTACAATCACCCCAGAAAATGCTCTCATGTGCCTTTCCCTCTCAATCCATATCCTTGCCCTTACAACTACAAAGGCAATGTTCTAATTTTTAAAACCTCATATAATTGCAACATATGCAATTTTTTATATAAGCCTTTTTCCACTTAGCATAATGATTCTGAGACAACATCCATGTTGTGGAGTGTATCATTAGTTTGTTCTTTTATCTTGCTGAGTAGCATTCCTTTGTATGAATACAGAATAGTTTGTTTCATCTATTCTCATGCCAATGGACACCTGGGCTGCTTCTAGTTTTTGCCTGCTATGAACATTCTTATAAAAGTTTTTATGTGACATTTGCTTTCATCTCCTTTAGGTAAATACCTAGCAATGGAATTGCTTTGTCATAGGACAGGTATATATTTAGTTATATAAGAAATTGCCAGATTCTCCAAAATGAGCCATTATATAGGGACATTAAGAATTTTTAATCTGTGTCATTTTTCATAAATTGTATTTTTCAAGAAACTTCTTCAATTGTCAAATTTGTTGGCATAAAGTTGTTCATAATATTCCCTTATTATACTTTTAATGTCTATGGGATCTACAGTAAGAATCCCTTTCTTTCCTGATACTGACAATTTCCTCCCTTTCTCTCTCTTTCTAGTTTTCAAATTTGTTGATCTACTCAAAGAAAAACTTTTGGTTTTGTAAGTTTTCTCTCCTGATTGTCTACTGTAGGTCTATTTTATGTTTTTGCTTTCTGCTTGTATCTTTGTTACTTTCTTCATTTTACTTCTTTTGGATTTAGGTTGTTCTTTTTCTAGCTTAATATAGAAACAAAGGTCATTGTTTTCAAGTGTTTCTTCATTTCTAATTACACATATTAGATATAAATTTCCCTCTAAGTTCTGCTTTTGCTGAATCCCAGAAATTCTGATAAAATATCTTCATATTCATTTCAATATATTTCTTACTTTCTCTCATGATTTCTTTTTTGATCCATAGATTATTTTAAAATGTGTAATTTAATTTCCAAATATTTATGTTTGATAGATATTTTTGTTACTAATATCTAACTTAATTTCTTTGTCATCAAAAAACATTCTGTATCATTTTAATGCTTTCAAATCTATTGAAACTTGTTTTATAGCTGAGCACATGGTTTATCTTGGTGAATGTTCCATGTGAATTTGAAAGGAATGTGTGTTCAGTTGTAGTCTACAAACGTCAATTAGGTCAAGCTGATTCATAGTGTTATTCAAATCTTCAATATCCTTCCTTTAATCTAATTGTCCTATTAATTACTGAAAGAGGTGTGTTTTTTTTGCCACTCTTTTTTTTATTATTATATTATGTTAATCACCATACACTGCATCATTAGTTTTTGATGTAGTGTTCCATGATTCATTGTTTGCGTATAACACTCAGTGCTCCATTCAGTACGTGCCTTCTTTAATACCCATCACCAGGCTAACCCATCCTCCCACCCCCCTCCCCTCCAGAACCCTCTGTTTCTCAGAATCCATAGTCTCTCATGGTTCATCTCCCCCTCTGATTTCCCCCCCTTAATTCTTCCCCTCCTGCTATCTTTTTCTTTTTTTTTTTTAACATATAATGTATTATTTGTTTCAGAGGTACAGGTCTGTGATTCAATAGTCTTAACACAATTCACAGCGCTCACCATAGCACATACCCTCCCCAATGTCTATCACCCAGCCACCCCATCCCTCCCACCCCCCACCACTCCAGCAACCCTCAGTTTGTTTCCTGAGATTAAGAATTCCTCATATCAGTGAGATCATGTGATACATGTCTTTTCTGATTGACTTATTTCGCTCAGCATAACACCCTCCAGTTCCATCCATGTCGTTGCAAATGGCAAGATCTCATTCCTTTTGATGGTTGCATAATATTCCATTGTATATATATACCACATCTCCTTTATCCATTCATCTGTCAATGGACATCTTGGCTCTTTCCACAGTTTGGCTATTGTGGACATTGCTGCTATAAACATCGGGGTGCACGTACCCTTTCGGATCCCTACTTTTGTATCTTTGGGGTAAATACCCAGTAGTGCAATTGCTGGGTCAGAGGGTAGCTCTATTTTCAACTTTTTGAGGAACCTCCATACTGTTTTCCAGAGTGGCTGCACCAGCTTGCATTCCCACCAACAGTGTAGGAGGGTTCCCCTTTCTCTGCATCCCCGCCAATATCTGTCGTTTCCTGACTTGTTAATTTTAGCCATTCTGACTGGTGTGACGTGGTATCTCATTGAGGTTTTGATTTGGATTTCCCTGATGCTGAGTGATGTTGGGCACTTTTTCATGTGTCTGTTGGCCATTTGGATGTCTTCTTTGGAAAAATGTCTGTTCATGTCTTCTGCCCATTTCTTGATTGGATCATTTGTTCTTTGGGTGTTGAGTTTAAGAAGTTCTTTATAGATTTTGGATACTAGCCCTTTATCTGATATGTCATTTGCAAATATCTTCTCCCATTCTGTCGGTTGTCTTTTGGTTTTGTTGACTGTTTCTTTTGACCCAAATAAATAATATCATGAATGAAAGAGGAGAGATCACAACCACACCAAAGAAATACAAACGATTATAAGAACATATTATGAGCAACTCTATGCCAGCAAATTAGATAATCTGGAAGAAATAGATGCATTCCTAGAGATGTATCAACTATCAAAACTGAACCAGGAAGAAATAGAAAACCTGAACAGACCTATAACCACTAAGGAAATTGAAGCAGTAATCAGAAATCTCCCAACAAACAAAAGCCCAGGGCCAGATGGCTTCCCAGGGACATTCTACCAAACATTTAAAGAAGAATTAATACCTATTTTCTGAAACTGTTCCAAAAAATAGAAATGGAAGGAAAACTTCCAATCTCGTTTTATGAGGCCACCATTACCTTGATCCCAAAACCAGACAAAGACCCCATCAAAAAGGAGAATTACAGACCAATATCCTTGATGAACATGGATGCAAAAATTCTCACCAAAATACTAGCCAATAGGATCCAACAGCACATTAAAAGGATTCTTCACCACGACCAAGTGGGATTTATCCCTGGGCTGCAAGGTTGGTTCAACATCCGCAAATCAATCAATGTGTACAATACATTAACAAAAGAAAGAACAAGAACCATATGATCCTCTCAATAGATGCAGAAAAAGCATTTGACAAAGTACAGCATCCTTTCTTGATCAAAATTCTTCAGAGTATAGGCATAAAGGGTACATACCTCAATATTATAAAAGCCATCTATGAAAAACCCACAGCAAATATCATTCTCAATGGGGAAAAACTGAGAGCTTTCCCCCTAAGGTCAGGAACACGGCAGGGATGTCCACTATCACCACTGCTATTCAACATAGTATTAGAAGTCCTAGCCACAGCAATCAGACAACAAAAAGAAGTCAAAGGCATCCAAATCGGCAAAGAAGAAGTCAAACTCTCACTCTTTGCAGATGATATGATACTTTATGTGGAAAACCCCAAAGACTCCACCCCAAAACTGCTAGAACTCATACAGGAATTCAGTAAAGTGTCAGGATATAAAATCAATGCACAGAAATCAGTGGCATTCCTATACACCAAACACAAGACAGAAGAAAGAGAAATTAAGGAGTCGATCCCATTTACAATCGTACCCAAAACCATAAGATACCTAGGAATAGATCTAACCAAAGAGGCAAAGAATCTATACTCAGAAAACTATAAAATACTCATGAAAGAAATTGAGGAAGACACAAAGAAATGGAAAAATGTTCCATGCTCATGGATTGGAAGAACAAATATTGTGAAGATGTCAATGCTACCTAGAGCAATCTACACATTCAATGCAATCCCCATCAAAATACCATCCACTTTTTTCAAAGAAATGGAACAAATAATCCTAAAATTTGTATGGAACCAGAAAAGACCCCGCATAGCCAGAGGAATGTTGAAAAAGAAAAGCAAAGCTGGCGGCATCACAATTCCGGACTTCAAGCTCTATTACAAAGCTGTCATCATCAAGAAGTATAGTACTGGCACAAAAACAGACACATAGATCAATGGAACAGAATAGAGGCCAGAAATGGACACTCAGCTCTATGGTCAACTCATCTTTGACAAAGCAGGAAAGAATGTCCAATGGAAGAAAGACAGTCTCCTCAACAAATGGTGTTGGGAAAATTGGACAGCCACATGCAGAAGAATGAAACTGGACCATTTCCTTGCACCACACAAAAATAGACTCAAAATGGCTGAAAGACCTAAATGTAAGACAGGAGTCCTTCAAAATCCTAAAGGAGAACACAGACAGCAACCTCTTTGACCTCAGCTGCAGCAACTTCTTCCTAGAAACATTGCCAAAGGCAAGGGAAGCAAGGGCAAAAATGAACTATTGGGACTTCATCAAGATGAAAGAGGTGTTTTTAAATCTTCAACTATGACAGTGGATTTGTCTATTTTTTACCCCATGGTTCTGTTAGTTTTTCCTTTGTGTATTTGGATCTCTGTTATTAGGTACTGCATTAATTTTCTACTGCTGCTCTAAACAAATTAACAGTGGTTTAAAACAATCCAAATTTATTATCTTACAGTTCTGTACTTTAGACATTATTATAGGTCTCACTGGGTTAAAATCAAGTATTGGGAGGGCTGTCTTCCTTCCAGAAATGCTAGGGAAGAATCCCATTTCCTTGGCTTTTCCAGCTTCTAAAGGCTACCCACATTGCTTGGTTCATGGCCCCCTTCTTCCATCTTCAAATCCAGCAATGGTGGGCCAAGTCTTTCTCATGTCACATTAACATAATCTTCTCTTCTGTAGTTAAGTCTTCCTCCGTCTTCTGCTGTTATGGTTATACTGGGTTCATCTGGATAATCCAGGATAACCTGGATTAATTTTACTTCAGATCAGCAACCTTAGTTCCATGTGAAACCTTAATTCTAGGAATACAATTTGAACCCTTGCTTATATTGCAAGTCTTCTTAGAGTGAATGCTACATTACTTCACATAAAAGAACTTCACAACAATATAATTCCATTTGGTCCTCCTCCCTTCCTCCTCCTTTGTGGTAAGATTGCCATATATTTTTACATTTATATATGTTATAAACCCTATAGTACAGTGTTGTATGTTTGCATTACACAGTTGTTTTTAAGAAGTGAAGAGAAAAAATAGTCTTTTATATTTATCTACAAATTTACCATTTCCAATGTGTTTCATTATTTTTTGAAACCCAGGTTTTCCTTCAGATGTTACTACTGCTTTTCTATCTGAAGAAATTGTTTTAATATTTCTTGTAGCACGGGTCTACTGGTTTTCATTTATCAAAAACATCTTTATTTCACTTTCATTTTTAAAGAATATTTTTGCTAGATATAGAATCCTGGCTTTTTTTTCTTTAGCATTTTAAGATGTTGTTCCATTGTCTTCTTTTTTTTTTTTAATTTTATTATGTTATGTTAGTCACCATACAATACATCATTAGTTTTTGATGTGGTGATCCATGATCCATTGTTTTCGTATAACACCCAGTGCTCCATGCAGTATGTGCCCTCCTTAATACCCATTGTCTTCTATTCTCCATTGTTTTAGCACTTTAAAGATTTGTTCCATTGTCTTCTATTCTCCATTGCTTCTGATGTCCAGTTAGCCAAAATTTGTCTTTGTTCTCTGTATGTGAAGTATGATTTTATCTGAATATTTTGAAGACTTTTTCCTTACCCTTTGTTCTCAGCAGTTTGATTATGATATACCCAGGCATGATTTACCTTGTATTTATTTTTCTTAGGGTTTTCTTTTTTTTTTTTTTTAAGATAGCTAGATAGATTGATGGATTTTGTGAGAGAGACAGAGAGAGAGAGAGAGAGAGAGAATCTCAAGCAGACTCTGTGCTGAGAGCAGAGCCCAACACGGGGCTTGATCTCAGCACCCCGAGATTGTGACCTGAGCTGAAACCAAGAGTCAGATGCTTAACTGACTGTGCCACCCAGGAGCCTCTATCCTCCTTAGGGTTTTCTTAGGTTCTTGGTTCTGTAAGTTAATGTTTTTCACCATATTTGAGAGGAGTTCAGCTTTAGTGTCTTCAAAAAAAATTTTCTGCTTTATTATCTCTTTCTTGCCTTCTGATTTCTAATTATACAAATGTTAGACATCTTGATATCGGCAATGAGGTTGCTAAAACTTTGAACATTTTCTTCCTAGCAGTTTTGCTCTGTTCTTTAATTGTATAATTTCTAATGATCTATTTGCAAGTTCACTAACCCTTTTTTTCTGTAGTTTCCAATTTCTTCTTAAGTGCACCCCGTGAGTTTTTCGTTTCAGTTTCTTTTTTTTCTTTAAAAATTTCATTTGGTTATTTTATATATATATATTGTTTCCATTTCACTGCTGATCTTTCCCTATGTATCCACTCAATACAAACATTTTCCCTTAATTATTTGAATATATTCACAACAGTTGTTTAAAGTTCTTGTCAATTAATTCTATTACCTAGGTCATCTCAGGGTTTCTATTGCTCATTCTTTTGGCCATGAGTCACATTTTCCTATTTCTCTGCATAGCTAGTAATTTTTTAATTATGTACTTCAAAGTGTAGATGATATTTTATAGAGACAGAAGCATGTTGGTTTGGGATATAGCAGGAAGTTGGATGAATGACTGATCATCTTGTTCTTGTGGCAGCTTCAGTTTATACTTTGTTAAGGTGAATCTGTTTTGGTTATACATTAGATTTAGGGCAAATCCTAAGTCCCAGGACAAGACTTTACTCCTGAGGCATAACTCTTAGTTTTCACTGGAAAGCACAAGGTGTTTATGAAGTCCCTCTAAATTTGTGAAATTCAAGTTCCAATCTCTGTCCCTCATGTGACAGACAGCTGAAATTGCTGTTCAACTTTTTCAGATTTCCAGCTGTTATTTTCTACCAGGCTCCTTGGGGTTTCCCTTGAATATGCACATTGCAGGGATCAGGCAAGGATTTGAAGGAAGTTTATATGCATATTTGGTGTTTTGCCCATAGCTCCTTCTTTCTGAGATTTCTACCTTCTGACTCCTTCTGAGACCTCAAACTATATAACCATGTATTTTGTTTGAGTTCTAGCCACATCATACTGCATAGATTCTTAAATAACCACAGATCTCACTAGCATCATTCACTTCTTTCAAGGATTGAATAACTTTCTCTAGCTTTTGCCACTTTTTGATCATTCTCCAGTGTGTGTGTGTGTGTGTGTGTGTGTGTGTATTATTTTTTTGGTCCAGATTTATCATTGATAACTGATACAAACTACTGTACTACTTACTCTTGTAACTGGAACTTCATCTCACGAACTCTTGCTGGGTTTTCTGCATGGATTGGGCAGGACCAATCATTAAGTCATGTATCTTGGTCCTCAAAACCCAAGAGCATGAACTTTCAAATCAAAATAGTCTAACTTTATAGAGCTATTTATTTTTTACTTCAGACTCAGAGTTCTTGTTGTTCAAGCTCCAAGTTCAGTATTCCTGTACCGAATTGATTCTTTTGGCTACCTATACATAGATATTTACTGACAAATTCTGTGTTCTTTTTTTTTCTGACTTTGACTCTTGATTTCTTTACATAAGAAGTTCACCTCAGCATTTCTCAGGGTTAGAGAAACATGGTATTTGGCTTTAATTTTCACTGAATCCTCCTGGCCAGGATTTCCTGGAATTGTTCCATGACTATTCTAAGTCTTGATTGAAAACTGTGGCTGGAAGGGATAAATGGTAGATTCCAGGTGCTACTGGTTGTCTCCAAATGAGTGCTGATCCTGGAGCCAAAAGAAACACAATCCGTTGCCTGCTTTGGGGGGTATTTTTAGAGTAGTTGCAAACACATGACATTTATCTTGAGAGGTGGCCAATATTTTAAAAATAGCTAATAAAATCAATTTATAAAAGTCTTATTTCTCCATTATAAAAAAAGACTGGGCTCACTTCATTCCATTTGTGCTATGGAGAGTGTTTGAATATGGAAGAAAAACTTTTTCTGATCCCTCCCTGTCAGTCATAATAACTGAGCAAGTCTTACATTCTTACCCAGTAATTTTCATACACTGATCTCTTTATTTCTCCTTACAAACACTATGAATTCTTCAAGCGTCAGCCTTTATGTTACGTTATCCAGATAGCCTTTGATGAAAGACACTGAAGAGGATTTGAATTGCTCTAGTAGAATGTAATATTTTCAACAAAAAATCATTGTCTTATTATCAAAGTAGTAACAGTTAAGAGAATAGTCCTTGGAGTGAGACACACTCAACTTTAAGTCCAAAATCTACCACTTTTTGTGTAACGTTTGGATTTTCTACAACTTCCTTTAAGTTATGCAAGAGATAAAACTAGTCCCAAACTCATTTGGTTGTTGTGAGGATCAGATACAGTAAGGCATAAAAGGTTTGCAACAGTTCCTGCAAACAGTTTCATCATTGCTGTTATTTTCCCCCGTAGTAAAGGCTCAGTAAACAATTGCCTAAATAAGTACTTGTTGAACTGACTAAATGCTATTCTGGTGGAAGAGAAAAACACAAATTACAGAGACAAGTTAAGAGAAAAAAAAATTATAAGTTTGGTAAAGTAATGATAAGTTATGTAAAGTAGCATGGAAAGAAAAGAGCTAAGAAAGAGAATTAAAAAGGGGGTCTGTGTTAGATAGGATCAGCACGGAAGGCCTCTCAAAGGAGATAACATGTAAGTTGAGTCTTTAGAGATGAGAAGGAACTAGCCACACAAAAAATGAGGATAACAGCATTCCAGGCAGGGACAATAGCACTTACAAAGATCCTGAGGCAGACAGGCACATGAATTTTCTAAAAAGTGAAAGACCACTAGTGTGTTGGGACAGAATGAGTAAGGTCAGGGTGGCACTAGAAACGATCATACAGTAGCAGAGGCCAAACACAAAGTAACTTCCTTATAGGCCAGAGTAGAGTTTGCCCTTTTGTCTAAGTACAAAGGGAAGGCACTGAGGGGTTTTAAGCATGGGAATGACAAGATCTCTAGACCTACTCATCCATGACTCACAAAACAAACTGAAGGAGGAAGGATAAGAATTTCTGGAAACATTTAAAATGATGCTTAGAGAAACTAAGTATAAATGCATAATAAAATATTTTCCATTATGATTGAAGTTATTGATTGCTAACAATCAAAAATCCTTTTGGGATAGTAAGTGTTCATCCACTGCTCTTGCTTCTTTCACAACCGTCATGAATCCCAAGGGATACTGTGACCCACTTAAAATGGAGGATAGAGAAGAGAAGTAAATGTGCTAGGCAGGCAGGGTTAGAGTTACTGAGTGAGGCGGTCATAGTTGACAGCTATGAGGGCCCAGAATAGCACACGTCTGAGCTGTGTGGACCACATTAGATGAAAGACGACTTAGAAGATACTATGGGGTAGATTTCTTACAAAAAGGAAGGGCAGGATTCAGGTATAAAATTGGTGAGACACTGATATGAGGAATTCTTAATCGCAGGAATCAAACTGAGGGTTGTTGGAGTGGGGGGTGGGGTGGGAGGGATGGGGTGACTGGGTGATAGACACTGGGGAGGGTATGTGCTCTGGTAAGCGCTGTGAATTGTGCAAGACTGTTGAATCTCAGATCTGTACCTCTGAAACAAATAATGCAATATATGTTGAGAAAAAAAAAAGAAGAAGAAGAAGAAGAAGAAGGTAGCGGGAGGGGAAGAATGAAGCGGGGGAAATCGGAGGGGGAGACGAACCATGAGAGACGATGGACTCTGAAAAACAAACGGGGTTCTAGAGGGGAGGGGGGTGGGAGGATGGGTTAGCCTGGTGGTGGGTATTGAGGAGGGCACATTCTGCATGGAGCACTGGGTGTTATGCACAAACAATGAATCATGGAACACTTCATCTAAAACTAATGATGTAATGTATGGGGATTAACATAAGAATAAAAAATTAAAAAAAATAAAAATAAAAATAAAAAATAAAAATAATCCTGGGGGGGGGAAATGTTATCACTATAAAAAAAAAAAAGTAAATAAATAAAAGAAGTTATCGCAAAAAAAAAAAAATTGGTGAGACATTGTGAGATGCTGACATTCCAGCACCAATACTATAAGGAAACTTAAAGAAAATTAATTTATGTATCAGATAATTATCTTTAAAAATCAAGCTACCCTTAGGTTAATAGGTCTTTGCAACTATAAGCTTCTTCCTGGAATACTAGGGTTTATCTTCTCTTGAGGCTGCTTCATTCCCTTCATATTCTTTTTTTTTTAATTGCTTCATATTAGTAACACTCTTGGCACTAATTAAGACCACCACCATTACTATAATAAAGTGTTGTTATTTTCACATGATACATTGAGTAATTAAAACTATTTCCTCTCCTGTTATGCTGAGCGAAATAAGTCAATCAGAGAAAGACATGTATCATATGACCTCACTGATATGAGGAATTCTTAATCTCAGGAAACAAACTGAGGGTTGCTGGAGTGGGGGTGGGTGGGAGGGATGGGGTGGCTGGGTATGTGCTATGGTGAGCGCTGTGAATTGTGCAGGACTGTTGAATCACAGATCTGTACCTCTGAAACAAATAATGCAATATATGTTAAGAAAAAAAAAAAAGAAGAAGATAGCAGGAGGGGAAGAATTGGGGGGGAAATCGGAGGGGGAGACGAACCATGAGAGACGATGGACTCTGAAAAACAAACTGAGGGTTCTAGAGTGGAGGGGGGTGGGAGGATGGGTTAGCCTGGTGATGGGTATTAAAGAGGGCACACTCTGCCTGGAGCACTGGGTGTTATGCACAAACAATGAATATTGGAACACTACATCAAAAACTAATGATGTAATATATGGTGATTAACATAACAATAAAAATAAAAAAAAAAAACAAAAAAACCTATTTCCTCTCTTAAGGAAATTTATTCCCAAGGAAAACTTATGGGTAAGTGATGGCATGCTCATATTCCCATTACCTGTTCACTGATGACGGATTAATTTAAAAGTATACATAACAGCTGAGCTTCCATTTTTTTGGTTTTGTTTTGGGTTTTATTTAAACAACAAAACAAAATTATATTACTATGAGATAGTATGCATCACAAGAACAGCTTTGGAGTTAGTTTTGACTTTTTCTCTTCAAGGATAAAGAGTAGCTTATTAGATGTCAGCTATAATGTTCATAACAGCTAATTATCTTTCATTTTGCAGTAGCTATAATAAGTAAGAGCAAAAATGGTGAATACCTACTGTTGCCAGGTAACTGCATCCACTGTGCTTCCTGCCACCTTCATGAATCTGTACAGAACAGAAAGAACAAATAAAATAAGCTGAGGCATAGATTAGGCCAATCCTTGGGCTAAGAGCCCACAGCCACAATCAAGGTAGATCCAGAGCTACTGGAAGTTAAACTGTACAGAAGGTGAAGGTAAGGATACTTTCAGCTCTTCACACATCCTTTACCATCTGGAAATCAAGACCCCAATACAGCATGCTGTCTATGTCTGTCTTCCCAAGCCCATACCTGATGGTTTCCACATCACTTACCCCATGCACAAAACTTCTCTCTCTCATTTCCTATTCTCTAAGGACTCTGAAATCTGCTAGGAAACAAATAAACTATAACATTTCCCAAGGATGGCGACTCAATAGAGCCTTTGAAAACCTCAGCCTTCTGAAAAGACCATGGGAAAACCCAATTTAGTTATATAAGCATAAAGCACTTTCTTTTTTTTTTTTAAGATTTTATTTATTTGCGAGAGAGAGAATGAGAGACAGAGAGCATGAGAGGGAGGAGGGTCAGAGGGAGAAGCAGACTCTCTGCTGAGCAGGGAGCCTGATGTGGGACTCGATCCCGGGACTCCAGGATCATGACCTGAGCCGAAGGCAGTCGCTTAACCAACTGAGCCACCCGGGCGCCCAAGCATAAAGCACTTTCAAATATGCCCCAGTGATGGGCTGCCATACCTGAATGTAGAAACCTGAGCACCACACAGAGAAATCTTTTTTTTTTTTTTTTTTTTTTTTAAAGATTTTATTTATTTATTCATGAGAGACAGAGAGAGAGAGGCAGAGGGAGAAGCAGGCTCCCAAGGAGCAGGGAGCCCGATGTGGGACTCGATCCCAGGACCCTGAGATCATGACCTGAGCCGAAGGCAGACGCTCAACCATCTGAGCCACCCAGGCGCCCGAAATCTTTTTTTTTAATGTTTCAAGTTTTTATTTAAATTCTAGTTAGTTAACATATAGTGTAATATTAGTTTCAGGAGTAGAATTTAGTGATTCATCACTTACATATAACATAGAGAAATCTATTTCTGAAGCAGCTAAGCAGTGTCATCTGACATTTGCTCAGCTCAAAAGAGAAACCAGACCTGTTTTCTTTCAAAACACACAGCAAAACCTTGCTACTAGTTCCCTAGCCTCCTATGCTCCTGGAGGTTCTACCAGAACCAGAGCTGGGAGGAAGCTCTAAGGCCCCACAGATGCCGCAGGGTATCATAAATTGCAGGTCTGTGAATAACTCAATTATCTACTAACCTCCATTCTCACTATCCTCATGTTCTGAGGCCATGTGCTGCCACGGCTATTGTTACTATTTAAGAAAGCTACCATGCAGACACAGGAAATCAAAAGGAATATCTCAGTTCTTCAAGACTTTCCCTTCAACCCTTCAACCCTGGAAGGGAACTTTTCTACAGACAGAAACAATCTTCCATCAGTATTTCATAACCAAAAAACTCGTCCATTAGGAAGCGAGAGGGTGTTTTGTCAAGAAAGTCCTAGCCTACCCTGTGCCAGCATAATCTTGCAGGCAGACACATGGCAAAGGGGTTGCCATGTGCTGCCCAAACAGAGGCTCTGCTTTGCCATGATGTGGAAAAGTACTTAATTTTTGCAGGATTGGAAGTGAGAGAGAGGATGCCAGGACTGCTGCTTAGCATAGGAGTGAAGTTTATAAAAGAAGATGAAGAGGAAGGAGAGGAGGGAGTTGGGGGTGGGGTAGGAGAAAGAGAATGGGAGAGGAGAAGGGGAGGAGAACAAGGGATAAGAGGAGGACACGGAAGATAGGAGAAGAAGGAGATGAAGAGGAGGCAGCTTGGCTCTTGTCTATATGGTCTTGTCTTTTTTCTCCAGTACCATTCAGCAGTCAGGAGCAAGAATATGGGAAATGGAACATAAGGGTGATCAGGAATGGAACTGGTTTGATGGGCAAGACCAAAACGTAAATGGAGATTGGAGGGAATATAACATATATTGAGTACCTACTTAGTACCAGCCATTCATGTGTTATTTCTTATAATTCTCAAAACCGTTTTGCTTAGGAAGGTGGATATTATTGATTCCATTATACAGATTACTAACTTCCCTACTGGCTAGAGAAGTAGTGGCTCTAGACATCCCAAACAGCCCATTTTATGGAGTCAGGCCACCTCTCCTAGTAGCACTCCTGGGGAAGGAGGGCATGACCAGGCAAAGCCATAAATGCCAGCTGGAGTATTTCCAAAAAAGAAATATTTTATGTAAAACGATCTTAATTTACATATGAAAAACCATAATAAAAATAACACTGACATTTATAGTGCTCTATCATTATAAAATGCTTTTCAGCTTCTTATATGTATAATTTCACATAGTCCTCAAAACAACCTGGTAGGGTAGTAAATACCCCTAATTTATAGTGGAGGAGGCTGAGTCTCGTGGAGGTTATAAGACTTGCTCAAATTCATAGAGCTAGTGTGGACTAAACCCAGGTTCTCTGACTCCAAATCCAATCCTCTTTCTAGGATCCTATGCTGCCTCCAAGCTGTTTTCACTGAGGCCCAGAAGTACAGTAAAACTCTAAGATGCAAAAAATAAGTTGAACTTTTGCCTTGAGAAATACTACCAATTCATCCAAAAAAGAGAAAAAAAGGCCTGAGCACCTTTGCTTGTTGGCTTTCTCTCAGACTTGAGCATTGCAGTGCCTATTTGTAAGAGAATATGCAGGGGATCAAAGGTGACTGACCCAGGGCCTCTGCTACATGATGACCACCACAAAAAAGCCAAGAAGAGAGACAAGACAATCAGCTATCAGAGTTTCTATGTGCTATACTACTGGTACAAACCGACTGCTGAGAGATAGCAGTCAAGGGAGCAGTTAGCTCTATACCCTACAGTATTAGAAGAGGGATAAACATTGAGAAAAGCTTCACATCGCACATGACACTGAATTGGCATTAAAAGAAGGGTAAGATTTTGTCATGAAAAACAGGCAAAACAAGGTAGAGTCAAGGTGAGTGTGTTCTCAGGAGTCCATCTTGACTGGATGTCAGAAGACAGGTAAGGGAATGGCGGGAAGTCAGACTGGTTAGGTCACTAGCTGCTAGGCTGTGATGCTAAAAAGTCTGGCCTTTATCCCTTAACAACTAGGTACAAGTCCAGCTCCTATTTATCTTTGTATGACTAGTACCCAACATAATTTGCAAAATACAGCTGGCTCTTTTCATGTATATTTGCTGGATTTATCCTGTTTTTAAACAAATGAGGGGAATCAGATTTGAGTGTCAGGAAGATCACTCTGGCTGGGTAAAGCTGAAACGTGCTGGTGTGGACAAACTGGTAGGAGATGACCGCACAGAGAGGGGATGCTTGGAAATGTAAAAATGAAAAAAGACCCATTGAGTAACACTGATGGAGCACTCAAGAGGATTTGGTGGGTGAGTCTGAGTTGGGCAAGAGGGGAAAGAGAGGAGCCCAAAGTTTTAATTGTAGTAATGCCATTGCCCAAGATGGGCAACCCAGGAACAGACTTTTGATGCTGATGTTGGTGAATGTATTCCAATCTTCTTGAATATGCCTTAAAGAACTTGAAATAAATAGTCACTGATGATAATAGCTATGCATTTAAAAGAAAATAAGGAGGAAAAAAAATCATTAATGTCCTGCTTGGCTAAAAGGGTCTGGATAGGCAATTAAGAACACATCTAATATGTCATTTGCAAATATCTTCTCCCATTCTGTCGGTTGTCTTTTGGTTTTGTTGACTGTTTCCTTTGCTTTGCAAAAGCTTTTTATCTTGATGAAGTCCCAATAGTTCATTTTTGCCCTTGCTTCCCTTGCCTTTGGCGAGGTTTCTAGGAAGAAGTTGCTGCAGCTGAGGTCAAAGAGGTTGCTGCCTGTGTTCTCCTTTAGGATTTTGATGGACTCCTATCTCACATTGAGGTCTTTCAACCATTTGGAGTCTATTTTTGTGTGTGGTGTAAGGAAATGGTCCAGTTTCATTCTTCTGCATGTGGCTATCCAAATTTCCCAACACCATTTGTTGAAGAGACTGTCTTTTTTCCATTGGATATTCTTTCCTGCTTTGTCAAAGATGAGTTGACCATAGAGTTGAGGGTCCATTTCTGGCCTCTCTATTCTGTTCCATTGATCTATGTGTCTGTTTTTGTGCCAGTAGCATGCTGTCTTGATGATGACAGCTTTGTAATAGAGCTTGAAGTCCGGAATTGTGATGCCGCCAGCTTTGCTTTTCTTTTTCAACATTCCTCTGGCTATGCGGGGTCTTTTCTGGTTCCATACAAATTTTAGGATTATTTGTTCCATTTCTTTGAAAAAAGTGGATGGTATTTTGATGGGGATTGCATTAAATGTGTAGATTGCTCTAGGTAGCATTGACATATCAGATAAAGGGCTAGTATCCAAAATCTATAAAGAACTCATCAAACTCAACACCCAAAGAACAAAGAATCCAATCAAGAAATGGGCAGAAGACATGAACAGACATTTTTCCAAAGAAGACATCCAAATGGCCAACAGACACATGAAAAAGTGCTCAATATCACTCGGCATCAGGGAAATCCAAATCAAAACCTCAATGAGCTACCACGTCACACCAGTCAGAATGGCTAAAATTAACAAGTCAGGAAACAACAGATGTTGGCGGGGATGCGGAGAAAGGGGAACCCTCCTACACTGTTGGTGGGAATACAAGCTGTTGCAGCCACTCTGGAAAACAGTATGGAGGTTCCTCAAAGAGTTGAAAATAGAGCTACCCTATGATCCAGCAATTGCACTACTGGGTATTTACCCCAAAGATACAAAAGTAGGGATCCGAAAGGGTACGTGCACCTCGATGTTTATAGCAGCAATGTCCACAATAGCCAAACTGTGGAAAGAGCCAAGATGTCCATCGACAGATGAATGGATAAAGAAGAAGTGGTATACATATACAATGGAATATTATGCAACCATCAAAAGGAATGAGATCTTGCCATTTGCAACGACATGGATGGAACTGGAGGGTATTATGTTGAGCGAAATAAGTCAAACAGAGAAAGACATGTATCATATGACCTCACTGATAGGAGGAATTCTTAATCACAGGAAACAAACTGAGGGTTGCTGGAGTGGGAGGTGCGGTGGGAGGGATGGGGTGACTGGGTGATAGACACTGGGGAGGGTATGTGCTCTGGTAAGCGCTGTGAATTGTGCAAGACTGTTGAATCTCAGATCTGTACCTCTGAAACAAATAATGCAATATATGTTAAGAAAAAAAAAAAGAAGAAGAAGGTAGCGGGAGGGGAAGAATGAAGCGGGGGAAATCGGAGGGGTAGACGAACCATGAGAGACGATGGACTCTGAAAAACAAACTGAGGGTTCTAGAGGGGAGGGGGGTGGGAGGATGGGTTAGCCTGGTCATGGGTATTGAGGAGGGCACATTCTGCATGGAGCACTGGGTGTTATGCACAAACAATGAATCATGGAACACTACATCTAAAACTAATGATGTAATGTATGGGGATTAACATAAGAATAAAACAAACAAACAAACAAACAAAAAAACCCACCCCCAAACCAAAACACTGTATATTCAAAAAAAAAAAAAAAGAACACATCTAATTTGGTGTCTTAAAAGTTGGAAACTGGTTCTTCATGGTGCTATAATCTGGAGATCCTCATATGCATTGGATAGTTCGTTCTGCTATAGGTTGATAATTAAGTTCTTAAGTAACTTTCCATTATTAAAAGTAGCATTATAAAAAGAATGGGAAAACTAGAGTTAGGAACATTTAAAGTAAGGCTCATGTTTTCTCCCTCCACACCCTACCCCACATCCCTCAAAGAAAATCCATAAAATCTATAATTAAGTACAAAATAGACTGGACCCTTATATAGAATATTATAGTTTACAGAGAAATATTTTAAAATTGAATAAAGGAGGGGCGCCTGGGTGGCTCAGTTGGTTAAGCGACTGCCTTCGGCTCAGGTCATGATCCTGGAGTCCCGGGATCGAGTCCCGCATCGGGCTCCCTGCTCGGCGGGGAGCCTGCTTCTCCCTCTGACCCTCCCCCCTCTCATGTGCTCTCTCTCTCTCATTCTCTCTGTCTCAAATAAATAAATAAAATCTTTAAAAAAAATTGAATAAAGGAAAAGACCTACCATGATCCTGGATAGGAAAATCAATTATTCTCCCTAAACTAATTTATGGGTTTAATGAAATTCTAATTTAAAAAATCCCAGTAGATATTTTCAAAACTTTACAAAATCATTCTAACATTCATCTAGAAGAATCTAAGAATATTCCTTAAAACTGGAATAATGAAGAGACATTTGTTTGATCTACCATATATTAAAATATACCATAAAACCCACAAGTATTAAAACATTCCTAGGAATTAGAAAGGAGATCTTAGGAACTCATAAAGAGATTAGGAATTAGTAAGGAGAGATATGGAATAGATTTTTTTTTCAAGTTACATATAAGAATTTATTACATGGAAAAGAACTTAGTATATGAAAAACTGAAGCATTTCTTTAATGATGTTATGTGATTTGTGGCTATTTGGGAAAAAAAATTAAAGTCAGATCCTCACTTAAGATCGTATTTTGTATAAGAAATCAAAATAGTAAAATATAGCTTAGTTTCATTATATTAAAAAATATCTCAATTACAATTTAATATTTTGAAACAAATGATATTATTATCTTCTTAACTTTAGTAGCATATTGAAGCAGTAGAAAAGCTGTTTTAACTTTGAGGAAACACCACTATTAAATATGTATTCACAGGAAAATTACTATAAACTACATTCTTCCTTTTCCTTCTTAGCAAAATGGTGAAACCAACTTCAAACATATGGAAGCATTTTTACACTTATTCTGAGGAGGAAAAATCTAATTCACAAATAATGTCAAACAAAATATGCATTTCCAAATACTACCAAGATGACCAAACATACCCTTGTTTTTTGAGAAGTGTAAAAAATTGACCTCAAATGAGCAAAATGTTCTGTTTTCAGAAGTCTTTGACATTATTTTTTAAAACCAGAAAAAGAGAAAACAACTAGAGAAATAACACATAAAGGAAACCGATTAGACAAAACCCCAAGGAATAGACACTATAAGTCAATGAGTTTGGGGAATTCTCCCCACCCCCATGCTCCTTCCCTGAAAATTAGGGCTCTCTATGACTATCCTGTATCCATATCATTTCTATCCTTTATTTTTATATCTATATTGGCAATGTGGAAGACAGCAAGTCCAAAAGATCATAATTTTCTTTGTTCAAATCTAACATTGATGGATTCTTCTGCTCTCTAGTTCTGCCTGTTTCTCAGAAACTGGCCCAAACCACATAAATGAATAACCTCAACACAGCTGCAGAATGCTCCACAACAGTAATATTAGAGGTGGAAAAACATGCACACAGACTAGTGCTGTCAAGAGTGAAATACCATGGGAAAGTGAAATTCCGTTTAGTGTCTGGTATTATCCAAGGATTTTCAGCCATCCACTTCCATTCTAATCCCTAGATTTAGGTCTATGAATGTACAAGTAAAAGATGACCCAGGATGTGAATAACAAAAAGGGCAAGATCTTGGTTTTCCAAGGTTGGATGTCTCCATACCTGAATTATGAAGACAGAAATCCTGGATGATTATCCCAGAGAACAGAAGATGTCGGCCCTCACACTGACATCCAGTCATGCAAAGAAGGGTAAGAGAGGGAAAGGGCAGGGACTTGTATCAAAGGAAATTAGCTAGTGCCAGGCAGACATTTCAGTATTGGGAGATCTTTCCCACTGGAGCCAATCTGCTGCTATGGAAAAGAACAACATATCCTCTTTCATTATGAGAGTTCCTTTTCCTCCCCCAAGAGATCCCAAATCTGGGAGAATTTCTT
Organism: Mirounga angustirostris; assembly: GCF_029215605.1. NCBI lineage: Eukaryota > Metazoa > Chordata > Mammalia > Carnivora > Phocidae > Mirounga > Mirounga angustirostris. Next base: position 125,681,795 of record NW_026991714.1, read on the forward strand.
TCCTTTGTTATCCACCTGCACATATGACGTATCTGAAATACTGTTGAGCCTCTCTCCCAGGGCATATCACAGCTCTCTCTTATAATAAGGCACATCTTTATTCATGGTCTTTGGGGTTTGAGTTCTACTTCTGGACCACAGAATGCAACCCTAAAAACTGGATTCTGAATTTTGCTCCCAGGAAGGAGGATAAATCCTTCACAGGGAACTGGATGTCTAAATGAGTACAAACTTCAATAAGAGAGTGGTAGTCTGATCTTTTTCCCCTTGTCCACAAAGAGAACTTTGGTTATGTAACTAGCACGAATAAGATGTGGTAGCTATTCTACACAAAGCCTAGGAAAAACCTGTGAGGAAATTATTCATCTTGAGTTACAGCAAACCAGGCATCTCCCATTTGGTCCAAAGCCACTTACTTTTTCATGGCTAGTTATATATTGAGCTATCTATACTAGGTGCTGCACAGAACAAATGATATATTGATACATCTCTCTCTCTCTTTCTCTTTCCCTCCCTCCCTTTCCTTTTTCTCCCCACCCCTATTTATATATAATATTACATTGGCAGTAAGCTGATAAATAGCATGGCTATATATTCATTGACTTTAATAGCTGGTGCAGCTCTCTGTTTAGGCTTCCCTTCTAGCTTACTATTCCCTCAATTTGATAGATTTATAGAGTTTAATATACTGGAACTTGAGATGGATGAGATTCTTCAACCAATCTTTCTTGTCAATAAAAATTACATCCATGAAGTTTAATTTTAAGGGCAATCTTGAATGAAGAAAGGAAAAAATAAGTTAGCTACCATATACCGATTGACAGGCATTTGGTAAGTGGTTTACACAATGTACAACCCTGTAAGGTTGTATTATCACTTTCATTTTATAGATGAAGAAACTGTGCTCAAGATCACCCAGGTAATAAGTTGCAGAGCTGAGATTCAAACCAGTTCTGAGTCTAAAGCCCTTGTTTTAACCATGCAGAGATGACAAATTTGTGATGTTTGTAGTGCTGTCCCCATTTTCTGAGCCCATAGTAGATATTGGTAATAGATCTCAATATTGTCTCACTAATCTCGGAATTGACCTATGAATCCTTCTAAAGACAGGGTACCAGGCACTATTACCTGGATCTGGCCCCCCAGGATGAAGCTTATTTGTTGCTAACGGGGAGTTAAAAGGAGGGAGGCTACAGGGCCGTGTTTGGAATAAAATGGAGGCAGATGTGAGATAACACATAAAGGACAAAATAAGTTTGCTTGATTAAAATGAAGGCAAATGGCAGGGGGGTGGGGGATGATGAGAGAAGATGTTGAAACAGATCTGGAAGGCTATGGCTGGAGCTGAAAGGTGCTGGTTAGGGAAGTATTATTATAGACATGTCTTGACAGTCTAAAATGCTCCTAAAGAAGTCATAAAGACTTGGATTCAAGCAAAGAAGGTATAACTGACCAGATATGATTTGCCCTGGCTGTGGAGCCTGATGGGAAGGAGGAAAAATGCATCAAGATGTCATGATAAATTTCACATGTAAAACTGAACTTTCCAAAAGTTCAAACTTTGGTATGAAGCTGAGTCTAGGAGAATTAACACTGTGGAACTAAGGTGAAAAAGGATTATATTTTTTCTAGTATGCTAGACCATGTGGCTTTGTTAAAAAATGAAGATTCAAAAAAAATAGCACCACGGAGTAGAAAGACAATGGATCTAGGAGTCAGACAGATACCTGATTTAAGACTTGGCTCCACAGCTTATTAGCTATGTGGCCTTGGGTACATTGTTTAATCTCTCTAAACCATTTCAAATGGAGGGAACAGCACTTACTTCTTAAAGGCCTTGTGAAGATTAACAAGATGATATGCATGAAGGAACAAGGCTACTTCCTGGCATACTGTTGGCACTGAATAAATGTGAGTTTGGTAAAAATTTAATACCTGTGCACCTCCATTCCTTGATCTGTAAAACAAAGATAATAAAACCCGCTCTGCCTATATTACAGGGCAGTGGTTCTTATGCTTTGGTGTGCAAAGAACGCCTTGGAGTTGCTGTTCAAAAATCCAATATCTAAATCTTATCCCCCCACATTCTGGTTTGGTAGGTCTAGGCTGGAGCTTAAGAATCATGCTGCATTTTTAAGAAACTCAACAAGTGCTTCCAATGCAGGAGGACCATGGGCCACACCTTTGACAGATTCTGATCTTAGTAGTGCCTCTTAGGGTAGGCATTCTTGGAAGAGAGGGTAGGGTTCTCAGGGAAAGTAGAAGAAGAAAAAAATGAGAAAATAAATGGAAAAAAAGAAAGTGAGGAAGAATATCTGTGTCAAATCTAAGTCTATGTCCCAGGACTCCAGTCTCCTTCTCCAATGTTCTTTCTAATCCCCATTTGACTTCTCTGACATTGGAGGAAGAGAGAAACATCTTCATCATAATGGCAGTAATTGATGACCGTGGGCTTGCGGAAAGAATTAGGTTGTTTCTCTAATCAGGAAAGAAGTCCTTTCCAGGGGGGGGAAAAAAGGCAAGTTTAGAAGTTGTAGTCACTAACACAATGCTTAGCTAGGGAGCAGACCCTTGCAGTAGCTAATGCTTCCCTGTTAATGAGTACTAAACTGCTGCTGGGGGCCTTTCCTCTCTAGAGAAAGAGATGGAAACTCTTTTCTTATGAACTAAGAGGAATAAATTGTTCTCTCCTCCTGTAGCTTGGTCAAGTCATATTAACTCTTTCACAGTTGAAATAAAACAGAACAATTACTAGGAATAACATTGTAATAATTACTCTGTACACCAAATTGTCCCCAGCTGTGCATCTTCCCACTCCAAATGAGAATGTGGTGGTTTTTACACAGGAGGTAGACCTGTGATCACCCTCATTATCCTGGCATGTTATTGTAGCTAATCTTTCTAGTTCCTATAGCCACTCGATTCTCTAAACTTCCTGGGAAACTACATAAAGTTATATACAAAAAAAAAAAAAAAAAGGAAAAAACCTGCCTTTTCATCTTTGAAATACACTTATTCTTAACAATTGTGGCTGATATTCCTTTATGTGTCAACTGTGCCAGGAACTGTACTGAGTACTTTATTTCATTTAACTCTACAATAAGCCTAAGAAATAGGTAATTTAATCAGTCCCATTTTACAGATGAAAAGACTGAGGTTTTACAGACATTAAACAATTCCTCAAGATGACCCAGTGAGTCACTATACTAGGTCTCATCTAGTTGCAAAGTGCGTGCTTTTCACCATCCTGCTTTTTCCCTACTCACTATAGTAGAAAACAGATTGTTATTATAATGTCTTTATGGAGGAGGGGACCCATGAAGTAAAAAATACATATGGCCCATAAAAGTCATAATGGGAGCCAAGTAATAGGAACATAGAGAAGTTTCCATCCTTATCCACCCATACAGCCTTCATTACTATCTATGCTTTAAGTACAAGTGGAGTCTATAAATCAGCATTAGGCTTAGTAGAAGAATTAGACACAACTAAAGATAGAAATTCTGGATATAAGAATGATGAATCACAGACCTGTACCCCTGAAACAAATAATACATTATATGTTAATTAATTGAATTTAAATTTTTTTAAAAAAAGGAAAAATAAATAAATAAATTTGCTTGGGGCACCCGGATGGCTCAGTTGGTTAAGCATCTGACTCTTGATTTCAGTTCAGCTCATGATCTCAGGGTTGTGAGATCGAGCCCCTGTGAGGCCCAGTGCTGGGCGGGGAGCCTGCTTAAGATTTTCTCTCCCTCTTTGCCCCTCCCCCCCAGCCCCCCAGCTCAAGCACATACACTCTCTCGCTCTAAAAAATAATAATAATAAAACAAAATAAAATAAATTTGCTTGTAAAAAAATGAAATTCTGGACATAAAAAGGAAATTTTTCTGTTTCTGGTTTGTAGACCATTGAGCATATAACATACATCATGCGGTCTGCTGTGATGGAGGAGGCCATTATTTCCTGCCTAATTGTCTTCTGCTTTTACCCTCATTGCCCAAATTAGAATGTTTTCCACAGCTCTTTGGGCTGCCACGGGAGCTAAAGGCCCTGTCTAGCTTTCTGTTCTAACACAGGTTCAGGTTAGAATATTCCACTAACACCTCTGTAGAATGTTAGGATAGCTTCCATTTTTCATTCAACACATTTGAGCACCTGCTATGCATTAGGCTTTTTACCAGCACTGCATATACACTGGTAAATATAACAGACATACTTCCCACCCTCATGGAGTTTGTAATCTTTAACCAACAAACATACAATAAATATGTAGTTTTATATTGTGATAAATACCAAAAAGAGAACCAACAGAGTGTGTTGATAGAGAATTACTTAGCTCAGTTACTCAAGGAAGGTCTCTAATTGATGAGGAGAAACCAGCCATGTGGCAAGCAGAGAGAACACTCTAGAAGGAAGAGCATATGTGAAGGCCCCCAAGTAAAGAGAAGCCTAGCACATACCAAGCCAGTGAGGTGTGAGTGAAATGAGAAAAAGGGAAAGCTGAAGAAGGTAAGAATGAAGAGCTAGGCAGCAGTCAGATTAGTCATGGTAGGGCCTTGTAGACGTGGTAAGGAGATTGAATTTTATTCTAAGAACAATGAAAAGTCATTAGAAGTCTTCTGCAAGAGACTTATGTCATGTGAATTATATGTTTGCAGAAGATTTTCTGACAACTGAGTAGTGTATTAGAGAGGGCAAGAATGGAAGCAAGCGTACTGGTAACAAGACTGTTAATGTGGTCCAGGTTCTGAATTTTCCAAATTTTCCAAATGGTAATTCTTTTGTTATTGTCTGCTATACCGCCATCCCTCCCCCCAAAGCAGGGTTCATATTCCAAGTTGTCCAGACATGTTTGTGGAACACTAGTCTCTCAAGATGGTCTCTGAAAATAAGACTCTGGTCAAATAAATGTAAGAAATTCTGCATGCTAAATCCCCTTCTTGGAGACTCAGAATGTAATGTATTAAAGGTGCCAGGAAGTGTTTCAGAACATTTGTGTATCCCAGTATTTCTCCAAATTACTGGACCATGGAACATTTTATCCCCCTCCCCCAATATAATGTTAATATCCTGCAAAACTGATATTCTCCAGAGCACATTTAAGGAAATGCTACCATAAGTCTTTCTAACCAAGAGTTAACTCATTGTTCTTGGTTTACTGAGACCCCATTTTTCCACCTCCCTATCAATTATTTCAATGGTTTAGACAATATTTTCTGACTCCACCTATATTATATGATCATATCAGCCCTTATATGACTTATTTCTTCTCTCCATTTCTACCATCTATTTTCTGCCACGTGTCTCTTTACTTTTACATTGTAAAAGTTGATGAAGTTCTCCTTTGTTTCAGTAACGATAATTGTCTTCTTTGTTTCTGGATCTGGATCTTCTATGAGACAGCTGTTGAGTATCCTGAAATGATCCTCTATATCAGTAATATTTTATCTCAAATTTTCTATCTCTGTCTAAAGCTCTCTATATGGAAGATTTTCTCTTCCAATTATTTTATTGGATTCTTTCTTTTAAGAGCTTTTTGGAGATATGATTCAATACAAATTTATTTAAATGTACACTTTAAGTGTACAACTCAATAGTTATTTATAGAGTTGTGGAAGCACAACACAATCTAATTCTAGAATATTTAATTTCAAAAAGAAACCCTGTACCTATGAGCAGTCACTCTCCATTTCCCCACAATCTCCACCAGCCCTAACCAACCACTAATCTACTTTTTGTCTCTATAGATTATCTATTCTGTTAATTTCATATAAAGGAAATCATACAATGTGGGGCCTTTTGTGACTGGCTTCTTTCAGTTAGCATAATGTTTTCGAGCTTCATCCATGTTGTAACCTGTACTGGTATTTCATTTCTTTTTATTGTCAAATAATATTCCAATTTATGGATATACCACTTTTTATTTATCCATTCATCAGCCACGGATATTCATCAGCCACCCACTATGAATATTTGTACACATGTTTTTATGGACATACATTTTCATTTCTCTTGGGTATATACCTCAGAGTGGAATTGCTGAGTCATAATGGTAACTCTGTGTTTAACCTTTTTTGAGTAATTGCCAGACTGTTTTCTGAAGCGGTTGCACCATATTACATTCCCACCAGCAGTGTATGAAAGTTCCAGTTTCTCCACATCTTCTCCAATATGTATTCTTTTTACTTTCTCCAATATTTATTCTTGCATATTTTTTTATTTTGACCATCCAAATGGATATGAAGTGGTAACTCATTGTGATTTCGATTTGCATTTCCTTAATGACTAATGATACTAGGCATCCATTCTTGTGCTTACTGGCTATTTGCATATCTTCATTGGAGAAATGCCATTTCAAGTTCCTTTTGCTCAATTTTAAAATAGGCTATCTGCCTTTTTATTGTTAATTTGTAAGAGTTCTTTATATATATCTTGGATACAAGTCACTTATCAGTTACATGACTTGCAAACATTTTCTCCCATTCTGTATTTTCACATTCTTTTTTTTTTTAAAGATTTTATTTATTTATTCATGAGAGACAGAGAGAGAGAGGCAGAGGGAGAAGCAGGCTCCCAAGGAGCAGAGAGCCCGATGCAGGACTCGATTCCAGGACCCTGGGATCATGACCTGAGCCGAAGGCAGACGCTTAATCGTCTGAGCCACCCAGGCGCCCTGTATTTTCACATTCTTGATGGTATCATTTGATACACAAAACTTCTTAATTTTGATGAGGTACAATTAATCAATGTTTTCTTTTATCACTTATGTTTTTAGTGCTATACCTAAGAAATCAGTGTCTAACCTTTACTAGACTTAATTTCAGCAATTATAAGTTTAGTCTCAAAAAATATCTTTTTGTTCTCTTTGTACCTTTTTTTTCATAGAAATGTGTTTTTATTCTGCAAGTACAATATCTTCCTATATCTTCATAAGGATACTAATTTCAAATTTTTATTTTTAAAATTCTTTTTTTTTTAAAGATTTTATTTATTTATTTGAGAGAGCGAGCACAAAGGAGGAGGAGAGGGAGAAGCAGACTCCCTGCTGAACAGAGAGCCTGACTCAGGACTTGATCCCAGGACCCCGAGATCACGACCTGAGCCGAAGGCAGATGCTCAACAGACTGAGCCACCCAGGAGCCCTATTTTTAAAATTCTGGTCTTGAACTATAATTCTTCCTGGGTCAATTTATTTATTTATTTATCTCGGGTTTTCTCTTTCATGCTACTGGTTTCCTTCGTATGTCTTGTGATCTTTGGCTATCTATTCATATTTTAAAATTGGGGATAAGTAGATTCTTCTAGGTAGCAGGTACAGAATTTTCTCAGCTGTTCAATATTTAGGCTTTTTAGATAAGTCCTTCCTTGCTCTAGGATCTCTATTTTGTCGGCAGAGCTTGTTCACCAACACACTTCGCTTTAGAGAGGGAGTAAGGTAGTGCACAGACAGCCTTTGGGCTAGGGTATCTGGCAGTGCTTTATCTCAGTGTTTTACTCTGCAGGAACAACTCCATTTTAGCAACCAGTTTATCCCTAGGCAATCCCTTCAATTTCTTTGGTGAAGGCTCCTAAATCTTGGGTTGGGATTTGCTCAGAGATAATAGATTGAGCTGTCTTTACTCTGTATGGGCAGTGTAGAGGACTTAAAATGATGGAGGGAAGAGCTGAGCTGTAAGTGTAGTTTCACTGCAGACAGACTTTTATATAAACCCCTTGGCTCGGTCTCCCTGTCTCGCCCCAACCCTTCCTGACTCTGAGGCTATCTGCTAGGTGGACTGGCTGCATTTTCCCAGAGCCTATGTTCTGTGGGTTGCCACTTCCTCACTCTGCTTGATCTGTCAACAGCCTTCCACCCGTTTTATGGAAATCTGCAAAGTCTCTCATCTGCTATGACCCCTCTTTTGTGTGTTTGTTACTATGGATTCATTCCTTCTCAGTCTTTAATAGGAGCTGGGATGGTGGTTCCGAGGGAGGGGAGCTTGTGCTCAGAGCACATCCTGAACTTGAAGCACACCCAGTATGTTTCAAAGCCGTCTTTTGTTACCCCAGGGATTGTATTCCCTGAATATGAATGTGTGTTCATCTTGCTGTTACTTCCTTCTGAAAAGCTCCCTCTTCTGCACGTGATGGCCCTTGAAAGAGAGATGCTAGCTGTCCCAAAGGAGGAAGTCATCCTTTATTAATTCTCTCGCCCCACTTTGCTGAGCTATCCATCAATAAACCATATATACCCTAACTTCTATCTCTTCTGCCATTACCTTAACCCAATCTACCATCATCTTGTAATGAAACGGTATTCTTGCTGAGCTCTTTTGAGCCCTTACTTTTGTACCTTGAAATCTATTTGGCACAGAGAATAGGGTAGACTCTAGGGTATGTCACTGCTCTTACAAAAACCCTGTAATGGTTTTCCATTGCTTAGAGAATAAAATATACAACTTCTTTACCATGGTATACAAAGTCCAGTAGTGACCCTGTTCTGGCCTATCTGTGTTCTCACTTTCTGCCATTCTCCTCTGGCTCACTATACTGCCCATCTCTCTATTCCTCAAATGCCTTACCCTTACTTCTGATTCAGGACATTGACAAACATGGCCCAGAACTTCTACCTAGAACTTTCTTTTCTCTACTCAAATACAAAATAGGTGTTCAATAAATATTTGCTGAGAGGAAATTTAGTCGTCATCTCACTAGGGATGTGAAGGCCTCAGAAAAGCTCCAGGAAACACACTTGCAGTGAGTATCTGCTTTTCTTGACACTGCCACTTCGGCAACAGAATAGATTAGCTCCTTACTCTACAGCAGATCCAGCAATACACCCCAAATAAGTTAAGAGAGCCTAACACTGAAAATTAAAACATTAGGAAGCCTAGATGGAAATGAAATAGTAACTTTATCCTAAATGTGTAAGGGAAGAAGCAGAAAAGGCTATCAACAAGAAAGCAGACAAGAACAATTATAATAAAAATGAACTTCGGAAACAATAAGAATATGTTTCAAAGTAATAAGAAAAGCAATAGATTAAGATAAAATTGTCATTATGTAGATGATGCATAAAAGTTTACAAAAGAAAAACAGAAAACTGATATAACCCTAAAAAACAATTCTTACCCTTCTAGATAAAAAATCACTGACTAGGGATGCCTGGGTGGTTCAGTTGGTTAAGCGTCTGCCTTCAGCTCAGGTTGTGATCCCAGGGTCCTAGGATCAAATCTCACATTGGGCTCCCTGCTCTGTGGGAAGCCTGCTTCTCTCTCTACTTGTGTGCTCTCTCTCTCTCTGACAAATAAATAAATAAAATCTTTAAGAAAAAAAATCACTGACTAAAAATGGCCAGTTCACAAATAAGGAAATGAAAATAATAAAACAAGCATTTTATTAAGTACTTCCCATATGCTAGTCCTGAAGAAATAAACATGAAGATTCTATCTCTGTCCTAGTGGAGTTATATCCTAATTGGGAAGATAATTCTGTTTAGTCCTGTAACTACCTAAGTAAAAAACCTTAAAATTGGTTCTCTGAAACTAAAGCTAATCATTATGATTTATATAAATCACTATAATTTATTTAAATCACTATACAATGATTTACAATGCTTCACAATCACATTTGTGCATACTGTTTTCAGATCAGATGAATTTAGAACCATCGGTTGAATAAGACCGTATTCATTCAATAAGCATTTATAAGACACCTACTATATTCTAAATGAATAAAACATAGACTAGGTCCTGGTCCCAGGCCACAGTCTATCAGGGAAGGCAGATATGTAAATAAATAATTTATCATCAATTTGATAAGTGCTAGAGAAAAAAATAAACAAAATGCTATTAATAAGGACAGAGGAGGTGATAAAAAATCTTGCCTGAGGATGTCAGAGAAGACTTGTTGAAAAGAGGAAAAATGAGAGGAGAGTGATATTCCAAAGAAAATGACACAAACTAAAAAGGGGCAAAGGTAAAAAGTGTATAGTGTCTTCCAAAATTTACATATACTTTGATGTAGCTAAGGGCAGGTGGTGCACAGGGGTATAGCTGATTACTAGCTGCAAAGTGAGGCAGGTACTGGACCCTACAGGCCAGGGGTGCACATGAAAGCATTTGGACTTCAAGCAAGAGTGATTTGACCACATGTTGTATTTTTTAAAAAAACTACTCAGAAAATCTTGAGGTGCCTGGGTGGCTCAGTTGTTAAGCATCTGCCTTCGGCTCAGGTCATGATCCCAGGGTCCTGGGATCGAGCCCCGCATCGGGCTCCCTGCTCAGCGGGAAGCCTGCTTCTCCCTCTCCCTCTCCCCCTGCTTGTGTTCCCTCTCTCGCTGTGTCTCTCTCTGTCAAATAAATAAATAAAATCTTTAAAAAAAAAAAAACTACTCAGAAAATCTATATGGAGAAATTATTAGAGTCTGAGACTAGATATAGAGAAACCATCCAGGAGGAAGAAAGGTTTAAAATAAAAATGAAAAGAAGATGGGATGTGAGTGATACTAAGAAGTCAGAAATAACAGAACTTAATAACGAACTAATGGACTATGTGAACAAAGGAGAGGAATGAAAGTAAAATGGCCTCCTGGTCTGTACCTCAGGCAAAATGGTTATAGTGTCATTAACCAAACCTGGGATGGGAGAAAGGAGACAACATAAGGTTTTAGAAAATGTTCAGTTCCCTTCATAGTTAACAGAATTCAAATTTAAACATCCATGAGGCACAGTCTTGCATTAATTAAAATAGAGTAAATTAATAAAAATATAATCACCACTGTGGGGTACTGGGGGAAAAGGTATACTAATACATTGCTGCCCTACAACCTGGTGAAGTCGTTCTGAAAAGAAATTTGGCAACAAATATAAAAGCCATAAAAATTATCATGTTCTTTGACCCAGAAACACAACTTTTTGGAATATAGCCCAAGGATATAATTCAAAAGAAATAAAAAACCTATTTGTATAAAGATGTTTATAGCTGTGCTATATATTACAGACAAAAACTGGAAACAGCCCAAATGCCCAACAGTGAGGGAATGTTTAAGCAGACTTTGGTACATTAATGCAATGGGGTATTTTATTGCTATTAAGAATGACAAATATAAGAACTATGTAGAAATAAAAAAGGGCAATATAAAGCAATGAGTAAAAAATGCAGAACTCAAAATGATGCATATAGAATGATCATAACTATGTAAAATGATATCTGTATTACCAGGAGTATTGGAAAAGACTACAGAGTTGGTAATTTAGAGTGCTGACATTTTTGTTATTGTTGGTTGAGTTGCTGGGAATGTTTATGTGTTTCAAGTTATAATTCACTGTATATTTAGTACATACACATTAAGAAAGATATATCTCCACTTCTTTCTGGCACATAAAATTTTTAAAAGTGCTCATCTGTACCTTTCCTTTCCATAAGTGATTTTCTCTAATCTCTTGAGTCCTATTAATTTTTGGATGTATGGGGAAGTGGACTCCATCCATACTCCATGACCTTCTAACTCAATCAAATCCCACCCCTTATGGTCATTCATAGCACCATGTACCTTTCCTTGGTATTGTCTTAGTTTTAAGATCAGTTAATTAATGTTTACATCTCCCCTACCATATTGTATGCTCCATGAGGGCAGAGAAAGTATCTGTTTTTGTTTATTATTATATTCCTAGTTCTTAATGTAATACCCAGAACATTGCAGTTACTCAAGAAACATTTGCAGGGTGAATGAATGATTGACCCTGTAGGTCATGTTACTGAGAGGGCATTGTCAGTTCCATGAAAATACACTGATCAAACCATTAAAGAAAAAGGACAATCCAAAAGAATAGCTACATGGATTAAAATGATAGTTATTGGCCTTGCTTTATTATGTATTATGAATTATGAATAAAGTTCTATACATGTGGTTCTTATCCCTTAATTGTAACACATAAAATGAAATCAATCTCTCCATCTCCATCACACACACACACACACACACACACGAGTAATTTCAAAGTTCAGTTAAAGCATGCAAAAGGAAACCAAGAGCTGCATTTGTGGGTAGGGACCAAGGTCATGAAATTGCTGTGTAAAAAAAAGGGAAAGTTGCTCCTAAAAGAAATGGGGAGAAAAGAAAAGGGTGGGGAAAAGACGGGAGCTGAACTAAGGGCTTAGGAATTCTTTGTAAAAAGGAAAATGTCTAAAATTAAATTTTGGGTAGTTAATGTTGTTACAGTGCAGATCCATGTGCCTTCCCAAACCTTCAGTGATGTCTGCTATGTTCATTACCTTAGATCAAGACTAAGCCACCCTAAAAGGGAGGACAGAGTTATAAGAGCCATCAAGCCACAAGGGCCATCTTGGAGGTTGGCCAAAAGTTTCTCTCCTCTGATAATCAATATTTATCTAACCTCATTTGGAATGTATACCTCACTGGAAAATGTCTTACTCATCTTTCAATTTCCAGGAATAACCATACCTATTCCAGAGTATGACAGGATTGCACATGACAGGTGTGTCTTGGTGCATACTCTGTGCTCCCAGGGAACTCCTGATTCTCCAACTTCATAGTTCCCACCCTTTCTGCTCCAGTCACATCTCCACTTCAGGTCTTGGATCAACATATAGCTTCAGCCTTCCTCATACCATTCCCTCAGACATTCCTTCTGACTCTGTATAACTGAATCTAACCTGCATGGATTCAATCTGGGCTGGCCTACCAACACTATTTAACATAGTGCCTCATCCATACCAAGTGCTTAAAAAAGATTATTAGATTCAGTCAAAACTGATTAAATGTGGTAATAACTCTAATGCTTTAATCTACAAGTAGCAGTAGTGTTTCTCAACTTTTTAATCCAGCTATACTGGCCAGGGTTTTGTCAAGCTTTACTTTCTAGAAGTGGTCATAAGAATAGAGTAACAATATTTTGACTTTTAAAAAATATAAAATGTGATGAAATGCTATAATATTAAATGTGCTTTTTAAAACAATGTAATCCCTTCCAACCTGCCCAGGAGATTGTGATATCCTTCCCCAATTTCACCACCTTCTGCTGACTATGGAGGGCCTGGAGAGATGCAAAGCTCTTCTGCTGCTTGATGGAGAATCACTGATTTAGAACTGGGGAAGTCACTATGAAAAGTCTCTCCATCCTGGGCGCCTGGGTGGCTCAGTTGGTTGGGCGACTGCCTTCGGCTCAGGTCATGATCCTGGAGTCCTGGGATCGAGTCCCGCATCGGGCTCCCTGCTCGGTGGGGAGTCTGCGTCTCCCTCTGACCCTCCTCCCTTTCATGCTCTCTGTCTCTCATTCTCTCTCTCTCAAATAAATAAATAAAATCTTTAAAAAAAAGAAAAAAGAAAAAAGAAAAAGAAAAGTCTCTCCATCCTTCTTAAGACCACAAATAACCAGGAAAAATATAAATACATTAATTCATTACATTTATGAAGAGTCTTATAAGAACTGCTAAAAAATATGACCTACCCATCTAGGAGGGCGATGACGTTCTTCCTGGGTCTCCCAATATTAGGGCCATACAAGCTGGCTCTGGAGTAAATCCGGATGGGTTGCAACAGGCTCTTCAGCTGGATGTAATCCTTTCCCAACTGGCTGCCATTTACCGCCCGGCCATGCATGGTTCGATAGTTATTTGGCTCTAGATTAAAAGCAGACATGCAAGTCAGAGTTGAGAAGGGTAAGGCTCTGTCAACCCTTTCCTGTCCACAGATCTTTCTGCCTTTTTCTTAACAATGTGAATAAAATAACCAAAAAGAGAGTGTAAGCTAGTTTAACATGAGGAACCATCATAACAAAAAGTTAAGGGCCATTTTAGCATTCTACTCATTTTCAAACTAATCTTCACATAAGATCACCTAATCCACAAGAGAGAGACCATGCTGATTTTTGGGTGATACTTCATAATCAATGGTCTACTGGGCTGAATAGTGTCTCCCAAAGTTCATGTCTACCTGTAACTTCAGAATGTGAACTTATTTGGAAATAGAGTCTTTGAAGATATAGTTAAGATGAGGTCATATGAGATTAGGGTGTGCCCTAAATTCAGTGCCTGGTGTCTTTATAAAAAAAATGAACGGAGAGGGAGATTCAGGTACACAGACACACTGGGAAGAGGACCATGTGTCGACAGAGGCAAAGATTGGAAGAATGCTGCTATGCCAAGGATTGCTGGCAGCAGCTACTAAAAGCTGAGAAAGAGGCATGGAATAGATCCTCCCTCAGAGCCTCCAGAAGGAATCAACACTGGCAATGCTCTGATTTCAGGCTTCTGGTTCCCTGAACTGTGAGAGAATACATTTCTGTTGTTTTATACTACTGAGCTTATGGTAATTTGTTAGGAACAGGCTTAGGAAACTGATACAAATGGTAAGAAAGGAAAGTTTTATAAAGATGGCCATTGTATCAAAAAGAAAAATCTTAATGTTTAATAACAAAGTGGCTGGGTGAAATAATTTAGAGCACAACACCCTCCCTCAGTTTCTATTAACTTGGTAGTTCTAAAAGGGCAAGGAAAGTCCTAAAAACCAGCAACTCCACTGCTGGAGGGAGCTAACTTGATTTGGAATTAAGCACATGCTCCAGGTAGGGCAGATACCTTGGCTACCTTGAGGTTTTGTAGTGTCAAGAAATTGACCAGCAGACCTGCAAGAAATTTTACAAGGAGATTTGTGGAATAAGACAGACACAGTGGGCCTTGATAAGCTCACACATACGACACGCTTTCACTACTGTGTCTCCTGACTTAAAAATAGTTTATGTGGAGTTAATGTTACTCCCTTCACCATATTCTACATGGTTTCCTCAATGTAAAATGTCCAGCACATGCAGGACCATATCTCCATATGTGACCAGACCCACTAATTAAATATAAGTAACTCAGCTACTCCACTCTCAGATGGAAAGCCCCATTCTTGCAGATCTGTAATTTAAATGCATACCCCTTGTCGTCTGGAAGGCTGTGCATGCTCAGGAGAGACTGGAGAGGGCACTAACTATCCATGTACTCATAGATGAATGTGAAACCTAGCACATTTATAAAGGAGACAATGAGAAGGCATGCCAGAAAAGAAAAGCCAGTAAGAATTATAAACTGTTTAAATTTGGAATCTGTTCTCCAACTCACACACAGATCCACTGGCAAAGGATGGAAGCCTTACTGGTGCAAAGTAAGCACAGCCTCTAATCAATCATTGTCTAACATTAAGCTATGCTGACTCAGGGACAACCTCTAGGAAGCTGGCCTTAAGAAATGATTAAAAAATAGAAAAACTTAAGATATATCAGCATCTACACAATGCAAGAGAGACAGACTCTACAGAATTATTCCATATAAGTCACTAAACAAACAAACAAAAAAGAAACAAACAAAAAAAAAAAACAGCCTCTGGGATGGAGGATTCAGAATCCAGAGTTGTTCCAACATATTACCTAAAATGTAAATTTTCAACAACAACAAAAATTACAATGTGCAAAGAAATAGGATAGTGTGACCCATAAGCAAGTAAAAAAGCAGTCAACAGAAACTTTCTCCTAAGGGACCCAAATGTTAGACTTCATGGGCAAGGAATTCAAAACTACTATTATAAATATGTTCAAAGAGAGAACAGGAACAATAAAAAATTAAAGGAAAGTATGATTGTATTGACCAATCAAATATAAATGAAGAGACAGAAATTATAAAAAATTATCAAATGGAAATTTTGGAACTGAAATGATTTTCACATACAGAGGAACACAAGGAATTATCAGCTGAATTTTTACCAGAAATAATGCAGGCCAGAAGACTATAGGAGGACGTATTCAAAATGCTAAATAAAAAAAACGTCAGCCAAGAATTCTATATGTAGCAATCTATCCTTCAAAACCGAAAGCAAAATTTAAACCTTAACCAGAAAAACAAAGGAAAGAATTTGTTGTGAGAAAATCTGCCTTACAAGGAATGAGAAATGAAGTCTTTCTGTTTGAAAGGAAATGACACCAGATGGTGACTCAAAATGGCGCAAAGAAATAGAGAACACCAGTAACGGCAGTTGCATAGGTAAATATAAAAGACAGTTGAAAATATTCATTACTCTTTCCTTAACTAATTTAAATAGCAGTTACATAAAACAAAAATTACAAAACTGTATTGTCGGGCTTATGACATATGAAAACGTAATGTTTAGAATAATAATGGCATGAAGGAGGGGAAAATTGAGTTCTATCGGAGCAAAGTTTCTATAGTTACTTGGAATTAAGTTAGTATTATTCTAAAGTAGATTGTAATGAGTTCCTGTGTATTACAATAAGAAACTACTATGAAAATAAGTAAAACAAAATAAAAACAAAGAAATTAAAGTAATACCTTAGACAATATCTCTTCTGCATAAAAAAGTAGTACAGGAGAAACAGAGGAACAAAAAAATGAAATAAATGGAAAATAGCAAGATGGCAGATATAAATTCAACCATATCAACAATTACATTAAATGTAAATGGATTGAACACTCCAGTTAAAAGCAGAAATTGTCAGGTTGAATAAAAATCTAAGATCCAACTAAAGAGACAGACTTTAAACTAAAAGATACAAATAGGTTGAAAGTAAAAGGGTGAAGAAGATATGCCAGGCAAACAGTAACCATAAGAGAGCTGGAATGACTATACTAATATCAGACAAAATAGACTTTTTAAGACAACAATGTTTAAGACAACAATGTTACTAGAGATAATGTGGGGCATTTTATAATGATAAAAGGGTCAATTTGTTGGGAAGATATAACAATTACAAACATAGACATACCAACAACAGAATACCAAAATACATGAAGCAAAATTAAAGACAAAAATAGAAAAGCCAGCAATAATAGGAGACTTCAATACCACATTCTCAGTAATCATTAGAACAACCAGACAGAAAATTAGCACTGATACAGAAAACATGAATAACACTATCAGCCAACTTGACCTGATTGATATCTGTACAGTACTCCACCCAACAACAGTAGGATACTCATTTTTTTAGTGCATATAGAACGTCCTTCAGGACAGACCATATGGTAAGCTATAAAACAAGTCTCATCTATTTAAAAGGATTAAATCATATAATGTATGTGCCCTGACCACAACAGAATTAAAATAGAATTCAACAGAAAGAAATTTGAGAAATCTGTAAATATTTGGAAGTTAAACAAATAATCCATGAATCAAAGAAGAAATCACAAGGGGAATTAGAAAATATTTTTAATGAAATGAAAATGAAAATATAATGTGTAAAAACATATGGGATGACACCAAAGGCACAATCCATGAAAGAAATAATTGATGAGCTGTACTTCATTAAAATTAAAAACATTTGCTCTGCAAAACACAATGTTATGAGAATGAGAAGACAAGCCACAAACTGGGAGAAAATACTTGCAAAAGACACATCTGATAAACGACTGTTATCCAAAATATACAAAGAACTCTTAAAGTTTAGAAACAAACCACCTGATTTAAAAATGGGAAAAAGTCTTCAATAGACACCTCACCAAAGAAGATACACTGATGGCAAATAAAAATATGAAAAGATAAGCAAAATGAAAATATGTTCCATATATGTCATCAGGGAAAGGCAAATTAAAACACAATTAAGGGCACCTGGGTGGCTCAGATGGTCGGCCATCTGCCTTCAGCTCAGATCATGATGCCCAGGTCCTGGGACTGAGTCCCACACTGGGCTCCCTGCTCAGAGAGCAGTCTGCTTCTCCCTTTGCCCCTCCCCCCTGCTCATGCTCTCTGTCTTGCTTGCTCGCTCTCTCTCTCTCAAGTAAATAAATTTTTAAAAATCTTAAAATAAAAAAAATAATTAAAAAAAACAACAATTAAATACCACTGCATGCCTATTTGAATGGTCAAAATTTGTTAACACTGACAGCACTAAACACTAGGTAGAATGTGGAGAAACAGGAATGCTCATTTATTGCTGGCAGGAATGAAAAATGATATGGTCACTTTGGAAGAGTTTGGTGGTTTCTTACAAAACAAAATATATTCTTACTATATGATGCAGCAATTGTGCTCCTTGTTATTTATGCAAAGGAGTTGAAATTTTATATCTTCACTTTTGTCTACACATGAATTTAAAGCAGCTGTATTCATAATTGCCACAACTTAGAAGAATGAATATGTCCTTCTGTAGATGAATGGATAAATGAACTGTGGTACATCTACACAATGGAATATTATTCAGCACTAAAAAGAAATGAGGTAACAGCCATGAAAAGATATGGAAGAACCTTAAATGCATAACATTAAGTAAAAGAAGCCAATCTGAAAAGGCCACATACTGTATAATTCCAACTATTTGACATTCTAGGAAAAACAAAATTAGGGACAGAGTGAAAAGAGTAATGGTTGGCAAAGTTCAGGGACAGGAAGGAGGGATAAACAGATGGATCATAGAGGATTTTTAGGACAGTAAAAACACTTTTATGACAACATAATGCTGGATATATGTCATTGTACATTTATCCAAATCCAAAGTATATTCACACTAAAGTGAACTATAATGTAAATTACAAACATAGGGTGATTATGATGTATTATTGTAGGTTCACCAATTGTAAAAAATGCACCATTGTGGTGGGGGATGCTGACAGTGGGGTAGGCTATGCATGTATCAAGGCAGGGAATATATGGGAAATGTCTACCTTTCTTTCAATTTTGCTGTAAACCTAAAACTGCTCCCCCCCCAAAAAAGTGTTAAAAAAGTGTAGAGACACAAAGAGACAGTAGGGATGCACAGAGAGAAGGCCATGTGAGAACATAGTGAGAGGCTGGACATCTGCAAACTAAGAAGAGAAGCTTCAGAAGAAACCAGATCTGCTGATACCGGCTGATCCTAGACTTTGGGCTTCCAGAACAGTGAGAAATTAAATTTTTGTTGTCTAGAAGAAAAAAAAAGACTCCTATATTAGAAAAGAAGAAAGATCTCAAATTAATAACCTAAGCTTCTAACTTAAAAAAAAAAGCAGAAAAAGAAGAGAAAACTAAACCCAAAGCAAGAAAGAATGAAATAAAAAAAATTAGAGTGGAAATTAATGATATTTAAAAAATAGAGAAAACCAATAAAAGCAAAAGTTGGTTCTTTGAAAAGATCAACAAAACACATACCATTAGCTAAACTGACCAAGAAACAAAAGAAAGAAGTCACAGATTACCGAAATTAGGAATGAAAGAAGGAACAACACTAAGGACCTCACAGTAATTAAGAAGATAAGGGACTACTATGAACAACTTTATGCCATTAATTTAGACAACTTAGATAAAATGAAAGATTTTCAAGAAAGATACAAGTTATTAAAACCAACTCAAAAAGAAATAGAAAATCTGTATAGGCTTATAACAACAAAAGACATTGAATTAATCATTAAGAATATTTCCACAAAGAAAGCCCAGACCTAGATGGATTAATTGGTGAATTCTAACAAATATTTGAGGAAGAAATAATACCAAACCAATCCTTCATAAACTCTTCCAGAAAATGGAGGAAGAGGGAACACTTCTCAATTCATTTTATGAGGCCAATATTCCCCCGATACCAAAGTCAGACAAAGACATCACAAGAAAAGAAAATTCCTCATAAATATAGATCCAAAAATCCCAACAAAATAGTTACAGACTGAATCCAGTAATATATAAGAAGTATTACAATACAATGGCCAAGGGGGATATATACCAGGAATGCAAGACTAATTTAATATCAAAAATCCAACTAATGTAAAATATCATATTAATGGAAGACCAAAAACACAGTATCATCTCAATAGGTGCAAAAAAAGAGGCATTTGGCAAAATCCAACACTTACTCCTGATAAATATTCTCAACAACTATGAATAGAAGGGAAATTCTTCAATCTGATAAATAGTACCTGAGAAAAACCTACATATTTAATGATGTAATACTGAATGCTTAATGGTAAAACGTCATACTTAATAGTGAAATATTTAATGTTTTCCCCCTAAGACTGTGAACAAGCAGGAATGTGTATTCTTGCCACTTACATTCAACATTTGTGTTAGAGGTTCTAGCCAGTGTAGTCAGGCAAGGAAAGAAATAAAAAGTATCTAAATTGGATAGAAAGAAGTAAAACAGTCTTTATTCTCAGACAACATATCCTGTATATAGAGAACCCTAAACAACTCACACACATGGGGTGAAAAAACACAAAATCTACAAAACACGTTTAGCAAGTCTGGAGGATAAAAGATCAATATATAAAATCAATCATATTTCTAAATACCAGCAATGCACAATACATAAATGAAATTAAGAAAATAATTCCATTAATAATTGCATGAAAAAGAAAAAATATTTAAGATTAAATTTCACAAAAAAAGTGCAAAATTTGTACACTAAACTACAAAACACTGCTGAAATTAAAAATTGAATAAATGGGGAGATAATGTATGTTCGTGGACATACTCAGTATTCTTAAGATGGCAATTCTCCGCAAAATGATCTATAGATTCAATGCTATCTCTATTAAAATTCCAGCAGGCTTTGCTGAGGAAATTAAAAAGCTGTGTGGAAATGCAAGCACCTAGGATAGCCAAAACAATTTTATTTTATTATTTTTTAAAGATTTTATTTATTTATTCGAGACAGAGAGACTGTGAGCACACAAGCTGGGGGGAGAGGCAGAGGGAGAGGGAGAAGCAGGCTCCCTGCTGAGCAAGGAGGCTGATGCAGGGCTCTATCCCAAGACCCTGGGATTGGGGCCTGAGGTGGAGGCAGCCGCTTAACTGACTGAGCCACCCAGTTACCCCAGCCAAAACAATTTTTAAAAAATAACAAAGTTGGAGGATTTATACTTCCCATTTTCAAAACTCATTACAAAGCTATTGTAATCGAGACAATGTAGTGCTAGTATAAGGACGGACATACTGCTCAGTGGAACAGAATTAGGAGTCGAGAAATAAATCCACTTTTGGTTGATTTTTGACAACAGTGTTAATAGAATACAATAGGGAAAGAATAGTCTTTTAAGTAGTGCTGGGACAACTTGATATCTACATGCAAAAGATGAATTTTTAGACTCTAGCTTCCTAACATACTCAAAATTAACTTGTAATGGATCTTATACCTAAATGTGAAAGAAAAACTATAAAACTTTTAGAATATAGAACAAAAACATTTGTGGTTTGGGGTTAGGCAAAGAGATGATACCAAAAGTATGATCTATAAAATGAAAAACTGACAAATTGAACTTTATCAAAATTCAAAACTTCTGTACTTCAAAAGATGCCATAAAAAAAGTATAAAGAGAAGTTACAGACCAGGGAAAATATGTGCACATCATATATTTGATGAAGACCTCGTATTCAGAATATATTTAAAACTTTTATAACTCAGTAATAAAGTAACTCAATTAAAAGGGCAGAAGATTTGAGTAGACATTTCACCAAAATAGATGTAAGAATGTCTGATAAGCACATGAAAAGACACTCAGCATCATTTATCATTAGGGAAGTGCTAATTAAAGCCGTATTAAGATACTACTTCAAACTCACTAGAATGGTTATAATCAGGCAGACATTGACAAGTGTTTCCAAAGATGTAGAAAAACTAAAACCCTTATACATTTCTAGTGAAAATGTAAAATGGTAGAGCTACTTAGGAAAATATTTGGCAGTGGTTAAAAAATAAACATAAACTTACAATATGAATTAGCGACCCTCCTCCCCTCCTAGGTATGTTCCTAGGAGAAATAAAAGCATATATCCACACAAAGACTTATATGTGAAAGTTTATAGCAGCATTATTTATCAAAGCCCAAAAGCAGAAACAATCCAGATGTCCATTATCTGGTAAATGGAAAAGCAAAATGGGATATACAGCCATACACTGGAATACTATTCAGGAATGAGCTACTTTTACTTGCTACAATATGGATAAACTTCAAAAACATGCTAGGTGAAAGAAGTCAGATGCAAAAGACTATTATATGATCCAATTATATGAAATGTCCATAAAAGACAAATCTATAGATAGGAAACAGATTAGGGTTTGCTGAGATAGGACATGGTTACAGGGATTGATGGCAAATGGGCATGAGGCCTCTTTTTGGAGTTATGGGAATGTTCTAAAATTGGACTTCAGAGATGTTTGTTCAAGTATATAAATTTGATAACTGAATTGCAAAATGAAGAGGAAGGAAGGGAGAGTGAGAGGGTGAGAAAGGGGAAAGGAGAAAGGGAGAGAGGAGGATAGGAGGGACTGAAGGCAGGGGTACATTAATTCATTGTCAGAAAACAATAGGATCAAGTTGAATACTTCAATTTGAATTACTAAAGGACAAAAATGTATGAGAGAACAAAATGATGAATTGTTTTCAATCCTATTTATTATCTATCTTCTCTACTAGAATGTAGGCAGGGATATTTATCTGTTATTTACTCTTATATCTCTCAAAACAAACATAGTACCTTTGTACATATTAGGCAGTCAATAAGTATTTGTTGAATGAAAGTTGAAGGAAGTGAAGAAAGCCAATTAGTTTTAATACCGTTAAAAAAAAAACCTCATAGGGTAGTAAAAAAAAGTGCCTCCTTTTCTGTTAGAAGTCCCAAGTTCCTGACATAGATTTAGCGTTTACTGCTGTCTTTAGCAATTCTCTTTACCTTTTTCAATGTATTTCCTCACCTGCATAATATTTCCTTTATTAGGCTCTTCATTTAGCACTTTAAGGTCCAAATAGAAGAGTATCTTCCTATGTAAACTAAATACTATGTAAATATAGGATGACAATATTGTTGACAATTAACAAATAAACCTCCTAAGGAGGAAAATTGAAGGTTTTTGTCACCAACCAGTGGCAGAAAATATGCACTGTATGCCCTTTAAAATAGAAGAGACAAACAGTACTTTTTTTTTAGTAACAGCAGTATTGAGATATAATTTACATCTATACAATTCACCAAATTAATGTATATAATTCAATGGTTTTAAGTATATTTACACCGTTGTGCAATCATCACCACAACAAATTTTAGAACATTTTTATCACCCCCAAAGAAACCTCAGGCCCTTTGGCAGTTCCCTCGCATATCTCCCACCCCTAGCTCTGGGCAACCACTAATCTACTGTCTCTTTAGATTTACCTATTTTGGACGTTTTATATAAATATGTGTCTGGCTTTTTTCATTTAGCATAATCTTTTCAAGGTTCATCTATGTTGTAGAATGTATTCATTCCTTTTTTTGTGACCAAATAATATTCCATCATATGGCTATACCACATTTTATTTATCCATTTATCAGTTGATGGACATTTGGGTTGTTTCCACTTTTTGGCTATTATGAATAATGCTACCATGTATAAATTTTTCTGTGGACATATGTTTTCATTTCTCTTAAATATATACGTAGGAGTAGAATTGCTAGGTCATATAGGAACTCTATATTTAACTTTTTGAGGAACTGCCTGACTGTATTCCAAAGTGGCTACACCGTTTTACATTCCCACCAGGAGTGTATGAGGGTTCTGATTTCTCCACATCCCTGCCAATAGTTGTTATCCTTTTTTTTTTTTTTAAGATTTTGTTTATTTATTTGACAGAGAGAGACCCAGCCAGAGAGGGAACACAAGCAGGGGGAGTCGGAGAGGGAGAAGCAGGCCTCCTGCAGAGCAGAGAGCCTGATGCAGGGCTCGATCCCAGGACCCTGGGATCATGACCTGAGCCGAAGGCAGATGTTCAATGACTGAGCCACCCAGGCAGCACCGTTGTTCTCCTTTTTTTATCATGGGCATCCTAGTGGATGTGAAATACTATCTTATTGTGGTTTTGATTTGCTTTTCCCTGATGGCTAAGAATGTTGAGCATCTTTTCATGTGGTTTTTTTTTTTTTTTTTTTTTTTGGCCTTTTGTATTTTTTCTTTGGAGAAATGTCTCTTCAGATCCTTTGGTCAATAGTATTCTTTTAACGGATTCTTGAGTTGTCCTTAATATGAAGTGAAACAACACAGCAAATGATATCCACAGTTCCAAGAAACAGGTATGGATTCACTAAATCTACTGTACTTCACTATTTGGTCTCTTCCTATTTAGAAGATCAATTCAGTGGCCAAATATCCTAAGTGTTTTCTGGGCCAGTACCCTACAGATGGTCTAACTGAGGCTGTTCCAGGCCAACTTATTTTTTATCTCGTCAATTCAGAGGAAATAACAGCCTTACTTACCATTTCCCAGTTCCCAAGAAATGTTGTACTTTTTGCTGGCACTGTACTTCAACAGACTCAGGGCACTAGAACTGTTCCAGGAGTTATTGGGATTACGACGCAGTGCATTTAGAGCAAATATCAGGTGGAGTCCAGAGCAATCAGCAAAATTATAAAGTTTGTCTAGAGACCTGGCTGGGAAGAAGCAGAAAAAGGCTTGTAACTTTAAAATCAACATTCCAACAAAAGGAAAATATTAGCTACTATAAAAAGCCTTTCTATGAGCTGCCTGCTAATTAATTCCTGCTAGGAATTATACAGAGAGGCTTCAAAAGGATTATATTACCTCTTGGTTCAGGGTACATTTTGAAGTGATTTTAGAAAGCAGCACACAGAATTCTAGACACAGGTTGCAAATTAGCAACCAAGTCTATTCCACAGTATGTTTTATTTGTTAACAACCACAACAAAATGGAATTGCTTTGGAATTACTTTGGAAATTCACAAAGTAGTTCGATTTCTAGCTTCTCTTGAAAAATCAGATGATCTGACACTGCTGGGTCTGTATTCCTTTGTGAAATGATAGGAATAGTGTTGGGAGGCAAGGCCAAGAGAGATGACTGGCTGGTAAGTCTTGGAAAATAGCTCAGCCTAGCAGCACTTCAAAAAAAAAAATTTACTCGATTCCACATTTCTAATATTTCTGAGAATGGAAACACCATTAGTGTAAATATATTCATTGTCACTTTGATCCTTGATACCATCAACTCTACTCACCATGTGTCCCATACCCATCCCATTCCTTCACATCTATTGTCACCATTCTGGTTCTAGTTCTCATTTCCACTTGCATGAATTATCACAACAATCTCTGTGCTTGCCTGTCCAGATTCATCTTTCTTCCAATCTCTTTCATCAGTTTCACTCACCTCTCAAAACCTTAGTGGATTTTTAAAACTGTTTTCTTCCTTAGTTCAGGACTTTAAAACTCAATCATAATTTTCCCCCAGCTTCAAGCCTCTCTATTGTCGTCTATGAGTTCTTTGTTGGTGTCACCCAGTTCTATTTATTATAGAATCCCCTGCTCCATCAGCCTTTGCTCTAATTATTCTCCTCATTTGGCATGCCCTTTTCCCTCTTTTAAACATATCCAGATCTTACTTGTCCTTTTATTTTTTATTTTTATTATTATGTTATATTAATCACCACACATTATATCATTAGTTTTTGATGTAGTGTTCCATGATTCATTGTTTGCGTATAATACCCAGTGTTCCATGCAGAACGTGCCCTCTTTAATACTCATCACCAGGCTAACCCATTCCCCCACCCCTTACCTCTAGAACCCTCAGTTTGTTTTTCAGAGTCCATATTCTCTCATGGTTCGTCTCCCCCTCCGATATCCCCCCCTTCATTCTTCCCCTCCTGCTATCTTCTTCTTCTTTTTTTTTTTTTTTTAACATATAATGTATTATTTGCTTCAGAGGTACAAATCTCTGATTCAACAGTCTTGCACACTTCACAGAGCTCACCATAGCACATACCCTCCCCAATGTCTATCACCCAGCCACCCCATCCCTCCCACCCCCCACCACTCCAGCAACCCTCAGTTTGTTTCCTGAGATTAAGAATTCCTCATATCAGTGAGGTCATATGATACTTCTCTTTCTCTGACTTATTTTGCTCAGCATAACACCCTCCAGTCCCATCCACGTAATTGCAAATGGCAAGATTTCATTCTTTTTGATGGCTGCATAATATTCCATTGTGTATATATGTGTATATATATATATACCACATCTCCTTTATCCATTCATCTGTCGATGGACATCTTGGCTCTTTCCACAGTTTGGCTATTGTGGACATTGCTGCTATAAACATCGGGGTGCACGTACCCATTCAGATCCCTACATTTGTATCTTTGGGGTAAATACCCAGTAGTGCAATTGCTGGGTCATAGGGTAGCTCTATTTTCAACTTTTTGAGGAACCTCCATACTGTTTTCCAGAGTGGCTGCACCAGCTTGCATTCCCACCAACAGTGTAGGAGGGTTCCCCTTTCTCCACATCCCTGCCAACATCTGTCATTTCCTGACTTGTTAATTTTAGCCATGCTGACTGGTGTGAGGTGATATCTCATTGAGGTTTTGATTTGGATTTCCCTGATGCCAAACGATGTTGAGCACTTTTTCATGTGTCTGTTGGCTGTTGGCATGTCTTCTTTGGAAAAATGTCTGTTCATGTCTTCTGCCCATTTCTTGAGTGGATCATTTGTTCTTTGGGTGTTGAGTTTGATAAGTTCTTTATAGATTTTGGATACTAGCCCTTTATCTGATATGTCATTTGCAAATATCTTCTCCCATTCTGTCGGTTGTCTTTTGGTTTTGTTGACTGTTTCTTTTGCTGTGCAAAAGCTTTTTATCTTGATGAGGTCCCAATAGTTCATTTTTGCCCTTGCTTCCCTTGCTTTTGGTGATGGTTCTGGGAAGAAGTTGCTGCAGCTGAGGTCGAAGAGGTTGCTCCTTGTGTTCTCCTTTAGGATTTTGATGGACTCCTGTCTCACATTGAGGTCTTTCAACCATTTGGAGTCTATTTTTGTGTGTGGTGTAAGGAAATGGTCCAGTTTCATTCTTCTGCATGTGGCTGTCCAATTTTCCCAACACCATTTGTTGAAAAGACTGTCTTTTTTCCATTGGGCATTCTTTCCTGCTATGTCGAGGATTAGTTGACCATAGAGTTGAGGGTCCATTTCTGGGCTCTCTATTCTGTTCCATTGATCTATGTGTCTGTTTTTGTGCCAGTACCATACTGTCTTGATGATGACAGCTTTGCAATAGAGCTGGAAGTCCAGAATTGTGATGCCGCCAGCTTTGCTTTTCTTTTTCAACATTCCTCTGGCTATTCGGGGTCTTTTCTGGTTCCATACAAATTTTAGGATTATTTGTTCCATTTCTTTGAAAAAAGTGGATTGTATTTTGATGGGGATTGCATTGAATGTGTAGATTGCTCTAGGTAGCATTGACATCTTCACAATATTTGTTCTTCAATCCATGAGCATGGAACGTTTTTCCATTTCTTTGTGTCTTCCTCAATTTCTTTCATGAGTATTTTATAGCTTTCTGAGTACAGATTCTTTGCTTCTTTGGTTAGATTTATGCCTAGGTATCTTATGGTTTTGGGTGCAATTATAAATGGGATCGACTCCTTAATTTCTCTTTCTTCTGTCTTGTGTTTGGTGTATAGGAATGCCACTGATTTCTGTGCATTGATTTTATATCCTGACACTTTACTGAATTCCTGTATGAGTTCTAGCGTTTTGGGGTGGAGTCTTTTGGGTTTTCCACATAAAGTATCATATCGTCTGCAAAGAGTGAGAGTTTGACTTCTTCTTTGCCGATTTGGATGCCTTTGATTTCTTTTTGTTGCCTGATTGCTGTGGCTAGGACTTCTAATACTATGTTGAATAGCAGTGGTGATAGTGGACATCCCTGCCGCGTTCCTGACCTTAGGGGGAAAGCTCTCAGTTTTTGCTCATTTAGAATGATATCTGCTGTGGGTTTTTCATAGATGGCTTTTATAATATTGAGATATGTACCCTCTATGCCTATACTCTGAAGAGTTTTGATCAAGAAAGGATGCTGTACTTTGTCAAATGCTTTTTCTGCATCTATTGAGAGGATCATATGATTCTTGTTCTTTCTTTTGTTAATGTATTGTATCACGTTGATTGATTTGCGGATGTTGAACCAACCTTGCAGCCCAGGGATAAATCCCACTTGGTCGTGGTGAATAATCCTTTTAAGGTACTGTTGGATCCTACTGGCTAGTATTTTGGTAAGAATTTTTGCATCTGTGTTCATCAAGGATATTGGTCTGTAATTCTTCTCTTTGATGAGGTCTTTGTCTGGTTTGGGGATTATGGGAATGGTGGCCTCATAAAACGAGTTTGGAAGTTTTCCTTCCATTTCTATTTTTTGGAACAGTTTCAGAAGAATAGGTATTAATTCTTCTTTACATATTTGGTAGAATTCCCCTGGGAAGCCATCTGGCCCTGGGCTTTTGTTTGTTGGGAGATTTCTGATTACTGCTTCAATTTCCTTAGTGGTTATAGGTCTGTTCAGGTTTTCTGTTTCTTCCTGGTTCAGTTTTGGTGGTTGATACATCTCTAGGAATGCATCCATTTCTTCCAGATTATCTAATTTGCTGGTATATAGTTGCTCATAATATGTTCTTATAATTGTTTGTATTTCTTTGGTGTTGGTTGTGAGCTCTCCTCTTTTATTCACGATTTTGTTGATTTGGGTCCTTTCTCTTTTCTTTTTGATAAGTCTGGCCAGGGGTTTATCAAAATTGTTAATTCTTTCCAAGAACCAGCTCCTAAGTTTCGTTGATCTGTTCTACTCTTCTTTTGGTTTCTATTTCATTGATTTCTGCTCTGATCTTTATTATTTCTCTTCTCCTGCTGGGTTTAGGCTTTATTTGCTGTTCTCTTTCCAGCTCCTTTAGGTGTAGGGTTAGGTTGTGTATTTGAGACCTTTCTTGTTTCTTGAGAAAAGCTTGTATGGCTATATAATTTCCTCTTAGGACTGCCTTTGCTGTATCCCAAAGATTTTGAACAGTTGTGTTTTCATTTTCATTGGTTTCCATGAATTTTTTTAATTCTTCTTTAATTTCCTGGTTGACCTATTCATTCTTTAGTAGGATGCTCTTTAGCCTCCATGTATTTGAGTTCTTTCCGACTTTCCTCTTGTGATTGAGTTCTAGTTTCAAAGCATTGTGGTCTGAAAATAGGCAGGGAATGATCCCAAACTTTTTGTACTGGCTGAGACCTGATTTGTGACCCAGGATGTGATCTATTCTGGAGAATGTTCCATGGGCACTAGAGAAGAATGTGTATTCTGTTGCTTTGGGATGGAATGTTCTGAATATATCTGTGAAGTCCATTTGGTCCAGTGTGTCATTTAAAATCTTTATTTCCTTGTTGATCTTTTGCTTAGATGATCTGTCCATCTCAGTGAGGGGGGTGTTAAAGTCCCCCACTATTATTGTATTGTTGTCGATGTGTTTCTTTGCTTTTGTTATTAATTGCCTTATATAATTGGCTGCTCCCATGTTAGGGGCATAGATATTTACGATTGTTAGATCTTCTTGTCGGATAAATCCTTTCAGTAGGAGATAGTGTCCTTCCTCATCTCTTATTACAGTCTTTGGTTTAAAATCTAATTTGTCTGATATAAGGATTGCCACCCAGCTTTCTTTTGATGTCCATTAGCATGGTAAATGGTTTTCCACCCCCTCACTTTCAATCTGGGAGTGTCTTTGATTTCTTTTTGTTGCCTGATTGCTGTGGCTAGGATTTCTAATACATGTTGAATAGCAGTGGTGACTGTAAAATGAGTCTCTTGCAGACAGCATATCGATGGGTCTTGTCTTTTTATCCAATCTGATAGCCTGTGTCTTTTGATTGGGGCATTTAGCCCATTTACATTCAGGGTAACTATTGAAAGATAGGAATTTAGTGCCACTGTATTGCCACTGTTACTGTATATTGTCTGTGTTCCTTTCTGGTCTATGTTGCTTTTAGGCTCTCTCTTTGCTTAGAGGACCCCTTTCAAGATTTCTTGTAGGGCTGGTTTCGTGTTTGCAAATTCCTTTAGTTTCTGTTTGTCCTGGAAGCTTTTTATCTCTCCTTCTATTTTCAATGACAGCCTAGCTGGATATAGTATTCTTGGCTGCATAGTTTTCTCATTTAGTGCTCTGAATATATCCTGCCAGTCCTTTCTGGCCTGCCAGGTCTCTGTGGATAGGTCTGCTGCCAATCTAATGTTTCTACCATTGTAGGTTACATATCTCTTCTCCCGAGCCGCTTTCAGGATTTTCTCTTTGTCTCTGAGACTCGTAAGTTTTACTATTAGATGTAGGGGTGTTGACCTATTTTTATTGATTTTGAGAGGGGTTCTCTGTGCCTCCTGGATTTTGATGCCTGTTTCCTTCCCCAAATTAGGGAAGTTCTCTGCTGTAATTTGCTCCAATATACCTCCTGCCCCTCTCTCTCTTTCTTCTTCTTCTGGGATCCCAATTATTCTAATGTTGTTTCATCTTATGGTATCGCTTATCTCTCGAATTCTGCCCTCATGATCCAGTAGTTGTTTATCTCTCTTTTTCTCAGCTTCTTTATTTTCCATCATTTGGTCTTCTATATCGCTAATTCTCTCTTCTACCTCATTTATCCTAGCAGTTAGAGCCCCCATTTTTGATTGCACCTCATTAATAGCCTTTTTGATTTCAACTTGGTTAGATTTTAGTTCTTTTATTTCTCCAGAAAGGGTTTCTCTAATAACTTCCATGTTTTTTTCAAGCCCACTAATATCTTTAAAATCATCATTCTGAACTCTAGTTCTGACATTGTACTAATGTTCGTATTGAGTAGGTCCCTGGCAGTCCGTACTGCCTCTTGTTCTTTTTGTTGAGGTGACCTTTTTCCGTCTTGTCATTCTGTCCAAAGGAGAAAAGATGAATGAGAGAACAAAATGCTAACAGGGTACCAATGTCCCCAGAAAATATACTCTAAACAAATCAGAAAAGACCTGAAACTGGGGGGAAAAGAAAGGGAAAGAAAGAAAGAAAAAAAGATAAAAGAAACAAAAACAGAACAAAACAAAAAAAAACAGAATATGATCAAATATGATCAGGCTGGTGCATAGATTGGTGCCACACACTAGATTTTGGGTGTATTTTGGTCTGTTAGAAGAAAGTGCCCCCAAAATTTTAAAGAAAGAAAACTTATATGTGTACAAAAATAAGGGTTAATACAATGAAGGGATGGAATATGACTGTAAAGATGAAAATTATAAAAGATTTTATAAAAGGAAATGATAAGATAAGAAGTTGTTTGAAAAAAGAAAGAAGAGGATTTTAAAAAAAAGAGAAAAAAGGAGAGAATGTGATCAGGCAGGAGACTAGAACAAAGCCATACACTAGAGATTTAGGGTATATTTTGATCTGTTAGAAGAAACTGTATCTCAAAATTTTAAAGAGAGAACAACTTATATATATATATATATATATATATATATATATATATGCCAAAAATAAGGGTAACTACTATGAAGGGATAGAATATGACTCTAAAAATGAAAAATAAAAATGTTTTTAAAAAAGGGATTGATAAGATGTTGGTTGAAAAAGGGAAAAAGAAAAATTAAAAAAAAAAAAGACAGTTAAAAAAAAATAAACTTTGAAAGACTACAGAATCATGGGAAAAAAGCCATGAATTCTATGTGCAGTATTCCCCTAGTGCTGGAGTGTTGCCGTTCTCATTGATTGGTAAACTTGGTCTTGGCTGGCTGTTCTTGCTGATCTTCTGGGGGAGGGGCCTGTTGCCATGGTTCCCAAATCTCTCTGCCAGAGGTGGAATTGCCCCGGCCTTGCCGGTCCAGGCTAAGTAATCTGCTCAGGTTTGCTCTCGGGAGCTTTTGTTCCCTGCAAGCTTTCCGTACAGCTTTGGAGGACGAGAGTGAAATTGGCGGCCTCCCAATCTCCGCCCCGAGGAGCCAAGAACTCCGGGCCCCACTCCTCAGTACGCCCCCAGAGAAAAGCAGTCAGTCACTCCCGTCTCCCTGGTCTCTGGCCACACTCTGTGCTTACCGGGCCTGTGACCCAGCATTTCTATTTCTGGCACACAACCCCGTGTGGAGTCTCCAAACCCAGCAGATCCCCGTGGTGCACTCCCGCGCCCCTCCTCCCGGGGAAGGAAGGGGAGTTTCCCCGGATCTGCGGCTTGTTGGGTCGCTGCTGGAGGAGCAGTGGCCCGACTGTGCCATGGATCATGGTTTGTGGCAACCCTGAGCTGAGAGCCCGCACCTCAGCTCCGTCTCTGCAGCCGGCTTCCCCGCTCCGATACCTGGGAGCTCTGCTGCACTCAGGCACCCCTGGTCTTTCTGTGACCCCGAGGGTCCTGAGACCACACTGTCCCGCGAGGGTTCCACCCCCCGCTTAGCCACTGGAGCAATGTCCCTCAACAGAGCAGATTTCTAAAAGTTCCGATTTTGTGCTCCATGGCTCTATCACTTGCCAGAAGCGGCCGATGGAGGCCCCTCCCCTGCCGTCTATCCTCCCAAGCATCACCTCGAATTCACTTCTCCGCACGTCCTACCTTCCAGAGAGTGGTTGCTTTTCTGTTCAGAGTTGTTTTTATTCTTTTCTTCAATCTCCTGTTGAGTTCGTAGGTGTTCAGTATGGTTTGATCCCTATCTAGCTGAATTCCTGGGACCAGATGAAATCCAGGTCTCCTACTCCTCTGCCATCTTGCTCCGCCCCCCTCCTTACTTGTCCTTTTAGACAGTGTTTTACAAGGTATGAATGAAACGACTTTAAGTGATAAACAGATTGAAAAAAAAATTTAGGTTAATAATTATGATCAGGGGCTCACATTACCCTGCAGGGTTTCTCAAATGGGGTTCTGTGGAACAGTAGGGGGTTCCACAAAAAATGATGCAGGTGACCAAGGTGCCCCATTAGCAACTGTAAGTCTTTTAGTCTTGTAAAACAGAACCATGGTCATTTGGTTGAGTCCATTATCAGTTTTTGATGTAAAGTATGGGGAGGCTGCCATTTTTATCTTCTTACATATATGAGAAAGTATTTTTTAAGAAGCACCAAGAACAAGGACAGAAATTGTCTCATTTCAGTTGAAAATAAAATCCATGGGAACGTATCTCACATTCAACCCAGAGTCTAGTAACTATGCAACAACAAAAGGCATAGGTTTCACATTAAAGAAATAAACTTATTTATTTTTAGCTCCAAAATAGCAATTAAAATTAAAATGTGTTTATAAGCCTATTTGATCATGAAACCAATACATGTGTATATTAATTTTACAGTTATCTTACATGAGCTTGACCATGCCATTCATTAAGAAAATGGCTTCTTTCAAAGTATTATATAAAATTGTGTCTTAGGGGGTGTCTGGGTGGCTCAGTCATTAAGCGTCTGCCTTCGGCTCAGGTCATGATCCCAGGGTCCTGGGATCGAGCCCCGCATCAGGCTCCCTGCTCAGTGGGAAGCCTGCTTCTCCCTCTCCCACTCCCCCTGCTTGTGTCCCCTCTCTTGCTGTGTCTCTCTCTGTCAAATAAATAAATAAAATCTTTTAAAAATAAAAAAAATAAATAAAAATAAATAAAATTGTGTCTTAGGCTAAAAATTTATTCATATTGCTTTGACATATAGTTTTATTAACTTTACTAATCAACATTGTTAATTTATTTTCATATTGAGAACATTAATTATATTCACAAACTTTATTTAAGTAAGCCTAACAAGTCTACCTTTAGAAAAATTATATCCCATTTTGGCTTAAACCAGTTATTTAATAAAAACATATATGTTTGCCTATAAGTTTTCAAATTCATGAAAAGGAAAGAAAGGGATTGATTTCAATAAAAAAATTAACTACTTGTTTTTTCTTTTTCTTTTCAAGAAAGGTTGTCTAAAAAGTTATTTTTAATTTTTTTAAAAATCTGGATCTGATTTTATTTTTCTTTAAGTCAGATTTACAGGGATACAATGTACATAGAATAAAATTCACTCTTTTTTCCCCCTCCTTAATGGTCATCACCCAGTTACTCCATACCCCTATCACCACTCCTCCAGCAACCCTCAGTTTGTTTCCTATGATTAAGAGTTTCTTATGGTTTGTCTGCCTCTCTGATTTCATCTTGTTTTTTTTTTTTTACTCTCTTCCCCTATGATCCTCTGTTTTGTTTCTTAAATTCCATAAATGAGTGAGATCATATGGTAATTGTCTTTCTCTGATTGACTTATTTTGCTTAGCATAATACCCTCTAGTTCCATCCATGTCATTGCAAATGGTAAGATTTCATTCCTTCTGATGGCTGAGTACTACTCCATTGTACATACACACCACATTTTCTTTATCCATTCATCTATTGATGGACATCTCAGCTCTTCCCATAGTTTGGCTATTGTGGACATTGTTGCTATAAACATTGGGGTGCAGGTGCCCCTTTGGATCACTGCATTTGTATCTTTGGGGTAAATACCCAGTAGTGCAATTCCTAGGTAGTATGGTAGCTCTATTTTCAACTTTTTGAGCAACCTCCATACTGTTTTCCAGAGTGGCTGCACCAGCTTGCATTCCCACCCCACTTGCATTCCCACCAACAGTGTAGGAGGGTTCCCCTTTCTCTGCATCCTCGCCAACATGTGTCATTTCCTGACTTGTTAATTTTAGCCATTCTGACTGGTGTGAGGTGGTATCTCATTGTGGTTTTGATTTGTATTTCCCTGATGCTGAGTGATGTGGAGTATTTTTTAATGTGTCTGTTGGCCATTTGGATGTCTTCTTTGCAGAAATGTCTGTTCATGTCTTCTGCCCATTTCTTGATTGTATTATTTGTTGAGTGTTGAGTTTGATAAGTTCTTTATAGATTTTGGATACTAGCCCTTTATCTGATATGTCATTTGCAAATATCTTCTCCCATTCTATTAATTGTCTTTTGGTTTTGCTCTTTCCTTTGCTGTGCAAAAGCTTTTTATCTTCATGAAGTACCAATAGTTCATTTTTGCCTTTGTTTCCCTTGTCTTTGGAGATGTGGCTAGCAAGAAGTTGTTGCGGCCAAGGTCAAAGAGGTTGCTGCTTGTGTTCTTCTCTAGGATTTCGATGGATTCCTGTCTCACATTTAGGTCTTTCATCCATTTTGAGTCTATTTCTGTGTGTGGTGTAAGGAAATGGTCCAGTTTCATTCTTCTGCATGTGGCTGCCCAATTTTCCCAACACCATTTGTTGAAGAGACTGTCTTTTTGCCATTGGATATTCTTTCCTGCTTTGTCAAAGATTAGTTGACCATAGAGTTGTCCATTTCTGGGTTCTCTATTCTGTTCCATTGATCTATGTGTCTGTTTTTGTGCTAGTACTATACTGTCTTGATGATGACAGCTCTGTAATATAGCTTGAAATCTGGAATTGTGATGCCACCAGCTTTGTTTTTCTTTTTCAACATTCCTTTGGCTATTCGGGGTCTTTTCTGGTTCCATAGAAATTTTAGGATTATTTGTTCCATTTCTTTGAAAAAAGTTGATGGTATTTTGATAGGGATTGCATTGGATGTATAGATTACTCTAGGTAGCATAGACATTTTAACAATACTTGTTCTTCTAATCCATGAGCATGAAACGTCTTTCCATTTCTTTGTGTCTTCTTCAATTTCTTTCATGGGTGTTCTATAGTTTTCTCAGTACAGTCGCTTGCCTCTTTGGTTAGGTTTATTGCTAGGTATCTTATGGTTTTGGGTGCAACTGTAAATGGGATTGACTCTTTAATTTCTCTTTCTTCTGTCTCATTGTTAGTGTATAGAAACACAACTGATTTCTGTGCATTGATTTTATATCTTGTGACTTTGCTGAATTCCTGTATGAGTTCTAGCAATTTTGGGGTGGAGCCTTTGGGTTTTCCACATAGAGTATCATGTCATCTGCAAAGAGTGAGAGTTGGACTTCTTTGCCAATTTGGATGCTTTTATTTCTTTTTGTTGTCTTATTGCTGAGGCTAGGACTTCTAGTATTATGTTGAAC
This sequence comes from Mirounga angustirostris, assembly GCF_029215605.1. Classification (NCBI taxonomy): domain Eukaryota; kingdom Metazoa; phylum Chordata; class Mammalia; order Carnivora; family Phocidae; genus Mirounga; species Mirounga angustirostris. Next base: position 125,717,556 of record NW_026991714.1, read on the forward strand.
AGCAGTGATGATAGTGGACATCCCTGCCGTGTTCCTGACCTTAGGGAAAAGGTGTCAGTTTTAGTTTTAAATAGGGAGGAAAAAAAAAAAAAAACCTATCCTTGTACTTACCACATATCACATACCATACTCAATGGCATTGCATACTCAATAGTATGATAGAAATTTGTGGTAAGACTTTTAGTCCTACTTGGGTAAGGTATAAAAAAATCATGTAGGAAATTTTAAAAAGGAAAAATTGAAGTATCTTCTATCTATACCACTGACCTACATTGGAGTTGGTATCCATAGGCTAATAAGTTGGCTAAACAGATTCTCAAGAAACCATAACTGTCTATTTAAATGAGCATTGGCAATTATTACTGGATAATAATATCTACAACTAAATGATCTCACTGACATACTATAAGATTTAGATATTTTTATCCAGAGGTTCCCTGAAACTTGAGAATTATTTCAAGTGTTCCTCTGGTATAAAAAGCTTGAGAAAGTGCTCCTAGAGTTAAAGAATGCATAGGAAAACAAATTATCTGAACACCAAAATATTCACTGTTGAACTGAAGACTGACTTAAACATTCTTTCCACTTGGCAAAATCCTCACTAATCAAATCAATAATGTTTTTAATTTCTCCAATATAATGCAAACCCATTATAAATCTATTGGAAAGCCAACTTACAAGTCTGAGCAAAAGAGGCAGGATTTCATGAAATCAATGAAAATAATGTCTGATAACTGCTCAAATCACATGCAAATCCACTAATAAATAAGGATCTAGAAAAATTAGATCAGTTAACTGAACAAGAGAAAACTCACAAGGATAACAATAGGTTGCTCAAAAATAATTTGAATATTAAAAGATAAAGAGAGGTTTATTTTGAAGTCTTTTAATATTTATGCTCATGCACAAAAGTTAAATTATTTTCTCAGAAAAAATACTCAATATTCAATTAACTAATGTTTTGTTCATTGAAACTGTTCATAGTTGCAATAAGAGCTTATAATTTGTTACACTTATTTTCATAATTTTAGTGTCATTTAGAAATCAAACTTTTGCATCAAAATTGAACATGAATAACTAATATTCTTTTTAGGTAGACTGATTCCTTTAAGTGGCCTTTTTCTAGAATTATCTTTATGTGATGAGAATTTCCTGTGTAGTTTTCATGTATATTAGAAAAACAAACAATATATATAGCAAACACAAAAGCACATCAAACCTATGATTTCATGGATTTGATCGTTTAAGACAAGGCAAAGGGATTTACACCCAAAAAGGACGTCAATTTAGAAAAAAGTATGGGGAAATAAAAATATAGATGGTTTGTTAACATGGCAAACATTGAGAACTAGACTGCTAGAAATTTGGGAAATACTTCCTTAAGGATAAGTTTAAGTCCCGCCTCCTATGAAGCCATTCCTGAACACATCAATCTCCCTACAGTGACCACAACTTTCTCTAAACATAGGTTCTATATCATTTGTTAGCATCTGGGTGTCTTGTGGCATCTATGGCATTTTCTTATTTGGGGATTTACCTCTTGATTTAGTCACTTTTCCAGACTGAATGGCTTGTTTTCCCAGTTAGCCTGCTAAATTCCTTAAGGATTGTTCTGTATCTCATTATATCCTTCATAGCATCTATCTGAGAATGATTTCCTGCCTTAAAATCATGCTGAAGTATTCTTACAACCCAAATCTTTTTTGTTGCATATAAGTGATCTAGAAAGAAATTGAAAGGACCCAAAGAAAGATCTGTATAATAATTATTATCGCTAGTTCACATATATACTCTGAAGTTTATTAGAAGATTACATATATTTAAAAAAAGATTACATACATCTGAATATAGAGCATTTAGTAGATGCTCAACAAATGTAATCTTCCTTGGACTATCTACTGTCAGGTTCCATCCAAGCAACCAAATACTTAAATATGACTTTCTACTCTCTCCACCAGAGGGTGCCAATGCCTCTATGTCCTCTAGACAGGTTCCCTGGCATCTCATATGAACAGAATTCTTTTTTTTTTTAAGATTTTATTTATTTATTTGAGAGAGAATGAGAGAGAGCACATGAGAGGGGTGAGGGTCAGAGGGAGAAGCAGACTCCCTGCCGAGCAGGGAGCCCGATGCGGGACTCGATCCAGGGACTCCAGGATCATGACCTGAGCCGAAGGCAGTCGCTTAACCAACTGAGCCACCCAGGCGCCCATATGAATAGAATTCTAAGCAGCCTTGTCTCAAAGGCAGCTGAAAATGAGGAGCTGGGGCTTGCGATGAAAAGGAGAATAGGCTTGGGAATCATCTATATAGTGCTGATAGTTGATGCTATGAAAGTTCTTGAGGCTTCTTAAGATCAAAATGGTTGAGGATGAAACCTTAAGAAATGTCTACATATAAAGGTCCAGAAAAAGGGCAGAGAAGAAGAAAACACAGACATGTTATCTTAAGGAACCCCAAAGAAGATAGTTTCAAGGATGTGCTAGTCAATGACAGTACATGTTAGTGAGAAATTGAGAAGCAAATGGACTGGGAAAAAGTCATTACAGTTAATCAAATAGTGAGGTTAGAAAGAAAATTTAGGTTGGGGTGTAGACTTAAAGAATGAATGGTAAAGAACAAGGAATAGACTCTGGACACTCAACTTATTTGTTGAAGTTCTGTGCAATAACAGGAAAAAAACAAAACAAAAAAGTTACTGGAGAAGTACCAAAGATAAGTTTAAGAAAAAAATCAAGATCAAGACCTCGTTTTGTCAAAAAGCCATTTCTTCAACAAGGGTAATAATCTCAGCTTTATATTATAAACACATAAGATCAATGAATTATGAGAGACTATGGACTCTGAGAAACAAACTGAGGGTTCTAGAGAGGCGGGGGGTGGGGGAATGGGTTAGCCTGGTGATGGGTATTAAAGAGGGCATGTATTGAATGGAGCACTGAGTGTTATACGCAAATAATGAATCATGGAACGCTACATCAAAAACTAATGATGTAATGTATGGTGATTAATACAACATAACAAAATAAAATTTAAAAAAAGATCAATGAATTCACACTAAGATATGAATGATGGTCATTTTCCTTAGTTTCCTCAAGACTTGGCACTTTAAAAACAAAGTAAATAAAAACAAAGGAGACAAACTACAATCCAACAGACAAAAAAATAGGATTCTTACTAATCTAAGCAACTGGTGGCCGAAATTGCTAGTAGGATTAATTCATTTGATAAATATTGACTGAGCACCAACTATAGGCCAGGTAATATCATATACTTGAAGGTTATAGCAATGAACCAAACAGAAAACAGGTCCTAGCCCCATGGAGTTTACGTTTAGTGTGGTTGTCGTGAGGTTCAATGGTGGAAGTAAAGCAGGGGAGGGGATTGTAGAACCAATGGAAGATGTATGTTATTTTTAAAAAGCCTCACTGATAAGGTAACATTTAAGCAAAGACCCTATGGAAGTAAGAGAGTAAATCAAGGTGACTTAAAGGCAAAGGCCCAAGACAGATATGAGACTGACGAATGTGAAGAACAGCAAAGAGCCCAGTGTGGCTGCCCCAGAATGAATGACAGAGAAAGCAGTAGGAGATGAGGTCAGAGCAGTAGAAGGGCCAGACTGTGTAGGACTTTGCTTTTTACCTCAAATGACAGGAAAACACTGAATGGTTTTGAATATGACCCAATTCACATTTTAAAAGCATCAGTCTGGCTGTTGAGCTAAAAAGAGACTAGAAGGGGAGAGGGAAAAGGTGAAAGCAAATTAAGTAAGTAGCAGACTATGGCAATAATTCAGGCAAGGGATAACAGTGGCTTGGACTAGGGTGGTAGTGGTTGAAGTGGCTGGGTTCCTGGGATATTTTAAAAGTAGAGCTGGTAATGTTTGCTGAAGGATTAGATGTGGAGTATGCAGAAAAAAAGAGGTCAAGGAAAACTCCGAAGTTTTTGGCTTGAGCAACTGGCAGATAAACTTGACATTGAAGAAGGAAGTGTGGAAGATTAGGAGAAGAAAGGAGGGGAAGACAAAAGTTAGTCAGCTCCCATTACAGCAAGAGCCAACTATGCCTTCATTGTTCAACTCTGCCCCCACCCTCTAAAGGCATACTGGACCATTTGCCAAAGAGAAGGTACCAGGTCTGCCTTTTAAGCATCCATTTCAATGTCTGATATATTATAAGCCTTAATAAATATCTAACTCATGCAGGTATTATTTAGGCCCATTCAATGCCACTTATAAACTGTCTGTACTATAAATACCCAATCTCAGTAATCATTATTCACTGTAGCAAGTTCTCTCTAGATTATGTCTATTACTCCATGCTGTTAAATGCACTCACATAATATACTCATTGCTTTAAGTGTTCAATTTGGAGTGAATATTATGGGGGAGGTATAGGAGACTATCCACTAGAGGCTGCAAGAACAGAGGAATTTCTAATGGAAGCCCAAAAGAAATGTGAGAGTGAAACCAGAGTGAGGTGAACTCTACCAACTCGGTCTCTTGTAATTCAGAGAGAAACCATCAGTTAATGGGGAAACATTTGAATTAGTGAGTACAACCAATAAAAAGGGAAACATTTTAATTGTAAGAGAGAACAGTTTGAAAATTGCCTGGGAGGAAAACACAGCCATTTCACAAAGAGTGAAGATATCTTTTTAAGCTAAGAGCTAATTTTAATATGAAGAGAAATATCTCCAGTTTAGTCAGAGCAATGAAACCTTAACTAGGTTATAAAGAAATCAGCCTAAATGTCTATAATTTGACTGAAGCTGTTGAAGGAGAATGATATTTGGGAAATTTCTGTGAATAAAAATTACAACACTCTCAAAGACTGTAGGACAGAGACTAATTATTGTATTAACCAATTTAACTAGATTTAAAGGGAAAACTAAATGCCAATGAGTATAATGGGACTTCTGGATCCCATCAGAAGTCCATCTAAATCATGACAGGAAAATAATAAAAGAGACACTGACATTATTAAAGAGGCTAGGATTGTTTTTTAGAAATTGTTTGTGGATTGTTTTTAAGAAATGTGCCCTTAAGTAAATGATTTTAAAAAATGCAAATATTTCTAGAAGACAGAAGTATCTGTCAAAATTTAAATATGCATTCCCTTAGACCAAGCAAGTCCACCGCTAGACATTTTTCCTATATATACATATACTTTCATAGTTTCCCCAAGATATACAAAGATTATCATTACACCTCTTCTTTTAATAGCCAGTAACTGAAAACAATCCAAATGCCTATGAAATGGGGACTGTTCCAACAAATTATAAAGAACCTATGTTACAGAGATTCCAAATAAGGAAAAGAAGGCTAGAATAAACTGTGTGGAGTTAAAGTGGAATTGGAGGTATCAGTATAACTCATGGTTTCTAATATATGTACACATGGATAAATACAGAAATACAGATGTGTATATGGGTGAGATATCTACATCTATATCTATCTATCTATAATTTCCTGTCCACTGAGCAAGCCTGGAAGCAATGACATTCCAGTATCAATGAGCACACTTAGGACCCAGATCTTGGTTTCTAAATACCATTCTCTCATTAAAAGGAACCAGGGCTCCTTAAAGAAATGGCTAATGCCAGAGCTAGGTAAGAGAAGATACAAAATAAGCCTAGAATATTTTGTGGTACCATAAATTACAGGAGTGCTCAAAAAGTGATGAAGGCATGTCAAAAGGACATAGGAGCTAACCTGAATGAGCCCCCAATGGCTAAAGCTGAGAGAATTTGAACAACAAAATGAATAATGATAACACTGGATTTTAACCCTCAGAATAAAAATAAGGACCCCAAAGTCATCTTGTATAAATAAATGACTAAATAAATGAGAGGAGGAACAGCTCTTCCTCACAGAATACCTTTTAATAAATGTAGAAGAATGGACATAGAAAACTGCCATTAGGCAACACCTCAGTAGTAATTGCTATAGTCAAGGACCATTGATGGATGCTAAAATTAGTATGTTAGAGTACGATGACAAAAAAGATTTGGATTGTCTCGAGTACCTTCCCCAAGATAAAAGATAAAAATAGTAACTTTACAGAGGAGAAAACTGACAGACACCATCTTAACCTTGTGATCAAAATTAATCTTAGTAGATATATTGACATAAGGCACCCTGATATGAAGCCCTGAGACAGGTAGAGCATCATTTTAGTGGTATTTTGATTAAAAATGTAAAACCTGAATTTAATCATTAGAAAACATTGGACAAAACCAATTTAAGGGACATTCTACAAAATATATGGCCTGGACTCTTCAAAAGTGAAAGAAAACAAAAGACTTAAAGAATGATCACAGATTGAAAGAGACATGACAACCAAATGCAATGCAATGTCCTAAATGGAATTCTAGAACAGAAAAAGGACAATAGTGGGAAAATTGGCCAAATTTGAAAAAGGCCTATAGGTTAGTTTATAATATTGTATCAATGTTAAATTTCCTTATTCCTATAATTGTACTGTAGTTATGTTAAATGTTAACATTAGGTAAAGCTAGATTAAGAGTATATGCGAACTCTATGAACTACATATGAATTGTGATTTCATAAAATTTGATGAACTTTCTCATAAGGCTAAAAATAATTCAATATAAAATGTGAAAAAAAAGAACAAAGTAGATCTGTATACATTTATATGAAAAAAAATCAAGATATCAAGATGTATTATTGGAGGGAGAGATGAACCATGAGAGACTATGGATTCTGAGAAACAAACTGAGGGTTTTGGAGGGGAGGGGGGCAGGGGGGATGGGCTAGCCTGGTGATGGGTATTAAGGAGGACACTTACTGCATGGAGCACTGGGTGTTATACGAAAACAATGAATTGTGGATCACTACATCAAAAACTAATAATGTATTTTATGGTGACTAACATAACATAATAAAATTAAATTAAAAAAAAAAAGATGTATTTTGTTTTTAAAAAGTGAAAAAGAAAAAAAGCAATGACCAGAATGGTGTAATATGATCTCTTCTAAGTGATATATTCATCTACACATAGACACGGATATATATATACAATCATATATGTCTATACATATTGGGTATATAAATAACCATTTTGTTGTAAGGAAACAAAACTGTTAAAACTCATAATTTGGGAGGAAAAGAAGTGAAGGGAAGAGAAGCAAGTGAGACTTTTATTTTTCAGTTTTCAACAAGTCTGCATTTCTACACAAAAAAGGACTATCTAGACAAGAAATTATCATCCTTTTCTTGGTGTCTTTTCTATACCTCCCTATATTAAAATAAAGGAATAAAAGAAAACTTGAAAATATTTATCATATAATTTAACAGTTTGCTTTTATGGAAAAAAGTAATTAAGTCTTCAGTGCCATTGCTTAAATCTTCTAAATAAACTATATTCTTTTGCATATAATCCCCAGTATTCTATGAGTCTGGTTCACATTAGTTCTGGAATGAAAAGTTTTCCCACTCACTTCTAGTAGACAATAAAACCTAGTTGTAGTGAAACTTTGTTGTAGTGAAACAAAGAACATGTAGATAATTCTTGTGTATTATGAAAGTTTAGCTAAGAATCACATCATTTTTTATGTGAAGGACCACATAGTAAATATTTTGTTTTGTGGGCTACATATCATCTCTGTCACATGTTCTTTTTTTTTTCTAAATAGCAATTTAAAAATACAAAAACCATTCTTAGTTCATACTGGGTTCCCAACCTGAGGGACATGGACAGCTTACTGCAGGATTCCAGACATTATTCCACCTCTAGGCTGAATAAATAACATATGTCATGTATATATATAATGCTATTTCTTGAATAGCTACAGATACTTCTAGGATTAGAACAAAACAAATTATTTAAAAAGCATTATTGAATTCATATAAACTTCCTGTCCTTATTAATTTTCTTAATCAGTGAATACCAAAATTGTAACTGGTCTTATGTGGGGTGTTCATTAGATGTCTTAATATTAAAAAGAACTCCTCACACAAGGACTCAGAAAATATAACTTCCACACACTTCCTTAAAGGAATTACTTAAGGTTGCAATTCAGTCAAACAAAAGAAGAAGCCATGAGATTCAGAGAGAGTAGGTCAAATTCAGAGAGTAATAATGAAAAGTCCAAGAATGAGACTTACAGAGAATGAGTTTTCACTGAATGAAAGGAATAGAAAAATGTATAAATGTGATAAAGACATATTTTGTAAGGGAAAAAAAATTTTAAACTTGGGAACAAAAAAGCTAAATAAGAAACTTAAGTCAAATATGAAATAATCTAAAATGTGATATGGTCTTAAGCAGTTAAAGGAGTATAAAGGAAAGAAAGATTGTTTGACCTCGATGATGGGAAAATTCTTTGGCTCTGAAGCTGTGACATTGGACTATCAAAGTAGAAAATGTCAATCTAACAGAACTTGTCCCAGCAATAAAGGACTTTTATGTCATAATTCTGTAGATTCTCTTTATTTCTTTTCAATATTTGGAAACTTTCTAGAGCAAAGCATAGAGAATTTGGTTATGATTGCAGAACAAAATGAAAATAACATCAATGATAAGGTAAAAGTAAATGTGTTACTGAAAATGGCACAGTCCTGAATGGGAAAGGAGATGAAAAGGTAGCAGTATTAATATCTTTATCTTACAGAACAGAGTATCAAAAAACACAAAAGTTGACAGAACAAAAAGTAGAAGTTAAAATGTTAAAGTAACAATGATAATCAATAGATATTCTAAAATATTCATATATTTAAATATAGTTATTAACATGTTATAGGTTTATATAATTGATATACATATAATATATATCTTTTATCAAATATATTTCTATCACAAAGCTATCAAATACGGGGAAGAAAAGAGGAAGTAAGAGAACATAGTTAAGTTAGCTAAATCCTCATCTTCCTCAGCAATCAATAGAACAAAAGTAATTCAATAAATAAAAGGAGTTATGAGCATATTATTTGATCATAAAGAGATAAATATTGAAAGATTAAAAAAAGTAGAAAATCCCACAGTACCATAAGATAATTCTTTGAAAGACTAATAAAATATTAAAATTCCTAGGAAGTTTGATGGGAGGGAAGAGAGGAAAAAATGGAGAAAAGGCACAGAACAATAATTTTAGAAAAGGAAAAGGAAATATAGCCATTGTTAAAAGAATTTTTACATGATAATGATACATATAAATAGCATTATGCCACTAAAGTTGAGATGGACAATCTTACATGTCAGTAATAACCAATTAGAAAAATACAAAATATTAAAAAGTTACCATTCATGATAACATATTATGGATATATTATAATATATATATAAAAATATCTATAAAATAATAGGGCATATGCCTAACAAAAATGTGCATTACCTTTATGGAGAAAATTATAAAATCTTATTGATAGAAGAAGTTTTGAATAAATAGAAACTTATGCTTTATTTGGGGGTAAGAAGTGTTGATATTTTTTAAAATGCCAATTCTCCCTATATTAATATATGAGTATAATGTAATTCCAATAAAAGTTCTACCAGAGATCATCAAAGAATTTGACAAAGTGATCTTTTTTTTTAAAGATTATTTATTTATTTATTTTGACAGAAAGAGACACAGTGAGAGAGGTAACACAAGCAGGGGGAGTGGGAGAGGGAGAAGCAGGCTTCCCGCTGAGCAGAGAGCCCAATGCAGGGCTTGATCCCAGGACCCTGGGATCACAACCTGAGCTGAAGCAGACACTTAACGACTGAGCCACCCAGGTGCCTTGACAAAGTGATCTTAAAATTAATATTGAAGAGTAAAGAGCAAAGAACTTCACAAAATGGGGAGCCACCTTGATGTTAGCTAATGATTGCTACCCATTTTTTTCCATGCTGACATTTGCCAATTCTGGACTAGGATGAAGAATAAAAGTTCTAACATATGTGTAATTGAGTCCTAGATGAATGGAGAAAGAGAATAGGGGGCAAGCAATATTTGAAGAAATAATAGCCAGGAATTTTCCAAACTTGACAAAAGGAATCAATTCAAAGATTTAAGAAGCTCAATAAACCCTGAGTAGGAAAAATACAAAGGAAATCTAGAAATATCATGGCCACATTGTGAAAACTCAAAGCCAAGAGAACAATATCTTAAAAGCAATCACAGAAAGTGGCAGGATATAAAATCAGTGCACAGAAGTCAGTTGCATATCTATACACCAACAACAAGACAGAAGAAAGAGAAATTAAGGAGTCAATCCCATTTACAATTTCACCCAAAACCATAAGATACCTAGGAATAAACCTAACCAAAGAGGCAAAGAATCTGAACTCAGAAAACTATAGAATACTCCTAAAAGAAACTGAGGAAGACACAATGAAATGGAATGGTTCCATGCTCGTGGATTGGAAAAACAAATATTGTGAAAATGTCTATGCTACCTAGAGCAATCTACACATTTAATGCAATCCCTATCAAAATACTGTCAACTTTTTTCAAAGAAATGGAACAAATAATCCTAAAATTTGTATGGAACCAGAAAAGACCCTGAATAGCCAAAGGAATGTTGAAAAAGAAAAACAAAGCTAGTGGCAACACAATTCCAGATTTCAAGCTCTATTACAAAGCTGTAGTCATCAAGACAGTATGGTACTGGCACAAAACAGTACAAAAACAGACACATAGATCAATGGAACAGAATAGAGAACCCAGAAATGGACCCTCAATTTTATGGTCAACTAATCTTCGACAAAGCAGGAAAGAATGTCCAATGGAAAAAAGACAGTCTCTTCAACAAATGGTGTTGGGAAAATTGGACAGCCACATGCAGAAGAATGAAACTGGACCATTTCCTTACACCACACACAAAAATAGACTCAAAATGGATAAAAGACCTAAATGTGAGACAGGAATCCATCCAAATCCTTGAGGAGAGCACAGGCAGCAACCTCTTCAACCTCAGCCACAGCAACTTCTTCCTAGAAACATCACCAAAGGCAAGGGAAGTAAGGGCAAAAAAATGAACTAATGGGACTTCATCAAGATAAAAAGCTTTTGCAAAGCGAAGGAAACAGTCAACAAAACCAAAAGACAACCGACAGAATGGGAGAAGATATTTGCAAATGACATATCAGATAAAGGGCTAGTATCCAAAATCTATAAAGAACTTATCAAACTCAACACCCAAAGAACAACTAATCCAATCAAGAAATGGGCAGAAGACATGAACAGACATTTCTGCAAAGAAGACATCCAAATGGTCAACAGACACAGGAAAAAGTGCTCAACAGGGACGCCTGGGTGGCTCAGATGGTTAAGCATCTGCCTTCGGCTCAGGTCATGATCCCAGGGTCCTGGGATGGAGCCCCACATCGGGCTCTGTGCTCAGCAGGAAGCCTGCTTCTCCCTCTCCCTCTGCCTGCCTGTCTGCCTACTTGTGATCTCTCTCTCTCTGTCAAATAAATAAATAAAATCTTAAAAAAAAAAAAGAAAAAGAAAAAGAAAAAGTGCTCAACATCACTCGGCATCAGGGAAATACAAATCAAAACCTCAATGAGATACTACCTCATACCTGTCGGAATGGCTAAAATTAACAAGTCAGGAAATGACACATGTTGGCGAGGATGCGGAGAAAGGGGAACCCTCCTACACTGTTGGTGGGAATGCAAGCTGGTGCAGCCACTCTGGAAAACAGTATACAGGTTCCTCAAAAAGTTGAAAATGGAGCTACCCTATGACCCAGCAATTGCACTACTGGGTATTTACCCCAAAGATACAAATGTAGTGATCTGAAGGGGCACATGCACCCCAATGTTTATAGCAGCAATGTCCACAATAGCCAAACTATGGAAAGAGCCTAGATGTCCATCAACAGATGAATGGATAAAGAAGATGTGGTATATATACACAATGGAATATTATGCAACCATCAAAAAATGAAATCTTGCCATTTGCAATGACATGGATGGAACTAGAGGGTATTATGCTAAGTGAAATAAGTCAATCAGGGAAAGACAAGTATCATATAATCTCACTGATATGAGGAATTTGAGAAACAAGACAGAGGATCATAGGGGAAAGGAGGGAAAAATGAAACAAGATGAAACCAGAGAGGGAGACAAACCATAAGAAACTCTTAATCTCAGGAAACAAACTGAGGGTTGCTGGAGTGGAGGGGTTGGGAGGGTTGGGGTTGCTGGGTGATGGACATTGAGGAGGGTATGTTTTATGGTGAGCACTGTGAATTGTGTAAGACTGATGAATCACAGACCTGTACCCCTGAAACAAATAATACATTATATGTTAATAAAAAAAAGAAGCAATCACAGAGAAGGAAAGGCATATTACTTTCACCATATCAACAATAAGACTGAGAGCCCACTTTTCAATAGAAACTATGCAAGTCAACTGACAATGAAACTTCTCAGAGTGCAAACTTTGAGCCTAGAATCATTTACTCAGAAGAAAATACACTACAAAAGTGAAAAGACTTCTAAGACTCCATCCATTTCAACCAAGATGGAGTAAGCCAACTACAGCATATCTGTCACACCAATGATAACTAAAATCTCTGGGCAGAAAAAGACAACCACCTAAGTACTCTGAAAAGTAAAAATTAGCAAGCAGACTGTTGAACTCAAAATCTGGACAATGATCTGTAATGAGGGCAAGTTTCATGATCTTATTTTCCTTCTTTATCTCCAAGCTTTGACTGAAGGAAGGCCCAAGTGGCAGAACTGTGCCATGGGTGCAAAAGCCAAAATTCTCAGAAACAAGACATTACCCCTAGCCATGAAACCAGGAAAAGAGGCTCCTGCATGCCAGACAGCGTGTAGAGAAATACCCATTTCTTTTAGCCTTTTCCTTCTTTCTCTTTTCTCTCTCAGCCCTACCAGTAAGACTGGCCAGTTGGGGAATTTCATGGCTGTGACAGTGTTGACACAGGCACATAAAACCCTGAAAAAAGATTCATCTTTCTGGACAGAGATATTTTAAAATGGGCTCCCACTGCCCAAATAATAAGCAGGAATTCCCTTGTATTTTTTTTCACCACCTTCTTTCTCACCAGTTTGCCTCTCAGGTGACCCCAGTCTCACAGAACTGCCTGAAAACATGGGGGAATAAAACCTGAAAATTAATAATAGAAAGATATCTGAAAAATTCCCCTAAATATTTGGAAATTATACCACATTGTAAATGAATTTTAGGTAAGACAAGAAGTCAAAGGGAAATTAATAAATACATTGAGCAGAGTAAAAATAAAAATAGAATATATCAAAATTTGTGGGATACAACCAAAACACTGCTTAGAGAAGAACTGGTAGCTTTAATTCTTTCACATAAAATGAAGAAAGGTTTTACATCATTATTCTAAGCTACAAAAAGAAAAGCAAATAAAATCTAAAGCTAACAGGAAGAGAAAAATAATAAAGAATAGAAATGAATAAAATTGAAAAAATTGGATAAAATCAAACCAAGGCTAGTTCTTTGAAAGAAAATCAATAAAATTGACAAAACTCTCACAAACTAACCAAGAAAATATGGGGAAAGACACCAATTACCAATATTAAGAGTGAAAGAGAATAATTAATATAAACCATATAAACATTAAAAGGATAATAAAATATTATGAACAACTTTGTGTCCATAAATTAAATAATTTACATAATATGGAACTATGCTTTGAAAGACAGAAACTACCAAAATTCACTCAGATAAAGTACATTATAGGAATAGTCACACATCTAAAGAAATTGATTTCATAATTCAAGACTCCAAAAAAGAGACCCAGTTGGTTTCACTGGTGAAATCAATTCTATATCAGTGAACACTTAAGGAAAAAATAATACCAACTCAACACAATATCTACGAGAAAATAGAACAGTTCTCAACTCATTTTAGTAGACCAGCACTACCCCGATGCCAAAATGAAACAAAAGACATTATAAGAAATTTTTAAAAACATGCTAATGTCCCCTATGAAAATATTTTTTAAATCCCCAAGAAAATATTAACAAATTAAATCCTAAAATATAAATATATAAAAGAAAAACATGATAAAGCAGAGTTTATCCCAATAATGGAAGCCTGATTCAAAATTCAATCAATGTAATTCACTAAATCAACAGACTAATGAAGAAAAATTACATTCATTTCAATAGATACAGATAAAGCTTTTAACAAATTCAAACTCCATTCATGATAAAAACTCTTAGAAAACTATGACAGAAGAGCTCTTCTTTAACTTGATAAGGGTTATCTACAAAATTTTCCAACTCTTAAAGGCAGTTGGGGCTTTTTACTATTCAGCTTTTCACTGCTGAATATGATATTAGCTGTGGGCTTCTTCCTAGTCAGAGTAATTAGGTAAGAAAAAAAGCATTTAAATTAGAAAGGAAGAAGTAAAATTGTCTGTGTTTGCCGACAGCAAGATCTTAAATGTAGAAATCCTAAGGACTCCACACAAAAAAGTTACAACTAATAAGCAAATTTAGTAAAGTCTCAGAATACAAAATCAACATACAAAATTCATTTGCATCTCTATACATTAACAACAACCTACTCAAAAAAGAAATTAAGAAAACAATTCCATTTACATTAGCATCAAAAAAATAAGATGCTTAGGAATAAATTTAACCAGGTGAAATACTTGTGCACTGAAAACTGCAAAACAATAATGAAATAAATGTTAAAAGATACAAATAAATGGAAGGACATTCTGTGTTCTTGGGCCAGAAGAATTAATATTGTTAAAATGTCCATACTTCCCCAAATGATCTATAAATTCAAGGCAATCTCTATCCAAATCCCAACGGAATTTTTTACAGAAATACAAAAACAATCCTAAAATTCATTTGAAACCACAAAAGACTTTAAATAGTCAAAGCACTTTTGAGAAAGAACAAAACTGGAGGTATTACACTTTCTGATTGCAAAACCACATTACAAAGCTACAATAATTAAAACACTATGTACTGGCATAAAAGCAGAAAGATAGACCATGAACAGAGTAGACAGCCCAAAAATAGGGCCATAAACATATGGTCAACTGATCTTCAACAAGGGTGCCAAGAGGGGTGCCTGGGTGGCTCAATTGGTTAAGTGTCTGTCTTCAGCTCAGGTCATGATTTCAGGGTCCTGGGATTGAGCCCAGCATTGGACCCCCTGATTAGAGGGAAGCCTGCTTCTCCCTCTCCCTCTAGCTTGCACATACTCTCTCTCTCTCTCAAATAAATAAAACCTTAAAAAAACACAAGGGTGCCAAGAATACACAATGGGGAAAATATTGTCTATTCAATAAATTGTGTTGAGAAAATTGGATATCCATATGCAAAAGAATGAAACTGAACCTTTATCTCACATTATATAGAAAAATCAATTCAAAATGAATTAAAGGTTTAAATGTAAAACCTGAAACGATAAAACTCTTAGAAAAAAGAATAGGACAAATGTTTCTAGATATTGGACTGGGCAATGATCTCTTAGATATGGCATCAAAAGCCCAGGCAACAAAAGCAAAACTAGACAAATGAGATTACATCAAACTAAAAGCTTCTACAAAGCAAAGGAAACACTTAACAAAATGAAAAGGCAACCTAAAATGAGAAAAAATATTTTCAGACCATATATCTTATAAAAGGTTAATATCCAAAATATATACGGCACTCTTACAACTCAAGAGCAAAACAAAACAAAACAAAAACAAAACCCACAAGTAACTCAATTTAAAAATGGGCAAAGGACCTGAATACACATTTCTCCAAAAAAGACACACAAATGGCCAACAGGTATATGAAAAGGGTGTGCAACATCACTAGTCATCAGGGAAATGCATATCAAAACCACAATGAGCCCTGCACAATTCACAGCGCTCACCATAGCACATACCCTCCCCAGTGTCTATCACCCAGCCACCCCATCCCTCTCACCCCACCCCCCACTCCAGCAACCGATGGGTTAGCCTGGTGATGGGTATTAAAGAGGGCATGTTCTGCATGGAGCACTGGGTGTTATGCACAAACAATGAATCATGGAATACTACATCAAAAACTAATGATGTAATGTATGGTGATTAACATAACAATAAAAAACCACAATGAGCTATCACCTCACACCTGTTAGGATAACAATTATCAAAAAACCAAAGGAGAAGTGTTGGTGAAGATGTAGAGAAAAGGAAACCCTTGTGCACTCTTGGTGGTACTGTAAATTGGTGCAGCCACTATGGAAAACAATATGGAGGTTCCTTTAAAAATTAAAAATAGAATTATCATTTGATCTAGCAATCTCACTTTTGGATATATAGTCAAAGGAATTGAAATCTGGGTCTTAAAGAGATATCTGCACTCCCATCTTCATTGCAGCATTATGCACAATAGCCTAGATCTGGAAACAAACCTAAATATTCATCAACAGTTAAATGGACAAAGTAAATGTGGTATATAGGTACAATGGAATATTATTCAGCCTTTAAAAAGAAGGAAATTCTGCCATTGTAAGGCTGAATAATATTCCATTGTATGTATACACCACATTTTCTTTTTTTATTGTTGTTCAGGAAGCATTTTATCATTGCTCTAAGTTTAGAAATTTTCACTGACAAAAAATTGACACTTCAGAAAATTTCCCACATAGCCCTGCTCAGCTTCTGCATCTTGGTTTTCACAGATATATCAGCATATTTCTCTCCAATATGGACAATCATTGCACCCATGCTTGACAGATCAATCTTAACTTCCAATTTCGATACTTGGCTTTTACTTTTAGGAAGCTCTTCAAGACTGTTTTTAATTCAGAAAGAATGGCTTCATCTAAAGGAGATGCAGTGGTTACTTGCAAGGGACTTCTCCACGGTGTATGATCACCATGGTTGAAAAGGCAGAAATGACTCCAGGTATATTGTTCAAGCAACCATTTTCAGCAAGCAAATTGATCAGGCTGGACATGAGGGGAGAGAACGTCTCGTTTGCTGTCATGTCATTTAGTCTTTTCATTTTCACTGTATGCTTTACACAAGGATTCTTAATGGAACCAGCCATTTTGGGTTCCTTCAATATTTGTGCTACTCTCAACAATTCCTTTTCTATTTGTTCCAGTTTATTCTGTTTAGATGCAGCAGAATAAATAAAGTTTATTCTGTTTAGATGCATAGAAACCTTTGATACCATATACCTGAACAGGTGGCCTTATGTGCTTGGCAAACAGCCTGACCACAGATATACTAAAGCAACACATCTGCTGGGAGGGCCCGGAAACTGCTGGGATGGCCATCTTCTTTGGGTGGCTGTAGGTCCATATACTACATTTTCTTTACCCATTCAACCATTGATGGTTGCTAGAATAGATGAACCTGGAGGACATTATGCTAAATGAAATAGACCAGACACAGAAAGACAAATACTACATTATTTCACTTATATGTGCAATCTAAAATAGTCGAACAGAGACAGAGAGTATAATGATGGTTGCCAGGGGTTGTAAGGGGAGATAAATATGGAAGTGTTGGTCAAAGAGCACAAAGTTTTAGACCTCAGCCGAAGCAACTTCTTCCTAGAAACATCGCCAAAGGCAAGGGAAGCAAGGGCAAAAATGAACTATTGGGACTTCATCAAGATAAAAAGCTTTTGCAAAGCAAAGGAAACAGTCAACAAAACCAAAAGACAACCGACAGAATGGGAGAAGATATTTGCAAATGACATATCAGATAAAGGGCTAGTATCCAAAATCTATAAAGAACTTATCAAACTCAACACCCAAAGAACAAAGAATCCAATCAAGAAATGGGCAGAAGACATGAACAGACATTTTTCCAAAGAAGACATCCAAATGGCCAACAGACACATGAAAAAGTGCTCAATATCACTCGGCATCAGGGAAATCCAAATCAAAACCTCAATGAGATACCACCTCACACCAGTCAGAATGGCTAAAATTAACAAGTCAGGAAACGACAGATGTTGGCGGGGATGCGGAGAAAGGGGAACCCTCCTACACTGTTGGTGGGAATGCAAGCTGGTGCAGCCACTCTGGAAAACTGTATGAAGGTTCCTCAAAAAGTTGAAAATAGAGCTACCATATGATCCAGCAATTGCACTACTGGGTATTTACCCCAAAGATACAAAAGTAGGGATCCAAAGGGGTACGTGCACCCCGATGTTTATAGCAGCAATGTCCACAATAGCCAAACTGTGGAAAGAGCCAAGATGTCCATCGACAGATGAATGGATAAAGAAGAAGTGGTATATATATATACAATGGATTATTATGCAGCCATCAAAAGGAATGAGATCTTGCCATTTGCAACGATGTGGATGGAACTGGAGGGTATTATGTTGAGTGAAATAAGTCAAACAGAGAAAGACATGTATCATATGATCTCACTGATATGAGGAATTCTTAATCTCAGGAAACAAACTGAGGGTTGCTGGAGTGGGGGGTGGGGTGGGAGGGATGGGGTGACTGGGTGATAGACACTGGGGAGGGTATGTGCTCTGGTAAGCACTGTGAATTGTGCAAGACTGTTGAATCTCAGATCTGTACCTCTGAAACAAATAATGCAATATATGTTAAGGAAAAAAAAAGAAGAAGAAGGTAGCGGGAGGGGAAGAATGAAGCGGGGGAAATCGGAGGGGTAGACGAACCATGAGAGACGATGGACTCTGAAAAACAAACAGGGTTCTAGAGGGGAGGGTGGTGGGAGGATGGGTTAGCCTGGTGGTGGGTATTGAGGAGGGCACATTCTGCATGGAGCACTGGGTGTTATGCACAAACAATGAATCATGGAACACTTCATCTAAAACTAATGATGTAATGTATGGGGATTAACATAAGAATAAATATAAACAAACAAACAAACAAAGAGCACAAAGTTTTATTTATGCAAAATAAATAAGTTCTGGAGATCTACTGTATGACATAGGGCCACTTATTAACAGTATTATATACTTAAAATTTTGCAAAGAGGGGAAATCTTATGTTAAGTGTTCTTACCACAGAATGATATATATTGTCAAAATACACAAATAATATCATATATTCATTATAGAAATACATTGTATGTATATATAAAATACTGCATATATACATCTATGTGTATTATTATAGTATAAGTAAAATAAAAATGAGGACAAATGTAAGTAAAAAATTCAATTTAGTGGTTACCTATGTGTTGAGATGGAGGGCAGTGGGATTGGAAAGGAATACTCAGGTGGCTTTAACTATATCTGAGATGTTTTCTTTAAAAAAATATATAAAAGATGGGGCGCCTGGGTGGCACAGTCAGTTAAGTGTCTGCTTTCGGCTCAGGTCATAATCTCAGGGTTCTGGGATCAAGCCCTGCATCGGCCTCCTTGCTTAGTGGGGAGTCTGCTTCTCCCTCTCCCTCTGCCTGCCACTCACCCTGCTTGTGCTCACTCTCTCTCTCTCTTTCTCTGTATCTCTGTCAAATAAATAAATAAAATCTTTAAAAAAATAAAAATAAAAATAAAGAAAAGATCTGAGGCAAATATGTCCATATGTAAAGACTTCTCAGTCTTACTAAAGTTAGTTATTGGTGGGTAGATGGTATTTATTTCATTATTTTCTATATACTTTTTGTGTAGTTTGTTTTTTCCCTAATAAAAATACTAAAGCTAAAAAAAGTTTTAACATACTTGTTTTAATGAAAATCATTGTCTCTAGAGAAGGGCTAAGATAGGTGGTGGCAGAAAAGTAAGGAGGAGACTATTGCTTCTTATCATAAGCAACTCTGGGGGCACCTGGGTGGCTCAGTCGTTAAGCGTCTGCCTTCAGCTTGGGTCGTAATCCCAGGGTCCTGGGATCGAGCCCCACATCAGCCCCGCATCGAGCCCCTCATCGAGCCCCAGATCAAGCCCCGCATTGGGCTCCCTGCTCGGCGGGAGGCCTGCTTCTCCCTCTCCCACTCCCCCTGCTTGTGTTCCCTCTCTTGCTGTGTCTCTCTCTGTCAAATAAATAAATAAAATCTTAAAAAAAAATAAGCAACTCTGCACTATTTGATTTGTAATCTTGTTGATTTACAACTACAGTAAAAAGATTTTTATTTGTTTTAATGAAAATGGTCTTATACTGGAAAACTTTGAGGACCACTTCACAGATTCTGAACTCTTTGATGCCTCGATCTTACTTGTGTTCTTGAGTCTAGCTGCAGTGCCCAGCACACAGAGTGTTGTAAATACATATTTATTGTTTGTTGTGTTTCATTTCCTAAAGATTATAGTCCACCCTGATCTGTTTTCTAATCACTGGTCACAAATTTACTCCTTAGGCACATCATTTAACTCTATGGTACTTCAGATTCCTTATTTTTCAGGTGTCAATAATAATACCGGTCTTGCCTACTTCCCAAGGCTATTTTAAATGTCGAATAAGAAAATGGGTATCAATTTCTTATTGAATAAGAAATATAAAGCATATTTGAATTGAAGAAATGTAGGAGATCACTGAAAGACTAGGAAGAATTCTAAAGAGATCATACCATCACATTAACATCCATAGTCCAACCTCTTCCAGAACATGTCAGTAATCATTAAAAAAAAAAAATCTTACTTCCATATGTGTCTTGGAGCCTCTAAATATGTCTTGTTGTCTGGTGGAGTGGAAGTGGAGGTAGCAGTTGTGATATTTTGGTTAGGGACATTATGTAAACTGGCTTCTTTAGTCATGAAAAATATTCTCTTAGGAAGAAATTTCTTAAGATGCCATGATGACACACTAGCCAGTTTTTTGGCAAAGGTCCCATTGAGCCAGTGATAAATCTTACTGTATGGCAGTAAGAAGTACAACACTTCTTACTTGACTTAAAACCATTCTGGCTTTAGGGCAGACCCAGCTCTCCCATGAGGGAGGGGTGGGGATGCTAAATAATTCAGGGGAAGAGAAATGATTATAGAGAGATATGGGGCATCCCTCCAAAGATTGTGATTCTAATGGGGAACAATAAAGAGCTTGTCCAGGGAAGGAGGGAGAGGATTAAGGAAAAAGGTCACCAAGCACTTGTTGGCACTGATTTAGTCACTTGGGTATTGAGTGTAATCAATGATGAGACATGGTCCTTGCTTTCAAAGAATTTATAGGCTGTGATATAGTGACTTGGATACAACCAGCAGATTATCAACATGGAATAGAATAATGAGGCAGAAACATATGCACTAGTCATGTTGGTCACATACAAAAGCCACACTTTCATATTGTATTATTTTTCTTTTGGATGTGAAGATGGAATGTTGTTGCTAAGCTTAAAGGGTGTAAGACTGTTGAATCACAGACCTGTACCTCTGAAACAAATAATACATTATATGTTAAAAAAAAACCAAAAACAGAAGATAGTAGGAAGGGAAAAATGAAGGCGGGGAAATCAGAGGGGGAGACGAACCATGAGAGATGATGGACTCTGAGAAACAAGCTGAGGGTTCTAGAGGGGAGGGGGTGGGGGGATGGGCTAGCCTGGTGATGGGTATTGAGGAGGGCACGTTCTGCATGGAGCACTGGGTGTTATAGGCAAACAATGAATCATGGACCACTGCATCAAAAACTAATGATGTAATGTATGGTGATTAACATAACATAATAAAATTTGAAAAAACGTAAAAAAAAAAAAGAGTCTTTGTCCAGAAACAGCATGGATAGACAAGTCCCTTTGCCGAAGCCACTGAAATAGTGATAGTGCACACACTTGGTGGTTTATATCTCAAGTGCCCAGAAGAAGCCCAAGTGGCCTCTCATGGCTACAGGGAGTTTTCAGTTTATAATTTTGTTGTGTTCCAAAGACTCACTTATCAGTCAGCTGTGGGAAATTTGGCACATATTTTCACATAGAAACAAAGCCACAAATGGGGGTCATTTGTTAGACTGGCCCAAGAAAGATTGTATGAACCCACTTTAAATAAAAACTTATAATACTAATGGTATGGTAGAGTCTGATTCCTATGTGTACTATATCTGTGCGTGTTTGTATATTTCAAATTTGAATTGCCAGGATCCCCTTTCTCTGGTACAGCCCCTCAGCTGCTTTCATCTGCTAGTACTAAACATGAAGATTTATTGATCTTAAGCAATGACTCTGTGAGTGTCATGAAATATGCCACTCTGAAATTCTGCTACAGGGAGTGTAACTAATAATCTGCTCTAGCTGCTGCCCTTCCACACTCATAACTGTGTTCATGCTGAGTTTCTATTTTCCATGAGCTGTTTTTCCCAGTCAGTAACTAAAAATGGTGGGTGAAGGTACTGAGGCATGTCCATTCCAGCAAGTTGCAGGACTCCTACAAACAAATTTGACTTGGGGACTTCCCATCAGCCTGACAGAACCTTTTTTGGAACTGTGCTGTAGTCTAAGATTCCATGCTACCTTATTTTTCCTTTCCTCTCTCCACAGATATTGGACTAGTCTGAAGGCTTTCTTTCCCTTTGACAACTTCCCTGCCCACAATCTCTGGCATAGATAGTCTTATATTTTTGTCTGCTTCTTGACATACTCAAACTATTGCAGATGATAATGAGAATGGTCTAAGTAAGATGAGGATTTGGGACTGGCTCACTCACCATCTTGTGGGAAAAAATACCATCTTGAGTGTGGAATGTGGGTGCTAAAGATTTCACTGATAGTGACATGAGACAAGAGCCAGGTACAGAGGCAGCTGCAAAAGAAATGGGTCGGGATGTCTACAAGGACAGCAGAGTTGCAGATTACTGCAAAATTGCATTCAGGCTCTGAAGAAAAATAATGAGAAGTTGAGGGCCATTAACAAATAGCTAAGTGTGAGAGCCAAAGGATTTCACTGGTTGTTCATAAAGGTACCCTTATATTCTGTGGTGGAAGAGCAGACACACCTAAGTAGAAAACTGAAGATCTGATAGTTATAGGGCTTCAGAGACATTTGAAGCTTAATCAAGATAGGTCTGTTATCATAACATCAGGGCTCTGGGTGAAAAAACACAGTACCCTAAAGTATGGGTTAAGGACTTCTGGGTTGATGCCCCAGATGTTGGAGCTGAAGATGCTCCTGAGGTCCCAGAGCCTACAAGGTGGCCCACTCTTCCCAAGTTAAGAGGTTGCACTTACCCTGTGTTGCAAAACACTGCAGAAGCCTCTCCCTGCAAGACAGCAATTTTCCTCCTCAGAAGCTGCCCCATCTCCTCTTCTGCCTGCCAGGCACTAGGACTAAAGCCCAGCATTACTAGTTAAGAAAATGAAGAGACTATGCAGTCAAGGATTTGGGAGAATTAGCTAGAGTGTATAAACAGGAGCCAGGGATATACTCCTGGGATTAAATTTTGAAGATGTTCAATCAAGAGGGCCAGGATATAAGACTGAATAATCAAGGATTCAGTGACTTGGGGGTGTTTTCTTGGGACATGGGATTTAACACCCTGGCAAGGATCCCAGGGGATGGGGCAAACTCACTGCTAGGATGACATTTAGAGTAGAAATGCCTAAGTTGCCCTAGCAGATTGTAGAGGAAGGAATAAAAGAGACTGAAGGAAGTGGCCATGCTAGAATGGATATATTAATAAGGCCAGAAGACCCACCAGAGGAGTACGGTCCATGGGAGAAGCCAAAGGACACCATTCCACCAAGGGCATAAGAAACGTGGTGAAAAAAAAAAAGAAAAAATAGATGTGCTGGTGAGAGAGGCTCAGCATCACCAATAAGTTCAGTGGTGGCTCTTAGCCATAGGTCAGGTTTGGCCTTGTCAGTAACAATAAGGATGGGATGATGGGGACAAAAGCAATCAAGCCCAGGTGGTGGTACTTAACTATATGAAGCCAAAAGGTTACAATTAAAGTTAGAGGGGCAGCCAAGAGGGCCAGACCAGCAGGGAATTGTGAAGATGGTTAATAAAGCATGACATCCCTAATGGCAAAAAGATGGGTAGCCAACAGGAGTGTTACTTAATATCTACAACCACAAAAAGACAAAAATGACAAAAATGGATGAGCAGGAAGTTGAGGATGATGCCCCAATGAAAATGTCCTAATCCCTTACTAGTTCTTGGTCCTGAGTCAATCCAGAACCCATTGACTAAAGGCATGGACAGATCTTTAAGGGGAACACTATAGCATCATATAATGATTTTCCTTCCCCCACAAAAGTACCTATAGCCATTTAGACAACTGTACACTGAAGAAAAGAAAGCACCCAGACATTTTGATGAATATTTAGTACAGGGGCTGAGTGGACAGTGATACCTGGTGTCAATATGGCCCTCATATTAGAATGAACATTATGAAGGTCAGGTGATGAGTGGAGTCCTAGAATTGTGCCTAATGTGAATTAAATATCTATTATTGATTGATTTGATTTGATTTATTACAAGAATGAGTATGGAAAATAAGGAGAAAGATTCCATCCCTTGGACATGGCTACAGAAAATAATCTTCCATGTATAAATTCTTGAGGCAAAAATATCATTAGCAAAAAGCACTAAGTATGAGAATTAACTGCTGGGAGGTTGGAACTCTGAATAGAAATTTATTAGACACCAGAGGTTTCTAGAAAAATGAAAACTCCAAGGACAGTCTTTCCATTAGGCTGCAGTAAGCTAATGAGAACAGCAAAGAATTATAACTGACTTCCTTTTCTTCTGAAGGCCCTTAACTTCTACTTTGCTGTTCTCCATTTAAAAGCTTACTTTTGGTGGCCTGTTCCCAAGATCCTAGCCAGAGGTATATGAACCTTCACCCAGAGTCAAGACTATTCTGTATGTGAGAAGTATTAAAATCATTTGCCACAGCAAGAATCTATTCTTTTATGGTTTAATTATTTTTCTATTATAATATTATTTCCTTATATTTTCTTGGATTTTTTTTTAAAGATTTTATTTATTTGAGAGAGAGAGTGAGAGAGAGAAAGAGCACAAGAGGGGGGAGCGGGAGAGGGAGAAGCAGACTCCCTGCTGAGCAGGTAGCCCGATGCGGGACTCGATCCCGGGACTCCAGGATCATGACCTGAGCCGAAGGCAGTCGCTTAACCAACTGAGCCACCCAGGTGCCCATTTTCTTGGATTTTTTAAAAAATGAGACTCTAGGCTTTTAGTATTCTGCAACTCAGAACCTGTGGGTTCATTTAGATACCAGAACTACCTTTGCATCCATCAGTACCTCATTAATAGAGGATAAGAGGCCCAATCCTTAGATTAGCTCTCTTTCTCTGAACCAGTCCACAGGAGTAGAGAGGACTTACTCTTGCACAGTGCTCAAGGACAACTATCCCAATTATTCTGGTTCTGACACTTTTAGGATATACAGTAATGACCTCCCTTGTAATCTGTAATCCCCTGCTCTAAACTCCAATTTGTTTATGGAAATTTCAGATCAGGTAATCCTCATAAGACTTTCACACCTCCTCTGGAAAAAGATATTTTGGCAATATGTATCAAAAGCTTTAAAAATGCATATACCCTTTGACTAAAAAACTCCATTTCTATATATTTTCTCTGAGGAATTTAGAGAACTGAATTCCAAATGCATAAGAATGTTCATCACATAGTAGGAAGGGAAAAATGAAGGGGGGGGATCGGAGAGGGAGATGAACCATGAGAGATGATGGACTCTGAGAAACAAACTGAGGGTTCTAGAGGAGAGGGGGTGGGGAGATGGTCTAGCTTGGTGATGGGTATTAAAGAGGGCACGTTCTGCATGGAGCACTGGGTTTTATAAGCAAACAATGAATCATGGAACACTACATCAAAAACTAATGATGTAATGTATGGTGATTAACATAACATAATAAAATAAAAAATGTAAAATAAAAACAAAGAAACAAACAAAAAGAATGTTCATCACAGTTTTGTTTAATGGCAGAGAGAGAGAGAGAGAGAAAGTGAGAGAGTGAAAGACTGGCTAAATTTCCAATAATAGGAGAAATAAATAAATAAATCCATAGGACAGATTCAATAAATGCACTACAGAAAAATATTTTTTTGACATAGGAAAATATTAATATTGCTAGGTGAAACATATATTGCAAAACAATAAATATAATACTTTTGTTTTTTAAAAAAATCACTAAATAAATATTTATGTGCTTTTTTTCTTTTTTTTAAGATTTTTATTTATTTATTTCAGACAGAGAGAATGAGAGGGAGGAGGGTCAGAGGGAGAAGCAGACTCCCTGCCGAGCAGGGAGCCCGATGCGGGACTCGATCCCGGGACTCCAGGATCATGACCTGAGCCGAAGGCAGTCGCTTAACCAACTGAGCCACCCAGGCGCCCATATTTATGTGCTTTTAAAGTTTTCTGCTTTGGCTGCAGTTCTGAGCTTTCTGTCTTATTGCAGCCTTAATGGAGATCTTTTAGATTAAAACTAACACCAGGAAATTTTAATCATCTTTTGGATAAACATATATATACATATATATGTACACATATATTTTAATATTTTTTTACATCTGTATATCCATGCATACATACATACATACACACACCTATTTTGGTCCTTAATCTCTTCTCTGCCTTCACTGTATGTGTCTGTGTGTACATATGTGCATGTGTGTACACACACAAAAAAACAGTGAGGATAGAGAAGACATTATAAACCAGAACAGAAAATAATATAATTGAACATTAGTGTCCTGATCAACTTTTACAGTTCTTCTTGGTGAGATATTTAAGAGATAATGTAATATTTAAGAGAAGAATTCCTATCTGCTCCACATATTCCTATCTGCTCCCCAAAGCTAGTGATTCAAGAAAGCAGAAGCTAGAGAGCTACAGCTATGAAACCAACACCACCAACAACCACCCAAACAAAATGCAGCATTATGTTTAAATGATTGTGTCAGGTCTCCCTCCTGCTTCTTGGCACTTGACTATATTATTAATGTGTGTTAGTGTGTGGGAGAAACCTCCTAATTCAGCCACACAATCAGATCAGAACTCTCAAGAGGTTTCCACTCATCCCAACCTCCACTCACCAGTTAATTGCACCTTCCTTTCTTTTAGTCATCATGGCTCTGGCTGGTGAGGTGTGGGCCTGGTCAAGGGAAAGCAGCAAGGCAGATGCTGCAATTTTAAGTGAAATCAGGTGTTGCCTTCCCTGAGGTGGGATCTGGAAAATGTCAGTTCTTAAGTAACAGGCATTGGCAGCTGAACAGTCAGTCTTCCCCACCAGGCTCAGCATTCCCCTCCCTTGCAATAAGCTTTCCCTTTTCCTCTTATATCGCCTCAATCTCCTTCGTCTCCTCTTTAGAGGTCATTAAATAAGAATTTCCACTTTGTAGAAATTCATCAGACATGATTCTAAGTGTGTTGGGAATGAGAGGGTTTTGATGATAAAATACCGCAAGTGTCAATAAAACACTCCCTAGTGTTATTGGTGACCTGGAGTCCTACCTGTGGAGGAAGTATAAAAGATTTCTTGGCAGAGTGGAAAAGAATGATTGGGTTCTGACTCTTTTCTCCATATGCTGAGAGCTACAGGTAGAAACACAGCACACAAGTTTGATAAAGTCAAGGCATTAAATGGAGCTGAGAGAACATTCTTTGGGTTTCCTTTCTTTTTTCTTCTGCTGGGTCAGTCTGGGACCATTCCATTACAGAATTGCAATCCAGATGTGCACATGCACACCTGATGTATGATCATCTTTATTGTGTTTGGTTTATTTGCATAATGTGCCTCAGCACATTCTAGGATTGAACTAAGTAACAGTGGGGAAGGTCTGGTAGTCCCATCTTAAATAGGATGTGGCTCCTTTGGAAGATACAGCCTCACACTTACTCGAGGGTACTTGGATGAAATATGGATTACTATGAGTATGAGGACAGTGCCAGTGATTCTCTAGTCTAGTTGGGGCAAATGAAGTCTGGATGAGGCCCAACAATTCTGAGTTTAGGTGATGACTAATGATCAAAACAGTGAAACAACCTCAGAACTTAAAATACTGAGAGACTAAGCAAGAACTCTAGGGAAAGACCACAGGAGCTCTGGTCAAATCTTAACTAAGAATGCTTCATCACCCCATCACTCTGCACCTAATACTCTCTCAAGGCAATCTGATCCATCCCTATTGCTTTACTCCTACCAATATATAGCTAATATTTTAGTTCCAAATTTAAATCTCTAGTCCAGGGTTCATCTCCTGAACTCCATCCATACTGGTCATATCAATCATCTCTATTTGAATGGTCCACAGGCATTTCAAATAGTACATGTGAAAAAATAAACTCATCAACCATCCCAATAATTTTTTTTATATTCTCTGAATTGATAAGTGATATAATCATTTACCAGTAACTGTGGGAATTATTCTAGGCTCTTCCCTCTCTATCACCTATCACAACCAAAGCTGGTCATTCTAAACCTTTCCCAGATTTTCCCTTCCACAGTCCCTACCACTTCTACACTAATTCAGGCCACCATGTCATTCACCTGAAAAACTGAGAACACAGCCTCCCCATTTAGCACTCTTCAATCCTGTCTCTACACTACAACCAGAGAGCTTTCTAAAAAGGAGATCTATACATCATCTATGTAGCAGTCTTGCCAAACATATTTGAACAGAATCTAACCATAAGGAAACAACCAGACAAATCCAGTTTTAGGTGCATTCTATAAGAAAACTGGTTCAGACTCTTCAAAAATACCATCATAAAAGACAAAATATAATTGAGGAAACTGTTCTAGATTAAGGAAGACTAAAGAAGAAAACTAAATGTAAACATGATTCTTCTTTGCATCTAGGATTGATGGGGATGGGGTGGGAATACCTACTGTGCACATTATTAAGATAATTAGAGAAAACTAGGATATGAACTTTGTACTAGATGATATTGAATCAATAAATGTCAAGTTTCATAGGTGTTGTAATGGTATTGTGTTTATGCAGGAGAAAGTTCTTATTCCTAGGAGATGCATGCTAAGGTATTTAGGGATGAAATACGATGTCTACAATTTACTCTCAAATGATTCAGCAAAAAATTACATAGGTAGATGGCTAGGTGATAGAAAGAAAGCAATGTGGCAAAATGTAAACAACTGATGGATCTAAACTTTCAACTTTCCTTCTGGTTTTAAATTTTTCAAAATAAAAGTTGGTGGGGAGAAGAGAGAGAGAGGAGACAATCACCACTGCTAAATTGTTCTTCCAGTAGACATTTTCCATGTAATAAAAACAACTTGAATTTCTTAGAGATTAAAAAAAAAAATGGTAGGGAGAGGTCATTAAAGTTGAATTACCAAAGCCATGTACTTTCATCTCCAGCACCTCAGGCAGGTTTAATTCCCAAGTAAGCACCATATCACAAGTTAATGCAAGACTTAAAAGCAATATATGGAAGTGGCTAGGTAGTTAGTTCAACAGACAAACTGAATTTAAGCCAGCCATTTTCTTTCACACAAAAGAATATGAAAACAATTACAAGCAAAATTTCATCGAATCCTCATAATAACCAAATGAGATAAACTTAAGTTCATTTCAGCAATGAGAAAAAAGGGAAATAAATAAGGGAAAACCTAACTGAATTATGTCCTAGAGTTTTTACAGCTGTCAGACCAATAAAGTACATTATTATGGGATACTAGAAGTTTGCAAAGAGTAAACATGTTAACATTTTACAAACAGGGTAGTTGAAACTTTGTCTTCTAATAACATTATTAATTTGTTGTTTGTCCTCTATATTATAGTCTTCTTCTGCCTCACAACAAAATAAAACAATTTTTTAAAACTCTCTGTCAAGCCCCAATAAAATCCTTGTTGCATTTTGGATAACAACCTGAAGATTCCTTATGAAGGAGTCCCCATCTCCCTATCTTTTCTCTTCCCTTATCACATTGCCTTTTTACTCCTTATGTTATAGCTACATTTAACTACTTATATTTCCTTGAGGCATAGGTCCTCTCATGCCACCAGCATTTCTTGCTGGGTGTTCTAAATCAAGAGAAAAGTGATGTAGCCCTTCATGCCACAGGTATGCCTAATACAAACATATTAGACACAAAAACACCCAAGACCAAACCTATGCATACAGGAAGTCAAGTTGTCAGGATTCTGCTTCCAGGATGACTACTACAGCAAGTCCCTTATCATCACTGAGCCTTAGTTTGTTCATCTATAAAAGGCAGTGGTTAAATCAGATGATATCCAATGTCCATCTGCTCTCTGCCCTCACTGTCCATGAATCTAAGAAGTGGCCTAGAGAAATCACAAGAGAACTTGTGTGATACATTCTGGTATAGAAGAGGTTTTCCTCTTATAAGAAATCATCTCAAAGAAGTTGTGAAAGTCAAATAAAGGATAAAGTTCCAAGTCACAGTCAAGTTTGATGGACTTCACTGATGATATAACAGAAATCCAACGTGTCATCTTTGAGATTTATATCAAATTACACATGAAAATCTAAATAATAGATTTATTTAGAGTTGGTGAAACAGATGTTAAGTGAGAGATTAATTTTAATTTAATTTTAAGCTGCAGGATGAAATTTAGCTCAATTTTGGTTACTGGGCAGAAAATGGATTCAGGGGGCAGTGAGGAAATGCACTGATATGAATATAGCCCATGAAGGAGAAAAATTCATTTCTTAGTGTCTCATTTTCCATCATCTGATAGATGCAGAGATAAATCATTGAAAGCTCTGAGGAAGATCAGTGTCTGAAATCACTAACACAGGAATGCCTTGAAATTATTCAATTTATTGAATTATTATTCAATATTTCCCTCTCTCTCTTCCAAAAGATAGAGCTCCTTCCACACATTGAAACTGAGACTTGGGTGAGGTAGAATCACCTGTAATAAAGCTGGAGGAAGAAGCACTCCCATATTATTCAACTCACTCAACATGGACAGTAGGTACACAAATGAGGGAAGGGTACTCTTTTCTGTAGTTCCATTATTTTACTGAGGGGAAGACTTCAGTCAATCAGTAATACTAGTAGTATTACTATTAGAAAACATTTATCTTGAAGTCCAAACCATTGGAGTTAACTTAGAAAGTTTTTACCAAGAAGCTGACATCAAAGGGTAGGGAGTTGCTTGATTTGGAAAAGACTGACTACATAGCCAAACATTGGTTGCAAGCATGGGGGATCTCCCATAATACTTTTTTTTTCTTTAAGCTGGAACTCTCTGAGCAAGTTTTTTTTTTTAATTACATAAAATTAAAACTGTTTCCTTTATAAGGACAAAAGTAAGGAAGAGGGAGAGGGAAAGAGGAAGAAACATATGCAGGAAGGCAGATTTAGAAAAGGTTCTCAGAACTGTTTACAAAGTACTCAGAAAACAGGTGATACCTTTCTCATAAATTAGAGGCAGAAAACTTAAGAGTTGAGGCAAGTGTGCAAAGAGCTAATATAGGAAATGAAACCATAGTCAAGCACAAAGCATAGAAAATCTCTAATTCTTAGAAAAAAATTGTGTTTATCAATTAGTGCTGGTGATGATTAACAAATAGCTAAATTTTTATTAAGAAGATATTTCATTTGTACTGAAATATTTATTTTTTTTCAGTCTTGCTCCTTGTTATAACTTTTGAGATGTGTAAATAATAGTAATTGGTGGGAAATCATAGAAGCATTGTTACAATTGTGTTTCTTATATAAATAAAAAATATATTTTTTTAAATAAAAAAATATTTTTAACTAAAGCATACATCAACAGGATTTTTGTTTTAGAACTTTCACCCCAGCTGTGACACAGAAGATGGATTGGGGACTGGAGAGTGGGTTAGGGGTAGGGATAGAAATAGAATATAGGAGATTATTACAATACTATAGACAAGAGCTAGACTTTGATCATTTAGATAGAGAAGATGAAAGAAAAACATAAGATAAATATATGTTTTCAACAGGAAAGGAGTTGTGAGTAAAAATACATTAGACAAATCTTAAAATAGAGAAAAAATTCTGGGAAAATGTTTTCAGGTCTTTATTCAAATGTTACTTTTTCAGTGAAGCCTTCTGTAGCAGAAACCAAAAAATGTCATGATCACCACACCACTTCCTTTCTCTGGGCAGACAGGAAGGCATTTCTTAGCTTCCCTTGTATTATAGTTAAGGGTGGGAACACATGACTTAGTTTTGCAAATGAGAACATGAGTAGAAGTAATGTGTTACTTCCAGGCCAAGACACCTACCTCTGGTGCTCTCTCTGTCATCTGTCTCTTCCCTTAGAAACTATATGTCAATGTGGTAGCATCTAAATACGGAGGAAGCCTAGAATCCTGAATTGCTGGATGGAGTAAGGAATCGCCTATATCAGACTTCCTCTGAGCAGAAACTAAACTTTTGTTGGGCTAAACCACTGATATTTAGATTTATTACTATAGCAAAGCATAGCCTATTTTGATTAATATACCTTCCCTGGCCACCCTATCTAAAATTTCCTGTCCCCCTCCCCACACAAAAACCCAAACACACACACACACACACACACACACACACACTTCCCATCCTTCTTTCTTGCTCTTTTAGCACCTGTCACTCTGTAATTTATAATGCACTTTATGTATTTATCTTTTTTATTACCTCTCTTTCCCAGTAGAATGCCTTCTATGAGGGCTGGGTGTGTTTATGTGTGTTTGCTTCATTGTTATAACCTCAGTGATACAGTGCTTGGAACATGGTAGCCACTCAAGAGATATTTGTTGGATGAATGAATAGAAAGGTAAGTTCAGTCCTCTTTGGAAAATAGTGAAACTTTTAAATAGAGAGGTATTAAGATGCATTTATGAATCAAGTATGAGAGACCCATCCATAGAAACATACTTGGAATACATCAGCATAGTTGGAGGGTTCATAGTTGAAGTCATAGAAATGAGTTCCTTCAGAGATGAGTGTTGCAGGTTGGGTTTTTCAAGAGCAAAAGCTGAGACAAAGTCTGGGTATTTATTAAGGATCAATACCTTTCAAAGAAAGGGAAGTTAGTGGACTGGACAGATGAAGAAGTTAAAACTGCAATGCAAGCTGTAAATACCTCAGCCAACCTGATGGGGAGCTCTGAAGCAAATACTGACTGTCAGAGTTGTCCTGCATCAGACCAAAATGTTTGGGCCTTATACCCCCACTTCATTCAGTCACTAATGCCGACTGCTCTGAGAAGGGCTGACTTTGAGTGAGGAGAATCCGAAAGGAGCCAACAGCTGACCTCACTCCCCAAAGCCAGGTGGTAAGTACTTCTTTGAAGGGAAATCTGAGCACTGTATCTCCATATCTACCACAAATGAAAAAGAAGAAAAGGCTAATGGTTGTGGTTGCCAGATTTAACAAATATGAATACAAATAATGCTATTTCATTAATACAAACCTGTCCCATGTAGTATTTGGGACATATTTATGCTAAAAATTATTTGCTGTGTATTTGAAGTTCAAATTTAGCAGGGTGTCCTATATTTTATCTGGCAATTCTACTAAGGACTGACTCTTAGAGTAAAGCCACAATTGTCAGGAGAGAAGTAAGTGGAATTGTCATGAAGAGATAAGAGGAAGTCACAGAATGATCCAAGAACAAAAATGAAGTAATAGGAATGAGATCTAAGGAAGGAGGTGATTTTTTAAAATAATAAGATGATGATAGAATACAGAACCTTGAAAAGTGGAGAAGATAGATAAAGGAAGATAAAGACTGAAAATTATTTCAGTGACTTAGAGACTAGGGATAATAGAGCTTCAAAAAAGAATGGATTCCAGTGCCAAATGACACAGAAAAGCAGAACACAGCTAAAATATTTGGGGGGGGGGGAACCGCAGACTATGAGGTATGTCAAATTAGATGTGGGAGGGCATGTCTTGCCACAAGGTGGCACTCATAGTTCCTCTTTTTTGGAGTTTCTATCAATAAACATTCTGCAAATTTTTATTGTCATAGAACAAAGAATATCTTAAGTTTCACAACTTTACATAGAGGTTATGTTTCATGTTGTATCATTTTCCCACAGCTTGTTATTGTTTTCCCTTTAGAATACGAAGATATAGTGAATAGTGAATATTGGAGTTGACTGGCAGGGGGTGTGGGGGTGGGGGCAGGCATTAGAACCTGGAGGAAGGAGCAAATGTAATGTTATCACAGATCCTCAGTACAAAGCATTAACAGAAAGTTGTTGGATTTGGTTATCAGATAATGACTGAGCTTCAAGAAAACGAATACTGTTAGAAATGGAAACCAGACTGTCTGGTGTTGAGGACTGACAGTGTGCTGTGAAAGTAGACAGACTATGTGTTTAGCACATCTGCTGTGAAAGATAGGAGGGTAGCCAGGGCGACTTTTTTAAAGGAACTCCTTCTCAAATATGGGTTTGTTTGCCTTATTCATAAGTTTCATATATTTTATCAAAATATCTGTTAAATGGCAGTTGGCCTCACACCACACACAACACAAATGCATTTGTGTTGCAGAGATACTTCTACTTAACTAAATAACTCCATTAGTCCCCCAATATTACAGCACTTACATCTTTTCAAAATAATTTCATATCTATTTCTCATATTATATTGCTCATAGAGTAAATATTTGAATAGAGACCTAGAGAGACCACAAGATTTGCCTCACATTGCACAGCTAGAGAGAAACAGAGTCATGGACCAGTTTTCTGATGCCTAATTCCATACCCCTTCTACTGAATTATTCTTTTTGTCACTTGATTTCTAGTTCAAGTTTTCCACTTATCTAATTTTATTTTTTCTGGCATGCATAAAATGAAAATGGCTCTTTGAAATTACCCTGTCTTGACTAGTTTCCATGCTATCTCAGGTATGTAATAGTTAAAACTTACCTTTTTCCACCATAGTATGGGGGAAAATATGCTCATTATCATCTCTGCTTTTTACAAAACTAAGTATAACTCTGAGTTGAACATAAAAGAACTTATAAATTAATGTACCACTGAAGAGGTAAAACCCTGTGCCTGTTGTTTTGGGTGTATAAGGACTTCTGCTAAAATACAGTTCCACCACACAATCCAGACAGTTTTCTTTTCAGCCAATAAGTCCAGTCATTCGCTATTTCTTTTTGTCTTTTTTTATCATCAAGGCAAAAACATTATCAGTGTCTATATTTATGTAAAAATCTGTTTTGATCCCTTTAAACATAAAGAAGAGTGAAATGAAGACAATTTTAGCTTTGTTTCTCCCATTCACCTCCTCCACTCCAAACAGAAAAAAGGGTAGCGGGGCTTCTATAGCTAATTCACCAATAATTCCATATAAGCCATACAAAAGAAAACTTCAAACTTGTTTTGTGGCTAGGTCTCCATGGGGGAACAGCCTTCTTACTGAGTTGGAAAGAATAGAGTATTTTTGAACTTACAAGTGTCTGAAAACATCATGTCAGCAAAGTGCGGTTGGCATTTTTATGTATTTAGAAGAGTCTAATGAAGCCCAGCTCCTTACAAATTCTGACAAAAAAATGAAGAATGGGACATGGTTCCTGCCACCCAGGGGTCAGAGTGGTGGTTATTGCTCCAACCAATTGTACAAAGGAGACCTGTCTTTTATAGATAGGTCCACAGTCTTGCATTTGCAAGAACACCATGAAGACTGGCCCTTACCCAAGAATTTACTCAGAGAGACATTTAATATGGAGTAAATACAGCCTCAAAGAGAACAGCTTTGAAGAAGGGCTTTGAAAAGGTCAGAAGAAGATGAAATGAGGAATGTTGTTACTTCGTGTCTTTATTAAACAAATGCTTGCCTTAGCTCTTCTCCAGCACGTCTCAAAATGTGGCAAAGTAATAATGACATGCCCACTTCACAGACAAAAAAAATGACTTGGAATGTGAAATTTGTCATTAGGATGGGCCCTCAGGCCAATGGATTGTTCTCAAAGTGTGGGAATGCCCTATTTCTACTAGCTTGGAGTCCCCTGCTCTCTCAGGGATATATCTACTGTTTCACGAACACTCCAGGAGAGTTTGGATTTCAGACATTCTCCCCTGTCATACCAATTAAGTTTGGAAATTATTCTCCCTAATCCTTATATCATGTCCTAGTTCCTTGGGGCTTTCCTATAGGTAGAAAGTAACCAATCACTGCTACCATTATAGCAGGCAGCACCTCAGGTGTTAACTCTTTTGGAGTCATGGACACAATCTAGTATAAAATCAGTGAAATCTAGTGGTGTTGAATAAATTTTGTAGTTATACATAGCATCACTCCACTCCCTGCAATTGATTTTTCTGCTGCTATTCGTCTCTAGTCTTTCTACATATAAATGCATTCATCCATTTGACAAATATTACTGAACACCTGCTATGTACCAGGTATTGTTCTAGACAATGTTTACAGTAGTCTAAGACAGACTAAGTCCCTGCTTTCAAGGACCTATATTCTAAATAGGAAAGGGAGAGCTGACAGGTAATAAATAAATAGGGAAAATCAGGTAGTGGGAAATCCTATGAAGACCAGGAATCAGGTTAATGTAATTGAGACTGGGTGGAGAATGACTTTTGTTTGAGTACTCAGAAAACTCTGCCCTGAGGTGAGAGCCAAGGCCAACCATACACAGATCTGGGAGGAGACTGTTGCAGACAGAGAAAATGGCAAGTATAAAAGTTTTGAGACAGAACAACCTTGAAATGTTTGAGGAACAAAAGAGAGCCAAGGTTGTTAAATGCTAATGAAAGGTAGTGGGAGGTAGTGCATGAGTTCTGAGAGATCCAAGAGGCACACTGGGACTGCTAAATCATGAAGTGATACATGGGAGATCTCAAAAACTGTGAGGTGCTGTTTTTATAAAAAACTCCTAAATATTTTAGTGTGTTTTTCCTAAGATCGAGGACAATTGTGAAAGTACAATTATCAAAATCAAGAAAATTTCACTAATATATCCAATAATTTTCAAAATCAGAAAATAACATTGATACAGTATTATTAACTAATTTATAGACCTTACTTAATTTT
This sequence comes from Mirounga angustirostris, assembly GCF_029215605.1. Lineage (NCBI taxonomy): Eukaryota > Metazoa > Chordata > Mammalia > Carnivora > Phocidae > Mirounga > Mirounga angustirostris. The sequence continues at coordinate 125,754,361 of NW_026991714.1, forward strand.
TGCTAATGGTCCCAGAAACGTTCTTTATAGAAATTTGTTTTCATCCGACCCAGGATCACACATTTTATTTAATTTTCATGCCTCTTTAGTCTCCTTTAATCTGGAACTGTTCCTCATTCTTTCTCTGTCTTTCATGACATTGATATTTTTTAAAAGTGCCGCCATTTGTTTCACAGTATGACCTTAAATTTAGGTTTGTCTGATGTTTCCTTGAGATTAGATTCAGGTTATGCAAGTTATGAAGTTTATCCTTTTTACTGTAGTATATCAGGAAGTACCCAACATCAGTTTGTTCCATTACTAATATGCAAGGGGGTGGGATGAAAAAAGGCATTTTAGCTAGGGAGAGATCAGTGTATGTTTATGCTTTAGATGGTAGCAAAAATACGATGTCAATTATAAAAATAGAAGTATAATGTAGACAAATTCTGAATTAATTGCAAATGCAAGAAGGCTTGCTCAAACCCTGAATATAGGGCTTTAGGAAAACCTCCAGAGTCTCTAAAATATTAAAGAAGAAAGAGATGGAAAAGAATGTGAGTTATTAATAAGGACAAAGGTATATTAGCAAACTTCCAACAAATAAAAATAACTGTGATTTTGAATATAAATCTATACAGTTTAAATAAAATAAACTAAATATTTAGGTAAATATATAAGTTGTTTTTACATAGGCAATGTGAAAAGGAGTTGTTGAGCATTTATGAAACTGAAATGAGCGCACACCCAGTGGCAATCGCAAGGGTTTCCACTGTAGTGTAGCTTCCCTTCGATCGTGGTGTAGTGTAGTGTATTTTATTTACCATAAATACTAGCAAAAAGCAAACAAGAAAGGTGTGGTTTGAAATGTTGTCACAAGGAATAATGGAGAAGAGAAAGACCAGCAAATCCAGAGCCTGTATAGAAAATAAAAGGAATGAGAGTGGGTAGAGATTGAGCAAGAAATTCCATAACGTGAATTTAACTAGACCACTGGATCATAAGGGCCTTGGGGGCATGGAGTATGGTCATTCTCCGGGTTTAGTTTTCTTTATCAATGTCTGTCTTAAAATACGGTATCCAGAAATCAAATTCTGTATATGACCTAGCACATAAAACAGGACTGCTACTTCCCTTTTTCTTTCTATACCTCTATTAGTGCTGAAGTTTTGTTTTTTGTTTTTTTTTGTTTTTGTTTTTAAAGATTTTGTTTATTTATTCATGAGAGACAGAGAGAGAGAGAGAGAAGCAGGATCCCAAGGAGCAGGGAGCCCGATGCGGGACTCGATCCCAGGACTCTGGGATCATGACCTGAGCCGAAGGCAGACGCCCGACCATCTGAGCCACCCAGGCGCCCTATTAGTGCTGAAGTTACCATCAAACCTAATCTGTAGAATTTTAGAGAGGAAGAAGAACCAAGGCTGTCATTTAGTTCATTTTCAAATGAGAAAAAATAAGTGATTAGAGTGAACTGACTTGCCAAATGTTACCAAACAGTGACACTACTAGAGAGCAGACAGGTCAGGCTTGGAGCCCCCAAATGCTGGTAAAAAACTCATTAACACATCACTATCAATACAACACCAATTATTTTTCAAATAAGTAGACTGCCATGTGGCTGTTGTATGACATGTAGTTTGTATCCCTAATTCTTGTGCTTCAGAAAAGATGTTGCATACATCCAAATTTGCCTTTAAAGAATCTTAATTTTTAAAAAGCTTGATTATGGAAATTGTCAGATGTATACAAAGTAAATAAAATATAATGAATCCCCACGTACCTATAACCTAGCTTTAATATTTTCAAAATTCTGCCATTCTTTCTCTTTATTGTAGTAAAATACACATGACATAAAAATTACCATTTTAACCATATTTAGGTGTACAGGTCAGTGGCCTTCAGTACATTCACATGTTGTGTCTGCCATTCTTACATAAGCTAAATCTCTACCCACTCCCCACCTATCCCTCCCTGATTATGAGAATCTCACTTTTTAAATCAGGTATCTAATACCTCAATTTTCATCCAAAGTCACATGTGACTTTTTTGCTCTAATCCTCAGTTCTCTCTTCATGAGTGTCATAATACCTCTCTTTCAAAGTTGCTGTAAAGTTTAAAGGATGCACTGTAATATCACATAACAGGCACTTAGTAACCGTTAGTTCATTCACCCACCCATTCATATGGTATGACTGTTCCCAAAGAAGCTGTGCTGATAACGCAATGGATTCCATTTCACTGATATGATGACTCTCATTTTATTTGTATTTTCTTGACATTTCTTCATTGTTCTTTTGTACCTTATCTAGGTGGGACCTATAAACCTAATTAAGTTTCCAATATAATGGTCTTTGTAGAAAAGTAATTAAGTACTTTATATCTTAATGATCATATTTAATTATAACAATAATAAAACAAACTCTGGTAGCCTAAGTGAGGAATTTCTCAACTTACTGCAGCCCCTTATTCTAGGGTATTGGTGGGCAAATCAAAAACACCCTTGACTTCTCTTTAATGGATGAGTTAGTATGGAGGGCATAGGAAAGTGCCGATTCCCCTCTTTCTGGGTCACTGCTCTGACTAGACTCTCTGGTCTCTGACAGATTCTTCTTAGCTTCACTTTTTCCTTCTGTGTGCTAAATGGGGAGATATTCTAAGACCTATTCCTCAGTCTTGAGTTCTTTTACAAGTTCCAATAGATAATTCATTTATATGGTTTCAGTCTACATCTATGAGCTGCTATAAAATCAACATCTTTAGCCAGCAGTTCTCTGACCCAAGAATCTTATGAACTCATCAACATCCCCCCAAACTATTTTTCCCTCCCAGAAATCCTCTGTTTCTACTGATGGGACCAGCCTCTTGGTCATCCTGTCTAAAACTAGAGCCTCATCCTTAACTTTTTAAATCCCGTATCCCCTATACCCAATTCAACTCCAAAGAAGAGTGATTCTTCCTTAGAAGTATCTCTTTTATTTGCTCCACACTTTTCCCAACTCCACTAATTGGGCACATTACAATTTCACAACCTAATTAATGCAACAGCTCATGTGGTCAATCATATATAATTTCTAGTATATAATGCTTAATCAAGAAATCAGAATTCTGAACTCTTCTAGAAATTAAGTGAGAGTCAAGCAGTCCTTCAACTAACACTTGGGGAAGCTTAAAAACACATAAATCCTTTTTTTGAGCCAGAAAAAACAAAGTTTTCTTTATTGGTAAAGCATGTTATTTTATAACTAGGACTGAATAATGCAAACATCTGATAATCTTCAGAGAAATCACACCAACAAAATCTGAGTGCAATCTGGGCCCTCTCATACAGCTCACATTTCCCTAATTTTATAGTCTTTATATAAAAACTTATATTCCCATTATTACATTTAGAAAGCCCTTCAAAGGTGCCATAAAGTTCCAGTCTTGATAATCTCCAATTAGTGTCCTAGCTACATGGCTCTGAAGTTCCAGTTTACTAGTTTAACATGCAAGCTAGAGTTTATCTTAACTGAGAACATTTAATCTCTAATGACTGGTTTCCATTCCAAGCCCCCAGCTATACAAAACAGCTAACTTTCAAATTTTAGTTTTCTGCTTAGTTTTTCTTTTTGCATTCTAGTATAATACAGATATCTACCTTCCCAGGTGACTCTTCTATCAAAGAATAGAAGAATAGATTGACACTCACTCCAGTGTTCTGGGGCTCAAAGTTTTGACAATATGCATGCACAGATACATTTACAAATATATCTATTATGGTTGCATTTGTTTAGTAAAATCTTAGACATAACCTTAATGTCTATTCATAAGTGGGTAGGAGAGTGGGTGAGTGTATAGAAAAAACGAAATTGCCATGAGTTGTTAATTGCTAAAATTGAATGATGGGTTCATTATACAATCCTCTCTGGTTTCTTTGCATATGTTTAAATTTTTTTCCATAAATTTAAATAATTAAGTTACATATCTGCTATGAATATGATGTAACACTAGAAACAATTAACATTGATCAATCTGTACTCACAGAAATAGGGCTATGGTATGTGCTAAGTGAAAAAGAGCAAGTTAATAAACAATAAGTACAGTATGGCTCCATTTTGAGATCTTGAAAGCTCTCTGCGCATTTATGGGTATATATATTTGCATATCCACAGATAAAGGTCTGGACAGAGACCCACCATACTGACAGCTAACCCTGGGAATTAGATGGGATAGAAGTGGATGATCATATCTTACTTTATATATTGCAGTAAGGTTTGAACTTTTACCAGCATCTGCCAATATAAAAAATAAAGAAAATAATAATATTAACATCTAAAATCTTTATTGCTATGGGGACTTGGAGACATATTCTTGGGAGTACTGAATACTAAGAATACTAAGGTATATGACTATACTTCAAAGCATGTTACATACTGAAGGTAAAATCCATTTATCTGACCTATTCTCTCAAGGCATTGACTTTAATTAAGTTCTTTTCCTACTAACCTTATCTGGGACTGCCTTCTGTTACTTCCTGGCAAGGTTTTACTTAATTCTTTGATCTTTCCTTGTTATAGGCAGAACAGATGGAGGAAAACCATAAAAGATTTTCTTGCCCTTTAGTTGGGTCCAAATTCATAATTTTCTTCAAAATACTGATCGAAGTAAATTTATGTTTCCATGGCAACCAGTAGCTACTAACTTTCAGCTTGGCCCAAAAATACTCCTACTACTTCCCTATTTTTACTAAGGGATCTGTACCTATCCCTGATTTTGTACCTACTAATTCTTATAACCTTCAGGTACTATTTTCCCTGGCTTTTACTACCTCCCCATCCATGTCTGGGTCCGATGCCTTCCTCTATCATAGCACTTGTCATATTATACTAAAATTGTTTACTAATCTGCCTCCCTGTAAGACTGTAAGATGGCTGCAACCAGGAGTGGATCCAGGTTTTGTGGGACCTGAAACTAGTATAACATAGGGAGCTTTCTTCAAGAATATAAATCATAAATACAAAATTATGTATAAATGTATATTTTTTTAATGAAAAAAGAAATCACAACAGATGATTGAAGCTTTAGAGATTAAAATCTCTCTTCTGAAACTTCTTTAGACAGTTTACTAGAAAAGCTTCAATAGAAACACATCCTGATTGCAGCCTGTCTTTCCTGTTGCATTACAAGCACTCACAAGGGTCTGTGCAAGTGATGCATACCAAAGTCTAAGCTTCATTAGCTTCACCATAAACCTATGTCTGCTTCTTCATTGCTGAATTCTCAGCAATTCTGAATCAGCCTAATGACTTATATATAATCAGTCTTCAAAATATAGTTGTGTTACATGAGAGCAAGTGTGGATGGATTAATCCTCCTTTTACCAAATCCCTGATACAAACCTTTCAATGGCCTCTCATTACTCTTGATTAAAGACTACTGCATAATCTAGCCCTTGCTTTCCTCTCCAACTCCTCTCTTCTTTATATACCCAGCTACACTAACCTTCTCTCCTAGCCTCAGGACCTGTCAATAGGCAGTTCTCTCTGTCTAGACCCCTCATCTTATCCTGTACCTCACTTCAAATGCTACTTTGTTAGGGAAGACTTTCAGTGTAGGTTAAATCTCCCAATTATCTCACTCATGGTATTCTCTACTTTTTCAAAGCATTCTTCACAATTTCAATTGCAGAGTTGTGTAAAAAAGTTTAATATCTATTTTGCTACTGGAATGCAAACTTTATGAAGATAGGGGTCGCAGTATTTTATTTATTTTGCCCCAGTTTAACACAATGCTGTGTACAGAGTAGGTGCTCAAAAATATTTGTAGAATTAATTAAGAAATGAATGAGAATGAATGCCTAAGAGGATACAACTCTTAGTATATATTGAAGGAAATGAAGTGTCTAAGTTCAAAGATATCCACTCACCAAAGGGAACAATGAAAATTATGTAATAGCTAATATTTATTGCTTGCTCTATGCTAGATTTTGCAGTAGACTCTTTAAATGTAGTTGTCTCATTTGATCTTCAGAACAACGTTATAAGCAACTAGATATTAGAATCAGCTTGTTAATTTCCACAAAAAATCCTGCTGGATTTTGATTTGAATTGCATTCACTTGACAGATCACTCTAGAGATCAGATTGACAATTTAACAATAATGAGTACCATAAACCACGAACACAGCAAGTATCTCAATTTATTCAGGTATTCTTTGATCTATTTTATCTGTTTTATAGTTTTCAGCATGCAGATCTTACACATATTATGTTAGAGTTATACCTAACTATTACATGGTTTGGGGTGCTGCTGTAAATAATACTATTTTTAAAAATTTCAATTGCCAACTGTTCATTGTTGAGATACAGAAATACAGTTTTTTTTTTTAAGTTAAACTTGTATTCTGAAATCTTGTCAAACACACTTATCAGTTCTAGTGGTATTTTTGTGGATTCTTTGGAATTTTCTATACAATCATGTTCTCTGTAAATACAGACAATTTTACTTATTCTTTTTCAATCTGGATGCTTTTTATTTATTTTCCTTGCTTACTGCTCTGTTGAATAGAAGTGGTTAAAATGAATATCCTTGTTTTGTTCTTTCTTCAAGGGGAAAACATTTAGTCTTCCACCTCTAATCATTAGTGTTTTTTGCACATGTTCTTTATCAGGTTGAGGAAATTCTCTTATATTCCTATTTTGCTGGAAGTTTTCATCATTAATGATATTGAATTTTGTTGAATGCTTTTTCTGCATCTATTGAGATAATCATATAGTCCTTCTTTTCTTTTTTAACTTTACTTCTAGTACAGTTAACAAACAATATTATAATGGTTTCAGGAGTACAATATAGTGATTCAACAATTCTATACATTACTTAGTGCTCATCTTCATAAGTGTACTCTTAGTCTCCATCACCTATTTCACCCACCCCTCTACCCACCTCCCCTCTGGTAATCAACAGCTTGTTCTCTATAGTTAAGAGTCTGTTTTTTGGTTTGTGTCTTTTTTTCCTTAAATTCCACATATGAACTAAATCATATGGTATTTGTCTTTCTCTGTCTGACATATTTCACTTAGCATTAGACTCTCTAGATCTATCCATGTTGTTGCAAATGACAAGGTTTCATTCTTTTTATGGTGGAGTAATATTCCATTGTGTATATATATCACATCTTCTTTATCCATTCATCTGTTGATGGATACTTGGGCTGCTTCCATAATTTGCTATTGTAAATAATGCTGCAATAAACATAAGGGTGCATATATCTTTTTGAATTAGTGTTTTTATTTTGGGGGGGTCAATACCGAGTAGTGGAATTACTGAATCATATAGTAGTTCTATTTTTAATTTTTTAAGGAAACTCCACACTGTATTCCACAGTAGCTGTACCAGCTTCCATTCCCACCAACAGTGCACAAGGGTGTCTCTTCCTTTGCATCCTTGCCAACACTTGTTTTTTGTCTTTTTTGATTTAGCCATTCTGACAGATGTGAAGTAATATCTCATTGTGGTTTTGATTTGCGTTTCCCTGATGGTTAGTGATACTGAGAATCTTTTCATGTGTCTGTTTGCCATCTGTATGTTTTCTTTGGAGAAATATCTATTCATGTCTTCTGACATTTTTTTAATTGGATTATTTGGGTTTTTGGTGTTGAGTTGAATAAATTTTTTATATATTTTGGATACTAACCCTTTATCAAATATGTCATTTGCAAATATCATCTTCCATCCCATAGGTAGGTTGCCTTTTAATTGTTGATGGTTTCCTTTGCTGTGCAGAAGCTTTTCATTTTGATGTAGTCTTAATAGTTCACTTTTGCTTTTGTTTCCCTTGCCTCAGGAGACATATGTAGAAAAATGTTGCTATAGCCGATGTCAGAGAAATTATGGTCTGAACTCTATTCTAGGATTTTTATGGTTTCAGGTTTCACATTTAGGTTCTTAATCAATTTTGAGTATATTTTTGCATACGGTGTAAGAAAGTGGTTCAGTTTCATTCTTTTGCATGTGGCTGTCCAGTTTTCACAACACCATTTGTTGAAGAGACTATCTTTTTCCCATTGTATATTCTTGAGTCCTTTGTTGAAGACTAATTGACCATATAATTGTGAGTTTATTTCTGGGCTATTTTCTTCCATTGATCTCTGTGTCTACTTCTGAGCCAGTACCACACTGTTTTGATTGCTACAGCTTTGTACTATATCTTGAAATCTGGCATTGTGATACCTCCAGTTGTGTTCCTTTTCAAGATTGCTTTGACTATTCAGGGTCCTTTGTGGTTCCATACAAATTTTAGGATTATTTGTTCTAGCTCTGTGAAAAACGATGCTGGTGTTTTAATAGGAATTGCATTAAATCTGTAGGTTGCTTTGAGTAGTATGACCACTTAACAATATTTGCTGTTCCAATCCATGAGGAAGGGTTATCTTTCCATTTGTTTGTGCTATCTTCAATTTTCTTTCACCAATGTTTTATAGTTCTCAGAGCACAGGTCTTTCACTTCCTTGATTAAGTTTATTTCTAGCTATTTTATTCTTTTGGTACAATTATAAATGGGATTGTTTAATTTCTCTAGCTGCTACTTCATGAGTAGTGTATAGAAATGCAATGAATTTCTGTACTTTGATTATGTACCCTGAGACCTTACTGAATTCATATATCAGTTCTAGTAGTTTTTTGGCACAGTCTTCAGGATTTTCTCTATACAGTATCATGTCATCTAAAAATAGTGAAAGTTGACTTCTTCCTTATCAATTTGGATGCCTTTTGTTACTTTTTCTTATGTACCTGCTATGGCTAGGGCTTCCAGCACTATTTGAATAAAAGTGGTGAGAGTGTATATTCTTGTCTTGTTCCTGATCTTAGGGGAAAAGCTCTCAGTTTTCGCCATTGACTATGATGTTAGCTGTGGGTTTTTCATATATAGACTTCATTATTTTGAGGTGTGTTCCCTCTATACCTACTCTGTTGAATGTTTTTATCATGAATGGATGTTGTACTTTGTCAAATGCTTTTTCTGATCTAATGAAATGATCATATGATTTTTATCCTTTCTCTTATTGATGTGATGTAACACGTTGATTGATTTGTGAATACTGAACCACCCCTGCACCACAGGAATAAATCCCACTTGATTGTGGTGAATGATTTTTTAAAAATGTATTATTGAATTGGTTTGTTAACATTTTCTTGAGGATTTTTGCATCTATGTTCATCAGAGATATTGGCCTATAGTACTCTTTTGTTGTAGTGTCTTTTCCTGATTTTGATATCAGGGTAATGCTGACCTCATAGAATACATTTGGAATCTATCCTTTCTCTTCTATTTTTTGGAAGACTTTGAGGGGAATATTAACTTTTCTTTAAATTTTTGGCATTATTTGCCTGTGAAGCCATCTGGTCCTGAACTTTTGTTTATTGGGAGTTTTTGGTTACTGATTCAATTTCATTCCTGGTAATCAGTCTGTTAAAAATTTCTATTCCTTCCTGCTAATGTCTTGGGAGGTTATATATTTCTAGGAATTTATCCATTTCTTGCAGGTTATCTAATTATGGCATATAATTTTTCACAACATTCCCTTATAATCCTTTGTATTTCTCTGGTGTCACTTGTTATTTCTCTTCTTTCATTTCTGATTTCATTTGTTAATGAGTCCTTTCTCTCTCAATGACTCTAACTAAAGGTTTATCAATTTTGCTGATCTTTTCAAAGAACCAGATCCTGGTTTCTCCTATCTGTTCTATTGGGTTTTTTTGTTTGTTTGTTTTTTAGTTTCTATTTCATTTCTTTCAGCTCTAATCTTTATCATTTCCTTCCTGCTACTGGTTTTGTGGTTTCTTTTGTTTGTCTTTTTCTAGCTCCTTTAGGTATAATGTTAAGTTGTTTATTTGAGATTTTTCTTGCTTCTTGAGTTAGCCCTGTATTGATACAAATTTCCCTCTTAGAACAGCTTTTGCTGTGTCCCAAAGATTTTGGACTGTTCTGTTTTCATTTTCATTTGTCTCCATGATTCTTTGATTTCCTCTTTGGTTTCTTCATTCACCCATTTATTGTGTAGCAGCATGTTATTTAACCTCCATATATTTGTGTTTTTTCCAGTTTTTTTCTTGTGATCAATTTCTAGTTTTATAGCACTGTGATCAGAAAAGATGAATGGTATGACTTTGATCTTTCTGAATTTGTTGAGACTTATTTTGTGGCCTAATATGTGAATATTCTGAAGAATGTTCTACATGCACTTGAGAAGAATGTGTATTCTGCTGTTTAGGATGGAATGTTCTGAAAATATCTGTTAAATCCATCTGACCCAATGGGTCATTCAAAGCCAGTTTCTTTGTTGATTTTGTGTTTGTATGATCTAACCACTGAAGTGTTAAAGTGCTCTACTATTATTGTATTAATATCAATTACTTCCTCTATGTTTGTTATTAACTGTTTTATGTATTTGGGTGCTCCCATGTTGGGTGCATAAATATTTACAATTGTTATATCTTCTTGTTGGATTGTCCCCTTAATGATTATATAGTGTCCTTCTTTGTCTCCTGTTACAGTCATTGTTTTAAAGTCTGTTTTGTCTGACATACCTATTTCTTTCCTTTCACTTCCATTTGCATGGTAAATGTTTCCCCATCCCCTTGCTTTCAACCTGCATGTATCTTTAGGTCTTAAGTGAGTCTCTTGTAGGCAGCATATAAATGGGTCTTTTTTTTTTTTAATCCATTCTATCACTCTATGTCTTTTAATTAGAGCATTTAGTCCATTTACAGTCAGAGTAATTATTGAGAGGTATGTACATATTGCCACTTTGTTACATGTTTTATGGTTGTTTTTGTAATTCTGCTCCATGTCATTCTTCCCCTGCTCTCTTCTCTCATGATAAGTTGGCTTTCCTTGGTGATATACTTGGATTCCTTTCTCTTTATTTTTTGCATATCTATTACTGAATTTTTATTTCTGGCTACCATTAACCATAACATATTTTATGCATATATCAGTCTGTATTAAGTTGATGGTTGCTTAAATTTGAACCGACTCTTTACTCCTCTCCATCCATGTTTTAAGTGTAGGGTGTAATGCTTTACATCCTTTTATTTTGTGAGTCAGTTGAGTGTTTTTTTATAGAAAGCAGATTTTTACAGCTTTTGTGTTTCCTACTTTTCTTACTCCTACTTATACTCATTTCTTTCCACTCAGAGATGCCCCTTTAACATTTTTTTGTAAAGCTCGGTTTAGTAGTCATGATTTCCTTTAACTTTTGTTTGTCTGGGAAACTTTTCATTTTCCCTTCTATTCTGAATGGTAGCCTTGCTGGATAGAGTATTCTTGGTGGTAGGTTTTTTATTGCCAGCACTTTAAATTTATCATGCCACTCCCCTCTGCTCTTCAAATTTCCTGCTGAAAAATCATCTGATAGACTTATGGGGTTTCCCTTGTATGTAACTGCTTTATTTTCTCTTACTGCTTTAAAAATTCTCTTTATCACTACTTTCTGCCATTTTAATTACCATGTGCTTTAGTGTGGACCTCCTAGGGTTGACTTTGTTGGGGGCTCTCTGTGTCTCCTGGACCTAGATTTCTGCTTCCTTCTCCAGATTTGGAAAGTTTTCAGCTATTATTTCTTCAAACGAATTTTCAGCCCCCTTTTCTCTCCTTCTTCTGGGATCCCTATAATGTGAATCTTATTATGCTTGTGTTGCTCAATTTCCTAAGTTTATTTTCATTTTTTCTTTTTCTCTCTCCTATTCACCTTGATTACTTTCCATTACTCTGTCCTCCAGGTCCCTGATCCATTTACTGCTTCCTCTGGTCTACTACTTATTCCACCTAGTGTATTTTTAATTTCATTTATTGAGTTCTCCATCCCTGATTTGTTCTTTTTTATGTTTTCCATCTCTTTGCTAAGGGTATCAGTGAGGTCCTCCACTCTTGAGAAAAGTCCAGTGAGTATCTTTATGACCTTTACTTTAAACTCTCTATCAGGCATATTATTATCTCCATTTCATTTAGGTCTCTTGCTGTGATTTTTGCCTTTCTTTTTTATTTGGGACATATTCCTCTGTCTCCTCATTTTGTCTAACTCTCTGTGTCTCTTTCTATGTGTCAGGAAAGTCAGCTACATCTCCTGCTCTTGAAAGTAGTGCCCTTATGAAGAAGAGGTCCTGTAGTGCTCTGTAGTGCAGTGTCCCCTGTTCAGTGCTTCAGTGGTGTCTTCTATGTGTACTGCATGTGCCCTGCTCTTGTAGCTGAGCCACTTTTGCCTTCAGTTCAGTCATCTGCAATGGCTCTCTTTGCCTTTTGTGGGCAGGGTTTGGTTCCTGTGTTGTTAGTGGATCAGTCTGGGGCTGTCTTGAGCTTAAGTTGAGTCAGATGAGGTGTTTGCCAGAGATGCAGCAGTACTGAACTGCAGGAGAACATAGGGGCCGACTTTGCAGTGCCATCAGGAGAGGATTTGCTGCTGCTGGGTTGAAGGGGGCAGATCTGCAGAAATATGTTGTGGTATTAGCAAGGTTTGCATGGGTCTACTGTGAGAAGGGACTTGGAGCTGTGGCCTGCTGGAGGGGGAGTGTCTGCAGGAGAACACGTGGGTGAGATGCACTGTTTGCATGTTTGGTGTCAAGTGCTGGCATACCACTGATTCCCTCAGCTATCTGTGTGTTTACGCTTTGGTGTAGGGGAGGGAAATGGTGCCCACTAGTTCCTTTTTTCCCAAAGAAGTCTCTCAGTGATCCCTGCCCCTCCAGCACATGCTCTGAGAATAGTAAACAAATCTCCCTCCTGCTCCTGTAAAAAAGGAACTAGTGTGCCCACTAGTTCCTTTTTTCCCAAAGAAGTCTCCCAGTGATCCCTGCCCCTCCAGCACATGCTCTGAGAATAGTAAACAAATCTCCCTCCTGTATTCCCATTTTCAAAATGTTGCTTCTATGCTATATCTCCATAGGACTGTTTGCTGTGCTTTCTCTTTAAGGTCGGGGACTTGGTTTCCTCTCAGCCTCTCAGCTCTCCCATGATCCTGCTGGTTTTTAAAGTTCCAGGCTTTAAGTACTGCTGGTTGTAAGAACTCATGAAATAGGCCCCTCCGGTTTTCAAAGCCAAATGTTATGGGGATTTGTCTTCTCCATGCAGGCTCACTGGTGTGAAAATCTGTTTCTCTCCCCTCTCCAAGCCCATGGCATTCCCCCTCCCTCAGACAGTCCCATAGGTCTATTTAGCTCTTGACCATGTATCTGCTCTTCCTATCCTCTTCAATGTGTCCTCTTGTCTATATTTAGCTGTGGAGTTTGTTGTGCCAGTCTTCAGGTAGTTTCCTGGGTTACACACACTAATGTGGCTGTTATCTAGTTGTATGCAAGGGACAAGGTGAGCTTAACAACATCCTATTATGCCATATTCCCCTAATACCCACCTTGGTCTTTCTTATTTAGTCTGTAGAACACTGATTTTTTAATGTAGAACCAGCTTTGCATTCTCAGGATAAATGCTACTTGATCATTTTCACATATTGTTAGCTTCAATCAGCTAATATTTTGTTAAGGATTTTTGACTTTGTGTTTACAAGGGATATTGTTCTACAGTTTGTTTGTAATGGCTTTGATTTTTCTATCAGGGTAATACTAGTTTCATAAAATGAGTTGGGAAATACTTCTTCCTCTTTTATTAAAGAGTTGGTATGTAATTGGTATTATTTCTTCCCTACATGTTTGGCAAAGTTTGCCAATGAAGCAATATGGGCCCAGAGTTTTCTTTGTTGAAAGGTTTTTAAAAATTCAATTTATTTCCTTAATAAAGAGAATACTATTCAATTTATTTCTCCTTGACTGAATATTGGTAGCTCAGGTCTTTTAAGAACTTGGTCTATTTCATCTAAGTTCTTGATATTTGGGGCATATAATTTGTGTCTTATCTCTCTTTTCTTGATCATTCTGGCTAGAGATCTGCCAATTCATTTCAAAGAACCTGGTTTTGTTTCATTAATCTTCTCTATTGTTATTCTGTTTTAAATTTCACTGATGTCTGTTCTTATCTTCACTATTTCCTTCATTTTGCTTGCTTTGGTTTTAAAATTTTCTTCTTTTTATAGTACCATGATGTTGAAGCTTAGACAATTTACTGCCAGAAATGTCCCTCAAAACACTGCTATAACTGCATCCACAAATTTTAATATAGTGTATTATTATATTTATTCTATTTAAAATATTTTTAAGTTTCCTTTGTGACTTCTTCTTCAACCCATAGGTTATTTAGATATGTGTGGTTTAACTTACAAATATTTGAGGAAATTCAAAATATTTGAGGAAATTCAAAATACTTGAGGAATCTTCCAGATATCTTTCTCTTATTGGTTTCTAGTTTAATTCCATTCTAGTTAGATGACATACTTTGTTTGATTTTAGCCCTTTTAATTTTATTAAGATTTGGCCCAAATTTATGGCCAAAATATGGTCTATCTTGGTGAATGTTTCTGTGCCCTTGAAAAGACTGTGTATTTTGTTGAATTGAATGTTCTGTAAATGTTAATCAAGTAAAGTTGGGTGACAATGTTTTTAGGTCCTTACCTTTATGATTTTCTGTCCACTTATCAATTATTGTGAAAGGAGTATTGAAGTCACCAAGTAGAAAAATGTCAATTTGTCTATTTCTCCTTTGAATTATATCTGGTTTTGTTTCACATATTTTGAATCTCTGTTTTGCATACATGTTTAGGATTGTTATGTCTTTTTGGTGAATCAACCCCTTTTTATTATGTAGTGTTCCTCTTTACGTATAGCAATACTTTGTCTCATTTTAATAAAGCCACTCCAGCTTTCATTTGATTAGTGTGGTTCTTTCTCATATACCTATCCAGCATTAGCCAAGGAAAATGCTACATTAATACCAGATAGGTTTCAATCACAGGACAGTCTTCTTATGGGTAACTCTTGCTCCGTCTTGAATTCACAAGGAATATTATTCAGAGAGAATTATGAACAGATCAAGAATTATCAATAGGAGACTTTTGGTAGCAATCTTATATTGACCTGAAGTGTCCTGACTCCTATTGATCTGAAAATGGGAAAGACAGGAATAAAAGACTTCTCCAGAAATTCTCAAATGTTACCATGCACAGGAGTCACCTGTAAATACCTGTTAAAAATACAGATTTCTGGGATGCCTGGCTGGCTCATCCAGTAAAGCCAGGTGACTCTTGATCTTGGGGTTGTGAGTTCAAGCCCCCATGTTGGATGTAGAGATTACTTAAAAAAATAAAAAATTAAAAAAAAAATACAGATTTCTGGGGATCACCCTCAGAAATTCCAGTACTGGTACTAAGGAATCTGCCATTTTATTTTTTTAATTTGTTAATTTTTTTTAAGATTTTATTTATTTACTTGAGAGAGAGAGAATGAGTGGGAGTTGGAGGGGTGGAGGGAAAAGCAGGCTCCCTACTGAGCAAGGAGCCCAATGCAGGCTCCATCCCAGGACCCTGAGACATGACCTGAGCCAAAAGCAGATGCTTAACTGACTGAGCCACCCAGGTGCCCCAGGAATCTGCCATTTTAACAAGCCACCCCAGGTGAATCTGATGCAGGTATTCCATGAACTATACTTGACAAATACTAATCTATTCTGTGCTCTTTAAAGCAGCACTGTCCAGAAAAACAAATGTCATACAACCCACACATGTTATTTTAAGTTTTTGGTAGGCCCATTAGAAAAAATAAAAAAGAGGGGCACCTTGGTGGCTCAGTCAGTTAAGTGTCTGCCTTCAGCTCAGGTCATGATCTTGGGGTCCTGGGATGGAGCCCCATGTCACACTCCCTGCTCAACAGGTTGTCTGCTTCTCCTTCTGCCTCACCACCCCACCTCTGCTCATGCACTCTCCCTCTTTCTCAAATAAATAAAATCTTTTTTAAAAAGTAAAAAAGAAAAAGCATATGAAATTAATTTTAATTATACATTTTCTTTAGCCCAATATATACAAATATCATTTTGACATATGGTACTGGCCACATTTCAAGCACTCAATAGTTACATGTGGCTACTGGATACTGTATACAACAGTACAGATTTAAAGCAATGTTTCTGAACATCTTTGGTGATAATAGTCACCTCAAATTTTCTGTCCTCTTTTTTTTTTTGAATGCTTTTTTTTCTTTGAATGCTTTTCAAATACATAGTTAATAAACTTCTCCCTTTAAGTAATGAAACTTTCATTATTCATAGATGATATGATTGTGTACATAAAAAATCCAAAAAATCTGCAGATAAAATTTTAGAATGAATAAGTACATTAAGCAGGGTCACTGGATATATGTCAACATACAAAAATCAATTGTATTTCTACATTCCATCAACAAATAATGAGAAAATAAAATTAGAAAAACATGAGACTATTTCCAATAGCATAAGCATATGAAACCAGATTGCTTTGAATAAATTTGAATAAATTTAAAGATGTACAAAACATCCACAGAGAAAACTATGATATATTGCTGAAAATAAAAGATAAATTAATGAATGGATACATCATGTTCATTGGCTGGAAAACTTAATTCTTCCCAACTGATTTATAGATTGATGCTTTCCTAATCAAATCATGAGCAGGCTTTCTGTAGAAATTGATTAGCTAGTGCTAAAATTCATATGGTAATGTGAAAGCCGAGAATTGCTGAGCTAACCATAAAAAAGAACAAACTTGGAGAATCTATTCTACTAGACATCAAGATTCATAAATCTATAATAATTAAGAGTCAATGACATTGGGCGCCTGGGTGGCTCAGTTGGTTAAGCGTCTGCCTTCGGCTCAGGTCATGATCCTAGGGTCCTGCTTTTCCCTCTGCCTCTGCCTCTCTCTCTCGCTCTCTCATGAATAAATAAATAAAATCTTTTTTAAAAAAAGTATATGATATTGGTATAAACATGGGCAGAACAGAGTCCAGAAGCATACCTAAGTTTATCTGGATACTTGCTTCATGATAAAGGCTATACAGCAGACAAGCAGGGAAAGAATGATCTTTTAAAAAAATGGTGGTTGGTCAGCCAGATATGCAAACAGAAAAAAATTGACCTACCCTGCCTTACCACCTCATATACAAAATAATCAATTCAATGGGTATTGTAGGTCTAAATGTAAAGGGTAAAACAATAAAACAAAATAATACAGAAGAATATATTCATTACATGGGGTAGGCAATAATTTCCTGAATAGAAAAGCACTAATAAAAAGGAAAAATATTGATAAATTGAATTACAATACAGTTAAGAACTTCTTTTCATCAGAAGACACCACTAAGCCAGTGAACAGAACATAGAGTGGGTGAAGATATTTGTAATACATATAATAACAAAAAGATTGTATTCGGAATATGTAAAGACCAAACGCCTATTCAATAAGAAAAAGACAGGTAATAGAAAACAAGTAGACTTCAAAAAGCACTTCATAAAAAGGAGGATAGCCAATGGTTAATAAACATTTGAAAAGGTGCTTAATTTCATTAATCATGAGGAAAATGCAATGAGATAACACTGTGTACCCACCAGAATGGCTAAGATGAAAAAGACTGTTGATACTAAGTGTTGGTGAAAACATAGAAAATCTGGAATAGCTAACGGGTTTGTAAATTGGATAACTACTCAGGGAAACTGTTGGACAATATATAAAGCCCAATATCCTATGACCTACCAATTTTACTCCTAGGCATATATCCAATAGAAATGTGAACATTATGTTCACCAAAATCTAAAACTGTGTAGAAGTACTATTATTAATAGCCCCAAACTGGGAAAACCCAAATGTTCATCAACAATAGACATTAAATAAATTTGATATATTCAAATATTAGAATACTATATAGCAACAACAATGAACAAACTATAGCTATATGTAACATGAATCTCATAGAAATATTGAATGAAAGAAGACTAACATAAAAAAATATATATTCTCTTTCCATATATATTAAGTTCAAAACAGGCACAACTAATTTATAGTGTTTTAAGTCAGAACAATTATCTTAAAAAGAATATTAAGGTTAGTAAGAGAAAGTGGTCATGGCAAGACCTTGTCAAAACTGGTAATGATCTGGGGTGCCTGGGTGGATCAGTCAGTTGAATGTCCAACTCTTGATTTCAGCTCATGATCTTGCGGTCATGAGATGGAGCCCCAAGTCAGGCTCTGCACTCAGCATGGAGTCTGCTTGAGATTCTCTCTGTCCCTCTCCCTCTGCCCCTCCCTCCACTCTCTCTCTCTCTCTCAAATAAAAAATAAATAAATAAAGTCTTTAAAAAAAGAAACTAGTAATGATCTACTTCCTGATCTGGATGGCTGTTACAGTTTTGCTCACTGTAAAAATGCATCTTGCTATTCACTAATGCCATATGCACTTTTTTGCATGTATGTTTTTATGCAATAAAATTTTGTTAATAATAACTCAGAATATATTCCTTCATTTTTCCTTCATGTGGTACTTGAAGATTTTGTGTGTGTACTAACATCTCTTATCATCAGAAAGCTAACTAGCTTAACAGTGTCACTTCATTTACCTTATCTTTAAAATGAAGTAGTTAATCTTTAGATGACTTCAGATGTTCACTTCATTTCTAATCTTTTATTATTCTATAAACTGGGAGAAAGATTTAGTTACATTCTGATTCTCATACTATTATTTTATTCCCTTAAGCTATTCAGTTAAGCTACCTAAAGACCAAATTAAGTGATGGAAATTGCCTTGAATAACAAAACCACTTCATGAGTGGGCTTTGTTTTTAAGAAAACCCTTCAGGCAGCAGTAGTTGTTGCTGTTTTCACTCTTAAAACCCTTTTAATATCTTACTTCTATTATAGCTCTTAGCAGTATGCGTTGAAATTGTTTGCTTATTTCTCTGTCTTCTTTAGTAGTCTGTATACTTCTTAAGGGTAGGAATTCCCTCCATCCTTCCCTCCCTTTTATTCAGCATCATGCCTATCTCTACTTAATGAGCAAAAGACACCTATGATTCAGAAACAAAAGGCTTCAGTTTGACAATAGTCCGTTTAATGGCAGAACCCTGAGCCTCAGGGGTTACACCTCCTGGCAAGAATAATTTACATGAATTATTGCTTGACACTTCCTGTATCTGATCTTAGAGTAAAAATGTTCATGTAGACACAAGCAAGCTTTATTAACAAAATTTCTAACATAATGAGAATTTTTGCTCACTTTAACCAAGAAGTTAAAAAAAGTAAACAGCCATCATATGTGTGGGAAAAAGACTTGATGGTTTAAAATATTCTTTAACTTAACATCCTTGGTTAAAAGCAAACACACACTTCAGCCCTAGAGAGCATGATTCTCCCCTCAGAATCAATGGGAAAGCAGGGCCATGCATTTTCAATAGTGGACATGAAATTCAATTTGATTCACAACAGTCCATGCAGATTTTTCCCAAGTTATTTTTATATTAAAGCATGCTTGAAAAATTTCAACCCAGATTTAGGTTTAAGTTTCCCAGACTTAGTAAGTAATTGCGGCAGTAATGAGTTCTTATGTCTTAATTTGGTCTGCTCCAGATGTTAACATCTAGATTGTTTGTTTTTCATTCTCCACCCCTCTGCATTTCCTTATAAAACAGTACATTTTTAACTGTTCTGATTTTTTTATATGGGAGGGTGTGCAAGAAATCAGGAAGAAGTAGGGTGGGCAGGAAGTTTAAGATCTCACCTGCTATGCCAATTTGACCAGTTTTTCTGCTTGTGAGAAGCTGAAGAAGGACCAGTTTTACCTTCACAGAAGTCATACTGGCCTGTATTCGCAGGATGGTGTGGTCCTAAGGAACATGCATTCAGGGGTGCCGGTGTGCTTCCCCTAAGGCAAGTACTGTATTGGTGGTCCTCTTTGAATGGGAAATAAAATCCCCTGGCAGAGTTGGCTGTGCTGTACCACAACTCAACTTACTTCCCTCCTTTTAAAGGAGGGGAACTAAGGGAATGAGTCCCCTCCTATAAACTAGCATAAGTGAGTAACAGGAAAGACTTGGCTTATACATCCAAGCTAATAAAGTAGTATACTGATAGAGTATATTAATAAGAACCTGCATTTTAAACCCAGCTGGTGAGCAGCTGGATGGCAGCTGAGATGTGGGATTGTTCTTTAACAGATAAGGGAGACCTTGCTCAAGGGAAGTGGTTCTCAAATTTTGGTGTGCATGGAAATCACTGGAGTGCTTGCTAAAAATGCAGATTCCATGGTCACAGGCCTAAGAATTCTGAGCCAGAAGAACTTGGATATGGCCCAGAAATCTGCCTTTTTAATAAGCAGCCTCAGGTGATTCTGAGGCAGGTGGTGGGAAACCACATTTTGAGAAATACTGTTCCTCAGAGCTACTAATATCATCCTTCAAGATCTTTAGCAGCTGAAAAGGATAATAGGTTTTCAACCAATCTTTCCGCTTGGTTTTTGACAGCTGAGTCCAATCCACAGCTGGTAAAGAGGTTGGATAATGACCAGAGATAGGTTTGATCCCTCGGGATAGAATGCTTAAAGTGGTTTGGGGACCTCTGTTTCTCCCCCACCAATAAGGGGATTGGATGGCGGCCACAGACTGGGCTGGAAATCCAGCTGGCACAAAACTTGGAAGACAATCCTCAGTGAGGTCTGGGTTCAATATCTAACTGCTAAAGAGCTTGGCTGTCCGCCTTGTAGTGTGCAGTCAATCTCCAATTGATATAATGTTTTGATAACATATGAGCAGAATGGGTTAAATCCAGAAACTGTAAAGTACTTAGATAAAAGTTCTAAGACCTAAAGTTTGGTCCCCAAATGGCAAGGAGCTTGGACAATATTTGGGAATGAATTTAATCCTCAAATGGTAAGAGTTTTGGATGTCAGGAATGAGGTCTGGGTTCAATCTCTTGTCATTAAAAAGCTTGGAAGACCAGCTTGGGGTCTGGTTTCAATCGTCAGATGGTAAAGAGTTCAAATGACAACAATGGTTTCTAGGTTCAAGTGAAAGCTGACAAACAGCTTGAAATAAACTGCAAGATCTGGGTTCAATCTCATAATGTTAAGGGTTTAGATAATTGTCATGAGGAATGAGTTCAGCTTGGAGGATTCTAAAGTCTAGGTGAGGTAGCTAAGAACCTGCACCAGATGATTAGAGACAACTTGTGGTCATGATCCATGTGGGAAAGGATTTAGACAGTGACTACTCTTTTCAAATTATGAGATAGAGAGGGTGCCCAGATACCATTGATCCAGGGCTACACATTTAGCTAATGAAGCAAGAAGCTTGAATTCCAGCCATGGGGTAAGAAAATGTGTATACAAGTACTAGGTCATGGGCTAATTTTGCAAAAGAATATTATGGGACTTCCCTATATCCATAACTATGGAGATACAAGCACCAGGCCTGGGAATGCGATTCTTGAAATAATGGAACTCTTTTGCCAGGACTTTTGCTGACAGAATGACTGTTTTATATGGCTACAAGAGCAGACGTCTGAAAAGCTCTGAAATCTACGATGTGTGTTTCTAAGTGGGATGACAGCTGGCACCACTGCATAAAATCTTGTTCCTACTTTTACAGTTTCACTAATACTCTTCTTTCTGATTATTCTGATTTATCAACAAACAGCAGTTTCTGCAAACTTTTAAAAGCATATTCAAATAGTCAAGAGGCAGACAGCTCTCCAAACACCTCTAACAATACATGAGGCTCTTTGAGAGACAAAAATGAAAATGATCCCTTAGGGAAAAAGCAAAAATCAAGTCATGACTACCAACTAGTTTTCTTCCTGGAGATATTTATTCTTTGACCTGACAATTCAAGGTGATTTTTTTTTAAAAAAAGATGGCTTCATTAGGGAACTGGTTTAAAGCATGGATATATCTGCCAAAACCTTCTGTGCTTCTTGAATCTGAGCATGTTCTGAAGAATACCTTTTAAGGAATAACCATGCTTCAGAATTCTGGAACATATTAGGCATTTGTTTTAAGACACTGCTATTGAAATAATATTGTTATTGATAGGTAACATTTATTGAGCACTTATGTCAGGTACTGTATGAAATATTTTATATGTACTAACTTATTTAATAGTTAACACAACCCTATAAAGTAGGTCTTGTTATTATCCTTATTTTATAGATAAAGAAACTAAGACACAGATGCTCGGCAAATTACCTAATGTTACAGAGGCACTGCTTAAGACTACATTTCCCAGCATCCCTTGCAATTAAGTTGTAATCACATGATTAAATTCAGCCAATGAGAAATGTGGGTAAAAGTGATACATACCACTTTTGGGCCTAGACTTTTCAAGCATCTGGTGCAATCCTCAGATTTTTTATAACCCTGCCACAGTAAGCTTAGAGGCCAGTGCTTCTGATGACATAATAAGGTGAACAGGGACTGTTAACATGTTTCAATCAGACTCTAAGCAAGAAATAAATTTTAATTGTGTTAAAGTATTTCCACAAATCTAAGATCTTATTAATTATTTTAGTATCACTAAGTTAAAAAAAATGTCGCCAAATAAACAATGTTGCCAAATTATAAGACATCCCTACCCCCCTCCTTATTTCACAGATGTTGATTTTGGAAGAAAGGACAGGACTTAGCTTCTTCATTATGGGGACTCAGGCAGCAATTTCAAGAGGTTCTAACTAATTAAAGAGGGAGCAATATAAGCTTCAAAAAGGATATAAATTGCAATTGATTGGAACTCACAAAATATATTTAAGTCCATTAATCCATATTGATATTTAAAAAACCAATTGGTTAGTGTGCCTGGGTGGCTCAGTCAGGTAAGTGTCTGCCTTCGGCTCAGGTCATGACCTCAAGGTCCTGGGATCCTTGAGCTCCCTGCTCAGTGGGGAGTCTGCTTCTCCCTCTCCCTCTGTGCCCACCCCCTTCCCCCGCTCATTCTAGTGTGCTCTCTCTCTCTCTCTCAAATAAATAAAAAATCTTTTAAAAACATTTAAAAAGGGCGCCTGGGTGGCTCAGTCGTTAAGCATCTGCCTTAGGCTCAGGTCATGATCCCTGAGTCCTGGGATTGAGTCCCACATCGGGCTCCCTGCTCAATGGGAAGCCTGCTTCTCCCTCTCCCACTCCCCCTGCTGGGATGTCACAAGCCCTCAACTGCTGTCTCTGTCTCTGTCAAATAAATAAATAAAATCTTAAAAAAAAAACATTAAAAAATAAAAAACCATATGGTCACCTTTGGAGGATGATAGAGACCAATTAATTATCTTGAAAAAATGGTAAATAAGGGAAAAGAATCACTTATCCCACCTTTCCTACATTAATTGTACCACTGAGTAACCAGTAGACATGGGAAACAAATTTTTATAAAAGTATTCCAACCAATAAATTAAAAATAAATGATAGAATATCACCATTTTGCAACCTCCAATGATTTAATTCATCTGGACATTGAACATCAATAGCTGCTATCACCACAAAGAAGAGGGGCAACCAGACATCATGCTCTTTTCAATGAAAAAACTAAAAACCACCTATAGACTTGTCCAGAGATTCTCAAAGTGTAGTCCGAAGACCTTGGAACTCTTTCAGGGGATTTGTGAGGTCCCTACATTTCCAACTACATATCTGTGTGAGGTCAGGTTTTCTTCATACACTTCAAATAAAACAACATAATGCAACAGATTGCAAGCAAAAGCAGATATGATAATCCAGCTGTCTTCTATTAAGCCAGACATTAAAGGGATTTGCAAAAAATGTAAAACAATGTCATTCTTCTCACCAGACATTTTTTCATTCTGTAAAATAGTTATTTATGATTTAAAAATGTTATTTATGTTAACTTGTAATGGGTTTATTATTGTTACTTTTTAAATGAATTATTATATACATATCTTAAATTTCTCAGTTTTAATTTTGAATATGGAAAATATTGATAAATATGACTCACATAAACAAAAGCTTTTAGAGAGGTCTTCAAAAAATTGTAATAAAAGAATCCTGAAATTAAAATGTTTGAGAACTGTTGGTTTTGCCAAATATAACAAACCTGAGTCTGATCAAGCCTCTATATCGAGCTGTCAATTTTCAGGAAATACAGAGGACAGAGAAATATGTTGAACTGCAACATAAGTATGCAATCAGCACAATTCAGGCTGTGGGAAACTCTACAGGTCAAATGCCCTGGATTCTTCCACAGACAAACTATAAGGAACAGAAAAGGATACAGGGAGAGCTTACTTAAAGAGACTTCAATACATGATTTTTTCTTTTAATGGGCAAGACTATAGTGTTTAGGGATATAGACTTGAATGATAAAAGCATAAAGAAATATAAGGAAGTGATTGCTAGAGTAATTACCTGGGAGGGAGGGAAGGAGTCAAGTGGGGTGGGGCACATTGAAGGGATTCAGGGTGACTAAAAACGTTTTACTTATTAACCTTGCTAGTTGTTATAAAGGTGTCCACCTTATGATAACTCATCAAGCCCTAAAGAGTTCATCTTAGAATCAATAAGATAGGGCAAGTTCCCAAGCCATTCAATACTTTCCAGGACAGGACTGAGTGCAAAGCCTGTCTGCTTAACCATTATGCTACACCGATGGATGTGTTGTAACTTGAAAAGACCACCCTTGAACTCTATATTTAAAAGAAGGTGTGATAGTAGCTATATGCCTCTCAAGTTCTTATGCCTGTAACTCTAATCATGGGTTCTCACACCTTTTCTTTGGAATGTAAAACCACCTTTGAAAATTAAGTAATGTTTCACGTGTTTAGTCAATAACCTGAGTTATAAAGCAATCTCCTGCCTCCTTCAGACCCTCCAATATCCATGCAAATCTCTAGCACAGAACCTGGACTTCTTTGCTGTCTTTATCCACTTATAATCTACCCTCCTCCTTGCAGTAGACTAGCACAAGGCAGATTCTCAGGAAACCAGTTACATAATGATCTGACAAACTTTAAAGTGGTTTCTGATAAAAAGTCACAGATTTCTGAGCCAGATGCATAGAAATCCATGCCATTTATTCTGTTCCTCCAGCACTTACTTAGAGCCCATCTATTCTTACTTCATGCACTTCTCTTAAATACTTGCTTGTCAGATTTATAAGCTTATAGTATGTTAGAAGTGACAAATTAGAAACAGAGAGGGTTGACTACAGACTGTCAATTCAGCAAGTATGTATTGTATATTATGCGCAATACACGGTTAAATAATGGAAGATAAAAATATGTGAGAGAGGAGATAAACAACTCAAAATAGTAATTTTTGAATATTCGATAATAATAAAAACATACCTAATATTTACAGAGGGAGGGAGGGAAGGAGTACAGGAGGAAGGGAGGGGGTGATGGAGGGAAGGGAGGGAGGCAGGAAGGGAGGGAGGGGCAAAGAAACAAAAAACAGACACTTTACCAAAATTTTTTTTCAGTCAGATTTCAATCAGAAGAAGCAGAACTAGTAGAAGATAAAGAGGTTTATTACAAGGTTTATGCAATTACGGGGTCTGACCAGCAAGTCTGAAATGCATAGGACAAGCTATCAGTAAGGGCATAGACTGAAGGTGCTGTTCATAAGCAGAATTTCTTCTTCCCTCAGAAGCACCAACCCTGCTTTTTACATAGTAGCATTTTTTAAATTTTATTATGTTGTTAATCACCATACATTACATCATTAGTTTTAGATGTAGTGTTCCATGATTCATTGTTTGCTAATAACACCCAGTGCTCCATTCAGTGCGTGCCCTCTTTAATACCCATCACCAGGCTAACCCATCACCCACCTCCCTCCCCTCTAGAACCCTCAGTTTGTTTCTCAGAGTCCATAGTCTCTCATGGTTCGTCTCCCCCTCCGATTTCCCCCCCTTCATTTTTCCCTTCCTGCTATCTTTTTTTTTTTTATAACATATAATGTATTATTTGTTTCAGAGGTACAGGTCTGTGATTCAACAGTCTTAACACTAAATTAACAAGTCAGGAAACGACAGATGTTGGCGGGGATGTGGAGAAAGGGGAACCCTCCTACACTGTTGGTGGGAATGCAAGCTGGTGCAGCCACTCTGGAAAACAGTATGGAGATTCCTCAAAAAGTTGAAAATAGAGCTACCCTACAACCCAGCAATTGCACTACTGGGTATTTACCCCAAAGATACAAATGTAGGGATCCAAAGGGGTATGTGCACCCCGATGTTTATAGCAGCAATGTCCACAATAGCCAAACTATGGAACGAACCAAGATGTCCATTGACAGATGAATGGATAAAGAAGATGTGGTATATATATATAATGGAATATTATGTAGCCGTCAAAAGGAATGAAATCTTGCCATTTGCAATGACGTGGATGGAACTGGAGAGTATTATGCTGAGCAAAATAAGTCAATCAGAAAAGACATGTATCATATGATCTCACTGATATGAGGAATTCTTAATCTCAGGAAACAAACTGAGGGTTGCTGGAGTGGTGGGGGGTGGGAGGGATGGTGTGGCTGGGTGATGGACATTGGGGAGGGTATGTGCTATGGCCAAACCTGCTTTTTAAGGCCTTTCAACTTATTGCATCAAGGCCCCACCCAGATTATCTAGGATAATTTCCCTTAAATAAGGTCAACTGACCACAAACCTCAATCACATCTATAAAGTACCTTAAAGCAGCACCTACATCAGCATTTGATTGAATAGATAGGGACTTTAGCTTTGCCAAATACATCAAAATGCCATTACAGTACAAGACAGCATTATCATTAATACTTATAAGTTGACTCAGCAACATTAAGAAATGTATGCATTACTTTCAGCCAGTGGTGACTCAAGAACTTTTGTGTTGGAGAGGCTTGGAGGCAGTAAGCTGGTTAGAATGGGAGCTTCAACAGAATTTGCGCTGTACATAAGGTAGAGAAATGACAGCTGTCTATTTATTTCAATGAATGGGACAAGTACCAGAAAATGATGGGAGGTCCTAAGGCTGATATGCAGTGTTACCTACTGGGCACTACTACTACTACTTCCTATTTTCTATGCATAGGAATAAAAAAGATAAAATTCAGAACAAATACCAAGATCAAGATAGTCATTACCTCATGAGAGAGAAGAAATTGGATCTGGGAGGGGTACAAATAAAGCTTAAAGTATAAGTACATTTTTGTTCAAAAAAAAAGAAGATCTGAAACAAATTTGAAAAAAAATACTAATATTTGACAAATCTGGGTAATAGAAACTACCAGTTGTATTATTCTCTACATTATTCTGTATGCTTGAACTATTTCATATTTTAAAAGGCATCAGGAAAATATATTACATATTTCAGACAAGTTCCTCTCAAAAATAGTTGAAATTGTCCCTAAAACTGCAAGTTGGAAGTATTTTTTCTCTTTAATCTCCCATAGTAGTTTGTACCTCTCACCTATGGTTCAAATCTGGCTGTAATTGACTTTCAAGTCACACATGGATTTAAATCCCAGCTCCATAAATTACTAGTTGGATGACCATAGACAAATTACTTTATCCCCTTGAGCCTCAGTTTCCTAATCTGTAAAGTAGAGATAATAATAGTGTGTATCTCACCCTTTCATTGTAAAGATTAACTACATTAAAATATACAATAATGTACATACAGCCTGACACAGAAAAGCTGAATGCATTGTATTGTTTCTGCCTACCTTGTGATATAATTATCTTTTTACATTTTTATCCTCTCTTTTAGAGAAGGATCCAGGCCTGAGTCATCTTTATACTCCTCACAGCACCTAGCACAGTGCTAGGTGATCTAATGATTATAAAAGAACGTGGGAAGATGCCCATTCCCCTATTTTATCCATGCTACTGGCTTCCTAAGCTCTCAGCTAACCTATGAGCAGAGCTCTCCTGACAACACACATAGGGTCACATCTGTGGGTCTCATATATAGTCTTCACCTGGCTAGAGGAGTTTAGAAATTTATTATCTCCTTTATATTTAAAATTCATAAACCATCTAGAGAGTTAATATAAAACTATAATACATCAGTTCTAGAAATAGGCCAGCGAAAAATATGTGATTCATATTTTACTACAGTATGTCTTTACTAATGTAGGTAATGAGCCATATAAAGAACATTCACTTCATTCATCTAGATATAATTAAAATACAGAAACTTTATAAATTAAAGGCCAAAACCAAAGCCATGCAACATTAAGACTGAAAATTTGAATGCAGAAGTTAGGAGAAGTAATTTTCTCATGTTATTGATGTCTAATAACTCAACTCACGTAGCTCTGCTACTGCATTTGATATCAGTTTTTAAGCTCTAAACTCTTACAGATTCAAACCCTTCACAAAACCACACCAGTAGTCCGTTCTTGAAAGATAAAATGGAGATTAGAAAAATAATGAATTATAAAAAGGTAAGTAATATTTTTGTAATCAAATTCATCATTCATCCCTTGAGTATAATAGAATATCTACAATGTTTAAGACACCATCCTAAGTTCTAGGAGGTAGATTCAAAGATGAAGTGATCTGGAACCCAATCCTTCAGATCCTTACAATTAAGGAGGAGAGCTAGGACATACACATAAATAAGTGACCCAAGCAAAGTATAATCAAAGTGTCATTTGGACTTCAAAAGGGGGGAATTTACTTTTTGTTGGAGGAAGAAGTGATAGTAAATAAATATTTTCACAAGTGACATTTAAGATCATCTTTCAGAAGCAGAAATGAACTAATTACATTTAAAATATTTTACAAAGCCTCTTAATCCCCTTTTATCTATTTCACCTATCCCTCCACCCACCTTCCCTCTGGCAACTGCCAGTTTGTTCTCTCTATTTGAGAGTCTGTTTGTCTCTTTATTTCTTTGTTCATTTGTTTTGTTTTTTAGATTCCACATATAAGTGAAATCACATGGTATTTGTCTTTCTCTGTCTGACTTATATCAGTTAGCTTAATACCTTCTAGGTCCATTCATGTTGTTGCAAATGGCAAAATCTCATTCTTTTTATGGCTAAGTAGTATTCCATTACACACACACCCCACATCTTCTTTATCCATTCATCTGTCAATGGACGCTTGGGTCCATATCTTAGCTATTGTAAATAATGCTGCTATAAGAGTGCACAAACTTGCACTCATAAAATAAATAAACCATGGAGATAAAAAGTACAAAATACGGAATATGGTCAATAATATTATAATGGCATTGTATGGGGACAGGTGGTGACTACACTTATCATGGTCAGCACTGCATAATGTATAGAATTACTGAATCAATATGTTGTACACCTAAAATTAATATAACATTGTATATTAATTTACTTCAATAAAAAAGTGATCACCCTGAAAAAATATTTTACAAAGCATTAAAAAAATATACATCTGCATTTAAAGATATACAATCTTTTTTTTTTTTTTGCCTTTATTCATTTAATTTAAATTTTGTTAGTTAACATACAGTGCAATATTGGTTTCTGGAGTAGAATTTAATGATTCATCACTTACTTACAACACTCAGTGCTGATCACAAGTGCCCTCTTTAATACCCATCACCCATTTAGCCCATCCCCTATCCACTTCCGGCCATCAACCCTCAGTTTGTTCTCTATCATTAAGAGTCATTTATGGGTTCTTTCCCTCTCTCTTTTTTTCTTTTCCCCCTTCCCATATGTTCTTCTGTTTTCTTCTTAAATTCCACATATGAGTGAGATCCTAAGGAATTTGCCTTTCTCTGACTGACTTATTTCACATAGTATAATACACTCTAGCTCCATCCACGTCATTGCAAATGGCAAGATTTCATTCTTTTTGATGGCTAATTTTCCATTATATATATATACACACACCATATCTTCTTTAACCATTCATCAGTCGATGGACATGTGGGCTCTCTTCACACTTTGGCTATTGTTGATAATGCTGCTATAAACATCAGGGTGCACGTACCCCTTCAAATCGGTCTTTTTGTATCCTTTGGGTAAATATCTACTAGTGCAATTGCTGGATCGTACGGTAGTTCTATTTTTAACTTTTTGAGGAACCTCCAAGCTGTTCTCCAGAGTGGCTAAACCAGTTTGTATTCCCACCAACAGTGCAAGAGGGTTCCCCTTTCACCGCATCCTCGCCAACACCTGTTGTTTCTTGTGTTATTCATTTTAGCCATCCTGACAGATATGAGGTGGTATTTCATTGTGGCTTTGATTTGTATTTCTCTGGTGATGAGTGACGTTGAGTATCTTTTCATGTGTCTGTTAGCCATCTGGATGTCTTCTTTGGAAAAAAATGTCTCTTCATGTCTTCTGTCCATTTTTTTTCATGTGTTTTTTTTATTTTTTTAATTTTTTTAATTTTTTAATTTTTTTAAAATTTTATTTATTTATTTGACAGAGAGAGACACAGTGAGAGAGGGAACACAAGCAGGGGGAGTGGGAGAGGGAAAAGCAGGCTTTCCGCTGAGCAGAGAGCTGGATGCGGGGCTCAATCCCAGGACCCTGGGATCATGACCTGAGCCAAAGGTAGACGCTTAATGACTGAGCCACCCAAGCGCCCCTTTAATTTTTTTTTTTTAGAGGTCTGTCCATTTCTTAACCAGATTGTTTGTTTTTTGGGTGTTTTGTTTGATAAGTTCTTTATAGATTTTGGATACTAACCCTTTATCAGATATGTTGTTTATAAATATCTTCTCCCATTCCATAGGCTGCCTTTTAGTTTTACTGATTGTTTCCTTAGCTGTGCAGCTTTTCATCTTGATGAAGTCCCAATAGTTCATTTATGCTTTTGTTTTCCTTGCCTCCAGCAACATGTCTAATAAGAAGTTGCTATAGCTGAAGTCAAAGAGGTTTCTTCCTGTGTTCTCCTCTAAGATTTTGATGGATTCCTGTCTTACATTTAGGTCTTTCATCCATTTTGAATTTATTTTTGTGTATGATATAAGAAAGTGGTCCAGTTTCATTCTTCTGCATGTTGCTGTCCAGTTTTCCCAAAACTATTTGTTGAAGAGACTGTCTTTTTTACACTGGATATACAGTCTTTGTTAAAGTTTAGGACAATCTTCAGGTCAATTTCATTTTTTCTGCAAATAAAGATATTGGGGCTTGAAAAATTCAATGACTTGTCCAAGATCCTACAGCTAGTGAACTTAAAGTCAAGTTGTCTTATTTCATGTCCACTGTTCACTCCAGTAAACAAATTATCCTTTAATTAAGAAAACCTCCTAACTATCAGGATAGAGTAGGAAGTCGTTTACAAGGAAAAGTGAATTAATAGGTCAGCTGGGATGGATTATATAACAGGTAAAGGAGAAGGGAAAAAAATATGGTTGAAAATAGGCAGGGGCTGATGGCAGGTATAGAAGAACGAGATACTGAGCTTGGACTATATCCTGAGATGTTAAAAAGTTCTGAGCAGAGTGTGCCAGGAAGTATGAAAGTATGAAGGGAGAATAAATATGACAGCACAGTGAAAATGTATGGGAGAGGTGACAGGTTAGAAGCAGGGACAGAAGTTGGTAGGAGAGAGATGATTAGGGCTTGGGCTAGGGTGATGACAGTGGGAACAGAGAAGAGGGGGACAAAGACTCTGCAGGGCTTGAAAAACGACTGGATTTGGGAGAAGAAAATAGAAAAAGTAACCTTTACAGATGACTGCAAATTTTCAAGCCTGAGTGGCTCAGAGGAAGGTAGTGCATCAACTAAAACATGAAATGTGGAAGAAAAAAGTTTGGAAAGATGATAAGTCAATGTTTAGTCATACTGAGCCCATACGTGAGAATGGTTAAAGAAATTAGCATGTTTAGCCCAGAACTAAAAAAATGAAAGGAAGTCTTGATAGCCATGTTTACTTGAAGATCTGTCATGTTCAGAGGAAAAATTTTTATAACCTACAGTACATAGCATTGGATTCATCATAATTATTAATTCATGGCACACTGTAATTATTTTTAGTTAACTAATTAACACTTATAACTCAACACCCAACACAAGAAATGTAATACTGGTAATAACATACATTTGCCTGTATGCTCCTCTATCCCTCTGATAGTAGTTACTCTAAGGTTTTTTGTTTATGATTCCCTTAGCTGTTTTTAAGAATATAGGTTGATCAGACATATATTCCTAAAAAGTATATTTCTTAATTTTAGTTATATTTAGCTTTATAAAAAAGATATCATGACTTTTTATACTCATGCTTCAAGTAATCTTCTGGAACTTACTTTTTTCACTCAATAGTACTGCTAAGATTCATCCTTACTTCTGTGTAGCTACAATGCATCTGTGAAATCATATTCAGTCTTGCCCCCAGAATTGTATCAGTGAGTAAAAGAGGGACTACAATTACTCCTCCTGAGCATATTCTCCATAAGGATTCCTTTTTCAGTAATTCTCATGCAATAGGCTAATGTGAGAGTTGTTAAGGAGATGAAAAAAAGTACATCGTCTTCCCCAGTAGAACAAAAATTCATGATTTTGGGCAGGGATTAGTCTTCCTTATTCACTACAGAATTTCCTTGCCTGGCTTATAATAGATACTCAAGAAATATTTACTCATGTACATTCGAGCAATGGGAACTAGTATACAGAAACATCAGTGAAATAGGACAGAGTAGGTCATCAGAAGATATTCTCTTTTTATGTGCTTATTTAGGGGCTACAACCCAGTGCATACTCCAAGTTCATCATAGCTATGGTTTCTGCCTCCACAAGTTTACTCTTATAAGGGACAGTATCCTGTTGGATGAGCTGGTTCTGGTTGAGTCTGTCAAAAGTATTTGCTTCATTATTTTATAGTCATGTCAATGACATGAAGCTGGAGTCATTGAGATTTAATATCCCTTCTAACATAAAATTTTATATTGGAATATAAAGGAAATGGTTGATACTAGGAAGGAGAATATGATACAGAACACAATACATTCTTAGTTATGACAGAACTGAAGTGAAACAATGATATAGCTAATTCAAAAGTTATAGGTATTTGGTTTTAGGATTTCGGCACTTATGTTTGAATATGGAGAGGTTTTTAAACTATATAAAATTTCAATAATTAAATTAAACCATAACGTAAAGACTGATAAAAAAAGAAATGAGAAGTTTTTCAAATTCCCTAACCTACTTCCTTCTTTCAGCTAATCCCACCCCTACTCTGTTGAAACTAAATATAACATCTCTCATGCAAAACTAGAATTTTATAAGAAACCTACAAATAATAAACTTTTCTCTCTAAACATCTCTATCTGTGCACTACTCCTTCCCTAGGTTGGGGAAAGGGTATTCAAATGTCTTGGTTCTAAAGCCTCCCAGTGATGACTTTACTGCCTGGTGAGGAAAGGTAAATAAAATACTGAGTCTTCTGATTCAATTTTAGATACATACATTTCTTTTATTTTAGAAAATGCTATTATCTCAATTCTAATTCTGGCTAAAGATGAATTCTCCTTCATTCTTAGGATGGTAGTTACATTGGAAAACAGAAATTCCTTGGTGCTTGTAAGGAGTTACCAATAGCAGGGGCTCATTTAAATAAGGCATTAATTGACCTGGTTCTATTTCTAAGTTATGTGACCTTAGGCAAGTCACTTTACCTCTCTGGGCCTAAGGTTCTTCATCTGTAAACTGGAAGTAGACTATACGATTTCTGAGATGTCTTTCAACTCTGATATTCTCTGGATCCATAAGTATAACAGAAGGGGAGAGGAGCTTCCTCAGAAGGCTTCTAAAAGATTAAAGCCTCCATTAAAAACAACTGAGGGTTATGGAGTGGTTGGTCTCAAGACTGCAAGAATCTTCATTTAGAACTGTTTATGTTTTGGGGTTTGGGGCTATGCTTGAGTTTATGATATTAAGGTATTCATTTTTTTATGTGGTTTTGATAATTATTTAAATGATAGTAGTACATCCAACAATAATTTCCTTAGAACCAGATAGGAGATTGAAGAATTTAGACCTTTATCAAGTTTTGACCTGCACACAGAAAGTTTCAGAGACAAAGATAGAGAAATATTGATGAAATGAAAAAGTCAGCACCATGGAATAGCAGTAATCACAGATTCAACGCACTTGAACATTGTTCATACCAGGGTATCGATTAGCCATTTGATCTTGGGAAGGTCACTTAGCCTCTGAGAACTTCAGCATTTACTTTTTTTTTTTTTTTAAGATTTTATTTTTTGGGGCACCTGGGTGGCTCAATCAGTTAAGCATCTGTTTTTGGCTTAGGTTGTGATCTCAGGGTCCTGGGATGGAGCCCCACACTGGGCTCCCTGCTCAGTGGGGGAGTCTTCTTCTCCCTCGTCCTCCCTTCCCCTGGCTCCTGCACATGCTCTCTCGCTCTCTCAAATAAATCTTTTAAATAAGAGATAAAAGATTTTATTTCTTTATTTGAGAGAGAGAGAGCAGGGGAAAGGCAGAGAGAAGGAGAGAGAGAAATCTCAAGCCGACTCCACACTGAGTGCATAGCTGGACATAGGGCTCGATCTCACAACCCTGAGATCATGATCTGAGCCAAAATCAAGAGTTGGATGCTTAACCAATTGAGCCACCCAGGCAGCCCAACATTTACTTTCAATAATAGCTACCTCATATTAAATACATACTATGTACTGGGTATTAGATAGGTTTACATTACATATATATTTCTAATATTTAATCTTTACCACAAATCCTGAAAAGTAGTATTACTAGTCCCATGGTACAGATGAGAAATCTGAAACTTAGAGTGGTGACATTACCTGAGAGCCCCAAGATTCTTATTCTAGCCTTTTGACTGAAAACCCCAATTTCCTTCCAGTGCATTTCTCCATTAGCAAATTAGATCAAATCAAGAATATTTATTTCTATAATATGCAAGGT
Source organism: Mirounga angustirostris (assembly GCF_029215605.1). Taxonomy (NCBI): domain Eukaryota; kingdom Metazoa; phylum Chordata; class Mammalia; order Carnivora; family Phocidae; genus Mirounga; species Mirounga angustirostris. The sequence continues at coordinate 125,789,073 of NW_026991714.1, forward strand.
AAGGCAAATGCTAATGCCATTAAGATTCTAACTTCCTGGCTGAAGACATTGCCAAGTGTGACACAAATAAAATGGAGGTAACTCTTAAAAGTTGCACCTAGGAGGGGAGAGGTGGTAAGGGATGGCTAGGAACCAGGGAGGGGCCTCAGAGCTAGGTGGGGATGAGGAAGACAGAGAGAAAGGGAAATAGAAAGCAACCTGCCAAACTAAGTTAGGAGCATGGGGTCAAGGCAGGAGAGCTCATTAATTTTTACGCCTCTCAGCCCACTCAAGTCAATGCGGCAGTGCCGGAGATTGGGTGAATAGCGTTAAGATGACTTTCAACGTCAGTTTCTCATCTCCTTTTACTGTTTCTAACAGGTGGGTGGTGGCAATGATGGCATCTTTGGTGGTATCTATCTCCTGTGTAAACCTCTATCCCCAGAGCACCACCACATTTAGTTAGCAAATCACAAAGTTTTGGGTTAAAAGACCAACATGTGAGTATAAAGAAATGGACAAATTTTATTGAGAAGATAATAATCTCTAAAGGCCACACTCAAGGAGACATTCTAAAAATGTTATGAACAATGGCAGCATTTTATGTTTTCCACGGTGACCACTTTGAGGAACAATCCTCACTTGGATGCATAAATCCTGTTCTTGGTCCAGTTGTCTTGTTTTGTTTCTGAGTGAGCCTCATTATATTCCAGTCACACCTGGTGTGTGTCTCTGATGTGGCTGTGAGCAGGCTGAACAAGAGACTTCCCGTCTACTCTCCAGTGTGTCTTGGCCAGTGCACAGGTGTGTCATGGACTAACATACGGTTGGGAATTGGGTCATTTGCAGGATGAAGGCAGCTGGAGTCTTTAGAGCACAAGCTCCTATTGATTGTCTTGGGACTGCTCAGTAAAGGAATCAGAGCTTGTGTACCAGTAGTTGTGTTTCCCAACCAAGAGGAATTCTTTTCCATTCCATGTATTTCCCCCTTGAACAGATGCAGAAAAGGGGGCCTTGGGCCTGGCATGTGGTATGGGATTTCTGTTTCCTATCAAGCAAGATAACTTTACAGATTCTCTTTAGGCTAGAATTTATTCACCATCAGATGTGTTTTTGTCATGGCTGATTCTGCAGAGAAATATAAACTTACTGACAGAAAGTTTTTATTTTGTCCATATACAGCTTAAGAAGAAAATAGCTGGGTAAAAAGGTGATACCAGCTTTTGAGAATTTAAAAAAAGAACAAATCAAAGTTGAAATTTTTGATAGCTATGTAATACCTTGCTTGCCTACCTCCTGGGATTACTATACAGATGTATTTATCTAAAAAATGCTTTGATAGGCAAAATGTTGTTTAAATCTAACATATATTTCTTGACTAGGAAGAAAATTAACCCTAATGACTTTATTGACCATCTTCATATATGAATTATTTTAAGTTTTCTTTTGATAATTACATTAAGAAATATTGAGAGGTGCCTGGGTGGCTCAGTCAGTTGGGTTTCTGACTTGATTTCAGCTTAGGTCATGATCTCATGGGCCATGGGATCAAGCCCAGTGTCAGGCTCTGCACTCAGTGGGAAGTCTGCTTCTCTACTTCTCTCTCTCCCTCTGCCCCTCCCTCCACTCACACAAATGTACTCTCTCTCTCAAAATAAATGAATAAATCTTTTAAAAAAAGAGAGAAAAAAAACCTTCCACCTCTTTCAAGTAGAACATTCCTTAGCATTAGTTAGAACTTAAAAAAGCATGACAGCTATTTTATTTTCAGATTTCATGTTTTGGACTTTTGAAATAGAAAACATAAAGCAGTTGATATAGCAGTTGTTATATTATCTAGAAATGATGGCTTAAAATTAACAAGAAATAATTTTTTTAAATTTACAAGTTCAAGGAGCAGAGACTGGAAAGTAAAAGTACAAGGGTATTACTGTCCAATTAACCAGCTCTCACAGGCCAGAAATGTGTTATACTCACATTTGAACATGCCAATTCTAACAGACTCCTACATCTTTTACATAGCAAATAAATGTGAAAGAAGCCTGAAACACCAGCAAAGTTTTGTTTCTTAATCTTTTTAAATACATGTCCTACTAACCAAGAAGAGTTTTTGAGTTTTAGTTTCTGTTATTTTATTTATGGGAGTGATACGTTTTTTGCTTTTCAAATATAACATTACAATATTGAATATACCCTTTCAGACTACTCATATGACACTCCACCAAAGCTTTCTAAAGTGTCCGAGGTGTCACCAAGAATAAGTACTATGGACCAATATTTTCATATAGGAGACAAAATTATTAGGGCCCAGGGTGATTATGTGATTTAAACAAGAAAGATCAAACAACTAGTATGTACCAAGATCTGGGATTAGGATCCAAGGCTGTTGGATCTTTTAGTTCTGCTATGCTACTTTCTACACTTGGTTATATATTTCTCTTTTTATCACAGCCTGGGTTTTGAAGTTCAGGTGAAAAGGCACCTGGAAACCCAGCACAAAGCTGTATGTGAGTATGCTGAGCATGGACATCTCCCTTGCTATATATCTCCTGCACACACTTTGTTGCCTTGTTGTCTAGAAAACCCAGGAATGGGGTAGCATCTGTTAGAGATATCTCTGGAATAACCAATCTACAATGCAAACATCTCCATCATTAAGGAAAAAACTCCAGTAAAACCTGAAAAATCAAAAGTTACTGAAACTCGGGACGCCTGGGTGGCTCAGTTGGTTAAGCGGCTGCCTTCGGCTCAGGTCATGATCCCAGGGTCCTGGGATTGAGTCCCGCATCGGGCTCCTTGCTCAGCGGGGAGCCTGCTTCTCCCTCTGCCTGCCTCTCCCCCTGCTTGTGTTCTGTCTCTCTCTCTGACAAATAAATAAATAAAATCTTTAAAAAAAAAAAGTTACTGAAACTCAAGCCAACAAACAAACAGATTTATAAAAACAAATAAACAAATGCTTTTTAAAAATGAGCTTCCCTAAGGTAGCTGCTAAACTGCTGTGATGACACTACAATTTCAATCACAGGGTTCACACTGATGAGTGCAAGAGATGAATTCCATAATGTCCTGTGTAAGTCAGAGAGCATGTATCTGCAGATGCAAAACAACCTAAAGAAGTTTCAAGCAAGTATAAAATACAGAGGAAGAATACTGATGGCTGAAGTAGCCCAAGCATATCCTTAACAGTCTGGCACAGTTGCCTCTTCAATTCACCATCCACCTTCGGATTCAATAACAATATTTGATAAGAAATACAAACTCCAGAGGGGGCGGAGCAAGATGGCGGAGGAGTAGGAGACCTGGATTTCGTCTCCTCTCAGGAATTCAACTGGATAGGGATCAAACCAATCTGAACACCTACGAACTCAACAGGAGATCGAAGAAAAGAAAAGCAACAACTCTCTGAACAGAAAAGCGACCACTCTCTGGAAGGTAGGACGTGCGGAGAAGTGAATCCGAGGCGATATTTGGGAGGATAGACGGCGGGGGAGGGGCCTCCGTCGGCCGCTTCTGGCAAGTGATAGAGCCGCGGAGCACAAAATCGGAACTTTTAGAAGTCTGCTCCGCTGAGGGACGTCACTCCAGTGGCTAAGCGGGGGGTGGAACCCTTGTGGGACAGTGTGGTCTCAGGACCCTTGGGGTCACAGAAAGACCGGGGGTGCCTGAGTGTGGCAGAGCTCCCAGGTATCAGAGCAGGGAAGCCAGCTGCAGAGACAGAGCCAAGGCGCGGGCTCTCAGCTCGGGGTTGCCATAAACCGTGATCCGCGGCACAGTCAGGCCACTGCTCTTCCAGCAGGGACCCAACAAGCGGCAGATCCAGGGAGACTCACCTTCTTCCCCCGGGAGGAGAGGTGCGGGAGTGCACCACAGGGATCTGCTGCGTTTGGAGACTCCACACGGGGTCGGGTGCCAGAGATAGAAACGCGCAGTCACAGGCCGGGTGAGCATGGAGTGTGGCCGGAAACCAGGGAGATGGGAGTGACTGACTGCTTTTCTCAGGGGGCGCACTGAGTAACGGGGCCCCAAGTTCTCGGCTCCTCCGGGGCGGAGATTGGGAGGCCGCCATTTTTACTCTCGGCCTCCAAAGCTGTACGGAAAGCTTGAAGGGAACAAAAGCTCCGGAGAGCAAACCCGAGCAGATTACTTAGTCCGGACTGGGCAAGGGCGGGGCAATCCCGCCTCCGGCAAAGACTTTTGGAAACCATAGCAACAGGCCCCTCCCCCAGAAGATCAGCGAGAACAGCCAGCCAAGACCAAGTTTACCGATCAATGAGAACGGCAGAACTCCAGCGCTAGGGGAATAATGCACATAGAATTCATGGCTTTTTTCCCATGATTCTTTAGTCTTTCAAAGTTAATTTTTTTCTTAACTGTCTTTTTTCTTTAATTTTTCTTTTTCCCTTTTTCAACCAATATTTTATCAATCCCTTTTTTAAAAAAACATTTTTATTTTTCATTTTTAGAGTCATATTCTATCCCTTCATAGTAGTTACCCGTATTTTTGGCATATACATATATAAGTTGTTCTCTCTTTAAAATTTTGAGATAGTTTCTTCTAACAGATCAAAATATACCCTAAATCTCTATTGTATGGTTTTTTCCTACTCCCCTGCCTGATCACATTCTCTCCCTTTTTTTTTCTCTCTTATTTTTTAATCCTCTTCTTTCTTTTTTCAAACAACTTCTTATCAATTCCTTTTATAAAATTTTTTATAATTTCCATCTTTACAGTCATATTCCATCCCTTTCATCATATCAGCCCCTTTTTTGGCACATATATAAGTTTTTCCTTCTTTAAAATTTTGGGAGGCACTTTCTTCTAACAGACCAAATACACCCAAAATCTAGTGTGTGGCACTGATCTATGTACCAGCCCGATCATATTTGATCACATTCTGTTTTTTTGTTTTGTTTTGTTTTGTTTTGTTTTTGTTTGTTTTTATCTTTATCTTTTTCTTTTCCTTTTTTTTTTTCTTTTTCTTTTTTCTCTCTTTCCCTTTCTTTTCCCACTGCTTCAGATCTTTTCTGATTTGTTTAGAGTATATTTTTTGGGAACGTTGTTACCCTGTTAGCATTTTGTTCTCTCATTAATCTATTCTCCTCTGGACAAAATGACAAGATGGAAAAAATCACCTCAACAAAAAGAACAAGAGGTAGTACCAACTGCCAGGACCTACTCAATACGGACATTAGTACGATGTCAGATCTGGAGTTCAGAATCATCACTTTAAAGATACTAGCTGGGCTTGAAAAAAGCATGGAAGTTATTAGAGAAACCCTTTCTAGAGAAGTAAAAGAACTAAAATCTAACCAAGTAGAAATCAAAAAGGCTATTTAATGAGGTGCAATCAAATATGGGGGCGCTAACTGCTAGGATAAATGAGGCAGAAGAGAGAATCAGTGATATAGAAGACCAAATGATGGAAAATAAAGAAGCTGAGAAAAAGAGAGATAAACAACTACTGGATCACGAGGGCAGAATTCGAGAGATAGGCGATACCATAAGACGAAACAACGTTAGAATAATTGGGATCCCAGAAGAAGAAGAAAGAGAGACAGGGGCAGAAGGTATAATGGAGCAAATTATAGCAGAGAACTTCCCTAATTTGGGGAAGGAAACAGGCATCAAAATCCAGGAGGCACAGAGAACCCCTCTCAAAATCAATAAAAATAGGTCAACACCCCTACATCTAATAGTAAAACTTACGAGTCTCAGAGACAAAGAGAAAATCCTGAAAGCGGCTCGGGAGAAGAGATATGTAACCTACAATGGTAGAAACATTAGATTGGCAGCAGACCTATCCACAGAGACCTGGCAGGCCAGAAAGGACTGGCAGGATATATTCAGAGCACTAAATGAGAAAACTATGCAGCCAAGAATACTATATCCAGCTAGGCTGTCATTGAAAATAGAAGGAGAGATAAAAAGCTTCCAGGACAAACAGAAACTAAAGGAATTTGCAAACACGAAACCAGCCCTACAAGAAATCTTGAAAGGGGTCCTCTAAGCAAAGAGAGAGCCTAAAAGCAACATAGACCAGGAAGGAACCCAGACAATATACAGTAACAGTCACCTTACAGGCAATACAATGGCACTAAATTCCTATCTTTCAATAGTTATCCTGAATGTAAATGGGCTAAATGCCCCAATCAAAAGACACAGGCTATCAGATTGGATAAAAAAACAAGACCCATTGATATGCTGTCTGCAAGAGACTCATTTTAGAACCAAAGACACCCCCAGATTGAAAGTGAGGGGGTGGAAAACCATTTACCATGCTAATGGACATCAAAAGAAAGCTGGGGTGGCAATCCTTATATCAGACAAATTAGATTTTAAACCAAAGACTGTAATAAGAGATGAGGAAGGACACTATATCCTACTTAAAGGGTCTATCCAACAAGAAGATCTAACAATTGTAAATATCTATGCCCCTAACATGGGAGCAGCCAATTATATAAGGCAATTAATAACAAAAGCAAAGAAACACATCGACAACAATACAATAATAGTGGGGGACTCTAACACCCCCCCTCACTGAAATGGACAGATCGTCTAAGCAAAAGATCAACAAGAAAATAAAGACTTTAAATGACACACTGGACCAAATGGACTTCATAGACATATTCAGAACATTCCATCCCAAAGCAACAGAATACACATTCTTCTCTAGTGCACATGGAACATACTCCAGAATTGATCACATCCTAGGTCATAAATCAGGTCTCAACTGGTACCAAAAGATTGGGATCATTCCCTGCCTATTTTCAGACCACAATGCTTTGAAACTAGAACTCAATCACAAGAGGAAAGTCGGAAAGAACTCAAATACATGGAGGCTAAAGAGCATCCTACTAAAGAATGAATGGGTCAACCAGGAAATTAAAGAAGAATTAAAAAAATTCATGGAAACCAATGAAAATGAAAACACAACTATTCAAAATCTTTGGGATGCAGTAAGGTGGTCCTAAGAGGAAAGTATGTAGCAATACAAGCCTTTCTCAAGAAACAAGAAAGGTCTCAAGTACACAACCTAACCCTACACCTAAAGGAGCTGGAGAAAGAACAGCAAATAAAGCCTAAACCCAGCAGGAGAAGAGAAATCATAAAGATCAGAGCAGAAATCAATGAAATAGAAACTAAAAGAACAGTAGAACAGATCAACGAAACTAGGAGCTGGTTCTTTGAAAGAATTAACAAGATTGATAAACCCCTGGCCAGTCTTATCAAAAAGAGAAGAGAAATGACCCAAATCAACAAAATCATGAATGAAAGAGGAGAGATCACAACCAACACCAAAGAAATACAAAAAATTACAAGAACATATTATGATCAACTCTATGCCAGCAAATTAGATAATCTGGAAGAAATGGATGCATTCCTAGAGATGTATCAACCACCAAAACTGAACCAGGAAGAAATAGAAAACCTGAACAGACCTATAACCACTAAGGAAATTGAAGCAGTCATCAAAAATCTCCCCGCCAAAAAAAGCCCAGGGCCAGATGGCTTTCCAGGGGAATTCTACCAAACATTTAAAGAAGAATTAATACCTATTCTTCTGAAACTGTTCCAAAAAATAGAAATGGAAGGAAAACTTCCAAACTCATTTTATGAGGCCACCATTACCTTGATCCCAAAACCAGACAAAGACCCCATCAAAAAGGAAAACTACAGACCAATATCCCTGATGAACATGGATGCAAAAATTCTCACCAAAATACTAGCCAATAGGATCCAACAGTCCATTAAAAGGATTATTCACCACGACCAAATGGGATTTATCCCTGGGCTGCAAGGTTGGTTCAACATCTGCAAATCAATCAACATAATACAATACATTAACAAAAGAAAGAACAAGAACCATACGATCCTCTCAATAGATGCAGAAAAAGCTTTTGACAAAGTACAGCATCCTTTCTTGATCAAAACTCTTCAGAGTACAGGCATAGAGGGTACATACCTCAATATTATAAAAGCCATCTATGAAAAACCTACAGCGAATATCATTCTCAATGGGGAAAAACTGAGAGCTTTCCCCCTAAGGTCAGGAACGCGGCAGGGATGTCCACTATCACCACTGCTATTCAACATAGTATTAGAAGTCCTAGCCACAGCAATCAGACAACAAAAAGAAATAAAAGGCATCCAAATTGGCAAAGAAGAAGTCAAACTCTCACTCTTTGCAGACGATATGATACTTTATGTGGAAAACCCCAAAGACTCCACCTCAAAACTGCTAGAACTCATACAGGAATTCAGTAAAGTGGCAGGATATAAAATCAATGCAGAGAAGTCAGTGGCATTCCTATACACCAACAACAAGAGAGAAGAAAGAGAAATTAAGGGGTCGATCCCATTTATAATCGCACCCAAAACCATAATATACCTAGGCATAAATCTAACCAAAGACGCAAAGGATCTGTACTCAGAAAACTATAAAATACTCATGAAAGAAATTGAGGAAGACACAAAGAAATGGAAAAACGCTCCATGCTCATGGATTGGAAGAACAAATATTGTGAAGATGTCAATGCTACCTAGAGCAATCTACACATTCAATGCAATCCCCATCAAAATACCATCCACTTTTTTCAAAGAAATGGAACAAATAATCCTAAAATTTGTATGGAACCAGAAAAGACCCCGAATAGCCAGAGGAATGTTGAAAAAGAAAAGCAAAGCTGGCAGCATCACAATTCCGGACTTCCAGCTCTATTGCAAAGCTGTCATCATCAAGACAGTATGGTACTGGCACAAAAACAGACACATAGATCAATGGAACAGAATAGAGAGCCCAGAAATGGACCCTCAACTCTATGGTCAACTCATCTTTGACAAAGCAGGAAAGAATGTCCAGTGGAAAAAAGACAGTCTCTTCAACAAATGGTGTTGGGAAAATTGGACAGCCACATGCAGAAGAATGAAACTGGACCATTTCCTTACACCACACACAAAAATAGACTCCAAATGGTTGAAAGACCTCAATGTGAGACAGGAGTCCATCAAAATCCTAAAGGAGAACACAGGAAGCAACCTCTTCAACCTCAGCCGCAGCAACTTCTTCCTAGAAACATCGCCAAAGGCAAGGGAAGCAAGGGCAAAAATGAACTATTGGGACTTCATCAAGATAAAAAGCTTCTGCAAAGCAAAGGAAACAGTCAACAAAACCAAAAGACAATTAATAGAATGGGAGAAGATTTTTGCAAATGACATATCAGATAAAGGGCTAGTATCCAAAATCTATAAAGAACTTATCAAACTCAACACCCAAAGAACAAAGAATCCAATCAAGAAATGGCAGAAGACATGAACAGACATTTTTCCAAAGAAGACATCCAAATGGCCACAGACATGAAAAAGAGCTCAATATCGCTCGGCATCAGGGAAATCCAAATCAAAACCTCAATGAGCTACCACCTCACACCAGGTTGTGGCTAAAATTAACAAGTCAGGAAATGACAGATGTTGGCGGGGATGCGGAGAAAGGGGAACCCTCCTACACTGTTGGTGGGAATGCAAGCTGGTGCAGCCACTCTGGAAAACAGTATGGAGGTTCCTCAAAGAGTTGAAAATAGAGCTATCCTATGATCCAGCAATTGCACTACTGGGTATTTACCCCAAAGATACAAAAGTAGGGATCTGAAAGGGTACATGCACCCCGATGTTTATAGCAGCAATGTCCACAATAGCCAAACTGTTGAAAGAGCCAAGGTGTCCATCGACAGATGAATGGATAAAGAAGATGTGGTATATATACAATGGATTATTATGCAGCCATCAAAAGGAATGAGATCTTGCCATTTGCAACGACGTGGATGGAACTGGAGGGTATTATGCTGAGCGAAATAAGTCAAACAGAGAAAGACATGTATCATATGACCTCACTGATATGAGGAATTCTTAATCTCAGGAAACAAACTGAGGGTTGCTGGAGTGGGGGGTGGGGTGGGAGGGATGGTGACTGGGTGATAGACACTGGGGAGGGTATGTGCTCTGGTAAGCACTGTGAATTGTGCAAAACTGTTGAATCTCAGATCTGTACCTCTGAAACAAATAATGCAGTATATGTTAAGAAAAAAAAAAGAAGAAGATAGTAGGAGGGGAAGAATGAAGGGGGGGAATCGGAGGGGTAGACGAACCATGAGAGATGATGGACTCTGAATAACAAACTGAGGGTTCTAGAGGGGAGAGGGGTGGGAGGATGGGTTAGCCTGGTGGTGGGTATTGAGGAGGGCACGTTCTGCATGGAGCACTGGGTGTTATGCACAAACAATGAATCATGGAACACTACATCTAAAACTAATGATGTAATGTATAGGGATTAACACAACAATAAAAAAAATAAAAGTAAAAAAAAAAAAGAAATACAAACTCCAGATTATTAAGAGGTTTCCCAAAGCTATGTGGATGTGGAATTAAGAGTAGAATCTATGTCCCCTTGCCTTTCAGTCAGATATGGGTCATACTGCCTCCCAAAATGCACTAGTTAACTCCTTTACTTCTAGTCACAATAATAACAGCCCATTTATTGAACACTCACTATATGTCAGGCACTTGGTAAGTGCTTCATATTATCTCCTACAATACTTACAACAACCCTAGGATGTATTTATTGTTATCCCCACTAGCTAAGGGAATTAAAGCTAAGAAAGGTTACACAGCTAATAAATGTCTGAGCTGAGATTAAACCCAAATTTGACTAAACACTAAAGCCTGCGGTTTTAACTACTACTCCAGGTACTGCTACTGGATTTCACTTTATATACCAATTTCCTTGGACTGGGAATACATTCTTGGATTCTTAGGCAAAGTGTGACCTCAATTAGAAAAAGAATTATGATCATTTATTGATGTCTGCTGTGAGAAAGGGGTGATAAGTGGTAGCAGCGACATACACATGTTGGTGTGTGCCAACACCACTCGGGCAATGCTTCCTCTATGAAGTAGTCCTCTCTCTACATATGGTATGTGATGTACCCTGTAGACCAGCTTATGTCATTTCTATGTGACCATATTTTGCCAGATGATTATCAGAATACTTGGTTTGTCAACTTAACAGAATTTCCTTAATTAGTACTTTATTAGGATACCCAAGCTGTATGATTGCTGTATTATTTGAGGGAAACAGGGACCAGTCTTGATTTCTCTATAAAAATGTGATAGCTCTTCTGATTCCACACAAATTTTAGGATTGTTTGTTGCAGCACTCTGAAAATTTTCATATGGTTTCACTTATTTGTGGAACATAAGGAATAACATGGAGGACATTAGGAGAAGGAAGGGAAGAATGAAGGGGGCTGGGAATCGGAGGGAGAGATGAACCATGAGAGACTCTGGACTCTGAGAAACAAACTGAGGGCTTTAGAGGGGAGGGGGGTTGGGGGATGGGTTAGCCCAGTGATAGGTATTAAGGAGGGCACATACTGCATGAAGCACTGGGTGTTATACAAAAACAATGAATCGTGGATCACTACATCAAAAACTAATGATGTATTGTATGGTGACTAACATAACATAATAAAATTAATTAAATTTTAAAAATGTGATAGCTCAACTGAGGTAGGAGAACAATAGGAATCAGCATAGCAATTTAAAAAATGTTAATAAACCTTTATGCACTAGCTAGATGTTTTCTGTACATATCATTTATAAAATAATTAGGGTGAAAATAGTCTTAAAAAGATTAAGACTAAGATGAAGCAGACTTGTTAACAGTAAAGGAGTTAATTCAAGATTTGAAACTAAAAATGAAAATAGACTGAGCAGGAGGTAAGCAAAGGGATTAAAAACTAAGAAAGGGTAAAAAGAGCAGTAAGGTTAAAGAAAAAGAGAATCAGATCAAAGCTGGAAACTCATAAAAGTCATGTCTTACTCTAAAGAAAGGATTATTTACTCACTGCTTATATTCTGGCAATTTTTATCACTGTACCAAAACAGATAGGTCTTGTAGATATAAGAATAGAACATGTATTTCACAGGCCATGGAAATGACTGAACGTGCCGAAGTCCTGAGACAAAGGCAGCGAAGTCAGGTCATTAGCATTCCTTTTGTTCCAACACATGCCTTTAGCTGCAACACAGTCTTACCTGCTAAACTCTACTAAGATGAGAAAGTACCAAATGCACTGAAGATTTTCCTGTACCCTCTCCTCCTCCTCTTCACTCTGTGTTCCCTTCTGTCCTTCCCTTTGCTTCCTTTCCTTCCCCTCTTTGCCATTGTTGAGGACCTATTATGTTCCAAGAACCTTGGGTTTACACAAATGAATCAGATTCACTCTGCTATTCCAAGGCTTACAGTCCAGTGGGGAAGAAGAAAAATAACCCAGGATAATTTCACAGCACTTTACAAAGCACTTTCTTAGACAGCGCAGGGAATTACTATCTCCCTTTTACAAATGAAGAAAGTGAAGTCCAAAGAGGTTAAGCAAATTGTCCAATATCAACCCTTTATTATAGAATATGGGTAATAAACAAGAGGTAGAAAAGGAACAAATGAGTGAAAAGAAAGTGAAGGATACCCTCTTTCCCTCCCAGATAATTAAGTTCCACCACAGGCTAAATAATTAATATGCATATACTTTGATATAAGTGTATACACACACACATACACACATATAAACACATGTATGTAAAGGATAACACTAGATATATAGATATAAGACACTATATATCTAGATACACTAGATATATAGATATAAGTACTCTGCACCCTGCAAAAGGCTAATAAACAAGTATAAACTAGCACCATTATTACACAGAATCAGAGTCAATAAGCAAAATAGTAAGCTAAGATTTGAAATATCTGGCAACCATTCTTCTCCTTCCAAAAGATAATACATTTCCAGGTTCGGGAAACCCAGCTGGGCTGACGAGTTCTAAAAATAATGAATGAATGAAGTCTTCCAAGGTAGGAAAGTACTAGATTTATCACCAGGTAGTTAAGGAACAGATTCACTGAAGGCTTTGGAAATGAAAGTCAAGACTTTAATATAACCATAGGATCTCCTAAAGCGGGGGGAAAAAAGAGAACTAGAAAAGTGGGCAAACTCAATTCTTCTTTCTCAAGAAAGATATGGATAAATATAATTATTTGATAATTCACTATTAGTTGACCTTAAAAAGTAGTAAGAAAATTGAATTCAAAAATATTTGTTCTTCTTTGATATATGAAGAAGTGAATTCGAATATACCAATGACATCCCTTTTCTAAGAAGGGCTAGTATTATACAAGCTGATGATAAAGAAGTTTCCTTATAGAAAAGGCCTCTCTGTACTACACAAATCATCCCGTATGGAGTGGACTGCACTTCCACATCTATTTGACATTGTTCAATATTTGCCCAAGCCCTTACATAAGTGACAAATACAGCTTAGAAGTAATGAGGAAAGAATTAATAAAAAGAGTTCTGGCAATTTTAGAAGAAGTAATTATCTGAAACAAATTGGTAGACTCCAATGCTTACTGGTATGTAGGTATTATGTTAAATGAGTTAGAATTATTACTTTAATTCTCCCAATAAGCCTCCAAAATGGCTATTATCATTATCATTTTATAGGTAAGAAATCTCAGAGAAGTTGAATAACTTTCCTAGATAAAACCAGGTAGATTTTGCTTTTCCCTTGTCTTGTTTCCAGGAGAGCTGAAAGAAATAGATACTGATTCAGCAGGTGAACCAGAAAGGTAGACTAGAAATGACTCTAAAATTTAGGATTAGTAAATACATATCAAACTGAGTTGGCAATGTGACTAAAACTAAGTATCTGAAGCTAGTATAGTCTGCACTTTGAGATTGTTTTACATAATGATAACATGACTTCCACAGGCAACCATACATGTTGAGTAGAGGTAAATCTGGAAGGGGAAATGTACCTCAGGAGAGAGATCCATGGGATCCGGACCTTATATAATCTTAGGAAGTGAAACCCAAAAAGGTCTTGATGACAGAGGCAGAGAGTTACCTGAGACTTAGGGAGCTTCACTGAACAGAGGAAGCCTTGAATTTTTTTTTATTAGGCAATTTTTCATTAACATATAATGTATTATTTGTTTCAGGAGTACAGGTGTGTGATTCATCAGTCTTACACAATTCACAGCGCTCACCATATCACATACCCTCCCCAGTGTCCATCACCCAGCCCCCGCATCCCAAGCCTTGAATTTTAGTGATGCTGTGGTTGCTGCTGTTTCTCTCTGGAATGCCTCAGTGCCCACTCCCTCTCTTTCCACTTGTCCTTAAACTCCTGCTGCACAGAATTTTACAAAGTGGAAAGGTTTTTATTTTTTTCAGCACAAAGCCAGAAAAGTATTCTTCAAGAAAATATGTCCCATAACCAACTTAATCCTCTCTTGTAGCATCCTCCCAGATCCTTCTGCTCTTCTTTCTGAAAACAGCAAGTATCTTCTCACATGAAACAACACCTTCTCTGTAGTTTCTCCCTCGCTTTTTACCACTTGGGTCTTCTTTCCTCGATTTCTTCACATTTTGAAAGGTTCTTTCTTTAAAAAGTTCTCTAATCCTACATTCATCTCCTTTAACGCCTAGCTAGAATGCTGGCTCCTTGAGGTCATTAAGACAAAGACTAAACTAGTTTTTATTTTATTTTATTTTAAAGATTTTATTTATTTATTTGACAGAGACACAGCGAGAGAGGGAATACAAGCAGGGGGAGTGGGAGAGGGAGAATCAGGCTTCCCGCCGAGCAGGGAGCCTGATGCGATGCGGGGTTCAATCCCAGGACCCTGGGATCATGACCTGAGCTGAAGGCAGACGCTTAACGACTAAGCCACCCAGACGCCCCACTAGTTTTTATTTTAATTGTATGCAGTTCAGCCTCCAAGAAAGTTTCTATATGGGATCAGACCAATTATTTCTGGAATCCTCTTCTCTACAACCAAATGTCCTAAGTAATCAGAATGACCTAGTCAAAGCCAGTTTTGTAAGGTTTCTCTACCTTGTCTTCTAAGAGAACTATGAGAAATAGATGCTGTGATTAGGAGGTAAACCAGGAAATGGAGATGAAAAATAACTCTAAAAATTCAGGGTTTATGATGAATCCTCCATGTCAACAAGACTGGTGTCCAGCTATAGTAGCCCCCATTTTCATTTACATTGAAAGAACTAATCCTCTTTAAATGAAGACTTCACAAACCTTATAACACTGCATCTTTTCTAATAACCTACAAACTGAAGGAAAAAACCAAAGAAATTGAGATGAGCTTTTCTACCCACCTGCCACTAGAGACTGCTGACTTCCTTGAACAAGAGCTGAGAAATTTCTTATATGCATATAACATTCATTGGATCACTTATTTACTTGTTTACAGCTTCAAAGCCCTCTGCTGGGCTATATGTTGTCTGGCTGAGCTCAAAAAAAAAAAAGTTTTAAAATGTAAATTAGATACAAATGGCAAAAGCCACATATCTGAATAATTATAAATGAAAGTCACAGAGACATTTTCATAAATATCTTTGTCATTAATCTTCTTTGAAAAAGTCTTATGCGATAGGCAATTTATGGAAGACTGAGCCATTTTATTCTCGTAGCTAAATGAGAAGGAACAGCAAAACTTCCCCTAAAAGTTCTGAACATTTGTGGAGTCTTCTAAAGAAAACAAAGACAAAAGGGAGATGTTTTCCTTACTGCCTGTCATAAAGCCAAGTAAGACACTGAAGCAAGTTGTCCAATTCCTCTGCAGAGAAGCAAGGTTCTTCAGAAAACAAAACTCCCTGAGATTTGAGTTCTAATTCAAATTCTCCCAGCCAATGTTACTGCCTTTGTTGTTGACAGTAGACAAAAAGAAAATAGAGCTTCCGATCTTTATCTTTTTCTCTCTCTTTTTTTGGGGGGTGGGGGTCCACTCTCCTTATTACCTCTTCTTTCTTTTCATATCCTCTCCTTTCCACATATATCATTAGGAAAAATGTTTTGGCATAGTGAGATGGCATGGTTTAGAGTAAAATGGCCAAGAAGCAGTTAAACTGCTGTTTCCCTCATGAACCCCACTTACCCATAGTAATAGCTTCCTCAACACAAACTATTCCATACACTTGGAACTTGAACGTATATATAAAAGAACTCAAACAAAATCCAGAGCAGAATCCAGAGCAGTTAGAAAGAGGCAGTTTATGATAATAAGACAGAAGAGATGGTCTAACTCCATTTCTTACTAACTGCATAACTTTGAGCCACTCATGTATCTGCTCTGAGCTTCAGTTACTTGATCTGTAAAGTGGGACTAAAGATCCTAACTATATAACACATGAGATATGTGTAATCATTCCGTAAATTGTAAAGTGCTAAACAAGTGAAAGGGAATAGTTTTATCTTCTTCATTTTCCCTCTGGTCTTTTCTCTGATTCTAAGTAGGCTAATCAGAAAAATCCAGACAATAAGCATGACTTGTGTATCTTAATAATTTTTTTAAAGTATATTAAGAAAAGCAATCTGGAATAATATAACAAGAAAAAGTTTCTCCCTTTCCTTTACCTTGAGAATTAAAGATCATAACGACAAGAATGAGAATTTAAAAGTAAAGGTTTCCTGAATGTCCTCTGCTCTTTCTCTTAATTTCCTCTAGACTGTTTTCCTTCTATTGCACATTTCATGCACACTTTACATCATAATGACTATTTTATGAGTTGATGATTCTTTTATGAGAAATGGTTTACTGTGTAATCAAGCAGAAAGAGAACTGTCTCAAGGTTCACTTACAAGAAATGCAATTATGAATTGCTAAATGTACTACTACTCACACAGAGAAGATTGAAATCTGTTTTTTGTTTTTTTGTTTTTTAAAATGTATTATTAGGCATTAATGTCAACATTTCTTTGCTTGTCAAGGCCAACTTACAACATTTCTACTTCATTCAGGCGATGAAATGACTCTAAAGACCTAGTAGTCTAGTGATCTATAACTGAGGGAAAATTTCTTTAACTGGAATTTAGCAAACATTTATGAGCCTACTGCTACACATAGGCAGTATGATAAGAGGAAGTAGGGAAGGACAAAAATGAATTATAGATATAACTGCTGCCCTCAAGGAACTAAAATTCTAGTAGGGAGAAAGGAGAATGACATACAACATGTATAGAGTATACTGAGAAACATGAAAACCAGAATTCATGGGCACTAAAGAAGGAGGGACGATTCTCTACTAGTCAAGAGAAAGACAAACAAGCTTTTTATATTTGTTTTATAGGAAGTTATTCTAAATCACTGAGCTCCTTATATATAATCACTTAGAATAACCAATAAAACTAACAAAAGAAATTAATCTATTCAACATCTTTAAAAGTTCTGGTGTCAACCCACTGGACTTTTGATGTCTTCTTAGAATACAGAAAGCTTCACTCCCATCCTTATGACAAGAAAAAGCCAGGTAATCTACAAAATTATTTCTTGAACTCATCAGAGACAGTTCAGAAATCTCAGGGCAACCAACTAATCTCAAAGACATGCACCTTCAAGCAGAGATGGGATACCTGTACTTGCTTACCTGAGGCAGATCATGGGAGTAGAGATGCCAGACATCATACAAGCTGGTAAGAACTCAACTAAAAAGTTCAACAGATTGAAAAAGGCAGAATGTGGACTAGCAGGAGAGTATAGAATCCCTGGGAGTCTGAGATACAAAGGGAGTTTTGCATCCACATGCAGCCTCTTCTCTCTAAATCTCATTGGGTATACATTAAAATGATTGGTTGGGGGAGGGGAGGCAAGGAGGAGGGCAGGGCAGAAGAGCTGTCCTTGGTGGTTCAAGCCTGGAAGGGATGGGGTGAGGGTAGGAGAGGAGAATAATAGTTATTCCAGGAAAGACACTTTTCCTCTGTCTTCTCTAAGGTACAAAAGCTCTAAGCTGCTAGGGAACTGGAAGCACACCCTATCATTATCAGGGCACAGTTGAAAACACACTGCAATTGAGGGAGAGAAACAGAAGTGCAAAAAACTCACTACCACTTGAGTGGGGCAAGAAACAGTCCTAGGCCCAGACCATTAGAGATTGTTTATCACCCAGAGTGAGGCTGAATCACTTACAAGAAAGCCCCACTTCTAAGACCTAAGACTAAGGCTGAACCAGAACAACATAGAGTAACTCTCCTCCCTCTTGCCTTTCCCAACTAAGCTAGCAGGCACATAGTCATCCCACATGTACCTACCCATTGTCTTCAGCTGAATCAGAAACATTGTAATCAGCACTGCTTTAGTATTATTCCCAAAGAGAACTCTCCCTACTCAAGGAAGCCTGTGATCAGCTGCAGTCTGGCCAAGACTCAGTGACCCAGTGGGTGGTCTAGCTTTTCCATAATACAGATAATATCTCCTTCCACTCCATCACTTCCTCACTCTCAGCTTCTCCTCATTTGACTCTTACTTCCAGGCCCATGTCCATCAAGTCTTGATAACAAAATGTTATAATTATTAGAGTCACTCCAAGATATCATCTCTCAGGAGATATCAGACCAAATATGTGCAGTCAGCTCCCTTTCTGGGACTTAGAACTAATTCATCCTCTTAACTCTTGGACCTTCTATCCATCTATTTATGTTGGTCAGCCCTTCTCATTTATCCCAAAATTGGGATATCCCCTTTGAGTACTTGCATAGAGGAGACTTCATCTCTATACTTTATAGCCAGAAAATATGTAACAGAAGAAATAAAACACATTTATATGTCTGTATAAGCTAGACAATAGCTCACTACCATGTGAAGGCAATTCAGCCCTCCAAATGCTAGCTGGATTAGGAAGAGTATTATCCTTTTGGAGCAAAAAATATCTCTTTATTTGTTGAGAACACTGAACACCATAAATTTTTAAATCATTCCACAAAGTATATTAATACACATACAATATTTACAACATAAAAATGAAGTTTTGAAATACAGACTAGGAAACACACCCACCCACCCACACACACCCCTAAATCAAGTTCCAAAGACATGAAAAAATCTACAGCAATCAACCTTAATGGAGTTGTGTCTTTCACTAGACAGATTTATATAAATGATCTGAAATAAATATGAGAGTTAAATGTATATGTATTTTATTTTAAAAGTATTTTTATTTCAAGTATAATTAATACACAGTGTTATATTAGTTTCAGGTTTACAATATCATGATTCAATAATTCTATATATGACTCAGTGCTCATCATAGTAAGTGTTCTCTTAATCCCCTTCATCTATTTCACCCATTCTCCTACCCACCTCCCTTCTGGCAACCACCAGTTCTCTATATTTAAAAGTCTATTTTTTTGTCTCTTTTTTCTTTGTTTATTTGTTTCTTAAATTCCACATCTGAATGAAATCATATGGTATTTGTCTTTCTCTGACTGACTTGTTTCAGTTAGCATTATACTCTCTAGATCCAACCATTTGCAAACGGCCAGATTTTGTTCATTCTTATGGTTGAGTAATATTCCATTATATATTATAAAATTTATAAAATACATAAAATTTAAATATCTATAATATATAAATATACATATATGCCACATCTTCTTTATCTGTTCATTTATTGATGAATACTTGGGTTGCTTCCATATCTTCCCTATTGTAAATAATGCTGCAATAAACAGTGGGGTGAATGTATCTTTTTGGATTAGTGTTTTTGTTTTCTTTGGGTAAATACCCAGTAGTGGAATTAGTGAGTCATATGATAATTCTATTTTTAATTTTTTAAGGAACCTCCAAACTGTTTTCCATAGTCACTGCATCAACTTGCACTCCCATCAACAGTGTACAAGTGTTCCTTTACCTCCACATTCTCACCACTTGCTATTTCTTGTGTTTTTTATTTTAGCCATTCTGACAGATGTTCGGCGAAATCTCATTGGTGTTTTGATTTGCATTTCCCTGATGATTAGTGATATTGAGTATCTTTCTGTGCCTCTTAGCCATTTATGTCTTCTTTGGAAAAATTTCTATTCATGTCATCTGTCCATTTTTTAATTGCATATTTTTTGTTGTTGAGTTATATAAGTGCTTTATATATTTTGGATATTAACACCTTATTGGATACATCATTTGCAAATATCTTCTCCCATTCTTTTTGTCTTTTTATTTGCTCATGGTTTCTTTCACTGTGCAAAAGTTTTTTATTTTGGTGTAGTCCCAATGGTTTCATTCACATCTACTTCCCTTGCCTCAGGAGACATACCTAGAAAAATGTTTCTACAGCTGATGTCAAAGAGATTACTGCCCATGTTTTCTTCTAGGAATCTTATGGTTTCAGGTCTCACATTTAGGTCTTTCATCCATTTTGAGTTTATTTTTGTGTAAAAAAGTGGTTCAGTTTCATTCTTTTGCATGTAGCCATCCAGTTTTCCCAACACCACCTGTTGAAGATTGTCTTTTTCCCATTGTATATTCTTGCCTCCTTTGTTGTAGATTAATTGGCCCTAAAAGCATGGGTTTATTTCTGGACTCTCTTCTGTTCCATTGATCTATGTGTTTATTTTTGTCCAGTACCACACTGTTTTGATTTCTATAGCTTTGTACTATATCTTGAAATCTAGGATTGTGATACCTCCAGTTGTGTTCCTTTTCAAGATTGCTTTGACTATTCAGGGTCCTTTGTGGTTCCATACAAATTTTAGGATTATTTGTTCTAGTTCTGTGAAAAACGATGCTGGTGTTTTAATAGGAACTGCATTAAATCTGTTAGTTGCTTTGAGTAGTATGGCCACTTAACAATATTTGCCATTCCAATCCATGAGCAAGGGTTATCTTTCCATTTGTTTGTGCTATCTTCAATTTCTTTCACCAATGTTTTATAGTTCTCAGAGCACAGGTTTTTCACCTCCTTGATTAAGTTTATTTCTAGCTATTTTATTCTTTTTGGTACAATTGTAAATGGGATTGTTTGATTTCTCTAGCTGCTACTTCATGAGTAGTGTATATAGAAATGCAATGAATTTCTGTACATTCATTATGTACCCTGAGACCTTACTGAATTCATGTATCAGTTCTAGTAGTTTTTTGGTGCAGTCTTCAGGATTTTCTCTATACAGTATCATGTCATCTACAAATAATGGAAATTGACTTCTTCCTTATCAATTTGGATGCCTTTTGTTCCTTTTTATTGTGTACCTGCTATGGCTAGGGCTTCCAGAACTATTTGAATAAAAGTGGTGATAGTGTACATTCTTGTCTTGTTCCTGATCTTAGGGGGAAAGCTCTCAGTTTTTTACCATTGAGTAATGATGTTAGCTGTGGGTTTTTTCTAGATGGCCTTTATTATGTTAAGGTATGTTCTGTCTAAACCTACTTTGTTGAGAGTTTTTATCATGAATGGATGTTGTCCTTTGTCAAGTGCTTTTTCTGCATCTGTTGATACGATAGCATGGTTTTTATCCTTCCTCTTATTGATGTGATGCATCACATTGATTGATTTGTGAATACTGAACCACCCCTGCAGCACAGGAATAAATCCCACTTGACTGTGATGAATGATTTTTTAAAATGCATTGTTGATTTTGGTTTGTTAATATTTTCTTGAGGATTTTTGCATCTATGTTCATCAGAGATATTGGCCTATAGTACTCTTTTGTTGTAGTGTCTTTATCTGATTTTGGTATCAGGGTAATGCTGGCCTCATAAAATACATTTGGAATCTATCCTTTCTCTTCTACTTTTTGAAAGACTTTGAGAAGAATAGGTATTAATTTTTCTATGGTTTTTTTAGTCTCTATTTCACTTATCTCTGCTCTAATCTTTATTATTTCCTTCTTTCTACTGGATTTGGGCTTTGTTTTCTAGCTGTGTTAGGTTGTTTGAGATTTTTTTCTTGTTTATTTAGGTAGACCTGTATTGTTATAATCTTCCCTCTTGAAACAGCTTTTGCTACATCACAAAGATTATGGGCCGTTGTGTTTTCATTTTTATTTATCTCAATGTATTTTTTAATTCCTCTTTGATTTCTTGGTTGACTCATGCATTGTTTAGTAGCATGTTATTTAACCTCCATGTATTTCTGTTCTTTCCAGATGTTTTCTTGTGATTGATTTCTAGCTTTATAAATACTATTGTGGTCAGAAAAGATGCATGATATGATTTCAGTCTGTTTGAGTTTGTTAAGACTTGTTTTGTGGCCTAATATGTGATCTGTTCTGGAGAATGTTCCATGTGTACTTGAAAAGAATGTGTATTCAGCTGTTTTAGTATAGAATGTTCTGAATATATCTGTTAGATCCAGCTGGTCCAATGTGTCATTCAAAGACAGTTTCCTTGTTGATATTCTGTCTGGATGATCTACCTATTGATGTAAGTATGGTGTTAAAGTCCCCTCCTATTATTGTACTAGTATTAATTTCTTCCTTTATGTCTGTTAATAGTTGTTTTATATATTTCAGTGTTCCCATGCTGGTGCATAAATACTTATAATTGTTATATCTTCTTGTTGGATTATTCCCTTTATCATTTGTAGTGTCCTTCTTTGTCTCTTGTTATAGTCTTTGTTTTAAAGTCTATTTTGTCTGATTAAGTATTGCTTCCCCAGTTTTCTTTTTACTTCCATTTGTATGATAAATGTTTTTCCTTCCTTCACTTTCTATCTGCATGTATCTTTAGGCCAGAAGTGAGTCTCCTGTAGACAGCATACAGATGGGTCTTGCTTTTTTATCCATTCAGTCATCCTATGTCTTTTGATTGGAGTATTTAGTTCATTTACATTCAAAGTATTTATTGATAAAGTATGTACTTATTGCCATTTTGTCACTTCTTTATTGTTATTTTTATAGTTCTTCTCTGTTCCTTTCTTCTCTTGCTCTATTCCCTTATGGTTTGATGGGTTTCTTTAGTGATATACTGGGATTCCTTTCTTTTTATTTTTTGCATATATATTATAGGTTTTTGATTTGTGGTTACCATTAGTTTTGTATATAACATCCTATGCATATAGAAGTCTATATTAAGTTGATGGTAGCTTAAGTTTGAACCCATCCTAAAAGCCTTTAATTTTTACTCCCCCCCCACCATCTTTTACGTATATAATGTTATTCTTTACATCCTAATAAAGAATTATTAATAATTAAGTTACCACAAGATCCAATCTAACATAGTATTATTTAGCATTTTTAAGCATTATCTGAAATAGGGAGTGCAGAGTGAAAACCTTACATTTGCAGAGTACAGAAAATTTTCTAGATTGTAAGATGTCAAAGAAATGAGAAGAAAATCTAATTTGACCTCACAAAACATTATGAGAAGGAAAAATGTGGTGACTGAACTTTTAAGATAGTTTTATTTATTTTTCTAACAGTGCCAGTCTTTATTTGTTTTTATTGTGATTTCTTTCCCAATACAAAATTAATACATTTATACCATATAAATGAGAACATACAGAAAAGCAACAGTAAGAAAATAAAAATCACTCACAACCCTACCAAGGACACTCTCTGCAAGATAGTTTTATAAAGGAAAGACATGGGTCTTAGAGGGAAATAATAACTATCAGATAATAATCATAAATATCAATAGTTATCAGGTATCATACATCTTCTTATTCAATCCTTAATAATCCTTCAAAATAGCTATTACTCCTATTTACAGACAAGCTGTGGCTCAGAAAGTTTAAGTAGTTTGCCCAACACTACAACAATGGTTGTTGAATGCCTACATGATGAATCTGTCTTAATCCTTAGCATCACTATCTCTGGGGTTATTTGGTTTTTCATATATCAAGACAAGAACTGACCCAGAAATTGTAAATTCTGCCACTCTTGACCTTAATTATCTAG
This sequence comes from Mirounga angustirostris, assembly GCF_029215605.1. Classification (NCBI taxonomy): domain Eukaryota; kingdom Metazoa; phylum Chordata; class Mammalia; order Carnivora; family Phocidae; genus Mirounga; species Mirounga angustirostris. The sequence continues at coordinate 125,812,795 of NW_026991714.1, forward strand.
AATAGTTATGTGCTGGCAATTAGCAGCCTATAAAACAACAACAACAACAACAAAACCTTGATGATTAAGTTTTGATTCCTTGTCAACTTTAAATATCTGTGATATTTTTAGCTCACCTAATAGAAAACCAAATTTTATCATAGCAGTTTCATTTCCGTACTTGATGGTCTTAAAGTTATAAGCTTCATTAATACATCATTAGGAAGTTAGAGAAAAGTAAGTTTGGAGAAGAAACAGTAGTCCATCCCAGAGACTGAAACCTGGAGATGGAAAGTTGCTGAAAAAGCCTCTTTGGAATTGTGTCGAACGATGCCAAACTCATTGTTACCAGTATATGTGAGTTGGTATTATTTGTAAGGAAAATGAATTCCTGAGAAATCTGTTCAGAATGTTGTTTGTGAATAAAATCAACCAGCAGAGGGGGCTGCCAAAAGAATCTAGAAGTTACATAGTGCCCACCTTACCAACAGTGGGTATTACAAAAGTTCGTTTCAAACTTAATTGTTGAAGAATGCAGAATTCATTTCACCAAGGAAACCATATTCCAAATCTGCAATCAGCACTATGGCCTACAAGTGAAATACAGCCCTGGTTATGTATGGTCTACAAGCTGAAAATGGCTTTCACATTCTTAAATGGTTGAAAAAAATCAAAAGATGACTGGTATTTCATGACACATAAAAATTACATGTAACTCAAATTTCAGTGCCCATAGATAAAAGTTTTATTGGAATACAGCCACAATCATGTATTTATGTGTTGTCTAAGGTTGCTTTCATAAATAAGAGCAGAATTGCAACAGACACCCTATCCCTCACAAAACCTAAAACACATACACTCACACATTATCTGGCCCTTTACAGAAAAATTTGCTGGTCCTCATTATAAATGAATATTACATTCCCAAGTTGGCTGGCAAAAAACGCTATTATTTAAAATGTGATTGTACTATGGTATTAACAGCATTCCTAAGTCTATGCCTGGTGGCATACCAGCTGTGTAGGCATTGAATATCAGAGCAATCTTTTCAAAGTCATACTTTCCTACCTTTGCTTATGCTGTTCAGGCAACTTGGAATATCCTTCCCCCAACAAAATAAGTAAATAAATAAAAATAGCTAAGATTTATGAGATAACAAATTGAGCCTTTTCTAGCTAAGTATTGCACATGCACTGCTTTATTTACTCTTCACAACAACTCAGTGAAATAGTTACTATTAATATGCCCATTTACAAATGGGGAAATTGAGACCACAAGAAATTAAATATTGGCTCCAAGTATTACTTCTAGTAAGTGTTAGAGTCAGGATATAAACCCTGGCAATCTAGCACAATCTTGAATATTGTGCTATTATCCACAAACCCCAGGCTATATCCCCTTTTCAACTTTTGAAAGCCTTTCAACATTTAAGACTTAATTTAAATGCCAGCTTCTTCATGAAGCCCTTCTCCCAGATTCCCTATGCCCACAAGTTTGAAATAACTAAATTAATTGTTTTATCAGCCCTCTGCACATCTATGAAAATATTCTTTACTCTGTATTCTAATTTATACATCCCCATTCCTCACCCCCCACAGGCACAAACACAAACAAAATGTGGATTTTAGGCTCACTGAGGTCAGGGAACTACAGTTCACTATATCATCATAGTAGTTGCTTTATAAATGCATTTTGATTGAGTGGATTAAAGTAGAAGCAGCTAGCTTCTGATATTAAACAAAATATTCTAAAGAAGAAAATCCCTCAGCTGGTAAAGATATTTAAATATTCTCATTATGAAAAGTAGAAAGCTTGCTTTCATTTGCTGTTAAATGTGAGTCATAATCAAGAAATTCTCTGACCCACATAATCATCTCAAGCAAGTCTTAAATATAGCCAAACACAGCATGGGGGACAGTGTGAGGGAGCTTGAAGAAGTTCTTTTCATCATATAAGATCTAGCCAGAAAAACAGAAGCCCAAAATTCAGTCTCTCTTTGGGATTAAGACAATATGTTTCAATCGTTTTTATTCACTCAATATTTTATTTAATTAAATCCTACATGGAGATCCCAATTATAAAACAGACAAAACTAAAACTTGTGATTGAAGCCCTGGCAGTTGGAGAGGTTAGGAACAGAAGGATCTAGAATTCTTCCACCTCCAAAGGACACCTGGAGCACCACCACAAAACATCTAGGACACCGAGCACAATTTGGCTTGGGAAACCATATTGAAATAGATGTTAACTCATCCATGCATTTTCATACATTTGTACTGTATTACTTACTAACTCATCAATTATACCTAGAACAAAATAGGCCCTTGAGGCAATCAGCAGTCAATATCTGCCTGTTGACATAATGTGAAGATAAATTTTGATAAATACAAGGTCAAGAAAAAATCTTGAGGAATCCAGGAGAGGACAGACATAAGAGGGCAATCATATCAGAGAATCACTGAACAACCAAAAGATAATGACCCTGGCACTATCAAGAGGGGGATGTGGAAAAAAGGACTCAGAGGGCCACATCTCAACATTTCAGGTTGACCCTAGAGCCACTATTGGTAAAGAATGTGGTTACTTTTACTTCTGACTCCAAGATGTCTCATGATTTAAATATCACCTAGAGAGGGTAAACCTTTGAAAGATAGGCTCTCTAGTGTTCTAGGATAATGATGTCAAGGTGGAAACCCATGCTTAAACTGAAAAAAAATATATAATATCAAGGTGGAAACCCATGCTTAAACTGAAAAAAATTATATACTCCTAATTAAATATTGGTTAGCAGACATATCAAGAAAGTATTCCAGGGCGCCTGGGTGGCTCAGTTGGTTAAGCGACTGCCTTCGGCTCAGGTCATGATCCTGGAGTCCCGGGATCGAGTCCCGCATCGGGCTCCCTGCTCGGCAGGGAGTCTGCTTCTCCCTCTGACCCTCCCCCCTCTCATGTGCTTGCTCTCTCTCATTCTCTCTCTCTCTCAAATAAATAAATAAATAAATAAATCTTTAAAAAAAAAAAAAAAAGAAAGTATTCCATTTGAATCCTTAACAGGACTACTGGCTGGGTTGGATCCAAGGCTCAAATAGCTATAACATTGCGTGGAGCAAGGTGACGTCTTTAGCACTGTGGAACCAGAGCTCCAAGAGTACTGGAGATCAAGCTGACACCATGAGAGCCCAAGAGAAGAGGCAGAAAGCTGGCCTCCAGAGAGAAAAAAAAAATAGAGAGAAAGGGATTTAAGGGGCTTGACCTATGATCTTCAGATTGGTAAGACCTGAAGATCTCATAATTCCAAATGTCAATTCTTAGAAATTAAAAAAAAAAAAATCTCTGGTTTGGGATTCAGAAAGTCTGCTTTGAAGTCCTGTTACTTCCACTTACTAGACCTATGACTTGTTATTTAACCTCTCTGATCTGTCCAGTGGGGCTAATAATATTTGTTCCATCTCTCGGTGTTGCTTAACTTCTTACTAAAATGCGGATGATAAATTTCAAAATATTCAACTTAATGCTACTTAGTGCTATTATCAGATGATCAGTTTAGAATCTACAGTTATTCTTGCCTATGCCTATGGGAGAATGATTGTGGAAAGATACACTAGTGTTTACAAATAGAGCAGAATCCCTAGAGAAAATTTTGAAACAAAACACTTGCATTGTGCAGTCCCAAAAGAGTAGAGCAAGCACGAGACAAGTATCAAGGAGGCCTCATTGGGATTCTTGGGACAAGAGGTGGAAACAATGTTGTTTATAAGTGGAAAGGAAAATCCTTGATTCCCCCAGGAATGAAACATGTGACAGCAGTTGAAGAGAAGGAAAAGAGAGAATCTTTGTTGACTACTGGTTCCCACAAAAAGTCACAGGCAATGAAACCCAAACTTTGGAAAAAAAATATGGGAAAGGAAATAACAAGGCAGTTAGGATCTAGGAAATTCCAATGCCCAAATCATTGACATTACTTCTGGGAGATATTGTCAGTAATTCCAATGTCTAGGAAACAGGAATAAACCTAGTTAAAGACACACACACACACACACACATCTGTTTATATGTATGTATGTATATGTATGTGTGTATATATATGTACAGAATTTTTTAATTTATTTCCCAATTTAGGAACATTTGTCCTGTGAACTACCCATATATATATAGTTGCTGCTTCTTGTCTCGTCTTACTTACCCTGCCCATTGCCACTAAAGGATAGTCAATAGAGGAAACCTACAGCCAGCATCCATTTCTCCAATACCCTCCTGCTTCAAGTTTAGAAGGGGCTTGTCTTAGAGGTACTCAAGCCTACAATTGGTAAGATAGCTCAGCTACCTTATAGGTTAAATAGGTCTTCAGTGCTGACCTAAAAACTCTAACTCTCCTTTATGTGCTTACTAACCTTATAAGGAGCTTTTTCATCTTCTGAGCTCTCAAATAATGGTAGTTGAATTTTTAAAAATCTTTTAGTTGAGAAAATACATAATAAAAAAAGATGCTATGAACTCAAAACTTTTAAATGAAATTCAGTTTTTATTCATCACCATAATAAATACGTATTTGATATATAATTAATAAATATATATAATTGAGAAAGTTATATACACTATGCAAAACATAAAATTTATTTAGCCTACAGGTAATAATTAGTATGTAAATGGATTAAAAAACCTCTTCTAATTCTGAGGGTCCCAGAAACCTGTAGTCCACATGAGGAACCACTGATTTATAACACTAATCTCACACAGAAAATGCATTCTGGGTTCTAATTGATCAACCAAGCCAAACTAATGATAATAGTTAAACATTAGACTGAGGCAGTGATTCTCAACTTTTTCTTTTTATCATCTCCCCCAGGAGCCCTTTAGGACATTTGGTTTTTTTAATCACCCTCCCTCCTCCATGAAATTTTAATACCATACATATACTGTATATCTGTTTTATTGCTGTAGACCTTTGAAGGGGCACAAACCATTGTAAAATCTAAAGTTTTTTCACACATTCCCCTAAAAACTAATTTTTCTTAGGGGCTATATTGCCCCTATTGCAAATGTGTGGACTAAGTAATTGTCTTATTTAATCCTTACACAAAGATGGGTATTATTACTATTCCCATTTTTATAAAGACAGTGAGCCTACAAGAGGCTAAATAAACTTACCCAGTTTGTCAGACTCACTAAGCCTACATGACGACTGTGTGAAAACACTATATATGGCACATTTCCCAGGCCAGCCAATAAGATACCCACAAATACAGTTGCCCCTAAAGAATGACAATGTCAAAGCCATGCATTCTGCATCAGGAAAAGCTGCTATATAGTCAAGTTTTCTTTCTCTGACATTCATTATTTGACTAAGCCTGGAAAATGTTGACTTGGTATTAGAGTAATTTTTGAGCACTACTGATCAAATGTACATTATTTAACAATACTTATAAATGTTTTTAAATTTTCATTTCCTAATAATCCAAGAAATTTTAAAAATTATGGTTCTCAACAACTTAGAGGATATGTGAAAGCAGGTTTCACCATTAGGTAATTTTAGCAAGCAGCAATGATATTTATTTAGGTCAAATTAATTTTTTTTGCTATTATCTTCACAAACTGTTACTAAAAGAGTTTGTGACTATTGTCATAGGAGAACAGATGCATAAAATGTTGGCGCTAAAAAGATTCAAAGAAGATAATCTCGGGGCGCCTGGGTGGCTCAGACGGTTAAGCGTCTGCCTTCGGCTCAGGTCATGATCCCAGGGTCCTGGGATCGAGTCCTGCATCGGGCTCCCTGCTAGGCGGGGAGCCTGCTTCTCTCCCTCTGCCTCTGCCTCTCTCTCTGACTTTCATGAATAAATAAATAAATAAAATTAAAAAAAAAAAGAAGATAATCTCAACCAAAGCCCAACAATTGTACCCCTAGTTAGGAGAAGAATTAAGACTTGAATTATAGCTGAGAACTTTCTCTTCTTAACTGGAAGAACTAACTTAATTGAGGTGGCCACAAAAAGAAAATAAAATTAAAGATTTAAAAAACAGAAGTTTTGTTGACTGATTCCTAAGATATTTCCAAATTAGTAAGTCACTAAATGTAGTTTAAAGAAAAATGTGAAAGACTTCTGCTTCCAGCCAACATGAGTATAAGAATCAGACTTAACACATAAAATGATTTTTAAGACACTGGATATCAGACAACAAAGAATAATGCACCCTGAGGGATTAAGAAACAAGCTGGGCACTATAATTTCTCATCTTTCTGCCTTAAGGGGGTTTATAGGCAATGACACAGGAAGGAAAACTTCTTGATTTGAAGATGTGAAGATGAGAATCTGGGGAGACCAAGGCACCTAGTTCAGAGTACCAGAGAGTAGAGAGATGCAGAGAGACCTAACCCTGTATATCTAAAGAAAGTCTTCCTCAAGTGTTCAGCAGAGTATAGATCAGCATATATGTATGAAGAAACTACCTGAGTCCATGGAAAGAACCATACAAAAAATTATAGGAAACAGTGCCTGATGAACACCAAGACTGAGAATATTGCTAATTTCCACCAGCCAGACTGGAAAGGTTCATAATTCACAGCACATTGAATAGAGTATGCAGATGAGTCTGAAACGCCTCAGTTATGGAGACTATCAGCCCTAGACTGAACACTGCTCCTACCAAATCATAAAAAACAAGACATGAAAGAGTCAAACAGCTTCCATGTAATTCAACTCTATCCCTAAACAAAGCTCAAAACAATGTATAAGAATGTAAAAATATATAGATACTGACAAGGTAAGATTCACAATACCTGGCATTCAGTTAAAGATTACCTGATATGCAAAGAGGCAAGAAAACACAACCCAATACAAGGAAAATAATCAGTTAATCAAAACGAAACCAAAACTGACAGGTATATTAGAATTGGCAAAAAAGAACTTTAAAACAATTACTGTAATTGTATTCTATATGTTTAGAAACTAATAGGGGCATGGTAGATAGAAAAAACAGACCAAATCAAGTTCTAGAGATAAAACCTACAAGTGTGAGGTTAAAAGTATACTGGATGGGATTAACAGTTGATTAGACAATTCAGGAAAAAATATTAATCAACTTGAAGGAGTAATACTGAAAACTATCCAAAATAAAACACATAGAGAAAAGAAGGATCCAAAAAAAAAGAAAAGGTAATTATGGAGATGCAGGACAATTTCAAGAAATATAATATACAGATAATTCAAATCTCAGACCAGAGAGAGGGTATAAAATTATTTAAGGAAATTATGGGTGTAAACTTTCAAAATTTGATGAAAACTACAGAAGCAGAGATCCAAGAATCTCAAAGAACCCCAAGCATAAGAAACATAAAGAAAACTACATCAATGCACATCATAATCAAATTGCTCAAAACTAATGGTAAGACAAATACTATATGATTTCACTCATATGTGGAATTTAAGAAACAAAGCAAAAGAGCAAAGGGAAAAAAGTGGGGGTGTGGGGTGCAAACCAAGAAGCAGACTCTTAACTATAGGGAACAAACTGATGGTTACCAGAGAGGAAGTGGGTGGGAAATGGGTTAAATAGGTGATAGGGATTAAGGAGTGCATTTGTGAGGAGTGCCTGGTGATGTATGGAAGTGTTAAATCACTATATTCTACATCTGAAACTAATATAATACTGTATGTTAACTAACTGGATTTATTTCTTATTTTTTAAATTTTTTAAAAGATTTTATTCTTAAATAATCTCTACACCTAACATGGGGCCTGAACTCACAACCCTGAGATCGAGAGTCACATGTTCTACTGACTGAGCCAACCAGACACCCCAACTAACTGGAATTTAAATAAAAACTTAAAAAAATTTTTTTGAAGAGAAAATGTTAAAAGCAGCCAGAAGAAAAAAATACATGTTACATACAGAGGAGCAAAGATAAGTAAGACTTCAGATTTCTCATTGGAAACAATGAGAGTGAGAAGATGGGAATAACATCTTTAAAGTATTTTAAAAATAATTTTTAAAAACCAACAACCCTGTCAATATAGAATTTTATAGCTGGCAAAAACAGCTTTCAAAAAATAAAAGTGAAATAAAGACATTTTTAGATACGTAAAAGGTCAAATAACTCATTATGAGCAGACCTAAAATACAAGAAATATTAAATAATGTTCTTAAGGCAGAAGGAAAATAATAGCAGATGGAAATCTGGATCAACACAAAAGAATAAAGAGTACTGGAAATGGGAAACATAAGGATAGATATATGATATTTTTGAATGATTTAAATATCTTTAAAAGGTAATTTGTTATAAGAAAAAAATAATAGCAATGTATTATGGAATTTATGACATATAAAAGTAAAATGCAAAAAAAAAAAAAAAGTAAAATTCAGGGGTGCCTGAGTGGCTCAGTCAGTTGGGCATCTGCCTTCGGCTTAGATAATGATCCCAGCGTCCTGGGATTGAGCCTCATGTTGGGCTCCCTGCTCAGTGGAGAGCGTGATTCTCCCTCTCTCTCCGCTGCTCCTCCTACTTGTGCACACTCGCTCTCTCTCTCTCTCTGTCAAATAAATAAATAAATAAATAAATATAAAAAAGTAAAATGCATGACAACAGTGATACAAAGGCTAGGAGGGGACAAATGGATGTATATTATTACAAGCCTCTTAATACTACATATTAAGTGGTATAATGTCACTTGAAGGTATTCTATGAGAAGTTAAACATGTACACTTTAAACCTTAAAAGCAATCACTAAAATAACAAAACAGAATTACAGTTAATAAGCCAACAAATACAACAAAATGGAATCATAAAAAAGTCAATTAATGCCAAAGAAGGTAGTGAAAAAGCATAAAGCAAAGATGGGACACATAGAAAACAAATAAGATGGCAGACTCAAACCTAAACATGTCAATAATCAATATAAATTCTCTAAACACCCTGATTAAAAAGCAAAGATGGGGTAAAAAAGCAAGATCAACCCTATGCTGCCTACAGAACTGCATTTTAAACATAAAGGAACAAAGAGGTTAAAAGCAAGAGGATGGGCAAAGATTTACCATGCTAACAGCAGTCACAAAAGCGAGAGTGGTTATATTTACAAACACAAAGTAGATTTCAGAGCAAAGAATATTAACAGGGATAAAGACAGTCATTTTATAATGATGAGGAGGTCAATAAATCAAGATAGAATAGTGATCCTAAATATTTGTGCACCTAATAACAGAGCTTCAAAATGCATGAAGCAAAAACTGATAGAATGACAAGAAGAAATAGACAAATGAACAATTTTGGTCAGAGATTTCAATACCACTCTCAATAACTTATAGAAAAGTATGCAGAAAATTAGCAAGGATAGAGTAGACCTGAACAACACTATCAAATAATGTGACCTGATTAATGTTTATAGAACATTCTACATAATAGCAGAGTACTCATTCTTCTTAAGTACACAAAACATTTGCCAAAATAGACCATATTCTGGACCATAAAACAATAAATTAAAAAAAATTCAAGTTAGGGCGCCTGGGTGGCTCAGATGGCTAAGCGTCTGCCTTCGGCTCAGGTCACGATCCCACGGTCCTGGCACATTGGGCTCCTGGCTCAGCGGGAAACCTGCTTCTCCCTCTCCCTCTGTCTCTCCCCCTGCTCATGCTCTCTCTCTCTCTGTATCTCTGTGTCTCAAATGAATAAATAAAATCTTTAAAAAAAAAAATTCAAGTCATACAAAGTATGTTCTCTGATCACAATGGAATTAAATTAGAAATCAATAACAGAAAGACCCTTAGAAAAATCTTAAACATTTGGAATCAAAATTTAACATGTTTAATAACATACAATCCAGCACTTGCACTCCTTGGTATTTACCTAAATGAACTGAAAACTTACTTTCACACAAAAACCCGCACATGGATGCTTATAGCAGCTTTATTCATAATTGCTCAAATTTGGATGCAACCAAGATATTCTTTAATAGGTGAATGGATAAACTTTGGTGCATCTAAACAATGGAATATTATTCAGTGCTAAAAAGAAATGAGCTATGAAACCATTAAAAGGCATAGGCAAACTTAATATACATATTACTAAGCCAACCTGTATTCCAACTATATGACATTCTGGAAAAGGTAGAAGTAGGAAGACAGTAAAAAGATCAGGGAGGGATGAATGGGTGGAGCACAGCAAACTTTCAGGGCAGTGAAATGATTCTATAGGATACTATAATGGTAGACACATGTCATTATATACTTGTCAAAGCCCACTCAAGTCCTTGTCATTATATACTTGTCAAAGCCCATGGAACTACAACACCAAGAGTGAATCCTAATGTAAACTACTGACTTTGGTTTGAGAATGATGTGTCAATGTTGATTGATCTATTATAACAAATGTACCACTCTGGTGTGGGACTTTGATGATGGAGGAATCTGTGCCTGTGTGGGATCAGGACATATATGGGAACTCTGTATTTTCCACTTAATTTTGCTATGAACCTAAAATTGCTCTTAAAAATAAAGTCTGTATGCAGAAAGAGAGAAATTACAAAGATTTTCAACTGAATGAAAATAAAAACAGAACATCAGAATTTATGGGATGACACTAAAGCAATATTAGGAGAAAATGCATAGAATTAAATGCCTATATTAGATCCCATCTCCTACCTTAAGAAACCAGAAAAAGCAGAGAAAATTAAAGACAAAATAACTAGAAAAAAGATAATAAAGATCAAGGCAGAATTAATGAAACTAATTTTGAGAAGATCAATAAAACTGATAAACCTCAAGCCACTAATCAGACAAAAAAGAGAGAAGATCAAGACATCTAGTTAAGAGTATCTAAATAGCCTTATATCTATTAAAGAAATTAAAATTATAGTCAAAAAACCTTTCTACCTAGAAAACTCCAGATGGCTTCATTAGCAAATACTACCCACATTTAAGGAAGAAATTATGACAAATTATTCAAGAAAATAGAAGAAGAGGGAGTACTTCCCAACTCTTTCTGTGAGGCCTGCCTGCATTATCCTGATATCAAAACAAAGACACTACAAGAAAAATACAGACCTCATGATATTACTCATGAACATGATGCAAAGAGTCTAAACAGATTTTTAGCAAATTAATTTAAAAAAATGTATTAAATGGATAACATGGCCAGTAGGGTTTATTCCAGGATTGCAGAGCTAGTTTAACATTTGAAGATGAATCGATAAAATTTACTTCATTAACAAACTAAAAAAGAAAAATGATATTATCTCAATAGACACAGAAAAAGCATTTGGCATCTATTCCAACATCTTTTCCAGATAAAAACTGTCAACAAGCTAGGAATAGAAGGAAACTTTCTCAACTTGATAAAGGATGTCAATGAGAAACCTAGCTAGCAATATACTTAATGATGAAGGAATAAATATTTTCCTTTTAAGAACAGGAACAAGACTAGTATATCTGTTTCATAACTTCTATGCAACATAGTACTGGAGATTCTAACCAGTTGATTAAGCAAAGAAAAAGAAATAAGAGGCATCTAGATTGGAAATAAATAACTGTCTTTATTCACAGATAAGATACTTACGTAAAAAATTCAATGGGATATACAAAAAAACCCTGCAAGAACTAGTAAGTGACTTTAACAAATTTGTAGGATAATCAATATTAAAAAGCTATGTTATTTCTGTACATGCTGGCAGTGAACAACCGGAAATTAAAATTTTTAAAGTAACATTTAAAATATTACCAAAGGGACACCTGGGTGGCTCAGTCAGTTAAGCATCGGCCTTTCATGATCCCAGGGTCCTGGGATGGAGTCCTGCATCTGGCTCCTTGCTCAGCGGGGAGCCTGCTTCTCCCTCTGCCTGCTGCTCACCCTGCTTGTGCTCTGTCTCTCTCTGACAAATAAATAAAATCTTAAAAAATAAAATATTACCAAAAATATGAAATATCTAGGGATATGTATTGGTATGCTCAGGCTTCCATAATAGAATGCCACAGATGGGATGGCTTAAACAACAGACATTTATTTATTCATAGTTCTGAAGGCTAAGGGTCAAGGTAGTAGCAGAGTGGGTTTCTGCTGAGACCTCTCTTCCTGGCTTGCAGGCAGCCACTTTCTCACTATGTTCTCACATGACATTTCCTCTGTGCAAGCACATTCCTGTTATCTCTTCCTCTTCTTACAAGGATACTAGTCCCAATGGATTAAGGCCACATTTTTAGGATCTCATTTAACTTTAATTACCACTTTAAATGCCCTCTACGTACAGTCACATTGAGGTTAGGGCTTCAACATATGAATTGTGGGAGGACACAATTCAGTCTATAACAGGATAACTCTGACAAAATCTATGATCTGTGCACTGGAAACTATAATATATTGCTGAGAGAAATCAAGGGAGACCTAAATAAATGGAGAGATATTTATTGAGTCAGGACATTCAATATTGTTAAGTTGTGAATACTCTACAAATCAATCTATATACTCAACACAATCCCAGTCAAAATACCAGCAAGCTTTTTTTGCAGAAAGACATAAGCCGAATTTAAAATTCATATGGAAATGCAAAGGATGTAAATTAGCCAAACATCTCTGAAAGAGAAGAACAAAGTTGAAGGGCTAACACCATCTGATTTCAAGAATTATTTTGAAGCTACAGTAATCAGGACAGTGTGGTATTGGCATAAAGACAAACATATAAATGGAACAGAATGGAGTCAAGAAATAAACCTACATGTATACGAAAAATTGATTTTTGACAAAAGTGTTATGGCCAAGTAGTGGAAAATGAATGGTCTGTTCAACAAATGGGATTACCAAGGGGCACAATAAAGCTTTGGGGGTAATAGATATGTTCACTATCTTGATTGTGGTGATAGTTTCATGGGTATATGTATATGTCAAAAGTTATCAAATCGAACAGTTTAGATATATACAGTTTATGTCAATTATATCTCAATAAAGCTGTTTTTAAAAAAGAAAAATGTGAGTAAGAACTTAATCTGGGTAAGGAGAATACGTAAGTAATTTAAGAAACAGAAAAACCATTTGCTAATGGAGTGGTAATGTAGGTTAGTATTTATGAAGGCTTGCTCAGTTTGCAAATACTAACAGACATTTGTTAAGTAGCAATCATTTGTTTTGTATATGTTTTTCTAATGAAAGCAATCACAGGAAATTTGAGAAACAAACAGAAAACAGTTTAATGATATTTAGGTGGGAAATTGACTTAAATCTTTAGAACAAAAAGTGTGGCATCCAATAAATTTTTTTTATAAATTTATTGATTTTGAGGACCACTGATCCTTCAGAATGAGTTTTGTCTAAAAAATTCAATTTCACTTAATGAATTGTCATTAATAAGAAAGTTTTTGTTTGCTTGCTTTTATTTTTTTAATTGGCCTCTATTCTAGAAAAGGGGCCCAATAAGGAGTCATTTCTAGGATGTATTTCAGAAGGGTAAAGGATCTGGCAGACTTCACCTTGTTTTAATTGAAATTCTATAAATTGAATTTTATATACTAAAGTTTAACCAACTGGAATTTTAATTTGAAAAGCACAAGAGGACTAAATATGGAACACATTGTTCATTATATTTGTTATTTATGCCACATTGTAATATTTTGTTAAAAAGCAGAAGGTCAAAGTTTTATAAAAATAATTACATAAAGGAGAAATTTGCTCTTTCTAAGCGGCTAAAGCGACACTGCAGACCATTCTTAGTAAACAGCCAGAGGGTCACTGCAAAGGTCCATGGTTTCTAATAGTTTTCTTAATAGTTCCTCATAGGAAACCAGTACTCTAAGTTGAATGCCAAGGGTACCAGTGGATGTTTATTAAGAATTAACTCTGTGATTAATAATAGCTGACATGTTTGAGGATTTGCTATAAACTAGGCTCCATGATCAATATTTTGCACCAATTATTTATATATAGATATACAGATTAAATTAGTGCATAGAGAGTACTCATTGGCCATATGGATTTCAGGATTCCTTGCAATAGAGTGACTAGGGTCTCAGATGAATCTATAAACATCCTTATAAAATTATTTATTTTGCTTATATTAATATTGATAATGGTGCAAAATGCTTTCCATTTACAATCCAATGTGGGGGAAAGACTAGTCTAAAAGTCAGGTGGGTTTTTTTGGTTTTTTTTTTTAAAGATTTTATTTATTTATTCATGAGAGACAGAGAGAGAGAGAGAGGCAGAGGGAGAAGCAGGCTCCCAAGGAGCAGGGAGCCCGATGCAGGACTCGATTCCAGGACGCTGGGATCTTGACCTGAGCCGAAGGCAGACGCTTAACCATCTGAGTCACCCAGGCGCCCCAAGTCAGGTGTTTTTATGAGAGAATCTATAAAAGGGTGAATTAAAATGGAATTGGGGTAAGGTATAACCAGAACCCAGCTTAAAGCATTACATTTGGACCCAAATCTTGGTCAATATTTCCCTGCCTGTCCTTCTCCAGGCTAGGAAAGTTCTAGTTCTCTAATATCCTGCTTTCCCTAATCAGTTGTATTAGTTTCCTATTGTTGCTAAAACAAATTATCACAAATTTAGTGGCTTAAAACAATACAAATGTATTCTTCCATAGTTCTGGAGGTCAGTTTTACTGAGCTACAGTCAAGGTATCTGCAGAATTGGTTCCTTCTGGAGGCGCTGAGGAAAATCTGTTCTCTTGCCTCTTCTAGCTTCTGGAGGTTTCCTGCCTTCCTTGGTTCATGATCCCTTCCTTGCAGTCCAACCTCTTGCTTCCATGGTCACATCCCCTACTTCCTCTTCTGTGTTAAATCTCCCTCTGCCTCTCTCTTTTTAAGGACACCTGTGATTACATTTAGGACCTACCTGAAAAATCTAGGACACTCTCCCCATCTCAAGATACTTTAATCACATCAGCAAACTCCCTTTTACCATATAAATTAACAATCATGTTCTGGGGACTAGGATGTGGATATCTTTGGTGGCTGTTAACCAACTACCACATCAGTGGATATAGGACCACGTGGTTATTATATACATTTCCATCTGGTCCTATGTGTCATTCAAAGCTACTGTTTCCTTGTTGAATTTCTGTTTGTATGATCTAACCATTGATGTAAGTGAGGTGTTAAAGTCCTCTACTATTATTGTAGATTACTTCCTTTACGTTTGTTATTAACTGTTTTATGTATTGGGTGCTCCCATGTTGGGTACATAAATATTTACAATGGTTTTATCTTCTTGTTGGGTCCCCTTAATGATTATATAGTGTATGGTGACAATTGTTTTAAAGTCTGTTTTGTCTGATATATGTATTGCTACCCCAGTTTGCCTTTCACTTCCATTTGCATGATAAATGTTTCTCCATCCATTTCTTTCTTTCTTTTTTTTTCTTTGTTTGGTTTTTATTTAAATTCCAGTTAGTTAACATACAGTATAATATTAGTTTCAGGTGTACAATATAGTGATTCAACACTTCCATACAACATCCCATCACTTTCAATCTGCATGTGTCTTTTGGTCTTAACTGAGTCTCTTGTATGCAGCATATAGATGGGTCTTATTTTTTTTATCCACTTGATCATCCTAGATCTTTTAATTGGAACATTTATTCCATTTACATTCAAAGTAATTATTGATAGGTATGTATTTATTGCAACTTTGTTACTTGTTTTATGGTTGTTTTTGTAGTTCTGCTCTGTTCCATTTTTCCCGTGCTCTCTTCTTTCGTGGTAAGTTGGCTTTCTTTAGTGAGATCCTTAGATTCCTTTCTCTTTATTTTTTGCATATCTATTACTGGGTTTTGATTTGTTACTATTAGGTTTGTATAACATCTTATGCATACAGCAGTCTATATAAAGTTGATAGTTGCTTACATTTGAACTCACTCTATACTCCTCTCCACACATATTTTAGGTATATGGTGTCATACTTTACATCCTTTTATTTTGTGTCAGTTGAGTGATTTTTATAGATAAACTTATTTTTACTGCTTTTGTGTTTCCTACTTTTCTTACTCCTACTTGTACTCTTTTCTTTCCACTCAGAGACCCCTTTAACATTTTGTGTAAGGTTGGTTTAGTGGTCATGAATTCCTTTAACTTTTCTTTGGGAAACTTCTCACTTTTTCCTTCTATTCTGAATGATAGCCTTGCTGGATAGAGTATTCTTGGTGGTAGGTTTTTTACTGCCAGCACTTTGAATGTATCATGCCACTTTTTTCTGGCCTGCAAAGTTTCTGCTGAAAAATCATCTGATAGACTTATGAGGTTTCCCTTGTAACTGCTTTAAAAATTCTCTTTATCACTACTTTTTGCCATTTTAATTACAATGTGTCTTAATGTGGACCTCCTAGGGTTGACTATGTTGGGGCTCTCTGTATCTCCTGGACCTAGATTTCTGTTTCCTTCTCCAGATTTGGGAAGTTTTCAGCTATCATTTCTTCAAATGAATTTTCAGCCCCCTTTTCTCTCCTCCTTCTGGGATCCCTATAATGTGAATTTTATTACCCTTGATTGTGTTGCTCAGTTCCCTGAGCATATATTTTTCTCTCTCCTATCACCTTGATTACTTTCCATTACTCTGTCCTCCAGGTCCCTGATCCATTTACTACTTCCTCTGGTCTACTACTTATTCCACCTAGTGTATTTTTAATTTCATTTATTGAGTTCTCCATCCCTGATTTGTTCTTTTTTATGTTTTCCATCTCTTTGCTAAGGGTATCAGTGAGGTCCTCCACTCTTGAGAAAAGTCCAGTGAGTATCTTTATGACCTTTACTTTAAATTCTCTATCAGGCATATTATTATCTCCATTTCGTTTAGGTCTCTTGCTGTGATTTTTGCCTTTCTTTTTTATTTGGGACATATTCCTCTGTCTCCTCATTTTGTCTAACTCTCTGTGTCTCTTTCTATGTGTCAGGAAAGTCAGCTACATCTCCTGCTCTTGAAAGTTGTTTTTCTTTTTAAATTTCTAATATTTCCATTTAACTCTTTTGTTTCTATCTCTGCTAAAATTCTCCCATCTGTTTAATACTGCCTACCATTTCTAGTCAAGCCTTAAATTTTAATTTCAGTTACTTTAAATCCCCTGTCTTATGGTTCAAATATCTGGGTCATCTCTGACTCTGGTAATGTTAACTCATTTGTTTCTTGACAGAGAGTTGTTTGGTCCTTGCTTGTGTGCGTATCTCATAATATTTGACTGAATTCCAGACAATGTGTATAGAATTATAGATACTAAAGTATACAGTATTTACGCTTGGAAATTGGTATATCTTTCTTTGCTAGGTTATTGGATGGGGGGTGAATCAATTTAGTAAGGAACTGAGTTGAATTATGGTTTTGCCGTGGTGGTGGTTACTCTCTAGGTGACACCAGCTTCAAATCACTCCAGCTTTACCTTGTGTTCAGGATTGGGCTGATCTGCTGGAGAATTTTTCCTAATGTTCTTGCTCCACCCATGGCTTCAAGCTTTCCTTGTGCTCTTACACCTCAGAGAGAGTCTCTGTTAAGTCTCTAAAGTAAACTTTCCCTTACCCCACCCCCACCCCATTAATAGATTGATATTGATTATTACTCAGTGCAGCAGCCCTGATGATAGGAGGCTGGGAGTAGGATTCTCTGTTGTCTTTATTCTTAGGCAAGCCCTGTGTTCCTGGGTCTTGGAGGCAGGGATTTCTCAGTGATCCTGCCTTTCCCTAGTTGGTCTGGGCCCAACATAGTTTCTTTCTCTACACTTGGGAATGGGGATATTTTTCCTTTTCTCTTTTGCCAGCTACAATTATCCTATGCCTGTTGCTGCCCTTCTCTTGGTGACTTACAGTTTCTGTTCCTTAGGGAAAAAGGGTCCAACTGGGAATTTTTACATTTCCTGCAGTGGCAGCCAGTCTACTCCTTCAGTCTCTTTTTCATTACACTCCCAGTCTTTCTTGTGAGAACCCAGTAGAGATCTGTGGAGAAGAGGTGGCAAGTGGGTCTAAACTCTCCTTATGTCTGAAGTTCCCAGAGGTTCTACACTTTCATGCTAGCCTATATTCAGTACTTAACAATTTGTTAAAAAATCTCACCTGAATTCATCTTACCCATTTGATGATGGCCCCATCTTCTTTCTGTGCTCTGCTACATGTAAGCCAGTGCTCTCTTGGAGGCACCTGCTTTTACTTGGATTTCAAGCTAGATGGTTTCCTTACAACCTCAGCTCACTGATAGGCTCAATAAAAGTTATCACTTTTTATATTATCTGGGGTTTTTTGTTAGAGTAGGAGTGACCCTCCTTCTAGCTTTCTACATTAGGTGAAAGATGTCACATCACTGCCTCCACACCTTCATTTGAAAGATAGTGTTCATCACTATTTCATTTCAACAAGAAGGAACCAGTATGTGCCTTTGTATGAGCTGGATGATGAACTGAATCCATTTGTCTGTTAAAAGAATGCAATTTCTGTGTTATTTTCTCTGCAACTATAAATGTGCTCACCTTGTATCTGAGACTGGAGCCCATCATGTGAAACACAGGGTGGGAAACCTCAAGTCCCTTTTCTACCTCTTAAAAAGATCATCCAGCAAAGAATCCCAGCCTGACTACTGGAAACATACGTTTATGAGCAGCATGTAGGTACAGTACCATTGCATTTTGAATTATTAAAATCTGAAAAAAAGTTTGATGTAAAAATAGAGGGGTGCCCGGGTGGCTCAGTTGGTTAAGCGTCTTTTTTTTTTTTTTAAGATTTTATTTATTTATTTGTCAGAGAGAAAGCATAAGCAGGGGGAGTAGGAGGCAGAGGGAGAAGCAGGCTCCCACTGAGCAAGGAGCCCACTGGGGGACTTGATGCCAGGACCCTGGGATCATGATCTGAGCCAAAAACAACACTTAACTGACTGAGCCACCCAGGCATCCTGTGTCTGACTCTTAATCTCAGTTAAGGTCTTAATCTCAGGGTTGTGAGTTCCAGCCCTGTACTGGGTTCCACACTGGGCATGGAGCCTACTTAAAAAGAAAAAGGAAGGGGTGCCTGGGTGGCTCAGTTGTTAAGTGTCTGCCTTTGGCTCAGGTCATGATCTCAGGGTCCTGGGATTGAGCCCTGCATCAGGCTCCTTGCTCCACGGAAAGCCTGCTTCTCCCTCTCCCACTTTCCCTGCTTGTGTTCCCTCTCTCACTGTGTCTCTCTCTGTCAAATAAATAAATAAAATCTTTTTTTAAAAAAAGAAAAAGGAAAAGAAAAAATAGAAATAAAGCCTCAGTTTATGTGCAAAATTTGAAAAAAAAAGTCAAGAAATTTCAAAGGTAGCAGGCCAAGTGAATTATAAAATTTGCCTCATAGAGATGTCATTTAAACTGATAAACAGATAGACCAGTCACTGATATCAGTAAGGTAAGAACTATACTGCTCATGTGCATTAAATTTGGGCAAGATGTTTTGGTAACTACCGTGCAGGTATTTTCACAGTGACAGTCTCTGCAATTTATAAAATAATCTTTATTTATAACAATGCTATCCTGTCAGTTACTCAGTAGTAAAACTTGTGCTTAACAGTATAATCAAGAAAATTAGATCTGATAAAATGCCATGAAGAATGACTGAGAACCACCACAGTATGTCATGCTGCTAATTAAGGAAAGTGCAGTTTCTCCTGAGTTACTTCCACTATGTTAAGATTAGGAGATCAAAAAGCATCATTAAAGTCCAAAATTTTCTATAATGGTTACAAGGTTTCACACTTATTTCTATGGGAAGTTATAGCATAAATTATATACTTTTAAATATATATGGACTTCAGGAAACTATCCCTCTCATAATTTGTTGTAACAAAAACATTTTTGTGATAGACTATGCCACTTAAGCATAGCAAGACACATCTACTCAAAGAAATTGCTATTTCTACTCTAACCGACACATTCAGCAGAAACAGAAGGTTCAAATGTCATTACACCGGCTGGTCCTTTAACCTCTCTCCTGAAACATGTAAAGTGTAAGGTGGTGCTTTTGTTGCCACCAAGCATTTTTTTTTTTTTGTCTTTGACATCCTCTGACTTTGAGCTGACAGCCTCTGTTATACGCATATGTAAGAGACTGCAATAGTGGAAAGTTCATATGGCATCAACCCAGGAGGACATTAGCATGCGACCTGGTCAACAAATTACAGTTCATCACATCACAGAACATTCTGCTGGGAAAGAATTCCATGAGAATTTGTAACTTGCTATCAGACACATCTTAGCATATTTTATTGTTAAAAAATATTTTTTTAAAGTTGAAGCAGGTAGTAGAAACTTTAAGTGCTATCTTTATTATGAGTTTTAAATTTTAATTAATTTAATTATCAACTTTAAAATTAAGTTTGTCACAATTAAATTAAACTAATCCACAATCCAATTAAAGAGAAATGAGCAGAAAAGAGAAAAAAAGGAGAAAAGATAGATTGTTGTGTATCACCTAGAAAGACAAACAATCATACTTTTTTCCCCCATACTTTATGTTCTCCTAGATGCCTGGGTATAAATAGGGTTATTCTTTTAAAAAAAGAACAACAGTGTAAATATTGTATGCACCAAATTACTTTTTTTAAATAAGCAAATTTAAAAATTAAAAATAAATAAAATAAGCAAATAATAATCCTTAAATTCTTCATACTTAATATGTAGAATCACTAACTATCAGAGACAAGTTGAAAGTTTTTAGAGAGTATCTAGCCTAACATCACCCATTTTATGTAATGTAAGAAGAAACTTAGCTCCAGAGTGGGAGAAGGAGGTAAGTTAGTAACTTTGATAAACTGAAGTTTAATGAATTATCTTTACACCTCACAGTCATAAATAACCCATGTCTAAGTTATCTGTTGCCCACATGTGGAATATTATAGAATGGGGCATAGCTGACTCAGAGCATGACATAAGATTCTTTTTTTTTTTTTAAGATTTTATTTATTTATTTGAGACAGAGAGAATGAGAGACAGAGAGCATGAGAGGGAGGAGGGTCAGAGGGAGAAGCAGACTCCCTGCCGAGCAGAGAGCCCGATGCGGGACTCGATCCCGGGACTCCAGGATCATGACCTGAGCCGAAGGCAGTCGCTTAACCAACTGAGCCACCCAGGTGTCCCCATGACATAAGATTCTTAATTATTAGCTATCTCTAAAAAATGTCTAGCCATTTTAAACATCAGAAATCTCTGCTTTATTACTACCAGTTAAGTTTTTACTAACTGAGAATGAGTATCTATTTTTAGAACAATTTACATTTTTTTTAAAGATTTTATTTATTTATTTGACAGAGAGACACAGCTAGAGAGGGAACACAAGCAGGGGGAGTGGGAGAGGGAGAAGCAGGCTCTCGGCTGAGCAGGGAGCCCGATGCGGGGCTCGATCCCAGGACTCTGGGATCATGACCTGAGCCGAAGGCAGACGCTTAATGACTGAGCCACCCAGGCGCCCCATAGAACAATTTACATTTTATAGGATTATAGAATTTTTTGGCTGAAAGTATCCTTAAAGTTTCAAACCTCTCTCAAGCTAACCTGATTCTCCATATGATACTGGAATCTTCTGTATAACATCCATGTCTCGTGGTAACCTAGGTATTCCCTTGGATACATTCCGTCTTTGAGAACTTTTGACTGTTAAAAAGGATTTAATTGTGCCAAAATTTATATCCTTTTGATCTCTCTACCCACTATCCCTACCAAGGGTACTACATTTTAACAAAACATAAAATGTTTCTTATCTCTCTCTTCCCTATGATAACCTTTCAGAGTTAGGAAGATGTTGAACACATGGCTTCTCCTCTCCAAGCAAAGCAGCTCTAATTTTTTAGATGTTGCTTATATGACATGTTTGGGAGTAGGTAAAGCATAATGGTAAAGAATACATTCTTTGGCATCATACTCCGAAGGTTCAAATCCCATAACCACAACCTACTGACTGTGTGATATTTGGATACTTAATACCATTTCTGTATCTCAGTTTCCCCATTTGTGAAAGATAAATAGGAATGGTATTGATTCTACCATATTGTCACAAAGATTGAAATAAATTATGTATCAATCACTAGAGTCGATTGGACAATCATTGTTCCCAAATTTTATACCCTCCCTCCCTGTGTTAGAAGTATATATTTATGCTCTTTTCCATGTATGCAGGGACTACCACTGTGGTGGAGCATACATACTTCCCTGTCTCAGTGATAATGGGTTTAGCCAAATGACTTGCTTTAGCCAATGTAATGTTAGCAGAAGTGACATCATCAGACCTTTAAACATGCTTGCATGGTTTGCTTGCTTTCTTGTGCTGTGATGATCCATATGAAGAATATGCCCCCAGGGAGTCACTGGTCCAAGGAAAATAAGAAAACACACACAGCAAACCTCAACCCAACCTTCAGTCAGAAGCCAAGCCTCACCTATCTCAGCCAAATCTAGCAGAACCACAACTGATTCATAGCCTTTTGAGGGGGAAAACATTTTTTTGGTGTAAGCCACTGAGACTTTGAGGTTGTCTGTTACAATACTGATCACCTATTGCCACAATAATGCTGCATAACAAACCACATCAAAACTCAATAGCATACAACAATAAGCATTTATTTCTAGCTCTCTTGTCTATAGGTTGACTGGAGTTCAGCTGGTATATGCTGGTCTTGGCTGTGATTTGCTCCAAAAGCTGCAGATTGGGTATGAATCTGCTCCAAGTAAGTCCTATCCTCCTCAGACCAGCACCTACCCAAGGCATTTTCATCTCATGGTAACAAGCAGGAGTGTAAGAGGGCAAGCCAAACTAAGAAAACATACGCAAAAACCTGGGCTTTTGCCTGTCACATCTACTAGCTGACCATCGGTCAGAGAAAAGCATGTGCCCAAGTCCAAAATCAAGAGGGGGGAAAGCAAATTTATTCTTCTAATGGATTTGGGAGAGGGAGGAATGAATATTTATGAAACAATAATCTAATCTACTACAGTTATGCAGCAAAAACTAATACAAGCTCTTAACAGAATGTTGGCTACATAGAAACTGGTAAACAAATGCTAGTTACAAGTAAGCATTATCAGTGATTCAGGTTCTTCTCCATTGTTGTTACTCTGCTACAAATGCAATTTGTTACTCTCCTCCTCAATAATAAGATGTTGATGCAGAAAGCATCTGATCTGATAGAAGAAATTCTTGTAGTTCTCATCCTAGGTACTTTTCTTATATTGAGCCAGCCTAAGCCATTAACATTTTTGGTAGCCCATCACTTTCACCTAAAATCCTGTTTCTCTTCCATACAGACTGATGCTCCAAAATCTCTTCCCATTAAGTGATAAATAATTTGGCTATATATATATTTAAGTCCATCTTGCTATATCTAATTTAGTTGTAGCTTATTCAGATATTTTTAGAACCTGACTTTATCACCTTCATGGCACACATACACTCTCTATCTTCATCCAGTCATTGAGAGAAATTTTATACTGACAACATAAGAGAGAAGGACTCAACTGGACCATATCTACCCAGGAAATCTGTGGAATCCCTACCCATAAAAACAGAGCTGACAGCTTCCTGCAAGAGTAGACCTCCTGAAAACACTAGCAATTCTATGACTTCATCATTCTTTCTGTGTTCTTCCTGAGCAGCTGCTCACAGCCTGTGCTGAGGCCATGAGACTGTGGGGGAAGAAGGGTGGAGGCCCATATCTGGAAGCAAACAAAGTTATGTTTCTGGGCAGGAACTAGTGGGTCCTACAAGCTATCCTTGAATAAAGGAGAAACGCTATGGGATAATGAGAGTAGCAACAACAGCAGGGTACAAATCCTTTCCTGGCATGGTAGACTTTCTAATGAAAGTAAAGAGGATTGACAACTTAGGACTGGCAAGGCAACCTTAGGAATATTTGAAAAGGCAAACTCTAAGAATAGAACATTTTTCTTACAATTCACAAGATAGGGGCTTGTATTCATATTGATTTTGCTTTGCTGTTTTTAAAAAGTGACACTTGAACATGGAAAAAAATTCAATGGTACAAAAGGATATACAGTGAAAAGATTAAGTCTCCCTCTTACCTCTAGCCAACCCCTAGAGGCAACAATTGTTATTAGGTTCTATAACAGCTCTGTAGACTTATTTCCATGGAATTACAAGCATGTCTATAGATAGAAGATAGATAGATAGATAGATAGATAGATAGATAGATAGATAGATAGATAGATAGATAGATTCAATAATCAAAAGGAAGCACAGCATATAGAGTTATTTAATTTTGAATATTCATTTTGTACCTGGTAAGAGCAGAACATGTGAGTTATACATATGAAGCTCCTGAGGTTCACAAAGGCTAATTGACTTGCCAAGGTCATAAGCCTGTAAGAAGAAAAGCCAGTATCTGATCCGAAAAGCCAGGCCTGGCATAAGACCTAAGCCTAACAGGCATGAGTTTATAAATTGCAAAAACACCATATTATGTAGGGAAAATTTTCCAAATCTGCCAATAGGTTGTAGACATTTATAGAGGCAAAAACATTACTTAGTTGTGACTGTGACCCAAATTCATGCCCTATAACCTTAGCCACACCATAGCAGCTTAAAGCAACTGACGATTTTTTTTTTTTTCACTTTGTGAACTGGGGATCTGGTATTTCTCAAACCCCTAAAATATTCTAACTGAAAACTGTCCTAAGAAAAAGGAAATGTTTCTATTTGAAATCCTTAATTAAAACCACATTCATAATTCTAAGTATTTAAAGAGAAAGTTAAAGAAGAAATTTACTTTTGCACATCACAGAGATTATAATAAACAAAGAACCTTGCCAAAAGACATGCCTCCAGCTGCACTGAAGAAACATCAGAGTAGACCAGCACTGCAGCTTCAGCAAGAGAAAGACTGAAGGCAAAATCATGTACAGAAAGGCAAACAACCATAATGTAAAACTCATGTTCCCTGTTGGAGTAGAATAATAGAATTCTGCAGAAATGCATCTTACACACACACACACGTGCACACGCACAGACATGCACACACACAGAACTACAATTGTTCCTCACTATTAACTCAAAAATTGTCAGCTGTATGCCTATTTTCTTGAGGTCCACCAGGCCACAGATGTTTGCTCCATAAAGCCATTGCCAATTTGGGGACAAGCTCAATCAACTTGTGCCTGAAAATGATTCACATAGGTCTTTACACTGCAGAGCTCATTACTTCAGGGATTTCCCAGAGCTCTACATTCCTGGCTGCCTGAATCAATAAGGGAATGCATATTTATTTTGCCAGGATACACATCATGGTAGAAGGAAAAAACTCTTCAAAATTCCTGTAATTCCTAAGAAATCTATTGCCTCAAATGTGGAATGATATACCTGTTAGAGAGAAAAGTGGGTCCTTACCAGTCACCGTTGGAACAGGAATAATTCTTCCTGATTTCTCTATTTAAAAGGTTCACAGTGCAGGCACTATTTATAAAGTTTATATCAGAAGCAAGGAAGAAGTAGAAGTGCTCTAGAGGAAATCAAAGACTAAGGAAATAGATGTGTGTAGAACACCTTAAAACAACTACTAAGCACAAAGAGAAGTAAACAAGAATAAAAACAAACAGAAGATGCTCAGGCACATTGTGGGGGAAAGGGCTACTTTTACCAACATCCATGACTTCTATTATTATTTACATGCAGAAGCCTCCCGTATCTTGCTAGCACCTGAGCTCTAGATCTGTGTATTCATTACCCTGACAATTCCACGTGGATATTCCATAGGCATCTCAAATGCAGTATGTCAAAAGCTGAACTTATCTCGCCCTCCCCCAAATATATTTCTTCTCCAGAATTGTCTCTTAAGTAAAGGACTAAAGCATTCTTCCAGTTGCTGAAGACAGAAACAGGGAAATCATCCCTTACTCTCTCTCTCCAGACATCTATCTCACTCATCTACTTCTTTCCTTCCCACTGTCATACTGTAATCAGACTCCATTTATTCACTGGGGCATCTGCATTAGCCTCCTAACTGATCTCCCTGCCACTTACCCATTCCAATTCATTCTTCACTTAGAGCAGGATGATCTTTTAATAATATAAAATTGATTCAATCTCTTCTTTGCTTAAAAAACAGCAGTGGCTTCCCACTATTGCTGGGATAAAGCATCATTCTTAACATGACCCACAATCCTCTGCATTCTCTGATCCCTGCATCATTCTCTAGTGTCATCCTAGCTTCTCATCTGTCAACTCCCTCTATTTCCATTATAATCAAACTAAATGCTTAATTGCTTAGACATACTAGGCTCTCTCTCACTTCTGGATCATTGAACCTTCTCTTTCTTCAGTCTGGAACATTCCATCACCCCTAACCACCCTGACCTGCTTATCTCTTATTCATCTGCCAGGAAATAAAGTCCATGAGACCAAGTTACCTACCTTGTGTTTTGTTCAGCCTGCCACTTAACACCCAGAACTATTCATACACATGATAGATGCTTAGTAAATATTTTTTGAATGAATAAATTAATCTTTTAGGTCTTGGAATAAATATCACTTCCTCAAGAAGACCTTTTTTTACTCCCAGGAAAAAAAAAATAGATCCCCTTTCTATACACTCCTGTGGCATCCTGTACAT
Organism: Mirounga angustirostris; assembly: GCF_029215605.1. Classification (NCBI taxonomy): domain Eukaryota; kingdom Metazoa; phylum Chordata; class Mammalia; order Carnivora; family Phocidae; genus Mirounga; species Mirounga angustirostris. The sequence continues at coordinate 125,839,292 of NW_026991714.1, forward strand.
GGGCTGTGACTTCGAAACTACTTCCACACAATAAGTTGGAGACATTTGTTTCACTTTTCTTAGTGATCACATCACAGTCCTGTGCTGCCTGTTGTCTAAGATCTGAAACCTATCTATATTTTGTCCAGATTTTTAGTTGTTTAAGTCAAGAGCATAATTTTGGTTCCTGATTATTTCATCTTGATTGAAATTGAATGTTCCAAATCAATTTTAAAGATTAGAACTCAAATATTTTCCTTTGTAATTACTGCACATTATCATTCTCTGTGGTATAGATTCTATTTTACCCTTGAAATTAGCCTTCTTCCCCTGATACCTTCTTAAACCTAGATGTTATTTTCCAATGGGCTAGGACTCTATTTCTGAATCACCAGGGCCCAGAGCAACATGTGGAGCATGAACATTGTGGAACATTGAATAAATTAAAAGTTGAATGAAAATTACTCCTAAAATACCCTCATTTACTGCATATCTGCCTTGGCAAATCACAATCCTACAAATAACTAGTACTCTGGTTTTGGAAGTGGAAAAAAATGCACATTTAATTTTTGACTATTTCAATTCTTTATCAGTTTACTTTTCATAATGATAAATACTACTTATTTAATTTATCACACTTCCTGCTTATGGAAAACAGCTAACATTTGTTTTCAGTTATGATTTGCCAGGCACTATACTAATTGATTTAATCATCTCAACAAACTTATGAGATATTGTCTGTTATTATTCCCACTCAACTGATGAGAAAATGAGCAACAGAAAGATTAAGTGAACTGTCAAAATAACACAGCTGGAACACAAAGGAGCCAGGATCTGAACACAATTTGAACACATGTACTTTTTATCACCACCTAAACTGCCTCCTAGTACTTTCTGCTTCCAAATAGGATTATAGATGGCTTATAATAAGACACCTTTATGAAATATTTTGTTAAAATAAAAATTTTAAATAAAAGTCATAGTGATAGGAAGTATGTAGTTCCTTAAAAATCTAGACTAATCTGTATTTCTGTAAAAGAATATTAATTTTAGTTCCAAACTTCCCATCACTTAAAAGGAAAAGGAAAACTCAATGAGTCTCCAAATGAATTTTATTTTATAATAAAAGGAAGGGTGCTAATTCATCTTCTAAAGGGAATTTATACAGTAGATTCTTATGTAATAGATATTTCACAATGAAATGATGTTTTGGGGAATGGTTTTATAAAATATTCAATAGCATTCCCTATAATATAAACTATATAACTATATTATATAACTATAATAAAGCCATGTCCAATTAACCCCAGAATATAACAACAACAACAACAACAACAAAATCTCAATGAAACATATATTCAGGATAATAAGGAATGAGATTTAGATTAATATTCATCTGTTGGTTTTATCTGGTCTGAGAATAGAACTTGGAATTCATAGAGAGGTACAGAGTATGTCCTTTGGCCTATCTTCTTCAAATCTTGATGATTTCAGCTAAGATTACGGCAGCAATTTCAGGACAAAGCTCTCTAGTGAGAGCCTGCAGTAAAGATATTCTATGGCTGTTGCTTGCAAGAAAATCCATATGCTTTGAATATTAATGTATAGCTGGCAAAGTTGCCATTTTATTATAAAAACAACCAAAAAATCTACCCTTAGTCTGCTTAGAGATGAGCTACAAGGTGACTGAAAATAGGGTCAACATTTCAAAAAGTAAAATAGAAAAGTTGAATTTTAGCCAAGGAAATTCCTTTTTTTTAAATTTTTTTATTGTTATGTTAATCACCATACACTACATCATTAGTTTTAGATGTAGTGTTCCATGATTCATTGTTTGTGCATAACACCCAGTGCTCCATGCAGAACGTGCCCTCTTTAATACCTATCACCAGGCTAACCCATCCTCCCACCCCCTTCCCCTCCAGAACCCTCAGTTTGTTTTTCAGGGTCCATTGTCTCTCATGGTTTGTCTCCCCCTCTGATTTCCCCCCCTTCATTCTCCCCCTCCTGCTATCTTTTTTTTTTTCTTAACATATATTGCATTATTTGTTTCAGAGGTACAGATCTGAGATTCAACAGTCTTGCACAATTCACAGCACTTACCAGAGCACATACCCTCCCCAGTGTCTATCACCCAGTCACCCCATCCCTCCCACCCCACCTCCCACTCCAGCAACCCTCAGTTTGTTTCCTGCAATTAAGAATTCCTCATATCAGTGAGGTCATATGATACATGTCTTTCTCTGTTTGACTTATTTTGCTCAGCATAATAAATATAAATAAAAATAAAGAGAGCACTTATTTCACTCCAGTTCCATCCATGTCGTTGCAAATGGCAAGATCTCATTCCTTTTGATGGCTGCATAATATTCCATTGTATATATATACCACATCCTCTTTATCCATTCATCTGTTGATGGACATCTTTAGCCAAGGAAATTCTATTAGTCTATGTACTGGTTATCTGCAATCATTCATGACTCAACACATATTTATAGAGTCCTTGTTAAATGCCAGGCTATATGTTAAGTCCACTGGTCACAAACTTTGTAGTAGTTCCACAGAACATTTGATTTGGGAGTCACTACCTCTTGGGCTCTACCAGACTGGTTAACTCACTTATAACTAATACCCTAGCATACTACTTTGCAAAGTTGATTCATTCACCTTCAAGATTTTAGCTATAGCCTCCAACTACTTATGTTAGTATTTACTTAATATTTTCTCTATATTCTCCACTTTTTTAATTCTCACATTTTAACATAAAATTAATTTCCTACTATAATGGAAAAGTATTATCATTAACAAAAAATAAATATAATAGGTAACATTTATTGAATATTTGTTAGAGCCTTGTATTATTTTAAGTAAGTACCTTCGTTAGATCCATATACATTTGAGAGCAAAGAGACACAGAGAAGTTAAGTAGCCTACACAGGGCCTCACAGCCAGTAGGTAGCAGGCCTAGTATTTTTAATTCAGGCTAAGTAACTACAAAGCTTGTCTGCCTAACCACTAAAATATACTGTTCCATAAACACATTTACAAACAGAAAACAAAACAATGCTATTAAAATCTAATTACGTGAATGCTGGGAAGATGGCAGAGTAGGAGGACCCCAAGCTCCCCCATCCATGGATACAACTAGATAACTATCAAATCATCCTAAATACCCCCAGAAAATGACCCAAAGACTGGCAGAACAAACTCTACAATGAAATATAGAGGAGAGGCCACACACACAAAAAAAGTGTAGGAAGCGTAGAGATGTAGTGAGGAGCTAAACAGAACATGGACTGTTTCAGGGAGGGAGGGACCCACCAGTGGAGAGAAGGGGGAGAAACAGACTATCACACTGGGAAGCCCACATGGGGAAGAAGAATCTCCATAACATTTGGCTTTGAAAACCAGAGGGGTGAAATTTTGTGAGTTCTTACAACCACCAGGACTGAAAGCCTAGAATTTTAAAATTCAGCAGGCTTGACCCTGGGAGACATGGGAAGGTAAGAGGAAACTGAGTCCCCACCCTTAAAGAGAGAGCACAATAAACAACCTATGGACATACAATATAAAAGAAGAAACTGGAAAAATGCCTGGGGCATATGGAAGGGAGAGTTATTTACTAATCTCAGACTGTATCCCAGAGGGACAGAGATCACTGGGAGATTCCTTCAGGAAAAAAGGAGCTGGTGGGCACAATTTCCCTCCTCCCTCCCCCAGCATAAACACAGGGCCATCTGCAGGAAACAGTGCAGTGCCAACATTCACTACTTAACTTGCTTACACTGTGCCCTACCCCCTCACAGCCTCCCCCACTTCTACCTCCCTCCTGCTGGCTTCTGTGGATCTGCCCCTTCCAGACAGGCCTGCCTCAGTCCTGGTGCTGCAGGGCCCCTTCCACAGAGGACTTGAGGCACATAAACCTTGCTAACATCACACCACCGACTCACCTACCCCATGCACATTGCAGATCTGCCCCCTCCAATACTCTCTTGGCTAGAGCCCATTCAAACCTGGGCCATAAGCCTGACAGTGTGCAAGCAGCCCAACAGGGGCCAGCACCTCTCCAAAGTGAGTCCTGCCCTGGGAAGAGGGAAAGATAACCACATATGTCAGTCAGAATGCAGCCCTGGAGCAGGTTGGGGCAGACAGCTGGTCTGATTGCAGGCCTAGCCTACGAACAAAAGCTACACAGGAGACAGCACAGAAAACACCTGGCAGTTTGGTGCTACTGCATTTCTGGACAACCCCTGCTCTGACTCAACTAAAACCCAGTGCAGCTCCAGACTGGTCCACTAACCACAAAAGGACCAAACACTGCCAACAACAGGCAAGAGAGCCACAGCAGATGACTAGACTGAAGGCAAAAGTGGCTTAGCCACAACAACACATTGCATGCAATACACACAGGAGACACCCCTGAAATGTCAGTGCCTGGCAAACAGGAGACATTACAAATGCAGGGCACTACAGGACTTCTTTTCATAAGGTCACTACTTTCAAGGGCAGGAGACACAGCTGAATTTCCTAACACAGAGAAACATAGAGTTAGACAAAATGAGGAGACAGAGGAATATGTCACAAATGAAAGAACAGGACAAAATCACAGCAAGAGACCTAAGCAAAACAGAAACAAGTAATATGCCTGACAGACAATATAAATAATGATTCATAAAGATATTCATTGAACTTGAGAAAAGAGAGAGGACACCAATAAGACCCTTAACAAAGAGATAAAAAAGAACCAATCAGAGAGGAAGAACACAATAAACAAAATTAAAACCATACTAGATGGAATAAATAGCAAACTAGAGGAAGCAGAAGAACAAATCGGTGATATGGAGGACAGAGTAATGGAAAGTAATCAAGCTGAGCAGGTAAGAGAAAAAAAATTATGCAAACTGAGATTAGACTTAGGGAAGTCAGCAACTCAATCAAGCATAATAACACTCACAGTATAGGGATCCCGCAGGAAGAGAGAGAAAATGGGGCAGAAATTTTATTTGAAGAAATAACAGCAAAGAGACAGGAAGATAACAGTGGAGTAGGAGGGCCCTAGGCTTTCCTCATCCCACAAATACAACTAGATAACTATCAAATCATTCTAAATACCCCAGAAATCAACATGAAGACTGACAGAACAAACTCCACAACTAAGGGAGAGAAGAGGCCAGCCACATCAAAGAAGGGAGGGAGTGAAGAGATGTGGTTGAGGGGAGAAACGGATCCTGGCTGCTGAGGAGGGGAGGGAGCCATGGTCATAGAGAAAGGTGAAAGAGAGATGAACACAAGGGGACACACAAGAACTTTTACCCATAGCCTTTGGCTTGGAAAATGAGCGGAGCTGAATTTCATGAGTTCTTGCAACCAGCAGGGCTTATAGCCTGGAGTTTTAAAGGTCAGGAGGCTTGGCTGGGATAGAGCCTACAGGGTACTGTGCTGCTCTTAGAGACAAGACAGGAAAACAGCCTGTGGGACATTCAGTGATGAAAGAGTGATCTGAAGAGCCCCTAAAGCACACAGTGGGGAGATTATTTGTTCTTCTCACAGCATGCCCCTGAGAGTCAGCATTTAGGGAAAGCCGTCTCCAGGAACAAAGGAGCTGGATGGCACCATTTCCTCCCACACTCCTCAGCATAAACACAGCCACCTGTGGGAAGCAGCACAGCACAGACACTGGCTACCCAACTTGTTTACACTAAGCCCCACCCCCTTCACTCTGGTAGAATGGCCCTTTACAGTCATGCCTACCTCAGTCCCGCATAGCAGGCCCCTCCACCAGAAGACAAGCACAAACCCCTGCCTACACCATGTCTCCCAATCACAGAGTTTTACAGGGCCTCAGTTCTGGTAGAGGTAGTAACAGGTCTCATTTCATAAGCAGACCAGGGCTCACCTAGTTAAAACTCAACATAATCAGACCAGAGACCAAACACTGCCCAAAGCAGGCAAGTAGAGTTTCTGCAGATGGCTGACCTGAAGGATGGACCCCAGAACACACTACCAAAAAGCACACTGCACACACAAAGACACTCCCTGAAGTGCAAGGCCCTGGCACTACATGACCTCTTCTTCATAAGGCCATTACTTTCAAGAGCAGCAGACATACCTGGCTTTTCTAACACAGAGAATCAGGCAGAGACTTAAACAAAATGAGAAGACAGAGGAATTTATCCCAAATGAAAGAAGAAGATAAGGCCACAGCCAGAGATCTAAGTGAAACAGATACAAGTAATATGTCTGATGGACAATTAAAAAAAACAATCATAAGGATACTCATTGGACTTGAGAAAAGCATGAAAGATATCAGTGAGACCCTTACCACAGAGACAAAAGAATTAAAAAAGAATCAGAGGTAAAGAGTGCAACAAACGAGATTAGAAAGAAATGGTGTAATGAACAGCAGACTGGAAGAAGCAGAGGAAATGAATTAATGACCTAAAAGATGAAGTAATGGAAAGCTATGAAGCTGAACAAGAGAGAGAAAGAAGAATTATGCAAAATGAGAACAGACTTAGGGAACTCAGTGACTCCATCAAAAGTAGTAACATTCATATAATAGGAGTCCCAGGAGAAGAGAGAGAGAAAAGCAGGCAGAAAATTTATTTGAAGAAATAATAGTTGAAAACTTCCCTAATCTGGGGTAGGAAACAGACATCCAGGTCAGGAAGGCACAGAGAACTCCCATCAAAATCAACAAAAGCACACCCACACCAAGACATACCATAATTAAATTTGCAAAATATAGTCATAAAAAAAATTGTTAATAGCAGTAAGACAAAAGAAGTCAGTGAAATACAAACCAAAACCACAATGAGATACCACCCTGCACCAGGTAGAATGGCAAAAATTAACAAGACAGTTAACAACAAATGTTGGCAAGGATGTGGAGAAAGGGGAACCCTCTTACACTGTTGGTGGGAATGCAAGCTGGTACAGCCACTCTGGAAAACAGTATGGAGGCTCCTCAAGACATTAAAAATAGAGTTATCCTATGACCCGACTCAGCAATTGCACTACTAGGTATTTACCCCAAAGATACAGATATAGTGAAAAGAAGGGGCAAATGTACCCCAATGTTCATAGCAACAATGTCCACAATAACTAAACTATGGAAAGAGCCTAGATGTCCTTCAACAGATGAATGGATAAAGAAGATGTGGTTCATATATACAATAGAATACTACTCAGCCATCAGAAAGGATGAATACTTACCATTTGCATCAACATGGATGGAACTGGAGGGGATTATGCTAACTGAAATAAGTCAAGCAGAGAAAGACAATCATTGTATAGTTTCACTCACATGTGGAACATAAGGAATAGCACAGTGGACCATAGGGGAAGGGAGGGAAAACTGGATGGGAAGAAATCGGAGAGGGAGAAAACCGTGAGAGACTCTGGACTCTGGGAAACAAACTGAGGGTTACAGAAGGGAGGGGGGTGGGGAATGGGGTAACCAGGCAATGGGCATTAAGGAGGGCATGTGTTGTGATGAGCACTGAGTGTTATACACAACTAATGAATCACTGAACACTACATCAAAAACTAATGAGGTACTATATGTTGGTTAATTGAGCATAATTTTTTTAAAAAGTCAGTAACTTACATAAGAAAACCAATAAGGCTGGCAAGATATTTTTCAACAGAAACTTTGCAAGCCAGAAAGGAGTGGCATGAAATATTCAAAGTGCTGAAAGGGAAAAATCTGCAGCCAAGAATATTTTATTGAGCAAGGCTATCATTCAGAATAGAAGGGGAGATAAAGAGTTTCCCAGACAAGCAAAAATTAAATGAGTTCTTGACTGCTAAACCAACTCTGCAAGAAATATTGAAGGGGGCTCTTTAAGTGGAAAGGAGAGACCAAAAGTGATGGTATAAAGGTAGGAAACATAAAAGCAGTAAAAATTAATACTTCTGTAAAAAATCAGTCAAGGAATTCACACAAAAAGGATATAAAACATAATAACATATACCTAAAACATGAGGAAGAGAGGAGAAAAGATTGGTTTCAAACTTAGCCATCAACTTAATACAGACTGCTATATGCAGAAGATGTATTATACAAACCTAATGGTAACCAAAAATCAAAAACCACTAATAAACATGCAAAGAATAAAGAGAAAAGAATCCAAATATATCACTGAAGAAAACCAGCAAACCATGAAAGAGACAACAAAGGACTTGAGAAAATGTCCAGAAACAACCACAAAACAAGGAATAAAATACCAATGAATACATATCTATTAATAATTGCTTGGCATGTAAATGGATTAAATGCTCCAATCAAAAGACACAGGGTGTCAGAATGGATTAAAAAACAAGACCCATATATGTTGACTACAAAAGACTACTTTAAAGCTAAAGACACCTGCAGACTGAAAGTGAGGGGATGGAGAAACATTTATCATGCAAATGGATGTCAAAAGAAAGCCAGACCAGCAATACTTATATTGGATGAACTAGACTGTAAAACAAAGACTGTAACAAGAGACAAAGAAGGACACTATATAATCATTAAGGGGACAATCCAACAAGAAGATATAACAATTGTAAATATGCATCCACCATGGGAGCACCCAAATACATAAAATAGTTAATAACAAACATAAAGGAAGTAATCGATGTTAATACAATAATAGTAGAGCACTTTTACACCCCACTTACATCAATGGATAGATCATAATAATATAAAATCGACAAGGAAACAGTGGCTTTAAATGACAGATGGATTTAGCAGGTATATTCAGAAAATTCCATCCTAAAACAGCAGAATGCATATTCTTCTCAAGTACATATGGAGCATTCTCCAGAACAGATCACATATTAGGCCAAAAAGAGGCCTCAACCAATTCAAGAAGATTGAAGTCATACCATGCATCTTCTCTGGCCACAATACTAGAAGTCAACTATAAGAAAAAATCTGCAAAAAACATAAATACATGGAGGTTAGATGGGTTAATGGGTTAAGCAGGAAATAAAAAAATAATTAAAGAGTACATGGAAACAAATGAAAATGAAAACACAAAGTACATCAAAATCTTTGGGATACAGCAAAAGTGGTTCTAAGAAGGAAGTTCATAGCAATACAGGCCTAACTCAAGAAGGAAGAAAAATCTCAAATAAGCAACTTAACCTTTACCTAAAGGAGCTAGTAAAAAAACAACAAACGAAGCCTAAATCCAGCAGAAGGAAGGAAATAATAAAAATTATAACAGAAATAAATGATATAGAAACAAACAACAACAACAAAAACAATGGAACACGTCAATGAAACCCGGAGCTGTTTCTTTGAAAAAAATCAGTGAAATTGATACACTCCTAGCTAGACTTATCAAGAAAAAAAGAAAAAGGACCCAAGCAAATAACATTACAAATGAGAGAGGAGAAATAACAAACACCATAGAAATACAAACAATTGTAAGAGAATATCATGAAAAACTATGCCAACAAATTGGACAACGTAGAAGAAATGGGTAAATTCCTAGAAACATATAACCTCCCAAAACTGAAACAGGAAGAAATAGAAAATTTGAACAGAGCAATTACCAGCAAAGAAATTGAATCAGTAATAAAAAAACTCACAATAAACAAAAGCGCAGGATCAGATGGCTCACAGGTGAATTCTATCAAATGTTTAAAGAAAAGTTAATATTTATTCTTCTTAAGCTAAAAAATAGAAGAGGAAAGAAAGCTTCCAAATTCATTCAATGAGGCCAGCATTACCCTGATACCAAAACCAGGTACAGACACTACAAAAGAGAACTCTGATGAACATAGATGCAAAAATCCTCAACAAAATTTTAGCAAACCAAGTCCAACAATACATTATAGAAATCATTCACCATGATCAAGTGGGATTTATTCCTGGGATGCAGGGGTGGTTCAATATTAACAAATTGATCAATGTGATACATCCTATCAATAAGAGAAAGGATAAGAACCATATGATCACTTCAATAGATGCAAAAAAGCCTTTGACAAAGTACAACATCCATTCATGATAAAAACCTTCAACAAAGTTAGGTTTAGAGGGAACATAGCTCAACATAATAAAGGCCATATTAAAAAAAATACAGCTAACATCATCATAAATAAGGAAAAACTGAGAGCCTTTTCCCTAAGGTCACGAACAAGACAGGGGTGTCCACTCTCACCACTTTTTATTCAACATAGTACTGGAATTTCTAGCCACAGGAATCAGAGAACAAAAATAAATAAATAAGTAAATAAAAGGCATCCAAATTGGTAAGGAAGAAGTGAAACTTTCACTATTTGCAGATGACATGATACTGTATAGAGAAAACCCTAAAGACCCCATCAAAAAACTGCTAGAACTGATAAATAAATTCAGTAAATCTGTAGGATACAAAATCAATCTACAGAAATGTGTTGCATTTCTATACACCAATAATGAAGCAGCAGAAAAAGAAATGAAGGAATTAGTTTCATTTACAACTGCACCAAAAACAACAAGATACCTAGGAATAAACCTAGCCAGAGATTAAAGACCTTACTCTGAAAACTATAAAACACTGAAGCAAGAAATTAAAGAGGAAACAAAGAAATGGAAAGACATTCCAAGCTCATTGATTGGAAGAACAAATATTGTTAAAATGTCTGTAGTACCCAAAGCAATCTACACATTTAATGCAATCCCTATCAAAATAGCAACAGCATTTTTCACAGGACTAGGACAAAAAAAATTTTTTAATTTGTATGGAAAAAAAATTTGCATGGAAACACAAAATACCCTGAATAGCCAAAGCAATCTTGAAAAAGAAAAAGGAAAGCTGGACATATCAAAATTCCAGACTTCAAGTTATGTTACAAAGTTATAGTAATCAAAACAGTATGCTACTGTCAAAAAAAACCAACAATGACAGCCTAGCTGGATATAGTATTCTTGGCTGCATATTTTTCTCATTCAGTGCTCTGAGTATATCATGCCAGTCCTTTCTGGTCTGCCAGGTCTCTGTGGATAGGTCTGTTGCCAATCTAATGTTTCTACCATTGTAGGTTACAGATCTCTTCTCCCGAGCTGCTTTCAGGATTTTCTCTTTGTCTCTGAGACTCATAAGTTTTACTATTAGATGTAGGGGTGTTGACCTATTTTTATTGATTTTGAGAGGGGTTCTCTGTGCCTCCTGGATTTTGATGCCTGTTTCCTTCCCCAAATTAGGGAAGTTCTCTGCTATAATTTGCACCAATATACCTTCTGCCCCTCTCTCTCTTTCTTCTTCTTCTGGGATCCCAATTATTCTAATATTGTTTCGTCTTATGATATCACTTATCTCTTGAATTCTGCCCTCATAATCCAGTAGTTGTTTATCTCTCTTTTTCTCAGCTTCTTTATTTTCCATCATTTGGTCTTCTATATCACTAATATTCTCTTCTGCCTCATTTATCCTAGCAGTTAGAGCCTCCATTTTTTATTGCACCTCATTAATAGCCTTTTTGATTTCGACTTGGTTAGATTTTAGTTCTTTTATTTCTCCATAAAGGGTTTCTCTAATATCTCCCATACTTTTTTCAAGTCCAGCTAGTATCTTTAAGATCATCATCCTGAACCCTATTTCTGACATCTTACTAATGTCCGTATTGATTAGGTCCCTGGTAGCAGTACTGCCTCTTGTTCTTTTTGTTGAGGTGATCTTTTTCCATCTTGTCATTTTGTCCAGAGGACAATAGATGAATGAGAGAACAAAATGCTAACAGGGTAATAACGACCCTAGAAAAATATACACTAAACAAATCAGAAGAGTCCTGAAATCAGGGTAAAAGAAAGGGAAAGAAAGAAAAAAGAAAAAGAAAAAGATTTAAAAAAAGAATATGATCAAATATGATCAGGCTGGTGCATAGATCAGTGCCACACACTAGATTTTGGGCATATTTTGGTCTGTTAAAAGAAAGTGCCTCCCAAAATTTTAAGAAAGAAAAACATATATGTACAAAAATAAGGGTGAATACAATGAAGGGACGGAATATGACTGTAAAGATAAAAATTATAAAAGATTTTATAAAAGGAATTGATAAGATAAGAAGTTGTGAATATCTATGCCCCTAACATGGGAGCAGCCAATTATATAAAGCAATTAATAACAAAAGCAAAGAAACACATTGACAACAATACAATAACAGTAGGGGACTTTAACACCGCCCTCACTGAAATGGACAGATCATCTAAGCAAAAGATCAACAAGGAAATAAAGATTTTAAATGACAAACTGGACCAAATGGACTTCACAGACATATTCAGAACATTCCATCCCAAAGCAACAGAATACACATTCTTCTCTAGTGCACATGGAACATTCTCCAGAATAGATCACATCCTGGGTCACAAATCAGGTCTCAACCAGTACCAAAAGATTGGGATCATTCCCTGCCTATTTTCAGACCACAATGCTTTGAAACTAGAACTCAATCACAAGAGGAAAGTCGGAAAGAACTCAAATACATGGAGGCTAAAGAGCATCCTACTAAAGAATGAATGGGTCAACCAGGAAATTAAAGAAGAATTAAAAAAATTCATGGAAACCAATGAAAATGAAAACGCAACTGTTCAAAATCTTTGGGATGCAGCAAAGGCAGTCCTAAGAGGAAAGTATATAGCCATACAAGCTTTTCTCAAGAAACAAGAAAGGTCTCAAATACACAACCTAACCCTACTCCTAAAGGAGCTGGAGAAAGAACAGCAAATAAAGCCTAAACCCAGCAGGGGAAGAGAAATAATAATAATCAGAGCAGAAATCAATGAAATAGAAGCTAAAAGAACAGTAGAACAGATCAACGAAACTAGGAGCTTGTTCTTTGAAAGAATTAATAAGATTGATAAACCCCTGGCTAGACTTATCAAAAAGAAAAGAGAAAGGACCCAAATAAATAAAATCATGAATGAAAGAGGAGAGATCACAACCAACACCAAAGAAATACAAACAATTATAAGAACATATTATGAGCAACTATAAATTAGATAACCTGGAAGAAATGGATGCATTCCTAGAGATGTATCAACTACCAAAACTGAACCAGGAAGAAACAGAAAACCTGAACAGACCTATAACCACTAAGGAAATTGAAGCAGTAATCAGAAATCTCCCAACAAACAAAAGCGCAGGGCCAGATGGCTTCCCAGGGGAATTCTACCAAATATGTAAAGAAGAATTAATACCTATTCTTCTGAAACTGTTCCAAAAAATAGAAATGGAAGGAAAACTTCAAAGTCATTTTATGAGGCCACCATTACCTTGATCCCAAAACCAAAGACCCCATCAAAAAGGAGAATTACTGACCAATATCCTTGATGAACATGGATGTAAAAATTTTCACCAAAATACTAGGCAAAAGGATCCAACAGTACATTAAAAGGATTATTCACCACAACCAAGTGGGATTTATCCCTAGGCTGCAAGTTTGGTTCAACATCCACAAATCAATCAATGTGATACATTAATCAAAGAAAGAAAAAGAACCATATGATCCTTTCAATAGATTAAGAAAAAGCATTTGAGGGCGCCTGGGTGGCTCAGTTGGTTAAGCGACTGCCTTCGGCTCAGGTCATGATCCTGGAGTCCTGGGATCGAGTCCCGCATCGGGCTCCCTGCTCGGCAGGGAGTCTGCTTCTCCCTCTGACCCTCCCCTCTCTCCTGTGCTCTCTCTCATTCTCTCTCTCAAATAAATAAATAAAATCTTAAAAAAAAAAAAAAAAAAGAAAGAAAAAGCATTTGACAAAGTACAGCATCCTTTCTTGATCAAAACTCTTCAGAGTATAGGGATAGACAGTACATATTTCAATATCATAAAAGCCATCTATGAAAAACCCACAGCAAATATCATTCTCAATGGGGAAAAACTGAGAGCTTTCCCCCTAAGGTCAGGAACATGGCAGGGATGTCCACTATCACCATTGCTATTCAATATAGCATTAGAAGTCCTAGCCACAGCAATCAGACAACAAAAAGAAATAAAAGGCATCCAAATTGGCAAAGAAGAAGTCAAACTCTCACTCTTTGTAGATGATATGATACTTTATGTGGAAAACCCCAAAGACTCCACCCCAAAACTGCTAGAACTCATACAGGTATTTAGTAAAGTGGCAGGATATAAAATCAATGCACAGAAATCAGTTGCATTTCTATACACCAACAACAAGACAGAAGAATGAGAAATTAAGGAGTCGATCCCATTTATAATTGCACCCCAAACCATAAGGTACCTAGGAATAAATCTAACCAAAGAAGCAAAGAATCTGTACTCAGAAAACTATAAAATACTCATGAAAGAAATTGAGGAAGACACAAAGAAATGGAAAAATGTTCCATGCTCATGGATTGGAGAAACAAATATTGTGAAGATGTCAATGCTACCTAGAGCAATCTACATATTTAATGCAATCCCTATCAAAATACCATCACTTTCTTTCAAAGAAATGGAAAAATTATCCTAAAATTTGTATGGAACCAGAAAATACCTCTAATAGACAGAGGAATGTTGAAAAAGAAAAGCAAAGCTGGTGGCATCACAATTCCAGACTTCAAGCTCTATTACAAAGCTGTAATCATCAAGACAGTATGGTACTGGCACAAACTACAAAACACTCATGAAAGAAATTGAAGAAGATACAAAAAGATGGAAAAATATTCCATGCTCATGGATCAGAAGAATAAACATTGTTAAAATGTCTATGCTACCCACAGCAATCTATACCTTCAATGCCATCCCGATCAAAATTCCAATGACATTTTTCAAAGTGCTGGAACAAACAATCCTAAAATTTGTATGGAATCACAAAAGACCCCGAATCGCCAAGGAAATGTTGAAAAAGAAAAACAAAGCTGGGGGCATCACGTTGCCCGATTTCAAGCTATATGACAAAACTGTGATCACCAAGACAGCATGGTACTGGCACAAAAACAGACATATAGACCAATGGAACAGAATAGAGAACCCAGATATGGACCCTCAACTCTATGGTCAAATAATCTTCAACAAAGCAGGAAAAAACATGCAATGGACAAAAGACAGTCTCTTCAATAAATGGTGCTGGGAAAATTGGACAGCCACATGCAGAAGAATGAAACTCGACCATTCTCTAACACCATTCACAAAGATAAACTCAAAGTGGATGAAAGACCTCAATGTGAGACAGGAATCCATCAAAATCCTAGAGGAGAACATAGCTAGTAACCTCTTTGACATCGCCCACAGCAACTTCTTTCAAGATACATCTCCAAAAGCTAGTGAAACAAAAGCAAAAATGAACTTTTGGGACTTCATCAAGATAAAAAGCTTCTGCACAGCAAAGGAAACTGTCAACAAAACAAAGAGGCAACCCACGGAATGGGAGAAGATATTTGCAAATGACACTACAGATAAAGGGCCGGTATCCAAGATCTATAAAGAACTTCTCAAACTCAACACACAAAAAACAAATAATCAAGTCAAAAAGTGGGCAGAAGACATGAAAAGACACTCTGAAGAAGACATACAAATGGCGAACAGACACATGAAAATATGTTCATCATCATTAGCCATCAGGGAAATCCAAATCAAAACCACATTGAGATACCACCTGGACAGGGAAAGAAACAACAAATGTTGGAGAGGTTGTGGAGAAAGGGGAACCCTCTTACACTGTTGGTGGGAATGCAAGTTGGTACAGCCACTTTGGAAAACAGTGTGGAGGTTCCTCAAAAATTTAAAAATAGAGCTACCCTATGACCCAGCAATTGCACTCCTGGGTATTTACCCCAAAGACACAGATGTAGTGAATAGAAGGGCCATATGCACCCCAATGTTCATAGCAGCAATGTCAGCAATAGCCAAACTGTGGAAAGAGCCGAGAAGCCCTTCAACAGATGAATGGATAAAGAAGATGTGGTCCATATATACAATGGAATATTACTCAGCCATCAGAAAGGATGAATACCCAACTTTTACATCAACATGGATGGGACTGGAGGAGATTATGCTAAGTGAAATAAGTCAAGCAGAGAAAGTCAATTATCATATGGTTTCACTTATTTGTGGAACATAAGGAATAGCATGGAGGACATTAGGAGAAGGAAGGGAAAAATGAAGGGGGCGGAATTGGAGGGAGAGATGAACCATGAGAGACTCTGGACTCTGAGAAACAAACAGGGTTTTAGAGGGGAGGGGGGAGGAGGGATTGGTTAGCCCAGTGATGGGTATTAAGGAGGGCACGTACTGCATGGAGCAGTGGGTGTTATACAAAAACAATGGATCGTGGATCACCACATCAAAAACTAATGATGTATGTATGGTGACTAACATAACATAATAAAATTAAAAAATAAAATAGCAAAAAAAGAATATAATTATATAACAGAATTACCATAACTTTAAAACATTTGCTATTAAATGTTATTAAATTATAAATAACATTATATACTATTAAATTATTCCAACAGGCCTAAGATCTAAGTCATTTTAGCTAAAAAGTATATAAGCTTTTTTTTTTTTTTTTTTTTAAGACTAAGACCTAGTAATGCCAACACTTTTGTGAATGTAGGGAGAAAAAGTATCTGGTTCTGTATAGCCTTCCTGTGGGGGGGTAAAAACCTTATTTGGGTGTAGTTCCTACCTGCTCCATGTAACTATGCTGGGATGTAGCCAAAAGTATTATGTTTTACCTGCCCTTGACCACTAGTGGGGGCATACAGATTAGAATTAAATTTCTATGAGTCCCAAAGAAAATACCAGGTATGTAATCAAAATCCCATTAATTGAGCATCTATGTTTTGCATACACTTTCTCATGACAACAACACTGCAAAGTAGGTAGAATTATTCCCATTTACAAATATGGAAGCTGAGGTTAAAAGAAGTGAGTTTATTTTCCTAGGGTCACTAAACTGTAAGTAGCAGGGCTAGGATGTATACTTAGAAAGCCTATATTTTTTCCACTCCTCTACCCTTCTGAGAGGGTTTCTCTGGGACACTGTGGCTTTAGCTCTGGCTGCTGCTTAACTGGTATTCTGAAAGCCAGCTCCTAATCTTCATGGCTGTACATCCTTCTGACAATGAGGGCATCTCAGCTGCTTTGGTTGCCAATTAAATTATACAACCAACTTTGGGTTCTGATCACTGAAAGGCAATATAACAAAAAGGGATAACACTGGATTCCAGAGTTCTACTTCATTTTCATTCAAATTCACAATTAACCATTTATTTACCAGATAATTCATTCCTGATAGTCTTCTAGATAATACCTATTCTTACTTTACACTTTAGATGTGTTCCTCCTAATAAAATGTCAGTACAAGAACTATTTTTTCCAAATCTGGAAAGTTAAAATTTAAATTATAGCATTAAAAAAAAGCACACTTCTGATAAACATTCATTCTCTCTTCTCCTTGTCTTGAAGCTCCACCTCAGGTTGCCTCAGGTTGTTGCTTTTATATGCTACTGATTTTCTACTGTGATCACTGAATGATAGAGTTGGACAGTACCTCCTCAATTTACTAAAGAAGGAAACAGGCGCAGAGGAAATGACTTGTCCAAAATCACACAAGTATTGAGGAAATGGCATATTTATTCCAAATTTGCCACCGTTGGTTCTCCTTGGGCACTGCCTTCTGAACCTGTAAACACTCACTGGTGGTAAATCTAAAGCAATCTCTCGAGCCAAGTTAGTAAAGAAAGTTTGTGACTAACCTACCTAATTACATTTGGAATAGAAACACCAATCTTAATTACATTACAGTGAAATTGATTTTATTCTGATGAGACCTTAAAATAACTGCCTGAAAGCTAATTTCCCTGGACAAAAATGTTTAGCTTGATAGCAATATTGTTGTAGTTTATGTCTGACCTCTAATAAGTACTTTAAAGGGATTAAAACTCATTTGGACATTAGAGTTCTAATATGTTTGTTTTTGAAAGATTCTTGCATATCATTTTAGTTATGTAACAAAATTTACAATAAGACAATGAACAAAAATAAGAAATAATAATAAGAATAACCAGACACTGCACTTAATACATGTTGTCTTATTTTACTTCCAACAGAAATTCTTCCACAGCAGCTAGTACTTTGGACAAAATTCTGGTGTAGCATACTTCTGTGTATCTTTCCCTTTCCAATGAATTTATTCCAAAATATGTTAATTTTAAGCCACTCCTACTAGAAAATCAGATGTAACAACAATTAGACATATAAGCAATATAGATGTTCATTCTCTAACCTAATGATAAGACAGCTTCTTTTGGGGAAAGCACAGAACTTAATTGAAATAAATATTTTATATGTTTAGCATTTGGATTGAACCTGCTCAAGTAATAAAAGAAGATCATGCCTCCTCAGCAACACTGATCCTACTATTAAGGGCCTTTATTTTTTGAGCCCTGTGATGGATTTAGAGATATAAATGTGCAT
Organism: Mirounga angustirostris; assembly: GCF_029215605.1. Classification (NCBI taxonomy): domain Eukaryota; kingdom Metazoa; phylum Chordata; class Mammalia; order Carnivora; family Phocidae; genus Mirounga; species Mirounga angustirostris. The sequence continues at coordinate 125,857,670 of NW_026991714.1, forward strand.
ATAGGAGACAGAACTGACCTCAGTATCTTTGTATAATAAAGTGATAAAGAACTAAGAATTCTCATGGAAAATCTGGTGAAGAAAGGAGCCAAGGAAGCTGAGGTATATGGAGAAAAAAGAAGAAAATCTTTGATGGTAGCAAGCCTAAGGAGAAATTTTAAAGAAAAGGGATATCTAATAGGGATTCTGAAGGTACTGTCTGTGAACAAGTGATATAAACTGTCTCCTCTGCTCCTTCAGAAAATCTTCATCAAAATCTACATTGTTCGCTGCTGCTTTAGAGCATGTGAATTTAGGAGAGGTGATGAGGAGGTTCTAATGGGTGCGAAAATCTACATCCATAACTTCAAAGGGAGTAAATGATGAATAGCTGATTGGGGGTATTCCAGAGAAAAAAGGATGGTGTTGGGAAGTTTAAAAAAGTAAAAATGTTTGCAGAGCAGGAGTAGAAATGTTTACCATGCTGTCCTGAAGTACGTAAAAGGAAACTATTAAAGGAAAACCAGTGTTTAGAACTATATGCTTAATTTGTTAGGAAAAATTAAGCTAAAATATGTAGGACAGGGGCTGAAAAAATATGCTTTGGCATGGACAGAGCTAAGGCCTTGGAAAATTGGAAAACGTTGCTCATTTCTGCAGTATATATTAAATTAAGGCTATCTGTAGTTTTTTTTATTTTTGTGTTTCAAAGTATCTAAATTATTTTAACCTCTGGGACTACGGTGAAACCTGGAGACAGAGCATACAACCTGAAAGGTGTTGATAGTTTAGATGAAAGACTAGCTACAGAAAAATAAACATCCTCTTCATACCCATATTATTTGCAAAAAAAAAGCATAACCAGTTTATGAGTATCTTGTTACAACTTTAGGATGAAAAGAATTTGAAAAGTTTCTTGTGAGGCAGGCATCAATATTAAGATATACAAAATAAAGAATTTTATAAAGATGTTTATAAAAGAGTTCTTAGTCCTCTGAAGACTATTTTTGCCATGAGTTCTTATATTTCTCATTCATAAATCTCCTGCAATGGGTTTTCAAAAATAAGACTGGAGACAAACCATGAGAGACTATGGACTCTGAGAAACAAACTGAGGGTTCTAGAGGGGAGAGGGGTGGGGGGATGAGTTAGCCTGGTGATGGGTATAAAGAGGGCACGTATTGAATGGAGCACGGGGTGTTATATGCAAACAATGAATCATGGAACACTACATCAAAAACTAATGATGTAATGTATGGTGACTAACATAACATAATAAAATAAAACTAAAAAAAAATAAGACTGGAGAAGAGATATTGTAAATATTTGTATAAATCTATAAAAAGGCTATATATGAATTACATACATAGATACATCCAAAACACATAAGGTAAAACCACATTTGCTTGGGTTAAATAAAAGTCATACCAATCTAATCTAGTAGAATATATTTAATAAAGATTTATCATTTTCACATATGCCAAAGCCCACATAAATTTACAGAGCATCTATTATGTATAATGCCTTAACACTAAGGCAACACATAATTTTTGGCAGAGGGAGATAAAGGTCTACTAGGGCACAGAAGAGATGCATGTTAATGACTCTAAAACAAAGCCTACTAAGAGCACTGCAGGGAAGCTCCTGCAGAACGAGGAAGATTCAAAGAAGACTAGAAGGGATAGTGCGGTTCATCTATTCAACAGAGCTAAGGAACCCGAGTTCCGAACCTGTTCCAGGCTTAGTGCTAGAATCTGGAATGGCCTGATGACTAAACTTCTCAGTGGATAAGAAAGGGAGAATAGTGAGGAGAAAGGGGTTTAATATGTAATGCAGAGGCAGCCAGGTATGGTTCCTGGAGTACTTCCTTAATTCAGCAGGGAATGGGAATAAGCCAGAATGTCATTTTTTTAAGCAGGGGAGTAATAGGATGAATCATGAATTTGGAAGATACAATAGTATAACTAACTGCTTAAAAACAGTTTCCAAATTATAGGTTTCATTTGCAATTAGTCATATCCATATAAAGACAACATGGTAAGATCCTTTTCAATCTTCTGCTTTCTGAAAGCAAAGCAAAGACTTATGGTTTTGGTTCCTCTGTAAATTTATACAGATACCACAAAGGAATGCTTCAGTGCTGACAGTCAAAACAGTCACAAATTTGAAATGATTAAGATATCAAACAATCAGTTTTCCTGTATCACAAAATCTACATCTACATAATCACCTCTAATTAATGTCCTATAGAATATAAGCATACAGTAAAAGTTAATTTTTTCATATCATAATCATAATATCAGCTAATTTACTGTATAAGTTCCAGGGTTGGATCTCAATTTACGTCAATTTCTTCAAGTCATTAGCCTCCTTTGTTTCTTCAGTGTGGAAAAAAATTGATATTACCTACTAGCTTTGTTCTTGTGTGAAATAACTAAATAACATTGGTAAAGAGGTCTAAGACATGGAAAGTGCTAAGTTTAATTATTTATTATTAGCATCTCCTCCCCATGCAGATGTTTCTGGTTTGAAAAATGTGAACCATGTGGACAACACAGGATCCACAAGTCTAGTAAATGAGATGCAAGAAGAATAGACAGAGAGGCATTATGAAAGCCAAGGGGTCAGGAAAGAAAACATCCAAGGTGTGGCAGGAGTTTAAAAGTAAAATAGGATTAATCCAAGAAATATTCATGAGGATTAGCTTTGAAGAAAAACAATTCAGCAGACCAGAAACTAAAAGAAAAAGCATAAAGAGAGGAAGGGCAGAAATTATGCAATCTTGAAGACATTAAGGGAGAACCTACCAAGAACAAAGTAAGAGAAGCTGCATGGAGGAGAGACGAAGTATTTGCCAAATTTGGTGCAAATGTACCCTTTGGAAAACAGGAAACGTAAGCCTTGGTGAAAGCAACATGACACAGGAAAATATAATTGAGGCAGTTTTGAAATGAAAACACACAAAAAGACCAGATGCAAAAATTAATAGAGACAAGCCTTTAAACATGTGTGCGCACACGCGCACGCACACACACACACACACACATCACATACATCAGGATAAGTTCTAAAGAAAGACCAGCAGGATGTTGTAATCGACCCTGAAGAAAATTTAGTAAATAGAGTCTTCTTTCTGTTATCTCTACTTTTATTTTCCATTGAAATTTGTTAGTGGAGTCTGATCGCTTACATCCTCATAATTAAGGAAATTGTCTCAGAAGAACTCTTAGTCATTATTCAGAAATCACCTTTTCTAAAGCCAGAAAAGGATAAATATTTTTTTCTACCTATTAAAAATGATACTTTTATTTTTTTTAAAGATTTTATTTATTTATTTGACAGAGAGAGACACAGCGAGAGAGGGAACACAAGCAGGGGGAGTGGGAGACGGAGAAGCAGGCTTCCCGCAGAGCAGGGAGCCCGATGAAGGGCTCCATCCCAGGACCCTGGGATCATGACCTGACCCGAAGGCAGACACTTAATGGCTGAGCCACCCAGGTGCCCTAAAAATGATACTTTTAATTGACTATCCCGATTTTGGTACTGGGAAATTAAGGAAAAATACCAATGAGCTTCAATGAGAGACAAATTATCTTAATTATCTGTAGCGAACTTGAGTAACTCAGTTGACTTCTCTGAGCTTCCGTTTTCTCATCTGTAAAATGGGAATGATAATATCTTTGGTTTGGGGAAGCAGAGGTATGTTAAACACAAATCTGGCACATATTAAGTGCTCAGTTACCCTTTCCTTTTCTCTTTCTCCTCAAACTGGCTGGCATAAACACTAAGACACATAAAATTCACTTATGTACATAAAAAAATATTTCTCTACAGCCCACGACCTTAGTAAATCTCGTTAACTGTGAACAAGGACTTTCTCCAACAAAAACAAGGAATTGTGGGAAACCAGTTAAATTTGATACTTCTCTTAATCTGGATTTGCTTAAAAGGTATGTAAAAACTAGTAATTTGGAGCCATAGCCTCAGAATTAGTAATCTCACCAGTGACACCAGTGTCAGATCAATCACTTTCCCTTCTAAAACAACATGGAGTTTTGTTTTAGATTTTGTTTCTCTTGTCCTTTCCCCAATAAAAATTAACTGGAAATAAGGTTAATTCAGTCTTATAGACTGGATTTATTTTAGTTTTAAACTTTTATTCTGGGGCTCACTCTGCAAAATTTATATTTGGTATCTGGGGGAAGGACCAAGTGAGAACAAGAAAGAGAACACAGAAGAAAGACACGAAGAGCTGGATGGCAGCAAAGTACACTACAAAGGCACTGGCCCAGGGAATCAAGTAATCCCAGGTTGGTCTTGGACAATTATCTCACTCCTCTGAACCTCAATTTATTAATCAATAAGATGGTATTCCAGGAGTTCCCTTCCAGCTCCAAAATTCTATTTTAACCATGGGGTAACCTTTTGCTTTTATTAAATTAATAAAGCTGAGTGGAGGGTGGTGCAGGGGAGAGAGGAATCCATAACCTTCTTTTAAGATTCTGTACTCTCATTAATAGCTTGGATAGAGAAGACAGGGTGGAGAACTACTACAAATTAATATAACTCTTTAGAAAAGCAATTTAGTAAAATACATCCAGAACATGAGACTCCAGAAAGGGAGACTCACACAGTGGTTCCAAGTTGCAGTCTCTAGTTTTCAGAGTGGCAGGGTTCCAATCCCCATTTAGTTAAGTTGTTTTACCACAGTTATCATGTCTGTAAAATAAAGATGCTAATGTAGCTATCGAAAGAGTTATTGTGAAGATTAAATTAAATTCAGGTTAAAGGCCTGCCCCCCCTCACAGTCTGGCACATGGCAAGTAGACATATAAGCTATTATTTTTTATTATGTTTTGACCCAATAAACTCATTACTGGGATTTATCCTTAAGAAATAATTGTGAAGAAGAAACAAGGCATCTGATGAGATAATCTGTGGTATCACTGAAAATAGTAGGGAAAAAAACTGCAAAAAAATCTGAGTGTTCAACAATTGAAAAGTGGAAAAAAATACTGAAAGTCAGTAAAAAAACAGATAGAGAATTAAGAAACTGTTGAAATTATTATAAGGAGTAGGTAATATTATGGGAAAATATGTATGGCATGATATTAAGAAAGTATGATTTAAATTGCTTATACATTATGATTTCAACTATATAAAAATGTGTATGTGTGTATATAGGAGATAGAAAAGAATATAGAAAAATGAAGTGAGTTGATATATTTGGATAAATTGAGTTATCATGTTATTCTTCTTTTTAAAAACTTTTTTAAATAGGTATGGATAGTTTAAATTAGATTATTGACTTTAAGAAGATAAATAATGTAACTTATTACTGCTTTTCAAATGCTGGTGAATTATACTGCTAATGGACTTCCATCTTCTTATTCTTTCACCACAATCCAATGTTACAAAAACTGGAGTCAGCAAAGTTGTAACATGTATAAAAAAATAATAACATTAACCTTGTAAAAATTACCATTCTATTGCATTCAAGAATGGATTTTTTAGGTAACCATGTGACAGTCCATAGTTTCTTTTAGAGATTATAAAGATTTTCCTTAAACTGTGTATTTTTATTTTATTTTAAATTTTTATTTAAATTCGAGTTAGCTAACATATAATGTAATATTGGTTTCAGGAGTAGAATTCAGTGGTTCATCACTTACATATAATACCCGGTGGTCATCATAACAAGTGTCCTCCTTAATACTCATCACTCATTTAGCCCATCCCCCACCCACCTCCTTCTATTGACCCTCCATTTGTTCTCTATAGTTAAGAGTCTCTTATGGTTTGCTTCCCTCTCTTTTTTTTTATTTCTTCCCGTATATTCATCTGTTTTGTTTCTTAAATTCCACATATGAGTAAGATCATATGGTATTTATCTTTCTCTGACTTATTTCACTTAGCATAATACACTCTAGCTACATCCATGTTGTTGCAAATGGCAAGATTTCATTCTTTTTGATGGCTGAGTAATATTCCTGTGTGTGTGTGTGTTTGTGCATGTGGGTGTGTGTGTGTTTATACCACATCTTCTTTATCCATTCATTAGTTGATGGACATTTGGGCTCTTTCCATAGTTTGGCTATTGTTGATTAAAAACTTTTTTCAGGGTGCCTGGGTGGCTCAGTTGTTAAGCGGCTGCCTTCGGCTCAGGTCATGATCCCAGAGTCCTGGGATCGAGTCCCACATCGGGCTCCCTGCTCAGCGGGAAGCCTGCTTCTCCCTCTCCCACTCCCCCTGCTTGTGTTCCTGCTCTCGCTGTCTCTGTCAAATAAATAAATAAAATCTTTAAAAAAATAAAAAAATAAAAACTTTTTTCAGTGTTAGTGGGCTATTGTTATAAAATGTATTTCAAAAATTAACTCAGTAGACAAAAACAAACAAATGAAACAAAATAAAAGAAAAACCTTCCAGGTAAAGAATAACATTAATAAATGACACTTCTGGTTTATTGGGATATTAAAAGGAGTACTAAGCCCAGGGCATCCAAAAGCTAGGTAGAACGTTACACATCTCCAAGCTGTGTGCACAGAGTGATTAGAGGGTATGCTTTTTTTTTTTTTTTTTTTTTTTTAGATTTTATTTATTTGTGAGACAGAGAGCATGAGAGGGAGGAGGGTCAGAGGGAGAAGCAGACTCCCTGCCGAGCAGGGAGCCCGATGCGGGACTCGATCCCGGGACTCCATCCCGGGACTCCAGGACCATGACCTGAGCCGAAGGCAGTGGCTTAACCAACTGAGCCACCCAGGCGCCCTAAAGGGTATGCTTTTGACATGGCTATTTATTTTACTGACAGGATTAAATTTTAAACTCTTCTGGTAACTCCATCAAAATATTTACTACAAATATCAGTTGAACTCAGAAAACAACAACAACAAAAAAACATATCCAAATTAGCATCTATAGCCAACAAAAACCATTTGAATACTGGGTCATCACCATTTCAAAATGATCCCATAAGCATGAAGGATTAAGAAAAAACTAAATAATTCAAACCACACAGAATTGTGCAGCTGAAAGCCCATAGGTGTGGAACATTTATTGCTAACAGATTCATGAAATGTAAGTAATGGAACTGACACTTGTTATATTCTTAAATCAAGAGTGTGAAGGAGGGGCACCTGGGTGGCTCAGTCAGTTAAGCATCTGCCTTTGGCTAAAGTCATGATCTCAAGGCATGATCTCAGGGTCCTGGGATTGAGACCCACGTGGGCCTCCCTTTGCCCCTCCCCCCCCCCCCCCGCTCCTGCTTTCTCTCTCTCTTTCTCTCAAATAAGTAAATAAATAATCTTTTTTAAAAAAGGGTGGAAGAATTATTTATACTTCTAGCATGTGGTCATGAATCTTTCAAACACAAAACTAGATATGGGGAACATAAAAGATGAGCAAAAAGTTGAAAAATATTCTTGTCAAAATTAAGTGAAAGGAAAAGAAAAAAGAAAAACTTAAGTAAAATAAATGTTATCAGAAAATAAGAGGGGCCTTAGGATTAGGCAATATATCCGTTGCATTATCCAAATCTTCAACCGTCAAAAGTCAAGACCTAGTTATAAGAAACAAGGCCCCATCACAATCCCAAAGATTCTAAATGGGCTTTGGAATAAAAATTCTTTAATATTACCCTGACATCACCAAGTCCCTCTTCTTAATTCAGCAAATATTTATTAAGTGATCATACTGTGCAAAGCATGAAAACAGGTATAGGAAATCAACCAGAAATGAACAAATATGAGCCTTTCTCTCCTGAGCTCCCAATTTATGAACTCTCAGATGTTTCTTGAGCAGAAGAACTTTCTACTATCCTTTATAGATCTTGTTTAGAACAAATAAGATATTCACAACTGGGCCATTGCCTTTTCTGCTGAGTTGAGTTTCAGCCCCAACTTCTAAAAACCACAGACTAATTCATCAACCCGTTAACTCTGTCTGACAACTAAAATAAATTGCCTTATGACAAGTCTCTTCTTTTCCCCGAATAATTTTAATTATCCCTGTAGCCAAGAATTGTGACTAACTTCTGTGACAGAAGTGAGAAGTACATTGTTGAAAAAGCCATTAACTCTGTTTTATTTTTGATGTTAAACCTTTGTAGAGCCATCTTCTTTCCTGCAACAGGAAGGAAGGGGATAGATAACTTGGGTACTTAGCAGATGCCATACCGTAGTCTGAATGTTCTATGTACATTATCTCATTTAACTCTTGCAAAAAATACTATGAAGTAGGTATCATTATCATCATCATTTTTAAAATGAGGTTTAAAAGCATAAGTGACTGGTACATAGTCATAATGCTAGTAAAGATAGTCTTTTCTCCTAAAGATGAAAGAGTATGCATTCCATGTAAACATCTACATTGATAGAGTCAAATTAAAAGAAAGTCATGAGCTAGGACTGAAAGAATGAAAGAAATAATGAAAGAAAATGCCTGAACTCCATTTCTAGTCAGATAGCAAATTAGATACCCTGAACATTACTTGACCTGCATAAAAAAATTAAATTCTGAATAAAATATAAAAATATTTGAAAAATACTTTGCTGAATTGGTAAGAAAATAAGAGAAATCAAAGGGAGAAATTAGAGAATCCAGAGAGAAAAACAAGCACTGAAGCCAGAAGTCCTGGGACTATCCACCAATGCCTAAAGACTCTGAGCACTGGTTTTATGATACTGCTGAGTAGAAGGAAAAAAGAAAAAGTCCAGAGCTCCTCAATGCAAGGAGTCAGATAGAAGATCCCTGCATAAAGCTGGAGATCTCCAAGGCCTTCATGACCATAAAATGATAAACTAGAAAAACAAATTTAAAACATCAAACAAAAAAATTCTCATAAAAGGTGACAGCAGAGAAAACTGCATTTCTTAATCTTGGCAAGAGACACAGATAGAGGGAAAACAATATTTTCTGAAAACACATGCCACAAATTGACTTTCACATAAGTATGTAACCTAAATTCACATTAGTAGTATGGCTGAAAAAAGAAACCCCTCAGTCTTACAATTTATTTTAAAGTGGTCATGGGTTGCTGGTGCCAAAAGGTACCTGGTAAAACCACATTCCTGAATTGAAGGAAAAGTCTTCAATTCAGGACTGAAAGAATCTCTCCTAATAAGTAACAATAGGAAACAAGGCACCATGAGCAAGAAGCAAAAACAACAGATATTGGAATCAGACCAAAAAAAATTTCAGGCATTAAAATTATCAGGTACAGAATACGACTATGTTTTCTATCTTTAAAGATATAATACAGGATATTTTTAAAACTGAAAGAATGAGGCAAATCTGAAAAAGAACCAAGTAGAACTTCTGGAAATTAAAAATGTTACCATTTAAATTAAAACTTAATGGAAAAGTTAAACAGAATAATAAGGCAAAAAATAATGAAATAAAACACAAAGAAATTATCCAGAAAGATGCATAGGAAGTCAAAGGGATAAAAAAATATAAAAGAGAAGTTAAGAGACAATGAGCTTTGAATGAGAAGGCTAACATGAGTATTTAAAAATTCCATAGGAAATAATGGACAGAAAGGGTGAGAAGCAATATTTAAGAGACTGGAAAATTTTCAGAATTGATGAAAACTTGAATTTTCAGATTGAGGAATAGCAACAGTACCAAATAAGATAAACAACAACAACAAAAATCTACACTAAGACACATCATAGTAAAACCACAAAACATAAAAGACAAAGAGATGATCCTAAAAGCAGCCAGAAAGAAAAGAAAGACGGTATACATAGGAACAACAATTATATTGATGTCTGACTTCTTAAAGACAACAACTGAAGCCAAAAGGTAGTGAAATAATACCTTAAAGTAATGAAAACACACTTAACTATCAATCCAGAATTATATATAAAACAAAGCCTTTTTTGTCAAAAATGAGGATGAAATAAAGACATCTAGAGATAAAAAAGAATTAGGAGTTTACCATTTACCATCCATAGACATGCATAGTTTCTGACAGTAAAACACTGATATTAAGAACAAAAAAATTAATTAGAAAAGCACCACACATATAGAAATTAAAAACACACTTCTAATAGCTCAGAGTCAAGTAAGAAATTATAATAACATACAGAAGGTATAGAAAATTAGATAAATATATGAGGTGATGGATGTGGTGGTAATTAACTAGATGGGGAGATCCTTTCACAATGTATATGTATATCAAATCACCATGATGCACACTTTAAAAATATTATAATTTTGTCAATTATACTTCAATAAAGATGAAAAAGAAAATAAAGGGAATTGAACAATAATTTTAAAAATACTGCTTATCAAAACAGGCACAATGTTTTAAATTTATTTCTTGAGGTAATTATTAACTAATTTCTATAATCACATTGCAAGAAACTCTCTTGTAGCCAGAGTCCACATAGTTGAAAATTGGATACAGAATCTAATCCTATGTGCTTTTTAATTAACTTACCTCACTGGTCTCTGTGTATAGTTTAGCACATTGAAAAAGTTTAGGAAAATTCAGATAATTCTAAGCAACCAGATATCCTAAACCCCACTCTGCCTACATTGTCAACAGAAGTTCCATCTCCATGTTTGAGAAGGCTAGTCCTAACCTGCTTAGACTCACATATTGTGTCTCTTCTAAAGTAGTTCCCTTGCAAGGGAATAACAATTTTTCTCATGCTCCATCTAAATATCTCTCGTTGCCCACAGTAGAACCCAGTATATCTCCAGGTGGCAAACTGCAACATCAAACCCAGGAAAAGAAGGCTTGCACACCAAAAATAATTGCTAATTATATATTTGTGAGAATTATATAGGGAGAAAATATTCTGAGGGTGCTAGATCAGGGAGAAAGAAAGATACTTTTAGAAATAGCTAATTTGTGGCTATAGGTGAATTTATCAGAGATTCTGTATTCAATGCAATAGATTGTGCAGCTGAGACTAGGTTCTAATCATAAGTATGGCTGGTTGTCTAAAACCTGGAAAAATGATGATAGAAGAAAAGCACTGTTTGGATGGAAATTTATAGCATTAAATTGCATGTATTAGAAAAGAGAAAAAAGGGGAGCCTGGGTGGCTCAGTCAGTTGAGAGTCTGCTTGTCCCTCTCCCTCTGTTCTTCCCACTCCCCACCCCTCTCTCAAATGGGTGAAATTCTTTAAAAAAAAGGGTGGGGGGGAGAGAAAAAGGTCTAAAATCAATAACCTAAACTTCTACCTTAAGAAATTAGAGGAGGGGCACCTAGGTGGCTCAGTTGGTTAAGTGTCTGCCTTCAGCTCAGTTTCATGATCCCAGGACCCTAGGACTGAGTCTGCCTTGGGCTCCCTGCTCAGTGGGGAGCCTGCTCCTGTCTCTCCTCTGCCCCTCCCCCCACTCGTGTTCTCTCTCTTGCTCTCTCTCTCAAATAAATAAAATCTTAAAAAAAAGAAATTAGAGGAAGAAGAATTTAAGCCTAAAGCAAGCATAAGAAAATAATTAATAAAAATCAGAGCAAAAATTAGTAAAATTGAAATTGGGAAAAAAAAGGGAAAAACAAACTATAAGCAGGTTCTTTGAGCTTCCTCAATTTCTTTCATGAGTATTCTATAGTTTTATGAGTACAGATTCTTTGCTTCTTTGGTTAGATTTATTCCTAGGTTATGGTTTTGGGTGCAACTGTAAATGGGATTGACTCCTTAATTTCTCTTTCTTCTGTCTTGTTGGTGGTGTATAGAAGTGCAGCTGATTTCTGTGCATTGATTTTATATCCTGCCACTTTACTGAATTTCTGTATGAGTTCTAGCAGTTTTGGGGTGGAGTCTTTTGGATACATAAAGTATCATATCAACTGCAAAGAGTGAGAGTTTGACTTCTTCTTTGCCGATTCGGATGGCTTTTATTTCTTTTTGTTGTCTGATTGCTGTGGCTAGGACTTCTAATACTGTGTTGAATAGCAGTGGTGATAGTGGACATCCCTGCCATGTTCCTGACCTTAGGGGGAAAGCTCTCAGTTTTTCCCCATTGAGAATGATATTCGCTGTGGGTTTTTCAAATGGACCCTCAACTCTATGGTCAACTAATCTTCGACAAAGCAGGAAAGAATGCCCAATGGAAAAAAGACAGTCTTTTCAACAAATGGTGTTGGGAAAATTGGACAGCCACATGCAGAAGAATGAAACTGGACCATTTCCTTACACCACACACAAAAATAGACTCCAAATGGTTGAAAGACCTCAATGTGAGACAGGAGTCCATCAAAATCCTAGAGGAGAACACAGGCAGCAATCTCTTCGACCTCAGCCGCAGCAACTTCTTCCTAGAAACATCGCCAAAGGCAAGGGAAGCAAGGGCAAAAATGAACTATTGGGACTTCATCAAAATAAAAAGCTTTTGCACAGCAAAGGAAACAGTCAACAAAACCAAAAGACAACTGACAGAATGGGAGAAGATTTTTGCAAATGACATATCAGATAAAGGGCTAGTATCCAAAATCTATAAAGAACTTATCAAACTCAACACCCAAAGAACAAATGATCCAATCAAGAAATGGGCAGAAGACATGAACAGACATTTCTGCAAAGAAGACATCCAAATGGCCAACAGACACATGAAAAAGTGCTCAACATCACTTGGCATCAGGGACATCCAAATCAAAACCTCAGTGAGATACCACCTCACACCAGTCAGAATGGCTAAAATTAACAAGTCAGGAAATGACAGATGTTGGCAGGGATGTGGAGAAAGGGGAACCCTCCAACACTGTTGGTGGGAATGCAAGCTGGTGCAGACACTCTGGAAAACAACTTCAAAAAGTTGAAAATAGAGCTACCCTATGACACAGCAATTGCACTACTAGGTATTTACCCCAAAGATACAAATGTAGTGATCCGAAGGGGTATGTGCACCCCAATGTTTATAGTAGCAATGTCCATAATAGCCAAACTGTGGAAAGAGCCAAGATGTCCATCAACAGATGAATGGATAAAGAAGAAGTGGTATATATATATACAATGGAATATTATGCAGCCATCAACAAAACGAAATCTTGTCATTTGCAACGATGTGGATGAAACTAGAGGGTATTATGCTAAGCGAAATAAGTCCATCAGAGAAAGACAAGTATCATATGATCTCACTGATATGAGGAATTCTTAATCTCAGGAAACAAACTGAGGGGTGCTGGAGTGGTGGGGGGTGGGAGGGATGGGGTGGCTGGGTGATGGACATTGGGGAGGGTATGTGCTATGGTGAGCGCTGTGAATTGTGTAAGACTGTTGAATCACAGACCTGTACCTCTGAAACAAATAATACATTATATGTTATAAAAAAAAAAAAAGAAGATAGCAGGAGGGGAAGAATGAAGGGGGGGAATCAGAGGGGGAGACGAACCATAAGAGACTATGGACTCTGAGAAACAAACTGAGGGTTTTAGAGGGGAGGGAGGTGGGGGGATGGGTTAGCACGGTGATGGGTATTAAGGAGGGCACGTATTGAATGGAGCACTGGGTGTTATACGCAAACAATGAATCATGGAACACAACATGAAAAACTAATGATGTAATGTATGGTGACTAACATAATAAAATAAAATAAAAAATAAAAGGAGGTTCTTTGAAAAGATCAATAAATTAATAAAACTTTAGCCATGTTAACTAAGGAAAAAAAGACAAGATACAAAATACTAATAGCAGAATGAAAGAGGGGGAATCACTAGTAATCCAATGAACATCAAAAAGGTAATAGAAAAATAGTACCAGGTAAAACTCTATGCCCACAAATTTGATAATGTAAATGAAATAGACCCATTAGTTGGAGGACACAAACTGCTAAAACCCACACAAAGAAAGATAGATAATCTGAATAAGCCAATATATGTTAAATATTGAATTGGTTATTAATGACCTTTTAAAAAAGGAGAGCATCAGACTCACATGGTTTCACTGCTAAATTTACCAAACATCTAGAAAGAAATGATACCAATTCTCCAATCTCTCCCAGGAAACAGTAAAGACTTCCTAACTCATTCTGTGTGGCCACGATAATTTAATATCAAAACCAGATAAACGCATTACCAAAAAGAAAAACTACAGACCAATATCTCTCATAAATATAGATGCAACACTTCTCAAAAACATATTAGGATGCAGCACTGCATAAAAAGAAATATACACCATGACCAAGTAAGATTTATCCTAAGTAAGCAGGCTAGTTCAACACTTGAAAATCAATGTAATCCACCAGGTCAACAGGCTAAAATATATGAATGTTTATAGCAGCTTAAACAATTAATTAATTAATTGGCATAATTGCCAAAAACTAACTTAAAAAAATAATAATTGCCAAAAACTGGAAGCAACCAAGATGTCCTTCAAGAAGTGAATGTATAAACAAATGTGGTACATTAATACAGTGGGGAATATGAATATTATTCAGTGATAAAAAGAATTAAGTTATCAAGCCACAAAAAACATGGACACAATTTAGATGCTTATTGCTAAGTGAAAAAAGTCAGTCTGAAAAGGCTGTGTACTATATGATTCCAAATATATGACATTCTGGAAAAGGCAAAGCTATCAAGATTGTAAAAAGATCAGTGGTTGCTAAGTGCTCAGGGAAAGGGAGGGAGCGTTGAATAGGTGCAGCACAGGTGACTTTTTTAAGGTGATGAAAGTTTGTATGATACTGTAATTGTGGGTACAATTCTATCCATTTAACAAAACCCATAGAACTTAGCACAAATGCTGGAAAATTTCATGCAAATTTTAGAAAATTATTTAGGAGGTCAGAAAATCCAGGAATGGAATGCAGAATGTGAGACTATAATTTAACTTTATTACAAATGTCTGAAACAACCTCACTGAAGGGAGTAGGAGAAATGGCGCTCATTTACGTAACTTCAAGAATGAATGGAGTCTGTAAGACTGAAGGTAAAAGAAACTATACATACACACTGTACCATAGGTTGATAAAGTTGTTCCTATGGGGATATATGCTAACAATTCTGATACCACAATAGATAAATACTGGAATTGAACATTAAATAAATGGATGGATGATGGTGTGAGGCAGATTTCTCACTGTCAGAATGAAAGGTTACAGATAAACAGATACAGATAAACAGAGAAGGCTAAAAGAAATGTGTAATGGATTAGATTGGAGACATCAATATTACTTATGTTTATCTTAATATAAATAAAGGTATATTATATGAACATATTTATAGATATGTGTATATGCCTATATACATGTATATTTCCTTATTCCGTTGTTGAGAAGTCCTAGAAGCAACACACCCCAGTAGCAATGAATGCACCAGGCATCCAGATCTTGGTTTCTAATACCATTCTCCAATAAAAGGAATGACAGCTTCTTAGAGAAGTGACTGATTCTAGGCTGGAGCAGGAAATACACAAGATGAGCTTGGAGTAACTCATAGTGCCAGAATGCAAGGAAGTGCTAAACACACACACACACACACTGACAGTGATATGTCAAAGGATACAAAAGCCAACTGAAAGAGATCCCACTGGCCAAAGCTGAAAAATTTCAGCAATGAAACAGAGAAGTACTGGATTATAACCCAAAGTATAAAATAAATATCCAACATCCCATACTGATATAAATAAAGGATTGAATAAATAAATGGGGAGAAGAGACAGATCTCTCATTCAGAATTCCAAATAATTTATATAGATATTCCACCCTCCAGGAGGTAGTGCATAACTCCTTATTCCTTAAATATGGGTTGTGAATAGTGACTTCCTTCCATAGGAAGAAAGGGGGGGAATGCCCTGGGATGTAGTTCTACAGTGGAGAAACTGGAAAAATACCACCTCAGCCAGGTGATTAAGGTCAACAACAGTGAGAAGTTATGTTAATAACATATACCTTTGATATTTTGTAAAGAAAGTGGCACTTTACTTCCGTGGTCTTCCTGCCAAAAACATATAACCCCAGTCAAATCCTGAAAAAAATATCAAACAGATCCAAATGAGGGACCTTCTACAAAATACCTGACCACTGTTAAGGTCATCAAAACAAGATAAATCTGAGAAACTTAGAGTCAAGAGCCAAAGCAAACGTGACAACCAAATGAAATATGGGTATCCCGGATAAGACTCTGGAACAGAAACAGGACATTAGGTAAAAACTAAGGAAATCTGAATGAAGTATGAACTTTATATAAAAATAGTTTATCAGTATTGGTTTATTAATTGTAACAAATGTACCATACTAATGTAAGGAATAAACAAGGCCAGAAGGCTAGAATGATCCATGTGAATGATGATGACAATCATCATACTACTAATAAGGGAAAGTAGGTGCATATAGGAAATGTCAATAGTACTTTGCAATTTTTCTGTAATTCTAAAACTGTTACAAAATTTAGAAAAATTTTTTAAGTGTTCAGGTCATGAAAGTCAGATTGAGATTTTATATAGTAGAGGACATGAAGATAAATTAATAATTACATGTAATATTGGGTCCAGAATAAGATCCTGGAACAGAAAAATAAAGTTAGTGGAAATATTGATGAAAGTTAAACTGTACAAATGTTCACTTCTTCATTTTGGTAATTGTACCATGGTTATGTAAGATATTAACATTAGGGTAAGTTGCTGGTGAGGTAAGGGCTATTCAAAATTCTCTGTATTATTTTTACATCTTTATTTGTAAGCCTAAACTTTGTTCAAAATAAAAAGAAAAGGAAAACCAGTTGGGCATATTTATGTGTGTCTATTTCTGAGTTATCTATTGTGTCACATTGATCTATGTGTCTATCCTTTTGTCAATAATACACATTCTTGAGTACTAATAGTGATATAATAAACCTTGAACTTATATAGACTGTTCCCCTCATTTTATTCTTCTTTTCAGAACTGTTGAAGCAATTCTAGATCCTTTGCTTTTCCATGGAAATTTTAGAAAATAATCTTATCTATATCTACAAAAAAATCTTGCTAAGATTTTGATAGCAATTTATATTAAACTTTTATATAAAGTTCCCAAAAATATATGAAAATTAAACAACACACTTCTAAATAATCCATGGGTAAAAGAAAAAAAGACAAGGGAAATTGTAAAACATTTTTTTTTTACTAAATGAAAAAGAGAACATATCAAAATCTGTGGAATGCATATAAAGCAGTTCTTAAGGAAAATTTATAGCTTTAAATGCTTCTATCAGAAAAAGAAGAAAGATTTCAATGATACAAGGTTCTACCTTAAGGCAATAAAAAGAAAAAAGTAAACTATAAGTGGATAGGAAGATATAAATCAAAATAAGAGCAGAAATAAATGAAATTTTTCAATAGATTTTAAAAATAGAAAACATTAAATAAACCAAAATCTGGTTCATTGAAAATATAAATAAATAAAATTTAAATTAGACTGATCATGAAAAAGAAAGAAAACACATGTTACCAACATCAGGAACAAAAAGAGTCATCACTAGAGACCTTAGATACATTAAAAAGATAATAAGGGAATATTATGAACAGTTATATGCCAGTCAATTTGACAACTTAGATTAAATGAAAGATTCCTTGAAAAACACAAACTGTCAAAACTGATTCAAGAAGAAAATGAAATCTGCATAGCTCTATGTCTATCAAAGACTGATTTATAACTTAAAACTTTCCCATAAGGAAAATTCCAGCAATATATAAAAAAATAATACATCATGATCCATGAGGTTTATTCCAGGAGTACAAGGTTATTTCAACATTTGAAAAAACTTCAATGTAATTAACCATATCAACAGACAAGAAAAAAAACTATAAAATCATCTCAATATATGCAAAAAAAACTTGACAAAACTCAACACCCATTTATGACGAACACTCTCAGCAAAACAGGAATAGAAGGAAAATTCTCAGTTTGATAAAAGTTATCAATAAGCAATCTCCTGCTGATATCATGCTTTGATACACTGAAAATTATAAAACATTACTGAGAATTACTAAAGACCTAAATAACTGGAGAATATACCATGTTTATGGGTTGGGAGACTTAATGTTGTTACGATACAAATTCTCCAAAAATATATCAATAAATTCAGTGCAATTGCAATCAAAATACCAATAGGCTTCTCTTTTTTTTTTAATAGAAATGAGGAAATACAAAGGACCTAGAATACTTAAATAATTTTTAAAAGAACATACAGATGGTTACCAGAGGGGGGTGGGTGAAATAGGTGATGGGGATTAAGGAGTGCACTTGTCACGATGAGCTCTGGGTGATGTATGGAATTGTTGAATCATTATATTATACACCTGAAACTAATATAACACTGTGCACTGTATGTTAACTATACAGGAATTACAATTAAATTAAATTTTATTTTAATTTATTTTTATAGATTTTTATTTGTTTTTGACAGAGAGAGATAGTGTACAAGCAGGGGAAGCAGCAGGCAGAGGGAGAGGGAGAAGCAGGCTCCCTGCTCAGCAGGGAGCCCGATGCGGGGCTCGATCCCAGGACCCGGGGATCATGACCTGAGCTGAAGGCAGACGCTTAACGACTGAGCCACCCAGGTGCCCCTTAAATTAAATTTTAAAAACAGAAAAAAGAAAATAACAAAGTAGAGGACTAATACCTCCTGATTTCAAGACTTACTATAAAGCTAAATGTAATCAAGACTGTATGGCATTGATGTAAAGATAAAAAAAAATGGATAAATGGAACACAATAGAGAGCCAGAAATAAAATAAAACATATATGGAAAGCTGATTTCAACAAAAGTGTAAAGGCAATTCAGTGGAGAAAAGATAATCTTCTCAACAAATTTTGCTAAAACATAGGTCCATGTGCAAAACAACAGGTTTTGATCCCTATTCTCTACCGATAAAAAAAACCACTCCACATGGATCATACACCTAAATGTAAAATCTAAAACTATAAAATCTAAAAACTATAAAAAAGAAAGCACAGGAGAAAAACTCTGTGTCTTGGGTTAAACAAACTTTGTGGATCATGTGGCTTTCGTTCCAATTACTCAACCCTGCTGTTGTAGCTCAAATCAGTCATAGCTAATATATAAACAAGTAGTCATAGCTATGCTCCAAAAGCACTTTAAAGCCAGGAGCAGGCAACAGGCCAGATTTGGCCCATGGGCCCCGAAGAGAACATCAAAAACACAATCTATAAAAGAGCAAACTGAGAAGTTAGACTTCATCAAAATTTAAAACTTTTGCTTATTGAAAGACATCATCAAGATAATGAAAGACAAGTGACATATGGGGAGAAAAATATTTGCAAACCATTTAACTGATAAGCGACTTGTATCTAGAATACATAAAGAATTCTCAAAATTCAGTAATAAGAAAACAAACAACCAAACTTTAAACTTCAAACTTTAAAACATTTGAATAAACACTTCACTGAAGAAGATATATGGATGGAAAATAAGCACATGAAAAAATATTCAACATCATCAGTCATTAGGAAAATAAAGTTAAAACATAATGAGGTACCACTACACACCATTATAATGGCTAAAAATAAAAGACTGCTTATACCAAGTTTTGGTGAAGATGTAAAGGAATGGGGAACTCTCATACACAGCTGGTGGGAAAGTAAAACAGTACAATCATTTAGAAAACATGTTAGCAATTTCTTAAAAACTTAAGCATATACTAACCATGTGATTCAGGCTGTGTATTTATCCAAAAGAAATAAAAGCATATGAACAAGACTTGTATAAAAATGTCCATAGTAGTTTTATTTATAATAGTAAAAAACTAGAAACAAGCCAAATGTCCATCAACAGATGAATGGATAAACAAGGTGTGGTATAGTCATACAATGGAATACCCCTAGCAGTAAAGAGGTATCCTACCACATGGATGCATATCAAAATAATTATTCTAAATGAAAGATGCCAAACAAAAACAGAGTACAAACTATAATATTCCATTTATATGCAATTCTAGAAAATGCAAACTAATCTACAGTAATTAAAAGCAAATCAATGTTACCTGTGCACAGAGTGAAGGGCAGGAGGGAAAGAAGGAAAAGTTGCAAAAAGGCACAAGAAAATTTTTCGGGATAATAAATATATATGTTCTTTATTTTGGTTGTGGTGATGGTTTCACAGGAATCAAAGTATATCAAAACTGGGGCGCCTGGGTGGCTCAGTTGTTGGGCATCTG
Source organism: Mirounga angustirostris (assembly GCF_029215605.1). Taxonomy (NCBI): domain Eukaryota; kingdom Metazoa; phylum Chordata; class Mammalia; order Carnivora; family Phocidae; genus Mirounga; species Mirounga angustirostris. The sequence continues at coordinate 125,877,758 of NW_026991714.1, forward strand.
CCTTCGGCTCAGGTCATGATCCCAGGGTCCTGGGATCGAGCCCCACATCGGGCTCCCTGCTCGGCGGGAGGCCTGCTTCTCCCTCTCCCACTCCCCCTGCTTGTGTTCCCTCTCTCGCTGTATCTCTCTCTGTCAAATAAATAAAAATCTTTAAAAAAAAAAGTATATCAAAACTTACCAAGTTGAATATTTTAAATAGTTACAGTTATTGTATGTCAATTTACCCCCAACAAAGCTGTTATAAAAAACATAAAATGAGACACTACTAGATATTCATCAAAATGGATAAAATTTTAAAATTTATAATACTAAATGCTGGTGAAGATGCAGAACAACTGGAACTCTGATACATTGTTTATGGGAATGTAAAATGCTGAAAAGTTGGGCAGTTTCTTATATTTACCATACAACCCACACATTCCACTCCTAGGTATTTACTGAAGAGAAATAAAAACATATGTCAAAAAAATGTTATGTGTCAATTATGCCTCAATAAAAAAAATAAGTAATAAAGTCCATACAAAAATGTATACATAAATATTCACAGCAGTTTTACTCGTAATAGCCAAAAATGTGAAATAACCCTAATGTCCGTCAACTAGTGAATAAATAAATTGTGCTATATTCATACAGTAGACTACTACTTCGCAATAAAAGGAATGAGCTACTGATACACGCAACAACATGAATGAATCTCAGAAGCACTATGCTGAGTAGAAAAAATCAAACCCACCCTACAGTATGATTCTATTTATATGAAACTCTAAAGAAGACCAATCTAATCGATGGTGAGATAATCAGATTAGTGTTTGCTTGAAGATGGGGATATAGAGGGTATTAACTGGGGAGGAGCACAAGGGCACTTTGGAGGCTTATTGAAATGTTTTATATCTTCATTTTGGTGGTGGTTACATGGTTGTATAAATTTGTCAAAAATATACAATTACAATGGGAACATTTGACTGTATGTTAATTTTACATCAATACAGTTAATTTGGTGGGGAAAAAAATTTCCTCCAAGTGATTCCAGCATTGGGGAACTCTCTGAACAAAGCTCATGTCCACTGTATGCAAATATCTTCTCTACAACAGTCACCTACTCCTGCCTGAATATTTCTCATGTCTGAAGTTAAAGAGTTACATAAGGCTGCCTTGTCCACTTCTTGACAGCTTTGTCAGAAAAACTTCCCATGCTGAGTCTAAATATACTTCCCTCTAGTGACCATATTTGGTCCAAATTCTGCCCTCTTCAGTTGCCTTAATATAATCTTTCTTGACAGCCCGTGAATGTTCAAAAATACCTATCTTGGAGACAGTATAGTAGAATTGTTGTAACATGGGCTCTGAGATCCGATAGGCCTGGAATTTAAATCTGGCCATGTATATCATTTATGAGTGATCTTGAGCAAGTTACTTAACCTCTCTAGGCCTCAGTTTCCTCAGCTGTTAAATATTCATAATAACAGCACAATTTGGATTATGAGGATTAAGGAGATACTGCATGGAAAGTACTTCATAAAATACCTGGTGGTATGGTACATCCTCACTTATTACCAGCTTTCCTTATCTTTCTTACCCACACTAATCAACACCAGGTACCTCAATCTCTAAGACTTTAATTCCAGAGCATTCCACATCTAGGTTACCTGAAAATGATCTAATTTATTAATGTAATCACAACCTAAGCAGTCATCAATTATTTCTTTCAGCATTAAAGATGCTTCAAGATCTGAATCCATCATCACAAAATGCTGACTGAAGAGGTATTAATTATGTGAGACAAACAATAGGGTGAGAGGATTAGAAAAGAGAGAGATTTAGAATGAAGTTTTAGTGGAAGCAGGACTTGAATATGATTTTGCAAATTAGAAAGTATATGAATAAATGTGTGTTTGATTGAAGTGAGAAATTAACTTGTGACTTGTCTAGACTTTCCAGTGTCTTAATTTATTTTGTTTCATGAAATGCTCTGAAAAAGAACTTTATTACTTCACATGAAAGTCCTGCCTCATTTAAACCTATGTACAACAAGCATGACATTGCAGCCTAAGATTACTGTCATGTTAGGGGGCTGCCTGGGGATCATAGCAACCCCAATATCTAAGGTCTGGATGACAATGTGAGTCAAAGCATGCTAAGCTGATGTTCTATTCCTCCTTAGATTTTGAACAACTTACTTCCCCTCTCTGGACATCAGTTTTCCTATCAGTAAGCTAGAAGGGGGTAGAGTCTAATGACCTCCAAAGGTCCTTTCTAACGTAAAACCTGTGTAACTTGGGTTACACGTGTGTACACATTTGTTAAAACTCAGTGAATATATACTTATTATTTGTACATTTCATTGTATGCAAATTTTGTGGGAAATGAAAAAAATCCTCTATACAAATAATAAACTTTCATTTATGATATGCATGTTAAAACATTTAGGGATGAAGTATACAGATTTCTGCAACTTGTGTTAAAATGCACCAAAAAAAAGATGAATGGAGGGAGAGAGGGAGGGATAGGAGGAGAGAGAGCATAAAGCAAGTATACAAAAATGTTAATGACAGAATCTACATGGTGAGTATATGTGTGTTCACTGTAAAATTCTGTCAACCTGGCTCTATGTATAAAATTTTCCTAATAAAATGTTGAAAATAAACAGCAGTTAAGTAATTGTTTAAATATCAGAAAAAAATACTCTATAGTCTTGATTCTTCTTACATATTTATACCCTATAAACCCCTCACACATAGCAAGATTCTCTTCCCTAATCCTTTCCACATAGTTTCTTAGTCCCTTGTACAGAAAACAAGGCTAATAAAAGATAATAATAACGTGTGCTGGCAAGGATATGAAGAAATTGAAACTCTCACACACTGCTGGTGGAAATGTAAAACAGTGAAGCCTCTTTGGAAAACAGTCTCAGAGTTCCTCAAATGTTTAAATACAGAGTAACCACATGGTCTGACAGTTCTATTCCGGATATATACCCAAGAAAAGTAAAAGCATATGCCTTAAAAAACTTGAATGCAATGTGCATAATAGCATTATTCATAATAGTAAAAGGTGGAAACAACCTAAATGTTCATCACTGATGAATGGATAAACAGATGTGGTAAATCCATGTAATAGAATATTATTCAGTCATCATAAGGAACACAGTTTTGATACATGCTACAATATGGATAAAACTTGAATACATTATGCTAAGTGAAGAAAAACAGCCACAAAAGACCATATATTATATGATTCCATTTATATGAAATGTCCAGAACAAGTAAATCTATAGAGACAGAAAGAATGTTACTGGTTCCCTAGGGCTGGGGTAGATGAGGTTTGGGGGGATGACGGCTAGTGAATGCAGGTTTTCTTTTTGAAGTAGTGACAATGTTCTAAAATTGATTGTGGTAATAGATGCACATATTTGTAAATATACCAGAAGTCATTGAATAGTATAGTTTAAATGGATGAATTATATGGTATGGGAAATTATACCTCATAAAGCTATTTAAAAAATAAAAAATCAAGTCAAAGAATTTATCTAGTGTCTCTCTACCCTGTACCTTTTTAGCACTATGATCAAGAAGTGGTCTCACTGATTCTCTTGTTTCTTGCTTTTGAGGCACTTAAAATTTTCTTATATGTTTCTGAGAAACTCTTCAGATTTTCTTTTGGAATTTTATTTCACCTTTGTTCTTGAACTATAGTAATTTTGTGAGGCTTTCCTGATTTCATTCATTCATTTGACAAATTTACAGAGTAGTTCTATTTTGTCAGAAATTCTTTTAAGTACCTAAGATAAAAAGTCAAAAAAGACCTGGTGCCTGCCCTCAAAAAGTTTACAGTCCCAGTAAAAGAGGCAGATATGTAAACACGTAATTAAGATATAAACCAACATGTACCATAACTGAAGCATGTAAAAGTGCTCAGGGAGAACAGACTTTGCCATTAACTTAGAGTCAGAAACCTTCAGTTAAGTGAAGTAGGTTTAACAGTTTTGTGATCTTAAACAAAACATTTAATTACCCTGTGTCCCAGTTTTTTAATTGTAAAATGAAGAAAATACCACCCACCTCACAGGGTTATCATGATAATTAGATGCAAACATGATATGAAAGTTATTTTGTCAACTATATATTATGGTACACTGTGACATGTCAATATTTTGGAAATAATTTTGCTTTATCTAACTTTCTTTGTAAATTAGTGAGGATAAAGTTAGTAATGTGCTCTAGAGTCTGAGAAAAAAAAATACAATATTCTCCCTATAACTGAGAGTAACAGATGGAATTTTAATAGTTTCTGGAAGAAAGGAAATAGCTTGAAATATAATGATTTCAAGACTGACTGAGGAGATGGGGAATAACATGGAAGAAGTGTTAGAACATGGTTGGAAAAGACAAAAGCCAACTGGATCGTAAGCTTGAACAGAACATAGGTGTGATAGAAAGCACAGCCTTGAAGGCAGGGCTTTGAAAGTGAAGAGGAATTTTAGTGAGAGCTATGAGCATGCATAATATTATTAATAACATGCATTTTCTTTTAAAAAGTGAAAATGAAGTTACCTCAGTGAGCACAATATACTCTTAGGATAATTTAATCACAAAGTTCTATTGTATTTTAAATCTCCCACAAATGAAGACCAAAGCAGCTACACACACAGACATAAGAACGATGTGTTTTCTGCTTGATTTCATATTTGCTTATCTGTACAATGGTGGCTTCTGGTAAAAATTGTGGATTCTCTGCATATTCCCTATCCCTCCCTAAGCTAAAGAACAAGTTTATCAACAAATCTATATAAAGAAATCTTTAAAATGGTAAAAGCAAGCTGGCTCTCCAGATTATCTATATTAGGCAAATGATTTAAATTATAATCTCAAATAGTACTCTGCAAGTTAATAATACTATTTGACATTTAATATTTCAATGTCCCAACTCTTATGTAATTTTATTTCAATTTTAATGACATATAAATATAAGATATTTTCAAAAAATTTTTAACATTTAATACATTATTACCAGTTCTCACTTATCTGAACATGTAATAGACAAGAGGAAAACAGACCACAAATAACATAAAATATACTACTATCATGGTTACCACAAGTACTTCTGATTGGAGCCCAGCAACTGATAGGTAAGAAAGAAAAAAAAAAAAACACGCAAAACTAAACTTAGGAAAAGGGAGACATTTTATTTAAATAACCTAGAGAAACCTTTAAATGTTCAGGCCCCAGTGACTCCTATCCAGCAGCCTATATATATAAGGTAGCAACTATTATCCATGTCATTTTGGTGGCCTTCCTTTGGAATTATTTATTTCAGAGACAAAGTGAAAGAGAGAAACCAATAGTATAAGAATAGAGAGTAAATTTTTAGTATAAAGGATATAGGTTAGACATAAAGACATTTTGCCAATAATTAAAAGTGCTAGAATATTAGAACAACTTGCTAATGGAGGTAACTTATTCATTTAATATCATTTATAATAATTTGAGTTAGGAGATATGCCAAGTATGTCATATAGAATATTTAAGTATTTAATTCTCACAACAATGTTATGAGGAAGTATTATTATTATGCCCATCTTACAGATAAAGAAATTAAGGCTTACAAAAATAAAGTAACTTATCTAGAATTGTACAGCTAAGGAGGATGAAGGAAGAACTCAAACCCAGATCTTTCTGATTCTAAAACTCATGCTCTGAATTACTGCCTCTTTGCGTATATAATTGTGTCCTGTGTTAGAATCTGAGAAGATGCTTAATTTTCACTAATTCAGAGGGAATAATGACTATTTGATGTAGACTTTGACAAATCAAGAATCTTTGTTTCAGCGGTACAGGTCTGTGATTCAACAGTCTTACACAATTCACAGCGCTCACCATAGCACATACCCTCCCCAATGTCTATCACCCAGCCACCCCATCCCTCCCACCCCCCACCACTCCAGCAACCCTCAGTTTGTTTCCTAAGATTAAGAATTCCTCGTATCAATGAGGTCATATGATACATGTCTTTCTCTGATTGACTTATTTCGCTCAGCATACAAACTGAGGGTTCTAGAGGGGAGGGGCGGGGGGATGGGTTAGCCTGGTGATGGGTATTAAAGAGGGCACGTACTGAATGGAGCACTGGGTGTTATGCGCAAACAATGAATCATGGAACACTACATCAAAAACTAATGATGTACTGTATGGTGACTAACATAACATAATAATATAAAAAAAAGAATCTTTGGGGGCCTCTGTAGCTATCTGTGTCAAACAGACATAATGATTCCTTTTTTTGCCTAAAGGCATTCAGAAAAACAAATGATTGTCTGAGGCCCCTCTTATCAATAAAATCTAGGATTCTATACTTTTGTTGAATAGAATAAAATTTTTCAGAATGTTACAAGCTTTTGAGAAACTAAACAATATTATTCACTTCTAGGAGTTGCTCTGAGTAAGTGATTTGGAAAAAATTGAGGACAGAAATAATGTTCTTATATGCAGTCCTGTTAAAAGGCAAGTCATACTTCTGGAAAATAGAGAAGATCAAGAGAGTAGTAACTCTGAAAACAGCGCAAATTAGGCTTAGGCAATGGGATGTGAAAGTTCCCAGGAAGAAAGGCACCTTGAGATAAAGATGAACACTGAAGGGCTGGTAGAATCAGGATAGATGTGAGGTAATATGGCAGGCAAGTCATTCAAGCAAGACATAAAAACATGATCAAGATCAAAAATAAGCATGGCATATATGAGGAAGATAAGTCTTTGAAAATGAAAGAATAACTTTCATCCATATGGAATAACTTAACACCATCTTTTTATGAAAGCTGTGGAATAGCCCAGATCAGTGCTTTGTAAAGTTTTTCATTTCAAGACACAAGTGCAAATTTTCCCTTTGCCATGGCACACACCTGAAAGGTTAACAGACCACAGCATTGCTATTTTTAAAAATGAAATATTTGGGGCACCTGGGTGGCTCAGTTGTTAAGTGTCTGCCTTCAGCTCAGGTCATGATCCCAGGGTCCTGGGATCGAGCCCCACATCGGGCTCCCCGTTCCGCAGGAAGCCTGCTTCTCCCTCTCCCACTCCCCCTGTTTATGTTCCCTCTCTTGCTGTGTCTCTCTCTGTCAAATAAATAAATAAAATCTTTTAAAAAATAAAAAATAAATAAAAATGAAATATTTTATGCACTGAACAAGTTAGGATATTCACAATGTACTGCTGAGTTGGAAAAAATTGTAGATACATATGTATACGTATATGTGTGTGTATAAAAGGCTTGAAAAGTTTCACCTAGACACTTTTTAAGATACACGCACATGCATACATATATTCTATAATGCTTTATACATTTCTCATACACATGAATTACTTATATAATTTTTTAAAAATGTTAAACCAAACGTTAGAATGTCAAAACAAGAAGAATTTAAAGATCATATCATTTCACTTCTTTTTCTAAGTAAGGATACAAATAAAGGAAGGTTGGGACTAGAACCCGAAAATTCACAGTCAAGAGCTAGTATTCATCCCATTATGTCATATACCTTGTTGTCTCTGTGAGGGGTTTTTCCCCAGATTCATCTGCCAGAAATAATCTAGATCAAGGGTCAGCAAACTTTTTTTCTGTGAAAGACCAGGTAGTAAATATTTTTGACCATCAGGATCTGTCCCTCCTCCTCCTCCTCCCCCCTCCCCCTCCTCCTCTTCCTCCTTCTCCTTCTTCTGCCACCAGAGGCCAGATTTGGTCCACAGACTGATCGAGATGAAATAGAAGGAACAAAGACCAGAAGCAAGGAGACCTATTAGATGGCTATCATTACAGTCATGAGTCAGCTAATAGAAACCCCAACCAGGGTGGCAGGAGTAAAACTGAGAGCAAAGCCGATGAGATTGGCCGTGGGAAAGGAGTTAAATGTGTTCAATTGTGTTCAAACTTACCCAAGTTTCTCTATTAGTCCAGACTGAGTTTTAAATGGTCACAAGGCAAGTCATTAATACATGAAATTTTGATGGAGAGTTGAATTTGTGTTGTGATATACATTCACAGCTGATGTCTCAGGGCAATGTAGTCAATACACTCAGAATAAGAAGGTATTGTTTTTAATGCTGATACATTGTTTGAATGTATGTGGACTAAGGTGAAGAGTTCTTTCTGATTAATTGAAAAATGTAAAAGAAAAAATGATGGAAGAGTAAAGAAGCAAGCTCTCAACCTTAAAGGATTCTCAAATGTGCTTTTTTTAATTTCTTTTTTGTGTGCTTAACAATAGTCACTGTAATTGCTCTGACACTGCTTGGTCTAACAACTGCACATGATTCCACATTAACATACCACAAGTGCAACAGGGATAACAGTATAAATAGAAGGTACCATAGAATAATAGAGAGACTTTGATGGGAGACAGACCTAGGTTTAAATTCTGATCCTACTACTTACTAGCATTTGTGATCCTGGATTAATTATATGAACATCACTTTCCTTATCTTATCAACCTAGATAATAATACCTGTTTTAATGGGTTGCTGGGAGAATTACATGAGATCCAGTATGAAAGTAAAAAAACAGTGTCTGATATATGGTAGGTGTTCTACAAACAATAATTTCCTTTCCCTTCCTGTATGCCTAACAACCATTCAGTATTTATGGAAAATCTCACCACTGTAGTTAAGCTTATTTGACAGAGATCACCCTGTTTTGTGAATTAAAAAAATTAATGAAAAAGTGCTTTAAAAAGATGGGGCGCCTGGGGCTCAGTTGGTTAAGTGTCTGACTCTTGGTTTCAGCTGAGGTCATGATCTCAGGGTGGTGAGACTGAGCCCCACACGGGGCTCCACATTCAGTGGGGAGCCTGTTTGAGATTCTCTCTTTCTCCCTCCCCTACTGCCCCTCCCCCGACTTGCACACTCACTCTCTCTCTCTCTCAAATAAATCTTTTTTTAAAAAGTGCTTAGAAAACTCAATACAAGGAAAGCAAAACATATCCAAGATACCAAAGCTAAAGCATAGATTTATAGTTGACTTGGGGAGTTCAAATCTCTTCATACAATAGTAATAATAGATAATATCTACTGAGAAGTTATTCTGAGCTAGGCACTATTTTTAATATTTTTACCTGCACTAAGTTGTTAAACATTCACAACAACCACATAAGGTAGGTAAATGAGGAAACAAAGGCCCAAAGAGATTGAGCAAGATATGAATCAATAAATAACCATGCAAGTCACTCTCATACCATGCTGGTGCCCATTTTGTAAAAACAATGTGTCATCATACATCAAGAGCTTCAAAAATATTCAAAGCTACATATTTAATGGCATTAAAATGCTCCTAAGGTGTTAGGAAATAGATACAAGATATATATATGTAAAATAATTGCTACTTTATTTAATATTCAGTATATTTATATAAAGAGATTAAAAGAAAATATACCTAAGCCTACTACCTTAGTCCATTTAGGCTACTATAACAAAATAGCGTAAACTGGATGGCTTATAAACAATAACAATTTACTTCTCACAGTTCTGGAAGCTGGAAGTCCAAGATCACGGTGTCAGCATGGTCAAGTTCTGTGAAGCCCCCTCTTCTATATCACAGACTACCAACTTCTCTTTGTATCCTCATATGATGGAAGGGGCAAGGGATTCCTCCTGGGTCTCTTTTATAAGAGCAATAATCCCCTTCATCAGGGCAAAGCCTTCATGACCCAATCACTTCCCAAAGGCCCTACCTCCTAATTCTACCACCTGGGCATTAGGTTTTCAACATATGAATTTGGGGAAGGACATACCCAGACCATAGCACACACTACCATGGGTTACTCCTAGAAGATAGGACTGTGGGTGATATGCTATAAACATATATCCTCCAAGCTGTCTTCCAAGCCATTTCATTTTCCTCATGGCACAAAAAGACAAATTTTCTGCCCTAAAGATCCTCTTCCTTGTAGTCCTGTGGCTCCCTTGGACATATAACTGAGTTTAGGCAATGGAATGTGGGTTGGAGAGATATATGTCAATTCCAGCCCTAAATTTATGTGTGATCTTACATACTTTCCTTTCCATCCTGTCAATCAGCTGTGACACCAAGGTGACTTGGAAGGCACAAAATGATGGAGCCACAAAGAACTTTTCAGGGTCCCTGATGCTTTGAGGAGAGTCATATAGGAGAGGCCTAATTCGTTCTTCTCTGAGACAGAAATTAACTAGTAATGGTTAAACAATTGACATTTCAGGGCTAATTTGTTACATCAGTAACTGATACAGGTAACTTTTGTAATATTCTTTTTTTTTTTTTTAAGATTTTATTTATTTATTTATTTGAGAGAGAGAGAATGAGAAAGAGAGCACATGAGAGGGGAGAGGGTCAGAGGGAGAAGCAGACTCCCTGCCGAGCAGGGAGCCCGATGCGGGACTCGATCCAGGGACTCCAGGATCATGACCTGAGCCGAAGGCAGTCGCTCAACCAACTGAGCCACCCAGGCGCCCACTTTTGTAATATTCTTTATTATTTTCTATATTTTCCAAAATACCAATAAGGAGTATATTATACTTCCATAATCAGAAAAAAAAGTTGTATTTTGAAATGCATGTCTTTTGACTCAATAATTTCATTTTGGGGAATTTAGTCTAAGTCAATGAACTGAAATATAGAAAAAATTTACATACAAAGATGTTTACTGAAAGATTTACTGCTTATAAAATTAAAAAAAACAGCAACAGAAAACAAATGCCATTCATAAAGGAATCGTTTAGTAAATTATATCCATGTAACAGAATATTAGGCATCCATTAAGATGATTTTGATGAAGAATTTTAATAACATGAGCAAACATCTATATTGATGTAATGCAGCTACAAGGAAGGGCACTTAGGGACCATCTAGTTACCTTCTCAGGGATCCAGGAAAGAAGCTGGCAGTTGTGGGAGAGGACTAGCTAGCAGTCATGGTAACCAAAAAGGAACTGGGGCAATGAGATGGGGCTGTTCTATTAGATAAAGCTTTCCATTGCCAGATACACTGCCTCTAGTACAGCATCAGATCAAGAAGGATTCTTAGTCACGAGAAAAAAAAAAAAAGCTTTTCCTTACAAAAAAAAAAGTTTCAACTGAAAGGAATAAGGAGACTAGTGCTAAAAGTGTGAAAAATCAACAAAATAGCACGTGGAGGATGGCATGGGGAGGGACTTCAAGGAATGCCAGCAATGTTCTGTTTCTTGCTAGCTATATGATGTTTTATGTATAACTATTTGTTAGACTGTACATATATGTTTTAGTCACTTTTTAGTTTGTATGATACATTTAATAACAATATATATTGTTAAAAAAAATCCAGCAGCAATGTCTTCCTAGAGACTCCTAGGAGACTTCAGAGGCAGGAAGGGACAATGTTCAATGTAGGCCTAAGAACAGGCCCAGAGGAACAATTCATCACTCAATGTCAGTGTACTGCCTTGGAGCTTGCAAACTACTTCCACATAGCATACCACATTTAAGAATGAGGATGACCCACAACAGAGACCTTGAACCCAGATCTGCTGATCATACCCAGTGATTTTTCCACTACACCAAATTCTATTGATAATATAAGTGGTTTGGAAAGGAAAGAGGACTTTAACAAATGTTGCTTTAGTCTTTGGACTGTATCTCTTTGACTAAGACACGATGTGGTTCCTAGTTTTCTAGGAGCAGCATGTTAATTAGCACCCATTGCCAGACTGTTTGCTAAGAGCTACAGGAGACAGTACAAACAATGAGACTTGGCTCCTGCTCTTAAGGAGTTCACAGGCTTGGGAGAGGGAAATAGGCACATAAACAATTAAGGCTCTTTGCATGTATAATAGAAGTACAGAGGTCAGAGTGACTAATTCTGCCTAGAAAAGTTGGGAGAGAACTCACAAAGGAAGTAACACTGGGTTCTAGTCTAGGGAGATAAAAATAGGAATTCACAGACTAGACAGGGCAGGCAGAGTGTGTTCTAGGCAAGTGAAAGAACACAGAGATGTTAAAGAGTAGGGAACATTCAGATAATGCCAACTAGTACGAAGCATAAGCCACTGAAGCAAAAAGAACTGGGAGGTAGGCAGACAGGGAGTGAGTGGAAGAACAGTCAGAGATGAAATAGGGATCCAGGGATCAGAAGTTTAGAGAGGTTTAGCCAAGAGGCTTAGACTTCATTGTTTAGGCAGTTGGGGGCACACTGATGTTTCTATACTTTAATATTAATATAGCAGTACTGCAAAAAAGGACTGGGGTGAGCTAGAAATGAAATGAAGGTGGAGGAAGGAAAATTAAGAGGCTCTTGCAAATAGAGAAGGCAATGGATGAAGTAGTTTTGGAGCCAGATAGATATGGTTTAAAACCTGGCTTTTTGGGCGCCTGGGTGGCTCAGTTGGTTGAGCGACTGCCTTCGGCTCAGGTCATGATCCTGGAGTCCCTGGATCGAGTCCCGCATCGGGCTCCCTGCTCGGCAGGGAGTCTGCTCCTCCCTCTGACCCTCCCCCCCTCACACTCTCTGTCTCTCATTCTCTCTCTCGCAAATAAATAAATAAAATCTTTTAAAAAAAAAAAAAACCTGGTTTTTATCATGTACAAGTTGTTCAATCTTGAGAAATTACATAATCTCTCCAAAACTCTGTTTCCTTTTCTGTAAAATACAGATAATAACACCTACCTTTGCAGAATTGTTATTGTGAGAATTAAATATGAACATGTGTCTACTGTAGTATCCAGTTACATATGAGGTAATTAATGAGAGTAACAAATACATTGATAGTGCAGTGGTATTGAGGATACAGAGACAGATCACCATCAACAGGATTCGAAGATAGATGGACATCCATCCGCTGCCAAACTGAAGCCGATTTTATCACATTCCAGATACCCTGCAAGCTCAAAACTGAAAAGGAGGTATGAGGTAGACTTTACCCCAAGGCCAGGCCCCTACACAGATCAATTTAAGAAAAAAACAAAATTTTCCAAGGTGAAAGCAAGATGCAAAAGTGTATATATATACAGTGCAAATATATATGTATATATATACATAATATACAATATCCAAAAGTGTGCATATATGTATATACAGTATAATCTCAACAATACAGAAAGTAATATGCACATAAAATATGTTAAATTATTCATTGTTTTTGTCTTTAATGGTAAGACTATATTTTCATCTATTTCTATTTACCTTTATAAACTTTCATATAATTTTTACATTTTCTATATACTTTCCTGAATTTTCAATATTTTCTACAATGAGGAAGCACTAGTTTTACAATAAGAAAATAGATGTTAAAAGAAAAAAAGAAAAATTAGAGGGAGAGAGAAACTTAGTTTTAATTCTAGATTCTTCTTCAGAATGTTATCATCTACTCTGTAAGTTAGCATAATCAAAAGTCTGTGATTGTGCTTTGAAAACATAATCAACAGCTTAAGACTTCACATGCCCGGGTCTGGTGTTTCTGTGTTTGCTTTTCCTCTGTGCAAACTCGACAAAATGCTGACAATAATCTCATTCCATGAGAAGTGTGTGAGAAGAGAAAGAAGGGGAACAATTTGCACTTGGGGAGTAGAGTATTTGGAAAGGATGATGAGAAGGAGTGACTGAAACTTTCAGATAAATACGCATGGATCCAAATGCATTTAAAACCCAAAATGAGATACGATTGAGGCTGGCCTTACCAATGGGGAGGAGAGTATGGAAAGATGACAATGGACGAGAGAGCAGAGCACAAAAGAAAGGATAGCGGGAAACATACAAACTTTGTATGTGTGGTTTTTTTTTTTCCACATAGGATTCACAACATTCCTCAGAAAATTCAATTTAGTTGCCCTGTTCTAGCTTGCTAACCAGAACCAATTTAATTTTAAATCTACACGCAGAGCCAAGGGGGACGAAATATTTTGCAATTACTTTTAGCTCCCTGTTGGAAGGCAGAATAAGATTTAACCAGTTCTGCGCTGGCTGCAATAACCACCCAGGTTTGTCAGAGGCCTAAATGGTGTCCTTTGGTTGAGGATTAAAGAATAGAAAACTCTGTACCACAATTATTTGCTTTGTTTAACAACTTAATGGGAGGGAATTTTTAAGAATGTGACAAATTGCTTTTGATTTATCTGCACAGGGCATGAAATACTGGTGCAAGAGAGCAATTTGTTACACAGACAATGTCTACCCCTTGCTATAAATCTGCCCACTGTCACAATCTCTTTGACAACCAGTTAGGTGATTTTTGAAGAACTAGTTTATTACTGCATTTAACAAAGAGCAGAAAACTGATATAGGACTCTCTGTTGCGTCTCAGCTACCAGAACACATTTCTCAGATATCAGTCTATGCAAGCATTTCTTGGTTTTATGCTCTATTGTGACAGATAGGTAAACAAGCTGATAAAATCACATGTTTTCAAAAAAGGAAAAGTTATCATATTCATGAATGTCCCTGGCTTGTCACGAAACTTCAAACAGTTTCTGGTTCTGCTTACCATCTGCACAGATTTATTCCAAATAACATAATGAAGTTTGTTTCTTGATTTCTTTCAACATAAATAGAACCATTAAGTTTTGGTGTGTTTATATTCTGGGAGATAATCAGATCATCTATTCTGATTAGCCTTAACACCTAGGCCTGACCCCAGCCTCTACACAAAGCTCGGCCCTGGTCCTCTCCTTAGTCAGCTCTTTCCACATCAGCCCTGCTGGGAGGAGCTCTAGAGCATCTGCCCTCAGAAAGTATCCTTGCCATGCTTCCTACTGGGAGGAAGTGAGGCTGCTATAGGTCTGACTGGAGTTCCCCTTGGGCTATATTGTGGTCTGTCTTTATTAAAAGCAAAATAAAAGCCTCACATAGGGATTTGGCAACTCTTCCAGATTGTGCCAGGTTTTTCAATTCTTGCTTTTTTGGTGAGGGGAAGTAGGGAAGGAGGAAGCCATTTATAAATGTTACATAAATACAGATCCACCCAAGACTCTTTTATCATTGTCAGTTTAAAAGCAGACACCTTCTCCACCACCAATTCACCATTAGCTGGTTGAAAACTGAAGGAATTTAAAGAAGAATCACCAGCATTTTTAATAGAAACAATTCTTATAGGCAAAATAAGGACTAAACTGCAAATGCTCTAACTATATACATAAGCTATTCAATAAATATGATGGTGATTCAGAATTTTATTTTATGCATCACCATCTAATTTAGAAATTTAATTTAATTTAATTTAATCATATGCCTGGATTGAATGGAAAAAACTCAGCACTATAGATTACATGAGCAATCTTCAGGTGAGTAGGTGGCAATGATAATGAAACTGATGATTCTGAAATCAGTCCTGGAAGGCGGCTATTACAAAGCACTATATCCTGCTTCCAAATCCTACCTCCGCCACTTAACTTCTCTGAGCATCCAATTCTTCATAGTTAAAATGAAAATAATATTTTCTACCTCATAGAGCTGTTTTGAGGATTAGTCACCTAGTTTGGTGTCTGAATGAGCATCAGTAACTGGCATCTACAACTTTTTTTCTCATGGGTTGTTTTTGCTTATCACTTAAGCTGAAAGATGAATGAATGAATGAATGAATGAATGAAGAAAGGAAAAAAGGAAGGAACATAAATATCTAGCAATAGTTGTAAAGGAGGGACTCTGGTAGGCATCTAGCAAGGAGGTTTCATTACCTTCTTTGTCAGTCTTTCTGATGGCAATGCCCATTGTCCAGGTACAGATTATATGGAAATAAACATGATATCATGTCAGAGCCGTACTTGCCAGATAATTCAGGCCCTCAGTTCTTGCCCTATTGCATCATCACAGTTATGTATACATACATGATACAGATGAATGGTGCTGACCCCACAGTGAGGCACGTAAGGCACCTGCTCTCAAGTAATGAAAATGGTAAGATGCAAACATCATCAAGTCCCATTAATGAATATTGAAATTGATGTTTCCTGTTCCCTAAATGCATCTTCATTTTATTCATTTACATCCCATTACGTAAATATTTGTTCAAGGAGACTCTGTGGAAGACATTGTGGGCAATACAAAGAATGTACCTCAAGTTTGGTATAATTCACCAACATTTACTGAGCACCTCTCATGGACCAACCCCTGTGCTAGGTGCAAGGGATATAAAGAAAAATAAGACACAACCTGGGCCCTTGAGGAAAAGGTACAAATAATTATAACACAAAACATGGAGCTTGCAATTACAGACTGGTAGGAGACTCAATAGAAATACAAAAGATGAAGTGATCCATTCTGAACAGAAGTCAGGAAAACCTTCAAAGAAAATGTGATACCTGACCAGATTTTTAGGTAGCAGTGTGTCAAGTGGACACAAAAGAGTACAGTCTAGACAAAGGAGGCAGGCAGTGTGCAGAAATATAATTGGTTCCATAGCACTGGAATAGAAAGCACATGGGAAAGAACAGAAGGAGATGGGCTAGCAAGATAGGCAGGGATAAGTTATGAACTGCCTCACTTGCCATGGTAGGGAGCTTGGATTTTTTTCCCCTCTAAATGTTAGTAAGCCATTAAAGGTTTCTAAAAAGGTCAGGTTTGTTTTTGTATCTGTACAGAAGGTGACCTGAACAGCAACAAGACAGAGGCAGAGAGAACAGATGGAAAGCTACTAAAATAATCTAAGGAAGTGAGAATGAGGGAACTGAACTAATAATAGCATAGGGAATAGAGAAAAAGAACAAATTTTAAATATATTCAAGAGAAAAAATTATTAATCATTTTAGATTAATCAATATTTATGGAAAATGAAAGTGAAGAATATATACACAAGAGTGTTCTTTCTAGTCACATCAGAAGAGACATTTAAAGCATTTAGAGAAATTATTAGATACCAAAATGGCAAAGCTTTAAGAGATTCCAGAAAAAATAAAAATAAAAGGCCAGATAGCTGGATATGGTGTCTAGGAAGGAAGGGACGAAGAGATTTTTATATACAATGCACTTTGATGCCAGGGGATTTACTTTTGGGAGAAAATACCACTGAAATGGAAAGTCTTCTTGGTTCACTTGACACTAGCAGTAAATTTTAGGAAAGTACTCCAGTTTGGCAAGGTAATATGTAACTGTGGCAGACATGGAGATACCATTCAGCTCTCCCTTCAAGAGAACCCTCTGTTAGAAATATAGATGTCTGACAGCCTCCAGCTGCTGTACCTTTAGATCCGCTGCAGTGCTCACTCTGAGGCCATGCTACCCACCCCACCCCCATCCTCTGACTCCTGTGCTGCTCCCAGGCAATGACTGAGCACAGAAGGTGCAGTGGAGCTGGGCCATTCCCCCAACACAGGATTTCTCTAATGGGGAACTTTTGCCTAAAGGCTCCCCATCAGCCTGGCCAAGACTTTCTCAAAACTGCACTGTGGTCTGAAGCTCTTCCTGCCCAATTTTCTTCTCCTCTCCTGCAACTTTCACAAGTGTCAGCCCTGCATCTCCATCTGAAAGCTCTCCCTACCCACTCCTGTTCCTTTCCCCTTTACTCTTCATGGGGTTAGATAAAAGTTGTGCATGCCTAATTCCTCTCCTGGTGTCTGCTTCTCAGGGGGCCTGAACTGACACAGTACTATAAGTAAGTTTATTAAGAATAAGAGTTACAAGGAAATGTGAAGCCCTCCTCAGAGAATCTCACACCTCAACCACCTCTGGGAGACAGAAATGTAGCTGGTCTTCAGGATTTTCCAGAAATTATGTAACAGCCCAGTGTTTAACAGCCCTCATAGTCATACATTTTATTCCTAATGACATACCCACCCCCCTTGGGTCATATCTTCCATTCTAAATTCCAGAACATCTTTTACTAACATTTCATATAATTGAATTAAATTAGATTAAACTTCCCATAAAAACTGGATTGAACTGAAAATAGTGAAAACTCTATCCATAAGAATTTTGTTTTGAACCAAGTGAATTCTCAACCTAAATACTCATAGTCTCCTCTTTGAGCCCCAGGGGCACAAGCAATTCAGGCAGACAAGAGTCTTCTCTGGAGTACAATGTTCATCCACTTCTCAGGAGAATTTGCCTTTCCTGCTGCAAGCAGCTACATCCAGCTGCCAGGAGAATATTTGGATGACACTGCCTCAAAGTCAACACACAAGAATTTTGGTCAAGGGAAGCAGTCTGGCATGACAGTTAAGTACACAGGCTCTGTACTACACACTTGAGTCTAAATCCTGGCTCCACTAGGTGCTCAAACTAGGTGACCTTAGGCAAGTTTTTTTCCCCCCCTCTCTCTAATCCTCAGTTCCCTCATTTGTAAACATTATAATAATAGCACCTATATCTTATGCACCTCCTGTGAGGAGTAAATGGACCAAGGCAGATAGAGCATTTAGCACAGTTCCTCGCACATACCAAGTACTCAGTATCTGGAAATTACTATTATTTATGTCATTGTTATTAGTGGGAACATCTGCTCTGGGAGTGGACAGAGTTGCTCTCCACACTGGAGAAGTCAGTGACCATATAAAGTGATCTGGCCTCTTTTTTGACTAGAAAGCGGAGAAGCTGTGTAAGTGGCCACACATTAGGGCTCAGCCCTCCCTCTCAGCAGCAAAGGGGAAGCTGGCCTCTCTCTGAATAAGGGGCAGACAGCTGGGGAGGGCCAAAAGAGGGATTACCAGAAGATTACAATGGTCAAGGGAAAGCTGAAATAACTATTTTAACAGACAATTTGTGCTCCAATTACCATCTAAACATTCATGGTAAATAAGGATCCATAAAAACACATCTGTAAAACCCCAACTTTAGTGACTGGGGTTTTGCATGGTTCATTAGCACATACTCCTTTGCCCAACTGTGACATCACTTATCAGCACAGACCTTCACTTTTCAAAGTCCATTCCCCCGCGGTTGGAGCCAGTGTCCTGTGAGGAAATTTTCTGAAACAAGTGTAGTCACAGACCTGCCATCTGTGGAGGAGAACCTTATTAAGGGAATATTTTCCATGATAGTCTGTCACCTATCCTCATGCTCCTCTTTGAAAGGGTTGGTAGCTATTAATTAGTAGGTGACAACTCGGGGGGAAAGACTTGTGTGCTGGATGCAAGTGATCAGCTGTAAGGAAAGAGCTAAATCTAGGACCTCTCTGGCATGTGCAGAGATTCTGTGAGTTACCTAATATCCTTTAATAAATTCCTTTTATGCTTAAACTAGCTAGAGTGGGTTTTGTAGTTTCACATAGGAATTCAAACTGATAAAGAAATCTAGATAATGTCCTATCCAGATTTTTGTATTATACAGACAAGGATTCAAGTTCAAGTTCTGCCATTTACTGGCCCCATTACTCTGAATAAGCCACCCTGTCTCTCTGGATCTCCACTTCCTATGTGTATATGTAGAAACAATAATAGTATCTTCCTTGTAAGGGTACTTGTGGATTAACAGAGATGATGTAGGTCATGTTCTTATCACAGCAGTTGGTACATAGTACATGCTGACATAAAGTGCTCAACTATTATGATTATCAAGAATGACAAGATAAGGTATTCTACTTCTTTGTAACCTATCCCCACTCCTTAGTGAAGGGTAGGGTGTCTAAGAGCCTAACATAATGAAGTTAGGCTACAAAAGGCCATCAGTCTAAATAAAAGAGGTGTGTTTGCCTTTCCCTTAGAGGTGTTCCACTCAGAAATATGGGATAAATGGCAACAACGGGAAAAGATTCTCACAATATTTCAGTACAAACATGGCAGCAATATGAAACTGACACACTATGAGAAGGGGACAAGGAAAAAAAAAGGGAAGGAGAAAGAACAAATAAAATACTTCTCAGCACCTATCTAAATCATATTCTGTGAAATGAAAGGAAAAATAAATTGAACAAAAGTGGTTTGCCCTCTTTGCTCTTAGCACATATATCTATGATTGACCAAGAACAAGAATATTTGTTTCTGTGATGAAATATGCCTGCACAACAACAAAGTTATATGGGTAATCCTACTTGTTATATTATAAATAAAATTGTAGGAAGAAAATTGGAAAAGTTTGATCTATATAATAAAAAACAAAGTTGTGTTTAAGAAGAGAATTAAGTAATTTACTCCATATTTATGTGCCCAGCTAAATACTAGATATGTAGATGCAAATAAGACATAAACTTAGTCTTCAAGAGTCTCAGATACTAGAGGCAGACAACATACAAGCAATTAATTATAAATCCTTCAATCAAGCTACTGATTATAATGGCTGCTCCTTCTAGCTGGTTTTTCTCCTAGACAGGCATGTAGTTAACTCCCCAATCGGTTCAAATGTCACTTTCACTGTCTAAATTAGGCATACTCTGATCACTCTAAAAATCATACCCCCTCCATGCAAATCTAGAATTCCCATTTCCCCTTACCCTGTTCTACTTTGTTTTTCTATAGCATTAATTAATTTTTAAAAATATTTTTTTTATTTATTTGACAGAGAGAGAGAGATAGCGAGAGCAGGAACATAAGCAGGGGGAGTGGGAGAGGGAGAAGCAGGCTTCCGGCCGAGCAGGGAGCCCAATGTGGGACTCAGTCCCAGGACCCTGAGATCATGACCTGAGCCGAAGGCAGATGCTTAATGACTGAGCCACCCAGGTGCCCAGTATTAATTAATCTTAATTAAACTTTTTATTGAGATGATTGTTGATTTGCACACAGTTGTAAGAAATAATACAGAGAGATCCCATGTACTCTATACCCTATTTCCTCCAAGAGTAACATCTTTCAAAATATAGAACATTATCACTACTAGAATATTGCCATTGATATAATCAAGATACAGACTTTTTCCATCATCACAAGGATCCTTCATTTACTCCTTTTATAGCCACACCCACTTCCCTTTTCTGCCAACCCCCCATTTCTCAACTTAACACCTGGCAAGCACTAATCTGTTCTCCATTTCTACATTTTGTAACTTCAAGAAGGTTACATAAATAAAATATATAATACATAACCTTTGGGGATTAGCTTTTTTTCATTCAGAATAATTCCCTGGATTTTCATCCAATATGTGTATATTAATAGTCTGTTCATTTCCATTGCTGAGTAGTATTCTTTGGTTTGGATGTACCACTCTTTGTTCAACCCACTGAAGGTCATCTAGGTTGCTTCAAGTTTGGGGCAATTACAAAAGCTATTATGAACCATCATGTACAGGTTTTTGTCTGAACATGTTTTCATTTTTCTGGGATAATATCTAGTAGTACAATTGCTGGGTCAATTGGTGGTAGCATGTTTAGTTTTTTAAAGAAACTGTCAGAGTGTTTTCCAGAGTGACTGTGCCATTTTATATTCTCATCAGTAATGTGTGTTTCTTTGCATCCTCACCAGCATTGCCACCAGTGCTGTCACTATTTTTATTTTTAGCCAATCTGATAGGTCTATAGTGACATCTCATGGTTTTAATTTGCATTTCCCTACTAGCTAATGGTATTGAAAAACTTCTCATGTGCTTATTTGCCATCTCTATACCTTCTTCAATGAAGTATCTATTCATGTCTTTTGTTAGTTTTCTAACTGGACCATTTGGTTATTTACTGTTGAATTTTGATAGTTCTTTATATATTCTAGATACTAATCCTTTGTCAGATACATGATTTGCAAATATTTTACCCAGTCTATAGCTTGTCTTTTTATCTTCTTAACAGGGCCTTTCACAGAGCAAAATTTTTATTTCTACAAACTCCAATTTATTACTTTCTTTTTATAGACCATGCTTTTGGTGTCAAGTCTAAGAATTCTTGGCCTAGTCTATATCCTGAAGATTTTCTCCTATTTTTTTTTAAGTTTATAGTTTTACTTGATTTTTAAGTCTATAATCCATTCTGAGTTAATATTTGTATAAGATGCAAAATATAGGTTTTTGTTTTTGGTAAATTCCTTAATATTTGCTACATAGGCAAGTATATCATCTGTAAACAGGGACAGTTTTGTTCTTTATTTCTGTTCTGTAGGACTTTTATTTCCTTCTCTTGTTTTATTGCAGTGGATAGAGCTTTGAGCATTATCTTCAGTAAGAATGGTGAGAGCAGACATCCTTGCCTTCTTCCCAATCTTCGTGAGGGGAGCATTTATTTTTTTCAACATTAAGCAGAATGTTAGTTGTAGGCTTTATGTACATGTGGTTTCTCAATTTCAGGAAGTTCCCCTCTACCCCTATTAGTCTCAGTTTTTATCATGAATGGATGTTGAATTTTGTCAAGTGCTTTTTCCACATCAGTTGATATATATCATATTTCTTCTTTAGTCTGTTAATATGGTGGATTACATTGATTGCTTTTTGAATATTGAACCAGCTTTATATCCCTGGAATAAACCCCACTTGGTCATGGTGTGTAATTCTTATATACTGCTGAATTCTATTTGCTAAATTTGCCTTTTTGTTAAGGAATTTTGCATCCACATTAAGGAGGAATGCTGTTCCATAGTTTTCTTTATATGTACTGTTTTTCTAGCTTCAATATCAGGGCAATACCAGCTTCATAAAATGAATTGGGAAATGGTCCCTTTTATTTTCTGAAGGAATTGCAAAGAATTGCTGTTAATTCAATAGAATTCTACAGTGAAACCATCTGAGCCTGGAAATTTCTTTTTTGGGAGTTTTAAAATTATGAATTCAATTATCATAGTACATAACTATTCAAATTAGCTATTTCATATTGGGTAAATTGTGGTATCTTGTGTTTTTTGAGGAAACGGTCCATTCAGGTTAAGTTGTCAAATTAATGTATATAGAGTTGTTTGTAGTATTCCCTTATACTTTTGATGCCTGCATGGGCTCTAGTAATGGCCTATTTCATTCCTGATATTGGTGATTTGTGTTTTTCTCTCCTTTTCAGTTTTGCTAGCCTATCAATTTTATTGCTCTTTTCAAAGAATCAGCTTTTTGTTTCATTGATTTTTTTCTATTGTTTTCTGTTTTCAATTTCCTTGATTTCTGCTCTTTATTATTTACTTTCTTCTCCCTGCCTTTGGTTTATTTTGTTTTTCATTTTTCTTCTTAAGATGGGAGCTTAGATTATTGATTGAAGACTTTCCATCTTTTCTATTTTTATTTTTTTTAAAGATTTTTTTTTTTTATTTATTTGAGAGAGAGAGAATGAGAGAAAGAGAGCATGAGAGGGAGGAGGGTCAGAGGGAGAAGCAGACTCCCTGCTGAGCAGGGAGCCCGATGCGGGACTTGATCCCGGGACTCCAGGATCATGACCTGAGCCGAAGGCAGTCGCTTAACCAACTGAGCCACCCAGGCGCCCGACTTTCCATCTTTTCTAATGGATGCTTTTATTGCTATAGGTTTCCCTCTCACACTGCTTTAACTGTGTCCCACACATTTTAATATGTTGTATTTTCATTTTCATTCAGTTCAATGTATTTTTTAAATTTCTCTTGAGACTTCCTCTTTGGCTCATGAATTATTTAGTGTTTGGTTTATTGTTTAATTTTCAAGTGTTTAGAGATTTTCCTGCTATCTTTCTGTTACTGATTTCTATCTTGTTTCTTTTGTGGTTGGATAACACACTCTGTAAAGTTTCAATTCTTTTACATTTGTTAAGTTTGTTTTACAGCCCAGGATATGGTCTATCTTGGCATATGATCTGTGGGCACTTGAAAAGTATTCTGCTGTTGTTGGGTGGAATGTTCTATCAATGCTGATTAGGTCTCCTTGGTCGATGGCACTTTTAAGTTCTTCTATATCCTGCTAATTTCTTGTATACTCCTTATATCAATTGTTGAGAGGAAGGTGTTGAAGTCTCCAACTATAACTGTGGATTTACCTATTTCTCTTTTCAGTTAAATCAGTTTTTTGCTTCACATATTTGCAACTATATTATCTGGTTCATACACATTGAGGATTGTTGTTTTCTTAGTGTACTGACCCTTTAATCACTATGTAATATCTCTCTCTGCTTCTGGTAATTTTCTTTCTTTGAAATCTATTTTATCTGATTTTTTTCAACTTTTTTGAGGTATAATTGACAAAACTGTAAGTATTTAAAGTGCACAACATGATTATTTGACACACATATGTATTTTGAAAGGATCCCTCACTGAGTTAATTAACACATCCGTCACTTCACATATTATCTGGTATTATTATAGCTACTCCTGCTTTCTTTTGATTAATGATTGCATGGCATACTTTTCCCCATCCTTTTACTCTCAACCTGCCTATGTCATTATATTTGAAATGATTTTCCATAGAAAAGTCACAATTTTGAATCTACTTATCCAACCTCTGTCTTTTAATAAGTATCTTTATTGATATGTTAGGGCTTAAGTCTTCCATTTTATTTTTTTGTTTTCCATTTGTTTTCTGTTTTTGTTTGTTTCTCTATTTTCTTCTTACCTTCTTGGGAGTTTTACTTGAAGATTTTTTTAGAATTCCATTTTATCTTATAGTGTTTTTTTTTTCTTTCTCCTTTTTTTTATTATGTTATGTTAATCACCATACATTACATCATTAGTTTTTAATGTAGTGTTCCATGATTCATTGTTTGCATATTTTTTACTGTATCTCTTTGTATAGCTCTTTTAGTGGCTTCTCTAGGTATTACATTATGTATACATAGGTACTGGTGTTGTCATTTTATCAGGTCAACTGAAAAATAAAAACTTTACCTCTCCTTATATCCCTTTACCAACCCCCATTTATAATTTTAAAAAATATTTCATCTACCTACATTAGAACCATATTAGAACTGTTATAAATTTTGTTTCAACTGTCAAACATAACTTCAAAACTCAAGAGAAGAAAAGTCTATTGTATTTACATGTATTTTTGTTTATGGTATTCTCATTTCCTAATCGAGTTCCTTTTGTTGTTTCCTTTCTATTTAGAGAAGTTTCTTTAGCCATTCTTTTAGGATAGGTTTGCTGGTGACAAATTCTCTTTATTTTCCTTAATCTGTGAATGCCTTTTTTTCTCTCTTAATCCTGAAGTATATTTTCACTGGATACAGGATTCTGGGGTGACAATTCTTTTCTTTCAGTACTTGAAAAATATTGTGCCAATTTCTTCTGGTCTCCATGTTTTCTGATGAGAAATTTGTTATCGTTTGAAATGCTTTTCCCTATGGGTAAGGTGTCTCTTTTCTCTGGTTGCTTTCAAAATTTGTTTTTAGTTTTCAGGAGTTCATTATGATGTGTCTTGGTGTGGATTTCTTTGGGCTGGTCCTATGTAGGGTTCACTTAGCTTCTTGAATCTGTAGGTTTACATCTCTTGCCAAGTTTTCAGCCATTATATCTTCAAGTACTTTATCAACTCCCTTTTCCTGTCCTTCCAGGACTCTAATGCAGAACTATTATTACAATTCCACAGGTCCCTAAGGCTCTGCTCTTTTTTTTTTTTTTAAGTTTTTTTTTCCCTTTTCCTCAGGTTCAATATTTTCTATTGTCCTATTTTCCAGCTCACTGATTCTTTCCTCTGTTCTTTCCATTCTCTCCCTTATGCCCTATCCAATGAGCTCTTTTATTTTGGTTACTGTATTTTTCAGTTCTAAAATTCCCAACTGATTCTTCTTTATATGTTCTATTTCTTTGCAGAGGTTTTCTATTTTCCATTTGTTTCAGCTATATTCCTAATCACTGATTTCTCTCATGGTTACTTTAAAATCTTTGTCAGATAATTCTAATTTCTCCTTTATCTCAGTGTTGGCATCTGCAATGTACTGAATGTTTCTCTCCCCCAAAATTCATATGATGAAATCCTAACCCCCAATGTGATGATATTAGGAGGTAAGGTTTTTAGAAGGTAATTGGGTTATGAGGGCATAGCCCTCATGAATGGGATTAGTGTCCTTATAAAAAATTGACTAAGACAGCAGCTATTATCTTTTTTCATTCAATTTGAGATATGGTTCTTGCTATGACAAGTAATTTTTCAAATGAAACTTGGACATATTTATATTATGCTAGAGACTCTGAGTCTTCTTTAAACCTTCCATTTAACTGGCTTTTTTGGACACCATTCTGGTAGAAGTAAGGTCACTGCTTTATTACTACCAGGTCGAAGTAAAAGTCCAGGTTATCCACTCAGCCTCCACTAACACCTAAGGGGAGCTCTTTGTCATTGCTGGGTGGGGGTGTGAGTTCCAGCTCTCCAGTCTCCACTGACATCACAGTGGAAGAGGAAAGGGGCACCTCATTACCAGTCACTAGGAATGAAAGTTCACGTTCCCTATGAGAACTGATCTGACATCACTTTGGCAAGGGTGCTGGGGTACAGCAATAGAGCTTCACAAGAGTAGAAGTATAGAATCCCCACTCAGCCTTTGTTAACATGGTAGGAAGGGGCACAGGTTTTTTTTTTTTGTGTGTGTGTGTGTGCGCGCTGTTTGGCTTAGTAGTTATTGTCTAAAAGTTTTCTGTCTTACTAGGTTGCTCCTTTACTGGTCCTTTGGCTAGAAAGAACTGGTTTTGTTTGGGCTTTTTTTTTTTTTGTCTGCATCTTTTAGCATTTTTAGGTTGCTGGCTTCTTCAGTGCCAAGTCTGGGATGTATGAAGCAAATGAAAACCTCAGAAACTCATCACTATGTCATTCCTTAAGTCCTGGTCTGCCTTCTTCTCTCACCTTTCTTATTATATTTGATATATATATATGGATATATAATGGATTATGGCTATATAAAGGGTTTTCATTGTATACAGTAAGATGAATAGGGGAAAGTACATCTATTCTATCTTCCTGAAAGTGGAATTAGGTTACATTAACTTTTAAAATACTATATTTATTCAAGGATAATGTTTATGATTTGTTGTATGTATTCCCCCACTAGAAAGCAAGCCTCAAAACATCAGGGTTTTGGGGGCGCCTGGGTGGCTCAGTTGGTTAAGCGACTGCCTTCGGCTCAGGTCATGATTCCGGAGTCCCGGGATCGAGTCCCACATCGGGCTCCCTGCTGGGCAGGGAGTCTGCTTCTCCCTCTAACCCTACCCCCTCTTGCACTCTCTCACTCTCTCTCTCTCTCAAATAAAAAAAAAAAAATCAGGGTTTTTGCCTGACAGTAGTAACTTGTTGAATGAATTTATGAAGCCACAAAATGAGTGCTCTCAGAAAAGAAATAATAAAAGAACTCTGATTTTAACATTAGTTCTGTGCCAGTGGGAGGAAGTTTGAAGGTGAATAGGAGGAATGAAGAAAACTCTAAATAAGAATTAAAGACAGGGGGAAAAAAAGAATTAAAGGTAGAAAACAAAATTAAAATATGACCAGAGAGTAATGAAACACAGAGTACATACAGCTGAACTGGGGCAAGAATATGGTGTAATACAGATAAGATTACCCACTTATGGAGACAGCTTCTAATTTAGTGTACCCTATGATCAGCAAACACTGCATGAAGCATCAGAAAAAGGAAGTATGCTTCATATCAGCTTTTTAAGTAGAGGGAAAAGCTTGATCTGTTTAAATTATTGCCAACCTATTTCCCTAAATACCTTCTAATCTTAATGCCTGCCCTCCTAATCATCCTTTTTCCAGCATTGACAGCAATGGTCATGACAACAAAACATTCACATGTCTTTAAGGCACCATTAAATCTGAGACATGCTTTTTCCACCAAGCCCACAGATGAAGGAAAAATTTTAAAAAGACAGTTATTAGGACACATTAAATGAAAGTTATAATACAACTTCTCCCTTACTCATCATCCTTATTCTTTTCAGGACAGTGAAACCCTGCCCCCACACTCTAAAAACAAAAACAAACAAAAAAGCTAAACAACCACAAACCAAACAAAACCAGACAAATAAGCTTTTATTTATCCAGTTACCACCAAATCCCATATTTCTGCCACAAACCCACCCCTTTTTTTAGTTCTCCCTGGCCCCTAATGCTCCCTAGCACCCATCAACATCCTGAAATATTCCTATTAATACCCTTGGTACATTGAATGTGCCCTTGTAAACAAACACAACAGACACAAAGTTCCTGAAACATACACCATTGTCATCATTCTAGACCAAGGAACAGAGAAATTGGAAACTTCAATGACAGTGGACATTGCAGATCCTATAATCTTCCATTTTCCTGCTGTTTATGATCTATAGTAAAGTAAGGCTTTCCTTTGACCAGGGTTGTAGTATTAGCTCTATCCTTGCTAAAATAAAATTTAAAAAATTCTAGACTTCCAGATTCCTTGTCTATAAAAATGGGAAAAGGAGTAAGGAAGTGAACAAAATGATATCCAAATCTCCACTGGCCATATCGATCCAAGATACTACATACTAAAAGTTTCTTCTTTCTGGAGAAAGGGAGGAAAAGCTCAGCATGGTGAAGAAGTATGATGTCAAATGGCTCCTGAAGATGTAGATTAGTTGCCAGCAGAATCTCTGATAACCAAAAGTTGACTGATTACAGATAAGAGGCTTGTTCTGAAGTGACCTGGAATAGTTTAATGTTCCTAATGGGAAAAAAAATAAGACTATATATTCATATTTGCCTGTATTTGCATAAAGAAAGCCTAGAGCAGGTTGGCAAGTGACTGCCAGTGGGCAAAATCAGCCTGTTTTAATACAACCCACAAGCTAAGTAAGAATGATTTTTACATTTTTTAATGGCTGAAAAAAATCAAAAGAATAATATTTCATGACAAATTTTTTTAATTCAAATTTCAATGTCTATGAAGTCTTATTGACATAAAGCCACCCTCTCTTGTTTACTATTGTCTATGAGCACTTTCATGCTACAACAGAGCTGAGTAGTTTGCAACTAAGACTATGACCTATACAGCCTAAAATATTTATATATGACCTTTTATTAAAAAATTGTTTTTCTGACCTCTGCTCTAAATTAATACACAAGAAATTTTTTTTAAATGGTTACCTATGAAGGGGGAAAGATGAGGGCAATATCTTTTTGTACTTTATTTTTGGACTGCATAAATACATTCCCCCATTAAAATAGCTTTTAAATAAATTTTAATTGTTTCTGGATCTCCTTGCCAAAAAGTACTCTGCACTCTTGTACAGCCAGTCTCCAAGATGAACCCCAGTGATCCCCACCTCTTGGTACTCACACCCTTGTGTAGTCCCCTCCCTACTGTGCCAAGATCTGTGTGACAAATAACATGTGGTAGATGGTACATTGTTTCCAAGTTTGGGTTATAAAAGTCAATGACTTTTCTCTCCCTTTCCCTCTTTTTCTTTCTCTCTCTCCCTGTCTCTTAGCTCACTAGCTCTAAGTGAAATCAGCAGCTATGTCATGAGGACACTCAGGCAATCTGTGGAAAGGTCCATGTGGTGAGGAACTGATGCTCTGACCAACAGCCAGTGAAGAACTGCAGCCTGCCAACAACCATGTGAATGAGTTTGTAAATGGATCCTCCCCAAGTTGAGTCTTCAGATGAGACTGCAGTCCCAGTAAATATCTTGACTGAAACTTCATTAGAGACCTGAAATCAGAACCACCCAGCCAGAAGCTCCCATATTCCTTACCCATAGAAACTGAGATGATAAATGTTTGTAGTTTAAGGCACTTAGTTTTGAGATAGTCTGTTACACAGCAATAGCTAACTTATAAAACCATTATCTTTGACTTTTTAAGAGAAAAAGAAACAAGTGGGATAGTGTTGAGGACCAAAACCCCAGGTAAAAAGCAGTAAGGGATACAGGGAAGATGCTGAGGCCAAACAGGTACAAAAACAAGTATATAGATCAGTTTGGAAGGTAAAGAGTGGAGGCAAGGAATGAGCTCAGGAGTGATTGACACAAGTCCATTTATATCAAGTGCTCAGGTGGAAAACATATTAAGGCACTTGTCTATGAAGGAGCTGAAGCAGAGAGCAGGAGAAGAGAAAGGAGGCAGGGAAAAAGTTTTGCTGAACTAGGATCCAAGAGACCAGTATTTCCTAAGCCAACTGTGTTCCTAATTAACTACAGAATCCTAAACAAGCTTCTTGGTCTCTCTGGGGATTCAGTTTCCTTATCTGAAAAAAAGATTTGGATAGGATGTTTATAAACTCTATCATTGGAATATTGTCTTTGCACAATGCTAGAGGCAGTAGCACTGCCCTGCGTGAAGTACATTCTATTCTGTTTCAGTGGTCTTAAGGGACAGAAGTACTGGTAGGGCATCTTCTCCACTTGGAAGGCAACCCATTCATGCATTTGCATTTATCACTTATTCAGTAATTGTTTACTATTTCTTCTGTTCCAGGCATAATGCACCAGGCTTTAAGGGTGAGAATGGATCTAAAAATTCAATGAGACATAATAGCATTCCTCAGGAAACCCATAATACACTCATTCTGCCTGGTCTGACACTATCACAATACCTGCCTTTGGGCTTAAGTAGAAAGTTTCCTCTTTCATTCATCCATTCCTGAAATCTCTAGTTAGCCTCAAATTTCTTCATTCCTGACCTTTTTAAGCTCGCACATCTATTCTTTTGTCTTCTCCACAGTGCTGACTTTGGAAAGGAAAGGGCACCTGGAGAGCCAAGGACCTTTCTGTGCAATATTAATTTTAATAACCAGGGAGACCATTATTTCCCTTTTTATGAACATTACACATCTATTAATGGAGCCTAAAGATTGCTTAGATTGTTTTGCTGTCACACCACAATGGTTGCTCAATCAACTGCAAATTCACTTAGGTGCAAATTCATCATTTTAGCTACAAGATGTATGACATGGAAGCCTTTGTAAATTGATTTGCTGAAATCAATTTACTCTTTGTGTATGGAATTTCCCCATACATGAAGTGCACTAACCCGACCCAAAAAGGAAGCAAACTTATTTTGGCAGGGTTTCTTCTTAGTGGTTCTTACTAATCACTCTTTCTTCTAAATGTTTACAAAGCACAAGCTTAATTATTCTCTACATTGTTTTCACAGATATGGGAACATATAAATCACTCTATTGTTTCCAGAATTCACTACTTTTCTCTTTAAAAAATGACCTTTTCCTCATATTTGATCTTCTAATAGCTTTTCCTACTTATCACATTTGTAGATGACACAGAAAGATTCTCTCACTGCTTTCTTTAGCCTCTTTCTTTCTTTACCCTCTTTACCCTCTAAAACTGTCAAACAAGTTCTTTACTGCTTTTGGCAGACACTAGCTTTCAGCAGCCATCAAGATAGTTAAGTTCTCACAATCACTGTAATTGCTCTATTCAGGTTTGTAATCTGTATTAGGAAAGTATTATCCATATCCTCTCTTCAGTCAGACAATCTGTACACAGTCATCAGACAATCAAATAATTCTTATTTGAAAACCTTAGGAATCCTCCAGAAACTGAGGCTCAGGAAAGTAAAGGGTTTATTCAAGGTCACAAAGCTGGGCAGATACAAAAGTCAAAGTTCTTGACACCAAGGGCATCTTTTGTTGTTGTTGTTGTTTTTTGGTTTTTGTTTCCATTTTTTTTAAATTATTTATTTAAATTCAATTTAATTAACATATACTGTATTATTAGTTTCAGGGGTAGAATTTAGTGATTTATCATTTGCATATAACACCCAGTGTTCTTTACATTGTATCTGTTTCTTTTTTTTTATGTTATGTTAATCACCATACATTACATCATTAGTTTTTGATGTAGTGTTCCATGATTCATTGTTTGCATATAACACCCAGTGCTCCATTCAGTATGTGCATCTTATATTCCAAGACAAGATCTCTCTCTCAAAATTTTCAAGTGCACATCTTTCCCTCTCATTTTATCCTCAGCCAAATGCTCTTTCCATGTTAAAGTACACTTACTTCCATGAAACCCATTCTTTGACACATTCACTCATGCAACAAGTATTTATTGAACACTTACCAAACAGTTTTGCAATTGCCTCTTTGTGAACAACTTTATGTTAGTACAACCTTTCTTCAAACAAGTATACTACTAAGAATCTACAATGTCAAAATCCATAACAGCCAAAAATGAGTTATATTAAACTGTGAAATCCAACTAATAAATAGGAAGTACAGCATAAATTATGATCCATCAACATAAGGGAATAGTATATAGCATTATGTGATCATTCTGATTGCTATCTAGAAAGACGGAGAATATTTATTACATAATATTAAAAGCAAGATAGAAAGTAAATACAATTATAATCCTGTAGATGTTTGGGGGATGTGGAAGAGGCCTGGAAGAGAATATATAAAAATGTGTTAAGTAAATAGGATTGTGGGTAATTATTTTCCCTCTTCAAAGTTTCTCTTTAATCTTATATTGATTTTTTTAATGTCAGACCTTTTTTAGAAGAAATTTAACAGTATCTAAAGAGAGACAATTAGATAATAATAATTTCTTGTTTTGCACTTACAGTCTACATTGTAATATCTCATTTTCTCCAGTCCTCCAAATTGGTTGATACCGAAGCTGGAGCACAGACTTTAGTCTCTATTTTATAAATACACAGATAAGACTATGCTTTTCACACTCAGAGGAAAAATAACAAGAATAATAACATAAACCAAGTACATAGGAAGAATTTTTGTTTCTAACTCTCATGATCATCCTTCAAAACCTGGTATAATACTCCCATACACATTCTAGCCAGGTAATTTTCTCAAGGGTTGGTAAATACAAGCCTTTTCCCACAATCAACATAAACCAAGATGGACCAATCAGTCGTTCCTCAGCATTTATTAAATTGGAGTTTGGGAAAGAGATCCCCTTCTGGTGGCAAAGGTGTCTCAGAGATGTAAGAAATAGGAGCTGGTGGTAAGCAAGTTTCCAGCCATGTCAAAGCAGCCAGTCTAAGAAAATGAAGCTGAAATGTAATAGAGTTTATAGATGGAAAGGGACAGTTTTCTTGACATTACAGTCTCTGGTGTCAGTAATCCCTAAGCCTCAACTGTACTCAGTTCTAAAGTTAACTGAATTGATGAATTTCCACTTTTACTGGTTGCCTAAGTTAGTTTGAGTTAGGTTTCTGTCACTTGAAATAAAAAGATCATGTCTAATAATAGCAGGTGTTATTATTCCCAATTTATATATAGGAAACCTAAGTTTCAGAAAAATTAAGTAAGATTACAAAGTCAGTAAGCTTTGGCCTTGAAGCACAAATCTTTTCTGTAAAAACAAGTTACATCCCAGGAAAGAAAAAAAAAGCAGCTAAATGAAAAAAAAAAAAACGCATAAAAAGGGGAAAAAATAAAACATAGGCAGAAGTATAGCAAATGGAAAAAAATGCTGTAAAAATACCAGTAATAATAATAAATATATATTTAAATATGTAAAAATATGTACACATAGCAACATCATTTATGTCTTGTTGAAACTGAGAAAAGACCAAGTGTTTCTGTATGAAGTTAGGAAACAAAACTTTTGAGAACAGCTGATTCCATCTTAGTGCTTCCTTTATCCAGGAGAAGCTGAACTGGGTCTTGCTGCCTCAGGGTCTCTCAAATGGGCCTCTCCATAAAGGATATCAAACATGGCAGCTTGCTTCAGAACAAGCAAGCAAGAAGGCATAGGAGAGTGCTAGAGAGAGAGTCTTAGCAAGATTAAAGTCATGGTCTTTTGTAACCTAGCCATGAAGTGACATACTATGTTTTCCCATATTCTATTCTTTAGAAGTCGCTAGGTCCTGTCCACACTCAATGATTACCCAAGGGCATGAATACTAGGAGGTGGTGAGCCATATCAGAACCTGCCTGCCATTCTATTGCTACCTCAAATGATGATGGCTCTTATAATGGATAAAGTCTTAGGTTCACTGAAATATAGTAGGAGGTACTCAGTGAATATTTGTTGAATGAGTAAAATGAATGAAAAAGATAAAATGTTACTGTCCTTTTTCACAGACTCAATTATAATTTTCCTTCTATGTTAATCAATATTTGCAAATGGTTCTGACCACCTCTGGTTATACAAACTTCCTGAAAATTGATATTCTAAAAGCACAAATCACATAAACAATATAATCAACCTGGTGTTTCATTATGATATCATATGATGGCAGAATGACCAACGCTGTTTGTTTTTCTTCAGTGCAATACTGACATGTGCTCACTCAATAAATAAATCAACATTTCCATCTCAAAGAACTCATTCAAGAAGATGAGCAATTCAAAAGATATGTCATGAGCTAATAATATGCTAAAACCACATAGTACCATGGCAATTTTTAGCGCCTTAAGAAGTGGTAAGACTTTTTTCCCCTTTACTTGTTCTAACTATTGGCACCACTGTTTATACATGCACTGACCTCCGCAAGAACTCTATCTGGACAACAGTGTGACTACAGAAACACTGCAGCCCCAGCTCTAGCAGAGCAAAGAAGCAGAGTGTTTTTATCTTAACCAGTACCACTAAAATATGCTGATCATTCTTACAGAGCTGGTGTTCTTCTTTTTCAAGAAAATATACTGTCTTTGTAAAGAAATGACAAAGTCGGCATATGTGATACGTGGAGCCTCTGGACTAGATGTTCTTCCAAGAAAGTCTCTTTCCTTTGCATGCAAGAAAAGGGTCTGCTTTGGAGAAGCACCAGGGAAGTGACAAAAAAAAATAATACATGAGGTATAATATTTGGCCATATTGTGCACAGGGCTAGAAAGAAAGATGCAAAAAAGCCTAGTGTAGCTGACTTCAAAAGGCTTAAGAAGACAGATAAACTGAGTTTGCAGAAAAACATGACAGTAGCTTTACTAGAAAATAGGAATTTTGAAGATATTTTAAAAGACTTGGTGTCTGTGAGGGTCTCTTAATTTCACAGGAATGCTGTATGCTGTTTTTCATACTTGTAAGCTCCCCGAGGGCAGGAGCAGAACATTATTTTTCTGTGTATATCCAAGTATAGTATCCTATACAGGAGATGATTAGTAAATAAATAATAATAAAGCTAACATTTACTGACTATTTAGATAACCAGATTCTCTGCTACAAGTTTAACATATATTATCCAACTTAATCTCCACACCACTTCAAATAGCTATTATCATAACCCCATCTTATAGATGAGGCAATGAAGGCTTGGAGAAGTAAAGTGACTTGCCCAAGTTCATAAAGCTATAATCTGTGGAGCCAAGATTCAAGCCCAGGTAGCTAATTCCAAAGCCTTAACCACTCTTAATCTTACACTGAATGACTACTACCCTGAACTGCTGTTCTGGGTTATAGAGGGGGATGATAAGTGACTTCTTCTGGATTCTATTCTATAGGATTTTGTTTCTCACATGTCACAGACAAAACAAGAACAATTTACTGACAGAGGTGGGCTTCTTTCACAAAAGAGGTACTGAGGAGATCATCTCTTGCTCCCATTCCCACCACCCACCACATGGGTGAAAAGAGGGTGATCAAGAAAGCAGAGGGCCACTGAGAAGTATTCCTTGCTTAAAAGGATTTGTGTGTGTGTGTGTGTGTGTGTATGTGGTTTGGCAAAATGAGACAAGATTGGGGGTGGGGGAGTGGGGAAGGAGAGCGAGATGGGCTGCAACAAACCTCACTTTAAATGGTAAAGCCTTCCTCCCTCAGGTTAAATTTATCAGTCATTCACAACTCTGAATTACTTTGATCAGTTTGTTTTAGGACTGAAAGAATTCCTGCTGCTCTGGTCAAAGAAAATGACTTGCACCTGAGGACAAAGTCTCTGATGATAAAGTAGTTGTATTCATCCACTCAGACAGCTATAACAAAATACCATAGTCTGGGTGCCTTACACACAGAAATTTACTTTCTCACAGTGCTGGGGGCTGAAAGTCCCAGACCAGGGTGCCAGCACGGTCAGGTTCTGGTGAGAGCTCTCTTCCTGGCCTGCATACAGCCTCCTTTTTGCTGTATCCTCACATGGCCTTTCCTCAGTGCTTGTGTGTGGAGAGCGAGATCTCGTGACTCTTCATCTTCATATAAGGCCACCAATTCTATAGGATTAGGACCCCATCCTTATGATCTCATTTAACCTTAATTGCCTCCTAAAAGCCCTATCTCCAAATACAATCATACTGTCTGATGAATTAGAGCTTCACATACAAATTTGGGGGAGACATAATTCTGTCCATAGCAGTAGTGGTAGTAAGTTCTAAGAAAGAAGATGGACTTACACCAACCAACCCACACTTTCTCTTCTCCCCACTTCTGCCAGAGCTCCAAATAAGTCAAGGGACTGTTACATAGGTTGAAAAAAGATGCCCAAAAAGGTACTGTTACTAACTTGGCAAAAAGATGCCTGGTGCACAGGGGGGTTGCTTCTTACATAAGAGAGCTGATAGCATGTAGCAGGATTGAGTTGGTAGTTCTGAGACACTGAAAAAAGGCTCCATTTGTAAGATACCAGTGGGAATTAGAATTCATTTGATGCTCTTCTTGATGCAGGGGCCTTGGCATAGTTGTCTTTCCATGTGACTGGAACCTTGCTGACTTGGCCTTATGGCCACATGGATATGTTCAATCTAGTTCTGCCATTGTGACTGCAACCCTTTGGCCTTATTAATGTCGGTTTAACTCACCATGCTTCTATCCACAGCAGGGACCTGGGCAAACTCAGCCATCATACTGCACCAAACTGTGTTCACACTGCCTGAGACTGGTCCCTTCTGCCCCCGCCCACCCAACCCAGGTCTGTGCACTGTGATATTCTGTATTAACACCCAGCTGTGCTTAAGACTTGTAGGCCCACTTGGTTAAGAACAAAAGAACACAACTCCACGCTAAGAGAGTTGAAAGGATAGACTATTTTGAAGCTTGAGGAATTGGGGGAGATAGGTAAGACTTATCTGGATGATACTTATTCACATGGTTTTTGCCAGGATTAAAAATGTAATACTAGCAAAGTCAAATCTATAACAGGCATTGTATAAGCAGTAGTCAGTATTATTATGAAGAATCATGAAGATGGAGGAAAACAGCACTAAGAGTTTACAGAGGGCTATGTGCAGGAAATGGGGAAGGCTTGAGAATCTTCACTGGGAGCCCTAATGGCACCAAATATATCACTAAAACTCTTCTTGATTAAAAGCTCATGACAGCAGGGGCGCCTGGGTGGCTCAGTCGTTAAGCATCTGCCTTCAGTTCAGGTCATGATCCCAGGGTCCTGGGATCAAGCCCCACATGGGGCTCTCTGCTCAGCAGGGATCCTGCCACTCCCTCTGCCACTCCTTCTGCCACTCCCCCTGCTTATGCTCTCTCTCTCTCTTTCTCTCTCTCATGCTCTCTCTCTCTCAAATAAATAAATACAATCTTTTAAAAAATAAATAAATGCTCATGATAGCAAGATACCAAAGCTTCTTCAAAAATGACAACACTGGGGCACCTGGGTGGCTCAGTCAGTTAAGCATCTGCCTTTGGCTCAGGTCATCATCCCAGGATCCTGGGATCGAGCCCCACATCAGGTTCTCTGCCCAGCAGAGAGCCTGCTTCTCCCTCTCCCTCTGCCTGCTGCTCAGCCTGCTTGTGCACTCTCTCTGTCAAATAAATAAATAAATAAATAAATAAATAAATAAATAAATAAATAAATAAATAAAATCTTTAAAAAATGACAACATTAGCAGCATTACATAGAACACAGCGAGCTTCAAGTTTTAAAAGTCACCAATCGGGGCGCCTGGGTGGCTCAGTTGGTTAAGCGACTGCCTTCGGCTCAGGTCATGATCCTGGAGTCCTGGGATCGAATCCCATATCGGGCTCCCTGCTCAGCAGGGGGTCTGCTTCTCCCTCTGCCCTCTTCCCTCTCGTGCTCTCTGTCTCTCATTCTCTCTCTCTCAAATAAATAAATAAATAAATAAATAAATAAATAAATAAATAAAAGTCACCAACTGGTTGAAATTACTTTCTGACATTTCCGATGGTTCTTTATTTCCTATACTTTTATTTTTCTGTAAAAGAAAGGAAATCTTCAGATTGATTTCAGTATAGATTTTTTTTTATGGCTTTTGTAACTTTGCTGTAGGAAGCCTACTGATTTCTATGAAGGAATACAATGAAAGAGAATGCTTCCTTCATTTTGAAATGTGAGATAAGGTATAGCATTGATGGTGCCCACACAGAGGTGACAGGCTATGCTTCTTCTACTCAATTTACCATTTGCTGAGCATCCCTAAGTGCCAGCCCTATGTGAAAGCTGAGAACACTGAATTAAAGGAGTCCTTTTGGGGATAACTGTACTCTCCAAGTCTGCACTTGGCATAATATCCTCTTGCATTCTCTCTACATTTCCTTCTACTCTCATAATTCTCCTCCAATCTTCTTTCCAACAAAACCCTGAAACCTCTTGTCCCTCACAATCCACCCTGACTCTCATGGATCCAGAGGTCTCATTCTCATGTCTATGAGCACAAGGTAGCGTATTTTATCGCCTCTTCTCATAGATTCCCTATAGGCATTAATACATTTGGTTCTAGATTATTCCTCATTTTCCTCCCTTAAAACATTAAAAATATTTCAGAGTTCCAATATTCCTTGGTTTTCTACTACTTGCAAAGTAATCTAAGTATTTTCTCATATCACCCAGTGGTTGCCTTTGAATCACTCTTGCAGAAATCTCGTATGTTTTTCTGCATGGAGTCCAAAGAGATGACAAGCTGAATATGTAGCCACTGGAATCCTGGGAGCACAGCTCTACAAAGCACTAACCTTGTCCCATTTAGCACATTAGTGAGAAATTAAAACCTTTCATTCTATTTGAGGCAACAGTGTAAGTATGAGGCAAGTACTACATAAATCCAAGCATTTTCTACCTTATGTCTTTCTAATGTATGTATACTTTAGGTTGTATTGTAGTGAAACTGAAAATAACTCAAGTTTGATAGTTTTAAGTACTTGGAGATGATAATGGATGTCCCCCTCAAAATAAAATTAGAAATGAAGGTTAAATTGAGTATTAAATATCAATGGATCAAAGTATCAAGCAAGACCTATTTAAATACATTACCATAACCAAAGAAAGAAGGTGTGATCAGAAGAAAACTGGTTAACTACAGGAGCAGAATCACAGAGAAAAATACTGATATGAGTAGGAGGAATTTTAGCCTACAGAATTTCAACAGTATCAGTATTTTTTATTGAGTACCTACTAAACATTGTTTTGGCTCTGAGGACACCATAGTGAACTAGGAAGATAAGGTCCTACTCCCACAGACCTTACATTCTAGATGGAAGGGACAAACAAGAAAGAAATGAGACATTCTAATTGTTAAAAAGTTCCATGAAGAAGACAAACCAGAGAATAATGGTATGATAAAGCATAGTGTGTGTAGGCAGGGGAGGGATATTTAAATTGGTTTGGGGGGCACCTGGGTGGCTCAGTCGATTAAGCATCTGCCTTTGGCTCAGGTCATGATCCTGGGGTCCTGGGATCAAGCCCCGCGTCAGGCTCCCTGCTCAGTGGTGAGTCTCTTTCTCCCTCTACCTCTGCCCCTCTGCCTGCTTGTGCACTCTCTCTGTCAAATAATTAAATAAAATCTTTAAAAAAATTAAAAAAAATAAATTCGTTTGGTATAGGTTTGGATGAATATACAAAAGAATAAAAAAAAAAAAAAAGCAGTGGCTTAAATGAGAGTTTATTTTTCTCCCATTTAAAAGAAGCCTAGAAATAAACAACCCTGGGATACTTGACAGACTCCCAAATTCATCAGAAACTCAGGTTTTCCAGATCTCTGCTCCACCATCCCTAGTAAATGCCCTTTCCCCCCATGATCCAAGATGGCTATTAGAGCCCAGTCACCACATTTGATATTCCAGGAAACAAGATGGAAAGGGGGAGAGAGAAGGACATATCTTTTTCCTTTTAGGTACTGTTTTCAAAGCACCCCATTACATTTTGTCTTATATTTCATTGGTCAGTTACAGGACAATATCCAGCTGTAAAGAGAGGCTGGGTAATATGGCCATTTGGCTGTGTGGCGAAGCACCTAACAAGGGGAGAAAGGGAGAAAAGTTACTGGGGAGCATATAGCATTCTTGCCGAAGGTGTTCTAGGAAGGCCTCATATGGCCTGAAGCCTCAATGATAAGAAGGACACAGCCATGAAAAGATGTGGACGTAGAACATTTCAATCAGAGAAAAGGACAAGAGCAAAATCCCCAAAGTGGGAATGAACTCTACGTATCACTGGAATTAAAAGAAAGCTAGGGCACTGAAAAAATTAAATGAGGGAAAGTGTGCTACAGCATGAAATCAGGAGATTGGCATGTTAGACCTTATGATAGGTCACAGTGATGAATTTAGATTGGAGTATTTTCAGTCTTCTTAAAGGGGCTGTCCTCATTGTGATAAGATAGTATAAGGTCATCTTAGCTGGAGACCATCAAACAACTGATTTATCTAAGTTCCTTGTGCTGCCCAGTCAGCAGTCTTCTCATTCTACATGCTCCATCAATAAAGTGGCTTCTGATTCTTGAGTCTCACTCCTCCTTCCCTCGACTTCCTTAGCAACTTTTCTCAATGGTTGCATTGGAGTGCTTGGACTTTAAGAAGATTGTGGAGGCATGTCCTGAGCAGAAATACAATTCAAGGTAGTTAAATCTTAAATTCCCTCAAAATAAACAATTGGCCAACTAATATAAGATTTCATTCTCAACATCCAAGAAAAATATTCAGAAAAGACTCTCTTAACCTTTGTTTGCAATAAAATAAACAGCTCAACAGTTTCCCTTCTGTTTCCCCCACATTTCATACAGGGTTTTGTGGGAAGTGTTCACATCTGCAGAGAGAAGAAAGGGAGCAGCTGGAGAGGCTCTCTCATCTTCCAGCATTTACTCTCTGTAAGCTTTGACAATCTGAGTCACAGATCTTCCAGAAAGTCTAGCTGTTTAAAGATGGATCTAGATTCCCAAGAGGAGATCAGTAGGGTTGTTAATAAAATAATACCCTATAAGGCTAGTATCTTAAAGGTCTTTCATTGTCTCCATAAATGTCACTCACACACTCACACACACATATACATACACACACTCATACACACACAAACACATACACACACACATATATATACAAAAACTAAACCTGGCTAATTAATTTGCATGTGATGTATTTTTAAAGCATTTGTAGAATCTAGCTGGGCATTGTAGAGAACAAGTTAAAGTCAAGGATTAGTCAAACAAGTAATAGAGTTAAAAAAAAATACAAGGAAAATGAGGTCACACAAAAAACTATGGAACAAAAGAGAAGCTGATGCAACAGGAAAAGTCAAACTTCAATTAAATGGATGAAAAATTACAATGATTATTATTCGTGCTCTCTACTATTGAGCATTTACTACATTCTAGGCAATGTGCTAAACATTTAAATTATCTCGTTTCGTTTAAAATAATAATATCAAGAGACAGGTGCTGTTATTACACCTATTTAGAGTTAAAGAAACTGAGCACAGAGAGATGAAATACTTTTCCATGTCTGAGAACTAGTAAGTGATGGGGCAAGACTCAAACCAGATCTGTCTGACTCTAAACCCTGTGCTCTAACAGCTTCTTATGCTTTTGTGATGCTCATACGCCACAGGACTTAGGAAGGAGGAGAGAGGAAAATACAAAATTAAGCTATATTAGTATTAAAAGTTTATAATATTCCTACTGGATTATATTCCTATCACAGCTCACCTGGAATATTAATTATGTCAAATTTAGGAACAAAATTTAAAGACAGAGACTTGCAGAGTTAGAAGGTACTGGCTCCCACCACTTCTAGCTATGTGAGCTTGGCTAGCTCCATAAGAACCTCAATTTCTCCATGGGAAAGTGAGAAAAATATCTACTTTTGATGTGAAGATTGAAGATAATGTGTGTGAAGTGAAAATCATGGTGTCTGGCATATAGCAAGAAGAAAAGGCACTAAAAATATGGCACCCAATACATTTATTACTATTATTCTAGGAGGAGGATGACTAAGATATTGATCATGCTTTCTGAATATTAGCATGAGATGTGAATTCACACTTTTTATTTTATTATGTTATGTTAATCACCATACATTACATTATTAGTTTTTGATATAGTGTTCCATGATTCATTGTTTGTGTATAACACCCAGTGCTCCATTCAGTACGTGCCCTCTTTAATACCCATCACCAGGCTAACCCATTCCCCCACCCCCCTCCCCTCTAGAACCCTCAGTTTGTTTCTCAGAGTCCATAGTCTCTCATGGTTCGTCTCCCCCTCCGATTTGCCCCCCTTCATTTTACCTTCCCTACTATCTTCTTCTTTTTTTAAACATATAATGTATTATTTATTTCAGAGGTACAGGTCTATATTCAACAGTCTTACACAATTCACAGGTTTTCAAGGGAGTCTTTTCATTATTGCTTTGCATTCCACTACAAATTACAATTCATACCAGGCTTAAAGTTGGGCTCTTCTAAGGCAAACAAGATAAATCTTATAAATCTAGTAATTTCACATTCCCCAGAGAACGGAGAGGGATTCTCTCCAGTCTCTTGTCAAAATTATCTTTGAAAAAAACAGCCAGTGGGAAAGGAGTCCCAGTGGCTGCTGATGTGCTGCCAAGTCCAACACCCGTATCTCTTCAAAGGTCTAGCCCAACAGAATTATCACTTTCTGTCTTGACTGACAGCATTTATCTTGGATTTCAAAGCATCAAAGCACTGCTGGTGCCCAAGATGTTTTGTGAAATGATACTAATGTGTTCAATGATCTACATTTGAAAGGTTGTATTTCTGAAGCTGATAAACTCAAGCAAACCTTATAGGGAAGTCCATTTTCAGTATATAAATGCCATCTCCTTTCCAAAAAAGTATCCATTTTCACATTTGCAGAGGCATTTATACTCTAAAGCCAACTCACAGAGAATTGGGGGTGGAGGCCTTACATAGATGGAGACAACTAAGAAGTTCTTAGAAACACAGGAAAATTTCCATTCAGCTCATCCTTACTTCCAGATCCTAAATGAGTTCTGGAGGCAGAAAAACAGGGCTGTAAAATAGAAGCCAGTCTTCCTCCTTTCTACTGCCACCATAGAAATCAGTATGCTTCTGTGTACTGTTTTTCCATGGGAATACCTTCACTTCAGATTCTACCAATCAGAAACCTCAGACACCACTTCTTCCATGAAATCTGCTTCTTTTCTACTAAGATCATATCCATCAGACCTAAAATCTGGACTGTTGATTCACCAAAGTACTTCCAAAGAAGTGAGACTATACCATGAGTGGTAAAAGAAGTCATTAAATAGCATTGAATCACATGGTGAGAAAGTCATTCCATTTTCAATTCTTTTTCTGATTTTCTGATTTATTAAGAAGCAAGTCCCAGAGCCATGCTATAATGTCATTAGCATGTCTCCAACACTTGCTAAGCTTTCTTTTTATAAGGACTCAGTCTCAGCGCCAAGGAACACGCAACAGTACCTACACAGAATTTAATAACACTATTTTGTTTATACAATCTTTATTTTTAGTTACTCTTTTTATGGCAAGGGAACTAGTTTTCCATTTATAGTAGTAAGATAAAGTTTACTTTCTTAATTCATTTATTTGAATTATTAAAGTTAAAAAGATGAATCAACTATAAAACTGATATGCAAATAAGGGAAAAATTATGAAGGTGGATTCAGAATGATTACATTTGGGAGATACTAGTTACCATATAATCAGAAAACAGGATGTTTAAAAATGTAATCCTCTACTACCCCAAGGCATAACTCATTTCTCCCTCATCTGTAGTCCCACAGCTCTGTCTGTACCTGTAATAAAGCATGAATTCATCTTCTTTGGATTATAGTTAGCTATATATATTTCTCATTTTTCCCTAAATGGTGTTCGCTCCTGGAAATCTTGTCCATTTTTATAGATCCCGTCTATATTACACAGAGTACCTTCTCTGTGAATGTTTGTTGAATTGGGAACCTAATTCACCTCATTCCCAGCTGTAGAATATTGGTAGTCACTTTAAGGATCCTCAGGAAAAACAAAGCATAAGATTTCTCTACTGCACACGACTTTCATTACTTTCATTAAAGATCAGTCAATAAACAATCAAGACAGACTTACTAAACTTTCATCATGTTAAAGTCCTTTGGGATATGCATAAAAAACTAACAAGACACTTTTATAATTTTTTGATGATTATAAAAGTTAAATATGCTAATTGTAGACAAATGGCAAAACTAATGGCAAAGGCAAAGAGGTCTAAAAAAATAGAAAAATAAACCACAATTCCCACATCTGCAGAGAACTACTATTAACATTGTTGAGTGTTTTCTTCCAGTCCCTTTTCTTTACTGGTTTGTTTTCAGCACTGAGAATTCATTTGTGTATTAAACTGTTTCCCTGCCTTTCATCTTACTCATCTTTAC
Source organism: Mirounga angustirostris (assembly GCF_029215605.1). Classification (NCBI taxonomy): domain Eukaryota; kingdom Metazoa; phylum Chordata; class Mammalia; order Carnivora; family Phocidae; genus Mirounga; species Mirounga angustirostris. The sequence goes on from NW_026991714.1 coordinate 125,921,923, forward strand.
ATTCACTCTTGGGCTGCCTTGTTTGGTACTTGGTTTCTATGTCCCAGTCACACGGATGTAGAAACACCAAGAAATACAGAAGTATAGATATAAAGGACCCTGATAGCCTTTTGCCCAGTAGAGGCATTCCATGACTTAAAAGGAAACATAAGGAGTTTTTAAAAAGATGTGTTAAAATGTTTCTTTAGGTGGAGAACAGCAATGATGGCAGTTTCCAATTAAGGATTAGTCACAGAACCATAGACTGTGTAGGCTGGAAAAAGGTTTCAGAAATGCCTTTATAGACTAGGAACCAAAGGTCAAGATAAAGTTAATGACCTAGTAAAGAACACTCATTAGGAACAGCAGGCTTTATTATCTAGATTCAATGCCAGATGGAGATAAAATATTTCACATTATAATGTAAGTCAATGGAAAACACAGGTGAATGTTCATACAACCTAAGAAGAGCATATCTATTATTAAATGAGGAACACCTGCATAGCTCAATAAATCCACAAAATACAAACGTTTTTCCCTACCCTAGTGCCTGTCCAGAGACTTGTCACCATCACCTTCCTGAATTTTTATTTTGCTCTTCTCTCAACTGCCTACCCTGTCCCAAGTGTGTGTTTTATTTTCCAGTTATTTTCTACTTTCTTTCCCATGAATGTGTAATATAAGCAATTCCTATTTAAAGTTTTCTATACAGAGATGTAAGCTCTTTGGGGGGAAAATTGCTGTTACACATTATATATAAATGAGTTTATTGAAATTGTAATTAGATTGGTATTCTTTGGCATTACTTTCATTTTGGCCCTTTTCTCAGCTAATAGCTCAATTATTGTTTAAATAATAACATGAACACCATATTACCTCCAGGTATCAAGCATCTGACACTGCCACATTACTAATTACACTTGATTTCTTAAAGCACCTCCCCTCCCCTCCATAGTATTCCTCTAGTCTGGTTCTCCCACCCTCTAATCACTCTACTGTCTAGATTTCAGGTACCATGTCCCCTTCCTTACCCTCTAGATGTTGGTATTCCACAAGGATCTGTTTCCAGGCCTCTGCTCTTGTCTCTATCAAAACCCTCTACTTCTAGAGATTGTATCTGCATACATGACATTTGCTACCCCATTTATTAGTCGACTATTACTTAAACCTCTCAAGCCCTGACTTCTCTCTCAAGTTCCGTCACATCTTCTTAAGATGCCTGCAGAACATCTCCAATTATAGTCCTGCTAGCATCATATGAATAACCCAGTTTCTTTACATTTTCCTCAAAATCACTATCAATCCCTGGTTTCCCTTTGTCTCTTAATAGAGGTAAACCATTCTCCTAGATGACTCAAAACCATGGAATCACTCTTGGTTTATCTTTCCTGCCCATTATATTTAATCGTCACCAAGTACTGCTGGTTCTTCCTTGATCCTCTTCCTAATATTAATAACTTGCTTCCCATGTTTTCCATTTCCAGATAGGGCCATCTCATGCCTTGACTACTGCAATATCTCTCATACTAGTCTGTCAACAGACTCTCCCACTTCCCACCTATTCTGCACATGACTACCAGAATAATCTTCTGAAAACACTATTTTCATCATGTAATTCTCTTGATCAAACTATCTTTAATAGGTACTATTGGCTAAAAAACAGTCATATTTCACATTCAGGTCCTCTACAATCTCTTTCCACCAAAGATTCTTATTTGGGGACTGTAGGAGATAAGGGGCTAAAATACCAGTTTCTGCTGCTTGCTAATTGTGTGATCTTGGGCAAGTGACTTAACCTCTATGAATCTGTTTCCTTATCTATAATATAAAGATAAGTAATAAGGTTTTCATATAGTTGGAATAAATATAAATTCAGTAAAAGCAAGATTACCATGCTTGATACATGGTAGGCATTCAGTTGGAAGTCAGCTGAATCTGAATATAAAGTCTCTTCTACCTCTAAAATTCAAGATTACCCTTCCCCAATCAGTCTCTCCAATCCAACTCCCATAGTCACTTCTCCCAAACAAGAAAATTCTTCCATTTTTTGTGACCCTCCTTTACACTTACACAAATATTACCATCCTTCAAGTTCTCTGCAAAACCTGCCCTACTCTGTAAAGTCTATAACGAAACCTTAGTTAAAAACAGTCATTGCCTCTTTTAAGCACCCAATTCTCTTAACTTACTGGCTGTCTTGTATCATGAATTTTTCATGTATTCAGAACATATCACCCTCGCAGTATTACATGTTCCTTGAGGGCTATTATTCTGCATTGTTCCTCTTTGTATCTCTCATTTATTCAATCACTCATGGGAAGTCCTTGTTGATAAGCGCTGAATTACACTGAGTTCTAAAGGATTAGTAAAAGATGGTCAGGCAAATAGAGGGAGGAAAAGCTTCCAGGTGGAAGGAACAGCTAGTATGAAGGTCCTGGGGCCAGAAACAACTTGACAAATTAAAGTACCTGAAAAAAATAGATGAGGTAGAGAAACAGAAAGGAACCAGACTAAAGTAAGGTGGGAGAGAAGAGGAAGTAGTTCCTTCCCCTGAGCATATTCTACCAAAGTGTCACATTTTTTTAAAGGTACCAGTAATACACTGAATTATAGTTAATACTACAATGAAAAGACTTTGGAGGTAGCAATACAAAAGCTGCCAGGGTGACAAAAATAGGAGGCTGTTAAATGGTGGTGTTTTTTTAAATTACAGCTTTTCTACCAACCAATGGCCAGCGTCCCTCATTTACTCCCTCCCTAGTCCTCCCCCTCAACTCAGTTGACCTTTTTTTTTAACTTGATGATACAGGTTTGATTTTAATCACTTAAAGTAGAGCAATGTTTTGATCTCCATGCTAATGATGAGGGACTAATCTTTAGAAGAGCAAGGAGGTGGGGCACCTGGGTGGCTCAGTTGTTAAGCGTCTGCCTTTGGCTCAGGTCATGATCCTAGGGTCTTGGGATCGAGCCCTGCATCGAGCCCCGCATCAAGCCCCACATCGGGCTCCCTGCTCAGCAGGAAGCCTGCTTCTCCCTCTTCCACTCCCCCTGCTTGTGTTCCCTCTCTCTCTGTGTCTCTCTGTCAAATAAATAAATAAAATCTTTAAAAAAAAAAATAGAAGAGCAGGGAGGCAGGGTTTGTTTGCATGCAGACAAGCAACAGACTTTTTTTTTTTTTTTTTAGAGTAGGCTCCACACCCAGTGTGGAGCCCAACATGGGGCTTGAACTCATGACCCTGAGATCAAGACCTGAGCTGAAATCAAGAGTTGGTTGTTCAACCAAGCCACCCAGGCAACCCACCTCTCTCTACCTCATTGGTTTTTTTGGTATATTTTACTTTCTGATAGTGCCTATTTTATGAACGGTCATTAAATCTAATCTTGACACTTTTTTTTTAAGATTTATTTATTTATTTGACAGAGAGACAGCGCACACAAGCAGGAGGAGCAGCAGAAGGAGAGAGAGAAGCAGGCTCTCCGATGAGGAGGGAGCCCAATGCGGGGCTCAATCCCAGGACCCTGGGATCATGACCTGAGCAGAAGGCAGACACTTAACTGAATGAGCCACCCAGGCGCCCCTTGACATTGTTTTGTTACCCATAAACATTTTACAAATTGAAATCATCTTCTTCCTTAAACTTTCTATTGGAGTACTGTGTAGACCTCCTGCTAGGCTGGAGTTCCAATCAGGCAGATCGTGCATCTTTCAGGCTATAAAAAAAAGTTAGGGTTTTATGAAAGGGAGTGTATGATCTGGTTTGCATTCTAAGAAGATCATCCCCTGCAATATGAGCCATGCTTTAGAGGAGAGAGCAGATAGGAGAAGGTGGAAGACTCCAGAATGTTTTCTTCTGAGCTTTTACCTTCAGTTTCCATAAAAGTTTAAGCTAAAAAGATAACAGGAACACTGGAGCCGGTTTAAGCTAAGAAGCAATAGAATATCCCAGAAACAGCTTAGCACATCCTACTATATTAGTCCCATCCCAGTCATGTCTCAAATGTGGCTCTGTAGTAAAGCTTATGATATTGTAGAGTGCTATAACAGACATGAAGAAAGTCATATTTTTTTCTCTTCATTTAAGCCAGTGGAAGTCTTTCTTCCACAGGTTTTCCCTTATCTAACCCTTGAGCTATTGCAATGTGAACCATCTCCAAACCATCTGAATTTGAAACTTCCCTCTGCTTTGTCTCGGCACAAATACAGACTCTTTCTGGGAAAAGTCTGAGGAAAGCTCATGAGATATTTATATGTTTTATTTAGTTTTTCAAGTGGAAAAAACAATAGACATTTCCCTGTTTAAAAGAAAAAACAAATCTGTTGACTTACATACAAATAACTCAAACCAGCTGACCTTTAAAATGTCAAACTTCACATGTGGTCAAGCCTCAGACAGACTCTAAGCTAAGTTTGGAAAAAAAATAATTTAAATAATGAACTGGTAAAGCAAATAAAGTAAAATATTTGGATGATGATTCAGTTGAGTAACCACTAGTGACCCCAAACTGCCACTTGTTATGGATAGATGCCTCGTAAGATTTTAACTTGGGAGAGTTCAGAAATGACCCAATTATGGTGGGTGTCTTTCCAAATTGACCAGGGGCTAGAAGCAAGAGAAGAGGGAGTGTCTGACCCACTCAAGATTGAAATGCTCAGGCCTTAGGGAATACCAGAAACAAGTCTATTGCACACATGACTCATTTACTCCTGGCTTAAATAATGAATATTTTAGATCAAGGACTGGCTAAAACCTTTATAGGACTGAAAACTTAGTCTTACACATCTCTCATCACGTAATTCAAAATAAAAACAAATTGGGGCGCCTGGGTATCTCAGTCAGTTAAGTGTCTGCCTTCGGCTCAGGTCATGATCCCAGGGTCCTGGGATCAAGCGCCACATCGGGCTCCCTGCTCAATGGGGATCTGCTTCTCCCTCTGCCTCCCCCCCGCTCATGCTCTCTCTCTCTGTCTCTCTCTCTCAAATAAATAAATAAAATCTTTAAAAAAATAAAATAAAAACAATTATTAATCTGTAAAGGGGAAAAAAGTGTAAGGAATCCCAACAAATTTCTGATTTTCTCCATTGTGGCCACTTTATGCCTTTTTTAAAAAAGATATTATTTTTCTCATTGACCTTTTTTTGCTAGCACCTTAAGCATATACTTAGTTTGTCTTCTGGTAATCAGCATTGTATGGATCCCCATAGCTATGTTGTTCAGGTTTCTTATTAATTTCCCTGACTTCTATAAAGTTACTACAGATCTTCCTTGACTTACAATAGGGTAAACACATCATAAGTTGAAAATATCCACAGTCAAAAACTTGACCTAAACTTTGACTTAATTAAATAATACACCTAACCTGCCAAATATCCTAGCTTAGCCTAGCCAAACTTAAATGTGTTCAGAACACTTATGTTAGCCAATAGTTGGGCAAAATCATCTAACACGAAAGCTATTTTATAATAAAGTATTGAATATCTCATGTAGTTTATTGAATATGTACCCAAAGTGAAAAACAGCATAGTTGTATGGGTGCAGAATGGCTCTAAGTGTGTGAGGTGTTTACTGCCTCCCTGCCCCCATCCAGCCCCATGATCCCACGCCTCTGACCAGGAGCCGTGCCTCATTGCTACCACTGCCCAACATCAGGAGACAGTATCATGCCACATATTGCTATCCCAGGAAGACGTCAAAATTTAAAACTCACAGTACAGTTTCAATTGAATATATGTCACTCTCCCAACACAGTAAAGTAAAAAAATTGCAAGTAAAATCATCTTAAATCAGGGACCATCTATTGTAGAGACTCATAAAAGTACTTGTTTATGTAAATCAAAGTCATTTTACTTTACTAGATAATTAAGTGGCTATCTATAATAAAAAGGGGGGAGGCAGTAGGTAAAATGACTTCCCAATGAGACTCCTGTGGGGGCTTCTCATTCCTCACACAACAAACTATTCAAGGCTGAGCATAACATATATGTTTATGCACCAGAAAAAATTTATCTTGGCTGATGGAAAACTAAGTAAAGCCAAGTTTACATAAGTCAAGTCTTAGCAAACCAAGTCTTTTTATATGAACCTTTCCTTTTTCCATCTGCTCTTTGGCATTAGAAAGGAAATGTCACTGTTCATTCCTACTTCAGATAGTTAATAGTTGCACTGATCTGAAGCCCAATGCCAACTGTTTTTGGCCAGACTTCCCCCATTCTAAAGGAAAGGAAAAATGCCACAAGCCTCAAGGTGACAAATGGATAAGTCTGTACTTTAACCTTCTCTTCTTTATGTTTCTGGTTTTATCTTTCTAGGTAAGTGGTCATATTGGGCCCTCATATTTGAGGTTAATTAAAAAGTAGCATGACGAGGTTTCTAGAAAGCATCCTTGATTGAAGACAGAAGGTGTTGTGGCATTAAACCATTCACTTCCCCCTATTGCCTTCAGTTCCTAACCAGTGACCCAAGAATTTGCACCAGTCTGACCTTAGAGGCCCCTTGCAACTCTGACATTTTATAATTACAGAAACTTCTCTAGCTCGATGAAGGCAAGGATAAAGTTAAATCAGTGGAAAATTAATGATTTGGCAACCTGATCAATCAACTGAGTTGATATTAAAAAGCACATGAACTTAAGTGATGTATCCTTTTCTCTTATCTTTGCATCCCTTGAACCAGGACAGTGCTTAACAAATATAACTAGCCTAAAACAGACTTTTTTGATTGTCCCAAGTATCTGAAACCACCTTGTAAATTTCTTGAGTGAAAGAGCATTATTCCAGGATCAGAATGTGTAGAGGCAAATGAGGATCAAACAACGTATCACATGTGTGAAATAGAAGAGGTTCCTTATGACAAGGAGCTCAGGGTGCTTGAAGAAAAAGATGAAGCAAAAAGATGTAGTCAGAAGCCAAATCATGTGCATGTTACATTTTTAAAAGTCATTTTCCCCCAAAAAAGCTTAAATGGAGCCAAAAAAGAATTTGACCGTGGAAGTAATCAAATTTATATTTCATATAGATGTCTCTAATTTAATTAAAGCAGTCTGTGATATGGTGGGCAGAGCCACCAAAATGGAGGCTATATTTATTTCCCTGATTCAGAGCAGTTTAAAACTTGGAGATAACAACTGTAAGGAACGCAGGGTTACTGAGAAATAATTAGTTGTATTCCTTCCTCCATTTATTTTACTCATTTAGTTAATATAAATTTACTTGGCACTTACCACTACATGTCAGACACCAGTTACAAAGACCAAAAACAACAACAAAATTCATTCTTTCAAACAGTATGAATCTGTAGAGGAATTATAATTTTTATTTTTAATTTCTGTTATTAATTTCTGTTAATTATTATAACATTATTTTGTGTTGTTTTGCTTATGATATCAAGTGCAGAGGGTAGGATTAATTATATTCAGTTCATGACGCATTGTCATCATCAATCTTTGCAAAGCCCTGCTCTTGTTGCATTTATTTTTATTTGTCTTTGTACCCATACCACATTCAAGTCCTCCATCCTTAAGACAGACAACCACTTAAATGTGTGTAATATATTTTTCTTTGCATGTGCTTATATAAATGTGCATTATTTTGTGAGCATTTGTATTTTTAATTCATATAAATGGTATTGTACTATATATTGCTGCCTGTTTCTTTCACAATGCTTTTATGATGCATCCATGTTGCTACGTAACAACAAATTGGTTGCTTTTAATTATTGCATAATACTTGTTGTGTAATCACCACATTTTATCTATGCATTCCTCCAGTATTAAACACCCAAATCACTCCAACTCCCTCACCATAAGTAAAGCACAATGAATACCCTATACATGTCCATTTATAAGTCCACATGAGAATTTCCATGGAAGTAAAAAAAACAGGAGTGGAACTTCAAAGTCAGAGAGTAAGGATACTCTTTATTTGCTCTGCAGAATTGCTGTACTAGTCTACAATCCCACCAGCAGTGCATGAGGGTTCCCATATCCCTCATGTTTGCCAACACCTGGCTTTAACAAACTTCCTAACTTTGCCAGTCTAACAGGTAGAAGGTAGTATCCCATTGCTTTTACAATGTGTGTCTTCAAAATTATTAATGATTTTGAGCACATGCTTCCTAGCATTTAAGGTTTTCTCCTAAGTAAACTGTCTATTCCTTATCTTTCTCCTATTTTTCTTTTGTTGATTTCAGGAGTTCCGTATATACCCAAGATATTAATCTCTTGTTGGTTATACACATTGCCTATATATTCTCCTTTTCTGTCACCTGTCTTTAACTTTGGTCCTGGAGGCTTCAATGCACAAAAATTCTTAATTTTAATTTAACAGTGTTTGCCTTATGGGTTGTGCCTTAAAATTTTATCAAGAGGTCATGTATTGAGCCTTTAGATCACACATATATTCACTATTTTCTTCTATTAACTTTATGGACTTATCTTTCACATAGAGGTCCACTGATTTTTTATCATACATAAGTAACATACACACATGGATTGTTCTTTGAGATCTCTATTCTGCTCCACTGGGCTGTTTATTTGACATCGCATCATCATTTATGCAATAAAGGAAAAACTTTGCTACGCCTTTCCTTCCTCCTCTCCTCTCAATTAGCTCAAACCACCCTATCAACTCCCATCCCAAAAAGCTGAAGATTGCCAACAGAAGGAAGACAATCATCCTAGTGTTATTTTTTTTATATCAAGTCCTGCCTTGCTGATTAGAGAATCAGCAAAGCAGAAAGCATTTTAGTTCTTAGAAATGTAGTCTCATTTGATGCAGTTAACTCTCAATGTATTTATAAGATACATATTTTGGGGGACAACTCTATGTGGTCATGTTCCTTGTTTAGAGATTGAAAACACTTTTGATACAGATGATCTTTTTTAATTTTTATTTTTTTAAAGATTTTATTTATTTGAGAGAGAGTCAGAGAGCGTACAAGCAGGGGAAGAGGCAGAGGGAGAGGGAGAAGCAGGCTTCCCGCTGAGCAGGGAGCCTGATGTGGGGCTTGATCCCAGGACCCGGAGATCATGACCTGAGCTGAAGGCAGACGCTTAACCGACTGAGCCACCCAGGCACCACTATAGATGATCTTTTTTTTAAGATGATAAATTGTATATATTGATTCCTGAGTCACGTAATGGTAACATCATCATGTTGAATTGTGTGTATATCTTTCTAGATTTTACCAAGCAACCAAAAAAAAAAAAAAATCTGTGAATGTGTTTTTCTTATAAGTGCTGCAGTGGCTTCCACTATACAATACAATTTTGCAATGATCTATATAAATCAAGTGGGAACAATAATAAACTATACTAATGAACCATAAATTTAAGGTTAATTTGTACCTTCCATCAATCAGAGGTTGTGGTAACCCTTACCAAGAAAGCCCTCAACAAAGTAGTAATACAAAAATGACAGTGTTTGCATTTTCTGTTGGAGCTATATAAACATGATTACCAGTATGTCAAAATTACCTGAAAAAATAAACAATCTTCTGTCTAGATTGACTGCAAGTCACAACTTTGCCACAAAGAAACATCTTTCAGAAAAAGCTGCTACCAAAGTGAAAGTGCCAAGCTGATTCACTAATTTCAGAATATGCCTCCAATATATCTCTATTTAAGAATGCTCAAAGAATTTCCCGCCCACAAATATCTTTGTGTCTAAAGGTAACTTCTCACATATAGTGAAGATGCTGTCTCCAAAGTAAAATATCCAGGCCCACAAAACTTAAAACAGCATCTGCTATGTAAATAGTACTTCTGAACTAGATGGTCTTGATGATCACGTCTTAGTTATAACAAAGGGTAAATCCCAAATTTGCTTTACTAAATGTGAACAACTTATAAGAACAGGAATATTTTTTTTCGCTTGGCTAATATGCTCATGTTTGTCATTGGAATTTTCCAAAAGTATGTTTGGGTAATGTTTTTAACTTGTCTGTATTTTGCAAATTGCCTATGATGAGCAAAATGGACAAGTGAAATAATTCCTTTAATTAAAAAACTATACTCATCCTCATCATGCACCATATCCCCACTATCAACACCACCACATACATACATAGTGACAAAAGAGAAGTTCAAAATACAGGGGAACTTGAGTGAGCAAAGAGAATAATTTGTAATTCCAAATAAAATACAGGTTTCCCCTGCTAGCTGAAAGTACAGTGTTCTCATGAAACCTTTTCTAAGTCAAAATGGCAAGTGATTACCTTTCTGTAAAGGGGAAAATCCCTTTGGTTTTCTTTAGGTTTGCAAAAACAGGTACTAATGTAGGTCTTTCATAAATGCAAAGTGGCTTAAAGGGAACTTCCAGACAGCAGGGAAAACCTGTATCTTTAATGTGGGATTTTAAAGACTGTAGCAACTTGATAGAGAAAACAATAACCTGGTGGTCATAGGAAGAGATCGTGGAAAATTTGGAGTTATATGTTAGGCATGGTAATTCAGCTTTAGGCCGAACACATTCATTATAAAGTAACTGAAAACCGTACTGCCTAGTTAATTTTTACTCTGTCCAGCTACCACCACGAACTGAAGATGACTGCAGATGTACTATTTTGGAAGCAGGGAACTGATGCTGAAGAAAGACAACATCAAACCTTTAGTAGTGGGAAAGCTTAATGTTATTAGGTCTGTTATTCTGGTGTTCAACAGAGCAGATGAAATGTTAGATTTATCTTCTTTGTATGAGTAACAACTACATGAATGCTGAATTATGAAAATAAAGTAAGAATGTTCTTCTAATTTGGTTTTAATTTTATCTTCAACTTTATTTCCTAAGTGGATTCCTTTTTCACATGTGTTTGGGTAACTGCTTTTCATGAAATTTTATTAGATTTGATAGAGAAACTGCAACAGTTGCTGAGATTATAATGTTGCTATATCTGGCTGACTCAGCTGTACTCAGCTGCATAATTAAAGAGTAAAAATCTACTGTGAGATTACACTAACTGTTCAAAGAAAAGAAACAACAGCCCCCTCTTTTCTCAAGACTTTTGCTCTTCTTTCTTCCTGGCTATTTCTCTGTATTTCTATCAGAAGAAGGGACTGGAAGGAGAATAAGTATTTAAAGAAAAATGTAAGCATATGTAATTTATTCAGGAAGTCTTCTCTCACATAGAGGCACCCAGCCCATGTGTTTTAAGAACTGTAAGAGCAGGAGTGAGTGAGAATAAGGATAGATTATTCAGCAGAGAATAATTTAGGGAACAGTAGAAGTTGGAACTAGGTTAGGCTTCCAACACTCAGTTCACCTGAAAAAACTGTTGGACCTCTGGAATTTCTTCAAAACTCAGAAGAGTTCAGATTCAGAACACTTGGGCTCTGGAAGGAATCTTATCATTAATTCACCTTAGAGAAAAAGTCTAACCAATGCTGGTTTTAGAAATAGAGTGAAACTAAGAAAAAATTGTTTTTCCCCCATAACACGGAAGAATAAAGTTTCCAAATCTTAGTCCACTGTTCTTTAAAAATCTTCACTTACCCAACCCTTCTACTCAGTTCAGGCCCCCTTATCTCACATGTGATTTACCATAACAGCCTCAAGACAGAACTCTTGATTTTGGTCTCCTATCTCTCAACCAGAACTCAACTGTTAGTCCTTCATATTCCAGATTTTCCCTAAGTGCAATTTCTGTATTTCCCTCAAGGAAAGGGACCATGTCTTATATATCTCCTGTATCCCCAACAAAGGCAAATACAACAATAGCTAATAATAGTTAATATACATTAACTATTTAAATACTTACTATTCATCAGGCATTGTTCTAAATGCTTTACATGTATTAATTCATTTAATCCTTACAATAACCCAATGAGGTAAGTACTATTATAATTCCTATTTTACAGACAAGACTTACCCAAGGCCACACGACTAGAAATGATGGGGGTAAAGTGAGGGATTTGTAGCCAAGTGATTTAAAATATAGAACCTGTATTCCACTATCTTTCCTGATGGGGGGGGCTGGGGGGAGGAGGGTTGAATGCATATCAAATTTCTCAATAAGGGGGCACCTGGGTGGCTCAGTCGTTAAGCGTCTGCCTTCGGCTCAGGTCATGGTCCTAGGGTCCTGGGATCGAGCCCCACATCAGGCTCCCTGCTCGGTGGGAAGCCTGCTTCTCCTTCTCCCACTCCACCTGCTTATGTTCCCTCTCTCGCTCTCTCTCTCTCTCTGTCAAATAAATAAAATCTTTAAAAAAAAAAAAGAAAGAAACTCTTTAAAAAAATTCTCAATAAGAACTTAGCATGGGTGACTGGAAAGATATTCAGAATTTAATATACTTCAAAAAGACAGTTCTTAAGCATGGCTGAACTGTGTTTTACACATACTGTCATCTCTCTATTTATGGTTATCTATTCCTCACACCTGAAGTAAGGAACTGTTTGTACCCTCATAAAAATGGACTTGACAGTGGTTGCTATCTGTGGTAGGCTAAAAAATGGCCCCCTCAAAATATTCATGTCAAATCCATGGAACCCATGAATGTCACCTTATTTTTAAAAAAGGTTCTTTACAGTATAAATTAACTTAAAGAATAGAGATAAGATCATCTTGGAGTATCTGTGTGGATCCTAACTCCTTATAAGAGGCACACAGGGAACAGATAAAAAAGGAGGAGGCAGGGGTACCTGGGTGGCTCAGTTGGTTAAGCCACTGCCTTCGGCTCAGGTCATGATCCCAGAGTCCTGGGATCGAGCCCCACATCGGGCTCCTTGCTCAGCAGGGAGCCTGCTTCTCCCTCTCCCTCTACCTGCTACTCTGCCTGCTTGTGCTCTCTCTCTGTGTCAAATACATTTAAAAAAAGAAAAAAAAAAGAGGAGGCAATGTGACCACAGAGGCAGAGATTGGAGTGATGGACCCATAAGCCAAGGGATGCCTAGAACCACCAAAAGTTTGAAGAGGCAAGGAACAGAGCCTCCTGAAGAGCCTTCAAATGAAGCAGGCCCTTGACAACACCTTAATTTTGAACTTCTGGCCTCCAGAACTGTGAGAGAATAAATTTCTATTGTTTCATGCTACCATGTTTGTGGTAATTTGTTATTGGAGCCACAGGAAACTACTACACTATCCATCTGCTATCTGTAATAAACTACACATGCTTGGAACAGGAAGAGTGTTTTGTGTATCTCTATAGCCTTCACTCTTTCAATCTAGTGTAGTACCTGAGAAGCATGAGTATAATGGCAATAATATTTGGAAATAAGAATGGAAATGGAAAACAGGAGGGATGATTTACTACATAAAAATTGTGATCTTGGTATTTAATCTATTCATGCAATAATCATACACTGGAGACTTACTATTGTGCTAGGCAGTGAGCTAGGCAATCAGAAGTCAACTATAAAGGCAACAAACGTGATATCTGCCCACATGTCATTTTGAATGAATTACTGTATTATCTTGTAATTAATACTTTAAAAGTGTAAGAACAGGATTCATTGTAAATTCACAGGAGGGACAACTAACCCAACTTAAAAGTGGTAGAGTCTGGGAAATAAGTCATTTAACCTCTCTGAGACTTCATTATAGAACATATAATAAATAGCAGAGGTGGGCTAAATACTGTCTGCCTTAGAGAACTGTTTTGTTCTCATTTAAAATAGGTTCTTTGTAATGATAGCATATATGTTCAATAAAATGCTTATATGTACCTAGCATTGCCCTAGGCATTTAAAAAAAATTTCTTTTTGAGTATAGTTGACACACAATGTTACATTAGTTTCAGGTATACAACATAGTGATTCAATAAGTTTATACATTATGCTATATTCCCTACAAGTGTAGCTACCATCTGTCCCAATACATCACTATCACAGTATCACTGACCATATTCCTCAAGCTGTTGTGCTATGATTTTATACAAATTATCTCATTTAACTCTCACAACATACAAATTACCTATCTTTATAAATTATATATTAATTATTTATAATATATGTGAAATACATATTTCTTAAATTTTCATATTTGTAAGCATATTTCAAAGATTTATAGCATATATGAAATAATATACTATTACTTCACCAGTTTTACAAATAGAGAAACAGAGATGAGGGAAAAGATGGCAAAGGAGTAGGGGACCCTATTCCTAATTCTTAATCACAGGAAACAAACTGAGGGTTGCTGGAGTGGTGGGGGGTGGGAGGGATGGGGTGGCTGGGTGATAGACATTGGGGAGGGTATGTGCTATGGTGAGCACTGTGAATTGTGCAAGACTGTTGAATCACAGATCTGTACCTCTGAAACAAATAATACATTATATGTTGAAAAGAAGAAGAAGATAGCAGGAGGGGCAGAATGAAGCGGGAGAAATCGGAGAAGGAGATGAACCATGAGAGACTATGGACTCTGAAAAACAAACTGAGGGTTCTAGAGGGGAGGGGGGTGGGAGGATGGGTTAGCCAGGTGATGGGTATTAAAGAAGGCACGTTCTGCATGGAGCACTGGATGTTATACGTAAATAATGAATCATGGAACACTACATCAAAAACTAATGATGTAATGTATGGTGATTAACATAACAATAAAAACTGAAACTGGAAAAAAAAAGAAAGAAAAAGAAAATGCCTCTTCTGTCCTTTTTTTTCCCCCCTCAAAAATTAGGTTTTGTTTCCAGAGAAAGACATGTATCATATGACCTCACTGATATGAGGAATTCTTAATCTCAGGAAACAAACTGAGGGTTGCTGGAGTGGGGGGTGGGGTGGGAGGGACGGGGTGACTGGGTGATAGACACTGGGGAGGGTATGTGCTCTGGTAAACGCTGTGAATTGTGCAAGACTGTTGAATCTCAGATCTGTACCTCTGAAACAAATAATCCAATATATGTTAAGAAAAAAAAAAAAGAAGAAGATAGGAGGGGAAGAAGGAAGGGGGGGAAATCGGAGGGGTAGATGAACCATGAGAGACAATGGACTCTGAAAAACAAACTGAGGGTTCTAGAGGGGAGGGGGGTGGGAGGATGGGTTAGCCTGGTGATGGGTATTGAGGAGGGCACGTTCTGCATGGAACACTGGGTGTTATGCACAAACAATGAATCATGGAACACTACATCTAAAACTAATGATGTAATGTATGGGGATTAACATAACAATAAAAATATTTTAAAAAATTAGGTTTTGTTTCATCTTGATCAATATGTTTCAAAATATTTTTAGAGGAAAATATTCAGCCCCCATCAGAAATTCAGAGATAAAAGGTCATCTGTTATAAGAGATAAAAGAGATAAAAGGTCATCTATGATTTAAAAAAATGCCCATTGATCTGAATAGTGTCACTAAAGCTCTCTTTCAACTAATGTGGAATACACACACAAAAATGTTGTCATATAAGGAATCTGGGGCATTGAGGAGAGATGGATGTAAAGTTGCCAAGTTATAAGATGTTTACATTAATCAGAAAACAACAACAAAAACAGATGAAAAAGCTGGAACCTGGGGGGATGCCTTAGGGTAAAGTCACTGCACACCTGATATCTAAAAGTAAAGGAAATAAATATTCTTGAAAAGAAGGTATAAAAGAAAGTCAAGAATTGGGGGGAAAGAGCTTTTAAACACCTAAAAACAGATGTGGCTTTCTAAAGTCAGAGTTGCAAAAAACCAACCAAGCAAAGACCAAGATAAAGTTATGGTAAAGGAAGTTCACTATGCATTCCAGATAAGACTATAATCCTAATAAAAAGTCAATTAGGAATAGGTAACTTGTAGTTACAGTTCTATTCCATTCCATTTTAATCCAAAATATATTTCACTTAGTTGTTTACCTCTAAACAACAAGTACTATTATATTTTAATATAATAGTTAATCATTTAAGGGGGAAAAATTCTAAGTCTAGAGTCTGGATTATGTGGCTAATCACTTGAATTACTTGCTTGTAAAGAAACCATGAAGAACAGTTGCCAAAAAAGTTGAGTTGGGAACCACCTTGTTGGGTGCCCTTGAGGTAGGTCATTCAAATTCTTTGAGACTTGTTTTCACTCAACAAATAGTATTCCTACAACCAATTTACTGGCTCCTACAGATGCCAGATAATGTGCTAAACAAATGGTTCTTGCCATGAAAGTACTTATAGTATCATGGTAGTTAGTAGTTTAGACAACACGTCAAATGTGTTGTCAAATAAGCTCAAAACTTAATAAAATCTGTTCATCTATATTCCAAAATAAAGCAAGCTTCTGGGAGTCTAGCAATAGGAACACTGGAGGGATCATAAGCTTCCACGGGATGTGCCTAATGAATTCTGTCCTGGTGGCAGGAAAAATAATTCTATTCTTCTAAAACCTGCAATCACTTTACATTATCTATACACACAAATAAAACACCTTAGCTTGTTCTTCAGAACTTTTCACAATATACCCCCACATAACTTTCTAAATTTTGTCCTACCATTTCCCAATTCAAACCCAATGCCCCAGTCATACTGGTCTACAACTATCTCTAAAATCTCTATTGATCATCCATATTTCCATCTCAACTTTTTTCCTCATACCATTTCCCTAACATGGATTGACTTTGCTATCCTTTATTTATCAAATGTGTACCTATTTTTCAAATGTCTAGTTCACTCATTCATTCATTCAAAATTTAGTGTCTACACCATGTAGGCTCGGAGAATAAAACACAGAGCAAAACACGGTCCCTTATATTCAAATGGAAAATGGCAGGCACTAAGGGGATAAACAAAGAAATATGAAATGTAGAGAGAAATAAGGCAGAGGAAGGGAGCTACAGAGTGTTGAGGTCAGAGTGGGGATTGGTATTCTACATAGGTGGCTAGGAAAAGTCTCTCTGGCATTTGAACAAAGACTGAAAGGAAGTGAGAGACACACCCACAATTATCTGAGGAAAGAAGTTTCCAAGCAGAAAAAGAGCTAATGCAAAAGCCTTTACATAAGAGCATACTCTACATTTTCAAGGAAGAGCAAGGAGGCCAGTGAAGGTAACAAATGGGAGAGTAGGAGAAAGGTCAGAGAGGGGGCAACCAGTGGGAGCTAGGGTGGAAGGTGGATGGCAGACCACAGGGCCTTATAGGCCACTGTAAGAACTCTGGCTTTAATCTGAGAGACATAGGAAGCCAAAGGGAAGTTATGAGCAGAACAGTTGAATGGTCTGACTTAGGCTTAAAGGACCCATGTTCGTATGCCAATGAAAGTAAAGGATGGGTGGGTGGAGTGGGGGGAGTGTTGTAGGTTTTGAGGAGAGAAGAGAAAGTGAGGAGAATAGGAGAGTGAATAGACAAGTAAAACAGTAAGATTGCTGAAAATCACCAAGGTCTATTTCAAGTCATTCAAAGTCATGAAATTTAAGTGAGACTAGTTAGCGAGATGGTATGTTTTTCTCTAACCACATAAAACTGCTTCAGAGCAGTTCTGAAGCAGGCTATACGCAGACAACTCCACTCTCTCCAAAACTCTCCCTGACTACTCCAGGTTTCAACCACCTCTTTCATGTCATCAGTTCCACAAATACTCCTCTCAAGACATATAGCACTGACTCCTTTCCACTCATGTATAAATAAACCAATTGCATCTTTTATCAACTGCTTCTTTTAACCTTATCTTATCTCCCCAACCACATTTTAACTTCCTTAAAGACAGAGACAATATGTTAGTGAATATTCCTAAATACAGGATAAACTCATATGTAAAGCAAGGTTACTTTTTAAAAATAAATGTGAAAAATGACAAAAATATATTTTATTATGTAAAATATTTTATTGTTCCCTTGGGTTTTAGAGAACTAGAATAGCCCCTTTCCCCTTTTCCTTTCTGTCTTCTTTAGAACAATTCTATAGTTTCATAGTAACTGGTTTCTTTTTAAAAAATACAACTTCTTTAGTAATAACTCTCTAGAAGGGCCAAAATAAGACATTTTAAAATAGAAAATGTTAATGTATTCCAGAACACAGGCATGAGATTATGTTGTTGCCAATCATTTACTGGGGCGATCTAAGGGGAAGCTGAGGTAAGGAGGGTTTTATTTCCAAGCCACAGCTCAGCTCTGTGTTGAATCACTGAAGCACAATAAGATACAGTTCAATTAATTCAATTTTCAATGAGCATCTACTATGGCAACAGTGTGTTAGATCTGTGGAGGAAATAATGAAGAAGAAGAAAAGCCTTGCAGTTGAGAAACTTATAATGCAAGAAAGGACATACAAGGAAGAGTAGAATGATGCCTGGAAATGAGGGCCAAATTGCTAAAGGAGAGTAACATCCCTCTTCCTTACAGGTATTCTCAATGTAGCCAACTGTGGAGTAAATTAAAATGTGATACAGGAGTCAAAAAGTCTTCATATTGTACCGGTGAAAATCCTGGCTATACTTCTTTACAGCTGTTTGACCTTCACACAAATTACTTAACTTCTCTGAGCTTTATTTTCAAAACAGGAATAATAGTTGTAGTAGGAATCACTATAGTTAACCAATATCCAATTTTCTAGTTCTGGGTACACAGAAGGATTGTACATTCTTGTCCCCTCTTTGATCTCTCTGAACTCAAGATTTGCCATCCAGTTATTCACCAGTGAAAATTTCGGCTATAAAAGTAAACACTGAAATTGGTGCTAAAATAGAAAAATAGAAGAAATTACAAGGAACACAGAGCAGAGACTAACTGCCTGGAAATGCTGGGTAAGGCTTCACAGACGATGTACCTTTTGAGCTGGGTCTTATGGGATGAAAAGAGCCAGAGATAGCTGCATATAGAGTAACATAAAAATACAATGTCATATTCTGGAAAAGACAAGTTATTCAGACATATGGAATGTCCTAAAGTTTTACAGTGAGATTTGTTAAAATTGAACATAGTTGTCCTCTTGGACATCAACTTCAAAGCTTACGAATGTCCCTGTCCCCTCCCTGTCACAGGCCAGCTCCCCTAAATAACTCATGGAATTTCCATTCATTAAACCTTTCAACCTTTCCTCTGAATGTATTTCTATTTTTACTCTTCACTACATCTTCAGTTAATAAGTTCTGTAAGTTATATAAAAGAGTTCTTCCTTTTATTATACTCATGATTCCATCAAAGGAAGAAGTTTTAATGATGGTCTTCTAATGCTACGGTCCCGGGATCCAGTGACTAAGAACCATGCTCCTTTCATCCATACTCTGGGTTCTTTGACATTTTCGCTATGTTCTCTCTCAGCTTCATACATCAGTTCTTCCTTTATAAAACGACTTCAGTTTTGTTCAGGAATAGGCAGCTATGTTTGAGGGGAAACTGATTTCTTCCTAACATTAGGTAAGTGGATCTTGATTATTTTAAGTTAATCATAGTAATTCCAATTTGTTCAGTAGTGATTGGTTTGGGAATAGCCATTGAAATAAAAATGGATTCTACTGTGAGGATTCTGGGAAATATTTATTCACTTTGCAAAGATAGGCCCTGTATATTTGTTCCTGAATATATTGATCACCACCACCTCCTCCTCTCACTCTATTATTTTAGTTGACCTTTCTGATTCCATCATTTTGAAGTATGGTGAACACATGGTGCTCTGGGTAGAAGGGCACCTGTTTTACCCAAAGATAAAATAGTGTTTTCCAGAAAGTTATCAATATGGACCTCTTGCCACAGCAATGACATCAGGAAATAATATTCCATAGTTCTTGATTTCCATGTTTATAGCCACATACACTGATGTTAACTGATTTTCTTTCTTTCTGTCAGAATGCTGCAGAAATTAAGCCTGCAGCCTCTGGAGTAAGACTGTTTGGATTAAAACCCTGAATTCATCATTTTCTAGTTGTAATTTGAACAAATTATTTAACTTCCTTAAACCTTGAGTTCCTCATTGTTAAATGTGGAGATTAATAATCCTACCTCATAAGATTGTTGTGAGAATATAATAAAATAGTGCCTGCAAAGAAATAAACAAAGGGTCTACTACATAGCATACACCGAGACAAGTATTAGCAATTACTATTGCTATTATTATAATTAGGCCCATTTCTGATATATCTGCCTTCAGGTTTATATTTCAATGTCTGGACAAACTTAGTTCAACCTACCTCTTTGAAGAAATCGTTGTATGTTCTTCTTTTCAGTTTAATTTTAAAATGATTAAATCTGTGTCCTCCTTCTGATCCATGGACATTCTAATACTATACTTTCCTTTAAGGTAAGTATTCAGTTCTACTCATCAAAAGACATCATAAAGAAAATAGACAAGCCACAGACTGTGAAAAAAAAATATTCACAACATATATATCTAACAATGGACCCATATCTGGAGCAAATAAAGAGTTCCTAAAAATCAGAGATAAAAAGTCAAATAATTCCCCTCCCCCCCAAAACAGGCAAGACACTTTGACAGACACTTTACAAAATAAAACCTACAAATGACTAATGAAAAAATGATCATCACTGGTCACCAGAAAAGTACATATTAAAACCATAATAAGATTAATTGCAATGCTGTATCCTAGACTGGATCCTGGAACAAAAAAAAAGGACATTAGTGGAAAACTAAGGAAATCCAAATAAAAACTGTAAATTAGTTAATAGTATTGTCACAATGCTACCCTCTTATTTTGATCAAGGTACCAGGGTGTGTAAGATGTTAACATTAAGGGAAGCTAGGTGAAGAGTTTATAAGAACCTTCAAATCCAAACTTAAATACATTTCAAAACTTCTGTAAATCCAGAATTATTTGAAAATAAAAAATTGAAAAAAAAATGAGATATTGCTCCATACCCACTAGAAATGATAAAATAAAAAAGAATTAATGTTGGAGAGGATGTAAGACAACCTCTTCTATATTGTTGGTGGGAGTGTAAAGTAGGAGAACCACTTTGAAAAACAGCGTGGCCATTTGTGAAAACATTAAACATACATCCATCTACCCTATGAATCAGCAATTCCACTCCTAGATATTTATATGAGAAAAACAAAAATGTATGTCTAAAAAAAAGCCTTGCACAAGAATGTTCATATTAACTTTATTCATAATAGCCAAAGACTGGAAATAATCCAGATGTCCATCAACAGGATAATGGATAAACAAGCTGTGGTATATTCACATAATGGAATAGTACTCAGCAACAAAAAAAGGAGCAAACTACTAATACAAAAAACAACATGGTTAAATCTCAAAAACATTGCGCTGAAAGAAGCCAGACACAAAAAAGTACATGCTGCTAATTCTATCGGTATGAAATCCTAGAATAATCAAATTCAATCTATGGTGATAGAAATCAGACCCATGGTCATTTGAGGGTAGGGCAGGATAAGCACAGACTGGAACAGGGCATAAAGAAGCTTTTTGGGGGTGACAGAAATATACTGGGTGCTGATAGGGATGGGGCTACACAAGGGTATGCATTTGTGAAAACTGTACACAGATCTCTGTACTTCGTTCTATGTAAATTATGCCTCAATAAAACAATTTTTAAAATAACATAAGTATGCATTATTCCTTCTTTTTGTTCCTTGTTCCTAAATAAAGTCCCCACTTCAGTCAAACAGACTCTCCCCACTCCAAAATCAATGCAACAACTATAGTTTAAAGGCCTTTTATTAGAAATCCTGAAATCTAATTGGATCATATCCACTTGTTCCCCTCAGAATAGCTGGCAACTTATCTTCACAATCAGAAGACTGGGGAACTACGGTATTTCCACCCTTTGTATTTTATACTTTGGCACATTTTTCACACACAATTTAAGAATATACAAATAGCCCTCTTATCTGAAAGAATCCTAAGTGTTTTACAAACCTTCAAAACAGATTTTTAAACTATCTAATATTTTATAGGAGGAACATTTCATGCACACTAAAGTGCGGCGACATCTGGCCTGCAACATGGCAGCTGTTTAACAGCCATGACACCTCACAAAAGTTTAGGACAGGAAGCAAAGAATTCTACAACCAACTGAGGCAAAGACAAGGAAAGCTGCAGAAGCAGGAGGCTGCAATGGCTTGGGCTGGAGCACGGCCAGCACGATGTGGTTAACACCTCCACCATAATGAAAAGCACAAGTGTCATTAGTGGTCAGAGCCTCATCTCACAGAGGGCACGTCCCACAGCACGGTACCTTTTCCTTCCATCAGGAGCACTGGTTTATTTCTAATACAACAGGAGAAAACGTTCCCACTACCCATGCCCCAACCATTCCATCCTGAGGTCTCCTTTCCAGGTACAATACTGCACACGAGGTTAGCTGTGCAGAAATTCTACAAAGTCTTTATCCTGATGTCATAAGGTCAAGCCAACACTTAGTTCGATATATTTCATCACAAGCAAAGAAAATAGAGAAAGCTGTGATGTGGGTTACGGGAGTACAGACAAACACATTGTCATCCAAAGACTCTCCTTTTAGAACTTTTGAAAACTTTTGTTTTACCAAATTAAAGGAGAAAATTTTGAGTATTTTTCTTCCCCCTGTAGTAGCCTTCAAGTATCTACCTGATGGGAAGCTCAGTTAGTTTTCTTTGAACCTGGAGGAGAATTCTAGATGCAGAAGAGATGAAAGATCACAGACCTCTTCATGTGCTTTCGGCCACTACTGTGCCTATGAAATCTTCTTCTAAGAAAGGTATGAACACACCTGTAAATAATCATCACACCTTGGCCTCAGCTTCCTGGAAACATAGATCCTCCTTCTTTTAACTCCAAATTGTTCTGGATGCTAGACCTTAAATCATTTTTTTCCATACACAACAATTGAACCAAATCACTCATCCTTCCAGCAACTCCCCATCACGTCTCAGGATTACATAAGGATTTGTGCCTTGAATTTCAATGCTCTCCCCTTGATAATCACACACTCACTATTTGAAAGGCCAGTTGAAGATAACCCAGTGCCCAGAGTTCCATCCTACAATAAGAGGTCCACTCATGCAAAAGGTACATTCTACCCTTTCACAATGCATATAAGGCTGTAGTGACACCTCCTGGATACCAGAGGATACAAAAGAGACTCCAACCTTGTAAACTCATTCATCATTATCAAAGGACAAGTTCTTTCCTCCTTCCACTCTACCCAAAGGGCAGGGCAGATCAAAGATAGAATTCTAACTGAGGCTGGAATTAGATTTATCTATTACTGCTTGGATCTGAGTATTAAGGGTATGTGGGGGGGGGGTGGGGATAGTGTTTGGGGATCACTGAGGTTGGTGGAAAAGGAGAGAGATGGTTACAGCTAAATTCTGTGCCACCAGGTGAAAAAATATGTAAGTCAATATTCACTGCTCTCATGCTATGCCCAAAGTACTCTGCTAGGTGGTAGACAGAGAGAGAGAGGGTGGGGAGGAGGAGGAGAAAGGGAGAGAAGAGAGAGATTACAAAGAGATAACTCACCACAGTGGGCAGTAAATACACAGAAGGAAAAATGACTTCTGCAAACAATGCTATCGCAGTTTGGCTTTGAGACTCAGATGCAACAAACATTTGTGGGGAATGATTAGGTGCCAGATACTATGCCTGGAGAGTCAGCATATGCCTTTCTTCAATCCTCTCAACATCCTTATAAAGGTAACACTATACTCTAACTTTTATAGATAAGGAAAGGAAGGTTGGGCATGTAAAGTGATTTGTCCAAAGTCACCCAGATGGTGACTAGCAGAGGTAAATCCTCTATGTTCAAATCTCTTGGTTCTCCATCTATATATTATTCTGCTTTTTCATGCTGCCACTCTGTACTGATGTAATCCCACTGGAAATGAAATGTGGGCCTGGATTTGAAAGATGTGCAGATTTCACTGAGGAATGGAAGAGGGAGGGCATTTTAGGTAAGCAGACTTACCTTTTCATGAATGCCATGAAAAGCCCAAACAAAAGGTGAGTTTAGTGGGTTAAGAGATAAGACTGTTGAATCACAGACCTGTACCTCTGAAACAAATAATACATTATATGTTAAAAAAAAAAAGAAGAAGAAGAAGAAGATAGCAGAAAGGGGAAAATGAAGGTGGGGAAATCGGAGGGGGAGACGAACCATGAGAGACTATGGACTCTGAAAAACAAACTGAGAGTTCTAGAGGGGAGAGGGGTGGGGGGATGGGTTAGCCTGTTTATGGGTATTAAAAAGGACACGTACTGAATGGAGCACTGGGTGTTATATGCAAACAATGAATCATGGAACACTACATTAAAAAACTAATGATGTAATGTATGGTGATTAACATAACTTAATAAAATAAAATTAAAAAATAAAAAAAAAAGAGGAAACTTGCTTTGGAAAAAGAGGATTATATAGAAAAGAAGGGGGCTGACTCTCCAAAGACAAGCCTGGGCCAAATCATGGAAGAATTCTACCATTAGTCTTAAGAGTTTTACCTTACTCTCTTTATAGTGGGGAGCCCCTATAGTTCTTTGAGTGACATTATGGAATTCACTTTTAAGAAATGTTATCTGGCATGGGGTATGATAGATATATCAGTGGAGAAAGAATAAAGCAAAGAAGTCAATCTGAGGTAGTCATTGTAATATTGCAGATGTGGAGTGGTAAACTAAGATAGAAGGGAAAGGAAGAGAAATATGAAAACGACTCCCGGCACACAGTGGACAGTACTCAGTAAATATTTATAGAAAGATAGAGCAAGGGAAAAAAAAGGCAGTGCAAGGAGAAAGCCATGAGAACTTGTTAACTCACTGCTATGGAAAACAAGAGAAAAGGTATACCAAATGTCACTCTAGGATAAGGCCCAGACTCAGTAGTAGTAGAAATTAGAAATTTTAGTAGGAATAAGAAATTATTCTTATTTCTAGTAGAAATATTATTAGTAGAAATAGGTAATTTAGGAAAAAGGAACCAAATTTAAGAAAGAAAAATGACAGGTTAAAATACACTGAATCTGAGATTTCAAGACACCCCGTGAAAATGTTTACCCAGGAGAGAGATTGGGCTTCAGATTTAGATTTGACCATCATCTGCATAGAGGTGGAGCCAAAGCAGGAAACAAAATCACCAAAGAAAATTTCATACTGACAAAAGCTAAGGACTAAGAACTAGATTTAAATACACACACACACACTCAGAGATGCAAAACAGTATCAAGTGTTGCATGCAAATCAAGGAAACTAAGGCTGGGAAAAGATAATTGGATTTGGCAATTAGGAGGTCATGGTGATCTTCAACGGTTCTGGTTCAGGCAAGTAATCAGAGAAAAGGGCAGATTTCAGAGAACTAATGAGAGTGTGGATTGAAAAGTGAAGGCTGTGGGACAGACAACATATTTGAAAAGATTGGCAGTGAAAGAAGAAAAAAATAGAACTTTATATTATGTGCTAAGCTTAATGTACCTGAGAGAACTTTAACTTTCTCAGTCCATTATTTTAATTTTTATTTTTATTGTAAAAGTCTATTATAAAGACCACTATGCTATAATCTGAATCAGGCCATGCTATGGGTCAAATCCTGTCCCCTGTGTGCATGGCATTATGTAGGGTATCAGTCTCAATACACCAGAGAAAGCATATGAATATTATCCTTGTCCACTCAACTCCTATCTGTGTTAGTACAAGGTTGAACTGTAATTTGAATTTATAACACTAATGTTGCTTCATTGGGACTTTAATACACTTACTATTTGAAATAAATCACCCCATTTCTCTAATCACCCTCTATTGACAACTTTACTAATTTGGTGAGATGATGATGTTGGACTGTGAAAACCATATTGAAATAACATTTATGTTTAAATCCAGATGTTTAGACATATTAAACCACTATGGAGATTGATGATTTATTTTCTTTCACTATAGGTCAGAGCATATGGCTTAGAGAACACTTAAGAGAAGTGGGCTAATGCACTCATATTTCACTGCTGGAAACTTTGGTTCTAATTTGAGTAAATTTAACAATGAAATAAGCTTGATGTCCTTATATAAAACTCTGGTCAACATTCTTCATTTCACATCAAGTTCTCCACCTATCTGCTTTCATGGGGAAGACCTAGTGCTGTGAACAAGGGATTTATCAATACACAGCCACTTAAACAACTCAGACCTTGATTATATGAACTGTTTTAGTCCAAGTTAGTAAAAGAAATAAAGACACAATAGACCGGATCTTTACATTTTCCCTCTCATTGAAAAAACTACTAACAGAAAAGGTACTTTGCAACTTGTCAAGTGCCTGGGCAAGGAAACAATCATAGCTGAAGGAACATAACCACCCAAACCATATTTACCAAAGACTTGTTGATAGTACCACTCGTGATTTATACTTCAGAATCAAGATCATATTCTAGATTATGATCTAGGGTCTAGATCATGGAAAAAAAATGACATAAAGTTAAATCTGGAAATTATATTCCATCAAGTTACAGCTATAATTCATTACTGAAAAACACAGAGAATGATCTAAACCAAGAGTTAGCAAACATTTTTCTATAAAGATTCAGTAAATATTTTAGGCTTTGCAGACCATATGGTCTTTGTAGCAATGACTTAATTCTGCCTTTATAGTGCAAATTAACCATAGGGAACATGTAGAAGAATGAGTGTGACTATGTCTCAATAAAACTTTATTTAAAAAACAGGTAGCAAAAGGAACTGCTTGATGATAACAACAACAAAAACTCAGTGATGGAGTATGTCAGAGGGATATGGGCACCAACTGGAAGAGCTCCTAATGGCCAAAGCCAGAATGATTTGAGCAGTGAAACAGATAAAGTAATACTGGATTATACCAAAAGAATAAAATAAATATTCATAAGTCTATACTGATATTATTAAATGATTGAGTAAATAATTAAATGGAAGAGAAGAGGCAAATCTCTAATGCAGAAGAACACTATGTTCTCATAAATCCCCAACTCCCTCACTATGGGCTGTGCATAAGGACTTTCTTCCACAAAGTACAGTATGGAAAGGGGAGAAAAGAGTAACATCATGGTGGAGAAATCTGACAAACACTACCTCAGCCAGGTGATCAAGCTGACATCAACAGTGATAAATCATGTTGATAATACATACTGTTGATATGATACAATGAGAATGGCACCTTACTGTTGTGGTTTTCTTCCCAAAACCTGTATCACATCTAATCATGAGAAAAATATCAGGCAACCCCCAAAAGAAAGACATTCTATAAAATACCTGACTAGCACTCCTCAAAACTGTCAAGGTTGGGGCGCCTGGGTGGCTCAGTTGGTTAAGCGACTGCCTTCAGCTCAGGTCATGATCCTGGAGTCCCGGGATCGAGTCCCACATCGGGCTCCCTGCTCAGCGGGGAGTCTGCTTCTCCCTCTGATCCTCTTCCCTCTCATGCTCTCTGTCTCTCATTCTTTCTCTCTCAAATAAAAAAAAAAAAAACTGTCAAGGTTATAGAAGACAAACGGAACTCTGAGAAACTGTCACAATTAAGAGGAACCGAAAAAGGCTTGATGACTAAATGTAATATGGTATCCTGGATGATATCTTAAACAGAAAAAGAACCTATGCAAAAACTAAAGAAATCTGAATAAAGTATGTACTTTTTTAGCTAATTTAAAATAATAATAATAGCTGGCAGGCCAGATTGGGCCTGGACCAGCCTGGGTTAATTGATGCATTCACTATAGATCAGGATGGTCTCCCATACCACAAAAACAAAACATAGAAATAGATGACAGACTGACAGCAGGGCCTTTAGATACTACCCAATCTAGCCCCTTATTTTACAGCTGAGAAAACAGGAAGAGAGAGGTGAAGTGTCTTACCCAAGGCTGACCAGCCTGTATGTGATGCAACTAAAGCTGGGATTTGGGGGTCTAATTTCCTAGCTAATGCTATTTATGGTACACTATGCTGCTGCCCTCTCCCCTTTCCCTATATACATAACTCCAAGTCACTGCAGAAACAAAGGAGCACTTCAGCAATTCGTCTGACTTATGCCCTCCAAAGAAGAAAATCCTACTATGCTTCCGGTTTTCTTTACAGACGAAATTTTTTCCCTAAATTCCTGCAACGGAAAGCTAGAGCCCAAGAAGCACCAGGGCCCAGAAAGACTGACTCCTCACTGCTTTCCATCTCCTGATCTTGTTTACATGTGTTTGTCTGCAAAAGTTTTAATGGAATAAGAGAAAACGAGTGCTTTAATTTCCCAATAAAATCTGTGCCGCAGTATGAGTCATTGTTTTCTTTTTTTTACACTAGCCAGGGTAAAGCCTTCTGGTTTTAATAACTAATACTGCTGAGTTCAATAAAAAACACTTAATTTAATTTAATCCAAACCTTGATCAATGCCAGCTTCCCCTGGAATTTTATCTTTATTTTAATTTGAGTCTCCATGTTCAGAAAAATGAGAGGCCAAGAGGAAAGGAACAGAAGTCAATTAGCTTGTAGGCTTGTTTCTAGGCAAAGTACATGAAAATATAAAATTGACAGGTAAACTCCAAGACTCTAATATTTCTGCTCTGCTAGACCAAATTTTCCTGGCAGAATTAATGTTTTCTTTAGTCCTGAATAAAGAAACTTAACAATTCACAGCCCCATTTGGAAAATGTTTTTTAAATAAAGTATCCCAAAGCCAATTAGTATCAGATTTCTATGCTAGAAGTATATTGCATTTAATGTGTTAATAATCAAGAGATATGCTACTGTAAAATTAGATACAGAAAGCCTCTTGAGTCAGTCTGCTTGAACACTAAAGCAGCCAGACTCAGTTCTTGGGGACTGGAATGGAAATAGAATGAAGCAATCCTGAGGACAGTTTGATAAGCTTTTCTTAAATGGTCCCTTTATTACTATAACAGAATTCGGTCCTGTATCTGAAAACATGCATCATTTTAGAAGAATTGCTACTGACACCACTTCCTTAGCTTATACCTGAAAGTTCTGTTGCCCTGTCAAATGTGAACCAAAAACTTTTCAAAGGTTGGAGGGGAATTGTGAAAATCTCCATTTTGGTTCAATGATGTAGTTTTTCAGTGCAAACGCTTTTAGAGATAACCTGAAGGATCTTAAAAGAGTTCCGAGCACCAGAGCCAGCTTTCAACATCCTCCCAGAGCATAGTTACTGGCAGCCACATATCCTTGCTACCATCTTGAAGTACTGACTATACAATGGACCACAGGGACAGTGCAGTCAGTCTCCTGCAGAATTCCAAACTTCAATTCCTATAGCACCTGGGTTCTCCACAGGGGTTTTGTGTCCAAGCTCCAACTATAATTCACAGACTATAGAATGTTAACCCTGGAAGGAGATCTGGAGAACATCTAAGCCAGTGATTCACATATGTATGGATTTCACAGACCAGTAACATCTCAAAAAAATAAGTATTTAGGGCACCAAAACAGGGTTGCTCATTATCTCATAGTCATTAGCTTTAGCAAAATAAAGACATTTAAAATAGCAACTACCGGGGTGCCTGGGTGGCTCAGTTGGTTAAGCATCCACCTTCAGCTCAGGTCATGATCCCAGGGTCCTGAAATCAAGCCCCACATCGGGCTCCCTGCTCAGCAGGGAGTCTGCTTCTCCCTCTCCCCCTGCCCCTCTCCCCATTTGTGCTCTCTCTCTCAAATGAATAAATAAAACTTTTAAAATGAAATAAAATAAAATATCAACTACCATCAATTATCAGCACCATTTCATAATGTTATGGAGATTTGAATGACAAAATGCAGGGAGGGCATAAACTTGGAACTTAAAAATTTATCACATTTGAACTGGACCTTAAGTAAAAAAGGCAGTAAGGACATTCATAGTCAAGTGAATGGTGTGAGCAAAAATTAGTAGGAAAGTAAGTTTAGGTTCTACTATGGAATATTAAGTATTTGAATTCGGACAAAGCTTAAGAGTAGACAAGGAAAGAAGAAGAAAGTTTGTTTGGGCATTTCAGTAGACATTGAATGTCAGTCTATAAGAAGTTTATACCACTGCATCTCATCCCTGCAGAGAGATCCCCTGAAAAGTTATTAGATCAGAGTTTTGGGACCAGAGATTCTGATCACATGGGTTTGGGTGGGGCCTATTAATTCATTTCCAATAACCTCCTAGGTAATGTTGACGCTGCCCATCTGTGGATCACACTGAGAGTAGCACTGTAATGCTTAGACATAAGTGGAAGACAGTCATAGTCAACTGAAACTTTTTGAGCAGTGGAGTGATACACTCTTTTATTGTCTATTTATTCACTTATTTTGGACAGAAAATAAAATTACCCAAAGAGCAATTATTAATGGCAGACCTTTAGAATCCTCTCTGGTCGTGACCACAGCTGATGTCCCATAAAGAAATAATTCAAAACTCAGTGAGATTTTTGGGGGAATGAGATTCTTTACTCTGTTTAAAGAGGACATCAAATGATACTTGTCAATAATGAAAGTAACAAAAACATAAAGCAACCATCATTTTGGAAAGTCAAAAGACTAGGAAGGAAAGTAAATGTGTTTTTATTAGCTACTACCTTGGAAATCTGTAGGCACGAAATATTATAAAAAGTAAATAAAACATACTCTTAAAGAAAAATAACTATGGAATCAACCTGTTTAGGAATCTCATCTTCCCTTAGAAGCAGGAATAATGTTAACAATATACCCACCAAGCTTGGGAAAAAGCCAACTCATGAATTGCAGTCTTATGGAAGAGGAATTAGATTTGACTCCTCTGATTCCAGAGATCAGAACTACCACTAATGGGCAGAAATTTTAAGAGATGCAAAATATTGCTAAGGTAAGAACTTTTTTTTAAAGGCATAGCTTTCTAAGTCTGTTCAAAGATGACTGGACCACCTCATGCTATGAGGAGCTGCCCTATCCTATAAGTACATTAAGCAAAACCTGGTTAACAATTTGGCAAGTTCATTGCAAAGGGAAAATTAAGCAAGGCTTAGATAGTAGATTGGCATAGATGACCTCTAAGAAGCTATCCAACTCTAAGAATCTAGGATTCTTGAATCATCCCAACCCCTACCAGCCAAGAATCAGCAAAAAATTAGTCAAATACTTCAAAATAAACACAAAACCTTCATGAGTATGAATGCTAATTGCACAATTTCAGAATACTGACAATTCAACAATCTTCAGTCATGTCTGGATGAGCTACTATTAGGATTGGGAATCTGGACTCTTAATGTAAAATGCTCTTCCTTCAATAGAATGTTACTTTAAAGCCATTTTGATATATGTTTTGATATACATTTTTAAGTACCTACTTCATGCCAGGCCCGGTGCTTAGGTGTTGTCCTAAAATAAACATACCCAGATATTATGTGGAATGAAGCCTCTTTAATTTTTAAGAGTCTTCCTCCTTAGCAGAGGATGAGTTAGTACTAGTGAGGAGGAAAGTGGATGGAATAGGCACCTACATAATCACTTCCCTCCTGTAGACTTTAGTTTCCCTACCTGTGAAATAAGATGTTTTGACCAGATGATCTCTGTGGTCTCTTCCAGCTATGAAGATTTAGGACTTACAAGGCCAACAGGCCAGAGAATAAGAGGAGCTTATGGCTGGGTTTTCAAGGCTGCCTAGAAACGGAGGTTGCAATCACAAGCAGCCCAAAGTACTTACAGTGGTCCTAACCCTGAAGTTATAGGGAAAGATTTAACATGCCTCCAAGCCTCATGGGCAATTCACTCCCTTAGAGCTGTTGGACAACCTTTGGCTAATAAAGATTAAACAAATAAATATAAAAAATGGTTCTATCCAGCATCCTGAGAGGCCAATTTGCTGTTAATGGTGGTGTTTAGGCCCTAAAAGGGTATTAACTTACAGAGTAGTTAAGTCTCCAAACACAGACCAGAGCTTTAAAAGATGTACAGGTGCCAAAATTAAGGGCCAAATTACCAATCTGTTTTAAATGATGGTCTGGGAATGCTCAGTATGACAAGGAAAATGTATGACAAATAATATCTGCAATACAAAGAAAAAGTCGCTTGAATTTATTAGAGGAAATGTGCTGCCTCTTGGGACTTCTTTTTTGCCCACTCCCAAAGAGGTGATTTTTCAAAATTGACTTGGAAGACACAGCTAATGCAAAATGACCCTTTAAGCACAAAATAAGCTCATTTTTAACTAAAACAGTTTTCATGTCAGCATTTGCCAAAACCTTTGAGAACTTAAAAATCTCAAGGAAATACACATTCCATTAGTATCAAAACTAGGTACTTCCATGACATGCTAAATGCCTGCATTACTCCACATGTGCAAAAGCTTTAGACTAGAGTAAAGCTGGCTGCCTCTACTCACCGATAAGTTTAAAGAGTTGCATTGGCAGCCCTGCTGGATGACAGCAGAATGACTTCCTGTCAAGTAACCTCCACCCTCCAAGGTGACAGGAAATGGGTTTAAACACTGGTAATATCACTAATCAAGTTGAGAGAGCACATGTTCCCAGCCGGCAATTGTGAAGTTTGGTTGCAATGTGTTAGCTGCTTGCTGGGCCACATGATTCAGCATAATGACAGATGAAAGGAAAGGTCAGATTTACTAAGTGTTGAAGAGGTGTCATCAAGAGTGGCATATTACTTCAAGATGTCCCTGCATCAGAGGCATCTCACATATAGGTAGGAGTCAATTTCTCCTACAGAATTCTTCAGTTTCCCAATTACTTTTATGGAAGCTTCCAAATTTATTTCAACACATGAAGAATTGGACTTTCTCTTACTCCTGATTGTGACCAAATAGTCCAAAGTAATGATCTTATCTTTATACGATCCTACCTTGGTCTTTAAGTGCATACATGCATATACTTTCAAGTTTTGCCAAATTCACTCTTCTCAAGTTAAAATAGCCACATTTTCCCCAAAAGTTCT
This sequence comes from Mirounga angustirostris, assembly GCF_029215605.1. NCBI lineage: Eukaryota > Metazoa > Chordata > Mammalia > Carnivora > Phocidae > Mirounga > Mirounga angustirostris. The sequence goes on from NW_026991714.1 coordinate 125,954,588, forward strand.
TTCCATTCCCTCCAGTATCTTGATGCTTCAGGAACTGAAATATAATGTCATTTGTATTCCTCAAGAAACCTCGTTTTACACTAAGGAGGGCATGAGGAAATAGAATTTTCCCTTTATTTATAGGACAGGAAGGCACCTTCGGGATCCTTTCCCAGAGCCTACTCATATTATAGATTTATTTCTTCAGTCACAATTAGTTTTTGAGCACATACTATAATTTAGGAATTGTGCTAAAGTTACAATAGCTAGTAGAACCAGACATAGTCCCTGATCTCTTGGAAGCACTCAATTAAACATTAAATAATTGTGCAAATAAATGAATTCATAAATTAAATATTCATGATTATTAAATAAGTTATTCAGTTAATGTATAGTTATTAACTGGGGAAGAATAAATAGACATGGAAAGGTAAAGTGACTTCCTAAGGTCCAAAGCGGGTCTTTCCTAAAATATCAGTCTCCTGGTTCCCAGTCCAGTTCTGTTTCATTCTGCACCCCAATGCATTTCAGGGTGCTTCCCCTGGATTAAAAGATGATCTGACATTCCATATCCAAGGCAATCTCACAGCAGCTTCTCTAGAGCAGGATTTTCCAAGCTTTTTATCTTGTACCACAAACATAGAATGTTTTGTGTTTGCTGAGGCATACCCAGAGGGAAGCACAGGGTGAGTGTATGTTTGTGCTTTAGGGGGCATGGTTGAAGGACACCTCCATCATGAAGATGTCTTAAGCTCTTGTGAAGAACACATGAGTACTCTAGTAAAAGTAGAAGATTGCAGTGCCCACATGGCTTTACTCTGGGGATAACCTGCCCTCAAAGAAAAAGAGGTATAGGTGAAGGGTGGCATTCTAAGTGATTTTCTAGAATAACCACCAACTTGTCTTAAATACTGGCTGAAAATGGTGACTCAGTTCAGCTTAAAGGGCCAGGGAACACAGCATGGACATGACTTGGCAAATGAGAACAACCAACTATGGCCTAGGAGTATGCTACTTGGCTAGGAGAGTGTAGTCAGGGCCCTCTGAAGCATTATCTCGAAAGTCAGGGTAGCCTGATTGGGTAGTCCAACTCCTCCTCCCCTAGAGGAGGAAAAAAGGACACGAATAAAGAACTCTCAGCTATCCGATCCCTCCATTAAGAGCTTTACAATTTCTTGTAAACTATAAAACTTTCTCCCATAAATATAACTCCTCTCACAGCTTAGATTTCTGTCTCCACAAGAGAAAAGCAAGCTGTCCCCAACACTCAATTTACAAACTATGTGTCTAATCAATATTTGCTGAATACACAAATGGTGTACAGTGGATTTCTGAACATCAATAAATAATAAGAATTTAGTCCATACTTAAGTTTGTGATAGATACTGTTGAGTCTGGAAATGCATTTATCTTACTTAATCCTAATAAGCCTATAAGAGAGCTAATATTATTATTCCCATTTCACAGATGAAGAAAAAAAAGGAAGATTTAAGAGGTTAAATAACTTATCCAAGGTTACTCAGCTAATAAAAAGCAAGAGCCAGGATTTAAACATAGGTCTGGCACACTTCAAAGCCCATGCTCCTGATCACCATATTTATTGCCTCCATGAGGGTCAAGGCAGGGCAAGAAGTAGGGCATCTCACTACAGCGTCCTACTTTGAATTAATTAGGGCACTTTCAGCAGCAAACAAAAGGAAAAAAGTAGTGGAACACTACACAAATGTAATAGCTCACACAAGAAAAGAAGTCTTGAAATAAGGTGTTTTTAGGGTTGATTAATTCAGTGGCTCAGTGATATCTTTAGTGATGCAAATCCTTTCCAATTTCTGCTCTGCTAACCTTAGAGTATTGGTTTTTGTGCTCATGCCTGTCCTTTAATGGCAGCAAAATGGCTGCAGCAGCTGCCAGCATCGCCTCTTCACACAGTTGTGTCTAAAAGGAGAAAACGGACCGTTTTTCCCTGTGCATTTCTTTTAAAAGTGGAGAAACCTTTCTCAGAGCCCCCCAGTAGACTTTTATTTTTACTTCATTGGCCATTCTCAAGCCATTCACTGGTAAAGAGATTAGAATTAACATGATTTACTAAAGTAATTAAAATCCACTTACAAGTAAGGTTGGGAAGGAATCAGCTTCCCCGGAGGCATATAGCTGCCTGTCCCCGAACAAAAGTGAGGCCCTTTTAGAAAGGAAGAAGGGCAGGAATGGCTGTTAGGTGGGAAACTAACAGTACCTGCCACATACTCAAATCAAATCATAAGTGAAACTAGAAGCTATATGAACTGAGGCATCTCCTAACCACTGCCAAATACCAGTTGACAAATGCTTTCAAATCTAGTTATCTTCGAAGGAAAAGTAGTAATCAATTCCAATCTTCTAGGCTTTTGGAATGAGGGAAAATTATAGAAGCAACCAAAATAATCAGTTTTCCATCCATCTGATGTCAAAGAAAGAAAACTATGGTTTCTTTCCTAGTGTAGAGTCAGACTTTAGAAGAAGAGGAGGATGTAGAAGCCATTCTTCCAATCTCCCTGTCCTTGACCAAAAGACAAAGAAAGACTTGATGCATCGAGAGCCCAAGATGGCTCCCAAGTATTAAATCAGATGGTAACCATTCCTGCTATTCATTCCTAGAGAAGGTTAACCTGGGATTACCATATCATGTCTCTGACCTTTAATTTAGGAATGATAATCTCTTCTTATATAAATAAACAGTTCTGAAATAACATGTATGAAAGTTTTTTGTGAATTTGAATTTGCTATGTAAATAGAAAGGTCTGCTCAAAGTTCCAATTTTAGCCAGGGGCATGACTTACATGGTGGAAATCAATGTCATGGGCCCCAAACTATTTGGCTTTGACAAACCTTTGTCAGTGTTCTCAGAGCCTGTGGTTAATAGATAAGTGTTCAGAAATTTTCACTCACTCTCCTTCACCTCCATGAGTCAAGTGTACTTTCCTACCTCTTGGCCCTAGGTTTGGTTGGCCATGTGACTTTCTGGGGCCAACTGAATGAGGCTGAACTGACAGTGACCTATCTCTGAACATATGCCTTACAAGGACTTTCATGTTTCCACCTGCTCTCTTGTATTCTATCACCACGTTAAGAACATGCTCAGCTTAGCTCACTAGACCAAAGAGCAGAGATGTCTAGGCCAACTGCAGTCTAGATTGGCTAACCTCCAGGAAGCTGACCCTCAGACTTATAAACAATAATAAATATTTGCTGATAATGCCACCAAACTTTGTAGTCATTTGTTACATAACAAGAGCAAATCAATACAGTGCTCAAAGTGTGACCATCTTTAGCAGAGAAAACATGTGAATAAACAAATTGAGAAATCTCCCAAAACAAGGTCCCCTAACATTTTATCCTAATTGCTTTTTTAAAAAATTATTTATTTTTGTGAGAGTGAGAGAGAGAGCGGGAGCATGCGCAAGAATGTGCACAAGTGGGGGTCCTGAGCAGGACCCTGGGATCATGACCTGAGCTGAAGGCAGTCATCCAACCAACTGAGTCACCCAGGCGCCCCCCAAATTGCTTTCTATTACCAACAACACTCAGGAATGATTTCCGGTATTTTTCCTCTTTAGACCATGACTCTGGGGATTGTATTCTTTCCTTATCAATTCCTTTAGTACTTTTTATCCAAAACTGGCCATCTGCATTGCTTATCCATTTAAGCAAGCTCCTGAAGAATATGGGCTTTGTCTTATATGAACATATCAAGTTTAACAAAGTTACATAAGACATTGCTTTACATGTGAGAAGAGCTCAATAAATATTTAACTAAATTCTGATTCAATTTAATTACAATGTCTGATGATCTAGAATAAATGATTTGCAAATTCAAAATCTCACTATCTAAAACAGCCTGATAAAGATGAGTGCACTGATAAGACTTTTATAGGCTGTCACTCCTTCCCTAACTCTACCCTTGCTTTCTTTCCACTCCCACCCCTAAGTCCTGAGAATATTCTACCTCATTGCTTTCATAATTACTTACAAGTAGAGATCTTTCCTCTCTTATTCTTCAAGACCTATCTATCCCTTAGTTCAGATCAGGCTGCACAGCTGGTGGTCCTAATGTCCATTCATGGAAATTTTCCTCTGTGAGCCTTTTTTTCCTCCAAGTCTTTCCTGTCTACCTAAAAGTTTTCTCTGTGACTGTCTTCCCCCTGCTTCCAAGTGTTCTCTAACAGATTTGCTACTACGAGAGTATGTAATCTTTGTCTTCATCATGATGATTTAATATTAATAGCTAATACGTATCGTTTACTCCACATCAGATCTGATATTAAGTGATTTGTAATGCATGATCTTTTTTCATCCTTAAGAGAATCTTTTAAGAAAGACACTATTATTACCTCTATTTTATAGATGAGAAAACATCAACTTAGAATACATATCCAAGGCTTACACATTAGAGCACTATCGAATCATCCATATTTACAAGTTCACATTTCCCAGCAGCCTTTTTCTAAATCTCTATACCTGACACAGTACACATCATAAAGGACACACAATGGACTGCCCATTACCTCTATATATCCTATCCTGAAAGGCTTACTCCCTGAGCCCCAAGGTGTCTGCTTCAGTATTGTTTTCTCCTGCAATAGTAGTAGTCTTCAAATTAACATTTACTTTCCAATTGCTTTGTAATCCCAGAAGCATTTTAGGGGTAGGGCCAAGTGTTTGCCTTGAACTGCAAAAGCTCTATGAGATTTATGAGGGACCTTTTCCTTCAAGCAAGAATGGAAAAAATTCAGTTGGAAAAGGATCATCTCTTGCTGATATTGGTAACATTAAGTGATCTCTAACCAAGCAAAAAATTCAGTAGGTTAGCATTAAGTGCACTGAAATGTAAGTAGTTTTCTCCCTCATGAAAAAAAGATAATGACACTTACATCACTGAGATGTTATAAGAATCAATGAGACTGCATATAGTAAAATCTTTTTCAAAATTCAGAACATTCATACAAGTGTTAGTTATTAATATTCCAAGAATACACAAGTTACTCTTCCAATTAATTATAGTTGACCTGTGAACCATGTGGGAGGTTAAGAGCACCAACACTTGCCCCTACCCTTGCACAGTCAAAAATATGTGTGTAACTTTTGACTCCCCAAAACTTAACTACCAATCACTTGCTGTTGACCCAGAAGTCTTACCAATAAAATACACAGCTAATTAACACATATTTTGTATTTTATATATATTATATGCTATATTCTTACAATAAAGTAAGCTTAAGAAAAGAAAATGCTATTAAAATCATAAGTTAGATAAAATACAAACAGTACAGTACTGTATTTATCGAGAAAAATGTGTAAGTGGACCCACACAATTCAAATCCGTGTTGTATAAGGGTCAACTGTATAACCTTCTGAAGACTTTTTCCTTTCTAGGATTCTTCTAGAGTCCTAACACTTGCCTGGGCTCTCTGTTTTACATTGCTCACAAATTTATGATATCCTAGAGGCAGCACTTACTTACAAAACCTTTCTACAATCATTTAATGATCAGAAATACAAGCACACATAACATCAGACAAAACAAACCACAGATCACAACCCAAAGATATCACATTCAGACCATAAGCTTACAATTTTCCAGTATTGTATAAGGATTCCAGTATCTTCACATCCTTGCCAACACTTATTTTCCATTTTGGTAATTATTATTATGGATCTCCTACTGAGTATGAAGTAGCATTTCTTTGGGGTTTATTTGCATTTCCTAATGAACTAATGATATTGAGCATCTTCTCATGTGTTTGTTTTGTGTGGGGGGGAGGTGGGCCTTAAATTCCCGTAGATCAAGCTTATAAATTACTGGTAGTTTTGTGACTTCAAGATTCAAGATCTTAAACAAATTTTTTAAATATCTGTCCTCATATTCTCTCCCTTTAGATTAGATTATAATTTCTCAGCTGGAATGGTAAGGTCAGACATTTGAGAACTTCCCTCAGTACCTTGACTTTCCTTCATGTATGGCCAGAAAGGGGCTATCCAAAAGCAAAGGAAGTCGTCAAGATGCCAGAGATCCAAAAAAAGGTAAACAGCAGATTTGCTAGGGAAGAAGAGTAGGAATAGGGAGAAATTTGGAGCCAAGATGAGTATGGAAGATTAAATCTGTTATAATCTATCTCTTTTAAGTTTCTATATAGCTTTATTAAAGCTTAATATACAATAAACAACATATATTTAAAGTACACAATTTAGTAAATTTTAAAATATGTATATATACAGGAAACTATCACTATAATCAAGATAATGAGCATATCCACCACTCCTGAAAGTTTCCTTATGCCCCTTGATAATCCTACCTTCTTGTACCCGGGCAACCATTCACCTAATTTCTGTAGATTACTACATTTTGCACAATTTTACATAAATATAATAATTTTAAATGTAACTTATCTAAATAATTAATTTATCTAATGACTTTTTGCTCCATGTATTTTGAAGCTCTGTTGTTAGATGCATACAAACCTAGGATTGTCATGTTTTCTTAATGAACTGATCCTTTTTATCATTATGTAGTATCTTTCTTTATCCTTGGTAATGTTCTTTTCTCTCAAGTCTATTTTGTCTAATACTAATGTAACCTCTCCAGCTTTCTTTTTATTAGTATTTTCACAATATAACTACCTCTACCCTTTAACTTTTTTTGTAGTAAAAGATACGTAACATAAAATTCACCATTTCTATTGTTCTTCATTTCTGATCTTTTTTTTTAATAGATTTTATTTATTTATTTTAGAGAAAGAGAGTGAGAAAGAGCATGAGAGGGGAGACAGTCAGAGGGTGAAGCAGACTCCCCATTGAGCAGGGAGCCTGATGTGGGACTCGATCCCAGGACTCCAGGATCATGACCTGAGCTGAAGGCAGTCGCTTAACCAACTGAGCCACCCAGGCGCCCCATTTCTGATCTTTCAAATTTCCTTTTGCCCAAAGAACTTATTTTAGAAATTCCTTTAGAAGAGGTTTCCTGGAAATGAATTATTTTAGTTTGTCTGAGAACATCTTTATTTCACCTTAGTTCTGAAGGATATTTTCACCTGATATACAAAATTTGCAATTGGCAGTTCTTTTCTTTCAGCCCTTTAAAAATGTTGTTCTAAGGTGCCTGGCTGGCTCAGTCAGAAGAGCATGAGACTCTTGATCTCCAGGTCATGAGTTTGAGCCCCACATTGGCTATAGAGGTTACTTAAAAATACAATCTTTTATAAAAAAGTGTTCCACTTCTTTCTGGCCACCATGGTTTCTGATAAGAAATCTGCAGTTATTTAAATTGTAGATCTCCTATAAAGAATACATTATTTTTCTCTGACTGCTTTGAAGATTTTTTTCTTTGCTTTTAGTTTCCAGCAGATTATGTGTCCAGTGTAGGTTTCTTGAGTTTCTACTATTTAGAATTCTCTAAGCTTCTTGAATCTACAGGATTAGGTCTTTCAAAAATTTTGATACATTTCAGACATTATTTCTTTAAATATTTTTCTGTGCTGCACTTCTCTTCCTTTCCTTCTAAGACTCAGATGAAGCAAATGTTAGATATTTTGGTTATTTTTTTTTTAAGATTTTATTTATTTATTTTACAGAGAGACAGAGAAAGCAGGGAGGAGAGGGAGAAGCAGGCTCCCCGCTGAGCAGGGAGCTCCAAGGGGTGGGGGTGGGGGACTGATCCCAGGACCCTGGGATCATGACCTGAGCTGAAGGCAGACACTAACCAAATGAGCCACCTAGGCACCCCTAGACATTTTGGTATTGACCCTCAGATCCCTGAAGATCTGTTTAATTATTTTTTCAAATTTTCGTCTCTGTTTTGTTCAGATTAGTTTCTCTTGATCTATATTCACCTCTTAATTTATCATTCACTGACTTTTTTTTTTAAGATTTTATTTATTTATTTCACAGAGACACAGCAAGAGAATGAACACAAGCAGGGGGAGTGGGAGAGGGAGAAGCAGCCTTCCCGCCGAGTGGGGAGCCCGATGTGGGGCTTGATCCCAGGACCCTGGGATCATGACCTGACCCGAAGGCAGATGCTTAACCGACTGAGCCACCCAGGCGCCTCCATTCACTGCCACTTTCATCTGTCATCTTCACCCTGCTATTAAGCCACTCCAATGCATTTTTTTATTTCACTGATTATTCTTTTCAGTTCTAAAATTTCCATTTGCTTCTGCTTTATATTTTCTATTTCTTTACTGTGATAGTCTCTATTTCCATTTGTTTCCATTTGTTGTGTGTCCACCTTTACTTGTCATAGCATTATTATAATACTACCTAACAGTCATTGTTAGGTAATTCCAACATCTGTGTCATCCTGTCGTCTGCATCTGTTATTTTTCCCAATGCAAGTTGAGATTTTCCTGGTTATTTGTACGCCATGTAATTTTGGATATATCCTGGGCATTTTGAATTGTATAAGACACTGGGTCTTATTCAGTCCTATGAAGAATGTTGGTATTTTTGTTTTAGTAGGCAATCAAGCCAATGAGTTCAAGGCCACAAGTTCAAACCAGTCCTCCTTGGGTTAAGATTTCAATGAGAGTTCTATTTTCAAAGCCTTTAGAGTGCTATTTCAATATATTCTGAATTTGTGCCCCATAATGACCAGTATCATACTGGATCAGTGGTCTAGTTCTTAGTTCAGTTCCCAAAGTTTTTTAATATGGTGTGTAGGATCAGACTCATGCATGTCCAGCTCAGGGACGAGCCTTGATACACATAAATAATTCAGTCACTCCCCTGAGTTCCTGCCTCTTGGAACCATTTTGATTCTTTTGATGTCTGCTTTTTAGTTTTGTTAAGTAGAACCAGAGTAACCTAACACTGATTTTACCCCATCAATGAGGTAATACCCTTCTGAGTAACTTATTCAATGTCCCATTAATTATGAGGTTTTTCACTATGGCTGGTGAGAATATGAACTATTACCAGACCTGTGTAACCCCAAAGATTGTTCCTTCTGCTTCTTTTTGGTAGACATTCCCTGGCCCTTGACAGTTTCAATTCATACATATGCTGGTCAGTAGTCAGCTGAAAACTCACTGGGGACCCTCTGACTATCTCTGAGGCTCTCTCTGTGCACAGATGTGAAATCTAACCACCTTGGCCTTCCTGAACTCCCAATTCAATCTCATCTCAGGAAAACCAGTGGACTTAGCTTTGGTTTCCTGCTGCTTCCACTGAAGCCTGAAAACTCTGCAAATAGTAAAATGGCGTAACTGTAGAACTTATCTCATTTGTTTCCCTTTCTCAGAGATCACTGCCCTGAGTTGCCTGATGTGCTCTTCAAAACTTTAATTTTGCCCGGTATTGAAGATGTTTCAGGTGGGAAGTTAAATCTAGTCCTTATTTCTACTTCTTGGTCAGAAGGAGAGGTCCCTAGTCTCTTTTGACAGCAAGCTCCAGGTTCTGACCATGCAGAACGGTGATTTGTAGATGAAGATTAAGAATGACAGCGAATTAAAGCCAGAGTTTTGGGCATCCAGGTAACATGGGTTCCTAAGTACTATATGACAGCAAAAATAAGGTGAAGTCACAAAGGAAGGTAGAGGTAAGTCCATTATGGTAGCTGAGATCAGCAAAGACTTGGAAAAATAGGAAGATAAGAAAGCATGGACTTTCAATGAGAAAATGTGGATTAATGACCTGGAAAATGTCCCCACTGCAATGATTGCTCTATGAGGGCAGGGACTTTGTCTTAGTCACTGATGTATGAGCTAGACACCCTTCTAGGTATCTATAAAGATATACATTTATGTTGAATAAGCATTTGCTGAATTAATATAGTTGAGTCTGACCTTTCATTCTCTTTCTTGAATAAATGAAAATGGGAGAATGAGAGTTATGTGCAGAAGAACTATTTGGTTTCACTTGAAAGCTAGTTTTTGCTTAATGTGAGCAGCTGAAGGGAGACATAAGAATGTGTTTAACAAGAAGGAATTTGCCTGTAATAGAATAAGAAACCTTGGAAGAATCTTCATCCTTTACCCCTCTTAGCCTCCCAAGGCTTAAGAGGGAATAATAATTTCTTGGGTGTTCTTCAATTATGAGATGAGCTCAGAAATAATATAGTCAAATTTTCCCGTTCTTTGTTCTAAAGTCACAGTACCAAGGAGACTAATATACTGTTTACTCTTAAGTAGTCTAGTTCTTTGAAATTTCCATATCAAATACATGAAACCAGTGTGTTATACATAAAAATAGATTAATACAAAATAAAAGGCACACATATGAACATTAATACCAAGTCACCAAAAGCTGGTTTTAAAATATGAAGAATTTTCTCTGTGGATAGACACCATGTCAATTGTCCTAGTTTTTCTATCCCAACAGTTACTTCATATAACTTTAGGCAATACTCTTGAGAATCTAAATTTCTATACTAGGTCCTAAAGAAATTAAAAAAATAATTCAGAAAGTCCCTATCTCAAGGAGTTTATAAATACTCAAATTTCTAGACTACACAGCAAAGTAAATTAACCTCTCTCTGACAGACAAATTCCTTCCAGGTCAGAGGAAATAAGAGGAGACTTCATGGAAGGAGATACATGTGAGCTGGAATTTTAAAAATGCCTAAAATTTGTGTAGGCCAGAATGGAGGAAGGATGGGAGAGAATTCTAAGTAGAGTGAGGTATAGAAAGGAAAAGATACAATTAGTTGTAGAAATCAAGAGACAACAAATTTTTATAATACTTTGATTTTTTGTTATAGAGTGCTCCTGGGGGGCAAAATGGGGAAGGTTGTGAAAGTCCACAAATACAAGGATGAACAGTGTACAGTTAAGTTAGTAGGTCCATCTCTAAGGTAAATGTGACATATCAGCAATGAAAAGGGAATAGGCTCAGAACTTTTTAAGCTTATGGAGAATGCCAGAAGTTCAAATATGGCAAGCTATTAGTCTGTGATTTTTGTTCCCAGGATTTCCACTACCTTATTAAGTATGAGAGCACTCACAACATTCACAAAATATGCACGAATCAACCTAGGCTTTTAGCCTTAGTTTGAATGTCTGCATCAATCACACCACATATATCTGGCTCAGTATAAGCACAATAATCTTAATCGCCACTTGCCACTTCATAAATAAGACATTTTAAAGGTGTTTTTTATAGATACTGCTGAATGTTTGGAGCACATCATAAGAAAGTGAGAAACAGCTGTATCTAGAGTCAACAGACACATATTTGCACATAGGGCAATGTTTAGAAAATGTCTTCAACCTGTTCTCTTTTGAGATCATGAGGTCCCCCTTCTGTTCACCCACTGCTTGAGAAAAGAGGCAGAGAGAAAAAAACATCAGCACATAAGAAACTGTGGGTCTACAAAAGCAGAAATATACACCACTATTCAATCATTAAAAACCAACAATCTTCTGGTTAAAGGGTATTAAAAAGTACAAACTTGCCAGTTATAAAATAAAGAAGACATGGGGATACAATATACAGCACCGAGAATATAGTTTATAATATGTAACAACTTTGTATGATGACAGGTGGTGGCTAGATTTATGGTATTCATTTCATATATATAAATGTTGAATCACTATGTTGTATATCTGAAACTAATGTAATACTGTTTGTAAAGTACACTTCAATAAGAAAATAAATAATATTCAAGGTGAATATCATGGAACCTTAAGGACTCCATTTAAGTAACTCAGGATAACACACACTCCCTCCCTCATCTCTTTCAAATTCATGTTTATCTATTTTAACATTTATTTTATTCCTCTACTTTTTAAAAGTTTTTAAAAGCTCTATAGTGGATAAATACTTTTTGATGTAGAAGAATTATATTATGTAATTTAATTTTCCTTGTGCTACTGTAACAAATTACCACAAATTAAGTGGCTTAAACAATACAAATTTATTTTACTACTGGAACTAAAAGGTATGCAGTGGATCTCACTGAGCTAAAATTAAGGTGTTGGCAGGGCTGCAATCCTTTCTGAAGGCTCTAGAAGAGAATCATTTCCTCTCCTTTTCCAGTTTCTGGAGACTACTCACATTCCTTGGCTCATGACCCCCTTCCTCCACCTTTAAAGCAAACAACAGGTTGAGTCCTTCTCATATCACATCTAATCTCTCTGGTTTATTCTTCTGCTTTGGTCTTCCATTTTTAAAGATCCCTGTAATTACATCGAGTCCACTCAGGTAATTCAGAATAATTACCTGATTAACAACCTTAATTCCGGAGGGGGAAAGATGGCAGAGGAGTAGGGGACCCTATTTCAACTGGTCCCCAGAATTGAGCTGGATATCTACCAGACCACTCTGAGCACCCACGACACCAACCTGAGATGTAAGAAGATCTGGATCTCTACAAGCAGAATATCACAGGCGGTTGGTTTTGAGGTATGAAGCGGGGAGCCGTGATTCCACGGGCAGATATCAGAGGATAAACGGCAGCAGAAGGGAGCCGGGCCATGGGGATCCTATACCGCCAGTGAGCGACAGCCTCGCGCAATGCCGACCAGGCACAGACTCACAGACTGGTAGTGGCGGGAAAGGACTTTAGATGGAAACCGGAGCAGCAGGGTAGCACCTGCGAAATGGGAACAGCTTGCAGTTTTAGAAGCACAACGGGCAGAGATGTGCCCCGACCTGGAGGCAGGACTGGGGGCTCTGAGGAGGGGCACACAACCCAGGCTGCTGCAGTTTATAGCAGCAAGGACAGAAATGGAGACGGTGTGGCCTGGAGAGCACACTGAAGAACAGACTGCGATCTCTCTGCTCTGAGGCAGAGGGTTGGAAACGGTCTCTTCTGCTCTCTCAGAAGAGATGCGGAAAGCTGCCATGGAAAGCCACCAGAGCACAAAAGCCCCAAAACACTGGTTCCCACTGAGCCCATCCCCTGCCACAGGGGGGCAGGGCAACTCCGCCCAAACAGGGTTGCCTCAGTAACAGCGTGGCAGGCCCCTCCCCCAGAAGACAGGCTGGGAGAATAAGAGGCCAGCAACCCTAAGGTCCCAAGAAAACAGGTGCATCTTGCTTGGGTTCTGGTCAATAACTTGGACTCTATACATTCCCTCAAACACCCCTCAACAGAATGACAAGGAGGAGGAGCCCCCAAAATAGAAAAGACTCAGATTATGACTTATGCTGCAGATTTACAAATGGATACAGATATAACCAAGATGTCAGAGATGGAATTCAGGCTGGCAATTGTGAAGACGATAGCTAGAATGGAGAAAACAATTAATGCCAACAAAGAGTCTCTAAGGGCAGAAATGAAAGCTGAATTGGCAGAACTTAAAAATGCTATCAATGAGATCCAATCCAAACTAGATAATTTAACAGCTAGGGTAAGTGAGGCAGAAGAACGAATCAGTGACCTGGAAGACAATATAATAGATAAGAAGGGAAAAGAGGAGGCCAGGGAAAAACAACTCAGAATCCATAAAAATAGAATCAGAAATAAGTGACACCATGAAGTGTTCCAATGTCAGAATTATTGGAAACCCAGAGGGGGTGGAGAGAGAGAACTAGAAGATATATTTGAGAAAACGTAGCTGAGAACTGCCCTAATCTGGGGAATGAAACAAACATTCATGTCCTAGAGGCAGAGAGGACCCCTCCCCAGATCAAGGAAAACAGGCCAACACCACGGCATGTAATAGTAAAACTCATAAATCTTAGAACCAAGGAAACCATCTTAAGGGCAGTTAGGGGGAAGAGATTCCTTTCATAGGGAGGAACATCAGAGTAACGTCAGACCTATCCACAGAGACCTGGCAAGCCAGAAAGGCCTGGTAAGACATATTCAGGGTACTAAATGAGAAGAACATGCAGCCAAGAATACTTGATCCAGCAAGGCTTTCATTTAGAATGGATGGAGAGATGCAGAGCTTCCACGACTGGCAGAAACTGAAAGAATATGTGACCACTAAGCCGGCCCTGCAAGAAATATTAAGGGGGCGGGTCTATAAAAGGAGAAAGACCCCAAGAGTGATATACAACAGAAATTTACAGGGACAATCTATAAAAACAACGTCTTCATAGGCAACATGATGACAATTAATTTATATCTTTCAATAATCACTCCCAATGTGAATGGCCTAAATGCTCCCATAAAACGGCATAGGGTTGCCCATTGGATACAAAGACAGGACCCATTCATATGCTGTCTATAAGAGACTCATTTTGAACCTAAAGATACATCCAGACTGAAAGTGAAGGGATGGAGATCCATCCTCCACGCCAGCGGACCTCAAAAGAAAGCTGGGGTAGCAATTCTCATATGAGACAAATTAGATTTTAAACTAAAGTCTGTAATTAGAGACACAGAAGGACACTATATCATTCTTAAAGGGTCTATCCAACAAGAAGATCTAACAATTGTAAATCTCTATGCCCCAACATGGGAGCAGCCACCTATATAAGCCAACTGTTAACCAAAATAAAGAGTCATATTGATAACATATGTTAATTGTAGGAGACCTCAATACTCCACTCTCAGCAATGGACAGATCATCTAAGCAGAAAATCAACAAGGAAACAAGAGCTTTGAATGATACATTGGACCAGATGGACCTCATAGATATTTACAGAACATTCCACCCTAAAACAACACAATACTCATTCTTCTCAAGCACACATGGAACTTTCCCCAGAATAGACCACATACTGGGTCACAAATCAGGTCTCAACCGATACCAAAAGATTGAGATTATTCCCTGCATATTCTCAGACCACAATGCTCTAAAACTGGAACTCAATCACAAGAAAAAATTTGGCAAAATTAAAACATTTGGAAGCTAAAGACCACTCTGCTCAAGAATGTTTGATTCAACCAGGAAATCAAAGAAGAGCTTAAACAATTCATGGAAATCAATGAGAATGAAAACACATCGGTCCAAAACCTATGGGATACTGCAAAGGCGGTCCCAAGGGGGAAATACATAGCGATCCAAGCCTCACTCAAAAAAATAGAAAAATCCCGAATTCATCAACTAACTCTACACCTTAAAGAATTAGAGAAAAGGCAACAAACAATGCCTAAGTAATGCATTAAAGGAGAAATAATTAAGATTAGAGCAGAGATCAATGAATTAGAAACCAGAAACACAGTAGATCAGATCAACAAAACTAGAAGCTGGTTCTTTGAAAGAATTAATAAGATTGATAAACCACTGGCCAGACTTATCCAAAAGAAAAGAGAAAGGACCCAAATTAATAAAATTATGAATGAAAGGGGAGAGATCACGACTAACACCAAGGAAATAGAAACAATTATTAGAAATTATTATCAACAACTATATGCCAATAAACTGAGCAATCTGGATGAAATGGAGGCCTTCCTAGAAACCTATAAGCTGCCAAGACTGAAACAGGAAAAAATTGACAACCTGAAGAGGCCAATAACCAGTAACGAGATTGAAGCAGTGATCAAAAACCTCCCAAAAAACAAGAGTCTGGGGCCTGATGGATTCCCAGGGGAATTCTACCAAACATTCAAAGAAGAAATAATACCTATTCTACTGAAGCTGTTTCAAAAAATAGAAACAGAAGGAAAACTTCCAAATTCATTCTATGAGGCCAGCATTACCTTAATCCCCAAACCAGGCAAAGACCCCATCAAAAAGGAGAATTTCAGACCGATATCCTTGATGAATATGGATTCCAAAATCCTCAACAAAATCCTAGCTAATAGGATCCAACAATACATTAAAAGGATCATCCACCACGACCAAGTGGGATTTATCCCCGGGATGCAAGGGTGGTTCAACATTCACAAATCAATCAATGTGATAGAACACATTAATAAGAGGAGGGAGAAGAACCATATGGTCCTCTCAATTGATGCAGAAAAAGCATCTGACAAAATACAACATCCTTTCCTGATTAAAACTCTCCAGAGTATAGGGATAGAGGGAACATTCCTCAAGTTCATAAAATCCATCTATGAAAAACCCACAGCGAATATCATCCTCAATGGAGAAAAGCTGAGAGCATTTCCCTTAAGATCAGGAACATGTCAAGGATGCCCACTCTCGCCACTATTGTTTAACATAGTACTAGAAGTCCTAGCAACAGCAATCAGACAACAAAAAGAAATAAAAGGTATTCAAATTGGCAAAGAAGAAGTCAAACTCTCTCTTTTCGCAGACGACATGATAGTTTATGTGGTAAACCCAAAAGACCCCACCCCCAAATTACTAGAACTCATACAGCAATTCAGTAATGTGGCAGGATACAAAATCAATGCACAGAAATCAGTTGCTTTCTTATACACTAACAATGCAACTGTAGAATGAGAAATTCGAGAAATGATTCCATTTATAATAGCACCAAAAACCATAAGATACCTCACAATAAACCTAACCAAAGAGGTAAAGGATCTATACTCTAGGAACTACAGAAAACTCATGAAAGAAATTGAAGAAGACACAAAAAGATGGAAAAATATTCCATGCTCATGGATCAGAAGAATAAACATTGTTAAAATGTCTATGCTACCCAGAGCAATCTATACCTTCAATGCCATCCCAATCAAAATTCCAATGACATTTTTCAAAGTGCTGGAACAAACAATCCTAAAATTTGTATGGAATCAGAAAAGACCTCGAATCGCCAAGGAAATGTTGAAAAAGAAAAACAAAGCCGGGGGCATCACGTTGCCCGATTTCAAGCTATATTACAAAACTGTGATCACCAAGACAGCATGGTACTGGCACAAAAACTGACAAATAGACCAATGGAACAGGATAGAGAACCCAGATATGGACCCTCAACTCTATGGTCAAATAATCTTCAACAAAGCAGGAAAAAACATGCAATGGACAAAAGACAGTCTCTTCAATAAATGGTGCTGGGAAAATTGGACAGCCACATGCAGAAGAATGAAACTCGACCATTCTCTAACACCATTCACAAAGATAAACTCAAAGTGGATGAAAGACCTCAATGTGAGACAGAAATCCATCAAAATCCTAGAGGAGAACATAGCCAGTAACCTCTTTGACATCGCTCCCAGCAACTTCTTTCAAGATACATCTCCAAAAGCTAGTGAAACAAAAGCAAAAATGAACTTTTGGGACTTCATCAAGATAAAATGCTTCTGCACAGCAAAGGAAACAGTCAACAAAACAAAGAGGCAACCCACAGAATGGGAGAAGATATTTGCAAATGACACTACAGATAAAGGGCTGGTATCCAAGATCTATAAAGAACTTCTCAAACTCAACACCCAAAAAACAAATAATCAAGTCAAAAAGTGGGCAGAAGACATGAAAAGACACTTCTCTGAAGAAGACATACAAATGGCTAACAGACACATGAAAAAATGTTCATCATTAGCCATCAGGGAAATCCAAGTCAAAACCACATTGAGATACCACCTTACACCAGTTAGAATGGCAAAAATGGACAGGAAAAGAAACAAGAAATGTTGGAGAGGTTGTGGAGAAAGGGGAACCCTCTTACACTGTTGGTGGGAATGAAAGTTGGTACAGCCACTTTGGAAAACAGTGTGGAGGCTCCTCAAAAATTTAAAAATAGAGCTACCCTATGACCCAGCAATTGCACTCCTGGGTATTTACCCCAAAGACACAGATGTAGTGAAAAGAAGGGCCATATGCACTCCAATGTTCATAGCAGCAATGTCCGCAATAGCCAAACTGTGGAAAGAGTGAGATGCCCTTCAACAGATGAATGGATAAAGAAGATGTGGTCCATATATACAATGGAATATTACTCAGCCATCAGAAAGGATGAATACCCAACTTTTACAACAACATGGATGGGACTGGAGGAGATTATGCTAAGTGAAATAAGTCAAGCAGAGAACGTCGATTACCATATCGTTTCACTTATTTGTGGAACATAAGGATTAGCATGGAGGACATTAGGAGAAGGAAGGGAAAAATGAAGGGGGCGGAATTGGAGGGAGAGATGAACCATGAGAGACTCTGGACTCTGAGAAACAAACAGGGTTTTAGAGGGGAGGGGGGAGGAGGGATTGGTTAGCCCGGTGATGGGTATTAAGGAGGGCACATACTGCACGGAGCAGTGGGTGTTATACGAAAACAATGGATCATGGATCACCACATCAAAAACCAATGATGTACTGTATGGTGACTAACATAACATAATAAAATTTTTAAAAAAAGATCTATAAAAAAGAAAAACCACCTTAATTCCATCTACAACTGAAATTTGCCTTTGCCATATAAGGTGACATTATTCACAGTTCAAGGGAACTCAGCAGTAAAAAAACAAGAAATCCAATTAGAAAATGAACAAAAGACATAAAAGATATATGGATGGCAAATAAGTACATGAAAAGATGTTCAACATCACTTGCCATGAGATAAATGGAAATTAAGACCATGATGATATCACTACATACCTATTAGAACTAAAATGAAAATAGTGACAATATTATATGCTGGCAAGAATGCAAAGAAACATTACTGGTAAGAATATAAAATCGAATAGTCACTCTGAAAAGTTGTTTGGCAGTTTCTTTAAAAATTAAATATACATTCACCATACCAACCAGCAATCACACTTGTGGGCATTTATCCCATAATGAAAACTATCCACATAAAAATCTGTACATAATTATTCATATATTAGTTACAATAGCCCTAAACTGGAAATGACCAAAATATGCTGTAACAGATGAATAATTAAACAAACTGTGGTACATACATGTTGGGGGTATGACTATAAAGGGGTAACACAAGATCTTTGTGGTGATGAAATAGTTATGTTAACGTGATTGTGGAGACAGTTACACAAATCTATCCATGTGATAAAATGACACTGAACTCTATACACACTTGATTTCCTGGTTTTGATGTACTATGGTTATGCAAGATGTAGCTAATGTAGGAAATTAGATGAAGGAAATCCAGGACCTCTCTGTACTATCCTTGTAATGACCTGTATACCATTAATCACTAAAATGTTCTCAAATAAAAAGTTTTTAAAAATCAAATCATATTATAAATTCAATATCCTCTACCAGTCGCCTCCCTCATTCATTCAATTAGTTTTTTATGTTACAAAAAGCATAAGAGGATGTTAGACTTAAAAAGAAATCAACTAGTCCAGAAGTTACAAACTGGAAGTCCATGCACTGGATATGGACAACAGACTTGCTTTAATTGGTGTTAACAGCATCATTTTTTTAAGAAAATTTCAAAGTCTTTGGAGGGAGACTATGAGTTCTCGTTCATGAGTTTCCACTCCTTTATAATCTTATACTCTGTGCTCCATTCATTTAAATTCCTGTCTCATCCTTAAAGGCATGTGAGTTTGCCACTCTGACTAAACTTTTAAAATAGTGTGAAGCAGAGGTCTGAAGTGGCAAAATCAAATGTTCAAAGCCATAGGCTTCTGATTCCCACCAGTGCTCTCTACACCACCCCCCTTTGGAGTTATTTCACTTCGATTTGATTATGCTATTGTTCTAACAGAGTAAATATCTAGATCTATGTTTTACTTCCTTTCTTGCCTGTCTCCAGTAAGACACCAAACATGTCAAGCCTCTGTTAAAATGGGAACACGTGCCTTTCCCCATTCACAGGACTATTGGAATAATCAAGAAAGATAGTGCATGTAAAATCTATACAAATGAAGGACATTAAATATATACATTTGCCATTTCCCTTCTGAAGCAGTAGGTACTCTGCACTGTGATACTGTGTTTGGTCTTTCCAAGTTTAGCTTTAACAAGATCATCACATTGCAATAGGTTATGGAAAGCCCAAGCTAGAGACAGTAGCACAGAGAAAAAGAGCAAGTTCAGGGGAAATGAGCTCTGGGAGCCTTAGAATTAAACAATAGAAGAGAGTTAATGCTAAGAGTGGCAGGAAGAAAAGGAAAGGAAGGAAGTTGACTCTTTGATCCAGTAGTCTTATTTCTGACCTAGCCAAACTAAAATAATGAGAGTTAGTGCTGTACTTGTTATGCTTTAATTATATCTTGAGTATATTTACATATCCTTAATTATTCTTCAAAAACGATTTTTAAGTGTAAATGTATACCTCTATCTGTTAAAACCCATATACTAGATCTAACTGGTGTTAACTGTAAAATATGTATCTTTCCACAATTTTTTCTATGATTATACAGGAAGATTATAGATTATATACAGGCATATATGCACACATATACCTTCACATGCATATTTTTTGTAAAAATTGGATCATGCTATACAGATGCTCTTCAAATTTATGTTTTCATTTAAAAATATATTGCAGGCATATTTCTGTATCAGCATACATAGTGCTACTGCATTCCATTTAATTACTGTATGTATTTCAACTGAAGAGATGTACCAAAATTAATCATTTCCCTACTAATGCATATATACTTATTTCTAGCATTTTGCTTTCTTAATTATGCTACAAAGAAAATATATATTAACATATTCATGGAATTATTTCTATAAGATATGGTCCCAGATTTAAAATTGTTAGGAACGGACCTCTTAATTTTTTTACCAATCTATATTCCCACCAGCAATGTCCACTTTCACACATTTCACCAACATTTTGTGTTCTATATTTCACGTCCATTTTCTTCAGTCTGTTGTTAATCTTTTAACTTTATATAGTATTTTGTAAAACAGACGAGTATTCTGATACACTCAAATCTGCCATTTATTTCTTTTATTATTAAGTTTTAAATAGTGTGTTTATACCCCAAATTATAAAAATATTCTTCCACATTTCCTTAACATTTATATAGTTGGAAAAGGAGTTATATTTAGACTTTTAATTCATCTAGAATTAATTTTTGTATGTGGCATAAAGTAGAAAAAAATCTAAATTTATTTTCTTAAAGTTATACAGTCAACTATTCAGCACAATTTATTAAACCTATTTTTCCTCATTGATCTGAAATGTCACAACTGTTTTTATATATTAAATTTCCATATATATTTACTTTTTATCTAGACTCAGTCTTCTATGCCATTGATCCTTTTCACCTATCCCAATGTTTTAAAAACATTAGCAGTATAATATATTCATTTCCCAAAATTTCTTGGGTACTCTCACATATTTACTATCATAAATGAACTTTAAAATCTCAACTTGTCAACTTTCATTCCCACAAAACCCTTTGGATTCAGATTATAATTGTATAACTAATGGTGTGATAAACATATATTATGTGTCATCAGATATTATGAAAGATAACAGCATTTGGGCAAAAATAACATTTAGTTCTCTCCAGGAATATGGCATGCTTCTCTATTTATTCAGATCAAGTTTTATGAACTTCAGTAAAACTTTACCGGTTTTCAAATTTAGATTTTATGTCTTTTTAATTAAATTTATTCCAATTTTAGACCAAATTAATTTTTAAATGCTTATACCTAGATATATTCTAGTTTGAAATTGAAACAATAAAGACAAATCTTTAAAATCATTCAAGCAAGAAAAAGTTTTATGTGAAGGAACAAAAGTCATATTTCTACTCTACACCAAATGCAAAACAACCATGTATTACAGAATTAAAGGGAAATGATTGCGACCACAACTTTTTATAAGCCAAGTTATCATTTGTATGTAAAGAAAACAAAAAGATATTCTTATATATTCATGGGCTCATACAATAATTCACTCCATTATCCACCTTCAGAAATACCTTGCAGACATATACCTACACACTGATGGAAGAATGAAATAAATTCATAATATGGATCAAGAATTTTAAAACATGAAAACAAGTGAGGCTTTCAGCAATAGCTGGTAAAGACATCAGCAAATACTCTCCCCAAAAAGCAGTTTCAGCAGGTGCAAGTAACAGACTATGCAGAAACTGAACAGAGCAAGCCTGGAAATGAACAAAGCATAGAATTACGTAAGTTCATCACAAATCCCTGGCAACAGGCATGCACAGAGGATACCAGAAAGAGCCAGGCAGAAAGTGAAGGCAGACATGTGAACTGTCTGGACTTTGAATATACTCTTCCACATACAAATTCATCAATAAAAGGTGTAAATCTTAGGGGCTTGAGGGAACTTGGGCACAATATCTTCTGAATATACTAGTGACCACTAACTTATACAGGTACAAGGAATCCCTTGGAAACTAAAATTTTTAAAATAAAAATAAGAACAAAAAACTAAGCAGAGATATCAATAGCTGAACACCACAGAGAAGACACACTCCTCTGTGTAAGTACAAGCAAATTACTAAAAACAATGAAAAAAGCAAACTGGGAAATAATTCAGTCCAGAGTTGCTACAATATATTATCTAAAATGCCCAGCTTTTATAATAATCAAAACAGTATGGTACTGGCACAAAAACAGATATATAGATCAAAAGAACAGAATAGAGAGCCCAGAAATAAATGCACACATATGATCAATTAATCTGTGACAAAGGAGGCAAGAATATACAATGAGGAAAAAACAGTCTCTTCAACAAATGGTTGGGAAACCTGGACACCTCCATGCAAAGAATGAAATGAAACCACTTTCTTACGTGTTCATTCACAAAAACAAACTGAAAATGGATTAAAGACCTATATGTGAGACCTTAAACCATAAAACTCCTAGGCGGTAATTTCTTTGATATTGGCCTTCCCAACATTTTTCTAGACATGTCTCCTTAGGTAAGGGAAACAAAAGCAAAATTAAATTATTGGAACTACACCAAAATAAAAAGCTTTTGCAAAGCAAAGGACACCATCAATAAAACAAAAAGGCAACCTACCAAATGGGAGAAGATATTTGCAAATGATATATCCGATAAGGGGTTAATATCCAAAATACATAAAGAACTTATACAACTCAAAACATAAAAAAAAACCCCACACAATCCAATTAAAAATGGGCAGAGGACCTGAATAGACACGTGTCCAAAGAAGACATACAGATGACCTACTGACACATGAAAGGATGTTCAACATCTCTAATCGTCAGGGAAATGCTAATCAAAACCACAGTGAGACCTTACACCTGTCAGAATGGCTAAAATCAAAAACACAAGAAACAACAACTGTTGACAAAGATGTGGAGAAAATCATGCACTGCTGGTAGGAATGCAAATTGGTGTGGCCACTATGAAAAACAGTATGGAGTTTCCTCAAAAAATTTAGTAGTTGATAATCAAATGAAAATAAATGAGCACACATATGCACCTTGCAGAATCTTTGTTTAAAACAGTTTATTTGTAGCTTCATACTTAGTTTGTGCATTTTAAAATACACATGCATATTAGCAAGTTAGGAAAATGTAAATGTAGAAATCTGTGCAAAGACCTAATTGAGATGAACCTTGCCAAACAATTAACAGTTATGATTTATTTTAGACTAAGATTTAAGACTCTAGGGAACTTGCATGCAAATGCCAGAGGCTCGGTGATGTCATCAGCATTGTGAGGAAGAAACTAGCAATAGTATTCTTATTAAAAGCTGAATTTGCTATGAAGCAGACAGTTTTCTCTTCTACTCATCCTCTTTATCATCTTCCTTTTTTTTTCTGATTTTTTTCTTCATCAGACCCCTGTTGTCCCAAATAAAAGCCTCTCATAAAAAAGAAAGAAAGAAAAAAGAAATACCATATGATCCAGTAATTTCACTACTGGGTATTTACTCCAAGAAAACAAAAACACTAATTCCGAAAGACATATGTAGCCCTATGTTTATTGTAGCATTATTTACAATAGCCTAGATATAGAGCAACCCAAGTGTCCATCACTAGATAAAAAAAGATGTATATATACATACATACATACATTCCACTTTACACCCACTAAAATGTCAATAATTAGAGACTGACAATACAAAGTGTTGGCAATGATGAGGAGAAACTGGAACTCTCATACATTGCTGGTGAAAATGTGAAATGGTGGTCACTTTGGAAAAATTTGGTAATTTCTTAAAAAGTCAAACATACACTTAAATGCTCAAGCAGTTCTACTCCTCCTAGGTATCCACACAATAGAAATGAAAGCATATGTCCATACAAAGATCGGAGAACAAATATTTATAGTGATTTTACTCATAACTGCAAAAAACTAGAAATACCAGAAACAAAATGTGCCTCAATAGATGAACGGATAAACAAATTGTGGAACATTCATGTAACAGAATACTATTCAGCAATAAAAAGGAATGAAATGCTGATACATTCAACAAATGGATGAAACTCAAAAAGCATTATGCTAAGTGAAAGAAGCCATTTCCATTCATATGACATTCTGGAAAGAGAAAACTTTAGGAACAGATTATCAAATGAGAGGCAACTAAAGACTGGGGTAGGGAGACTGACTAAAAAGGGGCATAAGAGAACTTTTCAGAATGATAGAAATCTCTATCTTGATGGTGGTGGTGGCTCCATAACTATATTTTATAATCATTTGTTAAAATCATTTCTACTGCATGTAAATTATATCTTAATACACTTGACTTTATGAAATTTTAAAATACATATACCTTTGACCTAGACATCCCACTTTGAGAAAACTACTCCACAGAAATAAATCTACTCTCAGTAAATGAGGATATACATGCATCTTTATTCTAGCATGGTTTGTAGTGGCAAATTTTTAAATAATACAAATAATAATTATTGATAATTTATATTAAAAAATTTTGACAGTGTTTTCAGCAGCAAAAATATGAAAAACCAATCTCGCTCACAATTGGCTATTACTTTAAAATCTATATGAATAAATTCCCTTACTGCAAAATAAAAATTTTTTTTGCTATTCTTTCTTTTTTTTAAGGTTTTACTTAAATTCCAGTTAGTTAACATAGTGTAATATTAGTTTCAGGTGTACAATTTAGTGATTCAACACTTACATACAACACCCAGTACTCATCACAAGTACACTTACTCCTTAATCCCCATCACCTATTTGCCTCTCTCTTTTACTCCCCCTATGATCAGTTGTTTCTTAAATTCCACATATGAATTAAATGGTATTTGTCTTTCCCTGACTGACTTATTTCTTTTAGCATAATACTCTCTAGCTTCATCCACATCATTGCAAATGGCAAGATTTCATTCTTTTGATGGCTGAGTAATATTCCATTGTATATATACACCACATCATCTTTAGCCATTCACCAGTTAATGGACATTTGGGATCCTTCCATAATTTGGTTATTATTGATAATGCTGCTATAACTATCAGGGTGCATGTATCCCTTCAAATTAGTATTTTTGTGTTCTTTGGGTAAACACCTAGTAGTGTGATTCCTAGATCATAGGGTAGTTCTATTTTTAACTTTTTGAAGAACCTCCATACTGTTTTCCAGAGTGGCTAAGCCAGTTTGCATTCCCACCAACAGTGTAAGAGGGTTCTCCTTTCTCCACATGCTCACTAACACCTGCTATTTCCTGTATTGTTAATTTTAGCCATTCTGACTGGTATGAGGTGATATCTCATTGTAGCTTTGATTTGCATTTCCCTGATGATGAAGGATGTTGAGCATCCTTTCATGTGTTTGTTAGCCATCTGTATTTATTCTTTGGGGAACTGTCTATTCATGTTTTCTGCCCATTTTTAATTGGATTATTTGGTTTTGGGGTGTTGACTTTTTTTTCTTTGTTTTTAAAATTTTTTTATTAACATATAATGAATTATTTGTTTCAGGGATACAGGTCTGTGATTCATCAGTCTTACACAATTCACAGTGCTCACCATAGTACATAACCTCCCCAATGTCCATCACCCAGCAACCCCATCCCTCCCACCCCCCTCCCCTCCAGCAACCCTCAGTTTGTTTCCTGAGATTAAGAGTCTCTTATGGTTTGTCTTCCTCTCTGGTTTCATCTTGTTTCATTTTTCCCTCCCTTCCCCTATGATCCTCTGTCTTGTTTCTCAAAATCCTCATATCAGTGAGATTATACGATACTTATCTTTCTCTGATTGACTTATTTCACTTAGCATAATACCCTCTAGTTCCATCCACATCATTGCAAATGGCAAGATTTCGATTTTTTGATGGCTGCATAATATCCCATTGTATATATATACACCACATCTTCTTTATCCATTCATCTGTTGATAGACATCTAGACTCTTTCCATAGTTTGACTATTGTTGACATTGCTACTATAAACACTGGGGTGCACATGCCCCTGTGGATCACTACATTTGTATCTTTGGGGTAAATACCCAGTAGTGCAATTGCTGGGTCATAGGGTAGCTCTATTTTCAATTTTTTGAGGAATCTCCGTACTGTTTTCCAGAGTGGCTGCACTAGCTTGCATTCCCACCAACAGTGTGGAAGGGTTCCCCTTTCTCCACATCCCTGCCAACATCTGTCATTTCCTGACTTGTTAATTTCAGCCATTCTGACTGGTGTGAGGTGGTATCTCATTGAGATTTTGATTTGTATTTCTCTGATGCCAAGTGATGTTGAGCACTTCTTCATGTGTCTGTTGGCCATTTGGATGTCTTCTTTGCAGAAATGTCTGTTCATGTCTTCTGCTCATTTCTTGGTTGGATTAGTTGTTCTTTGGGTGTTGAGTTTGATAAATTCTTTATAGATTTTGGATACTAGCCCTTTATCTGATATGTCATTTGCGAATGTCTTCTCCCATTCTCAGTGTCTTTTGGTTTTGTTGACTGTTTCCTTTGCTGTGCAAAAGTTTTTATCTTGATGAAGTCCCAATAGTTCATTTTTGCCCTTGCTTCCCTTGCCTTTGGCGAGGTTTCTAGGAAGAGGTTGCTGCAGCTGAGGTCAAAGAGATTGCTGCCTGTGTTCTCCTCAAGGATTTGGATGGATTCCTGTCTCACATTTAGGCTTTCATCCATTTTGAGTCTATTTTTGTGTGTGGTGTAAGGAAATGGCCAGTTTCATTCTTCTCCATGTGGCTGTCCATTTTTCCCAACACCATTTGTTGAACAGACTGTCTTTTTTCCACTGGACATTCTTTCCTGCTTTGTCAAAGATTAGTTGACCATAGAGTTCAGAGTCCATTTTTGTGCTCTCTATTCTATTCCATTGATCTATGTGTCTGTTTTTGTGCCAGTACCATACTTTCTTGATGATTGCAGCTTTGCAATAGAGCTTGAAGTCTGGAATTGTGATGCCACCAGCTTTGCTTTTCTTTTTCAACATTCCTCTGACTATTCGGGGTCTTTTCTGGTTCCATACAAATTTTAGGATTATTTGTTCCATTTCTTTGAAAAAAGTGGATGGTATTTTGATGGGGATTGCATTAAATGTGTAGATTGCTCTAGGTAGACATTTTCACAATATTTGTTTCTCCAATCCATGAGCATGAAACGTTTATCCATTTCTTTGTGTCTTCCTCAATTTCTTTCATGAGTATTCTATAGTTTTCTGGGTTCAGATTCTTTGCCTCTTTGCTTAGGTTTATTCCTAGGTATCTTATGGTTTGGGGTGCAATTGTAAAGGGGATTGACTCCTTAATTTCTCTTTCTTCTGTCTTGGTGGTGGTGTATAAAAATGCAACTGATTTCTGTGCATTGATTTTATATCCTGCCACTTTACTGAATTCCTGTATAAGTTCTAGCAGTTTTGATGGTGGGGGGGGTGGGGGGGGGGTCTTTTAGGTTTTCCACATAAAGTCTCATATCATCTGTAAAGAGTGAGAGTTTGACTTCTTCTTTGCTGATTCAGATGCCTTTTATTTCTTTTTGTTGTCTGACTGCTGAGGCTAGGATTTCTAGTACTATGTTCAATAGCAGTGGTGATAGTGGACGTCCCTGCCGTGTTCCTGACCTTAGGGGAAAAGCTCTTAGTTTTTCCCCATTGCGAATGATATTTGCTGTAGGTTTTTCATAGATGGCTTTTATGATATTGAGGTATGTATCCTCTATCCCTATACGCTGAAGAGTTTTAATCAAGAAAGGATGCTGTACTTTGTCAAATGCTTTTTCTGCATCTATTGAGAGGATCATATGGTTCTTGTTCTTTCTTTTATTAATGTATTGTATCACACTGATTGATTTGCAGATGTTGAACCAACACTGCAACTCAGAAATAAATCCCACTTGGTCGTGGTGAATAATCCTTTTAATGTACTGTTGGATCCTACTGACTAGTATTTTGGTGAGAATTTTTGCATCCATGTTCATCAGGGATATTGGTCTGTAGTTCTCCTTTTTGATAGGGTCTTTGGTTTTGGGATCAAGGTAATGCTGGCCTCATAAAATGAGTTTGGAAGTTTTCCTTCCATTTCTATTTTTTGGAATAGTTTCAGAAGAATAGGTATTAATTCTTCTTTAAATGTTTGGTAGAATTCCCCTGGGAAGCCATCTAGCACTGGACTCTTGTTTGTTGGGAGATTTTTGACTACTGCTTCAATTTCCTTAGTGGTGATAGGTCCGTTCAGGTTTTCTATTTCTTCTTGGTTCAGTTTTGGTAGTTTATACATCTCTAGGAATGCATCCATTTCTTCCAGATTATCTAATTTGCTGGCATATAGTTGCTCATAATATGTTCTTATAATTGTTTGTATTTCTTTGGTGTTGGTTGTGATCTCTCCTCTTTCATCATGATTTTGTAGATTTGGGTCATTTCTCTTTTCTTTTTGATAAGTCTGGCCAGGCGCTTATCAATCCTGTTAATTCTTTCAAAGAACCAGCTCCTAGTTTCATTGATCTGTTCTACTGTTCTTTTGGTTTCTATTTCATTGATTTCTGCTCTGATCTTTATGATTTCTCTTCTCCTGCTGGGTTTAGGCTTTATTTGCTGTTCTTTCTCCAGCTACTTTAGGTGTAGGGTTAGGTTATGTATTTGAGACCTTTCTTGTTTCTTGAGAAAGGCTTGTATTGCTACATACTTTCCTCTTAGGACCACCTTTGCTGTATCCCAAAAATTTTGAACAGTTGTGTTTTCATTTTCATTTGTTTCCATGAATTTTTTTAATTCTTCTTTAATTTCCTGGTTGACCTATTCATTCTTTAGTAGGATGCTCTTTAGCCTCCATGTATTTGAGTTCTTTCCGACTTTCCTCTTGTGAGTTCTAGTTTCAAAAAATTGTGGTCCAAAAATATGCAGGGAATGATCCCAATCTTTTTGTACCGGTTGAGACCTGATTTGTGACCTAGGATGTGATCTATTCTGGAGAATGTTCCATGGGCACTAGAGAAGAATGTGCATTCTGTTGCTTTGGGATGGAATGTTCTGAATTTATCTGTGAAGTCCATCTGGTCCAGTGTGTCATTTAAAGTCTTTATTTCCTTGTTGATCTTTTGCTTAGATGATCTGTCCATCTCAGTGAGGGGGGTATTAAAGTCCCCTACTATTATTGTATTATTGTTGATGTGTTTCTTTGCTTTTGTTATTAATTGGCTTATATAATTGGCTGCTCCCATGGTAGGGGCATAAATATTTACAATCGTTAGATCTTCTTGTTGGATATACCCTTTAAGTATGATGTATTGTCCTTCCTCATCTCTTATAGTCTTTGGTTTAAAATCTAATTTGTCTGATATAAGGATTGCCACCCCAGCTTTCTTTTGATGTCCATTAGCATGGTAAATGGTTTTCCACCCCCTCACTTTCAATCTGGAGGTGTCTTTGCATCTAAAATGAGTCTCTTGCAGACAGCATATCAATGGGTCTTGTTTTTTGATTTTTGTTTTTTGTTTTTAAAGATTTTTATTTATTTATTTGACAGAGAGAGAGATAGCGAGAGCAGGAACACAAGCAGGGGGAGTGGGAGAGGGAGAAGCAGGCTTCCCACGGAGCAGGGAGCCCGATGCGGGACTTGATCCCAGGATCCCGGGATCATGACCTGAGCCGAAGGCAGACGCTTAACGACTGAGCCACCCAGGCGCCCCAGGTCTTGTTTTTTTTATACAATCTGATAGCCTGTGTCTTTTGATTGGGGCATTTAGCCCATTTACATTCAGGGTAACTATTGAAAGATATGAATTTAGTGCCATTGTATTGTGACTGTTACTGTATATTGTCTGTGTTCCTTTCTGGTCTATGTTACTTTTAGGCTCTTTCTTTGCTTACAGGGCCCCTTTCAATATTTCTTGTAGGGCTGGTTTGGTGTTCACAAATTCTTTATTTTTTGTTTGTCCTGGAAGCTTTTTATCTCTCCTTCTATTTTCAATGACAGCCTAGCTGGATATAGTATTCTTGGCTGCATATTTTTCTCACTTAGTGCTCTGAATATATCATGCCAGTCCTTTCTGGCTTGCCAGGACTCTCTGGATAGGTCTGCTGCCAATCTAATGTTTCTACCATTGTAGGTTACAGATCTCTTGTCCCAATCTTCTTTCAGGATTTTCTCTTTGTCTCTGAGAGTTGTGAATTTTACTACTAGATGTCAGGGTGTGACCTATTTTTATTGATTTTGAGGGTGGTTCTCTGTACCTCCTGGATTTTGATGCCCGTTTCCTTCCCCAAATTAGGGAAGTTCTCTGCTATAATTTGCTCCAATATGCTTTCTGCCCCTCTCTCTCTTTCTTCTTCTGGGATCCCAATTATTCTAATGTTGTTTCACTTTATGGTACCACTTATCTCTCAAATTCTCCCCTTGTGATCCAGTAGTTGTTTATCTCTCTTTTTCTCAGCTTCTTTATTTTCCATCATTTGGTCTTCTATATCACTAATTCTCTCTTCTGCCTCATTTATCCTAGCAGTTAGAGCCTCCATTTTTTTATTGCACCTCATTAATAGCCCTTTTGATTTCAACTTGGTTAGATTTTAGTTCTTTTATTTCTCCAGAAAGGGATTCTCTAGTATCTTCTATGCTTTGTTCAAGCCCAACTAGTATCTTTATAATCATCATTCTGAACTCTAGTTCCAACATCTTCTAATGTCTGTATTGATTAGGTCCCTGGCAGTTGGTACTGTCTCTTGTTCTTTTTTTTTGAGGTGAGTTTTTCTGTCTTGTCGTTTTGTCCAGAGAAGAACAGATGAATGAGAGAACAAAATGTTAACAGGTTAACAACAACCCCAGAAAAATATACACTAAACAAATCAGATGATACCCAAAACTGGGGGAGAAGAAAGGGAAATTAAAAAAAGGGGGGGGGGAGTATGATCAGGCACATGAATAGAACAGAGCCACACCCTAGGTTTTGGGTGTATTTTGGTCTGTTAGAAGAAATTGCCTCCCACAATTTTAAAGAATGAAAAACTTATGTATGTACAAAAATAAGGGTAAATACAATGAAGGGATGAAATATGACTGTAAAGATGAAAATTTATTTATTTTTTTTAAGATTTTATTTATTTATTTGAGAGAGAGAGTGAGAGAGAGAAAGAGCACAAGAGGGGGGAGCGGGAGAGGGAGAAGCAGACTCCCTGCTGAGCAGGGAGCCCAATGCGGGACTCGATCCCAGGACTCCAGGATCATGACCTGAGCCGAAGGCAGTCGCTTAACCAACTGAGCCACCCAGGCGCCCTAAAGATGAAAATTTAAAAAGATTTTACAAAAGGAATTGGTAAGATAAGAAGTTGGTTGAAAAAAGAATTTAAAAAAAAATTTTTAAAGAGAGAGAATGTGATCAGGCAGGAGACTAGGACAATGTCATACACTAGATTTAGGGTATATTTTGGTCTATCAGAAGAAACTGTATCCCAAAGTTTTAAAGAAAGAAAAACATATATATACAAAAAATAAGGTTAAATACAATGAAGGGATAAAATATGACTGTAAAAATTAAAATTAAAAAAGATTTTTAAAAGAATTTTAAAAGAATTGATAAGATGTTAGTTGAAAAAGGGAAGAAGGAAAGAAAAAGGGAAGAAGAAAATTTCAAATAAAAAAAAACAGAAAAAGAAAAAAATAAAGAAAACTTTAAAAAGAATCATGGGGGGAAAAAGCCATGAATTCTATGTGCTATATTCCCCTAGCTCTGGGGTTTTGCCATTCTCACTGATCAGTAAACTTGGTCTTGGCTGGCTGTTCTTGCTGATCTTCTGGAGGAGGGGCCTGTTGCAGTGATTCTCAAATGTCTTTGCCCAAGGTGGAATTGCCCCACCCTTGCCAGAGGCCAGGCTAAGTAATCTGCCCCGGGGTGGGGGGGTTGCTCTCGGTAGCTTTTGTTCCCTGAAAGCTTTCCCTACAGCTTTGGAAGACGAGAATGAAAATGGCAGCCTCCCAATCTCTGGCCCCAGAGGAGCAGAGGGCTTGGGGCCCCACTCCTCAGTGCACCCTCAGAGAAAAGCAGTCAATCACTCCTGTCTCCCTGGTCTCCAGCCACACTCTGTGCTCACCCGGCCTGTGACTGAGTGTTTCTATCTCTGGCACACGACCCCATTTGGAGTCTCCAAACCCAGCAGATTCCTGCAGCAGGCTCCCGTGCCGCTCCTCTCAGGGGAAGAAGGGGAGTCTCCCTGGATTTGCCACTTGTTGGGTCCCTGCTGGAAGAGCAGTGGCCCGACTGTGCCGCAGATCATGGTTTATGGCAACCCTGAGCTGAGAGCCCACTCCTCAGCTCCATCTCTGAAGCCGGCTTCCCTGTTCCGATACCAGGGAGCTCTGCTGCACTCAGGCACCCCCAGTCTTTCTGTGACCCTGAGGGTCCTGAGACAATACTGTCCTAGCGACTGTTCCACGCCCCCCCCACCCCCCCGCTTAGTCACTGGAGTGACGTCCCTCAGCAGAGCAGACTCCTAAAAGTTCCGATTTTGTGTTCCACTGCTCTATCGCTTGCCAGTAGTAGCTGATGGAGGCTCCCTCCCCCCGTGGCCTATCTTCCCGAATATCGCCTCGGATTCACTTCTCCGCATGTCCTACCTTCCAGAAAGTGGTCACTTTTCTGTTCATAGAATTGCTGCTATTCTTTTCTTTGATCTCCTCTTGAGTTTGTAGGTGTTCTGAATGGTTTGATAACCATCTAGCTGAATTCCTGGGACCAGATGAAATTTAGGTCCCCTACTCCTCTGCCATCTTGCTCCTCCCCTCTGGGGTGTTGAGTTTTAGTGATATGTCATTTGCAAATATCTTCTCCCATTCTGTAGTTTGCCTTTAAGTTTTTTTGATTTGTTTCTTTCACCGTGTAGAGCTTTTTATTTTGAAGTCACAATAATTTATTTTTGCTTTTGTTTCCCTTGCCTCAGGAGACATATCTAGTACAAGTTCCCACCATTTAACCTCTTCAAAGTCTAAATTTGTTATATAGCTAACATTTTGAGCTAGGCACCAAGATGTGCATTCTACTTGCATTATCCCATCTAATCTTAACAACATTTTGCGGTATTTACTACTATTATCCTTATTTTACAGATAAGGAAACTGATTCTAAAGAAGTTAAGTAAGTTATCCAAAGTCACATAACTAAAAAATGGGAGAGCCAAGATTTGAGACTAGTCTTGATTCTAACCTAGTCATGCTTTTCTCTTCTAAATTGATTGCCATAATTTCCAAACTTTGAAAAAACCTTTATAAAACCTATACACTGAACAAGCAGACTCATGGGCGATTATCAGATAGCAGAATTACTTTTGTCTCCCACATCCCTTTAAAATACATTTTGTGGGGGCGCCTGGGTGGCTCAGTTGGTTAAGTGACTGCCTTCAGCTCAGGTCATGATCCCGGAGTCCCGGGATCGAGTCCCACATCGGGCTCCCTGCTCGGCAGGGAGTCTGCTTCTCCCTCTGACCCTCCCCCCTCTCATGCTCTCTCTATCTCATTCTCTCTCTCGCAAATAAATAAATAAAATCTTTAAAAAAATAAATAAATAAAAATAAAAAATAATAATAATAAAATACATTTTGTGGGGGAAGCATTTCCTATGTCCCTGAATGGACACTTGGGCAGTTCCACGGTTTTTAATTCTCACTCTCGGGTAACAAGTATTCTATAGTCACTTTAAAATTCAACCATAAGTCTCAAAGGTCACGAAATGTCTAATCTCAGGTTATCAAACCTTTATACTTCATTCAAAATTATATCTACCTCCTGCTAAAAGGTTCATAGAAGGGTAAGGAAAAAGGAAAGCAATAAAACTCTTATTTAAATAGTACTGTTATAATTTGGCTTCATGCTCTCTGAAGGTGAGAGTGCCTTCACAGATATTTCAAAGCACCACACACACACCCAATGCTGGCAGTCTGTCACATTCATTTCCCTCAACTTGGAGTACTGCACTCTATTCTGGCAATCATTTATTTCTTCCTTGGCCTCCAAGGAAACATTAGGGTCCATCTTGCTGAGGCCTGTTTGCCTGTCTGTGAACTACTGAACTGGATCTAAGCCATCCCCCCTACTGCCCTTGTAGGTATGATCCCACATCTGACCCAGTATTCCTTTAAAAATCCTCCTCAAGTGGCACGTGGGTGGCTCAGTCAGTTAACCATCCAACTCATGATTTCAGCTCAGGTCATGATCTCATGGGTCATGAGACTGAGCCCTGTGTCAGGCTCTGCACTCAGCAGGAGTCTGCCTGAGATTCTCTCCCTCTGCACAGCCCCCTCTCTCTCAAATAAATAAAAATCTTTTAAAAAATCCTTCTCAAATATCTAACAATACATAATTTAATACACTCTTTATAGATGAGGAGTCTTTGAAATTATGTGGCCAGTTTCTAGGTATATCCTTCTGCACCTTGGTCTGGTACTCTGCTTTAGTATGTAACACCTATTGTATACAGACGCCTAGTAGAAACTTCTAATTTAACATGCTGCTCTAATTTCATACACTGGAATGTAAAAGGTGGGACTCAATCTCCATATAATTCCAAGAGTCCACAGGCCAGGGCCTCTACTCAACCATCATATTTTGAAGCAACTATAAGGAAGAGGCTGAGAACTCTAGTTCTTGGAATATTTGGCTCTTCCTTTAAATATCTTCACTCACTCTCAAAAGGCTAGTTGACCAGAAATAACTTGGTAATCCATATAGTCAGGAATGAGACAGAATCCTACAGTTGGCATTTGGAGGTTATATGCCCCACATCCTTGTTGATAGCATTCTATATTCTCCTTATCATTTCTGATGAGAGCTTTCCAGAACACAAACTCTGAGAACTCTTTATCCTAGCTCTACTTCTCATTTTCCAGAACAGAGTCCATTGTATTTAATCGCTGATGATCCAAAACAAAAATTTTGAAACTATTTAACCTTCTATCACTGGTCATCTGGTCAAGAATTAATAGTAATAAAATTTCTTCAAATCCTTGAAACAACTGGTTTGAAAATGCTTAGCATTAGTTCATAAAATTTAGAATTTCATGGAAATGATTCTCCTGAAAATGCCAACTGCCTATTTATTTTTAAATGGTAATTTTATAATTTCCTATTTGATGACACGTTTCTGTGAGGAATTAAGCAAATACGTGCAGCAGCATGCTAACTGAAAATTGGGAAGAGCCGCTTCCAAACAGATCTACACTATCATAATGTAGATTCTTCATTTAAAAACAAATAAATAAAATTTCATTTTCTCCACAAATTTTAAGATCTTAAAAGTTTCTAGAGCTCTCTAGAAACTATTTTCTCATGTTCTATACCTGATAAGACAACTGCTCCTTTGGAATTATAGGTAGTTGTGACTCCATTTGTAAAAATTCAAGTAAAATCTATCATTCTTGAAGAGAGGGAGAGAGCAAGTCGTAGGCTTCTCAAAGGTCTTTACAAGTTGAATATTTAGAAAGGCCAGGACACCAACCAATGTTAGAATATGTAAAACTATTTCACTTTCTACCCAGCCATATATAAAATAAGCTGTTTCTCAGCTTCATGATTATTTCAGTCTAATAATGCAGTTGTTGCCAAACACTTCTGAGATCATCCATGGAGTACATTTTTCAAATTTGAATTAGTAGCCTCTCTTCCAGAATTGTGCTTTGAAGATTCATAAAGAGCACTAGCAAAGTCTGATTTGAGATAATGAATGTCAAATTGACCCTTAAAAAAATCTGTGATGTAGGATTTAAAGTAGAATAGAAAACAGAAGGTGATGAGAGCTTTTTATTCCATTGGGAGGCTGGCAAGGCATTTCTAAGAGAGAGAGCTCTAAGTCTTACTCAGGGACAAGAATATTAATGGATCTTGAATTATATTTTCCTAGAATCACTGAAATTTTGATGGTGAATAAGATAATTAAGTTATTTAGTGTTCTGGTACTTGTTAAAAGGTTTGCTTTAGGTGTCTTCTGACAGAGCAGCTTTCACATTGCTACTCATTTTTTGGATGTCAGATTTCTTTAAGTTAGACTTGATTGTATTCCAGATTAGTGGATCCATAGGGAATAAAGCATAAGGGCAATGGTTTGCCTTGTGACCTCACTTTTCTGATGAATCTAAGAAGAATTGATTTTTCCATTTTTTCAGCTTTTTTTGTTTTTTTGTTACAATGGAGTGGAGATGTCCAAGCTTCTTACATGCCAGACCAGAAGTCAGAAGTCACGTTTATTTTTAATTCTAATTGTTGATGAAATTCCTCTCTATAAAATACAGATGAATAATACCCCCCCACATGCACACAGGATTTTATGATTATGCCAGATAACATATCTGAAAGCCCCTAACATAGAGGCTACTTAGGGCACTTACCTATTTGTTGAGTCTAAATTTGTTGACAATGAACCACTCCAACTTACAAGCAGTTGTTTTATAAATATCCATATATAGGCTGAATGTTCAGAACTTAATAACAATTCCATGATGAAACAATATGTATGGTAATTAAATTTCCAGATTTTCCAAAAAGGCTATTCTTATTTAACCCATAGTATAATAATAGTGTTTCTCCAAAAATCCCTACCATGAGAGCTATAACTCTGAGATCACAGATTACCTGAGAATAGCAGAAAGAAGAACAGGAAAATGGAGATGGCTGTAAACGTAAATACATCTTAACCAGGTGCCATTGTTCCCACTTCCTAAATCATTCTCCCCCTAACCAGTCTGTGACATCTTCCAGGTCTCCTAATTCACAAATGTTATTCCAATGATATTAATGGTACTTCTCCAAAGTTCAAGATAGAGAACTGATATACTTGAAATAGGTATTTCTAGTGAAAAGAACTTCCTGAGTCCTTCGATGTCCTGGGAGCAGAGTGGGGGACAAAGACTTGAAGGAAATATGTGCATGCCCCTGTTTCAAAGATAAAAATTACATTGCTCTGGGGAAATGAGGGTCTAGTCTCAAACATACTTTCTCTGGGATTTTCTTCTCTCTCAGTCATGCCCCAACAATATATTGGTGAGCTCCATTTCATGAATAGCTTTGCCAACTTCTGACTCGTACTTCATAGAGGATGGTATCAGGTTAAGACAGAAGAATCCAATGGGAAAACCAAAGTCACAATCATTGGATGATTCTGCCAAGGGCCACTCATTCTATTCAACATTCATTCACAATTTTCCAGGTCTGTGCTTGGTACAGAGGGTGCAATGGTGAGCAAAACATGGATCTTGCCTTAGAAGCTCATGGTCTAAGCTGAAGAGAAATATCCTGAGGAAAAATTTATTTGGTCTTATTCATATCCTGGCCTATACTTGAACTAATCACTGCGGTAATTTGGCACCACATTTCTACCCGAGGTGAGAAAGATGGGGTGTGGATCAGAAAGACAGGAAAAGAGCACAAATATGAAGATTGCACGTCCCACATAAATGATATTAGGGTTCTCCAAAGAAGTGGGATGGTAAAAGAAATGCTATAATCAGAAAAAAGAAACAGGATATGTTGGGCTAACATACCAGAAACCCTTTCCCATGAATAGTACAAGTGAGAAAGAAGACATATAAATTCTATTTCACAAGTAAGTACATGAGGTTTCACAAAGCCACATATCTGGACAGCTCATCAAGAAAATTATCATTCCCCATTTACTACAACCAAACATAAAGGGTAAATGTACATACTCTTCATGGGAATCCTGTTAAAACAACAACAATAACAACATGGTGATAGAGGTTGCTCAGTGATCTGTAGTAAAAGATCCTGATTTGGCACTACTGAAATACAGTGTGCCATTCTAGCCTTGCCAATCATTTCCCAGGCAAGTCACAGAAGAGCCATGTAGGCTTGCCAACATGACAAAGTGTCTATTGGCACAACTTTTTTTTAAAAGATTTTATTTATTTATTTGAGAGAGAGAGAATGAGAGACAGAGAGCAGGAGAGGGAGGAGGGTCAGAGGGAGAAGCAGACCCCCCACCGAGCAGGGAGCCCGATGCGGGACTCGATCCCGGGACTCCAGGATCATGACCTGAGCCGAAGGCAAACGCTTAATCATCTGAGCCACCCAGGCGCCCACAACTTTTTTTTTTTTTAATGAAACATTCTTCTTATTATTCATGCAACACTGATTCAATCCACAGACAGAAAATAAAAGAGCCACATACAATAATTTACCCAATAATCTATTTAGGACATTGCCTAGTCTGTGCTGAATAGTGCAGAAACACTCAGGGCACAAAGTTAGGGCTGGCAAAGAGTCTGGAAATTTGAGATAGGAAATCCAAGAGAGGAAAAAGCCACAGAAGGGGAGCTCTCAAAACTCTGAATAAATTCTAAAATGAAAATTATAATCTAGGTACAAAATCTAAGTATAAACTGACCACAGAACTGTGACACTCCAAAATGTCTGTTGGAAGGCAACAGCTGGAAAGCTAAAAAGGCTGAGCAAAGATTTCAGCTGCTGCCCAATGCAGGGAGAGAGTGTTTTGAGTTTGAATTATGCCAAGTTAAAGAGGCTTGATAAACATCTGGACTCTCCAGTAAAACTGCAGAAAGGAGTAATGCCAAGGAGTAAAGACTATGTCTCACCCTAAGACTAAAAGAAAAACGAAAACAGATCTGCTCTATCAAAGTGTAAAATGAAGCCTACATTAGTTCAAGGTGACCAACCAAATATTGAACTGTCTGCTTGAATTTAAAAAAAAAAAAGCACTCTTCAGAGGAAGAGGAAAAAATCCAGATTCTCTACAGTATCAAACATAATGTCCAAATACAATTAAAAACATACTAGACGTGGAAATAGAAAAATGTGACCCATAGTCAAAAGAAAAAGTAGTTATAGAAACCCCAAAATAATTCAGATGTTGGAATTAGCATATAAGTACTTTTAAAATTTTATTTTTTTAATTCCAGTATAATTCACATACAATGTTATATTAGTTTCAGGTATACAATATAGTGATTCAACAATTCTGTACATTACTCAGTGCGCATTAGGATAAGTGTACTCTTAATCCCCTTCACCTATTTCACCTATTCCCCCACCCACCTCCCCTCTGGCAACCACCAGTTTATTCTCTATATTTAAGAGTCCAATTTTTTTTAAGATTTTATTTATTTATTTGAGAGAGAGAGAGCATGAGTGGGGGGAAGGGGCAGAGGGAGAGGAAGAAGCATACTCCCTGCTGAGCAGGGAGCCCAATGTGGGGCTCAATCCCAGGACCCTGAAATCATGACCTAAGCCGAAGGCAAACACTTAAACAACTGACCCACCCAGGTACTCCAAGAGTCCATTTTTTTGCTTGTCACTCTTTTTCTTTGTTTGGTTTGTTCCTTAAATTCCACATATGAGTGAAATCATATGGTATTTCTTACTCTGACTGACTTACTTCATTTAGCATTATACCCTCCCTTTTATTGCAAATGACAAGATTTCATTCTTTTTTATGGCTGAGTAATATTCCATTATATATATAATATATATATTATATATATATATAATATATATATATGGATACGTCTTCTTTATCCATTCATCTATTGATGGACACCTGGGTAGCTTCCATAACTTGGCTATTATAAATTATGCTGCAATAAAATAAACATAGGGGTGCATATATCTTTACAAATTAGCATTTTCATCTTCTTTGGGTAAATACCCAGTAGTGGAATTACTTGATCATATGGTAATTCTATTTTTAATTTTTTGAGGAGCCTCCATACTGTTTGCAAACAAGTACCTTAAAGCTGCTATTATAAATATAATCAAGGTCTAAAGGAAAAGATGATCATAATGGATGAGAAGATGGAACATCTAAGCAGAAAAATAGGAACTATGCAAAAGAACCAAATGAAAACTCTACAAATGAAAACTGCAGTATCTGAAATAAAAAATTCAACAGATAGGCTTAATAAAAGATTGGAGCCATCCCCCCAAAAAGTCACAAACTTGGAAAGTTCTTTGGCTGAAGAGAAATGACATCAGATGGAACTTCACACAGACAAGGAAAAATAAAGGAGACTGGAGGGGCACATGGATGGCTCAGTCAATTAAGCATCTGACTCTTGATTTTGGCTCAGGTCATGATCTCAGGGTTCTGAGATGGAGCATCATGTCAGACTCTGTAATGGGTGTTGACTCTGCTTAAGGTTCTCTCTCTCCCTTTCCCTCTGCCCCCCCAAAAAAGGGGGGGGACTGGACATGGTAAATATGTGGATAATCTTAACATGATATCTTGCATCTTCATTTCTTGAAAAAAACAACTGACTGTATACACTTACTACTGAACTATACACTTAAAAATAATTAAGATGATAAATTTTGTATGTTTTTGTCACAATAAAAAAACATATTATTATTTAATGAAAAAAATATAATATTTGGGGGATTATAATATACATAGATATAAAATAAATAAAACTATCACAAAGGATGGGGGTCTAAGTGGAATTACAGTGTTATACAAGTTTTATTGCAATTAGTGCTACATTAATTCTTTTTTTTAAAAGGTCTTATTTATTTATTTGTCAGAGATAGAGGGAGAGAACAAGCAGGAGCACAAGCAGGGGGAGCAGCAGGCAGAGGGAGAAGCAGGCTCCCCGCTGAGCAAGAAGCCCAATGCGGGACTCGATCCCAGGACCCTGGAATCATGACCTGAGTCGAAGGCAGACACTTAAATGACTGAGCCACCCAGGTGTCCCAGTACTACATTAATTCTAAGTAGAATATGATTACTTAATGATCAATACTGTAATCTTTAGTACAACTACTTAAAAATAATACAGAAGTTATAGCTAAAAGTCATTAAAATAATTAAAACATTAAAAATTGTATTAACCCAAAAGTAAACAGGAAAGGAGAAAAATAGGATGGGGGAAAAAGAGGCAGGACAAATAGAAAGCAAATAGCAAAATGGCAGACTTAGAATTCAACTTCCAACTATGTTGAAGTAACTGGTACTAAATCAGCCCTCCTGAAATAAACTATAAATCTGAACAAACCATTTGAGACTTTTTAAGGCAGAGAACAACAGAGAGCACAGTACTACAACTCTTGAGAGAAAGAAAACTCATGAGGTGAGTGAGCCCAGGATCACCCAGCTCTCTAACTGGATATAATTTTCCAACTGTAATGCAGAGACCTAGAGCCTGAGCTGGTTGAGGTGATCCCGCTGATCTGAGGAGGCAGAAATCAGAGTCTGGGTTGGCTGAAGTAGCTGTAATCTACGATGAAAGGTAACAGAGAAAAGGTGGCTATGCAGAGAAGTCCCCTGGAGCCCTGTGGGAGGTCCTGTATAAAATCCTTAACTGAGGACAAGGCTATACATGTTCAGTGAGACTATGAGAGTATACCAGATAGCAGTTAAGACAGAGTTGAGAGGGAAATAGAGATATTAGAGAACAAGCACTGCTAG
The DNA here is from genome assembly GCF_029215605.1 of Mirounga angustirostris. Lineage (NCBI taxonomy): Eukaryota > Metazoa > Chordata > Mammalia > Carnivora > Phocidae > Mirounga > Mirounga angustirostris. The sequence goes on from NW_026991714.1 coordinate 125,996,044, forward strand.
AGAAAAAAAGCATAGTTCCTGGCCTTTTCAGAGTGGAGAGATCCTGTTAATACTTTGATAACATAGCTGGCATTCAGTTGAAACAGCAGAAGGCTACACCATAGGAGTAATGGTCAAGCTTTACTATAAGACCTACTCTAGATGCACCCTAACAAAGTATGAAACCAAGTTTTAATAAGATCCAGAAGAGAAATGGAGTTTGAAAGTTAATTCCTGACAAGCTAGACGAGCTTGAGAAACATCCTGAACTTTCCACAGATCTGTGGAAATTAAATTAAATTACAAATCAAAAATAATGAGATATCTAGAAAATCTCCTAGGATCTGGAAATTAAATCTTTTCTAAATAGCCCATGGTCAAGGAAAAATCACAAGAGAAATTAGGAAATACTTCAAACTAAAAAATAGTAACTTACCAAAATTCGTGGAACACAGAACAAACAATGCTTAAAGGAGGAATTTAGTTTTAAATTCACACATTAGAGAAAATAGCAAGATTTAATATCAATTATCTAACTTTTCACTTTAAGAAGCTAGAGAAAGAAGAGCAAATTAAGTCCAAAGTAAGTCATAAGAAAGGAATAATAAAGATTAGAGTAGAAATCAGCAAATAGAGAAAATTAACGGGCGCCTGGGTGGCTCAGTTTGTTAAGTGGCTGCCTTCGGCTCAGGTCATGATCCTGGAGTCCCGGGATCGAGTCCCGCATCGGGCTCCCTGCTCGGCGGGGAGTCTGCTTCTCCCTCTGACCCTCCTCCCTCTCATGCTCTCTGTATCTCATTCTCTCTGTCTCAAATAAATAAATAAAATCTTTTAAAAAAAATAGAGAAAATTAACAAAACCAGCATTTTTTCTTTTAAAGGATTAATAAAATTAATAAACACCTCTCAATAAAAATTAAGAAAAAAACAGGAAAATCACAAATTAACAGTATCAGAAATAAGAGAGAAGAATCACTACAGATCCCAAAGACATTAAAAGGATAATAATGTAATATTATGAACAACTCTATGGCAATAAATCCAACAACTTAAATAAAATGGGCAACTCTTTTTTTAAAAAGACAAAAATTTATGAAGAAATACAAAGTCTGAATAGCCCCTATATGTATCAAAGAAACTATAATAAAAATTTTGCATAAATAAAACTCCACACCCATCTGAGTTCACTGGAAAGTTCTATCAACCTTTAAGGAGACTTAATACTAATGTTACATAAACACTTTCAGAAAACAAAAAAGAATGTTCCCACTTTATTTTATAAGCCAGCTCAATCCTGATACCAAAATCTGACAAGGACATTACAAAAAAAGAAACTTACAGGCAAATAGCCCAAATCCTCAACTGTATTAACTAATGGGAAAAGAGTGTTTTCACCAAATGCTGCTAGGATAAATGGATGAACATATGGAAAAAATGAATATTAATTTCCTCCTAACACAATTAATAATGTGAAATGGATCACAGACCTCAGTGTAAAAGCAAAACTATAAAATGTCTAGAAGAAAAGATGAAAGAAAATTTTTGTGGGCTTGAGAGTTGACAAGGATTTCTTAGATATAACACCAAGAACATTAAACATAAAAGAAAATTTTGATAAACTGGACTTACTGTAATTAAAACTTCCTGCTCTATAAAGCAGAGTAGAGTTTCATAAAACTGAGTAAAAAGTTAGCAGTTCCCTAACAGGAGAAAGCATAAACAGATTGTGGGATAGTCATACAATGGAAAACTCAGAATTTTTAAAATTTTATTTATTTATTATTTATTTTTTGAACTGGATCAGTTATCTTAATTAAGTTCTTTGCAAGAAACTTGGAACACCAATTTGTGAGGATAAACTCCATTTCTGAGAGAAAACACAGAGCAGAGGTAGTTCTAAAGCTGAGGAAGAGCTTTGATTTTTGGCAGAATTTGTGAGTCCATAGCTTTCTGATCAACCTTGTACTGTTCTGTAATCTCATATTTCCCCTTCTCTGTGTCAAAAATCTCAAAAGTTTATACAGCTTCTTCTTGAAGTAAGCATAAGTGAGATGATTTGGAATTTTTGCACTACTGATATAAATTTTGATGGATTGGCAATAACAAATTTCTGGTGTGTTCTATGCAGAGGAACTTAACTGAGGGCCAGAGATCCAGTCACAAGTAGCAAGCCACTGCTCAGTTGCTTAAGGAAAACCACCCTCTTGCTTCTATGGTGCCCAATGAGGACAATCAAAATGGTTCCAGGTTACTCTGGTTTCTCTTCAGATCATATAAATCTTTCACCTTTTACAAAATGGTTCCAGGAATGATGCTAGCTCGCAGTTTTCTCACATGCTGAAGGAAAGGTTTTTGCCGTGGCTCAATAGCTTTTGAGTCACATCTTCAGTAAGATAATACCTAGGCAATTTGTGAAGCTCAACCACTCAGATATCACCATTTCTGTCACCACCAACTGGTTTTGTAACAGTATCAAGAACCTTCTTCTTTTTCCTTTCAACCCTGGATTTAGCTGCTGAATTCTTCCTCTCGTACATGGCCTTTTTGTAATACATAGCTGATTGGGAGTATCTGTCAATTCCCCTGACTAGGTCAGAGTTTCAGCTGCAGTGATGCTTCTTCTTTAGTGTTTCAGCCTTCAGATTACCCTTCTTAACCTTGCCTCCACCATCAGCTTTCTTGGCTTTAGGTTTTTTCCCCTTACTATCTGGATTCTCAGCTTTCATCTCCCATCTTGGAAGATGGGGAAGAGTCAAAAAAATTTTTAAATGAACTACTGATACACACAACAAAGATGACTATTTGGGGGGCACCTGGGTGGCTCAGTCAAGTTTCGGCTCAGGTCGTGATCTCAGGGTCATGGGATTGAGCCCTGTGCTGGGCTCCACACTCAGTGTGGAGTCTGCTTGAGATTCTCTGTCCCTCTACCCCTCTCTACGCTCACACTCTCTCTAAATAAATAAATAAATAAATAAATAAATAAATAAATAAATAAATAAATAAATAAAAATTTTTAAAAAAACAAAGATGAGTATTGGAAACATTACACTAAGCTTAAAAATCTAGACACAAAACAGTATCTATGAAGTTCAAGAACAGGCAAAATAATCTATGAAATCAGAATGTAGTGGCCTTCTAAGATGTAGCTGAACTGGAAAGGGACAGTAGGGAACTTTCTGGATGATAGAAATGTTCTAGATTCTGTTTAAGGTGATGGTTACATAGGTGCATACTTTTATCAAAAGCAATCAAATTGTACACTTCGGATCTTTGCATTTTATGATAAATAAATTTTATTCAATTTTTCAAGTGACACTATAAAAAAAAATTTTAGTTCCTGCTGAATTATGTAATTTTCCATCTAGATTTCAAAAGGTATCAAGTACCAAGTAAAATAAAACTCAATGACCCATACACCTTACATGAATCCGAAAGGTTCCAAAGTTTACTCACTTAATATTCTACAGATTAGGAAAGGCATATCCAGTATGAAAAGACACAACAAGAACAAGAATGGAGTGTCATGTTATCTGCTTCTTCCCTTCACCTCCCCACAGTGTTCAACCTCCAAAGAAAGCCCACCTGAATGCTCTGAAGACCAAAAGTTGTCAATAAGCTTTCAAGCCTTGTCACCATAAGGTAGGAATAACTCCAGACAAAACTTATCATCAGAACAATAACCAGGACCAACCTAAAAGCAATCACTCCTTTGGTAGCCCCATCAAGGTCATTCAAGTCAGTGAGACTGACCTTTCTCAACATTAACCCAGGATTCTAATCAAGCTGACATGGAGATGAACTTATTTTGTCCAGCTGGCTACAAAAACACATGCATGAATTCTTTCTTGCTCACCCTCAAGCTAGCCTTTCCCTCCCCTTCTCCTGTTTCTTTTCTTTTTCACACATGCACAAACAGTCACGTCGTCATATGAGACAAGTGAACACTGAATCTTAAGGGTAGAAAAACAGATGTTTTCCAATTATCCTTCACAAAACCATATTTTATATTGGGTTCTTCTATGGATTTATAACCAATGAAGAGATGTTACTACATTAGCTCATGGAGGGGGATGATAAAAACTGGAAAGGAAGAGTCAGACAAGGCAAAGAGAAGCTATCCAGAAGGCTGCAATTGGAGAAGCATGACAAATGGGCAGCACAGTTTTAGAGGGTTCCGGCAGAAAGGCAGATTGCCTGACTGGGAGATTCTCCGCAGCTGGAGCATCGCACACACCATCTGGAATTTTTTAAATCTGCTTTCCCCAGGTGATATGATTCTCAGAGTGCCAGTGGAGATGAGAAAAGAAGTAATTGTATAGCACAGAACAGCTCCAAATGCTCCCCAAATTAGTTAATGAAATCTTGTTTGAATCAGTTTCAGCTTCCCCTCCACATTGAGCCCCTAGTTTTGTGTTGTTGTTCCCCCACAAAAAAAAAAAAATTGAATGGTAGGAGTTTAACCCCTAAAGGTTCTCTGTACAGTGGAACAAAACATGATTCCCAGAACAATGGTCAAAAATGGTGCTCCAACTGTCGGATCTGGTCCAAATTTCCCAAGACAGGCCAACAAAGCTTCATTTTCAGTCTCACTCCTCTTGACTGGTCTTAGCACTACTTTTAGCTGTTGCCAAATGGAGAGCCTACAGATTGAGGTCCCCTGTTTTCGTTCCCAGATGGTCCAAACTTCAGATTTAAAACAATAAGGGAAAATATAATTTTAAAAATCAAAAGCAACCATAAACCAAACTCATAAAAATGAAAGGCTTTGGTTTTATTTTTTCACAGTATATATCTGTGAATATGGAGGGGGTGCATGCAAGAAAAGGAGAGAGAGCTTACTGTGGAATAGGAGGGTGAGGGAAGGAATAAAAAGTAGCAGGAAAGGAATTCTGCCTCTATCCTCTATCCTCATATCTTCCCCTAATTGACTTTTTTTTTTCTCTCCTATCTTGTTTTATGCCAGAAGTATAAAGCAAACTTTTTCTATGAAGGGCCAGATAGCAACTTAGCAACTATTTTGGGTTTTGTGGGCCATGAGGGTTATGTCACAAGTACTCAACTCTGCCATTGTAGCATAAAAACAAACATAGACAATATGTAATGAATGAATATAGCTTTGTTCCAACTTATGAATAGCGAAATTTGGATTTTAAATACTTCTCGCATGTCATGAAATAATATTATTGTGATTTTTTTAAACTACTTAAAAATGTAAAAACCATTCTTTGGTCTCAAATCATGCAAAAAAAAAAAAAACCAGTCAGCAGGTTGGATTTGGCCCATGGGCCACAGGTTGCCAATCCCTATTTAATACCAATAAATGCCATTATTCAAGGTTCAATTCCAGAACTACACAATGGCTGCAGCAAGAGTCTCACATGATGTCTTACTCAGAGTAGTTTTTCAAAATTGAAGTGTTCCATTATACCATGAGGAACTGTGGTAAACTTTTCATTCTCAGGATCACAGATGTCGAAAGGTGTAAATAAATGTGTATCTAAAATAAATTCCTTTCCTGCTTTTAAACTTAAAATTTTCTCCTTTACCTATTCTTTTTATGGATCTTCTTCATTCTTGTTGGCATCAAGAAAGGGTAGTGTCTTGATGATCATAAACATTTTCAAGTATCTACCAGTGCTTCACTGTGGTGATGATAAAGATTAATATAGAGAGCAGTACATTTCTTTTCTCTTTCTCCCCCCACCCCACTTTTTTTTAAATGAAAACACCAACATGTCCACTCAAACAAATTAGCATCTCTATGTCGGCAGACTATTTGCTGGGAACAACAAACTCCTACGTCATTTTGAAAAGGGAAAAAAAGCTGGATACGAAAAAATAAGCAAGAAGAGTAGTTTATAACTTGTAAGTTTGGGCATAGCACTTTTCACAAGACTTTTCACTAAAGGGACCATTCTTAGCCAAAGGTACCAAGCCAGGAGCTGGTGCTACAGATATGGTCCTGGCCTTAAAAAACTTACAGTCAAGTTGTGGGGACATACGTATGAGGCAAAAAGAAGAGTAATATAGTAAACCACAAATACTTCACAGATTTCAATATATATTAAAATATACAGCAAGATAGAATCCCACACAGATATTTTAAAAATGAAAGCTTAGAGAAATTGTATGAGAAAAATCCAACTAAAAAATACATTGAAAAAATACTTCCTGCCTCACAAAACAGAATTAGAAAAATACTCAAAAAAGCCATAATAAAGTATAAATCCCCTCCCTACTCCCCTCCAAAAAACCTATGGATAAAAAGGAAGGATCATCCCAAAAGGAAAAGAAGACAATTACAAATATAGTAAAATATAAGAAATAAATCACAAAAGATAAATGATAATAGGGACATAAACATGAATGTCCTTGTGACATATATTGGGAGTTATATTTTTAGGTTTAAAGTCAACAGTGAATTTAAAAGTTTGAGCTAGTAGTGTTTAAAATTCTACATAAAATGCAAATATGTGGGGAATGCAAACTGGTGTAGCCACTGGAAAACAGTATGGAGGTTCCTCAAAAAGTTAAAAATAGAACCCCCATATGATCCAGTAATTGAACTACTGGGTGTTTACCCAAAAAATACAAAAACACTAATCCAAAGGGATACATGTACACCTATGTTTACAGCAGCATTATTTATAATAGCCAAATTATGGAAGCAGCTCAAGCATTCATCAACAGATGAATGGATAAAGAAGATGGGGTATGGTATATATATATACAATGGGATATTACTTAACCATCAAAAAGAAGATAGCAGGAAGGGAAAAATGAAGGGGGGGAAATCGGAAGGGGAGACAAACCACGAGAGACTATGGACTCTGAGAAACAAACTGAGGGTTCTAGAGGGGAGGGAGGTGGGGGGATGGGTTAGCCTGATGATGGGTATTAAAGAGGGCACGTACTGAATGGAGCGCTGGGTGTTATACGCAAACAATGAATCATGGAACACTACATCAAAAACTAATGTTGTAATGTATGGTGATTAACATAATAAAAAAAAAGAATGAGATCTTGCCATTTGCAATGATGTGGATAGAGCTAGAGAGTATTATATAAGTGAAATAAGTCAGTCAGAGAAAGACAAATACCACATGATTTCACTCATATGTGGAATTTAAGAAATAAAACAAACAAGCAAAGACGGAAAAAAGAGAGAGACAAACCAAGAAACAGATTCTTCACTATAGAGAACAAACTGATGGTTACCAGAGGGGAGGTGGGTGGGTGGGAGGGGTAATGGGTGAAACAGGTGATGGGGATTTAAGAGTATACTTATCATGAAAAAAATAATAAAATAAAATAAAAGGATACACAAACCATATCAAAATACATGCAGAGAAATGTCTAAAGAAACAAAAAATAAAGACGTTTCTGAAAGTGAAAAAAAAATCCAAACATGGGCAACAAGAAAAAACTAAAGATACAACTAAGCATCTGGTGGTAGGTACAGGTGACAAATAATCCAGGAACTCAGAGAAGGCTGAGGGCTGGGGAGTGATTTACAGAACATAGTTACACAGAGAGCACCACAGGAAAGAAATGCAGATGTTGAGGAAGGGGTGATGATGGGAGGGAACTTGGGCAGGATGGAAAGCTGCCTGCCCTTGACAAAAGGAGTCAATCCACTGGAAAATTATGCAAATAAGACCCAGACAAAATAATGTCAGACCAGACAGCCGGGGAAAACCAAACTCCAAGATGGTCTAACATCTCCTCTATACAATCCATCTGTGGCGATAATCAATGACCATTTGAATCATAAAGTTATTCTGAGATTATCTAATCCTAGGCATTAATTTTATAGATAAGTCTTCAAGCCAGAGAGGTGAACTATCTTATACAAGGTCACATCATGAGTTGATGGCCGGGTCTAGGACTCCAAACCTAGTACCCTATCTCCAGTGGTCCAGTGTGGTCCAGTATGCTGTCCATTGCACCACTCTGCCTCCACACCAAGTCCTCAAGTGAGGTGTCCATTACTGTTACTCTCTCAGGAATTTCTGAAAGTTGCCTTTCAGTATCTGAACTTATAATTGTAGTCTGTAAGTTCAACGCTTAGCAGAATAAATGTAGCTGGGTTTTATTGTTGCTTGTTTTTTATCATTACAGCATCGCCATTACTGATTGTGTGGCCTTGAGCAAGTAAGTTACTTTACCCCCCTTAACTTCAGGTTTTATATCTATAAAATAAAGGTAATAATAGTACCTCCCACAAAGGACTATGGTAAAGATTCAGTAACATTTTACATATAAAGCATGTAGTACATGTCCTGGAATATAATAAACAATAAGTGTTAGCTATTGTTAAAGAAGACGTTCACCCTCTCCCATATTTCTGCCCATGAGCAGCACCACAGCATAGTTAGTGGTTAGGACAGTAAAGAGCATAGACTCTGGGTGCCTCCTAGCTGTGTGGGCGTTGGCAAGTTATTTAAACTCTCTGTGTCTCACATTCCCTATCCATAAATTGGGTCATTGTAAAGATAAAATGAGATATTATATGTACACAATATCTTTTTAAAAATAGAAATGCTTTAAAATAGAAGCATTTGTGGGGCGCCTGGGTGATTCAAGTAGATTAAGTGTCTGCCTTTGGCTCAGGTCATGGTCTCGGGGCCCTGGGATAGAGCCCCGCATCGGGCTCCCTGCTCAGCGGGGAGTCTGTTTCTCCCTCTCCCTCTGCCCCCCCACTCATGCTCTCTCTCAAATAAAATCTTTTTAAAAAATAGAAGCATTTGTTAATAAAAAGATATAACTTATAGAAATTTCTGTCTGCTAAGAAGTATGAGAGAAAAATTTGGCTTTTCCCCATGGTTGGGTATGAGATAGTCATTGTATATGCTTATAGTAAGCTCCTGGTGGTAGTGTGAGGAGTAGGGGGAAATAGGCGGAAACTTCTCCAAGACTTCTATCAATTTGCCACCAAAATCCCTATCATTAAGTCTTCTGTGCATAACTAAACTGCCTATAACTAATTCTTACCAGTCAGAAAGAAGAATGAAATGTACCACACTTCCAACCTACCCCTACTTCCTCACAGATATTTGGTATTTAGTAGCTGAATTTTTTCATTAAACATTTTGAGGGCTTTTTTTTTTTTTTTTGAGGGCATTTTTAAATAAAGTTTTTTCTGTTGCATTTTCCCCAACTCTCTATCTCTCTGTTGTCCACAGATATAAAGGCCTAGGAGGGGCGCCTGGGTGGCTCAGTCATTAAGCGTCTGCCTTCGGCTCGGGTCATGATCCCAGGGTCCTGGAATCGAGCCCCGCATCAGGGTCCCTGCTCCACTGGAAGCCTGCTTCTCCCTCTCCCACTCCCCCTGCTTGTGTTCCCTCTCTCGCTGTGTCTCTCTCTCTCTGTCAAATAAATAAATAAAATCTTAAAAAAAAAAAAAAAAGGCCTAGGAGCCCAGTATCATCACCATGGCCTTCAACCAGGGCCAAAATCCTAAATCTGGAACTGAGGGATCCACTGAGATTGCAGCCAGTAATCTGTCCATAGGCATAGCCAATGGTCAGAGCCAGAAGTCATGAAGTAAGTAAAATTAATAACCAAGACCTAAGCCAAGAGCCATAAAACAAAGTTGGCAAGGAAAGGCAGGGAAGGGAAATGGGTGTCAAAGTTAAGCCAAAGGAGTTACAAACACCTTATATTACCAGAACCACCTAGAGGCCATTGCAAACTGTTACTGCTGCTTTAGGCACAGTCTCCTTAAAGACTACTGACCAATGGCTGAGCCATAAGGAGCAGTCAGTTTGGAAGAGAACATTCTCCTTAGCCAATTCTCCTATTTTCTAGTTTCCCTTATCCTGGTGTGCTATTTCTAGCAATGTAGGCTTAGATATGAATCCCTTCCTTCTTGGGCCAGTAATTTAAGCTCTATGAACCTCAGCTAGCTCATCTGTTAATAATTCTTACCTTCATCGACTTGGTTTAAAGATTGTATGAGAATACATGTGAAAATCTTGAAGCTTTGATAAAATACAAATGAATTTTTTTGTAAGACACACTATTAAAGTTAAAAGATAAATGTTAAACTGAGGGAAAATACTTATAACAAATATTTAAAATGTCAATATCCCTAATAATTCAAAACTTCTACAAATCAGTATAAAAATATCACATAATATAACACAGAGAGAAAAAATGGCAAGGCATAAATAGGCAATTCACAGAAAAAATACAAGATGCTCAACCCCACTGGGGATCAGGAAAGTGCAAACTAAACAGGGAGGTACCACTTTTCAACTTGGCAAGAATTAAAGAGATTGATAAATACCCATGCTGGCAAGGATTTGGGAAATAGGATACTCATATATACAGTTGGAGGAAATAGAAACCTTTTAGGTAGGCAATTTGCCTGTAACATTTAAAATGTGACTAACTTTTACTCCAGTTATTCTACTGCTAGTAAACTATCAATCAGAAATACTATCATAAATTCATAAAAATACATGCACAGGTTATACATTAAAAATAACTGAATTGTATATAAATGTGTGCCTATATATATATATATACATATATATATATGTTATATCTATATCTATACCTGTTAAAAAGAAAACCACAGGCTCAAAATGATATCACTTAGGCCAAGTCACCAAACCAGGGGTTAATACCTAATCTAACTGCAGTTTTGATATCCTCCAGAAATTTGAGTCTTAACCAGTCAGAAATTTTCTTTTTTTTTTTTTTTAGGTTTTCCTTTTTTTTTTTTTATTCTTATGTTAATCCCCATACATTACATCATTAGTTTTAGATGTAGTGTTCCATGATTCATTGTTTGTGCATAACACCCAGTGCTCCATGCAGAATGTGCCCTCCTCAATACCCACCACCAGGCTAACCCACCCTCCCACCCGCTCCCCTCTAGAACCCTCAGTTTGTTTTTCAGAGTCCATCGTCTCTCATGGTTTGTCTACCCCTCCGATTTCCCCCGCTTCATTCTTCCCCTCCTGCTACCTTCTTCTTCTTCTTCTTTTTTTTTTTTTCTTAACATATATTGCATTATTTGTTTCAGAGGTACAGATCTGAGATTCAACAGTCTTGCACAATTCACAGCGCTTACCAGAGCACATACCTTCCCCAGTGTCTATCACCCAGTCACCCCATCCCTCCAACCCCACCCCCCACTCCAGCAACCCTCAGTTTGTTTCCTGAGATTAACAATTCTTCATATCAGTGAGATCATATGATACATGTCTTTCTCTGTTTGACTTATTTCACTCAACATAATACCCTCCAGTTCCATCTACGTCGTTGCAAATGGCAAGATCTCATTCCTTTTGATGGCTGCATAATATTCCATTGTATATATATACCACTTCTTCTTTATCCATTCATCTGTCGATGGACATCTTGGCTCTTTCCACAGTTTGGCTATTGTGGACATTGCTGCTATAAACATCGGGGTGCACGTACCCATTCAGATCCCTACATTTGTATCTTTGGGGTAAATACCCAGTAGTGCAATTACTGGGTCATAGGGTAGCTCTATTTTCAACTTTTTGAGGAACCTCCATACTGTTTTCCAGAGTGGCTGCACCAGCTTGCATTCCCACCAACAGTGTAGGAGGGTTCCCCTTTCTCCACATCCCCGCCAACATCTGTCGTTTCCTGACCTGTTAATTTTAGCCATTCAGTCAGAAATTTTCTGATCAGTGCCAAAGAGTTTATCTGACCCCTGCTTCCTCTGCTAGGGAAAGTGACCTTGCCTGGAACAACCCTTTTCATTTGCTAATAACTTCCTTGCCCCAACCTCCTTCCTATAAAAACCTTTCATTTTGTGCATCTCCTCAGAGCTCCCCTCTACCTGTTAGATGGGATGCTGCCCAATTCTTGAATCATTTAATAAAACCAATTAGATCTTCAAATTTATTTGGCTGAATTTTGTTTTTTAACATACCGTTGCTATAAATGTTATATATATGTGTGTGTGTGTGTGTATACATACACACACACACACACACACACATATATATATATACACACATAAATATGTTTATATGTGAACAGAAAAAGGTCTGGAAGTTTATACAACTATTAATGGTATCAATTCCAGGGAAGTGGGATTGGAGAACATGGGGAGAAGGGACCTTAAATTTTATATATATTTATGATATATTAAATATATACATAGTGTATCCTATAATTTTCTCCATTCGAATGAACTTTTCAAATTTTTAAAGAAAATGTTCTGCAGATCATAAAGCAAAGTACAGGTGTTATTCTTCTTAAATTATACCTTATCAACCAAAAGAAATTTAAGGTGACATACAAATGTGAAGTGTTATTATTTATTACCAGAATTTCTTACTTAAAATTATTTTCAAGTTAAGAAAAAACAGTTGTATCAAGCCTTCCATATACATTAAAATGTAGTAATTCTAGGTTTAAAGTATAGAATTACAGCTCTCTTTAGAAAAAGTATGATTAGAGGGGCACCTGGGTGGCTCAGTTGGTTAAGCATCTGCCTTCGGCTCAGGTCATGATCCCGGGGTCCTGGATCGAGTCCTAGGATCAAGTCCTGGAATCTAGCCCTGGGATCAAGCCCCACATCAGGATCCCTGCTCAGTGGGGAGTCTGTTTCTCCCTCTCCCTATGCCCCTCCCCCTGCTTGTGTGCTCTCTCTCTCTCTCTCTCTCAAATAAATAAATAAAATCTTTAAAAAACAGGGGCACCTGGGTGGCTCCGATGGTTGAGTGTCTGCCTTCAGCTTGGGTCATGATTCCAGGGTCCTGGGATCGAGCCCCACATCGGGCTCCTGGCTCAGCGGGGAGCCTGCTTTTCCCTCTCCCTCTGTCTCTCCCCCTGCTCATGCTCTCTCTCTCTATCTCCATGTCTCAAATGAATAAAAAATCTTAAAAAAAAAAACAAAACAGAAAAGTTCCTTGTAAACTTTAGCAAGTTTTATCCTTCTTTATTATTCTCATGCTTAAAAGCATATTACAGACATTAATACTATTCTTAGAACATGACACCATATCTGACCTAGTTGTCTTCTAAAGTAATTACCCCAAACTAAAATTTCCTTCTTTTTATATCTTTCCCTTTTCTCAGTTTATTAGATCATTTTAAATCTGAACATATTTCTCTCAGGTACAAGATCACCAGCTTTGTTTTGTGAGATATAAGCAAATTAAACATACATGCTTTCCATTTCATCATGCAAGGTAACATAAAAATATTACAAGTTCATCAAAAAACAAGAATTCTAGTAAACCATGTTAAGCTCAGAGGCAAATGGGGCCTTAATGTGCCCTTTGCCCCCTCTGTGCCCAGTTCTTCAGTACCGCCTCCCAAGTTATCCCAAGCACCCTTCTAATAAAGCCTGCTTTTAGGAAAGGATTTGAAAAGCAAATTGATGAGTAGAAAACATACAAAGGAATAAAGCTATAACTGTTAAATTTCAGAAACTGACTTTTTAAATTCCATGAGTACCCAATATTTCCAGGTACTGTATACAATATGAACCAAATTGATGGGCCCTATTCTCAGAAAACATGGAGAATAGATAAATAAACAAGTAGTTATACGAAAGTGTGGTTTGCTATGATAGAGTTAAGACAGTGTTATAAGAGGGGAGGTTTAACCAAGTGCAAAGGATCAGAGAATTCTAGAATTCTAAGCCAAGGAGTGAAGAGTGAATGAGCATCAACTAGACAAAAGTTTGTGGGAAGAAGAATGAAGGCATGAAGAATGCCCTCCTGACACCTCTGAAATCACATCACCCATTCATCCAAAATATATGTCTGACTCTGACGAGTAGTGAAGTAGGAATAAAATTCAAACCTTCTAACTTCCAGTTCTTTTCATCATTCGGAACACTAGATCCCTGGCATCCTCACCTCTCTTCAGCTTCAAGTGGTCAAGGAAAACAACCAAACTAATAAAATAAGTCACAGAAAATCACAAATGCAGAGCACAAAGTCAATAGATACGGGCAGACAGCTGGGAAAATGGTTTTGTAAGACTTTCTCTGAAGGACAAATGTTTAGGACAAAACAAAATTCCCAGCAACGGTGTAAATGCTCCTAAAGATTGTAGCTTTGGCAGGGCAGTAAATACTCAACCCCAATGTCCAAACAGAACAAATATCTGGACAGTCTCTGCCAAATCAAGATTAAAAACTTCTGAAATAAAGAATAGCCAGCAATAAATTTATCCATTTTCAGCTAAGCAATATTTAGAGGGGAATTTACAACTCTAAATGCCTCTGCTAGATAAAAAAATCTCAAATCAATAACCCAAGCTTCCACCTTAAGAACCTAAAAAATGAAAAGTAAATTCAACCCACAGCAAAGAAAGGAAAGGAAAAAATAAATAGTAGGTTGTAAATCAATTAAGTAGAAGTTAAAAAGGCAAAAGTAAAAAATAAATGAAACCAAAAAATGCTTCTCAGAAAAGGAAAAACAAAAACAAAACAAAGTTTATCAAATTTTAGCAAGACCCACTACAAAAAAAAAAAAAAATGAGACGATAGATCACCAAAATCAGAAATGTATAAGGACACATAACCACTGAATCTGCAAAAATTAAAAGACTGTAGGGGAGTATTATGAACAGTTTTATGTCAATAAATCAGACAACTTAGATGAAATGAACAAACTCCTAGAAAGGTGCAAATAACCAAAACTGACTCAGGAAGAAATAGAAAATTTGAATAAACCTATAATGAGTCAAGACACTAAATTAATAATTTAAAATCTTTGCTCAAAGAAAATACCAGATCCAGATGGCTTTACTGGTGAATTCTACTAAGCATTTAGGAAGAAATAATACCAATCCTTCATAGACTCCTCCAGAAAACGGAGGAGGAGGGAATACTTCCCAACTCATAATATGAGGTCAGTATTCTCCTGAGAGTGCTTTATAAACCTGGTCCGAACAAAACCTAGGATCACAGAACTCAGTTAATTCTGATATCTTTGGGTTCCAGATGGATTCTTAATGTGAGCTAGGAAGCTGGAAATGTTATCCAAGTACACATTAAGAAAGCTCTAGAACCAACCTGGATTTCAAAAGTCCTTTAAAAATGTAAAACTATCCCATGAAGAAATTGAGAATAGCTACCTTAAAAAGCTATAAAAGAACATCCTCCTCTCCCCTATTTCTGCCCAAAGAAGTTAGTAACATATATTTTGGCTTGCAGGGCAATACTAGGATCAAGTCATGAGGGCCAGGCCTTTCAGTTCTCAAATCACTTTATAGTTTTTAGACAACCTTATTGGTTTAGGTTTACTACATCTATGGAAAATAAGTGATTGTCCAGTTTAAAAAAAAAAAATCTTTTTCTTCCCTCTCTTCTTCCTTTTTATGTACCTAATTATATGTACACCACAGTTATATCTATATAGTACAAATACAGAGAATGAAAAAACAAGCCACAGACCAGAAGAAAATAACTGTAAATCACATATCTAATAAAGGACTTTTATCTAGAATATATGAAGAACTCTCAGAGCTCAATTACAAATGAACAATACAATTACTTAAATGGGCCATATTTTTGAAAATACACTTCTCCAAAGATGATATACTGGTGACAAATAAGCACAGGACATGATGCTAACATCATTTTTCATTAGGGAAATGAAAACTAAAACCACAATTAGATACCATTATCTTTCAATTAGAATGGCTAAACTTACGAAGACTGACCATACCAAGGATGTGAAACTACTAAAACTTCCATACAATACTAGTGGAAGTAAAATGATTACAGCCACTATAAAAAATGGTTTGGTTTTAAACACACACTTAAAAAGTTAAACACATACTTGCCAGAGAAATAAATGCATATATCCATAGAAAGACTCGCACAAAAGTATAAATAGTGGTTGCATTTGTGATAATAAAAAACTGAAAGAAAAAAACAAAAGATGTCCATCAACAGGTAAATGGATAACCAAATTGTGGTATAGTGATACAACAATTATTCAGCATTAAAAAGGAATGAATTATTAATACATGCAACAACATGGATGAATCTCAAAATAATTATGCTGAGTGAAAGAAGCCAACAAAAAACAGTACATACTATATGATTCCATTTATATAAAAAAGTTTTAAGTGCAATCTGATGTATAACAGAAAACAGGTCAGTGGTAGCCTAGGGATGGGGGAGACAGAGTGAAGCAGAAAGAAGGTATTATAAAAGGGCATGAGAAAACTTTTGGGGTATATAGATGTGTTCATTATATTGATTGCGGTGATGATTTCATGGGTGTATACAAATGCTAAAATTGATTACATTTTATGTTTTAAATATGTGCAGTTTATTGTATGTCAATTAAACAAAACCATTAAATTTTTTATTTTATAAATTTCTACTATTTTAAAGATTATATATCTTAATTACATTCAGTTACATTTTTCTGCTAAATGCTATTGCTTTGAAAAAGATACTACACAGAGACTCGTCACGTGGAACCCAAGTTATATTTGAGTGTCAGCTGTCATTCTTATTTCACAAATAAACACACTGAACACCAAAGTGGATAAACAACTTGACCAAGCCCATAGAGACTGTACATGATACAGCCTAGATTCAAACCCTGATCTGTCTGGCTCCAAAGCCCATGTTCTTCACACTGTTATAATCCATGGGAAAAGTGGAATACAAAATGATATGGACACTACACTGAAATTATCTAAGTAAGGTAAAAGAAAGATAATTTCTTACCGTAAAATGATTTCATTTGGGTTTTAAGTTGTTAGCCTATTGTTCCTTGTGGGATACTATTTAAAATACACTAGTTTGTACTATCTTGGCCAAAAAAACAGTATTTATAAAATGCTTTTGTTGCTTCTTACTTTTCTAGTAACAATATAAACCAGGTCTATGGCATTTGGGAAATAATGGCTTTGAACACAAATACTATGATACATTTCCTTCTTAAAGCCACAGATTCTGTCAGTGTCAGTATCTTTGACATTGACTATGGAGAGCCTGGAACCAAGTACTCTTAGATATATGAGAAAATATTGTTTAGAGTTCATCACATTGTTTTCCTTGGCATTAACCTGACACTGCTCAATCATTTTGTAAATCTGAGTGATGCCAAGTCTACATGTTTCTGATTTAGTTCCACTTAGCAAATCAAAGTGCTGTTTTATGAGTGCCGTTTGAGATTTAAGGCAACACTCAACTGGTATCCTTTGAAATAAGGAGACTGAGTCAGAAGCCATCATTCAAGTGGCAGATGGGTTAAAGATGCTTTATACAAACCAGCTCTATCAGTTTCCACTGAAGTCTATGCTCTTGCCAAATGCATTCTCTTAGAATATACAATGAGATTTTTTTTCACATTTATAGGCCAAAATTCCTCTTGCAGCCACGTCTTGCTTCAGTTTTTTTGGAATAAGTTTCTATCTCTTTTATATAATGCTGATTATGGAATATTTGAAGCCATGTTGCTTGAAATCTAGGGGAGTCAAGAAATGTAGCAGAATTGATAGGGAAATGAAGTACAGAAAATATGAGACCAGGGCTAATAGAAGTGCTCATATTCAAAGGCAAATAGATGAGAAATAAATAGAAAGAAATGGGAATGTGTAAAATCACAGATCTTTCTTGAAATGAAGGTGGAGCTAAGATGGAGTGAATGGAGATAATCTAGGTGTCTGGAATTTTTAAATATTGCCATAAATTCACATAGTTAAATAGAAAGACAGGTGCTAATCGCACTTTCTCTCTTCCTTTCTCTTAGTTTCTCACCCACTTGCATATTTCTCCAACTGTCTAAATTTTTTTCTCCTACTCAACAATGAGAAAAAGTGTGGTGCAATGAGACTTTAAAAAGGAGAAGGAAGAGGAGGAGGAGAGGAAGAGTAGAAAAGGAGATGAGAGAGAAAGTACTAAATGGGAGAGCGGAGAGGAGAGAAAAAGAAAAGTATGAAAACACCTGAGCACCTTTATCACTAAAGCAGTTTGTTTTGCTAGAGGGGAGCTGGGTGAGGGGATAGGGTAACTGGGTGATGAGCATTAAAGAGGGCACTTGATGTAATGAGTACTGGGTGTTATATGCAACTGATGAATCACTAAGTCCTCCCCTGAAATTAATAATATGTTATATGTTAACTTCATTGAATTTAAATAAAAAATAAAAAAATTAAAATAAAATAGAGCAGTTTTAAAACATGGTCTCAAATTTTTTGACTCTTTCCATCAATAAATGGGCTCTATGTCCCCTCCCCTTAAGTCATAGTAGTCTTTTGACTGCTTCTACCAACAGAGTATGGCAGAAGTGATACTATGTGATATCCAAGATTAGGTCATTAAAGGCCAAACCATTTCCACCTGTTTCTTTTGGAATATTTGTTCTCTGGAACCTCTAAGGACTCCACAGCTTGGTACCCAACCACCACACTGGCAGAAACCCAATTCATATAAAGAGGCCACAACAGGTGCTCTAGTCAACAGGTCCAGTTGGGTTCAACTTTTGAGTCATCCTATCCCAGGCATCAAAAATGTGAGGGAAAAAGCCAGGACCAACTTCATAGGCATACAACCTATATTGTCACACAGGGGCCCACACTCAGAAGGGTCTTAGTCTTGGTTTAATCTTTGTTGTTGCCATCTTAAAATTCTTAATAATTTTATCTTTGAACTTGTGTTTTATAGGTGAAGTCCAATGGAATATGAGTGTGAGCAGAGGAGATGCACACAATATGCATGTCTGCCACAGTTCCTTGCTGTCCCATTAGTATATAGCTTTTGTGATGCTCACTACACAGCCTCTATAGCATACTTACCTTATACTCAAAGTCCTGTGCTCATAAGAGCTCTGTGCTTAGTTTAAATGTCACCCTCTTAAATTCTTTTTTTTTTAAAGATTTTATTTATTTATTTGCGAGAGAGAGAATGAGAGACAGAGAGCGTGAGAGGGAGGAGGGTCAGAGGGAGAAGCAGACCCCCCGCCGAGCAGGGAGCCCGATGCGGGACTCGATCCCGGGACTCCAGGATCATGACTTGAGCTGAAGGCAGTCGCTTAACCGACTGAGCTACCCAGGCACCCAGTCACCCTCTTAAATTCTTAATGATTGTATCTTTGACCTTGTATTTTGTAAGTCAGTCCATGGGACAATGCAGCATACATGCATGAATAGAGGCAACAGGTGCAAAATGCATATCCCCACCATACCCTGCCATCCCTTTCACATATAGCCTTCATCATGCTCTGCAAGCACAGACTGTTGACAGATCTACAATATGTGTAAGTTCAGGGAGACTCAAATTGAGTCCAGGATAAGTATGTTTTACACCTATGCTTGAGTAAGCAGAGGCACTAACAGCCTGGAAAAGTCACACTTTTCATTTAAACTAGAATTTGCTTTGAATGCAGGAAAAAGGCAGTAGCATTCTAAGAAACTAGAACAACGAAGGAAGCCTATCATATCCTCTTACTCATGTTCCTTCCTCATATTAACCAACTACCTGCAATGTAAATGATGACATTAAAAGTTAAGGGAAAGACAGAACAACCCATAATTCTTTTTCCTTTTGATTCTTCCTTATTGATCAGTAAGCCAAAAGTATAGAATGTTGGTAGAATGTGTGCATATCAAAGAGTGAAGTAAAAATTGTTGAGATGGACTACATAGTATTTCCACTGTTGTGGTAAGATAAAAATGGGTGCATGGGTGAGCTATAAAATACAAACCATGTAATTTCTGTGGTTTTGCATATAAGTTAAATGCTCTTATATTTCCATTTAAAACTCACATTGTACAATATAAAGATGAATAATGGTCCACCTCCTCCCATGTGCTGCTTCGATCTCTCTACAACACCATCTGTCATGTAACCTAGATCCAAAATGCAGAACTCACAAAGTCTCTAAGTCTCAGGTTCCTTATCTGTGAAATAGGAGTAATGAGACTCCATAGGATGGTTTGAAGATTAAAAATAATGTTGTTAAAGCCCTTAGAGTACACTATCTGGACATATTATTCAATAAGTAGCTACTAGAGTACTACTCTACTATGAAAAATGATGGTGATGACAATGACAATTTTCTAAAGCTACCGATTCATTTTGGGACAGCTTTATTGCAGAGTCCTTCCATACAGTGAATTAAAACATGTTTGTCTTTTTAAATTATACTGGTCATATTTCATGAGACCCTAGACCCTACCGGCCATGTTTAATCCTTCTTCCCCAGCCCTTCAGATGACTAGAGACAATGACAGGGCCTGTCACTTTGCAAACTTAAAGAGTTGCTACACAGCCTGTTCAATGTCTTTGCTAAGGCTGACCACTCCAGTTAAGCTCCTGAATATTGCACAGTCAGCTGATATTGCTTCCTCAGAAATTCACAGTTATTCTGTGCTATATTCTGTGTTATACCTAGGCAGGTAAGTTGCTATCACCCACCTTACATATCCAGTCTCAGCTACATTCTCAGGCCATATACACTTCAACTGAAAAAGTTAGGGGGGGTGAGAAATTCTTGACCAGAATGTTGGTTCCACAAGGGAAGAGGTTTTGTCCTCTTTGTTTACTGCTAAATTTCTAGTATTGGGCTCATACCAGATACACATTATTTGTTGAATGAATGAAAAAACAAATTCACAGGGAGAATAAATACCATTAGGTATGCCATTACTTCCACCCTAATTCCTAGGAACCTCAAAGTTCATATTTACCCAGGTCCTAAGCAAAGGCCTTAACAAGCAAAATACAAAAATATCTGAATGTCAAAAACTACATTATGTCACTTGGTAACAACAACAACAAAAACCACTAATATGTGAGTGCTATCTATAAAAACACATAAAAAGAAGGTAACAACTAAGTCATCTTCCAGCACTGAACATGCCTTTAATTAGAGATCTCTACTTTGGCGTTCAACAACTAAGACAAGAGTTAGAAAATTGAGAAGATGTTTGGAAAAATAAAGTTTTTGGAAATAGTCGCTATATAGAAAATCTAAAGAAACCAGACACATTTCATCCAAAGAAACTGAGCCTTCAAGAATTTAAAGGAATATTACATTAATGATGGTGAAGGCTGTTCTGTTTCCATTGTAATGGAACAAAAGGAATAGCCTTCAATTATAGCAAGAGATCCCGCTATAATACTGAAAATCAGAATTCACATCTTAACGGATGTGAAACACCGGCAAAGGCTGCCAAAAGAGATATGAATTCTTCAACTCTACAGACTGATGAAAAGAGTATCCATCTTTCTAAGATTATTTAAGTGGATTTCTGCCCAAAGGAAAGGGTGAACTAGATAACTTCAAGGTCACTATTCTACAGATTTTTGAATCAGATTCAACTGTGACAAATAGGGCATTTCCAAGTACCTAAAGTAAATCACCTAACAGGTCTAGAAAAAATTTTTAACCCTCCATTTCATTTTTTATAAGATCTTGTATTTAAATAGAATTTCACAATTTACAGTGGGCTTTTGGGTTTTTCACCTCTTTATTTTTATTATGACATGATACCCCAGATTGCCTGTTTAAGCTTGAAGGATAAAGGGGGAAAGGAAAACAGATCAGAGGACTTGGTTTTAAATAAACCTAGAACAGAAACTTATAAAGGCCTCACTTATGATGGAGAATGTAGTTTCACAGAATATAAGACAAAGGGAGAAGACTGCAAAGATAGACCCAGGGCACAGAGAACATTCACTAACCAGCAGTAAAGGTCTTTTCTTCCTCAGTCCAAACAACACTATTCCTTGGTGCACTGTGGACAATCCGGAGGACAGTGAAAACTCCTCCAGCCCTTCTCAACTATCTTGTCATTTATTTTTTCTTGGAAAGAGGTGTTTGTTGAGAGGGGCTTTTTCCCTCCAACAAATAAGCTTTTTGGTGTCAATAATGGAAAAGAAAATGTCTTGAAGGAAAAAGAACAAATGGCAAAGACATGAGAATTTTGCAAAAGGCTGAAAATGCCTGTGAGAGAGAAGGCGTTGTTCTTTTGCAAGTCTGAACCTTGCTTTTAAGCAACTGCTCAAGATTTTCTCCCAAGAGTCATTTCAGGCCAGTTACCCCATTTTCAATCTGAAACAGAAAGTGCAGCTATTGGAAAAAGTCTGCTGTTCACAGCCAGGTCAGAAAGTCCGAGATTTCTTTGGCTTGTGCCCTTTGCAGAGAGGACCATAAAACTCCATTCCTCCCCATCCTGAAATAAATGCTAGGCAGAATAATGTTCCCAGAATGTCAACAGAATGCCACAGAGAAACATTTGCTTTTCTTGGTAACCAGTGCGTTTAAGGGCACTGAAGTCCATATTTTCAATTCCAGAGAACTAAGGACAATGACAATTTCAGGCTTTTTTCCCCCTAAAGAAAATGCTTGAGGAAATTAAGATGTAAAATGGCCTTTTTTCTAGCAAATATATATATTGGCCCCTTTCACTAAGAAACCATTTGGTGCGTATTAGCTCCCAGGTAGGTCAAAAGTCCTCACAGAAGGATCCAAATGTTCTCAGGGCATGGGTTTCCCCTTTTACTCAGAGAGTTATTTTTAAAGTTAGATATTTCTGTAAACAAGCCAAAACTGAGCCTCCCTGGGGAACCATTTTGCTGGGCAGGTTGGCTCCACTGGTTAGAAATTGATTTGAAGGAAGCCAATGATTTGAATTGTACCCCTTAAGGGATGATATTCTAAAAAGCAGAAACAAAAACAAAAATAAGAAAACCCAGTAAGACCAGAGATAGTGCCTCTTATAAATGCATGCCTTTGTTGCCAGCAAAATAGCGTGATTATATCTGAAGAAGTTAACAGAGTAGAACCTGCAAAAACAAGTCAGTGAATCAACTGGCCCCTCAGTCAATGCTGCCCAAGGCACAGAAGGTACATAAAAAGTAACAAACTCAGCAGTAAAAAAGATCAGCTTTGCTTATTTTGTAATTCTCCCTCTCCTGGTCTATATCCTTCACATGGCCAGCTCAAAGTACACCTTGAACACCAACTTTTCTACCTCTAGCACCCTTTTTTCTCATCCCCTCTACTACCCTTCACTTGGCCTGCAAAGCAAGAATCTGTGAGTGTATCCAGAGTAGATACTAGTGGGCCTCAGCACTGCCCAGCAGCAGCAAAAAAAAATCCAAGAGGGGGTTTCTCTTGCGAGGTTAAGCCACGATGGCCCGATATTGAATCACAAAGGAGGAAGGGAACCTGGAGTTTATTTAGATCAACTCCTATTTCCAAAAGAAGGAACATGAGGCCCAGTGATATCGAGTAATTTGTCCAAGTCTGTGTGCTAGGGCTAACACAGAGGCCCAAGATAGCTTACCAGAACAACAGCGTGCTAGGCTAGGGCTAGTTGAATGCCTGCGCTTAGTAACCTACCTCATCTCTAAGTAACGGAAAACTACAATGAAAGGATAAAAGCTGAAAACTGTTTTTTCTTCATGTGTCTCTTTTTCTCACCCAAAGATTTTCATATTACCCTTTTCTACCTTGAATCCCTTCTAAGATATCCATCATACTGGTTCCTATATCTATTGGTTCAATATTAAAACTTTCCTGAATGAGAAAGATAATGATACTTATTAAAAGCATTGAAAGAAAAGTGAAAACATAAAAATGATGTGAGTATAAGAGGCTTAGAGATAATATCTGTGAAACTATTTTTATGAAGAGAAATGACTGGAATTTTATCCTGATATGAACTGAGACTGGACAAGAACACTATAAAATGTGAAGTGCTTTCAAAGCAAAACCCAAATTTCGCAGTTTGGCATTCAAAGGCCAAAGTTTGGTCCCAACTTTTTTATCTCCACTAATACTCAGGGCATTCTATGTTCTAACCATACCAGACATCTCACTGCTCCTCAATATCTGTATCAAGCACTCATCTAATTCCTTTTTTAGGTTTATCACTCCATCTGGAATACTGTTCTCATTATCCCATCCACACCTCTGTCACCAGGCAAAACCACAGTCATTTTCAAAGTACATCAGAAATGATCAGAGCAACTTGAGGCCCCTCCAAAACAGCAGGCAAATTTGAACTTTTTCTCTCCAGTTTCTTCTCTCCCAGAATCTTGTTTCTTTGTCTGTTTCAAGAACTTGCACACTCTGTCTTCTGTGCATAGTGTAGTATGACTGCTCCCCTGGATAGCTGGGACTGAGTTTTCAGCCCAGAGTGCCGGCCCTCAGACTAGACCTGCCCTCAGACTAGCCTAAAGAAGCCACACAATCAATGTTTCTTAAATTGAATTCCAGGTTTCAAAAAAAGGAAGCATTAATAATCAGCATTAAACAATCCACATATGGTAATACATAAGTACTTTCATCTGAAGAGTTTAAATGATGACCTCTCTCTATATATATATTTGAGTTGGATTTCTTATAGAAAACAAGTGATCCTAATCTCATCTTTCATTCAAAGAACAAATGTGACAAAGTCTCAAAATGAAGACTCCTTTCTATTTACTACTATGCAAAAAAAAGAACCATTTCTCTCCTTCTCAGGATTGACAAGTTCGAACTCCATCCAACCCCCAAATAAGATCATGCAGAGAATCATTTTCCCATTTGTTGAGTCCAAAAGACTCCTAGCAATTCTCAAATTCTAGACACCTTCATTGAGAAAAACGCATCCACCTATGGATGAAATATACCACTAGTTTGGAGAATGTTTGGTTTTCTCTGTATTATTCCAAGTCTAAAATTATAGAATGAGAATGATTTTGGAATGTTAGGGTTTAGTACTTTATTTTCATTGCATTTAAAAGCATATAACAAGCAAAAGATGAAAACTAGAGCCATGTCTTGATGTTTGAAAAATCATGTGTACTCTTGAAAACACATTTGCAGATCATAAATGTTTGTAAACTTAAACAGTAATGGGCAGGACCCATATTTTGCATCCCTGGGCCATCTTAATCCATCAGTGTTGACATTACCAAAGAAAAACTTCCCTTTCATGGTTAGTAGTTTGTCCCTCTCAGCAGATCTGTGATACTTTCTGGCGTCCCACACAGGGAATTATTTAATTTAATTTCTAAGGGCCAGATCCTGCCCTTGGATACGTGTGAGCAGTAAGTATTGACGTCAATGGAAATTCTGGGTGTGCATCTGAGGGCAGACCATGGTCCTCTGCATATTCCTAATGTGACTGCTGAAATTCTCTTTGTTAAGATTGGTTTGATTTGGGCTCCCTTTCTCTTAAATGTGCACACAATACCAGAAGTGATGCACGAACGCTGTGAACAAATGAAGAACTTCGCAGCCAGGTTGGATCCTATGTGGCCTTCTGACCTAAGGAAAGAACTAGATTTTAAGTCCTCTTTGTTCCGTGGTCTGTTATTGCCCTGATGACTAGCCCAGAACAAGGTTTTTTCATTTCCAGATCCATTTCCTACTTAAAGAGAAAATAATACTTGAGATTCCAATTAAAGCTAATAATTTTTAAAACAGTTATTAAGAGTATTAGAATGAAAGCTGCACTCAATTCCAAAATAATTTGTCTGTCTTTAGCCACTAAATTGTGGTATTTTTTTATTTGTTGTTTTTCACTGAATTGAACTGTAAACCTAGTAATTCCAGGACATTTATGAACTTGCATACAAACAAAGACAAACTGATAAAATGGCAATCTGGAACCACCTGGAAACCTGAGACTCATCCCATATTTGTCACTCTTCTTTGTCTGACCTCCACCCCACCCTGTCCACACACACACAACCACACATATACAGTTAGTCACCAAGACCTTTCAATTATATCTCCTTAATAACTCTTAAGTCTCCCCCTTCTTCAGCTCCTCTATCTTTAGCCCTGTTCATTTTTTTCCCCCAGACAATTACAACAGTCTCATTGTTCTGGTTTCCTGTTCCCCTATCTTGAACACTATCCATTTTCCACACAGGTGGTAGGATGATCCTTTTAAACCCCTGATCTAAGAATGATGTTCTCATTAATGTAATCCAGTGGCTTTCCATTAGCTTCAGGCAATACCTGAAGTCCATTATCTGAACTCTCCCCAAATTGCAAATTCAGTAGTTCTCTAGATCCCTTTACCAACCCATCCATCAAGTTCAATAAGATTTAGAAACTCGGAATTAAGCTCTGAATTCTTTACAATTTGTTTAAAACCCTGAGTGATAACAAACATGTTATTCTGTAGAATGGGTGCAATGCATAATTTAAAAACTGAAAATATATACACCATATTTGTTTTAAAAGTTACTAAGAGAAAGACATAACTGTTTTTGGTGATTGTATAGGTCTTGAATTAACTCAGGTATCTAAGAACCAGGAGTTCACATCAAAAACTGATTATCAAAATTTGACTAAATTTTGACATTTATTATCAAAATCAACTTGCAAATAATTTCTTCTAGAAATTCTTCATGTGGAGATCTCAATCCCAAACCCCATTTCTGACAATTCATTTCAAAAATGCAGCTCAACAAAATATTTATTACTTACTTTGCAGGCACAGATTTTCAAAGAGGAATACGATATTTTCCTTGCCCTCCAAAATTATTTTATCACAGTCATGGTCTTGTGTGGCAATTCTTAACCAGATTATTAAAACCAATCTCAGAATGCTGTGACGCCTTCTGATTATTTTAGAATCATTATTCTAACTTGAAAAATCCCCAAGACCTTAATTGTCTGTCCCCCCCACCCCTTCCTTCCCAAACCTCTCTTCTGATTCATTCTCTGAACAAATCTCCCTACTACACTCCCCTTGCTCACACCTCTCTGCCCACACTGGACTGCTCGTGTCCCTGAACACAGCAGCCGAGCTCATGGCTCAGGGTCTTTGTCCATTACACTCCATCAGCCTGGAACACTCTTCCCCTATCACCTGTATGACTTGTTCTCAACTTTAAATCTTCCTCAAATGTCACCTTCCCAGGGAGTCCTTCCCTCAAAAGCCTACTTAAAATGGAACACCTACCCCAGCACATCTTGATCCCATTTCTGCTTTTATTTTTCTCCACAGCACCTATCACCATCTAACAAAGTATATGTTTCATTTAAGTTTTTCTCTTCCTTCCTAAAATGGTCATTGTGATATTCTGTAGCAATTAAAACAGTGCCTGATACATACTGAATCCCCAGGAAGTATGTTCTGGATGAATGACAGAACTCACTCAGGAAGAACCTGGAGCATTTGGAAAGCTCTACTGCAATAAGACTTCCCCAAAGCAGCAAATCATTATCAGAATATTCTCCTTTCACATTAATTTAAGTATCTATAAATGCTAAATAAAATTTCAGTATACATTCTTAAATGAGAAATACATAAACCAATAAATAGATGACTAGGATAAGAAAAAATATTTCAAAGAATTTAATGTGGTAATCAAAAATACAAAAATATTAATAAATTTTCTAAAAATGATTCTTTCATCTGTACATCATTATTGTACCTTATTCCATTATTATGATGATAGTTTTATATAGGTTGTAGCTCAATATTTTCAAAGTGTGATCAAAGATCTATCTGCATCAAAAACATCTGAGGTGCTTATTGGCAAAAATAGAATTTCCTGCCTCCACTTAAGAGTTCTGGGGCCGTGGCCTATAAATCTGCATTTTTCTAACAAGTTCCCCAGGGGACCCTTATGGTTACTTACATTTGAGAACTATTGCTTTAGTCCCTCAGTCTGCAAAACCCACTGCAGCCTTCTCCGTCTCAGCCTCCCTCCCACAGGACTCTCCCTGAGTCCAGATAATCTTTAAACTCAAGCACATGGATTTTACCTTAACTAGGGATTAAAAAAAAAACTATATTTTCTCCTTGTGATGGTAATAAGTCTTCAGAGATGTTATTTATGGACCAACATTGCTATCAGTGGTACAAATATTATTTTTAAATTATTAGTTCTTGGCAGCCTCTTGTAATAGTATCCCATAAAATCAAAAAATGAAATAGAAGGTCTAAAGTATCTTAACCTTCTTTTATATACTCCAAGAGACACAGAGCTACAACTAAACTTATTAAGTTCCTACTATGTAGCACAGAAAATCATGTTCACTACCTCATTTAGCCTGAACATTGTGAAATAGGGTAAATAACATTATTTGTCCAGAGCCACTTAACTAGTACCTGCAGAACAAAAACTGAACAGATGACTCCAGACTTCTAGTCCACAATTATTTCTAAAATACTCACAGCTTCATCAATCTACAAATAAGGGTTTTTTTTAAGGTTTTATTTATTTATTTGAGAGAGAGAGAACATGAGCAGGGGGAGAGGGAGAAGCAGACTCCCCACTGAGCAGGGAGCCTGATGCAAGGGGCTCTATCCCAGGACCCCGGCATCATGACCTGAGCTGAAAGCAGATGCTGAACTGACTGAGCCACCCAGGTGCCCCTACAAAAGAGTTCTTTAAAGCCACATGAGAGACTATGGACTCTGAGACACAAACTGAGGGTTTTAGAGGGGAGGGGGGTGGGGGGATGGGTTAGCCCGGTGATGGGTATTAAGGAGGGCACGTACAGCATGGAGCACTGGGTGTTATGTGCAAACAATGAATCATGGAACACTACATCAAAAACTAATGATGTACTGTATGGTGACTAACATAAAAAAAAAAAGCCACTTCCTGTGATTCTGGCCTAATTTGCTGTTTCCTTAAAAAGTAGAGTTGTTCTAATTTAAAAAAAAAAAAAAAAAAAAAAAGGACACAAAGTCTCCTATACATGTTCCTTTTGGTATTCTGTGCTCCATTCCCTATTGTGATGTTTCTTGATAGCTTTGCCAACATATTTGTCTGTCCCAGCTGCTTCTAGTTTACCCTTTTATGGGGGCATGAATGCCATTATTACGTCCCTAATTCATATGTCTTGATGTTGCAGTTCTGCCGTATCTTTTTTTTCTGGTTTCTTTGCCATATACTCTTTCAATAAAGGACATGTTACTTTGTTCATTAACTTAAAACAAATTCACTATGGGTTTTTAATTCTCTGAGCTTTCCTTTTAAATGTTCTTTAACTCAAAAGTTGCTTTCATCTTTGTTACATGCATGAACTCAAATGCTAAGAATCCTGAGGTTTCCAAACAAACCCTTTTAGACAGTGTTTTGAAAGTATATTCTTCAGATCATTCCAGTCTCAAGACATGTAGAGAAAGTGGGGAGGAAGAGGAGAAAGGGTTAGTGGTCAAAAAACCACATTCTATATCCACCTCATTGAAATTCGTATGTATATCAGCATATTAAAAGCTCTGATACGTCCCTCAGTGAAAAAATGGTTTTACTCAGTATGTCCCAAACTGGCTTAACCAGGCAATCTTTCTCTCTGCGCCCCCCCAACACCTAATAACATCCCACAGAATTTACTATATGGTAAACATTAGAAAATCCAGTAAGTGTATAATGCCTACTATATAATAAGTTCTCAATATGTGGTGGCTATTATTGTAATTATTAATAAGCAGGTCAGTAAATGTCATGACTCAGCTAATCCATTACTCTAAAGACGGCAAGCTATGGTCAAATGTGTTCAATCCAAAGCACCTCCACTGACCCTTGGAAATAATGTCAGTTTACTATTTTCAATGAAAAATTCAGAGAGGAAAAATATACAGAAAATTCTCAGGAACCTGAGCATCAATAGTTCTGAAATGCTACAACTTCAGGATATCTTAAAGCACAATCAGTGATAGTTTGCAGACAGGATGGTGTGAGGGATGGAGACCAACTGAGTTTCAGAGTCAAACACTCAAAACCAACCTAGTCCTTTAAGCTTTCCTCTACCATAGTTTCTTAAGATGTAAATTGAGGGGCGCCTGGGTGGCTCAGTTGGTTAAGCGACTGCCTTCGGCTCAGGTCATGATCCTGGAGTCCCTGGATCGAGTCCCTGGATCGAGTCCCTGGATCGAGTCCCTGGATCGAGTCCCTGGATCGAGTCCCTGGATCGAGTCCCGCATGGGGCTCCCTGCTCGGCAGGGAGTCTGCTTCGTCCTCTGACCCTATCCCCTCTCATGTGTTCTCTCTCTCTCATTCTCTCTCTCCTAAATAAATAAATAAAATCTTAAAAAAAAAAAAAAGATGTAAATTGAGGAAGGGCGCCTGGGTGGCTCAGTCCTTAAGCGTCCGCCTTCGGCTCAGGTCATGAATCCAGGGTCCTGGGATCCAGCCCTGCTTTGAGCCCTGCATCGAGCCCTGCATCTGGCTCCCTGCTCCACAGGGAGCCTGCTTCTCTCTCTCCCACTCCCGCTGCATGTGTTCCCTCTCTTGCTGTGTCTCTCTCTGTCAAATAAATAAAATCTTAAAAAAATATATATATGTAAATTGAGGATATCACCACCAATTTTTGCTAAGTTGTTGTAAAAATTAGAAATAACACACCTATGACATAGCAGGCATTAAAAAGATAGATTCAGGGGCGCCTGGGTGGCTCAGTCATTAAGCGTCTGCCTTCAGCTCAGGTCATGATCCCAGGGTCCTGGGATCGAGCCCCATGTCGGGCTCCCTGCTTGGCGGGAAGCCTGCTTCTCCCTCTCCCACTCCCCCTGCTTGTGTTCCCTCTCTCGCTATGTCTCTCTCTGTCAAATAAATAAATAAAATCTTTAAAATAATAATAATAAAATAAAATAAAAAGATAGATTCACTACTTTTGTAATTCCAATCAGACTTGTTGACTTCTGAGAAGCTTAAATTATATAATATAGATATGGCCATGTGAACTCACTTCATTCTCCAAAATGGACATTTCTTGAAAAGTATAGCCCATTCCACCCCCCAAGAATTCCTCTCAGCTCTATAACTAGCTATCTATCATAACTGTTAAAGTTTCTGCATAATATTTTCCTGAAAAAACTAATAACAACTTTTTAAAATTTTTTAAACTTCTGAATATACATTCTCATGGTTTAAGAAGCAAAACATCATAAGTAGGCATATAAAGTTTCCCTCTCAACCTTTTATTCATCCTATGCCCCTGCCTGCGTCCATTCCTAGATCATCACTTTTATGTTTCCCTCTTAAATTTCTTTATGCAAATACATGCTATTATCAAAGTGTATAGATATATTTTTTCATTTTTTTAAATTTTTTGCGTTAAGTGTTTAGTACATTGATTTTCATTCTTTCTTGACTGAGATAATTACTTAAGGCTCCAAGTTTTCCTATGAGCACTGCTTTAGTTTATCCCATAGATTGTGACATCTTGTATTTTCATTACCATTGTTTTCTAAAAATGTTTCACTTAAGATTGTATTTTCTGTTTGACTCAGGAATTGTTTGAGAGAGATTTTTTGAGTTTTTATTTCTTGGGTTTTTGGTGTGGTTTTTGTTTTTTTGTTTTTTCAATTTCCAGGTTGGGGCAGGGTTTCATTGCTGTTGTTTTTGTATTAATTTCTAGTTTTATTGCATTATATACTTATTCTTCAGGAAGTATACTGATATTTGTGAACTTTTTACAAACAAGTTCAGAGAATATTCCACGGAGCACTCAAAAAGATGGTATATTCCCTATTTCAAAGCAAAAGTATATATGCATACTTATATACATATACATTTCTGTATTTACACATATTTTTGGTGTCTACTTGATCTATGTTGAACTGAAAAGTGAAGTAGTGAATACTAATGTTTCCAATTATTTTCCTTTTCCTTCTTAAATCTCTTGTCCTTTTATCTCTCAAATTTCTGCTTTAGGAATATTGTTTGGAGTTATTTGGCACATAGCTTTTATTGCACTTTGTATTTATTAGCATGGTAAAGTCTGCTTTGATTAATACTTTTTAGCCTAACATTCACTTTTCCTGATATTTCTATTTGACTCCTACTCTTTTTGATATTTGCCTAGTATACTTTTTTAAACAGCTTTAAATCACATACCATACCACCCACCCATTTAAATTGTACAATTAAATGGTTTATAGAATATACACAGAATTGTGCAACCATACCACATTCAATTTTAGAACATTGTCATCACCTCAAACAGAAACTCTATACTCATCAGCAGTCATTCCCCATTTCCTCCCAAGCCTCCAGCCCTAAAAGACCACCAGTCTACTTTCCGTCTCTATTGATTTGACTATTCTGGACTTTTCATATAAATGTAATTACACAAAATGTGGCATTTGTGACTAGCTTAGCATAATACTTTCAAGATTGATCCATGTTATAGAGCGGACCTAATTGTTTATTTACTCACCATTTTTGGATATTTGGGTTGTTTCTACTTTTTGGCTATTATGACTAACGCTGCTATGAATATTTGTGAACTAGTTTTTGTGTGGACATCCTAATACACTTTTCCCATGCTTTTATCTTCAATCTTTCTGAATCACATTTATTTTTTTAATTTTATTATGTTAATCACCATACATTACATCATTAGTTTTTGATGTAGTTTTCCATGATTCATTGTTTGCATATAACACCCAGTGCTCCATTCAATACGTGCCCTCTTTAATACCCATCACCAGGCTAACCCATTCCCCCACCCCCATCCCCTCTAGAACCCTCAATTTGCTTCTCAGAGTCTATCATAGTCTCTCATGGTTCGTCTCCCCCTCTGATTCCCCCCCTTCATTTTACCCTTCCTACTATCTTCTTCTTTTTTTTAAACATATAATGTATTATTTGTTTCAGAGGTACATTTTAAAGTACTTTTCTCGTATACAACATAGTATGGTTTAGCCTTAATGGAGCAGTCTGAAGATTTTTTTAGTAGATGAGTAAAATCCATAAAAAAAAAAAAAGAAAATTAAAATCATCCATACTGTACCACTTAGATATAAACAGTATTTTTTTACATATCTTCTTCAGATCTTCATAAAATTATATCCCTTTTTAAAACAAAATTGAAATCATTGAGCAGTTGGTTTTGTAATATGATGGGTTTTTTCTTAATATCATGCCATAAATATTTTTCCTTTTCATAAAAAAATCCAATTTAATAGCTGCATAACATTCCATTGAACATACAATAGTACATAATTTAAAAATTTGTTATTTTATCCAGCATTCTATTATATTTTGTCAACAATGAGAATAATTGTATAACTAAAATTTATTGAATCTTAACACATGTCAGACACTTTTCTAAGTGCTTTACTTTTTTAGTTCTCATAATTCTATGGGGTAGATGATAATTTGTTGCCAATTTTAGAGATGAGAAAATGAGGTCTACAGTTGTTAAATAACTTTCCCACTGAAACTAAGAATGTCCTTAATATGTGGTCCCCTTCTACTTTATTAATTCATTCTTCTATATAGTCTAGGTTTTATACACTTCTTAGTTTATCTCTTTTGAGTTGACTGATGAAACATTTGTAATTGGGGACAATCCATACTGTGAGACACTGAAATATCTTCCAGGAATTGTGTTTTCTCTAGACTGTAAAAATTGGAATAAATGTTTTTCTTCCCCACAGGAGAAAAAAAATCCTTGTGATTAAAGAACTTTTATATCTCCTGAATCCCAATAAAGCTAATAAGCAAAGCCTCTTTTACGTTGTTAAGAGGCATTTGGTTATTTCAGTATTATTAGAAAACTCCATGTCTTTATGGAATATGTTTTTAGGTTTCTCTAAAAATTCTGGAAAATAACTGACCCATCCCAATTAGTTCTATAGTTTTCTTTCCAAAGTTAACTAGCATTCTCTTCTCACACACTAATTATTTCCACTGACAAAATCACAAGGTCAAAAATTTTTATTTTGCTATAAGGTTACAAATTTCTTTTTACAGTGATAGGTACTTTGCAATGGTAATCTATACAAACTATTTTCTAAAACACAACAGAGTTAATACCCAGAAATATCCCTTTATGATAATATTCTCTCACAATTAAATAGGATTTTATAATTTGCAAAGTACTTTGATGTACATTATTTCATTTAATCTTGAAAACAATCCTATGAGCTAGCTAGACAGAAATAATTATCACCATTTTACAGATAAGAAAATGGGTTCATGGCATGTCCTAAATCAAAACACAAGTTAAACAGAAGAACTAGAAATGAACACAGGTCTTCTGCCTTTCAAAAATGCAGATAGGAAAAGTCACTGTCTCCTCATGAAGTTGCCAAGACTCTGAAGTAGGGGTGGGGAGCTTCTTCAGCTATAACTTATTGTTGGAAGCTTATTCCTCCCCCGAGTCTGCCTTTCTTTTCCATCTTTTCCATTTTCAAATCTGATCCAATCCTATCCCTTCATCATTAAATTCTGATGCAAGATACAAGTGAGTGAAAAATACACACCTCAAGCCCTGACTATAAATGATAGAGAACAAACTGAGGGTTGATGGAGGGAAGTGGGTGGGGGATAAGCTAGATGGGTGACTGGTATTAAAGAGGGCACCTGTGATGAGCACTGGGTGTTGAATGTAAGTGATGAATCACTGAATTCTACTCCAGAAACCAATATTGCACTGCATGTTAACTAATAACATTTAAATTAAAAAAATACAACTCAGGCTGATTTCGTGGGTGTTCAAAATGGTTTGGTAGATATCCAGCTAAATTCAGGGGACCAGTTGAAATGGGGTCCCCTACTCCTCTGCCATCTTGCCCCAGACCATGAGAGACTCTGGGAAACAAACTGAGGGTTACAGAAGGGAGAGGGGTGGGGATATGGGGTAGCCAGGTGATGGGTATTAAGGAGGGCAGGTGTTGTGATGAGCACTGAGTGTTATACACAACTAATGAGTTGTTGAACACTACATCAAAAACTAATGATGTACTATATGTTGGCTTACTGAACATAATAAAATTAATTAATTAATTAATTAACTAACCAAACAAAATACACACCTCATATTTTTAAAGAGCCTACATACTTAGCAAATACCCTGGATTTCAAGTCCAGTGGTTTTTATCCTTCCTTTCACAGGGCTTGAATCTCTATTATGATTACCTTAATATAACATAACAATATATACTAGATGAGTGCTTCTTATGTGCCTCTTTTATTCTTAATTCCACCTTATTACCTGAATCATTAAAGAATGCAAAACATCTCTCTCACACTGGTATTGAAGTTTGTAAAAAGCATTACTTTTTTAAAAGTTTAAACTAGCAAACCACTCCATTTATCACACTTAGAAAATCTATTCTGAAATTTCTGTAAGAAAAAAAATCTTAGAATCAGCTTCAGTTATGATCATCATTTTATTAATGTAGATTTTAACAGGGTTTGGGGCAATTTACATACAAGTTAATGACATTTTATCAATAATATTTCACCAACCATTTTTTAAACCTGCATCAGCTGACTGAAGTGCTAGGGTCCTCATGAACTGCTTTAAGAGCAATTCTGATTTTAATGTAAGAGAAAAATGAATGGTATAAATTTAAAAATTAAAAAACAATATTTTTATGTTTTAAACCCCTATTCTTTTTTCCAATGTTTGATTAACAATAGTTGCCACTTACTTGAGGACTTACAATAAACTGGGCACCGTGTTAAGCTCTAAACCTACATATTACTTAATCTTCACATCAATCCTATGAAATAGATACTATTATTATCCCCATTTTATAGCTGAGGCTTAAAGAAGTGATTTTCCAGGGGCGCCTGGGTGGCTCAGTTGGTTAAGCGACTGCCTTCAGCTCAGGTCATGATCCTGGAGTCCCGGGATCGAGTCCTGCATCAGGCCCCCTGCTCAGCAGGGAGTCTGCTTCTCCCTCTGACCCTCCTCCCTCTCATGCTCTCTGTCTCTCATTCTCTCTCTCTCAAATAAATAAAAATAAAATCTTTAAAAAAAAAAAAAAAGAAGTGATTTTCCAAAGCCCGACTGTTGATAAAGTCAGAATTCTAGTCCTGTTGCCTTTCTGACTCCTAAATTTAAGAAATTACTACTCTTCACTAATTTTTTTTGAACATGTCTCATGTTCTTTTCTCTGACATTAATCTGATAATAGCCTAGGTATCTTTTGAAATAGAGTATTTAAACTTTCCCTTAAGCAGCTCCATTAGTTCTGAAAGGCTAACTATACCATTATAAATTAATACTTTCTACTCTGATTTTTTTAATGTAATTTTTAAAAACTTTCCATCATTGGTTTTCTATCCTTTAATCATTTCTCAGCTAATTCAGAAAATGAGTTAGTGTTCTCTCCATAGACTCCTTTCCTAAAAGAACCATGCCCTCTCTACCTCAACCAACACTAACAATTGAATTTCACATTTGTTATTGAGTAGTTTTAAATATTTTTTATATTGATTGGCATTTATTCTTAGATCAATAATCTAATCTTAGATCAACTAAAACACTTTGTTTTAGTTACCCTGGAAATCAAGAATATATATTCAACTTCTTTTACTCCATGGCTTCTAGCATTGTGCCTTATATACATTTGATTTTTGGTCAATAAATGGCTGATTGATAAAAGACTACTCAAAAATCCAAGAGCATATTATTGGAATTTTCATGGAACTATGAATGTACATTCAACATATATCTCCCAGGGACTTGCACACTGAACATACTAGGTTTTCTTGGAATGAAGAAGGGGAACAAAGTGAACACTAAGTATCTCCTGGACTCATCTTTCTAAAAGGATATCCCATTAGCCTTTAGCAAATATTAATATTCCACAAAGAAGCAAGATAGTACTAATAGTAAGGAAACCTTTTTAGCAGCTTAAATCTGTTTTGCTTTTTCAAAGAGGACATAAAAATTTTTATCTAACTCCAATAAAATAACATTCCTCTCTAAATGAAGAAATTATAAATAACTGAAGCAGATGACATTGCATGTTTCTTCTTTGAGAGATGCTTCAGAGCTACTGAAGAGTTAAAAGAAGATACTGTCATTGTGAACTACAAGACAGGAAACAGCTAAGAACAAAGAGACACAAAACTAGGCAGTTGGAGAACAGACTTGTGCTGAGAGGATCTGAGAGTCTGTTAAAAAGCTTACTGTGTTCAGAGAGATTAGCAGGAAAGTACTAAGCAGGTATTTCATAACTTCAGACTAACCAGCATAAACTAAAAGAGGTCACACTGAAAATGATCTGCAGCAACCCACAAGGAAGAGAAAGAGGAGAAACTGTTTAGAGAAAAAAAAAAAATCAGTTATTTTAGAGTAACACAGCATACCCGTCCTATTCAGAAATGTTTCTTCTGATTTCTCTCTATATACTATTTCATGACTAATTTATATTATCAACTAGGTAAACAATTATAATTCTATTAAAAATATAAACATATGGCAAAAGAATATTGTTTCTCTCCATTGTCTATGCCTAAAATCTAATCATTACCTTAAAGAGAGACCATATTAGCAACTACCATCCAGCCACCAAAAATTAAGATACAAGACCTAAGGAGAATTTTAAATCCCTCTTGGATTTATCCTGTAGGCTTAATCCTCTTAACATGAAGTGGTTTCTTACATTGGAGACTCCTGTAACTGACACCTTTACTATAGGAACTTGGAAGTCTCAGTATGCCTTAAAGGGTTAAATGATGTATCACATATTCAATAAAATTAAACAGACCTGTACCTCTGAAACAAATAATATATTATATGTTAAAATAAAAAAGAAGAAGAAGAAGATATTAGGAAGGGAAAAATGAAGGGGGGGAAATCAGAGGGGGAAATGAACCATGCGAGACTATGGACTCTGAGAAACAAATTGAGGGTTCTAGAGGGGAGGGGAATGGGGGGATGGGTTAGCCTGGTGATGGGTATTAAAGAGGGCATGTATTGAATGGAGCACTGGGTGTTATATGCAAACAATGAGTCATGGAACACTTCATCAAAAACTAATGATGCAATGTATGGTGATTAGCATAATATAATAAAATAAAATTTGTTTTAGTTACCCTGGAAATCAAGGGTATTTTTCAAGATTTTTCAGTCTGAATTTTCAATCAATCCAAAAAAAATTAAACTGTATTTTCTCATTCATTTTACAATTCATATTCTTCCTTCAAGACTCAGGTACTTCCCTATTCCCCAGACCAAGTTACTCCAGGTACTGACATCTGAGAGTAGAGCACTTCTCTCCTTGTGTCATTGTAGATCTGCCTGTCAGTCACACCTGCAGACAGCAGGCTTATCTGGGGCTGAAACACTGATGTGTTCACCTCCACATTGTTAGTGCCTACCACTGCATTAGACAGACTGGCCCCTCAATAAAATTTTTGGAGTACATATATAAACTAATTCTTTAATTGTATAATTCTTTTTTAATTGGATAGAAGATATTTCCAGGAGAGATATTTTGCAGGGTAGTAGGAGGAGCAAGGAACTCAATTAGTCCCATCTAAGCAACCGTGTGTCCCTGAACAAGTAGCCTCAGTTTCTTTACCTGTAATGTGGCAGGGTTGGACTAGATTTCTAATAACACTCCCAGCTATAAATTTATGTTTAATTTGGAAAATTTATCTGGTTAGCTTTTTATGAGTTTCTTGGAATTCTTGCCTAGAGTACTAAATGCTGAAATGACTTCAGCCATGCAAACAAAAGAGTTACGCCCAACTGGCACAGGGTGGAATGGATTATTTCCCAGCCAAAAATGGGGTTCCATTTCCATGATGTATCACTCCAAAAATGGAATGATAATGCTAAACAGGAAGCTCTTGTGTTATATGGGCCTAGTTCTTTACTGCCTCCTCTTATGAGAAAAAAAATGGAATAAAGTGACAGCATTGAATGCCCCCCAAACACTCCAGAATGTGTTTTGGCTGCATAACAAATGTGGGCCCTGTTTTTCTCTTCCATTAGCCTCTTCAACAAAGAGGCTGAAAATGACATGAAGAAAAACTTCCCATACACTGGATTGGATACTGCCAGCACATGAAAAAAAAGAAGAAGAAAAAAAAAGGGACTCATCACAGATACAATTAAGTTGGAAGAAATAAAATTAGGGGCACCTGAGTGGCACAGTTGGTTAAGCCTTGGTTTCTGCTCAGGTCATGATCTCAGGGTCATGAGATTGGGCCCCACGTTGGGCTCTGCCCTCAGCTCGGAGTCTGCTTGAGATTCTCTCTCCTTCTCCCTCTGCTCCCCCTGCTCAAGCTTTCTCTTGCTCTCTCTCAAATAAATAAATCTTAAAAAAAAAAAAAGAAAGAAAAGTAGTAAACATTATTGTTGAATATGAGACTGGTTGTGTGAGGTCCCATGAAAATCAGATTCTGCAAATCTACTCCAATGGAGAATCAAGAAATACAGGCCTGGGAGAAAATGATGTGATGGAGACAGGAGCATAAAAAACAATCTTTAAGGAAGACAGGCCAATTTATTCTCCAAAAATCATATGCTAGTAAATAAGTTTGTGTTATAAGCAAACATCTCTTAAACACCATATATAGAATTCTCTAACTCGAAGACACAAGAATGTTAATTTGGGGGTTTCTCTCCTAAGAAAATATTATCATGAAGCTACTTCTGAAGAAAAAGGCATTCTCCTTAGCATTAGTTTCCTGTACTCTTTCCTGCTTAGCATATGCTCTACTTTTGAGTAGGCCTGCTTGAAAAGGAGATTGGTTTTCAGCTCCAGGTTGGCTCTTCAGCCCAAAGTTTCCTCTGAAGAGAAAGGAGGAGCAGCCACAGGACCAATGTGGAAACTGCTCCTCAAGGTGTGTATAGAAGCTCCACCCTTGACACGTACACCATGACAGGTATATCTCCGTGCCTTAGGAACATAGAATAATAAGCATCCTCCCCTGTTCTAAAATGAAGTATGACTTCAATGCTCAGGAAAGAATAAGAATTTATCAAGAAGACTCCTCTATATAATGATGGAGTCCCATTTTCAGGAAATACGGAAGTTGGCAATTGAAAAGGTTTTTACTGGCTTAAATGAACACCTTACTTAAATCCTGATGATAGAAGAAAAATATTTTTATTCCATCTGTCTTTTATTAATGGATTAGGAAACCCAAAAATTCTACTGAAATTACCCAAAAGATTCCTAAAAGCATCATTCAAATCTTCACTATTAGTCATTTTTCCTTTCGTAAGACAGAAATCTCTGACAAGTTTGTAGAGGATCAACAAATTCACTTGTGAAATACATACCACAATGTATGTAGAGAGAAGGAAGATAATTTTTTGATGAATCAAAATTTTTTATATTATCCCAAATTAAAAATTAAGAATACAGAGGATTTCTGGACCTACTTGATCATTCTCTTATAGTGTCTCTTGAAGAGTAGAAGTTCTTAATTTTAAGGAAGTTCAACATTTCATTTCATAACTCATGCTATTGACCAAACCCAAGGTCACCTAGATTTTCTTCTATAAACTTCAAGAAGTTTTACAGCTTAATGTTTTACTCTTGGATCTATGATTCATTCTGAGTTAATTTCTGTGAAACGTGAAGGGTCTGTTTCTAGATTTTTTTTAAAAAAATGTGGATGCCTAGTTGTTTCAGCAGAATGTGTTGAATTACTTTCCTCTTGTCAAAGATCAGTTTGTCAAAGACCAGATCAGATATTTGTGTGGGTCTACTCCTGAGCTCTCTATTCCATCCCATGATCTATTTGTCTATTCTTTCACCAGTATCACATTATCTTGATTACCACAACTTTACAGCAAGTCTTAAAGTTGGGTAGTGTCAGTCCTCTGACTTTGTTCCTCCACAGCATTGTGTTGGCTATTCTAGGTCCTTTGCCTTTCCATATAAACATTGGTGTGTAATTTTCGGTTCATAATTTTGTATCCTTTGTCTTAAAGAGGGCAAATAAAATTCTATAAACTACAGATCCCACAAAACCAGAACCTACCTTTATGTGACAATTCAAGCCACAAGTGTAAATTAAAACCTGGAGGAAGAAAACAGAAAGTGAGGCCCTGATGTATATATCCTCACACAAGCAAAAGAGAGAGATGAGAAAAAAGAACCAGAAGAAGAAAGAAAGATTGAGATCCTCCAAGTTGCTCAACAATTCTAATTCCAAACCACATCTGCAGGTACATACATATCTCTAATTCTAGTGTACCAAAAAAAAAGATACTTACTTGTAAACTGATTTTTTTTATTTGAAAGCACCAGAGGCTGCCAACAAATCTGAAGAAAATGCTCCTGTGCTTTTCCCTTTTAGTTTGCCAAAAAGTCCTTAACTTCTGAAATAAGTGCTAACCAGAATTTTTATGGAAAAGCAAAAACTCAAAGATCATTAGCACCACTTCCTTCTGAAGACCTTTCTGATTCCCTTAGGTCAATCCAGACTATTCCTCTAATATAGCCCTAATCACAGTGAGCTACAATTGTTTGCATGTTTGTCTCCTTATTGTACTATACTTTCAGGGAGGGCAGGGATCAAATCAAATCTTATCTACATATCCCCAGTGGACAGCACAGTACTAGCACACAATAGGTGCTCAGATATGGTTTGAATGAATATTAACAAAAGGCAGAGACTATGATTCCAAATTTATAAATGAGGAAGCTGAGGCTTGTCCCAGGGTACATGTGAAGCAAATGGCGAAGCTGAAATCCAGGTCTCTCAACTCTAAAAATATCTCCCTAATATATTAACCATCAATCACTGTAACAATAATATATTTTAAAACACTGATCACCTGAGAATCAAGTGGCTATTCCAAATGAACAAAATGTTATTTTTCCCTGATGCGTAGTACAATTTATCACTTCCTACTCCCACCATACTTTCACTCACCCAGATTATGTGTGAAGCTTTATCTGCAGACCTGTGAGTTTTCTTCATACTAAGGAAAGGAACAGGTAAACTATAACAGCTGAAGCTATTGCATTCAAAGGAAATAGGCCAAAAACTAAAGAAATTGTAGGATGGTGGCATTTCTCCTCTTCAGAACCCTAACAGAGACTAGAGCTGTTCTAGGGGGAAAGGGTGACAAGCATGTTCATGTGCCCATGCCCCTATGATCTCTATAAATATCTACTTCCTCCAAAGCCTCAGCCCTTACACACACACACACACACACACACACACACACACACACATCCCAGATGCATGAAAAACTTTAGTCCTGACAACAATCATGAAACTTAAGGACTTGCTTCTTTTGAAATCTATTTAGCTCTTTTTCACTTTGCATTGTGATAGTACCCAAGACATGAGCTTATTTATGGAAGATTCCCTGAAGGACAATCTCTTTATTAATAATAACAACATAATAATTATAACACAACATAACTCTCATTGAGTGTATGGCTCTGTATTAATCACTTCATAATATTAATCTAAACCTCACAAACCATGTAAAATATTACCTTCCCTATTTCAAAAATGGGAATGAGATGAAGTAGTTTCCCCAAGCTCCACACAACTAGTACATGGTCAGCACAGGATCAAAACCTGGGTCTGGTTAACCCTAAAGTTTCTGCTCACATCTATCCTCTTACACTACTTTGAGGAACAAAGAACTTCATAGGTTGGTGGTCTCCAAATTTTTTTGATTGTATATGAGTAAAACATTTTTATCATAAACCATCCATATATAAGTATTAATATATATGAAATATATAATTGCATATATGTAATACATACATATATTACAGATGCACTTATTGCAGTTGTATTTTAGTTACATCACAAAACATAGGTCAAAATGGAAACTCCTAATTAATCAGCTAAAAATTAAATAGGCAATATTTTAAAGTTGTTTTATTTTGATAATGGTTCAAAATCCTTTTTTTCTCCTATTTAAAAAATAGTAATAATAATATCTGGACATTATAAAACTTTCAATAGGACACATTATTGAAAATAATATGTAAATTCAATTAATTACAATTTTCAAATAGTCTTCTTGATAATTCAGAAATTTTTTGGATAACTTCTTTTCAGATTATTTTTACCAAATTATGTGACTGAAAAAGACTGTATGTAAGTGTTGAATCACTAAATTATACACCTGAAACTAATATTACACAGTATGTTAAAAGTGGAATATAAATAAAAACTTAAAAAAAAAAAAGACAAACCATCAGCTGTGCAATTTTCTTTTTGTTCCTTTGTGCTGGCATTACTAGAACCATATTTAATCCAATTTCTTTTTTAAAAAATCTCTTTAAATCCACTTAACTGGGCATATGTGAACTGCAGCACGTTGAAATACACTGAAAATAAACTAACAGATGATGTACATTATCAATTCCTCCCAATTATGAAAATTCTCACTCCATTCTCAGAATAAATAAAAATGTATAAAACTAATAATTATCTGACAGTAATTAATTATTAGCAAAACTCTTCCACTCAATGGGGTTTTATCCGCACATCTCCTGGAGGGCTTATACACCCTCTTCCAAACCTGCCTCATCCTTGGAGATCACTGACCTAAATACTCTAAAATACACCACTGGGTTCAACCAGACCTTAGTAGAACTGTCAGCATTTAATTCATTGCCCAAAAAAATCACTTTTATTCAATTACATTTGATGTGATGCCATCAGCCTAACTGAAGGAATGTAGGAGAAACTGCTTTCATAGTGAAAGTGAGAGAACAGGAGAACTAAAGTTAAAATGAATTCAAAGGACTCCTTCTTATATCATCTTTTACAGACTATGGCTGAAAAGCAAGAAATAATCATCATTTCTGCATGTCCCCTAATACAAATACTCCTGCAGACAAGGAAGTTCATTCTGTGATTCATACAGACAAAGCTTGCATCAGCTTGGGAGAGAACTCAATCGATGCTCCCAAATCTAATTTTGAGAGAAGGAGAACATGAGCACTTTTTAAAGATATCCTTTAGTGATTATACTAATTGTCAATAGAACAAAATGTACAGTTTATATAATTATATCCTTTTTATGTTATGTGTTTTCTTATCATATTTACTGAAATGTAATTTTATGTTTATTAAATCTAAGAATAAGAAACTGAGTTTGTAAAAAACATTTTTCTCACTTATGTGATGGTTCATAAGAGGACCTACCAGCAACTGAGTGTATCTTTGTACTTAAAACCA
Source organism: Mirounga angustirostris (assembly GCF_029215605.1). Classification (NCBI taxonomy): domain Eukaryota; kingdom Metazoa; phylum Chordata; class Mammalia; order Carnivora; family Phocidae; genus Mirounga; species Mirounga angustirostris. The sequence goes on from NW_026991714.1 coordinate 126,039,838, forward strand.
TAAAGCAGGGTGCCTGGGTGGCTCAGTTGGTTAAATGTCTGCCTTCAGCTCAGGTCAAGATCTTGGGATCCTGGGATTGAGCCCCACATGAGGCTCTCTGCTCCATGAGGGGCCTGCTTCTCCCTCCCCCTACCACCCCCCCAACTTGTGTGCTCTCACTCTCTCTCTCTCTGTCAAATAAATAAATAAAATCTTAAAAAAAAAAACATAAAGCAGCTAGAGGAAAGGAGAACTTCTAGTCATTTATTTAACCTCATGGTTGTGTGCTTGTATATGGTCACTGACTTTTATGTAGACATTTCATTATGTAGACTCATTCTAATATGTAGAATACCACCTAATTTCTGTCCTGCTCAGTATCAGAGCTTCATGTTAGGATAATCAGGAAAAGTCTAACACCAAGTAATATTCATCTAGTTAGTGTCATGCCTTCAAGGAACTCAAAATGCTTAACCAAAAAATTATGAACAATGCTTCCCACATGACATGTTTTCAGACCTTTCTTTTCTAGGAAACTGAGTGACTCTTTGTGCTTTATTTTACTGATGCTTACATACATCCTAGATAACTGAAAAATCCAAGGTTCAGAGTGGTAGGGAGATTTATCATGAAATTACCACAAGTTAACAGCAGAGCTCAAAATAGTTTCCAATTGGTTTTATCTTACCATATTTCATCAACTGACGTTTTAAATACAGACAAATTTCAGTACCAGAAAAGAAAGTGAGCTACCCAAGAGTAATATTTGCATTTGAAAATATAGTAAAATTAATCACAATAATAAATCTAACAAATATGGGATACTTACTTACACGAGGGCACTGTGCTAAAGCCTTATGCACACAATCTCATTTAATCCTCAAATAATTCTCTGAGATATGTAAGATACAAACACCATTTTATGCCTGAGGAAATCAAAGCTAAAGAGAGGATAAAAATTTGCCCAAGATAAGAAAGCTGGTAAGCGGCTGTTCTTGAGTCAAACTCAGACTGTCTGATTCCAAAGCTCACATGCTGAACGAACATAACTAGGTAGAATTAAAAATTGCCCAACCACTTGTGTATTTCTGCACCAAGGGACCACTGTGATTCCTTCATTAATAAAGACATGAAGCAGATTCATTTATAAAGTATTTCACATTCGTTATCTTATTATTCAAACACAGATCAGAACACTGTTTCTCTAGTTATAACATACTCTGAGATGATGATTCCCAAAAGTAACTCCAAAAAGAAAAGCAATGCATATATTACTGCCAACCTATTAATGATGGGGACACTGATGCTTAGAAAATACTAATGACTGATTACACAGCTGCAAAGTCTCAGCTAAGAGAGGCCTTCCCTGATTGCCATATCTAAAGTAGTCTTTGCTCCAAACCTGTCAACCTCATCACTGTCAGAGTGATGTCATGGTAGTTCGACTGCTAAGAGATATGCAGATAAAAAGTGCCCTGGGAGAGATGGAAAACCAGAGCCAGACTCACTAAGTGGAAAAACAAAACAAAACAACACTGCTAACCTGCTGCCCAGAGACAAGAGTTGATGGGAAGTGGCCAGGGAGAAGTGGTGAGAGGGGCTGCAAGACATCTAGAATTCAGGCAAGCCATGTGGCCAAGAGGCTGGATGTACAAGACCCAAATATCACCACAGAGCAGAACCACACACCATGATAAAACCTGGTTCTGAGCTAGGAACACCAAGGGCAAAAGAGACCATAGCCAAACTGCTAGCCTGCCAGGAAGAGAAATACAGAAAACAAAAACAAAATTTAAAGACTACTAAACTACGCACTCAACAAAAATAAATTTTAAAAGTCCAAGAATACATTTTTTGCAATATACATGACAAAGGATTACTATCACTGATATATAAAAAGGATCTTATAATTCAATAAGAAATCGACCAATAACCCAATAAAGCGGGCTAAAGAATGGACAATTCGTAGAAGAAATAAAAATGACAGTTAACCTCATTAGTAATCAATGAACTATAATTAGAAACAATGTCATATCAATTATAATCTATTACACTAACACATATAAAAAGAAAATAATTGGCGTTAGCAAAAAACAAATTAGTTTTCTCTTACACACTGTTGGTATAAGTATAAATTGACATGACCTTCCTAAAAGTCCATTTACTATTTACAAAAAAAGTCCACTTACTAAATGTATCAAAAGTTTAAATGTTCATTCCTTTGACAAAGCATTCATACTTCTAGGAAGTGTACAAAGACACCTATGTAATGATGTTCATCACAGCACTCTTTTTTTTTTTTTAAGATTTTATTTATTCATTCATTAGAGACAGAGAGAGAAAGGGGCAGAGGGAGAAGCAGGCTCCCAAGGAGCAGGGAGCCCAATGCGGGACTCGATCCCAGGACCCTGAGATCATGACCTGAGCCGAAGGCAGACGCTTAACCATCTGAGCCACCCAGGCGCCCTATCACAGCACTCTTTAAAATCATGAAAAATTAAAGACAACCATGATGTCTATCAATAAAAGATCAGTTAAATAATTACAATATACCCATAAAACAATTCTAATGTAGCCATTAAAAAGAATATAAGCCTATATTCTTTGATATAGAAAAATGTTCACAAAATATTAAGAGAAAGAATGTTACAGATAACAGGCATGTATTACATTACTTGGTTTGTATAAACTGGTATGTGTTTCCTATATGTTTATAGCTTATGTATATGAGTATATGGATAGAGATGTCTAAAAGTATATTAATAAAAATATTTTTATCTCTACTATAATCATAAAAATAATAAAGCTGCCCTCATTTTGAAAAAATATATTTTTACTTTAAAGTATTAGTTTTAGTGGATAAATATTCAGATGTTTATGAACATGAAATAATGAAGTCATTTCGCTGAAATGTGAAAAGCAACCATTATCACTATTTTTCAATATTGTTTGTGAGGTTTTTAGAAATTAAATGGAAAATACTTGGTTAAAATTTAGAAAAGAGACCAAAATCTACCTTTGTCTTTGATCAACAGCTTCTTTCTTACACTGGAAATAAGTTATAAAGAGAAAGAAATTCACTCTCAACACTAGCAAAGGTATAAAATATTAAAGAATAAGTTAAACAAAAAAGGTACAGGAAAAAAATTTATGAAATATTTTCAAATGACATAAAACAAGAAATGAACAAGTAAAGAGATGTAACATATTTTTAAGTGGAAGACTTAATATCAGAAAAATATCAATCCCCTCCAAATCAGGATATAAACTGAATACAATTCCAATCAGAATCCAGTGATGAGTATTCTTGAACTGGAAGAAATGAGAAACTCATTTCAAAAAGTAATTATATGAGAATAGCTATGAAAACCTTGGGGGGGAAATGAGAGAGTGTTTAATAAACCTTACCAGATATCAAAACAATATAGCATTGGCACAGAAATAAAGAATAGAAAAATGACAGGGGCGCCTGGGTGGCTCAGTCGTTAAGCGTCTGCCTTCAGCTCGGGTCATGATCCCAGTGTCCTGGGATCGAGCCCCGCATCGGGCTCCCTGCTTGGTGGGAAGCCTGCTTCTCCCTCTCCCACTCCCCCTGCTTGTGTTCCCTCTGTCGCTGTATCTCTCTCTGTCAAATAAATAAATAAATAAATACATAAATAAATCTTAAAAAAAAAGAAAAATGACAGAAAATACAGTTCAGAAACAGGTGCACATATATGTGGGAGTATAATATATAACATACATGTTTCAATTTAGTGGTAAAAGAATGTTTTATTTTAAAAACTGCATTCATACCTTGGAAGAAAATAATGTGATATACTTACATCACACTAATATAAACATAAATTCCAGTTATAGTAAGAGATTAAAGCTCTAAATTAAAAACAGTAAAAAGATGAATGCTATCCAGGAAAATGGGTTTGCAATACATATGACAAAGGATTAACATTCCTAATTCACAAACAGTACTCACAAACTGATCAACACCAATTAAAAAAAAAAAAGACAAAGAATATGAATAAGTAACTCACAAAACAAAATGCAAATCAACAATAAATATGTGAAAATATACTCTCTCTGGCTATCACCAGAAAATTACAACAGTGAGATAATAGTTCTCACCTGTTAGGCTGAGAAAGATTGAAAAGAACACTGATCCCATTGCTAATGAGAATGCCAGGAAATAACTGCTCTCATACACTGTTAGTGGGAATGGGAATTGCTATCATCTTTTCTGAAAATTATCTGGCAAGATGCATCACAATTTTAAGTGCAAACCAAAAAAAATTCATAAATCAGACTTCATCAAAATTAAGACTCTGCTCTCTAAAAGAAACTGTTAAAAAAGAAAGAAAGAAAGAAAGAAAGAAGAAAGAAAGAAAGAAAGAAAGAAAGAAAGAAAGAAAGAAAGAAAGAAAGAAAGAAAGAAAGAAAGAAAGAAAGAAAGAAAGAAAGAAAGAAAAGAAAAGAAAAAGACAGGGCGCCTGGGTGGCTCAGTTGGTTAAGCGTCTGTCTTCGGCTCAGGTCAGGATCCCAGGGATGATGGGATGGAACCCTGCATCCCTCTCCTCCCTGCTCGTGCTCCCTCTCACTATCTCTGTCTCTCTCAAATAAGTAAATGAAATCTTAAAAAAAAAGAAAAAAGAAAAAAGAAAAGAAAAAGACGGGGCGTCTGGGTGGCTCAGTCAGTTAAGCATCCGACTCTTGATTTCGGCTCAGGTCATGATCTCAGGGTTGTGAGGTTGAGCCTGACATTGGGCTCTGCACTGGGCATGGAGCCCTGCTTAAGATTCTCTCTCTCCCTCTGCTCCTCCCCTCCCCACTTCCCCCCCTTAAAAAGAAAAAAAAGATTCTCTTTCTCCCTCACCCTCTGCCCCTCCCCACTCTAAAAAAAAAAAAAGGAAAAAGACAGTCACAGAAAAAAAAATATTTGCAAATCACATATCTGAAAAAGGACTTGTAGCCCAAAATATATACAGAACTCTCAAAACTCAATAGTAAGAAAACAAAACTCATTATTTTTTTTAAATGGGCAAAAGGCTTAAAACACTTTACCAAAGAAGATATATAGATGGCAAATAAACACATAAGAGATGTTCAGTACCATTAGTCATAAGGTAAATTGCAAATTAAAACCACGAGATACTACTATATATTCACTAGAGTAGCTAAAATTTAAACAACAGACAATACTAATTGTTGGAAAAATGTGGATGAACTAGAACTCTCACATCCTATTGGAATACAAGATCATTTCAGCCACTTTGGAAAACAATCTGACAGCTTCTTTTAAGTTAAAACAGACACCATGAAATCAAGCATTCCCACTCCTAGGTACTGTACTACCTAAGAAAAAGAAAAAATACATTAACACAAAGAGCTGAAAGCAAATGTTTATAGTGGCTTTATTCATAATCACTAAAAACTAGAAACAAACCAACAGAGGAAGGGATAAAAAGTTGTAGCATGTTCACAACATTAAAAATTACTCAGCAATAAAAAGGAATGAAATGCTGATATATGCAACAAGTGAATGAATCTCAAAAAGAATTATGCTAAGTGAAAGAAATCAGACACACAACCACTTTATTATTCCATTTATACGACATTTAGGAACAAATATCAGATCAGATACAACTAAAGACTGAAGGGAGGGAAAGGAGATTGCAAAGGGAGACGAGAGAACTTCTAGGGTGAGGGAAATCTGTATCTTGATGGTGGTGGTGGCTATTTGACTCTATGATATATACATTTGCCAAAATTTATTTTTTCTTATAAATTATACCACAAAAACCCTGATTTTATAAAATTTAAAAATACAAACCTTTTGACCCAGACATCCCACATTGAGAAACCTACTCTACAGAAATAAATGTGTCAACATATAAATTAATGTACATTGACAGAGAAATGGTTAAATAACGTTATACCACAGAATGTAATGCAAATAATTTAAAAGACCTGGAAATAGTCCTCCGAGCAATTATAATTTATGGGAACTAAAAGAACAGTTCTCATTCCATTGATTTGAGCCCTTTGTTCAACTAAAGTTAGAAGAATAGGCCACAACAGGGAAGTATGAGCTTCTTTTGCTCAATTCATTTGCCACAGTAACACAGTAAAGCTGACCATAGGTATCCCAATCCACTTTGGAATCTAAGACTGAAAGAGGAGGTACAAAACAAAAAGTGGCAGCAATTAACATGAGAAGAGTCCTCATTGGAAAGCATCTTAGCTAATGCCATCCATTTATAATGGTTTCCGTTCAGGCTGCCTGGTTATAGAGGGTTGACTATGACTTCACAGCACAAATAAATTTTGTTTAAATTTGACCTCATTTATGCAGAATGCTGTACAATTATAACATTGCTTGCCCTCCAGAAGCTTACGTTCTAAACAAAATCCTAGAAAATGCATTGCCCCTTAAGGCTTTTTCATTTGATTATAGGAATCTACCACAAAACGTGAATTTACACCTCAAAAAGTATGGGAGTGGGGCAAGGTGAGGGGAGATGAATAATTGAATCTGAACCTATAAAAGTTATTAATTAGCTGTCAAAATTATCTCAAGGGAATTCATTCAGCATATACACAGCAGAACATTTCCAACAAATATATAGAACATTATTACATTAAGAATCATGAGAACACAAAGAAATGGAAGAACAATCCCTGTTCTTCCTTAAAAGCTCTGGGACAACTGGAAGCTACAGAAGCATACATCCATGCACTGTGAGTCAGTGTGAAAAGTGCAGCATGTTACTTGTCACCAGTTAAAATAGTTCTATCACTGATGTTCTATTGGTCTTACTCCATCACCTTCCCAAAACCTTAGAGTTTATTTCAAAAACCCTCTAGATTATGTGAGGCTAACATTATTTCCATTGCTATGTAAATCATTTGCATGAAAACATTAAGACATGTTTAATACCATGCAAAAATACAATCCACTTTTCCAAAACTATGATATAAGGAGGAATAAATAAGATATACACATTAAAGAATTGTTATTAGTTTCTGTTAACTGGGCTGTCACTAAGGACTGCAGAGTTGTTTCCTTTTATTGATTGGTCAGAAGACCTAGAATATCATTTGCCAGCATCTGAGGAGTAGCTGTTTAAGAGAGATCATGAGCTGAAACGCAGAGTATGAAGGCATGCCTCTCACCTCAACGCTGATAGTAACATCAGCCAAAGTTGGAATATCTAAGAATGAGGGCTTGCTAGTGAGGTGGAGGGCAACAACCATCATTTTTAATATGCTTTTAACTCTCTGACATTTCACTTTATCAATTTTCTACTATGCTGACTTCATTAACTTTTTCCCATACTATGATCTTAGTTATCCAATTTTAAAATAAAGAATATACCACAACTGGCCAGGAAACAATTATGATACCCTGCTACCCATATACATGAAATAAATAATTAAATAATTATTAATGTAAATAATTGAGAAGGGTTGAGAGGAGGGCAGAAGTGTGAAGAAAATGAGCTCTTTCTGAGATTTTTGGAGGCCCAGTTTCCTCATCCTGTTCCACATAAATACTTTCATTGCAGACATTTCAAATATTATGCCAGAATTATACAAAATAAGTGGAACATCACCAAGCAGAAATCCTAAAGTAGGTGTTCTGAACATGTTGGTAAAGAAAGTCACTTCATTTGAGAGGTCTCTGCCCCTTCAACCTCACCCTCCTTACCAATATACATTCATCACTGAAAAGGGAAATATTTACAAAAGTTAGTTTAGTTATGTTTAAATATTATGTTTAGCTGTCTGGAGACCATGTTCTCAAAATTTATACAAGAAATCAAGGATTAAACTTCATAACAATTAGGAAACCACACTGTGTAAAATCAAAGACTCGGTTCAAGGACATTAAAATAGTTTTATCATTGGTGCTAAATTGAAATGACTCCATCTCTTCCCAACACCTGGAACCAAAACCTTGTGAACTTTCATGTAAACAAACCGGGGCACACCAAATGCTCTGTCTACAGCAAGGTACCACCTCTGTACACGCATTTGGGTGAAAAATGTGGAAAATGCCTGAGGACTCTTTGAAGCAGCTTGGGAGAAGTAAGAGCAGGAAAGAGGCTCTTCTCTAGGGTAAGTTTGTTTAGTGGAAAGTAAGCAAGTTGTCAGGGTAAAAGTTGACAATGTTGATTCCAACAGTTTGAACTGCGAATAAACATCCAAAGGGATTATGTTACTGAGAATTAGAAAAGATTCCATTGAACTCAATAGAACACTTGTGTTTTCAAAGATAATATGCCTTCAAGCTACATTCTGGATCCACAGTTTAGGGTTAGAATTACCTTAAGCCCTTTCTATGCCACATTAAAGAACATGGGGTCTGACCGCTTTAATATGGACCTAAAATTAAAATAAGAATGGAATAAAAAAATTTCATTTCTAATAACTGAATTAGAAAATACTAAGTACACGTACATTTGTACACTTGAGACAGAATAAAGAAATTTGGATAAAAATCTATGTTCTTGCCAAACATCTAAACTTAAACAGTTTCATTAACCAACTTAGGGAAATAATGCATTGGCCATAAATCACTTTTGAGTTTTCCCTCCTTAATGACCTATCAAAGGGCAAAAAAACAAGGCCTATACTTATGAAATCCATAATCCTCTTCTCTGCTCACCAAAGCCACATTTAAATCTGGCTTTCATCTCATGCTGTTGGGTTTTCCACCAGGTACAAGATGAAAAGTTGGAAGAGACCTGTGCTTTTTCTAAAGCAAAACAATTTGGTTGCCACTCAGCAATTCCTGGTGAAATGCCAGGAAGCCTGTAAAAAAAAGTTAAAATTTTCCTAACTTGGAGTTTACAAAAATAAGTGTGAGATGTTCATAGCCTGTCAGACATTCCATCTCTTTATTTTTTAAATATTCATAAACAAGGGGAAACAGACACTTTTGATTTGTTAAACTTTATTCAGATCAATATACGCAGGTAAGCCTTGCATGCCCTCAAGAAAATGGAGGTAACTTAAACAGCTCTTCTTAATCCATCTCAAGTCCTCCATGTTCTCACATTAGAGTCTGCTATTAGAATCTTCTCCAAAGTTTGACAAAAGCATGCAACTCACATGCTCTTTACCAGCCAAGTTTGCAGGCAGCCCTGCAAAAAGTTGCTTCTCCTTTGAGCTCTCACACAAATTCACTTCCCTCCTGGACCAAGGATGTAAGGGAGTATGGCTGTCTCATAGCCTCTTTGCTCTTAAAAAGAAAATCAAATTCTCTAGATATTTTCAAACTCCACCAGGAATAGAACATTCTCAGCTCAGCCTGTGGATCATTATCTCTTGTACATTTCATCTTTATGTTCACTGGGTTCATAGAAAGGGCATACACAGAAAAAGGAAAATAGCTGCTTCTTAGACACCAAATTTAGTAATTCTTTCAAATCTACTGGCACACATCTAAAAAGTCATATTTTTATAAGGCTTCATTAGGTTTCCATTGGTTCTGTCTTTTGAGAACACACATGCTGAGTTGCCTATAACCTCAAGCCAAAATACATCCGTAAACTACAAGAAATATTTTTTATAGGAAGACAAAAGTCATCACAATTTAAAAAGGGATATAGTGGATGGAGACAGACAGATGTGGGCTCATCTAGAGCCCACTTTAATGTCTCCCAGGCATCAAGTTGTTAACTAATGGAGGCCAACAATCTACAATACTCTAAGATTCCAGATGACTCCAATAGCCTTACCTGTTAATATGAGATTACTGTAAGTATTAGAGAATTGCTCCTTTAGAAGAACAAGATGCATCTGAGCTGCCTTCTCCCGTTGGAGCTCCAGCATAACATCAGGGTGCTGAGCAATCTTGCAGCCTTTCTGTTTATCCAGGGCAACATCACTTCGAACAATGTCTACAAAAAGAAATAAATGCAGGCAGCAAAAACAAAACAAAACAAAAAAACAAAAAACCATATACACATCGAAGTCTTGTTTCACCCAAAATGACAGAATTTATAAACTACCAGTATTTCATCAGAATGAAGAGATTCGTAAGTAATAAACCTGAAGAACCTCCAACTTCATGATACATTCTGCAAGTTTCTCTGGTCATTTCCAAATTCTTTGGCAATTTCCATTTTATTACTCACTGTGACCTCATTTAAGGTTCTCACTCCTCCATTCTACTCTCAGCTCACCTCTAGGACTTATGCACTTCCCAGGGCCTTTTCTTTTTTTTCTTTTTTTTTTTTTAATTTTATTCTTATGTTAATCCCCATACATTACATCATTAGTTTTAGATGAAGTGTTCCATGATTCATTGTTTGTGCACAACACCCAGTGCTCCATGCAGAATGTGCCCTCCTCAATACCCACCACCAGGCTAACCCATCCTCCCACCTCCCTCCCCTCTAGTTCTCTTAACAACTTTGTCTGAACACTGGTGACTATGATTATTTCCTCTACCTCATGCTGTAGGACCAGGTGATAGCTCCTGCATGTATATTCAGGATATGTGGCCTATTTTCAAATTTACCTCCCAGCTAGCCCATTGAGCTCAAATTAGGGCTGTCATTCTTTGGGTTAGCTGCTCAGGATTTCTCCTGCTATCTTTCATGTGCCTCTGGCTGCATTCTGACTCATAAATAACTCTTTCAATCTCTAAGTATTTTGTGGGTCACTGAAGAAAGCAAGAGGAGGGCTAGAGTCACTTTACAGACCTGCCTCTTTCCCAATTATTTCCCTATTAGTGACAGGCTGCTTTTTATTCTTCAGTATGATTTTCACCCAAAGCAGAAGTATCGTCCAGAAAATAGTCTTCCTCAAAAACAAACACTCTCCTAGAATGTTTCCCAATTACAGGGAGCTTTGATGCCCTAAAGTTATTTTTTATTTTACAAATTAAGATATAATTCAGCTGATTATCATTGAAACAAATGATGTTTATCAACAGCAATCTGGATGACAGCTCTAGGAACTTCCAAGTTTTGTGCAGCAAATTGAAGGACTTTAGGAGAAAATGCTAAAAATAATAATAATAATAATAATAATAATAATAATAATAATAACTGCTCTGCCACTGTTGACACCAATGGCTTTGGAAGGGAAAAAAGTAATACCCATGTTAATTGTACCAATAGGAAAGATTTGGTTCTTTCAGCAATGCTCAAAGAGAAAATAGGGCATGTGGCATGAAAGATGGGACACTGTTCTAGACAAATAATCTTCAAACCCATCAACATAGCCCTCATAGAGAAGCCCAGATATAAATACAAACCCATGACAATGAGGGTTAGGATGTATGTTACACAAAGATTAGCCAGATGTGGGAATGGTTCTTAATCTTGGTTGAAAACAGGGGAGCTGGTTGGAAACAGTGCAATATTTATTCCTAAACCTTTTTATGCCAATTTCTAGACTGTAGGCAATAAAGTGAACTCATTTAACATTCAAGTAACTACTCTCATAGATTTTCTGAGGCTTGAATACAAAAGTAGAATAAATTAATTCAAGATACACTCTAGTTTTTAAGACCATCAATAGAATGAGAGGAAAACTTATTACACTGTATAATTGAATCCTTCCAATAATCCTATGAATGTGGCAGATATTGTTAACTAGCTGACCCAAACCCTACACACAGTCCCTTCTACTTTGCTCTCCTCTATTATAGAGACTAAAACACGAAAATAAACAATTTCCCAGCTTTCCTTGAAGCAAGGGGCGACCATATAACATGATTCTGGCCAATGAGCTGCAGGCAGACATCCTTAGGAGGACTTAACCTTAGTGACAAAACCTCACTAAGAGAAAACCAGGATCTTTTTCCGTTAGCCTGTTAGCCTTTCCTATTCCTTATATCTAAAACATAGACATGAAGCCCAGAGTTAAAGAAGTAATTTTGTGGCAATGAGTCAAGAAGCCAGAGGGCAAAGGACTACACACTAAGGATGGTGAAATGAAAGCTCAGAAGATCCTAAGTCCCTAATGTTTTTAAGGAGCTCCCATAGCTACCCTACTTGTCCTAGACTGCCCATCTCTTGATTTCTTGTTATGTGAGATATTAGTTTCTTATTTTCAAAATCCTGACCTGTTATTGTAATCCTAAATGATAAAGAATGATATTACTATCCCTATCGTATATATTAGGAAACAGGTCCACAAAGCTTAAGTGACTTGCTCAAGTTCACAGTACATGGTCAGTCCCCAAATCCAGAAATTTTCAAAGCCATTCCAGTGATCTTTCCAAAAGTTACTCCCACATAGAAATGCATGAATTTAACAATAAAGTATGGTAAATAATAAAAGTGAGGGACTAAAGAGAAAAACCTAACTATACTATTATAGCAGCATACCATAGATGGTCTATCCAGAAAAGAAATATGTATGATACTTGCCCAGAAAACATTACAAAACTTGTACCAAACATACTATAGAGAGTGGAGTTTAAATTATTCAGATATCTTCTAATAGGAGTCTAATACAAAAGTAGAACATCTACCAAACTCTCTATTTCCTATGTAATAAATGTCTTGCTCAGAATGCAGAAAAAGCAAATATTATAACTGATAGCCTCAACATCATTCCAACCAGAACCTTAAAATGAAGTGACCATATTATCTTAATAATAGTAAGAAAAGAAAACCATGGGCATGGCCAAACATACGTCTGAGACTTTAGAAATGTACACCACAACAATGTTTGGGGAAAAAAATAGATATGCCATACAGATTCTTTATTCACCCCTGATCTGTTCGAAATTGCATCAAAGACTAGATAAACAAACAAAAAAGGATACTTATCAAAGATATACATGGTCATATATATCTGGAAGAAGAGTTAATATAGATGACAGATTCAAAATTCAAAATTATCTTGACAACCTAGAAACTTAGGCTGAAATCCCCAAGACATAGACATGAACACAAAGTCTTGCATTTATACTGAAAATTAATTACATAAGAGGTTAAGGCCAGACCAGACAGAAGCTCAAATATTTAAGATCCTATTAAGTTTCACAGGTTTTAGTTGAATGCGAGCTTTATGTAAGCCAGTAATATGCTGCCAAATATAATATTGCTGCCAAAAAGATTAACAAAATTCTTAGACTAAATTAATAGAACCAGAATATCCAGAATACAGGAGGTAACATAGCCACCCTGAACTCCATGCCAGCCAAGGGCAGCACAGTAAAGAGTTGGAGTTAAAGCAGACCTTGGTTCAAATTCTAGCTTGGTGGTCACTTATTAGCTGCAGAAGTGACAGACAACAATGCTTCTGTAAGCCTATTTCTTCATGCTGTTATTGTAAAGAGTCATAAAAAATTTAGCACTATGCATGCCACATAATAAGAACTCTATAAAGGGTAGCTATTACTATTTTTGTTATTATAATACTCTACTTGTAGTATTATATGTTTTCCACCTCTAACAGTTTCTCATCTACAGTCCACCCAAAGGAAAATGCCAAGATGGGAAATAATTTTATTTTTAAAAAATAGCTGAAAAAACAGTGTTGAACCTGGCAAAGAAAACATTAAAGATGACTTGCTTCATATAGAAGAGAAAACTGATTTATTCTGTATAAATACAGAAAGCCAAACATTAAAGGAGTAACCAAAAGACATATGAGAGAACTTTAACAACAGAAGCGGTCCACATGAGAGAACTATAATAATAGAAGTGATTGTATAAGCAAAGGAGCTACTTGAAGATGGGGTGAGTTTCCCATCCCTGGAGATATTCAAGCAGAGACTAGGTGACACAGGCACCATAAAATGATTTCAGTATAGTCATTAAAGCCTGCCAAGTACAGGGTTAAAGTACTTTCACCAACATTATATGAGGCAATGTAACAGATATTAAAGGCAGATGCTTTGAATTCAAACATACCCAAGTTTAGATCCCAGCTCTATCACTTACTTTCTGACAGCTCTTAGACAAATCACTAAATCTCTCCTTTCCTAATTTTTTAAAATGAGAATATTAATAGCATATTTGTAATGAGCTTATACAGACAGTGATAGGGACATATTAGACATTCAACAAGTGCTGGTTGTTTCAGTGGGTGCTAATAATAATTATATTAATATTGGAAAGTTGTTACTGGAGGATATTATTATATCTTTAGCTCATTTTTAGCTCAAAAATTTTATGGCTCTACAAAAACTTACACTTTTCTTTGTCAGACATGATAGAAAAAATAAAGATTCAAAGCCAGGAGACTTAGGTACGAATTTCAACTAACTTACCAATTAATCATGAAACTATAGACTAAAAACTTAACATCCTTAACCTTGTGCCTTGGCTTTTTCCTGGTCTACCAAATTGAAAAGTTGATGGAGTGAATCATCTCTAAACCTCTATCCTCCTCCTACTAGCTCTCTCCTTCTTGCTGATATTCTTTATTGCTATGTGATCAAAGTAGTTCCAAATATCAAGCTATCCATATGTCATCTTCTCATCTCCCCCTATGGTCTTTATTCTGATATAGTTCAAGGATGCCAAAGACCCAACATATACCCTGAGGGAAGCAACAAGGGAGAAATCATCCTGCACCAAAGGTCATACCCTAACATCAAGTTATTGCCCATCAGGACTCTGGACATGTGAGTATGATCATGTTTGTATTTTTGTTCTTGCTTCTTTCTGTGATACATCTTTCTCCAATCTTTAATCAATTAGTAACCCACAGTTCTATTAGCCTAAAGCTGTAGTTCTTATTGGTGCAAGTGACAGACTAGTGGACCAGCCAAAAATTTTAACAGGGAGATCCTAGAACTTTGAAAGATATAAAAATGAGCTATATAAGTTTGCCATGCATCCCTGGCTGACTGGGAGGCTGTGTGCACATGCAGAGGATATTCAGCCTAGGATTCTTCACACAAAACTGGTTAACTGGGAAACCATACACAAACTCAAGAGGTTGGGAGGAAAGTAAATGGTGAGGCAGACTTAAAAATTATCATAAAACTGAACATTTTTACCAATCCCCACAGAAATCCATCAGCAGAAAGCAGAAGCCTTAGGGATCAGGGATTCAAACTGTTTGAAACACAGCTACTGAACAATCATTGGGTGATCACTAAGCTATTAAGACTCAGAGGTGAACCCTAGGACGCCAACCTAAAAAAAATAATAATAATTTTAAGAACAGAAGAAATATCAGTGGTAGGATAAAAAGATTAAGTCCAAATTATTTTTTAAAAGGCAGAACAATTCTCAGGGGAAAAAACTAAATTACAGATTGGCTATGATATATCTAAAATGTCCAGTTTCCAAAAAAAATTATGTCATGCAAAAAAAACAGGGAAGTGTGACTTAAACTCAAACTCAAAAAAAAAAAAAAAAACAATCAATTAGAGCTAACTCTGTATCGGCTCAGCTGGTTGGGCCACTGCCTTAGGCTCAAGGTCATGATCCCAGGGTCTGGGATTGAGCCCCATGTCAGGCTCCTTCCTCTCTGTCAAATAAACAAATAAATAATCTTTAAAAAAGAAAAACAAAGAATAGATTATAAATATGTTTTAAAAATTAAAAGAAACCTGTTTAAATAATTAAAGAAAAACCTAATAATGACTCAAGAAAGAGAGGAATGAAACAAATAGAAACTTTTACTTAAAAAAAGAGGAACAGGGACGCCTGAGTGGCTCAATTGGTTAAGCGGCTGCCTTTGGCTCAGGTCATGATCCCAGGATCCTGGGATCAAGTCCCACATCAGACTGCTTGCTCAGCAGGGAGCCTGCTTCTTCCTCTGCCTGCCTCTCCCCCTGCTTGTGCTCTCTCTCTGTCTTTCTCTCTGACAAATAAATAAAATCTTTTAAAAAAATAAAATTTTAAAATTTTAAAAATTTAAAAAGAGGAACAAATGGATAGTCGACAGTTGAAAAGTACAGTTACTGAAATGAAAAATGCACTAGATGGGCTTAGCAGCAGAACTGAGAGGGCAAGAGAAAGAATCAGTATGTGAAGACAGATGAATAGAAATGACTTAACATGAAAAACAGAAAAAGATCAAGGAAAAATGAGCAAAGCCTCAGAGTATTATGGAATAAAATGAAGCAACCCATCAAAGAGGAGAGAGAAGGACAGAAAATTATTTCAAAAAATAATCAAAAAATTCCCAAATTTGACAAAAATTATTAATTCACAGATCCAAGAAGTACAACAAAAAGAATCATTACAAAGAAATCTACATCTAGAACATCACTACAACTCTTGAAATCCCAAGATAAAAAGAAAATCTTAAAAACTGAAAGGAAAAAACTCATCTCAAAAAGGGAATTAGCAATACAATTAATGGCTAACTTCTAATCTGAAACAATGGAAGCCAGAAAGCTGTGGAACAACATATTCAAAGTGCTGAAAGAAAAAAATTCTGGGACACCTGGGTGGCTCAGTCAGTAAAGTGTCTGTAATATATAAAAAATTGACATTGTAGAGGGAATAGGAAAATAAGGTGTATTGATGCAAAGTTGCTTTAATTTATCAAAATTAGGTATTAATTTGAATTTGACTGTGATAAACTAAGAAGCACAGTGTAATTCCTGAAGCAACCACTAAGAAAATAACTAAAAATAATACAGTGTAAAAATCAACAAAGCAATTAAATAATCTAAAAATATATTTTTAAAAATCTAGAAAATTGGTTTAACAGAAAGAAGGCAGTAAACATAAGAAATATAGAAACTTTCAAAATGGCAGACATTTATAAATCCATCTATACCAATAGCTGTATTAAATGTAAATGGACTAAATACTCCAATCAAAAGCTACAGATGGTTTTATTGAGTTTAAAGAAGCAAGATCCAAATATATGCTGTTGAGGAGACACATTTTAGATTTAAAGACAAATACAGGTTGAAAATAAAAGACTGGAAAAAGATATATTATGCAAACAATAACCATAAGGGTGCTGAAAGGATTAAATTTGTGACAAAAAAAATTTACAAGGGTTTGGAGTGGCACCCATTATGTTGTTATTTAATCACATTTTTTTCTGGAGAGGGGAAGAAAGAAAAAGATTTTCCTTTTCCTATCAATAATTGCTCTCCATTCTGTATTGCGAGGATGAAAACTTGCTTCTTCTCTCATCCCCTTTAAGCAAAAAAATCTATGGCTCAGATTCACAAAGATTGCTGATTTTGACTGTAGGTTGCCCTACTCTGCTTTTCCCCTTCCTTCACACTACCTAACACAATAGGTAAGTCCTTCTAGCCAACACTCCCTAAGAGTGGTGTTAAGAAAGACAGCCCACTTAACTTTTTTTTTCTTAAGCTTTGTGTAATTGCTTTTTTTTTTTTTAAGTATAATTGATATATAACATTATATTAGTTTCAGGTATACAACATGATTCAGTATTTGTGTATGTTGTGAAATGATCACCACAATAAGTCTAGTTAACATCCATCACCATACATAGTCACATTTTTTTCTTGTAATGAGAAATTTTAAGATTTACTCTTCTAACAACTTTCAAATATGCAATACAGTATTAACTACAGACACCATGCTATACATTACATCTCCATGAATTATTCATTTTATAATTGGAGGCTTATAACTTTTGATCCCCCTCACCCATTTTATCCCACCCCCACCTCCTGCCTCTGGCAACCACCAATCTGTTCTCTGTAAGTTTGCATGTTTTGTTTTGTTTCAGATTCACATATAAGTGAGATTGTATGGTATTTGTCTTTCTCTGTCTGACATATTTCACTTAACATGATGACCTCAAGATCCATGCATGTCATCAGAAATGGCAAAATTTCATTCTTTTTTATTCCACATTGTATGTGTGTGTGTGTGTGTGTTTCACAATTTTTTTATCCATTCATCCACTGATGGACACTTAGGTTCTTTACATATCTTGGCTATTATAAATAATGCTGCAATGAACATGGGGTTGCAGCATGTATTTTTTTCTTTTGAGTTAAGGTTTTCATTTTCTTCAAATAAATACCCAGAAGTGGAATTGCTGGATCATATGTAGTTCTATTTTTAATTTTTTGATGAACCTCTATACTGCTTTCTGTAGTAGCTGCACCAACTTACATTCCCAACAACAGAGGATAAAGGTTCCCTTTTCTCCACATTCTTATCAACACTTGTTATTTCTTATCTTTTTGATAATAGCCATTCAAACAGGTGTGAGAATGAGATATTGCATTGTAGTTTTGGTATGCATTTCCCTGATGATTAGTGATACTTAGCAGCTTTTCATGTACGCATTAGTCATCCAGATGCCTTCTTTGGTAAAATATCCAGACCTTCTGCCCCTTTTTAATCAGATTGTTTGCTATTGAGTTGTAAGAGTTCTTTCTATATTTTGGATATTAACCCTTATCAGATACATTTGCAAATATTTTCTTTCATTCAGTAGGCTGCCTTTTCATTTTGTTGATGATTTCCTTTGCTGTACAAGACAAATTGTTTTTAAGATAGTAAATATTACTAGAGACAAACAGGGACAGATCATGGTGATAAAAGGGTCAGTATATCAGGAAGATACAGTAACTATAAATGTATATGCACCTAATAAGTGAGTTCCAAAATACATAAAACAAAATCTGAGACTAAATTGAAAGGGGAATTTAACAAGTATGGTTCAAGATTTCAATACCCTATTCTACATTTGATGGAACTAGACAGAAAATCACTTAAAGGCCAATATACCTTACTGACACTTATAGAACATACCAAATAAAAGCAGAATATACATATTTTTCTAATCACACATGACACATAACAAGAATAATCTTATGCTAGGCCATAAGTCTCATAAATTTTTTTAAAAGATTTTATTTATTTATTTGACAGAGAGATAGAGAGCACAAGTAGGCAGAGGGAGAGGGAGAAGCAGGCTCTCTGCTGAGCCAGGAGCTGGACATGGAGCTTGATCCCAGGACCCCAGGATCATGACTGAGCCGAAGCAGCCACTTAACCAACTGAGCCACCCAGGCGCCCCAAGTCTCAAGGATTGAAGTCATACAAAGCACATCCTCTGACAATACTGGAATTAAATTAGGAATCCATAACAGAAAGACCTCTAGAAAATCCCCAAATATTAAGAAACTAAACAACACACTTCTAAATAACCTATGGATCAAAGAAATCAGAAGGGAAATTAGAAAATATTTTGAACTAAATGAAAATGGGAATGCATGATATCAAAATTTATGGAACAGAGCCTAAATAGTACTTAGAAAACTATAGCAATACACACATATATTAGAAAAGAAGATCTCAAATCAATCATCTAAGTTTCCACTTAGAACTTGAAAAATAAGAAAAAAATAAACACAAAGCAAGCAGAAAGAAGAAAACAGACACTTTATTTCTATTCTGAAATAAAAAAAAAAAAACAGGAACAACAGAGAAAATCAATTAAACAAAATATTGTTCCTTTGAAATGATCAACAAAATTGAAAATTTTTGAGATAATGGCAAAGAAGACACAAATTACCAAAAATCAGGGAGGAAAGGTAACCTCAAATTGTTATATACTGTATGATTCCATTTATGCAACATTTTCAAAAAGACAAAATTATAGTGATAGGGAACAGATTACAAACAAGTAGCATGAGGTTGTCACTTCTGGATGGTACAACAGTTCTGTATTCTGATTGTTATATTGGTTACACAAATTCATATATGTAGAAAAATTTCATAGAATTACACACACAGAGAAGAAATAAATACACTTAAAAACTGATAAAATACAAAGAAGGTCTATAGTTTAACTTTCTCTACTATTTTTGCAAATTTTTAGGAGTCTAAAATTATTTCAAAATAGAGTTTAAAAAGAACTTAGACCTTTACCTCACATCATACACACATAAAAAAAATTAACTCAAAATGGATCATAGACCTAAATAGAAGAACTAAAGCTATAAATTTTCTAGAATATATAGGAGAATGGCTTTGTTTCCTTAGGTTAGGTAAAGATTTCTTAGTTATAACACCAATAGTACAATTCACAGTGGAAAAAAAATAATGAACTGAACTTTACCAAAAGTAAAAGATTTCGCTTTCTAAAATATCATTAAGAAAATAAAAAGCTAAGACACAGACTGAAAGAAAATATTTGAAAATCACATATATCATAAAATATATAAAGGAAATGTTTACAACTTAATAAAAAGACTAACCACCCAATTTTAAACATGGGCAAAATATCTGAACAGACATTTCACCAAAGATCTACAAATGGCTAATAAGCACATGAAAAGATGCTCAAATCATTCATTAGTCATTAGGAAATGCAAACTAAAATCACAGTGAGACGCTACCCCTAGAAGGGCTATAATCTGAAAGACTGACAATACCACGTGTTAAGTATATAAAGCAACAGAAGCCCTCATACATTGTTGGTGCGAATATAAAATGGGACAGCCACTTTGGAAAACACTTTAGCTGTTTCTTAAGAAGATAAACATAAACTTACTGTATGACCCAACAAATCCACCCTTAGAAATCTACCCAAAACAAATAAAAGCATATCTCCACACAAAGACCTGTACATGAATACTTACAGTGGCATTGTGCACAACAGTCAAACTAGAAACAACCCAAATGTCCATATACTGGTAAAACTGATAAACAAAATGTGGTAGATACATACAGTCAAATACTAATCAGCAATAAAAAGAAACAAACTATTGATAAATACTAGACCTAGAAAACCTCAACAACATAAAGTAAGTGAAAAAAAAAAGACACAAAAAGATTACGTTTTGTATGATTTAGTTTGTGTAAAATTTCTAGAAAAGGCAAATCAAATTGATAGAGACAGAAAGCTAATGTTGGTTTCCTAAGGCTGGTGTGGGAGCAAGGACTGACTGCAAACAGGCATGGAATGTTCTAATACTGGATTGTGATGATGGTTGCACAACTCTACATTTCATAGAAATAACAATATACTTATAATGGGTGAACTTTATCATATGCAAAGTATAGCTCAAAAAGGCCAATAAAAAGTAACAAAAATAATACACCCATGTTCCTAGCAGTATTATTCACAATAGCCAAAAGGTAAAAAGCAGCCCAAGAGTCCTTTGACAGATAAATGAAATGTGGTATACACATATAATGCAATATTGTTCAGCCTTAAAAGGAAGGAAATTCTGACATATGCTACAACATTGGTGACCTTAAGGATAAATCAAAGAAGCCAGTCATAAAAAGAGAAATATTGAATAATTCCATTTGTATGAGGTACCTTGGGTGGTCAAATTTATAGACACAGAAAGTAGAATGGTGATTGCCAAGGGCTGGGAGGTGGAGAAAAAAGGAATTGTTTAATGGGTACAAAATTTCAGTTTTACAAGAAGAAAAACGTTCTGAAGATGGATGATAGAGAAAGCTACACAACAATGTGAATGTACTTAAAACCATTTATCATGAACTTAAATATGGTTAGGATGGTAAATTTCATTATGTATATTTTACCACCATTAGAAATTTTTTAAAGTAATAAAAATGACCAGAAATATAGGGCTTTTCAAAAATTAAAACAAGAATCACCTTAGAACCTTGGTGCTGCAATGCCATTGTTACAGTCCATATTCAGTCTTCTCTGTAGATTATATGAAATTAAACACACAACTTGAATAGAATGGTGTATGCTGCTACTACACTTCCAGACCCTGAAGAATAAGCTGTGCAAGCTTGAGAGAGAATACTGTGGCTCTTCTCACACAAACTGACCAAGGATGAGGTTAGAGCCACTGCCTTCCCTCCTTGTTTCAATGCAGCCACTAGAACAGCAGCAGGAAAAGAAAGACTCTATTTTGCAAACCCTTGAAAGAGGTTCACAGATGCTAGAAGAGCCTTTGTGCCGAGAGCCTATAACCCCAAGTCAAAATACTCCTGGCCTATGCTCTTTTCCTTCTAATCAGCTAGTCCTTTAATTTCCCTGATTTAGTCCACCAGCTATTTTCCCAATCTTCTCGTCTCTGATTTCGTCTTTTATTCCTCTTTCTCTCTTCCTGTACCTTCAAGTCACCAAATTAATCCACTTTGGTTTCAAAATGTCTCTTAGAGTTATCCCCTTCTTTTCAATTCCAATTAATACTACGTACTTCATATCAGGAAACTAAAACAGTGCGAGCCAGCATCCACAAATCCAGACTCATGATCTCCAAGGCATTCTGCATATCAGTTTTAGGAAAAAAATCCTTCTTGGGGTATCTGGGTGACTCAGTTGGTTAAGTGTCCAGCTCTTGATTTCAGCTCAGGTCATGATTTCAAGGTAGTGAGATGGAGCCCCGTGTCAGCCTCTACACCCAGCATAGGATTCTCTCCCTCTGCCTCTGCCCATCCCCACCTCAAAAAAAAACCCTTCATTGTTACTTTGTTTTAATTATAAAATGTTTGGAACAGAGAAATGTACAAAAAATACCCACCCACACCCATGTACCCTCACTCAGCTCTATCCTTGCATGACATTTTATCATATTTGCTTCAGATCAGTTTAAAGAAAATAGCTCAGAAACACTTGAAGCCCTCTGCTTACTTGTCTGCAATAACATTCTCCTTCCTCTCTCCACCTTCACAGAGATAACCACCATCCTAAATCCTGCAAGTAATACACTTACATAGCTGTATGTATGTATGTATGTGTTTGTAAATATGCTTTTCTTACATAATAAAAAATACAATATTAGTTTACATTTTCACAACCAAGGGACAATTATCAAAACTAAGAAACCAACACTGCTATAAATATGATTAACTAAACTACAGACTTTATTATATCTCACCAGTTTATTAGTATCCTTTTGAATTCCAGAACCTGATTTAAGATCCCATATTGCATTGATTTCCAAGTCTCCTTAATATCCTCTGAAATGTAACAGTTCCTGTCTTTCCTTGTCTTTCATGATTTAATCATGAAATAAATCAAGATAATTAAAATAAATCATGATTAAATCATGAAATCTTCATAAAGAAGAAGTACTCATCAGGTTCAAATAAACTGTCCTTCAGTTTGTGTTGGCTGAAGTTTTTCATAGTTGGAATAAATTATGGATTTGGGGCAAGGACACCACCAGAGAGGTATTCTTAGGTCTTACTAATGATGATGTTAACCCTCATCACTTGGTTAAGGTGGTCTGACAGGTTTCTTCACCATTAAGTTACTATTTTGTCTTTGTAATTAATGAATATTTTGTAGGAGAAACTTTGAAGCTATGCAATACTGTGCTTTCCTGTAAACTTTTACCCACTAATTTTAGCGTTCATGAGTGGATCTTGCCTACAGCAACTACTCCTCTGGTATTCCAATGGTGATTTTCTATTTTTCTCATTCCTTCCACATTTATTAATTCTGTAAGAAATTAAGTGGCCCTTCTCCACTTACTTATTTATTCAACCACTGTTTATATTAGTATAGACTTAACAAGTATTTATTTTACTCTTTAAGTCATCATATTTATCTATTTTGTTGCACAAATTGTTCCAGCGTTAGCTATTTGGAGCTCTTCCAGGTCAGCTTTTGTGTCCTTCTGACATACTCCCATCTTTTTTAAGAACTTCCTTATTTTCTAACACCACAAATATTCCAGAAACATCTTGTATTTTCCTTGCCCCAATCGTGGAATCATATACTTTGCCAAGGAGCCCTGGTTCCTTTTGTTTGAGAATGATATTTAAAAGCCAAGATCTGAGGACAACATGTGCTTATTGTTACTGGGGTGTCACTACTTCTAGACCCTCTCAGTAGATAGAGCTAGGAAATGGGTATGTATATACTAACTGATGTATATAGATGTATCTATATTTACTGTATCTATCTACCTATTTAAAAGGGGGAAAAAAACACATTCATATTGATGTCTCCAATTCCAATCCAGTACCAAAGGGTTTATTCTAGCATTCTCATTTACTTATTTGTAATTTCTTTCTCTGACAGTAAGAAACCTGCTCTTCCTAAACTATATTTACTTATTTGTTCAACAGTAGTATATATGCAGTTTCAGAATTGCTAATCCATACCCCTATGAGAAACAAATTTATCAAGTACAGTGGTTTTTGTTTTTCAGTTCTTTTTTCATTAGCCTTCCAGAACTCAGTCAAAATAAAGCTACTTATGTCATCTCTTTTCTTCTCTAAGCCTTCAGTGTGGTTCTCATTCATTGTAATACAGTTAGATTCATTTGTAAATCTACATTCGATCATTGTTTCCCCAACATCCTGGTTGATTTTTTTAAATTTGAAAACAGTAGAATTCATTTTATGGTGTGACAGGTTCTATGAGTTTTGACAACGGCATAGAATTGAGTATCCACTAGCACATTTGTATACAAAACAGTTTGATCACCCAAGAAATGCCCTCCATGCTACCCATTCCTTATCAATCTCTCACTCCATTCTCACCCTGGCAAACAATGATCTGTTGTTTTTGGTTTAGGGTTTCTGTCCCTATAACTTTGTCTTTTCACAATGTCATATCAGTGGAATCATGCAACATGTAGCCTTTGTAATATTGCTTCATTCACTTAGCAAAATGTATTTAGGATTCATTCATGCTGTTGTGCATCAATAGTTCATTCCTTTTTATTGCTGAATATTATTCTATTGGATAGATGCACCATCATTTGTTTACCCATTCACCCACTGAAGGAAATCTGGGTCATTCCAGTTTTTTGAATAAGGCTTCTATAAACATTCATATTCAAGTTTTTCTGTGAACATAAATTTTCAATTGACTTGAGTAAATTTCCAGTAGCAAGACTGTAGGGTCATATGGTAAGTGTTATGTTTGGCTTAATAAGAGATAGCCAAACTCTTTTCCAGAGTGGTTGTACAAATATGCATTCTCACCAGCAATGAATGAGAGTTCTAGCTGCTCTACACATTCATCAGCACTTGGTATTGTCAGTTTTGTCTGTCTGTTAGATATTCTTCTAATTGATTTGTATTGGCATCTCATTGTGGTTTTAATTTTCATTCCCCTATGACAATGATATTGAACATATTTTCATATACTTATTTTCCATCCAAATTTCTTCTTTGATAAAGTGTCTGTTCATTTCTTTTGCCCATTTTTAAATTCAGTTTCTAATTTTTTTTATTTTTCAGATTTTTTGTAAGTTCTATATACAAATCCTTTATCAGATTTGAAATTTTAAAATTTTGCTCCCAGTCTATGGCTTCACTTTTTCATTCTCTTTATAGGGTCTTTCATCCACCAAGCAAAAGATACCAATTTTGATAAGTCAAATTTATCAATTTTTTTTCTTTTATGGATCATACTTTTGATATTATATCTAAAAACTTTTTGCCAATTATAAGGTCATACAGATTTCTCCTATGTTTTCTTCTAGAAATTTTATAAGTTCTATGGCTTATATTTAGGTAAGTATGATCAATTTTGAGTTAATTTTTGTAGAGTGTGAAATATGTATCAAGGTTCATCTTTTCACATAGGAACTTCCAATCATTCTGGCACCATTTTTTGAAAAGACTTCCATTGTTCATTAAATTGCCCTTGCACCTTTGTCAAAAATCAGTTGACATATTTGTGTGCATCTATTTCTAAGCTCCCTATTCTGTTCCACTGATCTATGTGTTTTTCCTTTACCAATACCATACTCTCTTGATTACTGCAGCTTTATAGTAATTATTGAAATCAGGCAATGTGAGCCTTCCAACTTTGTTCCTCTTCTTCAGAATTGTTTTGCCTATTCTAGTTCCTGTGTGTGTGTGTACACACATATTCACATGTTTTAATAAACTTACACATCTATAGAAAATAGACACACATCTATAGAAAAGTTTCCTGATTCTGATTAGGATTGAATTGAATCTATACACATCACATATTAGGGAGAATTGATGTCTTAACAATATTGAGTCTTCTAGTCCATAAACTTACATTACATAGCTCTCTCTTCATTTATTTGACTTCTTTCACTATTGTTCTGTAGTTTTCAGCATAAACATTGTGCATACATTTTGTTATACTTATAATTTTTGGTGCTATTATAAATTTATAATTTTGTACCACTTTCTGTAAATTTCCAATTCCAATGTTCATTGTAAGTGCACATATAGAAATACAATTCACTTTTGTATATTAACATGGTATCCTGAAGCCTTGGTAAACTCATCATTAGTTCTAGAAAGTTTTCTACAGCCTTTGGAATTTTTAAATGTATATTATCATGTTATCAGAAAATAGATACAGTTTTAAGCCTACCTTAATTTTTTTTTAAATGTTTTATTTATTTACTCATGAGAGTCAGAGAGAGAGAGAGAGGCAGAGGCAGAGGGAGAAGTAGGCTCCCCGCCTAGCAGGGAGCCTGATGCGGGACTTGATCCCCGGACCCTGGGATTATGACTGGAGCTGAAGGCAGACGCCCAACCATCTGAGCCACCCAGGCGCCCCAAGCCTACCTTTCTAATCAGTATGCCTTTCATTTCTTTTTCTTGCTTTATTACACTGGCTAGGACTTCAAGAATGATGTGGAGTAAGAGTGGTGAGAGTGAACATCCTGCCTTCTCAATCTTAGATAGCTAGTATTCAGTTTTTCATCATTTAGAATAATGTTACTATAGCATTTTTATAGATTCTTTTTATGTGGTTAGGGAAGTTCCTTACTCTTCCTAGTTTGCCAAGAGCTTTTATCATGAATGGATGTTAAATTTTTTCAAATGCTTTCTCTGCATCTATGGAGATGACCAACCTGTTAAGTAAGTTAGACACAAACATACACACACACACAGCTTATAACAATTTGAAATGCACTGAATTTATAAATTAATTTGGAGAAAATTTCAAGATAGTCTTTTTTTTTTTTAAGATTTTATTTATTTATTTGACAGAGAGAGACACAGTGAGAGAGGGAACACAAGCAGGGGTAGTGGGAGAGGGAGAAGCAGGCTCCCCGCAGAGCAGGGAGCCTGATGCAGGACTCGATCCCAGGACCCCAGGATCATGACCTGAGCCGAAGGCAGTCACTTAACCGGCTGAGCCACCCAGGCGCCTGATATTTAGTCTTCTTAACCATGACATTATACATCTCCATGAAGTCTTCTTTTATGTTTTTCTTTTTTAAGTTGTTTTTTTTTTTTTTATTATTCATTTGAGATACAGAGATACAGAGAGAGAGAGAGAATATGAGCAGGGGGAGAAGCAGAGGGAAGGGGAGAAGCAGGCCCCCCGCTGAGCAGGGAGCCCGATGCAGGGCTCAATCCCAGGACCCTGGGATCATGACCTGAGCCGAAGGCAGACGCTCAACCATCTGAGCCACCCAGGTGCCCCTTATGTTTTTCAATAAAGTTTTACAACGTCCTTTATTAAAATGTGGTGCAATATCTTAGATTTATTCAAAGGTTCTATGGTTTTTGCTAATTTTATAAATGATATCAATTTTATAATATGTTCTAAATTTTTGTCCCTAGTTTATAAAAACGTAACTTGTTTTGCTATACAGATCTTGAACCCAGCAATCTTGGCAAACTCTTATTATTTTGTAACCATTTGTGACTAGATGTTCATGAATTCAATATGTAAATAATCATATATCTGCTAATAAAAACAAATTTGTCTCTTCCTTCTTAATTCTTATATATTTTATTTATTTACTATTTTGTTGAAGTATAATTGACATACATTATATTAGTTTCAGTATATACCATCATGATTCAAGATTTGTGTACATTGCAAAATGATCAACACAGTAAGTCTAGTTACCACCTGTCACCATACAAAGTTACCAAAACTTTTTTTAATTTACTCTTCTTATATATTGGAAGAAACTGGTTTCTTGCATTTATGCTCATCTTACAATCAGAGACACTGGCTGCCTTTGTTCCAGATTATCTTTTCAAAGATGTTTGTATACTGAACAGTCTTAGAAGACAAAAATAGTGCCTCCCTCCAAAGCAAAGGGCAGGCATGCTTAGTGTCCAATATAATAAATATAGCATCTCTTTCCAGAAGAAAGGGAAGCCTGTTTACTTCTCATCATAAAAGATTCAGGTTCCCTAATCTCAAGATTCCCCTCTTGTTATACAACCCACTGCAAGTGCAAGTTTCACCTAGCATTCTTCTGGTTGTCTTTTGGGAATTGAGACTCAGGGAAACAGTGCAAAAAATTTGCTGATATTCTGTCCACTGCTATTGCTGCAAAAAAATAAACTCCTTTGAATCTGATGCAGGAATTTCATATCTTCTGCCAGCATCCATGAAACTCTGGCAGGCTACCTTCTTAGCTTGCAAGTAGGCTAAAACCACAGACCTTCACACAGTTCTTGACATTATTGTGCCAGCTGGAACCTCCGGTACAAAGGTGACCTGTGGGCATTGTTGGCTTCATCCTGATTTTAAAAGGAATGCTTCTAACATTTCACCATTAAGCATAATAATGGATTTAGATTCTTAGGGGATACTCCTTTTCAGGTTATGGGGAATGGTTAAAAAAATTCCTAACCATTTAATTTGGGAAATTGTTGCCTTAATGGCCTAAAAGAGTTGACATAGCTTTCAAAAGTGGCTTTCCACTGTGTCTCCAACCCCCCTCTTCTGACTCGGAGGGCTGCTATTCTCACTACATTTCCATTCAGCACTTCCCATCAAAGCTTCGGGCAACACGTTCCTCTTACCAGCATAAAACACATCATGTTTTAGGGACTTATTGAGGAAAACACTAGTAAAGCAGGAATCGGGAGAAAGGGGAAAGAAGGAAAAGACGAAGACCAAGCACTTGGATGGCCTGCCTCCTTAACCAGGAGTGGGAAGCAACCCTCAAGACGGGAACCTCTCCTGCTTTGTCCGTAAAACCCTAAACCAGATTAGGGGAAAGATGGCGGAGGAGTAGGGGACCCTATTTCAACTGGTCCCCGGAATTGAGCTGGATATCTACCAGACCACTCTGAATACCCACAAAACCAACCTGAGCTGTAAGAAGATCTGGATCTCTACAAAGAGAATATCGCAGGCGGTTGGTTTTGAGGTCCGAAGCGGGGAGCCGTGATTCCACGGGCAGATATCAGAGGATAAACGGCAGCAGGAGGGTGTCTGGCCCTGGGGATCCTACACTGCCGGTGAGCGAAAGCTTCGCGTGCTGCGGATGGGACACAGACTTGCAGACCGGTAGCAGCAGGGAAAGGACTTTAGGGCAACCCCTGGGGTGGAAACCAGGAGACGCGCAGTCCCGCCTGCGAACTGCAGTCCCCAGGACGGACACAGGGATCAGCGGGGTCGCGCCTGCGCCAACTGGGAGCAGCTGGCGGTTTTAGAAGCACAGAGGGCAGAGACGTGCCCCGACCTGGAGGCAGGACTGGGAGCTCTGCGGAGGGGCACACAACCCAGGACGCTGCAGTTTATAGCAGCATGGACAGAAATGGAGACGGTGTGGCCTGGAGAGCTCACTGAAGAACAGACTGCGGTCTCTCTGCTCTGAGGCAAAGGGTTGGAAACGGTCTCTTGTGCTCTGACTCGCGGAAGAGATGCAGAAAGCCGCCAGGGAAAGCTGCCAGAGAACAAAAGCCCCAAACACTGATTCCCGCTGAGCCCATCCCCCGCCACAGGGGTGCAGGGCAACTCCGCCCGAACAGGGTTGCCTGAGTAACAGCGGGGCAGGCCCCTCCCGCAGAAGACAGCTGGGAAAACAGAGGCCAGCAACCCTAAGGTCCCTAGAAAACAGGTGCATCTTGCTTGGGTTCTGGTCAATAATTTGGACTCTATACATTCGCTCAAACACCCATCAACAGAAAGACTAGGAGGAGGAGCCCCCAAAATAGAAAAGACTCAGAGATTATGACTTATGCTGCAGATTTACAAATGGATGCAGATATAACCAAGATGTCGGAGATGGAATTCAGGCTCGCAATTGTGAAGACAAGGCTAGAATGGAGAAATCAATTAATGGCAACATAGAGTCTCTAAGGGCAGAAATAAAAGGTGAATTGGCAGAACTTAAAAATGCTATCAATGAGATCCAATCCAGATATCGAGATCCAATCTAGATAATCTAACAGCTAGGATAACTGAGGCAGAAGAGCAAATAAGCAACCTGGAAGACAATATAATAGATAAAAAGGGAAAAGAGGAGGCCAGGGAAAAACAACTCAGAATCCATGAAAATAGAATCAGAGAAATAAGTGACACCATGAAGCGTTCCAATGTCAGAATAATTGGAATCCTGGAGGGAGTGGAGAGAGAGAGAGGACTAGAAGATGTATTTGAGCAAATCGTAGCTGAGAACTTCCCTAATCTGGGGAATGAAACAAACATTTGTGTCCTAGAGGCAGAGAGGACCCCTCCTAAGATCAAGGAAAATGGGCCAACACCCCGGCATGTAATAGTAAAACTTGCAAATCTTAGAACCAAGGAAACCATCTTAAGGGCAGTTAGGGGGAAGAGATTCCTTACGTACAGAGGGAGGAACATCAGAATAACGTCAGACCTATCCACAGAGACCTGGCAAGCCAGAAAGGCCTGGCAAGACATATTCAGGGTACTAAATGAGAAGAACATGCAGCCAAGAATACTTGATCCGGCAAGGCTTTCATTTAGAATGGATGGAGAGATGCAGAGCTTCCACGACCGGCAGAAACTGAAAGAATATGTGACCACTAAGCCGGCCCTGCAAGAAATATTAAGGGGGGGGTTCTATAAAAGGAGAAAGACCCCAAGAGTGATATACAAAGAAATTTACAGGGACAATCGATAAAAACAACGTCTTCATAGGCAACACGATGACAATTAATTCATATCTTTCAATAATTACTCTCAACGTGAATGGCCTAAATGCTCCCATAAAACGGCACAGGGTTGCAGATTGGATACAAAGACAGGACCCATCCATATGCTGTCTACAAGAGACTCATTTTGAACCTAAAGATACATCCAGACTGAAAGTGAAGGGATGGAGATCCATCCTCCATGCCAGTGGACCTCAAAAGAAAGCTGGGGTAGCAATTCTTATATGAGACAAATTAGATTTTAAACTAAAGTCTGTAATTAGAGACACAGGAGGACACTATATCATTCTTAAAGGGTCTATCCAACAAGAAGATCTAACAATTGTAAATCTCTATGCCCCCAACATGGGAGCAGCCATCTACATAAGCCAAACTGTTAACCAAAATAAAGAGTCACATTGATAACAATACGTTAATTGTAGGAGACCTCAATACTCCACTCTCAGCAATGGACAGATCATCTAAGCAGAAAATCAACAAGGAAACAAGAGCTTTGAATGATACATTGGACCAGATGGACCTCATAGATATTTACAGAACATTCCACCCTAAAACAACACAATACTCATTCTTCTCAAGCACACATGGAACTTTCCCCAGAATAGACCACATACTGGGTCACAAATCAGGTCTCAACCGATACCAAAAGATTGAGATTATTCCCTGCATATTCTCAGACCACAGTGCTCTAAAACTGGAACTCAATCACAAGAAAAAATTTGGCAAAATTAAAACACTTGAAAGCTAAAGACCACTCTGCTCAAGAATGTTTGGGTCAACCAGGAAATCAAAGAAGAGCTTAAACAATTCATGGAAATCAATGAGAACGAAAACACATTGGTCCAAAACCTATGGGATACTGAAAAGGCAGTCCTAAGGGGGAAATACATAGCCATCCAAGCCTCAGTCAAAAATGGAAAAATCCCGAATTCACCAACTAACTCTATACCTTAAAGAACTAGAGAAAAAGCAAGAAACGATGCCTAAGCCACGCATTAGAAGAGAAATAATTAAAATTAGAGCAGAAATCAATGAATTAGAAACCAGAAACACAGTAGATCAGATCAACGAAACTAGATGTTGGTTCTTTGAAAGAATTAATAAGATCGATAAACCACTGGCCAGACTTATCCAAAAGAAAAGAGAAAGGATCCAAATTAATAAAATTATGAATGAGAGGGGAGAGATCACAACTAACACCAAGGAAATAGAAACAATTATTAGAAATTATTATCAACAACTATATGCCAATAAACTGAGCAATCTGGATGAAATGGAGGCCTTCCTGGAAACCTATAAGCTGCCAAGACTGAAACAGGAAGA
Organism: Mirounga angustirostris; assembly: GCF_029215605.1. Taxonomy (NCBI): domain Eukaryota; kingdom Metazoa; phylum Chordata; class Mammalia; order Carnivora; family Phocidae; genus Mirounga; species Mirounga angustirostris. The sequence goes on from NW_026991714.1 coordinate 126,071,838, forward strand.
AATTGACAACCTGAATAGGCCAATAACCAGTAACGAGATTGAAGCAGTGATCAAAAACCTCCCAAAATACAAGAGTCTGGGGCCTGATGGATTCCCAGGGGAATTCTACCAAACATTCAAAGAAGAAATAATACCTATTCTACTGAAGCTGTTTCAAAAAATAGAAACAGAAGGAAAACTTCCAAACTCATTCTATGAGGCCAGCATTACCTTAATCCCCAAACCAGGCAAAGACCCCATCAAAAAGGAGAATTTCAGACCGATATCCTTGATGAATATGGATTCCAAAATCCTCAACAAAATCCTAGCTAATAGGATCCAACAATACATTAAAAGGATCATCCACCACGACCAAGTGGGATTTATCCCCGGGATGCAAGGGTGGTTCAACATTCACAAATCAATCAATGTGATAGAACACATTAATAAGAGGAGGGAGAAGAACCATATGGTCCTCTCAATTGATGCAGAAAAAGCATCTGACAAAATACAACATCCTTTCCTGATTAAAACTCTCCAGAGTATAGGGATAGAGGGAACATTCCTCAAGTTCATAAAATCCATCTATGAAAAACCCATAGCGAATATCATCCTCAATGGGGAAAAGTTGAGAGCCTTTCCCTTAAGATCAGGAACACGTCAAGGATGCCCACTCTCGCCACTATTGTTCAACATAGTATTAGAAGTCCTAGCAACAGCAATCAGACAACAAAAAGAAATAAAAGGTATTCAAATTGGCAAAGAAGAAGTCAAACTCTCTCTTTTCGCAGATGATGTGATACTTTATATGGAAAACCAAAAGGACTCCACCCCCAAATTACTAGAACTCATCCAGCAATTCAGTAATGTGGCAGGATACAAAATCAGTGCACAGAAATCAGTTGCTTTCTTATACAGTAATAACGTAACTGTAGAAAGAGAAATTAGAGAAATGATTCCATTTACAACAGCACCAAAAACCATAAGATACCTCGCAATAAACCTAACCAAAGAGGTAAAGGATCTATACTCTAGGAACTACAAAACACTCATGAAAGAAGTTGAAGAAGACACAAAAAGATGGAAAAATATTCCATGCTCATGGATCGGAAGAATAAACATTGTTAAAATGTCTATGCTACCCACAGCAATCTATACCTTCAATGCCATCCCGATCAAAATTCCAATGACATTTTTCAAAGTGCTGGAACAAACAATCCTAAAATTTGTATGGAATCAGAAAAGACCCCGAATCACCAAGGAAATGTTGAAAAAGAAAAACAAAGCTGGGGGCATCACGTTGCCCGATTTCAAGCTATATTACAAAACTGTGATCACCAAGACAGCATGGTACTGGCACAAAAACAGACATATAGACCAACGGAACAGAATAGAGAACCCAGATATGGACCCTCAACTCTATGGTCAAATAATCTTCAACAAAGCAGGAAAAAACATGCAATGGACAAAAGACAGTCTCTTCAATAAATGGTGCTGGGAAAATTGGACAGCCACATGCAGAAGAATGAAACTCGACCATTCTCTAACACCATTCACAAAGATAAACTCAAAGTGGATGAAAGACCTCAATGTGAGACAGAAATCCATCAAAATCCTAGAGGAGAACATAGCCAGTAACCTCTTTGACATCGCTCCCAGCAACTTCTTTCAAGATACATCTCCAAAAGCTAGTGAAACAAAAGCAAAAATGAACTTTTGGGACTTCATCAAGATAAAATGCTTCTGCACAGCAAAGGAAACAGTCAACAAAACAAAGAGGCAACCCACAGAATGGGAGAAGATATTTGCAAATGACACTACAGATAAAGGGCTGGTATCCAAGATCTATAAAGAACTTCTCAAACCCAACACCCAAAAAACAAATAATCAAGTCAAAAAGTGGGCAGAAGATATGAAAAGACACTTCTCTGAAGAAGACATACAAATGGCAAACAGACACATGAAAAAATGTTCATCATCATTAGCCATCAGGGAAATCCAAATCAAAACCACATTGAGATACCACCTTAGACCCGTTAGAATGGCAAAAATGGACAGGGAAAGAAACAACAAATGTTGGAGAGGTCGTAGAGAAAGGGGAACCCTCTTACGCTGTCGGTGGGAATGCAAGTTGGTACAGCCACTTTGGAAAACAGTGTGGAGGTTCCTCAAAAATTTAAAAATAGAGCTACCCTATGACCCAGCAATTGCACTTCTGGGTATTTACCCCAAAGACACAGATGTAGTGAAAAGAAGGGCCATATGCACCCCAACGTTCATAGCAGCAATGTCCGCAATAGCCAAATTGTGGAAAGAGCCAACATGCCCTTCAACAGATGAATGGATAAAGAAGATGTGGTCCATATATACAATGGAATATTACTCAGCCATCAGAAAGGATGAATGCCCAACTTTTACATCAACATGGATGGGACTGGAGGAGATTATGCTAAGTGAAATAAGTCAAGCAGAGAAAGTCAATTATCATATGGTTTCACTTATTTGTGGAACATAAGGAGACATTATGGAGGGCATTAGGAGAAGGAAGGGAAAAATGGGGGGGGGGATTGGAGGGGGAAATGAACCATGAGAGACTATGGACTCTGAGAAACAAACAGGGTTTTAGAGGGGAGGGGGGAGGGGGGATTGGTTAGCCCGTTGGTGGGTATTAAGGAGGGCATGTACTGCATGGAGCACTGAGTGTTATATGAAAACAATGGATTGTGGATCACCACATCAAAAACCAATGATGTAGGGCGCCTGGGTGGCTCAGATGGTTGGGCGTCTGCCTGTGGTTCGGGTCATGATCCCAGGGTCCTGGGATCAAGTCCTGCATCGGGCTCCCTGCTCCTTGGGAGCCTGCTTCTCCCTCTGCTTCTCTCTCTCTCTCTCTGTCTCTCATGAATAAATAAATAAAATCTTTAAAAAAAAAAAAAGCAAAAACCAATGATGTATTGTATGGCGACTAACATAACATAATAAAATTAAAACAAACAAACAAAAAAACACAAAAAACCTTAAAAAAAAGTGGCTTTCCTTGGAATTAAAAATGGGGAAGGGATTTCTAAGACGGAGCTATTGGAATTTCAGGTAAGACAGTTTTTCATTATGTCTTGCCCTGAAGGACACTTCACATTCTTGGCCCCCACCAACCAGATACCAGTTGCATCCCTAGTGCCAATGACTGAAAGCCCTCCAATTTTTTCAAATGTTTTCCAGAGCAGGGGTTGCCAGATTTTTTTCTATAAAAAGCCAAACAGTAAATATTTTAGGTTTTGTGGGCCTTCCCGCCTCCTGTTGCAACTAAACTTTGCTGTCATAATGCAAAAGCAGCCATAGACAATACATAAATAAATGAACAAAGCTGTGTTCCAATAAAACTACAAAAACACATGGTGGCAAAATTTGGCCTGCAGGCTGTACTCTGCTGACTCCTGCACTAGAGGGATGGTACAGAGTAAAAGATCTTCAAATTTCACAGATAAGGAAACTGGGATCAGGGATGAAATGATGTGGCCAGCATCTTGATTACAGAGAGCAAAGATTAGAACCTAGGCCTCCTAACCATCATTGCTCTTCCCACTACATCACCAGCAGAATAAATGACATGCTGGCAGAATCTGCCTCAGTAAGTATTTTTATCCATTTCTACTAAATGTATGCAAATATATATGGATATTTGGCAGATGTCTATGAATATTCAATTCTCTGCTTCAGGTCCCTCCTCTGTGGTCTGCAGTATTTCTCTAGTTTTGCATCATTCCCAGACGAAGACACCATTGTTCCATCTCAAGTATGTTGATGAAAACATGCACTACAACTGGGTTGTATGCTGAACTCAGAAGCAGAGACTTTCCACAACAACTCAGCATAAATCATTTATCTGCTGAATATTTCTAAGGCCATCCTCACAGTATTGAACAGAACCCTGATTTTTCATCTGTATGCCAGGACTCACACCCAATCAACTTGAAGTCTATTTTCAAATGAGCATCCCTGCAGAACTGGATCTAATACTAATGTATACAAAGTGTCAGAATGTATCACATCTACTTATTTTCTGTCATGGCAATTGCTGAGATTCCATCTACAAAGATATTTTATTTGGCCTCATTGCTTCTTTTTTTTAAGTTTTTTATTTTAATACCAGTTAGTTAATATACAGTGTTATATTAGTTTCTGGCCTGGTTGATTCTTCACAAAAGTGCTAAATAAACTGCCTCATAGAAGGACTATGTAATCATAAGTAGCTGTTAGCAGTGATACACACAACTTGAAGTACATTAGTTCTTAGAAGAACGGGCTCAGACAGCTACATAACCAGCCTTGGCCAAAATCAAAATTTTTGCTAGTTTATTCAGTATACCTGGGGCCATTTTTACCCACACTGGTGGGATTCACGCATTGGATAGGAGACTGGACTACATGAACTGAAATTCTCTCAACTCTAATATTTAGTTAGCCTATACTCAAAAGAAAAAAAACGAGTATTACATCCTGGTAAAATTCTCATAGAAGACCTCAGCCATGAAGAACAGACAGAATTTAGACGTGGAAAGAGAAGACAGAAGTGCATGAAGAGATCAATGTAGATCTGCACCAATAGGCTACCTTCTTCCTCCTCACATTCAAACAGTAAAAACCACTCAGAAGCTCAAGAAGCCCCTAAGAGACAACCTTCTAAAAAATGGTTTAGAATTTACTGCACCAACGCAGCAGTCATGAATGCCAATTAGAGCCAATGGCCTGGCATATTTGGTCACTAAGAAGCAATAATCCTAAATGGCAATTTCTGTTGGAATCTGATATATTCAAATCTTTTGAAGCTAAATAAATGACCAGGCAAGAACAGGAGGCAACAATTATATTTAATACATGCTTTTTAATGAAAAAGAGAAGAAATATTTAGGCACTGGATTAGAGTTCAGTAGCACTTGCCTCCATTCTGTGCCTGAAAAAACTAACTTAGTTTCTTGGAGAGTTGACTTCTTCTCATGATATGGGTAGACTGGATCAGACTAGAACGTTTATATCCTTGGCTTATCATTTAGGTGTATTATAAGTTCTCCAAAGGGCAATGTTTAATACAAAATTGATAAATGTCAAAGTCAACCAGAAAACAAAGCAGAATTCTAAAGAAATGACAACAAATATTTAGACATCCGAAATTTTGATAAGAATTTGTCAAGCATCATCAGTTCCTTGCCTAACTTGGAAGCAAACCAAATTTCCTCATATGGATGGGTTTGGAGCCTCCTAGTGGCAGCCTCAGGGGACCTACAGAACTAAGAGTTCTGGAAAGGACCAGGCTTTCAAGAGTTAGTATGCTGCTGATCAATTCAAACAAACTCATCAACTCCCACAATGTGCTCAACACACTATACTGGACACTAGGAATGCAAAAATGAATAAATGTTGGTCCTTACCCTCATGGAGCTCACAACCTATTATACAAACAAGTAAGAACAGAAATAACTCTGAAACTACGCAGTGAGCACTTATTATCTGCATAAACAGGGAAGCGGGATAAGTCAGGAGTGTGTACTAAAGGAGGCTGACTTCTTACCCATGTCCTTATTAAAGGATAAATATGTCTGTCTGATGGAGAATCCAAATATATTTTCATGCCTTTGCTAATTTTGTTCCTGTCTGAAATACCCCCTTTTCCACACATTACACTTAGAATACTAAGACTAGAGTACAGTAGGGTGGGAAGAAACTTGAAAAAACAGGCTGGGAGCAAACTTAAGAGTGCCTTTATGGTTTGAACTTTATCTTTCAGGCTCTGAAGAGACGTCAGAGTGTCTGACTCAGAGAAGTGACTACTGAAGATTATTCAGAAAATAACTCTGATAGCAGTATGAGATTTATATTTGGAGAGCTGGGGAGCAGAGAGACCTATTAATCTGTCATAACAGTTCAGGAGAGAGATAGGAAAGGATAGCAGCAGAGCAGTAGCAAGAAAGAAAATTCCAGAGTGAAGAATAACTATCCCTAACAGCCATGTGAATATGGGAGATTAGGCTCAGAAAAGAATCAAAAATAGTTCAAAGTTTTCCTCAAGAGACAAAGTAAACAGTGATGCCATTAAACAAGGTAGGGAACACAGAGGTCAAGAGAATGAGTAATAATGGGGAACTTTAGTAAATTTTATTTGGAGAACAAATTGTATCTGAGGGAAAAAAAACTTTCAAAAGAAATACTAGAAAGTATCTGTAAAACTCGTAACTCTGAACAAATTATATTATAACCATCTCAGAATAACCACAAGAGTTACAACCACTATTAAAATATTAATTGTTGGGGCGCCTGGATGGCTCAGTCATTAAGCATCTGCCTGCGGCTCAGGTCATGATCCCAGGATCCTGGAATCGAGCCCCGCATTGGGCTCCCTGCTCAGCAGGAGGTCTGCTTCTCCCTTTCCCATTCCCTCTGCTTGTGTTCCCTCTCTCACTGTGTCTCTCTCTGTCAAATAAATAAATAAATATTTTTAAAAAATAAAATAAAATAAAATATTAATTGTTATCTTAGTGGAATATGAAAAGGAACAATTACTTCCATTTTCATAAATAACATCCTGAAGTTGATTGATCCAATCTCAGAAGACTAAACTCCTACTAGACAACAAAAAATTTTTAACAAAGGTGAACATCTTATTTCTCTTAACTTTTGTCCCCTTTGACTTATCCAAAAATACCCACCCTCCAAGGAATACCTTGAGTTCCATCTTTGCCACAAAGCCTTATCTTAATCTTTCAGGCCTTATATATTAATTAGGGTAACATAAGTGGACTTTCATAGCACTTATAGATAATATTCTACTATATTGTAAATTTTGTTCTGTTTCTCCAACTATATGTAAGTTCCTCAAGTAGTGAGGCACAGGCCTACTTCTGTTCTCAGCCAGAGGCCAACTAATCACCTATTCCAACTAATCACTCCTTCCATCTCCCTTATATTTTACAAATGATAAAACAGGACCTAGACAAGTTAAATAACTTAGCCAGGGGTTCATATATAGCTTGTGGTAGATCTCAGACTAAATCCACATACCCAGAGTTCTAGTTCTATAACATTTCTATGCTTTCAGAGGCCCCATAAGTATCGGTGAACTAACTGTGTGTTACACTTCCTTTCCTATGGGGCACTTTTGCATCTTAAAAGGATACTCAGATACCAAAAGATCCAAATTAGTGATTATTTAATGATAAAATTATAAGTACCCTGAAAGGCAGTAAGGAAGATATTTGGGGACAGAATTCTGGGAAACTTAAAATCATATCACAAATTTCAGCATCCAGTCATGAAGGAAAAATAGGAACTGGGTTAACCCTCCTACCTTAAATAACTTTTAAAAAGATGAAGATATACAAAACAATGCTTTCATACATAGAAAAACAGAAAGTACAGGACAGTGATCCCTGAAGAAGGAAAAACAAAGTGAGGGGCGCCTGGGTGGCTCAGTTGGTTAAGCGACTGCCTTCGGCTCAGGTCATGATCCTGGAGTCCTGGGATCGAGTCCCATATCGGGCTCCTTGCTCAGCAGGGGGTCTGCTTCTCCCTCTGACCCTCCCCCCTCTCATGTGCTCTCTCTTTCTCATTCTCTCTCTCTCAAATAAATAAATAAAATCTTTAAAAAAAAAAAAAAAAAAAAAAAAAAAACAAAGTGAGCCCTATGATGCTATACCATCTTACTACCTAGAGAGAGCTTTCAGGCTGTAGTACAAGGAGGGGGAACCCAAACAGAATTCAGCAGTCTTGCTGACTTGAAGAGACAGAGTTCAGAGTTAGGAGAGGCCAAGGCAACTAGAGTTTAGAGAACAGAGTACAGGAGAGGAAAGAGCTACACAAAGAGCTCAGAGACCTACAGTGGGGTCACCTAACATTGCTGGATAATGACCTGCCATATGTGAGAAAACTACCAAGGCCAGGAAAAGAACCACGAGGAAGCAGTAAGTGGAAAACCACCACAGTTCACACAGGACCAGGAACAGCTCATGTTCAGGCCAGCAAAACTAAAAAGGCCTCATAACACAGAAGGTATCAAGTAAGAAGTATATGGATGTAGAAAAGTATTGCCTCAGAAAGGTTTTGCCTCAATAGAGAAGCCAAATTAGCCAGAGACTGAAGACTGTTTTTGAACTTAAAAGAAAGCCTTGGAAAAAATCAAACTGATCCACAGAACTTAAATTCACCAGGCAAAAAGACAAAAAAAAATATTTAAAGGAATATCAGAATATCCAGCATCCAAAAATGCAAAATTGAAAATGTCTGACTTCCAATTAAAAATTCCTAGGCAAACAAAGAAGCACGAAAATACGACCCATAAATGGGAGAAAATCAATAAATATAAAAAGACACAGAAATGACAAAGATGATGGAAGTAGTAACCAAAGATTTTATTTAAAAACTATTAAAAATATATTCTCTATGTTTGAGAAGAGAAAGCACAAGAGTGAAAATGAGCAAAAAAAACTGAATTTCTAAAAACAAAAAATGTAATAAATGAAACAAAATTATACTTGATTGAATTAATGCCACTTAGACACTGCAGAAAAAAGATTAATGCAATTGAAGATACAGCAGTAGGAACTATCAAAAACAACAGATTTAGAGAGGAAAAAAAGACTGAAAAAACAGCATTACTGAGCCACCAGACAATACTAAGCAGCCTTACACATGAATAATTGTTGCCAAAAAAAGGTGGGAGTAGAACAGGAAAAAATAGTTGAAAAAATAATGGTCAATACTTCTAAATTAGATGGAAACTACAACCTAGAGAAACTCAAGAAGAGGAAATAGGAAAAGCACTACACCAAAGCACATCATATTCAAACTGCTGTAAGCCAGAGATAAAGAGAAAATCTTTTTCTACTATCAATGTTTATTCATTTGATCAAGCCGAGAGCACACAGAAAATAGTTTCACAGTTGTTAACTCATATTACTACAAAAAGGAATTCATATTTGTTTACTGTTCTCTTTGTGGAATACATAAACCCTTTTTTCCAGTTTATCAAGAAACAGTTGACATACATCACTGTATAAGTTCTTTAACTTATAACTTTAACTAACATGCACACAGCATGATGGTTTGATGTACATATATTATGAAATGATGACCACAATAGATTCAGCTAACATCCACGTTCTCATATGGATATAATAACAGGAAAAGAAAGGAAAAAAAGGGAAAATTTTTCTCTTTGTGATGAGAACTCTTAGGATCTACTCTCTTAACAACTTTCCTATATATTATACAGCAGTGTTAGCTTTAGTCATCCTGTGTATATTATATTCCAGTACTTATCTTAAGCATTCAATTCATTTTCCCAAAAGCAGACATTCATGTAATCTCCACCCCTATCAATTTTAGAACATTTTTCTCAGGCTCCTTCCTAGTTGTTCTCCTCTCATGCCAAGTTACTTTCCTGAATTTTTGACCTGAATATACCACAATCTGTTTATACATTCTCCTGTTGGTGGGCATTTGAATTATTTCCAATTTTTTGGCTATTTTGAACAAAGCTTCTACAACTATTCTTGGGCAAAACTTTCTGTAAATATGTATTTTCATTTCTCTTGGATAAATACCTAGGAGTGGAATTATTCAGATCATACAATAGGTACATATTCAATTTTGTAAGACACTGCCAAACTTTTTGTAATTTATTATTCCAATTTACCTTCCCATATTCAATGTATAAGCATTTCAGTTGCCCCACATCCTTGCTTACATTTGCTTTCTCTCATCCAAGACTTTATTTAAAGTCAAGTTAGTTAACATATAGTGTAGTATTAGTATCAGGCGTAGAATTTAGTGATTTATCAGTTGCATACAACACCCAGTGCTCATTACATCAAGTGCCCTCCTTAATGCCCATCACCCAGTTCCCCCATCCCTCCACTCACCTCCCCTCCAGCAACCCTCAGTTTGTTCCCTATAGTTCAGAGTCTCTTATGGTTTGCCTCTCTCTCTGTTTTTATCTTATTTTATTTTTCCTTCCCTTCTATGTTCATCTGTTTTGTTTCTTAAATTCCACATTTGAGTGAAATCATATGGTATTTGTTTTTCTCTGACTGACTTATTTCGTTTAGCATAATACCCTCTAGTTCCATCCACACCATTGCAAATGGCAAGATTTCATTCTTTTTGATGGCTGAATAATATTCCATTGTGTACATATACCACATCTTCTTTATCCATTCATCTGTTGATGGACATCTGGGCTCTTCCATATTTTGGCTATTGTGGACATTGCTGCTATAAACACTGGGGTGCATGTGCCCCTTCGAATCAGTATTTTTGTATTCTTTGGATAAATACCTAGTAGTGTGACTGCTGGATCATAGGGTAGTTCAATTTTTAACTCTTTGAGGAAACTCCATTCTCAAACTGGTACAGAGTGGCTGTACCAGCTTGCATTCCCACCAAGAGTGTAAGAGGGTTCCCCTTTCTCCGTGTTGAAGATAAAATCTTAATAGTACACAGAACAAAAAACACTTTGGTATGGGGGGCAATATATTTACTATATATATATATATAATGACAGCAAACTTTTTGTCAGAAACAACACAAGCAAGCAAGAGAGGACTGGTCAAATAGATATTACCTAAAGAAAACACAAAAAGATAAAAAAAAAGTTAAAAAAAAAAAACAGAATAGAGAACCCAAGAGCAGAGGAGAAATATCAAATGATATATTATATGCATAACTGGAATCCTGGAAGGCGAAGAAAGGGACAACAGGGCTAAATTAATAATGGCTAAGAATTTTCCAAAATTAGTGACAGACAACAAACCATGGCCAGATCCAATAAACTCAGATAAATCATAGGATAAATACCAACAACAACCACGTGCGCGCGCACACACACACCTAGGCATATCAAAGTCAAAATTCTAAAAACCAAAGATAAAATTTTGAAAGCAATCAGAGAAAAAAGATACACTGCCTACAAAGGAACAAGGATAAGAATTACAGCAAACTTCTCATTAGAAAGCATGAGAGAAAACAGAGTGACATCTTTAAAGTGTTAAAAGAACAAAAAAGGTCAACCCAGAATTCTACCCTATGAAAAGCATCCTTCAAAACTAAAGGAGAAATACTTTCTCACCAAACAAATTCATTGTTGGCATACATCCTCCTTAAGAAATGTTAAAGAGGGGCGCCTGGGTGGCTCAGTCGTTAAGCATCTGCCTTCGGCTCTGGTCATGATCTCAGGGTCCTAGAATCTTGCCCCAAAGGCAGGAAGCCTGCTTCTCTCTCTCCCACTCCCCCTGCTGTGTTCCTGCTCTTGCTATCTCTCTGTCAAATAAATAAATAAAATCTTAAAAAAAAAAAAAGAAATGTTAAAGTCTTTAGGCATAAGCAATATAATATAGGTCAGAAACTTGGATAAAACACAATGAACAGTGTCAGAAAAGGAATAAATGAAGATAAAACAAAATATTTTTCTTATTTTTATTTACTTACTCTAAGAGATAGCTGAGTGATTCAAACAAGTACAGGAGTAATGAATTCTGTGTACAGTGTATGTTAAAATTAAATTATATCAATGGCATAAGGAATGGAAGGGAGAAATATGGTACACTATGCATGAAACTGTATAATATTAATTAAAAGTAGATTCTGATCATTTAGTTTTTGTTTGTTTCAAGTTTTTCTTTAAATTCCATTAGTTAACATATAGTGTAACATTTGTTTCAGGAATAGAATTTAGAGATTCACCACTTACATACAACACCCAGTGCTCATCACAACAAGTGCCCTCCTTAATGGGTGATGGGTATTAAGGAGATTCTGATCATTTAAAATGTATTTTGAAAACCCTAGAACACAAAAGCACAAAGTGTTTTTTAAAGTGATGAGTTGGACTTCATCAAAATTAAAAACTTTCTTTAATGCACAGCACACTGCCTATCATGTAGTAAGCACTCAATTAACCTTACTATCAATTTCTTAAGAGGTTAAGCATACACCTATGTGCAATCCAGCAATTCCATTCCCAGGCATTTATCTCAAAGAAATAAAAACATATGTCCACACAAAGATAGGAATTTTCAAAGCAGTTTTATTCATAATAGCCAAAAACTAGAAAGAACCCAATTCCCATCAGGTGGTAAATGGATAAGGAAATTATAGTATATTTGTTCAATGGAAACTACTTACCAATACAAAGAAACTACTGATACATGCAACAACACTGATGAATCTCCAAAGTGTTAAACTAAGTGAAAGAAGCCCAACTTAAAGGCTATCTATTTCATGGTTTCATTTATTTATTTTTTAATTATTTTAGAGAGAGACAGAGCATGCAAGTGAGTGGGGAAGGGGCGGGGGAGAGAGAGTGAGAGAGAATCCCAAGCAGGCTCCACACCCCGCACCTTTCACAACCCTGAGATCATGACCTGAGCCAAAACCAAGAGTCGGACACTGAGCCACCAAGGTGTCCCTGCATGATTTCATTTAAATAAGTCTAAGAATTGTAAAACTCTAGTGATGAAAAGCAGATCAGTAGTTCCTAGAAGAGTGGGGGTTGACTATAAAGGAGCAAGAAGAAACTTGTTGAGCAATGTTCTACATCACGATATAGAAATGTATAGGACGTTGTGGAAGTAGTTAAATGAATACATTCATCAAAACTCATCATCAAATTATACACTTAAAAATTGGAAAAATTTTACCTAAATAATGCAGATCAAAAAGGGGGGGGTACTAGGGAGGAGGTGGAAGAAGAGGAAACTTTTTTACAAAATCATTTGCAAAGGCTATCACTTGTTCTATCTACTCACAAGGTAATTCCTTACCTAAACTTAATTGAGAGAACTACTAACACACTTAAAATACCAGCAAATTGTACAATATATTGGAAAAGAGCATGACTATTATCTCCCTAGTGCTTTAGAACTTCAGATAAGAGAAGGCTTAATAAAGTCACTGCAATAAAAGAAAGATTGGGAGTAAAGGAAGACAGCACACAAATAGGACTTGAAAGGCAGGATAAACCTGGGATAGGAAAAAAAAAGTCTTTGGATAAGTGAAATAATTTGTTTAAATATTTCTAGAGTATCAAAATGGAAAATTCATTTGTAGAGATGAGAAGCTATTCTTGGAAAAAAGACCCTGAATTCCTATGGATTCATATGGACTAGTCTGTGTTCACTGCTTCCCAACCCTGAGGAAAACTGGAAACTCAACACTTCATTCTCTCTGCAAGGGTCCTGTTCTCCCACATGACTTTTCCCCCTTTTAACACAACAAGAGACATTTAATTAACTTTTCTGCCACATGCAGCTGGCACCAAAGCAAACCAAGCTGTGGGGTGGCTGACCCAGAATTACTGATGAATACTCAAGGTAAACATGTTTTCAGCCAATCTGGAATGGTATATTTCTAAGAGGACAGAGAGCTCTTAAAATCAATTAACTCATCTGGACAAACTGTCCATCCAATGGGAGTTTTTCAGTAGTGAATATCAGACCACAGATCTTCCTGCAGCTGAGCTTGTTTATCATTCAACAAGGCTACTTCTGCCATGTCTCATGGATAGCTTCATGATTTTTATTTTCACTGGCTTCTGGCTTCTTATATTTATATAAACAGGCCAAGAAAGCAAAACACACATGAGAGCAAGTTTAAATGGAAGATCCCACATTTCCCCAAAAGGCAGAGACACCTACCTTTCTTTCCTTTTCTGCATGTCAGACTAGACAATTGGGGAGAAAAGGACCCCATGATTGGGAGGAGAGGAGACGGCCTCATTAAAAAGCATGAACTCACTTAAGTGGTTTCGTCATTGTGTGGAAATTCTAATAAAGTGCTCTGTGCTGCAAAGTGTGATGATTGCATAGGGAGGCTATACACAAAATGACATCAGACTCCCATGAAGACTGCAGCTTAACTCTAAGTTAGGAAGTACCAATATTAGTGTCCTGAGAACTTGACTGCACAGTACAATTCCATGTCAAGCACAGTTTTTCTCTATTGTTTTGTTTGCCTGTCTGTTTATATTTGCCTATGTAGAACATAATCTTCTGAAGGAGCTCTGACTGTGGCTCTGAAGGGAACAGTGCATCTCATATGGGTCCTTTTTGAAATAGGAGACCCCTGAAATATCTAGAGTATCTTGCTCACCTCTGAATTCATCAACCACACTGCCTGATGGGGAGTTCTTCTTGTTCTCTTAGTCACAGGGAACCCAAGAGATACTCTGGCCAGCTTAGGAAGCAGAGTCCTTTCAACGTTCTGAGAACTAGCCTAGACAGATGTTTCTGTTACCATACATGAATCTCCCCCACTGTCTGCCTCTCTATGTTTTTCTAACTTCATTTGGTACAGAGATTTTCCTGCCACAGATCAACTTTACAGGGCAATCATGTAATGACTCATCTAAATGAAGAGAATAAAGGGGCGCCTGGGTGGCTCAGTCATTAAGCGTCTGCCTTCGGCTCAGGTCATGATCCCAGGGTTCTGGGATTGAGCCCCGCATTGGGCTCCATGCTCGGCGGGAAGCCTGCTTCTCCCTCTCCCACTCCCCCTGCTTGTGTTCCCTCTCTCACTGTGTCTTTCTCTGTCAAATAAATAAATAAAATCTTTAAAAAATAAAAAAAATAAAACCAGTATGTTTTAAATAAATAAATAAATAAATAAATGAAGAGAATAAGTATCATTTGTTAAGTACCTACTAGGCACTGGGCACTGTGTTAACACTTTACATATCGTGTCATTTAACCTATCATGTCATGACATATATATAACATTTCATTCCACAATAACACAATGTGGCAGTATGGAGTAATAATTAAAAGTACAGGTTCTAGAATCAAACCACCTGAGTTAGATTTTTTTTACTTCACCACCTACAAGCTGAATAACCTTGGAGAAGTTATGTAACTTCTTCATTCCCTAGCTGCCACATCCGTAGAGAGAATGAGATAATCTATTTCACAGAATTTCTGTGAAGATTAAATGAAATGCTCAAAAAATGTTAGCCATTTATTATTTCTGTTTGACAGAAATAAAAACTAAGACCTAGCAAGAACAAATGACTTGTCCAAGATCATACAGCTAGAGTTCAAATGTAGGTCTGCCTGACTCTAAAGCCAATGTCCCTCACTGCTCTATCACACTGATGCAAAAAAAATCTAAAAATCTTAGAACCAGGATTTCTCAAAGCATGTTCTGTGGAACACTGATCTCACGAAATACATACTTTATCCATCTTTTGGAGATTCACACTGCATGTTAGTATATTAAAAGCTCCTAAAAACTTAATTTGCTTTAACCTAATGTTTCACAAACATATTTGACAAATTGTACTTCATAGACATTCAGGATCACTGGGACATCTTTTGCTAAAACTTAAGGAGCTAACCCATCACAAATAAAGTGTGAGTAATGTTGGCAAGAATTATTTCAAATGTCCTGATTTCTACAATTAGCATGTACACCAGTTATTACCTACAAGTGTAGACTAACTGTATTGTAAGAAAGAGCAAAATTACGACTTGGTTTTTTTTAAAGATTTTATTTATTTATTTGACAGAGAGAGAGAGACAGAACACAAGCAAGGGGAGTGGCAGGCAGAAGGAGAGGGAGAATCAGGCTCCCTGCTCAGCAGGGAGGGGCTCAATCCCAGGACTCTGGGATCATGACCTGAGCCAAAGGTGGACACTTAACTAACTGAGCCACCCACGTGACCCAAATTACAACTTGTTTACAGAAAAAAAAAACCTATAAACTTTTAAGAAGAGAGACCCAGAAATAATAAATTATTTGGTCAAGGCAACAGAGCCAGGAATAAAACCCAGTCTTCTGAATCTAACACTCTGTCTTCTATACCACTGATCTCCAAAATGGGTTATGTTTACACCAGAGATGTGAGGAGAAAATAATGTAACATCTATGTATCATTTTGATCTGTTATAATTTCTATTTTTATGGATATGCAATATTAGTACTATAATTAATACAATATAAATATATAATTTATAAATAAATACATTCACAAACAAAATTTGCAGGTGTGCTCAAAAGCTTTTATTGACAGAAGTACACTGTCAAAAAGTTGGGAGTCCACTATTTCAATCTCTACACCCAGAGAATGACATGCTCCTATGACAGAAAGCAACAGAAAACAAAGTAGAACATCTACAATGTTCTCTGGCAGCGTCTTTCTAGCTCTCCTTTTAAAGACAAAGAGGGGGTAAAGAAAGTCTCATGGACCACCCCAAAATTAAAATAAATTATTTCATCACGTTATGTAAATATTTAATAACATAAAAATTAGCTTTTACCTGTAATTCTTAAGCAACTACCAAAAACAAATTTATAAATTAAATAGAAACAAACCAAAAGGGCGCCTGGGTGGCTCAGTTGGTTAAGCGACTGCCTTCGGCTCAGATCATGATCCTGGAGTCCCTGGATCGAGTCCCGCATCAGGCTCCCTGCTCGGCAGGGAGCCTGCTTCTCCCTCTGACCCTCCCCCCTCTCATGTGCTCTCTCTCATTCTCTCTCTCTCAAATAAATAAATAAAATCTTTAAAAAAAAAAAAAGAAACAAACCAAAAAAAATCTATAATATTTAAATTACCACCATTAATTTAACATGATGGATGGTGTCATTTTATTGAAATACCAAAACAATATTCATGACCTGATTATAGCTAAGATTTATGGCACAAGATATGCCTTGGTTTCCTCATATAGAAAATACAGAAATAAAAATGCTTAGCTCACAGAGTTATGGTAAGTTAATGAGCTAATACCTTAAAAGTATACAATACCTGGTACATAATAAGCACCCCAAAATATTAACTGTTACTATAATCAGTATTGTCATCCTTGCCACTGTCATCATCATCATCTTGAATCTGGTATATGCTCTATCGATTATTCAATTCCCCCATGACTTTTCCCTATTGGAACTATTTCTAAATTTTTGTTCCTAGAGCCCTCCCTGACATGATTTTGAGCTGTTTACATTATTTATATATTAAGTTTGCCCCTCCTCTTTATTTATGTATTAAGTTTGTCCCTCCTCTTTCCCCATAAATCTGAGATAATTAAAGTAGTGTCTTGACACCAACACAATCCTAAAGACCAATGAACACAGATACTAAAATCCTATGGCAGAAGTATTCATCCAGATGAATTAGAACGTAGCCAGATCCACATATCTATTAGATTATCATTAAGATTAAGGGGGGCATGTGTTGTGATGAGCACTGGATGTTATACGCAACTAATGAATCACTGAACGCTACATCAACAACTAATTACTATATGGTGGCTAACTGAACATAATAAAAAAAAAAGATAAGACATAACATTTTTAAATTCTAGTAAAGAATTCCTGGATACCTGAGAAGACATTGACAGATACACACAATCCTCCAAAAGTCTTTGGATTCCACTTAGAGAAATACTGTCCTATAGATACATAAGGAGAGATGAAAATTTATATTCTGGCTAAGGATGACTTTGTTTTTCATGTTTCCTTGCTAACACCAGAATTTGTACATCTCTCCAGGTTAACAGTAACATTCTATTTCATATGCATTATGTGCATATCTGTCATTTATACAAGAAGAGCTCCTTAAAAGCAAGCATGATATTATTCATCTCTGACACCAGCACTAGCAAACTGCCTTTCCTCCAACTCTTGGGAGAATGCCCTACTAACTTTA
Source organism: Mirounga angustirostris (assembly GCF_029215605.1). NCBI lineage: Eukaryota > Metazoa > Chordata > Mammalia > Carnivora > Phocidae > Mirounga > Mirounga angustirostris. The sequence continues at coordinate 126,089,506 of NW_026991714.1, forward strand.
ATAGGTGACAGTAGGAAGAGTACCAAACATGGAGTTCAAAGTACCAAGTTCAAGTTCCAGCTCTGACCCATCTAATAGCTGTGTGAACTTGAGCAAGCCAACTAATTTCTAAGTCTTATTTTTTCTTTTTTGAAAAAGAGTAGAGTGCCCCCTGACACGGTTGTCTGAAGATTAAATGACATCTATATGTCATATGCTTAGTAAACAATATATGTAATATACAATTACTAATATAAAACCTGAATCTGCCTAAGGTGAAGTAGATAGAGAGGATGAGTCCCTTTCATAAACTCAAAACCACCTGGGCATAACACTCCTGAGCTGTACACTTAAAAGTGGTTAACATGGTAATATTTTCCCAAGGTCACAATAATTTTTACTAGCTAAATAAAGAGGTTGCTGGAATAAGAAAAAAACAATCAAAAACAGTAACAAAGACCTGGTTTCAAATCTTACTAACCATACCAACTCAACAATTAACTGTTTTTGAATCTCAAATGCGTCATCATTAAATTTAAGCCTCCCCTTTTTCTCAGGGTTCGGTAAATATTTAAATAAAACAAACTATAATAAACATTTAGCACAGTGTCTGGCACAGAGTAAATGTTTAAAAAAATTAGTTTCCAGAGCACCTGGCTGGCTCAGTCAAAAGAGCATGGGACTCTTGATCTCAGGGTCACGAGTTCAAGCACCACATTGGGTGTAGAGATTACTTAAATAAAACTTAAAAAGATAATCTTATAGACATGCCTAGGTAGCTCAGTTGGTTGGGCATCTGACTCTTGGTTTCAGCTCAGGTCATGATCTCAGGGTCACGAGATTGAGCCCCATGCGGGCTCCACGCTCAGCATGGAGTCTGCTTAGGATTCTTGCCCTCTTCCTCTCTCTCCCCTTCTGCCCCTTCCTGCTCGCACACACACTCTAAAATAAATAAAATCTTTTAAAAAAAGATAATCTTATTAAAAAAATCAGTTTCCATCAGTTTGAAATCCTTACTCTCTTCATAATTAGTAAATCTATCCATTAATCAAGTATTAACTATGCACTGTGTGGATACATTTTAAAAGCATGAGGTACAGAAGAAATTAAGGACATGGATTCCATTTTCACAGAGTTTACAATTAAGTCAGGATGCCAAAGATAGTCACAGAGAGCCCTTTAAAACCCTACTACATTCGTATAATATACTTCAGGGTTTTATACTATTGTTATGATAGAAATATTTTTTTATTGTGGTAAAACACAACATTAGAGCAACCCTCTTAAAATATTAAGTGTACAATATAGTATTGTTATAGCAAATGTTATACAATTAGTTGCGCAGCAGATCTCTAGAACTTAATCATCTTGCATAACTCAAACTTTATACCCACTGAATAGCAACTCCCTAAGTCCCCTTCCCCTTAGTCCCTGGCAACCACCATTCTACTCTGCTTCTATGTGCTTGACTATTTTAGGTACCTCATATAAATGGGATCATACAGTGTTTGTCATTCTGTCACTGGTTTATTTCACTCAGCATAATGTCCTCAAGATTCATACGTGTTATCACATACAGCAGGATTTCTTTTTTTATCTTGGCTACTGTGAATGATGCTACAATGAACACAGAGTGCAAGTATCTTGGAGACCTGATTTCAATTTTTGGGGGGGGGGGATAAATACCCAGAAGTGGTATTGCTGGATCATATGGTATTTGTTTTTAATTTTTTGAGGAACCTCTATATTGTTTTCCATAGTAGCTACAGCATTTTACATTCCCACCAACTGTGTGCAAGAGTTCCAATTTTTCTTCATCTTCACTAACATTTGTTATCTTTTGTTTCTTTGGTAATAACCATTCTAAAGGGTGCAAGGTGATATCTCATTGTGGTTTTGATTTGCATTTCCCTGATTATTAGTAATGTCAAGAATCTTTTCATATACCCAGTTATAGCCATCTGTATATCTTCTGGCCATTTGTATGTCTTCTGTAGAAAAATATCTATTCAATTCTTCTGCCCAGTTTTAATCAGGTTATTTTGTTTGATTTTGTTTTTTTGTTTGTTTATGCTATTCAGTTGAAGTAGTTCCTTATACATTTTGGGTATTAACCCCTTATCAGATATTTGGTTTACAAATATTTTCTCCCATTCCATAAGATGCCTCTTTACTCTGTTGTCTCCTTTGCTCTGCAGAAACTTGTAGTTTCATGTAGTCCCTTTTATTTTTTGCTTTTGTTGCCTATGCTTTTGGTGTCATATCCAAGAAATCACTGTCAAGACCGATGTCATGAAGCATTCTCCCTATGTTTTCTCCTAGGAGTTTTACAGTTTTAGGTCTTATATTTAAGTCTCTAACCCATTTTGAGTTGATTTTGTGCATAATGTAAGATAAGGATCCAATTTTATCCTTTTGCATATGGATATCCAGTGGATATCCAGTTTTCCCAGTACCATATGTTAAAGAAACTGGCCTTTTCCCATTGGCACCCCTACTGAAGATCAGTTTACTATATATGCTTGCATTTATTTCTGGAGTCTTTATTCTGTTCCACTGGTCTATGTGTCTGGTGATATATGTTTTATTTTATTTCCAGTATAGTTTACATACAGTGTTATAGTAGTTTAAGGTGTACAATATAGTGCGATTCAACAATTCCATACATCACCCGGTGCTCATCACAAGTTCCCTCCTTAATCCCCAACACCTGTTTCACCTATCCTCCCACCCACCTCCTCTGAAGTCATATCATGCACTTTTTCTGACCACAACACTATGAAACTAGAAACCAACCACAAGAAAAAATCTGGAAAGACCACAAATACAGGGAGGTTAAATAACATGCTACTAAACAATGAGTGGGTCCACCAAGAAGTCAAAGAACTCAAAACAGTACGTGGAAAAAACAAAAATGAAAACAATAGTACAAAACCTTTGGGATGCAGAAAAGCAGTTCTAAAAGGAAATTGTATAGCAATACAGGCCTACCTCAAGAAGCAAGAAAAATCTCAAATAACCTAACTTTACACCTAAAGGAGCTAAAAAAAGAACAACAAACAAAACCCAAAACCAGCAAAAGGAAGGAAATAATAAAAATTAGGGAAGTAAATGATATGGAAACTAAAAAAACAGTAGAACCAATCAATGATATGAGAAGCTGGTTCTTTGAAAACATCAACAAAAGTGATAAACCTCTAGCCAGACTCAAAAAAAAAAAAAGATAAAGGGCTCAAATAAACAAAATCACAAATGAAAGGGGAAAAATAACAACTGGCACCATAGAAATAAAAACAAATGTAAGAGAATATAATGAAAAACTATATATCAAAAAATTAGACAACCTAAAAGAAATGTAATATATTTTGAAGTCAGGAGGTGTGATGCTTTGTTTTTCTTTCTCAAGATAATTTTGGCTATTTGGGGTCTCTTGTGGTTCCAAATGAAGTTTAGGGCTGTTTTATCCATTTCAGTATAGAAATAAATGTCAAAGTACCACTGGGATTTGATAGGGATTACATCCAATCTTTAGATCAATTTGGGAAGTATGGACACCTTAACAAAATTAAATCTTCCAATCCATGAACACAGGATGTCTTCCCACTTATTTGTGTCTTCTTTAATTTCTTTCACCAGTGTTTTGCATTTTTCAGTCTTTCACCTTTTTAGTTAACTTTATTCCTAAGTATTTTATTCTCTTTAATGCTATTGTAAATGGGTCTTCTTGATTTCCTTTTGAACAGTTCGTTGCTAGTATATAGAAATACAACTGATTTGTTGATTTTGTATCCTGCAACTTTACTGAATTCATATATTAGTTGTAAGGTGGTAAATTTTATGTTATGTGTTTTTTACCACAACTTAAAAAAATCCTACCTGAGCAAATAGTGACTCATTACTATTAATCACTGACTTCTTAAAATGTGTTCAGTATGTAGCAAAGTAAGAGACACCTAGAAAACTGGTGTCAAACATTTTGTAAATAATTCCTTGTCCCTGTAATCAGGTTTTTCTTTAAGAGTTACAAAAATATTGTACAATAGTACATTTTTAGCTTTGATACTGATGCTCCCCACATATCTGCTGGATATGTACTTGGAAATATTTTACTAGATACGACAGAGCTTTGGGGTCAAAGTGATTTGAATTCCTGTCCTAGTTCTGCCACTTACTAGTTGTACAATCTTGAACAAGTTAAACATCTCTAAGCCTGAGTTTCTTCATGTGTGTCATAATAAAAATGTTACCTACACCTCAGAAGATGGTTATGAAAATTAAGTAAAATAGTAGGTAGCATGTGGATATAATGTCTGATTCATACTAAGTGTTTAATAAAAGTCATTCATAATAAACAGCCATAGAAGAAGGAGGAGGAGGAGAAGTAGCAGTAGGAGGAGAATGAGGCCATCCACTCAGGCACCTACTACCTATTTATAAGCAAAAACATATAACTATATCACAACAGGGCAGGTTTAACAGTGCAGATTAGCCTGTATACAGTGGGAAAAAAAAATCCCCTCTATGTTAACTAGATTCATACTTATCAGTCACATAGACATTTCACAAATATCTGAGGCTGAAATACAAAAGTGTTTTCTGCCCATGTATTACTACTTGAAAAACATTTTTTTAACTTGATCCTCAACTATCCAATTTGGCTTTATTTGCCTTTGGGGAGAGGAAAAAGAAAAAAGAAAAGGAAAGGGGGATTATTTCTAGTTGAACTCACAGAGCCAAAAACCTGCTCTGCACTCACTAATTTTTAGAAAATTAAGTTTGACTCATGCTGATGCTATTAATCCCTGAGTTTATAGCATTCTTTGATCCCAATGAATCAAAAAAAAAAAAACCCCTCTCCCTTTCATATTTGAACTGGAGCACAAATTAATTGCCAAGGATACTACCCATGTCAAATCAATTACCATGTCCTGTCAATTTTTCCTTTGTAATGACTCCCTAACTATTTTTTCCTTTCCCACTGCTGCTTCATTAATGTAATCTGTTCTCATCTCACTCCTGGATATCTTCACTAGCCTCTCGTTGGTGCCCCTGCAGCTAGGAATCTACCACAGTTTCTATTCCGTCCTGTGAGGAACCATGAGATAAATCTCCCTAAAATATTACACATAATTTTCCTAGTTACAATCCTTCCTTGAAGGATAAAATCCAAACCCCTCAACTTAACTCTCAAGTTTACTATCAGATTGTCTTCCACAATATGATCCCAAACTGCAATCCAACTTCACCTCTCAAGGAAAGCCTTTTACAGCTGGTTCCCAAATGGCCTTTGTATATTGGAAATGAGACTGGCCAAATGGCACATGATCATTACCTCTAGGTTTTTTTTATTATGTTATGTTGATCACCATACATTACATCATTAGTTTTTGATGTAGTGTTCCATGATTCATTGTTTGCGTATAACACCCAGTGCTCCACGCAGTACATGACCTCTTTAATACCCATCACCAGGCTAACCCATCTTTAGTTTATCAATTCTCAAACATTAAGTAGTTTCTGAAACAAACGAACAAAAGATAAAGAGTATCCTTCATTTCCAAATACTCCTAAGACTAAAAACCCTAGAAAATGGATCCAAGGTTAATATATGCATAAAACAAAACCCATCCTATGTCTCTTCATTTCCCAAAAAATTTTACTTCTCAGACTATGCTCACAGTTATTTCCAGAGTCTTCCAACTTCCAATAAACCAAGACTGTCAGAAGATGAGCATGACACTGGTCTCCATGGTCGTAACTCATCAGCCTACCAATGTCATCAAGGTTTCACAATGCTCACTTCCATGCCCTCACCACAGCCCTCTCCTGTACTAGTACCACAAATGAGATCACTGGGGGAGAAAACCCGGGGCTGGAAGCAGTGGAGGAAATCAGCTGCCAGGCTGCGAAGAGAATCCAGGAATTCTACTCTCTCCTCATATCCAACTACTAAAAGATGTCCATTTAGCTTTTGTCTGTTTTTATTTTTTCCCCGTATTTTTTTCCTTTTGAATAGACAAGCTAGCTCTAAGACAGCATGACTCTCAAGATGTAAGAGCTCCTTCTTCATGTGCAAGCTGCAGCTCCTCCAGACCTCTATTTTCTGCATGTGAATTTTTTTTTTAAGATTTTATTTTATTTATTTGAGAGAGAGAACGAGCACAAGAGGGGGCAGGGTCAGAGGGAGAAGCAGACTCCCCGCTGAACAGGGAGCCGGATGTGGGACTCGATCCTGGGACTCCAGGATCACCACCTGAGCCAAAGGCAGTCGCTTAACCAACTGAGACACCCAGGCACCCTACATGTGAATATTTTAATACATTAGACTTGTACATTCTCTGTAGACTCCAGGGCTCTCTTGGTTAATGCTGATTGCAAATGCAGATCCAGAAACAACCCCTGGAAAGACAACTACCCAAGTTACATGAATTCAAGACTTGTTTTCCATTTTAATGGATTCCAGACCACCAAAACCAAACCAATTCATTATTTCTTTCAACAAATATTATTGAGCACATACTATGGTCAGGCCCACTAAAATACAGTGATTTTTAAAACACTACCATACATTCAAAGGCAGAGATACAAGGGACAGAGGTCTACTCCATGATGAAGTGTGGAGTGAGTCCTTAAGGCATCATTATTTTATAGTAAGAAGATCATTAGTCCCTCTCTGGCTTTTAAATGTTGTAAGAGTATGTTAAAGCAAGAATTCAACACAAGTAAGTAAGCATTTTTGACCATCCACTATTTACTCAACTAGATATTATGAGATTCTAAAACAGATTGAGAACAGCCATATGTTGTTGAAAAAACACAGATTTTAGAATCATCAGCTCTGACTCTGTCAAGTCCTAGGTGTAAACTTGGACAAGTTACTTAATCTCCCTGAACTTCAGTTTCCTCATCTTTAAATGATGATTATTTGGAAAATCTGCCTAGTAAGGTTGTTCTGAGGATTAAATGAAATATAAAGTTCCTTGCAGAGGGCAGGTGCTCAAGAAATGTTTATTCTCTTCCTTTCAAAGAAATTAGGGCACTGACACCAATTAAGAGGTTATCATTTTAGTAGAAGGCCTAGAACAGTAAGACCAACAGTTAGACCAAAGGGAATGTGAGAAATACCAAAGGCAAAAAAAGACAGTTGGCACTGCATCAAAAAGGCTTCATTCTACTCATGACTAAAAGAAACATTCTTTTAGGAACAAACAAAATGTGATATTTCCATATGGTGGGATATTATTCGGCAATACAAAGATATGAAATACTAACATAGCTACAATAAGGATAAACCTTGAAAACACTATGCTAAGTTAAAAAAATCAGTCCCAAAGAACCACATATTGTATAATTCCATTCATATGAAATATCCAGAAGAGGCAAACCCATAGAGACAGAGGTATATTAGTGGTTGCCTCAACTGGAGGAGGGGGGAATCTGGGGGAGATAACTAAGCAGTGCAAGGTTTCCTTTTGGAGTGATGAAAATGTTCTAAAATTGATTGATGTGATGTGATGTGATAGCTGCACAACCCTGTAAATATACTAAAAGCCATTTAAGTATATACTTTAAATGGTATGTGACTCATATTGAATGCAAATTGTACCTCAATGAAAGTGTTTTTTAAAAAGATTAAATGAAAATAAAATAAAATAAAATAAAAAGATTAAATAAGACGATGCTTATAATACCTTGGAAGAACTCAATAAATAAATGTAGCATAGGTTGATGAAGTTACTGATACTGTTTCCAGAAAAAAATACATTTAATCTCAATTTTTTATGCATGTTATTGATGAGAATTACCTGAACCCTTAATCTCAAAATTATAAAACCTGTAATACAGAAACAATTTAAGAAATCTCAGCAATGGTCTAATAACCTAAACTCTTATAAACATTTACAACAATCAGAAATAACAACAGTAAATTTGTCTGGTGACACCTATGAAGTTGTCTACAGGTACTTCAAGTAAAGTTTACTGCTTCTTCCTCTGTAATTTGTCTATTCATCTTTCTACACATCATTATCTATTGTATATGTCATTTTTTCCTACTAAGTGTAAGTTCTATCAGAGGAAGAACTATAGCCCATTCATTTTTGTATCCTTTGGGAGAACATATTGCAATACTTGCACATAGTAGGTACTTAATAAATGTTTACTGAATGAACATTTAACTGAAAATTCAAGGATTTCTTGTAATTTCTCATCTATCTAAACTCCTGTTTCAGCCTCCTTAAAGAAGAGGAGAAAAGGGTTTTGAAAGCTGACCAACTTAGCAATTATATCCCATATTCCTACTAACAGATTAAAATGCCTCAACAACTAGTTTTATCACAGACTTCAAGTTCCAAGTGCTCTCGAAAACAGGGAAATATTCTGAAACAGGTTAGTTAGCCCTGGGAAAACATTGAAAAGTTCATATAATCAGCCCAGGATCTCTGCCATCATCACTAAAGTAAAATGGATGAGAAGCACTTCCTAGCTCCTCATTCTGCCGCTGCCTTTCAGTGAACATTTTTTCCCCTTCTGGCACCACAGGCACTAATATTAGTAACTAGCAGCAAAGCCTTGCTACTCCAAGTATGGTGTCCAAACTAGCAGCATGGGCAAGACCTAATATTTTGTTAGAAATGCAGAATCCCATTTTTAACTAGATCCCCAGGTGATTTGCATGCATGTTAGAATTCAGGCGTCACTACAGTAGAGCTGGCTATGCCTGGGCTCTAGAGTCAGACTGTCTAGATTTGAACTCCACAACAGAACAGCTGGGTTACCTTAGGCAAATCACTTCACCCAGAGGTTCTTACCATGGTATGCACTTCAGAAGCACCTGAGGAGATTTTTAAAAATCACAATGCCTCAGTCCCACCCCAGTGATTGACTTAATTAGTCTAGGACCCAATATTTTTTAAAGCTCCTCTAGCTAATTCTAATGTGCAGCCAGAATTGAGAACCACTGACTAACATTTCTAGGCTTCTATCAAATGGGACAGTTAAGAGTACCTGCGCCTCATGGGGCTGTGAGGAAAAAAATCTGATCATCTTTGAAAAGCTTTTGGCCCAGTACTTAGAACGTGTAAGTACTCAATAATTGGTAGTTGTTATCCTCATACCTGGAAACCTGAAAAATGAATTGTCCCGGAGAAAGGATTAAAAAAAAACAGGCTCTAATGTTCTAGTCTGGCCCCACCCTACAGGCAGGTACCTGCCAAACCTCATGAGGCACCAAAGAAAGGACACAATCAAAGAATGCATTATCCCCAGGATGAGTTTTTCCTAGCAGCAGACTATTGATTGAAGCTTCAAGGAAACTAAAGTGTGTCAGGTAATGGGTAAGCCATCTCGGCAAGGTGTCAGAAAAGGCCAGCACCTTCACTTGGAATGTATCGTTGGAGGGTGGGGAGCACTATTTCAGCACTCCTGTAACACAGGAAATCCCCCTTACCACACCTTCCTGATTTACACTGATTCTTGGTACACACCACATGTGTCCTCAACTCTCTTTTCCCCCTTCCCCCAAGTTTTCAATCATCCTGTTCCATATTTAGGTGATGAAAACTTAAAACCTGTGGTTATAACTTCTATGAGAAATTTCATTTTGAAAGCTTGCTAAATTTCAACTTTATTGCCATGAGGAAAACAGAAGAAACAAAAGACCTCAGTCATCTACTAACACAAAAACCCCTAGTGAAGACATTTAATAAGTGTAAGTTTTCTGCCGCAAGTTGTTGAAAATCCTGACCTTTAGACTGGGATGCCATTCATTTGCTTCTACAAATGGTCTATGAAACAAAAGCATTCATTTGTGTAATGGTTTTAGGTTACGTGTTTAGTTTCACCTATGGATTTTAACTTCGCTAAGCCTAGCCTGTTGTTCCTTTTGAATCTATATCTCACTGGATTTAACCTGAGTCTACTCTTCCAAAGGGATTCATAATGGCCAGGCAAATAATTCACAATCTGGCTTTTCAACAATTGCAAGGAAATAAACACCCAGATGAAAACAGCATACCTATTAAGGCACTGAGAGATATGTAAAGATTTATCTCAACGGTGATTACAAAGATTTTTTTTAAACTGTGCATGATTTAGTGACTATTATCAACAAAAAGCTCATGTTCTATCTCTAGCTCCTCTGCCTACTCACTATGGGCCTCCTCAGGGTAAATGAAATAGACTCTTCTTCCCTTTCACTGAGTGCACTGCAATAGCTAATGAATGTCTACCTTTAAAATAAGGCTTTTAAATTCTTTGTTGGAAGTCTCCTCAGAGATATTGGCATCCCACAGAGTGCTCTCAAAGTCCCCTGGTCCCATTCTCTGGGCTAGTTCTAACCTTACCTAGGTTTGGACCTGGTCTCAAGGGAGTCTAGGATTCAGGTGCTATATCTCCAAGAAGACATTCTGTGGCCTGTCCAGGAGTTTGTCATTGAAGAACAGTTCAAAAAGATACAAGAATCCAGGACTAAACTGGACCCCAGCATTCCTTGAAGCAAACACACCCCCTCACAAAAGCCATAGACCCATTCTAGCCTCCCAGAGAATTTGCTTCAGAGTGGCCCAGCCACAGCAGAATGAATACAAGTGCCCACATGGCTCAATGTAATGGAGTGAAGGGACTATCATTAGCTGTGGTACCTTATTTAAGAGTGTCAGGCTTGAAAGGAGATGTCCTGAATTCTAATACCAGCTCTGCCACTTAAAAGCCATGTTACTTTGAACAACTTCCCTGAATCTGTTTTCTTATTTATGAAGTGGAAATGACAAAATTTAAAATAAACTTACTCTTCACAGTCCCTGTAAGGATCAGAGGTGTTTTTATAATCTTTAAAGAGCATTACAAATGTAACATATAATGATTTTTCTCCTGCAAATGACTGATTAGGGATGGCTACCTGTTTCCAACAAAACATTATGCCAGTTCTTCATAAATCTCACTTCTTTGGCTGACTAATATTCAAATTCACAGAGCAGCTTTAATGAGATGAGGGACATTCAAAGAAAATCAATAAATCCTCAGCTAGGGTTTCTTTTAAATCAAACAGTGATACAATATTTGAACAAAAACTCAAAATATTTTGAGTGTCACTTTTCATCTGTATCCAAAACTTCACAAAGCACTTATTTCACTAAAGGAAACCATACTTTGATGCATAGAATTAGTTTTGCTGTGGCTTTTTTCTTGACATTACTTAAAGAATGTATTATAGCTAAAAGGACTAAAACGGATAAGGGTATTTAAAAAGACATTAGGGGAAAATAAATAATTTAGATCAAGTTCTAATATGGAGAAAGAAATATGATACTACAGCACTGCTTTGTTAGAAACTATGGACAAATAGCAAACAGAAGTGCCTGGAAAAAAGTACCAATGAAAGAATTAAAAAGAATGGTTAAATTATAGCTCATCCATATATGGATTATTTACTCACTAAAAAAGAGACTGTAGTTACTGACTAAAAGATTATCTAGATAAGCAGGTTGTACAATATGACCCCAATTATACATTTAAAAGTTTATATACATCTGTATACATAGAAAAAGGTCTGAAAAGATACATGCCAGACTATTAAGAGTGATTATATCTATAGGGTGGGATTGGGGGTCATTTGAGATACATATTATTGAATTTATACCAGTAGCCTGCATTATATTGGTAATTAATAAATAAAAGCAAAATCTTTAAAAGTAAAAATATGAATAAAGAAGCTAAACATTCACCAGAAATACCGTATATATTTTTTTTAATCAGAAACAATGAATGGAAGAAAGCTTATTCCCTTTAGTATATTAAGATACCAAATAAATGGCAAATAATTAATCAACAAGTATTTGCTGAAGAGCTACTATGCAAAAGACACTCTCCTAGATGTTGTAGAAACTACAGAATTGATATAATCACTACTCTCACAGTGACCTATAATCTAAGGGTAGAGCCAAGTCTACATGAACACATACAAAAAGATACATGAGAAGATAAGGCAGAATATGAAAATAGCAAAGGAGTGATTTTTAGATAATAAATGCCTCAGAAATTCAGGCTTGATGAATGTTTCATGAGGGAATTAATTAGCTAAATCACTTTGAGCTGAGATAGTGAAGAATTCATAGAGAAGGATAAATGTGATCAGGACTTTGCAAGGTAGGAAGAATTCAGAAATGGGTAGAAAGTAGGCAAACAGATGATGGAGTGGGGGATCAAAGGGTCAGAAATGATGACAGAGAGAGAAGTTGACTCTCAAGGGCCTTGGAAAGCTGGAGGAGAGTGAGAACTTGCATGAGCAGACAAGAGAGGTCTCTGAAGGTTTCTAGCTGGGCAGATAATGGAGCTTCAGAAAGATTAATCAGGCAGCAGGACAGAGAAGACATGGAACCCAGGTCCCTGAGAGAGAGGTGACAGAATGAGGAGATAAATGACCAAACTAGATGGAACAGCCACAAAGGAAATAGTAATACTTTTCATGTAGCCCCATTCTCAAACTTCCAAATCAGACTCGAGCTAATATAAACCCCTAGAGGAAAGATCTTTGAAGCTGTCTCAGTAGAAGAATGAGGAACATAGTGCTGGTATGCTACAGAGACAGTGACAATGACCAACTTCAGAGTGAGAATGTCCTAGATCCAACCACAGCTCTGCCACTTAACAACAGTTTCTTAAATCACCCTGAGACTTTGTGCAGAATATATAAACCTCTTTGTTCCTTGGTGTCTTCATTTTAAGTGGCTATAAAAGTGTTCTCCACTTGAATTTAAAATCTCAATTCAAAGAGAATGACAGGGAGGGAGGTTAGAAAGGAAGGGTTCTCTTGAAATCTCACCCTTATCAGTTCCCTTTACCCTTCACAGGGTTTCACTGGGCTTAGAATTTAAGGCAGAGTATGGCTCTGTTTATAAATAAAAAATAAGATAATTCTAAAATTACCCAACAATTTGTTTACAACTTTCCAACTTTTTGAAATATACTTAATTTTCTGCTTTTTGTCCTGCCATTTCCTTTATATCAATAACACTGTTGATCCATTTCTATTATTCTCTTTAATGCATCCACTTCCAAATATACCTTCTTCCCAGAGAAACTAGTAAATTCTATTCCATATTAGATCAGTTGTTGTTCTACTCCTTCAATGTGTCGTAAAATGTGACAACCATCTCTTTCAACTGTTCATGTGTCTCCCTCTGACTATTCTTTTGTGGTTTTACCTAGCAACTATTTTGTGTCCTAACCCACAAGACTTTCATTATCCTCATGGGAAGGCCAAGGCACACATATTTTTAATGTTCCACAAGGTTTAATATAAGGCTTTTGAGTGCCAGAAAGATGAATGGATGAATAAATAAAATAATGATGAATCAAAGATGGGATCCCTCTTCTACCTAAGCATGGTAAAGAGTAAACAGGACTGGGTTCTAATCCTGGTTCTACCAACTGCCCATCTTTATGACCTTGAGCAAGTCACATGTCTTTTCTGAGTCTCAGGTTCTTCATACACACACACAATGTTTCTCATCAGATTGGTTTAAGAATTAAATGAGATAATATATGGAAAGATAGTAAGAGGTCAACAAACAGTAGCTATTATTAGCATTATTATTATACACCCTTAAAGCCAGGTCAAGAGCCCTCCTCCTAGGCACCTGTCCTGACTACTCCAGCTCTCACTTAATCTCCTTCTCTCAGCTCCTGTAGCCCTTGCAGCTTCTTCTACATGGTTTAACATTTGATTATATCCTATCTGGTTCTTGTTATTATTTTTTCATATCTTATGTGTCTGAAAATATATTTAAGTCTGCCAGCTTAATAACTGATGTCATTGATTCTCTGCTCTACAACTCATTAGCTGGGTGGTCTTGGGCAAGTTACTTAACCACTCTGTGCCTTTGTTTCCCCATTTGTTGAGTGGGGAAAACAGTACTTTTCTCATGGGGTTGATAAAAGAATTAAATGTATTAGTGCATGTAAATTGCTTAAAATAGTACTTGGCACATAAAAAGCACTCAATGTTAAGTAATGTTATTATTATATTATTACTATTATTAAGCTACAGAAAAACATCCATTCTTATTTCAGAAATAATGCCCCAAATCTGGGCAATTTACCTTTTCCCAGCTTTCCAATCTCACCTTCCATCCTTCACGGCATTTTTGCCTTTCCAGAGCAAGTGAAAATAAGGTACTGGTTTAACCCCAAAAAATACAACATCCTCAATACAAACATATAGATACAGATATGTACCCCATCTTTTCTATATGCAGCTTATATTTTTTACTCTTTATTCTTTGCCATACAAAAAGCAAAACACATGCATTAAAGTTTCTAAATAACATAAATATTTTGCTTGATTTAAAGTGTCTGTTCCATGCAGTGTGATGATAGTTATCTCTGTATGGATTTTTAAGTGTGTCAATGCCAGTGTGTTTTGACTGTAAATTCCTAGAGACAAAAATGACGTCCACTTAAGTCAATCAAACATAAATTCTGGGCACTTGGACTAAATTAGATTGAGTATTCAGAGAAGAATCTTAGAAAAATTCAGAGAATGAGGAGGGATGGATGGGGATTGGCTTAGCAGAAGGTTTAGTAGGAGAGGAGACAGGCAGAGCTTTGAAGAACAAGTAAAATTTTGAATTCAAGAGGGAGGATGAGTGTTCAAGGTGGATTATATAAGCAAAGTGGAGGGACTAAGCAAAGATTAATCTGACTGAAGTAGAAAGATAATACTGGAGACCACTGTGAAATTCTAAAAATATGAAGACCAGAGCACTTTGAGACTGTGGTTCATGCTTTATTCCTCTTGGCAGCCCCAATATCTAACACTAAGCTTGGCATAAATTAGGCAAAATTATACTGTTTTTTACTATACTAAAGTGAAGAAAACTGACAGAACTGAACTTCACTCAATCAAATCATGAAACCAAACGACAGCAGAGTTCAACAAGGTATCTATACCTGGTACACTAGCCACTAATCCAGAAATATGTATTTACTCTGGCTACATCACCATATCACCATCCACAGACAAGTGCAAGAAATAAAACACACCAAATTATCTCATGCTCATATATTCTCTCTCTTACAGACACACACACACACACACACACACACACACACCCCTACCTCAGTGCTCCCAATCCACTGTCTCATAGACTGAGACAGCTGAAAACTATTAAGGCACTAAGAAGCACCGAAGTTAAGATTCTTAACATCTAATCCATTTTGATGAAGGATTCTCAGAAGAGGGTCCTGACTCTAGGAGCCCAGACCATGTGACTGGCGACCTGATCAGGCCCAGGGAATCATGAAAGAAATTTCTTTTCTTCTATGAGGTACCCATCCCACCAGGAGGGCTTGGTAGAACAGGAGAGAGAATTTAAACTCATTTGGCAAGAGAAATAATGATATTTGGTATTAGCAACAGTAGAACAACTGTGTTATACAGGAATACATAACTGTCTGTGGATTACCTTTGGCCCCAATGACCAGGTGATAAATTATACAAATGTGGTTGTGACTATAAGGTTTATTTGTTGGATTTTCTGATTCACTGAAATTAATTAAGCCACCTCTACTCATAACAGACCCCAGGGTTTCCTGATCTCTACCACTTCCAGCACTCTACAGATGGCCACAATGACTAAATGATGGAACAACTATATCTTTGTGAGATACCATATTCAAATTCACCAGGTACAGTGAGTTGCAGCTAACATCAGGACTTGGGTACCAAATTTTAAACATTACAGAAGATGCATCCTTTTGTTCCCAAAAGACAGAATAAGACATATATAAAACTTCAGGTGTTTCTGACACACTTTAATAAAATATTAAATTAAATCAAATCCTTCTAAAATTGCTGGCAGACAAATCATGAAATGCCAAATGATGAAGCTAAAAGTTCTTCCTTGGCCTAAAAATCTCCAGAAACTGCTTTTGGCTGATGCTGCTAAAGTGACAAGAGGTCAGTAGTATGAAATTTGACATTAATACCTCAGCCTCATTCATCTTCTCAGCCTCAGTGTCAAACAGGAACTAGATGCCTGCCCAATGAGTAAATTCATGAGTCAATGAATATTATAAAATACTAGCCTGTTTTTATTCTGTATGAAGAGTAACATAAAACTTATCAAGCAAGTTCTAAAACCTTTTCTTTCTCTTATATACCCTATAATGTAAGAACCAAATTAATTATTAAATTGTAAATTATCTTTCAATCATGCTTCATAACTCAAACCTCATCAAGTACTTTAGCTAGAGTATGTGAACGTGTGCAATAATTTTGAAAAGAAGAATGGGAGAGGGCAACAGGCATTGCCCATGTTGAAAACATGTCCTTCCCTTCTCCAATAGAATAAGAGAACTTACAACAGCCTCTAGTTTCCTATAGGAACAATACCATTTTACTATGGCTAACATTCAAGATTCTCATAATGTAATCTGGATTTACCCAACCAACCTTTTCCCTCAAATATGTACTTTCTTCTTCAATTACATATTTTGGAACTAACAAAAATATATTAGAACTTCTTAAAACTCAATTTAGACATAACTTTAGCACTATGAGCTTTTCTTAGAATCATTTCTAACAGGGCGCCTGGGTGGCTCAGTCAGTTGAGCCTATGACTCTTGATTTCTGCTCAGGTCGTGATCTCAGCACAAGAATTCTGCTTGGGATTCTCTCTCCCTCTCCTACTGCCCCTCCCCCTGCTTGAGCTCTGTCTCTCTCTCTAAATAATCATTTCTAACATGCACTTTATTTTTTAATATTTTTTAAATTACAAACATTTCTGAATTAACAAAAAAAATGTGCAAATAGGCCTCTAAAAAATATAACATAGCTCTGGCAACATGAACTAAGATAATTCTTTTTTTTTTTTTTAAGATTTTTTTTTATTTATTTGACAGAGAGAGACATAGCAAGAGAGGGAACACAAGCAGGGGGAGTGGGAGAGGGAGAAGCAGGCTTCCCGCTGAGCAGGGAGCCTGATGCGGGGCTCGATCCCAGGACCCTGGGATCATGACCTGAGCCGAAGGCAGACGCTTAACGACTGAGCCACCCAGGTGCCCCTGAACTAAGATAATTCTTAACATGTGCCTTCTATGCAACCAGGATGGTCCCTTACTACCTAAACATATATAGGCTTTGCCCTCATGCTCTCTCCCTTCAGTTAAATGTCCTCTCTTCTTGTCACTACCTCTCCAAAGTCTACCTCTTTCACAAGGCCCAACCTAACTCCTACCTAAGTCTGGCCCATATCCATCTCTAATTTTTCCGTTACACCTGGCAAACTATATTTCACTTAGCACTTCTTTCTATATTGTCTCTGAGTTACTCTTAAGTTTTATCAGTATAAATGTTATCTCACTAATTAAGCTATTAGTTCATTGACAGCAGGGACAGTGTCTTTTGAAGGGTACAGGTCACTCTGTAGAATGTCTTTCAGTTTGGTTTGGCTATAGTGTTTTCTAATTACAGAGAGTTAGGGATTCTTCCAAAGAATATCAAAAAGGTAATGTGCCTTCTCATCACATCATATCAGGGAATACATGATTATCCACATGATTTATCTGCTTATGTTAAGCTTGATCACTTGGTTGAAATGCCAGTCTGTCAGTTTCTCCACTATGAAGTTAGTATTTTCCCCTTTACAGACTCTCTTCTTTAGAAACATATCATTAAAAGCAGCCTACACTTAAAAGGACAAAAATCAATTCTACCTCCTAGAGACAGAAGTATCAAAGACTTTGTGGACTTAAGCCAAAACCACCACAACAATTCATATGGGAGAGATGCTTTGAGGCTATGCAAATATCCAGTTTTACATTAAGGTCTCACCTATTTATTTTTTAAGATTTATTTATTTATTTCAGACAGAGAGAGAGAATGCAAGCAGGGGGGAAGGGAGAGGGAGAGAGAGAGAATCCTCAAGCCAACTCCCCCGTGAGCACCGAAGCCCCATGCGGGGCTCGATCCCAGGACCCCGAGATCACGACCTGAGCTGAAACCAAGAGCTGGATGCCCAACCAACTGAGCCACCCAGCCACCCCTCACCTATTTATTCTGCCATTCTTTGTCTAGCTTGAAACTAAATAGAGTAGGTAATCAATAAATACTTGTAAATGTAACTGAATTTCAAGAAACCTTTATAAAACCTTTATTTTAAATAAAATGAGATAACAAAAGGTGAGTAAGTTCAAGGCAAATATGTTTTTTGGCAGTTGTGCTGTTCTTATGTCTTATGTCTTGATTGATGGCATGGAAATAGAAAAAAAATTAACTACCTCACCTCTACTAAAACTGGGAAAACTTCCTGGAGAAAGGTGAACAATAATAACAGCTGTAGAGTGCCTCAGAGTTTATAAAGTGCACTCACATTCATCATTTAGAATTTCAGAAGCTCTCTGAAGAGAAAATTTTCAAGATGAGGGAGATAAAGAAACTTTTGAAGTTTGTGAAAAAGCACAATTAAATCGGGAATTAGAAAATTAGGCATAGAGGGGTGCCTGGGTGGCTCAGCTGTTTAGCGTCTACCTTCGGCTCAGGTCATGATCCCAGGGTCCTGGGATCAAGCCCCACATCGGGCTCCTTGCTCAGCTGGGAAGCCTGCTTCTCCCTCTCCCACTCCCCCTGCTTGTGTTCCCTCTCTCGCTGTCTCTCTCTCTCTGTCAAAAAATAAATAAAAATCTTAAAAAAAAAAAAAAGAAAATTAGGCATAGAAACTAAGTAAGGCTAACAAGGAAAAGCAAAAATAAAGGCAAAGAAGAAACAGATACAATGTAAAATTAGTAATAGGTCCAGTGCAAGGCTTTAAACCAGGTGATAAAGTTGATTTAAATGCATAGCATGAAACCAAGATGACTTAGATTATGCAAGATAAAGAGTACATGGTTAAAATAATGAAAAATGTCATTAAAATAAGCATTAAGAATGAACTTATAAGACTATTCTTTGAAGGTGAAAAATGAATAGAATCTTCGCATACAAATTCACTCATTTCTTCATTAGTCACCTCCATTTTCCCAAGGCTTTAACAGTGTTCTTTTTTTTTACTTTTTTATTGTTATGTTAATCACCATACATTACATCATTAGTTTTTGATGTAGTGTTACATGATTCATTGTTTGTGCATAACACCCAGTGCTCCATGCAGAACGTGCCCTCTTTAATACCCCTCACCAGGCTAACCCATCCTCCCACCCCCCTCCCCTCTAGAACCCTCAGTTTGTTTTTCAAAGTCCATCGTCTCTCATGGTTCATCTCCCCCTCCGATTTCCCCCCCTTCATTCTTCCCCTCCTGCTATCTTCTTTTTTTTTTCCTTAACATATAATGTATTATTTGTTTCAGAGGTACAGATCTGTGATTCAACAGTCTTGCACAATTCACAGCACTCACCATAGCACATACCCTCCCCAGTGTCTATCACCCAGCCACCACATCCCTCCCACCCCACCCCCCACTCCAGCAACCCTCAGCTTTAACAGTGTTCTTAAGCCAATATATATCCAAAAATATTTGCTGAAGCTCTATATATTGCTAGACCTTTTGGAATATACAATAATTAGATATGGTCCCTTCCTATGAAAAATGTGCTTTCTATAAAGGTAAAACATTTAATGGAAAGGAAAACTTTTCATATACATGTTACAAGTTAAAGAGCAAAATAAGGCAGGGCGCCTGGGTGGCTCAGTCGTTAAGCGTCTGCCTTAGGCTCAGGTCATGATCCCAGGGTCCTGGGATCGAGTCCCACATCGGGCTCCCTGCTCTGTGGGAAGCCTGCTTCTCCCTCTCCCACTCCCCCTGCTTGTGTTCCTGCTCTCGCTGTGTCTCTCTCTGTCAAAAAAATAAATAAAATCTTAAAAAAAAAAAAAAATAAGGCAGACGGAGCCAAAAAAAAAAAAAAGAGTAAAAGCTATAACAGTCCAGAGAAAGAAGAGATCACTATGCAATGATATGCTCAGGAAAGGCCTTGAGAAAATAAGGGGCATTTGCAATGGGCCTTCAGGAATTGGGTGGCCGGTGAGATATGAACAAAGCCAAGAGAAAGGCATTCAGAGCAGAGATATGTAGCTGAACAAAGGAATGGGGTTGAGATAATGAAGGTGCTTTATGGAGAGTGAAAATTAAGTAGGTCTGTAATAAAAAGTATATGAAAACACAGGATACAAAATTGTAAGCTGAGACTGAAATGTGAAAGGCTTTGAATGCAAAGTTGAGGAGCTTGAACATTTTCTATAAGTAATCCAAAAATAATCAAAATTTCTGGGCAAGAGTGAAATAATGAATACGATATTTTAGAAATATCAAGCTGGCTTTTGACATGCATAATAAATGGTGTACAAAAGGTAAGGCAAACAGTAAGATTCCAAGGTATGAAGAACAATCCTATTTTTATTTCTTCCATCATCACCATGTTTGTATGAAATTCAAGCTGCCTAAGCATAGAGTAGAAGAGATTAACTATATTAAAAGAGTAACCAGAGACTCTCCCGAAGTGATACATAAACAGTGGTTTTAGAAAGTTAAGAGAAAATGCAGTTGCAACTAAAGCTTTAAAAGTATGTGAAAAATAGAAGTCACATGCCTTGTTAATTGCACTATTCATTCAGGGGGAAACAACAACAAATCACAACAAAGGAGCAATATGAATTAACCATAAAAGTGTATTTTACCTAAGCTGGAACTATTGGTTCATGTCACTGTTAGCATGTAAGAAAACTAAAGATTAGTCTCTTCTCTCATTACCACAAAAAAAGTAAGCCACCCTATGTTCTCCACCTCCATTCCTTAAAGACAATTCTCCCTACATTCCCTTAATCCTCTCAAACAATTCCCTAATTCTATCTCCTTTCTTCTGTATAAACTTCTGTCTGATTGAATCTTATTCACTTCTTAACCCCACTTCAAAATATTAAATGTTATAAAGTTTCTGAAATTGCTCTTAATAAATGTAAGATCCTTAGCCTTTACATAGTGCTTTGTAACTGACAAAATATTTTACACACATTACTTCTTAAAAGCCTCACAGAAGCAATGCACAGCAGGTATTATCATCATCCATATGCTACAGAGAAGCAGCAAGCCCAGGGCCACACAATCATAAGTGATAGAGTAAGGCCTGCAATACAGGCTTTCTAAGTCCAAATTCCATATTCCCTTCTTTAGCATTCAATTTCATAATGTGCCAATAGGTGTATCTTATTACTCAAAATGTATGTTATTGCTCTGTATTATGTTTAAGTCAATACATCTTGTTTTTAATAAGGTGCTTATGCCCAAGTGCCTATTACAGGGCCATTTGCTAAGAAGACCTAATTATGTTCAAGATGTTCATGATGATGATGATAATTATCACTGGATGAAAAGCGACAACTGAAGTATTATGTTTGCAAAATTGCTAAGACTATACCAAAAATATTTTTGCCTGTAATGCAACATGCAACAACAAAGACAATATGGGTGATTTAAGGATATGTGAGCATCAAAGGGCAGAAAGAGGGCATTCCTACTCTCTTTAACTCTGCTAAGGCCTCAAATACTGATATAGTTCAGAGCATCTTATTACGAGGGAGACATAAATCAAAAGGCATTCAGCTAGGGGCAATAAAACAGATTAGTGTCTGGAAGTACTGACTTTAAAGAAAGTTTTAAAAGAATTAAATCCAGGTAGTCTAGATAAAAAACAGCTATGAGGAAACCTTTTTTTTTTTTGAAGCTGTCACTCACACCAAAGACAGAAATTATTTTGAAGATAGATGTCTAAAAAATGCAAAAAATAAATAATCGTAAATATTTGGAGAATATTTATAAAAGGAAAATTCAAGATAGATATGCTGGCAAAAACCTATGGGACAGAACTCATCCCACAAGTGTGGTAAAAACTACATTCCTAGAGATATTTAATACCACGTTGGACAAAACAAGAAAAGGATTCCATATGGAATGATCCTGTACTGGCCCCTGAAGTGCTGGGAGGATTGAAGATGACCTCTTAGATCTTTTCCATTTCTGATTTTTTTTAATTCTATTAAGTTTTATGGGGCACAGCCTTCCGTCAATTTCCTTTCTCCTGATGATGCCCACTTTCTCCTTTCACAAAGGGAAACAAACTGTATCCTTCATTTTTAAGCGGATCTCATGTTCTCAATGAATTGGTAATACAATGCTAGGTACAAGTTTGGGAGAAAAAGGCCAATTCCTATAATTTATAATGGTCCTTCTCCCTCTCCCCCCAGTGGTTCTTGAGGTTCTTATACATTTTTTCAAAGTAGTAGTTGACATGGATTCAAAGAAGAGCTGTTTCATCAGGAAAACCATTAATACTCTCCCTTCTCATGTCTGATGACAGAGCTGACAGTGACCCTGGGAGCTATAAGGCCCTGGGTCAAATTACCATCAGAGCTGCTGTTCAGGATTATCTTTTACCTTTCAGCATTTTATGCTGAGTGACAGCAAAATCTATTGCAATCCACATTTTTATGGCAATGACATTTACCTTTGAAAAAATGTAGCCTTACACTCCTATACACTGTGGCAAATATCATAAAAGTCAGTCCTATTCATGCTTTAAATTCAAGAAGCCTCAGCCTTGCTCTCTTTCTCCACTCTGGCACTTAAAAAAAATTTTTCTTCCCCAGCCACCCTGAGATAGATCCCAGTATCTCTCCAGAATCCCCATTCAGTGAAACCCCAGAATATACATACAACGGCATTTCCTCGTTTTGCTGATTTACAAAGAAAAGATGTAACAAAATCCAGGGAGCTCTACGAACCTGTCCTTGAGCTCTTTAAAAATAAAACTGAGGCTCACTTATGAAAAGGGACAGCAGGGCAGAGATAACCCTCCAAGAATGGACACCGATGCCTCTTTTATACAATCTAAACAGTCTCAGTAGCTGAGGACCCACCAATTCCCATCTTGACTATTTGAAAGAAATATGCCCCTACCCACAAAGAAAATTCATATATATTAACACTACACCCTCTAAACAAAATTTTAAATGCCATTTTCATTTTTTCCTAGTAAAAATGAGGTTATTCGAACCTAAAAAGATTGGCCTCTCGCACTTGAATATGATTTGGAGTTTTCAAAACCCTTCCAACACTTAACTCATTTGATCCTGGCAAGAAAGAAGGCTGGCATTTATAATCCCATTTTAAAACAAACAAAAAAATGCGACTCTAAGATTAGAACCCACTGCGGAGATATTCAAACCTTCCCCAACAAAAAGGTCCAATCTAAAAGGAATTATCCAGAAAACTTTAGAGTGGGTTTCAAAAGAGGCTGTGTCACCCATATCCTCAACTCAGGAAAGCAAGAAATAAGAAAAACAAAAAGGCACTTTTTTCTAGAATTTTAGGAATGAAACGTGACCCTGATCCATTAGTAGCCTATGAACCTGTCTGAATTTTCTCAAGAAACCCACTACATCTTCTCCCCCCACAGGACTGGCCTGCCAATTGTTCTGGCTACAGTTCTCGGCCTCAGAGTTCAGACGCCCAGCGAAAGGCCGGCAGCCGGGACCAAGACAACCTGGTGACCCCCTCTGCGTAATCACGTCAGGAGTCCCATACTCCGGTGTCCCCTAGCCCACTGCCACCAGCTTTTCAGAGGAGCTTCTACCAGGCTCTCCTCCAAGTCGGCTACCACCCCCACCCCACCCCACACACACAGCGAGTGCTCGCTCCTATTCCTCAAACTTCCCTCACCCCGCTAGACTGGGAGCAAGTTTCTCACCATCCTCATAGTTTTTGAGATAGTAATCCGGACCGGGGCCCCCGCGGCTTTTCGCCGGGTTCCTCAGGTTCTGGAACTGCAGGAAGTCGGTCCTTTTGCCCCCGAAGCGCAGAAAGGCGGGCGAAAGTCCCCGAGCCAGGGTCACCAGACGCTTGGAGCTGCAAGGGTAGAGAAAGAGAGAGGAAAGGATCCGGGGGGGAAGGCGAGAGGGCGTGGGGCACCGACCAAGGCCCTCTTCCCACTCTCCGCTAGTGACCTGGCGGAGGCTACGGGCTGTGTCCACTCCAGCCCGCCATCCGCGCGGGCCCCGGCATCTCGCGTGCGCCTAGTTCCCGGGGCTACGCCTCCTGCGCCCAGCCTGCCGCGGCCCCCTCCCTCACACAATCCGACGCTGCTCGTTTGGTACTTCTTTCCAAACGGTTAGTCTGTTTGTTAACAGTGCTTGTGGGGGGCGGCGGGGGGGATACTTCTGCTGAGAACACGGGGCTAAGGTGCAATTGCCCAGCTTCTGCCACTGCTGGGAAAGCGCTCCTGGTGGAGACGCGCAGCGCGCGGACTGCCGGGCTCCGACTTTTGCCAAACTTCTAGGCTGAAAGCCGAGATCTGCTTCCTCCGCCCCAGGGGCACCGCAACCTCTGTGGATAAGGTGAAACCTGCTTCCTTTTTCTCAGACCAGGTACCTGAGGTCGAGTTCTTCTTCTTCTTCTTTTTTTTTCTCTTAATGCTAAAGTTGATTTTCCTTCAACACTATCTTGTAACAACCGCATCCATCTCCCAAACCCTGGACAAGAGATTCCCCCGGGGTAAATCCTTGCTTTTCTGAGAACTCTCCCCATTTTGCCTCGCATGGTAAAAGCAATGTCTCTTTGGTCCCTTAAATAATTCAGCCTGATCTCAAGAAAGGTAACATCCTCCTCTCTACTCTGAGTTCAGCTTCATCTTTTTCCTTCCTACGTGGGGCCCTTTGGAAGCAAGCTCTGGGAAAAGTGAAGTTTGCCGAAATGTAGAACCTGCTCCTCGGAGGAGACTCGAGGAACACCAGAACGGCATATATATTTATTTAGATGCAGGATTTCCATAAATAAATAGTTTTTAACGCCAAAAGCTACTTCAGGGAGGGGTAAAGAAGGAGCAGTGCAGATGCTCTTAGTACTAAGACGATCAACTGTTGAATTCTGGATCTGTAAGTTATTTTTAACGCGTTGCTGGTTCAGGTTCTGAAAATCCAAATGTAGAAAACACACAGGATCATAAAGGAGGTGGATATGAAATCAAAAAGCCGGGGACTCCCGTTTCGGAGAGTTGCTGACAAAAGTGGTAGCCGCCCTGAGAAGTCCGATGGCCGAGAATGTCTTTGGCCGAGGACTTCAGGACTGCGTTCTAGGGCGGGCGCAGTCAGGGCATCGCGTGGCCCCGCAGCGGGCAAAGGAGACATCTGCGCCAGTACCACCCTACAGAAAAGGCATTTCCAACAACCGCCCACCCAGAAGCCCGCACAGCCAACGCAAATGCGCCCCGCCATGGCTTCTTCCCCGAAAAGCCGCCTTCCAGAATCTTTTCTGCAGCATCCATTTAACAAGATGGTTTAAAAGGGAAGGAAGGGAAAATAAGCCCAAAGGAGTCCACGCAGCTGGAGTAGTGCTAAGCAAGTGGGGCGTGTATTTCGGAAAACCCCCGTCGCCCCCAACCAACGGACGAGTTCAGAGACGCGCTCTGCTCTTGATAGAACTTCCGAGGAGGAAGCCGGGTGGCGCGTAGTTCTTCCCGCCTTCCCAGTGGAGGCACCACCAGGAACCGAAACGGCGGCAGCGGCGGCAGCAGCAACACCAACCGCTCAGTCCTCCCGCAAAGCTCGCTCCACGTGGAAGGAGCGCTCCGTGTGGCGCCTCCGGCTACCTGCCGCGTCCTCTGACCCCGCTGAGGCCCGGGCAGAACCGCAGCGCGGAGGGGCGGGAGCATGCCAGGAGCAAAAATGGATTTCGCATGCAGTTAAAGATACTCACGAAAGACGCGCGGCGGATGCGGCCTCCGGGCAGAAAAGTGGGACTGATAGAGCGCTCAGGGCTCTTCGGGAGAGCCCACAGCTGAGGCTCCAATTTGGAGGGAATTTTTAATAACTCAACACTGGATTCGACATTGCAGACGATTTATTTATTTTTTTTTACTCTACAACTCTGTCCCTGATGGGAAGGGATCTTAGTTCCCTAACTGCTAAACAGTAACAGCTCAGAGAAAGAGTGAGCCCAATTAGTTACCAAGCCGTTGAGTAAGGGGCGAGTCCATGACCACAAACCACCCGGTTTGGTAATCCACTGGTGCCGAGTTCAGACCTCCG
This sequence comes from Mirounga angustirostris, assembly GCF_029215605.1. Taxonomy (NCBI): domain Eukaryota; kingdom Metazoa; phylum Chordata; class Mammalia; order Carnivora; family Phocidae; genus Mirounga; species Mirounga angustirostris. The sequence goes on from NW_026991714.1 coordinate 126,115,553, forward strand.
AAACAACCCTGGAGTATTTCTAGGACCCTTTTCGCTCTCCTTATATACCCTATGACTGGAGCGAGAATTTTTTTTTTTTTTTCTTTAAAGAAAAACTAAACTATGCAGTTACCGCAGGAGATTTAAGGAGGAGGGACTGGGGGGCCATTCGGTCTATAAAAAAACGTCTTACAAAGTCCTGAAGTCTGGAAAGGACAACGGAGGATATAAAAGAAAACTTCAAAAATCTGATCCAACTTGCCCACCGCTCAAGTCTGCTTAAATTCGTTTTCTGTCTTTGAATGGGAGAGAACTAACAAATCGATCTTTCCGTGGAAAATTCCACTTTCGTGCGATCCCCGCTTGAACACTCACATACACACACACAGAGGCACACACACCCATTCCTCTCGGGTCTTTGTTGCTCGAGACCTTTTCTTCGCTTTTGTAACTGCCCTGAACCTCTTGTTTCTTTTTCAGAAGGAGACGGGGAGGCTAATTGTGGATATATGTAAGCACAACATTTTTTCAGTCATAACTGATAAGTTTCTGAAATGCCTTCTGCATTGCAAACATGTGCATCTTAATAGAAAACATTGCTTTTCTCAATCACCAGTTAAAGCCTCACAGCAAATATTCCAGGAGGAGGAAAACCTCTTTTCTTCTCTTTGTGAGATCCGCTTGGCTTATTTTCTTCTTCTTCTTCCCCCTTTGGAATGGGGGACAGGAAGGGGTGGGGGTTGTTACTTTAAAAAAAAAAAAAATGATCCATGGAAGCCCCTGCCTTACCTTAAGAAATCGAGCCAGCCATCATGAATGATGGAGGGATCCAGCTGCAGAGAGAGGAAGTTCTCATTGACTGTCCTGACTGGGTTCTTGGTGCTCACATCAAGTAGAATCAGAGTCTTTTCCTTCAAACCTGGAGCTCTGTCTACAGGCAAGGGTCTCCTGTCTCCAACTTGGGAGGAAAGGGAGAGATGGAGCAACAGAGCCAAGAAGAGAGCCACCGGGGCTAGGCACGCAGGGGGGCGGGAGTTGCTGGAGGGCATGGCTTCAGGGAAGGCACAGAGCACCCTCATTAAATCCCTCTGATTTAAACCTCTCTTCCTGCAGGGTCTCACTGGTGACTAATTGTCCTTATCTAAAGTGTGTGTCTGTCTGCCTCCCCCCCCCCCATTTTTTTTCCTTTCCTTTTTTTCCCCCCTCTCGCTCTCTTTCTCTCTCTCTCTCTTTTTTTTTTTTTCAGTGTTTTGGTGCTGGTGAAGCGAACTCACGCCCCTAGCCAGCCTTCTCAGCGACTCGTGCCAAGAGTACTCGTTCACCAGCACCGCCCCTTTAAGAGATTTCGACTGCAGACATTTTTTAACTTTTTAAAGGTGAGGAGGTAGGGGGGAGAGGCGGGAAGTAGGGGGAAGGGGTGGCGTTGTACCCTCCTGATTTAACCCTCTAAGGTCAGGAAGCAGAGAGAGGGATGGAAATTGTATGGTTGTAACGTTTCGGGTACGGGGCGGGACGTCTTGTTTTTACTTCCCTCCCAGCGAGGCTCTGGGGAGGGCGGTTCTAGCTTCAGTCCCGACACGAAAGCCCCAGCGCCAGCCCTGGGCGCGCAGGAGTAAAGAGTGCGCACCCGTGGTGCGCCTGTTTCTCCTGACAGCAGCAGGCATTTCTTCTGCTCTGGGCCCTTCCCTTGGTATTGAAGGAGCAAGAGCAAGAGTGGTTAAGTTGCAGAGGGGGTCCTGCGGCGGCGACTGTGATTCCTGCCAAAGCACAGAGTGCAGATAGAGACTTCATGGACACAAGTATGGACCTCTGCTACGCGCTGGGCCGCCTCACAGAAGCATCCTCTGACCTCAATAGGGAAAACAGTAGCCAGAAGGAATAGAGAGTGACCTGGTCAAAGGGCTTATCCGCCGGTAGGGGCAAAAGGGCCCAGGCTGCGTGTGGCTCCGTTCTGCCTGCAGCCAAGGAAAAAGTGTCTTGGGGACTTCAATATACGCTGACTTAGGCCAAGTCAAAGCAATCTGGTCCATGCTTGGACAGTCTGGGCAGCGCTGCGCCCATCTGAGCCATGGCTTGGCCACTCCACTGCACAGCCAGACTTGCCCTTCCAGCCCCTCCTTGAGATGGACCATGGGGTTATCTCTCTTGCAGGGAAGTATGCCTTTATGGTGCCAGAAAGGACCAGAGTAACACAGTTGGGTTTTCAAACTTGGCCAGGAGTCACAGCCAGTGTCCGCCCGCACATAGTCCCTGGATGCCCAAGAACAGCCAGGAGCCCCATGGAGTTCCACCCACCCTAACTCACCAACCCAGACCCACACCACCTCTCAGGCGGAGCCAGGGGTCCCAAACCCAAGCATGGAAAAGAAGTCAGGCCCAGTTTGCTGTACTCACAGCAGAGTTGTGGCACTACTGTCGGCTTCTTTCTGTAACAAAATGGGCCTTCTACTTGACAGATGAAGATAACTATTTTATGTGTTGTGGGTATACATGAGCGTCCCAGGGCCTCCAAATATCAAACAGGCAAATGCAGAACAAAGGTTTTCCTCAAGTGTGGATGTGCAAATGGCAGTCTCAGAGCCCACAAACGCTGAAATGGCAACCTGTCTCCCCTCTCTCCCCCCCAGATAGGATGAAAGAATCTGAAAAGGGCTAGAGTGCATGACCTTCAACTGAAGTTCCCTGAGGAGCTTCTACCAAACTAAGCAACGAAGAAATACAGAGGTTAGGTTGGGTTAGACTGGGAAGTGCCATTAAGACCTTCTAGAAGTAGAACTGCATAAAATGAGGCCAAAAGAGAAGGAAAATCCAAGGCATATTATTTAAAGATGATTTTAAAAACCAAGATGTTATATACTAAAGTATTAGTTGTGAGCTTTGGCCCTTAAGGCCTGCCTGCTTCTTTCGGTTCCTGAAAATTTCTGACACACACCTAAATCCTTTAAAATATGTGTGTGTTTCTGTGTGTGGATGTGTGGTACGGTATAAGTTCCCATAGAAATTACCATAATTTTAAAATGTGCGCTGAGCACCTCCTTGAGATGGTAACAGCCTGGTGAGCAAAGATTTTTATTTATCTTTGTATCTCCAGACCCAGGCATTTAGCAGGCGCTCCATAAATGTCTATGAAATAAATTAATGGTAAATCAAATCATGCTTAATACACTAAAATCATATAGTGCTTTCAAGAAGAATGTGAAAAAAATAAGACTTATTTGTCACAGTGAACTTTGTTTTAGGTTTCGGTTCAGTAATTTGTTTTCCCAGCTATTAGCATTTTCCTGATCACCTCCTTCAGGAAATACTTATCTTACAAATTCAGAAGCCATTTGTTCATTTGCTGTATTCAGAATTAAAACTGATTATATATGTTTAACAAGGAGTCAGATTTTCTAAGGGCCTAAACATCCCCTGGCTTACAAGTGAATGTACTTTTAGAAGCCACATTAATTGGAACCAGAGGACAACCACATAAATGAAATAAATCACTCACCCACTAGATGTCTGTAATTAATGTATCTTTTAAAAATACCTACTCTTGGGACTAAGGATGACCGTGGGTATGAGAATCTGCCTAGTTATTAATTTTATCCACGATGTTTGCTTACTTACCCAAGTATTCTATAATTGTTTGGTGTCCTAGTTACTTTAACCAGTATTTAATGTTCTCCTCAGAACCTGTATATAGTACAAAAATCAAAACCAACAAAAGAGGTTTTTTTTTTAAATTCCTGATGAAAACCATCTTCTTTAGTCTAGCCATTGAAATTCTATAGTCATGTACAGCCTCAGGACATCAAGGCAAAGAAAGCAATTTAGTAACATTTAAGGAGTTCCAGATAGCCCTGGTTGACTCCAAGATGACCTGATTGTTTGGTCCTTTGGTCTAGTTTGGCTTTTGTCTTTCTTCCTATCTAATCCTAAATTATATGCTGTAAGTCCCTCATTATTAATCTGGATATTAGTTTCTACTCTGGTTTCTATGTGCTGAGTGGCAATGACCTGTACCTCTGTTTTGTCTTAAATTGTAATTTCCTAGGAGATAAGAAGTGGGGCCTTTGTATAAAATGTGAATTATTAGGAACTAGATGCATCTCCTTGGAAATGCTCTTCCTGATGTTACTGAATGATCCTCATAGATAAATTCCTTTGATATCTAGGAGTCTAGTTTCCCACACCTGTAAGAAATCTTGAAGATTAACTCATTCAGTGTTTTTCTAGACTATGGGATTTCAAAATAAATATTAGTGGGGAAGAGCTGACATATATTTGCCAACTTATTTTGCCTGGCAAGGACCTTAAAAATTTATCAATTATTTATCATTATTATTTCCCAAAAGAAAAAAAAAGCTGAAATGGTATGTCAAAAATAAAGAGCAAGTGTTTAATTTTTTTGTTTTGTTTTAATTTGCAACTTTAAGAGCAAGTGTTTAAACTGAATAAATTTAGCTTCATGAAAAATCACTATAGTATTTTTATCATTTCATCTCAGACCAGTAGAGATATGCCAGTTACAAATATGGGTACCAGTACTAATGACTGGGACTAATGCTACATCCTGTGTTTATGGCCAAATTCTACTTTGTAGTATACAGTATTGCTGCAAGATGTGCATGCTTTTTAATGATGGTCTTCTTTTTTTTAATATTTTTTTTAAAGATTTTATTTATTTATTTGACAGAGAGATAGAGGGCATAAGTAGGTAAAGTGGCAGGTAGAGGGAGAGGGAGAAGCAGGCTCTCTGCTGAGCAGGGAGTCCGATGTGGGACTCAATCCCAGGACCCTGAAATCATGACCTGAGCCGAAGGCAGACGCTTAACCAACTGAGCCACCCAGGTGCCCCAATGATGGTCTTCTTGACTACAGCAATTTCTGTCCATTTTTCCTATGCTTTTTTCACACTTTTAGCCTGTCACAAACTCACTGACTTTATATGCCACCTCTCTTCCTATTAAACATTCAGAGCTATAGTTATTTCTATACCTGTTTTCCCCTTCTGGAAGAATTATACCTAGATATGAAATAGCAAGAAAAAAATTCTTGCCACAATAACTGGAACTGGGAAGCATGAAGCTATATAGCAGCCAACCTGCTGTCTCATCACTGCCTGTGGACTTGTCCACATTGACTACAGATCTTGTGGTCCCATAATGGTACTCAGAATTATACATATGTTATCTTATTAATTTTATCAAATAACTCTGAAAGGTAGATATAATTCATTAGCATACCTAGTTTACATATGAGAAAATTGACTCAGAGATGTTAAGCAACTTTTTCATGATACACTGCTAATAAGTGGCAGCAAGGATTGAAACCTAGGGCTACCTGACTCCAAAGCCTATGTCTGTGTTCTTAACCAACACATTCTACTGTAAGTGGCTAAAATATTGCATACCTTTTAACAATTTGTTATTGTACAGTTGAAAAAACCTTGGACTAGGAGTTGGAAGACCTGAGTTTAAGTCCTGACTTTGCCAGATCCTAGCTTTATGACCTCGGGTAAACTTTGTAACTGTTGTCTCAGCTGCATACTTTGTAAAACTGACATAATATCCTAGAATAAGAAGCAAATAAGGTTATGTCTAAAAAAAGTGCTTTATGAATTCCAAAATAGTATACAATTGTGCTACTGGTTTTTTGTTATCTCTTATTCCCTCTCTCCCATACTTGCCACAAATACATCCCCTTAACTGATGACTGGGGCAAGAATTTAAGTTATATATAAAGAATTTAGTGATAAAGTTGAAACAAAAGGTCAACTCTAATATAAGGTCAATAAATGCAGTAATAAAGCAAGTATGTACTATATAGTTAAACCATGCAGGCTCTTCTGCCTGTGACTAGCATCTGAAAAAGGAAGAAAAGTTAAGTTTTACAAGCCTCCTTCAGTTTTCCACTAAGACAGGAGAGGGCAGAAGAATGGGCAAAGGACAGTGCTGGGGAATAACAAAGACTGTGTCTCTGTCATGCTCAGATGAACAAGGGAGGGCAACACCTTCTCCATATGGAAAGTTGAAGGGGAAAGGAATTTAGAACTATGATTGTTCTATCTCGTTATATAAGAAAACTCGAGCTGGATGGGTTTTATTCCCATTGTTCCCATCAAACAGTAAAATGTGGGGAAGATCATAACCATAATAAACGGGGTTAACTCTAATGAGTTCAGCTCAAAATCCTTTAGCATGTTTGAGGTAGGGATAACAGTTATTTGAGAAACTGCTATAGGTGGAAAACCAAGTAACAGAAAAATAGATTACATTTATTCATGTCATTAGTTGCATTCATTGAAGAGTCATTTTACTGTCTTAGCCCATTTTGCCTTTTGTACATGCAGATTCGTCCCGAAAAGCATCATGTTTTATTGCAAATTGCATGGGCTTTGGAGTTCAATAGACTTTGATTAAACACAGTTCAGAATTTACTATCTGCTCACGTGACCTTTGTTGAACAAGTCATTTATTCTTGCTGAGCCGCAATTTCCCCATCTACAAAATAGGCTTAAGTATACTTCCCTTCACATGTGCTGTGAAAATTATGTGAGAATTAAACAAAGTAACATCTTTAGTTCTTGGCACATAGTTACTATGCAACTATCATTTTCACTGCTTGGGTTTCATGGAAGAAATAAACATAACAGGCATAGGGTAAGGTGGGAAGAAATTTATAGACCTGAAACCTAAGATTTTGAAATACTATAATAATAACTTATAGGTATACATTCTATTTTATGCTTATAGCGTAGACAGGACAAGCTTTATCCTCATTACTCAGGTAAGGAAATAGAGCGTCAAAAAGTTCAAAATGATGGGGCACCTGGGTGGTTTGGTCGGTTAAGTATCCTACTCTTGATTTCGGCTCAGGTAGTGATCTCAGGGTCATGAGATCCAGCCCAGCGTTGGGCTCCATGCCGGTGTGAAGCTTGCTTAAGATTCTCTCTCTCTCTCCCTCTGCCCCTACCCCCCCAAAAAAAGTTCAAAATGCTGTTTCTTAAAGAATCTGAGGCTAAAGCCAGTTCTACTGACTGATAATCAGACTATACTCTTGGTATGTTTGTTACTGAAAATACCTGAGAACTTTTTACATATAATGTCCCAGGACAAAAATTCAGATCGTCTTTCACATATTGTGTAAATTCATTAACTATAAGTTGTTTATACATACCTTCAAACAACTAGACCACTTTCCTAGTCAGACAATTCTAAGTACTTAAGATAATCTCTAAGAAGGTGAATATAAAAATCTTTTTTATAAGATTTTATTTATTTATTTATTTATTTATTTATTTATTTATTTGAGAGAGAGAGCGTGTGTGCAAGTTGGGGGAAGAGCAGAGGGAGAGGGACAGGCAGACTCCATGCTGAATGTGGAGCCCAACTCAGCCTTGATCCCACGACCCCAAAACCTGAGACCATGACCCAAGCCAAAACCAAGAGTCAAACACTCAACCAACTGAGCCACCCAGGCGCCCCTTTATAAATCTTATTTATTTATCTCAGTATATCTCCTATTTTAGTATCTACATTGAAATATGGAACCCCTAATAAAACATTTGCATGAACACCGTTGTGTTTGTTGACCCCCACAGAGTGACTATGCTTGCATTTTCTTTTGTTCCCTAGGCTAATAGCACACTTGGACCTTTTTAAATATCCTAATGTGTTTAGTTCACAATAATGAGAGTTAAATATTGACAGCAGAAAGCCTACCACAGGTTCAGTCCTCAATAATCAAAATCAGCTAATAGACTATTTATACACACAACAGAATATTTTACCTCTGCCCATATTAACATCTAGATCTCTAACTCTTTGGAGTAGTTTTGTTGCCACATAAGCATACCCAAGTCCTTCCCTGGTTCAAAACCAATTATGCTAAACCTTACCAACCTTAACTCTCACCAGATTTTCCAATTCTTCTAGTCCCTTGGGTCACCTAGAGACAATGATGTGCTGTGACTTTTAGAAAGTATGTTTCATTTCCACTGGACACTTAAATATTACATTTCTCTTTTGATTCTCCGAAGCCTAGGCAGCATGATACAGTGTTTAAATACTTTTAAATGCTTTTCCCTTTCAGGAAGAAGTAAGAATAATTTGAGAATTGAGGGTCACTGATATTCAGCCCTAGCAGTACATTAAAATCACCTAGGAGCTTTTTAAAAATAATTATGCATCAGGGCACTGGAGTGGCTCAGTCAGATAAGCGGCTGACTCTTGATTTCGGCTCAGGTCATGATCTCTCAGGGTCCCTGGACAGGAGCCCCCGTTGAGCTCCACACTCAGTGGGGAGTCTGCTTGTCTCTCTGCCCCTCCCCCTGCTCGAGCTCTCTCACATAAATTAATAAAATCTTTAAAAAAAATTATGTCTTGGCCCACCCGCATATATTCTGAGAACTGATTTTGGAGTAGAGCCTCAGCATATCCTGAATCCATTGCTATACAATTCTATTTGGTTTCTAGTTACAGAGAGAAAATTTAGATGGCAAAGGATACCATGTTATTTCCATCTATTTGATTCCTAGGTTTCAGGTAATGAGGAGCAGGAGTTCAAATACTAAAGGATATCTCAAAAAAATTATCAGAATCTATTCTGTTCCTAAGTTTAGACAGTGAAAGTTCAGATAGTGAAAGATCATCCTCAAAGAAGGAAAAATTATGCAGGTGAATACCATATATCCTCTTAGCTTTAAAAGATTTTCAACTGATTATTCCTTCATTCAAGAAATGTTTTCCCTTTACACCATCTGATTGGCAAAATGTAAATATTGGATAACGCTAATTGTGGATGTGGGGAGAATGCAACCTTCTTGCACAACGATGGGAGTGTAAATGGGTTGGGACATTCTGAAGAGTAATCTGGCAATATTTAATAAAATTACTTAAGTATATTCCCTAAGATCCAGCAATCCCACTATGGGCATAAATTACCCAAGCAACTCAAAAGGACTTGAATGAGAATGATCAGTAAAGCACTGATTTTAATTCAGGGGAATTAGAGAAACATAGATGTCCATCACAGGGAAATGGGCAGGTAAAATGAGGAGGGCAGCAGATAGAAGCAGTGAACTGAATGTAAATACAAGAACACGGATGGGCTTTAAATAGAATGATATGTGAGGAACAAAAAACCAAGGATATTATAGAATAATAACATTAGTACAAATTAAACACACACGAACCAATAATTTTACAAGGATACAAAAATATCAAAGGACATACATCAGACACATTAGAGTTGATGCCCATAAGGTAATCATTCAAAGGAAAAAAATAAAACAAAAGGCTTTACACATGGATCAATGTTAAACATTCTCCTGCATTCAAGGTAATACTTAACCAATTTTCTAGGGAACAAAAGGGAGAAATATTGAGGGCTGAAAACAGGTTAGGCAGTGTGTCTTCCCCTCACCCTTGGAATCCAGAGATATCCATGCCCTTGGAAACCTTACAGTCTACCTGGGAAACTGAACAGGTTAACAAAAATCCATTTGCTAAGTGCTATAGTAGAGTTTGGTGAAAACTGCTGTGCAGCACTGTAAGGGATTATGATGTAATATTTGTGTGTGTGTGTGTGTGTATACACACATATATATGTTTGTTACTTGATACATACGTAATTTCCCAACACAATGATGACGAACATATCATATTTTAATGAGTTGGGCTTTTTTTTCTTTTCTTTTTTTTAACCTGTCTCCAGGTTTTCTCCTGTCTTTCTGCTTTGGTAATGGCTAAGGGTTGCCAGTTGTAGAAATGCTGGAGTGCCATCTGCTGGTGGAAATGTTTTAAATTCCCCATCTATCTCACAATCCATTTTCAAAAACAAAACCATCACATTTATCATAGGATATCTGGGCTTGAAGGAATCCTAGAGATCAGGAGCTGGTTTTAGAAAGGGGTAAATATCTCCTTACAAGAGTGCATCTAAGGGTGCCTGGGTGGCTCAGATGGTTAAGTGTCTGCCTTCGGCTCAGGTCATGATCCCTGCGATCGAGTCCCACATCGGGCTCCCGCTCCTTGGGGAGCCTACTGCTCCCTCTGCCTCTTTCTCTCTCATGAATAAATAAATAAAATCTTTAATAAAAAAACAGTGCATCTAAGGGAAATGCATACGCGCACGCTCACATACACACACGTCTCTCCCATCACCACTATAAGCTTCACAGAACTCTACAGTAAATACTCACAAAGCTAAACTATCTAAATTTTCCTATATATACATATAAACTCCTTTAGAGGGGTCCAAAGACATGTTTAAACATTTAAACACGTTTAAGCTCATTTCCCAGCAAAACAATCTTATTAGGAAGGCACCTTACTGCAGTGCCAAAGAAATGAGCCTCAAGTCAGACCTAAGCCCATCTCAGCTTTACTATTAAGAAGCCTTAAGAAAGTTGCTTAACTTCCCTGAATCTCAATTTCTTTATCTGTAAAATAAGAATAGTAACCTAATTTACTGAGTTATTGTAATAATTTGTGGGGGTATATGTAAAACTAAAATGCTTAGCTATGTCACAAAAATATTTAATGACTAAACTAAACCCCTAATACTAATTTAAATATGTTTTCTAATCCATCCTCAAGGACACTAGATCTTCCTCTCATTTATATTCGATACTTACATTTAATATAAATAATTTGCCAGCTCTAATTCCCATAAAAATGTAAACGGAAGGCAAAATGTGTTTTAACAATTCATTGTACATCTGGTCAGATCATACTTCTGCCCCAAATCTTGCTGTTCAAAGTGTGGTCTACAGATCCAGCAGCATCAGCATATTGTGGGAGCGGTTAGAAATGCACAATCTCAGACTCCATCCCAAACTAACAAATTAGAATCTACATTTTAACAAGTTCCCCAAGTGATTAAAATTCTGATTTAAAGTCTGAGAAGAATTACTTTAGGGGACAGCATATAGAACCTGAGCTCCACTATTTCAGAAGAGGTTTCCAGAACTAGCTGCTTTGTTCCTCTTGGCTAAATTTATCTGTTTTAGCAATTAAGTACTGAAACATCTTCAGTTCTTTAAAATTTTGGTAAAACTAATCTTGGCATAACACATAGCACTTAATATACAGCCCATGGAAAGAAAGGAGAAAGGAAAATGCAATACTACTATGTCATTAACTAAAATGATGTTCCTTCCAAAGCCAAAGAAGACAGAAACTGACTTGGGTAAACACTATAAGGAATACAGATTTGCAGGGTTTCTGTTACTGATGGTGAATAAGCAATTGTAAAATATGTAATAGATCAGTCAGAAACATCATGCAAATTAATGCCCACAGATGTGTCTGTCTAGGCATCTTTATGACAGTAATGACAGACGAAGCAGCAATCTCAAACCTAGCAGCCAGCACGAGTCAGGGAAACAACCCCCAGTTGCTGGGAAATCTAAAAGTCCAGATGGTGGGGGCGCCTGGGTGGCTCAGTTGGTTAAGCGACTGCCTTCGGCTCAGGTCATGATCCTGGAGTCCCGGGATCGAGTCCCGCATCGGGCTCCCTGCTTGGCAGGGAGTCTGCTTCTCCCTCTGACCCTCCTCCCTCTCATACTCTCTGTCTCTCATTCTCTCTCTCTCAAATAAATAAATAAAATCTTTAAAAAAATAAAAAAATAAAATAAATAAAATAAAAGTCCAGATGGTGAAAAGGCATAAACTTCATGAAGACAAAATTGGGCATGGCCCACTTGAGCTTTTAACCAGATTCTCTAAAAACAAGTAATGTGTTACTTTGTCCTATGAAGACAAATACTATGCGGTATTTGTTTAGTATCCACTCTATGCAAGGCATAGAATCAAAACAAAGTCATACTATTAAAGAGAAAGAATAGGCACACAATACAATGCAGGCAGGCAAATAGGCAAAAACTGTTTCTGCCAGATGAAGACTCAATATGAAAATAAAGCCGATGTCACTGTAAGTCCTTCATCATCTCAAGTATGAAATTCATCTACCCACTCAGGCAGACAAACAATAATATTTAAATAAGTAACTTTCTTGATCGCTTATTAAGTACTAGGAACTGTGCAAAGCATTTTAATGCATTACTTCATTTAATCTTTACAATAAAACTAATAGGCAGGTTTTCCTTATTTTAAGAAGGAAAAACTGAAGCTTAGAGAGATTAAGTAACTTTCTGGAAATAACTAGTAAGACACAATTTGGGGAATCAAATCTAGGTCTGTCATTCCAGAGGCTAACCTCTTAATCACTCAGATATTCTGAATCAGTCTACACAACATATAAGTTGGCCCGTATATTTAGAGTTAATAAACATTTTAATCAATGTACCTTATCTTTTAACTTTTTTATCAGCTTTCTCTCCTCAATCTAAACGGCACCCCCTTCTATATAATGAAGAATATTGAAGAAAACAAATTTTCTTTTCAACAATATTGATCATTTGATTTTCTCTATAGATTTTCAATTTGATATACAATGTATACTAATGTATAAAAAATAAATCTATACCCATGATTATGTGTACTTTTACTGAGTATATTGTGGTTAGAGAGTAAGGTATAGAGAATATGGCTCCTGAAATCCCCTAATTCATAGGTACACTTTTTGGTTTATGTTCGTTTCTCTCTCTCTCTCTCTCTTTCACACACACACACACACACACACACACACACACACACTTACAGGAAAGAGTAGCGGGCATATTTAAAAACAGTAGCAAACAACCAGGAAGATTTTGTATAATCCAACTTGTGGGTGGGTTCAAGGATCTGTGCGAAGTCTGAAGGACCTGAAGCACTCTAGGCCCTGTGAACTCACAAAACCAACCAGCCAAAATTCCCTTCCACAAACAAAACCCTGAAATAAGAACAAACATTTGGGAAAAGAGTCCACATGGTATAGTATATAGATAATTGATGTAAAGGAAACGGAAAATTCAGATAAAATTAGAGGAAGGGAACAAAACCAGGATATCTCAGAAAGCAATAGGCCATAATTTTTAATGCTACACACACACACATACACACACACACACACACAAGGGAGCCCTACAGCTGTGAAGCTAGAAAAACTCTCCTAATCCACCTCTCCTTCCTAAAAGTTCAGGAAAAGTAATTTTGTGTCAAAATGAGCAACAAAAAAGAATCACAAACAACCTCATGCAAAATATTTTAAGAAAAAGAAGAGAGGTTGAATAATCTCTTTAGAAATAATAAAATCATGCAGGAGAAGACACACCTATAAAAACTACAACCTAATATTTCAAAACACAGTAAAGAGAAGTAAGAAAATAGTAGAAGAATGACAGGGATGTCTACTCTCACCACTGTTGTTGAACATAGTACTGGAAGTCCTAGCCTCAGCAATCAGACAACAAAAAGAAATAAAAGGCATCTGAATCAGCAAAGAAGTCAAATTTTCACTCTTCATGGATGACATGATACTCTATGTTGAAAACTCAAAAAACTTCACCCAAAAATTGCTAGAACTCATACAGGAATTCAGCAACATGGCAGGATATAAAATCAATGCACAGAAGTCAGCTGCATTTTTATACACTAACACTGTGGCAGAAGAAAGAGAAATTCAGGAATCGATCCCATTTACAATTACACCAAAAACCGTAAGAGACCTAGGAATAAACCTAACCAAAGAGGCAAAGGATCTGTACTTTAAAAACTATGGAACACTTATGAAAAAAAGTGAAAAAGACATGAAGAAATGGAAAAACATTCCATGCTCATGGATTGGAAGATCAAATATTGTTAAAATGTCTATGCATCCAAAGCAATCTACACATTCAATGCAATCCCTATCAAAATACCATTGACATTTTCACAGAGCTGGAACAAATAATCCTAAAATTTGCAAGGAACCAGAAAAAACCCCGAATAGCCAAAGGAATGTTGAAAAAGAAAACCAAAGCTGGTGGCATCACAATTCCAGACTTCAAGTTGTATTACAAAGCTGTAATCATCAAGACAGTATTGTACTGGCACAAAAACAGACACATGGATCAGTGGAACATAACAGAGAACCCAGAAATGGGCCCTTAACTCTATGGTCAACCAATCTTAAACAAAGCAGGAAAGAATATCCAATGGAAAAAAAATAGTCTCTTCAACAAATGGTGTTGGGAAAATTGGACAGCAGAAGAATGAAACTGGACCATTTGGATGAAAGACCCAAATGTGAAACAGGAATCCATCAAAATCCTAGAGGAGAACACAGGCAGCAATCTCTTTGACCTCAACTGCACCAACTTCTTGCTGGACATGTCTCCAAAGGCAAGGGAAACAAAAGCAAAAGTGAACTATTGGACTTCATCAAGATAAAAAGTTTTTGCCCAGCAAAGGAAATAGTTGACAAAACTAAAAGACAACCGACAGAATGGGAGAAGGTTTTTGCAAATGTCTTATCAGGTAAAGGGCTATTATCCAAAATCTTTAAAGAACTTACCAAACTCAACACCCAAAAAACAAATAATCCAATCAAGAAATGGACAGAAGACATGAACAGACATTTCTCCAAAGACATACAAAAGGCCAACAGACACATGAAAAAATACTCAACATCACTCAGCATCAGGGAAATACAAAATGAGATACCACTTCACACCAGTCAGAATGGCTAAAATTAACAACTCAGGAAACAACAGATGTTGGTGAGGATGCAGAAAAAGGGGAACCCTCTTACACTGTTGGTGGGAATGTAAACTGGTACAGCAACTCTGGAAAACAGTTTGGAGGTTCCTCAAAAAGTTAAAAATAAGCTATCCTAAGACCCAGCATTTGTACTACTAGGTATCTAACCAAAGGATACAAACATAGTGATTTGAAGAACTATATGGTTATAGTTATGTTTTTGCAAATGCTGTTATCTCTTAGAGATACATAATGAAATATTTATGAAAATGTCCTCAAGCTCTGAACTTACGTGGGGAAGCCCTAGAAGAGCAACTGCTTACAAGTGAGATAAATAATAACTGTAACAAAATATCAAGGGTAACGAGTCAGGGTTTGAATCATCTGATTTTAAAAGGGGAATTAAAATTCCCTTTAACAACTCTAACCTTCACTGCTAGGCTCTCATATCCCCATATTCACACCCCAACTTCCCCTTCATTCTTTCCTTATGCTCTTCCCATTATCAAAGTTCCCATTAAGCTAAAACTAGAACATCAAAGATGGAACAAAACTCAGGTTGTCATGGTAATATTTAAAAAGAAAGAAGGAAAAAGTTCTCAGAGTTAATGATGCATCCTAAAGTATTTATAAGTGAAATTACATGTTGGAATTTGCTCTAAAATACTCTATGAAAAAAGAGAGAGAAGAAAGATGGCTAAAAAAATTCTCAAATGTTGTAATTATTGTATCTAGATAAGAGATACATGGGGTTCATTACCTAATTTTTTTTTTTGGAGTCTTTTGGAAACTCTCCATAATAAAGGGTTTTTTAAGTTAAAAAATATATATATTAAGGGCCTGATAATTTTCCTTATCCCTGTCTTTGGACCAAACGTAATGACTATCAAGCAAGTTAAAGATAAATGTTTAATTATAGACAAGGAAAATAGAATCTAAGAAAACAGGGCTCTAAATCTAGGCACTAGAATCTGGAGGAATCAGATCCAAGACATAAAGCCCCCGCTATAAGTATGGGACCAATTTCCAAGAGAAACGAAGGATGCAAATCTTCTCTCCTGGAGTTACATGATATAGATCTTTAGCAGGGCACATATAAAATGGGCAACTGGACAGACAGGCAGGCGGATGGATGGATGGATGGATGGATGGACGGACAGACGGACAGATGGACAGAAAGACGAACAGGGGGAGTGACAGATAAAAAAGGATCCAGTAACTAATGGACCTTCTAAAAAAAATGAATGCTACAGAGACAAGGAGTGGCCATTAGCAGTGGTGACGAAAAGGAAGGCATGACACTCTGGCCAGTGAGGATATGCGCAGGTGTATGATCTCTGATGCTAGGGACATGACTTCTAAGATCCCATCTGAAGCAAACCCGTATAGAAAATAAAGGCAAATAGATCACTAACCAATCTGGGGTCTTATGTATAACTTCTCTGATACCATTTGTATAAATAAAGAGTAGCTAAATGCCTGTTAACAGTGTGAGGCAAGAAGTCCAAGGAGACAGAAACTAAGAACTAAGCTTGGAGCTCCTAAACTGCAATCTATCAATCAATGGACACAGAGACAAAAAGGGACCTTTCAGCTCCTGTACCAGAACTGCCTTAGCAAGAGATAACATCTCTGGGGAAACTCCACATTTTCAGAGCTTTCCATTCTGTCTGAGATCACTTCTCAGGAGGCTAAATGCAGATAATGAAATTCTCTAACAGGGATGGTACTACAGCTGTCTGAAAAGTAATTTTTTCTCAATATCCACAGAGCAAACTGGAGCAAGTCTTCATGCAACATAATGTCAAGCCACACAACTCTCAGCTGGGAAATATACCTCACCAAGAGCACTTACGTGGATATAACTTTTTAAACTAGAACAAAATTCTGCAAAGGTACTCATTTCTAGCCCACTTCTCATTTTTTTAAAAAAAATCATTTAATATCAGAACTGCAAGGGACCTTAAAAATAATTTAAGTCAGTCCTTCATTTTTAAAGATGTAGAAACTTAGGCTCTTGCAGGGCCAAAGGGGAAAAGTCATATAGCAAATCAATGACTGAGTTAGAGCTAGAATCCAGTTCTTCTAAAACCCACTATTATGGCTCTTGGAGAACTGGAGTACTTTTGTATTCAACTTCTAATTTTTTCCCATCAAGATGAGACAAGCTGAGGTGAAATTTTTAAAATTTATCTTACTGTTTTCAGTGAACTCTTTTTATCATTTCCCCTCAGTGCATCCCGTTCTCTCTATAGGTGGTCATGTAGATACCATGAGCCAAGGGGAACTTTTTGGACACCTACACCTTAGTACCCTAGGGGCAGGATGACCATATAATTTATCATCCAACCTGGAACACTTCTGAGAGCTAAGGGGTTATTACTAATAAGTACACAAGGACCAAGGTATAAACTGGACTCTTCTGGACAAAGTGGAACATATATTGGTCACCCTACTAAAGTATTACCTGCTTTGGCTGTCTAGGCCAGAAAGGATCGCAGAGACAGCCCTCTCCCTTTCTTCCTTCTTTATTTAATCCTGACCCATTTTACTGACTACTCCTTCCTCCCCACCTTCATTCCCCACCCCCACTCCTAGGGTCCATCCCAGGGATATATAAAGCCCATTCACTTTGAATCATCCCTTTTACCAGCTGTAGCATCCTCCCTGGGTCTTCTTCATCCCCTCTCCGCCCAACAATATTCCCCCTCAGGCCCAGACCAGGTTCATTAGCCAAGAATAATTAGGACATGGGACTATAAGAGAACCCTTCTACTGGGAATGAAGGGAAGACATTATTACAGGAGGGTGTGTATGTTTATGTGTGTAATATGAAATCCTGGTAATGTTAATGATGATTAAGAGTACACGATATCATGAACATACATATGAAAAAGAAAACAGCAAAACTGAGATATTAAAAATTTGGTTTTATTAGTAATTTTTTGTGATGATAGTTTATGTGTCTAAAATAATAGTATCTAATTCATCTTATTATCATACAGAGTCCTTTGCCGATAGTAAGTACCCAATAAATGTTTGTTGCAAAATGAATAAAACTAAGTTTGAACTATTTTAGCACATATATACAACATTATTACTACTTGTAACAATAATCATAATAGTTTCATTTACTAACAACTACAAAGAGCCAGACACTATGCTGTGCTTCAGATATATTTTCTCTACGAATGCCTATTTGCCATACAATCCAGAACTATTCTATGTATCACTAAATATATTTCATTAGCATATAAAACCCTACAGAAAAGTGTTAACACTTCATAGTTGGGTACTTGCTTAGCATGATTATCTAGTCATAACTTTTAAAAGAATTTTGCTTCCAGCCCAGAGTTTTTCACCACACATTAATCCCTTTAATATGTATAATTTTCGAAGAACGTATTAGCCTCTTCTCTTCTCCTGTGCTCTCACCTGAGCATTCACAGCCTCATTCAAATTATATCTATAATATTTTTTATGTATTCTAGAGTTCTTTTTAAAAATCCATTTCTTTTTAATCTGTGCTCAGAGTCTTGAAAATCCCCTAACTGGCAAGTAGTATAACTGTTTTTAGTACCAGCAAACAAGAAACAATATTGAGTTCTATCCTCTCAGTGACAGTGACACATGTACACAGAGAGGCAACTTCACTCTTTTCAAGCCACAGGGATACCATTTTGTTCAACAGAAGTATCCTAGTACAACAAATCAGATGCCAGCAAATTACTTGGGTACTAGAAAGAATACTGAAATATAAAAATATTATCCTATTATAATACTAGGAACTATTTGTAACTTTAAAATAAAGCAAAAAATGATGACTGCAACCATTTGCATTGATTATTTTAAGATAATGTTGTAGGAATAGAAATATTAAGTCATGGTCCTATATTAGCCAAAAGTCATAACCTTTAAGTTATCAGGTCAATTCTGAAAGCATGACACAAAGAGGAGAAACTGGATAGTAACTGTCATCTGGTAGGTTTTTATCTAATTAAATGGAAAATATTTAAAGCAAACATGTTCGAAAGCTGCTGGGAGTAAATTTATCCTCCATTCAAACCAAGATATTCCCCAGGGAGTGGGAAGAAAAATAGCATAAAAACAATCATTTCTACCATGTTATGGCATTATAAAGTACACACACATACAGACACTCACACACATACATGCACTCAGGGCTTAGAGAGCAACTTGAATTAAAAAATAAGAAGAATGTATTGTGACCAAAAAACAGTTTTACTAGGATCCTGGAAGAAAGTAAATCCTGACTTTACACCAGTAAAACGTTTCTGTACTTCTCTTTAGATAATCTGCTCGTCTGCCTTTTAAAATCATGGGTATACCAATCCAAACCTGCAAATATTAGGATTCCTTTTCCTTATTCCTACAGAGACAAAATCTACCTCTATGGGATGCCTTAATAAATATTCTTCCATTTATTTGTTGTTAGACCAAAAATAAATCATGGAAAAGGGTATTTAACAAACAGTGAGTACATAACATTAAAAACAAGTAATGTGCAGATTATATTGCATTCAGTGCAATATAATTACAGAAAACAATTAGAAGACTAAGAATCAAAGAAATTAAAAATAAAATAATTGATTTCATTTTATCCATCTAATTAAATAGAGCAAAAAAATATTAATGCCCAGGAATATAACTAATTTTTGCCAAAGCTATTATTGAATACTTTGATCTATTTCTAGTGGAACAGTAAAATGATATAATCTTTCTAGGGAGCAATTTGGCAATATATGTCAAATGCCTTAAAAATACTATTATTAAGGGGCACCTGGGTGGCTCAGTCGTTGAGCGTCTGCCTTCGGCTCAGGTCATGATCCCAGGGTCCTGGGATCGAGTCCCACATCGGGCTCCCTGCTCCGCAGGAGGCCTGCTTCTCCCTCTCCTACCCCCCCTGCTTGTGTTCCCTCTCTCGCTGTGTCTCTCTCTGTTAAATAAATAAAATCTTTTAAAAATATATTATTATTTATTAACAGAATATTTCCAATTAGGAAGTCATCCTAAGAAAATAATTAGAATGATACACAAGAATTCATGTACAAATACTGGCACACAGCATTATTTATAAGTTGGGAAGAACCTAAATGTCTAACATGTCTCTAAACTGCAGGATACCAGGCATATATCCTCACCCTGGCCCTAACCCTATCCCTGGCCATAAACCCTACCCCTAACTCTATACCTGGGAAGAAAAATAAATAAATGTCTAACAAAGAAAGGATAGTTAAATAACTCAGGGTGCAATGTAATATTAGAGTCTACCCTCACAAAGTATTCTACCCAGGCAGGCCATATCTGAAGGGACAAGGATAAGCTAGAAAGCTTCTGGGAAGAGAAATCAGGTAGCAGAAGTCTACACACAACATCTTATGAAGGTCAGTCAAAGAAAGGCCCCAAGAGACCCCTTCGCTGGACAAGGGACTATGAAAGACTTCAGTTATTGAAAGGATATTGAAAGGACAGAAAGGTGGTCTCCAAACTTTTTGACCATATTTTAAGAGATCAAATATATATTATTAGTTTACGAATTATATATATTTACCACTATACCAATTAATACATTAAAAATACACAAAAATATAAATCAAAAAGGTAGTTCTCATTCTCCTCGGACTCCTGTACCCTCCTTTGAGAAAAATCAAGAAGCTGAAGTACTTTGTTCTGTTTTGCTATGGAGAGCAGAGCTAAGACCAACAGGTAGAAAGCAAAGAAAAATAAATTTTGGGCTCAGTTTAAGAAAAATCTACAAAGGACAGCTGTTCAACAAAAATGTAATAGGTGCATTATGAGTTAATGAGCTCAGTCTAACTGGATAAAACCATGAAAAGACAGAGTAATGGAAGGGGGTTGGTTCTTCATCAAGTGAGATCTCTACAAGCCCTTCCACCTTTGAGGGTACTCTAGATACCACCCCGCCCTCCATGTTATAAGGCATTTAATAATAGAAATCCTTAGCATTTGTGCATTCTGGTACTTTTTGGAACAATTAGCTGACTCTTGATAGTATAAATGCCATATGTACAATACAATTAAATATAAATTCTCAAGTTCCTAAGAAGAGGATGGAAACTTCAAGATGTCTATCACATAATGCAATGTAAAATGTATGCACCTCACTTTATGAAAAACTGATATGTAAAACTCTAAAACTTAATAAATTAGGGACAGAAAACTCCTCATAATCCTTAGATGATGAATATGTGTAAAGTAATATGTATGTCAGGAAAAAAAGTTTAAAAGGTATACATGGATATTTCTGGGTTTACAAGTGATTTGTACATTATTCTTTATGCTTTTCTATACTTCCAAAACATTCTATAATAAACACATAATACTTGTGTAATCATAAAAATATAGTAGTTTAAGAAATAAAATTTTAAACTACAAAGTCAAAGAAGGGTAATTAGGAACTTCCAAAATGCAGATTTTATTCTGTTACCAGTATCATTATTACTTCGTGTAAGTTCAAATAAAAAGTCTGGCAGAAATAACACTCCTGATGCCAATAATAACTGATGTTTAATAAATAGCTCAACATTATTATATTCTTATATTTATTACATAACTTGTTTCAGTATATCAAAATCTGTAAGGAAAAAGATTAGAGGGCATTTTATTTAAAAAGAGAGAGATTACCAATGATGACCTCATGAGATTACTTTAAATGCTTAAGAATGCAGGTTCTGGAATCTGACAGATTTACATTCAAATCCCCATTTTGCTATAAACTAGATGTTTGAGAGGATGCTAATTATTTAAACTCTCTGATCTCTAGTTTCCTCACTTGTAAATGGCAATGAGGAGGAGGAGGAGGAAGAAGAGGAAGTGAAGGAGGATTACACTCATATTCATAGGACTGTTTTAAGAAACAATGCAAGAAAAATGCTTAACACAATGACTGGCACATAGTAGATGTTAGCCATAAAAAATTAAAAAAGGAGGGGCGCCTGGGTGGCTCAGTTGGTTAAGCGACTGACTTCGGCTCAGGTCATGACCCTGGAGTCCCTGGATCGAGTCCCTGGATCGAGTCCCTGGATCGAGTCCCTGGATCGAGTCCCTGGATCGAGTCCCGCATCGGGCTCCCTGCTCGGCAGGGGGTCTGCTTCTCCCTCTGCCCTCTTCCCTCTCGTGCTCTCTCTCATTCTCTCTCTCTCAAATAAATAAATAAAATCTTTTTAAAAAAAAATTAAAAAAGGAATTGCCCCTCTGTCCCAGTGTATTTAATATAATTTAATTTATGAAACTTTGATTGGCCTACTATTTCCCATAAATACATCTGTTGCATAAATCAAGGCATACTTTAAGTATACTTTGTAGAATTCATTTTCAGTTAAGAACCTCTTGTGACTGACTATAAGGTAACCACTGATTTCCAAACTTGCATAGGCATATAAATCACCTGGGGATTTTGTTAAAATACAGATTCTGATTAATAGGTCTATGCAGTGCCTGAGATGTTGCAGTTTTTACAAACTACCAGGTGATGATGATGCTGCTGGTCCAACCACTACACTTTAAATAGTAAGACACGGGCGCCTGGGTGGCTCAGTTGGTTAAGCGACTGCCTTCGGCTCAGGTCATGATCCTGGAGTCCCTGGATGGAGTCCCCTGGATTGAGTCCCGCATCCGGCTCCCTGCTCGGCAGGGAGTCTGCTTCTGCCTCTGACCCTCCCCGCTCTCATGTGCTCTCTCTCTCTCATTCTCTCTGTCTCAAATAAATAAATAAAAATAAAATCTTTAAAAATAAAAAATAATAAATAAATAAATAAATAGTAAGACACTGGATTATATGGAACTTAAAAAGCTAGTCGCTCAGTTATTCAAAAATTGGCAGGCAGACCAGCAGTACTGGTCTAGTACAGTAAATGTAGAATGGTTCTGAAGTCTACTGTAAATAGGAAATGCATTCAGCTGCTTCTGAGATGTGTGTGTTCTCTCTCTCTCAACCTCTCTCATTAACATGAGGTCTGAGGGTAGGCAGTCCAAGGCTGTTATGGTGGCACCACCTTGTCATTAGGGTCTCAGACTCCCATTTTTCCACTCCACTATACTTAGCATTGGCATGTAGCTTCCATTCTCAAGGTTCCTTCTTGTGCACAGAACAACTGCTGGAATTCACGTGATAACCTAACGACTAGACAGGAGCAAGGAAGATAATAAGAGAAGCCCAGCTGAGTTATTCCTGGAAGTCCCATCCAACAATTTCCACTTATATCTCATGGCCACTCCTAGCTGAAAAGGAGTCTGAGAAATAGTCTTTTGCTGCTTCAAAATAAAACTGGGATTCTGTTTATAAGAAAGAGGAGAGGATGAATACTGAGTAGACAACTGGCATTCACCACCAGAGAATTCAACAAATCTAAATTTAAATTCCAGCTCTACTGTACTAACTCTATGATCTCAGGCAAATTGCTTGCACTTTCTGACCTTCTATAGCTTCATCAGTAAAAATTAGTATAAAAATAACCACTTTATGGGGTGCCTGGGTGGCTCAGTCAGTTAAGCGTCTGCCTTCTGCTCAGGTCCTGATCTCAGGGTCCTGGGCTTGAACCCCACACTGGGCTCCCTGCTCAGCGGGAAGTCTGCTTCTCCCTCTGCCTCTCCCCTGCTTGTGCTCTCTCTCACTCTCTCTGTCAAATGAATAAATAAAATCTTAAAAAAAAAATAACCACTTCATAAAGTTGTCTAGGGGATTAAATGAATTAAAGTATGTAAGTATTACACAGTAGTGTTAAGTAAATGAAAGGTTCAGATCATTCCTTTTCTGAAAAGTACCAAGTGGGTATTCTGCAATGGAGGACAGGAGTAATAGTGAAATGTTTAATAGAAACTATGTTCTAGGCATATATTTCCCCTTTAAAAATGCCTGTTTCCACTCTAGACTTCAAAATGCCAGAGATAACTGATTATCAAAATCACCATTTGTAAAAAACATGATTTCTCTCCTAATCATTGAACTAATATAAATTCCCTGGATCTTCATTTATCATCAGAAAAAAAGAAGTCTCATGTCAGAACAAGAGAGTTGTAACTGTTGTTCTTTTTAATAGATGACAGAACTAATTAGGAAGAAGGAAGAAATGCCTTTTTTTTTTTTTTCATGAAAAGGTTGCATTGTTCTTTACTGACACCACAGAAAGTGATGGCACATAAGTGAGCTATCTCAGAGAAATGCTATAAGCAAATTACATACAGAAAGTCAGAATGATTCCAGATTTTTAGACCAAGAACATCCACTTTGATGAAGAATATGTTGGCACTGGAAAAACAGAGGTGAAAGAATTACAGTTTTCAATAAAAATCAAGGCTTTTATTCTTTACCTAACGGGACGCATACTTAGCCAAAAGAGATTCCTAAATTGTAAATAAAACACCCAGGTTTGAATTTCCTACCCCGTAACTAAAAGACTAATAACTTTCCTTTGTCAAATACTACAGTTCATCAGAATACCCAATAAACCAATTTTTGAGTGATAGATTTTGGCAAATTCTAAATTCAATGCATGGAGGAACTTCATAAGTAAATATGAATGCCCGATGTACGTAAGACAGGAGCATTTAATAACCTCCAGCTTTGTCCCATATGGGGCTACCCAGGACACTTTTCATTATGGGAAATCAAGCTATGACAAACAAAACCCATGGGAAACACAAAATGTCTTCCACCCACCTCGGAGATTGGCAAGTCACCAGGGGAGGCAGACTAAATAAATTCTCTATTTGCATATTGCTGTCAGGGACTACACTGAGTAAATAAAGCAGACATAACTTTCTTGAAAAATCCCACACTCTATATATGAAAATTTACACTGGCACATATTTTTAAATTTATGTCAGAGGAGACCCAGAGGCCCTCTCAGCAGCATATCCTTTAAAGACTGCTTTTAGCAGCCCAAAAGAGAGCAGAGTAGGGCTGTGCACAGAGCCTATGACAAGTCCAGGAGAACTGGGTTCTTGACTAGTTTTGTCATTAATTGTTGTGTGACCCTGGACAAGTCTCCTCAGCTGTCTAGATCAGAAGTTCTTTAAAGTCCCTTTTAACTCCTTGATAAGCAAGGAAGAGACTGTGTAAGACCCTGTAGATCATAGTAAACAATTTAGACTTTATTCTACATGTACCAGAAAATCATTCAAAGGTTTTTAACAAAAGAATGACATAAATCTTATATACATTTTAAGAAGTTCGTAATGGCTGCTGTGTGGAGAGAGGACTGCAGTGAGACAAGAATATAAGCAAGGAGATGGTCAGGACACATGATAAATTACTGGGCCTGGACTATAGTAATAGCAGTAAAAATGCCAAGAAGTGAACTGAAATGGGATATATTTTGAAAGCAGAGCTAAGAATACTGGTTGATGGAGTGAGGAAACAAGAGAATAACACTACTTTACCTCACAGGGTTATTGTAAGGATTAAACTCACATTTCAAATGGCTTAACATCATGCTCAACAAATGGTGGCTGCCATTATTATTATTTTATTTTATATCTCTACAGAACCAAGATTGTACTTTGTAAATATTAAGTACCTAATAAATTGTTTTAAAATAAACCCTTAAATAAGTTTACCTTTTTTTAAGAATGATCTACTTCCACTGAAGACTACTGAATATTTGATAACTTAGCTCTCTCATCTTGGTACTGAATCATATAATTTGTATACATTCAAAAAGTACATTTAAGTATTAAGTATTAAAACCATGATTTCATTTCCTCCACAATTTGAGGCCTGTGAAGGAACTAAGGAATGAGAAATATACATGACACACAGCAAACAAATAGCTAAATGGCAGAAATAGCCCTTCCTTATCAGTAATTACTTTAAATATAAATGGATTAAACTTTTCCATTCAAAGGTAGAAACTGGCCGAATGGATTAAGAAACATGATCCATTTATGTACTGTCTATTACAGACTCATTTTTGATACAAAAACACAAAAGGTTGAAAGTAAAAGAATGGAAAACTATATTCTATGAAAATAGTAACCAAAAGGGAACAGAAGTAGCTCTACTGCTATCAGACAAAAATATACTTTAAATCAAAAAATGTTCCAAAAGACAAAGAAATACATTACATATTAATAAGAGATTCAATAAAACAATTATAAACTTCTATGTACCTAATGACAGACCATCAAAATATACAAAGCAAAAACTAGAATTGAAGAGAGAAATAAACATTTCTATAGCAATAGTTGGAGACTTTAATACCTCACTCACAGTAATGGGTAGAACAATCAGACAGAAGTAAAGAAATAGAGGACTTAAATTGTACAAAACCAACAATAGACATATACAGAACACTCCACCCAACAACAGCATACACATTCTTCTAAGGGTACATGGAACATTTTCTAGGATAGCCTGTTAGGCCACAAATTATGTTTCAATAGATTTAAAAATATAAATGTCATATGGAGTTTCTTCTCTGACCACAAAAAAAGATGACATCAGAAACCATTAACAGAGAGAAAAATGGGAAATTCACTAAATGTTGGAAATTAACACACTATTAAACAACTGATGGAACAAAGAAGAAATCACAAGGGAAATTAGAAAATACTTAGAAATTAATGAAAATGAAAACACAATATACCTAAATTTAGGGAATACAGCAAAAGCAGTGCTATGAGAGAAGTTTACACCTACAAATTCTTACATTATAAAATAAAAAAGCCCTGGCACAAAAATAGACACATAGATCAACAGAAAAGAATAGAGAGACCACTAATAAACCCACTTACAGTCAATTAATCTTCAATAAAGGAGGCAAGAATATGCAATGGGAAAAAGACAGTGTCTTCAACAAATGGTATTGGGATTACTGGACAGCTACATGCAAAAGAATGAAACTGGACCACTTACACCATACACAAAAATAAACTCAAAATGGATTAAAGTGAGACCTAGATGTGAGACATGAAACTGTAAGAATCCTCGAAGAGTGAACAGGCAGTAATTTCTCTGACATCAGCTGCAGCAACATTTTTCTATATATATCTCCTGAGATAAGGGAAACAAAAGCAAAAATAAAGTATTGCGACTACATCCAAGTAAAAAGCTTCACATAGCAAAGGAAACAATCAACAAAACTAAAAGACCACCTACTGAATGGGAGAAGATATTTGCAAATGACGTATCTGGTAAAGGGTTAATATCCAAAATATATGAAGAATTTATACAACTCAACACCAAAAAAACAAATAATCCAATTAAAAAATGGACAGAAGACATGAACAGATATTTCTCTAAAGAAGACATACAGATGGCCAACAGACACATGAAAAGATGCTCAACATCAGTACTCATCAGGAGAAAGCAAATCAGACCTACAATGACTTATCACCTCACACCTGTCAGAATGGCTAGAATCAGAAACACAAGAAACAATAAATGTTGTCAAGGATGCAGAAAAAAAGGAACTCTTGTGCACCATCAGTGGAAATGCAAACCAGTGCAGCCACTGTGGGAAAAAGTATAGGGATTCCTCAAAAAATTAAAAATAGAATCACCATGTGATCCAGTAATTCCACTACTGGGTATTTACTCAAAGAACAGAAAACACTAATTTGAAAAGATATATGCACACCTATGCTTACTGAAGCATTTACAATAGCCAAATTTTGGAAGCAGCCCAAGTGTCCAGCAATAGATAAATGTATAAAGATGTGGCATACACACACACACAAACACACACACACACATTACTCAGCACAAAAAAGAATGAAATCTTGCCATCTGCAACAGCATGGGTGAATCTAGAGATTATAATGCTAAGTGAAATAAGTTGGACAGAAAAAGACAAATACCCTACGATTTCACTCATGTGGGATGTAAAAAACAAAACAAAGAAAAAAGAGAAAAACCAAAAAAATAAAAAATAAAAAACAGACTAAGTTACCATAATGAGCACTGAGTAATGTACAGAATTGTTGAACCACTATATTATATACCTGAAACTAATACAACACTGTATGTTAACTATACTGAAATTAAAATCTAAATATATATATATATATATATATATATATATATATATATATATATATGAAAGATCTCAAATCAACAACTTAACTTTACAACTTACGGAAGTAGAAAAAGAAGAACAAACTAAACCTAAAGCTAGAAGAATGAAAGAAACAAATTATAAAAGTTAGAACAGTATAAATCAAACAGAATAGAAAAACTACAAAGAGGGGGCGCCTGGGTGGCTCAGTTGGTTAAGCAACTGCCTTCAGCTCAGGTCATGATCCCAGGGTCCTGGGATTGAGCCCCACATCAGGCTCCTTGCTCAGCACGGAGCCTGTTTTTCCCTCTCCCTGTACCTGCTACTCCGCCCGCTTGTGCTCTCTCTCTCTGTCAAATAAATAAATAAATAATCTTAAAAAAAAAAAAGAAAAACAACAGAGTATGAATGGAACAAAAAGTTAATTGGGAAAAAGAGAGAAAATCAGAATGGAAGTGGGGACTCCCTATCAATTCTATAGAAACAAGAAGGATTATAAGAGAGTACTATGAACAACTGTATGCCAAAAAAAATTAGATAACCTAGATGAAATGGACAAATTCCTAGAAACACAAAACCTACCAAGACTAAATTACAAAGAAACAGACAATCTGAATAGACCTATAATTAATAAGGAGATTGAATTAATAATCAAAAATATTCCAATAA
The DNA here is from genome assembly GCF_029215605.1 of Mirounga angustirostris. NCBI lineage: Eukaryota > Metazoa > Chordata > Mammalia > Carnivora > Phocidae > Mirounga > Mirounga angustirostris. Next base: position 126,143,850 of record NW_026991714.1, read on the forward strand.
AAAAAGCCCTGGACCTGATGGTTTCACTGGACTCTACAAAACATTTAAAAAAAGAATACTAATCATTCTCAAACTTTTCCAAAAAATTAAAGAGGATGGAACACACTCTAACTCATGTGAGGCTAGCATAACCCTGATACCAAAGCCAGACAAAGACGTTACAAAAAAACTACAGACCAATATCCCTTATGAATACTGACGTTAAAATCCTCAACAAAATACTAGCAAACAGAATTCAGCAGCATACTAAAAGGATAATATACCATTACCAAGTGGGATTTATTCCTGGAATGCAAGAATGGTTCAATATATGAAAATCAATGTAATATGATCAACAAAATGAAGGGGGAAAAAAACATAAAATTATCCCAATTGAAACAGAAAAAGCATCTGACAAAATTCAATACCTGTTTATGATTAAAAAAAAATTCAACAAAGTAAGAATAGAAGGGAACTGCCTCCACATAATAAAAGCCACATATGAAAAACCCATAGCAAGCATAATACTCAATGGTGAAAGACTGAAAGCTTTCCCTCTAGGATCAGGAACAGGTCAAGGAAGCCCACCTTCACCACTTCTATTCAACATAGTACTGAAAGTTCTAGCCAAAGCTATTAGGCAAGGCGTCCAGATTGGAAAGGAAGAAGTAAAGATACAAAGTCAACACAGAAAAATTAATTGCATCTCTATAAACAAACAATGAACAATCTGAAAAGGAAATTATAAAAGCAATTACATTTACAATAGCATCAAAAATAATACTTAAAATTAACCTAACCAAGGAGATGAAAGACTTGTATAATGAAAACTATAAAACATTGCTAAGAGAAATTAAAGAAGACATAAATAAATAGAAACACATCCCATGTTCATGAATTGGAATACTTAATATTGTTAAAATGTCAATATTACCCAAAGTGATCAACAGATTCAATGCAATCCCTCTCAAAATACCAATGACTTTTTTGCAAAACTAGACAATCTCATTCTAAAATTTTTATGGACTCCCAAAGGACCCGAAATCGCCAAATAATACTGAAAAAGAAGAACAAACCTGGAAGACTCACATTTCCTGATTTCAAAACCTACTATAAAACTATAGTAATCATAACAGTGTGGTATTGGCATAGAAAGACATATAAACCAAGAGGACAGAATAGAGAGCCCAGAAATAAACCCTCACATGTCAAATGATTTTTGACAATGATGCCAAGACCATTCTATAGTGAAGGGACAGTCTTTTCATCAAACGGTGCTGGGAAAACTGAACATCCACATGCAAAAGAATGAAGTTGGACCCTTACCTAATACAAATATTTGTAAATCTTTGTAATCTTTGTAATTTTTGTAATTTGAGTAAATATACAAAAATTTACTCAAAATGGATCAAGGACCAAATGCAAGACCTAAAACAATAAAACTCATAGAAGAAAACAGAGGATGAAAGCATCCCAACACTGTTTGGCAATAATTTATTGCATATGACAGCAAAGGCACAACCAACCAAAGAAAAACAGGCAAATTGGACTTCGTGAAAATTTTAAAAATTTGTACATCAAGAGACACTATCCACAGAGTAAGAAGGCAACCCACCGAGTGGGAAAAAATACCTGCAAATCACATACAGATTTTCCTCGACTTACAATGGGGTTATGTCCTGATAAGCCCATCATAAACTGAAAATGTTTAAGTCAAAAACGCATTTAAGGGATAGCTGGGTGGCTCAGATGGTTAAGCGTCTGCCTTCAGCTCGGGTCCTGATCCCAGGGTCCAGGGATCGAGCCCCACATCGGGCTCCCTGCTTGGCGGGGAGCCTGCTTCTCCCTCTCCCTCTACTGTTCCCCCTACTTATGCTCTCTCGCTCTGTCAAATAAATAAATAAAAATCTTCTTAAAAAATTTTAAAACCTCATTCAATACACCTCACCTGCCACACATTACAGTTTGGCCTACCCTTCCTTAAATGTGCTCAGAACACTTACATTAGCCTATGGTTGGGAAAAATCATCTAACACAAAGTCTATTTTATAATTAAGTGTTGACTATCTTATGTAATTTATTGAATTCTATACTGAAAGTAAAAAACAGTGGTTATATGCGTACAGAATGGCTGTGTTTACCCTTGTAATTGCATGGCCGACTGAGAGCTACAGCTCACTGTCAATGCCCAGCATCATGAAAGAATATCATACCATATATCACTATCACTAGCCTGGGAAAAGATTAAAATTCAAAATTTGAAGTATGGTTTTTCCTGAATGTGTATCATTTTCACACCATCACAAAGTCTAAAAGTCTTAAGTCAAACCATCATAACTGGGGGATTCTAATAAGGGATTAATATCCAGAATATATAGAGAATATCTAAAACTCAACAACAACAAAAAACCCAATTCAAAAATGGGCAAAGGACTTGAATAGTCATTTCTCCAAAGAAGATATACAAATGGCCAATAAGCATATGAAAAGATCCTCAGCATCACTAATCATCAGGGAAATACAAAACAAAAGTACAATGAGATAGATACCACCTCATACCCATTAGGATGGCTAATATTAAAAAACAGAAAACAAGTGTTCGTGAACATGTAGAGAAACTTGAGCCCTTGGGTATGTTGGTAAGAATTTTAAATGGTACAGGGAATTTAAAATGGTATAGCTATGGAAAACAGTATCAAAAAATTTAAAAATAGAATTTTCATAAGACCCAACAATTCCACTTCTGGCTATAGACCCAAAAAAATTGAAAACCTGTTCTCAAAGAGATATTTGTATACCCATATTCATAGCAGCATCGTTCACAATAGCTAAAATATGGGAGCAATCCAAGTGTCCATTGACAGATGAATGATTAAGCAAATGTGGTCTAGACATACAATGGAATATTACTGAGCCTTAAAAAGGAAGAAATTCTACAATATCCTTCAACATGGATGAACATTGAGTACAGTATGTTAAGTGAAATAAAATAAGCAAGTCACAAAAGGACAAATACTGTATGAGGTACTTAGAATAGTCAAAATCATCAAGACAGAAAGTGTAATGGTGGTTTCCAGGTGCATGGAGAGGGGAGAATGTGGTGTTATTGTTTAATAGGTATATAGTTTCAGATTTACAAGATAAAAAGAGTTATGAGGAAGGATGGTAGTAATGGCTACACAACAGTGTGAATGTATTTAATACCACTGAACTGTACACTTAATAGTTAAGATGGTAAATTTTATGCTATATGTATTTTAACACAATAAAAAATATAAAGAAAAAACAACTGGTGAAAAACCAAAAGTAATTAGAGCTAAAGTAAATCCTTGAAGACCCCCCATCTTACGGGTATTCTGTTTCCAGAAGGAACACTGGGAAAGAAAAAATAACAAATAGGATTAAAGGGTTAGAGAGTTTACAATGTTGATGTTAGAATAATAGAGCACACAAGGTCACAGAGAGTGGGTCAACGAACAAACTTCCCAACCTGAATTCACAATGGTCTGATCTTCATTTGTTTCTCATTTCTGCCCTCTCCTGTTAATGATTAGAGAATCACTGAGTGTTCATGCCAGAAAGGACCCTAGAAATCATCCCATCTCCTTATTTTTTTCTAATGAAGATCTGAGACTCCAAGATGAGATTTCCCCCAAATTATACTCCTAATAAGGACTAGGGATGGCACCATCATCCAGATCTTCAGACTGTCTGTGACTTTGTGCACTTTTTCTTACTTGGCTCACATTCTCTTTTTTCTCTTGTTCTCACTCCCAGTTAGTTATTTAGTTCTAAAGATAATGGCCTGTAGAGGGTTCCAATCTGCCAAGTGAATCACACTGTAGTGAGCCCCACAGAGAAAGGCCTGTGCGGGTATCTGGGCAGAGAGAAAGAAAAGCTAGATCTTCCTCTCTCAGCCTTTGGCAAGCTCCAGTCCCCTTAGTGAACTTTAATTGAAATTTGCAAGGATGAACAAAAAGCTAGAAACAAGAGGGGCCAACTAAATGGCTTTTGAAGGAATAAATAAAAGATTGTCAGAACCACATGCCACGCTGGTTTAAAGATGCCCAAGAAAAAGAATTTAGATGAACAGGAAAAGGGGAAAAGAGAAAGGAGAGAAAAGGAAAGGGGCAAGTAGCCAGACATATCACATCGAAAATGTTTGAAAACCAGCTGGGAACTGGCTAATAAGAAAGGAAGTAAACATCTGGGAAGTTTCCATCAGAAAGCATTATTTTATTCATTCACCTAATAAACGTGTTGCAAATGCCTACTATGTGTGTAACACTCTACTAAGCCTACAGGGAGGTACTGGAAACATTAAAATGCAGTGGTGGGTTGTCAGAAGGTTTCAATCCAGTTGGAAGGAAAGACATGATTAAACAAGCATTCAGGGAGTGCTTACCAGGTACCTGGAGCAGTGCTAGATGCTAGGTATTACAGAGATGAAAAGGCAGTCCCTGCACTCATAATTTGCATCCTAAAGTGGTGTTGCCCAACAGAACTATAATGAAGACCACAAATATGAGCCACATATGTAATGTTAAATTCTCCAGCAGTCATACAAAAAAAGGTAAAAAGAAACAGGTAAAATTAATAATATTTTATTTAGCTCAATATATCTAAAATATTATCACTTTAACATGTAATTAATATAAAATTAGTGAGATATTTTACATTTGACATAATTTGTATACGAAGTCTGAAATCCAATGTTTCTTTCATGGTTAACAGAACATCTCAATTCAATCAAGCCATATTTCAAGTACTTAAAAGCCACATGTGGCTAATAGCTATCTTATTGGAATGTACAGTTCTAGAGCAATACTTCTCCAACTTCTTTTGATAAACCTAAATATCTCACACACCTCTGAAAGTTTCTGATCTGTATCCTGTCTGCGCCCACCTCACCCCAACCCTGGTTCAAGGAGGAACTCCTTCTCCATTCTCATCTCTCCCTTTCTATACTCACTCAACTGGTAGTCTCTATTTTGCTGGCTAGGGCAGGTGGCTAGAAGTTCCATGCTTTTCCAAGGTACATGTGACCCTCTTTATCTGTAAAGTCTGATAAGCAGCTACCTGTCTCCCCGAGAGTCATCACGCCCATACACACACACACACCATACCTATTTGAGAATCACCATTGAATCTAAAGAGTACGCAAATATAAAATAGTGTTATTATAGGAAGTAAATAGGAAAAAAGGCAAACTAGATAAGCTATTTCACAGAGCAGTGCATGATTATACAGCAAATGTTGAGTCAGGAGTGAGAAACACTGGCGAGGCAGAGCAGCCAGGCAAGGCTTTATTGAAGGAATGGGATTTGAACTGTGCCTTTTCAGATGAATAATGCACATTGAAATAAAATTTAAAATACTCTGTCATATAAAAATAGAAATTTGAAACCTTGGGTAAGCCATGACTTAAAATGCATTAAAATTTTTTTGAAAAGACTGTGTACCCAGTCCTAAAACAAGTTTTAGGGAAGGGGATGGGAACATTTTGTTCTTCCTATAAAAACAGGGGCGGGGGTAAGGAGGAGTCATTAAGGGTCATGCTCAAGTGAAATACAATTTTTGTTTCTTATAGCTGCCAGTTTTAAAATAAAACATAGACACTAGAAAAGGTTTTTTTTAAATCTTTAAATAATTCAAAAGAGTATACAGTCACAGAAGACTAATAGAAAAACTGATCAAGAAAAAAGAACATTAGATTTTAATCAATAATATAGCAATTATGATTTTTTTAAACCTCAGCCCCAGATTATAGCCAATTACAGGAAACAGAAAGGAGAGGAAAATATGGGCAAACAAAGGTAAAAATGCCTTACTCTCTCACTCAGTCCAAACCCTGGCTATCGCTGTGATTTTCCTAGTGTACCAGCCAAAATGCATGCCAGTAAGACTGGATAAACACTTGTCCAGGTCCACCACTGATGGACAAAGCTAACTAACACTTTCAATTCCAAATGAGGTTCCAGGTCTCCTCCTTAGTCTTCACCTCCTGGCAAACATACTTAGGGCAAGAATACCCTTTTCTAGGGATATTTCTCTCAGGTCAATGTAATAGTACAGTCTGATTAAAATTATACCCAATATGAACATACTTTAACTAACCTCTTTTAATACTCAAAATGGGGTAGTGGTAAAAGAGTATGGCCCTAGGCATTACACCACCATGGTTTGAATCCCCATTCTGATGACCTTGGGCAAGTTATTCAGCCTCTCAGAGCTTCAGTTTTCCATGTGTAAACAGTACTAATAGTATTTCCTCATATGTTCTTGTATGCCCTAAATGACACAATAGGTGTAAATTCCTTATTATAGGTCTTGAACCTAGTAAGTGCTCAATTTGATTTTATTATCATTATTTTCCCACTGACATGATAACCTCCACTGTGGAGATATACCTATCAGGCAATCTCAGCCTAGTGATATAAAACGTTTGATATGTCCACCAACTCTCGCTGTTCTGTGTCTATATTCAGAAAACAAGGCGTTCCAATTAAGTCCATCTACAAGAAAATGGGTTTTCATTTATACATATGATAATTCCTGGAGTAGTTACATTTCTAATTGAAGATAAATCTTCTAATTAAAAAAATGTCAAGAAAAGGCTGTGATACATTTATTACATTTTACCAAGAGCACTCACAAGATAAAACTATAATCATTCTAACCCACTGCAAGGGGGAGGGTAAATTATAAATTAGCAACACACTTGGAAAGCAATTTGTTGAGCTGTTTCAAGAGCTTAAAAAAATACATTTTGATTCAGCAATTCTACTCCTAAAAATCTATTTTAAGGAAGTAATCAAAGTCCTACAAAATCTATATGAACAGAGATAGCATTATTTATCAGATGAGAAAATGAAATAAACTAAGTATTTATCAGTGGAAAATTAACAGTAATAATGTCCTTTACATAAACAGCATTTACTCTGTATTAGGCAATATTTGAAGGGTTTTTCATGTGTTGACTCATTTAATCCTTTCAACAGGTGGGTACTATATTCTCAACTTAAAAATGGAGAGATTGAAGTACCTAAATTAAGTTGTCCAAGGTCATAGGGACAGCAAAAAAGTGGTGGAAACAGGATTAAAACACAAATACTCCATTTATAATTGCACCAAAAAAAAAATAGTAATAAACTTAACCAAGAAGGGGAAAACTATACTGTACTCTGAAAACCATAAAACACTAATGAAAGAGATTTAAGATGACACAAACAAATGTAAAGATGTTCCATATTCATGTATTGGAAGAATTAATATTGTTAAAATGTCCATACTACCCAAAGCAATTTACAGATTCAATGAATCCCTATCAAAATACTAGTAGCATTTTTCACAGAATGAGAACAAATAATGCTAAATTTATATGAAATCACCAAAGACCGTGAATTGCCCAAGCGATCTTGAGAAAGAACAACAAAGCTGGAGGTATCACAATCCCAGATTTCAAGATACACTACAAAGTTGTAGTAATCAAAACTATAGTACCAGCACAAAAACAACACATAGGTCAACTGAACAGAACAGAGAGCCAAGAAATAAACCCACACTTATATGGTCAATTAATCTATGACAAAGAGGCAAAAATATACAATGGGGAAAGGACAGTCTCTTCAACAAATGATGCTGGAAAAACTGCAAAAGAATGAAACTGGACCACTTTCTACACTACACACAAAAATAAACTCAAAATGGATTAAAGACCTAAATGTGAGCCATGAAACCATAAAAATCCTACAAGAAAACACAGGCAGTAATTTCTTTGACATCTGCCTTCACAACATTTTTCTACATATGTCTCCTCAAATAAGGGAAACAAAAGCAAAATTAAATTATTAGGACTACTTAAAATAAAAAGCTTTGCACAGCAAAGGAAACCATCAACAAATGAAAAGACAACATACTGAATGGAAGAAGGTATTTGCAAATGATATATCCAATAAGGGGTTAATATCCAAAATACATACAGAACTTATATAACTCCAGACCAATAATAATAATAATAATCCAATTTTAAAATGGGCAGAGCATCTAAAAAGACATTTTTCCAAAGAGGACATGCAGATGGCCAACAGACACATGAAAAGATGCTCAACATCACTAATGATCAGGAAAATGCAAATCAAAACCACAAGATATCACCTTATACCTATCAGAATGGCTAGAATCAAAAGGACAAAAATAACAAACATTGGTAAAGATGTAGAGATAAAAAAAAGGAACCCTCATGCACTGTTGGTGGGAATGTAAATTGGTAAAACCACTGTGGAAAGCAGTATCGTTGAGGATTCTGGAATCCATATTCATCAGGGATATTGGTCTGAAATTCTCCTTTTTGATGGGGTCTTTACCTGGTTTGGGGATTAAGGTAATGCTGGCCTCATAGAATGAGTTTGGAAGTTTTCCTTCTGTTTCTATTTTTTGAAACAGCTTCAGTAGAATAGGTATTATTTCTTCTTTGAATGTTTGGTAGAATTCCCCAAGGAATCCATCAGGCCCCAGACTCTTGTTTTTTGGGAGGTTTTTGATCACTGCTTCAATCTCGTTACTGGTTATTGGCCTATTCAGGTTGTCAATTTCTTCCTGTTTCAGTCTTGGCAGCTTATAGGTTTCCAGGAAGCCATCCATTTCATCCAGATGGCTCAGTTTATTGGCATATAGTTGTTGATAATAATTTCTAATAATTGTTTCTATTTCCTTGGTGTTAGTCGTAATCTCTCCCCTTTCATTCATAATTTTATTAATTTGGGTCCTTTCTCTTTTCTTTTGGGTAAGTCTGGCCAGTGGTTTATCGATCTTATTAATTCTTTCAAAGAACCAACTTCTAGTTTCGTTGATCTGATCTACTGTGTTTCTGGTTTCTAATTCATTGATTTCTGCTCTAATCTTAATTATTTTTCTTCTAATGTGTGCCTTAGGCATCGTTTGTTGCTTTTTCTCAAGTTCTTTAAGGTGTAGAGTTAGTTGGTGAATTCGGGATTTTTCTTTTTTTTTTGAGTGAGGCTTGGATGGCTATGGATTTACCCCTTATAATCAAGTCAAAAAATGGGCAGAAGACATGAAAAGACACTTCTCTGAAGAAGACATACAAATGGCGAACAGACACATGAAAAAATGTTCATCATCATTAGCCATCAGGGAAATCCAAATCAAAACCACATTGAGATACCACCTTAGACCCGTTAGAATGGCAAAAATGGACAGGGAAAGAAACAACAAATGTTGGAGAGGTTGTGGAGAAAGAGGAACCCTCTTACATTGTTGGTGGGAATGCAAGTTGGTACAGCCACTTTGGAAAACAATATGGAGGTTCCTCAAAAATTTAAAAATAGAGCTACCCTATGACCCAGCAATTGCACTACTGGGTATTTACCCCAAAGACACAGATGTAGTGAAAAGAAGGGCCATATGCACCCCAACGTTCATAGCAGCAATGTCTGCAATAGCCAAATTGTGGAAAGAGCTGAGATGCCCTTCAACAGATGAATGGGTAAAGAAGATGTGGTCCATATATACAATGGAATATTACTCAGCCATCAGAAAGGATGAATACCCAACGTTTACAACAACATGGATGGGACTGGAGGAGATTATGCTAAGTGAAATAAGTCAAGCAGAGAAAGTCAATTATCATATGATTTCACTTATTTGTGGAACATAAGGAATAGCATGGAGGACATTAGGAGAAGGAAGGGAAAAATGAAGGGGGGGGTGATTGGAGGGAGAGATGAACCATGAGAGACTATGGACTCTGAGAAACAAACAGGGTTTTAGAGGGGAGGGGGGTGGGGGGATGGGTTAGCTCGGTGATGGGTATTAAGGAGGGCACGTACTGCATGGAGCACTGTGTGTTATACGAAAACAATGGATTGTGGATCACCACATCAAAAACCAATGATGTACTGTATGGTGACTAACAAAGCATAATAAAATAAATAAATAAATATAAATAAATAAATTAAATAAAATAAGAAGCAACTGGAAAGTACAGCCATACTTCTCTGAGAGAACAGATCACAATGATACACTTTGTTTTCAAAAATGTATTTATAAAAAAGCAGCAAAATAGAGCAGATAAAGATGATGGCTTTGGAATTGAAAGGCCGAAAAACCCAACTGACCTGAGCTGCTTTAAGGCAGGTAGGCTCATCTGTAGAATGGAAATATAAACAAGTCCTATGATTACTGTGAAGATAAACTAAGTTGATTCAGGTAAAAATAAATGGAAATCAATTTGGTAATATTGCCTAGCCTTGATCAAGGTACACCCTTCTTCTCCTCCAGGTAAGCTGTGCTCTCCTTTCTTCTCTTCCCCTATGTGAGCCTGTTTTTACTTCTCTAGCCCAGTGGCCACAGGGCCCAGCTGTTCTCTCCCATATTCAGATAATCTCCACTATACCAACGCTGCAAAGGGATCCATACATAAACCAAGCTGAAGCTCTATCTGGGTATTGAACAGTACCACTGCTTCTTCCTTCTCAACCCTAACCCATAGCAACATAGTGTTGAGAGAACCAGAACTCCCCTAGCCTTCCCTGCATCTAGGCTGACTTAGATAAAAGATAAAGATATTTACACACACACACCCCAAAAAACCTCAAATATGGTCACTTTAAAGTTTACCAATAAGCTGTATTCACTCATTTGTTTTGAAGTCAAATACATTTTCAAATGGACAGTTAACTCCTGGTTGATCCACATTGGTAAAAATTGTGTATGACTGCAATAGAAACTCCAACAAATATAAGACAATGTGAATCTATAGAAGGTCTTCTCAACAAGCAGTTTCTGGGAACAGAACTCTACTAATCCTAGCTGAGCCAGCCTATTCAAACTCATAAGTGACTGATAGCAGATCAAACTCATAAATAATAGCAGATGAAACTGTGGTCTAAAGTACTGAGAGATGCATTAAAAACACTGGGCCACAGAATGGGAGAATAAGAGAAACAATGAAAGTAAATCCTTCCCCAAAAGGGTCTAATATATTCAGGACTCCAGAGACTATTTGGGCCCACTAAGGACACAAAGAAAAGCTCATCATTGTCCCTAAAGCAGTCCCTTACTTTCTCTGAGCTGCTTTGCACTAGTAAAACGCCAGGCTGACCTCACAAGATGAGTATAAAGTAAGAAAGTATACATGAAACTGCTTTGTAAGTGTTGGTGGGCTGATGATAAAAACTGCTATTGTTCTTTTCTTTGATCTCCAGGGTGAAATAGTGAAACTGAAAAGAGAAAGGAGTTTAGAAGGGAGGTTTGTAACATCAAAGTTCCTAATGACTTCACCGCTTCACCTATAGCCATCCCAGTTAACTTTTAAGGATGGGAAGATAAACACAGATGTCTGGAGATATAGAAAAGTCCAGTTTATAATCAAACCTTCCCAGGTACCACATTCTACTTCATAACTTCAAGGACTGTGAAAACACTTTTTCTCTCTCTCAATATCCTCTCTGACATAGCACAGGACAAGTAAAGAACCTTAGCAAACCCTTGCTCTCCTTTATCCTGGTGTCCCACAAAAGTTCATTACTCCACTGGGAAGTAAAGTTCCTTTAAAATAACACTACCCTAGGCTGGTGGAATTAAAACCCAAAGCTGAATCCAGATCCAATTTAAAATGTTCTGTTTCCAAGCAGCTAACACCTAAATTTATATGGGATAATAAGGATTTTAGGAAAGGTGGGTCAACTGTGAACAGCAGATAGGAAGCATGATGTGAGCACACGCAAACTACAGCACACCAGAAGCCATGGTATTCAGTTTTCAAATGCTCATGACTATCTGGAAAGTCTGAAGTACAGGCCAGATGCAGTCTGCTAGCTAAGGTGAGAGATTCCAAAAAAAATTATAAGAAATCTATCCTCAACTATGTGTGATTAACTACTGCTTAACCTTTAGATTATCATCTTAGACAACACTGCTTCCAGAAAGTGTCCTGTGACTCCCCAAATCTAATTTCTTTAACCTTGGTTTGGGCAGCCCCTACTCCCCTAAACATGTCACAACACTTATCACACTGCCTGTTTTAATCACTTTCTAGTTTAGAGGCCTTTCAAAGGTTACTCACATAGCCCTCCAAAAGACTTTTTAAAAATATGGACCTCTGAACACTCACGTTTCCATGTAGTATGGAGTAGTCGGAAGTGGGTAAACATTACCACTTAACAACAACTAAACCTCGGATAAATTACAAAAATCACATATTTAAAGGTATCAAAGAGCTGAGAAGGCAATAAGGAATATTAGGATCAAAATTCCAGAGAGCAGAGAACCATTTAGAGGTGGTATAAAGGTCCATGGTGTTTTGGGGCATTTGTCGTTTCTGGGGACAGACTAGTGGCTGAGATCTGGAACTGAGCCAAATACAGAAATACTGCTATTGGACAGAGAAATTAGCAAAATTATTGACAGTTGCTTGGTCTGAAGTGATAAAAGTGAAGATTTGAGAAACCTCAAACACAAGGCCAGTTCTTCAAGGTATTTGCTAAATTCTGAACTCAGCCAAAACTTCTAAAAAGCAGAGTGTAAGTTCTTAGACCACCCACACTCTCAATGAAAAGCCATGAAGAACCATGTCCTAGGAACAAAGAAAACAAAGGTAGACTAAATCTGACCAAAACTGCAAACCAGTCTTGACCTAAATAAGTTTGTAACTCGATTAAGTTGATAAGACCCCCATTCTATCTTTTGAATTTCACCTCTCTGGTGAATACTATCCTCTGAAGCCTCTAAACTTGATGGGATGTGTGTATGTGTGTGTATATGTATGACATGTATATGTATGTTTTTAATATAAAACATTTGACATTTAAACAAAAATTACTAAGCATATGAAAACAGAACCACTTGACTGATAACCAATAAAAACAGACCCATAGGTGGGGCGCCTGGGTGGCTCAGTCAGTTAAGCAGTGAACTCTTAGTTTCAGTTCAGGTCATGATCTCAGGGTCCTGGGATCGAGCCCCACATTGGGCTCTCTGCTCAGCGGGGAGTCTGCTTATCTCCCCCTCTCTGTGCCCCACCCCCTGCTCGCACTCTCTCTAAAATAAATAAATAAATAAATCTTTAAAAAAAAAAAACCACACCCATAGGTGATCCAGATATGGGAGTTAGCAGACAAGGATTTTAAATGATTGCTATATTTAAAAAATATATGTAAAATATGGACAAAAGAGATGAAAAAATTTAAAATTTCAACAAAGAATTTATATAAAGAATCAAATGGACATTCTAAATCTGAAAATAAAAATATATTAAATTAAGAACTTAATAGATGTGTCTAAAAATAGATTGATCTATCAGAAGACAGGAAGTGAATTGCAAGAGAAATCAATAGAAATTATCCAAACTGGAGCACAAACAAACAAAAAGACTGCTGGTGGGTGGTAGAGGAGAGAGACAGAATGTGAAGAGAAAGAGAACAAACACAGCACAGAGACATGTGGGGCACAGTCAAAAGATCTAAGACACATGCAGAGTTCCAAAAGAAGAGAAGAGAGAAAAGGAAGCAATATCTGAGGAGATAATGATGGAGGATTTTCTAAAACTGATCCAAAGATCCACTGGAATAAAACATTTAACTCTGTTTTGAGCAGCTTTCAAGCCCTACCCCTCCCTTTTACCTTCTTGCCCATTTATGGGCAAGTCAGTAAGAGTCCTCCTTTGACACTAGCAATAAGTCCCAACCACGCTAGCCCTGGTCCACATGTAACTACTCTCACCCCATCCCTGCCCTCTTTCCACAATAAAAGCTAAAGCCAGTGTCTCTTCCTTGCTCTCTCAAGCCTGGGAGCTTGAGACCTTGGATCTGCCTGGGAGCCCATCTGTCCTGCTCTCCTCCAGAAAACCTTATGTAAATAATACATCCTTTTCTATCCTCATGGTTCATGCACATAAAATCAGTCGCAACATCTGAATGAAATTTTTGTGGATGGGACTGATCTTGCCCCCTACAGGGCAACTGTAACAAAATTAGCGCTGTGAGCAAAATATTAAGATGACCACTGCTGGGGGGGAAGGGGGGTCTTTCTTCTCTTGCTTTAGCTTGCAAACTGGCTCTGCTGATCCCTAGTGAGCATACACTTTAAGCTGCTACCTGCTGGAGAACTTGCACTTAGAGCTCTGCTGTGCTATTTTGTACTGCATTTTCCGATACCTACTAAGCTTCTGTTAGAGATTTAACTGACCTATGGTGGAAGTTTCAATAATTGACATCTAGAGACAGAAGTAAGGGAGTGGGTCCTTCCTTAAAGTACCCCTGGGTCATGTGTCTTGACCAGGACCTATCACTGTGTCTCACATTGAACTGTGTGTCTGAATTCCAGCATAAGCCATGATTGATTAACACTAGATTCAGGAAAATAACTCTTACCCTATAGCCAATGATTGTGTATCTCAAACAGGTGTTGGTCACTATTCTATAGAACACTCAGAGAAAAAACTGATACATTGCATAGTACACAGCCAATATCATCACTTGTTCAGAGAAGGTGTAATCACCATGTAGCATGCTAAGGTCCACTCTCCTAAGAGCGTATGGCTCACCCTCTGTCTTAAACACCTCTGCTTCTGCTGCTGCCAGCTAGGCCTCTGTTTCCAAAAAAAGATCCTGATCCTCAGATTTATAGGAAAAAACACTCATAGGACCCGCATGGCACAGCCAAGGAATTAATTCATACTTGAGCTACACCCAATATCCTTAAACCCAATCAAACTACCATTGTCATGGGATAGGCCCCTAATCCTGATGATTACAGATTTAAGAATCTCCTAAAAAATGAGCCGCATGGGTGGCTCAGTTGGTTAAGTGTCCAACTCTTGGTTTCGACTCAGGTCAGGATCTCCTGGGTCGTGGGACCGATCAGGCTCTGTGCTCAGTGGGAAGTCTGCTTGAAGACTCTCTCCCTCTGCCCCTCCCCTCCCCCACACGCATACACTCTCTCTAAAATTAAAAAAAAAAAAAAAAGAATCTCCTGAAAAAGAAAATTACAAATACAAGCATAGTAGAGAGAATCCCCACACCAGCAATATATTGAGCAAACACACACATACATGGTTACAGAGGGCTGAAACAAAAATCCAGAACAGAAGTTCACAATTTAATCCAAACGGAAATACAAAATTTACTAAAAGATATTATCCAACAAAAAGAAAAAAGAGTGCCAACTGGCTTTTGTGCCTCTACAACAAAGGTTCTGAATTAACATTAACATCTGCTGAAATAGGGGTGCCTGGGTGGCTCAGTTGGTTAAGCATCTCCCTTTGGCTCAGGTCATGATCTCAGGGTCCTGGGATCGAGCCCCACATCGGGCTCCCTGCTCAGTGGGGAGTCTGCTTCTCCCTCTCCTTCTGCCACTCCCCCTGCTTGTGCTTGCTCTTGCTCGCTCTCTCTCAAATAAATAAAATCTTTTAAAAATAAATAAATAAAATAAACAAGATACTCCTAGAGGACTTATGAAAAATAAAATAGAAGACAAAGGGACAAACAGGTATGCTTCCCTCCCTGACACTGCCAATAGCTATTTATCCTCTTAGCACCTACAACATTAAACAAGCCCAATATCTTTTAGGCCTCTGGGGGTTCTAGAAGCAACATACTTCTCACTAACAAATTTTACTTAAGCCCACTTATGCTACTGATCACAAATTGGCTTTGAAAAGAGCTCCATACAACAAAAGATTCTAGAATCTGAATTCCAGTACAACAGAGTCTAGTTCACTGTAGAGGTGTATTAGTTTTCTACTGCTGCGCTAACAAATTACCACAAACTTGGTGGCTTAAAATAACACAAATTTATTATCTTACAATTCCATAAGTCAGAAGCCCAACACAATTCTCACTAGGCTAAAATCAAGCTGTCAGCATGGCTACAATTCCTTTCTGGAGGCTACGGGAAGTATTCACTTACTTGTCTTTTGCAGCATCTGGAAGCTGACTGCATTCCTTAGCTCATAGAACCTTTCACTGTCTTCAAAACCAGCAATGTTGTACCTTTTTGACCATTCTTCCACAATTAAATCTTCTGATTACAGCCAGGAAAGGTTCTCTACTTTTAAGGACTCCTGTGATTAGACTGGACACTGCCAGATAATCCAAGATAATCTCCCTGTATCAATTAAGTCTTAACTATATCTGCAAAGTCCCTTTTGCCATGTAAAGTATTCCAGAGATTAGGACATGGACATCTTTGAGGCCATAATTCTGCCTACCACAAAAAGGCTTTAGCAACCTCCTCTCATAGATCCTAGAGTTCAGGAGTACCCTTACTGGCCATAAATTGTCTGTGGGTTTTCAATGCAAGAAACTGCTCTCCTCAACCCCACACTACATACTATTAGAGAGGCAATTATTGGCTCATTACTGGGATCTCCTGGAAACAGAGGCTCTCGTAGACTCTGATCCAATTACTCCCCACACTCAGCTGCTCATTGTACCTTGGGTCACGGAAGCAGCACCCACAAATTCAGCATGACCACTGAGGCCCCCTTGCTAAAATGGGAACAGTACCTACAAGTTAGAACCAAACCTGGGCCCTCTGGCATTCCCCATTTGCTGGAGGGGGTAGTCTCTCCTGTTCTCAGTCCCTTGACAAATGCCACATTGCCAGAGAAGATCACTTATCTCTTCAGATGCCTGGGGAGCCCCTTGGGATCAATACTTTACAGACAGCAGTACCACCATCACACATGACGGAGTTTAATGGACAACTACTGCTTTTCATCCCTTAATGGCACATCTCTAATAAAAAAGAACTCAAAGGTCAGCAAAATTGGCCAAACTTCAGGCAGTCTTCTTAGCACTGGATGCCCTAATCACAACCTGCCCCTTTTACACATTTTTACAGACTCCTGGGTCACTGCAAATGGTAAAGACAATTTCTTATCCAAGGCTGCCCCATTTGAGGCAAAGAACTCTCAGAATATCATGCCTTACTGATACCCAAAATATATATCAAGATCACCCATATCTCTTCACATCCTAATGCCACACTACAAGATCTCACTAGGCCACTTTTTATTGCCTTTGGTGTTCCAAACATTATTTACAGTGACCAGGACACACATTTCAATTCTCAAAATACACAATACTGGCCTCTTGAACAAGGCATTCAATTAAACTGTAACTCCTTTACGAGCTACAGGCTGCAGGCCTCAAAAAATGCCACATGGCTTAAAAAAGTTCAAATTCAATTAAATTAAACATGGAACATCTCAGTTGTCAAATATCAGAGTTGAATTATAATAAAGAGTCTGACTCCCATTTATGATGTTTGACTACTGACAGCTTTCAAACCCATATCTGAGAAAGCTGATAATAACATACATGAACTCCCTTCTTTGGTACAGATGGAAATTTAACATACACAAGCCCTGGTCAACATAAAAGTCCTCACTGGCCCAACCCCTAACCACAATAAAAGCCAAAGCCAGTCACCTCTTCTGGTTCTTGCAAGTCATTTTTGGACCTATTATGAGCCTAGCCCTGTTCTCCGTAAAAAGGCTCATACATACCAATTAAAATCCTAGCCAGTTTTTTTTAAATATATAATAGACAAACTGATTCTAAAATATATAAGAAAATGCAAAGGACCAACAACAGCCAAGGCAATCTTTTTTTGTTCAGTTTTTTATTTAAATTCAATTTAGTGGGGCACCTGGGTGGTTCAGTTGGTTAAGCGTCCAACTCTTGGTTTCATCTCAGGTCATGATCTCAGGGTCATGGGCTCAAGCCCCACATTGGGCTCAGTACTCAGTGCAGAGTCTGCTTGAGATTCTTTCCCCCTCCCTACCCCTCTCCCTCTGCTCCTGCCCCTGCTTGCATGCTCTCTCTCTCTCTAAAATAAATAAGTAAATAAAATATTTAAAAATAAATAAATAAATTCAATTTAGTTAACATATAGTGTATTATTAGTATCGCGTAGAATTTAGTGATTCATCAGTTGCATACAACACCCAGTGCTCATTACATCAAGCGCCCTCCTTAATGCCCATCACCCAGTTCCCCCGTCCCTCCACCCACCTCCCCCCCAGCAACTCTCAGTTTGTTCCCTATAGTTAAGATTCTCTTATGGTTTGCCTCCCTCTCAGTTTTTATCTGAGTATTTTTCCTTCCCTTCTCCTATGTTCATCTGTTTTGTTTCTTAAATTCCACATATGAGTGAAATCATATGGTATTTGTCTTTCTCTGACTGACTTATTTTGTTTAGCATAATACCCTCTAGTTCCATCCATACCATTGCAAATGGCAAGATTTCATTCTTTTTGACAGCTGAATAATATTCCATTGTGTACATATACCACATCCTCTTTATCCATTCATCTGTTGATGGACATCTGGGCTCTTCCATATTTTGGCTATTGTGGACATTGCTGCTATAAACATTGGGGTGCATGTGCCCCTTCGAACCATATTTTTGTACCCTTTGCATAAATACCTAGTAGTGCAATTGCTAGGTCATAGGATAGTACTATTTTTAACTTTTTGAGGAACCTCCAATCTTGAAAAGACAATCTTGAAAAGAAAAGAAAATGACTGAACTACCGGATAACAAGGCCTATTATGAAATCCTAGAAATTAAGACATTAGTGAAAGGATAAATAAAAAGTAATGTAACAATACATGCCACAATGTGGATAAAAGCAGAAAACATTGTGCTGTGTGAAAGAAGCCAGGCACAAAAAGTAGCACGGTTTACAATTGAATTTATATAAAATATCCAGACTGAATCCAAAGAGTAAATCCATAGGGACAGAAAGCATAGTGGTGGTTGTCAGGAGCAGGGGGAAAAGGAATACGGGGAGTATCTGCTTAATGGGTACAGAGAGTGATGAAAATGCTTTGGAACTAGACAGGGGTGGTGGTTGCACATTGTAAATGCATGATGGATTGTTCACTTTAAAATGGATAACTTTATATTATGTGAATTTCTCCTTAACTTTAAAAATTATGATAAATTGGGGCACCTGGATGACTCGGTCATATAAGTGTCCGACTCTTGATTTTGGCTCAGGTCATGATCTCAGGGTGGTGAGACTGAGCCCCACATCGGGCTCCCCACTGGGCATGGAGCCTGCTTAAGACTGTCTCTCTCTCGCTCTCCCTCTGCCCCTCCCCCACCCCACATGTGTGTGTCTGTGTGTTTGTGCAAAAATTATGATAAATGGTTTTTAACTAGAAAGAGTAGCCATGAAATCAAAAAGTGCACAGCATGCATAAAAAGTTTAAAAAAATTTTTCAACACTATTAGAACAGAATAGAGACCCCAGAAACACAACCCATATATGTGGCCACCTAATTCATGAAAAAAAGATAATAGTCCACTAAAGGAAAGTGAATTGGATACCCATATAGAAATAAAAGCAACCTTGACCTCTAACACCTAAAATCAATTCCAGATGGAATGCAGACCTAATTGTGAAAAGTAAAACAATAAAGCTTTCAGGAAAAAGAACACAGGAAAACATCTTCACAATCTTGTAGACAAAGATTCTTAAATAAGACACAAAAGTGTTAACCAAAAAGAAGAAATGGTAAACTGGATTATATTAGGAGTAAAACCATTTGCTCATTAATAGAGATCATTAAGAGTGCAATGACACCAAGAGAAGACAGAACTCCTACAAATAAAAAACAAAAAACCAATTTTAAAATGAACAAAAAGCAACATATAAAAAAGACTATCAACATATGAAAATCAATCAATGTAATAAACTACACAGACAGAATAAAGGACAATAACCACATGACCATCTCAGTAAATACAGAGAAAACATATGACAAATTCCAACACCCTTTCATAATAAAAGCACTCAACAAACTAGTAATAGAAGGGGACTTCTTCAACATGATAAATGGCATCTACATAAAACCCACCACTAACATAATATTTAATGGTGAGTCTGAAAGTTTTTTCCCTAAAATCAGAAACAAGACAAAGATAGCTCCTCTTATCCCTTCTATTCAACATTTTCCTGGAGGTTTTAACCTAAACAGAGCAATTAAGCAAGAAAAAGAATTTAAAAGCATCCAGATAGGAATAAAAGAAGTAAAATGATCTCTATTCATGATGACATTTACATATATATATATATACACACACATATATATGTATATATATATGAAATACTAAGAAATCCACTAAAAAACAATTAGAATTAATAAACAAGTTTAGAATGTTGCAGGATACAAGATCAATGCACAAAAATAAAATGTATTTCTATACACTTACAATGAATCCCTAAAAATGAAATTAAGAAAATAATTCCATTTACAGTAGCATTAACATGAATAAAATACCTAGGAATAAATTTAACAAAAGAAGTATAAAACCTGTACACTGAAAACTACAAAATACTGTTGAAGGAAATTGTAGAAATCCTAAATAAATGGAAGAACATCACCTGTTCCAATGTTCACGGATTGAAAAACTTCATATTAAGTTGGTAATACTCTCAAAATTGATCTACAGATTCAACACAATCCATATCAAAATCCCAGCTTTTTTTTTCAGTGCTTGACAAGCAAGGGTGACCACCTGGAGTGGACAAAACAACCTAGAAAAAGGATAAAGTTGGAGGACTGATGCTTCCAGACATCAAACTTTAATGCAAACCTACAATAATCAAGAAAGGGTGATACTGGCATAAGGCAGACATACAGACCAACAAAACAGAACTGAGAGTCCAAAAATAAACCCTTACATATATAGTCAACTGATTTTCAACCATGGTGCCAAGACCATTCAATGGGGGAAAGTCTTTCCAGCAAATGTTGGGACAACTGGATATCCATATGCAAAAGAATGAAGTTGGGCCCTTACCTGATGCCATAAACAAAAATTATCTCAAAAAGGATCAAATGCCTAAATGTAAGAGCAGTTTTGAAACTATAAAACTCTTATGAGTAAACATGAGCGGAAATTATTGTAACTTTGAATTAGGCAATGGTTTCTTAGATGAAAACCACGGGCTAAAAGCCCAACTGACAAAAGAAAAATTAGATAAATCAGTTTTCATCAAAATAAAATACTTTGTACTTCAAGGACAACATCAAGAAAGTGAAAAGACAACCCACAGAATGGGAGAAAAATACTGCAAACAGTGTATCAGATAAGGGACTTGTATCCAGAATGTATAAAGAAATCGGACAACAATAAAAAGATGGACAACTCAATTAAAAAGTGGCCAGAGGGGCGCCTGGGGGGCTCAGTTGGTTAAGCGGCTGCCTTCGGCTCAGGTCATGATCCCAGGGTCCTGGGATCGAGTCCCGCATCGGGCTCCCTGCTCTGCGGGGAGCCTGCTTCTCCCTCTCCCTCTACCTGCTTCTCTGCCTACTTGTGTTCTCTCTCTATCTCTCTGTCAAATAAATAAAAAAAATCTTTAAAAAAAAAAAAAAGTGGCCAGAGAATTTAAACAGACATTTCTCCAAAGAATACATACAGTTGGCCAATAAACCACGAAAAGATGCACATCATTAGTCATTAAGAAAATGTAAATCAAAGGTAGCTATAATGAAAAAAGCAGACAATAACAAACAATGGTGAGGATATGAAGAAACTGGAACCCTTAGATGTTCCTGGTAGGATTGTAAAATGATTCACCTGCTTTGGGAAACAGTCTGGCAGTCCTCAAAATGTTAAACATAAAGTTACCATATGACCCAGCAATTCTACTCATAGGCATATACCCAAGATTATTAAAAACATATATCCATACAAAAACTTATACATGAACGTTCATAGCATCATTATTCATAATAGCCAAATTGGAATCAATCCAAATGCCCAGCCACTGACAAATGGATAAGCAAAATGTGGTGTATCCAATACAATGGAAAGTTATCTGGCCATAAAAAGGAATGAAGTAATGATACATGTTACAACTTGGATGAACTTTGAAAACATTATACTAAGTAAAAGAAGCCAGACACAAAAGATCCCATATTATATCATTCTACTTATATGAAATTTTCAGAAAAAGCAAATCCATAAAGACAGAAAGTAGATTAGTGGCTGCCAGGGGCTAGGAGCAGAAGGAATGGAGAATGTAATTGTTAATGGGTATGGGTTGGTTTTTTGGTGTGGGGATGATGAAATGTTGTGAAATTAGGTAATGATGATGGTTACACAACATGGTGAATATACTAATGACCACTTAATTGTTATTTCAAAAGGTTGAGTTTTATGGTATGTAAATTATACCTCAAACTGTTATTTTAAAAATGAACAAAATAGGGGCGCCTGGGTGGCTCAGTCATTAAGCGTCTGCCTTCGGCTCAGGTCATGATCCCAGGGTCCTAGGATCGAGTCCTGCATCGGGCTCCCTGCTCCGTGGGAAGCCTGCTTCTCCCTCTCCCACTCCCCCTCCTTTGTTCTGGCTCTTGCTGTGTCTCTCTCTGTCAAATAAATAAAATCTTTTTTAAAAAATGAATAAAATACTTGAAAAGGCATTTCACAAAAGAGTACATCTTAATGGACAACACCTGAAAAGATGCTCAACTGTATCAGTCATCAAGGATATGTGATTTAAAGTCATAATGAAATACCAGTACACATTGACTGGAATGGCTAAAATGAAAAGAACAGAAAATACCAAGTGTTGGTAAGTATACAGAGTAAGAGTCAGCAAACAAGGACCCACCACCTATTTTTGTAAATAAAGTTTTATTGGAAAGAAGCCATGCTCATTCATTTATGTAATGTCTATGGCTTCTTTCATTCTACAATGACAGAGCTGAATATTTGCCACAAGTCCATATGGCCTATAAAGCCTAACATATTTACTATTTGACCCTTTCATATCTGGCACCCAGCCCTTGATGCAAAGCAACCAGAACTCTCATACATTGCTACTGGGAGTGTAAATCGGTGCATCACTCTGGAAAACTATTTGGCATTATCTACTAAAACTGAATATTTGCATATGTTATACACCTTATGTATTAGTTTCCTGTAGCTGCTGTTACAAATTACCATAGCCTTGATGGCTTAAAAGAGAAATTAATCCTCTCACAGTTCTGGAGGCCAGAAGTCCAAAATCAAGGTGTCATTTACCACAACCATAAGACTCAAAGTATTAAAAAAATTTCTTTTGAATGATACAATTAGTACTCAATCGAGCAAAACAGCATAAACATAATTTATATCAGTATCAAACACAAGAAAAATTTTTGGCATCATAAACCTCAGTGAGATGAAATGTGGCTTTTACTTTATAAATCTGTGTACTTACTGATAGTATTAGTCAATGTACAAAATCAATCACCTCCCTTTTTAAAATTTATTTTTAAATATAAGCTCTGAGAAAGTTTGTTTACATAAATAAGTAAATAGGAATAGTAACCATTTTCTTATAGCAAGATCACAGAACTCTTTGCTCTCCTCTAGAGTTATATGCCAAATCCCAGTGATCTCTTATTAAAAACTACTTTTAATTATCTATCAACAACTACAGTTGGGGCTCCTTCAGTTTTGTAGAAAGAACTGGAAACCACCTAAATTGTAGAAGTATTTGTGGTACAATGATTTGGGTCATTCACTTTCTTAAGACTGGCACTAATTTTCCTTCTACACACCACAGTAAGATTAGGAATGGATGAGAGGGGCGCCTGGGTGGCTCAGTCGTTAAGCGTCTGCCTTCAGCTCAGGTCATGATCCCAGGGTCCTGGGATCCAGCCCCGCATCGGGCTCCCTGCTCAGCGGGAAGCCTGCTTCTCCCTCTCCCACTCCCCCTGCTTGTGTTCCTGCTGTCTCTATCTCTCTCTCTGCGTCAAATAAATAAATAAAATCTTAAAAAAAAAAAAAAAGGAATGGATGAGAAATATGCAAAGGAAACCAATTAAATTGAACTATATTTATCAAACATTTTTTAAATTAGTGACATAATTTAAGTGTTTCAATGTTAATGCATTGAATAAAAGATCAGGTGGCAAATCACATAACTCAAAATTTCACAGAAGTGAGCAAGAATATTTCTAAATATACATAATGTGACCATCAACACCTAAGATTTCTATGGTCGAAGGTACAGGTACTGTTAATACTACATGATTTCTACTGATGACATTGTCACAGGTACTGCTAACACTTCTGCGGTTTACAATTTCATAATCGATGAAAATGCAAAAGTTGATTTAGATGTTAAGCAAAATAAACATGTGATTTTCCTTCCGTCCTAGTTTACGAATCACCAAAATTCTAGGGTTAAGAACGCCTGATTTAATGGAAGAAAAGAGGGAGTGATGAGGAGAGGAAGCAAGGGAAGAAGTGACAAGTGAGGAGGGGAAGAAGAGAAGGAGGACCGGCAGGAGGAAAGGAAGGAGAGCAAGCAAGAAAGATATATATAGAGAGAGAGAGAGATATAGATATATATAGATATAGATATAGATATAAATCTGTAGACTCAGGCTAAGCAAATAAGCTTGGATAGTCACTCCCAGTGCTATCGCTATTTCTAAGATTTTATATATCAACATTTTATAACTAGGTTGTTCAGCGGAGTCCTACCCACTGATCTCCTCCTCAGTTCCATAGTCACCCAACTGCAGCAACTTACAGTCCCAACGCAACCAGTATTTCCCGCGGTCTTCCAGAACAGTGAGTATAAATCTGATCCCGTTAGGGCCATACCCCAAAATAGTCCCCACCCCCCTAATTAACAAGGAGTCCATATTTTCTCGGGATACCCCCTCCTCCATTAGTCCCTCTACGAGTTCTCAAAAGCGGGCAGTGCTCACCTGTCTACTGGCCACCACCTGCTGCTCTCCGGTCTCGGCCCAGAGTCCCTCGGCGCGCGGCTGGGTGTCGGGTCCATCGGCCCTCTCTGAACCGACGCTAGGGCTAGCTTCTCCCTTGCTGGCCGCAAAAAATCATCCCCTCCCGGGTCCCTCTTTTTTTGGAAGCAGAGCTTTCCCGCGTTTGCCAATCCCGGTTTTCCCGCTTATCGCCAGGCCTCCGCCCTCGCGGGGCACACGACGATTCCCCAGGGGCGCAGGCCTGCTCTTCTTCCCATGCGGGCATTTTCCTCTCAGGGACTCCAGTCAGGCGACCACCATTCTGTCGCAGGCTCCGGCGGGTCCAGTCCGGTGTTCCGGGCCCCACGGAAAGACAAGCCCAGAGGCGGAACACATGTTGGAAGGTCAGCGCACATTCGAAGACCTAAGGAAATTCCTAAACTTTCGATAACCCCCGGGGAACCTGTCAAACGCGAACACTCGGCTGCGGGGCGGTATCGCGATGCCCTTGTTGTTGATGAGGTATCGCGATGTTTCCGTCTGTGGGAAGGGTCCTGGCTGAGAAGCAGTCGCGCTCCCTGGGCTTACAGACGCCGGGTGGGGTGGGGTGGCCCCCACCCAGCCAAAATACCGTTAGGCCCACGAAGAAGGGCCACTGAGGGGGCAGCCCTAAGAGCAAAGCGGTACCAGCTTCCACCCGCTCCAGCTCTTTGTCTGTTTCTCCTGAGCATCTCTGCTGCCTTTGAGTTCTTTTTAGGTTGTGCTTTGAATCGCCCCCACAAGAGATCCAAACAGGAAAATAATTCTAGTATTACCTTCCCGACCCCCAGTATTAAGTATCTAAAAATGTCCAGAATAGGAGAATACCTTATTAAGGAATTGTAAATCCTCTGTTCGTTTATACAACAAATATGTTTCCAGTACCCACTATGTGGTAGGCCTTGGAGATGTAATGATCCATAAGATCATTACAGCCCTTGAAATCACAGAATCTAAATTCCTGTCAAAGAACTAAGTAAATTAGCCATTATAATATAATGAATATGTTATATGTCAATGGAAGTAAAGGGATTTAAAGGAATATAGGGCAGGATCTTCGGACTCAGACTTGGGGAATTATGTAAAGCTGTATGTAAGATATAGAAACTTCTAAGCTGAGATCTGAAGGATAAATAAGGGAGTTTTCCAAGCCAGGAGAGTGAACAGAGAAAATTCAAAGCAGAGGCAAGAGCATGTAGCAAAACCTAAAGATAAGAAAAAGCGTAGTTCATAGGAGACAATGAAAGATATTCATTATGGCTGGCTGCTGGGACAATGCAGGAAAGCAATTAAGAATATTATTACTGGGAAGTCAATTATCTGGGTTTAAATTTCAGCTCTGCCATTTAGCACCATTGAGAAGTAGAATGATGAAGCACAGAGAAGGCTGCCCACAAAGGACTTTAATAAGCCATGTTAAAGGATTTTTACTTTATCCTAAGACCAATAGAGGGCCAGTGGAGGCAGGAGATTGATGTAATCAGATTTCTGTTTTATAAATATTGATCTCTTCCCAAACGAAAGCCAAAAGAACTCGTCACCACTAGACCTTCCTTACAAGAACTGCTAAAGGGAGCTCTTCAAGCTGAAACAAACATTTACTCATTAGAAGCCAGAAAACAGGGGCACCTGGGTGGCTCAGATGGTTAAGCATCTGCCTTCTGCTCAGGTCATGATCTCCAGGTCCTGGGATCGAGCCCCACGTCAGACTCCCCGCTCAGCCAGGAGTCTGCTTCTCCCTCTCCTTCTGCCTCTCCCCCGCTTGTGCTTTCTCTGTCTCTCGCCCTCTCAAATGAATAAATAAAATCTTTTTTAAAAAGAAACCAGAAAACATATGAAAGTTTAAAATTCATGGTAAAGGTAAATATATAGTCAAATGTACAATATTCTAATACTGGATTGATGGTGTGTAAATTGCTTTGTGCTCTCATGTAAAGACTATAAGACAAAAGTGTTAAAAATACCTATAGCTGGGACACCTGGGTGGCTCAGCCTAAGTGTCTGCCTTCGGCTCAGGTCATGATCTCTGGGTCCTGGGATCTGGTCTTGCATCAGGCTCCTCGATCAGCAGGTAGCCTGCTTCTCCCTCTGCCTGCCGCTCCTTGTTCTTGTCTGCTCGCTCTCGCTCTCTCTCTCTCTGACAAATGAATAAATAAAATCTTAAAAAAAAAAATACCTATAACTAAATATTCTTTTAGTGGCTATCCAATATGAAAAGTTGTATTGTGACATTCACAGTATAAAATATGTGTGTGGAAGGGCAAGTAAATATGTAGAGCTTTTGTATGCAATTTAACTTAAGTTGTTATTGGTTTAAAATAGACCCTTATAAGATGTATTATGGAAGTCTCATAGTAAGCACAAAGTAAAAGCTACAGTAGCTATACTAAAGATAAAGAGAAAAGAATCAAAGCACGCTATTACAAAAAATTACCAATCACAAAGGAAGACAACAAGGGAGGAAGAAAGAAACAAAGGAACTACAAACAAAAAACAAAAACAGGAAACAACTGACAAAATGGCAATAGTAAGTCCTTATCTATCAATAATTTTTCTAAATGTAAATGGATTAAATTATCCAGTCAAAAGACATAGAAATAGGCTGAATGGATTAAACAAGCAAACCTAACTGTATGCTGCCTACAACAGACTCACTTTAGCTTTAAGGACAAGCATCGGCTGAAAGTGAAGGAGTAGAAAAATACATGCCATGCAAACAGAAACTGAAAGAGAGTAAGAGTAGCTATATAAAAGCAGGAGGGGTGGTGGTGGAGTAAGTGGAGAAAGGTGGTCAAAAGGTACAAATTTCCAGTTACAAGATAAATACCAGGGAAGTAATGTACAGCATGATGACTGTAGTTAACACTGCTATATGACATATACAAAAGTTGTTAAGAGAGAACATCCTAAGAGATTTCATCACAAGGAGAATAATTCTTTTTTCTTTTCCTTCTTATTTAATTCCTCTTTTTATTGTATCTATATGAGATGATGGATGTTAACTAAACTTACTGCAGTAATAATTTCACAATATATGTAAGTCAAACCATTATACTGTGTACCCTAGACTTATACAATGATTTATGTCAGTTGTATCTCAACAAAACTATAAAAAAAAAAAACTTGAAAAAGAATTTCAATATTTTTCACAGAAATAGAAAAAACAATCTGAAAATTCATGTGGAACCACAAAAGAGCCCAAATAACCAAACTATCTTGAAAAAAACAAAGCTGAAAGTATCACTCTCCCTGATTTCAAAGAATATTACAAAGATATAGTAATTAAAATAGTTTGGTACTGGCATAAAAATAGACCCATACACAAATGGACAGAATGGAGAGCCCTGAAATAAACCTATACATATATGGTCAACTGTTCTTTAACAAGAACACAAAATGGGAAAAGGACAGTCTCTTCAATAAATGGTGCTGGGAAAACTGGATATCCACATGCAAAAGAATGAAATTGGACCCCTATCTTACATCTGGCCTGAGGTCTCACAAGATTTGGACCAAGGTCTGGGAAGATTTGGATGAGATCTCAAGAGATTTGGGTGAGTTCTCTTGAGATTTGGACAGAGATTGGCAAGATTTGAGTGAGGGCATACAAGATCTGGACTGAGTTCTCACAAGATTTGGAATGAGATCTGATGAGATTTGGAAGAGATCTCATGAGAGATGTGTAGAATTCTCACGAGATGTGCATGAGCTCTCAAGAGGTTGGACTGAGATGTGGTGAGTTTTGGATGAGATCTCATGAGATTTGGACTAAAATCTCAAGACATGTGAGTAGAAATCTGGTGAGATGAGTGAATTCTCATAAGATTTGGAATAGATCTCAGGAGATTTAGACTGAGTTCTCACGAGATTTTGAATGAGTTCTCACGAGATTTGGCTTGAAATCTCACAAAATCTGAGTCAGATCTCAGGAGAGATCTGTTTTGGATGAGATCTAACGAGATTTGGACTGAGTTCTCACAGGATTTGGTCTAAGATCTCACGAGATTTTGGTAGAAATCTCATGAGAGGTATGTGAGATCTCACGAGATTGGACTGAGGACTGGAGAGAATTGGATGAGATCTCATGAGATTTGGTCTAAGATCTCATGACATTTTGGTAGAAATCTCCTGAGAGGCATGTGAGGTCTCACGAGATTTGGATAAAAAAAAAAAAAAAAAAGGTTCAAAATGGATTTAAAGACTTAAGTGTAAGATCTGATACCATAAATTTCCTAGAAGAAAACATAGGGGAAATACTTCTTAATACTGGTATTGGCAATGATTTTTTTTTTTTTTTGGTTATGATGCCAAAAGCATAGAAAACAAAAGCTAAAATAAATAAGTGAGACCACATCAAACTGAAAAGCTCTGTACAGCAAAGGAAATAATAAAATGAAAAGGCAACCTACATAGTGAGAGAAAATATTTATAAACTATACATCTGATAAAGGGTTAATATTCAAAATATATAAGGAACTCATACAACTCAATAGCAGAAAAACAATCCAATTTAAAAATGGGCAAAGAACCTGAATGGACATTTTTCCAAAGAGGATTTACAAATGGCCAATAGGTACATGAGAAAGTGCTCAACATCACAAATCATTAGGAAAATGAAAATCAAAACCATGAGATACCTGTTAGGATGGCAATTATCAAAAAGAGAAGAGATCACAAGTGTTGGCGAAGATGTGGAGAAAAGGGAACCCTTCTACACTGTTGGTGGAAATGTAAATTAGTATAGTCATTATAGAAAACAGTATGGAGGTTTCTCAAAAAAAAAACAAAGAGAGAGAGAGAACAACCATATCTAGCAATCCCATTTCCGTGTATTTATCTAAAGAAAACAAAAACATTAATTTGAACATATATATGCACCCCTATGTTCATTGCAGCATTATTCATAAGAACCAAGATATGGAAACAACTTAAGTGTCCAGATGAATGGAAAAGAAAATGTGATAAACACACACACACATACATACACACACACACACACACACATAGTGGATTCCACCTTTAAAAAACAAAAAAGGAAGTTCTTCCATTTGCAACAGCATGGATGAACCTGGAGTATGTTATGCTAAGTGAAATAAGCCAGATAGAGAATGACAAATACTGTATGATCTCGCTTATATGTGAAATTAAAAAAAAAAAAATTCAATCTCATAGAAACAGAGAATAGAATTGTGGTTTCCAGAGGCTGGGAAAAGGAAGATATGGGGAGATGTAGATCAAAATTTCAATTATAAAATGAATAAGTTTTGAGTATCTAATGTGCAGCATGGTTACTATAGTTAATAACATAATGTATACTTGAAATTTGCTGAAAATAAATTTTCAGTGTTCTAATCACACATACACAAAAAAATAGTTAACTATGTGAGGTGACAGACATGTTAATCAATTTGTTCCTGGTAATCATTTCACAATGTGTGTGTGTGTGTGTGTGTGTGTATGGAATCATCACATTGTATAGTTTAAATATATATAATTTTATCTGTCAATTATTCCTCAATAAAGCTGGAAAAAATATACGAGGAACTCTTAAATCTTAACAGGAAGAAAACAACCAGATTTTTAAAATGTGCAAAGATCAAATGGATCCCTCATCACAGAAAATAGAGTTGGCAAGTAAGCATATGAAAAGATCCTCCAAATCATGTGTGTTCAGGGAAATGCAAATTAAAGCAACAATGAGACACTGCCACATACCTACGAAAATGGCCGAAATCCAGAACACTGACACCTGGTGAGTGTTGGTGAGGATGTGGAGCAACAGGAAATCTCATCCATTGCTGGGTGGGAATGCAAAGTGGTATAGCCACTTCAGAAGACAGTTTTGGTGGTTTCTTACAAAGCTAACCATACTCTTACCGTATGACCCAGCAATTGCTCTCCTTAGTATTTACTAGGTAGTCCTAATAGGGGGAAAAGATAACAAATGAGTAAGTAAATAATTACATATTGTGACAGTGCTGTAATGGATGGTGGTGTGGGGATGGAGACTTTATTTTTTTTTAAGATTTTATTTATTTATTTGAATGAGAGAGAGAGAACAAGCAGGGGGAAGTGAGGGAGGGACAGAGGGAGAGGGAGAAGCAGACTCCCCACTGAGCAGGGAGCCCCATGTGGGGCTCGATCCCAGAACCCTGGGATCACGACCTGAGCCAAAGGCAGACACTTAACAGACTGAGCCACCCAGGCGCCCTGGGGATGGAGACTTTAGATGACATGTTTATGAAAGGAAGAAAGATGAGAAGGAATCAGTAATGCAAGAAGCTGGAGGAGTGAACAGCAAATGCAAAGACCATGAGACTGTAATGATCTTGGAGAGTTCTACAAACAGCAAGGAGGCCAGTGTGGCTGAAGACTGGTGAGCTCAGGGGAGAATGTTAAAAGTCAAGATTTAGGCAAAGGCCAGATTCAGCAGAACAATGTGGGCCCTGTTAAAAGGTTAGGTTTATTCTAAATGCCATGGGAATCTACTGGAGGGTTTTAATTAGGAGAATATCAGATCTATGTTTTAAGAGGACCCTTTCTAGAGCTCTATGAAATGCATAGCCCAAGAACAACCTGCCCAGCTAACAGAATTTTAGCACAACCCAGGAACTTAAACATCACCGAAAGTCACCTCCAAAGTCCCTCCCTGCTTTAACAATCAATGGGTCCATGCTGAAATTACAGTGAAAAGACCTTTGATTTCTTTGATTTCTCAGCAACACAATCTAAGTATAGTTTCATTATTCCTTTTTCCCTCTGTGACATTGGTTTTGAATGGTTGAGTCGTGTCAAATAAATGCTTTTATTTATTTATTTTTTAAGATCTTTTATTTATTTGACAGAGAGAAACACAGTGAGAGAGGGAACACAGCAGGGGGAGTGGGAGAGGGAGAAGCAGGCTTCCCGCGAAGCAGGGAGCCCTATGCGGGGCTCGATCCCAGGACCCCAGGATCATGACCTGAGCCGAAGGCAGACACTTAACGACTGAGCCACCCAGGCACCCCGATTTGTTTATTTATTTTTAAAGACTTTATTTATTAGAGCGCGAATGAGCACGAGTTGGGGGGAGGGGCAGAGGGAGACAGAGAAGCAGGCTTCCCGCAGAGCAGGGAGCCCGATGCGGGGCTCCATCCCAGGACCCCGGGATCATGACCTGAGCCGAGGGCAGACGCTTAACGACTGAGCCACCCAGGCACCCCAAATAAATGCTTTTAATTGTTCCTGTTTCTTGCCTCCAAATTCCCAAATGTTAACCAACAATTTTCCACTAATGAAGTGTCCAAAACTAAAAACAGCATCCCAGGTGCTGTCTCACTAGGGGCCAAACAGAAAGAACCATTATCTCCCTGCTTTGTAACCAGAGGCCGGTGTCATATTTTTCTCACAAAATTATACAACAGACATGTATCTAATTTGCCATTTAGCATCACCATTGGGCCTATTATAGCCATTACTATTTTCCAGGTGTTGCCCTCCCCATGAAAAGTTTTCTTTCCAGTGACTTCTCCCCAGATGCCTCTACTTGAATTTTTTCCAAGTTGAGTGTCATTTTTGCCATATTGCTAATGTTTTACATAATTTCTTCGGCTTTCCTGGTGTTTACAGCATATCCTCTTTTGGGGTCATCTGCAAATTTCATTAACATGTTTGTGGACAGGATGTAGTTAGAAGGGAATTGTTGAGGGATCCATCTTCTGTTCCTTTATTAGTTAGGAACTACTTCTAGAAATGGAGAAGGAACCCCTTCATCAAAAGTAGAAATCGCTTCTGCTCTCATACACACACAGAGGCTCACACGTACACACAGACATACACACACGCACACACACACACTTAAAAGTGTTCTCAAGTCTCTAGACCTCTCCTTTTAAAAAAGCTTTTTGCCATGATGTAGGACAAAACCTCTGTATTGGGGTCCCTAACATGAGGATCATGGACACACGGCTGCTGGAGTTCCCTTGCAATTGTAATCACAAGATATTCACATTATTGTGTCCTTGCAGACATATGCAATTTTCTAGGAAAAAGGCCCATAGCTTTCATTAAAAATTCACAGAAATGCATAAATCTAAAAAAGATTAAAAACCACTCCTTTGTATCTTGTTTCTCCAAAAGTGAGCCAACAGGTCAGCTCTATTGGAATCACATGAGATGCTTGTTAAAATGCAGATTCTTTTTATTTTTTTAATTTTTTTATTATTATGTTATGTTAATCACCATACATTACATCATTAGTTTTTGATGTAGTGTTCCATGGTTCATTGTTTGCATATAACACCCAGTGCTCCACGCAGAACGTGCCCTCCTTAATACCCATCACCAGGCTAACCCATCTCCCCACCCCCCTCCCCTCTAGAACCCTCAGTTTGTTTCTCAGAGTCCATAGTCTCTCATGGTTCGTCTCCCCCTCCGATTTCCTCCCCTTCATTCTTCCCCTCTTGCTGTCTTCTAAAATGCAGATTCTTGATCCACAGAATCAAAATGAAAATAGGAATGCACATTTTTAATTAAATGTAAATTATTTTGAATGGGAAATGGATGTTAACTGTACAAAATTTAAAAGATCAGAAGGAAAAAGTCTCTCTCCTGTTTCCCAGCTACCAGTTTCTCTTCAGAGAGGCAACCATTGTTACCAGTTTCTATGTATTCTTCTACTTTTTTTTTTTAGATTTTATTTATTTATTTGACAGAGAGAGACACAGCGAGACAGGGAACACAAGCAGGGGGAGTGGGAGAGGGAGAAGCAGGCTTCCCGCAGAGCAGGGAGCCCGATGCGGGGCTCCATCCCAGGACCCTGGGATCATGACCTGAGCTGAAGGCAGACGCTTAATGACTGAGCCACTCAGGCGCCCCTCTATGTATTCTTCTAGAATCTGTTTCAATAAAAACAAACTTCCCAGGTGATTGTTATGATTATTATACATAATAAAATTAGAGAAACATTGCTCTATAAAGAAAAAATGTTTTGCTACATTAAAGACTGTCTTAATCATATTGATTTTTCCCTACCCGAGAATATATTATCCTGAAAAACAGTACTCAAGCTGATCACCTAAATAACATTCCATTTTTCCCATTTCTTCTCAGTAAAGAAAACATCTTCAATATTTTCTTCAGTTTGCCTAGAAGTTACCTCTGCTGCCAGTTCTCTGTGACCCAGTCTGGTATCCCACATTGGATTGCCTGGATTTTGGTGTTGAATAAACCAACTAGCTGGTGATCAAGTGGGGTTGACTTTCTGACTGCCCAGATGCTGAGGATTAATCATTTCCCAAAAAAACTCTTGGCCGTTTTTGAAAGAAAAAAAAAAACCCTCCCTGCCCTAGCAAAAGCTTTTCTTATTAACTATAGAAATGCCTGTATCTCAGAAATGCTGTGCACACAATTAACTATTTATTGTGGACATTAACAAGTCCAGACTGCCTTACCCCTGCTTTACTGGGAAGCTCCATCTCATGTTTCTGTCTCAGTAGGGTCCAGGGCTTCAAGCAGAGTAAAGCATGGGTTAGTGTTTTCAGATATAAACCACTGTTGCAAGTTTGTCCTATGAAAGAGCAGGGGTACTTTAAATTCCAGCGCAAAACTTTAGTCCCGTTCCACCCAATTTCACACCTGAAAGACTAACAAATATATGAAGAGATGATCAAAGTTGTTAGGAATAATCAAAGACAGGCAACCCCCTCCGGTCCCCTCCCCCACATAGGAGCTTTGTACTATCACTTTGCTATCGCTCAATTAACCTTGCTTTGCTGCCCACCAAAACAAACCAAAAAAAAGGAATAATCAAAGACATTCATATTTTAAAAATGAGATAGCACTTCATACCCCATCAGCTTGGCCAAATTTGGAGAGTGAATAATAGTAAGTTTTAGCTAAGATGAAGGAAAACAGGAAATTACAGACACTACTGGTGGAGAATAAGCTGGCTATACTGAGTGAAATTAAGTGTATCTATATACTGTGACCCAACAGTCCCACAGCAGGTACATCCCAGAGGGATCCCCCATACGTCCAGTAGGGAATGGTCAAGGATTTCAGTGTGGCTTTGTGTGTGGTAGTGGAAAGTTGATGGTAATCTAAGTGTCCACCCTCAAGGGAATAGATGAAAATAATGTGGCTATCCACTGTGGAAGACCACCCAGCATTTAGAAACATTAAACCAGGCACACATTCAGCAACACGGACTGATTTTACAAACGTAGTGTTGAGTGACAATGTAAGAAACACAACAAGTTCTATAGCACATTTAATGAAAATGAAAAGCACATACATAGACAAATGTAGATCAGCAGATGCTAGAGCCTGGGGCAAGGGAAGGGAGGTGATTGCTAATGGGTACGGGATCTCTTTTGGAGGTGATAAAAATATTCTGGAATTGGATAGTGATGGAGGTTGTAGAACTTTATGAATATACGAGAAACCCCTGAATTGTTTGGTTTAAAAGGGTGAATTTTATGATATGTTAATCATATTTCAATAAAACACCCACACAAAAACCAATATATTTTACAAGGATACATATGTGTTTACAAGGATACATATGTGTTTAAGGACATATCAAAATATTGGAGTGGCTACCTAAAGGGGGATAGGATGGGATTGGGAATTAGGATGAGGTGAAGGAGGCCTCTTCACAGCCCATGACCTAGGAAGATGATTAACTCAATCCTTTGGGCCTATGGTAAAATCAACAAATAAACAACAATAACAATAAAAACAACCACCACCTGCACCATAACACCAGAGGATGAGAGGAGGGAAGAAAAAAGGAAAGACATGCTTATAAATAGTTTTATTGAGCAAAGTATGCTATAATGATGAATGAAAAGAAATAGAATATTATAATTGTAGGTACCTTATACATGTAACTATATAAAACAATGTATGTAAATATTTGTATGTATGTATGTCACAAAAATATGATAGGTAGCTATAGTGTGTGTAGAGTAAAATAGTGTGGTAGAGTAGCAGTGCTTAGGCCCTGGTTGTATAATTTTGTCCACTAAGGTACTTAATCTGTCTGTAGCTTAGTTTCCCCATGTAAAGTGGAAATGATAGTAAAAATACCTACTTCCAAAGGTGTTTATGAGAATTACATGAGTTAATTGATGCCTGATATATAAACCTTATATAAGAGTTATCTGGTATTATTATTTTCCCAACTTTTTAAACTGTAGACTCCAGACTCAGACTGTGTATCCAATTGGGTTCCATCCACTACCCACTGATGATATGACTTTCACAAAGTTACCCAATCAGAACCCCAGTTTTTATCTATTATGAAGATTAAAAAGGAGAGTGTACTTGGCATGTAGTAAGCTCTCAATAAATGTTAATGGATTTATTATTAGGAATATTATTAATACACTGTCATAGTTTTTTATGTACAAATAGGGATAGAAAGCACAAAATATATTTTTCATGTTCTTCCTAATGTATAAATTCTTCCATTTTCATTGAATTCCATTTTTGGATATAGTCTTTCCAAACTTTCCTGTCTAGATGGGTTCCCAGTTTATATACTTGTGTGGCACTTTGACCATCATCTTCATAGGAGTAATTAATTAATTAGGGAGGTAAGCAATTTCTGGTTCATGTCTGTCATCTTCACTAGAATCTAAGCTCCATGATGGCAACCATGGTATCTGTCCATGCAGAGTATCTAGCACAGGGTCTGGCACTTTGTTCACAGACAAGAATTTACTGAATGAATGAACAAGTAATGAAATAAACAAAAAGCATTTTAACATGTACATTCTGAAATAGCATAGTCTTGAGATTAAAAGCAAGTATCATTTCCTCCATCTCTCTGAGAGGTGAGGAATTGCCCATCTTGTAAACTAGGAAGTGCCCATTTTATAAGAGATCTGATGATCTCATCTACATTCAGATCCCAGGGAGCTATTTTTGACAGCTCTTCCTTTCTAGAATCGCACTGCCTAAACCTGTCCCTAGGTATCCTTTCAGTTATAGTAGAGCTCTGGAAACCCAGTATTTTTCCAGAACCTCCTGTTCAGTAAAGAAAAAGTATGTCTCTCTAAATTATCTTCACCCAGTGTACATTAGCCCTTCCTCACTGACTCATGAAAGGTTAGGGATCTTAAAACTGTCTTTCATTTCACAGATGAGGAAATGGGTCCAGAAAAGTGGATTGACTTTCCTAAGCTTAACATTTGTGAATAATAGAGTTGAAGCAACTGGAAATAGTTTCATTCTTACATTCCCCCTCTCTTCCAATATAATAGATATAGATACAGTAATAGTCCCATTCATTAAAAATTATGTTTACAAAAGAATTTTTTTATATTCAGGAGAATACTCTTGATATATTAAGTGACAGAAGAAGAGTAGAATTGTATGTATAATATGTATTCAATTATAAAATAGACAAATATCTGAGGGCATGTATGTGTGTGTATTTCTGTTATCAGTGTATATAGAAAATAAAAAAAGGAAATGTGCCAAAATATTAACACTGTTTATCTCTGGATGGTGGGGTTATAGTTTATTTTTATTAATGCTTCTTGGCATTAAAATTTTATTTTCAATGAGCATATAATACTTTATAATCAGAAATTTAGGTTTTTAAATTCCTGATCTAATATTTTTGAAGGGTTTTATTTTGGTACTGGTCAACACTGCAAGGTGAGGGAGCATCAATCTAGAATCCAAAGAAGTTTTACCCAGTCATTTAACCTGATTTGTAAAGTGGGTAGAATTACATCTACTACACAGGGCTATTGTGTGCGTGTGTGTGTGTGCGTGTGTGTGTGTGTGTGTGTGTGAAATAATAAATAAGACATTCCTTTGTAACACTAAAGCTTGATAAAGTTGTTAAGTGGGATTATAATGATGATAAATTCCTGTGGCCCAAAAGAGGTAGGAGAACCCTTAGGATAGCAGGTAGCTTTGTGCTGAGGAAGTTGGGTTGGGGGAGGAGAGAGATACAAGTGTGAGGAGAAAGGTGAGAGCAGTTTTTGCCAATACTTAAAAGAAAAGATCACCCCTCTTCTCCCTTTTCTCCATACTTCCCCTACATGCCTCAATGTTCCCTCTTGAGATCAAATCTTCCTTCTGTCTCTCAAGCTGCCCACACAAAAGGCAGGCTCTAGTGAATTTTAAGGCAATAGTAGGTTTGTTTCACAATCCTTGCATTCTATTTCACATTCCCTGTGAAAGGCCTCTATGTAGGAATGTGACCAGCAGTCTACAAAGGCCTGTCCAGTCCCAAACTGGGAAGGGGTTATTTCCACTCTGGATGATAAGAGTTTGTAATGAAAACAAGGTAACTTTTAGCTAGAACCATTTGTACTGAGCTATATCATTCGCAAGGCTTTTTTTTTTTTTTTTAAAGATTTTATTTATTTGACAGAGAAAGACACAGCAAGAGAGGGAACACAAACGGGGAGTGGGAGAGGGAGAAGCAGACTCCCTGCCGAGCAGGGAGCCCGATGCGGGACTCGATCCAGGGACTCCAGGATCATGACCTGAGCCGAAGGCAGTCGCTTAACCAACTGAGCCACCCAGGCGCCCGCAAGGCTTTTTTAATCAATATTTTGGGGTCTTACAAATTCTATGGAAAATAAGATTTCACACAAAGCAATGATTTTTTAAGTTAGTCGAAGGAGCCAAAGGTAGCATGTCAAATTATTGTTACTTTTACATTTTTTAAAAAGATTTTTTTATTTATTCATTCGAGACACAGAGATACAGAGAGCATGAGCAGGGGGAGAAGCAGAGGGAGGGGGAGAAGCAGACTCCCCTCTGAGCAGGGAGCCCGATGCGGGGCTCGATCCCAGGACCCTGAGATCACGACCCGAGCTGAAGGCAGACGCCCAACCATCTGAGCCACCCAGGCGCCCCACTTTTACATTTTTAAAAAGTAATACAGACCTATAGTCAATTTACCCAAGAAAAATGAAAACATATGTTCACACAAAAACCTGCACACAACCATTAATAGCTGCTTTATTCATAATTGCCAAAAACTGGAAAAAACTCAAATGTTCTTTAACTGGTAAATGGATAAACAAACTTTGGTGCATCCATGTAATAGAATACTACCCAGCCATAAAAAGGAATGAACACAACAACATGGATGACTCTCAAATGTGTTACACTAAGTAAGGGAAGCCAGATCCAAAAGGCTTTAATTGTATTATTCCACTTATATGACATTCTGGAAGAGGAAACTATAGGGGAAAACAAATCAGTGGTTGTCAGAGGATGGGATTGGGGGAGGGGTTCCGCAAAGAGAGAGAGTGAATATTGAAGGATGATGGCACTATTCTTGATTGCGATACGTGAATATGCATTTGTCAAAACTCATAGAACAGCACATCAAAAAGTGAATTTTACTATATAAATTTTAAAAATAAATTTATAAAAGTAAAAATAAAGTAACCAGCCCATGGTAAATTCAAACAATACAAGGAATTCAGTAAAAAAAAAAGTCTCCCTCCCAGAGCTTTATGGTGATAGAAAAAATCTGCATTTTGATTGCAGTGATGGTTATGTAAATCTACCCATGTGGTAAAATGAGATAGAACTATACATACATTTTACACCTGTGCCAATTTCCTGCTGTTGGTATTATACTATAGTTAAGATGTAACCCCTGGGGAAAACTGTGTGAGGAGTAGGAGGATCTCTGTATTTTCTTTGCAACCTCCTGTTTATATATATATTTTAAGTATCTCTCAACAAAACTTCCTATCTAGTCCTGCTCCCCAGAGGTGAACACTTAGAAATTTCTGGTGTATCTTCTGCATATTAATCTTTTATATGTGTATATATGCACATCTACATTTAACTTTAGCTATTAATGTTTGTGTGCAGGTTTTTGTGTGAACATATGTTTTCATTTTTCTTGGGTAAATTGACTATAGGTCTGTATTACTTTTTAAAAATGTAAAAGTGGGGCGCCTGGGTCAGATGGTTGGGTGTCTGCCTTCAGCTCCGGTCGTGATCCCAGGGTCCTGGAATCGAGCCCTGCGTCGGGCTCCTTGCTCAGCAGGGAGTCTGCTTCTCCCCCTCCCTCAAACTGGCATATCATACATTGTTCTGCATCTCACTATTTTTCTTTTTTTAAGAGTTATTTATTTTAGAGAGAGAGAGAGAGGGCAGGCAAGCACGAGTGGGGGTAAGGTCAGAGGGAGATGGAGAGAATCTCAAGCAGACTCCCTGCTGAGCACGGTGCCCATCTCAGGACACTGAGATCATGACTTCAGCGGAATTCAAGAGTCCCACGCTTAATCGACTGAGCCACCCAGGCGCCCCTCCCTATTTTTCAACTATTACTTTGGAGATATTTCCATATCACAAACACATGAATCCCCATCATTCTTTTTTCCTGCTGCATAGTATTCCATCACCTAGTAATGTCACAATTCATTATGGACATTTGGATCTTATTCATGGACATTTGGAACTTAAGAAGGAGTTGAACTTAAGTAATTAGGAAATTTTTAAAACCTAAAAGGTCAACCAGACTTGAGACCAAATGCAAAGTTTTTACAGACTCAAGACTTGTCTCCCGCGTATCTTTTGACCAGAAGGGGGAAGGCAAGAGACAGGAGGAGAGGCAAAACGCTGGGAAATATCCCTGGCCAATGGGGAAGCAGTGGGGCCGACAGGGAATTACTGCCGGGTAGGAGCTCCCGGAGGGGCGCCCTACTGCTGGAGCAGGAGGCCGAGCTCCAAAGCCAAGCTTTCTTTAGGCTGCCGCTCAGATACACCTAAGTGTTTCGGGGGTTATGCGTGGTGCAGTGATGCGTAGCCACCTCCGGCCTCCTGCGGGGACCCCGGGCGGGGGCAGGGTCTGAACCCGCATCGCCTCCAGCCCACGCTCGCAGGGGGCGCACACGTGGTGACCTGCCCGCGGCCGGGTTCCCGGCTCCGGCTCCTCCTCCCTCCAGATCTCGCTCTGTTCTCTGCAGTATCACGTGCAGCCGCGCCGGGTGCAGGATGGCGGCTGCGGCAACAGCGGTGGGTGTCAGGCTCCGGGACTGCTGCAGCCGAGGCGCTGTGCTCCTGCTCTTCTTCTCCCTGTCCCCTCAGCCCCCGGCCGCCGCCGCTTGGCTGCTGGGCCTGCGGCCCGAGGACACCGCTGGAGGCCGCGTGTCCCTGGAAGGGGGCACCCTGCGCGCAGCGGAAGGCACCAGCTTCCTCCTGCGCGTCTATTTCCAGCCCGGGCCCGCGGCGCCGGCGGCGCGGGTGCCCGCACCCACCCTTTCCCCGGGAGAGAACGGCACCGGCGACTGGGCTCCGCGGCTCGTGTTCATCGAGGAGCCCCCGGGAGGTAGCGGCGTGGCGCCCAGTGCCGTCCCCACGCGCCCCCCGGGGCCGCAGCGCTGCCGCGAACAGAGCGACTGGGCGTCCGACGTGGAGGTCCTGGGTCCCCTGCGCCCCGGAGGCGTGGCGGGTTCGGCTTTAGTCCAGGTGCGGGTGCGGGAGCTGCGCAAGGGCGAGGCAGAGAGGGGCGGAGCGGGCGGTGGCGGGAAGCTCTTCTCGCTGTGCGCCTGGGACGGGCGCGCCTGGCACCACCACGGCGCCGCCGGCGGCTTCCTGCTGCGCGTCCGCCCGCGGCTGTACGGTCCTGGCGGGGACCTGCTGACGCCCGCGTGGCTTCGGGCGCTCGGGGCGCTCCTGCTGCTCGCCCTGTC
The DNA here is from genome assembly GCF_029215605.1 of Mirounga angustirostris. NCBI lineage: Eukaryota > Metazoa > Chordata > Mammalia > Carnivora > Phocidae > Mirounga > Mirounga angustirostris. The sequence goes on from NW_026991714.1 coordinate 126,185,284, forward strand.
TGCCCTATTCAGCGGCCTGCGCCTGAGCCTGCTCTCGCTGGACCCGGTGGAGTTACGGGTGCTGCGGAACAGTGGCTCGGCCGCAGAGCAGGAGCAGGCGCGCCGCGTGCAGGCCGTGCGCGGCAGGGGGACCCATCTGCTCTGCACCCTGCTCCTGGGCCAAGCCGGAGCCAACGCGGCCCTGGCCGGCTGGCTCTACGCCTCGTTGCCGCCGGGCGTCGGGGGCACTGGAGAAGATGACGGCGAGGCAGGGATTCACTTCCCGTGGCTGCCGGCGCTCGTGTGCACCGGCGCCGTGTTTCTGGGCGCCGAGATCTGCCCCTACTCGGTGTGTTCGCGGCACGGGCTGGCCATCGCCTCGCACAGCGTGTGTCTGACCCGACTCCTGATGGCGGCCGCCTTCCCCGTGTGCTACCCGCTGGGCCGCCTGCTGGACTGGGCGCTGCGACAGGAGATCAGCACCTTCTACACGCGGGAGAAGCTGCTGGAGACGCTACGGGCCGCGGACCCCTACAGCGACCTGGTGAAGGAGGAACTCAACATCATCCAGGGCGCCTTGGAGCTGCGCACCAAGGTGGTGGAGGAGGTGCTGACCCCCCTCGGGGACTGCTTCATGCTGCGCTCGGACGCCGTGCTCGACTTCGCCACGGTCTCGGAGATTCTGCGCAGCGGCTACACTCGCATCCCCGTGTACGAGGGCGATCAGCGGCACAACATTGTGGACATTCTGTTTGTCAAGGACTTGGCCTTCGTGGACCCCGACGACTGCACGCCGCTGCTCACCGTCACTCGCTTCTACAACCGGCCCCTGCACTGCGTCTTCAATGATACCCGGCTGGACACGGTGCTGGAGGAGTTTAAGAAGGGTGAGCAGTGGTCTATCTCCTCTCTCAGCTACTTCCCCCTTCAAAAGTATTCATAAACATGTGAAGTTTCAGGTGTGCAAAGCAACTCTCCTATGATAGCAAAAACTCAAGGAAGGCCCCACCTCTTGGTGGCTATTTTCATTTCACTTTTTCCTACCTTCCTTGCAGATGACTGAGCCCCAGGCTCTAACCTTTTACTTGGCTCACAAGATGCGCTATATGCCTCATTCATTCCCTTTCAGTATTTTTCAGGATCTAACAATTGCCAGGTATTGTGCAGGTTGGACTCGGGATAGTCCTTGGAGATCATTGGGTAGCCCCCCACCCAGTACAGGAGGATCCTCTACAGCCTCCGATAATAAGCAGCCTTCCTTTTAAATTCTTCCCAGGGCTGGAAACTCACAATCTCCCAGGCAAACTAACTCCATTGTTGGACAGCTCCAGCTGCTGATAATGTCTTTCTTACATGGAGCAGAAAGTTATGTCCCAGGAACTTCTCTCTGGGTCCTTTCCATCCTTTGAATCACACAGAGTAGTAAGCCCCAGACACCTTAGTGGTTCTTCTCCCTTATTTAACTTTCCCAATACCCAGGTTGGATTAAAAATGGACCCAGATTAAAAGTTGACTAAGGCATCAAGGTCCTTGTACTTCTGGGAACTGGGGTTCCATGAGAGAGGGTGGATCTGGATGTGAGGAAATATTCTGGTAAAGGGAACCACTAGAAAATTCGCATATACAAATGAATGGGGTTTCCTTCAGAGCAGTCACCACTCCACCCCTATCATGTCTATAGCATATCTACTACCATCTGGGGTTTGCCTTTAGAAACTGTCTTCTGGAGTTGAGTACAATTCACTCAAGAAAAATCAGCCTGGATTCTTTAGGGTCAATCTTCTTGGGATTACACAGTTTGACTGGTTCTCCTAGTTAACCAGAAGAACACTTGATTGTTTTTGAAAATCAAATCCACCTTCAAGAGTCACCATTGAGTGCAGAAGACTATCTCACAGACCCTGAAAACAATTCCAGGAATGAGTTGAGAACAGTGACATGGTGAGAATAAGTGTAGAACCTTCTAGAATGACCATTTTGAAGGAGGCATTCATCTGTACATATGAGTTAGCATGTTTAGTAAAAACAGAACAAAAACATCAATCCCCTGACTTTAGAATCAAGCTTCAAATATAGCTTCCCTGTGGCTAGCAGGACATTTGGCATATCTTGACACATCTTTTTGATTATCAAAAGTTCAGTCTCATTACTTTATCATCACAAGTACTCTTTAGGACCTTCATACAAAGAGAAATCTGGGGTCTTCCTCCTGCCACAATTTTTTTGGACAAATAAAATTGTGTTAAGTATCAAAGTGTAGCCTGAAAAGGGGGGCGGGGGGGAGGAGTTGAAAACCTATTTTCAGTCCTAGCTGTAGACTTCGTGTTGGTATCATGAGAATGAGAGGGAAATGTGTATATATTACAGTTGTTTTAGCCCAGTCTGGGCTGTTGTTTAACCCTTTTCCATCTGTCTCCCCTAAGTCCTTCCCTGACTCGATCCCACTGTACTCCTAGGTTCATCCATCCACTCTTAGAATTATTCATACATTTTGTAAGACTGCTACAGAAGGGAGTCTTGGATCTGGGCATAAAAACTGTGAAAATTTCTATATTAGTTTGCAAGGACTGCCATAACAAAATACCATAAACTGAGTGGCTTAAACAACAGAAGTTTATTTCCTCACAGTTCTGGAATCTGGAAGTCCAAGATCAAGGTGTCGGCAGGTTTGGTTTCTTCTGAGGACTCTCCTTTTGGCTTGCAGATGGCTGCCTTCTCTCTGTGTCCTTTCACGGTCATCCTTCAGTGTGTGTGAGCTCATTCCTGGAATCTCTGTGGTTGTAATCATTTCTTCTTATAAAGACATCAGTCAGGTTGGATTAGGGCCCACCCTATCAGCCTGATTCTAACATAACTATCCCTTAAACGTGATAGTTAAGAGAGAGTGCAGTTAAGATAGTGTCTCATTGTCATGTGCTACTGGAGGATATTTTTCATGAAACTCCTATAAACTCATTCATTCATTCGTTCATTTACTATTTATTGAGTACCTATGGAGTAGGCAATAGGTGAGACAATAACAGTGCCCTTAGAAAGTTAACAGTCTACAAGGGTGTACCATGTCAGAATAAAGACAGTCTTCAGAAGCAGGAATTGTGTCTCACTAACCTTTGTATCCTTCGCACCTTGCACAGTGCCTTGCACATAGTAGGCTGCTCAAAAAAAGTCAGTACTGATCTGAAATGAGCCCTGCTGCAGAATTTCTAAATCTGGTCTGAAAAAGGCTTGTCTGTGTTCTATCAGTAGTCAGTTTGTAGTTAGCTAGATCGCTCAAGAGAAGCTGGGAATTACGGCGCACACCATGCCAACGAAGAGACTTCCACATCCCTTCAGAGCCTTGCTCCTTCCTCAAGGTATGCTCCAGAAACCAGCAGCATGGGCTTCACCTCGGACCTTGTTAGAAATGCAGAATTTCCTACCTCATTTTAAATCCACTGAATGAAAATCTGCATTTTAACAAGCACCCAGGTGACTCATGTGTACATTAGAGCCTGAGAAGCATTGCCTTCAGCGAACCCTTATTAATAGTGATTGGTAGATTTACTTAGAATAAATACAAGGAATAAGTATCAAGTTGAGTGTTCTCTGGCTTCATGCCATATAACACAGTGGTCATTTTCTATACACGTTGTGTTTGCACCATAGGTTAGGAAAGGAAAGCCGAGTTGAACTACTTTTCTTTACCTTTAAAAATAACTTTTAAAGTAAGTCATAAAAGCCCTTCTGTTTCCCTCACTTCTTTGCATCTCAAGTAACTAAACAAACCCCTTAGGAGGTAGGGGAGGAAAATGATAAATAGGAACAATTACCATTAATTGAGCAACAGCTCTGATAGGCACCCTGCCAAGCCCTTTACATACTCAGAATAACCCTCCTGGGTGGACATTATCAACTCCATTTTATACTAAAAGAAGAAACTAAAGCTCAGATCCATTACTTGACTTATTCAACTCCCCACAGTTGATAACTGAATTGTGATTTGAACTAGATCTGCAAGACCCTAAAGCCTGTGCTTTTCCCACTACACCAGTCTCATTCCATCCTCTACCTTAGAACTCCTGCCACCCACAGAGTTCAAATCCAGCCTTTCACCTCTGGCTTGCTGCCTCTGGCTGATTTACCTCTAGTTTTCATAGGTTAGAAATGGAGCTTTTATAATTACAGTGATTGCTAACATGTATATTGCATTTTACAAAACATTTCTACCTATCTTCTCTTATCTGATCCATAAAACAACTCTGCAGTTACAGGTGAGGAACCCAAGACCCAGAAAGGTTACTTGGCCTATCTAAGACCATCACTAAGCTAGTATTCCAAGGCCCAGATTCAAACCCAGGTCATGTGACTCCGAAGGTCTTACCCATATGGGATTTTACCTCTTTACTTCTTATGAGCTCCAGGTCTTTAGAAATGGGGAAAAGGAAAAAGGTCTTTCTAGCTAGCATGCTAGCTTTACTAAAAGGAACAGTATTTCTCCCTACTGGACTGTGAGCTCCTTAAGGGCAGACAATGAATCTTACTTATTTTGTATTCTCAGGACAAGCACAGCGGCCACCATAACAAGGGGATGAATAGAATATTTATTGAATGAATGGTTTTAAGTAGCTAATTTCTACTGTATTTTTTATGTTTGAGTGAGATGAACCCAAAGTATAGGATAATTAGTGTTGTTCCATTGACCATAACCAACCTCTCCTCTTCCCAGATTCTCTACCCGAGTCAGCAGCACCACTGCCCTGCCGGTCTCCCAGGCGAGAAAGCTCCCCTTCACCCCACACCCTCATCCTACTAATCACTGATTTGTCTGTTGAGTTGCCATCGACTAGGTGACTTCAACAACAGACGTTTATTTTCTCACTGTTTAGAGGCCAGAAGTCCAAGATCAAGGTTCCACCTGATTCAGTTTCTGGTGAGGGCTCTCTCCCTGGCTTCTCAGGACATCTTCACATGGCCTTTCCTCAGTACGTGTATACAAAGAGAGCGAGCTCTGGTCTCTTCCTCGTATAGCAAGTCCTGTTGGCTTAGGGCCCCACCCTTAGGATCTTATCTAACTTAAATGATTTCCTCAGAGGCCCCACTGGGGGGAGGGGGGTTAGTGCTTCAACATATGAATTTGGGTCGGGGGAGAGAGACATTCAGTCCATAACAATGACTGAAGTCTGCCAAAAATTTGCCAAAATTGCATCAAAAATATTTCTTGTATCTATATATGGTATAGTCCACTCTTTCATTCAGCTGAGTCATTGAATTTATTGAAGAAACAGTTGCTGTGTATCTGTTGTTTCGGCATGATGGAGAACATACAACAGTCCTGTCTGCATAGGGCTTTCATTCCAATGGGAGAGACGAAAATTAAAGAAATGAGATAGTGATTAAGAGCATAAGCTTTGCTGCCAGACTGCCCGAACTGCATCCTGGCCTCGGGACAGTTACTTAACTGCCTGTTTTGTTAGCTATAAAATGAGGATAATAACAGTATTTACTTATAGGGCTGGTTGAAATAATAAGATACTTTTGCATTATACTGCTTATTTAGTAATTGTCATTATAAATGCTAAATAAATGTTCGCTAAGATTCTTAAATATAAGCACAAACCTATTACTCTTTTGTGCAAATGCCTCCTAAGAAATTTTGCTTCTTCTAATTTTTGTCTCCCTCCAATCTGTCCTCTCCCTTGCCACTAGAATAATCTCCGGTGACGTCATCCCCTGCACAAAACGCTTCTGCTCTCCCCCCACTGCCTGCAGGATGAAGTCAAAGCTGTGCTCTCCTGACCTGCTCCCTGCCTTCCCCTCCAGGCTCATCCCTCACCACTCCCTACCTCAGCTCCCTGCTCGGGCAGCATTGAATTTCACAGCCACACGGCTATTGCCTCTGTCCCTTTCCCCATGCTGTCCTCTTTCTCAGGAACATGCATTGCCTGATTAATCCCTGCTCCAGCTCCTCTGGGAAGCTTCTGTAAAGCCCAGTTTGAGCCAACTTAATTGTCCCATATCTCTCTTATTGAATTAACAGGTCGCATGATTGGTTTTGCTTATTAGTGCTGCACACCCACAGAACAAGCCAGAGACTATCCTATCTGTCTTTGTAGCTGTAACACCTAACAACGGATAGGGCACATGATAAGTTTTCAGTAAGTGCTTGCTGAATGACTAAATGAGTAACTGAAGGAGTTAAACTTTAACAGAAAGGATCTGTACAGCTCTGTAGTAAATGCATCATTAATGATCTCCAGCCAATCATTGTGGGCCATGCAGGACAAAGGCACATTTTAAGTGTTAGAAGAAAAGTGTTGTATATATGGTTTCTCCACTTTTTTAGTACATCTATTTATTGTAACAATTATTGATCCCTTGTTGTGTTGAAAGCACTGTGCTAAGAGTTGGATGTATGAGAAACAGTCCCTGCTCCCAAAGAGCCTACAGCCTGGTAGGAGAAGAGTGTTCCCCTTTGAAAAGCAGGAGGCAGGCTGGACTCACCTTTCTCCCCACCCCCCACTTCAACAACATTGCAATTCACAAGTCATGTTTCAGCATGTAGCATGTGGATAAGACAGACCTGTATATAAATCATTAACACAAAAGTGATACAACAGAAATATAAAGATGCAATGAGAGCATGGAGAAGAGAGTGACTATGGTTAGGTTTTTGGCTTTTATAAAATTTTTACTGAAGTTTGTAAGTTTCTGTACTACATATTCAGTATAGAAAACTGAAAAGTATAGAACGGTAGACAAAGCATGGAAATCACCTGAAGGTAATCATCCCACTATCCTGAAATAATAACTCCTAATATTTTGTCATATTAAAAAATATAGCACCCATAGTAACCTTAATCAAATTCTTAAAAAGAAAATAAAGAGAAAAATCCATGGTCTTGCCTTCTTCCATTAATAAAATATCCCATTCTAATCCCAAGAGTGATTTTTTTATATGGTGATAATTATTTTCACTGTAGTCTCCTTGGGAGTGAGTCCCATAATTTGGGAAGACTGATTTATAAAATGGAGCCCTAAAGATTTGTTGAACTTAATTTCTACAGTTTACTCTGTTTATTAGACTGTTTTTAGGAGAAAACCAACCGTATACAGAGAACAGGGAGAAGGAATAAAGATTCGTTCTGAAGTCAGTGGCCTCTGGGTGCTATTGCTCTAATGTTTAACAGTTAAACAACTTGGCTCTGCCGGGTTAGTAACACCATCTTCCTAAACAAAACACCTCATAATGCGTATAATGTTGGATTATTCTATCTATAGACCATCATGGCTGTAAAATAGCTTATTGCAGTTTTCATACTCAGTCTTTGTTCATTCATTCATTGATTCATTCATTTATTTAGTAAATATTAAACTTCCGCTTTAGACCAGGCACTGTACTAGGCCCTGGGAATACAGTGGTGAACAAGACAGACATAGTGGAGCTAAAAAGGTATCCTCTTCAATCTTTGGTTCTACCGCATGTGATCTGTTGCTTAAAAGACGATCCAGCTAGCCAATAAACGCTCCTGGCATAGACACACAATGTAACATTTTCACTGAGGAATAATCTGGTTCAAAAGTCAGTGTTTTGCTTTATCACTCCAAATTGTGATGTGATACTTTAGCAGGAAGAATAATCATCCCATTGCTTAATTCTATAAAAAGCTGCCAAAACATTAGTGCTACATTTTTTTGTCTTTCGTAAAATAAAAAATTATTTTCACTCAAAGTTCTATTTCACCAATATAATTAGATGTAATAGGTTTAAAAACATGTTAAACATTGCTAAATAATAATTAGTAGAATTTAGAATGTTTACCTTCTAAACAGTAATTAGAGCAAACGGTAAACAAAGCATAGCCCATCATGTACAGGGAGGCAGAACAAAAATAAACAACAAAAAGTAGAAATAATTAGATATACGAGGTGTTAAATTGCTGATTTATATTTCTTTCTGTAGACATTTTTATTATGATTATGTGATATTGTTCTGAAATAATTTGTTCTCAGCCTGGCAAAAGAAATATGAGGTAACAATAGAATCTGAGCTGGAAGGGGCACTGAAAAACCTGACCGAGAGTCTAATTCACGCTTTCATTTTTAGATTTAGTTATCTTTTCCAGCATGTAACAGCCTTCATTGTCAGACTTTTTATCTAATCTAAATCCCACAGGCTGCGGTTAAATTCCATTTCCTCGTTTTATCATCCTTGGTGAGTCCTCTCTTATTTGAAGAATATAGTAGCTCATCTCAATTCCATTTTTTAACAACAAATACATTGGGTTGTGTTTCTGGACCCCTTAAAGCATTTGGGTATCAAGGCGGGGGGTGGTATCTGTGGATGTTCCTAATACTTTCTTAAACTGTTTTACCTCTAGGCCCAATAAGACCTTTCATAACAACTCTTCCAATTCTCTTTATTGTCTGCTGTCTCTTCCTTTCCAAATTGGGATTCTTCTCAATTCATTCTTCTTTCCTTTCTCCCTCCCTACCTCCCTTCCAACCCCCCTCTTCACCTTCCTTCCTTCCTTCCTCCCTCCCTCCCTCTCTCCCTCCTTCCCTCCCTTCCTTCCAAATGACATTATTCTGTGTCAGGCCTCCTGCCCTCCTGGGGCTTGCCATGCAGTAGAAAGATCTACATTAACCAATAAATAATTACAAGTGGTAACAAGTGATTTGAAGAAAAGGTAGAGGGAGGCATGAGAGCATATAATAGGGGCCCTGACCTGGTCTTGTGGGGAAGGATAGACTCCTCCCCCTCCCCAAGTGATATTTGAGCTGAATCCTAAAGGGTGGCAAGAAGGAGTTTCCCAGAGGAAGAGCTTTCCGGGGGAAGGGGGCAGACGTGCAAAGGCTTTGAGGAAAGGGGGCAGTGTGGCTGTCATGTGGGTTCCTGGGCCATTTAATATCCGTTAGGGAAAGTGCCACCTCTGCCAGCCAACCTTCCCTCTAACCCTAGTGACTGTGTGGACAGCCGAGTTCAGGAACATTCACTGAGGGCATGGCTACCAGGGCTCTGGGAGATGGACGCAGATTTAAATATGGGAAAGAGCCTGCCCTCCAGGAGCCTGAAAGGAGGAAGGTCCCTGATGGAAAGGGTACCGGGCAGCCTGGCAGGTAGGCAAGGGCATCCAGACATCTGTGGGGTAGGCAGAAGGGAGAAATTCCCTGGGAGGATCTGGGAAAATTCTCTGAGGAGAAGGATTTTGACAAACAATTATGAAGGGAAAGGGCATTCCAGCTGAGGCAGGAGACTAAACTAGAAGAATAAAGGCAGAAAAGAAGCGGACGCCACATTTGAATGCTGGAATCTTAATGCTTTTCTTCGAGTAAAATGGGGAACTAGGCAGAATGAGATATTTGTCAAACATAATTTCTGTTCTCTCCAAAGGCCAAAGCTATATATTTTAACCATTTTTGGTGGTGATATTTCTAAAATGTTTTATGCCCATTCCTGCCTTCCTTAGGAAAGGATCCTAAATATAACCTAATCTTTTCTTGATGACGCAGGAGGGTGGTCATGCGAATGTAGTTATTTTATGCTGTGTTATAAAGCCATTTGTTGTCTATTTTTTTCTGTCCCCTGGTTATCAGCTGCTAGTTCTCTTTGAGTCGGCCTCGAGCCAACCCCTCCCCCCACCTCACTCATCACAAAACCACTCTTTCTGTGTGTCTTTCAGAGCCTCTATTTACTGAGAAATCAAGTAAATATATGTGTTGGGAATTGTGTGCCTGGTATACAATAAGCTCCAATAAATATTAGTTGAATAAATGATTAATTAGGCTTTGACTGGGAGCCTAGGGCATGGGGTTGGTGTATGGACCTGGGGTAGCTCCTTCTGGGACCAGATTTAAAGCTGTGAAAAGTCAGATCTCCAGATAATGGGTCGTTACTCTGCTAATTTTGCAGTGTTGCTTAGCAAGCCAAACTGCCAACCAGCTCAGATCCTAGTGACTAACAACTATTTTTTCATGCCCTGGTAATACTGGTTACCATGGTGTTCTGGGTGACACAGTTGGCTTTTTTATAATTGCCTTTAGGGGCGCCTGGGTGGCTCAGTTGTTAAGCGACTGCCTTCGGCTCAGGTCATGATCCCAGGGTCCTGGGTTCGAGCCCCACATCGGGCTCCCTGCTCAGCGGGAAGCCTGCTTCTCCCTCTCCCGCTCCCCCTGCTTGTGTTCCCTCTCTCGCTGTGTCTCTCTCTGTCAAATAAATAAAATCTTAAAAAAAAAAAAATATATATATATATATATATATATATATATATGTAATTGCCTTTAGTGGCTCAAGAAATTTTTTTGTGAGAAGTGTATTGATTATTCTATTTTGGATGAAGTAGAGCAAGGTAATTACTACAAAGTATAGCCTTTTTTCATAAACTAGAGAAAAGTACTGTTTTGTTTTTCCAAATCAAGGTGGTTGCTACAGGACTGGTAGGGACGGTAACATTTTTGTGTTTCTCTTCCTGATCTGATAGAAAGTAATTTGATTTGTTTGTATAGATAAAAAAAAAAAAATCTAGCATGTGTCAAGACATCTTTTTCTCATCTTATTCCAATGGAATTCTTCAATATTAACATATAAATTGTGTGCCTGGTATTGAGTTCACAACCCTTTGTAAATGCTAGAGACTTACAACTGTCAGCACTGTTAAAATTCTGGTATACATCACAAAGAATCATCCTGTAAAGCCAAACTGTTTTTGTAGCCGAGGACTGTTTAGACTTCTAAAAGTAGAGAATTTTAGGGGTGCCTTTGTGGCTCAGTCGGTTAAGCGTCTGACTCTTGATTTCGGCTCAGATCATGATCTCAGGCGTGGAGCCTGCTTAAGATTCTCCCTCTCCCCCTCTGCACCCCCCTCTAAAAAAAAAATAATAGAGAATTTTAGGACCTTGGAGGTCACCTGGTCCCATCCTTTAATTTTAAGGTGGAGGAAACTGAGGCCCAGAAAAGACAAATAATAAAAATAGCAATGATAATCCCTTATAGTTAATCTTTACATTTGCAAAGAACTTTCCCAAACAGTTAACTCCTTTTGCACCACCATGCATGTGAAGTCAGTAGCATTTTTTCCCTTTTCGTATATGAGGCACCTGCGATCTGGAGACATGAGTGTCCTGCTCAGTGTTAGTGACTGAGGCAGAATCAGAGGCCACATCTGTGACTTGCTGCCTCAGGCCATGGAGCCACAGGCACTGAGTCCTAGACACCTGGGCTCAGATCCCGGCTTCTTTGTTTACTAGCTGTGTACTAGGGCAGGTGACTCTACCACTCTGACTGAGGCTTATCTCCCTTCCCAAAATGGGAATAATGATACTACATGGTAAGTTTACTGCAAAGGCTAAAGATAATGCCTCTACTACACCACATTCAAGACACTCCACCATTTGCCTTCTACCTTATTGATCTAATGACACAAATTGTATCTAGTTAGTCAGTTAGTTTAACAAGTGCTTTCTCTGATCCAACCCATGTAAATGTGACTGGACATAATGAACAGAAGTGAGAGCTGTTTACTTTGGACAAGTGATTATTTCTCTGAGTCTCCGTTTTCTCATTCATATATTAATAATACCAATCCCCATTTGGCAGAGATATGATGAAGACTAGAGGTTAATGTGTGCACCCTCTGAACAATAGGTATGGCAATTACCCCTAGGGCAGAAACTGGAAAATGGGGTGAATGTTGATCTGTGCTCTCAGGAGTCAGCTTGGTTTAGATCAGAAACAGTGGGGAGAACGTTGGAGTAGCTGTTGGCTGTTTTTACCAGAATGATAACCTTCAAAAGGGTGGGTTTTAAGGTCACCTCTGGAGTCTGACCTACTTAAATAGAGCCCCTGAGAGCCACACTTCTTTCCTCCCTGGGACCAACCTAGCTCGGCCAGAGCCTCTGGACTGGCCCAGAACTGTATGATCTCTAGGCAACTTAGACCAGGGTTATTTGCCTTTCAGTGTCTTTCTTCATGTCTGAGGTTGGTTCATGACCTGCGAATGTCACCATCAGTCAGAGCTTAGCTAGATCACTCTGGGTCATCATGGTGATTTTTTAAGCTGAGGATCCTGGTTATGTTTAGCCTGAACCTAGAGAGACACAAACTGGCCCCATGGGCTGCCTCTAAGACCAGCTCTCAGTCTGAGAGGCCTGAAGTTCAAGGATCCAGTCTCGTTTAGTTGTCTTAAAGCTTTCCACAAACCCCAGGTGGGTGGGTCCTGTTCAGTTCCCTGAGTTCAAATATTGGCTCTACCATTTATTAGCTGAGTATCCTTGGACCAATTGTTGTTTTGGGGGATAAACACAATCCATTTAGGGTAGTGGGAAAGAAGGCAAGGTATATACCAAAAAACCATGGAGGCCTTTAATGGCAGCAAGAAGACTTCAGAAATGATCCTTCCTGGGAACTGGTACATGTTCCTGAAGTGGGGAATAAGCTCATAAATGCTGTTTGGGGGCAGTCAGTCTGTTTTTTTGTGGATAGAATGGATTGGAGTTGGAGAAAACAAAAGGAGGATTGGTTAGGATGTTAGTGCAGTTGTCCAGGATGTGATGAGGACATGGAAATTAAGGACTGTGCACTTGCAATTGGAATGGAGAAAACCTCTGAGACTTCATTACCTTCTAGACGTTCCTTCTCAGGCTCCTTTACTGGTTCCTCCTACGTCATATTCAATGATGTATCCTTAGCACTTGGTGCAGGGCCTACCCATATCAGATGCTCAAGTATTTGTTGCAGGAATGTTGCATTTCTATGACCTCTAAATGTTGGAACACCCCAGGGCTCAGAAATGGATCTCTTTGTCTAGTCTCACTCCTGTAATTATTTCTCCCAAATGATTATTTCTCATTCTCCCAAAGATATCATCAACTCTGGACTTCTATTTCCAGCTACCACTTGACATTCCACTTGGAGGTCTGAAAGGCATCCCAAACTTAAACTGTTCAAAACTAAGCTTCTGCTATTGGTGCCATACTGACTCCTCATACAATATTTCCAAACTCTGTAAATTGCTACTCTGGCCCAAACTTCTCTTTTGCTCTTGCCCCACATCCAATCCCTCATGTAGGCTCTGCTTTCAACAGATCCAGAGAATCTGCTTATATCTCACCACAGCCCATCTCTCACTTGGATGACTGCCAGAGCTTCATATGAGGTCTCTGTGCTTCTACTTCTGCCCACTTTATGTCCATTCCTAACACAACAGCTAGGAAGAGCCTTTTAAAACATAAGTCAGATCACATCACTCTTTTGTCAAAACACACACACACACACACACACACACACGTGAAACTGTACAATGGTTTTATCTCACTCAAAGAGCCAGGTCCTTACAGAGGCCTTGCAGGCTTTATTGCAGGTGCAACAACCACCCCTTCCCTTCCCTGACCTTGGCTCCTACTATTGTCCTCTCCCACACTCAGCAGCTACCCCACTGGCATCCTTGCTATTCCTTAAGCATATCAGTAGTACTTCCAACTAAGGGCCTTTGCTTCTTGTTCTACTGCAAAAGGTGTCCCCGAGATACCCACAGGGCTCCCCACCTCACTGCCTTCAGATCTTTACTCAAATACCACTTTCTCAGGGACTTCATCCCTGCCCTCCCTTACCTAAAATTGTAACACCCACACACTTCCTCATTGCTCTACCCTGCTTTCCTTTTCCCCTTAGAGCTGTGATGTAGATTTTACGTATTTCTTTGGCTTATCATCTCTCACCCCAAGTTACTAGAATGTAAGCTACAGAAGGGCAATGATTTTGTCCATTGTGTTTATTGCTGAATTTCTAGTGCCTAGAATAGTGCTTGGTACATAGCAGGCATTTAATAAATACTTGTTGATAAAATGAAGGAAGAAAAGGCAGATTGCAAGAATGCGGGGATTTTGTTTCCTAATAGGAACAAAGGAAAAGGAAGTAAAAAGTGACTCCTGAGTGATGACCCTGGGTAACTAGACGGTTGATAGTGCCACTTACTATAGGGAAGAGGCAGGAAGAATGAGGATAATGGCCCTTGAAGATCATGTGATCCTATTGAGATAAGTGATTTTGACAAGACAAAGAGACAGCTCAGGTAAAATGTTTAAAACAGGATGGGAGATCAAAGTAGACACGATGCTGAGATATAAATTGAGTCCTCAGGGGAGAGGTGGTGGTGATATTTCAAGTGATGGGCTCTGCTGGGATCTGTAATCAAGAAGAGGGGAGCAGAGGATCAAGGACTGGAGCAGAGACTCTTAACTGCCCAGTAGAGACACCTGAAGGAGTTTTAAACATCCCAATGCCTGGACTGCACCCCAAGCCAGTTAGATCAGAACTTTCTGCGAGTGGCATACAGGTAATCAATAGGTTTTAAAGCTCCCCAGGTGACTCCCACTTGCAGCCAGGGTTGAGAATCACTGAGCTAGAGCCTTTGAGATGTATTTATCTTTAGGTGAGGATGAAGGAATCCGCAGTGGAAACAGAAAAATAACAGTCATAAGGGTAGGAAGGAAACCAGGGTCCTGACCAGTTCTCCTACTCAGATGTGCGGAAGAACCACCTGGAAATCCTGAGGACATGCAGATTCTGACTCAGACTGAAGGGATGGGGCTGAGTTGCCACAGCTCTCACAAGCTTCCCCCTAACGCCAAGTCTTCTGGTCCGGGGGCCACACGTTGAGTAGCAAGTGTCAGAAGCAGTGCTTCTCGAACTTCAGTGTGCGTGAGAGTCACCTGGGATACCATTGAAACAGCTGTCTGGACTGCACCTCACCGCCAAGTCCTGATTCTGGGTGTCAGAGGTGGTACCTGAGAACATGCATTCTGAACAAGCACCCAGGTGAGGTTCAGTGCTATTGCTCCCAGGAACACACCTGGAGTTCAGGGCACTCTCCAGGGTAGACGGTTCCCAAGACCAAGGTAAGAAAGAAGAGGCACTCGATGCTGTCTACTAAATGAATAAAAGATGCTGCAGGGACACCAGGGAGAATAAAAAGGTAGCAAATGTCAATGTATTTTACAAGGTGAAGGTCATAAGAGAGGCAAAACCCATAAAACCATAAAATGATTTCTGCTTTCCTTAGTTCTCTATTTCCAAGCAATTATGCTTTTGTCTTAGCTTCTAAATTTTATCTTGGGAACAGTTAGCTTAGCAAAGTGCTGTAGCTATTTTTGAAAGAGAAAAGAAGCAAATCAATTATTTGCTTTTTTTTTTCCAAGGCATATGCTAACAGAGGCCTTAGGAGGTCTTCTCTGTGATGTGCCTAAACCATCTAGAGGCTATATTTATTAAAAACCCTTGGAGAATATTTCCACTTCTTCCAACACTGAAATATAGTTGTGGTATTGCCACCGTTTGCTGACTTTCTGTCTCCTTAAAGCACTTTCCAACCTCAGCACTATTGACATTCCTTGTAGTGGGGCTGTCCTGGGCATTGCAGGATGCTTAGCTGCATCTCTGGCCTCTCCCCACTAGATTCCAGTAGCATTCCCCGCCCCAAGTGTGACAACTCAAATTTGCCTCCAGCCATTACCAAATGTCCCCTCAGGGTGGGGGTGGGGGACATCGAACCAGCCCAGTTGAGAACTGTTGCTTTATTTTTTATTTTTTTTAATTTAATTTTATTATGTTATGTTAGTCACCATACAATACATCATTAGTTTTTGATGTGGTGATCCACGATTCATTGTTTTCGTATAACACCCAGTGCTCCATGCAGTACGTGCCCTCCTTAATACCCATCACCAGGCTAACCCATCCCCCCACCCCCTCCCCTCTAAAACCCTCAGTTTGTTTCTCAGAGTCCATAGTCTCTCATGGTTCATCTCTCCCTCCGATTTCCCCCCCTTCATTTTTCCCTTCCTTCTCCTAATGTCCTCCATGCTATTCCTTATGTTCCACAAATAAGTGAAACCATATGATAATTGACCTTCTCTGCTTGACTTATTTCACTTAGCATAATCTCCTCCAGTCCCATCCATGTTGATGTAAACGTTGGGTATTCATCCTTTCTGATGGCTGAGTAATATTCCATTGTATATATGGACCACATCTTCTTTACCCATTCATCTGTTGAAGGGCATCTGGGCTCTTTCCACAGTTTGGCTATTGCGGACATTGCTGCTATGAACATTGGAGTGCATATGGCCCTTCTTTTCACTACATCTGTGTCTTGGGGGTAAATACCCAGTAGTGCAATTGCTGGGTCATAGGGTAGCTCTATTTTTAAATTTTTGAGGAACCTCCACATTGTTTTCCAAAGTGGCTGTACCATCCATTTTTGCCATTCTAACGGGTCTAAGGTGGTATCTCAATGTGGTTTTGATTTGAATTTCCCTGATGGCTAATGATGATGAACATTTTTTCATGTGTCTGTTAGCCATTTGTATGTCTTCTTCAGAGAAGTGTCTGTTCATGTCTTCTGCTCATTTTCTGACTTGATTATATGTTTTTTGGGTGTTGAGTTTGAGAAGTTCTTTATAGATCTTGGATACCAGCCCTTTATCTGTAGTGTCATTTGCAAATATCTTCCCCCATTCTGTGGGTTGCCTCCTTGTTTTGTTGACTAAACAAGGAGAGAACTGTTGCTTTAAAAGCAATGCCTGGGGGCGCCTGGGTGGCTCAGCCATTAAGCATCTGCCTTCGGCTCAGGTCATGATCCCAGGGTCCTGGTATTGAGTCCCACATCGGGCTCCCTGCTCAGCGGGAAGCCTGCTTCTCCCTCTCCCACTCCCCTGCTTGTGTTCCCTCTCTCGCTGTGTTTCTCTCTGTCAAATAAATAAATAAAATCTTTAAGAAAAAAAAAAAAAGCAATGCCTGAAAACCTAGTTGCCCTTCTAAGAAATGTGACGTGTAGTTTGGGTGTGTTGATGCCCGGGGTGATGAGATAGGCTACTTCCAGAAACCAGTACTAGGACCACCCTTTGGATTTGGGGGACAAGAGAAGTAAGTGACTAGTTTGACTTTCAGTACTGGTAAATTTTATTGACCTGAGTGAGACACACCAAGAGCCTAATAGATAGTGCAGCTCCTCAAGCTTGTCTCAGAGGTGATTGGTACAAAAGCTACAAGAAACCCCTTTTCAAGCTCAGCATTAAACAGTCAACACTCACTCTGCCCAAAGTCAACCAAATGCCATAACCACCACATCATATGAGAGAGCGCAGTCATCAGCTTGCTACTACAACTACCCTTTGTTCCAGGAGGTTCTTTTCTGTCTTTTAGTAAGTACTTAGCATCTGGCAACTTAAACCAGGTGCACCAAAGGGACCAGGATGTTACTAGACATCTCAGTGCTTGTTTTTCTTTCTCATTAGTAAGTCATCTGACAGATAACCAGAGTTCCAGAGCCTGAAAACCAGTGGTTTTCAAACTTTACCCTGCATCAGAACTAGCCATAGAGCTTATTAAAATCACAAATCACTGGGCACAACCCCTGAGATTCTGATTTACTAGGGGTGGGGTGGGTCCTGAGAATTTGTGTTTCTAACTAAGTTCTCTAGTGATGTTGATGCTGCTGGTCCAGGGAGCACACTTTGAGAACCATGACTATAAGCCAACTCGTAGTGCTCAACCTTGGCTGAGCATTAGCATCATCTGGGGAATATTTTAAACTATTGATGCCATGGCTCCACCCCAAACTGTTGACATCAGAATCTCTGGGTGTGGGATAAAGTCTTTAAAACATCAAAGCTTCTCAGATGATCCTAACATACAGCCAGTGTTGGCAGCCATTGAACTAGTGAAATGCATTCCAAAGCATTGGGCTTGGAGGATCTCATGTTTAATGGAGGACTATAATATGACTTCATCCCAGAAAGGTGTGACTGACCCCTTATGCTTCACTGAGGATTGAGTTCCAACCAAAACCATCCTAATGCTGTGGTCCAAGCAAGTCCCAGGCCATAGATATATATTCTCTACTTTGCGTCTCGTCAGGGTGTAGACAGCATCGAAGCTAGAGACTGTAAATCAGAGGCTGAGAGAAAGTAGTCCAGGCTGGAGGGAAGCAAACCAACGCTTAAGGAGCTCACAGCTGCTAGAATCCAGGAAAGTCAACCATCAGGACAGAGTTGGGGCTTCTGCTGAGACTGGACACCAGGAACACGGCAGGGATTCAAGCCAGAGGCCAGAGCATCTGTAGTTACCAGTTCAGAAGTAGAACACCAGTAGACCCAGAATAAAATATACTCTTTACAACAGAGACAAATGTAGCCTTAATTTTTAGAAAGTGAATTGCCATAAAATCCACTGTGTCTGTATTGTTCAACTCAGCTCACAGATTTCCCATCTGTTGGTGTTCAGTGCCACAGTAGTTTGGTCCAGGGACATAGTACCTCATAAAGCAGTAGCATTCATGAATTTTCTATGTAAAACATTACCTTTTCCCTCATTATATCTTAATGAGATCTTTGTTCTTAGATTCTTTCCTCCCAGCTGTGACAAACCCTCATCCCTGCTCACCTTCTCCACCATCACAGAAATTGATAAGATGGTGCCCTCTCCCCCTTTCCTGTTCTCCTGATGGCCTCGCCTGTGTCCACTTTTGGTCTCTGCCACATCCTAGAGCACAAAATGACAAGTACTCTAAACTAGCATTTTGCCAGCATCGCCATCTGTGTCCAAACCAGTATTGCTCTTATATTTCAACCTATTCTCTTTTTATGAAACAGTTCCTATTTTTACTCACCCACTGACTTCCTGTTCATTCAAGCACTGGTTTTTGTTTTTCCTTGTTCCAAATGGCTTTAATAACAGCTTTATTGAGATAAAATTCACCCTTTTAAGGTATACAGTTCAGTGGACCATCGATTGTATACCCATCACTACCTAATTCTAGAACATTTCATCACTCCAAAAGAAATCCCACAGTTTTTCCCCATCCCCTTCTTCCTCTAGCTCCTGGCAATCACTAATCTACTTTCTTTCTGTACAGATTAGCCTATTCTGGACATTTCATATAAATGGAACTACACAAGGTGTGGCCTCTTGGGTCTAGCTTCTTTCATTCAGCATGATGTTTTCAAAGTTTGTCCATGTTATAGCATGTTCCCCTACTTCATTCTCTTTTTATGGCCAGACAATATTTCACTGTCCGGATATACCACATGTTATTCATCCTTTTGTCAGTTGATGCACATTTGGATTGTTTTGACTGTTAAGCTTTTAAGAATAATATGAACCTTTGTGTACACATTTTTGTGAGGACATATGTTTTCAGTTTGCTTGGGTGTTTACAGAAGTATATACCCATATAGGGATTCGGTAGAATTGCTGAATCATATGATAATTTATGTTTAATGTTTTGAGAAACCACCAAACTTTTCCAAAGCAGGTAACCCATTTTACAATCCCACCAACAATGTCTAAGGGTTCCAATTTATCCACATCCATATCAACATTTGTTACTGTCTTTTTTATTATAGCCATTCTGGTGGGTGTGACGCGGTATCTCATTAGGGTTTTGATCTGCATTTTCCTAATGATGAAGATGCTAAGCATCTTTTCATGTGCTTATTGGACAGTTGTATATCTTCCTCAGATAACTGTCTAGTCCCATCCTTTCCCAGTTTTTAATTGAGTTGTGTTTTTATGAGTTGTAAATTTTCGTTATATATTCTGGATACAAGCTCCCTGTCAGATATAGGATTTGCTGGTAGTCCGTTAAATACGTTCTAAAAGTATTCTAAAGTCCAGTTGATCTGTTTTTTTCTTGGTTGCTCGTGCTTGTGGTGTCTTATCTAAAAAAACATTTTCTACTCCAAGGTCGCAAAGATTTACTCCTATGTTTTCTTCTGAGAGTTTTATAGTTTTCACTCTTCCATTTAGGAATTTGATCCATTTTGAATTAACTTTTGTGTACAGTGTGAGGTAGGCATCCAGCTTCATTCTTTTGCACATGGATATCCACTACTTATGGAGCTCTTACTCTGTCCTGGGTGTTATTCTTAGATTCTGGGGAAATGGAGATTAAGTAGAACATAGCTGTTGCCCCCCAGAAAGCTTACCATCATAGTAGGGGAAATAACTTAGAACAATAGCATGGTGAAATTATGCCTGGCTCCTGGGGTGGATATAGCAAATGGTAGCTGCTATAATAATAATAATAATAATAGTAGTAATAATAATAGCTATTATTGTTGTTATAAATGCCAAAGAGAGGTTTGTACAAAGTGCTGTGGCGGGAAGGAGTGACTACGTTTTCCCTGTCTCAAGATGGACTTCACTGGGAACCACCCCCAGCCCTTCTGAGGCCTAGGAAGCAGAAGGGTACAGGGAGATAGGTCTCTTAAAGGGCAGCTTTTTTGAGAGAAGATGGACCTCAGGTCTGTGTGTCATGAGCACAGCTGGTTTCTGAACAGAGGTTATGTGAACAGGGTTATGTGATTTCTGATTCTGATTCCTATTTCAGTCTGTACCCAAGAAAGAACGACTTCCTTCATTTGTCTGTAGACCTCTGTAGGCATTTGAGGTGATCAGAAAGGCTGATTGTGAATTGCAAAATATTTCTAATAGATTACATAAGTGTATTGTCTTGAATATTATATAATTAGGACTTTTTTTTTTTTAAATCTCTATTCCCTGGCGGTCACAGAGTGGACGTCCTCAAATTGACCTTATGAAGTGTAGACCAATGGTTGATTTTCACATGGAAGTTATGGCATTCTGTGAAGCATCATAAAATCTTAATTTATTTAATCCCAGTACGTGAACTAATCTCTTAGTGGCAGAAGTGTGGCTGTATTACATATATTCTGAGCTCAACACTACAAAAATTATCCAATTATAGAAAATACTTTTAAGAACTCACTTTTCCAAAAGTTCCGTTATACTAGTCAATTGTTTTGTCATCTGTTAGCACGTTAGCAGGAAAGTGAGAACAGGTGCCATAAGTTTAAGAACAATGTGTTGAGGAAAAACCCTTTAAATTGAGCACATTCTAACAATTAACATAATCTAATTTAAGCTACAAAGTACAGTTGCAGTTGTTTCAAAGAAGGATAATTTTAGAACCACTGATACAGAGTTTAAATTTTAACTTAAACACGTTGTATTTTATCAAAAATAAAGGTTTTAATGTCTCGTTTTAATATCATCTATTGTATCAACTATGGATTTTCGTTCAGTTTAGTTCAGTTCATCAGGCATTTATTTGGCTTCCTGTTATGTGGAGAGTACCCTATCTTAGCGTATATCCTGAAGGAGCTTATGGCCTGAGGAAAAAACATGGTGCAGTAGAGGACACACACATTGCTAGTTACGAGAAGCAGCAAATTGTGACAAATGCTCTGATGGAGTTATCAAGGGTTTCAAAACACAGGCAAGGAGAGACTGGTTCCGATTTAGAATGGGGCAAATCTGGTAGGACTTTCTTGAGGAGCTAGCCCCTGAGCTGGAACTTGAAGAGTGGAGATGGAGTGGGAGGGGACCGTGTGCACAAAGTGTTAGAAAGTACACATGGACAAAGTGGGGAAGTGAAGGTAACACGGTGCAGCCATAGTATCAAATGAGTAGGGGATGGAGCAGGGCATTTTGCTGTCTTGCTAATGCCAAACCAATGAGTCTCGATTTGATTCTGTGCATACTAGGGAAACTTGGAGGACTTTTGAGGGGGCAGTGGCATGATCAGACCAGTCTGGAGACAGTTGAAAGACAGGTTGAAGGTGGAGAAGAAATTAGAGACCATTCTTGAGTGATACAAATCCCATCTTTCCAATTAAAATTCTGATAGGTAGCTGTTTTGTGATTTGAAGTATCTGATACAGAAGTTCACGTGTATAATTTTAATGGTTAATTATGCCTCCAGCAAACTGACTACTCCTTTTAACTGGTATTTTTAGCAATGGCCAAGCTTATAAAGGGTAACACTGATGAAGTGTGAACTTCCTTTTTTTTTTTTTATTGGCAAGCATAACTTCTAAGTCAGTACTCTAGATTTTCCCGTTAAATGTCTCTCAGCCAAGGAAAAGAACCACCCAGATTTATGTTTTAGAAATAGGACCAGGAAATTTGTTTATCAGCAGATAAAAACAAACCAAGGTGAAGCAGGATTGCAGGACTGTTAGGTAAGACTCAGTCCCTACTTTGGGACTGAATCCAGTTACCTGGGTTTGCAATCCAGCTGTGCCACTTCCAGGCTATGTAAGTTTAGGCATGTTTCTTAACCAATCTGTGCCTCAGTCTTTTCATCTATAAAGTGGGGCTAACAACAGTACTTATCTCAGGGGTTGTTATGAGGATTGGATGAATCAATACGCACAAAGTACTCCAAATAGTGCCTGAATCATAATGAGAGTTCAGTACACGTGAACTATTATTATTCGGTTGTTGGACAGTAAAAATTCACTGCCTGCCAGAGACCCATTACAGTCTACAAAGCGCTTTGACGCACCCGCTAGGTCATCTGAGCCCCACAGTGACTGTAGGGCTATTGGTTATCCTAGTTGCCATTACTGCTCACAAACCACCCAAAACTTAGAAGCATAAAGCAATGGCCGTTCTACTACGCTCACAGATTCTGAGTTGGGAATTTGGACGAGGTACCGCAGGACGAGTTTCTCTCTGCTTCACAGCGTCTGTGCCTGAGGCAGAAGACTGGAGTGGCTGGGGAGGCTTCCCGCGGGTGGCGCTGGATCAGCTGAGATTGCAGACCCACTGCCAACACGGCTTCTCCACTCACCTGTCTGGCGCTGCGGTGGGATGGCGGGAAGGCCACGCTCAGCTGCAGCTGTCACCTGCGCACTCACACTTGCGTGTGCCCTCTCCACTGTGTTGGCCTCAGACTTCTTAGAGCATTTCTCCCGCAGAAGCCACATGCCTCTTGTGACCTTGTCTCAGAAATATCCTTGCAGACGCTTCCCTGTCCTCTGTTGGTTAAAGCAGTAACAGGCCCGCCCAGACTCAAGGGAAGGAGATAGAGACCACACCTTGCCATAGGAGGTGTATCAAGGAATTTGGGGCCATGTTTTAAAATCACCACACCGGCATTATTCCCTAATTCCAGATGAGAAAACAGAGACCCAGTAGAGGTTAAATGATTGGCCCAGGGTCAGTTTCACAGAGAGTAGCTGGGATAGTTACGGGGGAAGTTTGGAGGAGGAAAAAAGACTTCTAACCTAATTCTTTTGATTCCAAATTCTCATTCTTTCAATTAGATTATTCAGCCTCTTTCAGCTTAAATATACTTGCTAATATGTGAAAGTTAAAAGAAAGAAAAGTTAACTAGCTTTGTGTTTATTAGGTAACTTTCCTAGAAAAGAGACAGATATAAAAGTATAAGGTTTAGGGGCGCCTGGGTGGCTCAGTCGGTTAAGCCTCTGCCTTCAGCTCAGGTCCTGGGATGGAGTCCCATGTCGGGCTCCCTGCTCAACAAGGAGTCTGCTTCTCCCTCTCCCTCTGCCCCTCCCTCCCATCACTCATGCCCTGTCTGTCTCTCAAATAAATAAATAAAATCTTTTTTAAAAAAGGATAAGGTTTGCATTTGTAAGAGCTTGTACACAAACTTCGTATTTTAAGGAGGTCCTAAGATGAGTTCAGTCCCAAGATGGTTCACACAGCAACTTTGTATAATTTTCTCATAAGGAGAGATTTCTGAAAATATTCCAGATGCTTAACTGGGACTTCATTTGTTCTCTAGGAAAATCTCACCTGGCCATTGTCCAGAGGGTGAACAACGAGGGAGAAGGAGACCCCTTCTATGAGGTGATGGGCATTGTTACCCTGGAGGACATCATAGAGGAGATCATTAAGTCAGAGATCCTGGATGAAACTGACCTCTACAGTAAGTACATGGCCTTGGCTCTTGTTCAGGGTCATCTCATTTCTTCTGAAACTCTCAGAGCTGGCTTAGTTTGACATACTGTGTGAAAGGGTGACAGGACAAGCCCATGCATGCATTGCTGTGTCAGCCCCCAAATTTTAGGTGCTGGCATGGCAAGATACCCTGGCTTGAGGCACCCTGAGTCACTGAGAACATGCCAGCTAAATGTTTACCAGGAGGGAACCTGTGGGAACTGAGCCAAGACTGAAAAGGAGACCCCCTGCTCCTGGCCTTTGGATGGAAAAGGAAGTAAAGGACACTAAGTGTGCCTGGGGTGGCCACTCTGCCCTTGTTTCCATCCCTCCCTGCCCCGTTTTTTTTTTCTTTTGTTTGGTTTTGGTTTTGTCTCTTCATCCATTAGACGCAGACCCCAGCACTCCCTGGGGTTGCACTCACAGTCCGCCCCCATCACAACATCAGCGTACGGCGGGGACCGTCATGAGATGGCCCACACACAACCTAAGCCAAAACCTTAAATACCCCTTCTTCGACACTGCTCTTCTCCCTCACGCTTTTCCAGCCCTATAGCCTGGTTTCTCATTCTCCCTCCCCACCCCTCCCCTCCCACCCATGCCCCCCCTCAGGAACAATATGGACTCTATGCAGACAGTGACTGCTTTTGGTTACTGAGCTTTATCAGAGCTTTGCTGGCAGACATTACAAAGGCTTGCTCTGTCTGTGGGATAAGAGGGTTATCTAAATCTATGGGAGTCCCTAGGCCAGGAAGTGTTTCCTCCTCTGAATTTCACTTCATGAGACAGCAGTCCATTTCCCCTACCTCAGCTAATTCGTTCCATCCAGACCCCTGTCCTTAGCTTGCTAGAAGCAGCCATTCAGAAACCAGCTCCCAGTACAAAGAGCTTTGATGCTCTAAGTCAGTGAGTGGTACAGAAAGACTGCTTCCCTTTAGACTCAGAAGAGATCAAACCCAAAAGGTGGGTCAGGCCCTGACAAACACAGTAAGAGTGTCACAGTATCTGGTATTGCCCTGATACCCTGGCCAGGCCCAACTTCTTCAAATAGGGGTTAACTTCTACCTCCCCCTTTCCCTTCTCCCTTCACCTCTGCCCACCGCTCTTGATTTAGAATTCCCAGGTATCTCAGTAGATCTGTTGGGGAAGGCATTCACACTGGTGTCGGGGCTGATAGTAGTGATGGAGTCTAAATGAGTATGCTCCTCCTCCAGCATTTAACAGCCGTAATGCTCCAAATAGTCACTGTTAAAATAATAGGAATGAAGAGGGAGATGAGGAAAGATTCTCCAATGATGAAATGTTAAGTGGCATTCTGATGGAGGAGGGAGTGGGGATATTTAGGCAAACATGTCCTATAAAGCAGAAGGTTGCTCATCAGTGAGAACAAAAGAATTGATCCGATACATATATTCGCTGCTCTCTTGCTGAGCAATCCCCTTTCTGGAGGAGAGGGTTAGCGCTTTCCTGCACTTATAAATACGCTGCTGGCATGAGTCCTTAAGAGCTGTAAGAAGGCCAAGGAGCCAGGAATACCGTGTTTCTTCTCACTTGACCCTGACCCACAGGACAGCTAGGTCTGCATCGTGCCGCTGTTGCTACTCAAGCAAAAGGAGTGTTAAAGCAGCAACCCAGAGGGCGCCTGGGTGGCTCAGTTGGTTGAGCGACTGCCTTCGGCTCAGGTCATGGTCCCGGGGTCCTGGGATCGAGTCCCGCATTGGGCTCCCTGCTCTGCGGGGAGCCTGCTTCTCCCTCTCCCACTCCCCCTGCTTGTGTTCCCTCTCTCGCTGTGTCTTTCTCTGTCAAATAAATAAATAAAATCTTTTAAAAAAAAAAGCAGCAACCCAGAGTCCAAGATAGGCCCGCAAGACCGCCGCACGGTAGAAGGGTGCTTTCTGTCTTCTAGAAGGAAACCCAAACAGTGGGGCTGAAGTGAGCTCCAAAAGGAGAAGGAGAATACCAGGGAGCCAGATTCTAGGGCCCTGGTTCCTTGTCCCTGGGCTTCATTCCCTTTAACGTCCACTGCATCCACTCAGCCTGCACTGGAAGCTCCCCCCAGCCCTGTTTGTCTACAGGCCAAGTCTGGAGGAAACCCAAATCCCTTTCCCTGCTCCCCTTAGCACTGTGAAATAGGCAAGACATTTCAAAATTTTACTCAAAACTAAGGGAAAGCAAAAGACACCTGACCAAAGAAAACATTCCCTCTACCCGTAAGAGAAAAAAAATTTTTTAAACAAACTTAAAAAAAGAAGGGAGAAAAAAATTAAATTGGAAAAAGCAGATTTTCTCCATCAGTAGCACAGGCCAGCTAAAGTTCCCCTAGGTTTTTTTAGCAATGGCCAAGCTTATAAAGGGTAACACTGATAAAGTGTGAACTTCCTTATTTTTTTTTGGCCTAGAGAACGCAACTTTGTAAGTTAGAGGGCTGTTCCCATTCCTTCTCCTTTCTTCTTCCCTTGATTTTTTTCTCAATCCCCTCCCTGGGGAGAGGCTAGGGTTGAAGCAGGAGAATTGTGAGTGGAAAGAGGAGGTGACCACCTACATCCCTTGGGTGACATGCTTTGGATACTGCCCAGGGTGTGGTTTAAATCTGCAGGAAGAGACCTGGTGAGCCCAGCTCTGGGGACAGGAGAAGGGCAAGAGGCGGAAACCCCCTGGGCTCTGCCAAACCCCTTGATGCTGAGAAAGCTAGTCCCTCGTGTATGACTGCCATTTTGTAAGCACTTCACAGGTAGGTTCTGCTCGGAGTCTCCTAATAACTGCATGGGATGAGTAAAAGCGTTACCGCTACTTATGAACCTCGTTGTGTAGATGAAAACAAGCACACACTGTGTCTAGAGAGGTTGCACAGCTGGTCAGGAGGGGAGCGAGCACTGGAACCCCGGCCTCGGGGTTCAGGCCAGCCTTTCCCTTCTTCCACCCCACACCACCTAAGAGTAAATAATCCTGCGACCTGGCAGCGTCTCCCACCTTCTGTCCCTTAGTAGCATCCTTCTGCTCCCCGGGGAAAGAGAAGTCATGAGGTCACCTACAGTTGACACATTGCAGAAATTCATGGGATCCCAAGGGATCTCTCTGTCCCATGTGACTATGGGAAAACTGATTCTGAGATGGCCGCCGTCTGTCCCCTGTCACCCTGCAGCCGACAACCGGAAAAAGCAGAGGGTCCCACACCGGGAGAGGAAGCGGCACGACTTCTCCCTGTTCAAGCTTTCCGACTCGGAGATGAGGGTGAAGATCTCCCCGCAGCTTCTGCTGGCCACACACCGCTTCATGGCCACAGGTATGGCCCTGCCCCCCGCTTCCCGCCCGTGTCTCCTCCCCAGACAAGAAAGCAGAATCTGGAAGGGGACACCCGCACCAATCACGTTAGTACCTCGCAACCTAATTCCAGTGCTCAGCAGAGACAGAGAACCACTGTTCCACGGGGAGGGGGTGCCGTAGGTTGGGCTGCAGGAGGCCACATACTGTCCTGTTCGGCCCCAGGCCTGATCTTCTAGGGCGGAAGTGAGTACAACTCAGCTCTGCTTTTCTCTCTTCTACTCAAGAAAAGAGCTAAAGAAACCACTGCTGCTCTTTTCCCTTCCTCCCCTTGCTTCCTGGCAGGAGCCTGAGGCCGAGTGCCCCTGAGGATTTGCTGAAGAGGGAAAGGACCTGTCCTACTGGGCAACAAGGCCCGGGTTACTGGGCAACAGGTCCCTCCCAGGACCAGATAGGCTTGTGAGCTACAAGTTCTTAAAATACAGAAGTCAGTTGTGAATCTTGGAATCTTCAGAAAAACAAGAAAAAAATGAGGATCCAAATACAAACTTCTTCTTATAAAGAAGATAGTATTTGTCTTTGAACTTTCTAGTCTTCTCACCCAGGCCTAATTCAGGTTCTGACTTAGAACGATCACACCCATGACTAAGTTCAATTGTCAGTCCAACATCTATTTATTGAGTGTGTTATGAGTGCTAGTACTGTTCCAGGTGTTAAGAAGTAGAAAATTTTAAATTGGAGCTTCTTGTAAGTAGTTTTCAACATGTTTTCTAGTTGTGATTACAGATTTCTTTTAACTACTGGCTGCCTGTCACAGCAAAACAGCTGTATCTGTTCATAACATAGCATATAATAATACCTGTTAATATGAAAATGTGATGCAACAAGGCTTCACATTTTTGGGAACGGATCACTTACATAATTAACTCTGTATTAACTTGGAATTTCATTTCATTCAACAGATACATGTCATACCAATAAATCAGGTTAAATTCTGTGTTTCATTTGATTGTAGCATTTAAGGCCTTTGTTGTTTACATGGCTTGCTTATCCATGCTCTTTTTACCATTGCTTTTTTTTCTTCTTAAACCACTTAATTGAGGTAAGATTGACATACAAAAAGCGATACACATTTAACGTATACGACTTGAGGACTTTGGAGCTAAGTATTCGCCTGTGAAACTTACCACAGTCTCTGCTATAAGCATATCCATCACCTCCAAGAGTTTCCTCCCACCTTCTTTATTTATTACTATTTTTCTATGTTAACATAAGATCTACCGTCTTAGCAAAATTTTAAGTATACAATACAGTATTGCTAATTACAGGCACTAAGCTATGCAGGAGATCTCTAGGACTTATTCATCCTGCATAACTGAAACTTTGCACCCTTTGACCAATACCTCGCCCATGTCCCCCTCCCACTAGCCCTGGCTAACCAGGGTGCTACTCTCTGCTTCTATGAGTTTGACTGATTTATTACTTTTAAAAGATTTTTTGAGAGAAAGAGAGAGCATGCACAAGGGTGGGGGAGGGCAGAAGGAGAGGGAGATAGAATCTTAAGTAGGCTCCAGGCCCAGCGGTGGAGCCCAACGAAGAGTTCAATCTCACAACCCTGAGATCATGACCTGAGCCAAAATCAAGAGTCGGATGCCCACCGACTGAGCCATCCAGGCGCCCCCAGTTTGACTATTTTAGATTCATCATATAAGTGGTATCATACCTATTTGTCCTTACGTGTCTGGCTTACTTCATTTAGCATAATGTCTTCCAGGTTCATCCGTGTTGTTGCAGGTGGCAAAATTGCCTTCTTTTTTAAGTCCACACTCAAATTTAAATAACATCAAGAAGAAAATTAATAGCAAGACCAACATTTCCAAAATGGTGACCCGTTTTCTCCAGGGTGTCAGCACAGGGACACGTATCCCCAGAGGGCATGGGGAGAAGCTGAGATGCACACTTGGGTGGGAGGCCCCACTACCCCTACCTGAGAAACTCACAAGAGCCCTGCCGGCTTGGTGCCCCGGAGCATGAATGGAGGTGGCTCTAGCCACAAGCCCTGGTTTGCCCATCCTGACTCCTTCAGCTGCTTATTCTTCCTGCCTCCCTATCTCCCCTAGAAGTGGAGCCCTTTAAATCTCTGTACCTTTCGGAGAAGATCCTGCTCCGGCTCCTGAAACATCCCAATGTGATCCAGGAGCTGAAGTTTGACGAGAAGAATAAGAAAGCCCCAGAACACTACCTCTACCAGCGCAACCGCCCCGTGGACTACTTCGTGCTGCTCCTGCAGGTGAGTGGGGGAGTTAGAGACCCTCTCAGGGCGGGACGAGGGCATCTCCAGGCTAGATGGAGAGGAAGGGCTGTGCCTCCTCAGTGCCAGGTTCAAAGCCTCAGCCTGCTACCTCAGGGCAAGGCCAGTGGGGTGGGCATTTGTCCATGACCCGCAGAAGGGACCTTGATGGCAGTTAGTCTGACCAGTCAGCAGTGTTTATGGTGGGGTGGGGTGGGGACTTCTCCAGCAGAGGGGTTCTGGGACTACACTTCCAAAACTGTCATCCTGCAGAATCCCAAACACCCCGTTGTCTGCTTAGACATCCCCAGGAATGCAACGGTCTACTACCTCCCAACCGTGTCTGTCATGCTGACATCTCACCATGTCTGACTCCCAGCCGCTCCTTGCTCTGGAGGTGCAAGGAACACATCCACTCTCTCTGCCACATTTCAGCCTTTGTAGCCTCTCGAATCTTCTCCTCCTTAAGAGGACCAGGGAGGGAACAAATGATGGAATAAAAGAGGCACAGCGTCTTCCCAGTACTCACATAAGTACCATCGCCTTCTGCCCTGGGTGCTTGGATAGGCCTGTCATAAACACATGTCACGTGTGGTTCCAGCTTGTGATGCTGCTGGCTCCCTGGCCCATCTCCAGCATTGGCCCTGTCACTATTGCCCATCTCTTCGCAACAGAATCTTACAGACCTTAAATACAGGGATTGCCTTAAAAATCTTAATTAAGCTCAGTTACCTTAGAAGGGGCCTCTCTTTGCTTCCAGTCCACCTACAGCCTGTCTGCTCCGACCCTGTGATGGGCCTCACACCCATCCTTCCGTGTAGCCTCAAAAAGTGACCTCCCTTCTCCAAAAATGGAGTCCCACTCTTCACTGCTGAAAATCAACAAGAGTCCCGTTACATTGTTTATATAACATAATGAACCCATATAACCTACTATCTTGTGCTTCATGTAAATGTAACCATTTTCTTTTTTTTTTTAAGATTTATTTATTTATTTATTTGTCAGAGAGAGAGAGAGAGAGAGAGGTAGAGAGAGAGCACAAGCAGGGGGAGAAGCAGGCTTCCCGCAGAGCAGGGAGCCCGATGCGGGGCTCTATCCCAGGACCCTGGGATCATGACCTGAGCCGAAGGCAGACGCTTAACGACTGAGCCACCCAGGCGCCCCTAACACTTTTTTTTTTTTTAAGATTTTATTTATTTATTTGACAGAGACATAGCGAGAGCAGGAACACAAGCAGGGGGGCGGCAGGCAGAGGGAGAAGCAGGCTTCCCGCAGAGCAGGGAGCCTGATGCGGGGCTCGATCCCAGGACCCTGGGACCATGACCTGAGCCGAAGGCAGACGCTTAACGACTGAGCCACCCAGGCGCCCCAAAGTAACCATTTTCAAGTAAAAGTTGGAGGGAGTGAAAGGTAGTAGCAAGAGTGTAGTTTCAGAAATGGGAAAGATCTGGCTTTAAAATGCCAGTATTGCTGCTTTCTAACTAACCTTGACCAAATTATTTAACCTCTCTGAGCCTCAAATTGATTCATCTGTAAACTGGGGATAAATAAAATGAAATAATAAATAAAAACTGGGCCTCGTCGGGTGGTGGGACGGAGTGAGAATTGTGCAGTGCACGTAGCCCATTACCAGCCCACAGGTACACGCTATAGGCGAGCCGTTAGCTACCATTCTTCCTGGTGATGAATTAAACAAGCTCTGCGCAGAATCTGATTTTCTCTCAACCAGACTCAGAGATGGTCTAATCTCAGGCTAAACCAGGCAGCAGTTTACGGGGCCTGGGGCTAGCTGGGGCCAGGACATTCATCACGGAAGGGCCATCAGAACATGCAGAGAGTTGGTTATTCAGGATGGGATGCTCCTTTATGAACTAAGCAATTAATGTGCTGCCAAGGGCTACTGAAGTCGGAGCTGCTATTTTTGAAATGGGTCCAGATAGACTTCATATTTCCCTGTGATAAGAACTTAAGTCCACCTGTTATCCAGACAGAAGTGTTTAGGGTTGTAGCCAATAACAGAACTGGAAGTCCTCATACATGCCCTCAGTGTACTTCCTTCTTTCCCCAGGGTAAAGTGGAAGTGGAGGTTGGGAAGGAAGGCCTTCGCTTCGAGAATGGAGCCTTCACCTACTATGGTGTCCCAGCCATCATGACTACTGCTTGCTCAGGTATTCCAGTCCCCAGGCCAGAGCTTCTTGGGGGAAGCAATGGGATATTGTGGAAAAGAACATCTGGGTTCAAGTCCTGACTCCTTTTAGGGACTCTGTACAAGCTATTTGGCTTGCTAGACTTTAGTTTCCTCCTCTGTAAAATGGGTCTAAGAGTCCTTTCTCATTCAGGGAGTTTGTTTGTGGAAGTATATGGTAGACTGCAACATTATCAAGTGCCAGGAGTGGATAGTGGTATTTTTCCGTATGAAAGGACAAGTTTATTTTGCTTTTTACACTTCCATTTGATTGCCTGGTTTTTGCAGGGTTAATTGGTGCTGGGGCTGGGGTGGAGGAGGGGGCATTCCATAAGAAGGGGTGTGTTCTGAACTGCATCCTTCTGTCCTTAGATAACGATGTGCGGAAGGTTGGAAGCCTGGCTGGATCCTCGGTCTTTTGTATGTATCTCTCAAACCCCTCCCCCATCTGCCCCCATCGTGGTCCTGCCTCAGCCCACTCTGGGGAGCTGGACCGAGCACTTTGAGCCTGGCCTGGGCCTAACCCAAATGTTGGCAGCCTCTTTGTAATGCTCTGCCAGGAATACTGCCTCCTGCCAGGTACCCACCGACCACAAGCGGTTCGTTGCTGTGTTTGGAATGTTTTCTGCTGCTTCTCTGCTCATGTGCAAGTGACGAATGACAGGGAGGGAAGCTGTGAGGGGAGGGGCCCCATTTATTGTCACCTGCCGGAGAATGCAGGCGGGTGACTGCGGTGCTCTGGTGGAGGTTCAGCCTTTCCTTCTCTGCTAGGATATAATTCACGCACTGGCCTTCACTTTACCTGACACGGGTCTGTCATTACTGTGTCAGTAGGAAATGCCCACAAGGTCTTAGGATGTAAGTTCCAGGCTGGCACGGTATGTGGCTCACCTGCTTCTCTTTCCTTATCACCACGTCTTAGCTGGTGGAGAGCTGGCTGCCAGCTGGCTGTGCATGCTCATGCCGGGGGCTGCCACAGGGCTCATGGCTGGTTTGTTCTGCCCCTTCCGTGCTCTACCTTCTCGCTGTTTCCTGTGTGGAGTTATTGTACTTGTGTTTAGAAGGCATGGCATTTATGGGATATAAGCGTGATCCAGAAAGAATTATTTCTCTAGATTTCTTTTTGATTCACGGGTCTGAATTTTGCATTGCTTTCAGCTGTTAAGTGTTTACAGCGGGGGCTATTTTCATGACAAATGGGGTGTTTTCTCTCACCATAAAAAAGATTTTATGGAGTACTTTCTATTGGGATTTATCAGAAGATCTCAAAGCTTGATATCACAATCCCTGGCACAGGAAAGGTAGATACCATTTTAACACAGAGAAACTAAAGAATTGACTTGCTCCAAATTACCCAGTAAGTGATGACTACCCGGATGCATTCCCGTGTCCTGGCTAGTTCACACAGCACAAGGAAATACAGATTTGAGACCCATCATGTTCCAGAATGCAATTTCCATGTGGAAATAGTGGAACAATTTACAGTGTAATTCATACCCTAGCCGAGCAGAAGGCTGAAATGAAGTTGAAGTACCTCTCCATACCCAAGGCGTGGCCCAACATGAGCTGAAGATCTATAAAAGTAAAGCCCTGGTACATTATTACACTTACATAAGCCAATGAATCTCAGACAAGGTTGGTGAAGGAAGCATCATCATCTTAGAACAAGAACTCTGGATGGGTGAGGGATGGGCTACAGGACCACGGAAGTCTTGGTTCTCTAAAAGAGATTTCCATCCATCACATTAGGGATTGCTCAGGGTGAAGTAATTCCTAAGATTCTGAATGTTACCTAGACATGGGACCCTGTTCTGGCTCTTTCAGAAGACCAAAAGATGGGGGAACAAAGAGCTACATGAGGCTCCCCAGCCTACCTAATATGGATGACCTTTATTCTTTTTAAAAAGAAAATTATTTAGAAAGTTGTGGGAAGTTGTTACCTGGTTTCCTCCATTCCTTCCTACCTGTCTCTAGTTCTTTCTATCCGTTTCTGCCTCCATTTTGTCAGTGAGACAGGAGTAAACTTATAACACTGATCTCTCCTTCAAAACTGGTTAAAAAGGAGCATTAGACTCTTTCCCTCCCCTCACTTCTGAGCATCTTTATAAATCTTCAGAAGGAGAAAGAAATCAAATTAGCCAGTAGGGGTGTGGAGACATTTTCCATCGTCCCCGCAAGCGCTCCCCACTTAGCGGAGTACAGTGTAAAATATCCCCCAAGGCTGCCACACCCCACACTTGTGCCAGGTGCACCCCCAGCCCAGGGTCCAGCCACCCAGCATTGCTCACGGGCAACGAACCTCAGCCTGCAGTCAAAGGAGAGCATAAGGCAGTGAATTCTTGTAGGGTCTCGGTCTAGCAAACTACCCCTGTCCTCGAAGCCAGCCTGTAGCTTTATTAGCCTTTGAGGGAGATAAATGGGATGACAGGTTCGCCAGAACACTGGCCTGGGGACCTAGCTTCAAAGTCGAAGTTGAGGTTATCAGTTAGACCCTAGTTTTTCCTGTGCAGGGTAAAGGGACACAGCCAGCACCGTCTCCTTTCTCTTGGATCTGATTGCCAGGGACCCCAGGAGGATCACAGTGAGCCTAGGAACTCTGAAGGAACCAGGCTTGAGCTCAGGGTAGAAGAAACGGATGCCCACAGGGCAATGCAGGCAGGGAGAGGCTTGTCTCCTACCCGTTTGGTGGGGTGTACATTTCATTGGCAGCCCCGGAAGCTCTAGGATGCTTCTTGAGACTGTGGGGTTTCTTATCCCAGTACGTCTCACATTAGGAGCCCATTCCAATATTCTTTGACATCTGGTGTCAGACCAAATGATTATCAATCAGGTAGGTATAAAGCTCCCCGCTCCCCTGCGTGTGTGGGTAATGTCCGTACAATCACCTGGGGTGGCAGATAGGACCACGGAAGTTGCCGATTTCGGTGTGCTGTCACCTGCAGACTGACTTCCTTTAGTCCCCAAGGAAAGGCTCTCTGAACAATTAGATAAGAGAGAGGAAGACAGATTCCCAGACAGAAACGCCCCCTTGATCCAGCAATGCACAGTTCATGCCCAGCACTGTGACCACGGGGGAGCCCCTCGGAGGCACAGGCAGGCTTCCTCCCGCTGCCCCTGGCAGGAGCACGCACTCTGCTTTTAGCTGCTGTGCAGGCGGGCAGGGCCCTGTGGCGGGTGGGAAGCCCTGGGGGCGAGGCAGCATATTTGCAGGTTCCGAGAGAATGCTGTAGACACACGTCATCCCCCCCTCCTCCCAGGGACCCTGCCTGCTCTTGTCAGCGGCAGGTCGAATCCCCTCTAAGATTACTGCGCATCTTTTCAGAAGACTTTCAGCCAAGACTATTTTATGTTCTTGTTTCTGGAGAGTGACTTTGTGAGAGGATTTGCAATTTCCCTGTTTTCAGAGGCAAGATTCCCTTTTGCAGAGAAATGTGACTCCGTGAAGACTCAAGAACAGACTGACTCACACACTTTGCTCTTTGTCTTTCTCCTTTTCTGTTTATCTTCTCAACTCACAAATCCTTGGCCCTTGACTCTTTAGTGCCCGTCTCTGTGTCTCGTACCTTCGCCTTCAGCAGAGGGGACTCTCTGGCGGGCTCCCCAGGTAAACGTGCGTGGGTGTGTCGGGTCTCCGTAGATTCAGTGGGGTGTGCAAGAGGCCTTTGGTCTCTGTCACTGTCCTGCAAGAGAACTAGTCTCTCCCACAGGCAGTGCCAGTTCTGAGGCATAACACTCACTGGCACATACAGCCCGGGCATTGCCGAGTCAATGGTGTCACTTGTGAATTTAGCTCCCGGAGATGTCTCTGTGTATGTACGGGGAGAAATAATGGGGTGAGGGATGGAGTGAGTTCTTGATCATCATTTGTCTCACTGCAGAATGGAGAGATGAGGAGTGCAGCAGGAGAGGAATAGAAAGAAACAAAGAGTACCATTCCTTATTGCTATTTTCCCTCCACCATTCACTCTGTGTGGCCTCTGCCTTTAGCTGACCATTAACCCATCCTCATCTTCCCCGTAATGTTACTCTCTGGTGACCATATTCTCTCTGGCCTTACTCATACAAAGAATATGTGTAAAAATTTCAAAACGACTTTTCATTAGGTTTAACCTCTGTTGTTAATTAAATAAAAGTTGCTGGGTTTCTTTTTAACTGGGTCAGGCAGCTCCTCATGGAACTACACAGTAACTCGAGGGTTGAGAAGAATGTAATAAATCTAAATAATCGATGAAGTGTTTGTATCGTTTTCATGTCTAGAGGCTGCTCTCTTAGGCTCATGAAACAAGTAATGACCAAACCAAGAATTTATCTGTTAAATTGCCCTGAAGTTAGAATGTGAAAACACGGTCCAATTCCCTGCACCCCCCTCATCTGTCTCCCTAACCCGGTGCCACAGTAGGATTCTGAGGCCCCACCATAACCTCAGCCAGCAAGAATCCAGCTATGTTTTGCTATCTGTACAGTAGACCCTCAACTTTCAAAAACGCTATGTCCTGAGACCTCAAACCCCCAAGTTTGCTGCTTCAGAAGTATTTGTGTTGACTCCTGCTTTCTCCCAAGTCACATTTTTCCCATCTAAAGCCATCTGGTTCCCATGTTTATCTGTACAAGACAAGTTAATCACCTTCTCAAATTTCACCAAGGTTTTCTCTCTCATTTAGTGATTTTCCACCAAGAAATAAATTTTTTCTTGCTTTGTGAGAGCTCATGCCTTCATCATGACTACAGACCAGCATGGTCAATGTGGGATGCCAAGCTGGTGCCTTCTACCAGCTAACTGGTCTACTCCTGCCAGCTGGCAAAATGAGAAATGACCACATCATGGACCATCAAGATCCTTCACATGCAGGGAGTCTTGGTGAATGAAGAGTATGCTAGGAAGTTTCAGTGGAGAGGGAAGGTTCACATTTTTAAAAAATATTCAACCAAAAGGATTAAAGCAGGCATATATTTTCCTTTTAAATTATCCTCAGTTAACCAGACAAGCCAGTTCTTTGTAACTTTCCAGTTAAAGGAAGGTTAATTCTAGTTCATTGATATTTATTATGAAAAACTTGATGGTAGCCCAGCGCCAGACCAAGATGAAGGCGACTTATTCCTGCTGTGACATATCCCCCCCACCCATCCCCCCGCCGCCCCGGCCGCCCTGGAGGTGCTGCAACTTCTGATCCAACCCTGGTGGGAGGCATCTGCTCCTGAGAGCTCTTTCCACCTTCCCCTTGTTTTCCGTGACTGGCTGTTCAACCCAGCGAGAAAGAGGTGAGCCACAAAACTGAGAGCAAGGCCAGCTTCTTCCCACCCTTGCTTTACCTCTGGAGCAGTGAGGAACACAGCAGGAAAAAAGAAAGGGCCTTTGACTCTCTCCTCCCCACCTCCTTTCATCTGGTTTCCTTTTGTCCAGCCCCATACTTGATTTATGATCTAAATACAATTATTTGTGTATATTACGTCTTGCCCCCATCTTACACAGAGGAAAAAGAAATCCTGGAAATTAATAGGGCCTTTAAGTTTAAAAAAAACCCAATCATTTTATGTGATCCCCACAACCACCTCAGAGATGGGAAGAAATTATCATTGGAAAACAATAGGTAAGGAAACAGCTCTGAAAACATCGAGCCATCCATCAGTAGCACCGATGTAGTGAGAAGGGAGAAGGACGAGAACTGGAATCCAAACCTCTCTCCCTTTTTTCAATGTTACATTTATTTTTTTTTTAATTTTTCCAATTCTTTTTTATTTTTAACAAAAAGTTTCCGCTTGAAATGAATAAGTCACAGGAATAAAAAGCAGAGCATAAGGAATAGTCAGTGATACTGGGATAGCGATGTAATGGGACAGACGGGAGCTACACTTGTGGTGAGCACAACATAATGTATAGACTTGTCAAATCACTAAGTTGTACACCTGAAACCAGCTTAACACTGTACTCAAAATTAAAAAAAAGTTTCCAGTTTTATTGAGACATAATTGGCATATAACATTGTGTAAATTTAAGATGTATGTGATAATTTGATACATATATATTGTATACATTTGCAAAATTCTTTTGTTGTTTTAAATTCCAGTGTAGTTAACATACAGTGTTATATTAGTTTCAGGCATACAATATAGTGACCTGTGGCATTTTAGAAACAAAACAAATGAGCAAAGGAAAAAGAGAGACAAACCAAGAGACAGACTCAGACTGATGGTTCCCAGAGGGGAGGGGATGGGGAGATGGGTAAAATAGGTGATGGGGATTAAGGAGTGCACTTGTCTTGATGAGCACTGGGTGATGTATGGAATCTGAGTCTCTTAGGTCCTGCTTCTATTGTCCTGGACTTGGCTACCCCTTTGAACACGGGCATTTTGTGATGCCCCCCATCCAGTTTGGAGAACACAGATGGCCCATGGCACAGTGACCATGACCGGAGAGGGCTCTTCCCCCTTGTCCCTCACTGATGCTCCCAAAGATAGACGCAGGCAGCCACTGAACCCTACTTTCCCTTCAAATCCCCAGACTGAAACAGGAAGCGGGGCATTCTTCTGTATCATGGGTTCTGCCCTAGAGGACTGTGACTTATTAGCATTTTGAAAGCAGTCATGCTAATGAATTATGGTGCTCACAGTGGATTGAGGCCAGTGGTCCCTGCACCAAATATTGCCACCATTATCCATAGGCAGTTTCCTTCTATTTGAGCTTTAGTTTAAAATAAGGAGAATGGAGTGGTTTTGTGCATTGCTTCCAGAGCATGATGTAATTAGCCGACTTTGCAGGTGCTTTCATTTAAAAAGTAGACTTCTGATCAACCCGCTGAGATTACACAGCTCCACTGCAGTTATCATTCCCTTTCTCCAGATTCATTCCTTTTATCTTTTCCCAGTGGAGATGATTTCAGGTTCCCCATGACAGTCCTTCCAAATCCACAAAAGCATGGAGCAGGAGAGAGGTCAGGAGCAGTGATGTTTTTCCAGTGTCAGTTGACATCTGTAATGTGCTTTGAGATCGATAGGGACCGTTTCCTCCCAGAATATACAGGGAGTCTCTAAAAATAATCCTTTTCCTTTGTGAAATGTGGTAAGTGGCAGTATTCCTTTGGGTTGGCTTTTGTGTCATAAACATTTGGGAACCATTAAAGCTCCATGTAATGTGAGCGAGTTCATCTGGGCTCCTAACTTGGGCTGATTTGCAGAGTTCACATTGTAGCTTTGACAGAGAGCTTTTGGCATTTGGTTGTCTGATGTTGAATATTACCCCAGAATGATGAATTTTAATAATCCTAGTTTGTACTCCTATAGACCTATGTAATTAAGCTCCCCCATCCAGTTTGGAGAACACAGATGGCCCATGGCACAGTGACCATGAGCGGAGAGGGCTCTTCCCCCTTGTCCCTCACTGATGCTCCTAAAGATAGACGCAGGCAGCCACTGAACCCTACGTTCCCTTCAGATCCCCAGACTGAAACAGGAAGCGGGGCATTCTTCTGTGTCATGGGTTCTGCTCTAGGTACAGGTGTCATGAGTGAGGCAAGCATCCCAGAGCTGGGTATAGGTTCATGGGGCCCCGCCTATCGGTGCAGAGGAGATTTCATTCAGCCCCAGTTAGAGTGTAAAATCTTTTCCCAGCCCACACCCAATTTTGCCCCAGGGTCTTCTCCACCCAACCTCAGTAACTCCAACTTGCTGTCTAGGACAGATGTCCCTTGCAGCCTGACCATGCAGAGGCTGCAGGAATGCGGTCTGTCACACTTCCCCACAGCACTTGGGAGTCTAGAGCAGAAAACCCTGCTTCCCAGCAGTCTCCAGGGCCAGCTTGAGGGTATGATGTAAGCAAGAGTGGACAAGGGATTTGTCAGCTGCTTGGCCTACCTCCTGGTGAGGGATTCTGTGGTCAGTTTGATCCCTGTTTGATCTGTCCCCTCTAAGACCTCTTTGACTATAGTTTAGCATTTTCCTCTTCACTTCACTCCCCCAGCCTGGGCCTCTGCTCTTAGGAAATGCCAAGGGGAATTATACAACTTGAACTAGTTTGCCATGCTGCTGGGACACTCGTCTGTTACTGATTTCTTCTCTTTTTTTATTAAAAGCATTTCCATTTCCCTTGCTCAGAAACCTCTGAGTGTATGTGCACAATTACCAAAATGCCAAGTCATCAGCATCCTACCTATTGAGGAATGTTAGGCTCTGGGACGTGAAAACATTGATCTTGCACAACACTCAGATGAGCTGGGACTTTCTTTGCCGTGAAGTGAGGGTTTGTGTTTTGTTTTTTGTTTTTTGTTTTTTTTTTCCTTTCAAAAACTGCTTTTATAGGCCCGACCTTTATAAGACAGTTGTATCTTTCAGTGTTGTGAATCCTTTGGGATTTTGAATAAACCTTCAATAACCTTGTTCTTACTTTTAAAAAACGAAACACAATATGCTTCTCCTCGTCGCACAACAGTGATGTCGCTTGCATTTGACGTGTGGTCCTGGGAGTGACAGCAGGTGGCATGCTTGTGCGGGGTACCAGCGAGGACCAGAGCTCTGGGCTGACAGGGAGGTGTTTGTGGCCTCTGTTTCCCACAGAGTGTGGAAGTGATTCAGGCAGAGCCTTCTATGGATGGAAGTGGTCTAGTAGATAAGAGAGGCCTGTCTCCCTGCCATCCTCCTGGAACGCGCCTGGAGTTGTGATATAAGGGATGACGGAAGAGCACAGGTGGGGTGTGTGCAGCACGTGTCCCACCAGGCAAAGTGGAGGGTTGTCAGGGAGAGATGGTTATTTCTCAGGCCCTGCTCATACTCTCTCCACTGGTTCCAAACTAAGTTGTGGACAAGACCCACCAGGTCAGGATACGGCGTTCCAGACTCCACTCACACGACAAAGAAGTCACCCTCCTGCAGGACTGCCTGCCCCCTTTTCCACAGCAGTTACCCTGAGGAAGCGCCATTGACTTAACTTTGCAGCCAGCACCCCAGAAGACCACAAAGGGTCTAGCCAAGCCAGAACGCATCAGCTTGTTTTCAAGGGACCAGAACCAGAAATGAAATGCATGCTCTTCTGCCCAGTGCTGCTGCCATTTACGATCACCTGGGTGCTTCACTCTTGTTCTCCATGGCACCATCACTGGCCTTAGTCCGTGGTCACTGGAAGAGGGTCTGGCCCTCCCATCACCCAGTGGATAAGTAGGGCCCTAGAGACCTGACGCCAGGATCCCCAGTTTCACATGCTTTAGGTAAACAAAGTCCTGGTGTTCCCTGTGGCCTCCTCCTCAAGTTACTGGGCCAAAGCCCGAGGCCCCTTGGTGCCTCAATTCTCATTGCACACTCTCTGACTCTGTCCAGCCGCCGTGTTGGAGTGTCCTTCTATCCGCCCCTAAGCTTCTTGGAGTAGTCAGCTTCCCCAGGATGATTGTAAGCTGCAAAGGAAAGGCTTTTCAACCCAGGATGATTTGAGAGCTCTGAAATCTTTTTTTAAACAAAATTTAGATTCTACATTAAAACTCTTTAAGGGACCCTTAGGTGTTGATTCATTCACTCTATACATTTTTATTGAGCACCTGCTCTAGGCCAGGCACAATGCTATACGTACTTAGTGGACCACAATGACCAGAAAAGACAAGATCTCTGCCCTCATGAAATTTAGCATTGAATTGAGTAGACGTCACAAGTGCAAACACGTAATGAATTAAAACTTGTGAAAAGTACTTTGAAAGAATGAACAAGGGACAGTGATAGAAAAAAACAGGGAAACCTCAGGACAGCCAAAGTCTTCAGAGAAGGTGGCTTTCAGCTGAGACCTGATGACTGAGACCCAAGGCGGGGGGAAGGTGGGCAGGAGAAATGGCATCTTCTGAGGTAGTGGGGGCACACTTGTGTGATTGAGGGCAGCCGAGCAAGTGGGGGAGGGGAAGAGAGTCCCCAAGATGAGACCAGACAGGGAAGCAGGAGTCAGGTCATGGGGGGCTTTCGGGGACAAAGCAAGGAGTTTAGGGGTCCTGGTAATTGGGACTTGAGTGGGGACAGAGATAGAGGCCGACCGGCTTATGTCGGAAGTGGAGGTGAGAGGGCCTGGTGTGGGGCTGGGGGAGCGGCAGGAATCAGGGGCGCCCCCCAGGTTTCCGGCAGTAAGTGATGGAGTATATGTGAGGGGCACTTCCTGAGAAGGGGACACTGGAGTAGAGTCCCTAATTCTATAATCCTATCAAGGCAGCGATTGTTATGGTTTTAATGAGAAAAATGATGCAGCCTGTTGTTATTTTACCCTTTTCACTCCCTGGTTTGCCGGACAACGGTAACAGCCTGCAGCTAAACAGACCGTGAACCCTCAAGGACTCGCTCCAGATAGATGCTAATCAATTATCTTGACTGGTGGCACCATTATCTTAGGAGACAGGACTGAATTCCCGAGGTTCTCCCCTGAAAGTACAAGGAGCAGAAGCTCCGAGGAGCCAGACCCTGCATCCGAGCCCCTGAACGAAGTCTGTGTTACCAGCGGCTGGCTGCACAGCCCCTTGCCCTGTGGGGAAAGAAACGCGGAGTGCAATTGTCTCCCTCAGGTTTATTCTGTGGTTGAGATTACGTGAGGGTCACCTGAAGAACCTTTCTTCTCTTGATCCAGGAAGGTGGTTCACATAATCCGTTTTGAAACCAAGTGACGTGGTCTTAACTGAACTTTCCCTAGAAGCAGTTCTTGAAAATGGGAGAACAAACCAACCAACCCTGACTCTGAACATTTAGGATGCCTGTGGGTTATTCCAGTATCCCCCCGCCCCCACTTAGGCCTAGATGGAGTCCTGCCCTAGACCCACACTTTAGAGGACCCCACTTTGGCCCTCCTCAGTCCTAGCCCTTTCTGTGGGGCGAGGAACTCACAGGGCCAGAGCCTGTGTTCTGCCTTCTGGACCACACTTCAGATAGGGGAATCCTGCAGTGCCTCCCCTAAACAGCGCTGGGGGAATGGGACTGGGAAGCCCCTAGGGCAGAGGCTGTTTGTCCCCATACAGCCCTGTTTTATGTTTTCCCTTTTAGCAGAAATTCTAAGGAGCTGGACCTTGCCTTCCAGGTTATGATGGTATAATTGTCAAGGACAAGGATAGAACATATTTTAACAGTTTATTAATGCGACTCAAATAGGTACCCATATAGTTTGTGGGCCTCTGCTTGTCCAGGGTCCTGCCAGTGTTAGGGCAGACCTGAGTCATCCCCGCTAACGTACCTCACCACGGCAAGGATTGGTCGTATGTGCCGTCAAACCTAAGGCTTGTGAGTGGAGTTTAGATCCTGGTAGAGGATCTCTCGCTCTGCAGCAGCTATACCCACACTCACAGCACGGTCCTCATGTCCTGCATTAGCCCAAAGACCAGAGCTGAGAAAGGCTGTGGTCCACCTCTGCCCAGCTCCTCGCTGGTGGAGGTTGTGGGGAGCAGGAGGAGCCTGAGCAGAGGGGAGCCCTGAGCCTCTGACGGAAAGGGTGCGGGCCCGCGTCGACCACCCAGTGTTAGCATTGCCCAGAACTCCTGCCGGCCCTCAGTAAACACCTCTCTCTCTCTCTCTCTCCCCCTCCCATCTCCCCCCACCCCTGTCTCTCTCTCTCTCTCTCTCCCCCTCCCATCTCCCCCCACCCCTGTCTCTCTCTCTCTCTCTCTCCCCCTCCCATCTCCCCCCACCCCCGTCTCTCTCTCTCTCTCTCTCTCCCCGCCCCCCGTCTCTCTTTCCGTCCCCCCCTTTCTCCCCACCCGCCTCTCCTTGCCTTTTCTCCCTCTCCCCCACCATCTGCAGTAAACCGGTCCCCTTCTCGCTGCAGCGGGTTGAACCGCTCCGAGTCTCCAAACCGAGAGCGCAGCGACTTTGGGGGGAGCAGCACCCAGCTGTGCGGCGGCAGCAACAACCTCTACACTCCTGACTACTCAGTGCACATCCTCAGCGATGTGCAGTTCGTGAAGGTAATCCGCCCCCGCCCCCGGCAGGGCCATCGCTCGCCAGCCAGCCAGCCCCAGGGGGCAGTGGCACAGGATGCGCATCCCAGCGCCCTCGGAGAGAACGCTGGCTGGTCATTGTTCCCTGGCTTTATAAGGGCCCTTAGGATCTCCTGACCCCCATTTCTCGTGTGGGGAAACAGAGGCATAGAGCGATAGGGAATTCGCTTGCCTGAGACAAGTTGGCAGCAGAACCGTTTCCTTTGGATCCCCTGCCGTTGGCACCAGCTTGCTTTGGGGTTTTTTTTCAAGATAAATTTGCAGGTGATTCATAAACCAGGTGTCTAGAAGAAACCACACTATGATTTTACGTATGATGGTACATATTTACATCTTACCGTTCCAGGTCCAAAATGCAATTTGGCATGTATGTTCACTGTTAACCCTTCGTGTAACCGTCCTGCCCTTGGCCATCGCTGGGCTGTGTGGGGCTCAGGGGAGCATCACTGCACAGGTGGGAGAAGCAGCGATGCTCATCGCCTTGTCGTTAAAGGGTGGGGGAGCTGTTTCTTCATACTCCTCATTGAGACTGGGATTGCACAGAAACCTAGAATTTCCTCCTTTCTCTTGCTTTGATAGGCTTTATTTTGTTTTGTTTGCTAGCATTCTGCAAACCGTTACATGCTTGGGCCAGAGATCAGGAGTGAGTCCCATTTCTCCAAGTCCAACTAAACACCCGATGAGTTCACTTGGTTAATTGCAGGCTGGATTATGAGAGATGTGTTAATCACAAAGGTGGGAAGAGGTCCTCTCCTGTCCAGAACACAAGCTCCGATAATTTGAGAGCGGTGTGCGCTGGCTGGTTTTCTGTGTTCCAGAACCTTGCAGACACCCTGAGCTGAAACTCTAAGGATGGAAAGTTACCAGAGGCAGGGGCTGAGCCTGGAGGGTGGGGTGGGGTAACTGTTTGTGGGGTACTCTGTGCATGTGCTTTATGGCTCCTTTGTCTGAATGATCCACTTAGTCTTACCACCACCCTGTGAGGTAGGTCCTACTGTCATTCCCATTTTAGAGATGAAGACATTGGAGCTTGAGGAGTCCAGGGCTGGTGGGTGGCAGAGCCAAGCTTCAGAGTTGGGTCTCTCTGTCTTCAGAGTCCAAACCCTCAAATCCCTGGGCTTTAGGGAGAGTTATGGGAAATCAGAGCTGAAGGAGCCCCAAGGAGAAGTGACTTTGGGAACTAACCCAGCAATACTCATGGGTCTATATGAACGGAGACACTTAACAAATCCTGTATGACAATGAAGGTAAAGCCTCAGA
Source organism: Mirounga angustirostris (assembly GCF_029215605.1). Taxonomy (NCBI): domain Eukaryota; kingdom Metazoa; phylum Chordata; class Mammalia; order Carnivora; family Phocidae; genus Mirounga; species Mirounga angustirostris. Next base: position 126,229,938 of record NW_026991714.1, read on the forward strand.
AAACTGAAACCCATGATTCCCCTCCCTGCGTTCAGCCCTGAGGCCCTCTCACTGCAGGCCTTCCTCAGAAGTGGAGGTAGGGAAAATGTGAGCAGAGAAACTATTATGCCAGCTCTTGCTGGTTTGTAGTGCTCGTCACATGGTTTGTGGGAAAAGAACTTGAAAGTCACAGTATGAGTAAGTGGCTCAACCATACTGACCGCATGCCTACTCTGTGCTTGTCTAGGCTTTGGCAAGGGACTGTGGTGAACAAGACCCTAAGCTCCTGCCTTTCTAGAGCTTCTGTGCTAGGAGGGGGACAGAGAGGATAAACCAGTAACCACAGCGTAAAGAACCTAATTTCAGGTAGTGGTAAAGGCCGTGAAGGAAACAAACAGGGTCGTGGGATAAACAGGGATTGGGCAGAGTTGGCAAGGGGGCTGCTTGCTTTAGAAATGGTTATCAGAGCGGGCTGAGAAAAGGACATTTTGGCTGGGACCTGAAAGGGGCGGTGGGGAGAACTCAAGAGAGAAACCACGGAAGCAGGAGAGAGCTTGGTGGCTCATGGATCTGAGTGCCTGCACACAGTGCGCAAAGACCGAGGCTGACGCGAAATGACAGTGGAGGCTCAGCAGCCGTGTCCTGTGGCATCTTTAGGCCGGCGGGAGCCCCCTGGATTCACTGCAAGTGCACTGGGAATTTTTGTTAAGTTTGCTTCTCAGGTCTTATCATTTGTCTTAGTTTGGGCTGCCGTAGCAAATTGTCATAGACTGGGTGACCTCAACAAACACTTCCTTCTCACAGTTCTGGAGGCTGGAAGTCCAAGTTCCAGGAACCAGCAGATCCAGTGTCTGGTGAGAGCCCATGTTCTAGTTTGCAAATAACTGTCTTCTTGTATGCCCACGTGGTGGGAAGAGACGGACAGGAAGCAAGCTCTCTTCTTAGCAGGACACTAATTCCATCCATGAGGGCTCCACCCTCATGACCTAACTACTTCCAAAGGCCCCACCTCCACCTATCAGCACGGGGCGGGGGTGGGGGGGTGGGGGGTGGATTTCAGCATATGAATGGGGGGGACACAAAAGTTCAGTCCCTCACATGGTTTATATAACTCGTTTAGGAAATCAGTATGAGGATTTGGCTTGCTGGTCTGGGGAGGAAAGTGAATGAGATTTTGAGGCGTCCTGTTTAATGAGCAACTGTGGTGAGCCCAGAGTTTTCTGGAACATCTCTAGGTGTGCATAGATTGGAGAGCAACTTTTAGGGGATGGAGGGGGCAGCTCCTCAAAGAGCAATGTGTTAAGATGAACAGCTAGCATTAAGTATGTAAGGTTCTTCTTAAAACTTACAGGTGAGCTCATAGACATCCAGGCCTAGAACATAAGGAAGGGGGACATTCACAGCTAATGAGGAACATAAAAGGGAAGTGTCTTGCCTGGCGTGAGACGGCGGACAGGTTAAAAACCCCAAACCCGAGGTCCGTCCTGAGGTGCAAGTGTCATCGTCTCGGTCAGGCAAGAGGACCAGGGCTGTGACCTGGGGCAACTGAGCAGCGCAGAACATGGTCCTTTTTCCCACCTCGACATTTTGACATTGAGGAGACTAAATGTCAAAAGAAGTTGAGGGAAGGCTAGAAACCAGTCGAAGTATTATTCAGAAGCCTCCTTCAAATCATGGCCCCCATCTCTTAAAAACTTCAGTTGTAACAGTTCTATAGAGGGAACTTTGGGAGTTCAAGCTGTTTGAATGCAAGTGTGTGTTTTGTTTTGGTGCTGGTTTTCTCTTTTGTTTTTTTATATAAGTTAAGATGATGTCTTAGACTAAAGTTAAAAATTTCTTTCTGCTGATGTAACAGACTTGTTAGGGCCATTGTTTAGGCTGCCCTTTTATTCCCCTCGCCCACCTGCCCCCTCCCCCCGTTTTTAACAGAGGGCGAGCTTTTGAGGAAGCTAAAGAGAAAACCGTGCAAGAAGGCTGGTCTCACAGCCCAAGCCCCTGTGACGGGCTGCAGGAAGATTTTGCAAGGGCTTTTCATGTCCAGCAGACTGAGGTTCCAGAACATTTATTAAGTCCAGGAGTAATTTGACTTCAAGATAAGCTACAAAATTAGATAGAAAGGTGTATCTAATGATTATCTGGGAGAACTATTAAAGCTGTGATTAATCATAGTGAATTATGAATGAAGGTACCAAAGCATCCTTATGAATTTTTTAAAATTGTATGATATTTTGTAAATATCATTATTAAATTTAGGCTATTTGGCAGATGTCTTATGGTCTGGATTGTGTAACCGTGACCAAGATGCCCCATCACCATCTGGTGGCAGAATCCCTAAACTGCAGGATGGTGTTTTGGGGGATGAACATCCTAATGATAGGAGAGACAGCACCCTGGTTGAAGGTTAACTTCTGAACACATTGGCTTCGAAGTCAGAATGTCCAGAAGGGCACACTTACTTCTGGTTAGTTTCAAGATAAACAGATCTCCATTTCCTTTGTAATTTAGTGGCTGCTTGAGTTCTTAACTGGCCATGTGTAAGAGAAGACAATTTGATTCAAGCTATTGCTAAGAAATGGTTGTTTCTACAGTAGTAAAGAGAGAATAAAAACACATTGCCTTTTGAGCAGTGGTTTGATTCCCTCAGTGAACCAGTCGGTACGTATTTATCGAACATTAATAATGGCTCTAGACACCATGGTCTCTCTAAAGAAATATAAAACATATCCTCTGCCTTATGAGATTGAAATCTAGTTAGGGAGAAGAAACACAGGTTAAGCTGTAGTGACCCATGCAGGGCAGTCTCTAATGGATTACGAATTCATGTGGCACTTATTTGAAACACGATATTGCTGGAGAACGTACTAGACGTTTAAGAATTAGGAAAGAGGAGGGACACTGACAAAAGGCATGTGGAAGGCAAGTAGACAGAGTTCTTCAAGGGACAGTGAAGAAGCAGCTGAGCTGGCCCCGTGGTTCCCTGGGGGCTGTGGGAGAACCACTGGCCACGCAAGGCCACATTATCGAAACTGGGCAGAGAGGTTCAGGTTGATCTGCTGGACCTTTGCTATCCAACCCGGGAGCCAGCAGCCACATCCACGAGCACACAAAACGTGGCTCGTCCAGACTGATGGGCCACACCTGTAAAATACTGCTGGATTCCAAGGACGTAATACAAAAAGAATGTACAAGTCCCCGTTCATAATTTTATGTTGACTCCATGTTGAAGTGAATTTTTTTTTTGATATGTTGGGTTAAATGAAACATTATTCACATTAATTTCACTTATTTGTTTTTACTTTTTTAATGCAACTATGAGAGAATTTTCAGTAACCCGTGTGACTCCCATTCTATTTCTGTTGGACAGTCCTGTGCCAGAGAGGAACGAGTTCTCAGGCGGTTGAACAGGGGAGCAAAGTGACAAAAAGTCATGCTTGAAGCAAAATAACAACTTGAGAAGAAGAAGGACTGAAGGGGGAAAAAAAGAAAAGGAATGCTTGAATCTAGAAATGCAGCTGGGGAGAGGTTGTTTCCTGAACACATTTTCTAGAGTGGTGCCTTGTCAACAATTTCTGTGAAGGTGACATGTGGTCAGGGCAGTAGTTTATGATTTTTTTCTTTTTTTAATTTAAAAAGAGGAAGCATTGTGACAGCAAGGCTGTGAGACCGAAAGAGAAGGTAGCCAGTGGGCGGTGCCTTTCCTTTTACACAACCATCTGCCGCCTGTGTGGGTCCTGCCCCCACCCCCGCCCCCACCCCCACCCCGGCACCGCCATACCCAGAGCCACGCTTCTGCCCTGATATGGGTCCTGGCTGTGGTCGTCTGAATCTTCCCTCTAGCACCATTGACTGGTGGTTATCCAACACCTGTGTGATGCATCCCAGACAGAGAACTCAGGACCTTGTTAAGGAAGCAAGACCAGAAACAATACTTTATGCCCAGCTCATTTCTTACTCCAGAACCATGCTTAAAGAGGGTTAGAGTTCCTGGATCCTTGATTCCAGCTTACTGGAGGGTGATCTCACTTTTTCTTAAGAACAAAGAGAAAATGGTACGGCTCACTGTGCATGCAGCCTGGACAGAACCTTTCCAAAAATAAACTAAATACAGCACTTTGCAACACTCCCCAGAGGCTTCTGGCTTGGGGACCACAGCTAATGTACCAGCTGACTGGAGCCCTGAGCCCCCAAATCCATTTCAAACCAGAGTACACCCCCCTCCCTCCTATCTTCCCTCACTCACCGGCTCTCCTCTCTCCATCTTCCTCTTCTCATTGTCCCCGCTTGGAATCTCCTTCCTTCCCCTACTTTGTCTTTTGCTTTATTTTCTTAGTTAAGAATTTACTTTCCTAAGACCTCATCCTGCTTTGGCAGCTCCTCCACTCCTACTCCGGGGTCAGAGGGACCATTGCCCCTGCCCCCACCTCACCTCATGCCGTGCCGTCCACAGTTTAGACATAATGAGATGGTAGGTTTGACCCCTCTCTTTGAAGTGTATGCCCATTATAAAGTTAACTTGTGAGAGATGGGTGTGGATGTGTTTTAAACTGTCATTTCTAACAGCTGGACGTCAGGTTCACTGGTGTTATCTCATTATCTCTGGGCCTCTGTTACGGGCTCAGAGAGGTTAATGATTTGGCCAAGGTTGCCCAGCTTGAAAGTGGCAAAACTGGGACTAAACCAGAAGCCAAATCTAAACTAACTGGTTAACCCAAAAAGAGTAATATGCTTTGTTGAGCTTATCAGGTGTCATTTAGGAAAATTTTCTGTTCTTTAAGCCAGGAGGACCCGCGAGACTCCAAAGCAGGCTTCACCTAGAGGAAGGCTACGGGCACGGTAGAGAATTGGGTTTGATGGTGACACTGGTCCAGGCCGTGTGCCGGCTTCTTGTCACTCATCAGATGCCTGTAGACCCCAAGCCTACAAAGTAGTTATTGGGGCACCTGCCCTAAAGGGTTGTGAAAGCAGCCCCAGGGCAGCCGAGGGACATCCATTCCCAGAGCTCAGAGCCCAGGCTGAGATGGTTGCCCCTGGGGAGCAAGAGTAAAAGGCCTTTAACCCCAAATATCCAGGTTGCAGGGGCACCATTATCAGACTCTGGAGTCTCCCGCTCTGGGAACTTAGAATTCCACCGTCTCACGTCCCCTTCCATCTCCCTGGCTCCAACAGCACTTTCCCAGGCAAATTGCACAGCGTAATAGGAGACCGTGCACTGGCTAGGATTCTGAAAGCTTGCTAACCGTCAAACTTCAGACAATCCCTGGACATTTTGGGGCCTCGTTTTCTTATCTGTACAGTGGGGATCCCAAGAGCTCTCATGCCTACCCCACATAGTCGCTATGAGCAGCAAAGGAGATAACACATCCCAGTGCTCTATAAGCCATAATACGCTCTATGGATGGAAGGTTCCATCCTCATATCCCGACCCCATATCTTCCATATCCATATCCTGCAAAAGCAAGCTCTTATGAGTAACACTACATCTGAACACCTAATATCAGTCCTGTCTCTTCAGGATATTTATAGCACCGCCAGCAATGTATATGATTTCCCCTCAAAATTAACCCAGTGATGTTTTAAATAAGAAATTAAGAAGAAATGGCAAACCAGTTTGGTGAAAAAGCTATCAGGCATGAATTTGTTACTGTCAGTAAATAATTTATCTGTGAGCTTCCTGGTTATAAAAGCAAAGAGCGCAAACATAGTGGGATATTTGGATTCTCATCCGGTGTAAGGAAGTACATCATTTACCTAGAGAAAGGAGCTTTTTCCTGGCAGTAATTTCTGGGGAAGGGTTTATCAAACGGATTTCTATAGGACTATGGAAGACATCAGAAAAAAAGTAATACATATTGGCTTCATCTGTAGTTTTGCCAGAGTTTCTGTTCTTCATATGGAAGTTTCTTATTTCAGCCCTCGACGCAAGCTGGGGGTCCAGTAGGAAAGCTGAACATCAGTGAAGGCCATTATCAAGGGGAGCCAAGATAGTAATTGATTACAGGGGGCGTTTCCAAGAGTCCAGAGCTGTGGTTCTCAACCGTGGTGTGCATTGGGATCACCTGGGGAGCTTTAAAGGATCCTGATGTCTGTGCCCCACTCTCAGAGATTTGGGTATAATTGCTTAAGGGTGTTGTCTGAGTATCAGGATATTTTAAAGCTTCCCAAGTGATTCTCATGTGCTGCCAAGGTTGAGAAGCACTGTCCCAGAAGGCATGAATAATTAGCATGTCACTTTGATCCTTTCTCTGAAGCACTGAAAGTCCCTGAACCATCAGCATGGGCTGCATCACAGACAGTTGGTGGTGAAATCTCTAATACATGCCTGATGTTCTCTGGGATTGAGTCACGATAAGGTTTAAGACTGAGGGTAGGCTCCAGAGTTGACATCTCCTGGGGAAATTTCAGAACCTGACTTCTCTCACTTCCCAACAGAGGGGGCTGCAAAAGTCCACAGTCACATTGACTCTGTTGAAGACTTTAGACAGATGCTAAATGGAGACCCCCATCATTGCATGCCATAAAACACAGAGCATAAATTTTTGACCTGAAAAATATCAACGCCCATTAACGCTTTGTCGCTTTATTCATCTGACTCCTTTAAAGGGGGAAAGAAGAAAAACCTGAGCAGGACTGTGTCTGATTTTAACTAGGTCTTGAGTCAGTGGTTCTCAGAGTGTGGTCTCCAAACCAGCCGCATCAGCATCACCTGGGAACTTGTTAGAAATGCAAACTCTCGGGCACCACCCCAGACCTAGTGAATTAGAAACTTGGAGAGTGGGGCCCAGCAATCTTGCTTTAACAAGCCCTCCAGGTGATTCTGATGCTGAAGTTTGAGAATCACGGTTTTAAACTAGCAAGAGAACTGTATCCCCTCTAATGGACGACAGTATGGCTAGAAGGTTAGGATCTCTGCATGTGTCTGTCCCATAAGAATCGCAAAAAGACACGCATTCTTAATTGGTGTTTTGTGTTTAGATTAGTTGTGCTTAGAGTTTGCTTGATCCGCATGCAGAGTCAACCCAGAGCATGTGAGGATGGAGCAGTCTGGGCTTGACTCCAGCCTTGGGTTTGACCATCACCCACAGCCCCCAGGGAGGCCAGGCGTGGGGCACATCCCAGCCACCAGGGAAAGGAGGGCCTGGAGGACAGGTGCTGAGGAGTGGGCAGTTGACGAGGGGCCAGAGTCGGAAGAGCCCTTGCCAGATACAAAGCCAGCTTCAAGCCACCTCTGTTCCAACGTGGAAATCTTAACCATGCCCTCTCCTGTTTCCAGCCACACACCCTTCCTGTTCCCACAGGTAATACCAATCCTGCCCCTAAAGGAAAGAGGACTATGAGCAGTTTGTGGTTTTGCCAGTTGTCTAGCCAAATGCAACGAAGACGGGAGGAAAACACTGAAGGGGCCGTGGTACGTGGGAAGGATGTAGCGCCGTGTGCCATTTTCATTTTTCACCCAGGGCCTTTCACTGATTAACAGTATCATGTTTCTATATTGGGTGGTGCAAAAAACAGCCTGTTTTTACTGGAAACAAGGATATCAGGCAGACGTACACCCAGAGAACAGGGATGACCGATAAACCTTTCCGTATTGCAGAAAAGACATTGGATCCATACTTTTCCTGCCTGGAATTCTGGAAGCTCCCTTCTGGCCTGGCTAAGCCCGACTCTCTAGATGCTTTTACTTGTAGGTGAGGCTTGACACATCAGGAAAATCACGAGGAAGACTCCCATGATCGGAGGAGACAACTGGGAGACCTCTGCTGTGCACTTCTCCCACATAGGAGCATGAGCCCACATCCGGCCGTGGCCCAAGTCCAAATCAGAAATGCCTGCGTGCTCTCGGGCCTCAGCCTCCAGCTTCCTGACGGGAGGACCTGGAACAGCAGAACTTCCCTCCCCATAGTCCCCGCCCACTGACCCTTGGGAAGAGTGCCCTTTGCAATAGTATCAGCATGCGTTTAAAACTTTGCAGTGGGCGACTACCCTGCTAACTGAAGGTACCCCTCCATCCTCTCCTGAGTCTCAGGAGAAGGTATGGCCCCTCCAGGTGCACTGAGGAGCCCAGAGCCAATAAAAAAGAGGGTGGTGACGCAGTGGCTCTCAACTGCTAGGCTGGTACAGCTTGGGAGAGGACCCAGGTCACGGATCCTAGACCACAGAGGTCAGGAGTTCCAACGCACCCCAGCAGAGCTGCTTCTGAGCTCGGAGAAGTGGACCACATCCAGAGAGGGCTCTGCCCCGCTCCTCTTGAGCTTCCTCCCCCCTGTGCCTCTTTCTTCTAGATCACACGGCAGCAGTACCAGAATGCACTCACCGCCTGCCACATGGACAGCTCACCCCAGTCCCCTGACATGGAGGCCTTCGCTGACGGAGACTCCACCAAAGCCCCTACGACCCGCGGTACCCCCCAGACCCCCAAGGATGACCGTGCCATCACCCTCCTGAGCAACAGGAACAGCCTGCCATGTAAGTCGGGCAGGTGGGCTGGGCTGCCATCCCGAGCCAGCTGGAGTCTCAGGTCTTCTCCAGAGCAGACTGGTCACACACTTGCTGTCCTCCACAGGCAGCCGCTCAGATGGGCTGAGAAGCGCTGGCGAGGTCGTGGACCCGAGGATGGAGGAGATGGCCTTCACCCAGGAGGACGGGAGGGGCCTCGAGGAGCAGAGCACACAGCAGCTCTTGCTGTCTTCTGCAGCCGTTCCCACCACAGCAGGTCAGGGAGGAGGTCAGGCCTCGCCGTGGGTTGCTGGGATGGCCCGGGGAGAACCGGGCGAGGGGCTCCAGCCCCCGTGTGCTATTTCCCACCTCCTCACACAGCGAGCGAGGGAAGGGGAACTCCCGCGTAGAGAGCACCAGCCCCTCATCAGGCGCGTCACTCCATTCTCCCAGGGAGACAATGTGTCAGGCAGGGTCAGGAGCAGGTTTCCACGTGGATTCAGATCCTTGCAATTTTCTGTTTCCTGACCTTAATAGGTAAGTTTCTTCCTTATGTTAAGAGATGTAAATCTCGGTGGCTAGGTCATCAAGTAGCTTTGTGCATAAATGAGATAGCAAATACAGAGGGCATCTCACAGTGCTTGGTACCATGCTCTGGGCATAGTAGGTGGTTCTCATGAGACCTACCTTACAGATGAGGAAACTGAAGTCAGCCGTCACTCTTACTGGCAGGGCTCTTCCCTTCTTTGGGCCGGACGTGATCTGTAGGACTTGTCCTGAGCTCTGCGATCATATCACCTCCCTCTGAGACTTGCAACACTTCCATCTTGGCAGTGGTATTGCTCTGAGCTCCCAGTGTCCCACCAGTCCTGAGATCCTCCTGTACTTGCCTCACTGAGATCTACTTCTCCAAGCCTTCAGCCGTGCCTCTGCTCCCCCCAACCCCCACAAGGCAGCAGTTACCCCAGCTGGCCTCCTAGATAGACCCGCTGCCGTCCATAGTCTGAGACCCCTCAAGTCCAGAGCAATGACCCAGCAAGTGCTCATCCATTTTTGTGGTCGGTAAGACAGCATATTTGAACTTGTGGCTTACTCAGAGTATCCGGGACATACATAGTCACCGTTCCGGGAACATAGAACAGATGTTCTTTTTCTCCCTCACACACTGAATTTAGTAGCTAAAGCATGTAGCAAGAAATTGCATCAAAGGAACAAGAATGGAGAAGACAGTCTTTGGAGTTCAGCTAGTCCATCGTCCTTGTGTGACACAGGGGACCTTGCATGAGGACCCGGAGGTCCGGAGAAGGGGCTTGTGTGGTCTACATACTGCGTTGGAAGCAGGCACCCCCAGAAGTGTCCACAACCCCACTCTGCCTCCCAGGTCAGGTTCTTACCTCACGGGCATTAAGGGCCTGGGCCTCTTCCCGGCTTTGAGATTCTGTGCCCGTCTGAATCCCCACTGGGTTCGGTGGGAGAAGATACAGACGTGTGCTTAATTGTTATCGAGTCCTGTGATTTCCCAGGTCTGAGCAGGTACTGGAACAAAATATCCCCACCTCCAGGGTACTCAAATGTGCTCTTGGTCTGGCAAAGATACTGAACAGAGAACATCTTGTCCTCTTTATCTCTCTCCTGCCAAATAATGTTTGGATAGTTGGAGTCTCACTCCTGATCTCTTTGTTCCTTTTGTGGCACTAAAATGCCCCTTGCTAATTAACGAGAGCCCACAGAGACCTGGGCACCCCTCCCTGTTACGGCCACCACGGCCTTGCCTCTGGTTTGAGCTGCCACCTGCTGAGGAACATCAACCAGAATCACCCTTCCTGGACTCCCTGGGTGTCGGCAAGACTTGAGTTCTTTCTTCTCTCCTTTTTCTCAGCATCAGATAGTGAGTGTTGTAATATCAACCTGGACACAGAGACCAGCCCCTGCAGCAGCGACTTTGAGGAAAGCTTGGGCAAGAAGCTGCTGAGAACCTTGAGTGAGTAGCTCTTCACCCAGATGAAAGCCTCCCACCACCTGGTTGCTAGAAAAAGCATGTTAGGACGTCACTCCTGGAGGAGGAACCATTGACTCCTTATGGGAACCTGATGAGATACACCCATGAAAACCCATAACAGGGCTTGGGCCGGTACTGTGCCCTTGATAGTTTGGGGATGTGTCCCATTCAGTTGGTGGTTGTCTAGGACAGGAGTCTGCAAGCCATGGTCATGGCCAAATCCTGACCTCCCTCTCCTGCCTGTTCTTGTAAATAAAGACTTACTGGATGGTAGACCCATTTGTTATCTTTGGCCATAATGGCAGTGTTGAGCAGTTGCAACAGGGGCCAGATGGCCTGCAAAACCTCTAAGATTTACTATCTGGTCCTTTAAAGAAAGAATTTGTGTCCAGGAGACATCAGTAGAAAGGAAAACAATATCCTTCATGGAAGGAAGTCGATAGCAGGAAGAACAAGGTGAAAAATACTCCTTCCTGAAAACAATAGAGCTGGGGACAGACTGCCCCTCCATCCTTGAGGACAATTATGTGATTACCCCACCTGCCCCACTGCAGAAGGAGGATTGTTTCCAATCTACAGAATGTAGATCCGTGGGAATGGCTCCCAGCTATACCCACCAAAACCCTGGCTCATGGAACATCAAAGCCTGGGAGACCAGTCCTCTCTCAGGCATCTGCCCATGAGTTGGGCCAGGACCTTCAGGGGATGGAGAGATGATCCTGAGGCATTACATGGGCTTTACTCAATCCTCTGGGGTGGGGGGGGGGCGGGCAGGGAGGCGGATCTCCATTCCACCGACACCAGCCTGGCTTTCTGGAGATGTCATCTCAGGTAGAAGGTGTTGCCCTAATCCTTCCAGATGTACATAGGCCAATACTTGCACCAGGATTCCATGCAGATTACTTCCTGCCAAACTGTCAAGGGCTTTGTCTGCATTTCTGCTTTTTCCCGGCCAGAGATTGACCCTTACCAATTGTTTTCCAGGTGGTCGAAAACAGAAGAGGTCACCCGATGGAGAGAGAGCCTCTGAGGAGAACTCCAATTTAATGCCTCTGATCACATGACGGGGCAGACAGTGCTTGCTGGGTATGTGAGATTCAGCGCTGAGGGAGAACCCACCCTCCCATCTTCTGCGTCTCCCGAGGCCTCCCACAGGTGACAGAGCATTCTGCTTTCCTTACCATCTCCTCAACCCTCACTGTCAGTTTGGCAGATTTCCCCTTGTTGCCTCCAGTTTGACTCAGAGCCTTGCTGTGGCCATTACGTATGGAGGTGCCTCCAATGGAACATGCTAGAAATGGTCTTCTCCACAGTACAATCTGGGACTAGAGAAGAAAGGACCCCAAGCTGACAATGCCACTTTGGGACCCCTGACCCCCCTTTCGTTCTTTGGGATCCCCTGATGCCATATTTCATGCTTCGCTCAGCTCAGAAGGCGCCTCTGGCGGACAGGCGCAGAGGCCGTGGGGTTAGTGCAGGAGATTCACTGAGACTTCCTCCAGGACTTTAAGGCAGTGGGACCCAGCTGCGTTGGCATGGGATGGTACAGAACAGAAAACTGTCGGTGACCGGTTTCCTGTTAGGTAAGGGTTCTAGCAGCCAGGGAAGTGTGTCTCGGCCGGAATGGAAAGACCGTGAGATGGAACCTCAAGTCACCGTTTTTTCCCAGGGACACATCTTTTTGGCTCCATATCAGCAGTTCTCGATCCAACAATAAATCTGCTCTGAAAGAGGAGGAGCAGAGAGCAGAGACCCAATTGGGAGCCAGAGATGGAACTTCAGGTTTTAAGTTGAAATCAAAGCAAGCAAACAAACAAAAACTTACGTAGAAAAATTCTAAGCTGTTAAAGCAAGTTTAGCCATGACAAACCAAAGAGTGCCCAGGTCAGCCAAGAAGGATGCAAGCTCTCGTGGGACTTCAGTGTCCATTACACAGGAACATTGAAGAATCGCTCTTCTTTTTCATCTGTTCCCTCCACACCACCCCTCCCCTTACTCCTCCTCCCCAGCAGGTCAGCTAAGTGTACTTTATTCCATGAACTTCCTAGATCTTTTTTCACCTGATGTTGGAGCAGATGCAATTCCAAGTATGGCCACCAGATGGCAGAATGACTCCATACCTGCTTCGAGAATAAAATTCAGATCACTAACCACATAGCCAACCAAACTTCAGGAAAATGTTGGAGTAAGTGAAGGTTGTCTTTGGGACACCTGTCTCCCTTTCTGTCTCCCATCTCTTGAGTTCCCTCTATCAGGGATCCAGTGATCCCATTCTGTCTGCTCAATCTCCAAACCATTCCCAAAACCTTTCACTGGGATATACTATCCAGGCTTACCTTGCTTGCCCCCAAAACCACTCATCTCACACCCCCACACCCATTCAATCAATAATCACAAGGGGAGAGGGGGAGACTGATAATTCCTCTGGGTCATTTGCATCTCAAAAGAAAATGCTAGCCCAAAGGAACCTTTAACTCAGGGGTTCTTAGTTTGGGGGTCAGTCACCCCAGGTGGGTCCATTATTGGACTTCAGAGGGTCTGTGAAACCCCTCATACTGTCAGAGTTTAGTGTATGTGTTCTTATGTGTGTTGTCCAGAGGGCTAAAGCTTTCATAATATTCTCAAAGGTCTCAGACTCACAAAGGGTTAAAAACCACTATTTTAGCTCGTGGAACTTTCAGCCCAAAGTTTCTGCAATGCAGTGAAGTGACTAGGGGGCAGTTCGAGACAGACTTTGAGAGACAGGCGGTCTTCTATCATACCGATGGGGAAAGCTGACACCCGCCAGGAAGTGAAGGGCTTCAGAAATCCTTGGCATACCCCAGGGTGTGTTACCATACCCCCACGTAACTTTGTCCCCTCTTCCCCACCAAACCAGAGCAGGTGTTGCAGATGGGAGGGCCGCGGCACATGGAAGGAAAGACTTTCCAGCTGGAGATGCCCTTTCCAGCAATGGATGATTGACTTCCTCCCCCTTGCCTGGCTCTGCCTGAGGCTCAGCAGTGCATGACCCCTAGAGAAGCCCACAGCTGCCACCCATCCCCAACACCTACTTCTGCCTCATAGGAAGAGGCCAAGTGTTAGCCCTCCGTGCTGGGCACCTGAGACCCAAACCAGCCAACAGTGAGTTTCAAGCAAGATCTGTCATCATGCAATCTTCTTGTCCGGCTGGCCACTGGCCCAATGGGGCCTGCCTGGCTAGTCCTCCTTTCATTATCCCTCAGGCCACAGGGCTCAGGCCACTGCTGTTGAGTTACATCCATCCCTTTGCGAAATCCCAAAGGAGCCTGTCACCACTCCCCTCCCTATTCCCTGCTCCGTTCCCCGAGATTTTCTTCAGGTTAAAAAAAAAAAGATTTTAAAATAAAGCATTTATGAAGGCTTAATAAATTGTAAATAATTTTTTTAATAAAATGAAAATGCTTTTCCTGGAATGTTTTTCTTGCCCCTGGAAGAGCTCAGTTCTAAAGTGGTTTCACATGGGAGATGAAGGCTGGGTGGGGCGCGCGGAATTGTCTCAGCTGAGGCCCACCTGCTTGAGACGGAGGCTCTCAAGGCCAGGTGTGAGGCTGCAGTTAAGGTTACAGGAAAGCCCGGGCACTCTATTCTGGGCGCCAGATGGGTAAGGTTTTGCTACAGCGAATGCCAGCAATGAAAAGTCAAACCCAAATGAGAAGCCAGAGTGTGAATGAGAACAAGAAGTACGAAGTCGGTAATGAGAAGGGCTGGCATTTGTTGAACCCACGTGATGGGCGAGGCACGGGGCTGGGTGCCTTCCAAGTTCAAGGTCTTGGGAGCCAGCCCTTGAGATAATGTGCTGGGCGCACTGCCTCGCTTCCACAGACCCTTTGGAGAGGAACCGAAGTGGCACAGATCCAGTGGGAGCTGGGAAAAGTCACAGGGGAGGTGGGCCAGGCATATTGGTCAATGGTAAGCCAATGGGAGGCAACAGCCAGAGAAGTGAGGAGGTGTGTTCGGGCATCTAATGTCTTTGTGGAAGGAAGGTTGGAATTTGACACTTACTAGGGGTTTCTCAAACCCCCACCAAGGTCAAGGTCAGTGAGTGGCCTATGGACAACTACAGATTCCTCCCAGGAGCCTCCAGAGTCAGCTACCCTTACTAGCAATAATCATAAATGACAGTAGCAGCTGTTTGGGTGAAGGCTTTCTGTGCCAAGCACTGTGCTAGGATACATTTGCTTGTTTCTGTCTCAAAACCACCCTGCAAAGTTTAGTTTACGAAACGGGCTCTGAGTCATTAAGTGGCTTGCTCAAGGTTACACAGCAAGGAAGTGGCAAGAGTCTGGAGGTGGGAGTGCCCCTCCTCCTGAGGGGACAGTCCTGCCTCTGAAATTCACAGTGTGCACCTGCGTGAGAGGCCCTGAAGTCCGACTACGGTAAAGAAATCTGTGGAACTCCCAAAGCCCAGCTCTCCCCAAACCAAACACAAAACGCTTTTTCACGTGAGCATGGAGGGGACTAGAACATGGAGGGGAACATCAGCCTATATGTCAGGACAGAAGGAGGGCCCAATTCCCCTTGATTGGGGCTTTTTTTTTAACACAAAAATATTTTAGAACTTTGGTAGGGACATTTTGGTTTAAAGAAGTGTCTTTAACCATTTTTTTTCACTCGTGTCTTCCCCCAAGAGAAAAATTAAATTCTCCCTAACAAGAGAAATGAAATACTAAGAACTGAGGCTTTGTGGAGTAGATCTGCACTTTGGAGGGCCACACACCATTTTACTGTCTCAGACTTCTCTTGCCCCCTTGCAGATACTGTCACCTCTTAGTTTTTTCTTATCAACTAGCAAATCCCTCTAGAGCACTCATTTTAAACTGTGGCTTACAACCCATTAGTGGATCACAAAATCAATTCCATGGGTCTCAATCAACTTTCATTTCTTTAGTGAAACAGAACCCAATAGGACAGAAACTATCGGACACACTGCTCACAGCAAGGGTAAACACTGTTGTGTTAAACTTCCGTTTCAGGTGTGTGTGTGTGAGAGAGAGAGTGTGTGAGAGTGTATGTGTGAGTGTGTGTGTGAGCCATAAATCTCTCTCTTACCTTGCTTGCCCCAGACAACTAAAGCTTGGGGCTAGGGACACAACCATGCAGACTGAGCAGGAGATTGACACTCTGGGTAGAGATGACAAGCTTTAATGATACAGCCAACACTCACAATCACAGTTGGCTCTTCAGACAACTTGATCTTTGGGGCAAGATTTTGTGCAGAGTCAAGCAACACAGAAGCCCAGGAGCGACAGAGGCAACATTCTGGCTTCCAGTAAGGGAGCAAGATAACTACGTCTCATGATCAAAGTACCTTTTTATTCTTCTTAAATAAAAACCTTAATTTGCTCCGGCCTCCCAAGGGGCTCTGATCCCAGGCCCCCATTTCTTCACAAGGGATGCTGTCCTCGTGTGGGGCCGCCTTAAATGGAAGCCACCTCACCAGAGCAGATTCCAGTCCTCCGGAGTCTCTATCCGTGGCACACAGCGAGGCTGATGCAGGCAGGGAACACACAGGACAGAGGGCCGCTTTGGTGGTGCTGGTTTGGGTGGTGTTTCTTCACTGAATTTTGGTGGCTGCTTCATGGATGGAGGTGGCCACATAATCTAGATTTTTCGTGGTTAAGCCACACATGTTGATCCGACCACTTGGCAGCAGATAGATGTGCTTTTCGTTGACCAGATATTCAACCTGCTTGGCTGTTGAAAACCAAAAGAAATAGGATGAGAGTAGGAGGCATCCTCTCAGCAATGGGGGTTCAGAGATTCCATGACAATTGCCGTTTTCCTTCTTTCCCCCAACACAGAAAAGCAAAATAAAAGGAGCTATTTTTATTCAATTCAAAAACATAGGGAAGTATGCTCCATTGATTCTTATTTCTAATCCCCAGAAAGTTTAATATGGCTCCTCCCAATGGGAAATTTTAATGTGGGACTACCTCCCAACGGAAGCTTGCATGTTACCTTCACCAGGACACCCTTTTAAAACAAGCCTCAGACTTAAGAACATTCCACTGATATGAAAAACTGGTTTGAAGTGCTTCCTTTAGCTCTTCCTTAACCCCTGGAAAGAAGGGGGTTTGCTTCTCCCCAAACACACAGCAGCAAACTCCCTTTGACGTTTCCTTCTCACAGCACATTGTCCAAGGCCCTGTGCTAGAGGTAGTGGGTAAGTGCTGTGTGCATGAACCCGTAGGCTGAGATACTGCCAAGGCCCCTGTAACCTGGCACTTCTCAGGTCCCTCATTCACACACACACAGGAGGGCTATCCCGCGTGTTTGCAGAAATGCTCATGCAGGAAATAGGAAGGGACTGCCTATCCTTCCCTTATGCCACAATCTCTAGAGATTTTTGGTTTATTGCAAAGGCACGAGACAATTTTATTTGATTTTTGTCTAAATAATTAGCACCCTTAATTAGCACTATTGATTTGAAGGAATGGGTAATTGTCATGGACTGGATGTTTGTGTCCCTCCAAAATTTCTAGGTTGAAACCCTAACCTCTAATGTGACGGTATTAGGGCCTGGGGCCTTTGGCAGGTAATGAGGTCTGGATGACGCCCGGAGAGTAGAGCCCCTGTGTTGACAGGAGTGCCCTTATAAGAGACTACGGAGCTGCTATGTGTGTGCATGTGCTCTCTCTCCCTTTCCCATACCCCCAGCATGGGAGGACACAGCAAGAAGGCAGCTAGCTGCAAACTCGAAGAAAGCCCCCACAGGAACTGACCACGCTGGCTCCCTGATCTCAGACTGCCCAGCCTCCAGAACGCTGAGAAAAAAATGTCTGTTGTTGAAGCCAGCTAGCCCATGGCATTATGTCACAGCAGCCCGAACTCAGATGGTAATAAAATCTTAATAATCAGAGGAACAGAGGGAGGTAAGATGGTGGAAGAGTAGGGGTCCTCGTTTCATCTGGTCCCTTGAATTTAGCTAGATGACTATCAAATCATTCTGAACACCTATGAATTCAACCTGAGAGGTAAGAAAAGAATTGCTGGAATTCTACAAATAGAAAGGCGACCACTTTTTGCAAGGTAGGAGGTATGAAGTGAATTGGAGGGGATTTATCGGAAGATAATCGGCAGGGGAGGGAGCCTCCGGAAGCTGGCTACCGGAAAGTGATACAGCCCCAGAGCGCAAAATCGGAACTTTTAGAAGGCTGCTCTGGTGAGAGACATCCCTGCCTGATAGGTGCTCAGTTGGCTAAGAGGGGCAGAATCCTAGATGAGACAGTGTGGTCTCAGGATCCCCGGGGTCACGGAAAGAATGGGGGTGCCTGAGTCACTCCAATACTCGGGAGACTGGCTATGGTCAGTGAACCCAGGAGTGGGTGCTCAGCTTGGTTTGCCATAAAGCAGGAACTGCTGCAGGATCGGGTGACTGCTCTCCATCCAGGGGCCCTGCAAGCAGCAGGCCCTCAGCAACCCTCTTCCCTCCCCCAGGAGGATCGGTGCGGGTGCACACTGCAGGAGTCTGCAGAGTTTGGCGCACACAAAAGTGAAGACTGCATTTCCCTGAGAGTTTACTGAAGAGAGAGAGCCTTGATCTTTCAGCTCTGGGGCTGGAGATCAGGGTGTGGCCATTTTATTTTCAGCCTCTGAATCGGCTTGGAAAGCCTTCAGGGGAAGAAAAGCCACATAGAAGAACCTGAAGCAGCTTACACTGAGCCTGGCCCCCTGGCAAGGGGTGGTGTAACTCTGCCCAGGCAAAGACACCCAAGAATCAGCACAGCAGGCCCCTCCCCCAGAAGACCAGCTGGAACATCAGGTGAATACCAACTTTATGGAGCACACAGAACTGCAAAACTCCAGCACTAGGGAAAAAAGGTATGTATAATTCAAGGTTTCATCTCATGATTCTTTCATCTTTCAGTTTAAAATTTTCCTTTTCTTTTTTTTCCTTTTCAACTAGTTTCTTATTTTATCAGCTCTTTATTTTTAAGTCATTTTTTAACCTTCATTTTTACATTTACATTTTACAGATATACTCTTCATTTCTGGCTTCCTTTCACTGTCTTCAATTTCATTTTTGTAAATATATAGGTTTTGCTTTCTTTACAATTTTGGGATTGAGTGTCTTCTAACAAACAGACCAAAATACACCCAGGACCAAATGGATCACCCTGTTTTGTCCACCTGGAAGATTATATTCTCTCTTCCCCCCACCTTTTTTTTCTTTTTCTTTTCATTTTGGTGTCTGACCTCTTTGGATATGTCTAGTGTGTATTTCACTTGGGTCATGGTTGATATTTTGAGTTTGTTCTATCATTCATTCATTCTTCTCTGGGCAAAATGACAAAAGGAGGAATTTACAACAAAGGAAAGAACCAGAGGTAATACTCTCTGCCACAGATCTAATCAATATGGATATAAGTAAAATGTCAGAGCTGAAATTCAGGACAAGGATTATAAAGTTACTAGCTGGGCTTGAAAAAAGCATAGAAGACACTAATCTCTTAGTGTAGAAATAAATTCTAATCAGGCTAAAATTAAAAATGCTTTAACAATGAGATGCAGTATAAATTGGATGCTCTAACAGCTAGGGTAAATGAGGCAGAAGAGAGAGTCAGTGACATAGAAGACAAGATGATGGAAAGGCAGGAAGCCGAGGAAAAGAGGGAAAAACAACCAATGGACCATGAGGGGAGGCTTCAAGAAATCAGCAATACCATAAAACAAAACAATATTTGAATTATTGGGGTCCCAGAGGAAGAAGAAAGAGATAGAGGAACAGAAAGTATATTTGATCAAATCATAGCTGAGAACTCCCCTAATCTGGGGGAAAAAAACAGGCATTCAAGTCCAAGAGGTAGAAAGAACGCCCCCCAAAATCAATAAAAATAGTTCAACACCCCAGGGCGCCTGGGTGGCTCAGTTGGTTAAGTGACTGCCTCTGGCTCAGGTCATGGTCCTGGAGTCCCAGAATCGAGTCCTGCATTGGGCTCCCTGCTCAGCAGGAAGTCTGCTTCTCCCTCTGACCCTCCCCACTCTCATGCTCTCTCTATCTCATTCTCTCTCTCAAATAAATAAATAAAATCTTTAAAAAAAAAAAATAGTTCAACACCCCAACATATGATAGTGAAGCTTACAAATTTCAGAGCTAAAGAGAAAATCCTGAAAGCAGCTTGAGGAAAGAGCTCCTTAATCTACATTAGACTGGCAGCAGACCTATCCGCAGAAGGTCAGAAAGGCCTGGCATGACATTTTCAGGGAACTAAATAAGAAAAAACATTGCAGCCAAGAATACTTTATCCAGCAAGGCTATCACTCAGAATAGAAGGAGAGATAAAGAGCTCCCAGGACAAACAGAAACTAAAAGAATTTGTGATCATTAAACCAGCCCTGCAAGAAATATTAAAGGAGATCCTGTAAGTGAAGACAAAGCCCAAAAGTAACATAGACCAGAAAGAAACAGAGACAATCTACAGAAACAGGGACTTTACAGGTAATATAATGGCACTAAATTCATATCTGTCGACAGTTACTCTGAATGTAAATGGGCTAAATGCTCCAGTCAAAAGACACAGGGTATCAGATTGGATAAAAAAGCAAGACCCATCCATATACTTTCTATAAGAGACTCATTTTAGACCTAAAGACACCTCCAGACTGAAAGTGAGGGGGTGGAGAACCATTTACCATGCTAATGGACATCAAAACAAAGCTGCAGTAGCAATCTTTGTATCAGACAAATTAGATTTTAAACCAAAGACTGTAGAATAATGGATGAAGAGGGACACTATATGACACTTAAAAGGTCTATCCAACAAGAAGATCTAACAATTATAAATATTTATGCTCCTAACTTGGGAGCAGCCAATTATGTAAACCAATTAATAACCAAATTAAAGAAACACACTGGTAAATAATACAATAATCAACATCCCACTCACAGCAATGGACAGGTCATCTAAGCAGAAGATCAACAAGGAAACAGGGGCTTTGAATGGCACACTGGACCAGATGGACTTCACAAATATATACAGAGCATTCCATCCTAAAGCAATAGAATACACATTCTTCCCGAGTGCACATGGAACATTCTCCAGGATAGATCACATACTGGGTCACAAATCAGATCTCAAGCAGTACCAGAAGATTGGGATTATTCCCTGCATATTTTCAGACCACAATGCTTTGAAACTTGAACTCAATCACAAGAGGAAATTTGGAAGGAATCAAACACTTGGAGGTTAAAGAGCATCCTACTAAAGAATGAATGGGTCAACCAGGAAATTAAAGAAGAATTAAAAAAATTCATGGAAACAAATGAAAATGAAAACACAACTGTTCAAAACCTTTGGGATACAGCAAAGGCAGTCCTAACAGGGAAATACATAGCAATACAAGCCTTTCTCAAAAAATTAGAAAAGTCCCAAATACACAAGCTAACCTTACAAAAGG
The DNA here is from genome assembly GCF_029215605.1 of Mirounga angustirostris. NCBI lineage: Eukaryota > Metazoa > Chordata > Mammalia > Carnivora > Phocidae > Mirounga > Mirounga angustirostris. The sequence continues at coordinate 126,250,768 of NW_026991714.1, forward strand.
AGCTGGAGAAAGGACAGCAAATAAAGCCTAAACCAGCAGGAGAAGAAACTGGAGAAAGGACAGCAAATAAAGCCTAAACCAGCAGGAGAAGAAAAATAATAAAAATTAGAGTACAAATCAATGAAATAGAAACCAAAAGAACAGTAAAACAGATCAATGAAACTAGAAGCTGGTCCTTTGAAAGAATTAATAAGATCGATAAACCCCTAGCCAGACTTATCAAAAAGAAAAGAGAAAGGACCCAAATTAATAAAATCATGAATGAAAGAGACCACGACCAACACGAAGGAAATACAAACAATTTTAACAACATATAAGCAACTATATGCCAACAAATTAGGCAAGCTGGAAGAAATGGACGCATTCCTGGAAACATATAAACTACCAAAACTGAAACAGGGAGAAATAGAAACCCTGAACAGACCCATAACCAGCAAGGAAACTAAAGCAGTAATCAAAAATCTCCCAACAAACAAGAGTCCAGGACCGGATGGCTTCCCAGGGGAATTCCACAAAACATTTAAAGAACTAACACCTATTCTTCTGAAGCTGTTTCAGAAAATAGAAAGGGAAGGAAAACTTCTAAGTCCTCCTATGAGGCCAACATCACCCTGATACCAAAACCAGACAAAGACCCCATCAAAAAGGAGAATTACAAACAAAGATCCCTGATGAATATGGATGCTAAAATTCTCACCAAGATACTTGACAATAGGATCCAACAGTATATTAAAAGGATTACTCACCACAACCAAGTGGGATTTATTCCTTGGCTGCAAGGGTGGTTTAAGAACCATATGATCCTCTCAATTGATGCAGAAAAAGCACTTGACAAAAGACAGCATCCTTTCTTGATTAAAACTCTCCATAGTGTAGGGATAGAGGGAACATACCTCAATATCACAAAAGCCATATACAAAAAGCCCAGAGCAAATATCATTCTCAATGGGGAAAAACTGAGAGCTTTTCCTCTAAAGTCAGGGACACGACAGGGATGCCCATTCTCACCACTGTTGTTCAACAGTACTAGAAGTCCTAGCCTCAGCAATCAGCCAACAAAAAGAAATCAAAGGCATCCAAATTGGCAAAGAAGTCAAACTCTCACTCTTTGCCAATGACATGATACTTTATGTGGAAAACCCAAAAGACTCCACCCCAAAATTGCTAGAACTCATACAGGAATTCAGGAAAGTGGCAGGATATAAAATCAATGCACAGAAGTCAGTTGCATTTCTATACACTACCAATGAGACAGAAGAAAGAGAAATTAAGGAGTTGATCCCATTTACAAATGCACCAAAAACCATCAGAGACCTAGGAACAGACCTAACCAAAGAGGTAAAGAATCTGTACTCTAAAAACTACAGACACTCATGAAAGAAATTGAGGAAGACACAAAGAAATGGAAAATCATTCCATGCTCATGGATTGGAAGAGTAAATATTGTTAAAATGTCTATGCTACCTAGAGCAATCTACATGTTCAATGTAATCGCTATCAAAATACCATTGACATTCTTCACAGAGCTGGAACAAATTATCCTAAAATTTGTATGGAACCAGAAAAGACTCCGAATAGCCAAAGGGATGTTGAAAAAGAAAACCAAAGTTGGTGGCATCACAATGCCGGACTTCAAGCTGTATTTCAAAGCTGTAATCATCAAGACAGTATGGTACTGGCACAAAAACAGACACATAGATCAATGGAACATAACCAAGAACCCAGAAATGGACCCTCAACTCTATGGTCAACTAATCTTTGACAAAGCTGGAAAGAATATCCAATGGAAAAAAAGACAGTCTCTTCAACAAATGGTGTTGGGAAAATGAAACTGGACCATTTCCTTACAACGTACACAAAAATAGACTCAAAATGGATGAAAGACCTAAATGTGAGACAGGAATCCATCAAAATCCTAGAGGAGAACACAGGCAGCAACCTCTTCGACCTCAGCCGCAGCAACTTCTTGCTGGACATGTCTCCAAAGGCAAGGGGAACAAAGGCAAAAAATGAACTATTGGGACTTCATCAAGATAAAAAGCTTTTGCACAGCAAAGGAAACAGTCGACAAAAACAAAAGATAGCCGACAGAATGGGAGAAGATATTTGCAAACGTCTTATCAGATAAAAGGCTAGTATCCAAAATCTATAAAGAAATTATCACTCAACACCCCAAAAACAAATAATCCAATCAAGAAATGGGTAGAAGACATGAACAGACATTTCTGCAAAGAAGACACCCAGATGGCCAACAGACACATGAAAAAGTGCCCAACATCACTCGGCATCAGGGAAATACAAATCAAAACCACAATGAGATACCACCTCACACCAGTCAGAATGGCTAAAATTAACAAGTCAGGAAACGACAGATGTTGGCGAGGATGCGGAGAAAGGGGAACCCTCCTACACTGTCGGTGGGACTGCAAGCTGGTGCATCCACTCTGGAAAACAGTATGGAGGTTCCCTCAAGAAGTTAAAAACAGAGATATGCTACAACCCAGCAACTGCGCTACTAGGTATTTACCCCAAAGATACAAATGTAGTGATCCGAAGGGGCATTTGCACCCCAATGTTCATAGCAGCAATGTCCACAATAGCCAAACTGTGGAAAGAGCCAAGATGCCCATCGACAAATGAATAGATAAAGAAAATGTGGTTTATATCTACAATGGAATATTACTCAGCCATCAGAACGGACGAATGCTTACCATTTACATGGACATGGATGGAACTGGAGGCTATTATGCTAAGCGAAATAAGTCAATCAGAGAAAGACAATTATATGGTTTCACTCCTTTGTGGAATATAAGAAACAGTGCAGATGATCATAGGGGCAGGGAGGGAAAACCGAATGAGAAGTCATCAGAACCATGAAAGACTCTTAACTATGGGAAACAAACTGACGTTGCTGGAGGGGAGGTGGGGGGGATGGGGTATTTGGCTGACGGGCATTAAGGAGGGCACATGATGTGATGAGCACTGGATCTTATATCAAACTGATGAATCACTGAACACTATATCTGAAACTAATGATGTATTATACGTTGGCTAGTGGAATTTAAATGAAAAAAAAAAAAAAAAGCAGAGGAGCAAACACTATGTGCCAGGCAGTATTCTAAGCACTTCATATTAACTCAGTTAATCTTGATAATAACCTTATCTTTCCCATGTATCGATGGCACAGAGGGAAGTTAGAAGACCTTCCCGATGTCATACAGCTAGTCAGTGGTGGGCCTGGGATTTAAGGAAGGCAGTGTAACTCCCAAGCCTGAGCTCTTAGCCATGAGGCTAAGCTGCCTCTATGAAAGTGGAAAATCTGGACCCTGTACCCAGTGCTACCATGGACCCCTCCAGACAAAGCGACCTTCACAGGTAGCCTTGACCAGCATGAGCTGTGTGACTACAGTCAGGCAAGCAGACCAGGCCTAGCCTCACACCCTCAGAGCCACAGGCACACCACTCTTTGTAAAGCCGAAGCCCCACTGGTAGATGTGGCTCCAGGGTTCCAATCCTGTTTTTGGTTTGTTTGCTTTTAAGATTTTATTGTTAAGTAACCTCTACACCCAGTGTGGGGCTCGAACCACAACCTTGAGATCTAAGAGTTGCATGCTCCACCACTGAGCCAGCCAGGCGCCCCAACCCTTTTTTTTTTTTTTAAATGAAAATGAAACTTCTCTCCTTTTGTCAGGGGAGGGGACCATCACAGCAAAGAAGCTAAACTTATGGACTCTTTCCCTAGAAAAAGGCTGATACACACATACACAATTTTTCAAGTATCATTTCAGGGGCTTCACAGATCTCCTAGAATAAGACACAGACGACAGGCTGCAAACCCGTTCTGAGGGACAGAATGTCATAAAGGAAGCGGGGCAGCATGAGCACGGTAGAACCGAGGTGGTGGGTACAATTCCGCCACCTGTTCTGTTTTAAAATTTTTCCTAATAAAATGTTGGGAGGGGAAAAAAAACATAAACAAAAACTTGTTTTTAAAAAGGGTAAATAGCGCCAGGTGCTAAAAATATAACTTACATGTTATAGGCACAGATCTGTTCTCACGATTTTTTCATTTATAATAAAACTTCCTACTCTGGAGAGTGGGATAATATGGATATCTTATGCGAAGACATCCCTACCTTGTGAGCTTTTAGAATATTACCACTAAATACCATTTCCATTACACTTAGTATTTTAAAAATTGTAAAGGACGATTTTACTTATTTAAATGAACTTAATGCCCTATTCCAGAATCAAGAGGACAATTGGCTTTTACTTTTGGGGAAACCTTATTTTACCCCAAATTATTCCTAGGGATCAACAATATACAGTCGCCACCACCTTTCTTGTTTATATTTCCTTCTGCTTTTTCTGAGCTCATTTCACACGGGCACCCTGATGGCCCCTGTTTACTGTGCTGCCCAGCACCTCTGATGTTCCATTTACTTCCCCACATCAGGCATAAACTGTCCCTAGAGCCACGGGACACAAGCTCTACACACAGGCAAGTAGCCAAACAGCACCATGTGACCCGTGGCTTGGCCAGCAGGTGCTCGGGAATTATTAAATGAATGAATCCTCTGTCAGCAGGACAACCAATCACTGATATGCCCCACCGATGGCTGCCCAAGATCACGTACAGCTGCCCGCTAGACTTCCAATGGGCTCTCAACTCCCACCTACCAGTTCTTATTTATGAACTAGAGAGATCACTCCGTAACCTCTTTTGTTCAGGGCGATGCTTGGAGACTAGGAAAGACCTGTTAAGAAATTAGGTCCTTGAATAATCAGGTATAATAATTATACTTAAGATTAAGGAAAAGCCAAAAGGTACCCGAGCATTTACATGAGACCTTTCATAAAGCAAGGCTCCAGGCTACAAATCCTGTTACTTCCCGGCCCACAAAAATGAAAATATCCTAGTTACGGGTCAGCAGGTTTTCACTAAGAAAACCTAACTTGTTCTGGCCCAAAGTTATGGCTGACCAAAGGGGACAGCTAAAGGAGCCAAACCCAAGAGCACAGGGAGAAGGGCTATGTCTGATAGTGAGCATTCGAAGTGGTTTGGGGACACTTACGGTTCAAGCCGGTGAAGCTGAACATTCCGATTTGCTCAGTGATGTGGTTCCAGGTTCCAGGAGTCTTGAGGGCTTCTAAGCGTGCCCTGAGTTCAGATCTCATGGTCAGAATCCGGTCAGCCATTGTCTTCACATTACCCGTCCTGAGTGGACAGCAATATAAATATCAATCCAGATTAGGGCAGATAGATGGCTCACAGAAGCATGTAGGTTTAAAAAATGTAATGTAATCTATACACTGAAAATGAGATCATGACCTCCCTGTGGTAGTAGGTGGGTGCCTGGCTGGGTGGACGAGCAGACCAGAGAGACACTTACCAGGCAGAAGGAAGGAAGTGAGCTTCTGATGGAGTTTAGTGCTCATCTTGGATCTACTGGCAGTAATACCATTCATGTTTTAACCCAGAATTCACCTAGGCCCTGACCCAAACGGGATAATGTACTTTATCAGGCCTAAATGAGCAGACTGTAGATTTAGCTACTATATAAAAATTACTGTTCCAAGAAAAGGCAAAATAGATGCAAATTAAATAAGAATGAAGAGTCCCCAAATCGTCACAATGACTTGCAGCTGGATAAACTATTCTATCAGGAATTCCTTCCTGTGTTTCCCAACTGTTAGGGGAGGAAGCCTAGTACTGGGAGGGCTGGGAAAACGCCCCATTCCTCGAGTGCTTCCTCCTCTGGGCCAGCGCTGTGTACTCACATGTGTGTGTTACACTCACGGGAGTAGGCACCAGCCTCATTTTACAGAAGTACCTGAGACTCAGAATTTAAAGTAATTTTGTCCTGCCTCTGCCAAAATCAAAGGAAGAGAGAGTTAAATGTAAGGGGACAACTAACTGTTCTACATTCCCACACCTCACCCATCAGGCCTCGCGCCTCTTACCATTCCTTAAAGAGCTCAGGGTTCGAGAGGGTCCGGGCCACAATTCGCGCTCCCTGAGCGGGGGGGTTGGACCAAGTAATTCGCACAATCTTCTCCATCTGGGAAAGGACCCGCAGGATGCTATCAGGATCTTTTGCAACCACGGTCAGATTGCCCACTCGCTCATCTAAAGGGAGGGATGAGAGTCAGCTCGGAGCACTGAGGCAGGTGGGGCGGGGCGGGGCGGGGCGGGGCTGTAACTCAGGAGAGCACTCACTGTAGAGCCCGAAGTTCTTGGAGAAGGACTGAGCGCAGAAGAGCTCGAATCCTTCAGACACAAAATAGCGAACAGCCCAGGCGTCTTTCTCTAGGTCTCCAGATGCAAAGCCCTGATAGGCTGAGTCAAAGAAGGGGAACAGAAACCGGCGCTGCGGGGAAGGAAAGCGAGTCAGGGCAGGAGATCCTTCTGGAACCAACCTCAGACACCAGCCTTCCTTCCCCAACTGGTGCCCGCACAGAATTTCTAACACTACCCATTTGTCCTCGCTCTCCCTTTCTGCATTCAACCACCACTTTACATCTGTTCCTCTGTTCAGCTAAATACCAACCAACAAATCTAACAATTTCAGTAAACCTTATTTTTTTAAGTATACCATCCTAGAGTCACGATGCCACTTTGCCAACAGGACTTATTTGTGAGGCACGGAGGTAGTGTCCTGTGTTGGTGGAGTCTTCCCTCTGAATTCCTGGTGTGATAAGCTTAGTCAGCTTGGTCTCTCCAGGGCTCCCCAACAATCTCGGGGCTAGTCTACTGGGCACTTAAGATGAAGGAGACCGTGGAGTCCCTATTCTCACCCCTCCGACCTCCTCAAAGAACTCCCCACAACTGAGCTTGCCCCTCCTACTGGACTCGTGCTCTGAGTGGACACCACTTCTATGCCCCCAACTGTCCAAGCCAGAGGCCAGGGTGCATCCTCCACTCCTGGTAGCTCCTCCCTCGCATCCAGCTACATCCAATCACATCCCGGGTCCTATCACCCCATCTCCTGGGAGCTCGAGCGTCCTTTCAGGTCCGCCCCTGCCACGGCCTGCATTCAGGTCCCCGTCAGCTCCCACCCGGATGGCGGTAACAGCCTCCTAACCGCTCTCTGGGCCTGTCTCATCTTGCCTCCCTCTGACCCACTCCCTGCTGCGTAGCCTGATGACCACAAAGTTTTGATGACATCAAAGTTTTTCAGTGGCTCCCCACTGCCCTCCAAATAAAGTCCAATGCCTCAGCACAGGATCTGGCCCCCATTTACCTCTAACTCACTCACAACCCCTTAGGACTCTAGGCTGTACCGAGAATTACTTCCAATTCCTTAAATGGGCCAGGATTTCTGCCTTGGGCTGTGATCACACTCCTCCCTCCGTAGGGAACATTCCATCCCTGCCAGCCCCCACCTGTCCTCATCCTTCAAGTTGCAACATGGCTTCTTCTGCCACTACTGCTCTCCTAGCATGCACACGTGCACACGCACACACATGCACACGCATGCACACGCACGCACTCCCCAAAGTCTGGGCTACATGCCTCCACGTAACCCCATCAACACAGCCACAGTACTTGGCTGTCTCCCCAGACAGGCTGTGTGCTCTCTGAGGGCAGGGACCATCTCTGCTGTGTTCACTCTTGTACCCCCCTGGTGCCTGGCACATAACAATTTCTCACTGAATATTCTCTAAACATGTTAATGAAGAATATATACACTTTGAGCTAGAAATTCCAACCTAGGAAGTGTAATCCCAAAGAAATAATAAAAAGGAGTCTTATACATAATTGTTCAGAAGAACAAGAAACCTGAGATCTAAATGTCCATCGACTGATTTAATCAATCGCTAATGGGACATAGCCATGCATGGGAATGGTGCTACAGAACTTTAAATGGCATGTAAAGGAATTCAGATGAAACACAAAGTATGTTACAAAACCGTATAGATAAAATGATGCCATCTTTGTGAAAGAAATATATTTACATGTGTAACTACTTAAAAAACAACAACAATATTCTATATACCAAAATAGTAACAGTAGCTTTCAGTTAATACTTATTTTCTTCTTTAGGCTTTTCCCCATTTTCCAAACTCTTCCGTAAACAGGCATTGCTTTTGAATACATAAAATAATAATACTGTTTTTCAAGAGATGCTCTGAAAGAGCAGCTACCTTCATGACAGAGGCGATCTGCTTCCACTGTTCCGGAGTTGGGTCAGTCCCAGTGGGGTTGTGTGCACAGGCGTGGAGGACAAAGATGGAGAACTCGGGGGCATTCTGAGGGGAAGGAAGCCACATCAGTTCCGACGCTAGCAGGAATATCCGGGGGTCAGAGTCAGTGACACACTGGGCAAGGGGCAGCGTATTTCTTCCTTATGTGCTAACTCAGAAACCACCATTTTGGTTTGAGTAGGGATGTTTCAGACTGTCTCCCTTATCAACTGATCCAAAGACCCTTCCCTGCTCCTCCTGACACCATGGGTCTGTTTACTTTTCATCTAATCGCCCACCTCCAGATCATTTAGGAAACCCTGGAGATCGAGTCCTCTCTTCGCTGCATCCCAGTAGTGATAGGACCGAATGTCTTTAAATCCAGCGGCAGAAAACACACTGTTATGATTCTCTGTAAGCAGAAGGGTAAAAAGTTAAATGCTTTGACAAAAAAGGAGGCATAACTGGAAAGGACACACATCAGCTGCCAGGGCCCTCACAGGCTCAGCATTCACTGGGCAATGTCGAGGTGAGGGGTGAAGACTTAGAAGAATGACTGCAACCACCAAGAACAAGTTCAATCAGTCAGTCGTACTAAACTTACATCCTACCACGGTGAGACTTCCTGTATCTATACTTTCTGCCTCCTCGGGGAAGTTTCAACATATGCTAAAACACGAGTCTACCAGCAGTCTTGAGAACAAGTATTCCTAATCTGGACTGGAGCATCGGGTTACTCATATACTGCCATAACCCACTGCTCAAGCCATTCCCAATGTCAGTTGATCCAGGGCTGGGCTACCTTTTCTGCATAAACAGTGAGAGTCATGAGGGTAATTCCCCCGGCTCCTCTGCAGCCCAAGGACTCACCCCAGGTTGGTGAGGACACATAGACGGGCGTATCCTTGTTGTTGGTTCCATTGTACCATCGGGCTAAGAACTCGGCTCCGATTCGGAGTGCGCCTGTCCCCCCCAGAGACTGCACACCTCCAACCTGAAAGAGAAGCAGCAGCAGGGTCACTGGCTGATAACGGTGAAGTCAGATGATTATCAGGAAAACCATGGTAATGACGAGCACTTACTTTGTGCCTGCTCTGTGCTAAGCCCTTCAAACACTCTCTTACGGAAAGCTCATAACTACGCACGGAGATAACTATGATTTGCCCATGCTTACAAACGAGGAAACTGAGCCTATGAGTAGTGAGGCCCTTTGCTCAGTAAGCAGCCCCTGAGCACTAAGGCCAGGTCTTCAACCCGGGAAGTCTGGGAGTCTGACTCTTGGAGGAGCTTCCCAACTGAACACAGGCTGAGGACATACCCAGGCCACATTCGAGTGTGCCCGCCTGGAAGGCAAACCCGTCCCTTCGGCACCCATCCCAAGATCAAAATTTATGCCTCCAGCAGAAGCCTGTGAAATGTCTCTGGCTTGCCAGTGACCTCAATCTGCAATACTCATCGCTATAAAGCAGGCCCATTAACCCAGAGAAATATGTTCTAACAAATGTGACATGTGAGGATGACTTTCCTTAACTTCCTCGCATCTCAAAATGACTTCACGTGGGCGATGACAGAGTCCTAGTTCTTCCCATTTACAAAAGACCTTCACACACATTCTTATTTGATTCTTACACAATTCTCTAAAGTAAGTCCTAAATCCCCAACCCCAATACACATGAGGAAATCCATTCAGAGAAGTGGTCTGTGAAAGGCTAGGAGTGGCAGGAAAGCGGTGAGCGGCAGAGCTGGAAATGAATCCAGGAGGCCTCCTCGCTTCAGATCTAGTCACCCGCCCTGGTTATGCTGCCCTGCCTACATGCCTCCGATTCTGCCCTCTCGCAATTCTTAGTAGGCTTTGGCAAGACTCTTTCAGTAGAGGAATGGCCTACACTGCTCAATATGTCAAAGAACTAAGGAGAAAGAAAGGAAAGGATCATCTGAGAAAATCTATCTAAATAAAAGGAAGGGCACAGCAATCTGACAACAATGGCAACCTCCAGGGAGCAGCCTAGGAGGGGGAATAGCGGTCAAGGGGTCTCTGGCCTACTCTAGACGTTATTTTTTAAATTAAGGAGAATGTGTTCATGTATTATTTGTAAAATTTTGAAATAATTTCTAAAATATATTTAGCTGTCTGGGATTTGCTGGAAAATAATTCACCTTTGGCATGGGGGTGGGGGGTCATTGTTGAAGCTAGGTGATGGATACAACACGGGGGTTTGTTCATCACATTGCATTATCTATTTTGTAAATATTTGAAATTTTCCACAATAAAAGTGGTCTAAAAAAGCCCTTCCTAGACAAGAAGAAAAGCTGTAAATTTTTTAAAAACAAAACACTGATGCTAAAAGATAACAAAGGGAAAAAAGTGGAAAAAGGGAAGACCAAGCTCATTCATGAATATTGATACTCACTTTCCAAACAAACATTAATGGATAGCACGAATCCAACAATACACTAATAAATACCCCCTTGCTCAAGTGACAGTCAGCCCATGAATGCAAGATTGTTAAGAAATATATTATAAAATGTGTCATGCTGGGTGTCTGGGTGGCTCAGTCAGTTAAGCATCTGACTCTTGATCTCAGCTCAGGTCTTGATCTCAAGAGTCGTGAGTTCAGGCCCTGAACCAGTCTCCACACTGAGCATAGAGCCTACTTAAAAAAAAAAAAATGTGTCATGCTGCTAGGTAGAGAAAATCCAAATGATCTTCCTAACAGATTAAAAGCATAGCTATTCCTGATTTTGACACTCAGTAAAACAGGAGATAATGGAATACTTCTTGAAAATAACAGGAGAAATTCATTCAGCCATGATGAATAAGTCAGCTTCATGACGAATAGTGACTCATTGGCAGAAATCCTCTTTAAGCCAGGAACAAGGCAGTGATACCAATTATCATCATTTGTTATTCCTCCCCAGTGTTCTATTTGTATTCAGAGGTCTCAGCATCTGTGAAGGAATGCTGTCTGAAACATGAAAAAAAAAGCAAAGTGGACACTCAGGGGAAGGAGGCTGGGCACACCAACGTGCCTGTCCTTCAGGGTGACCCACTGAGTGCCAGGCCCCTCCCATTACTTTCAAGGTCTTTTTTTTTTTTTTTAAGATTTTATTTATTTAGGGCGCCTGGGTGGCTCAGTCGGTTAAGCGGCTGCCTTCGGCTCAGGTCATGATCCCAGCGTCCTGGGATCGAGTCCCCCATTGGGCTCCCTGCTCTGCGGGGAGCCTGCTTCTCCCTCTCCCTCTGCCTACTTGTGTTCTCTCTCTATCTCTCTGTCAAACAAATAAATAAAATCTTTAAAAAAAAAAAAAAGATTTTATTTATTTATTTGAGAGAGAATGAGAGAGAGCAAGCACATGAGAGGGGGGAGGGTCAGAGGGAGAAGCAGACTCCCCGCCGAGCAGGGAGCCTGATGCGGGACTCGATCCAGGGACTCCAGGATCATGACCTGAGCCGAAGGCAGTCGCTTAACCAACTGAGCCACCCAGGCGCCCCAAGGTCTTTTTTTTTTTTTAAGATTTTATTTATTTATTAGAGAGAGAGAGATAGCAAGAGTGAGCACAAGCAGGGAGAAAGGGAGAAGCAGCCTCCCCGCTGAGCCAGGAGCGCAATGTGCGGCTTGATCCCAGGACCCTGAGATCATGACCTGAGCTGAAGGCAGACACTTAACTGACTGAGCCACCCAGGCGCCCCTACTTTCAAGGTCTTGCCTTCACATTTCATCTATCTGGATTCTTCATACAAATCACTACCAAGGTGATGTTAAGCCATATGTGTGTTTTTCATGGATTTGTCACCAGCTAAGTTGAATGTCAACTTTATTCATTATTTCACATTTCAAACACCTAAGCAATTCTGGAATGTTGCTATTTCTATACAAATGAGCAAGGTTCCCCTTGAACCTGGTTTTCAGTTATCATGGATATGTGACAGGTGTATGTGGTCAATCAGTGCAAACATTCCCAGGTATAATCTTTTATTTCCTTTCTCTCCCACTTCAAAACACAAATTCATTAAATAAAAGAAGTCAGAAGGTCAGGAGACTAGACTGAAAACATATTTGGAAGAAATAAACCCACTTCAGTAACATTAACTAATTCTTAACATTCATGACGTATATAACACTTGACATCAAATTCTCAAGAAATTATCACTCCCTAAAAATATATTGAACGTGGCATGGCTTCAGTGAAACACAAGTGACATCAGCAATTAAAAGAGAAACATTTGGGGTGAATCAATAATGTATCAATTTGGTCACTCTGGGAACCGAATTTTGGCAAACTTCCAAAACGCCCAAGGAAGGCCTACATTTGGGATGAAGGTAACAAGTGTAAAGTTCCAAAGGAACCAGGCAACTAGCCCTGGGTGGCTACACTGGGGGAGTCCAGAACAAGAAAAATCCAGCAACAAATGGTGTGCATGATGCCAGGAGGTAATCTATACTCCTGATTTAGCTACATGGCCGGAAGAAATCCCTGCTGGATTCGACAACACTTGTCTGAGACCACAGTTCGCCGATGTGATGTCTTCAGTGTGAGGAACAGGAGAGCGACCAGAAGCTGCTTATGGCCAAGGCCATGATGCATGAACCTGGGCAGCCCTAGCAGTTCACACGGTCTCTGGCACAGGGTGCTAACACAGGCAAAGCCGATGAAGAAGACGGTGTTGAAAGGATGAGCCGCAGAGAAAGCCCTAAGCCTCCCAGAGGCGATGGTCAAAGTGAGGACCTGGGATAGCATCACATGGCCCACAAGCCCTCCTACCGATGGCAGCTCAGGAATTTCCAAAGCTGAAATACTACAATGCAGGAGGTGAAAACTGGACCTATGGTCTGCATCCTAAGGTCTAAAAATAGAAAGCAGTAAGAGGCAGTGGTGAGTGTAGAAAACAGATCTCCTCAAAATGGTTGATGGACCTGGTAATGTTAAATCTTGAGAAGACAAATCTAAGGGAAGAAATGATTACTGATTGTTTTCTGGTCCATTCATTCATTCATGCCTCATCTCCTTCAAGTTTTGGCTGATGGGCACCTGGGTGGCTCAGTCCGTTAAGCGTCCGACTTGGTTTTGCCTCAGGTCATGATCTCAGGGTCATGAGATCAAGCCCTGCATTGGGATCCATGCTCAGCGCAGAGTCTGCTTAAGACTCTCTCTACCTCTCCCTCTGCCCCTCTCCCTTGCGCATGCGCTCTCTCTCTCAAATAAATCTTAAAAAAAAAAAAAAGTTTTGGCTGAAATGTCATTTCCATTTCTATCTTAACTACCCTAGTGAAAACCATATCTACCCCACCTCCCACAGTCAGCACCCCTAATGTGCCTCTTCTACTCTATTTTTACAGCATTTATATTCTTTTAATATACTCTATCATGTCCTTATCTATATTACATTTACAGTTGGCTTCTCCTCACAAAACTGTAAGCCAGGGCAGAAGATTTTGGGTCTTTTGGTCACCGCTGTGCTCCAGCTTCTAGAACAGTGCCTACCCTTAGTGGTAAGCACTCATCTGTTGACTGAATGAGTGAATTCAAACATCTGAGAATCTCTGAAATGCCAGGCTAGGGCTAAATGCTGAAGATTTACGAGATAAATAAGTAAGCCATCATCCCTGCCCTGAGGGAGGAGACAGACATAAAATTATACATCATAGTAATAAGCACAGTTAAGTACAGTTATTCTTAAATTGTGAACAAAGTCCTATGATAACAGCGCTGCCAGAGAGCGAAAGATTCAGCATGGAAGTGACCCTTGGCCGGGCCCTGCATGACTTACAGACTCCTGGAATGGCTGGAACCCAAGGGGGATGGGGGGCTGTGAGTCACTGGAGAACAGGATGAAGGTTGGCTACAAAATATACATGCCCAGCTCAAAGTCTAGATTTGCCCTGTAGATAATGGAGGGGTTACTGTGTGTGTATGTGTGAGGCAGGGAGCAGGTGACATGATTATCAGGTTTTTTGCTACGGAAGATCATCCTAGTTGCACTGCGCAGAATCTTTTTTTTAAGATTTTTTTTTTTTTTTTTTTTTTTGAGAGAGAGAAAGGGGCTGAGAGAGAGAACACGAGGGAGAGAGAGAAGCAGACTCGGGAGCCCGACGCAGGGCTCGATCCCAGGAGCTCAAGATCATGACCTGAGCCAAAGGTAGATGCTTAACTGACTGAGCCACCCAGGCGCCCCCGCACTGTGCAGAATCCAATAGAATGGGGAGGAGACTAGAGGCAGGAGGCTATCACAAGAATCCAAATGAGAGGATGGTGGGCTGAACTAAGATGGCAGCTTGGGGATGGTGAGGACGTCCAGGGAAAAAGGAAAAACTCAGAGCTCAGAACCAGCCAGGACCTAGGGGGATGCAGATGCCAAGAGAGCATCCTAAACCATCGCCACCCCGCCTCCAAAAAAAAGCCTTCAAATATTTACAGACTGCTATCTAAATTTGTTCTCTGATCAAAAACACAACACAGGACGAAGCAGACGAAGAGGGCAGGCCATGTTCCACAAGTCTTACAGAATGAAATGACCAAAACGGGAGCACTGGTCAGAGGAACAAGCACCTGGCCACGATGGTTAGTACGTGTCTAAGAAACGTACAGTTTCAGAGGAAGAAGTTCCCCAACACAGAAACTGTTTTTCTTTGTCAACAACAGAATTCCATCAAATCTACCCATAGCGTCTCTCAAGATAACCCCAGCTGCCTAAGCCCCCCACTCTCAAACTTCATCAGGACGCTCCTCCAGCAAAACTCATTAATTACTTGCCTAATCATGACCCGAGTTCCAGGACCTTCACTCAGAGCCTCCCTGCCTCCTGAGAGAAGACTGGGCCTGTGTGCCCGTCATTTTTTCTCCTGGCCACCGAGGCATCTGAGTAACAGCATGTGGAGAATAAATGATTCCAAGACGTGGTCCCTTCCACGCACGAAGGCTGGGCTACGACACTGGCCCAGAGGAGCAGTCAGGACAGCTGGCTTTAATTGCATGATACCTACCTGGGCTATCGCAAAACCCGAGCCCATCCCCTGCCTACTCCTGCAGCAGGTTTATCTTCTTCGGACACTTGGACTGGCTAACTCCTCTGCTCAAACCTTCAGGTGGTTTCCCCTGCCCAAGGTGCCCAAATCAGCCTGGACATGCTCCCAGCTCCAATCAGGTAGGTCTCTCTTCCACCTAGTGGAATTCCCACTACTCCAAACAAATACCCCTCCTTTTTCCTTCCTCTGTACTTTGTGGTTCCCAACCTTGGCTATACTTTGGAGTCACCTGTGGAACTTTTAAAACTATGCCCTTGCAGGGAAGGGAAGGGAACTGGGGGGAGGAAGGGGGAGCTGGGAGTGAAAGGGCAGGAAGGGGGCGCCTGGTGGCTCAGTGGGTTAAGCATCTGCCTTCGGCTCAGGTCATGATCTCAGGGTCGTGAGATTGAGCCCCAGGTGGGGCTCTGTGTTGGGTGTGGAGCCTGCTTGGGACTCTCTCTCTCTCTCTCCCTATCTCCTTCTGCCCATCCCCAATTCTGCTTGCACATGTTCTCTCAAAAAAAAAAAAAAAAAAAAATTTTTTTTTTCAAGGGGTTCAGAGGCCCCTTAACCGATCCCCTAAGCAAGTGTTCCCTGTGGGACCATGAACCACAAACTAGTCCTTTCCTAACATGTGGATGAGATGTAGGAGTTAGAGGGTAAATGCCTTGCCCATGGACAAAGAAGGAGCAGATCTGGGTCCAGACCCCGATCTCTTGATCATTCCATTAAATTCCCTTGGCTTGGCATTTCCGCGGACGGCTTCAACCCCAGCAGCAGCAATCTGATCATCTAGGGCACACGACACAACAGTCACAGAGGCCAGGCTTGGCGTCTGGCCACACCACGTGCACTATCAGGGCCTTAAGATCACACTACTTAAACTCTTACTCACGGACACGTCAATAGACATAACACCTAACACTTTAAACCAAATTGAGTTTTCTTTATTCTTTTTATTTTTTTTATCACACACACAATGCTTTCTTACTTTATTTTTTTTTTAAGATTTTATTTATTTATTTGCCAGAGAGATCGAGTGAGCACAAGCAGGAGGAGCGGCAGGAAGAGGGAGAAGCAGACTCCCCGCCGAGCAGGGAGCCCAATGGGGGACTCGATCCCAGGACCCTGGGATCGTGACCTGAGCCGAAGGCAGACCCTTAACCGACTGAGCCACCCAGGTGCCCCCAAATTGAGTTTTCAACCTTTTTTCACCTTTGCAGTTTCTAAAGAAAATACAGTTGACCCTAACACAGGCTTGAATTGCACAGGTCCACATACACCTGGACTTTTTTTTTTTTTTTAACAAATCCAGTGCAGTATTGGAAATGTATTTTCCCTTCCTTATGGTTTTCTTAATAATATTTTCTTTTCTCTTACTTTATTGTAAGAACACATACAAAATATGTGTTAACAAACTGTTTAGGTTCTCCATCAGGCTGCCAGTAGACTATCAGCACGTCAGTTTTCAGGGAGTCAAAACTGATACAAGGATTTTCGATGGAGCGTGGAGTTGGCACCCCTAACCCCCATGTTGTTCAAGGGCCACCTGTCCATCCTTACCCAAAACTCACCCGCTTCTCCTGGAGAGCTGGGCTATCGTCCCCGAGGGCCAGGCGGGAAGCACAGGACCGGAACTCGGCCAGGCCCAGGATTGGCAGGTACTCGTGGTTCAGGCTGTTGTCATTGGCGATCTCCTGCTCTACCTTCCTCACGACCGGCAAAACCCAGGGCTGGCTGTCATCTGTGCGATAAGCTGGGACATGGCAAAGAGTCACGTCAGAGAGAGGAGGCAGGCTTCATTCAAGTAAGAGCTGGTGCTGGGACTGGAGGGCCTTCCACCTCCTTCCATCAAACAGGACAGGGAGTGAAATGAAAGTAAAGCTCATTCACTGACTGCCCGCCTGCTCCGGGCCAGGCACTGGGCTAGCTGCATGCAGGCAGGACAGCCATGGTTCCTACCCTGAGCTCTTAAATATGTGACCTCGAAAAGACAGCATGCTGAAATGACGCTGGGACATCACAGAGCCTGACAGACGGGAAGAGTGCACGAGCGAGCACGCTGCACACTCAGAAACACCTTACAGTTGTTCTGTTGATCGTCCTAGCACACTGAGCTCTGGAAAGCCATGAGCCCAGAATCTTCCTCCTTCTGCATCTCCCCAAGAGATTTCTGGAAAAGTGCTAGGTGCTACTTCACATGACTGCTGCAACTTCAAACATAAAATATGGAGAGGGGGTGGCAGAAGGGGGAAGCCTACGTCCTCCTCTTGTCCTGGAAGAACAGAAGTGGGACAAATCATGAGCAAAGGCCCCAGGGCTGAAGATTCCAGCAGATGGTTACACAATCACCCAACAATCTATCTGATACCTGCACACATCTCTGTCCTCTCTCTGCCACTGCTGGCCATTTTGCCTGTCCCTCCTACTTCATATTCCACACTTTTATCGATCTAAATGTATCTATTACATAATACTTAGTCTTGCCTACAGCAAATTCCTAAGCCCCTCGACACTAAAAGTATTTTTAGTCCCGTTATCCTATCACTGATTTTTTTCCCCCTCTAGTACAGTATGATTATCTCAGGCTTATAGCTTTAGAGGGCAGCTGCTATGGCTTGCACCCAGGCCAGTGATTTGAGCAGATGCCTCACAGGGGTCATTTGACTCTGCTGGAAGTTTAGGTCTCCAACAGACCCACACAAACACATTCTTTTTTTATAGCTGCATAACTCATGAATGTACCATAATTTGTTTTCCCAGTCTCTTGTTGATGGACATTTGAGTTGCTTCCCATCTTTGGCTATTACAAAACAATACTTCAGTGAACAACCTCATACATATGTCATCTTCCATGTAAATATATCCATAGGATGCAAGGTGGAAAATGGAAGAGTGGGCTAAGAAGTGTGTGTATTTGCAGTTTTGACAGATATATCCAAATTGGCCTCCATAGGGATTTTATCAGTTAAAACTCCTACCATCAATGTGTAAGTGTCTGCTTCCCATAGCCTCATCCAGAGTAAATTTTTGCCAGTAATGAGGATGCAAATGGTACCTCAGAGTAGTTTTAATCCGCATTTCTCTTATTATGAACGTAATTGGGCATTTTTCTTATTTACTTATTTACTTACATACTTATTTATTTAAGTGGGCTCCATGCCCAGCGTGGAGCCCAACATGGGACTTGAACTCATGATCCTAAGATCAAGACATGAGCGGAGATCAAGAGTTGGAGGCTTAACCGACTGAGCCACTCAGGTGCCCCCATTTTTCCCATTTATGATCCATTTACAACACAATTTTAGTGGCTAGGCGACATTCCTTTCCACGCATACTTAACAATTTGTGTTGCTTTCGATGATCTGATATTATAAACATTGTGATAAACGTCCTTACATCTTTACATATATTCATGAGTGTTCCCTTAGAATAAAGTTTCTAGATGAAAAATTACACTCAAAAGTTATACAACAAATAAGACTTTATAAGATCATTTTGATTTGGGGTCTTTCTTCTATCAACTAACTCTACCCTCTAGGAATGTGTCATCTCCAAATCTGATAAGCACCTCAAACTAGTAATAAGAAAGTGGCCAGAGCTGCCACTAACAAACCACTACTGTCTGGGTAGGTGGCTGTGACTCACCACACTGTCGTAACACTCACATGCTACCCCCTGGCCTACTGAGTTCCTTCCAAACCAGTCAAAAAGCCTACTTTATCAGGTGGGATTCGGTCTGGTTTTTTTTTTAAGATTTTATTTATTGGGGTGCCTGGGTGGCTCAGTCATTAAGCGTCTGCCTTCGGCTCAGGTCATGGTCCCAGGGTCCTGGGATCGAGCCCCGCATCGGGCTCCCTGCTCCGCGGGAAGCCTGCTTCTCCCTCTCCCGCTCCCCCTGCTTGTGTTCCTTCTCTTGCTGTGTCTCTCTCTATCAAATAAATAAATATTTTTTTAAAAAGATTTTATTTATTTACTTGAGACAGAACAAGAGAGAGCTGCACGCACGTGTGCAAGAGCAGAGGGCGGGGGCAGAGGGAGAAGGAGAAGCAGAATGTCCACTGAGCAGGGAGCCCATGTGGGACTCGATCCCAGGACCCCAGGATCATGACCCGAGCTGAAAACAAATGCTTAACCAACTGAGCCACCCAGGCGCCCCTGGTCTGTTTTTTTAAAGAGATACCAAAATAACCACTTTTAAGTAAGAGTCGTCCCTGAAGGAAATCTATGATCACAATGCTACCATTGTTCATAATATTCTTGGAATTCTTCTTTCGGAATTATTTTTAGACACGATGTCTCATTATTTTGAATATCCTCAATGGTGCCAAATCTTTGTCCTTTGAAAGTAAATTTGATTTTTGGAAATGGAACTTGCAGCAAGAGCAAACACATCTTTAACTAAACCACACAGAAGGGATACTATTTAGATGTACGATGTGGGTGTTCATAGAAAAACCAGTTCTATTAATGCTTCACATCTGTGTTTGGAAGTTATGTATATTACATAATTATGACATATGTATTATATGTATGATAACATGTCATTTGTAAACCATGTATTAGAAATAAAGAGGAAAGATGAAAAAGTCCCAGAACTGCTGTTCTTACCCATACTGTATATTGTGTACTACTCTAAAAAATCCTGTCATATGACTAGATGCAAGGAGGCATTGTGTCTATATTGTGACAAAAGAGAAATTGGCCAACGTATACCTCCCCTGCCTCCTTCACCGTCCAGTTTCTCCCAGGTTCAGTTCCAGATTTATTCCCCATGCCTTGCCTAACTGCCCTAATGAAGCAGATCAGCCAAAGGCTCTTGGGTGATTAGAGCAATGAGGTCAAGCATTATTAACAACTATGATTCCTGCTCTCCCAGGGGATTTTCATTCCTGTTTGTCAGATCCAGGGGTTTCTCATTCATGTTTTCATTCTTTTTTTTAACAAATCCAGTGCAGTATTGGAAATGTATTTCCAAGTCCACAACAAATATTAAAATAAGAGTAGGCTATCTGGAACCAAAGGAAGCTAAGTTTACATGACAGACAGACACGAGTCTATGAAGAAAAGTCTTGCTTCAGGCTGCATCAGGCTGGACCCACGTCTCCCCTGCCCTTGAGGCACTAAAATGGTCAGCTCAGAGCACGTCACACTTAAAATGTGATGCTCTGCTTTAACTATAAGGAAATTATGGAAACAGTCACAAAGAATATCTCTGGAGAAATTCTCAGCAAGTAGAAACTAGGCAGTGAAATTATAGTTGCAGCTAATTTTAAACACGCCCAACATCACTAGAACTTGAGCTGGATAATCTCCACTGGGTTTTATCTTAACACAGGGAAAAACAAAAAAAGTATCTTCCCCAAAGTCAGTGATTAATTACATTTCCTTCACAAAGGATATACTTGGGGATGTGTGTTAACTAGAGCTAGGACATACAAAAGCTGGAAGGAGACCTCTTAATTCAACTCTAATCAGACCCTTATCTGAACACCTGCCATCCACAAAAAAAGAGATCATAAAAAGAAAAATAATATTTATATGACACTTTTCACTTATGTATCACATTTCACACATAACTATTCATTTAATCCTCAGCCAACTGATGAGGCCAGTAACATCATTATCCTACATGTAATGTGCGAGTGAATCTTCGAGTAGAATTTTACAGAGATCATTCCATCCCCACTCCTCATTTAACAGACTGAGTTCCAGGATGTTAAATAGCCCTCCCAAGGTCACTTTGCTGGACTGCAGGGATGGCCTGTACTCAGAATCTCCCGGCTCTTCCCACTACAGTGCACTGGCAGCCTCTGGACAACCTGAAGGACCCAAAATAGAGGAGAGGACAGTTCCATCACCAATAGCCATACGACCTGGGGCAAACTGCTTCACCCATCTGGGCTTCAGCTTCCCTATGTCTCAAACAATCCTCCATAGTTGTTGTAAGCATTAAATAAGATTAAATGCATAAATCATCTGTTCATGGTAAGGAGGGGCAGTTCCTGGGTTCCTGGGAAACATGACAAAAGCACCATCACATGTGAGGTGACCACCTGAACTGCAAACTATACTTCTGAGCCAATCACTTCTGGCCTGAGCTGGCAGGGTGCTTTTTCTCTGCACGAGCAGTTTATTTCTGAACCAATGTCAGAAATGATTTCATTTTGCAGTTCTTAAGCTGAAAATTTTTATTCAACATCTTCTGTGCAACCTACCCGAAGAAATGCCGAAACAACAATAATGGTAACAGAAATGCCAAAACAACTCTTACATAACCCCTACTTATCTGCCAGATACTATTCTAAGTACGTGAAATGTATTTGATTCTCACAAAAACCCTGTAAGATAGTTTAATGGTAACTGAGTCAAAAAAAAAAGTTGAACATTTTTAAAAGATGTATTTAAGTCAACATCAACATATATATCTGGCCCTAAATAAATACTTGGAGGTTTTAAATTGTATTTAAATTAAGAGCTTGAATGGTGCCCAATTCCAATTCAACTCAAGGCAACCTTTCAATACTTCTCCCACTCAGGTGTCTGCTAAAAACATCACTTACTCGGGTGCCTGGGTGGCTCAATCGGTTAAGCATCTGCTTTCGGCTCAGGTCATGATCCCAGGATCCTGGGATCAAGTCCCGCATCAGGCTCCCCGCTTAGCGGGGGGTCTGCTTTTCCCTCTTCCTCTGCCACTCCACCCCCCACTTGTGCTCTCTCGCTCTCAAATAAATAAATAAAATCTTTTAAAAAATACAAATAAAAACATCATTTACTCTCCATGGCTGAAACTATGTGGTATTTACTTTTTTAAAAATGCTTTATTATGGAAAATTTCAGACATATACAAAAGTCACAAGAATGATATAATGGATGCCCATATACCCATTACCTAGCTTCAACAAACCATGCTTTTTAATGGCTTTTTTCTCACCCCTCTCCCATACTCCTTAGTGAAGACTTATTTTTAACAGGTCCTATGTACAGTCAGTATAGGAAGCCTGATTCTGAACCTCCTTCTCACCACCATGTACTACAGATAGTTCAATTTTCTCTTTCCAAAATTTCTGGTCCTTTTACTCTAAATCTGTTCCTTAGCACAGAACATCATCATACTCATTTTCTTCAACCTGGCTAGTCTTCGTGTGTGGTCGAGTGTCTTTGAGGCTTCAAACATTCAAATGAGGATAATAAGAAATAACAAATTCACCAAAGGATAGAGTTATCCTGAGGCACTCCAGTCTAAACCCTTCTCTTCTAGAAGGGGAAACTGAGAGCCATACTCTGAGCTGTCCAAGGTGAAGAAATACAAGCAAGAACTGAGGAACTGAAGACAAGAATGTGTGAAAGTGAACTACTTTCTTTCCACTCTTTCCACTCCTTCCCACCATCTCTACCCATCCTACCACATCTGTGAGGGCCAGAATATTATCCCCAGATCCTCTCAGGCTGCATTAACCTGTCTCAGAAGCATTTTAGATTTCTATTATATCACACCTTGATCTTAAAAGCCTTGAGACCAAAACCAAGCCTCTGTCTTTTCCCCAAGGCTTGGTAAAGTGCTGACTGATTGTGACGTACCTGGTAGTCACTCAAATATTTACTGACCCAGACCAGAGCACCCTAAGGCTTAGAGTTCTCCTTCATCCATTCTCCAGCAACCAGGACATCAAGCCTGTCAGGAGTCCTAGCTTCCTCCCTCTCCTTACCTTCTCTGGCCTCCCCATTTATTAACAGGCGAAAGGATGCAGTAGAAAAAACACAGAATGGGGAATCGGAAAAACTGGATTTGTGTCCTGGCTACTAGACCTGTACTGTGGACCTTGGACACATCTCCTTTTCCCAGGGACTCCACATGCCCATCTGTAAAATGGGCAGGTTGAAACACAGCCTCGTGATTCTTGCTTCCTCTCCAGCCGGCGCCAAGCTGGGCCTCGGTCTCTCCCACCGTACCCACCGCCCGGGTTAGGTCCGCTCCACTCCCCAGGCTGCCCCTACTCACTGCATCTTTACCTCCGACTCCCAGGTTGACCTTGCGGGGGTCCGGATCCTCCCGGAAGTCGGCAGTGAGCTTAAAGACCAGGACCGGCTGGGCCTGCGGAACCTCGGCGAACACAGACGGAGGTGCCATGGCAGGAGAGCTCGAGACAGCTGAGAGCTTTCACTCCGCGTCTGGAGCCACGGGGTCGGGTCTAGCCACGGTGACTGGAGGAGACTCTCACCTTCACCGAACCGGCAGGGGCGGGCCCGCGGCCTCCAATGGTCTAGCTGCGTCCGGAACTTGGCAACAAGGTTAACCAATCGCGAGCTTCTGACGCAGAAAGGACAGGAGGGAGGGATGCTATTAGCCAATCCAAGCAGAGAATCTTATCGGAGGCCAGTCCTGATGCAACCAATGCCCTGTCCGCGGGCCGAGAGGGGGACCCGGACCGGGGTCGATTGGCAGAGCGGACTCCTATGGCTGAGGGCGTTCTTCCTGGGGCCTCCGGGGCTGAGGGGAGGAGCCGAGCGGCCCGGGGGCGCCGGAGGTGGCCTCGCTGACCTTCGAGGGCCGGGCGAGGAGGGAGGTGACCCGCGGCAATTCCGGAGGACCGGCCTTCCGGCACCCATGAGCAGGCGTTCTCGGTGCCGGGCCCCGCAGCTCGCGCTTTCCCGACCCGGGTTGGCAGCCAGGTCCCCGGCGTCTGTGCTCGGGACGAAAAGTCCTTGGCCCGAACGTGCAGCTCCGGAGCCCGCGCGGGCGGCGCTGACCCTCCCGGCCGTCCGTTCCCCCTGAAGGAAATATGGGTGGGCCGCCTGCCTGAGTTTCAGGCAGGGGACAGCCTATGAAAAGTGGGGGAGTGACCTCGAATTCCTTGCCGCTCTTAGAGTTTGACATTTTTGCTCCCCTTTCCTTACAAAGAGGGGCCTGGTCCTCAAGGACCTTCAGGATCTGGGCACCGCGTCCCTCTCCAGCTTTGCTCCCACGTACGCAACTCAACAAGATCTTGCTGATACCAGCTGGCTGGTACCCAAACTGCCTCTTCTTTTAGTCTGGCTGTTCCTTCCTCCCCAGCTCCCCTCTCCATATGGTGACCTTCAAGACCCAGAGTAAATAAATGCTTCCTTCATAAAGACTTTCCCTAACCCCCACTCTGGTCAAAATCGGCCGCTTTTTTCCTGTGCTTCTGTACCTTGTTGGCAATATTACCATTTCAGAAAATGCCCTAATTAAGAACCGAGCTCTGGAGCCAGACCATCTAGGTTTAGATTCTGGCTCTGTCGTTTACTGACTTAGGCAGGTTTAGGCAAGTGACTTAACCTCTCTGTTCCTGCTCTGTAAAGTGGAGATAGTAGTATTTTCCTTAGAGCTGTTGTGGGGATTATATGAGTTGATACATATAAAGTGTTTAGTTGCATATAGTAAGCACCCCCTAAATGTTAGCTGTTGTTGTCATTGCACATCTGCCACACCCCTTGTGGATGGGAAGCTTCTTTTAGCTAGAGATCTTACCCTGTGTAATATCCCCTAGTTTTTTGCACTTAGTAAGTATTCAGTAAATGGTGGAAGGACGAATCCATTCTCTTAGTGTTTCAGGAGAGAACAATACCTCAGCCTCTATTCATTGAAAATACGACAAATCTCAAAATGAATTTTCCATTCATAGTAATGAATACAAGACAAAGAAACTTTGTGCAACACCTGCCAACCTTTGTATCACCTGCTTTTTTTCAGAAGCTTTGCCTCTGCTTTTAAAGCTAACTGCCCATGGTGTTTCATTAACAATGCTTTCATCTAAGATTGCAAGTTCAACACTGAAGGTGAAATGACAACGAACTTATACTGGTTCCAAAAGCAGAGGCAAAGGGCAACTGCTGAGAGAGGTGTTCTATAGCCCAGCCTTCCCAGAGTTTCAGAAGGATGATCTTCGCAGCGTTGGCCAACAATATCATGGTCACTTCTTACGTCATTCCCTGGGGAAAAAACAACCCATGGTTACCTAAACATGATGAACTTAGCTAAATCCAAATAAATGTTTATTGACTATCTAAGCAGCTCCATAACCAAGTCAAGCTGATAGGGGCAAAGAAAGTGACATATGCAGTTTTTCTGCTTGTCTTCATAATATCTGTTCTAAATTTTAGAAAGGGGCAAACAGTTAACAGGGTGTAGCAGGGAAGAAAACTACCTATTATGTGGGATCCAAGTCTCAAACTTTTTCCTTGGTAATATTAGGTTCTTGGAGATTACATTCAGTTCCTTCTGTCTTGAGCCCTGCAGGCTACCCCTCTACACAAAATGCTAATCTTGAAATAAACAAAATGCTTTCCAGGCCATTGCTAATTTTAACACTTTGACTTGGAATTGAGCAATGCTGCCTCCCTGCTGAATGGATAGAACAAGCAAAAGACGTTTTAGAGGCCAACATTGCCCAGACAAGTAGGCAGCCATGTAAAGTGAGTGTCCAGAGAGAGGGCAATAGGGTCAAAGGAAAGAAGGACTAGTATTCTCTTCTCATGATTTGCTATGCCTGTCTGTCATAGCATCCTCCCTACCATCTCCCTTCTGGCTTTTTTTCTTTCCCTTTTGTCTTCAAAAGAACTGAGAGGGAGGAACTGGGAACCCACACAGCAACAGCTTCATCTGGAATGAATTCCTTTAGAATATACTCTCCTGGAAATCGGAAGCCTTCAGGGCTGAGCAGTGTTGCCCCAAAGCATAAGAAGCAGGCCAGTCCAGGTTGGCCATGGACACTGCATGGACCTCTAAGCAAATCCAAACCTGCTTATTGTATTCAATTTTGCCCCTGATACCCAGAAGGTCTAAACTTAGGAACAAGTCAGGAGAGGGAGGAGTTTTTCACACTTTGCACTCAAGTGCAAAGTGCTTTGGAATAGTTACATTTAAATGTATGCTGTCACTAAGGGTAGGATATTAATCAAAAGCTGACTTGTGTGCTGAACAAAGGTTTCTTTAGAAACCAAACCTGCAAGAGGAGATCTGTTCAAGAATCACTGTGTGGCTAAATAGTAGGCAGTAAGATAAGCACAGAGCTCCTAAGGCGGTGCTGTTCTCTTGCTGTGTTGAGTTTACTCTTGCTGAGGAAAGTGATCGCTTATCAAGCTTGTCCTTCAAATTAACTGGCTTGTTTCCTGGGCATGCCTTAGTGGAACTATCATCTTTTGCTTCTCTTCCCTCACATCTCTCCTTCCTCTTGTATGTATGACTCTTCTCCCCACCTGCACACCTGGATGGGACCAAGTGAGGGTCAATTGTTCCTTCCTAACTCATAGAAGGGTATGTGTAATGAGGCCTGAGGTAGACAGGATCTAACATTAGTTCCTTAACTGGGCACCCACATGGGCAGAACTTTTTTTAAAGTAGCTGAGACCTTTGTGTAACAGAGATATCAATAGGATGACAACTATCGGTTTTATCCACTTGCTGAACATAATTCAGTTCCAGGGCACCATTTAGAAATTGTGCTGGCGCACCTGAATGGCTCAGTTGGTGGAGTATGGGACTCTTGATCTTGGGGTTTTGAGTTCAAACCCCATGTTGGGTGCAGAGATTACTTAAAAATAAAATCTTTAAAGGGGCACCTGGGTGGCTCAGTCGGTTAAGCACATGACTCTTTTTTAATATTTTTATTGTTATGTTAATCACCATATATTACATCATTAGTTTTTGATGTAGCGTTCCATGATTCATTGTTTGCGTATAACACCCAGTGCTCCACGCAGAACGTGCCCTCTTTAATACCCATCACCAGGCTAACCCATCCTC
The DNA here is from genome assembly GCF_029215605.1 of Mirounga angustirostris. Lineage (NCBI taxonomy): Eukaryota > Metazoa > Chordata > Mammalia > Carnivora > Phocidae > Mirounga > Mirounga angustirostris. The sequence continues at coordinate 126,277,726 of NW_026991714.1, forward strand.
CCACGCCCCTCCCCTCAGGAACCCTCAGTTTGTTTTTCAGAGTCCATCGTCTCTCAGGTTCATCTCTCCCTCCGATTTCCCCCTCTTCACTCTTCCCCTCCTGCTATCTTCTTCTTCTTTTTTTTTCCTTAACATATATTGCATTATTTGTTTCAGAGGTACAGATCTGAGATTCAACAGTCTTGCACAATTCACAGCGCTTACCAGAGCACATACCCTCCCCAGTGTCTATCACCCAGTCACCCCATCCCTCCCACCCCACCCCCCACTCCAGCAACCCTCAGTTTGTTTCCTGAGATTAAGAATTCCTCATATCAGTGAGGTCATATGATACATGTCTTTCTCTGATTGACTTATTTCACTCAGCATAATACCTTCCAGTTCCATCCACGTCATTGCAAATGGCAAGATCTCATTCCTTTTGATGGTTGCATAATATTCCGTTGTATATATATACCACATCTTCTTTATCCATTCATCTGTCGATGGACATCTTGGCTCTTTCCACAGTTTGGCTATTGTGGACATTGCTGCTATAAACATCGGGGTGCACGTACCCCTTCGGATCCCTACATTTGTATCTTTGGGGTAAATACCCAGTAGGAGCACGTGACTCTTGATCTCAGTTCAGGTCCTCAGGTCTTGATCCTAGGTCTTGATCTCAAGCCCCATGTTGGGCTCCATGCATGGAGCCTACTTAAAAAAATAAAATAAAAATTTTTAAATCTTAAAAAAAAGAAATTGTTGTGCTGTCTAGTTTTTGTACTTAAGAAGCAGTATAGCTGTGGTTAAACTAGTACCAGAGGCCATGAACTAGTTTCCTCTGTATGCCTCAGTTCCTCATCTCATCTGTATCATGGGGATAATAACAGCTCTACCTCATGGAGTTGCTGTGAGGATGAAATGATATATTTTTTAAAAGATTTATTTATTTACTTGAGATAGAGTGCACACGTGTGACCGGGGAGAGGGGCAGAGAGAGAGGGAGAGAAGCAGACTCCCCACTGAGTGCGGAGCCCCATGCAGAGCTCGATCTCACAACTCTGAGATCAGGACCTGAGCCGAAATCAAGAGTAGGACACCCACGCCCAAGTGCCCCAGAATTAAGCGATTTAATGGAAAACACTTTGAATTGTACAGGATACTTAATAAGTACTCAGTATGTTCTCGGTCACCACCATCATCATCACAGATGTTGTTTACAAGCACTTGCCTTTGAGATTTGTTTAGTTTGTTCATTGAATGAGGAGCTGCCTAGTAAAACTGCATAGGCCTGGCACCTACAATCAAATTCGAGTTTTGCCTCTCACTAGTCTTGAAACTTGGAATAAGCTACTTCACATGGCTGAGTGTAAATTGGGACAAAAAGATTTTTGTTAGTGTTGACACACACACCTTTAACACAGTTGTAGAAATTATTGCTATTATTTTATTTTGATGATGATGATGATTATGATTACTATAGAGATTACACTTTGGTCCCTGGGTAGCTATAGGGTAATAGGCTAACTCTGAAATCTCTCTGCCCTGGCCTCTTGCAGGCATATACTCTGAAATTTTTTAAAGATAGAAAAGAAAGCAGAGAACACACGTTCTCTTTGTAGAGATCTGTAAAATCCCAAAGTAATTTAAAGGTAACAAGACAACATAATATTTAATTAAAATATAACAATGTTAGTAATAACTCCTTGTGTTTCTATACTATCTCTTTCTGAAGAGAAGAAAGTGTTTTAGAAATGCTATTCCACTACTCTCTCAACATTTCAAGGTGGCTGTCATCTCCTGTCAAAAAACACAAAGGAAGTGGATAGCTTTAGCAAAAAGCAAAAGAAAATACTTCAAATAACAGAAGAATGGGAAGTCTGCAGACCTTAAGTGATAAGAAAAGTTCCTCTCCTTGCCCTGTTTCTCCCTAAATGTATCACAAATACAACCTCTTACTTCTAGAGCAAGTTCTTAAGCTTTTGTCCCCCGCCCCCATCCCAAACTGGGATATCCTTTTTTTGTTGGGTCATGTCCTGACGTCCTATGCTTTGATGCAAGATGAAGGTAGATGAAGAGATAATGAAGGGAACAAATTCAATGGGTTTGCCAAGAACAGATTTCTTTTAAACAGCTCCTAAAGGGATAGTCTAACGCAATGTAATATATTATCCTAATCTATTCCACATAGCTCTTGAGGATAGAGGTGTATTGCTAAATTTCAACATCCAGCAGTAGAGGGCAGCACTGCCCTTCTTTTGGGAAACACTGAGCACTCATAAGAAGGAAAATAAAAGACACTCTTGACCACAGTGTCTGTGTTTACTTTTACCTAATGCTTTAGGAAAAAAAACTATTGGAGTCTTTTTCTTACTGTTTGAGTGATTAGGTAGAAAGAACATCAGAGCCTGTATTGCCTTGAAGTAAATGGTGAAAAACACAGAATATGCTCAGGATATGGGTTCTGTCCAGCAAAGATAAACAGTAGCTTGACCCTGGGCAATCAGATAGGGTTATTGTATGAACAGACCTAATTCTCCTGCACTTTTTGGGTAAAAGTCAATCTACTGAATTAGCAGGATGTGGTTTTAAAAATTTGTGTGTATCTCATATGGTCTTAGCCCCGATAACTAGTTTTAAATCCTGATTCACAGACTTTATTCTGCTGTTTGTGTTAGTTTTCCTCTCTGTCAGACCTGGGTCAGATCAGACCTATCTCAACTTTACCACTTGTATTATGACTTTAAAGAATGATGTCAGACATGATGGTAAGGAATGTCTTTCATGAGACTGAAGCTGGCTAAAGGACTGTGTATATATAGCAGTGAAACTGAAGGCTGGTGTGCTAGTCCTCATTTTATTGCACTAGGATTTGAGTTTCTCTGTCCAGTAAGTAGGAAGAAAAAAATAATCTGTTATTTTGTACTAAAAGTTACTTGATGCTCCTTGGCAGGATGACAGAGAGGAGAAAATAATGGTAACTTTAGCAAATACGTAACCACAGTATCCCTAGCACATTTGGGTTCTGCTCTAACCCTCAAAACTTTTTTGGCAGCAAATCTTCTGTGCCAATTCAAATAAATTCTACCAGGAGTAAGAGCTGGAAGACAGAGTCTAGTTTCCAGCTCTCTGTGTGAACTTGGAAAAATTACAACCTTTGAGCCTCTGTTTCCTCAACTGTTAAGCAGAGATAATGCCTCCTAGATCTAGTAAAAGGGTCAATTTGGAAACTATTTATTCAAGTGCTTTGAAAGCCATGGAAGTAGCTAACAAATATTTCTATCACTGTAGCCCAAAGAGATTCTTGCCTTTTCTAAAAATAAGACTGTGTGTCATTTCTCCGCATTTGGTATCATTATATTACCTGAGATGGTTCATTTTCATAGATACTTAACGTTTCACTCCAACTTGATTGCTTGTTAGTTCCTTGAGAACTGAAACCGTCAACTATACTTCCTGGTATCCTCTATGAGAACATATTTGGTACATAATAGGTACTCAAATATGTGCTGCTTGATTAAAAACAAAAACCAGGGGCGCCTGTGGTGGCTCAGTCATTAAGCATCTCCCTTCGGCTCAGGTCATGATCCCAGGGTTCTGGGATCGAGCTCCACATCGGGCTCCCTGCTCAGCGGGAAGCCTGCTTCTCCCTCTCCCACTCCCCCTGCTGTGTTCCCTCTCTTGCTGTGTCTGTCAAATAAATAAAATCTTAAAAAATAAAAATAAAAATGAAAATAAAAACAAAAACAAAAACAAAAACCACAATGCAGAACTAATTTTTTATGGAATCGTGGTAAAACACACACACACACACACACATAATGTAAAATTTATCATCTCGACCATCTTAAAGTGTATATACAGTAGTGTTAACTATATGCACATTGTTGAGCAACAGATCTCTAGAACTCTTTCATCGTAGTTATTTCTATTTCAATTTAGTTATCCTTAATAACTATCTTCCACATCTCATGGTGTCCAAAGTGCTTCTTTATTGATTGGACAAAAATGGGGAAAAAATACAGGACTGTCCCTCTGTAGCTAGGGATGTGTGGAACAAGGTTATCAAAAACACTTCTACTCTTTTAAATCCTTCCTGCCCTCATCAAGGTTCTGCCCTCATCTCTCTCTAATCCACAGATCAGTCATTTTCTATAAACTTGGGAACATATGCCAGAAAGGGAGTGCCTCTCTAAAATGCCTCCATAAAATGTGTTCACAAGTCACTTACATCTGACACATAATTAAACATTCATATGAAGGAAACTATTACATTAAAATAGCAACACTTTGCCAATTATTTGATTTTCAGAATATCTGACTTTCGTTAATTACTGAAAAGAAAGTACTATTTTAAATTGTTAACGATATCACAGTTGCACTTTTATTTAGCTGGTATGGGGAGGACTGGAGTATAGGGGGAAACTGTCCTCCAAAAAGACCTTGCTTTGTCTATAGATCTATGTGCTTTTAGGGCTCTCTCAGGAGAGCACGGCAGTATTGAACTCTCAGCATGTGGTTTTAGAAACTGCATCTTTTCAAGCACAGAGCTTCATCTAAAGTGACTGTCGATTATCATGTCAAATTCATTTGAGATAAAAAACTTAGTTTTCTCTTTTCCACCAAGTGAAAACAAAAATAAACTCTAGGTGGAGTTAAGATTTAAACATTTTAAACTACAAACAAAATATGGAAAATAAAGGAGATTTTTTTAAAACAGTATTACGGTAGTAGAGACTTTCCCAATCAGGACACAATCTCAGAAGCCATAAAGAAAAAAATTGACTTTGTATGGTGATAGACACCATAAATAGAAATATGATGACTTGGAAAAAATATTTGGAGCATGCTTATCATGCATATCACATCTATTATATGCTCAGAGCTTCATTGTATTGATAGAAAAATGAATTAAGGGTATAAAAAATCAATCACGAAAGAACAAATACAAATGGCAAATAAACATACCAAAAATCACCCTTATTATTAAGTTGAAACCACACCAATTCATCCATTTTTGTCCATCAGACTGATAAAAATTAAAAATATTGGTGAATGATGTTGTTGAGAGTGCAGGAGAAAAGATAAGCTCATGCACTATTGGTGAGAGTGTTGAATGATGAAACATTTTCTTTCAGTGCATTTTGGCAATATCGGTCAAAATTAAAATGGACATATCATTTTACCAAGCAAGTTCTCCTCTAGGAATCTATCCTAACAAAGTTTATACAAGTTTGACAAGATAGGTAGGTACAGAGGTAAACAGCTGTACATTACAGCATTGCTTTAATAGAAAAACACTAAACAATAACAGACTTTCCAACAAATGTGTCATTTTATAATGTGAAAAATCAAGTTTTTATTGAAAAAATAACAGATTTGAAAGAGATTTCACAAGAATACTAATTAAGATAGGCTCTAACAATGACAATTAATTAGAACAGGAAGAAAAATAATTGTCCAAAGCACTACAGATGTTGCCATTTAAAGCTTCAGAAGTTATGGGAAACTACTTTTAATAAAGAATAATATGGTGTGCTATAGTTTAGAGCTAATCTGGACATTGAGAGAACTATCAAAACTCACTTTTGAATAAAATAGTGATTTTTAAAAATATAAATTCCAGACTCTGTATCCCAGGACCTATTTAAGACAATTCCTGACATCTAGTAGACAATAAATATTGGCTGAATGAATGAATGAGAATGACACTTCCATCAGGGTTGTCCTAAGACATGATGCAAAACTGCCTAAAGATTAGTGCTTGATATATAACAAGTGTTTAGTAGATTCACTAATTTAGTAGATTCACTAATTCACTAGATTTAGTAGGTTCACTACTTTCCTGGAGGCCTGTTGGTGCTTAATACCTGCCTGGAACATCACAGGAGTTTGTTTATTTAAAACTATGTATATAGTCCTTCCCATACGCCAGATACTGTTCTAAGTGCTTTACAAACACTAACTCATTCAAATTACAATAAGCTGAAGTATCTGGTCTTATTATCCCATTTAACAGATGAAACAACTGAAGCAAAAAGCAGTTGAGCAATTCGCCCAAGATGGCCCAGCTAGACAACAGCAGGGATATGAACACAGATAGTCTGGTTTCAGGGTCCCTGCCCCACTGTGCCACATTCACTGGTCATGTGAGAAAAATTTATCCAATGAAAGAATGAATGTTACTGTTTTTAGAAATTATATTGTGCTTTTAATCTAGGGAGCTCAGAATATTTTATATTAAATCATACCTGAAAGTTAATCCTGCAATTTCCCTTTGAGGGAGAGTGTATTTTAAAAACATTTAAAACGTATTCCTAGTTCATGAACTGTGTTTGAAAGACCATGGGTGGTCCTTGTTCCTGGTGATGAAGTCACTATATTTGCTTTCTGATGTCATAGAATTTCCATGCAACAATTCAAAGTTCTGAACAGAAAGCCATCCTGCTGGAGAAATGGAGGAGGCATAAGGGCTTACAGAGACCAATTATATAACAAGATCAAAATTACTGAAAGGGGTAAGGGGGTGTGAGTTTTAATCTTCCATGTGACTAACACATTGGATCTCCACCTTGTCCAATCAGGAATCCTTCTTCTGTAGCTACGCTTTGTAGACTTCTTGAGAGCTTTTTACTCGTTTGTTTTAGTTTTAACCTAATTCAACTTCATCTCATAACATTGTACCACTGTTTCTTTTTCATGATTTATTCATTCATGTATTCAATTCATTCAATTAATATTTATTGACCACCTACTATCTGCCAGGCATAACACTGAGTGTTAAGGGTAACATGGTGAACAAAAAAGGTCCTCATCCTCATGGTTTCTCTAGTCTGATGGGGAAGACAGATAACAAGAACACTGCATAAACGAAATGATAAACATCACAGCCATGATAAGTGCTTACCTTCATGGAAAAGGCTCATGAGAGCGTATGAGAGGGGAAATGAATCTCTGGCCTCAACTAGATTTATTTATTATATTATATTATATTATATTATATTATATTATATTATATTATTATTATATTATATTATTATATTTATATTCCTCTCAGAATGTTCCCTCCAGCATGGATAGCATTCTTCTTCTAATTCCCGTCCCAGCAGCACCTCTTAGATCCCACAGCTTGCACATATTAATCTTCAATTTCTGGAATCCGTTTTGGCAGCCAATATATTCAAGAGAAAATGGCCCATTAAAAATAATACCTTTATTATTTCATTATTGCTTCTAGCTCTTGTATGCCAAAAGATAAAAACACCAAAACATCATTTTAAAAAATCTAATTTCTAATGTATTTTTTTAATTTAAAGATTGCATTGGTTTTGGGGCGCCTGGATGGCTCAGTCGTTAAGCGTCTGCCTTCAGCTCAGGTCATGATCCCAGGGTCCTGGGATCGAGCCCCACATCGGGTTCCCTGCTCCGCGGGAGGCCTGCTTCCCCCTCTCCCTCTCCCCCTGCTTGTGTTCCCTCTCTCACTGTGTCTCTCTCTGTCAAATAAATAAAATCTTTAACAACAACAAAAAAAGATTGCCTCGGTTTTATTGAATGATTTATGAATGTGCCCCTGTTTAGGGCATGGGATTCTAGGATGAGGGCATCGTGGTTTAGCTGATGTAGAAGACGGGTTGCCCTCCATCCTTCCCCATCCTGTATCCCCTTCTCCTTTCACTCTTTCCTTTCTTTTACCAAGTGCTCATCAGTCTGATGACACCCTATGTCTGCTATTGGATTGGGTTCTCCATTGTATTTAGCTCATTACCCTTTACCTGCATGTTTATTAATCAGAGTGTGGTCCTCAGACCAGTCACATCAGTGTCACTACTTGTTAGAAATGCAAAATGTCAGTGCTTGTTAAAAATACAAAATCTCTGGCCCCACCCCAGGCCTACTAAGGCAGAATCTGCATACCGAGAAGATCCCCAGATTTTTTACTAAGCACATTAAAATTGAGTGGCATCATTTTATCCCCCCATTAGCTTCCAGGAATGTAAAATGGACAAGGTCATTCCTGCCCAGCCCACCGTGCTCAGAACTTTGAATTAAAGATGCTCTGAGACTTCAAAAAACAAAACAAAACAAAACAAAAGCATTTTCAAGAGATAAAAATGCTATGTAACTATTAAACATCAAATTTAACATTATTTATTTTCACCTAGACAACTTGATTTACTAAACTGGTTTTCAGAGGAAACAAAGATTACTCCTGATGATTTGACAGACTCTGTTCCTATAAAAATTGGTTGCACTGTCTTGAAATACCCTAAAGTTCTGTTTTATTTTGTGTCATGTATAGATCAATGATCCTTGCTGCACATGAGAATTTTCAGGGTTTTTTTTGAAAATCCAAAGCCTGAGCCCTACTCCCAAAGATTATTCTGATTCAGTGGGTCAGTGATGCAGCTTGGACAGATGTACTTTTTTAAGGTTCCCCAGGTAAATCTAAGGTTCTGCTAGGGTTAAGAATCATTGATGGAAATAAATAAGAGGAGAGTTAGACCTATGGTGTAATAAACAAACATAGAAATAGCAACTGCAATTCTGTTTTTAGGAATTTATTCTACAAGAATATGTGTACAAAGATGTATGTGCACAGAGCCTCATTGCAGCATTGTTTGTAAGAGCAAACATATGGGATACAATTTTAATATCCACCAATTAGCAAATGATCACATAAGCAGGACACATCCATATAATGAAATACTGTGCTAATGTTAAAGTGAATGAGGAAGACATATCTACTGCCATGAGAAGATCTCCAAGATATTTATTAAATTTTTAAAAGTTACCTCACAATATGTGATAAATTATCTCATTCATGTGAAAAGACAAGTGTGCATATATACATACATGGGTATGTAAATGTTTAGAGAGATCACTGAAGGATACTCACCAAACTGTTGACAGTGGTTACCTCTGGGAAGAAGAATGGGTAGGAAAGGGACTTTTCACTGTGTAAACTTCTAAATATTTTACAACAAGAATGTATCCATGCGCTACTTATATAAGTATTCAAAATACATTCCAGGGCTGCTGGCTGTCATACCATCTGTAATCCTGCATAATAGACTATTTAAACTAATTATTATTTTGATATTATAATCTTGAATATAATTGTACAATAAATAGTACAGTGGCTGACAAAAACAAAACAAATCTATAATACCTACACAACACAAACACTGCAGGGGCACCAAGAATTTTTGTTATTCGACCTGTCACTTCTCAACTCCGGGATTACTGGAATTATGTTGTTCTGACTTCTGGAGATACCATCCCATCCGATGTTATACTTGGCATTGACTCTAACGACCGCTCCAGTTCCTTGAGTAACTCACCCATGCAAGCAAATCCCGCTTCTAGAGAGATCTCTATATTAGCACTCTGTAAATTCTCCCTTGTCCAGCCCTAGAAATCACTAAGGACAGAAGGCCACCTACAACTCAGCCTTGCTGAGAGCCGGGCCTCCTCCATTTTATATCATTCATTGGGAAGAGCAGGCTGATGAAGCTATAATGTGAGGGATGTGCATCCTGTCTAGGGAAAAATTCTCCAATTCGGCTGTGAGAGCTTTTCCTCTTTGAAATGGTGAGTAAGCCCTGGAAGTGTATAATGAGAGAAATTACTTACGAATCTGTCCCTCTCGGCCCCAGGCCACCTCGAATTCTCTGAGAGAAACTGAAGGATTTTATGCTAATAGCATTGGAATAAAGTCAGGGCAGAGGCCTCCTGACAAAGAGCAAGGTTTCCAGCCCCGAGCGGGGCCCTGTTGACAGCTCTTTAGAAACTGTTTCTCTCCCGAGCCCCCTTTCATTTCTTCAAGTTACAGAGCCTGACAGAGTTTGATGGGGAAAGCAAGGCAGGAACATCCCCCGTGGCAACCAGCTCCCTGCTCGTCTGTGTCTGACAGACAAGAAGAGTAGATGTCACCTACAAAGCATCTCACTCACCTGAGCTGAGTTTGCCAGGACGGGCCCTACGGGAGGGATCCCGACAAGACCCACCTACCCCAATTGAGATTTCTCTCGAAAGAACATCATTGTAACCAGACAGTTCCTGGTAACACCTCATGACTCCAAGGCAGTTATGCTTTGATTCACAAAAGTCTTTTTCGGGTTACACCCTCCACGTGGGCCTTGAGGGCTGGTGACCATCTGAGACCTGAGAAGTCCGTCTGCGATTCCCAGCAGCATGTCTGGAACTCCTGCCTTGCCAAGTTACTAGGCAAGGGGGTGTGATGAAACGAAATGCTGCTCGCTCCAGACTGCGGAGAGAGAACACGCTGGTGGCCTGAGGTCTCTTCTGTCAGTGGCTCTCCAACTGTAAACCTGCCTCCGAAACATCTCAGACGTTCGTTTAAAATGCAGATCCTGACTCAAAAGGTCTGGGGTGGGTCCAAGGAATCTGCATTTTACAAACTCTCTAGGGGATTCTGGATGCAGGTGACCCTGGGGCCCCACTTCGAGAAACACTGCTGCTACCGAAGCCAGGACCTCCAGCCGGGGCTCCTAATGGCGCTTCCAGCACACCTCTTGGTCAACAAGCCTGGAGCCAGGTCTCAGCAGCTATTTCCATTGGAAGTGGAGCCAGCTGTCTCCAGGATTCTCCTTCGGGTAATGATAGTCCTCAGAGGCCACTCCCAGCAGAGAGGCATCTCCCAGAAACCCATCATTCAGAGCCCCCCGTAGAAGGCAACTCCCAACAATGAGCTGCTGAGCCCATCTGCTGCTACATGGTCCTAGAGGTTGATTAGAACCAATTGATTTTTATTAGATCACAGGTTCTTAAACTTCATTCAGTATGCATCGGAACAACCAGGGCAGCTTGGTTAAAGTCCACGGACCCAGGCCCCATCCCAGAACCACCCCTGGGGTGGAGCTGGTTGAATCAGTATTTTAACAAGCTACCAGATGATGTAGATTTACTCCAAAGCTTGAGAACCGTCATCTAGAACAAAAGCATCATAAAACTCCAGCCATGGTACCGCGAAAATTAAAATCTAAAGCATTATTTTTTAAAAGATTTATTTATTTATTTTAGACAGGGGGCAAAGGGGCAGAGGGAGAGAGAAAATCCCACAGACTCCCTGCTGTGTGTGCAGAACCCAATCAATGCAGGGCTCCATCCCAGGACCCTGAGATCATGACCTGAGCCAAAACCAAGAGTTGGCCGCTTAACCAACTAAGCTACACCCAGGTGCCCGGAAATCTAAAACATTATTAACACTGAACACAATTGGTTCTCCTTCCTTGTTCTCTTAATGTCCCTAATAATTTTCCACCCAAGTATTCAAATACTTTCCTAGAGGAAAATAGCTACTAGACTTTCTGACTTGCTAAGTACCAATATGCTGTGGTTTAAGAAAATCTATACTCAAAAATCTAAACTTTTAAAACTAATTAAAGATTATTTTTATCATGACAAAAAATATGGTGATAATAACTAATATTTATTAAGTTCTTATTATGTGCCAGGTACTGCTCTAAGCATTTTGTAAATGTTAAAATAATGGGGAGCCTGGCTGCCTCAGTCAGAAGAGCACTCTACTCTTGATCTCAGTCATGAGTTCGAGCCCCACACTGGGTGTAGAGATTACTTAAAATGAGTAAATAAAAGCTGAAATGTTAAAATAACTAGCATTCATTGAGCATTTGCTTTGCAATGAAAAAGATTATTTCATTTACTCTATCATTTCACTTAAGCATTTTAGACGGAATAACAGATAAGGAAACTGAGGTACAAGCAAGTTAATTTACTTGCCAAACATTGCACAGCTGTGAAACAGTAGGGCTATGTTTGAATCCAGAGACCAATTCTTAACCATTTTATCACCTTGCTCATATTAATCATAATAGTGCTTTATTCAACAGATATCTATCATAAGACTATTAAGTGCCAGTATTGGGGGTTATGTTCTAAGTATACAGTGACAAACAATACAGTGCCCATGATCTGTTGAACGATCCAAATGTGTAAACAAGTTATTCAGTGCAGTGTGAGGAGCACGATACCAGGAAACCACGGGTCGGGGGATAAGACACACAGCCTAGTCCTGGAGGAGTAAGGAGGGTTTCTCACAAAAAGTGAGGCATGAGTGAAAATCTAAAGGATGAGTATGAATTGGCCAAGAAAAGAGAAGGTGAAAGGAGAGACAGGGCTGAGGAGAGTAGTTGTGAAGGCCTCACGTTAAGTGAGCCCATGATGCGGTGAGTCAAGGAAATGAAAATAATTGGTTCGATGGGAGCAGGGAGGGACAAGGGCAATGCGTGAACAGCGAGACTGGAACCTGGTTTTGAAGTGTTAAAGGATATTAGTGTGGGGAAAATGGGGGTCCATTAAAAGGTGTCAGTCAAAGCATGGAGCTGAGGGGAGAGATTTGGCCTCATCCATTGACTTGCATATCACAGGGAGATCATATCCCCCAGGGAAGGGAGAAGACCACAGCCTTGGGACCACCAACATTCCAGGGCTGGAAAGAGGAGGAGGAGCCCCCAGAAGAGACTCAGGAGGTGTAAGAGGAAAACAATGAGAGGTGACTCAATTTACCCAAGATCACAAAGCTAGCAAGTGGCAAACTCAGAATTCAGAATGTCTCTATCTTCCTAAAGCCACGTTCTTGACCTTAACGTCTCTTAAATATTGTTTTCCTTTACTACCTAAAATTATGGTTGATATAAAAATTTTATTTATACATATTTTTCCAGTAGCTCATTTATACAAAAAAACACCCAAAAAACTTGTCAAGAAATTGGTTCACTGGATCCTTAAATTGCATTAAGGAAGCAAACTCATGAAACAGGCTTCTAGCTGCCTCCTCTCCTCTCTCCTGGTGTGCCCCGCCATATCTTTGGCTTGGATATGCTTTCATTCTACCTAAGAATGTCTCCTAGGATATAGCCATGTATAGCCCATGGGCAAAGGCTTAGGATTTCTCTTCAGAGGTCCTCCCGTGTGGCACCAGGGCACCTGTACAAGTCCAGGACCCACGCAGGTATCCAGAATTCTCCAAGGCACAAACCAAACCTTAATAACAATCTTGTTTCCAACCATGTGTGTGTCTTCTCTAAAAGACAGATTAATGAAAACTCTGGCTGCTTAATTAACTGTTTATCACTTTATTAAAGCAATAAATGCTCATTCTAATATATATATATAATTAAGTGCAGAATATACAACTGCATGGGGCAAACCATTAATGCACGATATACATAGGGTTCCTGGAATGGGGGGGAGCATACAATGCACGAAATACATAGGCCAACAGTTCAGAAGTTATAGAGTGAAAACAAAGTCTTACATTCCCCTGCCTGCCTGTCTCCTCCACGCCATTGCCTATAACCCCATTTCCAGAAATACCGTGGTTAACAATTCGATATATATCTCTATTTGCATTTCTCTACACATATACAGAGCTCTTAAATGAAAAGGATCACATTACCTGCATTGTTCTGAGACCTGCTTCTTAAAGCAAGTGTAGTGGCCACCTCTTCGTGTCAGTATCTGCAGCTGTCGCTACTTTAACCTCCCCGCAGACCTGCCCACGCATGAAGGTGCCACTATTTCTTTAGCCAGTCCTCCACTGATGACCATTTGTATTGTTTCTGGGGATTTTTTGGCCTGCTCTTACTCTACAGAGCATGAGGGCCCCAAAAGAATGTTGTTTGGCCTCAACTTTGGACTGTTCATTTTTCTGAATTTGCCATTGTTTGTCCTTATGTTTCCTCCCTTTTTGAGCTTGGTGGATGCTTCCCTCCTGCTGTTCTCTCTAATCAGACTACTACTCAGTGTAAGGTATGTTTGTTTGTTGCTTTAAAGATCTCCTTACAGAGTCTAGGACTCTTTGGAGGAGGTAGGTTCGGCAAATAAACAAACTACTGTCCTAACTTTACATTCTTATTCTAGAGGATTTTAGAGACACTGGAAAGAGTTCTCTTGTTATCTGGGAATCAGCTTAAAAACCTCCTTATGTTTGAACTGTGCTTTTCATTTCCTTTCAAAGAGCACCCCAGACAGAGATGGGCTGACTATATTTAAAGTGAAGGCATATCCTATAACTCCCAAGAGCTTACATCTCCTACAGTCTGTTGGGAAGCAAAATTAGCTGGGGCAACAATTAAAGAGCAGCTGAGTGTTAATTATGTAATTATGTGTTAGGAGCCCCTGGGTACCAGAGTTCAGGGAAGACAGAGCTGAGAGGAGTTCTCTGCCTTCAAGGGGAAAGCACTTGAGCTGGGCTAGGAGGCAGGAGATGACATTCAGAGAAGTCTAGGCAGAAGGTGGAAGGCTTTTGAAGTACCTGGTAACTGGTCATACTTTTTTTTTTAATCTGACCTTCTTTTAGTTTTTGTTTAGGATTTGCCTACCCAAGTGAGAACCTTAGCTTGACGAGGGCAAGGACAATGCCTTGTTCACTCCAGAATCCCTGGGTCCTGCAACAGCGCCTGGTACATGGCGGATGGCCGATGGGTACAAGAACAAATGAATGAATGAGCAAATGACCCTGGGTGTGTGAGGAATGGTGGAAAGACTGGCCTATTTGGGAAGAAGTGTGTCTCCTTGAGGAGTGGGGGATACTGCAACAGACCAGCTGAGGGGCACCTAAGTGGGCCTGCATGAGATTCAAGCCACAGGGTGAGTGAACCTAGCCAAACAGGGTATGGACACCACCAACAACTGCCAAGGTAGACCCTGTATAGAGGGCAATAGGGGACTTGAATCTGAAATTTAACTAAAGCACAAACAAAACAAAATTGTTCTGCACTGTGCTTGGTCAGCCAACGGTTATACTTAAAAAAGAAAAAAGATCCGTTCAGTCCTTGTTAAGAACACAGTAAAATATTAATAGGATCCAAGACTTTTATTACTACTACCTACAATGATTATCTTCACCTTTTAAGCAGATAGGTCCATCACCTCATATTGAACCAGTTATTGATTAAAAAATATGTTTTGTTGTTGTTTTCACATAAGCTATTGTTTGGTAGATCTCTCCATCTCATACTTGCACAATTGATTATTGGACCTAAATGCAGTACTTCCCATTCCTGGCACATCCTATCTTATTGATTTTAGACCATCTTTCACCTTATGGAATTCATTTTAAACCTTGATCCTATCATCAATCACAGTTATTCCTCTTAGCTGGGTGAAATCCATAGATGTGATCTGCAATCCCCCAAGGAGTGGGATGTCTAGAGAGAATTTCGAGAGCTCTAAGGTGCAGGGAGCGTTTACCAGTGGACACACCACCAGAAGAAAGAAAGGATGTGTGACCCTAAGACCGCAGATATGGGGCACAAAAGGGTGGGGGGTGAGGGTGGGTCTGGAAGGGAGTAACTGCTAGAGCTCCAGGTTAGAGCAAACCAAGTCAGACTCTCCAGCTGAAGCAACCCACAAAGGTTTCTTCTAGGAACCAGCATTTTATAAGTAAAAGCTTGAGAAGTTTTGAGGCAGGCAGGGAGGGAAAGGGGCATTTTGGTCCCTTTGGAAGCCAAACTGGGGGGTGAGAAAAGGATGAGCCCCTCCCTCACTGCTGGGCAGATAACAGCTTCACTTAGAATTGCAGGCTACTTTGAATATCCTTCCCCTCTAGCTCTCAGGAAGAGATCCCACTCTGTGTCGTAGGACGTTTCTCCACACTTAGTCACCCTCCAAGTTTTTCACTGGAAGTGTGCATCACCCAGTCTCCTCCGTACTTCTCCCGCACTCCGCCTCTGCTGTAAAATCAATTACGACTGGCTTCCATCTCCAGTTATGGGTACATGTTCCATCTGCTCCCGACATGCACACCCTTCTACCGCACCGCTGCCCGCTCCTCTGCCTCCCCCCGCCACCCCTCCCCATGAACGCTATCATCTCAAGCAGCTCAGGAACACAGATGTTTTCACCCTGCTGCAGCACAGGGGTATTTTCCCAGTGTCTCTGTGTGTATATGCTCCAGGCACCGTCTCTCTGGGGAGGGAGAGAGTAAATGTTTTCATTCCTAACCCTCAGGGTCAGGTCTTGTTTGTCTAAACTGTGTTTGTTGCTGTAATTATCAGATTAGCTGATCTCTGGCAGCAAGTTGGGGGGCAGGGGAGGGGGGAGTGTTAACCCTTTGTGGGATGGTTGCTGTGCTCCATCATGGGAATCCCTTTGCGGGCAACTGTCATTTCTCTTCTAACCTGGACGATTTGGCTAGAATTCTTTTTGCCAGCCCTAGAGGCCTCAGGAAGTCTCTAAGTTAGTCCAACCATCCAATGGGCTCCACTGCTGGGATCCAAAAGGCATTTAGCAGAGACGCAGGGTTGAAAGGGCATCTCTCCCGGGATCTGCTGGGAAAAGAAAGAAAGGGAGCTTAAGGAGGATCGGATAAATAACTCAACAAAGGGTATGGGTGTCTCTCGAGCCGAATAAGGAAACCAGGAGTATGCACTGGATGGCTTCAGCTTGTCCACCCACCCCCTCCCCTTAGCATAAATGCAGTGAGACTCCCCGGTCCCATTTAGGTTTGTTTTGGGATTCTCTGTTGTTCCAAAGAATATCAAGATCATTTTTCACCACTGCTATTTAAAAACAAAACAAAACTCAGCAGTCTCTCCTGGTTAAGCCATTCCCAAGCCTTTGTCATCAGACTCAAATGGCTGGTCATGTCAAGGCTTTCTCATCTGCCCTGGTCACCCACCCTCAGCACCCCTGAACTCTCTAGTCTCCAATGATACCATAAACACGGAGATTGCTCTCTCCTCTCAACTCCAAGAGGAACAACTCTTTTGCATTTTCATTATCTATTTTACAAATGACTAAATCTTGTCTCCTCAAATATAGTGTATGCTCTTTGAGGACAGGAAGTACCCTTGAGCCCCACATGTTGGTCATCTGGTAGAGGACCCGAATATATCAATAGCAGGTGCTTAGTCAATACCTGTTGATGGCATTTTTCTAAATTTTTTTTTCCATTTCTCACGTCTGTTCCTTTCTGTTTTGTGTTTGATTTTTTTTGTTAGTTTGATTGTTTACAGATCATTTATTCCTAAAATGGTCCTCCAATTTATATTCTTCAACTTAGTTCCTCCTCTTCATTCCAAGTACACACACACGCACACAGAGATAGAAGGAAACTAACATTTACTGAGTGTCTATATACTCAGCACTATGCAAACTTATTCTATGTGCTTTTCAAATATCTTTTTTTTTTTAAGATTTTATTTATTTATTTGAGACAGAGAAAATGAGAGAGAGAGAGCACATGAGAGGGGGGAGGGTCAGAGGCAGAAGCAGGCTCCCTGCCGAGCAGGGAGCCCGACGCGGGACTCGATCCCGGGACTCCAGGATCATGACCTGAGCCGAAGGCAGTCGCTTAACCAACTGAGCCACCCAGGGGCCCTATGTGCTTTTCAAATATCTTGTTTGAAACTCACATTGGCGGGCGCCTGGGTGGCTCAGTTGGTTAAGCGACTGCCTTCGGCTCAGGTCATGATCCTGGAGTCCCGGGATCGAGTCCCACGTCGGGCTCCCTGCTCAGCAGGGAGTCTGCCTCTCTCTCTGACCCTCCCCCCCCCTCATGCTCTCTATCTCATTCTCTCTCTCATATAAATAAATAAAATCTTTAAAAAAAAAATTAAAAAAAAAAAGAAAAATAGAAACTCACATTGGCTTGTGAAAGAAGTGCTATTACATGGAAGGAAGTGGAAACTTAGAGAGTTAAGTCACATACACAAGCTTCCACAATTATAAGTGGTACAGTGAAGATTCAGCCCCCTGGTGTATGTGACCCTAAAATCCCTAAAACCTCAACTTTCTAGTTAGAAAGTGGAGAAAGCTCAGACAATTAAGGAAAACACACTTTTGCCCAAGACCTAATTAAAAATCAAACAATCTCTCTTTGGTATTTTTTCCCAACAAATACAACTATAATTATATCTATATTAAAAAATAAAAGAAGCTCAAACTCAATAAACATTTTGAACAATAATTCTGTACAATAAAATAGTTTGGGAATAGCCTAGCATTAGTTACATGTTGAATTTGGTTCATCTGTCCCTGTCCATACTGTTTATAAAGCTGTCATTATTTGAAGGCAAATATGATTTTAAAATATTCTATGTGCCCACACACTGATGCACCAAACTCATTAAAAAAAAAAAAAAAGCAGCTGCTGACATAGAATATTCCTGTGTCCTGAGAGCACAAAATCTTTCCTCTCTATGAATGCTGCCAGATCTCGTTCCAAATGTGGATTGGACATAGACAGAGGCTCTTGGGAAGAAATGTTCACAACCAGCACTGGGCAGGAGTTTCCATATCGTGCTCCTGGGCTGTCCCAGAAGCAAAATTTAGATGGATTTCCATGGAAGCAAACAGTCAGGGATCCAGCTTATTTCTCTCCCGCCAGAGAGGTGTTCTGTTCAACATACAGCCAGCTAAGACACTACCCATTTCCTTTTCTACCCAAAGGTCTCCTCTGCCTGATACCCGCTCTCCCACTGCTTCTTGTATCCTTCACCACAAGCCACGCAAGGAAAAAGAGCCAGCAGATCTTGAATAGGTCAAGCGAGCTGTGTTTGTCAGTTGTTGTGGTAAAAGCCTATGGTACTGAGGTCAAAATGATTGTTTTGTTCCCAAGCCAGAAATCACACTCTTACTTGGGGAGAAACTCACTTGGCTACCTTAAAAAATTTTTAAGTAGACTGGGAAATGAAAGGAGAGATGATACATGTGCTGAAAGGGAATTCAAAGAAGGGCTTATTTTAAAAGATAGGAAGGCAGGAAAGATAGGCGATTTTGGCACTTTATTGCACATGGAGAGCAAAATGAGGCAGAGTCTTTCAACAAAAGAATCTCAGTCCTAAAATACTTGATCCTGGCTCTGAATGGTGAGCTTATTGTTATCAAGACCTCTGAGGGCCCCTGGGTGGCTCAGTTGGTTAAGCAACTGCCTTCGGCTCAGGTCATGATCCTGGAGTCCTGGGATCGAGTCCCGCATCGGGCTCCCTGCTCGGCAGGGAGTCTGCTTCTCCCTCTGACCCTCCTCCCTCTCATGCTCTCTGTCTCAAACAAATAAATAAAATCTTTAAAAAAAAAAAAAAGACCTCTGAGATCCCACCCTGCCCCTAATAGCTGTGTGACCTAAGGTAAGGCACCTACCTTCTCTGGGATATATTGGCAAAGTTGGGGCTGGGACCAGATGACATTTCAGTTCCTTCTCTCATTGATGTGCCATTATGTTCTGACCCTTTTAGGAAAGCAAATAGGAAAAGTTATTTAGAGAAATCATATTTCTTGATTTAATGTATACAAAATGCTTAGAATAATGCCTGGCACATAGCAAGTCTATAGACGTGTTAGCTGTTACTATCATGCCTGATGATGAGGCTGATGAGAATGAATCCGGGCACTACAAACACATTTTTATCTCCACATCTGTAAATTTCAAAAAGACAAACAATCCAGTACTCTGATAACTTTAAAACCCTTTCTCTTGCAAAGAACCTGATTGGAGGGGAATGACCTGTGGCTACTGAGAATGAAGAATAATTGTCACTCATGGAGGGATAGTTTGCTAAGTAAACCACCACCGTGACCAAACATGAGAATGTTTTCTTTGAAAATTCAGGTTTCTTACTTGGCCATGTAAGGGACCCGGGCTGCCTTGGAAAACAGTGAGTGTCCCCTTCCCTGGATTCAGGGATGCAGATGTCAGGTGACACAGTGGATTACATTGACTTTGAAGAGACTTTCTGCCAAAGTCTCCATAATTCCAAAGCAAAGTTGACCAAGAATTAGAAAGTGTCCCAATGCCGGTGGGCTGTAGAGTAGCTGAGGCTGGGTTTCAACCAGAATGCCTCATCCCCTAAGAGCATAATATCAGCCTGGCACATCTCGCATCTTAAACAGTGAAGCTGTGTCTTCTAAACCTTTAGTTGAAATGTGATTCGTGGAACATGGTACCGAGCAAAATCATAGTTCATTCTCTCTTGTCAGTGCTGAAACTGAAAACTGAAAGCACTAAGGGAATAACAGAGCCACACAGTAAGAGAAAGGCCAAACCCAGAGCTCTGGATTTTTCCTAGCTCTTCCTCTCTATGAAGAGATGGAGTTGTCTTGGGCTGAAGATGAGTGGAAACTCCTGTGTTAGAGCACGATGAATGGCGAGTAAGACAGAAAAGTAAATAAATAACCAGAACAGAAGGGCAAAAGGGCAGGAGATAGAGTTGGAGAGGCAGAGAGAGAGAAAATAAGGGAGTGAAGAGACTTTTTTTTAAAAGTCTGTGCTCAGAATAAGAGATGTAGAGAGACATTTCATAAGGAAGAGGATTGCAAAGAAAGATGGTAAGATGCATCAGGTACTAAGAAATCTAAGCAGGAGAGAGCAATTAGGATAAAAAGAAATAAAGAAGTCTATTGTAATTTAACCTAGGTTATCTGGTGAGAGTATCCGGAGGAGACAATCCCTGTCTCTGCAAAAGAGATTCTTAGCCAGAAACGTCAGGATCGGGAGAAGAGATGACCTGTCTACTCGCCAGGGATCTCAGCCTATGCAACCCAACGCAGGTCCATTGTCAACATGGTAAGAAGGCAAAGCTTCTGTGGAGCCACCTTAGAGCCTTCACACCGCCTGTCTCTGGAGGGCTCCCTTCCTCCCTCCTTTCACCTCTCTCTTGTTCCCTTCTTGACATCCGTTACCACACCTCGCTGACTCTGGGCGGGTTGGTCTGGAGAACCTTTAAAGCCTTCCAACCCTCTGAGTCAAAAATTCTCCATTTTTGCTTTCATATTTCTTTCTTCTTTCTATTGATGCTGTCTCCTTTATTGGGATCTGGGGTTCAGGGAATAAAGTGAGGAGAAGCCATAGGGGCAGGGACAACTCACCCGACAGCTTAACCATATTGCTATTGCTCAGCTATCTCTTTTTTTCTGGTGGAAAAACCTGGAAGAGTTGATTCCAGAGTGGTGGCTTGTTATCAGGTATTAGTCACCACTAGAGGCAGAAGCCATGTTTCCAAACAGCTGTTATTTTATTAACAACAAGAACAATGAGGAACTAAGTAACTTAATGAGTACTTAAAGATAAAAACCACAGAACCTGCCCTTGAGGGGCTCCCAACCCCGAAATGGTAGCCCTAAGTCTTGCCAGTTGGATAGTGATCATCGCTGCCTGGTCTTGAGCACCGAGTGGCTGGGTACAGTGCTAAGCAGGGGATAGTCATCATGGTATTTCATCCTCAGAACATCCTAGTGAGGCAGGTGCTGTTGTCACCCCCACTTTATGGATGAGGAAGTGGAAGCCTGAAGATTAAATGATTCACCAAGATCGCTCAACCTGTGACAGAGTGGGATTCAAATAGTGTTGGAGGCACTTTACTAGACCGCCTTTGAGAGTCCCCTTTCTGAATCCACCAGAATCGTTGAGTGACTCAAGATTGACTGCAAGAGGAGTGAGGTCCCCAGATTTCTCTCACTCCTATTTCAACACTCATTTCAAGGATTCATGCTTGAGAGCCACTCCCATGAGCCCTTCCTTAAAGTGTCACCTGTGATCCAACCTGCTTTAACCTGTCTGTGCTCTTGCCTATCTGAACCTGCAGATGCCCACACTGAAGGATCCTTGGCCCAGGTTCCTCCCTCTCTTCCCCCTTCTCCACCAATCCATCCACAACCCCAACTACATCAAGCCTTCTCAGCAATGGTGGTATTACCCCCAATTAACTGTGCATGCCTCTGACCTTTGGAGCTCCTACTTGTTGCTTGTATTCTTCATAAATTAAATGAATGAATCAACGAACATAAACCTCCTTCGAGACATGTAGGCCTGCTCTTGAGAATCTTGTCCTCCAATCCAAGGCATGGTGTCTTCTTTACAAGTACTTTCTACCCATAACAACAGTCCAATAAAAACCTTCGCCTGGGCTCTCTGCTAATTTTGAATTTGAAATCACTAGCTTTGAGAGATTATCTGCAAAACATTCATGTAACCAGGATTTGCAGATAGAAGAGGACAGAAATGTTTTCATGTAACAGCTATTAATACGGTGATTACAAGTCACATTATTAGTTTTTACTGCCTCTAACAATACTTTTTTCAGCCCAGTTTGAGAATTACAATTGTCTGAAAACAATAATGTAATATTAAATATGATAATTCAGACTTCTATTTTTCTTTAGATCAACTTCCCCATTCCTCCAGTCCCCCCCACCCTGCCTTCCCCACTTCCTCCAGGCATCCAAAATGGTACAACCTATATGAATAGGGCCAGGTATCCTCTGAATACTCAGTAAATATTAACCAACTGACTGTCCCAATGAATTAATCTATTAGTTTCTGTCTCTCAAATTCAAATCATTTCCTCTCCTTTCACTAACATGGGCATTCATGCATTCAATTCAAACAGTTGTTCACTTAGGGCTGTTATGGGCTCCATGAATGCGCTGCTTCGTAATGGTGCAAGACAATAGGAGAACAAGAACTCATATAAGGGGCTGCCGTGATAGGGAAGTGGAAAGAACGGGCCCTCGACCACGACAGACCTGCGTTTAAAGGCTGCCTCATCAGTATAATTGGAGCATTGACACCTAGTGCACAGGGTCATCGATAATAGTGACCATTTGGGGATGTTACTGAGTGCTGTGTGCATTTACCACTTCAGTCCTCCCCGATACCCAACATAAGAGGGAAATGCGATGTGGAGCCATGGAATGATTTGCCCAGCCCGAGGTCTCACTGCTAGTGGTGGATGCTGCTGGAATCTGAACACACTCCTAACTCTTCCTTAAAACACCCTGTCTGTGGGCACACCTTCACACTGCATGCTCCTCTCACACCAGGGCTCAATATGTTAGTTTCCTTTACCATCACCCCTGCCCCCCAAAGAGGACAGTAGGTTCCAGGTATCATGTCACTTTAATGTTGGAGAGATGTGAAGGTTCTGGCTCTAGGAACAATGGTCCATTTGGCCCCCAGACCCACTGTTGGCCCAGGAAGGATGAAGGGGTTAGAATTCGGCTTCCTTCCCCTTGAAGAGATCTGGGAGTGCAGATGGGGAATAGAACTACAGCCAGGGATCAACCCTGAGCCACTCTGGAAGGACTCCATTACATCATGAAAAAGGTCTCCCTTCAGTCAGTACATCTACTCTGATGCTTTTGTCTTTCCTGATTGCAATTTGGTTTGGTTTCATCTTAAAGTCACAGCAAATATGCCTTTACTTTTGGTAAGTGCTCTCCTTGTTTCTGCTCAAAACAGGGAAGAAGGGGATTTGTCTTCACCTGGGCTGGCTCAAGGAGAGGATCGAAGTGCCCTTTGGGTTAGATGTGGTGATGGCTGCCGGAGAACTGGTGGGGAGGGGAGGGTGCTGGGAATTGGGCAGCTAGAGAGGGGAGCCAGGGGAGGTGAGTCAGAAAGCTGTGATGACTCATCCCTTACTGCAGGGGATCCTCCTGCCGGCTCTCATTGGCAGGTTTTCTAGTCCCCCACAGAAGGCAGTCAGTGCTCCAGGGGGTCAGAAATAGAGATAGCTAACGCCTTGGAGTAGAAGGAAAAGACAGGGTGCAGGCAGTAGAGTAGAGGAAGAAAGACATTCCAAAGCTTTGGAGCCAAAGACACCGCTTGTGAGATTTGATTCAGTTACCCAAGCTCTCTGAGTGCCCTGGTGTATAATGGTGATGATAACACGCACCTCTCAGGGAAGCTGGGCAACCCTGTGAAATTATGTTCATAAAGGGCCCGGCAGAGGAGGTGACCCTGGAGCAAGCACTTAGGGGAAAACACAACATTCAGGCTACAGCCCCAATAAGTGGTACCATTTGTTTTTTGCTGAATCCTACCCAAAATGTGGTAAGGCAAAAATTAACTGGAGTTAGTCTATTTGGGAAAGAAAAAAAAAAGCTGCAAGAGCCCTGCTTTTGGAGAGGGGGAAATGGAAAGGCATATCTTAGAACAGAAAATACATTGTAAATCTAGAAAGAAATCTAGAGTACCTCAATAGAAAGTCTAAATTTAACCATAAAAAAAAGTCCAAATGCCTGAGGTGGGAAATCATTTTGCTGGCCATTCAAGTAAGATCTTGATAATGAGAATAGAAAAGAGGCTTTTAAAGAGTGATGGTGGGGCACCTGGGTGGCTCAGTTGGTTAAGCGACTGCCTTCAGCTCAGGTCATGATCCTGGAGTCCCGGGATCGAGTCCCGCATCGGGCTCCCTGCTCGGCGGGGAGTCTGCTTCTCCCTCTGACCCTCCCCCCTCTCGTGCTCTATCTCATTCTCTCTCTCTCAAATAAATAAATAAAATCTTTAAAAAAAAAAAGAAAAAGAATGATGGTGAAGATAAGGCTAAAGAAAGGAAAGCCCACATGTGACTCCTTTTTTTTTTTTAACTGTGGTAAAATACGTATAACATAAAACTTACCATCTTAACCATTTTTAAGCATACAGTTCAATTGTGGTAAGTACCCTCCCATTGTCATGTAACCATTACCACCACCCATCTCTGAACCTCTTCATCTTCCCACACTGAAACTCTATCAAACACTAACTCCCCATCTGCCCTCCCCCAGCCCCTGGCACCCACCATTCTATTGTTCATCTCTATGAATTTGACCACTCCAGCTACCACATACGTGGAATCATACAGTATGTGTCCTTTTGTGGCTTTCACTCAGTATAATGGGCTCCCAACTCTTAAACTACATATATACATAAACTAAATATATAGATATATATATTCTGAAATCATTTGCAAAGTGATTTAAATAAACTAAAAATGCAGATCCTACCAGGCTGGCATTGATAAAATGCCAATTTCCGCATGGAAGAAAAATGAAGATGGCTCTTCCTAGACCTGGAGGAAGGAGTGGATGCAGATGAAATGTGGACCCAGGGAAACCCCAAATGCAGTTTCTGGGAACAGAGACCTCTGTCCCTTTCTTGAATTCCTTTGTGTTGCCACAACATAAGAGTCCAGAGGGGTGTTGACCTTAATATTCATAACATTTCCCTTTATGTGTCCTGTAGGATCTGTCCCATTATTACCCCTTCCTAGAATGTTCACTCTAGCTCGTAATCAACAGGCAGATGGTCAGTTTAAACAGATTATATTTACTTAACACTTGCCATGTACCAGCCACAGCCAACAGTTTAAAGTGGATAGTTTTAAAGAGGAAATTATAGTGAACACCATAGTCACCTCCCATCTTTTCTCCTGTCTTTCCCAGATTATGAAACAGCTTGTGGAATTTGGAAGGGCTGAATCTTCCTTCAGCTCTTGGAATGAACTTTGGTTTAAAAGTGAGTCAGTAAAGTCTTTCACACTGGCCATAGTGATTGGTTTGGGACTCAGTCCACACCATAATCGCAGCTTATGAGACATGTTCACGGAGGTGAACCAGGAAGCACAAAGTCTCAGACATTCCACACTGAGAGAATAAACAGTCTTAGTATGAAGGCAACACTATGGACATCAAAGTCCTTGAGGATGTGGTTCAGGCTCTAGATCACCTAATCCTGAGGCTTACCCTAATTTCCCTCCAGTTATCTGGGCCAGCAAATGCATTTTATGGTTTAAGCCCCTTGAGTTGGATCTTCTGTGAAATCATCCTAACTGATCACTATGGACTATATTGTGTTCCTTCCAAATTCATTTGTTGAATCCCCAACCCCAACATGATGGTATTTGAAGATGAGGTCTTTGGTTAAGATGAGGTCATGGCCTTTCTCTCTCTGCCATGTGAGGAGGCAGCTGTCTGTAAGCCAGGAAGAGAGCCTCAGCAGAACCTGACCATAGCAGCCCCCTACCTCTGAGATGAATCACAAGCAAGCTGCCTTGGGGGGTCTCTGAGAATGGCAACATCACTTAAGTAAATACAAATGACAAGAAGAACAAGGAGGAGAAGGGAAGAAAACGAAGGAGGAGTAGGAGGGGAGAAGAGGTGAGAAGCAATATGATGAAGGGCAGTTCATCTCCCTTGTTCCCACCAGAAGAGCAGAGAACAATGAAAGAAACGTCAGAGGTCTGGGGCAGGGCGACAAAGTGTCCACATTAATGCCAATATCTTCAAAATCTTGTATTTTAATCATAAAAAGTCATGCAAGTTCTGTGTTCTACTTCATAATGTGTCTTTACATTTTTTATACCAAAATGTTTCCCTAAGCACCTTGAGAAGTGCCATTTTATCCCAAATCTTTGAAATAATCTCCTGGCCCTGCCCTGTCTGCTCTGGAACATCATACCCCAATGTGAGTAGGATAAGTACATCAGAAAGGGTGCTGGCCTCTGAGTTTTCTATTCTGGATTCTTTTTCCAATTCCATCCCTTCCTAGCCATATGACCTGGCAAAATCACTCACCTTCTTTAAGCTTCTCTTGCCTCCTGAGTAAAAGGTAACATGACATCTTTTCTGCCTTTCTCACAGGGCTGGCAAGCTCCAAGGAATTAATATGAGAGAAAGGACTTTGGGAGATCAGGAAAATCTGACCCCACGGCCCTGTAGGGTCATATTAGTATTATTCCAAGACCATTTTGGAAGTTTCCCCAGCCCAGACTAATCCATTCTTGGACCAAACTTTCCTGTTCATTCTGATACCTGTTTATCCAATTCTTGCACCTGTGTTAGGAAGAGGAGTACAGAGAGCAAAAAGAATGAGGAAGGGCTATTTATAATCAGCTGCCAAAGGGGATAAGAGAAAAGTCATCTTATTCTCATGTGACTTGGCATGTCTTAGTTCTCTGCATTTCTACATTTTCCACCTTTATTACGGAATCTCAAGTTTCCCTACTCAGAGGAATCCTGAGCCTGTAGCCCATGCACTTGCTTTATGAATAAATTCCCTAAGATATAGGGTAGAGCAGGAAAAAACAAGACGGTTTCACCTTCAACACCAGCTCTGATTAACTGGTTGCTGAAAACACTGTATTAAGAAGTAAAAAAAAAAAAAAATCACTCAATGGGAAAGATTGTAGATTGATTAGAGACGCTTGCCATAGGCACGGACAGTGAGGATAGCAGCCCATGAGCTGTAGCTGGCCACCCCAGGTTTACAGGCTTACAATGAGTCAACTCTTAAATACACAGCAAATATTGAAAGTTGGAAGGTTCCCAGAAAAATCTCAAATTTTTTTATCCTTGGGGTCTTGGCATTTATAAAATCAGTAATAATGAACGGCTTATGTCTTATTTTTTAATAGTATGAAGGGCCAACTCTTTGTTTCTGATGGGGTTGACTAGGTTAACCAAATGTTAAGTTTCTTTTCTTTTGGATAGAATACTATCTACTCTATTCACTGACCCTAGGTGTATCGCACTAGTCACTGTGACTTAAATTTGTTGAAATTACAGAAATTTTTGGAATATCATTGGTTGACAGTCCAGCATTGAACCCATCGGTAATTGTAGACATGAAGAGAGCAAAGGCCTAAGTGACTGCAGGGAATAATGTTAAAAAAAAAAAAAAAAAAGTCTTAGTGATTAAGGCGTTGGGAGTCACTGTTCTAATGAAATCTGACGTCAGTCTTAATGAAACTGTTGCAAATCCTACCCCATATTTCTGAGAACTCTAGGGGTTTCAGATTTGGATGACTCCATGAGTTTATTTCAAAATATCTATTTCTGGGCACCTGGGTGGCTCAGTTGGTTAAGCATCTGCCTTCGGTTCAGGTCATGATCCTGGGGTCCTGGGATCGAGCCCCGCATCGGGCTCCCTGCTCAGCGGGGAGCCTGCTTCTCTCTCTGCCTCTCTCTCTCTCTCTCTGTCTCTCATGAATAAATAAATAAAATCTTTAAAAAAAAATCTATTTCTGGGACACCTGGGTGGCTCAGTTGGTTAAGGGTCTGCCTTCATTCGGCTCAGGTCATGATCCCAGGGTCCTGGGATCGAGCCCTGCATAGGGATCCCTGCTCAGTAGGGAGTCTGTTTCTCCCTCTCCCTCTGCCTCTCCGCCTGCTTGTGATCTCTCTCACGCACGCTCGCTCGTGCTCTCTCTCTCAAATAAATAAATAGAATCTTAAAAACCAACAAACAAAAAACAAAATACCTACTTCTATCTTAGCATGTGTTACTTCAGTTTTTTTTTTAAATAACAAAAAGCTTTCATTAAATAATTAAGTAACTTTTTGTTGGGGAATTCTAAAGGGTTTGGCTCTGTGTACATGCACTGCATTTAAGCTTTTAGGAATTTATTTTACCACTTTGGTACTTTCAGTTTGCTTGAAAGCAGGCCCTCTTGGGTGAAAGGCCCCAAATGGCATTTAAAAGCTGTCAATTTCTTTAGGCAAATAGACTTCCTGGCTGAGTAGAGTGTGTTTGTTTAGTTTTGGTCATGTCCTTTTGTGCTACCAGAAGCTACACGACATCAATAAAAGATGTAGTAATTAAATATTTTTGGATTTTCTTATTCTATGTTTTATTTTTTCTGGGTTTCTTTAGGGCCCACCATTTATTTCTATATTCTGAGTTTCCCTTGCTAATGAATTCTTGCATTTTAAGTACTAACCATTGAGCAAGGGCCTGCAAGATGGATAACAGTGTCAGAGAAAACCCGCCATAGAGAGTGACAAGCTCAGGGCTGGGGTGGCCTTTAGGGGAGTTGAACGTGGAGGAGATTACAGGCTCCCAGGTCTCTCCTCAAAGCAGTGGGAAGGTGGTTCTCATAATAAGTGGTCTCTCTATTGATACTTCCCTGCTCTACTCTTTCTTTTCCTCCTTCTCTTAAATGTTTCCCTTCTCACTTTGCATCCATTCTCATTTCCTTTCCTCTTTGTGTTTCTCTTCTGTCCCTTTTTTCCAATTTTCCTTCCATTCTCCTGCTTTCCTGTCCTCTTCTTTCTCTCTCCCCCATCCCTTCTTTTCTGTCCTAGCTCCCATTCTCTGCCCTTTCTGTGAAAACCATTTTCCACTGTGGTTTCTAAAGTATGTTCCACCAAGTGCTAGATCCATGAGATGCATTGTGGAAAATAAAAAAGATATGAGTGGGGGCTGGATCTGTGCTTAACTAAGCTCAGAAACCGTGGCATACCACTCCCTGCCCACCCCACCCCCCAATACCTTGGAGCTTCAGCATCCCTCGTTTGCAATTTGCAGGAGAAATCCTGCTGTGAAGAAACTGGTTTAAACAGGTTTATACCACTATTCCCAAAACCTTCTTGACGCAGTCTCTTTTCCCTCCAAATAAATGAATTTCACTGAGCATACATTTTGGGAATCCTCCTGTGGTTAGAGCCTCTTATCTTGACTCACCCTGGGGCTTCAGAGAACAGACTTCATCCAGGCTTGCCTGATGTCAGAGTCTTCTCACCTGTCTGAGCCTTCCTCAAGGACAGGCCATCATAGCCAGGGTGTCCTTTTCTGTCTGTCCCCCTCGCTGCCCAACATTGCAGTCACCCACCACCGTCCACCACCTAGACTTGAAAAGTTCCATACAGCTCACCTCTTACATTAAATGTTTAGGGTTGATTAGTTTTTGTTTTTTGCCTAACAAATTGTCAGAGATGGTTTTTAAAGGATAATATGCAGTGTGGTAACAAGCAGGGGAAGGTTTTGATTTCTTGCTGGTGGCCCTGTACATTGGTATAATCATTTCAGAGGGCAATTTGACAATATGTAGTCAAAGTCTCAAGATGCTACTTTAGGGACTTTATCCTAAGAAAATAATTAAGGATGTAAACAAAGATTTAGCTACAAGGATTTGTTTACTGGAGTGTTGTTTGTAATTGTAAAAACTTGGAAATAAGCCTGACATCCGACAGTGGGAGTCTGGTTGAGCATATATGACATATTCAAATGGTGGGCATTATGCAGCCTTTCCAAGTAGAGTTTTAGGTGAGTATAAAAATAGATGCCCCAAATGAATTCCACATAAAAAACATATATATACAGTGTGAGCCCATTTTTGTAAAATCAACATTGGGATATATGCATATAAATATGTAAAAGCTGGAGAGAGTATTCACCAAGATTTAGCAGTAATTATCTCTTAATGGATGATGGGATTTCAGCAGCTTCTTGTTGATCAGAGCTTTCTGATTTTCTTATAAAGAGTTTGTGCTTTTTGGTTATTGGAAGGAAACAGTAAGTTAGAAAAATGAACGAAAATAGTTGATGATCCTATACAAGCTTTGCTATGATTTGAACTCCCAGCTGATTCCAAATAGGGTCCTGTCAACACCAGCTGGGCCTTTTCTGTCTCCTGGGGGGAAAGTACTCCATAAGGAAGGTCTAAGACAGTGTCCACCTTCCTTCTGCTATCTGAGGAAATCTGGGCACAAGAGCTGGCTTCTATGTTGTGATGCTGCAATTTACTGGGGAAAAAAAAGATCAACACATCCCACCATCTATTTATTTAATATTAAAAATAATATTTCACTGAGTTTGGCTGGCGTCAGCTAGAGCAGTTACTCATACAGGAATTCAAACAAAAGCAGCATTGGCCCTGAGCCAGTGGGCTGGTGCTGGGTGGTCCATGTCCGTCCTTAGCTCAGAGGAGCTCCTAGTAGCTTTCAGACCTGCTTCGGGTTGGGAAGATGATGTATTCATTTATTTATTAGAAATGTTTTAACAGGAAATGCTAATAGTTTGCAGTTAGGGAGAGTCACCCAGGACAGCTGGAGGCACCCAGCAGACATGGCTGGGGAGGAGATTGCTGATGTTAGCCTTGGAGTCACATCAGGGCCTGTGGTAAGAGTCTACACTGCAGCCCGGCATCCCACATTAGCCCAAAGGACCCTGGTTGCTTTGCTTCAGGACAGAAGAGGAAGGAGCAGGGCCATTCTCTTAGGTGCCCTGTTTCCCTTCTCTGTTGCCATTTGTTTCTAGGGAACTGGAGATGTGTTTTTGATGTGGCTCTGAACAGAAATGTTGGCTGTGCTGGGAATGAACAGGCCCTGTGTACACTAACCTCCAGGTGGGAGTGTGCGAGCTGAGGTGTAAGCAAGCACCCGTGTAACTCGAACCCACTTTGAGTGTGGCTGTGGGCTGGTAGAGTCATGTGTGAGTTCAGGGGTTATATGTGCACATCCTTTCTGTGTGTGAGGAGGGGTGAAAGACAAGTGTTTGCAGGGGATTTCAGGCATGTCCTCGAGCTCCAGAGCGCATTCCAATGTTGGGTCACATTCGCCGGTAATTCTGCGGTGCCAGAGACAAAAGGAAATACAGAGGGGAGTAGAAATTGAGCACAAGTGTGTGTGCCTGAGAGGAACATGAGCAGGTTTGAGTGTTTTTAAAAATCCTCTTCCAGCTGTTCTGGAAGAGTATAGAACTTCACTGGTGGGGGAAGGGCATGATTCCCGAGCCGTGGGGAATGGGGTCCAATGTGTAACCCAGTCTGGCCCGACAAAAGGGCTGTTCCTGTGTTTCCAGATAACAATGGAGGTGAAGCCTGACCCTGGAAACCAGTCAAGATTCCTGGAGATAAACCCTCAGGCAGCGAGAACACTGTCAATGAAAAGAAACTGACCTTTTGCCTTCTGGAGTCACAGAATTCCCACAAATGCTATGTCCTCATCAGCCCTGGCAGGCTGGCCACCACAGCCCCAGACTTGGACGCCAGTTCATAAACAGCACAGAGGGTGCTGCTGAAAGCTCTGAGGAGGGGGCTGTGCCAGGAGTCAGGCATCTCCCACCTCCAGCACCTCAGAAAACAGGATGACCCCCACCTTAATTTCCTTCTGGAGGTTTACCTTCCCTCCAGGCTCACAAAGCTATGAGAGAGCCCCTTAAAGGGTTTTCCTCTGCCCATGTGTTCGGATCTGCCAGAATATTGTCTTTGATGGCTTTGCTAAGCCTGCCCCCAATAGAGAGCTCTGCCTTCCACAGGACGGCCGCTTGGCCTCATGATTCAAAATTGGGAGAGTGGATAAACAGAGACAAGACAGAAAGAAAGGAGGAGGAGAGCAAGAGACAGGGTCTCATGGGCTGACACTGCCGAGAGCTTCAGGACAGGAGAAATGGAAAGTGAGGGGTGAAGAGAATGAGACGTTCCAGAGCTAATGAAATGTTAAGAATTCCCGAGAAGAGGAAAGTGATGCTTAAGAATTGTTCCTAAAGCTTATGAATTGCATGCTTTTTGATGTTCTTGGAGAATGGCAAGCAAAATTCTTAATTAGTTTTAAAATAGTTTGCTAGACTTTTTTCAGTTCATCGTTGCTGTGAGACTGGGTCATGTGGACGTCCATCTTATATCTAGGTTATACACGACACCCCCTTCCTCATTTGCCACATCTAAACAGTTGCCAAACCTGGTAATTTTATTCCCTTCCAGGCTTACCATTCTCTGCTGCCCAGCAACACCATACATGCTGGCTCGACTTCCTCATATATCTCAAACTTTTTTCCTTTGCTCAACAGCTCATTCTCTTTCTTACACCCAGAATCACTGCCCATTTCCATTGTTCTTTCTTTGCTTCAAAGCCCAGCTCATATCCTACCTTCTCAAGGAGATCTTCCTCTTAATGCTCTGTAGTCTACAATCCTTCCAGCTCCTGTATATGCAATTCTCGAAACAACAACAGCAACGATGATGACACCAATAGCTAATGTTATATTAAGCTCACTCTGTGCAGACACTGTTCTAAGTGCTTTGCACATATGATTTCATTTAATTCTAACAACCCTAAGAGGCAGTACGGTGGGAACTAAGACTGGAAGGATGGGTGACTTTCCCAAGTTGATACAACTTGTCTCAGATAGGACTCGAACCCATGCCCCAGAGTCTGCCTTATTTCTATAGTGCACTTACACTTTCATACTTCAGTACATGCCTGAGATGTCCTTGTCCTTCCTCTGCATCTCCAGGCCATTTTCATTTGTTACTATTTCATATTTTCACCCCCCTCCCCATTCAACACTGTCAAATAAGTGCTTGTGCTTTCCCTATCGTCAGATTTACATAGTTACTTAGCAATTCCCACTGGTATCCAAATAGAAGACCTCAGCATGTGCATGTGCAGGACTCTGACTTACAGAGATCCACTTTAGGGTGAAGTCTTTAGGGACACTTAATCTAAGAGCAGGGAGCGTATGTTTATAAATCTTACCTTTGAGTTTCATCTTCTTCTTCATAATGTCTTTGACGTGTCAGCTGTAAAGCAAACCACAGAATGGCCAGACCTGAGTGAGGCAAAGATTTAATGCCGCTGCTCTAGTTCAAGTGGCTATACCTAGAACTACAGTTGTGTTTTGCAGGTCATCATGAAATACACACACACTGATTTAATGCAGCTTGGTTTACATTCAGAGGCAGCTCTATTCCAACAACTTGGAATGAGCAGTGGGGTTGCTATGAAAGCAAAGGGCAATTCGCGGGGTCAGGAATAGTTTCCAGGTGAAGAAAACTAGAGTTTTGGTTGATAAAGACGTAAATCAATTCTTTTTAATTCCTTTAAATGGTTAAAGAACTTTTAGGATCAAAGCACGCTTTAAAACTTAAATGCAGACTTCCAATACTGGCCAAGATACAGGACTGGTTTCTCCCATCTGAAACAACCGAAAAAGTTGACAAAATATCTGAAACACAATTTGAAAGGCACCAGATATTAAGCAAGGGATAATGATCCCTGCCAGATGTGAAAAAATGAAGTCAGCCCTACAATGGCCCTGGCTTACTGCCTTGAGAGAGTTTCCAAGTCATAGTGCAAAGATGGGGAGCCCAGGCCGAGCCAGGCAAACTCAGCGACTTGGGAAGACAAAGTTGAGAGCCTGAGGAGATCAAGGTTGCTAGCGCAGAGCATAAGAAAGGAAGCAATGGCGCAGAGAGAGGAAGCTCTGGAGGTTTGCAGAGGGTTCTCACTTGGGTATTCAGCTGAGGACTGATCAACACATACATGTAAGGAAACTATCTGAAGCCAAAGAAAAACCATCCAAAAAGATTAGAGGTAATTGACTGGCACTCACATAGGGCTGGGAACAGTGTCTGTCTTCACCAGCTGTGGACTTGAAAACCTTAAGATTCGTGGGGGGTGGGATGGGAGCATAGAGTATCCAGAAGGGTATTGCCTCAGTAGTAAGAACTAATTACTCCTAGACTGAACACTGCTCCAGTCCTAACGGATCTTAAAAACAAGACCCAAAGGATCAAACTGTTTCCAGGTGATTTAACCAAATCCTAGAACAAAGCTCCAGAATATTTATAGAAATACAGAAATATCCAGTACCCAACAAAATAAAATCCAAATGCCTTGAATCCAATAAAAAAATTACTAGCCACGCAAAAAAAACAGGAAAGTACAATCCACAGTGAGGAGATGAAACAGTCAATTGGAACTGATATAGGACAGATACAGATGTTAGATTGAGCGGAGAAGGATATCAAAGCAGTTGGAACTATGTTACACATGTTTCAAAAATTAAGTAAAGACGTGAAAGATATATTTAAGGAAACAAATACCATTTGTTTTATTTCTAATTATATGGTTAGAAAGAACATGTTTTTAAAACAGACTACAGGGATGAACAATATTTTACTTTTTCCAAAAATATTTTTGCATTATGTTAATAGATTCCTTGTTCATTATCTTTTTTGCTTTATAATCTATTTTGTGTTTTGCTGTGGATTTTTTATTGTGGTAAAAATGCATAACATAAAATTTACCATGTTAACTATTTCTAAGTATACAGTTGAGTAGTGTTAAATATATTCACATTGTTTTAGAACCAATATCCAGAACTTTTTCATCTTGCAAAACTGACACTCTGTACTGATTAAACAACAATTCCACATTTCTCCCTCCCTCCTGTTCCTGGAAACCACCATTCTACTTTATGTTTCTTTAAATCCAACTACTTAAGATACCTCATATAAGTGGAATCAGACAGTATTTGTCTTCTTGTGATTTATTTTACTAAGTGTAATGTCTGTAAGTTTCATCCATGTTGTATCAAGTGTCAGAATTTCCTTCGTTTTTAAAGTTGAATAATATTCCACTTATGTGTATACTACATTTTGTTTATCCATTCATCCATCAATAGACACTTGGGTTTCTTCTACCTCTTGGCTATTATGAATAGAGCTGCCATGAACATGGGTGTACAAACATCTCTTTGAGATCCTGCTTTCAATTCTTTTGAATATATACCCAGAAGTGCAATTTCTGTATCATAGACTAATTCTATTTTTAATTTTTTGAGGAATGGCCTTACCATTTTCCATATTGGCTGCACCATTTTACATCCCCACCAATAGCCCACAAGAGTTCCAGTTTCAACAGATTTTTACCAACACTTATTTTCTGTTGTTGCTTTTTTATAATACCTATCCCAATGAGTGTAAGGTGATAATTCATTGTGGTTTTGATTCACAATGATTAGTGATGTTGGGCATTTTTCATACACTTATTGGCTATTCATATATCATCTCTGGAGAAATGCTTATTTAAGTCCTTTGACCACTTTTTGATTAGGTTATTTGTTTTGTTGTTGTTGTTGTTGTTGTTGAGTTGTAGGAGGAACATACACTTTGAAAAGAAAAAGATCCAAATCACATTTGTAGATACGAAAACAGCAATGTGTAAGATGAAAAGTACACTCGATGAGATAAATGGCAAGTTAGACATGGGAAAAAATGATTAGGGACCTTGAAGATAGAGCAATAGAACTATCCAAAATAAAACAGAAAGAAAATATGGTAATTTTTACTCTGGAAAACACTATGGAGATTCCTCAAAAAGGAAATGGTAAAATTTTTTTCTGAACATTAGGAAAACCCATAGATCCAAGAAGCTCAGTGAATTCTTAGCACAAGGCACATGAAAAACTATACCAAGGCACATCATAAACAAATTGCTCAAAAGGAATGATGAAGAAAATATATTAAAAGAAGCCAGAAAAAGGAAAAAAGGACACTGCTCTGCAGGGGAACAAAGATAGGTTGATGGCAGATTTCTTTTTAGAAATAATGTAAACAAGGAGACAATGGAGCAACATCATTAAAGTAAAAAAATATTGTCAAACAAGAATTTTTTTTGAAGATTTTATTTATTCATTTGAGAGAGAGAGAGAGAGAGAGCACAAGCAGGGGGAGGGGCAGGCAGAGGGAGAAGCAGGCTCCCCGCTGAGCAAGGAGCCCAATGTGGGACTTGATCCCAGGATCCTGGGATCATAACCTGAGCTGAAGGCAGACACTTAACGGGCTGAGCCACCCAGGCTTCCCTCAGCCAAGAATTTTATATCTGGTGAAAATATCCTTCTAAAATAAAGGCTGAAAGAATTCATCATCAGCAGATCCATACAAGAGAATTATTAAAGGAAGTCCTTCAGGCAGAAGAAAAATGATAACAGATGGAAATACAGATCTATACAATGTAATAAAGAAAGCTGAAAATGGTAACTACATGGCTAAATACATGAATTTTCTCTTTATTATTTAAGTCTTTTTGAAAGCTAATTGAACATCTAAACAAAAATAATAACAATACATAAAAGTAAAATGTGTGGTAACAATAGTAGAAAGGTTAGGTGGTGAGAAATGAACGTATACTATTGTAAGGATCTTATACTATTCATAAAGTGGTATAATATCATTTCAAGGTACATTGTGATATATTAGAGATGTGTATTATAAACCCTAAAACAAAACAGAATTATAGGTAATGAATCAACAAAGACAAAATGGAGTCATTTAAAAATTTGCTTCATCCCAAAGAAGGCGGAAAAAGAGGACAGGGGTACAAAGAGTAGAAGGGACAAGCAGAAAACACATATATCATATAAAACCTAATCATATAAATAACAACATTTATGTACATGGTCTAAATACCTCATTTAAGAGTCAGAGATTATTAGATTGGATTACATTTTTAGAAAGCAAGACCCAATTATATGCTCTATAAGGAGTGCACTTCAAATCTAAAGCTACAAATGGGTTAAAAGTAAAATATAGGAAAAGATACGCCACACTACACAGCAAAAGAAACCTGGAGTCGTTATGTTAATTTAAGATAGGATAGATTTCAGAGCAAAGAACGTTACCAGGGATGAAAGAGTCGAGTCAAAAGGATATAACAGGGCGCCTGGGTGGCTCAGTTGGTTGAGCGACTGCCTTCGGCTCAGGTCATGATCCTGGAGTCCCAGGATCGAGTCCCGCATCGGGTTCCCTGCTCGGCGGGGAGCCTGCTTCTCCCTCTGACCCTCCCCCCTCTCATGTGCTCTCTGTCTCTCTCATTCTCTGTCTCAAATAAATAAATAAAATCTTAAAAAAAAAAAAAAGGATATAACAATCTCCTAAACATTGATATAACTAATAACAGAGCTTCAAAACATATGAAGCAAAAACTGATAGAAATGTAAGAAGAAATGGACAAATCCACAGTTTTAGTTTGATATTTAAGTACCCTTTTCTCACAATTGATTTTATCAGTTCTATCAAAAGTAGAAAGAAAAGCAGGATAGAGAAGAGTTAACCAACATTATCAATCAACTTGACCTAATTGACATTTGTAGAACATTCCACCCAACAGCAGCAGAATCCACATTTTTGTCATGTGTAAATAGAACATTCACCAAAATAAATCACACACTTAGCCTCAAACCAGTCTAAATAAATTTAAAAGAACTCAAGTTATACAAAGTATATTCTCTGACTACAGTGAATTATGATATAAATAAAACCCAAAAGATCTCTGGAAAATCCCCAAGTATTTGGAAATTAAATGACAACTTCTAAATAACCCATGAATCAAAGAGGAAATCAAAATGGATATTAGAAAATATATTTTTTTAAAGATTTTATTTATTTATTTGAGAGAGAGAGAATGAGAGACAGAGAGCAGGAGAGGGAGGAGGGTCAGAGGGAGAAGCAGACTCCCCGCTGAGCAGGGAGCCTGATGTGGGACTCGATCCCGGGACTCCAGGATCATGACCTGAGCCGAAGGCAGTCGCTTAACCAACTGAGCCACCCAGGTGCCCCTAGAAAATATTTTTAACTGAAAGAAAATGAAAACTCAATTTGAAAAGTTGCTTCCAAAATTCATATGGAAATGCAAAGGACCTAGCATTGTCAAAACAACTTTGAAAAAGAACAAAAGTAGGAGGACTGACATTATTTGATTACAAAGCTACAGTAATTAGACAATGTATGAGAGTAAAACAATTAGATCCATGAACCAGAATAGAGTCCAGAAATAGATCCACACATTTATAGACAATTGATTTTCAACAAAGGTGGAAGGCAATACAGTAGATTGTCTTTTCAACATATGACCATGAAAAAATTAGATATCCATATACAAAAATGAATTACAGGGGCGCCTGGCTGGCTCAGTTGGTTAAGGGTCCGCCTTCAGCTCAGGTCATGATCCTGGAGTCCTGGGATCAAGCCCCGCATCAGGCTCCCTGCTCAGCGTGAAGTCTGCATCTCCTTCTCCCTCTGCTCCTCACCCTGCTCATGCTCTTTCTCTCTCTCTCAAATAAATAAATAAAATCTTTTAAAAAAATGAATTATAGATTTAAATGTAAGACCTAAAACCATAACATTTCTAGAAGAAAACATACGAGAAAATCTTTGTGACCCTGGGTTGGGTAAAGATTTCTTAGACACAACCCCAAAAGCACATTCCATTAAAAAATAAATTGACAGGGGCACCTGGTGGCTCAGTCAGTTAAGCATTTGATTTTGGCTCAGGTCATGATCTCAGGGTCGAGAGATCAAGCCCCCCGCTGAGTGTGGACCCTGTTTAAGATTGTCTATCTCTCCCTTTCCCTCTGTCCCTCCTTCCCTCAAAAAAAATAAATTGATAAATCGGACTTCATCAAAATTTAAAACTTCTGCTCTTTGAAAAACACTGCCAAGAGAATGAAAAGACAAACCATAGATGATTGAAAGGAAATATTTATAAATTCCATACGTGACAAAGGTCTTATATCCAGAATAAAGAACTCTCAAATGTAAAAGAAAAAAAAAACCACCTCATTAATTAGCAAGTAATCCATCCAATAAGAAAATGGCAAAAGATTTGAACAAATACTTCACCAAACAGTACATACAGATGGCAAATAAGTATATGAAAAGGTGCTGAACTTCATTAGTCATTAAGGAAATGCAAATTAAAATCACAACAAAATACTACTATGCACCTTCTTAGAATGACTAAAATTAAAATACAGACCATGCCAAGGGTTGGTGAGGATGTGAAGGAACTAGAACTTTCATCCACTGTTGGTGAGAATGTGAAATGGTCCGACCACTATAGAAAATAGTTTGGCAATTTCTTAAAAATTGCACATATAATTCACATGATCTAGCAATTCCACTCCAAAGTATTTACCCAAAAGAAGTGAAAAGATAGATCTGTACAAAGATTTATACATGAATGGTCATAACAGCCTGATTTGTAAATTGCCAAAAAGGGTGGTCTCTGAACCAACAGCATCCACATCAATGGGGAACTGTTAGAAATGCAAGTTCTCCTCCCCCACCTCACACCTACTGAAGGAGGTGGTTTTGGGGCTCAGCAGTTTCCCTTTGGGCTGTGAATTGCCCCAACAATCTGAGATTAGAAACCAGACAGGTGATTCTGATGCAAACTAAAGTGTGAGAACCACAACCCCCACTACAACCCCTTAGCCCAGATGGTGCTGGTATACCACACGTTGAGAACAACTGCTTCGGAACAATGTTTCTCAGACTTCAATGAGTACATGAATCACCTGGGGAACTGCAGATTCTCATTCAGTAGGTTTGGGAGGGTTGGAGTTTGAGATTCTGCATTGTTAATAAGCTTCAAGGTGGTACTGATTCTGCTGGTCCTGGGAATTGTGGTGAAGATCATTGTTGGAAACGTCCTAACTTCTTAAATGCAGAGCACATTTGGCTATCTCAGTTCTTCTCCCAGAGAAAATCCATCGAGTGTTAATATGGGATCTTTTGCTCTAGTACTTACACAGTTTTGCAAGGAAACTAAAGCCCTTCCCTCTCCAGCAGAAAGGGACCCTGTTCTGGAATGTTCTCTTGGATGCCCTAGATTCTTACACTCCTTTAGAGCCTATCCCAGAGGTTTTCAACATTAGATTCACCTATGGAGCTTTAAAAAAATACCGATGCCTGGGCCCCACCCAAAGAGACTGTTTTAATTAGTCTGGTGTGGGGGTGTAGGCATCAGTATTTTTAAAGCTCTCCTGGTGATATTACTGTGAACCAGAGCTTAGAATCCCAGACTAGCCTCATGTGTACTCCCAGATTGCCCCCTCCCCCTCTAATATCCATTCAACAAATATTGACAAGCCATCTTCTATTTCCCATGCCCTGTGTAAATGTGCTTGGGAAATGAAGGTGGTAAGCCAGATCCCTGTTCTCTGAGCTCATATTCTGGCAGGAGAGTCAGACAAGTGTATATACATTTTCTATACATATGATAACTGCTACAACAGAGATATTTCATTAAATAAATAGATATTGATTGAGAATTTCTAAGTTTTAGGCACCAGGAATGTTACAATAAGCAAGACAGACACAATCCCAACTTCATGGTGCTCATGTCCACTGAAAACCACAAATCACCTGGGACACAGAAAAGGGGTCCTTAATCCAAATTGTGAATGATCAGTAGAGGTCCCCCTAAGGTCCTGAAGCTTCCGTTGAATCTTAAAACTTCGTATCATTCAGGCCCAAGAAGAAGGGAGAATTCTCCAGGCAGAAAGAGCAGCAAAGGGAAAGGCATGGAGGTCTGAAGAGCATGGCACATTCAGAGAACTGGCAATACCAAGCTGAGGGGCTTCCTGTAGCCCAACCCTTGGCATTTGTCTAAGGGTTTCTCCCTCCCTCCACCCCCATGCTTAGGGCAGCCTTCCCCCTTGCACTTAAAGCCCTCTTCATTGTTCAGTCAGACATGCACAATTCTCTTGCAGCCCATTCTATCAACACAGAACTCCACAATTCTGCCACTCTTTATGAGAGTCTCTGGTGAGGAACCCTCCTCCTCTCTTCTTCAAGACCCCAAGACCACTGCCCAGACACACCTGGATTTCACTTTTCTGCTACCGCCAGGTGGAGCCCTTTCATTCAATTCTTCTGCTATTGTCAGACACACCCATTTTAGGTTCCCAACTAATAATTTCCTCTTCACTGAATTTCCTTCACTGGAACTATAATCATCTTTAATCTGAGGAAGAGGATCACAGGAAGTGTGTTTAAAACACAGACCAGTTGAGCTGCTCAATTTGCGCCTTTCCCTCAATTCAAGCCAGGCTTGGGTTCATTCTTAGCTCTCACCTCACTTCACCAGCTTCCGTTAAAGCCCATTGTGCTCCTACCTAAAAGACTTCCCCACCAAGAGTTGGGTGTTCCCCACCCCTTGGTGAAGATTTCTTTCCACCCAGACAGTGCATGCTCAAAGAGTTGTCCTCCAGATAATTTGACATCCAGGTATGGAAGAGGGTAAATGTTTTAGGAAAAAAGTCAAGATCCAAAGTGCCAATCCCCATTCTTACTCTCTAAGAGAGAACCAGAAGGGTCACATAGAGGCTGCTGCTGAGATGCGACCTGCTGACTCCCTCATGGAATAACCACTATAACCTGTTTAACCTTCACAACAATTGTGGCAGTTCTACCCCTAACCATTTCCCCTTGCCACCCAGGCGTGCTTAACACTCAGGCTGGAAAATAAGACCCCAACAGAAAGGTAGGGAGGACTTGTTATCAACGTTCCTGAGAGGAGAAGCCATGCCTAAGTCATCTTGGTATCCCACATAGCACCTAGCACAGTGCCTTGACTAGTCTGGGCAGATCAGTTTGTAATAGACACAAACATAGCAAAAAATATCTGATGGATTCCAGCTTCTTTGGAGAATGGAAGCTATATCAGGACAAGGCCAATTCCAGGTTTACCCAGAAGTCCACAGAGATATTCACTACTTCCCTATTTATTTCTACTTCCTATATATGTGTTTAAAAGGTGATTCAATTGCCCCATCAGACAATGTTTATTGAGTGTATGCGACCTACTGGTGCTGTGATAATATGACAGAATGAAAATTCTCAGGTATAAGGATTTATCCTTCCAGTGACATAAATAACACTTCTAATGAGCTCTTCCTTAGCATGCGTGTCCACTTGGGGACCACCACAACGGCTCTGCAGTTAAAGATTAAAGATAGCTGTTGATTTTTTAGCTATTTCTGTTGTGATGTGGAGTCTAATTCCTCTTTCCTTGAATCTGGCTGGCCTGAGTGACTTACCTGACCAATTGAATGATATGGAAGTGATGTTCTGGGACTTTCAAGACTAAATCTTAAGACATCTTACAACTTCTACCCAGACCTCTTGGAACAATTGCTCTGGAGCTAGCCAGATGCCATATAAAAATCTGATTACCGGGGCATCTGGGTGGTTCAGCTGGTTAAGTGTCTGCCTTTGGCTCAGGTCATGATCCCAGGCTCCTGGGATCAAGTCCCGCATTGGGCTCCCTGTTCAGCTGGGAGCCTTCTTCTCCCTCTCTCCCTGCTGCTCCCCCTGCTTATGTTCTCTCTCCCTGTCAGATAAAATAAAATAAAATAAAATAAAATAAAATAAAATAAAATAAAATAAAAATCTGATTACCCTGAGACGACCCTGCTGTTAAAAATTTGGAGCTACGCACTTGGAATAGCCATGTGTAAAAAGAGATGCCTTACAAGCCCAGCTTCACATGAGGGAAGAAATCTGCAGATGGTTCTAGCCTCAGCTGCTAGCTGATGGTAACTGAAAGAACCCCAGATGAGAACCACCAACCAAGCTCATCAATCATAATAAATCATTTGTTCTTAGATGCTACTCCAAAAACAACTATGGCTAAGTAAGATACTACCATTGGGGGAAGCTGGGTGAAGGGTACACAGGAATTTTTTGTATCATTTTGCAACGAATTCTGAGTCCTATAGTACTATTTTTTTTAAAGATTTATTTATATATTTTATATATAGAGAGAGAGAGCACAAATGGGAGGGGCAGGGGGAGAGGGAGAGAGCATCTCAAGCAGACTCCATGCTGAGCATGGAGCCCAAAGCGGGGCTCAATCTCACCACCCTAAGATCACTACCTGAGCTGAAACCAAGAGTCAGACACTTAACTGACTGCGCCACCCAGGCACCCCCTAAAGTGTTATTTTTTAAGTTGTTAAAAACTGAAACACTAGCCCACATGATCTGGAAAAGGTCCGTTTTAAAAGAACTAAAAACAGCTGAAGGTTTTCCCTGAGCCACGTCCCAGATGCTGACAATGCTAGTGCAGCCAACAGGTGTGTGTAACCACGTCCCTAAGCACAATTGCTGGCTTTAAAAGCTTAGGGGACGGCTTTGACCACCACGCCCACCCTCCCAATGCTAGTGACTCAGCCTCAATCCTAATGCCTCACTCACCACATTTGGCTCTCCTACCAGGGAAACACCCAGCTCTTCCTTTTGTCTAGTGAGGAAAGAGACTGCTTTAGCTCTTCATTTTTCAAAGACTGACATAACAGGCATGAAATGTCACTCAGCCAAAGGAGAGAGATTTTCTCTGCTAGTGTTTTTTAAAGACCTCTTTTCTTTGGTTCAAAAAAAATCTCATGCAAACAAGTGAAATCATGTCCTATTCTGCCATACTTTAGAGATATCCCCCCATCTGTAGCTCTTCAGAGAGACCATGCGCCTCACAGATGGGATCTCTGAAGAAGAGACCCCAGCCCCACTCCCCAGATACAGCTTCCATCAGAGATGAAGTATGGGAAGAGAACTTCTATCTCTGGTGATTTGTAGACTCGTGGTTCATGGAAAAATGGAAGCAATCACTTGGGTTAGGAGTAGGTGAGCTATAGCAAGAAAGATGAAGATTTGACAAGATCCATAGAACAATCCACAAATAGTTATTAGAGTGCCTAATTTTCTCAGCTCTGAACCAGGTACTATTGAGGTATAGAAGTGTGAGAGAAAGACAAAAGATTCTAGTGGAAAAGCTTTGAACTTCCAGGACCTGAGCTGACATCCCAGTTTTGCCAGTTGCAATATGGTCTTGGGATGGTT
Organism: Mirounga angustirostris; assembly: GCF_029215605.1. Lineage (NCBI taxonomy): Eukaryota > Metazoa > Chordata > Mammalia > Carnivora > Phocidae > Mirounga > Mirounga angustirostris. The sequence goes on from NW_026991714.1 coordinate 126,321,638, forward strand.
TTTCATTCTCTCTGAGGGGTCAAGAAAGTTCTCCTGGCCAACCTCAGGGGCTTGTGAAAATCATAAGTGAGTGCAGTGCTTTGTCAACTACTGGGCCAGAGAAGGCTATTATTATCCCATGCCATTGTGTACTAGGAGGTCAGAGAAGGAAGAGGGAACTGGGCAGGAGCTGTCAGGGAGGACTTTGATGGAGGACATTGGTCTAAAGTGGACCTTGGAGGAAGGAAAGGATTGGGAAGCAGAAAAGGCATTCCTCCCTAGGGGAACTGAGGGAGGGATTTGTATCCTGTGGGGGAGGGATGAAAGTAAGGAAACTTGACTTAACCTGTGAGAGGGGTTTTGATTGAGGAACCATATGGAAAATAAGTTAAGGGAGATAAGGGAGCCTCTGATTATGAAGGATCTAGAAAAACAAAGAGATAAGAAAGGGTAAAGAAACAAGGTGAAGGATGCTCACCAACTTCTTACCTGCATATCCCACAGAATATATCCAATACTCCAATATTCTGAACTATTTATTGCTCTGGTCTATACAGCAAAACCACCATAGTGAACCATGGCAGAGTGAAAACTATGACAATAATAATATAATCAGTTACATTGCTGGATGCTATATGTAGGGAAGAGGTACTGTGAAATTTTTTATGCTCTCAGAAATAAAATGATGTTTATCCAGTTGGACATCTTCTAAAAGATAAAACTATGCATCTTCCTAATTAGAAAGTTCTAGGAAAGGGAAACCTATACTTCTTTTTCTTTCATACACTGACCCACTCCAGTATTAAATCAGCACACTGAGAAGAAAGGGCAGCATGAGTCCCTACACTGTCCTTCACCGATATTCAATCTGGCTGGAATCCCAAAATTCCAGTCTGTCATATTTCCTGACCATGGGCATCTTGCAACTATTTGTAGATTTGGGGTATCTCAGGGTAGTAAATAAATCTCCTTATAAAGATCATGAATCATGAAAAGATCTCTCTCTCATTTGGTACAGTTGTTCCTAATGTTTCTTTGGCATCTTACTACTTACTACTTTGGGGGAGTCCCTTTTATCCTAAGCTTTAACCTAAGCTTTTTCCCCATGAAAAGGAAATAGCTAGAGGAGCCTGGTTGGATGCTAGAGAAATGCAGGGATTCCAACTGTAAGAGTAAATTCAGCCATATTGTTTATTAGTTGATGCCTCGGGACTTGAAGTCTGAGATTGTCTTGCTGTTTTGGTTTTTTTATTCCTGTTACCTAGCAAATAAGTGTTTGTTGAATGAATAAATGAAGACATTTAGTAAAATCTAATGGTAATAGTAATAATGTATAATGAAAATAAGAAAGGGTGATGAACTTCTGGATCCAATACAAAAAAGCAAATGAAAACGATCAGTGAAGAAATTCTGTATACCCAATGTAAGTATAATCATGTCATCACCAGGAGCAAACATGTATTAATTTCCCACAATGCAAAAATAACTATGCTATCTTCTTAGTCTAGAGAGCAAAGAATAGCCATAATTCCTATCCTGAGGGAGCTTACAAATTAATGGAGAAAACAATACACAAGCTTACTCAATAGAAATATTTGAGAACAGTTATGCACAGAATGGCGTGAGAAAGATGGCGTGTCAGAAATCGTGCTGGCAAGTTGGAAACTAGGTGGGGCTACTCAGGAAACATGAAATTCCTTCTCATCAGCTACTATTCATTGAGGCTGATTCTCCCTGATCATGGGGAGAAGATGAAATTAAGACTGAAAATGAGTTTGTGATTGAGAATAAGTGAAGTTGAAGTGAAAATGAAGAGCAACAAGAGGGTGGAGCCTAAGAAGGAAATAGAGACAGAGCTTGAGGAATGACTGCGGCTGGGTCACCCCTACCTTCTGGGATATTTTTATAAAAGGAATGGTGAATGGATTTCCTTTAGTACTTGAGTATACTGAGCGTATCACTCATCCTGATAATAAAACTTTGTTCCCCCACACAATCTATGACCCCATTTTTCTATGACCTTGCAGTGGAAATATACATAAAACATGTCTTGTAAAGCCTGGCACATAGTAGGTACTCAATAAATTGTGACTGCCTTCCTCATCTATTTATCTGGTGAATGCTTTCATGAGAACTCTACAAGTTTTCTTCTCTGCCCTTGTCTTGTTAATGTCCATGGCTGTTGGTCCTTGTTCCAACTCTGCTGTTGATTCACCATATGACCTTAGGCAAATCTGATGTTCTCTCTGAGCAAGGAAATGGGGATAATGTCTGTCCAATATACCCCCCAGGCTGGTTAGGAGGATAGTGCTTGTGAAAGTACCATGAAATGCATCAAGTGCCTAGCAAATCTAAGGCATTAGGATTAAGCCCTATTTGTATCACTCCCCCAAAGAGTATGTCCATCACCCAGTGGCTGAGGTAAGGCTAGAGAAGACTGAGTAACTTTAGTGACCTAATTATTGCACAGACCCCCTGGGATGGTTTCACTAGCTCTCTGGTGCTTCCACGGGGGAGATTTGTGCACCAAGGGTGTTTAACTGATCCTTTTAAATAAAATTTAAATAAAATTAAACTGCAGTTACAATTTGAAGTTAGAAAAGCAGAGGAAATCAAATGGTTCACAAGTATTTATCAAGTAACCACGGAGACCCTTGTAAATACTCACATTATTGTAAAAATCAACATAACCTCTCACTTCCAGGAGTTTGGAGGTGATTTCAAGTTGATACAAAAGACAAGGTCACCAGTTATAAGCACACACACATGCACACAGACATCCATATTCAGAGACACCGAAAGGATCATGCTTATTTTCAGGTTGCAAAATAGATTCAAGACTTCAGGAAAACATTCTGTCAAATACCCCAGGGGGCAGAGGGATTAGACTGTGATGGGCTTAGAATTCAGTTTCTGTCCTCTATCTCCAAGCATGCTGAGAACAAAAAATGGAGTTGATTCCTCCATGAGATAGTTAAAATTTGTTTGTTTTGTTTTGTTTTGTTTTAACGCCATTATGCCATGAATTCATTGGGAATGGATCCCAGCACCTCAGGTCCTTTCTGTTAGTTCTCATAAAAGTGTGCTTCTCTGGGTGGAGCGGGCTGGTGCTTCATTGAACCCAGGTACCTTCCTCTTTGGCTTCCTTCTTTTTCTCATTTTCCTTCATACACTTCAGGAAGCTACCTCAACTCCTGGAGTGCTTAATATGCTGAACACATACTTAATTTGGGGGGCAAGAATCATGCCCTTGTTTGTTTTGACAATGCCAGCAGCAAACTGGGTAACACAGTAAGCTCTTCCGGTTCTGCCATGGTAACATTTGTGGGACGAGTGCCCATTCCCTTCACAGTGACAATATCACCTCTCTTGTAGATTCCCACGTGTGCGGCCCAATGAACAACTCCATGCTTCCTAAAAGGCCTTAAGAACATATAATGGGTACCTCTCCTCTCTCCCTCTGTGTTGGTCATTTTGGCAAATTACTGGAAGATGGTGGTTCCACCCTGCCCCCTGCCCGCCCCCAAAAAAGCAGATACAGTTTTAACTTAGCTCATACAATGAGAATCACATATAATAAAAACCATGCTTGAAAAGTCCTTAAATTGGCCATGAAGTAGAATGGCTGTGCCCATACTCCCATGCTTCTCTAAAGACATACCCATAGGTCGGCCTAACCAGTTAAAGTCTTTAACACCAGGATCACACTCACAGCAACAGTGCTTACCTTACAACAGGCACCTGGCAAATGAGGCCACAGGAGCTAAGGGCTGACTCACCTCTCCAGTCTCACTTCCTTTTGGGGCAGAATCAATCCACACTAGCATTTTAAGTCCCAGCTGTCTACTTGGCAGATCCTATCTGCCTCTTTGCGGAGAGGCAAGCCTGTTTCAAAAAATCCCTTTTAAAAAAATTGACGTTATGGATATATGGTCTACAAACGATAAAATACATCTATCTTCTGTACACAGTTTGAGGAGTTTGACAAATGTACACACTCATGTGACCAACACCACATTAAAAGGATAGAACATTGGGGTGCCTGGGTGGTTCAGTCTATTGAGTGTCAGACTTGATTTCAGGTGAGGTCATGATCTCGGGGGTCGTGGGATCCAGCCCCACGTCAGGCTCCGTGCTCAGTGGGGAGTCTGCTTGAGATTCTCTCCCTCTGCCCTTCCCCTCGCACGTGCGCACACGCTCTCTCTCTCTCTCAGATAAATAAATGTTTAAAAAAATAAAAGGATAGAACATCGCCATACCCCAGAAAGTTCTGTTGTGCCCCATTGCAGTAAATCCCCACTCCTGACACTATTGATATGCTTCTCTTTTCAAGTATTTTCTAGAATTTCATATAAATGGAATCACACAGTATGTACTCTTCCGTGAAAATGGCCCATTTAAACAAGGATTTAACCCATTCATAGAAATACAATGATTGCTATAGGTGGTAACGTCTTTGAATGTAACTTAAAGGGAAAAGAAACATACTGGTAATTAAGGAGGGAAGCTGTTCTATAAATACGGGGCAAATTGCTGACCTTTTAAGATAGGAGAATCAACTGATAATTAAGCTCAGGGGATGTCAATAAAACCAACTTCAGGAGAAGGATGGTTTGGGATGCAGCTTTGTGGAAGATGAAAGCAGATGAAATCCATTTAGATGGATGTGGAGGAAGGAAGGAGGTAAGGTAGGAAATGCCTGGAAATCAGTGTCAAACCTGATTTTGTCACTAAGAATCCACATGACTGAAGACTGTCTTCGAAGCTGTCCCTGAGTTTACAGCTGTGAGAACATGGCAGCCCAGAAGGCCAGGAGTGGAGATTGATCCTGCGGGAGAAAGTTCATCATGGTGGGTAACCTAAAGTCATTCCTGTATAAAAAATTACCAAGTGTTGAAGGACTCCATGCTGTCGTTGTGTCAGATAGAGATGGAGTGCCTGCTGTTGACGTGGCCAATGATATTGCTCCAGAGCATGCTTTGAGACCTGGTTGCTTACCTACTTTTGCCCTTGCAACAGTCCAAGGAAGCAAACTCGGACTTTCAAAAAATAAACATATCAGCTGTTACGGTAACACCCACCAGGTGGTTCAATTCAATCGTTTACCTTTGGTGGTGAGTTTCACAGCCAGCAGCAATGCCAACCCAGGACTCGCTGTCAGCCTAGAAAGGGAGCTTCTCTGTTATTTGAAGAATTGAGACAAGTTGTGGACGTTAATCTGGCGGTAGTTTTGATGTACACCTTATTTTCATTATAACAGACACAATATCAATCCAGCAATCTTTAGACCACAATAATACTTGTATCCATGTACTCGGGAAAGGGCCCCTTTCCCCACCTTACACTAAAGAAAGAGCTTTAGATAGATATAGTTTATGGACAGATTGATTGTTATATTTTCTTATATAGAGTCTTTTCTTAATTTAGTGAGATCTGGGGATACCACAGAAATGGTTCAGTACATTAGCTCCCATGGAGTTAGTCTAGTCACCCAATATACATGAGATGTCTATTCAGTGGGTCAGAACCAAAATGGTACTTTGGTCCACTTGTGCCATAAAGTGCTCCCTATTATATAATATGCCCAGGACTGCAGAATGAAGCAGACCTGTTTTATTATGAATAATAATGAGGACATATTTTTCTTTACATTGTTTTATTTCTTTGCATTGAGTGTGAGGAACATAAAATAGCTTTGTAAAAGTAATGAAATCAGTACTTCAAAAAAAAAAAGGAGCCACATGACTTTAGGCAATTCACGTGCCCACTCTAATCCTGGTTTCCACAAGGACACAGATAAGTGTATAATAAAGACATCAGACTACAGACATGATTTCGAGTATCTACATTATTAGATGTAAGTTTTGTGAAGGCAGGAACTTTGTCTTTTATTGTGGTGACCCCAGGACCTAACAAAATACTAGCACTTGATAAATATTTATTGAATGAATGAATCATCTAAGGTCTCTTCTAGCTCTGATACCCTACTACTTTGAACAGGATCGTCTGATATGATGTTGATTAGTTTCCTAGCCCCTGCCAATAGCAATTGGGCCCCAGTCTTGGCCCAAACTACCTCTTTGCCACAAAACCCATGTACATGTGGAGACTAAAGGTTAATCTTGCCCACCCATTAAAAGCCACTGAGACCAACACTTCCCATATACTCAAAGGGAGAAACGGCCTCCAGTCTCCCAGGAGAGCCAAAGGTAGAGGACAAAATGGGGAAAGATCTGATCCTATAATTTGTAGAAATAAAACTCATGACATATGGATATTCTAATGGGGTACACTTAGTGGAGAAATGAAGCTGAAAAGTCAGGTGTGAGACCTTCCAGAGTTAAGATGGTTGTAAGCATGGTTTTCTTTGGCTTCACAGCTTTCATTCTAACAGTTTGGTGGCCACTGCCACATGGCAAAAAACCTTATCCCAAAGGCTGCAAACTCAAATGCCCTCAGGGGCTGGATGAGTACTGGCTGAAGGGGGTTGGGACTATGCCAATACAGAATGGGAGAAGTAAGCATGGTGACCTGGACAGGGCATGCTCAAACTTAAAAAAAAAAAAAAAAAAATCTAATTCACTTTTTAGATATTGTGCTGTCAGAAATATTGCTTCCAGAATTAGGCTTCTGGTTTGTCAGGTTGCAATCCAGGTGTCACTTGATGACTCTACTTATGATGGCAGGAGCCTCTCAATGGCAGCTCTTTGGAAAGCCCTGTTCATAGTAGGAGAGGAAGGAACACTTCTTGAAGTACTAAATTGTAGTGACAGACTGGGGTTTTATTGGGCTGAGCAATATGATGGACTGAGTCCCTTTTACCACCTCTTCTCTCCACCTTGCTTCCCAGGAAAGTGCCTGCTCCAATGTTGGCTGTTTATTCATTTCCACACTTACAGCTTAGTCCCTGTGAAGCAAACCTGGCATCAGTGGGTTCAAAACACTCCAGTTCTCATCTGTCATGCCTCCTCTCTCTCCTTCCTTCCCTCCTCAGTATGACCTCTTCCTCTGCGGGCAGAAGCTCAGTCGTTTTATTCCCCCTTCCTTCATCTACTCCATGATTGTTGATACTGGAATCCCAACTCTCTCTTCTGTAACATTCTAGGTTCATGCTTCTCTTCCTACTATAAAAACTACCTGGTAGACCTAGTCACACAAAGGTATTAATGACTCCGTATGTTACTCCTGTAAGAATGTTTACTTTCAAAGGGGGTATGAGGGCAATACCGAGTGCAAAGGCAATGAAAAAAGCTGATCCTTGGCCAGTTGACCTTCCAGGTGACCCTCAGATCACAGTAGCACTTTCACCCTGTCAGTGGAATAAAGACAGTGAAGGGTCAGGGAAACTCTTGCTTCTTGTGCTAGGAAGTGTGAAGAATAAAGCTGACTTGGCAGAAGGTTTAGCAGCTATCCACTTAGGTTCACATTCCAGGTTTGCTTCGTACTAGAAGATCTTGGGAAAATTACTTAACCTATATACGCCTCAGTTTCCCCATCTCTAAGATGGAGATCATAGCAGTATCTACCTCATACATTGCTGTGACAGTTCAAAGAGTTAATACATCCAAGAGCCAAGAAAGCTTGGCACATGCTAAGAATTCAATGAGCTTTAGCTATTACTGTCTGCAAACTGGGAGCAGTGCCTCCTTGATAGATTTGGAGAATTAGATGGACACCTGCATTAAGACAGCTAACATAGTGCTTAGCACACAGTAAATGCTCAGTAAATTCCTGTGGTTGTTACAAGTTGAGATGGGCTGAATTATGGCCATCAAAAATATCCAGGTCCTAATCTCTGAAACCTGTGAATGTTACCTTATATGGCAAAAGAAACTTTGCAGGATCTTTTTTTTTTTTTAATTATTTATTTATTTGAGAGAGAGATAGAGAACAAGGCTGAGCAGGAGTAGGGAAGAGCAGAGGGAGAGGGAGAAGCAGACTCCCTACTGAGCAGGAAACTCGACGTGAGGCTTGATCCCAGGACCCTGGGATCATGACCTAAGCCAAAGGCAGACCCTTAACCAACTGAGCCACCCAGGCACCCCTGCAGGATCTTGAAATGGGGAGATTATTCTGGATTACCCAGTTGGGTCCTCAGTGTAATCACGAGTGTCTTGTAAGAACCCAATTCAAAAATGGGGGAATGACTTGAATAGACATTTTTCCAAAGAAGATATTTCAATGGCCCATTAGCATCTTGCTCAATAGCATTGATCATTAGGGAAATCAAATCAAAACTCCTAGAGTGAGATACCACCATGCTCACACCCATTAGCATGACTCCTATCAAAACAGTGGAAAGAAACAAGTGTTGGGGGGATGCCTGGGTGGCTCAGTCAGTTAAGCATCTGCCTTCGGCTCAGGTCATGATCCCAGGGTCCTGGGATCCAGCCCCGCATCGGGCTCCCTCCTCCACGGGAAGCCTGCTTCTTCTCCCTCTCCCACTACCCCCTGCTTGTGTTCTTTCTCTCTCTGTGTCTTTTATTTATCTTAAGATAAAATCTTAAAAAAAAAAAAAGAAACAAGTGTTGGTAAGGATGTGGAAAAATTGAATCTCTTATACGCTGTCAGTGAGAATATAAAATGGTATAGCTGCTGCGGAAAACAGCATGATTGTTCCTCAAACAATAAAAATAGAATTACCATGTGATCCAGCAATTCCACTTCTGGGTATATATGCAAAAGAATTGAAAGCAGAGTCTCAAAGAGATATCTGTACACCCATGTTCACAGCATCATCAATCACAATAATTAATACCTGGAAGCAACCCAAGTGTCCATCGACAGAAGAATGGATAAGCAAAATGTGGTGTATACATACAATATGGAATATTATTCAGCCTTCAAAGGAAGGAAATTTTGACCCATACTATAACATGGATGAACCTTGAGGACATTACCCTCAGTGAAGTGAGCCAGCCACAGAAAGATAAATACTGTATGATTCCGCTTACATAAGATACTTAAGAGTAGTCAAATGCATACAGACAGAAAGCAGAATGGTGGGTGACAGGGGCTGGGAGAAATGGGAAATGGGGAGTTAGTGTTTAATGGGTGTAGAGTTTCCGTTTTACAAGATGAAAAGAGGTATAGAGATGGATGGTGGTGATGGGTGCACAGCATTATAAATGTATTTAACACTCACCTGTATGCTCGAAAATGGTTAAGATGACAAGTTATATTATGTGTATTTTACAACAATAAAAAAAATTGAGGGGGAATAAAAGGAGGCAGAGGGAGACTAGACCACAGAAGCAAAGGTAAGCAGATGCAGAGGGAGAAGATGCTGTCCGGCTGGCGTGGAGGATGGAGGACGGGGCTGCAAGCCAAGGATCGACTGCCAGCACCACAGCGGGAAGGGACGAGCACTGCATTATCCCATGGAGCCTCCAGAAGGCACCAGCCCTACCAGAATCTTGGTCTTAGCCCCATAAGACTCAGTTCAGACTTCTGGTTTCCAGAAATATACAGAGAATACATTTCTGTTGTTTAAAGCCACTAACTGTGTAGTTTGTTACAGTAGCTATAGGAAACTGATACAGACCACTCATTCTATCCCGAGCCTCTTTTATATAGCCCAGCAGGATCTTCAGGGAAGTCAGAGGGAGGCGAATCCGTAGAGATAAACAGAAATATTAGCACTCTTGGGGGGAAACTCATCTCATACCTCTCTTGACCATCGCGGGTATCGCCCTGGGTTTGGAAGGAGGGCAAGGAGCTGATACTCCTCATCTATTTGTAGCAGTGTGAGAGCCAACAGCCAAAATGGTCATTTTTGCAGTTAAAAAACAAAACAAAACAATGGAGTTTGTTATTTCTTTTTTAAATGCATCAGCAGGGCCCATGGAGAAGGTCTGGAAAATGACAGCTAAGATTAGCTTCCAACCTCCCCACCGAGACCTTGAGTGGCTGTCAGCTCTGCAGGGACAGCAGCAAATCCTCACGCAAATGGCCTATAAAAAAGGCCTTGTCAGAGGCACCTTGACCTGCTGGGGCTTCTCTGGTACTCAGATTCCCAGCGGCCCTCCCAGGGTTACGCTCCCTCGCATGATGTATTTCCCCTGCCTTTTTTAGAGCTGCATTATGCTTGCTCCAGGAAACAGCCTCTTCCTTCTCATAAACACAGCCTTGGGTTCCTGACCAAGCACCCTGCCACTCCACAGCTCCTCGTTCATCCATCACACTTTGCTGTCACCTTGGCCGCGATTGTGGAGAACTGGTCTAATTCCAGAGGTGAACCCAGGGTGGGGAGAAGGAAGGGGAAAGCCCTGGGAGCAGCTGAGGGTCACACACACCCCAGTTCCAGACTGCTGATAATTTCCCTGGAAGCTGACTTGCCAGCATGGTGAGCAAGCCTTTCCGATGACCCAGTGGGTCTGATGGAAAATTCTTGATAAGGTCACCACCAGAGCTAGGCTTGGCGTCTCTACTCCCTCGGCTGAGTGTGCAGGGCCCAGGGACAGGATAGAACAGAGACCTTACGGAGAGACCAGGGAGACCTAGTGAAAAGCCCTGGCTCCTCGTAAGCAAGGTAGAAATGGTTAAGGGGGCAGATTTGAAGGGTCAGCTTGACCCCTCCCCAAATATACACTCCATTGGCTCTGGCGGTGCACTTGGAATTCCCACCAATGGCTTCAGAAGAACTTACGTTTATTGAGCGCTTACTATGTGCCGGACACTATTCTCAGCACCTCATTCAATTTTCAGCACGGTCCTGTCAAGTACATGCTCTTATTGTCTCAGTTTACAGATGAGCAAGTCAGGGCTCAGAAATGTTAAGTAACTTGCCAAAGGTCACAGAGCCAGTAGGTCATGGAGCTGAGATCCAAACCCAGTAGCAGCCCAGGGTCCACACTTCCAACATTATGCTATCCAGCTTTTCAGGGGCAGTTAAACATCGAAGTCAAGACTTCTCCCCACCATGGGCTCACCCCTGGAGTTGGACCAGTTCTCTGCAATCACAGCCAAGGGCATCGAGGGCATCTTCTGGGTGCTGAAAATGTTCTTTATCGGCATGTAGATAGTGGCTACTCAGGAACATACTGCATAACAATTCATTAAGCTGCACACTTAATATTTGTGCACTTTCCTGTATGTGTGTTACCGCTTACTTAAACACACACACATTCTCTCTCTCTCTCCTCTCTCTCCTCTCTCCTCTCCCTCTCCCCCCACCCCAGTCTCGCTCTCTCTCTCTCATTATTACCAGGACTATGGTAATATGAATACTCTAAAGCACACAAGCTATGTAGGACATAGGGTGGTGGAAGGCAAGGAGCCTTGTTTTATAACCTCTTGGCAGATTTTTGTTTAGGAGGAAGGTAGTTTAAATGAACAACAACAGCAGATTTGAATGTAACATGTACTTGCAAGAGAGCAGAGCTGGGACTTGTTGGTGCAGGGAGACAGAACGGAGTGTCCCATTACTTTGTCCTGGCTTGAGCCAGTGACCCCCTATGCTCCCAGAGGAGCCTAAGGTGATGGAATGATATATGTTTATTTTATCCATACTTCATCCCATTCACAACCCTTCAAACTGGTGTTTCGTTTCCATAAACCACTCAATTCAATAACATACTCTCAGCTCTCAACACATCCAATGGCCTTTTCTCAGTTCTCATCCTCCTTGACTGTCCTGTAACCTTTGGTCTGTTGATAAGCCCTGCCTTCCTTGGTGGGACTCTTCATCAGACTTTGGTGATGTGACACCATCCTCCTATTATTCTCTTCTCTGATACCTCTTCTCTGTCTTCTTCATTTGTTCTTGGTTTTCTCCTTCCTTCTCCTGATGACCCTATATATGGCCTCATCCTTGGCCCACTCCACTTCCTGCTCTCTACTGTCTCCATTCATCTCCTGCCATGGCCTCTATCTACCGTTGCCTCTGCTTCAGTGATTTTTAATTCTACAGCTTCAAGTGTCCTTTTCTGAGCTGCAACCCTGAATCTCCAAAGGAGCACTCAACACCTTTATCTGAATGTTTTCCAAAGGCAATATGTCAAAGTCAATGTTTACTGCCATCCTTTCTCCAAAACCAGCTCCAAGCACAAATTCTTCCTTTCATCCAAGCTCAAGCCTTGGCATTTTCTCTGATTCCTCTTCCTCTTCCCCAGCATCCAGCAAATTCCCAAATCCATTTAGCTCTCCCTTTGCAAAATCTCCCCAAACTGCTTCCTCTCCCAAGAAAAACCCTCATGCATTTGCCTCCCACTCCAGATGGAGCAGGCAGAGGCTGGTCTTTGGAAAGGTGGTTCTTTCCCAAAATATCTTTAAAGCCCAGAATCCTACACAACCAACTCATCACTGTTCATAAAGTATAACTCCCTCCTGTGGTGCTTTTTTAAGATGCAAAACTCCTGGGAGGAAGGTCATTTGGTTTTGAAGTAAGAAGATGAGCTAGAATTCCTGTTCATTAGTGTATAAGCCTATAGCAAGTTCTTAACTTCATGGAACCTTGGTTTTGTGGTCTGAGAAATGGAGATATTAATGTCTTCCCCAGCTACCTTACAGCTAATGTTGCCTTAAGACAAAAAAAAATTTTAATTAATTTTAGGGGCACCTGGGTGGCTCAGTCAGTTAAGTGGCTGCCTTCAGCTCAGGTCATGATCCTGGAGTCCCACAATCAAGGCCCACATCCAGCTCCCTGCTCAGCGGGAGTCTGCTTCTCCCTCTGACCCTCCCCCTCTTGTGCTCTCTCTCTTACTCCCTCTCTTTCAAATAAATGAATAAAATCTTTTTTTAAATTATGTTATGTTAGTCAACATACAGTACATCATTAACCTTTGATGTAGTGTTCCATGATTCATTATTTGCATATAACACTCATTGCAGCATGTGCCCTCCTTAGTACCCATCACTGGACATTAGAGGAAGGAAGGGAAAACTGAAGGTGGGGAAATCAGAGGGGGAGACGAACCATGAGAGACTATGGACTCTGGGAAAGAAATAAAATCTTTTAAAAAATAAATTTTAGTTAGTGAACATACAGTGCAAAATTGGTTTCTGGAGTAGAATTCAGTGATTCATCACTTACATACATCACCCAGTGCTCATCACAACCATGCCCTCTTTAATACCCATCTTGCACATCCCACACCCACATCCCGCCATCAACCCTCAGTGCATTCTCTATAAAGAGTCTCTAATGGCTTGTTTCCCTCTCCTTTTTTCCTTTTCCCCCTTCCCATATGTCCATCTGTTTTCTTCCTTAAATTCCACATATGAGTGAGATCATAAGGTATTTGCCTTTCTCTGAATGACTTATTTAACTTAGCACAATATACTCTAGCTCCATCCACATTGTTGCAAATGGCAAGACTTCATTCTTTTTGATGGCTGAGTAATATTTCTGTGTGTGTGTGTGTGTGTGTGACTGTCCACATCTTCTTTATCCATTCAAATCTGTATTTTTGTATCCTTCTGGTAAATACCTAGCAGTGCAATTCCTGGATCGCAGGATAGTTCTATTTTTAACTTTTTGAGGAAGCCCAAAACTGTTCTCCAGAGTGGCCACACCAGTTTGCATTCCCACCAACAGTGCAAGAGGGTTCCCCTTTCTCCGCATCCTTGCCAACACGTGTTGTGTCTTGTGTTGTTAATTTTATCCATTCTGAAAGGTGTGAGGTGGTATCTCATCATGGTTTTGATTGTATTTCCCTGATGGTGAGTGATGTGGAGCATTTTTCATGTGTCTCTCAGCCATCTGATGTCTTCTTTGGAAAAGTCTATTCATGTCTTCTGCCCATTTCTCAACTGGGTTATTTGTTTTGGGGATGTTGAGTTTGATAAGTTCTTTATAGATTTTGGATACTAACCCTTCATCAAATATTTCATTTGCAAGTATCTTCTCCCATTCCATAGACTGCCTTTTAGTTTTGTTGATTGTTTCCTTCGCTGTGCAGAAGCTTTTTATCTTGATAAAGTCCCAATAGTTCATTTTTGCTTTTCTCTTGCCTCCAGTGACATGTCTAGTAAGAAGTTGCTACAGCCAAGGTTAAAAAGGTTTCTGACTGTGTTCTCCTCTAAGATTTTGATGGATTCCTGCCTCACATTTAGGTCTTTCATCCATTTTGAATTTATTTTTGTGTATGGTGTAAGGAAGTGGTCCAGTTTCATTCTTCTGCATGTTGCTGTCCAGTTTTCCCAACACCATTTGTTGAAGAGACTTTTTTTTTTAAGATTTTATTTATTTATTTGACAGAGAGAGACACAGCAAGAGAGGGAACACAAGCAGGGGGAGTGGGAGAGAGAGAAGCAGGCCTCCCATGGAGCAGGGAGCCCGATGCGGGGCTCGATCCCAGGACCCTGGGATCATGACCTGACCCAAGGCAGATGCTTAACGACTGAGCCACTCAGGTGCCCTGAGACTGTTTTCCACTGGGTATTCTTTTCTGCTTTGCTCAAAATTCATTGATCATAGAGTTGAGGGTCCATTTCTGGGTTCTCTTTCTGTTCCATTGATCTATGTGTCTGTTTTTGTGCCAGTACCATACTGTCTTGATGATGACAGCTTTCTAATAGAGCTTGAAAAAGAAAAAAAATTTAAAACTTACATGCTCTTCAATATTTATTGTGGTTTTTTTTTTTAAGTTCCCAGCAACTTTGTGTGAATGGTTTTGTTGAGTCCCTAGACAAAGGACAAAGGTGCTGGGTACCTCAGGACCAAGAGCTTGCTTGGGTCTACATTTTGCCTTAGGGAAGCCCTATAATTCTATCATGTAGATAGATAGAGAGTATCACAATTATTTATATGTTTGTGCATATGCATCTGTGTTTATTCATATATGTATGTGTATGTATGCATGTATATGTATGTAAATATATATACATAAATATATAAAATTACTTGGAATAATACCAGACTAAGGGGAGAATTGAGGAAGAGTAGTTTTACTAAAGCCTAGGAAAAGCATATATAGGGTAAAATGTCATGATGGCCAGCAATATGTTAAAACACTCAGCAAAGAAAAAGAAATAAATGGAGTAAAAGGGGAAGATCTTAATAATTTGTAAATCTAGACAGTGTGTATATGGATGTTCTATGATATTCTACTTTTACATGTTTCAAATTTTTATTAAAAATGTTAATGTATTAAAGACAGGGAATAATTAATAATATAGAAAATGTTCATCATATGTTATTAACTTTAAAAAGTGAGTTAAGGGGTGCCTGGGTGGCTCAGTCAGTTGGGCATCTGCCTTCGGCTCCGGTCATGATCTCAGGGTCCTGGGATCAAGTCCCACATTGAGCTCTCTGCTCGGCAGGGAGTCTGCTTCTCATCTGTGGTCTCCCTCCCTCTCTCTCTATATATATCTCAAATAAATAAATAAATGATCTTTTTTAAAAAGTTAAAAAAAAAACAAAAATAAAAAGTTAAGAAACAATGTGTACAGGGACGCGTGGGTGACTCAGTAGTTAAGCGTCTGCCTTTGGCTCAGGTCATGACCCCAGGGTCCTGGGATCGAGCCCCACATTGGGCTCCCTGCTCCACGGGAAGCCTGCTTCTCGCTCTCCCACTCTCCCTGCTTGTGTTCCCTCTCTCACTGTGTCTCTCTCTGTCAAATAAATAAATAAAATCTTTTTAAAAAGAAAAGAAACAATGTGTATGTTACTATATTTATTCAAAAAAAAGAAGAAAAGGAATATAAACTATAGCACTGACAGTAAATTCCCCCCAAGATTGTAACGTGGTTGTAGCTGGGTGGGATTATGGTTATTTTTTTTTTAATTATTTTGTTTTTCTGTATTTTGTAAATTTTATTTAACAATCATTTACTTTTTGCATAATTACATTGTGGAAAACGTCTAAGAATAAACAAATAGGAGGGTGCTTGGGGGGCACAGCTGGTTAAGCATCTGACTCTTGGTTTCTGCACAGGTTGTAATCTCAGGGTCCTGAGATCGAGCCCTGAGATCATGGGCTCCATGATCAGTGCATAGTCAGCTTGAGTTTCTCTCTCTCTCCCTCTCCCTCTGTGCTTCCCATCCGCTCTTTTTCTCTCTCTAAAATAAATAAATAAATATTTAAAAATAAATAAATAAATAAATAGGGGCAGCTGGCTGACTTAGTTGGTAGGGCATGTGCGTTCAAGCCCCAAGCTGGGTGTAGAGCTTACTTTAAAAATAAATAAATAAATAAAACCTATTAGATGGACAAACATTTCAGAGATTGAAACTTGTATTGGTGAAACTGTGAAAAAAGGACGCTTTCTCTTTTTTTAACAGCTTTATTGAAGTATGACTCATATACAAAGAACTGCACATACGTAATGTATGCGACTTGATGACTTTGGACATAGGCATACATACCCATGAAACCGTCACCACAATCAAGGAAATAGACATACCCATTATTTCTAAAAGTTGTCTTGTGTTTGTGTGTGTATATCTGTCAAAGATACTTAATATGAGATCTACCTTCTTAGCAAATTTTTAAGTGCCCAATACAATATTGTTAACTATAGGCGTTATGTTGTACAGCAGATCTCTACAACTTACTCATCTTGCTTAAATTAAGCTTTATACCAGTTGAACAACTCCCCATTTCCCCTTCCCCTAGCTCCTGGTAACCACCATTCTGTTCTCTGCTTTTGTGGTTTGTTTTAGTTTCCTCATCTGAGTAGAATTATGCCGTATTTGTCCTTTTATGACTGGCTTATTTCACTTAACATAAGGTCCTCCAGGTTTACCCATATTGTGGCTAATGGAAGTATTTTCTTCTTTTTTAAGGTTGAATAACATTCAATTGTATATGTATACCACATTGTCTCTGTCCATTCATAACTGCCAACAAGCAGTTGGGTTATTTCCATATTTTGGCTGTTGTGAATAATGCAAAACAGGCTCTTTCATATATTTGGTGAGAATGTAAATTGCTATAACATTTTCAGTGTGTAATTTGGCAATTAAAATTCTAAATGTGTGTATCCTATTCTTAAAAAATAAAAAATAGAAATTTGAAAGAAGAGTGAAGGAAAGACTAGGAAATACAACCTTGCAAAGAAAAAGTAGAGATGAAATACTCCTCAGTAGTGGGTTGGCTGAATGCACTATAGTTTACCCACACCATGGAATACTATGTAGAAGTATGTGAAACAGTAGCAACAGAAAGTGCAATTTGGTGGGGAAAGAGATGCAGAAAACTGCATACAGAATGCTACCACCTATGCAAAAGGCAAAAAATGAAGAAAAAAAGAATGTATATGTGCACAAAATATTTCTTAAAGATACATTTGAAAAACTTGTAATATTGGTTGCCTCTAGACAAGGACACTAGGAGCTGGGCACACTGGAAAATAAGAGACTCATACATCTTGAAATTTGAAAACCATGAATTTAATAACCATTCACACAAGTAAATACAGTTAAATACAAAATACAATGAAATAAAAAAGAGAGGATGTGGTGCCAAGTCAGCACATTACCAGGTGAGGGAAATTACAAAAAAAGAACAACCAGAATGACATCAAAGATAATTTTAGAAGCCTCTGATTCCTATTTCTTACAATGATTCTACAAAATGAGGCTACTGGGAATAACACTACTCTGTACTGATTTACAGTGTGGCTTGGGTTTTAATGATGGGTTTGGAAATTGGGGTTCTAGCTTTGAATTGCCCCTGGTGAGGCGATGGGAAGTGAGGTGTTCCTCCATCATTTTTTCTTGTAATCACTGTCATCTGCTCCTCCAGGAGCAAGCCCTTCCCAAATGTTCAGAACTGTATCACATGGGGCAAAACCTCATTAGGTGTAAAACTTGCTTTGGTTCACTGAGCACCTTTGAAATCCCTCAAGATCCAGACTTCTGGGAACCCTCTCTTCTCCGGGGAGATGTGTGCTCAAGGATCTTAGCTAGCTATGCATTAGGGCAGGCAAACACAGTTCAGAGAATGCTTTCTGGAGCAAATACAGGGTGACTGGCTTGTCACATGTCAGGCTTGAATTAGTTCCAAAGTTCCCCACTGAGTAAGGAGCCCAATGCAGGACTTGATCACAGGACCCCGGGATCATGACCTGAGCCGAAGATCCAGTTGACATTCTGCTGTTGTGGGAATCCAAGATTCTCTTCATTACCCCCAGGTGCTTAAAGAGTTAGCTGAACATCTAAGACATAGACAATTTTCTTTGATTTTTTTGCATCCTCTTATACATGTCTGACTCCTCTCTGAAATAAAAATTGGATGTGAGATGAGGTGCCTGAGTGGCTCAGTCGGTTAAAATCACCATACAGTGAAGCTCAGTGTCCAGAACTCTACTTTTGCTCTCAGAAGCTCCAATCAGCATTTTAGGTGTCCATCCTTAAACACCAGCATTCAAATATGACCAGATATCTAAGGAAAGACATTATTATGAAATGCAAAGACAAAACAAACAAACAAATGAGCCAAACAAACAAACAAAAAAACCCTAAAGCATAAAAAAAAGTAACTTGGTAGATACAGCAGTTATGCAGACAGAAGAAAACACAACAAAACAAAATTATCAATATTACCTTTGGAGAAATAAGAGAAGAGATTACCATCATGAAACAAGAATGGATGTGTGTTTCAGCAAAGAATTTTCAGAGGACAAACTTAAAAGGAGCTCTTGAGAATTAAAAACATAAATGCAACACTGAAAAGCCAAGCTATTAAGCTGGAGAATACCAGCAAGAAAATCTCCGGGGACGCCTGGGTGGCTCAGTCGGTTAAGCATCTGCCTTCGGCTCAGGTCATGAAACCAGGGTCCTCGGATCAAGTCCCTCATCCGGCTCCTTACTCAGCGGGGAACCTGCTTCTCCCTCTGCCTGCCGCTCCCCCTGCTTGTGCTCTCTCTCTCTCTCTCTCTGACAAATAAATAAAATCTTAAAAAAAAAAGAAAAAGAAAATCTCTTAGAAAGTTGAGCAAAAAGTCAAAGAGATTAAAAAAAGGAATGAAAAGAAAAGTTAAATAGAGGATCAGTCTGAAAGATCCAATATCCAAATAGTAGAAGAGAGTGGCGGGGGGGGAAAAAAGCCCGGAGAAGCTAATAATTAGTAAAATAATCCAAGAAAATTTCCAAAACCAAAGGACATGAATTGATATACTCAAAAGATCTACCAACTGCCTAGCACAATGAATGAGGACAGAACCATATTAGGCACATTGTTGTGGAATTTCACAAGATTGGGTGAAAAGAAAAGTTTGTCCAAGGTTCCAGAGAGAAAATATAGGTGATTAGGGAGGAGTAGAACTTCTCAACACTAACAAGGAAGCTAGAAGACAATGAAGCATTGTTTTCCATATTCTGAAGAAAACTTATCTTCCAAAAAGAATTCTATATTCAGATAAACAATCAATCAAACATGAATGTAAAAGTCACTTTAAGCCAACCTAGGAGAGAGGTGAATGGAATCCCCAAGACAGTGACAATGATCCCAAGAGAACAGTTTTCTCCCATTGAAGAGGACAGCAGTTCAGGCTGGAGCAGTAAGATCCAAGGACCAGACATTCTTAAACACTGTCATCACCAGGATTTCGTCGGCCATTATATCATCTTTTTAACCTGAGGACAGTGCCCAGATAAGCCTGGTCCAGTCTGCACTGGCCATGTGTGGATCAAATTCCAGTTCTCCCTTCCATGTTAGTTACAAGGACCAACTGAAGACATTCATTTCACCCCTTGGAAGTCTTCTGGAATCCAGAGCATTAGAGAGAGAAACTGTAGGTGCTTAGAAGCAAAACATATAGGGCATGTTTATCTACTAGATATCCTGTCTTTATCCCATACTACAGCCCTTAGATTCCCTGGTTCCAGAGCCCATAGACTTCAGCACTTGTTTATGGGCTTGCCCAGTGACTTCTCCCAGGTGGTTCAGGTAAACTCTTAAGAAAGCTACAGGAGGATTATGACCCAGAGACTGTTCACCTTCCCTCCTGGGAGCCTTCATAGTCGTGGCAACATTGTCTTTTACTCACACAGCTAGATTTGTTTGACACTCAGTATCTTCCCTGGATTAAGCAATATTATGTTTAGGGATGCATACATAGGTTTAAAAAAATCTAAGGAAATAGTTAATACTATCTAGGGGAAAAGGAAGGTATACAATTGGGGAAGAGCACATAGGAGCCTTTTAAGTACCAATAATGTTGGTTTTTTGTTTTTTTTTACCTAGGTGGTGAACTCATAAGTGTTTATATTATTGTGGTTATTAATGAACATATGTGTTTTACACCCTCCCTTTTGGGAACTTAGTACACACACACACACACACACACACAACTATATGGAAGGGGGAAAAGTCCATAATCCCAACACCTAGATTCAACGAGTGTTAACCTTTATAAGTATTTCCTATCATCTTTTTTCTGTGCATTTTACATCATTGAGATCATATGGTGCATACATTTTTGATACATGCTTTTTTTGAGAGGCAATATAACAAGTATCTTATGTTTTTAAATGCTTTGCATATTTATCGTTTTAGGGATCATTGTAATAGTATATTGAAACTTCCCTGTTTCAAAAACCATAGCTCTAGGAAATGACATGCTCTGAATCTTTGTGCTAGTGGAAGCTTGTTCCCTGAAAGCTTGTACCCTGAAAATGTTCTCAGGATAATCCAGACTGTCTTCCCACCACCCAATCACCTTGTCAAAACACACCCTTCTTTAAGGCCCGGCTCTAATCTCTCCACCTCCAGGAAGTCTCAGCACCATCCAGGGAAACCTTCTTCTTTAACCTTCCAGGCTGTTAAGTCTTCTCCCTCTTTTTATAGCTATTTGTGTTCATTTCTTTTCTCCCCTCATGCGCTATAAATTCTTAGGACAGAGACCTGTCTCCAGAGGGCCTGGAAAATACTAAGTACTCCATAAATAATAAGTGAATAAATTTGAAAGACTACTTTTTTATTCTTTGCTTTAATATCCTGCATTACAAATAGTGTTTGTCGGGGCGCCTGGGTGGCTCAGTCGTTAAGCGCCTGCCTTCGGCTCAGGTCATGATCCCCAGGGTCCTGGGATCGAGCCCCGCATCGGGCTCCCTGCTCTACGGGAAGCCTGCTTCTCCCTCTCCCACTCCCCCTGCTTGTGTTCCCTCTCTCGCTGTCTCTCTCTCTCTGTTGAAAAATAAATAAAATCTTTAAAAAAAAAAACAAAAAACAAATAGTGTTTGCCTATATAATTAAGTCACTTATAGGCTTTCACCTAAATTGAAGGTTCTCAGATGGAAACACATTCTGTTTACCCATAATTGCCACATTCAGAAATTGGGAACATGACCACCCCTGCTGTCTCTAATATTAGATTTGATATTTGCTTTGAGGGTTGGATTAAGGAATGTTCAAGCTCTAAAGATAACAATTTGTGTTTATTGGAGGCCTAGTATGCGCCAGACACCAACCAGCCTAAACGGTTTGTATACATCTGTGATTTAATTCTCACAGAACTGCTGTGAAATAAAAGCTATTTAGTTTCCTCATTTTACACCTGAAGAAACGGAGTCTCCTCTACAGGATCAACTAGGTTGTACAGGTTGGTAGGACTCCAACCCAGACCTACCTGTGTCTCGTACTCCTCACTTCTAGGCAAAACTCTCTCCTCAGAAATAAAAGAATTACAAGATCTAAATCCCGATCTCCAACTCTCAATTCCATATTGCAAAATGAGTTCTCCATCAAAGGGCTAGCACTTGAGACACTTGTGAATATACATTTATATTGATAGGTACAAAAGAATGGCAGATAATGTTTAAGAGAGATATAAGAAGGAAATCTGTCATTTAAGCGGGGGGGAAGGAATCCTCAGACAGTTGCATATGTGCTTTAAAAAAAAAAAGATTTATTTATTTGAGAGAGAGAGATTGGGGGGGAGGGGCAAAGGGAGAGGGAAACCCAAGCAGACCCGGCACTGAGCATGGAGGAGCCCTATGAGGGGCTTGGTCTCATGACCTGAGATCACGACCTGAGCGGCCGCCTTCACCACTCAGGTGCCCAGATGTGTATGTCCTTTTAAGCAGAAGAGTCTGTTTAGGGGTAAAGAGCAGAGTGGCACCAAAGGCAAACATCATCAGCTCTCCTGCAGCTTTGCCTGGGGCTCATCTTGCATCAGATGGAAACCTGGGAATAGGACACAGATAAAGTGTAATTAACAAGGAGTTGATTTCCGGCACACTCAAAGATAGCCAGCATGTAGCACAGAACTCCTGAATGAGAAGAGGCGGCAGAAGCACTGGGCTTGTGCTTTGAGTATCATATGTTAAGTCTCTAGCTGCTGAATATATAGCAAAAAATATAATTTACTAGAAAATGTTGAACTTCAGCTGCATTCTTTTTTTTTTTTTAAGATTTTATTTATTTATTTGAGAGAGAGAGAATGAGAGAGAGAGAGAGCACATGAGAGGGGGAAGGGTCAGAGGGAGAAGCAGACTCCCCGCCGAGCAAGGAGCCCAATATGGGACTCGATCCAGGGACTCCAGGATCATGACCTGAGCCGAAGGCAGTCGCTTAACCAACTGAGCCACCCAGGCGCCCCTTCAGCTGCATTCTTAATTCTTTAAAAATTTTGTTGTATTTGAGTAGAGTTGACACACAATGTTATATTAGTTTCAGGTGTACAATACAGTGATTCAACTTCTCTACATGTTATGCTATGCTCACAAGTGTTACCATGCAACACTATTTCAATACCATTGACTATATTCCCTTTGCTATCTTGTATTTCCATGACTTACGCATTCCATACCTGGAAACCTGTATCTCCCACTCCCCCTCATCCATTTTGCCCATGCCCCACCCTCCTCCCCCCTGGCAATCATCAATTTGTTCTCTATATTTATAGGTCTGATTCTGCTTTTTGTTTGTTTGTTTTGTTTTTTATATTCCACATATGAGTGAAACCACACCGCATTTGTTTTTTCTTGGTATGACTTATTTCACTTAGTGTAATACCTTCTAGGTCCATCCACGTCATCGCAAATGGCACAATCTCATCCTTTCATATGGCCGCGCAATGTTCCTGTGTAAGTGTGTGTGTGTGTGTGCGCGCGCGCACGCCCGTGCCACATCTTTTTAAGTTTATTTGTCTACCGATGGACACTTGGGTTGCTTCCATATCTTGGCTATTGTAAATATTGCTGCAATAAACGTAGGGGTGCATATACCTGTTTGAATTAGTGTTTTTGTTTTCTTGGAGTAAATACCCAGTAGTGGAATTATTGGATCATTTTAATGTTTCTACTTTTAATTTCTTGAGGAACCTCCATACTATTTTCCACAGTGACTGCACCACTGTGCACAAGGGTTATTTTTTTCTCCATATCCTCACCAACACTTGTTATTTCTTGTCTTTTTTATTCATTCTTAATTCTTAAATCTTAAATTCTTAATTCTTGTTCAGTTATCAGAAGTCCATTTTTCTGGGAAAGACGCCAGGCAAACATTTCTTGTCTCCCTCTTCCTCCCCACACCCCCTCTTCTCTCCTCTCCCCTCTGCTATCTCTCTCTCCCTTTGGTAGGCAGACTAATGGTCTCTAAAAATCCTCATACCTGAATCCCTGGAACCTGTGAATATGTTATCTTGCATGGCAAATTTGCACTGTGATTAAGGATACACACCTTGATACGGGAGATTATCCTGGATTATCCAGATGAGCCCAACCTAATCACATGAATCCTTAATAGGAGAGAAACCTTGCCAACTGTGGTCAGAGTGAGACTTGACTACAGAAGAAGGGTCAGAGAGAGAACCAGTGAGGTGGCAGCTGAGAAGGCCATAACCTGTCATTGCTGGCTTCAAAGATAGAGGAAAGGAGCTATTAGCCAAGAAATGGGGGCAGCCTCTAGAAGCTGGAAAAGGCAAGGAAATAGATTCTCCCCTAGAGCCTCTAGAAAGCCTTTTAAGTTTATTTGTTTTGAGTCTCACTGCTTTTAGCCCAGTGAGACTCATGTCAAATTTCTAATCCATAGAACTGTAAGATAATACAGTTATGCTGTTTTAAATCGTTGTTTGTGGTAATTTGTTACAGAAGCAGTAGAAAACTAATTCTATTTTTCCCCTGCCCTCTCTCCCTCTTTCTCTTTCTCCCTCTGTTAATTGTGTCCTTATTGACTAGCGTGTGTGACTATGCTTGATTCTCCAGTCCTTTGTCTATCCTTGAATTCCTCCGAGACCACCTTCCCAGGGACAGTCACTGCAGTAATTTCCCCGCACTTCAAACTTCAGATTCTCAAGTCCACTCATCTCAAAAAGAAAATCAGTAAACAAACAGCAACTCTAGGGGTCACTCTCTGCACTGGCTAAAGGGACTGAGGACAGAAATCTTGTCTGTCTTATTTATTGCTGAATGCCCAACACCTAGAACAGTGTTTGGTACACAGTAGTAACTCCGTAAACATTTCTTGCTTGATTACTAGATTGATGAATTTAATTTAGAAACTTGTATCTTTTTCCCAAGCCATGTGCTGGAGCCAATTGCTACTATTGACATTCTGAGTATCTCTATGACCTCATCGTCCTCCAAGGAGAAAGGTGAATGCAATGGGTCCACTGGCGTGGAACTGAGGTTGAAACCAACCCCAGAAGTAGCTCCGCTTAGTCAATGAGGACTTTGTGTTAAGTAGAGCTGATGCTGTGCCTTACACATACAGAGCTTCCTTAATCATTCATCCAACCAAAGTTAAGAGTCTACTATTTGCAGCACCCGAGGCTATGGTCTAAGGACACAAAGATAAATAGGACACAGTCACTGCCATCCCAACATTGACAACCTAGGAATGGCTATTGCCTGCTTTACAATATGATAGACACTCTTTTTTAAAGATTTTTTTTTTAAAGATTTTATTTATTTGACAGAGAGAGAGACAGCGAGAGAGGGAACACAAGCAGGGGGAGTGGGAGAGGGAGAAGCAGGCTTCCCGCCGAGCAGAGAGCCCGATGCGGGGCTCGATCCCAGGACCCTGGGATCATGACCTGAGTCGAAGGCAGACGCTTAACGACTGAGCCACCCAGGCGCCCCAAAGATTTTGTTTTTAAGTAATCTCTACACCCAATGCGGGGCTCGCACTTACAACCCTGAGATCAAGAGTTGCATGCTCCACAGACTGAGCCAGCCAGGCACCCCTGTTGGACACTCTTTCACACACAATGATCTCATTTAAATCTTCGAACAATGCTCCAGAGAAATAGGTATCATTAGTCTCATTTTATGGATGAAGAAACCGAGCCTGCAAAGTTAAAGAACTTCTACAAATGACAAGTAAGTGGTATATGCCAGGCTTGGAATCCAGGTCCATCTGGTTCCAAAAGCAGGTAGTAAACTATTCACATTGTAGAGTGGCTTACAGTTTACAAAGCACCTTTATCATGCATTATCTTACTGCTTCCAACAAGTTTAGGAAATAGGCATTACTATACTCATTTTACCAGAGAAAACTCAAATTCAAATTATTTGCCCAAATCAGAAACTTCCTAAGTGACAAAAACAGAACTGAACCCAAATCTTCTGACTCTTGACCCTGTTCCCTTTCCACTCTTCCCTGTTTGTATTAAACTCTAAAATCTGCACGCAGACCCACCTGCTAGCCCAGTGAGAGTGTGATGTGAGACCCTGTTGAAGACACGTGTGATGAGACAAAGGGAGGCAAATGGTACTGCTAAAGTTGAAGCTCACGCCAGGTGAAAACTGGTTTGTTAGAGTTGTGTTTACTCTTGCACTGTCTAGTCTAATCACTTGTTTGACCTGGAGCCAGCAGTGTGTGTCATAACTATCCTTCAGTGTCCTGTTGGGTATATCTTACACATAGCTTACATTTGGAAGAAGCCCCACTTTGTTCAACATTTTGACATTATAATGTGCTCATCAAACCTCATGGTCTAACTAGTCACCTTTTACAATAGAAAAGACAGGTCCCCAACTAATCATGATGCTGCAAGCTCTTCTTCCCTTCCAATAAGCCCTCTTTGCCCTCTGGTGATTGCACAAACATCAAATCAGACCTGGGTCAAAAGAGATTTGATGCTTATCAGGGTTACTTAAGATTGGTGGGGATAAGAGCAGGTGTCTGAAAATCTCTTAAGGGTAGTGATCATCTCTTTACTCATTTATGTATCTTTTATAGTATCTAGGACCAGGCCTGGTCTGTAGCATCCATTGAGTGAGTGAATGAATGAAAGCTCCCAAAGTGCCAACAATGGTAGGACTTTGTAAAGGAGCTCAGAATTCAGGAGCACTGAAAGCAAAAAGGAAGCCAGTGCAGAGAGCTGATGGAGAAGTGTACATAGGCCACAGGGATGTGGCTTGCCACTGACCATGAATTATGCCCTGAACTAACCACCAGCAAGTGTGACGACTAAACTTGGCATTTCAGTATAGTGGAATATAGACCTACCTCTGCCACCAGAAATGTGGCCTTTGGCAAGTTTCTATTCTGTTGTGTAAAATATGGGATCAAAGTGGGGATGAGGACCAGTTAATATCCAAAGTTTTTCCAGAGCCTCTGCCGGCATGTTGGAACCCTTCACCAAAATGTCCCATTCCAGCTTCTTTCTCTGGTGTTCTCCCATGCCCCAGCTTGCTGTGCCCTCCACGTTCCTGTGTACCACCTCAAAGTGGTCTCCATGGTAGAGCTTCTGCCGAGAATCCCCACTTTGGCACCCCACCCCTCAACTATCCAAAGGGATCTTCTTTCCTTACATCATCCAAGCAGCCAACCAAAGTGTTGATCAGTGAAGTCCTGATATACTTGGCATGAAAATAATCCTTTGATTATTAAGTTTAAAATATGCTTTTCTGGGTCTACCCAAATCTCAGAAGGGGCCCCAGAATTTTCTAACACCCCCAGAAGATTCTGTTGTAGGTGATCCAAAGACCACTTCTTGAGATGAAGTTGTCTAAAATTTGACCCTAGACCAGTGGTTCTTAACCTGGCAGTTTAAGGATTCCCAAGGGACCTGAGGATAGAATTCAGGGGATTCATGCACTTGAAAGGGGAAAAAAATCCATCTTTATTTTTTATCAGTTCCAACTGTAATTTAGCATTTCCTTTAGTTTTGAAAGTAGGTAACAAACTCAGTAGTAGTACCCGGGACTTTGTCACCAATAGAAATCCTTCATATTGTCACAGCACATTACTGTTGCAGCAGACAACCTTGAATTCCATTTATATTCATCACTACTTTGAATTATGGTTGTTATTAGACTTGCCACTGGCTTCTGTTATTGAATCAATAAAGAAGCACATAGGGGCGGGCGCCTGGGTGGCTCAGTCGTTAAGCGTCTGCCTTCGGCTCAGGTCATGATCCCGGGGTCCTGGAATCGAGTCCCGCGTCGGGCTCCCTGCTCTGCGGGGAGCCTGCTTCTCCCTCTCACACTCCCCCTGCTTGTGTTCCCTCTCTCGCTGTGTCTCTCTGTCAAAAAATAAAATCTTTTTTTTAAAAAGAAGCACATATGTTACTATATCACTATTTTAATTTAATTTTATTTTTTTAAAGATTTTATTTATTTATTTGAGAGAGAGAGAATGAGAGGGAAAGCACATGAGAGGGGGGAGGCTCAGAGGGAGAAGCAGACTCCCTGCTGAGCAGGGAGCCCGATGTGGGACTCCATCCCGGGACTCCAGGATCATGACCTGAGCTGAAGGCAGTCGCCCAACCAACTGAGCCACCCAGGCGCCCATATATCACTATTTTTAAAAAAAACATTTTGATAACTGGGGCACCTGAGTGGCATAGTCTCTTGAGCATCCAACTGTTGGTTTTGGCTCTGGCCTTGATCTTGGAATCCTGAGATGGAGGCCTACAATGGGCTCCATGCTCGGTGTGGAGTCTGCTTGAGACTTTCTCTCTCTCTCCCTTTGGCCTCCCCCCCTCCATGCTCTGTCTTTCTCTCACACTCTCTCTAAAATAAATAGTCTTTTAAAAAAAGATTTTGATAACTGTATCTTAATATCATTGTGTGTATTTAATTTTAAGCATTTAAAATATTATTCGGGGGGGGGGGTCTATAGGCTTCACCAGACCAACTTTTGTCAAAGTTGTCAAAGGGGTCCTTGGCACAGGGGGAAAAAAATGGTTAAAAAACCCTGCTCTAGATAGAATCAGTTACACTAAGGGACCAAAACCAATTTCTTTTTTTTTTTTTTTTAAGATTTTATTTATTTATTTGACAGAGAGAGACACAGCGAGAGAGGGAACACAAGCAGGGGGAGTGGGAGAGAGAGAGAAGCAGGCCTCCCGCGGAGCAGGGAGCCCGATGCAGGGCTCGATCTCAGGACCCTGGGATCATGACCTGAGCCAAAGGCAGACGCTTAACGACTGAGCCACCCAGGTGCCCCCCAAAACCAATTTCTGTCACCTTTCTGCTCCCTGCTTTTTCTCTATTGCCCCTCCCCCAAAGCCAACTCATTAGCCAGGTGGAGGATCTCACAAGAATTACTGAATTCTCAGGGCTAAAGAAGGAGCTGCCTCCAGGCACGGACTATGTCCTGAAAGTGACCTTGGCAAAGGTTAGGAGAGTCTGGGTTCTACTGAAGCTTCCCTTGGCGGGGTCTGGAGAATTTGTTTATCTCTTTGTTTTCTCAATCAATCAGAGACACCTTTCCTAGTTCAAAATCCTCTGTTTTGTCACTATAAATATTGACTTGAGGGGGTAAGAAAACCACACTCTAGGTGAGCAGACACTTCCCAGAACAGGTCATTAGATATTCATCAGAAAGAGAAACTCAAGCAGAGAAGGAGGACTGTCTCCTGTGCTGGGTGCCAGAACCATCAGCCTGACTTGATTTCATATACCGGCTGGCTCAAGAGTAAATAAGGAGGGTATTTCCTTTTGGAAAGAAAAGCAGAAGCAAGACCATACAAGCTGGCAAAATGAGTGCCCTAGGTCACAGGGTGCTTGGGCAGTGCCCACCAGTTATAATTCTCCTGTGCTTTATAGACTCCTAAGTAGCTGCTGAAAGCACCACCCAGTTTACAAATGGGAAAGGAGCCTGAAACACAAGCATTCTGGCCCCTGGCACCATCTACCCTGGTTGCTCTCTAAGAGCTCCTGGGGACCTGCAGAGTTTATCTGTGCCTCCACAGCCGGAAAGGAATCAGCATTCCTGGGGTTGTGACTTACAGAAAATTAATGGCTGGGCTAGACGTGTCCTGGGGACTCCCTACCCTTGAAGTCCTAACACCCAGGGTGGGATTTCTAGGTTGGGGGAATGCCCTACCTTCTGGCTTTGGTCAAGACTGGGATTTCTTAGAAGGTTGGGGGGCCAATCAGTGGCCATAAATCTTGGAGAACCTTCACCGTTTTACAAGGGAGTTTGCGGGGGCTGCTCTTCTCCTTCTCGCAGTCTATTTACAACGCCAAAATCTCCGTGTTAATGGACCTGGGATAATGGTGTTTACTTTACCGCGATAAAGCGCTCAGCTCCCTGGGGGAGCGGCTGTAAAATGTCCTGGAGGTAGAGGTGAAGGGGGGCGCCGTAAAAGCGGGCGCTGGAAGGGGCGAGGCACCGGCTTCTCTTCCAGGCGGGCTCTCGCCCTGCACCCCCTAGGCCGGGCTGAGCGGCGCAGGCCTCGCGGGTGAGGACGGTTCCCACATAAATCACCAGCGCCAGAGTCTCGGGAAAAGGCGCATTTTTCATTGCTGGCTGCAGGGCAACTCCCGACAGCGAACGAGAAACAGAAGTTCTCTTTAGATAAACCGTTTACCGGAGCGCGCATCCTGGCAGCGCGGCCCACAGAGCATAGGGCAACGGGGTCCTGGCGCTGCGCCCCCACCAGCCGAGTACCTTGCGGAGGCCCCCAAGAAAACCCAGATCCTCCAAGGGGCTCGCCCCAGGTCTTCCCAGCGGAGGAAAGAACGTGAGAGCCAGGAGGGAAGGAAAAGGAGAACTTCGGGGTCTGGGGAGACTGAAGTGGTGCATCGCAAGACTCTAGAGTCCGAAGACCTGAGAGGTCAACTCCACATTTAGCTGTGTGATCTTGAGCAAACGACTTTACTTCTCTGAACTCCAGGAATCTTCCGTTATACAACGGACATAAAAAGTACTACCTTCCTAGTCTATGTTCAGAATTGAGAAATTATATCAAACGCGATTTTTATAACCTGTAAAGCCAAAATGATTACATGTCCATGGGCGAGCCTAGGGGGTTCTGAGAAGCACCTGGAATTGTTGACAAGAGGGCTGCATATGCCCATGCGCATTCTTCCGGGGAGAGGGTCCATAGCTTACATCAGGTCCCAAACAGGTGCTCCAACCCCAAAAGGTGAACGATTACTGCTCTAGTCCTGTAGTGTACTGCATGTTAGGGTTCTAGCTGCCACGCTCGCTGTGAGACCTTGCCCAAATTACCTAAACCTCCTGTTTCCTCCTCTGTAAAATGGGATAATAGTTCCTAGGATCGTTGGGGAGGATACATATGCTTGGCATGGTGTCTGGCGTGTCTGGCACATAGTAAATGCTGACTAAATGTGAGATATTTTTACACACCAACCCTAGCCCTGTAGTAAAGATGTTCGGCTCTAACGCCAGGAATTCCAGGCCTAATCTTTTCAAGCTGAGGGCTGTCAGATTTCCAAAACCTTCCCTGGTCCTGGGCGCCAGCGAGCGTGCCCCTTGCCGGCTTTCCGATGGCGGCCCTTCCACCGCGCACGGTGGGTGCGCAGGCCGCGTTTTGCCCCCGAGTGCTCAGCGGGCGTGCGGGTGCACACCTAGGGCCGGGTGCGGTGGAGCCTCTCCAGTTGGGGGAGCTGCGCGCTTGCTGGGCGGCCCCCTTTGAAGGCAGCTCTAACCATGCCGGCCGCCAGGCGCCCGGGGCTCAGCCATAATCCGGATTTGGAGGCCAAAGCACTAAGCTGGCCGCCACCGACAGGGGAATCAAAGCGGCCGCCGTCCTGGTAGCTCCAAGCCTTGTTTACTTGTTGACGTGTGCGCACCCAAGCGGGACGACCTCGAGTTTTCAATCAGCCTTGAGAGAAGAGAGCACCCCCCAGCCCCGCGCTCACACACACACACACACACACACACACCCCGGGAGCAGGCACCTCCAGCCTCCACCCCACCGGAGGCCCAAGCTTCCTATCGCGAGCAGACACGTTTCCTTCCCTCCTAAGGTCAGAGGTCGAACCCAGGAGGGGCCTGCTCCCTCTTCCCTCGCGGCCCACCCCGCGCGGCGGCCCGGCCCGGGAGCCCCGTTTCCAGCCGCTCCTGCCCCCCCCCCCCAGCTCGCCATCCATTAGTGTAATCCGCTGTCCAAACACTGCGGCCGGACGGCCAGACGTTGGTGTAAACAGACCCGGGGGGGACAATTCTAACGATATAAATAAAATAACCATTAATAGCGAAAACTGTTCGATGAGCAGGAGGCCGAGCACCCGGGACTCCGGTCTTGCTCGGGTTTGTGTACACAGCGTGGACACCACGCATCTGTCAGGTAAACTGGAGGTCCTTGTCCCCACCGAAATCTAAATCCAGCGCAGGTGAGGTCCCCGCAGGCGCGTCAACGGCCACCCGGCTCCTGACACGCACGCGGCTCGGGACAGACGCACACGCCCAGAGCGCAGTGTCGCTGGGGCTCGAGGTAGCGTAACCGCCAGAGCCCGGCCCCAGACACAGCGCGACCGGGCTTAACCCGGCTCTTCCCCCAAAATTCGCGCGCCGAAGTGTCTAGCCACGGCCCCCCCGGGCGCCACCCGGCCCCATCTGCGGCCTCGGTGCGCTCAGGGACGCAGAGCTCACACCCAGAAACGGAAAAAGTCAGCCTCCACTAGTCCCGGGGTCAATAATAATAAACCAACATTTATTGAGCTGGGCACCGCGCTAAGTGCTTCACAGAGGTAATCTCCTCTAATCCTCAGAGCGACCTATGAGGTAGGTACTTCTAGTATTCCCAAGTCTCCAAGTCGGGAAAGTAGGGCTTGGCGTTAAGGAGTTCACCCAGAGACAGAGCAGAGACAGGATTTGAACCCACCACTGTTCTCCGGGAAGCGCGCCGTGCACACCCGAACGGCAGGCACTTGCTCGGATTCCGACGTGCCTGGCTCCAGCGTGTCCCGGGCGCCGCCGGGTTGCGGTGATTTTCCAGTGGGAAGTTGCTACTTCTGCGGAGGGCGTGGGCACAGTGGTCTGAGATGTCGGGACAGTGAAGGAAGGGAGCCGCCTGGAAAAGCCCTGTGGCCTGTTCCGGGCGCCTGGGAGTTGGTGGCTCAAAGCGCTCCGTCGGCCCCGCGGCTGTGCTCTGGTGTTGAAGCTGTGCCCGCAGCTCTGCGAGCGAGGCCGCCTGCGCCAGGCGGGGGAGGAGCTGCTCCCAGACCAGACCTGGGGCCTCCAGGCTAAGGAGTCAGCTCAAGCAGAAGTTCTCCTTGAGGCCAGGTGGCTGTGAAGTCCAGGTTCCTGGAGCTGGGCTGGAATAGGGCACTCTCTCCAGCCCATCCAAGCCTTGGAGTCTTGTAATGGCATCTAGCTCACAAGCCTGGAAGTCTTGCATCCACCTCTTACCTGCTCTGGGACCTTGGACAAATCATTTCGTTTTTGTGAACCTCAATTTCCATGGCTCTAAAATGAGGGGGAGAAGCAGTATCTGTCCCATGGGGATCTT
The DNA here is from genome assembly GCF_029215605.1 of Mirounga angustirostris. NCBI lineage: Eukaryota > Metazoa > Chordata > Mammalia > Carnivora > Phocidae > Mirounga > Mirounga angustirostris. Next base: position 126,354,161 of record NW_026991714.1, read on the forward strand.
GTAACAATAGGGAAGAGATCACACAAGTGGAATGCTTTGTTCACCCGCAGCAGGTTTATTATCAGGATTAGTATGAACTCCATGGCAGGTGCCTCAGAAGGCAGAGCGGAGGGCTGGCAGCCCCTCTTCTTTCTGAAGAGAAAGCAAGAAAGGACAGAGATGGGGAGAAAGGAAGCAGCTCTGAGGGGGTGCTGATAGGGAGAAGAGGAGAGGGGGCTCCACGCAGCTCAGCCCCACCTCCAAGGCATGCTTATCTTCAAGGCAGCTTTCATTCAGTCCCAGGGCCTGGGGCTTGTGGATGACTGCCTGGGCCTTGTAGGAAGATTTGTGGTGGGGGTGGGCTGTCCACTACCCAGCAGGAATTCACAAAAGCGGAGAGAACAGTGCCTGGGCAAGCAGTCCCTTCCTGCCCGGTGCACAGCCTGCTAACGCTGGGGCTGCCCAGGGAAGGGAGAGGAGCAAAGGGAGGGAGCTCAGTGTGAAAGGTAAGGAACTTAACCTTGGGCAAGTTAGTCGCCTTACCTCTCAAGAGCCTCAGTTTCTTACTCTATATAATGGTTACATTAATGGGGCCATTAGACAAGACGTGTTGCAAGAAGCAGGAACAATAACCAGGATGGACACTCAGAAGAGTTTACAACAGGCCTGGTGCCAGTCTCCCCTCTTCATACCCATGACTCTCCCAGCCCCACCAAGGCAGCTTGCCCACAGTCTGACAGTTTATGTATGAGTTGGTGAGTGGGGAGGCTCTTTTTTTTTTATGTTAAACACCATATATTACATCATTAGTTTTTGATGTAGTGTTCCATGATTCATTGTTTGCGTATAACACCCAGCGCTCCATGCAGAACGTGCCCTCCTTAATACCCATCACCAGGCTAACCCATTCCCCCACCCCCCCTCCCCTCTAGAACCCTCAGTTTGTTTTTCAGAGTCCATTGTCTCTCATAGTTCGTCTCCCCCTCCGATTTCCCCCCTTCATTCTTCCCCTCCTGCTATCTTCTTCTTCTTCTTCTTTTTTTTTTTTTTAACATATAACGTATTATTTGTTTCAGAGGCACTTAATCATGGGGCCTTACTGTGTGCTTGTAGGAAAGCCCTGAATGGTAGCCGATGTTATCTATACGACCACTGCCTTATGAGAGGATTATTGTTGTTACTGTTAGCAGCAGTATTCTTCTGCAGTTACTACTGCTCCCTCCCAATCCCGAGAGGCAGGAATTATTAACTCCTCTGTACAGACAAGGAAGCAGACTCAGAGAGGATAAGGGACTTGCCTGAAGTCACACAGCAGACCTGGGACAGAGTGAAAAGATTAGAAACCAGGCCAGATGTTCTCCCATCCCACAAGGGAAAAGGAGAGAAGCAGGAAAGCAGGGCATTGGGTTGAGGCCGGGTGGGAGAGGGACGCCCACCACCCCCACCCCACCCCCACCGGAGTAGGTCCAGGGCAGCTGATTTATTTACATTCCAGTGTGGACACCAATTGGCCAGATCTTTATCTAAACATGAATAACAATGACATGAGTCTTTGGGGATTTGTTTACCGCTGCTAAAAATGATGCATTTGTGGGAGCGGGAAGCTCAGTCTGGGTGTGGGATTTGTTTGCTGAAGCTCCAGAGGGTGGGGAGTAGGGAGCGGGGAGGCTAAGAGGAGGCTGTTGGTTCCAAGAGTATATCCTAAAACTCCAATGATTAAGAGAACCGGTCTCCTTGTTTGGGGACAAAACACACACACACACACACACACATACACACAAAATTTGATTGATAGTTTAATAATGCTTCCCCCCACTCCCGAAGTAAGAAAAAGGAGTGCCTGGGAATCCAGCTCCCTGATCTCTGCTCAGTGGAGGAGAGGTTCAGAGACTCCCTCCTTGGGCTTAACAACCATCCCACATGTCCCCCTTTGCATTTACTACCTGGCTCTCTGTGTTCAGAGCTCTGTAAGTGCTTTCCTTCCATCATTTCTTTAATTCTACTGCGGGCCTATAAAGTCCAAAACATTGTTATCTCCTTTTTGTAGGTGAGAAAACTGCTGCTTAGCAAGGTTGAAGGACTGACTCAAGGTTACAAGATGACAAAGTGACAGGATGGGGCTCCAAACCCCTCTGCTGGACTCCAGGGTTACTGCTTTGGCCCAAGATAGACAGAGGAGGTGTGATCATGATTTAGAGAAAGTCACGTCTCCCCCCCCCTTGGCCCACCCCAAACCCAGCCTCCTTCACTCTGTGGGCTCTCCCTGAAGAAGAGGGTGTCATAGGCACCATGCTTGTGAGGTCTGCATGCCTCCTATAATAATGGGGGAGGAGCATGTAACGTTTTTCAAAGTCTAAATTACAGAATAATTTCAGTGTGCTTTTATCACTTTCAAGAACACACACAGTCATTACAACTCTAGTAATAAAACCTATGCCCTCTTCTCTAACTGCAGTGACTAATTGTAACGATCCCATAAATTGCCTGTATGGAAATAGTGCCGTCGCATAGTCATGGAAGCTAGTTTTATGCTTGGACCATTTAAACATTTCTCTCCAAACCTCACGTCACTACCAGCAATCACATTATTGTGGGAAAGAAAAAGAAGGGAGAGGGCTTCAGAATGAGTGTTGGCCCAGCCCCCCTGTTTTGCCCACACTCTCTAAAAAAGCAGAGCCCTAACGTGGAGTCTACATTTATGGGCACAGTCCTGAGAGCCTCCTTTCCCATGCCCATCCACACGTGCACACACTAATGTGTTCACACAAGAAAGCACCTTCTTTTCATCCAAGGAGAAAGAGAAGTCCATTGAAACATATATGTCAGGTCTGTGTCCATCTGTTGGAAACCCATATTTATCAGAGTGATGCAACTGTCATCAACCTCAGAAACATGGTTGCAGATGGGATGGAAAAGGGTAGAGGTGGCCAGCTGCCTACTATGCAGCTGGGGATCCTGACTCACAGGGCATAAGGCCCCAGACCCTGTCTCCTCTCCGGAGGCCAATGACTCAGTGGCCCCACTGACCCCATACCCAGTAGCTAGGAAGAGGATAAGAGATTGTAGGTGGGCTGGGAACAGTTACAGAGTGCTCAGACCTTGCCCCTGCTGACCGGTATGAGCCAGGATCCCACTCTCCTCTCCCATATTTGGCCCCTGCATTTTAAGGCAATCTCTGAAACACTTCCCAGCTGGGGTGATCTCAAGGCCCCTAATCTAAAGTGGGGCTGGCAGGAAAGAAACAGGAGGAAAGATCAGTTCAGTTGGATAGTGCTCCCGTGTAGTGGGGGAGGGGGCCAGCCCTGATCTGGGAGCCCCGATCTGTGCTCTCAAGGGATGTCTGGGGCCCAGGCCTTACTGTTGCCTTCAGCTCCGCTGTGATCCTCTCCAGACTGCCACAATAGTAGGAAACGGAGGCCCCGCAGGATCTGCCTGGAGCGGGGATTTCCACAGGGAGGGTGGCCAAGCCTGCCACCTGGAGCACCACAGACCCGTCAGGGCCCTCAGTAGAAGTTGCTCGGGGTTGGGGGGCTGGAGCAGGGTGCAGAGGAGTGTGCTTATCACAAACTCAAAAGTGCTTGGGCATCTTTAGGAGCAGCTCCTGAGGTAGAGTGCGAGAGCAGTAGAATAGGGGAGACGGGTCTGGGGCTCAGGAAAGAGGCCATGCTCAACTAGTCTGACCCCATCCTGTGCAGCCCTCTGGCGCACATATCAAATACCTGCAGGGGCCAGGGACAAAAATGCATGAGAGCTTCAGAGTGGAGAAGGGGGGTGGGGGCGTGATGAGATAAGATAGGGGGAAAGGAAGAGAGAGTGAAAAAATAAGAGTGGGAAAGGTAGGGAGGAGTGGAGATGGAGTGAGAAAGGAGGCCCAGGATGGGAGGAGAAGGAGGTGAGGAAGAAAAGGGGAGTGAGGAAGGGAAGGGGTAGAGGAGTTGAGTTGAGCCCAGTACAAGAGGGAGGAGCCCAAAGGGGAAAAGGATTGGCTGCAAGAGGTAAGAGGTGGACTGCCACGGAAGTTCTGGGGTCCCAGGCTCCAAGGCTCTGCGGGGTTTCCGGATCTCGGGGTGCCAGGAGCCCCGAGAGGTAAGAAGGTATTTCTCTCTCTTGGCAGGAGCGCGGAGAGGTCGAGAGGAGTTCCAGAACCTACAGGCACATCCAAGGACAGAGGCAAGACCCAGCCGGCGTCTCCCAGGGGGGCTCCTCACTAAGGTCCTGGGCTCTTGGCCCGCAGCCAGAGAGAAGTGCGCCCAGGACAAAGCCCAGCACTCGGAGCCCCAGCCCGCGTGGACAGAGTGCTTGGGCTTGGCGACAGGGTGCCCACGCTGGCAGGGCACAGAGTGAGGCCTGGCAACCTTACAGTCCCCCTAGCCTTGATGCCCTCGAACTCTTGACCTCCGACCTGACACACCGGAGTCTGTACAGGGCAGAACTGTGAAACTCAGAGGCCCAGAGTTGTGGACCTGGGCCTGGCTCCTCAGGCGAGTGGAGCCTTCTGTCCCTGGGGCTGTGCGCCCTGGCGTGCCGCGGCTGCCCGGGGCCTTGGTCCTTTCCAGGTCCGGTCCTTGGCCAGTTCTGAGCAAGGCCAGCCCCTGCCCCTGCAACATTCCTGCAGAGTCAGACAAGCTGGAACTGTCGCCAGAGCAGTGAGAATTGTTGGGTACCCCCAGGGCTTCAGGAAACCAAGGGCAAGTGGGCAACTAGGCCAGCCGACCACGACGCCCACTGACGCAGCAAACGTTCCCCCTGGATCCTGGAACTCGCTCTCCCCAGTGCGGACCAAAGACCAGGACCTCAAGGCTGGATGCACTGTAGGCGGGATAAGACTTTTATTAAGCCACAAGAATGTGGCAAACGTTTCTTTCCAAATGAGAAAAGTCTTTTTCCTTCTCAAACGATTTTAAGTGATTTTCGTAAAGATTTCTATGTCCTAGGAAGCTGGGGTCCGTGGCTTGCGGTTGAGAGCAGACAGGACTGGGAAGATTGCACTAGAAAGAGTTACCAAGAATCTCTGCTTCTTGGAACGTGATAACCACATTCCCCCACCCTTCTACCCTTACTGCTCAGAGATTCGCACAGAGCAGGCAGGCGCTCTGGTTTAAAAGAATTAATCTGCCAAAGACTGCAGCAGCTCTTCAAATATTTTAAAAGGTCTATAGACATTGAAATTTCGCTACAGGAAGTTAAATTCACACTAAAAAAAAAATAATAAAAGTTAGGGAATGCATCTAGAATTCCAATTTAATCCCCAAGTTAAAACTGTTCACTGCACTCCCAAATAGTACATGCAAATAGCACAAATAAATGTCTGTATAGGCATCCTTTATGTAGGTATTCTTGTTTTTAAAAAATACTTAATTTTCGTTCGACAGAGTTAGGCTTTCTTGTGTGTTTTATCAGCAGAACAGAACTGGTTTTGTTGACAAAAGCTGTATTTACATTATCTTCAAATTTTTTGGAGTGGGGCAGATACACATAAGATAGATGCAGAAGGTCCTCTCCTTGAGAAATCGAAACTCACTTCCTCAGTAAGGGCCTGTAATTTACAAAGAACTACTTGCATTACTGAATTTGGACTGATTTTCTACCAGGGAAGGGAAGTGGTGGGTTATTTAGAAAACTCCATTCCAAATACAATCTGGGGGAAATCTGACATTTATACAAACACGTGCAAAATAATTTTTTAAAAAGTTAAAATGCTCAAAACTCCATTTTAAAATCTCTCTTACAAAATTACCAAAACTGGGAAAAAATTCCTCTTAAGGAATTAGATGATTTTAATGCTTCCTGGGAATGACCTACCTACTTGACATTTCTTTAAAAGTAGAAAAAGTATTTACCCTTCTCACAAAATTGCCTCTAGATTGCTCAAAAATTTTGGTGAGCTTTCCAATATCCTTCAGCTAAAAACCAAACCAAAACACGGACTTACACACCACCATCAACAACAACAAAATAACAAGAACCTATTTAGTGCTACTGCCAAAGAAGAAATGTCTTTTTTTTTTTTTTTGGTAAGATGTCATTGAATGACATTTCTAGAACAGCAGTAAAAAATGAAACATCCAATGAAAAAAATTTACCTGCAATGTTCTACAGTTTTGGCTAGCTGTGTTCATTGCAGGATTATTTCTCATACTTTAATAGACAATTACTTCTGACTGTGGTGCTACATTTAGATTAGAAGCCATGATAACTTTCAACTTTTTTGTGACCATGGTTACACAATTAAATGTTTATTTGAATAATTGAAAGGTAATAACATAAATAGTGGCACATATAACGAAAATAATCGGTATCTGCCTGTATTTCTATGTGTATTAAACAATTTTTGTGTAGAGAATAGTAACTTATGGGAACATTTTATAGTTTTCAAAGAATAATCATATTTTAATTTGATAATATATTTATTGCAATGGTTAGCATGTGGCTTTTCTCCAAAAAAGATATAATTTTGTATATTGCTTATGCATCTATACAGCAGTTCCCCCTCATAGAATTTGCCATCATTTTACTATGCTCTTTGATGGTATATGGGAGGAGGGGGATTTGCATAAATGCCTAATGTGAGGAAATCGTAGGTAGGTAGGCAGATACACTCGATTAAACATCAAACGCTTCCTTGGTTGCAGCGATATTTACTTTATCTGACAGTAATTAGCTAAACTGACTGGAACGAAAACCTATTACTAGTCGAGCACAACTCCAGGATTTCAAAGATCCTCTTTTCCGACAAGACAATGCAAATGCCCCAGAACACGATCGTAACTGGATACGCGCGTCGGAACCAGATTCCACATTCTGATAAGTGACTCCCGAGAACCCGGCTACTGTAGTGTATCTACCGCCCTGGCATTGTCCTCCCGGACACCGGAGCGAAGCTGGCCTCGCACACGCTCACGACCGTCCGGGCTGCGGGCGCGGGACAGGCAGGCTGCCTAGATGGGATTGACCTGGTGGGCATCCTTGGCAGGAAACTCCGCTGTAGCGGAACCAAGACTGACCGAAGGAAGCCTGAACCACCAGGAGGAGGGCATCTGGAGACGACCTAAGCCCCAGCTCAGATCATAAGGCCAAGATCAGCTTTAGGTAGCGGGTAGAAGTCTCCCGCCCACTAGATCGGCCCTGCGCAGGGTTAGGGATGAGAAGAGAAAGGGGGGACAGGGCACTCTAGGCCGCTGTGCTGCCCACGCTCTGGATCCTCACGCCTCCAGCCCGTCGGGCCCGAACTATGTCCCTTGGGGGGCCTGCCGAGGAGCAATTCAGTCAGAAGCTGCAGGAGAGAACCACTCAAGCCTGGCACAATGTACCTGGCGGGGTAGTGGTGGCAGTGGGTTTGGGGGAGAGCGGACTGCGCGGGCCTGCGAGTGGGGAGGAGACAGCTTTCTTCGTACTCAGTGAAGAGGCAAGCTGGTGCACTCCCGGCAGCAGCAGCAGCGGGTGTGTGGGCGTGTTCCCAGCGCCCCTGGCCACGGGTTCTAAGATGGGGTTTCTTAGGGATGGATTTAGGGAAGGCCTAAGAACGAAGAGCTGCGGAGAAGCAAGAGAATGTAGCAAAGAGAAATGCAAACTTCAGTTGGAAACTGGGGAGAGAGAGTTTCGGTAGCTTTTGTCTTTTACTTTTTTTTCTCTTAAAATCACTCGAAACAACAAACAAAAAAAAGAACACCACCCGAAGAGGCGGAAAAAATTGGGAACCAGAAACATTCTCCGAGATGGTCTAGCTCGGGGGGATGGGAGTGGAGGAGTGGGGTTGGAGCGCAGCTTCCTTCTTTTAGGCTTGCCTGCCAATGCGACGCACACCCACTAGGACCCGCACCCCACAGTGCCGTGCACTCACCCCCACCTCTCTCTGGATCTTTTGCGCCCGAGGGGTTGCGATCCGCTGCAAAACCAGGCGAATTCTTCTCTGCAGTCCCTGGCCTGGTTTGGAGACGCCGGCCCCGCCTGGGACGTCAAAGTCTCAATGCCGAGAAGACAGGCACCGGGCGGCCCTGCGGCTGAAGAATGGGTGTACCAGCGCAAGGCCCTGCCCACAGAGGGTCTCCCCCACCACCCGCCGGTCGCCGCCACCCTAAGTACTCCCGGGTGCACGTGGCCCGCGCCGCATCCCAGCTCCCCGGGCGGCCTCAGAGGCCGACTCCACGCACCATTTCCGCTCCCTCCTGAACAGCTCCGCCTCTCTCCCCTCCCGCCTTTCTCTCCTTGGCCTTGGGCACCCACAACTCCCAACGCCGTGGGGCCCGCAGGGCAGCTCGCCACTCTCGCCGCCACACCATCCCGTGTGTGCCGCGCCCGGGGGCGTTGTCCACAGTCCCCGCACCTTCCACCCTCCCCTGCCAGCTGAGACCGGTCTCCCCCAGCTCCACCATCTTGGCCGCCAAAAAATGTTTGGGGCAGCCAGGGGCGGATGTCGGGCGCCTCGGTTAGGCTGGAACCGGTCTCTGTATTTTTCAAGGCCAGTGCTGCGCCTGGGTCTTTCTGTGGGCCTCACAGTAGCGACCACTGCTCCTCACTGGCGAGGCGTGGTGGCAGGCGAACGCCTATTGTGCGGAAGATGATCCCCACCAACGCAGAGTTCCCAGAACGTCAGGGGACCCCACAGATTCGCCCAGAAAACACCCGGGGGCCGCATGAGGGCGCCAGAAGACGTATGGGTTGGAGAAATTAGAAAGACACCTCCAAATGTAAAGGCCTAGATCCGGGGCCCCGGTTTCAATATGCAGAGAAGAAGGCCTCCATGGCTGGGTCACCTCCCTTGTGACAGATACTGCTCTCAAGACCCTACGAGGCCACCCAATGTGTGCAGCACTCCAGCCACGCCATCACCAATGCAGTCAACAAGCACTGATGCAGAATAGTGGGAGTTAAGGTGTACTGAGCACTTGACATGTGTGGGGCCCTGCACTAAGCTCCTGACATGTTTTGTCATTTATCCCTGGCAACCACCCCTGAAGAAGTATTACGGATTCCTTTTTGTAGACAAAGAAACTGCGGCTTAGAAACGCCCAAGGCCACACACCGACTAGGTCAGGATTCGAACCAAGACCTGTCAACCAACCAAGTTCAGTAACAACACCATCCTCCTGTCTCTCACATACCTGCTTAGTGCGGCAGCTGCAAGAGCTACAAGGACAAATGCAACCGGGACCCTCCCCCCCCCGGAGGGGGGGGGCTCATAGTTTACCCTGGGCCGGCAATATCTAGTACTAGGTGGGAAGTGATAAGTGACACGAATGTCCTTTACTAACATGCGCTGCAAGTTCAGATGCAGGAGAGATGACTTCCGGCTAGACGGTCAGGGAGCGCTTCCTTGGAGGAGGTGGTATTTGAGCAGAGCCTTGGAGAACAGCTTTCCACTCATGGAGACAAGGGCAGGGAAGACATTCCAAGCGGAGGGAACAGCTCGAGCAAAGTCAACAAGTCGGGAACAGACACGTTGCCCATCCACTGGTACACAAAACATTCCGTCTTCTTGGGAATCCAGAGGCCGGTATTTACAGGCCAGGAAGTTTTCTTGCCCTGCAGCAGCTGGAAAAACCACGCTCCTGGGCCATCTTTCCTGGCAGTTGGCTCGTGGACAAGAAGCCTCCCGAACTGGCGTGGCCGGGAAGGTACGGCTAGGCGGGGCGGGAATCGGTCGTTCGGGCACCCGGGGCAGTGCAGCCTCGCCCACAGCGACTTGGGACTTCGCGACTCTATACTAGTCCTTTATTTCTGGTAGCGCCACAGCACCCCACTCCGTGGATGCGGAGGGCGTGGTCCACATGAGCCGGAACCAATGGGGAGGGAGGCCGAGGCGAGAGCCCCGCCCCGACGTGACGCACGACCCCCGGACACAGGCTTCGCGGCCCCGGCCCCAGTCCCTGCAGTGGCTGTAACAAAACCCAGACCCCCAGGTCCGGGCCAATGGAGGCGATTTAGACTGGAGCCGGACCGCGTCTGTCAAAAGCCCGACTCGGCAGCAGCGGCAGAGTCCAGGAGAGCTGGAGCCGCAGCGCCGCTTCCCCGCCCCCGCCGGGATTTATTGAGTATTTGGACTGGACAATTAAGTGGCCCTGATGATGTTACCAAGCCCGGTCACCTCCACCCCTTTCTCAGTCAAAGACATTTTGAATCTGGAGCAGCAGCAGCAACAGCACTTCCACGGCGCGCACTTACAGGCGGACTTGGAGCACCACTTCCACTCGGCGCCGTGCATGCTGGCCGCCACCGAGGGGACGCAGTTTTCCGACGGAGGAGAGGAGGACGAGGAAGAAGAGGGCGAGAAACTGCCCTATCTGAACTCACTAGCCACAGCCGACGGCCACGGGGCTTCGGGGCTCTGTCCCCAGAGCTTTGTCCACACAGTCCTGCGAGACTCGTGTAGCGAGCCTAAGGAACATGAAGAGGAGCCCGAGGTCGTGAGGGACCGGAGCCAAAGTGAGTAGAGGGGGAAAGAAAACGCACCCGCACATCTGGAGCAATGGCGGAGCGCCCGCAAACAGCCCACAAACCTTGCCAGCCCTGCTTCCCGCCCCTTTAACCTTTGGCTGGGGTCATGCCTCACCCTGGTCAACGACAGCTCCGCAAAGCACAGGTGCCTGCGAGGGAGCCGGGGCGGAGGGAGAAGGACGAGGTGACCCCGACAACTACTCCTCCGGGACAGGAGAGGCGATGCAAGCCCCCGAGGGAAGGGAAAGTAGTTCTTGCTGCCCTGACGCTGATAAGCAACACGGGCTCAGCTGCTGGATTCTGACAACTCACGGCATTTTTGTTCTTCCCAAGACCCAGAGAGACAAGAGCTCGAATCTCTTCCTCTTTCCCCCTAGGGCGAGACGAGGTCTTTGAGGCCGGGACAGCCGTCCCCTCTTCTCCAAAAAGACGATCCAGGCAGGTTGTGTTGGCAGGGCGCAGGAATTTTGGTAGAGACCAGCTGGGTGGTTTCCTCACTTCTCTGCTTGGAGTTCAGTGTCCCGGCACCCACAGCACCCGGCGGAGAGGGAGGGGATGGTCGGGGAGTGCGTGGGAACACAGTCCATTACGCGCGTGCATAGCATTCACACCCCTGAGGCGCTGGCCTTTTTTGAAAATTCATAACGTTATGCTTTGTGTCCCGGGCTGTGGGGCTGCAGGCCGAGTGAAAAACGCGAACTTAGTCCTAGATTCCAGCCGCTCACATGGGATGGGAGGTGAACTGGGTAGGGAGATCGGATAACTGAATAAAGCCCCCAGGGAAGTGTTTGTTTCTGAGGGGAGAGAGTCAAAGAATCTCTTCCCCAAGAGGAGGTTTGATGTGGCAGCAGCCAAGGCCTATACTCCTGACACTTCCCCTGGGCCTAAAATCGACACGAAACGGTCTAAATCAGTCCATCAAATTTCTTTTTCTCTTTAAGGTAATACAGACATCGTCAAGCGGACATTTAGCTGGAGGCATGTTGTCTTTTAAAAGCAAAAAAAAAAAAAAAAAAAAAAAGTTCCTAGGCAATACAGGAGCGTTACACTCAAGCATTTCCGAACAGAAAGATTTATTCACGCAACTCACGCCTACTGGCCCCCAAATACCAATATGCTTCACACCTTCAGCTATCCGTAAAGCAAATGAGTTTGCAAATACTCTAGTTATTATGTAGCTGCAAACTTTCGTCCTGAAAATAGTCATTAGCACGCCGAGCCGCACATTTAATTATCTCTTTCTTACAGATGCTCAAATTCTAAATAAACCCGCACTAACTAACCCTCCCCATGGAACGCGCTTCTGCCCGCTACGGGAGTTCTGAGGGTACTTGGGCTGTCGCAGGGTCTCATGGCGCCAGGAACCACAAACTTTCCAGAAAGTCCAGGCATTTACTACCGCATGCTCCGCGCTGCCACCAAAAGGGCCACAGTGCTCTGGGATAGGAGCCGCGGTTAGGCGGGGAACTAAGCTAAGGGACGCTGTTGTGCTTCTTCCGCAGAAAACTGCCAGCTGAAGAAGCCTCTGGAGGCGGCCGGAGACTGTAAGGCGGCGGAGGAGAGCGAGAGGCCCAAGCCACGTAGCCGCCGGAAGCCCCGGGTCCTCTTCTCGCAAGCCCAGGTCTTCGAGCTGGAACGCAGGTTCAAGCAGCAGCGGTACCTGTCGGCGCCCGAGCGCGAGCACCTCGCCAGTAGCCTGAAGCTCACGTCCACGCAGGTGAAGATCTGGTTCCAGAATCGCAGGTACAAGTGCAAGAGGCAGCGGCAGGACAAGTCTCTGGAGCTGGGCGCGCACGCGCCTCCGCCGCCGCCGCGCCGCGTGGCCGTGCCGGTGCTGGTGCGGGACGGCAAGCCGTGCGTCACGCCGGGCGCGCAAGCCTACGGCTCGCCCTACAGCGTGGGTGCGGGCGCCTACTCCTACAACAGCTTCCCCGCCTACGGCTATGGGAACTCGGCCGCCGCCGCCGCCGCTGCCGCCGCCGCCGCCGCCGCCGCCGCGGCCTACAGCGGTAGCTACGGCTGTGCTTACCCGGCGGGCGGCGGCGGCGGCGGCGGCAGCGGCGGCGGCGGGGCTACCGCGGCGGCCGCGGCCATGCAGCCCGCCTGCAGCGCGGCCGGAGGCGGCCCCTTCGTGAACGTGAGCAACCTGGGCGGCTTCGCCGGCGGTGGCGGCGCGCAGCCGTTGCACCAGGGTGCCGCGGCCGGGGCAGCGTGCGCTCAGGGCACCTTGCAGGGCATCCGGGCCTGGTAGGGACGCGGCGGCTCAGGCGGCGGGCGCCCCACTGCAGCCTGCCACCGCGGGACTGAAGCGCGAGAAAGGCTGGATCCCAGGGCCAGGTCCTCTCGTTAAAAAACAAAAACAAAACCCAAAAAACACATGTCTCGCTCCCCAGGGCCCCGGAACACAGCTCCCGCGAAGCCTGGAAGGGGGCTGAGGGGCGAGGAGGATGCCCGGGACCGGTCGCGGAGACTGTCTCTGAGGCAGAAACTCCGGCTTGGTGCCGGGGAGGACAATGGCCCCGACTCGGGCCCCGAAGAGAGTGCGAGAAGCTGGGATCTGGCTGCCGCTTGGTTCTCCCAGAGCAAGAAGGCCGTCTTTCCCCTCCGCCTTCCAGCGGCCTCCTCGAAATGTCGACAGAAAACCCAAGGACAAAAAGAAAAAAAAAGAAAAGCATGAAGGAGAGAAAAATGCGTGTCGTGGCTTGAGAAATCCCCAAGCCCTACCGACAGCTTTGCCCCTTTTGCGGCCCGGAGCGCCACCCCACAGTTGATTTTCCTTTTCTCTACCGCCTGCCCTCCGCAGCAGATACCTCGGCCTGGATCTCCGGATTGTCAGGGAGTAGAACTCCGCGAGAAAAACCAGCGAAGCAAGATCAAACATTGGGGGGGGGGGGGCGGGGGGGCGGCGGGAGGGGGCTGAACAAATCTGGGAGCTGGTGGGCCACCGGAGGTGTTACCAGGTTTCCTTTCTGTTTCATATTCTGTATTCAGCACATATATCTATAACTGTATTCACACGCCGTGTACACACCCGCTGCCATACACTACAGGAGTCAATAAACAAGGTGCAATATTTCCAAACCATTGGCTACAGACTTTGTTTCGCCCCCCAAAAGTGGAGAGGGATCCTTTAAACAGGGCGGGTAGGGAAGGAAAAGCTGTCTAAGGGAAAGCAATCTTCCCTGGGCGTTCGCAGGCCTGGCCTCTCCTGGGCCAGCCTCGGGCTGCAACTTTTGCGTCCTCTTGGTTTTGTTCATTAATTTCTTTTTACTCTTGTCGGAGAACAGATCGGAGACTCAGGGCCTTTGGAGGTCCCCGGCTTTGTAATCCCCACAAGTTTTACCAGATGCTTTGGCTACTGTTTGGGCCTGCGTTAGACCAAGTCTTAGACTCTGCCCCACCTCGAAGTTCGCCAGGGAAAAGGAAACCTCGCCCCCTGGGCCAGCCGGAGGCGGCGCGAAGGCGGCTCCTTCAGCGGCGGCCGCCGCCGGGGCCTCCAGCGCGCCCAGGGGCGCTGCGCCCCGCCGCGGCCGAATTCTCCCCCTCGGCCGCCCTCCCTTCTCCCCCGGCGGCCGCGGCTTTATACGGCTCCTTGTCACTTGCGGAGAATGCCTGTGCGAGGCCGGTGCTGCCACACGGCCGATTGTGAGCGTGCCAAGGCGGGTGAATGGGGAGGCCTCAGAGCGCCGCGCCATTGTGGGGCCGGGCCTCGCTGAAAGACGGCTCCGGGCCGGGAAGGTGCGGAAAGAATGGCTTTTTATTGGAGTCCCGAACAAAAGGTGTGGTAGGAAGGCGAAGTCCCCTGCGCGAACAAAAACCCCAGCGCGTCGGGATTGACGTCCCCCCCGAGCTCCCCATTGCTTCTCAGAGCGGGGGCTTTGTGTAGCAGTCTGCTCAACAGAGGGACGGAGAAATGCGCGGGGGTTTTGTTCCCCACTTTTTGTGCGCTGGGGGAGGGAGCGGCAAGGGGGGACGGCGGCTGGGCGGGCAGCAAGGAGGGGCGCGCTGATTAGGCCGGCCAGCCGCGGCGCGGAGACGTTCAGCGGGAGTCGGCGGCCTGAATGCAGGGTCATTATTGCTACAAGTTTAGCAATTTCGTCCTTACAGGAGGGGGCGGGGGCTGCTAGGCTGCTGCGGGGCCGCCGGGCTGCGGATCCGCAGAGACCCGGAGGAGGAGGAGGAGGAGGAAAAAGGAGGGGAGGAAGGGAGGGAGGCAGGCAAGGGAATCCTCCAAAACCCACTGACCGCCCAGGATGAGGCTTGGACGGGTCCAAAAAGGCCTAGCGGGAGGCTGGAGAGGCGGCGCCTAGGGGCGAAGACCCTCCCTCCCCTCGCCTCTTCCCCCGCAGAAAACCCCTGGAGTTGAGTGTGAGTTGTAGTGCACTAGATTGCCGGTCCCTCAGCTCCTTGCCGCCAGTTCCCTCCTCTCCTAAGCCTCCCTGGAGCTGGGACAACTCCTCCCACACCCTTATCACCGCCGTGTCCCCCAAGTCCCCTTCCTAGCGAGCCCTCTTCTGAAGCTATTCTATTCCCATGAGTTGCTTAGGCTAAGGGCTGGGGAGGAAATTCTCACTTCCTAACACGTTTCTCACTGCCTGCAGCGTCGGACCACTGATTCATCCATCTATCCATCCAGTAGTATTTACTGAGCACCTGCTAATATATGTTCACTTGCACTGTTCTGGATGCTGAGGATGGTGGAAAAAAAAAACAAAAACCGATGTCCACAGGCTTGTGGAGTTTATTTTAAGGAGTGTGCATGGGGGGAGGGAGTTAGACAACAAACAAGTAAATGTAAAAATAAGTAGATAAATTCTAAAAAGGAACTAGAACCAAGTGCCGAAGGGAGGGTTCTTTTGGAGTAGGTGATCAGAGAAAGCCACTTAAGTTGATACCTGAATGACAGAAAGGAAGCCAGTCCAAACAGGGCTTTGCTGTTGCAACCCCATGCCTCTGCACTTGCCCCTCCCCACGATATGGATTGCCCTTCCACCCCCATCTCTCTGGTGAACTCTTGCTCCCCCTTCAAGGCCAGACTTCTTTCCTGAACCACCCAAGTGGAGGTAATCACTCCCTCATATATGCCACCAGAGTCTTAGGTACTTTCCAGTACCACAACATAGTGTCATGCAAAGATTTATTTGTTTCTTTCACTCCTCATGAGGTCCTAGTGAGGTCATGGGCAACCAGGTTGACATCTTTTTCCTCTGGGACAGATAACACAGTAAGTAGGAGATCATGGGACCAGAGTCCTTAGGTGCCACCCTCCCCAGCACATGCAGTGGCCCCGGTGATGTGGAGCTGCGGCATTGGGTGCTGGTGGCAAGGGACATGCTGAGCTGACTCTTAGTCCACCTGGGCGGGGCCAAGGCACCTGAAATTGCCTGCAGAGACGCACAACCCATGGAGATCCCAGAGAAAAGTCCTGCCTTTGGTACCCTGCAATGCTGCCTGGAGACACAGCTTCCTGCAAGAGATTGTTACCCCTCACCCTCCAGCTCAAAACATAGTAAAGGAGGCTGAGAACTTGGTGATGACCTGATACCCTGGGCACAAAGTTTAGGGAATGGGAGGGACAGGAGATAGGAGATAGCGAGGACTCAGAAGGGGAGGGGTGAGGAGCTGAGATGTGTACGATAAATCTGGGACCTGCAACATTTTTCCAACATTCGCTAGCTGAGGGGTATGGTTGGTGATCAAGAGGCTGCCCTTGAACTCCAGGAGTGCTCACTTCCAATGCTGGATTTCATCACCTGCGCTCTAGGAACCCAAGATTCTGGGAGCAGATGTCCTCGCTCCCCTGGGGGTTTCCTAAGTAAGCAACTCCTTTTTCTCCAACCTAGTCTGTGTTCTGCGGGCCTTGGCCTCTCGATGCTCCCAGCACCAGATCCCCACCTTCCATGCCCGGCTTCCTCCCAGTCCCGTATTAATTTTCCTCCGCTCTGCATCCTCTCCCGTTTCGAAAAGAGGCGTGTGACCGTGGTAGAGGAAACAGAACTGGTTCTATGGGTTGGCTTCCGCACAGTTTGCATGTCTTGAGATACTTAAAGCCAGACTGAACCAGCTCCCTCCCTGCTCACTACTCTTCCCCAGAGCCTGCAGTCTCCGGGTATAAATAGCTCCCATCTCTTGGGCTAAAGGATTTCCTTACTGCTAGTTGCCGGCCATCAAAGGTTGAAAACCCTTGACCAACACAGCCACCTCTCTTTGAGCTCCCCCTGCAGGGGAAAAGACACACCCCACCCGCAGGCTCAAATCGCTGCTTCACTGAATAGTTTTGTGAGCCAGGAGGAAGAGTAAAATGTCTTCTAATGATCTAAAGTGAGACTTTGAGCAGGTGAAGTCATCCCTTTGGGTTCTGGTTTCTGAGCTCTAAGGCAGAGAAGGATAAACCGTATGATTTCAGAAGTCACTTCTGGCTCAAACTCCCCTTACTTCCCTGAATGCATGAATAACGCCTCCCTACCTAGTGACTGGTACCACGCTGGGCTCATGAGGTGGGTAGGTGCTACTGGTAAGAGAGGTGGAATAGGTGAAGACCAGCAATTTTTTCCTGCAGAGCTTAAGCTTGAGGGGGGTTTTAAGTGGTTGGCTCTGGAGTCAGGCTTCCTCCATTCTAATCTCAATGCCACCACAACCAGTGGTAGAGACTTTGAGTTAGGAGCACTCTGAAACTCAGTTTCCTCCTCTATAAAATGGGTATAACGCTTCTCTCGTATGTTTTTTCTTTTACCTAAGCAAAACGCACAAATAATAAGTGTGCACTTAAACGAGTGTTTATATATGTAAACACTTATGTACCAATCACCTTGCCTTTGAAAATTAAATGAGGGGATCCTTGTAAAAGCAACTTAGCACAGTGTCTGGTATGCCTCAGGCCTTGCACCACTACTGTAGGCCAGGCCGGCGCTCGCAGCCTTGTTTGCAGAGAAGCCCAGGACTCTGTTCTGCCTTTGCCGCACTCCCAGGTCCGAGGGGGAGCGCGGCCCCAACGCGGCGGGCACGCGTCACCACGGGCAGGCGGAGCCCAGCGGGGCCTGCAGAGCTCGGAGAGCTTCGCGGGGGCTTGGACCTTGGCGGCTTCTGGGGAATTGGACTGAAGGGGAAGGTGAAAGGAAGTTCCGGGCCGAGCGGCGACCCCCCTCGGGCTTATCAGTGCGCGGAAGAAAGGGTCGGGAGGGGAAACCCAGCCCCTCTGCGGAGGGCTTCCCCGGGGTGCCGCGCCCCGCTGGTCCCGGGCCCCGCCGGCGTGACCCCGGGCCGCGCGACCCCGCGAGGGTGGCGCCGGGAGGGCGGGCGCTTCCCTGGAGAAAGGCGCGTGCGGGGGCGGGTGGTTCGGCGCCTCACTCGCAGCCTCCTCCTCCGGCTTTTACCGGCCTGGGCCCCGGAGCGGACTCCGCGGGCGCCTTCTCCCGAACCGAGGGCCCGAGCCCTGGGAGGCCGGCGGACTCTCCGCCAGCGGAGCTCGGCGCTCGGCCGCGGCTGGGCCGGGCGCGAAGGGGGAGGATCCTCGGACCCGCCGGGGGCAGCGCAGGTGCCGCGCGGCCGGGCGCCGCCTCCCAGACTGGCCTGGCGCGGGAGCGCACCCGCGAGCCCCGGGAGAGCCTGGCCGCCTCTCGCGGTGGCCGCCCGACCTGCGGAGCCGGCCGTCCCGACGACGCGACCCGGGCGCCCAGGTAGGACGCGCCGGGGAGGGGGTGGTGGGTCCGGAAGGCCTCGGTGGGGAGTCCGGGGCAGGCCTCTGCGGGGGGGCCCGCTGATCCCAAAGCCACATGTGCTTTTTTGAAAGGTCGCGCTTTTTCTCAGCCTAGACAGTAGGTAACATCAGTAACAGCAAAGTTTTCTGACGGGGCTTAGAAAATGGATCGAAGTATGAAACACGTGCAGAAACGACGTCAGTGTACCACTGGCTGAATCCTCAGAAGGCGAACACTGGCCATGAGACCAAATCCCGACGAAGAAACAGAACATTGCCAGCCCCCCAAGTCCCCACAGGCTCCCTTGTTGTCACTGTCCCCACCGCCAAGGGTAACCACTATCGTGGCTTCTAACAGCACAGATCAGTTTTGCCTGGTGTGGAACAGTATATACACGGAAGCCTGTAGTATGTACTCTTCTACGCCTGGCTTCTTTCGTTTGTGACATTTATCGATCTTGCAGCGTGCACTTGTACATAGTCCATTCTCATTACTTTAGAGTATTCCATCGTTATCAGTGTGCCGCAGATAAATTTATCCGTTCTGTTGCTGGTGGGCCTGTGGGTAGTTTCTAGTGTTTGTTGTGAATGGTGCCGCCACGGACATTCTAGAACAGCGTCCAGTAGAACTTTTCTGCGGTGATGGCAATGTTCTCAGTCTCTGCTGGCCAGTGAGGTAGCTACTAGTCACATTTGGCTCCTGAGCACTTGAACTGTGGTTGGCTGAGGAATTGGATTTTTTAATTTTCTTAAATTGTCATTAATTTAAATATAAAGAGCCCCATGCGTCGGGCAGCACAGTTCTACCGTGTCTTTTGAGGACTGTAGTAAATGTTTCTAGTCAGTGTACACCCAGGAGTGTAATTGCTCTGTCAGAGGGAATGAATACCAGCTTCCAGATTGTACTGAGGAGTTGTCTCAAGTTGTTGCATCTGTTTTCGCTCCCATGGGCTGTAGCACCACATGCTCCTCAACTCTTAATATTTTCATTTGATTTCCTTTTCATATTAGCCATTCTGCTGAGCATGTAGTTAAAACGAGGCTTTTGTTCGCTTTTAAGTAAGATTATGAAATTTGCCACTTAACCATAGTAAAGTTGATGATGATGGTTGGAGGGGTTCTTGGGGACTGAGAGTTGTTATAGGGTCTTAACTTTACCCTTTATACCACCCTACCCCTGCGTCAGGCCTCCCACCCAATCAGTCTTCTCCCCTAGAAACTGGACCTGGGTTAGCAGGGCATTACGAAGGGGCCATGTGTTTGGAGGTGATCCATTTCCCATAGCTCTTGTTACATTATGCCTTCTTCAAATCAGCGCCTGTCTTCCTTTACTGTTACTTATTGGAATATCCCACTAGAGGGGATGATGAGATTGCCGGGCAGCTACAGCCATGGCAGAGAAGCCAGATTTTGGGCTGGCTCAGTTTTTGTTTGCAACTTGGCTCTGCCTTCTATAAAATGGCATTAACATTCACTGGGTGTGCTACTTCACTGGTTTGCTGAGAAGCAAAGTAAGCTCTGAGGAGGCAGCAGAGGGTGGCCTACTATGTGTCAGGGTGTGTGTGTGTGTGCGTGTGTGTGTGTGTGTGTGTGAGAGAGAGAGAGAGAGAGAGAGAGAGACTTCGTAGAAATTCTTTTTAATCCTCAGAATCGTCACATGAGTTAGGTATTCCTTCTTTACACTTGGAGACACCGAGGCTGCAGGACACCCAACCATTCTCCTCTAGGCTACACAGCTAGTAAACAGCAGGAACCCCAATAGGACTTTCCACCCGTGCCACCGAAAACAGTTCTGACGTTTTTAAAAATCTCCCTTCCCTGGGTAAACAGAGCCCTGGCTGGTGCAGATCTTGAAATTCTGGATCAAATTAGATGTCCTCTGTGAAGGCTCCCTTTGGACAGAACCAAACTGATCATTAACCTCTTGTGTGTGGCTTGTTAAGCAGAGGAATTGTTTGTTATGTTGTAATAACAGTGAAATTCACTTTGTGTGATACACAAGATCTTGGAAAGCTGTGTGCAAAGAGCCTTTTGCTTGTGGGGAGGGAGAAAAATTGAGTACATTTTAAGTTCATCCGGGAATTTGTTGCCTAAAAGTATCTCCAAATGAATTATTTTTAAAGTGAAGGATCCTTTTGAAATATGAATAATAACACAGCATTTGGGGCACCTGGGTGGCTCAGTCGGTTAAGCAACTGCCTTAGGCTCAGGTCATGGTCCCGGGGTCCTGGGACCCAACCCCATGTTGGGCTCCCAGCTCAGTGGGGAGTCCGCTTCTCCCTCTCCCTGCTTGTGCTCTTTCTCTCACTTGCTCTCTCTCTCAATGAATAAAATCTTTTTTAAAAATAACACAGCATTTGCTTTGTAAGTTTGGGTTTTCAAGTAATAAACATGAGCAACTCAAAATCATATATAAGATTCATCAAAATTTCGCATGTATTTCCTCTTTATTGAGAAGGGTTCTCATGAAAGACTCACCTGGACCATCTTGACATCTCGAGTTCTCTGGGAGGTCCACAGATTAGTTCTCTATCCAGATGAGAAGTTAAGTAGAAACCCGGTACCCCCAGTGGCTACTGGTGGATTCAGGCTTAGCTTGGGTGGGTTTTACAGTCCCTGATCATTCGGTGAGCCTCTCAGAGAGGGGGCTCAAGAGTCAAATGGGTTATTAGATTAGATGACCTTCAAGGTCCCTTTCAGCCATGAGATTCTTTAAATCTGTTGCATACCTATAGATCCAACATAAATTTCAGCTGTGCTGGTAAGAAGGGCCTCAGAAATTGCCAGAGTCCAACTCTTCCCTGATGCTGAATCCTGTGTGTAGCATCCCGGGTAAGTAACTCTCCCATGTCTCCTGGACACCACCCATGGGAGAACCACTGACTCTTTCACTCTCTCAGTGTGAGAAAGTTCTGCCTTATAGTCAGGTGAAATCTTCCTCCTGCAACTTCATCAGCAGCTCCTCTTTTCTTTCTTTCCTTCTTTTTTTTTAAGTAGACTTCACGCCCAGCGTGGAGTGCAACATGGAGCCCAACACAGGGCTTGAATTCATGACCCTGAGATCAAGAGCTGAGCGGAGATCAAGAGTCAGACACTTAACCAACTGAGCCGGGTGCCCCTTTCAGCGGCTCCTCCTAGTCCTACAGAGGTCTATTCCTTCTGCATGTCAGTTCTTCAAGTATTTGAAGCCAGCCATTGACTCCCATGCTTCTCTGGGTGAAATAGCCTCAGTTTCTTTGACTGTTCTCTGCTTCCTGGCCATTCTTCAGTGGATGTTCTCTAGCTCAGCCGTTTCTTCTGTGCCTGGGCTGTTCTGGTGTATTCCCCACAGGTGGTCCCCTCCTCATCAGCCTTTGAATACTTCCATCTTCATCTTCCTGTATTCTTCTGAGAAAGCTGAGGTCCACTTGGAGGCTCTCCTGCATGGGTCTCACTCTCCTCAATTTATGTTTAGAGGAATAAGCATCCATTCTCTCTAAAGTAACACTACCCCTTAAAGCCTTGATATATTTTCTTTCCTACTTCTAGAAACAATGCTTCTTATTTTGGGTTCTGCGCTCCCCCCCATCCTACAATTCAGTATTCTCTGTCTTCCTTCCTTTCACCCTGAAACATGCAGCAATTTTGCCATATTATCTTCTCGTGACCCTGGTGCCCCTTCCTCAAGTAACTTTCCTCCCCATTTTGGGTCAGATTTCTGAATATGTGTCTTCACCAGCTACTTCCCTTTCCCTCAGTCTGCATGATACTTACTTCCAAAGTGGTGAGTATTGATGCTCAGTTGGAAGTTACTTTTGTGGTCAACTGGTTCAACTGTTTCCCTGATACCTGATTTCCTTTTCCAGCACTCCTGAGGAATTAAAGTCCTGCCATTCCCCCATAATTATCTGAGACTCATTCTCTGAGATCAAACAACTTCTCCTCAGGCTTGTGCTTTATTACCTCTCTTCGGTGTTTTGTGTAGTGACATTTTTTCTGGAAAGTCTTATTGTGGTTTTGACACCCTGTGCTATCCTGATCACTTTCTTTCTCAGCGAGTAGTTATTCCTCTTCCTTCTCCAGCCCCACTTCATGGAACCCTCCAAGTGTCTTCTATACTCTTGCTGTCCTACCGCTTGTCTGCCCACATGGTGTCAACTATCACTTTTGTAATGAAGGAGCCCTTAATCTACAGCTTGAGCTTGGTCTCCCTCTGATGTTCTATTTTCAAATGTCTTGGGGATAATGCTAATTGTACCTACACCATTGTCACCTCAAGGTCATCACCACTCCCCCAAACTGCTCACATCTCAACTTCTGCCAGTGTCATCATCTTTCCTTGTTCTCTTCCCTTTGGTTGGAATCCATCAACAAATGATTTCCCTGAACGTCCCTCTTCACTCAGAGCACAAGGAGTGGGGGAGCCTAATACCTTTCAGGCACTGAGCTCTGCATATCCTGACCCATTTCATACAGGCACCCTCCTGAAAAGTACGTGCCATCATCTCTATTTTATGGGTTAAGAAATCAAAAGTTGAGAATATAAACACCTTGCTCAAGGACTTGTCCAGTTTTTAAGTGACAGACTCCAGGGTTCAAATCAAAGTCTGATTGTAAAGCCTAAATAATTTACTATTGTAAAGCCTAAATAATATACTAAATAATGGCCTCCTAATTTGTCAACTTGGCTTGGACAGATCGCAGACAGAACTCTTCCTCACACCAGCACCAGATTCTTTTTTCTTCAAATGCTTCTTAATTAAACGTACCTAAGTTTTCTCAACTGTGCTATGGCTTCTCATTGTGTGTAGGATTAAATGGACTCTCAGGACCACTGGTGAACCCTCATTACCATGCCTAATCAACCAAATATCTCATTATTTGTGAATGATCTACAGTCTTCTTACTGTCTCTCTCCCCGATCCGCTTATCTGCCATGCTCGTTCCTAGGGACCCTCTGAGCAATCACCCTTCTTCACTCCAAGTCCATTGTCTCCTGACTATGAAGGCTTTTCTAGCTACCACGGGTCACAGTGATCACATGTCCCATTCTCTTGACATAGACTAAATGGCCTCCACTGCATAACTTAGTTTTTGATTCGAGTAGTTTTGTTTATTGTCTCATTATCTCCATCCTCAATTATACCATAAGCTCCCTGAGGATAAGGATCATATTTCATATTCGATGCTTTTTTTTGTATTGCCTACAGAGATAAATATAAATGAAATAAATAAATATAAATGAAATTTAGGAGAAAATGCTCAGAAAAGTATTAAGGGTAACATAAGTTAAGTATATTATTCTTAAAAATACTCATGTCATAGACATTGGCAAAATTTATTACCTGATTGATATTGGGCACAGGTTCAGCAAACAGCAGGAACTTGAGGGATTCAAGAAATAAGAGCCAAACCCAGAGTACCGGCTCTTCCTCCTCCTGTTTAATCCTTAACAACGCCTTCGTGCCCTCTCCTCATGAATGTGTGAAAGGAGAAGCACTTACATTGTCCCATAGATGATTGGCTTCAAGGACAAGGAACACTTGTCTTGTCTGTTCAGCACCTTAGCGCAATGCCCGGAACATGCTGGATGTTTGATACGCACTTGACAAAACAATGAACTGGGCATACGACTTGCAGCAGATGCTGATGTTGTCCTACGTTTCCACTTCCTTTGGGATCCTCTTCCTGCTCCCCCATGTGAAATGAGAGAGTGTCAGAGCTAGAAGGATATCAGCCCAACCTCCTCATGTTAAGGATGAGAAAATGATCCTAGAGAGGAGGGTGTCTGACCCTAGGTCACCCCTCCTCTTAGTGGTCTTCTGATCTTTTGTCCAATCCTGTGTTTCTCCACTGTATTTCACTAACTCCCTCTTTTCAGTGTTCTGTCCCCACACCTATCCCCAGCCCTTCTTCCTCTCTGGCAAGTTTCCTTTCCCACATCCCCTCTCCCAGCTCTGCACTCTGCATGCCCCCAATTTGTGTTTAATGCTGTACAACAGTGTCTCTTGGGAATGTAAACAAAAAATACCTCTGAGGTTGTGAGCACACACACTTTAATAAACGTGTGACTATTTGGGAGGAACACAACCTCTACCAGGAAGTTACGGTTCAGAATCTCTTTAGGGGCTCTCTAGGGCTCAAATACCCTTTCAGAATTTCCAGGAGTCTAGAAACGTAGTGGGATTTTTATAGTAATAAACCATAGTCCAGATGCCTAAAGTGCCAGGCAGTGTACTAGACAGCCTAGAAGGCTCTTGGCACCCTCTGCAACTCCAAGTCATGATAGGTCCATTTTACAGATGAGTAAACTGAGGCTCAGAGACGTAAAAACAACTTGCTTAAGGTTACTCAGCTAGTATCAGAGCAGGGAATTGAACTGATCTATTTGCCTTCTCCAGAAAACTCTGAGACACACTGACCAACTGTTGGCTGCTTCACTTGGATATCCACTTCCTCTTCCATGGCTGCTCTTGGTAAGGTTTCTCATCTAAGAACTGTCTCCATGCCCTGGCTCTATCACTGATCCCATGTGTTTAGCCTCTCTGGACCCCAGGAAGCCGGTCCCTACCTATGCTCTCTAGTGGTCACAGGGAGATGCACAACCCTTTCAGGCATTCAGGACCTCTTTCAGCACCCTCTGGTGTGGGCTAGGGACCCAAGGCCACGTGGAGTCAGACTTCAGAGGTGCCTAAGTCTCCCAGGCTTCCCTGAACCGAGGAAGGAGCTGGATTCTCTGGGCCTTCACTCCTGCTAGTCCTGTAAGAAAGACCCACCCATGTTCGACAATGGCCAAAATTAGATTAAGAGAGGGCCTTGGCATCAGCCCCAAATTCCTTTTCAGAGAGTCAGCAAGAGCAGCTGACTCAGAGTCTATATAATTGATGTCTATTCTTAGTGTCCACAGTACTTTGTTCATTGACACCCCTATGCCTGGTGTGCTAAGTTCCCAAATGTACTGGTGTGCTCTTGAGTAGGTCTCAGTCTTTCTGAGCAACAGTGCCCCATCTGGCAACGGGGAACACCTGCCTCATCTACCTCACAGGGATGTGATGAGGATCCAGCCAGAGAGCAAATGTAAAATGGGGTTGAGGTTTGAGGTGGTCCACCTTCACCCCCTCCCCCGCCATCTTGGGGGCACTGAGCCCATGTGCAGATCCAGCCTCTAGAGCTGCTCACAATCAGCTCAGCATTTCCTCAGATAAATAACAAACTTGCTCTGAGTGGATTCTGGGTCACAGATGACCACTGGAGCCTTTAGACAAACTAGAAAAAAACGTTGCTTCCTCCAAGTGGACATGGCTTTGCCAGGTGCTTGGCTTGGTGAGTAGATACAGGTGTCTCTTGATCTAGGTACCCTTGTTCGGTGAATAACCCACACAACCAAACGTGGGGGCTTTGGTACCACAGGCATCTCCAAATCCCTCTAGTCCCTGAATAACATGACACTGAATGGAAAGTGAACAAAGTGCTCTGGGAATTCAGGACTTAATAAACTCAAAGCCAGTCAGCAAGACTGCCTGCTAATTGCATGTCACAGCCTAGCGGGGAAAAGGAATCACATGGCTTGTTGCAGAAGGTACTTAGAGGATGCAGAAGGGCAGACAGAAACAGGAGCTGCTGATGTCAGTGAGGGAGGCGCTGGGTATGTGCTGAGTGCTGAAAGGAAAACAGATCATCTTCTGTGTCCATGGCCCATATCCCCGGCCCCTCCATTAGAGTGAACTATTGTGTGTGAATGCAAATTTGACATGTAATCTATAGACTTTGGGGTTGAATCTGATTTTGTCCACCTGGTAAATGAGTGTAGGTTAAATGATTTATCTTCTCCCTGGAGGTCAGAATTCCATTTAAGTGGCAACTGGGTCTTTTTAAGCTGTTAGAATTCTTGTTGCTCCTACAGCATCCTCACATTACATACCCTGTGTTATTATATTTGTTGTGTTCAACAAATAGGTACTCAAGGTTTTGCCATGAACTGACTGTATGACCTTGAGAAATCATGTAATTTCTCAGGGCCTCCATTTTCTGTCTTGGGTGGGGGTGCACTGACATGATCTATTTGCCTTCTCCAGAAAACTTGGGGTATGTGAAGTAAAACCGTTTCTGTAAAAGGAAAAGTGGGAAGTTGGTGGGAGAGAGGGTTAAAAGATTACTGGGGACAAGTGATGCTCACTTGTGTCACTATGAATTTTTCCCACATTGAAATCTTCCCTCTGTGTTGTGGGAGAAATAGGTAGATATGCATAGGTTTTGTTTTGACTCTAGGAACAATTTCCTTTGGCTTTAAAGCTTACATTGGGATAGTAAGGGAAACTGCAGAGAAGACAGGTAAAGGGGTACTATCTGTTCAATTTTTCTGTAAATCTAAAAATGTCCTAAAAACTAAAGCCTATTAATTCTTTAAAAACCCTGTATTGGGTTACTTAATTTATTTTGGAGGTGGGAGCAGCCAAAGTTATCTTCATTGTCACTGAGAACATGGAACTCCCTGTTCCATGGAGGTCTGACAAGGAGCCTTGCTTCCTTCCCACCCCTATTTCTCCTTAGTTCTTCCCTTTCTCAGTCAAGGGCACCACCCCTCCCCTGCTCAGTCTCCCTCAGTCTCCCTCACCCCACATCTAGAGCATCATCGAGTTCTGTAGGTAGGTTGTGCTTTAAGTTCCCTCTGCAGCCCATCCAGTTTGCTGCGTCTCCTAGTCCTCTCCTCTGGTCTCCTAGTCCTCTCCTCTGGAATGAGCCACCACCATCCTCTTCCTCCCAGCCTGGCTTCTTCAATGGCCTCTTAAGTAGACATCCCATCTGTGGTAGTCTGCTCAGGCTGCCCTAACAAAGTACCACAGATCAGTGGCTTACACAATACGAATTTATTTTCGCACAATTCTGGAGGCTGGAAGTTTAAGATTGTGGTGTTGGCAGGGGTGGTTTCTTCTGAGGCCTTTCTCCCTGTGTCTTCACATGGTCTTCCCTTCATGCCTGTCTATCTGTGACCTAATCTCCTCTTCTTATAAGGATACCAGTCATAGTGGATTAGGGCTCACCCTAATGAACTCACTTTAACTTAATAACCAAACAAAGTCACAATCTGAGGTATTGGGATTAGCACTTCAACATATGAATTGGGAGGGGGGACACAAATCAGCACATAATATTACTTCTATTCTTGTGTCCCTCTGATCATTTTTCATGTAGTCACCAGAGTGATCTTCTGAAAATATAAGTCAGACCAAGTTACATACTGCTTAAAAGCCTTCAGTGGCTTCCCAGTGTACTAGAATGAAATCCAGACTCTTCCCTGTGGCATGGTCTGAGCCCTGTGACCTCCCAAAACTCTTTGTGCCTCTACCCCTTGCTCATCACTGTGCAGCCACATGCCCTTCCTCGAGTTTCTAAAACACAGTACACTCTTTTATACTCTGCCCAGTCTTCACCTGACTGCCTTCTACTCAGCCTTCAGTTCTCGGAGACCCCTTCCCTGCATGCCTGGTCTCAAGTAGGCGCCCACTGATTCTCTCTTCTAGCCCTCAGTTCTTGTACTTGGCAGCTCTTTCTAACAGGATGATGTTATTTCATGGTTTTGCATGATTCTTTTGTTTGTCTCCTCCAGTAGTTTGCAAGCTTCCTGAGGACAAAGACCATTTCTGCTTTGTTCACACCTGTATACTTGTCCCTAGCATGGTGTCCCAGAGAAAGTGCCCATCAACTGCTGAAAGAGTGACAGAGTGCATGGGGAGTTAGACTTTATTTTGCAGGCATGGGAAGCTGCCAAAGGATTTCTCACAGAGAAACAAAATGGTCAGATGCACTAAATTACAGAGATCACTCTGGCTACAGTGGGGAGGGGGTGGATTAGGAGACCAACCCTGGAGTTGGGGAAACTAGTGGGGAGACTACTGCATTAGTCCAAGTGAGAAACGGTGAACTAGGATCATGGAAATGGGACAGAAAAGGAGATCGCATTTGTAAGATGTGACAGTTTATCAGATGTAAGCGGTGAAGGAGGGGGGAGACTCCAGGGTGACTCCTGGTTCTAAGGCTAGGAGGGAAGGTGAATGGGAGTATCTTTCATGAAAACTGAAAGAGGAGAGGGAGAATTGGGGGGTAAATTAGGACACTTATCTCCCTACTAAAGGGCTCCCCTTAAAGACAGGAACTGTGTTGACATTCCCATTTAAAAATGCCTTGCACATAGTAGGCTCTCAGTAATCCCAGGACAATGAGTGCAGGCCCTTAGTCACATGCACAATGTCAGTTGTGGAGACACTCACACCTGCCCACAAACCCTAACACCCTGGGGATGTTGGTTTTCTGAATTCCCATGTCACTCATATCTTCCAGCCCTGCTCAGCCTGTTCCATTCCTGATGGCCACTCACTCTTTGCTTGTTTTCAGCCCTGGTAGAAACAAAGCAAGCCCAAAATACACCAGCCAACTGGCAAGTGATGAGTGATTAGCTGCCTGGCTCTAAAAGGCTGGAATGAGGCAGCCTTTCAGTGCTAAGTGCAGTAACCCTAGCCCTTGGCTTGCTGTAATTCTAGATGGAGGTGGTCTGGGATTGGGTGTGGACAGGGCAGCAAGAACAGACCCTGGAGGTCCTCAGCCAGGCAGTGGGAAGAGAGTGCATCTCTCTGCAGTCAATTGAAAGTATGAAATTAACACTCAAATGGAGGTAAAGGAGATGTGCTAGATTATGTGACTGGATGAGTGGTTCTTTTTACTAAGGGAAGGCTCTCTGCCAGGCTTGGTGGACTTACTTAATCTTCCTTCTTGCTCCTCATCTAAGATAAGGACCATATTTACAGGGAGCAAGATTCCTATTTCTTTTTTCTTCACTCTATTTCTGCCAAATATTCTAAAGCTCCCTGACTTTGAAGCTCAGTTTCCTCTTTGATGAAGTGGGAGTCATGGCCCACACCTCAAAGGGTTGTTGTGAGAATCTAAATGAGCTAAAGGATTTAAAGGAATGACTGGCTTATAGGAGGCATTCCACCACCTAGGTGGTTAGCTCTTACTAAAACAAGTCTCTGTTTTAGAAATACCAGGGCACTGGAGAAATGCAGTCAGCTCTCAGATGTCCGTGGTCTACAATGTGATTAGTATTTATGTGCTCATTTAAACTGTGCTCTAGGGAAGGTCAGTGCCTTAATGGAGAATATACAGGAGTGACTGGCTAGTATTCAATCAAATATTCACTGCTGCTGTGAGGGCATCAGCCATTAATATCTCCCATTAGTACCAGAACATTGTAATTAGCTCAATAAATGTATTAGATAGGTATTCACTGGGAGAAAAATGTGGCTTGTTAATAAACCCAGTTAGAAATAAGTTTTCATCATTGGGACGCCTGGGTGGCTCAGTCGGTTAAGTGTCTGCTTTCAGCTCAGGTCATGATCCCAGGGTCCTGGGATCGAGTCCCGCATCGGGCTCCCTGCTCCGCAGGGAGCCTGCTTCTCCTTCTCCCTCAGCAGCTCCCCCTGCTTGCGCTCTCTTGCTCACTTTCTCTCTCTCAAATAAATAAATAAAATCTTCAAAAAATAAAATCAGTGGTATGGAAGATCTACACATTGACTAAGATAGTTTACAGTTGCTCCCCACCCTTGCACGGTAGGAAAAAAGAATTTTTTGAGTTCTGTTCATTTTGCCTTTCTGGACGGTTCCTGAGGCTACATTCTAACATGGTCCTGTGTCCAGCTATGATGTCAAAGAATTTGATTTACCTGAAGCCTTAGGGTTAACTTAATTCTGCTTCTAGATCATGGAGTTCCCTAGAACAAGCCATGCCAGATCTGATTAGAGCCCCTGAAAGGACAGTGCTGTGATTAGCTTTCAGGACAGATTTTGTGTCTACTCACTGATAAAAGTGTGTCTAATAAATGCCCAAGATGTGGTGGAATTGAATCTGAAACGTGTGTGAAGTTGTAGGGGGGGCAGCTGGCTCCCACTATCCCATAATGTCTACCAAAACAACCTAATAATTTGTGCATTTTGTTTATCCGTTCGTCAGTTGGTGGACATTTGGGTTGTTTCCACTTTGGGGCTGTTATGAACAATATCGCTGCGAACATTTGGGAACAAACTTGTGTGTGAACATGTTTTCCATTCTCTGGGTCTGTACCTGGGTGAGGGGATTGCAGCTGCACAGCCCTAAGTGTATGTCTGAGGCATTTCAGGTCAAGCTCTTTTCACACATAGAGGTTTCAGCCGGGGCTTGGGACTTAGGTGAGCAGTCCAGAGGCTATCTCACCAACAACAGGGTGGTTGGATCCAAGTCATCTGGAAAAGCCCAGCCAGAATCCTATCAGCAATTCTTTTTCCTCTCTCCCATGCCCTGAGGGGCTCAGTGGCTTCTTTAATTCAAAGATGCCATCCATTTGATAATATTTCAGAGGGCTAGGGTAGAGGAAGTGGTAGCAGGGAAGTTTCTTTGGCCATTGACTGTAAGGTACCTCCTGATTTCAAAATGTTAAATTGTTTTTCGAAGGGATTATTAGACTTGGGGAGATCAATTATAGCCTTAAAGTTAAAGGTTACCCTCAGAGGAGGAAAGGGAGGGATCATCCCGTAGTGTAGACGATAGCCACAGGCCAACACTTACCACTGAGGCTGTGGAGGGGAAAGTGTTGTAGACACGGAAGAGGTAGGCAGTCGGGCTGGGTCGGAGTTCATCTCTGGAGCTTCTCTGACGTGGCCTCTAGGGACACCCCGTGGAGGAAGAGGTTACTCTGCTCTGCATCAGACACTAAAGGTTAGGGACTTGCTCCTCCATCCTCCGCACCTTGGCATCGCGGGAGCTACAGTTCTCTCCGTAATGCCTCAAATCACTTCACCTCTCTGGGCCTGGGTGTCCTGCTCTGCGGTCAGGGGAGTGATCCCTTCCCCGCCTGACTCACCTGCTTGTTATCAGGACCAAACCAAATGAGATAACGAGGAGGGAAGCACCTTTAAAATGAAGACTACATGGTGGGTGATGATTTATTGTGGGCCTGGATTCATTTAAACTCACGTATCTATTCATGCCACAGACAGGAACGAGTACTTAGTTACAGTTGAACCTCAGCTACCTCTTCAGGTCGCTGCCACTACATTTTGATTACCCACTGTGTACTTTTGTTTGTCCTAAACCACTCCATCTAACTTGAAAAGATGTTCCTTAGGGCTTCGTCCTAATACTCACACCTTCCTGGAACTACGGTTTTTCCGGCAGTCTCCGCGGGTCAGAGCCTCATGCAACATGTAGCATAGTCGGCTGCAGATCGGCAGAACACTCTCCGGGTTGCCTCTAGCGCTCTTTCCACCAGTGCCCGGCGGGCACCTTCTAAGATAGGAATCTTTCAGCCTTCAGTAAAGATTTAAGAACTCGAGGCAACCTCCTCACAGCATTCACTTAATGCTGTCTTTTCACTGCCATATGCCAGGCTTACCAATGAGGCACGTAACCTCCTCGATGTTCTAATGGCTCCGTAATTGCACAAGTGGCAAGAAAGGAAACTTGAAAAGTTAAAGGCACGACCCAAATTGTCCATCAGTGCGTGAATGGATACACAAAATGTGGTCTATACATATGATGGAATATCACTCCACCTTAAAAGGAATGAAGTACTGATCCATGCTACAACACAGATGAACCCTGAAGACATTATGCTGAGTGAAATAAGCCAGGCACACAAAGACAAATACTGTATGACCTAACTTATGTGAGGTACTGAGAAGAGTCACATTCATAGAGAAAGAAAATAGAACAATGGTTACCAAGGGCTGGGGGGGAGGAGAGAATAGTAAACACTAAATTTTAGATTATGTAATACATATATTCATATAACCATATGTATATATAATATGCATATATATATATGTGTCACAAATTACTTATTCACTCAACTGGTTGATGAACATCTGGATATTTGGCTTCTTTCCAGGGTTTGACTATTATGAGTAAACCCACTAAAAAAAAAAGTTTAAGGCAGCAGCATTTAGAAAGAATGTTCTGATCTGGGAAGGGGATAAGTAGGTTATCAAGAGCTGTCGTGCCCTTTCCACCATCCTTCTATACCGTCGTAATGGCGTTTGCGAACATCCTGGCCGATGCTCTGCTCTCAAGGGCATCAGCGCTGCTGAGAAGGGAGGCAAACAGAGGCTCTTATTTAGGCTGTGCTCCAGAGGCACCTCTAACCGATGCTGAAGCATGCTTACGTGGGCCAGTGTGGAACCATTAATTATCACGGAGCTGGGGGAATTGTTGTGAACCTACGCTCAGGTTAAACAAGTGTGGAGTGATCGACCCCAGATTTGGTATGCAATCCAGTGATCTAGAAAAATGGCAGAACAATCCGCTCTCGTCCCATCAGTTTGGTTTCACTGTGCTGAGGACCTCAGCTGTCATCGGAGACCAAGAGGAAGCAACACTAAAACAGGACAGAAAACCCTGGGATTCCTTTATTGGGATGTAACACATACATACAAATACAATGCCTCAATGAACAACAACAGAAAAGACTCTTGTTTCTTTACTGCTACATGTATGTGTGGTAAGAAGTCTTAGGTAACAGTCACCCAAATGCAAAGACTGAATAGCTCTGTATGGTGGGATCATGAATAATTTTTTCTTTTATTTCCTTTTACTTTTTTCTTTAAATATTTTATTGATTTATTTGAGAGAGAGAGAGGGAGCACACGAGCACAGAGGGAGAAGCAGATTCCCCGCTGAGCAGAGAGTGGGACCTGGGACTCGATCCCGGGACACTGAGATCATGACCTGAGCCGAAGGCAGACACCCAAGCATCTGAGCCACCCAGGCGCCCTATTTCCTTTTTCTTCATAATTTTATTATTTGTATGGTACAAAAAGTACATAAAATTGTTTTCTAGTGTATATCTCTGCTTCCCCCTCGCCATGGTAGAGAACTCAAGTAAGGAGATACGGATTTTTCTTCTAATGATCTTACTGTTTCTTTTCCAATATGTTCTTACGTGTTTAAATGTTGAGAGGAGCTGTGGCTCACGAGCGGAGCCCATGGCCTTGGAAAAGTCACTTAATCTCTCTGAGCCTCTGTTCCTTTACCCTTTACATGAGAATAGTGATAATAGTAACAACAGTAGTAAAACCAACCTTTGTTGTCCAGAAGAGCGCAATATGATATGGAAGCACTCAAAATAAAACTGATGTCAGTTACTCTCCATCACTGAAGGTACTGCCAGCATCATCCAGATTACCACTGAAAGTAGGGATGAGGGGAATATTTTCTAAATCGTCCCCTATGATGAACTAAGTTAAAACTGTTACCTCCACTACCTTGCCTTCCTCGCCTTCACCTGCAAATCTTTAATGACGCGAATGTCCTAGAAAACAACCACTAGGGGGCATAATTTCATCACTTGAAAACCTGGGTCCGGCTTGTTAACCAGTGCATTATTTCCGTCAAAAATTATGTGAGTATGAACCTATTAAGGAAACTTTCAGGTGGAGGGAAACCCAAGGTCATAGGCTCACCGTTTCCCCCCGCTTTATGGGTCTCCTCCCTTGCCTTCTTTTGTCCTCTCTTTCATAAATGGCATCCATTTCCCTCGCCCTGGTGGCAGGGCCTCACTAACTCAGCCAGACGTTGCCAGAAAGGAACTTTTTTCCCCTTAGTGGACGGGGTGGCTAAATGTTATGTTATTTCCAAGCACTGCTCAAGGCTGCTGTGGAAAACTCTTTGGTTTGAAGGACTTTTTTCTTTGCTTTGGCCCAGCTCAGTGTAGCTATCAAGGTCAGAAACTATCTCCCTTTTTCTATTCCACCTACCAACTCCTTAGCCGGTGGTCTAAGACTATTCCTTAAAAAATTTTTTTTGGGGCGCCTGGGTGGCTCAGTTGGTTAAGCGACTGCCTTCGGCTCAGGTCATGATCCTGGAGTCCCCAGATCGAGTCCCGCATCGGGCATCGGGCTCCCTGCTCGGCAGGGAGTCTGCTTCTCCCTCTGACCCTCCCCCCTCTCATGTGCTCTCTCTCAAATAAATAAATAAAATCTTTAAAAAAAAAATCTTAAAAAAAAAAGTTTTTTCCCACTTGGGGGATGATCAAGCTTTCCCAGTCATCCCATGATGACATGGGTACCCGGATCCCTGCTTTGCTTCTCAGACTTAGAAGGCTCCCTGCCTCTTCTCTTTCCAATGCTAAGATTTCTAAAGACTGGCAGTTCTCAGACTTTGGTATGAGTGACGATCAAGTGGAAGATCGTGTTACACCCCTTTGGATGGCTATTATAACGTTGAGGGGAAAAAAAAAACCCCAGAAAATAACAAGTGGTGGAGGGTATGTAGAGAAAGTAGAAACTCGTGCATTGCTGGTGAGAATGTAAAATGGCGCAGCTCCTGAGGAAAACAGGGTTGGTTATGATGGTTTCTTAAAAAAATAAACATAGAATTACCCTTTGATCCAGCAAGTCCACTTCTGGGTATACACCCCATAGAATTGAAAGCAGGATCTTGAAGAGGTATCTGCACACCCATGTTCATAGCAACATTATTCACGGTAGCCAAAAGGTGGATGCAACCCAAGTATCCACTGATGGATGAGTGGATACACAAAATGTGATCTCTACATACAGAAGAATGTTATTCCACCTTAAAACGGGAATGAAATTCTGACACATACTACAACGTGGATGAACCTTGAAGACACTGTGCTGAGTGAAATAAGACAGGCACAAAAGGACAAATATTGTGTGATTCCAATCATATGAGATATCTAGAATAGGTAAATTTGTAGAGACAGAAAATAGAATGGGGGTTACCAGGGACTGCGGGACAGGCATTGGGAGTTGTTTAATGGGTACAGAGTTTTAGTTTGGGACGATGAAAAAGTTCTGGAGATGGATGGTAGTGATAGTTAAGTACATTCACAATAGTGTGAATTCACATTATTCTGAACGTACTTAATGCCACTGAACTATACACTTGGAAACAGTCAAAATGGTATGTTTTTATGTTATATATATTTTAGCACAATGAAAGAATGTCTTTAGTAAAGTCTTAAAGTGGAGGGTTTCATACTACTGACTCCATAGGTCTGGATTGAAGCGTAGGAATCTGCCTTTTTTTTTTTTTTTTAATGTAAGCTCCATGCCCAGCTTGGAGCCCAGTGCAGGGCTTGAACTCGTGACCCTGAGATCAAGACCAGAACTGAGATCAAGAGTCAGACACTCAACCAACTGAGCCACCCAAGCATCCTGGAGTCTGTCTTTTTTAAGTCACTGGGGGTTTCGTTGCATGTGGCTGTGGCTACATTCATGCTTCCCAAAAGCCCTGCATGAGGATCAGCCACCCGGGCTTTAAAGTATAGACTGCCACTTACGGTATGTGAGGAGCCCCTGGACCTTTCTGTGCTTCAGATTTTTCATCCTTATAAAATGAGACTAGGGGCGCCTGGGTGGCTCAGTCGGTTAAGCCGCTGCCTTCGGCTCGGGTCATGATCCCAGAGAACAAGTATGTTCTCTCTCTTTCTGTCAAATAAATAAATAAAATCTTTAAAAAATAAAGTAAAATGAGTCTAATAATCCTACCTACCTAATAGGGTCTTTGTAAAAAATTGAAGAGTTGATATATACAAAGTGATTTTTTTAAATGATTGTAACACTTAATGGCAGGGTCTCTTTTTTACATGACTGTGAATATTCTCAAGCGCCAGGAAGCCGTTGCAACTTTTAATGAGTTTAATTAATGAAGCAGGGTTAGGAGTTAGAGGCATCTCTGCTTCAGCAAAGGGTTTAGTGGTGAGGATCTTATCCAATGAGAAGCAATGACATTCTGTCAAGTGGTGGAGGGGGTTGCGATACATCTGATAGAGTTCTAATAGGTTTATTTTAAATTATTCAGATGCATTTAAAAAAAATCTCTTGAAAGAATTCATACTATGTTAATAGAGGAGTAGGGTTTGTGGCAGAAGGTAAAGGGGAACTTCCACTTGTCATCCTATTTACTTCTGGGTTGTTATGTTTATTTTATATTGTGAGGCTCTGTATTACTTTTGTACTTAGGGAAAAAAGAGGTTTTTTAGTAGGTATGAAACGTGGCTGTCCTTTCCCCTTCAAAACAGGACTGGCAGTAAAAACACAAATACCCGCTCAAAATGATATCCTTACATCATAATATGGATGATGTTACCTTATAATTAGTAATTCACAAAGAATGTTCACATCCATTGTCCCATTTAATCCGTGGCATGGTTTGGTGATGTAGGTAATATACCCATTTTACAGCTGAGAAGCAGAATGCACAGGGTATGCACATCACTGTTGTCCCAGCTGCATTTCACTCCCTCCTTATCCTTTGAATGTTGCCCTTGTTTTACTCTGCTGTAGTGCTTCTAGCACTTATTCCAGTCCTACAATAAAATATATTTGTAATTCATTCACCTGTGGATAACATCCTTCACCGAAATGGCCCAAATTGAAGAGACTGTTTAGACATGAGATGGGCAAACATTGCAACGCTCGCCAGGTAGGAGCTAGTGCTGTTGTGTTTGTTTGCCTCCGGAGGTTGTCATAACAAAATTCCTAAAAGCGGAATCTTTCACGCATATATGTTTTAACAGAACCATCATTTTGTTTAGTCTGCTCGGCAGGCCGAAACCACGAGATTTTTATTGTGCAGACCTTTCTTTCACAAAAAGCTGAAATGTCAGGTAGTCTTTGAAGAGCTGTAAATGCATTTCCAGTTCGGGTAGAGTGAACCTCATCATCCGAGAGGAGGTATTCCTGCTGACAAATGTGTTACTCTTAAGTGATCAGGAAAATACGGATGATTTTCTGTTGTTTGCACTGTAGCTTCAAAGATTTATTTGGATGTTTATTGTTTAATGATGGGCATTAGTGGCCCCACAAAAATGAAAGTGTCTTTGAGTTGCCTCAGATAGCACTTGTAAACCAAGGGTTTCTCCAGGATTGGCTATAGTTTACACAGCCCAGTTAAGATGAAAGTGAAGAGCTCCTTGCTCAAAAATTATTAAAAATTTCAAGATGGCAACATCAGAGCATTAAACCAAGTGCAGGGCCCTTTGCAAGTGCACAGGTGGTACCTCTGTGAAGCCAGCCCTGGGTCTCTCTTACATTTAAAAGTGTTTATGTATTTGTAGATACGACATTAAAATATTAAAAATTTTACAAGATACAAAAATAAGTCTCGGGGCACCTGAGTGGCTTCGTGCGTTAAGCTTCTGACTTCGGCTCAGGTCATGATTTCAGGGTCCTGGAATCGAACCCTGCCTCTGGCTCTGTGCTCAGTGGGGAGTCAGCTTGTCCCTTTCCCTTTCCCTTTGCCCCTTTCCCACCCCACCACCCCCGCCCTCCGGTTCGTGCTCTCTCTCTCTCTCTTTCAAATAAATAAATAAAATATTTTAAAAAATTAAAAAAATAAAAGTAAGTCTCTAGGGAAGGGAAATCTCTCTTAGTGGTTTCTTGTGTATCTGTCCAGAGATTTCATTCATTTACAAACATACATATATACAATATATTATCTCTCCTCTCTCAAGACATATACATACAAATAGTAGCATTCTTTACACATTGCTCTGCATTTTTATTTATTTATTTATTTGAGAGAGAGAGAGAGCACAAGCAGGGGAGAGGGGTAGACGGAGAGGAAGAAGCAGACTCCCCGCTGAGCAAGGAGCCCGATGTAGGGCTCAGTCCCAGGACCCTGAGATCATGACCTGAGCCGAAGGCAGACACTTTGACTGAATAAGCCACCCAGGCGCCCCTGCATTTTTTGTTTTCTTAACAATATATCTTGCAGATCATTCCTGATCACTTACATAATTCTTTTCCATGGCCGCATAATATTCTGCTCTGTATATGTAATATAATTATTTAACTAGTTCCCTTTGATGGATATATAAGTTGCTTTCAATGACCAAAAATACTGCAACAAAAATCTTTGCAGATCATCTTTTTACATGTGTGAGTGATTCTGTGGAATTGTCAAGTCAAAGGTTATGATTTGTTTTAAATTGTGATAGATCTTGCCAGTTGCCCTCTAAAAAGACTGTACAGAGATACACCCTCACCAATATAGATTTTCATCAGATTTTGGGGTCTTTGTCAATCCCATGGGTGGGACACAGTGCTTCATTGTAGCCTTGATTTTCATTTCTCTTATTATCGGTGAAACTGAATATCTTTCATTGAATATCTGGGAGTCAGTCTGTTCTGTGAACTGTCTGTCCTCATGATTTCTTTATTGTATTGTTCATTAATTTTTTTCTTATGATTGGTATAAATGCTTTATCCATTGAAGAAATTTGTTCTTGGTTTGTGAGGCATTGAAAATATTTCCCTCGGTTGGTTTTATCTTTCGAACTCTTGTTTTGCCATGCAGAGTATTTTTAAAATGTAGTTGAATTTGTGTTTGTATACTCAGAAAGACCTCCACTCCTGTCCTTCCTTCAGGTATTTCTTTGATTTCATTCCTTCACATAAGCCTTTACTCCATTTGAAATTTAGTTCAGTATAAAGTGTGAAATAGGGATCCAGCTTTATTTGTTTTCCAGATGGCTACCTAACTGTCCGACAAATAGTTATTGAATAATTCACCTTTTCCCTCACTGATTTGAAGTTCTGTCTTTATCTATAGTGAGTTCCTATATGTGTTTGTGTCTATTTCTGAACATTTTATTTCATTTACAGGAATTGTTAAGCGTAATGTGTCAAAAAATTTTTTCTGGGGTGTCTGAGTGGCTCAGTCGGTTAAGCGTCTGCCTTCAGCTCAGGTCATGATCTCAGGGTCCAGGGATCACCTTGTTGTGCTCCCTGCTCAACAGGAAGTCAGCTTCTTTCTCTCCCTCTGCTCCTCCCCCTCACTTGTGTGCTCTGTCTCTCTCTCTCTCTTTCTCTCTCTCTCAACTAAATAAATAAAATCTTAAAAAAATTTTTTTTTCTAAACCTTTTTCTAGTTTGAGGAGTGGTTATAGAGAGATATGGCTTGTCCAGAGCCTCCTAATTCAACACAATAATCCCTGGAAGGTTAATATATGTTTAATTTTGTAAGTATTTGGAGGAAAAAAAATTATCATGATGGTTAAGAACATGGATTTGGGAGTCACACCTGGGTTTCGATCTCAGTTCCACACTTACTTTAGCTGTGTGACCTTAGGTGAGTTACTTGCCTTATCTGATCCTCGATTTCCTCATTTGTAAAACAGAAATATAGTACCTGTCTCATTGAGTTGGTTGAGAAGTAAATGAATGTAAAGTACTTAGACCAGTGCCTGATGCATAGTAAATTGTTGTTGTTGTTTATCCATAGGGTGACCAACTCATACCTGTTTGTCTGGGGTTTCCCTGGTTTTATCACTGAAAGTCCCAAGTCTTGGAAAATCCCTCAGTCCTGAGAAAACTAGGACGTTTGGTCACCCTTAACCTTATTGCTATGTGCAAGTGTGTCCCTCAAAACCACACTACTCAGTACCTACACTGATTAGCTCAACTTTCATAGATACATCACCAAATGAAATTTTTTTTCATACACATAAAATCCATGCTCTTATCTCATTCCAGTTGAGTGCCTTCCTCCCACCCTGGGGCTTGTAGACATTCTTTGTCCATCAGAGCCTAATCTAGGATTTCCTCTGGTTTCCACCTGAGCCAATATCAAAGAGCCCCCTCCCACTGCTAAGAAGGGAAAGGTGTTGGGAGAGAAGTGGGGGTGGGGGTCAACGTAGGGCTAGACAGAAACACAAGGTACGATGACTCCAGGATATTGGAGACTGGGAACACTTTGCTTCTGGAATAAAGAAAGAGAACAGGCTCCCCAGTATAACTTGCTAGAATGTAAAAGGACAGTTGTTCTCCTCACTGACCATTCTAACTTTAGCTCTGTAATAGACTAGTAGGATGTATATATCACTGGGGAGGGAGCACGGTTATGTGTTTATCAGATCCTGCCACCAAAGCTGTGCCTACTCAGAGGAGGTGTGTGGCAGTTTCTGAATCCATTAGGACAA
Organism: Mirounga angustirostris; assembly: GCF_029215605.1. Classification (NCBI taxonomy): domain Eukaryota; kingdom Metazoa; phylum Chordata; class Mammalia; order Carnivora; family Phocidae; genus Mirounga; species Mirounga angustirostris. The sequence goes on from NW_026991714.1 coordinate 126,394,223, forward strand.
AAGTGCCAGGTGCCTGGCTGGTTGGAGGGGAAAGGAAAGAGGATTATTCGCATTGAAGAAATCAAGCCTTGGGCTTAATTAGACTAAATTTAACAGTGCAATGGAGAGATGTCTGGACTGAAAGTCAGAAAACTTAAAATGAAGTTCTCATCCCATCCCTTTCTTGAACTAACTCTAACCCCAAGGACACATGACATCCACAGAAGCCTGTGAATGTGATCCCTTACAGCCCACAATACAGGGACCCCCCCCCACATCTTCCCATGCCCTCCATTTCTTCCTTTATAAAATGAAGGACTAAATTTGAGGAGTCTTTATCATTCCATTGGAAGTCTTTTTTTTTTTAGTAAGTTCTACACCCAATGTGGGGCTTGAACTCCCAACCCCAAGATCAAGAGTCACATGCTCCACTGACTGAGCCAGGCAGATATGCCCAATTGACAGTCTTTATGGTTCAGTTCTAAGCACCACACTGGGAGAAATGGGATCCTGGCACACAAAGCTCCTTCAGTAAGTGTCGATTGGAAAAACACTGTATTCTGGGTTTCTTCGACTCTTTCCCTGGAGAGTAAAGTGGTAGAAACTAACAAGATGACAATGACAAGGACATCTGTTGTTTCAGCTTCACCTGCATCCATTCACCCTTCTTTTGGTGACTGTTCTTAATTTTACTTGGGGAATCACCTCTCCTAATTGGACCAAATCTGGCCAGTGAAGGCACCCCAGTCTCCCCTGGCCAAAGAATGAGCAAGTGACCCAAGTTCTGCCAATCAGATGCCCTCTATCTTGAATTTGAATCTTGAGCCAAGTGATGTGAAGATTGAAAATGGAGCAGATCCATGCCAAAATGTACCCTAAAGCAGGGGTTAGCAGACTATGGTCATAGACCAAATCCCTCTGGTAATATTCATAATTAAAGCTTTATTGGGACACAGACAAAATCATTTGTTTACTTGTTGTCTGTGACTTTCATGCTACAATGACAAAATTGAGTAGTTATGTTAGAGACTGTCCCACAAAGCCTAAAATATTCACTATCTGGACCTTTGCAGTGTAAGTTTGCTAATCTCTACCCTAAAGGGATTTCCCATTAATTCCTGCTACCTAAATCCCAGGAGCTATACTGGCTCCTGCCCATTTCAAATCCTGGTTCTTCAGGTTTTCTTGGCTTCTGTGAGCTACTCCATATTTTTCTAAGAAATTTCCTTCCTTTCTTCCTCCCTCCCTCCCTCCCTCCCTCTCTTTTGCTTAAGTTAGAGTGAGTTGGTTTCTGTTGCTTACAGCCAACGGAGCCAACTTTTTGGCATTTAAATGTTTTTAATTTTTAAAATCATTTAGAGAAATAAATATTTGACTAAATTTTTATATCTGGCTAAATGTGACCCTTTAATAAGTAGCACTCTTAGGGGAGGGACCATATCTCTGTGGAGCAGCATAGATATGGCAATGAAAGCAAGTAGTATAAGAGTTTGAACGAGTATAAAAATGAGCGGTATTTTAAAAAATAGAGTATTTATTTAAAAAATTCCCATTGCTTTGGTTTGTTTTAGCCACAATATTTTATGTATTTTAAATTTTCAAATAATATTAAAGGAAAACATGAGATGTTCATGTTTAGCTAAAGAGAACACAGGCTTATTGGGTTTTTTAAAGATTTATTTATTTATTTGGGGGAGCACAAGTGGGGGGAGGGGCAGGGGGGAGAATCTCAAGCAGAACCCTCACTGACCAGGGACCCCAATGTGGGGCTCGATCTCACAACCCATGAATCATGACCTGAGCTGAAATCAAGAGTCGGCGGACACTTAACCAACTGAACTACCCATGCGTCCCAAGCTTATTGTTTTATAGCAGAAATAATAACTGAATCGTGGAATGAACATTGGGTTAGAAATCCAGAATTCTGGGTCCACATTCTGCCTCTTGGATAAGAGCACTCTGTTTGTGAACATCACCTCCACATAAGGGGATACACAATTGCATTATGTTATTATTATTGGTGGAAGGAAAAGAGAGTACAATCGCAGATCATTTCTGTAACTTGGGCCAAGAACCAGAGCCTGGTTGGTGCCGGTGATTTCAGAAATGAATCCAGTGCCGATGCTTGTGTGAAGGAAGGAGACTGATCCTCTGGATTTGCAGAGTCCTGGAAAATACCTCCAGTGATGAAAAACATCTCTTTGGATTAGGCAGCCTCCAATAAGTAGGTGGATTATCCAGCTTCCTTCGTTCAGAACTGACTGGACTTGTTAGACGACTTCCTAACTGTCAGGAAGGAAGAGGGAGGGATGTGCATGTTAAATCTAGTGCAGATATGAAGTGTGCTGAATTGGAAGACAAGCTTCTTTCTGTGTATGAGCAGAGGATGACCAGGGAGTGGAAGTGGTTGGGGCTGGGCTGACGGCTAGAGATGGGAGAAACCCCCAAATTAATTCTGAATGATCACATAGTCATGGGAGCCAGAGAAGCTGGTGGTTTGGGGAGAAGGGATAGAAAAAAAAAATGAAAAGGGAAAGAGATTTGGAAATAATTTCTTCCCTTCACCTTTCCTAGGCTAATAAGCATAGAAATTCTGTGGAGCAGATGTCTCTTGAGCTATAAGCCACTGTCCCTTGCAAAATTCAGGTCTGTGAACTCAGTTGGGGAAAGAGTGACATCTTTATTTTCCTTAACATAAAATGAGATGTAGTATTTCCTTCAATTACAAAATGTACACCACAGACCATCTGTATTGGTGAAGCTGAGACTTGTCACCAAAAGAAATCACAGATGTTTTCAAATCATGTTATTGTGTTGCAGATCTCATGAAATATTTGTGTCCATCATTACTTTGGAATTATGATAGAAATTAGACTCACTGCTGGTCTTGTTCCTTAATGTGCAAAGAAGTATGTATTATCACTGTATTCCATATTTTTATTTTGATAATTGTATTTCAGTGTAATTGATTTCTTTGGTGATCCTATATATCTTATTTTATACATTTGAAAGTATGACTGTGAGAAGGGGTCCTGAGGTTTCACCAGACTCTAAGGGCTCTGTCCCTAGAGCTCTGCTCTAGACACTGACCTGTGGAATAGCCCAACACCTTCCACCCCCTCCCCCCCATGCCTTCCACCCCTTGATCCAAGCCTTTAAGAAAGCTCTGTAGAAACATGGACGAGGGGCGCCTGGGTGGCTCAGTTGGTTAAGCGACTGCCTTCGGCTCAGGTCATGATCCTGGAGTCCCGGGATTGGGTCCCACATCGGGCTCCCTGCTCCGCAGGGAGTCTGCTTCTCCCTCTGACCCTCCCCCCTCTCATGTGCTCTCTCTCTCTCATTCTCTCTCTCAAATAAATAAATAAAATCTTAAAAAAAAAAAAAGAAACATGGACGAATGTTTCAGATAACATGCTAAAAGAGTATTTCAGCATGGCTACAACTAGGTAAAAGTATTTGTTCTAGTTCTCATATGGGGATAAGAACTGGAAAATAACGAAAATGAAACTAGCTCTGTTCACTTTTAAAGTATTATTGCATTGTCTTTTCAGTACTATTTGTAAAAAGAATGTGATCTCTTTTTTACATAAGTAATATATCTTCTTTGTTGAAAAATTATAAAATGTACATGAGTAAAAAGAAAAAATGTTCAATCTTCCTTAACCAGTTTTTAAAAAGTATTCTGCATTCTATGTAGCATTTTAAAAAATGATACAGAGCTTTATATTCTGACATGGCAAGATTTCTATCATATAGTAAGTGGAAAAGAAAAAAGAGTACGTAAAACAGAATCTCAGTTTTGTTTTTTTTTAAACATATGTATGAAAATGCCTAGGAGGGCACCCATCCAACAAGCATTGGTGTTAACAATTGGTGTGCTAATATTAGTCAATACCAGTTTTCTCACAGGAAAGGAAGTCCTTCAAGGAAAAGCACAGTGCTGAAGCTAGGATTAGCAGCTTCAGGGTGTCCCAGGTATATCCTGTGGCAGCCCATAGAGGTGGCTCCTTGTGTCGCATGGCTGCTGCCTGGGAGGGGCCCACCGGGCACCCCCGCAGAGACTCCTGGGCCTGGGCCTCAGCTTTACAGGCTGGAAGCCCAGAAAATATAAGCACTTTCAGCTGCCTCAGTTACACCCACAATCAAGTTGTGTCTTCCTGAAGATGCCCTCCCCACCCCAGCCTCCCGGGTTACTTTGATTGGATTTTGGTGTTCACAAATTTTCTGGGGACTTTTTTCTTAAGACTTTTTTTAATTTTTATTTTTAAAAAGATTTTATTTATTTGAGAGAGAGAGGGAGAGAGAGAGGGAGAGAGAATCTGAAGCAGACTCCGCACTGAGCGCAGAGCCTGACATGGGGCTTGATCCCACAACTGAGAGATCATAACCTGAGCCAAAACCAAGAGTTGGATGCTTAACTGACTGAGTCACAGAGGCACCCTTAAGACTTAATGTTTTTAGAGTAGTTTTAGGTTCACAGCTAAATTAAGAGGAAAGTGTGGAGATTTCCCCCATGCTCCCCTACCCTCACACATGCAGAGCCTCCCTCTTTATCAACCTCCCCTACCAGAGTAGCACTTGTTAGCACTGATGCACCCATATAGACACATCATACTCACCCAGGGTCCATAGTTTACACTAGGGACAAACGTATAATGACATGTATCCACCATTATAATATGTAGATTATTTTCACTGCCCTAAAAATCCTCTGTGCTCCACCCATTCATACCTCCCCCCATCTTGGGACATTTTAAAGATGGCAACTCTAATTCCTAAAAGTTGGATCCATTCCCTTTTCATTGTCAGAATGGGACTGTCAGCCCATTAAACGGAGCACACATCCTTTCCCCATCCCACAGTCCGGGATCCTCCCTACCCCAGGGAACTGAGTCCTGTTGACAAAGGTGTGAATTGAGGGCACCTGAGTTTGGGCCTGTAGATATGGGTGTGCCCTTTTAGGCATAACCACTGTGAGCTTAGTCCACCCAGGCTGCAGGCAGGGGCTGCTGAGACCGAGGATATCCTGTCCCTGGACAGCTGGGACCAGGCTCTCTGGCTTGCACTAGGACCTGACCTCAGACACTGGGCTCGAAGGAGCATAGCTCTCTTGGCAAGTCTGTAGGAGGACTGAGGTGTTGGGCTGAGTGTGGTCTGGTGCAAGCTTGTTGGGGCTTGAGAGGGCTGTAGAAGCTGCTGGTGCTTTCTCTCAGCTGGACTTCGCTACAGGCCCATGAGGGCTTGAGGCTGTGCTGTTTTCATTCCTGGCCATTATTCCAAGACAATGGATTTCTTGTCAGCAACAGTATTTCTTTATTATTGAAAGACATGCTGCTGACAAAAATGTTTCACGAAAGCCTTCCCTTCCACCTCTGACCTTCTATGCAAAAGATACTGTCCACCTGCTCCCACTGCATCCTTGGGATATACCCAGGCCATCGTCACTGCATTGGCCATATCCAAGTCCTGCTTGTCTTATTTCCTTAACATTTTCCTTTAAATGTGCTCCCTTTTCTCTTAAATAAATTAATTTTGTTAGGAACTATGTCAGAAATATCTGTGAAATTACAGGTTTAATGAGCTGTATTTTTCTGAATATATTAAAATAAATACATAAGTATGAAACATTTAAACATTTTCCCATGGATCCTCTAAAACCACCCTCCCCAGGTGCCCCCGACCAGTGATATCCCAGCTCAGCCACAGGAAACCCTGGCAAGGTCTGTAAACTCCTCAGGAGATGTTTCTGGGTCATCCGTGTCGTCACTGCTGACTTAGTTCTCTGAAACCACTCAGTCTGCATCTGTGGGCAGAGTCTGCATCTCCACTTGAGGTCCTACCCTGGGAGTGGGGAGTTCTGTGGCGAGGTGCCCTCTTCCACTCAAAGTTAGATTTCCTTCATCTCTGGTAGAGAGAGACCCATTCTTTTACTGATCAACGATGAAAACAGGGTGAGGATTCTAAGTGGCTTACCTCCCTGAGGAATGATGGCCAGACAAGGCCTTGGAAAAGGGGGCATCAAACGAGGATCGAAGCTGGGGGCTGCCATGGAGAGAGGATGGGCTTGCTCGACTGTCTAATTGAAGGACAGACGTTTGCCTCTTTTCACAAAGGTAACTGATGGATAAACGTTTGCCTCTTTTCCACAGAGTATTTGAGGCATGGATGGCTGTGAAAACCTGAGGGCTTTGTGGGTCCCAGCTCCATCAGCTACCAGCTGTGCAGCCCCAGGCCAGTCCCTTCATCTGCCTGAACCTCAGCTCCTTCCAGTAGAACAGGATTGGTGACATTTAGTCACACTTGTCTTATCTGCTGTCCAGGCTGTGGCAAGGATTAAATGAGCAAAGGAAAGCATGACTGATCTGAACACTCTAAGGCAGGGTTCCCAATGCTGGATGCACTCTGGAATAATGTGGTGGGGGAGAGGGGTAACTTAAAAAACAACCACCAAAATCAATGCTGTGAGACCCAAACACAGAGACTCTGATTTAACTGGTCTGGAGTGGGTCCTGGGCATCTGGATTTTGAAATGTGCTTCCGGTGATTCTCATGTCCAGCCAAGATTGAGAACCACTTCCCTAGAGATGTGCCATCCAATATAGTAGCCACTTGCCACATGTGGTTATTTCCACTTAAATTAGTTAGAATAAAGTAAAATTTAAAATTAAATTCCTTACACTAGCCACATTTCAAGTACTCAGTGGTCACATGTGGCTACTGGCTTACCATATTGGACAGTGCAGAGATGGAATATTTCTGTCATCACAGAGAATTCTTTTTTATTTTTAAGAATTTATTTATTTATTTGACAGAGAGAGAGAGACAGCAAGAGAAGGAACACAAGCAGGGGGGAGTGGGAGAGGGAGAAGCAGGCTTCCCGCTGAGCAGGGAGCCCGATGCGGGGCTCCATCCCAGGACCCTGGGATCATGACCTGAGCCGAACGCAGACACTTAACCGACTGAGCCACCCAGGCGCCCCAATCACAGAGAATTCTGTTGCCTCTTAAACCATTGCCCATGGACCAGCAGCATCAGCGTCCCTGGGAGCTTGTTAAGAATGCATACTCTCAGGCCAGTGCCCAACCTACTGAATCAGAATCTGGATTTTAACAGAATTGAACAAGATCTCTAGCATCTTCTTCAAGTTTGTAAGCACACTGCTCTAAAGCATACATTGCACTCATTCATTCTTTCAACCAGTGTTTATCAGATTCCTGGCATGTGCCACGTATGTTCAGGTGATGGAGAGCGATCAGGGAAAAAAGAGCAGTGTCTACCATTCCAGCTGGAGGAAACAGTCATTGCACAAGAAAACCAATAGGCTAACTCAGTTCAGAGTGACAAAAGTAATACAGGAGAATTTGCTAGAGAGGCACGATGGGGGCATGGCGGCTACTTTAAACTGGGAGAGAGGGTCAGAGAGCATCTCTCTAAGGAGGGGACATTTGAGTGGAGCCTGAGTAACAAGGAGCTGGCCAAGGGAAGATGTGGGGGTGGTGTGTTCTGGACAGAGATAACAGCAAGTACAAATGCCTTGAAAGGAGATTGCCAGATTTAGCAAATAAAAATACAAAATGTTCACTTAAATTTCTGCTAAACCATGAATAATTTTTGGTATAAGTATATCTGAAATACTGCATGGGACATACTTTTTTTAAAGATTTTATTTATTTATTTGAGAGAGAGAGAGCAGAAGAGAGCACGCACAAGCAGGGGGAGCTACAGAGGGAGAGGGAGAAGCAGGCTCCCCGCTGAGCAGGGAGCCCCATGTGGGGCTCGATCCCAGGACCCTGGGGTCATGACCTGAGCTGAAGGCAGATGCTCAACGACTGAGCCACCCAGGCACCCCTACGTGGGACATACTAAAAAAAGTATGTGTGGTTTACCTGAAACTCGAATTTAACTGGACATCCTATATTTTATGGAGACCTTACCTGAAAGAGGACCAAGGAGGGAGCAGTGTTGGAGGGACACGAGGAGGAGCAAGTGACTGGGGTAGTTGGAGGCAGAGTGCCATGAGGAGGGGTGGGAGAGATAGCAGAGTCCAAATCTTGGGCTATATAAAGGCAAGTTTTAAAAACCACTGCTGTTTCTTTCCCTCGGTGAAGTAATTGGCTTTACCTTCCTGCAACCCTATGGTTTCTGGGAAGGCCTTCTTGGAAGATGAACAATTATTCAGGCCGTTATGCCTGGGTGGTGCTGGGAGAGACCGCGGACCACTGGTTGACCTGCCTGAGCATAGCGTGCAGTATATATTGTTTGGTCTGAGCTTTTAAGTGCTCTTTCCCTGTTTGTTTGTTTAATTCCTGTGCTTTTGTATGTGATCCCCTATAAATCTCCCTCTCCTTAAGGATCATGTTTGACAAGTTCATTTCCCCCCAACTGGAGACATTTCCCCTGCTAAGGGTCAAAAAGACTAATTACCCTAAACCGAGTATTGGAGACACCCTCAGGCCACCCATGACCCAGAAGTGCCTGATCCCGGTCATATGAATAGAAGAATTCAGTGAGAGCAGACGTGAGCCCAGAAGCAGTGACGTCCTCAAAGCCCAACTGTATTCTTGTCAGAAAATAAACTCCTGACCCCTTCAACAACAAATGTGAGGAAGCTCATTGTAGAAGAGACCATAAAGGATCTTCCATTCAAACGCTTTAGTTTACATGTGAGGAAACTGAGGCCCTGGGAGGATCATGATTTGCTGAAGGGTCCCAAATAGATGATAGGGCTGGGACGTGAGCTCAGAGCTTCCTAAATCTCTGTCCAGTGCTCCTTCCACCCAAGTTGGGCTTGGTGTGGGGGACTGTGGGAAGGGCAGCAAAGCAGCAGCTGACTCTCATCAAGTGTTTTAACACTTAGAAAGCACTTCTCTACGTTATCTCATTTGAGGCGGGTACAATTTCCATTTTGCAAGTGGGGAAGCTGGAGCTCAGAGAGGTTAAGTGACTTGTCCAGGATCACACAGCTGTTAAGTGACAGAACCTGGAGTAAAAATCCAGATTCAGGCTCCTTGGTCTATTTCCACTATAACCTGGAAAAAACGAGCAAGGGAGAGTAGCACACTGGCCACCAGTATTATCAGAGATCAAGGGCTGGCAGGTGGGAGGGAAAGGTGGCTTGAGAAATCAGAAAGAAGATTGCTCACAGGGAGCCATGTTGGCACTTTGCATGCATAATCCCCTTCAATTGTCATGCCAAATTTACACTTGAGGAATTGAGGCTTGGAGAGGTTGGCTGGTCACTCAGCTGGTTAGTAGCCGAGCTGGGACTTTGATCCAGATCTGTCGAATTGAGAGCCTCAGCAGGTCCCTACTGGGGTTTTATGGGGTCAGTGAAAGTGCAGGATGAAACAGGACATGAGGGAGGCACAGAGAACATGCAAGAAAAAAGGACCAGGAAGGCTTACAGGGACAATGAATGATCCTGCGGGGGGAGGGGTTGTGAAGCCTCTTCATCCCTCTCCATGGCTCTCCCCTCTACTCTGCATGCAAATATTGACCCAGAAGCATTAGCTAAATCCCCTCTTCTTTTTAAAGTCTGTAGATTTGCTTGGGGGCCGAACTGGGGCTCTACTTGCATTGCTAGTTGGTTCCGTCCTTGGATCTGCAGTTTTCTGGCCCCCTGGCTTCTCTGGCCACACCTAACAGGGCCTCCTTCCCCCTGAGGCCCCACCCCCCCACTTCCAAAGACCACCAGCATTAGGCAGGAAACAGAGCTGGATTGTCTTGTTTTCATGTGAGAACTTGTTCCATCTTCTCCTGCCTCCCTCCCCTCACCTCCTAGCTTCTAATTTTGTTTCCAAAATAATTGTGAGGTTTTTCCCCAGCTGAGGGTCCCTGATTGAATACTAGTGGGGAAATTCCTACCAAGGCTCCCTTGTCTTTTCTGGTCAACCATCTTGCTTGTCTGTTGATAGAGGGCAGTATCATTGAGTCTTCTCATTTGCCCGGATACTTGATTCAGTCCTGATGAATAGTAGGTTCACATGAATCTTTCTGCCCTGAATTGACAGTACAGGGAGTAAGAGGCAGAATTATTCTGTGGGGCTGTCATCATTAATGTTTCCCTTGTTTAGACATCTTTTGTAGCTGGGGAATCTCTCAGGCCTGGCGTCTAGGACATTCCTCAGAAGCCTCCCCATTAGGCAAGTCACTGGATGACCCTCTTGTCCTTTGGGGGAATGCTGGGAGTTGACACATCTGTTCCTGGGGCTCATGGTTCACACATGGTCAGTGGAGCCTGCCGCCCACAAGCCAGCTGCCACATTATCATTGCCCTTGGACAGTGTCTGCAATCCTCAAAAAATGAATGAAAATTTAAGTCCAAGGTAATATAAAAATGTTGTCAGAAAATGTAATATTTAGGGCGCCTGGGTGGCTCAGATGGTTAAGCGTCTGCCTTCGGCTCAGGTCATGATCTCAGGGTCCTGGGATCGAGTCCCGCATCGGGCTCCCTGCTCCTTGGGAGCCTGCTTCTCCCTCTGCCTCTCTCTCTCTCTCTCTCTCTGTCTCTCATGAATAAATAAATAAAATTAAAAAAAAAGAAAAAGAAAAAAAAGAAAATGTAATATTTACTCCAGGCAGTAAAAGGCCAACATTTGGGGCATGTGGGTGGAGGTTGTACGGGATTCTTCATATTGTTTTTGCAACATAACTGTTGATATCTGAAAATATCTGAAAATAAAATGTTTTTTGGACAGATGGACAAAATACGTTTTGCAACGAGATTGAATAAGTGAGCAAGAACATGAGGAACAGCATGGAGCAGAGGCAGGAAGTGAAACGGTTAAGATGAGGGCCTCGGGGTCAGGGCTGGTGGGGTTGGCCTGTTGCTTTCCAACGTAAGAGCTGTCATACCTTGAACAGGTTACTTAACCTCTTCAAGTTCCAGTTTTTATCATCTGGAAAATGGGGATGTGAATGTCGACCTCCCTAGAATATCAGATTACATGAGATAATGCACGTACAATATTTAGGACGATGCCTGAGGCTTAGTAAGGGGTCACTACATGGTAGGAAGAGGGCAAAAGAGACAGAAAGTACAAAGTCTTTCCTCATCCATCTCAATCTCTGCCTTTTGAGGCCCTAGACCCTACACCAGAGACCCACCACACTGTTGTGCTCAGCCCCTGGTTTTAACTGGCTATTGCCCGTGGGGTGAAGCAGGCTTACCACAGAACGTTTCCCAACATTCCCACCTGGTCATCTTAAAGGGCCAGCAGGAAGGCGCATATGGATCCTTCTTAGCTTGTGACCTTGGGGCCATAGTCATTCATTCATTCAACAAAATTTCACTGGGTAAGGGTAGTGGGAACCATGGACCAGCCACTGAAGTTGGCACGGGGATATAGCACAGAACAAAACTGACCTGGTCCTTGACCTCCAGCTGCTTAAATTCTAGGAACTAGCCTTTCCCTATGGTTTTCTCTGGCTCCCCTCCTCAGCAACACCCAGGCTTAGTCATTCTTCCAGAATGCAAAACCCCCTTTACTGCAGCACGCAGGCAACTCAGGCTCACAAACCCAGGCGGGGCACAATGACAAGATGTTGGCAGTTACTGGGCCTGATCGTTCTTTAGTTGCACTTGTTGGGTATAATTCGGCCTTGGGAGAAACGCAGGGTAGCCAGTGGTACAAAGCTGAAACTGCCTTATCTGCAAATACTTACACTCTAATTGGCTGCCCCACCCACCCCACTTCCATGCCCACTGTATTTTTTAAAGCTAGTCTCTGCCCTAGACTCTCTCTTCCTTCTCTCTCTGTAATCCTTATCAGTCTGAAACCCTTTTTCCAAACAGCTTTCCTTTTGTCATCAAATAAGCCCTCCACCCCCCCACCCTCCCCACCCCCCCGCACCGTCCTGCCCCACCCTCACCCTGCCTCCCCAACCACAGCTGCGCTACCCATCCAACTCCACTAGGAGGTCATGCTTCCTAGTGTCTTGGATACCAAGTAATCACAAAATCAGCATTAGCAAACCTGCCCAGCCTCTCTGTCTGCCAATTTTTCCATTCATTTGTTTTACAGGAAAACTGTGGAGTAACAATCCAAAACAGTACAAACTGAAGGAGAAAGAATTTCATCTCTCTTACACTCTTTTCACATTCGCAGCTGTTAGTAAACCCCTCATATATGAAAACTGTTTACCTTGAATGTTCTCAAGAATATATTGCTCTTGCTTTCCTTTAGAACATCATTTCAATATTATTTATTGAGAACTGCTTGTGTTTTACGACCTGTAGAGGAAGTCTTATATATTCTTCACAAATAAGACCTACAATATGCCAAAAAATATAACTAAGCACATACTAATGGAGGGATTCCAGTGAGTTCTGTATGGTGAGATTGTAAGACTCAATCTCTGAAAGGTGAACTGTGTGTGTGTGTGTGTGTGTGTGTGTTTGGCCAAGCCAAAAAAAAGATATTTACCAATTATTTTGTGATTTTTTTATATGAAAAAAAATTTTTTATGTGAAAAGCAAGTATTTTTTTATGTGAAAAATAATTCTACATGAAACCTAAAAAGAAAACAAAAGGAGCCCACCCAGGTTCTGGACTCAGAGTCCAGGTCTTATTCTCCTTTCCACCACGTCCTTGCTTATAGAATTGGTATAAAAATGAAAAGAGAATAGATATAAAGTGATTACCACAGTGCTTCCATAAATGGTAGCACAGACTGCTACCTGTGTGCCCCCAAATCTGTTCTCTTTTTTTTAGTATCATAACCTTGATTTTCATCTGAGCATATAGACTTCCTTGCAGCTAGGTGCAGCCATGTGACTAGGCTAATGAGTTCTGAGCAGAATCATTGCATGAGACTTCCCAGTAAGTCTCCCTAAAGAGAGAAGACACTCTTCATCATCCTTATTCTGCCTATTACTGGTCTGGACTCTAGATGTGATGGCTGGTGCACCAACTGCTATTTTGGAGCATGAGGAGGAGGGCCACACTCTGAGGGTGGCTAGCATTGCAGAGAGCTAAAGAGTTTGGGTCCTTGATGAGCAGGGAGCTGCCATTCCAGCTTCGGACTTCCTGAGGATTTCTTTTCATAAAGCATAAATTAATTTTTCTCATATCTAAACCATTATTTTTTTTAGGTCTTAGTTTCCCTAAGTGAAGCTAATCCTAACTAATATACTATAATTATTATTGTCATCATTATTTTATTAGCACTAGCCCACAATACTGCTCACTCACAGATTCCTTTTTTAGGCCAGTAAAAACAGCCTAAATGGTATCCATAGCACAATGAATTTTGCCTTTGTTCTGATATCTGTTGCCAATCTATTCATGCCTTTAATGTGGGGGCCCCCACATCCTCCTGGCCCCTGAATGCATGTCTGGTATCCCCACTGCTTTCCCTCTGTTTCCCTCTCTTTCTAAATTCCTGACTCTAGGTCTTTCCCCACTTTCCATGGCTCTTCCTGAAGAATTCTCACCTGACTGGGTGGGACTGAAGTACCCTGAAAGCAGAGGAGGGTTTGGGCTAGGTAGAAAGGAGAGGGAAGCATTCCAGTGGAGAGAAAACATAAGCAAAAGGGAAAAGCAGATGGAGCATAATTGGGGGACTAGATAGGAAGTGGCTGTAGATTTCTGCTGAGGGTGGTAGAAGATCAGATTGAGTTGGGAATGGGGGGGTGGTACCCTATTATGGAGGGTCCTCAGGACCCAGTAGAGGAGTTTGGACTTGATCCTGGAGGAAATAGAGAGTCACTACAAGTTACTGAGAAGGGGCAGCGACATGAGGCAAGTGATGTTTCCAAAAGAATGAATCTGGCTGAAGTGTGCAAAACAGATTGAAGGCAGGAAGAGCCTGGAGACAGGGAGACCAGTATAAATCTTCCACCCAGTAATCAGATGGTCAAACATTGTCAACAGACTTTGAAAGGGGCCGTAAGAAACAGCAACATTAAAGTGTAGTGATTTCAGTTAAACAGAATAAGAAGCCTTAAACAAAGTCTTTCCCCAGAACTTCTCACACAGGGAAACTAGCAAGCGTCCAAATAGTGAAAATTGGTTCAATCCTCTTGGAAAACAGTTTGGCACTATGGATCAAGAGCCCTAAGAATGTTCACACCCTTTGACCCAGTAATTCTACTTTCTGGGAATGCTAGGGAATTAATCCAAACTAGAGAAAGAAAAAAAAATGCATAGAGATCTTAATCACAGCACACTTGATAATAGCAAATAATGAGAAACCATCTAAATGCTCAGCAACAGAAGGATGGTTAAGCAAACTGTGGTTCTCAGTTACATGTCACTCAGCCATTAACTCTGAGGAATAAGAAGACCAGAGAGATGAAATGGAAATGTCTGTGACATAACTCGAAAACAGGATACAAAATACATTGAATGTATATCACACAACAAACACCCCAATTGTAGAAAAGTAATATTCTGAATTTCTCTTGGTTGTTTCATTTAAGTGAGAGGACTATAGATTTTGTTTCTTCTCTCTTAAAAAAAATGTTTTTTTCCTCCATATGCTTTTGTTACATCTATACTTTTAATTATAGGGAATGTCAAGAAGAAGTCATACTTTTCATTCTACTCTGAATTGTTTGGCTTGATAAGAATAGCTACGTATGACTTGTATGGTTTTTTTAAAAAAGTAAATAATTTTTCAAAACCAAAATATATTGATAAAAGTGGGGAAGCCTTGAGAAATTCTCATGTCATCACAGGCATAGATACTTATATTCATCTTCTCTATGATGTGGTTTAAAAAAAAAAAGTATAGGCTTTCATGTGTGTGTATATGTAGGAGGGGAGGGTCTGAGTTTGAATCCCACCTTAGCTAGATGACCATGGCTACCTCATCTGTGACGTAGGGAATAATGCCTTCCATGCATAATTATTGAGGAAATTAAGGGAGAGAAAGTACAGAGAAAGAAAGCAAGAGAAATCTCCTTAGCACAGTGCTTTGCATTTAGGAGACTCACAGTAATGGTGGCTTTGAAGATTGAGTGCTGTTCTGTTCGTTCTGCTTTCTGAATCTTGCAGGTGGGTAGCTGTCAGTTTATGGGGTGACTGAGGAGGGAGACAGAGCTCTGAGCAGTTTCCTCAGCCTCAGTCACCTCATGCCTCCGGGCAGCTGCCACCCTGACATCTCCCCACTCTGACCCCACCGGGCAATTTTGCCTCCTTTATCTACCTTTACAGTGCTTTTCCCTCTGCCTGGACCAACTTTTGTGACAGTATATAATGAACTGAGTGCACAAGACAAAGTTTATCTTTAAAAGGAAGTCTTATCCTCCATATACTCAGCCAGCACATACTTAAGAATGGTTTTATGTTTTCAGTGTTAAGGTTGGAACATAACGTGGCCTTTGTGTGCTGAGATATTCTGCTATACCTCCCTTGACCCCAGCCTTATGCAAGTCCCAGGGTACAGCGCTGCACAAAACGGCACAGGTCTGTGCAAGATGTTCTATAGGGTTAAAGGGTCACTGAGATTAGGAGAGAGACAAAGGAGGAAGAAGACAAGGATAACTAGGAGACCATATAAGGCAGAGCAAATTAATGCCAAAAATGATTTTGAGGGGTGCTAAACAGCACCCCTAATTTCCCCAACATCCTACTTATTAAACTTTTATACTCAGCCATCTTTTCGAAGTTTCTCAAGGACTACTTCAGTGTGGTAACCCATTCAAAACCTTATTAAAATCCAGAGAGATGATGTTTATTGGCTCTGTGTGGTTGGCTAAACCTGCCGGTCTATCCAGGGATGGCTCGGATTGACTCCGTGGTGTTCCCAGCATACCAGGCACTGATGCTCTGGGAGAAAGGAAGTCCCCTTCCTTCCCCGCCCTGGATTCTGTTCTCGAGCCGAGGATGTGGCCAGTCTGGGAATAAGAACACTGTATGTGACTCTTGCACCATAGATTCTGTCCCTCCAAAAAGAGGGAAGCCAAGAGAGATGGAGCACTAGGTGTTCTATGCAACTAATGAATCGTTGAACACTACAACAAAAACTTATGATGTACTGTATCCGGGCTAACTGAACATAATTAAAAAATAAATTAAATAAATAAAATTAAAATTAAAATAAAAAACTTAGTACAAAAATTTTTAAAAAAAAGAGAGAGAGAGAGATGGTCACATGAGAGAACAAAGCTGGGCTTGGGACCATGTTCTCTTTCCCCCCTGCACAGCTGCCCCTGGCCCTTTTGGGCCCAGGGCTTGCTCACTGAGTCATCCGGTTTCATTTTTCAGTGAACAGTGCTGTATCGTGAGCTGGCTTAGAACGAAGGCTGTTGAATTCCCAGCACCAATTACCTACTAGGTGTTTAGTGACATTTGGTGAATAAGTGAATACATGCACGCATGAACTAATGAAACTTTCGTTTATTCCCACACCACATGTTTTCCTCTTCCTGGGTCCTAGCTCCCACTGGCAGAGGAAAAATTATGGTGATTCATTGCTATGCGTCAGACCGTCTTTCCTTGTTATCGACTTTTAAAAGAATTATGACTTTAAAAGGAAAAAAAAAAACCTAGAGTATTATTTAAATACAAGAAATCTGAATTCTATAACCGTGTGGAGCAGAACTGCCCAGGGAATGGGAACCCCAGTGCTGAACTGTATGTGATGAGAAAAGTCTATCTTCTTGAAATAAAAAGAGAAAATAAGGAAGGGAGGGGGACAAGGAGGGAGGGAAGACAGAAAGAAGGAGAAAGAAGCAGAGAAAGATTGAGAAAAGAAATTTGAGTTCTGATCCTTTGGCCCGAACTTGGCCACTCATGGCTTTGTAACCTTGATCCTCAGTCTTCCCAACTGAGATGTTGACAGGTCATTCTCAGACTTTATGAGTGTATCTGAGTCATGGTGGTGTTGGGGGGGGCGGTGTCAAAGTCTTTGCGGGGGTGAGGGTGGGACCGCTATTGAAGATGCAGATTCCTGAGCCTTGCCCCCAAAGACTTTGACTCTGGCCTAGGGCCTAGGACGCAAGCCGTTCCAAGAGCTCACTTTGAGAAAACAGGACCCAGTGGTCTCAGAGAGGATGTGGCTCTGACTCCTCAAAGGACTGGGAGGCGTATAGTACTCCTCACCTCTTGCGGTAACAGCCAACCACTTCGGGGCACACTCTAGCTCTGGTTTAGAAGGGAATGACTTGGTAAGTGTTGGAGGCAAAGGGAATGGTACGTGAGCTTCTTAGAGACTGGCAGACTCAAGGTCGCCTTTGCTCCCTGGGTTGTCGGGACTTGTTAAACGGGATGGGGATGAATGCAAGTGCACCAGCTCCCTGGCTGTACTCACGTGTGTGGGGGAGGACAGGAACAGGACCTCCCATAGAGGGGTGCTTTGTGTACCTTCCCATACATGCTCTCATCTGACCTTCAGGGCATAGATTTTCACCTTCGTTTCACTGATGGGGAAACTGAGGCACAGAGGCTTCTTGCCAGTGTATACACTGCTCTTTATTGGCACACTCAGGGCAAGATTTCAGATCTCCTGATTCCTGGTGTAATGGTTTCCCCAGTGTACCATGTTGCAGAGAACTAACTGTGTATTTATTAAACGAAAAGACTGAGGAATTACTAGCAATACGTTTCTAAAAGGTCTTACTTAGCCAGAACAATGATAAAGTTCCAGTGTAGACTGCAATTACTGCTCTAATGAAATTAATGGTGAAAATGCCTGGGGGTGCAGGCTGTGCAGTCCAGTCTTGTGGTGAGGGGCTGTGAGCGTATATAATATATATTTGCATACATGGCTTCGGAAAAGAGATTGAAAGGGGTATATAAAATGGTAACAGTGATTATGAGTAGTGGAATTACAGGTGATTTTTATTTTCTTCTTTATACTTTTTATATATCGATTGTATTGGTTATATTTTCTGTAATGAGTCATTTTTTTTAAGATTTTATTTATTTATTTGACAGAGAGAGAAAGCTCAAGGAGACAGAGGCAGGCAGAGGGAGGAGGAGAAGCAGGCTCCCCGCTGAGCAAGGAGCCTGATGTGGGGCTCGATCCCAGGACCTGAGCCAAAGGCAGATGCTTAACTGACTGAGCCACCCAGGTGCCCCTGTAATGAGTCATTTTTAATAAGAAACAACATACATGTAACACATCTCTGTGTTTACAGATACTTGAGAGTTTCCAAGATGCATTCACAGATTTGTTAGTGGGTTTTGTTCTTACTCCATAAAGGTACTCTGAACAGCTATTATTTTACTATCCCCATTTGCAGAGGAAGTAACTTCCCTTATGTCACACCACATAGCTTATCAGAGGCGGGCTGTGACACGAACCCAGATCCATCAGCTGCTTTTCACATTTCTTCACTCCCTGAGACCCGTGTTTGTTCGTCTGAGTGAGCTCTGGACTCTTGCCACCCTCTCACGCATAAACCTGTGGTCGTGCCTCACTTCCCCTCCCTCAGGTGGCCTCTGCCTAATACAAGGAACCCAAAAGTGGGTCTTTGCCTGCGTCTCCACCTTCACGGTGCTGGGAGCACCCTGCTGCCCACGGCAGGGCGGACGTCCACACGTTGGTGAGATGGATTCTTTCACTCACCACGGGGCCTGTTGAGACGGGGGTGTAGGTGCCCTGCAGCAGGGCTCCTGGGGGAAGGCCAGGAGGGAGGGAGAGAGGCGAGTGTCCCTTGCAACACCGGGGAGGTTGAGCCACTCTTGCTGTCTGGAGGGTGACCCGACCGCGCTGCCCTGGAGTCTGGGTGGCAGAGGGAAGGGAGGAGGTGACGCTGAGGTGCCTGCCCAGGGATTGTAAATGGCTCTCCTGGGGAGTGTTGGGTTTCTTTCCCTTATCCAAACAGTGAACAGTCCCTGGACCACAGAACAGTGGGCTGAATCGTGGGAGGAGAAGAGAGCAATGTGGGGCCAGGAAGGTGGTGTGGGAATGAGAGGGGCCTGGGCATACATCCAGACCCACGGGCAGGCCCTGCATGACTCGACTTGCCAGATAACTTTTATATGCCTGGTCCCTTGTTTTTAAAATGGTGATGAGGTTCATGATGTCAAGGATGCCTTTCTTGGAGGATTGTTGTAAGGTCCAAATTGGTTCACTTCCTCAACCATTTATTTATTATCTGTTGTGTTCCAGGTCCTGTTTTAGGTGCTGGGGGTGGAGCAGTAACTGAGACAGAAATAGACCCAGTCTTCATTTGGGGAGACAGACAATAAGCAGGTAAGAGTATAATAAAACTTTAGACTGGTGAGTTCCATAAGAGACATAAAGCTGAATGAAAGACATAAAGGGGTAGAGGAAGCTATTTTATTTCATTTTATTCCATTTCATTTCATTTCATTTTATTGTCTTTTAATTTTTGTCATCTCTACCCCCAGTGTGGGGCTCAAACTCATGACCTAAACATCAAGAGTCGCATGCTGTACTGACTGAGCCAGCCAGGCACCCCAGGAAGCTATTTTATTTTATTTTATTTATTTTTTTTTGTTTAAAGATTTTTATTTATTTATTTATTTAACAGAGATAGAGAGCGTAAGTAGGCAGAGCGGCAGACAGAGGGAGAGAGAGAGGCGGGCTCCCCGCCGAGCAGGAGGCCCGATGCAGGCTCAATCCCAGGACCCTGGGATCATGACCCGAGCCGAAGGCAGTCATTTAACCGACTGAGCCACCCAGGTGCCCCATGGAAGCTATTTTAGATAAGGAGTTAGAAGAGGACCTCTCTTGGGAGGTGAGACTGTAGCAGAGGCCAGGAGAAGTGAGTGAGCTGGGTGGCATCTGGGGAAGCATATTCAATGCAGAGGGAACAGCAAGGGCCGCAGAGTGGGTTTAAGCGCGACAACAGATGTGACAGTCCCGGCCTGTCAAATGGGAACAGAAGGACCCTCCAGAGTGGCCACTCCTCACTGGTCTCTTGACTTTCTGACAACTAACAAAGAAATGAGCAGTCACAGAAAGACAAGAATTCAGTTTGACATTTCTACTGTCCTGGGGTCCTACCCGTGTGCACCATCACAGGAATAGGCTGAAAGAAAAAGAAAGTACTTTCTCTGTGCCTCCACTAGAGCCAGGAGCATCTTACATTTCATGATTTGTTTATATGTTGGTCTCCTCACGGGGACATGGCTTCTGGGGGCAGGAGTGCCTCTCACTTCTCAAACCTGTGGTCATTTGAGAACATTGCTCATTGACAGTGCCCACATTCCAGATGCCTGGCATATAGTAAGTGCTCAATACCTTTTGTGGAATGGAAGCTTTAGCATAAGAAAATGCTGCACGAAGAATTTCATATTCTTCTGCTGCTATTGCCAGGGGATCTGCAGTGCCCCCAGGAGGGACACAGCCATTGTCTTGGAACACCTATGAGACAGGCCAGCGAGCTAAATCCCAGACTCTCTTAACTCCTTGCTCCAGGGCCCGTTTTACTGTCTTGTCCTCAGATGGAAAACATGTCAAGCCGTTAACTTGATAAGAACAGATACAGTGCCTGATCTTTGCCTGTAGCTAAAAAGCAGCCCCTTTTCTTCCCATCTGGCACTGGCTGGCTTCCAGCTTCTGCACATGGGGTCTCCCCTCAGCCCTCTCTGGAGCCCCATGTGGGCCTTGTAGTCACCCCTTGGGGCTGTGTTGTAGTCATCTCTGTGATTTGTGGAAAGCAGTCTTAGAATCAGGTGAGCTGGGCAGAAGATAAAGCAGAGATCTCAGGATTTGGCCAGATGTAAAACTTACCTTAAGTTCACATGTTCCAAAGGTGAGCCCAGCAACAACCAGCTTGGTTCATAATTACCCATGTCATTGTGTGGCTTAGAAAAATTGAAACAAGCAGCTCATGGTCCTGGAAAAGAGGATCTGAAGGGAAAAGGGGAGA
The DNA here is from genome assembly GCF_029215605.1 of Mirounga angustirostris. Classification (NCBI taxonomy): domain Eukaryota; kingdom Metazoa; phylum Chordata; class Mammalia; order Carnivora; family Phocidae; genus Mirounga; species Mirounga angustirostris. The sequence goes on from NW_026991714.1 coordinate 126,414,993, forward strand.
ACACGTCAAATGGAAGAATTGGGTGCTTGTGTGGCTACAGTCGGCTGATGGCAGGAAGCAGCTGGGGAGTGGGAGTGCATTCCAAGGGGCTGGCAAGAGCATCTGCAGAACAAGCCCTAGGAAAGTGTCTGCCCAGGGATTTCTTCCTTGCTTGCTCCAATTCCAAGCAACCACCAACATTTTGCTTGCTTTCCTAAGACCCAACCCTGGCATGAAGAAATAATGGTGACCTTGAGACCTCGCCCTCCCTCTGTCTTGTGCAACCTGATGTAATGCAGATTGAATGTGTCTTCCCCCACTTCTCTGAGTCAGGAGTAGGGGACTGGAGAGTGTTTATGTCTTCTAAAAGACGGGGAGGTGACCGGAGGGCTGGTCCCCTTGCCCTCACCTCTACTTCCATTCCTTGGGTTCTTTGTCCAGGCAGGCCAGACTCAGCTGAGTGACCCTTGAGTGAGCCGCGTCACTGACCTTTGGTGAACCAATGCCAGGAATTTGGTGTGTTTAGTTGAAGTGGGCCGCAGATCTAGGCCAAAGTGATGTTTGACACTGGAGGGCTCTGTTAATACCGTGTACATGAACCGAGGGACAAAGTAAGGTGTAGGGATCCCCAAAATAAGAGTCCAAAGAGCTGGTGGACAGCCCTTGGCTGTGTGGCTGTGAGCGAGTGCCTTAACCTTTTCTAGCATTTGTTTTTTCTACTCTAATGTGGGAATAATTCCTGCCACACCTAACACACAGGGTTCTTATGGGATTCACGTCTGAGCAAATCTACAACATGTGATATCAAGTGGTAGAAAGTACATGGCATCCCTCACACGGTGGTTGTGAGGCTCACCCAAGCAGTTAACTCAATGACCAGAACATAATAGATGCTCAATAAAGCATTATAAAGAATTCTCGCTGTTGCTCCTAAGAATTCTATATGTGCAAATGTGATCTTGGACCACAGAGCCATGTATAAAATGTGAGTTCTTATTTTCATTGTTATTATCTGTGGTTACATTGCCATCTGTCCCAGCCCAGGCAGCTATGTCTCATCCAGGCAATTTTAGTAATCCCCCTGCTATCCTCCTTGCATTTGCAACTCCCCAATTCAGCCCCACACAGTCTCTTCCTCACCCATCATAACCACTGCATTGTTTCTCTTGAAGAACAATGTCTTCTGTGGGCATACGACCTCAGCACCCTCCAGATTGGTCTTCGATGCAAACCCCCTTCTCTGCTGTGGGGATCTGACCTCTCTTCCCCAGACCTCTGCTTATCCCTTGAGCTGTCACTGCCAAGTGGAGCACCCTTGTCTCTTCTCTCATCTTTCCTCAGTCTCAACCCTTGACAGTCCATATCAGCTCCTTCCTTTAGGAAACTTCCTCTGGTTTACCCACCACAAAGATCACTCAGCTTGTATGGGCTCAGTTTGTGTTCTATGATTTTGTTTTGGCCTGCCCATGACTTTCTAGACCGGCTTTGAGCCATGTGGCACAGACTAGGTTTTTGGTTTCTTTTGGATTCCTGGCTGGCACATAGTGGGATGTGCTATACACATCTGAGGAGGTTGTCCTTGACCATGAGGCTCTCACTTCATTGTCTCCATTCTAGGCCCCTCTTTTTTTTTTTTTTTTAAGATTTTATTTATTCATTTGAGAGAGAGAGAGAGAGAGGCAGAGAGAGCACAGGCAGGGGGAGGGGCAGAGGGAGAGGGAGAAGCAGACTCCCCGCTGAGCAGGGATCACAACATGGGGCTCAGTCCCAGGACCCTGAGATCATGACCTGAGCCAAAGGCAGATGCTTAACCATCTGAGCCACCCAGGTGCCCCTCCTTTTTTAAAAGACTTTATTTATTCATTTGAGAGAGAGAGAGAGAAGGCCCCTCTTTAGCAGCAGAAGTCCCTTGAGGAGCAGTTCCACCCTTCCATGAAACATCTTATGTCAGATGCCAAGGTGAGTCCCTACCTCCCACCACACCCAGGGAAAGCTTTTAACTCATGCCTGCAAATGGTAAACCCTGCATGACTCACCGCTATCCTACTCAGGTATAATTGCTCTTGTTCTCTAATTTCAGGAACCTTGAAATGGAAAGAAACCCATGCAAGGAGTATGTCAGAGCCTTGGGTCAGTGTCTCTTCAGCAAACTGAGATTTTTCTCCTAGTTTAGTTTTCTGTGTATACCTATAGACAAATGTCCAGGCTGGGTTCCCCTTTCCCCCACCCACCTCTCTGTACTCTGGTTTGGTTCTAGGCCTCCCTGGGAGAGAGCAGTCCTGAGCTCCATGTGCAGATTTGCTCCCAAGTTTCTCTTCCCTCCTTTGGTTTCCATTTGCTTGGCATTTGTGTGTGTGCTTGGCACTTGGCACAGATACAAGATAAATGGGAACCTGTCTTCTCTGGAGAATCTTATAAGCTGGTGGAACTTTCTCCCCCGCTTGTAGGAGACTTCTAAAGAGGGCTCCTGGATTCCTGCTCCTTTCTCTTGCTCCCCTAAACTTTTTGGGTTAAAGTCCACTTTGAGAATATTTTGAAAGCTATGGATTCTCTCTCCAGAAAAGGTGCACGCATATCCAATAGTTTGCATTAAACTCCAGGGGGTTTATAGACCCCATCAAACCCATCCACAAACCCACAGGCCCTAGGTAAAGAATACTTCTGCTCTTAAAAAAAAGTAACAAGGATTAGGAGAGGAAGAAAAAAAACCCTCAAAACCACCTAAAAATGGAACACAAATAGAAACGAATGAACCTAACTCTATTTCAAATAAATAACATTACCATCCTGAAGGGAGAGTAAACAAACAAACAAAAACTAATGAATATTGAATTCTAGTTGAAGGAGTTTTTCCTATAGTGGCATGGGTTAGCAATCCTAAAATGTTTTTGTGTGCTGTAGAACTGAGCAATGAATAAATATATTGAGGATAATGGGAGCCAGTTCTTGCTGTTGGAGAAGAGAGTTACAAAGATAAAGAGAAGGAAGACTAAAATCAATCTTATGGTATTGAATTAGAATGGGAGGTATCTATATGAGTTCATGGTTGTGTGCATGTACAGATATAGAAATAAGATATCAGTATCAACTTATATTTCTTAGTTCTGTCTGCTAAAAGGCTTAGAAGTGGACACCCAGTAGCCCTGAGCACCCCTGGCATCTAGATCTTGGTTTCTAAATACCTTTCACCACTAAAAGGAACCAGGACTCTTTGGAGAAATGGCTGGTTTCAGGGCTCAGAGAGGGAAAATACAAGATGAACCTAGAATATCATGTTGTTCCAGAAATCAAGGAGGTGCTAAAAAGATATTGGCAATATGTCAAAAGGACAGAGGAATCAGAAGAGGCTCCCACTGGTCAAGTCTCAGGCAATCTGAACATTAAATAACAATAGTAACATTCCCACAGAGCATTCATAGAATAAAATAAGAATCTATGAACTCATAGTATCCAGAATATATAAAGAACTTACACAACTCAACACCCAAAAAATAAATAATCCAATTTAAAAATGGGCAGAAGACAGAGACATTCTCCAAAGAAGACATACAGGTCAACAGACACATGAAAAGATGCTCAATGTCACTCATCATCAGGGAAATCAAAATGACAATGAGATATCACCTCATGCCTGTCAGAATGGCTAGAATCAACAACACAAGAAGTAACAAGTGTTGGTGAGGATGTGGAGAAAAAGGAACATTTGTGCACTGTTGGTGGGAATGTACTGGTGTAGCCAAGATAGAAAACAGTATGGAGGTTCCTCAAAATGCTAAAAATAGAACTACCGTATGATTCAGTAATCATGCTACTGGGTATTTACCCCCTAAAATACAAAAACAGTAATTCAAAGGGATACATGCACCCCTATGTTTACTGCAGCATTATTTACAATAGCCAAATTTTGGAAGTAGCCCAAATGTCCATCAATAGATGAAGATAAAGAAGATGTCTCTCTCTCTCTCTCTCTCTCTCACACACACACACACACACACACACACACAGGAATATTATTCAGCCATAAAAAGAATGAAATTTTATCATTTGCAACAACATGGGTGGAGCTAGAGAATATAATGCTAAGTAAAATGAATCAGAGAAAGACAAATACCATATGATTGCACTCATTTGTGGAATTCAAGAAACAAAGCAAACAAAGGAAAAGAAAAGTGAGAGTGAGAGAGAGAGAAACCAAGAAACAGACTCAACTATATAGTCTGATGGTTATGGAGGGGAGGTCGGGGGGAAGGGTGAAATAGGTAGAGGGGATCAAGAGTACACTTATCGTGATGGTCACTGAGTCATGTATAGAATTGCTGAGTCACTGTATTGTACACCTGAAATTAATATAACACTGTATGTTAACTATACTGGAATTAAAATAAAAAACTTTAAAAAAGAAACCATGACTCATACTAATATAAATAATAAATAAATAAGGGAGAACTCTCTCTCATAGAAGAATATCAACAAATAAATGTAGAAGGAATGATGAAGCTAGAATATCATCATTGTGCAACCATTAGTAATAATTGACATAGACAAGAATCATCAGTGGATGCTACAACTTGGAAGTTTGATGATGAACAGGATATTTACATAAACTGAAAGCCCCTCTGTACAGATTACTTACTAGCTTCAAAGGGAAAATTAGTAATTCTACCATGGATTGACCTGGTGAACACAACCATAAACATTAAATCAGTTAATGATACCAATGAAGAGACAAACCAACCTCGTGTGCCTCCTGATACAATGTCCTGAGAAGGACTCGGTATCATCTCTATGGTGCATCTGCCAAAACTGCACAGCCTGAATCTAATAATGGGGAACCGTCGTCAAACTAAAGGCCATTCGACAGAATAACTGGCCTGTAATCTAAATTAAAAAAAAAATCGAGTCCATGAGATTAATGAAAAGCTGAGGACCTGATCTAGATTAAAGAAGACTTAAAGAGATATGAATATGCAGTAAGTGCAATGTGTGATCCTGGATTGGATGCCGGGTTAGGGGGAAGAAACAGCCATGAAGTAGGATGTTGTTGGAACAGTTGGTGAAATTTGCATATGACCTGTAGATCAGATAATAATTTTGTATCAATGTACATATATACACACATATGGTATTGAATTAGAATATATACACACACATATACACGTTTATACAATACCTGTTTCTACACACACACACACACACACACGTTCTCTTGGGCACAAGCTAAAGCTGCAGTTCACAGGTGAAACTTCTTCAGGCAAACTTCAGTTCTGCTCTTAAGACCTTTCCACTGATTGAATGAGGCCCGCCCAGATTATCTAGGATAATCTTCCTTACTTAAACTGATGATATCCACAAATACCTTCCCAGCAATGTCTAGGTCAGTATTTGACTGAAAAACTGGAGATGATAGCCTCGCCACATTGTCACCAAAAAACTGACCATCACATAGGCCCAGCATCTACCCCGGGACCCCTACCTGCTCAGTACACTTTTGTGAAGTGAGATGGCCCATTCCTAATCCCAGCACCACTGCCCCAGGCAAACCTCAGTGTCTGCCCACAGCAGTATATTCATCCCACTGTCAGCAGGTGGCTACTCAAGCCCAGTGCAGGGGCTGGTGCCAAAGAGGCACGATGCTACAGGTTCCCCCAGTCTAGGGAGACAAGACACACCAGAGGAGTGCAAGACGGCCTACAGGTCCATTCCCGCAGGAATGTCTAAACCAGCAAGTCCCTTTCATCTTCTGGTAACTACCTTTCCCAGGTTCCTCTTTTCTAGATGATGACAGCCCCTCGGCCAGAGCTCCCGTCTCTAGCTGGCTCCCTCTGCAGGTCGTCCTCTGTCTGGGCTGTTGGTGTTGTCCTCAGACATGACTTCAGTCATCTCCTTCCCTGCTTAAGAACCGCAAGAGCTCCTCATTAGCTGCCAGGTCATGTCTAGACACCTCTGTCTGGCCTTCAGGCTCCCCATAATCTGGCCCTTCCTGAGTGCCATGACAGCTGTCTTCATAGTTGTGAAGGGCTGTCAGAAGAATGGTTAGTCTGATTCCGTGCTGCTCCAGCAGGCAGAAGGAGATCCTAGGTGGAAACCATGGGGAGACCTAGGTGCCTCAATAGAAAGAATTACTCTCCTTTGTTTTTGCTGTGTGAATGTGAGCTGTGGGGGCGGGGGGTAAGGCGGTGTGTGTGGAGCTCTGACGACACGTGGAATATTGTGCGCAGCACCCATAGGACTTCTCTACTTACCAGCCTTAGGTGGCAGGAAGTCACAAAACACTGCACGTCCAGTCTGAACATCAATCGTGTGAAGTTTCTGATAGTTTAGACAGACTATTGTTTACCAAGCCTCCTAAATCAATGAGTGGAGACAACAGGAGGAATATTTTAGATTCTCAAGAAAATACATGTTTGTTTTGAATGCCTCATGTTTGTGTGGTACGCTGGGCTTAGAGGGATGGGCGGGAGCCCATTGATGGGAAGCCCTGTTGGCCATGGTGAGGAAATTCAGCAACTTAGCAGGGCTGTGACGTGATCCTAGAATGGAGGCAGGAGACCATGAAGAATGAACTTTCTAACAGCAATGAACTTGGCAGCAATGTCATGGATGGCCTCGAGCAGCAGTGAGCTCCCGGACACAGGAGTGGGGATGGGGAACCCCCTCTCAGGGATGCTGCAGAGTGAAATGGGGTTCCAGGAGGGATGCTGAGCAAGAGGACTTCCAAGAACCCTCCCACCTCTGACATTCTCCAGGGGGCCTCCCGTCCTCACCTCCAACCCCAGATCTCCAGCCAGGATCTCTTCAGTGTCTGCAGAGAGGTGGCGCCAAACTGACTCCCCACTCAGAACCCTCTCTGCACACCAGCCTGCTCTCCTTTTTGTCATTCAGATTCTACCTACCCACAGCAATGCTCTTGACAATAAATTGTTACAAGGGTGCAACTGAGTGACTGACAGAATAAGCTATTGTACATTCATATAATGGAATGTTGTGTGGCTATTTACGTGGAAGTGATGGAAGATTTAATAATACGGAAAGATTTAATAATACGGAAAAAGTACTATCATGTGAAAGAAGCTGGTTACAGTGTGACCTGAATTTTGAGGTTTTTTTTAAAGACTTTATTTATTCATCTGAGACAGAGAGATACAGAGAGAGAGAGAGCACAAGCAGGGCGAGAGGCAGAAGCAGGTTCCCTGCTGAGCCAGGAGCCCGATGTGGGGCTCAATTCCAGGACCCTGGGATCACGACCTGAGCCAAAGGCAGACGCTTAACCATCTGAGCCACCCAGGCACCCCTGAAGTTTGAATGTTAACAAAAAAATGCGTAGAAAAAATACTGGATGATGAGTACATCAAAATGTTGTCGTATTCTCTAGGTAATGGGATTGGAGGTACTTTCTTTTTATCTATTTTTAGAAGTTTTATAAAATTAGCATGATTTGACTTTTATTGGCTTTTACAAAATTATTTTTTAATTCTATTCATCAAAGCCTCCTCTTTCCCTTTAACTCTGACCTACACTTATCTTTTCTGTCTCTAACTCTTCTTGTTGGTTCTGTATAATCTACTACATGGCTGTGTTCTGTCTTGTTATTACAAGATTGTTTCATTCATGTTAGTCTTGTCTCTACAATTAAGAAGGAAAGTTTTCTCTGGCTAACCTGTGACTTCTTTTGTTGCTTTGGCACGATTTCTTGCATGGCATAGCACTGTGCAGGAATTGAGCACTTGATAGTGGCTTGGACCTGGATCCTCAAGGTGCCACATGACCTACCTGGCTTTCCAGAGAGGCCCTGGACCTGGGAATGCCCCAAATGCCCACAGCTCTCATGGGGATGAAAGCGAAGCTTGCCTCCTGACCCGGGTATTCAGGAACCAAGATTGTTCAACCGTCTCACACTGTTCTGTCTCTGTCTGCTCTAGAGATTGGACAAAGAGACCTGCAGAACCTAAGGCCCTGTCCGGATTCCAAACCAATGGTCTTCCAGCAGCTAGGGCACAATTGGAGACTGGAAGGTGACTTTTGCCTTCTTTTCTCATTGTTCGCGAACGACATTAGAGCTGAGAGAATCTTTAGTGACTATCATCCTTTCAGACGTTACCCCATCTCCTATTGTTAAGAAATGGTCATACTGCCACAGTGCCTCCTGTGGTCTGCATACACGCCAGACAGCAGCTCTGTCCAGCTGACTGCAGGGACAGGTCTGGAGAGGCAGCCCTTTGTTCTCACATTCCATCTGTGCTGGGAGGCAGTGACTCTCATATTTTTGCCGGCAAACCCTGTGAAATGGCCTCTGCAATGATTTCCTCGTGCTCATTTCACTCCATGGGCGACTCAAACTCCAGTGGCCACCATTTAGCCATTACCATCTCTCTTTTCCATTGCTAAAGCCGAGGGGCAGTGCAGCTTAAGCAAGGTTTAGAACAGGAGAGCCTGCTGTTGCCTTGACGGTTTTTTTCAAGTGTATTTGGACACGGTTCTCCACAGATTCTTGAAGCGCTGTCAGGTGGGAGGAGGACAAGATTTATTCTGTAACGGATTTCTATTGCAACCCTAACATCGCGCCAGTCTGGCACGTTCTGTCTCCCTTGCCCCAGTCCCGGTCCAGGCCACCGGGCAGCCCTGCCTGCATGACTGTGACAGCCTCCTAGTAGGTCGGCCTGCCCGTCCAGTCTTGCTCCTCTAATCCCTCCTCAGAGAGCCTCAGTGATCTGTTTAAATTGTAAATCTGATCACACCACACCTCTGCTTAAAACCCTGTAATGCCTCTGTATTGCCTTCAGGATAAACTCTAAACTCCTTAGCATTGCTTTTAAGACTCAGCCTCTGCTTTGCTCTCCAGGTGCATGCCTTGCTCAGATTGTCAGCCCTGCCAAGTCCCTTGCGCACTGAACTCTGAACACTTCTTTCTCTCACCTCTCTCCTCTAGGTTTTTGCCTAGAACATTTCCCTTCCTCTCTTCGCCTAGCTTAGCTAATTTGCCTTCCAGGTGTCACCTCAAATGTCACTTCCTCCGGAAGCCTCCCCTAGTCACCCAAGGCCAGGCTGGGTATTCTTACACGTTTCTTGTCATTTGATCTTGTAGGTGCCTGTTTACATTTGCCTTCCTCTCCAAACAATAAGCTCGTTGACTGCTGGGATGGTTTTATTTATCACTATAACCCCAACATCAGTGTCTGACACAGAGACACTCAATAGTTACTTAGTGAATGAATGAATGAATGAATGAATGAATGACAGATGACATAACAAGGATGATAGATGGGTGTTCTTGGAGGTAGATTTCCACTCTGTACTGAAGAACTTGCTAATAACTGGTGCTATGCAAACAAAGGAACAGACCAACCCAGGAAGCACAGTGAAAGCCCCATCCCTGGAAGTCTCCAGACAGAGCCTAAGTGGTTGTCAGAGGGGAGCTCCCTCAGGAGGCAGGTTGCAGTATGTGCCCTCTACGCATTTCCTGTCTGCAGGAAGGCACAATTAGGTTCACTTCCAGGAGCAAAAGATCTGGGTTGGGGTTTCAGTTCTGCACTTGCTGTGAGAACTTGAGCAAGGGACAGCCTCTCTGAGCTTTCCTTACCTGTAAAATAGAGATGATGCTTGCACTGTCTACTTCACAGATTTTGTGAGAACCAAATGAAGTCATGTACAGTAAAGTACTTTGTAAAAGCCTTAAAGCCAAATGAAAGGTATTATTATTTACCACATAATCTTTAGGTCTTGCAGCTTCACTGAATAACTCCTGTTCTGCAATGACATTAGCAAACAAAGTGCCACATGGGAAGTTGTACTTTGGCAGGCAGAGCTGGGAGAGTAATCTACCCCTTCTGTTGGCACACCACTGTCCCAGGGAGAAGGCAGTAGTGGGGATCAAGAGTGCCTGTTTAGCTAGGATCTGTCAAAGGCCATGTTCCTGCCCTCAGGGAGATTCCTTGAAGTCTATTGTAAAACAAAGGGAGTAGGGCTCCAATGTCTTAAGTCACTGTGAAAATTAGCAGAAACCCAAACTATGGACATACGCGATAAACCTTCCCTTTGCGCCCCTTGATTGATGCTTAAAGTCAAGAGCAGTTGACAGCATTTCACTTCCCCTTCGGCAGAACAAACCCAAGGAAACCATTGAATTCAAAGGCTTTTTATTAGGAACCACGGGAATGAGCTGCTTATCCCTCGAGAACAGTCTAGAGCAGGTCATCAGGCCCAGGCTGGAGAGAGGTTGTCAAAGGTGCTGTGGTGTGCTTTGCTGCACTTGCTGAGGGCCCGGAAGGAAAGGTGGCGGCCACGGAGGCTGACAGGCACTGGTGTTAGCCAAAACACGGGCCTGGGGGGAGCCCTCTGCCTCCCTTCCAACTCCACTCAGGCTGGAGCATGCCAGGAGACGGAGAACGCGGCCGGAGCAGGCAGGACGCAGCAGTGCTGAGCGCTGGGCAGCGTTCTCCGCTGCTTCACTTCACTTGCCTGCCCTCCGCTCTTCTTGCCGCTTGGTGATCAGGTATTTGAAGAACTCGTACACAGACCATGCGATGGCTGTGGAGGGGATCTGGTAAATGACTCGAGCCTGCACCCCTCGGAAGTAGGCGGTCACCCCGCCTACTTGATACACCGTCCTGAAGGCACTGGCCATGCCTGTGATGTGTCCTGTGATGTTCGAGTTCAAAGCCAGGGATTCCTGGGTGTTGAGCAGTGTTTTGCAAACGTCCAGTGGGGTTGTGGCAGCAGCAGCTACAGCTCCAGCACAGGCTCCAGAGAGAACGTGGGAGCTGGGGTTGTACCGTCTCTGGGGGTTAAAGTGCTCCTGCAGGAACTCATAGGTCATGAAGTGAATGGCTTGGAAGGGCACATTCATGGTCAGCTGCGTGGTGTAGCTACGATAAAAGGCGCCGGCCCCTTCATTTTGCCACACTGCCCGGACACAGTCTGTCACCCGGTGGTACGGTGAGTTGTACATCTGCATCCTCTGCTTGACCACTGGTGGTGCCGTCAACAAGGCGGAAGGAAACGATGCCAGCAATCAACCGGTGAGCAAGCGTATCCAGATTCAGAGTCCCAAGTCAGCGGGTCAGCCATTGGAACGGAGAGAGAGAAAAAAATACGAGTGAGCTGTCACGAATACGTTAATACATTAATGTCTCATACGTTAAGGTTTCCTTAACTGAGAAAGGGCCAAAAAATAACAGACCCACTTCTAGTAGGATTTCTTTAAAACCAACCAGTGAGCGGCACCTGGGTGATTTAGTTGGTTGGGTGTCTGCCTTCAGCTCAGGTCATGATCCCGGGGTCCTGGGATGGAGCCCCGCATCAGGCTCCCTGCCCAGTGGGGAGTCTGCTTCTCCCTCTGCCTCTGCCCCTTCCCCTGCTCATGCTCTCTCTCACTCTCAAATAAATAAGATCTTAAAAAAAAAAAAAAACAGCCAACCAGTGAACACATAATACATGATTTAGAGACTCCAGAGGGTTTCCTTGAAATAAGTACCTACCTACTATCATTATCTTACCCGTTCATAAAACTCAAGACAAGAAATGACTCAGTGGCAGTGAACATAATAATGAACAGATAGCCCTAATAATCCCAATCCTCAAGTATGCAGAGCACCCAACTCTTATGACACGAGGATAGTTAATCCTCCTAGAGGAGAAAGGCTACCAAAAAGAAAACAAAATTCTTAACCAAGAAGACTGTGGCTTCATTTTCCAAACATCTACTCCCTCAAGTGGATAACATGGTGTAAGCTCTAGATCTTCAGCTTAGGTTTGGCCCTTTCCACACCATGACCTTGCCAAGACAGGTAAAGAACTGGAATTTAAAGAACATGGCAACCATGTTATCCCTTCATATTTGTTTGAGTACCTCATTCTCCACCTAGAAAGCCAAGATCCAAGCAGCCATGCAGGAACTGAGCTCTACAATTTACCCTTTCATTCCTACTTCACCTCTTTGAAGAAAAGTGAAATAATCTGTTAAATTTTCAGAGGAGATCAAATCTACTACAGAGAGGACTTCCAAGAAGGCCCAGGAATAGGCCAAATAGAGCCATATCTTTTTTCAGAGAAGCCCCAAAGACGAATGGAATCTCAATGAGTTTGCTTCCTAGGGGCTCCTCCTCAGTGCCGACAACATGGAGGGAGTGCCCTCTACTGGTAAGGCACAGCAGCAGAGAAAGGCTTTCCCCCCAAACCGGCCAGCTGCTCCCTGGCTTTCTTCCGCAAGCAGAAATAAAGGAAAAGCCCAGAGATGCCGAGGCAGCTGCCCACAGAGGGAAAGGCGGCGGAATCATTACCTTCTGCTGGATTCATGGCTGCATCATGCAGTAATGTTGCTACACACCCGGCCGCACCTGCAAAGGAGAAAACAACTGCCACATGCAAGGCCAGGAGAGGTCAAACCATCCACCGAGGCCTGGGGTGGGGGGGTGGGGGGTGGCCAAGCCACAGTAGGGTGAGAGATGTAAGAGCCAGTTCAAAAGATGGGGACCCCTTACTCCTAAACCCCCATTCTGAGTAATGAAGATATTTGCTCCCACCAGCTTAGTAAGGTCACCAATCTAGGTGACCATAGGTATACTAGGAAGGCCTGGAAGAGCCTAGGAAAACAGCCCAGATTTTATAAAGACAGTTCTGAGAATAAACACAGTTCACGCCCCAGATAGGAACCAGAGCCACTGAGGCCAAGGGATGCCGGCATCAGCTGCCTCCAGTGGAGGGAGAACATGAGGGGCGGCGGGGTGGTCAGATTTGACCTATAGCGTCTCATCTTCCATCTTGCTGCCCCTGTGCTGCCCAGTCCATCTCCAAACTCTACAGCTGTCTGACTAGACCTTTCCTTTGGGTCCTGAACTGCCGTATCCCTCACTACTCCTCTCCACTCTCAATTTGGTTTTCAATCCTCAAGCAACAGGCTGCTTTCTCTTCCCTTACTTCCACATAACCTCCAACCTTCTGGTTTCTCTGTGCATAAGTCCCTTGTCCCCACCCCAATTCACTTGTTGAGGCCTGGTCATGTCATCAACAACACAAACTGCCTCTGGTCAGTTAGGATCCTGAAAAGGTGAGGCAAAGAGCAGGGGCTCCATTAATGACCTCCTTGGGTGGCTGGGTCACCTCTGATCCTGCCGAGGAGGACAGCACCAGACTATCAAGAAATACACAATGTGTGTGGGGGGGTAGTTCAGTGTGTCCCACATTACCAGGGCATTACAAGTTGATGCAGGGAGATGAAAGAGTAGAGCTGGTAGGTAAGGGAAGATACTGTAACACTTTGTTGAGGTGGTCCCCAAAGAGGGGTGGGGTTGAAGCAGGTCTGAGAACATCAGGTTTGGAAGTCCCTCCCCTATAATCTGGCCTAGCCCAGCCCAGAGCTTCAGCTCCAAGCCATGCTGAGACTGGAAAGCATTGACAGCAGCAAAGCCCAGAGAGTTGACAAAGTGGGGGAACCAGCACAGGAAGGCTCAATACCGTTGGCAATATGGCTATTGCCCCCAGGGTGGATTACATCACTCAATGTCTTTTTTAACTTTTCGTAGCAGGCAAAATAGAGGGCGTGGGCAGGCCCTGCGCCTGTCGCTGTGACGTTCAGCCCTCGCATAGGCCTCCACAGGCCCTCTGTTCTTATAATCCTCCAGAGTGCCTCCAACACATTGCGATAGCGGGCGGCTGGGTCAGGCTGTAGGCTCTGCATCCGGGTCTGCAATTATAGAAAGGAGTGCAGGGTCAGTGATGCCAACTTCTCATTCAACTTCCCAACTTCGACACAAAGGCTGCGGGCACTTCTATGTGGAATCGTGCCAACGTGCAGGAGTACCAACTGGCACCCAATTTTACTTCCTTCCAAATCTGTGTCCAATCTTTCCAAGATGTGGACCTTTCTTTTGCTAGTCATCTATGAGGGGAACACCGTTGCTGTCTCTGAGAATATCACCACTTGGGAAGTGTCCTTGAACTCTGAAATGATTCATAGCCCCAGCAACAAATATCAAGCCTGTGTTTCAGGAGAAGTTCCTTTTGTGCCTTAATAAACTCGGGCCAAGAGTTCTTTATAAATGGATTTTAAAGTCAACTATTTACTGTCTACAACATACTTTATGCATTATTTGCACGAGGCCCAACATTGATCCTAGGCCTGCTTCCTGATCACACACTATATTAATGAGATGATAGCTTATCCTCTGTTATATCCTGGATGATTACCTGAACTTCTCAGATTATTCGGCATTGGCAGCTGGGCCTGTAGGTTAAATTCTTGGCAGAGGTAGCAACTGTAATCAATACTACTCTAATTTCCTGGGAAAGAACATTTACCCTGAAACTATGAAAGGTGGAAACCAACCTAGTCCCTAAAACTGAAGGGATTTCCAGATCTCTACTCTAAACTGAATGAATCCCCAAATTGGCATCAAATAGTATCAGCCTTCATGAAACATAATCCTTGGAATTTCCAGAGGATTCAATGACTGGGACAAAAGTACATGGTAGACACTTTGTATAATGTTCTGGACAAAGTTGGATTGAAATTTGGGAAATGAATCTTTTCGAAACATTCCCCAAATCACCGACTCTCAGGGGAAGGGTGTGTCTCCTCATGAAAATCTCTTCTTGTCTGTTGATCCATTTCAAGATTAAGGTAGCATGGAGACTAACAATATAAAACCAATGTCCAGTGCCTGGAACAGAGGAAGCACTCAAGATTTGTTTGCTGAATGAATGAATGAATGAATGAACAAATGAATCTTAGCTATCTGCACCAGTTCACAAAGTAAGAAGTAGGCTATCAGTGAGTCAGTAGGTACAACTAAAGCTCAAGTACAGTTTAAATTCCTGCTTCACTCCAATTACTGATTCAATTTGAACCTTCCTTTGGCCATCTGGAATCCAAGAGTACTGCCTCTTCTCAAGAGTGGGGGGCGGGGCAAGGGGGGGAACGGACGACAACTAACCAGATTAACAGGTCCTAGTTAGCTGCAAGCAATCCACATTCCTCTAAAGTTATTTTCTCCTGCTTGCTACTAACAAAGAACTGGAAGCTTAAAAGGTTAATTACTGCAAGTTCAATCAGAAATACAGTATCACTTTTTACAATCTGACACATTCATTCTACTTCTCAAAAAAAAAAAAACAAAACACCATAAATTTCCAATAAAGGATATGCTTATGAATCTTTCGTATCACCCAGGGGTTATAGAATCCATTAGAGGAGTTATTCAGTGACTACAGGTTTTTGCTGGCTACGGCTGCTGATAAAGATAAACTCGGTCTGGTTTCCATAGGTTTGTTTGAAACTGATCTTGTATAGGACGACTGTTCAGAAATTGCATTGCTCTGCTGAAGTCAGTGGAATTATTTGGGCAACCAGCCTCGAAAGGTCTGGCCTCAGAGATTTGGCATCTTTCAACCCCAAGAGAAACCTGGACTGAAAGTTACTTTGAACATTTTATACACACCTCTACTTCTAACTCACAATTCTACTTATACCCTATGGAAAGGACCCAGGCATAAGCTATGCCAAATAGAAAATCAATATGGCTCCCCAAATGTGTGAGCCAATAAATCTTTCCTTTGGAGAAAAATGAAATCTCTACAAGTTTATGAATAGCCTTTAATTATTAAAAAAACAAACAAACTGGCTTTGAAGAAAAGTGAAATGAACTAACAGGGAGATAAGTGGTTTGGTAAAAGACAAGCCACATATGAGTCAGAAAGCCTGAGTCTGAGCCCCTGCTTTGCTAGATGTGTGGTCTTGGTTTTGTCACTTAACCTGAGTTTACATGAGACTAGGAATGGCTCATGGGGCTGTTGTGCGGATTCAAAGAGGGCAGGTAAAAGCCACTGGTAGTTTATGAAGCACTAGAAATAAAAGGCTTTTTATCGTATCCAAACACGATTCTTGGACATATTTGTTCATATCGTAGAATTTACAGATTATGGCAGTGTTGTCTCTTGTACACATCATTTCACAACTGTACACAGGCAACTAACTGGTTCTTAGCCACTAGGAAATCAGGTTTAATTTTGTATTTTTTTGTTTTTACTTTAAAGTTTCTCTGTGGCTATAATGATTTTTATGTCCAGCTATCAATCTGGAGATCATGTTGAGGAACGAGCACTATTGTGAAACTCTGTGCCTTGCTTGGCTCTGGAAATCTACTTCTGGGAGGCTGCATGGAAGGCCTGAGAGTCAGACTGCGTTCAAATCATGATGGTGCCACTTAACTTGCTTCCTTTTCTTCATCTGTGAAATAATGAAAATGATGTATACTTCGTGAAATTACTTCAAGGATTAAATGAATAAATATATGTAAGGAACATCAGTTAGTGCTTGGCAAACAAAAACAAGTGCCATTTATCGAATAATAAGTATTATTATTAGATACAAGAAAGTCACATAAGCCAATGTTTCCTAACCTTTCATTGGTGAATGTGTACAGATAACCGTTTACATCTGGAGTTTGGAAAAGATTTCCCTTGCTCGTTCTCTCTTTAACTTATTCTGTAAGTAGATTCTTTATGTCACCATTACAAAGCCAAAAAGTAAAAAAAAAAACAAACCTTGGTGACAGGTGGGTACTTAGCCAGATGATTGTGAGAAGATTCTGACTACTTCGGCTGCGGAGCCTATCCCTATAGATAGTCTGGTGTTTGCCTCTGAGGCCCAGAAAAGGAAAACTGGGATATATTTGGGCTCCCAAACCTCCCTATTGTGACCATATAAATAGTTGGCTGAATAACTATGGCCTGGTGAGGTTATGCTAGGTTCCTCCCAACGATACTTTAAATCAACCTGACCCTGGTAAGTGGCTGGGGTGCACAGGTTTGCACGCCAAGAGGCAGTGTCGACTTTCACTTGCAAACACGGTGGTTGCTGTTTAGGCTCCAACTCAGATACCTGCCTCTAGTCTTCGGGATGGTTGGGCTGCTCTTCTTCTCCACCACCATTTAGGTGAAAGAGGAACTGGGAAGCCCTGGGACAAGTGAACTGGGAAGTCCTTTCTGAAGGAAGAGATCTGAACTTTCATGTCTGCACAACAATGTCTAACATCCTACTGACATTAAATCTTACAACCTAGCTGTTCCCTCTAGTCATTTAAATCCCAGCATTAATGGCAAATGAAAATGATTCTTCTAAAATGAGCTTTTGTATCTTTGAAGCCTCTTGAGCACTTTTTCCCCTCTGGATCAAATAATTATTTCTTTAATATAGGGCTTTGAGGCATGACTGTAGTGTCATATGACTAATTTTTTTAAAAACAAACACTTCAGAGTTTATGTAAATGAATAAGAACTGTTCTTCAAAACAGTTACCTTGGAAGGCTAGAAGTAACTTATTCCAGCAATGCTGTGATTATGCAAAATATTTCTGGAACTCCTCTTTCAGAAGTGTTCCCTCAGTGGGTTTATCAGCCGCAAGAATAAATCAGTCTCCTTGCTTTCTGGTCCTACCTTCTCTTTGTCTCCAATCAGTATTACCCATTTTG
The DNA here is from genome assembly GCF_029215605.1 of Mirounga angustirostris. Lineage (NCBI taxonomy): Eukaryota > Metazoa > Chordata > Mammalia > Carnivora > Phocidae > Mirounga > Mirounga angustirostris. Next base: position 126,432,434 of record NW_026991714.1, read on the forward strand.
ACCTTCCACTTATCTGTCATTTTTTATTCTGAATGGTCTGTTACTAAAAAAACCCAAACAAACAACTCCATTTTGTCACAGGGCAAAGCTTTTCCCTCTTTAAGAATATTCACCCAAATATTCTGGAGGCATTTCTAGCAGAGGAATCTATAAAATATTTACAGCAACAATATTATGTAAAGATATGGAATAAGGAGATAGCCTCCCAAGGTAATGGGACAACACTTAAGTTGATAAGTTATAGTAATATTTCTAAGTCAGTCACATTATTACATTGTATTTTTCAAGTCATTAAATAATTTCCATTGCTTTCTTTGATCTAGTTTTCATTTGATACATCCTGAAACATAGCACCCTAGACCCTGCTCTCTACTCACAGTCTAAGTATAGTGAAGTTACTTTACTTTGCAGTTTGGTCATTTTAATTTTTTGATATATAGCATTAACAACTCACAGTCATTCAACCTAGACTTTACTATATAAATGTCTGAATCTTTTTTATTTGTACTTATCCACTTTACATTTTAATACTGTTAGAACATTAACCATCCTCTTACTTCTCTCGCATGGATTTTACTGTTTGTTTCTATTCCTCTCAATTGACAAGGGTATTTAAAATTCTAATATCCATTTTAACCAAGTGCATCTACCAGTTTCAATAGGTATGACTATTGGTAGGAGTTGCCTTGCAGTGTGCTAGAAAACTATCAACTCAATGTCAGTCACAAAGCTTAATGAGCACTTTCCCCATTTATTCATTCACACTACTAATGAAAACATGTGGGCGCCTGGGTGGCTCAGTCGGTTGGGCGGCTGCCTCCAGCTCAGGTCATGATCCCAGAGTCCTGGGATCGAGTCCCACATCGGGCTCCCTGCTCTGCGGGGAGCCTGCTTCTCCCTCTCCCTCTGCCTACTTGTGTTCTCTATCTCTCTGTCAAATAAATAAATAAAATCTTAAAAAAAAAAAAAGAAAACATGTGAGTACCAGAACCAGGGAGAAGCAGAAAAGATATGACTTTGTATTTCCCAACTCAATACTCTCTCCTTTTGAATATGTAACATTTTCCTAATTTGAGGAGAAAACACACATCAAAGAGCTGTGAGGATACTGTTTGACTATTACCGTTAACATGTAAAGGAGGTGTCAGTCTCTGTCAATACATTTATTTCAACAGTCCCCTGGAATTTACTTTTCATTCAATTTAGTCCTCACTTTTAGAGGTTGGTACCTTTGCTAATGCACAAGAATAAGAACTGTAAAGAACAACCTGTTCCCCTCTTCACCTAGCTTTCTTCAGAAGCACCTGACTTCTTTACCCACTAACCAGTCTGCTTGGTTGTGGCTACAACTAGTTTTTAGGTTCACAGGAATCATGCCTTCATGTTGCTCCCCTTTCATTTTCAATATCATCACGCTTCCCTTCTAGGCAACTCTCCCCTTTTGTCAACTTCACATGGCTAAAGAAATACACTGTCAGGTCCATCTCTTGTTTGGGGGCTGATGTGCTCCCTGCACATACGAAATCCTAATCCCAGTTTAGGTTTCACGTTCAGGAAATAGGTGGGGTATCATGCTTGCTGCAGAGAAACCGAAACCTTTTCCTGAACATGGTCTTTCCCAAATCACTTCCAGTCTGGAACTATGAATTCTGACTGCACAAATGATTTCCAATCACTCATGGGCTAAGATTTAATAAGTAAATACTTCATCTTGCTGAGAGATATCAGATTTCGGTTCCTGCCCCATCACTTTTAAGGGCAGACACAGCAAGAAGCTTGTAAAAGCACTCGCCCAGAGAACATCTCAAGCCATTAAGATCCTATTCAGGGTCTGATTCACCCCAGTTGGCTTCACCTTAAATCAAGTCAGTATTACTTACCTGTTCCATCCCATCCCACCCTATTCCTGTTTAGTCCCAGCTAGGATCCAGGACTTTGGCTGACAGATTTTCTTTCCACAGTCCCGATTCAGATCTCACTGACGGTTAGAAATGGGTCCTGGTTCCTGGGTGGGTTCCATTCCCAGCCGGGACCTCGCTTGCATGGAGTATCGGTTGAATCGTGTGGCGGTGGCAGGAGCCAGGAAGAAACCCATGTCGGCTCCGGCTCTCGACCGGGATCCTGGCTCTGGACAGGACCCAGGGGTGGGGTCAGCCCCAGGTCGGATTCGGAGCCGGTCCAGGTCTCACCTTGACGCAGTCGATGGGATACATCACGCAGTGCTCCAGGATCCCTGCCACGGCGCCCGCCACCATGTGCGTGGTGACAGTGGCTCCAGCCGGCAGCGCCTCGTAGTCCGGGCCGGAGTCCGGATCCTGCCGTACCGGGGGCCTGCAGGCCCCGGCCTCCCCGCCGCCGGCCCCCCGGCCCACGCCCCGCTGCAGCCACCCGTCCAGCAGCGCCGACTCCCCGGGGCTCCGCCCCGGCCCAGCCGCCGGCCCCCCCGCCACACCGCCAGCACCCCGCCCCTCCAACTCCATCCACCCGGGCCAGCTGCGGCGCCCACCCTCGCCGCCGCTGCCGCTGCCGCCACCGCCCCCCAGCCCCGCCGTGTCCGCCTCAGGCGCGGCCCAGAGAGCCCGGGGCCTCCGGCTCCCGCTTGACTCAAGGACACACCCCTCAGCCAGCCATTGGTGCGGCCGCCAAGTTAGCCCCGCCCCTTTGCTTACGTAGGAAAAAGATGTCTGTGGTATTAGAGAAGTTGCCTGTCATTCCTCCGCCCTGCGGCGTTGCTACGGTTTAGGTCCCACCCCTTCCCCTTTGATCTTGGAAGCTTCTTGTTTATTGGCCATTGATTGGCCAACATATAAGAACAACCCGCCCACTGATTTTTCTTGGGGGCGGGAGAAACTTAAGGGAGAACTTTGATAGGCTCAACCACTCTTGATACTTTGACCGCGGCCATTGGCCCTCACCACGTCGGGATCCGATTGGCTACGGGAAGAGAGCGAAGAGCCCAGGGGCGAGAGAGAACGGATTTGGGCCCCAGACTAGCGCCTGGGGAGCTGCGGGTGCTGCAGGCGGGGTTCTCTCGGGGTGGGGGTGGGGGTGGGTGCCAGGCCTTCAAGGTCAAACCGCTGCAGTCAGCCGTTAGAACTGCGTTCGAGCGCGGGCCCCCAAATCCCCAGACACGCGGGGTCGCGGGCTGGCGGGCGGCCCTGGCCCAAGAGCTCTGTTCCCGCGGGATCTCGGGCGGGCGTGAGGTGGAGCCAGCTTGGGCCGGGTATACCCTGGCGCGGCCCGCGGGCCTGTCCGGGAAGCTGTTGCGACATGCGGGCGGAGGCCCGTTAGACTCCGGTTGGATCTGGCGCGCTGTCTCCCCGCCCCATGCCGCGCGCGAGCCGACTCCTGAGGGCCCTGTGCTCCTCAGGCCTCGGCGTGCCGCCCTGGGCTTGCACCCGAAGTCGCCCAGTAAACCCTGCGGTTGTTGAATGAATGAGTTCTCGGGGCCCGTTGTCGCTGGGTCCTGCGCCAGGCCGAGAGCTGGAGGCAGGAAAAAGAGATGTCGAAATGGGGCGGGATGATTCAGAGATGACGACAGGTGGAGAGGCCGGTCTGGAGGCAGCTGCCCAAACAGCACAGAAAGTACGGCGACTATGGAGAACCTCCGACATAGAGTTTTTCCCTGAGCTGACGCACTGATGACCACCACTGCCTGGTGGTGATTGCCTTTTGTGATAAGACCGCTGTCTCTCCCAGGCTGGTCGGGCGGGTCGGCCAGAGTTTGAGAGGGGCACTCACTGGTTAAAGAACAATGCCAGCGATTCCCAGCCTGGAGCACCACCTCCTGGGCCGTGACGTTGCGCGGGAGCTACACGAGGGTTGCCGGCTCTGTTGGGGAACGCAGGAGCTTTCTGCGTTCCTCCGTAGTCCCTGCTTCAGTATCCCTTCTCTGGAGCGTGTTTGCACAAGCCTCCCCAGTGTTTCCAGCTCTGTCCTTACTACCTATTTTACCGAGATGATGATGGAGTTGTGAACTTCTCCATCTCGGTATAGCTTTTCTTTAAGGAAGAGGCTTTCCTTTTTTTCTTTAAGCGAAGCCCTTCTCTGGGCCTCTGGGGGTTTTTGTTTGTTTTTAACTGTTTTACTCATCTATTCTCTTTCTCTTAGCAATGGTTATTAACCTTTGGGTCTGGACCTTTGCGAAAGTAAGGAAACTACAAATCCTCTTCCCTCCACTTCCCACCCCCCATACACACACCTAGGGGTCCATGATCTTTAGGTTAAGAACCCTTCTCTACATCTTCCCTCTTCTCTAGCTCGCTTCCCTTGAGAAATGAGTAGGTAGGTCTCCTCAAAAGATAAACCACTGAATCCTGCTAGAGTACTAATTCCCTCTACTGCCAAACTACTACAGTAATGAGCTATACCTGCTATATCTTTTCTCTCCTTAACCCCTATATTTAAATTTTTTTTCTTATTTTTTTTTTAAAGATTTTATTTATTTGAGAGAGAGAGAACACGAGCAGGGGCAGCCGGCGAAGCACACTCCCTGCTGAGCAGGAAGCCCCATGCGGGGCTCCATCCCAGGACCCTGAGATCATGACCTGAGCGGAAGGCAGAAACCTAACGGACTGAGCCACCCAGGCGCCCCAACCCCTACATTTTCACTCCTTTATTCAGTGGCCACAAATGACCTTTCCAAATGCAATAGTCTTTTTCTTATTCCCTCTTGCCCCCACTGACCCATCCCTCATTGAAATTTTTTCCTTCCTAGGAACCACTTATTCTACGTTTTAGACTTCTCAGTCTCCTACACTTCTCTAAACACCGAGGGAAAACATTCCTAAAGGGTTAATGCTTCTTGTTCATCTTCAATACCTTAGAGAAACTTAATCATTCCAAATCTGTTTTCCCCATTGGACCTATATTTCTCCTTTCTTTCTCTCTTTCTCTCTCTTTCTTTTCTCTTTCTTTCTTTCTTTCTTTCAACTTAAACTTTAGTGAACATACAGTGCAATATTGGCTTCTGGAGTAGAATTAAGTGATTGATCACTTACATATAACACCCAGTGTTCATGATAACAAGTGCCCTCTTTAATACCTATCACCCATATAGCCACACCCACCCACTTCCCTCCATCAACCCTCAGTTTCTCTACCATTAAGAGTGTCTTATGGCTTGTTTCCCTCCTTTTTTTCTTTTCACCGTTGCCATGTGTTCATCTGTTTTCTTTCTTAAATTTCACATATGAGTGAGATCATACGGTATTTGTCTTTCTCTGACTTATTTCACTTAGCACAATACACTCTTGTTCCATCCATGTCATTGCAAATGGCAAGATTTCATTCTTTTCCATGGCTGACTAATACTCCATTGTATATACAAACCATGTCTTCTTTATCCATTCATCAGTCAATGGACATTTGAGCTCTCCTCATAGTTTGGCTATTGTTAATCATGCTGCTATAAAGATCGAGGTGCATGTGTCCCATTGAATCTGTATTTTTGTATCCTTCGGGTAAACACCTAGTAGTGCAATTGCTGGATCATAGAGTAGTTCTATTTTTAACTTTTTGAGGAACCTCCATACTGTTCTCCAGAGTGGCTGCACCAGTTTGCATTCCCACCAAGAGTGCAAGAGGGTTCCCCTTTCTCTGCATCCTCACCAACACCTGTTGTTTCTTGTTAATTTTAGCCATCCTGATGGGTGTGAGATGGTATCTCATCATGGTTTTGATTAGATTTCCTTGATGATGAATGATGTTGAGCATCTTTTTTTAGCCATCTGGATGTCTTTTTTTGAAGTGTGTCTATTCATGTCTTCTGCCCATTTCTTAACTGGGTTTTTTGTTTTGGGGGGTTCATTGCACACTTCTTAACTGAAATTTCCATGTGAACATTCAGTAAATATTTATTGAGGACCAGTTCTGTGCCTGGCACTGTACTTGAAGCTGGTGACACAGGACACAGTCCATGGAGCTCTCATGGAGCTTGCTTTTTAATGAGGGGAGGGGGATAGACAAAAATACCAGTTAGCTCTAGGTACTATTCTGATAACTGAAATAGGGAGATGTGATAAAGTGTGACTAGGTGGCTACATTTATTGGGCCAGGGAAAGCCTTTCTGAGAAGATGACACTAAATGACAGGCAGGAGCTCATGAGGAACCCAGAGAAGAGCATTCCAGAAGAAACAGTAGATACAACAACCCTAAGGTGAGAACAAGATTGGTGTATGAAGGAACAGAAAGTTAGAAAGGGGGAGTGACACAGGATGAGATTGGATGAATATCCACCTTAATTTCTGGCATGACTTGGCATGTTCATTCCAAATTTAGCCTTTGAACTTCCCACCCCAACCAATTCCTCCAAAATATTTCTTTTCTACCCAATCAGACTCTAAAGCTGGGAGTCTTCTGTAGCTACCCTTCAGAAATACTCTGAAATGTTTCTTTTGTTTGTGCTTTCCTTTTCGTTCCAATTGATATACTTCCCCGGTATCTGATCCCTTCACATCTATATTGTAATAACCGTTGAATGTCCTCACTACCTCTGGGATCCCCTGGCTTCATCAGTATTTTGATTCCCATCCTTCCAGGTACATGGTAGGATTGTTCTTCCCACCTCCTTAATGATAGGCATGGCTGTGGATTTGCTTTGACCAATGAAATGTGAGAGAAGCGTGAGAGCCACACACTAACTTTCCCTGCCACATGACTGGTGATGTTTAGAAGGTCCCATCAGCCTGAGGCCCTGGTGAAGATGATGAAGCAAAGTCGCCTACTTGCCACCCCTTTCCTCCCAGATGGACGTTCACCATGAGTAAGAAATAATCTTTGTTGTTTTTTTTTTTAAGATTTATTTATTTGAGAGAGAAAGAGCAGAAGAGAGAGGGAACACAAGCAGGAGGAGTGGGAGAGGGAGAAGCAGGCTTCCCACAGAGCAGGGAGCCCGATGTGGGGCTCGATCCCAGGACCCTGGGATCATGACCTGAGCTGAAGGCAGACGCTTAATGACTGAGCCGCCCAGGCACCCCATAATCTTTGTTTTTAAAACAGATTTTAGGATAATTCTATACCATAGCAAAATCTAGCCCACTGCCACTCAGACTTTAATGTGATATTAGTCGCCTGAAGAGTTTGTTAAAATGCAGATTGTTATTCTGTAGTGGGGTCTGAGATTCTGCATTTCTTACAAGTCCCCAGGTGACGCTGATGCTGTTAGACCCTGGACCACACTTTGAATAGAAAGAACCCATCCTGACTATATGATATACCACTCTTAACACATCTACACACACTACCCTACATCTCACCAGCACTTTAACTTCCCTAAACCAATTAGCAAGCAAAGAAGTTCCTTGGAGATATTTCTTTATAAGCCCTCAGCTCCTATACCTGCAGCTCCTCAGTCGGGCATTGCACAATCTTATTTTCTTATATCCCTAGGGTAATCATTTCCATATTCTCCCTTCTATACTGTCTTTTTTCTTTTTTTACCTCTACCTATGAGACTATTCATTGTCTCACTACTGAGTCTCATTTTCTTTAGTAATAGAAACCCCGAGTTTTAGCTTGGAGCTAAAAGTCCAGCTGAAGTCCATATTTCCCCCAGCTTCCTCTACAGCTAATGTTAGCTATGTGACTAAGTGCTATCTGAAGGGATGTGAGTGTAAGTGGCATGAAATATCTGGGTTCTGCCTTTAAAAGGAAAGACTATGGGGGCGCCTGGGTGGCTCAGTCAGTTAAGCGTCTGACTTCAGCTCAGGTCATCATCTCAGTCAGGGTCCTGGGATGGAGCCCCATGTTGGGCTCCTCACTCAGCGGTGAGTCTGCTTGTCCCTCTACCCCTCCCCCCAGCTCATACTCTCTCACTCTCTCAAATTATTTAAAAATATAAAAATAAATAAAGGGAAAGATGATGTTCTCTGAGTATTTTTTCCCCCATGTTCTCCCTTCTTGTCATTTAGAATACAGCCCAGAAGATGTCAGCCATTTTTGGCCATGAGACAAGGCCCCCTACTTGAGGTAGCAGAGCAAAAGGTAGAAGAAACCTGCTGCCTTATGGGCAGTAACAGTAGTACCTTTGGACTACTCATGTTCTGGTACATGAGAGAACTTGTTTAAACAGTTGCTGTTAGTCTGAATCTTTGTTACAGCATCAGATTTATATCCTAACTGACACATCTTCATCCCTAGAATGCAATTCACCCTTTGTTCTTATCAAAATTCTCATTCTCGAAGGTCCAAAACAAGTCCCACTACTCCTTCCAGCTTACATGACCATTACCCTCTTTCCCTGAACTGCCATCCCCCATGACCATATGAGGTATGCGTATTATACAGAATGAGATTGATTCCAGCAGCCACACATGAAAATTAGACTGACTTCTTTACAGTCACTTAAAGAGCACTGATTCCTAAATTATGAAGAGTAGACCCTAAGAGCTGTAGGAATTCAGAGATGGGGCAATCAGTGAGGACAGAAGGCATAAGAAGACATTATGTGTTTGAGCAGTTTACAAATGGAGAGTGTGCACAGGAAGATGTTCCAAGAGGGGTGTGGGAACAGTTTCAAGGGAATCAATTTGTTATTCCTTGTCTTCGGCATCTTTGCTAAAATTCATCTGAGAAAGCATTTGAAACATCTCTCCTCTCTCCTGTTTCTTAGTCTGTCCTCCCACCTTATGAAAGAAGTGTGCCTTCACTTACCCATCTTGCTACAGTTCATTGCCCTGGGACATACAGACCTCCAGGTAGCTGAGTGGTCCTGGTGCTAGCAAGGCCCCCTTCAATCAAGGCACAACTGTAGATTTCATGTCTTTCTCTGGCTTGCGTATATTTCAATTAGGGCAAAACATGGCTTTAGAAATGGATATTTTGGTCCTTGTGGGATATTTGGTGTACATATATATTGTACAGTGGAGTAAAGGGTTTTTAATTTAATCACATCACCTAGTCCAACCCCTGTTATCAAAGAATACATTGTTTCTGAGGGAGAGTCCCCTTAGAATAAAGCAAAAAGAACGTAATTAAATGTTAAAAGAAGTAGTGCCTTATTTCATTTAGCTGACACACTCCTGGTAAGGTCTGTTTATCTTGGGGCAAGGATAGTCAAGATTTATAAAAATGTATGCTGGGAAGTAATAATGTGCTACAAAGTACAATGCTCCCTGTAGTAAGAAACAAGAAAGCTGAGTGATGCTCTTCATTTACTCTTCATTTACTTTGGTCTCAATTTTATATTTTGCATAATTTCTATAAGAATAGGGAAAGTCCTGTTTAACTTTCACAGATCAACATCATGCCTTCAACTAAAAGGAAATATGTCAAAAGTAAATTCATATTTTGTTTTTTCTTGAGTATTTATTCAGGCTTGTACTAAAAACATACTCATTTTCTTTTGTCAACAGATTATTGGCTATACCATTTCACACCCCCTGGGATGGCTATAATCAAAAACACAGAAAATACGTGTTGACAAGGATGTGGAGAAATTGGAATCCTCACACGTCGCTGCTGGGGCCGTAAAATGGTTCAGCCACTGTGGAAAATAGTTTAGCGGGTCCTCAAAAAGTTAAACATAGAGTTACCGAATGACCCAGCAATTCCACTCCTCGGTATATTGAAAAGAAGTACTTAAACAAGTACATGTATATGCTTGTTTATAGCAGCACTTTTCACAGAGGCAAAAGGTGGAAACAGTCTAAGTGTCCATAAACAGAAGAATGGATAAACAAATTGTGTTCATACACAAGATGAATATAATTCCACTGTAGAAAGGACTGAAGGAGTGACACATACTACCATGTGAATGAACCTCGAAAATATGTTAAATGAAAGAAGCTACTCATATGAAATATCCAGAAGAGGTGCCTCTGTAGAGACAGAATGCAGACTGGTAGTTACCAAGGCCGGTGGGGGGGGGGTCGGGGGGGGGTGGTGAGAAGGTGCTAAATGGGTACAGGGTACATCACCTTTTGGGGGTGATGAAATGGTTTGGAACTAGGTAAAGGGGTTGGTTGCATAACATTGTGAATACACTAAATGCCACTGAATTGTTCACTTTAAGATGGTTTACTTTTATGTTACATGACTTTCACCTCAATTGTAAAAAGACAAGATTGGCTAGCACCCCACAGATGAGCTGAAGAAACTAGGACCTCAATATCCTCTCAAATGTTTGTGCCTCTGTAACTCCAAACGGCAGCTCTACACCAGTCTTTATATAATTCCTAGGTTGCCTTACATCAACTTGTAGAAAACCTATCTTGGACAAAAGTGAAAGATCTGGGCATCGATTGTTAGTGGATACAAAGTTTCTTTTTGGTTGATGAAAATGTTTTCAATTTATACTGTGATGGTTGCACAACCCTATGATTATACTAAAACCCACTGAATTGGGTGACTTTTATGGTAAATAAATTACATCTCTATAAAGCTGTTCTTAACACACCAGAAGGTCTAATTGAGATACGTTGAAGAGTATCTTCTTGTGGAACTCCAGTTTCATCATCCTTTAAGCAATAAACTGTAACCCTCTGCACATCTATTGGGGGGGGGGGTAGTTACTGCAATCACACCATTCTTGTCTCTTAAAGTTTCTCCTAAAGGATCTTGTTTATGAAAGAAAAAAAGCCAAAACAAGGAAAATTACTAACTTTGATCTAAGAAACAAACATTATCTCACCTCTGACTCATAGGCAAAAATCCAGAAAAATTACTTTGCTTCACTGGTTCTTGTCTAATAGAAAGTTTCTGTTCAATTCATACTCAAATTGAGTTGAAACAGACACAGGAAAAAAAAATATCGTAGTCACTCTTATCTGGGCACCAGTCTCCGCATTGCCACTCATTTTCATGCTCATTTATACATTTCTATCATATCCTTATTACTTTGACAGGAACATGTAAATTCTGGAAATAATGCCCCCAAACAATTATTTTTACACTTTTTTGTAAGCCCTGCACCTAACAGTCATATAATACCTTCTCTTCTTTTTGCTGTTTATTTACACAAAGTAAAACTGCACCCTTATTTTTTTAAAGATTTTATTTATTTATTTGGGGGGGGGGGCACGAGCAGGGGGAGGAGCAGAGGGAGAGAGAAAATCTCAAGCAGACGTGGGGCTCTATCTCACGACCCTGAGATCATGACCCTGAGATCATGACCTGAGCTGAAATCAAGAGTCAGATGCTTAACCGACTGAACCACCCAGGTGCCCCTAAAACTTCACTTTGAAAAGCATCTACTTATGTACCTGGTAAGACAAAGTGTACCACAAATATAATTTAAGATATAATGCCCTGAACTTGAAGAAATCATTTCATTTAATTAGAATATCTCCTTCTCAGATGGTGACATGTTCTTTTAATTCTATCAAATGTATAATTTTAAACTTTAAATCTTGAAATGAAATTACAAGCCTGTATATAATATTTTTACTATACCAATTTCTGTCCATCTGTAATGTCTCCTTAAGACACTTTAATATGACCTAAATAACTGAAATAGGTCTTTGTTCATAATCAACAAGAAAAATTATGAAACACAACCAATTTTGTGGTGTTTTGGCTCCAAAACCAGAATAGCTTTAAGTGAGAGAGAAACAAGAACAACTAATAGTCACTTGACTTTGGTGTCACTTCCAGACCCTGAAAAAATGATTACTCACATGAGTAACACATCCTTTTGCAAATGAGATGGTTCCTAATCCTTTTACAAAATTTAAGGAGATGGAAAAATTGTGACAAAGATTTGGCAAAGCTCCATTCATTCATTTATTTGTTTTTGTTTTGTTTTGCATTCACTTATTTTTGTAAAAATGTTACTTGGCACCTACCTATAATAACAAAAAATAGGACAAGAATTGGTGATGCACTCCATCTCACTCTATCAAAAGATAACAGTCATCTAATGATCCATGATGTAATCTAAAATATTCTAAAAGCCCCATCCATCTATGAAGAGGTACAGTTCAATAAATTTTACTTTTTTTTTTAAGTAGGCTCCCCACCCAGTGTGGAGCCCAACGCGGGGCCCAAACTCATGACCCCAAGATCAAGACCCAAGCTCAGACCAAGAGTCAGATACTTAACCAACAGAGACACCAGTGAGTAGCAGTTCTTTCACTGGCTCCCTCCAGCCCAAGGCCTAACCTTCCCAGGTGTCCTGGCAGTTGTAACCAGGGACACCACCCAACAGGGTGCTAGCAAAACTCATCCCTGTCCTAATCTTGGCATTAATTTTGGGAAGCACCCTTGGAAGAGACAGGCCCTACAGTGAGTTGAGGAGACAGGACTGGAAAAAGCTCATGTCACTACTTTGTAGGAGTTTATTAAAAGGTCACATCTGAAATAGGATCCTAAAGATATGGACAGTTAATTAAGCTAAGTCAGATGGGGGTGGTAAAAGGCATAAGGGAGGCAAAGCCTTCTGGACAAGAAGACCATATTACAAAAGTCCTGTAATGAGAGGATTGAGCCAGTGGTTCAGGGCTAGGGGAAGCGGTTTTGAGATAAGCCTGGGAGTGACTAGGGGCCACACCATGAGAGGTTCTGAAGTCATATTAAGGGAATCAGTTTATATTAAGAAAAATGGGATCCCATTGTGGAATTTTAAATTGAAGTGAGATAACATGGTCAATTTTGCGTTTTGGAAAGGTCACTTTGGCTGCGAAGAAAGATTGAGGGCAGCAACCCTGGAAGTTGAGTCATTATTCTTATTTTATGGATAAGAAAATGAATATAACTTCTTCAAAGCCACATAGTTAGTAAGTAATGAAACCAAGCTTCAAACACAGGCCTGAAAACTTAACCACAGTCGGCTGCCTTTTTAGATCAAGGTAATAAACCACCAAAATAGAGTTAGTTAAAATGACTTTTTTTTTTAAGTTAGAAACAAGAGGCTTATCTCTGACTCATCCTGACTTTACCTTGGTCATGACTTAGAAAGTGAGAAGGAGGAGCTGAAGTTCCATGATTTGACCTAAGCTTCAGTTACCTCATCTGTAAAAGGGTAATAACATGTATTTTATAGGATTGTCTCAGGATTCTATCAGAAAAAGAATAAAATTTAATATCAGTCATATAGTTAGAACTTGACAAAGGTTGATCACTATCTCTATCATTATAATTATTACCTGTTTTTCCTTTTTGACTGTCCATCCAGCTATCACAGAAATTGCTGGCAACATGTCACCTAACTGCTGACCGAGAAACCACGACTAGTCACTGTCCTTTGCTAGACTAGAGCACCAAATGTGTGATATCTCACAAAGCCTGCTTTTCTCTGAACAATAATATTCTTACTTCAGGTCCATGTCATGTGTATCCTCAATTACGGTATGAACTTCATACCATAAAGAGTAGATTTAAGTATCTTTAATTCCTTAGGTAAAATGGCTAGAATTACAAAACTTCCCTTGAATATTATCAAAGAATGTAAAGGTCTATTGTCCATGACATACAAAGAAGATAAGCTATCAGCAGGGGATGAGGCTTAGGTAATTTATCTAAGTAGATATGATGTATTTTTAATGCTCTGTGGTGTTGAATCCTTCATAAATATGGCATATATTCTCAAAGTAACTGGCCACAGTTATGGAGGCAACAAACATTATCGACAATAGAAACAACATAATTACCAACAAACAACAAATTATGGCAGCAGATGTGGGTCTCCAACTCATGAACCTTGAAGCCCTGATTTATCAGTGTGGTTTTCCTGGTTGTCCTCTGGGTCCAATTCCCATTTTTTTACTCTTTTTTATACAGGCACATCCCTGACCCTCTTACCTGGTCTCTGCCTTATCCAATGCTCATTTCTTCATTATCTCCTTTTAATTAATCAAATCTTTTCTCTTCATCCCTTAGTCTTCCTTGCCTTTACAGCTTATTCATTACAAAATAACATATAAAAGCCCAGGTATTTACATTAATTGTAACAAAGGGGTTAATCAAATAGTTCAGGTAGTGGAAAATTATCCTTATAGTGACAAAGATAAAACTGTTTCACCTTTGGATTTCATTGCCTCCCTTTGATTTTCTTACTGGGCTTCAGCTGTATGAGTGCCCAGCACTGTGCTGAGGGGCTAACAAAGATGAGGAGAGGGAGAGAGTGCAAAAAGAAAAAAAAAAGGAATGAACTGAAATCCTCCTTTGCAAGAAATCTGCAATTGCTAGTGAAAAAAAAAACCATATATGCATTACACAACAACGATAACAGCCAACTTTTATGAAGGGCTTACTATGTACCAGCCAACGTATATATTATTTCTTTTAATCCTATGTGGTTGTAAATTAGTTATCTACTGCTCTGTGACAAATTACTATAAAACATAGTGGCTTAAAACAGCAATAAACATTTATTATCAGTTTCTGCAGGTGAGGTATATGATAGTGGTTTAGATGGAGGGTTAGGGCTTGGCGTGTCTCATGAAGTGCCAGTCAAGATGTCAGCAGGGGCTGCAGATACATGAAGGCTTGACTGGGGCTGAAGAATCCACTTCCACAAGGACTCATTCACACAACTGTCAAGTTGATTCTGCCTGTTGGCAGGAGGCCTCAGTTCCTCTCCAAATGGGCCTCTCCAGAGAGCTGCTAAGGGTCCTCATGACATTGCAGCACACGGTACCACATTGTTGGCAAATTACTTTTTGATTATAGTCATTCTAGTGGGGATGTAGTAGCATCTCCTTATAGTTTTATAGTTTTATTTTTTTTTAAGATTTTATTTATTTATTTGACAGAGAGAGACACAGCGAGAGAGGGAACACAACAAGGCGGAGTGGGAGAGGGAGAAGCAGTCTTCCCGCTGAGCAGGGAGCCCAATGTGGGGCTCGATCGCAGGACCCTGGGATCATGACCTGAGCTGAAGGCAGACGCTTAACTGACTGAGACACCCAGGTGCCCCCTTCTTGTAGTTTTAATCTGCATGTCCCTCATCACTAATGATGTTGAACATCTCATGTGTTTATTTGCTATCTGTATATCTTTTTTGGTTAAGTGTCTAAATACTTCTTCCACTTATAATTGGGTTATTTGTTTGTTTGCTTGTTTTTTACCATATAGTTATTTTTAATGTCCAGCATTTATAATATGAGGGCCAGAGCTTTCTCCCCATCTCAAGTTTATAAATTTTCAATTGGTTTGTGAGGCCAATAGGGGTACTTCTTCTTGTCTAGTTTGGTTTCTGGGAAGACTTCGTTCAGGTCCTCAATGGTCATCTGATCATTTGGAATTATGTTCTTCATCTTCTCCAGCTCTTTTTTCATATTCCTCAATCCTGGCCTTTGAGAAAGACAAAAACTCAGCATAACTTTTCACATCTTCTTTTTCTTCAGCATCCACCTGGACAGTATATGTATTCTCTGGCACAGGAATCTTCAGGGCATTAAACTTCTTCTCAAAGCCATCTACCAAGCCAGCTATATGCTTTCAGACTTTTACATCTACCAAGCCAGCTATATGTTTATATGTATGGGGCTGTAGAGAGGATTATAACATAGCACAGAACTCAAAACCAAACCCTAGAAGTCAATACTATTATCTGAAGTTTCCCTGACCACTTCACCTTAGGGACTGTGGTGATTTAAAAATATGTCTGCAAATTGATACTTCTCCCTTCAAAAGGTGGAGCCTAATTGCCCTCCCCTTGAAAGTGGGCTGGGAGTTAGTGACTGGCTTTTAACAAATAAAATGTAGCAGAAGTGAAGAGATGTGACCTCTGAGGCTAGGTAATAAAAGGGATAGAGTTTTCACCTGGTGCTTGTTCTCAGATGGCTCTGGGAGAAGCCAGTTGCCATATCATGAAGACACTCAAGCATTCCTGGGAGAGTCCATGATGTGAAAAAGAAGTGTGGCCTCCCATTGACAGCTACTATCCACTTGCTAGGCATGCAAGCATGTCATCTTAGAAGTATATCCTTTAGCCCCAGTTGTCAGATGACCCCACCTGACATCTTTACTGCAATCTAATGAGAGACCCTGAGCAGAGCTGTTCCCAAATTCCTGATCCACGGGAACTGAGAGATAATAATGCTTATTGTTGTTTTAAGCTGCCAAGTTTTGGGGTAATTTGTGATGCAACTATAGAGAAATAATGCAGGAAATCTCTCATGGGTCATTCTCTTTAGTCTTGTTTGCTAGCAGCTTGCACAGGTCCCTCTTTTCCTTCATGTCTTTTTCTTTTTGTTTTACCAGGGCTTCCCAAGCCTAGTCTCTAGAGGGAATGCTCAAAATCCTGTATTTTATTAGGCAGAGCAATCAGTCTTCTTGGTCTAAACCTCTTCCACCTAGGCTAAGCCTACGGATCCCACTTTCCTTGACCAAACACACCCATTAAGTTCCCAAATCTAGCTACTCTGTCTTCCTATCAGGACAACTGGTACTAGGTCCACTCACAAAGCTGCCAGCTTTTTTTTTTTTTTAAAGATTTTATTTATTTATTTGACAGGGAGAGACACAGCGAGAGCAGGAACACAAGCAAGGGGATTGGGAGAGGGAGAAGCAGGCTTCCCGCCAAGCAGGGAGCCCAATGCGGGGCTCGATCCCAGGACCCTGAGATCATGACCTGAGCCGAAGGCAGACGCTTAACGAGTGAGCCACCCAGGTGCCCCACAAAGCTGCCAGCTTTTAAAACAATTATTCTTGCCTTAATAGAAGCACCCATGAGCCAAGTGCTACAAGACCAGAGAAAAAGAAGCACCTAGGCAGACTGGGGGAGCTCATAGGTGACATGTGAGTTGAGTTTTGAAGGATAAGCAGGAGTTCATTTGGTAAAGAAGTGAAGGAAAGTCATTTATGCAGAAGTAATAGCAAGTACAAAGGCTCAGAGGTAAGAGAAGGCACAATTCTGAGAACTGTAAATATGTCAGGGTTATGGGTGAGAATACCTATTGGGGAGCTCAGAGGATGTTAGGGGCTAGATCATATCAGGCACTAAAAGCCACATGTATCAATTAGGAGAGTACAAGTGACAGAACTACCTGATTCAACAGACTTAAAAGTGAGAGCAGTAATGAATTTAGTATCTCAGATAATAAGTCCATATGTAGGGCTGCTCCTGGGTTGGTTAAGTTAGCAATGATGTTAATGATGTTATCAAGGACCCAGGATTTTTCTGTATTTCTATTCTGTTATTTCTAGGCTTCCCCTCACCCCACACCCTGACTCCCCCACCCTATGGTTGTAAGATGGCTACAGCAGCTCCAGGCATCATATCCTTAAGATTACTTCTGGAGGCAGAAAAGGGATTTCTCTTCTTACTCTCATTATGTAAACTTTTTATACTCTTTTTCAGTTGGATAAAACCTCTCCCAGAAATGTTTCCCCTCTTCCTCCCATTCCTCCCAACAGCTGGCTTCCCTTCAATATCATTGGCTAGAATTGCATCATATGCCCAGGCTCAGTATTTGGTTAGGGAGTGGGACACCATGATTGACTTAGACCAATCACAGTTTACTCCCTGGGGCTGGGGTTGGAGCCTAGCACTCTTTAAGCATATGACCAACCATAGCAGTGTGGTTATAAGAATAAAATTGGGATTCTGTTAAAGGTGGAAGAGAGATTGTTGGCTTCTTGGGTAGGCAGTCAGCAGAATCTGCCATACCATACTAAGGAATCTGGATTATATCTGACTGGGATGGGGAACCACAAGGATGTTAAAACAGGAATTAGCATGATTATATTTCACTATATCAGAATGGAGGGGCACTAAGGAGGGGAATTAGTCTGGAGGTAGGGTCACCAGCTCGAACGCTTCATCAGAAGATTTTGGAAAGGATTTTAGAAACTTGAATTAAGAACAACTAGTCACTAACTGGATGAAATATGTGTTGGGGAGGAAAATATTTTCTATGCCCCTCAAGATTCTCTTGGCTGATCTAAGAATTAATTGGCATGAGACAGATTAACAGGAGAAAATAAAATTTAATTACATACAGACGGGAGTTCCATGAGACTAAGAGGCCTACAGGTAGTCAGGCAATTGAGGCTTATATGCCATTCTGAGCTGGGACTTCAAAGGGAAGGAGGACAATTCACAGGAAGATGAAAAAGAGTAAATGTGGTAAACAAATGTTTGCTGATCCATACAGAAAAAATGGGACACAGAGAGGAATTTTAATAAACAGATTTTGCTGAGTTCCTCCCTGTCTGCCATATCTAGTTCATATTATACTGTAGTCATTTGTGGTGCTAGCTCCCTTCCTGGGGCAGGTCCTGTATCCAAATTCTTGTAGGCAGTTAGGGGGGGATTTTGAAAGGTTCTTCCTGAGCCTTCTGTTTGTTAAAAATAATCAGCCTAAAATAATTCACATGCAAAAGAGACCCATGGCGGGGGGGGTGGGGGGGGGTGGCAAATTTTGCTCTCCCACAGCAAAAAGGAAGTAGAAGGAAGAGATTCTAAAATGACTTGCAAATTTCTGCTTGGGTGAATCACAGGGTAGTTGATTAAAGTTGGGAATATGAATGGAGGAGGTTTGGGTGGATAAAGTAAGAGTGGCAAGACAATGAGTTTTGTCATGGACAAGGAGGTGCCTACAAGGCACATGAAGAGAGGTGAGTAAACTTGGAAAGGAGAGTGAAGACCACAGTACTTCAACTCCTTTAGAGGTTAAGGCAGGATGGAGTGTAGAATGAAGGAGAACTGAGGGGAAATAAAGTGATATAGACAACTGATACCGAGTGTGGGGCTGGTATGGCTGATTTTGCTCAGAGCTGGGTAGAGTCAAGGACTTCTTGAGAAAATTGTAAATGTAATTGTAGATAAGGCTTTGAAAGGCAGTTAAAGACCAGTTTTGAAATATGAATTTCTGTAATTTGTTTCAACATGTTGAGAGTTACAGCAAATGAGATGGGGAAGTGATCTCAACCTACTTTTTTTGGCCTCCTGACTGGAAACCTCAGAACTCAGCCCTGTGAGCTGTTATTCAGATAAGCATTGCAGGCTTCTGTAAAGAATCATGTTTTACAAATTCCTGAATGCATATGGACTTATTGAAGAAAGTATTATCCAAATGCAATGGACAAAGAAAGTATAATGAAGTGTTGGGATTAAAATATGGGTTTCTTTTCTGTTTTATAACAGTAGTTATAAAATGTAAGTTGATGCTTTAATGCACCTTCAAGCTCTAAGTTAATACAGTTCATAAATCACATGAATTAAGTACTATTTAAAACATAAATAGGAATTCTATTTCCACTCAAAAACACCCATTAAGTGGACTGAAATATACATAGGTTAGACAGAACTCCACAGTTGGCAGGCAACCTCAAGAATTAAAAATATATATATATTCCAAAACATTTGTTGAGTTTTCCCCATGACTACCTGAACTGAGCTCTGGAATAATATAAACACCTGATATTTTTATAATTTTGTAGTTAATCCTAACTTTATCCAACTATTCTACTCAATGTGATTGTGGGGGGCCCAGATAAAATATAACACTGAAGTAGAGTAGGGGTTGAAGGACAAAGAAGAACAGAACACTGAGAATCGATGGAAAGTTAGAAAGCCCATTCAGGCTGGGAGGGGAATGGAGGGAAAAAATAATAGTCGGGAGAGCCTGAACATATAAACTGGACAATGTCAGACCATATATGATGATTAGAATTGTGACCCATGACCAACTAGGCTGCCCACAGCCTAGTGCTCTCACTACTGGTCACTATCAGCTTCCCTGCCTTCTAACTCAGGACCAACCAGAGAAAGCCAAATATGCTCCCCACAAACAATCACATAAGATGCCCTGCTCCTAGTAAGCCCACCACCAGCTTCCCCATGCTAAAACTCTCAAATCAGGGCATACATGAAGCCTTCCTTCTCCCCGCGCCCCCAGTTAAAGCTTTCCCATTCCCCTGACAGTCTTTAGGTCTCTGCCAGATATAAGTGTTGGTGGTTGACCACTTTTCTATAACAGGTGTAGAACAGATAGCCTCTTTTTGATCTCATTTGGGTGGTCTTCATTTATTTCTACATTCATTCACTTATTTATCATACATTACCTGTATTGTATGCACCAGACAGTACCCAGCATTGCTGTGGAAGATAGTCCCTGCCCTCAAGCATATTCTGTCGCCAGGGACAGACCCATAAATTGTAATTCAATATGGTAAGTGAAACAACAGGCATATATGACGGGGTTGTAGGGCAAGTAAAGTTTTTAGGGGAGGTGACCCTTAAGCTAAGTGGTAAGGAATGAGTATGAGTTGGCTGGGCTAAGAGGCTGGGAAGGATAGTCAAGGCAGATGGAAGGGTGGAGAAGGCGGAATGGACAAAGCCTAAGAGGGCAGAAGCCACAGATGTGCGTTGTTGAAGCATAGTAAGGGGGCTGCGGAGCAGCAGAAGATGCTGCATGGGTGGGTCCTGGATCGCCATGTATATGCCACGTTTGTAAGGACTTGGACTTTATCCTGTCCAAATGGCACCCTCCTGGAAATGAGAGAAACGGCTGGTGTAAGCAAGGAAGGAAAACATTAAAGAAACATTACCTTTGCATTTATTACTGTAAGGTCCGGGAGGGCAGGGACACAGCGGCTCACGTCTGGCACACAGCAGACATTCAATCAATGTTGAACGAATACTATAAGCGCTTCGGTGTAAACGATATTGTCCCCCATTTATGTTTCTCTAACAGGACAAGACAAGGAAGCCGGGACATAAGTCTGGGAGGACAAGACAAGGAAGCCGGGACATAAGTCTGGGAGGCTATACGGAAGGTTTGATTCTGGCGATCAGGGTTGGTGGACACAATACCTCTGATAGGTTGTGGGCAAGGGATGCACTTCTCTCGCGGCCACTGCAAGACTCACCCGCCGGGGCCGCTCAGTCCTGGAAGCAGCAGCGTAGCAAGCAGCCAGCAGAGAAATCGCGCCGCCGAGAGGGCAGCGGGCGCAGGGCACCCTTGCACCGCTTCGCACCGCTCACCTGAGCGCCTACAGCTGGCCCGTCCAGGCGGAGCTACGGCACGACGCCCTTCCGGATTGGACGCGCTCGAAATCCCGGGGCGGGCATTAGCGGCCGAACGCTCTTGGGGATTGGCCACTCTGGCGAACGGACGTGCGGCCGACGGAGCTAGTTCGCCGGCGGCCCGGGCTGGATGGAGGGTGGGCCCCTCTCCGGGTCTGCCGTCAGTCATTGGCTCCCTGCGGTTTCCTTGGGGACGTGGCGCCGCCGCCCGCCCAGGCCTCTTTCCGGCTGGGCTAAAGGCCGCGGGGGGAAGCGCTCCGTACCCAGCGGAACGTTGCCGAGGGAGCCTGCGGGCCGCTCGACCTGTGAGTGCGAGCGCGGGAGGGCCGCGGGGCTGGGATAGGCGGGGAGGGGAAGTGGGCACCCCCACCCCGCCACCTGGGGAGCGCCGGTGCCTCGAGAACGCCCGGCTCCCGGAGAGTCGGCTTAGCGTCAGCTGGGCCCCGGAACAAGAGCGGACGCATCTGGAGTGGGTGGGCGCCTTGGCCTTCCCTTGGAGGGCTTGTCCTGTGGGCACTGCTGGAAGTAAGCCTGAAATCCAACGAACTCTTAACAGGCGGCAGACTTAGGAGATGCCTGAGACAAGGAGACCAATTTCTCAGGGCAAAAAGAAAAGGAGGTGACAGGCACTGAGACCACTGAAGGGATCCCATGGCTAGGTAAGGCTGCACATTTTCTCCTCAGCTTGGGGCTCAGTTGGGGGTGGCAGGTAGGTGGAGGGGCCCTGGGATGTTTTTACAAGTGAGGTTTGCCCTCGTGCTGCTTCTGGACTTTGCAGCTTGGTCGGATGGATGCAGAGAAGATCAAAGTGACAATTTTTTTGAAGGCAGACACTATAGTTTCTGGCTCGTAACCCCAGGGTGATGGAGTGAATGAGTGCTTGCTGACATCTGAAAAGTGCTAAAATGTAATGTTCTTTTAGAAAGCTACGTGCTTTTTGAGGAGGTTAAACAAAGATTTTTTTTTTTTTTAATGAACTTTGAAAATAGGCTGAGGTCCTTTTATTTATTTTTTTTTTTTTTATTTATTTTTATTTTTTTTTTTTTTAAAGATTTTATTTATTTATTTGAGAGCGAGAGAATGAGAGAGAACACATGAGAGGGGATAGGGTCAGAGGGCAGAGCAGACTCCCTGCCGAGCAGGGAGCCCGATGCGGGACTCGATCCAGGGACTCCAGGATCATGACCTGAGCCGAAGGCAGTCGCTTAACCAACTGAGCCACCCAGGCGCCCGGCTGAGGTCCTTTTAAATCAATATGGAAAGTGAACTTCATAGTTGAATATGTGTATCCATACATTGTGATGCTCTGAAACTTTCAGAAAAGATTAATGTGGATCAATATGTACCAAATGGAACAGTTGTCAAATAGAGTAAGTGGGGAAAGATGTAGAACAGTAGATACAGTGTAAAACCAGAGGAATGGAGATACACATGTATATTGTCATATATTATATACATTTATGCTTGTGTAAACATGGAATATCCCTGGGAAAATACATAGAAACTGGGTACCAGTGGTTGCCTTTGAGTGGGAAATGGTGGGTTAAGGCAAAAGACTCATTTTCCACTGTATCCTTTTAAACTGATTTTTTCTTACCATGTGCATATATTACTTATTAAAATATTTTTTAATTAGTTAAATAAGTATTCTGACTATCCGGTTTTTTGATGTCATTCTTGATGGGAATGTTGTAGTTGCTCTGATTCTTCAGTGTTGTGAGATTGACTGGGGAGACTGGTGATCTTTTCATAAACATGAGATTAATTCTTTCAGTTATACCCAAAAGTGCAGATATTGGGAAAAGAGCAGATAAGGCTTTTCTGATTTATAGAAGCACCATGAACCATATAGGTTCTTTTCTAAAATTTGACACTAAGAGAACATTTATAGACTTCTGGTGGCACCTTTATTAGGAAGCGCTTTAATCCAGTTTAAAAACCATTTTTTTTTAGCACTCAACTGTAGAGACTTTTCATACTAATAATGTTTGTCTCATTTCAGGATCAGTTTTTCCTACCTCTGCCCAGCTTCCTGGTACTTCACTGTGCCCACAGTGAGCCCATTTCCACGTCAGCGGGTGGCATTCCTAGGACTCTTCTTCATATCCTGTCTCCTTTTACTTATGTTAATCATGGACTTTCGGCGTTGGGGTGCTTCATTACCACGAGATAGGCAATATGAAAGGTGAGTCAGCTTTAGGTCACTTTGATCAGACTTGGCATTGAAGTCATAAATGTTTTGACATTTAACACACTACTACCTTTGACCCTTTGGGGAATACTGCACTTTTATTAGTAGAATTGCATGCCACTTATTACATAAAGATATTAAGCCCCATTTTGGCAAAGTTCACTTTTGATTTAGGAATGTTGATGGTGCATTTTAACCATGAAAGGATCTTTCTATATTCTTGTTTTGGTGGGCTGACTTATTGAATGCATAAATGTTTAGGATTATTATGTATTCTTGATGAATGAACCCTTTATTATTATTAAATGATTCTTTTTATCCTTGATTGTATTCTTTGCTCTGAAATATACTAGTCTGGTAGTCTGGTATTAATATAATTAATTCAGCTTTCTTTTGATTAGTGTTATCATTATAGATGTTTTCCCATCTTTTTAGTTTTAGCCTTTATGTCTTTATATTTTATATCTATCTAGTCTTTTTATAAGTAACTGCTTTTTATCCAGTCTGACAATGTCTGCCTTTTATTTGAAGTGTTTAGGCCATTTGCACTGCATGTGATTATTGATTATGCTTAGGCTTAAATCTATCTTGCTATTTGTTTTCTCCTCGTCACATCTGTTCTGTTTGCTTTTTCTCTTTTTCTCCCTTCTTTTGAATTGAGTACATTTTTAATATTCCATTTTATCTCTTTTGTGGGCTGAGTAGATATAACTCTGGGTTTTTTAATTAAAAAAAAATTTTTTTTAATGGTTGCTTTAGGGTTTAGGGTTTATAGTATACATCTTTAACTTATCATAGACTACCTTCAAGTAATATAATTCCTCTTTCCACATACCTCTATCTCTTCCCCTCAGCCTTTGTGCTATTGTGTTTATACATTTTCCTTCTACATATGTTATAAACTCCACCATATATTGTTATTATTTTTGCTTTTAACATTTAATTGTCTTTTAAAGAGATTTCAAAAATAAAAAAAGGCTAATATATTTACCATTTCTGGGCCTCTTCATTCCTTTGTATTGTAGTTCATATTGCCACCTGGTATAGTGTTCATTTTGCCTAAGGGACTTCCTTTAACATTTCTGGTAGTATGAGTTTGTAGTTGGTGAGTTCTTTTAATTTTTATGACCAAAAAAGTCATTTTGCTTTCCTTTGAAAATATTCATTGGGTATGGAGCTCTAGGTTGATCTTTTTTTTCTTTCATTACTTTAGAAACGATGCTTCACTGTCTTCTGAAGTGCATTCTTTCTGAGGAGAAGTCGGCTGTAATTCCTACATCTTGTTCTCTGTACATCATGTGTCTTTCCTCTGGCTGCTTTTTACATTTTATCACTGGTTTTAAGCAATTTGATTATGATGTGCCTTGGTATAGTTTTCTTCATGATTCTTTTGCTTGTGATTTGTTGATTCTTAAATCTATGGACTTATACTTTTTGATCAAACGCAGAAAAATTTTGACCATTATTTCTTCAAATATTTTTTCCTGACCTCTTTCACTTCTCCTTTGGTGTCTCCAATCACGTATATATTGAACCATGTGAAGTTTTCTCACAGTTCATTCTTTTTTTTCCCAGTCTTTTTTCTCTCTGTTTCTTTCTGGATATTTTATATTGCTGTGTCTTCCAGTTCACTAGTATTTTCTTCTATAAAGTCTAATCTGTTAATTCTGTCCAGTGAGAGCTGAATACCTTTTTTTTTTTTAACAGAAAATATATCTGAATTATTTGATCTAGTTTTAATACCTTACCAGTTATGTAGAAGATCTGTATTCCTTTATAGCAATGATTCATTTTGCTATTGTTTTTTGAGGTTAGTTTCTGATTAGGCTACAAAATGAAATGATGACATATTGTGTTCATCATCAACATGACTTTCTCTTTGTTGCTTCTGAGACAGTATTAAGGAGACTTTGGGCTGCAAGTGCCGGTCAAACTGACTTAAATAAAAAGAAAGTTTATTGGCTCACATAACTAGAAGTCCAGGGGTAAAGGGACCATAAGTTCAACATTGGCTATCAGGATAAGAAGCTCTGTCTCTGTTTTCTACAGCACCAACTTTCTGAGTGGTTGTAAAATAGCAGCCAGTAGCCACTAGGTCTACTTGCATCCATACTCATATCCTGCAGGAGAGAAACAGGCCTGCCTTCTATGCTCTTGTGTAAGAATGAAGAGGGCCCTTCCTGGAAACCTCCAGTAGCCCTTTCCTTCAATCTTTTCTGGTCAGAAATGGGACACGTGACCACTCCCCTTAATATTTCTGGGTTGTTCTGTCCCCAGAATTTATTTTCACTTCACTTTTGTCATTCATTCATTCAGCAAGCATTTATTGAGCAACCATTATGTGCTGGGTGATGATAAGCACCAGGACATGGACACTTCGGTACCTTTTCTCAAGAAGTTTATGTTTCCAGCCTTTCCTCCCCTAGTAGCTCAATTCATTTGTATTTTTCCTTCTTTCTTTCTGAAGAAGGAACATTTGTTTAGATGACTATAGTTGTCAACAATCGGCCTTAAGCAGCCTGTTAGTTTCAGAGAACTAAATCCATAATGAGTTTTTTTTAATGCTTATTGAGATTTTTCTTGACGCATCTAAGCACAGTTTTCCACTGGAAGACAGCATGATCTAATTATGGAATTCTATGTGGGTTAATATGGCTAGAATAAAGACTGTTAGGGAGTGAGTGGTGAGCTGTGTGACTGGAGAGGTAAATCGAGCTGAGCCTGTTAAGTCATTTGAGGGGGTTTAGACATTATCTTAAGGGCAGAGGGAAGGCTTTAAAGAGTGATATGATTGGAATTTTTTTTAAAGATTTTTTATTTATTTGACAGAGACACAGCGAGAGAGGGAACACAAACAGGGGAATGGGAGAGGGAGAAGCAGGCTTCCCGCTGAGCAGGGAGCCCGATGTGGGGTTTGATCCCAGGACCCTGGGATCGTGACCTGAGCCGAAGGCAGACACTTAACAACTGAGTCACCCAGGCGCCCCTGGAATTTCTTTTTAAAGAAAGTTCACTTTAGTGGCATCGTGGAGAAGGAATTGGAGGGGAATAAACATGAAAGGAGGGAGATGAACTGGAATACTCCAGTAGAGATGATGGTCGCCTGAACTTGGGTGAAAGCAGCGATGCATTTGAGGGATATGTGGGAGTTAGAGTGATCTGATATTCTTGTCTACCACTATACCCCAAGTGGTCAGATGTGATAAATACTTAAGTTGAATTAATTGCAACAAGTTAGCTACAAAGCTAAGGGACACACTGTGCCTGTGTGGTTATCTTACCAAAGTCCTGACACCCTGTAATGCTCTGGTTGAGCAGCCAGCAGCCATATAGCCTAGAGCTTCTGTTCTTTAATGAAAGGTTATGTGCGTATTGCTACAAATTACTATGTATCATTACATTTCACTCCTGGCAGCCCCTGTGAGTCATTTCAGAAGCAAACATTCATTGAGAGCTTGCTGTGTGCTTGACACTGTTGTAGATACTAAGGTACAAAGATGAATAAATCGTGGCTTATGAACTCCTAGAGTTCATAATCTAGTTAGGGAGGCTGATGTGAAGGAAGAATTATTTCCCAATGAGATAATAGTTTATATATATATCTATGTAGAATCAGGAACTGTACACAGTCAAGAAGCAGGAACAAAGTTAAGAATCAGAAATTAATCAGAAGAGGCCCATGAGTAACTGAAGTCGATATTAAGTTCATGAACTAAAAGCGCAGGTACTTTACTGATAAGATCGTCTTTCCCACAGAACCTGTTTGCTTTTATTTTATTTTATTTATTTTTTTAAGATTTTATTTATTTATTTGAGAGAGAGAGACAGAGATAGTGAGAGAGCACGAGCAGGGAGGAGAGAGAGAAGCAGGCTCCCTCTGAGCAGGGAATCCGACGTGGGGCTTGATCCTAGGACCCTGGGATCATGGCCTGAGCTGAGGGCAGACACTTAACCAACTGAGCCACCCAGGCGCCCCATGTTTGCTTTTATTTTATACACTGTGTTAATTAGCTTGTTTTTGTCTTGTCTCAGAACACACCAGATAAACAGCAAATTAGATGGTGGTAGTAGGAAGCGTATGCTGGTCAATAGATATGGGCACACTGATAACAACTGTCAATGAATAATATGCTGGCATCTTGACAGTGAGGCAGGAGAGAGTCTTTTATTTGAAATAATCTTGATTTTTCTGTTCTCTAATTCCATTTTCTGCCCTGTAGATATACATCGAAGATAATGGGCGGCATTATCTGCATTTAAAATATTCCTTCCAGAATTTTTTTCTTCCTGGTTGCTAATATTGCTTAAATACTGGTGAGCTCTAGCTGATGACAAGACGATTAAGCAAATAATTAGGAATTGATGGAAGTACTTTAGTTCAATAGCTTATAAAAAAATAGGACAAGTGCCTATCTTTGTGATTTTTATATTATATACATATAATATGGTCATATTTTTCCAACTTAAATTGTTCCAGTTCGCCTGATGAAATTGTATCAGTAGTTTGTATTGAAAAAAATATTTTAATTTGAATTTTTTTCAGCCATTGGTGGAACTTAGCATATTTCTTCTGAGGCGATGTGACCCAGGATTTTAGAAGCCTGCATGAGGGTTTTCCCTCTGTAGTTTCAAAACTGAAGAGTTGTATTTGTTTGTTTATTATGAACATGTACCCACATTGCTGCAAGAAGGAGAAAGCAGGTTTGCATCAGAACTAGAATTTAAGAAAAGATAAATTTAGAGAGTGATGGGGTATCAGTAAGGATAGAATCCAGAGCTGTTTTTAATAGACTTTATTTTTTAGAGCAGTTTTAGGTTCTCAGCTAAATTGAGCAGAAGTACAGAGGTTTCCCAGATACCCTCTACCCATACACGCATAGCAAAGCTATTTTTAAGAAAAATTTTTCTTAGATGTGTGTTTTAATCAACTCTGTATCTGTCATGTGCCACATAAGTAGTGCTCCAACAACTTCATCAGACTTAATACATATTTTACATTTATTTATTCATTCATCTATTCACTTATTCAACAAATATTATTATCTACACTATGGTATCCAATAGGGTAGCCACTTGTCACAGTGGCTATTTAAGTTTAAATTAATTAAAATAAAATAAAATTAGTTCCTCACTTGCACTAGCCCTAGGTAAATTGTTAAAATTTATTAATAATTTTTAGTATAAGGGGGCACTTTTAGCATGTATACATATATAGAGTGCAAGACATATGGTAAATTGTTCTTAAATGTTGTATATATTCAATGCATTTCTTCTAAACCTTAATGTTTAGTATTCACTTTTTTGTAGCCTCACTGCTGTCTTCATTAGAGAGGAAGGTTTGTCTGGTTGACTATTGTTCTGAAGAATGTCTTTGGAAGCTGTTGAAAGGTGGTGCCCCAGGGCTCCTGGGTGGCTCAGTCAGTTAAGCATCCAACTCTTGATTTCAGCTCAGGTCATTATCTCAGGTCACTATCTCATGAGATTGAGCCCCGAGTCAGGCACCGCACTGGGCGTGGAGCCTGCTTAAGATTTTCTCTCTCCCTCTCCTTCTGCTCCTCCCCCTCCCAAAAGAAGGGCGGTGCCTTCATGTTCCTTTGTCATCTGGGTATAACTGTGAATGAGAGGTTCTGCGTCACAGTGGGCTCAGTACCGGCCTTCCTTAGGACTTTGAATTCTGTTTAAAGCAAGTTGAAAAGAGACATTACTTTTGGTTAGGATAAAAATGACAAACTTTAAGGTATGCAGATGAAGTTAAGGCTTCTTATGTATAATAGAGCAATTCAGAGATTTTTCCTGGTGAAATTGAAGCATTTACTTGCATTCTTTGCCATTTATTCATTTATTCACTTACTTGTTCTTTAATGGTGTTTATGGTGTTTATAGTGTTTATAAGCAGAGCTTTAAATTATAAATGCTCCTGACTGCTCTGGTTAATCTTGTTAGGAGATAAGCAGTAACCTTCAAGATGCTTTCCTGTTCATGTATTATTATCTTATGCACAGCTACTTTCCCTATAATTTCATTATATTTGGTTCTGAGCCTTGGATGGAGTTGAAAGAATATGATGACATACAGCAAAATGGTAGCTCCATACTGATGGGGGTTGCTTTAATGGATTTTTGGCACGTTGCTGAGTTCTGTTTGAACTCTAGAAGTGGTATAATTTAGTGTTGATTGTAAGCTAGGAATGGTTTGGTCAGTTACTGCCCTAATGCTATTAATGTTTTCAGGGTAATGGCAGTGAAAGCCACTATCTTCCAGTTCTATCTTAGGTGATGTATATATGAGTAATTTTCTTTTCGTTGACCCAGCAATGATTAGAGGGAAATCAGGTTTCTCAAATAGAAACAGTGTGTGTATGTGTGTAGAGGGTTAAATATGTGTGATAGTGAATCAGATCTCTCCCGGGAAAGTGGATGTGAGGTATTCCAAAGCTTTTGGAACTTTTCTCTTGGACTTTAGGTCCTCTCTAGGGATTAATTTAGTGTAATATCAGCAAAGCAGGAGAGTCCAGCAATGCAGGTAATTGATCATGATGGCTAAGGCCAGGACTGCAAATCACAAACGAAAACATCCAAGAAAGGACCATTGATCCATTCATGTCAGGAGCCTGGACAGAGGAAGACCTTCAGGTGTTTGCAAACTATAAGAAGCCTGATTAGATCATTAGAAGTCAAAGTTTCAGAAAGAGGTGATACTTTCACTTCCCAAAGGGGAATATTGTTCTTCTGTTACTCATTTGCATTCATGATGAGACAAATGGAGGCTTCCTGCTGACTGCAACCATTGAGCAAGACTCAAGTGGGAAGTGTAACATAAATGCTGTCTGGTCCTACCTTTTTCCCTTCTGTTCAAAGGTCAGCTGACTTTTTCTGCCAATGCACACATGGCTTTGAAAAGCCATTGGAGGGCGCCTGGGCGGCTCAGTTCGTTAAGCGACTGCCTTCGGCTCAGGTCATGATCCTGGAGTCCCTGGATCGAGTCCCGCATCGGGCTCCCTGCTCGGCAGAGAGTCTGCTTCCCCCTCTGACTCTCTCATGCTCTATCTCATTCTCTGTCTTGAATAAATAAATAAAATCTTTAAAAAAAAAAAATGAAAAGCCATTGGAACTTTCTGAGGAGACCAATTGAGTATGTATAGCTAGACAGCTAACAAAGACATAGAGGAGTTAACAACAAACGCACAGCTCTATATTGTGAGCTCTAGGACCAAACCAGTCGGTATTAGTTGATACATATTAGAGAAATGTGAGGAACATTGTGACAGTTTGGAGATCCTGCAGATAAGGTGTTTGCGCTTGAGAAGTGCAGAGGCGGAACAAACAAATATGAAAGAAGGCTTAGGGGCTCATATTGGAATATAAACAAACTGCTTAAAGGGAATAACGACACTCCACATTTTAAAACAGAAGGAGGAGGCCTTTTCAAATCACTGAATATTACAAGAGTCGGCATTGTTGAGTGGAGGCTTTTTAAGAGCTGGGAAGCCATGTCAGAGAAAGGAAGGGAGAGAGAGAGGTAGAGAAGCAGATGGATGTTCCAGAGAGAAAGAAGGTCACATTAGAGCAGTGGTTGTCAAAGTGTTTACTGACCCTTGTGAGTTCCTGAGACCCTTTCATGGGGTTTGTGAGGTCAAAATTAGGCGAAAACTGTTTTCATAATACCTACTAAGATGTTATTTGCTCTTTTTTTTAATTGCTAAGAAACACATAACATAAAATTTACCATCTCAACCACTTTAAGTATACAGTTCAGTAGTGTTAACTATATTCACATTGTTATTCAACCAATCTCCAGAAGTTGTTCATCTTGCAAATCTGAATTCTGTGCCCATTGAACAACAGCTCCTCTTTTTTCCCTCCCCACGCCAACCCCTGGTAGCTACTATTCTGTTTTCTGTTTTGATAAATATGGCTGTTTTACTCTCGTACAGTATTTGTCTTTCTGTGACTGGCTTGTTTTACTTAGCATGATATCCTCAACGTTCACCCATATTGTAGCATATGACTAAGTTTCCTTCTCTTTTAAGGCTGAATAATATTCCATTTTATGTATACACCACATTTTGTTTATTCATCTGTCCGTGGATATTTATGTTGCTTCTACCTCTTGGCTACTGTGATGTTTCTTTGCTCTTTTCACTGAGTTGACATTTATACTAGTGATGCAAAGCAATGGGCAGGTAAAACTGCAGGTGCCTTAGCACCAATCAAGATGGAGGCACCAAATTATACTATTAGTTATTGTAGTCATTGTTGTCACATAGTTATAATGGGGAAATTCCATTTAAGAATATCTTTTTCATGTTTTGTGTGACAAAATTGGAAATACGTATTAAGTACTTCTGATGCACACTGGAGTTTTCTTGAGGAAAAGCCCTTAGGCAATTGTTTGGGTTATGAACCGCTTTTATCATGAAATATTATTTTGACTTGAAAGAATGACTGCCAGAAAAGCTGTGGTTTTCAGACTTGGGTATTTCATAGATATTTTCTTGAAAATGAATGAAGTAAAAGCGTATCACTTTAAGGACAACAACTATCAGTGTTCATTGTCAATGATGAAATTTGAGCTTTCATCTGAAAATTAGCAGTTTGGAAAATCTGTATCTGCCACTGTGAGTTTGCTAGCTTCTCAATACATAAATGACTTTTTTGATAATATTGGTAGTGATACTAATGAATGTGTGGGTAGGTATTTTTTTTAATATTGAAGAATGAAATGTGTCAATGTTGGGAAGATTTGCATAGTTCAGTGAACCAGTATTTTCCAGTATAGGATGTTACAAAATTATGCAGGGATAAAAGCCATTCAAAGTGCAAGATAGACCAATGGTTAACTTTACAGAGTATGAAACATTCTTAGATAGGGTTTTAGATTTCACTTTGCAACTAACCTTTAAGAAACTTCACTTGTTGAGTTTTAGTGTAGTATTAAAGAAGAACATGCAAAGGGCACCTGGGTGGCTCAGTTGGTTAAGCGACTGCCTTCGGCTCAGGTCATGATCCCAGGGTCCTGGGATCGAGTCCCACATCGGGCTCCCGGCTCAGCAGGAAGCCTGCTTCTCCCTCTCCCACTCCCCCTGCTTGTGTTCCTGCTCTCGCTGTCTCTGTCTCTGTCAAATAAATAAATAAAATCTTTAAAAAAAAAAAAAAAGAAGAACATGCACAGTGATCTAAATGGGCTCTTAAAATATTCCCTTTTGCAATAACATGTCTCTGTGAATCTGGATTTTTTTCAAATACTTCAACCAAAACAACATATTGAACAGATTGAATACAGAGGCAAATATGAGAATCTAGCTGTCTTCTATTAATCTACACACAAAAGAGATTTGCAAAACCGTAAGGCAGTGCTGCTCTTCTGTTTTTTTTTTGTTTTAGAAAATAGTTATTTTTATAAAATATATTAATATGTAATGAGTTTATTGTTATATCTAAATTAATAAATAAATAAAAATATTTCTGTTTTATTTTCTAACATGGTAAATATAAATAGATGTAACCCACATATACAAAAAAAGCTCTTTTGGATCCAATAATTTTTAAAAATATAAAGGGTCTTGAGCCCCAAATGTTTGAGAACCAATGAACTGGGGAAAAGTTATTCATTAAGCAGCAGGGAATGGGATCCAGAATCTAGTGAGAAAAGTAGAGGGAAAGGTTTTCAGAGAGGGAAAGCAGAGAAAGATCTGTGAAGCATGTGAAGTAGAAAGATTGCTATGATGAGAAATGAGAAGTCACTTTGGGCGAGAGATGGCTTATCTTGCCTGTGGCGTCCTGTGAGGTTAGTATTTGCACAGGTTCTGTAACTTGAACCCAGATGTCTTCCCAGTTTTCATGTGATAGCAATGAGCTGTTATGAGTCGATTTGTGGATTATAAGCCCAGTTCAGCCCAGTCATTTGATTAGAATGGGTAAGTATGTGGTGAACAGAGTCTTTGGGACTGTAAATTGACTAGAATGTAACAGATTTTTACCACCTGCCTCATTTCCCATAACTCACTCTGATATCGGATCCAGAAAAAAGTTCTACCTGACCGTATCCTATGTAATAATTTACAGCATTATTTTGGAGCTCAAATGTATGTTCTTCCCTTATTTTGTATTGTACCTTAGGAAAGGTTTAGCTCTACTTTTTTCTTTCCAATCTGTTTCTACACACTTATCTATTCATCAGGTTTGCTTTTCTGTCCAAAGGAGAGAACTTTGTGGTCTGCATAGCAATGTGAAATCACCAGTAAACATGGGCTAGATTGTCCTGAGGGGTGGGACATGTGGCTTATTGTCTGATCAGAGGTGGATTTCCTGCAGAGCTAATGATACCTACACATCAAGGCCCCAAACATGTGCGGACTCCTTTCATATTTGTAATGTTGAATCTTTCTTAAAAAAGAATACCCCTCTCCCCAATGGCACTAGGTTCAGGCTTCACAAAACCTAGTTCTGAGGGTTCTGTGTACGGGTCTAGGGGATCTAGGAGTTAGCCTAAATACGGTTTTGGGTGACTAGGGCAGATACAAGGAAGGTTGTTTAGCTGTGATACTTGAAAAAATTCACAGCTTTGCTTTCAGAGCATTTATTCAACTATTAGTTCAACCTATAGTAATACTTAATCAAATTTAAAGGAATTCACAAGACTTTTTTTTTTTTTTTTTAAGATTCCATCCATTCATCTGACAGAGAGAGGCACAGCGAGAGAGGGAACACAAGCAGGGGGAGTGGGAGAGGGAGAAGCAGGCTTCCCGCTGAGCAGGGAGCCCAATGCGGGGCTTGATCCCAGGACCCCGGGATCATGACCCGATCCGAAGGCAGACGCCTTAATGACTGAGCCACCCAGGCGCCCCTACAAGACATTTTAATCTGTCTGCCATGCAGTATGTATTCTTAGCACCGAGAAACAGCTCTTTTTCCATATAATCTCAAAGCCGTTCTCACTGGGCTCCTCTTCAAGTGAAGCCTTTGGAGAGGAGTCAGCAATGTTTGTACTTTTCAGACCCTCAGGTTCTGAGTGAACTTTAATGTTTATTAAAGCCTCAGAGGGCGCCTGGGTGGCTCAGTTGGTTAAGCGACTGCCTTCGGCTCAGGTCATGATCCTGGAGTCCCTGGATCGAGTCCCGCATCAGGCTCCCTGCTCGGCAAGGAGCCTGCTTCTCCCTCTGGCCCTCCCCCCTCTCATGTGCTCTCTCTCATTCTCTCTCTCTCAAATAAATAAATAAAATCTTAAAAAAAAAAAATAAAACAAACAAAAAAAAGCCTCAGAGCTCAGGAGCATTTTAGCATTTTACCAACTCTTAGCCGCCTTTTCTTCTGGACTCTTCAGCCCTTTTCTCCACAGTCTTCTACTATTTGCGCTCTCCGTGCTCATCATGTAACAACAAGAGCAGTGGCAGCACAGCACGGTGCTCACCTCTCTGAGGGTGGAGACTCCAAACCCTTATTTTACGGATGAGAAAACAGTCTCAGAGAAGGAAATGCTAGAGCTGAGGCTCAAACCTTGGTGTTTTGATGGTAACATCTTTACTTGTTTCATCTTTCTGCTGTCAGCCAAATATCTTGTAATGAGAATCTGGAAAAATCCCAACATAAAGTACTGATGTCCTGGGGCTTAGAAGCTTTTTTGTTTTTGTTTTTGTTTTAAAGCAGGGTAATGTTTTATTTTTTAAACTGGGTGTTGGGTACAGAGGCATTGTTTTATTGTTATTATTTATACATACTTTATAAACATTCTTTTTATGACTAAAAAATACTTTAAAAAATTGTAGAGAAGAGGGGCGCCTGGGTGGCTTAGTCGTTAAGCGTCTGCCTTCGGCTCAGGTTATGATATCAGGGTCCTGGGATCGAGCCCCACATCGGGCTCCCTGCTCGGCAGGAAGCCTGCTTCTTCCTCTTCCACTCCCCCTGCTTGTGTTCCTGCTCTCGCTCGCTCTCTCTGTGAAATAAATAAATAAAATCTTTAAAAAAAAAAAAAAAGATTGTAGAGAAGAATAATTATTGTATTTATGACATACGTTTTTACTAATGCAAGTCTAGCAATAAAAAATACAAAGTAAAAAGCCCCATACATTTTTACCACCTAGAAACACATATTAAGTGATAATCATTCCAAAGTATTCTTTATATACAGAAAGGATAGATAGAAGGGAAATTATTAGTATTCATTTAGTTAACTACTGTGTGTAACTGCCCTGAATCTTAGTGGCTTATAACAACAAAACCCAGTTATTTACTCAGGCCTAGAAGTTCTTTAAAGTTGGTAAAAGATTTGGTTCCCCAGCCAGTTTCAGAACTGCCCCCAAACATAGAGGAGTCTTTTAGTTCTCTGATTCCAGTGGCCTCTAGGCAAGCAAACCAGCTGTTGCCTCATATATATACGTCAGTAACTACGGTCAGTGTGGTTTCATTCCTTAAGACGTGTGGTTCCATGTGGCTGGCACATATAGGCAGTTAATGAAGACTCATGAACAAATGAATTAAAGTAGTGGTGCCTTTGTGGAGCTGGATGCTTGATACCAATATCTCTTTTTGCCTGGCTTAGGTATTTGGCTCGAGTAGGGGAGCTTGAAGCAACGGACACTGAAGACCTGACTCTAAATTATGGCCTTGTTGTGGACTGTGGCAGCAGTGGCTCCCGGATTTTTGTTTATTTCTGGCCAAGACATAATGGCAACCCCCATGATTTGCTGGACATCAAACAGATGAGAGACCGCAACAGCCAACCAGTCGTTAAAAAAATCAAGCCAGGTACTAATCAGATTATATTTTGTTGTCAGTCTCTTTTTATCTGTTGCAGGCATGCGAGAGGAGAGAAGAGGGAGAAGGAAAGCTACCCCCCATTTTTTCCTTGAGATTCTGGATAATGGAAGGGATATCTCATTCGTTGCTGCTCCCATCCTTGCAAATAAATAAGCGTTTAGGACCTTAAGCAGAACTTTATGGAGAATCAGTCTTCTGAGTCAATGTGATCTGCTTTTTAAAGTGTTTTGTCTTACTTAAGGAATCTCTGCAATGGCAGACACCCCAGAACATGCCAGTGATTACCTTCGTCCTCTGCTGAGCTTTGCTGCTGCCCATGTGCCTGTGAAGAAGCACAAGGAGACACCCCTTTACATCCTATGCACAGCAGGCATGCGGCTTCTCCCTGAAAGGTGAGACGCAGGGCCTGAAAAACACGGGCAAATGGGTGGCACGAGAGTTGCAAGACTGACTGTATGCATTGTTCTCTGTAGTTCCCTGGTCTGAAGGTGGGCTGTGGGCATACCACACAGAGTTGACAGGTGGCACTACAGGACTCCTTGCTCAAAAGAGAGCAGAGCCACCCCTGCACGTCATTACTTCACAATCCGTTGTTCAGAGCTTCATGTCGTTTGTTTCTTTGGGATCAATATCTATGTGAGATGGCTGTAATGATTGTTAGTTCTGATTGAGAAGCAATGGTGATGGTGATACATCTGGAACTCTAGACGGAGAGCATAGTCAGAAGTGTCGTAGGAGGTTCATCCGAGTGACCAGGTACCTGGAGGCCAGTAGGAAAGGCTCTGGTAGGAATGCTGCTCTGTCACTGCCTGGCTCCCTGGTGATAGTTGGTGCTGCTTGCCAAGCTCAGTCTCCATTGCTTTAGACCAGTTTTTTCAGTCCCAACCAGTCCAGTGTCCACTTGACCTTGGTAGTTTAGCCCAGTATTTTGCCACCTGATCCCTCTTCCTTCTCTGGAAGAAGAGGAGGAGGAAGAGGCAGTGACTATATGTAGGTCACACCCCTTCTTGTTTGTGATGTCTCCCCTTCAATACCTCCCTGACCCTTCCAGACTTATAATGGTCATGGGGTGGCAGTGAGCTCCCTTAACCTTAGAATTCGTCCTTCTGGAATGTTCAAAGTCTCATAGGCATCAGGTATTTTTTATTAGCTTAAATATTTTTTCTTGGTAAACAGTGACCTTTCCCAGAAAGTTTTATTTTGTATCTTGGCCAGCAACAACAAAAACCTCAGCCATGCATGTAGGGCTTCATGCTACTTACGCCAGATGTGCTGGATAACATATGTCCACAGTTCTTTCAGTGGACTTCTTTCCTTCTGTTTAAACACATGGTTACTGGTTTACTATCTAGGCTACTGTTGAGAAGGAGATTATTTTATATAGCCATTTATGGAAACGAGAGATCTTCTAGCCCCTTATTTTTCCATATATCTTGACCTTTAAAAATTTTTTCTTTTGTTTTTATTTTTAAAACCAAATTTTAAAATATTATAGCTGCATTAAAGGAATCTTAAAGGTAAAAACAAAACAAAAACAAAACCCAAAACACATATTCCTACTGCCCTATCATCTT
Organism: Mirounga angustirostris; assembly: GCF_029215605.1. NCBI lineage: Eukaryota > Metazoa > Chordata > Mammalia > Carnivora > Phocidae > Mirounga > Mirounga angustirostris. The sequence continues at coordinate 126,469,869 of NW_026991714.1, forward strand.
ATCACGTTCCCTTCTCTCTGTACATCTACAGGTAGTTTCTACAAAGTTGTAACCATACTGCGCATGCAATTTAGGATTTTTAGTTTTCACATAAGTAATATTCACATAGTTCAAAATTTAGAAATCCTGGGAAGAGTATAGGTGACAAAGGAGTGCCACATCACAGGTCTGTGAGTGGTCTGCGGTCGGCACCAAGGAAGGGGGAGGATGGCCAGAGAAAAAGCTGACTCAGAAGTCAAAAAGACAGAGCCGACCAGGAGGTTGATGGTTTGGCCACGTTTTGTGGGTCTGGAGCAAAAGAGGATTGTCTCATCTCCTGATGCCGCTCAGCATTCACTTTGTCAAAGAAGTTTCCATCCGGACAAAACCTACTATGTAGTTCCATTCCATTTGTCTAAGATGTTCACTGTCTGCATGGAAGCTCTGAATATTAATATTTCTTTTATCTTAAGAATTTGTGAAGAGCTTGCCTTTTAACTTGTCTTCTGATCACCTCTTCTAATAATGCCTGGATCTCTCCTGGGCTTATGAAATCATTGTTCCCAATTGAGGCAGCCGTAGTTGTTGACATAAATGCAACCATCACTGTAAGAACCTGTTTTGTATAATTAATGCTTTGCTAATTTATTAGCATTTGTGAGCAATATTCAAAATGGGTTCAGATCACCTGGACTATATTTTGAAATGTGTTAGTCCTAGGTTTTATTCTTTGCCAAAGGCCTGAACTAACAATTTGTTTTACCTCATTTTCATTTTGTGATGGAAATATTCTTAAAAAATTACAAAGATAGTACAAGGTGATATATAAGGGAAGAAAAAACTTTTGTTATGGGAAGTTTCAAACATCAAAAAAAAATAGATCATGATGAATCCTTATTTTCTTACCACCCAGCTTCAGTAATTGCCAACATTTTGCCATTAAAAGTTTTTTTAAATAAGAAACAATAATTGAATTTTAGAGAATCCCGTGCAGTACATGAAGAACTTTTTTGTTTTATTGTTTAATATAAATTGGGATCATATTATATGTACTGTTTCATAACCTATTAAAACTCAGAATATAGGGTGCCTGGGTGGCTCAGTTGGTTAGGCGACTGCCTTCGGCTCAGGTCATGATCCTGGAGTCCCGGGATCGAGTCCCACATCGGGCTTCCTGCTCAGCAGGGAGTCTGCTTCTCCCTCTGACCCTCCTCCCTCTCGTGCTCTCTCTCATTCTCTCTCTTGCAAAAAAAAAAAAAAAAACAAACTCAGAATATATCAGACATCTTTTCAGGTCAATGCATATAGATCTATATTGACCTCATTTCTTTTAACATCTGTCTAGTATCACATTGTATGGATATACCACAGATTATTTAATCAATACCTAATGATGTGCATTTAGGTTATTTTCACTTTTTCATTGTTTTAAGTAGTGCTGCAATATTCTCTTCCTTTTTGTATTCTCATCTGATGATTTCTACAAGTGTAATAGCTGGTCAAAGGTTAAGCACATTAAAAATGTGGATACATAGTCCCGGATTGCTCTTAGAAAGATCATACCAGTAATTTATATTCCAAACAGCAGCGTATGTTGGCGCCTGTTCTTCCATATCATCACCAAAACCAGCAAGCCCTCTTCTTTGGGTATTTTAGAAGCATATCCAATAGGGAGGGCAAAACAGTCCCTCTTGTTCCACATACAAAATTCTTATTGCAAGAAATTAATATGTATAACAGTGAGCTTTTTTGGAAACTGTACTTGACAGTATACTGGGAAATTATTACTTTATTTTTTTTTAAAGATTTTATTTATTTATTTGACAGTGAGAGACACAGCAAGAGAGGAAAAACAAGCAGGGGGAGTGGGAGAGGGAGAAGCAGGCTCTCCGCTGAGCAGGGAGCCCGATGCGGGGCTCGATCCCAGGACCCCGGGATCATGACCCAAGCCGAAGGCAGACGCTTAACGGCTGAGCCACCCAGGCGCCCCTGGGAAATTATTACTTTAAATGTATTCTTCACAATTTTAAGTGTTAACATCCTCCATTAAGTCATGCCGACAACTATCTGAGCCAATATTTTTGTAATGAGTAATTTAAAAAACCCAGGATAATTGCTCTTATTTTTCACCGTTTTCTCTAGATTCATATTATTACTTCTAGCTTTGTTTCTTTGCTTTTCTTTAATAACACTGATAACACAAAACTGTAGAGGAGAAAACAACCCTAGATTCTAAGACTCAAACTTTGTCCCCAAATTGTTATAACCTTTGGATTTTTATCCTGATCTGGGTTTTTCAAATGATATGATTTTTATAAAGGAAAAAAATCCCAACCCTTGAAATATATAAAAGGAGATTAAAAAGTTCATTGTCAGCTTGTGTAAAGGATTATTAAAAACTTGTGGACCTAACAGTGCTCGTTGTGTGGTGACGTGAGGCGTTGTTTCTGTATTGTGTAAGATCTGAAGATGAGATTGTGTTCCTCAGTCTAACAGCTTCCCTTCACAGTAGTTAGGAATCATGTAATTATGAAACCGAGCTTCCTGCCACTTATACATATTCAGCCCGTGAGAGGCACAGAACCATGGTCTCATCTTTTAACGCTATTTGAATTGTAAAATTATAAAAAGGGAAGTATTAATAGTAATATTGCCCGTTAAGTAGGAGGATGTACTTTGGAGGCAGTTTAAACCTTTGAAATCAAAGGAGGTACCAAAAAGAAGCAGGGCTCAGCTGGTGGATGGGTATATGAGCAGTGAGTCATAACAAGTTTGAGTAGAAGGTCAAGTTGAAGCTAATTGTGAGACGAGTGTTTAATGATTAACTTTTATGTATTTTTTTTTCTTGCAGAAAGCAGCTGGCCATCTTGGCTGATCTAGTGAGAGATATACCGCTGGAGTTTGACTTCCTCTTTTCCCAGTCTCAGGCAGAAGTGATCTCTGGGAAGCAGGAAGGTACTGGGCCTCGAGGGGCACACTGGTTTGGCTCCCAGCCAGCTGTGGCATAGTCTCTCTGGCGGGAGTTTAAGATAACTTTATATATTTGATTTTTATTTTTCTTCGAATAATTTTCTTAATTCTGCTGTATAGTTTTTTTTTATTATTATTTGCATATTCTGCATTGGTATCTGTTTTAGAGTCTGCTTTTAGAGGGGAGGGGGGTGGGGCATGGAGTGAGTGACTGGGTGATGGACCTTAAGGAGGGCATGTGATGCAATGAGCACTGGGTGTTACATACGACTGATGAATCACAAACTCTGCCTCTGAAACTAATACTCTGTATGTTAATTAATTGAATTTAAATTTTTAAAAAATGGAAAAAGAAGAATGCTGCTTTCTAGAAGTCCTATGTTTATATTTGTTTTTAACTTTGTGCTAGGTACTATGTTTATAAGAATGTGTTAGTATTTAGTGATGATTCCAAATGGATATTTAGTTAGTTAATTTTAGTTTTGAAATCATACATACTTCTCTGAGGTCTACTGAGTTTGCCAAATTCAAATGTAAAGTAAACTATTAAAGTAAGGGGAAACTTTAATTTTAGGGGGTGATCGGGATGATCACTACTTACTTTTCTTTTGTTACAGGCTCTCCCTTTATTGCATTTTACTGTGCAGTACTGATACTTCCCTAAAAGCTTGCACTTTGGGAGTGGAGTTGAATATGTGTTCTCATGTGGCCCAAATGTGGCCTGTATGACAAATTATGTTTCCATTTCTTGAAAAAGAGAAAATCCATGCATTCTAGTTACAGTTCACATAAGGGAAAAGATTTACCTTTTTCAATTTCAATATTGCATTTTTCAGCCCTAGAATTTTCATTTGGTTCTTTTTTATATCCTCTTTCTTTGCTGAAACTGTCTATCTTCCATTCATGCTAGGACTGCTCTTATTTCTTGATTATATAGCTGCTTTAATATCTTTGTCTGATAATTCTGACATCTGTGTCTTCTTGGGGTTGGTATCTTTTCCCTTATAAGTTGAGAATTTCCTAGTTCTTTTTATGCCAAGTAATTTTATATTGTATCCTGAACATTTTGAATATTACATTATGAGACTCTGGGTCTTTTTTCAATCATAAGGAGAAAATTGATTATTTGATTTAGTAGGGAGTTGACCTGGTTAAGTTTATGCCTCAAGTTCTGACCTGCCTTCTGTTGGCTGTGATTCTGTTGATTCATTTTTCAGAACCTTGGCACTGCGATTTGGATTTGTCCCATTTGTGTGATACCCAGTGGCCAATATAGAACCTGGGCATAGCCCATACAAAATGGGTTGTCTAGCCAATAGTTCAGTTCTCAGAACCTTTGGTATATTGTTTAGAGTGAGATCCATGCATGTGTAGCTTGGTTGTGAGCCCAGGAGTTGATATACTATTTTATTCTCTACTCTCTATAATCTCCCCAATACTTTCTGGTTCCCTGGGGCTTACTCCTCCAGTCAGAAAGCCAGGACTTAAATTTACCTGCTCTGCCGTGCATTTCCCATGATTGCATCTGTATCCAGGGCTAAATGGTAGGAGACAGAGGGAGAAAAATAAGCAATAGGGATTTTCTCCAACTCTTAAGGCTCCTCTAGTCAGAGAAAGGATTCATGTCCTTCAGAGTTTTAGGTACCTGCCCAACCTTTGCCTCTACCCCTGCAGGATTGCCTGGTGTAGCAGAGAACAAAATAAAGGGAAAAAAACTCAAGAGATTTCCCTCCATTCTTTCTGAGCCTTTGGAGTCCCTTTTAATGCTTCTTGGACCAGAAAGCAAGGTCTTGAATTTCTTTCTCACCACACCTGTATGTCCTTTTGTGTTTCAAGCTGCTCTTGAGTCCAGGCCAGGCGATATCTGGGGAGGAAAATGGAGAATTCACTACCAGTTTGGTGGTACTTAAACTTCTCATCTCTGTTTCAGTGTGCCCATTATCATTTCCTTTCAGAGGTCTCACAAATGTGCTCCATACATTCCGTCCAGAGTTTACATTTGTATTCAGTGGGGAGACAGGATGGAGTGTGCTTACTCCATCTTGCCCAGAACCAGAACTCCCAAGATTCACATTTTTTTACCATTTGTTTTTATACATTAATCCATAATCATCTGTAGGAAATTTAGACAATGTAAATCATTTTAAAGGGAAAAGCATCATAAGATAAGAGATTTTAAATTCATACACTGAAAGTGTGGAATAAAATACTCTCATCACCTTTTTCTAAGGAAAGGAGGAAAAGAGCGGCCCTGGGAAGAGGTGTAGACATGGCATAGCAATAGAGAATTAAGCAAGGACTTTCATATTTCTTACTTAGGAGTTTATGCATGGATTGGAATCAACTTTGTTTTGGGAAGATTCGACCATGAGGATGGTGAGTAATGCTGTCATCTTATGAGAGTTCTAAGCGCTGAAGGTTTATGTTGTAACCTATCAGTAGAACATAAGTGCTATGTTTGAGTTGTTTTTCTTTCTTTCTTTAGCTTTTTAAAACGCTTTTAAGATGCTTCATTTTCCAGTCCTAATTTGCCTTCTTTTATTTCTTTTTAACTTTTTAATATGGAAAGTTGTAAACATTCACAGAAGTAGAGTAAACAATAAAATGAATCTCCATGAACCCAGTACCCAGACTCAACACTAATTAGTGATTGACCAGTTTTTTCGCCCCACACTCCCTCCATACAGCACAGGGTTTTTTTTCCTATTGGATTTTTTAAAAAATATTTATTTATTTATTTATTTTGAGAGAGAGTGAGTGAGAGCTAGAGAGTGCGAGTGGGGAGAGGGGCCGAGGAAGAGAATCTCAGGCAGACTCCCCGCTGAGCATGGAGCCCAACATGGGACTCGATCTCAGGACCCATGAGATCATGACCGAGCCAAAACCAAGAGTCAGACGCTTAACTGACTGAGCCACCCAGGTGCCCCTCCTATTGGATTTTTAAAAGCAAACCCCAGACATATCATTTTATCTTCATGTACTTCAGTGTATATCTCTCACCAATGAGGAGTTTCAAAACAAATGAAATATATGCAATGGCGTTTTTAAACTTAAAAAAGTTAACAATTTCTAATATTATGTAACATTCATCTACCCAGGTAAAGACTTCCCTTATTGTCTCAAGAATATTTATTTGTAGTTGTCTTGTTAAAATTAGAATCTGGTTGAGGATCACATGTTATGTTTGATTGATCAGTTTCTTACTCTAATTTATAGATTTTAATGTGTTTGATGCATCATAGGCCATCACATCATTATTCTTTTCAGTGTTCAAATTATACCATCATTGGCCAGTAGGAGCACCTTTAAGTTGGGTCCTGTACCTTTTAACATCACAGTAGTCTTGTAGTCTATTTCCCTTGCTTTTTGGTACACTAAGGTATTCCATGCTCATCTTGTATTCTTTCTACCTTAGACCTAGCATCAGCTACTTTTTAAGGAGCCCTGGTTTCTTTTATTGAAAAATGATATTTAGTGACCGTGGATGCCAGGGGTGTTCATTGCTCCTGGATTATCCTTGCTCCTAGGCCCTTTCAGTGAACAGAGCTAGAAAAAATATATTTTTAGAAAGAGAAAAATAAATCATGATTTCATAGTATAGTTCCAATTCATACTTAAAATTATAAGGTTATTGCTTATCTTTGATTTTATACTTATATGTTTTTTCTTTTATGCTGATTATGTTTCTAAAGATATTAATATAAACATTTGCTTTATTTCATAATATATGCTTAATTTACTAATAAAATCATTATCAATAAGACTACTGAAATGCAGTTTAAGATAGCTATTTGCTTCTATTGTCATTAAAATACATTCTATAAGGGATATAGTAAAAATGCTATGTTTTAAGTTACTGTTTTAAGTTATAAAAGAATTCTTTATAAGGGTGCCTGGGTGGCTCAGTCGTTAAGTGTCTGCCTTCGGCTCAGGTCATGATCCAGGGTCCTGGGATCGAGCCCCGCATCAGGCCCCCTGCTCAGTGGGAAGGCTGCTTCTCCCTCTCCAACTCCCCCTGCTTGTGTTCCCTCTCTCACTGTGTCTCTCTCTGTCAAATAAATAAATAAAATCTTTAAAAAAAAAAAGAATTCTCTAATATATAGGTGATATTATTAGATTAATTTATTTCAGTTTTTCATTTTTTAAGGGATTTCTGTTCTGTTTTTTTTTTTTCTTTTTGATTTAATTTTGTTTTTTAATTACTAGATCCTTTCTGTTCCCTTATTTATTTCAGAATCCGATGCTGAGGCTCCCCAGGAATTGGCAGCAGGGCGCAGAAGGACAGTAGGGATACTGGATATGGGAGGAGCCTCTCTTCAAATTGCTTATGAAGTTCCTACCTCAACCTCTGTCCTTCCTCCAAAACAGGTATTTTACCTTTTAGGGAAATTCAGTTGCTAGAAATGCCAATATTTGAGAAGAAGGTCACTGTCTTTGGACTTAGACCAACTTTCCTGGGTCCAAATATTTGTTGAGATATTTGCTAGCTTATATTACTTGGGTAGGTCACCTCTCTGAGCCTTAATTTCCTCATATATAAAATAAAAAGTGAATAATAATAATATCTACTTCATAAACTTGGGAGGATGAAATGACACCATGTGTGTAAAGCACTTTACAAACTTCCTAGTATGTGATAAGTGTTTAATAATTTTAGCAATTATAATTATACTCCCCGACTCCTAGGGCTGCCTGAAGATTAAACATGATAATCCATATAAATCCCAGAGTACAGTATTTGATACATACTTGTCTGTTAAAGTTATTTCCTTTCCCTTGCTTATGATTCCATTCTTGTGCTTCTAATATTCCGTACCTGACTAGAGTGTAAAGAATGTATCTCGAAGGAGAAGTTTTATCATAGAGAGGAAAAAGAAATGCAGACAGTTTTTAAGCACCTAGTATGGGCAAGGAATAAGACATACTGCCCCCAAAAGCTTATAATCTATCAGTGAAGATAGCCTATGATAACAGGTAGACCATGACAGTGCTATCATTTGATCTAACCAGAGTTTCTCATCATTGGCACTATTGACATTTTATTGTAGCTGTCCCATGCATAATATGATGTTTAGCAGCATCTCAGGCCTCTACCAGATGCCAGTAATGTCCCCACCCCATGTTACCTGCTCCATGAATGGGAGTCATCCTGGCTTGTTACCTGGGTTTTGGATGATAGTAGGCTTTTGCATAGTGGAGGTGGAGGAAGGCCACCTGTATGGAGGCAACAGTATACACAAGGGCACAAAAGAAGCAGTGAAGAGCCCAGAATGTCCAGGGAATGGTGAATAGCTTGTTGCAGTATATGATTTTCCAGTGTAGTATAGCTAAGTCTAGGAAGATAAGATGAAGGTAGATGGTGAGGAGTCTTAGGTGCCACGCTAGGGAATTTCACTTTTATATCTATAAATGGAGGAGAATTAGCAAAGGTTTGGACCTCATTTCATCATCTGTGAAGTAATTAAACTCCTAAGGTCCTTTTCAGCTCTGTATTGTGTGACTGATCTAACTGATTTTTTAGGAAAATAATTTTGGTGATATTGGAGAAAGAAATGTAGGTCAGGGAACCTTGGGTGAGAAGTAATAAGGGCTAAACTAGGCAATGTAAGTGGAAATGGAGTGGAGAGGACAGATTTCAAGGATTTGGAATTTAAAAAAACAATGTAATATAATGGTGTGGGTAGGACAGGGAAGGATGGCCAGTGATGCTGAGGTTCCCTCCTAGGTACCTGGTAGGGTAAGGAACCCAGCTACTGAGAGAGACCCCAGGATAAAGGGTGGGTTGATGCTAAGCAAATCAGTATGGTCTGGTGGTTTGGGTGAGAGCGACTTTCTAATCTCTAGCCCAAGTCCCGCGACCAGTGAGTTCAGTTTTGAGTATGTTGAATTTGAAATATCTGAGGAACATATGTGTTTAAATATCCAGCAAGATTGTTGAAAATGTGGATTTGACAATCAGCAGGGGTCTGTGCAAGGTTTGGAAATTTGGGGAACTAGGTTGTAAGGCATTTTAATTTTAGTCTATATTTGCTAGTATGTCGTCAACAGGTAAACTGAAGGCCATGGTTCCGGTGAGTGGCACTGATCCTTAAAGTCTTAAACAAATGACTTTTTTGTTTGTGTAGATTTAGAAAGTGACACTGGTGTAGAAAGTATATTTGCAAGCAACAAATTAGATGTATGCATAGCAGTATAATGATCTTAAAGGTGGATCTCAGTGCTTGGTAAAGAAGGAAAAGAACAATGAGACATAACACAATAGCATTTTACAAAATATAAATAATCCTCAATGCCCAAAGTGGTTTTTTTGTACAATTCACAAAGTTGCGCACGTTCACAAAGTAACCCAACCACCACTATTGAATTCTAGAATGTGTTTATTATGCCCAAAGAAACCCCGCATTCATTAGTAGTCACTTGCCATTCTCTCCTTGTAGCCCTGACAGCCAATAATCTGCTTCACTGGGGCATCTGGGTGGCTCAGTTGGTTAAGCATCTGCCTTCAGCTCAGGTCCTGATCCCAGGGTCCTGGGATCGAGCCCCGCATCGGGCTCCCTGCTCGTCGGGGAGCCTGCTTCTCCCTCTCCCCGCTCCCCCCTCCCCATTTGTGCTCTCTCTCTCTCTCTCTCACTCGCTCTCTCTCAAATAAAATTAAAAAAAAAAAATCTGCTTCACGTCTCCTGTGGATTTGCCTGTTCTTAGTATTTCACATAAATGGAATCATACAATATGTGACATCTTGTATCTGCTTCTTTCACTTAGCAAAATGTTTTCAGGGTTCATCTCTGTTATAGCACATGTCAGTCCTTCATTTCTCTTCATGGCTGAATAATATTCCTTTATATGACCATGCCACATTTTGTTTATCCATTCATCAGTTGATGGACTTTTGGATTTTATTTCCAGTTTTGGGGCTATTATGAATAATGCTGCTGTGAACATTCACATACACATGTTTGATTAGTCATAGTTTTCACTCCTCTTGTGTATATACTTAGTGAAATTTCTGGGCACCATAGCATCTTCATAAATTAAAAACAAACACATTCAAAACAATAATTTCATTTTACAACAGTATGTACAAACATACATTACACATTGAAGCACATTAGAATGGTTGCCTGTGGGGAGTGGGAATGGGAATGGATATGAAGATAAAAGGAAGTAAGTAAATAAAACAAAAATGGGGCTTTGCCATAATAATGTACCATGAACTGAGGAGTATGATTAATTCAACCCATGTACCTGAAGTTAAAAAAAAAATAGAGCCCCTTTTCATTGGAGGTCCAGTAAAACGGAACTTTCCCAATCCTAGTCCCTGTCGTAGGGAACATTAGATCTTCTTGAATAGTTTTAGAAAAACCCATAGACTAGGTCTCATAATGATCTCCCAAATTCCTTAAATTTATTTTTATCAAAGGATTTTTTTTTTCCCGATGATAAAAATAGTACATTCTCATTTTGGAGGATTGGAAAATCAGAAAAATATGTGCAAGAAAATGATATCATCTGTAATAATGATTCTACCTTCTGTAGAACTACAGATAGTGTTGTAGTCTCTAATTTGGTATTTAGTCTCTGTACTGTTTTATGTACGCTTGTCACTTTGTGTCTTTGTTGAAAATAATGCTGTAAGAATGAGAGAATGCTGTAAGATATCTTAAAAAGTAGTTATAGCACATGAAGACTGGTGTATTAGTGATGTCATAGCTTTCTGTCAGTCAGCCAAAACTAAAATTCCCTTTTTTCGCTTTACATTGTATTATAGGAAGAAGAAGCAAAGATCCTGCTGGCTGAATTCAACCTGGGCTGTGATGTGCAACATACTGAACACGTGTATAGGGTTTATGTCACGACCTTCCTGGGTTTTGGGGGCAACTTTGCCCGGCAGCGCTATGAAGACCTTGTGCTGAATGAAACCCTTACCAAAAATAGGTATGTCTGACGTGGGCATCTGTGCCTCTGAAATAGAAGGTCGTCAGCGTGCAGATACTAGGAAGAAATACTCCTGTCCTACTATGATAGATATGTCCTTGCTTCCTCCTTCTTCCTAACCACTCCTGCCAATGGGGTAGTATTGCTTAGAGACCCTCTATTTGTAGTCCCACTCGATCTAGGTGAGGATGCATTCTGGTCAGACCCAAAAAAGTTTAGCAGCTTATTAGGACCTCTTGCAGTGTCCTGTTTCAGAAATGGTATCATAGGATAAATGAAATTAAGTTCCTTTTTTTTTTAAGAATTTTTTAAAAACTTATTAGAGAGCAAGCACAAGCAGGGGGAGCGGCAGGCAGAGAGAGAAGGAGAAGCAGGAGGCTCGATCCCAGGATCCTGGGATCATGACCTGAGCTGAAGGCAGACACTTAACTGACTGAGCCACCCAGGTGCCCCAGTGAGATTAAGTTCTTCATTTACAATGTGCAGTGTAATGTAGCTCTTAGCAGTTCCCTCTACATGGAAGACATATTTGTTGAATTACAGTGGAGTTGCATCTTATGTGGGAGTGAGGTCCATAGTGTACATAAAAGAATAAAAAGCATGTGAAGTCAGAATTAACCTTTACATTGTTCTCTCATTAAGTCCAGAACAGCCAGTTTGCTCTGCAGCACGGACAGATCACAGACTCTTCATTTGAGTATCCCGTGAAGTATTTAGGCTGTAATGTACAAATAGTTGTGAGATTTTTTTTTTATTATTTAAAATTATTGTATCATTATGTGCATCGAAGGAAGCATAACAGACAGCAGAGTTTTTTTCACCATAAAATTATTTACCCCCATTTGTTTTGCTAGAAACACTAGGTGGAAGAAGTACCAGTATAGCCTATTTATAATAACTTCTCCATGGCAGTTGTCTTATATTGGGACCTTGTTAAAGAAAATACTGTCTCATAATTCTTTTTTGCTTTTGTGAGTCTCAACTGCCAAGAGTTCACAGCATTTTGGGAGAATTCTGTTACCACAGATGACTGATGAATGCATTAAAATCAGTCCGTGTGTTTGCATTCTGAAAATACTCCACATTTGTATTCCTGTCGCTTGGGATGCCGGCACCGCAGCATCTGGAGAACGGTTATGAGGGTTTCACACCAATTTTGTTGTGGTCCTTCTTTGTTAGCTGCTGTGCCTCCTTTTCCATTTCCTTCCTTTGTTGTTCTGCTGCCCTTTTCTCTTTGCTGTTTTCTGCTCAGAACTTGCCAGGCTGCATCATCATTCTGCCATGCACTGGTATTTTCTTGCCATGTTTCTAAGTTCCTAATTCAGAAGATTTATTCTTCATCTCGTGTAGCTTCTAATCCACTAGAGAAACCTGTGCTTCCTGGGATGTCAGAACATAATAGTTCCTTCCTCTTCTTCTTCTTCTTCTTTTTTTTTAAGAGAAAGCGAGAGAGCGAACGGGGTGGAGGTGGGGGGGAGGGAGAGAGAGAATCTCAAGCAGGCCTCATGCCCAGTGCAGAGCCTGATGTGGGGCTCGATCTCATGACCCTGAGATCATGACTTGAGCCAAAATCAAGAGTTGGATGCTCAACCGACTGAGCCACCCAGGCGCCCCTGGTTCTTTCTTCTTAATATGATTTTCTGAGGTGGTTTTGTTTTTTTTCCATAGTTGGTGTCACATCCTTAAAATAAGTTCCAGTCATTCCAAAGCATTTTGTGGTGTTGCCACATTCCCACTCTCTCCTTCAGTCTTTACCCTTGTGGGGGCATCTTCGTCCCAGGAAGTCCACTCTTCAACATGGGTCTCTTCAGAAACTGGTGAATAATTAACCGTGGTTGGCAACATTATTTGGTCTTCACTTAATTTCTGTTCTCAGCCAGATCTGTATTTCATCCCCTTAGGAATGGGAATTTTGTTGCTGGGCAAAGTGCTGACTTGAAACAGCCAGAACTGTGTGTCGGCTACAGTAGGGATGAGAACCTGCCCCCCCCCCTTCCCTGCGAGGGGCCAGGCATGTCCCTCCTATTGCCAGCAGTTGTTACTGCATCACCGACAAGGTCCCCTCCTCAGGAGCCTCTCCCAGGCCTGCCTTCTTCACCTCCTCCCAGGGTTTTGGTAAACGTTAGAACTGCACTCGGTGTGGTGAGATCTTGACACTTTTAAGAGACCAGTGGGAATGAAGACCAGACTGATACCCGCAGATTAACATTTCCAGTTTCACTCTGCGCTGGGAGATGTACATGTGGACTGAACGGTTGGACAGAATTTGATCACTGCCATAATTCTCTCCTTTCCTTCCTTCCTTCCTTCCTTCCTTCCTTCCTTCCTTCCTTCCTTCCTTCCTTCCTTCCTTCCTTCCACTAAATTGAATTTGCTTAAGGTAAATTTTGATGTTACGACTGATGCTAAAACTCCATTCTTGTTTCTAGGGATGCCATGTAAAACAACAAGATAATCTGTGAAGCACATTCTTAGACCAAGTTTCTTAAACTAGGCATTTCTTAGAAGAGGGTGAGTACATCAGTGAAGTGTTTTGTGTGTTTTTGTCACTGTGACAGGTTGCTGGGCCAGAAGACTGGTCTGAGTCCAGACAATCCACTTCTGGATCCCTGCCTGCCTGTGGGCCTCACAGATGTGGTGGAGAGGAATAGCCAGGTGCTGCACATCCGAGGAAGAGGAGACTGGGCGTCTTGTGGGGCGATGCTGAGCCCCCTGCTGGCTCGCTCCAACACCAGCCAGGCCTCGCTGAATGGCATCTACCAGTCACCAATTGACTTCAACAACAGCGAGTTCTACGGTTTCTCTGAGTTTTTTTACTGTACAGAGGATGTGTTACGCATTGGTGGCCATTATCACGGGCCAACGTTTGCCAAGGCTGCCCAGGTAAATTATTTATAATAAAGATGACTCACGCCAGCTGCAGCCATTTATTGGATGCCTAACTTTGTATCAGATGCTGTTCAAAGAGCTTTGCATGCCTGATCTCACTGGATTCTTCGCAGGGGCCGTATGAGCCCTCATTTTATAGATGAGAAAGTGGACTCAGAAGTTAAGGAACCCACTGTGCTGGACTGTCTTCTAGTTCATTAAGCTTAGGTTTCCATGCATGTCGTGATCACCCAGATTATCACCCCAGTCCATAATTGTGGTGGCTAACGGTTGTTCCTCTAGTTTTCCAATAATCTTGTTTAATGTTTGTGGCCAAAAGTATCATCCCCAGAGATTTTTCTCCTTACTGGGTATTCTCAATTGTAATGTGCTTTTGGAGATGATGTCACACAGGTGGGCAAGTGCACTTTCATTTTTTTGGTTTGAGTCATTAGGAGACCAGAATGGTATATAGGGTCACTTGGAATATTAGAAAGATGTTGGGAAAAGCAATGTCAGTGTAAGTATTATTTAAAACTAAAATGCAGAAGAAATAAAAATTCATTTAGAGCATATCTAGGATGTTAGCAGCTTATAAGCTTAAATCATTAGTTACCTGAACAGGTAAAAGTTTAGCTAGCTTTCTATAGCTTTTTTTAAAAAAAGATTTATTTATTTTAGAGTGAGCAGGTAAGCAGGGGGAGGGGCAGAGGGAGACTATAGTTCCTTTAATTTTTTTTTTTAAGATTTTGTTTATTTGAGAGAGAGAGAGCGTGTGTGCACACACAGTTGGGGGAGGGGCAGTGAGGGAGGAAGAGGGAGAGAATCTCAAGCAGACTCCACACTGAGCACAGAGCCGAGTGCGGGGCTTGATCCCACGACCCCGAGATCACAACCTGAGCCGAAACCAAGAGTGTGATATTCAACGGCTGAGCCACCCAGGCACCCAATCTCCTTCTTTAATTTAGATTCGTTTTTGAAGTTTTGCCTATCTTTCTGATCTCTTTTTTAGCACAGAAACTTATGGGAAGAATTTGTCCTTATATTTTTTATTCTTTCTGCTTTGTTACAGTTCTCTAGGGTTCTCTGGATAGAAGACTTGCAATTTAATAATATCTGTGGGGTGCCTGGGTGGCAGTCAGTTAAGCATCTGACTCTTAGTTTCAGCTCAGGTCCTGATCTCAGGGTCATGAGCAAGCCCCGAGTCAAGCTCTGTGCTCAGCACGGAGTCATGAGATTCTCTCTCCCTCTCCCTTTGCCCCTCCCACTTGTGCTCTCTCTCGAAATAAATAAATAAATCTTAAAAATATATATATATCTGTAGTATGTGTAATATTCTGTTCCCTAAAGGCAGTCCCTAAGAAATATTGAGGGGGAAAAAAAAAAAAAGAAATATTGAGGGGGCACCTGAGTGGCTCAGTTGGTTAAGCATCTGCCTTCAGCTCAGGTCATGATCCCAGGGTCCTGGGATCAAGGCGCATATTGGACTCCCTGCTCAGTGGGGAGTCTGCTTGTCTCTCTCCCTCTGCCCCCCCCAAATGTGCTCTCTGTCTCTCAAATAAGTAAATAAAATCTTTAAAAAAAAAAGAGAAATATTGAGGAAAACCTGGTTTGTATTTGTTCTTCTCCAGCCTCCAGGAATACACTCATATTCCTTTTCCTTTCCAGCATCCAGGGCTCTCTAAATGTCCATGGCCCGCATCTTTCTCTCATTTTAAAACTTCTTCAGATTCTATTCCCTTGAACACCAAAGGGCTCAAGTTATTGCTTGCCCAAGTTGCTAGTGGCTTAATATGTTCTCTTTCCCAGGTAAAAGAGATAATTTTGTTCTCTCTTTTTTTTTACTTTGACTCAACTGTTACTTTCCCAGTTATACCTTCCCTAGCAACCATATCCATAACTGCAGCCCTTCCCAATATTACCTGTTTCCCTTTCCTGTTTTAATTTTCCTGTGAGCATTTATGTCATCTAACACACTCTATATGTATGTGTATATGTACATAGGTATGTGCATGTTGTATGTATGCATGCATATATATGTATTTGGTTACTGTCTGTCTCTTACCACTAGAATGTGAGCTTCATGAGGACAGAAAGTTTTGTCTGTTTTGTTCATGCTAAATCTCCCTGGCACCTAGAATAGCACCTGCCACAAAGTAGACATTCAAGAAATACAAGTTAACTGATCAAACTAAAAGGAATGATTCCTTTGGGGAGAACTACAACATGGAGACAGGCCAGTGCTATAATTTTGACCGTTCTGTACCAGCTACTTTACCTGCTCGTGTTAGGCTGACGTAGAGCAGAATGAGGCTCCCTTTGGCTTTGATGTTGCTCTTCCTGGTCCTAACCTGATCCCTATCTGAAGCTGAAGAGGCTCAGGAGCCATGTTGTGCTGGCTTTGTATTGGACTTGAGGTGATGGGAATAAAAAGGAGACCCGCAGCAGCCTGCATCTGCATCTGGCACCTGTGTTGCATGGTGTCCAGTGAATGAAGGGGGCGTTTCTGTTTTCCTTTGTCAGCTAGTAGCCCATGAGTAACTTTAGACATGGAGCAGCTGTGACTGTAGGGAGGTTACAGGGTTTGGCTTTAATTTCACATTGCAGCATTTCTGTGCACTTGTTCCAGGATTACTGTGGCATGGCCTGGTCAGTACTAACTCAGAGATTCAAGAATGGCCTCTTTTCATCACATGCAGATGAGCATCGACTCAAGTAAGTAGCTTCCTTTTCTCCCTTAGATTTGGCCTGAAAATGTAGATGGCATATTATAATGAGGGAGAGAGAGCAAGTAAGAGCACAGATGGGATTTTATGCTGAAGGAGAATTTGATTATTTTTGATTTTGGTTTTCTGAGCAATAGGGGCTAAAATAGTGAGCCTAGTTTAGCAAAGTCAGCGAAAACCAGGGTCACCGCAAGGTTCTCTCTGAGTGGCTTGAAATCAAAAGTGGTGGGTTTTTTAAATTAAAATATGGAACATGCAGAAAGGTAGAAAGAAAAGTAACATAAACCTCACCCAGCCTCAAGAAATGCCAATATTTTGCCAGTTTGGTTTGTCGGTCCTCCCATTTTTGTAAACATTTGTAAAATATCTTAAACATAAACAAAAATAGAAGAGTATCATGAACTCCCGGATGCCTGTCACCCTGTTTCTCTACCAGTGGCTATCAGCTTCTGCCCAATCTTGTTGCATCCATTTTCCCACCCTTCTGCCCTCTTTACCACAGCTGTGTTATTTTGAAGCAAATCCCAGACATCATGTAAGTAGACTTGTAGATACTTCAGCAGGCTCCTTGAAGATTAGGACTCAGAAAAAGAAAAAGGGGGCACCTGAGTGGCTCACTTGGTTAAGTGTCCGACTCTTGATCTTGGCTCAGGTTGTGATTTCAGGGTTGTGAGATTGAGCCCCATATCGGGCTCTGCACTGGGCATGGAGCCGGCTTGAGATTCTCTCTCTTCTTCTGCATCTGCCTCTCCTCTGCCCTCTCTCACTCTCTAAAAAAAAAGAAAAAGAAAACACAGTCACAATATCATTACTGCGAAAAGGCAGTCCTCACTTTTGTGGTAAACAAGATAAAGTAGGCTCAGGTTTGGCTCCACCTAGAGGCGAGGAAGGTGAAGTAGAGAGAGACCGGTCTTTTTTGACATCCCGTGGGAGTATATAGAAAACATTAGAATTCTTTTTTTCCTCCTTCTTCTTCAAAAAAATATTATTTTGTCACACAGATATCAGTGTTTTAAATCAGCTTGGATGTACCAGGTTCTTCATGAAGGATTCCACTTTCCCTATGACTACCCGCACCTGCAGACAGCCCAGCTGGTATATGACCGAGAGGTTCAGTGGACACTGGGAGCCATTCTGTATAAAACACGATTCTTACCACTCAGGTAAAGTGGACTGAACTGGCATCTTGAGATCAGAGGGCGTTGGTTGGTGTCTCAGAATAGGTTTCGTAAGTGACCTTTCTCCCTCAAAAAAGCATCCGAACTAACTCCCTTTATTACTACCCCATGAACTATTATTACTACCCAAGCATGTTGAAACAGAAAGAAGGTTGAGAATATAATCCGGTGTCTCTTCTTTAGCTTTGCAATCTCAGGAATTCAGTTTTATTTGTTTATCCATAATAAATCAGTCTTTAGGATTGAGCTGTTACTTAACCAGTTTGGGACGCCTGGGTGGCTCAGTCGGTTGAGCGGCTGCCTTCGGCTCAGGTCATGATCCCAGGGTCCTGGGATTGAGTCCCACATTGGGCTCCTTGCTTGGCGGGGAGCCTGCTTCTCCCTCTGCCTGCCTCTCCCCCTGCTTGTGTTCTGTCTCTCTGACAAATAAATAATTAAAATCTTAAAAAAAAAAAAAAAAAGGATTGAGCTGTTACTTAACCAGTTCTAAGATACTGAGTGGTAAACTAAAATAAAACTAAAATGCCATTCTTCGGTTACTGTAGAAAACGTCGGACTAGAGAACTGGGGTAGCTGTGTGTACAGAGCGGTCTTTCCTAATGGCTAGAGTCACTCTAGAGAACATGTCATTGATTTAGAAGGCTTTTTGGTGGGCCAGAATCAGAACACAGCACATGAGATGCCCTTAGGGGGGTATTGTCATCAAGCTGTGATAGCCTGATGTCTTGCTCTATGTGCCATAAGATATTTGGGACAGTTTTAGGTTCTCTCTCCCCTGGATTGTTTCAGATAAACTAAAATGAATTTTTAATCTTTGTTGCCTGTTTCTCTAACCTCAGAAGGCAGGCAAGGGAGAGAGGTGAGAGAAGTGGGGAGATAGAGAGTATGCACTCCGGATGAAGGGCTGAGAACTGCCGTGCAGAAATACTGTACCACCATCTGCCAGTTCTCATTTGTCAGGACAAGCCAGAAGTCCATATGTCATAGGCAGGCATTCAGTTTGGAGATTCACATTTTAAGAAAACACTGCAGGTCAAACAAACAAAAATGGATCTGGTGTCTGGACCAAAGAGCGGCTTCATTCTATGCACGCAGGCTGCTGCACTTTGGCTTACAGGTCTCCTTACTTTTTTCCAGACTACAGTACTACTGACTAGGTGATAGCTTTCTCTAGATATAGCCTAAATCCTCAGGAAGTACAGTCAATTTCTTTTTCAAAGATTTAGATACACTCTGATGTCTTGATTGGATTTAGGGGCCACCCTATTCTTGTTAGTACCGTATTTACAGACTGGATGTATGTATTTACAGAATGGTATGGGGTCAGTGTTAAGACTAAGGTTATAGACGATCAGTCTTATCTTACTGTTCATTTTTTTGCCTTCTAATTTTGTCCCCAGATCCTGGAGGATGTAGGCCTGTGAGCCTCGCTCTGTAGGCCCTGGCAAAGAAAGTACAGGAGAAATCACATAGCGGCCCTCGGGCTGGAGACATTCTTTAGCTTTGCTTGCCCTGTGGAGCTGGTATCCTAGCATATTTGCATGAATAGAATAAATGAGATAACACTGCTGGCCTTTTAAATCAACATAACTGTTTCTCTTTGAAATTAACATGACTTTCCACCTTCCAACTCTTCCTAGGGATCTGCGGCAAGAAGGTGTTCGGCAGGCCCATGGTAGCTGGTTCCGCCTCTCCTTTGTCTACAACCACTATCTCTTCTTCGCCTGTATCCTGGTGGTGCTGCTGGCCATCATCCTGTACCTTCTGCGGCTACGCCGAATTCACCACCGACAAACTCGAACCTCGGCTCCACTGGACTTGCTGTGGATTGAGGAGGTGGTGCCCATGATTGGGGTACAGGTAGGGCCGTGAGGCCGGACAAGGACTTGGGAAGCTTGAATACCCCAGAGTTGCTGCCCACTGAGTTCCACCACTTTCTTGTACTGGCCTCAGATGCTGCTTTGCCTGACCTTGGGATCTTTGGCCTTGGAATTTCTACCTTAATATCTACTTTAATTCCTTTTCAATATCTAGGTCCTCTTCTCTGAGAGAAGCTGTAATTTAGTCTGTGAAGAACTAAATAATGAGAGTTTGGTGCTAACAAAGAGGACCAACCGTAGTCCAGTTGAAGCATGCTCCTACCCCTTTATCCGAAAGGTCTGGTGTGTTCCTGGCATCTAGATTTTTCTCCCCTTGCTAAAGCATGAAGTTTGGCATTGGGCAAACTGGAAGCCTGGTTATAACCAAACTGGAGCATCTGATAACAAAGCCGAAGACATTCCAGCAAGTGCAGCAGCCTCTTCTTTCTCTGTAACAGAGATATCATATATGTGGACATCCACACCCTTTAGTAGGGATCCAAGATATTTGCATTTCAGTGGAACAGATATGAACTTCCAGACAAACAAAATAACATAGTTTCTTTGCTTACTTGACAAATAAGTCATTATGAGTGTGGTCCAAGATCCCTGACATAATGTTGCTGATGTTAATTAATTAGCATGTGATTTTAAAAGGTTAGAATCCCTTCTAAGTGAATGGTCAGTCGAAGACTTTGACAGTATCTTATGTAATACCTGGTATGACCAGGATAGAAAATGTTTCTGTGTCTATGTGCTTCACCAGCTGTTTGGGCATTAATTTTTCTTTTTGAGCCTTAAGTGTGTTTGTAGGATGGAGAAGCTGATGGGATTGGAGATCTGGATTTGTCTGGTTTTAAGTCACTGTCTCTAGGCCTATTTTTATGAACCCCTTTACAGGAAAATATAAAAAGAGTTCCTTTATTTCACTAAGATCAATACATAGTTTAATGCATAGTTTGGGAAGGGATATATTTGGGGTGTTTTTAAAGAAGGAAAGAACAGTATCAGGAGAGTGGGCAAAGGCAATAAAACCCAGGCTCTTATTTATTAATGTTTTCCCGAGAAATAGAAATTTTCTCAATTTGGCTCTTGGAATGTCTGAAAAGAAGCAAATTCTAAGCTTAGGAATACATAGGTAAATCTGTTAATAAGCCACCTGGCAACTTTCAGAACCTTTGTTAAGAGATTGCTCAGTCGTAGAGTGCATTTCCGTTAATGAGGAGAGAGAAAAGCCCTATGATTACATTTCATCCACTGCCCTTCAGGAGCTCTGTTCCTCCCCTACATGTAGCCTTTAACTTGCACCTTCCCCCGTGGGATCTTCCTCGTGCTTTATCCTTTCCTACATGTAGCGTTGAATGTCCCTCCCAAGAATATGCTCCCAGACTTGAAGTAGCTTTGTTTTCCTTTTTGTCACTTTATTTTTAGGGCTGACTTTAATGGGGAAAAAAGTAGAATTATTAAAACATAAATTCCATAGTGGGATCAGAAAGGAATTAAATGCTTCATAAAACAGAGAAAAATCAAGATCCTCCTAGAAATGAACAGATGAAAATAAGTATACTCACTCTTAGTTGGTAGGTGAAAAGATATGAGTCTTAAATTGTTTTCAAATTAGATAAAAATGGATCTAGCAAAGGGTCTTATAGCTCCCTCTGGAAATATTTTTACTTTTCATTAGGGTTTTATGTCACAGCAATTTCCTTTAATCTTTAAGACTTCTAAATTGCCTTGGTTTTCTTTGACTTCTTACCTTTGTATCACTGTGAGTGAACCTTCGTCATATGAGTGCTGCTTATAAATAATGTCAGAATATGTTTTTTGCTAGCCAGTGCCTCCTCAGGTACTCTTTCTTTTTCCCTCACCTTGGTTTCCAAATACTATTTTTGGTTTTCTTGTGAGATCTGGTCAGTGATCTGGTCAAAAACTACCTAATTGGCTATTAGTGATCACATTCTTGTGCTCGAAATGAAGCTGAGGCAGGGAGGAGGTGGTGATGAATCCAGTTTGAAAGCTCTTATTAATGAAGTTATTCTTCTTCCTGGTTATAATAATGATAGCTGCCATTTGTTAAGCATTTACTGTGTACCATACACTCTTAAGGATTTTATGTATATTATTTAATCATTATGACAGCCTTTCAGATGGATATTACTTTTTTGTGTTCTTTTTATAATTGAGAAACTCAGGATATCCTATGCTTATCATTTTTTCAATGTAAATGTATTTCTTATTCTTAATTTATTTTAATTAGTTCTTGAGTTTTTGTTTAGTGTATTATATCCTGTTTATTATTTTAATATTATAGGATCTAGGCTTGTCTTTGTTACTGTATGACTTTTCAGAGTTCCATGGTATAAATCTAAGAAGGACAAATTTCTATCATACTCCTCAGAAAAACTGAGTATTTGCTGTCGGTATTGGTTTCTGTGCTTCTTTCATTGCTCCCAATTAACAGTTTTAAATGAAATCTCATTAGCTAGAGACAGGAGCCATTTATTCTTTGAAGGCCAATTACTTATATTGCTTTCTCATAATCGTCTTGCGAATGGAATCAATCTTGTCTTTAACCCTCTTTAAAGATTTTTTAAGATTTTTTAAAGATCTGTGTTTGTATTTCTGCATTTTCAGTGGTTTCCCTGTGAAGATAATTACGATTTCATTTAAATTCACATCCCAGCAGTTCCTTTGAATCTTACCAACCAGTCTTCTTGATAATAGCAAAATGAATGTGAATGGTTTTAGTACTTTTATCATTAGCGAGACAGGCCACAAATGTCAAAATCAGAGTCAGTGGCTGATAGGATGTGATGCTTTATTAGTCTTACAATGGCACAACCCATCACTTTTCTCTGAATTCTTGTCACTAGGACGTAATGAAAATATGTATCGTACCCACATATATGGCATTATGTTGATTTAAGTTGCAGTTAACTCTAGGCAAAATCATACCATCTTCATCTCTGTACATTAGCTCCTTGGATTGATTTTCCTTGGTGTAGGGAATTTAGTCACTTTCTAACAACCTTGTCTTAATCTTTCATGTTACCCAAAGCATTCTGCCTTCCCTCAGCCTGACAGCTTTTTTTTTTTTAACTTCAAAGGCCTTGGGCAGTGATTATTAAAATGTGGTTGATTGAGTCTGTCATGCACTTACTAAGCTAATCTTTTCAGGTATTAACATTTAGTATCACATCTATATTTGTTGTTGTATAGTTGACACAAAACATCGTATTAGCTTCAGGTGTACAACACAGTGACTTGATATTTGTCTACGCTACAAAATGATCACCACAATGAACTATAAATCTATAACTATAATGAACATAAAACTATAAATCTATAGACCAGATGCTCTGAGGCTAGTTCCAGAGGGACTAAAGGTTCTAGTTTCCCACATCACCATATAAAGTTAACTAACATTCAACTTGGTGTTATTGATTCTAGTCACTATGCTGAACATTACATCCCATGATATGACTTATTTATTTTATGACCCCCTTCTTTGTCTTGCCCACCCTCCCTGCTCCCCCGCTGTGGCAACCACCAGTCTGTTCTCTGCATCTATGAGTTTTGTTGTTTCTTCTTTTGTGTTTTAGATTCTACATGTAAGTGAAACCATATGGTATTTGTCTTTCTCTGACTTATTTCACTTAGCCATAATACCCACAGGGTCCATCCATGTCACAAATGGCAAGATTTCATTCTTTTTTATGGCTGAGGTAGTATTCCTTTGTGTGTGTGTGGAGGGGAGTTGTATACATCTTCTTTATCCACTCATCCATCAGTGGACACTTTGGTTGTTTCCTTATCTTGGCTATTGTGAGTAATGCTGCAGTGAACATATGGGTGCATATACCTTTTTGAATTAGTGCTTTCATTTTCTTCAGATAAATACCTGGAAGTAGACTTGCTGGATCACATGGTAGTTCCATTTTTTGTTTTTTGAGGAACCTTCATAATACTGTTTTCCATTATGGCTGCACCAGTTTACATTCCCACCAATAGTGCACAGTAGTTCCCTTTTCTCTACATCCTCACCAACACTTGGTATTTCTTATCTTTTTGATAATCGCCATCCTGACAGATGCGAGATGATATAGCTCATGGTTTTGAGTTGCATTTCTCTGGTAATTACTGATGCTGAGCATCTTTTCATGTACCTGTTGGCCATCTGTATGTCTTTGGAAAAATGTGTGTTCAGGTCCTCTGCCCATTTTTTAAATCAGAATGTGTTTTATTACTGAGTTATAGTTCTTTTTATAATTTGGGTATTAACCCCTTACCATATTTATGATTTGCAAGTATCTTCTCCCATTCAGTAGGTTGCCTTTTTATTTTGTTGATGGTTTCCTTTGCTGTACAGAAGCTTTTTAGTTTGATATAGTTTCATTTGTTTATTTTGGTTTTTATTGCCATTGATATTGGAGTCAGATCTAAGAAAATATAGCCAAGAGTGATGTCAAGAAACTTATTGCCTATGTTTTCTTC
This sequence comes from Mirounga angustirostris, assembly GCF_029215605.1. NCBI lineage: Eukaryota > Metazoa > Chordata > Mammalia > Carnivora > Phocidae > Mirounga > Mirounga angustirostris. The sequence goes on from NW_026991714.1 coordinate 126,493,878, forward strand.
TAGGAGTTTTATGGCTTCTGGTCTTATATCCAAGTCTTTAATCCATTTTGAGTTAATTTTTGTGTATGGTGTAAGATAGTGGTCCAGTTTCATTCTTTCCCATATGGCTCTTCAGTTTTCCCAACACCATTCATTGAAGAGACTGTCCTTTCCCCACTGTGTATTCTTGCCTCCTTTGTTGTAAATTAATTGATCATAAATGCAAGGGTTTATTTCTGGGCTCTTTATTCTGTTCCATTGATCTGTGTGTCTGTTTTTATGCCAGTACCATACTGTTTTGATTACTATAGCTTTGTAATATAGTTTGAAATCAGGAGCATGATACCTTCACATCCATATTTACATTTTTGAAATAAAATAACTTCTACTTCTCACTGGTATTATCTAAACAGATGCTCTCCCCACCCCTATTCCCATGCTTTTGTTTTGCTTTTTGTCAGGAGTGAAAGACAGGTGGGTGGTATGATTTAAGGGAAAGAACACTGGTGTCAGGAACAGCTGAGTTGGATTCGTGTCCTGGCTTTATCATTGACTAGCTCTGGTATTCCAGGCAAGTCACTTGCCCTCTCTGGTTCATTTCTCATCATAAAACTATAAATCTATAGACCAGATGCTCTGAGGCTAGTTCCAAAGGGACTAAAGGACTAACCATTGGCCTAAGGAACTAAAGGTGAGGGAGAATGGAGGGAAGTGATAGAGTTTCAGGAAGTGGATTTTGGTCTTTGGTTTAAAAGGCCAGGTTGCCTAGGGGAGCCAGGGGTAATCTCCTACTTTATCCATTGTCCCTGACATTATGACATTAAGGTTGATGGGAATGGAGTTTCCAACAGCAATCGTTCTATGTAAATTTCAGAAGATGAGATTTTTACAGCTGGGATTTTAGAGGTCTGTCTTCTGTTAACCCCCTTGGGTTTTATGGATGATGAAATTGAGGCCGAGAGCTGTGGTAATATGTGCAAAGTCACAGTGAGTGGCCTCCTGGATTCAGTTTTCTCTGTTCTCTGTACTACAGATACATACCTTTGACAGCTGCAATGAAATTCTCATTGACAGAATCTTGCTGCAAGATGTGTATTTCAACAGAATCTATTCTTTATAATAGAGCTGACTGCAAGTAACCATGCCCAATCTTTATAACTGCTTCTGATCTTCATTTGTGATCGCTTTGCTCACATTTAGGAATAAAATATGAAAGAAATACTTTGTTAGAAATAGCACCAAGTTGTTACTACATCAATTCTACCTGCTATATTTGTTTTAATACTTTTAAACTTTAGATGTTTCTTTAAACAATTTGCTTAATTTTGTACAATTTTCTTAACCACAGCATCTAAGCAATTCATTTGATGGTTATAACTGAAATTATTTAAGGTGTAAATGCCTGTTAGATCTACCTCATTCATGAACTTGGCTGTAATTCTTGGGCAGTTCTCAGACTCCCTTACAGAAATAAAATGCTGTTTCTTTTTGCTGTCTTTAAACTTCTTTTCATACTCATTCAGTATCTATTTTCCCTGTGTGCTGTGGTATGTGATGTCACTTCATTTGGGATCAAGAATTAAGGTAGAAGTAGCCACAGATACTTCAGATTCTCCCAGATTAGCCTCTTAGGTCATACTTAATTTCAGGGTCCGGCCACTAGGGCCACATGCTCGATCAGACTTGCAAGGATTTGGTTGGTGGTAACAAAAAATACTTGTCAAAAAACAAGGACTCCTTTATTATATACTAATAGACTTCCCTTGTATTATTACGTAAGTGTTTTCCTTTTACTCTAATTCATTATTTCCAGTTTGTCAGTGCCATTATTAGAGGGACAGAGAAGGTCAACATCTGTTGACCATTTTGTTTCTCTGGAAGTCTGAGCTCTAAGAAAATCCTTTTATTTGTAAAATTGAGTCATTACTCATACTTTAAGGGCTTTTTAAAGTGTATTCAGTCGTGGCCTGCCATTTTTAGAAAACCCAAAATTGAAAAACCTTTCTAAGTCAAGGATGTTTATAGCCATGCATGTATGGTTTCAGGCAAGCCTGAGGACACATCTGCTCCTGAGCCTCTCCTTTGAAGTAGTGCTGCTCACAGCCCCCCCTGGTGGCCTACTACTCTGCTTCTCCAGTATTTAGGTAGCCCTGATGCTTCCTGAGGAGCCCGTCCTGCAGAGGACGTGCCCGAGTTTGGCCTGTTAAAATTGCTAGTGGTGAAGGCTCTGTACCTTATTAGCTTCACAAATCTTTCCCTGCATAAGGATCCCAGACAAATACTCTGATTTTTGGTATTGCCGTCATTATGTTGTGTTTGAAATTCTCACTCCACAATTCCTCTTTTGTGGGAGCCCTGAAGTGTTTGCCTTGTCTCCTCCATTACTTCAGCCTTCAACAATGAACTCCACAGTGTTGAGAGGCACCTATCATGACCCACAGCCAGACACTCCCTTCTTGCTTTAAAAAACCAAAGGCTGCCTATATTGCATCACTTCGGGGGGTTGCTAAGACTGTATGTTTTTCTAATGCTTCACATTAAATAATTTTGCTCAACAGTTGTCAAAGTTCTGTTAAGTACTGTTAAATCAGTGTTGAACAAAAGTGCAATGCATATTAGAGAGAGATGCATTGTCCCTTATGCAGGGACACGGCATATGTGTTACATAGGCTGATACATAACCCACCATTCGTTCCAGAACTGGAAGGAATGCTGCAGAGCAACTGGTCATCCAAATGTCATGATCATCACTTTAGGCAGTAGCTAATCAATACCTCTTCTACAGTGGACAACATTTGTTAGTGCAAGTTAAAGACAAAAAATTCTGGACTGATAAGAAAGCCAGGTGTTTTAATTTCCTTTGATGTTTTAAAAACAACTGACAGAGTTATTGACAAGACTTTTGAAAATATTAAGGGAAATTCATTTAATCTTCTAGGGATATGATGACTTATTTTGAAGGAAGTGTCTGGGACCTCAATCTGTAACTGTCCATTTTCCATTCATTCATGCAGTATTTGGTATATGTCTAAGCTGGGAATAATGCAAACATAAAAATAATTCAGATAATCTCCGTTCACCAAGAGCTCATAGATAGGCACAATACAGTTATATAGCTAAATGCAACCAGTATCTGTTTTTCCAAACTTACTCATCTGTAATAAAAGAAAAATGAAGTAAAACATCTGGAACTTGAACTTGTTCTTTGCCACTTTGTTGGAGGGAACTGTAGAAGCACTAGCATATGGCTTTTGGGGTTGGGTCAGACTGCTCTCTGCTGACTCAATTATTAACTAAGGACAACCTCAGTTTGGGGATCATGAGATGATGGATAGGAACCTGCCCCAGTGACCAGTTTCCTTTCTTTAAAGAATTCTATCTAGAAGAGGTGATAACCATGAGCACACTAATAGGATCAGATTAAATGAGATGGGGGTGGGTAGAAATTTGGAGGGGATGGCAATAAGCTGGTCAAAACTTTCTAAGGTGGCTAGGTTGTAAAGGCCTAGGCCAGTGGTGCCCAATTGCCTGCACACTGAAATGACCTGGGGATCTTAAAATACGTCTATTACTGCTTCCAGACATCATGATTTAATTGGTCTTGGGTGAGGCTTGGGTTTTAAGATTTTCAAAAATGTTAATGTGAAAAAAGTTAGAAGCTACTTCTAACAATAGCATAAGCCCCGGGGTCTGGGATTTTTAAAAAAAAATCAAACTACTTCTGTTTTGCTAAGAACCACTTGAGCATAGTAACTATAGGTCACAACGAAACTCACAGAATATTGGAGTTGAAAGGGAACTGAGATCATCTAATTGAGATTGTAAATGGGCAAACCTTAGGCCATTTATGGCTCTCAGATGTGTTCAGCCTGCGTCATGTTATAAAAAACCTGAAATTAGTTGCCAACCCTTGAGAGCTTTCACATAAAAATCTAGATGTTTTGTTTCTTTAAAAAATCGGATCTGACAACTCTGGAACTATACAGCTGCAACAGGCCAGAGTTCAGCAATGGTTTAACCCCTTAGCTGGGACACCTGCTCTCCACTTTGCCACTGTCTTCACCACAGCCTAGTGGGTGTTTGTTTTGATCCAACTCTTGCCTTCTACAAAACGAAAAACCAGCTTTCTGCATTTCTTTTTTTTTTTTTTTTAATATGGTAGTCACCATACATCATTAGTTTTTGATGTGGTGATCCACGATTCATTGTTTTCGTATAACACCCAGTCTAAGCCAAGCAGAGAAAGTCAATTATCATATGGTTTCACTTATTTGTGGAACATAAGGAATAGCATGGAGGACATTGGGAGAAGGAAGGGAAAAATGAAGGCAGCGGACATCAGAGGGAGAGATGAACCATGAGAGACTATCAACTCTGAGAAACAAAAACTGAGGTTTTCAGAGGGGAAGGGGGTAAGGGGATGGGTTTCTGCATTTCTTTTTACCCATTGCTCCCAGCTCTGCAGCATAAGGAAGCTCCTTCTGCATAAGAGGACTTCAACTTCTGAAGGGCAGGAATCTTGCTCTCTCCAAATGTTCCCCTCCAGCTAAATACCCCTAGTTCCTTCAAGTATTCCCTGTGGGGTATAGGGTTCTGGACTCCTCACCATCCTGGTCCCTTCCTCTGGATACATACTTAGTGGTCAATGTCCTCCTTAAATGTGGTACCAATGACGAAACACAGCACTTGCACTGAGGTATTCTGAGTGTGGCTGTGATACTTCCATTGATGAAATTGGAAACACCACTAATTTTTTACTTATCAGTGTTATCACATTATTGGTGCATGTTGAGCCTGTGGCCAACTGAAATCCCTGTCTTTTTTTATATGAAATGATATGCCAGGTTTCTCCACCTCAAACTTATACAACCTATTTAATTAAAATGAAGATGTTACATTTATAATGTTTAATTTCATCTTGCGGGTGCCACTCTGGAACTGTTTTGAGTTGTGACTGTCATCTATATTATATTAGTGTTGGGTTGTTCCATTCTCAAATCTGATCTTTGTGATGCCTTCATCCAAATCCCCAATTTAAAAAATAAAGTTGAGTAAGACCAAAATTACAACAATTCATTAAACAAAAATTTGTTTACGTATCTGAATAGGTGTCCATGTACTACCTATACTGTCAAGGCGTACTTTAATTATCCATGAGGCTGTTGGGAAACCCTTGCAGGAACGGATTATCTATCTATACCATTCACCTGACCTAGCGACGTAACAGCACAATCAAAAGAAGAACTAGGTTAGTGCTTGATGAGTCAAAGTGGGTTACCAGTGATTTTCTCCTTTTCTAAGTACTCACAAGCCATCTTGCTACATGCAGACAGTAAGCTTGTCGTTATGCCCTTTCCCCATTGTGAAAATCAGGACGCCAGAAGACACTACTTCCTGCTGAAGGCTCTCTGGCTACTTTAGGGTGTGAGCCAGTCCTTCCCTTTGAATCTTCACCTGATGTAAGTGAAGGTGAGATCATAAAGAATTTCTACTTAGGCAGAATTTAGGACTCAGGAGGTCAAGGAAACAAGAGATAATGCATGTAGAATCAAGAGCTTGCCAACATTAAGAAATCTGAGACAGTTTATTAAGAAGCAACAAATGCAGACATTTCTTTCTCTACATTAAACATGATTTTCAATGAGAGAACCAAATGTACAAATATTTAAAAAAGGATTTAGTTAAACATACTTAATGACACTCCTGATCCAGTGACTTTGTCAAAAACAGACAAAGAATTTTAAATAACTTGACCAATTTGGAAACCACTTGGTATGCCAAGGTCATCCTTTTAGAAGACTCCCTAGTTCTTGTGCTCTCTGATGAGCTCTCAAAAGCACTTTCACTCCTAGGAAGCTGATCCTCTGAGAATTATTTTGGGACTCTTCGGAGTTCACTCATGAGCCAAAGGGCAACACTGAGCAGAGCCAGGGAGCCCGACTGGTGAGTGGCAGCCAAAGGAGTTGGAACGTACATCAGCAGAGTGCTAATGCCTAAGCCCACCTGTTACAGAGAAAAGAATGCAGTCAAAAAAGCAGGAACCACAAATTCAGAACTGAAATGACTGGGCATGGATAACCAGATACATAAACCTCCACATTCTCCCATCAAAGCATTAAAAATATGTATTTTAAAATTTTCACAAGTAAATACACTCGCAGCAGAGGAAATTCAAACAAAATAGATAAACCTAAAATTCTCTTTAATTATCCTTCATCCTAGCCCAACTACCCTCCGCAAAGACAGTTTCTATACACTTGTACTTTTGTATCTATGTTTATAGAGAAACATACTTTTGTGCTTTTAAAAATGGGATTGTTCTGTCACTTTTTTTTTCACTTAATATATATCTTGAGATATTATTTTTAACTGCTACACAGTATTACACAGTACATGTGTACCATAGTTGTTTATTCAGGTTGTTTCCATTTTTTTTTTACTATCACAGCAATTGTATCATGAATTACTTTGTACACAGTGTGCCTTAGAATATTTCTAGGGCAGGCACTAAGAAGTCAGTTTGTTGGATCAAAGGATTATATATTTAACATTTTAAAAGCTACTGCCAAACTGCTCTCTGAAAAAAATTATACCCACTCATGCTCTCACCAAGAATATATGAAGGTATCCATTTTCCTAAGCCCATGCCAATACCTGATTATCTTTTAAAAAAATTTCCCCCCCAATCTGACAGGCACAAAATGGCATGCACTGTTTTAATTTGCTCCTCTGATAATGAGTGAGGCTAAAGAGCTTTTCATATTTATTGGCCATTCATTGTTCCTCTTGTGAGAACTTGTGTATACTGATATCCTCATCTTATTTTCTGATTATTCTTCATTAAGATAAAATCTTAAATAAAATTAATAATACATAAAATTTATTAGGATATATAAAGATATAATCAATATTACAAATATTGAAAATATTTTCTCCTAGCCTGTCACCTTTCTTTTTTAACTTCGTTTTGGGGACACCCTCAGACCAAAGAGAAGCGGTTTCTACCTGTGTATATGCCAAAGCTAGCAGAGTCGCTGCGGCCATCTTGGTCCTTCGAGGAAGGGGCATTCTCCGGGAGAGGAAGTAGAGCACTGTCACAGCTGTAACTGAAGCGATTCCCTGCAGGGAGGAAGGCATCTCCTCGAGTGCCAGGAAGAAGTGTTCCACCCTCCTGGTTTCTGCTCATCTGATACCTCTCTCCTCTAGAACCTGTGAGTAACCACGAAGGCTTCTTGTCCCAGACACGGAGAGCTGTCTGTGGCTCCTCTATGATTACCCCTCAGCCTCCTCCAGCTCCTCTGCTTGCCACTTAAATGCTTGTGTCCCCCGGGGCTCTACCTGCGGTTTCTGCACCTACTGCTGGCTCTTCTCACGCGGGTGCACCACCCCCGCCAGGTGCGGCCCTCCCGTTTTAAATCACTCTTTGCATCCTAATGCCTCATTTTACCTCCTCTCTAATCCTGTAGCTCTAAAGCAGGGCTGACCCCAGCACGTGAGGGTTATTATTTTCCTGGGCTGTCAGTAGAGGAGGTAGTGGTGCCGGCAGCTAGTGCTGAGAACAACCTAAAGTCTAATTTCCATTCCCCCCCACTGGCAATAGGATCTCCTCGCCCCACTTCCATGATGTCAAGGAGACTGTTTTTCTATCATTTTCTGCCTCTATTTCACTTTTCCTTTTCAGAGCTGTCCATGAGACAATTTCAACCAGACTTCACTTGTTACAAAATGTGGTTGGTGGAGGGGCCCAAGCCCCCACGAGGTAACTGGCCCAAGCGCCCGTGTTGCCTTTGGGGATCTGAGGCCTCTGGATGGACCAGGCTTGGGTGTACTCCAATCATCTCACACCCAACACACCTCGGTCTGACGACATCCCCCGTCTCCAGCCCAACACTCATTTCAACAGTCCCATATCCGGTGTGTCTTAAGCATGCCACAGAACAAACTTTGGGATCTCCTTCACCTTCATTCCTATAGGCAACCTTCTACTCCTAGGGCCTCTCTGTGACCCACCATTCTCTTCAAGTCCTGCTCCTCCATGCAGCCTAGAGCCCCACCGCTCTCACCTGCATTACTCAGGGGCCCCTCTGCTTCCTGCTGGCCTCCTCGCTGTCTTTCCCTGCTCCACTGCATCATGCCCAGGCTACCAAGCCAATCGTAACATGACCCCGGCGGGTCCTTAATAAACATCAGCTTAAATAAGATGAGAAATACTGACTGGTCATATAAATCATAATTGAGTTATGATGCTCTTAGCTCCCTGGGGTTTTGGGTCAGCTCTGACAATTATGTGTTCAGCACCCACTGTCTGTGCCCCCTCTTCTGTACTCAGCCTCATTTCCACTAAAATGACTCTCCTATGTGTGTGCAGGATTGAGGGAAGTTATCCTTTGCCAGATGGCAAAAGGCACATTTGAACTTCAAGAAGACAGCAGTATCCCGAAAGCCAGAATTTGGCTGGAACGGGTGTGGGTGATTAGGACAAAAACATCTCATCAGAGAACTGGTGCTAAATTTCTTTGAAAAAGCAAAGGAAATCTAGTGCCCACTCTGCTCTACCCTCTCTCGGTGCTGCCATCAGTGCTTCAGATGCCCCAAAGCCTGTGAGAGTCTCTCTGTGCTCAGCAGCCGGTAACCACCAGCCAGACTTACCAGAATCCGGTGATCAAACTGCACCATGGTGGGATTCTCAAAAACATTCCTCAGGATGGGGGAGAAGGTAAAGAGATCCTCTGGGATCCAAGATTCTCCCATCTTTGGGAAAGAGTTGTAAACAAGCCCAGCATCCAGTCCTGCCACAAAAGCCCCTATAGTCCAAGGAAAATGGTATTTATTAAAATGAGGTAGAAAAGAGCTCAAATACTAGTTTTTTTTTTTTAAGATTTTATCCATCCACTTGACAGAGAGATAGAGAGCACACAAGTAGGCAGAGCTGCAGTCAGAGTGAGAGGGAGAAGCAGGCTCCCCGCTGAGCAGGGATCCTGACGCGGGGCTCGATCCCAGGACCCCAAGGATCATGACCTGAGCCGAAAGCAGACGCTCCACGGACTGAGCCACCCAGGCGTCCCTCAAATACTAGTTCTGACATAGAAAAAGTCTATTATCCCAGAGTTAGACAAAAGGAATAGTCAGAGAATAAAAAGATCTACAGGAGGGGTTCTCAAACAGAGAATATACATCATCATCATCACCATGGGAACTAAAAAAAAAAAAAAACCCCACCACAACACAAGTGCATCCTCACCTTCTCCCACCCCAAGATTCTGGCATTTCTCCCATAAAGGAGTGAACTGGAAGCTCTAGAACAAGGCACATTGGATGGAAACATTCCCTTAGTGATTTTGATGCCCTCCTTATCCCACTATGAACTTGATCTATTCTGGAAATGTTCTTCCCCCAGATATCTGCATAATTTACTCCTTCATTTCCTCAGGTCTCCACTCAATGTCACCTTATCAAAGAGATCTCCCCAATGGTCCTGTGTAAGACAGCACTTCCCCAAACCCACCTCTATCCCCTTATCCTGCTTTATTTTTTCCACAGCACTGAACACCATCTGCCGTATGTTTTCATTGTTTATTATCTGTCTTCCCCAAGTGCTCAAAAAAATGTTTGTTGAGTGAACACAGAAGTGAAAAAATTTATAAACTAAATCCTGGATAAACACATAAAGTATCCACGAGTTAATGGATGACTGATCCATTATTTATGAGCAAATACGACTCAGGGATGTTTAGATCACATTCCTTGTTTATATAAATAGCATTTATAAAGTCAAAATTCATGTTCTTCCACCAAAAAGGGGGGGGAGGTGAATCACTGGTTTGATGATTTTCTTTAGAGCAGTGCTACTCAACAAGACTTTCCGTGCTGATGGAAATGTTCTCTGTCTGCCAGCCAACACGATAGCTGCTAGCCACATGTGGCTACTGAGTACTTGAAATGTGGCTAGTGTGACTGAGGAACTAAATTTTAAATCTTATTTAATTTTAATTAAGCTTAAATATTCACATGAGGCTAGTGATTAATGTATTGCATGGTACAGTTCTCGAGTGAGAGAGGTAGGGTAGAGGTGTGATTTAAAGAATGAAAAAGTCCTGTGTCAGTCCCTTTGCCCCAGTGAGCTCATCTTAGACCATCTTTGAGGAAAGGACTTTTCTCTGATTTGCACCTAGCCTTGCTACGTGCCAGGTACTGTTCTAAGCACTTCACATGTATCACTCATACTATTACCATCATCCCCATTTTACAAATGAGGTCACTGAGGCCCAGGAGGTTATACAGCTTGCCCAAGGTCAGAGAGTTCATAGGTGGTAAAGCCAGGATTTGAACCTAGGCAGTCTGGATCCCGATAAATGTTCAATAATTGTGTTCAAACGACTGGAAAGCAGAGTTTTTGGAAGGGAGGAAGGAATAGAAAACAGAGAATGAAGACAGTGGGTATGAGAGAGGCAGATGTGATAGGGAAATATGAAGGTGCAGGAGGAAAGGACAAAGTGTTTGGCAAGAAACCCCCCCCCCCCCCGCCTGAGGGTGGAACAAAACTAAACATGCTAGATGAGAAGAGTCCTACCTGAGAGAGCAGTAAGGAACACAAGGCCTGCTGTTCCGTGAGCACATCGTCTCAACCACAGGAGCTGACGAGTTTCAGGCAACTAAAGAAGAAAAGAAAACCATTCAGATACATTGTACTGCAGGAACTAAGGGAGGCAGCAAAGATCTCCAAGGCCAAACCCAAGTAACAATCAGATCTTTTCTGACCCTCTAAATGGGTTAAGCACTCCCAGCAGATATTCTGGTCTAACATGCATCACATTTTACAACATTTATATATTTACTGTCTGTCTTCCCTGCTTTCCTGTAAGTCTTGTGAAGGCAGGAACTGCCATCTGTCTTGCTTAGTGAAGTAATCCTAGCCCAGTGCTTAGTATGTAAGTACTCAACACATATCTGTTCAATAATGATTTGCATCATTCAAGGGAAAAATGCTTCACCATGGTTGAAAGGATGTGGCTTAAGATATAGGACTAGATTTTCATGTCGTTTGTGATATTTCGTGTTTAGCAAATATAGTCAGAATCAAAACTGTATAAAATCCCTAAAGTAGAGGGGCGCCTGGTTAGCACAGTCGGTTAAGCGTCCAACTCTTGGTTTTGGCTCAGGTAGTAATCTCAGGTCGTGAGATCAAGCCCTGCGTTGGGCTCCATGCTCAGCCCAGAGCCTGCTTGAGGCTCTCTGTCTCCCTCCGCCCTTCCCCACTGTGCATACTCTCTCTCTCTCAAATAAATAAATCTTAAAAAATCACTAAGGTAGGGATTCTTGCATTTAGTGTTTTGGTAAGATAAAAATTTTATTTTTACTATAGCCAACTTCTGATACTAATCAGTGAATCAACAAATATTTAAGAATTTTATAAACAGATTACCATAAAGATACAAAGGAGTTAATCACAGTGCTGCCCTTAAATGGTCTATAATCTAGTATATGAAGAGTGAGGTATCATCACTAAGATATCATAGGACTGTATATCAGTGCTGTCCAACAGAACTTTCTGTGATGATGGAAATGTTCTATTATCTGCACTGGCCAATACGTGGCTAATGAGGCCTGAAATGAGGCCATAGCACCTGAAAACTATATAAAAACTTAATTTTATTTAAACTTTAAGTAAACAGCTTTTTAAAAATACGCTTAATTTTATTTAATTTTAATTAAAATTTAAATAGCCACATGTGACTAGTAGATACTGTGTTGGACAGAATAGCACTACATGTTTGACTATCATCTCAAATCCTTTCTGCAATTGGTGGAATATAAATAAATAAAAAGAGAAAAACCGTTGATAATTAAAAAGTCATCGGCAACCTTTCAGAGCACCATTTCCCGTAGAGAGTGTTTAGGAGTGTGTGGGTATTTGTGCAGGCATGTGGGTGAACGCTTGGGTGTGTATGTACAGAGGTGGATGGGTGGGAGTGCCAGATGACAAGAATTAAAAAGAAAGCGTGGTTATAAGCAAGTACAGTTACAGCTGTAGGCAATTCAGAGAACAAGAATTATTCCGATGTAGACTGTCTACTATACCAATGTTTCGACCCCATCTGGCTTCCCTGTGGGGATGACTGCCAAGTCCACAACTCCTTTCCTTATTGGAATTGAGGCTACTGATTCCAAGTACCTATCGGATAATTCTACTTAAAAGTCCTACTGTCATCTCAAACTTCATTCCATCAACAGGTTACCCAAGTCAACCATGACTTTAATACCTAAAATAATACTCATTTTTAGAAAAACTAGTATTTTCCTTTAATCAGCATAAAGGGAAATACTTTCAGGCAAGATCACTAAGATCACAAGATCAGACTTGTCAGACTTGATGATGGTAGGTCCCCATCTAAAGAACAAACAACTCTCATGGCTCTTGTTTACCATCAAAGGTCCAGCAACAGCTCTCATTCTGGCCTTCCTCACCTCGCCATCCACCATCCCTCTGGGAGTCAGAAAGGGTTGGGATTGCTCTTGCTGCAACCCCTTCCCACCATTCCTGAAATTTGTGTTTTCACTTTTCCCAATAGGCAATGCTGATAGAATATTTGGCTCCTGTACTAATTTTCCTTTGAATGAGTTGCTCCAGCTCAAAAGAATAATGGCACATTTTACTCTGCAGTTCCAAAGCTTTCCAGAGTCTCAAAGTTCAATGTTTCTGTCATCTTCGGTTTTATCTAATTTCTGGTAAACTGGTAGGTGTAACTAAGGGAATGTGTGTGCATTTTGATTTATAATTTCCCATTAGAAACAGAATTTCTGTTCCTTTGACCCTGTCAGCATCCGTGCAGATATACTAACAATACAGACTGACTTTTACCTTGTGCTGAGGGAGCAGCAGTGAGAGTGAAGTCCACATGCTGGCACAATAAAGAACAAGGGCTGATCCCAGGTGGGCAGCGAGGCGGTACTGACTGACCCGAGGGATGTCATGGGAGTCTGGTTTTTCTTCTAATCCACTTTTCACCATATACCATCCCAACAGACCCTGGAACCAAAAACAGAAGAGGCAGATAAAACAAGGCTGGATCTGTCCATTCAACTGTACTATGTGAGAAAGTGAGGTGTCAATTATCAGGAGTACTCCCCACCGGGCCTCTCCTTTCCATACCTTCCCATATCCCCAGTATCCCAGGAGTCATACCCTACCCACATTTTCAAATATAGCACCATAAATGCTTAACTGCTGTTTAGATTAACATTTTATTAAAGTATAAGCCAAATGTAGAAAAGTGCACAGAAGCTTATCAACAGGCAAGCCTTAAAAATACTTGATATAATTTAACATTATGTAAAATGAAATATAAGTGAAATATAAGAATAAAAGAGAGTTTTTTCTATAAAAACTAGATTGTTTTGGAAAAGCTTTGATAAAGATAACTACTTAAAAACAATTATTGTCAAGTTAGTAGGAACAGACAATTATAAAAGTCCTGGGTGGAGGGGAATCATAAAAATCTGTAAGGCTTTGCTGGCAGATGGCTTTGCAAATGGCTAAGTTCCCGCTGCTCTTTAAGGAAAATGAAATGAAATGATAGTTTATGGGGATGCAAGAGATCTAAAGTTAAACTCCAATCAGAGAACTCAAAAAACAGGCCTTAGTTCTTCATTAAAAAAAAATAATAATCAAAGTACAAGTTTAAGCATAAAAGTTCAAGGGATGCATTACTCTGATACCCTGCTTTAATTTTTTTCAATTAACCAAACAACTGTTGAGTTTCACTTCTATGAGATAAGATACAGCCCTTTCAACTCCACCCTCCCAAGTCAGAGTCCAGAGTGCTAACCATTACACCATGGAACCCCGCTTCCACCCTCCCAAGTCAATAGAAGCATGTCAGAGAGGTGGGATTCTCCCACCTCTTCTAATAGATCTCCTCAGGAAATCTTTTGGGGCATGTCTTGCCCCCTTAGTGATTATCCTGGATGTTCTACTTATCTTGATTTCATCTGCACAGGACACTGGAAGACAAAGGAGTATACAGTGTGATTTGCCAGCCCTGCTTTCTTCTTCCCATAATCCTATCTGCCATCTTCAAATTGCTGCCTTCCTGGGAGTCTGTCTTCGGGGTGTTTTTTATTTTTTCATTCCAAAATAAACTCTCACTTTGTTTCACCAACCCTCCCCTAGTTGTTATTAGACTTTTATTAATGTCTCTTTATCTGTTTCTGTTGCCTCTATTTTGTCTCCTCCATCTCCCTCTTCAATTCCTTCTAATGGGTTCTTATTCTTCCTACTTATGAGTCTAATTAACCAATTAGCTTATTCCTGATCAAACTGTGATGTTTCTTTGATGCTCTATGACTCTTTTTGAGGGCCTATAATCATGACCAAATACTCCTATGTACCTTCTCTCATATTCCTTTTCTTGGCTCTCAGTCTCAGCGAACCCCTTAACTGTGGGAGTCTTCAAATTCGCTTCTTTAGCTAGAACACAGGGATCCCATTCCCCATCTAGCACACAAGTCAGAAAAGGGGAGGAGACAAGAACCCAGGAAGAAAGCCATGAGAGGAAAGAACCTCTTGTGACACAAAAATGTATTTACTGAGCGCTTACTAATTCCAGGCACTAAACTAAGTACTTTATATGCATGATCTCTCTCATTTAAGTCACACAACCTAAACAGTAGGCACTCTTATTATCCCTATTTACGGGTAAGGAAAGGGGCCTACAGAAGGTAGACAACTGGCCCTACTAAGTGGCAGGGTTGGGGCAGGCCTATAACACTAAAATTCATCCTCTTTCCCACTCTGTTATATAGACTCAGATTCCTTCTTTACAAACAATCCCAACGAGGAAGCTCCTGGAAGCATCTCTGGTTTCCCAAACTTGAATAAATCTTACCTGGAAGCAGACTAACCCACACAGGGCAAGAACACGTCCTTTCATGCCACGGCTGAGCCAGCCCTTTCTCCAAAAGTAGGCAGCAGGCAGGATGTATGCAAGGCCCACAAGGCGACCCCACATTCGGTGTGAGTACTCCATGTACCAAATGAACTTGAATTCGGCCAGTGTCATATCATGATTCAAGCTGGGTGAAAAGGGAAGTCAAAAAAGAAAGAAGAAACATCTTGATTTTTATTTCCAGACAGAACGCAAGAGCATTCTCAGTTTTGAAACTTGAAATGAAAGGTCTGCCTTCTTCCTCATCAGTGACCTCAGGATCACTCTGGAACTGGAGGTTTAGAGTAGGGAGCTCACTAAACATAACTGAAGCAAATATTGAGCAATAATGGAATCTAGCCATTCTGAAATGTTTAAGCAAAAGATTAAAAGGGTCTAGTGGGAGTTTTACCTGATTTTCTATTATACTTACTTTTTTAAAAAAGATTTTACTTATTTGAGAGAGTGAGCGAGAAAGAGAGAGAGCACGAGTGGGGAGAGGGAGAAGCAGACTGCCCTGCTGAGCAGGGGACCTGACACGGGGCTCAATCCCAGGACCCCAGGATCATGACTTGAGCCGAAGGCATATGCATAACCGACTGAGCCACCCAGGTGCCCCTATACTTACATTTTAAATTCCGGAAATTGCTGATATTTTTGGAATTCTGTCTTCCATTCCTCTTGACTGGTAGGTGGTTTCATCTCCTTTATCAAATGCCAGTCTACCATTGAGAGACCAGACTCTGTCAACCTTAAGATAGGTAAAAAGTGTGTGTGTGTACGTACGTGCACACACACACATGCACACACAATGCTGGATTTCTCGTAAATGGTTTACAGAAACAAATGGATCTGAACTTAACCCCTCTAAAAGTAAACACTTCATTTCAGTGTATCCTTTTTTGACACCTTGCTTTCTTCTTACTGCTTAAAATTTCACCAGAAACAGCTGCCATCAGGTACAAATTTCTTTATTCCTTGTTCTCTCGATCCTTTCATTCAGCTCTTTACTTCTTTCTTTCACTAGCATTCCTTAACAGGTAAAATCAACCCTTAGAGCAAAGAAACATGCCCTCAATGAATAAGTGACATTATTTACAGAGGGAAAAGAGATTTGTTACAGATATAAAACAGTTTAGATTCTTGAGTGAATTTAAAGCTAATAAAACTTAAATTTGTTGCAGTTTCCCATAACAGTCTATATAACATATGGTATTTTAAATAAGAGCACAGGGAATGTGGAGAGAATCTGAGGAACATATATTGTATTAATACCAGAAGGTATTTTCACCAAAAGGAGTGAGGGTTTCTAAAGTGAAAGGCTGATTTTAGGTCAGAGGCAGGAAATGAAGATGAACCTGGAACATCTTAACCAGAAAGCAAAGAATTTAATTACTAGGTTACTAGGATCCTGTCAAAAAGACCCAGGAGGCAATCTGAAGAGGCTCCCATTGACTAAAGATGAAACAATTTGAGCAAATCATCAGTGCAATGGACTGAAACATCAAATACATTTAAACCTATGAGCTTATAATACTTAAAAACCCAAACCCTTTATTGATCACCTTTGGAGGATGCTTGGGAACCAACTTATTATTTTCAAAACTGGTAAATAAAGAGAAAGCTTCAAGTACTTATCCTGCCTTTCTTATACAAACTGTACCTTATGATAACCAAATTGTTGATGAGGGCAAGTTTTTCTTTAGAGTTGAGCTAATAAAATATTACAATTTTGCAAATGTAATGAAATCATGGATCTAGGCAATGATCATCAATGGCTGTTGGCATCTCTAATGGACACCAGATATTTATGAATGTTGTAATCACCTGTGAAGTATTTTATCCCCCGCTCCCAACCTGAATCTTATCAAGCAAAAACTGGTTTACAGGAAATATTGGGGATAATGGGACATGTTCAACACCACGACAAGTATGCAGTTAGCAAAATCCAGACCGGGAAACTCCATAGGACCAATCAGTTACGTTTCTTTAATAGCAAAAAAACTACATGGAATGGGGAGAGCGGGAGAAGAATCTAAATCTATAAAATCTCTTTATAGATTTAAAGGGACCTAAGAGGCATACAAACCAATTGTGATCTATTTATGAAGATTTAATTCAAACAAACTGTACAAAAAACTTTGAGACAAATTTGAAAACTGTTTGCAGAGGGAAAATATATACAGATAATGCACAGCAAACAGGCAAGACCTGAACCAGACTTTATGAAGGGCTCCCAATAATAAAACTCTAAACTGTTCTACAGCAGGCAAGCCCTCAGGCGTGTCCCTCTTTAGGCCTCAGTTTCTACACATATAAAATGAGGGAGCGAGACTAGATGATTCCTAAGGTCTCTTCCCCCTTGGTCATCCTGTGCTCCTACTGATGACCCAAAGAGCTGACTCCCTACAAGCGAATTACTCACCTAGTCACTCCACCAAGAATAACTGCTCCAGCCACTGTTCCACTGCAGACCAGGAGCCATCGGCCCACCACCCGCTCAGCAGCTTTTGCGGGAAGGGACACTGTACCCCTTCCAGACTGCAAAGATACTTCAGAGATGGTGCTGTATTGCCCCGGCCTCAAGGGGCGCCTGATCCCACAGCTGCAACCACACTAAGGATCAACAAGACAGACAAATTACAACTGGAGACTGAGGGAAAGGCCTCAATCCACTGCTCTCACACACAATCCCACTCTGTCTAGAGTGGAGTACCCTGTATGGCCACATCTCCACTGCTTTTGCCCTAGTAAATCATCATCTCCTATCTGGATTACTGCATCCATCCCACAACTGGTTTTCCTGCCTCTAGTTTTGCCTCACTCCAGTCCATCCCCACAACACATGAACCTTCTGGTCTCTGCATACTTCCCCCAGACTTAACTCTACACCCAGACATGGATTATTTTCTTTCTCACTGACTGGGATGCTCCTTCTTCCCTGATCGAGAATATCTACTATAGATCTCAGTTGAGATGTCACCTCCTCTGGGAAATGTCCCTAGATTCTCCTGGGTCTGCAACAGGTCATTCCCACAGCGTACTGTACCTTCCCTATCCCAGCCCTTAACACATGATAATGTACTTCAGGTTCATTTGTCTCCATCTCCCACTAAGCTATGAGTTGCCAGACTGCGGTGTCTGGTCAGTCTGGCTCTTTCTCTCCTGCTGCTTTTGTTTCTAACACAGTTCCCTTACATAACAAGACCTTAATAAAGATTTGACAAACGAATGACAAATGAATTAACTGTGCTTTCCTCCAGGGCAGGAGCCTTTTGGTATTTATCTTTTGCTTCCCAGTTCCCAACACATAATAATCACTCAATAATTACTTGTTGACCGAATGCACGTCCTCTTCTGACTCTGTCCCTGAGTCTAAAGATTCGTGTTCTGTTTCCTAACTTTAAACAAATTAACCCTCAATTTCCTTCTCTGTAGAATGGAGTTATAGTTCCTTACCTGACTACCTGGGGACTTTTTAGCAAAAATCAAATATATAGGTAAAAATTACTGAGCTTTTACTATGTACTAAACCCTTGCTGTATATGAAATTAATTCATCCTCACCACAACTTTATGAAGTAGGTATTGCTATTCCCATTTTACAGATGAAGAAATAAGGCACAGAAAGGTTACTGAACTTGGCTAGTATCATACAGCCAGTAAGTGGCAGGTCCGGATCCTACCTCAGGGGCTCTGGGCACAAAGAAATGTGTTGTGAATTCTAAGGAACTACGGCAATGTTGATGTGGGGTTACCTATTATCTTTCTCCTGGCTCTTTCGACCCCTGTCCGATTCCGCGACCGAGTCCTCTGCGGTGCAGTACCTGTGTTCTAGGCGCGGCCCTAGGAACCAGGAGTCGGAGACACGGACTCCCCATCAAGGTCTTCAGGGGCGGAAAGAGTAATCGCTGCATACTGAAGACAGTGCAAAGAAACCACTTCTACACCCCAGCTCTCTGTGGTCTCCTTTCTCCCCCACCGAACAGAGAAACACTTCCGGGTCATGCAGCGTGAGCCCCCTCCTTCTCAGAAGGCAAGGGCTAGTGGTGACTGCGACTGCGACTGCGCCAACGACTCGGCTTTCGCGGGGGCTGCTGGGTCTTGGTGTCGGGGACGCGCGGGGGTGCGCGCAGCCCTGAGGCGCGCTTCCTTGGTCGCGCGCGCCAGACTCCGAGGAAACCGAAGACGCACGAGGGGGGAACGCGTCGAACATGAAGAGGCAGGGGGCCTCCTCGGAGCGGAAACGGGCGCGCAAACCGTCCGGGAAAGCCGGTGCGGAAGGGGGCGGGGAGGGGGCGGCCGTCCGACTTGACTGTCCCGGGCGGGCCTGCGGGAGTTCCGGCCCGCGGTGTCGCGATTTCTGTCAGAGTACTTTGCCCACGTCCTCACGGCTGCCCGCGCGGCACGTTCTGTCATTCTGGCTTTAAACGTGTGGAAGCTGAGGGCCTGAGAAGGGGCCTGTAGCGAGAGTGACCGGGCTCTGGAACCAGATGTGTGGGTTCGAATCCCGGCGCCATCACGTCTAGTGTGCGGCGAGCGTGTTCAAGTTGGTTAACTTCTTCCAGCCTCAAGTTCCCCTCGCCACGCGAGGCTACCAGTCCCCACCCCGTGGCATCGCTGGGACAATTAGATGCCCAGCGCTGAGCTCAGTGCCTACCCCTGGTGACTGCTTGGTAACCTTTCGCTGCTGCGGCGGGGGTGAGGACTGTCCCCAAAGCTGCACAGCGGCCGCTGCCAGCGCTTGTGGCCGCCCCGTGCCGAGTGCTTGCTGCTGCGCCAGGCGTGGCAGGTGCTGGGGAATTTGGCCGACTCCCTCCCCCCGCCCCCAACCCCGCGAACTCTTGGTTCCTCCGGACCCGAGGTTCTCAAGCTTTCTGATCTCAGGACTCCTTTTCCCTCCTAAAAGTTATTGAGAACCTCAGAGACCTTTTACTTACATAAGCTAAGTCTATTGGTGTTGACGGTATTCGAAGTTAAAACAAATTTTAAAACATTAATTAGAAATATTAAATAACATTTGTGTGTGTTTGAAAAGTAACTGTCTACCTAAACAAACAAATAGAATGCCAGTGTTTTATATTTTTTGCAGATCTCTTTAAGATCTGGATTAATGGAACTGTTAGATCTGCTTCTGCGTTCAGTCTGACCTGTCAGGGAGCCGCTTGAAAATTCACTCCACTTGGGAGAGAAAGAGAGTGAACAAGGCAAATAAAGTCTTGGTATTACTATGAAAATACTTTTCACTGCACAGACTCTGAGAGGGTCTTAAAGGCCCCCGGAGCTAACTGGGCTACCACACTTTGAGAACTACTGCTCCAAACAAATGTCTCTGATTCCTACAAATAACTTCGCTTCCTGGACAACTAGCTTAGTCTGCCTTCTGTCACACAGCCTTCTGTGTGACCGACCTCCACGCTCTCCCGGCCAAGGTCCTTTCTCCTGTGAGGCAAATGGTACCTCAGCAGCACTGTCCAGTTAGACTGATGTGACAGCTGGTGTGGGTGGCTCTCCGGAAACTCTTGGAATGAATGCAGTGCTGTTGGTTAAGAACATAGAGTGGCACTTAACTCTTAAACAGTTTGAGACTGACAGTCTTCTTTTAAATAAGTGAGGCAGTTGCAATTTGATGTAAGCAGATGATGTTTGTTTTTCAAATTAAAAATAGCCTTTTAAAAAATGATAAAAACAATATTGGGTAGGAAAAAAGCAACATAGAAAAGTAAAAAGGGGAGGAGCCACAAGGCGGCTTAGTCCCTTAAGCATTGGACTCTTGATCTCAGCTCAGGTCTTAATTTCAGCCTGGCGGTTGGGCTCCACACTGGGCTCCACACTGGGCTCCACACTGGGCTTTTTTAAGTGGAGCCTACTTAAAAAAAAAAAAAAAAAAAAAAGGTAAAAAGAGGAAAGTAAAAGTAATTCCAAATCTTACCACCCAGTAGTCAGCATTATCAGCACGTGGTGATTCTTTCAAGTATTGCATGAAGTATACATTTAATACTCTTATTAATTGTAAAAAAAAAACAAAAAAACAACCACCTTATGTGCTTAACTTACAGAAAAACTCAAAACTTATTTTCATCACACTTTTAGTGTAAATACATGAATGAAATTTATGAACTTGTAATTATTCAGCCTTTAGAAAGTCTTTGCATGACTATTGTGTACCAAGGTAGAGACAGTGCTTGCTGTGGGTGATGATAAAGGTTTCTCACATAAAGACCTTACTTAGGAACTTCAGGTCAAGTAAAAGTGAACAGACATCTATCTACATACATAATAATAAGAGGTAGAAAGTAATTAGTATTTTTAAAAGATATCAATTAGTGTTTTAAAGAGGAACATATAATTTATGAAGAGTTACATGAGTTCCAAAGAGGGAGATCCTACTTTGGGAGAGAAGAGATATGGAAATGTGATTTAATGTTAGCCTTGGAAGATTTTACTGTTCAAAGATGGAGCTGGCAGGACTTTGTGGGTTGAGGAGGATGGCATAAGCAAGAGCAGAGATGAGAATTGAGTGGAGCTGGAGATGTATAGAAGAAATAATATGTAGTTTATTAATGATAACTTTTTGTACATATGGTGGGTACCCTTCACTTTACATGAATTATTTAGTCCTCACTACTCTGAGGTAGGTACTAAAGCCTACTCTGTTTTATAGAAAACTAAGGCTAAGTAACTTGTCTAGGATCACACAAATAAGTAGTGGGGCCAAGATTTGAAGCCCATCCTTGTTCTTAAACATATGATCTTTATAAAGACATTTAAACATATTCTGAAAACATTGAGAAACATTGAAAAAAATCTGACTTAGAATTTTATAATGAGGGCTGTGTTTTAGGAAGATTAATTTGGCATTCAGTGTATATTTCCTTCAGTATAATTTCTTATACATATGTCTGTATACTTATTTCATAGTTCAAAGACATCAATTTAATAATCAGTATGGTATTTTATTGCATTCATGGTATATTTACTTACTTGCCTATTATTGGACATTGGTTTTGGGCAGCAAAATAAAATGGTGGTAGATTGGTCTGGATGGATAGTATCATCATGAAATTGCACTGTTTTCCATGTATTTTAGGAATGACAAATGGATTTCTCATGGAAGTGTGTGTTGATTCAGTAGAGTCAGCTGTAAATGCAGAACGAGGAGGTAAGACAAAAGAGAATGAATAACAGTTGGCAGTCCTTCTAAAAGTCTGAAAATGAGGGTTCCTGGGTGGCTCAGTTGGTTAAGCATCCAACTCTTGATTTCAGCTCAGGTCATGATCTCAGGGTTGTAAAACTGAGCCCCAGGTCGGACTCAGCGCTGGGTGTGGAGCCTGCTTGGGATTCTCTCTCCCTCTCCCTCTGCCCCTCCCTCCGCCCTTCTCTCTCTCTCTCTAAAAAAAAAAGTCTGAAAAGGAATCCTATGAACTGATCTTGGGAGCCCTTGTGATCCTAGTAAGGATCCTAGTAATCTTTTTGAAAACAGCCAACTAACTGGAAAACGTACTGGAAAATTATCATCTTTATCATCTTCTAATCTTACTCCTCCAATAGATCACATTTTGAGTCAAGTGTCCACAATAGTGCTTACCTACCAACTTCATTTTTTTTAAAATTGAACTTAGCAAAGACTTCATTTTTTTAAACTGTTGACTTAAAGATGATTTAAGAGTTTTGCTGCCATTTTCATCATCAAGACTTTTATAATTATGTTTCTTTTAAAAAATATTTTATTTGAGAGAGAGCAAAAGAGAGCACAAGTGGGTGGAGGGGCAGAGGTAGAGGGAGAAGCAGGCTCCCTGCTGAGCAGGGAACCAGACATGGGGCTCTATCCTAGGACTCTGAAATCATGACCTGAGCTGAAGGCAGACACTTAACCGACTGAGCCAACCAGATACCCCCATTATCTTTTTTTTTTTTTTTAGCATTATCTATTTTTACCTCAAGGTTTGTTTTGCATTCTGAACCTGCTTTAATGGGGAAGCATAGAAATTCCCATCATCTCAGGATCAGAAATTTTTAAAAACTTTTTATTATGGGAAATTTCAAACATATATAAAAGTAGAATAGTATAATGAATCCCCACGTACCCATCACTCAGTGTCTACTAGTTTCAGCACATGGCCAATATTTCCACGATATCAGGGAGTCAGGACACTTTTTATAAGGAGCAACATATAATAGGGGTGCCTGGGTGGCTCAGTTGGTTAAGCATCTGGCTCTTGATTTCAGCTCAGGTCATGATCTCAAGGTGGGGGGATCAAGGAGTCTGCTTGAGATTTTCTCCCTGTCCCTCTGCTCCATCCCCTGCTCTCATGCATGCGTGCTTGTGCTCTCTTAAATAAATAAATAAATAAATAAATCTTAAAAAAAAAAAAAAGAGCCACGTGGTATATATTTTCAGTTTTACTGGCAACATTTGGTCTTCATGGAATAGTCTTTGTATTTTTAAAATGACCCTCTGAAAATGTAAAAACAGTTCTTAATTTGGCAATAAAAAAGAGTGAAGTGCTGATACATGTTACAACATAGATGAATCTTGAAATTTATTCTAAGTGGAAGAAAACAGTCACAAAATACCACATGCTATATGATTCCACCTATATAAAATGTCCACATTAGGCAAATTTTAGAGACAGTAGATTAGTGGTTGCCTAGAGTTGAAGGGCATGGGAGAACGGGAGATGACTGCTAAAGGGTATAAGGTTTCTTTTTGGGGTGAGGAAAATGTTCTCAAATTAATTGTGGTGATGGCTGCAAAACTCTAAGTATACTAAAAAATATTGAATTATACACTTTAAATGGGTGAATTGTATGGTATGTGAATTATATATCAATACAGATTTTTATTTTTTTTAAAAACAAACACAAACATTTTTAATTAATAGGTCATATTGTCAGCCTGATCCATCCTTTATAAGCTTTTCTTTCATCTTTTTACCTAATTATTTTAGCAGTGCATCTTTTAGTAGGGTTTGAAATATCATACTATATTACGTTGAACATTTACTTTTCACTTACTATCAGTATGCTTCTTCTATAAAGAACTTTCCCTCATCAACTGTTTGTTTATATTGAGGTTCAGTTACTATAAGAGGCAGGATAAATGCTTGCTCCTTTTCCTCTGTTTACTGATTTTAGGATAATGAGTTTATTCTCTGTCCCCCAGTGAATTGTTTTATCATTATGAATCTAGATTTAGACATATTTGATGTGTTTTACTCCACTATAGTTTTTCTTCTTACTGATTCTCAAAGTGTCCCATGTTTGGCTGGTACTGGCCTCTTCAGCCTGGATCCTGAGACTCTTTTGACATGACCCTATAGTCTGATAGTTAATCTGCTTTCAGTATTCTCTTATTCTTGAAATTACCTTGATTTAAGCTACTTAAAATTACCTTGTAGTTTTGTAAATCTTAGAATAATAATAAGTCTTGGAAAAGATTGTTATCAATGAAGAGTCAGTGTTCCACTATGGTCAACTCAGACCATATTTATTCTGAGTCACATCCTTGTACATGGAGAGGCAACCCTGTAATACAAAATTTCAAGAGACCTAGCTTAACTTGAATTAACTCTTAAATTTGACTATCAGTAACACAATGTGGGTTGCAGAATATAGTTGGGATTAGCAATAGAGTTTTACTCTAGTTTTATAATCTCTCAGTTTCTAAGACTCTTTGCTCTATGTTTGAAAAAAATGTTCACTGTTTCATAAATGTTTATTTTGGACGATAATTTTTGAGAAATGCTTCTTAAAATTTTTCTTAATTTTTAAAAGTTTATTGTACTGAGCAATGCTTTTTTTTTTCACATAGGTGCTGGCCGGATTGAATTATGTTCTGGCTTATTGGAAGGAGGAACCACACCCAGCATGGGTAAGTGTTTTCCCTATTTTCTGGTTGGAGTTTATAGAGCCTGGAGACAATGGAAAATATGTTTCATTGAGATCCTTTACTAATGTTACTGATATATTAACAATGCTGTGGATATTGAATTAGTTAGAGGTGCTTATGGTTGTAAATAAGCCTGTCTATCAAAGATGAGATCCTTATACATCAACAAGTTGAGAGATAGATAGTTACTGTTAACGTTGGTTCGGTTGCTCTGCAGTAGTATCAACAGTCAGGTTTTTATCTTTCCATCCTGGCATCTTCAGCATATTGACTTTAGTCTTCATTTCTCCCATCCTGGTCTTTGTGCTGTTGTCATACATTTTACTTCTGTATGTGTTAAAAATACATACACTCCACACTACATTAGTCTTTATTATGTTAGTCATCATACAGTACTTCATTAGTTTTTGGTGTAGTGTTCCAGGATTCATTATTTGCATATAACACCCAGTGTTATTTTTGTTTAAAGAGTCAATTAGGGACACCTGGGTGGCTCAGTTGGTTGAGCATCCCGACTCTTGATTTTGGCTCAGGTCATGATCTTAAGGTCGTGAGATTGAGCCCCGTGTTGGGCTCCTCACTCAGAGGGGAGTTGGCTTGAGGTTCTTTCCCTCTCCCTCTGCCCCTCCCCCCCAGTAGTGCTCTCTCACACTCTCTCTCTCTCAAATAAATAAATCTTCCAAAAAAGAAGAATCTGTTATCTCTTAAAGAGATTAAAATAATAAGAAAACAATCATGTATTTACCTATGTATAGTTACTATTTCTGATGTTCTTCATTCCCTTGTGTAGGTCCATATTTCCATCTGATTTCATTTTCCTTCTGTCTGAAGTAGTTCTTTTAACATTTTTCTTGTAGTACAAGTATGCTGGGGATGAATTATTTTAGCTTTTGTATGTCTCAAAACATCTTTCTCCATTTTTTGAAAGCTATTTTTGCTGGGTGTGGAATTCTAGGTTGATAGGTTTTTTTTCTTCTTTCAATACCTTAAAGATGTTTCTCCACTGTCTTCTTGCTGATGTTATTTCTCATATGAAATATCATCCATACCTTTGTTTTTTTTGTTTTTTCTATGTAATGTCTCTTTTTTGTAGTTGCTTTAAAATTCTTTTCTTTACTCCTGGCTTTGAGCAATGTGATAACAATATACCTGATTATAGTTTTCTTCATGTTTCTTGGACCTGTGCGTTTATAGTTTCATCACATTTGGAAAATTTTCATCATTCAGTGTACTCCACCCCCTCCTTCAGGGACGTCAGTTATACTTGTTTTAGGCTGCTTGAAGTTGTCCCAGAGCTCACTGATGAACTACTCTTTTTTTTTTTTTTTAAGTAGCCTCCATGCCCAGTGTGGAGCCCAACTTGGGGCTTAAACTCAGGACTGCGGGATCGAGACCTGAACTGAGATCAAGAGTTGGACACTTAACCAGCTGAGCCACCCAGGCGCCCCTCTTTTTATATTAATCTCCTTTTTCTCTGTGTTTCATTTTGCATAGATTCTATTGGTTTGTTTTCAAGTTTACTAATCTTTTCTCTGCAATGTCTAATCTAAATATACTAGGTGTTAAACCCACCTAGTATATTTTTCATCTCACACATTGTACTTTTCATCTTTAGGAGTTTAATTTGAGTCTGTTATATCTAATATATTGTTTCTGAACTGTTTTGAAGATTTGGAATAAAGTTATAATAGCTGTTTTAATGACTTGGCTGCTAATTCTAACATCTATGTCAGTTCTAGGTTGGTTTCATTTGATTGATTTATCACCTCATGATGCATCTTATTTTCCTGCCTGATAATTTCTTACTGGTTGCCAGACATGAATTTTGCTTTTTTGGGCCCTAGATATGTTTGTATTCCCATAAACATTCTCAAGCAGTTGGGTTATTTGGAAACAGTTTGTTCCTTTTGGTTATTGCCTTTAAAATTTGTTAAGCAGGCCTGGAACAGTGGTCAGTCTGGAGTTAATTATTCCTATTACTGAAGCAAGACCCTTCTGTGTACTCTACCCACTGCCCCATGAATCTTCAAATTTTCCTATCTGCCTGTTGGGAATAGGCATTATTTTTGGCCTGACAGGTGTGAATGAAAGGCATTGTTTCTTTCTAATTCTTTTCAGTGGATTTTTCTCTGGCTTTGTATGGTTTCCTTGCATATATGCATTCATTAGTACTGAGCTGAATATTGGAGGGAGATTATCTGCAAATGTCCAAAATTCTCTTTCTCTCCTCCCTGGTGCTCTTTCCTAGGAACTCTAGTCACTTGATCTCCCTGGACTCTCAGCTTTGTCTCTTCAACTCAAAATTCTCTGGCCTCTACCTCGGTTCCCCCTTTCTTTGCTGCAGCCTAGAAAACCCTCAAGGTAGTAATTTCGGTCAGTTATAGAGCTGACTTCATTTGTTTCCCTTCTTTCAGGCATCATTGTTTTTTGTTGCTTGACACACAATCTCTTGCAAACCATTGTTTCATATATTTTTCATATTCATGTGTGTTTTTTGGTTATTTTTGGTGGGAGGGCAAATCCCGTCCCTGTTACTCTTGTCTTGGTCAAAAGCAGAAGTCTCTGTATGAATTTTTGACTCTTCCATGTTATTCTAAGGTTGATGATAGCATTATTTAGTATAAAGGGTTTATATATGCATTAGCTCTTTGGAATCTTCTCACTAAAGGAAGGCATTCCCTGGCCATTCTGTGAAATCTCTAGAACATAGCTAAATTTGAGTGCAATCTGTTTTTTGTAACAGCAATCATGATTCATTGCTTGGTATTGGGCATATTGCTATCCCATAGAAAATTGGGGTTCTTTTAGCAAGGAAAAAGAAATAAATCCATTGTGCTTCTCACAGACCTTATACAGATGGTTCCTGATACATGATGGTTTGGCTTATGATTTTTTGAGTTTATGATGGTGCTAAAGTAATATGCATTCAGTAGAAGTTGTACTTTGAATTTTGAATTCTGATCTTTTCCTGGGCTAGCCATTTGTAGTATGATACTCTCATGATGCAGGGCAGCCACAGCTCCCAGTTAGCCATGTGATCACAGGAGTAAACAATTGATAAACTTGCAACCATTCTGTACCCATATAACCATTCTGTTTTTCACTTTCAGTACTGTATTCAATAAATTACATGAGATAATCAATACTGTGTTATAAAATAATAGGCTTTCCATTAGATGATTTTGCCCAACTGTAGACTAATGTAAATGTTCTGAGCATATTTATGGTAGGCTAGGCTAAGCTGTAATGTTCAGTAGGTTAGGTATATTAAAGGCATTTTGACTTAGGATTTTTTCAGCTTAAGATGGGTTTATTGAGATGTAATTACAGTGTAAGTCATGGAAGATCTTTACTATTGAGGGTTTCTGAGCTAGTGATGAATTGTGCCATTTAGGTATTTTTATTTATAGATCTCTACATAAAATCACAAACAAGTAGAACTTTGCTCTTTTTTATATAACTCTTTCAAAAAAGGTTTTGATAAGTTTCTTTGTTCATTAAAGGGTCATAAACTGTAGAACTATGTAAACATCTCTGTAGTAAGTTCTAAATAGAGCTATAATCAATCAGAAAGGAAAAATCAGATCTTATGGAATACAGTGGCAGAATATTGAGCCTGTTAGTTATTATACTTTCAAACGTCATATACCAGCAAAAGGATTTTCTTTAGTCAACTGACAAGTGCTTTCTTTTTTTGCATTTTATTATTTTTTATTTTTTTTAATTTTATTATGTTACGTTAGTCACCATACAATACATCATTAGTTTTTGATGTGATGATCCATGATTCATTGTTTTCGTATAACACCCAGTGCTCCATGCAGTACATGACAAGTGCTTTTAAAAATGCAGTAAATGCCTTCTCTTTACTTTTTTACCCATGATTCTCTTATTACTTAACTTCCATTATATGCACATTTTTTTTTTAAGATTTTATTTATTTATTTGATAGAGACACAGCAAGAGAGGGAACACAAGCAGGGGGAGTGGAAGAGGGAGAAGCAGGCTTCCTGCCAAGCATGGAGCCTGATGCGGGGCTCAATCTAGTCCTATTGACTCCTAAGTTGAAGTTGCTGTAGATCAAGTTCTGCATTTAATACCCTGGGATCATGACCTGAGCCGAAGGCAGACGCTTAACAACTGAGCCACCCAGGCGCCCCTATATGCACATTTTTTAATTAATGTTGTCATTCCCTTTAGAACCAGATTTCTCTGGTTTCCTCAGTCAATGTTTCCTTTTCTTGTAGAAGTAATACACAAGAGCAAATGTAAAAGGCCAATAAATTTTATTGACTTCCTTGAGCTGTTCACATTTGAATTTTATTTTATTTTTTTAAAAGATTTTATTTATTTATTTGAGAGGGAGAGTATGTGAGAGAGAGAGAGCACAAGCTGGGGGAGCTGCAGAGGGAGAGGAAAAGCGTGCTCCCTGCTAAGCGGGGAGCCTGATACAGGGCTGGAGCCCAGGACCCTGAGTTCATGACCTGAGCTGAAGGCAGACATTTAACCGACTAAGCCACCCAGGTGCCCATCACATTTGAATTTTAATTAGTCTGTTCTCTATTCTTTTAGGTGTCCTTCAAGTAGTGAAGCAATGTGTCCAGATCCCAGTTTTTGTGATGATTCGTCCACGTGGAGGTGACTTTTTATATTCAGATCGTGAAGTTGAGGTGATGAAGGCTGACATTCGTCTTGCCAAGCTTTATGGTGCTGATGGTTTGGTATTTGGAGCATTGACTGAAGATGGAAACATTGACAAAGAGTTGTGCATGTCCCTTGTGGGTAAGAATTTGTATCTGAGACCAAAAAGCCTCTAATGATGATTGCATTTAATACTCCTGATATTGAAACTAACATAACATTGTGTGTCACCTCAAATTTTAAAAAACGAAAGAAGAATGCAAGTTTTTCTGATTGCTTTTCAGTCACACCTGCAGGCACTTAAACTAACCTATATTAAGCAGTAGTGCTCTAGATGTTTGGGGCAGAGGGTATATGTGTTCTAGTCCTATTGACTCCTAAGTTGAAGTTGCTGTAGATCAAGTTCTGTTACTGTTCCCGGAAGGTTTAAGGGAGGTTTACCTGGATTTGAAAAAACTTCAAAAGCTATTGTAGTTGGTGAGGATGGGGAGGCGTGGAGAGGACAGAAGCATACTACTTATATTACTAGGCCAAAGTATTTCTTGAAGATACTCAGAGGGGTTAAAGTAGTAGATATAATGCTGCGTTTATAGTAATCAGATCACATAATTTTTATTTGGTCTAGCTAAGGAGTGGACGGCCATTTTTTTGGTATGAAAATCAGAGATTAATGGAAACATAGGAATTCTGAATTTGGAAGGCTATGATTTTATTATTTTAGTTCACTGTCTTTACTTCTTAGGAGAGGAAAGTATAGAAAAATCCCATCTAACATGGAAAATTCTGTGTATAGTAATCAGTGATGATCTCTTCATTTATATTGTTATTTGGCTTTCTTTTTATAGCTATATGCCGTCCTCTACCAGTCACTTTCCACCGAGGTGAGTCATTTCCATTTTAGAAGTTCTATTGAACAGTGTCAGTTTTCTTATTTCACCAAATGCCGTAACCTTTTTATGGAACACAATACTAGAGTGTTACAGTGTCACCAGCTGTTTTCTTTATACTGACCTGTTTTCTTTATACTAACTGTTGTAAATTTAGAGATGCACAATTTGAAGCTTTGTTATGAAAATTTGTTAAAAGTAAGTGGTGGTGGTGGTGGTGGGATATAATAGAGGGAGAGATTAGGAATTGCCTACGTGTATGCACTTGTCCAAGCAAGAATTTTGAGATTCTTTTTTTTTTTAAGATTGTTTATGTTTAAGTAATCTCTACACCCAGTGTGGGGCTTGAACTCACAACCCCAAGATCAAGAGTCACATGCTCTTCTGATGGAACCCGCCAGGTGCCCCCTGAGATTCATTTTTATTAGATGGCCTTAGACCATATTAACCACCAAAAACCACTGTGGCCAGTGAAATGAAATGTACTGCCTGGCTTAAGCTAGACAAGACCATCCTAGGAGCTAGTGGTGCAGCCAGCTTTCTCAGATTCTTGGGCAGAGAGAGGGGTGGATATCTACATAAGAATCAGATACTATTTGGAAGGAGGAAAGAAGGAATAGATGGAGATAGTCAATGAAGAGATGTTCACTGTTGTGCACAAAACTATATTGATTGTCTACATCAGAATGATTTCTAAAAAGTATCTGATAATTTCATGTAAAAAATACCTCTTACCTATAAATCAGGTAGTTCTAATTTCTGTACACTTTTGTCAAACCTTGGTTGGTAAAATGTAGGAACAAGTGTCAGTTTTGCCCGAAGAGGGCACTCTCTTATACATGAAAAGAAAGAAGTCTTAAGTCATTTTTTTTAACTTGATGATATATGCTTGAGAAATTGTTGGATGTTTTTCTGGCCTTTTGAATAAGCATTCAAAGATTAGTGGGCATTGGCATTTGCATCTATTTATAGAAGATAGAGATAAAACATTTGTTATTCTTGTTTCTTTTTGAAATGAATAATACCACCAGAAAACTGTTCTCTTGACTTGCTGTTTAGCAATGCTTCTCATAAACATAGCAATAACTAAAAGATGTTAGAGTGTTTAAAATTCAGCACCTTGAGAGTGGCCAAAAAGCAATTTTTAAATAATGAAAAGTAATTTAAATTAGTAAACATTTATCTGAAAAATAGATGAAGTTTGTTAGTCACCATACAGTACATCATTAGTTTTTGATGTAGTGTTCCATGATTCATTGTTTGCATATAACACTAACATAACATAATAAAAAAAAGAATAAAAGAATAAAAGTAAAGTTTGGCATGCAAAATAATTTAAAAAATAAAGATGTCATGTAGAATGTATTTTTCTTTGTTCTTTAAGAAAATCGCTTCAAATTTCTTTTCCTTCAATACATTTAACAAAAATATTTTCATGTTTTCAAAATTTTGCGTTGTCCTGGGTTCTGCATTTTTTTTCACTTGTGTATTTAATCAGATAGTGATAGTTTAATCACTGGTGAGGCACTGCTACAAAAAAGGAAAAGCCTCTGTGGTACATTTAGCTGTCTGCCTACACTAACGGGTAAAGTAAAGGGGTCAAGCACCTAACCCACCATAGATTAGAACTTCCAAATTATGTAGCAGTGCTGAGAACCAAAGCAGAAGTAGTTTTTCTTTTTGAGGTTCCTAGTGCCACTTTCTTCTCTGAGGAGGAGAAAAGTCTCTTAGAAAATAGAATGGAATTGTAAGTCTAGATAGCCTATTGTAAACAACTGTCCTTATACTATGAGCCTTAAGTATTTGGGGTAAATGGAATAGCATAGAATATTAGTCAATAATGAGAATATGAACCAAGGCCTTTTTTAGAACCAGTGAGTGTAATGTTTGTCTGAGTTCCAGTTAGTCCAGTTTGTCTGAAGCCTTAGAACAGAATTTTCCAAATTTGAGTCACTTGCCTATCACATTTACAGTTTTACCGTATCTGAGTGCTACCTGTGTAAATTTATTTAGTAATTTTCTTTAAATAAAATCTTAAGTGAATTTCTTTTAAAGAGAAACTTTTATAACTTGTGAAAAATGGAAACATTTCATTTCAAATCTGTGTTTAAGTAAATACATCTATTCAAATGGGTAGCATCTAAAATGTTTCTGCATACCGCCATGGTATGCAGACTGTGGTATGCTGGTGAACTAGTTCTTAGACAAAAAGAGCTCTAATATATAGTATTTGTTGATTTCTGTGGTTTAAATTCTCCCACCTTGACTGATTTCAAGCTGTTGATGGATTAAAAATGATGCTTGCAAAACTCCTGAATATTTAACAATTGGCTTTGGCTCACCAGTATGAGCTAAGTCCAGCACACCACTGTGTGTATACTACATTTTGGAAAGCACTCTGTTAGAGGATAGCTGTACAAAATTCAAATCAATTTTACTTATTTCAGCCTTTGACATGGTTCATGATCCAGTGGCAGCTCTAGAGACCCTCTTAACCTTGGGATTTGAACGAGTATTGACCAGTGGCTGTGACAGTTCAGCACTAGAAGGGCTACCCTTAATAAAGCGACTCATAGATCAGGTATACATAATTTCTTTCCTTTCTTTCTAACTCTGTGGTTGCTCCTGATATTCTGTTGTTCAGCTAGGTTAGGAAACTAAATATTACTGACTTAATAGTTCCCTATACAGAAAAGCAAGCAGGTAGTAATATATTTATATAATTCTTATTTCTTTCACATAAGTGTTAAAATTATTTTTTAATGATTTATTTATTTATTTGAGGGGGGAGGGGCAGAGGGAGAGGGAAAGAAAGTCTTAAGCAGACTCTGCACTCAGCACAGAGCCAAACACAGGGCTTGATCTCAAGACCCTGAGATCACAACCTGAACCAAAACCAAGAATCGGACACTTAACCTACTGTGCCACCGAAGCGCCCCTCTTTCACATAAGTGTTTTTAATGGTTAAGGTTCTTGAGGTCAAATTATAGACAATGCTTAAGGATTTAATCTAACTTGGATAACCACAGCAAATTTTACCTTTTCTCTGCCATCAGCATTTCATAGTTTTAAGCCACATCATCTCATTGTCAGCCTATGTATACTCAGGGGATCCCATATAAAATTTGAAATATCATTTGGAAGTGAATTCTAAAACAAAATTATATTCTTCTTTCATCTTTCCCTATCTATCAAGATAGGAGGAAATATATTTTTCTCTTGTATGAATTTCCAAGATGAGTTAACATCATTTGTAGAGCATTATAAAGGTGACTTTGTAATTGTGGTATATTTGTTGTTTTGACACTAGTCCAGAACCATTCTAAATTAGTGAGTATGGACCTTGAGAGAATTCTGATATGTAAGAGCCTTAGCACAGTGCTTGACGTATAACAGATCTTACTACATCATTATTACTACTGCTGTTACTAATATTTTTTAGTGTTCCTATGTAGAAATCTGATATGTTTACTTTTCTATAGCCGTGAAAATAATTTTCAGAAATTTCATCTAAGTATCTGATGTGACTTTGCTAGTCTGGAACTTACTGATTTTGTAAATATTTATTAAGTATATATTAGCTACAGGGCATTTGTACTATGGTGATGACCACCGTGTGTGTATGTGTGTGTGTGTGTGTGTGTTTAGTCACTGCCCTTACAGTTTGGTGTACAACAGGCACTTTTAATAGAATAGGCAATTCTAATAGAGTGCTATAAAAAAAAGTACTAAGTGGTGCCTGGCTTGGCTCAGTCGGTAGAGCATGTGACTCTTGATCCCAGGGTTGTGAGTTCAAGTCCATTTGGGGGTAGAGTTTACTTAATAAAAAAAAAAATGTAAAGGTACTAAGGGGGCACATTTGAGAGGAATTAACCCCAGATTTGGGCATGGGGTTAGCAGTAGTTGGCTCTCCAGAAGAAACCTCACACACACTGATAACTCTTACTCATTTGAGTGATGATTAAGAGTTATCTATGTATGTTGGCAAGGATGCGGAGAAAGGGGAACCCTCCTACACTTCTGGTGGGAATGCAAGCTGGTGTAGCCACTCTGGAAAACAATATGGAGGTGCCTCAAAAAGTTGAAAATAGAGCTACCCTATGACCCAGCAATTGCACTACTGGGTATTTACCCCAAAGATACAAATGTAATGATCCGAAGAGGCACGTGCACCCCAATGTTTATAGCAGCAGTGTCCACAATAGCCAAACTATAGAAAGAGCCCAGATGTCTATCAAAAGATGAATGGATAAAGAAGATGTGGGTTATTTATATATATATTTACACACACACACACACACACATATATATACACACACAATGGAATATTATGCAGCCATCAAAAAATGAAATCTTGCCATTTACAATGATGTGGGTGGAACTAGAGGGTATGATGCTAAGCGAAATAAGTCAATCAGAGAAAGACAATTATCATATGATCTCACTGATATATGGAATTTGAGAAACAAGACAGAGGATCATAGGGGAAGAGAGGGAAAAATGAAACAAGACGAAACCAGAGAGGGAGACAAACCATAAGAGACTCTTAATCTCAGGAAACAAACTGAGGGTTGCTGGAGTGGAGGGGGGTGGGAGGGATGGGGTGGCTGGGTGATGGATGTTGGGGAGGGTATGTGCTATGGTGAGCGCTGTGAATTGTGTAAGACTGATGAACCACAAACCTGGACCCCTGAAACAAATAGTACATTATATATTAATAAAAAAAAAAGTTATCTATGTAAAAGCTGGTAGGGAGAGTAGGTGAATGCTTCATGCAGAAGAAATAGTATATACAAAGGCCTGGAAACAAAAGTAAGCATAACTTACTAAGATACTGAAGAAACCAGAATGTTGGATAAAAAGAGAAGAATGCTGTCCAGAGCCTTGAAAACTGTTGAAGAGTTTGGATTTTATCCTTGGGGCAGTGGGGAAGTCTGAAGCGTTTAAATATAGAAGAGTTGGGGCGCCTGGGTGGCTCAGTCGGTTAAGCGACTGCCTTCGGCTCAGGTCATGATCCTGGAGTCCCGGGATCGAGTCCCACATCAGGCTCCCTGCTCGGCAGGGAGCCTGCTTCTCCCTCTGATCCTCCCCCTCTCATGTGCTCTCTGTCTCTCTCATTCTCTCTGTCTCAAATAAATAAATAAAATCTTTAAAAAAATAAATAAATAAATAAATAAATATAGAAGAGTTGATGAATCAGGTTTTCATTTTAAAACTGTTACTCACTATGGAGGAGACAATAAGGTAGATATAATGCGATAGTCATGTCTTGCATTTCATAATCACTGTTGCTTATGTGATTTGAAGTTTAATCATTGGTTGGCAGGAAGCACTGGGTTAAATATTCTCATATACTAACTTTACTTCTTTTTTATAAAATAAAAATTGCATGTATTTAGGGTGTACAGGATATTTTGATATTAATATACATAGTGAAATGGTTACAGTCAGGCTAATTAACATATCCATCTCCTCATATAGTTATTGTTCATTGTGTGTTTATCTTAGCAAATTTTCAGTATTCACTGCAGTATTATTAACTAGAGTTATGTTGTATATTAGATCAGAAGATTTATTCATCCTGCATAATTGCAACTTTGTATCCTTTGACCAGTATCTACCCATATTCCCCACCTCCTCACCCCTGATAGCAGTGTTCTAATCTCTGTTTCTATGTATTTGACTTTTTTAGATTCCACATATAAGTGAGATCATGCCAACTTTACTTTTTGAAGCAATTACCTAGCAGTGTAATATACTGGTTAAAGCATAGGTTTTGGGATTAGAAAGGTGTGTTTAAATCCTGGCTTTGCCACTTATTAACAGTAACTCTGGGCAAATTACCTAACCATTCTAAACTTCAGTTTCTTCATCTACAAAGTTAGCATATTAATAGCACCTACCTCCTAGAACAGTTGTAGATTACCTCAGATAATAGCACAAAGTCTGATACTTAGGAAGTGCTTTATATTGTTGAATCACTTTGACAGCTTAGGTAAGCATATAGTTCTCAATAATCTTTATGGAAACCAGCCCCCTCCCAAAAATGGTAGAATTAGTTTAATTTTGTCCATGTTTCGGAAAGCTTTCACTTGGAAGAAAGAGTTAAATGTGACTTTTTTTTTTCTCCTAAAATCATTTCAGCATTCCAGATAGTTATATTTTGTATTATGGTTGCTTTGCTTTAGCACATTTGAGAATTCTAAACGGTCTTGTTCTTATTTCTCTGAACAATTATTAAATTCTATGAGATAGCTCCTTCCCTCTTTTACTCTCTAATTTCATTATCTTGCTTTATTGTTTTTTTATTGTGCATTCTGCTACCTAAAATTTTATTATATAAATATACCTATCTGTTGTCTACCTTCCATGAACATGTAAGCTCCATGACAGTAGGAATATTCTCTTGTTTACCATGTCAGGGAGGAAAGACTATTTCTCTGCCTTCTTAGGTTTTATGTTTGAGGGCCTCTGAAGTAAACTGACGAAATACAGATTAGTGAGAGGAAAAACAGATTTTAATCAAGTATGTATATGTATTGGAGTTCACAAAGAAATGTGACTCAGAGGTGCCTAGAATTTGGGTCTTATATACCATCTTAATAGGTGAAGAGGAGTGGGGAGAAGGGCACTTAGGAATTTAGAAGAGGAAGAAGACAGAGCATTTATGGCATGGTGGGGAAAAACTTTGGAAAGATAAATAGATGGACCCTAATGAGAATAAGTGGAAGTTAGGATAGTTTTATGACAATGTCTGTTTGGATGTGGTGCTCCCGGAGAGAGGATTTTTGACAATTGAGTTCTTTCTGAGTTCTTTTGGGAGGCTCTGCTTTTAGGAATTTCAGGAACTCAAATGCTTTCAGCTCAAAATAATTTTTATGACACAGTGGCATATTCTGGGTCCTTTCAGCCACAATATTATCTATACCCAGAACAGTGCTTGATAACGTGGTAGGCACTTAGTAAATATTTGTTGGATGGGTAGATGAGTGAGTAAAGTGACACTGATAAACACTTTCATGATAGAGCAATTTGATCGGGGTTTAAAAAAATGATCAGAAGGAAGTTCTCTGAAAAATCTACAAAATGGCAGTCTACCGATTTTTTCCTTTGGAAAAAGAAACTAATCTTTTTTGGTAACTTTGGAGCTACCTTTCCAAAATGACATATAATTCAGTCATCATGAAAAATTATGTGCTTTTTCACTGACAGATGTGTCAGAAGTTGGACTTTGAGGTCACTTTTGATTATTTTACTGAGTCCCTGTTACTTAAATACTAGTCTGGAGGTTCTAATTTCCTCATTATAGAGTATGAGTTGTTGCCTCAGGTCTGCAAAAGAGATTTTTTTTTTTTCCACCTTAAGGTATTGTAATATGCAACTAATTTATCAGTCTGTTTTCTTTTTTGTACCAGCATATCATTTCTTAACTGAAAAAATTTGGAATGCTTTTCACAAGATAACTTTTATATCTTTGGAGTATGTTGCTATTACATAAAGATCCTCAAAAATCATAAGGAATGCTTAACTTTACACTGCTAGTTACTTAGAGCTCATCTGAAAAGTATGGGAAAGGCTATTTCTCCCTCTACTCACAATCATCTCTATCTTCCCTACTTTTATTACCTTTCCTTTTTTACTGTCTTTCTGCTATCATTGCTTTTGAGAGTTTCTGCTTCTCTTGCCTTCTTTGCATTTGTTATTCCTGGTGTTAAGCTAATTTTTACTTTACTCCATTCTTTTGGTTTCTGTTCTCTTCTGTCCTCTCATAGCCTCTTTTTCCTTTCCTTTTCTGCCCCTCTTCTCACATTAGACATGCTACCTCTTTTTCTCTTCTCCCCATTTTCCCCTCACTAAGCCAATCTTTTTGTTTTTTTTATTTGTCCTAACTGGTCATGATATAGAACTAAGTACTTTCAACATGAATTGTATTTATTGAATATATTAGTCAGTTGTTTCATTTTTTCTATGGAAAAAGAAACTAAGCTGTATGTGGTTCTTTATTGAATTTTTTTATACTTCAGTAGCACCCAGTAGAAGAAAGATTATGTACCCAACCCTGAGAGCATAAGCTGCATAGTTGAGGCAGATGACTTGGAATTGTGTTAAGAGGTAGAATTGGCTGATCTGGTGTTAAAGACTCATCTCAAGAATCACACATGAAAAAATCCAATTTCCATACAATTTCAATGGTTTCATTCTAAAAATTAGTGAGCTTGACGTAATATGTAATTTTTTTAAATTTAAATTTTAATCAGTGAACATACAGTGCAATATTGGTTTCTGGAGTAGAATTCAGTGATTCATCGCTTACATACAATACCCAGTGCTCATCACAAGTGCCCTCTTTAATACCCATCACCCATCTAGCCCTCTCCCACCTCCCTCCCTCCATCAGCCCTCAGTTTGTTCTCTATCATTAAGAGTCCCTTATGCCTTGTTTCCCTCTCTCCTTTTTTTCTTTTCCCCCTTCCCATATGTTCATCTGTTTTCTTTCTTAAATTTCACATATAAGTGAGATTATATGGTATTTGTCCTTCTCTGACTGATTCATTTCACTTAGCATTATATACTCTAGCTCCATCCATGTCATTGCAAATGGCAAGATTTCTTTTTTTGACAGCTAAGTAATATTACATTGTATATATAAACTACAACTTCTTTATCCATTCATCAGATGATGGACAATTGGGCTCTCTCCAATTTGGCTGTTGTTGATAATGCTGCTATAAAAATTGGGGTGCATGTACTCCTCTAAATCTGTATTTTTGTATCCTTTGGGTAAATACCTAGTAGTGTAATTGCTGGATCATAGGGTAATTCTATTTTTAACTTTTTTTTTTTTTAAAGATTTTATTTATTTATTTGAGAGAGAGAGAATGAGAGACAGAGAGCACGAGAGGGAAGAGGGCAGAGGGAGAAGCAGACTCCCTGCCGAGCAGGGAGCCTGATATGGGACTCGATCCCGGGACTCCAGGATCATGACCTGAGCCGAAGGCAGTCGCTTAACCAACTGAGCCACCCAGGCGCCCTCTATTTTTAACTTTTTGAGGAACCTCCAGACTGTTCTCCAGAGTGGCCACACCAGTTTGCATTCCCACCAACAGTGCAAGAGGGTTCCCCTTTCTCCACATCCTCACCAACACCTGTTGTTTCTTGTGTTCTTAATTTTAGCCATTCTGACATGTATGAGGCAGTATCTCATCGTGGTTTTGATTTATATTTCCCTGATGATGAGTGATGTTGAGCATCTTTTCATGTGTCTGGTAGCCATCTGGATGTCTTTGGAAAAGTGTTTATTCATGTCTTCTCTGCCCATTTCTTAAATGGATTACTTGTTTTTGGGGTGTTGAGTTTGATAAGTTCTTTATAGATTTTGGACACTAACCCTTCATCAGATATGTTGTTTCGAATATTTTCTCCTATTCCATAGGCTGCCTTTTAGTTTTGTTGATTATTTCCTTTGCTGTGCAGAAGCTTTTTATCTTGATGAACTCCCAATAGTTTATTTTTTGCTTTTGTTTCCCTTGCCTACAGTGACGTGTCTAGTAAGAAGTTGCTACGGCCAAGGTTGAAGAGGTTAATTTTGATGGTTTCCCATCTCAAATTTAGGTCTTTCTTCTGTTTTGAATTTCTTTTTGTGTATGGTGTAAGAAAGTGGTCCAGTTTCATTCTTCTGCATGTGGCTGACCAGTTTTCTCAACACCATTTGTTGAAGAAGAGACTGTCTTTTTTCCACTAGATATTCCTGCTTTGTCAAAGATTAGTTGACCGTATAGTTGAGGGTCCATTTCTGGGCTCTCTGTTCTGTTCCACTGATCTGTCTGTTTTTGTGCCAGTACCATATCATGTCGATGACTACAGCTTTGTAATGTAGCTTGAAGTCTGGAATCGTGATGCCTCCAGTTTTTCCCTTTTCTGGAGTTGCTTTGGCTATTCAGGGTCTTTTGTGGTTCCACACAAGTTTTAGGATTGGTTGTTCTAGCTCTGTGAAAAATGCTGGTGCATAATGTGTAGTTTTTATTCTGTCATCACTACCTACCTGCTACTAGTAGTTCCGCTAAATTTGCATTTGGGTGATATCCTTTTGACTTTCAGTGATACTGAGTATATGCCCAAAACTTATTTAGGAAATGTAATGAACATTTTAATACAAGTAAGGAAATTTCAATACCTATCATCCAGAATTATCAGAAATTAATCATATAGTCTAGTTTTATTACTTAAAATCCAGTTAAATGGACTTGTGGCTTTGTTTAACTAATATAATAAGCTAGGGAATTTAGTTGAGGATACAAGATTTGAGTAAGTTGTTTTTTTCCTAGTAATTTACTATTATGCTGTGCTCTTTTTTTTCTCTGCTGAAATCTAGTTTAAATCTTGTTCAACTACTTCCATTCCACTGCATACCAAGAACTCAAAATTAGTGTTATTTTTCAGTAATGGCTTTTCTTAAGGTGATGCGATTGTTCAGTATTTATAGTGTAGTCCCCTATTCTTTGAGTTCATCACAGTACAAGTCTTCAAAGCAATACAATAAAAGAACCTTTCTGTATAGAAAGAGTTACTATGCTAAACATCTTTCTTACCCAAGATCCCAAAGAAATAGAGATGACTATTGAAAGTTAGACACTACTACTAGTTTTAAAATTTTAATATACTTTCACTAATGCTTCTGTTCTCACTGCCTTATTACCGCATTTGAGAGAAAGATATTAAAATTTGTTTTTTTTCTTTTTTCAGGCAAAAGGGAGGATTGTGGTAATGCCAGGTATTTAATTATCTGTCCATTTGTTAGTATAACACTGAGGTGCAGTGGAGGAAGAACAAAGGAGGCAGGACAATATGGGAGAAAATATGAATACATGGTATTAGAGAGAAAAATGTGTAATTTGATTAAAAATTTAAGACTGGGAGATCTGTGCTGGAATTTTAAAACTTCAGATAAGGAGAACATTCTAGCAGGAATTAGCTCAGAGGGTAGCAAATAGGGAAGTAGATTGATTGGGATTGGGGTTTCTCCATGTTTGCTCTCCCATAGTATAGAATTTTGTGAATATGGATGGTCATCTCTGGTGAGGCACACCAAGTTTGATACTGCTATACTGAGTTAGGGCCAAATGTCCTAGCTCTTAACAAGGTATAAGCAAATGTTTAGGCAATATCTATGGACAAATATAATATTCTCTTGGTTCTTCAAAATCTCTGATCACCTAATTCTTCCTTATAGCCAGAACAATTGGAGCATATGCTCCTGATGATAACCTAAGATCCACTCAGTACATACTGGCTCACTAGAGATGAACAATTTTTCTTTTTTTTTTTTTTTAAAGATTTTATTTATTTATTTGACAGAGAGAGAGAGTTAGCAAGAGCAGAAACAAGCAGGGGGAGTGGGAAAGGGAGAAGCAGGCTTCCCGCTGAGCAGAGAACCCGATGCGGGGCTCGATCCCAGGACTCTGGGATCATGACCTGAGCCGAAGGCAGACGCTTAACCGACTGAGCCACCCAGCTGCCCCGAGATGAACAATTTTTAAAGAATTAATAAGGGGATCTAGAATCAGAGTGAGACAAATATAAAGACAATCTTAATTTTTTCATATTAATTTTCTCAAACATATAAGAAAGTAGGAGATAGCATAATGAATATTCATATATTCATTCCCTAGATTTAACATTTTGCCACATTTGTTATCATTTTTACCCTAGGTATTTTAAAGTGAAAAGCATCATGACATTTTATCATTACACACATCTAAAAAAAAGTCTGTGTTCTTTCAGCTTCTTAGGGCTCAGTGATATTACTGTACCACTACGAAAAAA
The DNA here is from genome assembly GCF_029215605.1 of Mirounga angustirostris. Lineage (NCBI taxonomy): Eukaryota > Metazoa > Chordata > Mammalia > Carnivora > Phocidae > Mirounga > Mirounga angustirostris. Next base: position 126,536,023 of record NW_026991714.1, read on the forward strand.
GAAAACAAACAAGTTAATGAGTTCAAAAGAGTTTGTAAAGTCAAGTTACTTCAGCAACTTGAATAGTTTGAAATACCAAGTATATATTTTATCAGTCATTAAAAAATCTTTATTGAATACATCCTATATATTAGGAAAGATATAAAGAGTAATTTTATATTTTTAATCTGGTATCAGTTCAGAATATGATTGTTTATATACAAATATTTAATTAAGAGATTGTTCAACAAAACGAGTCATTACAAAGTACTTGATTGTGCAGTTTTACTAAAGTAGAATCAGATTCTTCTGTGAAAAGCAAAGTTGCTATTGTAATGAATAAACTGTGTAATGCCTTGCATTACTCCCATTTCCAGTGAAGTCAGTGTGCTCTTTGAATCCTGGGTTAGAGAGAGTACTTGTGTTTTTCAGACAACATCTCTCAGGCTGTGCTCAACATATCCTTACTTTTTGTTTTAATTTGATTTTGCTTAAATTGAGGGGGAGCAGGGATAGAGCACTCAGTGGTTTTTCCTTGCCCTAGAGCAATCTTTTTAAAGTCAGTATCATATGGTATTGTTATATAAACCAATGGATGTATAAGATTCCATCATACGGGTTCTATGACCTTATTAGTTGTTCTCCAGAGCCTGTAGCCTATGTCTTTTATCAGTCTTTCTAATCTCATTCTAGCTTAGTAGGGAGAGAGTAACTCTTGAGTCAATGAGAAATTTTGGTATGGGAATTTCAGGTAGAGCAAGTAGTCACTAGTATTCATTAAATTTTATACAAAATTCTATTCTACCTAATGTATTACTTATTCTTCCAACAGGGGGTGGCATAACAGACAGAAATCTACAAAGGATCCTTGAGGGTTCTGGTGCTACAGAATTTCACTGTTCTGCTCGGTCTGCTAGAGATTCAGGAATGAAATTTCGGTAAAAATGTATTCTTTGATTCATACAAGAAGGGACAGATTAATCTTTATATCCTGTTAGAGGAAAACCTTAGTTGATGGCTGATTAATGAATGGAATGTTGTGATTAATATGTAAGTACTGCAGTCATTTTTGCAGTTTTTCAACTGCAAAATGGTTTTATCCTGCCTCACATAAGCAGGCTCTTCTGAATATAGGTGAACTTTATATTTTTAAGTCATTGCTGAACTTAGACCGCTTAATAATAAACCCTAATTCAGCAGCTAAGCTTCAAATGAGTCAGATATGTATGTATGCCCATTCAACTCTGATTTCCTTTAGCACAGTTAATAATTATGGTATAAGGATGGAAGAGTCATAGTCATTTTTATCCCTCCTACCTTTAATACTTAGTCTTCTCTCACCTTTGCTATTTTTAGTTATTTTGAAATTATACCACCGTTAAGAAATTGAAACTATTGAGTGTTTATTATACTTTAGAAGAATCCTATAATTTAATAGTTAGTAGTTTATTATTTCAATTTAGAATTGGGAAAAATGAGATGTAAAAGAAGCAAGATCCTTAGAACTACATTTCTAGATATAAAATCAAGTATATTGTTAGGTATATTTGGCTACTAGATGTTTCAAGTAATTAATAAAAATTATGAAATATGGGAATCCAGGGTCCTTTACCTACCTGTGTTCTTGAACCATTAAATAGTGTATAAAATGAAGGGCCAGTAGGAGGGCTCATTTAACAACTTATATAACAATCTGTCTTTTTATTATTTCTGTTGCAGAAATTTCTCTGTTGCCATGGGAGCCTCTCTTTCTAGCTCAGAATATTCTCAAAAGGTAACAGATGTGGCACAAGTAAGGACTTTGAATGCTATTGCAAAGAATATTCTGGTTTAGCCAGACCTCTCTGAGACACATGGATATCACAAGATGAAGGTAGAAGAGTAGTCTGTAATTATGACACAGCTTTAACCTTCTTCTCTGGCCAGGACAGTCACAGTTTAAGTCTCACATGGCCATGGAGAATGTTTTCAAGAAGACAAAGAATTCAAGCAGGAGCTACAATCACTTCCTTTGCTTAATCTTGCCAGCCATCTCTGTTATCATGGTTAAATATGGTCTGTGCTTCTTCCACAGACAGAGGTTTAGTCTGTTTTGTGGAATTAACTGATGAACTCGGAAAACTGAACTGTAAGGTATGAATTTAGAGTGTGACTTCAGGGTCAATTTAATAACCGTATTTTGCTTTTTCATTTGTAAAATAAAAATTTCCATTCTGTTATGGTAGTCTTTTTTTAAATTTAAATTCAATTTAATTAACATGTAGTGTATTATTAGTATCAGAGTATAGAATTTAGTGATTCATCAGTTGCATATAGCGGGCAGTGCTCATTCCATCACGTGCCCTCCTTAATGCCCAACACCCAGTTACTCCATCCTCCCACCGCCCTCCCCTCCAGCAACCCTCAGTTTGTTTCCTGTAGTTAAGAGTCTCTTATGGTTTGTCTCCCTCTTTGTTCTTGTCTTATTTTATTTTTCTTCCCTTCCCTATGTTCATCTGTTTGTTTCTTAAATTCCACATATGAGTGAAATCAAATGATATTTGTCTTTCTCTGACAGATTTATTTCACTTAGCATAATACCCTCTAGTTCCATCCACGTCATTGCAAATGGCAAGATTTCCTTCTTTTTGATGGCTGAATAATATTCCATTTGTGTGTGTGTGTGTGTGTGTGTATAAAACACATCTTTATCCATCTGTCAATGGACATCTGGGCTCTTTCCATATTTTGGCTATTGTGGACATTGCTGAATACGGTCTATAGCCAAATATAAAAGGGAAAATTTTTTTTCTTTCATTTTTTCTTTTTATTATGTACTCATTAGATGGGCAAGACACTAAGGATACAGAGTAAAATGGTACAGCATAAAAATTTCCAGATGTGGGAAGCAGGATATAAAAGTTTTCAGACTTATAAAGGCAGAAGTGATCTCTAGTGTTTACCAGATTACTTCTACCTCTATTCCCAGATAGAGAAATGACTTAGCCAGAAGGTTCATATAATAATTTACAAAGACCTATAGTAAAAATTGGAGAGGTTATAGATGTTAGCAAAATAACTGTTTCTTTCAACTGAGGCCACAGATAGGGAGAATGGATTCTAGTGATGAAAGATGCTTTTCCTGTGAGCAGGTCCCAAATTGTGAAGTTAATCACTAGCTTTATCTATCATTTTCATATTTATAATCTCATTTTATATTAATAACACACTGGTAATAGAACTGTTGTTTCTATTTTAAGAGAGTAATTGAAGCATAATATAAAGAGCTTGCCAACTTAGAAAGTTAGTGTAGAGCGGTGCCTGGGTGGCTCAGTCGTTAAGCGTCTGCCTTCGGCTCAGGTCATGATCCCAGGGTCCTGGGATCGAGTCCCGCACTGGGCTTCCTGCTCCGCAGAAAGCCTGCTTCCCCCTCTTCCACTCCCCCTGCTTATGTTCCTGATCTCGCTGTGTCTCTCTCTGTCAAATAAATAAATAAAATCTTTAAAAAAAAAAAAAAGAAAGTTAGTGTAGAATATTTGCTGAGGAATTTATGAAAAATTTAAAAACTAACAGTAATCTCAGTTGTTTCTTTTCTTGCTTGTTCAGACTATTAGTAACGATAATAAATATTTCAAAAAATAGTTTTCATTATTGACTTGAAATATAGATACAGAAATGTAAGTATCACATACATACACACATATAATCATATTTAGTGTTTTGGCCCAACCCTACCCCATGCTTGGACTTCACTGTATGATCTTCCAAAGACAACAGCAAGCCATCTTATCATTTCTTTTTAAAATACAAATTAACTAGAGATGTGAGAGGTAGTATGAATTGCTCAAACTTTAACAAAATTAATGTTGTTTATGAGACTTGAATGCTAGGCTACTAGCCTTCAGGTCTTCTGCTTTAAGATGTTTCTGGCATATGGATGTGGTACAGAGAGCAATACTCCTGGGCAAATAAGACACACCTGGGATATCCAAGTTCCAGCTTAAGCATGAGAAAGTTGACTTAATTTTTTCAACTTTAATCCCCTCATTTGTAAGTCAGGAATAATAACTAAACCATGGTTCCTGGTTAAACGATATATTCAAACACCAAATACATAGTGAGTACCCATTAAGCGTTAGTTCTTTTCTTTTAATTTAGCTTTCTAGTATCAGTCTTTGATACTTTAAAAGCCCTTCCGGGGGAAGCTAGGCATTGAGTATTGAAGCTAACACTTTGCCTTCTACTATGTGAATATAAAAGAAGCATAAGGTAATTCCTACCTTGATTTTATTTTTCTACACTTTAGTCCTGTTTTTAAATATTTACTGATTATTTCATATGTATAAGTTTCTTCTCAACAGTATTATAAGTATTTTGAGGCTAAGGGACCATGTCTTTATATTTTTATATATTTCTCATTGCACACATCAAATTGTATACTCATAGTATTGATTACCTTGCTAGTGGAATAAGAGTGCTGGATTGTCAGTCCTGACTATACTACCTTTGGTAACTATGCTGGGTATTTTTGGTTTACCCCTCCAGATCCATTCTTCGCTTTGTTCTGTAAACTGAATCCAGCAACATAAAAGTCATTCATTATACACTATGAACAAGTAGGACTTACACTAAGGAATACAATTGCTCATTTAACATCCAAAAGTCAAACACCATATTGATAGAATAAGTCATAAAAGTCACACAATCTACCCAACACAGAAAAAGCATTTGACAAAATCCTACATCCTTTCATAATAAAAACACTCAACAAACTTGGAATAGAGGAAACTTCCTCACCCTGATAAAGAGTATCTGTAACAAAACAAAAACACACAACTAACATCATACTTAATATTTTACTTAAGAAATAAGACAAGATGTCCACTTTCACCATTCCTATTCAACATTGTGCTAAAGGTTCTAGTGAGGGCTATTAGGCAAGAAAAAGAAATGAAAAGCATCCAGATTGGACAGGAAGAGAAAACACTTTCTATTTTTAGTGACATGATCTTGTATATAGACAATTCTAAGGAATACAAACACAAAAGTTAAATGAGTTCAGCAAGTTTGCAGGATATAAAGTAAATATACAAAATCAGATGTATTGCTATACACCAGCAATTAACAATCTTAAAATGTAATTAAGAAAACAATTTCATTTATAATAGTATTATCAAAAAATAAAATGCTTAGGAATAAATTTAAAGAAGTGTTAGACTGTACACTAAAAACTACAAAGCATTGTTGAAAGAAATTTAAACAGACCTAACATAAATAAAAGACATCCCAGGGCGCCTGGGTGGCTCAGTCAATTAAGTGTCCAACTCTTTTTTTTTTTTATTTTATTTATTTGTATGAGAGAGAGCACGCACAAGAGGGGGGAGCGGGAGAGGGAGAAGCAGGCTTCCCGCCCAGCAGGGAGCCCGATGCGGGACTCGATCCCGGGACTCTGGGATCATGATCTGAGCCGAAGGCAGTCGCTTAACCAACTGAGCCACCCAGGCGCCCAAGTGTCTAACTCTTGATTTCAGCTCAGGTTAGGATCTCAGAGTTGTAAGATCAAGTCCCAAGATGGTCTTTGTGCTGGGTGTGGAGCCTGCTTAAGATTCTCTCTCTCCCTCTCCCTCTTCCCCTCCCTCCCCCTCTCCCTATCTTTAAAAAAAAAAAAAAAAAAAAAGACATCCTATATTAAAAATTGGAAGACAAGGGGCGCCTGGGTGGCTCAGTCGTTAAGCGTCAGCCTTCGGCTCAGGTCATGATCCCAGGGTCCTGGGATCGAGCTCCGCATCGGGCTCCCTGCTCAGCGGGAAGCCTGCTTCTCCCTCTCCCACTCCCCCTGCATGTGTTCCTGCTCTCACTATGTCTCTCTCTGTCAAATAAATAAATATAATCTTGGGGCGCCTGGGTGGCTCAGTCGGTTAAGCGACTGCCTTCGGCTCAGGTCATGATCCTGGAGTCCCTGGATCGAGTCCTGCATCAGGCTCCCTGCTCAGCAGGGGATGTGCTTCTCCCTCTGCCCTCTTCCCTCTCATGCTCTCTGTCTCTCATTCTCTCTCTCTCAAATAAATAAATAAAATCTTTAAAAATAAATAAATAAAGGGGCGCCTGGGTGGCTCAGTTGGTTAAGCGACTGCCTTCAGCTCTGGTCATGATCCCAGGGTCCTGGGATCAAGCCCCGCATTGGGCTCCCTGCTCGGTGGGAAGCCTGCTTCTCTCTTTCCTACTCCCCCTGCTTGTGTTCCCTCTCTCGCTGTGCCTCTACCTCTCTCTGTCAAATAAATAAATAAAATCTTTAATAAATAAATAAATAAATAAATAAATAAATAAATAAATAAATAAAATAAATAAAATCTTTAAAAAAAAAAAGTGTTAGGGGCGCCTGGGTGGCTCAGTCGTTAAGCGTCTGCCTTCGGCTCAGGTCATGATCCCAGGGTCCTGGGATCGAGCCCCGCATCGGGCTCCCTGCTCGGCAGGAAGCCTGCTTCTCCCTCTCCCACTCCCCCTGCTTGTATTCCCTCTCTCACTGTGTCTCTCTCTGTCAAATAAATAAAATCTTAAAAAAAAAAAATTGGAAGACAATATTGTTAAGATAGCAATACTCTCCAATTAGTCAATAATTCAGTGCAATCTCTCAAAACCCCAATTGTGTTTTGTTTTGTTTTGTTTTCAGAAAATAACAAGCTGACCCTAAAATTTATCTGGAAATACAAGAGACCCAGAGTAATCAATCTTGTAAAAGAAGAACAAAGTTGGAAGACCTACATTTTAAAACTTACTGCAAAGCTACAGTAATTAAGATAATGTGGTACAGGCATAAAGATGAATATATAACTCAATGCAATAGAATTGAGAGTCCAGAAATAAGAGTCAATTGATTCTTGACAAGGGTGCCAAAACAATTCACTGGGGAAAGAAAGGTCTTTTTAACAAATGGTGCTAGGACAACTGGATATCCACATGCAAAAGAATGAAGTTGGACCTTACTTCACATCAAGTACCAAAATTAACTCAAATGGATCATAGACCCAAATAAAAGAACTAAAACATAAAACTCTGAGAAAGAAACAAGAGTAAATCTTTGTGACCTTGGGTTAGGCAAAGCTTTAGATATGACCTCAAAAGCACAAATGACATAAAAAAAATGGGTAAATTAGACTTTATCAAAATTGGAAACTTAGGCTCAAAGGATAACATCAAGAAATTGAAATGATGACCCACAGAATGGGAGAAAATGTTTGCAAATCATATCTGATAGAGGGCTTACCTCCAGAATATAAAAAAATACTTATAGTTCAACAATAAGACAACTCAATTTTAAAATGGGCAAAGGATTTGTATAGACATTTCACCAAAGAAGGTATACAGTTGACCAACAAGTACATGACAAGATGCTCAACGTCATCAGTCATTAGGGAAATGCAAATCAAAACCCCAATGAGGTACCATTTTACACCCACTAGAATGACTATAATGGAAAAGACTGACCATACCAAGTGTTGGCAAGTATGTGAAGCAACTAGAACTTTCACATACTGCTGGTGGGAATGCAAAATGGTGAAGCTGCTTTGTAAAATAGTCTGGGGGTTTCTCGAAATGTTAAACATAGAGTTTCCATATGTCACAGCAATTCTATGCATAGGTATATACCCAAGAGAATTGAAAACATGTTCACACAAAAATCTGTATCCAAATGTTCATTAGCACCATCATTCATCTTCTAGAATTAGAGAATAACCATTTTACAATCCTTAATGACAAATCAGTTCAAGACCACCAATACTAAAACCATCAGGTAAAAGGTTGAGTAGGAGCTGAATATCCTATAGATTATTTGCTACTCGTCAAAGTAGGAACTTAATGTTATAATCAAGCTATCTGGTGATTATCAACTTAATCCAGTGGACAAACAATATTACTAGCAGTGGGAGAGTATACTACTGAAAGACAGAATTTGAGAGGGGAAGAGGTCACCCAGAGTGCACAACCTCTGTTAGGAATTGCAGTTTGGAGGTCTCCAGGGTGCCTCAAGGAAGAGCTGGACTACCTGGAAAGCAGCTGTAACAAAGTGCGATGGTTAGCCGTTGATTAAGCAAGAGTGAACTACAGCAGCAGCTCATAGGGTGGCTTGGAATTTTCCAACTTTAGCATTGAAAAGTCCCAGAGCCTGGGAAACTCCTCAGTGCCAAGGAAACTGGGAAAGTTCAGTCACTCTACCAGTCAATAAAATAACTGTGCCTCTTTTCTTCAGTCCTCACATCCCTGCCCCAATCCTGGAAATTAGATGGCAAGGAATTGAATAACAAGGAAAAATGATAAAAGGAATGACACTTCTCTCCCTGACAGTCACTGAAGTCATTGAGCCAAGAAAAGAGAGTGCCTTTAAAATGAATGTGAGACACTGAATTATTTCCTCTGATTTGTTCTTCAAATATATTAAAACGAAAACAATTATTCCTAAAAAAATAAAATAAAAGTAAAATGAATGTGAGATTGTTTTGTGGGTGATAATAATGTTCCAAAATTGATTACAGTGAGGTTTGCACAACTCTGTGAATATGCCAAAAACCACTGAATTGTACACTTTAAGTGGGTGAATTACATGTAATTTATAACTCAATAAAGCTGTTTTTTTTTTTTAAAGATTTTATTTATTTATTTGTGAGAGAGAATGAGAGACAGAGAGCACGAGAGGGAGGAGGGTCAGAGGGAGAAGCAGACTCCCTGCCAAGCAGGGAGCCCAACGTGGGACTCGATCCCAGGACTCCAGGATCATGACCTGAGCCGAAGGCAGTCGCTTAACCAACTGAGCCACCCAGGCGCCCTCAATAAAGCTGTTTTTTAAAAAAATGAGTTTTAAATTAGATTAGTTTAAACCTTTTAGTGCCTGAGGAAGACCAAAAAGCTATAGGATTTGCCTGAGATGTGGTCAAGGGCAGGGAAGGAGGTTTTATACAGCATGGTTGAGGACAACAGTGGAAGCAAAATACTGTTTCTTATTTGTTTTCTGTTTCGTTTGCATCTTGATAAACTGGCTACACTAGTTTGAATGGATTCCTGTACCTTGCCACCAAAATTGTGGCTAAGACACCTGAGGAATACACATTCCATCTTCCTGTATAGATGCTAAGTTTCATCCTTGGATAAAAGTACAAAAATTGTATATTTGGATTGCATTGCTCTGATCCCTCATAGAATTTTTTTTTTTTAATCAAACCATGTTGGCATTATGCCACTGGTCTATATTGGAGATGTAATAGAAAACAGTTGTATAAAATATTTATAGAGGTGTGTTATTGAGGCCCTAGAGGAGACTTTTTTTCCCTTAAGTGTTATTCCGAAAAGTAGCTGGGCTTCTAAAATAATTTATATTTTATATGGAATCATGTCACTATCAAGCCATTATTTTCTTGTCTGCCTAACTCCTCCTTTCTGAAGCTGCCCTGGAAAGATGATGCTTTCCTGGTGGGATTGTCAATCATATAGTTTCACTTCCCCTGCCCGTGGGAGAAGGCACATGACCCAGGCTAGCCAGTTAGAATGCCTCATTCTTTTGTCCACATGATTGATCCAGAGAGAACATAACACAAAGAGTACCATTCAGAATCCTACCAAGGATTTTTTTCTGGAGCTCTCAGAAAAGAGATGCTCTCCTTACTTTAGGATTACTGGCCATAACAACCCTGTAAGCCTAGAGCTTTTGTAGTCATCTTTGCCAGCAAGTAAAAAGAGCCTACTAGAGAATGAAACTAACACAGAGGTAAATGTCCTATGGACGTTGACTCTCTGGACCATCTGTGCCTAAAGATAGTTCCATTCATGGTCTTTTCTATTAAATGAGCAAATACATGTCCTTTTTAAAAAAATACCAGTTTGATTTGGATCTATCACTTGTAAACAAAAGAGTTGTAGTTAATACAGTTACTGAGTACATTTTTCTCCTTTAATTGACATGTAGGAGCCTCAGAATTAAATTTGCATCCCACCTGTAGCAAATGGACAAGATAATATTAAATGAATTTTGTGCAATGGGCTTGTCCTTTGTTTCATCTTTCTCTATTCTTCTTTACTCGTATTTTATCTTGTTATATTTTATGTATATCATTTCTCTCTGTGTTTACATACCTTGAAGAAGTCCGTTAGTGTTTCTGTGAAGATAGGGCATTTATAAAGTCATCCTATTTGGAGATTTTTTAACCCACTCACAAGTGTCCGCTCACATGATGCCAAAGATATAGCCCTTCCGTTTTTATAGATCAAAGGGAAACAGTTGTCTCTCATGTCAACTGTTTATGGGAATAGCACATTTTATTTATTTAGCCTCTATCCATATGCCCGGCACTGTAACTCCTGCTCTATACATGCAGCCTCCACAGTACAAGAATTTGAAGTTGACATTATATGATTGAAATTTTACATTTTAAATTAAATAAAATATGAGCCTCTTCAAACTCTTTTTGCAAAAACCACTTGGTAGGTCCTCTCAAATATGTCCCCAAACAATAAGTTAAAAAGCCAAGTGCAAATAAAAGCATTCTCCCAAAATTGCTACATGCACGTGTGGACATATGTAAACAGAGAGAAATGCATTTTACAGTCGTACATTAAAGGTATTTATCCAGCAAATTTTCTTGGGCCCACTAATTTGGCCATCTTTATGCTCTCAATTCACAAAACTGGCAATAATAATAGTCCAACCATAAATTATAAGAATGCATTTGGTATGGGGCACCTGGGTGGCTCAGTCGGTTAAACGACTGCCTTCGGCTTGGGTCATGGTCCCAGGGTCCTGGGATCCAGTCCTGCATCGGGCTCCCTGCTCTGCGGGGAGCCTGCTTCTCCCTTCCCCACTCCCCCTGCTTGTGTTCCCTCTCTCGCTGTGTCTCTCTGTCAAATAAATAAATAAAATCTTTAAAAAAAATAAATAACTTCATATTAAAAAGGCCAACATATGTGAAGGCAGTACTTTCTCTTACTTGATAAAAATAAATTCAGATTTCTCTTATCAACAGTTTCTTTTTTTTTTTTTTAAGATTTATTTATTCATTTGAGAGAGTGAGAACGAGAGAGAGTACATGAGAGGGGGTAGGGTCAGAGGGAGAAGCAGACTCCCTGCGAGCAGGGAGCCCGATGCGGGACTCGATCCCGGGACTCCAGGATCATGACCTGAGCCGAAGGCAGTTGCTTAACCAACTGAGCCACCCAGGCGCCCTCTTTTTTTTTTTTTTTTTAAGATTTTATTTATTTATTTGAGAGAGGGAATGAGATAGAGCATGAGAAGGGGGAGGGTCAGAGGGAGAAGCAGACTCCCCGCTGAGCGGGGAGCCCAATGCGGGACTCGATCCCGGGACTCCAGGATCATGACCTGAGCTGAAGACAGTCGCTTAATCGACTGAGCCATCCAGGCGCCCTTATCAACAGTTTCTTTTTACTATGTTATGTTAGTCACCATACAGTACATCATTTGTTTTTGATGTAGTGTTCCATGATTTCATTGTTGTCGTATAGCACCCAATGCTCATTGCAATACGTGCACAGTTTGTTTTGATCAACAAATTGCTTTTGTGCTATTTTCGGGGAGCCAGTGTTCTACAGAATTCAACATCTTACACATATTTTCACTTGTTTCCTCCCTTCCTCAAGTTCCCCTGAAATCAACAACTATTAACAATTTCTTGTGTATACTTGAGAAATTTTTATAATTTACTTGTATTTAATTGCTGGTAAAGCTATGTGCTTTTCTGTGTGATAATTACTATTTATGTTGCCCCCATGTTATTTTTGTCAGATGTATTTCCTGTTTGGTTGCTTTCATATTAATATTTGTTTTATAAAATTCCCTTGAAAATTAAAAAAAAAGTGTTATAAACATTTCTCTATGTTCGGTATCAGTTTTTTTTCCCCCCAGGACTCAGAAGAGTATTTTTCTCTCTACTGTCTATCTTTTTATGCTAGTCCACTTTTTCCTGTTGTCTTATGACCTATCAAGAATATATGTTATGACAACTAATGAATCATTGAACACTACACCAAAAACTAATGATGTACTATATGTGGGCTAATTGAATTTAAATTAAAAAAAGAAAAAAGAAAAAATATATATGTTATGAGATGATATGAAATAAAGACCTAAATTAATTACTTCTTTTCTATACTAATATGCTGCTGTCCAAAAAACATTAAACAATTCATCCTATTTCTCTTCAGTTTGTCAAAAGTTAAAAGATTATCCTTTGAGTTTACATTATTCTGTATCATCAATAACTTTTACTATTTTTTTAAGTATATACTCTTTTTTTAAACTATATGAAAGTTTTTAGTAGTTGACTCTTTTCTGGGGAGGCTTTAAGTCTAATTCAATGAGTTCATTCATTATTTAAATCTATTTGCAATTTGTTTATTCTTCCAGAAGAGTTTCACTATATTTCAGGTTTTAATAATTAAAAGGAGTATAGGTCTATAATAAATGACGATATTTTAAAAATTAGTGCTAATTTAATCATCTGTACATCCTATTTGGTCTCTGGTTATTCTAAAAAGATTTTTTTGTTTTAGCAGTACAAAAACATACAGATTATCTTTGGTGGGAGAATTGGGGAGTAATTATCTTATTACTTTATAATTATAGTTTTTAGTTTTTGCTGTAGGAACATAAATTGCTAGGCCACATTTTAAAATATGAAGAAAAAGCAATCTTTTTACTGTTACCACTTAAATCCCGATATCTATTTTAAGGTATTGCACAAGAAAGAAAACCTTTCTTTTTTTTTTTTTTTTTTGACAGAGAGAGACATAGCGAGAGCAGGAACACAAGCAGGGGGAGTGGGAGAGGGAGAAGCAGGCTTCCCGCAGAGCAGGGAGCCTGATGTGGGACTCGATCCCAGGACCCTGGGACCATGACCCGAGCCGAAGGCAGACGATTAACGACTGAACCACCCAGGCGCCCAAGAAAACCTTTCTTAAGTTTATCTGTAATCATTAACTGAAAGTATATAACTCTTTGGTTATCTTGAACATTGAACTTTTGCAGATTTTTCTAAGTTATTTAATGTAATCATTTATTAATCAACATTTGCTTACTAAATAAAAATGATACAGCGTATTTTTTGCCAGGTCATTCTGATCAAACATTCTCTCCAACTGAATTATCTCTATGTAACACATTTAGTGTACACAACTTGAACCATTAAAAAGAGATCTTTGGAGACCATTAGGAAGAGATTTAGGAGAGATTATTTTACATAAGACCAGCAGAGGGAAGGCCAGGATCCAGGTTTCCTGACTGCTTTCCATCTTGCAATCGTTCTTAGTACAGTCTTCACACATTAATGATAACACGAAAGGAGAGAATTCAGAGAACACCTCATCTGCTAGAATAGGAGCATTCCTGCAAACTTGCTTGTATTTGACACATTCAGATCACATCTTCAGGGCACTAGCACAGCTTGACTTAAAGAAATCCTACAGTGTATCCTCAGGTAAAGGGAATCATTACACTATTTTTGTCTTTTATGGTAAATTGCATATACATTAAATCATAAAATCTTGGAAATCTTCTAGTCAGACCTTCTCCCCAGAGCATATATCTTTTGTCCAGTATTCCCTGCCTCATGAAAGGGTAGAAGGACATCTGACAATGTTTCTACTATGCAGATATGGAACATTATTCTTTAGAAATTGTGGGATGTAGAACTATTTTCTTAAACCTTCCGAATCTCAGTTTCCTAATAGGTGAAATTGTAATAAAAGTACCTATCTCATAGCATTATTATGAGGATTAAGGAAGACAAAATTGTTAGTGTCTAACATAGAAATGTATTCATTATTTAAGAAACCTATGTGAGGTTGATGTATAATAGAGATCCATTAAGTGAGAGTTATCTTAATGCCTGTAAGCCATTGATACAGATGTTTAAGGTGCCGGAGTGACTGCAAGAGGGTCCTCTTGGCATGCCAGTAAAGCTCTCCCCCAGGTTACATCATTCTGTTCATCTCTTCGAACTACACCTTTTGTAGTTGTCCTACAGTTCTCAGCTATTCTGTTTTCAGTCTAATTTCTCACTGCTTTCCAGTTTTAAAATTCTCTATTGAGATCTCCTCAAGCTCAGAGATTCTTTCCTGAGCTATGTCCAGTCTACCAGTAAGCCCATTAAAGGCACTCTTCCTTTCTGTTACAGTGCTTTTTATCTCCAGTATTTCAATTCTTTCTTAGAATTTCTATCTCTTTGCTTACATTGCCCATTTGCTCTTGCATGTTGCCTATTTCATCCATTAGAGCCTTTAGTATATGAATCATAGTTGTTTTAAATTCCTAGTCTGATCATTCCAACCTCTCTGCCATATCGGAGTCTGGTTCTGATGCTTGCTCTGTCTCTCCAAACTGTTTTTTGCCTTTTAGTATGCCTCGTAATCTTTTCTTGATAGGTGGACTTGATGTACTGGGTAAAAGGAACCTCTGAAAATAGGCCTTTAGTGGAGTGGTGGTGAGGTGTTCTAAGCCTCAGTCTTTTAGTGAGCCTATGCCTCTGGACTATGAACTCGACACGTGCTTCCCAGCCCCCTCCCTTAGATGGAACAAGAAGGCTAGAATAGGCTGGATTTGGGTCTTTCTCTTCCCCCAGGTTGGTCAGGCTCTGATGAAACCCCAACAGGCTAAGTTCTGGTTAAAGAACTTCTGAGAGCAGACCCTTGTTAAGAAGAACAGAATGCGCTGGTATATTTCAAGTGGCTTTTGTTCTCTCCCTGCCAGAAGAAGGAGATTTTTCTCCAATATTCACTGTCTGAACCTCCTAAAGCTCCTGAAGGTAAAACTCACAAAAGTGTTTGTAGGGTGGAGCTCCCCTATAACTGAGTCCCCCTGGATTTTTTTTTATCTTTCAGACTTGACTGAGACTTCAGTTGGACTTTAGGCAAAGGCTGAGTCATCCAGCGCAGATTCATGAACAGGGTCCAGCAGCAAATGAACACCTTGGAGCAAGTCACAGAACTGCTGCCTATTGATTTGATTAAAATATTTGATGAAAACGAGCTGGAGTTGTTGATGTGCAACCTTGGCAGTGTGGACGTGAATGACTGGGGACAACATTCTATTTACAGGAAAGGCTAACGCCCAAACCCTCCTGTCATTCCGTGGTTCTGAAAGGCTGTGCTGCTGATGCTTGCCGAGAAGTGTCTCCGGTTACAGTTTGTCACAGGGACATCCCAAGTACCTAGGAATTTGCCTCACTCTTTTGTCCCAGTGGTTTTCAGCGGTTCACAATAGAGCAATAGTGGAGTTCTGAAAAACTGCCCAGAGTTCACACATGCTTTAACTGCCTTGACTTAACTCCATATGAAACCTTGGAAGATTTATGAGAAGAATTTCTCACGGCTGTGGAAAATGCACAAAGATTTGACGGGGTCAACTGCGTACTCCCTGCCTCAGGGTGGTTGTTTATATAGAGTAAGTCCTGCTTGTACTTTTGAGCTTGCCAAACAGACTTGGCAGAGACAATGGCAGAACAGTTGCAGTGTGGCTCCTAGAGCAGAATCTTCCCCCATGCACTTACCCAAGTTCAGATGTGGGAAGCCAGTCACAGGTCATATTCCTGCATTTTCTACTACAAATTATCAACTGGATGATGTGTACACTAATTATATTTCAGGAGGACTTTGTCTATTTGTGTTGTACTTTTGTTGGCAAAGCCCTTAATAAATATTTCATGGTAGTTAAAAAAAAACAAAAAACAAAAAACAACCTCTCAGTGACTCCATGACTCTCA
Organism: Mirounga angustirostris; assembly: GCF_029215605.1. Taxonomy (NCBI): domain Eukaryota; kingdom Metazoa; phylum Chordata; class Mammalia; order Carnivora; family Phocidae; genus Mirounga; species Mirounga angustirostris. The sequence goes on from NW_026991714.1 coordinate 126,551,739, forward strand.
TACACTAAGACTCTATCAGTTGGTCAATTATAGTTCAGTATTCCCTACCCCGGCACTGGATCCTGTAGAGGTTTTAGTTCATGGGATTTTATTCTATTAAATTGTGATGCTCTGCATTTGCTTGTCTGTCTTTTCAATTTGGGGGGCAGCATTTTGCTGTGTGACCTCACTTCTCTTATTGTTGATTTTTCAGTTTGCTCAGCATTTTACTTGTTAGGATGGAATGGTAACTGCCAAGCTCATTACCAGACCCACCCACTTCTTTTTTCATTTAATAATACATCATATGTTTATTCCATCCATGTCAGTATATATCCAATAATCTCAGCATTTGTTTTGATGAATATTTAGATCCTCTTCCGTCTCTTTTTTTGGCTACTCAAAATGTTTTAAGTACAAACAAATACAAATTCTGCTCATTTTAAAACATAATTATAATTTCTATCAGTCATTTTGTTCCTCTTATTGGCAATAGACATCACAGGAGGGATTACATTTTATCTAGAGAAAATAATTCCACTCACACCATACCACTCATTAGGTCCTCTCTTCGGTCTCAACGAACATTTCCAATCATAGCTAATTTGCTTTCACAACTACTTGCTAGACAAGTGCAGTCAATAGATCCTCCATCTGCTAGAAAGAGAGAGGATTGAGATGGTTGTCAAGGAGTAACTCAGACATTTCGTTAGATGTTTGTATGCTAGTTTTTTCATACTTGAGGGAAACTGTCATTACACTACTGTCAACAAACAAAGGCAAAGCCAGGACTTATAAAAAAGAGACAGGAAAGGAGGAAAACACACAGTTTGGGGAGAGTAAGGGTTTATTCTTGATTAAGCTAATTAGCTGGAGGGGATCAAAGAGGCCAGTATGAAAAGCCTGGTGTTGAGCAGACCAGCTCACAGACAAAACAATTTCAGATATTTATGACTTTTCTGAAAAGCCCTTAGAGTTTGGCCATGGGGCATGTGTGACCAGTTGTCTAATATCTGCCCGTGTACAATTAGCATCACCACTTTAGGTAAGCCAGGTTTGTACTATTTGCTTCTCTCATCAGAATTTCTCATTTCCCCCCTTTGGTCAAAGTAACTCCTCAAGGAACAGATTCAACCATGAGGATTTCATTCTTTTTTTTTGAGACAATATCAGTTGGATGTCAACTGGGGAAAATATATAAATATAACATTTAATCATTCTGATATTCAACAGTGTAAGCAGGCAACAAGTATGAGGATAATCGCAAATCCATAAGAAATATTTGGCACCATGTTTTTATCCAGGTTTTATTTATGCATTTATACACTTATGTGGTAAGTATGGTGATGCCATCTGATTACATAAGAATAATTTAGTGTGTGCATATTGAGGAACTAGAAAATGTTGTTTGTGGTAAACAGTAGCAAATATCCATCCAAATATATTTGGACACCCTAAGACCTAAATCATTTTAACACTGTTAAAGACACATAGAAAAGTGTGGACATTCATCTTATGGTTATCTTATCATAAGAAGAGAACTGAATGACTGTCCTAATAAAAGTTATACATCTTTCAGATGTTAATAATTCACAACATATCCGCTGGTAACTAGTAGTAAATGTTACTATCATTTGTGAGTTTAAGGTAACCAAAGGTATAGTTAACTTCAGGCCAGGCATTAAAGTATACACGAAATATGTTTGTATGTATGTATACATTAAAGTGTACGTTACGCTCTTGTTAATTACTCCCTGTAAGTATAGTCTGTATATAACATAGAACAAAGAAGTGTTTTTTTACGTTAGTGACCAAAATGGTTTCACACGAACCCCCAAATGATGACATTTGCACTTTAATGTGTTGGCAAGCATGTATGGCTGCTGTTAATTTAGGGTGACCCGATTTTAAAAGAGCATTTGCTTTACTAGGGGAGAGAGTAATGGGGAGCTGTTGACTAATGGGTATAGAGTTTCAGTTGGGCAAGATGAAAAAGTTCTGGAGATTGGTTGCACAACTATGTGAATATACTTAACACTACTGAACTGTATACATTTAGAAATGGTAAAATTTATGTCATGCATTTTTTACCACAATACCAAAAAATGACCTTAAAATATTACTACATAATACCTAATAATTATGGAAAAATCAGAAAATACAGACAAACAAAAAGGAAATCCACCCACAATCCTAACAGCTAAGGCTAACACTTTGTTGCATAAATTATATATATGTATATATAGGTTCACACTAGATATGCTATTTTATAACCTGACTTTTTGAAATAAAATTTATACTACTTTTAAGTATATTTTAAGTTCTGCGGTCTTTTTTTAAGATTTGTTTGTTTATTTTAGAGAGAGAGAGAGAGCACGAGCAGGAAGGGCAGAGGGAAAGAAAGAGAAAATCTCAAGCAGACTTCCATGCTGAGCATGGAACCTGATGAAGGGCTCAATCCCACGACCCTGAGATCACAACCTGAGCCAAAACCAAAAGTCAGGTGCCTAATCTGACCTCACAAAACTGCACCACCCTGGTGCCCCTTAAATTTTATGGTCTTAATTTAAAATCCAAAGGAGTAGGATATTTCACATTCCTATAAATTCTAAGGCCTTAAAATGGAAGTGAAACTGCATGTTTAAGGGTACTTGCCCCTCCACTGATGCTTCTCTTTTTAGGTCATATGCCTTCAGGAGAAGGAAAGGCTCCTCAACTCCTGAGTTGTCCGCCAGCTCTGCTAACATTTTTCAGTGGTTCCTTTTAGATATGACCATACCTACAGAGGCTTCTGGTACTTGGGAAATGGTGAGTCTACCTGCCCCTGGGGCTCCTCAATCCTCAGTCACTGTCTATCCACTGGGATAATGTAAATAAACATCTGAGGAAGGTTAATGAGTAAACTGTTAGGATGAAAGGTCAGGAGACTTGCTTTTATTAGGAACATCAGAACATCAGAATGGGAGATAACGCCTTGCTCCTTGCAGTCCACCTTCTATGAGGAAAAGAGTAAATAAATGAGAGTCACAGAAGACTCTTCATTCCACAAGTGCTCCAGGAATCATGTTGGAGAAGTTCTGCAACTCTACGTTTTGGGTGAGAAGTAATACTTATTTTCACTGTTGACTCTTCTCAGACAGAACTAACAGATTAGCCTCGGTGGTTACCAATAAGAACCAGAAAAGTTAGATGTGCAGTTGGTCTAAAGCTCAGAGTTTTTTGGTTTGGGGGGTTTTTTAAGTTTTTTTTTGGGGGGGGGCGCTTAAGAAAAGATAAGTCATAGTATCTCCAGAGGATATTCTATGTGGAAGAGGTAACGTATGTATTCTCTAACGTATATTTATTGTATCCAGATTCTTTTCTCAGACTAGCTAGCTGTAAAATTGTCTTCTCTAAAGAGAAATAGGGAAAAGGCTTCCAATTTCAACAATGTTAGGAGGGAAAGTTGTTGTTGTGTAGTTTGTGGGGTGGGAGGAAGAAGAGAAGACCCAAGGTTGAATCTTGCTGATGTTGAAATGATAGTGATATCTTCTTAGAGGGACTGGCAATGAGTGGTATGGAGTGGAAACTGCGGTAAGGGATGGGCACCATGAGCACTGAGACAATTTCTGAACCATTAGAGCAGAGAATTTCAGGTCAGAGTGAGCAACAGTACCAAATGGCTTAGTGGAATCGAAAATGAGAAGGAACCTAGGATTTAGTGATTCTGTGAAAGTGTGGTCTGCAAATGCCTAGCACAGCATCAGAATCACATGGAAGGCTTGTTAAAATAGTCTAACTATCTTAGGTAATTTTTCTGAATTGTAAAGTTAGATAACTTTATGGAGAGATAAGAAGAGTGGGAATGAGATATCAGAGCAGGTGGTTAACACTTCACATCTTAGAAAGAACCTGGGCCCCAAGGGCCTCAAGGCTGGGACATGTATACCATAGGAAGGTGGGTCTTAATAGGCCCCAGGATCTTACCAGGCCATCCTTTGGAAATTTTCTCTGAGAATATCTGACAGATTATCTTGGTCAGAGCACTGCAATGTTTGCTTTAAATAGTCTGTGTGAACGACTATACAAAAACAACTAAAAAAATTTTATGAGGAGAGAAAAATCTACCCTCACAAGACTCAAGAAATAAGAACTGGTGCTCCCCACCCTCCCTTCACAAGATACTTCTATTACAGAATGTAAAGACTAGTACAGACTTGCTGGGGATGAGCCTTCCATCCACTAGTGCCTTTACAGCTCCTGGGCCCAAGGTCCTCTCAGGTTCAAATCACTGTAAGCCCTCTGGCCCAAAGGAGGCGAAATGCCATAGTATGACTAAAGCATCCTGCTGCCTGCATGTTTGAACATCTGTCAGGGAGTTTAATTAGTGCTAGAAACAAAAATAAGAACAAGTTTCTGTATCCTAGGGAACTATTTGAAGAACAGTCCATTCCTCTTCTTCCCACAACTTCACAAATGCAGTGGTGAGGTTTACTTAGAATAGCTGGTGAACGAAAGGTTTTTAAAGGTTGGATTGACCAGAAAAGTCACTGTCATTAAATGTTGACTTTATATCAATGGAGATAAATAGGAAAATGCATCTAGGTAAAGGGTCAGGTTGGATATGGATAGAGAACAGAGTTAAAATTGTTTGGGAAAGTGGAGGATGTGCTCACGCTTGTTTTCTGTCTTCAAAAAATGAGTATATTCAACAATCTTTCTGTTTTGGTCCCCCAGAATTCTTCATTCTTGGATAGTCCAGAAGCGGACCTGCCACTTTGTTTTGAGCAAACTGTTCTGGTGTGGATTCCCTTGGGTTTCCTTTGGTTCCTGGCCCCTTGGCAGCTTCTTCATGTGTATAGATCCAAGATCAAAAGATCTCCTATAACCAAACTCTACCTTGCTAAGCAGGTATGGGAACTCCACTATTTTCTAATTACTTGGTACAGGATAGAGAGATTTTTTGGTGGTTAAAGTGTCTTTTCCCTATCTTTAATCAGCTTTCCTGAGACAGGTGCTCACTGGCCTTTTGTCATATTTCTTAGTTAAGGTAACTTTAATTGTTGCATAAGGATAGTGACTCTTGGGGCGCCTGGGGGGCTCAGTTGATAGTGTCTGCCTTCGGCTCAGATCATGATCTTGGGGTCCTGGGATCCAGCCCTGTCTTGGGCTCCCTGCTCAGCAGGGAGTCTGCTTCGCCCTCTCCCTCTGCCTCTACCCCTGATTCATGCTCTCTCTCTCAAATGAATGAATAAACTCTTAAAAAGTAAAAGGATAGGGGTGGGAGGATGGGTTAGCCTGGTGATGGGTATTAAAGAGGGCACGTTCTGCATGGAGCACTGGGTGTTATGCACAAACAATGAATCATGGAACACTACATCAAAAACTAATGATGTAATGTATGGTGATTAACATAACAATAAAATTTTTTTTAAAAAGTAAAAGGAAAATCTTATTGATATCAGACTCTTTAAACACCGATGATGAGTAAACAATCAAATAGTTATTGTCTTTTTAATATTTGAGAAGCAAATACTGGATGACCTGTCTTGAAACTATTTTAATAAATCAGGGGACTGTAATTCGGTTGGCACCTACAAGGAGGTGAAAATAAAATGCACCATTTTCTCTGTACCTCAGGTAATCCAGTCATCATTCATCTCCCATAACTTAGGTCTGAAATAAGGCTTCCATTTTCCCAAAGTCTTCCATGAGTCTGGACAGTCACTCACAGTAGAGTGAGGTAGGGTGAGTGCTCACAGTGACATGCCTGAGTAAGGAAATATGGAAAGGACAGGAGCTGCAGGAGAGAGCCCAAGAGGAACTAGGGGAGGAGACTGTCAGCCACGTGCACTGATTAATGCAGAAAGGGTCTTGTGGGAACCAAGACATTCAATTGAGTTTGAAAAGCCACCTCATAAACTCCACCATCTGCTTTTTGCACTAGTTTTTTTTGGTGGTGGTGGTGGTTTGTTTTTCCCTATCCGTCCTGATCTTTAAACAGGGTTTAATTAAAAATGCTAATTAGATTTGATGTTCTATGAGCACACATACCAATGACCTTAGGTTATCTGCAATCTAAATGGAAGGAAGGAACTTGGCCAAATGAAATGTGATTTTCATTGACACTCCAAGGCAGGGGCTGGTGGTGAGTTTTGTTGGACTCTGGATAGGAAAGAATGAAGTCCCTAAGAGTAGGTGCAGGGTCATTGTCTTCTTTGTTGATCCAAGTGCCAAGCACAGGGCTTAACACTCAGTATGAATTTGTTAAATGCTAATATTAAATGTCTCTAGAAGTAGAGGTTGAGTCAAGAATGTGTTAGATTCTGAACATTGAACAATATGCTTTAATACCCTTGGGAATGAGTTAGAGACTTCCAGGAAAAGGCTGGGTAATGAATAAATCAGTATCCTATCCTACTTATAATTATTAACTATAAGAACTTTTAACTTTTAGGGGCCCCTGGGTGGCTCAGTCATTAAGCATCTGCCTTCGGCTCAGGTCATGATCCCAGGGTCCTGGGATCAAGCCCTACATCAGGCTCCCTGCTCAGTGGGAAACCTGCTTCTCCCTCTCCCACTCACCCTACTTGTGTTCCTGTTCTTGCTCTCTCTCTGTCAAATAAATAAATAAAATCTTTAAAAAAAGAACTTTTAACTTTTAAAAAAACAGCTTTATTGAGATATAATTCACATATCATACAATTCACCCATTTACTTTTTAATTTAATTTAATTTATTTTTTTTTAAAGATTTTATTTATTTATTTGAGAGAGAGATGAGATAGAGAGAGCATGAGAGGGGGGAGGGTCAGAGGGAGAAGCAGACTCCCTGCCGAGCAGGGAGCCCGATGCGGGACTCGATCCTGGGACTCCAGGATCATGACCTGAGCCGAAGGCAGTCGCTTAACCAACTGAGCCATCCAGGCGCCCTAATTTAATTTAATTTAAATTCAATTAATTAACATATAGTATATTATTAGTTTCAGAATTAGAGTTCAGTGATTCATCAGTTATATATAACACCCAATGCTCATTACATTACATGCCCTCCTTAATGCCTATCACCCAGTTATCTAATCCCCCCACCCCACTCCCCTCCAGCAACCCTCAGTTTGTTTTCTATAGTTAGGAGTCTCTTATGCTTTTTCTCTCTCTCTCTCTACTTGTCTTATTTTATTTTTCCCTCCCTTCCCCTATGATCCTCTGTTTTGTTTCTTAAATTCCACATATGAGTGAAATCATATGATAATTGGCTTTCTCTGATTGACTTATTTCACTTAGCATAATTTCCTCTAGTTCCATCTACATCATTGCAAATGGTAAGATTTCATTTTTTCATGGCTGAATAATATTCCATTGTGTGTGTGTGTGTGTGTGTGTATACCACATCTTTATCCATTCATCTGTTGATGGACATCTGGACTCTTTCCATAGTTTGGCTATTGTGGACATTGCTGCTATAAACATTGGGGTGTAGGTGCCCCTTCAGATCACTACATTTGTATTTTTTGGGTAAATACCTAGTAGTATCATAAGTGGCTCTATTTTTGACTTTTTGAGGAACCTCCATACTGTTTTCCAGAGTGGCTGCACCAGCTTGTATTCCCACCAACAGTGTAAGAGGGTTCCCCTTTCTCTGCATCCCCACCAACATCTGTCATTTCCTGACTTGTTAATTTTAGCCATTCTGACTGGTGTGAGGCGGAATTTCATTGTGGTTTTGATCTATATTTCCCTGATGCTGAGTGATGTTGAGCATTTTTTCATGTGTCTGTTCACCATTTGGGTGTCTTCTTTGGAGAAATGTCTGTTCATGTCTTCTGCCCATTTCTTGACTGGATTCTTTGTTCTTTGGGTGTTGAGTTTGTTGAGTTCTTTACAGATTTCGGACACTAGCTCTTTATCTGATGAGACATTTGCAAATATCTTCTCCCATTCTTTAGGTTGTCTTTTGGTTTTGTTGACTGTTTCCTTTGCTGTGCAAAAGCTTTTTATCTTGATGAAGTCCAATAGTTCATTTTTGCTTTAGTTTCCCTTGCCTTTGGAGACTCAATTCACCCATTTAAATACAATTGTTTTTTTAGCATATTGATATGTACAACCATCACCATAATCAATTTTAGAACAGAAAGAAACCTCCTATCTCCCCATCCTCCTTAGTCCTAAGCAACCACTAACCTACTTGCTATCTCTATGGTTTCTCTATTTCAGACATTTCATATAAATGGAATCTTATAATAATATATGGTCTTTTATGGTTGGCTTCTTTCATTTAGCATAAGATTTTCAAGGTACATCCATATTGTAGCATGTGTCAGTACTTCATTCCCATTTTATGGCTGAATTATATTATATTATATGGATATAACCCATTTTGTCTAACCTTTATAAATACAAATCTCTATAGAGAAAAAGAAAATCAATGTATTGGTTATTTTTTTTTTTCCTGTAGCTAATAATCCACTCATCCTTGCTCATAGTCTCAGGAGCTCCATTCGTAATTTATACTCTACTTTTTTGTTCTCTACCCTGAGAGTAACAAGCACAAATTAGCTACCTCTTAAAAATTTCAAAATAATTGGTCTCTTCTCTAAAACAGACTGAAGTATAACTCCTCACACAATAAAACTTTACTTCTTCTATGAGAAACTTCTTGGCTCATTCCTCAACTTGATTTTATTTCTCCATTTCCTCTTCTACCTGCTTTTGGGCTGTTTCTCTCTGACTTTCCTGAACTGTCTATACTTGTCTGAACTAAGTCAGTTTGCTTGACCAAGGTGAGAGATTCTACAAGTTTGTTTGGTTAAAGGTACATTCTTACTGAAAGGACCTGATGCACAGTAGGTAATTGAATGAATTGAATTACAAAATAAATGAATGAATGAGCTTAATCCCAGGGAAATGAAAGAGGAATTTGGTTCTGGAGGTTGTGGAAGTGCTGAGGTCAGAGCAAGGAAGATGTGCAGCAAAAATAGACTTGGTGTTGAGCCAGCGAAATGTGGAAATCATCTTTAAGTGATTGCAGAATATTGCAGAATATAACAGAGGATTACAGGGCGTGTTCTGAAAAATTTCAGAGAGCAGGACCAAGATTAAGTGGGTGGAGATTATTCCAGGGAAGCCCACTTTGGCTAAATATATTGAAGGACTTTCTAATAATACTGACTTTTTGAAAATAAAATAGACTGCTGGGGGTCATATTCCCTGAAAATATTGATGCTGAAGTTAGACACTTATATGCCAGGGAAGTGGTAGAAATAGACACTCTGCAATGGATAGAAGATTCAACCAGAGTGCCTATCATTCATAAAACTCTGGGAAAAGGAGGACCTTGCAGAGATGGAGAGATATTAAATATGGCCAAACCACTCTCCTTTCTCTTTTAATACCAGTGAGATTGTGTTTCCTTAAGAAGTTTAGTAAATTCCATGCATGCTTGAAACCCCTCCAATAAATCAGAGATCAAAGACAAGGACTATTTAAGGACAACCATAATATTTCCCTGATCCTATTTAATAAAAGTGTGTGCATGTTTCTGATTATAAAAATAATGCATGGTTGAGCACCTGGGTGGCTCAGTTGGTTAAGTGTCTGCCTTTGGCTCAGATCATGATCGCAGTGTCCTGGGATCGGCCCCGCCATCAGGCTTCCTTCTCCGCGGGGAGTTTGCTTCTCCCTCTGCCTCTGCCTGCCGCTCCCCCTGCTCGTGCTCTCTCTCGCTGGCTCGCTCTCTCTGTAAAACAAATAAATAAAATCTTAAAAAAAATAATGCATGGTTATTGTAGAAAGTTTGGAAACTCTAGAAACAGGAAGCCAATTAAATCCATTGATCATTGTTATCACTCTGTATACTCCTATTAACATTTTGGTATGTTTCCTGCCACTCTTAAAAAAAAAAAAACTGAACAAAGAAACAGAAAATGAAAAGTAAAAGTCTCTTTCTCACCCTTCTATCTCCCAGTACCATTCTCCAGAGCCTTCATTTAAAATTATTTTGATGGTTACCTCTGTATCTGCAAATAATGTGTTCGTACCTGTATTTCTTGATCTAACACCTTTAAAAAAGATCTATTTCTGCCCTCTGTGAAAGACAAGGAATTCAGTTCATTGGCCCTACCCTCACCTTTCTTTTCTTCTTCTCCTCTTTCTCTCAGTCTTTTAATTTTGTATGATTGTTTTCAGTTCTTCTGTTGGTTACCCTTATTCCTAAAAATAATCTGCCATCAATTTTAGATTCTACATCTTGATACCTCTTTGTGTAAAATAAGAGAATTAGTGCCCCCACATTTCTTGGATCTGAAGAAGATCCTCATATAAAATTTTCAGAGAGAGCAACAATAAATAAATCCCAAAGTCCTTGCTTTCTGAAAATATTCATCTGGATATGGAATGCTAGCTTCAAAAACATTTTTTTAACTCTGAAAATGTTGCTATATTGCTCCCCAACATCCTGTGCTACTGAGTTATCTTCTGTAGAAGGTTTTATCCTCTTTATTCTTGACGTCCTGAAATTTCATGAGAGTCTGTTTAGATGGGTCTTTTCTCATGCAATGGGTTCAACACTTTCAACCTAAAGACTCGTGTCTTTCTTATCTCTGAGAAATTTTCATGTATTACTTCGTTTACTTTCTTACCTCCAATTTTGAAATTCCATCTCTTTAGAACTTCTTTTAGGTGGATTTTGGACACTGAATTGATTTTCCTTCTCAACTTCTCTCTTTTTTAAATTTCTTTTTCATTTTCACCTATGTTCTGCAATATTCCCCAATTTCTTTTCTTTCAGTCATCCTAAAGAGCCTTTATTTTTGCAATCATGGGTTTGATTTCTAAGAATTATCCTTAATTTCGGAATATACCTTTTTTAAAACATCAACCTATTAATGGATGCAATGTCTTTTCAGACCTCTCTTAGGACATTAATTTTAAAATAATTTAAAAGTATCTTCTGTTCATTTAATAATTTGTTTTATCCCAGAATCAGTTGTTCTGTTTAATTATCTTGGCTATCTTCTTTGTTGGTATTGGTTTTTCTCAACTTTCTTATGTTATTAGTGTTCTTTTTGCATTTATAAGCAAAGGACTAAGTTAATGAATATATGTGACTGGAGTAGACCCCTCTGCCATTCTGTAAGTCAGCTCCCCCCAAGCTGGCCTCTTCTTGCGGGGAGGACTGCCTTTGAGCTCTGAGTCCTGGACAACTGTGGGAGCTTCTGGCTTCTCCCAAGAGCTTCGGGACTTCTCCACCCTTACTGCATGCCTGCTGAATGAAGACGAGTTTACTCTGAACTTCAATTAAGACTCTGATTTCGGTCCTTTTTTTCCAGTCTTACTCGCAGCTGGGGCTGACCACAAAGAATAGATTTCTGTCAGTGCAAGATCTCACCTGTAAGTCATACCTGTGAGACAATAAAGAATTGATTCTCTTACATAACAAGAAGACCAGAAGCAGTGCAGCCCCAGGACTTATTACTTTAGAAGCTCAACAACCTCAGCAGATAGCTGATTATTTTCATCTTTTTTCTGATTGGCTCAGCCTGTCAAGCCAGTTATTAAGCTAACACATGATTGCAGGATGGCTGCAGCAGCTCCAGGTATCACACCCTCAAGTCTGTCCAGAGGCAGATAAAGATAGCAGACACTCCTATATACCACTTAAAAAAATAGCTCTATTGATACATAGTCTACATACCATAAAACACACCTGTTTAAAGTGTACATTTCAGTGGTTTTTAGTAGACTCACAAAAATGTGTGACCATAACCTCTAATTCCAGAATAGCTTCATTACTCCAAAAAGAAACTCAGTACCTATCACGCAGTAACAACCCATTCCCTCCCCTGTCATCCTTCTCCCTTAATCCTGAGCAACTGCTAATCTACTTTCTGTCTATGGGTTTGCCTATTCAGAACATTTCATATAATGGAATTATATACTATGTAGCCTTTAGCACCTGACTTATTTAACATAGCAAAATGTTTTCAAGCTTTCCTCATCTCTTTTTTTTTTTTCTTAGATTTTTATTTATGAGAGAGGGAGCACAAGTGGGGGGAGGGGCACAGGGAGACTGAGAAGCAGATTCCCCACGGAGCAGGGAGCCGATGCGGGGCTCAATCCCAGGACCCTGGGATTGTGACCTGAGCTGAAGGCAGACGCTTAACGACTGAGCCACCCAGGCGCCCCTCCATAAGCTTTTAAAATGCAAGACTATTCATCCACTTCACTGAGTTACCAGTTTTCATTTCCACCATTTCAAAGGGGTTTTTGTTTTTTCCAAATTGTCCATACTGTAGTCATTCAAAAAACAATACAATGTACCGGAGATGACTGAGAGGAAATTCCCACTAGTCGGCGACTGAGGGAATATTCTGCAACTAAATTAGTGGAGCTGAAGAGCCACTTTAAGCAAAAGGGCCGAGAGGGGGTGGTAGCTTGGGTGTTAGGACCGTGGGATACCGGGAGACTAAAGGACCCCTGGGGCATCGTGCAGGACCTTAGGATCTGTCCTTGCCCCGATGATCAATCAACCCAATGCTACAGTAGGTGCTCTGGTGGCTGACTTAAGTGAAACCAGGACAATCTGTCTGAAGGGAAATCAATTATACTTATTTGTAGAAGTTCAATAAGAATGTTTTCCTTGTAACACGACACTGTTGGAATGACTGGTTGTATTACCAAGGCCTTGACTGGAGTGTCCTATTTGAGAGAGACCTGCATAGACTCAGATGTGACCAGACAGCTTGAAGGAACTAAGGTTGACTTGATGGAGCCAATGAATGACCGTTGGAGAAAAAAAAAAAAAATCAGCCTGGTACCTTCCATATAGGGTTCCTGGGAGCCTTACCAGATAAGTAAGGAAGGTCAATTCCTGGCAAGTTCACAAGATTTTGGGGAAGAGAGGAAGTAACCCAAATCTATAAGCATTGCAGGGGAGTTAATAGCAAGTATTTGGCTTGGCTCTTGGCCTCAAAAGGCTGTTTAAGGCACAATCTGAAATCCCTTATGAAAAGTTCTAGCAGGGGCACCTGGGTGGCTCAGTCAGTTTAAAGGTCTGACTCTTGGTTTTGGCTCAGGTCATGTTCTCGCCGTTGTGGATCAAGCCCCCTGTTGGGCTCTGCACTCAGTGAGGAGTCTGCTTCAGATTCTCTTTCCCTTTCCCTTCCTTCCTCTCTCTCTCTCTCAAATGAATAAATAAAATCTTGGGGAAAAAAAAAAAAAGTTCCCACAAACCAAATTTAAAAGAACTCAAATGGCCAGTCACTATTCTTGCTGCACTTACGTAAATAGGCCAAGTTAAAACTGGGCTTGGTTTATAAACAACTTAGTCTTAACTTGGCTGCCTTTGAGGGTGATTTTTAGAGAGGAAAAAAATGTTTCAGTAACATATCTTTATGGCTATTAGATTCTAGTTCTGACTGTCTTGAATGTTTATTGTTTACCTATAAAACTAGCCTGGATTCTGAATTCTTCTGGTTTCCTTGTATATCTGGCTACTTATCTACCAGATTGCTTGCATACTATGGACCTGCCTTTGAAAGCCCACCTGCAGGACCGCCTCCTGAAATGACCCCATTCACTGTTTAATTGAACTGACCTAATCGACCCTGATGTGAAATACAGAATAAGATGCTACAACCACCCACGAAAGTTCCAAAATAATGGCTCTATGAAGGGTGGGGGTTCAACTTACTACTAAGGAATATCTTTAATTGGATGCAAGGCTGTTTCATTCTTCAAATTCTGATCTATACCCATTTTCAGCAAGAAGAAGATAGGGTGGTTGTCACCCCATCTCTCCAGAATGAGGAATGATGAAAAGCAGGGGTGGTATTGGCTCATGGGGCCAAAACATCTACCAGGTTATTGCTGAAATAAGATTTTCCATGTCTATTGCCCATAGAGCATTTGTCTCTTGAGCTTAGCATTGCTGATGTTCCCTCCTGTTGCATCAGGAAATAGCTTCCTGTCATGGGCTACCTCTTGGGTTGAAATTCACAGTCGCTTCAGCTGTTGGGTCTGAGGAAAGGACCCGTTTAGCGGGCCTGGGGGATCTTGCATTGCTGTTTGTATTGCTGCTGTGACCTAGGAATGCAAGTCATCTCCTGCAATCTGGCTCTAGGGTCATAGTGAAGTATGCTGTGCAGGTATTGTGTGGGCCATAAAGATGTTGGGGATGGAATGTAGGAGTGTAGACAACACTGACTCATCTTTGGCCCTCCATTTGTTCTCCCCTCTGGCTACTGTAGATAACCAGTAGAGAGCCATTGGGTGCAGAGGTAGTACCACTTTAGATAACTACCCTGTGACCTCACCAGCATGCCCCTCGCTCTATGAAAGCTGGAGATTAAGGACTGGGTGGCTGGCAAAAATGAGCGGGGGGAATTTGGGGTGGAAAATAGCTGCATAGTGCCCTTTGTTGTACATCCATCCACCTACCTGATTACCCCTGTCGGTAAGTTAACTGAATAATACTGTGTAAATGGTATAGAGTGGCTTGCATCGTTTTTCCATATGAAAGCACCTTCTCAGTCTGGAGGATACATTACCGACCCTCCTCCACCTTCTAATAGCTACATAATCATCACATGAGAATACCATAACTTATTTTAACAACTCTTGCAGCATTAATTCCTCCCAACAAACCTCTCCACCACTGTTTTGGGTTATTTTAGATTTTATAAATACTTTACTACTAAAACTAAGACTCTGGTTAACATTCAGTGCATAAGTATTTGCCTGAAATTCAGAGTATTTCCTTAGAATGGCTTCCTAGGAGTAGAATGACTATATCAAAGAATGTGAGCAGTTTAGGCTTTTGAAAAATTAGAAAATATTTATAATTTAGGAAGCTTTTTGCCGATTTATATTCTCACTAAAAGTGTGTTAAAGTTTGTCTCTGCACCCTTGCCAGCACTGGGTCTAACCTATTTTTCTTTTATATGTAAAAATGGCATCCTATTGTTTCACTTTGCATTTCTAGAAGTACTTATGCAATTGATGTTTAATTGGTTGAGCATATTTATGAATTGTATGAAATGGTATATCATTATAATTTGAAAATGCACTAATTATCAGGTTAAGCATCTGTTCCTATGTTTAAAAGCCATGGTTTTTTTTTTCCTTTAAATTTTCCATCCTATGCCTTTTGCACTGGATTGTTTGTTTTCATCTTTTTTTTTAAAGATTTTATTTATTTATTTGACAGAGAGAGACACAGCGAGAGAGGGAACACAAGCAGGGGGAGGGGGAGAGGGAGAAGCAGGCTCCCCGCAGAGCAGGGAGCCCGACGTGGGACTTGATCCCAGGACCCTGGGATCATGACCTGAGCTGAAGGCAGTCGCTTAACTGACTGAGCCACCCAGGTGCCCTGTTTGTTTTCATCTTGAAATGCTTTGTAGGAGTTCCTTATAATGTAAATTGTTCTTTTTGATATGGATTGCTCAGTATATTTCTAATCAATATGTAAGAGCTTAATATATGGAAGCCTGTGGCAAGGCCTATTCTTTTTCCTTGGCCTAGGGAGCTGGTTAGTAGTCTCTTCACCTGTTCTCCTCAAGTCCTCCTTGACTGGGTGCTTTAGCTCCACCTTGCTCTATTTTATGCCCAATTTACCTAAAGGCAAACATATCTTACCACTTCAAAAGCTGTTATTTTTTTTCCAGAAAAAACCTCAGTGTCATGTAAGAAAGCACAATATAGTATATTGTGTGCTTGAGAAACGCATTCTCTTTATCAACATGTCTTTGACTTTATGCCTTGCTAAATAACCACACTAGTCCTACTACAGATGCATTCATCTCCCTCACTGGTTGGTTTTCATTACAAGCAGCCCAGTATTTCTGCCTGAACCATTCTGGATGAATGAGACATGGGAATGAGTAGGGATAGATGATGGGAGTTGAAGAGATGGGGGTAAAGGAGATGGTCCTAAAGATCCTCATTTTGAGGCCTAAGATTCTGGTGGACCTCCTCACTGGAAGTAGTAATTTTTTATCCTGATGGGTGGAGGTGATGCTTTAGAATAATACAATGTGTAGCATGTCTTATGAACTCATAGGACAAATATTGATTGGCTTGGAGTCCTCCTAGGGTGACATAGTCACAATTGTTTGCAACATTAACTTCAAACGTTGTCTGGGGAAGAGGCTGGGAATAACCAAGGAAATGGGAATATGACCAAGGAAACTGGAAATCCCAATTGGGGTAAGGGGGCTCCCTTTTTCAATCTATTTTTATTAGTTACCTATTGTTGTATAACAAATTACTCCAAAACTTAGCAATTAAAAAAACCACATTTCGTACATTTTCCATGGATCAGAAATTTGGGAGCTGCTTCCCTGGGTTCTGCTTCAGGGTTTCTCATGGCCTTGCAGCTGATATGCTAGCAGAGACTAAGGTCATCTGAAGGCTTGACTGGAGCTAGAGCATCTGATTCTAAGATGACTCACTCACATGGCTGTTGGCAAGAGGTCTCAGTTACTTACCAAGTGGATCTCTCCATAGAGCTACTGGAGTGTCCTCACGATGGCACTGATAGCTCTTCCTGAAGTGAGTGATCTGAGAAAGAGAATGGGGCAGGCATCTTGTTTTTTATGACCCTCTACCATATTCTATTCTTTAGAATTGAATCACTAAGTTAATGCTCGCACTCAAGGGGAGGGGTACCAAGATCTACTTTTTGAGGGGAGGAATATCAAAGAATTTGTGAACACAGTTTAAAACCATCACACTCAACATTCCTCAAAAACCTATCCTAGCATACATTGAACTTCATCTGTTATCAGGAACCATTCTATTCTAAAGCATGATATCCTCTTAACAGTGGTCTTTTTCCTTCTCAGGTGCTTGTTGGGTTTCTTCTTATTCTAGCAGCCGTAGAGCTGGCCCTTGTACTCACAGAAGACTCTGGACAAGCCACGGTCCCTGCCATTAGATACACCAATCCAAGCCTTTACCTGGGCACATGGGTAAGTCCTACCCCCACTCCTGTCCTGTTTATCCTCTTCCCTCTTCCTATTCATAGTTATCTAGTTGAAATGTACTCTTTTGGAATAAAATTAAGTCAATTTCATCTACCTTTTTTGAGGGGCCTATGATGAGGCAAAACTTGGTTGTAATGGGGTTGAATCAAATTTTAGTTTTGTATATTCTTTTGAGCACTAACTTATAGATCCTTCTCCCTAGTGTAAATACTAACTTTGATGCCTAAGATATGTATCTTATGCCCTCCTATCTTTCCACCTAATAATTATACATGAGTGAGTGGCAGGCCAGCCGAGGCAGAGACCCACGCTCTGGCAGGCCCAGGAGGTCAGTGCCATGACCCTGTGCCACTTCTGGAATGGTTCACCCTGGCCTACTTCCTCTACTTCATCACCTACAAGCACTGTGGCCTGAGTGCAATGCCTTCTGGAAGTGCGTGCAGGCCAGGGTCACCTACCTCTTCATGCAGCTGTGCAAGATGCTATTCCTGGCCTTGTTTTTCCCCACCTGGGAAGGTGGCATCCCTGACTTCTTTGGGGTGTCATGAAGGTCAACATGGATGTGGCAGGCCTGTTAGGCCTAAACCTTGTCATGTCCTGGAATGTATGCAAGGGGGAATACAAGATCATGTTACTGCCCTAGGCTGGGCCATGGCCATGCTCATTATGTCCCACTGCATCCCATCTGAGTTGGAGCCCAGGGCATGGAGTTTGACTGGAAGGACATCCAGAAGACCATGGACTCCAACATCAGTCTGGTCCATTACATCATCTCATCTGCCCAGGTCTGGATGATAACACGCTACCACCCATACCTCACTTTTCAGCCATCGGTACTCCTACTGATGCTCCTTAGCATCTGTGAGGCCTTTGTCATGGAGACCTTTGTCCATCTCTGTTCCCTGGGCAGCTGGACAGCACTCTATGGCCCTGTATGTCACCGTTGTCAACATGCAGTCCTAGACTTGGTGTCCCAAACATTCACACACCCTTTCCCTGCCTCCAGGCTTCAGTGAAGTAAACAGTATTTGGAAAGTAAAAAATAAATAAGTAAATATACATATACACACATGAAAGCCAAGTTTCTTGATGTAAAAGAATTTTCTAAATGCGTAAATATTATTCTTAAATTGACTAATGACTCATCAATGGATCCCTGAGTCTAGAGTTGTTTGTATAAACTCGATAACAGAAGCTGCTATCTCTCCTGCAGGCTTGGTTTTTGGGGAGGCCTGCACAGTGTTTTAAAAACAACTGAATTAAAAATAAATAAATAAATAAAAACAACTGAATTAGTTACTACCATTTTAAAAGAGGAAGGTGCCACATAACTATTTGGATTATCTAAACTTTCTTGAAAAATCAGAATGCCTGGTATCTATGGGCCTATATCCCCATAGGGCAATGGTCAGCCATTGTGTGTGCATCTCTTCCCAATGCTGTGTTTAGTGACAGTGTGTTGGGGCTTGAAATCTACCACGGTAGTAATATCTATAGCACAGAAATGAACAAATGCTACTAATCATGGCTTTGTTTCAGAATGGTAGTTTACAAACTCAGCACTGAGTCTAGGAAATGAACACTTACTATATTTAAGTGAGATGTTACAAGGCAAGCTTTTTTTTTTTATTGCTTAGTTTGATATTATTAGAAAATCACATAGACAAGTTGCACCTGTCCAGCAGAAACTGCCTCCCAGGTGGACTACTGCAGCACCTGAAATGAACTTCCTTGGGTCTTGAAAAGACTTTTCTGTCTCCCAAAGTAACTCCATTAAATGCAGAATGTGACCCTCTGTCTCCTTGGCTAACTCCCCACCCAAGTGTGATGGGGAGATGGGGTGGGGAAGGGATTCCCAGGAAGAGCACAGATGCCCTAAAAGAAGAGGTTGGATTGTATCAGGGAGGAAGTCTACAACTTGGCATTTGTGTGCTTTCTGCTTGGCCAGATTAGTTCTAACAATCTCCTCCTCTAACCCACCATTCTTTCCCTGTCTCTCTGGCCTCTTTCTTGCCTCTCATCCTTGGTGACAGTATTTTTCAGAACTTGTGAATTTCTCTCCAGCTCCTGGTTTTGTTGATCCAACATAGCAGGCGATGGTGCATGCAGAAGGATTCTTGGTTCCTGTCCCTATTCTGGATTCTCTCAATACTCTGTGGCATTTTCCAATTACAGACTCTGATCCGGACACTCTTAAAGGTAAGGAGGAAAGAGAGGGTGACTTGAGAAGGTAGTGGTGATCAACTTCTAAGAGTGAATGGCATAGAGTCCGTTGAACTCTGGGATAGAACTTGTTTAGGGGATTTGATGATAGGCTTCAATCACAAGCATTGACCTATGTGGGCCATTTAGACTTAATTTGGAAAAAGGCTCATTTTCTTTGTTTTTTGTTGTTGTTTTTCCTCCCCATAGGGCAGCAGTTCTAACCTGGCCTATTCCTGCCTGTTCTTCATCTGCTATGCACTGCAGATCCTGATCCTGATCCTTTCAGCATTTTCAGAAAAAGATGCCTCATCAACTGTGAGATTCTAAATATGCCCATCTCATGTATTATTTCATTGGATGGTATTTTGACACATGTAACTTTGAGATGCCTAGGCCTCATGGGGGTCCCACTAGCCCAGAATATAGCCGTGTGGACCATTTATGGCTTAAGGAAACCAAAGTGGCTAGCGTACAGAAATACTCTTTTATGAGTATGGAAATACTTTTACATTGACCTGCCAATCTTCAGCCTGGACAATTCATTCACCTATCTATGCCAGAAAATCTTATTTTTCCTGGTGACTTTAGGGTCTCCAGATAAACCTATGTCATTCAGTCTACTTCAGTCTTATGTCTACTTTTTAGCAAAGCATACCTAGAAAAAGTCAGTTTCCAATTTTAGAGTCCCACAAAGTTCCTGTTTCAAGCTGATTTACTTTTTGATTTTGTGTGTGTGTGTGTGTGTCTTGCAGAATCCATCATTCACAGCCTCATTTCTGAGTAGCATTACATTTAGTTGGTATGACAGGTAAGAAATGCCTGGAGTGTGGGTTGTCCCTATCCCTACCCCCTCATTCTTCTGAAAGTGATGGAATTATTAATTTTAAAAAATGCTTCCCAAGGCCTCCATTTCTCCTCTACTTGGAGTCTGAGAATGTTGACTTAATAGATCTATTTATTTCAGACTGAGATGTGGAGGAGAGGGTGGAGGGGGCTTTGCTCTTGGTGGCCTGGGGGTTCCATGGGGAAAAGGAAGGATGTTAGGAAAAAGGCAGAAGGATAAGAAGAGGGACGTTTGGGGGTAGGCAGTGTGTCACAATTCGAAGGGTAAGAGATGCACCAGCTGGCCTGGGCTACCAAAGGATCTGCAGCAAGCTCTCTTGGCCTTTGCAGTTCTATGGATCCCTTGGCAGCTGGTACTGCCTGTGAACCCCTTCTCAGATAATGATTTCAGCACATAAAGAAAAAGACACAGGTTACAAAGGAAACCAAATATATTGAAATAAAATCACTTAAATTAAAAAAAAAAACAGAAACAAATTTGTGATGTAACCCAAGCGCTTCTTTACACACATGTTAAATGACGAGATCTAGTGAAGGAGCGATAGGGCTAATAATGACCACAATCTCAAAGTAGCCCTGAGTGTACATGTACCATGAAAACACTGTGGTGTCCCCTGGTGTCAGAGGAACGTGCAGTCCTGTTTCCAGCTGTCTGGTTGCCTCCATTCATGTTCTAAGGAAAGGCTAGATTTCAGTTAGAAGCTGGTGAAAATAAAGATGTAATTTATTTTGTATCCATGTTCTCAAACACCAGGTTGGTGGGCCCTGATCTAGAGAGAGAGCATAGAGGAGGCCTCCAGGGCTGCTCAGTTCCTTAAAGGCATCGTGAAGGCCCCTCAGGGAGATGCCGATGCAGAGAGGCAGCCAGTGTTCGAGGAGGAAGGGGCAGGAGGACGTGATGCTCTTTTGGCTTTTAATTCAGTCGCACTGCTCCTCTTGCCCTTCTCGTCTTATTCCACATTCCATCACCTCTCCCATCGGTTTTCCGCCCTCCCCACGCCTCTGTCAAGTGTAAAGGGCCAGGAGATGGAGCAATGGGCCTCCTCCCATCCTTTGTCCCTCCATCTCTGAACTGAGGCGGGGGGGCAGGTTTTGACAGAAGCAGCAAGGGGACTGCCCCTGACCCAGCCTGTAGGGTCTCAGCCTGTTGATCGCTCTGGTTCCAGCATCATTATGAAAGGCTACAAGCAACCTCTGACACTTGAAGATGTCTGGGATGTTGATGAAGAGATTAAAACCAAGGCACTGGTCAGCACGTTTGAAAAACATATGGTAGGAGAGCTGCAGAAGGCCAGGAAGGCGCTCCAGGGACGGCAGCGGAGGAAGGCCTGGAGGGCCTCTGGAGATGGGCTGCGTGGCTTGAACAAGAATCAGAGTCAAAGCCAAGATATCATTGTCCTGGTAACATTTCCATCAGTGTCTGTGTGAATGTGCTCTAGGTTTCAGGCATGAGGATATCCGTGTCCTAGTGATTCTGTCCTTATATTTTGATAGCCCTGTATACACTGCAGTGCATTTTATGTTATTTGTAGTAGCTATAATACTAATAATACCTTAGTGATGGATACATTTGGGTAGAATGTGCTATTCTCTCTCTTTTGGGGTATATTTGAAATTTTCCATATCTTTAAAAATAGAAAAATAGGGGGCACCTGGGTGGCTCAGTCCATTGAGCATCTGCCTTCGGCTCAGGTCATGATCCCAGGGTCCTGGGATCGAGTCCCGCATCGGGCTCCCTGCTCAGCGGGGAGCCTGCTTCTCCCTCTTCCTCTGCCTCTCTTTCTCTCTCTGTCAAATAATCTGAAAAAAAAAAAAAAGAAAAATAGTACCTTAGCATTACCAGAAGTTGCACTTTGGTGGGCTTTAGCACTAGCAGCTAATTTACTTATTTATTCACTCAAAAGTATTAAGTACCAAGTGTCAGACTATTCTGGGCACTGGGTACAAGGAATAGCCTGAAAGAGTCCTCTTTAGAGAGCTGGGAAATAATAAACCAATACAGGTTACTCTCTAAGAGTAATACATGTTATTAAGAATGTATAAAACATGTTAATGTCTTTGCAGTGAAGTGCCTTTAGGGTCATAGGAGAGACTCAGAGTGGTGTCACTCAGAGGAGGTGTCACTTGAGCAGAGACCCAAAGTCTGAGAAGAGCCCACCTGGGGGACCATCAGAAGGCAGTGTAGGGGCGCCTGGGTGGCTCAGTTGTTAAGCGTCTGCCTTCGGCTCAGCTCATGATCCCAGGGTCCTGGGATCGAGCCCTGCGTTGGCTCCCTGCTCCACGGGAAGCTTGCTTTTCCCTCTCCCACTCCCCCTGCTTGTGTTCCTGCTCTCGCTATCTCTCTCTCTCTGTCAAATAAATAAATAAAATCTTAAAAAAAAAAAAGAAGGCAGTGTAATCCCGTCCAAGGGAGCAGTGGTGTGAGGCTAAGGGAACACAGTTTGTTCAGAGAACTGCAAGAAGGTCCTGGGGCATGGACAGAGAGGCTGAGTAGGGGGTGCTCAGGGCAGTGGATAGGGACCGTGCTGTGTAGACCCTTGTGGACCATGGTAAGGAGTCTGGGTTTTATTTTACGAAGGATGGGAAGCCAGTGGAAGGTTTTGAACAGAAGAGTAATGGGATCAGATTTGTACTTTTAAAAGCATGTTTGGGCTGCCGCCAGGAGGACAGATGGTTGGGGTGCAAGAGTAGAAACTGGGGGGCAGGCTGGGGCAGTTGCCCGGGCAAGAGAGACTGATCAGATGGGGTCTCAGTGACAAAGTTACAAGAGGATGTCACTGGTAGAAAAATCTGGAAACTAAGGCTGAGAAGCTGAATTGGAGGCCTGATGGGCCCCTGGAGAACGTAATGAAGAGGCCAGATCACAGGAAGAGGAAGAGGCTGGTGAGGGAGCAGGAATGCCCCAGTACTGGATGCTCAGATGGGACAGTGGAAGTTGTGCCCTCACAAAGGACCGCTAGCGGCAGGGCTTGAAACAAATGTGCTGTTTCACAGGTAGGAAGCCAGAAGCCCCAAATCAAAGTATCAGCAGGGCCACGCTCCTTCCAAAACCCGGAGGGCAGAAACCTTCCTTGCTTCTCTTGCCTTCTAGTTGGGCTGTTCTTTGGCTTGTGGAGGCATCGCTCCAATCTCTGGCCATCTTCTCTCTGGCTCTGAGGCTCTTCTCTTATAAAGACACCAGTCCTATTGGACTAGGGCCCACCCTAAGGACCTCAGCTTGATTACATCTGCAGAGACCATATTTCCAAATAAAGGCACATTCTGAGGTACTGGGGGTAAGGGTTTCAGCATCTTTTGGGGGCACATAATTCAACCCATAACATCCCACAACAACCACAAGCAGAAACAAACAAAAAGGCTCTGAGTATCAAAAATACGTATCCTCATGTCCATGCCTTTCAGTCTCTGGGATTACCCTGCAGGCCCCCTACTTAGGGTCTATTCTTTGTTTTGTTTTGTCTTGATGTGGTATTCTCACCAGCTTAGTGGTCTGGTTTTCTCACCCAAAATAGATTAGGAGTATCAGGGTGGGGGAAAGGAACCAGTGATGGCAGCTGAAAGGGTGGGTGGTGACCAGGCAGTGAGAAGACCAAACTCTGTACAAAGAAAGCAACAGGACTCGGGGGCTTAACACTCTGGAGCCGAGCAGTGCAAGACAAAGTTTTACACCACATGGCTCTGTAAGCTCTGTTGGTGTTTGGTTTTATACCTAGGAAGAAGTTAAAAAGAAGTCTGGGACCACAGAAGACTTTCCCAAGTCCTGGTTGGTCAAGACTCTCTTCAAGACTTTCTACATCATGCTCTTGAAATCATTCCTCCTGAAGCTGGTGCATGACCTCCTCATGTTTCTGAGTCCTCAGCTGCTGAAGTGAGTCCTGGGCCTTGGCTCTCCCTTCAGGGCCTCCTCTGCCACTCTCCTCCTTGCTGGCCCCTTGGATATGCAGGCAGGAGCTTATTATTCAATTCCCATTGTTTAAAATGCTGATAATATTCTTCCACCTTATCGTGTGTTCATGAAAAGCACAAGGCAATTTTCAGCATCTAAAATGCTAGGTCTTCCCTCGTTTCTACATCCCTTCCCTCCCAGGAAGCCAGATACTTGTTAGGAGCTCTTGTTAAACAGAACTGATAAGGGAGGAGCCATGCCCAAGAGGCGGGCAGCACAACGCAAGAGAGCCTCGTACCTGGTGTCTGTAACCCCATCTCTACAGCCGCAGCCTTCGGTGGGAGGTTCAGCTTAATCATAACAAGACTTCACAGTCTGCTGGAATCTCTGGGATGAATTCTCCTCTATGGGAAGTTCTAACTTGCATTGGATACATGTCTTAATTACTTTTCAGGCTTGATTTGTCCAAGAACATATCCACTTCTCCCACACAACTTCTTTCACCAGGGGGCGGGGGAAGGCAGGGCCAAAGCCCTGCAGCAGCATGTGCGAGGAGCATTTCATTCATTATCCGGCTCACAGCCATGGGTCATCAACTCGAACCTTTTGCTGCTTGCTGCCAGCCCTGTAAGCAAAAGCAAGAGCACTGACACAACTGTGGAGTTCAGGTCTTCCAACAGCTTTGGACAATTCTGGTCACTTTTGTTAACTACAGGGCAGGGGTAGGGTAGCCGGCTGTGCATGGAGAGTGTGAAGAGTCCTTGGAGACCTGACGGGCAGCAATGACTTGGTTTTGTTTGGGCAGATTGCTGATCTCCTTCACAAATGACCGAGACGCACATGTGTGGACCGCATATCTCTATTCAGTCCTCTTCTTTGTTGTGGCCCTCATCCAGTCTCTTTGCCTTCAGTGCTACTTTCAAATGTGCTTCAGGCTGGGTGTCTCCGTACGGACAACCGTCATGGCGTCCATATATAGGAAGGTGAGTGGCTTGCGTCAGACCTCACTGAAGAAAATCCCCTTAAATGCGAGCATTTATTCCAAGCCCGAGAAAGATTTGATGGAAGTGATAACTGATCTTAACACTTGATTCTGACGAACCAGATAGCCTCCTTTGGATTTTTCTTTGCAAACTGTGGAAAAGTGGATTCACAGGCCTAGGGCATGTGTGTGTTCAGGGACGCAGGGGAGGATGTACTCCAGAGGAAACCCGGCAAGCTGGTCTCCGCCCTGGATCTGCCTTTCAGCCTTGAAGGCTTGCATACCTGTCCCTCTCTTCTTGCCTCTCTTGACAAAGTGAGAACACGTTGGAAAAGATGTAAGATTAGAGTGCTCCCTTTGGCAGCACATGTACTAAAATTGGAAAGAATGCAAGATCAGAAACGAAGCTGACCCATGGCAAACTCTTAAAACCACCAACATTTAAACTGGATACTACATGAAACTGGGTTCGTAAGACTTCGTGCATCCATCTCGGTGACAATTTTGCCATAGACTAGAATGCTCTGTGGGCCAGGGCTCCATCTCCCCGGACCCACTTTTGCCTAGAGACTGCTTTTTCTAATCTTTAGCATCTGCCCACCCCTTCTCTGCCTGACTGCCTGACTCATTTTTTCACTTTGTAAACACATGCTCTCTGGTTACTGAGTTCTGCAGACTTGGGAACTTTCCCATTTCTATATGATGATTTTGCTAATCTTCCCTCTGATGTTTGCTTTTAACATTTAACTTTCTCAGAGCCACTGTATTTTCCTTATGTCCTAGATTCAAGGTGAAATATCATTTTGTCCCTTGAAAATAGAATCAATCCTATCTCAATAAAAAATAAATAAAAAGAAATGAGAATAGAGGAGTTACCGTCAGTGACTACAAGCCTGAGGAAAAAATTCATACACGAGGAGCTAGGACTTTTTATAGAATAGAACATTAAACACCAATTGCGTTTTCTTCCTCTCTTTCTTGGACCATTAGAGTGTTCCATCATAGTGATTTCTCTATGATGGTTCCTGGTTTTCTCCTTTGCATTTGTCTGTTAAAACTAATGTGTCATTGTCTTCCCTGAGCAGATGTTGACTCATCCAGAGACCCAGACAGGTAGTCCAAAATGTCTTTAGATCAGAAGTCTGGTCCAGTCTTTTGAACTCCTGAGTAGCCTCACACTGGAATTTGTCTCTCCCCACCACCGCCACCCCCCCTCCCCCCCCCCCACGGCTGGTTTTTAATCCCCTTATTTCTTTTGGAGATACTGGATTTCTACTTGTTTGCAGGATACAGGGTCCCTAACTAGGCTATATCAGCCATTTCTGTGAATGTACACTTTTACAGTTGTGGTGATTCATTCCCACTATTTTTGATTCTTAATATATGCCAAGTTTTACAACTGTTA
This sequence comes from Mirounga angustirostris, assembly GCF_029215605.1. Lineage (NCBI taxonomy): Eukaryota > Metazoa > Chordata > Mammalia > Carnivora > Phocidae > Mirounga > Mirounga angustirostris. Next base: position 126,577,999 of record NW_026991714.1, read on the forward strand.
CAATCCATAAAGAATTTGTAAAATGGAACCCTATTAGACTTTCATTCAAATAAATATCGCTACCAAGAATTGAAAATTGATTTCCTATGTTTAGACAATGCTTCATTTATGAAATGCTATGAAACATTTTTTTATATCGATTATCAATTCATGGCCCTGTGAAGTAACTGCATTCTCCCTATTTTACAGAGAAGTAAGGCTTAGGTCATTTCAATACCTACAATCACATAACCAGGTCTTGCCCTCAGATAAGGGCTCCTGGCACTAAATTAATGTCCTTTCTACTGTATTGAGATTTTTATTGAGAATAGAAAAATGATGACCTTGAAGGATAATTTTTTTGGCTTTTTGGTTTGTTTTGGGGAAGGGGGTGTTTTTGCTCTCCCATACCAAAAGGGAGACATAGCAGTGGACTGATGTCTCTAAAACCTTAGTGGCCTAACATTTCGGGGAATTTCCCTCATTTTACCGTATAACCAAGAATCCTGTTATGTTCCAAAGAAGCATGTCTTGGTGGATTAAGATGACAGTAGAGCTTCTAGGAAGAGGATGGAGGTGGATCCCTAGGACCACCCCTAGTCCACACACTATCTTTTGTGGGAATTAGAAGGCTCTCCTTCTTCTAGGAAGATGTAGCCCATGCCAGGTGGTGGTTTGGTGAGCATGGTGTGAACTGGTTTCAGTGCCCCGGCCCTAAGTCTCTTGGCTGGGTGCATTTGTGCAAGGCATTGTTGTAAGTGACAGACCTGTGGAGATCAGTCTTTTGATCTAACATGAAAGCAGGAGCCCATGCTATATGATTCAGCATCTAGATATTGCCTGCAAATTCCTGACAATAAACAAATTGTTCTGCTTCAAATGTGTGAACCTGCAGTTCTCCTCTTCATTCTGAGATCTCTGTCCTTCTTGGAAATGGTTGCAGCTTCCTCATAAGAACATGACTCCAAATAACACTGCCATACCCAAAGTCTGAAGGGCCAGAATCAATACGTGATTTCTCCCTTCCTGTCATCCTTCAGAATCTGATGCCCTACTGTGTGCCATGTGATATAGTAGTGAAATGAACAGATGTAGCCCTTGTCCCCACAGAGTTTACATCTGGTGGAGTAGAAAAATGAAACAATTACAGTTCAGTGTGATGAATGCAATGACCAAGGTAAGCCCAGAATGTTCTGGGAGTACACAGGAGGTCCTGGCATCTAACCCAAACTTGGGAGTCTGGGGAAGTCTTCTCTGAATAAATTCCATCTAAACTGACACTAAAGAATAGGAATTTTCTGGGGGTGCCTGGGTGGCTCAGTCGTTAAGCGTCTGCCTTCGGCTCAGGTCATGATCCCAGGGTCCTGGGATCGAGCCCCGCGTCGGGCTCCCTGCTCAGCGGGAAGCCTGCTTCTCCCTCTCCCACTCCCCCTGCTTGTGTTCCCTCTCTCTCTGTGTCTCTGTCAAATAAATAAAATCTTAAAAAAAAAAAAAAAAGGAATTTTCTGAGCAAAGAAATGTGTGTGTTGGAGAGGGGGTGGCAAGGGGTTCAAGGAAGTGGGAATAACCTGAAAAAGTAGTCAAGAACGAGAGAATGCTGTGTGTAAGATTTGGAGGCAAGAAGGCAGAGCCCCTGGGAAAAGTTGTGTCCATATGGAGACCATCCTTCTATTGTGTTCTCACTTCCCGAGTTTCCTTTTTATTCCCCATTTTCGTTGGCCTTGTCCATAAATCCCAATTCCAATCTTTATCTATAGGCGCTGACCCTATCCAACCAGGCCAGGAAGCAGTACACCATTGGAGAAACAGTGAACCTGATGTCTGTGGATGCCCAGAAGCTCATGGATGTGACTAGCTACTTTCATCTGCTGTGGTCAGATGTTCTGCAGATTACTTTATCTATCTACTTCCTATGGGCAGAGCTGGGACCCTCCATCTTGGCAGGTGTTGGGGTGATGGTACTCCTAATTCCAGTTAATGCGATACTTGCTGCCAAGAGTAGAGCTATTCAGGTAAAGAAACCGAGTCACCCTGGGGATATACACGCCTTCTTCAAAGTCTAAAGTCTTTGGCTTACTCTAATTCTTGGGCGTTTGGGCAGGCAAAGCTGATAGAAGATGTTCCACTATCCCACATGAACATGGCCTACTCCATCTTCCCTTTTATCTTTTGGCCACTCTTCAGGTTTATATACTCCATCTTTATTCATAGGAGAGGGCAGAGCCTAATTAGAGAGGGGAGAGCTGCCCAGGGACCCTGCACATAACTCTTCTACCCTGCTCTGCTGGGCGTCTTTAAAAAAAAAAAAAAAATTAAGGAATGTCTACACCCAACGTGGGGCTCAAACCCACAACCCTGAGTTCAAGAGTTGTACACTTCACTGACTGAGGCAGCTGGGTACCCCAGGGCTGTTCTTAGAGTTCTGGTGATTGGCCCTGTTTCGCCATCATAGCAGTACAAACCAATCATACAGAGCAGATGCATGAGTTACCCAAACTTTAAGCCTAAATCCTGGCAATCAGCCCTGCTACTACAGGGGGCAGGGCTCCCTGTGGACAGTCCTTTGATCTGCCAGAAATCATAGGTTGGGTGGGAGGACTTGATGGTGTACGTGATATAGTCACTCATTCACTTTGCATTCCTTTAGTTACAAATAATTCTTTTTAAAAAATTTATTGTACATATTATTCTGGGAATATGGCAGCAAATTAGAGGATGCTTTTGCTCTTGTGGAGCTTACATTCTCCGTGGGGTGGGGAGTCAAGCCGTCAACAGAAGTACACAAGAAAACTATCGGGTCATGATAAGTACTATGAAGAAAATGAAATAGGGTGACAGGACAGCACGTGAGTGGGTGGTGGTTTTAGATTACAGGGTCAGGGAAGCCTTGTGAGGAGGGTACCTTTGAGCTCAACTCCGAGAGCAGGAGCCAGACTATGAAGGAGCGAGCCTCGGGAAGTACACCCTGGGAAGAGGCCAAGCCAGGCCAAGCCTGTGGGGGTGGAAATGAACTTGGCACGTTTTAAGGATCAGAACGAAGACGGGGTTGACAGGAGCAGCCTGGGCAAAGAGGAGGGTGGGGGAGAGACGCATCCCATCACTCGGCACCTCAAGTTCCTACCAAGTGACATCCACAGTGCCGCCAGCACGACCTAGCATTTGTGCCAAATCTGGACCCTCTCACGAGGAAGTGTGTTTTGTTTTACTTTGTCCTGGCAGGTAAAAAATATGAAGAACAAAGACAAACGGTTAAAGATCATGAATGAAATTCTCAGTGGGATAAAGGTGAGAAGCCCGGCGGGAGGATGGCCCTCCGTGTAAAATGGCAGCAGCAGTGGGTTCGCGTTGCAGGACCTCCCCCCCCCCACTCATCTGCCCACAAGTATCCAGGTCTCCGGCTTCTCCTCCTAGCTGTTTCAGGCCCTCTTTCGAATCTTGATTTCTGTATCATTTACCTTCAATGGTTTGTTTTGTTTTTATGTTTTACTGTAGAAACTGTCAAACGCACACAGAAGTAGAGAGAATGATCTGATTAACCCCACGGACTTCTCACCCATGTCTAACAATTATCAGCATGATCTAACTTGTTTCATCTGTGTACCCTCTTCATGCTCTGCTAGGTGATACTTAGAGCAGATCCCAGATATCTTGTCATTTCATTCATAAATGCATTGTATGTGTTTCTAAAAGACTTTATTTTTTAAAATAACCACAATACCATTTTCACACCTAAAAAAAAAAATTAGTCATTTTTTGGTACCATTAAATTTTCCTAATTGCCTCCTATGTCATTTGTTTGCTATGAGTTCATTGGAATAAGGATCCAAAAAATGTCCACACGTGGCATATGATAGTGCTTTTAATCTACAATAGACTCCCTTTGTTGATTTTTTTTTTAATTTTAATCTTTTTTGGTCCTATTGGAGAAACAAGGTTGTCTTATTTCCTGTATTTCTTACAAATCAGTGATCAGATCCAGAGGCTTGATTAGATAAGTTTTTTGTTGGTTTTGTTTGTTCAGTGGGGCTCGGGAGGAAGGATACTTTCAGGTGGTACTCTGCAGGGGGTCCAGGTGTGGTCAGCCTGATTGACCCCTTATTAGGCTTCCTGCCATTCTTTCTCACCTAGAGCGGTCATTTATGGCCCTGGGCAGCACATTTTGACCCCCTGGGAAGTTTGTAAAACCCACTGAGGCTTGAGCCCTAATTCAAACCATTTAAATTAGACTCTCTGGGGTTGAGGCCTAGGCATATATATATTTCTAAAGCTCCCCAAGAGATTCTAATATGCAGCCAAGGTTGAAAACGGTCATGAAAAAGTTGGTTGCCTTGATCTATTACTAGGAGTTGCAAAAGAGTGAAATTTTAATTCTATTATTCCTTTGGCATTGATTAGCTGGAATTCTATAATGAAGAAGTATCTTAGTCATCTAGTTGGTTGCCCTAAAATAAGGTCTGTACAGGATAGGCAGGATAAACGCTGACTTCTTTCCCGCCATTGGCCAGTTTTCAAAATAGTGCATTTCCTCCTGCAAAGGTCACCAAGAAGTTACTTTTTAATATTTGTGTTGTTTTGAATTTAAGGATTTAAGCATTACCCTAAACTTTTTGAAAATGAAACAGAGGCCTCTTTTTTATTATTATGTTTGACATACAATACATCATTAGTTTTTGATGCATATAATACCCAGTGCTCATCCCCACACGTGTTGTGATGCAGAGGCCTCTTTTAACTCCCTGATCTTTCTCTGATATGCCTTTCTGCTAAATGTAGTAAAATGAAAAGCTAGCCCTGGCTTGGAGTCTCAGCTCTAACACTTGCTAGCTTGGTAACTTTGAGCAAGTTAACTAGCTTCTTCAGCCTGTTTCCTTATCACTAAAATTGATACAATAATTCTACAAAAGTAGGGGACTCTCCCTGGTTTGCCCAGAACTTTCTGGGCTTAGCACTCTGAGAGCCCCATGTCCTGAGCAACCCCTTAGACCCACGCAAACTGGGACAATTGATCACACTAAGGTTGTTACAAGGATTGAGTAAGATAATGTGTATAAATCGTTTGTGTACATAGCAGGTTGTCAACAAATGCAACCTACCTTTCTATAATCATACTTTATAATCTGGATTTCTACCCTCCATCCCCCAGTTTGGAGAACATAGCCTAAAATCTGGGTGGATGAGACCTCCCTGGTGTCCTTGTGGGACAACAGTGTGAGCTGTGCTGTTTTCTATCCTATTAGATCCTGAAATATTTTGCTTGGGAACCTTCATTCAAAAACCAAGTTCACGAACTTCGGAAGAAAGAACTCAAGAACCTGCTGGCTTTTGGGCAGATGCAGTCTGTAATCGTGTTTCTCTTATACTTAACTCCAGTCCTGGTGAGTAACAGGAATCAATGGGTTGGGTGGGCTTCCTGAAGAGGAAGGTCTGTTCTTGATAGACCGACCGCCCAGTGCCTGTAGGCCTAACCCTGAGATCCAGGGAGCTCTGCCCCCTCCTCAACTTCCTGAAGCTGCTATTCCTACCTTATGCCCCCAGCTCTAGTTTCACCCTGGTGTACAGTTTGGTGGCCTGGCAGCCCAGAGCAAGTCTCCAGGATAGTCCACATGAATGTGGTATCCAGCAAAGGTTTGCAGAGGAGAGTATCTTCTCTTCTTGAGGAGGCTGTGTGGGTCTAGAGCAGGCAGGAACACCAAAATAGGAGCTGGGAGACCCGAACTATGGTCCCAGCAATACTGTTAATCGACCTTGTGACCCCAGGCAAGATATTTTCTCTTCTCTGGGCTCAGTTTTCTCATCTGTAACACAAGAAGGTTGGGATAATCGTCCCTAAGGCTCCTTCAACTCTGATATACTTTGTTCCTGAGAAAGCATAAGGCTGCTTGGACCTGTTTAGGAACTAATTCCTCATAACCTTGCTTTTCCAGGTGTCTGTGATCACATTTTCAGTTTACGCTCTGGTGGATAGCAATAATGTTTTGGATGCAGAAAAGGCCTTCACCTCCATCACCCTCTTCAATATCCTGCGTTTTCCCCTGAGCATGCTTCCCATGGTAATCTCCTCCATTCTCCAGGTGGGTAGGATCTCTCACTGCTAACTGATTATCTCTGGTTAAAAGCCTTGCATTCCAAAATGACTGGCCTATCATAGCTCACTTCTAGCTTCTGTGGGTGAACTTTCAATTAGAGAGATGTTTGGTCTCTGGAGACCAAGTTTGATCTTATTAAAATCACAAGCTGTCTGAGCCCTAGTTTATCTGAGTATAAAATGGGGATAATCATACCAATCTCCTCTACCTCACAGGGAGACAACAGTTGTGAAAGCATTTAGTGAGAGGATGATGACAAGCCCTGATACCTGGAACATTCCTAAGCCGTTTTCCCAGCCCAGTTTCCCCCACATTTATCCAAGGCTTTGGGGTATTTATACAGCATTCAGGAAATATGGCACGAAGGGGAAGAAAATATTCTCTCTGCATGAAGCCATGTGGTGGTAAAACCGAATGCAGTTCTTGAGCTTCGAGCTGTCAGAAACTGAGTTTGGAGTTCAGGAGGCCTCGGATGGGCCAGAGGGAGTGTTGGGGTCCTGAAAAATGAGCACAGTCAGTGAGATGGACCAGGTACCAGACCTCAGGAGGATGTTCACGGGGCAGGTGGCAGACCAGAGTGAGGGGGCCAGGAAGATGGAGTGTGGCGATGTGCATCGACCCCAGGGCTGGCTGCCTTCAGACCGCTCAGGCCATAAGAATGATGAGTTTAAGACCTCCCTGTCCTGGAGGGTGTTAAGAAAGGCCTACCAGTTTGGCTGATGAAGAAACAGCAGGCTCATTTTAGATTCAGATAGTTTCTCACGTAGATCGCAAAAGCAAGATCAGCAGAGGTGTCCGCTCCCCGCATTCCCTGTCTCACAGTTTGACCCTGACACGAAAGGGGCCAGCTGACCACGCACCACGGGCAGTGGGGCGCTCCTGTCTGAGGCGCTGACCCACGCAGCAGCTGTGCTCAGAGGAGGCGGCAGGGCAGAGTCCGCGACTTCACTAGAACCCAGGTGGCAATGAGAAACCGTCTCCTGGCAGGCTCCCTGGGGATAGGGAGGCAAGTGAGAAATGTCCTCCCGGGAATCCTCCCAAGTTCTCCTGTTTCAGGAGACCACAGGGTGTTCTGCCAATGCTTAGGTCAGCTGCAGTTTAAACCTGGCCCGTGTGGACATTTGTAAGGTCACTGTGGTGCCATGGCCAATTCCTCTATAAAGGGTCCCAGTCGTGGCTCGGTTAGGACCCCGGATGAGCCCAAGGCATGGACTCAGTCATTTACAGAAGAGCACCCCAGGGGCCCAGTTATCAAAACCAGACAGAAGTTAGGCTTTTGTCTTAGAAGAAGGCAGAAGACAGTTTCTGGAACTGGGTCCAAAGACTGGAGAAATGGCAACAGAGTTGAGCCCCGAGTTTTCTAAAGGGCTGACACAGAACATCTTAATGGCCCTCTGTCCCCCGAGGCTGCGGGGTGGCTGAGTCGTTGGTGGGCGTCCAGAGGTGCTGGCTGTGGTATATGGTGAATCAGCTGCAGGCAGCCCGGCAAGTTGACGCTCGGCTTCCACATCCAGGGCCGATGACAAAGTCAAAATCCTCTCCCTGCTTGTGTTTGCCGATGGATATTTTACTCTTCGGCTCCTTTGCGTCCCGCTCTAGGCCAGCGTTTCCAGAGACCGGCTAGAACAGTACCTGGGAGGGGATGACTTGGACCCCTCCGCCATTTGCCGCCTTGACTGCAATTTTGGTAAGAGTTCTGAAGTTGCTCCCCAAGCTTCTTCACAGCACTGGCACTTTGCTATTCAGGGGCTTAGTGGCAGCCAACTGATTGACAGGGAGAGCTAGAGGGTTTACCTTAAACCGACATTTGCATAATAAGCTTACTGTTTTTACTTAAATGATGTTTTCATTTAGAACAACATGCTCAGCCAGATTGCTAAACAAAGCTGGGCCAGCTACCCTGGGGATAAGCAGGAAGTCCTACAAAAGATCTAGAACGCAAAAGTCAGGATGGAGCCAAGCATGTGAATTGGGGAAGGTAGGCTGGAGGGAAGAACATACGCAGGTTCTGAAGATCTGAGGACTGGGGGCAGCCACAAACTGGACCGAGCTGTGTGTCTGGAGTCCAGGGAGTGGCCAGATTTCTATCTGGAGGTGGGATTTTTACTAGGACACTAGGCAACAGAGCGCCCGAGAGTGGACCCAGAGTGTCTGCAACTCAGGAATCTGGGTTCCTAACAGGCTTGGACATCTGAGCAAAAGGGCCTTTGTTGGCAGGCCACTTTTGGTCTCACCCTGGGAGCTTTCCTTTGCCTCCTGTTAATGGAGGGGCCAGCACCTGATAGCTGATCTCAGGAGCCGCGGAAGGAAGTGAGGAGGGACACATGAGAGCTGAGAAGGGGCAGACAGACACATGGGGACGTCTGTCTGACTAAAAGAGAGGGCCTTCTTCCCCACAGACAAAGCAGTGCAGTTCTCAGAGGCCTCCTTTACCTGGGACCAGGACTCAGAAGCCACCATCCGAGAGTGAGTTGCCTCCTTTCTATCCTGCTGTTCTTCAGGATTCTCCTTGCCAGTCCTGTTCTTGGGGAAGTCCACATAATAGGGCACATGGGAAATGGGCCATGTGCCCACGTTCAGTTAGAGGTCAGTGCAGGCTAAACCCCTAGAGGAACGAGCTGACGGCAAAACTCCGGAGCCTCTTTCCCCATCACGGCCTCTGCCACCAGCCATCCTCCTGTGGGACTGTGCACCTCCAGCAAAAGAGCCCACGAAGCTTTCGTGCTCTGGATTGTGGATGGAGGGAGCGCAGCGCTGGCAAGTGGCCTGGGGCTCTGGTGTGGTAAAGGATACACACAAGAATCTGAAACCCACTTCAGTTTATTCATTCGTTCAAGAATAGTAATCAAGAATATGGCTTCTTTCCCCAAAATGAACAATGGGAGTTGCCTCTAAGATTCAACTTGAGATCTGAGGTTTGACATCTAAATAACCCATTTCCACATCCCACCTCCTTTGCCCTAAGCCAGCCCTTTCTTGCCATGCTGCTCCTTGCCCAGGAGTTCCCTTATCCACACTTTTGTTCTCCGTGGTTTCGGTTACTTGCAGTCAACCTTGGTCTGGAAGGAGGTGATCCTCCTCCTGACCAACAGTCACAAGGTCAGTCTTGGCCTAACGCTAGGTCACAATGCCTACGTCATTCACCTCCCTTCAGCTCTTCACATAGACATTGTCTCCTCTTGCATCATCATCAGAAGGGTGAGTGCAATACCACAAGAGAGTAAGACCACATTCACGTACCTTTTATGACAGTATATTGTTCCAATTGTTCCATCTTATTAGTTATTGTTAATCTCTTGCTGGGCCTAATTTATAAATTTAACTTTATCATAGGGATGTCTGGATAGGAGAAAACATAGTATATACAGGGTGAGATACATAGCATACACCCAACTCCACTGAACAAAGCACACATGATACCCCAGGAAGCTTGTGCAGGCCAGATCTTTCTTCCCAACCCAAAAGATCAGCATACCTTATCTTCTCCCTGTTACACTTAGGACTTGCCACACTTCTCTCTTATTCCTCCTACAGGCTTTGATATGGATTCTGGAACCTGCCCCAGGAGGCATCAGGCCAGGAGCCCCTCCTCTGAACCCTCCCAACCTGAAAGCCTCCCTTTGCAGAGAGAAGACTGGACAGAGCTCCCACTTTGAGCTGAACTTCTTCTAGACTTATACTAGCAATGGGCAGGTTCAGAAAGATTGTGAAGAAGTTCCTGATGTTCCAAATATTCTAGGACTCAAAAATAGGGTGGGCACAGAGTTTCTAGGAGTCCCGCCCAGTGTGTGCCCTTCCCCAGCCAGACACAGCCAGGTCTCCAGGGGACGGGGCAGGGAATCTGTGCCTTCAGCAGGTGTCCCACTGAATGGCTATTCTCATTGAATAGCCAAGTTTGGGAAACACGGATCTATTCCAACCCCATTAGCTCATAAATGAGAGTCCAGAGGAAGTGACTTTCCAAGATCATACAGCTTAGCAGTAGCAGAGTTGAGACTCGAACCCAAGTCTCCAGACTCCCATTAAGGTCTTGTTCAATGATACCATGTTGGTGCTAAGAGAATTTTTCCAGTTGAAAGCTACAATGGTACAAACAGCTTATATAGTTGGGTAAGTTAGGATTTACTCTCTAGCACTTTAGAACTTAAAAAAAAAAGTATTAAACACTTCAGAGTCTTCTATATACAAGACAAATTTTCCAATCTTGAGGGAAAATTTCCTAATACCAGATTTCCCATGGATAGTCTGAGAAGTGGCCTGAACTACCCTTGAATAACTCTCCTCATCTCCTTCAAATACTCTTCTTTTTCAGTGTGAACCTGGACATTATGCCAGGCCAGTTGGTGGCTGTGGTAGGCACTGTGGGCTCTGGGAAGTCCTCCTTGATGTCAGCCATGCTGGGAGAAATGGAAAATGTCCATGGGCACATCACCATCAAGGTGAGAGAGGATGCCAAGAAGAGTTCTGACATTCAAATGTGGGCCACTTAGTGCTGCTTTCTTGTTTGGGAAAATGCTCTGAGGAGGAGAATCTGATAACCACTGTTGTTGTTTTGCTGTAGGTGCGGTCTTAGAGACATTTGTTAGACTTGTAAACTGTAGATTCTTGCCCCACTCCACACATAGACTCAGACTCTGGGGTAGATTCTAAAAATCTGCATTTTTAATGAGGTTCACAGGTGATTCCCATATGTATACTTCAGTTTGAAAACTTATATAGAGCTCTCTTCCTTCAAAGTAGAGGCGCCTGGGTGGCTCAGTTGGTTAAGCGTCTGCCTTCAGCTCAGGTCATGATCCTGGGGTCCTGGGATCAAGCCCCACGTCCGGCTCCCTGCTCGGCGGGAAGCCTGCTTCTCCCTCTGCCTCTGCCTGCAGCTCCCCCTGCTTGTGCTCTCTCTCTCTCTGTCAAATAAATAATCTTAGGCAATTCTTTATCTATGTTTCTAAAGTGTCATTAAAAACTTACATAACTTTCAGGGTGCCTGGGTGGCACAGTCGGGTAAGCGTCTGCCTTCAGCTCAGGTCATGGTCCCAGAGTTCCAGGATCAAGCCCCAAGTTGGGCTCCCTGCTCAGTAGGGAGTCTGCTCCTCCCACTGCTCCTCCCACTGCTCCTCCCTCTGCTCATGTGCTCTCTCTCCTAAATAAATAAAATCTTTAAAAAAAACCCATAATTTTGTAACCTAGGTACCAACAAAACCAATAACAATAACAGCAATTAAAACAGCCGCACTGTAAATCACACTCAGCATCACAGTTAGTCCTGGGCCACCTTCCTCCTCCTTTGAGAGCTTGGTCTTTGAGGGCACTTGATTCCAATACAGAAATTTGATAGAGGGTGTAGACATCTTCATCGATTTTTTTTTAACAGAGAATAAATCTTTTCATAGTATCTTTATTAGCACTCTCTGCTTCCCTAGAGAGTTAAATTTAGGGGAAATTATAAGTACTTGGAATCATTTAACCAGACACTACTTGCATCAAAAAAAAAAAAGGGGGGGCATGTCAATAGATTTTTTAGCTTTTTTCCTTAAGAACTTCATATATTGCTAAGCATTTCTTCTTAATTATGAGAAAGCTTGCCCCTCTGCTTGACACTGACATGCTTAGAAAATTAAGAACTAATGCTTCTTCCACACTATACTGACATTATTCCCTGATTACCAATCCCTTATGAGCTAGTTTACATTAAATAAACATGCAGTATAGCAGAACAGACTCTACAGATTAAAATCTATTTCCTAACTCCTTTTTTTTTTAAGATTTATTTATTTATTTGACAGAAAGTGCATGTGAGCAAGTGGGGGAGGGCTTGATTTCATGACCCTGAGATCAAGACCTGAGCTGAAATCGAGTCGGATGTTTAACCGACTGAGCCACCAGGTGCCCCATGTTTCCTAACTTCTTTTGGGAAGCTTTTTCAAAAAAATGTTTGAGTATAGTTGACACACCATGTTACAGTAGTTTCAGGTATATTAGGAAGCTTTTTCTTGCTACCTCATAAGTAAGCTCATTCTCAAACACAGGCCTTTGTCAGGCTCCATCTCTCTTTGGATATGATCTGCTTCACGCATCAGCCTGGCACCCTAATTCAAATCTCTTGGTTCTTCCTAAAAATGTCATCTATGTCATCTCCCCTGTCAGTGTTAGCCCTCTGTTGGTCTTAGGAAACTCACTGGGGTCTGACTAAAACCTTGTTCTAGAAGCAACTTGTGCGTTCATCCCCCAGTTTTTAGGATCATGGCTAGAAAGTGATAGTAAAAATAAAAAAAGGGGGGGGGTTAAGTGATGAATAGGATATCGAATCTTTCTCCCTGTTTGGTGCAATAAATACAAGCACATTTATAAATATCAGATGCTCAGTTAGCCTAGCATTCATTTTTTCAAATCTAAGTTCTGTTTTTTCCTCCCCATCCTGCCATTGCCTCCTTCAACCCTGCCTTTCTGGAGATACAACTGTCATGTGCTCTGATCCTTCCCATCTAGGGCACCATAGCCTATGTCCCGCAGCAATCCTGGATCCAGAACGGCACCATAAGGGACAACATCCTTTTTGGATCAGAGCTGGATGAAAAGAGATACCAGCAGATTCTGGAAGCCTGTGCCCTTCTCCAAGACTTGGAAGTGCTGCCTGGAGGAGACCTGGCTGAGATTGGAGAGAAGGTACTTGGAACCCCAAGGGACCTTGAAAGGGTGAAGAAATAGCGAAGACAAAAAAGTGAGGATGGTGAAGAGGATGGGAGTAGAAGAGCTTACCAGTTTGGGTAGTCGGGTTGGAACAAATACCAGAAAACACGAGTTTACACAATATTTGAAACTTAAAATTTTGTAGCTGGAAGCAACTACTAGAATTGTGTCCTCTAAAAGAAAGCTGATGAGGATCTGAGAGGTTAACTAACCAGTGCCTGGCCCAAGGCTGACCTCACAGGGGGAGGAGCAGAGAGGCAGGACCAGAACTTAGGTGTCCTGACTCTACCTCTGGATATGAGTGAAGCCCAGAGAATGGTCCCGATAATCTCCTTCACACACTTAGAAATTTAGTGTGAATGATTTTCTCAGGTTATTGAATGCCTCTCTTACAAATAGATTTTTAATGACTCTACTGTATCCATTATGTGGTCACAGCGTAACTGGTAACATATTTAGGGTGTTTTCAACTTTCTTCCCTATCACTAACAATGAATAGAGCAGTCTCTGGGGGACATGGATCTTCAGATATTAGCAGACTAATGAAGATACGGCTCTAGAATGATTTTGTTCATTAATTCAACATACATTTACTGAGGACCTACTATGTGCCACATACTATTTTAAGTGCTGGAGTTACATCCATGAGTAAAATAGAGAAAATCTGCCCTGGTCTAGCTCTATATTCCTACGGGGCAGGAAACAAAAATCACAAGTAAATCATATAATAGAAAATGGTAATTTGGACATATATTTAATAATTGGGCCTGAAGTAATTTATTTGAATCAAAGTTATTTATTTATATAGAGGAACTTGTAAGAGTTTAAAGTCCTTGATACCTTATTGAGGCAAATCTCTTCCTTTCCCCTCCTTAATAAATAGTCTCTGTGAAGGCTGAACTATGGAGTAGTGCTTAATAGAAATTATTTTCTTCTTCAGGGTATAAATCTCAGTGGGGGTCAGAAGCAACGGATTAGCCTGGCCAGAGCTATCTATCAGAATTCAGACATCTATGTTCTGGATGACCCCCTGTCAGCCGTGGATGCTCATGTGGGAAAGCATATTTTCAATAAGATCTTAGGTCCCAAGGGCCTATTGAAAGGCAAGGTGAGAAACTAAAGCAAAGAAGACCTTGGGGTGGGGAGACACATCTCCTAGGACTGCTGCTATCCTGAAGCAAATTTCCTTATTTACCTGCCTCCTAGGCTGCTGAGGCGTGGTCTCCCAGGAGAGGACCCATGAAACCTCCCATCTTGAGGTCATGGCTTGTGCTGGAACTGGCTAATTTAAGCCTTATTCTGTGGCTCTGACATTGAGCCTCTTAGGATGATCAATTGTGATAAAAGGCACTTTGAGACCTGTGGTATAATAAGACCTATATTTGGTCTTTGTCCCTGGTTCCTGGTACAGATCTCCTAACCCTTGGAATTTCCTGAGTAACAGTAGGAGTGGTTTTTGTTCATAAGCCTAAAGAGTGACTTAGGATGTGGCCCCTTGATAGCCTCAGTACAGGGCTGTTGGAGAGAAAGCTCACGTGATGGGCAGGTTAGAACTTTCAGCCCACCTACAGACCTCTGGGGAGGGAGAGAGGGGCTGAAGACAGGGTTATAAAAATTTGTGAACAATGAGATTCAGAGGGCTTCTGGATTGGTGATGGCGTGAAGGTGCTAAGAGGATGGCACAGGTGGTGAGAGCAGGGAAGCCCCACAGGTGCAGCCCATACCCCCCATACCCCCACAGTGCCCTGTGCATTTCTTCCATTTGACTCTTCTTGAGTTGTATCCTTTTCGGCAAGCTGACAAACATAAGTCAAGTGTGTTCTGGAGATCTTATGAGCCATTCTAGCAAGTAATTGTTCACGAGGAAGGGGCTTTATAGCTAGTTGGCCAGAAGTATGGGTGGCCCAAGACTTACAACTGGCATCTGAAGTCCGGTCAGTCTCATGGGACTGAGCCCGTAAGCTGTGGGGTTTGTGCTAATTCCAGGAAGTCAGTGTCAGAATTGAATTGAATTGTTGGACACCTGGTTGGTGTCCAAAAACCTCCCAGAGGGCCCAACAACTCACCTCACTGGTGGGACAGAGGTCATCCTGCAGGTATTAGAGCTACGCTCTAAGAAGGCACTTCCCTGGATCCCTTGCAGGACGTAGGAATGCTTATGCCTGGAAGGGATGACTCAACTTGAACATAAAAAAAAAAAAAGCTAACATTTCCTGAGTATTCATTATGTCCCAGGCCGGTGCTAAGCACTTTGATTGCGTTGCCTCGTTGGTTCTCACAATGCTCCTGAGAGACAGCACAGATAAGGCAGGCAGAACAAGTCACAAGAGCCGGTGGTAGGTGAAGACTAAGCTTTCCTTACCAAGGGCCGGTTAGCACATTTGTCCAGACACAGTGGGCTGACAGAGCCCCTTGAGCGTTTGAATGTGTTGCTCACCAACAGCAAGTGTAGGATGAGGGCTGTCAAGAACATCTCCCTCAGTACTGGTCATTAAAACTCCATCTGTGTTCGGCCTGTTTCTTTCAAGATTTTTTGCTCGCTACCAGTTAAAGGATAGGTGGGCTGCTGTCCTTCTGAGGGCCTTTGCCTCTCTTGGATCAGTGAGTCAACAGGAACTCACCTTCCCTGCTAGTCCTGGTTCTGGCTCCTGTCCGTAAGCCCTCTTGGCTCCATTCATTCGTGAACTGTATACCACTCTGTGCCTGATTTGTTGCAAAGCCTGGGCGTGCACAGATGAAAAGGTCTGGTCCCTGCCCTCAAGTAAACATACAATCTAATGGGAAGATATACAGAAAAGCAAACAATAATATTGTAATACAAGAATTATTTTAATGGCAGTCTATACAAACTACAATAGAAGCTTCAGAGGGATACCCAAGTCTTACCTGGGGACTCAGGAAAGGCTCTCAGAAGAGTTGGCTTTGAGCAGAGACTGGGAGGGTAAGCATTTCCTGGGTCTTCCAGATAAGAGGGATCTACTCTCTGTGGGGCTATGAAGTAGAGAGCAGAGGCGGTGGCTTGGGTTATCTCTCCAGAGGCCCTTTCAACCCCATGACCCTTGTCTGAACCGCATTTCTGATCCATGAGCCTTTGTCTTTCTCCGACTGGAGTCCCTTCTTCATTGGTTGGTGTGGTTAAAAAATACACAGGAATACAAGGGATGCCAAGTCTCCCACACCAGGGAGGGCCTGAGCTGAAGACAAAGTTTGATGCCCCTACAGTTTCTCTAATGTGCTGAAAGAATCTGAGCAGCTCTTGTTAGTTCAGTTGGTTAGCTGGTTATTTGAAGGGGAAGTTAGTTAGCTAGTTATTAGGTTTGTATGCATCGGTTATATTGATAGGCTTTGATCTCAAGTGACATTCCTAAGCTCCCAGGAAGCTGGAAGAATGTGTGTAGGACAAACCTCGATGTCACTACAGGAAAATAACTGAATAGATCCACAAGGGAAGGAGTCTCATCTTACACACAGGGTCTGGTGTTAGGATGAGGTACTGGGAAGGAAAGAGGAAGTAAAAGAGGTCAAATGGTCAGGGCTACATTCAGCTCTACAGTGAATTAAGATGACTGTTTTTCTTTTTCTCTCTTTTTTTTTAAGAGCAAGCCAAGGAAAGTGGTAGACATTCTGGGTAATTGGAAGTTAGCTACCCATAGGAGAAGTTAGCTAACCCAAGGAGGTTACTTCCTTTCCTTTTCAAGAGCGAGCCAAGGATGGTTGTGGACAGAGAATCTCACAGTGGGAAGGCAGTGGTACAACTTACTGTTGTTTTTTCAGACTCGACTCTTGGTGACGCATAGCATTCACTTTCTTCCCCAAGTGGACGAGATCGTGGTTCTGGGGAATGGCACCATCTTGGAGAAGGGATCCTACAGCACTCTGCTGGCCAAGAAAGGATCGTTTGCTAAGATTCTGAAGACATTCACAAAACAGACTGGTCCTGTGGAAGAGGCCACAGGTATGTAAGGAAGATTGGAACAAAATAAAGCTTGGGTATGGAAAGGGTAGGAGTGATAAACTGCTATTTACTTCCTGAACTATTAAGTATCCAGTAGATTAGATTTGGAAGTGAATTATCCAGAGATCCAAAATCTGTTCTTTCTGTATTATGTCTCTGTAAAGAAACACAGACATAGAAACTCTGTGTCTGAGCCAAACTGGGGGCTCATCTTGCTCATATGGTCTCTGACATGCAGTTGATGGACACTAGAAAGGCATGACTAAAGATTTAGGGTGATTAGCCCTTGTGGAAAAAACACTAGTGGCATCAGGGGCCCCTTTTTAGGGGTGCTGTGCTTCTATTGATTCAAATGACACATCCCACCCCACCTACCCTGAATCCACTAAAACCACTTCCTGGACAGCTTTATAGGCTGGTACTGATAGGGTACTGCAAAATTCTTGATAAGCCCTAACAAAGGCATCTTGACCAATATACCAAAAACCACTGGGTGTTTCAAAGCAGGAAAGATCATAGCAGTTGCATGGTCTCACAGTATACCACAGGAACAGACCCTAATACCACCATCACTGGCGTCATCAATTAGTTCTAGTCAGCAATGGCCCTGATCCCTGAGGACCTTCCCAAGAATCTGCCAACAGTAGTCCTGTACATAGTTCTAGGTATCTGCTTCGGGTAGCAGTCACCAGCAGGAGATCAAGCCTGAGAAAGCAAGATCTGGAGGGTGCATCCCAAAAGTCAGTTGGGAGAAGGAGTAGCTACAGAGCCTGCAAGTGGGGACTCATGCAGGTGTTGAAGTCAGGAAATGTGTTCAAAACCACCCTGGGGAGCACAAGAGATGGAAAGAGAAGTCTAAACCAGAAAGTCTGTAAGTGTTGGGGATACGGCAGGAGCAAAGAACAGGATGCTATGGGTGACTGGCAGCCATCCCAGGAAACGGGGGCAGGGGCACCATGAACCAGCAGAAAGAAAGAGGCCAGAATTTTCCATCAGTCCTTATGTACTCTAGGCACTGGCCTGGAGAAAACTAAAAGCCACCTGCTTTGGGACCAAATGTCCCAAGCCAAAGGGCAGTGTCTGATGCTTAATTCCCCTGAGTCATTGCTCAGTCAACCACATCACCAAGACCTGCTCCAACAGTTTCCTTATGCTAAGTCTAGCCTTCCCCCCACCCTCACCCCTGCCGCCTTTGGCCATGATCTGAATTTCTGGATTCTGTTATAAACCCCCATGGGTGGATGTCTCCTTTGAAGAATCCTGTCCTTTATGTACAAAGGTCAGTTTGCAAAACAGCTCATCCAGCCTTTGTTCTGGTAAACACTGATTATCTATTTCTGAGCAATGCCTGGCATGCTGCTGTTGTTGGTTCTGGGACTCAAGGTATAGGCCATGACATGGCAGAATGAAGGGAAGGACAGGAGGGCAAGGTGACCTGTATCAATACTGGTTTGCCGTATTAGTTTCTTAATTAGCTGCCATAGCAAAGCACTACAAACTGAGTGGCTTAAACAATAGACATTTATTTTCTCACCGTTCTGGACGCTAGAAGTCCAAAATCACGGTGTTGGCAGGATTCGTTCTTTCTGAAGGTAATGGGGAAGGACATGTTCCAGGCTTCTCTCCTAGATTCTGGGGCTTTGTTGGCAATCTTTGGCATTTTTGGCTTGTAGACACATCACATTGTTCTCTGCCTTCATCTTCATGTGGTTTGCATGTGTGCATCTACATCCAAATTTCCCCTTTGTATAAGGACATCAGACATAATGCATTAGGGGCCCATCCTACTCTAGTCTGACCTCCTCTTAACTAATTACATCTACAATGAGGCTATTTCCAAATAAGGTCACATTCTGAGGAAATGGAGGTTAGGATTTCAACATATGAATTTGGTGGTGGACACAATTCAGTCTATCACACCAGTCCTCTGACATACCCAAATTCATATCTTTCTCATGTACAAAATACATTCGTACCATCCCGACATCCTCAATGTCTTAATCATTCCAGTATCAACTCTAAGTCCAGAATCTTATCTGAATGTCAATTCAAGGTCCCACATTTCATCATCTAACTCACGCAAATCAGTTGTGAGTTAGACTTGGAGTCTTGGGGCAGAGTTCTTCTCCATCTGTCAAGCTGCAAAATCAGATAACTGCTTCAGTAGTAAGACCCGCAAGCATTAGGATAGACATTCCCATTCCAAAGGGAAAGATCAGTAGGAAAAAAGGGGTCATGAATCCCAAGCAAATCTAAAATCTCACAGGGCAAATTCCACCAGATTTTAAGGTTTGATAATGATCTTGTTTGGCCGATGCTGTCTGTTGTTCAGGCTCAACCTGGGCTAGTGGTTTCACACCCTCCAGCCCTGGGCAGTGGGCCCACCCTCTGGAACTGAGGAGGAGCCAACCCTGGGGTCATGTTTCCCTTTTCTTGGAGGATAGCCCATGTTCACAATTGGGTAGCTCTATTGGTGCATTTTCTGCCTGTAGAATCCTAGAAGTCTGGCAGGGTCCCTTCATATAGTCCTGTCTCTGTCCCCTCCAATCCAAGCCAGCAGCATGTCTGCCAAGACGGTCAATTGAATTAAGTCACAGGCTCAATCTCCTTAGTAAATCTGCCCTTGAGCCTTTCTGGTGGATTTTTCATTTTCGTTATTGTACTTTTCTAGAATTTCTATTTTCTTTTTTAAATTTGATCTCTTTATTGATGTTCTCTATTTGATGAGAACTCATACTCTAGATCTTTGACATGGTTTCCTTTTGTTCTTTGAATATATTTATAATAGTCAATTTGAAGTCTTTCTCTGGTAATTCCAATTTACTTCCCAGATGACTGCTTTTTTTTTTTTTTCTTCCTGTATATGGTCCCATGCTTTCTTGCTTTGTAGGTCTCACAATTTTTTGTTGAAAACTGGTCACTCTAAATAATGCAACTCTGGAAATAAGATTTTTCTCCCCTCCTTCCCCTGCCAGGATTTGTTGTTGTTCCTCCTGTCTAGTTTCCTGAACTAGTTCTTAGGAAATCTGTATTCTTTGTCATATGTGGCCACGGAAGTCTCCGCTTGGTTGGTCAGCTAATGATTGGACAGAGATTTCCTTAAGGGCCTGGAATCAATAAGTCACTCAGCTTTTTCTGAAAGGCTTTGTGTGCATGTGCATGTGGTGGGAGGGAAGGCATGTCCTTAACACTCCAGCAGGCAGTTCATGATTCTACTTCACCTTTTTGTTTCCTTCTTGCCCAGAGTCTGAAAGTTAGCCAGGGGTAAGAGAATAGGGCCTTTTCACTTCTTTCTTAAGCATGTGCACAGCCCTACCCATGTGTATGGCACTCTAGATTGCTAGGAATACATTAAAAATATCAAAGCTCCCTAAGGGTATCTTCTTCCCCAGCTTTTCCTTTTAAGTTTTTGTTTAGCTTCTTATTTGCCCCAACTGTAATCATCCCTCAGGCAGCTGTGATGTTAAATAGTTGCTGCTGATTATTTAAGCTAGTTCCAAGTCCGGGCCAATAAAGACAAGCCCTGTGAATGTGGTTTTCTAGAGAACTGCCAGCCAGGTCAAATAATGACAGTTCTCTAGGGATTGAAACTGGTAACCAAAGGGTTAATGGGACTGGTAACCACAACTGCAACTTTTTACCCAGACCTTTTTCATTTGCCTTTAAATTCCCCTGACTCTCCTCCTTTGGGGAGGCAGATTTGAGGTTTGTCCTCCTATCTCCTCATTTGGCCTCCTCTTGCATAAACCCTTTCCTTGCTGAATACTCAATATCTCAGTGATTGCCTTTGCTGTTTATCGGGCAGACAGACTTGGATTTGGTTCTGGGATGAGGCTTTTGGGACAGTTTTGAACACATTCTGTTCCCTCCAGCAGTTAGGAGGCTGCTGATTTTTTGTAGTTACTATGTTTGTAAGGTTATTAATATTCTAGGCTCCAGCAGATCTAAGGGAAGAGGGGATGGGAATGGGGTAAACTATCACAAAACTTATTGTTCTTACTGAGATTTAGCCATTTTTCTTAAATAAATGTTCCTTGGATTGTTGCAAGACTGGTTAATTTCAGAGTTATAAAGTTGATTTTAATAATATTTTGCCATTGCTTTTATGGAGTTACCAATTTCCAGAAGTCTTTACCATTGCCACTGATGCCCAGGCTGTTTTACATTTTATTTTTAATTTTAAAAATTTATTTCTTATTGCAGCATATGTTTTTAAAATGTTTTAAATTCAGGGGCGCCTGGGTGGCTCAGTCAGTTAAGCGTCTGACTCGATTTCAGCTCAGGTCATGATCTCAGGGTTGTGGGATCGAATCCCATGTTGGGCTCCATGCTGGGCCTGGGGCTTGTTTGGAATTCTCTCCCTCCCTCTCTCTCTCTGTCTCTCCCTCTCCCTCTCTAAAAGGAAAAGGAATAAAAATAAACAATGTTTTAAATTCATAAAACTTTGTAAAGTTATTTGAAATTCAAGAACATTTTTCATTTACGCTCACCTCTTTAGTCAATTCTGAGAATTGGGACTCTTCTGCTTATCTACTATGACCCTTAAAAAGTTCTTTTCCTGCTGCAAAGAAACTGAGAAGCTTCTGGGAATATTTCTCTCCTTTTGACCATTTTCTCTTCTTCTAGAAACTCCTCTCTCCTTTATCCTGGTATTTCTCAATGAGAAGATGTACTAATCAGTAATATTCCTGGAGCAAAATTACCAGCCTGTGTGTACATCTGGGATCTCTTGCTCAGGGGCCAGCAAGATCAGAAAAGAATTCTCCTTGTTCATAGAACTTTGCAGCTCTATGTCGCCATCTCCCTAACCTTTGATGTATCTCCCTAGTCAACGAGGACACTGAAGAAGAAGATGACTGTGGGCTGATGCCCAGTGTGGAGGAAATCCCTGAGGATGTGGCCTCCTTAACCATGAAACGAGAGAACAGTCTTCATCAAATACTCAGTCGCAAGTTGGTCATTTCGTCAACTGGCAGCCTTTGTCACTTCCTTATTTCCACTTGATTATTCTCTTTTTATCTGTGGGCTTTTCCTGAGGGAGGGGACCCCGGGACACTCCCAGCTCTTGCTTTGTTTCTTTGAATGAAGAGGAGAGGAGGGGTGGGGTGGCGTGTTTCCCCAGAGCTATCTGTTCTGAAATGCACTTCAGTGTAAGGAGAGTGACTGTGACATGTGCTTGCAAGAAGACCCCAGGATGTGCCTGCACACTCAAGAATGTGTTCCTCCCTCTCAATTTCTCAGTTCTAGGTCCAATAGCAGGCATCGGAAATCCCTAAGAAACTCTTTGAAAACTCGGAATGTGAACACCCTGAAGGAGGAGGAAGAACCAGTGAAAGGACAGAAACTAATTAAGAAGGAATTCATACAAACTGGAAAGGTGAGCACCACAATAAAAAGTACCATTTGTGGTGATCTATAAGGCTTGGGATCTGAACATTTTAAAGTTTGATGACTTGAATACATACCTACAGGAGGGATAGGTCTCGTGTGCCTTGCAAATCATTAAATTTGTCATTGAAATGTTGGTAGAGGCTTTGGGCTTTCTATCAAATCATATTTCCAAGAATGACAGGTTTCCCGTGAATATCCTCATAGCACATTTCATGAGTAATTCAATTCTGATAGGTGGAGAGAACAACAAAACTGCTTTGAGATGCAAGTCTGGGAGCCAGAGAACACTAATCAATCTGAGAGCACACGATTCAAATTAATAAAACTTAAGACCTTAAACCTGGTTTTAACTTAAGTCCAAATTAATGAAGACAAATTCCAAGGTCTGCAGTATAACCCCCATCCCACTCTGTTGTGTGTGTGTTGTTGTCCCACTGTTTTTATCTCTTTCTCCCTTAACTGCATCTAGAAGCTCATTAATAATGTAATGTTATTTCCCCTGCACTATATTTCAGCACCGATATTACCCTGGCCCAATGCAGAAATAGACCACAGAATACCAAGTTTGGCTAGCTGCTATCCACTTTTCCAGGGGACTCCACTCCCCCTTGTGATTGATATTCTAGGTAATTCCTCACGAAAAGCCATTAGGATTTCTAACACTGAGGGTGGGGGCTTTTCAGGTGAAGTTCTCCATCTACCTGAAGTACCTACAAGCAGTAGGATGGTTTTCGATATTCTTCATCATCTTTGCCTATGTGATCAATTCTGTGGCTTATATTGGATCCAACCTCTGGCTCAGTGCTTGGACCAATGACTCTAAAACCTTTAATGGCACTAACTATCCAGCGTCTCAGAGGGACCTGCGAATTGGCGTCTATGGAGCTCTGGGATTAGTACAAGGTACGTCTGATGGTTGATGGCCATCTCTTAGAGAATCTGTCTGGTCTATGTACTTTACCTAGACTCAGGGGGAAAAATGCCATTGTGTCCTTGGTACAAGTCCTGTGCATTGTGCTGACTAGACTGGTTCCATTTCTAGGTGCATTTGTGATCATAGCAAATCTCTGGAATGCCTATGGTTCCACTCACGCATCAAACATCCTTCATAGGCAACTGCTAACCAATATCCTTCAAGCACCCATGAGTTTTTTTGACACAACACCCACAGGCCGGATTGTGAACAGGTTTTCTGGTGTAAGTATCTAAATCGCTGTATGATGTGTTTTTATGCTGAGGATCTTTCCACTCTGACAGGGACAGAATTCTCCTGTCCCCCTAGGCACCACCGTGCAGTTAGAGTTCTTTGGTCCACTTAGCATGCAAATGTTTATTGCATAACTTGTGTGAGGTCCCAAGGATCCTGGGGACACAGAGATGAAAAGCTCTGGTCCTTTAAGGAACTCACCATCTAGTGAGGGAGACAACCGAGGAAATAAAGGAGTATGATAGAAGACAATAAAACCAGTAACAATGATGTGTATATAGTGGTGTTCTGGGAGTACAAAACAGTGACAGAGAACAGCAGTACTAGCTCAGCCGGGTGACAAGGTGGGAAATGTCAGAAAACATGAAACTTAAGTCCTAGAAGGAACTTACTTAGCCAGGGAGATGGTGGAGCAGGGGGTTGGTGGTAGAAGCAAAATGAGGATTATTCTGCAGAAGGAAAAACACAAGTAAAAGCACCATCACTGGCTAGGATAGTGAATAAAAGAGAAAACAGAATAACCCTTGGCTTGGTCTCTGCTCCATTCCTGCTTCTATCTTTGCTACTTTAAGAATAAATTGGGTCTGGACTATGGAAGAGAGCCACCTGTAATTTTAATGAGGGTCTAAAACATGGTGTCCATGTACTGCAGACCCTGGAGCTCTTCGCATTCATTTATTCAACAGCACTTACTGAGCACCTGATAGGAGCACTAGAATGCTTACTGACGGGGCTGGAGCGTTCATACAGATTGAATGCTAGTTATGTGCCAGGTTCTATTTAGGTACTCAATGGAATTAGGACCCGTGTACACTTAGATTAATTGAATTGGCTTGGTTATAGGAGGATTTACCTGTAAGGCCCTATTAGCTTACAATGTATGAATTGTTTAATAAATTTGACAAATGAGAATTTCCCTGAGAAGAGCGAAAACCTTTACCAAGTCTATTGAAAAAGTGAAGGGTACCTGCATATCTGTTTGGAGGGATTTAGAAAGGTGAAGAAATTACAGAAATGAGATTGGTTACTGGGAGGAGCAGAACAGTATATTGCAAATGAATGTCATGAAATGATTAAATGAAGGAGTCACTGGGAACCCAGAATCAAATTCTCTGCTGGAATCAGGATGATGGAAAATGGCACAGGAATCCATTAGTATACCATTCTTCTAATTATGTGTTCCTAGGATATTTCCACAGTGGATGATACCCTTCCCTTATCCTTGCGCAGCTGGATATTGTGCTTCCTGGGAATAATCAGCACCCTTGTCATGATCTGCACGGCCACTCCAATCTTCATTGTCGTCATCATTCCTCTTGGCCTCATTTATGCGTCTGTTCAGGTAGGTTTGGAAATAGCTAGGTCTCCTCTCCTCTCTACTTACAAAAGCCCAGGCTCTTTCCTGAGAATCTTCTCTTTTGTCTATTGCTAGTCACTCAGTCCTCTCCAGCATCTTTGTCATTTAGTCCTCTATTGATATACCAAGGATCCATAGGCCACTGTCTAAAGCTCAAGTGTCAGCACCAATAGACTTGGTATATGGTTCACAGCAAATCTCACCTTAGCTGCTGCCCCCCGGAAGCTTATGTGAGGCAGATTTATGTTTGGATCCAAGACGACCTTTTGGTTGGCTCTGGACGATCTTGAAGTTCTGTAAGATCCCCCGTAATGGGTAGGTCATTGGTTGCTTCTAGAAGGTTTATGCTATGGCTGCTTCCTTGATTGGCTTAAGCTTATCTGCTGGGAGATGTCTCTCAGCAGGAGCTAGATCTCTTTTCACCTCAGGGCAGTTCTAGTTTCACTGGGATGTCTATGGATGACAGGTTCAATGTCAATATGTTCTTGAGGGAACAGGTAGCTTGAAAGCCAAGCCTCACAAAAACACTGGAGCAAGAGGAAGGGACTCCATTCCCCTATTAAAAACTGATGAGGGGAGGCAAGCTGTGGAGAGGATTCTTTGGGATGACCTGTTCACCTTGGGAAAACAATTCTGAAACTCTTGCATTCAAGGGCAGCCTTGTCATCTATGGTAAGGTGACACCCCCTGGTATTTGTGTTAAGTTCCTCAGGTACCTTGTTATCTCAATAACAGCCTCTTGGCTGTTAATAACAAACCAACAAATAAGAATCAGGATATTTAAGGAAACTTCCAGCTATAACATTTTGAATTCTGACTCTCAAATGCCCAGCTCTTCCCTGGTTTCAACAAATCTTCACAGAATCTAGTAGCACCACTGAACCTCATCCTTCAACCCTTGTGTCTCAAAGTCCATCTGCACACTTTTAGTTCTAGTTCTTAGACTCTCAATACTCCACACATTTCCAGAACTATCTCTACCTTCACACACCATTGCAACACAGTTTGATCACTTACCTGACTCTGTTCAATTTTTATCTAAACCTCAGGATACCTTTGGCCATTTCCTGCCCATCTCCACTTTCCACGCCCTTAGGTCCCAGCTGCAATTTACAAAATCCATTTGGAGACCATTTTTCTAGCTGCTACAAAAACTGTCACTTGGACAATGTATGCAGATTTTTGGGAGAATATGGATTAGGCTGACAAAATTCCTCATGTGGTTATAGTCTCACTTTCATCGTCTTCCGTTCCCCACCAACCTCTTCCTTTGGGCCTCTCTCATCATTCCTCTAGCCAGAGGTGAGGCTGGAGGCTTCTGTCCTGTTCAAATATGGGCTGTGCCCATCAAGGTGAAGGACACCGGGTCAGGGCCACCCAGGAAGAGGTATTGCATATGCAACATGATTATGTGACTGACTCTTTACTTTTGGGGTCCAGATATTTTATGTGGCCACTTCCCGCCAGCTGAAACGTCTGGACTCTGTCACCAGGTCCCCAATCTACTCTCACTTCAGTGAGACTATGTCAGGTTTGTCCGTCATCCGTGCCTTTGAGCACCAGCAGCGATTTCTGAAACACAATGAGGTGGGGATTGACACCAACCAGAAATGTGTCTTCTCCTGGATTACCTCTAACAGGTGAGGCTACCCCAGGGTATTTACCCAAATATGCGCTTTGGGGTTCTACATGTTTGACATTAACTACGGGAGGGCAGGTGTAGCCAGTGATGTGAATTTCACTGTGGCCAGTCATGCCTGTCACGTAAGTAGAAGTATGGGCTTTGGAGTCAGAGACTGGGTCCCTGTGCCTACTATGCTATTTACCAAGCTATAGGTAAAATGCCTTGACCTTCTAAGAAAAATCTCATTTTTTGTTTTTACAATGACTAGAACACAACCTATATCAGAGAGTTCTGGTGGAAGTCAAATAACCTCTATAAGCATTTGGTATCCCAAGTATAGAACAAGTGGTGGGTGAGCTGGGCATTCGTGGTTGGCATCCCTGAGAGCAGATGTGAGATTCTCCATAGGCAGGACACTCTTCGTAGGGTGGTGAAAGAAGCTGAGGGTGGAGGGAAGAGACTCCATAGTCGTCACTCCAGTGATGACATAAATGGAAAGCTCATATCCTATGAGGTGAATCCCCAGGTAGGGTGAGCATTCTTCATTTCTGCAACATTATGAGACATTGGCAAGAAGTGATATGTCCTTGAACGAAGAAGGTCTTTTTCAGGAAGTGAAAATTCCTGAGTGGCTTCCACATTTTCTTAAAGTGTCAAAGGCAGACTCATGATGCTCAGTATTATCTGGAACATGGAGAGGTCAGGACAGGACTCTGATTGTAAAGATACTTTATTAGATAGTTTCCAAGAATGAAAAAATTAAAAATTAAAAAATAAAATCATGAAATCAGGGTACATTGAACCTTCATGTGGTGCTTACTTTCTAACCTTACAAATGGATTCTCTGGCATTATTTGCCCTGCCTAATCAAAAGAAATCACTTAGAACATTTGTTTAAAAATGCAGATTCCTGGGGTGCCTGGCTGGCTCAGTCGGTAGAGCATGCCACTCAGTTTTGGGGTTGTGAGTTTGAGCCCCATGCTGGGGTAGAGTTTACTTAAAAAAAAAAAAAAAAAAGAAAGAAAAAGTGAATTCCTGAACTCCACCCTAGGCTCCCTGAATCAATCTCCTGGGGAAGAGTCTAGGAATTTTCTTGCATGAATTTTGTATTTTTAACAATTACTTCAGATGATTCTTATGATTTGGCAAGTATGGGAGACACTGAATCATAGGATTCCCTTAGTTTAGCAAACTTCTCTAGTACCTTTTAAAATGCAATTTATTTAAAAGACTTTAGGAACATATGGTATAGTCAAATTGAGGCATCTTGTGAGAACACAGCCCAACCAACTCAATCCCTCTCAAAATGTTCCATGAACACCTAGGTTGCTGGTTAAGGTAAGGAGGTGAGTATCAGTGACCCTTTTCTGTCTGGTTCTGTTGCCCTACAGGTGGCTTGCAGTTCGTCTGGAGCTGATTGGGAACCTGATTGTCTTCTTTTCATCCCTGATGATGGTTATTTATAGAGATACCCTAAGTGGAGACACTGTGGGCTTTGTTCTGTCCAATGCACTTAATGTGAGTCTGAAGGTTGGGAATTAAATTAATGCATTTATTCTTAAATTGAGTCTAGAGTATACCACAGAAGTTGTGTTCGATTCCTTTCTAGATCCAGAGGGACTAGGTAAGACTGAGGTTCAAACTCTGGCTCTGTCTCTTACTAATTGTGTAACATATGGACATGTTCCTTGCTAAGTAGGTACCAGTGTCATCTGGAAAAATGGACAAAAATTCTGTTGCCCTTGGGAGTTAAGAAAGCAATCTGAGGGGTGCCTGGGTGGCATAGTGGGTTGAGTGTCCAACTCTTGGTTTCGGCTCAGGTTGCGATTTCAGGGTTGTGAGAGAGAGCTCTGCGTTGGGCTCTGTGCTGCTCAGTGTGGAGTTGGCTTGGGATCCTCTCTCCCTCTCCCTCTGCCCCTCCCCCTACACTCGTGTGCACACACACTCTCTCTCTCTCACTCACTCACTGTCTCTCTCAAATAAATCTTAAAAAAAAGAAAGCAATTCAATGTGACTTAATCTGATAGTTCTCTTTGCCTCTTTGCTTGTTTCTAGTCAAGAGAATAAATGAGTTTAAGTAGACTCCGTGCCCAACGTGGGGCTCAAACGCACGACCCCGAGATCAAGAGTCACATGCTTCACCACCTGAGCCAGCCAGGCGTCCCCAGTTCTTTTCCATAATATAGTAGTAACAGAAAGTCTTTTGAATATCTTCTATTTTTGTTTTTCTTAAATCACAGAATAGAGTTAATTCTAATAAAGAAGGTAGAGTCCAATAAAACTATATAATGCATCCCTAGCATGACGAGGCAGTACGTGTTAGACATTTCCTAGTGTCCAAAATTGTGGCTGGCACTACAATCAATATTCAGTAAATGATGCTCAATGAGGCATTTGGCCATCTTTCATGATAACCTTTGGAACTAATACATTGGTTTACATAACTACCAGTGAGTTCTGTATGGTGCTATGTTCATTAGGAGTTAATAAGGCCCAAGGCAATCATGGTGGGGCACCCAAAATGACTCTGTTGTTCACCAGAGTTAGTCAGCTCCTCGTGCCACTGCTCCTTCATCCCCCGCCCCCATTTTTACGCTTATTGACCTCAGGAAGATGGGGCAAAGACAACTGTTAGACTGAATGAAAACAAAAACATTCAAATATCAACAATTTCATTTCGTTCGACCTACACAAAGTGGTTACTCTTCTCTCCAACATCCTGTACTCTCCCTCTTTTTAACCACCATTTGCTCAACAAAAACTCCCTGGTCTAAGTCTATGTGTGAAAGAAGCTTGCCTCTAAGTAATCCACAGATTCCCTAGGCTCTAGACTGGCTCAGACTTTGACAACCTCTTACTGCTGGTTAGACGTATTTTTGTAGGTAGGAGTTTATTGGGGTAAAGGAGGGTCCATGTGAATGCTCCACCCTGAGGGTTGGGCTCTTGTTGAGAGCAGAGAGTGGAAGCAGCTTTTTGGAAGGCTTTTCCTACCCTGTGCCTCTTCTTATGCTTTCCCCATTTATAGAATGCCACCCACTACTCCTTCCACAAAGAACATTAGGTTTACAGACAGGAGATTGGAGTTCTGGTCCCACTCTACCACCTGCCGGCTTCTCCAACCCCGGGTTAGCCCAAGCCCCTCCAAGCTCATGTTGTCTTTCATGTGAGCATCACACAGTTGCGCACTTAATTGTCTTCCAGATCACACTGGTCTCATTGCCTCCCCCTAGGAGGTGAGGATTGTCACTAACACTTTTCCTTGCCCTCTCCAAGAGCTTGGCGTAGTGCTAGGTACAAAGTAGGCACTGGACTGACCTTACAGTTTGACCAATTGAGTTGGTTTCGGAGCCTGGGATGATCTTTAGTCTTCTGGTTTTTCTATAGATCACACAGACCCTGAACTGGCTAGTGAGGATGACGTCAGAAATAGAGACCAACATTGTGGCTGTTGAAAGAATAAATGAGTACATAAAAGTGGAAAACGAGGTAAGGAGGAATTAGAAGAACCCGGGGACAAGGCAAAAGGAAAATGTTTCCTTCAAGAGAGCATCTTTACCCTGTCTAGTGATTTCACATGGAGTCATAAAGGTTCTCCTAAAGTTTACCTTGCTCTAATTTAACCCAATTTCTTGAAACTTAAGAATAGGAAATGGTTTAGGGGGAGGTCGGGTCTTGGAATGCACCAAGTTAAAGGTGTCTTCATTCTGGAAGTCCGCAGAGCAGCATCGTGGAATGGAGTTTCTTTAATTGAATAGGGTAGGAACCTTCTGGAAGTACTCGTCTAATTCATTCTAGTCGATGCAGATGCCCACAGATGGCTGGGACACTGCTATCCAGAAGTCTGTGACATGAGTCCTATGGGGACTATTCAGTGAGTTGCCACCATGTAAAGCACTTCTCTTCTGTCTCTTTGCCAGGCACCCTGGGTGACTGATAAGAGACCCCCCCCAGGTTGGCCCAGCAAAGGGGAGATCCGGTTTAACAATTACCAAGTGCGGTACCGGCCGGAGCTGGATCTTGTATTGAGAGGGATCACTTGTGACATCAGGAGCATGGAGAAGGTAGGTGGAGCGGAAGAAAGGCCTGAACGTGAGTCCTTGTGATCAGAACACAGTTGGACACAGGGGTGGAAAGCAGCTGTACTCGGCTTTCATCATCGGGATGGAATGAGAGGGTCAGGGCAGTCTTCGGCCCTGGGGAGGTGCAGGGACACAGTGCCACCACCAGGGGGCAGAATATTGACAAGGGATCAGACTGACGGGGGCTGGAAGGGTTTTCTGCTCAGCCCTTCCTGTCTCCCTGCTGGCACTGGGCGCAGCAGCATCTTCCCCTCTGGCTGATGGGTGCTCATTTCCTGTAAGGGCCATGACCTGTAGAGGGGAAGTCCGGAAACACCCAGCCTAGTGAAGGAACTGGTGAGAACAGCAATGTGGAGGTGATTCCTGCAGGGAATGACTTAGTTCTCTGGTCTACAAAGTCCTGCACCTTCTTATGGGGTTCCTGTTCTCCGAGGACTTGGTCTGATGTAAAAATGTAGAAATGTGTAAAAAAAAAAAAAAAAAAAAAAAGTCTGGGTAAAGATGCTGAGGTCCTGCTGATGAGGTTCTCAACTGATGTGAGGCCTGATCCTTCCCTTTTCTTCACTTCTAAACAAAGATTTTTTTTAAAAACTATAATGTCGTCATAATTAGAACAACAGTTGCTGATGTGTCCATTTCCAACAGTCATTGTAGTTCTGATCAACCAACAATTGAGAAGGTAGAATGAGAAGGCATCTTTTTCTGACATCTGGGCACTTTTCTCACCAAAACCAAAATCAGTTGAACATCTTAGAGATGAAGTAGTCAATCACTTCCTCTTTCCACCTGAGATTATGAATGCCCCAGGCTACATTCCCCCCCACCCCCAAAGAAGTACATGGTGAACTAATGTGCAAAGGAACTGTATTTACAGATTGGTGTGGTCGGCAGGACAGGAGCTGGGAAGTCATCCTTGACGAATGGCCTCTTCAGAATCCTAGAGGCTGCAGGTGGCCAGATCATCATTGATGGAGTAGATATTGCTTCCATTGGGCTCCATGACCTCCGAGAGAAACTGACCATCATCCCCCAGGTGAGCTCTAGAACTTACTCTGTACATGCGGCAGGGGACAGCTTTTTCTGCAGGAAACATATGCATCTTCTTCTTGATGTATATTCAGTTATCAGTGTCATTTCTGCAGGCTACCTGGGACACCTAAGCCAGTTCCCTAAGACACATCCTTTCCAGAACTTAAAAAATAACTTTGGCATTTTGTGGGGATATGCTTGTGTGACTGCCAGTGTCTAACCGCTAGGTGGCAGCAACACAACAGAAGTCCAATAGAGCAGATGATTATTTAGCATTTCTATAGCCCATCCTGGGTTAGCAAGACCTTTGCAATCAACATTAGCAATTTTGCTGCTGAAGCTTGAAACCATTAAGCTTTATACTCCCCATTTGATACGGTTAAAAGATAGCGGAGGGAATTTGCGGCAGGTTTTTGCCAGCAAGTGGAACGCTTAGTGCATCAGCAAAAAAGGCTTCCCTTTGGCTTCCTCTTTGGACTCTACCAAATAAGGTCTGCCTTGGAGGCTCCTTGGGTGGGGGGCGGGCGGTGCCGTATGTGGGTCCTAATTAGAACCATTCCTCCTCTATTCTTGTAGCCAAGTCTCTGGGGGTGGTTTTGGTTTGTCTGGTGTTCACTCAGTTTGATGTAATCTTTTCTCCAGCTTCTTCAAAAGCCTAATAAATTCTTCCATGACTGTACTGTCCCTTCCCCTGCCCACCCCTGATCCCTTCACTTCCATGGCCTGAGTTTCTTTTGAGGGTGTGGAGCATTCCTCTTACTTTCTTAAAATATGCTGAGGCAAACTTGGAAATCCATAAACGAATCTCAGAATGAAAAACAAAACCAAGAACTCCTCTTAATCCTGTGGCTGCCCCTCTAGTCTTCAGTGCGGAAACTTGGCAAAAGCTTGACAACTAGCCAGCTTTGCATCTCAGGCCAGTCCTATCTGCCTTCTCCTGGCCACAAAAAACTGCTAGACCCTTTTTTGTCATGAGCCTCAATAGCCCCCCTCCTCCCTTGACTTGCAGGATCCCATCCTGTTCTCTGGAAGCCTGAGGATGAACCTAGACCCTTTTAACAACCACTCAGATGAGGAGATTTGGAAGGCCCTGGAGCTGGCTCACCTCAAATCCTTTGTGTCTGGGCTGCAACTTGGATTGTCTCACGAAGTGACAGAGGCTGGTGACAACCTTAGGTAACATTTCATAACCCACTTCCCCCACAGGCAGTGGGAGGGGGTGGGGGGAAGCACCCCTTTGTTCCTGGTGCTAGGTAGTCCGTGGTATCATAGAATTCCTGCAGACCTGGGTGCCTTTTGAGTGGTAGGCAGGGCATGGACCCTGAGCTGAGGAAGCTCAGAACAGAAGGGAGGCCCAGTAACTCTGGCTTCCCTTGGGAACTTGTTATAAATGCAGACTCTAACTCTAGACTTGCTCATCAGAATCTCCATGTTAGCAGGATTCCCAGGTGATTTGTGTGTACATTACAGCTTGAGAAGCACTACCTAGAGCATGGATTCTTAACTAGGCTACACACTGGAACCACTTGGGGAAATATATAAAAATCCCAAAGCCCAGGCAGTACCTACCCCAGACCCACTGAATCAGGGGCCCAGGTGACTTCAGTGTGTAGCCTTGGTATAGAATGCCATCCTGTTTGTTTTCCATCAGCAACAGATCTAGGAACAAGCAGGATGTAAGTGGGTCTTTAGGCCTATGGAAAAGACCCTTTAGCACAAATACGTATTGATTGTGTACAAAATAACGTCACGTAGCGAATACGCAGCCGTGAGGGGCTGTGTGGGCCCCTCTGGCAGGATGTGACACGGGGGCCTTGACACGTCTGGTTTGTGAAAACAACAAATCCTACCCGCTTTCTCTGTCCATGCTGGGGGACACCTAAATGGCATGACCAGGGCCTTGATTTCAAACCTGGGTTGGAGGTGTTGAAGCTTCCATTTCTCTGGTGAGTGATGGGAGATGGGTCACGTGGAGAGAGATAGCAGCTGAAAGCCAGACTGGCACCTGGGCCCCAGGCTGTTCTAGAAAGCCCCCCAGGGCCAGGCAGGAGTGAGGTACAACCAAACTACAGTTTTGCCTGGTCTCTGTGTGGACACTACAGAGGAAAACTGGAAGTTCATCTTGGGTGACTTCCCATCTCCTGCAGAAATTTTCTTACGGAGAATTACAGAACTTTAGCCACCCTCTGTTTAATATGTTACCTAATGGCCACAGCAGGAAAGAGCAATTAGCGAATTCCCAAATATTTCCTCCACATCATTTCCCAAAGCTGCTTTATATAAGTAAGAGGTCCAGCCTTCATTACTGGCTTTTAGCAAATTAAAGCGATTTGCATTTTACAAGCATATTCGAATTCCACATACATTGCATCTCCCACCAAGACATCATGTTCATTAGATAGCTACGTCTCTAATCAAGGCAGAAGGCCTTGAAAAAATAATTAGCCTTGAGACTAGAATTACACATTAAAATAATGAATGGGTTTGCTAAGGCCACTAAGAAGTGCCACTGGGGCATTCTGATGCAGTGTCACCCTATATTAACAGTGTCAGGTCAAATACTGCTGCGGTGAACTTGGTGGCCTTCCATCTTACTTTGGAATTGCTGTTGATGTGCTGGGATATCACCTAGTGATGCAAAGAACCGTTCCCAGGCTAGGGTTTTCCAAACTCATTAAACATGGAACTTGCCTGGGGTGCTTATTAAAAATATACATCCTGAGCCTCCTCCCCATTCTGCTTGAGAAGAGCAGAGCCCAGAAATAGGAATTTTAAAATGAAGCACCTGCGGTAGGAGAGCGTTTGGAAAACCTCGTCTTAGCCTCTTCTGTTAGGTGTTAATTCTGGGGGAATTTCGGAGTAGGGCTTTCAAAAGTCGGATCTGGAACGTGAGCAGGGCACGTGCGTGTGTGCACATAACCCCGTTAGGCCTTGGTCCATCAGGGCTAATGCTCAGCTTGTTCCCTCGGCTGCAGCATAGGGCAGAGGCAGCTGCTGTGCTTGGCCCGCGCTCTGCTTCGGAAATCCAAGATTCTGGTCATGGACGAGGCCACGGCCGCCGTGGATCTAGAGACTGATCACCTCATCCAGACGACCATCCAGAAGGAGTTCTCCCACTGCACCACCATCACCATCGCTCACAGGCTGCACACCATCATGGACAGTGACAAGTGAGTGTGGCGACGGAGCTTGACAGACACCACTGAGCCCTTGAGCGACAGGAATAGCATTCGTCGTAAGATCTCCCACAACTGAAGGTCTAGCCACCATCATTTTACTGAGGAGGAAACCGAGAGTTCCAGTAGTTTGTCCACAATTATACACCAAACTAATGAAAGCCAACAGGGTTAAGGGAACGGACCTGAGGGTAAAATGGGCAATTGTATATGATTATTAACTGAGTGTGGGGAGGTGGAGGCCCAGCCACAGATCCTCTCAACTACACTGGGTCTCAGCAGCTGCCCCAGAACCATGACTAGAAGTTTTCTGCTTCTTCCCAACTCTGGCCCAGTACATTAAATATGGGGGTAATGTCAGTAATCTTGGAAACTGTTTGGAGACCACAGGCTCCCTTAAACAATGTATATCTTAAAAAAAAAAAACTTATGTAAATGGACTTATACTGTGTATATTCTACTACTTGATTCTTCAGCATTATATATGGAACACACCCATGTTAATGCAGACAGCTGCAGTCCATTCGTTCTCACTGCTTTGTAGCCTTTCATGAATGAATATACCACGACTTAGTCCTGGTTGTTCTTATAAAGGCCCAGATTTAAGATGCTGCTAAGACCTTTCTTTCTCCTTTGTTTCAGGATAATGGTCCTAGACAATGGGAAGATTGTAGAGTATGGCAGCCCTCAAGACCTGCTGAGAAGTTCAGGCCCCTTTTATTTGATGGCCAAAGAAGCTGGCATTGAAAGTGTGAACAGCACATCATTCTGACAGTAGGTTCCATGGGTTGGAAAGGACTGTGAGGATCACTGCTTATTTTTTGTGAGAGATATCACACAGAAGTGTGTAAAATGTACATTTAAAGAAGGATCCTATTATATCCAGCTACAGTAGACCCCCACCAATCCTGCTTTGATGATCCCACTTTGATTATACCTCCTTCCTACGTACCTTCCCAGAGATAGCTACTATCCTGAATTTGGTGATAATCATATCCTCTTGCTTTTCATTTTAGTTTTACTGCTTGGTATATACCCTTAAACAAGTTGTATCTTAAATTTTAAATTTATGTAAATGGCCTGACTCCTACTTGACGTATTCTTTTTTTTTTTTTAATTTTATTATGTTATGTTAGTCACCATACAATACATCACTAGTTTTTGATGTAGTGATCCACGATCCATTGTTTTCGTATAACACCCAGTGCTCCATGCAGTACGTGCCCTCCTTAATACCCATCACCGGGCTAACCAATCCCCCCTCCCCCCTCCCCTCTAAAATCCTGTTTGTTTATCAGGTCCATAGTCTCTCATGGTTCATCTCTCCCTCCACCCCCCCCCCCATTTTTCCTTTCCTTCTCCTAATGTCCTCCATGTTATTCCTTATGTTCCACAAATAAGTGAAACCATATGGTAATTGACTTTCTCTGCTTGACTTATTTCACTTAGCATAATCTCCTCCAGTCCCATCCATGTTGATGTAAAAGTTGGGTATTCATCTTTTCTGATGGCTGAGTAATATTCTATTGTATATATGGACCACATCTTCTTTATCCATTCATCTGTTGAAGGGCATCTCGGCTCTTTCCACAGTTTGGCTATTGCGGACATTGCTGCTATGAACATTGGGGTGCATATGGCCCTTCTTTTCACTACATCTGTGTCTTTGGGGTAAATACCCAGGAGTGCAATTGCTGGGTCATAGGATAGCTCTATTTTTAAATTTTTGAGGAGCCTCCACACTGTTTTCCAAAGTGGCTGTACCAACTTGCATTCCCACCAACAGTGTAAGAGAGTTCGCCTTTCTCCACATCCTTTCCAACATTTGTTGTTTCTTTCCCTGTCCATTTTTGCCATTCTAACCGGTGTAAGGTGGTATCTCAGTGTGGTTTTGATTTG
This sequence comes from Mirounga angustirostris, assembly GCF_029215605.1. Classification (NCBI taxonomy): domain Eukaryota; kingdom Metazoa; phylum Chordata; class Mammalia; order Carnivora; family Phocidae; genus Mirounga; species Mirounga angustirostris. The sequence goes on from NW_026991714.1 coordinate 126,614,465, forward strand.
GATTTCCCTGATGGCTAATGATGATGAACATTTTTTCATGTGTCTGTTCGCCATTTGTATGTCTTCTTCAGAGAAGTGTCTTTTCATATCTTCTGCCCACTTTTTGACTTGATTATTTGTTTTTTGGGTGTTGAGTTTGAGAAGTTCTTTATAGATTTTGGATACCAGCCTTTATCTGTAGTGTCATTTGCAAATATCTTCTCCCATTTTGTGGGTTGCCTCTTTGTTTTGTTGACTGTTGCCTTTGCTGTGCAGAAGCATTTTATCTTGATGAAGTCCCAAAAGTTCATTTTTGCTTTTGTTTCACTAGCTTTTGGAGATGTGTCTTGAAAGAAGTTGCTGTGGGCGATGTCAAAGAGGTTACTGCCTATGTTCTCCTCTAGGATTTTGATGGATTCCTGTCTCACATTGAGGTCTTTCATCCACTTTGAGTTTATCTTTGTGAATGGTGTTAGAGAATGGTCGAGTTTCATTCTTCCGCATGTGGCCGTCCAATTTTCCCAGCACCATTTATTGAAGAGACTGTCTTTTTTCCATTGCATGTTTTTTCGTGCTTTGTCAAAGATTATTTGACCATAGAGTTGAGGGTCCATATCTGGGTTCTCTATTCTGTTCCATTGGTCTGTATGTCTGTTTTTGTGCCAGTAACATGCTGTCTTGGTGATCACCGCTTTGTAATATAGCTTGAAATCGGGCAACGTGATGCCCCCAGCTCTGTTTTTCTTTTTCAATATTTCCTTGGCGATTCGGGGTCTTTTCTGATTCCATACAAATTTTAGGATTGTTTGTTCCAGCACTTTGAAAAATGTCATTGGAATTTTGATCAGGATGGCATTAAAGGTATAGATTGCTCTGGGTAGCATAGACATTTTAACAATGTTTATTCTTCCGATCCATGAGCATGGAATATTTTTCCATCTTTTTGTGTCTTCTTCAATTTCTTTCATGAGTGTTTTGTAGTTCCTAGAGTACAGGTCCTTTACCTCTTTGGTTAGGTTTATTCCGAGGTATCTTATGGTTTGTGCTATTGTAAATGGAACCGTTTCTCTAATTTCTCTTTCTACAGTTGCGTTGTTAGTGTATAAGAAAGCAACTGATTTCTGTGCGTGGTTTTGTATCCTGCCACATTACTGAATTGCTGGATGAGTTCTAGTAATTTGGGGGTGGAGTCTTTTGGGTTTTCCACATAGACTATCATGTTGTCTGCAAAAAGAGAGAGTCTGACTTCTTCTTTGCCAACTTGAATACCTTTTATTTCTTTTTGTTGTCTGATTGCTGTTGCTAGGACTTCTAGTACTATGTTGAACAACCATGGTGAGAGTGGGCACTCTTGATGTGTTCCTGATCTTAAGGGAAAGGCTCTCAGCTTTTCCCCATTGAGGATGATATTCGCTGTGGGTTTTTCATAGATGGATTTTATGAACTTGAGGAATGTTCCCTCTATCCCTATACTCTGGACAGCTTTAATCAGGAAAGGATGTTGTATTTTGTCAAATGCTTTTTCTGCATCAATTGAGAGGACCATATGGTTCTTCTCCCTCCTCTTATTAATGTGTTCTATCACATTGATTGATTTGCAAATGTTGAACCACCCTTGCATCCCGGGGATAAATCCCACTTGGTCGTGGTGGATGATCCTTTTAATGTATTGTTGGATCCTATTAGCTAGGATTTTGTTGAGGATTTTGGAATCCATATTCATCAGGGATATCAGTCTGAAATTCTCCTTTTTGATGGGGTCTTTGCCTGGTTTGGGGATTAAGGTAATGCTGGCCTCATAGAATGAGTTTGGAAGTTTTCCTTCTGTTTCTATTTTTTGAAACAGCTTCAGTAGAATAGGTATTATTTCTTCTTTGAATGTTTGGTAGAATTCCCCAGGGAATCCATCAGGCCCCAGACTCTTGTTTTTGGGGAGGTTTTTGATCACTGCTTCAATCTCGTTACTGGTTATTGGCCTATTCAGGTTGTCAATTTCTTCCTGTTTCAGTCTTGGCAGCTTATAGGTTCCCAGGAAGGCCTCCATTTCATCCAGATTGCTCAGTTTATTGGCATAGAGTTGTTGATAATAATTTCTAATAATTGTTTCTATTTCCTTGGTGTTAGTCGTGATCTGTCCCCTTTCATTCATAATTTTATTAATTTGGGTCCTTTCTCTTTTCTTTTGGATAAGTCTGGCCAGTGGTTTATCAATCTTATTAAGTCTTTCAAAGAACCAACTTCCAGTTTCATTGATCTGATCTACTGTGTTTCTGGTTTCTAATTCATTGATTTCTGCTCTAATTTTAATTATTTCTCTTCTAATGCGTGGCTTAGGCATCGTTTGTTGCTTTTTCTCTAGTTCTTTAAGGTGTAGAGTTAGTTGGTGAATTCGGGATTTTTCTATTTTTTTGAGTGAGGCTTGGATGGCTATGTATTTCCCCCTTAGGACCGCCTTTGCAGTATCCCATAGGTTTTGGACCGATGTGTTTTCGCTCTCATTGATTTCCATGAATTGTTTAAGTTCTTCTTTGATTTCTTGGTTGACCCAAACATTCTTGAGCAGAGTGGTCTTTAGCTTCCAAGTGTTTGGATTTCTGCCAAATTTTTTCTTGTGATTGAGTTCCAGTTTTAGAGCATTGTGGTCTGAGAATATGCAGGGAATAATCTCAGTCTTTTGGTATCAGTTGAGACCTGATTTGTGACCCAGAATATGGTCTATTCTGGAGAAAGTTCCATGTGAGCTCGAGAAGAATGAGTATTCTGTTGTTTTAGGGTGGAATGTTCTGTAAATATCTATGAGGTCCATCTGGTCCAATGTATCATTCAAAGCTCTTGTTTCCTTGTTGATTTTCTGCTTAGATGATCTGTCCATTGCTGAGAGTGGAGTATTGAGGTCTCCTACAATTAACGTATTGTTACCAATATGACTCTTTATTTTGGTTAACAGTTAGCTTATATAGATGGCTGCTCCCATGTTGGGGGCACAGATATTTACAATTGTTAGATCTTCTTGTTGGATAGACCCTTTAAGAATGATATAGTGTCCTTCTGTGTCTCTAATTACAGACTTTAGTTTAAAATCTAATTTGTCTGATATAAGAATTGCTACCCCAGCTTTCTTTTGAGGTCCACTGGCATGGAAGATGGATCTCCATCCCTTCACTTTCAGTCTGGATGTATCTTTAGGTTCAAAATGAGTGTCTTATAGACAGCATATGGATGGGTCCTGTCTTTGTAACCAATCTGCAACCCTGTGCCGTTTTATGGGAGCATTTAGGCCATCCACGTTGAGAGTGATTATTGAAAGATATGAATTAATTGTCATCATGTTGCCTGTGAAGACGTTGTTTTTATAGATTGTCCCTGTATATTTCTGTTGTATATCACTCTTGGGGTCTTTCTCCTTTTATAGAACCCCCCTTAATATTTCTTGCAGAGCCGGCTTAGTGGTCACATATTCTTTCAGCTTCTGCCAGTCATGGAAGCTCTGCATCTCTCCATCCATTTTAAATGAAAGCCTTGCTGGATAAAGTATTCTTGGCTGCATGTTCTTCTCATTTAGTACCCTGAATATGTCTTGCCAGGCCTTTCTGGCTTGCCAGGTCTCTGTGGATAGGTCTGACGTTATTCTGATGTTCCTCCCTCTGTACATAAGGAATCTCTTCCCCCTAACTGCCCTTAAGATGGTTTCCTTGGTTCTAAGATTTGCAAGTTTTACTATTACATGCCAGGGTGTTGGCCTGTTTTCCTTAATCTTAGGAGGCATCCTCTCTGCCTCTAGGACTCGAATGTTTGTTTCATTCCCCAGATTAGGGAAGTTCTCAGCTACGATTTGCTCAAATACATCTTCTAGTCCTCTCTCTCTCTCCACTCCCTCCGGGATTCCAATTATTCTGACATTGGAAAGCTTCATGGTGTCACTTATTTCTCTGATTCTATTTTCATGGATTCTGAGTTGTTTTTCCCTGGCCTCCTCTTTTCCCTTTTTATCTATTATATTGTCTTCCAGGTTGCTTATTCACTCTTCTGTCTCAGTTACCCTAGCTGTTAGATTATCTAGATTGGATTGGATCTCACTGACAGCATTTTTAAGTTCTGCCAATTCACCTTTTATTTCTGCCCTTAGAGACTCTATGTTGCCATTAATTGATTTCTCCATTCTAGCCATTGTCTTCACAATTGCTAGCCTGAATTCCATCTCCGACATCTTGGTTATATCTGCATCCATTTGTAAATCTGCAGCATAAGTCATAATCTCTGAGTCTTTTCTATTTCAGGGGCTCCTCCTCCTAGTCATTCTGTTGATGGGTGTTTGAGGGAATGTATAGAGTCCAAATTATTGACCAGAACCCAAGCAAGATGCACCTGTTTTCTTGGGACCTTCGGGTTGCTGACCTCTTGTTCTCCCATCCTGTCTTCTGGGGGAGGGGCCTGCCACGCTGTTACTCAGGCAACCCTGTTTGGGCGGAGTTGCCCTGTGCCCCTGTGGCGGGGGATGGGCTCAGCGGGAATCAGTGTTTGGGGCTTTTGTTCTCTGGCGGCTTTCCCTGGCGGCTTTCCGCGTCTCTTCCATGAGTCAGAGCAGAAGAGACCGTTTCCAACCCTCTGCCTCAGAGCAGAGAGACCGCAGTCTGTTCTTCAGTGAGCTCTCCAGGCCACACCGTCTCCGTTTCTGTCCGTGCTGCCATAAACTGCAGCGTCCTGGGTTGTGCGCCCCTCCGCAGTGCTCCCAGGCCTGCCTCCAGGTCGGGGCACGTGTCTGCCCTTTGTGCTTCTAAAACCGCCAGCCGCTCCCAGTTCGCGCGCACCCCCGCTGCTCCGGGTTTCTGCCCCAGGGGCTGCAGTTCGCAGGCGCAACCCCGCCGCTCTGGGTTTCCACCCTGGGGGCTGCCCTAAAGTCCTTTCCCTGATGCTACCAGTCTGCAAGTCTGTGCCCTTCCGCAGCACGCGAGGCTGTCGCTCACCTGTGGTGTAGGATCCCCACGGCCAGGCATCCCGCTGCCGTTTACCGTCCGATATCTGCCCGCGGAATCACGGCTCCCCACTTCGTACCTCAAAACCAACCGCCTGTGATATTCTGCTTGTAGAGATCCAGATCTTCTTACATCTCAGGTTGGTGTCGTGGGTGCTCAGAGTGGTCTGGTAGATATCCAGCTCAATTCCGGGGACCAGCTGAAATAGGGTCCCCTACTCCTCCGCCATCTTTTCCATCCCCTTTGACGTATTCTTATATGGCTTTTGTTCAGTATTATTTTTGAGATTCATCCATGTTGATGCACATAGTGAGGTTGGTTCATTCTCCTCCTCTGCAGTATGGCAATGTGTGGATATGCCACAGTATATCCATTTTAATGTTGGTCAGTAGGGTTATTTCTAGGGATTTTTCTCCTATTATGAACAATACTGCTAGGGACATTACACATGAGATACATGTATAAGAGTTTCTTTAGGTTATAAGGAAGGAATGGGGGGTATGCACATGCCTACATGCATATACTAGGTAATGCCAATTTACTACACTTTTTGTCAATCTGTTGAGTATGAATTGCTATCTCATTGAGGTTTTAATTTATGTTTCCCTGGTTACTACTGAGGTTTCCACTGGTTCGTATTCAAGGTGTTTTATTTCCTTGTGTGCCTTGTGAATTTGACCATAAGCTGCTCACTCTCCTTAGCATTTTATCTGTGGGTATTCTTTGAAAGCTGAGTTCTCCTGGGAAAGCTTTTGCCTGTCCCTTGGGGGCATTACCCAGAACCAATTTGAATTAAATTCTCCACTAGGGGTTTCAGACCATAATCTGGCACAAGAACCAACTTGTGGTTTACAAATTCTGAAGGGAGATTCCTCCCCTTGACCTAGTGTCAAGTTGGAGATAGACACATTGCCTTGTTGACTCCTTCTGCAGGGTGGGGTTTATTCCTCATTTACCTATATATTGCAGATAAAGGTTTATATAGCTTCCATGTCCAGGTTTATCGGAGGGTCTCCTGTTACACTCTTTATCTTGACAGGCATTGGCTTTATCTCTTGCCTTGGCATCCTGTATGTCAACAAAGGTCAAAGTCTTCAGGCTTCAGAAGTCTCCCTAAGCTTTGACTCTTCTTATCTTCCAGGGTTTTTTGTGTCCCATTACTTTGGGTTCAGTATATTCTTTACTTCCATTTCAGTGATGAAATTATATTTTCCTTTATTCATCATTTTAGCTGTTGAGATGCTCCGAGACCAAAAGTTCCTGTAGGAAGAGTACAATAGCTGCGAGGCTGGATGAGGAAGGGATTTGTCCTGTTTTGCTCTGCTCCCAGCAGCATCACCCGAGCATACAGGCAGCAGCTCGGATTTCAGTTTGTCCTGTACTCCTGGAACCAGGGTCATCGTACTCCTCAGAGACTCGAGCAGTGTGCCTTCTGGGCGGCGGTTGCTTCCGGCAGGTGCTAGCTCTCTGATACTTATTTTCCTTTGGCCCTTTCTTCAGTGCCTACTTAATTCTTTATATGGTTCTGTTAAAATAATGAATGGTTTCTGTCTCCTGACTAACCCAACTAACTGATAGAACCTGTGGATAGAACCTCTTATTTTTCAGATAAGCACATGCCTGAGGAAGGTTAGAATATCCAAAGTCAAAACATGGGTGTTTCTGGGAGAGCCAGGACTGGAAACCAATTTGCTGATTTTTTTTTTCCTTCAATAGCGGAGGGGTTTTGACCTACCTACTCCTACTGATGCAAATAAAGAGAAGGTAAAGGTCATTCTTTTCTCAGAAGTGATGACTAAGACATCCAGTGATGGTGGTGGAAACCAGAACGAGCCTGGATCTAAAACTTTGGTGATGACTCCTCCCATTTCAAATCTTGTTGGCCCAGACCCTGCATAACTGAATCCCCACTCTGGGCCACTTATAATATGATTGCTCTTTCCTACTTTCCTTCCTGAAGGTCCCCTTCTTTCACTTGCCCTTGAAGCATTAAGATATTCCTATGTTTTGGTCCTTGACCTTCCAGTTTCTCTGATTCTCATTTCTAGCCCCTTCCTCTCATCCAATTATGACATTCATATATTCAACTGCCTGCAGATATTCTTACCTGGATATCCTTCAGGCGTCTGACACTCAACTCATCCTACTTTGACACACCCTTCTACTCCTTCCACTCAAAAGATTTTTCCTCTACTTCTTACCTCCAGTGATGACCTCATTGTCCACTCAGTCCTACAAAATGAAAACCCTGGGCATCACTCTTAACTTTTTCTTCTCAGATCACATAGACCACCAGGCCCTTCTGGTTTTATTTCTTTACCCCCAACCCTTTTGCTACAATTCAGGTTCTCATAACATCTAAGGGCATAGGTATCTCTGCATCTTGTGTTGTTTTTCTTAAATATATCCATCCATGGCTATTAGAGTGATCAAATATGCAAAACTGACCAGGTTACTCTTCTGTTTAAACCCTTCATTCAGTGGCAGTCCAGAGTATGGTATAACAGAGCTCCCAAACATCTGGTCCAATCACATTTCTTCTAATTCCTGTTAAAGAAAGAGATAACAAGCCCAAAATGGGGTCACTTATGCTAAGCCTCATGCCAACAAACTGAGACTTAATACCTACTTTATAGTTTCAGCCTTTCCCAGGAATGGAATCTTAAACCAGTCAATCTGGAATTCCCTGGTCAACACTACTGAGGTAATCTGCTTGACAGGCCCCTGTGTCCCCTAAAGGAAGGTGACCTTGTCACAACCAATCTGCTTATTGCTAGTACAACTTCCTTGTCCCATTTCCTTCTGCCTATAAAAGTCTTTCCTTTAATCAGATACACCAGAACCAGACTTTGATTCAGATGCTGGGGACACAGAGGCAGGGACATCTGCTGATAGCTGTGACAGTCACAGCTATTCTCCATTGGTGGGGTTTCTAGCACCAGGGGGCCAGTGATATTGTGTGATACTGAGCATCATTCCTGGGTTCAAAGACTTCAAATAGGGCTTTCTTATTCTCCCAGAGAGTCAGTGAGCTACCTGCTATCATTTGAAAACTTCCTTTCTGCTTAAGTTTACCAGAATTGGGGCTGTTGTTTACAACTAAAAATACTCCCCAGCTAATTTATTATTACTATATCACTTTGTCAGATAATTTTCTGTTTGGGTCTCCCTCACTAAGCTGTGAACCTCTTGAAAACAAGAACAGTTTCATATTTTTTGGATCTCTAGTGGCTAGAATATAGCAAGTACATTTTTTCCAATGTTCAGAAAATCTTCATAAAAAGCACAATGGGAAAAATGTGTGCTAACAGTGCAGCAATAGGGAAAGAAAAGTAACTCCACGTTGATACATTGGCACAAAGAGGAGGAATAAACACACCAATCAAACCTCAAGTTTTTGCAGGCTAGTTTTGTATAAGTGCCTTTTGAAATACTCTCTGAAGAAATTTGTTCCATTTAGGTCATAGGATGAGAACACATTTAATCACAAATGCACATTGATCATGACTTTAACACCACACTTGCACAGATGGACAGATCACCCAAACAGAAAACCACCAAGGAAATAGTGGCTTTGAATGACACATAGGACCAGAGGGATTGCACAGATATATTGAGAACATTCCATCCTAAAACATCAGAATATACATTCTGTGTACATGGATCATTCTCCAAAACAATCACATATTGGGCCATAAAACAAGTCTCAACAAATTCAAAAAGATCAACGTCATACTGTGCATCTTTTCTAACCACAACACTATGAAACTAGAAATCAACCACAAGAAAAAATCTGGAAAGAGCACAAATACATGGAAATTAAATAACATGCTACTAAACAATGAATGGTTCAACCAAGAAGTCAAAGAGGAAATAAAATACATGGAGACAAGTGAAAATAGAACAATGGCCCAAAATCAAGAAAATTGATAAACCTTTAGCCAGACTCATAAAAAAAAAAATCATAAATGAAAGAGGAGAAAAAGCCAACACCACAGAAATAAAGGATTATAAGAGAATATTACGAAAAATTGTATGTCAGCAAATTAACAACCTAGAAGAGCTGGATAAATTCCTAGAAACATATGAGCTCCCAAAATTGAATAAGGAAAGAAAGAGAAAATATGAACAGACCCATTACCAGCAGTGAAATTGAGTCAGTAATAAACTCCCAACAAACAAAAGTCCAGGACCGGATGGTTTCACAAGTGAATTTTACCAAACATTTAAAGAAGAGTTAATACCTACTCTTCTCAAACTATTCCAAAAAACAGAAGAGGAAAGAAAGCTTCCAAATTCATTCTAAGAGGCCAGCTTTACCCTGATACCAAAACCAGATAAAGACAAGCTACTACAAAAAAGAGCTACAGGCCAATATCTCTGATGAATGTAGATGCAAAAATTTTAAACAGAATGTTAGCAAACCAAATCCAACAATACATTGAAAAAATCGTTCACCACGATCAAGTGGGATTTATTTCCAGGATGCAAGGGTGGTTCAATATTCACAAATCAATCAACATGATACATCCCATCAACAAAAGAAAGGATAAAAACCATAGGATCATTTTAATAGATGCAGAAAAAGCATTTGGCAAAGTACATCTATTCACGATAAAAACCCTCAACAAAGTAGGTTTAGAGGGAACATACTTCAACATAATAAAGGCAATATATGAAAAACCCACAGCAAACATACTCAATGGGGAGAAACTGAGAGCTTTTCCCGTAAGGTCAGGAACAAAACAAGTATGTTTACTCACCACTTTTATTCAACATAGTCCTGGAAGTCCTAGCCACAACAACAGATCACAAAAAGAAATAAAAGGCATCCAAATCAGTAAGGAAGAAGGAAAACTTTCACTACTTGCAGATGGCATGATACTATATATAGAAAATCCTAAAGACTTCACACATACACACACACACACACACACACCCTTCTAGGACTGATAAGTGAATTCAGAAAGCTTGAAGGATACAAAATCAATATACATAAATCCGTTGCATTTCTATACACTAATAATGAAGTAGCAAAAAGAGAAACAATCCAATCTAACACCCAAAAACCAAATAATCCAGTCAAGAAATGTGCAGAAGACATGAACAGACATTTCTCCAAAGAAGACATCCAAATAGCCAACAGACACATGAAAAAAACATTCAACATCACTCAGCATCAGAGAAATACAAATCAAAACCACAATGAGATACTACCTCACATGGGTCAGAATGGCTAAAATTAACAAGTCAGAAAACAACAGATGTTGGTGAGGATGCGGAGAAAGGGGAACCCTCTTACACTGCTGGTGGGAATGCAAGTTGGTACAGACACTCTGGAAAACAGTATGGAGGTTCCTCAAAAAGTTAAAAATAGAGCTACCCTATGACCAAGCAATTGCACTAATAGGTATTTACCCAAAAGATAAAAACATAGTGATCTGAAGGGGCACCTGCACCCACAACATTTATAGCAGCAATGTCCACAATAGCCAAACTGTGGAAAGAGCCCAGATGTCCATCGACAGATGAATGGATAAAGAAGATGTGGCACATATATATATAATGGAATATTAGCCACCAAAAAATAAAATCTTAACTGTTTGCAATGACATGGATGGAACTAAAGGTATTACGCTAAGTGAAATAAGTCAGAGAAAGCCAATTATCATATGATCTCACTCATATGTGGAATTTAAGAAACAAAATAGAAGAGCACAGAGGAAGGGAGGGAAAAATAAGACAAAATCAGAGAGGGAGACAAACCATAAGGGACTCTTTAACTATAGGAAACAAACTGAGGGCTGCTGGAGAGGAGGGGGGGGGGAATGGGTGATGGGCATTAGGGAGGGCACCTGATGTAATGAGTACTGGTTATATGCAACTGATGAATCACTAAACTCTACCTCTGAAACTAATAATACACTATCTGTTAATTAAATTTAAATTAAAAAATTAAAAAAACAAAACAAGGGAAAAAATGCAAAAAGACCCCAATCCCATTTACAATTGCCTCAAAAATAATAAAATACCCAGGAATAAACTTAACCAAGGAAGTAAAAGACCTGTACTCTGAAAACTACAAAACACTGGTGAAAGAAATTGAAGATGACACAAACAAATGGAAAGATATTCCATGCTCATATGGTTAAAGTGTCCATACTACCAAAAGCAATCTACAGATTTAATGTAATCCCTATCAAAATACCAACAGCATTTTACACAGAACTAGAAAAAACAATCCTAAAATTTGTATAGAACCACAAAAGACCCGGAATAGCCAAAGCAGTCTTGAAAAAGAACAAAACTGGAGGTATCACAGTCCCAGATTTCAAGATATACTACAGGGAAGCCTAGGTGTCTCAGTTGGTTAAGTGTCTGCCTTCGGCTCAGGTCATGATCCCAGAGTCCTGGGATCGAGCCCCACATCGGGCTCCCTGCTCACTGGGGAGCCTGCTTCTCCCTCTACCTGCCGCTCCCCCTGCTTGTGTGCTCTCTCACTGATAAATAAAATCTTTAAAAAAATAAAGATTTATTTTAAAAAAGATACACTACAAAGCTGTAGTAATCAAAACAGTATGGTACAGGCACAAAAATAGACATAGGATCCACAGAACAGAACAGAGAACCCAGAAATAAATCCATGATTATATGCTCAATTAATCTTGAATAAAGGAAGAATACACAATGGGAAAAAGTCTGTTCAACAAATGGTGTTGAGAAAACTGGACCACTTTCTCACACATATACAAAAATAAACTCAAAATGAATTAAAGACATAAATGTGAGACCTGAAACCATAAAAATCCTAGAAGAGAACACAAGCAGTAATTTCTCTGGCATCAGCTGCAGCAACATTTTTCTAGATATGTCTCCTGAGGCAAGAGGAAAAAAAGCAAACTATAAACTATTGGGACTATGCCAGAAGAAAAAGCTTCTGCCCAGCAAAGGAAACAGTCAACAAAACTGAAAGACAACTTACTGAATGGGAGAAGATATTTGCATATCACAAATCCAATAAGAGATTAGTATCCAAAATATATAAAGAACTTATACAACTCAACATCAAAAAAACCCAAATAATCCAATTAAAAACGGCAGAAGACATGAACAGACATTTCTCCAAAGACAACACACAGATGGTCAACAGACACATGAAAAGATATTTAATATCATCATCAGGGGAACGTAAATCAAAACCACAATGAGATCACCTCACACCTGTCAGAAGGGCTAAAATCAAAAACAAGAAACAAGTGATGGTGAGGATGTGGAGAAAAAGGAATCCTCTTGCACTGTTGGTGGGAATGCAAACTGGTGCGGCCACTGTGAAAAACAGTATGGAGGCTCCTCAAAAAGTTAAAAATAGAATTATCATATGATCCAGGAAATTCCACTACTGGGTATTTATCCAAAAAATACAAAAACACAAATTCAGAGGGATATGTGCACCCCTATGTTTATTGCAGCTTTACAATAGCCAAATTATGGAAGCAGCCCAAATGTCCATCGACTGGTGAATGGATAAAGAAGATGTGGTGTATATACACAATGGAACATTATCCCAGCCATAAAAAAGAATGAAATCTTACTATTTGCAACAACATGGATGGAGCTGGAGAATATAACGTTAAGTGAAATAAGTCAATCGGAGAAAGACAAATACCATATGATTTCACTCTTATGTGGAATTTAAGAACCAACTGAACAGGGGCACCTGGGTGGCTCAATAGGTTGAGCATCTGCCTTCGGCTCAGGTCATGATCCCAGAGTCCTGGGATGGAGCCCCGCATCGGGCTCCCTGCTCAGTGGGGAGCCTGCTTCTCCCTCTTCCTGCCGCTCCCCCCTGCTTGTGCTCATGCGCAGTCAATTAAAAATCTTTATATGTAAGAATAACCAAATTAACAAAGCAAACCAAGAAACAGATTCTTAAGAAAACCAACTGATGGTTTGTTCCCAGAAGGCAGATGGATGGGGGGGGGGGGTGAAATAGACGAAGATGAAGAGCACACTTGCCATGATGATCACTGAGGAAATGTACAGAACTGCTGAATCACTACAGTTTACGCCTGAAACTATAATAATACTGTATGTTAACTATACCGGAATAAAAATTAAAAAATAAAAGGCTTTATGATGCTTGAAGATATGAGAGTAAAAGACTGTAAAAATGCATAAAGGAATTGGCTATAAGAAGCAGTCCATTTCCGTGGTATTCCTTTTTACTTCATAGGCAAGTTATACATTATGCTGTAGTGTTTAACAGCTGCAAGTGGAAAAGCAGCCACTTAGGAAAGAAGTTGCAAAAAGTAAAAAAGGGGTATATGTAAAGGCAGGATTTCTTTTAGGTAAAATGGGCAGAAAAATAAAGTTTCAGGAAGAAAAGAAAAATTACTAAAGACTAGTTTGGTTTTTACTGAACTTAGAAATGAACTAATATGCGAGCTCCTTTCTTCAATCAAGGCCTTGGCCACCCTATTGGTTAGTCACCTTGGTCCTGTGATAGCCTCTATTCTTCCCGACAACCACGGTCTCGGATTTCAGGTCCACTTACCCTCTTCTTGGCTTCCGCTGCAAATGACGGGCTCTGTAGGAGCAGCAATCTTTGGGCCACTGCTGCTTAAGCTCATAGCCACTCACTCCTCTCTGGGAAACAGATTCCTTCTGTAGAGATTGTCAAGTTATCCATTGATTGTACATCTAGACAGAGATTTCTCTCCCAAACCTGGTGCTAACAACGTTGCCTGTTGGCTCTCTTGTTGTGAGCACCCAGCTGCGGGTAAACTGTGATCTGGTTTGTCATGGTTTACATCCTGGTATCATAAAGACACCTCCTAGCCCCATAAATATCTGCCTGGCTGATACGTTAGTTCCAATCTGTAAACCAATTACGCTTTTGCTAGCTTTTCATTTTCCTTCATCAAAAGGTCTCATTTTCCTGCATACTTAACTTCAATGTTAATGGTTGACGCAAATCCTTTTGTTTTAGCCAGACTTAAGAGTAGGGGTATGGCTCAAGGGCCAACTCTGGCTGGCTGTTTTGTAAATGAAGACTTACTGAAACCCAGCCGTGCTCACTTGTTTATTATCTATGCCTGCTTTGGGGTTACAATGGCAGAGCTGAGGAGTTGTGACAGACTGTATGGCCTGCAAAGTCTAGAATATTTACCATCTGGCCTTTTACAGGAAAGGTCTGCTGACCCCTATTCCAGAATCACCAGTATAGCTTAAACTGGATCATGTTTCCATTCAAAAAGATCATTTGCCTCAACAATATCACGTGGCTTTATACCTGCAGCAGATAGAATAATGGTCCCCAAAGATATGCATGTCCTAACCCTCAAAACCCATGAGGATTTATTTACCTTACATAGCAGAAGGGACTTTGCGGATGTGATTAAGGATATTGAGGTGACCTTATGCACATGGGCCCAATGTCATCAAAAGGATCCCCACGAGAGAGGCAGGAGGGTCACAGTTAGAATGAAGATGATGTGATGACGGAGACATTGGGAGACACTATTCTTTTGGCTTTGATGCTGGAGAAAGGGGCCATAAGCCAATGTAGGCAGCTTCTAGAAGCTGGAAAGGACAAGGAAATAGATTCTCTCCTGGAGCCTCCAGCAGGAACCAGCCCTCCTGACACGGTGACTCTAGCCCCGTGAGGCTGATTTTGAACTTTTGACCTCCAGAATTGTAAGATAATAAATTTGTGTTGTTTTAGGCCACAGATTGTAGTAATTTGTTGTAGCAACAGTGGGAAACATACACTACCCAAAGTCCAAGTAGCTCTGACAGAATTGCCAATATTCTCCAACTGAAGTTGGTTTAATAATTCATGATCTTCAATAAATCCTGTTGTTTGAATTTGTAGAGGACTATACCATCCTTTTAGCCCTGCTGAAAATGGGTTTCAATGCTCATGCCTGTCATCCCTTCTAGCAAACTGCGAAGGTCTTACTCAGCTTCATCATTTTTGGGAGGTTATCTTTTCTTGATCTCCGCTGAGAGGTTGTAGGAAGGTCCCTTGTTAAAGTGAGACATGGTAATTCCAATGACAAGAGGAGGCTGTGGATGGATCGGCAGTCCCTCTCAGCATCCCCGATCCTAACCTGAGGAGTGGCTGCCAGGGGAAAGGTTTGGAGCTGAACCTCGGGGTCTCAGGGACAGCTAGGCACAGCGCTACACAGGCAGTGCCTTATACCATGGTCTAGGTCTGCAGAGCATTCCCATGCGTCTCCCTGCTCCCAATCAACGTTTCCTGAATGAACAGCCCGCCATTGCCCTATCCAGAACATTCGCTCCCTCCCACCACGCTACCAGAACTTACCTCTGGGAAGACACTAAATTGGCTCCTTTCTCTTTGAGGGTCACCTCGGAGGGGTATGAAGGAATAGATAGCCCTATGTAACTTGCAAGGCCCCCAATTTGTTGTTGAACACTCCCTTCTTGATACAGGCAAAATACTATTAATCATCTTCAGTAACAACTGCAAGAAGATTCCAGTGGGCTGGGTGAGATAAAGCAAGAGCTCTGCTGTACCCAACAAACAGTAAACAGTGTAACAGTAAAAACTCCATCAGTACAATGTCTTAATAGGCAGAAGAGCTTAAAATCCCCAGTTGTACCAGCTGTGGCAACTAGAGAGAGGATTTAGAATGATGTGTATACATCTTGACGTTTCTTGGTCCTCTGGGCTAAGGTTCTCCACGTGAAACAACTGTGTTCTTCTAGGGCCGGTTTGTATTCCTGATCCTGAAACAAAACCCACATAAGCAGAGTCCTAGCTTTGCAACTAATTAAAACAGGGTGACACAAAATTCAACCCTTATTAGAACCATGTACTCCTAGAGTTCACACTGCACAAAAATTTACATGTGTCATCTTATTTGGTTCTCACAATAATCTTGAGATGAAAGCCAGAAATCTAGACTTTATAGATGGCTATCCCCACCACTGCTCCGTTCTCCTAGGACTCTTGGATAAAAGCACAACTGAACAGCTACTTCCAGGCAGGAAAGGGAGAAAATTCACAAGATGAAGCAACCAGACAAATCGGATTTAGAAATTTTCTTCAATAACATTTCCTTCTATTGTGTCTGAAACATCTGATACCCTTTCCTTCCATGGGTTTTGTAATTCTGACAGTAGAAAGTTCCATTTAAAAAATTGCCTTGGGGGCACCTGGGTGGCTCAGTTAAGCATCTACGTTCACCTCTTCAGCTCGGGTCATGATCTCAGGGTCCTGGGATCGAGTCCCACATCCGGCTCCATGCTTAGCAGGGAGTCTGCTTCTCCCTCTCCGTCTCTCTCTCTCTCAAGCAAGTAAATAAAATCTTTAAAAAAAAAAAAAAATTGCCTTGACAGATGGTTCTCAAACTTTGATGTACACACAAATCATATCAGGATCTTGAGCCCTGGGATGCCCGGGAGGGGCCTGCGTTTCCAGCAGCTCCCAGGTTATAGTTTTGCCACTGGGCTGAAGGCCACACTTGCAGGTGCAAGACAAGCAGACATCTAGTGTTTAAAACATAAACCCGCTCCCACCCCAGTGACCTCCCTTTTGCCAGTGATCCCATTTCTTCAATTTCATAGTATTTATAGGATGCTTTTTTCCACTCTCAAGCAATCTGATGCCCAAAGCAGTTAACTTTTTTCCAACTAATTAGATTTTCCTGCCTTTGATCTGTCCTTCCTCTCAATCATCCTGTTAACATTTAGCTTTCCTAAAACAGGCAATCCATTTAAGAACCTACCAGTTTCTTATTACCAGACTCATCAAATCTAAATTCCTTGACTTGGACCTCAAGGCTCGCCAATTTATTACTCTGCATCAGGCAGTGTTCTAGCACTCTCCACGTACTAACTCATTCAATCCATACAACAACCCACGGTGCTGGTGGTACGACTATCTCCTCTAGATGAGGAAGCTGAAGAATAGGTTGGGTAAGTTGCCCAAGTCACAAAGCTCGTAAGTGTCTGAAGCCAGACAGTCTGGCTCCAGAACAAGGTGGAAAGACTCAGCCAGAAAACCCGAGACCCAAGTTTCAATTCAGGATCCATCAAAAACTTGATGTGTGGCTCGAGGAAGTCACAATGTCACTAGATCCCATTGTCCTCGTCCATAAAATAAGAGTTGGCCTGGCTGATCGATAAATTTCTTTTCCTCAGAGTCCACCTATTCTGTCATGTTTTCTCCCCCTTCACAGTATCAGGCAGTTGCTTCACAGTCCCCCCCCCCGCCTCCCCACAACGGCCAGGGCTCCTGCTACTTCTCCCCCTCCCGATCTCACCCCCACCCAGCAGCTACTCCAGGCCTTGTTACTTCACCTCTAGGGCATCAGTTTCCACCTCTGTGGTACCAGCAAAGTACTTACCTTGTAGGGACTCCAGTTTAGAGCCTTCAGTTCTTCCGTTGTGCTAGGATTTTTATAGTATAAAACAGCTGAAGATACACAGGCAACCACCTGCAGCATAGGCATCTTTTGAGGGGACAGTCATTCTGTTGAAATTATATTTGACAAAATGAATTTTTGACTTGAATTTCTTCAGTTAGCCTCCCCTATTTTCTTACCATCGTTTTTGAATTGTCCAAAAGGTACCCTCAGAAATCCGATAAGGTTCAAGCTAAACACGTGGACGGAAATCAAGAAAACATACTCATGGCCCTTAGAAATGCCTTTATTTATAAAATAACTACTTAAATATAAACATCTCTAAATATAAACACTGTTCACAGGAGACTCGCGTTGCTGCCTTTTGACCAACCCGCAGACACACAGGGCTAAGGGGTCCCACAGGTGTCTCCCCGCTCATCAGGATTTTAAGACCAAAGGTGCACTTGAAGGAGCAGGGGCTGTAAGGTGTTCTTAATTCACTTTCTTAAGGCAAAATTCATAGTTTTCTATTCCAAGGTAGGCTTCATATCTGGGGAAGACCTTAAGAATAAGAGCCCTGCTTAAATAGAATTTTCAGGGGGAGATTCTTTGTGTAAGGATTAGCGAAGATCTTCCTGAGGCAAGAGGGAGGGACGAGCAGGCACTTTAGGATCTGTTTGGCTTAGACTACGGTCCCTGAAGCATGGAGGTTAGTAGTGAAACAGAAAATGCTGATTTCCAAGTCTTGGATAAGCTACCTCTGGGACTGCTTCTCACTCACACAATACACGAGCATTATGCTTTCTGCATCTGTGGACAGTAGTGTGGATGAAGGAGAAAGGCATCCCATCTTCCACCAGGCCAGATTGGTTTCAGCTTACTGTAGGGCGAGCTCTTTCCATGGGGTGGCTGGAGCTCTGATCTTGTTCTCCTAGGAAAAGCTATCAGTTATTGGGTTGCAGGTGAAGGGCCAGAAGACATCACACACGGACTCGATAAAGCAGAGGTGACTGTTAGAAAGGGGCAGAAGGTTGTAAACCTCAAAGGGAAGAGACCCATTCATAGAAAGACTGAAGGGAAGTAAAGACCCTAAACACTTTTAAAAAAGAGAACGCTATTGAATTTTGCCTAGCCGATCTGGAAATGCAATATTTGAAATAAATAAGATTACAGATGATAGTGTTTTAGGGACTTTTAGAAATTAGGGGTGGGTGTGTATGTGTGAATGTGTGCCAAACACTGAAGCGTTGAAACACCAGATTTGGTACATTCTCAACAAACTTCTTGCCACGTGCAGAGGCGCAGTCTAAAAGGGCTCCCAGAAAATTCTCTTCATCCAAGTCAGTTTCATGGAGCATGGGACTGCCCCAAACTCAGTATGGTACAACCCACGCCAACATCTTCTCATGCTGGAGCACAGCTTCCAGCATATATCCGATACTGGTCTTCCCATTGGAAATTTCTCATTTCCAAAGGCTGACCCAAGACTTGCCTTTCTTCTCATGGTCACAGAATCATTCACAAGCCCCAGGGTCCATTTAAAATTCTAGAAAGTCTAGTGAGCATCAAAGTTGACAACCCAATGTCAGGAAACAAGACTCATCCTGTGCCCTGTGCCGTGCCGTGGTTGGTTAAACAATGCAGACGGGGCCGGTGTCCCAGGAGCAGGTGCCCTCTTGGAGGGCCACCAGAACCCTTCAGCAGAAGGAAGTGAAGGCAGCAAGGTTAAACGGGAGAGGGAATAGGCTCAGGTATATTCAGTTTTGCGGATATAATTGGATGGAACATAGCCTTTCTTCCCATTAACTTCGGCTAACCACCACTCTGTATTTCCCGTAACATCTTTAAACTCCAGGATCTTGAGTCTCTGATTGGCTAACACACTCAGCTCATTTGGGTTCCGTGCCTTGAAGGTATAGACAGCAAAATAGACCTGTGGGAGGGAGAGAAAGTGAGTTGGGAAACAGGAAACTGCTTGGAGCAATACTGTCCAGCAGAACTTCCTATATGGTGATAGGAATGTTCTATGCCTGCGCTACCCAATATGGCAGCCTCTAGCCACATGTGGCTATCAAGCACTTGAAGTATGGCCAGGAAGAATGAGGCACTTAACTTTAACTTTTATTTAATTTTTTTTTAAGATTTTATTTATTTTTTGACAGAGAGAGACACAGCGAGAGAGGGAACACAAGCAGGGGGAGTAGGAGAGCGAGAAGCAGGCTTCCCGTGGAGCAGGGAGCCCCATGCGGGGCTTGATCCCAGGACGCTGGGATCATGACCTGAGCCGAAGGCAGACGCTTAACGACTGAGCCACCCAGGCGCCCCAAATTTTATTTAATTTTAACTAACTTAAATAGCTACATAGGGTTGGTGGCTACCATAATGAACAGGGCAGATTCAAAGAAAACCAAAATTCATATCCTTTTACTCTTTTCAGAGTTGCCTTAAAAAGTGGAAGAAGGAACCTTCAGTCAATATGGCAGACGGGTCATGTTCAGTGATTGGGAGGGGAAGCCATGAGGCCCATGGGGGCACAAGGATGAAAACAAACTCTTAGGACTTGGAGGAGTCAATGAAGCTAGAAGTGAGCTTTTTAAACAAAATCAGAATTAAAAAAAGAGCCATCTTCTCCTTCCACATGTCTAGAAAAAGTGTCCACTGATGGGAGCAGAACTTGGATGTCTGTCCTGGGCAGTGGGTAGTAACAGAATCACCAGAGGAACAGGCATGCCCTATGCTCATCTGTAGCTCTGAGGAATGTGGCACAGAGACTGAGCTGAGAAGCTCGTGTGAAAACTGGCCTTTTGGAATCCCGAGCTTGGCAGAGGCAAATACCTGCACAACCCAGGACATGTCTGAGTCTCTCAAAGGCAACCCTGCTGGAGATGAGCTCACAGACAGACGGTATAAGACACCCATGGAAACTCCCTGCTGCAAGAGGGAGCAAAGGGAACAAGTGGGTGAACCAAGGGTTCCTGAGCCGTGAATGTGAAAGTGACTTTAAAATAGGTAGGTTTAATATGCTCAAGATACAAAAGCTATATTCAAATTCATAAGACAAAAATAGGCCATTATAAAAAGAATAGAAAAACTGAAACAGAGTCAGAATGTTATTTCTAAAGTCCAGGGGGAAAAAATATAAAATAAAAATAAACAAATAAAAAACTAAATAGATGGGATAAATGGCAGACTTTATACAATGAGGAATTATGAGCTGGCAGAGTGGAAAAGGCCAATATAACACCTTGTAAATGCCCAGTGACACTGCAGAAGGGCCCAGAAATAGCCTGCAAGGTGTCAGCCAAAGAAAGTGCCCAGAAGGGCGCCTGGGTGACTCAGTTGGTTAAGCGACTGCCTTCAGCTCAGGTCATGATCCCAGGGTCCTGGGATCGAGTCCTGCATCGGGCTCCCGGCTCAGCGGGGAGCCTGCTTCTCCCTCTGACCCTCTCCCCTCTCATGCTGTTTCTCTCCTGCTCACTCTCTAATAAATAAATAAATAAATAATCTTTAAAAAAAAAAAAAAAAGAAAGTGTCCAGAAGGTGTGGAGGTGCTCACTCTTTTTTTTTTTTAAGATTTTTTTTATTTATTTGACAGAGAGAGAGAGATTGCGAGAGCGGGAACACAAGCAGGGGGAGCGGGAGAGGGAGAAGCAGGCTTCCCGCTGAGCAGGGAGCCGGATGTGGGGCTCAATCCCAGGACGCTGGGATCACGACCTGAGCTGAAGGCAGACGCTTAACGACTGAGCCACCCAGGCGCCCTGGAGGTGCTCACTCTTAGAGCGAGTTTCCATGTGGGCTTTCTAAGACTTGTCCGTGAGCTCAGTCCCGATCACCACCCAGGCCCTGGGACTGGACTCGTGCCTCGGACTCCCCCACTCCTACACCTACCACCCAACACTCGAGACCAGGGAGCACTTACCTGGTTGCCTTCTGCCTCCCTGCTTTCTGGTTCTTCATTTTTGTCTTCCAGACACTGGGTCGTTCTCGTGCACCCTTTCATGAGGTCTTTTCCCTGCCCATTTCGCCCTGGTAGGGAGTGACCAACCGTTTCTGGATGCCTCGAGTTTCTGGAGCTCCTGAGGGCAGGGGCGGGCTGGTGAATGTCTCTGGATGCCTCCGGAAAATCCCATGACCTGGGCTGGGAGCTGGAATCTGGGTCTGTGGGGCATCTGGAAGGACTGCTCTCCGAACAACCCAAGTTTAAGGATGCACTGGCAGTTTCTTGGTCCGGTTCCTTCAATGAAGTGGCATCTTGAGGCTGTTTCTGACAAGACCCTGAGCTGAAGGACACAGCCATGCTGCTGGGATTGAAGGTCAAGGTGCTGCTGCAGTTCTGCTGTGGGAACCCGGGAGAGGAGCCGCCGGGCTCCGACTCGGTGGAGGAGTGGCTGCCAAGGAAGGCGTCAGACTGGCTGCGGCGGGCATTGTAGGGCTTCAGGAAGGAGCTGTACACAAAGCCTGTGCTGACTACGGGGCGGAAAAATCAACACGAAGGGCTTTTAATGGAAGGGATGGCGGGCGGAGTCAACAGAGAAAAAACTATGGTTGAAAAGCTAGGTCAGTAGTGAGAGACACAAAACAAGATGCCTAGGGACAAAAAAGATGAGACCCTCAATCCCAGGGGACACCGTGGGTGGGTGCAGACGCAACTCTGTGGCTACCTGGCAGCGCCTAATCGCCTGGCCTAACTGACCGCCTAACACGTGAGGGACGCGAGCCCCTGCGGAGAGTCAAGGGGACAGTAAAAAAATGGCCCTGGGTTTGAGAATGAGCATGTGAAAAAAATTTAACAGGATATCTGCATCATGGAAACAAAGGCTAGGAGAGACTTAACTAAGGATGTGTTCAGATACACTGAGGATGGAAAAAGGGATTCTGCCCCTCAGAGATGGCCGCTGGCCCTTTTGCCATCCAGAGCACTTGAATCTCTGCTTCTGGTCTGGGAACGTGGTGGGCATATCGTGAGAACAGTCTAAGGTAGGAAGCGGTTTGTAGGGGTTAGTATGTACACAACACACGCACAGCACATGATCACTTTAATAAATTGCCTAAGATGATGACAGAGAGGGCCCTCAGCTCAAACTTTTAAACATAAAAGACTGAAATCCTTGATCCACGGGAACATTTTTTGATACTATTAAGAAAGAAGTATCTGTGAAGGCAGGGACCCAGAGCAGGTAACCTTCATGCGAGCAAGGGCCATCTCCGTCTTCATCTTCAATGTATTTTCTGTACCTAAAAACACTTCTGTTACATCTGCTGAATGGGGGGGGGGGGGGGGCCTGGGCAGATGGTGAGGAGTAGAGGGTCTAACAGCTGATCCTAATATTGTGGGCTTCCTGCCACCACTCACCAGGATGGTGTAGGTAAAAGCCCCAAGGGTAGAACAGCTTCTTGAAGAGCCTGGATCGTTACTAGGAGTCCTTCTGTGAACCCATCAGCGGCTTCCCCTGCCCATCACCCTCCATCCTTGCTTTCCTTCCCCACTGCCAATCTCCATTCTTTTGGGTAAGCGGGAAGGGATGGGGGTGATGGGAGTCACAAAATACTTTCAAACTGAGAATGGCACAATTTTCCATTCCAGTAGTGTGAACAGAGATGTTTATTGTATAGGCCCACAGTCCTTATTTAAAATGCTTATTTAAAATGCTGAGGGCCAGATGGATTTTGGAATTCAGACTTTCTGAATTTGGGAAAAGTAATCAAGTACTATACGGTTTTTGGCATGACATCCCCAGCAGGGTCTGGGTCACTGCCTCAAAATTAAACCCATTAATGTTTCTATAATGTATGACTATTCACATCAAAAGAGAGGAGTAACAATTATAAACAGCTTCATAACACTTTGCTTGGATTTTGCTACTAAATAAGTTCAGATCAGGGAAGGTTCTGGCAAATGAGTTCTGGAAAAAAAGCCCTTTGTTTTTCAGAGCTTTCTGGATTTTTGGAATCGGGGAGAAATTACATGGATTATTATTCTTGTTACTTTTCTTTAAATTCTGTACCCAACAACCCTCCCCAAGCCCCCCCCACTAGAAAAAGCTATAAGCTATTTTTAAAATCATTCCCAGTCATGAGGTAAAACCATTATGGAACAAAAAACTCAAAAAGCAAACAAAAAATCCTTTCTTACAAGTTTTAAATTCACACACTCTCAAAACCCATTTACAGAGCTTGGAAGAGGGCAGCTTATTTTGGGGTTCTCTTAGAACAGGTTGAGAGGACTCAGGCCCCAGTAAGCACGGCCTGGAAGAGCTGTAAAGCATGGCAAGATCCTGCAAGGTAAAAAATGGAGCCCTCTCTGGAATTTGTACAAATAAAACCAAAACCAAAGACAGGTTTTGTTTTGGTAATGACTTGGGCACTACACTCTCCCAAGATGGATAGAACTTGTAAGGTTATTTTTCCCCTTTAATCAAAGACCTTTTTTTTTTTTTTTTTTTTTGGCCTAGACAGGATTCAGGTACAGCCAGAAATAACTTTTTCCTCATTCAAAGTTAAGAGTAATCTGAGGTGTAGCATTCCTACCTCCATTGTCAATCAGCCAGCGGTTCTGACTGCCCATGGGGTCCTTTTTTTTGATTACGCCCACCAGGTCACCTTCCAGAAGTGAGACATCTAAGTCTTGAGCTGCATTGAAGTTCCGTTCTGCTTGGAAGAGTTTTTCAGGGGGATACCTTGCCAGAAGGGAGGCCCGGAGTTCTTCCGACTGTAGCATGTAACTTGGCTGAAAGGCAACACAAGGGATGCAATCAACAAAAGCCCTCCCTGGCCACCAGCCCAGCGGCCATATATAATCCCAACTCACAGTCTGAGTCTCAGAAATGGGGGCAATGACAGCCAGCCACTCGCTACTCCCTTTGGATGTTTTTGTGCCTGAGTCAGTCCATGTGGCTGGGTAAAAATCATGATCTTAGTTCATGTTTTAGTGCCTTGGTAGCTATTAAGAAAATTTAACACACACTTAGTTTCACATCTGTTTATCTTGTGACCAAAAAATGTGATTAAAGTGCCACGTGGGGCGCCTGGCTGGCCCAGATGGTAAAGCGCGTGACTCCTGATCTCGGGGTTGTGAGTTCAAGCCCCACATTGGGTGTAGAGATTACTTAAAAATAAAATCTTCCAAAAAGAGTACCACCAAAAGAGGCAAAATATCTAAGTAATATTACAAGATCTTCTTCTATTTTGCTATATGAATTGAAAAAACTGAGACTTTCTTTATCTTGACTTCCCCATCTATAAAAACAATTACCATTCGGGCACCTGGGTGGCTCAGTTGGTTAAGCGACTGCCTTCGGCTCAGGTCATGATCCTGGAGTCCCTGGATCGAGTCCCGCATCGGGCTCTCTGCTCGGCAGGGAGCCTGGTTCTCTCTCTGACCCTCCCCCCTCTCATGTGCTCTCTCTCTCTCATTCTCTCTGTCTCAAATAAATAAATAAAATCTTTAAAAAAAAAAAAAACAATTACCATTCGTAAAAATTATAAAAAATAAAAGTAATAATAAATTTGATTCTCCCTTTCAAGCTAATATAAATTAATGTCTATGAGATTATATGGAGCAAAATGTTGTAAACAGAGATCAATAACCTTTTTGATTGTGGCCTCGACTTCTCAAAATACGGAAAAATTGAGTTCTAAAAGAATGTAACTCCAGGTAAGAAAGCAGTCAGCCATGAACGGTTTGGCCATGTATCAGATAATTACCTTTTCTTTCTCCTTTTTTTTTTTTTTTTTAAAGATTTTATTTATTTGACAGAGAGCGAGCAAGTGAGCGCACACAAGCAGGGGGAGCGGCAGACAGAGGGAGAGGAGAAGCAGATTCCCACTGAGCGGGGAGCCCGACTCGGGGTCTGATCCTAGGACCCCGGGTTCATAACCTGAGCCAAAGGCAGATGCCCAGCAGACTGAGCCACCCTGGCACCCCAGATAATTACCTTTTCCAGTACATGATCCAACACGGGGAAGCCTGGCAAAATTGACACACCCTTAAATGAGTTTCCTTAATTAACTGGTCAAAGTATTAATATGAATCCTTCAGGAACTGCATTCACTGTACAGACTAAAATCTGAGAAGGCTTTTCAGAAGGTATTTTGAGGTGCATATCGAGTGTGAAAAAGCTACTGGCAGTCCCTAGCCTTAGCAGCCGTGATGCGCGGGAATACTGAGAGAAGGAGCCCGGGACAGATGAGGGAACTCCATGACCTTTATTCGGCATTATTATAAGATACTAAAACTCCTGTGAAGCTGCTCATCTGTGGACAGAGCTGGGTGCATCACTGGTAGCCATGATAGCTTATCTGTACGGTGCTCACCATGTGCCAGGTAATTTCTAAGTGCTTCACGCATATGAACTCCTTTGAACCTGGTAAGAGCTCGATGATGTAAGCACGATACCGGGTCCTGGAGACGGCAGGAGGCTAAGCGGCCTGCCCGCGACACGGGGCAAGTCCCCCTCCGGGCCGGGCCTGAGCCGCCACAGTCCCCACTCTCCCCCAAGCCCCCCGTGCGGCCCCCCACTCACCAGCCCCAGCAGCGGCTTCCGGGCCGCCGGACGGTCCGCGGTCTTCCTCTCGAACGGCTTCCTGGCAGCCGGAAGCGACTCTGGGAAGAAGGTGAAAACCTGGAGCTGCTGCAGGACCCTGCTGTGCTCCTCATGGAAGACGGTGGTAAGGTTCCCCTCTCTGCCGGCGACTTTAAGTGGCTGGAGTCGGCGGGCAGGGCAGAGAGAGAGAGGAGAGAGATGACGCAAGCCCGCAGGCCTGACGGGCGGCTCGGGCTCAGCTCCCTGTCACCCAGCTCCCCGTTATGGGCGGGTTACTGGGCACGACCGCAGGCGGGCCACCCGGCAGGGGCGGGGCGGGGGGGAGCTGGGCTTAGAAGCCACAGGCACCGGCAAGGGACGGAGATTCGGAGGGGCTTGACCAAGGACCCCTTTTATCTCTAGTGCGAAGAGTTTCTCAAGCAACCCAAATGCGCACTCCCAGAAAGACACCAGGAGAGCCTCAGAGACTCCTCCGCGGGGGCGGGGGGCGGGGGGCGAAGGGGCGGCCGGAGGGAGGGGCGGAGGGACAGATGGAGGGATGGACGGGCAGAGGGACAGACGGAGGGTCGGGCGGAAGGTCAGCCGGACGGGTGGAGGGACACACGGAGGGTCGTTCAGAGGGACGATGGACAGATGGACTGACAGACGGAGGGACGGACGGGCGGAGGGGAAGACGGAGGGTCGGCCGGAGGGATGGACGGACGGACGGAGGGATGCACAGAGGGATGCACGGAGGGACAGACGGGCGGAGAGACGGGCAGAGGGGCAGATGGAGGGATGGACGAACAGAGGGACGGCCGGACACACGCACCGACAGCAGCGGCTTCAGCTGCTCCAGCGCCCGGCGCACGAAATCGCAGTGGGCCTCGGCGTAGCCGTGTACGCAGTTGGTGAAGAGCCCCTGGGCGAACTGCTGGAACTTGGGCAGCTCGTCCAGCAGCTGCGCGTTCAGGGCCTCGTAGTTGTTCCGGGCCGACTGCAGCTCCTCCAGAGTCTTCTTGTCCTTTAGCTTCTCTGCCCGTTCCGTGCAGTTGTAGAAGTCCAGAAGCTTATCGAAGCGTTTCTGCACCAGCTTGTGGGGCCCTGTGAACATGCTCAGCAGCTGATTGAGGGGAGAGATGACAAGCCGCTCTGTCCTCTCCTTCTGTGGGGACAAGAAAATCACGTGGCTCAGTTGTCCCGTATCCCATATTTATGGTTTTTAATTGGGAAATAACAGACATAACATCAGGTTCAGGTGTACATACAACATAATGATTCAGTATTTGTATATATTGCAGAACCATCACCACGGTAAGTCCAGTGAACACCCGCACCCGTCACCACATATATTTGTCCTTCTCTGAAATACCCTTCAGGCTGATTTGTGATACCCTGTACCACCTGCTTTGCTCCCAGCGCACAAGCTAAACCCATACAGATCCAACGGCGTTCTACTTACCCAGCACCAGATGGACTCACACATCTTACGAAACTTCTCAATTTAAAACCTTCACCAATCATATGCACATGCCAAAGAGTCTGCAAAATATGCTGGGCTCACCTGAGCTCCATAGTTGATAATGGGACAGTTTGTCCGGTATCACCTCTTATGTGCACAGGTCTACATGGCTTGAGGTAGAGAAGCTTTTGTACACCCATAATACCTTTTCTAATCATAACTACTTGTTAACACCTGTTTCTACTTTTCAAAAGATTTTTCTTTTTGTTTTCTCTTTGTTTAGAAGGACAGACATTGAGGGGCAGGATACTGCCACATAAAGAACATAAATAGGTACTTGGTACATTACTTTTAGTAAGATGCTGTTGTTAGAACACCTGTAAGTTCCCCAAGTGTGAATAAATGCTTTCTTCAGCCTCAAGCCATCCAAAAATTTCCAAGAAACCTTCAAACCCCACTCATCTCTTTCTCCTCCTCATCAAACAATTCCACATCTATGTTTAGAATTGCCAGAACAATTTGACCTTTAGTACTGTCTTTATAAGGAAGCACATGCCATCTCAAAGATCCATTGGTTAACTTCGAAACTACTAAATATTCCTTTCTAAGTTAGTACTCCTATCGTTGTTTTCTTTCATCAGAGTTGTCAACAGTGATACCAGATGAAATTTCCCACTTTTCCTCTGTCTTTTCAAACTAGACTGATCACAAGCTATAAAAAATCTCTTTGAATAACAGAGGCCCAACCTGTCCTTTTAACCAATTAAAAGCCATTGTTCTGAATATAAAACCCCAATATGGATAGAGCTAGAGGATGACTGGTATTCCTGATGCACATGGCATGTCTTCTGTGGGATTAACTTTTCCACAACCTGGATGTCAGAGAACCCCAGGAAGAAGGCCACCCTATGAAAAGAGGGTGGAAGAAAGAGTCACTTATGGGGCGCCTGGGTGGCTCAGTTGGTTAAGCGACTGCCTTCGGCTCAGGTCATGACCCTGGAGTCCCGGGATCGAGTCCCGCATCGGGCTCCCTGCTCGGCGAGGAGCCTTCTTCTCCCTCTGACCCTCCCCCCTCTCATGTACTCTCTCTCATTCTCGCTCTCTCAAATAAATAAATAAATCTTTAAAAAAAAAAAAAAAGAAAGAGTCACTTACGAAATGTGTGAAGAGCTGGTCACTGATGTAGCGATGCACCTTCTCGAACTGCTCCAAGTCTCTGTGTCCCTTCTCCATGCACACGTCCCACATGCTCACGGCAGCCACCACTTTCACACACGCCGATTCCTAGAGCCGGTTAGAAACAAATGCAGTCAGACAGAACCTTCTAGCCGTCACCATTCATCCTGGATAGCAGAATGGGACAAAAGGGGCCCATAATTAAAAATTCTCTTTCTAGCGCAGTATTTTAGCTTTGAAATAAGCACATTCTCATAAACTAGGATTTATGAGGAACAGAGAAAAGCCTAAGACTCTTACTTATAGAAAAAAATGGTGAGGGGTTTTATAGGCTCTTTAGCATTTCTTTATGTTCCTAATTTGAGTCAAGATGATTCCTGCAGGATGATGATAATGAGTGATCACCTCTCCTACAAGTGTCGGCTCATGCTGTCACCATCTCAAAGACAGCTGGCCACGACCCCCTTCCTGCACTCAGGCGCACCTGACTGCTCTGTCCTTTGTCACTGCAGACAACATAACTTACTAACGTTTGCACACTGTCTCTATCCCCTCCCGCAACCCCCTAATAACATGTAAACTCCCGGAGGGCAGGGATTTTTGTCTGTGTTGTTCGCTGACTCAATTATCATTTGCTGACTAAATGAATAAGTAAGTGAATGCACAGTAAACTCTTCTGGACGGATCCTGACAGGTTTTAAACCCCAGGCTGTTTTCTCTGGCTACTTAAACAACGCTGGGTTCTCACCTTCTTTAGTTTAAGTTAGGGGAATACCCATTATTTCGCTATTAATCCAAATAAAATCTAAAGGTACCCAAAACTCCATTCATATATTTCAAGGGCAAATGAAGTCCCTAAGCAAAATACATCAGTGCCTCATTCATTGGTTTGATTTTACGACATTTTATTTTATGACATTGGCAGATCTCTTGTCTTTAAGTCCTATGCCTGTATGTGTAGACATCGTGTTTTGTCAGAAGGATAAATTGTGTCATCTTCCTAATTCCTCCTGAGTGGAAGAATGAATGTGAAATGTGATGTCCTCTTATATTCTTTAAAAAAAAATGTCGTGAAGTCTCAAATAGTAGTCCACACATCAATGCAGATACCAAAGTACAGTCAATGTCCCTCAGCTTATGTTCTTGACAGCTCGCTCTCTCTCAGTGGATCCAGCTAATTTTATTTGGCAGGGCTTTTCACTTTATGTCAGTGATGAAACTGTTCAACATCTTCTTCCTTCATTTCTGGTTAGCTATCAGAACCAAACTGACCTGCCCATCAAATGGCTGTCCATGTTCCATTATGGCCCACGCACTACTGTGGCGATAGTCCTTTTAAGAGCTGGGGAGTCAGGTATATGCTTGCTACACATTTAGAAAACATGGGGAGAAAACACCCAATAGGAGGGTATCGAAAGTAGAGGAATTAATTGTAAGGGAATGTCCTAGACCAGGGAATACACTTGGGAGTTGTATCAACATTGTTTTTGCCAAATCTCTCACTTTAAGCCAATGTGCTCTTAAAAAGTTTTATAAACCCTAATTTTTACCTAATTATATACTTAAAACATGAAGGGAAAGAGTTTTGCTATTCAAGGGCATGTGGGAAATGTAGGGGGCATTTCAAATCATGGGGATTTTTTAATAAATTATGACAATTGGAAAAGCAGGTAAAAAAAAAAAAATCACACTGGATCCCTACCTCAATCTTATACACTAAATTCCAGCTAGATCAATGACTTCAACTTTAAAAAATGAAATAATAAAAATACTAAAACCTGGGAGATACTTATTACCTTGGAAGAGGAAAGACCTTTTTAAGTATAACATAGATCTAAGAAGCCATAAAAAAGTTCAGACCATGCAAACCTAAAAATTTTCTACACGAGGAAAACATTTAAGTAAACTCAAAAGTCAACAAACTGAGGGAGAAATAGTTGTAAACCATTATCATACACAAAGGGCTATTCTATTTTCTCCAACTATACAGAGGTACTACAGGTCAGTAAGAAAAAGATCATCAAATCAATAAATAAGCACCTCAAAATATAGACAAATCAACAGAAAAAGGAATATAATGACTTAAAGACAGGAAAATATCCTCAACTTCATTCATAAGGAATGCAAATTTAAACTACCTGCAAATAGCATTTTTAACCTATCTTGCAAAGAGGAGACATTTTGATTTTGGTAACACTGTGTGTTAGTAAGGGATGGGGAAATCATTTCATTCACTACTGATAGGGAGTCTTCCCTGGTACAATGTCTACATGCTGTATGATTTGGCTCAGCAAATCCAGTACTCTGGTCTTCAGATATACTCTCATAGATCAGAAAATGATGTATCTACAAGGATATTCTTGTGCCAATATATCTAATCGTTTGCCAACAACAAATAAATGTCCATCAATAGGGGACAAGTTAAGTATATTATGGCACATCCATATCATTACATACTGGTGCAATTGTTTAAAAAAAAAAAGAAAGTTCTGTGTGCAGAGGTATAGAATGACTTCCAAAATACTATTATGTGCAAAACCCAAGATGCTCAACAGTGTGTATCTCTCTCTCTCTCCCCCCCACACATACACACATACACACACGATTATCTCTGATGAGAGAAGAATCTGATAAATGCAGACTGTGTCTCTAGAAGGTGCCTAGGAGACGGGTTGGAGGAAGAATTATTTTCACTTTTTACTTATTCCTTTGGTACCTTTTGAATTTGTACCATTTTCCTTAATTTAAAAAAAAAATTTTTTTTTTTTTTTTAAAAAGCAGAGGATCTCTTTTTACGAAAACTGTCAGGAAGAGATTTTCATGTGTGAGGGACAGGAGTACATGATATGCTTACATAAACACCATTCTGTGATGCCCATGGGGGAAGGAGAGACCCAAACAGAAAGGAGTCTAGTCCCACCTCTGACTATGAAGCAAAAACCGCCTGACCTCCTCAGCCCCGCCAGCTCTCCAGACCTATTCACGGTTCTAACAACTTTAGAGGCCTTGCGTACAGCAACTAAATTTGATGGAAATTAACATTATTATGAGAAAGTGTGCCTCCAATGGGAACCATTATCGTATTATTCGATCTTTGAAATGATCTTTACAAACTGAACTGTGACAAGTGCTTCACGAATAACTGGACAGAGGAAACAGTAAGAAAAAGGTGATGGGAAGGTTGGTGACCACGGGAGGAAGGAAGGAGCCAGGCTGCTCTAGGATTCATTTGGAAGCTCATCTTCCAAATGCTGTCACCTCTTAAATAAACAACCGGACTCCCAGTAACAAGTATGTCAGGGCACAGTGGTCATCTGAGTCCAGATTATTCAACACCCATCCCATAATATGCTGACGAGCAGGAAAATGGACAGAATTACACCCTATGTGATTCTAAGCAGAGCGCTGCCTTCACTCACCCGGATATGCTGAAGGTAGAGAGACAGGTCCCGGATAAAAGATTTGATCAATCTTTCTTGCATTCGGAAGTTCTTTTCTGTTTCTTCAAATGCTTCATCTTTGATCTGTTCAAAATAAACAAGTGCTGTTAGCAGATCCGGATTCTCCCTCAATCTATCCTATTGGCAAAAGAATCTTACTTAAAAATACCTTTTGTCTAAATTTTAAGCCTTTGATGTTTCCCCAAATCATAATGAATTGAATTTAAACATCTCTATGTGACCTTGAAAGATCTCCAAAATACACCCGGGCTCTCTTGCCTTCACACCTTACTTGCTCTGCTCCTGATGGGAAGACATGCTTTGCTCTGGTCAGATGCTCTCTTCCTGTCCCCAGTGACCACCAGTGCCATGGCTCGAGCTGTCCCCTTGCCTGGTATGCCCTGTCCCTGTGCCAAACTACCCCCTTTCTTTGAGGCTTAGATTAAATCTCGTCAGCATGAAACTTGCTCTCATGCAACTCCTGTTTTCCTAAGTACTAGAGCATACAGAGAACAAACTGCAACACTTAGCAGCTGATTGTTTTCTAGCTGCTACTTCCCACTGACTACATACTGACTACAGGCTATAGAACGAAGCCTGGTGACTCCAGATCCACCCTCAGCAATTCGGATGTTTCCACATTACTCAGTTTCACAGCCTTTACGTTTTTTCAATTTGTGACATGTTGTGTCGAACTACGGTGATCTCTTAAATCCCTTCTAGCTTCATGTCTACGACTTGGTGTCCCCAGATACACCACAAGCTCCTCATGGGTGTCTGAAACCACAATAACTATTATTCGGTGACCAATTTGGCCTCCTGATTTGCCTCTGCACGCACTGTAAGCCGCTCACCATGGCAGGGTGGAGGGCTGGGAGGGGGGATTCCCATACATAGCAGCTGCCGGGTCCTGCATCCACCAGCTGGCAAACATCGAAAGAGGTACTAAGAGATGAATCATGCCAATCGATACCATGCAGGTTGCCCTGTGGAAACCCCAAAACGTTGCTGAAGATGTGCCAAACCTTCAAGGGTGGGAATCTCACCTGTGGAGCAAAGCCAGTGAGGTGCTTCAGGTGACTGCTAACGCGGTTGGATTTCTTGATGATGGAATGGATGTTCAGTTTGGAAATTTTCTCCATGAGGCTGTCTTCATCACCCTTTCGGTACTTGAGGACTAGAGAGTGAGTCAAGAAAGCCCTTCTCTGAGCATGGACAGACTACAAAATGAGCCACAAAATGAGATCAACAACCCAAACTAGAGGTAGTGCTCAGTTTCAATGAGCTTATAACTGAGTAGAGACAAAACATGAATGGAAATCACCATTATGGGCAGACAGGATACTTGACGAAGCACAGAGATGGCACAGACTGGAGGTGGTTAGGAGGAAAGGGAGCAGAGGGGTCAGGAGAAGAATCTAAGATTTGGAGTCCAGGAAACCTCTGAGCTCCATGCCCAGGTCTGTCATTTCATCAAGGTGTGGCCTTCCAGAAGTCACTTAACTCCTCTGAGCCTCATTTTCTTCTCCAATAAAATGTAGAGAGGAACACTACTTGCTTTATAAGACCATCTTATATGGTCTCGTGTACAAATGAGATATTTATATCCAATTGTCTCATATAGTAAAATGCTATACAGGAGTCGTGATCAACTACTGTGTCATATCTTAGGCACAATCTCTAGAAAAGTCAGGAGACATCAGAAGGGTCACAAGGACAAGACTGGGTGGCACTACAAAGGCACACTTTATTGTTACAGGAGATGAAGACATTATACTAGGAGATAAGAATCAGAGAGGGAGACAAACCATAAAAGACTCCTAACTATGGGAAACAAACTGAGGGTTGCTGGAGGGGTGGGGGGTGGGGGGACAGGGTAACTGGATGATGGGCATTAAGGAGGGCACGTGATGTGATGAGCACTGGGTGTTATATAAGACTGATGAATCACTGAACTGTACCTCTGAAACTAAAAATACACTATATATTAATTAACTGAATTTAAATTTTAAAAGGTGCCTGGGTGGCTCAGTCGGTTAAGTGTCGGCCTTCGGCTCAGGTCACGATCCTAGAGTCCTGGGATCGAGCCCCACATCAGGCTCCCCACTCAGCGGGGAGTCTGCTTCTCCCTCTGACCCTCCCCACCTTGTGCTCTCTCACTCCCTCTCTCTCAAATAAATAAAATCTTTAAGAAAAATAAATGAAAGAAATAAATTTAAAAGAGAGAGGGAGAAGAAAGGAGATAGGAACCAAGACAAAGGACTAAATGGCCTGAGGGCTTTAAGAGCACAGTCAACATAGCATACCAATGTGGGTGACGTGGTGGGTAGAAGGTACAGAAAGAGGTTATACTATATTACAGATTCTTTGAGGATGTGACTAACCAATCAATTTAGCATGGTTACCATGCTATACTGATCGAGGGTTCAAATTAGAGCCTCACAAGAGGTTTGATGAAAGAGAAAAGAAATGGTTCAGTTCAGTGCTGGGGGCGGGGCTCAGACCAGAGAGGAGTCACGTGACCCAGAGACTGGGCAAATGGGGGTTTTCTGAAAGAGGAGGAAAAGCCCTAACTTAAGTGGAGGTAGTAAAACATCCAACACGACATGCAGGAAAACAAGTCTAAGCACGGGTTGAAAAGGCTTCGAGCGGAGAAAGCAATCACCAGTGCCTGAATGAGCCACTCTGTATCCGTGGGAAAGACTCTCATTGCCACAAGTTTGATCACAGATGCCTTACTTCCAATATTCCACGGTTGTACTTTCATTATGTTATTGCTTGCTTTTTCCTACCCTATTTCCCCCCATTCTGCCACCGTTTCTACAGCAGAGCCCTATTACCCACCCTCTGTCTTGCCCTTCTCTGGTGAAGGCATAATTCTCTGGAGGGGGACAGCATTCTTTTCAGCAAGTATGCTTTTCTTACCCAGGTCCTTTCGACGTTTATATTCATTAATGTTCACGTTGATCTCCTTGACTGCAAGGACTGCACTGGTTAAGGGCCCTTTATCGGGGTGGGATTCTGGGGTGGAATTCAGCAACTCCATGAGTAGCAGTGGGTAGCGCATTACCCTCTGGACCGGTTTGATGAGGAAGGAGCCCAGGTTAATGTAATTTGTGCATCCCCTAACAGAGAAGGAAAAAGAGACTTTTAATCAAATGTCAGTAATATAGGGCCTATTGGTAATGTTTGTGATTCTTAAATATAGCTCTGTTCTCTCATCCTCCTTTCCAATTTCATTCATTCAGCAAATATTTTCTGGGCACCTAATAAATACCAGGTGCTGTTGTAGGTGCTAGGGATTTAGTAGAGGAAGGAGAGAGGCAACAAACATTGTAGCAAGTGTCACTTGGTGGTAAGCACTATGGAGAAAAATACAGCAAAGGAGGTCTACTTCTAGGCTTCTCTCTATTAGGGAAGAAAATAAAAGAAATGAGCATGTGCATCAAGGGCGAGGGACTTACCATTCTGTGTACAGGCTCCTACAGGGCAGCGAGCATGAAAAGAAAACAGACAGCTGCTTAGAGGTAATGCTAAATGCCGATTTTCACATTCTTCGCAGGATATAGTAGTTCAACTAATGCCTATCAGTTGGGCAGACAAATAAAATCACATGGGATAAAGGGAAATTATGAATATCTATGGAGGCATATCTAGTTCATTAAAAAGTTAGTAAGCCCCTAACTTCCCTATGATCTACTCAGACATATATTGTATCCTTATAACCTGCCTAAGTCCAGGAGAATCTCACCTGAAGGTCAAGAATAAGTGAATTGGGTCTTTTTACCTATGCTCTTATTTGTTTGGAGCAAACTATCTCCCTGACTCCTTCTTACCTGAAATGCTAATTTAATACTTTGTATCTACAGATATGAAGCGGGAAGCCACTGAAGATTTTCAAGGGAAAAGGCAGTATGATGAGAGAAGAGCAAGTTATATAACAGGACCTTTAATAACATATCATTTATGATTAAAATAAGATAGATGTCACAAGAAGTCTAGACCTATGCACGGACTGAGTTCTCAACGGCAGAATAAAGAATTATGATGGAAGTGCAGTGAGGTCAAAACTCCTACTTGAGATCTGCCAAGGAGTCCTGAAGATGCTTCTGGATCTTCTCATCCTTCTCGTAGATTTCCAGCAGTGAAATGGCCTCATCGTGATTCTGGCAGTAAACCTTGTATGTTCCCTCAAGCTCGTCCCGGTGATCGAGAAACACAGGCCCTTTAGAATATACGTAAACATACAGTGTTTTTAGTAACTTTCTTCTCAGTAGCTTCAACGTGAGGTAGATAACCAAACATTTATCAGTTAAATCCTATCACAAGAAATGATAATGAGACTAATTACCCAATTTATAATTTCCATGAAATAGCTCAGAATTATATTTATTTAAAGCAAAATTTAAGAGAACCATGTCATCACATATTTATTTTTCAGAGCCTCCCCCCCCCCCCCCCCCACCATACACACAGCTGGCCCCAGAAACCGCCTCCAGTCCCTTTCCAGTCAGGCAAAGGGGTCTGCAAGCGCTCCCCACAGAAGATCAGAAGCGTAAGGGCCCCTCACTCTCCAAGCCCCAGGGAAACCACAGTGAGGCAGCAGTTTCTAACCTTTTCTTTGTGCATGAATTAAATACACAGGACTATAAATGAAGTTTATTATATTAAAATACCTATAATATAAAAAAAACACAACAAATCTGTGACAGAGTAACATGTGTACTTCTTCTAAAGCATTAAACAGCAAAACGTAGCTATAAATCTAATAATCAGCCTAATGGCTCTTCCTCTGCTAATTCCTTGGTCCTTCCTGCTTCAGCTTGTACTACTGATCAAGGTCGGCTTGCCCTTGAGCTCCTCTCTTAAAACATGACCCTGCTCAGCGCTGCCCTACTAACCCTTCCTACAAGCGGCTCTGGGCAGAAACCCCCGCACGGAACCCAACTGCTCTGCTCCCCATGCGCTGACCTAGGGAACACTCTGTTTTTGCGTAGATCAGTTTTCATTTATATGAAATCTACATCTTTAATCACTGTTCCTTTCTGCGACAGAAACGGGACTTTTTTCACAAACATCCCACTCATGCTGCCCTCCCCAGGGCAGCCTCGCTTCTGCCTGTCCCCGCAGCTCAGCAGGCTCGGCGGCGCCCCGGGCTGGCTGCCTTCCTGACCTTCAGGACCACCCTGGGAGCCCTG
This sequence comes from Mirounga angustirostris, assembly GCF_029215605.1. Taxonomy (NCBI): domain Eukaryota; kingdom Metazoa; phylum Chordata; class Mammalia; order Carnivora; family Phocidae; genus Mirounga; species Mirounga angustirostris. The sequence continues at coordinate 126,651,592 of NW_026991714.1, forward strand.
ACCACCAACGTCCCTATATCCGATACCCGCCTGCCGTCTTCTCTCACGTTACTCCTTTGTACCCTTGCCCTACCGACATTCCCAGAACCTCCCAGAACTGTCGTGAGCATGCTGCTGCCATGCCCCCAGCTCTACATCAGTGACCAGCTAGCAAAGCGCCACCTAAATTTCCAGCGTTCTTCAAACTGGGGGTCACAACCCATAAATGGGTCATGCGATCTACTTTGTGGGTCACATTCAGCACTTTGGGGAAATAAAATGGCACAGAAAAGAAAATCTCAGGCAATGCTGGACACAGTCCAAGCACACACACACACACACACACACACGATGGGTCACGATGTAAAACAGATTTCTTTCTGTGAGATAGGTGTAAAATAATTTAAAATACTACGTACCCAGAGTCTCCTGGTGCTTTTTTCTCATCTCCTTACTCAGCCAAGCCCTGAGCACGTCCCATTCTCTCCTCCCTCACTAAATCCTGTCCTGCCTGCACTTAGAATCCTTCCCCAGTCAGACTACTAATGCGAGTTCCGCGCTGCTTTCGCCAGCACCCTGCATTATCCTGATTTTTTTGCTGAGTTATCCCCCTCTCCGTATACTTTTTCCATTTCTATTCCTGGCTCATAAAACTGCTTGGAAGGTACATTGTTAAGGGTTGGGGGGGAGGGGGAGAAGGCTTCGTGTAGAACAGTTTGAATAATTCCTTAACACTTGTGTGATTTAAAAAAAAAAATGGAGATGGGGGCTCGGGGTAGAGAAAATATGTATGTAATTGCTGGTATATAATAAACTCTCTGGAAGGCAACGGAAGAAAACTAATAGCCCTGGGTGCTTCTGGTTTGAAGAGCTGGTGGCTAGGGAATGGGTAAGAGCCTTTTCATTAAATAGTTCTTTGTAACTTTCTGTGTGCCAAGGGAATCTATTAAAAATAAGTTAAATTAGAACTATATTAAAATAAAAAACAAAGAAATATATTAAAATAAACTTGACCTCCCCAAACACTGCTTATGCAATTCATGCCCACCTGCCTTTTGCTAGTGGCTCGCCAAAGCTTTCCTGTGTCCGTTCCCCTCCCAGGTAAGTCAGGTAAACACTGCCTAGTGTAAGCCAACATCATGACCCCATTCTCCTTTTCAGTCATCAGCTTAGGCATATGCACGTGACCCAGTTCTGGCCAATGAGAAATAAAGAGAAAGCTGACAGGGGAGCACTGGGAAAGCTCTGTTCACTCTTAAATGACACAGGGTCACTTCTCCCTTCTGCTGGATGTTGTCATGTGTGTAGGGGGATGGCTAGAACTGCGGTAGCATCCTGTGACCATGATTCCAGGAACACAGCAAAATGGTAGGATGTCCCTTCCCACATTGTACCAGAGCTGGTCTGTGTGACCAACAGAATATGGCAGAAGTGACAGTGTGTCATATCCAGATCAGGTTAGAGAAGACACTGTGGGTCTCCCATCTTGAGCCTTCTGTCCCTCTTGGATCACTCACTGGGGAAAACCAGCAGCCATGTCCTGAGGACAGTCCATGGAGAGGCTCAAAGGCAAGGAACGAGGGCCTGAGGAGCTGAGTGGGCTTCCTCGGAAGTGGATCTGTGAGCCCCAGAGGATGGTAGTCCAGGCCAACAGCTTGACCCCCACCTCAGGAGAGATGCTGAGCCAGAGCTGCCCAGCTAAGCCACTCCTGGAGTCCTGGGCCACAGGCACTGTGGCATAATACATGTTTCTGATTTAAAGCTGCAAAGTTTTGGTATAATTTGTTACATGGCAATAGATAACTAATACAGTTCCTTTGTTGATTAAAAACAGGTGACTGTTTTTCAAACATTCTTAACAATGACCCACACGAGCGAAAACATTTTAAATCATGACTCAGTATACTTATATGTAGAGTTGACATGAGTGTGAAAAAGCTGTAGCTGTGCTTATTCTTTAGAGTACATTCTGATATTTTCTATTTTATTTTATTGAAAAAAGTATATACCGGGTGCAACTTGCTCTAGTGATCTCATGACCCACCAACAGGCTGCAACCTTCGGTCTGGAAAACTCACGCTATGCAACACCTAAAATCTCTTCTATTGCTAACATCCTGTGGCAACTCAAAGTAGGCTGTAGATAAAAGGAGAAGCAGACGGCCAAGTGACCTCTGAACTAAGTAGCTAGAACTTCCTTTTCCCACTTAGAACCAGCAAGGCTGCTTCACCCCTTACCTCCTACCCGTGAAGTTTAACAAAAAGTGGGGGGGGTGGGGAAGCCGCTTCTGAAGCAATGGCAGGAGCTCATACCTACAGCATCGCTGATTTCCAGATCAGCCAATAACTGCTTTGAGACCTTAATCACCATCTGCATATTTCCAAAAAGTCCTTCAAAGTCGATGTTTGGTATCTGAGAAAGGGAAACAAAACGTAAAGATGCATGGAAATGAAATTAATGGCATGCCATTCATACTAGGAACATCTCTTCAAGGATGGTACAAAACTGTTCAAAGTCAGCTTCACTCACTGTCACCAAGATTCCAGGAGAGAAGCATGCCAACATTATCTCTAGTGTCACTCTTTGTCCCTGATCCAATTACTCTCTGCTCGACCCCCTCCCCCACTACCTTAATAAAAGGACTGTTACCAGTCTGGTCTCGAATTATGTTGGGATACAAATTCCCACGCAGTACCCAAAATCCGATGGCAGTGCCCACTTCCTATACTAGTTCTTAGGAGTGAGTGTTCTGGAAGTACAAACCCAAGCCAGGCCCAGATGGTCTAGTAACAAGCAGTAAGGATAAATCCCCCCAGGAGGCTGTTAACCTTTTTCCCCCACCTCCAGCATCTAGACAAGTAGCCGGCACACACCTGACGGGCAGGGTTTCCTGAATAAACGCTGTACCGTCAGGTGCGAGAGCCACCGAACCCATCATCCCCGGACTTCATTATTAGGCCACCGTCCCAATGCCGTGACCACCCAGACTGCCTAGGAGTGTCTTTAGGAGCCACGGAAGCAGGACATGTCCTGGGAGCTACTGCAGCAAGTCTGGCAAGTTGACAGTAGTCTTGAGAAGTGACAGGACGCTGAAAGCTTAAGCTGATGACAGGCACATCAGGGCCCTGCAGTTAAGAGCAGCAGCCATACGGCGTTTATTTCAAACCAGTAACCCTTGCGGTGGACGCGCCCACACCCTAGCGCTCCAGGCTGGGGGAATCACGTTCTCGGTAAAGCGAACTTGCTCTCACAGCTCCCACCTGTGCCTGCTGCAGGGGCACCATGATGTGCTCGATGCACATTTCCAGATCCCGAATGTAGTCTCTTTCCGTCTGGAGGAGTTCTTCTATCACCTTGGCTCTTTTCTCCAGCATCCTCTGCTCTGGGTTTTCAGTGTACACGGACCCAGGAGGGGCCACGGGTGATGAAGACTGGGAGGAGAGCAGCGTCATTTCTAGAAGGGAAGAGAGAACTGGTCGGCGGCTCTGGGTGTGAAAGCAAGATTCTTCAACAGTTCAGGCTGAAAAGAACACATTCCTTGAGAACCAAAGTCTCGTCACTGTCAACCACCAGGAAATCCGATCACACGTCAGTTCTAATTACGAACAGATGAAGGGCTGAGAAAGCCGTTTCTGCAAAGAAAACTTCTGTCATCTGTGTGATAACATTTCTTGAACTTGTCCTAAAAAAGAATAGCTGGCCCATTTCAGGAGGACAAATCACTGTCCACAACCTCTTAGGGAAGAGGCTGAGAGAGGCACTGTTCTTACAAAGAATTGCTTTCACTTAATTAGGTAAAAAACCCAACGCATGAGGTCAGCAGCAGAAATACCAAGCTGCAAGTTAAACACTGATACAGCAATATTAAAAAGAATATTATGGGGGACATCACAGTGCCAACTAATGAGAAGACGAGAGTTAGATAAGAATTACCTGAGAACTGGGTGACTACAGGGCCTACTATGTTCCAGTCACTGTGATGGATGATGAAAATCCACAATGAAATATACAAAAATTATTTAGATTCTCCCTATTGAAACATTAGTAAAGACTTGGGCACCTTGTTATTTCAAATGCCCTAGAAGATACAAAGGTACTAGGAAGATGAAGTCCTTTTTTTTTTTTTTTAAAGATTTTTATTTATTTATTTGACAGAGAGAGACACAGCGAGAGAGGGAACACAAGCAGGGGGAGTGGGAAAGGGAGAAGCAGGCTTCCCGCAGAGCAGGGAGCCCAATGCGGGGCTGGATCCCAGGGCCCTGGGACCACGACCTGAGCTGAAGGCAGAGGCTTAACGACTGAGCCACCCAGATGCCCCAAAGATGAAATTCTTTTTAAGGATATTATCAATCAAAAGAACCTCTGTAGAACCACACCATATGATCTAAAAACGAAAACAAATATGTACCTTGTCATTAGCTTTTACAATTACCCATTAGTTAGCTATGGTGAGATTTATAAAGATGGGATGGCATTTGTTCATTTAAAATAAACATTAAACACTAAAATAAACACTTGAAAAAAATTCCAACAATGAAGCAATCTCTGTTCAGTTTATTTCAAATTCCTTAAGATCCACTTAAAAAAAACTACGATTTTGGTTAAGTCAATATACTAATCTGGGTGTGATCACAAGAATATTTTTAGCAGATCTAAGAAGCAAAAACACACATTTACACTACTTATGGAAAACTAGGCTTTCACATCAGATTTCAGTCTTCAAAAATCTTCCCCACTGCCCCTTCTCTAAGAACCTAGGAATTCCAATGTTGAAAAAAGAATGCAGGGGCGCCTGGGTGGCTCAGATGGTTGGGCGTCTGCCTTCGGCTCAGGTCATGATCCCAGAGTCCTGGGATCGAGTCCCACATCAGGCTCTCTGCTCCTTGGGAGCCTGCTTCTCCCTCTGCCTCTCTCTCTCTCTCTGTCTCTCATGAATAAATAAATAAAATCTTTAAAAAAAAAAAAAAAAGAATGCACCCAGATTCTGGTTTCTAAAAACCACTCTCCACTAAAAGAAACCAGAATTCCTTGGAGAAATAGCTAATTCCAAGATTGGGGCAAGGACAGCATAGGTGAACCAGAAACATCTAATGGCAGAAAAGAAGAAAGTGCCCAACACGATGGAGGTATTTCCAAAAGGCACGGAGCCAGCTTCAAGGGGCTCCCATTGGCCAGATCTGGTACCATTTGAGTATCAAAGTAAATAAGCACCGCAATGGACTATAATCCCTTGACTAAACTAACAACCCATGAATTCATATTGATAACATATTTGCACAATTTTGAGTTAGTGATTACAAATTACTTATTAATTACAAAAATGAAAAATAGTGACTATATATAGTGGAGAAAGGGAGAATATGATCACTGAGCAAACAAAATTCACATCATCAATAAAGGGCAAACAGACATCATGTCTTTTCACTTGTCATATCTGGAAACAACCCAATATCCCTGACATGGTATCCCAGTCAAAAATGCATAATCTGAAACAAATCTTGAGGAAACATCAGACACATGCAAACTGAGGATCTGTATTCTTCAAAATGTCATGTTATGAAAGACGAAGAGGGGCTCCTGGATGGCTGACTCCATCTGTGGAGCCTGTGACTCTTGATCTTGGGGTCATGAGTTTGAGCCCCCCACTGGGTGTACAGTTTACTTAAAAAAAGAAAGAAAGAAAGACAAGCCTGGGAGACAGTCCCCAATCAAAGATGACTGAGAAGATGACAAATAAATGCCATGTGTGAATAGGAACTGAGTCCTGATCTGGGGGAAAAAATTGCTACAAAGGACATTACTAGGGCAACTGGTGAAGTTGTAATATAGACTGTAAGTTAGATAAACGATTAAATCAGTGAAAAATTTCCTAAAGTGGCAAATCTATGTGGTCATGTAGGACATCCATGGTTCATACAAAATACACACGGAAGCTTAAGAAAGGACATGATATATGCAACCTACACTCAGTCAGAAAAGTGTGTGCGTGTGTGTGTGTGTAGAGAGAATGAACACAAAACCCAACAAAATGTTAAACATGGATGGATGTGAATAAAGGATATACAGGAGGTTCTTTGTACTACTGCAATGTGTAAATTTTGTATTATTCACAATAAAGTTTAAAAAGACGTAATCGGGGCCACCTGGGTGGCTCAGTCGTTAAGCGTCTGCCTCCGGCTCGGGTCATGATCCCAGGGACCTGGGATCGAGCCCCGCACTGGGCTCCCTGATCAGCGGGAAGCCTGCTTCGCCCTCTCCCACTCCCCCTGCTTGTGTTCCCTCTCCCACTCCCCCTGCTTGTGTTCGCTCTCTCGCTGTGTCTCTGTCAAATAAATAAATCTTAAAAAAAAAAAAAAAGGACAATCGGAAAATATCTTTCTTAAACTTCTTTTGGTAGAATGAATGACAAAATTTCAAGCATAACTCTTATTGCACTAGAGTGCTAAATCATAATCCCAAATCAATTGTAGCATATGTAAAATTTATTTTCAATAGCCTTGTTTCAAATTTTCTTTGCAATTTCAAGCAATAGGATCTCACTGCCAAATATGGTTTCATAAGTGGCAAGTTGAGAAGAGAAACTCATTTTTAAAATTTATTACCTTCTTTATTTAGGGATAATTGACATAATATTCACTTCAGGCATACAACATATAATGATATGTTATTTTTAGAAGACACTCATTTTTAATACAGGACTAAAAAGCTCTGAAAGGGAGAACATTTACTGAATTCCTACCACGGGCAATGCGCTTTACATACTTATGTCCCTGAACTTATTTAATATTCATGTCAAAACTCTCAAGTTGTATTATTACTTGACTTAATAGAAAACCTGGGTTTTGAGAGGCTGACCAACTTGTCCCAGGTTATGTAGTGAGTAAATGGCAGTTCTGGAATTTTAATCTAAATGTATTTCAATCCAAATCCTCTGCACTTAATCCTGTACCATTTTGCCTCCCTAGCCTGGAATCTCAACTAGAAAAGGTCAGGGGTTTATATGCCTCAAATCTTGAAAGTTCCCTGGAAACTATTCTATCTCAGGAATCAAAGTTCTATTAATTATAACAGTTGAAAGCTTAAAATACCACCAAGTATTTGTCAATCAAAAGCCAGCAACCTACACTAAGAAACTCGGATTTTTATTTTTATTAAAAGAGAAAAAAGAAATGGTAACAATTCTTTTAAACTAACAGCATGATGCTTTTTTTTTTTTTTTTGCAGGTGCATGTATAAACTCTTGGACTGCCTTTAAAACAAAACCAAAAACACTTTATTTAGCATGATTTAAAATCCCTGTGGAAGGTATCTGCAATTTTGACAAAATTCTACATGTTTCTGAAGATGTAGGTGACCCTCAAGCTCTAGAGACATATTAATTCTCAAGATTACGTCAAACTAGAAATATCTGGCTTGAAATGACTCCAAATGTAAAACCCCTTTTCCATTATTCCAAATACATCCTAAGGAAAAAGTCTGATCTAAAATTTCAGGATCTGGGACGACCGAGTGAGAGAAGGTGGCCTCCTCCCTCAGTTAGCTGCAGTGGAGACAGGCTTGGAATCTTGCTCTACCCTGCTCGAGCTGGGGAACCCCAGCAAAGGCCACTTTGACCTCTGGGCCTCAACGTCCTCATCTGTAAAATGAGGGTAATAGTGCCTGCTCTGCCAAGCTGTTGAGGGAATAAACAAGGTAATAACTCGACACAAGTTAGTTCTTCCCCCACCATGGGTCAGAACATGCTGTCTGCACCAGATTGAGGTAAAATGCACCGAGTAGAAATGCTCTGTACAGACACTGGAACACTCCACTTTTCTCTAAGAACAATAAAAGCTGAGGAAGCACATGGAGGAGGCTGAGGCCAGTACCAGCCTACACTGCAGTGTGCAGACCAGCTCCCACCTTCTTGCAGGGATGGCCCTGGAGGAATTTAGGAGCCGGAGCCAAAGCTGATGGCACAGATTTACTCTCTCTGATCAGACAATTTGTGCGGGGTTGTTGTTCCCTTTTGTTCCCCCTTCCCGGTCCCAGCACCCCCACAAAGTTCCGATTCCACCCCCTCTCGAGAGACGCCCACCCCGCATGTTAGTGTGTGTCCCCAGGCTCCTTCCTCGGCGTGGTAAGGAAGGGGTCCAAGGAACCCGCAGCTTCCCGCAACTCCACAAGCCACCCTTTGAAAGCAGAGTCACAGAGAAAAGCCACTCACTTCTGGCCTTCCTCTGAAAGCTGGCTCTGGGTTTGGTGGGGAAAATCTCTGACCTGCCGGCAAGGTCCCCAGCGGCTCAGGCTGCCCCACCTGCCGCCACGGGCTCCGGCGCCCCGGGACGCACCTGCGGTGCCAAAAGGCCACGGCTGGTGGGGGAGGACGTGTGGGTCCCAGGGTAACAGGCGGAGCAGAATCTTCCCAGAGCTCTGGAATGCTCCGCAACCCCCAAATCCTTTGAATAGGGTAGGCATTTCCCCCAGGCTTTCCCACATTTACATATGAATTGCCCAAGTCCCCCAGGCTATCACGGCAGGGCCGGTTCTAAAGGATGGAGCTGGAATCCTCCTGAGGGGAACGAGCTGCAGGCTGCAGCCCAGCTTTGCTCAGGCTCAACACCTTCCCCTCTCTTCTCCCTTTCCTGGTCCTCAAACAGTCACAATTTCACTTCAGGAGTTTTTAATCCAAGAGTAGTATTCTCACTTTGCCAACCCCTACTAAGCTTTGTTTTGGAGGATGCTCTTTTTAGGGAAGGATTCTGAAGGCCCATCCGTCTCTCACTTACGAGGCCGTGCTGTGAAGTGGGTGGCACTTGTCTGCTTTGCCTGCCCTGGGACCTGGCTTTCTGCAGCACCCCTCCCCCTAGGCTGGGGCTTTGCCCAGGGACCCGGACCTCCTACTTTGGGGACCTTACCCTACAGCCATCAGAATGCAGATCTCAGCGGGCTGGGCCCCTCGCGGCAAGAACAGCACAGAGGGATTTTCAGGGACTGGGAGGCCTGCTCACAGCTCACAAACACTTACTTACACTTTGAAAGAAACCAAGGAAAGGAAAGTTGCAGAAAAAGAGGGCACTTTGTAAAAACAAAACAAAACAAAAACAAAAACAAACCCAGAAAGAGAGAAAAGGGCAAAGAGAGCAAAAAGAAAAGCTGCCTCAGGACAGGGGCTGGATTTGGGGCAGGAGGTTCTGCAGGCGCTGAGTCAGCACTTCTCAATCTCACAAGAATTAATGTCGCACCAGTAACTGAAAATCAAGTGTCATGCTAACTAAGAAACGCCTCTACTGGTGAAGTCTGGGCAACCTCAGAGATGGCAGCCTTGGGTAAAGAGCCCTTCCCGCTGCGGCTGGAGCAGCCCCTCTCTGGCCGTGAGGCCCCCTGCGAGGCCCCGGCTGGAGAGCCACGCTGTGGCCTCCCTGGGCCGGCTCGTGCAGCAACTCTTAGCTTCACATTTTAACAGGTACTCACAGGGCCCTTACTGGGTGTGTCGAGCCCTGTTCTAAGCACTTTACAAACACTGGGGTATGTAATCCTCCTAACAACCCCACCATATCCCCGTCCCCACTGTCCGGACAGGAATGACGAGAAACTCAGTTAACCGGCTCAGTAAGCGCAGGACTGGATTCGAGCTGAGCGGGCTCCCGCCTCCGGGCCCCCGACCAAGAGCTACTCTGTCTGCGGGCAAATCCTGCGAGCGCCGACCGGAGCTCTACCTGTGGGGTTTGGTGGCCACCGGGTAGCGAATCGCAAGACAGAGCAGCTCTAAAGCACAACTTAACTTCCGTGGAGCCACCGTTCACCCACCATGAAGCCAACAGTTATGTACTTAAGCACATCTGCATATGTCCATGTGATTCTATTTATAAAACCCCACTTGGTAGAATGTCAATAATCCCTCAGAATCAAATCTAGTAGCGTCATACACAGTAAATATTCCACAGTATTCTGGGTAATTTATGGCAGAACAGACGTGAAACAAAGGAAAAGGCTTATTTTATCCTGTCTTTTGATGGCTTTCTGACTTCCACATTAATCATCTTCCTCAGGGAAGGGGAGAGCGCCCCTTCAAGAAACCTCAGCTCTCCAAGGGATAGGGCAGCAGGTAGAAACTTGTAATACTGTGTCTACTTTTTTTATTTTTAAGATTTTATTTATTTAGGAACACCTGGGTGGCTCAGTCGGTTAGGCGTCTGCCTTCGGCTCAGGTCAGGATCCCAGCGTCCTCAGATCGAGCCCCGCATTGGGCTCCCTGCTCAGTGGGGAGCTGGCTTCTCCCTGCCTGCCACTCCCCCTGCTTCTGCTCTCTCTCTCCCTCCCTCTGACAAATACATAAATAAAATCTTTTAAAAAACTGTTTTAAAAAAAGATTTTAATTATTTGAGAGGGAGCGAGAGAGAGAGAAAGAGAGAGCACGAGCAGGGGGGAAGGGTAGAGGGAGAGAGAGAAGCAGACTCCCCACCGAACAGGGAGCCAGACGCAGGGCTCGATCCCAGGACCCTGGTATCATGACCTGAGCCGAAGGCAGACGCTTAACCAACTGAGCCACCCAGGTGTCCCTACTTTTTCTACTTCTTAAAATAAAAAAAGTCAAACCTTGTAACCCAGGAGTCTACTTTTAGGAATTCATTATGCATAAATCATTGGACAAATGCACAAGATGTATAGGTAGGGATGTTCTCCAATGTGTAAAAAAATTCAGAAACAACCTGAGCAGAAACAGCCAAACTTTCTCCCCAAAGGGGCCTGCTTAGGGGCGCCTGGGTGGCTCAGTTGGTTAAGCGGCTGCCTTCGGCTCGGGTCATGATCCTGGGGTCCTGGGATCGAGCCCCACGTCCGGCTCCCTGCTCAGCAGAGAGCCTGCCTCTCCCTCTCCCTCTGCCTGCCACTCTGCCTATTTGTGCTCTTTCTCTGTCAAATAAATAAATAAAATCTAAAAAAAAAGAGGCCTGCTTAAATAAATTATGGCATATCCGTATGACAAAATACTATTATAGCCACTGAGATACAGATTTATATTAACATGGAATGCTGTCTGTGTGGTTAAATGAAAAAAGCATATTACCAAAGAGTTTATGAAAGAATTGCAATTTTGTTAAGGGAAAATACTTTCAGTAGGTATATTTGAAAATGAGAAAGTCTTGACAGTGATGGAAATTCTGATATTTTTTCCTTTCTTTGACTGTATTTTCTAGTATTTCTACAGTGAACATGTAACGTTGATAGAAGTTGAAAGAATAAAAAAGTAGAAGAAAGAACATTTGCTATAAAATGAGAATATTCTAATACCAACAGTTCTCAATTACTCTGTTAATCCATTCAAACTCTTTCTTCACTTTTTAATAATCTGAGGTCTCTTTCCTGGCCCGGTCACTGTAGACTGCTGAAGACGATGGGTCAGGAGACACAGCTCAAGTAACAATTTGCCAGTCTCCTAAGAAAAGCAAAACCACCACTGTCTGCTTAGCAATCTCTTAGAAAACCCCGAGAGAAAACTGTCTTTGTAAATTTGCTCATCCCCCCCCGGCCCCGGCCCAACCAGAGCCATGAGAAATCCTGGTTTTCCGATTTTCCCATCACTCCAGCCGGGCCACCCAGCTCCCACTGCATCTTTACCTTTAGCACCTACAAGACTCCAATTTGGAGGTTTGCTCAAACTTGTGGCGCTGTGGTCCCTGGCTTTTCTGCAGGGCTCACAGCCACCCAACTTCAGAGAGGAATCAAACCCATTTAGTTCCCAAATCTAACGGCAACTGAAAAAACTTTCCCTGTGGCTTTTGCTCAGTAACTGCCCGCTGACTTTGGCAAGCAGCCTCTAGCACAATCCCTACTGGGAGGGTTTCCACCTCAGCGAAACTCAGCTCCAAACTTCTCATCTGCCCCTTCCTTTTTCCAGGCCCTATCCAGGCATTCTGAGGAGCCAACGAGTCAAGTGCCCCATGGACAAGTCTGCAAATCTCCTATACTGCCAGGATGGGAAGTTTAATTCTAGGGCCAACTCAAACACCATTTTTGAACACTTACCAAATACACATAACTCCTAGAGGGGTGTGCTGTTGGTGGGACATTACTATTACTATCTATTCCTTAGGCAGCAGAAGTGAAATTATCAAGAGAGCAAAGACAGTTTTCATAAAATAGTTCACTAGGAATAAATTATCAGTTTATAAGAGGATTTTGATTATAGTCAGCCAACAAAACTCTATACGAAAACCTTTATTATCCAAACACACACACATCTAACGTTATATTTACCAAGCCTCTTGAGGGAAGTTATTATTGCTCTCATTTTACAAATGAGGAAACAGGGACACAAATCAAAGAAATGGCTCAAGTGCGACCACAGGGCTGAGAAAGCTGCATATTCAAAACCAGCATCCAGGGCCAGCACTTTCCATGAAGGGTCAAGGCTTGTTCCAGATTACATGTCTTCTCCGTATGCACATGGCCCTGTCTGGCATTATATTTCCAATTTTAGTAACGACACTACAGTGATGTTTCAAAATTTGCTCATGTCCGTGCCCCTCTGGCTATTTTTCTATCCTACTCTATAAAACTAGACTTTCTTCAGCTTCTATGAGGTGGTTTACTTTTATTCCTCCCACTTGCTGTCATAGTATTTTATGTATCCTTTATAACTGTGCAACCCCCCCCCAATCAATTCACCTGAATCATAATCCTGTTCAAGTTCTAACTACAAAACTTTACAAATATTTAATAGGGAGCTACCAAGCAGAGTGCTAGGCCATCGGGGAAGTAGAAAAAGTTGAAATGCCCTCAAAAGCTTTCTTTAGTCTCATTGGGAAAGTCATGTTATCTCTCCTGTGTTCAGGAACAGCAAACAGAATAGGGTTAAACTGGATGGTCTTTAAAGTTATTTTCATTTGACTTAATGAATCTAGTTGAACAGGCAAAACGTAAATTCATGAAACAAAAGAATATTGCAAAACAGAATCAACTTAAGCATTAGGGTTTTGGTTATATTTATTTGAATGAACCCAATCTATCAAAATAAAGATTCTTTCCAAGTGTGATCTGATATTTTGATGGTAAAATCTCATTAAACTCAGGATATCTGACATTATATACTAGTATCTTATTTTCTAGCTGAAACATGGGAAAAAAATAAAACCTCAATACAAGGGAAATATAAATCAGGTTTTCCCTGGGAACCCAGTCATAAGTGCCGTGTTGGTTTAAACAAGCTCCAGGCATCCCAGGGTCACTCCATCCCCCTATATCTCCTCTGGCTTCCATTCCTGAGCTATAAGTGAAGCTGCTTCTAAGATCTTGAGAGCGCAGCAGGTGTAGTGAATAAAATACTCAAAAAAGCCCTGGGATCTAGCCCTGCTTCCCCTCCTTCCTGTGTGATCTCAGACATGTTACATGACCTCTCTGGGCTGTTGTTTCCATGTATATATAACAAAGGGGTTGGGCCTCGTTGGTCACTTCCAAGATCTAAACTCTTACATGCCGTGCTACCCTGCTACTTCACTTACTCCTCTCAGTTTGGAGTAACCACATCACCTGCTAACTAGTCCCACAAGGAGTGGCAGTTGGCATGTAAGGCCTCTTTGGACTCACCTAGGCAGTTAGCCACTTCCTCTCCGCGAGCCCTAAGGACGGGCCCTTGCTGCCATTATTCTGGAACCCAGCACAGCGGACTTCCGGTATTTGGTCCCTTCTTCATCCTTGAACATGACAAGCCCAGCTTGTCTCTCTGCCTTTCTGCTCACCTACTGTCCTTTAAGCCCAGCTAGATGAGGGGCCTCTCCACTCCCTGTATTGGTCTTTTCCCTAAATTTCCCTTCTCAAGCAGCAATACAAAGTAACACGTACTATTTTATCTTTTTTTTTTTTTTAACATTCCCAAGTCACATTTATTCTAGGTGTGTGATGCCGGTTCAACCTTTGAAAATCAAACAATGTAATTCACCACATCAACAGGCAAAAGAAGAAAAATCATATGACCAAGTCAATTGATAGGGAAAAAAATACATTTGAAAAAATCCAACATCCATTTATTATGATAAATAGGAAATAGGAAAATAGAAATAGAGTGCAATTATTTCGACTTGGAACAGAACATGTATTAAAACCCTACTTATCTTTCGGTATACATATTCTGTGCCCCAAAATAGAATATTTCATTTGACTACACACATTCACTGAGCACTTATGATATGCCAAGTTATTAGGTTCTGGAAATACTATCTTTACCACTGTCAGAGAGCTTAGATGTTACTGGACTTCTGTGCCTAATGTATACCTAATCCATAGGATTTAGCACAGCAACTGGCACTTAATAAACGGCAACAATTATTGTAACTTAGAGTGCCTGAGCATTACTCTGCAATAGTTGGGATAAAAGACACTACCCAAAGATTTTTATTTTATTTTATTTTATGTATGTATGTATGTATGTATTTTTAAAGATTTCATTTATTTATTTGACAGAGAGAGACACAGCGAGAGAGGGAACACAGCAAGAGAGGGGGAGTGGGAGACGGAGAAGCAGGCTTCCCGCCAAGCAGGTAGCCCGATGCGGGGCTTGATCCCAGGACCCTGGGATCATGACCTGAGCTGAAGGCAGACGCTTAACGACTGAGCCACTCAGGTGCCCCAAAAGATTTTTAAAAATCATGAACTATCCTAACTTTTATGAAAATTTTAGTTAAAATTTAGGACCTGTGGCACTGGGGGTAAATCAGGTTTCAATCTCCCTCTAAGCGGGGCAGAGGCTGGAGAGCAAGACAATCAAATTCCCTACCTCCAAATCACTGAGGAAAGAGCTAGAGGAATTCTACCATATTTTTTGTCTAAGTATTGCTGTGAGGTCAGCAGTAAGTAGATGCATCTTCACATTTCAGTAGATGCTAAGATGCGCATTTGTTTTTAAGATTTTTTTATTTATTCATTTGAGACACAGAGATAGAGAGAGAGAGAGCATGAGCAGGGGGAGAAACGGAGGGAGGGGGAGAAGCAGGCTCCCCGCTTAGCAGGGAGCCCTATACGGGGCTCGATCCCAGGACCCTGGGATCATGACCTGAGCCGAAGGCAGACGCTTAACCATCTGAGCCACCCAGGCGCCCCCATTTTTTTCACATTTTAACATCTCTAAAAGCAAGATATGTTTTCCAAGTAAGAGCGTGTTAAAGTTTAATTAGAAGTCATCTTTTTAATGGTACCTAAACTTATTCAGTGTCTTACAGTAGATGGTGTTTTAGATTCAATGAAACACAATACATTCCATCAGTCTCCTCTCAGTTCACGATTAGAAGGGGTTGGTTTCTTGATATGGTGGAACGAGGGCCACTGTGGAGCCATGTGTACAAACGTGTTCCTTCTCACCAGTAATCACAGTGCGTGGGCACCGTCACAGCCTGATGGTCATGCCCAGTGTGGGCACTGCCTGGTTTCTCAGGAAATATCAAATTGGAAAATTCTGGGGCACCCACTCTATGGGTGAGTCAAGTTCCTGAGTCCTCACTTTGACATCCCATTTAAGGCCAGGCCTGCCATGGTTTTGCAAGTTAGCTGCTTTGATTCACCCCTCCTCCCACTGCGCCCTCTAACAGCCCTCCACAAGAGCACCTCTTCCTATCCATGCTCAGTGGATCCAGCCTTTCCTTGAGATCTCTTGCTTTAAGAGAGACCTGCAATCTTCCCAGGCTAATCTTCCTGTGTTGCCGATGAAACATTATACAAAGACAATTTAGGTAATGGCTTTAGAGAAAACAAACAACCTGGCTTGAGGATACAACTCCTGATACCAGGGCAAGGTCTCTGGGATGGGTGGGAGTCTGTCAGACTGGATCATTCCAACCTCAGGAGGGCCTTATTTCCTCTCAGGCTTCAGTCACCTCCCAACCTTTGGGGATATAGGGCCCTACATGTATGTCCTTTTGCCTCCACATATTTACCCTTTTCTTCTCCTTTCCCTCCTGCCTACCCATCTATCTTCCAACAAGCAACAACACCCTGATTTTAAAAAGTAAGCGCAGGAAAGCTTTGTCCAACTCTGTGCCCCCTCAGCTACAGTCACAAGTCTTTGATTCTTTTTGTGAAAGGTCTTGGAAGAGTGGTCTTCATGCCCTCCTTCTATGACCTCATCCCCCATAGAAGTCCTCTGTAAGTAATTCTGAGTCATCACTGTTCCAGCAAAATTGGTCTTTTCAGTTGACCAATAAGCCCCTCGACAAATCCAATGGCATTATCCTTGATTTCCCTGGGGTACTTCAAAGCATTGGCCATTCTCTCTTCCTTTAAATTCTCTGGTTTTCTCCTGACCTCCTCACATGATCTCGCCCTATCCCTCCTCCTCTTGCTCCCAAACTGTGGCTCGGTTCTCAGACACCTGCCCTTCTCCCCAGTCGCTCCTTGCCTCACAGAAGGCATCTACACAGAGTTCCAGTGATTACATCTGAGAGGAAAACTCAGCACATGAGGCCTGGCTCACCTTATTCCTCAAGCTCTGGTCCAAACTGCCATCGGTTTCTAAGATTTCAGTACTCCAGTGATCTCCAAACTGTGTTCCTCTTTGTCACTGCAACTATGTGCCCTTGCTCAATCAGGAATGCTCCCCCTGCTTCTCTCTGCCTACATCAACCCCCATTCCTCACTCTCTTCAGCTTTAGCTCAAGCTCAAACATCTTCTTAAAGCCTTTTCCTACAACTCAGGTAAGGACTGAGTTTTCCCCCTTCTGACTGGCCACAGCATTCACTTGTGTACTTTAGTACATGATTCCTATTTTTGCATTTTACCTCACCAGTTGATCTGTAAACTCCCGTGTGTGTGTTGGGGTGGGGGAGGCATCCTTCTCTGGATTCGCCCTGATGCTTGGTACAGTGCTAAGTACTGGCTACTAAATCCCTGTTGAACTGTATGCAGAGGGGATGCGGGGTCTCGTGCTGGTGGAGTGATGGTGGCGGCTCATGTTTCCTTAGGATTACTATGTGCCAGGCTCTCCTGCGCTGTTCTAGGCACCTAGATAGCTATGAACTCACTTCATCCTCATAACACGGTCACGTAGGTACATCATCTCGTTTTACTGATAAAAAAACTGTGGCAGAGAGAGATTAAATGCTTTACACAAGGTGACACAGGTAGTGGGGGATGGTATCTAACAGTCCCCCTTAAGGGACTTATAAAATTGTATCTGGATTATTTGTTTATATGCTGTTTTCTGTTCAAAACCGCAAGTTCCTGAAGGCAAGCACGAGCCCTACCCATCTCCAATGTCTCAATGAGGACACAACTGGCATTCTGGGCAGGACAATTCTTCACTGTGTAGGACGGGTCTACACACTGAAAACATTCAGCGTCTCCGGTCCCTGCCTTCTAAACAAGTAGTCCCCTGCACGCTGCCACTGTGACAGCCAAAGGATACCTCCACCCCGTTCCAAATGCTGGGGTCGGTGGGGCCAGCCATGCCTCAGAACGCCCGCCATCTCCAGAGCCCGCTACATCCCAAGTCGGCACCATTGGCAGCCGCCGTGGCGACGATTCACACCAGCTGACCCCCATCCCGGACTTCACGTCACCATTTTGGACCACGGATTTGTACCTAATCAATGAATGGTTAGTTCATATGATGAGGACTAACTAAAAAACACCAGCTGAGTCATTTACACTCACTCTCCCGGGAATCTGAATTAGGATATCAGGCAGATCAGACAGGAATAGAAGCTGTAATAATGCTCCAAGGCAGTGGTAGGACGAGTCTGGTTATGTGTAATCTAAAGTGAAGAGGGAGTAGAAACTATGAGTAAACGGGAAGTGTGGGTCTGCAGCAAGAGGAGACCAAGCAGAAGTTCAGGGAAATGCAAAAATGTCGAGAGAGAGAGAGAGAGAGAGAGAGAGAGAGGGAGAGAGGGAGGGAAAGGGAACGGCTGGTCCCGAGGACATCTGGCTCCAGCCCACTGGTATGGGAGCAGGAGCTCCATCCCTCCTCAGGATCTCCAGGTAATCGCGGTCTAACCAGAATGTAAACAGCGTTTGGAACTCAACACACTTCTGTGAGCTAAAAATAGATGAGTGGCTCTTGCTTATAGTAACATTATGAAATTAGAGGAAGCTGCACAAAGTGCTCTGGGAACAGTCAAGCAGGTGAATTAGAGTGGTCCTACCGCCACTACCTGTATTACTGAGCGTGAAACTCCACCGTCTGTTTTGCTGGCCATTTGTGACTCCGATGGGTACGTCCCCTTGTCTCTAGAGTGGCAGAGGCCTCACGGCATGTGCCACACTCACGCCTTGCCATCAGCATATGAAATCAGCCAGGATGGGGCGCCTGGGTGGCTCAGTCGTTAGGCCTGCCTTCAGCTCAGGTCATGATCCCAGGGTCCTGGGATCGAGCCCCGCATCGGGCTCCCTGCTCGGCGGGAAGCCTGCTTCTCCCTCTCCCACTCTCCCTGCTTGTGTTCCCTCTCTCGCTGTGTCTCTGTCAAATAAATAAATAAAATCTTTAAAAAAAAAAAAGGGAAATCAGCCAGGATGAAAAGCTCATGTCTCGGATTGACTGGCAGACATTTTATTCCAATAATTTGAATCCAGACTGTAGCTACAAAGATATCATGTTCACACACTTGGAATGAAAAGAAACCTTGCCCCATAGAGTGCTAAACCCCAAACTATGTGTGTAACACTGGCAAAGTGCCTTCAAGTCTTCGCTACTTTTTCTCATCTTGGGAGAAAACAAAACAAGATTTTCCTGGACTCTGTTGGTCCACTGCAATTATTGTCCAAACTTTAAAGGAACTGCGTCTCTCTTTTCATCACCACTTCTCTCCTAAACTCCTTGTAATGTGCTCTTGGCCTCAGTTGTTCCTCTTCCTCACCCCACCCGCCAAATGCGAGGTCTTTCCTTGGTCCACACCCCCACCCTTTCTCTGCCGCAGCGTGTCACTCAGCTACGCCCCCTCCATTTGAAGTCGTTCCCCTGGCACCCCTAACACAGTACTTTTCTGCTCTCTGAGTTCACTGGTGTGGAAGGAGCTCAGAGCTGTGCTTCTGGCTTCAGCCCTGACGGTCTGGGCATCGGGAGACCTTGATTCAATTCCTGATCTAAGGATTGATTTTGGACATACATTTCAATTTCTCTGAGCTCCATCTCTTTGATTACAAAAACAGTGGGTCAGATTTAAGTGTTTTTCAAACATTTTTTTACTGTGGCCCCCACACTTCATACTGTGACTCAACATACACATAACACATAATATGTGTGTGTGTGTGTGTGAGCGTGTGTGTAGAAGTATGACATACATACTTTTAGTACATCAGATGTGCTATGACATTCTCTATTCACTTCTATTTTATTTTTCAAAAATGCTAGTTGTAATCCACCGAATAGACTATAAGACCCAGTCGTGGGTGGTTACCCATTATTTATAAAACACGGGACTTGCTGATGTGTAGTGATACGGGATTCCACTGCAGCCCTCCAACCCTGGACCTCCAAGCCTTGATTCTCACCTGAATTCCAGTGCCTTTTTCTCTCTGTAAGAGTCCTTCATCCTGATATCCTAATATCACATAACTCAGTTAACATGGAATCTGAAGCACCAGGTCCTCTCCCCATCATAACCACTTATGTTATTAGCAAGCGTAAAATCTTCATGCCGACTTTTGGTCTAGCAATGGGAGAGCAGATTACATTGTACCAACCTACCTACTGAGAACTACTAGCAACTCTGAATAAGGCTTTTTTTTTTCAAAGTAACTATGTGAAGGCATTGGAAAGCAACCAAAAGCAGGCCGAAACTAGAGGGGATAAGACTCAAAACAAGGGAAGCAAACTAGGTAAGATCCATATTTACCCAATTCTTATCCCCTGAAGTCAATCCCTAGTCTTCCAGGATGTGGGGGAAATAAAGCAAAAATGGTGAAGTCAACAACTGGCAACTTTCTTGGGCTGAAGAGTCAAAGGCTCACATCTGGGGCTGTGAAGTGGCTAGATATTATGGGAGAAATGGAAAAGAGGGAGCCACAGAGACAGCAGCCCAAAATCTGTGCAGAAATTCCCCTCAAATCCTTGAACTATGTCTGCAGGTGATGAGACTCCAGGAAGCCAGCAGAAAGCAATAACAGCTGGAGGCCCAAGAGCCTGGCAGATATTCACAACTGTCTGGCGCTGAGAAGACACAGCCTGAAATTTGAGTCCGTCCAACTTAGGAGGTTCAATAAACACTCTGGCTTTCCACTGAAGCCTCAAAAGAGCCATACCTTAGGAGAGGGGCCGCACCCTAGGACTAAAGGCAAAACTGTAACAGACCCGCCCTAGCCACACTGAAGACTGAGGCCGTCATAGGACTGATAAGGCAGGTGAGGGAAAGGACACATCCTGATAGAAGGGCCTGGTTTCTAGCTCAAGAGACAGACTGGAGCAGCCATTAAACAGTGCTTTGTTTCTCAGAAGAAGCAGGGGGAGGCGGGGGAGAGTGGGAGAAGAGGGACGGGGTGCTCCCCTTGGATAATCACACCTGCAGAGACAGGGTCTGAGGGCAGATGTCCCATGGGGGGGTCCATCTGGATCTCAGGAGAAAGGGGACCTCACAGTGACAGGCTGGTGGAGCAAATGATAAGGGGGAAGGGAGGTGGATCACCAAGAGACAAAGAACTCATAATTTATGAGCACCTACTATGTTCCAGACATGTCATTAAGTGCTTTATTTATGTTCTCTCACCGACACAGGTAGTATTATCTTCACTTTATAAATAAGGAATCCAAAGCTCAGAGAGGTTAGGTAATTCACCTAAAGTTACACGATAGTAAATGGTGGGGCTGAGATGTGAACTCAGGTCAGAAGACAGACTCCAACACTTGCTTCTTTCTGGAATTACATGCTGTAACTGTAACGTTTGGGAAGGGCAGTGGTGTGTGAGTAAGCCAGCAGCAAAGAATGGTAGAAAGCAAAAGGGTTTTCGGGCAGACTAAGATTCTGTTACAGGTCAAGGAGGATCCTAGAGGTACAAAAAAGGGGTGTCAACTGAGCTAAATACGAATGCACCATCAAAACTTCAGTCCTCGAATATAAAGAGAGAGAGTTATAAAACTGGAAATGACAGAAGGTGGGACTTAGCTGGTGTTAGAGAGGTCACAGGGCAAATTGCACCACTCCGGAGCTTGACTCTTGTTAAGTCAGACAGAGTAAACACACTCTGAGGCTTAATACAATAAGGAACTAATGATAGGAAACAAAGTTCATCTAAGGAACAGATGTGGGGAAAGGGAATAGGAGCTATACGAAAACAAGCAATATAAGGAATCAGAGAATCACTTGTGTGTGTGTTGTTGTTGTTCTTGTTGTTTTGAGCTGGAAGGACTTTAGAGGTCATTCATTCCCTATCATCTTAGAACAAAAAATGCACCTAGAAAAAAGTGGCTAGCTGTTAAATACCTGGTCTCCCAACTAAAACCGGGTTTGGTTTCATTCTTACCTTTACAAATGCAGGTGGAGAGCCTGATTCATCTGCAACAATGCCCTGGAAATTCTGGTTTAGTCAAGCCTGTGTTGGAAAACCACAGGATAAACCACTGGTCGTTCTGGGATCACAGACCAGGGACTTGTGTCCCCGACAACAGTGAACCTATTCTGAAGATCTAGACGAGAGACTTTCCACTTTGGAGGAAGGTGTGAGATGGACTTTCTAAATCGTTTACATTTTCTGACTCTAACCCCTATCCTCTGGTCATCACCTACACTCCCCCAAATTGGCCCAAACCAGAAAGTTGGCTTGGCAGGAGAATAGCATATACATAATAAAAATAAAGGTCTAACAGGGAGTCCAGAAATTATAAAACAACAACAAAATAAAACATAGTTCATTTCAGAGAACTGGAGAAGACAAACTGGCAAGAAAGAAATAACGTCAAAGAAAGAAAGAACGAAAGAAACTCTACATTATAAAAGACTCAATTAATACTCATGTTACAGATAAGTTAGGTAAGGCTAAATGAGATGAAGTAATTTGAATACACAAAGCATCATGTGTATGAATAAAGCACCATGAAGAATATAATCTTCTGATTTCCATTCACTTAAGATTCCTGAATGTCAAGACATGAACACTCTATAAAACAAGTTAAAATCTTCTTCTCCCTAATGTCTAAAGAAGTGTAGGGATTGAGAGAAAGAACATGCCAGGAAAGTAAATTTTCTCTGGGTGCCTCAATAATGAACTTGCCATCCCCATAAAACAAAACAAAACAAAATATTACAGTACAAATGGAAAGATATTTGGGATGAGAGACGCCTGACAAAACCGAGAATGGTAAAGAAAGTTCCCATGAGAACATGGTCTCGTTCTGGAGGCCACGGTGCATATTTATAGCACTGTACAGGTCTTGCTCTGTAAAGTGCCTCCCAGAGGGATTAAATCTCTAAGGTTGTTCTCATTCAAGCCATACTTAAATAAGAATTTCGAGGGTCAGTTTCCTTAAATGCATGAGTGTTCCTAGTACTGGTATAACCACCCCTTTTATCTATTTTCAGGTTTTATCCTTCTCAAAAGGATGACTGAGTTCATACCTTGAGTTTTCTTCCTGTTTTGCACAAATTCTGAGCGTCTCAGGCTGCTGGGTGCCGTGCGGCGGAAGCAACTATTCCTTTTCCAAGTCTCCAGGCCATTTCTTTTTTTGTCTTCCTCAAACTGCCAAGTATTCTTCCCTAATGAAGGACCCTGAAGAATGCCACAGTGATCTTCTCCCCGGCCCCCTCTCATCCACTGACTCTGCGGACTATCTGGGAAGACGCCCCTGCTCCCAAGCGCCATGGTTCCTGCTTTGTCAATGCCATTATCCTCCCAATTCTTCATCTGATGGACAGAATCTGTCCCTCTGTAATTCTGAAATTTATACTCACAGTTGGCAAATAGAGTATCGTAGCCTTTATGTTCTGTGTCAAAGTCACTCTGATCCAGGGCATGAGTCTTTGCGTTGGGACAGATTTTACCATTTTCACAAACCTTTCTGTCCCCTTCATGGTATTTGAAAAATTCTTTACCTTCACTGACTCCATCCAAATCTGGGAAGTCCACAGACTGACCATTAGTATAATTCCCAGGAACCTGACATAAATTGTTGCGGTTTCTATAATAAAAATTAGCTTCTTTACAATCCTCAAGATTATAATTAAAATTCCTGTAGTCCATGTGCCACTTTTCAGGTTGACCACAATTCCCCACAGAATCATCCAAACCACTGTGGCGAGTGCACAATTCAGTTTCTTTAGAGTCCTCAGGATCAAAATTCAGATTCTGACCATCCGTGTGGCCATTCATGTCCCCATACCCTCCAGCTTTCCAGCCTTCTGAGCTGCCTGTAAATCGGTTATCCTTAGTCCCCGGGCTAGAACCCGCATTTTCTGAGTTCTTGTAACCATCACAACCCTGAGCCATAGTTCTGTAGTTCATACAGTCCTTTCCACTTTCTTCCTCTTCCTCATGGTCCGAGTAGCTTGGCTCACTCTGCTCAAAAGCCCAGTATCCACAATGTCTTTTTCTATAGGGCCGATTCTGCCCCAAGGTCCAGTGTCTGGAATCCAAGCCACCTTCTCTGTAAAGTCGATCCAGCCCTGTAAGGTCCCTCTTCTGTAGACTCCTGTGGTCTTCATACTCCCAGCTGGAGCCCCAGTGCCCTTTCTTCTCCGTTTCTCTTTCTTCTCTAACTTCTTGGGTCTCCCACATGTTCGGTGTGCATAAAGACACGCGTTTTACTTCCTCCTTCCATGGGCCTGGGTGGGGCTGAAATGTGGACAGGTGCAGGTTAGCCTAAGGCTGTATCTGTCCTTCTGAAAATGTCTCCCCAAGCGCTCGAGACACTCTTCTTACTCCTCCAGCTGGAGTCCAGAGAGATGTGGAGTTATTTCAACCTCAGGATCCAATCAGTGAGCTGCTATATCTTTCCCCACAGAGGCCAGAAGATAATTAGTAACTAGTGTTCATGTGATTGGAGTTGGCAGCTTTGTTCGGTGTTTCCCTCAAGCTGGTCAGACTGGCTTGGCTGCTTTCTGTGCCGAAGGGAGAAGTATTTTGCCGTTTGAAAGGTTTTGTAGAAAAAGCAGAGTGAGCGAGAACAGCCCCCTTTAAAAGCCCAAGGTAAGGTCATATATCTCCTCTGCCTCTTTAGATATTTCAGTCATCAACCATCAGTATAAATAATGTTTTTGTGCACAGCTCAACACATGAAACATGTGGACGTTTCCCATCCTCCAAGTTCAGCTTTCTAATCCCTGGACATCTGAAACTCTGGGACTCCCTTCCCCTCCTCTTCCTCCTTTGAGAGTCTGCTTTTATGGGAGTCAGATTACCAGCTGGTGTACCCTCAAATCACAAGTGGTTTCAACTCCCACCTGCAGACGCATGGGCACATCCCACTGAAGGAAGAAAGAGAACTTCTTTTTTACTCCAATCTGGTGCATGGGTAATTTTAAAACTGTCCCCTAGAAGAATGTAGTTATGCCCGCTTTCACACTTTCCTTGATACTTGCCATGCCAGAGAAGCATGAAGACCATTTCCTGAATCTCTTTTCCATCCAATCACCCAGCATATTCAGGAACTGGGGAATAAGGTTAGAAATCGGAAAGGTGCAGATAAAAATACCTATTTGGATCAACAAACATTAGATGGGTGCCTATTACAGATGAGGTATTGCAGAAGAGAGAAAAAATGGACAAGTTAGCCTCTGCCTCTTGCAATGCAGGAGCAATACTCTAAAGGAAAATCAAATGTGACAAGTTCTATAACAAACACAAATGGCAATGACGACAGAGCAGGGTCCCTGGTGGGGCAGTGGTGATTTCACAGAAGGGGCAGCATTGAGCAGTGCCTTTGAGCATGAGCAGGATTTCCACAGACTGTCTACAAATGGAGAATTAGGAAATGGGGAACAGTTTGAAGGACAAAGTAGAAAAAGTAACAGGAGATAAGGCCGGAGGGGTAGACTGGGGCAGATCCCAAGGGATCTGAATGCCGTTTACTTCATTCGATGGGGAGTACCATGCTCAGAGACAGGCTTTAGTAAGATGACTCTTCTCGCTATCTGGTCATCTATCCGACGTCCAGGAATGATTCCTTGAACCTCTGCCTAATCCCTATTTGTGAAACAATATACAATATAACCGTGAGGAGACCGGGGTTATATGCTTTGTCAATAATGAGATGTTTACTCTCGGACAAACCACTTACTCTCTCTGGGACTCAATGTACCCATCTGTAAAATGAGACAGCTGGCCCCCATGACTCCCAATTCCTTCAGTTTTAAAAATCCATGGTTCTGTTTTCCTCACTACTTCTTTTTCCTTTCTCAAATACCTAACGTGCTAGCATGCACCTTCAGGATTCTCTACTAGTAGTTACCAAATCAACCTCTGGATTGCAAATCTGATTTTCACGGGAAGGTCTCTGTCCGCTCTGTTCCCTCACACCTAAACCAAGAGCGGAGACGGCAGCAGCCCTGGCAGCTTCTGGGTTTTCAGTGTGAAGATGCGCTATGATCAGCGTGAGGGTTAGGGAGCGGAGAGGTTTTTTTGTTTTTTGGGTTTTTTTTTATCTTCAGTATTATCCTTACTTTACTGCAGATAAAGAAAGAGTCTCAGAGTTTGAATAACCTGGTCACATAAGCTGGTACAAGGTGGGGTTACAACCTGAACTCAGATTCATTTGACTCTGTGGCCCTAGACTAATAGAGGGTATCTCAAAAACGTAGGAAAACCGTAATTTCCCTCAAACCAAGCATACAAACAAGTAAATGTAAATGCTCTCATGGTCTAAGTCAGAGGTGGACCCCTTCTGAGGCAAGTGTGCGCACACCGCCGCCCCACCCTCCCCACCACCGCCATTCCCTCTGTGTCTCCAGTCCCAGCCACGGCCCCGCCACCCCTCGCCCTCCACCCCCTGCCGCAGGGCTGTCCCTTGCCGCTCAACCACAGTGTGCACCCAGACTGGTACATAAAGTAAACCGGGCACACTTTTAAATATTGAAAGCAAAGATGAAGCTTTCCCTAGCTGTTATGGAAAACAAAGTTCCTTTCAGCAACTTTGTATCTTTGATAAAGCTAGCTGGATAAGAAACACACCTAGTACAGCCACCAAGAGAAGAGATAAAAGAGGCTAAATTACAGGTACAAAGGATATTAGTTATAAAATGACCCACCAGAAGAGGTTATGTGAAGCTAAAAGAAATGACCTTTGAATAAGAGGAGAGTGAGTAGCGGGTTATAGTCCGAGGCTCCCCACTCCTACCCCAAACCCATCCCATCATTCTTTTCTAAGTCCTACTGCCTTCATAGTTTGCATAAAGATGTAAGCTGCCTCAGCTTCACTTCCATATTGCTGGCACCCAGAACTAATCCGAAGCTGTGAATGGGGTGCTATTTTCATATGATAAATCTGTGTGCAAAGACATGGGGCCTGAGGGAAAGGGGAGGAGGACGACTTTTCTACTTTTCTCAATCCTGGTATCACTGGCAAAATTCAACCCTTCAGATGGCATCCCTCTCTGTCGCTCTCCCTTTCACGGAACACAACCGTCACATCCCACTGGCTCTTCCTGAGGCCCTTACGCAGCACTGTGCCCCAATGTTTGCTGTTTGTCACCAGAGGGTGGGCGACCGGCTGCAGTGACCATCCATGTGTGCCGTAAATGGAAATATTGCTGTACGCAATGCTGGAAGGGAAGCCGGGCAGCAGGATTTGGAAGAAGACAGAAAGGGAGAAGGTGCAGGAAAGGTAAAGGAAGAAGAGGGAGGAGGACAGGAAAAGAACCAGCAAGAACATGTGCTTCCCTACTTTTGTTAATGTCTCCGTTAACTGTGCAGACCAAACCTCCTCCACTCAGGTGCCCGACACTCCGGCACGAAGACTGCCCCAGTAACATTCTCCGATTCCTACAGTTCTTGCCATTTTCCAGAGCACTGAGCAAATCTCTCTCTCATCCCACCCATGTTACTTTATTATAGTTGTTTCTCTCCATTTCTTACACTGAATGCTCCTTGCAGGCAGGAACCATGTCTAATTTATAGGCATGCGTTAGATGCCAGGCAGAGGGCAGGATAGCTTGGGGGTTAAGAGCGCAGCTCTGCAAGGCCTGGGTGTGAGTCTGGACTTTGTCACTCACCAGTGGATAATCTTGGGGAAGTTACTGAGGCTGAGTCTGTATTGTCATGTTTTCATCTTAAGCACAGAAGACGTGACATTTTTGTGGAACAGGACTAATTCTAAAAAGTATCATTACTGAGAAATTCCCACTACCTAGAATTTGAGACACTTTTGTTCTGCCCCCTGCATATCTCGTGCAAGAACAGTTTACGAATGTATCTCAAAACTTACAAGTACAGAAGGCGGTGGAAGATCCTGGAACTTGCTATGGCTTTGGGGATGTAGAACTGAGCTGACATTCCCTTAGAATTCCTTTTCAGACACTCTGACATCATCAAGGTGTCTGACAATCCTCCAGGACGTCAGGTACTCATCTTCAGTCATCATTTTTTTTAATGCCACTTTATTTCTTAAGTAAACCCTACCCCGCAATGTGGGGCTCAAGCTCACTGACCCCAAGACCAAGAGCTGCATGCTCTGCCGACCAAGCCAGCCAGGCGCCCCTACAGGATCCCTCTCGGAGGACGTGCCTCGGCGCTCATCCTCACGCTTCGCCTTGAGGGTAACTGCTGCTGCTGGCCCCGCTCAGCGCCGTGACCCAGGGGCTCAGTGGCCTAGCTCTTCCCTCATTCATCACACCAAATTTGCTCCAGGACCCCCTCCTGCTGGCCCGCCTCTGAGTCTGCAGTCCCTCAGACCTGCGCCCACTTGCAGAGCAGGCCTCTCCTGAGCATACTTCAGAGAGAAGTCTCCTCTCTTTAATACCGTCTGCTCTCCAGCTTTCAGAAAATGACTCCATCTCTGGCCTTCCCAGAATACTCTTTCTCGTTGGAATTTATTTTTCCAGTCACGTAGAGTGGCCTGAAGCAGAGGGGGAGGGAAGCGTGTGGACCTGGCCTGCCATTCTCCTGCTTTTATTTCTCATTAGCATCCTGTAGGCCCTGCATCCACAGATCAGTCTGTGGCGTGCTTTCTTTCCTGACGACACGTGGGCTCGCAGCTCTCTGGCACACCTGCCCAAAGTGACACGGCCGTGTTGGCCTTGGGCCCTAGTCTGCTGTTGCCTTGCTTTCTGCCTTTTTCCTCTAGAAATTATTGCTGTTTCTTCACCCTTCCCCTATCAAATCTACCATCCCACTGCGTTTGTACCCACACACTCTGCCTCCCCTCCTGTTAAAATGGAGAAACTGTCTCTGCTCCTCTAACAGGCCAGTCTCTCTGTTGGTTCACTGGATCCCACTCCCGCCTACCCCCTCAGAGACTGTGTTCCAGCAAGTCAGCCCTCCCTCTTCTGCTTCCTCAGTGCACCTGCTCTAATGGATCAGTCCCACTCACTCGACTATCTGCTTCTTGTCCTTTGCTAGTCCATCTTCCTGGTCTTCCCCGCTCTCAGACCCTGGCGCGCCCCAGGGCTTCTCCTAGGTCTGCAATTACCCAGCACACAGCAGGAATGCGGGAAGCATGGATATGACTGGAAATGGGGTTTCCGCTCTTATTCAGTGCAGCCGCCTCTCAGCCTAAGGAAGAACTGCAGAGGAGACGGCTCTGGCTAAAGCTACTCATAGGGCATCCATGGTGCTCAGCCTCTGGCGGTATGGACAGAGCATCTGCAACTGAGGGAGAGGACAGACCCCTAAGACCTAAAGATAAGTTCCCCAGCAGAGGAAGAGAGGAAGCCCGGATGAAAAGAGACAACTGGGAGAAGAGAAGGCGAGAGCCTGGGAGTGCTGTAAAAGGCAATAAAGGCTGGCATATAGGAAAATAAGAGGTGTTTGGGGGAAATCTGATATGCTCCGAAGGGTATGAATGCTCTCAGTGGGACAGGGCTGTGAGATGCATTTAAGATGCCTCAGAGTTTAAACCTGGTGATGAACTTAAAGGGTTAGGAGTTAGGTTAGGGTTCAAATAGAGAAGCTGAACCGTGAGCAGCTTTGGGATGTTGCTAGCACGAATGGGTAAGCAATTTGGAAACTTGTGTAACTTCATGATAGGCTAGCAGTCAGAAGTATGTCTGTGAGGAAGGGTTAAATATTTTTTCAAAGGATATCGACACATACATATATGCTCTTACGGTTTTCAACAGATGAGAGTACTAAACAATGTTATGCCCGGCATACATTATTTTGGAAGTTGGCAAGGGTCACTTGGGATCCCTCCTCCGTGAACACTTGTATTTCTGAGTTTTTCAAGTGCTGCTTCCTACCACCCACTCTCGGAGATCAAGCAGTCCCTCCTTAAGTTGAAACGCAGGGACACCATGGTGGGGCGCTGTGACAAGCACTGAGCCCACAGGATGAGACTGGTCTGAATTCGAACCACAGCGCCACCACTAACTATGAGGCTCTGGGCCAACCTCGGCTTTCCCGTCCGTCCAACGTGGCCAATGTGGAAGATTAGAAAAAATGCTCAAAGACCCAGCACGTTGTTTGACAAGTAGTAAGTGCTCAGTTAATTATAATTATGGTCACCATCTAACTCTTCTAGTTCCTTCAACTCCTGGGAAGGTTCAGCCACCTCTCTTTTTCTCTATCTACACTTTCTTTTTAAAGAAACTTTTAAAAGTAATCTCATTAAATGTCGTGGCTTTAAATAATGTCTTTGTGCTGCCAAAATGTATTTGTCACTAACAAATGTCTCCAGCCCTCACCTCTCCCCTGAACTCCGGGGCTGTTATCAAACTGCCTAAGCAACACTTGCACCTGGACGTCTTACGGGCACAACATGACCAAAACTGAGCTCCTGACTTCTGCCCCGTCCCACCTCCCCCAGCAGCCAGCGTCTCCTGCTGTCTTCACCATGAATTGAGAAATGACTGGCAACTCCAGTCCTTCCAGTTGTCCAACCTCAGGGTCATCCTTGACTCTTCTCCTTCTCTCACACCTCACGCCCAACCCACCAGCAAGTCCTACAGGCTCGGACTCAAAATGTCCCCAGAACCATGTGCTCCCATGATCTTCAGTCTACTGTCCTGGTCCAGGCCGCCCAGAGGGACTCTGTAACGTTGTAAGTCAGATCTTACCACTGCCCTGCTCAAAACCTTCCCGTGGCTTCTCGTCTTACTCTCAACAATGAATCATAAAACCCACACCTTCGCTCTAGCTGAACTGACCTCCTTGCCATTCCTCAAATACTAGATGCACTCTTGTCCGCGCTGTCCCGTCTGCCAGAGACAATTCTCCTCACCCCAAAAATGGCTTGGCTGGCTTCCTACAATCATTCGGCTCTTCGCTCAAATGTCACTTTTCAGTGAGGTCTTCCCTGATTCCATAGCTTCTTCTGCCTTCTAATACCTATTTATATTTCTACTCATTTACTGTTTGTCTCTCCCCACGAGGGCAGAGATCACTGCTCGAAATACAGCAGGAGCCCAATATTTGCTGCATCAATGACTGCCCTAGAGTCTTCCTGGGTCTTGCTATGTCTGGGAAAGTGAAGGGTAGGAGGCGGTGCACTCAGGCAGCCGCGTGGTGGCAGGAACGCTCACAGCTGAAGGTTCCATGCTAGCGGGAGGCTGGTAGTTTCCCTGGGTCCTGCAAAGCCTCAGTGAAATCTGAAACCGATACTTAAAATCCCTGGATCTATTCCATTTTCTCCACCCTTCTGCCCAGAGCTGAGGGTGAGGAAATGTTCCCGAAGCCACACTACAAAGTTAAGAATGGTGGGGGTGCCTAGGTGGCTCAGTCGTTAAGCGTCTGCCTTCGGCTCAGGTCATGGTCTCAGGATCCTGGGATCGAGCCCGACATCAGGCTCCCTGCTCCATGGGAAGCCTGCTTCTCCCTCTCCTATTCCCACTGCTTGTGTTCCCTCTCTCTCTGTCAAATAAATAAAATCTTTAAAAAAAAAAAAAAAAAAAAGAGGGGCGCCTGGGTGGCTCAGTCGTTAAGCGTCTGCCTTCGGCTCAGGTCATGATCCCAGGGTCCTGGGATCGAGCCCCGCATTGGGCTCCCTGCTCCACGGGAAGCCTGCTTCTCCTTCTCCCACTCCCCCCCCCCCCGCCCCACTTGTGTTCCCTCTCTCGCTGTGTCTCTGTCAAATAAATAAAATCTTTAAAAAAAAAAAGTGATTCACGTTAATTATAACTAAGTTAACCATTTCAAGCTACATTTCTTGACGTACATTGAAATACCTATCGTAAAAAGAAAACTAGTTTCAGTCCTGAACTAACATAGATTATTAATGCCTTCTGACTCTGGTTGTTGTTTTATTTTATTTTGGTTGCTGTTTTATACCAAGATAAAATCCATTACAAGTAACTGAGCTAATTTTTACTGAGCCAACACCCTGAACCAGATGTTACAAGTCAAGGATACTTGCTTTTTTCTTATGTACTGACAAACCAGAAAGATAGATTATGATTCCTTTCACATAAATGTTTATATCTTGAAAGACCACAAAATGTTTTGGCTATTTAACTCCATTATCTTTTTACTAGTTTGAGAATGAATTTTTAATACCTGAGGCATTCCAAGGAATCTTCAGAATAACAAATTGCTTCCATATGTAGAAAAACTAGACTTTCCAATTTTAAAAATGTCTAGACTATTATATATCACTTCAGTATAAAGATGTTATTGTTCCATATCAGTAACTTTCCAACTTGTTAATTGAATGGCTCTCTTTAGTGGGCCTTAGATCTCACTCAGTATCTTGCTGAAAATGGTCTGTTCCTAAAAGCATGTTCTGATTTGATTTGCAACAGTCTTGTAAAATTACCCTGAGAGTTTCTCTGGTCAACATTCCTCTTGACGTTACCTTAAAGGGAAGAGCAGCTTAGGAACAAGGTTCCTGATGTGGAAGAGGCTGGCTGTACACTTGGCCGTCTACTGCACTGATTCAGGACAGTGGGGTTCTTGCCCATAATGAAGTAACTACGGCCATGAGTCAGAGGCAGCAAGGCAAATAGTGTGGTTAAATACAGAGGTATAGTTGCTGAGTAAAGAAATGAATGTAGTTGTCACTTTGAGGCACGTGATCCTCTCCTAGAGATAGAACAAAACTATTATATGCTGAAATAAGATTCTCTCAGGGCTACAGGATATAGTCCCAATTAGGGGGTCTAAAAGTGACATGTACTGGTATATATATACAATGGAATATTACCATCAAAAAGAATGAAATCTTAACCATTTGCAATGACATGGATGGAGCTAGAGGGTATTATGCTAAGCAAAATAAGTCAGTCAGAGAAAGACCAATATCGTATGATTTCACTTATATGTGGAATTTAAGAAACAAAACAGATGAACACAGGGGAAGGGGAAAAAAAGAGAGGGAAGCAAACCCTAAGAGACTCTTAACTACAGAAAACAAACTAAGGGTTGATGGAGGGAGGTGGTGGGGGGATGGGCTGAATGTGCGATGGGGATTAAGAAGGGCATTTGTGATGAGCACAGGGTGTTGTATGTGAGTGATAAATCACTAAATTCTACACCTGAAACCAATTTTACCATGTACGTTAAGTAACTTGAATTTAAATAAAAACTACAAATAAATCATAAAAAATAAAAAATCAATAAATAACTAAACAAAAGTATGTACTGGGAAATGTGAAAACCTGTGGATTAACCCTACATGTTTCCACTGCTCTGGAAGTCAACCGATTTATCAAATTTGAAGCTACTGTGTCTTAGATATAGACCTTAGCTTATTAACCAGCAACTCATTTTGACTAGAAGCTCTTTGAGGGCAGAGAGCACATCTGTGTTTATTACCCTCCCCTTAGCACAGTGCCTGGCACAGCAAAAACTCAACAAACATTTGCTGGGTGAATGAGTGACTGAACTGAATGTCATCCTGAAGGCTGCAAAATGGCATTTCATTCCCCAATACTCTATAATCAGAGACACCTCCTACTACCCTCCACTATTCTACCCTGACTCTACGTGTTAACTCCAAATTTAAAACTCCAAATTCTCTGGTTGGCTTATATAAATAATGGCTTATCTAAAACCATCAGGGCTTCGTGGGGCGCCTGGTTGGCTCAGTCAGTTAAGCGTCTGCCTTCAGCTCAGGTCATGATCCCAGGGGTCCTGCAATCAATGGAGCCCCCCCATCGCATCGGGCTCCCTGCTCAGTGGGGAGCCTGCTTCTCCTTCTCCCTCTGCCCCTCCCCACTGCTGGTGCACGTGTTCTCTCTCTCAAATAAATAAATAAAATCTTTAAAAAAATAATAAAACTGTCGGGGTTTTTTTTTTTTTAAAGATTTTATTTATTTATTTGACAGAAAGAGAGACAGCGAGAGAGGGAACACAAGCAGGGGGAGTGGGAGAGGGAGAAGCAGGCTTCCCACGGAGCAGGGAGCCCGATGCGGGGCTTGATCCCAGGACCCCGGGATCATGACCCGAGCCGAAGGCAGATGCTTAACGACTGAGCCACCCAGGTACCCTGGGGCTTTTCATTTCTAATAATTGAAGTTTGGGTTATTTGGGCGATCCTCTCACAGAAAAAAAGTTTAGAAAGTTGGAGGAAATATAAAAAAAATCTCAAAGCTATCAATACACTGACAAGATGGAAGTGCACTATTCAAAACCAAAGGAAAACTGAAATCCAGACAGGTAAATAACTACAGAAATGGCACCACCCCGGGGCATCTGCCCAGAAAACAGAACTTTTGTTTCAATGGCCCTCTCAGGAGAAGTGGTCACAAACTCAAAGCCTAGGGCCTGTCCAAGGTGAGAAGTCTAAAAAGAGACCTTTTTCTAGAATAAGCTAAGATTCCAAAGGACTACTGAGAATGCATCAGAATTAGACCAGCCCTCTTGCAAAATTACAGTTGGGGTTCCAGTATCCAGGTCATCCGCGGAATTTTAAGCCTTGAAATTAGTTTTAGGTAATTGAACTGAGACTGCGTAGTGCTCCCCTGTGGGAATTCCTTCTCAGCGTTTCTTGGGAAATGCATATGTCTTTCTGGATCCGAAGAAAAATCAGTCAAGAAAGTGGAACACAAGAGGAAATACTGTAATTCTCCTGTGAGAATAAAGCCTAGAAATAAACGTAGACGCATTTCAGGTTCGAAGTAATCCACCAATGTCAAGTTGAAAGCAAGAGCAGAAAATACACACAAAGTAAAAGATTAAGGTTGACCAGGATGAGAGTAACAGGAGAGAAGTGACCAGGATCTAATCAGTTAGTTTGGCTTGTAGCTGTTGCTATGCTAGGAGTGTGTTTATAAGTGTTTGCGTTCGTGGCCCTGCATGCTGCTGACAGTGAGTCATTCCTGCAAATCAAATCAATGTTAATAAGCTTATTTGTACAGCACATTTTTTTACAAATCTTAGAAAGTGACTGTTCAAGAAATATCAAGTTTTAGGGGCACCTCGGTGGCTCAGTTGATTAAACGTCTGCCTTCGGCTCAGTTCATGACCCCAGGGTCCTGGGATCGAGCCCCGCATCGGGCTCCCTGCTCAGCCTGCTTCTCCCTCTGCCTGCCGCTCCCCTTGCTTGTGCTCGCTCTCTTGCTCACTCTCTCTCTCGAATAAATAAAATCTTAAAAAAAATCAAGTTTTAGAAGCAAAGTAAGTCCTTCAACTGGCAATCCTGATAAATGATTCTGTGTAGTGTTAAATCTTGCTCAGAGCGGTGAATAACGTTCCATTATCTGAATACTTGAAACCAAAAATGTTTGCCCAGTGTTCTCCAGGGTTTAACATTTGCCAAAGGTTCATAGTTAAATATATATATTTATATATTAAATTCATGTATATTTATATATTTAATTTATATATAAATTAAAATACTGTAATAGAAGATTATAGAGATGTGAATATTAATATTGAATCATTATGCTGTACACCTGAAACTAATATAAAATGTGTATCAGTTATACCTCAATAAAAAAAATTTTAAGAATATTGTCAATATGGTCTAAATTTTGATTTAGCAAAAGCAATATTGATTTCAACAGCAAAGTAAAAATCAGAGCAAGTACACAAAATATTTTCATTGTCAAAAAAGAAAATGAGCTTACACGAAGCAACATGCACCCTAAAAGCCCCATCTAAAAATGCTTTTAGATACATTCTTCAACCAACATCAATCTAAGATGAAAACTCTCTCCTTTGCCTCGAATACTAACAAAACAAAGATCAATCCTATCAGGGCAACTAAAGCTTTGTGTATTTAAAATCTTGTTTTAAGAATAACTTTTCAACGCTAATTGTGGTATTATTTTACAATTTTGAAATTATTTTTAACTGTTATTTTATGTTAATACTTCCTTCTGATGTTCTCAAATGTTTACTGTCATATTTATTGTCTGATTTTGATAAATATTCTATAGTTATGTAAGACTTTAAGGTAAGGGGAAGCTGAGTAAAGGGTATATAAGAACTTCAATTTTTTGCAACTTTTCTATAGATCTTAAATTACTTTACATTAAAAAATAAAAATTATTTTAAAGATGTTATTTATTTGAGAGAGAGAGAGCACGAGCAGGAGGGGCAGAGGGAGAGGTAGAGAGAATCTCATGCAGACTCCATGCCGAGCGAGGAGCCTAACGCGGGGCTCAAACTCACGACCCTAAGATCAAGAGTCTCATGCCCTACCAACTGAGCCAGCCAGACACCCCTAAAAGTACCATTATTGAGAAATTCCCACTACCTGGAATTTGAGACACTTTTGTTCTGCCCCCTGCATATCTCATGCAAGAACAGTTTATGAGTATATCCCAAAACTTACAAGTACAGAAAGCGGTGGAAGATCCTGGAACCTGCTATGGCTTTGGGGATGTAGAACTGAGCTGACATTCCCTTAGAATTCCTTTTCAGATACTGACATCATCAAGGTATCTGACAATCCCCCAGGACTTCAGGTACTCATCTTCAGTCATCATTTTTTTTAATGCCACTTTATTTCTTAAGTAAACCCTACCCCGCAATGTGGGGCTCAAGCTCACTGACCCCAAGACCAAGAGCTGCATGCTCTGCCGACCGAGCCAGCCAGGCGCCCCTACAGGATCCCTCTCGGAGGACGTGCCTCGGCGCTCATCCTCACGCTTCGCCTTGAGGGTAACTGCTGCTGCTGGCCCCGCTCAGCGCCGTGACCCAGGGGCTCAGTGGCCTAGCTCTTCCCTCATTCATCACACCAAATTTGCTCCAGGACCCCCTCCTGCTGGCCCGCCTCTGAGTCTGCAGTCCCTCAGACCTGCGCCCACTTGCAGAGCAGGCCTCTCCTGAGCATACTTCAGAGAGAAGTCTCCTCTCTTTAATACCGTCTGCTCTCCAGCTTTCAGAAAATGACTCCATCTCTGGCCTTCCCAGAATACTCTTTCTCGTTGGAATTTATTTTTCCAGTCACGTAGAGTGGCCTGAAGCAGAGGGGGAGGGAAGCGTGTGGACCTGGCCTGCCATTCTCCTGCTTTTATTTCTCATTAGCATCCTGTAGGCCCTGCATCCACAGATCAGTCTGTGGCGTGCTTTCTTTCCTGACGACACGTGGGCTCGCAGCTCTCTGGCACACCTGCCCAAAGTGACACGGCCGTGTTGGCCTTGGGCCCTAGTCTTCTGTTGCCTTGCTTTCTGCCTTTTTCCTCTAGAAATTATTTCTCATGGGAGTTTGGTGAAGACGAACAAAGTCCCCTGAAGCTGGTCGCTCCTCAAGTATGGGACAGAATTAGAATTTCTGAACGTGCAAGGTGGGAAGCAGTCAACAGTAGTAGTTAAAAACCGGAGCTCCCAGCTCCTTCAGGTAAGCTACTCCATCTCTACAAATCTTATCTGCGTCATCTATCAAGCAGCCATGTGAATTATCCCAGTGTGTGTAGGGTGGCTGGGAAGATAATCTGTGCAAGCAAATGGTACCAAGTCCTTATTACAAACAAGTTAATAATTGTTAGCTCTTTACTATTGCAACCTGGTCCTTCGGGTGTCTGGGTGGTTCAGTCGGCTAAGCGTCTGCCTTCGGCTCAGGTCATAATCCCAGGGCCTTGGGCTAGAGCCCCGCGTTGGGCTCCCTGTTTAGCAGGGAGTCTCCTTCTCCCTCTGCTTCTCCCCCTGGCTTGTGCTCTCTCTCTCTCACTCTCTCTCTCAAATAAATAAAATCTCTAACAAAACCTAGTCCTTAAACCACAAAGATGTCAGATGTGGTTTTTCTCATGAATCTTAGCCTGGCAGTCTTTAGTCCTTACTAGAGGCCAGTTATGGAGATCATTGTATTCAGGGACTTCCCACCTGCAGGCCTGCTATGGATGCTTTAGCATAACAGGACGGATAAATGTCCATGAGGTTTGAGCTGCTCTATCTGGTCACAGGATGTATCGAGACAGAGCAGTCGAATTGTGGTGACAAGGTAAGAAATGAGGTAATGAAAAAGCAAATCAGTCTTTGTCAAAGATGGTAACATCTCCCTTAAAAACATGGGGAGGCCATTACATGGACTGGTGGATGTCAAGAAACGCGTATCTATTATTTCCCCGTCACTTACCTCTGAGTTGCTGGAGTTCCATATTCAAACTTTCAATGTTGCTCTCATAGAACTCAAGATCCTCGAGGGTCTCTTCCCTTAATGATTCGTCTTGCTTTTCCTCCAGCATTAAGTCTAGCTCTTCTTGAGCCCTGCTACCCACATCCAAGTCCTGTTCCATTTCCTGAACCCTCACCAATACTAAGGGACACTGGGAAGTCTGGTCCAAAGTCTGGTCCACACTCTCAGGGCCCTCCTTCTCCGGCATCTCACAGCTCAGACGGGTACAGGTTAGGAGCCTGGGGGATCCTGGAGTCCCCCGATGCTGTGCCGAGGGAGGCAGGGGAGCGGGGCGAGAGGGTCGCATCGTCAAGGGCGGTTCAGGTTTCAGGTTCTGGTCAAGAAGCACGTGGGGAGAAGCGGATGCTGGAGTACAGGGACGCGGTGGCGGGGGCCTTAGGGCCTTCCTCCTCTCAGGCAGCTCCTGCTGGCTGGTTAGCTTTGAGGAACCTCGGACAATGTCCTTCTCCGAGTTAAAGTCCATGATTGAAAAGTGGCGCAAAATTTTATCTGGTTCTAGGCCAGGCCCTGACAAGCTCTTTTCAAACTCTATCAGCTGTTGTGTCAACTTTGAATCCAGGTCAGTGTTGCCTTCTCCGTGTAAAAGTGCCATGGCTTCGGCTGCAAACACCTTGTCTTGCAGACCAGGCCTCATGTCTGATCCCTCTGGTGCAGAACAAAAGCTGGAGACGTTTGCTTTGGGCATGTGGTGCTTTATAGCACATCTTGCCACGCCCTGGAGCAGAGAGCTCAACTGGCTGGGTGTGACTACCCGAGGGCCTAGAAGACAGGAGCCACCATGAGGAGGCAGCCCTGGCTTCTGAAGGGTTTTTGGTGGAGAGGACATTCCTCTGGGAGGTAGGCTGGAGTTGTCTTTAGTCCTTGCTTCAAAGGGAAGAGGGCCAGCGTACTGCTCTGAGCTTCGGTGGCCCCCTCCTGCTGTAGAGTAATATTGGTGTTTCTGCAGTCTGGGAGGAAAAGGTACCTGAGGTTGGGAAGAAACCCCATTGACTATCTCTGAAGGATCCTCTGCAGAAGAGTCTTTGGCAAGAGGCTGTTCGTGCCCCAGGCCTGGGCTTCTTGGGGCACCCCCTGAGAGGCCTTCATCCCGATGAGAGTTTTTGTTTACTTCATACTCAGAAGTCAGATGCTCCAGGGGAGAAGCAGATGTCTCAGAAATAACACAGTTGGACTTCTCTGCTTTATACTCAGGAGATTCAGGTTTTCTTCCCTCCACCACCAAGGAGTTCTCTGAACAACCCAAAGAAGGGTCAGGGATCTCAGTAGGGCTGCTTTCCTGTGGAGGATCCATGGTCTCCTCTGCTCTTGTTTTAGAAAATAGCTTTACAAATCGGTAAGGAAAGATGCCTGTCCTGCCCTTCAGTGATCCTTCTAGCCACCCATCTTCCAGCGTTCCCAGAATTCGGATTTTATCGCCTACCTCAAAATCCAACTCATTCGGCTCCAGGGCCTGGAATCTGTAGAGGGCAATTCCATAAGTCCCCGGCTGCTCCTCATCCTCTTCCGGCCCCCTCTCGTCTTCTCCTGTAGGGATCTCTTCTTCACCATTAATAACGCAGTCGTCGTGATTTCCAGAACTTACCAACTCATCCACAGTCCTCAGGGGCCCCAAAAGCTCTACAAAACCTTCGGGAAAAATGCCTCTTCGACCCTCTAATTCCCCTTCAAACCAGCCTGGCTCAGGAACTCCAATAATGGTAATCACATCCCCTTCTCTGAAGTCCAGCTCCTCGTCCAGCTGGGCCGAAAGCCCCATCAGCGCCCGCGCTTGTCCCATTGAGTACTCAGGAATCTGGAGCGAGGTGCTCTGTGGGCACCAGCAACGACTCTGTGAGGAGAGGCAGAGCTCCCGAACACACGACGATGGGAAGCAGCCCCGGGCACCCCAGCAGCTTCGGCCCTGCAGCCAGCCGGCCGTGGGGGCACCATCGAGAATCACTAGGTCACCTAAAGAAAGACAAGCAAAGACAACGACCTGAGTCATCACCCCAAAAGAACACTGCCATAACTAATAGTGCAACTCATCGTTTTAAACATCTATCAGATTCAGGGAAATATAACTCTGGAGTTTTAAGGGCATAATACTTCTGACAATTTAGCGAATTTCGACAATTTAGTGACAACACAGTGCACAGTCCTGTAAACCAGTGCTTTTCAACACATGGTGCGTGGAATCCTGGGGGAGCTCCAAGATCCTTTCAGAGACTCTGTGAAGTCCAAACTATATTTTCTTCAGAGACTTTATATATTTCAGTTAAAACAAAATATCACAGTCGATTGAATATAAATACAGATATGAGCATTTAGCTTCCTTCTATTAAAGCAAATATTTTTTAAAGATTTTATTTATTTGAGATGGAGAGCAAGAGCAGGGGCAGAGGGAGAAGACGTGGGACTTGATCCTAGGACCCTGAGATCATGACCTGAGCTGAAGGCAAACAATTGACCAACTGAACCACCCAGGTGCCCCTATTAAAGCAAATATTAAAGAGATTTGCAAAAATGTAAACCAATGATATTCTTCCTACTAAATTTTTTTGTTTAGAAAATTACTTTTCATTAAAAATATGCTATTTATGTGGGCGCATGGGTGGCTCAGTTGGTTGGGCGACTGCCTTAGGCTCAGGTCATGATCCTGGAGTCCCAGGATCGAGTCCTGCATCGGGCTCCCTGCTCAGCAGGGGGTCTGCTTCTCCCTCTGACCCTCCCCCCTCTCATGCTCTCTCTCTCTCTCATTCTCTCTCAAATAAATAAAATCTTTAAAAAACTATGCTATTTACGTTAATATATAACAGGTTTTAAAAAATGAATTGATAAATATTTTTTAAATTTCTGTTTTAACAGCAGATATTGCAAATATCAATAGACTCACGTAAGCAAGAGCTCTTTAGGGTTTCAATAACTTTTAAGAGTATAAAGGGCTCCTGGGACCAAAAAAGTTTGAAAAATGCCACTATAAACAATGTTCTTACAGTTTGTGTCATTGGATTAGTTTATAAATGATAAAGAATATATACATGTCCATTATAATCCTTTGAACAGATGCATCCGATCTCTCACACTAACTTTTATTCAACATCAAATACAGAACAATGAAAGAAGTCTTCAGGAATGGTTTCTTTCTTTAAAGATGTATTTATTTATTTATTTGAGAGAGAGAGAGAGTGAGCGTGCATGAGCGAGAGGGGCAGAGGGAGAGGGAGGGAATCTCAAGCAGACTCCACAATGAGCTAGGAGCCCGGATCAGGGCTCGATCCCACAACCCTGAGATCAGGAGGACGCTCAACCAACTGTGCCACCCAGGCAACCCCTCAGGAATGGTTTCTTTGTTGGAGGTACAGGGTGTGGGCAACAAGCTTTTCATTTACTTCCTCCAGAGGCCTTTTTGAACTATCCTTACCCTGACAATACATTATATCGAAATCTTAAGTGTGTTCTAGCAATCAGTACTTTTGTGGGT
The DNA here is from genome assembly GCF_029215605.1 of Mirounga angustirostris. Lineage (NCBI taxonomy): Eukaryota > Metazoa > Chordata > Mammalia > Carnivora > Phocidae > Mirounga > Mirounga angustirostris. Next base: position 126,692,590 of record NW_026991714.1, read on the forward strand.
TTTTTTTAAGATTTTATTTATTTATTTGAGAGAGAGAGAGAGCATGTGTACCCGCACAAGTTGGGGGGGAAGGGTAGAGGGAGAGGAAGAAGCAGATTCCCCACTGAGCAGGGGGCCCAGCTTGGGGCTGGATCCCAGGACCCGGGGATCATGACCTGAGCGGAAAACGGATGCTTAACCGACTGAGCCACCCAGGCGCCCCAGTACTTTTGTTTTGGAAAATAGTTCCAATATCGATGTTTCAGGTTAACCTGACAAAATATAAGCTGAACAGTTAGCATATGTCTTACTGTTGAAGAAGGTGAGGTAAAGAAAGGATAGGGCACAGTGATTCTGGAAAAAAATCAAGTTAAAATTCAGTCTTAGAGGATTTGCCCCAACTTAAAGAATTACTCTATAGTTCTGTACTACATTGTTTTATAACAAACTCTTAATTATCTGATAATGAACTGTTCGTTTTGTGGATTATCAGTTTCAACCTTTTTTAAACTTCCCTCTTACTTGACACCTAGTCAACTTTACTTTCATCAGCAGAGGTAATCAAGGAACGCAACCAGCCTAAGTAAAATAAGAGCAGGACAGCAAAGCACCTAAGTCATGTAAGTCATTTTATAGTCAAGCATATTTTGAAACTGGATTATCTTTTAGGTATCAGCTTGCATGCTCTTGATTAACAAATTAACAAATAGATTAACAAATTGAGTCTGTCCTATCTTCCCACCAAGTGAATTACATATTCCTCAATGGCAGGTACCACTTCTCTTTTGTATTTCGTGAATCGAATACAATGCCTTTTGCATAGCAAGAATTCAATGTCCATTTGATAAAGACAACGATTCTCCAACTCCAACTCCCAAATAAATTAATTATATCTTCCCTCCAAAACTCGCTTCAAGCTGCTAGCTTCCCTTTTCTCTCTAATATCCTCTTACAAGCCTTTTAAAAAAAAATATTTTATTTATTTCAGCGCAAACGAGTGAGAGAATGAGACAGTAAGAGAGAGAGAGAGCAAGCAAGCATGAGCAGGGGGTAAGGGGAAAGGGAGAAGCAGACTCCCACTGAGCAGGGAGCCCAACACAGGGCTCATCCCAGGACTCCAGAGATCATGACCTTGAGCCAAAGCCTGACACTTAACCAATTGAGCCACCCAGGCACTCCTCCTTCTAATATCTTCTTGCAGAAATTATTTCCCCTCATTACTCGTTCTTGCTACCACCCTAGTCCAACAATCATCATCTCACTCTCTTAAACCTTGCCCCAGACTTTGTCTCTTCCAGTCTCCTCCCAATGATTCATGCCAAACTAATGTGATAAATGTACCAATTTTACCATATCCCTCCCCTGCTCAAACTTTTCTCTCGAGGCATGAAGGCGTCTTCCTACTCCCATAGAATTCTTCTCTAAAAATCCTATTCTTATTAACTAAAGTAGATTTTTTTTAAAAAGTTTGCTCCGGACACTCTCTAAAGAGGTTTAATTACTCAACTACCAAAAGACTATTTTTATGTTTTTACCTCAGTGCAACCTGGCATCTACTGCCAGTCATACGCCCTCCCCAACGGCTACCCCAGCCAGCCAATATTATCTCACCTATGAGACCCTATTTCACACAAGGGCACTTTCATTAGCTCCTATACAAGTCTGTCTATCTGAAACCCTAGCATACTTTTCTAAAGGACGTTAGAAACCCACATTCACCTTGGCCATCTGTAGCCTACTAACGAAATGATTATTTCATCACTCATTTTGACACTTGTATTTTCACCGACTACACAGCACCTAACGTAAGCTTTTGCGCTTGGTGGTAGGCACCCTATTCATTTTCACTGATTTGATATGTTTTACTTAGAAATTCTTGAGAAACAGGGTCTTGGCCCTCTATTTCTATATTTCTTTCATTTATGATTCAATATCCACTGGTTGGAACTTGGGGTCCTGAGAATGTTACAAATTATTTTTTCCCCCACTAATTCTAAAGCTCTTCCATCAGAACCCCAGAGGGCACTAACTGAAGACAGGTTATTGTCCAGGCACAATAGGCCTTTTGGGGAAGAAGAAGAACAAAAGCTGGCCACAACTCCCACTCCACTGGCTTGGGAATGAACAGGATTCCCTAATGCTGCAGAATGACAATGTTTTCCTTGCTTTGCCAGATCTCCAGGAAACCCTTATCACAGGGCTTGCTTTTCCTATTTTCAGCTGGGTGACTGTTTTGATAAGCTTTATTACCTGGCAGACTGTCGCTCTGTTGGCTACTTCTATGTAAAAAAGGTAAACTTTTTATAAATCACAGTTTAGATCCTGAAAACACTTTAGAGATAATTTTGCTCAACACCTTTATTTTGTTGCTGGTACTGAGTTTTTTGCATGAGTCTCTTGTTTTCATCAGAGAGTCGTGCCCCTGTTCCCCTGGCATCCCAGGTGATTCCTGAGGAACGAAGGCTACCTAGTGGTCATTTCCAGACTTCGGAAACAATATGAGCAACTGCTGGAAGAGAGTGCCCAGATTTCGCAAACGGGAAAACAGGAAGTGTGGTGATCCTTAGGGTCAAGCTGAGGCTTCCATTCGTGCACAGTTAATCCCAGCTGCCCGGCTGCCTGCTTCTTCTGCTTGGATTTTTTTCTTTGAGCAAGAGATGCATTTAGGTATACGATGGTAAGAACAAATGCAAGTCTTCTTAGAATCTGAATATAAGTAGTCTGACTCTGCAGTATTAGGTCCCCCGCTGAATCGCAATGCCCAGGAAGACTATGTGCTTTATGCAGACTGACCACACATGTTACTGAGATTTCCATGAGCCATGTCAGAACCTTACCCTCATAGGTCACACACATGGCATCACAGACTTATGGCATGGGTGCTATATCATTCATCAGGTTATTTGTAAATAAATTTCTCCAAAAAGTTAAAAATAGAACTACCCAATGATCCAGTAATTGCACTATTGGGGTATTTATCCCCAAAATACAAAAACATTAATTCAAAGGGATGCATGCTTATTGCATGCTTATTGCAGCATTATTTACAATAGCCAAATTATGGAAGCAGCCCATGTGTCCATTCATAGATGAATGGATAAAGATCTAATACACACACACAATGGAATATTATCCAGATTGAATAAAAAAAGAATGAAACCTTGCCATTTGCAACAACATGGATGGAGCTAGAGAGTATAATGCTAAGTGAAATAAGGCAGTCAGAGAAAGACAAATACCATATGATCTCACTCATATGTGGAATTTAAGAAATAAAACAAACGAGGGGCTCATTTGGTTGAGCATCAGCCTTCGGCTCAGGTCATGATCTCAGGGTCCTGGGATTGAGCCCTGAGCTGGTCTCCATGCTTCTCCCTCTCCTTCTGTCCTTCCCCCCTACCCGTGCTCACTCTCTCTCTCAGATAAATAAATGAATAAAATCTTTAAAAACAAAAAGAAATAAATGAGCAAAATTTTAAAGAGAGAGAGAAACAAACCAAGTAGTAGACTCTTAACTGTAGAGAACAAGCTGATGGTTCCCAGAGGGGAGGGGGGTCGGGGGGATGGGTGAAATAGGAGATGGGGATTAAGAGCACACTTATGAGGCGCACTGAGTAATGTATAGCCTTGTTGAATCACTATATTATATTCCTGAAATTAATATAACACTGTATGTTAACTATCAAACATTAATGCTTTCAGAGAAAAGCTGTACAATAATAAATGAAAGACAAAGATTTTGTTTCTAAAAAGAAACTATACCAACATTAAAATTAAAAACTTAATTTAAAAAATTACAAAAAATTTATCAATTCATTTTTTATTGGTCTTTTTGAGAGTGGGAGGTGGCCTAGAAACAAAGTTATAGGCATTCTGTGTTATGTGAGGCAATTATTAGTGGTATTTCATCATTCCCACTAATTTTCTTCTCTCCTCTTTCTCTGTATTTTCCTTGTCACACTCTCATTTTTGTTTTTTGTTCCCCCCCTCTTTTTTTTCCTCCCTCTGTTTATTTTTAAGACAGTCAGTGGCCCTGGCCACCTGCATTGATCCTTCTAAGAGAAAACCTTTCCTCTTTTAAAAAATTTTTCTATTTGAGTTGACACACAATGTTACATTAATTTCAAGAGTCCAACAGAGTGATTCCACTTCTGTACACGTTATGCTATGGTCACCACAAGCACAGCTACCATCTGTCAGCATACACAATGATTCCAGTACCACTGGCTCCATTCCTCATGCTGGGCCTTTTATCCCTGTGGCTTCCTCATTCCATAGCTGGAAGCCTGCACCTCCCACTCCCTTCATGTATGTTGCCCATCCTTCCACGCCCCCCCTCCACCCTTCTGGCAATCACCACTTTGTTCTCTGTATTTATAGGCCTGATTCTGCTTTTTTTGTTTTCGTTTATTCATTTGCTTTTTTGGATTCCACATATGAGTGAACTCATCTGGTATTTATCTTTCACAGTCTGACTTATTTTACTTAGCATAATACTCTCTAGGTCTATCCACGTTGTCACAAAAGGCACAGTCTCATTCTTTCTGAGAGCTGCGTAAGATTCCATTGTATATATTTACCACATGTTCCTTATCCATTTCTCTATCAGTAGACACTTAGGTTGCTTCCATATCTTGGCTATTGTAAATAATGCTGTAATAAACATACAGGTGCACATATCTTTTCAAATTAGTGTTTTCAGGTTTTTTTTAAAAAAGATTTTATTTATTTTAGAGAGAGAGAGCACACCCATGTGCGTGTACATGGGGGAAGGAGAGAGGGAGAGAGAGCGGGGGAGAGAGAATATTCCAAGCAGACTCCACAAGGAGTGCAGAACCCAACTTGGGGCTCAATCCCATGACCCTGAGATCATGACATGCACCGAAACCAAGAGCCTGACATTCAATCTACTGAGCCACCCAGGTACCCCAGTGTTTTCATTTCCTTTAGGTAAATTATTGAAATTACTGGGTCATATGGTATCTTCCTTCCTTCTTTCCTTCCACTCTTTCTCTCTTTCTTTCTCTCTTATTTATTTTGAGAGAGCACGTGTGTGCACCTGAGTGGGGTGGTGAGCAGAGGGAGAAGGAAAGAGAGAACCTTAAGCAGGCTCCAGGCCCAGTGTGGAACCCAGCCCATCTCACAACCCTGAGATCAAGACCTAAGCCATACAAGAGTCAGAGACTTAACCGAGTGAGCCACCCAGGCGCCCCTATTTTTAATTTTTTGAGGACCTTTCATACTATTTTCCACAGTAGCTGTACCAATTTACATTCCCACCAACAGTGTACAAGAGTTCCTTTTTTTCTACATCCTCGCCAAGACTTGTTATTTCTTGTTTTTGGTTTTTGTTTTTTTATTTTAGCCATTCTGACAGATATAAGGTGATATCTCATTGTGGTTTTGATCTGCATTTCCCTAATAATGTTGAGCATCTTTCCATGTGTCTGTTGGAACTACATCAAAATAAAAAGCTTTTGCACAGCGAATGAAACCATCAACAAAATAAAAAGTTACTGAATGGGAGAAGATATTTGCAAATAATAGTTCCAATAAGGGGTTAATATCCAAAATATATAAAGAACTTCTACAACCCAACACCAAAAAAACAATCTGATTAAAACCTGGGCAGAGGGTCTGAATAGACGTTTTCCCAAAGAAGACATACAAAGACAGCCTTGTCTCTGAGTTTAAATATAACTTAAAAGACAGGAAACAGTCCAAAACAATTGGACAGCTTTGTGGAAAGGAGAAAGAGTGACACCTGCTGGAAGGACTACTGGTGATTCCAATTCCAGATAGAATCTCCCTGGAAGAATGTCCACACACACAAACCTTCCCATGAAGATCAAGAAACCAGACCCCCCAAAGCACATCTATGAAGTCCAGGAATCCCAGGTTAAGAATAATAAAGATAGTTCATCTTTACTGCATGCTTACCGTGTGCCAGATGCCATACGTGTATGACCTCATTCAGTCCTCACAACTACCTGAGTTAGGTATTACTATCCTACTGAGGTGGAGAGAATGCAAGTAACTAGCCTAAGGTCACAGCGACTAAGTTGTGGAGTTGGATTTAAATCTAGGTCCCTCTCTGTAGTTTGCTGAGTAGTGGAGGGGGAAGGCTTAAGAGTAGTTTCAACAATAACTGGGAAGGCTTCTTCTTTTTTTAAATAACAATGGAATTGGCATAACTGGGAATGAAGATAAAACTCGGAACCAAGATAGAGAAGATGGAGTGTATGTAGAAGGGCTGTTAAAAATGTAAAACTTGGTTGCATTATTTGTGGAGGCTCAAACTTGTAAAGGTTCAATACCATACTTTTTCCATTTGTTCTGCATTTTGATTCTGAAAAGAAAGCTGGCTTTGCCCATTTCTTATGAAAAAAACTTGTTGTAAATCCAGTTGTCTAATGGGATCTATATGAAGTTAGCTATGTCTGTATGCCCTTCTCCCACAAAATACTGTATAACTAGTGTGCTTGTAGTAGTTTACTCCACCATCTTTGTAAGCTAATGTCATTGAGAGTCACCCATTTATATCTTAATTTTTAATCATGTCAGTTCTTGAATGGGTATCTCCTTAGCCTGCTGATTTCTTTTTCTTTCTAAAGAAAGTGGGTGGAAAAATTTAGACATTTGTTTACAATAAAAAGAATTCATTTAATAAAAATAAAAAATAAATCTAGAGCCCTCAGAATTCTTACCCCCTAAGCTATACTGCCTGCTCTAAATATATCTAAATACATATATTTCTTTAATAATATAATTTTACAATTAAAATATATCATTTTTTCAGGGCGCCTGGGTGGCTCCATCGGTTAAGCATCTGCCTTCGGCTCAGGTCATGATCCCAGGGTCCTGGGATTGAGCCCTGCATCGGGCTCCCTGCTCAGCAGGGAGTCTGCTTCTCCCTCTGTCCCTCCCCCTTGCTCGTGGTGTCTCTCTCTCTCTCAAATAAATAAATATTTAAAAAATAATTTAACCCCAAGGATATTTTTGAAAGGTAAGTAGGTAACAATTAACTAAAGGCAGCATGGTAAAACAAAACAGGTCTCAAACATCATCCCACATGCTCTTGAGGTTTTCAAATCCCCTCCTGACATATTAAATCACCAAAAGTTTTATTTACACAGAACGGGAGAAGCTTCACTACTATACTGAAGGTACTAAGGAGAGAGAAAGAAACAACAGGATTAACAGTACTAGAAGACAGGGGTAGAGGAACGTATGCTAGTCATGAGCTGGGACACTGACCTAATGGGAAAAACAATTTTCAGTCTAAGAAGTAGAAGGGCCATTCCAAGCACTAGACTTGAAAATCAGAAAGCGCAGACTCAAGTCTACTACATGTGGTATAAAACAATACTTTCATTTTTACTGATTGTGTTCCCAACTAGTAACATTATTATCTATTAATATGGACTGTCACGTACAGAAAACTAGAGAAGTTAATATCATTTCTGTGTCTCATGCTAAACTTCCCAGAAAAAGACAAATTGCAGAGGTACATCTAACTTCCCCATTCTCAAAGCCTTATGTGTTCAAATCAAAAGACACAGAGCTGAAAGAGGTGTGAGAAGCACAGAAGGAAAGAGAGCTGAATAGTCTCCACTTACTGGCAGGAGAGCATCAGGGAAGAGAACAAGATCAAACCACTGACAGTTAGCATACCTCTTTCTAGTCGCTTCCTACGTATCGCCTCTGCTGCATCCTCTTCCTTTGCTTAAAAACTAGTGAAGATAACATCTACAGATTCCAGGACCCAGCCTGAGCTTGAGTCAGTCTCAAGCTCAAGAGTCAGGAGGCTCATGGGTGAAAGGTCCATGCTTTTTGGTCTTTCTGAGAAATCTAGTTGGTGGGCCTGGGATTGCTGATGTGAATTTTAACTTCAAAGCAAGTTCAGAACAACCCATGAGACCAGTGTTCCCAGGGAAGGCATTTAGCAGAAAATCTCTCTTTTTAGTATCTAAGACTTGACAATACAAGATACAATTATGAAGCAAAAAACGCTAATTCCAGAAGCCACATTCTCAGATTCCCCAAACGTCGTAGACATAGTGCATATTCCTACAGAGTATTTTCTTATGCCCACTATTTGCTCCAGGAACCAGGTACAGGAAAGGACAAATCCATGCCACCCAAGTCCTCTGCCTAGCTCTGATGGAAGCCACTGTGCTCTGCGGCCTTTTCCCCACTCCCTCTGGTCTGACATGAACTACAGCCCCCCCCAGGGGGAGGGCTCTGAGTAGGGACAGATCAAAGTTCCCTGCTATAACATCTTCATCTATTTCTCCCTTCCTTCCCAACACTGATTAACGAGGAAGTGTTCAGAAAAGAGGTAGAGGGTCAGTGTAAAGTGAAGTGCAAGAAACTCTCAAAATAGATTTTGAGGATGAAGATCCAAATCCAATATCCCTTCTTCTCCCCGACTACGGGTTAGGGAAGTAGGCTAGGCTCTTCTGTTTCTCCACCTCTGCTCTGTCTCTCTCATATGTGGCTTAAGAAATTAAGCCTATCCCTTGACAGCCATACTCATAAGAACAAGTAACAATTACATGCCCAATAAATTCTACCATTTTGCTGGCTGTCCTCACATCACACTGATCATAAACATCAGTTTGTGGAATACTACTGGTTTTTGTGCTTATGCAGAAATGCGTGGACTTAAGTATATTTGGTGAAAAATGGTTTATCGTCCGTCTTTAGAAGTTCATATGTCTATCAGAGTGAAGTGAGAAATACTTGGAATGTCACTGGGACATGGCTAAGACTATTCACTTTAAACCACTTCCTTTTAAACTGGTTCTGATGAGAACTTTAAGGTAACATTACCTAATGGCAGGGAGTCAAATGGGGCTGTTTTATATTTATCTCTTAATCACCATACCAACAATTCCTCCTTGACTCTCATACATTTATAGTAATGTTGCTAGCAAAGTCGTATCAGTTTAAGGGAAAAAAAGATAAATGTAGTCTGAAGTGTGGCTACAATATGGGGCAGGGGAAAGAGAATGCTGGGCTTATACTCAATCAGGTGACATGACTTTACTTTCTGAGGCCAAAAGTTCTCACCTGCAGGTAACATTCCTTGAATCTCATTTTCATTATTTCTTAAAGGCAGTTAATAATATCTACTTTGCTACCTCCCAAAACTGTGGTGAGGCTCAGATGAGAATGTATCTGTGAGAAAATGCTATGCAAATTATAAAATGATATGCAAATTATAAAATGCTATGCAAATTATAAAATGCTATGCAAATATAAGGCATTATTATTGTCAGCACAATCTTGCTAGTACTCGCCAGAGGTTAGCCACTTTTAAAAATTAAAAAAAAAAAGACCTAATTGTCAAAATGTAACAACTCCACTAATTCTATTTTTCTTATTTTTTTATTTTTTTTAGAGAGAGAGAGAGAAAGAGTGAGCAAGTGGGGAGGGGCAGAGGGAAAGAGAGAGACCGAAGCAGACTCCCCACTGAGCATGGAGCCCAACGTGGGGCTCCATCTCACAACCCTGAGATCATGATAGGAGCCGAAATCAAGGGTCAAATGCTTAATTAAGCCACCCAGGAGCCCCAACTAATCTTATTTTAAACAGTCTACTCTTGGGGTGCCTGGGTGGCTCAGTCGGTTAGGTGTCTGCCTTCAGCTCAGGTCATGATCTCAGGGTCCTGGGATCGAGCCCTGCATCGAGCCTGCTCCTCCCTCTGCCTGCCGCTCCCCCTGCTCGTGCTCATTCTCTATCAAATAAATAAATAATAAATAAATAAATAATCTTTTAAAAAAATTAAACAGTCTACTCTTGAATGGCCAACTTACCTCGATGGAGGGGAAGACTGTTCAATTCTTGGGATGTAAATTCACAGACACAGACAAACAGCCTCTCTCCTGCTTTTAGACTGGGAATGGTCACAGTTTCCACAAAACTGCTGGGGAACTGCCCTGAAACGAAAGCAAACATTTCTAATACTAGAATCTCATTTTCCGTCTGTGTCCCAGGACAAAATCGCTTTTTTTTCTGAGCCCATTTACAGACACTGAATTGAAAACCGAGTACTCATAATTGGAGAATCTACTATAGAAAAAGTACAGTGCACAAAATTTAACGCATGCAGAGCACAGAGAATGCAATTCGATCTAATTAGCGTTAATTGGGGGCCACTCTACACAGGGTGCAGTGCAGAGGGAAAAACAGGTAAGACAGTCTTGGCCCTCAAAGATCTTAAAATCTAATTCAGGCATAAGCAATAATTCCATTCGGAAATCTAGTGACACAATGGAGGTGCACAAATTGCTGTGGAAGGTAGAGAAGGTAGAAAGTCTTTCAGGAAGAACATGAAAATTTTTACGAGAAAGCTTGCATTTGAGTCCAGAGATGGGTAGGGTTTTAATAGACAGTAGTAGATAGACAGGGCCTGTCGGTTGGAAAGCACCAGGAAGTAGATCCCACCTTCTAGATGTCTCTTGTATCCTCCACTTATCTCCAGACCCACCACCTGGTCCAAGCCAGCAGCATGTCTTACCTGGGTTATGGCAACAACCTCCCAGTAGGCCTCCCTGCCCCTGGCTCTGCCCTTTCCTATCATTTCCCAGTCCGCAGTAGCGAGCTTTCTCAACTACACATCGGATGTATAAAGCACGTGTATTCTTACCCCATTCTGTAACTCCTTACCATGGCAGCCTCTGTCCCCCACGATCCAGCTCCTTCTACTCTGCCCAGCACATTCTGCCCCCTCAACCTTTCACACACATGCCACGCTCAACTCTTCTCAGAGCCTCCATGTTGTCAGCCCAGGACCTTTGGACAAGCAATTCTGTCTATCCTCTTCACCTTTCCAACTCTTATTCATCATTTTTGTCTTAGCTGAGCTATCATTTCTACTGGGAAATAATCTATTATTGCCCAAATGTGGGTAAGTGTCAACAGAGTCTGTTCGAAGGACTATATAACTCCAGCTCAGACTTACATAAATATATGTAAGTCAAGGACTGGATTTAACACAGGTGCACAGTGTGGGGGAAAAACTTCCACCCTTCCCTAGGCTAATGAATGAAAGAAACGGGTGCTAACATAGACTTTAAAGACTAGGGTGCCTGGGTGGCTCAGTTGGTTAAGCGACTGCCTTCAGCTCAGGTCGTGATCCTGGAGTGTCTGGATCGAATCCCACATCGGGTTCTCTGCTCGGCGGGGAGTCTGCTTCTCCCTCTGACCCTCCCCCCTCTCATGTACTCTCTCTCATTCTCGCTCTCTCAAATAAATAAATAAAATCTTTAAAAAACAAAACAAAACATAGACTTTAAAGGCTAAAAGAAAGGAAACTGCCAAGGGCAGCTGCAGCTTTAATACTGATTTGGACTGACCACGGATCTGGGAAGGAGTGAACAGGATGCATCATGCTCTCTTGAAAAGAGTGGAAGAAAGGGTAGAAAATGTTTGAGGAAGACAGCCAGAGAAAACATAGGGGAGACTGACTTAAGTTCCATAAATCAGAAATAAAGACTGGTAGTGAAAAGTAAAGGCAAACAACAGGGTTCTGAATAAAGAAGTAACATGTATTTTCAGAAGGAAAGCAATGACGCTGAGCACAAAGGATAAAGACCCAGGGAGGGGAGGTAAATATGTGAACAGACAACTGGGCTGGGGACAGCTGGTATCAAACCATCTTAACCTTTGGAAGGAACCCATAAGGAGAGATGGAACGATAACAAACATTCTCTCCTCACTGGTAGAAACCACAGTAAAGATGTAACAAAAAAAACACAAAGGATTCTGAAGTTTATGGACTTGGGCTTCCCATTTAACCTTTATTTTTAATATGGAAAGAAGGGAGGGCTTGTGGTCTATTTTGTATCCGAGGAATTAGGAGCCTCTTACCTGTAACATCCTCTTTCTTTCCTAGAAGCCAAAATTCATCCACCACTGCCAACACCTCAATGACGTCTCCCACGAAGAGCGGTAGTTCTTCGGACACACTAGGGCAGAAGTCAAAGATGGCTCGAACCACTGAACCAGCCTCCATGTTTTACGACCTGGAAAGACAGGTCAAAAGAAATTGGAAAGTGTAACTATTTAACCTATTGGAATATAGGTCCATATCTTGAGAATGATAAAGCTTAAGATAGACACTTAGAATCACGTCAAAGCTAAGCAAGTAAGAAGTTTGTACTTTATACTTTAAAGAAATTAAGGTACTATCTCGCAAAAACAATAGTTTCCTCATACATTTTTCATTTGATTCTCAAGGCAATTCTGGAATTGGGGGGAAAAAGTGACCTTTACCTATGAGCGACAGAAAAGGTACAAAGTTGGGAAATGCAGATTTCTCAATATGCCTGAAGAGGGCAATAAGGAAAAATTAACATTTTTCAAGTACAGGCAATATGGTACTTTTAAGATGTGGTATTTAAAAAGCAGGGATTTTAAATATGGCATTTCATTTATTTCCCCAGAACTATCTTAAAGATTAGGATACTTATGCTCAGCAAGTTGGAAAACTTAATTTGTCTAAGATCATAGAGTTCATAACAGCAGGACCAGGATTCAGGCCCAGGGCAGCCTGACTCCTACCTACTGGAAAAAAAAAAAAAAAAGGAATGTGGGATCACACCTCAAAGGCAGAGATTTAAAACATACTGAAAAGTAAAAATCCATGAAAAGAACAAGAAAGGATGTTATAAAAATGACACCTCCAGACAAGATCTGGTACATACACCACACCAGACCAAGAATGTGTTTTCAGCTCAAAGACACCCATGGCCCAGGCTTGCATAGTATCCTCACAGTTATGGAGTCTGTGCTGTGCTAAGTTGATGTGTCTCTTACCTTGATATGTGTGCCTGGGGAGCCTAAGTACGTGTTTAAGCCACAGAAAGGGAGGAACTAGGGGCACCTGGGTGGCTCAGTCGTTAAGCGTCTGCCTTCGGCTCAGGTCGTGATCCCAGGGTCCTGGGATCGAGCCCCACATCCGGCTCCCTGCTCAGCAGGGAGCCTCCTTCTCCCTCTCCCACTCCCCCTGCTTGTGTTCCCTCTCTCGCTATGTCTCTCTCTGTCAAATAAATAAATAAAATCTTTAAAAAAAAAAATGAATAAAAAAAGGGGGGAGGAACTAGCGGGCATGTGCTCACCTGTAACCAATCAGCCATGATTAGCAGCCTCTCTCCCTAGGTCTTTCGAGTGGAGAAGCTGACACTCTCCAGAGTGTCCAGGCCTCAAGTCTATTCTCCTTTATTTACCTCTAGTATCTATCTGGTGTTGTTAGCGATGAGGATTCTAACTTTCATCTCACATATAACTATGATGATATCAAAAAGCGCTAAAAAGAAAAACAAACCATGGTTATAGCTCCATTGAGTTTATTATCTAAGAAAACAGTAATGTGGACAAACATGTTAGGCATATGATGAATAACTGAATATATTAATGTGGGGTACCTTTAAGATTTTAATGGATCATGCAACCCAGTTCAACACTGCATATGTAATGTGTACTGTTGAGTAAAAGTTGCTTATCTTTGTGTTACTGGAACTTTTTTCTATAATGAGATGACTTGGGTGCACAGTGGAAAAGAGAAGTGGCCAGTAACATTCCCCACATCCTCTGCGCTTTCCTACCATGTATTTTCTTTAAGTATAAAAGTCTAATTATAATCACATGCTGAGAAGGCAGCTTAATGTGAATGCAAAGTAACCAGATGTCTGGAGTCAGAGACCAAGGTTCAAACGCCAGCTGCACTGTTTATTAGTTATTTCACCTTGGACATACTCCTTAAACTCTCTGGGTTAGTTTCCTGTTCAGAAAAATGGGGATAATTATACATTCATATTCATCATCAAGAGGATTATGATATTGATCAAAATAATTACAACAATGCCTAGTATTTCCTGAGCACTTACTATGTGCCACGCACTGTTCTACGTACTTCCTCCATTGAGTCCTCACAACAATCCTATCGTGTATTATTGGTTTCCATTTTGCAGATGTGGACACAGGCTCAGAGAAGTGATGTAATCTGTGCAAGGTCACGCAGTAAGTCAGAGATGGAACGGAAATGGAAACACAGATCTGTCCCCAAAGAGACAAGATGCTGCTGGTGTGAAAGCACCTAGCATGGGGCTGGTACAGGAGGTGCTCATAAATGCTAGCGGTTATTAAATAGTATTTCCATAATCAGCTACAAGCTCAAGTCTGTCTCACTGATACATCATCACCAGAGAAAGTGCTATTTCAAGTACAGAAACACCACAGAATTGACCATTTCAACATGTCAAAACCTGGTTTAGCTTTGACCACGTTTAAAACTAGACACATTATATACCTCTCTGCCTTCTGCAATGGGAAGACACTGAACCTAATTTATTCCTTGACTGATGGATGCAAGTTCATTATTAAGACCACACATTACTATACCATGAAGTGATGCATAACACCAGGACTGTATAACTTTTGGGTCTTTCTGCTATCAGTTATCTCCTCGGTCAGCTTTTCTACCCTCTTTCTAGATTGCTGTTTGTTCTCTGCTGGGGAGAGAAGACCACACAGACGCCGCCCAAGTTATTAGAAGTTCCCAGATACATAAAAAGTAAACAAGCTCCTAAGGAAACGCTAACAAACTCTTCTGTGGTGGTAAACTACATGTGTTAGAGTTTTTCAACAGTTATTTTTCATGTGCTCTGAGGCCCCTTTCTTATTTTCTGGCTGTCCTCCAAATGGCTGACGTTGCCAGATGTCAGATTTCCATGTAAGGGTGGTGTCATACATTTTTTTTTTAAACAAGCATAATATTTTGCAAACCTTTTAGCCATCCACATATTATTAACACAACTCAAGGCTGGGCCATGGTGGATATTATTATCCTCCTTCTAGTACATGTTCTCAAATTCCATCTCACTCTCAGACTAAATATATTACCTCATTATCTGAAATGTTAAAGAAAGAATTAGCATAAGATCTCTAGGATGTGAGAGAGAGACCCTATTACACTGAGAAGTGAACTCTGTGATGTGAAAGAGTTAAAGCTTCTCCCTGAGAACCTTTCTGCCGCACCAGAACATGACTCAGAAGCAGAGGAGGGTCTGGCTCAATGAATACTTTTACTGACTGACCTCCTACCCTGTGGGAAGGAGTGCGTAATTGCTGAGGAACATCCTGCAAGGGTGCTGGAGTCCGAGCCTGGCTCAAGTGCAGGATTCGTGTGTGTGTGTGTGTGTGTGTGTGTGTGTGTCCAGAACGGAGATCTTTGTGTCCTCTGTTTTACGTGGAATATCATGAATTTCATCTCCGTCTTCTCTGCCTTGGATACCCTGTGAGAAGCAACTGTTATTGTTCCTGTCTGGGCCATTTTAGAGGCGTGGACAGATATTTTGAAACTTAAACATAAATAGCTTATATAAGCTGTTCCACCAATTCCAGATGGAAGGCAAAAGAACTGCAGAGGAAATCAGAGAAAGCAGAGGAAAGGGCTGCCCATAGAGCAGGATGTCAGGGACCTCAGGGAAGTCCGCTGTGAAAACACCATCATCTTCTCTCGCTGGTGAATGCCCGCGTTTCCATTCTGCATTTGAGATAGAAAGGTCCTTAATTCTTCAAACTCTTTTAGAACATAGAACCCTATGAGGGAAGAGATTTTTGTGTTTTGCTCACCAGTCTAGAGCAGTGCTCAACACATAACATGCTTTTAAAGTTTTAGTGAGTAAATCATTTACCAAGCTTTAGAAAAATATACGAAACTGTTCATATCAAAATCTCTACTTCCACGTATCTAAAACGAAATTAACCATCTCTTCTCCACAAACAATTTGACCTTTCAGCTTGTGTAATAGTGTCCTATAAGTCTTCCAGATCAAATACTCCTGTGGGCTTCTTCATTCTCTACAGCTGACAGTACACGAATAGCAACAGCTACCATTTGAGAATCTACTGTGTGCCAGACACTGGGCTAGAAGCTTGAATCACGGCTGCACTGCAAGGTAGAAGACAAGGCTCTAGAGCCAGGGTGCCCGGGTTCAAATCCCAGTGCCACCCCTGGGCAGTATATCTAAACTCTCTAGCGAACACACAGCTTAGCCAGGACCAGAATTCAGGTCTGTTTGACTCCAGTGCCCATGTGTTTTGTTTTGTTTTGTTTTCCTGCAAGCATCACTTCTCTTAAACCTCACTGGGTTCTTCCTTTGAAATCTTTTTTTTTTTTTTTTAATTTTATTTATTTGCGAGAGAGAGAATGAGAGCATGAGAGGGAGGAGGGTCAGAGGGAGAAGCAGACTCCCCGCTGAGCAGGGAGCCCGACGCAGGACTCGATCCTGGGACTCCAGGATCATGACCTGAGCCGAAGGCAGTCGCTTAACCAACTGAGCCACCCAGGCGCCCTCTTCCTTTGAAATCTTCTAGACTTCCATTTTCTTCTCTTCGGTTCTCCATTTTCTTATAAAAATTTTCCAACAGTGAAGTTGAAAGAATTTCACATCCACCACCTAGATTCTACCATTCACATCTTACTGCAGTTACTTTATCACATCTCATCTCTCTTTATCCATTTATCAATCCATGTTACTTTTTGACACATTGCAAATATATTTTTTTTATTTTTGATGCATTCATTTCAAAATAAACCACAGACTTTCCCCTCCAGCACTTTGGCATATAGATCTTAACAAGGGTCATTATCCGTTTACATTTTGTTGTTGTTGTTTTTAAGTCATTTTCCTCTTTTCTCAGCCAAAGATACAATTTATTTCTCCCCACTAATCTGTCAATGAACTTAGTTAATCTTTTAAACTGTTGATTTTTACATATTGTTCAGTTGCTTAAAAATTCACAAGGTCTTCCTGTTTTCTATAATTCATTCACATACTTAACAAATATTTATCAAGCCCAATGGACTCAGTCAAATTCCCATGCAGACTTAACCCGCTATTCTTCAAATATTTATTCTCTAATCCTGTTGGTGGCTGACAGGAGCATTCAACTCTCCTCTATTGTCCTAAATAGCTCAGCTCCTATTCCAAAGTATCTACCCTACCTAGTGAAAAATAAAGACCTGCAGATAACTTAGCCATTAATCTCAGAAGGAGATATGCAAGCTTATCTTTCAGTTAGAGGAAAAAAAGAGAGACAGAGAGATTCTTAAATCTACAGTGACATTTTTTAGTGACTCAAGGATATTTTAACACTTTCTATCAACTAATTATCTGTGACAGCTACCTCTTAATCCAGTTGTACTCCCATGATGTACCAAAGAACATTCAAGATACAGTTCCTGCCCCCAAGAAGCTTAGCTTAGTCCCCACCATTTTCCCAAAACATGTTCTCGCAAATAAACTCTTTTTTAAAAAATTAAATCTTGCTATTTGCCATGACATGGATAGAGCTAGACAGTATTATGCTAAGTGAAATAAGTCAGTCAGAGAAAGACAAATACCATATGATTTCACTCATGTGGAATTTAAGAAACAAAACAAATGAACATAATGGGGGAAAAAAGGCAACCCAAGAAACAGACTCTTCACTATAGAGAACAAACTGATGGTTACTGGAGGGGAGGTGGGGGGGGTATGGGTGAAATAGGTGATGGGGACTAAGGAGGGCACTTAATGATGAGCACCGGGTGACAAATCACTAAAGTCTACTAATGGAATATCATTCAGCTTTAAAAAGGAAGGACTGTCTGACACATGCTAGAACACGGATGAACCTTGAAGACATTATGCTAAGTCACAAGAAGACAAATACTGTGTGATTTCACCTACATAGTGTACCAAGAACAGTCAAACACAAAGAAACAGAAAGTTGAATGGTGGTTCCCAGGGACTGGGGTGAGGGGGAAATGGGTCTAGAGTGTCAGTCTGGGGAGATGGAAAACTGGTGGTGATGGCCGCACAGCAATGCGAATGTGCTGCACGCCACAGATCTGCGCACTTACACGTGGTTAAGACGGTATCTCTTATGTTACATATATTTCCCACAGTAAACAAGGGGTTTTTAAAATGTATGTCATAAAATAAAATCTTAAAACAAAATAAAATAAAATGTATGTCATACAAGCAAGAGGACATGAAGGCAGGCCTGGGGAACTTTGGTCATGTTTAATAAGCAACATATCTACAAGTCTGTACGTACTTCCTGAAAAATCTCCTGAGATCACAAACTATCAACTTTTACCCTGATACTGATATTACACAGCTTAAAAAGTCATTTCCAAAGCAGTCTTTTGAGAAACGAGCTGAGCCTGGTACAGATGGAGGACACTGAACAATAAAGCATGTGCTGGATGTCTTGCATTTCCCTCCTAGGCCTGCCCTCCACCTTCCTCCGCCCTGCCCTCTGCAACTGTGCTCCTCAGAGCTGACCCACAAGAACTGCATCAAGGTGCCCCCTTGCCTCTGGCTTCCAGTTGGGTTTAGCCAACAGGTGACACAGCAGAAGAGCCGAAGGTAGAAGGATGGTAAGGTGGGGCTATTTATTCCCCTGGCTACTTCCCTGCTGGGCTATCAGTTGGCTCCCAGTTCCCTGCCCCTACAGGCCTGGGGTGGCTCTCCTGCTAGCCTGGGGTTGTTATATACCCCAAACCTGTCCATTCCATTCTAAGTAGGACCTCCTCAAATGACCCAACTTGAGCGTGCCTTCCATATTCTGCTAGGCCCCTGATGGATACATGCCCAAAGGTATTTTCAGGAATTCTGAGGACCGTGCATGAAAAAAAAATGGGGACCAAGAATACAGAAAACTATAAAATTAGTTTTCTAAATCTACCATTGTAAATCCAGGTGAGAGATAAGAGCTAGAGATGTAAATTTTGAAGGCTTCAAAAAATACTGATAAAGATACTGATGTCTGGAACACTCTACTAAAAAAACAGCCCCACTTTTGATGGATTAAGCCCCAATAGTTCCCCAATGGGACCCAAACTCTAAATTCTCGTTTTGAAACTCTGAGCCATCTATTTTACTACCAGGAAAGTAGGACGCATTGTATGAGAGTTTTGAAAATTTATTCTTTGAACAAGCACTGGTAACACTTTCAAAATTCTTCCTAATATTTCCCAATTCATAGTAGAAGTCTAAATTCTGGGATTCCAGAACAAAATTTCTGAAGGGGTTTCCGTAGCAAAGGACTGCTGTTTCTCCTTTCTTGTTTGCTCCTCAGATGGGGAGCCCTGGCGTGCACAAGTACATCTCTGCCTACCTGACAAGAGCTGGGGAGGAGGGTCTTCACTGTCAGGATTCTGCAGCATGGGTTTCTTCAAAGGAATATGCTTTCAAGAGCATGTGGAAATTTCTTTAGGTCTTGCATTACCTGAAACATTACCTTTGGGGAATGGGAATCCATTTTAAAGATTTCAAGTCCTGGCAATGAGAAATAATATTTAACTTCAAAAAGCAACTGTGCAGTTCTCTTATTCTTGACAATACAGGGCTAAAAAAGAATAGTCTCTTTGCTTTGTGTGAAGGGATCAGAGGTGTCAGAAAATGAAGTTTCAATCTGTTTCAGGAAGGAAATGAGAGAAGCTAGGAAAACAGCGTTTCCTCTTCTGGTTTATGTCACTGGAGTTCATTTTGGATAGAAGGTCAAGAGTCACTGCCAGGTGATTACTCAGAGACCCCGCAATGGATGAGGAGAAAAAGCAGAATCCATCTTGATCATGGAGTCCCCCACGAGGCTGAGCAGTACAGTCTGGGCCAACCTGTCCTCCTGCAACAGAACCTTCTGCCTACTGCTCTTCTGATGACAACAGAAAAAATGAAAAGCCTGCTCTGACTTAGGGTGATCAGAGTAATGAAGGTAGAAAAGGAATCAGCTATCATAAACTGCCTTACAATTTATATTATATTTTGCTTGTTTCAAATTGGTCCCAAGTTGGAAGGCTGCAACCTCGGCAGACGGACAGGATATAGATCAGAGTTCCCGCCAATCACGGAAAGACCCTTCAGTCCACCACTTCAGGATTTAAACCAAATACTTCTCATCTAAAACAAAGTCGTAGCTACTTTTTAAAAAATGTGCTTATCTATCTCTACATCAATTCTGTCTTTTTGACAAAATTATACTGGTGGAGGAAGGTCCCAAGGTTAATATTTCAGGATCTACCAAGTTTGAAGATATTTCCATTAAAGAAATATTTTCAGATGGGTCAACCTAAGAGTTTCTGAAGTATCCTCTCAGGGGCCCATTTCTTAAACGGCACATGAATCTCAATTATGGGTGGAAATTTATGAATTACTGACTCATAAGTAAATACATTGGACATATCTGAGCTAAGCAGCTGAGCAATACATTAAAATTCACAGCTCCGCTATGCTGTGTATATAATAAATGCCCAGATAACACATCTGATAGCAGTTGCAGAAGTGCAGATGAAGATGAAACTAAAATGAAACTTTCGGGTGATGCTGCAGATAACAAGGAGCACCACGAATGTGTGAGAACAGTTTTTAGGACAGTTTCCAGGGAACGCCAAGAAAATGTATTAACCCAGTGTTCCAAACTGTGAGCATAAACGTTACAAAGATCTGCAAGGTAGGCATCTTGTTTCTTTTCCTTATCTGTTTCAAGTACAAGCTAGTTTTTTGTTAAGGAAAAAGATTTAAAAAGACAGTAGTTTCTCAGCCTACTTTATAAAATATTCTTGGTATTTCAGAAGGAAGGATAAGAAAAAGAATTCTAAAAACAAAAGATTCTGAGGAAGAAAAAATAGGGAGGAAAGAAACTGTCCAATCGGTGTTAAAAGCAGCTGAGACCATTTTCAAGGTGGGTGACGTAGCTCATTTCAAAGAGCACCACCATCCAAGCACCATGGAAACAGGGACCGGCAGCTTTATATGAACAAATAACAAAAACAAATACTTGCCATTTATAGAAACTAGAACCACTAACTTTGAAAGGAAAATGTATATATGGAACCTTCTGGTAGTGTCTATTTAAAACAACTATTTTGTTGAAGATTTTACACGTATGTTCCCAAAGGATTAGTCTGTAATCTTCTTTTCCTTAAATGTCCTTGTTAGATTTGTGTATATGGGATAGGCTAGCCACATGAAGAACAGGAAGTGTTCCTTTCTCTATTTTCTGAAAAAGTCTATGTAAGACTGGTATGGTTTCAACCTTAAATATTTGATAGAATTCATCAGTAAAATAAGGGTTTTTAATTAAATATCCAATACTTTTAGCAGATACAGGGCTATTCAAATTTTCCATTTCTTCTTGTTTCAGTTTTAGTAAGTTGTGTTTTTCAAGAAATGTGTCCATTTAATCCAAGCTATCAAATTTGTTGGCATACAGTTGTTCATAATATTCCCTTATTAACATTTTAATATCTGTATGATCTGTAATGATATTGGAAATTTTTGTTTTCTCTCCTTTTTTCTTAGTCTTGCTAGGAGGTTATTAATTTTGTGGATCTTTTCAAAGAATTGACTTTTGGCACTGTTAAATGTCTATTGTTTTTCTGTTTCACTGATTTCTTCTTCTATTAATCTTTGTTATTTCCCTGCTTCGACCTTGGGTTTAATTTTTCATCTTTTTCTCATTCCTGTGAAGACTTAGACAATAGATTTTAAATCCTTCTTCTTTTTCAATATAAGCATCTAAAGCTATGAATTTCCCTCTAAACACTGCTTTAGCTGCATCCCACAGATTCTGATATGATGCTCTCACTTTCATTCAACCAAAAAGACTTAATTTCCCATATGATTTCTTAACTATGGGTTATTTAGAAGTGCACTGTTTACTTTCCAAATGCTCCATATATCCAGTGATCTTTGTTATTAATTTCCAGTTTAATTCTGTTGTGGTCAGGGGATGTACTTTGTATTATTTTAAATTCAGTGAGGTATTTTATGGCCCAGCATACGGTTCTATCTTCATGAGTGCTCTATGCACACATCTGCTGTTGTTGAGAACAGTGCTCTATAAGTGTCAGTTAGGTTAAGGTGATTGATGGTGGCGTTCAGATCATAAAGATCCTTGTTGATTTTTATCTACTTGCTCTGTCAATACTGAGAAAGGGGTATTAAACTCCTAACTCTTAATGGAATTTGTTTGTTCTTCTCTTTACTTCTGTTGGTTTTGCTTCATGTATTTTGAAGCTCTATGTTATTAGCACATTTAGAATTTTTCAATCATTTTGATGAATTGACTCTTTTATCATAACAATATGTCCCTCTTTATCTTAATACTTCTTACCTTAAAGTCTACTTTCTCTGACATCAATATAGCCATGCCAGCTTTTTCCTTACAGTTTACATGGTTTATCTTTTTCTACTTTTTTTTTCACTTTCAACATATCTATGCCTTTATATTTGAAGTACATCTCTTTTTTCCTTCACCTTTATGAAGAGATCATTGACATATGACATTGTGTAAGTTTAAGGTACACAATGTGATGATTTGATATGTGTATATATTGCAAAATGATGACCACAATAAGATTAGTTAAGATGTCCATCACCTCACGATATTAGAATTTTTTTGCAGTGAGGCCACTTAAAATCTACTCTTTTAGCAATTTTCAAGTATATAATACAGTGTTAACTATAGTCATCATGCTGTATATTAGATCCCCAGAACTTATTCATTTTATAACTGGAAGTTTGTACTCTATGACCACTAACCTCCCATTTCTCCCACTCCTCAGCGCCTGACAACCACCATTCTACTCTCTGTTTCTATGAGTTTGGCTTTTTTTAGATTCCACATATAAGTGAGTTCACACAGTATCTGTCTTTCTCTGACTTATTTCTAAAATACCTCTCTTTTAAAACAGTTAAGTCTGATCACTTATACTTTTAAATTAAAATATTTAGACCATTTACATTTAATGTTATTGATATGGCATTCGTTTTCCACTTGTCCCATTTGTTTGTTCCTGCCTGCCTGATTTCAAGCTAGTCAAATATTTTTTAGTAATCCACTTCATTTCCTCTATTGGCTTCTTAGCTATACCTCTGGATTTCTCAACGGTTGTTCTAGGAATTACAATATGCATCTAATTAGAACTCATATCATACCACTTCACATACAATGTATGAACTATACAACAGTATAATGCCATTTACCACCCCATGCTGTCCTTTGTGTTCTTTTTGTCATATATACTTCCTCTACATATTTGTGGTAGTCTTAAAATATCTGTACAAATTTTTAGATACTGCTCCCTTCAAAGAGAAGAACCTAATCCCTCTCCTCTTGATTGTGGGCTTTACTAGTGACTCATTTCTAAACTACAGAATGTGGTGATATTGTGTGATTTCCAAGACTAGGTTGTAAGGACACTCAGGCAGCTTTATGGAAGACCACATGGTGAAAATAAGGCCTCCTGTCAACAGCCTTGTAAGATCTTAGAAGGAGATCCTAGAGCCCAGTCAAGACTGCAGATGAATGCAGCCCCAGACAACATCCTGATGGCAACTCATGATAGACTGAGCCAGAACTACTCAGTTAAACCACTCTTGAATTCCCAACAAACAGAAACGGTAAGATAATATTTATTGTTTTAAGCCATTAACTTTGGAGATAATTATACAGCAATAAATAATTGATGCAATATATTATAACCCCCATAATACAATACCATTTTTGTTATAAACAGTTG
Source organism: Mirounga angustirostris (assembly GCF_029215605.1). Taxonomy (NCBI): domain Eukaryota; kingdom Metazoa; phylum Chordata; class Mammalia; order Carnivora; family Phocidae; genus Mirounga; species Mirounga angustirostris. Next base: position 126,716,153 of record NW_026991714.1, read on the forward strand.
TTTTTTAAATAAATTAAGAAAGAAAAGTCTTTCACATTTGTCTATATAATTACCATTCCTAGTGCTCTTTATTCCTTTCTACAGATCTGAGTTTCCTTCTGGTATCATTTCCCTTCAGCCTAAAAAACATCCTTTAGCATTTCTTAGAGTATCAAGTCTGTTGGCAGTAAATGCTCCCAGCTTTCGTTTATCTGAAAATATTTTTAAGATTTATTTGAGAGAGAGATCGCGTGTGTGTGAATGCATGAGTGGGGGGAGGGGCAGAGGGAGAAGAAAGGGGGAGGGAGACGTCCCAAGCAGACGTCAAGCTAAGTGCAGAGCCTGACATGGGACTCAGTCTCATGACCCTGAAATCATGACCTGAGCCAAAACCAGGAGTTGGAGGCCCAACCTGACTGCGCCATTCAGGCGCCCCTATCTGAAAATATTTTTATTTCACTCTCATTTTCACTCTCATATCTTTCTCTATGTATCTTTTTTTCTCTGGCTACTCTTAAATTTTTCTCTTTAAGTTTGGTTTCCAGCAGGTGAGACAATGTGCTCAGGTGTAGTTTTCTTCGTATTTTCTGTTTGAGGTTCAGAGTTTTTTGGATTGTGGGTTGGTATTTGTCGTGAAATTTGGGGAAATTGTGGTCATTATTTCTTCAAATATAATTTCTTCCTTGTCTTTCCTCCCATCTTTATGGGACTCCAATTAGAAATATGTTCAACTACTTGATATTGTCTCATAGCTTTGTCATCCCGTGTCCCCAACCTTTTTGCTCTTGGCTTTTAGGTTGGATAACTTCTATTTATCTGCCTTCTAGCTCACTGGCCTCTTTTTTCTGCATGTCTCTCATGGTCTCATAAATCCATCCAGTTAACCTTTATTTTAGCTATTCTACTTTTCAGTCCTAGGATTTCCATTTGACTCTTTTTAGTAGTTCCATTTCTCTGCCAATGTTCCCCATCTATTCATTAATTATGTCCATCTCTTCTTTTAAATATCTGAACACATTTACATCAGTTGCTTTAAATTCTTTGTGTGCTAAATCCATCATCTGGGCCATCATATATCTTTTTCTCTATAGTATGGGTCACATTTTTGCTTGTCATATTTTTACTTCTTTGTATTTCAGTAATTTTTATTGTATGCTAAATATTGTGGATGAAATGCTGTACAGAAAGCCTAGATTATGTTGCTTTCCTTTAATGGGTGTTGAATTTTTATTTGATAAGCAGTTAAATTACCAGAAGATCCTTTTGATCCTGTTAGGTTTGGTTTTATGCCACATTGGGTGGGTCTCTTTTGGTTTTTGTCCCTAGTCTTAAGGTAGGGCCTTTACTCTAGGGTGTTGTTCTCTCTCCTAAAGTTGTCCTCTCTGGGGTCCCAAATGAATGCCTTAAGTGCTCATCAAGGTCTCTCACTCTGGCTGGACTAGAACTCCAACATTTCTGAGCACTGAGCCCCCCCTCAGGTGAGGTGGGCTGAGCACTGAGCCTCCCTCAGGTGAGGTGGGCTGAGCACTGAGCCCCCCTCAGTCTCTGTTCACCTCTCAGCCCCACAGCAGTCACTCTGTGTCAGGTCTCACAGAGTCTTGCCCTGTGCATGCCCAGCCTGGCCCTTGGCCAAGCAACTGAGGGAAATCCTCGAGCAGATTCCTGTCCCCTATACCATATGCTGCTCCCTCTCTTCCTGTACCCTGTCCTACAAATCAGCCTTCTTCATGGCCCCAAACTCTGATCTCCTCCTCCTCTGTTCAGTGAGACCATTGCTCCACTTCCCTGGGCCGTAGTTGGGAAAATGTCCCCAGGCAAAGAGCCAGGGTGAATATGGGGTTCACCTGGTGTTTCCTTTCTCTCAAGGATCACAGACCTGTGCTGCCTATTGTTTAATGCCTGAAAACAGCTGCCTCATGTTTTTCCCAGGTTTAGAGTTGTTTACAGTGAGAATATAAGGCTGACACTGGTTTTTCCATCAAAGACAGAAGGATTTCATAGCATTTTGTATTTGTAAATGTTTTGTATTAAACTTCTCCGGTTCGTAGAATATCTTTCTCTAACTCTAAATTTTAAACTCTCTGAATTTTGTATATGTGAACAGTAGGTTTTCCCATGATATTAGGAGGCAACCACCGTAGCCTGAAGACACAGCTTCCTCCAGGTTTCTACCATGTAGATCCAGGAATCTCTCTGATACTACTGGGTGCAGGGAAGGAAGGGCTCCAGTGATGCCCCAAATTAAATTTTCCAACAGCGAGGCAGAAGGGAACTTAGAATAGGTAAAGTATGACTTAGATAAATAAATAGAGAGTCAACGTCTTTACACCATAGGGCTGTGAAATAAAATTGATAGCAGCAACACAGAACTAAAACAAGCCAAGAAATCAGTGAATCAGTGGATCAGAGGAGCATCAAAATTGACCATTTGTTCCAATCCTCCAGCAACACATTTGACATACCCTTACAACTTTTAAGTCATTTTCATCCCCATGTCTCTTCACCTCTGTATTCAGCTATATGCCTTGTTCAGCTATTTCCTGTGTTTATAACATATACTCTTGTAGGTCAAATTGTTATTCAAAATTCATCTCTTTATAATAGAATTATGGATCCAAACACTATGGATGCCTCCCACTGTGGGCAGAGTTCAATGTCATATTTTTGTTGGAATTGGCCATGTGATTTGCTTTGACAAATAGAGTGCCATGGAAAGGGCATGAGCAGAAGGCTTTAAACCATATTTTATGGTTTGGCCTGTCCCCTTGTGCTCTAATAACCCACCATGAGATGAGCATGCCCTGGGAAGCTGCTGCCCCTTCAGCCAGGGCCCCAGAATGAAGACAAGGGGAAAGAGACTTGCACCCAAATGAAAGCCCGTTGAGTTCTACCTGGCCCAGCCTAGATCAGCCAAACTGCAGCCAGACTTCAGATCCAGGATGATGAAAGTAAATGGTTGTTGGGATAAACCACTGAGATTTTAAAGTTATTTGTTACACAGCCAAAAAATTAAAAATTAAAAAAAAAAAAGACACAATATAGATGCTAGATGTTTTGAATGGACCAGCTGAGCACCTCACTCTTCCATCAAACACACATAACTCTTATCATCTGGATAAACTCCTATTATCTTTTAAGATCCAACTCAAATAATACCTCCTCTACAAAGCCTATAGGATTAGGCCTTATGTCTTATACACTCTACAGGGCAAGGATTCTTTTTGTCTATTTTATTCACTGATGTATATTAAGCACCTAGAGCACTGCCTGGTACATAGCAGGCCCACCATAAATATCTGCAGAATGAATGATTGAACACACTGAACTGCTTTAAGTTATATACCAAAATATATAGTCACATTCCCAATGATCATGCTATTCTTTTCCACAGAGCTGTATGGGGTCTCATAGGCCTCACTTCCAGGTTAGGGAGGGTTGGACTTTGATTTTTTAGGTACTTGGAAGCATCTGAAATGTTTGAGTAGGGAAGCAGATGCTTAGAATCAGAACTGGTTGCAAGTGACTGAGCACCCCCAAATAAAAGTGGGGGAAAAGGGTGGGGGAGTGTGTGTCTGTGTGTGTTTACATATAATTTTTCTTCAGATGAAAACAAAGGTATTTTAAGGAAGATCATTCTGGTTGTTTCTTTTCATATCATTTTTTTAAAAAACAGGTTTATTAAGTTATAATTCACATACTATACAATTTATCCACTTAAAGTGTACAATTCAATGTATTTTAGTATTTTCCCACAGTTGGGCAGCTTTCACCACTATCAATTTTAGAACATTTTCACTATCTCAAAAAGAAACTCCATACCCATTAGCGGTCACTTCCTATTTCCCTCCAACAGTCTCCCCACCCCCCCCACCCCACTTCCAGCCCCAGGCAACCAGTAATTGACTTTCTGTAAATTACTATTCTATAAATACTCTGTATAGATATGCCTATTCTGGACATTTCATATAAATGGAATCATACAGCATGTAGTCTTTTGTGACTGTTTTTGTTTTCATTCAGCATAATGTTTTCAAGGTCTTCATATCATTTTCAACTATAAATACAATCAGCTTAAAACATATGTAATAATTAAGAGCATAGACTACAAAACCAGACTGCCCAGATTTATATCCTAGCTCCATCCCTTATTAGAATTATATGATTTGAGGTAAGTTACTTAACTCCTCTGTGCCTTAATTTCCTCCTCTGTAAAATGGGTTTAATAATAGAATCTGCCTCCTAAGGTCATAGTGAAACTGAAATGAGTTAATATACATAAGGCACTTAGAAATAGTACCTTACACATACTAAGCATTATATAGGTGTTGGCTGCTATTATTATTATTATCTGTGTTAAAGAGAAAGGGATTGTGGATAGATAGTCTCAGAATCTTTTTCATACCTTAGGATGTGCTTTGGTATGCAATATGTTTGAAAATGAGTGTCTCAGCCGGAAGAAATGGGGGAATGACTGCTAATGAGTATAGGGTGAAGCAAATGTTCTGGGATTAGATAGTGGCTATGGTTGCACAATTTTGTGAATGCACTTTTAAAAACCTCATTCAACTGTATACTTTTTAAGAGGTGAATTTTATGGTTTGTGAGTTATTTCTCAATTTTTTAAATTGAGTGTCTTTCCTATTTCAGCAATTGCTATACTTGAGGCAAAATAGTGATGGCATACTGCCTTGAAAAAAGTTAGAAATTTAAGGGCGCCTGGGTGGCTCAGTTGGTTAAGTGACTGCCTTCGGCTCAGGTCATGATCCTGGAGTCCCGGGATCGAGTCCCACTTCGGGCTCCATGCTCAGCGGGGAGTCTGCTTCTCCCTCTGACCCTCCCCCCTCTCATGCTCTCTCTCTATCTCATTCTCTCTCTCAAATAAATAAAATCTTTAAAAAAAAAAAAAAACGTAAAAAAAAAAAAAGAAGTTAGAAATTTAAATAGCTTCCCTATTCTGCCCATGCACCACCTCCCCCATGGTTTCTCCTGTGCTTCATGGTTTCTGTTTTTTTGGTTTTTTTTTTAAGATTTATTTATTTGAGGGAAGAGGGGCAAACGGAGAGGGAGAGAGAGTCTTAAGTAGATTCCGTGCTAAGGGAAGAACCCCACATGGGGCTGGATCTCATGACCCTGGGATCACGACTCTGAGATCACGACCTGAGCTGAAACCAAGAGCCGGATGCTTAACCAACTGTGCCACCCAGGTGCCCCTCCTGTGCTTCATGTTTTAAAAATGTTCTATACTTGTGTTTTATACCCTTTACGGGCTGCAGATGGAGGATAAGTAAACAGTGTTTGATTACATGGACCGTATTGGGCAGAGCTACAATAAAGAGCAAATTTAAAAAGAGAAATCATACCAAATTATATTAAGTAGTAACTATATTCTTAACAGTTGAGGGCTCAGACTCTAAAATAAAAAGGGAACTAGGTTCATTTTCTGGCCCCACCTTCTGTCAAGCTATGTGACATGGGACAAGTTACTTACACACCACTCTCAGCCTTAGTTTCCTCATCTGTAAACTGGAGACAGTAATAGTAATTTACAGGTGTTAGGAAGATTAAGTTTGATCATGTAGATAAAACATTTAATACACTTCCTGGCAGATAGTAAGCACTCCTCTATTTTGTAAATATCAGCTATGAGAATGATGATGATGGTGATGGAGGAGGAGGAGGAGAACCATCATTCATCACCCAAACTGACCGTAACATACAAAACACAGATGAGGCAGCAGCTTCTGGGTGCTGGCTCACTGCCCAAAATTGCTACAGTCTTCTTGAGAGGAAGGGGGAACAATGTGATTCTGTGGTTAGTGGTCACAAGGACAAAGCAATTGACACCCCCTCTACTCTAAGCTCTAAATGAGCTGTATATTCACAACAGACTCACAAGGATTTGGCAGCAGTTCACAAACAAGATCCCTGCTTTCGGGTCCAAGGAAACCTTTGCCAAATGCCTTCCAGGGATTAGAAGAGGGATATGAAATTAATTTATTTACTCTTCTTAAAAAAAAAAAACAAAAAAAAATCCCTGAACTTCTAGGGAAATCATTGACACTACTGTTAAATCCTTCAAATGCATCAACCTTTTAAAAACTGTCCTTTCAGGCTTGAAATGTACAAATTTGAGATCACCGTTGCCCACTTTAGACCCTTAGCACCTTTCCTTCGGGACTACTGCAACACCTTCCTACGTGGTCATCTACCAGGCTCCTGGCCTTCGGTTCTGTTTTCCACACTGCAACGAGAATAATCTTTTCAAATACAAAATCCCATCATTTTCTGCTGCTTGAAGCTCCACAAGGGGTTCCCAGCCAGCACTTGCAGAAGTTATCTCAGACCCCTCTGCGGACTGTACAAAGCTCATCATGACCGGGTCCCTGCTCTCCCAAGTTCAGCCTCATTTCTAGACACTCCCCACCTACCATGCACCTTCGACTCTAGCCTCACTAAGATGCTGGCAGCACTCTGCAAGCCTCCACAGCTTTACAACTCACATCAGTACGATCTAATAATCTACAGCCCGCTTCTCCAACACATTATCTCATGTGTGTGTTGTCCCTATCTGAGATCAGCTGTGAACATGAAGTGCTTATTTTTATTGCTAATTGATCACTGCAAGGAACAACAATCAGTGAACATCAAACCACTCTAACACCTTGTGAATAATACATATATTTTACTTTGTTAGCATTTGGAGTTACCAGAAAAGAACACAGACGAAGCCTGACTCATACCTAGAGAACCTAAGAATAAAGTCTGAACATACTGGTAAAAGTCAACACAGAGATTTCATTCCTTTATTGTTAGCAAAGCCTGAAAGCAATCCTCTTATTTAAAATAAGCAAGTCGCCTTATAATAAAATTATTTAAAATTAATTCATCATATGTCTTTCTCATTCTATGTTGAGATTTTTCACAGTGGTTTATTAACCATTTGGCTTTAAAACTAGATGAAAATACTGACATTGACATACTGTCTTCTTACACTCTCCAAGTCACTGAAGACATAAATCCACACATCGCTTCATACTTCAGCGACTGTCATTCTTTGTACTTGGTTATTGACTCACTACCCTGCACAACAAGCACAGCTAGCTAGCAGGTCAAGGCAACAAGACTACAAGAAATAGAAGACAAAACTGGACTTCTTCATGTCTATAGTGGTCCAGCTATCATAATTACCGATTAACATCTAGGCAGCGGCAGCAAAAAGAACAAGTAATGAGAACTATGGGTTTGAAAAACATATGTATTAGCATTACGCTCCACAGTCCAGCTAGCTGCTCGAGAATACAGGACCCCAAAAGCCACTAACGAAAGTCTGGTTTTAATGTAAACTCATTCTCCTCTTACCTGACCCTTTGGGGATTCTGTTTCCTGATAAGCAGATCTAAACCGTAAGACAATAATATCCCAAGGAGGTTCTGGCACTGAGCCCCAGAAATCCTTAAAGCAACAAACACCGTCTAACAGAAGAAAACCAGACTACTCGCTCCCTTCTCTGCTCTCCCCACTAACTCTAGGGAACACAGGAATGCCCTGCCAATTAGAAGATATAAAATTCTTTCGGGAGCAAAATGTTTTGAAATACAGAGGGTCTGTTGATAATGTCATACCTTGTCACCTGGGATGCTTTGGAAGACCCCTCAGAAATTACCTCTGGGCCAGACCAAGCAGTATGTGGGCCAGTGAATCCTTTCTATTTATGGAAGCTGAATAACTTGGAACCTCCTATAGTGACAGACAGATTAGAACTCAAAACTTCAAATAGGTAAAAAAAGTTAAGTCAAAAACCATTTTAAAAATCCAGAACGTAGGAAGCCTGGGTGGCGCAGTCAGTTAAGCATCTGACTCTTAGTTTTAGCTCAGGTCACGATCTCAGGGTCCTGAGATCGAGCCCCACTTGGGGCTCCACACTCAGCGGGGGGTCTGCTTAAGACTCTCTCTCCCTTGCCCCCACCCCTCTCTCCCTCTAATAAATAAACAAATCTTTAAAAAAAAATCCAGATTGTAGTAAACTCTAAGAAAAAAGCCCAGTTTCTTCAATAAAATAAACTGTAACCAAAAAATTTGAAAAAGGAAAGGGGACTTATCAGTTAAAAACCACTTAAACATTAATTTAATGCAATATGTGCCCATTTCTTAGGACCTGATCCAAACAAATCATTTAAAAAATTGAGACATCTTTAAAAAAAGAGCGGGGGGGGCCTGCCTGGGTAGATCAGTCGGTTGAGTGGCTGCCTTCAGCTCAGGTCATGATCTCAGGGTCCTGGGATCAAGCCCCACACTGGGCTCCCTGCTCAGCGGAGAGTCTGCTTCTCCCTCTGCCCCTCCCCACCCCACTCATTCTCTCTCTCCCTTTCTTAAATAAAATCTTTTTTTTAAAAATTCCCATTTGTTTCAATTTATTTTTATTTTTATTTTTAAATAAAATCTTTAAAAAATAAAAATTAAAAATTGAAACAAATGGGGAATTTTTTAAAAAAGATTTTATTTATTTATTTGAGAGAGAGAGAGGACAGAGCACAAGCGGGGGGGAGGAGCAGAGGGAGAGGGAGAAGCAAACTCTCCACTGAGCAGAGAGCCCAACATGGGGCTTGATCCCAGGACCCTGGGATCATGACCTGAGCCAATGGCAGATGCTTAACCGACTGAGCCACCCAGGCACCCCACAAATGGGGAATTTTTGAACATTGACTAGCTTCTTTATTATACTTAGGAATTACTACTTTTTTTTAGGTGACAGTAATGGTATTATGTCATATGTAAATAAAAAGGAATTTTTTTTTTTTTAAATCATTAGAACCAGAGGGTCTTCAAAAATGCAAAGGAAGGTGGAACACAGAAACCAGCTCAGTTTTATACATCTTAAATTGAGTGTTGGATACATCTATGTTTTTGGCTTTTGGGGTTTTTTTTTTTTAAGGTTTTATTTATTTATTTTGACAGAGAGAGACAGCGAGAGAGGGAACACAAGCAGCGGGAGTGGGAGAGGGAGAAGCAGGCTTCCCGTGGAGCAGAGAGCCCGACGCGGGGCTCGATCCCAGGACCCTGGGATCATGGCCTGAGCTGAAGGCAGACGCTTAACTGACTGAGCCACCCAGGCGTCCCTGGATACATCTATGTTTGGCATATTATTCTTTATTCATTTTTGCAAATTTTAAATACTTCATTAGGAGAAAGGTTGAAAAGTCAAAGCATGCTACCTGGATGGAGTTTCAGAGCCCATCTCTTTTTGAGGTGCAACCCTCTCTGCCCGTCTGCAGTAGTCAAGGCAGGATCTGGAGAGGAGGCCTCCCAAATGGTTTCGGCTCCAGACAAAACCCTCCCATGCTCTCCACAACTCAGAGCACTGGTGAGTAATGCGGCATACGTGAGAAAAGGACAGTCTTCAAGAACCCTGTGACTCTGTGTCACTCCCTGTCTTCAGTCACCTGCTCACCTGAGCACTACCACATACGCATGCTGGTTAAGAGCATGGGCTTTGGAGACAGACAGATGTGGGTCTGAATTCTAGTTCTACCACTAACAGCAGTGTAACTTCCAGGCAAGTTTCTCAACCAATTTTTTTTTTTTTTTTTTTAAAGGAGGCTCTACACACAATGTGGGGCTTGAACTCACAGCCCTGAGATTAAAAGTCGCACGCTCTACCGACTGAGCCAGCCAGACGCCCCTCTCAACCAATCTGTATCTTAATTTCTCCATACGTAAAATGACGATTACACTGGCACCTTCCTTATAAAATCATTCTGAAGATTAAATGAGAATGCATTAGTATGTGACTGGCTAAAATATTAGCTGCCATTTTCTATCAGTAGTGTTTTGTTGTTTTATATTTCTTTCATTTGAATTTAGACCATTAGTGAAACCCAGCAAAATGAAAGATGAAATATTCACAATTGTAATTAACAGTATGCTTACTGCTGGCATTATTGTTGTAGGAAAGAACATCTGATGAATGTGTGAAGAGAGCAGAAAGTGGGGACTTAAATTAATATGTACAGACTAGAGGGCCAGGCAGCAGAGTTTAAGATTTGTTAGGGGCAGTGGTGGGTAGCAAGTAGAGTAACAGATGACAATGAGTCAGAAAATAGTCTGTACAGGACAAACAGGGTCTGTGGCATTGGCCTCCAGGGCATCATTTGGTGTATTTGCAGCAACTTTTTTTTTTATCACCCTATATTGTGCTATTAATATGATTTGAGGCTTTGCTTTATAATAAAGTAAGCAGGTATGTGCAACATGACTTCATCATGACAATCCTGAACTGGATCCAGAAATGGCAGAAACACCAAAATGTCTCTGCATTACTGGGGATGGGAGGGAAGAATAGACTAGAAAATGGGAGGACATGGGGTGTGAGGCTGGGGAGTTCAGCACAACCCGACACATCCATTGCAACTTTTTCTGCTGATGGCGCAGATCATTTATCCTCAGAGAATCACCTCATGAAAACAATGCAGAATGTGTGCCAGGCCCCAGAACCCATGGCTAGAACGTCAGCAAGGATTATTCTCTCCGGGGCCCCACTCCCACCGTGTGCTTGTCAGCAACACAGACACTCACACCCCACTTTCAGAAACCACAGCCTCCACAGGAGCTGCTAAAACAGATGTAGAGAAATTAGCTCTGTGGCTGGGTTGATGGTTATGCATACAAGGTCAAGGAGGAAATAGGCATTCTACTACTTTATTGAACCCATGCATTTAAAGGAGACTAAGAGAACTTTCTTTCTTCACCCCTCCCTTAGATTTCCTTGCTCTGAATCACAGAGCTACCTCTTGACAGATTGAGTCATTTTATGGCTTCCATTTGTTGAGAGCACAATATGTGCCAGGCACCTGCTTGGGATTTATCAGTGAACAAAACAAAGATCCCTGCCATTGAAGAACTTTCTCCTTGAGGGATGGCGAAGGCAGACATTTTAGAAGTGAAGGGTGTTAGGACAAAATGGAAAAAAAGGGAAAAAAAAAAGCAGGGCGAAAGGAGAGGGAGTGAGAAGGGGGAGGGCCGTCGGATGTGGAATCTACCAGTTGTTGGTAGGAATGTTAACCTAGGAATTCTCGCTTCCTGCTATTCATTACCACTCCCTCACCGCTCACCACGAGAGCAGGTGATGAGGGAAACAAGACAACTGTATTAGGCTTATTTCAGAGTCAAAAGAAGATAAATTACAACTATTTTCTCCATACTTTTCTTTTCGGAAAGTGGCCTAAAGAAGGAAAAGTGCTAAATGAACCGAAGCAAAGTGACAATGGACAGACGTCTCTTCCCCTTCTCCTGCACCCAGCTAGTCTTTGGTCCAATAGCATTTGGGCTACAACTGCCCCATATTCTGACAGGGAGGCCGGGCTGTCTGCACAGTGGCTCCCGCAGGAACAGCCTGTTCACCATTTCTAAGGAACCAGCCTGCATTTACCCCACGCCTAGAAGTTACTTATATCTTCTTGCTATTTTTCAGAGGATCAATCAAAGCAAAAAGACCAAAAGTTGATGGCCTAACCCTGAAAGAGGAGGGGTGATACCATTATATATAGCCCAAGTTTAAGTGCATTCTCCTCCTCCACGGGCATGCCCCCCCAATAAAAAAAAAAAAAAAGCAAGAAATAACCAACATTTTACAGACTGGTGCTAAAAGACAGGATTAAAGAATTGCCTTTCTATATTTTTACAAGTTTTCTACAATGAAGATGTTTAATTTTTATAATTAGGAAAAAAATAGCTAGTTAAAAAAAAAACACCCCAACCATATACCAAAAGAGACAGTGATGAGAATCAATTGGCCAACACGCCAGCAGTTACTGTTGCTAAAGAGCTACCTGCTGAAGATCTCAATATTTTGTGAGATCTACTTGGATAAGATTTATACCTGGAGTAGAGACTGATCCACAGAGTAAGCAAACTATAATTTTACGTATCTTATATTTACAATCATGCTGACGACCCCAGTTGTGATGCTGAATAGGGCTCTTTCTCATTCTTCACACCAGCTATTTAAATTCTGACTCTTAACAGCAGGAGAAAAAAGCTGATCTAATGGTGAAATAAGCTTATACTGAAATCATGAAATGTTTACCATAAACTTATATAAGTAAGGTTCAGAAGTACTGAAGACTCTTATTAGCCTTCTTTTGCTTAAAACTTAACCTTAGCACAGGCTTAGGATTTGGCTATGCACCCTCCTGATGCCATCGTACTTCTTCGGAAACAAATCCTGAAAAAGTATCCGATAAGGCTTACTACCCACTTATGACGAAAATGCTCAGTAAACTAGGAATAGAGGAGAACACCCTAACTTGACAAAGGCATATCTAAAACCGAAAACAAACAGTGTATGAAATGGAAAAACGTTAGACTCATTCTCTTTAAGACTGAAAGCAAGACAAAGATGCCTACTAGCATAGCAAACTGCTTCGACATAGTCCTGGAAGTTCTGGGTGACACCATAAGGAAAGGAAAAGAAATAAGATGTATAAGGATGGGAAAGAAGCAACAATATCACTATTTTCAGAGACTTGTGATTAACAGTAGGGGGAAAAAACCCCAGAAATCAACTATTTGAATAAGATGGGGAAGAAAGGCTGTCAGATACAAGATCAGCATGTAATAACACTATTTCTCTTTTTTTTTTTATTATTTTTTATTTAACATTTTTTTATTCTTATGTTAATCCCCATACATTACATCATTAGTTTTAGATGTAGTGTTCTATGATTCATTGTTTGTGCGTAACACCCAGTGCTCCATGCAGAATGTGCCCTCCTCAATACCCATTACCAGGCTAACCCATCCTCCCACCCCCCCTCCCCTCTAGAACCCTCAGTTTGTTTTTCAGAGTCCATCGTCTCTCATGGTTCGTCTAATTAACACTATTTCTCTTAAACTACGAACAGTCAACTAGAAAATAAGAGAGACATGACTCACAGTAGCAACAAAACTATGAAATATTTAGAAATTAGTTTAACCAAAAATACCTTCCTAGACCTTTATGGAGAAAATTTTTAAAGTTCTAATAAAGGATTTAAAAATGAGCTGATGAAGTATTTAGGGATAAAAGGGCATGATGTCTGCAACTAACTCAAAATGGGTCAGGAAAAAAAACAGGCTTAGAAATGTGGAGAGGGAGTAATAAAGCAAATGCAGCAAAATGCTAACATTTGGTGAATCTAGGTGAGGGATATACAGAAGCTCTTTGTACTAACCTGAGAACTCTTCTGCTAGTTTTAAATTATTTCCAATAAAACCAAATTTCTTTTAAAAAGTGCTGAATAAATGGAGAGACATGTTACATGCTCTTGGAGGAAATGAGTTAATATCAGAAAGATGTCAAGCCTCTCCCAAATAATTTATAAATTCAATGTAATCCAAATAAAAATTCCTTAAAAATACAATTTTTGAGGAATCTATAAACTTAATTCCAAATTTTATATGGAAAAATAATGGTCCAGGAATGCTAATTAAACTTAAAAATTAAGAACAGAGATGGGGCATTTGCTGTGCCAGAGAACATATTACAAAATCACTGCAATAACTGACAGACTAATGGAACAGAAAAGAAGCTTAGAACAGACCAGTATATACATGGAAACCACAGATGAGAGAGAAGGTACCACAATTCAATGGAGGAAAGCATGATGTTTTTGGAGATATTGGAAAATCTGCCTCATTAAGTGAAGAATAATAGGACTAGATCCCTGTCTCACACCATATGCAATGTGGGTTCTAGATGAATTAAAGAAATTGCTATGACCCAGGGATTGAGAGGGGCTTCTTAAAACTCCACAAGTATTAACCATGTCAAAGAATTTATCTGATTACATCAAAATTAAGAATGTTTCTTGATCAAAGGACGACAAAGGGGCGGCTCCTGGGTGGCACAGTCGGTTAAGGGACTGACTCTTGGTTTCAGCTCAGGTCCTGATTTCAGGGTCCTGAGAGGGACCCCAAGTCAGGCTCCACACTCAGCCGGGAGTCTGTGTGAGATTCTCTCTGCCCCTGCCCCTCTCCTGCACACACACACACACACACACTCTAATAAATAAATCTTTAAAAAAAAAAAGACAAAAACAAAATTAACAGATGGCCAAAGAGAAGACATCTGCAGAGTCTAAATGTGAACAACGCAGATAGCAACTCCAATAGAAAATGGGCAAAGATATGAATAAGCAATTTACAGAGTTATATGTATAAGAGATGTTGCAATCATTTGTAAGCAAAGAAACACAAATGAAAATGACAAGAGATCACTTTGCACCTCCGGAGACTAGAAAAGATGGACAGCTGGATAAAGCTGAGCGCTGGTGGGGCATGAGGGTATAGGAATCCTCGAACACTTTCAGCGGAAGAGAGACTGGGGCAGACATTATGGAGAGGAATCTGGCGCTATTTAATCAAATTCATTATGTGCCAGCCAATAACCCAGCAATTTCCTTCTAAATAAATATTACGCAGCTTTATAAGTGGACAGGTACAAAGATGCTCACTGCAGCAATAGGTATGTTAGGGCGTAGGGACAACCTGAGTATCTATCACACAGACAGCAGATATATAAAATTGTGGTTTGAGCACATGGCATGGAGTATAATGCATCAGTCAAAAACAAAGAATTAGATGTACACATAGAAACTGATGGATCTTCAAAACTATTTAGAGAAAAATGCAGCAAAATGAAATAGTGCTATAAATTAAAATACATATAAAACAAACAAAATCCTATACAGACAAAAAGAAACACATTACATGCATTAGAATAAGTACCTATGGGACATAAGGTGAATGGGAAGGGGATAAGGGAATTAAAAACAAAAGAAATCCTTATATTGATATTAAATATTAGTTTTTTAGATGTTAAAGTTTCTAAACTGTGACATCCAAACGTAAATGACAAAAGATCTATACCTCTCACCTGAAAGCCAATATTGCTAACATTGATATGGTCTGTGTCACTGAAAGGGAGATTAATTGATTCTAGTAGTATGCTTGGGATTCTTTCACTGAAAGATAAGTATAATGCATTCAGAATTATTTTTAGTGATCCAGAGAAAGTCCACAAATGAGAGTTAAGGGGGTTTGAGTTTTCACCACTACCTTAGCAGAGAATCCATAGCACTTTTTAGGACTGAATAAAAGCATGTTTTGGGCAATACTAAAAAAAAAGGAATAATTATAAAAGATGCATCAAGACTAATAATATAATTGTATGTATATTTGGAGAATTACTCAAGCTATTTTGGATTATAATTATAACCTTAAAAATCATACATGAATGGTTTGAATTGATACAGAAATACATTGTATTTGAGAGTAGTTACAAGTGCAAGATATTCTATGATGGAGTCTTGGTAACATGTCACAAGTCTTTTTCTATAGCTCATTACTCCTTAATAAGGTCTAATAAACAATTGGAAACTGTGTAGCTAAAGCATTAATCGAAATAAAGGTATCTGTGTGTGTGTGTGTGTATTATACACATGTATGCATGTGTATATACATGCCATTTTTAAAAAGCATGCATCTACAAGTAAAAGCATGTATCAGTTATCTGTTGTTATAGTAATGCTGTGTAATAAATTACTGCAAAACTCAAAAAAAAAAAAAGAAATCTTTCAGACTCCTTCCATGTTAAAAAAGAATTCGAATGGCCTATGATAAATACAAAATTAAAATTGTTTCCTTCCCCAAAGTTTCCAAGTTTCCTAACAACAAAAGCTACTTTGGTTGCCAGCTCTGTTGATGAGTAACAGCTCTTCATCCTTTTTCAAGCAGGAAGAGAAAATTCAGGGATCAGCAGAGTACCAAAGGGATCAGCAGAGAATATTCACGAAACAGTGTTTTTGTTCCCATGACCTGACAACCTGACTGAAAAGACCTGACTACCTTTTGATTTGGAGTGATTCAGCTAAAGGCGTGTCCGAGTCAAGTTTTCAGGTCATCTGAAGCTGTTTACTTTTAGAACCTCTTCGTATGCAATCCCCTGGCCTCCCCGTAGAAATATTCCAAGCTACTTAGAATCTTAAAATTCTAGAGCTCCAAGGGACCTGGTCATCCTACAGATGAGGAAACTAAGGCCCCAAGAAGAGTTACGGCTTAGGGTCACACCGCTAGGACGAAAGGGAAGGTCTTCCTGACTCTGTGCCCAGCAGCCAGAGTGACCCTGTCAAACTTAAGTCATCATGAGCAACTTGGTTCACAACCCTCTAATGTCTTCTTCCCCCTCACTCAGAGTAAAGGTCAAAGTCCTTACAATGGCCTACACTGATGCACCCCTTCCCACTCCCACCGCCTCTCCCCTGCTGCCACCTCGCCCTCGCCCTCCTTGGCACTGCCTGGCCGCTAGGACCTCGCCAGCCCTCACACATGCCAAACAGGCTCAGCACCCGGGCCTGGAACTTGCTCATCCCTCTGTCCCCCCACCCTCACGGTCTCAATTCCTTCCAGGCCTAGATCAAAAGTGATCTTAGCAGAGGCCTTCTCTGACCACTTCGTATAATAAAGTCAATCCTGCCCACCCCCCCACCCCCACACACATACTCACCCTTTCCCACTTACACCTCTTTAAAGTTCTCCGTAGCTCGATGAGCATGGGACAGTCAATCCACTCACAGTTTCATTTGTCTGCCTCTAGCCCACTACAATGCTATGGCCCCGCGGTGGGGCTTTGTCTGTTTCATTCACAGCTGTATCCCCAGCCCCCAGAATAGTGCCTGGTAGACACAGGTGCTTAATGACTATGTGGTGAATGAACAAATCAGAACTGCAGACTTCAGCCCCCTAGCACAATGCCCTATTTGCTCTGCAGTGCTGCCTCCCTTCCTGGGTAAACCCTAACATCTAAAAATAAAAGAATACATTTTAGCTACTCTATGTTTATTTTATCTCCTCTGGCTGACTTTTAGAGCAACAAGGATAAAGCACCCAACCAAAAGTTAACACTTTTGGTTTGTTTAAGGCCTCCTTCATCATAGAGCTGTTCTGTGATCTGATTTTATGGCTATTACTTTAGGTTTCGGCCTTTCTAGACGAGAGGCTGATAGTAATTTTTTTTAAGTAAGCGCTACGCCCAACATGGGGCTTGAACTCACAATCCTGAGATCAAGAGTCGCACGCTCAACCGACTGAGCCAGCCAGATGCCCCTAGTATCTCAGAATTAACACCTGACCCACAAGACTATGTTATCCAATCTTGAAAATTAGTTTATCCAGGTGTTTTCCTAAGCTGAGCATAAGAAACTATTTAATATTAATTGGATTGTTGTTGTGAAACTTTTCAAACGTAACTCTGAATTTTCAGGATGCTTTAGCTAAAACCCAAGCACAGTTGAGAAATTCAGAGCAGATAACCCTTTAACAATGCTATGCTGTAGGTAATACACTGACTTTAGAAACAATAATAAACCTAGAAAATGATTCAAGCCTTATACCTGGCAATAGTAGGCAAGTCTCCATTTGCGTTCTATTGTAGTTGCTTTTATTATTTGGAAAATTCCAATATAAAAAGTATCTGTAATTTCAAAAATCACTGAAGTATCTGAAATGTGAAAAACAGCTTTTTGCTTATTTTAGCCCAACACTGTAAAGTGGGAGGGTTGAGAACAATAACACACTTGAAGATTCCCTAGGCATCCTGCAGGAAGGATTTCCTTCTGAGGCAGAGATAAGTGAGTTTGCTGGCTCTGGAGCCTTCCTATATTGCAGCCTCCAAGTACATGAAAGATAAAAATCTAAGCACAGTCCACTTAACCCTTTTTCAGAACCAGAGCTTCATGGAGTCACACTGTGTTCTAAAAATGAACACCCACCCTTAGTTTTTAGGAGATCGTGAACAGTGACTGAAGAATTATGATTTGTCATATTCTTCAGGGGGAGAAAAAGTAGCTTGCAGGAGGCTCTGAATTGCAATGTGGCTGAAAGAGGAACGGGAAAGGGTCTTTGCAGGAAAGAGGGCCACTCCGAAAGAGCCAGAAAAAAAACAAGAAGTGGGGAAAGGCTCTGCTTTGGGGCCACAAGACAAAATAAATAACTTGCACATATTTGGACTGTCTATAAAGATTATTATATCTCAGCCGAATATACACACACTATGAGTATATAAAAGACATCTTATCACATTTCCTGAGGCAGAATGTTCTCAGCTTATTGCAAAGATTATCTGTACACCCCACACACCCCATTCCTAGGTCAGATTTTAGCTATCCTCACAAAGCACTCCATCCCAATCTCTGACTTTAAGTGAATTTAACACTGATGTAATTTGAAAAATCACTTTTCACTTAGGCCAACGCTGATGATATGACTTGTTCTATTAAAACTTTTTGTCACAATGAGTGACATATGTTTCAAATTAACATTTGAAAGAGTTCAAAGGGGGCTAGAGATCCTTTAATTCAATAATTTAGAGAAAAGCAGGTGCTGAGGAATAAACTTGCTCATCACCTGGAGTCTATTCCTATTGCTAGGGTAATAAATGCAACACTAAGAAAGCACACCTGTATGCTGCCAGGTACTTCAGTCTGCCAAATACAACCAGGGATTAATCAGTCCCACTCTCCCCCTGGAACTCAGCTATGCAAACAATCGGAGCTAGACTATGCCCAAGCCCTAACCATTAAGCCCCATATCACAGCATCACTAATTAGGAAAAGAAAGTCTTTCAACACAAGATGTGCACATTACTGTAAAATAGGCAAGTTACCAATATAACAGAACAACAGTGCGAGAGCCCTTCATCGCTGCATAAATGAAACAGACAATAAAGGATGAGATTGCATTTAAAGGGGGGGGGGCTGCATTTAAAAATTAACTCTACACCCCAAGCATTCTCCACAGCGCCTCATCTGCAGCAGACCTGGCCAGTTTGTAACCCCAGTATTCCCCTATGCAACTGACAGCACCGTCACCCTCTTCAAGGTTAAGTGCTTTGAGAAACTGATGCCTGGTGGACATCAATCCCTGTGGCAGGAATGCAGGTGTCCGTGGGTAACAGCAAAACTCCAGCATAACCAAACTTGCATCTCTAGCCAAACAGGTCTTACTCTTGCTTCGGAAATCATCCCTCCCTGCCTCCCTGACACAGAATCACGGACTCCTAGACCGACTGGATGTGACTTAGAGCAAGCCAGAATATTTCTTCATCTGTAAAATAGGGGGGCTGGGCTATGCTGGATTCTTTTCCAGCTCTCAAATTCCGCCTCGTTGCCCGAGTGGCAGGGCGGTGCAGTAAAAAGAGCCCGGGGCTTGACACCCTTTAAGAAGCCCACGTCCGCATCCCCCTGACTGCTGGCCGCCCAGCCTCCCCCCCCTCCCCACCCCCGGCGGGGGCCTCACAGGGCCGGACCTGAGCCGGGCTCCGAGGAGGGCCGGCGCCCCGCACCCCCTGCCCGGGGGGCTCCCGGCCGGGGCAGCGGCCGCCACGGGGCAGGGGTGGCGCAGGCCCGGCCGCGCGGCGCGTCCCTCTGGGCGCGGGTCCCCTCCGCCCGCCGCCCCGGGTCCGCGACCCGAGCTCCCCCGCCCGGCCCCGCCCGGCCCCTGACCTGCTCGCCGTCGCCCAGCGGTCCCTCGACGCGGCGGGCTAGCTGCGGCCGCCCGTCCCGGGCCGCTGTCACCTCCGGCCCTGGAAGCGGCGGGCGGGCCGATCCGGGGTGACTCAGCGCAGCCGCCCCGCCTCCCGCCTCCCGCCCAGGCTTCCGCCTCTCGCGGCCGCGCGGCCCGGGGGCGCCTCGGTCCCCGCGCGCCCCCCTCCGCGCGCCCGCCCCGCGCTCGCGCCCCCTGCCGGCCCTCCGGCCGCGCGGCGTCAGAGGGGGCGGCGCTCCGAGGGCCTCTGGCGGGGGAAACCGAGGCACGGCCCGGGCGGCCCGGCGCCCGCCGCTGCCGGGCGTGGGGCCCTGCGTGCGGCTCGGGCTCCGAGCGCGTCCCTGGCCCCACCCGGCCCTCCAGCCTAGAGAACAGGCGCGATTCCACTGAGAGGAGGCCGCTCCGTTCCCGTCCGCCTGTGGTGCGCTCCTCGTCCTCCCCGAGGCGGGGTTCCTCTCGCAGCGCAGAGCTGCCCTTCGCTCTGGCCGTCGCACTTCTTTCCCTGACGAAAGTCTCTCGGGGCCGCTCGGAGAATTTAAAGAAGGCAGGAACCGGGCAAGGCTGAGAGGAGGCTTTTAACTTGTCCGTGAACCCTCGCGGGAGTCCCTTTGTGTCTTAAAGGCCGCAGAGTCACTCTGCGGGCATGTTGTCTGACTTTGGGTGCCTCGAGTTTCTGGGATCTACCCAGGAGACTGCGAAGAAATCCAACACGTCTCTCCCTGTGAACGCATCACAGAGAAACCTCTATTTCAAACATGTTCACGGGGTTTCCTTTCTCCTTCCCTTGTGGTAAAATACACGTAACGTAAAACTTGACTTAGTTTTAACCATTTTTAAGTGTATGATTCTGTAGCATTAAGTACATTCACACTGTTGTGCAATCATCACCACCCCACATCCCCACAGCCTTTTCATCTCCCCAAACCCAAACCTTATTCATCAAACACTAACTCCTCATTTCTCTCCATCCAGCCCCTGGCAACCTCCATTCCACTTTCTGTGTCTATGAATTTAACTGCTCCAGACCCCTCCTGTTAGTGGAATCATATATTTGTCCTTTTGTGACTAGCCTATTCACTTAGCATAATGTCTTCAAGGTTCACCCACCTTGCACCGTGTGGCAGAATAGTATTCCCTTGTACGATACAACCTTCTGTTTATCCATTCCTGTCCGTGGACTTGTTCCATCCAAGGTTTGCTTCTACTTTTTGACTGTTGTGAATCATGCTGCTATGAACATGGATGTACAAATATCTGTCTGAAACCCTGCTTCCAGTTCTTTTGAGTATATGCCCAGAAATAGAATTGCGGGATCACGTGGTAATTCTAGGTTTCATTTTTTGAGGAACGGCCATACGATTCTCCTCCTTTGCCTTTTTGCTGCATATGAACATTGTGGGCAGAAAGCTCTCTGGTAAAATATCAATATTCTGGGTTTTGACAAAATTGTTAACAAATGCTTCATTTGTCTGTAAAACAGTGAATTTTCTTCCTAAGAATAAGTAATTGACATTGCAAATTTATTGCCTTTAGTTTTGAAGATACTGTTACTATTCCGTTAACCACAATTTTGTGTTTTCCACATATACTTTCTAATGTTTCTTGGACAGAGTCAAGTATGTCATACTAAATCAGGATTAAATAGAAATTGAGCATTTAATTTTAAAATTATTATTTTATTTATTTATGTATTTACTTATTTTTTTTATTTTAAAGGTTTTATTTATTTATTTGAGAGAGAGAGAATGAGAGAGAGCACATGAGAGCAGGGGGGGTCAGAGGGAGAAGCAGACTCCCTGCCGAGCAGGGAGCCCGATTCGGGACTCTATGCGGGACTCGATCCCGGGACTCCAGGATCATGACCTGAGCCGAAGGCGGTCGCCCAACCAACTGAGCCACCCAGGCGCCCTATTTATGTATTTATTTATTTGAGAGAGAAAGAGAGCCTGCAAATGCAGGGGCAGGGGCAGGAGCAGGAGCAGCAGGGGAGGGAGAGGGGAGAGGGAGAGAGAGAGCTTGAGCAGATTCTGCCAGAGAGCGAGCCCCAGGAGGGGCTTGATTTCACCACCAAGATCATGACCCAAGGGGAATCCAAGAGTGGGTCGCTTAACAAACTGAGCCACCCAGGTGCCCCTCAAGCATTTCATTTTTTTTTTTTAAGATTTATTTATTTCAGAGAGAGAGAGTGCACGGGCAGAGGGAGAGGGAGAGTGAGAGGGAGAGAGAGTCTGATGTAGGCTCCATGAAGCATGGAGCCCAGAGCCCACCCAGGGCTGGATCCCAGGACCCCAGGTCACCACCTGAGCAGAAACCAAAAGTCGGAAGCCCAACCAACTGCACCACCCAGGTGCCCCAAGCATTTCATTTAAGAAAGAAGATAATTTTGAGTGTCTTAACATACACTCAAATCAACCTGAACTTTTTTTTAAGATTTTATTTTTTTATTTGAGAGAGAGAGAGAGAGAGAGAGCACAAGTGGGGGAGGGCAGGGTTAGGGAGGGCTGAGGGAGAGAGAGAGAAGCAGACTCCCTGCTAAGCAGGGAGCTCAGTGGTGGGTGGAGTGAGATGGGGGGGGGGGGGCAGGTTTCCATCCCAGGACCCTGGGATCATGACCTGAGCCAGAGGCAGACACTTAACCAACTGAGCCACCCAGATGCCCCTGAACGTTTTTTCTTTTAGCTGGAACAATTTCAGAAGGATCTGTTGACTGAATCTGAATCTTTGGAGGAAGCTTCCTTACTGAGTACACTGAAGTTTAAGAACCACTACCCTAGGGCATTGCAAAGATTCTAAATCATTAAGGGTAAAATAATATTTTTTCACTCATCGACCAAGATTCACTATATATTTGTGATGGACAGGCATTGCGCTCTATGTTTGGGATTCAGCCTGAATAAGACAGACAACCAGACTCCTGCCCTCATGGAGCTCACATTCTAGAGTGTGGTGACAAACAATACATAAATAAACAAATGATAAACCAAATAATGACAGGGTGTGGTGAACGCTGTGAAGGAAATAAACTAGGTGGTGTGATAGATTAAATCATAGAGAATGAAGCCCTAGTGCCACTGTATTGTAATGAATTAACTTCTCTCCTGTGCAACAAGGAGTGGTACAAGTTATATACAGTTTTTGAGGGAACTGGGAAAATAATTTCTGTGTTCTGTGGTTGAGATGAGGATCTGGTCTGATAAGGTGCTAGGTAAGCGGTGGGAAGCTTCTTTGAATATAGTAGTGGTCAGGGAAGTCCCTGGGGATGTAACATTTGCTTGCAATCTAAAGGATGAGAAAGAATCAGATATTTAAGAGCTGAGGAAGTGACTTTTAGGTAGGAGAAACAGAAGGTGCAAGATCCTTGAAGTGGAAAACAACTTGGTAAGTTTCAGAATCAGAGAAGGAGCCGCCACAAGCAAGAGAGCAAGTATTATGGCATGAAACTGGAAAACAGACAGGGATGAAGATCATCCTGGTCCTGGTGGGTCTTAGTAAAGAATTTAAATTTCATTTTCAATGTATTGATACATTATAAAATATCCTAAATTTTAAGAGACTAGAATGAAAAGGATCAATGTAGACAAATGTGTGTGGAACTTTTTTGTTAGCAATAATGACAATATCCATGTGTATAATATTAAAATAAAAAAGCTTGACTAGGGGGCGCCTGGGTGGCTCAGTCAGTTAGGTGTCTGCCTTCAGCTCAGGTTGTGATCCCTGCTCAGTGGGGAGCCTGCTTTTCGCTCTGCCTCTCCCCCTGCTTGTGCTCTCTCTCTCTCTCTCTGAAATAAATAAAATCTTAAAAACAAATAAATACATAAATACATAAATAAAAAGAAAAGGCTTGACTGGCTTTTTTCCTGGATAATCCTTAAAAGCAAAACAGAGAATGATTCAATTGCTGCACATTTTGGTTAATCTCATTGATCAAAACTATTCAGTTGTGTCATTTTGTTTTGTCTTGTCTTGTTTTGTTTTGTGTCGTTTAGAGAGGGGTGGAGAGAGAGAATATTAAACAGGCTCCATGCCCAGCACGGAGCCCAACATGGGGCTCGATCTTACAACCCTGAAATCATGACCTGAGCCAAAATCAAGAGTCAGACACTTAACCAACTGAACCACCCAGGTGCCCCTAGTTTTGTTGTTTTTTGATCTGTCATATCTGAACATGAACCTGTCAAGACCTACAGCATCTGAAGTATCTGTTACTGCTGTGATGGACTGTATCACTAACAGTTTGGCATGGCTCGGCCCCAAATCAAAGCCAACTCCCCCTGGCTTCCCTCTGGAATGTGTCACATCCCAGACGCAAGCTGTTGCTAGTGATGGCAAGCTGATGAAAGCAGCAAGCTGCTGAAACTAAACTAAGTTGGCCTTACTTATGGTGCAAGTCATCTGTTCATCTTTGAATAGCCAGGGGTCCAGCACTAAAAAAAAAAAAAGTGCAAATAAAATAATATATTCCTATTCCTATTATTAAAGATGTAGTTTTTGAATGTTGGTGAAGTCGTGAGCCAACAGCCAAGAAGGAATTCCTGAGACGTCTTTGGTGCAAAAAGCACCAATATATATTGATTTTATTAAAGCATGGGGACAGGACCAGTGGGAAGAAAGAGAAGCTGCACTGGGGTCATAGGGAGTGACCCATTATATACTTTCAAGCTGGGAGGGGGTTAGGGGTAGTAGAAGCCTCCCAAGTATTTTGGAAACAAGGTTTCCAGGATCCTGAGGGGGCTAGCTAGTGTTAGGAAAAGGTCATTTATTACTGTTTACTAAAAACTCAGTCATGATGCTCTTCAGATGTCTATCAGTGGGTCATAAGCTTGGAGGATGATTGCTAACATGTATCTTGGGGGGTAGAGATAAAGTTTCCAAAGGAATTTCTTTTTAAAGATTTTATTTGACAGAGAGAGGGGGCAGGAGGGAGCACGAGCAGGGGGCAGCATCAGGCAGTGGGAGAAGGAGAAGCAGGCTCCCCTCTGAGCAGAGAGCTCCAACGATGAGGGGCTCGATCCCAGGACCCCAGATCATGACCTAAGCCGAAGGCAGATGCTTCACCAATGAGCCACCCAGGCACCCCAAAGGAATTTTTTATGTTAAAGTAGGCTTACAGGATCCTGGGGATTGGGCTAAGATTGCCTTTTGCCCTTAGCAAAGTATTAACATCGAGGCAGCTGAGTTCCTAGAGGAATGTCATTCTGCCTGTTTCAAGGACTTGTCAGTGGGCTATAAGCAGTAAGGAAATTTAATAATTTTTCTTCTGCCTTTGTTTCCCACATCTAAGATGTGTTTTAATGTCTTCAAGAGAGAATATAGAAGGCATAGATTTGCATTCTAAGATGTCAGGGAAGGAAGAAACATCACTTGGAAATATTATTAATCTTTCATCAAAATGGTGCCAGAATGCGCCAGGACTCAGGTTGGATGGAGGAAGGAAGGGCTGGGGAGGTGTGCTCTCTTGGAGGAGTCGGGCTGATTCTGGAGGCAGGGCATCTGTCTAGTGCTAGGACCAGGCCAATTCCTATAAGAAGACATCAGAGGCCATTTGTTTCAATTTAGGCATAGACCCCAGTGGGTAAGAGTAAAGCCAATCCCTGGTTTGTTCTTCCTAGAAGAGAAAGACCTTGTAAGGAAACTTCTGAGTTCTAAGAAAAGACCTTATCATGTTTATCTTCAGGGCTCTTCTTATATATTGATACAGTGTTCCCTACCGGCTCCTTCTCTTCCTATCTATTTGCAAAAGCTTGAAATTGGTTTAATGAGGAATAAAGAATCCTTTATAATTGGAAGTAAAAATCAAATAGGTAAACAAGTCTACCTTAAAATATAAGTACCTAGTTGAGGTAATACTTTGGGAAAAAACTAATTCTTTTGTGTATCCATCAAGATATATCTAAGTGATATTATTCTATCTTTTACTATTTTCATGAGAAGACAAGAAAGAAGGTATCTGCGGATCTGGAAGGAGAGAGTGGAAGGAAAAGGGAAGCTGAAAAACTGAAGACAATTTTATTTTATTATTTTTTAAAGATTTATTTATTTATTTATTTGAGAGAGAGAGTGTTGGGGGGGGCACAGGGAGAGGGAAAGAGAATCTCAAGCAGCCTCCCTGCTGAGCATGGAGCCTGACGGGGGTGGGGGGGCCTCCATCTCAGGACCCTGAGATCAAGACCTGAGCAGAAATCAAGAGTCGGACACTTAATTGACTGAGCCACCCAGGTGCCCCATGAAGACAATTTTATAGTAAATGTTTATTGAGACTTGGCCTTCAGTTAAGAGCTTATCATATGTTATCTTTTTTTTTCTTCTATTGGTTGGAAAAATATTTATCACCCTAAGAAATAGATTCTACATTTGAATAGAATCATAATTTTTACAAAGTATTTTATAAATTTATAAATCATCTTTCTTTTCTTTTCCTGTTTGTCTACATTAATGAAGCAAGATAACCAAGCTTACCTTTTCCTTTTCCAAATAATATTGGTTGTTCTTCCTAGCACATGTCATGACAACAATCCAGCCAGGTAGTTATTGTAATCCTTAGCTTGTAAATGAGGCACCGAGGCTCTGTGAGGTTGAGCAGCTTGCTTGCCTAGGGCTTCCCACACTTCCCACAATTTAATTGTTCCTATGCCACTCTTTGCTGTAATCTGGTACTTTCAAAAAACCATCATCATAATTCTTGACGAAATGGCATCCTGCCTCACTATTTTTTTAATGTTTTTATTTAAATTTACTCACTTTGGGGGCACCTGGATGGCTCAGTCATTAAGTGTCTGCCTTCAGCTCAGGTCATGATCCCAGGGTCCTGGGATGGGGCCCCGCGTTGGGCTCCCTGCTCTGCAGGAAGCCTGCTTCTTCCTCTCCCACCCCCCTGCTTATGTTCCTGCTCTCACTGTCTCTCTCTCTCTGTCAAATGAATAAATAAAATCTTTAAAAAAAAATAATAAATTTCCTCACTTTGTTTTTTAAGGGAAACTTTGCAGCACTCCTATAAATGCAAAGCCAGTATAGATTGTAATTCATTGAAGGCAATCTTTAAAATAAATACAGTGGAAATAAAACTGTTAGTAAATTCTAATTCTGAGCTTGAGGTCTACTCTGCGTTTGTTAAAAAATGAAACTAGCCGGTGTTAGAAAGTTAGGACTAAACAGAAACTATGCGCTTGACATATTCAGAAGGATCTAAAGAAATTGATAAGAGAACAACTTTTTCACTAAGTGATTTTTTACCAAGTGATTATTGGGTGAGAGCATAACCCAAAATTGGCTCCTGCACCACCTGAAGTATCCTGAAGAACATCTTGAGTACTACCCATGATTCTTTACCCATACCTTGGGAAATACCTCATTTGCCCAATAAAACAGCTTGTAAAGGACAAAGCTAGGATTCAAACCACCATCTGCCAGTATCAAAGTCTTTCCATTGTGCAATGTGGGCTCCCCACGCAACTGATTTCAAAACTTTGCTCTGAATTGGCCATGTTTGTCTTCCCTTAGCAATATTTTATCCTGGTGTGTCCATGAGGCTTAGTGATGTCATGACCTTCAATGTCTTTCCTGAAAATGTGCCAGGAACTGTATACCACACTCCAGAGGAAGCCTGACCCCTGTGGGGTCTGGTGGGACTGTGCTCTTTTGATGTAATGCTGTGCTTTTTCTAGCACAGTCTGGGAATGCATTGCCTGTTTAAGCAGCTGGGCCACGTTGCTGTTTCTTATTGTACTGTGGTCAAGTTCACATTCCCCCACACTCCTACCCCCTGTATGATAATTATCTGTTTGAATTAGTGTACAGTGTTTCACAGGAAAGAGACATCTGGCTTCATACTAAGTCAGGCCTACATTAGCCAAAGTAGGGGACTGAATGACAACGTGGATTATGATTCTTTGGCCTTTGACAGGACAGACCTCAATTGCGTCACACACTATTGTAAAACCTCTCACTCTCACAGGTGGTGAGTTCACTGAAGGCAGGGACTATGAATTTATCTTTGTATCCTTATTGCCTATCAGAGTGCCTGGCATAGAGGTGTACTTAATAAATGTGTGTTCAATGATTGAATTCCCTTGACTGGAGAGTCATAGTAAAATTAAAATGATTCTTGAATTTAATAAAATTGCAATGCTCTTTTGTTGTTTTTGTCTATAATCATTGCTTCTTCTTTATTTGAAACAGTTTTTTTATTTAAAAAAAAATAGGAACCAACTCTCCTATACAGTTCACACTTGAATGACATGCGTTTGAACTGCATGGGTCCACTTAACATGCAGATTTTTTTGGATAAATACAGTATAGTACTGTAAATGTATTTTCTCTTCCTTATGGTTTTCTTTTTTTTTCTTTTCTTTTAATTTTATTTATTTGTTTGAGAGAGTGTGTGAGAGAGAGCACGAGCCAGGGGAGGAGCAGAGGGAGAGGGAGAAGCAGGCTCCCTGGGAGCCTGATGCAGGGCTCAATCTCAGAACTCTGAGATCATGACCTGAGCCGAAGGTAGACGCTTAACCGACTGAGCCACCCAGGCATTGCTTCCTTATGATTTTCTTAATAACATTTTCTTTTCTCTGGCTTATTTTATTGTGAGAATGCAGTATATAGTATATATAACATAAAAAATATGTGTTAATTGACTATTTCTATTATGTCATAATATAACTATTTTATTGGTCAACAGTAGGCTATTAGTAGTCAAGCTTTTGGGAAGTCCAAAGTTATACACGATTTTCAATTGCACAGGGCAGGGGGGTTGGCACCCCAAGTCCCCATGTTGTTCAAGGGTCAACTGTACTATAAGTCACCTTAGCCCCCTCTGCCTTCCAGGAGTTGGGCATATGACCCCAGACTGACCAATCGGAGTCACTACGATAGTTTTAGAGACAGGCACATAACCCAATTTGTGCTATTGAGAGTCAGGCCCATGAATCAATTGTTTGTTGTTAGGCTGGTAAAATATAAGCTTGAAGCTGCTGATGGACATCTGGTACCCTCATGGCAAGAGCCCATGTGAGAATGAAGTCACCACTGAAGATAATGAAATCAAGAAATGGAGAAAGAGTCCAGACCACATAATTGGGGCACCTGGATCCAGACATGCCTGAAAACTCCTCTCATAAATTTTTAGTTATTTGAGCCACTAATGTCCCACCTTTAAACTACTGGTTCAGGGATGCCTGGGTGGCTCAGTTGCTTAGCATCTGCCTTTGGCTCAGGTCACGATCCCAGGGTTCTGGAATCAAGTCCCATATCGGGCTCCTTGCTCAGCGGGGAGCCTGCTTTTCCCTCTGCCTGCCGCTTCCCCTGCTTCTGCGCTCTCTCTCTCTTTCTGACAAATAAATACATAAAATCTTTAAAAATAAATAAATAAACTACTGGTTCACAAATGGCAGCCCGAGATAAAACGTTTACTGTTCCCTAGCAAAGTGAGAAAAATAATTTGATTTATAAGACCCTTTATCCTGACATACCTTTCCTAATTTTTGGCATTAAAACATTTACGAATTGATGGCCATAACAGATAGCAATTGTATTTTTCTAATTGTCCTTAATAGAAAATGAGAATGGTAGTGGGCCCTTTATCTCTCCTTCGTCTTGGTCTGCTCCAGCTGCTATAACAAATTACTATAGGCTTAAACAACAAATGCTTATTTCTCACAGCTCTGGAGGTTGGGAAGTCTGCCATCAGCATGTCAGCCTGGCCGATTCCGGTGGGAACTTGCTTCCTGGCTGGTAAATGGCCTCGTTCTTGTTGTAGGCTCACATGGCAGAGAGAGAGAAAAGGTAGCTCTCTTCCTCTTCTCTTAAGGACATGAATCCCACGGTGGGGGCTCCACTCTCATGACCTAATTACCTCCTACAGGCTCCACCTCCAAGTGCCATCACATTACAGCTTCACATTCAGAATCTGAATTCTGGGGAGGACACAAACCTTCAGTCCATAGCATCCTCCATTTAAAAATGGTTTTTTTGGGCGCCTGGGTGGCTCAGTTGGTTAAGCGACTGCCTTCGGCTCAGGTCATGATCCTGGAGTCCCGGGATCAAGTCCCACATCGGGGGGTCCCCGCTCAGCGGGGGGTCTGCTTCTCCCTCTGATCCCCTTCCCTCTCGTGCTCTCTGTCTCTCATTCTCTCTCTCTCAAATAAATAAATAAAATCTTTAAAAAAAAATTTAAAAAAATGTTTTTTTTATAATCAGCCTATGAAATAAAAGTCTGCTATAAACTACAGCATGTAAAATACAATATTTGGATATACAATAAAAAGTGTGGTCCTTCTATTTCTTAGTTTATTTATACTTCATCTGAGTCCAGAAAGCATTAAGGAAACTCACTTGACTCCTTTGATCTAATGCCCAGGAAGGACTCTTCATTCCAAAGGCCTCACATGGGATTCTCTCAAAGCAAGTCGAAGAGGCCTTTCGTCCCTCCTCCTGGGGGGTAGACATGGATCCAAGTGATGATTTCATTTGCCTCTTCCCTGGGACTGTGCAACGGGAAGCAGCGTGTCAGCAGAAAAAGCCCCACCCGACGGCTTCTCCTTGGCGCTTGTCACCTGTTCTGTAATGGCTCCAGGGCCCCCTCTTCTGAGTGATGCTGCATCCCTTGTGCTCCAAGGCCTTGATACAGTGAGGGTTCAGGGGTTCAGGGAATGGTGGAAGGTGAAGAGAATGAAGGTAGCAGAAGGAAAGATCCATGAGGGGAAGGAAAGTGGGGCAACACATTCAGAGAGGGGAGGAATGAGAAAAAGAAAAAGCCTTTATAAATAGTGGAATTTAACTTCTGGGAGGAGAGAGAGAATTGATGTTTGCTTAGGCATTTGCCCAGGGGGAATGTTTACTCATGGTTTAACGGCCAGAATGAGCTTAGTATTAAAGTAGAAATGAAGGGGCGCCTGGGTGGCTCAGTCGTTAAGCGTCTGCCTTCAGCTCAGGTCATGATCCCAGGGTCCTGGGATCGAGCCCCACATCGGGCTCCCTGCTGAGCGGGGAGCCCGCTCCTCCCTCTCCCTCGCTCCCCCTGCTTGTGTTCCTGCTCTCGCTATCTCTCTCTCTGTCAAATAAATGAATAAAATCTTTAAAAAAATAAAGTAGAAATGAAGTAATATTCCAGAACGGAGGTGGGCATGATAGTGTCATGCCGGGTGTGTGCTGAGAATGTGTGTCTTAGACAAATCATAATACCACATATGTGAAGAGGAGGCTCTGGACACATGAACTTTGATGTCTGATGGCAGATTTGTCCCAAGCCATGCTGTCCCACTTTCTTGATCCTTGTTTTTGAGATGGCTGGTTTGGGGTGGGGTGTTCCCTGTGGCCACGGAAAAAGTGAATCTTATTGGTTCACTTATGACTAGACTCAGTGTGGTTTGGATGCTATCCCGTGTCTTGGACCTATGCTGGGTTAGGCTTCTAGCAAGTTAGATTATAGATTGGGAAGCTAAACACACACACACACATACACGTGCACACATCCTTAGAAAGAGATGCAGCTAGGACAAGCCAGGCTCTTTCCTGCCACAGGGTCCTTGAGCTTGCTCTTCCTTCTGCCTGAAACTCTTATTCCTATTCTCCGTAAGCCTTCCTTTTTCTTATCCTTTACACATCACCTCTTAAGAGAAGTCGTCCGTAACCATCCTATCTCAGATAGGCACCCTCCCCCCCCCCCCCCCCCCCCCGCATTCCCTCTCTCGGCACCTTCTCAGACACGAGTTCTTTTTATATGCTTATTAACTTGTTTTGTTGTCTCTTCCTCTACATCCCTCTAACTCCGAAAAAGGAGGAACCACGTCTCTCTGGTTCACCCACTGCTTCCCCTACTCTTAACACAGGGTCTGATTCATAAATGGGACCCAACGCTTGTCAGGTGACCAAATCAATACATTAACTGCTATGACTTCATATCCTGGATCTTTAACAGATAAAAACTTGACACTACCGTATTGGGATATAATTGTTGTAGAATAAGATCTCAAACTGTTTGGCTATTAACGAGGGCTCCTGCTCTTGCTTTTCCTTCAAAGTATCCTGAAGTGGATGGAAGAGCTCAGGATGTTGCACATTGTGTATTGATTTTTGATCCTTTGGGAAAGGGAGAAGAGTCCTCATTTGAAGAATGAGTCTGTCTGTAAAGTCTCTGGAGACCCTTTACATTTTCTCTTGTTTTAGTCTTTGTGCCAATGGTGCATGCTCCCAGTCAAGTGACAAGCAATTTGGTACAAATAATGGGAACTATTTGAGGCAAGACACTATAGCCATCCAAAGGCTAAAGTCCCTGCTGTCAGAGACATGTGCCTTTAGGGAGAGAAAATGTTGTCACGGTCACCTCCTGGGTCAAGTTGACTACAGCAGCCCTCTTCTTTAAAAAGAGTTGTGTGTTTTTGTTTTTTTCCTGTGCTGTGTTTTACATACATTCACTCAAGGTGGGAGCGTGACAGCCCTACCTCTCAGTACGAGGACTGCTATTGGTTATTTGTGTTCTATTTATACCCAACCCAATTTACAGAAAAAATTGAAATAGTTTATATATTCTTTTTCTGTTACTGCATAACAAATCTACTACTGCATAACTGCCTATTTCTATTTCTGCATAACAAATTAGAGACTTAAAACAGCACAAACGTATTATGTTGCAGGAGTCTGGGCATGGTTTGGCTGGATCCTCTGCTCTGGTCTCACAAGGCTGCACTCAGGTGTTAGCCCAAACTCATTCAGATTATTGGCACAATTCATTTCCTTGAGGTGTAGGACTATGATCTCCATTTTCCTGCTAGCTGTTGGGTGGGAGCATTCTCAGCTTCTCTCCATAGGCAGTTTACAACCTAGCTGTTGGCTTTCTTCCTCTGAGGGCAGCTAGAGAAACTGTTTGTAAAGGGCTCATCTGATTAGGTCGGGCCCACCCCAGATAATCTTCCTTTTGATTCATCTAAAATGACTGATTTGTTTCCCTATCATGTTGCCCCGCCCAGGTTCAGACTGCCCTCTCAGCTGGCTTTCAGCAGGCTCCTCACTGACTCAGTCTTGCTCTTACTGCAGCCAGCTCTTGAGGCTGCAGCCAGGGTGATAAATTCTAAATCTAATCCTGCCACTCCCTGAGAGGAACCCTTCAATGCCTCCTTGTTCTTCCTAGGATAAAGTCCAAACTGTGATATGGTTCAAAGTCCTTCATGATCTGTCCCTCCCCACCCCACTGGCCTGGGCTTTCGGCTTTCAGCTCCTCACTCAGTCCCCCACCCTGCCCCCTTACTTGCTTCCCATTTCTTTCCACCTGGTCAATGCCTCTTTACCTGACCTTATTACATCTCACCGTAGACATCACTAGCTCCGGGATGCCTTTCCTGCCTGATTGTCCCAAGACCATAGTAGGGACCTTCCCACAGGCTCCCCACCCCAGAGTTTACTGAATCAGCAATCATCACAATGCAGTGTAATGTATTGTCTTCCCAACTAGATTGTAGCTGCCGAAGGTCACGAGCTGTATCTTATATTTTTTGTATTCTCTGCATTGAGCAAGGACTCATACATGTCCCCTGAATGAATGAATGAATGAATGAATGAATGAGTAAATGAATGATGAAAGGATGAATGAGGGGAAAAACCATGACTATACTTTTCGAATATCAGCTCTGCTAAGTGACTACATACCGGGGAACCTGAAAACAAAGCAAGTGATATTCTGGGAAATCTGGGAAACCCAAGTAGCATATGGCAACCTCAGGCATAAAATTCCACTGAGCCCTCTCAAGAAGCTGCTGCTTTCTAAAAACAAAAGGAGAACCAAGGAATATGGGATTTAAATTGGGAAGAAAGGAAAAATGCAGAGAAAGCATTAATCACCTGAGGAGAAAATTCCCTTTTTAAATGGGAAAAGATATGTTCTCTTCTGTTTTCCTTTTGCCCACAGATTGAGAGATTGATAAAGTCACAGCAAAATAAATCATGTTAATTGTAGTCTTGACTGGCCTCCTGAAGAGGGTGGGTTGTCACAGTTAAGCACCTTTTGTTTTCTGATGGGTGTGGGAATACTTGATGAAAGGAGGAAAAGTACTCAACGTTGGTTAGTTAGTTAGTTAGTTAGAGGCCGGAGTGGGGGAGGTTGACAGAGTGGGGGGATGTGGAACAAGTGGAGGAAACGAGCCTGCCCTGTCTCCCTGAGGCTGGGCTCCAAAACAGGCTCTTTTCCCTGTCTGGGAAAGAACCCTCACCGAGCCCCGAGGACAGGGGACTCCGGAACCCCAACATACCCGATGGGAGTTTGTGAACTTGTGTGCTTGTGACTCCACATCTCCTCAAAATCTTTACTAACATCTCCTTCCTCAGTAACACGTGTAGTACAGACGGGTCCTGGGGAACTCAGCAAGGTGGGCAGTGCCGGGCCGTCCGGCACAGGGACAGGACAGTCATTCCATAGCGGCATCTACATTACACTTCACCCAGAAAATGTTTTGAAAGATGCATGTTGTGTAAAATGCCCATGTACGAAAATGAGGAGCAGTATCTAGGTACTCGTGTGTGAAATCCTTGTCTTATTAAGAAACTATTGGCTGTTGTTGAAATAGTCCTCCAGGATTTCAGAAGACTTGGTCACCTGGCCTCGCTATGGGAACAACATCAATGATGAATCATCTCAGCCTTTGAGCCATTCATTCAGAAATCTCCCTTGCGTGCCTGCTGTGCTGCAGGCTCGGGGCTAGATTCTGGAGGTAGAGTGGCCAACCAGCCGGAACTGGTCTCCAGATGCTGCGTGGACCGACGTGGCGACTTCTGGATCCAAACCATAGCCCCAGAATCAGAAAATCTTACTGAATACTGCTGGATGGATGCACTGCCACATCAGAGGATCTAACTCTGGGAACAGAGACCATTCTGAGTTGTTCTGAATGTGTTTATGTTTACATATGTCCCAGATAATAAAATAGAAAGATAGCTTCATCTGATGGGAAAGCAGGAGCAAGCCTTTCTAACAAGCGGGCCCAGCACTGTGGATCTCAGGCAGGAGCGCTCTGGGGCTGCGTCATCTCCACCTCCTCCTTCCTAGCTGACCCGGGGCTACACTGGCTTTGGTACTCTGTCTCCAGGTCCTGAGTTGGGAACTCGCCTCGTTGGGGTTGCTTGAGGGATGCTTCTCTTGAGAAGGAAGTTAACCTGGAAGAAAAAAAGCAGCAGCTAGGAGAGTAGAGGAGTCAGTTTTCTATTTCCTGGAATTGAAATTGGGGAAGACCTCTTTGGACCTGGTTTCACCACAGTTCCAGGTCCCGAGGGCAAGGGACTAAGGAACATTATTACAGTAGCCCTGGTGGTGTCACGCTTGGCTAATAGTCCTAAGAAGTGGTACATAATCGCTGGTGATACATAGGATATACCTGGATGAACTAAATATACATTTATTTTATAAGTATTAGAAGAAAATTACATCTATATCTCAAACAATTTCACTAATAGTGTCGCTTAGGACAGGAGCTATGATTGATGGTGCCCTAATAATCCCCTTTATGCCAATGTGTGAATCACAGGTGCTGTGCTCAGGCATGCCAACGAATACCTCAGACCTTCAGATCGAAACTTGCTGCCATAATTGCTTGAAATTATAGATAGTAGAGATGATACAGATTATTACATGGATTCTTAAATTCCAAATTTCCACATGCAAGGAATGCATCCTTTCCAGCAATACATTGAAACTTGCCCTCTGGCCATGGCATGCAGACGTAAAGATGCTTCTGACTGACAAGTGTAGGCTCTGCTGGCTGTGGAACCATCCTAGCGAGAGGGAGTGGCACAGTGTTCTAACCACACTCCCCTGAGGGATCCTTGGCTTTCAGGCCCTTGGAACAGTTGGAGCTGCTGAAGCCAGCTGAGAGTTGAACAACAGAAAAGAGAGCTCTCCATGGGGTTATTTTCTGCCTCTTCCACAAAAATCCACAGCCAGCTTTTCTGCTAGTTCCCCAAAGTAGAGGAAACCAGAGCTAACTGTACTGTTATCATTACCATTTCGTATATATAGTAATTCAGAGATCTGGGAGAGAGAGAGAAGGCAACAAAATGAGGGAAGGATAGAGGAAAAGGAAAGGAGCCTGATGTCTGGCCAGATGTGGAGAAAAGCAAAGAGGACACTGGACAACTCTGGGAAATATTTGAAAGAGTCTTAACTGTAACATGAAAACCCTCTAGTAAATAATTTTTTTCCCTTTTTTTCTTCCCCCAGCCAGATGGATCTCTGCTTTAAAATGAAAAGAGAGATAGGTTCTAATGGATTCTTAGCTGGTTTTCTCTCTGGGAATTATATCCAAAAGATAATTTTTTTCTTTCTGTTATATTTGACATAATGATAGGTTATGTTAATTTATTTAAAGCCTATAGGACAAAGGAAGTGAAATCTTTTGCAGTAGAGTACATAACTTCAGCGGATATGCCGTTGCTCAAATCTGACAATGAAGAGCACTTTTAAGGCAGGGCTCATGCACGCAGCTGCCAATCAGTCATTGGATTTTAGGGTAGAATGAGAAAAAGGGATGGGAGAAGATATTCGCAAATGTCTTATCAGACAAAGGGCTAGTATCTAAAATCTATAAAGAATTTATCAAACTCAACACCCAAAGAACAAATAATCCAGTCAAGAAATGGGCAGAAGACATGAACAGACATTTCTGCAAAGAAGACATCCAAATGGCCAACAGACACATGAAAAAAATGCCCTACATCACTCAGCATCAGAGAAATACAGATCAAAACCACAATGAGATATACCTCACACCAGTCAAAATGGCTGAAATTAACAAGTCAGGAAATGACAGATGGTGGCGGGGATGCGGAGAAAGGGGGGACCCTCCTACACTGTTGGTGGGAATGCAAGCTGGTGCAGCCACTCTGGAAAGCAGTATGGAGGCTCCTCAAAAAGTTGAAAATAGAGCTACCCTACGACCCAGCAATTGCACTCCTAGGTATTTATCCAAAGGATACTAACATAGTGATCCAAAGGGGCACGTGCACCCCAATATTTATAGCAGCAATGTCCACAACAGCCAAACTATGGAAAGAGCCCAGATGTCCATCGACAGATGAATGGATAAAGAAGATGTGGCATATATATACAATGGAATATTATGCAGCCATCAGAAAGAATGAACTCTTGCCATTTGCAATGACGTGGATCGAACTAGAGGGTATTATGCTAAGCAAAATAAGTCAGTCAGAGAAAGACAAATATCATATTATTTCACTCATATGTGGAATTTGAAAGACAAAACAGATGAACATAGGAGAAGGGAAGGAAAAATAAGACGAAATCAGAGAGGGAGACAAACCATAAGACTCTTAACTATTGGAAACAAATTGAAGGTTGCTGGAGGGGAGTGGGCTGGAGGGATGGGGTAATTGGGTGATGGGCATTAAGGAGGGCACGGGATGTAATGAACAGTGGGTGTTTATGCAACGGATGAATTACTAAATTCTACCTACCCCTGAAACTAATAATACACTATATTTTAACTAAATTAATTTTAAATTAAGAAAAAGGGGGGGAGAGAAAGTTAGTTGGGAAACTGGAACCAGATAATAGGCTGCGATGGCAGAGTTAGTCTGCTTCCTGCACCTGCAAGTAGATGTGGTTTATAACGTGCAGGAGCTAGGAATAGAAGGAGAAGAGGGTAAAGGGGGAACTATCTAGAAATTTCAGAGGACTTTTCAGAGGATGTAAAGAATTCTTTATTCGGATCCCTGTGTTAAAATAAGGGGTTATGAACACAGCTTGTAAGCTTAGCATGAGGCCCTGTAACATGCTGGCTAAGAAGCAGCCCTGAAGGCCCAAGAGAGGTTGCAATGGCGGCTCCACTTACTGGCTGTGTATGCTTCTTACCTTCTCTGAGTTTCCTTGGCCATCAATGGGAATACTTAGATGTCCCTGACAGAGTTGTTGTTAAGGTTAAATGAGATCGTTCTGGAAAGCTCTCCTATCGTGTCTCATACATAGTAACCATTCAGTAAATGGTATCTGTAACTGTATTTGAAAAAAAACAAGCTCCTTGACTGCACAGAGTTAACAGGGAAAGGCGCGAGCGGGTCGGCTAAGCTCTAGGGTTGTATAGAGAAGGAACTGGACAGAGTGAGGAGGCCCTAGGGAAGAGCGGACTTGTGGGACACAAGGTCTATAGGTGCTCATTAAATAGGACTGTCTTATTACCTTTTCCCTATTTTGAGAAATCTGAAGTTTAGTGTCCGTGACTTCTGAGCTTTTTTAGCTCCGAGATCCTAATCTAAGATGACCAAAGCTGAAAAGGTCCAGCTGGTAAGTCAAAAAAGTTCCTTGCTTCTGGTTCTACCTGTAAGAGACAGCTGTGGAGAGGTGAATCCTGGAGAGCCGCGGGCTCTTTTGCTGAGGTGAGTGGCCAGCAAGACCGTCTGGCACACAGGGCACCAGGAGGGGGCAGAGCACCATCTGGTGGTAGTCCCAGCTGATGGCGCAGAAGCATGCCACCCAAGGGCGTCTGTGTATCTGGGCAAGGTCTCTGGGACTTACAAACTAGCATTTGTTGAGCACTTTCGATATATAGGTCACTGTACTAAATGCTTTATATGCACTTTCTCATTCCAACCTCTTATAAAGGAGGTGATTTTATCAGCAATTTACAGAGGAAGAAACTAAGGAAGACTGATTAGGTAATTTGTCCAAGGTCTGTAGACAAATGAGCCAGATTTAGAAGATAGTGCTCCTCATCATTGTGCTGTGTTAAACAGAAGAAAGAGAAAAAAACAAAAGGAAATGGGAAGGATATAATAGAATGAAAGGAGAAAATTAAGCATATGAGAGCAATGATTTTTTTTTTTTAAGTGAAAGAAGGAAGCTCAGCAGAGACTAGAACCATGCAATAGGTTGTAAGTGATCTTTACAGTGTTCTGTGAATGTCAGCCTAACTCACCAGTTTGGGTTCCCCAGGGCCCACGGTCACAGTCACTGTCTCTGGGTCAAACCCAGGTGCTGTGGCAGTGACAATGTAGGTACCTGGAAGCAGCAGCCGGAAGTAATCGCCATGGTCACCTAAAAGTTACAAGAACATAACTCAGTCTGCTGATTAGAAATTTGCCATTTGGGGCCTTGATCTGAAAAATTATCTGAGGATTTTAGCTGACCACAGCTTGATTTTTTAAAATAGCATGATGAAATTGGTTAAGATCTAAAACTATCTTAGGTTATTTTATTTATTAAGGAGCATGGGTTTCCCCACTCATGGGGAGTAGAAGTTTCTATACTGAGAGTATTGCATTTAATTCTATACCATGTATTTTAAAACAAACTCATGTCCAGGAAAGGGTCACTTGGAGAAAGGCTGAAAGATATATGAATGTTTTGTATGGTAAAGAAACTACATGAGACTTCTGTTTCAATGTTTGAAAAGCCACTGTGAAGAAATGACATCTACCTAAAAAAATAAGAATGAGAACTATGAGTTTAAATTGTAGGAGGAAAATTTCGCTAGACAGAAGCAGAACTACTGTGACAGAGTTATCAAAAAAGAAAGGGACTGCTTCATGTAATTGTGAGCACTGAAGCAGAGAATGAATGAGTGTCCCTGGTAAAGCCACACAGTTGTGCAGTGCACAACCTGCACTGATGGACATAATGGACATGATGGCCCCGGGTTAGAAGACCAGTTGTCAGTGGTACTCTATGTGTGTAATCTTCTCTTAAGTGGGAGGGCTGGACTAAATGACCACTAAAGCTCTGATTTTGAGAATTCTATTTTTAATATTTCTTCCATCACCTTCTAAAGGGGAAAATAAAATTCAAAAGAAAGCCCATTTTTCTATGGCAGGGATACAGCATTTTGGCTAATGACTTTGTATCTCTTTAGAATCAGTTGTGACCATGCCTTTGAAATTTCTTTTAAGCAATGAATAATTGAAATAATAAATGCAATTAAGAATGGGACAGACTATAAATACTAAAGAAGTCTCTTCTCTGCCCCCTATTAAATGTAATTCCTTTTAAAATACTTTAGCAAAAGCAGTACGTTATTATGCATATGTTGGATAGTGTAGGTTATACCCCAGGGGCCGTCATTTTCTTAATTGGGGACTTACACCCAGGAATGGTTAGGTAGCATTATATCAGAAAGGCCCAATTCCAGATACAGCTATTATAAGGGCTTCAGCTATCTTTCTCTGTAATCAGCACTAGATGCTTTTCTAAGTAACATAATGAATGTTAGCAATGAGCTTTTTCGGTGGTGAAATGAGTAATTTGTTAATTTAGCATAATGAGTGTTGAAAGTGGGTTCTTATTGGTGGAATTAGTGGTATTCAATATATATTGATTGGCTAGAATGTTTCAGAGACATTCCCTGTCTGTGCATGAATACAGTATGAAAATCTAGTAAGCCCTGAAGTTCTGAGGGATGCCCAAGGTTTGATGGAGGTTAAATGGTCTTGGGTCCAGCCACCGGCACAGAGGCCTGATGCTTGACTATGAGGCTATAGAATTCTGCCTTTAGAATGTTGCTGCTTTTGCCTTGAATGAGCCTTTCATGTAAGATGTGTTGGGATCCAC
Source organism: Mirounga angustirostris (assembly GCF_029215605.1). Classification (NCBI taxonomy): domain Eukaryota; kingdom Metazoa; phylum Chordata; class Mammalia; order Carnivora; family Phocidae; genus Mirounga; species Mirounga angustirostris. Next base: position 126,756,237 of record NW_026991714.1, read on the forward strand.
CTCCAGTAATATTAGTTATCTCCGAGATTTCATCCAGTTTAACCAGACTGTAAGTCTGAACTGTAAGATGCCTGCGTGGTATTAGGCATTGGTGTTGTAAAATGTGGCTGAGCCTTGTTTGTATAGAGGCTGTGGGAGGTAGGCAAATTTTACCCACCCCTGACCACTGGTAGCTACTGTTCTACATTAAAACCAAAACAAACATCAAGAAAAAAAAGAAAGAAAGAAAAACCTAAGAGTTGTGCATGATCAAATTTGGCTGGGGCAGTTTGCAACGTCTGTGCCATATGAGATATTCTGTACCATTCTAGGAGGTTCCAGGTTGGTTCCAAGATCTGCCTCTGCCATCACTCTTGCCCTGCAACAAGCCTATAGAATGCATCTTGGTAACTTTTCCCTGGATGGAGGTGTAGTGAAATGCCTGGGTCACGGACAAGACTAAACGTCAGTTCTATAGTCCTTTTCTTTTCAACCCCATTTCACACCAGTATGTGAGCTACCACTACCTCAAACCCAGAAAACACCCCTAACTAAGTTGTATGAGGCAGTGACTCCTGAATGCTAAGAGAGAAGTTACATCTTCCTAGTCCTGGCCTCTTAGTTCACTGTCCCTATGTCTATCATCCTTCCTTCCTCCTGTCCCCACCCCCAATGTCTTTGACACCTCTGTTAGTCTCGCTGGCTTACAAACTGGCCTCCCAATCACGCTGAAAAAAGGTGAGGACGTGAAGGCTTCCTTCTCACCCCACTAAGCATGGCCACCTACCTGAAGTGACATCATGGTTAATCCCACTAACAGAAATGATAGCCTCCGCAAGGTTATTATAATTCTCATCACGCACCATTCCCTTGATGCCCTGGTGTACCTGTGGGAGAGTTTACAGTGCACGGTTATGACCATGAGACATGTGTTCAGTGTTTGGGAGTCCTCAAAGCCCTTTCTCATATGCTTTTACAAGTGATCTTTGCAAAGATTATGGTAATAGCCCCTTAATTAGCTGGTCTCTCCGTCCTCCTGTTCCTCAACAATCTCTTCTCAACAGCATGCTCAAAGCGATCCTGTGAAAATCTAAGGTAAATCATGACATTAGTCTACTCTCTGTCTCTATGGATTTGACTACTCATATAAATAAAATTATACAACATTTGTCTTTTATGACTGGGTTATTTTTCTTTGCATACTGTCCTCAGAGTGCATCCATGTTGCAGCATGTCTCGGAATTCCCTTTTTTTTTTTTAAGGCTGAAGACTATTCCATTGTATGTCCCAACCGCATTTCATTTATCCACTCATCCATCAGTGGACGCTTGGGTCGCAACTTGGGTCATGGTTACCTTTCAGCTACTGTGAATAATGCTGCTATTAGCATCAGTGTACAAGTATCTCGTTGAGATCCTGCTTTCAGTTCTTTTGGATCTATACCCAGGAGTGGGATTGCTGGATCAAGTAGGCTATTCTATGTTTAATTTTGGAGGAACCACATACTGTTTTTCATAATGGCTGCATCATTTCACATTCCCAGCAATAATACACAAGGGTTCTAATTCTCCACATCCTTGCCAATGCTTGCTACTGTCTTTTACGGTAATTTTTTTATAGAAGCCATCCTAATGAGTGTGTATTTGATTTGCATTTCCCTAATGACTGCTTGTTGCAGGCCTTGCATTTCCTGTCGTGTCCTCATCAAGGAGTCCCTGTTCCCCTAGAAAGCTGTATGATTCTCTCCCTCATGTCCTTTAAGTCTGTTTAAATGTCATTTTCTCTGTAAGGTCTTCTACATCGGATTTTGCATCTAACATGTTATAAAATTCACTTTATTATTTTGTTTAGTGTCTGTCTCTCCTCCCTGGAATACAAGCTTTACATGGGCAGGGATATTTGTTTGCCCATAACCCCCAGCACACAGTACCATTTCTGACAGATAACTGTGCTCAATGATGTTGAATGACTAAATCTGATGGGTAGAAGAAGCTCAGATGTATGGTAGGGAGTCAAAGTAAAAGTCAGAACTGAGCCTCACAAAAACCCTTGCTACCATCGGAAAACACTTATCTTTCTGTAACCAGGAAAGTTCAAGAATGGGATTTTACCTGTTCCAAGAATTGGATGAGGGCTTCCCGATTACCCAGCCACTCACGCTGTAATTCCTCTTGGCGAGGAAACTTGTCACAACTCAGTTCCAACGTGATCTCAAAACAGTTGGAATGGAGATAGTTAAAGTCTTGCATTCCTAAGGGGAAGAGGGCAGCGGCAGATCTGTATAACCAGGATCCCACCAATGCTCCCGCTCAACTCTCCAAAACCATGATTTCTCCGTGCCCCCCATGACCTTCTATTCTACCTCTCAGTCTCCACTTATTTGTCTCCTCCATAAAACCTTTCCCCAACTTCCCAGTTTTCTCTCTTCATAAATGCCCATTTTGTCACCCCCATCCTCTCCTCCCCATTTCATCCCTTAAATTCACTTCCTGACCCTTGGCATTTCCAAAGTCTGCTGGTTAGTGGTGCCTTGACATTAGACTCTGCCCCTGTACTGCCTCCAAGGGGACAGACCTTCTCTTTGGGTGATGATACTCTTCAGACCTTGGAGGTTCGAGATAAGATGAATATCTTGCTTTCACATCCCTCCTCCTATCTGAGAACACAGCACTAACCTGAGAATGGTTAATCCAGAAAAACAGGCCCCTGAAAAAGCAGAAGGCAGCTGTACTTTTCTTCAGTGGAATGCTCCTCTGCTTTTATCTTCTGTATTCTCCAATTGAATCAATGATTTTTTAATATGCTCCTGATTTATTAGAGTGGTGTTTATATCACAAGGGTATTTGGGTTAAAAACTATTCATCTAGTCAACTTCACCTGCTCTAAGCTGAGGAGCATAAGTGGCTGTTATAGAGAGAATGGGGAAAGTTGGAGAACTGTGCCTCTTTCACTGGATCACTCTCTGCATCAGAATAATGGAGAAAGCTGTGCCTTCCAGCCAAATACAGGTTGCTGGGCCTTAACTAGGGTTTCAGTAGGTATGGGGTGAGCCCCCCTCCCAATTTGCAGTCTAACAAGTTCCCAGGTGATGCTAATGATGCTGGTCCAGAGATCACACTGTGGAACCAATCATTGTAATGAGCTGAATAATCCTGGAATTGTATCAGCTTATTTTAGGGCAATGATTTTCACTGGAAGCATGGACCATGCTTTCCCAGATGATGGGAAGGGGGAGGGAGAAACAAGTACAATTTGAAAAAGTACATTTCATATTTTAAATTGGGGGGAGGATGACCTATTGGTTTCCTAATGCAAACTAAAAAATAATAATAATAATAAAGTTCAACAAAATCTTCTCACCTTGTGTTCAAGCAAGTTTTTAGCCACAAGAAGTCTATCACCTCCCGGTACTTGGTGACTCCCTAACCTTCTTCCTCTCTACTTTCCACAGAACCAGCTATCAGCTCAGCTCTTATCAGTGCGTTTTCTGTTACCTGGGCTCTGTCCAGGTCAGATGTGAAAGTATGGATAGCTGCTAAAACATGATGCCTAAAAGAACCTGGCTTCCTGCTTCAGCCTCTTCCCTATCTTTATGTTCCCTATCTACTGAAGGTTAATAAACAGAGGTTCTATTTCAACCCTTGGTGTTGGGGAAGGCCCAAGGAATAGAGAGAGAAGCCTCTTGCTGGAGGTTTCTGCTATGCCATCCAATAGCCAATGTCCATGGCAAACACTTGTGATGGGCAGGCAGGGTACAGAGAGCACATAGCAGAGGAACTGTGGGTGTCCAGGCCAGCTCCTTTGTTCATCTGTTGCTATGTAAGGCATAGTTCCATGCTACTCAGAAAAGACACGTAATAGGGATGCCTGGGTGGCTCAGTCGGTTAAGCTTCTGCCTTCGGCTCAGGTCATGAAGCCCAGGGTCCTGGGATCGAGCCCTGTGTCAGGCTCCCTGCTCAGTGGGGAGTCTCCTTCTCCTTCTCCCTTGGACCTTCTCCCCTGCTTGTGTTCTAGCTTTTGCACTCTCTCTCTCTCAAATGAATAAATAAACAAATCTTAAAAAAAAAAAGACCCTAACATTTAGGACACCTGGGTGGCTCAGTAAAGCATCTGACTCTTGATTTTGGCTCAGGTCATGATCTCAGGGTTGTGAGATCAAGCCCCAGGTTGGGCTCTGTGTTCAGTGAGGAGTCTGCTTGAGATTCACTCTCTCCCTCTCCATCTCTCCCTCTCCCCCTTCCTTGTGCTCTCTCTCTTTCTCTCTCTCTCTAACAAATAAATAAATCTTAAAGAAAAAAAAGAAGACCCTAACATTTATAAGCAAGCCAGGCATTTCCAAATGCTTTATGCACATTATTTTACTTAATATTCACATCAAAATTACAATGCAAGTATTATTCTTTCTTTCTTTCTTTTCTTTCTTTCTTTCTTTCTTTCTTTCTTTCTTTCTTTCTTTCTTTCTTTCTTTCTTTCTCTCTTTCTTTCTTTCAGAGACAGCATGGCAGGGAGGGGCAGAGGGAGAGGGAAAGAGAAAATCTTAAACAGGCTGCACACCCAGCATGCAGCCCAACATGGGGCTCAATCTCACGACACTGAGATCATGACCTGAAGCAAAATCAAGAGTCAGATGCTTAACCGATTGAGCCACCCAGGCGCCTGGCAAGTATTGTTAAAGTACAGGTGAGAAATCAAAGCACAGAGAGGTTAAGTAATTACCCTGAAGCCACATAACTGGTAAATGGGCAAGCCGGGTTTCAACCCAATGTACTCTTACACCCACACTCTCAACCACTTGACTTCATTATATTCCTCCTATGCCCTGATCTACTGTGTAAACCACCAGTTTTAAAGGACCACAAGGTGTCTCTACCTTTGTTTTAAAGAATCACAAAATGACACTGAATGCCACCTTAAGACTTCTCCATTTCTCAGATCTCTACTTGAATGTAAAATTCTATGGTATTCCTGTTGTTTCCCTGAGAAAAAATGATAATTTAGAAAGAGAGATGAGCCCTATTCCACTTCGGCTTGCAGCACTCTTGTACCCAGGACTCTTCTTACCCTTGCTGAGAGAATACCAGGAAGCCCCATTAGTGATGCCATCTGGGAAGTAATCCCCACAGTTCCAACCTTGGTGCATCCATCCATGTGCATATGAGTAGATCTTGGCCAGCTGTAGGTATAGCAGGTGGAAAATGACCTGAGTATTCCCAACTCATTCAGCAATGCTCATACTCAGAAGTAGGGTGACACCACAAAACCCCACTATGTATAAACAACTGATTACTTGCTTTAGTGAAAGAAAATACCAGCAGGCGTAGGAAGATGGTGTGTGTGCGTGTGTGTGCCTGCATGTGGTGGACTAGAGTTAGAAGAGCTGTATTCTGATTTTTCCACTATCTTGGGGATAAGCTTCTTCAAGTGCAAAGTGAGCGGTGACACTAGATGACATATAAACTCCTTTCTAGGTGTACCATTTTCTAGCTGAGTTTTATGAAAGAAAACAAGGAGCAAGTAAGATAAGCCTTGGCCATGAAGAGAATTACAGTAGTCCTCCCTCCCCCGTGGTTTTGCTTTCTGTGGTTTCGGTTACTCGTAGACAACTGCGGTCTGGAAGCCGATGATCCTCCTTCTGACAATATGTCAGAAGGTCAGTAGTAGCCTAACGCTAGGTCACAATGCCTACGTCATTCAGCTCACTTCATCTCACCATGTAGGCATTTTATCATCTTGCATCATCACAAGAAGGGTGAGTGCAGTACAGTAAGATTTTTTTTTAAAGATTTGTTTATTTATTTGAGAGAGAGTGAGAGAGTGAGCACTCCCACAAACAAGGGGAGGGGCAGAGGGAGAGGGAGGGAGAGAATCTTCAGACTAGCTGCTGAGCACAGAACCCAACGTGGTGCTTGATCCTAGGACCCTGAGATCATGACCTGAGCTGAAACCAAAAGTTGGCTGCTTAACTGACTGAGCCACCCAGGGGCACCTACAGAAGATATTTTGAGAGAAAGGCTACATTCACGTAACTTTTATTATAGTATATTGTTATAATTGCTCTATTTTATTATTAGTTATTATTGCTAATCTCTTATCATGCCTAATTAATAAATTAAATTTTATCATTGGTATGTATAGGAAAAAATTATATATAGGGTTCAGTACTATTTGCAGTTTCAGACATCCACTGGGGGTCTTGGAATGTATCCCCCAAGGATAAAGGGGGGACTCCTGTATGTATTGGGGGTGAGAGGTGTGTTGGAGAGAGAGGAATATATGTGGAATCTCTATAATTCTCTTTCATTACTACTTCATAACAGTGGGGAAAAATGAGATTACTGGAAGAAAAAATATAATAATATATTTGCTTTGCAAAGCAATAACTGGTGTAATTCTCTATGGAATTCATTCATCAATAAATTAATAATTAATGCTAATTATATTAATCATACTTACTAATAATATATTAACTATAAAATAATTAATCCATTTTTTATTCTCCTGCTGTTTTGAACTATTATGTAAATATTTTTTCATGCACATGATCTATTTTTTCATTAATGTAGCCATATCACCATAACCTTGCACATTAGCCCCCCCTAGATACTTTCCTGAGCCCCAAGTGCCTCTGACCAGACGAGCTGCCATGCTGCATACCTTCTGGAAAAGCTTGTCGTCGGGCGTGGGGGTATTGGCAGTGCGGCGGAACCCTCGGACCCGATGCTCAAGGGATTTGTCATACGGGTAATTGGCCACCACTGCCCCTCCATGGAGATTGGCCGAAAGAACGAAGTTGAAGGAGCGGATCCACTGGATCACAGCCTGGGTCTCGGGTTCCACCTGTGGAGAGATGAGGGCCTGGCGGTGAAGCTGTAGCCGGAGGTGCCAAATGGCCATGCAAATCAGTCTGTCAGCTAGTGGCCCGAGAAGACGGCATGTCTGAATACAACAAAGAGCAGCCTCCTGGATATGAGAAGTATAGATGGGGAAATTTTGGTCTTTTGCCTGATGGTTTAAAAAATTAAGTAGATGGACTCTTTTTCAAAATGAAATTGCATGTGGAATCCCAATATACAAAATAGCTAAAAGGAGAGCATTTAAGGCAGTGAAACCATTGTGTATGAGACTATAGCAGTGGACAGATGCCATGATCCACTGGTCAAAACCCATAGAATGTACAACATGAAGAGTGAACGCTAATGTAAACTAGGGACTTGGGTGATGATGATGAGTCGGTGTAGTTCTTCAATTGTAACAAATTACCACTCTGGTGGGGGAGGTTGATCATGGGAAGCTGGGAACTCTGTACTTCCCCCTCAATTTGGCTGTGAATCTAAAACTGCTCTATAAAAAATAAAGTCTATTACCGAGGACTTATCTCAGCAGGTGCAACTAGCAGCTGCTGAGAAATTCAAAGTTCAAGGTGAAGCTATCTCAAACATTCAAGAAAACACACGGACTCCAATTGTACACGAGGAGAGTGAAGAGGAAGAGGTTGATCAAACAGGTGTAGAAGGGGCGCCTGGGTGGCTCAGTCGTTAAGCGTCTGCCTTCGGCTCAGGTCATGATCCCAGGGTCCTGGGATCGAGCCCCGCATCGGGCTCCCTGCTCTGTGGGAAGCCTGCTTCTCCCTCTCCCACTCCTCCTGCTTGTGTTCCCTCTCTCGCTATGTCTCTCTCTGTCAAATAAATAAAATCTTAAAAAAACAAAAAACAAAACAAACAGGTGTAGAGGTTAAGGACATAGAATTGGTCACGTCATGAGCAAATGTGTCAGGAGCAGAGGCAGTCCAAGCCTGAAGAACAGCAGTAATGCTATTACATAATAAACAATGTAACCATTGGAAAATGGAGGACCTGGTTTTTTGGTGTTTCAAAAGAATAACTGTAGCTTGGTTTGAAATTTGTACTGTTTTTATTATTCATAAAGTTGTGGCTTCTTGTTGGATGAAAAAAAATAAAGTCTATTAAAAAAAGGGAGAGAGAGAGATTGGTTTGAAGAGGGGTAGCAGGGTTGGAGAGCTCAGAGCTCCCTGAATCTCTTTCTATAGCTAATTGTTGGTGAGCGCACAGTGCATCACATGTAAGAGAGATTTCTCCATAGAATGCTAGAGTCCTCTGTCGACAGTATAGTGCAATAGAAAGAATGTTGGCTTAGGAGTCAGAAGACCTGGGGTTTAATCCTGAGTCCATCAATTATTAGCTGTGTGAGTTGTAAAACAAGGATGGATGACTGCTCCATGCATTCACCCCACAGTGTTACAACAATCAACTGAAACGCTAAGGAATAATTTTGTACAACTGTAAAGTACCGTGCAGCTGTAGGATAGCGCTTTCCCTTCACTACCATGGCCACTAACATCAAACAGCATGTGCTCCGTGAGGGGCCCTCTGCTGGGGTTGCTGGGGGCAGAGAATGGATACAAAGAGCGGAAGATACCGTTCCTACTGCTCTGGACAGATTAACACCGAGTTGATGCTTAATTCTTGTTTGTTTAATTGATGTGAAGATTGCTAGAAATTCCAGATGCTGATTTACCTGCTTCTGCATGCAAATTTCATCTCCTACCTGACTTTTCCAGTTGTCTGGAAGGGGCAAGTGGTGGTTAGGGCCTCCGTGTTTCTCATTGTAGTAGATGTAGGTGTTGAGATCGGGGAAGTTGCGGTTCAAGTCCACTCCATTTGCATTGTTCCTGCCAACCAGATACCCAGAGCTGTCTGCGCCCTAGTGGGAAAATGAAGAAATGAAAAAGGAAGGTTTCAGGCTGAATCCTATAGTTGGAGAATACTATGTGGCATAGTATTTTGGGGCATTAGCTTAATCTATCAAATGACGTAGCATTTTCTTCTTTAATCTATCCAAAGTCCCAGTGGTATGGTTTAAGTTTCCCTGTAGACCACATGCTGATGGTAGAGATCCCAGGAGAAGCTCTAACAAGAGTAGGGTGTTTCAGGATAATGGGAACCCTTATTTTTTTAAAATATAGCTTTATTGAGATATAATTTACCTACCATAGAAGGTACGATTTACACACCATTTTAAGTGTACAACTCAATGAATTATTAGTCCCTGCTGACAGAGTCATGTGAGCATCAGCACAATCTAACTTACGAAGATTTCTAACACCCTGAAAGGAAACCTTATGCCCATCCAGTCATTCCTCATTTTTAGTCCAGCGCTGGGACATCACTTTCTCTCTCCATAGATTTGCCTTTTTTGGCCATGTCAGTAAGAGGGATCACACATTACGTGTTTGGCTTTTATCACTGGGCATAATATTTTTGAGGTTTCTCCATGTTGTAGCATGTAACAGTACTTCATTCCTTTTTGTGGCTGATTAATATTCTATTCTATGGATTTACTATACTTCATCTATTCACCAATTAATAGATTATTATACAGCCCTAGATCCTAGGGCTGCTGTAAGCTGTAACAAATTACATAAACTAGGTGGCTTATCACAACAGAAATGTATTCTCTCACAGTTCTGGAGGCTGGAAGTCTGAAATCAATATGTCAGCAGGGTCATATGCTCCAAAAGCTCTAGAGGAGCTCCTTCTTTGTCTCTTCCAGCCTCTGGTGGCTGGTGGCCATCCTTGGCATTCCTTGGCTGTAGATGCATCGCTCCAATTTCTACTCCCATCTTCACAGGCCTCCCCCGTGTGTGTCTGTCTCTGTACAGATTTTTTTCTTCTTATAAGGACACCAGTCATATATGAGTTAGTCACCCCAATCCAGTATGATTTCACCTTAACTTGACTGCATATGTAAAGACTCTATTTCCTAATAAGGTCACAGCCAGAGGTTCAGGTAGACATGAATTTGGGAAGGGGAGATACTATTTAACACCGCACATGGACATTTGGATTATTTCCACTTTTTGGCTATTGTCAAAATGTTGCTATGAGCACTCCCATACAAGTCTTTGTATGGATGTATGTTTTCACTTCTCTTGGGTAGATACCTACTAGTAGAACGGCTGGGTTATGATTTAAGTCTATATTTAACTTTTTCAGAAACTGTTAAACTGTTTCCAAAGCAACTGCACCATGGAAATCACCCCCAACCCCTTTATTTTTTACACTTAGGATCCTTGTTTATTTTTCTTCTTAGCAGTATCAACTTTCTGGATCGCTTAATTTCTCTGCTCACACTTCAAATTGTATCATTTATTTGGTCATGTATTCACTCATTCATTCATCCTTTTAGCCCATCAATATTCACTTAAGTGCATCTCTACTCAAAGCCCCCTGAAAGACACTAGGAAAAGAGATAATGAAACATTACGCCAGCCTTCTAGAAACTCATAATATATACAGGGAGATAGATATATATGTAAATGATGAAGATATATCAAGTAGTAAAATAGAGATATGTTCAAAGGCCCTTACAAAACTGAAATTCCATTTAATGTTTTGTATGGCATTGGAGAAGGGGAACAGTGTCCACTGGACCCCTGTGGACTGAGAGTAGAGCCCAAATTGGTGGCCGTTCCTGGAAGTGGGGTGAATGGATGGACGTTGGGCAGCTAAAAACTCACAGATGTAATACCACTTTCATATTTTAAAAAAAAATCCTTATTGTTCTTAGATTTCTCTATTTTTCATGGCATTCTGCTCACATTTTATTCTTATATCTCATTGAGAACTTATTTCTTTAAGTTACCTTAAGTTCCCTACATTAATTCTGTTCAGGAGGAAATATTTATGTAATTTTTCAATCGGGAGTTTGATTTTTCACTTCCACGAGATAATGATTTTCATTACATTTCCAGGAGTTTTTCACTACTTGTGCATTCATATCGATGTAGCTCCTAACTGTCCATATTAACAGCTATGTTAATTTACTTCTCAGTTGATTTACCACTCACACCAGGTCATTAGGCTAGCAGGTGAGGAGTTTCCTTAACAGAAAGTTCCCATAAGCAGGGTAGGTGGTATATTCATTCATTCCCTACTCCTTCCGTAACAAATTACCACATACATAGTGGCTTAAAAAACACAAGCTTATTACAGTTTTGGAAGTCAGAAGACTGAAATGGGTTTCACAAGACTAAAATCAAGGTGTCAGGAGGGCTGTGTTCCTTCTGAGGTCTCTAAGAATCTGTTTCCAGCTTTTCCCAGCTTCTAGAGGCCACCCACATTCCTTGGCTCAGGTCCCTTCTTTCCTCTTCGAGACCAACAGCACGACATCTTCAAATCTCTCTGACTGTGACCTTCTGTTTTCCTCTTCCACATTTGAAGGATCCCTGTGATTACACTGGACCCATCCAAATAATCCAGGATATTTTAAGGTCAGATGATTAGCAACCTTAATTACATCTGCAACTTTAATTCTCCCTCACCATGTAACATAACATATGCACAGGTTCTAGGGATTAAGATTTGGAAATCTTTGGTGGGATGGGGAAAGGGGAGATTATTCTGTTTTATCTACAGGTAGCTTTAAAGTTTGGTGACTAGGCAGGTCTCCCCTGTGTAGCCATGCAGACAGGTTTTCTCTGGGTATGGCAGGTAGCTCTGCAAGTTTGAGAACCTGATGGGGCCTCTCCTGGGCTCAGGTTCAATATCTGCTCACTCTGAACAAGTACACAGCAGGTGAGCAAAGGTGACTGGCTCCCCAGAGATGGCTCTAGGATTTAGGGGGCTGGCAGGGGTTTTCCCCACTTTCTGCCACCCCACCTCATTCCCCAGAAGATGTGGGCAAGTCTGACATTCTCCAGTTTCCCCACTGCAGTAGTGGGAAGGGCCAATAGAAGGAGAGCAGCCAGGCTGGAGGTCTCCCCGCCACATCTCTTTCAAATATTCCTGCTACTTTGGAAACTCAAGTCTCGAGATGTTAATGTGCACCTTTCTGATTTTCCAGTGGGGGAACAAAGCTTTCTTTTCTCATTTGTTGAGTTGTGTTGGCAGGAAGCTGTGAGATTGCAAGGGGCAAATTTATGTTTTGTGGCTCCATTCCCCTCCCTGACTCTACTTACCCCCCCACCCCCAGCCCTATCTCAAGTAGGTTTAAAATGGGATGGGCCAAAAGGACAGATGCTGCCTTGTTCCACTTGTATGAGACAGAGTGGTCGGATTCATGGAATCAGGGAGTGGAGGGTGGTTGCCAGAGGCTGGGAGGAGGGGGAACTGGGGAGTTACTAATGAAGGTACATAAAGTTTTGGTTGAGCAGGATAGCTAAGTTTTGGAGACAACATTGTACCTATAGTCAACAATACTGTCTTGTACACTTAAAGTTTTGTTAAGAGGGTAGATCTCATCTTGGCTGTTCTTAACACAATAAAATTTTTTTAAAAAGTAAAGTAGTGAAATTTAGTCTTAAAAATGAAAAAAAAATGGCAAGACTACCTCAAATAGACATATTTTTAAATTGGAAAAAAAGCCTCTTTAATTTATAACCCCCCACCCCCTCGTCCAAAATCCCAAACAAACCAGGTTTAGACACAGCTTTTAAAGGAACATATCCATTGTGTAAGGCAGATGCCTGGCTTCACCCTGGAAAAATTCCAATTCAGTATATGGGGGGGGGTGCAGCTAGGAATATGTATTTCAAAAAATCTTCACCTATGATTCTGATGCACAGCCACACACACACACAAAATCATTGATTTAAAGTTAGGCACACTGACATTTTGAATTTATGCCAGAAGATGAAGTAAAAGCCCATAGACCCCTGCACAATGTAATTCTAGAATAATTTAAAGGTTGAGTACTATACTAGTAGAGGAAAAAGCCGTGTAGAAATATGGTATTCACCTAGCAAAATACACAAATGTCCAATCACTATGTTGTATACCAAAAACTAATATAATATTGTATGTCAATTATACCTCAATTAAAAAAAAAAAAGAAATATAACCCATAGCATGACGAATCTAGAATTAGCCCCCTACCGCACAATTCTGGGACAAGCTAGTTCTATTCCCCCCCAAATGCAAATGGGAGTGTAACGTGGGAGGGAGAAGAGTATGCAGGGTTCGAAGCTAAAAATCGAGGGAAGGAGGTCTGTTTTGCAAGAGCCCTTCACACCTGTTTAATATTTTCCAGTTTAGGAAGCACTGTCACAGACCCTGCCTCACTGATCCGCACAATAAAACCGGGAGGTCCCCGGGGAAAGGCGTTGAGAGAACGGAACCCGGAGGGAGCCCACGTTCACCGCCTAGGCTGCCACAGGGCTGAACCCGGGTCTCCACACTGTGTCGTAGATCCACCGGCCTTCTCTCGATGACACGGTGGCACTGGCAGCGGGACCCGGAGGACTGTGCGCAGGGCCCCGCCCTGGGGCTCGGTACCTGGGCGGCGGCCACCTCGTAGCCGTCGGGGTTCATGGACGGCAGGATGTGCAGGCGCGTGCCCTCCACCAGCCGCACGATGCGCTGGTTCCCGTTCCGGAACTCCTCGCACAGGAACTCGGCCAGCTGCAGCAGCAACTCGCGGCCCAGCACCTCGTTGCCGTGCATGTTTCCCACGTACTTGACCTCCGGCTCCACTGCAAGCGCGAGAAGAAGATGCAGGAAGAGAGAAGATGGGGAAAGCTTGCAAGTGCCAAGGATTCCTCACCATGCAGAGGGACCTTTTCCCTCTTTCCCCGTAATGAATAAATGAAAATCTTACGCTTCTGCTGGGTCTTTTCCAGTGATTCCTGAGGCCCTTTTGGACAAATTGCAATGATAAATGCTACAGAAACCCATGCCCTCGAACTCCTACTGTGTTCATTACTTCTAATCTTCACAGAAAACCCGTGAAGAAGGCATGATTAGCCTCAGGAAGAGGGAAGAATGGAAGCAGCTGAGTAACTTGTTGTAGGTCACCTAGTTAATTAATAAGATGGAGGCCCTAAGCCCAGCTGGCATCTAGAGTAGCTTGGTACTTCTCAGAAACAACTCTTTTCAGGGTAAAAATGGTGTTTTCCCAAGACCTGCTTGTATAAAGTCTAGGTTATGGCATAACAGTTCCAAACATCCCAGTTGAAAACTTAATTTGCCTGGTACCAAGACAACTAAAATACATCTGAGAATGCCATGTCTTGAGGCACAGAGGAGGAAGGAGTGATTCTAGGCCTTCTCTTTGGCTATGCTTACTGTTCAACTGCAGGAAGAATTGAGGGCATGAAAAGAGCCTCTAGAACCACTTAAAGAAAATCATGCTTGCCTCCTTTTAAAAAGGAGAACAGCTCTTGCCACTTGATTTCTCCTCCACCCCACACTCTCCTGCTTCCATGACTTTTCTGATTCTGGACCTCTTCATCTCCACATTTCCAAATCCTCCTCACTGTCTTTCTAGGCTCAGTTCAAATGTCACTCACTCAGAGAAGGCATCTTGGGTTCTCCCTGCTGGGAGTGAACTTGTTATTGAACTTCCCTTTACTACTTAACATTTTCTACTCTGAGTTTTACCTAATTTTGCACATCTCCTGTTTCCTTTGCTAGACCTGGCCTTCGCAATGTATGCACATTTTCATTTTCCTTAGGATACAATCCACTGTATTTATCTTAGTATACCTACAGGAGTCTTTCCCAAAGGAATGTTTATAACCCACAAGGGTTGTGCAGTGAATTTTCTATAATGTGTATTTTTAAATCTTAGGGTATTTCTTTAATCTTAGATTATGTCTTTCTTACTTTTCTTGGCATTAAAATATCCCTTCTTTTAGGAAAGGACGGTGATAGCAGATGGCAGATAGTATTCTTCAACATCCTTGGTCAGCAAAATAAAACCTGGAAAATCTATGTTTGTCCCTTCCAATCTCTCTTATTTATTAAAACAATCTTTTTTTAAACTTAGGTGAAATCCAGGGGCGCCTGGGTGGTACAGTCGGTTAAGCGTCTGCCTTCGACTCAGGTCATGATTCCAGGGTCCTGGGATCAAGTCCAGCATTGGGCTCCCTGCTCCGTGGGGAGTCTGCTTCTCCCTCTACCTTTCCCCCCTGCTCATGATATCTCTCTCTCTCTCTCTCTCTCTCTCGGATAAATAAATAAAATCTTAAAAAAAAAAAAAGGAGCTCTGATCCAATCAACCTTCTTAAAAACAAAACAAACAAACAAAAATCTTAGGTGAAATTCAAAAGTCTGGGAACCACTGCCCTATAGAACCCAGCATAATGTCTTGTACTTAAAGGTGCTTGGTATAAAATTCTTTGTCCCCACTTTCCATTTATCCAGAATAAAACCACTTCTCATAACAACCCCTGCTATCATTTTGGTTCAAGCCCCATATGCTGACACCTGGTTTATTACAGGAAATCTCCTTCTCGAACCCCTTGCATCTGCCCGCCTGTAAAATCTATTCTCCTGAGTCACTGGTCAGCAAGCTTTTTCTGTGCAGGGCCAGATTGTAAATACTTTGGGATCATGGGCTATATTGTCTCTGTCTAGCTACTCGACTCTTCCAGCAACAGCAGACAGTCAATACAAAAACAAATGGGCAGGGGTCTCTGGCTGGCTCAGTCAGTAGGGCATGCGATTCTTGATCTTGGGGCCATGAGTCCAAGCCCCACGTTGGTGTAGAGTTTACTTAAAAAAAAAAGAAAATGGGCATGGCTGTGTTTCAGTGAAACTTTATTTACCTAAACAGGGGGCTGGCCCTCAGGCTACAGTTTGCTGACCCCTGTTCTGAGTGGTCTTTTACAAATGTATCCCTATTTTTGAGTGGTCTTTTAAAAATCCTAAGTCAGATCATGTCATTCTTCTGCATAAGACCCTCCAGCGGCTTCTCACTTTACTCTAAAAGCCAAAATCTTTACAAAGGCTTAAAAGGCACCACAGGATCTCTTGCCCAGTAGCCCTATTCCCAACCATACAGCTCTGACCTTGCTTTCCTGTTGTTCACCTTGCTGGAGCCATGGGGGCTTCCTTGCTGTTCCTCACCATGCCAAGCACACTCCTGCTCTTCCCTCTGTCTGCAAACAGTTTCCTCCCCAATGATAGTACAGCATGCTCCATCACATCACCTCAAATGAGAAGCTTTTCCTAAACAGCAATAACCCCCTCCCTGGCATTGGCATTCTCTCTCTTTTCAAGGTTATTTTTCTCTATAGCACATTTTTCCATCTGATTCAATATATATTCACTTAGTTACCCACTTGTTGCCAGTCTTACACTGATAGAATTAAGTCCCCTGAGGGAGGGGTCTTTGTTTTATTCTCTGTTTGTTGTATATTCAGAGTCTACAAAAGTGCTTGCAGATGGCGGCATCATCGGCGATATTTGTGGAATGAATAATGAATGTGTGAATGGATGAACAGCTAACGTATAGGGCATCAGAGAAAAGAGAGGTTAGTGAGGACTAGAATAGGATGGGAAAGCCTAAGGAGGCCTTGAATGCTAGGCAGTGGAAGGGGGCATGGGAGGAGGGCCTAACCCACATTGTTCGCTAGCACCCACAAGCATCCACAATGAACATACACCCCCAAGCATGGTGCTTTCAATGCAAGAGTGGCTTCAAAGCAAGGTCCTCATCCTCATTTAATGGCATGGATCTCCTTAAGGCAGCTCCGCCCATCCTTGCCCTCCCCGCTGGCCATGGAACACTCTGAAGCTGTCAGGGCAGAATCCACTGGGTGTGAGGTTGTCACTGAAGGATTTTAAGGAGGGCAGTGAGAGGACTCTGTCAGTATTTGGGAAAAGTATTCTGGCATCTGTGTGCTAAATGGAAGGGTTAGAGAGTGGTGGCAGGTAGGAGTCACGAGAGTCAGGAGCCTAGTGCAATGTTTTAGGCAGGTTGTAATGGTGTTTGGCTAGTGTGGGGGATGTGGAAGTGGAAAGGAAGAGAGAGATTTGAAGCTGACAAGGTGAAGGAGGAACTGATATAATTTGGATGTCACAACTGCTGTAAGTAAAGAAGTGAGAAATTAGAAATAACTTAAATGTCTATAAATCAATGAAGAGTTACCTACAACCATGCAATGGAATATTATGCAGCCCAAAAATATGTTGTAGATGTACATTTATGGACACGGATACTATTTATAAAAGATGATGAGATGAGAAAAGCAGTTCTAGTATGATTCCATTTTTATTTAAAAAATATGTGTGCTGTGGGGTTGTTAAACATGCATACAAAAAAGTCTGGAAGGATATGCATCACTATGTTTAACAATGATCATCTGTGAGTGGTGGGATTATGCGTGAGTTTTGTTCTTGTTTCTTTATCTAATTTTTATTTCAATCTAAACACAGATTGCTTTTATAATATAAACAAACCAACAAAAAGTAATCCAATGAATAAAACTAATACCCAAGACCTCAAGCTCTCTCCAGGTTCCCATACACTATCACGCTGTCATTCCCCAGAAAGATATCCCTAAATCTTTTGAGGTTTCCTGGCAGAACGAGAAGAGCTAATTGTTTCTGCTTGTGTCTCCTGAAGCACTGAATAAAGATAGCAAAATAGCACAGAAGAAAGAAGAGTTATGGGAGGGAAGGCAGGGGGATGGGGTGGGAGCAGGGAAGAAGACTCACCTTTTACCATGAAGGTCTTGAGCAAACAAAACCTCAAAAAGAAGAACAGACTAGAGCCTGAATTAGGGCTGCAGCTCCCCCAAAGCAGGGGCAATTTGAGGGCTAAGTAGGGAAAGACTTAGCACAGCTGGAGGAAGAGGTGATATTTTATAGGTGGAGGGGTCCATGGACTTCCTCAGAAACCACCCCAATTACTGGATTTGTAAGGGAAGGGTCCTGCCCCATCCACTCCAACAACTGCTCAGGGCTTACAGGGCTCGTGGATCCCAGGGTAGTCGCTGAATTCCAGCACGTAGAGGTGTCTCCCCTTCACACTGCGCCCGATGCTGTACACCCGCGTGATGTAGGGACATTCGTTGTGCACCTTGTACAGCGTCCGCACAAGCTCGTCATAGTGGTGGTGGCGGAAGGTCACCGGGGCAACCAACTTGAAGAGAAGGAGAAGATGGAAGGAGACTGAGAGCAGGCCTGGCATCTTGCTGGGCTTTTTCAAAGAGACCTACTAAAATGGGCTCCACCTCTCCCAACAACTGTCAAAATCCAAGGGCCAAGAACCAGCTCTTCCTAGTTTCCCGCCAGTAAACACCAGTCTGACAGAACCTGGCAAGGAAATGCAGAATTGTCCCGTTCAGAGGGGAAATTATTTATGTAGCTCTGAAGCAGCCACTTATCTCTCCTCCCCCATCACTCGGCTTCTCCTCATCCAGGGAAACCTTTTGAAAGGTTTTGTACTCCCCCAGAATGGGTAGTTTCACTGATTCTGGCTTACTGATTAACTGGACTGTAAACAAGCTTCAATAAATAGTTGCTTATAACCCTTTGATTCCCAGAGAATTTTGAGAAACTTGGCCTGTGCTTATTCCCTATATTACAATTTAAGGAGATGTATTAATGAGAATTCTCTGTCCATTTCAATCAATCCCACACACAGCTGCCAGACTCTGAAGCACATCTCAGAGTCTTGTCCCTTTTCCCTCTCAAACATCTTTCGACAGATACCATTGAGAAAATGAAAAGATAAGCCACTGGCGGGGAGAAAACAATTGCAGTTCATAAATCTGATACTATATCCAAACACATCAAGGACTCTTACAACAAAATAATAAAACAAGCAACCCATTTAAAAAATGGGCAAAAGATTTGAATAGACATTTCACCAAAGTAGATATATGAATAGCTAATAAGCACATTTAAAGATGGTCACCATTATTGGTCAAAAGGAAATACAACATAAAACCACAATGAGAAATCACTTCATATCCACTAGAATGGCTACAATCAAAAAGTCACAATAACAAGTTTTGGTGAGAATAGGGAGAAACTGGAACCCTCCAATGGGAAAATGTTGCAGCCATTAGGGAAAACAGTTTTCTTGCAGTTTCCTAAAAGGTTAAATATATACTTACTACATGACCCAGTAATTTCATCCCTATGTATCTACTCAAGAGAAATGAAAACATACATCCACACAAAAACCTGTACATGAATGTTCGTAGCAATATTATTCAAAATAGACAAAGTGGAAACATCCAAATATCCATTAACTGGTGAATGGAGAAACAAAATACGGTGTAGCTGTAGAATGAAATATCATTTGACAATAAAAAGGAGTGGCATACTGATATATTGTGTAACATGGATGAACCTTAAAAGTATTATGCTCAGTGAAAGAAGTCAGATACAAATGGCCACATATTACATGATCCAATTCATATAAAATGTTTATAAGAGGCAAATGTATAGAGACACAGAGTAAATAAGAGGTTGCCTGGAGCTGGGAGCAGAAATGTAGTGACTCTAAGTGGGTAGAAGTTGTCTTTTTAAGGTGCTAGAAGTGTTCTAAAATTAGACTGTACAACTCTGTAAATACACTAATTTACAGATTCATTGAATTGTATACATAAAGCAGGTGAATTTTTTGGTATATAAATTATATCTCAATAAAGCTGCTTTAAAAAAAAGAAATAAAAATAATGAAGTAAGCCCCTCCTCCCAAAGTTAACTATAAATTTACCATACAGCCCAACAATTCCACTCTGGGTACCTAGCCAAGAGAACAAAGACTTGCACATGAGAATATTTATGGCAGCCTATTCATAACAGCCAAAAGGTAGAAACTACCCAAATGTGCATCAGCTGGTGAATCGAGAAATCAAATGTGGTATATCCATATAATGAACACTGCAGCATGGATGGGCTCCAAAGACACTATGCTAAGTGAAAGAAACCAACACGAAAAACCACATATACAATGATTCTATTTCCACGAAACGTCCTGCAAAAGTAAACCTACAGAGGCAGAAAGCAAACTAGTGATTGCGTGGGGTTGGGGATGGGAACGGGGATTCACTGTAAACAGGCATGAGGCATCTTGTTGGAGTGATGAGGAGGTCCTAAACTGGATGATGATGATGATCACACAACTCAGTAAGTTTACTAGACATCATTGAGTTGTACATTTAAAACGGGTGAATTTTATGGCATATAAATTACACCTGTTTTCAAAGAACAAGGTTTCAGTGGATCTTCATATGGTATAGTGTAAAGTACAAATGCCTCAGCTTGGTTTTCAAGTCCTTCCTACCAGGCCCGGGTGTGACTTGCCATCCTGCCCCTCACCCCAGTGCAGCCTCACCACATGGCCTACTGTCTTCTGAGCATGCCCTCATTGCCTGCCTTCCTGCTTTAGCTCATGCTGTTTCCCCAGGTAGCTCAACCCAACTCCCAATCCTGGGTCTTTCTCACCTCCCCTTGCAATTGCTACTATAATCGGTCTTTGTATTTCCAATCCTTATTGCTTTGCCTATGATGCACTTATCACTGTGCTAGGTGTTAGGATATACGGCAGCCCCACTGACACCCTGCTCCTGTTCTCGAGGATGGTTGTCAGCCTCTAACACAGAGCCTGGCACAGGTGCACACTTGTTAACTGAACGAACGAACGAAAAAACCCAATATTGACTTTTCCGCTTGCATCCTGCTGCTCTATCTCTAGCAAACTTTCCCAAGAAAATCTTATGCTTATATAACCTGTCAGTAAAGACCACTATTTCCTCTTAGATATGTTGGGTGAACACTATCTAGATAGGCCAGTCTAGCTCACACATAGTCCAGAGGGTTGGCCCAAGGTAAGTACCAAGTTCTTAGTATCACAGGGCTGCTGCCTTCCACCCACTGCTAAAATCCTTAATAATTCTGATGAGATCCTGACACCCCAGGTCGTGAATCAAGAGAGAAGGCTGTGAAGGCATTACTAATGCTTTCACACATTAGGCCCTTTTTCTAGGACAATATCTACTGTGATTACTGGAGGCTTGGCTTGGCGGCCCTCAGAGAAGCCCAAATTGTTCCTCTGCAGAAGAATTGCCACTTCTCTGGCAAATGTGCCTTGAGTTATTATGGGGACCTCACTCATGCTAAACAGATGACCCCCATTCTCTAGCAGAGGGATGTACCCGCCCCACCTGTTTGAACTTTGGGTTGTGGTAAACAGGGAATACCCCCTATATTATCAGAGCTGGGGTTGACACTCCTTCCCTGGAATTCCACTTTGATACCCGAACATGTGCCCTAAAGCCGGAGTGCATGCAATGCCTCTCAAAATAACTAGAAGTGGAAGGAGCCTGTGTGTCAGGGGGATATGATATTTAAAAGCTCCCAGCTTTAATGAGATACAACTAACACAACATTGTGTGCATTTAAGATGTACAATGGAATGATTGGATACATGTATATGTTGCAAAATGATTACCACAATAGGGTCAGTTAACACTTCTGTCACCTCACTTAGTTATCTGTGTGTGTGCATGTAGTGAGAATATTTAAGATCTACTCTCTTTTCAAGTATATAATATAGTGTTGTTAACTACAGTCACCGTGCTGTACATTGGATCTCCCAAATTTATTCATCTTACAGCTGGGAGTTTGCGTCCTTTGACCAATATCTCATTTCACCCGTCCCCCAACCACTAGCAACCACCCTTCTACTTTCTGTTTCTATGAGTTTGGCTTTTTTCCACATATAAGTGGAATCCTCATATAATCACACTACCCAAATGTGCATATAAGTTCCACATATAAGTGAGATCTACAGTATTTGTCTTTCTCTGTCTGACTTATTTCACTTAGCATAATGCATAAGGATATGATTTTTAAAAAAAGTTCAACTCCCTCTTAGGCCATTTGACCTTGGGCAAATTAATTAACTTCTCTAAACTTCAGTTTCCTTCTGTATAGGATGGAGAAGAAAAAGTTCCTTTCTCATGAGTTGGGTGGATCAGCTAAGATGATGCATGCAAGGCCTTTTGCACAGTACCTGGCACACTGCAAGGGCTCAGTGCATATTATCAGCAGTATTAATAGTAGTAGCAGCAGCATGAAGCATGTGTTCTGTGCTAGAGACCATGCTAGATGATGGCAGTATAATCCATTCATTCAACAAATATATACATAAGGTCTTTACTACTAAAGGCTAACAGCTTTACTATTATTATTTTTGATCTATTATTTTGATCTAGAATAAAACCAACCAAGACTCCTGCCCGTGGGGCGCTTACATTCTGGTGAAGTGACAATCAAGAGTGAAAAAGGCAGTCTCTATCCTCAAAGCTACAGATGAAAAAGCACAACACTGGGGGGAAAGTGATGGATGTAACCACTGGAGACCATTAAGCAGGATCACCTAACTTAGCTTGGGAGGGTCAGGGACAGCATGTGGGAGTTGAACTAGATCAGAGGGTCCTGTCTCCCCCTGAGGTAGGTGTAATAATGGCCCCCAAAGAGGTCCACATCCAAATCCCTGGGACCTGTGAGTATGTGATGTTATGTGGCAAGGCGCAATGAAGTTTACAGATGGAATTCAGATTGTTTATCGGCTGATCTTGAGATAGAGGGATTACCCAGGTAAAAGAGGAGGGCAGGAGCGTCAGAGCCATGGTGATGAGATGTGAGAAAAAGGGCAAATTTTAGGCATTTCCTTCTTCTGGGTTCTCAGTATCCTCAAAGCCGCCCCTGTCCGGACCAAGAAGTCTCCACTATTTTACAATTCTCCATTGCCCTACAGGGTACCAACTCGTTCCTTATATTTTCCCCACAAAAGTCTGGGGAGGAGGGTGCAGTAATTCCCATTTCAGAGGAGGGATTTGCCCAGAGTTACATAACTAACTAGTGGGGGAGGGTCTGGACTCCACAACCCCCTGGCAGTGAGCCCAACATTCTACTCAACCAATTCCAGTGGATACAGATATGCAGGAGAAGTAAGTTCCCACCAGGGAAATGTGAGCAAAGAAAGGAGTACATGAAAACTTGCAAAGGAGCAGGAAGAGGTAGAAGGATATTCACATCAAGTAGGGAGGTGGGAAGCAGTCATCCTTCTTCCTTATGTCACTCCTCCCTAGACCCTACACAAAGGAGAGAGGGAGTGGGGAAACGGGGGAAGAGAGAGAGAGAGAGAAGGGGGAGGTTGTTGGTTCCCAACCCACACCTCCAGGTATCTTAGTTTTAAATTTTCTTTCTATCATGCAGCAGTAACTCTGAGTTTCTGCAGAGCAATCTCATCATTTAACCCTGCTAAATAAATATTAGTGGGCTGGACCTATAGATGAACCACATGTCCAGCTCCATTCACATCAGCAACCACCCTCAGAGATTTGGGTTTTAAGTGTTATGAGAGAGCAGGGTGAAGAGAACCTGGCCAAGGGTGGAGAGTAAGGGAAGGCGATCCTCAGGAGACACCAAGCCCCTTCCAATTCTCCTTGCTGGAATGTTCTTGCAGCTTGTCACCTGGGGACCTTCCCCTGATCATCTCATCTAAATAGGCCTCCCCTGGTTATACTTGGTCTTACTGCCCGTTTATTTTAATCAGAGAATTTCATTTGTCTGTCTGTAATTATCTTGCTTATTTCTTTTCTTGTTTATTTATTTATTGGCTGTCTCCCCCAGTAGAAGGCAAACTCAGTGAAGGCCAAGACTAACTTATTTTACTGTTCACCATGTAATCCCTGGACAACGTGTTAGATAAATTAAAGAATGAAGGAAGTCAATAATGTATGAACTAAGATCTGAGATCTGAATGAGCAGATGTTGACCCAGTAAAAATGGTGGAGTGTTTGGGGATGTTTTTGAGAGGGAAGAGCCTGTTATTTCCTTTTCATTCCAACCATGTGGAGTCTGCTAGGATCTGTTCCTGGATTTCTTTTCTTTACCTGTGCTTACTCCCAGATGATCTCAGCCACAAATCCCAATATAAGCTGATGATTCTCACATTTAAGTCTCTTGCTCCTACTTCTCTGAACTCCAGAACTGTATTTCCAACTGTCCACTTCCCATCTCCACTAGGATTTCTACTAGGCATTCCTGCCAAATAGCACCCATCCCCCTCCAGTCTCTGCAGCCAGAGCAGAGCCTTACAGATACAAACTGTGTCTACAAATGCCTCCAAATGATGGTGGGTCAACTGGATGAGGAGAAACCAGTCCTCTCCCCCAGCACTCCCTTTCATCTTGCCCTGCTTAATATTTCCCCAAAGCACTTATTAACATCTGGCATACTGTATATTTTTCTGTTTATTGTCTTCTCTCCCTGTAAGAATATAAACGCCTCATGGGTAGAGAATTGATCTCTTTTATTTTCTGATGTGTCTCTAACAACTAGAGCAGTGTCTGGATGTAGTAGGTTCCCCATAAATACTCACTGAGTGAGTGAATGATGGAATGATTCAATGTTCTTACTCACATAACCCCATCTGATCTTTACCTGAATCTTTCTTGGGGGACCATTATATCCCATTTACATATATGGAGCCATTTAAATAATCATATTTAAATGATTTTCCCAGATCATATAACTTATATTTGGCAAATCTGGAGATTAAATTAGATTTCGGACTCCAGAGCTTTCTACAACGCCAGAACTACCACATTGGCCTGGTTACATTATGAAATGGCCTCCAATTTGGCTTCCTGTTCTTAAGGGTCCTTGAAAAGAATTCTCTTTTGAAATGAATTTATATGCTTATGTAAAAAGGAGATATACTTGTTATAAAAATGTAGAAAACATAGAAAAGAATAAGGGTAAAAATAAGATGCTACCCCCAAACCCCATCAACTAGGAATAACCACTGTTGGTGACAGTCAGTCCTATTGGGATGACTCAAAATCTGTTCCTTCTCTCCTCTGCCTCCTCCAACTGTCATATATTACCATGATTGACCCAATTTCTCAGGCCAAAACTTAGGACTCATCCATAATCCTTCTTTTTATCTCACTCCTCATGTCACCAAGTAATATGGACTCTGCTTTGAAATATATCTGGAAACTACTTCTCTCACCTTGACCACCATCATCCTAGGCTAGGCAACCATATATTTCTTGCTTGAATGATGACAATAGCTTCACCCTGTGTTTCTTGTTTGGATAATGACAATAGTCTCCTCGAATATTCTTCTTGTTTCTATTTTTGCCCCACTAGTTTTATTAAATATACCATAGCCAGAGTTTGGGAAACATAAATCAAATTACTTTCTAACTCAAAACATTTCAGTGATTTCCCACTGTACTTAACATAAAAAATTCGTACATGCCTAGTCAGCAACAGTAACAATGTCCTTTATATTCCTTGGATATACTAAGCTTATTTCTGCCCCAGGGCCTTTATACTTGCTGTTTTCCCTGCCTGGAATTCTCTTCTCCTACATCTTTGTGTGGCTTCTCCCTTTACATCATTTAAGTTCACGCTCAAATACCACCACTTTAGAGAGGCTGGCCCTGATCTTCCTACCTACCTAAACTAGTCCCTGGCCGCTTTGGAGTCAGAAGAAAAGAATTTCTTCTTTGTAATACTTTCATTACCTAAAGGCATATTATGTAATTAGTTGTTCCTTTTTTTGTTTGTTGTATGTACTACTAAGATGTAAGTTGTGTGAAGTCAGGATTACTGTCTTGTTTGTTTCCCTGCTTTTCCTCAATGCTTAGAATGATGCTTAGCACATACTAGGTGCTCAATAAATGTTTGTTAAATGAATTTGAAAATAGAAGGATAGATCAGTAATTTTATAAAAGAGGGGTTATAGACTTTATGCTTTTAAAAATAAAAATTACTATATTCAATATTTCTTATACTTAACAGAAAAAAAAAAAGTTGAAATAAAGCCAAAGGAATTGCTTACCTTTCAAAAAATGTCTCTTCATAAGATGAAATAATAGTTGCCAAACAATGGCTCTAAAGAAAAAGAAAAGCATAGAAATCATTAAGGGATGGTGATTGTTATGCTGTTAGGTTTTTCAACCACATATTTCACTTTCAGGTGGTACCTATTTAATCCATGCTGTGATAGATCTTTTTGTTTGTTCATTTATTCATTCAACAAAAATATATTGAATACTTTGTGTCAAGCTCTGGTATGGGGCTAGATAGTAAGACAGGCAAGATCCCAGTCTCATGGTCGGTGTGCATGTGTGTGTGTGTGTGTGTGTGTATAAGAGGCAGAAAATAAACAGTGAATACCTAATGACTGAGACATTTTCAGGTTCTATTTATGAAGAAATAAACCAGTATGTGGTGATAGAGACTGGCCCAAGGTAGGTTAGGGTGGGTTGGGGTGGCTGATTTGGATTGGGGGTCAGACATGGCCTGTCTTGTGCAAGTGACAAAGAGTGCTGTAGAGTGCTATGTATACATTGGCTGTATTTGAGTTCTGCATCAGCAAAGGAGTCAAGGGAATCTCTGGGAACAGAGAGCAAGCAGTCAGTCAGATGCAGTGCCAGCTGGCTGGTCTGGGGACTGGAGAGCCAGCCAGTGCAGGAGCTTGGAGACCAAGGAGGCCACACACGTCCGAGAGGAGGGTAGGGAGGTGGCCTCGTTCATTTGGCAAGTAGTTCAGATTTTATTCCAAGAATAAGGACAAGCTTTAAACAGAAGGATGGCATGAAGTGAGCGCTCCCTTCTCCTAAAAGCTCCTTTGCAGTCCAATGGCTCCAGATTTTTGTTAGTCACATTACTTGATGCTGTAAGATTTATATTCAGTTCTGTGTTCAATTCTCACAAGTGTTGAGCTGTCTTTTAGATTTAAAGTGGTATAGTGTTGGGGCGCCTGGGTGGCTCAGTTGGTTAAGCGACTGCCTTCGGCTCAGGTCATGATCCTGGAGTCCCCGGGATCAAGTCCCGCATCGGGCTCCCTGCTCAGCAGGGGGTCTGCTTCTCCCTCTGCCCTCTTCCCTCTCATGCTCTCTGTCTCTCATTCTCTCTTTCTCAAATAAATAAATAAAATCTTTAAAAAAAAAAAGTGGTATAGTGTTTATCATCATTGTTTAAAAACTGTGTCTTCTCTTTCTCACTTCCTCCTCCCTTGGTTTTCTTTCAGAAAAAAAAATAATTTTATTGTTTCCTATCATTACATATTAAAGAGCAAATTTGTAGAGACGAGAAAAGACCTCAACAGAAATATAATTTAAACATGAAAAAAGTTCTTTTTTCCAAGGTATTAGGTTGATACCTTTTCGAAGTGCATTTGTCTGGCCTTTACAGTAACTTTTGTTTACTTGTCAAAGCCTGCCATAAAATCAAGCCTATTGGTGTCTTGTCTATTCTACCATTCTTGCAATAGAGTCCTCATAAAAAGCCATGTACTCTTGGTGCTTCAAGGCTGTGCTGAGCTCTTTGTAATGGCTTTATTTTTCTCTCTTATTTTTCTTCTATAGTTCTTCCTTCAGCCACCTCCCTGATATTCTGCCTTCCTGAATGCTTTTCTTTATATTCTGATTTTCCAGGAGTGTTCTCTGCCCCTCAACTCCCTATAGCCATTAGGATTAGATAGAAAAGTCCAACTGATTGTAACTTTACTTCTTTCTCAAGTGAATGGAGTTGGGAAGCAAGCAGTTCAAGACCATTGCGATCATCAAATGGCCCAGGCCCCTTCTAGTTTGTTGCTCTAGCAATCTTACTTAACAGACATGCACCTTATGTGTGGACAGATGTTCCAACCCCACCATCATGTTTACATTCCAGCCACTAGGAAGGAACCCACCTTCTTCCTTGAAAAGCAAACTTCCCACCCTCACACACTGCTGGTGGAAACAGATAAATGGGATGTGGTGTATACATATTCAGCAAAAAAAATAATGAAGTACTAATACATGCTATAACATGGATGAACCTTGGAAACATTATGCTAAATGAAAGAAGCCAGTCACAGAAAACCTACATATTACATCACTCCATTTGTATGTGGTGTATGCATTATATCTCAATAAAACTGCTGAAAAAAATAAAAACAAAAGCAAACTTCCCAGTTTTACACATGGCTTCCACTTCCATCTCATAGGCTAGAAGGTAGTCACATGGTCATGCCTATATGCAAGGGAAGCTGGTAAATGTAGTCTTTATCCCAGACAGCCATGAGCCCAGCTAAAACCCAAAAGTTCTGTTCCAATAAAAAGAGAGGACAGAGACTGCAGAACACTGATCATCTCTGACCCACCTTAGTCAGACCTTAGACCTTGTCAGTCTACCCACAGAGGGTCACTGGATGTACTTTCCAGGAACATGACACTTAATTTTAAGTAAATTGATCACTTTTCCAGAGTCTATGTTGGCTTTGTGTGCTCACATATTTTAGATCAAAATTAATTTCATTTGGCAGTCATTCTTTATAGTTTTGTTTTATAACATTTTCCTTGTTTATTGAAAGTGGAAGGTGTTTTTAACTTTTTGCTTTCAGTTGGTTTCAAAAGTTGGAAGTGAATTCAAAATGCCCCTTTCCTACTATTTTTAACTCCAGTTTTTCAGGATAAATACTCTTGAATACATTTTTTTCTAAATGCAGCTCTTCTGGGATTTTGTAGAAGCTAAAGTCCTTCTGGGGTTTCCTCTACTTTTTGAATCCAGCCCAGCCCCCAGTGTTGGACTTTCAGTGCTCTCTAGAGACAGGCTGTTCTTCTCCAGATATACTCCCCTCCCACCTCACCTGCCACCCCCCACACACTGCTTGTCGGGTCTCACTTTTCAATAAAGGTTCTGTGTAAGCTGTAGAGTGCTATGTATACATTGGCTGTATTTATTAATTTCTTACTGTCTGGATTAGAATGTTTTTCCCTTTTGCCTGTTCCTCAGGGACCTCAAATGCAACCCCTTTGAATCTAAACACAGCATTTCTTATTCCTTAGCCGCTCTTCTTGGGAAATGGCACCACCTGTTGCCCAAGTCGAAAACATGGGAGCCGTTCTGAATGCTCCCTTCTTACCCATTTCTCAAACGTACTCACTCACTGAGGCCTCTCCACTCTCTTTCTTGATGATCCTCACCACTGCCCTTGCTCTTCACCTCCACAGCCACCGCCTCGGTTCTGTTCTCAATCATCCTGGACTGGATCTGCCTTCCTGCCTGGGATTCAAACCCCTCTGGCTGCACATGTCACACAGCAGCCAGCATCATTTTTCTTCCGTGCAAACCACACCTAGTCTCCTGCTCGCCCCTCCCGTCACTGTTCAGATCCTTTATTGGTTCTCCACTCTCCTCAGTTAAGTTCAAACCTCTTTGCCTGGCAACAAGGCCCTCCAAGGCCTGGTGTTTACTGCCTGTCCCACATTAGATCGTCTCTCTTCCCCAATGTCTCTCCTTCCTGCTAACCATACCAAGCAACCCACAGTCTTGCAAAAGCCTCTGCGGTATTGCCCCCTAAGCAACCATGAATCCACTTTCTGTCTCTATAGATTTGCCTGTTATAGACATTTTACATAAATGGAATCATACAATATGGTATACCATTGTATGGTAAAATACACCAACAGAAAAGAGGTTGGGATCTCCTCTCTCTCCATCTGGAAGCTGACTCCTATTTGTGTTTCAAAACTAAGTTCAGGCATCATTTTCTCTAAACCTTTCCTTTCACTTACCCCTGGTCTGATTTCAGTGTCCTTCGTGTTTCCATAAAACTCTGTGCATACTTCTCTACAAACATAGCATGATGCCGTAATTGTTGGCTTATTTGTTTGTTTTCCCTTAAGTCCATGGACAATATCTCATTTCTGGATTCCTAGTCCCATGCCTATACTTGAATTATATAACAGAATTAAACAAATGTTGAAAAGCAATAACTAATAATGAACTATCTCCCCTGCATTTACATTTTGTTGACTTTAGAACAGGGCAGGAAATGACTAAGTGGAATTCCAGAAACCCAGGCTCTTCCATATGCCCCCACTAACCCTACTCCCAATAGGGCAATCATTGGTTCAGTGACATGTTGACTCAGACTGCCCTCCAGCCAGTGGAAAGCAGGCATAGCAAGGACTCTGAATCCGTTCTGTGTACCAGTATTGCCCAATTTGTCAACAGCCTGTACCTGTGTAATCCTCCTTGTTGGAGTAGAGTGGTTCTTTCTGAGTTTGAAAAAAACTAATGTAATGTGTGTTTACTGATATGACATCATATTAGGTATCAGGGTATTAGACAGAAGGTTAACTGAAAAAGAGGAGCCTGACTCTGAGTGATCTGGTCAACTGGGATGAAGGGACTAATGTATGTCAAACTTTGAGCAGCCTGCTAACTGGGCCAGTAACGGACCATGGGTCCAAATGTAGTAGGGGGCAACTATATTTTATTGATTATAAGGTGCTCTTATTTCACATTTTAATGTCTCTGAAACTGGAATGTATTTAAATTCAGAGAAACATAATATTATAATAAGAAGTATAAGAGAAATCCAATGTCACTATTATACCAGAGAAATATAATAACAAATATTAATTGATTGAATAGTGCCTAAGCCTGGAATTTCATACATTAATCCAGGAAAAAGAGTGGGAAAAAACAATGAGTGGCTTACAAAGAATGTCTAAAAACTTAAATTTGCATTGACTATGGGAGATTTTTCAGTGACCTGAGAGTAAAAAACCATCACTTATGAGCTCCTTCTAATGGTCAGAGAAAATACATACATTTCACTCATCCTCAACCTCCTAATCTTGGGAAGGTAGGCATTATTAATTCTACTTTTTGGTGAAGACTGAGAAAGTCTGGTCCTGCCCAAAGTCACATGGCTAGAATATGTCACAAACGACCAGATTTCAAAATCTGTTAGCTTTGTTTTATTGTATGGTCCCTCCTGAAGCAAGCACTAACCCTAAAGATAAAAATAATCGTTATCTAAGACTAGAAGAAAATTTTTTTCAGTTTGAGTAACTGGATCATCATTGAAGATCAAACCTATCCCTTCCATGTTAGAAACTAACAGAGAAGGTAGATAGGAAAGAGGCCTGAGCAAGCTTCTTGAGTTTGGCTTATAGGAGCCCTGAGAATGGAAATCCATGAGGGTTATTTCATCCCAAACAACCATAAATACGATGTTGAGTCCAGCTTCATGAAAAAAATCAGAACTAGAACTGCCTACTCTGAATACAACGTTGGTACCAATTATGTAAAGGTCTGGAGACTTAAACTTTGACATCACTGAGACCAAAGGTATTTTGCCCTAAATCTTTCTCACTGTGATTGCAAATTTGTAGAATTACCTACTGTTTACCTGACAGGACCTATGCCTGGTATCAAATTTTTCTCTTATATCAACATCACTTCAGTCCAGCCAGAGTTCACCAACCCCCCTTGGAAACTCTAGACTGTTGACTCCCCAAAAGTGGCCCAATTCGTTTCAGTTCTGGTTGTGCCTGGTACTGGGATTTTTCCCTTCTCCTTATTGGCCTGTTCCAATTCTGTACTTCTGATATTCCAGCATGCCTTCTGCTGGGATATTGTCTTGAACCTGAGTCTTGACACTGCATGCCCTGAGGCAGGGTTTAGAAAATTACCTATGAAAGCCATGAAGTACTTACTAGACATCATGCTTCTATTTTATCAGGACAATTTGTGCTAATTATTATTTTGTGCTTGTATATATATTCTTTTTTTAAAGTTTTATTAAGATATAATTCACATACTATAAAATTCACCCATTTAAGTGTACAGTTCAGTGGTTTTTAGAAAACGAGTCGTACAGTCATCACTGCAATCTAATTTTAGAATATTATCATCACTCTGTTCCCCTCCAACCGCGCCCCCCCCCCCCCCGGAGAAAACACTATGCTCATTTGCCATCACTTTACAGCCCTAAGCAACCATGAATCCACTTTCTGTCTCTATAGATTTGCCTGTTATGGACATTTTACATAAATGGAATCATACAATGTGATCTTTTGTGTCTGGCTTCTTTCATTTAGCATAATGTTTTTGAGGTTCATCCACATTGTAGCATGTATCTGTACTTCTTTCCCTTTTAATGGCCAGATAATATTCCATTGTATGGCTCTTTTACATTTTGTTTACCCATTCACCAATAGATAATAAACATTTGGGTTGTTTCCACTTTTCGTTATTATGAATAACGCTATTATGAATACTCTTGTACAAGTTCTTGTGTGGACGTGTTTTATTTGTCCCGGGTATACACCTTGGAGTGAAATTGTTAGTCATATGGTAATTCTACACTTAGCACTTTGAGGAACTGCCAAACAGTTTTCCAAAGTGGCTGCACCATTTTACATTCCTAGCAGAAATTTATGAAGATTCTAACTTCTCCCTATTTTTGTAAGTACCTGTTCGTATCTTTATTTTAGCCATCCAAGTGGGTGTGAAGTGGTATCTCATTGTGGCTTTGATTTGCATTTCTCTGGTAACTAACGATCTTGAGAATCTTTTCATTTGTTTATTGGATATTTGTATATCATCTTTGGAGAAATGTCTATTCAAGCCCTTTGCCCATTTTTAAATTGGTTGTCTTTAATTACTGAGTTACCAGAGTTCTTTATATATTCTGGGTACAAATCCCATATTGTATATGGTTTGCAAATATCTTTTCCCATTCTGAGGGTTGTCTCTTCACTTTTTTGATATTGTCCTTTGAAGCACAAAAGTTTAAAATTTTGATGAAATCTATGTTTTTTTTGTTGTTGTTACTTGTGTTTTTGGTGTCATTTCAAGAACCTACTGCCTAACTCAAGGTCATGAAGATTTACTCCTATTTTTTTCTTCTAAGAGTTTTATAGTTTTAACTCTCACATTTAGGTCTATGAGCCACTTGGAGTTAATTTTTGTGTATGATTTAAGGAAGAGGTCCAACTTCATTCTTTTGCATGTGAATATCCAGTTGTCCCACCCCCTTTGTGGAAAAGACTATTCTTTCCCTATTAAGTTGTCTTGATACCCTTGTTGAAAATCAATTGACCATAAGTGTGAGGTTTTATTTCTGGATCTTCAACCTATATGTCTATCTATACACCAGTGTCATGCAGTGTTAATTACTGTAGTTTTGTAGTTTGTTTTTTCTCCAACTACAATTTTTTTTTAATAAAGAGAATTATAAAACATGGAAAAATCAGCTCAGAAAGTCCACTTACTTCTTTAGTAGATCATTTTTTGACACAGTAACATCAATTTTAAATACTATTACATAAAGCATGATGGAGAAAAGAAATTTTGCTTTATAATTAGAAAAGTCACAATAAAACTTGCCAAGAAAAACAAAAACAAGCCATTTTGAAAATAAACACAGTCCATGCCAAACTAGTATAAGATGAAGCCAGGAGCCTTCAAAAGGAAAAAACTTTCTTCCCAATATTTTCTCTCCTTTTTATGGTTTCTGAAATTGGGAGACTGTCAAATTCAAAGGTTGCTGAGCTGTTCTGATTTGGCTCTTTTGGTATCTGTTTTTTCACCACGCTTGTCCTTGGATTTATCTTCTTCCTTAACATCTACTTTTTTTGTCCTCAGTTTCCTTCCTGTCTTCTTCAGTTCTAGTTTTCTTTGCACTTTCCTATGATAGCCATATTTCTATGACCTCCTTTTCCTTCACCCTCAGAATCTGAGAAGCCCTTATCACAAGCTATCTGTTTATCTGGTATTCAAACAGAAATTCTCTTGTCTGAAACTTCTCCATCTTTATCTCCACTGTCTTCATGAACAGCATCTTCTGGAGTAGTTTGCATCTGGATGCCAGGTGCATGAGGTAGCATGTGTAAATATTCAAAAAAATGCTGTTTTATCTTTTCCATATATTCCATAGTGTTCTGGTTTGTCATGTTTGAAGGGCTAATATGCAGTTTGTAGTCTGGTCCAAAATACTAAAAGTAATCATTATATGGCCATTCACTGGGAACACCTCACAATTGAGGGCAACTGCAGTATTACATGTCCAATATCGAGCAACATTACATATTGTCTACCCACCTCCCCCAAGCATCAGTAATGGCATATGGAAAGTTTTTACCACTTCTACACATTTAGCATGACCTTTGACTGTCAGCTTGAAGCAACCAAGTCTATCACCAGTGAGTCTGCACCACACTATGACACCCCAGCCCTAAGTTGATACATCTCTATCACTTTTAGGATAATAGGCTTACATAACTTCCCATGACTCATCATCTATACCATCTCTCACTGGAAAGTTGACAGCAGAGTATTTGCCTTTTTCTGTACCAATATCCCTAGAGTCTCCTGTTCCAGGTAAGTATTCCCCATATTTATGGAATAGTAGTCATTAAATGATCTGCTGCTTAAAAGCTTCTTGAGTACCATCACCATGATGAATATCAATAATAATATGTAAGACTCTCTGAGGATACTTCAGTAATTCAAGGATGGCAAGTACAATATCATTAACACAACAGAATCCTATTCTTCTGATTTCTTAGTATGATGTAATCCTCCAGCCCAGTTAACAGCCATGTTGGTTTGTTGTTGGTTTAACTTCACAGCCCCAAGCACCAGTTGAGAGCTTATAGAACTCAGTCCATCAGACTCTGGACAATCATCTCCAACACTAAATTTCTGCATCTGCTTACTATACTCAGACATGTTATCTGGTCTTACTGAACGTAAACATTTGATGTATTCATCACTGTAGTATTTTGTCATTTCTTCAGCAGTGGTCTTATGGGACTGTATATTTCCATTTTTCTATATAAGCCATAATTTAGCAGCAAGTTACAGGACATGAGGATTCTGAGGTTTCATGGGCTGACCCCATCCATAATAATAATTTCCAGTATCACCATCATAGTAGTAGCTGACTTTCTTCTTGCCACCTCCCTAACACTAGGCCATGGACTCCCAGACCACAGCCAGCTCCCAGCTCTGGCTCCTTCTGCTCCTGCTGCTGGGCCTCAATCCAACTTGGGGGTGGCAGTGCCATAGAGAACGGTAGGCTGGCAGATGGAGAGAAAAGGGTGATGGGAGGGCTCAAGAGCACCTAGTGTATACAGTAAAATATTGTCAGTGATTATCTCTGTAGGGTAACATTTTCATTTTTTTGCTTTTTGCTTTTCTGCATTTTCCACTTTTTATGTTGAACACCTACTATCATTGTAATTAGAAGCAAAACATATCAACTGTTATTTTTGAAAATACTAATCAAATGATTGGGTAAGATAATAAGGGGGAAAAAATGTGTGCTGACCAATCCTGTTATTTTTATGAACTTATGGAAAATAGTAACTGGGAGCCAACCATCTCCTGCACAGAGGCAAGGGTATATGGAGTTCTGAATTTCAGAAAGGAAGAAAGAAGATAAAATGGCCAAGGTCTTTTTGATGGCCCCTGGTTCTAAGAATTAGAAAATTAATAATGGTTAATAGTTTACAAAAAAGAAAGGAACTTGTACATTTTGTTTTGGAAAAGTATTACAAAGGGGAGATCAACAAAAGTTTGCAAAAGCAAATTCTTTTGTCATCTGGTAATACATGATATCTGATTTGGATTGACTTTCTTTGGTTTCTTTAAAAACCTGCATTGTACTCAATTACCAAACAAAATAGTTCCTGGATGACTTACCTGATCTTACTGGTGTACAGATTTAATCGTTTCATTCAGATTTGGAGAGTTCTAACAATTTGATTTGATTGACTTTGCTATCACCAGTGGATAATTTAGTTACGCCATAAATTCAGTGAAGCTAAAAATTGTCCAGAATGTGCACGTGTATGGCTTTGGTGGATTTATTTGTATTTACCATTGAAAAAAGGCACAAAGCATTCTGTTTACCTGAAGCTGCTATTTTTATCCAAAAAGTGTCCTGGATCAAACTTCTCTAGATTGGGAAACTCCTTGCAATTGAAAAAAACAGACAGTAATGCAATACAGTAGTGCCCTGGAACCAAGAAATGGAGAGTAGAATGTTACTTTATCACACTTATCCTTGGTTCTTTAAAAAAAAAAAAAAAAAAAAAACTAACACTCTTAATTATAGTAGATTGAATAGGACTGAGCACTCAAACTAGCCTCATGAGTGGTTATCTAGTTATGGCTATTTTACACACACTCTCATACATTACCTTTTACTGAATAATAAGATGGTTGTCAGTGGGAGGAACAATATTATGGTCAATGTGCAATAATCAATTGTTGAAAAACTAGGGTTTGCAACCTGTATTGTCTAGACAATGAACTTTACTGGAATTGCTGCCTCAGATCGGGAGCTTACGTCTCACAATTTTTTTCTTTCTGAATCCAGATGTGAATGAGAAAATGAGATATAAAATTGCTGAATCAAACCCTACTTCCCTCACTTATAAAATGGGGTGGGGGTAACCAAAACAGGCTTTCTTCTTTTTTTCCCAAAAGATCGTGAGGATTAAATGATAAAATAATAACGATAACCACAATTTATATTGGGGCCTTCACATTTACCTGATCCTGCACTTAGTTTTTTAGAAATCTCGTTTAATCTTCACTTCAACCACATCCAGTAGGCTCTCTCTTTGTTCATATGGTATAAACAAGGAAACTGACATTCAGAAAGAAGAAATAATTTGAAGTTAGACTTTTAGCAAGTGGCATAAACCCGAACCAGGTTCTATCTGATTATAAAGCATCCCTACTATTTAAGTGAAAGCTTCCTTTTTCATTTTTACTTTATTTTGCATTTCCTTAAACATTATTTTACAATAACTGGAGTAGATAATACATGCACATGGTATAAAATATAAAAAAATGTACAAAAATGTGGAAAGTGAAAATGAATCTCTTCTTTTCCTATACTCTTTTGGTTTCCTTCTTGATGTAATCACTGTTACCCACTTATGATATATCCTTTGGGAGATAGCTTACAGATTAAAAAAAAAAAGACACATATATACATCCCCCACTATTTTCACACAAACAGCAGTATCCTATGGTGTTCTGTCACTTGCTTCGTATTCCACTTTATTGAAATAAGGGAACTTTAAAAATTCTTTGGAAATGAACATTCAGGGATCTTCCAGTCTTTAAATATCAAAAATACTGCTATGATGCATATTCTTACTTTGGGGGAGGTATTCATGAAGGATAAATTCCTAGTAGTGAAAGTGCTTTTTAAATTATGTTTTGAATTTTGATGAATACTGCCACATTGCCTTCCATAGAGGTATTTTACACTTCACAGTTTAACATTCTCTGTGCATATATTTGAGCCACCACGAATAAATTTTCGTGTAAGATGTGAGCTAGGGATATATATTTTTCCAACTCCCCCAGAGTTTTCCGAACTCTATCAAATAATCCATATTTTCCCTCTGGGTTACAAGGAAAAACGCACCTAAGTTTCCATATAAAGTTTCCATATAAAGTTCATTTTATTTTTATACTTTAATTGATCTATTAAAGCTATAGTACTCAGCTTCAATAACCGATTTTAAGATTTTATTTGAGAGAGAGACAGAGTGAGCGGGGGGGGGAGCAGAGGGAGAGGGACAAGCAGACTCTGCACTGAGCATGAAGATGGATGTGGGGCTTGATTCCACGACCCTGAGATCACGACCTGAGCAGAAATCACTACAAAAAACTTACTACATCCTCAATGCGCCTGAGTCGGACACTTAACCAACTGAGCCACCCAGGTGCTCCAATAACTGTGACTTTATATTTTAACATTAGGTAGGGCTATTGTGACTATTCTTTTAAAATTTTCCCTATCAAATTTGGGATGTTAGTTTAGTTCCAAAAAATACCTGGTTGATATTTTTGAGATTTCATAAACGTATAGATTGATTTTGGGATAACTGCTCTCTCTTCCTTCAAATAGAAAAAGTTAATTTATTAAAAACCTTACATCCTCTAACAGCTTGAAGTTTTTTCTATAGATCTTGAAATTTCTTGTTTATTCCCAAGTATTTTATCCTGGTTTTTATTATCAAAAACTTGTCTTCATTATATTTTTTATTTTATATAGGGTAGCAATTGATTGTTTTAAAATAATAAATTTGTGGGGCACCTGGGTGTTGTTTAAGCATCTGACTCTTGATTTCAGCTCAGGTCATGACCTCAGGGTCATGAGATCGAGCCCCATGTTGGGCTCCTTGCTCAGCTTGGAGTCTGCTTGAGATTCTCTCCTTCTCTGCCCCTCTCCGCGCTCATGCTGTCTCTAAAGTAAATAAATAAAATCTTTAATAAATTTGTACCTAACCAGTGAATAATTCTATTTTTGCAATCTCGTTCAGGAAATTTTCTTGTACTTTACAGGTACAATTGTTTCATCTACAAATTTGCTTTCTTTAAAATTTTTTCTTATCTCATTCCCTTTTTCTAATTCTAGTAATGGTAGATAGACTTTATTCCTGGTATTAATGGAGATCCTTTTAGTCTTTTATCAATTAGCCTGATTTGAGAAATGTTTTCTCTAAGGAGCTAGTCATCCATACCCATTTTATTAAGGGTTTAACAAACTAAAAATGGATGTTAATTATCAAAACCATTTTCTATACAAACGAGACATCATGTGATTGCTCCCTAAATTCTATTTACATAGTGAATTTTTTTTTTATTTTTATTTTTTAGAGAGAGAGTGAGCTCAAGCATGTGCAAGCAGGGGCGGGGAGAGGCAGCAGGAGAGGGAGACAGAGAATCTTAAGCAGGCTCCATACCCAGTGCAGTGCCCGACAGCAGGCTCTATCTCATGATGCTGAGATCATGACCTGAGCTGAAATGAAGAGACAGACGCTTAACTGACTGAGCCACCCAGGCACCCCACATGGTTAATTTTACTAGATTTCCTAGTGTTAGACCATTCCTGTGTTCCTGATTATCTTCACTTGGTGGTGGTGTAGTATTTTTAATGTGATGCTAGGCCATGTGTTAGTAGACTTTTGCACTGATATTTTTAAGATTGGTAGCTATTTGTTTTGGTCAGGTTTGGCACCTTTTCTTCCTCTTCTATTCTTTATAACTGTTTAAATGTAAAACCCAACCCCTTAATCACTACAAAAAACTGACTACATCCTCAGTGCACATGTCAATGTTTTGGTAAATGCAAAGTGCTCTACAAATATTAACTGTTAGAAGCAGCAATATCTCAAATGTCATGGTATGTGAGGTCCTGGAAGATAATTTGGGTTAAAGGTTGACTGACACTTGATTACCTTATAGCTGCAGACACATTTTCTATCTCTTCCTCCTTTTTAAAATCCATAATGAAAAATAAGATTTCATGAGATTCTCATTACTGGAAATCACTGCCCCCTTTACACATTCTGAGAGTGGGAAGGGGCCTTGGAACCCTAGATCAGCCTCCCCTACTCTAGGGAGGCAGAAATGCACCCCAACAATCACCAGGCAGAAATCATTATGCTAAGTGCATAAAAATATGTTGCTGAACCCACTGAAGAGCCCCATGAGGATGTGTAAACAAGTTCAGAGATGTTAGGTAACTTCCCATGGTTACACATTAAGTCCTCACACAGACACTCTACCCTAACTTCTATGTCCTTTTTTCCCCACTACTCACTTTCCTGCATTTCACATTCATCCTTTTGTTCTTTCTTTTTTTTTTTTTTTTTTTTTTTTTTTTTTTTTTTTAAAGATTTTATTTATTTATTTGAGAGTGAGAAGGAGAGAGCATGAGAGGGGGAGGGTCAGAGGGAGAAGCAGGCTCCCTGCCGAGCAGGGAGCCCGATGCGGGACTCGATCCCGGGACTCCAGGATCATGACCTGAGCCGAAGGCAGTCGCTTAACCGACTGAGCCACCCAGGCGCCCCGATCCTTTTGTTCTTTCATGCAACAAAACTGACCAAAAACTCATATGGGCCAGGCATGAGCAATAGATACCAGCCCAAGAAAGAGCAGAATCACAGTCCCTACCCCTGGAGAGCTGAACATTTGTGAGGAAAGACATTAAATAGGTAAAGTGAGGTGTGTGAAATGTTCCAAGGCAGAAATGTGGAGTGCTCATCTGAGCCAACAGTTTAGGTGACCTGTTTGAAGAAGTGAAGACTCATCAGGAGTTAGCAAAGGAAAGATGAAGTTATAAGGGGAAAAAAATTTGCCAGCTCAATGGAACAATATATGTTAAGGGACACAGAGAAGGTACATTCAAGGACCCAGGCTGTAGAGGTCAGTGGGGGCCAGATCACAAAGAGCCTTCTATGCACACATCTGGGGCTTAATCACAAAGCAACCAGAGATCACAACTTCTAATTCACAAAATTCCTTTTTCACAGCAAGAGGCAGAAATGACTTAGTTCTAAATCACTTCATTTTAATACCCACCCAGACCTACAGGATAATTGGTTTGAATTAGTTAAATTTCCTTGGTCTGCAGCAGCAGACATAGAATACTATGGGGTTGGAGCCCATAGGAACCCAGTAAAGGGCTGCTTTCCCCAAAACTCCCAATTACCAAGCCCTGCTGTCCAACATCACTGTGAAATTGTTCCCCAGGAAAGAAAGGTTGAGAGCTGTGGAGAGCAGGTCCAGCCCTGGCTCTTGGACTAACATCTGAATTAGAGAAGTTAGTTACATCATACCACTGCCAGTTATAATTTGTACAATTTGTCCCTTCCCTCTGCCTCAGTAAAACCGCCCCACCTCCTCCCTTCTTAGACAGCCTCTGAAGGGCACAATGCTCCAGCCTCCCTCTTTCCTCCTCTGCTGCTGACCACATCCCACCAAGAATCAGAACATACCTTGTTAAATTCTGTGAGTCAGAAAGTGTTAACCCTGCTTTCAAAATTCTTATACCTGGGAAGCAGTATTCTGAGAAGAGCGT
Organism: Mirounga angustirostris; assembly: GCF_029215605.1. NCBI lineage: Eukaryota > Metazoa > Chordata > Mammalia > Carnivora > Phocidae > Mirounga > Mirounga angustirostris. Next base: position 126,796,680 of record NW_026991714.1, read on the forward strand.
AAGATAAGCCTCTACAGTTGAGTTAAACTAGTAAAATAAACTGGTTACCTAGTTGAAATGGGCAACACAGCCTTAGGAACATGTTAAGACAACAGAAAATAATGGAGACATAAGGAAAAAATACAAATCACTGATAGTAAAATAATTTTATTTGGTTTCTTTTTTTAAAAAAAGGTAGCAATTCACATATAAATTTAGACTTCAAGATTACAGTGTGTATTTGCCAAAAGGAACATCCCTGCAGGAGGGATAGACTTAGAGCCTGAGCAAGCACTGGGAAGCACACTCCAAGGAGAGTTTAAGTGGAAGTAGTTTCTATACAACTTCACAACACCACTTCCCTGTTCCTCAACTCTGCCACCAGCGGGCTTGTAAGAAAACCCACATCCATCACTTTGGGGCACCAGCTTTTAGCTCATGGGAATAGGAAACATCTCTAGGTATGAAAGCACAAAGGTCAATGACCCAAATTTCCCACAACAATCATTATCTATCTGCAGCAACAATACATGACAGATGAATAGTTTATTCTTATAGTTCAAAGGTTCTTTAAAGGAGGGCTGGAGAACACAAGATCCATTCATAAAGAGTACAATAAGCAAAAATTAAAAAAGGATTCTCTCCATTATTACAAATGCCTCTCTAGTATAAGGCCCAGGGGAAAGACCCACTCAAATTTGGGATTCCTTCCCCATAGAAAGTGTTTGGCACAACCCACAAGCTGTCATGAGACTGACAGGACTGACAGCGGAAAGGTTTCTGGAAGTGGTCCCATGACTTCTCTGTCTGGCTTGACCATAGTATATATGAAAAGTGTCTTAAAAAGTTGCACACACTCAGGCCTAACTATGGGGCACACTGTTTCAGGAAAGCTAATCCGAAGGGAAAAAAGGCCCAGATGAAATAGGTGTCCCATAGCCACAGGCTAACTCCTAACTCACTCTGTCATCCTCTCATGGGAGATTAAATCCCCTGGCTGCCCAGGAAGTCAGTGGAATCCTGACTTCCTAGGGAAGGTGAAAGCTGGAGAACAACTTTGATTTCAGCATCTCAGAGCCAGATTAAAAAAAAAAGAAAGAAACAAAGATGACCAAAGATGCTGTTACTCTGTTCCACACTATGTAGGCTCCAGAAGAACAGTATTGAGGAGAATCAGTGTGCTAGTAACCATGGCAGCCCTAGGACTTGGCCTTCAGGCAGAGGTACTGGGGCAAATAAATGTACCCCAAATCCAGTTTTAAAAATGAAAACTTCCTGCAATTATGATATAATACTGTGCAGTGAACAGCTGGGAAATTATATGCTGCTCCTCATTCTGGTTAAAGCCCTGCCCCGCTCTTGGCCAGCCAGAGCTGAGAGGTGACATATAAGGAACTGTCTGTGGCTAAAAACCAGGCACCTTCGTTATGAATGGCCTGGGGCAGTGACGCAGATAGTCATCATCCAGTGGAGGGGAATGCAGGGCCCCAGAGCTTTGGTTCAAAGCAAAGGTTTCATCTCACCCAGAACTTCAAGCCAAGCTCTATCTCTGAGCCTACTAATGCAATAACTAGTGATTAGGAATCCCTGGTTGGGTGGCAAGGTACATATCCCAGCAGGCCACCAACTTGACTACAGGAAAACAAAAAGGTGCAAATAGTATCAAGTAAATGGTTGCTCAAGTGGAAGATCATTTCCTGGAGAACTTCAGTGGACTAGATGCTAATCACATGGATGAACGCTGGGACTGGACCCCAAAGAGAGAGCCTGGGCCCCAGGCGTAATCGGTCTTCTTTACACTTACCGCATCCTGGCCATCTTCTCTGACCTCCTATGTCTTGAATGGCTGAGCACACATTTCCCCGGGGACCAATGTAAACATTATTCAATAGATCTCAGCTTAGAAAAACACAGTTTGTTATATACTTAATGTCTCACATTCCAGTGCAGGCAGTATCTTAGCATCAGACTTTCCCTCATTCATGAGTACCAGTTCAGAAAGGAAGACACACAGGATACTTGATAAAACTGTGGCTGAAAAGACATTTGGGTGCCAGACAACTGGCTCTATCTTGCAACCGGCTGATAAACCAGGGCTACCACAGGAGAGGCAGAACAGACGGAGCACAGGTTCTCTGTGAATCTGAGGAGTCATATAACCATTGTTCCCACTTAACCCCTTGGGCCACATTCTGATACGGGAATACATTTCCACCACTTGCATCAACCTGTGCTCTCCTTGTTTTGGATGGGGCTCTCTCCAGAGGGTTCAAGAGTCTCCTTAGAGAGGAGAGAGCTTTTTCTTCCAGTCCTAACATCTGAATATTTCGAAGCACAAGAGGAGTCCATGAACATGCTAGGGATGTTGCTGCCAAAGTAGATCTTACTGTTAGAAGCAATGGCCTGGTACCTTTTGAGCTCCAGATATTCCGGGGTCAATTTGTGCTGTGTGGGGGGGCAAACAAGAGCAAAGGAATCAGGACACTATGGTCCAACAGTCATCTCTCTCTTTCCTTACACACATTTTTCTTACTGCTCTTCTGAATCATTACTCAACTCTGAGTCATTGCCAATGACCTTCTCTCACTTTGACGTGTGGCTCTTACATTCACAGCTGTATTTTAGACTTGAAGTTCCTTAAACAAGCTCATGTCTTAATGCAGGGAGAAGCGTTCATTTTTTAATAAAAAAAGGATTGAGGAGGTGGGTTTTTGGGAACAATGATAACAACTAACATTTCTATAGTGACTTGGAGCCTATAAAATGCTGTCATATCTACTTTCTTATTTCATCTAGCTGAGTTCAACCTGGAATCAGCCTGGAATCTCTGCAGGTTCTCTTAAGAGGTAAACAGGTCAATAGATTAGAGTGGCAGAGCTTCATAGGCGTTGGGCTCATAACCATCAACCATCTGTTATTCTGCTTCTCTTGACCACATTCTAAAAGTGGAAAATGATCTCAAGAAATCACCTGGTCTGGCCTCATGCCTCTACCTAGAAGCTGGATGTGTAAACTGACTGTGATGGACACATGTTTGACAATCAAACAGTTCTTTCTCCCTGTCACAGTTTTGAAATTTTTTTTTGTTTTTTTTTTTAATTTAAATCATGGTGCCATGATACATCCAACCAAAATCTCTCTAGGCTTGATCAAAATTTATTTCTAATATTCCCTGGAACTTACTTCCCCCAAAGCCTCTTGGAACCTTCCCTAGTAATCCTTTCCTCATCTCAAGTCCCCGGCCTGTCCTCTAGGCCCTTCATAGCACCCCCAACACCTTCTACTCCCTGGGTCTACACTCTCTCTGCTGAAACACTGCCATCAAATCTGGTCACAGTGCATAACCAAATTACTTTCTAATGCCTTACTAATATAGGTCATGATCTGAATAGCATTTATCAAAATGGCATAAAACTGCTGTCCCTTTCAGCATAAGGCTAACCTCAATGACAAAGTCTTGATACTTGTGCCTACCCAGCTTCTCCCATGACAGATTTGGATTGCTAGTTTTATACACAAGTTTCTCAACTTGTCTCCATCTTGACCAAATTCCATTCTGTTTCTATAGAGCTGTGTCTCTTGCAATATGCTAGATTTACTTCTAAATTTATATTGGATTTCAAAGTACTGACAATTCTCATTATATAAACCTATCATGTCTTATCATTTCTTCTGAACCCACAGTATGTTGTTCCTTTCGAAACTGAAAGAATTTAAGACCTGTCTATACCTTAAATCTTGACTCTAATCCTTTAAATCGCACCAAACACTGGCAATCTCTTTCTCAACTCTTTCAATGTTGTGATCTACTCTACAATTAATAACTTTATAAACCTTGGTCATATCCTTCCCTTCTCAGAATACCACAGGGGTTCTAGCTGCCTCTTCCTAATTCCTGCTAAGCAGGCCTACATTCTCTAAACCTAGATTGACCCGAGTCCCTATACAAACATTGTTCACCTGTATCACCCAACCTCCTTTCTCAAATTATCACACATAAAATTCCGCACAACTAGAATATTTTTAAATCCAGTAAACAAGCAGTACTCAGGGGCATTTGAAAACATGTGTGTTGTGGAGAGCACTACTGATGCTTAGCAGGCAAGGGTCAGGGATGCAAAATAGCCCATAATGCATGGGACAGTCTTCAACAATGAAAAAGTATCCCATCTCATAATGGCAAGAAAGTTGCTGATGAGAAACACTAAATAAACTTAGCATTTATACAAAAAATTTACCTTACCTGGGAAGCAACTCTAAATGGACTTTACTCTTCTCCTGTTACTCCTGTCATTCCATGAGAAGACCCTCACCTTTCCTGATTACTGAGCCCTGATAACGGCAGTACGGATAGATGATTTATGGTATCTGACTTGTGTTTATATATCTCCGTGCCTTTGTCCTAGCTCCCCACTTTTACAAGGAACTATACAAAGTTCTCTTCCCAATGAGTGTGCAATACGTCTTGATAAGTGATTGGCTATTTCCAGAGAGTGTGATGTCAACTACCCTTCCTTGACACTGGACAGATCACCACTATCATATTAGAGCCCCAGCCCCAACTCCAGCCCCAAAGAAAAGCAAAATCCCAAACACTATATTATAAGGAGTGGGTGAGAGCCAGTCACCTTGTTTGAGGTGGCATACTTGTGTGCAGCATAAAACTCAGCATCCGCCTTTGCCTTCTCTCGGGCCAGGAATGCGGCATCTAGCAAACAAAATAGAGTCAGGGTGTTTAAAACAAAGGAAAGTTGTAATCTATTTCCTCAGCTGCTTAAGAGTTCAGATTTTATGTTAAGTAGGGGTCTCTTTCTCCACTGCCTAATATTTTAATCACTTTATTTTTTTAAAGATTTTATTCTTTTTAAGTAATCTCTACACCCAATATGGGGCTCGAACTTACAACCCCGAGATCAAGTCACATGCTCCACTGACTGAGCCAGCCAGGCACTTCTCAATCACTTAAAGACATTTAACAACATTAGCAGTTTTCAAATCCCAGTCCCCAGATAGACTCTTCTCAAAGGGGAATACTCTTGTCAACATCAAAGAACTCTCAGCTCATTTTCCACCTAATCCTGATCCTTCTTTCCTCTATCCCTCATCACTCAAAAAGCCTCACACCCTACCCAGGCTCTGGATTCAAGTAAAATAATGAAGTCTAGATATGAAAGCTCTGCTCTATTTATTGCACTGTCCCCACCCCCTCCAAATTTGATCCAGAATCAGTTAATGCAGAATGATAGAAAGCAGCAGTATACAAGCAAGAGGTTGAATGTCTGGTCTTTAAGACGGTGAGCCTAGAACATCAACATCTCACTATATGAAATCAAGAAGTCTGAGAGCCTCTATGAAAATTGGGGCTTTTTTTCCCCAGCTAATTTTTTTATTTTTTTGGTTGCCAGGTAGAAAAGAAACTGGTAGTGGCGGGGTTTTTTTTATCTTATTCGTTCTTTACAACTGGTTGTGAGTAATTCTCATATTTTGTCTGCCTGAGAACAAAGTGGTAGCTAATAAGCCACAACTTTAGGACAAAAAATGAAAGGATGAGATACCTATAATTACAAACCAAACCAAGAGCTGAATATGTATTGACAATTTTTTAAAAATTTGTCTAGGGTCTGAGGGCAGCCACCTCCTCCAGACCAGATTATTCTGACTATGGCCCTCCCGCCTACCACAATCAAGAGCCTGATCTCTGAGGCAGACAGGCAGTTTGGGACAGTCAGAGCCTCTTTTCTCCCTGATGTACCTTCAATTTCAGAAATGCGCTTTTCAGTTTCCTTCTCCATCACCTTCTGCTGAAACCGAATTTTTGCCACCTGTGCAATCTTCTCCGCTTCTATAATTATACACAAAAGAAGACACATTCAAAAATATTTCTCGAGTTCCAGAAATACTTAGAATTAGCAGCACATTGTCTTAACATTTAATTATTTAGGTTTTTATGTGCTGTTTCATTAAGTTTTATCCACCCAGACTGTAAACTACTCAACAGAAAAAAGGGAATTTATTTCCTATTTCACTGTTCTGTTGACAGTGCTAGTTTTGTGGGAAAGGGAAATACAAAAGGTTCCATTCGTTCATAGGATTACACAGCAACGGTCCACAAGCTAATGGGAAAAATGATACTTCATGAAAGTACTCAGAACAAAAATAGAGCAACATAAATGCATGGTAACACAGAACAATCTTATAAAATGGCAGGAGAAAGAAAGAACAAGGAAGGTAAGTTAAACCAAGAAAGGCCTTCTGGAAGTAATCCTAAAGAAAGTAATGGACATGACATAGGAGGATATGGCAGAAAGCATAAAGACAAGAAGAATGAATGAAGTCACAATGAAAAGGTTGATTATGGAGGCAGGTGACAAGAGAAGACAACAAATAATTAGAATAGAAAGAAGGCTAGGGGCGCCTGGGTGGCTCAGATGGTTAAGCGTCTGCCTTCGGCTCAGGTCATGATCCTGGAGTGCCGGGATCAAGTCCCGCATCGGGCTCCCTGCTCGGCGGGGAGTCTGCTTCTCCTCCCTCTGGCCCTCCTCCCTCTCCTGCTCTCTGTCTCTCGTTCTCTCTCTCTCAAATAAATAAATAAAATCTTTAAAAAAGAAAAGAAAAGAAAGAAGGCTAGATGACTCCCATCTTCAGTAACAGGCTAAAGAATTTTATATACTCAGGATCAACTTGGTTGATGGTTAAGTTATCATCAGGGAAATAACAAGATGAAAATAATATCAGAGAAGTATAATTCTGACTGCTGTTGAACATAAAAGAGAAAGTTGGCTAATTCTTCTGGCACTGTAAAAACAAGTGTTGGGGATGAACAAGTTACCTGCAGCAGGAAAAACCAAACACCCTCAAGTAAACCAGTGGCCTAACCAAAGGATCCAGGACCAGGGAAGAAAGACTCTAATTACACTTTGAATTCAATCATTGCAATTCTTGAAGAACTTCCTCAATTCTCCTTTTCAGCCAAAGAGGGTTAGTATTTTAAGACATCTTATCTCTGACCCTTGGGGGAAGTGCACAGTAGAAAAAAAATTTCCAAGTGGCTTCTTATTTCCAGAAGATCCAGTATCCTTTAGCAACAACTCCGGCATATACTTTCCTATTTCCTCATTAGCATAAAATCAACCTATATCACACCACCCTCCAAATATACTACAATGTTCAACTGGACTAGAAACTTACCTATAAGCAGCAACTCAAGATAAAACTTGAATAACAGGTAAGGCATCTGGAGCCTACAGCTAGGACCCAGAGAATGGTGTCTCAACATAGAGAAACTGTTGCGGTCATCCCATTTAACACTGCTCTCTGACGTACAGGGATAAACCAATAAAGAGCATGAGTAGACTTACAGTTCTAGAAAAATGATGGAGAAGGCTGAGAAAACCCTTCAGCTAACAACACCTTAGAGTGCTAGACAAAATATAACTTTTTTTTTTTTTTAATGCATAGCTAAGATCGTAAGAAAGGAGGAGAGCTCCTCAAGAGACATAAGCAAAGGGAGAGCTGAGAGCCAGTACAGTGGTGGCCTTGGTGGTGATTATTAGACAAGTGAGGGAGAGGGACTTGGATTATTGCCCATGCAGGGCCAGGAGATGAGGCCTTGAGATGTTAGAACCGAGATTCCCGTATAAAATCGAGACCACTAGAGGGCTTCAACTCCAGGGAGGCTAAAAAACTCTACCCATCAGCCCAATGAGAAGTACGCTTTTCTCTACCTAGACATGTCACAGTGAAATCGAAACACCCAAAAACATAGAGAAAAATCATAGAAGCAAAAAGAAGAGGAAGCCAAACAAAAATTAAATAATACTGCCACAGGACAAAGTAAAGTAAGTTTCATTGGGCTTAGAACTGTAGGCTAGATTACCATTCAAGAATGAAATAAGACCATTTCAGACCAAAGAAGAATGATTAAGTATGTACTCCTTAGCCTTCACTGAAAAAACAAAACAAAACAAAACAACAACAACAAACTAGCAGAAAAAAAAGAATGAATTGCCAAAAACAATGGAGAGGAAAAAATTAAGTAACACCTTATAAATCAAAATAGATGTTTACTCTAAGAATTGATGATAATAACTGGGGAATAAAAAGAACATAAAACCAAAATACGAGGCAACAATATGTAAAATTGGGGGACAGTGATAAGAATTAAGGCCCTCTAAGGTTTTATTTAAGAGGACAGAAAGAATGATTAGCTTTAGACTTTGTCAAGTCAGGTATGCTTATTAACATTTTATAGGTATGACTATACATTCTAGAAACAATATAAATCTTCTAATCAAGTAAAAGGAAGAAAAGAATAAAGAAAATCCAATCAATTCAATACCAATCAGAAAAGAGAAAAAAGCAGCAGAGGAAAAAATGCATGGTAAATAGCACAAAATTAAATGATACAAACAAATCCAAATATAGCGGTAACCACAATAAATATAAAGAGACTAAACTCACCAGTTAAAAGACAGATTCTCACATTGGATAAGATAACAAAATCCAGCTATATGCTGTTTACAAGAGACACACCTAAAACATAATGACATAGAAAAGTTGAAAGTAAAAGGATGGGAAAAGATACATCAAGAAAATAACTAACCAAGAGAAATCTGGCATAGCTGTAATATCATTAGACAAAACAGATCTTAAGCCAAAAAGTGTGTCTGGAATAAAGAGGGTTATTACATAATAGGAGCAATTCTCCAGGGAGATATAACAATCCTGAATCTCTTAATGATATAGCCCTAAAATATGTAAAGAAAAAAAATTACAAGTCAACAAATCCAGTCATAGTGGGAAATTTTAATTTTAACACACCTCTCTCAGTAGCTGATAGCTCAAGAAGGCAAAAATTAGAATACAGAAGATGTAAACAACACAATTCATAAGCCTGACCTAATGGATATATAGAGAGAGAAAACTGCATCCGACAAATAAAGAAAACACATTCAGTCTTTTCAAGCATACACAGAACATTTACCAAAAAAGTACCATGTATTGACAGGCCACAAAGCAAATTTCAACAAATACTTAAGAATCCATGTAACAGATCATATTTTCTGATTATCATGCAATATTAGAAATCAACAATAAAGTGGTAGCCCCCTAAAAAACCATTCAATCTGAAAAAAATACCTTTTTTTAAAAGATTATTTATTTATTTATTTGAGAGAGAGAGTGAGAGAGAGAGAGAGCACAAGAGGGGGGAGCGGGAGAGGGAGAAGCAGACTCCCTGCCAAGCAGGGAGCCCGATGCGGGACTCGATCCAGGGACTCCAGGATCATGACCTGAGCCGAAGGCAGTCGCTTAACCAACTGAGCCACCCAGGCGCCATGAAAAAAATACTTTTAATACTTGATAAGTGAAAGGAGAAATCATAATGGGAATGCTTTCTAAAAACTAAAACTGAACACCAATAAACTACATTTCGAAACTTGTGAGATGTACCTAAGGCAGAACTTAGATGAAAATTTATAATCTTCCATGTTTCCATCAGAAAAGACTGAAAACTAAAGAATTAAGTAACTCAAGAAGTTAGAAAAGAACCAATGAGAAAACTCAAAAAAGGCAGGAGAATAATAAGTGTGAATAATATAACTGAAAAGTAAGTGATAATAGAATCAACAAAATCAAAATGCAGTTTTGTGAAAAGAAAGTATAACAGACCTCTGGCAAAACTGATCCAGGAAAAGAGAAGGCACAAATAAACAATACTAGGAATGAAAAGGGGGCATGCGTATTTGGTAGAGAGTTTTAAAAATCAGAAGAAAATTCTGCAAATTTATGCTCCCAAATCTGACATTTCAGATGACAATTTTCTAGAAAAATATAACTGCCCAAACTTAAACAAATACCTGAAACTGACCTACAGTTGGTATAGAAATTAAATCAGCAGGCTAAATGTTACCACAAAAAACAAGCATACAAAAAAGCACAAACCCCACTAGACCAAGATGGTTTTTACAAGTGAGTTCCACCAAACCTACAAAGAGGAGATAATAACATATTTTATACAAAATGTTCCAGAACACAGAAAAAGAAGAAATGCTCTCCGACTCATTTTGAGGCTAGTATAACTGTGAAAAAACTAACAGTAACAGTACAATAAAAAAAACTGTAAGCTGAAATGTATGAAATAAAAGTAAAAAAATAAAATAAAATAAATAAAAGTAAAAATTTTAAAGAAATTATCAGCAAGACATAAAGAGAAATGTATTGGGGTGAATCTCCTACATCATGTTCAAGTGGGTTCATCCCAAGAAGGCAAAATAATTCAGTAAGAGAATCTATTAATATAATTCACCACATTAACAGCTTCAAAAAGAAAAATTAGGGCGCCTGGGTGGCTCAGTTGGTTAAGCGACTGCCTTCGGCTCAGGTCATGATCCTGGAGTGCCGGGATCGAGTCCCGCATTGGGCTCCCTGCTCGGCAGGGAGTCTGCTTCTCCCTCTGACCCCCCCCCCCCCCCCGCCTCATGTGCTCTCTCTCATTCTCTCTCAAATAAATAAATAAAATCTTAAAAAAAAAAAAAAAAAGAAAAATTATATGGTCATCTCAACAGATACAGAAAAAATTCTCAAAGTTTTAACAGCCATTCATGATAAAAACTCCCAGCAAGCAAGAAACAGAAAGAAACTTCATTAACCCAATAAAAATTAAGTACAGCAAACATCACTGGGACTATTTAAAGTTAGGAACAAGACAAGAATACCTGTCGCCATCTTTCTTTTCAACACTGCACTGTAAATCAGAGCCTAAACCAGTAAGGTAAGAAGACTAAAAAGACGTGGAAGTACAAAGAAAAAATCAGGACTGTCCTGATCTGAAGACAATTTGACTGCTCACACATGGGAAATTGGAGACTATCAGAAATAGCATTTTCAGCAAGACTGCTAAACAAACAAAATTAACAGCACACCTCTACAAAAGCAAAAACCAGTCAGAAAATGTGCCTTCAAAAAAGAGACTATTTGGTGCAGCTGGGTAGCTCAATCAGTTGAGCGTCTGTCTGACTCTTGGTTTCTGCTCAGGACGTGATCTTGTGATCTCAGGGTCGTGGGGTTGACGCCTGTTTGGGACTCTGTGCTCAGCAGAGTCTGCTTGTGCCTCTTCCTCCCTCTCTGCCCCTTCCCCCGTGCTCGTGCATGCACTCTCTTACTTTGTCTCTCTCTCTCGAATAAATGAATAAAATCTTTAAAAAAATAACCTATTTATAATAGCAAAAAACTTGAGGAATATATAGGAATAGAACTCTAAGAAAGAAAGTGCCAGAACTTTAAGAAGAAAATTTTAACACTTTTTTGAAAGGCATTTCTCATAAACAGAAATATAAACAGATTTATAAGTTTCAGTATCACAAATATTGTAATTCTCTCCAAATTGACATGTACAGATAATGTAATTCTAATCAAAACCTCACCACAGCATTTTATAGAACTTGAGCTGATTCTAAAATTTATATGGAGGAATGAAGAGCCTAGGATAGTCCAAGACAATTTTAGGAATAGTTAGGATTCGTTAAGAGGAATAATTAAGGAGAAACTTGCTCTCCCAGATAGCAAGATTTAACATAAAAAGTGACAGTAACTGAAACAAGGTAATTCTAGAGAAGGACAGACCAAGAAATTAAAACAGAGACCCTAGCAACAGAACAATTTATATACAGTATCCTGTTATAAGAAAGATGTGGCATTAGAAATAGAGGAAATAATGAACTTTTCAGTAGTCTAAAATAATTGGCTTGCTACTTGGAAAAAATAAGCTAAATTCCAATGTCACACTAAACCCTAAAATAAATTCCAAATGGATTCAATATCTAAATATGACAAGCAAAACTGTAAAACTTTTAGAATAAAATTATTACTTTGAGGTTGGGAAAAAACTCTTAAATGGGATAGAAAAAGCACAAATCAGAATGGAAAAGACTGATGAATATGATTACATGAAAATTAAATATATATGAATGTCAAAGACATCATAAAGTTCAAAGACAGGCCACAAAATGAGAGAAGACATTGTAATGCATAAATCTGGGAAAGGATTAATATCCAGAAGATATAAAGAACTACAAATCAGCTCAAAAAAAGTAACTGAACAATGGGCTAACAGTATATTAACAGGCAATTCACATACAGAAAAAGAGAAACCTGAATGACCAATAAACAATATTGAACTTTCCTAGTAATCAGAGAAATACAAACTGAAATTATGTGATATGTGTCCACCATCACACTGACATAAATTTTAAAAGGTCTAATAACTCTAAGAATTGAGGAGGATATGCAGAAATGGGAATTCAATAAGGCAACAAAGGAATGGGAACGCAGACCCTACTGAAGAGAAGGTAAGATGGTAGAATCACTTTGCAGAGCAATTTGGCAATACTGAATGTTATAAATTTGAAGATGTATGTACCCTATGACCCAGCAATTCTACTTTGAGATACGTATTCCAGAGCAATGCTTCTCAAACTACCTATGGGAAAGCAAACTCTCCCCTTATTTGTATTTCAGTCTGTTAAGAAGCAATATTTTATAAATTATAATAAAAATTACTAGGAAAAATATTAGAAACAAAAACACAAGCTCCAGTTTTTTATTATTAGACTCAACAGACATAAAATTACTGTGTAATACTGTAAAAACTTCTAAGCACTCATTCTCAATTTCTGTAGTCACCTCATTATGGATCAGAAACAAAAAGCTGGTGATACAGGGCACTGACTGACACTACATGCTGAGTAGCACTACCACAGAAAACTCTGAATGTGTGTACAAAGAGACATGGATACACAGCACTGTTCATAATATGGAAAAACTAGAAACTACCTAACTCCTCAACAGTAATCTATCGGAATGAACTGAGGTTCACTCACAGAATGAATGCACAGCAGTTAAAAATTAAATCTACACATTATCAGTATGAATAAAACTCAAACAATGTTGGTAAAATAAAGGCAAGTTGTGGAATAAAAGGTAAGAGTCTGATATCATTTTTATGGTTTGAGACAATTCTATGAATTGTTTATTGCTACATATTTACAGTTATGGTATAAAAGTATGGACAGAAAGATCTGCATAAAAACTTTAAAATAGAAGCTACTCAGAGAAGGGAGGTCAAGAAATAGGACCAGGTAAGGGTATACAGGAGGCTTCAAATGGATAAATCTATTTTTAAAAGAAAATATGATCTGAAGGAATGTGGCAAATATTAAGCCTTAATTTTACTATTCTCTGTGCATTCCTGCATATTTGAAATAGTCAATGAAGCACTTCTTAAATTTTCAGCATCCCAAGGAACAAATGACTGAGAGCCTAAGAGGGCGGTCCAATATACAGTATCCTGGAATGTTAGGGAAATCACTGTGATTCAAAATAAGCTGTACGCAATCCTACCCTACTGTCGGAGAGGACATCTATCCATCCAGATAAAACTTGGTGCATGTCAACAGCAAGGATGCATACTATAATCCTGAGCTTTGGCCAAAAAACTTCCCTATTCTTAAACTATATGAACAAAACTCTACCACACAGAGGCTAGAGTTGCCCAAAAACCCTATCCATTTTTCTTGTCCTCGAAAAAGCAGTAGTGGCCAAAGACATGGTGGAGAGCCAAAGCACTTCATTAAATGAGTACTGGCACCATCTAGTTTTAAAGGCTGTAGGACATCTGAATATACAAAAGAGTTTCTAGAATTCTCCACCATGTATGATACAATCTTATTTGATCCCATCAATCCAGAGTCAGACTGACAAAGAACAGGACAAACTCATAACACATGTACTTAGAGACATTCATTTCAGAAAGATATCCAAGTACCTATAACAGCCTTTTTCCTCTCTGTCTCAGCTTCTTTCTCCACAACCTTTTGTTTCTGTGCAGCTATAAGAAGTTTTGTCTTTTCAGCCTCCCTGTGAAGCAAAATATTATAAAAATTAGAAATGATGTGCAGTCACAGGCAGTAAATCTAACTCTATGGTGGGTCAAAGAACCATTTGCAACACAAACTCTCTGATCCATTAAGGTGCCTAGAGAGGTGTTACCCCATTTTACTTATAATGAATCTGAGGCTGAAAGGTTAAATGATTTGCCCAAAGTCACCCAGATATAGGAATCAATTTATACATTTGAATTTCAGTCTGCCCTTTTCCTCTAATTGTATCATGGAAAGGCCTGTGATCTGCAAGTACCTAGAGTATATAAATGCTTCCTTTGTTGTTAGGCTTCCAGCTAGCCCATATAGCACCTCTGGGCCAATTAGCAAAATGCAACACCCTCTGGGCAGATGCAGTCCCTCAGGTGCATAGCCTGGTAAGAAGAATGGAGCTAGATTTCAGCCCCTCCTCAGGCAGACACTCTTGTGCAGTTACCCTATTTGTTGTATGGGAGATATAATTAGGTGGCAGTTATTAGGTGGTGAACTGGGGCTCAATGTAAGGAAGAAATTTTCTAAGAATCTGAGCTTTCTAATAATGGAAATGGCTGGCCTATCACTAAGCATGTACAAGTGGTTACTGGGCAACTACAGGGCAGAAAAGGTATAAAAAAAGATTACTATTATGTGGGTGGGAGGTTAGACCTCAATGTGGCTTTTAAATTTGGGATTCTAACAGTCTACAAAATTAGGAAAGATCCAGATTTATCTGAAAAGTAACTCCAACAATTCCCCCAAAACATTTCCCCCCAAAGATCTCTCCTTTCTTCCTGCCAAAATTGGTAAAGACACAAAATGGCATTCTGGATACTAGGAGTTATTTGAGGGCAGAGAACATATAGTCTTCATGTTTCCATCACTAGAAGCTATCATATTGAAAGCCTAAGACATCTTGAGCCTTCAATCAAAAAATGTTTTTATACAAATAGATCAGATCCATGATCTATCCAGCCTGGCACTCTATGCTGTAGTTTTAAAAGAGGAGTTCCTTTTCTACAAATGAAAAGGGAAAATAAAATTCTGCATAACAGAAGACAGAGACGGGAACAGTAAGGATTCAGCAGTAAATCACCCCAGGAAGAAGTATTATTATTTCTTGGACCCCCTATACTTATACAATCTGTTGTATTCCTGACTTTTGCTAAGTTATTTTTCCAGCATTTCATATTTTTCCACTTAAAATACTAGCCAAATTTCCTAAAGACTTTTGTTTCTTTTCAGTACCTGTCATACAAGAATAATACTGCCATTTCAACCTCAGTAGGTAGTCCCCTAACCCATGTTCTTCAGAAGACTAAGAAATTAATTTCATGTCAAGCAAGTAACTTCTCATTCCCAGTCAGCCCTGGACCCAAAAAAGAGAAGACTACCAGGAGTCAATTCAGGCAAAGCTTCCCAGAAGCAAATTATAAAGATCCAGGTGTAATTTTAGAGTCACTCAGATATAATGGAAAACCGAACTTCATACCAGTAAGGTGTCTATTCTTACCATTCTAACACAGTGACACAATATAGGCACTCTCTTCAACCTTAGCAGCTAGTACTCCCTCCTCTATTCATATTTAATTCAAGATATTCATGTCCAAATTATAGCTCCTTAGCCTTCCAACAATAGTTCTACAGCAAATTGCATCCTTAGCCACTAACACTGCTCCTGAAATGTTCATATATAAAGAAAAACATAAGAATAATCTAGTGAATTAAAACACGAGATAAATTATCAGAATTAAAGTATGGAAAATAGATATAAACACCACCCCAGAGTGTAACATCTCACATATAAGTTTCCTCTACACTGGTATATTAATATGTAGACAGCCCTAAATAAAAATTTGGGGATCCCAAGCATATTACTCACATTAACTCAAAATTTCTTCTTATGGCTTCTGGGATTTTAGGTTTTGTAACACGCACAGCCTGAAAAATAAAAGTGAAAAGCCAAAATATATTTGAAAAATAAATCTTCAAACTAAATCTTCTACAGAAAAGCTCCTCAAATGAAACTAATGAAACAACTATGACATAGCTGCCTACTAACATGTGTGGAGATTCCACTAGAAAATCTATTCTTCATGCCATCACACCAAGAATCAAATATACGCTGCTTCTTGTTTCCTTAAAAAATGCTTGCCTAGGGGAAAAAAAATCACCCTATCCCCTATGGAAATAAACTCCTTTAGGGAAAAGGTTCTCCCTTAAAAGACCTCTACAAAGCTCTTCAGTTGGATACTTTTGTTTCCTTTTCAAGCCTGCAAACCAAAAAAACAGAAGGAAGGCAAAATTCCAAGATTTAAAATTGTAAAGTAGGAAACAGTAAAAACAAAAATAAAAGCAAACAAAGTTCAGGTCAGTATATGCAACTTAATACAATAAATGTATTTACTACTTCCTAAACCTGCAATCACTCAGTACTGACTATACATAAACAGCCCAAAGTTTAAGGAAAACAAATACCAGTTAACAGATTACATTCTTTCTTCCTAGAATCTCACTTAGAACAAAGTCTACTAGTCTTTGTAGATACTGTTTACTAGATACTTTGTTTCCCTAACCATAGTGTACTTTGACATTAATTAAGATTATCTACTTGGGAAGTGCAGCCTTTTGAAGGCTGACTTTTCTACATCAGGCAACTGATCTCTCAAAAGCTTTTGATTTAACTAGTTAAACATCATTCACCCCCGACCTATACTGCAAACACACACAAAACACTGCTGATCTGAAGAGTTTTCTCTTCAAAAATTGGCTAAACTTTTAAGCAACAAAGCCTGTAAGCACATAACCTTTTTATTTAATTCAATTAACATACACTATATTAGTTTCAGAAGCAGAGTGCAGTGATTCCTCAGTCTATATAATACACAGTGCTCATTACATCATGTGCCCTCCTTAATGTCCATCACCCAATTATCCCATCCCCCTCTCCACCGCCCCCCCACCCCCTGCCTTCAGCAACCCTCAGTTTGTTTCCTATGATTAAGAGTCTCTTAAGGTTTGTCTCCCTCTCTGGTTTCGTCTTGTTTTATTTTTCCCTCCCTGCTCATGCTCTTTCTCAAGCACATAACCTTCTTTTAAGGCTTTTGAAAGAAGACTTTTAAGCAACACAGACTTCCCTACATGAAAGAGAACAGTCAAATCTGTAAAGATTTTGAGAACTAGCATAACCAAATACAAGTAGTGAAATGGAATAAGAAGCTGGGGACTGTAGTGAAAAAACTCATTATGCTGAAGTTGAGGCATGTGAGGACATAAGGAACAACTCATGGAGATATCCAGAAGACAAAAATTTATAACCAGCATTTGTGAAAGATGACAGATTTCACTACGTGACTACCAGAAATACAGATGACTTCCAATATGTTTTAATAGGATTCAGAAGGAAGCACTGTCATTTTGCATTTAATTAAGAGACTGGCCATATTTCTTTTTAGTCTTATTTTTTTAAAAAGCATAAAACAGGACTGTTTTCTGAAGACTTCTATCTTGCTATATGAGGCTGAAGAACAGACTACATGCTTGCCAATCTTGAGAATCTCAGAATTTTCAAATATGTGTAAAATAAGCACCTACTGTAGCAGATAATGTAAGTTACATCATAACAGATTTAAAAAGTAAAATGACGAGGCGCCTGGGTGGCTCAGTTGGTTAAGCGGCTGCCTTCGGCTCACATCATGATCCCGGGGTCCTGGGATTGAGTCCCCACATTGGGCTCCCTGCTCGGTGGGGAGCCTGCTTCTCCCTCTGCCTCTGCCCCCTGCTCATGCTCTCTTTCTCACTCACTCTCTCAAATAAAATCTTAAAAAAATAAATAAAATGACAACATATCCGGGCGCCTGGGTGGCTCAGTTGGTTGAGCGACTGCCTTCGGCTCAGGTCATGATCCTGGAGTCCTGGGATCGAGTCCCGCATCGGGCTCCCTGCTCGGCGGGGAGCCTGCTTCTCCCTCTGACCCTCCCCCCTCTCATGTGCTCTCTGTCTCTCTCATTCTCTGTCTCAAATAAATAAATAAAATCTTAAAAAAAAAAAAAATGACAACATATCCAAAAACAATGGCCAAAATACACACACACACACACACACACAGAGTGGAGAGAGGGAAAAAAAGCTGATGAATATATTTGAAAGTGACCGCCGGGTTATAAGCATATGTTTTAAATGGAAAGCCAGCATATAACATAGTCACTCTCTTTAATAACATAGGGAAAAAATATCAAGGATGCATATTTTCACCATTCAAATTTGCCACAGTAGTTGTTCAAGAAAAATGGAGTATAAACACAGAGAAGAGCAAAATTAAAATATTGATTGTTTCAGAGAATGTTTATTCAACAAGTATTAACTGGGTGCCTGTCTGTGCCAAGTGCTGTTTGTTCTAGGCACTATGGATACAGCAATGAACAAGGCAAGACTGCTCTCATGGAATTGAAAATTTTAAAGGGAGAAAATACAATAGATAACAAAAAGCAAATAAATGAATAAGAAACTGAGAAAGGGGAACCCTCCTACACTGTTGCTGGGAATGCAAGCTGGTGCAGTCACTCTGGAAAACAGTATGGAGGTTCTCCAAAAAATTGAAAATAGAGCTACCATACGATCCAGCAATTGCACTACTGGGTATTTACCTCAAAGATACAAATGTAGGGATCCGAAGGGGTACGTGCACCCCGATGTTTACAGCAGCAATGTCCACAACAGCCAATCCGTGGAAAGAGCCAAGATCCATCAACAGATGAATGGATAAAGAAGATGTGGTGTGTATATATATATATATATATATATATATATACACACAATGGAATATTATGCAGCCATCAAAAGGAATGAAATCTTGCCATTTGCAACGACATGGATGGAACTGGAGGGTATTATGCTGAGCGAAATAAGTCAATCAGAGGAAGACATGTATCATATGACCTCACTGATATGAGGAATTCTTAATCTCAGGAAACAAACTGAGGGTTGCTGGAGTGGTGGGGGGTGGGAGGGATGGGGCAGCTGGGTGATAGACACTGGGGAGGGTATGGCTATGGTGAGCGCTGTGAATTGTGTAAGAGTGATGAATCACAGACCTGTACCTCTGAAACAAATAATACATTATATGTTAAAAAAAAAAAAAAAGAAGAAGATAGCAGGAGGGTAAGAATGAAGGGGGGGAAATCGGAGGGGGAGATGAACCATGAGAGACTATGGACTCTGAAAAACAAACTGAGGGTTCTAGAGGGGAGGGGGGTGGGAGGATGGGTTAGCCTGATGATGGGTATTAAAGAGGGCACGTTCTGCACGGAGCACTGGGTGTTATACGCAAACAACGAATCATGGAACACTACATCAAAAACTAATGATGTAAGGTATGGTGATTAACATAATAAAAAAAAGAGTCAGAAACTTTCAGATAGTTATGAGTGTTATGTGAAGAATTTAAAATAGGATGACTTGGAGACTGGAAAATGGTTATAGAGGGGAAAATCAAGATTTTTACTTTGGCATAATTATATAAAAAAATCTAAGGAAATTCATAAAGTTGCAGTCAAGCAAGATAAATTAGCTCTAAAAGATCTATTGTATAACACTGTACCTACAGTCAATAATAATGTACTGTGCACCTAAAAATTTAAAAGGATAGATTTCATGTTAAATGTTTATACCACATACACAACAAAAAATCCAAGCAAATTAACCCAAAAAATTTATTAGGAACAGTGAATTCAGCAAACTACTAGCTCCACAATAAAGTCACCAAGAATCATTTGCATTCCTCAATGATTATACAAAAAAAGACTACATATTTAATAGCATTAAAACTCAGTAAATCCATGAGTATTAACTTAATTTGAGATATGAATTTCTCACCTGGTCAGAAATTCTAAAAGAAACAAAAATGGTATGATTAAGTAAAGCCATAAACTATGTTCCCAATTTTATTTATTTTTTCTTTTTTTTTTAAATATATTTTTAAAGGATTTTATTTATTTATTTGAGAGAGAGAGAATGAGAGAGAGCACATGAGAGGGGTTAGGGTCAGAGGGAGAAGCAGACTCCCTGCCGAGCAGGGAGCCCGATGCGGGACTCGATCCAGGGACTCCAGAATCATGACCTGAGCCGAAGGCAGTCGCTTTACCAACTGAGCCACCCAGGCTCCCACTATGTTCCCAATTTTAAACTTATGTGCCAGTTTAGGTACCTGATATCGCTTGAAAATATCAATAATGAAAACTCATCTGGAATAATAAGCTGGCAGAAATACATCTTACCAGCTTTTAAAAGTGAATAAAAAGTTGATTATCATAAACATATAGTAATGTGTTAAAAAAGGAAGGCTGACAAATAGACCAGAAGTTCTAAAAATGCATTCCAGCTCTCGTAAGAAACTTTTATGGCAAGACTAAAGCAAGCAAAACAATGGAGATCTTGATCTACCAGTTTAAAAACATTATGAAGTGACACTTTTTCATTCAGTAATTGTTTTTATAAAAACTACAAATAAATGTAACTAAATTTAAAAGATCCTTCTCACTGCTATGCAGAAAATGATGTGGATGAAGATAAAAGTCAAACTGGGGCAACATGGTAGGAGACTACTGTTGGAAGTCCAGGCAAGAAACGGTGGCTTGGCTTAGGGAGGCAGCAGTGAAGATGGAGAAACAAACAGTTTTACATGGATTTTGGTGGTAAAATCAGCAGGATATGGGGTCTAATTAGATGTTAAGGGTGAGAGGGTTGTTAAAGATGCCTCCCTCACATCTAGATTTGTCTGGAGGGAAGGAGGTGTCATTTACTAACAAGAAGGAAAAAATAAGAGAAGATTTAATGAGAAAAGACTAAGGGCTCAATAACTAATGAAGGAATAGGAAACAGAAAGATCAATGGAACAAAGTCCAAGAAACACTATACTATATAACGGGATTTAGCATACAAAAGAAATGGCATTTCAAATAAGGGAGATGGGGACATAAATTATTCCATAATTCTTTTTACTACCAAGTTGGGGGCTGGGGAATTAGAGCCTACCTCACAACTGACATCAAAATGGATTCCAGATGAATTAAAGATTTAAATCTAAAAACACAACTGTAAAGGGGTGCTTTGGTGGCACAGTCAGTTAAACGTCCCAACTCTTGGTTTCCGCTCAGGTCATGATCTCAGGGTCATGAGATCAAGCCCGGGGTTGGACTCCACGCTCAGCACACTCTGCTTAAGTTTCTCTCTTCCTCTCCCTTTTCCCCCGCATTCTCCCCCTCCCCAACCGCCCAGCCCACATACTCTTTCTCACCCTCTCTTTAAAATAAATGAATCTTAAAAAATAAAAACACAACTGTAAAAGCAGAGAAAAATGTTGTAATTTCCAATTTAACTTAAATTTCCATATTTTAAAGTAGTGAAAGTGGCTTAAAGCTTGCAAACACTGCAAAACACCATAAAGAAAAGATACTAAAATTTCTATGTAAGTTTAGAACTTCAGAATTGTTAGGGGGAAAAAGACATTAAATGGTAAAGAAAAAACTAGGAGAAAATGCTTCCCATACATTTAAGAGTTGTAATAATTAACATATTAAAAAGTCTATTTAAATGAGAAAAAAATAAATTATTAAAAAATGAGCAAACACAACAAACAACTCACAAATGTAATACAAATGGCCACTGAATGTCCTAGGGCATTCAATCTCAATAATTAATACAAAATACCAGATTAATTTCCCTAAAAGGATTAAGAGAGTCAGCATGCATCTGTTAATTATCCGGGTACAATCACAAAATCAAATGTGTAGGAAACTATAGCTCACCAACACTGCTGATGAGAGAATCTAAGATGCTAAAATTTTTCTGAAAGGCCATAT
This sequence comes from Mirounga angustirostris, assembly GCF_029215605.1. Lineage (NCBI taxonomy): Eukaryota > Metazoa > Chordata > Mammalia > Carnivora > Phocidae > Mirounga > Mirounga angustirostris. The sequence goes on from NW_026991714.1 coordinate 126,818,431, forward strand.
TTGGCAATATTTATCAAAAAGCCTCCAAACGGGGCATACACTTTGACTCCTCAATACTACATTTAAGAATATATTTTAAGGGAAGGATTTAAAAAGATGTATGTATAAGCTTGTCACTGCAACATGTGTGTAACAGTGAAAACTGGAAGCCACAGATTAATTAAAGAAAAACATTAAAAGTGATGATGTAGTGAATCTGTATTTTTGACTTGAAAAGATGCTTATATATACTGTTAGAGAAAAAAGCAGCTATGGTACAATCCCACTTTAGTTTAACATTGTTTATACCTGTAAACAAACATATGCTCCTCTAGATTAAGAAGAGTCTAGAAAGATAAAACAAACTCTTATCTCTGCATGGTACGATTACTAGTGATTTTCATTTTGTTATTCATCTTTTTCCCAATATCTAATTTTTTTTACAACATATAGAACACATGTGTATAAAAATATTCAGAATATACAAAATACTACTACAAATCAGTAAAAAAAAGTAAAATAACACAACAGAAAAGGGGGCAAAAGACTATGAATGAGCAGTTGACAAAGTACAAAATGGCCAAAAAAAAAAAAGATGCTCACCCTCATTAATAACTAAAGAAATGCAAATCAAAGAAAGATAGCAAAAATTAGCATGTCTCATTGCTTCAAATGCTGGTGAGGTTTATGGAGAAACAAGTATTCACATATATTGCTGATAAAAATATAGATTTGTGCAGGTTTTTGAAAGATAATTTGTACATACAAGGAGATGTGCCAAGAATATTCCTACCCTATTGTTTATTAATGGAAAAAAATTGGAAACAACAGAGAGATGATTGTGTAATATAAGGCAAAGAATTGTAGGCAGCTGTTAAGAATGAGCTACGTCTCCCAAGTAATAATGTGAGCAGAATCTAAGAATCTGTGACATTCACATTTATTATCTTTTTTTTTTTAAGATTTTATTTATTTATTTGACAGAGAGAGACACAGCAAGAGAGGGAACGCAAGTAGGGGGAGTGGGAGAGGGAGAAGCAGACTTCTTGCTGAGCAGGGAGCCCGATGTGGGGCTCGATCCCAGGACCCTGGGATCATGACCTAAGCCAAAGGCAGACACTTAACGACTGAGCCACCCAGGTGCCCCTAGTTCCTCCCTTTCTGTGGCTTAAACACGTACTTATTATCTTTAAAATTGAAAACAACTCTAGCCAGAACTGAATGGACAACCAGGCAGATTTTACAAAGTTAGCGCTGGACTTTTCAAAGGACCCCTTAACTTTGGCAGTTTCCCCTCAGGCACCAGTCAGAGATAACAGCATGGCATGAATAAGGACAGGGAAAACCCTCACCATCTTTCCAGTCCTGTTTATGAGATCACACGTGGTCACTTACAGTGAATGCACACTCTCAACAGTGCAACACTTGGGACACGTGACACCAAATAAAGTTTTCTCTTTAGCTGCAATAACATTTGTTACTACAACTGATCTCCTAGAAACTCTAAGAAAGGGCACTAGAGAAGCCATATTACCACTTCTCAGGTAATCCAGACCTACAGCCATAGCTTTTAAATGTTACTGACCATGACCACTGTAAGACATGCATTTTACATTGACACCCAATATAAACATCTACACCACACTTAGAGAAAACAGAAGTTTTACAGAACGATACTTAAATTTAGTACATGTCATGTGCTCTGATTTCTTTTCTTATTCAATTTTATTTTATTTAAAATGCTGTCATGATCCACTAAAGTTGATTTTAGAATCACTCATGGATTTCAGCCCAATCTGAAAAAACACTGACCCAAAAAAGCCGGCCTACAACCCCTCACCATTCTATCTCCTAATGCTGCTGCCACTGCCACCACCATCACCACCACCACCACCAAATTCGTCTGCTACCTTACTTTTATTCAGGCCATTCTATCCATTTGAAACACCTCCCCTGCTCCTTCCCCATCATCTAAATCCTGCTAATTCTTCCAGACCCACCTAAAATCCCAATTCATTTACAGTCATTTCCAGGCAGACTCTCTTGAAATGTTCCTGAACTCTAAAGACTTACAGCAATAATCATCCAATCAGTTCATCTGTCAATTAATCATATGTGACATCTATTTTGCTAGAATTATTGTTCAAATCTTATACTTGAAATCCTTGTTCATAATCTTACTGAGACTAAAGCCTTACACTTATACAAATGATTTATAACCGTTACTGTATCTTAATAATGCCTCACAATTAGCAGTACATGGATTTCATTTCCTTGTAAGAGTCTCAGCTTATCTGCTTATCAGAAGAAAATGCCACCCAGGGCAAGCTACAAGAATATTTTATTTTGGCAGAGACCTAAAGTCAAATTGAGAAAGCTATTCTATAAAATCCCATAGCATTTCAATTAAATAACTGCTGAATAAACAAACAATGTCCAATGAGAGAACACAAATTCAAAATTCTCAAAATTCCTAGAGAATTTCCCTAGGAAAAGGGCTTACCTGTATGGTGAGGCCTGGGGCCATGACGTTTAAATCTTTCTGGAGAGCTTGCTTCAGGTTTTCATCTATTTGATCTGTTTTTGAGGCCAAGAACAACAGCTCTCATGATACTCAAAAAAAAAAATTTTTTTTCATTGTATTAATATTGGAAAAAACCCAATCATTACTAGACCTAAAGTTTCCATGGTACTACTCTATAGAGCTTAAACCACTTCATATATATGGAAAAAAACTAATTATATTATTATAAATATATAAATTATTACATATATATTTAAAACACATATTTAGTTTTCCTTTTATATGGGAAAAAGTGTGAAGAACTGTCAAAGAAATTAAGGAAGAAAGATGAAAAACAAGTTGTTAATCCAATAAATGGAGATTCTAGGTCTTTAATATCTTAATTCAGTGTGGTTACTGAATATGTGTCCTGATTCTCATAAAAACAAAATTCCCATTTTCAGTCTTTTTTTAAACATTTACTTATTTGTTTTTTAAGATTTTATTTATTTATTTGAGATAGAGCTAGGGAGAGAGCACAAGTAGGACGGAGGGGCAGAGGGAGAGGGAGAAGCAGGCTCCCCCTGAGCAGGGAGCCTGATGCGGGGCTTGATCCCAGGACCTGGATATCATGACCTAAGCTGAAGGCAGACGTTTAACCGACTGAGCCACCCAGGTCCCCCTAAGATTTATTTGAGAGAGAGAGAGCGAGAGAGCACAAACAAGCAAATGAGCGTGGGGAGGGAGAAAGAATCCTCAAGCAGACTCCCCATAGTGTGTGGAGCCTTAAGCAGAGCTTGATCCCAGGACCCTGAGATCATGACCTGAGTCGAAATCAAGAGTCGGCCGCTTAACCAACTGAGACACCCATGTGCCCCTCAGTCAGTCTTTAACCCAAATCTCCAAATAACTAAATTTCATTTCCACGGATCTCTGCTAGTATTTTGGATTTAAGGGGGGCGGGGCACAACTGGGTGGCTCAGTCGGTTGAGCAACCAACTCTTGATTTCGGCTCAGGTCATATCTCAGAGTTGTGATTGGCTCCGTGGCAGGCTCTGTGCTGAGCATGGAGCCTGCTTGGGATTCTCTCTCTCTCTCTCTCTCTGCCCCACCCACCCCTCCCTCCCTCTTGCACACACTCTCTCTTAAAAAAAAAAAAAAATTTTAAAAAAGGGAGTGGGGAGGCTCACAGGAAGGTCTTTGAAGTACACAAGAATGGACATTAAAGCTATCACTTCACTTGGCCTTGTAACTCATGAATTTTCTATCCACCTCAATGTACTTTCACCATTACTAAAACTGGTGATGTGAGAAATGAGGATAGTTTTCTCATACACCTAGTAGTTGTCAATCATCAATGAGGAATGAATCGGTAGATCTCTAAAATGATTAACCATTCCTATGCCTGCCTATAAGAAATTCACTAAGAATTCTGGGGGGAGAAGTAAGCAACCAACAGCAACAACCCTATCATAGGTCATAATAGCTTTCTCTACCACAAATGAAAAGTAATTTGTGCAGAAAAGAGTTAACACAGCAGGCCTGAAGCTGTGATCCTTAGAAAGGCCTATTTGCAAGCTGGCCTTTGGCTGTCACCTAGAACGTGGATCTGGAAAGGATTCCCACTATTCCCAGAACTGGTAAAAATGACTCACTCTGCCTAAACTGTTTATACAAACAATGTGGCTTATGCTGAACATGTGCCTTCCTTCTGGGAGTGTGGAATTTTGGTATGTGCTATAGGCAGAGGATGCCTTTATGTTAGCCCCCAGTAAAAATTCTGGGCAGTGGGGCTTGTGGGTGGCTCAGTCAGTTAAGTGTCTGACTCTTGATTTTGGCTCAGTTCATGATCTCAGGGTTTTAAGATCGAGCCCCGCATCAGGCTCTGCACTGGGTGTGGAGCCTGCTCAAGATTCTCTCTCTACTGCTCCCTTGGCCCCCGACCTAAAAAAAAAAAATTCTGGGCAGTAAGTCTCTAATGAGCTTCCTTCTCTAGCAGACATTTCACATGTGTTGTCACACTTTAATAGTGAAGTAAGTGTATCCCACATGCCTCCACTGGGAGAAAACTCTTGGAAGCTTGTGCCTGACTTCCTCCAGATTTTACTTTGTATCCTTTTGTATCTTAGCTCTGAGAACATACACTGAGTCCTGTCAGTCTTCCTAGCAAGTCATCAGACATGGAGGTGGGTCTTGGGAAACTCTAAGAAAGATTTCTAAATTTCCCCAAATTATCTATTAAAATAGCAACAAAGCTAATTTTCACTAAGTTATCATAGTAAAAACAGAATATAGCCTGCAAATAACCTTTTTCCAATCTCTATTAAGTTACATATAATAGATTTCAGAAAATTATCATTCTTAAAATATCTTTTAAGTATTTACTTAGTTTAATCGTAAGAAATTTTAAACTTAAAGAATATTTTAAAGATAAATGCTCTATTATAAATTCAGAAAAAATGCTGAAATAGGATAATGTTTACTAATATTAGAGAGTCCATAGAGTTGACTAAGATTTCCGATTGGTAATTCACATATTTAATTTACAACGAGTAAGACACTCACCAAACAATTCAATGTAAACTTCTTGAAGTGTGTGGGCACTACAAAACTGGTTCAGTTCGTGGTGGATTTTATTGAAGATTAAGGTCTTGTCATAATCTGCAGTGTAGTTCCTCACGATATCAAACACTGAAGGAAAGGTAAAATCCATTTTTACCCATGTATCTTCTAATTCAGCCAATGTAAAAGTTACAATATACATTAGGAAAAGTGACAACAAAATAGTGGGAAAATGAAACACAGCTCACAAACCTTGATGTGTTCCTTGCGCTCAATTTTCCAAATATTACTGCATTTGCAATTCTAATGGGCAAATTTTGAGTTCCATACTAAGGAGAGTATACATTATCGTGGAGATAATAAGAAACTGTCAAAATGTTCAAGCAAGGCCATGACACATCGCATTTGTTCTGTGGCAGCAGTGTGAAGATGAATTGTGAGGCAGGGAAAGTATAAGGCAATTACTGCAAAGCAAAAATTTAGCAAGGAGGTAAAGAAGGCCTGAATTAACTGAAGAACACTGGAAATAAAAGAAAGAAACTGCTGCCAAAGACCATTTTTGAAAAGGTAGTGTTTTGTTTTGTTTTTTTAAAAAGATTTTATTTATTTATTTGAGAGAGAGAATGAGAGAGAGAGCACACGAGAGGGGGGAGGGTCAGAGGGAGAAGCAGACTCCCTGCCGAGCAGGGAGCCCGATGCGGGACTTGATCCAGGGACTCCAGGATCATGACCTGAGCCGAAGGCAGTCGCTTAACCGACTGAGCCACCCAGGCGCCCAATGAAAAGGTAGTTTTTAAAGGCTATAAAAAGGGACACCTGGGTGGCTCAGTCAGTTAAGCGGCTGCCTTCCGCTCAGGTCATGATCCCGGGGTCCTGGGATGGAGCCCCGCCTTGGGATCCCTGCTCAGCAGGGAGCCTGCTTCTCCCTCTGCCTCTGCTCCCCCTGCTTGTATTTATCTCTGACAAATATATAAATAAAATCTTAATAAATAAATAAATAAATAAATAAATAAATAAATAAATAAATAAAGGCTGTAAAAAGACACCAAACTAGAAGGAAAAGAAGTGAACCTTTACTGGGCCAGGTTTTATATCAGGCAATTTACATACATTACAACTTAATATTCACAAAAATATTTCCTAATTTTGCATAATAGGAAACAAACAGAATTTCAGAAATGTTCCTAAGCGCACATACTAGACCACACCAGAATCTGTGCTCTACCTATTAAAACATGTTGTTTTTTTCCTTCAGACCCAATGAACCAGCAATATCTTCCCTTCATCTGTTTTCCCAATCATAATCCATTCCACCGATTTATAACCAGGGAAAGTAGATGAGAAAAAGACAAAGCAAATAATCACAGAAAAATATAATCCAAATTCACGTGGCAGTAATACAGCTTGCTCTCTACTCTGATATCCTTTTGCTTTTTGTGCCTGTATCAGTGCCATGAAATTTAGCATGAACTTACATTCCTATATATATTTTTTTAATTATATATATATATACACACACACACGTATATATATATTTAGGTTGGTATCATGTCTTCAGAAGTAAAATAAAAAAACCCTTAAGGAAAAGGGTCTAATTTCACCTTTTTAAATTGTTTTTGCTAAACACAGTATCCTATACATATTAAGCATGCCAATTTTAATAAGGACAGAATGGCAGCTCTTTCAAATGAAAGCAGGGTCCCAAACAGACCCACATACACCCATGTTCATAGCAGCATTATTCATAATAGTTAAAATGTGGAAGCAACCCAAGTTTCCATCAATGGATAAATGACCAAACAAAATGTGGTATATTTATACAATGGAGTATTAGCCTCAGAAAAAAAGGAAATTCTAACACATGCTACAACATGGATGAACCTTGAGGACATTAGGCTAAGTGAAATAAGCCAGTCACAAAAAGACAAATACTATGATTCCACTTATATAAGGTACTTAAGAGTAGACAAAATCATAGAGACAGAAGATAGAATGGTAGCTGCTAGGGGCTGAGGAGAGAGGGAAATGGGGAGTTAATGTTTAATGGGTACAGTTTCATTCTTGCTAGATAAAAAAAAGTTATGGAGATGGATGGTGGTAATGGCTGCCAACAATGTGAATTTCTTTTTTAAGATTTTATTTTTAAGTAACCTCTATACCCAATGTGGGGCTCAAATTTACAACCCCTAGAGCAAGAGTCACATGCTCTATCAACTGAGCCAGCTAGGCATCCCTGTGAATGTATTTAATACCGCTGAACTGTATGCTTAAAAATACTTAAGATGGTAAATTTTAAGTTACGTGTATTTTGCCACAATAAAAAAAAAAAGTTGGGAAAAAAAATCAAACATTAAAAAAAAAGCAAATCTTTCTTCAGAACTTCTAATTAAGTTTTTGATTGAACAGAGACCACTCCATCTCTGTGGATTTCCTTTACCAAGGAAATGTTTTCCCCACACTGAGATTTTTCAGATTGCTTTGCAAGTTATAGCAAATCTCAACTAGAAAAGAGTTTTCTATGATCATAAATCAGTTTGGCCCAGGAACTGATCAGTTACAGATTTTTAATACGAAAGGAAAAGCTCTCTCATCCTGACTGGATAAAATGCTACTTTCTACGAACTCTAGAAATAATCAGTGATTGTCTTGTTCTTAAAAAAACTATGATGAGAGAAGAGTAACACATAAAATTGCAGAAAGTCAACTGTGTTCAGGACTTGTGACCTATTTCTGCTACCATTCCCCAGAAATGTAAAAGATTCCAGTGATCATTTTTTTATATATATCAGAAATGAATGAAGTCATAAAACCTTAAAAGTACCTTCTTATATTCCTTAAGGAATCTCTCCAGTTATAAATACTCTAATTATAACTATAAAAACAACAGAATAAGGGCCCCTGGGTTGCTCAGTCAGTTAAGCATCCAACTTTTTTTTTTTTTTTTAATTTAAATTTTAGTTAGTGAACATACAATGCAATATTGGTTTCTGGAGTACAATTCAGTGATTCATCATTTACATATAACACCCAGTGCTCATCAAAAGTGCCCTCCTTAATACCCACCCCCATCTAACCCATCTCCCACCTACCTCCTTCCATCAACCCTCAGTCTGTTCTTTATTTTTAAGAGCCTCTTACGGCTTGTTTTCCTCTCTCCTTCTTTTCTTTTTCCCCTTCCCATATGCTCATCTGTTTTCTTTCTTAAATTCCTTATCTCAGTGAGATCATATAGTACTTATCTTTCTCTGACTGACTTATTTCACTTAGCATAATACACTCTAGCTCCATCCATGTTGTTGCAAATGTCAAGATTTCATTCTTTTTGATGACTGAGTAATACACACACACACACACACACACACTACCTCTTCTTTATCTATTCATCAGTCTATGGACACTTGGGCTCTCTCCATAGTTTGGTTTTTTTTTTTTAAAGATTGTATTTATTTATATGCCAGAGAGAGAGAGCACACAAGCAGGGAGAACGGGAGGCAAGGGGAGAAGCAGACTCCCCGCTGAGCAAGGAGCCTGATGCGGGACTCCATCCCAGGACTCTGGGATCATGACCTGAGCGGAAGGCAGACACTTAACCAACTGAGGCACCCAGGCGTCCCCATGGTTTGGCTATTGTTGATAATGCTGCTATAAACATCAGGGGGCATGTACCCCTTGGAATCTGTATTCTCCTATCTTTTGAGTAAATACCTAGTAGTCCAATTGCTGGATCGTAAGGCAGTTCTATTTTTAACTTTCTGAGGAAACTCCAAACTGTTCTTCAGAGTGGCTGCACCAGTTTGCATTCCCACCAATAGTGCAAGAGGGTTGCTTTCTCCACATCCTTGCCAACACCTGTTGTTTCTTGTGTTAATTTTAGCCATTCTGACAGGTGTGAGGTGATAGCTCATCATGGTTTTGATTTGTATTTCCCTGATGATGAACGACGTTAAGTATCTTTTCATCTGTCTTTAGCCATCTGGATGTCTTCTTGGAAAAGTATCTATTCATATCTTCTGCCCATTTCTTAATTGGATTATTTGTTTCTTGGTTGTTGAGTTTGGTAAGTTTTTACAGATTTTGGATACTAACCATTTATCAGATACTTTATTTGCAAATATCTTCTCCCATTCCATAGGCTGCCTTTTAGTTCTGTTGATTTGTTTCCTTTGCTGTCCAGATGGTTTTTTTTTTTTATGATGTTATGTTAATCACCATACATTACATCATTAATTTTTGATGTAGTCCAGAAGCTTTTTATCTTAAGTCCTAAGAGTTCATTTTTGTTTTTGTTTCCCTATTCTAACTATAAAAACAACAAAATAGGGGTGCCGGGGTGGCTTAAACGTCCAACTTTTTGGAGTACAATTCGGTTAAACGTCGGTTAAACGTCCAACTCTTGATCTTAGCTCAGGTCTTGATCTCAGGGTCATGAGTTTAAGCAAGCTCTGTGTGGGGCTCCACACTGGGCATGGAGCCTACTTAAAAACAAAAACAAAACAGAAATATATGGGCACCATACCTGCACAAGGGGCCAACATATTAACCACTTCTATTCGGTCAATATAGATCATGACCCCACCACTAAAAACAAAGAAATGGAAAAAATGTGAGCCAAATAAAATTACAATCCCAGATTCCCACATTGTCAAACATATCCCACATGATAGAAATTTAGAAGGAAAATCTAAAGACATACACAACTCACTGATTAAAATGACCACCAACCTCTATCCACTCATCACTCAGATGTCCCTACACACACTTAATCTACCTCCTCTCATAACCAAGGGTCATCTCTATAACTGTTGTAATCAAAACAGCTCACATGAAGACTAAACCTATAACCTAGGGATACTTAGCACCTTGCCCTTACTAACTGAAGCTAACAACTAAAGCACTGCCCTTCTCAAACTTTTCCATCAAAGAACCAAGTAAAATCGTTCCCCAAGAGGTATGAAAGCCAGCCATGGGGTGACATTTTTTTGGTTTCCTGACTTATCTTAATAATTCATGAAGAGTTTTAATCTACTTTTTAATCTGTATTTATTCTAACATGAAAAAAAGAATTTCCCCCCAAACCCTCAAGTAAAATTGACACTTCAGAAAGATAGGTCTTGTTAATTAATGGCTTCCTATACCTCCTGGCCTATCAGCACAGACTCTAAGGCACATGTGAACCTCAATTTAAGATACATGAAGTTAGAGATTTTGAAATTAAACAACCAAGTCTTCCTAACAACTTATAATGACATTTTTTTCCTGATAAAAAAGGGTAGTAACTGCTCACAGAAAAAAATCTGAGAAAATAAGGGAAGCGTGAAGATGAAATTTACCCCAAATCTCATGAGTTGCCAATTCTGAGTCCCCTCTAAGGGGAATCCATAGAAGAGTTACAGAAAGACCTAGGAAGAACTTAGTATCAAATATGTAAACTTAAAACAGAGGGAGATTCTCCCCTTTTTACAAGCATTCTGTCCTTCCATAGATGTCCAAGCCTATTTTACAGGCTTGTAAATACTGATATTTTAGTCATTTAAAATAGAGCATTTAAAAAAATACCTTGAATTTTACATTCTTCTTTTGATACAATTCAACATACTGATTATACTCTAGAAATAATTTGGGCTTTGCTTGCCGTTCTCCCCCTAAAACTCTATACAGCAGAGACTTTCAAAGTAAGGTCCTCAGAACAGCAGCAGAAGCATCACCTAGAAACTTCTGCTAGAAATGCAAATTCTTTTTGCTTTTTTTTTTTTTTTTTAAAGATTTTATTTATTTATTTGAGAAAGAGAGAGAGGGAGGGAGAACGAGGAGGGAGAGTGAGAAGGAGAAGCAGACTCCCCGCTGAGCAGAGAGCCTGATGTAGACTCGATCCCAGGACTCTGAGATCATGACCCAAGCCAAAGGAAGACACTTAACCGAGCCACCCAGGTGCCCTAGAAATGCAAATTCTTGAGCCTAATTACAGACCTAATGAACCAGAAACTCTAATTAGATGGCATTTAGGGGACGCCTGGGTGGCTCAGCAGGTTAAGTGTCCAACTCTTGGTTTTGTCTCAGGTCATGATCTCAGGGGTGTGAGATGGAGCCCCACATTGGAGTCTGTGCTCAGCATGGAGTCTGCGTGAGATTCTCTCTCTCTCTCCCCCTGCTCACTCACTCTAAAATAAGTAAATAAATAAAATCTTTTAAAAAAAATCTTTGTTAGATGGCATTTAGTACTACAGATGACAAGAAGGTGAGAATGATTTCATCCAAACTGTTTGTTATTGAATACCTAGTCTGAGTCAAGTGCTGGGTAAGGCAGTTTACATACACTAATCCTAATCCTCACAATAACTCTGCAAGATAGGTCTTATTACCTGATTTTTACAAACAAGGAAAGTAAGCTTAACAAAGTCAATAAATACATGTATGGGGACAAGGAGTATATGGGAACTCTCTGTCCTTTTGCTTAGCTATGAACCTGTAAGTGCTCTAAAAACTAAAGTCTATTAAAAAAAGAGTAAAGCAGATGTGGCAGTGCTGATATACGAAGTTAGGTCTGCTAGCTCTGAAACTACTTTTTTCAATACCCAAGTAGCTTCTAAGATGGAAAGCTTGGAGACAGGGCTTTACTCAAATAATGCTCACAAGAGAAATCTCCCTGGATTACTATCATGTCTATCTGAAAGATGTTTAAGTAACCAGAGTTTATGAACAGAAACTCCATCTGAACTAAAGGCAGGTTGGTAAGCAACGGAAAGCTTACCTTGTTCCACAAGGCACATTTTTAACTTCATCGGTTTGTAGTGTTGTCTGGGGGGAAAAAAAATATTTCATGAATACTCAGGACACGCATCGTCAAAAAACTACTAGTCCCAGAGGAAAACCTCCAGAGAACTGCTAAGAGGTAAGTACAGAAGAGCTCCATTACAATTTCAGTCCCCAAAGATTAGCTATCAGAGTAATTTCTTTTTGTATCCTAGTAGATGTGAAAAACAAGACAAAATATTTTATAACTAATGTCCCAATGAAGATGCACTTGCACAACCTAGAGTGGAGAGGTTAACTGGGGGTGGGAGCTGGGGCAAAGAAAAAAAAAAGTACACTTGGAAAGTTTCAATGTTCAATCTGAAAGTTTCAATGTTCAGTCTTTCAGAGTTCCTTATTTGCATAGAACTGGCCTGGGATTGGAAACTACATGGCTTACCCTTAGGACTTTGCTCTGAACTTTAATTCCACTGCATATTCTGGACACACTGAACCTTATTTAAGGATACAGCAAAATATTACTTTATGGAATATAAGCAAAAAAGGAAACATGGTCCTTGTTTCTAAAAAGCTCACAATCCAACACAGGAAATAAAATCCTCATAAAACAATCTATAACAAGTACAAAATAACAGAGTATATTGTTAGGTTAAGTGATAAAGAGTAAAAATAAGTTTGGAAAGCTCTCTGCGGTGAAGTATTTATAAGCCAGGTCTAGAGAAAGGAAAATGAGGAAGGTGAGGTAGAGACACATCTTAGGTTCAATAGCTCCTCATGCCAGGAGCTCCTTCAGGCCTACATATATAGACTGTACATTATGAAGAATACATAGGAAGACTTTGTGACTGTCACCTGCTTTTTTCTTTTTTTAATATTTTATTTATTTGAGGGCACCTGGGTGGCTCAGTTGGTTAAGCGACTGCCTTCGGCTCAGGTCATGATCCTGGAGTCTCGGGATCAAGTCCCACATCGGGCTCCCTGCTCCGCAGGGAGCCTGCTTCTCCCTCTGACCCTCCCCCCTCTCATGTGCTCTCTGTCTCTCTCATTCTCTCTGTCTCAGATAAATAAATAAAATCTTAAAAAAAAAAAAAATTATTTATTTGAGAGAGAGAGACAGAGAGAGAACATGAGTGGGGGCAGGGAGAGAGGGACAAGCACACTTCTCCGGGGAGCCTGACGTGGGGCTCAATCCCAGGACCCTGAGATCATGACCTGAGCCAAAGGCAGATGCTTAACCGACTGAGCCACCCAGGTGCCCTGCTTTTTGCTTTCTCTGTGCCTTGGCAACAGTGTTGGCAAATGAGACTTTCTCCTGGCCCCTGCCCACTGGGGACCTTCCAGTCTAAACCATCCATCTTTCTCTTGCCTGAGTGCCAACACGGTTGTCCTTCCAGTCTAAACCATCCTTCTTTCTCTTGCCTGAGGAAGGGAGGCAGGCCAGGCAGAGGACAGAACTGGAGGCAGTCCATCTAGGAAATGGGACCATGAAGCCACACATGTAGAACATTTAGATTGCTAGTTTGCAGCTTTTATTTCTGGTGTGTTTGTTGCACAGCTATTTGAAATGTTTAATAAAGCTTTATAAACTAAAAAAAAAGGAGCTATCCTATTAAATATACAAAGTTGAGGACAAATTGCGTGTACAGATGACAGGAAGCGAGCTGGCTCGCCTAGAGCAAAACAGGCAATATAGAGGAGGGCAAATTCTGCTAAGAGAATGTGATATTAGAGGGCCCAGGATGTTCGCTGGGGGGCTTGGGCTCTCCATAGTCCATCTTACATTCAGCCACAAAATGGACCTTTCAAAATGTTTTTTTCCCCTTAATTCCTGTACTTCCATGTGATACGGTTCTCATTATCCATCTTATCTGGAGGCCAGAAAACCAGCTGGGAAGCTGAAGTATTAATTTATTTAAATTAATTTAGTAAAGGCCATGGAAATTGAAGGCTGTCAGTTCAAGAGACGTAACAGGAAGGATGTAGTAAGTAGCTACATATTCCATGAGGGAAAAGAAAAGAGGATAACTCTAGGGTTGAGAAATTAGGGGGATGGTAAACATAAATGACAGGTTCTAGACAGAGTGAGGGGAGTTAATGAAGAGATGAGTTCAATTTATTTCCTTCAAAATATTAACCAAATTCAATTTCCATATCCCATATCAGCTTTTAATATACATTCCTATTTAACCTAGAGGATGTCACCTAGCCAAGAACTAGGAAAGAGTTCAAATGTTAAATCCTCTACTTAATATCCAGTCTTCAAGTACTTTTATACTTCTTTTCTATCAACCCCAAAATTATCTTCCCAGTCTTTGGTTATATTATATATGCTTTAAAGGGTGAAGGTTTTCATATTTCTCTAAGCATACGTTTTGGGTTTTTTTAATATCATATGCAGGATCTCACATTTTCCAAGATGCTACTTATATATTCCTTTCAACTGCCAAGTTTGTTAATTAAGCCATTTGTTTACACAGGTTGTGTTCTCATGCGTTCCAAAGATTCCTAAAAATAAATTTATGTCTCATTCTTACAAGAACAATTTCTTAGAAGAGTTTTATTACTGTATTTCTTTCCTAGAATGTTACTGTGTCATGTATAAAGAAAGAACATTCCTATTTAGCCGCACTGGCTCTAGCCTTTAATATTTTGTATATGTAAGGTATATTAGTTTATACTAAAATCTTTTTACTAATTTCATGTCTTATGACAATTTATTACTATTTATGTATATATACACACACACTATATGTCTGTCGTATGCTGTTAACTTCTAAATCTGTTTTAATGTTTACTGACTGTAACTCTTTTATATATCTCTGCATCAGTATGACTCAAAATAATAAGCTCCAAGAAAGCAGAAACAGATTTGCCTGGCTTTGAACAACATTTTTAAAAAGCTCCTTATCTCTAAGGGTCTGAGGATGCCATTGATAACATCATTACTAACTGTTTGGGCTGTTGGTGAGGTCATGTAATTAAAACCCCTTCTTTCATGGAGGAATAACTGAAGTCTACAATGGTTAAATGTTCTGCAAAGTCATGTAATCAATTAGCGGCAAAGCCAGAGCCAGAACCTAAGTCTCCAGGTTTCTGGCCTCATGTTCACTACACCATATTGCTTCCTAAGAAATCAGCTCAATTTAACAACTTTCACCACAAGCAGAAAGGTCAGAAATATAAATGTGTTATAACCCGATTCAGGAAGTTGGGAAACTTTCCAGAAAGAAAATACACAAAGAAACTTAGAGAATACAAACAACAGTATTAAAGGAAACATGACAAGAGCCAAAATTTACCATACAGACTTTAGGAGCTATAGATTAGAAGAAGAGGGATTTGCAATGAGACTTTAAAAGACTGGCAAGATTGAGATAGGAGAGCAGTAATGACGGGAGAGAGAGTGAAAGAAGAGGTGACAACATGAACCAAGGCAAGAGTGAAAAAATAAACAAGGGAAAACAATATGGAAATCAGTCTGACTAGGGAAAGAACACAACATTTCATTTCAACAGACACAATTCTTGCCTAAAACCATCTAAAAGGAAATTGGAGGGAAATCTGGAGGATTTAAATATTCATGATGAAATTCTCACTAGCACGGAGCCTAGACTTAAATTACAAGATTAAATACATTGAATTTTCCTGAGTCCTGGAAAAATCAGCAGCAGACAGTACACAAACTTCTGAATCCAAAGATTTATGATCACACTGAGCTTGCAAAAGCAGTCATGATCTAATCCTATTTTGTCATCTTGTTGTATCAAAAGATATTTACTAAGTGTCTCCCATGGCCAAGATACTGTTTTCAATGAACAGATGCTTATTTCAAATATTCTGGGATGCTGTCAAAATAGAACATTCACTAAGGTTCCACAAAAAATTGTGCTTAATGTCCCAGGCAAAAATGTTAGGCAGAAAAGCTGTGTATAAAAATTTAGATCCTCCATGTTAACAGTCCAGGACCTGGCCTCTATGGAAATCACACACCATTCTAAATGAAGTAATCAATGGTTTGTATTTCTAGTTGTGTTTCAAAGTCCTGCTTTTATTTTGACAGCAGGAACAAAAAACCTGCTGTATAGCACTATATAGATGGGGGAAGTCCTCAGTCCTTCCAAGTTGCCTGGCTCATACTTCTAACATACTTCAAGAGAGTGAGGTGGTTCAAAATCGTGTAGTGTGATAATTGTACTCTGAACTTTGTAACTCCTGTATTTAAGTAAATACCACCATTTGCTTAAGCAATAAAGAAATCCAACTCCACCCACAAATGTGGTAACTGTTCCTGTCACACCTGTCTATCCAGTGTGGGAGCTTCCCTAGGAATCACTCACCTGCACAGATCTGAATGTAGTAATGAAAGGCAACATGATATGATAGCCTGGTCCACTGGGGCTAGTTAGTAAAGCTCCTCCCCTGCAAAAAGATGTTTCAGTTTAACAAGATTATAAAGTGAGAAATCCTCTCTCCAAATCTAAAACGCTATAATAAATATTCACTCTTCCTCATGCTACTGACCTACTAAAACCTCACTAATATGAGCTATTCATTATGAACAACTACCGGTCCCTAAAATATCTGCCAAAGGTGGAAAAGATCAAATTAAACTGCCAATGTTACACTTTGTTTCATAAGCTCCAACAACGATACCTCTGGGTCTCCAGCACTGCTCTCAGGTACAAAGGATTCTCCTTGGTCTTTAAGCTTCTGAGAAATAATTATGAAAAAAATTCTAATGGCTCTCAGCTGTTGTACTTTAATTGTACAGAACACGAACCAAATCAAAACATAATACATTTCATTATCAGGTTGAAAAAAGAAGACAACACAAAGTTTCAAAGAATGAGAAAATTTCTGAGGTTCAAGACTCTTTATCTACCTATATTAAAATACTGGAAGACTAAAGTCTCTATTAAAAATAACAAAAACTTAGCATGGAAAGATGAAGGGTAGGGGATAAGACTATAAATAAGATAGTATATAACTGTGGAGGTGTTCACCAAATTCTGGAATGTGAGAAATATGAAAGTACATCTTAAAAATTCCACAAAGGAGGCATTTGGGGGACAAGTATAAAAATGAAGTCCTATTTTACATAGTGAATAATAAATTTATAGAACTTACTTTCTTATCTTGAAAACACAAATAGGTTTCAAAGAATTCACAACAAATAACTAAGAAAAGTTGAACTGAGGTCCATTCCTAATTCTTTGAGAGCCATACCTTGAAATGTTCTTTCCTTGGTTTTACTGTCAGGAAGACAATGCTGAACTAGGTGGAAATATGGACTAATCTGTCATTTGTTATGCTAGATTTCTTTCTACTAAGACCTATCACTAAAATTGTATTTGAAACTAGATTCAGGATGGATGTTAAAGTAGAAATATCATTTTGGGGGGATAACAAAAACAAGCAGAAAGTTGAAGCTCTTTCAAATACATTATAATTGCAATTTCTCCAAAATGTTGTCTGTCTACACAAAAGGAACTGGTTGGAACTATGCTGAAGGAAAAACTATTCTGCCTCACCCAGAGAGCAACACATCCCACATTATTCCTTTCCTCAACTTGAAAAGAAAGGATAAGGTGGGAGAATGGTGGCCCATCGATGCTGTATTTGTCCCTCAAGGTCCAGGGATATAACAACTGTCATGATCATCATGGCCTCCTAAGCCAAAACCGGTCACTATTTCCATTATTAGAGGGAAAAAATCTAAGGAACAACCACAAACAGGAGTAGAGTTTCTAAATGACATCTCTAACTACAAACTAAAAGCCTGTACAGCGATGTCATTTATCCACCTCTTCAATCACAGTGGAGTTTCTTTCACAGTGGACTGCCTTTCTTTTCTTCCTTCTTCGTTTTTCCCACAAGTAACTGAGTTTGCGGTCTGCCAGGAAGACTTCTCTGGAGGAAGTCTTAACGTCTGCACAAAATTCACAGAGCACTCGAACTAATACCTAGAGGGTGCTCGGCCTCCATACTCCCCCAGGGCTGGGACGAAAATCACTTCCTAAGACTGGAAGAGTTCCCCGATGCTGCAAGAGGGTACAACTTCGTAGACTCACTCTTTCTACCTACTTTAGACCCGAGCTGCCTGCACACGCCGCTCACCTGTAGTACACAGCCAGGTGTCCTTCCTCGATCTTGTGGATGGAAGCGTAGAGAAGGACAACCACCAGACTCACCACTGCGGCCACCAGAACCCGGGCTTGAGTCATATTCATCCTTTTCCTCCTAGATGAGGGAGGAAAGGATCCCCAGCCCCGTGAATGACAGGCCCACCCCCCCAGTTTCCACCCTCCCTCGGGAGAGCTGGCGTCCTTCCGCAGGCCGAGCCGGGGAGTCCTGTGCCCCTCCTCACACAGCCTACTTCCCCTGGCCAACCCCTCAGCCCGAAGCGGGCCGTGAGCCGCCCCTACTCGGTGGGCGTCCTGACACCCCCTCTCTCAACGGCCGCTCCCCACCCTCGCACCCACCCAAACCCCGCGGAAGGCACTAACTGAGAAGGGGCCAGCCGTAGACTCCAGAGGGAGGCCGACCCTAAGGCCGCGCCTCACGGATCAGTGACGCATCGCCCCCGCCTGCACGTGCAGCCGCCTCCCCGGCCGCGCCAACCGCCGCCAACAGGCAGCCCCGCCCACTCGCCCAGCACTGCGGCTGCGCAGCCACGCACGCCGGCGCAGCTCTCACCGCGCCACCAGAGAGACGGGGAGCAGGCAGGACAAAATTCCCCTGGCTTCCCGCCTTCGGAGGTACGGGAGCTCTTGTCTGCGTAATACTGGTTTCCTGCTCTGGAAGAGAAAGGAAGTCGGCCGACTGGAGTAAGCAGGGATGTAGAGGAAAGGAGATGGCGCCTGGGACGAGGGACTGGTCAGTTTGTTCTTGTGCAGAAACTCACTCCTGCACTCAGTGTGGTAGCTGTTTATTCATACTGTGTGACAAGCACGTGCTTCAGGCACGGATCCCGTGCGAATTCGGGAGCAATAGACCTGTTGCAAGAAAAGTATTGTGGAAGTTCAGAAGAGAAGGATACTCAATTTGACCACGTCTTTCAGTCATCAGGTATTTTTCTGAGCACCGTTTAATGTGCCAGAATATTGATCCAGTGAGGGCTTCATAAAGGTCATCCCAAATAGGAACAGCACGTATGAGTGGTGTGCGTGTGTGTGTTCGGGTGGGGTGGGGGGCTCCAGGTAGGCTCAAAGAGCATTGCAAATTCCTTGAAGCCCATGTGATGGAAAGGATGTTATAGGCTACACCAGGCCCAGACTCTGAAAGGCTTGCATGCATTTTTTTCCGCAGGGAGAGGGAGCTGGATGACTGGAGAACAAAGACTTTTTTTTTTTTTTTTTTTACCGGAGTCTTCTGTTAAGGTATGGTTTGTGCCTACATTACCAAAACCAAAAAGGACAAAGTTAAAGAGTAGAGATGGGAATGAGATGGATGAATACAAGGGAAATAAAGGCAGTGTATTTAAAGTAGGTTGGGCAGTAATCCTGTAAACCTTGAAAGGCTAGTGGGACCACAACTGGACAAGGGAGATTAGCATAGCAGGGCTCTGTAACCTTGAGCAGGGAATTATGGGAAAACAGTACTTTAGGGCCAGTGAGTCTGCAAAATGGCTTAGAGTGGAAACAGATTGGAGGCAGAGAAGCCAAGTGGTTAAGAAACTGCAGGCCCAAGGTTACAAAGGTAGTAACTGTGGAAATGAGAAGTCCTAAGTAAGACTTCAAGTCTTCATTAAAGCAAGCCCTCTCAGGCCACTCTGCCCTGTCCCTTCAATAAATGCACTTACCTGTATTGTTCATAGGACTTTTATTACCTACAAATATCTGGGACCTTGTCTGCTCCAGATAAATTATATTAGTAAAACTTAGCTATTTTACTTCCAGAAAGCAAAAAGAAGGAAAAACAACTTGTTCCAGCCCATTTTCTAGATGGATTCTCTTCGTTTTTCATAATACTGCTGGAATTAAAGAATGAAATGTATACAATTCACAATTGCCATTCAACTATGAAAAGGTGTGACCCAAAAAAAAATAGAGTATAAAAAACAAGTCTTAGGTGATCTCTCACTATAACCTGTTCTGACTCACAGTATCTGCCCGTATCCCCCCAGCCATACCATAAAATGGCCACACCCTATAACAGATCTTTTATCAGTTATTACAGTGATATATAGAAAATATGCAGTCATCTAAACAAATCCTTTCAACAATCACTTCAATGTTTGGATGGTTTGCAATGTTCAGACTCCCAGATAAGCATTCTTCTTGTACTGCCTTTAACTGTTTCTGACCTTGCCATCTAGCTGTCTTCCAAGCAACAGGTACCCAATACATGTTTTATTGATTAAAACCTTCTAGAACTAGAGAAGCAAGAGATAATTGCCTATTAAAATAGCTGACAGTCAGAATTTCCATATTTAGAGAAACAGTAGTACCAGATAACTAAAAAGTTAGGAGGGGACAGCCCCAAGATTTCAAACTAGATTTCCATGATGGAAAATGACACTACTAGTAAAATGAGGATGGGGTGACTAAGACCTCAGTTTATAGAGCAAGATATGAGCATGGTTTTTAGACATGGAAAGTGGTGACAGGACATCTCAGGAGAAAAAGACTATATTAAGAGAAGCTACCCAATGCTGTTTTTACTATAAGTCCTGTTTAATTCCTAAGGAAAGTACACTGAAGGTCCATTATGTTATTCTGTGCTCCAGTTCCACTTCATGGAATTCAAACATTCTATCATAATCTGATTATAATGAATAGAGATTCTAAAAGTAATTTAAAAATCATTTAATACACAAAGTGGAAAACTGTCTAGAATATAAAAGCATTTCACATTTTTTAAAAAACACACAATACGTTCTAAATTACTTATTTAACAGATGATAGATCCACAGTCCTTTATCTGAAACCCTTAGGGCAAGATGTTTCAGAATTATGAAATTTTCAGATTTTAGAAAGGTAATTCAGTACATATATCATACTACATAAACACCCAGGAGGGTCTGTGTCAGTCCCCCGTCCCCCTCAATAATCAAATACGTTAATATTTCCACAGCAAAGTAAATGAATATTCACACTAAATGGGATAAGTAGATTCAGTGTCAGTTCAGATTAGATTTGCAAGCAAATGAGTTTTGTTACCAAGCTTTTGAAAGACCTTGCTTTCAGAGCTTTTTAGACTTTGGGAGTTACAGATAAAGGAGTGCAGATCTTTATAAATTTGTAGAACAAGACATAAAAAATGCATTAAACAAATGACCCATTTTTACAAGTCGAAAAAC
The DNA here is from genome assembly GCF_029215605.1 of Mirounga angustirostris. Lineage (NCBI taxonomy): Eukaryota > Metazoa > Chordata > Mammalia > Carnivora > Phocidae > Mirounga > Mirounga angustirostris. Next base: position 126,839,526 of record NW_026991714.1, read on the forward strand.
AAGTTTCCAAACACATTATAAATTAACAGGCATCTTCTTGATATTATTAAATGTACATCTTAAATACATATATACATAGCACATTTAACAAGATTTGTGAGAATCAACTCATATTAAACGTACAGATGCACAATTCCTTCTGTAGGAAAGGGATACTGTCAAATGTGCAGTGGGATTAAACTCCTTATGTTGCCAGGAAGAGCATTTCTGAATGCAACACAAGGAGGTAGAGTTTATTCTTCATGAAGTATAGTTTTACTTGAAAGTAGTCTCTTCCACAGAAACAGGCAAACAACTTTTACTTAGAACACATATGTTAGTTGAGGTTTTGTTTTCAATATAGTAATACAGATATTACTTTTGGCCTTATGCCCAAAAGTTAAATAGTAAAAGATGTTTTTAGTCAGTTAAGTGTTGTATCACGTTTGAAGACAAATGGATTGCCATGATGTGCTTAAGTAGCTATCATATTTAAACAAGTCCACTGACATAAAATTCTGTCCAGATGTTAAAATTTCCTAAAGTCAAAATACTGTGCTTGTAAAATCATGCATATTTTCTGATCATAGCCATTTCTTCCATTTGCTGGTATCTGAAGAATGGTTTCATGGGAGAAAAACAAATTTCCAACACGTGCTCCATAGGTTTGGGGACAGTGAATAAGTAGCAAGTCATTCTGTTAACCATCTCCAATCAAGATTCTAAAACCAGGCATGAAAAAGTTACAGTTAGATGTTGACTGTAAGCAGTAGGTTTATGGGTGTTACTTTTTGCAAGTTTTCTGTGTGTTTGGACATTTTATAATCAAAAGTTAAAAAAATCAAAAGTATAAGTTACAATTAGAGAGTTTAGTTTTACCTTCTTTCCTGCCAATTAAAAAAGTATTTCAAAGAGTTTTCATAAATATTTGAAGTAAATAATTAATGAAAGGAAATACAAACAGTTGACCTTGAGACTAACTGTAGTAAAGTTAATTCAGTAAACATTTTATTGTGGTTTCTCTGAGTTTTAACAAATCAGTAATTCACAGTAACCAAATCTTCTTAATACTTCTAATTACAACTGTATCAACATTATTCATTTTGCATACTGTAGTTACTATATTTGAATTATAGTACAAATCCTGTCCCATCTTATTGGAGAAAATTGATTGCTGAACCAAAAAGGTACAAACCATTCAATTTCAGTGGTCACGTTGCAAAAAAAAGTTCACCCGTCATTTAATTTGACGAAATATGCTACTGTTGAAGATTACTGATGACATAATCCTAGTATATCCATGAGTAATATCCGTAAGTAAGAGAAGATAGGGATTTGAGATCGAGGATATAATGCAAATGTTCTTTGTCTTTCTTCGGGGTTCTTCTCTTCCCCATATGCATCCCAAATGCCAGATGAGGCTAGCATGGAAAGTTAAAACCCTTTGCACCCAACAAAACCTAAAACACCCATATCCACATAAAACTTACCATCATACTATTGCCCTGTTCCTCATTTGCTTCATGAATAATAGTGCTTAAATGGCCAAGACAGTTCAAATTTTCTTCTATCATTTGTGCTATAGTCTCCCTGTATGATGAAAAAACAAAGCCTTTTCAAATGCAGCAAAGAGGCATATGTATTTCCTCTACCTTCTGGTCTTCAGGGTCAGGATGATCACTGCCCTTTCCGCAGCCCTGCAAGCCAGCACCCCAGTGCAGCTGATTCCTATAGTCTTCAGTTTCCTCCTCCCTCCCACCCAGAGGCAGAGTCCTACTTGTTAATCCAAGCTGTTGCCTCTGCCCAGCTCAAATGATAAGTCCACTAGAAGTCCAATCTCATTTTCCTCTGAAACAAAAGCGGCACTCCCATACAACATTTCCCTCACGGAAAATGCTTGCTGGGAGGTGAGGGAGATAATTATAGCACAGATACATGAAAAATCTCTTTTTGTTTCTGGACTATTTCCCTTTCCTTATAAGTAGTAGAAACATCAGTATGCTTATTTCAGAGACACAAATGTAGGGGTGAAGAGAAAAAAGTACAATCTGGTCTGCAAAGATGAGGGAAGGTGAAAACTCTGGTTGGAAACTACAGATGACAGCAATGAAAAAGAAAACAAGCAAGCTGATTCCTGAGGACAGCAGAAGAAAATAGCATCACAGGGGAGCTCCCCAGAACCAACAAGTATCCCTGGAAGTTTGTATTTGAAGGAAATCCTGATTCTGGTTTCCACCTTCCCCACTTCCCTCTGCCATATGGCCTCTATCCTTTACCTTTTACCAACCCTCTGTCTCTACTTACTAAAATCAGTTCTAGGCCATGGACGGTAGCCACTATAAGCTTAGAACTAAATTCAAATTTAGCTTGTATTCAAAAGATGGAAAAATTGAGGCCAACAGATTCCAATCCTTGGTGGTTAAGTACTATGTGTACATTATAATTGAAATCAATTTTACTTTGTAACATATTCCTACTGGAAAACATACTTAAAATTCCTGTCTGACATGCTTTTGCTAACAACCACAACCTCAAATTAGAAATTACCTGTATAGAGGTAACATTTGCAACCATTAACATCCCCTAACAAACCTAAATGCCTTTAATAAAAGCAAAAAGGTTAGTAATGTATTAAATTTTATTTGCTTCAACTCTGATTAATGGAATATTTCCTAAAGTCAATTAAATTACAGCCTGTGCTGTACCTGTGGATGTATTACATTGGGCCAAATCTCTAATGACCCCAAGATATACCCTGTAACTTGCTTTCTTTAAAAAAAATAAAATACCTGATATCAGCTTTCCTTCCTGCCATGTGCTTTTCTCTCATAAAAGTAGAGTACAGAATGTGCAACTGCATGACCTCCTGAGCAGTGATGTACATGGGCTGCACTTCTGCAAAACTAATTATGGGCAGAGTTTCCAGGTAATGCTGGTGCTGCTGTAGAGGCCTCCATGAGTTGTGAAAAAAGCGACAATACACAAGCTAGCAAAGAGCCACTGGCTCTGGATACGGCACATCTTATGCTGAGAAAAATAACAGAAATGGATAGTCATTCAGCTTTTACCAGAAGAGTAGGAATTAATAAAAGAAAATATAGGGCTTCAAACTTGAGTTCTTATTTGCAAAACGGATTTAAGGCATTGAAAAAAGTCTGATTTTAGAAATACTAAGTTATAAAATAGAGTAGATTAAACTCAGTCATTCTTTAGAGGGGTGATGATCAAGGACCCCAAAATGATAAATGCAAAAGAGCATAATTTCTGACATAAATGGTTATGGAAGAAATAGCTTGGGTAAAAGAACTGATAAGCCAGTAACAGAGAAAGAACTTAGAACTTGGATTGAGCTAAATAAATAACATTTGCTGATATTTATTTCCCAGGCACTTCACATACATCTAATTGAATTTTCACAGCAGTTCCCATTTAACAGGTGAGGAAATGTGAACATTAAAAGAATCAAGTTAAGGGTGCCTGGGTGGCTCAGTTGGTTAAGCGACTGCCTTCGGCTCAGGTCATGATCCTGGAGTCCCAGGATCGAGTCCCACATCGGGCTCCCTGCTCAGCAGGGAGTCTGCTTCTCCCTCTGACCCTCCTCCCTCTCATGCTCTCTGTCTCTCATTCTCTCTCTCGCAAATAAATAAAATCTTAAAAAAAAAAAAAAAATCATCTTTAAAAAAAAAAAAGTTAATTTGCACAAGGTTATTACAAAGTGACAGTCAGGATTCAACCCTGGTCAATAAAGCACTGAAGACTATGTCTTAACCATTACGCTCTACCTCATTCCCACCACTGCTCTTGAAAACAACTATCTATTGTTGCAAAGTGAACCCACCCATCTTGAGGAGTTACCACGCATGACAGAGGATGTTCACGTTCTGTTGAAGTTGGGGGAAACCATGCTGATGCCTGAGGGGTTACTGCACCTTCTAGACTGGATACTACAAGGGACCGGGCAGAACTCTGTGTCTGAAGGGGAAAAAAGTAAAAAAAATTATAGGCAAGCATCACCATTGATTCATACAATTTCCTACAACATTCCTAAGATTTACACTTCTACCACTACTTATATACACAACCAGAATATTTCTGTACAAAACTGTCCTGTTCTTGACCCCTTTCTTGACTAAAATGGAATTTATCTGCCCTTCTCATTCCACTTTAGTTGGAGGAAAAAAACCCAGTTGAACAAGGAGTTAGTTTTATTAACTGGTCAAGCACATCTACCCCCAAATTGGGTTGGGATACCACAGTGGTCTAGGGCTGGAAGGAGTAGATAAATATGAGACCAGAGAAAAGAGAAATAATGAAGGATGATCATGAAATCCTGCATCTGAATTGCTTGTGAAACACCAAACAAAGAACATGTGCATCAACCTAACACAAAATGCACACATCTTTAAAAGGACCCAGGTCATACTGATAAAAAAATCCCTTTTGCAGGAAATACCAGCAAATCAATGTCACATTAAAAGTTGGGGTGCCTGGGTGGCTCAGTCGGTTAAGCATCTGCCTTCAGCTCAGGTCGTGATCCCAGTCCTGGGATCAAGCCCTGCGTGGGGCTCCCTGCTCAGCAGGGCGCCTGCTTCTCCCTCTCCCTCTGCCACTCCCCCTGCTTGTGCTCTCTCTGTCAAATAAATAAAATCTTTAAATTAAAAAAAAATAATTCATTAAAAGTTACTTACACAGGCAATTTTAAGGAGATGCCATATTTCTTTCTGTCTCTTTCCCTGCATAAACATGACAGTATTGTCAGCTTCTTTGATGTTACTGAGGGCCATTTCCACCTTGGGCAGTAGATCAATAATCTTCTGCTTACAGCCCAATAACTTGCTGGAGAGATGAAATCAGCGTCAGATAATTACACATCTCCCCCAAGACTGTACACCATACTCCCACACCCAGCTGGGAAAATGAACTACAATCAGCACCAGATTTAGAGACTGATCTCCACAGTGATGCACACAAATAGGACACCTAAATGCACACAACTGGGGTCAAGCTACCCAAAGTATCGCCAGATATCTTCCTAGGTCTAGTATATTTACCAATAAGGGATATTATACTTTGAAAGGAACATGATAAAAGTACCCTGGCTTCTCAGTAGGAAATAAAACAATTTTTCTACCTCAGATGACCAAACAGCTCCTTGAGAACCCGGTCCTGACTCTGAACAGTATGTACAATGATCTTCACCATTTCCGTGCTGTCACTGTAGGAGTGATCTATAAAAGATCTCAGTCAGTGGGTATAACTTCTCTTCTGCATGAATATATCAGCCTCCAAATAAGAAACTCCTAAAAATCTAGAACTAGTTTTAATTAATAAACATCTCCATTTAAACTTAAAATTGGATTAAAATTTTAAGATTATATAATATATAAACAATTACATATCTAAAAACAAAGTACATGTGTTTGTGTGTATATAATACATATATATATTTATCACTATATCTTCACAGAACTTAGTTGCCTGTTTTGAGAAGAATAGGTTTACCCATCTTTAACCCATATTAACCCAAATCCCAGATACATATGCAGCTTTCTGTCTGAAAGATCAATTTTTCTTGGATGATTAATAACATTTATTTAAAAACAGTAGGACAGGGGCGCCTGGGTGGCTCAGTCAGGTAAGTGTCAGCCTTCGGCTCAGGTCATGATCTGAGAGCCCTGGGGTCGAGCCCCACGTCCGGCTCCCTGCTCAGCAAGGAACCTGCTTCTCCCTCTCTGCCGTTCCTCCTACTTGTGCTCTGTGTGTGTGTGTGTATGTGTGTGTGAATAAATAAATAAATAAAATCTTAAAAAAAAAAAACAGTAGGACAATTCATCAAACTTTCACTGGTTCAAAAGGAGGCCCTCGCCCCATCTAGGTTGCTTGGAATTTCATGTTTATCCATCTGTTTACAGCCCATGAAAACTTTGAAAAAAGCTGACAGACTTAAGACAAATCTGATGCACTAATAAAAGGACCTGCAGACACCCTGAAAGTTCAGTTTGAGGGTAGTATGATATTATAAACTGGAAGCTGACAAATGTTCTCAAATAGAATGTGTGTGGAAACAGTGATACAGTTTATAGGAGATGTACCTCAATTAAAAAAAAACAAAAAACAGGGTTTCTGGGTGGCTTAGTCGGTTGAGTGTCTGACTCTTGATTTCGGCTCAGGTCATGACCTCAGGGTCATGAGATCGAACCCTGTGTCTGGCTCCACGCTGAGTGTGGAGCCTGCTTAAGATTCTCTCCCTTTCCCTTTGTCCAGCTTACGCTACCTCTCCCTCTCTCTCAAAAAAAAAAAACAACAAAAAAACAAAAACAAAAAAGCATTGTTATATTTTAAAAAGTGGTATTTAAAGTTTTTAAAACTAGAAGACTGCTCAAAGATCATGCTGGTTATTTCCTTGGACAATAATCTCAAATGCAAAAATATTATTTGCTGTTACCTACTTAACACTTCTCATTTAACCCTCGTAAGAGTTCTGTGAGATGGCTACTATTATTACCCACATTTTACTATGAAAGGGGTATCAAAAAAGGTTTTTAAAAAGTTCAGTGTCCTTTGTTATTACTGCAAAGACCTCTCCCCCATAGCTCAAGTTTATTCCCCACACATGTCCCTCTTTGTCTCTCTCTTATTAACAACCAGATACAGAGATTCCAAACAGGCTCCTCTCCCAACAGCACTCCTTCCTAAATCCCATAGACCAGGAAAGCTTCGCCATATAACTAGCTCATTTAGATGGTCAGAGACCTCAGAACATTCACCTTCTCCAGCATACAAAATGAAGAAAGTTGTTTTTCACCATTTTTAGCTTAACAAGAGTCTCAAGTCAACTCTAAACTAGAAAAGACACCAGAGACCATGTATCAACTATGATTACATAAGCTCCAACAATAGACAAAACTTCTTGTTACAACTAGTTTGTCACTCAAGGTAATGATCAAAAGAAGCTACCCAGGTAGGAAATTTCTTTCTAGGCTCTATGATATGCTAGTATGCTGACAGGGCTACTACAAAGTTTTTATAAAAATAATCCAGGAGTGCCTGGCTGGCTCAGTCGGTGGAGTGTGCAACTCTTGATCTCAGGGTTGTGAGTTTGAGCTCCACATTGGGTGTGGAGATTACTTAAAATCCTTAATAATAATAATAATAATAATGAGGAGGAGGGGGAGGAGAGGAGGAAGAGGCGACAACAACAAACAAATGCTATCACTGACTACAGGAAGTTAATTTGACTGAGCCAATGGATGGAATTTTATGTATCTTTATCTGCAATACCCAATTCATTGGCCAGAAGACTGGGAGTAATGAACATTGATTAAAGGGAAAAAAAGAATTAGACTTGCTCTACTGAAATCTTAAGTTTCAATTATTTTATTCTAACCATAACTTCTATCACTTATATCACTTTCTGCAAAATCCTAAGCCTGGATCAGTCTAACCATCTGCTCTGTCAGTTCCTGCAGGCAAGCCACTAAACACCACCAACAAAAAAACTATACTACCATTTCCTCTGTTGTCACTACTACTTAACAGGTTTTCACTTCTGCTCTGGATTCTTAATAAATGTTCTGGGTCAGCAACATCTTCCACTGCACACACCAGCTTCTAAAAATCTTTAGCGTACTCTTTAAATCTATGTAGTCATCACCTCTTCTGTTCCATCACCTCTTCTGTTAAGTTAACCCCACTTCTTACTTCAGGATGGGAGGCCACAACAGTAAGAGCCTCACCTTCCAACCCCTACACCCACAAAAGTGTTAGTATCCACACCGTCAATTCCTCTAATATCAGTGGAAGCAAGCCTAATTGAGTCAGCCTCTCAAGCTTGTTTAGGGACCTCCCTCTTCACAGGCTTTTGGCCCCAAGCACATAAATATGCTCAAGTCTACCTTCTGAAGACTGACCTCCCCTGATTCTACATCACTTAGCTCCTCACCTCTTTTCTTTCCTTATCAGCAAAGCTTCTGAAAAGAATAGCCTAGATAAGCAGTTCTCAAACTTACTGGTCTCAGGATCCCTATACACTCAAAAATTCTTGTTTAAAAATATTTATTTAAAAATAACAAAAACTCACTACCTGTTAACACATTTTTATTAAAAATAACTATTTTCCAAAAAATGTTAGTGAGAAAACTGGCCTTGTTTTACATTTTCCAAGTCTTTTTAATATCACCACTGATCTCATCAAAAAAGTTTAAGTACTGAGAAGCTGACAAATTTCAGTTGATGGATACAAGTTTTCCTAAATTCTATTTTTTTTGGCCTGAAATATGGAATTTTATCTTTGCCAACATTGGTTTTTTTTCCCCTTAAAGTGACAGTCATGCTTCATTAACTTTTTTTTTTTTTTAAGATTTTATTTATTTATTTGACAGAGACACAGCAAGAGAGGGAACACAAGCAGGGGGAGTGGGAGAGGGAGAAGCAGGCTTCCCGCGGAGCAGGGAGCCCAATGTGGGGCTCAATCCCAGGACCCTGGGATCATGACCTGAGCCGAAGGCAGATGCTTAACGACTGAGCCACCCAGGTGCCCCCATGCTTCATTAACTTTTGAGAAGACACCTGCCACAGTGGCTTTCCTGAGAAAAACAGCAGACTTCAGTATGGAGCAGAAGTGCTCTAGGGGCACTTCCCATTTCATCACACAGAATATTGAAAAGACATGTACCCAAGGGTTGAGATTTAAATAGAATTCTTATTACTTTATCAAGGACATACTTAAATGAAACTTTTTTTTAACTGTGAATGCATAGTGGTGAAAAGTATATGACTACTTGCATAGTTTGGTACTAGTGCCATGATCCATGCTAAGTAAGGTATAAGCTGTTTACCTACCAATGCTTTCACAGCATCAGTGAAAATGTCAACATAGTGAAAAAGGCAAATGTCTTAGGGTTATGAAAATAGTTTTGTCCTCATTGATCCTCAGGGGTTCATAAACCACGATTTGGGAACTGCTGGTCTAGACTGACTTCTCTATTTCTTCCTGTCTCATTCCTCCCTCAGCCTCCTATAATCTGAGTTCTATTCCCAAAAGGCCATATTTTGCCAAGATCAACAATGATGTCCAAACTGCTAGTTGAATGAATATTTACATCATCATTTTTATTACCCACACCTCTGAAGCATTTTACCCGACTGAGCACTTTCTTCTTGAAACTCTCTCTGTCCTGTTCCTATCATATCATTCCTTCTATATATTCTGGTCATTTCTCATCTTCTCTGCTGGCTCTTCTGCTTCTAGCCATTTTTTAAATGTTGGTATTCTCTGGGATTCCATCCTTGGCTTCCTTACTCAACCTACTTTTTCAAGATGATCACTTTACTCTTATGGCTGATCATTCTCAAATAGCTAAATATCTAGCCCCATATTCTCTACTAAATCCATATACATATGTACATGTGTATATATGTATGGGTGTTTATATATACATGCATACATATACAATACCTACATATATATATTTAATACTGTTCATTAGACATCTCTACTTGAATATCCCACTGACACCCTAACATCAACATGTACAAAAATCTTTTCCCATCAGGTCTGCCATCCTTTCTATACTTCCCATTATGGTGAGTGGTCCTTCTGACTATGCACCCAGCTGCCATAGCCAGAATCTTGGGAGGTATCATGACTCCCTACTCCAGCTCCAGCCATCCATATTCAATCCATCACCCAACACTATCAGGTCTACCTCCTAAATGTCTCTCTCACCCTTACCCTCCTCTCTCTCCATCTCCACAGTTCAGGCTCTCTGCCTTAACTCATGGCCCACCCTATACTGAGTTATCATTATTTCAACAGCCTTATAACCAATGCCTGTCTTCAATCTAGCCACACTTTAATCCACTATGTGCACTGCTACCAAAGCTGTATTTATGAAATGCTAATCTGGTCATACCATTCCCCTGCTTAAAATTTTTTAAGGTATCTCTTTGCCATCATGATGAAATCCAAACTCTACCATAACATACCAGATCATTTATGATCCAGCCACATCTGATCCAGCCTCTCTCTCCCAAAACTCTACAATCCAGTCACTGCATTTCCTCAAACATGCTAAGTGTTACACATACGTGCCTTTACTGACTATACTTGTATATCCAAGAGCCCACCTCCTTTCACCTAGCTACTGCTACTTATCCTTTAAGGCTTATCTCAGATGTCATCTCCTGCAAGAAATCTCTAACCATCCCTGACCCCAGGCAGGGTTAGGTGCCTATTTATATGTACCTCATAAATGTCTGTAGGAATAAACTTAACAAATTCCACTCCAATAAAAACCGATGTAGAGGAGATCACATTATTTGTTAAGATAGACTTTCATATGGATGGATATTAATTTGCATACATTTGTAAATTTTAAAGTATAAAACACGTCTTTTGTTTTACTTATTTATTGGTAATTTAGGTATATATACCAAATTAAGGCACAGGCTTCACCTTTATTTCTTCCATAACCCATCAGAACAAATCAATTTTTAACAGAAGGATAATATCTTGCAGATACATAATACTTTATACTTCTCAAGGCATTTTCACAAACACCCTCTCACATACATTGCTACACACCCTCACTGAGTTAGGAAAGCTGGGTTTCAGCCCCATTTTACAGAAAAGGAAAATGAGTTACAAGAAAATTAGGTACTTGGTCAGTAAGCTACCCAATCTAGAATCCAAGCCTTCCAATTACCACTCCAATGCTCTTGTCAACAGACCATGTTCTGTATTCAGCAAATGTTCAACAGGAATTGTTTTGCCAATGAAATAAGCAGTAACCAGGTGCAGATGAAGGCATAATTTTCAAAGTACACTGCTTTGGCCTTGCACATGGGCCTTCCCTCTGGATCATTCCACACCTGAATCCATCGTATCAAATTCTTTCCAACCTCTCTAATATTAAGCAGCACTTATTTTTTCCATCTTTCCACACATTTTCTTGCTTCCTCTTCCTCTTCCTTGAGTTCCTTTTTTCTCTTTCATTCCTTCCTTTCACTTCCCTTTAAAAAGTTTTCTATCCCAATTTTCTTGTTACTTTGCCTTCCTAATCTCTCAAATTCTCACCAACTTAAAAGCCATACCATAAACAGCTCTATGGCAATACCAAAACTGGAATTTATTCTGCAGCTTGTTTTAAAATCCAATCCCCTGGATTTGTTAAGTTTGTGATGGTTTCCTAAAATGCCTTTGTGTACAGTGGTAAGTGTCTTACCTGAAGGTCTGTGTTTTAACTGCTTATACAGATCAATGGCACGCTGTTCCCTATGAAAGAGAAAACATGCTTCCAAAAGTGAAGATAATTCAATGACTAATAATTAACAACGTGAAATGAACAGTATTATTTGAATAGAGTATAAACCTATTTTAAAGCAAGTACATATTGCCAATGAACATTTTACAGAGCATTTCACTGAGTAATAAGCAAGATCTAAAAATGCAAAGTTTAGGTGCACCTGGCTGGCTCAGTCAGTAAAGCATGCAACTCTTGATCTTGGGGTCATGAGTTCAAGCCCCACGCTGGGTGTAGAGATTACTTAAAAATAAAATCTTTTTTAAAAAGTTTAAAAAATAAATAAAAATGCAAAGTTTAATATACTTCATATCTGCTCTGATCTACCATTACATATTCAACACCCCTGTATCAGAAACACTTAAATGGACAAAAATGAAGGCCTGTGATTGGGGAAAAAAATCTGAAATTTCTATCCAGGTTCACTTAGGAAGTTAACCTCATTTAGGGCATTTAATGGACAATAACTTGGGCCAGAACTATGGTAAATAGGGCAATAGTTTGTAACTTAGAATACTTGAAAATTTATAACACTCACATGAAAAGATGCTTTGATTAAAAAAGCAAAGGTCATCCCTGAAGTTATTTCCAAAATTTCTGTGACTAAGAAAAACTTCCTTTTAAAATATGATGGCAATATATTTGGAGAAAGAAAAACTATAGAAAAGAATACATACAGGTTTAATCTGCCAGATATACACAGAAAGAACCACCTGAGACAAAAAATTATAGACACCAATACCAGCAACACAAGACTTCCTTACTTACAGAGATTCCATTAAGTCTGCCTGACGTCTTCCATAAGGGCTCTTCTGCAGCTCCATGATTTCAGTGTGCAGGGACATGATCTGATCCTCTAGGTAACCAATGACACCCACCTAAAATATGATGAAACACAAAAGAAATGACAGGCTCACTACCACACAAAACAGAAAAGAACTCAAGAGAATGACTTGCTACAACAGTAGGGGAACTAAATGATTTAATATGAAACACTGATTTTGTCCAAGCTTTTTTATCCTTCAGATTCTGACAACCTTTCATGGAAAGACAGACTTAATACCTATGCTTCTCTCTTTTCTCTTCTGACAACAGTAAACTACTAGCATTTGCTTTCTCCTCCTGAGAAGCAAAAAGATAGAGGTGTCACTAACAAGAGAGAAAAAATGGCCACCAAAACCACTGCATCTCAGTTCTATGATTTTCACTGCCTCTTGTTCCCAACTGCCTTGAATAAGAATGCAGAAAGATAAAGATAATGAGTTTCCTATCCAAGGATATCAACTGCCTTACACATGTCCCTGGGGAAGCACTAGCATCCAGGAGAGTAACAATTTAGTGGGACCATGGAAAGATGTAACAGCTGAGGAAGGAATATGCCTCCTAGAGAATGAGCTAAAACTAGCATGACCATATATATAATTTATTGTCCAAACAAGCATAATTTTGAGAGTGAAAGGGAGTACTATTGATAATTATGGCAAGGCAGGTATAAAGTAGGACCATTTCAGGTAACCAAGATGTATAGCTATCCTATCTAAACCACTCATAAAAATAACAGCAATAACTACCATTTATTATTTACTCCCATTTAATCCACATAACCCTACTAAAAAGGGTAAGTCCACATAATAGAATATGGAAACTGAAGGTTTTTTTAATTCATTTATTAGAGAGAGCGAGCGAGCACAGGCCAGGGGAGCGGCAGAGGGAGAGGGAGAAGCAGGCTCCCCACTGAGCAGGGAGCCCGATGAAGGGCTCGATCCCAGGACCCCGGGATCATGACCTGAGCCAAAGGCAGACACTTCACCAACCGAGCCACCCAGACACCCCTAGAAACTGAAGTTTAGTGAGGTTTCAGTTTTATCTCATTTGCCCAAAGCCCTTATTTTTATCAGCTATGGTACACAAAGCATCTACTAGATTTTTTCTGATATTCAGGAATAACATGAAAAATATTCTACATACCAAAACCAAAGACAATTTCTAAAAGAGACCTCAGGAATTAATAAGCATATAAAATAAACTAGTGATCTTACCTCAGCATAGTGGATAGCTTTTTCTTCCATTTCCTTCCATGCTTTTAACATTTTTTCTGAGGCTAAAAAAAAAGTCTTAATTGGTTATCTCAGAAATAGGCATAGCTTTAATTACTGATCTATCCACCTCCTTGCCATATCAACATCAGAAATGGTGTTATAGGTTGAACTGTCCCCCAAAAAGGTATGTTGAAGTCTTAATTCAGTACCTCAGAATGTGACCTTATTTGGAAATAGGATCACTGCAGATGCAATTAGCTAAATTAAGAGTAGGGTTGATTAATCCAGTATGATTAATATCCTTATAAGAAGAGATCAGAGACCCAGGCATAAGAAGGGAGAGCTCTATTTTGATAACAGAGGCAGAGATTACAGTGCTGCAGCTGCAATCCAAGGAGCTAAGGACTGTTGGCAAACCATGAGAAGCTAGGAAGAAGCAAGGAAGTATTCTTCCCCATAGCTTTCAGGGGGATCATGACCCTGCCAACACCCTGATTTTGGATTTTCAGCCTTTGGAACTGTGAGACGGTAAATTTCTGTGGTTTTAAGCCATCCAGTTTATAGTAACTTGTTATGGCACCCCTAAGAAACCAATATAAATGGTTTTCTCTTAAAAATGACAAAAAGAAAAATACATGAACGTGATTTTTAAAAAAATCAAACACTATAAAAGGATATAAAAAGAAAAGACTCTCTCTTCCTCCTCTCCACTCTAAGGATCTTACTGTTAATCATTTGTTCCATACACACATACCCTTTTTTTTTTTTTAAGATTTTATTATTTATTTATTTGAGACAGAGAGAATGAGAGACAGAGAGCATGAGAGGGAGGAGGGTCAGAGGGAGAAGCAGACTCCCTGCCGAGCAGGGAGCCCGATGCAGGACTCGATCCCGGGACTCCAGGATCATGACCCGAGCCAAAGGCAGTCGCTTAACCAACTGAGCCACCCAGGCGCCCACACACATACCCTTTTCCCTCACAAGTGAGACCATCTTTATATGCTTTTCTTTCTTTGCTTGCTTCCCCAACTTAAAACATCACTGCTATTAAAGACCCAAGTGATCTTCTAAGATCAGTATACAGGTCTATGCCATTCTTTTTTAACACTTGTATAAAATATACAACTGACTAGTCAAAGATAATTTGGTGAAATAATTATAGTGTTTTGTCACTCACCAGAATGCCTATTATACACAAATAGAAATAAAACATCAATCATAGAACCAGCTCCAGTGGGTAAACTTATTCACCCAATTGGACACTGCTGATCATTTATTCAGCACCTATACTTGCTCAAGTATACAAACAGGACTTGTTTCCCAAAAAAGAATTTGTTTTATGACAGAAAACAGAAATATTGGCAGTGACCCCTTCAGCATCTTACATTTCCTTAATACCTTTGAAGGGAGAGAGCTTGGAGTCAAATACTGAGAAGCTGGAGGCTGTGTACTATATTAAAAAAAAAAAAAAAGGGACTCCACAGTAGGTGGTTTGGGGGGGAAACTCCTGGAATTATTTGTGTTATTATTTACAGAGAGATAAGTAGTTTAAGATTTCCCTGGTTAAGGAGTCACCCCAATACAGGCTTTGTATCTATTTTTTTAAAAAGATTTATTTAGGGCGCCTGGGTGGCTCAGTCGTTGAGCGTCTGCCTTCGGCTCAGGTTATGATCCCAGAGTCCTGGGATCGAGCCCCGCGTCGGGCTCTCTGCTCGGCGGAAAGCCTGCTTCTCCCTCTCCCACTCCCCCTGCTTGTGTTCCCTCTCTCGCTGTGTCTCTCTCTGTCAAATAAACAAATAAAATCTTTTAAAAAAATAAAAAATAAAAATAAATAAAAAGATTTATTTATTTATTTGAGAGAGAGAGAGAGGGAGAGAGAGAGCGTGTACGGGGGGAGGGGCAGAGGGAGAGGGAGAGAAAGTCTTAAGCAGACTCCATGCTGAGCATGGAGCCCATTGTGGGGCTCAATCTCAGGACCCCAAGATCATAACCTGAGCCAAAACCAAGAGTTGGACACTTAACCAACTGCACCACCCAGGCACCCCAAACTTTGTATCTGTCTTAAAAATGAGGCTTGAGGGGCTTCTGGGTGGCTCAGTCGTTAGGTGTCTGCCTTCGGCTTGGGTCGTGGTCCCAGGGTCCTGGGATCGAGCCCCACATCGGGCTCCCTGCTCTGCAGGAAGCCTGCTTCTCCTTCTCCCACTCCCCCTGCTTGTGTTCCCTCTCGTTACGTCTCTATCAAATAAATAAATAAAATTAAAAAAAAAATGAGGCTTGAAAATCAAAAGTTCTTAAATTGCTTTTGAATTTTTCTGGAGCTAAACAATTTTAGTCCAATTATAGTCCAATTGTGGGGAAGTAAAGTTGCTAAACGAAAGGTTAAAGGAGCTACTATTCATTACAAACACTGTTTATGATGACTTGAGGCAACCTGTCTCTTGTTCTAATGTGAATATAAGTAAAACAATGGGCTCTGAGGCAAGAAGGCAAAGTAGCAGACAGCTTCAAGAGATTCAACACTTCTTTCAAACATGTTACCCGAACACTCACATATCCCATAAGTCATCTGCTCACTGTATCTTTCCAAGTCAAGCTGAATGCTTTTGTGGAAAAACTCCAATTTAGCTTTCAGTTGCTGAGATGCTGAGATCAAAGTGTTCTTCATTTTTGTCAAGTTAGCATTGTATCTAAGAAGACTTAACCTAAACCACAGCCAAAAAAAAAAATCAGTATTTCAGAAACACTGGACAAAAATTTAATAGCTTAAATTGCCATAAATCCAAAGCCTAAGTTTCTATTATCAATCTGAGAAATAGTTAATCTCTAGAATCTAATCTCTAAAGACTCCCTGCCTGTGATATTCTAAGATAACACAATCTTCTTATACCAGGACCTTTCAGGAAATACTCTCAAACTATTGCAACTGGATGGTTTCAGACCATTAGTAAGAATTCTGTAAGTCTGGTCAGAATATTACACTTCAGATTAGCCCAATATTTCAGTATTGCATGGAATACTGATTAGTGAAAACAGCAAGATTAATTCTTGAGCATTAATGCACATGACATTGCACCTATAAACAACAGAATCCACTTACATTGCTGCTCTTTGTCCCTGAAAGAGCCTGCTGTAGTCTTCTTTTAGCCCAGACACATAGTGTACTGCTTCAGCCCATACTTTACGCAGCTGTATAATTGGAAGCTGTATTTTGCTGTCCCGTACTTTATGTAAAAAGATGGAAAAAAGAGGAGGGAAGTTACTTTTTAAAATTTTAGAGTTTGTCTATCATTCTTTCTGATTTCCTGTCCATACAAATATCATTCCCATAGATTCTAGAACCTGATGCTAGAAAGAATAAATTCTTACTGTTTAATTCAGTTCA
Organism: Mirounga angustirostris; assembly: GCF_029215605.1. Taxonomy (NCBI): domain Eukaryota; kingdom Metazoa; phylum Chordata; class Mammalia; order Carnivora; family Phocidae; genus Mirounga; species Mirounga angustirostris. The sequence continues at coordinate 126,856,229 of NW_026991714.1, forward strand.
ATATGTATTTACTGACCACCTGCAATACACAAGCCCTATTCCAGGTATGAGGGGAAATAAAAATGAATAATCACTATATAATCACAAAGCTCGCAATTATTCCTATATCTTTTTTTTTTCCTTGCATCTAACAGGGAATACTCCCTTTTTTCTCCATAAATCCGAATTCTTTATTTCTTTCAAGTTCTAAATGAAGTCCCATGTCCTCCACAATCTTTCCATCATCTTTCCTGCCTTTGAATAATAAATTTCATCTCCTGGACTACCAACCCAACTTGAGAAAAACATATAGGGTAAATAGCAACTTAGTAAAATATGCTTTCTTCAATGCCAGATATATAAAATTATTTATTGATGGTTATCTCTTGCCCTTAGTAAAGGGAATGCTACTTTCACCCATGGGAGGGGCGCCTGGGTGATGCAGTTGGTTGGGTGTCTGCCTTCGGCTCAGGTCATGATCTGGGAGTTCCAGGATTGAGCCCCACGCTGGGATCCCTGCTCAGCGGGGAGTCTGCTTCTTCCTCTGCCCCTCCCCCTGCTCATGCTCTCTCCCTCTCACTCTCAAACAAATTAAGTAAAAAAATAAAACTATGGCAGATATACGTTAAGTTCATTGAAATTCCATTTTAACATTATGAAATTCTCCAAGATTGAGAGATTCATCCTATCCTTTAAGGTGGCAATTATAGTCTCTGTTATTATTTTCCAATGAAAACATTCAGAGAAATGATACTACACTGGGTTAATACTGAAAAATCACATTATCTGAAGCAGACTTAAAAAAAATAAAACCATATATCTGGAAAAATCTTTATCTCCCCTAATAATTGTCTCAAGTAACCTTTCTTCTATTCTTATATACCCATTCTTACTCCTGAGACTTCCTACAACAGACAAAAAAACCCCAAACCAAACAAAAACAAAATAACCCAGGGGCGCCTGGGTGGCTCAGTTGGTTAAGCGACTGCCTTCGGCTCAGGTCATGATCCTGGAGTCCCGGGATCGAGTCCCGCATCGGGCTCCCTGCTCGGCAGGGAGTCTGCTTCTCCCTCTGACCTTCCCCCATCTCATGTGCTCTCTCTCTCAAATAAACAAATAATAAAATCTTAAAAAAAATAAAATAAAATAACCCAGACACTTTAAAGAAAAAGAGTCTAGGGGAGGGGAGTCTTTTCACACACACACACAAATCATATATTTTAAAAAATAAAAGGGCCTAAAAAATGATACTCCAGTATCAAGAAGCACTCCTAGTGTCCAGATTTTGGTTTCTAACACTACTCTCCAAATAAAGCAACCAGGGCTCCTTGGAGAAATGGCTGATCCTAGGACTGGGGCAAGAAATGCACAAGATAGACCTGGAACATGTTTTGGTGCCAGAAAGGAAGTGCTAAAAAAAAAAAAAAAAAAACTGAAAAACCCTAATTGATGGCACAAGTAAAAGGGGCAGAGAAAGCCAAATGAAAGAGCTCCTAGTGACCAAAGATGCAACAATTTGAAGAACAAAATAGTCTTGGGTTATAATCAAAGTATAAGATAAATATCCATGTATCCATATTGATAGAATAAATGATTGAATAAATTAATAAACGGGAGAGAAGAGACAAATGTCACATGCAAAAGAATTCCAAATAAATTATGTACTATATCCTTAAAGGAGGGGGAGCATAACTCCCCATTCCTTGGGTTCTACATAGTGACTTCCTTCAAAAGAGTACAGTATGGAAGGGGGGGGCAGAGACTAAACTTTAAGGTGGAGAAACCTGAGAGACACTACTTCAGCCAGGTGATCCAAGGTCATCACCAAGAGTCATAAATCACACTGGAAGTATGTACTCTTCATATAATGTGATGAAAATGATACTTTGCTTCTGTGATCTTTCTCTCAAAACCCTAATCCTACTCTAATCAAGAGGGAAAAAAAAAAAATCAAACTGCAACAGAGGAACATCCTAAAAAATACTTGACCAGTACTCCTCAAAGCTGTCAAGGTGATCAAAAACAAGGAAAAGTCTGAGAAACTGTCACAGCCAAGAGGAGCCTAAAGAGATAAGACAACTACATGTAATGTGATATCCTGGAGGAGATCCTGGAACAGAAAAAGGACACCAGATAAAAACTAAGGAAAAATGAATAAAGTATGGGCTTTACCTAATAATTACATATTGGTTCTTTACTTGTAACAAATGTACTATACAATATAAGATGTTAACAACTGGGTAAACAATATGTGTTGGGAAGGGGAATAACATGAGAACTTTGTACTATCTATTCAATTCTGCTGTAAATTTAAAACTGTTGTTAAAAAAACTAACAAAAAGGTAACACAGAGGAAAGATTACATATTTTTAGCCCTATGCCCAGTTTTGTTCTTGATTTTACAATATTATGCTTGATTTTAGTTTTGGGTATACAGAAATTGATCACTTCTTCCAAAGAAAATAATTTTCACAGGATAAATGAAAACATTTGAACATTAAGCAGTATTCATATGATAAAATGAAATACATGAACATGCTTAAATAATGAAGGAACAACTAGAAAGTAGGCTTAATTAATAGTGGAGATCCATTCTTCTGCAAGAGTCCTATCCTGCGGAAAGTAAGTCTTCTTCCAAATGAGGATCTAGAGGTGACTTGAAATCTACCATTTCACCTTCCAAACTATATAAATTCATTTTTCACCACACTTAAAAACCCAAAGCATGAGATATAGAACAGAAACACCAAAAGACCATTTCTACTAACCATATTGAGTCAAAATTATATTATTTCAGGTTTAAACCTCAGTCAGTAAATGAGCTATACTTACCAATATAATTTACACAATCAGATAAACTTCTGGAAGCAAATGGTCCTTCATATACAGTCTTACTTTTATCGAACAAATACACCATATAGCTATCACAGCCTCTCTGAAAAAGAAACAATTAAAAAAAAAATCCTTGAAAATACTAGGTTCTCTAAGTACTTAAACACACATTTCCTAATGTGAAATGCAAATGAATAATGTCAATGTTTATCAGCTACACCTTACAGATTTAAGGTCTAGATTACTATTTAGGAAAAATAAATAACTGTAGTACGGGCTAAAGTGAAAACAATCACCAGACCCAAAAGGACAAAAGCAAAAAGTCATAACAACATATATCCATATAATGGGAATATTCAGTAATCAAAAGGAATGAAGTTCTGATACATGCTAGGACATGAATGAACCTCCAAAACATAATGCTAAATGAAAGAAGTCAGACACAAGAGACTACAGACTGTATGATTTCACTTATACGAAGTGTTTAGAAAAGGCAAATTATAGAGATAGAAAGTAAATTAGTAGTTGCCTGAAGTGAACAGAATGGAGATTAAGAGTGGACATGAAGGATCTTATTGATATGGAAATTTCTTAAAACTGATTTATAGCAATGGCTGCACAATTAGGCAAATTTACTAAAAAAAAAAAATCACCGAATTGTACACATGAAATGGGTAAATTACATGATATACAAAATTTGCCTCAATAAAGTAAAACGATGACAACAACAACAAGAGTCATGAGCACAATATTTTACCATCCATCTATCCTCTGGCAGGATCTATGACACTGCTGGTCTAATTTCAAGGTTCTAGGCTTTAAGTACAAAAGGGGAAAAAAAGAAAGGGGAGAAAACTGGCACCAAAGAGAAAGTCATACAAAGTTTAAAACATATCTTGTTCACCTTGCAAAGCAATGATAAGAGTAATGAATAGGATAAAATTAAAGTAAGAATTGTAAGGTGTGCACCACCGCCCCAAGGAGATTCCGACTAAGCATCAAAAAAATGCAGGCCATGCAATCCCTCTATGCTAAAAGATTTCTTATACTCTAGGTATATTAGAATTCTCTTACGACTCCATCTAGAACACATTGAGAGGCTGGTTTCCGAGGATCCAGAGAAATTCCTGTCTCTGAAAGAAGCTCTTGAGAACCAGTATTTATTCCAGTTTCACGCTCAATACGAGACTGTAGTGAATGAAGACTTTCATCAGGTGGTAACAAAAAAGATATTATCTTCGCAGAAGTCATATTTAGGATGTGTACTATCTGTATAAATAAGAAAAAAATGATTATTGATCATTTACTACATAAAAGATTCACTGCTAGATACTAAAGGGAATATGAGCAAAAGGCATTATCTCTATACTAAACAAGGTTCGATCATTTTCCAAAATGAGATCTCCTTCCATAATTATGAAAACTGAACAGTAGAGTTTGCTTTCCTATAGCAGATGTTAGATCCAAAGAATAAAGTTTCAAAATTATAGGGATGTACAAAATCTAGAGATGAAAACCCCAATTCTAAAAGGCAACACTTAGGGGTGCCTGGGTGGCTCAGTCAGTTAATCCTCCAACTCTTGATTTCAGCTCCGGTCATGATCTCAGGGTTGTGAGATCAAGCCCCGCATGGAGCCTGCTTGGGATTCTCTCTCCCTCTCTAAAAAAAATTAATTAATTTTAAAAAATTTAAAAAATAAAAAATAAAAAGGCAACACTTATTTATTCTCAGAAACTTATCGTAGACCTGGAAGGAAATATTCACATTTATGAAGTCCCTAATAGATGCCAACCACAGAGTTAAGTGCTTTCACATAACATCCTGTTAATTACATCTTCTAAGCTCCATTTTGGCAGAGAGAAACCAGAGCCCTGAGAAGTCTTTTGAAAACAACATGATTTTAAATCCTCTTCCTTCTATTGTCCTTAGATAAGCCATACAAATACCTATGTTTCTCCAGTGCATTATATTGACTAGTATATGCAAATGATTAAAATATTTTTCTTTAAATTCAATTAACATACAGTGTATTGTTAGATTAAAATTATTTCTGCTAGAAATGCTTATTACCGAGGTAAAGCATTAACTTTCCTTTTAGAATAACCTTTATGTTTGAAAAAGGTGAGAGGAAGAGAAGGGAATTGTCAAAGTTGACATGGATTTACAGAACCAGTATCCCAACTGAGACCTCCCATTCCTTCCCATCCTAAGCAGATTTTATGACAGCTGCCACTAATAGCAAAAGCAGAAATTCAGGATGGATATCCTAAGGTGGATATATACTTTTACACAGGGTTTATGTCAAACTGGGTAAGTAATCATGGAATCCTACAACCAAAGCCGAACCATAAGAGAGCAAAAGAAAGAGAGAGGAAATATAACTTACATTTACCCTTTTGTTCCTCAAGTATTTAATGAGTGACTACTGTGGTAAATACTATTAAGTGTGTTGTGGTGGTAGTGGGTATGCAAATTGAGTAACTTATGATCCTTGCCCTCCACGGGATAATGGCCAAATAGAAGATATTAAGAAACATTAAGAGAACTAAAATACAAGGCAAAATGCCACATGTACTATAATAATGTAAAGTATTGTGCAGGTTCCAATGGAGTTTACTTGGTGGGAGGAAAGGGATGCTTTATAAGAGAGGCACTATGAGCTAAACTTTGGAAAGGAAGGAAGATTAGAACAAGGAAAGATTAAAGAAGAAAAGTTCTTCTAGGTAGAAAACAAGGTAGGCAGAGGCATAAAGGTAAAAAGGGATGAGCATAATCAAAGAATATAAATAATCCAGACACCTGACTGGGTGTCTCAGTCAGTTGAGCACCCGTCTCTTGATTTTGGCTCAGGTCATGATATGAGCCCTGCATTGGGCTCCATGCTCCCCGTGTTGAGCTCAGGGAGTCTGCTGGAGATTCTCTCTCTGCCCCTCCCCCTGCTCGCTCGTTCTCTCTCTCTCATATAAGTATTTTTTTTTTAAAGATTTTATTTATTTATTTGACAGAGAGAGAGAGACAGTGAGAGAGGGAACACAAGCAGGAGGAGTGGGAGAGGGAGAAGCAGGCTTCCCACGGAGCAGGGAGCCCGATGCGGGGCTCAATCCCAGGACCCTGGGATCATGACCTGAGCTGAAGGTCGACGCTTAACGACTGAGCCACCCAGGCGCCCCTCTCATATAAATAAATCTTAAAAAAAAAAAAAAAAAGTATAAATAATCCAGTTCAAATGTACCTAAAATGATGGCCCCTTAGGGTATAATAGGAGATAAGGCTGCAAGTATAGGATGAAAGGAGACCAAGACAGATACTGAATACTAAATGTAAAGATTTGGACTTTATTCAATAAGCAAAGAGGAACTATGGAGGAAGGCTTTCTAAATTGAGAACCTGACAAGCTCAGAATTGTTAAAACATTCAAAAGATAAATCTTTTATCTTTTATCAAAAGATAAATCCAGGGACGCCTGGGTGGCTCAGTCGGTTAAGCGTCTGCCTTCAGCTCAGGTCATGATCCCAGGGTCCTGGGATCGAGTCCCACATCGGGCTCCCTGCTCCGCGGGGAGCCTGCTTCTCCCTCTGCCTCTGCCTATCTCTCTCTCATGAATAAATAAATAAAATCTTTAAAAAAAAAAAAAAAAAAAAGATAAATCCAAGTAATTGGATATGCCACTGGAAGAGAAGGAATAGTCAGACGAGCCATCCCACTTAGGTAGCTGGAAAGATGACAGTGCAAGAGGCATAGGAAAAGCTGTAGGAGAGATTTCATGGAGCAAATGTGTTCAGTTTTTAATAAAATAAGTTTTGGGGTGCCAGTGAGACTATCAACTATAGTTATATAGCAGTTATAAACACCCTGCAGAAAAGTGACAACCGAAGAAATAAATTTGCAAGTTATCCGTATTCAGTTTATAGGTAAAGTTCTACAACTAAAGATTATAAAGGAAAGGAAGAAAAAGTAATATGGAAAAAGAGAAAACCAAGGAGAGACACTTAGGGTATAGTAACATTTAGGAGCGTGAAAAAGGTGACAAAGAAGGAATAATTAAATACTTTGTTTCACCATCATCTTCAGTGGCAAGTTCAGTATACTTTTCCCAGCTTTCCTATATATTTAAAGTTTTTCATAATACATTGTTGGAAAATCATGCAATCAGATTTTAATCTTTTTAAAAAGAAGTATTCTAGTAGCCGTTTTGTTGATTTCTTTTTTAAATGAAAATCAAACAGACATCATTCCTTCTTGGAACAATATAATAAGCACCTTAGAAAACGTCCTACAATACAAACTGTTTTGCAGTTCATGTTCCTGTGTTATTGATATTCCCCTGTCTGTAAGTCTTTCCCCCTACCCATTCCCGATTAATTCTTATCTTTCAAAATTCAGTCCTATTATCATGTCTCAGAAGCATCCCCGAGTTACTATGAATGGTACCCTACACATACTTTATCCTGTACAAGCTCCCAATAATATTGAGCCTTTAAAGAAGATTATTACTGTACCTGAGCTAAAAAGAGATAGATCGACAGACAGATATTTGCCCCAGATTCACAGACAGGTAAATAGTGGTTCTGCAAACTGAAGTCTACAGACCACAAAACATATAAGGAGGACTCTTTCCCTATGCTCTATAACAAGCACATGTCCACAGACCCCACAGGGTGGAAATGATGCTACGATCACCATGACAAACCTGAAAAAAATCTGGGATAAAAGACAAAAGTTTTCAGGGACAACAAAAAACTAAAAGGTGTCACCAAGTCCTGCTGGTCTAACACACTAAGGAATGATTTATTCCTTGGCACAACAGAAGAAAACCAAATCAAGAACCAGATAACTTTTCAGCATTAGCCAAGAATGACATCAACGTGGCCCCAAGTTCCTATTTAATAAGCTATGACAAGATTACAGTAAAACCTTACATGATTATAACTTCTCATTTCAATTTTTTTTTTCCGGAAAATAAAATGTAGCCCCACCCCCAACTAGCCTCCTCCTGAACCTCCTCCTGCCTTCAGGATGGCCTTGGATGCTCACCACCGAGCCCTCACCACAGATTGTTCCAATTTTAGAAACCCTATCTACTACTACCCAATCAGTAACTATGGAAAGACTTCAGATGAGAGTTGTTTCTGGGTATACTAATATAGAGCCTCTCATTCATACCAATGATTATTTACTGAGAACCTGATACATGGCCTCCTTTGTACAGAACACGGGGGTAGGGATAGCATGGTGGTAGGGTGAGTGACTGTTAATAAAAGTAGTAAGAACAGGGTGCCTGGGTGGCTCAGTTGATTAAGCGACTGCCTTTGGCTCAGGTCATGATCCTGGAGTCCCTGGATCGAGTCCCGCATCGGGGTCCCTGCTTGGCAGGGAGTCTGCTTCTCCCTCTGACCCTCCCCCACTCATGTGCTCTCTCTCTCTCTCATTCTCTCTCTCTCTCTCTCATAGATAAATAAAATCTTTAAAAAAAAAAAAGTAGTAAGAAAAGGGGCGGAGCAAGATGGCAGAGGTGTAGTAGACCTGGATTTCGTCTGGTCCCAGGAATTCAGCTGGATAGGGATCAAACCATTCTGAACACCTACAAACTCAACAGGAGACGGAAGAAAAGAATAGCAACAACTCTCTGAACAGAAAAGCGACCACTTTCTGGAAGGTAGGACGTGTGGAGAAGTGAATCCAAGGCGATATTCGGGAGGATAGACAGTGGGGGAGGGGGCCTCCATCAGCCTCTACCGGCAAGTGATAGAGCCTGGGAGCACAAAATCGGAACTTTTAGAAGCTGCTCCGCTAAGAGACGTCGCTCTAGTGGCTAAGCGGGGGGTGGAACCCTCGCTGGGACAGTGTGGTCTCAGGACCCGTGGGGTCACAGAAGGACCGGGGGTGCCTGAGTGCAGCAGAGCTCCCAGGTATCGGAGCCAGGAAGCCGGCTGCAGAGATGGAGCCGAGGCGTGGGCTCTCAGCTCGGGGTTGCCATAAACCGTGATCTGCGGCACAGTCGGGCCACTGCTCCTCCAGCAGGGACCCAACAAGCGGCAGATCTGGGGAGACTCCCCTTCCTCCCCCAGGAGGAGCGGCGTGGGAGCGCACCACGGAGATCTGCGGGGTTTGGAAACTCCGCACGGGGGTCATGTGCCAGAGATAGAAACGCTCGGTCACAGGCCGGGTGAGCACGGAGTGTGGCCAGAGACTGGGGAGATGGGAGGGACTGACTGCTTTTCTCTGGGGGCGCACTGAGGAGCGGGGCCCCAAGTTCTCGGCTCCTTGGGGCGGAGATTGGGAGGCCACCATTTTCACTCTCATCCCCCAAAGCTGTGCAGAAAGCTTGCAGGGAACAAAAGCTCCCAAGAGCAAATCCGAGCAGATTACTTAGCCCAGACCGGCAAGGGCGGGGCAGTTCCGCCTCTGGCAAAGACATTTGGAAACCACAGCAACAGGCCCCTCCCCCAGAAGATCAGCGAGAACAGCCAGCCAAGACCAAGTTTACCAATCAATGAGAACGGCAGAACTCCAGCGCTAGGGGAATACTGCACATAGAATCCATGGCTTTTTCCCCATGATTCTTTAGTCTTTCAGAGTTACTTTTTTTTTTAATTTTTCTTTTTCCCTTTTTCAAAAATTATTTTTTATTTTTCACGTTTAGAGTCATATTCAATCCCTTCACAGTAGTTACCCTTATTTTTGGTGTATATATATATAAGTTGTTCTCTCTTTAAAATTTTGAGATACAGTTTCTTCTAACAGATCAAAATATACCCTAAATCTCTAGTGTATGGCTTTGTTCTAGTCTCCTGCCTGATCACATTCTCTCCCTTTTTTTTTAAATCCTCTTCTTTCTTTTTTCAACCAATTCTTATCAATTCCTTTTATAAAATCTTTTATAATTTTCATCTTTACAGTCATAGTCCATCCCTTCATCATATTAACCCTTATTTTTGTACATATATAAGTTTTTCTTTCTTTAAAATTTTGGGAGAAACTTTCTTCTAAAAGACCAAAATACATCCAAAATCTAGCGTGTGACACAGATCTGTGCACCAGCCTGATCATATTTGATCATATCCTGTTTTTGTTTTGTTTTCTTTTTCTTTTTTCTTTCTTTCCCTTTCTTTTCCCCCTGTTTCAGGTCTTTTCTGATTTGTTTAGTGTATATTTTCTGGGGACGTTGTTACCCTGTTAGCATTTTGTTCTTTCATTCATCTATTCTCCTCTGGACAAAATGACAAGATGGAAAAAATCACCTCAACAAAAAGAACAAGAGGCAGTACCAACTGCCAGGGACCTAATCAATACGGACATTAGTACGATGTCAGAACTAGAGTTCAGAATGATGATTTTAAAGATACTAGCTGGGCTTGAAAAAAACATGGAAGTTATTAGAGAAACCCTTTCTGGAGAAATAAAAGAACTAAAATCTAACAAAGTCAAAATCAAAAAGGCTATTAATGAGGTGCAATCAAAAATGGAGGCTCTAACTGCTAGGATAAATGAGGCAGAAGAGAGAATTAGTGATACAGAAGACCAAATGATGGAAAATAAAGAAGCTGAGAAAAAGAGAGATAAACAACTACTGGATCACGAGGGCAGAATTCGAGAGATAAGCAATACCATAAGATGAAACAACATTAGAATAATTGGGATCCCAGAAGAAGAAGAAAGAGAGAGAGGGGCAGAAGGTATACTGGAGCAAATTATAGCAGAGAACTTCCCTAATTTGGGGAAGGAAACAGGCATCAAAATCCAGGAGGCACAGAGAACCGCCCCCCTCAAAATCAATAAAAATAGGTCAACACCCCGCCATTTAATAGTAAAACTTATGAGTCTCAGAGACAAAGAGAAAATCCTGAAAGCAGCTCGGGAGAAGAGATCTGTAACCTACAATGGTAGAAACATTAGATTGGCAGCAGACCTATCCACAAAGTCCTGGAAGGCCAGAAAGGACTGGCAGGATATATTCAGAGCACTAAATGGGAAAAATATGCAGCCAAGAATACTATATCCAGCTAGGCTGTCACTGAAAATAGAAGGAGAGACAAAAAGCTTCCAGGACAAACAAAAACTAAAGGAATTTGCAAACACGAAACCAGCCCTACAAGAAATATTGAAAGGGGTCCTCTAAGCAAAGAGAGAGCCTAAAAGCAACATAGACCAGAAAGGAACACAGACAATACACAGTAAAAGTCACCTTACAGGCAATACAATGGCACTAAATTCATATCTTTCAGTAGTTACCCTGAATGCAAATGGGCTAAATGCCCCTATCAAAAGACACAGGCTATCAGATTGGATAAAAAAACAAGACCCATCGATATGCTGTCTGCAAGAGACTCATTTTAGACCCAAAGACACCCCCAGATTGAAAGTGAAGGGGTAGAAAACCATTTACCATGCTAATGGACACCAAAAGAAAGCTGGGGTGGCAATCCTTATAACAGACAAATTAGATTTTAAACCAAAGACTGTAATAAGAGATGAGGAAGGACACTAAATCATACTTAAAGGGTCTATCCAACAAGAAGATCTAACAATTGTAAATATCTATGCCCCTAACATGGGAGCAGCCAATTATATAAGCCAATTAATAACAAAAGCAAAGAAACACAATGACAACAATACATTTATAGTGGGGGACTTTAACACCCCCCTCACTGAGATGGACAGATCATCTAAGCAAAAGATCAACAAGGAAATAAAGACTTTAAATGACACACTGGACCAAATGGACTTCACAGATATATTCAGAACATTCCATCCCAAAGCAACAGAATACACATTGTTCTCTAGTGCCCATGGAACATTCTCCAGAATAGATCACGTCCCAGGTCACAAATCAGGTCTCAATCGGTACCAAAAGATTGGGATCATTCCCTGCCTATTTTCAGACCACAATGCTTTGAAACTAGAACTCAATCACAAGAGGAAAGTCGGAAAGAACTCAAATACATGGAGGCTAAAGAGCATCCTACTGAAGAGTGAATGGGTCAACCAGAAAATTAAAGAAGAATTAAAAAATTCATGGAAACAAATGAAAATGAAAACACAACTGTTCAAAATCTTTGGGATGCAGCAAAGGCAGTCCTAAGAGAAAAGTGTATAGCAATACAAGCCTTTCTCAAGAAACAAGAAAGGTCTCAAATACACAACCTAACCCTACACCTAAAGGAGCTGGAGAAAGACCAGCAAATAAAGCCTAAACCCAACAGGAGAAGAGAAATAATAAAGATCAGAGCAGAAATCAATGAAATAGAAACCAAAAGAACAGTAGAACAGATCAATGAAACTAGGAGCTGATTCTTTGAAAGAATTAACAGGATTGATAAATCCCTGGCCAGACTTATCAAAAAGAAAAGAGAAATGACCCAAATCAACAAAATCATGAATGAAAGAGGAGATCACAACCAACACCAAAGAAATACAATTATGAGCAACTATATGCCAGCAAATTAGATAATCTGGAAGAAATGGATGCATTCCTAGAGATGTATCAACTACCTAAACTGAACCAGGAAGAAACAAAAAACCTGAACAGACCTATAACCACTAAGGAAATTGAAGCAGTAATCAAAAATCTCCCAATAAACAAGAGCCCAGGGCCAGATGGCTTCCCAGTGGAATTCTACCAAACATTTAAAGAAGAATTAATACCTATCCTTCTGAAACTGTTCCAAAAAATAGAAATGGAAGGAAAACTTCCAAACTCGTTTTATGAGGCCACCATTACCTTGATCCCCAAACCAAAGACCCCATCAAAAAGGAGAATTACAGACCAATATCCTTGATGAACATGGATGCAAAAATTCTCACCAAAATACTAGCCAATAGGATCCAACAGCACATTAAAAGGATTCTTCACCACGGCATTTATCCCTGGGATAAAGTGGGATTTATCCCTGGGCTGCAAGGTTGGTTCAACATCCACAAATCAATCAATGTGATACAATACATTAATAAAAGAAAGAACAAGAACCATATGATCCTCTCAATAGATGCAGAAAAAGCATTTGACAAAGTACAGCATCCTTTCTTGATCAAAACTCTTCAGAGTATAGGCATAAAGGGTACATACCTCAATATCATAAAAGCCATCTATGAAAAATCCACAGCAAATATCATTCTCAATGGGCAAAAACTGAGAGCTTTCCCCCTAAGGTCAGGAACACGGCAGGGATGTCCACTATCACCACTGCTATTCAACATAGTATTAGAAGTCCTAGCCACAGCAATCAGACAACAAAAAGAAATCAAAGGCATCCAAATCGGCAAAGAAGAAGTCAAACTCTCACTCTTTGCAGATGATATGAGACTTTATGTGGAAAACCCAAAAGACTCCACCCCAAAACTGCTAGAACTCATACAGGAATTCAGTAAAGTGGCAGGATATAAAATCAATGCACAGAAATCAGTGGCATTCCTATACACCAACAACAAGACAGAAGAAAGAGAAATTAAGGAGTCGATCCCATTTACAATTGCACCCAAAACCATAAGATACCTAGGAATAAATCTAACCAAAGAGGCAAAGAATCTGTACTCAGAAAACTATACAATACTCATGAAAGAAATTGAGGAAGACACAAAGAAATGGAAAAACGTTCCATGCTCATGGATTGGAAGAACAAATATTGTGAAGATGTCAATGCTACCTAGAGCAATCTACACATTCAATGCAATCCCCATCAAAATACCATCCACTTTTTTCAAAGAAATGGAACAAATAATCCTAAAATTTGTATGGAACCAGAAAAGACCCCTACTAGCCAGAGGAATGTTAAAAAAGAAAAGCAAAGCTGGCGGCATCACAATTCCGGACTTCAAGCTCTATTACAAAGCTGTCATCATCAAGACAGTATGGTACTGGCACAAGAACAGACACATTGATCAATGGAACAGCATAGAGAGCCCAGAAATGGACCCTCAACTCTATGGTCAACTAATCTTCAACAAAGCAGGAAAGAATGTCCAGTGGAAAAAAGACAGTCTCTTCAACAAATGGTGCTGGGAAAATTGGATAGCCACATGCAGAAGAATGAAACTGGACTATTTCCTTATACCACACTGAAAAATAGACTCAAAATGGTTGAAAGACTTAAATGTGAGACAGGAGTCCATCAAAATCCTAAAGGAGAACACAGGGAGCAACCTCTTCGACCTCAGCTGCAGCAACTTCTTCCTAGAAACATCGCCAAAGGCAAGGGAAGCAAGGGCAAAAATGAACTATTGGGACCTCATCAAGATAAAAAGCTTTTGCACAGCAAAAGAAACAGTCAACAAAACCAAAAGACAACCGATAGAATGGGAGAAGATATTTGCAAATGACATATCAGATAAAGGGCTAGTATCCAAAATCTATAAAGAACTTCTTAAACTCAACACCCAAAGAACAAATGATCCAATCAAGAAATGGGCAGAAGACATGAACAGACATTTTTCCAAAGAAGACATCCAAATGGCCAACAGACACATGAAAAAGTGCTCAATATCGCTTGGCATCAGGGAAATCCAAATCAAAACCTCAATGAGATATCACCTCACACCAGTCAGAATGGCTAAAATTAACAAGTCAGGAAACAACAGATGTTGGCGGGGATGCGGAGAAAGGGGAACCCTCCTACACTGTTGGTGGGAATGCAAGCCGGTACAGCCACTCTGGAAAACAGTATAGAGGTTCTTCAAAAAGTTGAAAATAGAGCTACCATACAATCCAGCAATTGCACTACTGGGTATTTACCCCAAAGATACAAACGTAGGGATCCGAAGGGGTACGTGCACCCCGATGTTTATAGCAGCAATGTCCACAATAGCCAAACCGTGGAAAGAGCCATCGACAGATGAATGGATAAAGAAGATGTGGTATATATATATAATGGAATATTATGCAGCCATCAAAAGGAATGAAATCTTGTCATTTGCAACGACGTGGATGGAACTGGAGGGTGTTATGCTGAGCGAAATAAGTCAATCAGAAAAAGACATGTATCATATGACCTCACTGATATGAGGAATTCTTAATCTCAGGAAACAAACTGAGGGTTGCTGGAGTGGTGGGGGGTGGGAGGGATGGAGCAGCTGGGTGATAGACATTGGGGAGGGTATGTGCTATGGTGAGCACTGTGAATTGTGCAAGACTGTTGAATCACAGACCTGTACCTCTGAAACAAATAATACATTATATGTTAAAAAAAAAAAAGAAGAAGAAGAAGATAGCAGGAGGGGAAGAATGAAGGGGGGGAAATCGGAGGGGGAGATGAACCATGAGAGACTATGGACTCTGAAAAACAAACTGAGGGTTCTAGAGGGGAGGGGGGTGGGAGGATGGGTTAGCCTGGTGATGGATATTAAAGAGGGCACGTTCTGCACGGAGCACTGGGTGTTATGCACAAATAATGAATCATGGAACACTACATCAACAACTAATGATGTAATCTATGGTGATTAACATAACATAAAAAAAAAAAAAGGTAGTAAGAACAACCCCAGCATTAAAGAAGACAACCTATATGGAAAGGCATGAGTGGAAGATGAGAAACAATTAGAAAATATAATAAATATGACTTAAATGACAAATTAT
Organism: Mirounga angustirostris; assembly: GCF_029215605.1. Lineage (NCBI taxonomy): Eukaryota > Metazoa > Chordata > Mammalia > Carnivora > Phocidae > Mirounga > Mirounga angustirostris. Next base: position 126,871,609 of record NW_026991714.1, read on the forward strand.
GTGACAGAGACCATTCAGAGAAAAGGAGAGTTGAATATATGCCAGTGTAGCTGAGGAGATACACAGAGACCAAGATCATTCTGGGCAGAAGGACACCATCTGTCAAAGCACAAAAATGGATAATGTGCTCGATGGCATAAGGAGCAGTGACAAGCTGGACCTAGCAAAGTAAAAGGTAAGAGAAGCAGGTCCGGGGCAAGCTCTTGGTTGGGGTGGACCTGCATGAGGAAAGCTCCAAAAGGCAGGCAGATCAGTTTAGACTTGACTGGTAGGCAAGAAGAACTATGCTGGTTTCTTGGACAGGAGAATAAAAAGCATTTTCAGAAGATGAGATGGATAGTTCATGCTGCATGGACTACAGGATGGGGAGGAAGTATAGAGTCATGAAAGTCAGGCAAGAAATTTCCTCACCAAACAAATCCAGTATGATTACACCCAAATGAATGAGGTCTAATGGCACCAATCCGAGGAAGAGGAAAATCCAAAAGATGTTTCATAAAAGCAATCAACAAAGACCACTTAGAAGTAAAACTGAGAAGGCTTACTAAAGACATAAAAACACATCAGCTCCAAGAATATAATTTTCTTTTCAAATAAGCATCAGAAAAGATTATTAAAATGTTTATGCTTATTTTCCAAATAAATTTGTTAACTTCAATGCAAGTCTTATGAAGTAGACTACATTCAAACTAACCTTCAAATTCAGAATGTGATCCATTAATACAAAACATCTTGGCTGCTTCAAAGTAAGATCAACAGGTCCTCCTCTTTGCTGAGGATCCCAATTCAGCATCAACTGAAGCCAGTTTTCCATGGGTTCTACTATTAAACTAGAAAGCATACAAAAAATAGGGTGAAAATCATTATGTTCCAGTTTTCCTTTAGTATTGTGAAAAAAGGTAATTTTGTAAGTTGTCCATGTCCTTTCTCATTACTCAGCTGTATCCTTTTGTATCTTACTTTCAAGTAATTCATAAAATGATAGGGGACAAACTTTTTTCCATAAAAAGCAACCCAAAACCTACATATGTAAGTACTGGCAACTTCAACAGATGAGTCCGGTTCCATTTTCCAAGGAACCCATTTATTTCAGTATCCCAAGAATCTTCTTATAGCAGGAGTTCTTATTTCTACTAGACCTGTGCTGTCCAATATGGTAGCCTCTAGTCACAAGTGGCTATTTGCATTTACACTTAATGAAAATTAAATAAAATTTAAAATTGAGTTTTTCTGTCACATTACAACCTTTCAGGTGCTCAATAGTCTCATGGGGCCATCACAGATATAAAACTTTTTCATCATCACAGAAAGTTTCACTGCACAGTCCTACTTGAAACAGACAACAACTCTACAGTTCTTTTGTAACCCTAAAGAAACTGAGGTGAACTTCCTCAACTAAAATATACTTACCTACAAAGGCTATTTGGTTGAGGTAAATGGCTACTAAACCGAACTTCTCCTGTCATCTCTTCACATGCAAATATACACTTTGGATCCTTCTTCTTAATCTTCTCATGCCTATAAAACAAGCTACCTTGTTGACAACTGATTCTCACAAACACTAAGATTTTTTGTCATTTAACTTTATTCAATTATGTGCTTAAAAGGCAATTATACCATATGAAGGGGTATGGAAGGAAAAAAAAAGCAGGTAACTGAGTATTTCCATTCCCATCAAGCACACCAAAGTTCTCTTCCTTTTCTTACCAGGTAAATGGCTGCAGATGATGCAAAAAAGGCCTATATCCAGCAATACATTCAAATACCATGGTCCCAAAGCTCCAATAATCAACAGTGGCTGTGTAAGGTTTATTCTCAAAGAGTTCTGGGGCCTTAAAAAGAAAAAACAAAATGCTTTAAACATCAACACTACAAGAGAAAAGCTACTTTATTTTTGAACTACTATATTCATGACCTTCAGAAAAAAGAACATGAATCCTGTACACTTAAATTCAAAGAAACAATCCATGTCTCACCAGATACTGCAGTGTTCCCACAAAAGATGTACAAAGACTTCCTTGATCAACATCTTTGGCATATCCCAGATCAATTATTTTATGCATAATCTGCAATACAATAAGTATTAAATGACTGAGAAATTTGAAAAGGAAAGGCAACAATGTCCTTATAAGGCTCTGGAGAGCGTGGTGGGGAAAAGCTTGGGCTCTGGACTATCACAAATGTATTTCAAGCCTGAGCTCCACCGCTTATGTGACCCTGATCAAGTTACTTAACTTCTCTCAGTTTCCTAAATAATGGTATTACTAACAATCCTTACTTCACAGAATTATTATTAGGATCAATGAAATAATGAAAGAAAAGAATTCAACACAGTACCTGATACATGGTAAAAAAATGTTTAAAAATTAAGTATAGATTAATTTTTATTTTGGTATATTCAGAATAAGCTTGATCCATTAAACCAGAAGGGAAAGGTAAGGATGATTCCAAACTTGAAAAAGCATCATACCACGGAGTGAGTCTAACTTCAAGAATATCCTGAAGTCTTTGGATACAAAAAAAGCAGCAACAGTTGGTGCCAAGCATACATGAAAGGCTCCTAAGAAAAGAGGCACCATCAAGGTTTCATCACCTCCAACTGACCACCATCATCGCTAACTAAAGACCACACAATCTAATTCAAGGTTCAGACTCTTGGCTTTACATCTTTATTGGACTGGAACCTGAGTGCTAGTCACAAGAAAACTGTTCAAATTATTCTGATAAATACAAGTATTCCAGGAGTCAGTGCATAATTTCTCATTCTCCTCAAGATGATTCATTTAAGAATCTGAGAAATCAAGGTTTTAAATTTTACTTAAATATAGAACTTAGGACTTTTGGGGAGGAGAATGAGTTTGTTCTTCCTTAAATAAGAAACATAGTTAAGTAAACATACTTAACTAAATCCAGGATGTGTGCATGTGTTGGATGTGCTTTGTAAGGGATTAACAAATTATTTTTACTCACTGCCTATTACCTCTACTAGATATTTTATTAGAAAACAGAAGTGAGCAAGATAGGCACAGTTCCTTCTCTAATGGGAGCCACTGTGTTAGCAGAGGAGACAATTAAACACAAAACCACAGTTCAGTGTAATGAGGGCAGGGATAGAAAAAGTACAAAATGCTATGGAAAGACAACAGACTTCAAAGACTACACCAGGGAGACTGTATTCAATTGGCATGTAACACTTCTTCAGGTTTCACCTACCTTTCCACCAACATCCTGAAGAACTATGTTTTCAGGTTTTAGATCACGATGTATAATTTTGTTTTCATGCAAATATCGGATCCCAGACCCTAAATAAAGTTTAAAATGTATTTTAAGGTAACAGAAATACTGAATTAAAAATAAATTCATCTTACATTTTGTACAGATCTACTCTGACATTCAAACTTTTTTTTCTAAGTTTTGTTTATTTAAGTAATCTCTACACCCAATGTGAGGTTTGAACTCACAACCCCAAAATCAAGCATCACATGTCCCTCTGACTAAGCCAGCTAGCCACCCCTCCGATGCTCATATTTATATGGGCCATCATAACTATATGATTAATGATATTATACCAGTTAAGATTCTCTCCACAGAATATCCAGTTAACATTAAAAAAATACTCCAGAATTACATATATCCCTCTAGTTTTCCCTTCCACCTAAATCATCTAGATTTTCAACTAGACTTGACCTCCATGACCTAGGAAAAGCAGCAAAATCAAAATATATAGGGAAACATATTCTTGGCTTCTGACCTTCTTCCAAGGACCTAAGTGCAGATAATTTTAGGGATCTTTCAGGAGTAATTCTTTAAAAAGAGATTTCATCCTAAGAGTTGACTTGAGGACCGATAACCATGAGATGCAATGCCACTGGTAAATAAAATTACTATGTTAGGCAGAGAGGGATGGAGAGTAAAATTGAATAAGGTCATTTTACACCATTTTTTGTCAGCAACTGGAACATCTATTAGTAAAAAATGGATTCCTAGCAAAAAAACAATAAAATATCCTAGTTTTAGCATCAACAGCAACAGTTAAATTTTTCTGATAATTTCTTATAGATGGTAAAAGTGTATGCTTTGTATAGTACATCAAAAATTCTCAATTCCCAAGTAGTATATAAATCCTTTTATAAACCAAAGGGGCATTAAATTATGATGGTATTTTCAAATTGATTACATACCGATATCACTCAGTAAAGAAAGTATCTGGCTTTCTTTAAGTCCACAGCAATTTTCTGGTTTGTTGAGTAACTAAAGGAAAAAAAAAAAAAAGAAGTCTAAGAATGTATACTGCCAATACTGCTGGGCAGTAGTAGCAACACATCAATCCCTATACACTATGAGAAAATAAGTCACAATTAAGAAAATGTAAGAAGGGAAAAATTACAAAAGCATACTGAAGACAAATTAATTTCATGACAAGACTTATGCAAGTAAAGATAAAGAGGGAAAGTATGTGAAATTGAAAAAGATTGAAAAAAACCTCATATATTTAAAAATAGCCATACGACAGATTTAAAATGAGTAAGACCTGCAACAGAAAAAAAAAAAAACCCACACACATATACACACACACACAAACCCTCTTTTTTTTTTTTTTTAACACAACTTCTTTATAAACACCTTAGACATTGATATTTTGGTCTAACACAATCAATCCACTCCCATCCTGCAAACACTACCACCTACAAAAAAATGCATGTTCTCAATCAGGGGTTAGCAAATGTTCCCAGTAAAGGGCCACACAGTAAATACTTTAGGTTTTGCAGGCCACAGATCTCTGTCACAATTACTTAATTCTGATGTTGTAGTTAAAAAGCAGCCACAAAAATAGATAACAGGCCATAGTGTACTGACTTTTATTCTAGATTATCATATTAAATATGATTCAAGCGTTGCTAAGGTTCATGATTTACTATCTCATCATCTCAAAACATCCACACTACCTTTCGGAGATCTCCTCCAGAACAGTATTCCATTGCTAGAAGAGGCACATCATTAATTAAAAAATTCAATTCCTCAGGTACATCACAGGCCTTCACAACATTGGTGTGGTTCAACCTAACAAGAAGGGGAAAACATTATAATAAAATTTTTTTTCCCAATGAAAAGAAATTGGGTTTGAAATGGTAGTTAATTGGGCAGTGGAAGAAAGGCTGGCATTATTTATAATATTCTAATTTCTCCTTTGTATAATGAAGAATTAATAATTTTCAAAAATAAAATATAGATGGGGCACCTGGGTGGTTTGGTCAGTTAAGCATCCAACTCTTGATTTTGGCTCAGGTCATGATCTCAGATTGTAGGATCAAGCCCTGTGTTGGGCTCAGCAAAGAGTCTCCTTGGGATTCTCTCTTTCCCTCTCCCTCTGCCAACCCCCTCTAAAATAAATAAATAAATCTTTAAAGATAAATAAAATATAGAAAAAAATACTATCACAATCACTACTATTACATTTCTACGTGCCAAACAGTACCCACTTTACATACTTTAACTCATTTACTTGTCACAATAATCCTACTATAGGTAGATTTATTAATAGTCTCATCACACAGGAGAAAACTGAAGCACAAATTGGTTAAATAATATAGGATCACACAGCAAGGAGGTGGTCAAGTAAGGATTCAAATCTGGTAGTCTGGCTCCAAAGCCTTTATCATACTGGTTCTCCCACAATCACTTACAATGCCACCCATAGGTAATATATTAAAATGCTGGCATATTTCCTTCTAGCTTCAATCTGTACATAGATACATTTTTAAATAAATGTTAAATCTCACTATATATTGTTTTCTAACATCTTTTTTTTTTTAACTTAACAATATATCATCCCAGCCATCATCATCATCATCATCATCATCAATGCAACGGATCTCAAAATTGGAATAGATTACCAGGTCCTAGAGACCTAAGGAAACAGAATCTCCATGTGTAGGGCCTGAGAATTTATACTGTTAACAAGGTTTCCTGGTGATTCTGCCACATAGCCAAGTTTGAGTACTTTAATAGTGAACTGAGCAAAGACACTGGAGTGAGAAAGTACTTATTTCAAATCCAGACTCTATTAGCTACCAGTTGTATGACTCTATGAGTTTCAACTTCCTCATCTTAAAATAGGGATAATACCTAAAAACAGGGTTGCTGTGACAAGTAGAATTATTTGTAAAGCACTCAGTACACTACTTGTGCAGGTTTTAAAATATGCCCACTTCTCCCTTTAAGAACTTAATTCTTCTCCCACCCTTGAGCGTAGGCTGTACTTAGTGACTCATTTCTAATAAATAGAATGTGGTAGAAAAGATATTACTTCCGAGGAAAGATCATAAAAGATAATCAGCTTTCACTTTATTCTCTCTCCTCAGATCACTCACTTTGGGGAAAGCTAGCTACCATGTCATGAAAATATCCAAGCTTCCCTATGCAGAGGCCCATATGATGAGCAACTGATACCTCTAGCCAACAGCTATATAAATAAGCTTGGAAGTGGATACTCCAACCCCATTCAAGCCTTTGGATGACTGTAGTTCCACTCAACATTTTGGGGTGTCTCAGGAGGGATCTCCTGAGTCAGAATCACTAAACTAAGTCACTCCCCAAATTCCTAAACCACAGAAACTATGAGATACTAAATGTTTGTCAGGTTTTGGTTTTTTTTAAATTTATTTAAGTAATCTCTACACCCAATGTGGGACTTGAACTCATGACCCTGAGATCAAGAGTCACAGGCTCTTCTGACTGAGCCAGCCAGGGGCCCCCAAATGGTTGTTGTTTTAAGCCACTAAATTTTGGGGTAACTTTGTACGAAGCAATAGATATACTATTCAACAAAAATAGGTAAGAATAAAGAAATGAGAGTAGTGATTATATTTAACGAGAAAGTATAATGGATGAATATTGCCCAATATCCAGAAGAAAGATTCTGCCCACAGAAGAATTGAGTCTGATAATACCTACTGATTTTTTTTTTTTTAAGATTTTATTTATTTATTTGAGAGAAAGAGTGAGCATGAGTTGGGGGAGAGGGGCGGAGGAAGAAGCAGACTCCCACGGAGCAGGGAGCCCAACTCAGGGCTCGATCCCAGGACCCTGAGATCATGACCTGAGCCCAAGGCACCTGCTTAACCGACTGAGCCACCCAAGCACCCTTTTAGCTGATTTTTAAAACTAAACTTACTTAATCATAATGTGATGTTATTATTTGAGATAGAACATATACATTTGATGAGAAAGAAAAAAACACATTCCCCAAAAGATCCTGAAAAGAACAGATTCCTACCCTCCTTCCCTATGATGACGTCTGCCTGGGCTGCAGAGCTGGAGAAATAGAAGCCATCAAATACACTTACTTCTTCATGATCTGGATTTCATGGCACCACCGTTCTCTGTTTTTGGTACTTAGTTCTAGGCGACATGACTTAATTGCTATTTTGACATCAAGTTCCTGTCAAAATAGAAAATCAACAGAGAAAAATATATTAATTAGGTTCTTGGTAGATTTACTTGCTATCAAAGAAATGCCAACCTGGGGAAACAAAATACTTTAGCTTTACTAATTAAACAGATTTATCCACAGCTCTCTTGAGCCAATGCTTTTGCTAGGCAAACCATGAGACACTATTAAAGGAATGCTTCAAAACTGACCTTCACCCCAGCCTCCATAATATGAAAAACCCACCGTGAACATCACACCCAATGGAGAAAAACTGAGAGCTTTTCCCCAAGGTCAGGAACAAGACAAAGATGTCCACTCTCACCACTTTTATTCAACATAGTACTGGAAGTCCTAGCCACAGCAATCAGACCACAAAAAGAAATATAAAGCATCCAAATTAGTAAGGAAGAAGTAACATTTTCACTATTTGTAGATGACATGATACTATACACAGAAAACCCTAAAGATTCCACAAAAAAGGACCTTGAATAGCTAAAGTAATCTTGAAAAAAGAAAAATAAAACTGGAGATATCACAATTCCAGACTTCAAGTTATATTCAAAGCTGTGGTAATCAAAACAGTATAGTGGTACAAAACTAGACAAATAGATCAATAGAATAGAGAGCCCAGAAATAAACCCACAATTATATGCTCAATTAATCTATGACAAAGGAGGCAAGAATATGCAATGGGAAAAAGTCTCTTCAACAAATGGTGTTGGGAAAACTGGACAGTTACATGCAAAAGAATAAAACTGGACCAGCTTCTTACACCATACACAAAAATAAACTCAAAATGGATTAAAGACGGGGGCCAGAGTGCCTCAGTCAGTTAAGCATCCGGCTCTTGATTTCACCTCAGGTCATGATCTCAGAGTTGTAAGATGGAGCCCTGTGTTGGGCTCCAGGCTGGGCATGAAGCCTGTTTAAGATTCTCTCTCCTCCTCCCTCTGTCCTCCTCCCACCACCCTCCCTGCTGGCACATGTGCACGCTATATCAATCAATCAATCAATCAATCAATAAAAAATAATCAATCAATCAATAAAAAATAAAAATAGGATTCAAGACATAAATATGAGACCTGAAACCATAAAAATCCTAGAAGAGAACACAGGCAGTAATTTCTCTGACATCAGCCATAGCAACATTTTTCTAGATAGGTCTTCTGAGGAAAGGGAAATAAATGCAAAAATACACTATTGAGACTACATCAAAATAAAAAGCTTCTGCACAGCAAAAGAAACAATCAACAAAACTAAAAGGCAACCACTGAATGGGAGAAGATATTTGCAAATGACATATCTGGTAAAGGGTTAGTATCCAAAATATGTAAAAACTGATATAATTCAACACCCAAAAAACAAATAATCCAACTAAATGGACAGAAGAAAGGAATAGACAGTTCCCCAAAGAAGATAAACAGATGGGCAACAGATACATGAAAAGATGCTCATCATCACTCATCATCAGGGAAATGCAAACCAAAACTACAATGAGATATCTCACACCTGTTAGAATGGCTAAAATTAAAAAACACAAGAAACAGCAAGTGTTGGTGAGGATGTGGAGAAAAACCTCATGCACTGTTGGTGGGAATATAAACTGGTGCAGCCACTGTGGAAAACAGTATAGAGGTACCTTGAAAAGTTAAAAATAGAACTACCCTATGATGAAATAATTGCACTACTGTGTATTTACCCAAAAACTACAAAAACAATAATTCAAAGGGATACAGGCACCCCTATGTTTACTGCAGCTTTATTTACAATAGCCAAATTATGGAAGCAGGCCAAATGTCTATCAATAGATGAATGGATAAAGAAGATGTAGCACAGGGGCGCCTGGGTGGCTCAGTCGTTAAGCGTCTGCCTTTGGCTCAGGTCATGATCCCAGGGTCCTGGGATCGAGCCCCACGTCAGGCTCCCTGCTCAGCGGGAAGCCTGCTTCTTCCTCTCCCACTCCCCCTGCTTGTGTGCCCTCTCTTGCTGTGTCTCTCTCTGTCATATAAATAAATAAAATCTTAAAAAAAAAAAAAAGATGTAGTATAAAATGGAATATTATTCAGCCATAAAAAGGAATGAAATCTTGCCATTTGCAACAACATGGATGGAGCTAGAAAACATAATCTAAATGAAATAAATCAGAGAAAGACAAATACCACATGATTTCACTCGTATGTAGAATTTAAGAAACAAAATAAGCAAAGAAAGAGAGAGACAGACAACCAAGAAACAGACTCTTAATTACAGTGAACAAACTGATAGTTACCAGAAGGGGGGTAGGTTGCGGGATGGGTGAAATAAGTGATGGGGATTAAAGAGTCCACTTATAATAATGAGTACTGAGTAATGAACAAAATTGTTGAATCGCTATATTGCACATCTGAAACTTATATAACACTGTATGTTTACTGGAATTAAAATAAAAAGCAATAAAAAAAAGAAAAAAAGAGAGAGGGAAAAAATCTTGACAGGTCAAATGCCCAAGAAGATCAGACAATTTTTTTTCTCTCAGAGGAAAAACAATAAAAGACCTCTTGTACTAACATACTTAGAGCTGAGATTTCCTGTCTCCCCAACAAACCCCTTTTTGAGCTTAGTCAAGACAGCTAACAAGGGCCCCAGCCGTCAGCATAACCAGAATGAAGGTGATAATTTAGGGTTACCTGGCCTCAGGAGCAAGAAATAGTTTCAATATAACCAAGCTTAACAAAAAAAAACCTCCAAAATTTGTTCCTAATCTTTACATTTCAAATGACATTTAAAAAAATCCTAACAATGGCTATATTTCTATTTCTATATCTATAAAATGAACTTAATAGCTCTTGCCTATGACTAGTAATTTAGCCAATTCTGACTGAAATTAAACCCCACCTGATGCACATTACAGGAAACAGACCTCATCACATTCTGGCAACAGTAAAATGCAGCCCAGGAACAGCAGTCAGGACCAAACAGGAAGAAAAAAAAAATACAGTATATAGATGAGGAAGCAAGACATTAACTTGTATGGGATATTCTAAATGGGGGCAGAGGGATGGTGAAGGGAAGAAGCTAGAGATAAGACAGGCTATGTACAGAGAAAGAAAAAAGGAAGTAGGATACACTACAATCTAGCTTAAATACAGTCCTCATTCCCTTCAACCTTTCTTTTGTTTTGAGCAGGTACCTGGCTGTAGCTAGGTCCCACGTAAACTTTTACCACCATGGAGACAATTAAGTATAACCACGAACAACATTAAGCCCTAAAACCTGGGAATATTTCAGAGACAGATAGTGGCTATTGTTGCACAACAATGTGAATGTACTTAATGCTACAGAACTGTAAACTTAAAAATGGTAAATGTTATCTATTTTACCACAATAAAAAAATTGGAAAATACGAAGTTAGTTTCTTTACTAAAGTACTTCTCAGAGCTTTTAATATGCTAATGTGGATTATGACTCTCCAAGTGAAACAATATTTTATACAGCATTTACCCAATGTATTTGACCACAGTATTCTTTTTTCAAAGTATTTCACACGATTAATTTTCCCAAACACACTTTGAGAAGTGCTACCCTATTCCCTAGGAAGAATTCTTTGGTTATTTTTGCCAAGCTTCCATATTACTTTATAAATACCTTTGTTATATAGGTTACCACACTGTACTTAAAGTGTTTCTGTGTCTGCCTCTCCCACTAGACTTGAAATCTCCGTGAGGGCAGAAAATACTATTTTTATTGACTTGGGTACCATCAGCACCCAGCATAATAATCAGATAAATAAACTATCTCACATCCTTTTCTCTTCCTCACTGTGATTTAAGAGACGTAGATAAAATACTGGGACATGGTTTCCACCAAAACACAAAGATCTTGAAAGCTGTTAAAGGCAAATACGAAGTCAGGCTTAGAAAAGTAATGATGCTGTTTCCAAGTCTTAGGACAGAGTATTTCTTTTCTTTTCACTACAGGCCCAGTTATCAAATGTCCCAATTTGCGGGAAGAGCCAGTCTAGACACCTGGAAAGTTCTCGAGAGATTTCTAACATTCTAGAAGAACCCAAATCTCTTCCATTTAAAAGATAATGAATTCCAGAGAGTAGAGACTGAAAGTAGAAGGGTGGTTGCGGGGGGGGGGGGGGGGGAATGGGGAGTTATCAGGAGTTATCATTTAATGATTTCAGTTTGGTAAGATGAAAAAGTTCTAGAAATAGATGGTGGTAATGGTTGCACACCAATGTGAATGTACTTAATGCCATGTACTGTACACTTAAAAATGGTTAAAATGGTAAACTTTATATATATCTTACTACAATTTTTTTTTTAAAGTGATGCGTTGATCTATCTCCAGTCAGGGACCAAGAAAAGCAGTCACAAAAGCAGGCTAACAAGCGTATTTTTTCTTATGACCAGGCTGATGGGCAGGCTTTGAAAACAAGGCCATAGGCAACATACCACTGGAAGTACTTGGCTCCCTCTTTTCTCTTTGAGTGCCTTATGTCCTCTCTGATGATCAGAATTATTAAATTTACTACTTGTCTAGCTGTCAAAGCACTCAATGCCTTAGTCCTTCACCTCCCATTCTCCCTCTCTCCAAGATGTCCTCCTATGCTCTATCTAGAAAGCTGCTTCACAAAATTTCCTCAGTTCCAGCAGTGACATTTGTCATTGTGACTGCCACAGAAACATGCCTATTCCTCCCAAGCATACTCCCATGTCCCCTACCTCCCACCCTATATTATGGGCTCTCTATCCATACCCCTAATTCCTTAAGACAGCAAATCTTGAATTCATTTTTCCATTCACAGGTCAATTGCAAGCATTTTAATAATATTTTAACTGCTCATCTTCCCCATGTTTTTCACTCAGTTTCATCTTTTACAAAACAATCTTCCAAAGACACCACTTTTATCTTGACACTTCCTTTTTTAAGGCCAATTAATAATGGTAAAGATGATGACAACAGCAACAATACAGGAGCAGCAGGAGTTAACATTTGAGGGTTTAACTTACGACAGGTACTGTACTTAGCTTTACACATATTATCTTATTTAACTCTCAAACAGACCCATGATGTATAATAATTACTTTAACTATTTTACAGATGACAAAACAAAATCTGCAAGGATTATTAGTCAAGGATGTATACCTCTAAAAGGTCTGTGAATGTCCTTCAGGAGAGCATGACCCCCCTTCAAATGGCAATGCATAAGGTGGTGGGGATGTGCAACTGTGCATTTTGCCGGGAAAAGGGTTCATAGCTTTTATTGGTATATTGAAAGATGCGTATCTCAAACATGATTATTAACTGCTGGTAAATGGTTAAACATTTTCAATTAAATTAAAGCAAAATTCCTGAGTCTGAAGTTAGCTGTCTTCACCGACTAGAACACCTCACACCCAATCTACTTCCTTCCCTTAGGAAGCCATGATCATCTCACCAGCTGATCCTTACACTGTTCCCTACCCAAAACGCATCCCCAAATCTGAAGCCTACCCGATGCCTCCAAAAGCTCAACTGTGGACCCATGAAACCTTCCGTGTCTATTCCAGCCCCTACAGGTATCACACAGCCTCCAAGCACACACATGAACACACACATTCCAACAGTCAACCCCCTTCTTCAGTCCCATTTTCTCACCCATTCATGCTCGCAATACACACTTTAATGTGCATCTGCCTCGCACACCCCGACACACTCTACATTCGGAGACACATACGCAGTGTCACACTCTAAACAGTCTGTCATATCTTGGCATTCATACCAGAAGTTCCCCCTAAGAGCTCTATCTCACACACACTGACCCAGGACCTCGGATACAGCCTCGGACTCAGTTACCAGACTCACAGGCACAGTATCTCACATTCACTCATTTACACAGGCTTACTGGCCCACACTACTGCGCAAAGTCTCACCGACAGTCTCTCACGTACTGACAGTCGCTGTGTTCCACAGACGCTCTGACAAACACCCACCGCCGCTCCCTCTCGCGCCCCACCTCACCCGATGCTGATACAGGCAGACGTTCCCAAAGCCGCCGGTGCCCAGCCGCTCCCGCATCTCCCAGGGCCCGCCCGCGCCCGGCCGCAGCCCCGGGGGCCGCTCCATGGGGCGGGAGGGCAAGCGGCCTCAGGTTCCGCCACTGTTCCCAGGCCGGTTCCGGGCCGCCGAGGCTCGCGCGTCGTTCTTCTCGCGAGATGTATGCGTCACTTCCGGTAACCGCCACATGAAAAGCCCTGCCCCAGCTTCTCCCCCGGGGCATACAGGAGTCCAGCCAGCGAAAGGATCGGGAAGAGTGGAGCTCGCCTTCAGTTCGCCAAGTCCCCCGGGCATTTTCCTGGCTGAGAGAACCCACATATGTTTTCCCAGGCTTCCAAAACTATAACCTCTCCATTCAAGTCATTTTCTAAACTTCACATCGTCTCCACCCCGTCTCCATTTCACCTTTCTTCCGACCTCTGCCATCTATCCTCCAACCCCACCACCCGCTGAACTGGCACTGGCAAAAGCCACCAATGATTCAAATATTGCGGAATCGAAAAACTGGAAAGACTCCTGCGCTAACAGGTCTACTGATGCATTAAATTTTACAGTCTTTTTTTTTAATGGTTAATCATCTTCCATAAAGTCAGGCTCAGCTCTTCTTTTGCTTGACTTCTTGTACACCTGTTCCAGGATTTCCCCTGTAATCACAAACGACTCAAGGATGTGACGCTGTTGCGAAGTAAAGAATATTCCTCCTGATTTCGGGAGCTTTCCCCTAAATGCCTCACGGAGCTTGCAGTCCAGTGGTCTTCCATTTATGGGTTTGCCAGTGCAGTAGTTCCTCATTGCGGGAATTGTTTCTGATGTGTGATGCAGGGCTGCAGATGCAAGCTTCAGGAATGCTGTTGCTGCAACAAGAAGTGCTTCCCAGTGGCGGATAGCCTTAGCATGGAAGAACCAGCTTTCCATTTTCACTTTGAGTTGGTCATATGCCTCAGCCTCACAGAACTTGGGGATGTAGTCGGTCACTCTGGGTGTAAAAATCACTGTGGCGTCCAATATTCTGAAGAAATGTATCAGTTGCATTAGTGGTCATTTGAAACCCCTTTGAGATGATGTGCGCTTGGACCATCGTTTGCACAGCCCCACCTGTGGTGATCTCAGTACTTAAATTCCAACTAACACTTTGTGACCCACAAACAGATGTAACATGCTGAGATGCCTAAAGGTGGATACAGCACGTGCACCACAGCAGTGTTGCTGACTGTTCTGAAAGCACTGAACTGGCTTCTGGCAGAGTACACGGGTCTATTGATTGAGAATCCCTGAATGGTGCAACCAGAATGTTGAACACTGCATGTACAAGCCATGTCATGGTGTTGGGCCTCAGTAATGTGTGGTAGCAGATTCTGGATTCCCACATGTGCTTAGTTGCCATGGAGCTGGAGTTGGAGGTGATGGCAAATGGTACCTCCCAAACACATCTGTAAGAGTTGGGCCGACTGCACTGATGATTGCGGTACTGATTGCCCCTAACAGTATAAAGCCCTTTGTCTGCTAGGTGTACTGCATAGCCTATCACCAGAGTGTGTCTGAGCTCCGCGGATGGGGGGTGGGCAAATTCTTGTAACACTCACTTGGAAGAGCTAAGGAGCGATGCTGAGGACCTAAGGATACTGATGAGTGGGCTGACCCTAAAGTGGCCATCTTTGCAGGAACCAGGTTGTTTCTCATAGTTCAGTCTTTGAACATCCCCATTCTCGGGGATGCTGCTTAGCTTGTTTTTAAATTCTGGGATGGTCAACCTTAGGCTTCACGATCTTCAAGTTTGAGAGTCTGTTTTTTCATGTATAAAATGGAGGCAATAAATACCTCAATAGACATTTTGTGAGAATTAAGTGAAACATTGTCTGGGCCATAAGTGCCCAATCTAAAGGAACAATTATTTTTCTTTTGGCTTCCAAGATACAGCATTCTCCTGTGATCTCTCCCTCTCTCTTTTCCATGTACTTGTGGATCACTCTATTTCCAAGGACTCCTTAAATATTGATACTTAGGTATTCATCTTCAGCCTAGGACTGTATTCATCCTATCTTATTTTCATAATTTCAGCTATGGCCTACACCCTGATGATCCCCAAAGCACTATCACCAACCCAGGTCTCCATGAGTTTACAACTACCCAACAGCATACTGCAACTATCCTAAGCAGAACTCATCTTCCTTCTCTTAAAATCTGCCCCTTCTCTTCCCAATTAGACTGTAAACTCTGGGATAACGGGGACCATGTTGGGACATGGGCCATATTCCTGGAGTCTAGAAAAATGCCTGGCACATAGGAGTTAAGTATTTGCTAAAGGGCTGAAAGAGCTCTTTTATATCAACAAGATGAATGCTATAAGAGAAAAATGGCAAAGGCCTTAGGTCCCTTTTCTACCCTAGATTGTTCAGGGAGAAGGCACCTGTGAGATCCTGGAATAACAGCTGGGTCTAAAGCCCTGGACCCTATTACACACATACACACACACATTCACACATACACACCACTTCATTTAATGGTACAGGTAACATGAACATAAGATACTTCCCAACCATGGAAAAGCATTTGGATTTTGATAGTTTAATGTTTTTGAAAATGTTGATTAACATATGCTGTACTTGGAGCTGGACGACAGACATGCTTATTTTAACAGGATTTTCATCCTAGAAATATTTTCAAAAAATACTCAATCTTAGGCCTCTTGCTGCAAGCAGGTTCCATGGGAATGCACAAAAAAGAGGCAGAAAAACAGTCCCCATGGGAGACTGTAGTTCCTTTAAAAAAGCAGGCTACTACTTCCTGTCAAGTTCATAAAGTGCCTTTCCCTTTGCTTAGTCATCCAGAGTGAAGTCAAAGGGCTCAAAGTCTTTCCGGAAGCGGCGAGCCAGCATCTCTTCCTCTTCCTTGCTGACCTGACAGTGCCTCCAGTCAGACTTGTCAGGAATATTAAGGATGGCTTCACTGGCCAGTACCTCCCTGCAGAAAAAAAGTGTGAACAATATCAGCCTGAAGCCCCCTCTTCTCTCTATTCCTCTACAGCTAAAGAGCCCCTCTCAGCATCCCCCAAAGAAGGTATGCAGATTCCTCTGATTTTATTCATACTATTTTCTCTTGCCCAGAAGGCCATCTCTGCCATTCTATCAAAATCATATTCAAGTTAAGTGACCAGCTCAGGTCCCACCTCTTTCTTAAACCTTCAAACCCTATTTATTTCTGTCTCTTGAACAAGCTGGAACATTACTGATACTTATAAAAGCAGCACTGACACAGTACAAAGACTGGGCCCTGGTGTTAGATCAGAGGCTGGGGGCACCTGGGTGGCTCAGTTGGTTAAGCGTCCAACTCTTGGTTTTGGCTCAGGTCATACTCTCAGGGTTGTGCGATCAAACCCTGGTCAGTCTCCACACTCAGCGGGGAGTCTGCTCGAGATTCTCTCTCCCCCTCTCCCTTGCCCCTCCCCCCGCCCATGCACGTGAGCACGCTCTCTCTAAAATGAATAAAACCTTTTTTTTTTTTTAAAGATTTTTTTTTAAGGATTTTATTTATTTGACAGAGAGAGAGAGCACAAGTAGGCAGAACAGCAGGGAGAGGGAGAGGAAGAAGCAGGCTCTCCACCGAGCAGGGAGACTGACGTGGGGCTCGATCCCAGGACCCTGGGATCATGACCTGAGCCGAAGGCAGCCGCTTAACCAACTGAGCCACCCAGGCGCCCCGAATAAAACCTTTTTAAAAAGATAGAAGAGGTTTAATTCCATTCCTAGTTCAACCACTTGCTGTCTCTGACTTGAATATTACTTCATCCCTGAGTCTTGATTTCCTCACCTATGAAATGCAGTAGGGTTTTGTGAGGTAGCAAGATAACACAATCCAAGCCCCAAACCAGCTATACACGTCTTGTCTTAAACTCTAGTTTTGTCATCCCCATTAGACCATGACTTTGCTGAGGGTATCATGCAGATCACGCCTAGTATCACATACCACTGACTCTCTGCCTCTCCTAGAGGACTCAGGCCTGCACAGGCGCAACCGCACAGGCTCAATGTCAGCAGAACAACCTACCTTGGCTCTCAGGACTAAAGAATACATCCTGACACACTTACATACAGGCTACCTTCTGTCACTGCTGTACATTTTTACTTATTTTTACACTCATTTTGATATATTAGAACTAACTCGGGGGCGCCTGGGGGGCCCAGTCGTTAAGCGTCTGCCTTCGGCTCAGGTCATGATCCCAGGGCCCTGGGATCGAGCCCCGCGTCAGGCTCTCTGCTCGGGGGGGAGCCTGCTTCTCCCTCTCCCTCTGCAGTTCCCCCTGCTTGTGCTCTCTGTCTCTCTCTCTGTCAAATGAATAAATAAAATCTTAAAAAAAAAAAAAAGAAAGAACTCTAGTTGGGACATCTGGGTGGCTCAGTCAGTAGAGCACGTGACTCTTGATCTCAGGGTTGTGAGTTCGAGCCTCACATTGATGGCAGAGATTACTTAAAAAAATAAAATCTTTTTTTTTTTAAAGAAAGAACTCTATTTGTGTATCTATATGATTCATTTTCCACTTTGAACTGCAATAAATACAAGAGTTGAAAACAAATCACATGAGTTTTCTAAAAGTCACAGGATCTGAGCTCAAGTTCTAGCTCCCTGGTCAAGCCTTGAGCCTACTTCTTCATCTATGAAATGAAGACAGAACCATCTTTCTTGTACAGTGGGGAAAAAATATATTTTCAAGTATTTTGTTAACTATAAAATGTTATGTAATTGTATATTAGTATTTTGAAAAACAGTCAACATTGAAAATACAAAAGACTATCATGAGCACAAAATCATTCAGAGAACCTCACCTGTGGGCTTATATGCCTGTGTCTATCTGCAATTATGTGCCTACATCATCAGTGTCTGCATCTGCATCTGTTGCTAAGGCAACAACAAAAAGATAATGTGAGATGTTTGAAGTCCCTAATCACACCTATTCTCTTAACTTATCAATCATCTTTTTTAAAATGTAGACAACCACATTTCCTGGACTTATATTCAATGGTAGCAATCTCTTGGAGGTTTCCCAAATTAGTCCAAGAAGGGTACAAAGTTGACTCAAAGTTTAGTTCTAACCAGGAAAAAAAAAACAACTGCAAATCAGATACCAGCATTAGATAATCTGTTCTGCACCTCTTCTACTGCCCTCCCTCCATACTCTATTTCCTCTTGCCAGCAACTTCCTATCTTCAGTCTGCCTATGATGACACTCCCTATATGGTTTTACAATCATGTTCTGTCTAATATAAGGAGCATAAATGAAGGCTCATCTAGGCCTTAGGACACTACACAACAATGAGGTTAAAAACCTCATGTTTTAGAGTTGAACATACCTGGGTTTGAATCTACTGTGTGTGCTCATGGACAAGCTACTTAACCCCTCTAGAGCCATGCCATCCACTTTAGGAGCCACTAGCCAGATCTAGATATTTAAATTTTAATCCTAATTAAAATTAAAAATTTAGTTCCTCAGTCATATTAGCTATATTTCAAGTGCTGAGGAGCCACATGTGGCTAGTGATTACTCTATAGGACAGTGCAGATTTATAGAACATTTCCAACATCATGGCAAGTTCTACTGGGCACAGCTCTGGAGCCTTAATTTCCACTGTGGTAAACTGGGATGACAGTACCTATCTTACAGAGTTGGGAAGATTAAATGAAGCGATGCATGTAAAGCTCTTGGCACAGTGCCTGCACAGAGCATATGCTCAATTAATGGTAGCACTTTATTCCTTTGGGCTAGAAGGCCCACACTCTAATATTTGCTCTCTAAATCTATCTCTCAGGCTCAATGTCAACCTTTTCTTGAAGCCTTTCACAAAGGAGAAATAAGCTCTCCCTCTTCTGAATTTTTTTTTTCTTTTTAAAGATTTTATTTATTTGACAAAGAGAGACACAGGGAGAGAGGGAACACAAGCAGGGGGAGTGGGAGAGAGAGAAGCAGGCTTCCTGCTGAGCAGGGAGCCCAATGCGGGGCTCGATCTCAAGACCCCGGGAAGATGACCTGAGCCAAAAGCAGACACTTTTTTTTTTTTTTAAAGATTTTATTTATTTATTCATGAGAGATAGAGAGAGAGAGAGGCAGAGGCAGAGGGAGAAGCAGGCTCCCCGCGAAGCAGGGAGCCCAATGCGGGACTCGATCCCAGGACCCTGGGATCATGACCTGAGCTGAAGGCAGACGCTTAACCGACTGAGCCACCCAGGCGTCCCTTTTTTTTTTTTTTTTAAAGACCGAAAGCAAACACTTAATGACTGAGCCACCCAGGCACCCCCCCTTTTCTGAATTTCTAAAGTCCACTATTCCTCAAAACTTTCTTATGATGCTTTTCACATTCTGCATTACATTACTGTCACATATGCAAATATCTGACTTGCCCTAAGACCATAGGTTCCTTGGGGCAAAGACTTTCCTACTTGGCTTTTTATTCAATTGTCTATGCAGCCCACTGATCTGTTCATAGTAGGCCTAGTGAAAACACATTTAAAATAAGAAAAATATACAAACCTTCCAAACTGTAAAGGAAAATTCTTTTTAATTCTATGGAAAAGCTTCTCTCCTGTGTCAAGTTCAACATAAAAATATGCTGCTCCTGGCTGTGCAATCTAAAGTAAACAGAGTTGTATGAGGACATATCATAATGCTTTAAAAATCTAAAACCTAGCTCATCTCTTATATAAACTTTTATTTGGCAAAGCATTCAGTCTAGAAGCACAAGAAAAAGAATGGGAGCAGTACAGATCCCAAGCCACTGAATGGAACACAGTTTAAAAAGCCAAACTACCAGATATTACAAAGATCCTCCCAGTGGCACCCATCCTTCGAAGTTCCTGCCTTAGGAAATTTCGCATTTTTTGCTCTTCCAGGAATGCACTGAGGCATTGCTGTAATGCCACCCTCATCATCTCCAAGATCCAATCAGTACCCCACGCTCTAGGTCCAAACTGTCCAGCTGCCTATTTAACATTTCGGAGCTGCCTTGATATTACCTCAGGCTCAACATGTCAGAAACCACGTTTTACTTCTCATCCTTTACTTTACATCCTTCCCCTCCTGTGTCACCTGCTTGACGTCAGCGTGCTCTGGGATTTCCAACAGCTCAATCTGCTGCTGCTCTGCCTGGGTAATGAAGGCATCTTTAATGTCATCTGTACTGCAGGAGCTGAGTGGCACAGGAATGACCTGGGGGGGGGGGGGAGGCAGACAGATAGAAGAAACTCTTTGTACAGGTCCCTGAGAGGTCATGCCTCCCGCACAGTGCCTGAGAAGTAGCAAATCCATCACAGGGGTGGAACATACCCCTCAGCAAAGATTCTCCTCAGGCCAGCCAGGCTTGTGTCAGCCTGTCTGTAAGGACTTAAACTTACGAGATAGCTTGCCACATGTGGGAGCCAATGCCTGATGCAGGAAAGGCTAGAGAGAGATCTCTCTGTCATCAAGCCCTTGCTGGCTCCTATGTAATATATGTGGCAGAGTCAGGCCCATTTGAAAATTTAACAAATGTGCCAGAAAGAAAACCACCACAACTACAAACCAATTATCCATAAACAATCCCCAAATTTCTGAGCTGAGAGCTCCATCAAGGCTCTGGGACTATTTCTCACCTCTAAGACTTCACTCATGCTGGTGGAATAATACCCACTCACATAAATACCCACTCTCTTCCACCCCTACCTAACAAGGGCCCAATCTTTCTTGAAACCTTCCTCAATGTACCCGTTTCTTTTCTAAACAAGGCACTTACTATCTGTGCTGGCCCATTCACACTGACCATGCACTTCCCTGTGAAATCTCTGGGATTTATCATCAGAGAATCTTTAACCTTTTAAATGAACATTAGTCAAACATTAATATGAAAATTTGTATTCACTATTTTAAATACTAAAATTTTAAATATTTAATTTTAGATTGGACTTATATATTGAACTCTTAATTGATGTTATTTAAATACCTGTCAATATCCAGGTCCCACCGGGTCCTTCCAAGTTCCTGGGTGGAGGCCACCTACCTGTAGCTGAAGGTGATGGCTCTTATAATTTCTCTCAAATAGAACACACCGTTTCCCCCGACTCTTAAAGAACCGCCTCAGTGTCGCCTTATACTTCTCCACCTCTTCTACCACCTCTGCTGAAAGCTCTACCACTGACTGGTAGTGGCCAATGGGTAGGACGAGGACATGGTCATCAGATAAGCCTCCTTTGGCCAGGGCAAGGTAGCACTATGGAGGAAGCACACAGAATCAAGACATCAATGCCATATGTATGATTCTTCAGGGAGAAAAGCCTATACAAAGAGTGACCATGAGGGTGTGGACAAAGTGCTCGAGAGGCTATCAACAGAAATTCTCCTACTTTAAAAAACCTGATTTTAGAGGTTATAACAAGAACCTGATAGAAGAATAAAATTAGATGCAACAAATCTCTATCCAGCTATCAA
Source organism: Mirounga angustirostris (assembly GCF_029215605.1). Lineage (NCBI taxonomy): Eukaryota > Metazoa > Chordata > Mammalia > Carnivora > Phocidae > Mirounga > Mirounga angustirostris. The sequence goes on from NW_026991714.1 coordinate 126,893,514, forward strand.
ATGAACTGGGAGCAAATGAATGGCACACCATCAGGCTTTTGGCTTTGAATACACCAAAGCTGAAGGAGACAGGAACAGTAGTTGGTTTTTCCCTCCCAGGATCCAAACTTGAAAGCGATTTTTCAGTTGTTATTGCCTTCAGCCACAGAAAGATAACACTTGATTTCAAAATGACCACTTTCCCTATGATAACATCAAATTCCACATGCCCCCCCCTAAGTATACCCTCTGGACTCACAAAAAAGGCAAAGATGTCATGATTAGCATCCAGTGTCCCTACAGCCTTAAGCTGCTGCCTAACCTATACAAAATGAAAGCAAATAGATAACCTAAGGGGATGGAAGGAAGGAGAAACCTCAAACTCAGACACATCCAAAGAAGTAGGAAACTATGGCTCCCAACAGTGGATATCAGCAGCTAAGCAGCAATTAAAAATATTTCTGTCAAAACCAAAACATGCAAGACTGCTCTACACTCAGATATTCTTTGAAGGGAAAACACTATGAGTAGAGAAATGGCCAGTGACTATCACCATAGGCAAATGAAGGTACTACAGCTTTAGAAAAAGCAATCCAACATTTCCTTTTCGTGTCATGAGTTCAATGTTAAGACTGAAGGAATGAGTCATTTATCATTAACACTGAGACAATCCAACAGAATGACAGAAGAGGTATCTGAAACAATCTAAAGCATGACCATCCTTGATTTACTTGGCATAGAGGACAGAACACATCTACAAACTTAATCTTCCAGATGACAAGTCATCAAAGCCTCATAAGCACTAAAATATTTTCCTAGTTTCAACAATAATTATTTTGGATTGTATGGTTTTTTTTTTTAAGACTTTATTTATTTGAGAGAAAGAGAATGAGAGAGAGAGAACAAGAGTGAGGAGGGTCAGAGGGGAAGCAGATTCCCTGCTGAGCAGGGAGCCCGATGTGGGACTCGATCCTGGGACTCCAGGATCATGACCTGAGCCGAAGGCAGTCGCTTAACCAACTGAGCCACCCAGGCGCCCCTGGATTGTATGTTTTAAAAGATTACTCTTGAAGCCTGAGTCTTCTAACCTTTTCTTCATGTCAAAGGGTCACTGCTATAAACATCAGTTTTTATATTGTAATGTCCAGTAAAGCTACTGAAGGTTTCTAGTCCAGACTAAAGAGCACCCCCTCACCCCCAGTGCAGTACCTCCCAGTACTTGTGAACAGTTTCACACTTGCCCAGTCTCCTCCTTCCTTTCAACTTCTCATCTTTTGTTCTATACTTGAATTATCTCTAAAAATGTATAAATAATACCTGAATGAATGTTTCTCCCATAAGTAAAATGCATGGATTTTGCAACAATTATTTTGGACTCTTAGCAGCCTTTCCCTCCTTTTACCAGTTTGTGGCCATGGGCCATTAACACAGTTCCATGTATATCCCTGGAGGAAGGCATGGCAAAGACAGAGAAAGTCAAGACAAAAAAAAGTAGTGAGAGGAGATCAAGAGGAATGGTTGCAGGGAGGGGATTCTAAACCCTCTGCCAGATGCCCAAAGGTCCCAGAGATTCCTAAGAGGTTTCTACCAGACAAAGAACAACAGCTAAGTGTAGACTTGAATACTAGGTAGTCCTAAAAATTTCACGTGCCCTCCTACTTGGGGTGCTGGGCTGGGCTACAAACAAGACCAGAGATATTTTTTGCCCGTGTGGTTCAGGCCTAGATGAGAAAGAAACAGGTTTCTTTGATTATCCCCTAGTCTCATACCCTGGGCTAGATAACCCTGGGCAATTAAAAGGTGGATGGAAAGGAAAGGTCATTTCTCCCTGAGGCCTAGAGCAGCCCTGAGCTAAGTCACCTGTTCCAAATCTGTCTTCCCCTGTGTGCCATTTTGAACTATTGAAGGTTCCCCAACAGAAGGCAATCCAAAGCCTGCCTACCATACAAGCTGTGTGGGAGAGAAGAATAGCATAAACTAATCCAAAGAAGAAAACAAAGTCCAAGAGAGAATCCAAAAAGGGCATTCCTGTAAAACCAAAAACTTTTCAAGTTTGCTCTTCTTCCTACTGAAGAGTTCATCCATAGACTCCATGGCCTAATTAGGTCCCAGGCCTCGACCCAATAGTGCTCCCCCTAGGGACAGGAGTGTGCCAATAATCAAGACATAAAATTTAAATGTAGAAGACTGGGACTCTTTAGTCTGAAACTATAAAGGTAGAGAGGGATGTGACTTAAAAAGGGTACAATGATGAAACTGAGACTCTGGTCAGTCTATAGGAGGCCACAATAAAGGGTCTTCAGATTGTGAGGATAAGCTGAGGAAATGCTCACCCTCAGAAACCAAAATTAGAATAAATCAATGAAAAAGAGAAGAAAGTATCTATTTGCAGAAGCACTACACACTGAGAAATGGTCTATAAAATATTTCCATCAAAAGCCATGGGAAACAGCCAATTCTAGTCACAGGTGACTAGGGTGCAACTGTAATCCTGAAAATCAAGCTTTCTTCATTCTAAGTGAATGAAAAAGAAGGATAATGGTCTATACAGATGCCAGGAAAATGAGGGTCAAAGACCAGTATTATTCAATACCTAAACAAGTCCCGCCCAAGGAAAAATATCTGGAGAAGTCTGAAATGGGACAACTTTACTGTGAGACACATAATTCATCAGTTTTCCACAGCCTGAATAAAATCATCCTCAGGATCATCCAGTTCTTTGATTCAGTGCTTACCAGGCAACCCTTTAATTATTATCTTGGGTTCCCAGTTACCCACACTAAGAATGTAGATATGGGTACTCCTGTCTTGGGATGCTATATTCTCTATTACTAGGCAAAACTGAGAATTAATCACTTTAGTCTCTTATATAATTACTTAGTATGAATCTATTCCCAGGGTTAAATAATTATAGATAAAAATTAATAAACTCAGGTTTCTAAATCTGAAGATAGAAAAAAAGAATATCAACAGTTTTCACCCAAAATGAGTATATAGGCAACAGAGGACTCCCTTTTTAGGACAAAGAAAATCCTTTTTTAAATACTGAGTAATTAATGAAAGCAACTCATCACCTCTAATTTGTATGGACCAAAAAAGGTCAAAAAGTGTATGAAGGCATCACCCTAGGAGATACACTTATTTGTCAGAGAGGGAGGAAGGGAGGGGGCACTGTGGCACAACAAAACCACAGGAGAATTAAAATAATTAAAAACACAGACAATAACAAATGTGGGAAATGTCGGAAAACAGGAACCCTCATACATTGTTGGTGGGGATGTAAGATGATATAGCCATTTTGGAAAATAGTTTGGCAGCTTCTTAAAAAATTAAATATAAATTTACCAGCAATTCCATTCCTAGGTATCTATCCAAAAGAAATGAGAACATATGTCCACGCAAAGACATGCATGCAAAGGTTCGTAGCAGCATTATTCCTAATAGCCATAAAGTGGAAACAACCCAAAAGCCCAACAACTGATAAATATACAGAATATATAAAAAGGACAATAAAAAGGAATGTAGGACTGATACATGCTACAACATGAATGAGCCTCAAGAATATTATGCTGAATAAAAAAAGCCATACACAAAGACCACATATTGTATGACTCCATTTATATGAAATGTGCAGAAAAGGCAAACCTATGGAGACAGAAAGTAGACTAGTGGTTGCCTGGGGCTGAGGATGGGAATGGGGATTTACCGTAAATGGGCACCAGTGAAGGACATATTCTAAAACTGTGCTATGTGATGGTTGCACAACTTGGTAAGCTGACTACAAACTGGTGAATTGTACACTTTATTAAAGTGGGTAGATTTTATGAAATGTAAATTATGACTTTATTAAATCAATGAAAGACAAACAAATAAGGGTGTCCTTCTCTGTAAAAGGTCCACGGAAGTAACTCACATGTGTGCCGATGTTGACCACCAGATGCTTTTCCACTTCAGGGCTGGCAAGGCAAAACCAGCAGGGTCCTGGAGGCTGAGCTTTAGACGGAAGAAAGCAGATGTTACTATGGTCCAAGCACTCCAGCATATATATAATCACCCTATAGAACTCAGCCTTATCTGATCTTCATGCATCGAAAAGACTGGTATACAGCACTGCCACAAAGGGTTGGCCCTGCTGTGCTTCCACTGTGTCCCCCCACTCCCCATCACCACTATCAATGAAACGGACCACTATGAGAAAAGCTCTGAATTTGCAACCAATTCATAGGTGGATAACCACAAGGGGATGACCACATACTGACTAAAGTAGCATCGAACTGGCAACGAGCTGCAATGGAAGAACACTGAACTGGATGTCAAGAGTCCCAATTCTAGCCCCAGCTTTGCCACGAGCCAGCCAGAGGACTCTGGGTAATAAGTTTACCCCACCAAGGTCCACTTCTTCAACTTTGAAACATAGCACAAAGGGGTGGAGAACGTGGATTTCAATGAAATAACCTTACAATCCTTTTTACCAGTTTGATTATTCTATGATTTTATGAACCTCATTGGTTTTGTAGGCTCTTTACTTCATATGTTTTACAGATGTGAGGGAAGGAAAGGAGCTTTCTCCATAGTTCTTTCAGGAATAGCCTCAGATACCCTCAAAATCAGGCCATCTCAGTATTATTTTATTTTTGGTCTTAATGACCCATTGTACAGTTTTCCTTTTCCAGAAGAGGCTCCCTTAGCAATGCCTTGTCCCACACAAGACCTGCTCACACAGAAGACCTCAGGAACCAAGGTACTTACGAGGTTTGCGAGGCTGTTTTGGATGAGGAGAAGACTTGCTATCTCTGCCTGTAGATGAACGCTTCCTTCCCTGCTTTTCATTTAAATCAAAGAAAAATTGACAGGCTGCTTCTTCCTGGAATGGTCAAAGGCAGAAGAGAAAATGTAATTAAACTAATCTTTAGACAAGGAGCCAACCATTCGCATACAAGGGAACATTCCTGCCACGTCACATCTATTTTTCCTTCCAGTCCTTTCTACCTACTCTAGATAAGAAAAATATCCTGATGCCTGGACTCTCAGTCATACTTCTCAACACTTAACCTAATCCATCTTCTTGCAAAAGCAAGTTAAAATGCAAGTTATAGGGACACCTGGGTTAATTGGTTAAGTGGCTGCCTTCAGCTCAGGTCATGATCCCAGAGTCCTGGGATTGAGCCCTGAGTTGGGCTCCCTGCTCAGTGGAGAGCCTGCTTCTCCCTCTCCCTCTGACTGCCGCTCTGCCTACTTGTGCTTTCTCTCTCTGTCAAATAAATAAAAATCTTTTAAAAAATAAATAAATAAAATAAAATAAAATAAAATGCAAGTTATAGAGCAATCCTTGCCTAAAACAGAACAGTATGAACCCACCCAAACACCTTCTCCTATCTCTCTCAGTAGGGCCTCAGTGTAGTCCTACAATTTCACAGGTCAAACAAGTCTAACTGAACTTTAATTAAAAAGATGAAGAGGTTGTTCAAGAAGAAAAAAAAGTCTGAGAAAGCAAACCATGCATACTAGTAAGGGAACTTGACATTCCTTGTTTTAATGAGGGAAAAATTAGTTTCAGAAAAGTCTGCTATTAAGCAATGTCTTCAAAGTGAGTCCTTTTGCTAGCACTCATTATAAAATCACAAATTACATTGCTACCAAGCAGTTGGATCCTTGCCTGAAAAGTTAAAAATAGGGGTGCCTAGGTGGCTCAGTCAGTTAAACATCTTCTTAATTTAGGCTCGGATCATGATCTCAGGGTCCTGGGATTGAGCCCCACCAGGCTCTGAGTTCAGTGGGAAGTCAGCTTGATATTCCCTCTCTCCCTCTCCTTTTGCCCCTCTCCCTGCTTATTCTCTCTCAATCTGTCTCTCTAAAATAAATAAATAAATATTTTTTAAAAGGTTAAAAATAAAGACTCAACTTTAGACAAAGAAAGATTTAACATGTGTAACCCCAACACATGAACCAAGTTTAGACAAAGAAAGACTTAAAATAAGAAACTGTTAACCTCGGGACACCTGGGTGGCTCAGTCGTTAAGCATCTGCCTTCGGCTCAGGTCATGATCCCAGGGTCCTGGGATTGAGCCCCACATCAGGCTCCCTGCTCCGTGGAAAGCCTGCTTCTCCCTCTCCCACTCCCCCTGCTTGTGTTCCTGCTCTCACTCTCTGTCAAATAAATAAAAATTAAAAAAAAAAAAAAAAGAAAGAAACTGTTAACCTCAAACTACAATAAAAAACACTGAGCTTACCTGAAATCTGCTAAGGCTTTCTAAACATCATGATGATTTCCCAAGGGAAAAAAAAAGATTTAGATTCTAGGGATTAAACTGGTCTTATGAGCGAAACTATAACCAGGAAAAGTATACGTGTAATGGGCAATCCAGCCCAGAAAAATGCCACCTCTCAAACAGCACACACCTCAGGGGCAGGAATTTGCTTTCCCATGGATGCTTCCTTCCCAGATTTCCTGTAAGGGTTTTCAGTAACATCTGGAGGCTGTTTTACCAGTTCCGCTGCATCCATTAGTTTCATGGGAACAATACTGAATGCATAAAGATACTGTGGGAAAAAAACAAACAAACATAACATTAGGGGAAATCCTGTTTATCCAAATGTAATTTTATTCACAGAAGCTTCAGAAACTGAGTAAAAGAACAGCAACTGGCCTGTTTATGGCTCAGAAAATACACAGTAAATCAAATATCAATTTAGTGATCTCTGTAGGGGTTAAGCAAGGGCTGATCAAGTCACGAACAAAGAATCAAAGCCCTAGCCCTTACAAAAATCAGCTCTTACACAAAACAACTGTCACTACAAGGCCCGGGGGAGACTTGTTCCAAAACCTTTAAAGACAAACTGCTTATACCTCTAGTCCTTTATCTTTGTGTACTTTGTCAACAGAATTGTGGTACTGCCGTTCTTTTTTTCTGATGAAAACTAAATTGGACACCATAATGTTTCCCTCTGATATTATACAATTTCTGCTGCATATGCTGATGAGTCTTCTTAGGGACTAGTAGCAAAGAAGTAAATATTCATACAGATATCTAGACTCTCACACTAATGGCACAGATATTGAAAACTTTAGATGAGATATGAATAGATATTTAACCTCAGTACACTGGGCTTAAAAGCTTAAATATAACGGAAAAAACAAAATATGTATTTGCTTATCTTTTCTATGCACGTTTATGACATGTTACAGGATAATCTTCACCCTTCCTTTGCCTGACTGTTCTAACCGTAGCTGTCTCAATTCACAACATCCTGCTTTTGGCCCTGGAGAATCAGAAATGCTCAAAGGGAAATGAGACAACATACTTTTCTGGTATATTCTTTCATTTACCTGTACTGTTTTCCAGTACAAAGATAGATTCCAGGTATCACTAAGATTTTCCAAAGCCAAGGAGGGTTATGTAAATCCTATAAAGGCTATTATTTCTGCTAAATGAAGGTGCTAAAAGAAGCAAAGCAGGAGTAGCATCTGAGGGCAAACTCATGAATACCTACAAAGACAACCACATGGATATGGGAAGAAAGGAATATTACTCCTTTGAAATTCTTCCTTGGTTCCACTGGGCCTATTTTCCCAAACCCTTCTTTAAAATCTCCTACAAAGGACTCAAGGAAACCTGACCTTTCATTACTGTATCTTCACAAAGGAGTCACTGAAGTGCTAGGAGAGAAACATTTATCAGGCAGACAATGAGTATTAACCTACGATCAAATACTCAAATCTTTACCTTTTTCTTTTCTGGATTTCCAACATTCGCCAGAGCTATGAACCTGGTGGCATGCTGTGCATTTTCCTGTAGAACGACGTGGTTTCTAGAATACATTTAACAGACAACAAGTCACCAAAAAACTTCAATTTTGATTTACAATTATGAAATATGTAGACTCCGTGGAACCATGAGAGAGCACAGATCCTAAGTCCATCACCACCAGTAACATAATCTCAGATGTCACCTGAAAATCCAGTAGGATAATCATCCCTACTTCACAGGAAAAAATGAGATCACATATCTGAAAAGCACAAAACTCCAACATTTGGTTTTAGAAGAGTTGTAAAATTGGCAAAATGATAATAATTGCTGAAGTTGGGTGATGGGTACAGGAGGGTTCACTGTACTATTCTTTTCTCGTGAATAATAAAAAGCTGTAAGAGGGGATATAATAGGGCGGCTTAGTCAGTTAAGTATTGGACTCTTGATTTTGGCTCAGGTCATGATCGCTGGGCATGGAGCCTGCTTAAGATTCTCTCTCTCCCTCCCTTTGCCCCCGGGGACCCTGAACGTTCTTTCTTCTCAAAAAAAAAAAAAAAAAAGCTATAATAATGAAAATCAAATAGAAGTTTTAAGAGGAAAAAGTATGCTTCAAATAGTAATTTATAGCATGATTTCATTTTTCTAGGAAAAATATAAAAATACGAGTGTGTATATTTTACAGAAAAAAAAACAGAACTGAATACACCAAAACACTTTTTTGAGTTTTTCTGTTTTACAAGTATTCTACATTGAGCAACTATTATTTATAATTAAAAGAAAGAAGTTATGGCATTATATACATTTTTTATTTTTAGTGAGTTGACTATTAATACAGATACCAACCCTTAGAGCTCTTTCCTTTCCTCATGCTACAGAAATTTCCCCGAGTCTGTCACAAAATATAATTTTATGTCAAAAAAAGCTAGCATAATACCACTGTATATAAACAAATACACAAATTTTTAAATTCACATTACTGAAAGGAAATAAGCCAAAATACAGTTTGTTGGGGAGGCTGGGTGGCTCAATCGTTAAGCGTCTGCCTTTGGCTCAGGTCATGATCCCAGAATCCTGGGATCGAGCCCCACATCGGGCTCCCTGCTCAGCGGGAAGCCTGCTTCTCCCTCTCCTACTCGCCCTGCTTGTGTTCCCTCTCTCGCTGTCTCCGTCTCTCTGTCAAAATAAATAAATAAAATCTTAAAAAAAAAAATAGTTTGTCTGCTATAACCTGTTTCTTTAAAGAGAGGAAATACAGCCATAGTTGGTAAATGGGACTGATGTCAGTATAAGGTGAAAGTCATGCTTTTTCACATGCAACTTTTAAAATGATTGACACAAGTTTACTCATAATTAAATAGAAGCTTTAACAGTACACGAAGACATTAAGGAAAAACAGCTGAATGTCCTGCAAAGTGCCTTTCTTTAGTGCAAGCGGTGACTAGCACAGTGGCTTCTAAAACTGCTAATACTTCCCACTGTTAGGCTACCCAGGTGTGATGGGCAAAGTAATAGCTCCCCAAAGATGTCCATGTCCTAATCCCCATAACCTGTGAATTTTAGCTTTTACAGCAAAGGTGAATAAGGTGACAGATGGAATTAATCAGTTGCTAATCAACTGACCTTAAGATAAGGGAGATGATCCTGATTACCTGGGTAGACCTGACATAACCGGGCCAACACTTTGATTTTAGCCCAGTGAGACCCAGGTCAAACTTCTGACCTACAGAACTGTGAGATAATAAATGGGATTGTTTTAAGCTACAAAGTTGGTGGTAATTTGTACAGTAGCAATAGAAAACCAATACTATAGGGAAACCGCAAGTGCCCAAAAAAGCCATGGAGATGTTTCCCTCATTTATTTTAAAATAAAGATGACTGATGAAGGATGCTACCCCCAAATGGTGGGTTGGTTTTTTTTTTTTAAGATGTACTTATTTATTTATTCGAGACAGCGAGCAAGCACAAGAGCACATGAGTGCGGGGAGGGGCAGAGGGAGAGAATCTCAAGCAGACTCCCCGCTGAGCACAGAGCCTGAGCGGGGCTGGATCTCACGACCCATGAGATCATGACCTGAGACGAAATCACGAATCAGACACTTAACCAACTGAGCCACCCCCAGGTGCCCTTGAATGGTGTTTTTAATGATAATAAACTGCTCCTCAAAAGAAGCAAAACATTTATAATAATACAATATAGGAAAGCAAAGCATGGACCGACTGTAATTCTAGGTTCAAATGTTAGTGGAAATTTACCTATATTAGTATTTTTATTATGCTGGTTATGGGTTTTTGTTACAGCTCTGGTTGAAAAGTTGCAGAGGTTTTTGGTTTTTTTTTTAACAGCTTTATTAAGATCTAATTCAAATACTATACAATTCACCCATCTAAAGTACACAATTCAGTACTTTTTAGCATATTCACAGAGCTGTGCAACCATCACCACAATCTAATTTTAGAACATTTTTATCACCCGAGAAAGAAACCTTGTACCTATTAGCAGTCACTCCCCATTTCCCCTCCAAATAGCCCCATACATATCTCTATGTATGTGCCTATTCTGGACATTTTATGTAAATTTTTTTTTTTTACGATTTTATTTATTTATTTGGCAGAGACCGACCTAGCGAGAGAGGGAACACAAGCAGGGGGAGTAGGAGAGGGAGAAGCAGGCTTCCCGCAGAGCAGGGAGCCCAATGCGGGGCTCGATCCCAGGACCCTGGGACCATGACCCGAGCCGAAGGCAGATGCTTAACGATTAAGCCACCCAGCCTCCCCAACAAACTGTATTTTGGCTTATTTCCTTTCAGTAATGTGAATTTAAAACAAATATTTGTTTTAAATTGAGCCACCCAGGCGCCCTTCCATTCCTTTTTCTTGAATAACATTCCAAAGTATGGATATATCACTTTTTCTTTACCCATTCATCAGATGATGGATACTTGGGTTGTTTCCACTTTTTGTCTATTATGAATAATGCTGTTATGATCATTTGTGTACAAGTTTTTGAATGGGTCAATGTCTTTACTTCACTTGGAACAAGTGTGGAATTGCTGGGTCAGACAATAACTCTATATTTAACCCTTTGAGGAATGGTCAACAGTTTGGCAAAGCATCTGCACCATCTTACATTGCCACCAGCAATGTAAGGGTTCTAATTCCTCCACATCCTTGCCAACACTTATTATTATTTGCCTTTTCGATTGCAGCCATCTTAGTGGGTGTCAAGCGGTATCTCATTGGATTACCCTAATCGCTAATGGCATGAGCATCTTTTCATGTGCCTACTGTCCACTGATAATATGTTCTTCAGAGAAATGGGTATTCAGATCCTTAAAAGCTGGCTAGGTTAAAAAAAAAAAAGTTGGGACAGGTTTTGAGTTTTGTTCCCATAACCTCTGTTTTTAGTGCATGGTTTTAGAGAACAATAGGCTTTTCTAGAATGCATACATGAAGATATAACAGAAAAAGCTGTATTATTTATGATTATATCTTAGGCTTTGGGATTATGGAGGAAGGATAGGTTAGTTGGGTTTTGTTTTTTTTTTTTTAAAGATTTTATTTATTTATTCATGAGAGACAGAGAGAGAGACAGAGGCAGAGGGAGAAGCAGGCTCCCCGTGGAGCAGGGAGCCCTATGCGGGACTCGATCCCAGGACCCTGGGATCATGACCTGAGCTGAAGGCAGACGCTTAACCGACTGAGCCACCCAGGCGTCCCTGGGTTTTTTTTTTGCTCGCCTATATTTTTTGACCTTTCAACAACACTTTTTGTAAAAAAAAAAAAAAAAAAGGAAAGGTTTTTATAGATTATTTTAGAAATTATCCATGCTCTTTACCAATAAAGATAATTCAGAGTTAACTTAATTCTATCACTTATAAAACACTGGTTTTGTCTCGGCAAGACGTGCTTTATTTATTTATTTATTTTTTTTTTTAAAGATTTTATTTATTTTTCAAGAGAGAGAGAGACAGTGAGAGAGGGAACACAAGCAGGGGGAGTGGGAGAGGGAGAAGCAGGCTTCCCGCGGAGCAGGGAGCCCGATGCGGGGCTCGATCGCAGGACTCTGGGATCATAACCTGAGCCGAAGGCAGACGCTTAACGACTGAGCCACCCAGGCGCCCCATGGGCAAGACGTGCTTTAAAAACTCCACCCTCAAACTCAAACTAAGAAAAATGGGGGAAAAAATGTGATACAAGTTCTTGAGTCTCAAGCTGAAACACTTCTGAAGTGATTAGGCTGAGACATGAGTTTTCAACACTATCCAAGGAATACTGGTTTGACCTGACCAAAATAGGACCATACTGTGTTACGTGAAGCTGTGAGGATTAAGCAGTGTTGTTACTTCAGAGCTGCACACCTTTACGGGGCTGTATAGAGTCCAATCCCTCGCATTTCAAATTAGGAAACAAACTGAGAAGCTGAACAATTTGAGAGCCACTCACTTCAGTGCCTGAGTAACCAAAAGGAATTAAGATGCTACATGGCTAAGATGAACAAGAGAAGGTCACACAGAAGATACATGCCAAATTCCTTAAAAAGCCAAAATAATGCAATGCCACTCACCGATAGGGGAGCCTCTCATAATAGGTCTTTTCCAAGGCAGCAAAATGGTATCTTGGTTTCAAGTCTGTGGCCAGACTAGAGACCAAAGCGGAGCCACAGTTTTTGGTATCCACTTCTCCCTGGTAAACAGAAAGTCAGTCATCATAACAGACCTAAAAGTTATCAAGAAAAGCAGGCAAGTAACAAGACACTTTAAAATGACTTTGAAATTTCTATGTCAATACAAATGCAGGCAGTAGGATTTGGATAGTGAGTTGCATACTGGTGGCAATTAGAGAAATCTCAAACACGTAAGAGGAACTGGGCTATTACGAATGCAGAGACAGGAACAACTGCTGGAAGCTGGGGGTTAAAAGGTAAGGAAAGCCCTCCATACTAATACCCAAAATAGGATTTATTACGATCTTTTTAAGAAACTGATCTCTCTCTCTGGAGCCCACAGACAATGCTTCTATAATATGCTTGGTTGTGCACCTTTCCAACAATGCAGACATAGTCAATGCAAAAAATAAAAATTAAAAGCTAGCTTTCAGGGCCCCTGGGATCCACAGATTATTTGGAATGGAATATTCAAGGACTTCATGACATAAGCATGCAATCCTTTATTTTGCTTCAGTCAAGAAAGGTGTGGTTTGTGGAAGGACACAACTATGCCCTTGTTAAAGTCTGTAACATAAAGTTTGTCAAAAATATTAGGCTTATTCCCACACATCCCTAGCTTTCATTAACAACAAATTATGCAATCTCTCATCCATAATATTATTTATGAACTTAAGAGAAGGTATTAGCTGGAAATAAAGAAATTACCAAAATTAGTTTTCCACTAAGTAAAGCAAGAATTTCTTCCTTATGTGCTCTGCTTGCTTCCTTCAGATTTCTGCTGAAGCGCAGGGAATCAGCCTCGAGGTTAGTTGTAGTATCTTAAGAGACTGGTAAACTATATTGTTTTCTCCCCTATAAAGATCTTACGTAGTAAACTTTATAAACTTTAATCAAAATCCTTTTGTTAGCACCCCCAAAATGAAGAGTCCTCATTTTTCTCATCTTTCTGTCTCCCTTCCACCGGCAACTTAAGACCTCCTTCTCTGCACCTTCCCTAGCTTCGCCTTATCTTCTCACTGCAACCAGCACTATCCTTTGAATTCTAGGTGAAGAATAGCCATGGATTTATAGAAGCAGAAGAGAGCACTGTCCCTTTTCCTTTCAACATCCCCCCCGACAGTGCCTGTATCTTGTTGGCCTTTTTGGTCACAAACACATTGTGCTGAAGTTGGCAGAAGACCCTTTTCTGGATCATTACTGATTAACTCTGCCATCTATTAATTGATATTTGTCTCTAAATGCACTCTTATGTTTCCCTTCACTGAAACTCAGCTGATGCCTTCTGCTCTCACATACAACCTTTCAAGATCTTCCTTAGGCTTATTTCCACCAATGTGATAGCTGTCACTCACCAGCCTTGTATGTATCCTCTTCTAGATTGCTTAAAAAAATATTAAGATCAAATGCAGTGGTGAGCTCCAAGACATCCCAACATTAAAGCTTTCACATTTGAAAAATACCAAGTTTTCAACATCTCATTTCCCACCATTAAATCACTATCTCTTGGGCGCCTGGGTGGCTCAGTTGGTTAAGCGACTGCCTTCGGCTCAGGTCATGATCCTGGAGTCCCGGGATCGAGTCCCGCATCGGGCTCCCTGATGGCGAGGAGCCTGCTTCTCCCTCTGACCCTTCCCCCTCTCATGTGCTTGCTCTCTCTCATTCTCTCTCTCTCAAATAAATAAAATCTTAAAAAAAAAAAAATCACTATCTCTTATCCCATAATAATCCCATTAAAAAAATATTTTGAAAGCCAAATGCTACAATGTGGAACGGAAGGTAAGAGAAATACAACTGCAGAGCTGCCACTAGCTGTAAATCTTTTCACTAAAAATTAGTGAACCCTCAAAACATATTAAGAGGAAGCCTGAAAGAAGGCACTTGAAGCAGAGAATATAATTTAAAGAATCATTCATTTATAATTGAGATTTCAGCAATCTCGTCTGTGAATTGTGCTTTCCTAAGATCAACCAGTTTCAAAGTTTTTGCTTTGGTCAGTTGATAGAGTTTTAAGTATCCTGAAATAATTTACAAAAAAATTTCTACTGAAAGGTACTAAGAGCTGAAATACTCAATATAAAGAACAATATAAAAAACAAAAAGGGGTGCCTGGGTGGCTCAGTCGGTCTGCCTTCAGCTCAGGTCATGATTCCAGCAGCTGGGATGGAGCCCCACATCGGGTTCCCCGCTCAACATGGAGTCTGCTTTTCCCTCTGTCCCTCCCTCTGCTCATGCTCTCTCTCTCACTCTGTGCACTCTCTCTCTCTCAAATAAAAATCTTTTAAAAAAAGGAGCAAAAAGCCCAAATTAAGCCAGTGCAATTTGCTTATAAAAATTCCAACTGAACAAGCACTACTCACAGAAGAATTCCCAAAGTTTCCCACATATTTGGGCCATGGGGATGTGAGCAAGATATCAACACCCTTAAACTGGGATGTTGAACACAGCATTGTCCTCACGGAAGACACATCCTTGGGACTAAAACTGTAACCTGGGACCGGCTCATTTAAGGACTCTGTCCCACTGAGGTACACAATCTGCAGCCCCGAGCTTCCAGTGAAGATGCCTTTACGACCTGGGTTCAAAGAAAAACGGACAAGTTTTAGTCAAAACTGCAGAATGAAATATTATTATGGTGATGAATCTCTCTCCCCATGCCATGAGCCCCCTACCTCCCTGCCATTCAGCAGGTCTGAAGGAGCACAGACTCTTCTAGAGCTCCTCTTCTGGCTGCAGGGTCTCAGTGGTGGATGGCTACAACCATGTTCCCTGTCAGGGAGAGCAGCCCTTCTGTGGAGGCTGCTGGAGCCCACGGGCTAGTCTGTTTACCTGAGGTGCCTTACGAATGAAAAACGTTGGGAAGCACTGATTAAGAAAAAGCCTTCCTGCCTTCTAGAAGAGACTCTACATGGATTAAAAGAATCCAGACACCTGGACCCAGGGAGAGGCAGTGAGAAAAATAAGCAGCAGTTCTGAGGAAAAGTACAGTCTAGAATGCATATGCTCTTCACGCAGGCAGCAGCTTCCGATGGAAGGAAAACATGTAGAAACAGCAACTGGGAAAAACTAGAGACTCTACTCTTTTAACTTTATTCCTGGCTTGGGCCCTTAACCCCACTTCTTCCTGTTGCCTTCAAGACCTTGCTCCATCGACTTTCACCTTCCTTTCACCTACTGAATCTCTTCTTCTCAGCTGGCTCTTTCCCCTCAGAGAAGAATAGAGTACTAAACATAGTAAGAGACATACTAATTAATAAAGGACCATGATTAACACACATATGAACTGATAAAGGAACACACACACCGAAAAAGAAACCTAAGAAAGGAGCACACACACTAACTGAAAATGAAACTTCCAGGGCGCCTGGGTGGCTCAGTCGGTTGAGCGGCTGCCTTTGGCTCAGGTCATGATCCCGGAGTCCTGGGATTGAGCCCCGCATTGGGCTCCCCGCTCAGCGAGGAGCCTGCTTCTCCCTCTGACTCTCTCCCCTTTCATGCTGTTTCCCACTCTCTCTCAAATAAATAAATAAATATCTTTAAAAAAAAGAAAGAAACTTCCTTCTCTTCTGTTTCCAATTTCTCAAAAGAGCAGTCCATGCTCTCTAAGTGCTTTACCTCTTAGTTCCTGAGACCACTACACTCTGGTTTCCCACTCCCACCATTCTCTTAAAGGTCACGAATCACCCTGTAACTGCCAATGGTCTTTCCTGGTCTCCAAAACCAGTCTCTCTTCATTTAGAGTCTACAAACTTGGTATCTTTACCTCTCCCAACACTGCTCTAACCACTTTCAGTTCTCTTTGCCTACCACCTAGATGAAGATATATGCCCCCACCAGAGTGGTGCTTTCCTTGTCATTCTATTTCCTCTGAAACAATTTGATCCTACTCAGCTTTGTTTTTCATCTTTATGGGACCAACTCCCGAAAGCCTACTCTTCCACATTGACATTGCTTATATACTCTATAGAAAGATCACTTCCAACTATATATATGTTGGATGTTCTGCCAACACTTCACTATCACATGTTCACTATCAAGTTCATTATTTGCTCCTCCTACTGGGCCTCAAAAAATATCTTTCACAGAAATAACCCAAATACCTCCATGCTCTTTCCACTCCTGGCACTAAATTCATATGCAAAATGGCTACCATAAATATCTATAGCAGCGATCTTAATCCAAATCTAATAACTACTATAAGAACTGCCACAAGTCAGGCCTATGTTAAGATCTACAACAAAAGGATTTCAAAATGTATATCTCACCACAGTGGTTAAAAACAACAAACAAAAATCTGTCCCTCAATTTTTTGCCTAAAGGAGCCCCAGGTGATTGAAGCAAGGGGAGAGAAGATTGCTTACATAAGGGCCAAAGCCAGCTGCAGAGAATAAAGGCCAAGATGGACGATGATGGGGAAGGATGGGGAGGACACAGACAGCAAAGGAATTACAGAAGCTTTCCGAAGAAGTAAGAGACCAAGAAAGAGGAAATGTGAAGAGCAGTGGAGTCATTTTAGACAAAAATAAGTCGAATGATCCAAGAAGCCATAGACTGACAGCAGGTGAAGGGAAAACAAAAACAAAATCTGAGTGTTTTTTAAAATGGCCAGACATTAAAAAGAACCACTAAAAGAGATTCAGGGGACTAAAGAGGGAACAATTTTAACCTGAAATTAAAAAGTGGACCGGGAACCTAAGAAAAGACAAAGGGAGTGAGAAAGGTGAGGATCAACACTAAATACTTCAATTTCCAAAAGCTTAGTGAGATATAGAGCGATAGCTAGTTAGGAATCTAACAAACAAGCTGTATGTATCTCGCCATGTTGCACAGTGAGACCACATACATGGGAATTTTTTTCAATATAATTTATACCTTAAGTACTCCCTATACCATAGTCAAATAGTTGATTCCTCTGGTTGGCTGCAGGAGTATTTATTGGGTTGTGGGAGTACAAGAAGAGTAGGGAAAGGTGGGAGACTACAAAGGAAAAAAATGCCAGAGTCTCAAGGGTACAGACATAGACTTTGGGAAAGAAACCCACTCTCTCAGCAGTAATGGCCGAAGAATCCAGCCACAAATTTCCCAGGAGACTAATTCCTGGGACACTTTATTATGCTGATTACAAACACACAAAATTTCAACTTACCCAGATAAGTAATGTTTTCAGCTAACTCACACCCATCAACATCTTGGAAGTATTTTACTGTTTCCTGGTTATTAGCACCCAGCACATATGTCTGAATAGGAGCTAGTGAGAAAAACAGACATGACACCATACAGTTACCAGATCTGCTTTGGAATTTGAGAAATATTTCCCCATAGGAAAAATAATCATAGCAAAAGCAATGAATCTGCAATCCTATTTGTGGAATGTGCTCACCACTTAGGCTATCCTACCCAACCTGTGGCCTATTTAATAGTATCAGTGGTTGATGAAGTGACATCTTAAAGAGGATGGTTAATGTATAATAAGGAAAACATAGACCCTAAAGAGCCTCATAAAAAAAACATTCAAACTGGAAAAAGGAAAGGACACATGTGGTTGAATTTCTTCAATTCCTGCCTACTTAGAAGAGAATTATTTTTCTTCTTTTTTTTTAAGATTTATTTATTTATTTGAAAGAGAGAGTGTGTGTGCATGAGTACGAGTGAGGGAAAGGGCAGAGGGAGAGAGAGAATCCTCAAGCAGACTCCCCATTGAGCACAGAGCCCAAAGCAGGGCTCGGTCCCACAACCCTGAGATCATGACCTGAGTCAAAATCAAGAGTCAGATGCTCAACTGACTGAGCCACCCAGGCACCCCGAGAATTCTTTTTCTAAACCAAATCCAACCGAATTCAAAATGTTATCATTTAGATGTATAGGCATCCTTCCCAGCTCAATGAGGAGCTCAAAGGGAAATTCTTAAATAACTAATATGTGTGAAAAACAACCCAGCAAGAATTATATAACCTTGAAACCTTGTTAGAAATCATTTGTTAAATAAAAATAATTTCTATACCTTTCTTGATGCCAGTTTTATACTCCTCCCATTCAGCATCTGGAGTGGAGCCAAAGAAATTTCCTACACACAACAGCAGCTAAAATGAGTTTTTTAAACAGATATATCAGATTTTTTTATCAAATAGTACATAATTGACAGTAACATAATTCAGCTAGTTATCCCACTTAATGGCCTCAAATTAGGTTTTTTTCCTTAATCAATCTGCAGACTCTCAAAACATAATTCTTCAGCAGCAATTGCAGTAGTTGATCTGATTCTAATTACTAAATTTTGGCTCACTGGCCATCAAATTCAAGTTGGGATGGGGTAGAGGGCGTCAGGGAAAAATGGAGAAATCTACTTCCAAGAATATCTCTCGAAACACAAAACATTAACTATTAGATACCCTGAGAGATACAGGAGACAAAAAACACACTTCCTGCCTGTTGTCTTTACTCCATCTTTAACCCAATGAACAGATTGTCCCCATACCTAGAATACTCTTTTGTTCGCTAGGGATTTAGAGTCTAGATGGCAGCCCTACATAACATTTACGTAAGGCTCTTCAGTTTGTGAAGCATTTGTACATGTTATCTGACTTAATCCATACCAAACATCCATGAAATACATCTGTGGTTCCCAAACCCAGGGGTTAGAATCACCTGGGGAGGTTTTGCTCCTCTGTTTTCAGTTTTGTGCATGGTAAGAAAGTAACTAGATTCAAATTCAAAAAGTATAAAAAGGTAAAGAGGTCTCCCTTTCCCTACCATTCCATGGCTACTAAGTTCCTATACTCACAAAAGGAACTCAGTCTCACAAAAAACGAGAGTGTTTGTTCCATCAAGAAAGGAATAAAGGAGTCCAAACTTTATTTTAGTGTGTTTGACTATAACAGTAAAATTAGATTCAGTAACAGGAAATGTCTTACATCAAAGTTTCCACTTTTCTTCTGAATTGCTCGAACTCTGTTGAATAAAACATCAAACTTTCCTTCAACATCTCCACAAGCCAAGCTGCAAACAAGAGATACATGTTAAGGCAATTCAGGAAACATGAATGGGCCTGCCAGGTTTAGTACATAGTGTCTTCCTGGATCGGGTAGATATGTGACCCAGTCTCTCTGAGGTTACTGGAGAGGTTCAGTGCATGTGAAGTATTACTGACCATGGGGCAGCTCCACCTAAAAGTCACCAAAACCTTCAACTCACCACATCTACAAGTCAGCTTATCATTTCCTCCAAAATCGAACCAGCTTCTTCTCCTCGCTTCCCAAGCTTTGTGGGTGGCTGTATTGCCAAGTTGGTCACCAAGAGTCAAAAATCCCCTATCCGGTCATCAAGTCTCATCAATCCCCTTTTCCAAACATCTTTCACATTCATTCCACCCTTTTCCTTTCCACTGCCACTATCAATCATCCATCCAACAACCACGTACCAGACACCTACAATACGCTAAGGCAATATGCCCCGTACTAGGCTAAGAACCTGCTAGGAGTACAAAGAGGAAAAAGACTCAGTTCAAACCTCAAAAAGTTGACAACCAGGGAAGGGGAGATACCCTGATAAAAATGTACATGAAAAAGGCTACAATAGGAGATATGTGTAAAGTGTTAAGGGGCAGAGAGGTAGAAAGTGGCAAGAGCTGAGGTTTGTAAGACAGACTGGCCCTAAGTTGTGAAGTAACTTGTTCTATCAACTCACTTCTGAGTTTTTATAATTCTAACTTCCACGGTTTTTCTATTTCTCATACCACTTCTTAACGTCTTTGAACTCATCTTAAAATATTATAGTTCTTATTGTTTTGTCAGTATGTCTTTCTGGTGTGTCCGTATCACTGAACATTTTCAAGCTGGGTAGTGAGCTGTTTAAAAAAGTTCCTTTTAGCAACAGTGAAATATGGTCTGCAGGAACAAGTAACTATAAGCAAAAATACCAGCAAAAAGGACAATATTGAAGATAGGAAGGAGAGAAACGGATGAAAAATTTAGAATTCTGAACACTTGAACACAGTATGAACTGGGGAAGTAGGGTGGGAAATGAGGGAGGAGGGAAGAACGGAGGACACTCCGAGGCAGAGCCACTAAGAGACCTGTGATATGGCAGAGGCAGAATCGGAGAGAGATCTAATGAATCAGGTACTGGATACAACGTAGGGAGTACGCTTACATTTATTTCCTCTAATGCCTACTCTTCTTCCTAACCATCCTATATAAAGCCAACAATTTAATGTTCTTTCCTCAAAAACATAACAGAACTCCACTGCCTCCAGAGCCACGGCCTTCTACAAGTCTTTGGGCCCTCTCCCCAGGGCTTTCTCCAAGTTTCCATAACAGAAACCTCCCCTACTGTCAGTCTGGTCACTCTCTGCATCTGCCATTCCCTAAGGTAGTTACCTCTCCTAACAGCCCCACCCTAGCCACTCTGAATCTAAATTTTTCCCATCCTTGAAGGCCCAGCACATCTTTAAAGCCTTCTTGACTGGCTCAGAAAATCACTCTCTTCTCAAACTTCAGAAACCCATACAGCATCTCAGAGCAAGCGCTGTAATAAACTACCAGGTGTTTTTTATTTACCTCCAAGCACCACCTCCTCTAGGAAGTCCTCCAGTCCCTATCAGTCACCAATTCCAGGTGTTCCCACAGGATCCTGACTTCCTCTATCATAGCAGTTGTCACATGGATTTATAATTGTTTCTTGAAGAGCCATCATCCAGTTTGTACATCACAGGACCCCTCAAAGTTCGTCATCTCTCCAACTAGGCCCTTTTCCAGTGTTTCCTATCCCACTGAAGGGCAGAAATTTTGGACCCCACAGTGCCAACTCCTTTTCACAGCCCAACCACCTCCAAGCCCTGTTAATTTCATCTCCTTAATAAGCCTTGAATCCCTGCACTTTGCTTCTGCCATCACTCTACCTAATCCTAGCTGCCCTCTTCTTTGGCTCTAATTTGTTCACATTGCAGCCAGAATCGCTTTCCAAAACAAAAATCTGATCCTGCGAAGGAGTTCTTAAACATTTCAATGACTTTAGAATAAAGACAAAAATATTAACCAAGCCTCAATCCTCCCTCTCCTGATTCCTCACAATAAGCCATATACCCCTCTTATACCTGCTTCCAGAACCGTGAAGTTTTTCTTCCTGATATTTATCACCACCATAATTTTATACTAATCTGGATTCTTTGATTAATATCTACTCAAGACTCTAAGCTCCATTAAGGCAGGAACTCCAACTGTGCAACGTCTAGCACAGTGCCGGGCACACCGCAACTGTTCAATAAGTATTTAAATGTTCAATGGGTGGATGGATGGACGGACGGACGGAGTCTCTTCACTCCAGCACCGCCTCCTCCCCCAAAAAAGTGCGCCTGCGCAGGAGCCCTATCTAGCTCGTCTGTTCACAACTGACCAGAGCCCACCAATGGGGCCCACGCCTAGGAATTTTCGTCGATAAATAAATGGGGTGTGGGGAGAAGTGAAGGGGAAATGTGTCAGGGTCCAGGACGGCCTAAGATGGAGGAGGCCTGACGCTGGGAGCTTCCGCCTCTTCCAGCGTGTGTCTCCGAGAATCCCCTCTCGGAAGCGAAAGGAGACCGCCTCCGGCCGAGCAAAGACGGGATCGGAGCTCACCAGCCGCCACCACGCTCCCACCCCCGCCTTTTCCTCCCCCCTTCCAGGCACGAGAAAGCCCCCGGCCAGCACATAGGCGCGCGCGCACGCACACACACGCGCGCGCGCCCCCGCGCGCACACACACACACGCGCGCGCGCGCGCGCTGGCGCTTCTGAGCTACGGTCACTCACAGACGCAGCGGTTTCTCAGCCATTTGTTCCGACAGCCTGGACTGGGACGACCACCAAAAACTGGAACCCTGAACCCACACTCCTCTGAAAAACGCGGCAGCACCACACTAAGACGTGAGTGCACCCAGCCAATGAGGGTTCGCTTATCTACGGAGAGCGCCGAGGGACAGACGCTTCTCTCCGGTGACTTGGCCTCCAAGAGGAATGGAGGAAGAGCAGTAGAGGAAGGAAGGGGAAATGGCAAAAAGGATTCCAATTAGGATTTTTTATTTCGGAGCAACTGAAGTTATGGAGCTGCTAGAAGGTTCCCAACACAGTGGGCCCTAACCGTTATCAGTCCAGTGGGCAAGACAGACTCCCTTCGCACACACTTTCTTGGTTAAGTTTTTAACCCATCCTCAAGTTAAAAGGTCATCACCTTGATTCAGTGTCAACATATTGCCACATTGTTTTCCTCCCTCTCCCTCAAGGTGAACAGCACTGTTATTCTCACTGAATCATGTGAAAGTAAACTGCAGACATCAGAAATACCTCAGAGTGTATTTCCTAAGAATAAGGACATTCCCTATTAACACACCTAAAAAAAATTAATTCAATAATATCATCGGGCGCCTGGGTGGCTCAGATGGTTAAGCGTCTGCCTTCGGCTCAGGTCATGATCCCAGGGTCCTGGGATCGAGCCCCACATCGGGCTCCCAGCTCAGTGGGGAGCCTGCTTCTCCCTCTGACCCTCTCCCCTCTCATGCTGTTTCTCTCTCGCTCGCTCTCTAAAAAATAAATAAAATCTTAAAATATATATATATGTCATCTAATACACATCCATATTTAAAGTTCTCCATTTGTGCCCCAATTTTTTTTTTTTTTTTTTGTATCTAGGGCTTGTTTTAATTCAGGATACACTTAAGTTTCACACTAATATTCAGTCTGTCTCTAGTCTTTTCAAATCTACAATAGCCCACCTACCTTTTTGGTTTTGTTTTTCATGACATTGACTTTTTGGAGGAGTTCAGTCCAATTTGTAGGAGACAACAGTGTATAAGGAAATGGAAACTAAGGTGTTTCTGAAAACTGAGGGGCAAGGAAAATTCACTAAGGTCTGCCAAGTAACTAGAAATTAACTAAAACATAAATAAGTTTAAGGAAGAACCACAAAGTTCTAGTTTTCCTCACTTTAGAGAGAAATGTTAAATTCCCTGTCTCATTAACTATTGATGCCCCTGCTTTGATGGCACACAAAGCATGTGTTTTTTCTACTTTGGGGGCAATCCAGCACAGCCCAGGAGTAGAAATCAGGACTGAATCTAGAAGAGTAGAAATTTGCCAAATACGGGCAGGTAATCACTTCAGGAAGAGGAAACAATAGTAAGATATGAAAACTCATCAGTGGAATTCTGTATTATCTTTATAACTCTTACAAATCTAAATCTACTCTGAAATATAAAGTTTATGGAAAGAAAGCTCATCCATGGGAATTTAAGCTAGCTCAAGATAGCTGAATACAGTGTAAGTGTCAGAGTAATAGAAAATGAAATTGGAAAAAAATCAAAGAAATAGGGGTCTTGATGCATGCTAAGAAATCTGGCTTTAAAATACACATTCTTTTCAAGTGCATGGAAAATTTCTCCAGGATAGATATGTTAGGCCACAAACCAAGTCTCAACAAATTCAAGTACATAGAAATTACATCAAGTATCTTTTCAACCACAATGATTTGAAACTAGAATTCAATAAGAAATAAGGAAGAAAATTAGAAAGTTAAAAAATACATAGAAATTAAACAACACACTCCTGAACAACTAATAGACCAAAGAAGAAATCACAAGGAAAAATAAGAAATATCTTGAGACAAATGAAAATGGAAACACAACACACCAAAACTTGTGGAATGCAACAAAAGCAATTCTAAGAGGAAAGTTGATAATTGTAAATGTCTATATTAAGAAGAAAGAAAGGTCTCGGATAAACAACATTACACATCAAAGAACTAGAAAAAGTAGAACAACTAGGCCCAAAATAAGCAGACGACAGGAAATAATAAAGATTACAGCAGAAATAAGTGAAATAGAGAATAGGAAAACAATAGAAAAGATCAATGAAACTAGGAGTTGGTTTTTGAAAAAGATAAGCAAAATTGACAAACCTTTAGCTAAACTAATCAAGAAAAAGAGGGGACTCAGATAAATGAAATTATCAATGAAAAAAGAGACATTTCAGCCGATACCACAGAAATACAAAGATCATATCAGACCACTGTGAATAATTATATACCAATAAATTGGACAACCAAGAAGAGATGGATAGATTTCTGGAAACATAAAACTTAACAAGACTGAAGAAGAAATAGAAAATCTCAACAGACCAATAATGAGTAAGGAGCTTGAATCAGTAATCAAAAAACTCCTAACAAAGAAAATCCCAGGACCAGATTATTTCACTGAATTCTGCCAAACATTTAAAGAATTAACGCCAATCTTGGGTGCCTGGGTGGCTCAGGTGATTAAGCGTCTGCCTTCAGCTCAGGTCATGATCCTAAGGTCCTGGGATTGAGCCCCATATGGGGCTCCCTCCCCCCTGCTCGTGCTCTCTCTCTCACTTGCTCTCTCAAATAAATAAAATCTTAAAGAAAAGAATCAATGCCACTCTTTCTCAAACTCTTCCAAAAAACTGAAGAGGAAGGACCACGCCCAGACTCATTATATTACGAAAGCCAGCCAGATAAGGATACTATAAGAAAAGAAAACCTCAGGCCAATATCCCTGATGAATATAGATATAAAATTCTCAACAAAATACTGGCAAACTGAATTCAACAGCACATTAAAGGGATCATACACCATGATCAAGTGGGCCTTGTCCCTGGGATATAAGGATGGTTCAACATACTGAAATCAATAAATGTAATAAGCCTCATTTATAGAATGAAAGATAAAAATCATGATCATCTCAATAGATGTAGAAAGAGCATTTGACAAATTTCAACATCCTTTCATGATTAAAAAAACTCTTAACAAAATTGTGCATAGAATGTACCTCAATATAATAAAGGCGCTATATGACAAGCCCACAACTAACATCATACTCAGTGGTGAAAGGGTGAAGGCTTTTCCTCTAAGATGAGGAACAAGACAAGGGTGCCCACTACCAGAAGTTCTAGCCAGAACAATTAGGCAGGAAAAAGAAAGAAAAGGGATCCATATTGGAAAGGAAGAGGTAAAACTGTCTCTGTTTGCAGATGACATCATCTTATAGATAAAAAATCCTAAATAACCAAAAAACAAAACAAAACAAAAACAAAAAAACAGAATAAATGAATTCGGTAAAGTTGGAGGATACAAAACATACAAAAATCAGTTGTGTTTGTATACACTAATAACAAACTATCTGAAAAAGAAAGAAAACAATCCTGTTTATAATAGCCTCAAAAACAGTAAGATATTTAACAATACATTTAACCAAAACGGTGAAAGATCTGTATACTGAAAACCATAAGATACTGATGAAAGAAACTGAAGAAGATACAAATAAGTGGAAAGATATTTTGCCCTCATGGATTAGAATTAATAGTAAAATATCTATACTACCCAAAGCCATTTATAGATTCAATGCAGTCTCTATCAAAATCTAATGGCAGGGCGCCTGGGTGGCTCAGTCATTTGAGCGTCTGCCTTCGGCTCGGGTTGTGATCCCAGGGTCCTGGGATCGAGCCCCACATCGGGCTCCTGGCTTAGTGGGTAGCCTGCTTCTCCCTCTCCCTCTGCCTCTCCCCCTGCTCATGGTCTCTCTCTCTCTCTCTCTCTCTGTATCTCTGTGTCTCAAATGAATGAATAAAATCTTTAAAATAAATAAATAAATAAAATTTTTTAAAAAATCCAGTGGCATTTTTCACAGAAATAGAAAAAACAATCTTAAAATTTGTATGGAACCACAAAAGACCCTGAATAGCCAAAGCAATCTTGAGAAAGTAGAATAAAGCTTGAGGTATCACACTTCCTGATTTTAAACTATGTTACAAAGCGATAGTAATCAAAACAGTATAGTACTGATGGAAAAACAGATACATAGACCAATGGAGCAGAATCAAGAGCCCAGAAATAAACCCATGCATATACAGTCAACTAATATTTGACAAAGGAGCCAAGAATACTCAATGGGTAAAGGATAGTCTCTTCAATAAATGGTATTGGGAAAATTGGATATTCTCATGTAAAAGAATGAAACTGGACCCCTATCTTTCACCACTCACAAGCATTATTTCAAAATGGATTAAAGACTTAAATATAAGACCTAAAACTGTAAAACTCCTGGAAGAAACAGGAAGCACTTTGACATTGGTCTTGGCAATGATTTTTTGGATATGACACTAAAAGCACAATTAACAAAAACAAACATTAACAAGTGGGACCATATCAAACAAAAAAGCTTCTGCACAGCAAAAGGAACAAACAACAAAATGAAAATGCAACCTATGGAATGGTAGAAATGGTAGAAAATATTTGCAAACTATCAGATAAGGAGTTAATATCCAAAATATATAAGGAACTCAAATAACTCAATAGCAAAAAAGCAAAAAATCTGATTTTAAAAATGGGCAAAGGATCTAAATAGACACTTTTCCAAAGACTACCAATGGCTAATACATACATGAAAAGGTGCTCAACATCACTAGCCATCAGGAAATGCAAATCCAAATCACAATGAGATATCACCTCACACCACACAACAGTGAGAATTGCTATTATCAAAAAGATAAGTGTTGATGAATTTGTGGAGAAAAGGGAACCTTTGTGCACTGCTGGTGAGAACGCAAATTGGTAGTCACTATGGAAAACAGCATGAAGCTTCTTCAGGAAATTAGAATAGAACTATCATATGATCCAACAGTCCCATTTCTGGGTATATATCCCAAGGAAATGAAATCACAGTATCTGCAACCCCACATTTTCAGCAGCATTATTCATGATAGCCAATACATGAAAACAACCTAAATGTCCATTGTTGGATGAATGAATAAAGAAAATGTAGTGTAATGAAAAAAGAAGGAAATCCTGCCATTTGCGATAACATGGATGAAGCACAGGGGCATTATGCTAAGTGAAATAAGTCAGAAAAAGACAAATAGTATATGATCTCACTTATGTGAAATCTAAAAAAAAACAAAACTCATAGAAACAAAGTAGACTGGTGGTTGGCAGGAGTTGGGGGAGGGGGGGTGGGGAGATGTTGGTCAAAGGGTGTAACTCCAGTTATGAGTAAGCTCTGGGGATCTAATGTACAGTATGGTGACCGTAGTTAACAATACTGTATCATACACAGTTTACCCTTGAACAACGCAGGGTTAGAGGCGCTGACCCCTGCACAGTCAAAAATCTGTATATAACTTTGACCCTTCTCACTGTTGACTGGAAGCCTTACCGAGAACATAAACAATTGATTAACATGTATTTTGCATGTTATATGTATTATATACTCTATTCTTAGAACAAAGTAAACTAGAGAATAAAAAATGTTAAGAAAATAATGAAAAAATACACATATAGTACTCTATCTTAAAAAATCTGCATATAAGCAGACCCATACAGTTCAAACACATGTTGTTCATGGGTCAACTATATCTAAAAGTTGCTAAGAGTAGATCTTAAATGTTCTTACCACACACGCACAGAAGGTAACTATGTGGAGTGATAGCTATGTCAGCTAAACTTATTATGTAGTCATTTCACAATATAAACATATACCAAATCATCACATTATACATCTTAAACTTACACAATGTTATATGTCAATTATAGCTCAATAAAGCTGGAAAAAAAAATAAAGTAGAACTTACAACCCCCCACCCCCCTCAACACACACACAGAAAAAAAACTGGTATTTTCAGATCTATCTTGGGAGAACCCTGTATCCTAAATGCAACTGGGGAGCTTGTCCACTACATATATCAATTCCAAAATACTAGTTTCTGTGTCAGAATATATATCTGGCTAAATGTTTCAAATCTTATATAAAAAAGTTACAGAAAGTTTAATAAAGAACCAAAGGGAATTTCATTAGACAAGTTCATCCTCAGAAACACAAAAGTGAATTGAAATATTTCATTAAAATTTTGGTTTCTGGGGTGCCTGGGTGGCGCAGTCAGTTAAGTATCTGCCTTCGGCTCAGGTCATGATCCCAGGGTCCTGGGATCGAGCCCCACATCAGGCTCCCTGCTCAGCGGGTAGTCTCCTTCTCCCTCTGCCCCTGTCCCTGCCCCTGCTCTTGCTCTCTCAAATAAATAAATAAAATCTTCTTTTTTTAAAAAGATTTATTTATTTATTTATTTGAGAGAGAGAGAATGAGAGAGAGCATATGAGAGGGGTTAGGGTCAGAGGGAGAAGCAGACTCCCCGCCGAGCAGGGAGCCCGATGCGGGACTCGATCCAGGGACTCCAGGATCATGACCTGAGCCGAAGGCAGTCGCCTAACCAACTGAGCCACCCAGGCGCCCAATAAATAAAATCTTAAAAAAATAAATAAAATTTTGGTTTCTGGATAAAGAAACAAAAAGAGTCTGGCTTTTTCAAAGAGGCTATGAGAAGTCACTAAAGGATTCTAAGCAGGAGGGCATGACTGTTCTGACAGCAATGTGGAAGGCGCACTGGGGGATCATTACAGCAAGAAGACACAGCTACAGTGCAGCAGAGCAGGGGACAAATAACGGTCTGGAATAGAGACAGTGGGAAGGAACAGAAAAAGGGTTAAGAACTCTTTGGGAGAGAGAATCGAGGATGTCAGACCCCTTCCTAGCTGCTAACACCCAACTCTGAATAAGGATGCCTGTCCTCCAAACTAGACTAGCCAGTATCCTCCATCCATTGATGTCTTTAGTCTGAAAGGAAGACAATCGGGTCCCTAGGAGCCCCCTCTGACCCCGCAGGCACAAGTAGGAAGATGTTTTAGAAAATGCTTTATTTTCTGAGTGGCAACCCCACCTTCCCACCTAACACATACACACACATACACACTCTTTGTCTTTTATCACATTTCCGAAAGGGACCATGTGTCAAGATGTCATCCATCTCCAGACATCTGACTCACACAAAGAGATGGGGAGGGGCCCATTACATACATCAAGCTATCAAAACACTCCTTTCACTGCTTCTGCTCAATCTAGAAGACTCGGCCTGAAATTATTTTAAGATTTTCTGTTATTTGCAATGTTATGGAAAAGTAAATTACTGACATTCACAAGGTGATAATCTGTAAAGAACAAGTTTGTTTTCCTTTTTTAATTTAGGATATTAGCAATACATCAGCATCATTAATAGAAAAAAACACTGTTGACACAGAAACTCAAAAAAACCAGCCATTAAGAAAATAATGTAGTACTCAACCACTATGAGAGAAAATGGGTCCTCTCATTTGATTCTACTGGCAAGCCCAGGTTTATCCTGAACTCTGAGAGACTCTGTCCTGAGTGGATGATGAAACATTCAAGTAAAAGGTAAGGAGTTTTAAGTGTGAGTTTCTGAGGGATACTGCCTCAAAAGAAGTTCAGGGGTAGCCACAGTCCTCCAGTTCACTCCAATGTTGGGACGTTTCTGGGACGACCAGCATAGTTTCCTCTTGAGGAGTTCTGACAATTCATCAGCCTCAGGATTCAGGTCTTATAAAACGTTCTTCCATGTTAAAAAAGACTTTGTTCCACAGGAATAAGTTTTTCATCGCTTCTCCAGCTTCTTGTACTTGGCTTCTGCCAGGGAGAAAGGAAGGAAATTAAATCTTTAAAACAAGCTCTTACAAAAATCTTTTTAGTCAGCGTTTCCAGGCAAATTCACCAATATTACATTAAAAAAAAAAATCTATTGCCTTCAATCTCATAATCTGTCCAAACTGGGTCTAAATTGGAGGCACACCACAAATGTTAACTATCATATTAGCTAAGGACAGATATTTAGATATCAATCATCAACTTGCACAACCTAAGATAAGGAGTCAAACACACACCCACCCACCCACACACACACAATTAAGAAGAAGTTCACTAAGTCCTAACCCTGTCAACAGCACCTGCTCAGACATCTCCACCAGGAGTAAGCAGATCTACTGGCACTGGAGTCACAGGGAGCCTTACTAAGCACAGGAAATTGCTTCTCCAGGCACTGTCCCCAGCACTCTCAGGGAGCCAGACGGGAACTCTCTGAACGTATATCTCTATTTTTCCCTTTTTATTTTCTTATTCCTATACCTCGCTATAGGAAAGCAATTTTGAAAGACACAGAGATTTAAAAGACCATCAAATAAGCCTCTTAATGTGATAGATTATCTTTTTCTTTAAAACCTTGAAAAAAACAAAATGAACCAAAACAAACCTTGAAAGCATCTGGTACAATGCCTTCTATACAGTAAGGTTCACCATGTAGTCACCACTTAGTAAATTTAATTGTGGACAATGAACTGTTATTCACCACTCATGTCACATCTCAGTCTGTTACAGACCTCTCTCCTGAAGTACTCAACAGTTGTCCATGATGAAAATAAAATAATCTGTAAATTATATCTAGGATAAAGACAACTTCCTTGTTTTTAATCATGGATGTAAGAGCCAGAGCCAGTTAGCAAGCCATCAGCAATACAAGTACCAGTTTCCTCCTTAAAGGAAAAGTAGTCCTTCAAGAAAACTCTTGATAGACTTTTCTATTTTTTAAGACATATGTATCTACATTACTAAAGATGCTTCAGCCTGCTGAACCACAATTTTAAGAGCTTGAGCTTTGTAATCAAACAGACCTGGTTTGGAATATAGCTCTTTCACATGCTAGCTTGTATCCTTATGCAAGTTATTTAACCCCTTCGACCAGTTTCTTCCTTCAAAGAATGGGGATAAAAATCACATACTTATCTCATAGATTACTGGGAAGATAAAAAGCATAAAACATGTAAAGCACTAAGAACAGTGCCTGATATGTATCATTAAGTACTCAGGAAACAGTATTTTTAGTACTACTACTACCATTAAAAAATTACTCTCACTAGGTTTTTGTGAAGCTTAATTAAAATAGATCATCATTGGTGCACCATAAATGTGAACTATCCTATTAGCTAAGGTCATATTGGGGGGCAGGGTACTCTCATTAATCAAAACAGAAATAAAAATGGTTACCCAGTTTTTTTGAATATGCATCCAACTTGTAGGCTGCCTGCTCAAGAGCTGCTACTTGCTCTTCAATTACATTGATCTGATCCAGATAAGGCTGCAGTCCAGCATCTTTGAAAACAGAGACAGACCACACGTTCATACAGCCTCAACACAGAGTATAGAAAAGAGTAAGGAGTAGGAAAGTAAAAATGCTAGTGTCCCTCCAGCTCTGCCCAATACACACTAGGTGGGGTGACATGATTCTGATCACTCGCAGGACAAACACTAACAGATCACGCAGAACTGTGACCTGGACAAAGCAAGTCTCTCTCATCCACTAATTTTCCTCTCTTTTAAATTCCTTGATCCTCAAGCAATCTTTCCATTACTGGTTCAGTTTCTTGAGTAATCCCCTACCAAGAATTAGTACCCTAGAGATAGGGAACACAAATATAAGGCAATGGAAAAATATATTCTACCAGTCTAAATTAGCATTTTCCATTTATAGATGTTCTGGTTTTCTGCTTATAGAGTAGTCCTTTAAGGATTCCACTGTTAAATAAATTCACTAAAATCTGACTACCCTTTCTCCCCCCTCTCCCTTTTCAGGAATAAACTGATCGATCACATCAGGATTCAGAAGCAGAAATAACCATACCAAAATATGCTAATCCTCAAAATGGAAGAAATTCTCCGTAACTTTATAATTCACTTCTAGAGAATGAGCTCCCTCAGGACAGGTGCCATGTTCCCTCCACTTCTCCACAACCCCAAGCACAAAAGAACACTAAATACAAACATGTTTAATTATAAAAATTATTACTTACATTTCTGGTTTAAGTCCTTTAAGTTTCTACTAATGTTTATAGCAATATCTTTCATTTCAAGATACTTCAGGCTGGTTAGTTTATTCATATTTTCCAGGAGCTTATAGTCTTCGCTGGTGGCTTTAAAATAAACAGAAGATATGATGCCTTTAAGATTTGTCATAGATTACTGGAATGTGGAATCATAGGCCAAATGGTAGTTCAAGACAGGATGCAGTGAATGTCAAAGGAGCAGGCCACTACTGATTTATGACATTTATACTCAGCCTGTGTATTCTGAATGTCTAAGTAGAAACTCAGGTAATAATTAGCAAACTATTTAAACCAAATAAGATCCAGAGACTTCAGAACCTTTGTTAAAAAGGAAAATAATAAATTCATGTCCTGGGGTGCCTGGGTGGCTTAGTCATTGTCTGCCTTCGGCTCAGGTCATAATCCCAGGATGCTGGGATCAAGCCCCGCATTGGGCTCCCTGCTCCGCAGGAAGCCTGCTTCTTCCTCTCCCACTCCCCCTGCTTGTGTTCCCTCTCTCGCTGTGTCTGTCTCTGTCATACAAATAAATAAAATCTTTAAAAAATTTTTTAATTAAAAAAAATAAATTCATGTCCTAAGAAAAGAGAAGGTGACATAATATTGGTATTTCTATGGTATGATAACATGTAATCTGGAGGACTGCATCATAAATACATATAAAATCAACTAGGAACCATTTCTTAGTAACTCATTTATTACTGTGTGATTCTATATCGCATTTTATGCACTCCTTCTCCTATCCTTTGTTCCCTTCCCCATCCCTACTCAAAGCAAATGGCTTTTCCTCCAATTTTCCTGAAAAGTGGAAAATTCCACCTACGTGAGCTGCCTCAACCTTTCTGCCTCACTTCAAAACTTCTCTGTACCTTTCTATCTTCCCAAGAGGCAGGAGTGCTCCTATTCTTGCCAAGACAACTTCTCCCGTGCTCTTGCTTCCACTTCTTCAGGGCCTCTTTTCAATCATCTCCTTTCCCTGGCATTTCCAAATTCTCTATCCTGGCAGTTTCCTCACTATCTAGAAATTATTCAGGTTTTTCTCCAGCCCAAAAGCACTCTCTCTCTTCTGCTACACCTACATCATTTGCTCAGTAAAGCAAAGGAGCTTCACTGCTAACCCTTGTGAAAGACCAGCTCATATTCACCGCTTCCTCTTCCTCACCATTCACTCATGTAAACCCTTGCAGCCTGGCCTTTGCCCCCACCAGCCAGGGAAATTACATGCTCCAAGGTCATCGGTGCTCTCCAAAGCACCAAATCCACAGCGGCGTTTTCTGTTATTGTCCTCCTCAACCTCTCCATAGTACCTGACACGGTGATCTCCCTCTTTTCACAAAATGCTCATTTCCCTTGGCTGCTACGTCATGGTATTACCCTGATTTTCTCATCTCTTTCAATCCACTCTTTGTAGGTTTCTATGCTAGATCCTTTCTCATTCATCCTTAACTATCACTTCCCAATTTTTTCTCAGCTGTGACCCAAATGACGTTTACATGGGTGGCACATTCCTATGGGCATTCCCAGGGTGATGCTAGCTTCCTTTCAAACTCAAAAAAGCATTTGTACAAGTAAGAATGACAATCACAGGGAATTACATTCTGTTTAAAATTAATTTTATGATAAGTAAATCATTTATAAACCTAGGTACTTTAAGAACTGTTGTTAGAAAAAATTAATTGCCCTATACAAGCATTCACTGAGATTATAGTTGAGGCCCTCAGCTACCCCTAAGCACATCCCTGCCAATCTCATCCTGCAGAGCCTTGACTCACACCGCTGTGCAGGTGACTCCCAAATCTGTTTCCCCTGCTCAGATCACTCTCTGAGCTCAGGACTCACAAGTGCAAGTCACCTGAGTGTCCTGGTAATATCTAAAATCAGCCAAGCCAAAACCAAAAATATTTTTTACACTAAACATGGTTCTGCTTTCCCACTTCTCTATTTTAGATGATGGTACCATCAGTTTAAAACCTAGAACACCTCTTAAGCTGTTCCCATCCCTCCATAGGCACTTCAACAAGTCCTATAAATTCCACTTCTGTGATATTCTTGCAGACATGCTCTCCTTTCCATTTCTTTTACCATCACCCTGTCACTGACCATCGTCATTACTCTTCATTCGAAATCTTGCTCATGTGTCTGAGCTCTCTCCTCCACAACCGTACTCTGCTAGCAAATTAGTCTCTCTAAAAAAAAAACAAGGGTCACACTCTAATACCTAGGAGCCTGCGAGATCATGTAAATGAATGAAGTAAGTCAGGTGTTTGCATGTTAAAAACATAAGATTATTCACTTCCACAAAGAAATATGCTCTCTCCCATTTCTTAGAACATGCAGTCATCTTACCTATCATTTACTTTACCAACTTGGATAGAAATATTGGTCCAGAAAATCATTTCTCTACCACTACTAAAAAAAAACAACACTGTAAGAACAGTGATAAATGGCAACTGACCAGGTCCCAGTAAAAGGGAGAAAAAAGAGTAGTGGGGACACACTGCATTGCACTAGACCATTTAGAGGAGACAGCTGCTCAGCTCTAGTCAATCACAGCATCACAAGAATGAGGAACTAGTATTGCCAAATCTTTGGAATTTTTAAAGAGAAGCCAAAAATCTAGATTTTGTTACTTGGCTTCTCTTGCTCAGAAATAACTAAAAAAACTGATCAGACTGATGGAGCCTCACAAGCCCTCCCACTCTCCATCAGCCATTTTCTCATTAATTCTGGTTCCCAAATTTAGCGCACAGCAATTTCCTGGGGAAGTGAAACAATGCTTATGAGAGGCCACACAGGACCAAACTTCACTTTTTGGACCTTTCTCCACACACAGGTCATGTGTTCACCTGGAAATACACAAGGAACCCAAAATTAATCATGTCCCCAAGTGTGGGTCACCAAATCCTCAGACCAACCTAGTAGGTCCCTAAATCTGCAGGTCACTCTCCATTCCCCAATTTCATTTCTCTTTGCCCTAGTAAATACATCTGCTTTAAGGGAACAAACTGCTTGCTTATACGCCTCACTCACCAATCGTTTCCCCCTTTTTGGTCAGTCATTCCCTTCACAATTCTGCTCAAAATACACCTCCTCCAAGGAAGCACTTCTTGATGAATTCTTTTTTGTCTTCTCATACTTAGTCTACACCACCAAGGCTTGCAGTTATATTAGGTATTTTTATGTATTTCTGAAATTAGCTAGTGAATTTCTCCAGGGAAGGAATGGACCTTCTTCTTTCCCATTCATAACCTTCCCAAACTTCCAACAGGCACATTTCAGGGCATGGGGAGTGTTGGGGAGGGAGCCACAGACTGATGCTGCTAAAGCACCTCACAGCTCCCAGAGCCAAACTACAGCTCCAGCGAGTGGCGCAGGGCAGTACCCGAATCAGCCCACACCCCGCCTCACCCGTCAGTTCCCCAGTCAGGTAAGTTGCCATCTTGGAGAACATGTCCCGGCAGAGCTCAGTGATGTCAGCCTCAGCCGGCTCCTTTGCCTCCTCAGCTGTCTCCACGGCGGCATCGTCTGAATCAAAGGAGAACGATAAGCGTCCCGCCCTACTCCGGGTCCTAATCCAGCCACGGCACCCTCTCCCCACATCCCTCCACCTGCCTCATTCGATCAAGTCGGCTCCATTCTCCATGTGCCGTAATTCCAAGTCCCTTACTTTGTCCTTGCCCCACCTGACACGCCAACTCTGCTCCCCTGCACCGGCCCTTGGCTCAGACCCGATCCCGTGGCCAAGCCACCCCAGTCCTCAGGTCAGGTGCGCCCCTCCGACCTGCTCGCTCCTGCCAGGTGAGCCCCCAGCCTCCTGCTGGGCACTTCATCCCCAGCTACTCGACGTACCTCGAACCGGCTCCTCTCTTTGGGTCGCGGAGACACCCTGGGCCGCCGCAGCCGCCGCCGCCATGCCTGGCCCCGCGCTGCTTCCGGTTGTGGGATGCCCGCGCCTGCGCACCGGGCTGCCCCGCCCTCCCCGCCCTGGGTTCGCAGCCCTGGGACGCTCCACCTCTCCACTGAGTCATGCGGCTTACGCTTACACGAGAAATAACAGAGTAAGCTTGAAGCTGAAATTGAAGCTAAGATAAGCTATTGTGAGTTGATCCGTTGCCAAGAGTCTCGACGTCTGGAACTGAGAATGCGCTCATCCCTGTCACTAGTGTAGTAAGACCCACGACCTCTCTGGGATTGGTTTAGCTCTGGCGGGCTACTGACCAAAGTCACAGGGACAGGGTATCCTCTCCCTAGACACTCCCCACCCAGGCTGGTATTCGTCGCCAAAGACTGCTCAGGGAATCCATGCTTTTGAAGGTAGTCTCATCCAGCCTTTGGGAAACCTTCACTCATTGATCCCTGAGCCGAAATACTGGCCCTTCCAATGTCTTGGTTAAACAACTCATTTGCCCCTTTTTCTTGAGCTGCAAGTTGGCACCTACTTCTCTTCAGCTGATACAGTCTTTCTGGAAGAAAGCTTTGTAACTTTTTACGGCTGAGGATACACTCTGGTTATCTTGATTGCTGTTTCACAAGTCTCCTAGGTGTATAGAGTGTATGTGATGGGATGGTGAAAAGGGTGGGAGAAGGGAATGGATGAGAAAAAGCAACTGGGGAGCAAGGTGCAAAATGAGAAAGAGGTAAAGATTACAGGAGAAGGGAAAAAGGTATATAGTGGGTCTTGGGACACAGACCTATACACCCAAAATCCTAGTGTAGAAGTTTTTAGTCCTGTTCTTAGTTATTCTCCATCTCACCCTCTTACCTCCAACACCCTACACCACACACACGCACACACACACACACAACCCAGCTACCCCTCATACCAGTGTAAGGGCTACCTTACTCTTTTCATCCTGAGGACCAGGTCTCCCTAGGTCACTGTCTCCACTCTCTAAATGGTACAGTCATAATGCCCACCATTTCAAATCATTCCTATGAGCCAAAAGTTCTTATTTCAGCCCCTTCACATTGTCACGGCTGCCAGTCTACCCCTCCTGGCAGGGATGAGTGCTCCAGCCCAAATACAAGAATGGTTCACAGCTCCAGCCTCTCTTCTTCCCCCTACAATCCCAGAAGCAAATGCAAAGTCCTGATTTTTCTAAGGATTTTTATTGATAGTCACCAGAGAAACCCATATGTCCTTTGCAAGAATAGTGTCAGAGCCCACCACATTTTATTCCAAAGATCTCTGAATCCAGAAATCATTTCTTTGTCTGATTCTCCTAAGGCCCCATCTATGTCCCTGTTTACAGCCCTGTCAGTTCCCAGTGTTTAGTGGAATGTCATGAGCAGCCTCCTCACCTGAGCCTTCATGGTCTTTGCCCTGGATGGAGGGGCATTCCAACACCTCTGCAACATTATAATCTCCACATGTGAGAAAGTTTCCTCTCCTCCAAGGCTTCCCCTTCTCTTTCACCTGGAAACTATGAGGAAGACAAGAATCCCATGGGTGCTAGCAGCAGATCTCTAGATGCACAAAGGATAAGATTCACTGGCAAATAGGAAGACATTTAGAGAATGCTGCTCTCTAGGCTTCTACTTTTTTCACAAATCGTGGCTATCCAGATGCCAGGTGCTTAGGGAACATAACCCTCCCTTCCTTTATTCTCTTTATTAACTTTTTTTTTTTCATCACAGCAGAGCTGAGAGCACAGGGAGTGAGGGGCCCAGTGGCAAATGTTATCTCAAAGAGCTACACAGAGCTACATGGCTACACATAGAAACACTGAGTCACAAGCCTAAGCTAAACATTGGTTCAAGAGGCCAAACACAGGATGGGACTCTGCAGTAGCAGTGGAGGGAACTGCTGCCCTAGAAGTGGAGGGCATGTCCTGAGGAGGTCTCTGGGGAGGCAATGAGAGAGGAGGCTGCTGTCTGATGCTTTAGGGCCCCTCCCCCACCACTCTCCTGCCCACCCTGGACTCCCCAGGGGGCTGGAGTCACAGCTGGGGTTTGCTGCAGGTGCTCCCAAATGCCTTGATCTCCCTGTTGGAAGAAAAAGGGACAGGTCATTTGAAGAAGGAGTTTGTGTCCCACTTCCTTTCATCTAGAAAATCTGGGTCTGATTCTTCAACCTCAGACTCTCCTGGAGGCCAAGGCAGCCCTCAGGCCAGAGCAACCAACTTCAGGCCTTCCCTCCACCCCTTCCCTCCACTGATACAGTGACTGCTATGAACATGTTGCCCCAGGAGCCTGGAAACAGACTCTTTCAAAAATGGTTTACTTCCACCCACTGAGTAGAAAAGATGGTAGAGTTCAAATGTGGGGAACCAAGAGGAATCAGGTGAAGGGCCACTCACCAGGCCTGGGGAGGAAGCTAGCTGCCCCTTCCTCTCCAGCATCTTTAGCTTTGAGCCCACAGCATCCACCTGGGACATGACTCCTTCCAGGACAATCTCCAACTGAAGAACTCTCCTTGTGAGTCTGCAGGATTTGAGAGAGACTGAGGGCGCAGAAATATGCATCTGTGGGGCTAAGCGTCTATAGGGGTAGGAGAGCCATTATGGTCTGTGTCTGGATGGGTGCAAGGAAGGTAAGGCCCAGCCTTGTAGGGAGAATTAAAGGGAGGCAGAGGTTCTCCCTGGACTAGGACAGAAAATTAGAAGGTTGAGAAAAAAGCTCAGGGTAGGACATTACAAACACACTCAGCCCTGGGCCCCTGGCTGCACATACGTGTAGAATTCTTCTCCTGAAACCCAGCCACCTGCTCTGGTAGCCTCTGGACCCGACTTGCCTGGTGGACTACTCACAGTGGGCTGGCCCAGGTTCTCAATCTCGACATTGAGGGCCACCTGATCAGGAAGTGAGAGAGGAGAAGATGACTCTGGGAAGTATCAGCTCCTATTTCATCACCTGCTCTCATGGTCTCCCAGGACAAGGCCCTTGGGCTCCAGTTCATGCATTCCCCTACCCTCTCAAACTCTAGAGATAATAGGATCAGTGTGGTGGTGCTGGACACAAAGCTGGACCAACCTCTGGGAGAGAATCACCTCCCACAGAAACAAAACATGAGCTCTTGGAAGCCTTGATTAATGAGACCCTCACTAGAAGCCAACTCAGTTTGGGAAAGGAAGAACAGTACCAGAATTCCTGCCACTTTCCCTCCTGCCCTTGATTTTTGGGTCTACACTGGATAGGGATGAAGCAGGCACAGCAGGGGCAGCTAAGGATCCGAGTTTGAAAGTCCCAAGGAGAAGGCAAGTCCTCAGAAAGAATTGTCAGGGATTCTCGGGTAATTGAACCTTTCCCCCTCAGACTCTGTTTTAGAGCAGTGGTTCTCAACCTTGGCTATGCATTGGAATCAACTTGTGAGTTTTTTAAAGTACTGATGTCTGGGTCCCTCACTCCCCCAGAGATTCTGTCTAGGGTATGTGACCCGAGTATGAGGATCATTTGACTCCCCACCCCCACCCCACCAGGGTATTCTAATGTGCAACAGTTTGAGAACCACTATTCTAGAGACTTCTTTCCTGTCCATCTATTGAAGGGGAGAGTGAATGGTTTTCTTTCACTGCCTCTCCCCCAACCAACTGGGCTCACCCTCTTCTCCTCCAGGTCCTGTTGCATTTGTTCTTGCTCTTTCTTGTCCAGGATGTGATTCCCATCTTGATCAAACCTGGTGAAGGCAGCTGTGAGCTCAGTGATTTCATGCTCTGCATGCCTGAGTCTGAGGAAAACAGTATGATGAAATGACTTCTGACTTGCTGTGGCTGTGATCTCTCAATTATGGACTCCCCACTTTTTTTTCCAGACTCTCTGACTTTTGCTCTCTGTGGAAGAATGGGACCACATAGGAAAGCCAGGATTTCCAAGGTCTAGCAATTTTACCCCCAATAAATTGTTTTAAATCTATGTCTTCCTTCTCTTAGTCCTGCTGACTAGGTTCAGGCTCTCTTGGTGTTCTATAGGAATTATTGCAAAATCTCTTTGCCTCTAAATAATCCATCCCCCCACTCCCACCTCACTGGCTTCCCCTTCACTCTCTACCCCTGAAATCCATCCTCTATAATGCAACTAAAGTAATTAATCTTTCTAAAGTGCATGTCTAAATACACCCCTTCTCTGCTTAAAATCCCTCCTGGACACCCTATTCTTTGGATAGAATGGTGGTATTCAAGGCCTTTCCCAATGTAGCCCTTGTTCATTACTCTGGTCTCATCTCCTGCTATGCCCCACTTTTATTTGATACCTTAGCAATGCTTAGCTACTTATTATTCCTATACATGTTGCTCAACTTAACACTTCTATGCCTTTGTATGTGCTTTCATCTTTCTTGGAATGCCTGCTCGTCTACAGGTAGGCTATTCATCCTCCTGTAGGTATTCATGCATCACCTCTTCCTGGAAGCCTTCCCTTAAGCTTAAAAATAGAATTGAATACTCTCTTTACTTTATGCTCCCTCTCTTCTAGTCACTTCTTTGTTGAACTTGTTCTGTGATTCAGTTTATTTGCTTACATGTGTATGAGCTCCTGGAGGACAAGGCTTTGTCTCATTAATTGTGTGCCCTACTTAGTGCCTGGCTTACAACTGGTGCTCACAACATATTTGTTCAGTGTTTGCTCATATGTTTAACTGGGAAACAGGGATGCTAAGAGAATAGGTCAATGTTTGTGG
This sequence comes from Mirounga angustirostris, assembly GCF_029215605.1. Classification (NCBI taxonomy): domain Eukaryota; kingdom Metazoa; phylum Chordata; class Mammalia; order Carnivora; family Phocidae; genus Mirounga; species Mirounga angustirostris. The sequence goes on from NW_026991714.1 coordinate 126,934,272, forward strand.
GGGAGCACAGAACCAACTACAGAGTTTTGCGGAAGTGAGAAATGTATGTAATGTTGAAGAAATTGTATTATTACATTAGTCCTACAAGTTGTTCAGTGAGGTCCAGAATGTTCTAGAACATGGTCAGAGACCTTTAAACCAAGGGCACAATTCTGAAGATCAGAATCAGAGATATATAGGCCAAAGTCAAAGGCCAAAAGCCAAGGTCAGAGGCCCATAGGCCAACATCAGAGGTTTTTAGGCAAAGGGTATATGGTCGAGGGCCAAGGACTTATAGACCAATATCAGAAGGTTGTATTTCTGGTTGCTCACTCCCTCAAGGTGTTGGTGAAATCCTCAAATTGGATCTCCTGCTCCCCACCCTGCAGGACCTTCTGTGCATCTGAAACCTGGTCCTTCCTCAAACGCAGCTTCAGTAGGGTCTTGTTGTAGCCCTGGAAGGGAAAAGGAAATAAGTACAAGTTCCTATAGCCTTCTCATCATCCCTTGCCCCCTTCCTCACCCACAAGATGCCAGGCTTCCAGGGATAAGTCAAAGCCACACAAGGGTGGGCACAGGGCCCTACACCAGTCAGGAATAGACCAGGACACAGAGCCTTGGACCTGGTCCCTGACACAGATGTGTGGCTCAAGGAGACTGAGTGGTTACCTGTTTCAGGAGGTCAGAAAGTTGCAGCTCATCCTTCTGTCCAGCCAACTCTTCCTTGACCTCTGAATATGTGTCATTGATGATGGCCAGGAACATGTTCTGGAGATAAAGTAGGGACCTGGGTCTTCACCCCCAGACCCACTAACAGCAATGAGCCCACTAACCCTATTACTATCCCAGACACATGTTCTAAAGGAGCCAATGCTTTCAGTTGCAGCTCTGCAGCCCACTAACCCCCACATCTCAGGGTCCCCAGAGCCCCGTTCAGCACAATCCTGTTAGGGATGGATCAAGCTCCCTCACCCAACTGCTATCCTCACTCAGTTGTTCTGCAGTAACCTGACTACAATGATACCCCATCATATGCAAGAGTTCACCTCCATATAAGGGCCAACCAATCACTGAGAGTATAGTTTTGCTATCTTTATCATATAACCCCAATCTAACCCATCTATCCCTGACTATGATCAAATAAAGAAACCTGCTGGCTTTGTTAATAAATATTAAACCCAGATCTTTCATAGTTGGCAGAGAGAAAGAGAGACTATAAAGTAATGGTGATAGAAATAGCCAGAGATGCCTAGAGGAAGGAGAGAATAGATATAGAAGCTTCTAGGTTCAACCACTTCTCTTCATGGGCACATTTCTCTCCCTTTCCATCCTTGGAAAATAGAGGCTTCGTTTTACGGAGGGAGCCTGCAGATTTCCTTATACTCTGCAAATTACCTGGCTGTGCTGGCAATATTGAGCACATTAGCCAGCTCTCAGGAGACCCAGAGCTCCCCCACCTCATTCTCCACCCATGATTTGAGACACCCATCTTAATCCTGAGTACAGACCATGGTGGGGGGCAAAACCTCACCCTCAGGTCCTTTATGTTTCCACCCCTCAAGTTCCCAATGCCCACCTCTCAGAGAGACCCTCACCAGAAGCACGAAGAAGACAAAGAAGACATAGGTGACAAAGTAGGCAGGTCCCAGGATGCGGTTGGCATTGTCAATAGCGTTGTAGTCAAAATCCCCAAGGATGATCCGGAACTGAGTGAAACTGAGAGACCAGGGTCTGGGCTTCACCCAGAGCCTAACCATAACCCTGACCCCTATTCACACCCCAACCCACTTTCCTAATTGCTGCTCTTTGGTGAACTCAGACCTCTCACTGCACTTCCAACCTGATAGAGAGTGAGGTACAGAGATACTTGAGCACACACACCAGAGATTCTGGAGATTCTCACACAGATGCTTTAAGCACAGACACACCTGCACACATACACCCAGCTTCCCCAAGGATACACACACCCACAGAGCTGGAGGGTGAGGGCCCAGGGAGGAGTGAAGGGGGCAGGACACACACATGCACTTGATGAAAGTGCTAAAGTTTTCCACTTGGGTTCCAAAAAGCAGGTAGCCAAGTTGGGCATAGGCGAAGAAAACGATGAAGAACATGATGGCGAAGCCCAGGATGTCCTTGGCACAGCGGGCCAGCGTGGAGGAGAGCTGAGTCATGGTTTTGTTGAAGCTGATGTACTTGAATATCTGGAAGTGCCATGTTGAACCAAGCAATGAGGGAAGAAAGAGAAAAGCTTTGAATAGTCCACTCCAGGGGCCTATGGAGGTCACCAGAGTTGCCAAACCAGACAAGGAAAATGAGACAAGTACTGAGGAAGGGAGAATGAGTGCCGTGAGGTGTTGCTGGGGATGAGGGGTCCCAACATACCTTGATCCAGGCAAAGAAGAGGTTCACAGCATTCATGTTGTTGTACTGTGTCTGCCAGAAGGCGAGGAACTCAAAGTCAGCATACATGTTTGGCTGCTGCAGGAGCTTCCCCATCAGCCGATTCACCTCAAGGGTTCGGAATATGTGGAAGCCCACGGCCACAATGGAGAGCTGTCATCACAGGGGTCAGAGGCATCAGAGAAGTCGGGATCTCAAGGGAAGTTCAGTGATAAGGTCCTAGGGGAGAGCTGGGGTAGGTAAGTCAAGTGGGAAAAAAAAATCCTCCCCTTCTGAGTTGTTGACTATTTCAGGTACAAATGAAACTGAATAGGATGATTGGGGGAACGTCTTAAATCCCAAGGAGAAGGCTTTGGAGCCTGTGGTACATATGTAGGTTGTAAAGGATCATGGAGAATTGGGGCCAAGTAATGTTATTTCTCCCACCACTTCCTGGCCTTGGTCAAGAAATTAATGTATCCTGTTAATAGGAAGAAGATGAAGATGAAGAGGCAGAATATTTTAATAGAAGAAAAGAGAGAAGGTAGGGGTTTCAAAGGGACAGGTCATTAAGGCAAAAGGCAGAAGAGAAAATAGACAGTACATAAAAAAAGGCAGCGCCTGGACCACAGGTCAGAGGGAGAAGGCATATGGGAGGCAGGGTTTTCCCAGGGGCTGAGCTAGGGGAACATAAGCCTCTGGCTTTAGGGAGCTTTCACACAGTGATTTGACCAGAAGTGATAAAGAGGACTTGACACTCCAAAAGGAAGAACTTGGAGTCCCTAACAGGGTAGATCCCCTTCCTCCTCCTACTATGTCCCAAGTATAAGATATCTGTCCCTCACCAAGATAACCACCAGGTCCAGAATGTTCCAGATGCTGCTGAGGTAACGAAGCCGGTGGATGTGGAGCTCCAGGATCTCCTCTACCACGTAGTAGAGGATGAAGATGCAGAAGATGATTTCACAGCCAATGATAAAGAAGTCCCAGTTGCTGACATAGCGGATCAGCTTGACCGTGCGGATTTGCCAGGATGGGATGGCACCTCCTGTAGCTGGAAACTCCACTACCAGTCTGTGGGAGGAGGGGGAGATAACTGGTGAGGCCTGGACTGGGATAGTTCTTCCCATCCCCTCTCCTCCACAACCCCACCATAGGGTACAAGTTTAAGGAAGGGTCTCAATCAGAGAAGGGAACCAGGAACCATGGATGGAGGGAAGATAAGGAAAGGCGACCCACCTCAAAACACAGAAAAGATTGATGTTGGCATTGTAGACTGAGAAGTCGATGAAGACCACTCGAGTGCCCCTGTCTAGCCATAGGCCCTCCTGAAGGTCCTGGAGTGCTTTTGCACTGGCCTGTCGAGATCCTGGAAGGTCCAGATAGTAGCCACCTCCACTGTAGCTTGTCAACTGACCCCAGTGAGAGGAGCCCCCCAGCTCATCCTGTGAATGGTATGTCCACCTGTCACAGAAGAAACCATCTGAGCAGAGAGGTCTGAGCCAGTCCAAAAGCTGATCTCCCAAGGCAATGGCAACACTTTATGATTGCCTGGGCTTTACAATTTCATATATATTATATATACATATCACATATAATATATATTTCACATGTATTATCTTGTTTGATACTAACAACTATGTGAGAAAGGAAGGTAAATATTATCCACATTTGAAGATGAGGAACCTAAGACTCAGAGATGTCTGAGATAATGCAGCTAGTTAGTGGCTGAACTGAAACTCAAATATAGATTTCCTGATTTCTCATGATGTTCCCCAAAACTAAGGATGGCAAACTCATGCCTCACTTTTGACCCCAGTCTGAGTAGTTCCCACTAGGGAAACACCTGGCTCACATAATCCAGAAAAGACACTTCCTGTTCTTGTGGTTGTGCAGCTGGCTGCTTCACCCCACCATTCTCTGTTCTGTCCACAGATTTCCTCCCTGGGCCCTCCCTTCCTTCCCCTTCTTTCATGTCCTATCCATCCTTTCCCCCCTTCTTTCCTAATTCTTCATCCATCCTCAACTCCTTGCTGCTTCCCCTATCAGGTCCAAGGGTCAGACTCTTCCAATTACGATTTGTGTAGCAACATCAGTGTTTCATCCATTCTCCATACACCTAAGAACATCTGGGCAAGAAAGGATGCTTTCTCTGGCAGGACTGCCTCCAGAGTAGGGCAAATGTGACTGCAATCTGTGTAGGGAAACGAGTCCAGAGGCTATGGCTCTGTTTGCTAATGTACCTTCTCTGTTCCTGAGTGACCCAAACCAAGACCTCCAAACAGTCAAAGATGGGACTCAGAGAGATGCTCCCCACCCTCCGCTCCCCTAAGGCTCTTTAAGACTAGTGGAAATGGTTCCCAAACCTCAGGATGGTGTGTCAGGCTTAGAGAAGCAAGCCCGGCAACATTGGTGGGGGGACTCACTCACGCTGTGCCATTGAGAGGCCCAAAGGGGAGCCGCTCTTCCTTGTCTGGAGAGTAGACATCGTAGCAGCTCAGAATGTCCTCGCGGAAGTCCTCATGCACCACACAGGAGTCATTGCGGACCCTCAGCTGCCGTAGCCTTGGAACCCCCAGCAACAGGTTCTCATAGTAGATGAAGGAGTGGGAGCCTTGGCCCAGGCTCTGGTTGTTGTACCATTTGGTCCAATACAAACTGTCCAGTAGTGGGCCCTGGGCAAACTAGACCACAAGCTGGGTTGAGCTTGACCCTGCCTCATCCTGACCTTTATTCTTGGAATGACTTTTGCTTTCACTCCTTGACCCCCCAGCTTGTCTCTAGTCTGCTTCTGTTGGACTCCAGCTGACCCATGAACCTTGACCAGTTCTTGACCTGATGTGGCCCTACTCTTTATTTAAAATGCATTTTGAATTTCAGCCTTACCTCTGACTCTCAGTACTAGTTTAACTCTGGCTTGACTCCCTGATCATCATCCCTTCACCTTCATCATCCCTCTCATCTACCTTCACCTAAACTCCAGTCTGACCCATTGATTCTTGCTTGACCCTTTGACTCAGCCTGGTCCCAGAATGATCTGGTCTCTGGATATGGCCTGGTCTACTGTCTGACACTCCTGAGCCCTGGCCTGTGGCTTTTTGCTTCAGGCCATTGAAAAGGAGAGGGGAGAGGTAGAGGGAATCTCATACTCACATCCCAGAAGTCCGCCATGCTGCTGATGGCCTGGAAGGAGACTCCGGTGTCTGACGGGGTATGTAAGAAGAGCTCGGACATCACTTTTGTGTAATAATAGGCACTGGAGCTTGTCATTCCGTAGGTCACTAGAAACCAACCCAAGAGGCTGTGTCCTGCTCACTGTTTCCTATATCCATTCTCCAGAGGAGACAGGAAAGCCCATTTGCCCTGGGGCCAGAGATGCTACCTAGATGGGATCCCATTGGGCCTACACTCCCCTAGAGTTGTCTGGGGAGGCTAATAAGGCATTGGGGAAACCAGGGAATATCTTAGCCTACAAGGTCTCCTCTTCTCCTCTCAACTTACCTCAGAAAGACTGAACTCCACTCAGAAATTGTCTCTTGATATTGTCATTCTGAAAATTCACTTTTCTCTTCCTAAACCAGCTTAACTTCCTAGTTCTTATTCCCCAGAACCAAGATATTTCCACCTTCTGCATTCTTTCATTTGTCCTATATCTATGCCCTTGGGAAATACCTCCAAATTCTGGAATACTCCAAGGCCCTGGCCAAACACCTTACAGTGGAGATGGGGTCTCCTGGACCTGACACCTCTGGCCCCAGGGCATCCTGATGGGCACAGCTGTCTCCTGATGGAAGGACTCAAAGCATCCCCAGATCAAAAAAAGACCTGACCTTTGCCCTGAAGAACTCAATCTTCCTTAACCACCCTAACCCATACACCCAGTCTAAAGTCAGGCTGTTAGGGAAGCTATACGTTCTCTAGTTAAAAGGCAGTATTTGAAGAATATAAGCCATTTATTTTATAGATTGTCCCTCAATTTAGATTTGCCTGATATTTCCTTATGTTTAAATTCGGGTTATACATTAGGCAAAGAATACCCAAAAAGTGATGTGTCCATCTCAGAGCTTCCTATCAGGAGGCACACACTGCCTAATTGTATCATTACTGGTGATGTTAACTTTCATCCCGTGTTAAGGCAGCTGTCTTCCAGCCTTCTTCAATGTAAAATTATTTTTCTCTTTGTAATTAATATGTATTTTGTGGGGAAATACTTTGAAATTATGTAAACATCCTATTACTCAACAATCTTGCACCTACTAGTTTTAATATCCAATAATATCTAGTTTTAATGACTTTTACCTGATTATTACTACCATGGTTATCAAGTTGTGATTTTCTCATTCCATCATTCCTTCTGCATTTGTTAGTTAGCATTCTCCTTAGGAAGAACTTTTCCTTCTTCCTCATTTAGTTAGTCATTTATACATACCAGCATGAACTCATGGATTCTTGTTTTTTCTATAGTTTATAATTTGTTAGTATTATGATATTGTTACTTAATTTTTAGCCAAGTCATGCAAGATAAAGAAAGACTAAAGAATTGTTCTAGATTTAAAAAGACTTAAGAAACATAAAAATTAAATGTAATATGTGCATTTAGTTAGGATTAAATCCTGGACAATAGTTTTTTCCTTTTACTATGAAGTCTGTTAGTGGAATACTTGATGAAATTGTAATAAGGTCTGTTCATTAGATGATAGTACTAAATCAATGATAATTTCCTGACTTTAGTAAGAGAATTTCCTTATTTTTAGAGTTACATATTAAAGTATTTAGGAGCAACAGGGAATTATGTCTGCAATTTATTCTCAAATAGTGTGTGTGTGTAAAGAGAGAGAGAGATTGGGAAAGAGAACAATAAAAGAAATGCAAGCCTGGTAAAATATACATATTTGGGAAACTGGGGTGAAATATATATAAGAATTCTTTGTATTATTCTTGCAGCGTTTCTGCAAGTCTGGAATTACACCAAAAAAATTAAAGTAGGATTTGTCAGTCTCTTGTGAGCAATTCTCTTTAAGAATTTTCCTTTTTAGGGGTGCCTGGGTTGTTCAGTTGGTTAAGCGCCTGCCTTTGGCTCAGGTCATGATCCCAGGGTCCTGGGATGGAGTCCCACATCGGGCTCCCTGCTCAGTCGGGAGTCTGCTTCTCCCTCTCCCCCTGCCCTTGCTCTTTCTCTCTCTCTCTGTCTCTCTCTCTCTCACACACACACACTCTCTCTCTCTCTCTCACGTACATGCACTCTAATAAATAAAATCATAAAAAAAAAAAAGAATTTTCCTTTTCAAATATTGGGTCACATTTGCTCCTACCACCCCTGGAGCTCATCCATAGAAAGAAGGACTGGTGAGTTGTCATAGATTAGGCATAAACAACATCACACTTTTCCAGGGGGAAATCAGCAAAGAAGGAAAGCATTATGATTTCACATTTCCCCACTCCACTCTATTAAGTTCAGGAAACAACTTTAATTCTCTCTGATTCAAATCTGTGATTACCTGCCCTTAGTATCTGGAGGACTCATACTCAATTTTTCCAGATCTAGAAAATGGATTGGAAGTCAAGCTTCTGTCTGCTGAGAACCCACCACAGAGTTATAAGGATGGTCAGTGTGCTGAATTTTTCCTAATGCCAAAGGATGATTAAATTGTTACAGCTTCTGGATGGCCACTAGGTGGTACCCCTTGCTGTACCTTTTTCTCCTCCAATTCTCCAGTTCTAAACTACTACTCAGAATTAACATGCTCTGAACTGGTTGTCAACGATTACGGAGGCATAACATCTTTGATTATTACCCAAGGTAGTAAAGACTATGTATTTTGAGGAAAATGATTTCACCTGGTCAAATGCCCACTGACACTCAGAAATTCAGTATTCTTTGTAACTTTTTAACTGAAGTACGTGCAAACAGAAAAGACCAAGAAACTATTTTAAAACTTTCTAAATTAAGGTTTGTGCCTTGTGTAGTACCTATTAAATACCTTCTCTCCACCCAAATACCTTCTATTCCTTGTTAATTCTTATTTCAGCAAATTTTGTACTTTGTCTCAGGAGATGAGGTATCCACCCCCCCCACCTCTATGAAATTCAAATTACTACTTCTCATACCCCAAATCGATACTTGGTAGAGCATATTATCAGTCTACCAACCTGATTATTCTAAAGACACATTTTATATTCATTAAGCAAACATTACTCAAAGTCTAACGTGTGAAACGCCTTGCTGGGTCATTGGTTTCTATCCTTAAAAATGTCTATTGAGAGGGCGCCTGGGTGGCTCAGTTGGTTAAGCGACTGCCTTCGGCTCAGGTCATGATCCTGGAGTCCCGGGATCGAGTCCCGCATCGGGCTCCCTGCTCAGCGGGGAGTCTGCTTCGCCCTCTGACCCTCCTCCCTCTCATGCTCTCTGTCTCTCATTCTCTCTTTTGCAAATAAATAAATAAAATCTTTAAAAAAAAAAAATGTCTATTGAGAAACATGTCCCAGAATTAACTTTTTCTTTAGTACATCTTTAACATTTAAAATTGAATTATACAGAATAGAAGCTTTTAATAGTATGCTGACCTCCCCTGCTCATGTATGCACTCAGAATGAATTTATTGTTGTAGGATGAGCATGAGCTTTGGAGCCAGACTGACCTAGGTTCAAATCCTAGTTCTGTCACTTACAGTACAGACTTGGACTCTGAGTCTCAGATTCCTCATCACTAAATGGGGGAATACAATATCTTTCTTGTAATATTATGAAGATGAAAGATGATGTCTTTAGAATGCATTGAACCCAGTGGGTGCTTAACAACTAGTTCTAGTCACCCTATTATATGCTCCTCAGGGGACAAGGACATGTTTCATTCAATTAGCCAAGTGCCCAGTCTTTAATAGTTTCTCAGTAAGTGTTTGTTGGGCTGAACCAAAAGTGGTGGAAAAAACACAAAAAGAGTAGAATGAAATAAATGAATAATTTTCAAAAATAAAGTATTATGACTCCATATTTGACACATAGCAGCGAAGTCATCAAAATAGTCAAGGCTAATTCCTATTTAATAGATGTTGGAAGGAGGCTGGAATGTTCCTCAGTGCAAAGAGAGCAATAAATTCATAGTCTTGGGTAAGAGAAACAAAGCCGGTTCTTAGCTGGCCTAGGGAGCAAGTACAGTTGGCCAGGAATCCTTACACAATGTGATGGTAGAAGTGTTGATGGCACAGCTCAATCCTCCTAATGTGAGCCATCCAGAGTATCAGTTGAGTATCAAGCCTAGAGAGTACTGCAATCTGAACCCAAAAGCAGGGCAGAGGAAACCCAGGATTGCGAGATGGAGTGATGATTTCAGCTCCTATGTCTCATATGTCCCCATCATCATATGATATGGTGACTGCAACATGCATCAGAATTACTTGGAAGGCTTACTAAAACACAGACTGCTAAGGATGGGGCTCAATAATTTTCATTTCCAATACATTCCCATGTAATGTTTATGCTACTGGTTCTGGGACCACACTAGAAACACCGCCTTGACCTGTTGCTACATAATCCCACTTGTCTTTGATAGAGTTGTCAGGAAGGCAGGGTGTTTCCCAGTGCCCGTTTCCATGATTCGCACGACTGGGAGTGAGGAAGAAGAAATAACATCTTTCCCAAGAGGCTGTCAGAACCTTCCTTCTGCGATAGGGAGGGATAGGAAAGCTTTTACAAACTACATAGACCTCTTAGAACACCCCCTCCTCCCTCCAAGGGAAAAATCACTGAATCTATTGCCCTATGGAGCCACAGGCAGTCATGGGAGTGGACCACATCCCTCTAGCATATTGTAGGAGAAGAAGATTGAAAACAACTTGTTGATCTTTCCCGCTGTCTCCTTTCCCCCACTCCACCCCATTAATTTCCATTCAGGTAAATCATTTGACTTTACCATGAAGAACCAGCTTGTCCAAGTGGAACACCCGGTTCAGAGATTTCTGAATCTGACAGGGACTCAGCGTATCCATTCTACCATCATCCTTCTCCATATCAGGAGAAAGAATAGACCAGACTAGCCATTTATTACCTCATAACATCTATTATATGCCCTATGCTAAGTGCTTCACATGCTTCTTTCATTTAACCTGACAACAGCACTATATATATATTAGGTGCTATTATTATCATCCCTGTTTTCCAGTCTCAAACAGCTGAAGTAACTTCCCCAAGGAGCCAGGATTCAAATGCAAATCTATCTGCTCCCACAGTAAACTCATTCTGTTCTGCTCCTAGGACTGAGCTATAGCCAAGGAGTAGAAGTTATAGGAGGAACCATGTAAACTCCATCAAAGGCAGAACTTCCTGACCCCTAGTGCTTTCAGATTATGAAATGGACCACTTCACAAACATCCATTTCCTCTCAGCAATCCTGCCTGCTGAGGATCACATGGAGGGGGCTCCTGCAAGGGGCCTCCCTGGTTCTTTCCTTTAAGGTCCAGTGAAGGAGTGGAATTGTTCCATTTCAAAAAGCAACACTAGACCAGGGAATGGGTGGGAACTGGAAGGAATCAGAATTTGAGTCAGTATATGGAATGTCCATATGTCAGTACATTACTACCTTTTTAATATAGTGAGGGCCTCATTGCAGGAAGTTTTCAGACACTGGACAATGACTGCATGAGAATGCTATCAAGAAGATCGGAGACCAGGTGTTGGTCTCACCATCCAGCACAGAGTATCTGCTTTTTTTTCTCTTGGACACAAATTAAGTTCTCTTGCATACACTATGTCATGCCTTTTAACCTTAGCCTCAGATTGAATTCACAGCTGCTGAATATTAACAATAACTGACATCACTGACACATATTGTGCACTGGGCTTTGCCACATTGTCTCCAATAAGCCCATAAAAACCTCATAAAGTAGGAACTACCATTGCATTTTATTAAATAACTTGTCCAAAGAGCATATAGCAAGTAAATAGAACTTGGATTCAAACTCAGGTCTGCCTTACTCCAAAGACCATGAATTTAGCCACTATACATTACACTACCATATCCTCTACCACTCAAATCCTTCTGATTAGGGACTCTGACTCTCTTCCGAAAATCAAGCCAAATGTTTGGTATTACACAAGTTTATAAGGCACCCTTATAAGAAAACTCTATTTGGAGAGTCTAATATCTGAGTTAGGAGGTGAATTGTAAAAAAGTACTTGGTAAACTCAAACATCACCATCATAAAGGAAGCACCAAATTCCTTCATTCTGGTATAAACAGATAATTGTATAAATCTGTATCAAGAGTCATACTCTGACATAGCTGAGTCCCAGAGGAGGAAAAACTCACATGCCCAAAAATGTGACCTGGGTTGTTCATACTATCAAAAGATTGTAAATAACCTAAATGTCCTACAAAGAGGCAATATTGAAGGAAAGTATGATATCATTGAGCCACTTAATGGAGTATTATACAGCCATTGAAATGGTAGTAAACACAGAATGCAAAATTGTTTGTGCTGTTGTGACAATTAAATATTTTACAAAAATACTAGGTATGTAAAAACTTGAAGGAAAAATGGACTTTTTGACAAATGAGTAGTATAATAGGTGGGTTTTATTTCTCTTCATTCTCATGGAGTTCAAGTAATGCTATCATAATAATACAATATAAAAATAATAAAATTATCCTTAAAAATCTGTCCACCTCTTTGTTTCCAAGTTACAGGCTGAAATTTCTAGGTGCCGGATGCTGTATTGGATTTTGTGACTGCTTCCTTAAGATCCTCTCCTGGTTAATACCATGATTTTATTTGAGATATCACACCTCTGTGGGTCATCTCACATATGTGGCTAGAAGCTGAATTCAACCCTGGCTCTAGGATTTGGAAGGGACGCTTAGGCCCAGATTAATCCACAAATGTCCCTCCCACGACGCCATTACAGCTTCAGGGATGAGCATGTAACCCATTTCAGACCAAAGGGTCATGAAGAGAGAGTTCTGGAACCTTTTAGGACCTTCTCTCTCATAGTAGATATGAATGAGAAAGCCCCAGAGGATTCAGCCCCAAGATGAAACTGATCACACAACTGGCAGAACTGAATAACACAAACAGACCGGGCTTTGATGATATCATTAAGCCATGGATGGATCATCCCTGAACTCTGCCCTCCTTTGGACTTTCATTATCTAGACAATAAATCCCATATGGGCTAAGCCAGTGTTCACTGCATTTTACTTCATTGTAACATGGTCCTTACCTATGTGAAAACCATGACGTTTTCAAAGAGATTGCATTATTCCTAAGGAAAATGGAGCTAGAAAAGCTTCTGCTACTGTTTGAACATCTCTGGAGTGCAGTCGATGACTTTAGCATATTTGTGCTGAAGTCCACATTAATTAAAATACATTATTACCTTATATTAAAGGGGGCCTGCTGACCAAATCAACTGATGATGATATTCTAGGAACATACCTACCATTAATTCCTCAAGGCTCTCCAAGCTTTATTTCTGGGTAAATCCAGGTCTCTAGAATACAATAAAAATTTACACACACACACACACACATATGTGTATGTGTGTTTATAAGCACTTATAAATGTATATATATGCATATACACATATATATGCAAATATGTATATCTGTATGTAAAGTATACATATATAACCCTACTCTTTTTTTTTTTTAAAGATTTTATTTATTTATTTGAGAGAGAGAATGAGAGAGAGAGAGCACACGAGAGGGGGGAGGGTCAGAGGGAGAAGCAGACTCTCCGCTGAGCAGGGAGCCCAATGCGGGACTCAATCCCGGGACTCCAGGATCATGACCTGAGCTGAAGGCAGTCGCTTAACCAACTGAGCCACCCAGGTGCCCCAGTATATATCCCTACTCTTAAAAATGCTTTAAGAATGAGGATTTAATATGGATTTTTAAAGGAGGCAGATATAAAACACAGTCAAAAGAGAAGTAGCCTCAGTCTTGAATATTGCTTTTATCCATTATGATATTCCATGACTCATATAAAATCCAACAAAGCCAGCTCTTCCCAGAGCTAGGGTCTCCTCATTAACTGGTGTGCTTTCTCTTCGTCACCAGTGAGAACTGTTCAACCTATTTATGTTTTCTTCTTGCTTTTGGTTGCCAGGAACCTCAGGCTTTGTTCTTATTTGCTGTACTTTGTTGATCTTAGGTTTTCCGGTACAAGGTATCTTCCTCCCCTACCTTTTCCCACTTTTTTTGCTAACTCTTTTTATTATAGTTCTAATGGGCTATATTTTATTGTGTCTGTGCTTTGTAATGTAAGCTGGCTTAGGTCGCTTTTAGACACAGGTGGGGCATAAATATATAATATATATAAATATATATATTAATATTATTATTAAAGAAGTATGACTGTAATAATCATTATTAATCATCATGAGCTTGGATAATAACTTGATTTTATCCATTCCAATGTTTATAGTAGAGACTGAATATTACTGTCCTCTCTTTTGAACTGTTGAAAGACCTTCCCAGCTCAGAGCAATAGCAAGAAGTCAGCAATTGCTTTCTGTGCCTACTTTCCCAGGTGATTGCCATGTAGGCCGTCATATGCTACTGAGCTCCTTTCTTGTTCCTAATTACCATGTGATGGAATTTAGCTATCATTTTCCAACAGCAGTCTCCTTGGGCAGGAGGGTATCAACTAATTGACAAAGAAACTTGAAGGGCTGGGGTGCTTCTGCTAGCAAGTGTATAATTATAATTCCTTTATATGTTTATACTACTGCTCTTTTGGAAACTCTGTGCCTTCAAGTTTTTGAAACTCAAAAGACAAATACTCCTTCCTAAGCTGAATAGCTGTGAGGAAACGTATGGAAGATGCTTCTCTAGAAATCTGGAGGTCTCTTCCCTCTACCCCCAAAACCAGCCCTGACAGTCATTGTGTGGCTAGAACTCCCACTGTTCCATCCATCTTCCAGTTGTTGAAGAATTGGAAGTTCCTCGGGCTTTACCTATTTTATAAATTTACCCTGTGGCTACTCTGATGGCCTCTTCCTGAGTCCCTCTTATCACCTGGATTGCTGAGAAGCTCTCTGAAACATCTCTCTACCTATTTCTTAGAGACATAAGAGCTGGAGCTGGAGCATGAGGTGGAAGCCATATGTTGAGAATGACAACACAAAGAGGTAGAAGCAGTCTGGGCCCCATCTTAGTCCAGGGCTTCAGCACGCTCAGCACGGAGCCTGACCTGGGGCTCAATCTCATGACCCTGAGATCATGCCCTGAGCTGATATCAAAGAATCAGACGCTTAACTGACTGAGCCACCCACGTGCCCCCAGTCCAGGGCTTCTTACACAATTTAGATTATTATGTGAGAGAGAAATAAACTTCTATTCTATTTAAGCACTGTTACTACAGCTAAATCAATATCCCAACGGAAGCATTTCATATGATTACATCCATGTCAGATGGATATTTTGGAAAAGGAATTTTTCTAGGAAAATTAGGGAAAAAGTCAAATGTTCTGTTAAGAAAAAGTCAAATCTAATCACAGATCTCTTGGTTAAAACCATTTACTGAGTTTACAAAACCCTTTATCCTTTGCTTAGTAGGAAGTTCCCTATTAAGAAATCCTCTTAGGGTGCCTGGGTGGCTCAGATGGTTAAGCGTCTGCCTTCGGCTCAGGTCATGATCTCAGGGTCCTGGGATCGAGTCCCGCATCGGGTTCCCTGCTCAGTGCAGAGCCTGCTTCTCCCTCTCCCTCTGCCACTCCCTCTGCTTGTGCTCTTCTGTCTATCTTTCTGTCGAATAAATAAATAAAATCTTAAAAAAAAAAAAAGAAATCCTCTTATTGCTGCTATTCTCCTTCTTGGGCAATTCCTTCTTCCACTCACATATTCTAATTAATGCTATTAGGTCAGGTCATTTAAAATTGGATTCCAAATGCCTCATGTTTCTTAAGATGGAAAGTAGGCAGAAGAAAATTGCAACTTAGAAATGAGGGAAGGGTTAAATCCTCAGAGCATTCACTAGAGGATTATAAAACCAGTGCATTTCACTAAAATCCAAATATATTTATATGTGCCCAGAAAATGGCTGAAATGATATATACCAAACTCTTAATAGTTAATAATAGTGGCCTTTAACATTTTCCATATTATTTGACTCTTTTTTTTTTTTTAAACAAGAACTATATTAGTTAAACTTTTAATAAAGATATTCCCATGGTTTGGGGGTGGGGGAAGGGGTAGAATTCTTTTGTAATGAAATGAGGAGAAACACTGCTTTATATTTTCCTTTCATACTTGCCCTTCCGAACTCTGACTCTGGCAAAGCTCTTGCATATTCATAGCCTGAGGCCTTAGTTGGCTCTTGGCTCCCACGCCTGCCTTCTCCAGGCTGAGAGCCAATAATGTTAAAACAAAGCAAAACAAAAAACACAAGCAAATGACAATGATTTTGGTCTCCTCAGACTTGAATGGTTGCCTGCTTCTGAGACCCACAAGAGTTCCCAGGTCTCTCTGAACATTTTGTCCTCCGACATCTTGCCATCATCCTGGAGCAACCCCACCCCCACCCCACCCCCAGTGTCCTTAGCACTGCAGGTCACTATGGGTTTAAGGCCGCCATTGGCTTCCACTGCTCCTTGAAGGCAGGTGTGTCTCCTGTATTTCAAAGCCTTTAACAGTTAGGAGGGTCTGCCCCATAATAGGACTTTGTAAAATATGAATGAATGAATGTGTGAATAGCCAGGGTCTTGTCCTTAGTTTGAACCTTTTGCTAATGAGCTCTTAACATTTCATTTGTTGAGCACTCCATGCTGTGAAATAATCTGATTTGACCAGCTCAAATTCATTCTCCAAACCAGTGGTTGTCAAACATTTTGTTCTCAGAACCACTTTGTAACTCTTAAAAATTATTAGGAACTCCAAAAAGTTTTTATTTGGGTTATAGCTAACTTTATAGAAATTACTTTATAGAAATTAAAACTGAGGAAAAATTTAGACATTTGTAATAATGATTCATTTTAAAATAATGATAACAAACCCCATATACGTAAACATGAACAACATATTATTATGAAAAACAACTATTTTCTTTTTTTTTTTTAAAGATTTTATTTATTTATTTGAGAGAGAGAGAGAATGAGAGACAGAGAGCATGAGAGGGAGGAGGGTCAGAGAGAGAAGCAGACTCCCTGCTGAGCAGGGAGCCCGATGCGGGACTCGATCCTGGGACTCCAGGATCATGACCTGAGCCGAAGGCAGTCGCTTAACCAACTGAGCCACCCAGGCGCCCGAAAAACAACTATTTTCTAAAACAAAACAAATAAATTCAGTGAGAAAAATGGGATCATTTAATATTTTTGCAAGCCTGTTTAACACCTGGGTTTAAAGAAGATTGCTGGATTCTCATATCTGCTTCAGAATTCAATCTGCTGCTATAGGTTGTTTTGGTTGAAGTATGTGAAGAAAATAGGACCTCCCACAAAGATGTAATTTGGTGAGGGAAAGGGTCTCAGGAAGCCCCAGGGGTCCTTGGAGTAAACCTTTGAGAACATTGCCCTTTGCCTTCTATCTGTGACTAGAACTTCCACACAGCCTTAATGATCTGCCTCAACTTAAAATCCTAGATTTATTGCTGCCTCCACCTAATAGCATAAAGAGATCATTATCCATATTACTATAATCCCTTATGTGGGTCCCATGTTCCATAGTTTTCATAGTGTTTTCCCATGCAATGTCTCCCGGTAACTTACCAGGTATGGTCTGACCTTGCCAATGAGCAGTTTTTCTAATGTTAAATGTCACAATTCAATCAAGTAAGTTTTAAAGATCCTAATTAGCTTTATTAGTTAAACCGTGAATCAGGCAGCATCCCATCTAGCAAGTAGAGGAGAGCCCCAAAGGGCTACAGAAAAGGAAAGGTTTTTAAAGGTACAGAGTGGAAAAAAGGAAATTATTAGCAAAGAAGCCATTGTTTTTGGCAAGGTAGCCCTTCTGTGGGGAATGGAAGGGTTCTATCTGTAAATTTCCTAGTGCTGGCCAAGAAATTTCCATGTTGACTGGTTAAAGGTTACATTTTTGGGGGGTTGAAACTGCAGTTAGGTTAGGTATTAAGTCTTGATTTACTGACATGGGGCCTCAACCTAAGTGACACCATTTGGGACCTGTGGTTTTATTTTTAACACTATGAATCATGAAATTCAAATTTATATGATCTGCTCAGGGCCATTCAGCTGGGAAGAGACAGAGTCAACACTCAGACTCATGCTTTATGAATGCAAACTACATGTTCATTCTCCGACTCCTTATACCAGCAGAGCCCCAGACTGATCTCATCTACAAAAATGTAGAATATCTAGATTTTATCAGCCACTGCTGCCTGCTCTCCTATACTTGATCAAAGCATAGTTATAGGTAAAAATTCTTTCCCTGATTCCAAGAACTGGCATTTAAATGTACTACAGTAGAGCGCCTGGGTGGCTCAGTCGGTTAAGTGTCTGCCTTCAGCTCAGGTCATGATCCCGGGGTCCTGGGATGGAGCCCCGCCTTGGGATCCCTGCTCAGCAGGGAGCCTGCTTCTCCCTCTCTCTCTGCCCCTCCCCCCTGCTCATGCTCTCTCTCTCTCTCTAATAAATAAATAGAATCTTAAAAAAAAAAAAGAAAGTTACTATGATGAGAAAAACAATTTTAGTTTAAAAAAAAAAAAAGTACTACAGTATTCCTAGAGACCAGTGACAGCCTCACATCAGGGAAAACTACATGACAGGTTGTTACCTCATTGAACAACAGGGTATGTCCAGGCTCACCAATCTCATAACAGTGATCCAGGCCCTCAGAATTCTGGGGCACCAGGGAATTCTGCTACAGCAAATTTAGGCCAAAGCCTAAATAATCCCTATTATCTAGGTTGAGTTGACTCAGATGACCTCACCCTAGTACTAGAAGGACTTTGGTAATTCTCTGTGTCTGGATAGGCCATGGGTAACTGAGCATGCTAGGAAAAGCATGAAATCATGATCCCATGGCCAGTCTTGATCCCTGGCAACTGCTTCTAGAGGGCCTAGTCTTTCTGATCCTTGATAAGCATTATCCTGATGCTTTCTCAGATCTCAAGGTTCCAGTGGGTTAAACTTTACATTTCAATATTTTCCTAATTTATACCTTGACGTGGAATGACAACTGATATTTTTTGAAAGCCCACCATATGCCAGGCACTGTACTATTTGTACTTACTTATTTTCCACCAATCTCACAAAGGCAGTCATTACCATCATTAGATATATAAGGAAAACGGGGCTTCCAGAGATTTAAGTATCTTGACCTAGCTTGCCAAAGGCAATGGCTAATAACTGGTTGCACCATCATTTGAACCATGTTGTCTTATTCCAGGTCCCATGCTCTCTCCATCACCATTGCACCTTCACTAATGTCATGGTTCTTTGTGACCAATTATCTTCTGTCATCATTACAGTCACATAGGGTATAGGAGCTCACCCACAGACATTTTCTGAACCTCCAACATATTTCTGTTCCTTTCCTTGTCAATTCTAGGAATGCTTAGTCAAGAAAGACATCTTCTATGGAGGTTCCTCAAAAAATTAAAATAGAATTACCATATGAACCGGCAATTCCCACTCCTGGATATTTATCTGAAGAAAATGATATCACTATCTCAAAAAACATATCTGCACTCCTATGTTCATTGCAGCATTATTTACAATAGCCAAGACATGGAAACAATCTGAGTGTCCATTGACAAACGAATGGATAAAGAAAGTGTGGTACATATATATGATGGAATATTATTCATCCACCAATAAAGGAAAGGCTGCTATTTACAACAACATGGATGGACATTAAGGACATTATGCTAAGTGAAATAAGTCAGACAGAGAAAGACAAATATAGGATGTCACATATATGTGGAATCTAAAACAAAAACAAAACCCATCAAACTCATAGATACAGAGAACAGATTGGTAGTTGCCAGACATAGGGGTGTGTGTGAGGGGGGGGTGTGAAATTGGTGAAGGTGGTCAAAAGGTACAAAATTCCAATTATAAGATAAACAAATCCAGCATGGTGATGTAGTGTACAGCATGGTAACTACAGTTAACAATGCTGTATTGTATATTTGAAGGTTGCTAAGAGACTAAATCTTAAAAATTCTCATCACAAGAAAAATTAGTAACTACGTGTAGTGAGGAATGTTAACTAAATGTGATCATTTCCCAGTATATACATATATCAAATCATTATGTTTTACACCTAAAACGAATACAGTGTTGTAGGTCAATTATATCTCATAAAGAAAAAAAGAAAGACATCTTTTTCCTAGCCTCCAAACTTACTTCAACCTCTCCTATTAATATAAGATCCCACCAATCTATGGACAGAACCTTGACATCCACTCAAAAGAGGCAGAGTGAATAGAGGTAGGCATTTCCTTACAACCAGTGATGAATAAAGAACATTCAGTGACACAAGTCACCAAAGGCTGAGGGTCTGTGCCCTCCTCCCCAACTGCATGGTGACCAGACCCAGCCTTGTCCTGTCTCAGAACTGCTCCTAAACAGGGCCAGTCCCAGGTGCACCTTTGAGATAACAATACTGTCTCCTAAAACAAACAGCCATTGTTTCCACACAAAGACCTTCAATGTTTCCTCCATCAACAAAAGGCTACAGCCATCCTGCCAAGACGACATAGAGCTGGAAGCCCTTTCCTAAATATCATGATGGTGGGAGGGAAGGAGTGGAGGCAGGAAGATCATTCTCCAGTGCTTTCTATGTGGAGGAATAGGACCAACTCCACCCATCAGGGACCATTCTGAATTACTGATCATTCCTGGACTATTCATAATGACAATAATAACGGCTTCCTAGGGCGCCTGGGTGGCTCAGTTGGTTAAGCGACTGCCTTCGGCTCAGTTGGTTAAGCGACTGCCTTCGGCTCAGGTCATGATCCTGGAGTCCCAGGATCGAGTCCCGCATCGGGCTCCCTGCTCGGCAGGGAGTCTGCTTCTCCCTCTGACCCTCCCCCCTCTCATGCTCTCTCTATCTCATTCTCTCTCAAATGAATAAATAAAACTTAAAAAAAAAAATAAAAAAAGATAACGGCTTCCTAATCTGTGAAATGGAAATAATATCTATCCCTTACAGGACTGCTGTCAGGATCAAATGAGATAATAGGTATACAAGCTCTTTGTAAGATTTAAAAACCTACCCAACTGATATGGTTATTGTGGGAAGATAGATGGTTCACCCACATTGCCTGCATAAAAAAGATAGCTCTATTTCAGCTGATGAAAGTCCAAATAGCTCTGGTATCTAGCTCCACCCAGGTCCTTGAATAAAGCATAAGGGAGAAGAAATGTGGTCAGTATGGCTTACCACTATAGTTTATGAGGGCCCATCCCAAGCCAAAGTTAGGCTAGTATTTCCTAGCTCCAGGAACCCAAATCCTGGAAATGGGTTCCCTGGTGTTTGGTCCCTCGCCTAGGGTTTTAATACTCCAAACTTTACTCCCCACCCCCTTCCTTATCCCTCTTAAAACATACCTTCCTTAAGCAATTTACACAAAAGTAGATTTACATAATAAATTAAAGCATGGGAAAACTATCCACCCTCACTGGTGATTAAAGACAAATTAAGGTTTTATGCCTACTTAATAATAAAAATTAAAAATGAGACTATCCAATGTTGGTGAGACTGTGACAAAATTGGTTTGATCTCAGAGTACTAGCAGCATAATAAATTTGTATGATCCCCTACAAAGGCAAAATGACAACACATAAGCAAGTACTAAGAAGGTATTCCTTTTTTTTTTTTTAAGATTTTATTTATTTCATTTGAGAGAGAGAGAGAAAGCACGTACAGAGGGAGAGGGAGAGGGAGAAGCAGACTCCCCACTGAGCAGAGAGCCCGATGCGGGGCTCGATCCCAGGACCCTGAGATCATGACCTGAGCCGAAGGCAGACACTTAACCAACTGAGCCACCCAGGGACCCCTAAGAAGGTATTCCTATCTTTTGTCCTAGCATCTCCCTCCCTGGAAATTCCCAAGGAAATACTTCAACAGAAATGGCAAAAAGTAGCAAGTATAGATATATTTACCTGCGGTTGGCAAATATTGAAATAACGAGAGAATGTTTTAGTTAATTATGATGTGACTGTAGTCATTAAGATGAAAATATAAAAATGACTTACAAACATGAGGAAATACTTAAGATATAATTGTAAGTGAAAGGGAACCATATAAGGGGCGCCTGGGTGGCTTATTTGGTTAAGTGGCTGCCTTCAGCTCAGGTCCTGAGCAGGCTCCCTCCCTGCTCTGTAGGGGAGTCTGCTTCTGCCCCTCCCTCCCTGCTCATGCTCTCTCACTCTCTCTCTGAAATAAATAGATAAAATCTTAAAAAAAAAAAAAAAGAAAGGAAGAAAATATAAGGGCTGGTTCAGTGACGATATCTTTGGTGTGGTGGTGGTAAATTATAGGTGAATTATATTTCAAAATGTTCTTTAATGTTTTTAAATCATTTAAAAAATACAGCAATAAAAAGAAAAAAGTACTGAGCCAGTAGAATTCAAAGTTATGCTTCTACTAAGGTAGGACATGTAGTTATCCTTGCTAAGATGTTAACAGGTGTTAATAAATTAATGTGTAACACATTTGCATGCAGAGAGGCTGTAGTAGACTCTAGTTAAAAGCCTCAAAAATTGAGTCAGGTCAATAGTCACTGCATTGGATTCCTGCTTCTGCTACTCACTTGCTGTGTGGCCTTGGGCAAGCTATTTGACATATCTAAACCTTTCCTGATTTATAAAATGGAAGTGGTAACAGAACCAATACCCTAGAATCATTGTGCGTAGTCAATAAGATAAGGTACATGGTGTAATGCTTTTATTCAATAAAAGGTTGGTGTGCATGCTGTTAATAACAATGATGATAGTGGTGGTTATAGTGATTTACTGAGGTCTTCCAGAGAAAATGCCTTAACTTAAATGATGCTGTTCAAATGATATTATCCCTTTTTGTGAAGCCAACTACAAACCAAATAGATCTTACTTTTTAGAGCAGTTTTAGGTTCAAAGCAAAATTGAATGGAAGGTATAGAGATTTCCCATATACCCTTGCCTCTGCGTATGGACAGCCTTCCCTCTATCAAAATCCCCCACCAGAGTGGCCCATTTACTACAATCAATGAACCTGCATTGACACATTATTATTCAAAGTCCATACTTTACATTAGGTGTTGTACATTATATGGGTTTGGACAAATGTATAATGACATGTATCTACCATAATATTGTCATATAGAGTAGTTCCGCTGTCTTAAAAATTCTCTGCACACCACCTACTCATCTCCCTCTCCTCCCAGATCCCTGGCAACCACTGATCCTTTTACTACCTTCATAATTTTGCCTTTCTCAAAATGTCATACAGTAAAAATCATACAATATGTAGCCCTTTCAGATTTGCTTCTTTCTTGAAAGGTAATTTTTATAACCAGTCTAGAGGACCAAGTAAGTATTTTGAAATTCCACTAGAGAATGCAAAGATGATTACTATCAGTGATTGTGTAAGATTATTTATATGTTATCTCCATAAGATAAGTATTATTCTCTTTGTTCTACCAAAAGGAAGTACCCAAAGTCACAAGACCAATAAGTGGCAGAGGTATTTGAATCCAGTTTGTCTGACTCCAATGTTTATATCTTTCCATTATGCTGCAGTGTTTACCCTAATACCAAATATGGGTCCTAGAGCATCTGAACCCAGTCACAGGAACTGACAGGGAAAAGCACACTGATAAAGATGCGTATCCAAATACATGTCATTGAAGCTCTTAGAAGACAGCCTCCTGATGGAATAACACAACAGCCATTGTATTTTGTGTCAGATTTTATGGCTAGGACTTGCATCCTTATCATTAGGCAGGAGAGCTTAGCACACAGGCTAGCAAAATTACAAGGGTTTAGTTCAATGTTTCTTAACCTTTTTTGGCATTATCCCTCAACTCAGGGGCATCTTTAGACATTTTCTTCCCAATCACCCCTCACCCCAGTTAAATTTTAATAGCACATAAATACTACATTTGTTTATGTACTGTGGCCTTTTCCGGGGCCAAAAACTTTTGCAATGTCTAAGTTGGCTTTTTTCTTTTTTCTTCTTTCTTTGCCCTCCAAGAAACTATTTCTACTCCCTTGGGGGTATATGATCCCCACTGAGAATATGTAGTCTAGTTGCAGATGGTCAGAGCTCAGGGAGGCTGACAGGGAGCTGAGATGCCAGGGAGGTTGAGGTCAGAACCTTGGAGAGTGCCAAAGTAGCCCTACTGAGACCATGTCCAAGGCTCATGATTGCCTCTAGTTTTGCCTGAAAGAAGAAAGAGGCCTGGGAGAGGATGGGGGGTAGGAAGCTAGTAACAGTACTCTTTTACTACATGTCTGAAGCATCAAAACGTAAAGGCCCTCGGAGCCCTAGGCACATGCTGTTCTCCCTTCCCAGGAACTTTCCTTCTTTTCACCTTCCTTTCAAGGAGCTAAATCCTCCTCATCTTTCAGCTTCTGGTTCAGATATCACTTCCTCTGCTGTTATCATAGATTTCCCAAATCTGAATACAACTGAATTGCATCACAGAACTCTGTACTGGCCATATGACCATGAAGTATTTTGTCCAGCATCATATAGGGAGGCCCATCATATAGGGAGGGCATCAGGTCTGGAGACCAGGGTGGTGACCATTATGGAATATTTTTTACCATATGCCTATTTATTTACTGGTACTAGTTACTCTTTACTGGGGTAATGACTTCATGAATATTATCTCATGTGAACCTCATATAATCCTATTGGATTGGATAGGTATGGACTAGGAAACTGAAACTCAGAGAAATTAAGCAACTTGCTCAAGTTTCCTCAGCTGGTGAATGGTAGAGCCTGGTGTTTGCACCCAAGTCTGTGTAAATTCAGAGCCTATACCTTCAATCTATAATTCTTTGACTCTATCCTTCCATGGTGCACTTGTTCTATCCTTTCACTTGGTATTCTCGAATCAGACACCAAACCTTTCCAGTTTGTATCTGTAGCTAGAACTTCAAATAAGCTTCCTCCAATGCCTGTGGCATGGTGGTCTCTCACATGGGAGAATCTTAGCTACACTGACCACACTACACCACTTGCATCTTTAGCCCTTTTATTGGGATTCTGAGCTCTAAGGCCTGCTGAACCTTTCTCCTTCTGCTTTTAAACAAATGGGGATCAGACCTAGCACAATAATCACATGAAACCCACCAAACTATTCTTCATTCCAAATAGAAAGGAACTGTTTTCCACTTTTTATAGAAGGGTAAAAACTTCCACTTGCCAACAGAACATGGTGGCTGCTGAGTTGGTGTCAGGAACGTGAACTTAAAAACTGTATTTCCCTTGCAACTCTTGACAAAGTAACTTTAACAGCTTTCTAACAATCTGCCTTCTCCTGAACTCAGTGACAAGTTCTTTTTAATCAAAACATCTTAAGCTGAAAAGGTAATCAATCCCAGGACATAGCCGGCTCACAGATAGATGCTGTCTCCTCAGGCATTGCTGTGGAAGTGTGTATACAGATGTTGTACACAGAGATGCTTCTTACAGCCAGAGGTACACAGAGACAGATGTTACTCACAGAAACAGATATCCACCAGGAACACGATGTATATTAACAGCTCCCGCAGGGTGGTCTTGACATAAAGCTCCCGGTTCTCAGCTGTGTTCTCAGTCAGCGTTGTTCCCCAAAGTCCTAAGGGACAGAGATGCCTAGGATCGCTAGCAGCAGGTTCCTCCCAGATACCCAACCCACCAGTCCCTGGATATTACTCCCATTTCTACCCCGGCCCTTTGCTCACCCATCACCATGTATCTTGGCTGAATCTGGCTACTCTAACCACACTCAAGCCTGCCCTCCTTCATCAAACACCCTGAGGTAGACAGTGGAAAAGACATTGAGTAGCAGAGAATGAAGACATGGAAAGGAGGTTCTTGTTTCAGGTGGGACAGCCTAGGTAGGGGATCATCACAAACATGTCCTCCTTCAAGCTAACTCCCTCCATACCCTTCTGTGCCCCCAGAGATGACTCTACCAGGCTCTCCCTCTAAGAGACCACTACACTGGCCTCTGTGTTCTGGGGCCTTCAGCTCTAACAGACAATTCATAAAGCCCAAAGAGACTGAGATCCCACCTCTTCTTCAGGTCACATCTCCCCCCCTGCAAAGCTTTTGGGACTCCCTTCCTAACTCCAGTATCCGAGGAGAACTCTCCTCCCACCAGGTACCTCTGATGCCACGACAGATCTGGAAGCAGCAGCTGGCTACCAGGGTCCTATAGGCCTTCTCCTGGGATCCATCTTCAGGCTTTTTGGGTTGGGGCTGGGGGGGCACTGCCCTGGAGATGGTGCAGATCCTCAGTGTCCCATGCGGGGAGGGGGGACCACTGTAGGCAGGGTTGTCCCAGGCTCCACTCCCCATCTTTTGGAGCTCTTGCCCCTCGGGACTTTCCACAGCATTCATGGGGAATGAGGTAGGGGGCCTGGCACCGCAGGTACCCACTGTCCCCTGAAGAAAGGGGGAGCAAAGACACAGCCCAGTCTAGCCAGCAGAAGGCAAAGGAGCGTGAGAGCAGCTGGTCTCAGGAAGCCTCTGCTTCCTGCCTTTTGTAGTGGGAATCTGTCCCCACTGGGGGAGGGGCAGGCGGGAGGGGGTGGGGAATGGCTATCAGTCCTGTCAGGGGCTCTCTCTCTCTTCCTCTAGCTTCAAGACAGGGCGTGGAAGGGAGCTGGAAGTCAGGGGTTTGGCAGGAGAGAGAGAAGCCTGGGAGGGAGATGTGGTGACTGGGGTGGAAGGAAGGAGGGGTGA
The DNA here is from genome assembly GCF_029215605.1 of Mirounga angustirostris. Taxonomy (NCBI): domain Eukaryota; kingdom Metazoa; phylum Chordata; class Mammalia; order Carnivora; family Phocidae; genus Mirounga; species Mirounga angustirostris. The sequence continues at coordinate 126,960,469 of NW_026991714.1, forward strand.
GAGAGGCCAGTGCTGGGGCGGGGAGGAGGGCTGTTTACAGAAGGGGCCTGGTGGGGGGGTGGTCCCAGTCAGACAGAAGAGGAGATGAGAGAGCAGTGGGAGGGGCTGGCGGACTCCAGCCAGTCTGGGCGAATTTCCACTAAAAGCTCCTGAAAGGGCCGCCATGGATTGGGCTGCAGGCCAAGGCCGGGGACAGGAGACTGGAAAGTGCTGCTTCCCTTCCAGGCTCATTCAATGGTGTCTGAGGCTCCTTTAATGTCTCACCTTGAGCTGTCCCTGGTGGGGTGGAAAAGGGGGGGCTCCCCTTCTTCACTCTACCCCTATAGCTGGGCGAAAAGCTAGTGGCAGGAGGAGCTTCTGTTTCAGATACTTAAGGGTCAGGGTCTCTGACTGCTGTTGAGGTTGGGGCGGGCGCAGAGACGGGGGGCACTAGAGTTCCAGATTATCTGTATCCTTCTGAGGTCTGCCCTCATACAGCTTATGAGAGAACTACACTGATAGAAAGATGTTCCTTAAGGGTGTGGGGCTCAGCCTAGGGAAGAGCCTAAACCCTGATTGGGAGAATGCATGAGAGAGCAAAGGGCAAGGACAGTGTGACTTGGGACTCCTTAAGAGGAGTGGATGTCTGGACCCAGCTCAGCTGACAACTTTACCTAAGGGTTCGTAGTATTGGACTGAGGACTACTAAGCATGAGCACAAAATGGAACTATGAGAGGTATCCGAATTGATCTGCTTTCTTTTCAATCTCTGGTGTCTGTGCCCTGAGCACATCCCTGCCTAGGCCCTGCTCCGGCCTCTGATCACTTGTCCTGGCTCCCCTAAAAGCATGTGCTGTGGCCCAGAATGGTACTGGCCCCACAGGGGCAGGGGGTTACCTTCTCCTTGACAGCTGCAGTGGGGGCTGCCCTCTCTCCAACAGCTGGTTCCCCACCTGGGCCACTCTATTGCCCCACTTGACCGAAGCCCATGTTCCCCCCACTCAGTAAAACACCAGCCTAGTGGAAGTCACCAGTCCTGAGTGTCCCCATAAAGAGATCCTGATCCCAGACAACCCAAGGCTGGCCTCGGGCCCTTGATAAATACACCCGAGAAAGGACTGGAAAAGCAGCAGCTCTCTTACCCCTGGCTCTGCAGCATGCATCTCCTGCCCCAGGCCCAGATACTGTTAGGGAATTAACTGTCTGGGCTGGAGTTAAGGCCTCTCTGTGAGCTTCCCTAGATGGAAGAATTTCATCTCTACATTTTAGCAGCTAATGAGACATATTCCAAGGTGCTTGTTATCTTTGGAAAGACAAAAGATCATTTTGTATGAAATCAGCGGATAGTGAAGGAACCGGAGCTGCTGCCTCTCACCTACAAGCTTTTCAAACAATTGGAAAAGGACCCCTGGCTTGCAAAACTGAACATTAGGACAGAGGTAATGAACAGGAAGCTAGCAGCATAGTCCCAAGAAACAGCAAGAGGAACGGAGATGGTTTCGGATTCCTTGGGGGATAATTTTATATTCTGAGAGAGGCTAGTGATCAACAAGGTTTTGGATAGACTCAAAGAGGTTCATCATGCGACAGGTCCCACACCCTTGTGACATTAAGGCCAGAGCTGGACTGCTTTATTCATGGTCACCCACTGAGGAAACATTGCTTTTCCCTGCTCAGTCTTTAGCATTCCCCATGGATCAATCATAACACCCCCGGGAAGCACAGGTTATATAACCAGCTTGAGAAATTTTCTCAAAAGATGTTGGGCATTCCTAGGTTATTTAGTCTTACTCAAGAAGTCCTAAGTATGGTAATCAAGTGGGAGTTCCTGATGCTTTCGTCTGCCAGTTCTTCATGTCCTCAAGTTTCTGTGGCACTTGGTTTTTCCCGAGTGGCCAGTTAATAAGGGCAACGAGTATCAGAGTCCTGTGGCTCAGGTTGCGTTTTAGCAATTTAGCAAAACCCAAGAGGGTTGACCTTGAAACCCAAACTCCCGGTTTAACTCTTGGTTCAGCAACTTACTAACTGTATAGTTCCGGGCAAGTCCCTTTGAGACTTAGTTTGTATATCTACAAAGTGTTCCCATTAAAGCCTGCCCTGCTGACCGAAGGACTTTTTTAGGATTCAAACAGTAGATATAGAAACCATTATAAACTGTGTGCTATAAAGCACCAAACAAATTTAATTGTCTTACCACAGCATCCATCCTTGTGTACCCCACTCATCCGCAGCAATTCATGTTTCAGGGAGATACCTTCAGTCAGGACTCTGTTGTCATTATCTCTGAGAGACAAGCGTCCCAGAACCCTCGGTATCCACCCCCATTCCATTCCAGCTGACAACGGCAGAGTGGAACGATGGCATTTCACCTGAAGACTATTATAACAGTAGTCTGGAAAGAAAATGGCTCTTAGAAGAGTTTCATGAGGACATGGCAAGACTTGCTGTCCATCAGAACCCAAAGTACTTCTTTACCATGATGCCTCTTAGCCCACTTGGTGAATTGGTCCCATTGCTTCACTGGGATACATTTTTTGGTTGCATGCTATCCTATTGCGCACACCAGAAAAAGATTACTACATTTCCACCACCAGTACCCTCCTTTCTCACGCCATGCACATCCTAGCCAGGCTCCTCAGTGCCACTCAGATCCACTAGGTCCTGACAAAGAGACCAGAGACAGCAAAGGCCATGGGATAGAAACTTGTAGCTCATTTCCCTATAAGTTCTCCATGTAAATTTCCCCCAGGAGAAACCACCTTCCATATTCTAGAGAAAGGAACCCTGGGGTGACTCATGGTCCAGATTCTACGGGGAGAAGCTTCAAATCACCTTCTGTGTTTTACATAGTGACCCTCAACCTTTTCCACCCCAATAAACATAAACAATAGAGCACACTCTATAAGTAACAATGGCTCACTATGGCAGTGATTCTCAATGGAAGACACTGGAGATCACTCATCTATAAGAAAACCCTGCACCTAAGGACTTACCCTTCACCAGTATACCACCAGTCATCTGCGTGGCAAAAATACCGAAATTTGAGTAGCTGAAGTTTTCAGCAACAAACACAGTGGACCAAGCAAACTGACATGAGAAGGCTAATCCCAAGGGAGTCCCCCCTCCCTGTTTTTGTACAATAAACATCATAGCACTGTGCCCGGGGCCACCACAAGCCACAACTCCTTAGAACAGACAAGCCAGATCCATTGGAAGATTCAGGTGTATGAAGTCCTGTTGCAGCTGTCCCAGCCCAGAAGGCCAAGAAAATAGCATTTTGTTGTATTTTGTCAGGGACCTCACAGAGAGGCTGGACGAGATCCACTTCCCTCATCGAAATGACCCACTTCAGTCTTTTACTTCCTTCCTGTGACCTCCTGGATTTAACAAGTCCTGTTGGAATACATTTTGCATCTTCTGTCTCTCCAAAGAGAACTTTTTTTTTTTAAGATTTTATTTATTTATTTATTTGACAGAGAGAGAGAGACAGCCAGAGAGGGAACACAAACAGGGGGAGTGGGAGAGGGAGAAGCAGGCTTCCCACTGAGCAGGGAGCCCGATGAGGGGCTCAATGCGGGGCTCGATCCCAGAACCCTGGGATCATGACCTGAGCTGAAGGCAGATGCTTAACAACTGAGCCACCCAGGTCCCCCAAAGAGAACCTCTTTAAATGAGCCCTTCAGCTTTCCTCCCATTTCTAGAGACCCCTCCTGGACAACTATTCCCGTTTGCCCATGCCTTCTACAGAAGATTGGACAGGTAGAGGGGACCAACAAAACCCAGGTGGTGGGAGACAGATGATGTTATCAACAAAAATAAGGAAGTTAGTCTTCAGTTGCCTGGAAACTTGGGTCTGAGGCCATGATCATGCCCCCTGCTGAGCGTAGTCCAGACATGGAGTACTCACATGGTCTTGAAGTAATCAGTCAGCGTTATCACTTCCAGGCAGAGCTCCAGCTGGGGCAGGCAGGGTTCTGTATAGGATGGTGAGTGTCAGCCCAGCCTCCTGCTAGAGAAGGTGGAGTGGGGGAGGAGAGAGCTCCATGTGAATTGGAGACACCAGGCTAGAAAGAAAGGAGGGAGGTGAAGGGGAAAGAAAGGCACGAGAGAGAAGGGGGATTATGGGGAAGAGAACTTGAGAGAACACAGTTCTTTCCTTCAGAGCAACTCACCAAATTTCACAGGAGACTTGGCTGACTGAATGTCCCAAGCCTGTGAAGAGGGGAGACTGGAGCACCCGGGCAAATCCCTCAGGCACTCACCCTTCCAGAATCATTTCAGGGTCTCAGGGCAGTCACCCAACACACCCCCTTGTCCCAGCTTCTCAGGGCCCCATCACAGGGGACACATATTTTTCCATCTTGAGTCTTCATTCCAGTCATAATTCAGTCCACAGGTATTTGCTGAATGCCGACTATACAGGAGGGACTCTGGGATAAGCAGCAAATAAGATCATCAGGGCCCCTGCCTCACAGAACTTAGATTCTGGCAAAGAAGATAGGCATCAAGCAAATACACAGATAACTTAGGATTTGTAATCATAAAAAGTGCTGCAAGGGAGGAATACAGGGAGCTATGAGACAATGCAGCAGGAGACCTAAGGCTCTAAAGCAAATGAGGAATAGAATCACGATTTCTACCTCTCTTCCTACTTCTTGGCCCTGCAGCAAACAGGGTTTTCTGAGATTCAGAAATGTTTTACCGCTACTATACATAAGGAAACAGACTGAGGGGCGCCTGGGTGGCTCAGTTGGTTGAGCGACTGCCTTCGGCTCAGGTCATGATCGTGGAGTCCAGGGATCGAGTCCCGCATCGGGCTCCCTGCTCAGCGGGGGGTCTGCTTCTGCCTCTGACCCTCCTCCCTCTCATGCTCTCTGTCTCTCATTCTCTCTGTCTCAAATAAATAAATAAAATCTTTAAAAAAAAAAAAAAAAGGAAACAGACTGAGTTAAATGACCAAACAAGGAAAAAGTTATGACAATGCAAGAAATGTTACAACTTACAGTAACCTTTATCCCTCATGGTCACAGGGCACATGAGTTGAGCTCAACTTGAAGGCTTGTTTTAGATTCCTTCTGAGCACATGGAATCCAACCACTTTTCATTCCTGAAATCGATTATCTCCTTGATACCTGGGAAAGAGGCAGAAATTAATAAGAGAGCTAGAGTAGTAAAACTGCAAAGCGATGAAAAATTTCCCAAGGTGAAGGCTTTACAGGTGTATACTTATCTCCAGGCTCACCAAGTTGCATACATTAAAGATGTGTAGCTTTTTGTATGTCAATCATACCTCAATAAAGGTCAATTTTTTTTTAATTTCCTGAATGGGAATTTGGAACCAAGAGCTTAAGTTTCTTTTATTCTGTTCACCCTATACTCCCAAATCTAGAAATCTATCCTGATGTTTCTATCAGCATAATTGATAACAATTTTTTAAAAGCTGAAAAAGAGGAAGCTCAAATATCCAACAATAGAAAAAATATTAGATAAATAAGGATACAAGTTTGAAAAATACCTGTGAGTTAAGGATGTAGTTCTTTTTAAAGGGCAGGCACGCCTCATAAGAAGGAGAGAGTAATGTGTTTATGGTTTGTTAGTCCTTCTTTCTTTGGGGGCTAGAACTTGCTCTTCCTGCCCCCATCTCCTTGAGAAGAGAGAACTATATGGACTTGGATTCCCCCCAAGAAACTTAGGACCCATCCAGCCTTCTCTTCCCCTCACCTTGAGGTGGACTTTGGATGACACAAAAACAAGCAGTTTTAGTATTAGAAAAGGCTTATTGGAAATTCTCACCCTGAACTCACCCAGAACTGCATGTGATATGGTGCTGCCATTCATTAAAACCAACTGGAAATTTGAAAAAAAGGATACATATACATGATGGGTTGTTGTGCAGAAATCAACACTTTGGATAGTATTTAATGTCATGAGAAAATGCTCATCATAATTCTGGCATATATATCTACAGAGTCCATATTTTATATGTAAATTATACTTGGATGCATTTAAAAAAGGACTAATGTTAAAGAATTTAACAACGTAGTAATGATATCTCTGGGTGGATGCTTTTTATTTTGCTAATTTTTGTTTTATTTTGTTTATTTTATTTTCATTAATTTTTTCCTACTGTAATTATGAGTACTTTCACTTTCAGAAAAAAAAGTATTTTTAAAAGCCAGGAGTCAGTAGTTATTATGTTCATAAAGACTCGAGGTGCATTTTCATCTTAGACTCACAGAAGCTCTTGGGTGGTTGGCTTCGCCACACTGGCCCTCCACACCAGCCAGGAAACATGACAGTTTATTTTTTGACACGAGAGTCATACATGCAATCACTTTGCTTTTCACCTGTTTGCTCCAAGACTTTGTATTAATTGCTACTTCCTTGGAGACTACAGTTGGGCAAGAATATGGGTGAAGCATGTGATGAGTATGAGAATAGCTGCCGTGAGAAATACAGCATCTAACAGCAGCTCTGAGGAAGGAAGGTAACTGGGGTGGCAAGTGGAAAGTTCAAAGAAGGAAATTTGCAATGAATAGCATTGAAATGGATTTTGAGGGGCGCCTGGGTGCCTCAGTCAGTTAAGCATTTACCTTCAGCTCGGGTCATGATCCCAGGGTCCTGGGATGGAGCCCAACGTTGGGCTTTCTGCTCTGCGGGGAGCCTGCTTCTCCCTCTCCCTCTGCCTGCTGCTCCCCATGCTTGTGTTCTCTCTCTCTCTCTCTGTGTCAAATAAATAAAATCCTTAAAAAAAATGAAGTGGACTTTGGATGACATCCTTTGGAAAAGGAGGACAAATATTTTAAGAGACAAAAAGAAAGCATAGCTACCATTTATTAACCACCCACATGGCAGACGCCTTACAGTGCATTATATTAATTAATTCTCACACAATCCAATGGAGTAGACTTTTGTCATTCTATTTTACAGGTGATTCGAGAGATAAATTGTGCTGGAATCCATCTTTGAGTCAGATCTGTCTGACTACACAGAATGACTTCCTGGGTGTCATCCACACAGGGATAGCAGTGCGTGCAAAATCTGGCAGGTGGGAACATTGCTTGCTCTTGTGGAAGAACAGTCCCACTGTTCTCACTGGAGAATAAGAAAGAAGCCTGGAAAGAGGGTTGGGAGTGAATATGGAAGGCCTCAAATGCCAGACATTTAATTCATTCAGGCAATAGAAATTCAACTGGATTCAGGCAAAAGAAAGACAAAGAAAACTTCCAAACAGAGGAATGAAATGAAAGCTAAATTTTATGAAACCTAATCGGACAATAAGGGTTTGCTCTGGGGGGAGATTGGAAGCCAGGAAATCAGTTGGAAGTTTGCGGAGCTAGTTTAGGGACAGGAATGAAAGCCTGAATGATGATGGTTACAGACGAATAGAAAGGAATGGGAAGATATGTGAGGCCTCCCAGAGGCAGAACCTGCAGGAATTAGCACCTGACTGGAGGTAGGGTACAAGGGAGAGCAAAATCAAAGCAGCTCCAAGGTCTCAAACCCCTACCTGGAAGGTCAGTGATGCTATTAATGGGGTGGGCGGGAGGAGAGGGATCAAAAGTAGGTTTCAGGAGCGCCTGGGTGGCCCAGTCGTTAGGCGTCTGCCTTCAGCTCTGGTCATGGTCCCAGGGTCCTGGGATCAAGCCCCCGCATCGGGCTCCCTGCTCAGCAGGAACCCTGCTTCTCCCTCTCCTACTTCCCCTGCTTGTGCTCTCTCTCTCTCGCTGTGCCTCTCTCTGTCAAATAAATAAAGAAAATCTTAAAAAAAAAAAAAAGTAGGTTTCAGCATGAGATTCAATTCTAGGTATGTGTAAGTCTAAAGTGCTAACGGGGGGCACCTGGGTGGCTCAGTCGGTTGAGCGTCTGCCTTCGGTTCAGGTCATGATCCCAGGGTCCTGGGATCGAGCCCCGCATCGGGCTCCCTGATCGGCGGGGAGTCTGCTCTTCCCTTACCCTCTCCCTCTGCCTCTCTCTCTGTCTCTAATGAATAAATAAATAAAATCTTTAAAAAATATTTAAGAAATAAAGTGTTAATGGGACACTCAGATGTTGAAATTTGTGGGCTCACTGGACAATTTGGGTTAGAGTTTGAGACAGTAATAAACACTGGTGAGAGTGATGGTGTAGTTAGACGTGTTTATTGGAGGCACAGGAACAGCTGAAATTGCCAAAGGATTGCATGAAGGGAGAAAGGAACTGAAGTTGAGGGGCAAGGAAGAGGAGCCAGAAAGGGAGAGAAAAAGCCATAAGAGAGGCAGGGGGAGAACCAAGAGTTTTCAAGACACAAAAGTCAGGGGAGGAGTATTTTAAGAAGGGAGTGATTGTTGACTGTACCAAACAGTGCTAAAAGGTCAAGTGTTCTGGTAAATTAAAAGCCTTCAGATGGTTTAGACTAGAATCTCTCAGGAGACCTTGGAAATTGAGAAGGCTGTGGATGCCTGATTTGGAGAAGTGGGGGTGTTGAGGTTAAAGAGTGGATGGTGAGACAATAAAAGAAGTGGCTCCATTTAACTACACAAGTAATTTATTAAGTATTTACTGAATGCGGGCACTATGAACTTCTTGCATATCTGCTTGGGGATGTCCTAAGAAACCAAGACCAACCATACTCATCTTCATGTCCTAAAAGCTTCCCTTGATTCCAACTCCTATTATGGTGCTGGGTTTTATTTTTTTATAGTTTTTTTAAAGATTTAATTTATTTATTTGACAGAGAGAGAGACAGCAAGAGAGGGAACACAAGCAGGGGGAGTGGGAGAGGGAGAAGCAGGCTTCCTACTGAGCAGGGAGCCCGATGCAGGGCTCAATCCCAGGACCCTGGGATCATGACCTGAGCCAAAGGTGGACGCCGAACTGCTGAGCCACCCAGGCGCCCCCATGATGCTGGTTTTTAAGAAAAAAAAAACAGCTTTATTGAGATATAATTCACATACCGTACAATTCACCCATTTAAAGTATACAATAATTTTCCATGTGTTCACAGGTATGTGCAACTATGGTGCTAATTTTAAAGGAAAAACACTTGGGCATATGGTTCAGAAGTCAACACCTACAATTAATGTTGCAAACGAGGGAGAAGGGGACCCCAACAAATTCTCCACGGGCACCCTATCGAGCAGAGTCACAGAACAGAGTGGGAAGATGCCAAGGGGCTTTGCCTATCATGGCCACCAGGTGGCAGCAGAAGCGTTGCCCTCTCTCCGTCAGTCAGAGCCAAACCAGTTTGGAGAGATTGGCATTCAGAGGGTCCAGAGACCATTCCTCTCTCCATCTCCTTCCTGTTGTTTATTCTTTTCTTCTAGGTAACTCTAAAGGTTCACAACAGGTCCCACTAACAGGTTCTAACCCACAGGGATTTATCATTCTGGCAACCTAGTAGACTTCTGTGATGATCTGAGTCTTCTGAGACACAGACACCAAGGCTGGGAGGTGGTTGTAAGGTTCTGAGGAAGGAAACAGCTGTGAGAGAAAATTGGGCAGGTGCCCAGGAAGGCTAGGAGAGCTGTCAGACGTTGAGGTAAGTGTGCCCCTGAGTGAAGGAGAGGGTGTGGGAAGGTAGGGTGGATTTCTGCGGCAGAGTTAGTCTAAGAAAGTTTTGCCAAGGCCTTCAGCGAGCCAAAATAAACCATCAGGGGAGTTCGATGTCTCGCAGGATGGGGGGCCCACCTTAGTATCCTTGCTCAGCTCAATTAGTGGCCGGGCAGCTCCTAGGAAGGGAAAGTTCCCAGGCTGCTCACCTGGAAGTCTGGTCCAGGTGAATGCTCTTGGTCAGTTATTCATAGTTGGAGGTCCATGAAACCCGTTCTCATGGCCTCCACACCTTCTTTTGGAGAAGGGACAACCTTAGCCCTCAGGCAGCCCTCACTCTACCAAGTGTCATCTGTGTTCCCCTCTGAGGGGGAGAGTTCAATCCCTTCCTCTCACCTACCCCCACCAGAGACTAGGCTACTCCCATACCCTGCATCTGACTCTGTTCCTGCTCTCCCGGATTAATCCAGATACAAGCATCCTCCCAAGCAAGCCCTACATTTTTGTGCCTCTGTCTTTGGTTCCTTCTTGCTGATAAACCTGGAAACTTGAAGGTGGTGACAGGACTAGCAGTGTGTTGAGTTTAGCCCTGACCCATGGGCCCAGCAGCCAGCCTGTCCTGGCAGGAAGCTGATTGGCCAGCACCAGGCCCCATCCCTTTCCTGGGTCCCCACTGCCTCAGGTGACACTGCCCAGGCACCTGAGTGGTTGGCAGTGTGGTTCTGGCCTCAGTCAAGGCCAAGTACATAATAGGGCAGCCATAGCTTTGCCAGGTGGTTCAGAGGGCCAGGTAGCTCTTGGGGGTTCAGGATGAAGAAGCTGGCACTTGTCTAGGGAAAGCAGAGGTTTGGTAAGGAGGGTGTTAGGGGAGAAGACTACTGGGTATCCAGCATGACAAGGACCAACTGGGTCAATGGCCCCTGTGGGCCTCCCTGAGTGCCCTTGGGGCTGAGGGGCCTGCTGCGTATGGGGCTCTGGGTTCTCAGAGAACCCATACTCCCCTTGGCTGGTTCTCAGCTAAAAGACAGGCTTGGGAGGGATGGGATGAATACAGCTGGCTCTCTGGGCTGCTTCTTGAAAGGAGGGCATGGGGAAACCAACAAGTCTGCAAGAGTATGTCTGGGCCAGATGACTTTGCAAATCCTGAGTCCTCAAGGTAAATAAAAGGCAACAATTCTAGGCTTTAAAAGGGAATCCAGGGCGCCTGGGTGGCTCAGTCGTTACGCGTCTGCCTTCGGCTCAGGTCATGGTCCCAGGGTCCTGGGATCGAGCCCTGCATCGGGCTCCCTGCTCCGCGGGAAGCCTGCTTCTCCCTCTCCCGCTCCCCCTGCTTGTGTTCCCTCTCTCGCTGTGTCTCTCTGTCATATAAATAAATAAAATCTTTAAAAAAATAAAATAAAATAAAAAATAAAAGGGAATCCAGCCAGGGGTGCATGGGTGGCTCAGTTGGTTACGCATCTGTCTTTGGCTCAGGTCATGATCCCAGGATCCTGGGAGTCCAGCATGTGGGCTCCCTGCTCACTGGGGACTCTGCTTCTCCCTCTCCCTCTACCCTTCGTCCTCCCTCTACCCCTCCCCCTCTGCCCATGCTCTGTCTCTCACTCTCTCTCAAATAAATAAAGGAGGGGGGAAACATGGTGGAGGAGTAGGGGACGCTATTTCAACTGGTCCCCGGAATTGAGCTGGATATCTACCAGACCACTCTGAGCACCCACGAAACCAGCCTGAGATGTAAGAAGATCTGGATCTCTACAAACAGAATATCGCAGGTGGTTGGTTTTGAGGTACGAAGCAGAGAGCTGTGATTCTGCAGGCAGATATTGGAGGATAAACGGCAGCGGGGGGGTGCCTGGCCGTGGGGATCCTGCACCGCCGGTGAGTGACAGCCTCAGGCGCTGCGGTCGGGGCACAGACTCGCAGACCAGTAGCGGTGGGAAAGGACTTTAGGGCAGCACCCAGGGTGGAAAACCAGAGCAGGGGGTCTTGGGAACTGGGAGCGGCTGGCGGTTTTAGAAGCACAAAGGGCAGAGACGTGCCCCGACCTGGAGGCAGGCCTGGGAGCACTGCGGAGGGGCGCACAACCCAGGACGCTGCAGTTTATGGCAGCACGGACAGAAACGGAGACGGTGTGGCCTGGAGAGCTCACTGAAGAACAGACTGCGGTCTCTCTGCTCTGAGGCAGAGGGTTGGAAACGGTCTCTTCTGCTCTCATTCGCGGAAGAGATGCAGAAAGCCACCAGGGAAAGCCGCCAGAGAACAAAAGCCCCCAAAACTGATTCCCGCTGAGCCCATCCCCTGCCACAGGGGCGCAGGGCAACTCCGCCCAAACAGGGTTGCCTGAGTAACAGCGTGGCAGGCCCCTCCCGCAGAAGACAGGCTGGGAAAACAAGAGGCCAGCAACCCTAAGTTCCCAAGAAAACAGGTGCATCTTGCTTGGGTTCTGGTCAATAATTTGGACTCTATACATTCCCTCAAATACCCATCAACAGAATGACAAGGAGGAGGAGCCCCCAAAATAGAAAAGACTCAGAGATTATGACTTATGCTGCAGATTTACAAATGGATGCAGATATAACCAAGATTTCGGAGATGGAATTCAGGCTAGCAATTGTGAAGACAATGACTAGAATGGAGAAATCAATTAATGGCAACATAGAGTCTCTAAGGGCAGAAATAAAAGGTGAATTGGCAGAATTTAAAAATACTATCGGTGAGATCCAATCCAATCTAGATAATCTAACAGCTAGGGTAACTGAGGCAGAAGAGAGAATAAGCGACCTGGAAGACAATATAATAGATAAAAAGGGAAAAGAGGAGGCCAGGGAAAAACAACTCAGAATCCATGAAAATAGAATCAGAGAAATAAGTGACACCATGAAGCGTTCCAATGCCAGAATAATTGGAATCCCAGAGGGGGTGGAGAGAGAGAGAGAGGACTAGAAGATGTATTTGAGCAAATTGTAGCTGAGAACTTCCCTAATCTGGGAAATGAAACAAACATTCGAGTCCTAGAGGCAGAGAGGACCCCTCCCAAGATCAAGGAAAACAGGCCAACACCCCGGCATGTAATAGTAAAACTTGCAAATCTTAGAACCAAGGAAACCATCTTAAGGGCAGTTAGGGGGAAGAGATTCCTTACGTACAGAGGGAGGAACATCAGAATAACGTCAGACCTATCCACAGAGACCTGGCAAGCCAGAAAGGCCTGGCAAAACATATTCAGGGTACTAAATGAGAAGAACATGCAGCCAAGAATACTTTATCCACAAACAGAAATTTACAGGGACAATCTATAAAAACAACGTCTTCACAGGCAACATAATGACAATTAATTCATATCTTTCAATAATCACTCTCAACATGAATGGCCTAAACGCTCCCATAAAATGGCACAGGGTTGCAGATTGGATACAAAGACAGGACCCATCCATATGCTGCCTACAAGAGACTCATTTTGAACCTAAAGATACATCCAGACTGAAAGTGAAGGGATGGAGATCCATCTTCCGTGCCAGCGGACCTCAAAAGAAAGCTGGGGTAGCAATTCTTATATCAGACAAATTAAATTTTAAACTAAAGTCTGTAATTAGAGACACAGGAGGACACTATATCATTCTTAAAGGGTCTATCCAACAAGAAGATCTAACAATTGTAAATATCTATGCCCCCAACATGGGAGCAGCCATCTACATAAGCCAACTGTTAACCAAAATAAAGAGTCATATTGATAACAATACGTTAATTGTAGGAGACCTCAGTACTCCACTCTCAGCAATGGACAGATCATCTAAGCAGAAAATCAACAAGGAAACAAGAGCTTTGAATGATACATTGGACCAGTTGGACCTCATAGATATTTACAGAACATTCCACCCTAAAACAACAGAATACTCATTCTTCTCGAGCTCACATGGAACTTTCTCCAGAATAGACCACATACTGGGTCACAAATCAGGTCTCAACCGATACCAAAAGATTGAGATTATTCCCTGCATATTCTCATACCACAATGCTCTAAAACTGGAACTCAATCACGAGAAAAAATTTGGCAGAAATTCAAACACTTGGAAGCTAAAGACCACTCTACTCAAGAATGTTTGGGTCAACCAGGAAATCAAAGAAGAACTTAAACAATTCATGGAAATCAATAAGAACAAAAACACATCGGTCCAAAATCTATGGGATACTGCAAAGGTGGTCCTAAGGGAGAAATACATAGCCATCCAAGCCTCACTCAAAAAAAAAAAAGAAAAATCCCGAATTACCCAACTAACTCTACACCTTAAAGAACTAGAGAAAAAGCAACAAATGATGCCTAAGCCATGAATTAGAAGAGAAATAATTAAGATTAGAGCAGAAATCAATGAATTAGAAACCAGAAACACAGTAGATCAGATCAACGAAACTAGAAGTTGGTTCTTTGAAAAAATTAATAAGATCGATAAACCACTGGCCAGACTTATCCAAAAGAAAAGAGAAAGGACCCAAATTAATAAAGTTATGAATGAAAGGGGAGAGATCATGACTAACACCAAGGAAATAGAAACAATTATTAGAAATTATTATCAACAACTATATGCCAATAAACTGAGCAATCTGGATGAAATGGAGGTGTTCCTGGAAACCTATAAGCTACCAAGACTGAAACAGGAAGAAATTGACAACCTGAATAGGCCAATAACCAGTAATGAGATTGAAGCAGTGATCAAAAACCTCCCAAAAACAAGAGTCTGGGGCCTGATGGATTCCCTGGGGAAGTCTACCAAACATTCAAAGAAGAAATAATACCTATTCTACTGAAGCTGTTTCAAAAAATAGAAACAGAAGGAAAACCTCCAAACTCATTCTATGAGGCCAGCATTACCTTAATCCCCAAACCAGGCAAAGACCCCATCAAAAAGGAGAATTTCAGACCGATATCCCTGATGAATATGGATTCCAAAATCCTCAACAAAATCCTAGCTAATAGGATCCAACAATACATTAAAAGGATCATCCATCATGACCAAGTGGGATTTATCCCCGGGATGCAAGGGTGGTTCAACATTTGCAAATCAATCAATGTGATAGAACGCATTAATAAGAGGAGGGAGAAGAACCATATGGTCCTCTCAATTGATGCAGAAAAAGCATTCGACAAAATACAACATCCTTTCCTGATTAAAACTCTTCAGAATATAGGGATAGAGGGAACATTCCTCAAGTTCATAAAATCCATCTATGAAAAACCCACAGCGAATATCATCCTCAATGGGGAAAAGCTGAGAACCTTTCCCTTAAGATCAGGAACACGTCAAGGATGCCCACTCTCGTCACCATTGTTCAACATAGTACTAGAAGTCCTAGCAACAGCAATCAGACAACAAAAAGAAATAAAAGGTATTCAAATTGGCAAAGAAGAAGTCAAACTCTCTCTTTTTGCAGATGACATGATACTTTATGTGGAAAACCCAAAAGACTCCACCCCCAAATTACTAGAACTCAGACAGCAATTCAGTAATGTGGCAGGATACAAAATCAATGCACAGAAATCAGTTGCTTTCTTATACACTAATAACGCAACTGTAGAAAGAGAAATTAGAGAAATGATTCCATTTACAAATAGCACAAAAACCATAAGATACCTCGGAATAAACCTAACCAAAGAGGTAAAGGATCTATACTCTAGGAACTACAAAACACTCATGAAAGAAATTGAAGAAGACACAAAAAGATGAAAAATATTCCATGCTCATGGATCGGAAGAATAAACATTGTTAAAATGTCTATGCTACCCAGAGCAATCTATACCTTCAATGCCATCCCGATCAAAATTCCAATGACATTTTTCAAAGTGCTGGAACAAACAATCCTAAAATTTGTATGGAATCAGAAAAGACCCTGAATCGCCAAGGAAATGTTGAAAAAGAAAAACAAAGCTGGGGGCATCACGTTGCCCGATTTCAAGTTATATTACAAAGCTGTGATCACCAAGACAACATGGTACTGGCACAAAAAGAGACATATAGACCAATGGAACAGAATAGAGAACCCAGATATGGACCCTCAACTCTATGGTCAAATAATCTTTGACAAAGCACGAAAAACATGCAATGGAAAAAAGACAGTCTCTTCAATAAATGGTGCTGGGAGAATTGGACAGCCACATGCAGAAGAATGAAACTCGACCATTCTCTAACACCATTCACAGAGATAAACTCAAAGTGGATGAAAGACCTCAATGTGAGACAGGAATCCATTAAAATCCTAGAGGAGAACATAGGCAGTAACCTCTTTGACATCGCCCACAGCAACTTCTTTCAAGACACATCTCCAAAAGCTAATGAAACAAAAGGAAAAATGAACTTTTGGGACTTCAGCAAGATAAAAAGCTTCTGCACAGCAAAGGAAACAGTCAACAAAACAAAGAGGCAACCCACAAAATGGGAGAAGATATTTGCAAATGACACTACAGATAAAGGGCTGGTATCCAAGATCTATAAAGAACTTCTCAAACTCAACACCCAAAAAACAAATAATCAAGTCAAAAAGTGGGCAGAAGATATGAAAAGACACTTCTCTGAAGAGGACATACAAATGGCTAACAGACACATGAAAAAATATTCATCATCATTAGCCATCAGGGAAAACCAAATCAAAACCACATTCAGATACCACCTTACACCAGTTAGAATGGCAAAAATGGACAGGGAAAGAAACAACAAATGTTGGAGAGGTTGTGGAGAAAAGGGAACCCTCTTACACTGTTGGTGGGAATGCAAGTTGGAAAACACTTTGGAGAACAGTGTGAAGGCTCCTCAAAAATTTAAAAATAGAGCTACCCTATGACCCAGGAATTGCACTCCTGGGTATTTACCCCAAAGACACAGATGTAGTGAAAAGAAGGGCCATATGCACCCCAACGTTCATAGCAGCAATGTCCACAATAGCCAAACTGTGGAAAGAGCTGAGATGCCCTTCAACAGATGAATGGATAAAGAAGATGTGATCCATATATACAATGGAATATTACTCAGCCATCAGAAAGGATGAATACCCAACTTTTACATCAACATGAATGGGACTGGAGGAGATTATGCTAAGTGAAATAAGTCAAGCAGAGAAAGTCAATTATCATATGGTTTCACTTATTTGTGGAACATAAGGAATAACATGGAGGACATTAGGAGAAGGAAGGGAAAAATGGGGGGGGGGATTGGAGGGAGAGATGAACCATGAGAGACTATGGACTCTGAGAAACAAACAGGGTTTTAGAGGGGAGGGGGGAGGGGGATTGGTTAGTCTGGTGATGGGTATTAAGGAGGGCACGTACTGCATGGAGCACTGGGTGTTATACGAAAACAATGGATCATGGATCACCACATCAAAAACAAATGATATATTGTATGGTGACTAACATAACATAATAAAATTTTAAAAATAATAAATAAATAAATAAATAAATAAATAAATAAAATATTTTTAAAAGGGGGGGAATCCAGCCAAATCCTGTTGTGGAGCAGCAGAGAAATAGCCTGGAAATCCATCATGATTATATTATATTATTTTACACCTTAAATGTCAAAGGCGAGGCTGAAGGCAAGCATGGGATTTTTCCCTTTTCCCTCTTGGACAGGGAGAGTGGAGAAAAAAGGTAAAATGGCAAGTGGAGTAGAAGGAAGATGCCTCTGGGTAACCAGGGGGCCTTCAGACTGTAATTTGCCTGGGGGCCAGACCCTAGGTTCCAGGGTTTATGGAGCCTGGATGGGACCATGGGGGCAGGGGTGGGTGGTGGCAGGGCAGAAGAGAGATGGGACCCATCAAGTCTCCCACCCACTCTCTGCTTAGCATATTTGTTCTGTGCTTGGAAAGAACTCCTTGCTGGATAGTCTGTGAAGTACCTACTACACACCCAGCAGCTGTACTATTTCTACCACATCACACTACCACCTCCGCCCAAGCCCTGAGCTGGCACAACTTTCCTGAGTCTTGCAAAATAAGGTTAAATATAGGGATAAATATTAATAGACAGTCAAAGCACTTAGCACAGTGCACATAAGTAGACACTAAAAGAATGCTAAGTGGGTCTGTTTCAAGCCCATCCTCTCCCCCTAACCAGGTCTAAAGCACCTTTGTTAGGAAGGGTGAACCTGTACTCCACGTCTTATATTCACACTGTGCCATGAGCAGACATTATCTTGCCCAAATGACTACTGTGCTTTGTCTTGTTTCTCTTAGAAATCTGTGAGCTCTCTAGGGGTGGGACAGAACTCTGGCTCCATTCTCTCCGCTGCAGAACACAGCTCTGACTTTCTGCTGGGCACATGGAGGCTCGGTCAACATTCAATCCCCAGGTGGACACACTGGTTCAGAGGGACAGCATGGGCAAGCAGCAGGCTCTTGGCTGGAAAAGGCTAGCAGAGAGGACACAGAGGGAAGCTTCGCTCGGGACACAGCCAGCTGCCCTCTGGACCCTGTGCCCCGCTCAGCTGCTGTGTCAGTGCAAAGCAGAGGTGACATCAGCTATGGAAGAGGTTACTATCAGGCAAAGGGAAGGCCATGGGAGATAAAACTATCTGTGCTCCCTGGCATGGGATTGAAGGGGGAAAGGTTGTGGGGTTGGGGCCCAGTTCTGGCAGGGCCTGCAGGGAGCTACAGAAAGGGAGAAAAAGGGGAGGAGAGAAACAAGAGTGAAGGGGGAAGGGCTAGCAATGGCTAGGGTCCTGGCCCTTTCACTTGTGGGAGAGAGGCACTAGTTTGGAATTCTGGAATACTGATGGTGATGCCCTCAGGGCACTCTTAGCAACTAAGGGAAGCAAATGGGCATATACTTCTCTCTGACCACAGAAGAAAGGCTGAGGCCCCCCTCTCCTCTTCCCACTTTGGCTCAGAGCAGAATCAGGACAAGAAAGACTTTCTTTCAGCTCATATGTTATGGGAGCTGCTGGGCCTGTTTCTGTCCTGTAGCCTGTGCTGTCCATCTATATGGAATCCTCAAATGTGGGGCTGCCTTCCCAGAATGGGGAAAGATGCCCTGCAGCAGGTCAGGCCACCAAAAGAATCTCCAAACTGGCCTGGTCTGTGATCTTCTTGTCCCCAGGGTCTTACCTACCCAGGCTGTCACTCCCGAGGTCACATATTATGACCCAAGACATTAAGTGTTCCAAATCACATTATCTCATCTGGAGACATAACCCAAAGTCCTGGCAATAGATAATATGGCCTGGTAGAGGCCCTTCCCCTGGTACGTACACCTGCACATGTAAGCACAAGTCCAGAAGATGTGCTCAAGGAACCTAGTCAGTGGGGTAGCAGTTTAGAGTCTCTATCCTTCTTCTGAGCACATAGATTCATCAACTGCCCATTTACACTTTCATCCAAAATGGCCCCATGGGATTTAGCACCACCATCTCCTCCAGAAAGTCTTCCCTGATTCTCCCAACCTGGTCTGCTGTGTGCCTCTTCTCACTGTGTGCGAAGCTCCATCATCCAGTCATAAGGATCTCCTCCACTATGGTGATTGCCCAAGGTCAGGAGCTCCATATGACCTCAGCACTTAGCACTATGCCTACGACCATGTGATGTTCCATAAACATTCACTGAAGGTAAGAACCAACATAGTCATGGAGGTGTGGGGGCCCCATCCCTTATTTCACTCAAGCACCTCCAGAAGCCAGTGGTGCCAGGACAGGATCGAGAAGGGCAGACCAGCCTGGCCCCCTCTCCTCTGAGAAGGAAGAGGGGAGTCGACTCCCCCTAGCTCTCTGGGTTGTCTACTGCCTGTGACTCAGCTTGGGCCAAGGGACAGGGAAGATTCCAAAGCCCAAGAGGGCCCTTCCCCCATCTCTCCACACAGAGAACTGGCTGGGGCAAATGCCAGGCCAGATGCAGGAGCTGGCTTCCCTCCCTTCTCCACATTGACTGTATACCAAGGGAAATCCTGAGGTCAGAGTTGTGAGGACATTGTGTACAGCGCTGGCCTCTTGCCCTGCTGCCACGATGCCATGGGCAGTGTGGATGGACAAATACGTGGGGCTGGTTGGATCACAACTGGTCTCGGTGCGCTTGTTTATTTGAGCAAGCTGACACTTCAATCTCAGGACCTAAAAGGGCTGAGCCACAGCAGCTGGGAGAAGGCTTGGGTCCAACACCTATAGGTCATGGGGGAGGGGATGGGCCTAGTCTCTGGGACTCATGGGGTAGGGACTTAGGTCAAGGGAATGTATCATCTTTACTTATGTATACCCAGGAGCTGACTTAGATCTGTGTTTTAAAGTGTCAAAGTGTGAGGAAAGAGAAGGTAAGAAGGACAGAGCTAGAGGGCAGCTGGGCCAGGCGACAGTGGTGAGTTGCCTGAGTGCCTCTGGGGCTCCCAGCCAGTCCTCCTGGGGCCTTCCCTCCCCAGGCTCAGAGCTTTATGGATGTTGCTGGCCTCTCCTTGCAGGGAGCCCGGAAGGGCAAAAGGAAGGGAACGTCGAGTGGGCTGTCCGGGTCGCATGAAGATCTGTGAACATACCTCCACTCAGCCCCCCACCCCCATTTGACATCTGGCTGGGGATACTCACCAACCCACAAGGTAGGCTTTCCACAAGGACCAGACCCCATCACTGAGCTGCAGCTCCATCTTGCTCTTCCTATCTGCAACCTAATGCTCCATAAGTCCATGGATGTGTCCCCAGGCTCCCTCTCCCTGAATGGGTCAAGAAGAGAACACGGAGGCCAAAACTGTCCCCAGTGCTGGGGCCCATCCATGTCATGAGGCAGCATTCATGAGAAGCACAAGATGTCCTGGGACGAAGGTCACTCGTGTGCAGAAAGCCATTCACAGGGTCCCTAATCCTGTCCCCAAACACCTGGGAGACTGATTCACTCTGGGGAGGGAAGCACATGATGATCCAAGTTTACCTGCCCCCATTTCACAGAAGAGAAACTGAGTGACAAAGCATTGAAAGAACAAACCTGGGAGTAGAGGTGGAAGAAAGAAACAGGCTTCTGGAATCTTGCTAGTTTCCCTCCTCCCAAGTGGCAGCTTATGACTACAGTGTCACCCCCTTGCCTAACTGTGGCCGAGGGAAAGAAACTGAAACCTACAAAGGGTGTGGTTTTGATGGCCACAATGCAACGCAGTGTCAGTACCATGATGCCCAGGACTTGGGGTCTTCCCCATGAGTCCAGGAAGCAGAAACCAGCACACAGTGTGTGCCCAGACATTTCAGAACCCTTGGCCAGGCCATGTCAGAGTCATCAGAGACTGCCTTGACAGACCTGGCAGCTGAGTCTGCAGCAAAGAGTGACTCACAGCCACAGAGGTGAGACAGAGAGATGCAGCAAGGCTTCTGCTTCAAAGCCCAGGGAAGCTCTGGGAGGGCCCCCCCCCTCCCCAGGCATGGAAGGCTCCCCTTCAAGGGAGATCATGGCTTCCCAGGGAAGTCTTCCCCCCTCTCACTGGGCCGCTTCCACCGTGAAGCCCAAAGCCACGCTTGGGGCCATGAGGTCATGAAAGGGAGGCAATGCCACTGAGAAGTGCCCACCCATTCAGGAGACAGAGCAGTCTCTCTCATCTCCTCTCACAGTGACCTGCCTGGGCTCACGTCCTTCCTTTGTCAGGGAGAGGAATTTTGACAGGACAATCAACATCTTTGCCCTCTCAGCAGTGCCCTCTCAGAAGAGTCCTCTGACTGCCCACCCTTCCATCAGGCGTCCCTACAAGACAAAGATCAAATAGATGTAGCAGTGCAATTGCTGGGTGTCGTTCAGCTGCCAGGACTCTGATGGGAAGCCAAAGCAAGTCCGAGTTAGGGCCCAGGATTCCTCAGAAAGATCGCTATCCCTGATAGAGGCCAGGAAGTTTGGGAGGTCAGGTGGAAAGACTCAGGCTGCTCTGGTGAGCTCTGCCCTCAGGTTGTCCCCTGCAACTGTGTGCAATCTACAAATCAACATCACCTGATGGAGTTTCTGCCCATTCTGGGCCAGACTCTGAGCACATCCGTGAGGGTGAGTCTTGATTACAATATGTGTTCCTCAGAGGGGAGCCAGAAAAGTCATAGGCTAGTGGCAACTCAGCTAGGAAACTTATAAGACCCACACACTGAAGCACCAGGCTTATAGGGCAAGAGGACAGAAACGGAAGGAACGAAGGAAGGAAGGAAGGAAGGAAGGAAAGAAGGGGAAGAGAGGAGGGAAGGAAGGAAGGAAAGGAGGGAGGGATGGACCTTTGGGTTCCTGTTGAGCAAAGGTGATGCCCAGAATCTGCAAAGTTCCTGCATTTAGTAGAACTATTACTTTAAATCCCCTTATCCTTTCCCCCCCCTGCACCTGAGCTTCTGTGTTTATTTTGTTAATTATCTCTCCCACTGGAATGTGGGCTCCATGAGGGCAAGAACATGGAGCTAACTCACCAGTGATACCAGCTTCCAGAACAGTACCTGCCTGTTTAGTAGGGGCTCGACAGATATGTATTGTATTGTGAATGAATGAATGAAGCAAGCAACTTCTAGGACTCCCTTTTCTGGCTACATACTCTGGTTCCCAACCCTTCCTAGCTGGGTTGAGGTAAAAGGACCATACGCTGAAACGTGCACTTCATAGGCATTCAGTTTGATGATCTTGAACAATTGTATATATTCAGATAACTGCCACCCAAAACAGGATATGGAATGTTTCTATGACCAAAGTCTTCCCCCTGGCCCATTTCCAAATCAAGGCCCCTTATCCTGAGCAACCACATTCTGACTTCTCTCCCTGGAGATTAGGTTTTCCTGCCAGCAGCCTTCATATAAAGAGAACAAGCCACTTTGTCCTTTCAGCAGCTAGCTTCTTTGCTGTGCATGTTTTTGAGACCCATCCATGTTGCTGCATGTCTCTGCTGTCCATTCTTTTCCATTCAGAGTGTCTGTGCTGGATGAATGGCCCATCAATCGCTTATCTGGTTTCCTACGGGCAAGCTTTGGGGATGTTTCCCCTTTGGGGCAATAATGAATGAATCTGCAATGGATTTTCTTGTACAAGTCTTCTTGTGGACATGGGTTTTCATTTCACTTGAAGAAATTCCCAGGAGTGGAATTAATGATTCTTAGGATAGACGAATGTTGAACATTATTAAAAAACTGCCAACCTATTTTCCCAAGTGGTTGTGACATCTCATGCTTCCACCAGCAACCGATGAGCATTTTAGTTCTTTCACGTGCTCACCAACATTTACTGTTCTCAGTCTTTTAAACTCAGTCATTCCTGTGAGTATGTAGCGTTACTCACGGTAGCTTTTTCTCAGAAATGCTTTTATTGAGATATAATTTACACACCCTCCCGTTTACCCACGTAAGTTGTACAATTGGTGGCTTTAACTATAGTCACAATGTGGTGCATCCATCAGCACCATCAATTTTAGAACACTTTCATTACCCCAGGAAGGGTAATGCACGCCTTAGCCTTCAACCACCCTCTTCAATCTCCCTCCTAACTCCGTCCAAGCCTTACGTCAACCCTTAATCTACTCCATTTTTATAGATTTCCCCATCCCGGACATTTCCTGTAAATGGGATAAGGAAGTGTGTGGTCTTTTGTGATAGGTTTCTCTCACTTAGCATTGTATTTTTGAAGTTCATGTACATTGTGGCTTGCACCAGCACTTCATCATTATTATTATTATTGCTGAATAATAGTCATTTGTAAAAACATACCACATCTTATTTACCCAATACTCATTTGATGGACATTTATGTGGTCTCCACCTTTTCTATTATGAATACTGCTGGATGAATATTTGTGTACAAGTTTCTGTGGGGACATATGTTTTCATTTCTCTTGGGTATATACCTGAGTGGAACTGCTGGATCAGATGGTGACTCCAGGTTTAGCCTTTGAGGAGCTGCCAAAATGTTTTCAAAAGTGACTGTACCACAATTGCACTACTGGGTATTTACCCCAAAGATACAAATGTAGTGATCCGAAGGGGCACCTGCACCCCAACGTTTATAGCAGCAGTGTCCACAATAGCCAAACTATGGAAAGAGCCCAGATGTCCATCGACAGATGAATGGATAAAGATGTGGTATATATATATACAACGGAATATTATGCAGCCATCAAAAATGCAATCCTGCCATTTGCAATGATGTGGATGGAACTAGAGGGTATTGATTATGCTAAGCAAAATAAGTCCATCAGAGAAAGACTATTATCATGTTATCTCACTCATATGTGGAATTTGAGAAACAAGGCAGAGGGTCATAGGGGAAGAGAGGAAAAACTGAAACAAGACGGAACCAGGGAGGGAGACAAACCATAAGAGACTCTTCATCTCAGGAAACAAACTGAGGGTTGCTGGAGTGGAGGGGGGTGGGAGGGATGGGGTGGCCTGGTGATGGACATTGGGGAGGGTATGTGCTATGGTGAGTGCTGTGTATTGTGTAAGACTGATGAATCACAGACCTGTACCCTGAAACAAATAATACATTTTAAAAAAAAGTAAAAAAAAAAAGTGGCTGTATCATTTCACAATCTTACCAGCAGCATATGAGGATTCCAGTTTCCCCACATCCTTGCCAACACTTGTACTGTCTTTTTAAAGAAGACACCCTAAGTATAAATTATCTCATGATGGTTTTGACTTGCATTTCCCTGATGAGGATAATGAGATTGAGCATCTTTTCTTGTGCTTATAGACCATTTGTGAGTCTTCACTGGAGAAGTGTCTACTCAATTTTTACTTGGGTCATTTGTCTTTTTATTATGGAGTTGCAAGAGTTCTTTGTATGTTCTATGCAGAAGTCCCTTATCAGATATGTGATAAGCAAACATTTTCTCCCATTCCGTGGGCTGTCTTTTCTTTTACGTGATAATAACCTCTGAAGCACCAAAGTTTTTAATCTTGACAAAGTCCAAATTATCTATTTTTTCTTTTTCCTTAGGTGTAATAACTGAGACTAGTGATGTTGAACAATTTTGATGTGCTCAATGGTTCATTTTTGTATCTTTTGTGAAGTGTCTATTTAAATCTTTTGCTATTTTTCTTTTCTTTTTTTTTTTTTTTTTGCTATTTTTCTTATTGAGTTATCTTCCTTCTTTTTAAAAGATTTTATTCATTTATTTGACACAGACAGCGAGGGAGGGAACACAAGCAGGGGGAGTGGTAGAGGGAGAAGCAGGCTCTCCACCGAGCAGGGAGCCCGATTTAGGGCTCGATCCCAGGACCCTGGGATCATGACCTGAGCCAAAGGCAGATGCTTAGTGACTGAGCCAGCCAGGCGTTAAAAAAAAAAAAAAAAAAAAAAACCTGTTGGATTTTTATAGGGATTAAATTAATCTACAGAACAACATGGAGTCTTCCCATCCATGAACATAGTATATATCTTTTCTTATTCCCTCTAGTTCTTTAAGAACTTTTTAAATTTCTATCAAAAATGCTTTGTTGTTTCCAGTGCAGATATCCTGCCAATGGTTTTTTAGATTTATTCCTTTCTATATGATATTTGTGATGCTATTTAAAAAAATATATTTAGAATATATTGTTTTCCAATTATTCTTTAATAGTATACAGAAGGAAATTTTTTTTTTATCTTGACTTTGTATCCTTGACGTTTCTAAATTTGCTTGCCAATATTGGCAATTTGGGGTAGAATTCATAGAGTTTTTCATATGCACAATTATGTCTTCGGCAAATAATAACAGTTTTCCTTTTCCTATCTTTATGCATTTCATTTCTTTTTCTTGCTATTATACTCGCTAGGATTTTAAGTGCAATGTTGAATGGAAGAGCAGACATGCTTGCCTGCTCCCTTATCTTAGGAATAAAGGATCTAATATTTCACCATTAAGTATAATATTAGCTGCAGGTTTTTTGTAGATGTTCCGTATCAAGTTAATGAAGTTTCCTTCTATTCCTAGTTTTCTAAGAGATTCCTATTTTGAATCCCACCCCCAGCTTTAACAACAGTACTGAGCCCTCTTACTGTTTCCTTCTGCCACAATCAGTATGACCCAAATGCACAGTGACTTCCTTTATTCTCAGGAACCAGCTCCGTGCCTAAAGTTTCCTATACATTTCCCTCCTACTAGGCCCCACGAAACAGATGAAAGATGGCAGCAGGGGCCTTGTCTCAAGGAGCTTGGGGTTTGATAGGAGAGATAAGATACATGCAGGTAATAATTCTTAAGTCTGTGTAAGAAGGGCCATAAATGATGCCATAAACTCTCTGGAGGCCCCAAGTAGGAGGGAGAGAATGTCCAGCAGTGGTGAAGTTGAGGGAAAGATTTAAGAAACGGATGGAGTTGAATTTGCCTTGAATGGTGACTAATATCTGGAGAGGCAGAGCAGAGTAGAAAAAGTTGGGAAGATGGAACATGACGGATGGCTCCGCGGTAGAGCCCTCTTCAGGCACAATTAAGGGTCCAGCCCGCAAGAAACTCTGGATCTTCTCCTTGAGGAATAACCCTGTGATTGGTAGAGGAATTAAGTCAAGAGACACTGCAGAGCAAGCCTGAAGAGGAGCAGCATGTGCACAGACTTCTCCCCTCTACGCCCAGCTCTTCTGAGCTATGACAAGACCGGCTGTCCATAACTGACATATCTAGTCTCATTCAAGACTTTGGCACTGCCCAGGGAGCCAGGACCGGAATGGAGGCGCTGGTGACTGGCCAGGGAGTTGGCCTAACCTGAGACCAGTGGCCAACAAGGGAGCTCCTTAGTCCTCCTCCCAGGCAATCCCAGGTGTCTCTCTTCCTGAGAAGCCAATGGTTGGCCCAGAGCTCCTTCTTTTCTCCTCTTCTCAGAGGAAGGATCCTGGGGGAGTATTTGGGGAGGCCTGGGTGTGGAAGGAGGCTGGGAGAATGCATGCCCTGTCTGGTTCTGAGCTAACTCTGAATGGGAAGGCACCACAGGCCCAGAAAGACGGGGGGGCACGAGGGACTGGTCAGTGAGGTCAGAGCATCTCAGGGACCGGGGATTCTGGGAACGGACCTAGACTTGAGGGCTCAGCTTCTGGCTCCTGTGACCAGAGACAAGTGCCTTAACCGCTCCGTATCTCACTTTCCTCATCTTTAAAAGGTTAGAACAGACAACCCACCTCCTGGGGTCGCAGCAAGGATGAAATAAAACGATCCTTGTGACTTGGCTTGTAGTAATAATGCGATACCTGCTAGTTATTTGTGCGGCACGTACCAGTCAGTCCTCGGGCCTGCGTCTGTGTGAAAGCACGTGCCTGGGCTTCCTGCCCTTTTCCTTGAAGGCGATCCCCAATGACAACCTGGCAGCCTGAAGAACCCCCAAACATCCCGCACACGTCCCAGCCGCCTGGGCAGAGGGATGAGACCCCACCCCCACCCCCCAACCCCCGCCGCGCTGTGCCTGGCGGTGACTGTCCCCTGCTGGGCGCGCCCAGTGGCAGAACACCGTGCGCGCGTGCAGTTCCACACACGCGCACACACACGCGCGCGCGCGGAGGGCTCGGGTTAGCACGGCGGGGCTGGTGCGCGGAGCGGGGTCATTGTTCCGCAACGGCCCCCGGCCCGGCTCCGCGCGGGGAGCTGTCGCTCATGCCCCCTGTCAGGCGGGGCCCCGTCGGCCTCCTGGGCTCGCGACCCCAGCTCCGAAGCCACGTCTGCCCTCCCACGCGTCCCTGCGAGCGGGAAGGCGGGAGCGAGCCGGGCGCCGTGGCCGGGCCCGGGGCTTCCCCGCTGTTGCCGGGGAGACTTCCGCGGGGCCCGTCCGGCCGCCGAGTGCGGGGCGCCGGTCCCGGGCGGGTGCCCACCCTCCACCCTCCACCAGCCTACCCCCGGCCCCGGTCCTCTCCCGCGAGCGGAGGGAAGGCTCCCGAGCGCCTCCGAGGCCGCGGGATGCGGGGCACAGGCCCAGGGGCCGGTGGAAGCGGAGCCGAGCAGGAGAAAGAGAGGGGAGGGGGAGCGAGGAGCTCGCGGCCGAGGGAACAGCAGATTGCGCCCAGCCAATGGCAAGGGCTGGGGAATCTCCTGGCCGGGCCTCTGTCCCGTGATCTTTGTCCCCAGGTCTCACCTAGCAAGCAGTCAGTGAACTCTCTGGCCCTGGCCCTGGTCCGAAGAACCTTCTCCCCTTGTGTCTGTCACCCAGCTTGTCAGTCGCCTGGTCATGCACTCTGCCCAGAGACATTACCTGTTCCTGGCCACACTACGTGATCTGCAGACATACCCTCGGGACAGAATAACCTGTTACAAGACCCTTCTCTGGTAAGCAACCTGTACACGTGAGCATGGATGCACAAACACACACACACACACACTCCTGCTGCCCTGTGCTTCACAGAGGAGAACCTCCAGGAGAAGGGCTGGAGAGGGTCAGCTGGTAACACAGGCAGCTGGCTGGAGAAGCACACGGCCTCTTCAACACCAGGGTCACTCAGCCAAGCACCTGTGGCACATTCTGTCTGGCTTGGACTCTAGGACGCACCACCACAGAGGAGCCTACTGAGGGAAGTGTCACTTTAGAGACTCATCTCTCTGTGTTTCTAAACTCATCCACGGCCCTTCTACATGTTCACTTTTTTTTTTTTTTTTTTTTAGAGAATTTATTTACTTATTTGAAAGAGAAAGAGAGACAAGCAGGAGGAGGGAAGAGGGGAGAAGGTCAGAGTGAGAGGGAGAAGTAGGCTCCCTTGGAGCAGGGAGCCTGACACAGGGCTCCATCCCAGGGCCCCCAGTTCATAATATGAGCCAAAGACAGATGCTGAACCAACTGAGCCATCCAGGCGCCCCTCCGGTTTCACCCTAAATGGCCCCATGGGATTTAGCACCACCATCTCCTCCAGAAAGTCTTCCCTGATTCTCCCAACCTGGTCTGCTGTGTGCCTCTTCTCACTGTGTGCGAAGCTCCATCATCCAGTCATAAGGATCTCCTCCACTATGGTGATTGCCCAAGGTCAGGAGCTCCATATGACCTCAGCACTTAGCACTATGCCTATGACCATGTGATGTTCCATAAACATTCACTGAAGGTAAGAACCAACATAGTCATGGAGGTGTGGGGGCCCCATCCCTTATTTCACTCAAGCACCTCCAGAAGCCAGTGGTGCCAGGACAGGATCGAGAAGGGCAGACCAGCCTGGCCCCCTCTCCTCTGAGAAGGAAGAGGGGAGTCGACTCCCCCTAGCTCTCTGGGTTGTCTGCTGCCTGTGACTCAGCTTGGGCCAAGGGACAGGGAAGATTCCAAAGCCCAAGAGGGCCCTTCCCCCATCTCTCCACACAGAGAACTGGCTGGGGCAAATGCCAGGCCAGATGCAGGAGCTGGCTTCCCTCCCTTCTCCACATTGACTGTATCCCAAGGGAAATCCTGAGGTCAGAGTTGTGAGGACATTGTGTACAGCGCTGGCCTCTTGCCCTGCTGCCACGATGCCATGGGCAGTGTGGATGGACAAATACGTGGGGCTGGTTGGATCACAACTGGTCTCGGTGCGCTTGTTTATTTGAGCAAGCTGACACTTTAATCTCAGGACCTAAAAGGGCTGAGCCACAGCAGCTGGGAGAAGGCTTGGGTCCAACACCTATAGGTCATGGGGGAGGGGATGGGCCTAGTCTCTGGGACTCATGGGGTAGGGACTTAGGTCAAGGGAATGTATCATCTTTACTTATGTATACCCAGGAGCTGACTTAGATCTGTGTTTTAAAGTGTCAAAGTGTGAGGAAAGAGAAGGTAAGAAGGACAGAGCCAGAGGGCAGCTGGGCCAGGCGACAGTGGTGAGTTGCCTGAGTGCCTCTGGGGCTCCCAGCCAGTCCTCCTGGGGCCTTCCCTCCCCAGGCTCAGAGCCTTATGGATGTTGCTGGCCTCTCCTTGCAGGGAGCCCGGAAGGGCAAAAGGAAGGGAACGCCGAGTGGGCTGTCCGGGTTGCATGAAGATCTGTGAACATACCTCCACTCAGCCCCCCACCCCCATTTGACATCTGGCTGGGGATACTCACCAACCCACAAGGTAGGCTTTCCACAAGGACCAGACCCCATCACTGAGCTGCAGCTCCATCTTGCTCTTCCTATCTGCAACCTAATGCTCCATAAGTCCATGGATGTGTCCCCAGGCTCCCTCTCCCTGAATGGGTCAAGAAGAGAACACGGAGGCCAAAACTGTCCCCAGTGCTGGGGCCCATCCATGTCATGAGGCAGCATTCATGAGAAGCACAAGATGTCCTGGGACGAAGGTCACTCGTGTGCAGAAAGCCATTCACAGGGTCCCTAATCCTGTCCCCAAACACCTGGGAGACTGATTCACTCTGGGGAGGGAAGCACATGATGATCCAAGTTTGCCTGCCCCCATTTCACAGAAGAGAAACTGAGTGACAAAGCATTGAAAGAACAAACCTGGGAGTAGAGGTGGAAGAAAGAAACAGGCTTCTGGAATCTTGCTAGTTTCCCTCCTCCCAAGTGGCAGCTTATGACTACAGTGTCACCCCCTTGCCTAACTGTGGCCGAGGGAAAGAAACTGAAACCTACAAAGGGTGTGGTTTTGATGGCCACAATGCAACGCAGTGTCAGTACCATGATGCCCAGGACTTGGGGTCTTCCCCATGAGTCCAGGAAGCAGAAACCAGCACACAGTGTGTGCCCAGACATTTCAGAACCCTTGGCCAGGCCATGTCAGAGTCATCAGAGACTGCCTTGACAGACCTGGCAGCTGAGTCTGCAGCAAAGAGTGACTCACAGCCACAGAGGTGAGACAGAGAGATGCAGCAAGGCTTCTGCTTCAAAGCCCAGGGAAGCTCTGGGAGGGCCCCCCCCCTCCCCAGGCATGGAAGGCTCCCCTTCAAGGGAGATCATGGCTTCCCAGGGAAGTCTTCCCCCCTCTCACTGGGCCGCTTCCACCGTGAAGCCCAAAGCCACGCTTGGGGCCATGAGGTCATGAAAGGGAGGCAATGCCACTGAGAAGTGCCCACCCATTCAGGAGACAGAGCAGTCTCTCTCATCTCCTCTCACAGTGACCTGCCTGGGCTCACGTCCTTCCTTTGTCAGGGAGAGGAATTTTGACAGGACAATCAACATCTTTGCCCTCTCAGCAGTCCCCTCTCAGAAGAGTCCTCTGACTGCCCACCCTTCCATCAGGCGTCCCTACAAGACAAAGATCAAATAGATGTAGCAGTGCAATTGCTGGGTGTCGTTCAGCTGCCAGGACTCTGATGGGAAGCCAAAGCAAGTCCGAGTTAGGGCCCAGGATTCCTCAGAAAGATCGCTATCCCTGATAGAGGCCAGGAAGTTTGGGAGGTCAGGTGGAAAGACTCAGGCTGCTCTGGTGAGCTCTGCCCTCAGGTTGTCCCCTGCAACTGTGTGCAATCTACAAATCAACATCACCTGATGGAGTTTCTGCCCATTCTGGGCCAGACTCTGAGCACATCCGTGAGGGTGAGTCTTGATTACAATATGTGTTCCTCAGAGGGGAGCCAGAAAAGTCATAGGCTAGTGGCAACTCAGCTAGGAAACTTATAAGACCCACACACTGAAGCACCAGGCTTATAGGGCAAGAGGACAGAAACAGGAAGGAAGGAAGGAAGGAAGGAAGGAAGGAAGGAAGGAAGGAAGGAAGGAAGGAAGGAAGGAAGGAAGGAAGGAAAGAAGGGGAAGAGAGGAGGGAAGGAAGGAAGGAAAGGAGGGAGGGATGGACCTTTGGGTTCCTGTTGAGCAAAAGTGATGCCCAGAATCTGCAAAGTTCCTGCATTTAGTAGAACTATTACTTTAAATCCCCTTATCCTTTCCCCCCCCTGCACCTGAGCTTCTGTGTTTATTTTGTTAATTATCTCTCCCACTGGAATGTAGGCTCCATGAGGGCAAGAACATGGAGCTAACTCACCAGTGATACCAGCTTCCAGAACAGTGCCTGCCTGTTTAGTAGGGGCTCGACAGATATGTATTGTATTGTGAATGAATGAATGAAGCAAGCAACTTCTAGGACTCCCTTTTCTGGCTACATACTCTGGTTCCCAACCCTTCCTAGCTGGGTTGAGGTAAAAGGACCATACGCTGAAACGTGCACTTCATAGGCGTTCAGTTTGATGATCTTGAACAATTGTATATATTCAGATAACTGCCACCCAAAACAGGATATGGAATGTTTCTATGACCAAAGTCTTCCCCCTGGCCCATTTCCAAATCAAGGCCCCTTATCCTGAGCAACCACATTCTGACTTCTCTCCCTGGAGATTAGGTTTTCCTGCCAGCAGCCTTCATATAAAGGGAACAAGCCACTTTGTCCTTTCAGCGGCTAGCTTCTTTGCTGTGCATGTTTTTGAGACCCATCCATGTTGCTGCATGTCTCTGCTGTCCATTCTTTTCCATTCAGAGTGTCTGTGCTGGATGAATGGCCCATCAATCGCTTATCTGGTTTCCTACGGGCAAGCTTTGGGGATGTTTCCCCTTTGGGGCAATAATGAATGAATCTGCAATGGATTTTCTTGTACAAGTTTTCTTGTGGACATGGGTTTTCATTTCACTTGAAGAAATTCCCAGGAGTGGAATTAATGATTCTTAGGATAGACGAATGTTGAACATTATAAAAAAACTGCCAACCATTTTCCCAAGTGGTTGTGACATCTCATGCTTCCACCAGCAACGGATGAGCATTTTAGTTCTTTCACGTGCTCACCAACATTTACTGTTCTCAGTCTTTTAAACTCAGTCATTCCTGTGAGTATGTAGCGTTACTCACGGTAGCTTTTTCTCAGAAATGCTTTTATTGAGATATAATTTACACACCCTCCCGTTTACCCACGTAAGTTGTACAATTGGTGGCTTTAACTATAGTCACAATGTGGTGCATCCATCAGCACCATCAATTTTAGAACACTTTCATTACCCCAGGAAGGGTAATGCACGCCTTAGCCTTCAACCACCCTCTTCAATCTCCCTCCTAACTCCGTCCAAGCCTTACGTCAACCCTTAATCTACTCCATTTTTATAGATTTCCCCATCCCGGACATTTCCTGTAAATGGGATAAGGAAGTGTGTGGTCTTTTGTGATAGGTTTCTCTCACTTAGCATTGTATTTTTGAAGTTCATGTACATTGTGGCTTGCACCAGCACTTCATCATTATTATTATTATTGCTGAATAATAGTCATTTGTAAAAACATACCACATCTTATTTACCCAATACTCATTTGATGGACATTTATGTGGTCTCCACCTTTTCTATTATGAATACTGCTGGATGAATATTTGTGTACAAGTTTCTGTGGGGACATATGTTTTCATTTCTCTTGGGTATATACCTGAGTGGAACTGCTGGATCAGATGGTGACTCCAGGTTTAGCCTTTGAGGAGCTGCCAAAATGTTTTCAAAAGTGACTGTACCACAATTGCACTACTGGGTATTTACCCCAAAGATACAAATGTAGTGATCCGAAGGGGCACCTGCACCCCAACGTTTATAGCAGCAGTGTCCACAATAGCCAAACTATGGAAAGAGCCCAGATGTCCATCGACAGATGAATGGATAAAGATGTGGTATATATATATATATATATACAACGGAATATTATGCAGCCATCAAAAATGCAATCCTGCCATTTGCAATGATGTGGATGGAACTAGAGGGTATTGATTATGCTAAGCAAAATAAGTCCATCAGAGAAAGACTATTATCATGTTATCTCACTCATATGTGGAATTTGAGAAACAAGGCAGAGGGTCATAGGGGAAGAGAGGAAAAACTGAAACAAGACGGAACCAGGGAGGGAGACAAACCTAAGAGACTCTTCATCTCAGGAAACAAACTGAGGGTTGCTGGAGTGGAGGGGAGTGGGAGGGATGGGGTGGCCTGGTGATGGACATTGGGGAGGGTATGTGCTACGGTGAGTGCTGTGTATTGTGTAAGACTGATGAATCACAGACCTGTACCCTGAAACAAATAATACATTAAAAAAAAAGTGGCTGTATCATTTCACAATCTTACCAGCAGCATATGAGGATTCCAGTTTCCCCACATCCTTGCCAACACTTGTACTGTCTTTTTAAAGAAGACACCCTAAGTATAAATTATCTCATGATGGTTTTGACTTGCATTTCCCTGGTGAGGATAATGAGATCGAGCATCTTTTCTTGTGCTTATAGACCATTTGTGAGTCTTCACTGGAGAAGTGTCTACTCAATTTTTACTTGGGTCATTTGTCTTTTTATTATGGAGTTGCAAGAGTTCTTTGTATGTTCTATGCAGAAGTCCCTTATCAGATATGTGATAAGCAAACATTTTCTCCCATTCCGTGGGCTGTCTTTTCTTTTACGTGATAATAACCTCTGAAGCACCAAAGTTTTTAATCTTGACAAAGTCCAAATTATCTATTTTTTCTTTTTCCTTAGGTGTAATAACTGAGACTAGTGATGTTGAACAATTTTGATGTGCTCAATGGTTCATTTTTGTATCTTCTTTTGTGAAGTGTCTATTCAAATCTTTTGCTATTTTTCTTATTGAGTTGTTTATCTTCCTTTTTTTTAAAAGATTTTATTTATTTATTTGACAGAGACAGCGAGGGAGGGAACACAAGCAGGGGGAGTGGTAGAGGGAGAAGCAGGCTCTCCGCCGAGCAGGGAGCCCGATGCAGGGCTCGATCCCAGGACCCTGGGATCATGACCTGAGCCAAAGGCAGATGCTTAGCGACAGAGCCAGCCAGGCGTTAAAAAAAAGAAAAGAACAAAAAAAAACCTGTTGGATTTTTATAGGGATTAAATTAATCTACAGA
This sequence comes from Mirounga angustirostris, assembly GCF_029215605.1. Classification (NCBI taxonomy): domain Eukaryota; kingdom Metazoa; phylum Chordata; class Mammalia; order Carnivora; family Phocidae; genus Mirounga; species Mirounga angustirostris. The sequence goes on from NW_026991714.1 coordinate 126,994,637, forward strand.
ACAACATGGAGTCTTCCCATCCATGAACATAGTATATATCTTTTCTTATTCCCTCTAGTTCTTTAAGAACTTTTTAAATTTCTATCAAAAATGCTTTGTTGTTTTCAGTGCAGATATCCTGCCAATAGTTTTTTAGATTCATTCCTTTCTATATGATATTTGTGATGCTATTTAAAAAAATATATTTAGAATATATTGTTTTCCAATTATTCTTTAATAGTATACAGAAGGAAATTTTTTTTATCTTGACTTTGTATCCTTGACGTTTCTAAATTTGCTTGCCAATATTGGCAATTTGGGGTGGAATTCATAGAGTTTTTCATATGCACAATTATGTCTTCGGCAAATAATAACAGTTTTCCTTTTCCTATCTTTATGCATTTCATTTCTTTTTCTTGCTATTATACTCGCTAGGATTTTAAGTGCAATGTTGAATGGAAGAGGTAAGAGCAGACATGCTTGCCTGCTCCCTTATCTTAGGAATAAAGGATCTAATATTTCACCATTAAGTATAATATTAGCTGCAGGTTTTTTGTAGATGTTCCGTATCAAGTTAATGAAGTTTCCTTCTATTCCTAGTTTTCTAAGAGATTCCTATTTTGAATCCCACCCCCAGCTTTAACAACAGTACTGAGCCTTCTTACTGTTTCCTTCTGCCACAATCAGTATGACCCAAATGCACAGTGACTTCCTTTATTCTCAGGAACCAGCTCCGTGCCTAAAGTTTCCTATACATTTCCCTCCTACTAGGCCCCACGAAACAGATGAAAGATGGCAGCAGGGGCCTTGTCTCAAGGAGCTTGGGGTTTGATAGGAGAGATAAGATACATGCAGGTAATAATTCTTAAGTCTGTGTAAGAAGGGCCATAAATGATGCCATAAACTCTCTGGAGGCCCCAAGTAGGAGGGAGAGAATGTCCAGCAGTGGTGAAGTTGAGGGAAAGATTTAAGAAACGGATGGAGTTGAATTTGCCTTGAATGGTGACTAGTATTTGGAGAGGCAGAGCAGAGGGGAAGAAAAAGTTGGGAAGATGGAACATGATGGATGGCTCCGCAGTAGAGCCCTCTTCAGGCACAATTAAGGGTCCAGCCCGCAAGAAACTCTGGATCTTCTCCTTGAGGAATAACCCTGTGATTGGTAGAGGAATTAAGTCAAGAGACACTGCAGAGCAAGCCTGAAGAGGAGCAGCATGTGCACAGACTTCTCCCCTCCACGCCCAGCTCTTCTGAGCTATGGCAAGACCGGCTGTCCATAACTGAAATATCTAGTCTCATTGAAGACTTTGGCACTGCCCAGGGAGCCAGGACCAGAATGGAGGCGCTGGTGACTGGCCAGGGAGTTGGCCTAACCTGAGACCAGTGGCCAACAAGGGAGCTCCTTAGTCCTCCTCCCAGGCAATCCCAGGTTCCTGAGAAGCCAATGGTTGGCCCAGAGCTCCTTCTTTTCTCCTCTTCTCAGAGGAAGGATCCTGGGGGAGTATTTGGGGAGGCCTGGGTGTGGAAGGAGGCTGGGAGAATGCATGCCCTGTCTGGTTCTGAGCTAACTCTGAATGGGAAGGCACCACAGGCCCAGAAAGACGGGGGGGCACGAGGGACTGGTCAGTGAGGTCAGAGCATCTCAGGGACCGGGGATTCTGGGAACGGACCTAGACTTGAGGGCTCAGCTTCTGGCTCCTGTGACCAGAGACAAGTGCCTTAACCGCTCCGTATCTCACTTTCCTCATCTTTAAAAGGTTAGAACAGACAACCCACCTCCTGGGGTCGCAGCAAGGATGAAATAAAACGATCCTTGTGACTTGGCTTGTAGTAATAATGCGATACCTGCTAGTTATTTGTGCGGCACGTACCAGTCAGTCCTCGGGCCTGCGTCTGTGTGAAAGCACGTGCCTGGGCTTCCTGCCCTTTTCCTTGAAGGCGATCCCCAATGACAACCTGGCAGCCTGAAGAACCCCCAAACATCCCGCACACGTCCCAGCCGCCTGGGCAGAGGGATGAGACCCCACCCCCCACCCCCCCGCCGCGCTGTGCCTGGCGGTGACTGTCCCCTGCTGGGCGCGCCCAGTGGCAGAACACCGTGCGCGCGTGCAGTTCCACACACGCGCACACACACGCGCGCGCGCGGAGGGCTCGGGTTAGCACGGCGGGGCTGGTGCGCGGAGCGGGGTCATTGTTCCGCAACGGCCCCCCGCCCGGCTCCGCGCGGGGAGCTGTCGCTCATGCCCCCTGTCAGGCGGGGCCCCGTCGGCCTCCTGGGCTCGCGACCCCAGCTCCGAAGCCACGTCTGCCCTCCCACGCGTCCCTGCGAGCGGGAAGGCGGGAGCGAGCCGGGCGCCGTGGCCGGGCCCGGGGCTTCCCCGCTGTTGCCGGGGAGACTTCCGCGGGGCCCGTCCGGCCGCCGAGTGCGGGGCGCCGGTCCCGGGCGGGTGCCCACCCTCCACCCTCCACCCTCCACCAGCCTACCCCCGGCCCCGGTCCTCTCCCGCGAGCGGAGGGAAGGCTCCCGAGCGCCTCCGAGGCCGCGGGATGCGGGGCACAGGCCCAGGGGCCGGTGGAAGCGGAGCCGAGCAGGAGAAAGAGAGGGGAGGGGGAGCGAGGAGCTCGCGGCCGAGGGAACAGCAGATTGCGCCCAGCCAATGGCAAGGGCTGGACGAGGTGGCACCAAATTCCCTTCGGCCAATGACGCGCCAGATTCTACAGAAGCCCATTAGCATTTCCCCAGGGGCAGGGGCAGGGGCTGGGGCTGCGGCTGCGGAGCCGCGGTGTGTCTGCAGCATCCTGTTTGCGCGTCTCCAGTCCGCAGCACGCCTCGGCTCTGTCTCCTCCCCTCTCCCGCCCAGGCAGGTCTCCCAGGGTGAGCCAACTCCGCGCACTTTGCCCCTTGTTGGCAGCGAATAAAAGGGGTCTGAGGAAATACGGGACTCGGTCAGCCACGGCCAGCTCTAGCCTTTAAATCCCCAGCCTGGGTAGACCCACGTACCGCACATCGGAGCCCGACACCGATCCAGCGCGCACCGCGCAGAGGAAGCTCCGAGAGCAGCGCCGCGGGTCACCGCGCAAAAGCCGGCTCGGTAACCGAAGTCTACGTGTGTGTGGGCTGTCCCGAACTGCGCTGTGCCGTTTCTGCCGCGGGCGAGTGATCCCAGCATCCGAGAGCCCAGATGCCGGCCCACTTGCTGCAAGAGGAGGTGAGCTCTGAGCAGTTGCCCCAGACCGCGGGTTCGCAGGCGCTGGGGGGACGAGAGCGTTGAGGTCTCCGCGGACTATTAGCCATCTTTTGCGAGTTGTACTGCTTTCAGTTTGTTGGGAATGTGGATTGTAATTTGCGGACTTTGTTCCCCAACTTTTGTTTCTTAAGCTTTAAAGAAAAACCCGGTCGTACTTTTATGTCTGTGTGCATGCGGGTTTTCCTTTGTGCGTTCTTAGGGGTGTGAGTGTTTTACTCCTCCTTCTACTGCACCTTCACCTTGAGGGTCCACTACCCTCCACAACCTATCTGCACAGTTCCTGGGAACTTCCCTCTCTTCCATCAGGGGCGCACCGGGCTCCCAGTTAATGCGGGCTTTGGGGACAGGGTCTGTGTCTGTACTCCACAATTCCCCCAGCTTGAGTAGAGAGTGAAGTGGCAGGGGTTACTGCACGTGTCCTCGCCTCTCCTGACTCTGCTTCCTCTCCCCTCCAGATCTCTAGCTCCTACACAACCACCACCACCATCACAGCGCCTCCCTCCAGGATCCTGCAGAATGGAGGAGGCAAGTTGGAGAAGCCTTCTCTATACTTGGAAGAAGACATCCGCCCTGAACTGAAAGATGACATTTATGACCCAAGCTACAAGGATCCGGAGGGCCCAAAGCCCAAGGTTGAGTATGTTTGGAGAAACATCATCCTTATGTCTCTGCTACACTTGGGAGCCCTGTATGGGATCCTGCTGATTCCCGCCTGCAAGATCTACACCTGTATCTGGGGTAAGAGACTCCCTTGTTCTTCTGACCTAGTACCCCTGGTCCTCCCTACTCCTTCAATAAGGTAGGATTTTGCATAGAGCAGAGGCAACAGCCCTTCCAGGCCCAGGTTTTCCCAGCCATGTCTCTTGGTGACCTGACGATGGTGGCTGCGAATGGAGCCAAGGGGGTTTGGGGGTCCTTCAATGTGGGTGTTGGGCAGAGAGCCCTGAGACCATGTGCTGCAGGCCTTGAAATGAGTAGACGTGTGCCAGAGAGTCAGCTTTCCCTGTTTCAAGTCATTTGCTTGGCTGCCTGTCCCAGCCCTGCCAGCCACAAAAGATTCAAGGCCACGACCTGGAAGGCCTGGGAACATGGCAGCAGAGCAGCAGCTCCAGGGGGGATATGCTGAGCACAGTCAATGCATAGCAAGGGAAACTGCTCGGGACAAGAGTTGGCGGAAGAGGGAGGAACAGAGAAGAGGTTATCCACAAAATCCTTTTTTGCCCTGGTCCTTGGCCCAACCAGGCTCCTTTGTTAAACAGACGGACCAAGAAGGCTCCTGTATAACCCAGGTTACACAGATGTGTTGTTCTGGGACTCCCGTGTAAGTCTCCAGGGAGCTATACATGCCACCAAATGAACATGTTCTGGGAATGAAATGAGGTCAAGGAAGCATTTCCTATTCCCATCTAACCTGCTCCAGCCCCTCTCTCCTAATGTCATGAAGTGCCCCCCTTGCCAGGGACAGAGAAGAGAGCCCTCAGCAGCCCCAGCCTCGAAGCTGCTGCAGTGCGGGAGACAGTTCCCAGTTTGTCCCTGACCTGCCCTTAGCTCAGCTCTTTTGGGGATGCCTGGGTATGGTCTGATGGCAGGGCCCTGCCCCCTGGACACACATGTGCTTTGCAGGCATTTTCACCTCCGCCACGCAAAGCCTGACTTGGGGAGGGCAGGGGGGAGCAGAGAGCTCCAGTGTCCCAGGGGCTCCGCGTTGGCCCTCTCTGTGGCCGGTGAGAAAGGAAAGATTGTCCTCCAGAAAACCACGTTAGGGGTTCCAGCACCGTCTTGGGTATGGGGTGCTTGCCGACAGCTGCACTCTTGGAGGACAGTTGTGTCGAAGGGCTGGTAGGCCAAGTTTTAGCTGATTCCCCCAGGACCTCTGTGGTCTAAAAGTGGTAGGATATGGTCCCTGGAGCTTTGTCTTGGGAAGTCCTGAGTGCCACAGACAGAGAAATGCAGCTGGGTAGACCCCCTCTCTTTGGGATCTCAATTTTTCTAGGTACAAACTGGGACAACAGTACTTTTTTTAGGATTAGGTAGGTAGTTCTCCTTAGAGTATATGTGTGTCATTGCTGGGGCTGGCCAGGCTCTGGAAATCAGTTCATCTGCAGACCAGGAAAAGCTCTTCTATTTGGGAGGGGAGGGGGATGTGTGTTCTCTGCCCCTCTGAGAAGCCAGCAGAACTTCAGCTGTATCGGGAGAGGTTAAGAGCAGGGATAAGGATCCTCCAGGGAGACTGTGGATTCCTGTCTCCACCCCTTCTCCCCAGTAGAGGAGTCTTCACAAGTAGTTTTTGTCACCTGCAAGCCCCTTCCAGCCTCAGGACGCCCTGTAGGCCTTGTGAAGCCCAGAGCTTGGCCAGACTGCTGCTCATCGCTCCCCACCCTTGGCTGCTGGTGCAGGGGCAGAGGGCGATCCACAAACCCAGGCTGTACCTGCTAGCTTTTGGGTGCCCTGTCCATGGATGTGTACTGTGCCTTTGGACAGAGAGACATGGCCCAGGGGGACTGGATGGTGACCTTTTTTCCTGTTCCTGGGCCATGTGGTAGATGACTTAGCTGACTGAATGACCAGCTGGATGAAGGGAAATCAGAACTTGTCCATGTTAAGAACAAGGGGGAGGGGAGGGTCAGAGGTCTACCTGCAGAGTTTAGGAGCTTGGCTTCACCTTTTCTTGTTTTCTCCCTAAGGACAGTGTTAAATTAGCAGCTGGTTGTGATTCCAGTATTTCTCATGACTCTGAGCAATTTTGAGAGCCTCTCAGAAGAGCCCTTAGGGGGGAGGGCTGAAAAGAGATCTCTGGCAACACTGAGGGCCAAGGGGTAAAATTTCTCCAGTCTCTTTCTTGGAGTCAAAACTAGGAGACTTTACTTAGGCTGACAATTTGGACATTAATAGAGATGTGACTCTCCAACTGGCTTAAGGTCTTCTATTAGATAGGCTTTCGAGGTTGATAGGAAAAGTCACCAGAGTGTATGGGCTCTTTTCCCAATGCCCCTGGTAATACTAGAATCTTAGGCACTGAGTCAACTTGCCAGGGTCCTCTCTGGCATGAAACAACCCTAGGAGCTTCCTTTGTTCTGAGCTGAGTGCTTCTGCTTTCCTGCCCAAAGCCATTTTCTTTCCTCCTTGGTGTTCGGTGGGCTGTGGCTAAACTGTCACTTTCCAGGTGCAGATGCAGGCAGATACTGTATCTGGAAAGAAGTCAGCACATGGCCTGAGGCCAGCAAATCACCTGGGGCCCTAATGCCAGCACAGAGTATGGGACTGTGGGTAGAACTTTTGCTGGGACAGACTCTGGCTCCATGGCTCTCCTCCAGATCCTGGAGGACGGGTAGGAGAGCATGGAGGAAGACAGGGTTAGGGGAGGAGGGGGGCGGGGGGTTGTTTAGGAAACTGGTATCTATGGCTGGAGAAGAACACAGGACAATTTGTGACAATGTGCAGTGTCTCCGACTGCGACTAAGTTCTGTGGCCACTGAGGATCCATTGTTTCCAGCTGCTTCCCTAGGAATGAAACATTGTCAACAGTCACTGCTCTACCAAGGTCTCTGCCCCTGCCTGCTAGAGCCAACAGAGGAAGACGGGTATACCCAGAAACCCACTTCCCAGTTAGAGACTATCTCTCGCTATCATCGAGAGATTAGATCCTGCAGGCTTCCAGGAGAGGTGAGGCAGGACAGTGTTGGGGTGTTTCACCGAACACGTGGAGGATAACGGGGCACTATCTAGAATTAGCCTTGCCAGAGGGAGTATGGCTGACCAAGGCACGGGGCAAAGGAGAGACGCAGGAACCATGTGCATATCTTGGGGAGGTGGATGGGACAGCAAGAACAAAGAGTGCTTGTTGACAGAAAACTTGGTTTCAAACCATGGCTCCATTTCTTACCAGCCATGTGACCATAGATAAACACTTAACCTTCAACTGCAAAGTGAGGATGTTAAACCCCATTCAAGGTATTCAAGGAATCAGAGAAGATAAAATCCTTGGCAAAGCTTAAGATACTGTGCAGATATGACTTAGGTACAGGGCAGATTTTCCCCTGATGGGACTGCACTGCCTGCGAGAATATTTAAATGCTCTTATACTAGTTGGTAAATAGCCGTAGTTCAGAGCCCTGTGAGTGTCCCTGAGAGCCCAGGGTCCCTTGAATTGGTCAGTGCTCAGACCATACTAACTTTCAAGTAGTTTAATACCACCCTTGCTTATGAGTCCTGAAATTCGCAGGAGTAGTCTGTGGTCCTTAAAACTTTGGAAAAGGTTAGCTGAAGGTCAAAGGAGATAGGACCGGGGACAGTGCCCCTCATGACGGAGAACGACAAGTAGCTAGCTGGGTGGTAAGAGCCCTCTTCTCTGCCCAGCCTTTCTCAAGTGCCTGAGACTCAGCTAATTCCAGAGGATTGGGTAGTGATGGTATTTTTCAAGGAGTAAAAGTGAAGGGACAGAGGGAGACCAAGGCATCCCTGGAGTTCAGGGTGAAACAAATCCTCACCCAGAGCCTAAGAACACACAGACTCAGACAGGAGAGCATCAGGTGAGTGCTTCCCCTGAATCACGACCACCCACACTGACTCCCCCCCCCCCCCCCCCCCCCGCAGGATTCTTCTACTATTTGATCAGTGCTGTGGGCATAACGGCAGGAGCTCATCGCCTGTGGAGTCACCGGACTTACAAAGCTCGGCTGCCCCTGAGGCTCTTCCTGATCATTGCCAACACGATGGCATTCCAGGTGAGAAGCTGGCTTTGCTCAGCTCTTTGCTGTCCACTCTTTTGATGGTCTGGCAGCAGAATGGAGAAGGTCAGCACCTGGAGAGCAGCCACGCCTGGGCAGCACTTGACTTTCCTCTCCCCTTATGGTCACCTCAAGTGCAGCCCCAGTCCCTAAGTCCCCACCGGAAAAGGGAAGTGGGAGATACATAGGTAATAGTCTCAGTGTCATGGGATGGTTTTTTGATCCTAGGGTCCCTCTGTTATCATGCAGTCTTGGTCGTTGTGGTCCTTTATTGTAAGGGGTCATAGTGCATAAGCCAGGAACTGACCCTGGTTTCCTGGGCAGACGCTGGATGATAAATTCACTATTTTAGGTGAAAAGCTTAGGATTCCACCACAACGGGATTGAGGTTGATGTTGCATAGACTCTTGAACTCTGTGTTCTTAGGTCTAAGAGCAAATACTTCTGTAGCACTATGTGCCTGACTATTCTAGCCCATGACATAAATTACCTCATTAAATCCTCACAACAATCTTAGAAGGTAGGTACTATGACCCCCAGTTTACAGATGAGGAAATGGTATCCCTGAGAAGTTAGGTAGACCAACATTATGGTCCTGTCTTGGGCTGCCAGGCTGGCTAAGTCAAATATTGAGGGTTGTTGAGGCAGAAAGTTTATAGCAGAGATAGAATGCAGGGAATTGGGAGAAGGGAACTCCTGGTTGTTAAGGGGTAGCAAGGGACAAAAGATGGCTGGTGGAGCTTAGCTGGGAGCAAGAGCAAAAAGGAAAGAAACCAAATTGATCCCCTTCTTCGTGGCAGTGTCCCAGGTACCTGCCACAGTCACATAATCCTCTCGGTCATAGCACTTTATGCCTTGAGGGCTCCTGATGTTGTCTTTGTGGGGCAAAGGAAGAGATTTGGCACATCCTTTAAGGTATTAAAAGAATCCCAGAGGAGCCCAGAGGTCATTTGGAAATGTGGCCAAGATCATGATTTCTGTGCCTGGCCATGATCTGTATGCAAGGCATCAGAATGGAGCTCCCTGATGCTTCACCCACCAACCAGGACCTGGGATGCAAGGCTGCCTGCCTCGTGTTCTCCATGCCCAGGGGTTTGGCATTCCGTGAGGACATTTTCCAACATTTTTTCTTGCTTGAAGGATTGCAATGTGCTTTCCTAATGAAACTGAGCTCTGTATGATCTCTCTCCATTCTGCCCACCATATAACCTTCAAGAAGCTAGTCCTATTCATGTGTCCTGGGACTTTAAATTGCTTTTCCACTTAAGCTTCAGTGGCAAGTTGGGGGAGCAGAGGGGGCAACTGCATGACTCCTATTTTTTGAGGTTGGGCTGAGAGCCAGGGGCTCGTAGAGTTGCCTATCCATTGGAATTCCCCTAAGACGATATCTCTCGCCAGGCCTACATTCCTCTCCTCTGTCCCTCCAGAACGACGTGTATGAATGGGCCCGAGATCACCGTGCCCACCACAAGTTTTCAGAAACAGATGCTGATCCTCACAATTCCCGGCGTGGCTTTTTCTTCTCTCACGTGGGTTGGCTGCTTGTACGCAAACACCCAGCCGTCAAAGAGAAGGGTGGTTTGCTAGACTTGTCTGACCTAAAAGCTGAGAAGCTGGTGATGTTCCAGAGAAGGTGAGTGAAGCAATGACAGAGCTGGGCATCTAGTGTTTGGGGAACTCCCTTTTTTCTCCTAGAGCTTATAAACTTAAGCTGAGAAATTTATTGGGTTTGCATGTTCCAAAATCAATTTAAAACCCTAATATTTAATAGCCCACAGGCCCACGGCCGTGGACTATTGTTCTTCCTCTCAGAGCTCTCATAATTAAACCTATTAGATTCAACAAATACTTATTGACCTAGGACAGTCACAGATACAAAAGACGAATGTGTCACAATCCTTACCCTCAAGGAATTTGTAGCTTATTGGGAAGCAGAGGGAAAACCAAGGATCTGAATAACTATGATACGTAGCGAGATATTTTCTTTACCAATGAGAGGCACAAAGGAAAGGGAGCTAGTGTGGTAGGGGACATCGGGGAAGGGTTTACGAAGAAGGGAGCTTTGGAATCCACGGATGGATAGAGATTCTCACAGGTGTGTGTAGGGAGGGAGAGTACAAACAGAAAGAACATGAAAGCATGTTCCAGCAACAAAGGCCTTTTTCTTGAAGCGTAGGGTGTGGTCGAAGTAAGACCAGAAAGAGGCTGATGCTATTCTTGTAGAGCCTTAAAAGCAGCTTTAGGATTTACTTCAGTAGGCGGTGGGAAGCCATTACAAGTTTTTTGAGCAGGAATGTGGCATAACTGGAGGTGTGCTTTACAAAGGTCACTCTCGGGATGGTTGAAAAAAAACACTGAGTCAAAGAGGTGAGAAGCAGGGCCACAAGTTAGGAGCTAACGGGGATCCGTGCTAGGGAAGCAGCGCCAGGAACGGAACGTCTGAGGCAGGGGATACTAATGATATGAGAGTATAAGACTTGGCTGCTGAAGAGAAGCAGGAAATCCATTCCCTGGGAATGTCAATGGCATGGTCTACATTTGAGACAGTGAAGAATGGCATGGGGCCTCCAGAGGGCTTGTGCGCATCAAGGACACCCTGTGCCTCTCTGAGGAAGAAAAGGAACGATTTTGGGGTGGCTAGCAGGACCTGGGGGCAAGGCACGAACCCTAGACTCTGCAAAAAACATGAACAGGAGGGGCGCCTGGGTGGCTCAGTCGTTAAGCGTCTGCCTTCGGCTCAGGTCAGGATCCCAGGGTCCTGGGATCGAGCCCCGCATCGGGCTCCCTGCTCAGTGGGAAGCCTGCTTCTCCCTCTCCCACTCCCCCTGCTTGTGTTCCCTCTCTCGCTGTGTCTCTCTCTCTGTCAAATAAATAAAATCTTGAAAAAAAAAACCATGAACAGGAAAGAGAAATGAGCCTAAAGGCAGAATGGAAAAACAGCCTGGGAAGGAGAACTCAGTTTATGAGTTGGTAATCTGGACCTCATCTGTTTTACCAAGATGGCATTATGCTATAGTCAGAAAGAACAATGGATTCAGAGGCTGGAGACAAGCCTTCCAACCCTTGCTCCACCGGTTCCTACCCATGCAATCCTAGAAAAATCAATTAACCCCTCACTACCTCATTTTCTAAAAACGGGGACATTCTCGAAAGATTCCCCCCCCCAATCCCCTCTTTCTCTGCCTTGGGCTACACAGTGCTCAAGTAGAAGGGAAGAGACAGCCCCACCAGTGGCAGAGGAAAATGAGGTGGGTCCAAGAGCCCTCCTCTCTCCTCTGACTCGGCGTCTGGTCTCTCGATGTAGGTACTACAAACCCGGCATCCTGCTGATGTGCTTCATCCTGCCCACCCTTGTGCCCTGGTATTTCTGGGGTGAGACTTTTCTACACAGCTTGTTCGTCGCCACTTTCTTGCGTTATGCCATTGTGCTCAATGCCACGTGGCTGGTGAACAGTGCTGCCCACCTCTACGGATATCGCCCTTATGACAAGAACATTAGCCCCCGAGAGAATATCCTGGTTTCCCTGGGAGCTGCAGGTAAGTCCACAGTCCACAGCAAGACCCTTTCTAGTGGTCTGCTGGTTCAGGTATTAGGCGAGGAGCCAGAAAAACCAGATTAACTTGTTTTAGGACTTTTTTCTGTCTGGTTTTCCACTACAAAACGAAGGGACAATATATAAAAAAAACTCTCTGGAGTTGGGCAATAGGTCTTATATAAAAAGAAAAGGGTAAAGAACAGCAGTGCCTTTGATTTCAGGTGCCGGAACCTTCGCAAACGCTATGTATGATAAACCCCTTTGGGTGTTCCTTTTTCCAGTCACCTCTTGTGCTGGACTGCAAGTCTTGCCTTGGGCAGGGAATGCATAAATGGAATAAAAGGATCATCTGAGTGGGCAGCGAGCCTGGTGTTTTATATTTAAACATGCTATATAGGAGCACCTGGGTGGCGCGGTCGGTTAGGTATCCAACTCTTGGTTTCAGCTTGGGTTGTGATCTTGGGGTCGTGAGACTAAGCCCCATGTTGGGCTCCAAGCTCACTGAAGAGTCTGCTTGGGATTCTCTCTCCCTCTCCCTCTGTCCTTCCCCACTGCTCGCTATCTCTCAAAAAAATAAAATAAAATAAAAATCTTAAATCTTAAAAAAAAAAAAAAAAGAAAGAAACATGCTATATAAAACGTAGAATAATTCCTTGTAATTAAATTCATTCAACTTCTGTTTTCTCTTCTTGTCATATTCAGGTAGGCCACAGTTGAAGTGTATGCCCTGTCGTATTGCTTGGTGGTGCCAATAGGAAGGACATCAAAGCACTTGTTTATGGCCCTTAATGACCACCTATCAGTCTTATCTCTTTTGTCCTTTCTTTTTCTCTCTTCTGCTTCTATTCTGTGCTAGGAGCAGCCCTTCCCCACAACGTGGCTTAGGGAACCACCAGGAAAGCCCATAGTTTGCTCACAAATACCTGCTCACTGATCTAATGCTGACTATTCATGAATTGATTTCTATCATTCCTGTCCCACTAGCCGGAGCCTAAGACAACAGGCTTCTACCATCTGTCTCCATTCTTTTTCTGTCACTATTTTCAACTAAATATAGACCTTGATCAAGGCCTGGAACTTATTTTCCTTAAGCAGAACCCGTGGCCTCTTCCTCACCAGTGGTCAGTGCCACTGGTCATCTAGTATATCTAGGCAACCTCACTGGCGCACATGTTTCTGCATGCCACGGCATAACCTTCACTTTCTCTCTTTAAAAATCTTCCTTTAGATTCTCAACCCCAGTCATCTCTACTATCTGGACTAAGGCATTCTTTCCTATCTCTTTTGCACTTTCATGCATCTCACCTTCTGCCATTGTACCTATTCTTACTTTGAACCATGTTTGAAATCAATCACCTCGGCTATGTAAGTCTGAGATTTTCATAGAAATGGAAGTTTCTGGAATGAGATTTGTCCTGGGCCGCCATGGGGTCTATAGTGAGCTTTCCCAACTCCAGCCTCTTTATGAGTATCAGCTCAGAATGGTGGCCAACGTCTTACTTTGTCTCAGTTACCATTCATCTCTGCTACCTGTTGCTATCCTCCCTTATCACCTCCACCTTTGTTCTCCTGTAGCTTGTTTCTCTGCCATTCTAATCTGTTTCTTCCTGAGTTACCTGCCCCACAGTCACATGTTCATTTTCTCTCTGCCAAAGCTGACCTCCTCCCTTGAGCCTTTCTTGGGCTGTATCTTGCTGCCCCAGTTGCAAAGTCTTGTCCTTCTTCCATCGGTGGACCTTCCTCTTTTTTCTCTCCCGGCTGTGTGTGTATCTGATTCCATTTTAAATCTGAGAAGTAGAGGCCTGGTTCGTGCTTCTGTGGAGCCTTGGTACAAAGCCACTTATGGAAATTAGTAATCCTGTCAGTACCTTTGGTCTTGTGGTTATCCCAACCTCCTACTCAGTTCACACTGTGAATAATCAGGTGTCACAGGGAGAGGACATACCTTGACTTGCCCTGAGTAGTGTCATTTACTCTGTAGGATTTCCTTCACTTGCTTGTTATTAATATCATTACTACTCTCCTGGGGTTCTTTTATCTTCAAAGGGCTCACCGCGCTCTTTTATTAGCTATTCTTGACCCAGCTTTCCCCTAGCTTTAGAAGGGTCAGTATTGTTAATTGTTGAATACGATCCAAAAAGAAGAGTCCTGCCAAGGGTTGGAGAACTCGCTGTCTGTGGAGTTCCCAAAGCTTTACCTCTTACTGAAATTCTTCTGACAGCAGAGTGTCTTTGTTTCTCCCCGGCGTGTCGTTGTAAGAAGTGCAGCAAAAGTCCTTCATTCGGGACTCTCTCCTCTCCCCACCCGGACGCATCCACGTGCACCCCAAGAGCCTGTGCTGCCTCAGACCAGTACTTAGGGAACTTTCCCACCTGAAATCCCTTCCCGGCCCAGAGCCATCTCTCTCTCTAGTTGGCCTATCCTCTGGGAGGAATCGCGGGTCCTCCTCTGACACAGGTTCCTTTCTAGGCTTGGTGGCCAGGTCTCCCCAGTGATTTCTTAAGACGCCTCCGAGGCGATCAATCTGGCTCAGAGTCGAAGAGACTGGATTCGCTCCTTTGCTCAACAACAGCAAGTTTCTGCTAGGTTTGAGGTCGTCTGCTGGATCCCTGGCGTGGAGAGACCGCTCCGTAACCCTTGTGCTTGCTTTTGTTCCAGGGGAGGGCTTCCACAACTACCACCACTCCTTCCCCTATGACTACTCTGCCAGTGAGTACCGCTGGCACATCAACTTCACCACCTTCTTTATCGATTGCATGGCTGCCCTCGGGCTGGCTTACGACCGGAAGAAAGTATCCAAGGCTGTCGTCTTGGCCAGGATTAAAAGAACTGGAGACGGAAGCTCCAAGAGTGGCTGAATTTGGGGTCCCTTGGGTTCCTTTTCCAAAAGCCAGCCGGGCAGAGGTTTAATGTTCTGTTTATTAACTACTGAATAATGCTACCAGGATGCTAAAGATGATGATGTTAACCCTTTCCAGTACAGTATTCTTTTAAAATTGAAAGCCAGCAACTCTGCCTTCGTGAGGCTAAGCTGAGGTTCTTATTTCTTCTCTTCCTCTCTTCTAGTTCATTGTCCTTTTCTTTGCTTTGTCCTTATCACCTTCCTTTCTCTCCTCGCTCATTGCCTCCCAGGCAAGCAGCTGGTCATTCATGGGTGGGTGTCCAGCTTCCAAAGCCTAGCCAGCCTTTCTGTAGTCCAAAATTAGTGGTCTTTGTCCCACATAACTCTTGCCTTGAGCTGTCCTGAGCTTTAGGGTGGGTGGCTCATGCTAGAGGTATGAGAACATACCTTCTGGGAAGGCCCCTGTTAATTATCTTCAGCTCAGGCTTTTGCGAGTTGGAATGGAAAATAACTTTATTTGGCACAAAGCTTCTAAAGCAGGTAGACTGTCAGGGGAGAGAGTTGGTATGATTGAGAAGTAAAGATGGGGTGAGGTGGGAAACAGGGCAAGAGGCTCCTGCTATGATTGGACACACGGTTGCTTGCCTAGTGAGGACTTGGTGCCCCAATAGACAGCATGTCTCCTTTCTCTCCTGACTCTGACTAGGGAATGGCCACAGAGCCTGGCAATGCTGGAACACAAAAGCAGATCTCAATGTCCCAAATGTAGTTTAGGTTGGGGATAAAGAAGAAGCATTTAGTTTGTAGTAAAAGTGGTCTCTGTTGGAGAAGGATTTTTTTTTTTTTCCTTTAATAACAGGAAGATTTCTTATTCCTTATGACAAGAAATCTTGAGGTTGGTTGTTTCCAGAATTGGCAAATCTAGCAGATCATGGAATCATCAAAATTCTTTTGTCTTTCTGCTCTGCCATCTTCGGGCTGTTAGTTGGCTCCCATCATGGTAATAAGGTGGCTGAAGCATTTCCAGACACCCAAAAAAGGAATGTGTTTGTGGCATAGTGGTGAGCATAGTGGTCTTCCAAAAAAGGAAGGATTTTAAGAGGTGGAGTTGGGTCCAACATAAAAATATATATACATACACAGTCTGCTTGGAACATTAAAGTAATTCACTTAGGGTATTTCCCTCTGAAAAAGGGATGCTTGAAGAAGAGGAGAAATTAGGTGGGTTGGCTACTTTCCTCTCACTGCTGGACAGGAGATGGAGAGGTTCAGGGCCAGATCTGTTGGCAGTTCCTAAGAGATAACTTTACAAAAGAAGGGCTCTGAGAACACATTGCCAGGGGATTCAGAAGGTTACTACTGAGGAAGTCTTTGGGTGTCCTGATTTGGAAGCCGGTTATACAAACAAGTTAAATGTTAGGTTCATTCATGAATTCCAGTTTCTCCTTGGAATGAGGACAAACCAGAAGGCTTCTCCCCGCAGTGTTGAGCCATTTCTCCCATTCCTTCTCAGTTAACTTTTAGCATAAAGTATAGGACTGCCTGGAGGGCGAGGTAGGAATCTCTTAACTACTGTGGGTTTTGATTCCTGGCTCTACCCTTATCTGTCCATTTTCTCCTTCCGGTTCTATCTCCTCCCTGATGTTTTCCTCTTTCTCCGGACAGGAAGCCTCCTTTGTATGTATTCAGACGCAGTGATGGTTAAGGCTCACCAGCAGCTCCCTCTCCTGCAGACAGAATGCTCAGGGTCACTGAACCACTGTTTCTCCTTATAAAGCTCAGTAGGCTGCCACTTTCACTTGGCCTCCAGAGTCTCTCCACCTACACCCCTGTGCTCCCCTCCACACTGATGACTCAAGAGGAGGCTGGCAAACCTTACTAGAAACGTCCCTGGCTCGGGCACTGTCTCTCATGAGGCACAGCCAGGCCAAAGGCTCGTGTTGTGCCAGTGAGCCAGCCACGGAGCCAAAAAAAAGGGTTTGTTTTTAGCCTCCTCTGTCTGGATCAGAACATGAGAGCATGCTAGATGCCCCCTGCTCGCTCGGTATGCCTGCCCAGCCCGAGTCCGAGCTCCCAGTGGACAGTGCAATGCTTGCAGGAGCAGGAGGGAGCCTAGTCTTCACTGGGAAGCACAAGAAGCAAAGGAAAGTTCCAAAGTGCCTCACGCAAAAGGAGGCCCTGTTCCCTGGAGCCAGGGTGTATTGCAAAGCCCAGACTTGGGATCTGAGATGCCATGAACTTTGCTGAACAGCATCTCTGCTTGGCAAACTAACCAGCATTCCCCACCACACAGCCTAGGGCAAACGGTAGTGTAGAAGAGGTCTGAAGAAAGCGTCAGTGTTTTGAGAACCTTGGACTGCCCCTGTCCCTGTACCTCGGTCATCAATGCAAAAGCCTGGCTTTACTCTATGAAAGATTGGAAATGTACAAGGCCAAATGTTCTGCGCGCTGTTGAGCCCCAATACTGGAAGGGAAGAGGGCCTTTCTTCCTGTATTAATTGAATAGACAGAGGCTAAAGGGGTTCCCTGGACTAAAGGCATCCTCATCTTTTCAGCTGTTCCTCACAGTAGAAAAGACTAATGGAAGATCACTGTAGTTCAGATCTGCTGACTTGTGGACTTATCCCTTGGAAATGCCTGTTGGGTGGTTTTAATTCCACAGGTTATCAGATGCCTGCTTTATAATTTTGGACCAAAAACAAGTTTATCTTTCTATTCTAATCATGTCGCAGGGATCTGACCCATACCATGACCCTACACAAGGCTGGACAGGGTCCTCAGGCTGAGGGCCCCTCCGTATAGGAGAATGTGGAGGTGGAGGGGTGTCTGCGAGTAAAGAACACTTTCTTCAAGATTCTAAAGCTGAGTTCAGTTGACACATTAATGATCCAGAAACTCAAGTCTGAATTTCTAACAGTCCTCGCTTTGTGGGTGTGCTGACAACTTATTTGGGTGCCTTACATCTTTTCTAATCGGTGTTGCATATGAGCCTGCTCTCACTCCCTCCTCGCTCCCTCCGTGGAGTTCCTTTGCACCTGAGACCCTACAGAAGTGGCTGGTAGAAAAGGGGGTCTGGCTGGAGGATTATCAGTAGAGCTATTCGCAGGATTCCCTTCAGGGCTTCATTTTGGAAACTTCTCTTAGGGCTGTTTTTATTAAGTGCCCACATTGACGGCGGGTGGAAGTAATTTGAATGTATTTGATTTATAATATTTTTTAGATTAAAAGATGGTTGTAGCATTTAAAATGGAAACTTTTTCTCCTTGGTTTGCTAGTATCCTGAGTGTATTCTTTGTAAGTATAGCTCATATGGGTCAGCGTGAAAGGTTAAAGAAAACAAGATGTCCATGTTACGCGGGTGGTTAAGGCCAGGGCCTCTCCTACCACTGTGCCACTGACTTGCTATGTGACCCTGGGCAAGTCACTTAACTATAATGTGCCTCAGTTTTCCTTCTGTTAAAATGGGATAATAATACTGACCTACCTCACAGGGCAGTTTTGAGGCGTGACTAATGCTTTTTATAAAGCATTTTGGGATCCTTCAGCAGAGGAATTCTTTTAAGTCCTGAGTATTTTTATAAAAAGTAGCAGTATCCACCGTGAACTTGTGTCCATCATGAACCATGCGTCCTGGATGCTGTGATTAATCGATATGATACTCTCTGAGAGATTGAATAAATCCATTGGCTAAGTGGTGGATAACTAGCCAGATAAAATTTGAGAATACATAGACTCATTGCCATGGAAACAATACACAGGTACCTTTTCCTTGATTGGGTGGGATTTTTTTTCCCCTTTTATGTGGGATAGTAGTTATTTGTGACCTAAGAATAATTTTGGAATAATTTCTATTAATATCAACTCTGAAGCTTAGTTGTACTGATCTGAAATTGTGTTTGTTCATAATAAAAGTGAAGTGAATCTGACTGCACTGTGTCTGGGTGATTTTTGGCTGCAATTTAAAGTTTCCTGGAACTTATCTCTATGGTCTACCGTACTGTCTATGTCCTATTCCTGTACCTTTAAGAGTAAAAAAGAAGTAGATGCCAAGCTGGTTGACTCATACCCCAGTAACCCGCCCTGCCCTGCCTAAGGGTAACTTTAGGTTAAACGCAGCCTTGGCAGCAGGAAACCAGGAGTCTGCTGCCATGAAGTCAAACACATTTACACCAGTTGGCGCTTTGGCCCTGGGGAAATGCCAGGTGTCTGGTGTGTCACATGGTCACGTGGACTCAAGACAGAGAATCAGAGAGGAAGAGAACAGCAGGAGAGGCACTCTGGGCAAGCACATCTTTACCTTGCAATCCAGGCTGGGCAGTCCAGGTCATTCGTCCAAAGAAATGTGAAGAAATGTGGTCCCTCCTGGGAATTAAGTGGCTTCCTGAAATTGCTGACTAACTGCAGCAGGAAGAAAGGAAAAACAATCCAAGGGAAGGTTTGTAAACTCCCAGAACAAAGAGGGCTCCATGATCTTAAGATGGAAAAGCCTTTAGCCTTTACCACTTATCTGAGAATCCTCATGTAGAAAAGAGAATGTGGACTTTTTACAGTTTGAAGGAGCTCCGTCTTCCAGTAGGAGCCACCCTGACAGTGCCTAGGCTTCTAAGAGTTCCCCAGAACCAGCATCCCTAGCTTGCTAATGTAGGTTGCCCTCACCTTGGACGAGAAGCAACATTCTCTCAGAGTAATTCTGAGCATGCAAAATCAAGTCTATATTCATTGAGGCCTTGTCAGACCTTAATAACCTGAGTAGAGAGTGGCATTCTCTTCACCAGGATCTGCCTCTCACCCCTTTCCCTCTATTTTGTTTAAAATGTTCAGGCTGGACTATTGTTTCCATTGCTCTATAACTGCACCCTTCCTTCTAAGTATCAGCTTTGTTTCCCATTAACTGGCATCCAATTGAAACAATTTATTCTCACTAAGCTCTGCTACTTTCATTTCCTTTCCTCCTCTCTGCTACCTGGCTGTCCTGATTAAACCTGCTTCTCTGCTTCCTCCAGGCAGTCTGTATTATGTATATTTGCTATTTCACCCTGTGGCAGTTTCCTGATTCCTATCTGCAAAAGTTCCAAAGAGGAAAGAAAGGGGAGAGCTCTTAGAGCCTGATCAGTATGTTCAATTGAATTCAAGATTGAGAGAGAGAAGGAATACGTAATGAACTTCCCAATAAGGGTGAGTTGTACAATAAGAGCTCCCAGGGGGCAAGGTAATGAACTCTTCTTCTTGATGTGTTTTGCGTGGGGAGGTAGAAAGAGGTTAAGGCTCTGTTTAGTAACTAAGGTTTAACCATGGGACAAAAGATAAAATAATTTAAGATACTGATGGAGAAGAGCATAGAAATAAGATTCCTGATGCAAAACCGCCACCAGTTTTCTCCCTCTTCCCTAAGGGAAGAACCAAGATAGGCCCTAAAAGTATCCACCAGGGCAGAAAAAGAAAAGGCATCCAGATTGGAAAGGAAGAAGTAAATCCATCTCTGTATGCAAAAGACATGATTTTCTATATAAAAAAAAATACTAAAGAATACATATGGAAAAAACTATTAAAGCTAACAAATTCAGCAAGGTTGCAGAATACAAGATCAATACACAAAAATCAACTATTTCGGGCGCCTGGGTGGCTCAGTTGGTTAAGCGACTGCCTTCGGCTCGGGTCGTGATCCTGGAGTCCCGGGATCAAGTCCCGCATCGGGCTCCCTGCTCGGCAGGGAGTCTGCTTCTCCCTCTGGCCCTCCCCCCTCTCATGTGCTCTCTCTCTCTCATTCTCTCTCTCTCAAATAAATAAATAAGATCTTTAAAAAAAAATCAACTATTTCTATAAACTAGCAATGAATAATACACAAATGAAATTAAGAAAAGAATTCCACTTAAAATAGCATCAAAAAGAATAAGATAAGTAGAAATAAATCTAGCAAAAGAAGCCCATAGAATGGTACATTGTTAACTACAAAATGTCATTGAAATAAATTAAAGAAGGGGCAAGTGTCTGCCTTCGGCTCAGGTCATGATCCCAGGGTCCTGGGATCGAGTCCTGCATCCGGCTCCCTGCTCAGCAGGAAGCCTGCTTCTCCCTCTACCTGCTCCGCCTGCCGCTCTCCCTGCTTGTGCTCTCTCTCTCTGACAAATAAATAAAATATTAAAAAAAAAAAAAAAGAAAGAAAGAAAACAAAGGTATAAATCTCAGTAACCTTGGTTTAGGCAATAGTCTTTTAGATACAACCAAAAGCCTAAGCAACAAAAAATAAATAAATAAATTGGACTTCATCAAAACTTTTAAAATTTGTGCTTCAAAAGATACTATCAAGAAAATAAAAAGATGGGGCGCCTGAGTGGCTAAATCAGTTAGGCGTTTGCCTTTGACCCAGGTCATGATCCCAGGGTAGTGCGATCTGGCCCCACAGCGGCTCAGGGGGGAGCCTGCTTCTCCCTCTCCCCCTGCAGCTCCCCCGGCTTGTGCTCTCTCTCTCTCTCTCTGTGTCAAATAAATAAATATCTTCAAAAAAAGAAAAAGAAAGTAAAAAGACAACCCACAGAATGAGAAGAAATATTTGCAAATCTCCATCTGATAAGAGACTAGTACCTAGAATATAAAAGGAATTCTTACAGGAACACCTGGCTGGCTCAGTCAGTAGAACATGTGACTCTGGATTTCCGGGTTGTGAGTTCAAGCCTCACGTTGGGTGTAGAACTTACTTAAAGAAAAGGAACAACTTAACGATAAAGAGACAACCCAATTTTAAAATAAGCAAAGGGTTTGAACAGACATTTCTCCAGGGAAGATACACAAATGACCAATAAGCACATGAAAAGATGCTCAGTATTAGCTCTCAAGGAAATGCCAGTCAGAACCACAACGAGAAACCATTCACACTCACTAGGATGGCTCCAGTGAAAAGACAGTTAATAACAAGAGTTGATGAGGTAGAGAAACTGGAACCCTCATTTATTGCTGGGGGGAATCTACAATTATGAGGCTCCTCTGGAAAACAGTTTGGCAGTTTCTCAAAAGGTTAAATAAAACATAGTTACAGTATGATCCAGCAATTTTATGCTTAGGTATATACCCAAGAGAATTGGAAACATGCCCACACAAAAACATGGCAGCATTATATACTATACAATAGCTAAAAAGTAGGAACAACCCCACTGTTCCTCATAAATGAATGAGCACAGTGTGGTATAGCCATGTTATGGGATAGTATTCAGCCACCAAAAAAAAAAAAGAAAGAAAAAAGAAAAAGAATTACTGATGCCTCTACAACATGGGTAAACTTTGAAAACACTATTCTAAGGGCAAGAAGCCAGACACAAAAGACCATGTACTATATGGTTGCATTTATGTGAACTGCAGCACAGGCAAATTGAGAGACAAAACCAGACTGGGGGTTGCCAGGGGTTAGGAGTAGAACTGAAGCATGGGTTTTGGTGTGGCAGGGGAATGATGAAATGATCTAAAGTTAGATTGTGACCGTGGTTGCACAACTCTGTGAATATGCTAAAAACCACTGAATCATACACTGAAAGGGCAATTTTTATGGTCTATGGATTGTATCTCAGTAAAAAACATGAGAAAAAATTCTCGGTTTTAATGTTTTTGCCACTAATTGTAAATAGGTGAGATTCAAACTCATGTATAATCAAAAGCAGCACTCAGTATTTTCTTAATTAAATAGTGATGTGGTCTCTGTTCTCAAACTGCAAGGAGACAGAGACGCCAGTCACATGAGAAAAGGCATATGCTATAAACTAAAGAGTCTCGGATGATGTTCTTGCTAAACCAAAGTCCTTGGAAAAATCCACATACCACATACGATATTCTATCGCGATGAGCGCTTGCTAATGCCTTACCTCCCTGTATCAGAAGTAGGTGCTATCATTATCCCAAGTTTACGTGAGGTCATTGAATTCACTTGGGGAGAAGTTAAGCTGTAAGAGAGTGATTGATGGTGCTGTGATCCAACTCCAGAACTGTGGTCATTAATTACTCTCTGTTGGGTGTGGAGTAGATGACAAACCAAAGCCCAAGAGCATAAGTCTCATATTTTCCAGTGTACGCCTTGTGATATTCAGTTATACCCAGAGACAAGCCTGGTTGTAATTTATGCAGTCCAAACTGCAGATGCGTTTTCTGTTCTGGAAGAACCCAACTCATTCCATCTCATGACCCAGTTCAGCCACACCTGAGTGAAGCTCACCTCTCAAATGGTAGAAACATCTGTGACATTTCCTCTATACTTTTCCCAACCATACTCCACCCTCCTGTCAGGTTTTGAGATCCTTAAGGGCATCTTCTTCTTTTAGAATATCTCCTGCACCTACACAATCAGTGGTTGATAAAATTACTGAAAGATCACATGTCTTGTGTTAAATTCTGCCTCCTGCCACGAACTGTTGATATGTCACAGGGATTAGGAGCCGAATTCTGTGACCTATAGTTAACTCTGTGCACTGCAGGCGGGCAAAGTGCTGATTCTTGTATACCAACTTTGGGGCAAATACCACAGGCCTTAATTGCAGGCTCCAGGGAGCTGAGATTCTATACTGGGGTTGCTGGAGGCAGAGGCCACCCCCCCCCCCCCCCACTTTTCAGGACCAGGCCTGGCCCTCCCCCACCCCCCCCACCCCCGCCACGCCCAGGCCACAGATAGCTCACAAAGGCCAAGTGTCTGCTCTGCTGACTCACAGCGGCTCTCCATCCGGGCTAGGACAGTCTCAGGGGGGCCAGGGGCCCTCTCCCTCACCCACCTGGTGAGTAGCCAGGACCATGTTAAGCTTTAAAAAACTGTGTAACCAACCAGAGGAAATGAGCGTCACGGAGAGGAACGCGAAAGTGAAAGGTGGGGGAGGGTGCCAAACTGCTCATGAACAGTCTCATTCCTTTCTTAGGGAATTCCGGACACCAGTAAGGATTCACCCTGTAGTCTTTTTGTTTGTTGGTTTTATATGTATATATTTTTAAATTGAAGTAAAATTCACATGCCTTTAAATTAACTGTTTTAGGGGCGCTTGGGTGACTCAGTCGTTAAGCGTCTGCCTTCAGCTCCGGTCATGATCCCAGCGTCCTGGGATAGAGCCTCGCATCGGGCTCCCTGCTCGGTGGGAAGCCTGCTTCTCCCTCTCCCACTCCCCCCTGCTTGTGTCCCCTCTCCTGCTCTCTCTCTGTCAAATAAATAAATAAAATATTTTTTTAAAAATTAACCATTTTAAAGGAAACAATTTGGTGGCATTTAGCCCATTCACCATGTTGTGCAACCACCACCTCTAACTAGTTCCAAAACGTTTTTCAACACTGCAGAAGACTTTGTACTTGTTAACCGGTCACTCTCCATCCCCTCCCTTCCCCACACCCAACCCCTGGTAGGCACCGATCTGCTTTCTGTGGCCATTACTGTACCTATTCAGGATACTTCAATATAAAGGGATTATCCTGTAAAATGGGACCTTCTGTGTTCCGCTTCCTTCTCTTAGCATAATGCTTCCGGGGTTCATGCACACTGTAGCCTGTATGGGGACCTCATTCCTCGCTACTGCCAAATAATATTCCATTGTACATAAACAGCACAATTGGTTTCTCTGTTCGTCTGTTGATGAACATTTGAGTTATTTCCACCTTTTGGCTATTAAGTACTGGGGTACCTGCTTTCCATTCATTTGTGTATATACCTAGGAGTGGAGTTGCTGGGCCATAGGGCAATTCTGTGTTTCACTTTTTGTGGAACCACCAAACTGTTTTCCACAGGGGCTGCCGCGTTTGACATTTCCACGAGCCGTGGGTGAGGGTCGCCTTTTATTCTTAACACGCACGTACCCAACTGTTCCTTTCCTCTTCCCTACTTTCCACAAAGCCAGTCCCCACAGACTTCCCTTTCCCCTAGACTGGGTGGGGGAAAAGTTGCACCTCTAGTGAAAAGGCTATCATCAGGGAACACTGAACAACAAGGAACCTCCCTTGCCTGAAGCTATGCCCCTACTCTTGTCTTTTCCACAAAGAGGACACTGTGACCAGAAACAGGCAAGGACAAGCTCCCATCTCCCTGCGACACGCCCACTACAGCCGTTTCGGTTACCCCATAAAACCACGCTTCTGCGCCCTCCAACACCCCCATCCTCGCACAGAACATTCCATTAAACTCTCTTAAACAGTCAAAGCTGAGCGCAGAAAGGAAGCATCGCTGTGTGGAAGCTGCCAGTCCCGGCTCCGACCCGCGGGCGGGTCTTGACTCTCAGCTCCTGCTTAAGATCTCCGGAGACACGGCCCCTCGCCTCGTCCTGCCCAGCCTCCTCTGCTAAAGAGCCTGCCTGTCTGGGCCTGGCGCGTAGCAGACATGAATGGAGAGGGAGAGCCTCCCTCTGCGCCCCCTCCCACCGGGGTTACTGCCGGTCACAGAGCTATTTACATTTACAACAGCCCAACAGCGCCTGATCAAGCCGGGGCCAATCAGCAGCCCCCAAGCTTGTCTGACTCCGTCTGCTCCAATCAGGAGCTGCTATCCTTACAGCCTCTCTCTCTTTGAATCGCGGGCCGGCTGTCGCCTCTTTTAGGGAGGGGAGCCTGACTCAGAGCTCTGCGCGCGTAGACCTCAGTTTGCCGTTCTCAGGAATGGGGGGAAATACCGAAATGCCGTTCGGTTGGGAAGACGTCGCGCACTATAGAACTCGAGGAGAGTTTACACAGGAACGGAGAACGCTGTTCCTTACCCGCGCAGATCCAGCGCTTTTCTGCGGCATAGAGACGTAAAGAGAGATTTTAACCCTCCTCACTGCCGGCCCCTACCCAACTCAGGGCTAGCCTTATGAGCTCTTAAATCCAGGGCTTGCCTTTGAGGTGGTGTGAGCCCTCGCTAACCAGGACAGGCCGGTAGGCAGGGCTAGTTTTGATCTCGTCTTCAATAGTGCCAACACCTGCCGTGTACGAGGCAGGCGGCAAAGACTCAGCAAAACAGACCAAAGACTGGGTAGTCACAGGGTAAAGCAGAAGCGCGAACGCGCTCGGGAACAGTTCATGGCTGATGTAACCCGAGCATAAAGGAGGAGTGGGAGAGTGGGCAGGAAGGGTGTAAAGGAGGACTAGAAATCCAGCCCGGAAAGTTTAGGCTTGCTTCTGTAAGCGATGGGGAGCCATCAGGTATTTTCAAGCAGGAGAGGAAAATAATCTCCGTGTTTCCGAAAGTTAACTGGTGGTAACCTAAAGAGCAGATCAAAGGAGGACCAGATTTGGGGCTGGAAGATTAGTTAGCAGGTCATGGAACCTAAAAACCGGGACAGTCATAGGAGAAATGGATAGAAAGGGCACAGGCTGGGAGGCATTTTGGAGTCAAATCAACAGCACTTAATTGATTGGAAATGTGAGATGAGAGAGGACCCAAAGATGACTTTCAGCTTCCTCTCAGTGACTGCAAGGGTTAACACCTCCAACTCACTGAAACGTGGCGGGGGGCGGGGGCAGAGGGGGAGCCAAGGGGAGAGGAGAGAAAAAGAAGCAGGTTTTGGAAAAGGAATAGGAGTTCAATTTTTGACATATGAAGTTTGAGTTACCAGAAGAATATCCACCTGGAAGTAATACCCAGCAGACAGTAGGGAATAAGAATCTTGGTTTTCAGAAAAGAAATAGAGATGAGATCCAGAGAGTGTATAGTGAAACTAGAAAGGAAATTGATAACCTAGGAAGCGGTTACAGGTAAGAAGATTCAACGACAGAATCTTGCGAAGTACCAACACTTAACAGGTAGAAAGAGGACAAAGTTAGCAAAACAAAGAAATATCAGATATGAAGAAAACTAAACTAGGCTCGTATAATACAAATAAAAAAACATAATTCTAGGAAGAGGGAGTAGGACATTGTAAAAAAAAATAGATATCTGACAAAAGGACATTGGTTAAATAAATTATGAAATATTTGTTTAATAGACTATGATACAGACATTAAAATTATGTTGTAAAACTATATGAATTACCATCAGAAGATTTAACATTCAAGTTAAAAAATAGTATATACAAAATTATCCCATTAAAAAAATACATATGTGGTGGGGCGCCTGGGTGGCTCAGTCCTTGAGCTTCTGCCTTCAGCTCAGGTCATGATCCCAGTTCCCTGGGATCAAGCCCCGCATTGGGCTCCTTGCTCAGTGGGGGGCCTGCTTCTCCCTCTCCCACTCCCCCTGCTTGTGTTCCTTCTCTTGCTGTGTCTGTCAAATAAATAAATAAAATCTTAAAAAAAAAAATACATATGGGGGGCGCCTGGGTGGCTCAGTCGTTAAGCGTCTGCCTTCGGCTCAGGTCATGATCCCAGGACCCTGGGATCGAGCCCCGGATTGGGCTCCCCGCTTCGCGGGAAGACTGCTTCTCCCTCTCCCACTCTCCCTGCTTGTGTTCCCTCTTTCGCTGTATCTGTCTCTGTCAAGTGAATAAAAATCTTTTTAAAAAATAAAATAAAAAATAAAAAAAATACATATGTGACTTCAAAGGAGCATAAGGACACTTTTAGGGTGAGGGTCTGGATCCTGACCCCTGAGTGGGGGGGGTTACATAGCTGTATACAATTACCAAAATCCTCAAAGTGTAATGCCTTAAGATTTTTTTTTTAAAAGATTTTATTTATTTATTCATGAGAGACAGAGAGACAGAGAGAGAGAGAAGCAGAGGGAGAAACAGGCTCCCAAGGAGCAGGGAGCCCGATGTGGGACTCGATCCCAGGACCTGGGATCATGACCTGAGCCGAAGGCAGACGCTTAACCATCTGAGCCACCCAGGCGCCCCTCAAAGTGTAATGCCTTAAAAAGGTCTGGGGTGGGGCCTGTTGATGGGGTTGTTCTGGGAATTAAATGGCACAGTGCCTGAAATACAAGAAGGGCTCATCAGGAGAAAAGAGAAGGGTAACCCAGGACCACTGCATGGAGGAGGAGACATTGGACACAAGGCCTGGAAGGATGAGACTACATTTGGCCCTCTGACACAAAACCCCCAATAAACAAACACACACCCTGGAGTAGGTCCAGACAAAAAAGAAAGTGGAAAAAACTGAGTGCTTTTAGGAGTACTTTTAGACTGAAGAAAAGGAAGAATGGGCCTGGTGTAGATGAGGGGCCTTGGTGCTGACTTAATATATGCCACAGAAGAGTAGAGAGACCTATTACTTATTGTTCTGGAGAGTGGGATAAAGGAGGGAAACTAGATAGGAATGAGAGTGGGGCTTGTGGGGGTCAGGGAGTAGAGCCAGTTTTAAGTTAAGGTAACTTGAACTGTTATGAGATCTAGGGAGAAGGAAGCCACTCCTTACCAGATTGGTTTGACCTGTCGGAGATACCCAGAGGAGGTTCTTGCGTGGATGACCTCTTCAGTTCCCCCCTAGTTTTTGACTTTCTGATTTTAAGTACATGAAACCCTTTCCAAAGGCGATAAGATTTAAGTTCTGTTATTTTCAGTCTGTGGAATGGATGTCAACCTTGTCTCTTTGGACTGTCTAGCTATATCCCATCTCTTCATGCTTTTAAGCACATCTATTTAAGCGACCTTTATGACCCAGACTGGTGGAGCTTAAAATGATCATATGTGGCTGATAACCACTAATTGCATTTTTAACTAGACCTCTGATAGCAATTTAATTAAAATTGACTTTCGAACCATGTGGGGGTTAGGAGTACCGACCCCCATGCAGTAGAAGATCTGCTATAACTTTTGACTCCCCCAAAACTTAACTAATTATAGACTACTGTTGATCAGAAGCCTTCATGATAACAAACTGTTGATTCACATATATTTTGCATGTTATATGTATTCTCTACTGTATTCTTATAATAAAGTAAGATAGGAAAAAAGAAAATGTTACTTAAAAAATCGTAAGAGAAAATATAGTTATAGTACTGTACTGTATTTATATATATATATAAATATATAAAATATATAAAACCTGCATATAAGTACACCCGGGCAGTTCTAAGCTATTTTTCAAGGGTCAACTGTGTTTGGTTACAGCTGTATTTGACCAACTATGTTTGTTATATGAATTCACATTAGACTTCATATGGGTGTCACTCATTTTGGCATTCTGTGGTACAGTGAGGAAACCATCAGATGAGGAGTCTGTAGACCCTAGTTTCATGCAGTGGTTTCACCACTTAACTAGATGCATAAGTGGAAGAGGCATTTGACACAGAGGTTCTCAACATGTGATCCGCAGACCCCTGAAGGTCCCCCAAGACACTTTCAGTGGATCTGGGAGACCAAAATTATTCTCATAATAATATTACGCCTTTATTTGCCTTTTTTCACCATCATGTTGACATCTGTACCCAAGTAATGGTGGGTAAACTCTTTGCACCTTGACGGGAATCAAGGTAGGAGCTCCATACCATACTAGTGGTCATTGGATTCTCCACTGCCATGCACTTGGAGAGAGGTCAGTTTCATTTAAAAGTGTTTTTGATAAAGGAGTAAAAGCTATTAATGATATTAAATCTTGACCATTGAGAACATGTCTTTTAAAAATTCTGTGTCAGGGGGCGCCTGGGTGGCTCAGTCATTGAGCATCTGCCTTTGGCTCAGGTCATGGTCCCAGGGTCCTGGGATCGAGTTCCGCATCGGGCTCCCTGCTCTGCGGGAAGCCTGCTTCTCCCTCTCCCACTACCCCTGCTTGTGTTCCCTCTCTCTCACTGTGTCTCTCTCTGTCAAATAAATAAATAAAATCTTAAAAAAAAAAAATTCTGTGTCGGGGCGTCTGGGTGGCTCAGTTGGTTAAGCATCCAACTCTCGGTTTCAGCGAAGGTCGTGATCTTAGGGTCATGGGATTGGTTCCTGCGTGGGGCTTGGCTCAGCACGGAGTCTGCTTGGGGCTCTTTCCTTCTCCCCCTGCCTCTCCCCACCTCTCAAGTAAATAAATAAAAATCTTTAAAAATTCTGTGTCACAAAACAGAAAGTACACCCAAATTAGCACTCCTGCCGCATATCAAAGAACAGTGGTTGTCTTGAGGAAAAGCATTACTGTAAAGTCATTTTAGTTGTGAGCTGAAGTAACCACTACTTTCATTATAGCATCATTTTTACTTGAAAGGATGACTGACAAACTATGGATATTCAGACTTGAGTATTTAGCAGACATTTTCCTGAACATTAGTAAATTAAGATTATTATTTCCAGAACTCACAATATTTGTCTCAATGGTAAAATTTGAGCTTTCAAGAAGAAAATTAGGATTTCGGAAACCTTGCATGTGGCACAGAGTTTGACAGCTTCCCAATAACTAAAGACTCATTTGATGAAATTGGTGATATTAACAAATGTGACTTTTTGATATTGTAGAATGAAATATGTCAACATTTTGGAAGATTTGCTTAACTCAGTCAACGGATATTTTCCAAATGACCAAAGCATAATGTTACTAAATCATGCATGGATAAAAGGGACATTCAAAATGCACGAGAGACCAGTAGGTTCTCATGTAACAGAAAATGGTTTCAGATTCTAGGTTACAACTAAGCTTTAAGAAACTTACTTGTTGAGTTTTAGTGTAGTATCAAAGAAGAATATCCACAATTATCTTTTAAAAAACTACCAAAATACTCCTCCCTTTTTAAATTACATATCAGTGAGGTAAGATTTTCTTCATATACTTCAACCAAACAACATATGGCAACTGATTTGAGAATCTAGCTATCCTCTATTAAGTCAGACATTACAGAGATTAGTAAAAATGTAAAACAATAACACTATTCTCACTGAATTATTTTTTGTTTTGGAGAATATATTATTTTTCATAAAATTTCTTTGTTTCTGTTAACATGTAATAGGTTTATTATTGTTATTTCAAAAACAAATATTTTAAACATTTATGTTTTAATTTCTAATGGGGGAATGTTTAATAGATATAACCTTCATAAACAAAAACTCTTCTTTTATATTAGCTTTATTGAGATATAATCCATATGCCATAAAATTCACCCATTTAAAGTGTGTTGTTCCATGGTTTTTAATATGTTCAGAGTTGTGCAATCATCATCATAATCAATTTTAGAACATTTTCATTACCCTAAAGGAATCCCCTATCCACTAGCAGTCACTCTTCATATCTCCTAATGATTTCCTCACCCTAGTCCTGGGCAACTGCTCACTATTCTTCTTTCTGTTTCTATAGATTTCCCTATTCTAGACACTTCATATAAACAGAATCATACAAGATGCAGTGCTTTGTGACTGGCTTCTTCCACTTAGCATGTTCTCAAGGTTCATCCATGTTGTAGGATGTGTCAGTGATTCATTCTTTTGATGAATTTCTGATGAATAATATCCCATTTTAAGGATATACCACATTTTGTTTATGGATATTTGGGTTGCTTCTATTTTTTTGGTTATCGCGAATAATACTGCTATGAACATTCATGTGTAAGTTTTTGTGTGTACATACGTTTTCAATTCTTTAGGATATCTATCTAGGAGAATTGCTGGGTCATATGGTAACTCTGTGTTTAACCCTTAGTAACTGCCATGTAGTTTTCCAAAGCAGCCAGCACCATTTTACATTCCCATCAGCAGCGTGTGAGGGGTCCAATTTCTCTGCATCTTTACCAACACTTGTTATTATCTGTCTTCTTGATTATCGCCATCCTAATGAGTATGAAGTTGTATCTCATCATGGATTTGATTGGCATTTTCCTAATGACTAATGATATTGAGCATCTTTTCATGTGCTTATTGGCCATTTACATATCTTCTTTGGAGAAATATCTGTATGAATCCTTTGCCCATTTTAAAATTGGATTTTTAAAAAAATTGTTGAATTATAAAAGTTCTTTATATATTCTGGATACTAGTCTCTTATCAGATACATAATATGCAAATATTTCTTGCATCTTGTGCATTGTATTTTTACTTTCTAGATAGTATCTTTTGAAGCACAGATTTTAAAATTCTGATGATGTCCATTTCACTTTTTTCTTTTATTACTTATACTTTTGATATCATATCTAAGAAATCATTGCCTGATCCAAGGTCCCAAGTATTTACACTTAACTTCTCTTCTAAGAGTTTTATAGTTTTAGCTCTTACATTTAGGTCTTTGATCCATTTTTATTTAATCTTTGTATATGGTGTGAGGTATCTTGGTAATTTTAAGACCATAAACAGGTCCTGAGAGCAAAATATTTGAGATTCAGTGATTTACTTCTCTGAACCTCAGTTTCTCATCTTTAAAATGGTGACTGTATTTGACTTACCACCTCCTAATGCAACTATAAGTCAAAGGAAATGATAGAAATGGTTGTACATAATAAACGTAAGCACTCTTCAAATATAAGCCATCATTACTGCCATCATTTCTTACATATATATTTCTGTCAATCTGCTGAAAGATCCTTGAGCCCTTCCTCTTGTTCTCCACCTGTCACAGCACTTTCCTCATACTAGACACATAGCAGATCCTTGGTAAATATTTATTGGTAAACTGACTGATAATATAGCATAAGCAATCTTGCCTGTGTTCTCAGGGAGGTAGAAAGAGAAGAATTTACTTTTTTGGCAGTCGCTCCTCAGCCACTTCCTGCTGTCAACGGGTTAAGCTTGCAGTTAACTCGCAGTCTTTTTCACTTGAACTGTTCAGCCAAATCTTCCATGTGTTATGTTTGTGAAATTTTTTTGAACAGAAGTTTTTTGTTTTGTTTTGTTTTTTAAGATTTTATTTATTTATTTATTTGAGAGAGAGAGAGAGAGCATAAGCATAAGCCGGGAGGGGAGGCAGAGGGAGAAGCAGGCTCCCCACTGAGGAGGGAGCCCAATGTGGGGCTCCATCCCAGGACCCTGGGATCATGACCTGAGCCGAAGGCAGATGCTTAACCGACTGAGCCACCCAGGCATCCCTGAACAGAAGTTTTTTGAATAGAAGTACGGGACTTTAAACTTATTTCTAGTAAGTTTCATTTATTTGCTAATCTTAAGTTTGGAATCCTAATTCTTTCTTCTGAGATATTAAATATCTGTTCTAGCTTTGTTTAATTGAAAGTAGGATAAGCACACTTTCCCTATCACAAATAAGAGGGCTGTCTAGGTCAGAGCCAAGGACAGCATGAAATGTTTTGTTTTGTTTTCCACTAGTCTAAAATGAGACATTCTTCTCTCCTGAGTGCTGTGTAATGAATGGATGAGCTCACCTGATCTACCAAGTTCATTCTGTATCCTCCAACCAGTTCCCTTATTTATGTCATAGACTAGCCTTAGAATAGAGCCAATAGAGTAGTCAGTGAAAGAGAAAAGGAAAATATTTGAGAATTTGGTAGATTAAGGGTAACATTCTGTACAAAAAAATAACTATTGCTAATAGTACCTGTCTTTTATCCATGGTGAAGGCAACACAGTGAGGTGAAAGTGTAACAGTCTGTTACCCAAGTGTTGAAGACTTGGCAGGTGTGGGTGCTTGCCAAAAGCAGATGGACCCTGAGGCCATTCCTGCCTCTAGAGGAGGAGAACCTAGAGAAAGAAGGAGAAGGTGCATTTAGAATCAAGGGTTTTGAAATTAAGACACTCAGTGAAATGTAAGGAGGATGAAATACATGAGGAGAGATGATCTAGTTTTGATGTTTGTAACTTTAATTGCCTACACTAATAATAGATTAAAAATGATCCAGGGCTCCCAACAAGATCCTGACAGAACAGATCCCAGACTCAACTAGTGTCTCCCTTTCCTCTCTTGGTGCCCTGGTTTGGGTGTGGAGGTGGTGGCCATACTGGGGGGCGATTGGTGAGATAGGAGATAAGACAATGTCAGGATCATAGATCTGGCGGTGGTAGGGGGGGAATGTCCCAGTGGGCTCTGTTCACTTGAAAAGTCTCTTACAGTCTCTTTGCATTTTGCTTTTATTTTATATATAAGTTACACATACACATAGTTTATTTTTTACTTTTTAAAAAGATTTTATTTATTTATTTGACAAAGAGAGACAGCGAGAGAGGGAACACAAGCAGGGGGAGTGGGAGAGGGAGAAGCAGGCTTCCCGTGGAGCAGGGAGCCCAATGCGGCGCTCAATCCCAGGACCCTGGGATCATGACCTGAGCCGAAGGCAGACGCTTAATGACTGAGCCACCCAGGCGCCCCCATGTACACATAGTTTAAACCATTTTATAAGGCTTATTTTGAAAATAGCAATACCTCATCCACCACTCCTTACCATGCTTCTATGGCTACTTATGGATTTAAAATTTTTTTATGCATTATTTATTGTCTCCCACTATGGAAGATGAGACTTTCACCTTCTTCACCATTACCACCTCTCCCACCGCCACATCCCATTTGTGCACATGGGTATATGCATGTTTCACTTTTCCTGTCCTCCCAGTACAGTTGTGTTTTATGTTTTGGTTATATCAATATTCAGTGTTGATATTACCATGACTATGTAAATATTGTTCACTCAATAGCCACATAATATATCCCTGATTTCTCTCCTGTGCAACTTTTTGTTTTCTCTGAGCCTAATGATTGTCTTTTTTCTTTTAGTTTTCTAGGCACTTACCATTAATTCAACCCAAATTCCCTACCAGTGGTCTATATCTGTTCTTAATACATTTGGTTACATTGGGCATTCTATCAATCTCATCTTCTTAAAGAGATCTCTCCTGGAACCTTCTCCAGGTTCTCAACTGCTCCAGCCTGGACTGGCTGCTCTCCAAGCCTGCTGACTAGGTCTTATTTGGCCAGTTCTCTTCAGCATCATTCTAGAGAGTCCCTTTTCTTCTCTCCTACTTTGGATTTCCTGCTCCTGGATCCTTTGTGTTTTTTTCTTTCTTGGTTTCTTCTTATTTTGGAAAAGCCCCTTCTCTATTAGTCTCATGAAAAAGCGTGTTCTTAAGATATTCTCTGTCTTCCATTTTCCAAAATATCATAATGATGTGCCTTGGTATGGATCCATTTTCATTTGGTATCAAGGCCTTGGTGGACTCTTTCAATCTAGAGATGCTTGTCCTTCCATTCTGAGAATTGTTTTGATTATTTCCTCCCGTTTTCTCTCTCTCTCATCTCCAGAATTGATCCTCCATTTTTTTTAATCTTTCTCTTTTATTTTCCACATCTTTTTCTTTTGCTTGGTTTTCTAGGCAGTTTCCTCAATTTCATCTTACAAACCTTGTATTGAGTTTTTAAGATCTGCTATCATACTTTAATTGGCAAAATTCTTTTGGAATTTTCCTTTTTATTACATATTGTCTTGTTCCATGGATGCAATATTTTCTTTTTTTCCTTTGAGATTATTAATGATAGTTTGAGGGAATATTTTTCTTCGCACTACATAGTCTCTTGTCCTCCGAATATTTTGTTCCTGTTTTTTGTTTTGGCAAATATGTTTCCGCAGACAACTGATGATCCTTGGCTGTTTATTCATGTATCTAGTGAGACACCAAAAAGCCAATCAGAGGCTCTGAGCATGTGATAGGGCACATCTAGTGCAAGCAGATCTTTGTGTTCCTGACTGGACTGTTTGTTTGCATCATTCCCAATACTATATCATAAGTTTTTCTGTAGGCTGTCAGAGTCTGCAAAGAAGCTTCTTCCAATCTCCTGCTTGAATAGTTCAGCCTGGATGCCAGCATTTTAGAAGCTGAAAGAAGAGAAGAGCTGAGGAGTGTACGCTTCGGTATATATTCTACTTAACCCCCAGCTTTTTGTATAATACTGTGTAGTTTTTGTCTCCTGCTTGGATCCGGACCAATACAATAACTCTGCCCTTAGAAGAATTGGTGTTCTCCAGTCAAGAGATGCTTGATTACAACCCTACCAATGAATAAACCTCCAGTGTTTTGCCTGGAGTCAGGGGAGGAATCTCCTCACAACAGAACAATTACCCTGTCCTAAACCATACCTTCACACCATTCCCCACCCCCATCCCCACTTCCAAAAGTAGCTGGTACACCAAATCTTGAACACTTTTGGGTTCTTCAGTGTAAATCATTTGCCTCTTGGGTTTCCCCACTGCCTGCTTAAGCTTCAGCTTTCTAGGTTCTACTAAGACAGTTAATCCCTCACCCATCTGTTTTTCAGCTTCCTAAGACCTTTTTCCCTGTCCTTTTTGATCTTCTGGGATTATGCCTTAAAAAAAAAAATCCCCTTACCGTTGTTTTACTAGGGTTTGGAGAGGGAGGAAAGGCATGTGTTCACAACTTCTTCCTTGTCTTGAAACTCTCCTGTAGGTTCTCAGAACCTATTTATCCCACAGATATGTATTGAGTGCCTCATATATATTAGGTACGGTTTAAATACTTGGGATACGTCAATGAACAAAACAGAATATCTTTGCACCGTGGAGTTTACATTCTAGTGTGTGTGTGGAGGGAGAGATAATAAAAATTAAACCTAAATATACACATTACATAATCGGTATTATATAGGTAAGGTAAAAAGTGGAGCAAGAAGTGGAGAATTAAAAGTAATGGGCAGGGGGATAGGCTGCAGAATTTAGAGTGATCAAGG
Source organism: Mirounga angustirostris (assembly GCF_029215605.1). NCBI lineage: Eukaryota > Metazoa > Chordata > Mammalia > Carnivora > Phocidae > Mirounga > Mirounga angustirostris. The sequence continues at coordinate 127,030,410 of NW_026991714.1, forward strand.
TAGGTGGCACTGAGAAAGTATATTTGAGCAAAGACTTGAGGGAATTACATTCATAAATATGTATATTCCTAATAGGATGTGTTTCTACATATTTTCCACAAGTTTTATCCTCTCTTTATTCTTAGGCTGAAGATAGACCGATGTCTTCTCTTTATTTTGCACCCTCACTGCACCTGGCATATAATGTTACAAAGGACCCGACATTGCCGTTGGCTGCCTACGTGCCTGGAGAGAGATTTGAATTTAGGGGCTGACTTGCCATATTCTTTTAGGTAAGACACCATCTGAATCTCTGTGGCTTCATTTTTATGTGGAATAATAATAAACCACTGGACCTCATTCTCTTCCTAGAAGCCAGTATCTATGAGCTTCTAAGATTAGTAAAGGAAAAGTACAATGAAAATTGAGGTATTATAATGACATTTTTAACAATGAATGAGTGGCTGAGCCCACACTTGTTTGACAGGGAGAAAATATTCAGCTTATCTTGGACATTAGATTAGATTTAAGTTGGGGAATATTGAGGTAAGCTGGTTTGACTTTACCATTCCCATTCACCCACCCTCAAGCCCCAACCCACATTCTTAAAGGCTGGCTTCATGATCAGATGGCCAAGTAATGTTCTTCCGTTCAGGGTCACAATATAAGGAACTAACTTTAAGTGAGTATTTACATGCCTGGCACTACGCTGGTGCTGCTGAGACTCATAACAGCCTGATGAGACATAAGTTACTAGCCCTGTTTTCTTTCTTTTCTTCTTCTTCTTTTTTTTTAAAGTAGGCTCCATACCCAACGTGGAGTCCAATGTGGGGCTTGAACTCATGACCCTGAGATCAAGAGCTGAGCTGAGATCATGAGTCGGACACTTAACCGACTAAGCCACCTAGGAGCCCCAAGTCCTATTTTCAAATAAGGAACATGAACCTCAGGAGGTTAAATAACTTGTCTAAAGTCACACTGCTAATACGTGGTACAACCAGAATTCAACCCATGTCAGTCTGATTCCCAAGCTTGAGCCCTTTCTGCATACCACACTGCCTCTTAGGACAGACTCCCAGAATTGCATTTCAGAACGTTTTATGATTCATCAAATACAGATATTAAATTGAAGAGTTTTTGAAATGTGAGCAAACTAAGCTTACGAAAATAAAGTAAAATCCTATTTTATTTAGTAGGTGTTTTAGTCTGGGTTCTCCAGAGAAACAATCAATGGAATATCCATCTTTATCTTCTCTCTCTCTGTCAATATATAGATAGATTTACTATAAGGAATTGGCTCACATGGTTATGGAGGCTGAATAACCAAGATCTACAAAAGTCAAGACCTGCAGTCAGAAAGCTAGAGACCTAGGAGAGTCGATGGTTGAGTTCCAGTCTGAGTCAGAGTCCAAAGAAGGGAGAAGACCCATGCCCCAGCTTGAAGACAGTCAGAAAGAGAGAAAGAATTCTTTCTTACTCAGCCTTTTATTCTATTCAGGCTTTCAGCAGATTGGATGGAGGCCCACCCACACTGGAGAGGGCATTCTTCTTTACTCAGTCTACTGAGTCAAATGTTAATCTCACTCAAAAAGTCCTCACAGAGACACCCAGAATAATCTTGAACCATATACCTGGGTGCCCTGTGGCCCAACCAAGTTGACACAAAATTAGCTATCACAGTAGGTAATAAATTTAGAAAATTCATTTCTCTAAGAGAAGCTATGGGAAAAGAAATATAAATGGTCTTTTAATACATGGTGTAAATACTTTATTTGTTGTATTGATGTATCTGTTGAATATTGTGTGTTCTTTATACAAGTTTTTAAATGGTTTGGAAAAATTCATTGGCAAAAGCATAAATATCAGGGCACCTGGGTGGCTCAGTCGTTAAGCGTCTGCCTTTGGCTTAGGTCATGATCCCAGGGTCCTGGGATCAAGCCCCGCATCGGGCTCCCTGCTCGGCGGGAAGCCTGCTTCTCCCTCTCCCACTCCCCCTGCTTGTGTTCCCTCTCTCACTGTGTCTCTCTCTGTCAAATAAATAAATAAAACCTTAAAAAAAAAAAAAAAGCATAAATATCTACTAAGAGCACATGGGATGAGGTTAGTGGGGCTGAGAATAATCCTGATCTCTTTTCCTGTCATTTTGAAAAGACATGGCTCCTGCTCTAAAGGACTTTATTGTTTCCTGGAGAGACTGACTTGTAAACAACAATTAGAATATAATTGTCACAATGAAAGTCGGTACAAATTACAGTATGCAGTAGGGCAGAATGAGCACACAAATCTACCTTTGTTTGGGGCAGGGGAGGGAAGAGGGACAGAGAAAACTTCACAGAGGAGATAGTTTGGCCACATTTTTACCAAGGCCTACCTCTGCCTAGAAAATCTCATCTTGTATATGGCCAGCTCAAAGGCCAGCTCCCTACAAAATGTCCCAAACATGACATTGTCTGGTAGTATAGATAATTGTATATGTATAGCTTACCTCCTCTGCTAAATGATAAACTCATTAGTGGAAGGTATCTCCCATACAGCCTAGAATATTGCTGACACACACTGTGTATTCAGTAAATGCTTACTGAGTGAAGGATTGAAACAAAGGAGTAGGGGCTACACCATTTGGCTCCCATTCTCCCAGATACTTGACCCTTTAAACATTTTAAGTAATTGCTAAATCAGACTGCTTTTTGCTATTGTCAAAGTAACAGGAAGACTTCAAAACAACCAAACAAACAAACAAATTCTTTTTAAGGTCATCTGCCCTATTCCATGGTACAAAAAACATGTTATGTAACATTATAAAATCTGGCCAACCAAGAGGGCTTTCTCTAGTTTTCTGTTTCTTGCTTCCTTAATAAACTCTACATTCTCCGTTCAAAAGATCTTGCCAACACTAATTCATTAACACTGTACCCATCAGCAGAATGAAAAATATTTGCATATCTCTTTGGTATAGCAAGGGAAAAGAGGTCAGAAGCAATTCAGGACTTGGAAGCTATTGGCTTTTATACTCTCTGTATTAAGAGTCTTCCTCTTTCTTTTCCAAACTGTTCTCCCACTCCATATGGAAATAGGGAATTTGATTGTGCCCCAGGATTTTGTGAGAAATATACACTGGCTATAATCTAACAGACCTGTATGAAATAGGTTTTGTTTTTTTTTTTCCCATAGCTTTTTATACATGTCTACTTAATGATACTATCTATATAGATGAAACCGGAAAGCTATGAAAACATGGGTGAAAATATTTGTGGATAGGTGAAAAATTATACTGGCTTATAAATCCTCTATGTTAAAAACGAACCTGCAGAGTAAAGTACAGAATTGTTGAATCACTATATTGTACACCTGAAACTAATATAACACTGTATGTTAATTAACCATAATGAAAATTAAAAACAACAATAACAAAAACAAAAACTAACCTGCAACCTGGGGTTTTAGGTTGGCAGAGAGACACCAAAGAGCAAACATCAAAGATGTCCCTTAGATTTTCTTTGCCACCTGAGCCATGCTTGTCACTTGGACATATCTGTGGAAACCAGGCTTGGAATCAAAATCTACTAACAGATCTACCCTTACAAAGAATTGCAATGGGAAATCTTTCATTTAGGAAGATAAGAGGCAAGTACTTGCATATCATAGTGAGAATCTTTAGATTTCCTTCATGAGGGAAATGCCTTTTGCATCTTGTCTTAGGACCAAGATAGGAGATTCTAGGGGGGAAAAAGGATTCTGTTCATGAAGACATTTTCAATAATAATCACAATACTTTTTATTTTCTTAAAACATTTTACAGAAAAGGCTATTCTTGAAATGATTTAGTTACCACAAGAATCAGGAGGAAATCCACTGGTTTCACTCTGGTGATGGAGGACCAGTATATACCATCTATGAATGTTTCCAAACTTCAAGATGAGCATAACACTTCTGTCAGTTACTAGACTTGTATGAAGAAAGTGAACCTCTTCATAATTATTCAATGAGGGACCTTATAAGGATGTAGTGTGGGATAAAGAGGATGATGAGTCTCTCCATTGGGGTATGGGCTCTAAGATTCAGTGGTGATAGAGTGGTGCCAGCCAAGGGTAGAGTGACTGCTTGGGGCAGGAATGAACTGCTTTCTGTCAGTTCTTCTTCCTTTCCATTTTGTGAGCATACTCTTCTCTGTCCGTGTTCAGTATATTCATCGCACTCTACCCTCTGTCTGGAAGAAATAGACACTGGCCCCTCATAGCCCTGTTCTTAGTATAACACTGAAGGGTTTACTTTCAATTATCTCTGGCTTTAGAAATCTATACTTCTTTCTCCCCAGCCTGGTAATTAAATGAGTGATTCAATAAAAGGAAAAGGAATTGGTCGGGCTTTTTTTTTTTTTTTTTGATGTCAGTAAAAGGTATACCTTCTTATCTTTTGTATTCACCCTGCAAAGCCAATACATTTTTAAAAATCCTGTATTTGTAATCCTGTAAGGCTACAACTGACTTAAGCCCAGATTAAGATAAAGTGTCAAATTCAACCTCAGACAGAGCTATGCCAGAATTTTGACACTAACCTAGAAAAGTGGAATTCTTCTCTGGTTCAGCTAAGCATCCCTGCTCCCAAACTCTCAACAAAATTAAAATTCTAGAATCTTAGAATTGGACGGGACCTTTGTCCTTGTGATTACCCCTCCGTCTTGGAACCCATGAGTCTTGCCTCCAAAAATGTCCTTTTATGTGACGTGGGACTCTGGGGAACCAGAGTTTTTTGTCTGTTACCTCTTTGTAATCAGAGAAAACACAACTGGCCAAGATTGTTGTCGGTATGTGGGTGTGGCTGGAAAAAAATACCCTCTGTGACCAAGAGTTCTTTCTTCACTGTATTCTGCTTTCATACTGTTGCTCATGAATAAAACATATTCACATGACATTTTGTACTTTTCTTTCCTTATTCAGTTGATGCGGATAGCCACTTCCTCCTGGGCAGTAGGAGAGAGGTGTTGGCTCTGTGTAGTTAGAGATTAAGCAAAAGATGCATGAAAAGCTATAGAATTTGCTTAAGAGCACATGATGGGATCCACTTAGAAATGAGATGAAAAGTCAAAAGTCTTAGACTCTGGTTGATAAGTTGGTCTGCTTTCTTCCCTACAAAAAAAAGCTTATCTAGTTTCCAGGACAAAAAAAAAAAAAAAAAATCCCTTCCTCTCTCTTTTAAATTAAAAAATATCATACCTCAGCAATGCCTGTTACAATGGCAGGCACTGGGTGCCCGGCTCATACGGTATAGTTCCTGCTTTCACAGAGCTCGTGGTCCAATGGGATGCACGGACAGGAAACAATGACTAACCATTTTAAATGTGTCATAGTGCTAGGAGAGAAAAAAGAGCATCATGAGAGACAGTAAGAGAAGAAAGGACAGAAGAAAAGAAAGAAGGAAAGGAGAGAGAGAACCAGAGCAATTTCAAACATAAACTTTTTACAAAAATACAAACTTGGGCCAGTTTGAAAATAGGAGCCTGCACTAAGGTGGACACAATCGCTTTGTTTTTGTCAAATAAGGTAAATCATTTGGAAGGTCACATACAGCAAGAGCAGTGAGGGTCAATATGAATAAAGTCGAGACAGAGACATGCTCCTCCGAAAATGTCAGAGGGAGCTGTGGCTCGTCTAACCGGGTCTTGCCACCTCCAGTCACTGACCTCCCTGTTCTCTAGAGTGACTGCTTGACGTGTACTGGTTTTTCCCATGGCTGAATGATTCCTCTGCCAACTTGGCTTATGAAATGTTTATAAGCAGTTTAGAATGTTGTGATGAAAGGCACAAGACAGGTTCAGAGGGATTTTAAATCACACTTTCCTGTTTTCTTTTCTTTTTCTTTTTTTTTTTAAGATTTTATTTATTTATTTGACAGAGAGAGAGACACAGCGAGAGAGGGAACACAAGCAGGGGGCACAGGAGAGGGAGAAGCAGGCTCCGGCTGAGCAGAGAGCCCGATGCAGGGCTCAATTCCAGGACCCTGGGATCATGACCTGAGCTGAAGGCAGAAGCTCAACGACTGAGCCACCCAGGCACCCCTATTTGTGGTTTATATAACAAATGTAGCTCAACAAATACTACTGAATATATCTCTTGGGCCAGGTACCGATATGGATTTGGCAATAAATGAGACAGATATGGTCCCTGTCCTCATGGAACATCACAGTACAAACATGATGAATGTCACAAAAACAGAAGCCACAGAGAGCTTGGAGAGGGCACAATGTGAAGAGCTGACCTGGATAAACTTTCTGACAATTTGAAGAAAATGGGAACTAGTTAAATGAAACGTTAGTGGGGCAAGGGGCAGCGGAGTGCTCTATGCAGACGGAAGGAAATGTGTTAATGCTCAAAAAGTTGAGTAGAGAGCAAGGAGGAAGGGTGGCCAGAGATAAGGTAAATTTATAAGCAGGGAAGGAAGGACCAGGCATAGAGGGCCATGGTAAGATGGATAGACTTCATCCCATTGAAGGTTTTTATTTTATTTTATTTTGTTTTAAGTTTTTTTTTCCCTAAGATTTTATTTATTTATTTGAGAGACAGAGAGCACAGGTGGGAGGAGGAGCAGGGGTAGAGGGAGAAGCAGACTCCCCACTGAGCAGGGAGCCTGTCTCCGGGCTCCACCCCAGGACCCTGAGATCATGACCAGATGCTTAACCCACTGAGCCACCCAGGCACCCCCCATTGATGGTTTTTAAACAGGCAAATGACATGCAGATTTGCATGTTTGAAAGACCACTATGGATATAGTGTAGTGAATGGACTTCAGGCATAAGGATAGACCCAGGAAACCTGTTTGGAAGCTATTTGAGTAGTCTAAGTGAGAGGTATTAGTGGGGGTGGCACAGAGAGAAGGGGACAAACTGAAGAGAAATTTAGTAGTTAGAATTGGTAGGATAGATAGAATTGATGGGTGATACAATGTATGAAGGAGGAAGAGTCAAAGATGATTCTTTGTCTTTTCCATAGTAGTGTTGATAATGATTTAATTTATGACAAATCGGTTACTTGTGCAATTATTTATTTGATGTCTGCCTTCCTCACTGGATTATAAGCAACCCAAGGACAGGGACCAATCATATGGAACACCTTATTCCCTTGTGTCCATGCCCTGCATAGTATGTGGCACATAACTGTGTTTAAAAGCTATTTATTGGGCGCCTGGGTGGCTCAGTCCTTAAGCGTCTGCCTTCGGCTCAGGTCATGATCCCAGGGTCCTGGGATCGAGTCCCACATCGGGCTCCCTGCTTGGCAGGAAGCTTGCGTCTCCCTCTCCCACTCCCCCTGCTTGTGTTCCTGCTCTCGCTATCTCTCTCTCTGTCAAATAAATAAATAAACTCTTAAAAAAAAAAAGCTATTTATTGGTTAAACCATATTTTTAGTTATAAGCTATATGGGTTTCTGGTGGTATCATTCACTGAGTTAGGGACATGGAGGAGGAAGGAGAAGTTTAGAGAATGAGTTTTGGCCCTGCAGAGTTTCAGCTACCTGTGAAATATCCAAGGGGAAATGTCCTGTGAGCAATTGGAAGTAGGAGTCTAAACCTCAGGAGAGAGATGGGCTGGACAGATATGGGAGTCCTGAGTGTAGGGAAAGCAGTCAAAGCCAGGGAGTATATGAGATAGCCTAATTAGCAAGTTTGGAATAAGAAAAGAGACAGTAGGAGAGCACTCTGAGGAAGTAACATTTAAGGACTGTGCAGAGGAGGAGCAATCAACAAAGGAGATTGAGGGGTGGCCGGAGGTAGGAGGAAACCCAGGAGAAAACGGAGTCTGAAATTTAAGGGAAGAATATTTAAGAAAGAATGAGTCAAGGGTGTCTAATGCCTTTGAGAACTCAAACACAGGAGGTACTCGATAACCAGCTTCAGTATAGGAGGTGGGCAAAAGCCAGAGTGATTTAAGGTGGAAATGGGGTGAGAAAATGGATTTAGCCAATGCAACCAGCCCCCTAATTCATTTATCTGGTTAGTTGTCATCTTTGAAAGCAATTATGCTCCAGCAAGGATGAAACGAAGGACCTGAATTTTTTAAAAAAGCATGGAACCTGAGTGGACTTAAGTCCTCGATGAGGCAATCACATGGAGGTTCAGGGGAATAAGGAGGTCTCCAGGGTGAGTGCCTATAAGTAGGAGGAGAATAGGATAGATAACGAATTATTTCATCATTTTGCCTTGGGTCAGCCCTAATCCTCACCTTCAAAGAATGTCAAAGGATTTACTGACAGGACTCAGCCAATGGGACTCCACCTCTCACAGACAGATTTTGCTAAGGCCCTCACTCAAATAGCAAGAAGATAAAGTTCTGTTGAGAAACTTTAGGACATGTCTCCAAGCTTTTCAACATCTTCCCTGCAAAGAAGCTATCCAGTGGAGAGCAAAAAACATTGAAGAAACAGCAACAACAAAACCGCTCTTAGCTGAGAAACTGGGGTTAATATTTAGCTAACTTGTGGTTCAGGGATTTGATTTATCATGTATCATCATTCTTGCCCTTATCTAGTTATAGGGATGTTAACAGAACTAATAAAACCATTTGTGTGAAATGCTTAAAACAAAATCAGTGATAAAAATACAAGGTAATACTTCATTTCCTAAAGGTTTATAAGTTAAACATTAACCTAAAGTGCCATTTATTACTGGAGGGTTACACATTCAGTCCAATTGCTAACTAGAAAAATGGAAAGATAAACTACAGATTCTGTCTCTGATTTGGAAATTTCTAGGATTATAAGGTCAGGGAAAGTTGGCATGAAAGGGCGCCTGGGTGGCTCAGATGGTTGAGCGTCTGCCTTCGGCTCAGGTCATGATCTCAGGGTCCTGGGATCGAGTCCCGCATCGGGCTTCCTGCTCCTTGGGAGCCTGCTTCTCCCTCTGCCTCTGTCTCTCATGAATAAATAAATAAAATCTTAAAAAAAAAAAAAAAGTTGGCATGAAAAATGCCTTTCCAATCCTTAAGTACAGAAAACCAGACCCTCATCACAGCCCTGACCTCGGTGGACACCCCGGTGACCTTGGGTCCTCGCAGCACCTCAGTTAGGGGGCTGTACACTCACCTACTCGGCCTGGCTAGCCAGGTCTCAGCTTTCTGCTGCCTAAAGGCCTTATCTTCCGAGTTTAAGGGGTTGGGAAGAGTCTTCTCTTCCCTGCGTTCTCTATGTCCAATCATTTTCACCTTGTAATCTTTCCTAGAACTTCTTGTTCAGGAGCGGTTGAAGTTGATTTGAATAGAAACTGAGTGGAAAGGGGCACCTGGGTGGCTCAGTGAGTTAAGCAGCCAACTCTTGATTTCAACTCCGGTCATGATCGCAGGGTCATGGGATCTGCTGGTGTGGGGCTCTGTGCTCAGTGTGGAGTCTGCCTGACATTCTCTCTCTCCCTCTCCCTCTGCACCCCCTTACCCCAGTCCCCCATCCCTCCTCTTTCTCGCAGATGCACTCACACACACACTCTCTCTCTCTAAAATAAATAAATAAATAAATAAATCTTAAAAAAAAGAGACGAGAAATATGAGTGCGGAAAGTTCAGGAAGTCAAATTTCTACAAAAGCAACATCTCCATGGCACATGTAAGAGTCTTATTAATAGGTATGCTAATTCAGAAATTAGGCAAAATTGGGAATAAAGAAGTTATAGGAAAGCTGTCCTTTCAATGTACTTTGGTAATGGCAAACGTGTTTTTGTGTGTATTTCTCCCCAGGGCCTACTAGTGATAATGAGGATTAAGGGGCTTAGAAGCAAACTCCAAAATACCCAAGATGGGAACTCCAAAAAGACAAGTCTTCATTTCCTTTCATCTTCACCCATCTCTTTTTCTCCAGTTAAGTGTTCTTGGATACCATAAGCTCCTTTCTAGTATTGTTTCCATCTCTCATTACAATTTAGAAAAGGGCCCTTAAGTCTGTCCCTAAAATTCATTCATTCAACAAAGACTTAAGTTTCTTTCGTTTCTCACCATTGTGCCAAGGGCTGCAGCTACAACTGTGAATTAGAATTGATCCTCAACTTCAAGGAACTTATGGTTTAGTGGTGACTCAAGAAAAAAGAAATTCGAAGACCTCTGGCGACGTAAAGCATTTTCTGGCATATAAAGGTGATAACACCTGGATCTACTTTTGTAGCTAAGTACATCTTCTGATTTTGTATTATTGAAACCATGACTCCAAGTCTAAATACACCTATGTATTCATATAACCTTACATGTTTACACTGTTAAATTTTAAACCAGTCCTTAAGTAGAGGGCTTTTGCAATTCATTCATTCTGGGGTTTGTTTCTGAGGTATTTCTTAATACTGACGCACTTATCAGAAGACTTAAGCATACCCACCAATTTTGAGAGTCAAAGGGCATATGTGTTAATAAGCACAGGGTTTGGTGTCCATAAATATTCTCTTTTCCCTAGTTCCTTTTTTAAAAAAATTAACAAAGTTTTATTTTTCAAAATGTGCAGTTGGCCTGGGATCTGTTCGTGCCTCTTCACCAGCAGCTAGGATATCTCCAGCCCGTGTGTTTCTGGCGTAAATGACTTGAGCTCTGTGCTTTGAAACCAGTTTAATAAGTCCTTTACTAAAGAGCTTCTGAAGGGCTGCCCTGGCCAGGGGACCACGAATCTCCCGTCTCTGAGACAACAGCCAGGGTTATAAGCTTATAGTTGGGAACTTCCTTACAAAGTTTGTCATATGTCACTTTGTCAAACAAGAATGTTATTGAGCTTGTCTCGAACTTTGCCTTTGGACCACTTCTTTTTGGCCTTACCCCCAGATTTGGTCACTAGGTCTTTGTCTTTCTTGGCTGACTTTTCGGCATCTCTCTTCTTCTTGTCATCCTTGGGCTGTATGGTGAGGCTCAGAGAGCAGTTGCTACCCCCATGGCCTCACTAAGATGCCAGAGGTAAATGACTCTTCTCCCTAGTTTTGATGGCTTTGTTTGCCTTGAGAGACATGTTTAATCATTACGTAGAACTCATATTTAACAAACAGCTTTGCAAAGCTGAGTTGTGATGTCTTCTACTTTGTTAATTTGACTATCTGAAAAGTGTTTTTACAATTTAACATCTGGCTCTTTACTTCAAACACTTGGTGCTTAAAACTGAGATACAGTCAAAGTGAGATAAAAGTTTACGATGTCATACCATGACAATTTAACAATATATATTTTTAAAGATTTTATTTATTTATTTGAGAGAGAGAGAATGAGAGACAGAGAGCACGAGAGGGAAGAGGGTCAGAGGGAGAAGCAGACCCCCCGTTGAGCAGGGAGCCCAACATGGGACTCGATCCCGGGACTCCAGGATCATGACCTGAGCCGAAGGCAGTCGCTTAACCAACTGAGCCACCCAGGCGCCTGACATTTTAACAATATTTATCCTTTTCCTTTCATTTTCTTTTTTTTTTTTTTTTAAGATTTTATTTATTTATTTGAGAGAAAGAGAGAGATCATGAGCAGGGGGCAGGGGTAGAGAGAGAGGCAGACTCCCTGCAAAGCAGGGAGCCCTCTGCAGGGCTCAATCCCATGACCCTGGGATCATGACGTGAGCCGAAGGCAGACACTTAGCTGACTGAGCCATCCAGGTGCCCCTTCCTTTCATTTTCTCATTATGAACTCAGTAATTAATCTGTAATCTTTCTACCATTAGTCTTAGTGAATGCTGAGTAGATGAACATAGACATCGAAACCAAGTTATCTTGTGTAGAATAAATCTTGCAATTTCATTTCATTCTTTCATTCAACAAACATTTATTGAAGGCCTTCTAAGGAGAGAAGTATTCAAGGTGTTGAGAATACATAAGTGAACAAAACAGACAAAATTCCCTGCCCCTAAGGAGCTCCCATTTTAGTGGAGCTTGCATTCATTTAACCAAAACTCCTAAATAACCAATTTTGAGAATGGACTCTGCACTGTTAGGGGCAAGGGAGACAGGTGACAGGAATCCCAAATCGTTTGAAAGTTGCAGCATGGTGGAATCAAAGGGTCATGGATTTGCAATCAGAAGACATTGATTATAGTCTAGCTGTACTAATCCTCTGTTATTTTCTGGGTCTTAGCTTTCTTGTTTCTTAAATAATGGCATCGAATTTCATAATCTCAAAAGTCTCTTCTGGATTGAATAGTCTATTATTCCATAACAGGTAACATGCATTTACTTACTTGCTTAAGGTAAATGGACATACTGTGATTTGCACAGATCATAGAGATTTATTTTTTATTTTTTTTTTAAAGATTTTATTTATTTATTTGAGAGAGAATGAGAAACAGAGAGCACGAGAGGGAAGAGGGTCAGAGGGAGAAGCAGACTCCCCAGATGAGCAGGGAGCCTGATGTGGGACTCGATCCTGGGACTCCAGAATCATGACCTGAGCTGAAGGCAGTTGCTTAATCAACTGAGCCACCCAGGCACCCGAGATTTATTTTTTTTAAGTATAGCAATATCCAGGAGTCATCTTAAATTTTTATTCCTTCTGTAGCTACAGTACAGTATAGAATTATATATTATGTTCAGAGTAATGATCCTGAGGTACTGCAGGATGCTGAATCAGTAAGAGAAGATTTAATTATGTTCATTAGACTACTTATTAAAGCAAGAAAATGCCCCAAGGCAATTTAGGGGTATTTCAAACAAAGTGTCTTCTTGTTAATCCATAGTTAATCAGAAACCCAATTAACCAGTATGCTTTATTCCAAGATTTTACTGTTTTTAGACTTATTTATTCTTCTTTACAACCATGACCAAATCACTGATCCAGATCTCAGTCATTTCGCATTTATACCACTAAAATCAATGGATTATTCCTCCCTCAAACAATATAAAAAGCTACCAGAATAATCACTTCAAGAAATAGATATGAGTGAATTGATAAAATTCTGAGTTTTGCTTTAGAACACTCCAGATGTACTCTAAGGTATATGTTCAATTAAAAAGCAAGGAAAATAAAAAGAAATAAAGCAACTATTTTCCAAGTATGCTTATATTTCAATAAATCTTAATCCTTTCTAAATTCCAAATATCTATAAGTTTTTATGCTAAATAAGGTTCTCTGGAAAATCTAACTCACTGGTGAGAGTGTCAGCAAGACTACTTGTCTTTTGAGCTTGTGTGTTTTTCTTTTCTTTTCTTTTCTTTTCTTTTCTTTTCTTTTTTTAAGTAAGCTTTGAGACCCAAGATCCAGAGTTGCTCACTCTACTGACTGAGCCAACCAGGCACCCCAAGGTTATTTCTCTTTTATTTACTATATTTAAAAAGCTAAACCTAAAGCAGAATTCTTTGAAATCTTAGCGGACACTAACCTGGCTCAACAATTTTTTTTAAGATTTTATTTATTTATTTGAGAGAAGGAGAGAGAGAGAGCACAAGCAGGGGGAGGGGCAGAGTGACAAGCAGAGGGACAAGCAGACTCTCCACTGAGATCATGACCTGAGTGGAAATCAAGAGTCGGCCGCTTAATCAACTGAGCCATCCAGGCGCCCCTAACCTGGCTCAACTTTACAGAATAATAAAGCAAGATTTAAAAATTATTTTGGCATTCAATATTTAATTGTAACATTCAGGGAGAATTTTAAGTGTGGCCTATTAAATCTGCAGACTCATTTATCAATCTGAATTCATTCCGGAAATTACAACTTTCTTTTATAGGCTATCCTTTGTACTGTTCCGTGTGGTCTTCAATCAGTGAGGAAATCTTATTTCTCCCTATACTGACCATGAACATCTCAGCAATTATTATCATCCACAATTGCATTTACACTTTTCAAAAAAAAAAAAACAACTATACTCTAATTTCCTCTTTCTGTTCCATTTTCCTTTTCTCAACTACTTCCTTTCACTAGTCAGTTAAGCCAGTCTTTTTCTTTCTTTTTTTTATTTTATTTTATTTTTTAAAGATTTTATTTATTTATTTGAGATAGAAAATGAATGGGGGGAGGGGCAAAGGGAGAGGGAGAAGCAGGCTCTCCACTGAGCAGGGAGCCTGACTCGGGGCTTGATCCCAAGACCCTGGGATCATGACTTGAGCCTAAGGCAGACACTTAACCAACTGAGCCACCCAGGCACCCTGGTTAATCCTGTCTTTTAGAAACATTACTTTTCAGGGCGCCTGGGTGGCTCAGTTGGTTAAGCGACTGCCTTCGGCTCAGGTCATGATCCTGGAGTCCCGGGATCGAGTCCCGCATCGGGCTCCCTGCTTGGCAGGGAGTCTGCTTCTCCCTCTGACCCTCCTCCTTCTCATGCTCTCTGTCTCTCATTCTCTCTCTCTCAAATAAATAAATAAAATCTTTAAAAAAAAAAAAAAGAAAGAAACATTACTTTTCAGATCAAGGTAATGCTGGCGTCATAGAATGAGTCTGGAAGTTTCCCTTCTGTTTCTATTTTTTAAAACAGCTTCAGGAGAATAGGTATTATTTCTTCTTTGAATGTTTGGTAGAATTTCCCAGGGAATCCATCAGGTCCTGGACTCTTGTTTTTTGGGAGGTTTTTGATCACTGCTTCAATCTTGTTACTGGTTATTGGTCTATTCAGGTTGTCAATTTCTTCCTGTTTCAGTCTTGGTAGTTTATAAGTTTCCAGGAAGGCATCCATTTCTTCCAGGTTGCTTAATTTACTGGCATATAGTTGTTGATAATAATTTCTGCTAATTGTTTCTATTTCCTTGGTGTAGTCGTGATCTCTCTCCTTTCATTCATAATTTTATTAACTTGAGTCCTTTCTCTTTTCTTTTGGGTAAGTCTGGCCAGTGGTTTATTGATCCTATTAATTCTCTCAAAGAACCTGCTTCTAGTTTCGTTGATCTGCTCTACTGTATTTCTGGTTTCTAATTCATTGATCTCTGCTCTAATCTTAATTATTTCTCTTTCTGTGCATGGCTGAGGCTTCATTTGTTGACTTTTCTCCAGTTCTTTGAGGTGTAAAGTTAGTTGGTGAATTCGGGATTTTTCTGGGTTTTTTTGAGTGAGGCTTGAATGGCTATGTGTTTCCCCCTTAGGACTGCCTTTGCAGTACCCATAGGTTCTGATATGGACCCTCAACTCTATGGTCAACTAATCTTTGACAAAGCAGGAAAAAATATCCAATGGAAAAAAGACAGTCTCTTCAATAAATGGTGCTGGGAAAATTGGACAGCTATATACAGAAGAATGAAACTCAACCATTCGCTTACACCATACACAAAGATGAACTCTAAGTGGATGAAAGACCTCAATGTGAGACAAGAATCCATCAAAGTCCTAGAGGAGAACCTAGGCAGTATCCTCTTCGACATCGGCCACAGCAACTTCTTTCAAGACACGTCTCCAAAAGCAAGGGAAACAAAAGTGAAAATGAACTTTTGGGACTTCAGCCAAGATAAAAAGTTTCTGCACAGCAAAGGAAACAGTCAACAAAACAAAGAGGCAACCCACAGAATGGGAGAAGATATTTGCAAATGACACTACAGATAAAGGGCTGATATCCAAGATCTATAAAGAACTTCTCAAACTCAACACCCAAAAAACAAATAATCAAGTCAAAAAATGGGCAGAAGACATGAACAGACATTTCTCCAAAGAAGACATACAAATGGCCAACAGACACATGAAAAAATGTTCATCATCATTAGCCATCAGGGAAATCCAAATCAAAACCACATTGAGATACCACCTGACACCAGTTAGAATGGCAAAAATTGACAAGGCAAGAAACAACAAATGTTGGAGAGGTTGTGGGGAAAGGGGAACCCTCTTACACTGCTGGTGGGAATGCAAGCTAGTGCAGCCACTTTGGAAAACAGTGTGGAGGTTCCTCAAAAAGTTAAAAATAGAGCTACCCTATGACCCAGCAATCGCACTCCTGGGCATTTACCCCAAAGGTACAGATGTAGTGAAAAGAAGGGCCATATGCACCCCGATGTTCATAGCAGCAACGTCTGCAATAGCCAAACTGTGGAAAGAGCTGAGATGCCCTTCAACAGATGAATGGATAAAGATGATGTGGTCCATATATAGAATGGAATATTATTCAGCCATCAGAAAGGATGAATCCCCAACTTTTGCGTCAACATGGATGGGACTGGAGGAGATTATGCTAAGTAAAATAAGTCAAGCAGAGAAAATCAATTATCATATGGTTCACTTATTTGTGGAACATAAGGAATAACATGGAGGACATTAGGAGAAGGAAGGGAAAGGGGGGAAATCGGAGGGGGAGACGAACCATGAGAGACTATGGACTCTGAGAAACAAACAGAGTTTTGTGGGGGGAAGGGTTAGCCTGGTGATGGGTATTAAGGAGGGCACATATTGCACAGAGCACTGGGTGTTATACGAAAACAATGAATCATGGAACACATCAAAAACTAATGATGTTTCCTCATTCAACCCAAACATTTGTATTGAGCAAGTATTGCACATCTAACAATGTGTGAAGCGAGAGTTCGAGGCATATCAGAGATATAGGCTTGGAGGCTGCAGTCAAAGGCTTACAGTCCAGGTAAGAAGACAGCAAACATGTCAGAGCAAACAAAACCAAGAGAAAACCATTACACTAAGCCATGCCATCCTGGCTTACCAGTATCACTTTAGAAACTCTTGGTTGAGAAAACCAAGCAGCTGAAGACTCAGACATAGAGAAACAAAGTCATGCCACCATCTGCCAGGAAATCTTATGCAAATCTGCAGAGGTGTGAGGCCTTCTCATGCTACCTCTGAACTTTGGAGACTATGTACAGCTATTAGAAAACAAGCAGAGAAGGCAACCAGGTAGACTGGTGGATTTATGTAAACTTGCACACATCTCCTTTCTAACTGTAGTAATTTAGCTGGATGTCACTAAACATGATGAGGCCGTGGAAAAACATGTCCAGGTACAAGTATCAGAAAACTGTGAGTGTGTGTGTGTGTATGTGTGTGTGTGTGTGTGTGAAAGAGAGAGAGAGAGACTTAGGCTGGGGGAAATCAATCAAAAGATTCATGATCAGTGATCCAACCTGTTCCACCAACATAAACCCATGTGTCATTGGGTGGAAATGTCACCAGACAAGAGGCTTGATCTATTAACTACCGCCTGACTTATGTGTACCATATAAAAATATAACTACAAGACATATCTTACAGCAGGTACTGTGCCACACAGACATGTTCTTGTAAAGTCACACATCAATCTGGGGATCACTATAGTCTCACTCTAACCAAGCCTGTGATAGAGACTGACTTTTAACCTCAGCAGAAGGCTTGTGCATGCCTAGGGCAGTCTCTCCCCAGTTCATTCTAGTTTCACAGTGTGGAGGTTTTGGATTTCTGATCTGGCAAGAATGTTCCACCCCATGCCTTCTATGGGATGTTTACCGAGATTAACCCACAGGTAAGGAAAAGAAACTTCCTCACCTAAAAACATAAGGAAGCGGTGCACTCTGCAGGACAAAGTGGCCAACTGCAGCCCTAGTGATTTTTTTTTTTTTTTCTTTTTTATTAAGGACAGCGACCTGCATTTCTTCTCTCCACAATGTGGCGCTGCTGTTCTCAAGGTCATTTTTCAGCTGGCTTAGGGTAGAAAGACGTGGGGGGACAGAGAGGAGAAAGTACAGGGTTGGGGCACAATGGATTAGGAAGAGGGAGAGGTTAAGAAAGAAAGCCAGTTCTTTCTGCCAGATAGAACGCCCTAGCACCTCAAATCAGATACATTGCAGTAAGTAAAGGCATTTCCTAACCCAAGTAATTCATTTTGGATCATTTAATCCAATGGTTCTCAAACCTGGTTGTTCAACAGAATCACCAGGGAAACACTTTCAAGGATATCAATTCCCAGATTCAATTCTACCCCAAGAAACTGATTCATAAATTCAAGGAGTGGCCCAGTCATCTGTCTTTAAAAATCTCTCCTGAAGATCACTGGGGGTTTGTCTACACAAGACTTGGAAGGAAAACAATAGTTTAGCAGGAATCAGTCCTTGCAGGGCTCTGCAAATAGGGCTTCCATTTTTCAATTCAGTAAGAGCAAATGTAGTGAGAATCTATTCTGTGCCAGTGAGTTCTCTAAAAAATAAGAGCACAATTTATTGAGTAAACTCATCTATATCTTTTAGGAGCTTACTAAGCAGACCTCTGTTTGGTGTTTTCTCTTGCCCGTTTTTGGCCAAAACTCTGTGACACAACAGATTCATAATTTCATAGTACCAGACCCCACTGGCTCCCATTTATGTACCAATCATCCCAGTTAGGGAACAGGGGTGATCTGGCTATCTTTGGCATCATTCAGAACTGAATTTGTATCCAAATTTAACAAGTCATCAACTATGGGACATTAAAAAAGTTACCTAACCTTTCTGAACCTTTATTTATAATAGGAGATAGTCATACCTGCTTCTGAAGTCTGTTATAAGAGTCAAGTGAGATCATTTAAAGTCCTTAGCAACATGCCTGGTGCATGGTGTTTAATAAATGTCATTTAGTAGTAGTAGTAGTAGTAGTAGCCTGCTCGCTTGGTCTCTAGAACTTGTCTCAAGCACTTGTGTCATCTAGTGACTCTATGTTCATGGTTTTTCCACGTCCCAATGCCCTGTTTTGAGAACTGCTGGCCTTGCCTCTAATCAGCTGTGAAGAAAGTCAAGTAAGGAAAGCATGCTCCCTCCCCAGAAGGGGCGCGGGTAGATACAATAACTATGTTTATCCATCCTAATTCCCTTTCCTATCCCCCTCTCTCTCTGTAATGTTAGAATGATATAGTTGGAACTATACCTGAGCACGAGTTTTCAGACTTTGGTGAGCAATAGGATAATCAGGAGCACATATAAAAGGTGCAGGTTCCTAGGCCGCTTGGCAGGATTCTGATTAAGTGAGCCTGGTGTGGAGCACAGGGCTTTCCACTTTAACCCCCAGCTCACACTTTGAGACCCAGGGCTTTAAAAATTACGTAGTCCCAGGTGATGGATATGAACAAAACTTATAGTGGTGATCATTTCACAATATATGTATGTGTCAAATCATCATGTGGTACATCTTGTGCGTATACAATGTTATATATCAATTCTATCTCAATAAAACTGGGAGAGGGGAGGACAGAGAATTACCGAGTCCCAGGGTAGCAAGTTGAAAAGCTCTCAGAGGCCAAGCAGATCATGCACGTGTTTGAAGGGGCAGAGTGTAAGGTAAAAAAAGGTGTGATGCTTACCGATTAGAACTGGAAAGTATGTGTCTTTCTTTCTTTCTAGAAATTAAGTGATAATGCACAAACTGAAATAATTTTCTAGACAAATAAAATCTGTCTTTAAGCCCAGAAAGGTAAAAGGACTTGCTCAATGTTACTTGAGTAGTGGTACAGCTGGGCCCAGAGCCTCACTTTGTGAATACTCTGGTCACCACACCATCTTATTTCACAAGTGGATTCAATAGTCTCCTTCTTCTTTGGCCTATGAAATCTCAGACCCAGTGGGAGGAAAGGAAAAATAGCATCGAGAAAGTCCAGCTCAGAGGATTACTCTAGCCTGGACTATTCCACCAAACAGAATTTTCTTAGAGAAAAGCAGCAAGAGTTCATGGAGGGGGCCTTTGCCCTGGGGCCCTGAGTACCAAAGCTTTCTCAAACTACAGACAAATGCTCTCAATTATTTTGTGATAGATCTTAACACTCTTTAAATGTTTATTTTCAAAGCAACCAAAAGCAGTTTGTATCCTTCCCAAGGGAACTATCCACCTGGTAATGGTGATCAATAATAAAAACTATCAGACTATACTAGTTCTTAAAGATGTCCCCAACATACCATTAAGTGGAAAAACCAAATTGCAATAAAAATGTAGACTGTGAACGGGGCGCCTGGGTGGCTCAGTTGGTTAGGCGACTGCCTTCGGCTCAGGTCATGATCCTGGAGTCCCGGGATCGAGTCCCATATCGGGCTCCTTGCTTAGCAGGGGGTCTGCTTCTCCCTCTGATCCTCCCCCCTCTCATGTGCTCTCTCTCTCTCATTCTCTCTCTCAAATAAATAAAATCTTTCAAAAAAAATGTAGACTGTGAAGCAGTGGGAAAAAACACATACCTATATATGTATGTGTGTATATATATATAATGAAGGGACAGGAGAACGTTTGGAAGGTTATGTTCCTCTTAACAGTAAATACCTCCAGAGAATGGGACTGAGGAGAGGAGAGCGTTCCCGTTTTATTTTATATATCTCTAAATTTTTGAAAAAACAATTAGAACGTCTCAGTTTATACATCTCCGCAAAAATCAAACTACGGATAGTAAATAAATAGCAGTGATGAGAGCATAGTTAGTTAATCTCTCTAAATTCCCACATAAAAACCGAGAGAGCAACAGAAAGCAAAACAAAAATCTATGGACCACATTTTGCAAAGCTAGGTGACAAGGTATCTCCATGAATGTCGGGCAGGGCAGAGCAAATCAGCAACAGCCAAAACGTTCGCATAATTTCAGCATCTGGGCCAGAAAGCAACAAGACCTCTGACAGACACCCCACAAACTGGAAAACCCCCAAACAGCCAAGAGGAAAGGGAGGTGAGTCAACTTGAGAACACAAGATTAAACTGAGAGTTTGGCCTAATCCTATTAGTGGCTGAGGGCATGGGGCCCATAGTAAAATCTGAATCTTAGAACAATCTAACCCCTTAGCATCTCTTGACACTGACCAACCAGGGCTTCATTCTGGGACATGGCCACACACTGAGATAATCAAAATTAAGCAGAATTGGGATAACAGAGTCAAGGAAAGAGAAGGTCCAGATCAAGTCGGGGAGGGAACAATGTCAGGAAGCTCCAGTCAGCAAGCCACCATCCTTTTAAACTATACTTGTATCTCCCAAAATTTTAGGAAAACCAATAGTACATAAAAATAAACAACAGAGGGGCACCTGGGTGGCTCCATTGGTGAAGCATCTGACTCTTGATTTCAGCTCAGGTCACGGTCTCAGGTCCCAGGGTCGTGAGATTGAGACCCCATCAGGCTCTGTGCAAAGCGGGGAGTCTGCTTGAGATTCTCTCTCCCTCTATCCCTGCCCCCCCACCAGCTCGCGTGCCTGCACGCACACACTCTTTCTCTAAAAATAAATAAATCAGGGCGCCTGGGTGGCTCAGTCGTTAAGCGTCTGCCTTCGGCTCAGGTCATGATCCCAGGGTCCTGGGATCGAGTCCCACATCGGGCTCCCTGCTCGGCAGGAAGCCTGCTTCTCCCTCTCCCACTCCCCCTGCTTGTGTTCCTGCTCTCGCTCTCTCTCTGTCAAATAAATAAATAAAATCTTAAAAATAAATAAATAAATAAAAATAAATAAATCAACCTTAAAAAAAAGAAACAACAGAAAAGTATCAAGGTTAAATCCAATAAAAGTCATTATCCTGAAAAGGAAAATAAGCAGCAGAATAACATTTCTACAGATAACATAAGCACACCAGAAAGACTACAACTGCTATACTCTGCTTCAAAACAAACAGAAAACCATTGAAAAATAATACAAGACATAAAAGAATAATAGAAATCCAAAATAGAAAAGCTCAGAAATAAAGTGATAAAACTCATGGAAGAATCAGAAATAAAAGAAAAAAAATCAGAAATAAAGATTAAATGATGAGGAACATCACAGTGAAAAATACCACAGATGATGCCTTAAGATAAATAAAAGGTGAAGAGAAGGGAATTAAAAAACCCCCCAAAAATCAGGGCACTTGGGTGGTGCAGTCAGTTAAGCATCTGACTCTTGATCTCAGCTCAGGTCTTGATCTCAGGATCATGAGTTCAAGCCTGCATTGGATTCCATGCTGGGCATGGAAACTACTTTAAAAAAATTGATTAATTGGGACTCCTGGGTGGCTCAGTTGTTTAAGAGTCTGCCTTTGGCTTGAGTCGTGATCCCGGGGTCATGGGATCGAGTCCTGCATTGGTCTCCTTGCTTAGCGGGGAATCTGCTTCTCCCTCTGCCTGCCGCTCCCCCTGCTTGTGCTCTCTCTCTCTCTGACAAATAAATAGATAAAAATATTTTAAAAAATAATAAAATAAAAAATTAATTAAAGAAAAGAGAGAAAGTGACAAATACCAAAGATAAAATAAGAACATCGAATGTAAGGATAATGAGGTATCAATACTCTTATCATTGGGAGAGATCCCAACTATATCGGGAAAATAAATGTTTAGAAATTTTTAACTTTTTAGTTTAGCTTAAACTAAAAAAGATTAAAAGTTCATTCAATGCTATTGAAGTTGTTTCGCTAATGAGAACCCAAACCCCCTTTCCTAGGGAAGGTATCCTCTGCCTAGTTACAAAAACAAACACTCAGGTGGAGAGAGTAAAATGGGTCAGAATCCCTTACATCTTGGACTGATCCAGATTTTATGCGTCCTTATGCAATGTGGGGAACCGTCTTTAAGAAAAAGAATACAAAAAAATGCCTTATTTCTGTAAATTTTACAAAAACATGGCAGTTCAAGGTGTCCTAATTAAGCATGGGAAGTTTACCTCTACCCATGCCTACTTCTAATACCAGAATAGGCTGTCCTCTAGCTTTTTTTAATGATTTTTTTCAAAAAGACTTCATTTTTCCAGAGCAGTTATAGGTTCACAGCAAAATTATAAGCAAAGTACAGAGATTTTCCATATACTCCTGTCCTCACACATGCACAGTCCCTCCCATTATCAATATCCCCCGCCAGAGTGGTACCTTTGTTATAATCGAGAACCTACACTGACACATCATAATCACCTAAAGTCCATAGTTTACATTCAGGTTTACTCTAGGGGTGGAACATTCTATGGATTTGCACAAATGTATAATGACATGTATCTATTATCATGGTATCATGCAGAGTAGATTCACTGTCCCCAAAATCCTCTGTGCTCTACCTGTTTATCCCTCCCCACCAATCCCTGGCAACCACTGATATTAGTCTCCATAGTTTTTGCCTTTTACAGAAAGTCCTTTAGCAGGTGCTGTTGCTGACACAGAATAGCTTGCCTTTATTTTTAACTTTATCCTATTTTCTATTTTTTTTTATTGTGGTAAAAAAATACGTAACACAATATTTACCATCTTAACTTTTTTAAAAAAGATTTTATTTATTTATTTGAGATAGAGAGAGAGCACAAGTGGGGGGCAGAGGGCGAGGGAGAAGGAGGCTTCCTACTGAGCAGAGAGCCCGATGTGGGACTTGATCCCAGGACCCCGGATCATGACCTGAGCTGAAGGCAGACGCTCAACCAACTGAGCCACCCAGGTGCCCCCATCTTAACTATTTTTAAGGATACAGTTCAGTAGTGTTAAGTATATTCACATTTTTATGAAATAGATCTATTCTCTTTCCTCTTGCCCCAGACTATCTCCTTTTTTTGTACTATGTCTCTTAACAGCATCCTTATCATTCAGATTCAAAATCTCAGAAATAACCAACAGGTTCTGACGACTTCTATTCCACTTATTAACTCCAATCAGTTCCACCTGTAAGTTCTGTTGATTGAGTCAGCCTCCAAGATGTTTCTCATCTCATCAGTCCCTTCCTTCCCAAAGTAATAATTGCAAGAGTTTTATAAGTGATTCTCTTAGCTCCAGGATCTCTCCCTGGAGACATTTTTTTTTTTTTTACCGAATTAACATTTTTAATAAAAGTTTTTACTCATGTTACTCCTCTGTTCATAAAAAACTTCAGTGACTCCCCCTACAAAATAAAATGTGGTGTTCTTAGCCTATCATAGCAGGTTCTGCATAAGGTGCCATAACTTATCTTTTTAGCCTCATCTCCAACAAGCATAGCTTGATTTCAGGTGATCGGCAAGAAGAAAAGAGCCATTTTTGATGTACAAAGCAGAGAATGCATCTCTATCAAGATCATTCCATAACACTGCTGTGACACTGATTTCATCAGTATTCTCACTTCAAGAATGCCTTTCCTACCCCCAAACAATGTGAGAGTACACACTATTGTGAAATCACAGGCAATAAAAATAAAATGTCCATGCTTCTTGCATGTCTGCATTATTTTTCTTTTGGGAATAATCGAAATATAACTTCTCTGGAAAATCATGGAACCAAAGTACTGAAAAAGACTCTTCTGATCTATCCACTTCTCTTTATGTCCATTGTTACCATCCCTAGCCAAACCCCATCTTCTCTCACCTGGACTACCACAATAGCCTCCTAAATTGTTCTCCCTGCTTCTATTCTACACCCCTCTAATCCATTCTTCACACAACAACCAGAATACGTTTTCCCATAGTATAAGCCATACATGATACTCCCCTGGCTTCCCATTGTCCTTCAAATGAAATCCAAACACTTTGAAGGCTCTTTCTGATCTAGCTTGGTCTACCTCTTTGATCTTATCTCAAACCATTCTCCCCTCTTTGCTTACTATGCTTCAACCATACAGGTATTCCTGGTGCTCCGTACACCTGCCTAACTTGTTCCTACTTTGGCCCTTTGCATTTGCTCTTTCACTGGAATGCTCCTCCCTGAATCTATGCCAGATGGCTCCTTCTTATCTTTCAGGTCTCACCTCATAAATTGCCTCCTCTGAAATGCCTTCTATGACCACACAATCTAAATAGGCCTTTTGGGGTGCCTGGGTGGCTCACTCGGTTAAGCATCCAACTCTTGATTTTGGCTCAGGTCATGGTCTCAGGGTCCTGGGACCAAGCCCCAAGTAGGGCTCTGTGCTCAGCAGGGAGGCTGCTTGAGATTCTCTCTCTCCCTCTCCCTCTGCCCTTCCCCCCACTAATCGTGTGCAGGTGCGCACATGGGCATACTCTCTCTCTCTCTCTCAAATAAATAAATAAATCTTGGGCGCCTGGATGGTTCAGTCGTTAAGCGTCTGCCTTCAGCTCAGGTCATGATCCCAGGCTCCTGGGATTGAGCCCCACATAGGGCTCCCCACTCCGCAGGAAGCCTGCTTTCCCTCTCCCACTCCTCCTGCTTGTGTTCCCTCTCTCGCTATGTCTCTCTGTTAAATAAATAAATAAAATCTTTAAAAAATAAAGTTAAATAAATAAATAGGCCTCTGATCATTTCCTATTAATTACCTTGTTTCATAGCATGTATCATCTGAAATTATTTTGTCCTTTGTTCATTATGTATCTCTTCCCCCACCTCTGTAGTGTAAGTTCCAGGACATGAGTTGGTCTGTTTTCTTCCCAGCTGTATCCCTGTCCATAGACAGTTTCTAGCACAACACAGGTGCTCATTAAATATCTGTTGAATGAATGAATGAAGGTATTCAAGCAATCTGAAAGCAGAGCAGCCTGTTCTCTCCTTAAATATCTCCAGAGAAGATTCCACCACTTTCTGAAAAATGAATTCCAGCATCCAATAACTTTTAGTTGTCAGGAAGGTCCTCCTAATATCCAACTTAAATCCTTCCTAAGGCAATTGCTGTCTCTTCTTGTTTGGTCCTCAATGGAATCATTAAATTGCCTTTTTATAGTCAGTAATAAATTTGTTATTGGCCCTCTTAACACTAGTGCTACTTCTCACATTTTCTAACACTGTTCTCTTCTGTCCTTGTCAAAATTCTCTGGCTCAAGCTTCATTGGTGAGCCCAACACTGAATATGAATATTACTGCTTGAACATGCCTATATAAGGAAATCTCAACTTAAAAAAGTAGTCTGTACATCATCTCACCTCTTTCTTGATCTCTTTTTCTATAGGTTCTGCATATGAATTCATAAGGGTCTTTTGTGAGGATGCTTGGACCTTCTCAAGAATCTGTAGGTGCAAATGAGAAGTTGCAAAATACCGCAAGGATGTAGATCCTAGAAAAGCTTCCTCAACATGGCCAGCCCCCCTGTGCTTTGGCTCCCACACAAAGCCGGTCACAGGTGCAAGGTCTGAAAAAAATTTTTTTTAAAGATTTTATTTATTTATTTATTAGAGAGAGAGAGAGAAACAGCATGAGAGGGGATAGGGTCAGAGGGAGGAGCAGGCTCCCTGCTGAGCCGGGGACCCGATGTGGGACTCGATCCCAGGACTCCAGGATCATGACCTGAGCCGAAGGCAGTCGCTTAACCAACTGAGCCACCCAGGCGCCCAGGTCTGAACATTTTTAAAAGGGGCGCCTGGGTGGCTCAGTCGGTTAAACGTCCAGCTCTTGATCTCACCTCAGGTCTCGATCTCAGGGTTGTGAGTCCAAGCCTTGAGTTGGGCTCCACTCTGGGCATGGAGCCTACTAAAAAAATTAAATATATATATATATTTAAAAATTTATTTAATAAACAAATATTTAGTAAACAAGATAATAAGGACCTCCTGGGGTCCAGCTGCTCGGACTGCTCCCACCTAAGCAAGGGGCCAGGGATGGGTCCTAGGAAAAGGCCCAGACTGGACCAAAAAGTCCACAAGTGCCACTTACACCAGCAAGACCCCGTACTACCGGCTGACAGGTAGAGCCTGGTACAGCAGGGAGCAAGCCCCAAGAACCAGGATATGACCCAGCGTAGGCTGCAAGGACCTGTCTTATCTTAGCTTGGCTGCCCCAATAACTCAGCCTGCACGGAGGTGATGACCCCACAGCCCAAAGTTGGGATGCCAGCCCCTCTTTGGCCTGGGACTTGGACCCCAGAAGGAGCAGGCAGCTGGGGGCAGGGTGGGATGGGCAAAACAGGTGATGAGGATTAAGGAGCGCACTTGTGATGAGCACCGGGTGTTCTATGCAAGTGTTGAATCACTATATTGTACACCTGACACTAATATTACACTGTGTTAACTGGAATTTGAATAAACACTTAACAAAAAAGAAAAGAAAAAGGAAATCAACCAATATAATTCATGTATTTTTTATAATAAAGATAGATAACATGTTTATTCACTAGATGGATAAAATGTATAGGATAAAATTCAACATCATTCATAACTTAAAAAAAAATCTCTTATAAGACTAGGAATAAGTGGGAACTTTATCTGATAAAGCCTCTACAAAAACTCCCTGTATCAGGTATCCATCACCGCATGGCAAATTACCGCAAAGCTTAATGGCCTAACACGATAATAAACATTTATGTTCTCACACACTGTCTGTGGGTCAGAAATTAGGAGCAGTTTAGCTGGGTGGCTCGAGCTTAGAGTTTCTTAGGAAACCCTAAGAATATTGGTCAGTACTGCAGGTGTCTGAAGGCGGGACGGGGGCTGAAGGAGCCCCTTCCGAGGTGCCTTACTCACAGAACTGGCAAATTGATGCTGGCTGCTGGGGGGAGGCCTCTCTGCCACACTGACCCCATGGAGGGTGCATCAGTATGCTCCCAACACAGCACCTGGCTTCCAAAAAAGAGCAAAGGGAGGGGCGCCTGGGTGGCTCAGTCGTTGAGCTTCTGCCTTTGGCTCAGGTCGTGATCCCAGGGTCCTGGGATCGGGCTCCCTGCTCGGCAGGAAGCCTGCTTCTCCCTCTCCCACTCCCCCTACTTGTGTTCCCTCTCTCGCTCTCTCTCTCTGTCAAATAAATAAAATCTTAAAAAAAAAAAAAAAGAGCAAAGGGAAACAGCAATATCTATTATAAAGTAGTCTCAGAAGTCAAACCGCCATTTCCTCCGCATCCTATGACAGAGGTCAGCCCTGTTCAGGGTTGGAGTGTGAATATCATTAGACAAAGATTGTTTTGGGGGCAATCTTGGGGACTGGTTATCACAACACCATGCTGAGTATCTGATTTTATGGTGAAACATTCAAATTATTCCCTTTAATTTCATGAACAAGACAAAGGTTGCCCCTACCACACGTCCATTCGACATTGGACTAGAGGACTTAGCTGACACAGAAAAACAAGAAAAAGAAACAAAAAGAAGAAACGGTCACTACTTTCAGACCATATAGATGTGTCAACATAGAAAAAGGCAAAAAAAAAAATATATATATATATATACCACAAAACATGGGAATTTAGGTGAATAATATTTCTGGATACAAAGCCAATGCATAAAAATCGGCTGAATTTTTTTTTTAAAGATTTTATTTATTTATTTGAGAGAGAGAGAATGAGAGACAGAGAGCACGAGAGGGAAGGGAATCAGAGGGAGAAGCAGACTCCCCGCCGAGCAGGGAGCCCGATGCGGGACTCGATCCAGGGACTCCAGGATCATGACCTGAGCCGAAGGCAGTCGCTTAACCAACTGAGCCACCCAGGCACCCCTCCGCTGAATTTTTATATATCAGCAAAAATCGGGTAGAAAATGAAACTTTAAAAAATTATTTCAGTTACAATGACATAAAAAATATGAAGTGCTTAGGGGTAAACCTAACAAAATACATTTATGACCTTGCTGGAAAATACTATAAAACTTCACTGAAAAGCATTATAGAAGACCTGACTAAATGGAGGGCTTTATCATAGTTGTGGACTGGAAGACTCAGTGTTGGGAAAATGCCAGTTCTCCCCAAATTAATGTGCAGATCTAATAGATTCCAATCAAAATCCTGAAAGCGTTTTGAGAAGAGGGAAGAACCGACAAGGCGATTCTGAAGAACTAGATGGAAGGACATGCCATACAAAATATAAGGAATTATTATAAACCCCTAGTAATTGGGGTGCCTGGGTGGCTCAGCCGTTAAGCGTCTGCCTTCGGCTCAGGTCATGATCCCAGGGTCCTGGGATCGAGCCCTGCATCGGGCTCCCTGCTCCACAGGGAGCCTGCTTCTCCCTCTCCCACTCCTCCTGCTTGTGTTCTCTCTCTCGCTGTCTCTCTCTCTGTCAAATAAATAAAATCTTTGAAAATAAATAAATAAATCCCTAGTAATTAAAAATGTATCTTACTGATTTAGAGACAGACAATGTAACTAATGAAATAAAATAGCCCATGCATAAATGGAATCTTGGCTTATGATAGAGCTGATAGTAAAGAGCCATGGAAAGGATGATAGCCTTTTTGATAAATGGTACTTGGTTACAGATGAAAAATAACTAAATAACTACCTTACCCCATACCAAAAATCCATTCTAAGCGAACCTGGAAGCCAATGTAAAGAGTAAACTATAATGGAACACTACATCAAAAACTAATGATGTATGGTGACTGACATAACATAATAAAATTAAATTAAATTAAAAATAAAAGAGTAGACTGTAACATTTTCAGAACACAACATCAAAAACTATCTTTACAACTGATGGGTAGGAAAGCATCTCTTAAAGAAAACACAAAAGGCACAAGTTACTACTACTACTACTAATAATAATAAATGTGTTTGAATCTCAGATGTCAACAATTCTACAAGGCACCATTATATTAAGAAAGGAAAAACATCACCAATTAAATTGTAGGACAATGTTTTCTTATTACTTAGAATTTTTTATCTTACACTATTATAAACTTATTTTTTAATTTTACTTTTTTAGATTTTATATGCATGCATAAGAAAGAAAATTTGAGGGAAATAAACTAGTCAAAATATTCCTAAAATGTTTTCATATTCAGAACCTGAATCTTAGCAATAGTTTTTGATTCCATTCTTGACAGCTGTGTTTTCCACATAGCAGCATCCTCTACCATCAGGAACCCTAGTGATGACTGCGCTTCTTCTTTTTTTGTTTTTAATTGAAGAGTATTTTGCTATGAGATTGGATATTTATTTAATAAGATCTGTGTTCAATGTGGACTCGTCTCTGCAATTAGCTGTGGAGTGTTTGTTGTGCCAGTCTTTGGGTCGTTTTCTGGGTTATTTACACTGATGGGGGGTGTTATCTAGTTGTGTCAGTAGGACAGGTGAGCTTAGGGCCCTCCTACCCTGCCATCTTCCCTGGAACTCTTCAGGATTTTCTTCCAAGCCAAGGCACCTATTTTGCAAATTTTGACACTTCCTTTGACACTTCCTTGATTTACCAGGAATTGTCAACAGCATATTTCAGCCAATAACCAGGATTTATATATTTTCTGCATAGTCTTTAAATAGTCTCTTGTTTGATGGGGAGCCTGGAAGGTTCAGTCAGTTAAGCATCCAACTCTTGATCTCAGCTCAGGTCATGATCTCAGGGTTGTGAGATGGAGCCCAGTGTCAGGCTCCCTGCTGGGTGTGGAGCCTGCTAAGATTCTCTCTCTCCCAGGATGCCTGGGTGGCTCAGTCAGATAAGCGTCTGCCTTTGGCTTCGGTCATGATCCCAGAGTCCTGGGATCGAGTCCCACATCCCACATCGGCCTCCCTGCTCAGCGGGGAGCCTGCTTCTCCCTCTGCCTGCCACTCTCTCTCTCTCTCTCTGGCAAATAAATAAAATCTTAAAAAAAAAAAAAAAGATTCTCTCTCTCCCGTTCCCTCTGCCACTCCCCTGTCTGGAGAGCTTTTTCTCCCCCTCTCTTAAAAGAAAAAAAAAAAAAAAAGAAAAGTCTATTCTTTGAAATGTCAAAGAATTGCCCTTGTCCAGTATGAGATTAGGAGTCACAATCAGGTCCCTGGATGGGCAGGTAAGAACAATTACACCATGACTTGTTGCCTGGCTGGCAGGCATGGAAGACTCATCAATTGTAAGAGATGCTGTATTAGTTTCCTATGGCTCCCATCCCAAATTACCGCAGCTGTGGGGCTTAAAACAAGGCGCATTTATTCTTTCATTTCAGGAGGCTAGAAGTCTGCAATCAGTTTCATCAGGCCAAAAGCAAGTATGGGCAGGGCCATGTTCCCTCCAGAGGCTCTAGGGGAGAACCTATTTCCTTGCCTTTTCCATTTTCTAGAGCTGCATTCCTTAGCTCATAGCCTCTTCCTCCCTCTTCAAAGCCCAGCTGCAGAGCGTCTTCAGATTTCTCTGAACTTCCATTGTCCTGTCACATCTTCTCCCTTCTGTCACTGCAATCAAACTTCCCTCTGCCTCTTCCTTATAAGGACACTGGCAATTACATTTTAGGGCCCTCCCAGATAATCCAGGATAATCTCTCCATCTCAGAATCCTTAATTTAATCAGGTTTGCAAAGTAACATTAGCCATATAAGGTAAGTGTCACAGATTCAGGGTTTCAGACATGGATGTCTTTGGAGGACACTATTCAGCCTACCACAGATGATAAATGTGAAAAAATATGCATCTATGAATTGATGAGATATGATAATATCAATAATGGCTAATTTGCTTTTGGGGCACCTGGGTGGTGCTGTTGGTTGAGCGTCTGACTCTTGGTTTCGGCTTAGGTCATAATCTCAGGGCTGTGGGATCCAGCCCCACGTCAGGCCCTGTGCTCAGCACCCAGAATCTACTTGAGGTTCTCTCTCTCACTCTCCCTCTGCCCCTCCCACTTATGCTCTCTTTCTAAATAAGTAAGTAAATAAATAAATCTTTTAAAAAATAACTAATTTGATTTCATGTGCCAAGTACTGTTCTATGAGCTTCACATATAATTACTTATTTGTTAAGTTTGACACAAGAGACTACCTTTACAACCTAGGGGTAAGGAAGGATTTCTTAAATAAGATACAGAGGCATGAACCATAAGTGAAATGATAATAATAGTAATATGAATAAATTGCTATTAGTAATTACACTAAATTATTACATTTTGTTAATTATAACATTAAAATTAAGAAGTTCTATTAATCAAAAGACACTATAGAAAAAGTGAGAAAACATACCACAAACTTGGAGGAGATATTTGCTATGCATACAGCTGACAAAAGTTTAACGTGCAAGGTATATAAAGAATTCCTGGGGCGCGTGGGTGGCTCGGTCGTTAAGCGTCTGCCTTTGGCTCAGGTCATGGTCCCAGGGTCCTGGGATCGAGCCCCACATCGAGCCCCGCATTGGGCTCCCTGCTCCGGGGGAGGCCTGCTTCTCCCTCTCCCAGTCCCCCTGCTTGTGTTCCCTCTCTCGCTGTGTCTCTCTCTGTCAAATAAATAAAATCTTAAAAAAAAAAAAAAAAAGAATTCCTTATAAGAAAGAATTTATATTCATTAGAAGAGGAAAGACAACCTAATAGAAAAAGTAGGTAAAAGACTTAAACATACACATCATAAAGTGCCTAAAGGGGTGCAAAACACTAGTTGGAGTGTAAACTGTCACAATTGCTTTGGAAAATAATTTAACATCATCTTGTAAAATAGAAGATGTGCTAACCCTATGATCACAAATCCCACTTTAGGTATATACACTAAAGAAACTGTTGGGATACGTGTAACGAAAAACATGTATAAGAATATTGACAGCACCACTGTTAAATACTAGCCCAAATAATATGAGCAGTAAAAATGGATAAATCTGTACAATTGAATACTCCATATCACACTGAAAATAAATTCATTTCAGCTACATATAACAGTATGGATAATCTCAGGAATGTATGTTAAATGACAAAAAGCAAATCGCAGAAAAATACATACGGTACAATTTCATTAATATAGTTCAAAAAACCAAGCCAAACAATATTGTTTAGGAATAAAACATATGAACAGCAAAGGCAAGCTAAAAAAAAAATTAGTTTTCCCTATCAATTTTTCTTTCCTAGTCTTGGCATATTTCTTCCAATCTTGGCATCCAGTGGAAATGGCTCAAAGTAAAAAGGAATGGGTTACCCAGGATCCCTGGGTTACTGATTGCTTCCCACCTAGACTTTCCATATAAAGACCGGGAATTCTAAGTAGAGGTCATATACTGGGAAAGAGGATCACTGCCACAAGTTATGTTATTCAGCATTAAACTGTCTCAGGCAGTTATCAAGTTAAATAAGTTGCTGCCATCCTTTTTGGTTGTACAAAACCTTACGCTCAGCCTTGCCCTTTCTATCCGCTCTTACAGGGCTTCTAGACTCTTGAAGTCATCTATTTTAGAAAGCATTTTGCTCTCCTATATTTCTCTTTTCTACCATCAACATTCTTCTTCTTTTGAAAAAAATAATACATTGAATATTCTCAAAGACCCTGAGAAGCTCAGCTTGGCAGCGATACTATTTCCTCTCTGTCATTTCCCCTTTCATCCAAATTCTCAGAAAAGGAAACCTGACTGGCTCAGCTGGGTGATACCAGCTTATAACCATTTATGGTGGGGATGACAGAAGGCAGCTATGTGGCACAAAACTGATCCTGAAGGTCCCCCATTGGAGGTAGGATAGCCCATAAAAGCAGTCATTATGAGCTGGATAGATACTCCAAAAGTGTTCTACTAAAGCTATTATTTACAATAATTCAATGAATATCCTTGTATATATGTCCTGATAAACATTGTCTAATTGCTTTCTTAGGATAAAATCATAAAGGTGTGATTATTGGATCAAATGTATTAATATGATTGAAATTTTATTTATTTATTTATTTTTAATTTTTTATGATTGAAATTTTAAATTCATATTATCAAATTGTTCTCCAAAGCATTGGATTAATTCACACTCCTACCATCAGTGTATATTATGTATAAAACATAATATTCTTGTCAATATTGGGTCTCAGTTTTTAAAAAGATTTTATTTATTTTATTTATTTGAGAAAGAGAGAGTGGGAGGGAGGGGGAGAGAGAATCTGAAGCAGACTCCATGCTGAGCCCGGAGCCCGGTGTAGGGCTTGATCCCACAACTGTGAGATCATGACTTGAGCTGAAACCAAGAGTCAGACGCTCAACTGACTGAGCCGCCCAGGTGCCTCAGGTCTCATTTTTTAAAAACATTTGCCAGTTTGATAAATGAAGGTGGTATCTCATTGTTTTAATCTGTCTTTTCTTTTATAATCAGTTAAAGCTAAATTTTTTCATCTGCATTTTGGATATTTTTATTTCTGAACTTTTGAAGAGCTTACCCGTATAAATTAGCTATTTTTAAATAGGGCTGTTTTTTCATCCTAATAGTTTGTAAGAGCAACATAGATGTTGAAAATATTTCTATTTCTATTAGTCTTTTTAATATGTTTATAGAGAGGGGGCACCTGGGTGGCTCAGTCGTTAAGCATCTGCCTTCGGCTTAGGTCGTGATCCCAGGGTCCTGGATCAAGCCCCACATCAAGCCCCACATCGGGCTCCTGCTCAGCGGGAAGCCTGCTTCTCCCTCTCCCACTCCCTCTGCTTGTGTTCCCTCTCTCGCTGTGTCTCTCTCTGTCAAATAAATAAATAAAATCTTTAAAAATATGTTTATAGAGAGGTGTTTGTTTGCTTGTTTTTTGGATGCCTGGTTCAATCTAAAAAGGATACTTTTGCCGGGCGCCTGGGTGGCTCAGTTGGTTAAGCGACTGCTTTCGGCTCAGGTCATGATCCTGGAATCCCTGGATCGAGTCCCTGGATCGAGTCCTGCATCGGGCTCCCTGCTCAGCAGGGAGCCTGCTTCTCCCTCTGAACCTCCCCCCTCTCATGTGCTCTCTCTGTCTCAAATAAATAAATAAAATCTTTAAAAAAAAAAAAAAGGATACTTTTGCCTAAACATTGATTGTCCTCAGATCAGTTTTTGTGTTTGTGTGTGTGTGTGTGTGTGTGTGTTTAGAGAGAGAGAGAGAGAAAGAGAGAGTGGGGTGGAGCGGGGGAGCAGAGGGAGAGAGAGAATCTTAAGCAGGCTCCATGGCCAGCACGGAGCCCAATTCAGAGCTCTGTCTCACAACCCTGAGATCATGACCTGAGCCAAAATCAAGGGTCAGACACTTAACCAACTGAGGCACCCAGGTGCCCCTGTCCACAGATCAACCTTAGAATAGATTAAAAAAAAATACTCTGGAAAACAATAGATTAAAGTATTAACAAATAAATTAACAAATAAATTAACAAATAAATATTGAAAACTTAATAAACCTGAAGTGCCAGGCATATATTCAATCACAGTGGCCTCTATTGTAATAAAGAGCTAATTGCATCCTCTTTCATTCACTTAACATGGATCAGTATTTGTCTCTTCTCACTTGGATTTCTGCAACTGGCCCTAAATTGTCTCTGCCTCTAGTCTCATCCATCATTGCCAAAAAAATAATCCCTCTGGTATACAAATTTTATGTCACACACCCGCTTATCACCCTTTGGTGGTTTCCAGTGGCCTTCAGGATAAAATCCAAACTCCTCAGCACAAGGTCCTGCCCCACCTGCATCCTACCTAATCCTCTGGCCTTCCTTCTATCTCCATGTCACATCACCCACACTATGGCCACAGAGAACTACCCACAGTTCTCCACATGTACCCCGCTGCTTAACAGATCTGTTATTCCTTCTGTGTGGAACCCCCTTCCTCCTTGTGACTACTGATGAACTCTTGTTTAGTTTTTGGACTCCCCCCACTCTTTACATATGCTCAGAAGCCTGTCTGCTCTGCCCTGTTTCCTGAGGTGCCCAGCTGCTATGCTTCTCTAGCACCTCATGCACTTCTTTCCCTTAACACTTCTGAGTGTTTACTGGTCTGTTTCTTCCAGACTATAAATGTGGTGACAGACTTCTCTATGATTATAATTCAGGGTCTTACCCAGGGCTTGATGCATCACAGACCATTAAGTTTTTGCCAATTAAGTATAGAGACAAATGAACATTTCTATGTTTTCTCGGGAAAAAGTACAACAAAGCAAATGTACCACTATCAAAGAGATTTAAGTAGGGGTAAAAAAATATAGCAGAGTGTTAGGACATTAATAATCATTTAAAAGAGTTTACCACTCAGGTGTCTGGGTGGCTCTGTGGGTTAAGCATCTGACTCTTGATTTTGGCTCAGCTCATGATCTCCGGGTTATGGGATCAAGCCCTGAGTTGGGCTCTGTGCTCAGAGTGGTGTCTGCTTGAGATTCTCTCTCTCCGTCTCCTTCTGCCCTCCCCCTGCTCTCTCTCTTTCCTTCAAATAAATAAATAAATAAATAAATAAATAAATAAATAAATAAATAAATAAATAAAATCATTTTAAAAAATGTTTCCTACTGAAGAACATTTAGTATATTGCTTTTTTGCCCTGTGCCTTTATTTCCACATTTTTAGGTCTAAAAGGATAGTAGCAAGCAAACATCTTATCTTCAGATAAACTAGGGTAGAAGAAGATTCAGAAATTTGATTGTAAAATGCTTTGATATATCAATTGTTGGTATAAAATTCCAGGAAACCTAAAAACATCTTGTTTCAAATATCTATAATATTAAAAGTTATTAAGTAATGTAATGTAGTTCATTTTTAGAGGAATTACGTAAGTGCAGTTTGTTTTTACATAGAGCCTTCTATCTGAGGTCATCAAGAGGGAATTCCAGTCATAGGATTTAGAGAAGATGAGAGATTGAGAAAATTATATAAACCTCAAAGTTGCTAAGAGACTAGATCTTAAGTGTTTTCACCATGAAGAAGAAATGATAATTATGTGAAGTGACAGAGGTGTTAGCTAATGGTAATCAGATTGTAATGTATCAGACCAACGCATTGTACACATTAAAATTACACAAGGTTATATGTCAATTATATCTCAGTTTTCAAAACGGAATATTATAAAAACCCATAACAAACAAACAAACAAACCAGAAACAGACTCAGGAATACAGAGAACAAACTGGTGGTTGTCAGAGGGGAGGGGAGTGGGGGGAAGAGTCAAATAGGTAAAGGGGATTAAGAGGTACAAAAAGAAAAAAAAATAGAAGGTTCTAAAGTTGAAAACAAACATGAAGTACTATGGAACTCATAAATTTATATATAACCCATTGTACCTAAGACACTGAGATAACTCTATTCTCCAGTATCAAGGTGATCAAAGCAGCAACACTTAAAGAAAAATAAAATAAAATATAACCATGAAAAAACCCCCAGCAACACTTAAGTCCAAATTGGAATAAATTAAAAGTTGCCAATTCTTTTGCTAAGCTGAAAACAACCCAAATATTCTGCAAAACAAGGGTGCTGACAATTTATACACCTGACAATTTATATAATCTTCCTCCTTGGAAAAAAAAAGAGAGATCTTTAGGCCCTAATATAGAAAGCTGCAAAATATATTATTAAATGAGAAAAGCAACTTGCAAAATATAATCTATATAATCCCATTTTGGTGAAAATTTTATATAGATATTTATATTCATACATGCATAATTTAAAACCTATAAGATCATCTAAAACTTAGCAGTTGTTATACTGGACTGCAGAGTAGGAGGTGGGTCATCAAAGAGGATTTGCACTCCTTATGTATTTTTGTCATGTTTAAAATTTTACAATACGAATGCATTAATTTTGTACAAAAGATAAGGGTATTAAATTTTCCCTTTGTGGGAAAAAATTCTGAGATAGTGGGGGAGTGCATCAAGAAACTTGTCTTAAATTAACTCTTTTTTCACAAAAAAATCACCCAAGTGTGTTCTACCTCCTATAAGTTTTTTCTATCCCCTGGGAATTAATTCCCTAGTCAAGTAAATGGAAAGAACTTTGTCCCTAATGTTGTCAGGGAAGAAGTCAAGATTGAAATTCAGGAGTCATTACTCTTTACCTTCCTAGGACTTGACTCTAGGTCTTAAATAGACTTGGCTGCTTCCTTCCTTCCTTCCTTCCTTCCTTCCTTCCTTCCTTCCTTCCTTCCTTCCTTCCTTCCTTTCTTTCTTTTTTAAAGATTTATTTATTTATTTATTTGAGAGAGAGAGAGAAGGGGGGGCAGACGGAGAGGGGAAGCAGACTCCCCGCTGAACCAAGGGAAGCAGACTCCCCTCTGAGCCAAGAAATGTGGGGCTCCATCCCAGAAATCCAAGATCACAACCTGAGCCTAAACGGAGAGTCAGAGGCTTGAGCTCAAACCGGGAATCTGAGGAGTCAAATGCTTAATGACTGAGCCACCCAGGTGCCCCTGGCTGCTCCCTTTCTGAATGATAAAGGACAGAAAGATCTAGGAGGGTACAAACTTTTAGTTGTAAGATGAATAAGTTCTGGCAATCAAATGTACAGCATGGGGACTATAGTTAATAATACTGTATTGTGTACTTGAAAGGTGCTAAGACAGCAGATTTTAAATTTTCTCACCACACACACACAGTAACCATGTGAGGTGATAGATGTGTGAATTAACTTGATTGTGGCAATCATTTCACAATATAATACATACATGTATCAAAACATCACATTGTACACCTTAAATGTATACAATTTTTGTCAATCATACCTCAATAAAGCTGAGGGGGAAAAGAAGAGAGAACGAAGGACCTAAGGTTGAGTGGAAGTCAAAATCTACTAAGCTTATGTCACACTTAGGAATCACAAATAAAGGCCTGGTCTGGAAGATTCCAGGTGGACAACAAATTAGTCAGTCAAAATACTCAGGTCAAGAGCCCTCAATCATCCAGCCTGAATAATCTGACAATGAATTAATCTGATAATTCTTTTCCAGTTGAGTTTGCCCGTGTAGACCTGGCTGGAAAGGGTTCTGAAGAGCCAGCAACAAGGATAAAAGGAAGAGAACAAAGATAGACCATTGCCTCTGGGGAGCCCTCAGGAAAGGCGATGTGGATGCCAGTCCAGGAGATGTGGCCACGTGCAAGTAAGCTGGGGGCCCTTTGAGAACCCCAGAACTGTGACTGAGGTGACCCTTCCTCTCTAGCGGACAAAAGGGACAGCAACTCAGAGATGTGTGAGCAAGAAGCTTCAGTGCCCTACTTGTTTCACCACCAGAGTTTTAAGAGGGTAGGGTTTTGGCTGCCTACTGAAATCTCTACCCTTTAGGAAGAGTAGGGGCTCTTCCTAAATTTATGAATTTTAAGTTCAAATTCTACCCTCTTTAGAAAACCTTCCCTAAATAAGCCTATATGATTTATAGTCAGTTTGAAGCAACTTAATACCTTATTAAATTACATTCTTATATTACCACCTTACTGGGCTATAAATGTCTCGAGGACAGAAATCATGTTTTGTCTTTTTAAAATGTCCATGATGCCTAGCGTCGGTTTGAGAATGTAATAGGTGTTCAACAAGTAAGTGTTCCATGGAAAAGTTGAAAGGAAGAAACCATCAGGTTCCCTAAAGTAGCCCAAGCTTCTTTCTAACTTACAGAGGTGGTTGGATTGAATCCCCCACATTCTCAAATCAGAGGGCTGAGGTTCACCCAGTGCATGGTATATTTTTCTCTGAAGAAAGCTACTCTGAATGCAGATTAAGGCTCAAAGCCCTACAAAGGACAACCGGGAAAGCACAGTCCCTTCTAAATCCCCTTGGGGACCAGGCTCTCCTCCCTGTGTGTCTGAGTCTGCGGGTGAGTGTGCGTGGGTGGGGGAGGTTGTGGTGGGGCGGGAGGGCATAGGCAAGAGGGAGGAGAGAAACCCCAAGCGGTGATTATGTGGAGGGGATTTGCTATGTCTCTTTTCCTCCCCCCCTTCTTTCTTTGTCCTCTTTCTCCGTGTTCCTCGCTTTGTCCCCTTTTCCTCGTCTCCTTCTTCTGCATTTGTCTGGGAGGATCCTGGAGTGTTCTTTTGATCGACTCAATCTTTCTCTGGCACTTGAGTTCTGATTGGCTGAAGGACTTAGAAGGGGGAAAAAAAAAACTTTAATTAAGTAGATAATCTCTTCTTTGGAAGTTTGGCAGCTCCATTTCACCTCCCCTTAACTCTGTTTGGGATCGCTTACACACCACGAAAGTTGGGACTTGAGGAGAATTCCATCCCACTACCACTGAGGAGTATATTTCCCCATCTTGTCTGTCTCCCAAGTTTTTAGAATTTTCTATCTCTGTTGCGCCAGAGGATTATGTTGCTTACGAAGCCTTCTGTGTGTATCTTCCTTTTCACCTGTATCCTCCGACTCAGCTACACCTGGTAAGTAACCTGGACTCCTACCTGGAACTGGGACTAGGTAAATGTATGTAATATATGGGAGAGAGCTCTTTTTCATTTCCCGAAATGTAGGAAGATTTGGGATCTCTCCTAGGAAAAACTGTCTATGGAGTAGGGGGCTCTTCCTAAATTTATGGCTGATTTCAGTAAATCTTTAGGACCCTGACTAATAAAATAATAGATTTAAAAATAGATTAATAAATTGCTGTACCACAAATATTCTAAGTGGTTTTGGGAGAAATGGACAGTAGCCCCCCCCCCCCTTTTTTTTTTTACCAAATCCTGATGTCAGCATTGTGGAGAAAAGGAAGGTGGTTCAAAGCAAGTTCTACTGTGTTTGAATCTGATCTTTGAGGTGAAGGCTGGAGACAAAATTCAATGGGATCTTACTTTGCACTTTCTGACTTCACTTTTTTCAGAATATTTCAAGTAACTACTCACATCATTGTGTCTTAGAGATAAAAATTAGCTTGATCTGTTGAGTTGGTATTGGGTTAACAAACATATTTGAGATAAAATATTTTAGAAATCTAAACTTTCTACAAATTTATGTAATGTATACAATTTACAAACATTTCTAAATTGCTCAGGAAATGAGGCAATGTTGGTGAAAGTGCTTTGGAAACTATAAACCACCTCACAAATGATAGGTGATATTATTGTCAGTTTTGTTTAGCTCTTGGAAATCACATAAAGTATCTATACACGGAAATGTTAACAAGTAACTACGCAATGAAATACAAAAGAAAGACCTGGGAAGTGCAGGTTGCTAGGGTGTTTGGAGATATACTGAGATATATAAGCTCAGTCTCTTTCTTTATCAGTTTGCATTGTGACCATTTAACCAAGGTATGAATCCAATTGCTACATAAACTGTTGATGAAGCAAGGATAGGGATTTCTTTGCTGAAATCAGCTTCCTGTGCCAAGAACGTATTCTTATCATAAGCTAGTATAGCCATCTTTATGAGAGAGCTGGTTAAGAAATACGCCAAATTTATACAATGATTTGCAAGTCAAGGCAGTCATTTGCAACACCTCCAATTACGAAATGAACTACCAAATAATTGGTCAATTTTTAACTGGCATTTTAATTAAATATTTCACGTTCAAAAAAAAGTCTCTCTTTTTTCCTCTCATGAGAACAAAAAGACAAAAGGGAGCGGAGACTATTTCAGAGCATTTCTACTGATGTTCATGGTATTCTTCAGCTGATTCAGTATCAGCAAAAGAGAAACACGAGATTCCTTTCCCCAGTCACCAGGGCAGTGTGAAGAATTGTTCTGTAAAAAATACCTTTACTGTGTGTTCCTTCCCTGCTGGAGGGGGTCATGTTCATTTCATTCCAATACTGACAGAGCCACACTGAAAGGTGGCTGGGTTGCTTGTCTGTCCAAATTCAAGTGTCTGGATTCAAAAAGAAAAAAGAAAAAAGAGATGTGAAAGAAAGTTCTAATTTAAAAACAGGGTTTAAGAACCCCTTCTCGCCTTGCCTGACTTTGAGGAGAAAATGTACAAATCTCCTGTATAATGCAATGAGATTTTAATTGCTTTTTCTCTGTAAGCCCTAATTTGAATTAAACATTTACACTTCGCCAAGGGTCTGCTTTTGGTAGCATTTGAAGAGTGATTTTTACATTTAACATTAAGTCTTGATTATTCTTATAATGGAACTATCAGGGTTCTGCATAAGGTCATCTTCCCCTTTGTGCCATGCAGAGAAATTTGACCAACCACAGCCTTTCAGATGCTTCTCTTAATACTTCATTATCAGCCTTTTATGTAAGGACCTCAAAAGCATTTAACAAATAGAGAACCACAATTTCTGCTTGGCTGTTCAATTGTAGGCTTGCCTGAAATTACTGTCAAAAAAGTCCATCAACAGAAGCTCTTGGGCTTGAAAGGAGGAAATAAAGATGACACTCACTTACAACATGTAGTTTTACTAGGGTTCTCAAGGCAAGATGACTGGAAATTT
Source organism: Mirounga angustirostris (assembly GCF_029215605.1). NCBI lineage: Eukaryota > Metazoa > Chordata > Mammalia > Carnivora > Phocidae > Mirounga > Mirounga angustirostris. Next base: position 127,071,957 of record NW_026991714.1, read on the forward strand.
TTTTAAAAAGCATTCTCCACCGTTTCTTCTTGTTGGGACACTCCTGAGAATTCTCCTTTAGTAACTGGAGAAAAATATTTTCTTTGAATCTGTTTTCCTTAATCCCAATGGCTCCCCCCCAAAAAAGCAGATAGTGATGGTTATAATGGTGGCCAGAGATGAGCCAATTTGACTTTTCATTTCCAGTACACTCACTCATCTGGCATGAATGGGCCTGGAACACGTTTTTCCTTAACTGTTGCCTTCATTTTACTTCAAATGATGTCTCATAATGATCCTAGGTTTTGCCCAATTCTGCCCATTTCTCCTTTCTCTCTCTCTCCTCCACCCGCCCAACTTGATGACCAAATCAGAAAGATGCACTGGAACACAGAGGTTAACTATGGCTCTGCTCTCATTCTTTCCAAAGCATTTAAACAGAGTCAGTTTCTTTTCTGCGGTAGAGCAAGAATTTATTGAAAATCTTTGGGTTTTAAGGCAGCTTTTGAAATACACCGTTCCTTGGTTAGCTACATTTATGTATTTAAAGTAACCTTTCTATGACCTTTCTATGAATTTCTGTGAAATTTCACCTGATAATGACTTGCAGAACCCCTGATCAGCAAGGGCTTCAGTGAATGTAGGGGGGTTGTCTTGCATCCATACCCTCTCCAAGCATCATCTATAGCTAAAATTATTCTCCACATACATGTGCTACTATTTTTCAAATGTATATTATGAACAATAAAATACACACTTAAAATTACTGAATTCATGATAATTTGTTGTCAAGTTTCTGTTAAGTTTTTTCACTAACAGATACAAAAGAACAAGTGCAATCAAGTGAGGATGCACTAAACTTTGTTACATTAAAAAGAAATTCTCATCCTCAGAGAGGCTGGGAATCTCTGATGTTAGGGAAATAAAAGGTAAGTGAAAGTTCCTTTGGAATCTGGAAAATAATATGCGAGTATCAAAGGGTCACATACCAATAGCTTCCCTGATCAATAAAAAAATTCATAACCCATGAAAAGACTTGGGATTCATGGGGTAACTCTTAGGGGGATTAGGTTAGTAGTTGCACTGTTGGAGGTCCTTCTAAGGGCTTGAGACATGATCACAGAAGTTTAATTCCCAGTTTTGTCATTGATTTGTCAACAACTTGAGCCCCACATTTTTACTTTCAGAGTCTCTATACTTCCTGCCATGAATAAAAATAAGTTAGCTAATAATAATTAATTAGTTAACAATATTTATTACTATCATCATCATCATTTACAAAGGCTAGGAGGTCCTGGGAAGAGACACTTCATTACAGCTTTTCTTACAAAACCAGTTTGTTTAAAAAGGGCAGATGCTCCATGATGCGTGTTTATTTTGTGCATGTGGATGATAATATGACACAAAGAAGGATCTCCTTAAAAAAGGATCAGAAGAAAAGGAGTTTCAATCCAAACCCTCTCTCTTCCATGGAAAGAGTTTACTTTTTTCTCTTTTTCCCACCTGGGACAATCGGTTTAATGCTATATATTAGGCAATGCTATTCTCTCTTGGGACTATAAATACAAATCCCTTTTTCCTGGGCTCAATTTACTCTTAGCTTTTTTTCTTTTCCAACTGATATGATCAAGTTCTCTTAATCTGCTTGATGTTTACTATTATTAAAATCAGTTAAGACATTTAGAAAGGATTTTATTTGTTCACATTTTGGGTGAAATATTTTTTGGCTAAAAGATTCCAAAGATTCCACTAGAACCTTGCCATCTACTCATCTTTGAAGACTTAGTTTAGGTATTCCCTCCTCCTGGAAGGCTTCCCAGGTTGAATTAGCTACCTCTTCTCTCTGCCCCCATTATATCCAGTGGCAGGTTAAGCCACTGTGGCACTTGGTACCTTTTATTGGAATTCTGCTTTTGAATCTGTCTTCTTCACTAGCCCAGAAACTCCTTTAGGATCAGACACCTTGCCTTATCTATCATTGTGTCTCTTATGTGGAAATTAACCACAATTGTAATAATGGGTAACTTGCTATGTAGGCAGGCACTGTTGTAAGTGCTTTACAATTCCTTATATTGATCCTCCAAAGTAGATTCTATAGTCATCTACATTTTACAGGTGAGGGAACTGAGGCCCAGAGATCTTAAATAACTTGGCAAGATCACCTAACTGATAATGATCCAGATGGAACTTGAACACAGAAAATCTGGTTGTTGAGGCCTCAGGCTGAACTATGCCCTACTGACGAATGTGTTTTGAACTGACCTTTGCATGTAAACTATTTTACATAAGGGAAGACCATGACAGGAAACTTCAATCTTAATTTAAGCTTAATCTTTTCTTAAGTTCAGAAACTTCCAGAAGTAGGTATCAGTTCTCAGAGCTTTTTCATATTTTCTAGTTTAAAAGCAGAAGGTTCCATGGTTTACTTAAGTCCTTACTTTTGCATTGCTATCGTCTTCTGAAAAAGGGTCATTTAGAATTAGCTTTGGCTCTGCCCCATATCCTGGGACAAAATCTATCTCAGGAATAATGATAATGTGAACCAACACTTAGTACATGTTCACTACCTAACTGGCCAAAGACACAAAACTTGTCAGTGGTAAGACAGGAATTTGAATCAACAGCACTCATGGTTTTTCTCCAATAAGCCCTTCTGCTTCAGATAGGACCTTGCTTGGTTTTCCGTGCCCACATTCATAGCTCAGGAGCCAGAACACTGGACCATGGTCCTTCCTGCTGTGGCCATCCTTCTTTCCCTGACACTCCAATTCTTCTGGGAATTTTTAATGATGTTAACAGTAGTCTGATCCACATTTAGAAGTCTGGCATTAAGAAACAAAAGCTTGTACCTGACTGGTATTTTTATGTTAAAAAAATTAGTTCTGTTAGCTTATTTAAATTATCTTACACTTATTATACAACAAATTTTTTAAAAAGATTTTATTTATTTATTTGACAGAGAGAGACACAGCGAGAGAAGGAACATAAGCATGGGGAGCGGGAGAGGGAGAAGCAGGCTTCCTGCCGAGCAGGGAGCCCAATGTGGGGTTCGATACCAGGACCCTGGGATCATGACCTGAGCTGAAGGCAGACGCTTAACGACTGAGCCACCCAGGCGCCCCTATCCAACAAATTTATATTATTTCATTCTGTTATTTCATTCCTTTCATCTCACTGAAAACTGTCTGCAGGCTCTTTGATTTGGATTACATGTGTACCGTCTTTTGCCAAAAACCTCAAATTACCTGTTCTTTTCAACGTAGTGGGCTTGTGCTTATTTGAAGATCATTCAAAAACTATCTGTACTGCCTGTGATGTTAAGGTTTCCGGTATAGCATTAAGAAAGCTAGCTCTGACGATATTTTCCTAAGGATAAATTTTGTAGCACAAAAATTTTGTAGCACATCTTAGGATCTGCAGGAACCCAAGAATTATTGTGGTGCCCTCCATTTCATTGTTTTTCATGTAACAGCTTTTAAAGAGACACTTGGAATCTTTAGAGCTCTTTTGACTTTTGATTCCCCTTACATTCAAAGTAATAGGCAGAGGCAAAAACAAATTCCCCAAGATCCCTAATTCAAACATGTGACAGGGAGATGTAGAGAATAAACATACAGTGTTGGTCTTGAAAGGAGGGAAGGAAGGAAGGAAGGAAGGAGAAAGAGAGAAAGAAAGAAAGAAAGGAAGGAAGGAAGGAAGGAAGGAAGGAAGAAAGAAAGAAAGAAAGAAAGAAAGAAAGAAAGAAAGAAAGAAAGAAAGAAAGAAAGAAAGAAAGAAAGAAAGAAAGAAAGAAGGAGGGACACCTGAGTGGCTCAGTTGGTTGGGCGTCTGCCTTTGACTCAGGTCATGATCTCAGGGTCCTGAGCCCCGCATTGGGTTCTCTGCTCAGCAGGGAGTCTGCTTCTACCTCTCCCTCTATGCTCTCTCTCTCTCTCTCAAATAAATAAATAAAATCTTTAAAAGAAAGAAAGAAAAAGAAGGAAAGAACTCTGTTCTATCTCCATCAGAAAGGCAGAGGAGAATTCATAGGGCTAGGAGAGAGAGATCAATATAATTTTTCTTAGGATAAACCCTCACTTTGCAGAAAGCAGATTTTTTATCCTAAGTAAAAGACTAGCCTGGGGGAAACTGAGCTCAGTTCACATAAATAACATTCCCCATTGCCTCCCATTGAAATATATCTACACTCGGAGGGCCTCTCAAAAGAAACCACCATTCACTTTGGACAGATTCTCTAGTCTCATTATAAGCCAAACTTTTATGGCTTGTTTTTCTCAATCTTTATTGTAGGCTCTGGCTATTGATCATATCATTTCTCTGTATGCTTCTTAGGTCAGAGTTATCTCTAAGCCAAGAGCAATCAGACCATAAGGGGATCACTTAAATTCACCATTACCTGACCAGTCCAAATTCACTTTTGGTTGTTTCCCCAACTTCAGCATCCTCTGGAACCAGCACAGTATGAGGCTGTGTTCCAGTCATCTCCATGAGGCCCTGTAAGTGGGCCAGTAGTTCAGTCTTTCTGTACAACTCCATAGATGAAATTCTTAGGCTTTATAGGCCAAACTTAAATATTCTGCCTTATGAGAGATTTCCTCTTCATTCAAAACTAATTCTCTTTTGCTGCCATAAATCTCAGTCCTTTTCCTTTACTCAAGCTCTTCAGGCTTACCGTACCTGACTTGAAAGATTCCATTCCACACCAGGAGCCAGGATAATAAATAGTGAACCAAATTATCCTGTCTGACATTTCTTCACGTTAATCCAAGGTGTCTGGTGGAACCTACACTGCATAAATTATTGGTTCAGAAGTAGTGTATTGTTTAATTTTATGTTATGGAAAATTTCATTTTTTCAGCAAAGAGAGAGAGAGCAGTATCTAATGAACCACCCAAACTCTGCTTCAATAGTTATCAACCACTAGCTTATCTTGCTTCATCTATACTTTCTGTCACATTTTCAACTGCATGTATCTCTTTGTCTAAATCTTCTAAATACTACCATGGTTCAAAATTGGAAGAGGAGCAATAGGGAAAAAAAATCTCCTATCCTGCCTCTGAGAGATCTAGAGTCAGTGACTAGAGTGAATCTTGGAGAACATACAGATATGACCAACTGCCCTTGGGGAGAAAAATCAAAAATAAAAATTAGTAAAAAGAGAAAATTCATTCAAATACATATTTGAGTTTATTTCTGTTTGAGCTGTGGCTGATTAGCAAAGGCAGCAGAAGTAGATAGTTGGATTGGATTGAGGACAGAACATTTTTACCATCTATTTAGATTCAGTTCCATTAAATAGTAAAAAATGACACTAAAGTGCCAAAACTTGTCAAATTTCTCAGCTTGAACTCTTCACCTAGTTGCTCTGTAGGATAATTCTTAGAGTTACCATATACACCATATACACTTCTTTTTTTTTTTTTTTTAAGATTTTATTTATTTATTTGACAGAGAGAGAGATAGCGAGAGCAGGAACACAAGCAGGGGGAGTGGGAGAGGGAGAAGCAGGCTTCCTGCCGAGCAGGGAGCCCGACACGGGGCTCGATCCCAGGATCCTGGGATCATGACCTGAGCCGAAGGCAGACGCTTAACAACTGAGCCACCCAGGCGCCCCTACACCTTCCTTCTTGATCCTGAAATCAACTGGTATTGTATTCATCAGTGCAGTTGAGAACATGAACATTTTCTAAACCCTATACTACAGGGACAAAAGTAACAAAATCAACAAACAAAACAAAATTCTCTGCCTCCATAACGATCCTGGAAGAGGTTCCTGTAATCCCAGGCTTTCTGGGAACAGTGGCTTGGGCTGTTCCTTAGCAGCTTTTGCTTGGAGGCCACAGAACAGAGACAGAATACAGCTTATTCCCAGTTAGAGTCCTCATTTAAATGCTAAGTGTTGAAGTGCTTTTTTGTAGCTCAGCGTTTCTCAGCAGAGTTTGCCACAATACATAAAGGAGGAAGGAAATAAGGACAAGGAAGAACAGCCTATCACTTTATAAAATATCCTGGAATACACTTGACGTTTTAGTTTCAGAGGAAAAGACTGTGCCTTGAAAATTTGTGATTTGCTCGGGAAAGAATCTGCCTGGGATTGTTTTGCAGAGACCTATAATACACAGTTGTCCCATCAGCTACTGTATGGTCTTTGCCAGGAATTATTTGGCACGGGCTGGATTTGAGATAATGTGGGACTTTATTATAAATTTTAATATGACTTCTACTAAAACTGATGCATCTGTTTAACTTTTTTTTTAGCTAAGTGGTTTATAAGACTTTTCTTTTTCGTACGTTTTAGGGCACTGCATTATAATATGGAAAATTTACATTTGTGAAAAACAGTTTGAGAATTATTTATAGGCCTGAATTCCTTTGGAAGAAAGAGACCTAGGTATGGGAATAGGACAAAACAACACGTTCCTTAATTTTTTTTTTATACTTATCTTGGAAAAAACCTTCACTTGGCCCCAGTCTGCACTGCAGTCATGTCTGTCTTTCCTTTTAATGCCTTCCTCCCTCAGTGAGTCTTCACTGGCAGCTTTCATTTCATAACTGCTCGTTTGCTGTAACCTTGCTTCTGTTCCTCTGCTCCTACTGAAATAGATCTCTCCACTAAGATCACCTTTGTCCCTTCCAGACAGATTTTTAAGTAGAAGGCAACATGTCTTTGAAATTCTGGATATTTCTCTTCCCTTCAAGACTTCAGATATCTGTGCCTTCTACTTTCTAATCCCTTCCCCTAGCTAAATGGGAAAGAGCCTGATCTCAATTATTTGGACTTTACAATGGAAAAGAATTAGTCATGCTGTTCACGCCTTAAAAAATGTTTGCATCTTAAATTTAATTCTTTCTAATTGTACAGCAAAATGCTCCTAGTTTAAATATCCTTGGGTATTGTCAGAGGGGGTAGTGAAAAACTTCGGGCCTATGGGATATTCTTTCACAGTCATTCGTAAAGCTTGCCTTCTATGTCACTGTGTGTGTGCATATCTCCACGTGTGCTGGTGAGCATGTGTCCTGTGGGTCAGATGCTGTAAAAGACGGAGAGAATCACACGGAGACTTGCTCAGAAAGAACCGTCTTTGGGCTCTCCCTGGCCCGAGACATCTTGTGAGTTCTAGGAGGTGAAAAGCTGGCTGTCACACATTCATTCAAAGAGAAGCTGCTTCCCTGGTGTACCTTCTAGCTACAGCTCCAGGCGGCTCCCCTACTCTGGATCCTCCCCTTAACCTGTTCACTCCTTTCCCATTCTCTCTCTGTGCTAGATCACCAGACAGAGATCTGCATCTGCATTCATTCCCTGCCACTTCTCTGTTTCCCTGGGCTATCCCCCCAATTTGTAATCAAATGGTCTCTCCTGAAATAGGCCAGCTAGAGCTTCAGAGACTTTTTATGGACCTCGAAAGATGGGATTAAAGGGTAGGGAGAAGTCAAACCTATTATTCAAAGACTTGTGAGGAAAGTGAAGGGGGTGGGTGCCAAATAAACGAGGGTATCAGAGTACATTGAGATGAAAGTTTTGGGCCCTGAGAGGAAAACACTAAATTCTGGAGACTCACATTCAGAATTTTGCTTTTTAAAAATATGTGGGGGAGGGGGGCACCTGGGTGGCTCAGTCTGCCTTCGGCTCAGGTCGTGACCTCAGGGTCCTGGGATGGAGCCCCACATCGAACTCCCTGCTCAGTGGAGAGTCTGCTTCTCCCTCTCCCTCTCACCCCTGCTCGTGCTCTCTCTCTCAAATAAATACATAAAATCTAAAAAAACCCCACAAAACTACACAGGTTTAAAAAAATAAATTAATTAATTTAAAAAAAATTAAAAAAAAAAAAAGGGGGCGCCTGGGTGGCTCAGTTGGTTAAGCGACTGCCTTCGGCTCAGGTCATGATCCTGGAGTCCCGGGATCGAGTCTGACATCAGGCTCCCTGCTCAGCAGGGAGTCTGCTTCTCCCTCTGACCCTCCTCCCTCTCATGCTGTCTCTCATTGTCTCTCTTGCAAATAAATAAAATCTTAAGAAAAAAAAAAATTAAAAAAAAAAACTACACAGGTTTAAAAATATATATACACATGTGTGGGGAAGGCAAAAAGGGAATCCTAGCTTCAATCTAAGCTACTACGTTAACCACTGGGATTCAAGTGTATCAGAGCGCACTTGGCAAAGTAGTGCTGGCCTGTAAGAAGCTTGCTGCATGGGACTGAATTCTTCACCGGGAAAGGACTCTCTTACGCAGGGGAGATGGAGTCCAGCACATGAACTTGACCTCGTAACAGGGTCCTGGCCATGCAAAGGAAATAGTAAGTCTGAAGTCAGCATCGTGTTTGGTACTGCTGTTCCTGTGTCCATCTGTGCCCCAGATCATATAGAATCAGGCATGTGTTCTCACCACGGCTGCTGAACTGCTAAGTACACAATGTGATGTGCAACAGACAGCCTCACGGGCTACACTACTTTGGAAAACTCCCCCAAATGGGAAGAAATTGTTGAAACTAATTGGATAGTGGTTTAAACTGCTCATCCACAATTAGACGTAACTACCAGAGAGTGGGAACTTGCAATTTTCTGTGAACTTCCTATGGTGGTAAAATAAATTTCTTCAAATGGTATCACATGAAGAGGGGCTTTAAAATTAGGGTGTATGGATCGGGGCGCCTGGGTGGCTCAGTCGTTAAGCGTCTGCCTTCGGCTCAGGTCATGATCCCAGGGTCCTGGGATCGAGCCTCGCATCGGGCTCCCTGCTCTGCGGGAAGCCTTCTTCTCCCTCTCCCACTCCCCCTGCTTGTGTTCCTTCTCTCGCTGTGTCTCTCTGTCAAATAAATAAATAAAATCTTTAAAAAAATAATAATAAAATTAAATTAAATTAAATTAGGGTGTATGGATCATGGATCATAAATGTTAGGTAAGAAAACACAAAGAAACAAAAGAAACTTGGAGACTTTCCAAGAGCTAAAAGAGAAGCTATGGCATTTGTATTTGGGTTGATCCAAAGTCCCTCCCCTCCTGTCCCAGCTCCCTGGGAAAAATTTTTGCTGGTGATCAGGCTGATTATGAAATAGGCAATTCAGGAGGCAATATAGCTCACGAGAGAAGCTGCACAATGCTGAAAGCTGTGGGTGTTTGAGGATTTACAGTGCCCTAGATCAAAGAATTTTGAATTGTGGTTAGATCGTGGCTGATTAGAGCCACTGAGGTGTTGCAAGGTTAGATCTATAGGGCAGAGAAGCAATGGGAAAATGATAGAAAGTCCACAGGACTCTGCTCTAGCATTACCCATAGCTTCGAAACTACAAATGCATCTGTATCTGAATGGTTGTTTAACAAGAACTGAAAAAAATATTTAGTAATTAGGAGACTAGTAAGGACTTAGACACCCACTGAAATGAAAGGGAAAGGACTTGTAAATGTTGACAGTAGCGGAGCTGGGCAAAAGACAGTGAAAATGGGACAAGAGGACATGATTTAGCTAATCAGCCTAGACAGGAGCAAGTGACAGCAGAAGGTATGGTGAAATATTATTGTGAGAGCTGAGAAGGAATGATGGAGAGAGCGAGATTATTGCTCTCCCAATTCTTACTGTTGGTAAATTAACTTGGGAGAAGGATGACATGGCATTAGAAGCTTATAGGAAAAAGTACAAAATAAAGACTGAATTACAGACTCATTGATGACAGTGGGTTGATGACAAGAACGTGGAGGTGGTCTAAGAATATAAAATCATAGGGCGCCTGGGTGGCTCAGTCGTTAAGCGTCTGCCTTCGGCTCAGGTCATGATCCCAGGGTCCTGGGATCGAGTCCCACATCGGGCTTCCCGCTCTGCGGGAGGCCTGCTTCTCCCTCTCCCATTCCCCCTGCTTGTGTTCCTGCTCTCGCTGTGTCTCTCTCTGTTAAATAAATAAATGGAATCTTTGAAAAAAATAAAATAAAATAAAATAAAATCATAGCTATGGCATTGAAGACTTCCATGAATGGAGGTAGTTAGCATGTTTCCTAGAGGACAGATGGCCCCTAGACAAACATTCAGAATGCTCGTGGGCACATTCCACCGCCCAAAATATTTTATGCCTGGTATGACAAAGGTAAGCATAAACAAGTCAGTTACAATTGCTAGGGGGAAAAATAAAACACTACAGTACCAAGAAAAACTGCAGGGAAGGAAAGAGATCCCCGTGATTTTAATGCTCAGTGCAGTCAGAGACCCAGCGCCTCAAGGCAGTGACCAGAGAGCACTGTGAGAGCTGCTGAAACCAGAAGGTACTCCATCCAGAAACAAAACAAGAGCATGTCCACCAATCTGGAGCAGCCCTTGTCTAGAAGACCGAAGCAATAATTTAAGCTTTCCAAGTCCTCAAATTATTGCCTAGGTATTAGATGCCTGTTCTCCCCCTGGACCAGTGTTTCTCAAAGTGGACTCTGAGGATCATCTTAGGAATGTGTACATACAGATTCCTACCATCTATTCCACCCATCACCACTGCTCAACAAGAGTCTCTGGAACTGGGACCCAAGAATCTTCATGTTCAATAAACTCCCCAGAGGATTCCTTATGGACTCTACTAGCTAATCCATGTGGATTAATTTTCAAATGCCTACACTGAAGTCTATTCTCCAGATCTCTGGCATTCCAGATCATGTATGTATGTATGCATGTAACATTTAATTTTTATATATTTATATATATTTATATTTTATATATTTAAATTATAAATGTATTTTAAAAAGATTTCTTTATTTACTTGATAGAGAGGGAGAGAGAGAAAGCACAAGCAGGGGGAGCGGCAGGCAGAGGGAGAGTAAGAAGTAGGTTCCCCACTGAGCAGGGAGCCCGATGCGGGGCTCGATCCCAGGACTCTGGGACCATGACCTGAGCTGAAGGCAGATGCTTAACCGACTGAGCCACCCAGGTGCCCCTATCAATTTATTTTTATATAAATAACATTTTACAGATTTACAGAAGTTTGCAAAGAACCATAGAGGGAAGTCCTATGCACCCTTTCCCCAGCCTTCCCCAGTGTTAACATCTTATAACCATAGTACTTCTTCCATAAAGCTTATTCAGACTTCCCAGTTTTACATACAACACTAAAGTTTGCACTCCATTGTCCTAGACTGATGGAACACTTCAAAAAAAAGTCAGAGCAAGACTGGCACCGGAGACAGGAGGTAGAAGAATCCAGTCCTGTCTAGGCCAGGCACTAGGCCACCTGACAGTTAAAGGGAATTGGTGGAGCATGGTTGTTGCTTATACCCTTCACCACTGGGACTCACGGGAAGGCCACAAGCAGATCTGGGGAGATGCTTTCACCAAAGCCACCTTCTTTGGGCATCCGGAGATAGAGGCAGGGCTAGTTTCAGTCAGAATCTCATTGAAGAATTATCTGCTTATCTGGCAGGAGAGCCCCATCTGTTTGCTTTTGAGCCAATGGAAACTGCCAGCTCCCAAGGTAATAAAGAGTCTTTCCTAAATCAGAAAGTGCACTGCTGCTTATTCTTGAGGGAGCTGTTATAGGGATGCAGGAGGTCCAGTGTGGGTGAATCAATAATAGCCAGTGTGCCAAGGCCCAGGATATTGCTCTTGGGGGGACAAAGGCACTTTTAGCAGGAGGTCACTGAAAGCTGAGCCCAGGAAAGGTATCAACAAAACACTAGAGAAACTCTAGTTGATATTTTTCTTAATCGCCCATTTCTTTGTGAGGATGGCACTTTTGAAGGGGCTCCAGGCTGGGCCCACCACTTGAATTCTGCACATATGGGCAGGTCAGGAGAATTGGCAGGGCTGAAGACTCCAGAAGTTTATCTAAATAAGTTGGAGTCTTCCCAGGATAGCCTTTGCTCTAAGAGAAGGGAATCGAGAAGATCCCAGCAATGAAGCTTGTCACTGGAATGTGTTAGCAAGCCCTTCAGTCCAATGAAGGAGGTTGGAGGGTGACTAGGAGGTCATGTTACAGGCAAAACCTGAAAGAACTGTTTTACTAAAACCCTGTAAGACCGTGTATACAAATGGCAGTTTTGATACATAAATGGAAAAAGCAAAACCCTAAAATGGATTAAAAGACATTTGTCCCTGTATTTTAAAAAAATTAATAGTTGCTTTAAAAGAAGTTTTAGATTCACAGGGAACTTGAACAGAAAGTATAGAGTTCCCATAAATTCCCCCCTTCCCCCATGCACAATTTCCCCCATTATTAACATCCTGAATTAGTTTGGTAGATTCCTACCTTTTTATGCATTGAACCCAGTCTAAGCAGCAACAGTCCTCCGCAAAATATGCCCAGGGGATGTGGTGCTACCCAGATAAAGCAGAGGCCAGGCCTGGCAGATATGGGTGCCTGGTGGACATACAAACAGAGGGAGGGTTGGAGCAATGGAAGAATGGAAGAGCAGCAGAGACAATGTAATCGTTAACTGAGCTTGTTTATGAGTGTGTGCAAAACATCACTAAGACCTCCAAGATATACTGCTCACGAACTTTTGGGGGATCAGGAGTCCTGAATTAGCAGGTGGGAATAAGAGCAAGAGAAATATGGGTTACGGAGAAGCATAGCAGTGAAGGAATACATGCTCCAGAATCACACTGACTAGGTTCCAATCCTGGCTTTACCACTTAACTACCTGTGTGATCCTGGCTAACCACTGTATGTTTCAGTTCTGCTTCTGTAAAATGGAAGACATTATAATTTCTACCTTATGCAGTTGTTGTGACAATTATACGAGCTTGAAACATGTAAAGAAAGCACTTAGGGGTGCCTGGGTGGCTCAGTTGGTTAAGCGACTGCCTTCGGCTCAGGTCATGATCCTGGAGTCCCGGGATCGAGTCCCGCATCGGGCTCCCTGCTCGGCGGGGAGTCTGCTTCTCCCTCTGACCCTCCCCCCTCGCATGTGCTCTCTCTCTCTCATTCTCTCTGTCTCAAATAAATAAATAAAATCTTTAAAGAAAAAAAAAAAAAGAAAGCACTTACAGTATTTTGTGTGCACCAGGTAAACATTCAGTAAATAGTACAGTACCTATCCCATAGGGTTGCCATGGAAATTAAAAATGATGATACAGGTAAAGCACTCCTTTAGAAGAGACATGATAAATGTCAGCTATTACTGTGTGATGTAAATTAAATTTTAAATGGTGTCAGTATATATATTGGAAGACTGTCCAAAGGAGAAACAATTACAAAATTTTTATTTGGCAGTATAAAAACAAAACTAACTGCAGTTATTTATGCAAATTGCTTACCACTTATGTCTAATTACTATGAAGCACAATAACAATTATACATAACATGAAGTGTGTCAGATTAACTTTGCTAAAACTTTTGATTATAACACCAACCTCTGTGTACATATGCTTAGTGTTCCCTGTCTGTTCCTCCTGTGGTATGATCATTTGCTAACGTAGCACGGTCGTCTGCTCACAATGTTAGAAACTTAGTGGGAGCACTGGCTTGCCAGACTTCCTTCTCATATCCTTCCCCAGATCTTTTTCAGTCCTTATTATCCTACAATTTTCTGTTCATTCTGATGATCCTTCCATCCTTTTTTTGAAACCCTTTAGTTCAATCCATTTTTAAAGAGCACTTATTCTGTTCAAGGTATTGTAGTGGGAGCTGGAAGGTGATACAAGGAAAACTAAGGCAATCCTTACTAATAGTCAAGTAGTAGGGAATAAAAGGAAACCTTAATACAAGGCGGAAGAAAGTTGCTGTGAGTCTTCAAGAAATGCTGGTTGTGGCTTTTGAACTAGAATCTTAAAAATAAGTAAAATGTTTATACGGAATTGACTATTCTGGACATTTTGTATAAATAGAATCATACATCTTATGAAGCAGAGAAAGATGGGGGAGTTTTCCTTTTAAATAGGATGACCAAAGAAAGCTTTAGGGAGAATGACACACTGGATTTAAAGGACGAATGCAGGTGAAGGAACAAACTATGTGGATATCTGAGTAAAAAGCATTCCGGGCAGAAAGAACAGCAAGTGCAATGGCCCAGAGACTGGAGAGTGCCTGGTGTGTTGGAGGAACAACAAGGAGACCAGTGTGGCTGGAGCAGAGTAAGTAAGGGGAGAGTAGTACGAGATTAGGCATTAACGGAGGCCAGATTGTATAGGATTTTATAAAACAGGGTAAGAGTTTGGCTTCTGTTCTATGTGAAATAGGAAATCATTAGAAGATTTTGAGGAGAAAGTAGCAAAATTTGATTTACATTTTATTTTTTTAAAGATTTATTTATTTATTTGAGAGGGGGTGCAGGGAGGGGTGGAGAGAAAATCTTCAAGCAGACTCCCCACTAAGCATGGAGCCTGACATGGGGCTCGGTCTCATGACACATGAGATCATGACCAGAGTGGAAAGCAAGAGTTGGATGTTCAACCGACTGAGGCCACCCAGGTGCCCCTGATCTATATTTTAAAGGGACTGATCTTTAAAGGGACCAATCATTTTGAGAATAATATATGGGAGAATAAGGGTGGAAACGAGGAGCTCAGTCAGTAGGCTTTAACAATAATCCAGGCAACGGGGTGCCTGGCTGGCTCAATTGGTAGAGCATGCGACTTTTGCTCTCGGGGTTGTGAGTTCAAGCCCCACACTGGGTGTAGAGATTGCTTAAAAGTAAAATCTTAAAAACAAAACAATAATCCAGGCAAGAGACGATGATAGCTTGGACCCAGTGATAGCAGTGACGGTGCTGAGAACTGATTAGAGTCTGAATATAATTTGAGCCGGAGTTGGCAGGATTTGATGACAGAATGAATATGGGATGTGAGAGAAAGAAAGGAGTCAAAGATGATTCCAAGATTGTTGTCTGACAACTAGAAGGAGGAACTGTCCTTTACCTAAGTGGGGAAGACTACAGAAGGAGCAGGTTTGGGATGGTGGCAGCAAAGATCAGGAGTTAAGTTTTGGATGTATTAAGTTTGAGATGCCCATCAAACATTGTAGTGGAGATGTCAAGAATATAGTTGGATATGCAAGTCTGGAGTTCAAGAAAAGGTCTGAGAATTGTTGGGAGGGTAAGGCACAAGCCTTTTGAATGACACTCAGCCTGGGTAGTATCTTCAGCAACTGTCCATATGAGGGATGGGAAGCTTGTACTTCGTCTAGGAGCATGCTGATTGTACCATGTTCTATTGAGCTGTCTCCACTTGGTAAACACATTTTATATCTTCTACTGTTTATTAGCATTCTGCCTCCAATCACATAATTGTCCCTAGGTAATACCCATACAAACACTTAAATTCCTTCCTCTCTGGCTCTCTTTACACTTTCTAACATCACACACTAACTATGCTTTCTATAACCCATATTATATTTTACTCCCTAATAAAAAATCTTGCCATTGTCTCATTAATTAAGAACAAGATCCTCCTCCTTTGGTGTTCACAAGGACACACAGTCTTTTTTTTTTTTAATTGAGATATAGTCAACATATAACATTAGTTTCCAGTATACAACAGAATGATTTGATATATGAACATACTGCAAAATGATCATTACAATAACTCTAGTTAATACCTATCCCAAGTCTTTTCTTAATACTGGATGGTCTGGATATGAGGAAGCCAGCCCTAACGGTTTGAATATGTCTGCAAATAACTCCAGGGTTAACAAACATTAATTAATGGAAATGTCCACACAAGGCCTACAGTCTTGTCCCATGGCAGGTGTTCAATTAAATCTAATTGATTAATCATTTCGGCTCAACCAGCATATCATACAAATCTTTACATATTGTAGGATCTTGAGAAAAGAATCCTCTATTATCTGCCCCCACCCCGCTCCCCCCGGCCCATGGTTCCCTGTGATTCCAACTTAGTATCCTCTCACAGTGTGACTCTTCACCCAGGCTCATGGCAAAGCTTTCTCTTTTGTCTGCCACTTGATTTTTGTTCTGTTGCTGTTTTCTTTCCTGATACTGTCTATCCTCTGAATGGGAACTAGCCTCTGTCTGACCTGGTAATGTCCAAAAGTCTTTGCAAATTATGCCCAACATAAAGATTGCCTCTGTGAGCCAGAGCAAGACTCTCTGGTGTTACCCCATTATAGCCACACACATCCCCTATCCCTAGCCCCTGGCAATCATTAATCTATTCTCCAGCTCTGTAATTACGTATTTCACAATGGTTACATAAATGAAATCATGAAGTATGTATCCTTTTTTTTTTTTTTTTTGAGAGAGAGAGACAGAGAGATAGAGCATGAGTGGGGGAGAGGAAGAGAGAGAATCCTAAGCAGGCTCATGCCCAGTGGGGAGCCTGACACTGGGCTTGATCTCACGACCTTGAGATCATGACCTGAGCAGAAATTGAGTCCGAGTCCGATGCTTAACCAACAGAGCCACTCAGGTGCCCCAAAGTATGTATCCTTTTGAGATTGGCTTTGATCATTTTGTATAATGTCCTTGAGGTTCATCCACGTTATTGAATGTATCAATTAGTTCATTCCTTTTTACCACTGAGTAATGCTCTGTGGCATGGATGTACCACAGTTATTTTATCCACTTACCCTTGGAAAGGTATTTGAGTAGTTTCCAGTTTTGGGGTATTATGAATAAATTGTTATAAGCATCCATGTACAAGTTCCTGAGTAAAGATAAATCTTCATTTCTTTGGGATAAATGCCCAAGAGTGGAACTGCTAAGTTGAATGGCAAGTCCATTTATTTCAGTTTTGAAAGAAATGGCCAAACTATTTTCCAGAGTCAGATTATTTATTTTTGGAATTTAATTATGACTCAGGTCCTAGAAAGACACTCTACTATTTACCTCTTTCTGATTAGAGAACTATCGAGTTCTATGGAGTCTGATGGACGTGGATTCAATCCTGCTTCAATCACTTATTATCTAGGTGAGCCTGAACAATATATCTACCTTTTTGAGTCTCAGATTCCCTATTTAAAAAATAGGGATAATAATGGCCAAGAGAGTAAGAATTTAACAAGATCAACATGTAAAATTCTCACAGTAGAGTGTCGGTTCACAGTAGTGAGTTAACGCTCTCCCCACTCCATGGCAAAATAATAATCAAATATTACTCCCAACATTTTCGGTATTTGAAATTTTAAAAATCAAAAGAAAGCATAATGTTAGCTCCTTTTTTTTTTTTTTTTTTAAGTAGGCTCCACGCCCAGCATGGAGCCCAGTGTGGGGACTGAATCACGATGCTGAGATCAAGACCTGAGCTGAGATCAAGAGTTGGACGTTTAACTGACTGAGCCACCCAGGCGCCCTAATGTTAGCTCCTTTTGTACATATTCTATTAGATAAATTATCTTTAATAGATTCCTTATGCATAATTTTTTGTTGGCAAAACCATTTTCATTTCTTCCTATCAATTATGTTTGCTGAGGTAATCCTTATAATGCTTGGCAACAGAAATGAGTTGGTATATCTCCATTACGTTCTGTGGTTTTTCTCTCTTCTAGGTCAGTGAACAATTTCCTGATGACTGGTCCAAAGGTAAGAAAAAATGTCCTTTGACTTATTTGGATTTCACTAATCTTAGCCTCTTGATTGAAGACTATACATGTCAATTTCTTTTCATTATATCCACATTTTTTATTAGCTGTGTATATTATGGAAGGAAAAACCGTGGCGCAGAGAGGGTTAGGGACACACCCAAAAGAACACAGCAAACTAGTGTCAGGACAAAGGCAAGAACTCAGGAGTATTGATTCTGAAAATATGGCCAGAAGTTCCAGAGCCACAAAAGTCAACAGCCTTTCCCAGGTGTCAGGTTGCAGACACACGTCCTTCTCGGTGCAGTGGTAGGACACAGTTCTTCATCTTTAAAATGCTGACATTGTATTCCATGATCTCTAAGGACAGTTCCAGCCCCCAAATGTTTTTTTCTAAGACAGTAATAGGATGAGAACAGCTGAAAATCCATGAATTATGTAATCTGGGCTCATTTTGGAGAGGCAGAATAGTATAGTGAATAAAGGCTAGTGAGGTCTGGAGTCTGGTAACACTGAATTTCATTCCTACTGTTACCATCGGCTAGCTGTGGGACCTTAAGCAAACTGCTTTACTTCACCTCTCTGAGCCTCAGGTTCCTAATCTATACAAATGGTACCTATTTCACAAGGTTATTTGTGATGTTAAATGGAACAGCATATTTAAGGTGCTTACTCTTGTCACTACTCCTGAAGGAGGATTGAGTGGGCAGGAAAAGAGATGTGTAGCCACTTCAGAGCAAATGCCTCCCAAGTTCAGCTGGGAGTCTGAATTTGGACCCCTGTGTTTCTGTAGGCTTACCTGATCTATTCCAGCAGTGTGGCAGCTGGTGCCCAGAGTGGTATTGAAGAATGCAAGTATCAGTTTGCCTGGGACCGATGGAATTGCCCTGAGAGAGCCCTGCAGCTGTCCAGCCATGGTGGCCTTCGCAGTGGTAAGGAAAGCCCTGGCCACAGCTCCCTGGACCCCCTGGCCACAGGTTAGAGCCCACTCTTCAGGGGTGGCCCCCTGCTGCTTCTACATCCCCATCCTAGTGCTCACCTGGTCTCTGCTCTCAGGTGATCTTGTCTCTGGGATCTTCTCTGTCCCTTCTCCATCTACTCCTTCTTACTTATAAAGCTTTTTTTCTTTCTTCCCAACACCCTCACTGCTCAATGAATGGACCTTGTCTCACCCCTAATCCTATATCCTTTGCCTCCCAGTTGGCTAAGGGCTTCCTCACAATATAAAGAGCATCAGGAGGTAGGTAGGAGTATTAATTCTTCATGCCTCTTAGCCCCTTCCTTCAGCAGCTCAGCAGAGAGGTACAGGACAAGTGGGGACTGACTTGGACACCAGATTCCCAAGGAGAAGAAAAAGAGTGGCCATGCCAGTAAATGAAATAGCTGCCAATCAGATTTTCTTTTCAGGATTTGCTGGCCCATGCCTCTTAGACTTCAGTATTTCAGGAAGAAAAAGGCACGGGTTCTTTACAACCTGGCCTTCAGATTCATCTCCCTTCCCATTTCTTCCTCTGGCTCTTTGCCACCTAAATCCTTTAGAACCATGTATGTCAACAGTAATCTAGCCACCTAGTCATAATGTGTGACCTGAAAAGATGGGAGGGGAGAAGCATAGCGCTGAGACCGAGGCTGGAGCAGACCGTGGAAGAGAGTAAGGTACATTATAAAGATGGGGAAACAGGATGGAGCTGGGAAGGAGGGCGCAATGATGGCGTTCAAGGAAGACAGCATGACTGGTACTCTGAGTTGCAACCCCTGCCTCTGACGCATCATTTTTGGTTCCTGCCTGCCAGCTAATCGGGAGACAGCATTTGTACACGCCATCAGTTCTGCTGGGGTCATGTACACTCTGACTAGGAACTGCAGCCTTGGTGACTTTGACAACTGCGGCTGTGACGACTCCCGCAATGGGCAGTTGGGTGAGTAGAGGTACCGTGGGTGGCCAGGGCAGGCTGGCAAAGTTCACTACGAATGAAAAGTTCCGTGGGGTGAAGAAGAGTTGTATTCTTCTAAATCTGGGGAAAATCAGGGCCGCCCAGGTTAAGCCAAAACCCTAGAGTGAAAAACCAGGCTCAATGTAGTTTGGGGCCCTCCTTCTCTAAGTGAGGGGTTTCTTTAATTTAAACACCATAAAGGAACAACACTCCCTATGGATTCAATCCTGCTACTCTCTCAGAATAGGGGGAACATCATTCCATATTGCTTGTCCCTGTTTCCTTTCCGCTGTCCTCTCGAATCCTCTCTGCCCTCCAGCTCAACTTCCAACTTGGTTGGTCCATATCACTTCTATTGCGCCTCTCTCCCCCCTCTCAATGCTGCCGATTTCCTCTCCTTTTCCGGGCCATTCTGTGGATGTCAATCACTCACCAGGCACGAACGCACTCTGCCCAAAGACCAGAAACAGCGTGTAGAGGGCCAAGCCGCCGGCATCTTGCAGAGAATCCACTCTGCAACTCCTTAGGTCATGGAGTCCCGAGCAGGCGACTGGCTGAGGCTGGAAGTGGAAGCGCAAACGGGGCCTAAACAAATCTAGGCGGAAACTGATCTGGAGACAGGGCACTTGCCCAACCCCAAACCCAATCAGAAACAGTAGTCCAGGAGCCCAAGCCCGCCTGCTCAACGACCTTTCCTCCCCTTGTCCTCTTCCAGGGGGCCAAGGCTGGCTGTGGGGAGGCTGCAGTGACAACGTGGGCTTCGGAGAGGCAATATCCAAGCAGTTCGTCGACGCCCTAGAGACAGGACAGGATGCCCGGGCAGCCATGAACCTGCACAACAACGAGGCCGGCCGCAAGGTGAGTCCTGCAGCCCCTGGGGTGAGGCAGCTGGCTCCATCCACCAGCCCTAGGGGCGGACTGCTCTTCAGTTCATTTGGCGGATTGGAAAAGCGAGGGACCAAGCCGGCCAGCCATGTGGACTAGCTAAAGGCCTCACAACCCCCGCAGTGGTCGACTCCCTCCCCACCTCCTAGACCCTGGCCAGCTCACTCTCAGCTCTCTCCCCAGGCGGTGAAGGGCACCATGAAACGCACGTGTAAGTGCCACGGTGTGTCAGGCAGCTGCACCACGCAGACCTGCTGGCTGCAGCTGCCTGAGTTCCGCGAGGTGGGCGCGCACCTGAAGGAGAAGTACCACGCGGCTCTCAAGGTGGACCTGCTGCAGGGGGCCGGCAACAGCGCTGCGGGCCGAGGCGCCATCGCCGACACCTTCCGCTCCATCTCCACGCGGGAGCTGGTGCACTTGGAGGACTCCCCGGACTACTGCCTGGAGAACAAAACGCTAGGACTGCTGGGTACCGAAGGCCGAGAGTGCCTGCGGCGCGGGCGGGCCCTGGGCCGCTGGGAGCGCCGCAGCTGCCGCCGGCTCTGCGGCGACTGCGGGCTGGCGGTGGAGGAGCGCCGCGCCGAGACCGTGTCCAGCTGCAACTGCAAGTTCCACTGGTGCTGCGCCGTCCGCTGCGAGCAGTGCCGCCGGCGCGTTACCAAGTACTTCTGCAGCCGCGCCGAGCGGCCGCGGGGGGGCGCGGCGCACAAAGCCGGCAGAAAAGCCTGACGGGCTCCTCCCCCCCTCCTTTCCCCATTTGGCCTAGGCTTCTTTTAGAGACCCCAGTAATAGAGGAACCTAGGGAATGCCCCCCCCCCAACATTCCCCTGCCCAGGGATTCCCAAGAGGGAGAGACGCCGCCATCTCTCCGGAGCTTGCCACTCTCCAACCCCTTCCCCCAATTCCTCTGCGCTCTCCTCGAACTCAGTCTGCATCCTCCTCACCAGCCGCCCTGAGGGCTGAGAACTCCCAGTCCTGAGATTCTGAGCTATTGATCTTCCCTGGACTAGGATGAGAATAGGCGTTCCTCCCTCCCCTTCTAGCTGCCCTAACGCCTGACCTGGCCTGTGGAGCCTGTGGAAGAACACTTCTCGGATATGCAGGGCCAGGGTAAAGCCATGCTTTTCTTTTTTTCCATTTTCTTGCACCCCTCCCCCCATTTTTCTGCTGCCAGGTCTCTACCATAGCCACGTCTTCTTTTTTCTGCAGAGCTCCTTCCGTGCTCCCGATTCCCTGCTAACTGTTGGCAGACACCCCAGCAATCTCTAATGCTTTCTCTCCTTCCCTTTCCCTGAAGAAAACTGTGACAAAACTGACCCCGGGAAAAGCATGTCTTTGGGGCTTGTTTCCTAGAGGCAGGCCCTGAAGATGGAAGAAGTGGGAACCCTAGCAGGCTGACTCGCTGGAAACCAAGGGTGCTACTCATCCTCGTGATACCATGTCTCCAGCGGACTTCACCAGTCAGGCAGTGACCTAGTGACCTTCCTAGACAATCACCCGAGGTGCTCCAGGCATACCCATAATGTCTAGGAACTATGTAAGGGCAGATTACCAGTCATTTCCTACCCCTTAAACTTCTCCCTGCTCCTAACCTATTTCTTCCTAGCAACCAAATTTACCTCTTCTCCTTCCCCAAAGGATCCTTGTTTCTCTGAGCCATGACTGAGCTAAATAAAGCCCATTTCCCATTCAGACCCCAGTTTGAGGAAGGAGAAGCTGGGACCTTTCCTTTTTTTTGCAAACCTGGATCTCAAACAGGCAGGATTCAGGGCACTGGATACTTGCCTTCAATAGGTAAACTTCCTGCAATGAAACTTTCCAATTGGAAGCTCAGCACCTTGAACTTTAATTTATTGCAGTCACTGTGATACGTGCCTTCTTTTCTAGGTATTGAACTTATTCTTGAGGACATCGGGGAGGGTGGGTGGAAGATATAAAGTCTAGGCCCTCTCTTCCCTCCCCCCCTTGCCAGAACACTATCCTCCCTTAAGCCTCACTTCCCCGATGGCCTAAGTAGTTGTGCTGGCCTGACAGAGGCTAATCTGCCAACAATTAGTGAATCATCCACATAAATCTTCCCTCAGTACATGCACTCAGTAGC
This sequence comes from Mirounga angustirostris, assembly GCF_029215605.1. Classification (NCBI taxonomy): domain Eukaryota; kingdom Metazoa; phylum Chordata; class Mammalia; order Carnivora; family Phocidae; genus Mirounga; species Mirounga angustirostris. The sequence goes on from NW_026991714.1 coordinate 127,094,296, forward strand.
TCAGAGCTCACTGCTTGTGTACTTGAGACAGAAGCAGTACAGCAGGGACTCGCTTCTGAAAGAGGGCTCTGGAAAGGGAAGAGTCAATCCCTGACAGACTCTGTAACCCGCGGAGCTTCCCAGCCATCTCCCTTCTCCTAAGCTGGTCATGGGTCTGGACACGGGACAGCTCTTTAGGAGAACTGGTGAGATGCCAGACCACCTCATCCTACCTCCCAGAGTAGGAGAGAGCACAGAGATGTGACTCCAAGTAGGTAACAGGGGCTGAGGCTTTAGAGGCCAACCCAGGAGACTGGAAAGACTCCTTTTATATTCCAAACTGGGACGGTGGCCAGGTCAGACTCAAACCCCGAGCCTCATCCCTATACATCCTCTGGTCAACTAACACGCACTGAGGGGAGAGGCTGCGTGTCCTTCCTCACAGGGGACACACTTCCCTTCAGGGTCTCCTAGTGCTTCATTTCCAGCTCTATCAGCAAAAGGCCTTTTTTGCTCCTTCCCTCCTCTTTGATCTGGGCCCCGTGAATCTCCCAACTTGTCCTTCGCTAATCAAGTAGCAGCATGTATTAACCTGGCTGTCCCACTTGGCAGAATTATTTGATAATGTGCAGTAAGAAAATCTGGCAAGGCAGCTAGAAAATATAAAACTACAGGGTTGTAAAGGAAAACTGCATTCTCCAGGAGGTCTCTCAGCATAAAAGTAGGGAACTATTGTGCTTCATATTTGATAATTCCAGGTTAGTACTTGAAACCTGTCATGCTGCCAGAAAGTTCTTTCATAGGTTGTTGTTTTGTATTCCCAAATGGATATAATTGATACCAGATTCATCTGAGTTCTATAAAGAAAACATTATTGAGCTACCTTAGATCTGAATTGCTTTTTTTCCTCTCTTGCATTATCCATTCATTCATCTGGTCATTCAGCAAACACTGGAGTGCAAATACAGTGGTGAACAACACAGCAACCTCCTTGCATTCAAGGAGTTTAGGTTCTCTCTTACACTCAATCACCAGGGCTGTGTTCCCCTTTGCAAATATGGACAACTCCAGAACAGCTGCTTGGGAAGACACCTTGGAGGTCAGCTAGTCAAACCTTTTGTTTTACAGATTAAAACTGATGCTGAAAAAGATGTCCGTCTTGTTCAGCCAACTAGTAAGTTACCATGGGGTACATACTGGAACCCTGATCCCTTCCCTCCTCTTGTGTACTCTTTAAGGCCCATCTGTCTCCACCAGAGAGAAGCAGAGGCAGATCCTGAGAAGTGACAAGGACACTGGGTGGAGGAAGGGGGGCGCAAAACACTCTCTCCTTCCTGTCCCTGGCCTGTGAGCCTACACACAGGCAGGACTTTTCTTTTCTTGAAAAGAATCCCAGCCTCAACTGGCCTTAGCAGCAGGTTAGGGCAAAGACAGAGCCAGGGTCGTGCTCAGCCCTGGTGGTGCTGGCGGTGGTGGGAGGGGAGGGCAGGCCAGGGCACCCGCCTATTGTGGGTCTGGATTGGATGCTTCCACTCATTCATTTCCTTTTAATTAACCGCATTCCTGGAGGAGAAATATTTATGTTGGCTCCCATAGAGGCAATCCGCAGACTGGAAAGAAGGGGGAAGAAAGCCTGCCTTAGCAAAACAATATCTCTAAAGAGCTCAAGAAGAGAAAATAAGAGAACAAAATGCCATTAAAATAGCCTTCTACCCCCACTGGAGTCAATGAAAACTTCATTTCACATGCTAATCCCCCACTCCGCCCATTCTCTTCTCACAACACCTTTCCCGAAAGTGTTTGGGAAAAGTCTTCGCAGTCAGTACACAGCTCCCGCAGCTCAGACTTCTCCTTGTGTTAGTTCAGGGCCCCAAGTGGGGCTCTCACTCCAGCAGCGGCTTTTTTCTCCCCCCCTTTAATTTAAACAAAGACTTCGGAGTTCATCAACCTCCCACTGAAATTCACAGCTGCTGAACAAACTAATCCCCTCTCCCTGCCTTTCTTCCCTTCAATGGGCTCTTGGCTTCAAAGACACTTTGGGAAAGGACTTTGCTGGGGCTCACACTGCTTCATCAATAGAAGTTAGTGCAAGTATTATCTGAAGAGCAAGTGGCTTTACAAACAAATACTGCCTAACAATCCCTTCCTCCCAAACACACACATCTAGCCCACAGACATGATGGGATCTACAACAGGATTAGAGATCGTACCCCCGGCTTCACACCCAGCCCCTTTGTGCAGCTGAGCTCGGCCCTGAAGTGCTGTGGGGAAAACCCTAGAGCTGAACGTCAGGCACGGACGGAGACATACAGACACACACACACACACAGCAGAGTGGCCACAGATGCTGCAAGGCTTTCTCCTTGCACCTTCCTTTCTTCAACTCTCTAGACTCCTTATGTGTCCTGCCTTACTGGGATGCAGGGAGCAAGAACAAAGAGGCTAGGAAGAGAGGTAAGGGCAAAATAGGACCAGAGGAGACAACAATCGGGAGATGACTGAGGAAACCAAATCAAAGCAGCTTTATTGCCCATTAAGTACATCAGCGCTTCAAATGCAAAGTTCAACCATAAAAAGTGCAGCCAGAGAAGGCAGCCCTGAGACATGTGGGGGCTGAGGAGAAGGGCCTCCAACTCTTGAGGAGCAGTGCTAGAAAAGGCTTTTGTTAATATGAACTGGGCTGATGATCACAGAATGAATGGTCAAGGGCCGTGTGCCAGGGCCCCGACAGGTCAAGTCAGGACCATTCCCCGCAGGCAGTGGTCCCTCTCCTCCTGTTTCCCAGCCTAGGACAGCTCCCAGCAAAAGGCAATGCACCTCTTCTATTTTCCGCCTAACCTAGCCCACTCTTATAATACTGGCAGATGAGTAGGTCCTTGTAAAAAGGGCCAAAGTTCCTCCTTTTGGTTCTGCTCAGCACCCACCCCTCACGTCCATGACTTGTTCAAAAGATGAACAACAGTCAACTCTACCCCAGCCTCTGGGGCTCAGAGAAAAAAGGACCTGGAAATATGAAGTTGGAGGCAAGGAGAAGGTAAGGTCAGGCTCATCACCCACAGAAGGGGAAAAACAAAAGCCCCACAAGCTGGGTACAGCAGAGGCAGACTTGGAGGTAATGATCCTACTTACCCCCTCAGAAGCCACTTAATCAGAATATCCCAGGGGTAGAAGACGCCCTGCTCTGGGTCCTGTCAGGGTACAGTATCAGGGAAAGTGAAGAACCAGCTCTCTGCTCTGCCTCAGGGGCTGAGAGAGCCTTGGGTAGATTCCAGAAGGCCAGGCCTAAAGGCGTGGAAAGCAGGCACTCTGCTAGTTCAGAGGCAAGCCCACAGCATCATATCCCTGGCAGCAAGGGAAGAGCGCGGGGAAAAACAAACAATCTATTCCTAAATTCCCCCTTTTCTGCAGGGAGGAGTTAAGTAACAGCAGAAGTAGCCTCTTGGCAAGAGAGGCTAGCTGGTTTACATGTACAGCTTATGAGCAATGGTAAGGACAGCCTTCAGGACAAGCATGAAGCTGGAGACCTCGCTGAAGCTGCTGTAGCCCACCACCTGGGCATGCACCGCAAGGCCCTGCTCAAAGTTTCCTGCGTCCACACATCGGGCAACCTCATGGAGCCCAGCCAGGACATGAGGCGAGAGCTGTGGAGGGACAGACGCTTAGGTCAGGGAGCCCAACCCAGACCCTACCCTGGGAGCATGGAAGGGTAAGAGAGGATTTAAGTTCTGGAGCCCAGGCCGGGCAAGATGGCTATGTATGTATATTGTGGGGAACCCAGGTCAGTGAGACCTATGGGAGAGGACACTGGGGTCCCTTTGGCCACAGGTGATGGTGGGGGGCAGGGGGCAGGGGGCCACCACTAAGTGTACTTACTGTGCCCTGGCAGAGCTTAGCATATAGACATTCTAGACGTTGGGCTGCCTTCTCCAGCTTCCGTTTTGTCTTCTGCAGGGAGGGAAATGGATTCTGAGTCCAGCCCCTAAGACTGACACTACACAGGACTCTAGAGAAGCACAGTATGTCCGAGCTGGAACGACTTAATGCTACTGCTTTCATTTCACAGGAGAGGAAATGGGGGCCCAAAGAGGGTAAGTGACTTGCTTAAGCTGACACAGCCACTGCATGAATAGCAGGTCGCCTTACTCCTAGTTTCACCCTCCCTCCAGTGCCCCATGCTGCCTTTCCATGAGTTAAGCCTCAATGCTGCTGGGCCCTGCTACCTAGGTGCTAGACTCAGATCAGCCGAGCCCCCCACCCCTTGCCCCACACGGATATCAAATAAGTACAAGACATAAGACAGCGGGTCCGGGGACCATGAGAAAAGAGTCACACAAGGAGCTGATCTACAGCTCAGGGATCCTGGGAGCAAGCTAGTGGTGTGAGGAGGACATCGTGGGGAAGGCTCAGACTTACTACATCAGTGGCAGACAGGGAGCAGCGTCGCAGAAGCTTCTCAAAGCTGGTCTTCAGGGACTGATGCTCTGGAGGCAGCTCTTTCCTTTCCACCTTCCGAGGGGGCCGCTGCTGAAGTTGCTGAGGGAGGAGCAGGGAGACAGGGCAGACTGGCAAGCTGTCCTTCTCACAGCTTCCCTACGGACTAGTCCTCAGGGACCCAGTGTCACGCCGCTCCCCCTAGACCACAGCAAAGCTGGGGGAAGGGGCGCGCCCTCTTCTCTGCAGTAAGGACATTTGGTACCTGTCCACACTGGTTCCCCAGTGCAGAAGGGGCCTCCCCTCTGGGGAATGAGGCCCAACTACCCATGCTCCCTGCTTTTCTATACCCAAGGAGAGTTGGACTGCACTGTTCCTCTCACCTGCAGGCTGAATTCTCCTGGAGCTCCTGGGGAAGCATGGTCCACACCAAGGACAGAAGGCTGTGAGGAAAGGAACCCTCGTGGCTCAGGGGTGAGGCTCATAACTGGAGCAGTAATCGGTACCGGGGGCATAAATGTCTCTGGCAACTAAAGCCAGAGAAAGAAAGGCATAGGAGTCTAAACTGAGAGACTTGCTAGGCCCTGCTTTGAGAGAATAACAGACGGGGCGCCTGGGTGGCTCAGTCAGTTAAGTGTCCACCCTCGGCTCAGGTCATGATCCCGGGGTCCTGGGATCGAGCCCCACATCGGGCTCCCTGCTCCGCGGGGAGCCTGCTTCTCCCTCTCCCACTCCACCGACTTGCGTTCCCTCTCTCGCTGTCTCTCTCTCTGTGTCAAATAAATAAATAAATAAATCTTAAAAAAAAGAGAGAGCAACAGAAGTCCTGAGTGAGCAAGGGAACAGAATAGCGAGTAGGGAGCCAGGAGATGGGGAGACTGATACATATATGCAAGAAGGAAACAGGAGATGGCCGAGGGGAGAAGAATGAGTGGGGAAAAAGACAAGACAGTCTGTGTGCCTGACAAAGGGACGGGCTGAATTCTGGAAGAAACTAGAATGTGGGTCATTGGTGAATGTATGAGGGGTAGGTGGCAAGAGATGAACTGACCTTTTTCCTTTGGAGGTCTGCCCTGGGCACTGGGGCATTTTTCAAGGAAGCTTGAGGTCCTGCATAGCACAAAGATAGAGGTATTTAGGGGCACAGTCAGGGACACTGGAAATCTTCAGTCTGAAGGCCAGCAAAATTATTTTAGTTGGAGTCAATCACACCTCCCTCTGCAGACCAACCATGTGCTCAGTTGACATTCTCCAGCCCAACGGCCCCCAATCCACTGGCGTGAGGAAAGACTCCTAAGGTGACAGTGGAAGGGGGAAGAGAAGGAGGCAATGACCCAGAAGGTGGAAGCTGTGGAAAGAAGACTGACCTGGGTGAGCAGTCGAGGGGCCAGTGGTCGGGAGGACACTAGAGCATGCAGCACCTGGCCCTCCTGGAGGGTGCGTCACAGAGAAACTGCCAGGAGGGGCTAGGGACCGGAAGCTTGTAGGGCTGACCCCTGGTAGTCTCACAGGAAGTGGAGGGAACAGTCGAGCAGTCTCGGCCAGGGAGGTAGAGCCAGGCTGTATGACATCTGGGGGTACCATGGGTGGAGGTGGACCAGGAAGAGGCCATGTTCCAGGGAACCCCATGAGGTTAGGAACTTGGGCTTTTTGCCCTCTTAACAACAGTGGCTCAAATAAAGCTGAAAAGGAAGAGAAACAGGCCATTTGCCATCAAACTTCAATTTGGGAGAGACTCAGAGCATATCAGGGAAGAATAAGGCAGCAATAAAACCAACCAACCAACCAACCTAATAATGCTAACGAAAGATTAATATATGCATATGGAGATCTATCATTCACAAAATACTTTTAACTATTCCTCATTTGACCCTAAAAACAATCCTGTGGGGTTGAAATGACCAATATAATAGCTATTCTCACTTTTCAAAAGAAACAGTGGCTAAGTTTGTTGCCCATTGATACAAAGCCAGTAAGTGACAGTACTGGGGATTCAGACTTCAAATTCTAAGCTCTTCTTGCTACATAGTAGACATAATGCCTCCCATACCCATGCTGGCCATGCCAACTGTTTTCCTCTGTGCTCTGCCCAGACAAATCTTGACTCACTCACTCATTCACTCACCAGGCCTTACACCAGGGGCCAAAGGCAAAGGCTGGGCTGCCTGGGGCTCAGGTACCCTGTAATCATTTATATTCTGTGTTTGGAAGCTTTGATAAGGGCCCGGATGGGAAGGTATCAAGGGTGTCAGCAGTGATGACTGAGGTGTGAAAATCCTTGGCCTTGGAGATGGAGTTGGAACCTGTGAAGAGAAAAAAGGGTCAGCACTTGGAAAGGAAAAGAAAGGTAAGTAATTGAAAATAGAAGAACAATAAAGAACATGAAACAAAAAGTTAGCTCTTAAAATGAAAATCAACGGAACTGGTAAGTTTCTATAAAAAGTGACAAAGACAAACAGAGAAAGACATGTATCATATGATCTCACTGATATGAGGAATTCTTAATTGTAGGAAACAAACTGAGGGTTGCTGGAGTGGGGGGTGGGGTGGGAGGGATGGGGTGACTGGGTGATAGACACTGGGGAGGGATGTGCTCTGGTAAGCGCTGTGAATTGTGCAAGACTGTTGAATCTCAGATCTGTACCTCTGAAACAAATAATGCAATATATGTTAAGAAAAAAAAGAAGAAGAAGGTAGCGGGAGGGGAAGAATCAAGTGGGGGAAATCAGAGGGGTAGATGAACCATGAGAGACGATGGACTCTGAAAAACAAACAGGGTTCTAGAGGGGAGGGGGGGTGGGAGGATGGGTTAGCCTGGTGGTGGGTATTGAGGAGGGCATATTCTGCATGGAGCACTGGGTGTTATGCACAAACAATGAATCATGGAACACTTCATCTAAAACTAATGATGTAATGTATGGGGATTAACATAAGAATTAAAAAAAAAGTGACAAAGAGGGGCGCCTGGGTGGCTCAGTCTGTTAAGCATCTGCCTTGGGCTCAGGTCATGATCCTGGAGTCCCACGATCCCTGCATCAGGCTCCCTGCTCAGTGGGGAATCTGCTTCTCCTTCTTCCTCTGCCCCTCCCCCTGCTTGTGCTCTTTCTCTCTCTCTTTCTCCCTCACTCTCTCTCTCAAATAAATAAAATCTTAAAAAAGAAAGAAAAACAAAGTGGGAGGAATTATTCTTCCTCATGTCAGGACTTACTATATAGAGGTAGTATTCAAGACAGAGTGGTATTGTCAGAGGGAAAGACACACAGATCAACAGAACAGAACAGAGATCTGAAAAATAAATCCATAAAAATATGCCCAGTTAAGTTTTTGACAAAGGAGCAAAATCAGTTCAATGGAGGAGAGACAGCCTTTTCTTTTTTTTTTTTTTTTTAAGAACTTATTTATTTGTCAGAAAGAGAGAGAGCACAAGTAGGCAGAGCGGCAGGCAGAGGGAGAGGGAGAAGCAGCCTCCTTGCTGAGCAAGGAGCCCGATGTGGGGCTCAGTTCCAGGACCCTGGGATCATGACCTGAGCTGAAGGCAGATGCTTAACCGACTGAGCCACCCAGGCATCCCGAGACAGCCTTTTCAATAAATGATTATGGATATCCATTGGCAAAAAAAAAAAAAAAAAAAAAGCTTGACCTAAATTTCACACCATATGCAAAAATTAACTCAAAATAGAACACAGACTTAACTGTAAAACATAAAACTATAAAACTTTTAGAAAGAACATGGGAAAACTTTAGGGGACTGTGGACTGGCAAAGACATAAAAGCCATGATGATCCATAGAAAGAAAACTATAAATTGGACCTTAAAAAATTAAAAATTTTTGCTTTGTGAGGGACCCTGTTAAAAGGTGAGAAGACAGGGGCACCTGGGTGGCTCAGTCGTTAAGCGCCTGCCTTCAGCTCAGGTCATGATCCCAGGGTCCTGGGATCGAGCCCCACGTCGGGCTCCCAGCTCCGCGGGAAACCTGCTTCTCCTTCCCCTACTCCCCCTGCTTGTGTTCCCTCTCTCGCTGTGTCTCTCTCTGTCAAATAAATAAAATCTTTAAAAAAAAAAAAAAAAAGGTGAGAAGACAAATTCTTACATAATTATACACACACACACACACACACACATACACACTGGTGAGATCTGAATCTATGGATTGTACTAATATCAGTTTCTTGGTTTTGACATTGTACTATGGTTGTGTGGGACACTGGAATGAAGTGGGGGTGGGGATGTGATGCATGAGACTTCTCAGTACATTTCTTTGCAACTTCCTGTGAATCTGTAATTATTTCAAAATAGAAAGGAGAGAGGGAGAGGCAGAGAGACAGAAAGAAAGAGGGGATAGGAGAAGGAAGAGGAGGGAGTGGAAAGAAGGAGGAAAGAAGAAAGAAAATTAAGATGAGAACTGAAGGTGGGACAGGATGAATCATCAGAGCTTCCACCTGGTACCTCTACTTACCATCTTGCTGGATTTTGTTCCCCAGTCCCTCCAGCAGGATCCTGGTATCATAAGTTAATAGCACCCTAACCATCTGGGCACTGGATAGTGTCTGGGGGTCAGTTCCCCCACTTCACAGACTCCTCTAAGCCATCACCAATTTCTGTCAATTCTACCTATTATCTTAAATCCAACCTCATTCTCCAGCTTTAGGTCAGTCATTTCATGTCCTCATCATCTCTTGCTATTGCCTCTTAAATGCCTCCAGCCTTGTCCTTCCTAAATACATAGCTAGTCATTCCCCTGCATAAGACCATTCAATTTCAGGGTCAAGTCTAAGGTCTTTAGCACAGAATTCCAGGTCCTTCCTGCTCTATCTCCTACCTGTTACTCCAGCTTCATCTAACCTCACTCCCCTACAACAAACACCTGTTTGGCAGCCCCATTAAAATATTAGTAGTTCCTCAAGTGGGCTTTGCTTACTCTCCCTTCAATGCTTTTGTACAAGCTGTTCCCATTGCTTGAAATAGCATTTACCTACTCCTTCCCTTGCCTAAATAACTTTTAATCTTCAATACTCAAACATCATACTCATTCTAAAACGTTCCCTAAACTTCTCCCCCTCCTCGAAAGACTAAATTGCTTTTTTCTGTGTGATCCCATGGCACCTTATCATACCCTAATCATGGCATTGATGAATTTTACTGTACTTATTTTTTACATATCTATCTTTCTACTAGACTATGAGCTAATTAAGGGCATAAATCATGGTTTGTCCACATTTCTGTTCTAAGAGCCTAGCAGTTGTTTGACAAGAAGTTATCAGAAAAATAACTGAATCTATGCTCTGCAAAGTTGAGAATTTTCATCATTTTTTTTCACTAATATATTCCAAGTGTCTAGAACCATGCTTGGTACCTGGTAGACATTTAATAAGTATTTTTGAATGAATGAGCAAATGAATGAACAAACCAAACCAGATCTTACCAGGTGAGAAGGCCAGAATCCCAATCTGTAAGATGATGTTTCTTCAGAGTGGGGGGTAGCTCCCACAACAACCCGTGGGAAGGGGAAAGGAGGACACTGTTGGCCCAAGACACCAGAACCTTGGGCATGAAAAAGTCGATCTCTCAGCTGCTGAATTGGTGGCTACAAAAGTTATAATAGTGAAGAACTGTGTTAATTAAAACAAGTAAACATCCTTTCTTATAAGCCTCGCCCCATATAGCATTCAAACTTCAGTTGGCCCTCTACACTTCAGCCACCTTAGATGACTCAAAGGTCCCTAATCCCTGCCAAGCCTCCCTCCTTACTGTTCCTTCTGCCTAGAATGCCCTACATCTGCTGGGAAGCTGCTTCTTTTTGAAGGTCCAGCTCAACTGTTTTAACCACTGGAAAGCCTTCCTTGATTGCTCTGGGCAAAACCAGCCCCTTTCCTGGAGTCCCACAGTGCCTAGTATAAGCTTCTGTTATAACACTGTAAGTTACTGACATCTGATTTCCCCCAAGGGACTGTGAGCTTCCTAAGGGACTAGATCTCATTTATTCTAGAATTCCAGCATTTGCATAGTGCCTAGAACATGGCAGTGCTCAGCCAGTGTTAGATGACTGAAATGGTTTGCTCTCTGTACGTGGTCCCACTCACCTGAGTACAGTCACTGGGTAGGTAGCTCATGGCAGTGGCCAGGCTGCCCTGGGCTGCCAGGAGATTGGCATACTGAGTGACCCTGCAGGTTGTGGCAGGGCCTGCGCTCACCCCGTCAGGACCCCGCAGTAGCTCCAAGCTCCTATTAAGGACCATCACCTTCTCCATCAGGTCCTATAGGAACAGGGATAAAGGCAGTCAGGTCTCTTCAAAGCACATCCTGCTCCCTAAGACCAGGCAGTTCACCCAGGGACTTCCCACTTTGGGTATGAGGGTACCTGGCCATGGCCAGGTACAGGCAGCAAGTGATGATACGTAAGAGATGTAATAGTTAGAGAAGAGCCTCTTGGCCTCACCTCCCAAGCTATTAGCATTTGCTTCAACTGGGTCCATCTGGGTCTTAGACTCTCATACATCTCTGCCTCTTTTTTTGCTTTCTTTACCCTTTCCTCTGCTAGTACATCATCAGTTTCAGGGTCTGTTATACTATCGTTTCATCTGTGACTTTGTCTTCCTATGAGTCTTCTCTAGTTACCTGTAGAGTGTCTGGTAAAATTTAAATCCACAGAACTTTTCATAGCAGCTAATAGGAGGCTCAGGCTCACAATTATTCAAATAGAGAATAACTTTGTATAACCAAACCTAAAGTGGGAAAAAATTATGAAGGTTAACACCTAAGCAGCTGTTGCTCAGTCTCCCCTGACTGGGAAGGAGAGAGGGAGGTGCTAGCTCATCCCTGGGAAAAGGTCCCAGACACTGAAGGCCCTTTTCTACTCCCTAATATACTAATCCCAGCCTGGGTACCCAGAAGACTTGCCTCTGATGTCCCTGCACATCCCTATCAATAGCCTTTCCTAAGAGCCTGGTATGGAGTGACCAGTGCCCTACAGAGAAGGAGCACCTGTAGAGCCAGGGGGGAGGAAGCCTGGTGGCATCTTGCCCAACACTCCACCAGCTGCTCCACACTCCCTGAGCACACATAACAGAGTCTGGCTTCGGAGGTTAGTGCTCTGCCACCCTCCTGTTCCATGCGAGTACCCAGCATGTCTGCAGAGAGAAGGAAAGTTCTTTAATGGCATAGCTTTCCCGTGCTTCTTCTCATTCTCCTGTTTGAAAATAGGTGGAGGATCATGAGCTGGGACAAGTAACCACAGTGGCTTTGGACAATAATGAGGCCAACTTTGCGCTACAGGGAAGGGCGGAGCTCTTGCGAGAAAAAGTAAAACAGGACAATACATGATCCCTACTAGAGTCCTTGCCTCCCAGCTGAACCAGACCTTGGCCTTGACAACACGGCCTGACCTCCCAGAGCTCAGGCTGCTCCTCTGCCTCCTCCCTCACCGTGTCCATGAACTCCACGCTAGAGTCACACCACTCCATCCTGAAACCCAGGGCTACCTACCACAGAGCTCAGGGAACTTCTCTGGCCCAGAGTAGGTCAGGAGCAAGGCCAGTGCCTCTTTCCAGTTCTGCAGGCTACAGGCATAAACCATCTCCTCCCAATTCTTCCGTACAACACAGGCTAGCAGCTATAATGAGCAGAGAGGGAAGGACGTCATTAGCCATCCATCCAACACAGTCAGAGTCACACACAGGGACGTGCTAAGAAAAGCCACTGGTGAACAGGCTTCCTATTAGACCACTGACTAGGCGTTGGGGGTGAGGTAGGAGTGGTTGGAGTGGGGAGAGGGAAAGCCTGGCAGATCTTCTAAACATCAAGGTGCAGGCATCCACCTGACAAAGTCCAAGTAATCCCCTCCCCTCCTCTCCTGCACAGTGGGCAGTTACCGAAGAGATTCTGGTTTTCTTCTTGGCCCAGTAGCACTCCTGTGTTTGCTTTAGCAGATCTGCACCCCCAGCCTGGGCCAGGATGATGGCATCAGCAAAGCGCTCTTCTTTCAGACACAGCTCCACAGCAGGGCGTAGTTCTCCAAGCAGGAGAGCCTGGCTCAGGAGTCCATCAGTGTCTGCAGGCAGAGGCATCCCCTCCATGTGAGCCTGCCCTCAGACCCTAGCTTCCTGTCCCCTACAGGGCCCATAGTACACCCCTTCTATCTCTGTATCACTCAGCCTCCCTTGCCCCAAACAAAAGTCCCAAGTTTCATTCCTCAACAACAAAATGTAGTGGGCTGTCCCAGAGTGCCAGGTCCAGTGGTAACTCTAAGGACAGGGCTCAAGATGAGGGAGAGCCTCATATGGCAATATTAGAGGTATAGTGTGTGGTTGCTCAGCAAAAACAGAGTCACAGTGGTTTTTTTTTTTGTTGTTGTTGTTTTTTTAAAGATTTTATTTATTTGCGAGAGAGACAATGAGAGACAGAGAGCATGAGAGGGAGGAGGGTCAGAGGGAGAAGCAGACTCCCTGCTGAGCAGGGAGCCCGATGTGGGACTCGATCCCGGGACTCCAGGATCCGAAGGCAGTCGCTTAACCAACTGAGCCACCCAGGCGCCCCGAGTCAGTGTTTTAAGTAAGAAAACAGTAGAAAAAAAAAATCTTGCTAGAAGGCCTTCCACAGGAAAGACATATCCATAAAAATCCAGAGAGAGCTCTAACCAGTAACAGAACCACTCAGCATTTGTGATGGTGGGAGGGAGGCAGGAGGCAGAGGACAAGAAGAAAATGTTCTCAAGTCCAAGAACTCTGAGCCCACCTACTCCCACATAGAGCGTTTCTCTCCCTCAGGATCAGAGTACCTTCTGTGATGGGGATCTCCCATGGAGTCATATTCTGAGGGACCAGCTCATCAAAGAAGGATGAGGAGGCAGAGGCTTCCTCTGTGATGTGTTCGGAGGTCTGTACAAGAAAGGACAGAGGTGGCTATTTTGGAAATGAACCTGAAAACAGACAGACAGCTGGCTTGGTAGCTCTCTCTGAGAGCTCTACTATCTGGCCCTTAATGGGTAAAGCTACAGAATAACCAGATAAGGTTTGGGAAGGTCTCTAGTCCATAGCTCCTCTCCCAGCCCAAAAGTTTATGCACTCTGTGTCTCACTGTGGTTCCAAGAAATGAGGAGTTTGAAGACTTCTACAGAAGCCAAGCACTTTATGAGAGCAAAGCAAATGTCCAGGAAGGGGCAGATGCCCTAAAGGCAGGTCTCCTGTGCTACCCCAGGTCTGGCTGTCTGGGCTCCAACCACACCTGGCTGCAGAAAGCCTGCTGTCTGTTACTGTGGAGATCATCTCCCTTGGGCCTCCCTTGAGGGGTCTCGTCCAGCCCCAAGTCACTCTTCAAACCCGCGGCCACCTGCAAGGAGAGATCTATGAGTACCCTCTTCCCAGCACAAGGTCAAACACCTATTATGCTTTCTTCCCACCTCCACACCACACAGACTGGACTCTCTAAGATTCTTGGGCTATTTACCTGGGGAAAAGCCTACATCCAGGAGGTAAAACGTTTGTATATGCGTTAATGAAGCCCAGAAAGAGGTCACTGAGACGGTTCCCACTGACAGCATTCTCTTCTTCTCTGCTTCAAGTACATGCTTCTGATGTGAAAGCAGCTTACCTTCTTCTGGAACTCATCTTTACTGTATCCTAATAGTTTTAGAAATTTCATTCTGGAGTCTTCCTCTAAGGTCACCTAATGAACCACACAACACACAAGTCTCCATTAAATCAATGTGAATGACCCTCTCTTGCATAAGCTGAACATCTGTGCCAGTGTACCCTCTAATATAGTTCTTCATACCACCAGAAGTGCCCTACTGAGGCCAACACCGTCTCTCCCCTTTTCCTCCCCCAATTTGATCCTGCTGAGCTGGAGGCATGGTGTTAACAAAACCCTCTCCCACTTCTACATGAAAACTGGACCATGGACCTTCTGTTGACTTACTAGATCTGTTAGCCTGGATACCTGGTAAGAGTCAAATGTCACCTATGTTTCCAGGCAACGTTGCTTGTGATGGATAAATTATATCTGGACTCGAACTACACAAAACTTAAATAGCATCTGTGGACACCATGCTCGCAGGCTTCCCTGACTGCAAGGACTCTTGTAACTGAAAAGATCTCTTGTAGGGACTCTAGAAACATTTTGGAAGTGGGTACAAGAGACATTGGCTCTTGTGGGCATGAGGCTTCAAAGCCGGGGCCACCGACACACCTGCCTTGTGTGCATCTCATCACCTTGCACCTGAGCTGTCTTTTGGGGAGGTGATGAGAACTCTGGACCGCTGCATGGGCTGCAAGAACCCCCACAGAAGAGCGCCACCTCAGGCTGCCCTGCCAAGCCGTGGTTCCTGTCCCACATCCTTCTGAGGAGACTGATGCCAAGTGAACCTAGAGTCTCGTGAGTCTAAAATATCTAGTTGAAGGGGCGCCTGGGTGGCTCAGTCGGTTAAGCGTCTGTCTTCGGCTCAGGTCATGATCCCAGGATCCTCGGATCGAGCCCCACATCGGGCTCCCTGCTCAGTGGTGAGTCTGCTTCTCCCTCTCCCTCTGCCTGCCTGTCTGCCTACTTGTGATCTCTCTCTCTGTCAAATAAATAAATAAAATTTAAAAAAAAAATATCTACTTGAAAACATAGTTCGTGGTGGAAGCTGCATAGATACAATAAACAAAGTCAGCTTAGAGGCGCCTGGGTGGCTTAGTCGGTTAAGTGTCTGCCTTTGGCTCAGGTCATGATCCCAGGGTCCTGGGATCTAGCCCCACATCGGGCTCCGTGCTCAGCAGGGCGCCTGCTTCTCCCTCTACCTCTACCTGCCTGCCTGTCTGCCTACTTGTGATCTCTCTCTCTCTGTCAAATAAATAAATAAAATCTTTAAAAAAAAACAAAACAAAACACAAAGTCAGCTTACCCACTCAGTGTCCCAGATACTGGGGGCCAAGCCTTCCTGAAGCTGTACCTTAATCTGGGTTAGGTGGCTGGGCCCTTCATTTGCCCTACACAGAGCCATGACTTCTGACTACTATCTTTCTCACAGTCTCTCAGGGCTCCCTTCTTCTCCCATACTTGTCCTTTGGAAATGTTCAGCCACATTCAGCTTCAGAACCATCATAATGGACAGCTCTTGGGTAGGTTTTCAACCAGACTCCCCTCTATCCTTAGGTACTGCTGCCTCCTTTGTTTAGAAGAAAGGCTCAACTCCTGATGATGCCCTCTATTCTCTTTCCCATTCCACCATTCCTGGAGCAGTTGGCCGTATTCTGCTTACAACAAAAGCATCATTTCTTATTCTTTTCTTCCCACACCTTTTTCTAGCTTCACTCTACAGTTGATGATCCTTCTCAAATCCTGTCTCCTTCCCAGATTCCTGGTGTCTACCATCACAAAGTTCTACTGTGTCTGAAGCATAGACCCCAAGCCCTTCTTAGATCCCCTGGGACAGCTCTGTCCTTTTTGCATTATTTACTACGATCCCAAAGCTTTGAATAATCCTCTCACTGCCTGTCCAGTCAGTTCTCTTTCTCCCTTTAGTTCTCTCCTCCCATCTACTCAATTCCTTTGACAGGTGGAACACTCCTCCTGATGTCATGCACAACTTGAAATTTCATTAGCACTGAACTTGATCCATGCCTCCAGAGTAAACTGGGACTTAAGCCCTGAGTCCCACCATAATAACTTGCCTTGGGTTATCTGAAACAAACTCAAAGCCTTCTCATGATGATGCCCCCTTCCAGCCAATCCTCTTTCCTTCCTTTCCTTTCTCTTCTCTCTTCCCATCACGTTATCTGCCCTTTGCCATGGCATAAAAGCCTTCACCTTGGCCTTGGTAAAGTATCTAGGACATCAGCAATAGAAGCAAAAAAGGCAAATGTCACTTGTACCCCTCAGCTTCCTTAGCTGCAAAAGGTCTCTGAGACACCAGTAAAAAGTAAAGATTCTGTGTCCAGAGGGTGGTGTGGTGTAGGAAAAAGCCTAAGAGGTCAGGGCCTCTGTAATCTAGGTCACAATGTGGTTGTCCATCTCCTAGAGTTTCTGGCTTTGGGGAAACACTTTCGGAGCAGCCAGCCTCAGGCTTCCTACCTTCAGGAATTGCCAGAGCATCTTTTCACTTTGCAGTGATGTTTGTTCGATCTTGTTCTGACAATAATTCAGAAGATTTCCTGATTCCAGGGCCTCCCGCAGCTCAGCTGACCGCCTCAGTAATTCAGATTCTGTGATGACTTGACTGATGAAGACTAGGCGGAGGCAAGGCTGTGGCATCTGATGGGCAGGGGTGCTGGGGAGGCCAAAGGTAACCAGCTTCCCTCCAAACTGGCGAGGAAAAACAAGAAGGGTTAAGGTTGTATCTTCAAGCTAAAAATTAACACCAAGTCCAAATCACAGGGAAGGCTATTTATTGGTCGACCCTAGGATAGGAAATCAACAATAACAACTCCTGGGGGTGGAACAGGATCAGGAACTGAGTAGAAAATGCACCCCTATACATAAACCACCTCTACATTTTTAGCACCATCAGCGTAAAACTCTAGCACACGGTACTCATCTTCTGACCCGTGCTGGCAGCCCCATTCTCCCAGTCACCCGACTAAACACCTTGGCATCGTCATGGTCTTTATACCCATCACAGCTACAGCCACGGAACAGCAGTCTGACCTCGTCTTGTGCAGTGTCTCTCACACAGGGCCCCCTGTCCCATTCCCAGCGCTAGCACACCTAGGTTATTGGAATAGGCTGCTAGCCTCTGGGTTTTCCTCCTCCAATCCAAGCCTTAGACTACTGGTTTCAAAGGCCACAGAAGAGAGCTTAAGCTCCTCCAAAGTCAGGGCCAGACTCTCTAGCCTCTCTCTCCCTGCTCATTCATGTGATCGCTCCACATCCCCAAAGTGCCCAGTTCAT
The DNA here is from genome assembly GCF_029215605.1 of Mirounga angustirostris. Classification (NCBI taxonomy): domain Eukaryota; kingdom Metazoa; phylum Chordata; class Mammalia; order Carnivora; family Phocidae; genus Mirounga; species Mirounga angustirostris. The sequence continues at coordinate 127,111,567 of NW_026991714.1, forward strand.
TCCTGCTTCTGAGCCTTCAACCACCAAAACAGCCCCCCCTGAGCATCCTTCTCACGCTATTAGGTACCCTACCTAAAGCATCTGTCACCAAGCAGAGCTTAGTAAAGTTCCTTGACTCCAGCAGGTCTCCACCGTGGCTGCACATTAACACAACCTGAGGAGCTATCCAGAGTCATGAGGTTGCACTCCAGACAATGAAGTCCGAATCTCTGGTGGTGGGACTAGACATCAGTATATTTGAAAGTTCTTCAGGTTGCAGCCATGGTTGACAACTACTGCTTACTCCCCAGCCTGCTTCTGCCTCTGACCCTCCCCCCTCTCATGTGCTCTCTCTCTCTCATTCTGTCTCAAATAAAAAACAAACAAACAAACAAACAAACATAGAATTACCTCCTGAAACAAACAAACAAAGAATGTACTTCTCTCAACATCAGAATTCTTCACCTCCTGAGTATGTTAGATTTACCTCCACAATAAAACTGGTGGCTGTGAACACAAGAACCACTTATTCGATACATCTGTTTTCAATTCAAACCTAATATTTAAAGCACTGGATTAAGTGCTTTAGGACCCTGCCACTCCTCAGACCAGCCACAAGGGCATCACCTGGGAACTTGTTGGAAAATCAGAATCTTGGGCCCTACCCTAGACTGAATGAACCAGAATCTGAATTTTTGTAAGATTCTCCAGGTAATCTGTATGTGCATTAAAGTTTGAGAAGCACTTGCTTTAGGGATAAAAACGAACAAAATGTGGTCCCTATCTTCAAGTCTTCAAGGAGTCTATTACTTAGTAGGGTCTCCACACATGTATTTAAGTAACCTTAGTATAGTTAGAATGTATCATTACAGGAATAGAAACCTTGGAAGTGAAGTTTGACAAGGGTTTAAAGACAGGCATTGTGGACGGGGTGGTACTTAAGCAAGGGACCATGAAAGACTATAGTAGGATTCAATGGCTCAGGAGAGACGTGAAGGGCAGGGTACATGCAGAAGCAGCAAAGTTGAGGAGTTATTTGTGGAACAGAAAGTAGTCATATGTAACTGGAACCTAGGGAACACATAAGAATAAAGTGGGGGGGCGCCTGGGTGGCTCAGTCGTTAGGCGTCTGCCTTCGGCTCAGGTCATGGTCCCAGGATCCTGGGGTTGAGCCCCGCATCGGGCCCTCTGCTCTGCAGGAAGCCTGCTTCTCCCTCTCCCACTCCCCCTGCTGTGTTCCCTCTCTCGCTGTGTCTCTCTCTGTCAAATAAATTAAAAAAAAAAAAAAAAAAGAATAAGGTGGGGATAAAAACTGGAAAGGTAAGTCCATAAGGAAATGCAGGTCAAAGGTTTTGGGCAGAGGAGTGACAGGATGGAATTTATATTTTTTTTCTTTCCTGCTTTGTATTTCTAACCCTTACATGTCTGGACTCACTACCAGTCCAGACATGTAAGGGTTAGAGAAAAATCAGGTGGAATCTCAGGCAGTTCTCTATAACCAAGCAGCCTATAGCAACCAATACCTTTTAGACAGGACTGGCACAGTAAGCAAGGTGAAGGGGTAGAGGGAAAAGCAATAGTAACTCTGCTTGAGCCCTAAAATGGGCCTGATCTGAGACACAGGCAGTGGGAATAAATCTATAGAACACAGCTACATGTTGGGCTTACGAGAGGCTTCACAAACACACACACACGCACAACCATGCACACACACCCCCACACACTATACTTACAGCAAATGAAACACCTGCTGGCCTTCTCATCCATTTGGGGGGTTTTTTTAGAGGAGGTATCAATGATGCTTGGGCCCCTTGCTCTGGTACCTGCAGTGGTGGGAGAGGCTGGCCTTTGCTGAAGAAAGAAGAGATCTGAGGGTAAAAGCACACCTGTATCACCAACCCGAAGTGGTGCTGCATCTGTAAACCTTACTCTGGGAGAAATCCTTGAGATAACCAATCTGGCCCAGAAAGGCTGGACTCCCGTTTTCTAGGGAACTGGTAGTGAGGGTAGGACTCCCATGCAGTAGGCTCTTGGAAAGCCTACTGCATCCAAGGTCTACAGTGGAGTGTAGACACAGAATGGATCTACAGGAGAAAAGGAGATAAGACAGTTCATACTTCCAAAATAATGGTCCCGGCATGGAGATCCAATGTCCCTGAAATATCACAGGGAACATCCAAGAGCAAGAGTCAATATGAAGGCCTCTTTTGTATCGTGGCAGGAACGGACACCCTCCCAGGAAGATGGGCACTAGAGCAAAGGTGAAGCCCTCCCAACCCAGGGTCCTGGTTTCCCAGTCTCCAACAGTCCCCACTTCCTCCTAGGCCATTCGTCCTTTTCTCTCCCCCCATATAGAGACAGCATTCCCTCCAGCATTCTCCACCAAGCCTTTCAAACCTTGTCAGCCTGTCTCATCTGCTGGACTTCCCAGCTCCTACCCATCACGGAGTACAATCTTATCCAGCCGTCAAAGGAGGCAGCAGAGAACACTGGAGGGTCCCGAGGGCACCACTGCACATCAAAGCACCAGCTGCTCTGTGTGGGCAGCTTATACACTACCTGTGAGGGAACCCGACCATTAGAGAAACCCTGACTTAGGTAACGTGACCCAGAACACACAGCGGATTTCCCCTCCCAGCATGCCCACACAACGGCGAGTCTACCTCATTGCTCCCCAGGTTCCAGCACAAGATCTGGTTGTCCTTGGCACTACTGAGCAGAAGCTCAGCATCAGCCTGGCTCCACGACACTGACAAGATCCCCCTAAAAAGGAAAGAGCAACTAACATTTGTCAAATGGCTACTCTGAGTAGGGTACCTCAAATATCTTGGATAAGTTTCATCCCTATAAAACGAGAAGTCTCATTTCATTTTACAAACGAGGAAAATGAGGCTTTGAAAAATTAAAGAACCTTCAGCAGTCATGCAGCCCGAACCCAAGTCAAATCCCAGAGCCTATGCGCTACACACTGTATCACTCTGCCCCCAGACGTCCCCACAGAATGGCCTGCTTCTTTTCCCTGACTGTAGAGTAGGGACTATGAACAGCATGAATCAGGCAAGCACCCACCCCTCTGGGTGCTTTTTTTTTTTCGCAGGAGGGTGGTGAGGACCCAACTCTTCAAAGTCCCCAAGAAGGTATAGAGGCAATACAGCTCTTTAGTAAGAAAGAACAGTGTGGGCTGCTTTTTCTGCTATGGGCCTAAGAGCTACAGCTTCAGGGGCAGGCCTGTTCAAAGGATAGATAGGAGCCTAGGTTCTCTTATTAAGGAGAAGTCTTGGAGGAAGCAACCTCACTACCTAAAGAAATGAACATTATCCTTAAATCAGAGCCTGGGGACTCTCCCAGGGGGACTAAACATTGGCTCCAAATATTTCTCATGACCCCATCTGCACTCCCATTTCTGGAAGTTAAATGGAATCTCAGGTTCTTTTCCATAACCTCAGGATCTCAAGGATCTCCTCTTTGTTGGGGTTACAGCTAGGACTGGGAGACTGTGTGTTCACTGGGAATGACTTTGAAGACACGCAAGATGTTTGGTAACTAAAGTGAGGCATTCACTGCCTCCTACCCAGGTCAGTTATGCCCCACCATCCACCAAGGATGTAGACAGAGCTTGAGACATTACCTACTGTGGCTCTCCAGCACCTTCAGGGGCGAGGAGGCAAAGCGCAAATCCCACAGCTGAATCACTGGAAAACGATCATCTTCTGAACACAGCACCAACTGGGTGGCTATGTCTGGGTGCCAGGCCAGGCCTGAGCTGTGCATCTGTGGACAAAGCAGACCCCAATGGGTGATATAACCTGACACTTCTGGTTATGAACCTTTTCTGCCCAGTTGGAATAGGATCTCTGAGGGCAGGTTTTGTGTCTCTTCTATGTGATAAGTGATGACCATGAGTAAGTAAGGAACACTAGTAGCCTCTGGATCAGCTGTTTAGCTTCCCTAAGCATTCACTCTCAACAGGAAATCTGCTAAGAGGCTGAACCTACAAGTGCAACAGCTGAAAGCAGACACCTGGCCTGGGGAAGAGCAGCTCCAAAGTCTAGGCATGAGAAAGAAGCCAGAGCCTGAGCCTGTATTCTGTCTCCACGACGCACCCTGTTGCTATGATCGCTGACTTTGATGATAGGTTCATTCTTCCTGAGATCCCACACAACTGCCTTGCCGCTGGGGTGAGCAGAAGACAGAATGTGTTGAACTTGCCGGTTCCAAGCGAGTGCCTTGATGTCTTCTGGAGGCTGCTGAGGCAGGAAGGGTGGGGAGGGATAGAGGATAGAGGATAGAGGACAACTTGTCATCTCCTGGACCAAGAGCCATTTGCTGTTCCACTGCTCCCAACCCCCCATAGAAAGCCGAGGAGTAGACATGGGGCTTCCCAAACCCAGTGTCAGGGAGCTGGGAGTTGAATTTTCCAGAGAGGATCCTTTAGGGGACTGGTGTAGAAGCTGAGAGAATGGCAGGCACACTTGGAATTTACCCCTATCCCAAGGTGCTCCTGAGAGGATGGAGTCAAGATTTAAAACAGCCCTCTTATCTATGACAAAGAGAGAGGTAGAGGAGGAGGAAGGGAGGGAAACAAAGACATGTAAGACCCCCAGAAAGAATGAGGCAGAAAGAAAAGCCATTGCTATTTTTAGGGCACAGGGTGCTATCAAATTTATACTTAACTTACCTCACGATACTGTAAGCACAAGACAGAGAAGAGCCAGGAAGCAAAGAAGATGGGCCCAGTTACAGACTGACAGGTAGATGCACTCAGAGACAGACATACACCAGATCCCCAACTGCATGGGAGAACCTGCTATAGAGGCAAAGCTGACCCACCCCAACAAAAAGGACAAGGATATATCTGGGCGTCCCCTCTTGGCCCCACTCCACTGAGCCCAGGGCCCTACTCTACTCTGCCTAAGCTCTACTATGATAAATAGTACTCACTCCTTTTCTCAATGTCTTTTACTGCCTTTCTTTATCTTCCTTCCAGAAACCCTAGGACAGTTCTTGACCACAAACCACCACACACACACCCTCCCCTCCATCCCTGTTATGGGTTGGCTGGTAATATGTTAGTCTGTGGTGCTTTATTTCCCTCCAGTGGTAAAGTCCAAACTCTCCTGTGCTCTGGGTGCCTCCAGAATTCAAGACTTTCCTGGGCAAATCAGCTGCACACTCTAATCAGCAGCCCCGGGAGACTCCTTACCTGTGACTTAGATCCTGGGGTTCTTGGCACATTTAGGTTATTCAAATCCCAAATAAAGATTTCAGAATCACTGGCTCCCGAGGCCAGGAGGTTGCCCTGTATGAAGAAAAGGCCTTAGGAGACACACCATCCCAGGAAAAGGTACGAACAGGTAAGGGGGAAAGAGACCCACATTTGGGGCTTCCAAAACCTCCCCCATAACAGTGTGGGAAGGGCTAAGAATTATAGATTAGAGGTCACAAGTGAATGCTTCCACTCAGATCTGTGGCTCCATGGCTTGGGCATGTTTGACCAAATGAAATGCAGTACCTGGAAAGGATTAAAGTCAAGGGCTCTGACAGCCCCCGTGTGCTTCTGTCTCTGGGCAATCACAGGCTCCTTCCCGGGAGACAGGATGTGGGCCACATTGTATAGAGTAAGCATGCCATTGTCCCCGCCACCTGCAATGACCCCGGAGCCTTCCAGAAGCCCATCGCCAATGTTCCCCCAGATCAGCTTGTAAAACCTACAAAGAGGAGGAACTGGCATCAGCACCAATGCAGAATCAGGTCAGTAGGCAGAGAGGAGGCATTTCTGTCAGCCTCTGCCATTACGCAGGTATCCCCACCGAGATGGAGTCTGCCTGTCTCCCTCACTTACTAGACACACAACACCATATTCCTTGCTTGGTCCTGCCCTTTCTCTGGAAAAAAATTCCATCTTTGTTACACTAGGAAGGCAGGAGATCACTGCCTCAGGGTTGTGTGGCATGTTTTTTTTTTTAATTAACATTATTAGGGTTATATAGGCCCAGGGATACATATTTCAAATAGATTAGTTTACTTAATCTTCACAACTCAAATAACAACAACTAATGCTTATTGGATACTTCCTATGTGCCAGGCACTGTTTTAAGTGCTTCACATGTATTAGCTGATTTAATATTCAATAACCCTATGAAATATTATTAACTCCATTTTCAATTGAGGAAACTGAGGCACAGAGAATTTATGAAACTTCTGTATACACAGTAACTTTATCCCTATTTGACAGCTAGGAAGTGGCAGAATCAAGGTTTAAAGTCCGGCCCATCTTATTTTATTTATTTTTATTATTATTTTTGTGGCGAGAGAGTGAGAGCAGGGGAGGGACAGAGGGAGAGGGAGAATCTTAAACAGACTCCACACTCAGCATGGAGCCCAACATGGGGCTTGATCTCATGACCCTGAGATCATGACCTGAGCCAAAATCAAGAGCCAGACGCTCAACCCACTGAACCACCCAGGTGCCCTGGCCCACCTTATTTTAGAGCCTGAGCTCTTAACCAACATAAAATAGTGTATTCTGTTTAGAGGAAGATCCAAATTCTTTTGTACCTGACTAGAAGCAGGTTTCCCTACACCAACAATTGCTGTCCCCTCTTCCCTCTCAAGCTGGAAGTAAAAAAGACCCAAGGACCTCTCCACCCTGTGTCTCTTCCCTGTGACTAGCCCACTGGATCTGCTATATGGTTGCAGTGGGCCAGCCCTACAAACATAGAAGCGTAAAGAATAAACATACCTCTTGGAAAACACTTTTGGCTTTCTAATGATGCTTCTCACAAGACACTGCCCCTGTCTTGCACAAAAGAAAAAGATGGACCCTGCGCCCCTGCAGACAAAGATGGGTCCTCTGCAAAGCTCCTAGGGAAGGCATGTGAGATCCCCAAAGCCTCACAGGTAGTCTGTCCTTCATTTCACAGCTGCTAGCCAAGGGTATTTCCACAGCCCTTCAGAGAAGCCAGATTTCACATCAAATGATGTCATAAGATCCCTAACTGAAATGAAATGCTTCCACACCCTGGAAAGTTGGCCAAGAAACTGAGTGGGGTGACCGGGCAGGGACCTGTCTGGCCAGTCACTGGTGCAGCAACCACCTGTTAGAAGTAAAGAGCTGAGCACTGGTTGAGACCAGGTCAGCAACTGAGATAAAACAGCAGAGCTGACACAAACAGTGGCTCCGAAGTTACTGTCCAAACGGCCATGTGTTCTAAGGTTGCACTGATCTTAACAAGGCAGACAAATGTGCATTACACGGGCTCAAGAGGCTGCCACGTCCGCCTGGGGCCAGACGTCAGTGCGGGCAGCAGGCAAGTCAACAGAGTAGCTAGAGAAGCCCAGAATCGGTTTTACAGGAACCAGAGGAGAGTATGGCCAGAGAAAAACTCACACAGGGATGGTAGAAGATGTTGCAGTAACCTCAGTATGGTCACAGCTTATGACATCCAGACCGAAGACAAAGGTACCTGAAACCTCAAGGGGGAATCACCAAAGAGTTGGAAAATAAAGCCCTGTTAGTTTAGAGTGACCAAAAGGCAGAACACACAGCGTGACAAAATGACTCTCTCTAAGCATGTAGAAAGTACAGTCCTATGGTTAACGATTTCACTAGTGAGGGTGAAGCAGGAGCCCAAACAGGACATGATAGAGAACACCTGGGAGAGTGGGACCAGCTGGGACAAGTTAAGCAAGGACCCGGACATGATCATTCAGTGGGCTCAAGGAGTGTCAATCATCTCTGCTCTGCAAATGGACAGGGAATAACACGTGTGTGTGTGTGCGTGTGTGTGTGCGTGTGTGTATACACACGTGCATGTGCATGCAGAGGAAGAGCGCATAAGCATGTAGGCAAATGCAACAAAAAATTAACAACTGATAAATCTAAGGAAAGGTACATGATTATTCACTGTACTATTCTACAACTTCTCTATGTTTGAATAGTTTCAAAATAAAAACTTAAGAAACAAGATGACCTTTGGCTTGAAAATAGGACTTTCAGACATTAGAAGAAAAGAGATTTAAGGAGAAGGTATAGAAAGCGTTTGTATAGAAAAATGGGAACTTTCAAAACATGAGAATACCGATGGAATTCTCTGCTGAAGAGGTTCCCATGGAGATGGCAACAATGGGCACCATAGAGCATCAAGAATGATGGGTGGCACCTAAAGAAAATACAGATTCTTTACACACCTACCTAGACCTTGCAAAGCAGAATTTCCAGAGAGAGGCCCTCAGAATCTACATTTTTAACATGAGCCCCCAGGTGATTCTAACAAGCAACCAGGGTTGAGAACCCCTGTACTAAATACATCAGACTGATACCAGCCTAGACCAATAACCAGTAAGGGAGGACATTGAAATTCACAAAGACAGAACCAGCCCCAATGACCAGCTCAGGGCTACGCTTCTGGCAGAGAGAAAAAGACAAGGTTAAAGAGAATAAACTGAGGCCTGAGAGATCAGAGGGTCATCCCAGCGAAGCTCAGCTGAGGCCAAGCTTTAGCTACTTTGTAATTAGGAACGTGTGCTGTGTCAATTCTTGCTTCTGTAATTTAGGTACTTCTTTGTTTAGGATTTTGCTTTGATTTGCTTAGTCAGGTTCCTTTTTAAAAACCCCAACCTCATCTTAGCGAACTAAAGTGAAAACAAGCCAAAATAGCTGAGGGAATCCAAGTTTCCTTAAAAGTCAGAGCGGTGAAGGCAGTGCTCCAAGCTGGAGAATGAAGACAGTGAAGCGGAGCAGTGGCTGTTTGAGGAAGTCCTTTCCTTATCCCTAGTAGGCACCAGGCTACTTATGCCCATACATCCCGAATTTACAGCAGAGAAAAACAGAGCGAGAGAAGTTAAATAACGTGTCCAAGAGGACATTAGATGGCAGTGCTGGGTTCTGAACCCAGGTCTATCCAACAACAAAGCCTACGTTCTCTTTACTCTGTGATTTTTTTTTTTTAAGATTTTTTTTATTTTGAGAGAGAGAGAGAGAGAGAGAGCACGAGCCATAGGGAGCGGCAGAGGGAGAGGGAGAAACAGACTCTGTGGGGCTCCACCCCAGAACCCAGAGATCATGACCTGAGCCTAAGGCAGCCACTTAACCAATTGAGCCACCCAGGCACCCCTCTACTCTGTCATCTTGATGTAATCTCTAAAGAAGGCAAACCTTGGAAATGGGAAAACCAAGTACACAAAGTGATCTTTTTCTGCTTGCTGTTCCACACACAGGCACCCAAAGAAGGTCACAGTACTCCCCAAGTAGCTAGAACTGCTATAAAGGTAATGGAAGGTAGATCACCTACTTTCTTCATGTTACTAGAGGATGGGTCATACGGAGGTTACAGAGACCACAAGGAGATCAGTGTAGACACAGGGTGGAGTACAGTACACCCATCACACATCGGCCTCTGATCTCATTCAGCCACAGCAGCTGAGACCTCAGTCCACAAGTCAACACACATCACGTATTATTCTCCCCAAAACATTTCTTCTTGCATGAGATTCGTCTAACCAAACATCGCCAGCTTCAGCGGGCGTGCTAATCCGAACCGATTCTGATGCATCCAGGGCATTTATCTACTTACAGCCTGAGGCAGTCCCTTGTCTGCACCCTTACCAGTGTTTCAGAGCAGTTCTTTTTTGGTCAGGTATTTCTAAATACGTAACATTTCTCTGATGCATCATGGATTGAGGATAAGGGGGTCTTCAGAATTCAAATGTGGTTAAGCCATGGGTCTGGTGAAAAGGGCAGGCAAAAGAAGGGGAAAGATTTTGAAAAGTATATGTTGAGGTAATAATGAAGAAACACAAGGAAGGTTTCTTAAAAAAAAAAAAAAAAAAAGAAGGGGCACCTGGGTGGTTCAGTCGGTTAAGCGTTCAACTCTTGATTTGGCTTGGGTCATGATCTCAGGGTCCTGAGATTGAGCCCTGAGTCAGGCTCCGTGCTCAGTGGGGAGTCTGTTTCTCTCCTTCTCCCTCTCCCTCTGCCCATCTCCTCTCTTTCTCTCTCTCTCTGATAAATAAATAAATAAACCTTCAGGGAGAAAAAAAAGGAAAAAGGAAAGAGATTATGCTATAAAAAAGAAAGGGAAGGAAAGACTGAACATAAGACCTGAATCTAGAGCCCAGTAGGTTCTTAGCAGTCATCTTGCACAACCTCTTCTTTACACATAAGTGAGGAAACTGAAGACCACTGTCAGAATACCATTTGCACAGTCATGTACCGTTAGCCAAGGATGCAACTCAATACAATTGTGCTTTCAACTAAACCATGCCAAAGATGACACACACAAAAAAGAGGAAAGCATAAAGCAAAGAATGGGCAGCCCTCTACTACCCTGATCATCTTGGTCAATAGTTTGAGATGTGGATTTCTGAGTAAGTGACTGAACCCAGGCTGAGCCACAAGTGGGTGTCTAAGATAATTTCTTCAACAAGACTCTTAATAGATCTAGGTCAAAGGTAATTCCTTAGGTCTCTGGAAATGCAAATCAATCTTTGGATACAATTATGGAGTTAGAAAAGAAAGTAGAGATGAAATACTATCAATAGTGTTAACTGTACTATTTATTTTGGTTTTAGCCCCAATCCTTGCAGGATGGAACAGAGTATGAAATGAAGTTTATGATTCCTGAATTGAGTACCACCAGTTCAAAAAGGATCCCTTCAACCTAGTTGGCTGCAAAACCAACCAATCATCCCCCTTGAAAAGCTCTCAAGCCACTAAGATTAACTGAACAATAACTATAACTAACTGAAATGGTGGCTAGGAGTGCTCACTTTGGTAATCCAGACATTTCTAACGTCACTTGTTCATTTAACAGATATTTATTAAGCATCTAATGCCAGGTACTGTTTTAGGAGCTAGAGATACAGCAGTGAGTAAAACAAACAAAAATCTCCGCCCAGAGGGATCTTAGGATATAATTTCAGATTTCTTTTTTCTAAAAAAGGGTTTTTTTAAGATTTTATTTATTTATTTGACAGAGAGAGAGAGTGCACAAGCAGGGGGAGCTGCAGGCAGAGGGAGAGGGAGAAGCAGGCTCCCCACTGAGAAGGGAGCTCAATATGGGGCTCAATCCCAGGACCCTGGGATCATGACCTGAGCCGAAGGCAGATGCTTAACTGACTGAGCCACCCAGATGCCCCCTTTTTAAAAAAGAATTTTTTTTTAAGATTTTATTTATTTATTTGACAGAGAGAAGGAGTGTGCGCATGTGCACACACAAGCAGGGGGCAAGATTTCTTAAGCAATTACACTGCCTCTTGATTAGGAACTCTTTCTCCTAAGGAGCCACTACTGTGCTGAAGCTGCTGCTTTGCTGGCTGAGGACAAGAGCCCTTGCCTCCTGCCCCTCCTCTTAACTCCAGGAGTATGAACATTATTGCATTAGCTCACCCCTTTCAGGGGCCCTTTCTGAAATGCTTGCTTAGATGCTAAGAATATTTCATGATTATTGGTAAACCCTCCAGTGGCTGCTCTTCGAAGGGAAAGGTACTGGAAATACAAAGAGATGTAAAAAAACTATAAAATAAGGGATACTATCAGAAAGTGATATAGGGGCTCCAGAAAGGGAGAATAACTAACCTTTATTAGGTTAAACCATGAAAAGAAAAAAAGGGTACTTCTGTCTAAATAAATTAATTAATCTCTCAGATGAACCAAAAAATGCACAAGAGAATGCAAAGTTGCATTTGGACCAGTAACCTCTAAAGTGGGATGGGCAAGATAATTTTCTGAGCTGTAGGAAAAAGACTTATATTTTTAATCTAAAAATTATAGGAATTGCATTTTTAATAGTAGAGTAATGCATGTATACTACTTACATTGCCTATATAACTTGAGTATAGTGAATATTCACATTTTCCCTGGTGGTATGAAAATTTGGAGACCACTGCTGTAAGGCACATCTTTATAAAACCTTTATAAAAGAAAAGTTGAATAATAGAAAAAAGGTAGATTTTGGAGTTAGGCCTAGATATAAATCCTAGCTTCCCAGAGTTTCAGTTTCCTCCTATGTAAAATGGGACTAATCGTATTTATGGCCCAGGCCCATTTTGAGGGATGAATAAGATATACAGAGCTCCTAGCATAGTGTCTGGCCTGTATACATATGCTCTGTGAATGCCAGTACTCAGCCCTGTAGGCCTGCCAGAGCCATGAAATCCACGAGGACCCAATCTGTGCCTAACCACGATGAAGAGAGAGGCTCACTCATTCTCCTCCCACTGGCAGAAAACAAGATATTGTTTAAGGTTATCTTCACAAGAGCCAAGGGAGGAAGGAGCCAACATCTCTGGGCTCAGAGAGAGATCAGGTACTTATGGGTCCAGCTTTGTGTGAGGCGTCTCTATCACATGATTCTGCCTGACACCACTGCTGCTGCTGACCGAAAAGGTACGAGTGGGTGTTTTAAAAAATCCTTTTGCAAAATAAACCCAGGGTTAACTTCTCCCCTCACGTATCTCCTCATGAGCCCTGAGAAGCACACATTACTACCAGGATTCCTGAACAGGGTCTACATCAGGATCTGTCCCGCACACTCATCAACAATTCAGACATAGTACCTGCTTGAGGCAGAAAGGACTCCCTTGTGTTTCAAGTCCAAAGAGGGGTCCCTGAAATCAATCTCAAAGATTTCCAATGTGCCATTTGTGCTAAAGGAGGCATCTAGCTGCTGGGCAGATGTTCCTAGGCACAAGAAAAGTTAGGAAGAGGCAGCATATAAGCAAAAATACATGCATGGGTTTGGGGTATAAATGGTTAGGGAGTGGAGAGGCAGAGGAACAGGAGAAGACTGGGTATACCCTTTTTCAAGTGGTAACTCCAAAGAAAGCAAGAAAACAGGAGGTGCCCTGGCTTGAGCCATAGTTCAAGGCTGCCCCCAGGTACTCCAAACACCTAATGTCCCCTTGCTTATGCTGCGAGCAAACCCCACCTTTCCATGACTCTAAAGCTTTCTCTGAAGCTCAATAAAGAATTCTGGATATTAAGTCTCCCTTTGACCTATGTATTTTCAGCAGATCATAGTCCACAATATCATCATACCTGTGGCCAGATACACAGGGTACTGGCTGGCTGGGCTCCACGCTTGGACAGCTGGCCGTTCAAGTTCCTTTAGCTTCATGGCCGGTCCTGTGTGTGGCAGAAAACTGACATGGCCCTCAGCCTACTGAAAACAGAAACCTGCAAACTTAGGAGTCAGATCCAGGGACTACCTGCAGACATGAGATCTTGTTTCTCTCTCCCCACCATGGAATGGGGATTTCAGGGCAATAGGAGCTAATATACACATAACCATCTGCAGATCTGCAAGGACAGTTCACTTACCTAATTACTGAAATCTAATGCTTTAATCCCAAAAGGATATCCAAACACAGTGGTTGCCACAGGCCCAACGGTGATGATAATCATCAGATCAGGTAATATCTCAGTGACCTCATCTATTCCTTTGGCTTTACGTGTCATCCATATGCTGATGACCCCCAAATTCATACCACCAACACAAATTTCTCCTCTGAGCTCCAAGTTCTTATGTATAACTTGCTAATCAAATATTTCCATTTGGATATAGCAAAGATACCTAAGTTAGTCTGTCTAAAACAGAATTCTCTATTCCCCCAAATCTGTTCTTCCTCCAGTTTTCTTCATCTCAGTAGATGGTACCACTATCCATCCAATTGCTCAACCAGAAAACCTGAAAATCACCCTTGATTCCTCCTTCTCCCTTATTCTCTTCTAATTCATCATTAAGTCTTCCTGATTTCACCTCCAAAATTATATCTTAATCTATTTACTTTTCTCCATCTCCACCACCACCACACTATTTGAAGATACCATCATCTCTCACCTGGATTACTGCAATAATCTTCCAACTGGTCATCTTTACCCTACCATAACCCAATTAACTCTACACAGCAGCAGAAGTGAACTTTTAAAATCAAAAACAGGATTTTGGCATTCCATGCTTAAAACCTTCCAATGACTTCTATTGCACTCAGAATAACATTGCTAGTGACCCTGCTCAAAGGCTCCAGCCTACCACTTCAACCTCATCTCTTGCTACTTTCCCCTCTTATTCATTGTGCTACAGCCACATTAGCCTTTTCTCGTTTCCTGGCTTTTTACTACCTCAGAGCTTTTGTAAATTCTGTTTCCTATACTTTGAACGTCCTTCCTTTCATTCTCTGCATAACTGGCTCCTTATCACATCTTTCTGGGCGCAGCTTCTCACCCCCTCAGAGAGGCGAGCCACCCAATGAAAATCAGACTCTGTCTTTTTCTCCTTGGTACCTTATTTGCTGAATGAAGGCAGACATCCATTTTAATTCTGTGGTTTCCAATCCAGTTCTAACGCATATTCAAGGTGCCATCCCAACAGGCTAGCAAAGTGGCAGGAAAGTGTTTTGTTTGTTTTTAATTTAACACTGAACTTGAGGGAGGAGGCTTGGGACCTGCTGTGACCTGCTTAAGGAAGCCACCGTCAGGTTTGTCTCAACCTAGAAAATAGCAGGTAGTATTACTCAATCTCTAATGTACTTTCCAGCCTGAAGAAAGTTTAAGGCTGCCAATTCAGCCAAGATTCTCAGGGGGCCTCTAAACGCTTGAGGCAACATCAGTTACGTTCGGACTTGCTGCACAACATATTATATAGTCACCACTGCCACCTGCTGGTCAAAGCCATTTTCACGTTTCTGGGGAAAGCCCTTAACAAAAGTAGAGGAGCTGTGTTTAGCACTGCTCATTTAACATGCAAATCTCAATTCTCACAATGGTTCTATGTGGCAAGTACTATTATTATCCCCATTTTACGGGGAAGAAAACTGGCTGGGCCGAGATGTGAACCCCAATCAGCCCCCATAGCCCAGTGCTTTTAACCATTATACTAGTTCAAACTCAACTCAACTCCACATGAGGTGTTAAATCCCCGACGGTCTAGAAACTGGGAAGACGGGCTTTTAATCTACATTCAACCAAGAGCCGAACAGACTCCTGCAGTGACGGAGGGCGGCAGCGACCCTCGGCAGCCCCGGCCCTTGGGGGCAGCACAGCTTCCCGCCAGACCTGGCCAGGCCCGGGCCCGGAGCGTACGGGAAGGCGCGAGGGCAGCGCAAAAGGGAGACCCTCGTCGGGCCGCAGCACCCCCGCGCGGCCGGGAGAGCCGGGCCGGGTCCAGCCCGAGGGCGGGCGTGGTGGGGCCCTGAGAGGCGCGGGCCGGGGTCTCCGCTGGGGGCGGGCTCCCCTCCCCCCGACTCTCTCCCGAGGGAGCAGAGGCACTCCCGGCCCCGCCAGAGAGGTGGCGAAGACCCACCTGCTCCGGGAGCCCAGGTCAGGGTAGCGCGGCGCAGCCAGAGCCGATCTCCTCCGAGGGCCTTTGGCTCGACTGGGCGCTGCGGACGGCGGCCGCCGAAGGCCAAAAGTAGTCCTGGCAGGGCACCGCGCGCGCGGAGCTTGGGGTCGAGAAGCGGGCCGACCGGCGAAGGATGGAATAGGATTCTCGCTTTTTCTCCGGGCTCCCTCACCTGTCCTGTGATTGCGCATTTCTGCCATGTGGGTCAGATCCTGCGACTACTAAGTTCTGGCCTATTCAATTTGAGCCAGGCTCCGGGAACAGCCCCCGCGAAAAGGGAAAATACTAATTCATTATTTGTTGAAGTGGAGAAGACCTGGTACTAGCTCCAGAAGCTCTCAGTGGAATCCTAATTGAAAAGGTAAATAGCAATCGAGGCCGTGAATAATGGCAACACACTACACCCCAGCAACAACGGGTGGCCAAAAGCTGTTGGCTGAACTAATTAAAAGGTATAGGCATGCAGGGGGCTAGGTACTGTAGACCAGGAACTTCCTGGAGGGTTTCAGGGACACGAGATATAGGTGTCATACCTTGCAGCGGCAAGATAGGTGGTGTCTCAGAAGGAAGGGCCCGACTGCCTAGTAGGCCCCCTGGCACTTCCCATACCATGAATTAAGGAGGCCGGATACAGATTGGGAATACCAGTTCAACTCTGCAGGTAATTGGGAGTTAATGAAAATTATGAGTAGGGATGCAATAAGATGAAGATTGTATTTTGAGACAAGTAATATGGATTCCCTTGGAGCTGGAGGCAGGGACTCAAATTAGGAGACTAATAGAATAGTCCCAGGTCCCAGGTGATGAAAGCCTGGATTAATACAGTGGCAGTGACTGTAAAGGAAAACTGGACAGGCTCTTGTGACTGATGAAGGTAAACAGTTGAAGGGGGAGGTGAAAAAATCAGATGGATTTTATTATGTTGACTGAGGGAATTATGGCATTTTCAAACAACGTTCTGTCAGCAGCTGAAGATCTTAGACCTGTTACCTGAGATTCAAAACTTTGGTTTAATGCATAAGTCCCACTGTGGTTTTGCCAGTTACACCTCCAAAAACAGTGAATTGGTTCAGTTATTTTATGACGGAGCCCCCAATCACCGTGACACAAGTCTAGATTTCCTTTTCATGTAGACTAGAGGGTTTTGAAGTCAGGACAGAAGACAATTTAGGGTATTGCTATGCCTGCCCACTCTCTGCGCACTAAGTACTCACTAAGCATTTCTTGAGCATCTTAGCACCACAACAGTGGATGAGACCTGAGAGTAAGTAAACAGGGTGGAAAACTGGGCCTTAGACTACACCTTAAATTAGGGAATGAGGCAGAAATGTCACTGATGGGAGTGTTCTGAAAGAAATTTGAACCAAAAGCGTAAGGTCACAGTTTTAAGCAGGACAGAATTAAAAAAATAAAAAGTACAGGGGTGCCTGGGTACCTCAGTCAGTTAAGCCTCCCTCAGGTCATCATCTCAGGGTTGTGAGATCAAACCGTGTCCGGCTCCACGCTGAGCGTGGAACTTCCTTAAGATTCTCTCCCTCTGCCCCCCCCAAAATAAATATTTTAAAAAATTAAAAGTAGGGGTGCCTGGGTGGCTTAGTCGGTTAAGTGTCTGCCTTTGGCTCAGGTCATGACCCCAGGGTGGATCGAGTCCCACATCGGGCTCCCTACTCTGTGGGGAGCCTGCTTCTCCCTGTCCCACTCCCCCTGCTTGTGTTCCCTCTCACGCTGTGTCTCTCTCTGTCAAATAAATAAATAAAATCTTAAAAAAAAAAAAAAATTAAAAGTAGGGGTACCTGGGTGGCTTAGTCGGTTAAGTGTCTGCCTTTGGCTCAGGTCATGACCCCAGGGTGCTAGGATCGAGTCCCACATCGGGCTCCTTGCTCGGCAGGGAGCCTAGTTCTCCTCCCTCTCTCTCTCTGACAAAAAAAAAAAAAAAAAAAAAATCTAAAAAAAAATTAAGGTATACTCTTCTCTCTCAGCTCACACATCTCTTAATTCTTTCACTGTTTTATAACTGCCAGTCTCAGCTTCTAGGTAAGTACCTGAAGGCAATTATTTTGTCCTTTCCAATTTTATATCCCCAGGACCTATCAGTGTCTGATATATAGATACACAGATGTTTAATATATTAAATATATTATCAAAGGTGACAGAGGACAGAGAATGAAGACAGATAAAAAGCCAGTGGAGACACTGAAGTAGAGGCATTTTAGTATCCGTACCCACCCCCTGATCTCATAAAAGTCCCCTTCAGTGCCTGGACAAAAACTAACTTGGATGGACTTGCTTTCATAGGTCATACTGAATGTGTGCTTTTTTTATGGGACAGGCTTTCAGGCAGCATGACTGCTTAAGAAAATGTCCCCAAAGGGACAAAAAGAAAATGAGCTGGTTCACTTAACAGATGCACTGAGATAGACCCTCAAAAACAGGAGCAAAAGCCATGCACAGGTTCAGAAAAACTCACTGGACAGTCCTCTAATTCATAAATGCAGGATTCAGAAGTTGCTTTGGAACAAGGAATACACACTCTTACAATAGAAATAACATTACGGTCACATTCCCAGGTGAGTCCAAAGACAACTATATATCCTGGAATATACTTGAAATGTGTTAAAATACAGTTTTTTAAAAAAACTAGCCACTATAAAAAGTTTTTTTTTTAATGGGAAATACTTTTTGTTCCAACTTGGGAAGTCAGGAACGTATCTTTCTTCTTCTTCAACCCTGTAAATGGGAAAAGGAGCTACCCTTACCACCTGCTGCCAACTGGAACCCTCAAATACCTTCACGGTCCCAGCAAAATTAACAAATTACCATTTTCTTGTGCTTAACTCCCCCCACCTCCTGTCTTTCTAATCTCAGAGGTGCTGGGGGGTGGGAACGGACAGCAGACCAAAAAAAAAAAAAAAAGGAAAAGGATGAGGTTTTCATGGCAGTGGCTATTCCTGGGGAAATGATGCACAGATACCACAGCACTAAGTTTTATTAGGGACTTCATTAAGGTTAAATCTCTAGAAATGAGGGAGTCAGTTCAGGGGCACAAAGCTGATGAAGCCACCTCAGATCTCATAATGAACCACTGGCTCAGGCTCTTTGGTGGGATCGCCGCCTCGTTCCAGGTACAGATTGTTATAAGGATACTGCTTTGGCCCCTAAGGAAAAAACACAGGTCAGCAAGATAGCATACATCCCAGCCAATACCTGGCTATACCCCACTCCGAGTTAACAATCACACATGGTAAGTGGATACGAGGTAGCCTCTGGTCAGACCCAGCTGCGCCAGAACAGCAGGAACAGCACTCCTCTTCCCTAATCAGCCCAAGGCAGAGAGAAAACCTAGATTGTAAGAGAAGTGGTGCCTACACTGTGTGTGTGTGTGCGCGTGTGTATGAGAGTGAGTGAGAGAGAGAGAGAGAGAAGGAGGGAGGGAGGGAGGGAGCTTTCTAAATGAGACGACGCATCCAACCATCCCACTCTCTCCTGGGGTCGAGACAGACTCAATCTCCTTTAAGTCACTCAGCCTCTAATGGTTCCACCACTAAAGTGGCCTAGCAAATGAGGCGTGCAGGAGCAGTGGTGGGGGAAAGCACAGAGGAGACACGGCTGGGACGTGCTTCAGGGGCTGCTGGCTTTACCAACAAACAGCTGTCAGAGAACACAGCTCAAGGGGAGGAGAAAAGGGTGATGTGCTTACAGAACTGAAAAATGGAAGCGCCACACTGTGTTTCTTGCTCTCCTGAAGTGAAGTTAGTGCTCACACCAGCCCTACGTGCACTCTCCAGCCTGGAGCCCCTGGGGCTTGGTAGGAAGGTTCGTGTCAGTGCACACAGACGTACCAGCTACCATCAGGACATTGATTATCTCTGCAGAGGTAGCACTGAGCAGCCAACTGCAAACCTGACAGTCTTCCTGCTTTCAGTTCTTTCCTGTACAATCTACTCGGTAGACTATTCCCAGATTAAACATCCTAAAATCCTAACCTTCATTATGTCATTTCTGTTCAAAAACTCAACATAGTTCCTTGCTGTCTAGAGGTAGACCAAGTCATCACTGGATCCCCAACCCCTAGCACAATCTGTATCTGGTACATAGTAGGGTCTTCATAAATATTTGAATTAATGTCTTACTATACCGCTGAGTGCAAATCCCTAACTACACAATCAAAGCATCCCAACCTAAATGACCAACTCACCTCACAACATTTTTTAACATGGCAATTTCCACACCTAATTTCCCAGAACATGAGATACTGATTCTAGAACCCCATCATGGAGCTACTGAACCAAGGATCTGAATTTTTAGCAGCTCTCTAGGTAACCAAAAGCTGGTTATCTAGGAATATTTTATATGCCTATTCTATTGCAGCTGACTAACTCTCCTTTTCCTTCCTTCATTCTATTTTTCTTGCCCCAAATGTTCTCTCCAACTTCTGCCCCAAAGCAAAAGTCTATACATATTTTTAGTATCTAGCATGATCCTTCTTTTTAACAAGACCTCATACCCCTTAACACATAAGTTCACTACAAACATATGGACACTAAAACTGCCACATTCCTATATCTCTGTTCAAATGTTGCTCATCGTGTCATTTTCTACATCTTCTTCTTATCCAAATCAAACTTCCTTAAAGCTAGACAGTATATTTTCTGTGTCTTTTACGCTCTCCAAGATAAAACTGTTGTGCTCGTAGTAAACAATTGCTTCCAGTACCCTATAGGACCTAGTGCCCTTCACACCTCCAGCAAAGAATAGGGTTTCAGCTCTAGATTACCTGACTCCACCTTCAAAGATCACTTGCTAAAATATAATTGGTAAGTATAGTCCCCAAATGGCAACTTTAGAAGACTAGTTGACTTACACATTCTCATTTCTCATCTAGTCCTGAACTGTTTCTTCTCACTCAGGCTGACCCAAGAAGTAGGCATGGAGCAGTTCTCTGAGACTTGTGCCAGGTCAATGGGTAAGGCCTTCTACAGGCCTTAACAGGAAGCCAAGCTTGGTATTGGCTGGATCCCTACTCCAGAGACTTCATTCCCTCAGGAAACAGCACTAAGTAAATATGCCTACCAGAGCACTTCTCAGATACTCACCACAGGCTGGTAGGTGGGGTAAGTCTCCCCGACCCAAAACATGAACAGCATGAAGGCCACGAAGCCGAAGAGGTGCTTACACATGAGATTCCAGGAAACAGGCGTGGGGGATGTGTCCACACGGTTCCTGATATACATGTCAAGGTCCCAGTGCATCTGAGGCAGAAAAACAGTTAAATGCAACATTCTGCTCTTCCTGCAAAAGGCAGGCAGTCTGCAAAAGGGTGATCAGAGCCTGATAAAAGGTTCGGTAAAGGCATTCTACTGCCCTGGGGCAATATTCTGCCAGTCAAGTGTGAGCTACTCTACCACATAAGACTAGGTGCTGGCTTAGGTCTAGGTTCTGCTGACCAAGGACAGTTCAAGCATGGAAGTGCACAATTTTCAAAGTACAGACCTCTGATTATTTCTTGAAGTCTCTTCCCATGTGCCATACATGGGACCTCAGATCTCAGATCACTGGGTCTTGCTTTCTTGGGCAGAAAACCTTAATGTTGCTTAGACAGCAAAATGCCATTTAAGCTAAATAAAGAATCCTCATGAAGATACTAGCAAGAAGGAAGAAAGGTCAAATGGGACATGGATCTCTCACCGGTTCACCCCAGTTCAACCTCAGGTCTGGGTGGTCCCAGTTATACCACGGATCCCTCTCCTGCTGTGAGCGGTCAGGGAGCTTTGGGTAGTCACCATACCTGAGAGACAGAAAAACTTCTGGAAGGGGCTTTGAGCAGCATCACTCAGGCAATTCAAAGCCCCCTCATGTTAAGAGATGAGAAACCAAGTGACAGATAACGGCCTCCCCTAAGGACAGAGAAACCCACTTTCAAATTAAGATCTCAATTTACAGTCACTAAGCACAGAACTAATCACAGAAGTCCAAAATGTAAATAAAAGATGATGTCAAACTCTGAAACATTATAATATACATTATAACATACATGCTTTTCTTACCTTTTTCAACAACAGAAGTCATGCAATGTTATAATGTTAAAGCTGGAAGGGAATTTAGCAATCAATCACTCTGATTCCCTCATTAGACAGAAAATGAAACTGAAGTTTAGTCTGAACCCCAGGTCACCCAGCTAATTGGAATACAAACAAAAAGGGTTCAGATTAAAGCATTCTCTTCATAGCAACTGTGCTCCCAACTACCAAGTTAGCATACAGCTCCATGTCTCAAACGCCTCATGGGACTTCCTGCTAAGCTGGGTTTTCCGTAACAATCCAGTTTCAACTTTTACAGACTGCTACCAAGGCTACTCTTGTCCACAACAAAGTAAGAGACATAGGAAATGATGACTAGTTATGTGTCACAGAAAATGATTGGAAAACAGCAAGAAAAATAGGAGCTGCTAAAACCACTACTGAAAGAGTATGCTAGGAAAGAAAATGAGGGTGACCATAATCACGTCAGATACTTAACCACAGGGGTGTTATGTAAAGGGGGGGATGGATAACATCACTGGGAGTAGGGAAGTTGGCTGTTTAATCTGCTCGACAGTTACTACAACTTCCACAGCCCTAACAGCAAAGATATTTTTTAAAAGAAAGACATACATACGAATATAGAGTACTCCATCTACAAGTAAGGCTCTCAAGACAGGAGTCCAGCTCCAGCCTGATCACGTGCCTGGATGACAGCACCTGAGCCCAGCAGATGCTCAATCTAAATGAAACCTCGCACTCTGGTTGAAGCCAAGGAAAGTTCCTGCTATTCAGGGGTCCTCAAGGGAGCTATTAAAATCTCGGCTTCCTCATTTGAGGAAATAGCCTGAGCCAAGGAGAAAATTGAAGTCCTCTAGGCTGCAGCTGCTCACCCATCACCTCCCACTTCCCTCCACCGAGAAAGGCACCCACACCATTGACTCTGAGGGGTCACGCGAAGGTTCAGGGAAAATGGTCAGAGTCGAGCCACCCAACCCGGCTGGCCATCTCACATCACGACTCTGCTGCATCTCACCCCATGCCATCATCCGGGTACGGTTGGTAGTCTTCTACCCGCATATTGTATTTCTTGGCGGCGGCGGCCCGTTCTTCCGGCGTTTTGGGATAGGGCCCCGGGAGCATCTCCTTCGTAATGTGCGAAGCTGGAGAGCAGAAGAGGGCGGGTCAGAAAAGACCCTGTCCTTCCTGCTGCCCCGAAGGCTTCAAGCTGCGGTGGCTGCGGTGGCCCAGGCTTCAAGGGACCAGTGAGACTCTTGACCCCCTTTTCTGGGTATACTAACTCCACCTCCGCCCCCTCGTTGGACACAGCCACCGCGGTATCCGCGATACCCGTCCCCCCCCGCCGCACCCCCCACCCCCCCGCCAACCCTCGACACACCAAACCTCAGGCATCCCCACACTCGGGCCTCGCCCGTTCTCGCGGACCTGCCCGTGCACCCAGCGGCACCACGGTCCGGCTTGCCCTTTGCAGCCATCGCGCTCCCAGGACCCCCGCCCTGGCCGTCGCCATCTTCACCTTCCTCCCGGTTGACCCTGCACATGCGCAAAGGCCTTGTCACGGCGGCTGAGCCGGGCCAAACGCGACAAGGGAAGCCGGTAGCGAAGGAAAGTCGTTAGGCTCCAACAAGGGCGGGGCTTAAACCGTGTTGAGAAGCCGCAGGGAAGATGGGAGGTTTGATAGAGGCAGAGAGGGGAAGTGGAAAGGAGAGAAAATCGAGCAGGTCATTATTTGACATTTCATACTATTGTGTCCCTTTCTCCGTCAGCTGACTTAGACACTTCCAAGGATAATGGGGACACAGAACCCGAGTATCTCAGGTGGACAGCTAACTTACCTCCCCCAGGTGCAGTACAAGTCGAATGAGCCTGTCTTAATGTCTTCTTTGACCGCCTGCCTTTTTCCTCTCCTTCACTGGCACTTCCTCCTTTCATCCCCAAACGTGATCATTCTTCAAATTCAGCCCTTGGTCTTCCTTGCTCTTGTTCTGTTCTGCAAATTGGTTGATCTCCTTCACATAGAGGAATGATGCAACACACAAATCGCCCCAAATTCGCTCCTCAGTTTTACTCTGTATTTATATTTGAATGTCCCAGTCACCTCAATCCAACAAATGTAAAACCAATCCTAGCACCTAAAGCAGCTCTTCCCAGACTGGCTAAAGCCTCAGATTGGCTAGGACTTGTAAAGATTTCAAGCCGGACCACAGTTAACAAACACTAGCTTAAAGAAGAATGGGGGATATTATCATGTTTGCATATGAATATGTTTTCACTTTTACACAAACAGGATTTGTATAATTTAAACAATATAAATGTACACGTATTTCTAGCAACTTTTAGGGTCATGACTGTTTTGGTGCAGAATCCATTATTACAGACATTCTCAAATATATATTAGAGCAATAAAGATTATATATACTACTTGGCATATAAAGTTGGGGGAGGATTACTTCACAGCAATTTGCCCTCTTGTAAATAAGCATCACTAGTTGATGTTCAAAATAATTGTACAATATCTGCATTCAATCAAGCCCTGATTGAATTTGGGTTAAGAAACAGTGTTTTCTAATTTATTTACTATTATCAAGATATAATTCACATACAATAAAATTCATCCCTTTAAAGTGTACAATAAAGTGATGTTTAGTATATTTACAAAGTTGTGCAATTATCTCCACTAATTCTAAATTGTTTTCATTACCCCTACCCCTAGACCCTGGCCATCACTAATCTACTGTGTGTCTGTATGGATTTGCCTATTTTGGACATTTTATATAAACAGAATCATGCAATATGTAACATTTTGTGTCTGACTTACTTCACTTAGCATAATATTTTTAAGGTTTGTCCATGTTGTAGCATGTGTCAGTTCTTCATTCCTTTTTTTTATAAAGATTTTATTTATTTATTTGAGAGAGAATGAGATAGGGAGCATGAGAGAGGGGAGGGTCAGAGGGAGAAGCAGACTCCCTGCTGAGCAGGGAGCCCCATGCAGGACTTGATCCTGGGACTCCAGGATCATGACCTGAGTCAAAGGCAGTCGCTTAACCAACTGAGCCACCCAGGCACCCCAGTTCTTCATTTCTTTTGATGGCCAAATAATATTCTGTTATATTGATATACAACTTTTTGTTTATACACTCATCAGTTGATAGACATTTGGGTTATTTCCACTTTGGGGCTATTATAAATAATGCTGCCATGAACATTCTTGTACAACTTTTTTGTGTGGATGTATGTTTTCAATTCTCTTCAGTATATACCTAGCAGTAGAATAGCTGGAGAAAGAAGAAAGAAAGAGAGAAAGAAAGAAAGAAAGAAAGAAAGGGAGAATTGCTGGATCATAGGATAACTCTGTTTAACTTTCTGCAGAACTGTAAAACTGTTTTTCAAAAAGCTGCACCATTTTACATTCCCACTGGCCGCATATGAGGGTTCCAATTTTTCCACATTCTAGTGGCTGTGAATGGTATCTCATTGTGGTTTTGATTTGCATTACTCTGATGACTAAAGATGTTGAGCATCTTTTCATGTGCTTATTGGCCATGGTATATCTTCTTTGGAGAAATGTCTATGCAAGTCTTTCATCCATTTCTTAACTGGGTTGACTTTTTATGCTTAGTTGTAAGAATTCTTTATATATTCTAGACAGAAGTCACTTATCAGCTATATACTTTGTAAATATTTTCTCCCATTCTATGGATTTTATCTTTTGTCTAGGCCTGCAGAGCAACCTTTGCCCAACATCTATCAATCTGACAATTGCTTTTCCTTCTGATTTCTTAGGTAGGTCAAGAGTTTACTTCTCTCCCCATCCATGACTGTAAAGTTTAATGCCCCGCTAAACTGGCCTCCTTCTCTGCTTCTCGTGTAGGCCTGGGCACACTGACGTAGCAATAATATTTGGTGTATTGGTTAACCAGGTGATCAGTGGGTTTAACCTCTGCGCCCCAAGACTTCAGGGGCCGAGCTTAGGGTGTAAAGCTGTAGGTCACCATTAGGAGGAGCTCCCCCACGCCCCGGTTCCGCGTTCTTTGTGTCTCTGGACCGCTCTCGCGCGCAGGCCATCTCTATGGTTTCCGTTGTGTTTTATCCGGAATAGGCGGGGCTTCCGGTTCCGGTGGGGCCGTCTGTAGCGACGGAGATGGCGGCGACAGCGACGGAGGCTGCGGCCTCGGGCTCTGGAGAAACCCGAGAAGAGGCCGAAGCGCCCAGCCTCGCCTGGGATGAGTCCCAACTGCGTAGTTATAGCTTCCCGACCCGGCCCATCCCGCGTCTGAGTCAGAGCGACCCCCGGGCGGAGGAGCTTATCGAGAATGAGGTAGGAGGCGGGGCCCCGTCCGAAGGGGGAGGGGGAAGGGACCAGCTTGAGAGGAGAGGTCAAAGGCGAGTGGTGATACAAGTGGGGAACTGGCAGGGCTGTGGACCAGGGCCTGAGGGAAGATGGAGAGGGAGGCGAGGAGAAATGGAACTTAAGGAGTTCGCGCTTGTTCACAGGAGAAAGTATTCAGAAGTAGGGAAGCTGGACTCATGAGACAAGAATCCACCAGGTCCTTGGGACGACTTTATTTGTTTTTTTCACTTGTTGTTTTCACTTAGGAGCCTGTGGTGCTGACAGACACAAATCTTGTGTATCCTGCCCTGAAATGGGACCTTGAATACCTGCAGGAGAACATTGGCAACGGAGACTTCTCTGTGTACAGTGCCAGCACCCACAAGTTCTTGTACTATGATGAGAAGAAGATGGCTAATTTCCAGAACTTTAAGCCCAGGTCCAACAGGGAGGAGATGAAATTTCATGAGTTTGTTGAGAAACTGCAGGATATACAGCAGCAAGGAGGAGAAGAGAGGTAAGTTCCCAGATCGTGGCTTCCCACTGAATCTAGGGCATTCATTTTCCTTTCTTGTAATTGAGCATATGGAGGAGTTAGACGAGTTCTCTAGCTTGAGAGATGAGAGAATGATTAGACTTGAATTGTGACTCTGTAGTTCTTTGTTGTCTTCACAGAGTGACAGTCACAGTTGCCTAGAAGGGTCAGGTAGGTGAACAAAACGAGAGAAGTTGTTTGGGTAAAAACTACAATGAAGCTGAAAGCATATGCCTTGTTCAAAGTGAGAAGTCATTACTTGACTCTTGTTTCCATTTAGGAATGCAGTCCCAGGGTTGCCAGATACTCTCATTTTCAAGAGAAGCCAGAAATTAGGATTTTTACTTAACATTTTTTTGACTTTTAAATGGAGGCAGCTAATTCAAATTTTTAGAAATGCTGCGGGGTACCAAACAAAACCGACTGTCATTGGATTTAGCCCTGAGATGGCCAGTTTGCACCCTGTGTCCTAAAATGTTAGGCTGGCTTGGGACAATTAAAACTAAAAAGTTTTATAGATTGTTATGATTCTGGGGTGAAGGATGTCAGGGTCCTCTAGATTAGGGGAGATCAGATTCAGTTGATATGGATTTCCACATTGTACTAGAGATAGCAAACACAGGACACACTCAGATGGGACTCTTCCTCTGTGCTTTTATCCTTATATGTGAAGACAGCCTCTTTGGTAGGTCCCGGACAGCATTCAGTTCCATACTGTAACATTGCTTCTGGGGAATTGCTTTCACTGAGTACTTCATGGTGAATGACCATCTCCATCTCACATTTCGTGCCCAACCCTGGGCTTCTCTTTAGTCTCCTACCTCAGTTCTTTCCCTGACTCTTAGCAGCATATGGCTGAATGAATGGATTTGGAATATCTTTTTTGTGTTTGTGTGTCTTCCTGACACGTAGCCGTTATCATACCACTAGAACTTTGACCAAAAAGAGTTTCCAGGGTCTCAACTGTGATTGATCAGTTCTTTATGTCTTACAAAGACTGGTGTAAGTCATCTTCTGCTTAAGTTTCCTCAAATTTAACATAGCATATACATGTGTATGCATACGTCCACACATCCCCAATGTTGAGAGAGAGAAGTCGATTTAAATGGTGCTGATGGAATGTAATTCCACTGCATGAACATCTGCGCTGGAAGGAGCATGAGATAAGACACAGGAGTCCTCGATCCTCAATCACTTTAAGTTTCTTATCTCCCTTAGGGAGAGCAGTTTGCCTCACTAAGTATAAGCTATGAGTGTAGTCTTTTTTTTTTTTTTTTTTTAATATTTTATTTATTTATTTGAGAGAGAGAATGAGAGACAGAGAGCACGAGAGGGAAGCGGGTCAGAGGGAGAAGCAGACCCCCCGCTGAGCAGGGAGCCCGATGTGGGACTCGATCCCGGGACTCCAGGATCATGACCCGAGCCGAAGGCAGTCGCTTAACCAACTGAGCCACCCAGGCGCCCCTGAGTGTAGTCTTTATGAATGATTCAAGGAAGATTTTTTTCCTATGCACAGGTTTTGCCCTACCAGCTTACTTTACCACCAACCAGTTCCACTTTGGAATTGTATGGGTTGTTATGATTCAAGGAATTCTATGATTTCTCTTTGAGCTCTTTTGACCATTTACTGTTCAGATGTAATAGGAGTTGTTTGGATTCATGTTTGGTGAGTGTTCTGCCTCTTTCAAAGTTACTTGGCAAAATTTTTGTATGAATATTTTATAATTTCTGGGGAGAGTCCAAAGGTTGCATTTGAGTCCTGAGGGTTCCTTGTCCCCCAAAAGGTAGCTAGTGTTTACAACTTAAAAGATTTCTAGTTAATATTGCTTTAAGCATCCTGATTCTAGGCACTGAGATAGCTTTGAGCCATTTGAAGTAACATTCTCGGGACTAGAACAGGGCTGCTTTTGTGTTTTGTCTTCATGTTTGCCCCTTTATTAATGTCCCTTATGGGACTTGAGCAAGTGTCTGGGTTTTCACATCCCTTAATTAATTTCCGATCTTCGGTGTATTAGGAGCCCTAGGTCTGCAGAAAGCCTGATGAGGCTTTCAGTTGTAGAAGGCCGCTGCAGCTGAATTAGTTAAGATAAACTAGGTTTCAAGCCAGAGGCAGTGGCTTGAAACAACAAAGGTTTATTTAGGTTTATAACAACAACAGTCATGCTGCGGTGTCTGTCATAGGTCACATGGAGGCTCTACTGTTACATCATCTTTTTCATTTTGGGACCCAGCAGCTACTATCTGAAACCTTGCAGTTGATTAGCAGAGGGAAAGAAATGTGGTGGTAGTGAGTACTGTTTCTTCAAGTTACAGTTTAGAAGCAACACAAGTCATTTTTGTGGACATACCTGGTCAAAGCAAGTTAAATAAGCAAGCTTGGCTTCAAGGGGATACAGGAGAATTAACTCTCCCACAGGGAAGAAACTAGATCTTGGTGAACAGTAATACGATCTATCATAACGGCCATTGAGGGCCAAAGAGGATGTCTGAGGCTCTGAGCATCTCTAGAGAAAAGCTGATTAATCATTTTAGTCTCTGAGTAGGTGTTGAGAAATCTATGAAATTGTATGAAAGTTCTGTGTGTATGTACATATTTATGGAAGCGTTCCTTGGATTCTTAGATTTATGTTGTGACCCAGAAAAGGTCAAGAATCACTTCTTTTAGGGGCGCCTGGCTGGCTCAGTTGGTGAGAGCATGCAACTCTTGATCTCAGGGTTGTGAGTTCAAACCTCACATTGGGTATAGCGTTTACATTAAAAAAAAAAAAAATTTTTTTTTTTTTCTTTAAAATAGCAAGTTTGGTGTTGAACAGAGCTCGAAGAAGGTACAGGCAAGGATTCAGTTCTGTGAGAATCTGTCTTGGTTAAAATTTGCATGGCTGCAGCTGGTCTCTCTGGGAGGTGCTGTTGTGAATTTGGATTTCCAGATGTGGGGAGGCCATGCCAAGGGACTGTGTATGTGCACTAATGGGATTTTATTCTCGGGGAACATAGGTTGTATCTGCAGCAAACACTCAATGACACCGTGGGCAGAAAGATTGTCATGGACTTCTTGGGTTTTAACTGGAACTGGATTAATAAGCAACAGGGAAAGCGTGGCTGGGGACAGCTGACATCCAACCTGCTGCTCATCGGCATGGAAGGTAAGAAATCTTTCAGAAAGCAGCATAGCTTGGAGTCCTACAAACCTGATTTCCAGGCTTGTCTTCACCACTCATTTGCTTTATGACTTTGAACGAGTCACCTAACTTTTTTAAACCTCAGCCTCCTCTTCTGTGAAAGGAATATGATAATATAAATAGCTATGAAGATTCAACGAGATAATGTACATAAAGTGATTAAGCTAGTTTCATGCACTCTAAAAAGAGAGTTAGTTCTCTTTTCCCTTCCTCAGTTACTGCATGAGCGTGTATACTCAGGTATTAGGGATCTTCCTGAGATACTGTTCTATTTATTGGATCTGTCTGTATTCAGAAGACTTTTATTCCAGTAGAAGAGGAAAGCTTATTTTTTCAGTATAAATTGAACTTTATCTTTTGAATGTTAATATATTTATGGAGTTAAATTCAAAAGGTATAAATAGGTGTGTAATGATAAATCTCTCTTCCAGTCCTATTTCTGAGCTTTCCAATATCCCTCCCTGGAGGCACCACGTGTTATTAGTTGCTTGTGTATCCCGCTAGAAGATTTTATGCATACACAAGCAAATATGTGAATATGTTCGTTCGTTCTTTTTTCATTTGAATGAGAGGAGAGGCCTTTGAATTCCAGTCAAAAGAAGGAGAGCTGCTTACTGGCCAGGATCGTTATCTTATTTTTTTTTTTTTTTAAGATTTTATTTATTTATTTGACAGAGAGAGAGACAGCAAGAGAGGGAATACAACCAGGGGGAGTGGGAGAAGCAGGCTTCCTGCTAAGCAGGGAGCCTGATGCAGGGCTCGATCCCAGGACCCTGAGATCATGACCCAAGCCTAAGGCAGTCGCTTAACCGACTGAGCCACCCAGGCACCCCTCATTCTTGTTTTTATTTGTGGCACTAGCTCAAGGCCAGGCCCATAGTAGGTACTTAGTAAATAGTGAATAAATTGGATTAATCAAGGAAGCAGAGTAGTGGTCTCTTCTCCTTTTATTGTCCTTTCTTCAGTTTTGGATCCTTTGCTGCAAGTATTAATAAGGATTTCTAGCGATGCAGTTTATGGATTGCACCCCTAACCTGCCCCTTTGAAGCCAGCTCTTGATTAACCTGCCAGGAGCTAGTTTCGACCTACTTAGCTATATGTTCTTCTGTTGCCTTCCTGCCCTTCGGTAGAGTGCACAGAAGCAGATCCCTCAGGTAGAGATGAGAGAGCAAATCTCCTTTGAGGATGCACATGGACTCAGCATTAAAGAAGGCGGCTGTCTTGGCCCACTCAGGCCGACCCAGGGAATGTTTTCTGAACTCTGTGCCCTACAGAAGGGCCCCTCAGCTCTCGGATTGTGCAAAGGATAAACAACAGATGAGGTCCCAGTTATAAAGAGTAGACGGAGCATACATATTCTAGGGCAGAACTAATTCAAGTTGGCATTTTAAATAATTTGCCTTATTCAAATTATAGAACACTTCAGGAATCTGATATGCTCCCCTCATGCCCCCATGAGAATTAACAGCCTCAGTGTTGCTCTAAGAAGTGTCCCATCCCACAGATGTGTTGAAGTGAGAACAGAGGTTGAGAATCTTTGAGCTCCAGAAGAGCTACTCAGAGCAAGTACATACTCGTACAACTTAAAATGACCAATTAACTCCATCAAAGAAGATGATGCATGTGTTGTTGATGCCAGTCATTTCAGTTGTTACTCTTGTTTTGCTACCCTTTCATTTGTGCTATAGTCAAGAAGAGTGCAAGTATGCCCAGTATATTACTTGGCCAGGCTTGTGACTGTTCTCTTGATGTGCTGCCGCTTCCAGTAAGGGCAGAGGCGTCGTTTGTGAAAGTTTGCGTCGCTGTAATTGATGGTGAGCCCTTAGCCAGCGATGGTTTCTGAACAACTTACTGCCCACTGAAAGTGTAACACCTACTTTGCTGAGAGCTGTAATTGCAGTCACCCTGATGCTGCTTGAAACTTTGATTGGGAACCCTTAGCTGAGAGGGCAGGCTGGGTTTCTCTCCAGCACTGGGCCTTGTGTTCCAGCCTATGCAATAGAGCCACTGCTCGGAATAAGAAAATGTCTTTCCTCCTACAGGAAATGTGACACCTGCTCACTATGATGAGCAGCAGAACTTCTTTGCTCAGATAAAAGGCTACAAGCGATGCATTTTATTCCCTCCGGATCAGTTTGAGTGCCTGTACCCATATCCTGTTCATCACCCATGTGACAGACAGAGCCAGGTGAGCTTGTGTGGTCTGAGGAGGGTATAGAACTCCTTTGGGATCCAAGGTTGGCATGTCTTTCCCCTTCCCTGTGGATAAACTCAGGATAATTTCACAGTGTAGCTCACATTCCAGGCCCTTGTGGTGGTCCCCAGATGTTTATAAGGATAAACCGTTCCGTTGAGCTAATTCTGGAGGGCAGACCCCATCACTAATGCTAGTGGACTCTGGTTACTCTGCTTGAATGTGTGTGTCTCCATTGGATTTAATCATTTGTTCTGTTGTCATGGATGCTGCTACTTTCTGATAAGGAGAAGGATGAACAGAATTGTCATATGTCATTTACTGTCTTTCTTGGATCTAAAAGAAGTATGTGGTTGACTTTATGGCCAACCAGAGAGGTCCCCTCCTTTCTTGAGAAAACTGCCTAGCCACTTCATGTATGAGTTTTTGCTGGTAGGAATATGTGTGTGGGAGAAAGTTTCAGAAGATGTGGTTGAAGGATGCATCCTCATTCCTCATATCTGCAGGCCATGAGTAGGTTTTCTGACCTGCAAGCTGTGATGATTGGCTTCTGACCTCAGGAGCACTGAGGCCCAGGATTCTTTATCAATCTTCAAGTATGGCCTGTCTTACACTGTTCTCTGAGAGGGTGTGTGTATGTTTAAGGTGTGTGTGGTATCTTCTGCTGGATATAAATTCTAAACACTTTTTTTTTTCTTAAAGCCATCTTTTTATCACTACCAGACTAGCGCATCACAGTTATTAATAAAGATTTGGTGATTGACTGATTTTTTTTTCTTTCTCTTGAACCTCTCAGGTGGACTTTGACAATCCTGACTACGAGAGGTTCCCCAATTTCCAGAACGTGGTTGGTTATGAAACAGTGGTTGGCCCTGGTGATGTTCTTTACATCCCAATGTACTGGTGAGGAGGGGGCTAGGACTGGGCTTCTTGGGAGCTGTATCTCTGAGTTGTGGCAGGATTGGTCTTATGTGATCTACAGAAAGGTTGGCATATCCAGATGTGAGCATACTGAACATGGGGGAAATGACAACCCAGTCTCTAGGACAAGATGACAGTTCCTCAGGTCCAAAGAGATCCCAGTGGCTTGAGGCTGGAGAGACTGTTCTTGGCTCTTTTGTATTTGGAGACTGAACTGAACACCACTGCCTCTGGTCCCGGGGTGTGTTTGACAGGATGAGTATAAAGATATATCCTTGTTATTTGCTTTAGCCAGACTTTACCTAGTTTTCCATCCCTCCCTCTAAAAGAATATTGGTGGCAAACAGGAGCATGTTTATTTTCTTGCAGGTGGCATCACATAGAGTCATTACTAAATGGGGGGATTACCATCACTGTGAACTTCTGGTATAAGGTGAATATGGGTATTTTCCCCCTAGATGGGATTGGGGTGAGGTAGGTGTAATAAATGAATTGGGGCAGGGTGGGGAGGTTGGCTCTCTCTGAAAGTGATCCCCAGGTCTTTGGGGAGATGAAGAGGGATGGGATTGAACTGGGTTTCTTAGAAGGGGTGAAGGTGCTAGAAATGTGGGTTACATTGAAGCCTGCTGCTAAAGGCATTTCCTGAGCTGCTGCTTCCTTTGCAGGGGGCCCCCACCCCTAAGAGAATTGAATATCCTCTCAAAGCCCATCAGAAAGTGGCCATAATGAGAAACATTGAGAAGATGCTTGGAGAGGCCTTGGGGAACCCACAAGAGGTATGTGGCTGCCCCAAGGTGGCACTCCTGTGGCCCAATGGGCAGAGTGACAAGGGCAAGTCAGGATTGGTGTCACATTCTCCATAGCTCTGTTTCAGTATCTGGTGTCCTTTCTCTCCATAGAGGTTATGGGTGTGTTCAGAAAATCTTTGTTTTCTGGTGAGAGCTGGGCTTGACTGGTGGATCAATTATAATCTGTTCCATGCTAGTGGTAATGTTCCCCATGGGGCTTGTGTGCCAGCTGGGGTCCCCTGAGGGGATTCTTCTAGAATGGGAAGCGAGCAGTAAAGCATCTCCTCACGCTCTCCCAGCTGTGCCAAGGCTGCTGTAGGTAATGTTGAGACCTGCTTCCCACACAGGTGTGCCAGTGGCCCATTGGGTACCCAGGGGAGGCATTTGTAATGCTCTGGCCTTCTTCCTGTGGATAGCCTCAGCATTCGGAGGACCTGTGGGATTGGGAGGTGGCACCAGCCCCGATTGCATGTGACCGTTTCAGGATACAGAGGCATTTAACCTTCTTAAAGCTCGTTTAAGAAACATGCAGGCATTCTTGGGTTTTGGGGGATTATTGGCTCCTCTGACCTTCTCTCTGTCAGTTTGGTGCTGTTTATAGGGTATTGTGAGAGGGAAGGTAATACAAGATGGACCCAAAGGAGAGGGCCATGTCCTGGAATATTCTCCAGGAAGAGAGTAGGTTAGTGGGTTTACAAGATTGAACGAAAGCCTTATCCCTGCCCTTGGCTGGACATAGAATGCCTCCAGACACACCACGTCTGGCTCCAGGGCCAGGGGACAGGCAGTTCTGACTGGCTCCTCATGTCTCTTCACAGGTGGGGCCCTTGTTGAACACAATGATCAAGGGTCGATACAACTAGCCTGCCAGGAGTCGAGGCCTCCTGCCAGGTGACTGCTAGCCCGTCCACACCGCTTCATTGATGAGGACAGGAGACTCCAAGCGCTAGTATTGCACGCTGCACTTAATGGACTGGACTCTTGCCATGGCCCTGGAGGCAGGTGTTTGGGGCAAGGCAGGGTGGTTGGCGCTCCACTCCCATTTGGAGGGACTTCTTGCCCTTGCCTCTGTGCCCCAGCATCTTCCCTCTCTGCCCCCCCTCCCCCCCAAGGTCCTGCATTCAGTGTGTGGAGTCCCAGCTTCTGGTTGTCATCACGTCTGTGTGTGTCAGTCTGTCACCGTCGGGATGTGTGTGCGTGTGTGTGCATGCACACGCATGTATGTATCTGTTCCTTGCTTTCTCCTCCTGGGTCAGGATGCCACTGCTGGCTCTCCTTCCTGTCTCCTGCAGCCTCAGTGCCTCAGCCTGAGAGGGAGGAGATGGTCTTGGACGCCCACTACCGGGCTGCAGGGCCAGAGCTCTCCTGACCGTCAGGTCAGTCTGCCTCCTTCCAGTTTTCACAGAGTCAGGCTCTAGGCTGGGTGGGAATGGTTACTGGGACTCTTAACAGGGAGAGTGAGAGGGAGGCTTGCCTCTGAGAGCCTAGATAGCCTTCCTGTGAGAGAATTAGACAGATTTCCAACTTGGACCCTTAAGCTCAAGCCATACATAGAAAAGAGCCTCGGGATATTAGAGCCAAGGACTATGCATAAGTTCCAAATTGCAGACACATACAGCTTCTCTCTTTCAGCACCAGCTCTTGCTCCCTGTGCTGAGTGCCAAGGGAGTTCTCCTAGTAGTGGCTTCTCTAGGTTCTAGGGGTGTAAGCCTCTGTGTGGATGTGTGTGTGATACGTGTGTCTATGCGTGCGCGCGCGTGTGCGTGTCCTTGTCCACACTGGCCTGCCTCTCTGCTTACTAAGTTTCTCCACTGCTTAACCTTGTCTAGTGGGACATACAGTGTGAACCCCAGGGAAGTACTGCCTGACCTAGCCTAAAGCTTTTAAACTCAGTTTTAGCCATTGGACATTGGTCAGGTCTCACTACAACCTCCAGGTCCTGTGACCCTCCCAGCCCAGGCCACGTCCTCTACTCCTGCGGAGTTTCCTGGCCAAGTAAATGAAATGGGGTCAAGCTTAGGCAGCTAACTTACCACCTATCATCCACCTCAGGGCAAGGACAAAAATACAGCCTTGCTTCTTAAAGCCAGCGCCTCTGCCAGACCCCCCTATAATGTTCTACAAACACCCTTGAAAGTCAGGGCAACTGATGATAGAGCACGGAAGTGGAATTTCTTTTCCTTTTCATCATTACTTGTGGGAACCCCTCTCAGGGCTGCAGCTTACATACAGCTGGGCACTGCACAACTCAAAGGGCCATCGGTCACATGATTCAGTGGAACTGGGGCCGCTGGAATTGGGCGGTATGGTGGCCCGGTGGCCCTGTGTCTCTTCACCTCCACTCCCATCTCCATGCCCCTTCTCTTTGGAAGGAAAGAGGAGTTGGAAAACTCTGGGTTTTTTTCCTTTTTTTTTTTTTTTTTTTTTTTTGCCAAAGGTTTACTTTCAGCATCTGAGCTGTGGCTCTAACCCCCAAAGCTCAGTTTACAGTTACAGCGCACTGATGGACTGAGAGGATGTATGTGTATGCATGTGTGCACCTGTGTGTGTATTTTGGGTAGGGGTGTTTATTTTTAGTACCCCATTCTGGGGTTCTCTGATGCAGCGTGGGTGTGCAAACACGGTACCTTCTCAAGTGTAGTTCTTTCAAATATAGCCAATGCTGGAAAATGTGATTGCAGTGATCTCCATCCCTCCATCTCTTGGGAAAGAGGAGCGCAGCAAAGAAAACAAGGCAGACAGAGGATAAACTTGACCACAATCAAACTTTGAAAGATAGCGATTATTATTCTCCTTAGCGGGTCTGTTGCGTTCCTAGCTCAGCCCTCAAAGATGTGGGTGATGTGCAGCAGAAAGGCATGTGCCACTCAGCTGATCCTGGCTGGATGCTGTGCTGACAGATCTGACCTAAGGCGACCAAGGGGGAGGGTTCTTTACAGGATTGGTCCTGACCCTTGGGTAATACAATAGGGAACCTGATTATTAGACACTCACTATCTGCCTAGTGCTTTTATCTTTATTCCTCACTATCCTGCAAGGTAGGTATTTTCATTTCACCGCTAAAGAAACGGGCTCAGAGAGGTTTCAGTGACTAGTGGCAATCAAGATAAGAACCTAGTGTTAATTTGACTGCAAACTCCGTGCTGCTCCCTTTCCAGCAAACTGTTGATTCTCCTACCTTGCCATCTCCCTTGTACTACAGGCTGTCCTCAGATCTCACCCTACTGGGCAGTGCCCAAGAAGGTGCACAAGATATAGTTCAGGGAAAAAGCTCTTTTGGGCTCCAGCTAAAGACCTCTTGGGAAAACTACCGGGAAGTCCTGTTCTGAGTGAAGAGTGCTGGAAGGAGTTGTGGGGAAAAGGAGTTCTAGATCCGAGTGCATTATTTGTGCTTGAATAGGTATCATAACTTCTCCCAGCTTGCTTCTGCACCTAAAGATTGAAGATCCAGTCTAGATGATAACTAAAAACATTGATTCATGTTCTGCTTCCTCCCTTTCCCCCAAGGAAGAGATCTAGTCTCCTCCCTTCCCTTAGGACTAAGTTAGGGCTGTTTAGGCTCAAATTCTACTTGCGGCTAAGAAACATATCTGCTCTGTTGCTTACTCTTAATGCTAACCAGCAGCGTGGAGGCAGACACATCAAGGGAAGGTGGGGCTTTGGACCTGAATGGAGGTCAGCCACATTACAGGCTCCCATTTTTACATCAGCAGGTACATGGGAAACTACTCTTTTGTGAAGTCA
Organism: Mirounga angustirostris; assembly: GCF_029215605.1. NCBI lineage: Eukaryota > Metazoa > Chordata > Mammalia > Carnivora > Phocidae > Mirounga > Mirounga angustirostris. Next base: position 127,148,619 of record NW_026991714.1, read on the forward strand.
AATATTTGTTGGGGGGTTGGAGTTTGGGGGAGGGAGGAGGGGCTGTTCTGGGCATCAGTTGAGCAGATGCCCAGGATGCCTGGGGGAGACCAGCTTCCCCTACAAATCAGAGCTCTAAATTACAAGGTTTTTACCAACGCGAACAGTTGGGGGAAGTCGTCTGCTCTCATTTGCGTAATGGTTTCTGTCACTGGTGATTAGACACAGGATGAAGGAAAAGAAATTTGACAATTAGGAATGAGCGATCATTAATCTGAATCTGTTAGGAGACAGAGAGGGGAAGGATCCTTATCAGTGGGCCCGCCCAGTGTGGGGAGACCCTCCCTCTGCCCCCACCAGAGACTCTTGGGCCACATACCCTTCCATTGTTCCCACGAGCGAGCTGAGCTGGTGTTTCTTAACAAAGCTTAGGTAGGCCCAGGCCCCAGCCTGAGGTGGATACAGTAATGGGCGGGTCTTAGGCGTGAGCCATCAAAGAGAGATAGATGGGTGTCAAATGCAAGTGATAGGGCAAAGAATAGCAATGGGAAAGATTTGCCATGTTTGCTGTTTGTGGAAAAATTCTTTTAATCAACACGCCAGATACCCCACCTGTGACAAGTGTCTGTTACATTCCTACACTGCAGGGTGTGGAGAAGACCTGGTTTTTATCCTCTAGGAGCTTCTACTTAGTTGGAGAGGAAACCACACGAAACAGCCAGAGGTTATGAAGCCATGAATCTTGCACATTTTGAGGACAAGATGAGAGATTGTTGAGAGAGGAGGAAGATCAGTAGAGAGCAAGCTCTGCCCCCAGGCTCCGCTGAGTCCCTGGGCTCCCCAGGGAGGGACTCTTCACTACAGGTCTCCCAGCAATGTTGATTTTTCCCAGTCGGTGCCTCCGCAGTGTAGTAGCTGCTGAAGAGCACTGAAGCCCCACCCAGGCATGTGAACAGGTGATAAGATTACTTCTAGTGGGCTGAGTCCTAAGGTGTGGAAAGTCCCAACTTGGATCTTCGCAGGTCTCAGTGGCACGTCAGTGCGCATTCTTCCTCTGTCTTCACACTTTTAAGGATTATGTTAATTTGCACTAGTTGGTATTTGTTCCTCAGTTTTGTGTCTTGTGTGTGGTGGGTTCTTTAGACACGGACGGTTCTTTGTCTCCTCTCAGAATGTGAACTTCCCACAGACAGGACTCTGTCTCTCCTTTGGTAAACTCCCTGCCTCTGAGGCTTCTGCCCTCCAGATTAGCTGCAGAGTTCAGTAGGGCGACAGGGAATAGCCCTCGGTGACTAGTTTTACCCAAACAGGGTGGATGCCGGGGTGCACCTGGACATGGCCCTTGGGGTTCCAGAGGCCCTGGCCTCTCAGCCCTGTTCTTTTCGTCCTCTGGAACCTTCAGTGCTCGTCCTCCAGTCCCTGCCGACTTCTCTGGTGTCCTCTCAAGCTTCCTGCATTGAAGAGATACTCCAGCTTCTCTTTTCAGGGCTCCCCTAGTTTCTCCCTCTCCCACTCAGCTTTCCTCTGTCCAGTCTCTCCCTCAGCCAAGGGCCTTTTTCCTAAATGGTTGCCCTTTCTTCAGAAGCCCCAGGGCTGCAAGTGTTTGGATAGACTTTCTCTAGGATCTCTCCCCCTGGGTTCAGCCCTGAGCATCTTTGAGTTATCTTCCTTTTTCAACATGTGGTTAGTCCATTCGTTCTGTGTCTGCTCTGCCCTCTTAGTATTCCTTTGTTAATTCTGTGTGGCTTGTTTAGCTTTTCTAACTCTGGTGGCCCTTCTGCAAGTCTTCAGCCATCTCTGTTCAATCCTCATAGGTCTTGGGGTCCTCAGTGGAGCCAGACCGAGTACTTTTGGCACGTTTCTAGGGGACAAGGCCTTAGACCCTGGCATCGTTGAGGCCCAGGGACCAATGGTCCGTGGGGCCTCCAGAGGTGGGTGAGGGGAAGGTACCTAAAGTCTTGGACAATGGAGAGCCAGTGAGGAGAGATTGACGAGGAGAATCCCGGGAGTGGGGCCAGGCCTGGCAAGCCAGGATAGAAGAAGCAGTTTTGTGTTTCTGTCTAAATGCATCTGTGTGCCTTATGGTCCAGTAAGCAGTTCAGGGATGGTGGGTATCTTGTGAATATCTCCTAGTTTCTCTCCAGTGTCTTTGGCAATGCTCCGAGTCACCAAGTTTGGCTGACCTCTGCATTCCAGCATTTGCTGGAAGGGAAACAGCATATTGGGTAGTTTTATGTAAGGATCAGAGGTCTTAGATGAGAAAAGCTGTGGAAGCTGGGGTAACAGGCGAGAGGGACTCGTTGGTCAGCTTACCCGGGCTGTCTTCACTCCTCCCAAGTGTTTAAGTACAAAAGCTGATTAAAGAAGTGAAAAAATGCCTTGCCTTCTTCCCCACCTGAAGTCTGGGTTCCAGGTAGTATTTGGGGGAAGAAATATATGTCTTTTAAATTCCATTGAGAAACAATCTAGCATAGTGTTTTAAAGCATGGATTTTGGAGTCAGATGTCTTTGGTTCAGATTTGTAGCTTTGTTACTTACCAGATGGTTTGACCTTGTTGGTTGGCTTCTCCTTTCGGAGCCTCAGTTTCCTCAATTCTAATGATATATATTGGGTGAGGGGTAGTGTTGAAAATATCTACCTCATGGTTGTTGGATTAACTGAAACAATGTAAAGCTTTAGCACAGTGCCTGGCAAGCACTTAATAAATGGTTGTGGTGGTGGTGGTTACATTTATTATGTAACTTAATCAGAAACTTGATTTCTGTGATTTGTGAGCATATTTCCAGTGATTTCTTTTCTCTCAAGAAAACCATAGGTAAAAACAAGGAAAATGCCCTGGAGACACCCATATTGAGTTGGGGGCAGACAAAAAGGCTTTGGTACCTAAACCTGTCCTAGAGGGAGGGAAATAGGAAATTGATGCCTTCTGCCCAGTCAACCAGACTTTACCACTCTCCATGCCAGCCCAGGGCAAGGGTGAGAAACCATCAGGTATGAGCTTTCCTTACATCATTTGAGGTGTGAGGGCAGCTGAATGGGTTTCCCATTACCCTTGGAGAAGCTATGCCAACTTCACGTCATGAGACACCAAGGCCGTCAAGTTGGGCCCCGTTCGTTCAATTTTATTCCATGACCTTCAACATATTTAAGTTATATGTGTGTTAAGAGGTTCTGGGGCAGAAGGGTATTGAGATACTGAGAAGAGAATCCAGAAAAATAGACTGGGATCTTAATAGCTACCATTTGCAGAGTACCCTGGAGCATTTTTTTTCTGGACCCACGTGCTCTCAGTTCGATGGGGACACCAAGCAGGTCGTTAGCATTACGAATCCTCAACGGAGAAGCTGGGTGTTCACGGTAGGCTTCCTCCAGGAAGTAACATAGTCTAAGCTGATAGCTGGTAGATAACCAGGGGCTGGGGAGTAGTGAAGAGCATACATTTCTCCTCTGGCTTCTTTCCCAGTTCCCAAACACTTTGCTCCTCTGTGTTTAAGGGTTCTGTTAATAACTCCTAGGAAGGAACCAGGTGATGGACCCCAAAAGAAGAAAACTCTTTGGTTAGCCATAGAAATCTTTGGAAATCATTTTGGTTGCTGGCCCAGGTTTGTCCTGGAGTGCAGATGGATTGGACTTGCTCCTTTGTAGCCTTTCCACTGTCCTCTGTCTCAGAAGTCTGTCTGCATTCTGGCCTCTGGAGCCACTCCGCCACCCTCGTTGGAAGAGATTCTGGGTACAGTTACTCAGACATCAGCCTGATAAATATCCTAGCTGCCTGGAATTCTCAGCCTCTTCCACACTGAGATCCTTCTGATCTCAGGTCTGCCGCCACCTCCAGCCACTCCCCTCCTCCCCACTATGAGCCGAGCCAAGCCTCTCTGCCGTGCGCCTCTGTAGTCACGCACAATCTCTTGCCCCTGACCTTGGTCCCCAGCCTCATGGGTGAAGAAAACCCCTCTCTAGCTTGTGCCAAGACATTTCTGGACTAGAGGCCATCCTGTAGTCACCTTATATTCACCTCGTTGCTTCTAGATTTCTTTGGCTCTGGGCCTTGGAAGCCTTTTCCTTGGCCGCAGAAAATGTTGCTGTGTTATATTCAGTTTGCTTAAAACCTACTCGGTCATTGAGGTCAATTCTGCCCTTAAGGGAAGCTCTGCTCCTTAACCCAAAATCTGAGCTATATTTGGGTTAGGTTTTTATTATCTTTCCAGTATGTAGCATATAGTGCAACATAGGGTAGTGGTTGAGAATGAGGGTTTTGCATACCTGGCTTTGAATCCTAGATCTGTCATTCTGTATGACTTTGGGCAAATGACAAACTGCTTGTAACTCCTTCATATGTATGGGGATAACATTACCTACCTTGTTAGGGCTCTGTGAAATAAGGTTTGTAAAGAAAGTCTTAGCAGAGTGACAGTTCCATAGCAAGGCCCAGCCCTTCTGTCTTTCAAAGCTTTACCTCTCTTCCCCATCTAGCTTTCCAGTTAAGGTCCTGCTTCTATTCTAGTCTCAGGGCAAATCTAGTTGTTGACTTGCGAGCACAACAGAGCAGAGGTATGAGCATAAACTTTCCCACTCGTTACCTGTCCCTACCCCTTCTCAGTGACCTGATTCACAAGGACCCTATCACACCACCGTCACTGGGGAATGATCTTCCAAAATCTCTTTCCTGTAATATTAAAAATGCCCAAAACACAATGTCAGTGACAGTAGAAAACATCAGAACTGCTACCAAGAGGGTAGGAGTCACTGAAGATGTGTGCAGGCTGGCAGCAAAACAGGCAGGAACGTGGGAGAGATGGAGGTTGGGGCAGAGGCTGCCATACTAGTCTAGAGGCAGCAGGACCATGGGCTTAAGAAGGTTCCCTCTAAGTTTTCAAATAGCTTTTGACTCTGTTGTTTGAGCAAAATCCTACCCACTTTACTGTCACTGTGGTCATTGTTTTCACAAGGGTTTGTGTGATGTTTTGATAGGAGTAGAGGCATTAGATGTGCCTCCTGGGTTTGAAATCCCTGTTTGCTGCTTCCTGACTATCCTTAGGTGAGTTTAAGAGCTCTTGGTCTTAGCCACTTCACCTGTGGGAAATAGGTGGGAAATAGCACATGGCTTGCATTGTTGTTTTAAGTGTATGTGGAAACATGTTAAAAATACTCAGTTCAGTGTGGGTACGTAGGAGATGGTTTATTGCGAAGACCCAAGCGTCTGTGAACAGTGTTCAGTCAGTGCTTGGGGGGAAGGAAACTGCTGGCAGCAGGGCTTTTTGGATCCTACTTTCTCAGGATACAGTGCTCGAAGCAGAATCTCAGAGGAGATGGCTTGGTAGGGGAGCAAAATGGAAAAGGCCATACATAAGGCTTTGTAAGAGCCTGAATGTCTGTGAAAGGCAGGGCTGGGGACAAAGATGGTTTTGCCAGGATGGGGTCTTGAGGAACAGAAGCGAAGACCCAGGCTCTACTTTACCACCTAATCCCCAGAAGAACAAAGGAAATGGGGCAGGAGAGTGTCTGTGGAGGACACTGGCTGAGAGGAACGAACACAAGGTTCAGGGGCAGTGAATCTACGTGTGAATCTTAGGTGTACTTTTCACAGGCTGCGTGACTTTGGGCATGTTTGTCTCTAAGCTTCAGTCCCCTCATCTTTAAAATTGGCTAATAACTGCTACTACCTCGCTCACAGATGGGACAGTATATGTGAAAATGCTGTCTAAACTGAGCACTATTCTGTTCGTTGTTGGGGTGAGGGTTTAGGAGAGCTTTTCCAGAGTGGATGGGTTACAGAATTGGACAAGTTCCAGGTTAGAGCCGCCGCGCCCCCCCCCGGCCAGTGGAAATGGTAAGGCAGAGTTTCCCACCGGGACAATGTTCTTTTATTCTGCCACCATTTGACTAGGAAGGATTTTGATTGAAGAAGGAAAAGCAGTGTGGTGAGAAAGGGCAAGTTTTGGAGTTGCATGGACTAGGTTTGAATCTTGGTTTCACCATTCCCAATATTGAGATGGTCAGATCACTTAGTATCTGAGCTTTGGTTTCTTTAACAGGCCCCTTCGTGTGGTTATTGGGAACAAATGAGACACCTTAAGTGAAACAGCTCACTGCCCAGTGCCTACCTAGTTAAGTGCCCGGGAAATGTTCATTCCCTTTCTTTCATTTCTTTTCCCCTTAGGAAGCATCCAGTTTACCCAGCATAAAAGGTCTTGGTTATTTATGCCTTATGAACAAGTAATATCAGATTTTCGCTTCTTTTCTAGGGTGAGATTGGTTGCCTTGAAGAAGTGTGAGTGGGGGAGAATTGAGGAGAAGGGGGCAGGGCTCCACAATATTGAGGATGGAGTAGGGATACTCTGGTTATCTGGTCAGCATAGGGGTGGGTGAACAAAGGGTGATAGTGAGAGGTGAGAATTTTAAGAAGGGTGCTCAGTGCTAGAGGGAAAGCCAGTTGAGCAAGGGCTTTGGAGTGGAGTATGGAATGAAGGACAGATAGTGAACTAAGGGCGAGAGCACCAGAGTTCTGCCAGGAGAACCTTAGGAATTGTGACTAAAAGTCAAAGTTATGAAGAAGTCTTGCATTTAGCCAGCTGTCATTTTAATACCTGTAAGGGTTGTGACCCTCCTAGAAAGGAAGAATATAAAAGGAAAGCAGGAATCCTCAAGATGGAAAGACTTTTTTTGTTGTTTTTTAAGTAATCTTTATGCCCAGTGTGGGCTCAGACTCACGACCCAGAGATCAAGAGTTGCATGCTTCACCAACTGAGCCAGCCAGGTGCCCCAAGATGGAAAGACTTTTAAGTGTTTTCAGAGCCAAGGATATGCATCACCCAGTGAGGGTATATGGTAGCCCAGTTCGGGTTCTAAACTTATATGAGAAAATGTAGTTAGGTATTGAAGAGCATCGAACCCAGGGATCTGAGCTGGGTAACCACGTTTGTAAGAAATGGAGGTCCTTTAGGCTTTCAGAGGCTGCAAGTAGGACTTTCTGGGTCCCTTAGAATCCAGTCACTGGTCCAGCCAACCTTCAGCCATCTGAGAAGGCAACCTTGAAACTGTACTGTCTGTATCTTTTAATGCTGGAGGTCTTAGAATGAAGAAGGGGTGTGTTTAAGAACATGAGAGCCACGCCATTACTACATTTGCTTTAAGGAACCTGTGCCGTTTGTATCTTCAGTCCTTGACATGTGGAAGAGAGTTTGCCTCTCAGTTTCATAGGTTTACCTTGTAATACCAACTAAAGCGTGTTGAGTAATTTATTTAGACTTGAATTTTACATTGAAATCTTCCTAAGTGTCTATACAGTTTTGGAACATTTTAAATTATTTAAGATTTGCTGTATTTATGAACATAATTTATTGGCGATATGATAGTACTTGGGAAGGTTTACTTCAGTCAGATAAATGAAGTACTTGAAATCAAATACATAACCTTCCATTAAATCAAACTCCTTTGTTTTATAAACAAAATAATGAGGTTTGTAAGCTGAACTTAAAAGCTTAGGCAGAGAATTGGGATTTTGAATATGTAACTTTGAAAACTGAATATAGCTTTTAAAACTAATTTCTGGTTAATCATTTCTGTACACAAAAGTCACCCTTGTGGGTATCAAAAAACTCAGGGAACGTAGTATTACCACAAAGCCAAGTCTTTAGTCTCTCCAAGTATCAGGCAACTGGCAGCAGTTAAGATGGCCAGCATGGGTCAAATCAGAGCTACAGACATGTTTTTGAAAGCTTTTTAAATTCTTTGGCAACATTTAAGATAAACTTTCATCTAAAAAACCAGATTTTGGTTTCTCTGGAAAATCGGATGATCTGACAATAAAATTACATTTTCTACATGACAGCAATTGGCTGGAGCTGAGTAGCTGCCACCCGTTGCGGGGTGGGGGGTGTTCCAGTTTGCTATAGTCACTGCTTCTCATTTCGGTACCTTATTCCTGGTTTCTTTCATTTCTGTGCCCTATCTGGCCCACAGAGAGTTTTGTGTGACCCCTGAACTAGAGGCTCTGAGGTTCCTAACAGCTAATGTATAGCCTGGGGTAAGGGCTTAGGAAAAATGTAGGCTCCACCCTTTTCTCTGTCCTCAGTGTCTGCACTCTGGATCATCTGTCTTCCCATCTGACTTAGCCCCAGGACTGGGTTCAGCCCCTAAAAGAAATATGTAAGAACTTCCTGGATTCAGACTTCCCTATGTTTGCTGCTCTTTTCTGTGACCAGACCAGTTCCAGGTCTTTTCTTGCCCAGACAATTCGCCTAGGCTCTCAACCTCAAGTTTCAGTTCCTGTGAACTTCTGATGATTACCTTTGTAATTTGACCACAGCGTCACTTTGTTATGTGAGGGCCACCAGGCTCTCTGCTTTAGATTATACCTGCTCTCTCTGGCCTGGTTGTGAATCTTCTGACTTAGACCCCATCTCCACCATCACTGCTCACTGTCTGGGCAGTGTGGTTACACAGCTGAGGGGTGGAAGATTGCTAAAGGTTCAGGAAACATGGGAGGTGAGGTTGGAAGTGTGTGGATTTTCGAGAGAAGGAGGCAGAGGCCAACCACAGTTTAGGGAGGCAGCTAGTACAAGGCTTTTTAGGAGAGGGAGATCACTGCACATACTTGAAGGCAGAGGAGAGACAGTAGGAGAGAATTTAAGTGTGAGAATAAGGTCTCAGAGAAGACATGGGGTGATAGGATAGGAGATGCAGTAGTTGCTTACACTCAGATCCTGAAGCTCAGAAATATCTGCAGAAGCAAGAGATGCAGGAGGGAGCACCACTGGGAGTCTGTAATGCCCTAACATTCTGGTGAAATAAATGACACTATGTATTTTGGAAAGGGGCATGGTTATGATGTGGGGTCATGGCCTGGGGTGAGAGAAATTACCAGCAGTGCAGCCAGTAGCCTCTCAAAATATCTGTAGACGTAGTAGAAACATCTGAACCAAATGGTCATGTTGCTTGGTGAAAAGCCAGACCCAGTGAGGGTTGATTAATGGATCCATGTCATCCTAGACCAGAGGGAAGTCTCCAGCAGAATGCTGTATGGCTCAGTTTGGGCCTGTGTCCTATCTGACATTTTTATTGACAACTGACCAAGGTAGCAGGCTCATCAAGTTTGCAGGTGATAGAGCTAGGAGGGGCAGCTAATACTTTGCATGAAAGAGTCAGGATTCAAAATGATTTCAACAGGCTGGAACACTGGGCTGGAACCAACAAGATTAAATTTAACAGGGATAAATGTAGAGTCCTGCACTTAGGTTAAAACAAAATCAATGACATAAGTACCGGGTGGGGGGGCGGGCCTAGCTTGACAGCAGTTCATGAAGAAAAGACCTGGGGGGTTTAGTTGACTGCAAGCTCAATATGAGTCAACCATGTGATGTGACTGCTAAAACCTCTAATACAATCAGGAATTGCATTAACCAAAAAGGAGCAGCCAGATCAAGGGAGGCCATTACCCCGCTGCTTTCTCAGATTGTCAGGTCACCTCTGGAATACTGGGTCCAACTCTGAGGTTCTTTTTTTTAAAGGGCAGTGACAACTGGGAGTATTTTGACAAGCAGACAGCGTGGCAATGGACCTGAGTACTGCCAGAAACTTGCTAGAAACTATGGTGCCGAGGTTCTGGGATGAGGGCAGAGATGTATAATCTGACCCCAGTAAACACAGTTGAATCTGGAGTACTTGTGGAGGGTGGGAGAAAATCTGGGGGGGTCTGCTTTTTTTCCACTTCCTGTGGGTACCCAGAATCATTGGCCTGTGAATCTCATCCCAGGCCTTTCTGAAGTTGGAGGACTAAGGGTTACTTAGAAGGGGTCTAGAATGTGGATCAGTGTGGGAGTAACTAGAGAACGGGTTAGTAAAGTAGGAAGGAACCTGCACATGTGTACCTGGAACACCACCTTTCCTTCGTCCCCTCCCCCCCCCCGCCAGGATGTGCAGTCCCCACTTTGGTCACAACGTGGCGCCCTCGCTCCACACGGATCCTGAGCCAATGGTGGGCACAGAGTGGGCGTCCTGGCTGCAGCTGCACTTCCCGCACTCCCCACTATGGGGAGCCCGCGGGGCCGCTCCACTTGGTCGCGGTTGGCCAGGGACTTGTGTCTGGCAAGAAGACAACTGAGGTGTGGAAAAGCTTGCCCATGGCACCAACACACATGGATCCAGATGTGGCTCCCGTTAGGACCAATAATTGCGACCTGAGCTACTCTGCACATGGCCTCTTGTCTGCCCTAGCATGGATCCCACAGTGCAGAGGGCTACTCCTATGGCAGGAGGGATTCTGGAGTACCAAGAGCTCCATCGTTGTGGGGTCAGGGATGAGCCTGAATCCCCTTACAGTGACTGGCTGTCTTACTGCCACCAACTTACCTAAGCTCTGTATGTCATGGGTTCCTTAACTGAAGTAGAGTAACACTGCCAAGTTGATAGAGTTGTTAGGATTGAATGAGTCAGGCATCTAGGGCAGTGATTCTGAACTGGTGTTAAGAATCACCAGAGAAACTTTTAGAAAATATGATTTCTGGCCCCACCAGCAGTCATTTAGTACTTCTGGACGGATCCCAGAAACCTGTCTGCCTAACCACCTCCCCAGGTGGTTCTGATGTCCCATGGTTCTCTGACCCCATTTTGAGAAACTGACCTAGGACATGCAAGGTGACCTAGTTTAGTATGCGTAAATTCTTTCTCAGAGCCTATGGGAGGGACAGTGGGGATCATGGGGCTGGGCTTACAAGTACATCTGCTTACTCTCCGGGTGACTGTAGCCTTGATGGAGGAGGAAGGTAGGTCTGGAGATGGGGACATGATATTAAAGCTCAGAATGGATGTACTGAGGGCCTTTGAGGACTTGGAGTGCTGGCACCAAGGCTGAGGGACACTTGGTGGGGTGACAGGTGTGTTGGTGTATTGGAGTGTTGGGTGTAACATATTGTTGAAGGGAATGGGGTCAGAGTGTATGGGGAGGGGAAGGAGCGAAGAGGGTGGGGTGGGGAACATTTGCACTTTCTTGGGGGACCGGAGATGGAGGTTTGTTATATCATCACGGGGCCAAGAAGACATAGCGATGGAGACTGCGATGCTCATTGAAGCCCCATGGGGGCAGCCGTGACTTGTGATTTGTGATGCAGCATTGAACCCACGCTATGCTTTTTTTTTTTTTTTTTTTTTTTTGGAGTAAGAGGGGAGGAGGATGAGCTGGGGGAACTTTCCTGCCCCCAGAGGGAGTGGGTGTGTGTGTGGGTGTGAGTGAGAGAGAGAGAGAAGGTTAGCTTATGCAATGAGATTTTCGAAAGTCCCTTTCTGGATTTCATGACTGACTTGAGGAAAGGAGTCAGTCTCCAGGACACACTTGTTTTACCTCCACACACGAGAGTAACGTTTGACCTGCCTAATTTCTCATGGGGCTCAGTTCCCCAAAAGGGGGCACTCTTGTCAGCAGCTCATGAGCATGTGGATGTCTGCCAACTGAAAACACCTTCCAGAAATTCTGAAGACCTTCCCAGAAGAACATTCTAGAAAACTCCTCAAATTTCAAGTCCTTGAACACTGGAGCTGGAAGAGAACTTAGATACCATCTCATGAAGTCTCCCTCAGCTTGGTCCTGGGGGATAGACACCTTGGGTGGACACTCACTTTCCAAGCTTTTGGGAACCCCAGAACCTGGTGTGGGAGACAAGATTCACTCATTACCTAGCAAAAAGGGACACTCAGTAGAGTAGGGTTGCGGGTTCTGCTGGTAAACACCTAGGTCAGAGGTGGGTGAATACCTACAAAAGAAGGCTCCCTAGAATGGGACAGCTAGAGTTGTACCTTAAAATGGATAGGAATTTGTTTGTTTTTCTTCAATGACTTTATGAAAAGCGAAATAAAAAATACTGGGTGAGAGGGTGGGGCATATTGGTCTGCTACAGGGGAGCAAAGCCACAGAGGCCTGGATCCATCTGAGGTTTGGGGGACAGTAGAGACCAGTTTGGTTATAGAGGGTAGGTGGGGACCACTGCTGGGGCAGAGTGAGAAGGGCAGAAAGATGTGGCTGCAGCTGGAGGTATGAGGGTGGAGGCCAGCTTGGGCTTACAGTGGGGACACAGGATTGAGGCTAGAGAAGCAAATGAGAGCACCCAAGGAGACAGGGTGGGAAGAGGAGAGGTACAGGGGCGGTCGTGAACATGCCAAAGAAGCACTTCCTAGGGCATCAGGAATGGAACCAAGAGAGTGGGTCATTAAGGTGGAGGAGGACACAAAAGGGGTGGTCACAGGCTTGAACTCTGAAGATAAAGAGTTTGGTGTAGGAGGTGGGGGTGAGGAAGGTCCTTGCAGTCTGTGATTAAGAAGTCAGCAGAATGGTAGGGGGTCAAAGAGTGAGTTGATGGAGAAGAGATTGGGGCAACAAGTGTAGACAACTATAGGTTACTTGAGAAACATGGAGGACTGGAAACAGACCCGTATTTTGAAAAGCTGCAGCAAAGCTTTGTTAGCCAGAGATAGAGAAGCAAATTTGTGGACAGAAGACAGAGAACAAGGAGTCATTGGAGGAGAAGGACTAGACACTGGGAAGAAAAAGTTCTAGAAGAGAAAAGGAAGGACAATGGAAACAGCCTAGAAAAGGTCAAAGCCTCTGATGGGGAGAAAAGGGTGAAGTGAGGGACTCCAGTTGGACCCAGGCTTTTATCTCCTAAAAACAGGAGTCATGATTGAGGTCAGATTCTTCAAGTAAAGGTGGCTGGGGTGGGGCTGGTCTGTAGGAACATAGAGGAAGGCCATGATGGAATGAAAGGCACAGTCTAACATCTTGACATGTTGCCCAGTGGGGCCAGGTCACAGTGGAGCTAGGCTGGGGTTTGTCTTGGGCCAGGTCTGATGCTCTGCCTCTGGGAGCAGGATGGAGCAAGCAAGCCACAGTGTAAACAGGTTACAACAATGTCAGGAGCCTGGAAGCCAAGACACCATAAGGGCAGTGAGGGGCCTTGCTGGGGGCGGAAGGAGGCACAGCATTCAGAGCCCAACCTGTGAGGGTTTGATGGAACAGTGTGGTCAACCATGCAGTTTGGGGGTCAAGGGCCTGGATTCGAACGTGAGGAACCACTGCACTGTTAACGATTTTTAAGTATCTGAGGTGGGCTCTGAGTGGAGAGAACATGAGATGCATAAAGGGAGCATTGCTTTGTGCCACTGTTCTTTATTAACAAATTTAATCCTCACAAGAACCACCACCCCCCACCATGAATTATGAATTAGGTGCTATTATTTTACTATTTCACAAATGAGGAAATTGAAGTTCAGAGAGGGAAAGCAACTTGGCCGAGGTCACATAGCCAGTTGGTGGCAGAATTTATATTTGAAAGGTTTTTTTACTCCAAAGTCTGTTTTCTGCTGTATCTTTTTATTAGCTACTTAACAGGTAGGTGAACTTGAGTGAGTTACCTAATTTCCCCCTCACTTTCCTCATCTGAAAAGTGGGGGATAATAGTAATACTATCTTACAGGTATTTGTGAGGTTTAATCGAATGAATATATGTGAAGGACTTAAAACTGGTACATAGGAAGTGCTACCTAAGGGGATGTCATTAATTGTTGCCATTGTTCTATTGTTTTTATTTCTTAAAATAGCCTCTTACCAGAAGCTGAGGACTTTGAGGAAAATGAAAGAAGGTCCTGGGGCATATTGGTCATTTAGAGAGGGTCAGGTAGTGGGGGAAAGGGGGAGAACAGGATTCAGCCAGTGGTTCTCAACTGGGGACGTGTTTATCACAGTGCCTGGGTTTTGGTAGTCAGGAGTCAGGAGTGTTAACAGTGGGCAGTCACATCCCAGTTGAGAATGTGCAGGAGAAGTGCTGGAAAGGATACTTGGGATTTAATTCCTCAGAAGAATAGCAGTTCTGGGGATTGGAGCAGTTTGAGCAAGTCCTGGGCATTTGGAATGAGCTTACAGGTCTGTAGGGACCTCGATAGAATCAGACCCTGATGGAGGGAAGGGCGGGGGAGGGCTGGAAAGGTAGGCTGAGACCACACCCCAGAAGGCCAGGCTGAGGGGTCTGGGCACTGAACTGAAGAGCTGTGGGGTTCTGGACGAGGGCATGTTATAGTTAGGAAGATATTTATACAGCCAGGGAAGAGGTTGGGTGAGAGGAGGAGAATCTGGGGACTCATCAGGGATGTAGGGCCAAACCCTGGCAGGAAAGGCACATGAGCTGGGCTGAGTTTGGGGTTGGAGTGAGCAGGTAAGTGGAAGCACTAAGGAAACTCCCAGTGGAAAGATGCATGAATGGACAGTGGGCTGGGCTGGATCTGGCAGGCACTGACCTGGGAGGGAATTCTGGGAGAAGTGGGCTGGCTTGGGACTCAGGTCTGGTGTTTGGGACATGGTGATCATGGTGAATTTAAGGTGATAGGGAGTCAGAAAAGAGGTGTCTGGTAAGGAGCCAGAGATGCTAATCGAAGTCAGAACTAAAATACAGATTTGGGAGTCAGTAAGCCACATCTATTGAGTACACATACACATATGAAATAGGGCCCCTTTGAGGGCCGTTCCTGTGGGGTTGCTGGTTGAATTTGAAGTCCTGCTTGCAGTTACATTGGTTATGGGAGAGAGTGGAAGGGATGCACTGAAACCTTCAGATAGCCTGCTTCTGCATGTAAGGGAGAGTCAGACCACGATACTAGGAGGAGGCCAAGAGCTTCCTGGAGGACCTCACCAGCATTGGGCACGGCAGAGAAAATGCCCAGAGGCTGACTACTTCCACAGAAAGTGACTTCAGGACAATGGCAGGGTGAAGGGAAGAGACAGGCAGTGGAGCCACTGAAGGAAGGAGGCAGTGGGTGAGGATGGCTGGTGAGCTGGAGGTTTCGGAGTTCAAGGAGAGAGGGACAGAACTAGGGTTCTGAAGCAGGCTGAAGAGGGTGTATACGTGAGAGACGAAGCAGTGAGGCTGATGGAGGGGAAGCAAGAGAGGAGGTTCTTCTCTGACCTAAGAGTTCCCAAGGAGCTATCCTCACCTTAGGTACAAAGTAATGGATTTCTCCAGGCTCAATTCTGTGGCCTTTCTCTGTACCCCCTTAACCCCCAGTTTAGGCTGTTTCCTCTGCCCTTCCTCAAGGAACACAGGAAAGAACAGATAGCCTATGTCCTAAAACTCTTCTGATTTATCTGGCTTTCCTACCCTGCCCTCCAGACTCTGATTCCTGCACCCTCATCTTTCTTTTCCCCAGGATAAAGTTCACTCGCACGAGGTGACCTGATCGTAGAGTTTCTTCCTGTTTGCCATCCTCAGTGCTTGTGGGCTTTTTCAGGAAGCTTGTGGACCATCCTGTGCCCTTCTCCCCCTCCCCCCATAGTCTTCTGCTACTCCCGTTCAGGCCAGACCTTTCCCTTTTTGGCCATCGCTTTGATCACCATTCCTCCTGGGAAGTGGTGCCCTGATCCCTTCCGCATCAGCTCCATGATCTCTTTTGTCTGTCACCAGAGTTAGGAATCAGCACAAGATGTTGAAAATTCTCCTCTCCTCTGGACTCCTCCTCCAATTGGGCTCATTCACTTCTTATTGCTCCTTTCCTCTGTTGATTCTGCAGATGGGGGGTCCACTTAGATAACTTGGCAGATAAAAAGCAGCACATGCTCTAGTATCTTACTGTTTTGGAACCATTTTGTTTCTGTTGCATTGTAATATTCTGGAAGGGAACTAGAGATCACCTAGTCCAGAGATTTCAAGGAATATTTTAAACTTCAGAATCTTCAATTCTGAAAACACACATATGCATACACACACTAAAAGTAGAAGTGGCTTTTATCAGCAAACTTCCTCGTCTTTGCTCCAGCCTTTGCCCATAGCAGCCTTGGATGCTTCTGAGAATGCTTAGAGCCCCACGGAGCACATTTTGAAAGTCTGATGCCTTCATTTATATGTGAAAAAACTGAGACCCAGAGAGATGAAGGGACTCGCCCAAGGTCACACAGCAAAAGCAAAAACTCAGGATTTCCTCAGATCTCTCTCGGTCCTAGCATTCTAGCAGTTAATAACTTCTAGCTGAGCTGTTCCTCTAGTGTTACTTATGTGCTTTGTGTTTGTCATTCATTTACTTAGCAGATATTTATTGAGAACCTACTATGCATTGAGTACACAGTAGGCCCTCAAGACTATTAGGTACCAGTCCTGGGAGTCAGTGGAAGCAAAAGCAGTCACTGTCTGCCCTCATGGGGCTTTCCAGCTAGTGATGGGGGCAGAAAAGCTGCATCTGTGGGAAGTACCATGAGGGAGATCAATGGTATGATAAGGACTTGTAAGGGTATCAGTCCATTTGGGCTGCTGGAACAAAAATACTGTAGGCTGGGTGGCTTAGAAACAACAGAAATTTCTCAGTTCTGGAGCTGGGAAATTTAAGATCAAGGCACTGACAGACTTGGAGTCTGGTGAGGATGCACCTCCTGGGTCACAGTCGGCCATCTCACTGTGTCCTCACTGGGTGGAAGGCATGACAGAGTTCCTGTGGTCCCTTTTATAAGGGCACTAATCCCATTCATGAGGGCTCTACCCTCATGACCTAATCACTTTCCCAAAGCCCCAGCCCAAATACTATCACAGTGGGGATGCGGTTTCAACATACGAATTTGGGGGGGGACACGGACATTCAGTCTGTAGCATGAGGGATTTAACCTAGTTAGGAAGTGACCAGGAGCCCAGAGCTAAAGGTAAATAGAGGAGAAGAGAGGACAGAAGTGTTGCAGGTGGAATGAGCAGCATACGCAAAGCCCCTATCACTGGCAGGAGCGAGTGAGCAAGGTGGGTGGACTCTGCCAGGCTCGAGTGGCTGGAGCGCAGGAAGCAGGAGCACGGCCCGGCACACGCTGGGGCCGTACACCTGACAGGGCTGCACAGGCTGTTCAAGAGTGCTGGGGCTTCATCCGAGGATTAGATTTGTGTTTTGAAAAGTTGATCCAGTTGTAAAAGGTAACTGAATGCCCCGTCCCCAACCCTGTCTCAGCTGAATTTCTTTCATCTTCTGTCTGCTCTTCTGACTTCAGTCACATGCTGCTGGGGGTGCTCTCAGCAGGTCTGGTTTCCACTCTTGGTGGCATAGGCATTTCAGCTCTGAGGTGTATGTGTGCGTTTGGTGTGTGAGTGTGTTGCTACTGTATCATTCATTAAATAAATATGAAGTTACTAAGTGCTACTGTGAGCCAGGTACTGTTTAGTTATCACTGTGGGCAACAGGATGGGTGATAGCGTGCCCTTGTGTGTGATGTTGGTGCATTGTGTCATTATATGTGAGTGCTTGTGTGTAAATGTGTTAACCGTGTGCTCTAAATGGTGGCCACTGTGGGTAACTGTGTAAGGCTCCTCTAGGTGTCATCATGTGTGCCTGTCATTCTGGGTGTTGTGTCTAACTCAATGGAACGACAACAGCGGGTATGGCGGAGGTTTGTGGGTGGTTGTGTGTGTTGCCGTGCAATGTGAATGTTGGCCTCTGAGGCGTCTGTGTGTCAGGGAGTGTTGGGGGGGGGGGCTTGGGAGGCCTTATCTCCTGCAGTAAATCTAGTGGAGAACGAGCTTCCGGGGACTGTTGGAGGCGCTCTCCACGGCCCCTGGGATGATTGGAGCAGGGAGTGGAGCCTCCCCTGCTGGCGCTGGGGGCAGAGGGGAGGTGAGGGCGCCTGGGCAGGCCTGGCTGGCCAGATGGGGCCAGATTAATAAAGCGGGACCTGGGAGAGGGCAAGCCAGGGCAGGTGGCTTTGGCAGGAGGCGGCTGAGATGAAAGTGGCCCGACTGGCGCGCAGGCAGGTGGCCTCTCCCCCTGCCCTGTCAGCACTTTTTAATGTCCCCTCCGTTAGAATGTGTGGGAGGAGTGGGGTGAGGGAAGCTGGAGCTCACCTTTCCCAGGCCCTGGAGGAGGGGCTGGGGCAACCAGGAGGTGGGGTGGGAGGAATGCGGTTCTAGGTGTAACTAGTTGAGAGCAAGAGTCCCAGCCTCCTCTGTCGTACACCTTAGCTCCAGCTATCCAGGGAGGCAGGACTAGGAAGCAACTAGAGAAGCAGAAAACAGAAAGGGAGTGGAAAGGGGTGACTGAGACCGTGTGCCCGCACGCAGATGACTTTCAGGGGGTGACTGCGAACTTGCATCAACAGATGAGTGTGAGGCTGAGGTCATGAGAGTGTGAGCAGGACTGTGTGCGTGCGTGTGTGTGTGTGTGTGTGTGTGTGTTCAGCTCTCTGCATGTCGGAATTTAAATTTTAAAACAAGAGGCTTGCTTCCTGGCGTTGGCCTGTTGCCGGTGTGTGGCTTTGGGCAGCTCATTCACCCTCCCTGAGCTTTGTTGCTTTATCTCTGAAGTAAGGATGAGGGTCCCTGTTCCACAGGATGATTGTGGGGCTTAAATAGACTGAAATAAATGGTCAACTGCAAATCTCTTTATAAACGTGCAGTATCATTGTTAATAATTGCGTGTGGGGCGTGTTGGGTGACCATGTGTGATGGTGTGGGTGTGTCTGGGGGCCTGGATGTCTATGTATATCAGTCATAGTGGGTGTCTGGGTGAGAGAAGAGAATGTTAGTAAGCATGAACTCTATTTGTGATAGGAGTTTGTTGCGAGAGTGAGTATACAGGTGTTAGATGTGTGTTTGGTCGTTGTAGTGAAATATATGAAATCATCTGTATGGATCCAAGAGCAGGGGCGGTGGGTGTCTTTGTGTGACTGTGAATGTGTGTGTTTGTCTATGGGGGTCTGTGTCATTGTGTGTATCTGTTTGCAGTAGCTGATTTTGTGTCTTGGGGTATATCTGGGTTGCCCTGGCACCTGAAATAGATGTGTGCATCTTGGAGAGCATGCTGGCTGTGGGGGATGTGTGGGATGGTTTTAGTGTGTCCGTGTGCCTCTGGGTGTGTGTCCCAATGCAAATATGCTTGAATGTGCCTTTGTCTTGGTCGTATGAGTGTGATGGCGGGATGTGGTGCCTTGGTGTGTGTGTGTGTGTGTGTGTGTGCGTGCGTGTGTGTGTGTGTTTGGTGAGCGGCTCTGCTGCCTTAAGCACCTTTCGAATACATTGGCCACAGCTCATTGAATCCTTTAACAATCTGACTCTGCTCTTCCTTCCCCGTTTTTTCTAATTCAGTTCCTCTTATTACAAAAATAAAAAATAAAGCACTGCCCCTTTCCAGTGGCTGGCCCCGCGGAGCCCCCGCCTCGGGACCAGCCTCGTTTCACTCCATTTCGGAGAAAACGGGAAGTCGGTAATTTTAAAAAATATTTTCTACTTTATTTGGGATTTAATGTTCTTACAGAATCCTGCTGCCTCCCTCTGTCCCCCTCCTCCCCATCCACCCCCAGCCCCACATGCAAGAGGTGTAATGGTC
The DNA here is from genome assembly GCF_029215605.1 of Mirounga angustirostris. Lineage (NCBI taxonomy): Eukaryota > Metazoa > Chordata > Mammalia > Carnivora > Phocidae > Mirounga > Mirounga angustirostris. The sequence continues at coordinate 127,167,922 of NW_026991714.1, forward strand.
CGTTCAGCATATTAGGGGAGCCGAGTGCGCGCCTGTGTGTGTGTGTGTGTGTTTGCGAGTGTGTACACACACACACTTCAATAAAAACACACAGAGACCCACAGCAGACACACATAGGAATACACAACAGCTCAAATGTATACTCAGACGTGAACTCAAACACTCTAATATGCAAATACCACACAAAGACAGAGACCCAACCCCAGACACTGTCACATTCTAAAGGGAAACACAAAAGCAGGAGGACTGTCGGGGGGACCCTCCGAAGACAGGAAACTGGATAGGCTGAGAGGGGAAGGACAGAGACATGTTTCCAGTGAGAGACTGGAAGCGACTTTTACACCATAGAGGAGTGTGAGTAGAGTAGTTCAGAGAATGAGGAGGGGTTGACCATCCTTGGGCCAGACGTTGCCCCTTTTGTACAAGGGGATACTGTATGGTCAAAAAGTAATGAGTCAAGGTCATGCAGAGAGTCCAGACTGGATGTGGGATCAGAAATAAGATCCCTGTGCCACTTTCCTGTGCCCTGCTATTGGGGTCCCAGAGCAGTAAACTCTGTAAGTGTGTGGACATGTGTGCTTTTGAAAGAAAGATAAGCTGTTGAACAGCACTAATTTAAGTGCCATACATGTATTAGGCTCAACAAATGTTTGCAGAAGCTGGCAGAGCCTGAGTGTGGTTGCGTATGTCTGTAAATATGTATTTGAGAACCTGTGTGTGCACACATGGGATCATCTGTCCTGGTGTATAAGCGCCTGTGTAAGCGTGGCTGTGTGGACATGCCTAGGCATAGACCGTAAGCCCCACAGGGGCAGGAACTATGTATCCCCCTTGTATCCCATCACCTAAGAGAGGGCTTGGCACATAGTAGGTACTCAGGAAATATTCATTCAAGAGCGATGCATGAACACAATCACTCTGGGAGCCCAGGTAGCTTAGGGAGGGCCTGATTACCGTTGGTAGAGATCATGAACAGTCCAGCCTCTGGGAAGGATGTGGAAAGAGGGGGAGATGGTGCACCACGAGGCGGTAGGGTGAGAACTCTAGTGCTCTTGCCCTGCTGCCCATTTTTGCTAGGAGATGTGGGCCCTGAGGTCGGTGCTTTGTCCAGAGTGATGAGTTTCAAGAGTTTTAGACTATTCTGTGGTGAAAAAAGGAAACGACCTATCCATTTGTTAAATATGAGACAGGTGAGGGATAAAAGGGCAGTAGCGGACAGAAACTCAAGATGGATGGATGGACAGAGATAGATAGACATACTGACTAAACACACAAACTGATTAATAGATTTATTTATAGACAGACTGAAAGACAAATGGAGACGCAGATAAATAGATGTACAGGTAGGCACACAGACTGATGTGAATAGTCAGGTAGACCAACAGTCTCTAGGAATGACTGACAGACCAACAGACAGGCAGGCCAATCGATAGACAGATGGACAGCTGCTTACACAGAGAAGATGGATGCATACAGAATGGGCCTATAGCCATGCCCCATATTCCATCTTCCCTCCTTACTAATTGAACCCATGCTTTTGTTTGGTATTTAGAGACCAAGTGCTTTGGGGGGGAGGGGTTGAACCCCTCCCTTGTCCCAGAGGTGAATCCTAGTTGGTCCAATAAAATCATGGTAATTCCATTCAACTTGCTGGGGATTGATTTAGGAATGACGTGTTATAATTCTGAACACTGAAATGTGGGAAGAAGTCTGTTAAGGAGACTTTGGGGGAGAAATTTTATCTCATACTCATAAAAGGGCCGAGGGAAGAGATATGCCCCTTTTCTCTTTGTAGATTTTGGACTTCACTACATAAAAATGTAATGTGCTGAGCTGCTGCAGCCTTTTATAAAACCTTGAGGTTCCTCCTGAGTCAAAAGCTGACATGACAAGGATGGCAGAGGAGAGATGGTAAAAAAAAATCTGGGTGTTTTAAATGATGCCACTGGGCCACATTAATCAATTTAGGAATCTCCCTGCCCCTAAACTTCTTGTTATGTGAGATAATATTTTTCTTATCATCTAAGCCACTTTTGGTAGGGCCATCTGTTACTTGCAGCCAATTGCATCCTGATCGCTACACAAATCAACTGACAAATCAGCAGACAAATAATGGAGAATTGAAGAGATTACATGAGTGGAGAGACCAACCAGTAGACAGCAAGACATACAGATAGATGACCAATAGATCAGCAGTTAGACAATAAACAGATTATTCAAACTGACAAAGAGATTGGCAGATGATTTGTAGATGAATATGAAGCAACCAGACAAATGGACAGAGGTGAATTAGACAAATGGAAATACAGACTGGAGCACGGAGGGATAAATGGGAGGACTGGCAGATGGAGACATATGTAGACAAACAGACCACTGACACCTCCAGAAAACACTCTCTGAACCCAGTCTGATTTGAATTCTCCTTCTCAGTGTTCCCATGGCCACCTGTATACAATACCATATCAGCCCTCACCCACTGTGTGGTGAAATTGGTTTCCTCATCACTCTTCATGGTAAGTTACAGGTCACAAGTTCCTTACCCACCTTTAATATCCCCAGACTAGCACAGAGCTAAGCACACAGTAAGTGTTCAAGAAATATTTATTTATCAAATGAATGAATGAATGAACAGCTATAGATGGGGGGTGAATGAATGAGTGAATGGATAGGAAGGAAGGAAGGAAGAAGGGAGGAGGTAGGGAGATGGACAAAAAGTTGTACAGATAGATAAATGGAAATGAATAGACAATTTTTTTTTAAAGATTTTATTTATTTATTTGACAGATAGATACATAGCGAGAGAGGGAACACAAGCAGGGGGAGTGGGAGAGGGAGAAGCAGGCTTCCCGCTGAGCAGGGAGCCTGATGCGGGGCTCGATCCCAGGACCCTTGGATCATGACCTGAGCCGAAGGCAGACGCTTAACGACTGAGCCACCCAGGTGTCCCATGAATAGACAATTTGGCAAGCAGGTTGGATAGACCATCGGAGAGTCAGATAGTATGTTCATGTAAGATGAACAGAGAAACATAATGACCAGGTAAATACACAGACGTGTGTGTGAGAGAGGGAAGGAAGGAGAGAGAGAATGAGAATTAGAATATGGATGAATAGATCACTAATAGGCAGGAAGGTATGTGATGGATGGTCAATCAGATGGTTAGATCAAAAACAGATAGAAAAACAAATGAGCAGGTGGACAAAGACAGTCGTCAAACCTAGGACATATAGATATCTGGCTAGTTAGACAAATTAAAAAGCAAAAAGAAACGGATACATGGGTGGATGGATGGATGGAGAGATGGACAGAGATAACCAGATAAACTAGAGAGCAGGCAGCTGGAAAGACAAACTCCGTGACCCTGATGTTTATGTTTGTCACTTGTTAGATAATTATGTCTATTATGTAATTTTCTTACTTGGGAAAAATTCTCTCTGTCCCTGTCTCCATCCCCTCCCTCCCTCTCTTCCTCTCTTTCCCCTCACACTGTATCTCACTCCTCTTTCTCTTCCTCTCCTCTTCTCTCCTCCTCTCCTCTCCTTTTCCTTCTTCTGTGTCCTCCCTCTCTGCCTTCTTCTCCACTCCTTAAAAGTCCCCATACCCACAGATGACCCTCTGCCTGCCATAGTAAGGCATGTATTTGTGTGACAGAGGCTGCCTCTGAGCAACACCTGGATTTAGGATGGTGAAGAAACATGGGAACCATGGGAAGGTAGAGAACATCTTCTTACCCCCCATCCCCACCCTCGGCAATCCCAGCGCAATATTTACCCCAATTCCAGCAGCTAAGTCCTGGCCTAGGATTCTTCCTGACCACCCCTCCCCTCATCCTCCCTGCCAGAGATTCCAAGAAGCTAAGGTTAGGCCTTTGAAGTTTTTCTCTGAGATCTGATCACTTTCTAGGCTTGAGGGAAGGGAGCAGACTCAGGACTTGCTTTTTTGTTAAGGGGCATGGAAATGGTAGCAAATACAGATGGCAGCAAGGGAAGAGAGGTCCATCAAGCTCAACCCAAAACCTTGGTTCTCTCCATCTTTTATGTCCATCTCAGTTATTGGTCACTTTCTGAATCTCTGCTGAGCCTCCCAATTCAAGTGATTCCTGAGGTCCCGTGGTATACCAGGTACTTCCTGGTGCTATGGAGACAAACAGGAGGTAAGACACGTCCCTCTCCTGGAGGCCTCTTCTCATTTTCTTCTTCTCCTCATGTGTATCTGTCTTTTGGTATCTCTGTCTTTCTCTTAGTCAATGGATCAAAAACCAGTCATAAAGTAGCCACTATCTGCCATGCATCTGTGCTCTCTTTCTTCTGTAGCTCTGTTCTCCACACCATCCCCACCCGCCCTCAGTCTCTAGTTCCCACTTAGGCTGGAGCAGGTGCAGCAGGCACTTTCCAAGAACAGAAGACCTAGGAGATTGATGACTCTGTGGCTGTCCCCTCCTCCTTTCCCAGGGATAACTGGTCTGTCAGGGAACCAGGGGAGTGGTAGAGGTGACTTTACACAGATGCAGGCAGTGGGTGGCCCCTGGGGTATTCCTCCTGGCTGTCAGAGCCCCCTTCTTCCTCGTTGTCCTTCATCTTCTGCTGCCTAGTTATTCTTTCTGAAGGATTACTCTGAGCCAGTGCCATTGTTGAAGATGGTTCAGCATGGCAGTCAGAGCTCTGCACTTCAGGCCCCAACTAACCCCTTCCAATCCACCCCTACCCTCACAAGCCCTTCAGGACTGGTCACCTTCCTTGACAGGCCTAGGTTTCCTGCTTCTCCACCAACCACATTCCATATCTTTTAAAGCTGTACTCTGATGTCACCTGTTCAGGAGACCTTCCCTGATTGCCCCTACAAGAGGCTCCAACTCAGACCCACATGTACCCAATATGCCCTTATATATGTACACACTGACCTCCAAATACAAATGTTGACACCAACACCAAGAAGTTCCACTGCCATGTCCTATGCTTTCTACGTGGCTCTGGGCAGAGTCCAGGTTCTTCCAGGCCTATGGACAGCTCATCCCCAAGACCTTTCATATTCTTGGTTCCACTCTCTCCCAGCAGGCCCTTGTATGTCCTTTGGGTTACCCGTTTCCTCACCCTTCCTCATTACTTGCCCAGACGGTGATTCTTTCTTCCTCCCCTTCACTGTCCTCCCTTCCTACTTCCTCTTTAACATCAACAAGTTCCTTGAGAACCTACTGTGTGCTGAGTATTCTCTTCCCACCCCCATCCCTGGGGCACAGATCTGGAACCAGACTACCTGGGTTCTAATTGTACCTCCACCTCTTCCTAGCTGTGTGATCTCAGGCAAATCACTTAACTTCTCTGTGTCCCATTTCCTTATCTGCAAAATGAGGTTAATAATGGTACCTATCTCACAGAATTGTTGAAAGAATTGAATTGGTATAAGTAGGGTGCTTAGAACAGTCCCTGGCACATAGTACTATAAACGTGAGAGTTATTATTCTATTATGCCTTGGCTCTGAGGATTCAGATTGTCAAGTTTAGAGGAAGAGAACTGTCAGGTACCAAGTGGCCCCTGTGTGCGAAGGGTCTTATATGTGGTGTCTTTCTTACTTACTTACTTACTTACTTATTTATTATTCATTTATTTGTTTGTTTGTTTATTTATTTATTTTATTTAAGGCCAAGCACAAGCAGGGGGAGCAGCAGGCAGAGGGAGAGGGAGAAGCAGGCTCCCCACTGAGCAGGGAGCTGGACGTGGGGCTCAATCCTAGGACCCCTTCTCTCATGTTTCCCATCACAGACTGTATGTATGTATTGTAGTTATCTCTATCCCTGCCTGCCTTCCCTACCAGACCGTAAGCTCCTTCATGGTGGGATCCTCATCCATGTTTGGGTCCTTCCTGGAACCAGAAATTGTGCCAATTGGACCTGCAGGTTGAAGCACTGAGGGCTTCCCCAGGAAGCAGATTCTGAGATGGAGGCTAATGTGTAAGGTGCTATCAGGAAGCTCTCGGGATCAAAACCTGTGAGTGGTGAGAAAGGAATCAGGATTGGGCAGGCCAACCTTTTAGGGCACTCTGGAGCTAGAATGGCCCTTCAACTTTTTCCCAAGTTGGGGCCAGAGGGCTCAGCTCTTATGCACCCCACCCCTGCATTGATGAGTCATAGGGTGGGTAACCCGAGGAAACAGGCGTGACCTTGGTCTAGGCAGCTGTCTTCAGCTGAGGCCATTCTCCAGCAGGAGCTGACAGAACTGTCTGATAGACTCCCAGCCACTGGGGTAAGTCCCTCATCGAAGGGGGTCCGGGTGGCACATGACAGTGTCCACCATGGGTGCCTACCCAACTAGGGAGGGTGGGGCATTCAAGGAAGGCTTCCTGTATGGGGCAAGGCATGAGCTTTTTAGAAGAATAAGTCCCAAAAAAAAAAAAAAAAAAAAAAGCCAGGAGGGGGATGTGTAGGGAAAAGAGGAGCTTCTGGTAGAAAGAACAGCATTACTAAAACCCAGAAGCAAAGCTGATGCAGAAGTAGGCAGAGCTTGGATCTGAAGGTCTGCACTGCTATGATAAAGAATTTGAGGTTTGGGGGCGCCTGGGTGGCTCAGTCGTTGAGTGTCTGCCTTCGGCTCGGGTCATGATCCCAGGGTCCTGAGATCGAGTCCCACATCAGGCTCCCTGCTCAGTGGGAAGCCTGCTTTTCTCTCTCCCACTCCCTCTGCTTGTGTTCCCTCTCTCGCTGTATCTCTCTCTGTCAAATAAATAAATCTAAAAATAAATAAATAAACAAATAAAAAGAATTTGAGGTTTTATATTAAGGGGCTGGGGAGTCCTTAAGGATTTTAGGGCAATGTGTGATATAATTAAGATTTATTTGCATTTTAGAATAATCTTGGCACTGCTGCTTACTAGCTGTGTTACTAAGAAGTGATTTAACCATTCTGTGCCTCAATTCCCTTGTCTGTAAGATGGTGATAAGAATAGTGCCTGCCTGTTAGGGTGGTTGTAAGAATGAATGAGATAGTATGGGTAAAGCTGGTGTGTGACAAGCCTCGGTGAAGGCGGGCTGTTGTTATTAGCTATTACAGGCTGGCCTGGGCTGGGAGGAGAGCCGTGGAAGGTATAGCGCGACAGCATCTGCAGGTAGTCAAACCTACAGTGAGGGCATAGCTAAGACAGAGGCAGCAGAGGTGGGAAAGAAGAGTCCAGTTTAAAAGCTTTTAAGAGGTCAAATTCACAGGGCTTAGTTATGGCTTGAATGAAAGAGGTGATGAAAAAGATGGCATCCACAATGACTCCCAGGTTTCTGGTTTGGGTGACTACTGGGGACATACAAATGGATTTGGGGCACAGGAGGTGCTAAGTTCATTGTGGATGCATTGAGATGGAGATTCTTTTTTTTTTTTTTTTTAAGATTTTATTTATTTATCTGAGACAGAGAGAATGAGAGAGACAGAGAGCGCATGACAGGGGGGAGGGTCAGAGGGAGAAGCAGGCTCCCCGCGGAGCAGGGAGCCCGATGCGGGACTTGATCCCGGGACTCCAGGATCATGACCTGAGCCGAAGGCAGTCGCTTAACCAACTGAGCCACCCAGGCGCCCTGAGATGGAGATTCTTGAAGAATCAAGCTGGAGATTCTAGTCAGTTGTTCAGAGCTGAGCTCTGAGAAAGGCTGGATGGGGAAAAAATGTGTGGAGACCATTTGTGTAAAGGTCAGTGGAGCCATGGACCTGGATGAGGCCACTGAATGAGTGCATAAAGGGAAGAGCTGTGGGCTGCAGGTGGAACTGTGGTGAACACCACCCACAAAGGGAGTGTGAAAGGGAGATGAAAGAGGTCCCAGAGAAATGGGGTGTGTGGGGGGGGGGGGGGAATAAGGAGATGCTGCTGTCACGAAAGCCAGGGAGGAAGGAGACCCCAAAAGGGCACAGCCAACACAGCTCAGTGTCACAGAGACAGCAGCATCTGTTGAAGAGGGCAGGGGGTTCCTGGTGGTTGACCTTGAGGAGAGCATTTCATCAAGTGGTGGGTAGAAGGCAAGTTGTGATGGCTTGAAGAATAAAGATGAAGCTGAGGGTTGTACATCTCTGAATGGACAAATATGCAGATAGAGAGATTGCTGAGGGTCAGTGCTGGACCAGTCCAAATGCAATCTTTCCAGACCTTTACTTGTGCCCCTTCTCTCATGTTTCCCATCACAGACTGTATGTATGTATTGTAGTTATCTCTGTCCCTGCCTGCCTTCCCTACCAGATCATAAGCTCCTTCATGGTGGGATCCTCATCCATGTTTGGGTCCTTCCTGGAACCAGAAATTGTGCCAATTGGACCTTCAGGTGATGAGCAGCTGCTTATGAAGTGAATAAATGATCTGAGATGAGACCATGAAGCAAGTTTCCTGGTTTGCAGACTAGTCAGTCAGCAAGGAAGTAGTAAAACTATGTTCTGGAAGAAGATGTGTGATGGGAAGAAGGATGGCTGAGGATTATGGGGTGTGAATCAAGGCACTAGGGAAAAATAAATACAACTGATTTTTTTTTAATTTAAGTAAACTCTACCCCCAACATGGGGCTGGAATTCACAACCCCAAGATCAAGAGTCACATGCTCTACCAACTGAGCCAGCCAGGTGCCCCTAAATACAACAGACCTTTGAGGAGAAGTTCTTAACCATTTTCAATTCTGGATCCCATGGAGAAATGCCAATGTAAATAATGAATACTTGCTCCAGGAAAAACATAATCACACACTCATATCCAGTCTTCATATGATTTCAGCAGTTTCACAGACTCCTGAGGCCCATCTATGGACCTGCTTAGTGATCCATGGATTCCAAGTCAAGAATGTGTTTCCAGAATGGAGTATTTACCAGTCCTGTGACCTGTGGTACATCATGTACCCACTCTGGTCCTCAATTTCTTTATCTGTAAAATGAGGAATCATGAGATGAAGGTGGAAAGTGTAAAGAAACACAACTTTGTGAGTCATCCGGCACAGGTATTTTACATACCACCAATATTCTACCTTCTCAGTGGGTAGAATTATCCCCATTTGGAAAACAGGAAACAGTCAAGAAATTTGACCAGACGTACACATGAGTAGGTGAAGGAGCTAGATTCCATCCAGGTCTGTCCAGGTCCAAATCCTGGGCTCTCCTGTAGACAGTGCCGCCAACCAGGCATAACGTCATCAATGTCTTTCTGCCCACTCCTGCCATGGTTAATGCACCAACATGCATGAAAAAGATTTGAAAACTAGACAGCATTTATGCAAATACTACATTGGTATCAGCATTGTTGATCACCTCATATCTTAAAATCTCTTCCTTTGGCATCTGTTAGCTTCCTTTCCCCGACCTCAGACCCCTTCTTCCTTGCTTCTGTCACCTGCTCCTCTTTTTCTTCTGTCTCCTGAGGGTAGGTTTTCTCTAGTCCCACCTCTTGCTTTCTGTTCTTTCGTCTCTAAATCCCCTCGTGCTATAACCTCAGCTATGACCTTTAAGCGGGTGACTCTCAAATCTGTACTCCAGTCAAGAGCCTTACTTCAGCAATCTGCTGGGAGTTTGTCACCTAAATCAGTGGTCTCAGACTTTATTGTGCATCAGAATCACCTGGAGTGTTTGTTTAGAAATGGGTTGCTGGGCCCCATTGCCATAGTTTCAGATTCAGTAGGCCTGGGGTAGAGCCAAAGAATATTTTTTTACAGCATTATACGTGGCATAATTGACATATAATAAACTGCACATATTTAAAGTGAATAATTTGATAACTTTTGACATGAATACACCCATGAAACCAGCACCACAATCAAGATAATGAACATACCCTACCCCCCAAAGTCTCCTTGTTTTTTTTATAATCCCTCTTTCCCTCCCTTCAACGTCCTCCCCAATCCCCAGGTAAACTTTAACTTGTTTGTGTCACTGTAGGTTAGTTTGCATTTCCTGGAATTTTATGTAAATGGAATCACAAAAATGCACTTTTTACTGTTTCTGGCTTGTTTCACTTATATAATTATTTTGAGATTCATCCATGTTGTTGCTTGTATCAATAGCTCATTCCTTTTTATTACTGAGTAGTAGTCCATCATATGAATATACAGTAGTTTGTTTCTCCATTCACTAGTTGAGTGACATTTGGATTTCTAGTTTGGGGCTATTACAAATAAAGGTACCAAGAACATTTGTGTAAAAGTCTTTGTGCTTTTATTTCTCTTAGAGGTAGAATGGCTAGGTCATATGGTAAATGTATGTTTAACTTTTTAAGAAACTGCCAGATTGTTTTTCAGATTGGTTGTACTATTTTACACAGCCACCAGCAGTGTATGAGAATTCCAACTGCTCCACATCTTTGCCAGTATCTGGTATGATCAGTCTTTTTAATCTTAGCCGTTCCAGTGGGTATGTGGGGGGTATGTAATGTAGTGATAATGGTATGTAGGGCTTTTAATTTGTATTTTCTTAATAACTAATCACGTTGAGCAGCTTTTTAGGTGTTTATTTGCTATCCATATATCTTCTTGGGTTTAGTGTCTGTTCAAATCTTTTGCTTATTTTAAAAATTGGATTGTCTTTTTACTATTGAGCTGTGTTTTTTATGTATTCTAGGACAGATGTGCTTTGTTGGATATTGGCTTTGCAAAAAATTTCTCCTAGTATATGGTTTACTTTTTCATTTTTTAAACGGTATCTCTTGAAGAGCAAACATTTTAACGTGTTGAAGTCAAACTTATTTATTTGTTTGTTTGTTTGTTTAAAGTAATCTCTATACCCAATGTGGGGCTTGAATTCACAACCCCAAGATCAAGAGTTGCATGCTCTTCCAACTGAGCCAGCCAGGCGCCCCTTGATTTTTTTAATAGTTTACATTTTGGGGGTCATATTTAAGAAATCTTTGCTAAACTCAAGGTCACTAAGATTTTTCTCCTATATTTTGTTATAGAAGTTTTATGGTTTTGGTTCTCATATTAGGTCTATGATCCTTTTCAAGTTAATTTTTTGTATATGGTGTTGAGGTAGGGATTAAGGTTCTTTTTTTTTTTTTCTTCTGCATATGACTATTCAATTAGTCCAGCATCATTTGTTGAAAAGATTTTCCTTTCCCCATTTAATTGCTGTGGTACTTTTGTCAAAAATCAAATGATCATTTATGCATGGATTTATTTCTGGACTCTCTATTCTGCTCCACTGATTTATTTGTCTATATTTATGCCAGTATCACACCATATTGCTGTGTCTTTATAAGTCTTAAAATCAGATAGCGTAAGCCTTCCAACTTTGTTCTTTTTCAGAATTGTTTTGGCTATTCTATTGTATTTCCATATACATTTTAGAATCCATTTGTTAGTATCTAAAAATAAACAGCCTACTGGAATTTTGAGATTGCATTTAATCTAGAGATCGATTTGGGGAGTATTGGCATCTTAACAATATTAAATCTTCCAATGCATGGGCATAATATTTCTTCATTTTGGGGGGTTTTCTTTAATTTCTCTCAGCAATGCTTTTTGGTTTTCAGAGTAGAAGTCTTGTATATCTTTGGTCAAACTAATCCCAAAGTGTCTAATATATTTTGGTGCTATTGCAAATGGAATGTTTTTTAAATTTGTATTTCCTATTGTTTATTGCTAGTATATAAAAATACAGTATGTGTTTGTTAAAACAGATAGTTAGGCCCCAACCCTACAGTTTCTGATTCAGTAGGTCTGGCATGTGGTCCCAGAATTTGCATTTCTAATAAATTCCCAGGTGATGCTGATGCTATTTGGGGCACACACTTTAAGAACCATTGGCATAAGTGTTCTGCCTGAATCTCTTGTTTCAAACCAAACCCATCACCTGGCCCCAAATAAGCTCTTCTTCAGATTTCCCTCTTTCCGGAAATGGCTCCATCATCCAATTCCATGTTCATTGGTCAACTGTCTGAGTTTCCCATTGCAAAATCAATCTGTGGTTTATTTTAGCACCCTCACATCCAATCAACTGCCACCCTAATAATATACTACTGAAATATGTCTTCCCTCTGTCCCCTTCACTTTCCATCTCATTCTTCATCATTTTCCTCCTTGACCAGTGAAATCACCTACTAACTAATCTCTCTGCCTCCAGTTTCTTTCTACTACAACCTGGTCTTTACAGTCCCAAACTAATCTTTTTAGTCAGCAACTTGGATTGTGCCAGTCTCTTGCTAAACAATCCCCCACAGGGCTTTCACTGCCGGATTAATTAAGTCTAAACCCTTTACTCTGGTGATGCAGTCTTCCAGTTGCCTACTTAGTATCCTTTCATCTTTAGTAATAGAACTTGTATCTTATCCAGGAGAACAATATGCCCAGATTTTTAAAAGTTTATTTCTCTCAGGAAATAAATGGTATATTTTTCTCTTGCTGATAAATGGCCATGTGACTAAGTTCTGGCCAATAAAAAACCATACATTCTACGGACAGTTTGTACATTCTTTTCTCTTTTTCTTTGCTCATCTCTTGCACTTCCTTCATGTTTACCTATTGAAGTCGAGTTCAGATGTGCCCATCTTATGAATTCCTCCCTGATTCTTCTATCCACATGTGATTTATCTCTCTTCTGAGCTCTCAGAGTATTCTGATCATATGCTTCTTGGCACATAGTCTGCCTCAAATTATCATTACTTATATGCCTATCCTGCTAGATTGTAAGCTCCCTTCATGTTGCCAAGCACCAGATCATTGTTCAACAAAGATTTACTAGAGGAATTTATGAATAAATAAGGGAATGAATGATTGAAAACAAATAGTAAACATCTGTTCCCACTCATCCCATGCAACATCCATCTCAGCACCTTCAAAGAGACTGCATGAAGTTAAGAAGTTTCCCACAATTGATAAGAAGAGAGAGGCAGAGGTGCCTGGGTGGCTCAGTCAGTTAAGCATCTGCCTTTGGCTCAGGTCCTGATCCCAGGGTCCTGGGATGGAGCCCCACCTCAGGCTATCCCCTCAGCAGAGAGTCTGCTTCCTCTCCTGCCTCTGCCCTTACCCTTGCTCTGCTCTCTTACTCACTCTCTCTCAAATAAATAAATAAATAAATAAATAAATAAATAAAATCTGAAAGGAAGGAAGGAAAGAAAGAGGCGGTGGGCACAGAATAAGCCAAAATACCTGCTCTAACTAGAGAGAACAAGGCTAAGGGAAAATTATTATACCTTGCCCAGCCTGCCTTATAACAACAACAGAAGCAGCAGCAACAACAGCAACAACTAATATTTACTAAGCACTTGCTATGTGGTGACATCATGCAAACTGATTTTACATGCACTATTTTGTTTAATCCATCAACAGCCTATGATATTGATACTAATCCTTACCCTGTTTTACAAGTGAGGAGACTGAGAATCAGAGAGGTTAACTCACTTATCCAGGGTCACAGAGCTTAGAAGTGGCAGAGCTGGAATTGGGACTCAGTCCTGATTCTAAGCCATGCTCTTAACAATGAGCCAGACTATAGGAGACATGGCTGGCTGTCCTACCTAATGGTGAGGTCCTGGCATACAGGAGCTATAATCTATATATTATGCTAACCCTGAAGTGCCTACACAGTACCTACTATGTCCTGAAGGCCCAGCATATGGATTGGTATCAAAATCATCAAAAAAGTTTTTATCCTAGAAAGATAGTATAGGATAGGTAGAGTAGACATACTTTCCCCTATTCCTTCCATTAAGTACAACTAAAATTCCTGGACATTATACATAAAGCAAGCATAAGAAGACTCTGAAATATGGAGAGAAGAAGGCAGATCAGCTAGGGACCTTGGAATCCAAGGAATGACATATTGAGTTCCCTGGGTTTTCTTTTGTCTCACCTCATTTTTCTTAGACCTGGAGCTGAAGAAGCTGGCAACCCAGAAACACCAATAAGTACAGACAAAAAAAAAAAAAAAAGTCCCAATGAAAGCTGCTCTCTCTAGTCAAGCAAGCAGGAAAGGGACAACCTAGAAAGAAAGCTTTTAGACAATAACTGATCTACTTCAGCCAAATTCCACAGAAAAATCTGTGGTCCCACTCCCACCCATGCCAGTAAGGGTGAAGGCTAAGCCTAGACTTCTATTCTCAGTAGGCTTTAATGAGGCATCCCAACCACTTGCAGATGGTGTCAGAGAAGGCCAAGTAGGGAGTCTGGACACTTGTACTTGCCAGAGGTAACAAGCTCCCTATACCACCCCACAGTGTCAGTGGAGACCACATGGGGATCCTGGACTTGGACCTCCACCCAGCAGTTATGAGGTGACCCTTCTCCTCCACATTGGGGTGGTGTTGGAGGAGGCCTAGTACAGTTTAAGGACTTAAGGACTTCCATTCCTTCCATGATGTCAATGAAAGCTATGTGGGGGTAGCAGTAACAAAGCTCTCCTAACCCCTCTCAGCCAGGGAGGTATCAGAGAAGGCCTACTGGAGAGCTGGGACTTTCACCTCCACCCAGCAGTAATAAGGAGAGAGGCCAAGTGGGGAACCTGGACTTCTACCCCACCTTGCAGTAACAAAGTCTCTTCCCATTCCTCACTAGAGGGGTGTTAGAGGAAGCCAGCTAAAACAGAAGGTTGAAATAACTCAAGAGTCTTATAATACCCCAAATTCCAAGTTTCAATAAAAAGTCACTTATCATACCAAGAACCAGGAAGATCTCAAACTGAATGAAAAAAAAAAAAAGAGAGAGAGAGAAATAGATGCCAACACTGAGTTGTCAAAAACGTTAGAATTATCTAACAAAGATTTTAAAGCAACCATCACAAAAAAAACTATTTTAATGAACAATTATGAACATGCTTGAAACAAATGAAAAAAATAAAAAGTCTCAGCAAAGATATAGAAAGTCTTAGCAAAGAAATAGAAATATAGGGGCACCTGGGTGGCTCAGTCGTTAAGCATCTGCCTTCGGCTCAGGTCATGATCCCAGGGTCCTGGGATTGAGCCCCACATCGAGCTCCCTGCTCCACGGGAAGCCTGCTTCTCCCTCTCCCACTTCCCCTGCTTGTGTTCCCTCTCCCGCTGTGTGTCTCTCTGTCAAAAAAGAGAAGAAAAGGAAAGAAATAAAAATATAAAGAACCAAATGGAAATTTTAGAATTCAAAGATACCATAACAGAACTAAAGACCTCAGTGGATGGACTTGAAAGCAGAATGGAGAGAACAGAGAAAAGAATCAGTAAACTAGAAGATAAAACAGAAATTGCCTAATCTGAACAACAAAGAGGGGGAAAAAATACTGAAAATAGACTACAGGACTATAACGAAAGATCTAACATTTTTATCATGGGAGTTCCAGAGGGAGAATAGAGAGTAGGGCTGAACAAGTATTCAAAAATTGCAGAAACTCCCCTGAATTTGGCGAAATATGTAAACCTACAGATTCAAGCAGTTGGGTGAATTCCAAACAGGATAAACTTAAAGAAGTCCACACCATGACACATCATAGTCAAAATTCTAAACACTGAAGACAAAGAAAACCCTTGAAAGTAATGAGAAATGACAACTTACCTAGAGGGGAACTCAATTCAAATACAGTGGATTTTTCATCAAAAACCATAAAGACAAGAAAGAAGTGGCACAACTTTTTTGAGAGCTAAAAGAAAACTGTCAACCCAGAATATCTAGTGAAAATATCCTTCAGAAATGAAAGGAAAATCAAGACATTGTCAGATAAAGGAAAACTAAGAGAATGTGTCACTAGCAGACCTACTCTAAAAGAATGACTAAAGAAAATTCTCCAAACACAAAGGAATTGATAAAAGAAGATACCTTAAAACACCAAAAAGGAAGAAAAAACATGGTAACTCCTCTTGAGTTTTCTAAATTATATTTGACTGTTGAAACAAAAATTACAACACTGATGCATATAAAGGAAATATTTTAGATATTAAAAATGGGGAAAGGTAAAGGGATGTAAAATGAGGTAAAATGTTTACACTTCACCCGAACTAGTAAAATGATGACACTAGTAGTCTGTGGTAGGTTTTGCATATATAATGTAATACCTAAAGAAACCATTTTAAAAAAGAGATAAACTCAAAAATACCATAGAGAAATAAAAGCAGAATTCTAAAAAATGTTTCAGTAACACACAAAAAGGGAAAAGAAATGGAAATGAAGTAGGGAACAAAGAGAAAACGTAAAAGTTCAGACTTAGGCTCTAATAGATCAATAATTACATTAAATGTAAATGGCATAAATACACAATGAGTAAAAATCATGACCTAACTATGCACGCACGTGTGTGTGTGTGTGTAGGGAGAGAGAGATGGAGAGAGAGGGAAAGCAAAAGGATGAAAAAAGATAGATCATGAAAATATTATCAAAACAAAGCAGAAGTCCTTATGTATATCAGTCCATTTACCATATTAGTATCAGATAAAGTAGACTTCAGAGTAAATAAAATTACCAGAGACAGAGAGGGATATGATATAATGATTAATAGGTCAACTCATCAAGAAGACATACAATTCTAATTGTGTAGGATCAAGCAACAGAACTGCACAATATGTGGAACAAAAACTGATAGAACTGAAAGGAGAAAGAGACAAATACACAATTATAGTTGAAAACTTCAAAACCCCCTCTCAGTAACTGACAGGACAACTAGATAGAACTCAAAACCACCACCAACCAACAGGATCTGACTGACATTTACAGAACACTCCAACAACAGTAGAATGCATATTATTTTCAAGTGTATATGGGACAATCACCAACGTAGACCATATCCTGGGCCATAAAACAAACCTCAACAAATTTAAAAGAATTAAAATCATACATGGTGTGTTCATTGACTACAAATTTTTTTAAAGAGTTTATAACGTAAAGATAACAAGAAACTCTTCAGGCACTTGGAAACAAAACAACACACTTGTAAATAATCCATGAGTCAAAGCGGAAGTCTCAAGGGAAATTTTAAAAAATTCATTGAACTCAGTGAAAATGAAAATACAACATATCAAAATTTGTGGGCCACAGTTAAAGCAGTGCTGATAAGAAATATATATATACTAAAGTCAGGCATTAGAAAAGCAGAAAAGTCAGGGCACCTGGGTGGCCCAGTCAGTTAAGTGCCTGACTTGATTTCAGCTCAGATCATGATCTCATCGTCATGAGATTGAGCCCCATGTCAGGCTCTGCACTCAGTGTGCAGTCTGCTTGAAATTCTCTCTCCTTCTCCCTCTGCCCCCCAAATAAATAAATAAATCTTAAAAAAAAAAAAAAAGAAAGAAAGAGAAGAGGCAAAGTCTTGGGCTCCTGGCTGGCTCAGTTGGTAGAGCATGTGTCTTTTGATCTCAGGGTTGTGAGTTCAAGCCCCACATTGGGCATGGAGACTACTTAATTTAAAAAATAAAAAAATACAATTGATAAGGCTTTAGCAAGACTGACAAAGAGAAAAGAGAGAAGACACAAATTACCAGTTTCAGGAGTGAAACAGGAAATACGGCTACAGACCCTGCAAACATCAACTGGATAAGGGAATAGTATGAACAACTACACACGCTGAAAAACACAAACTACCACAATTCACCCAATGTGAAATATATCATTTTAATAATTTTCTATTAAGAAAGTTGAGTTAATCATTTTTAAATTCTTATAAAGGAAATCTCCAGGCCCAGACAGTTTTACTGGAGAATTCTAATTCTACCAAATATTTAAAGAAAAAAGAACAGCAGAGCTACACAATGTCTTCCAGAAAATAGAAGAGGAGGTAACACTTCCTAATTAATTTTATGAAGTTAATATTAGCTGGCTATCACCAGACAAAGACAGTACCAAAAAGAGAGAAAACTACACAGCAATATTCTTCATGAATATAAGTGCAAAAATCCTTAGCAAAATACTAGCAAACCAGGCAGGGGCACCTGGGTGGCTCAGTCAGTTAAGTGTCCGACTCCTGACTTTGGCTCAGGTCATAATCTCAGGGTCGTGAGATCCGGCCCTGTGTCAGGCTCCACACTGGGCATGGAGCCTGCTTAAGATTCTCTCTCTCCCTCTCCCTCTGCCCCTCCCCCCACTCTCTTTCCCTCTGTAAATATATACTAGCAAACCAGAAATCCAGCAATATGTAAAAAGAATTATACATCATGACCAACTGGAGTTTATTCCAGTCATGAATGGCTTGTTCAATATTTAAAAATCAATGCATTCTACCTTATGCACAAGCTAAAGAACAATCGCATGAATGTGTTAGTTGATGCAGAAAAAGCATTTGACAGGATTCAACACCCAGTTCATGATAAAAACTCTGAAAAATAGGAGGAAGGAGGGAGGGGAACAACAACAACAAAAACTCTGAAAAATAGGAATATAGGGGAACTCCCTCAATTTGATAAAGAGCATCCATAAAAATCCTAGAGGTAACATTACACTTAGTGGTGAAAGACTGAATGTTTTCCCCCTAAGACCAGGAAAAACACAAGAATGTTCCCTCTCACCACTCCAATTCAACATAGAGCTTGAGGTTCTAGCCAGGGCAATAAGGCAAGAAAAGGAAATAAAAGCTATACATGTCAGAAAAGAAGACATTACTATCTACTTAGGAAATCCCAAGGAATCTTAAAAAACAAAAAAACCCAAAAAACCTTTTAGAACTAATGCATGAAATTAGCAAAGTTGAAGGATAAAAATAAATATACAAAAATCAATTGTATTTCTATATTTTAGCAATGCATATATGGCCACTGAAATTAAAAATAAAATATCATTTATAATTGCTCAAAAATAAAATGAAATACTCAGGTATAAATCTAACAAAATATGGGCAGGAATGGTATGCTGAAAACTACAAAGTGCTGATGAAAGAAATTTTAAAATCTCTTTTTAATGGACAGACAAATCATATTCACAAACTGGAAGACTTAATGTAGTAAAGATGTCAGTTCTCCTCAAATTGATATACAGGTTTAACACAGTTCTTATGAAAATCCCAGCAGGATAGTTTTTTTGGTAAATATAGACAAGATTATTCTGAAGTAGTATGGAAAGGCAGAGGAGCTAGAATATCTAAAACATTTTGAAAAAGAATAAAGTGGGAAGAATGCATCTATGCAATTTCAAATCTTATTTTATATATATAGCTACAATAATCCAAACTATATGGTATTGGTAGAGATATAGACACATAGATCAATGGAACAGAGGGTTGCCCGGGTGGCTCAGTTGGTTAAGTGTCCAACTCTTGGTTTTGGCTCAGGTCACGATCTCAATCATGTGTTGTGAGATCAAGTTCCACACTGGGGAGTCTGCTTGAAGATTCTCTCCCTCTGCCCCTCCCCCAACTTATGCACGTGCACGCTCACTATCTCTCTCTCTCTCTCAAAGAAAAAAATCTTTAAAACAAATGGAACAGGGGCGCCTGGGTTGCTCAGTCGTTAAGCGTCTGCCTTCGGCTCAGGTCATGATCCCAGAGTCCTGGGATCGAGCCCCGCATGGGGCTCCCTGCTCCGCGGGAAGCCTGCTTCTCCCTCTCCCCCTCCCCCTGCTTGTGTTCCTCTCTCGCTGTGTCTCTCTGTCAAATAAATAAAATCTTTAAAAAAATAAATAAATAAATAAAAATAAAATAAAACAAATGGAACAGAATAGAGAATCCAGAAGTAGACCACACAAATATGCCCAACTGAGTTTTGTTTTTTTTTTTATCTTTTTGCCCAACTGAGTTTTGACAATGGTGCAAAAGCAATTCAATGGAGGAAAGATAGTTTTTTCAAAACAAATGGTGCTAGAGCAAGTGGGAGTACATAGGTTAAAAAAGAAAAAAAAAGAACCTTGAACTAAGTCACCTTATATAAAGATTAATTCAAAATGAATTACAGATTCAAATATAAATATAAAATTATGAAACATTTAGAAAATGGGGAAATAAGTTGTGGTACATTCACACTACAGAATACTACTCAGCAATAAAAAGGAATGAGCTACTGATACACATCACAACCTGGATTACTCTCCAGAGAATTATGTTGGGTTTTAAAAAAAATCAATCCCCAAAGATTATATACTGTATGATTCCATTTGTATAATATTCTTGAAATGATGAAATCATTTAATTGGGGGAAAAAACTGGTGGTTGCCAGGGGTTAGGGAAGGAGTAAGGGCTGGAGGGAAGTGGGTGTGGCTATAAAAGGGCAACATGAGAGATCCTTGTGGTGATAGAGACGTCCTGTATCTTCCCTGTATCAATGTCAATATCCTGGTTGTGATACTGTGCTATAGTTTTGTAAGATATTATCATTGGCCAAAACTAGGTAAAGAGTATTCTATTATTTCTTGCAACTGCACATGAATTATCTCATAAAGGTTAATTTTTTTAAATGATCAAAGAAAATGAGCATTTCTTTGCACAAGCTCTTCAGAGACCTCATCCTGGGAAATGGAGCATAGCTA
Source organism: Mirounga angustirostris (assembly GCF_029215605.1). NCBI lineage: Eukaryota > Metazoa > Chordata > Mammalia > Carnivora > Phocidae > Mirounga > Mirounga angustirostris. Next base: position 127,188,264 of record NW_026991714.1, read on the forward strand.
AAAATATATGTAGAATCACAGAAGGTCTAAAGAAATGCATGTATGGGTGTATGGGACATCTGGGTGGCTCAGTTGGTTGGGCATCTGCCTTCGGCTCAGGTTGTGATCCCAGACAGCGGGGAGCCTGCTTCTCCCTCTGCCTGCGCTCTCCCTGCTTGTGCTCTCGCTCACTCACTCTCTGACAAATAAATAAGTGAAATCTTAAATAAATAAATAAATAAATAAATAAATAAATAAATAAATAAATAAATAATGAGTCCCTAACACATTCTATGATCCATGGGGTTCTTATTGTCAGGGCAGCCATGTCCCTTCTAACATTCTTTGGGATTTTGTTGATACTGGGATCTGAAAATAAGGGAATCTTTGGGCAAAGCTGGAGGGCAAGTCCCAGGTTTATATTGCAGAAAGATTTTAAAGGAGTTGAGCGACAGATGTGAGGGAGCACAGAGCAAGCTCAGAAGCCACCTCCTCCAGGAATCCTCTGCACTGTTGCCCAAATTAGGCATCCCCTTCCCTCTGTTCTATTACCCTTCATTATAATCTACTATGATCAACAACTTACTTTTCTGTCTCCCTCTCTAAACCATACATTTCTTGAGGTCTTGGATCATGTCTCACCTTGCCTCTCCATACCTTAAATGTTTTATTTTTAGGTTAAAACAAATAAAAGACTATATACTCTCATTTTTAGATGTAGGGCCAAGACCTTTCTTTGTGTATGGATGTACTGATTGGCATTTCACCAACATCTTTCTTGCATGAGCTATACCCAGAATACATTGATTGCCATTTTCAGTTTTGATTTCTTTAACATGGATTGGAAACTGAAAAGTATGTGAGAAACTATCTGAATGCAGAATCCTAGATTTTTTTTTATGATTTTTCCCCTTCTTTTTCAGTTGTCTCACTAATACATAATTTCATAAAATTTTTAAGCAACTTGCTGTTACAGTCTTTCCAAACAGCAACATTAGTTTAGTACTCATATTTTATTGGTTTATATAACATTTAGTTAAATTATATAATAAGAATAATATGCACAGCTGGCATAAACAGGCTGAGTTAAAAACAAATGACTCTTGGTAAGCATGCAATTCAACCAAATGGGGGAGCGCAAGTGCACGGCATCCTAGCCATGAAGGTTTGATGAGCCATGAGTGTAAGTCAGTATGTTATACAAAAGAATTGATGGTGTCACTTAAGCCAGTGAGCCAGGTAAGTACAGGTTGTTTAAAGTTTTATTTTAATAGTATCAGTAATAATAACTTACTGAGTGCTTAATAAGTGCCAGGCATCACGCCAAATGCCTCTATACATATCTCAATTAATCATTACCTGAAGCAAGTATTATCATTCCCATTTTATAGATAAGGAAACTGAAGCTCAACACAGTTCAGTAACTCTCCCACGTTCTTCTAGCTGGTAGGTGGTAGAACTGAGTTTCTGTTCAACTCTAAAATCCGTGCTTTTATGTGCTACACTATGTTATTTCTATTATTTGTCTTGTGGATAAATGAAGGACAGGCAAGTATCCAGAGGACAGGAAGAGGCTAGGAGTTGGGAGACATTTTCCTACAGTTGGGAAAGTGTCCCTTGAAGAGCAACTGGTTCATTCTTGGCAGTTTCCTGAGGTGAGAGGGGTCCCTAAGGAAAGGGTTGGATGGGGCGCCTGGGTGGCTCAGTCGGTTAAGCGACTGCCTTCGGCTCAGGTCATGATCCTGGAGTCCCAGGATCGAGTCCCGCATCGGGCTCCCTGCTCAGCGGGAAGCCTGCTTCTCCCTCTCCCACTCCCCCTGCTTGTGTTCCTGCTCTTGCTATCTCTCTCTGTCAAATAAATAAATAAAATCTTTAAAAAAAAAAAAAAAAGAAAGGGTTGGATGTTCTTAGAGAGGTTGGGAGTGGGGAGGAGGCCCACAGAGAGTGATGAAGGAAGCCTAAACCTAGTGCTGGGATGTGTCAGTCCTGTCTCCTGTATCTATTCCAGACTTCTGACCGCCATCAACATTGGCCTCCCTGTGCTCGCTTCGGCAGCACATATACTAAAATTGGAACCATACAGAGAAGATTAGCATGGCCCCTGCACAAGGATGACACGCAAATTCATGAAGCGTTCCATAAAAACAAAAACAAAAACAAAACCACATTGGCCTCCCTTTAGTTCAATCCTGCCTTCTTTTCTTTCAGTTGAATCTTTTCAGGCTGGAATCTTTAAACTTAATTACAAAATGAAACGAAAACAACAAAGCTACACTCTCAATGCCTGGACTCACGACTCCAAACATACTAGCAGCTCAACCACAGAGCAGCTTGGCTACCAAGGCTCATGGGCCAAACACCTCCGCATTTCAATTTCTCATCTCAGCCCTGGGTGGATCAAGCATAATGGATTCAGGCTGGCGCCATGGCTGGACCTGGGGCCGGGGGGTGGGGGGCACTCAGTTTTTCCCCAGACCTCCTTCTTCTTCTTTTTTTTTTTTTTTGAAGATTATTTATTTGAGAGGGAGAGAGGGAGAGAGAGAAAGCACCAGAGAGGGGAGTGTCAGAGGGAGAAGCAGACTCCCTGCTGAGCGAGGGGCCCGATGCGGGACTCAATCCTGGGATCACCTGAGCTGAAGGCAGACGTTTAACTGACTGAGACACCCAGGCGTCCCTCCAGACCTCCTTCTTAGCTGCCTTCTCTGAGCATCTGTCCTCTAACCAGCTGCACACCTCTGCACATCAGAGCTGCCTAAGCCCAGGCATCCTGGTCTCCTGGTGAGGAACAACAGTCAAGGTCTGGCTCCTCCTGTGTTTTTCAATCCCTCCTCCCTCCTTGCCCCTATCCAGCCCCACAGCTCCTGCTTCCTGGATGACTCTTGTCCTTAGAAGAGGAGGCCCTGCTCCCACTCTCAGGCCCATTTTTCCCTGCCCTGTTAAATCCTGTTACCTGAAGCACACCTACTGGCTGAGATGTAGGTTCACTCAGGTTCCCAGCTGATATTTGGGTCTAGTCTCTCCTTTGCCTTGTGCCTTGGAGAAAGCATTATATTCCCTGGCACTTCATGTCTCCTGCTGGATCCCTCCAATGGCCTGGAGCAGATTCCTCACCTCCTGCAAATTGTTCTTTCTGCTTGGAATGCCCTTCTATCCTTTCTTACTTGGCTACTTTTTAGTTATCCTCTGGATCACAGCTTAGATGTCACCTCCTCTAAGAAGCTCCTCTCATTCCACATCTGTGTTAGGTGCCTTTTTAGCTCTTAAAACACTATACTGAAATGGACTCATTACTTATATGTCTCCCACACTGGTCTCTCAGCCCTGAGAACCTGTATCTTGTTCACTAGTGTGTCCCAGCACCTAACAGTGTTTGTCATGTGGTAGGTGCTCAGCGAATGTTGTTTATTTAGCTTTTTAATCAATCGATGATTAAACCCCTTCTGGTTTGAAAGCCTGACCTACTACCCATCAACTTTCATCTGCTGTATAAGGATAGTTTTGTCTCCCTGGTCATGTGTGGGGGCAGAATGACTCTAGTGAATGGGGTCACCCAGTCACCCACCTCCTCGATGGACCCGTCCAGGTTTCCAGAAACCCTCTGACCTCCTATCTATAGATTTTCCAATATCAAAAATACTGTATATGGGGCGCCTGGGTGGCTCAGTTGGTTAAGCAACTGCCTTCGGCTCAGGTCATTATCCCAGAGTCCTGGGATCAAGTCCCACATCAGGCTCTTAGCTCAGCGGGGAGCCTGCTTCTCCCTCTGACCCACTCCCCTCTCATGCTGTTCCTCTCTCTCTCTCAAATAAATAAATAAAATCTTTAAAAAAAAATACTGTATATGGACAATGTATTATCAATCAAGGTAGACTAGGTTTGTAGCTGTAACAACCCCCTATCAGCGGTTTAAGATAAGGAAGGTTTATTTCTCCTTCACACCGTATGTGCATTATGGTTGGGTGGGGACTCTGCTTTGCACGGACAGTTCTCAAGAACCCAAGCATGGCTCTAAGAAGTCTTGTGGTTAGGGGCACCTGAGTGGCTCAGTTGGTTAAGCATCTGACTCTCGATCTCAGCTCAGGTCTTGATCTGGGGGTTGTGAGTTCAAGGGCCCTGTCACGCAGCCCAGCGTGGAGCCTACTTAAAAAAAAAAAAAAGTCTTGAAGTTAAAAAAAAGTTTAAATCCTGTTTACATGTGTTTAACCTTCTGTTTCTCAAATTATTTGACCTTAAAACTCTTTCTCTTATATAACACCTATTTTTTTTTTTTTAGATTTTATTTATTCATTTGAGAGAGAATGAGATAGAGAGAGCATGAGAGGGGGAAGGGTCAGAGGGAGAAGCAGACTCCCCGCCGAGCAGGGAGCCTGATGCGGGACTCGATCCTGGGACTCCAGGATCATGACCTGAGCCGAAGGCAGTCGCTTAACCAACTGAGCCACCCAGGTGCCCTATAACACCTATTTCTATCCTATGGACCTCATGCTCAGAAATGCCAGTCTAAAGAGGATGAAGCATAACAGATTTCTGTGGGACTTCTAATAGGTGATAAAATAAGAGTAAAGCAGTCTCTGCTCAGATTTACTGATGTTTAAAATGTGTTCAAATATCTGTGGGTCCTTTGTGCCAAGTGAAGTGCTCTGCCAGGTGCTGGGGATATAGGACTTGCAAAATGTATATGGTCCTTGCTGTCATCAAGCTTCCCTTCCAGTGGGGAAGACACATATTAAACCACTAACAGCCACCCTCACTATGCACACAAAGTAAATATGTTCCAAAGTGCTATGGAAGAAAGGCACAGGGTATGCTATGAGAGTGTGTAATAGAGTGACCTTACCTAGTCATGTAAAGCTGCCCCAAGGAAATTAATCTACTATTTAGTCAGGCAACGTGAGGGTGGAGAGTAGAGGTTGTGGGTAGAGATGGGAAATGTATCAGGCAGAGAAAACAGCATGTTTAAAGGCCCTGAGATAGGAACACAGAGGTCAGTAAATTTGGAACACTTTGAGAAAGGGGGATGAACAAAGGGCCATATCATGCAGGCCTCACTGGTCAAGTGGGCATTTTGAGTTTTATTCTGAGAGCAGTGGGAGCCAATGAAAGGGCTCCCAATCCAACAGGGAAAATGCAGACACATTCAGCTATTTATTTGTATGGCTTTTTAGACTATTTCATTGGCATAGCACATTATGCTTTACAAAATACTTTCGTGTCATTATCTTATGTCTTCCTTGCAGCAGCTTCTGAAGGAAATAGTTCAAATACTAGTATGGATGGGAATGTGAGGCTCAGAGATGTAAGCAATGTGTCTAGTGACCCAGTCCGGGAGAAGACATCCATATCCTGGTCATTTTACTTCTTAGGCTAGACATGCAGAGAAAGCACTGGCTCTGCATGAGTCTGTCTTGGAATCTATGTCCTTACTGGCAGGGAGGCCTTTTACTGAGGGCTATATAGTGGGAATAGTGGTTAAGTGCTCAGGCCAAGTGTCTGCCAAACTGAAGTTCAAATTCCAGCTCAGCAACCACTTACTAGCTAGCTATCCTCTAGCAAGTTCATTAACCTCTCTGACCCTCACACTCCTTATTTGTAAACTGGGGGTAATCATACTGACCTCATAGTTGCTATAAAGATTAAATGAGATAATGCAAAAGGTGAAAATGTCTGACACTTAGTAGGAGCTCAACAGATATCAGTTCGATTTTTTAGAGAAATAACTGACTCTTTATTTTGGAACCTTGGGATATACTGAATGTGGAACTTAAATGAAGCTAAAATCCCTTCATACCAGGGTTCATTGTATATGAAATGGGTTGAATTCTTGTGTGATTTGCAGACATTCAGGATGGTACAGAGGAGGAAGAAGTTCTGGGGCCCTTTTCATTAACAATGTTGACGCTCAAAGTGAAGTCTTTACAGCTAGCACTTCTACCTTCTATACTGTGTAGGAGAATTCTGCAGGTAATTTCCCTGGGAGCTAAGTGCAGGGGAGTAATTGCCCAGGTGTTCTCCCAGGTGGATATTTAGTGATGGCCTTGAGAACCACATTCAAGGAGCTGTCTAGGGGTCAGGACCCTGGAAAACAGCATTTAAGGGTCTCAGAGTTCTGCTAAACATTAGCTGAAAGGCGTTCCCAGAGAGTTGGCAGGGATATTAAGGTGAAGTGCAAAGGCCTGGAGTGCGGGGAATATCTGTGATTCACTGGGTATCCTTGACTGTTTGTGGGGCTTCTAATTCAGGGCAGCATAGACCTTTGTGGGACCTGCCCTCCTCCCTGGGGTATGATGTTGTACTCTGAGAACTTTATATGGAAAAAGATAGGCCTTGAGTTTTCCTAGCTTTGCAGTTAATCTTTGCTCTTGAAGATGGGCCTGCCAGAAATGGGTGGAAGGTTGAGTAGGGTCTCAGAGAAGTCTAATCAGTGACTCTCAAAACATTTTTACCCTGACTCACAGCCTGAAATATATTTTGCATGGTGACCCAGCATGCTGGCTCTCTCTCTCTCTCACACACACACACATATACACCTCTGAAACAAAATTTTAGTAAGCAGTACCTATACTTACATATGTGATGCACCTTGGTATTTTACTTTCTATTTTATTCTATTTCATTAAATTGATTTCATGACCCCCTAATGGAATGCAACCTGCACTTTGAGAAATATTGGTCTTATAGATGATGACTTGTCCTTGAAGGTGATTGAGGAAGATGTTATCCATGAATAATGAAATTCAGATGAGCAATGCCAAAGGCTGAACAGACTGACTGTATACTTTAAATGCTCATAGCAGATCCAGAATCTGGCTTTATGTCACTTCTGGACATTGAGATTAGAGACAGTAAAAATAATAAGAAAAATAACAACACTTACTAAGGACCTACTCAGTGCAGAGAACTGGGCTAGGTACTTGAGTGGGATAAAAATATAAATAGTAAATACTCTCTCTACTTAAAAGTGTTCATAACCTAGTGGAAAAGATGGACTGGATCATAGACACAAGAATATGAGGAGATTTCAGGCCAACATATCAGACTGAGTTGATGTAGGAAGATGTCTCTCACTAGAAATATAAACTTTATAATTGCTTATGATAAATTTAAAAACATATAAAATATAACAGTTGAAAAGTACATAACCACATTTTAAAGCAGTAAATGGAAGTTTCTAAGTGCCAGGAATGAAAAGAAAACTCAGAACCAAAGTGGCCATGGGGAGCTCACAGAGGCCTTGGATCCAGTACTATGTCATAAGAGCTAGAGTTTAACAGTGATGAGGATAGAAGAGTGAGCCCCAGGCCACTGCATTTTGGGGAATTGGAGCTGAGCTTCCTTCATAAACTTAGGAGCCATGAAGTGTCACTTATCCATGAAACAGGAACTGGAAAACTCCACTCAGGATGAGGACTCAGTAGAAAAGCTTGTCATCTTTCTGTGGCTGAGGGTGGAATAAAAATTATTCTGTGAGAAATTAGAAACCCAAGCCTGTGCTGAACATAGATGTGCAGTGTAAATTTGCACTACTCACAAGGTGTAGGAAACTCAATTCAAGAAAATAACAAGTAAAATGGTACAGAAATAGTGAGACTCATAGAGTCCCAGCAGAGGCAAAACTGCCTGACATGATGCTTCCTCCATGGCCAAGGGCATTTAAGTCTCTTACAGAAACCAAGTTCTGCTGGAGATGAGTTCACAATAAAGAACTTCGAACCACAAGAAAAATGAACCACTACAGGGGTGCCTGGGTGGCTCAGTCAGTTAAGCGTCTGCCTTCAGCTCAGGTCATGATCTCAGGGTCCTGGGATCGAGCCCTGCATTGGGCTTCCTGCCCAACAGGGAGCCTGCTTCTCCCTCTCCCTCTGCTGCTCCCCCCACTTGTGCTCTTGAGCTCTCTCTGTCAAATAAATAAATAAAATCTTTATTTATTTATTTGACAGAGAGAGACACAGCAAGAGAGGGAACACAAGCAGGGGAAGTGGGAGAGGGAGAAGCAGGCTTCCTGCTGAGCAGGGAGCCTGACGTGGGGCTCAATTCCAGGACCCCAGGATCATGACCTGAGCCGAAGGCAGATGCTTAACGACTAAGCCACCCAGGCGCCCCAGTAAATAAAATATTTTTTTAAAAATGAGAATCAGCAAAAACAATACATTGGAGAATTCAAATAACTATATAGGTAATGAAACAATATGGAAAATACTTTAAATAAAGATATTTAAAATATTCCCCCTAAAAAGGAAAGAATAAAATCCCAAAGGCAAGAATATGGCATAATGGAAAAGAAAAGTAGAATTTAAAGAACCAAATAAAATTTCTAGAAATAAAATATTGAAATAAAAACAACTTAATGGAGTGGTTAAGCAGCTTATAACACTGCTGAAGAGAGAATTAGTGAATTGGAAGGCAAATTGGAAAGTACCCAAAATGCCCCTCACAGAGTTAAAGTCATGGAAAATATGAAGAAGAAGCTAAGAAACATGAGAAATAAAATGAGAAGGTCCAGTAGAGATATTAGAAATTCCAGAAGAAGAGAACAGAGAGAAAAGGGAGAGTAGCAATATATAAAGATTCAATGGTGGCAAATTGACCAGTATTGAATGCAAAAAAAAATAAGTTGTCAATAAGAAGGAACACAACTGGATTTCTAAGCAGAATAAATGAAAATATATATACACCTAAAAACATTAGTGATTCTGCAGAACATCAAAGATAAAAATCTTAAAAGCAACCAGCATAATGACAATCAGACAGGCAGCAGGCTTCTCGTTAGGAGCAATAGGAACCAGAAGAGAAATAATTACAGCCTCAAAATGCTGAAGGAAATAACTGTCAACTTAGAAAACTATACCCCAGATAATTATCATTCAACACAGAGAGGGTGAAATAAAGACAATTTCAGATACGAATGAAAGAGTTTACTATTCATAGATCCTTGCTAAAAGAATTTCTAAAAGATTTTGGTGAGAAATTGAACCCAAAAGGAAGAATTGGGCTAACAGAAGCCATGGCGAGCAATGAAATTGGTAAATATGTGGGTAAATCTAAACAATAATAATTATTAATAATAATTTTTTGAAAGAGTATAAAAATATGGTGGAACTAAAATACTAATCAATAAATTACATGAAAAATGGAAGAGCTTGGTTTACATTCTAAGATCCTTCTATTGTTTAACAGAACAGAAATACACATTAACATTAGTCTTTAAGTAACATAGGCATGTTTAAAAAATTAAGAGTAACTCTGTTTGGCTAGAAATAGAATGCTTAACTTCCAAACCAGTAAAAAAGAAAATTTAAAAAAAAAACAGAATAAAGAAAACTCATCAATATTGTAGAAGGTATGGAAGAGGGAAAGCAAAGAAAAAGCATCAAAACAAAACACAGAGATGATAGAAGTAAGTCCAAATGCATTAATCACAATAAAGGTAGACATATCAAATTTTCCCATTAAAAGAGACTTTCAGTTTGGAGTTTTAAAAAATCCAGGCATAGGCTGTTCACAAAAGACTTGCCTAAAATAAGGTCACAGAAAGATTGAAAATAAAGATATAAAACAAGATATGCTAGGCAAATATTAACCAGAAGGAAGGTAGGCTAGCAATATTGATATCAAACAAGAATTTAAGAGCAAAAGCACTAATAAGGATAAAATGGGATATTATTTATTGATAAAAGGAAAAGTCCAACAAGGAGATTTGCTCATCAGCTGGCTGGGCCGTCCTGCCTGAGCAGCTTGAGTCCAGCCTAGAGAGGCTCCCCTGTCTTGAGGAGCTGAGGGACAGCTCCCTAGTCTGACTGTATTGCTTTGTCTTGCACCTGCCTGGGCTGGGGACGGTACAACACAGTGCACTGCTAGGAAAAAACATGCTGTTTTTCTCAGGTACAGCTTATAACTGTTCCATGATTTAGGTACTTGTTTATTGTAAACTTTTAGTATTTGGATTTTGCAAGTTTCGGGGGTGAGAGGAAACCATTAACCAGAATTCCCCAAAACCGGGAAGGGGTAACAACACTGGGCTGGAAAAGAACTAAATCCTCCATGGGATTCAAAAATAGCAAATACCACTGATACGCCCTTGGGATTTCTCTCAAACTCACTCTGTGAGTGGGAGGGACCCAAGGGGCTCTAGAATTTGAGGCCAAATTGGAGGGTTTGGTATATATCCTTTAGTGGATCAGATGACAGGAAGCTGGATGAGGCTTACAATCTGGAGACCTGGAGTCCTGTCCCTATTTGTGAAATTGGATCAGCATGTTGTGTTCCAGCCTCAAGATGACCCGACATCTACAGATACTTAGAACCACACCTTCTGGGTATACCTCCCCTTGTATACTGTGTCCCTCCAGACCTATTACAGTGTGGTTGGTCCATGGGACTTGGCAATGTGGCTTTCTTGGCTTCATCTTTTAAACTCTGGTCAGCACGGCCTAAAGCCAAGGCCTTCCCCTTTATGATGGAGTTGTTCTCAAGAGTTTTTATTTGCCTATCCTTTGGAGAGTTTGTGAGTTTATTTCTGTGACATGTACCTCTTGAGGGTCTGCCCAGCATCTTTGGGAACAACTCTCTCCATCCACAGGGGTGGATTCCTAGGAGGCATTTTTGGCCACAGTTGACTGAGGTAAGGTCAGATACCTCACACAAAAGAAGCCAATCAGATTCCTACTCTTGGGAGTTGGGAATTTGAACTGTTGGGGCCAGGGACTAGGATGCTCACAAGTAGAGTCACGTGATGGCACCAGGAAGGAGAAGGCCCATGGGCTTCAGCTTCTAGGGACACAGAGCTGCTTTGGCTTCTGCCTTTCCCAAGCCTAGATATGTGATGATACTCCTGAATATCCTCAGTAAACATCCCTTTGTGCTTAAGCTAGCTCGGATTTCTTTCTGCCATTTTCAGCATTTTTTTTTTTTTTGGTAGCTTTATAAACATGGCTTAAAGAAGGGATCCCCTCTTCAGTAGGAAGGGTCTTCTAGCAATTCATAGAACTGCCAATTCAGAAGGTTTTAACTGAAGGGCTAAGGGCTCCAAAATGTAGCTTAAGTGCTCCAAGGTGGCAGCAGATCAGTCCACTCCAGAACAGGGGCTGAGTCTGCCTGTCATCCATTGAGTAGGACTACATTTTCTCATCCTAGGAGCAGTCACTGGAAAGCTCTGACCTGGCTTTTCCCTGTTCAGCAGGCAGCCCAGCCTTCCACTACACCAGAAGCAGTAGATATACCAAAGTGTCCTATTTAATAGCACTGAGCCAAGCAACGAGTAAACTACTCCAGGATTAAAAATGTGTTGAAAGAACTAAGCAGGGAATCAGGGAAAGAAACCATAAAATGAGTCATTGTGCAATGTGGAGCTCTATCCAAATGGTGGGGTTCTCTGAAGACATTGGCTAAACTTGATCCTGTGGAGTGGTATTCTTTGTAGACGTTTGGTGTACATGATCTTGTATTCTACATGTACCATGGGTTTACCTGTTCCTGTGGGTGGTATTCTTAGAGACCATTGATATATCTAATCCTGCAGGCAGTTTTCCAGGAAACCATGGTTGTATCTGTTTGTATGGAGTGGGGTCCCTTCTAGACCAGAAGGATACCTAGTCATGTGGGAAGATGTGCCTGGGGCCACAGGTATACCTACAACTGCTTCTGAAGGCACGGTATCTCCAAAGATAGCTGGTCTTGACTAGCACAACTTCCCCATTCTTATCAAGACCTCCTAAATGATAACAGCTTCCTTTATTAAAAATAAATGCCACTAGAGAAGAGTGCCAACTAATACAGGTAGAAGGAATTGTAGAATTAGAAAATTCACCATCTTATAACCACTATAGTTACAACTGATTCAGGTAAGATCATCAACGGATCCTAAATTCCCTGTATAAAAGATATTTAGAGGACAAGATATTCACACAGTCTCAAATCCCACCTCTGCCCCCATCATAACCTAGTACTTAGGGCAAAGGGCACCTTTACAATGGAGAAATTTGGATGATGCTACCTTAAAAATGATCAAACTTATCATCACCAATAATGAGAGAAACTGATATCCTATGGCTCCTGATAAGATGCACTGAGAAGGAAACATCACCTTGCCCAAAATGTTTAGCCTGAATTTAATCATGAGGAAACAATCAGACAAATCCAAATTGAGGGACATTCTTCTGCCTGGATTTTCCAAAACTCATGAAAGACACCCCCCCCCCAAAAAAAGAAGTTGGAGAACTATTACAGAATAAAGGAGATTAAAAAGACAAAAATAAACACAATGAAAGATCTTGGATTGGGGTGAGGGAGGGGCAGTTATAAAGAACATTATTGGGACAATTGAAGGGTTTTGAATATGAACTCATATATGAGGCAAAGGTTAAAATCTCCTGAAAGTGATCATCACACTGTTCAGTGCAGACGAATGTCCTTGTTCTTAAAAGATAACTGCGGAAGTATTTCAGGATGAAGTGTCATCTCTCTGTCAAATAAATAAATAAAATCTTCAAAAAAAAAAAAAAGAAGAAGCTTAAGAGCCACATTGACCACATACAGTGTGTGGACCTGGATTAGAAACCAATTCAGGGAAATTTGAATAAGGAATAGATACCTGATGAGAGTAAGAAATTATAGTTAATTTTTTATTTAAGTGAGATGATGCTATTGGGGTAATGTTAAAAGAGTCCATAGCTTTTAGAAATGCATATTAAAATATTTATGGGTGAACTGATTTGATGTCTGTAGCCAAATAGTCCTGGCAGACAGAAGAAATAAGATCAGCTATATGTTGATAGTTGTTGAAACCAGTTGATAGGTATATTGATATATAGGTATATGGATTTTCAAAAAATATATTTGAAACTCTTCAGAATAAACTTTTAACAAAGAAGTAAACCCAAGCCACTCCGATATTCTCAATATATTCTCCCCAAGAAGGCTCACAGGTAGAATACAGGTGAGGTCTGAGAGGGAATTCCCAGTGGAAGGTCAAGCCCAGGGCAATCCTCTTTCAAGTGGAGCGCTGCTCACTTGGAGCGGGGGGGGGGGGGGGGGGGGGCGTGGGGGGGTGTGGAAAGCTCTGTCTTGTGTGTTTTAAATCAAACCAGTTCCTCTTGGGTGGAAGCAAAATATAACCTAGGTTGGAGCAGCTCCCTGCTCCAACCTAGGTTAAGGAATGAGGTTTGCAAAGTCTAGTAGGTTGGATCCAGGGTAGAGGGAGGAGGTGAAATTAGCTGTCTTTCTTGGTGAGGCTTGGATGAGGTTGATGTCTGAGATCAGAGATCAGAATGGGGCTGGAGGGATGGGTGTGTCATTAAGGTGCGTGTTCTCCGCTGAGACCTAAGAGGCTTCAAGAGCAGACCTTCCTGGCCTTCATGCTTTTGTCGTTGATGCCAGTTCTCTGGGATGGAGACAAAGGTCCCATCCATCTCTCCCCATTGGCCCTCACACGGCCCATCTGGAGGCCCCTCTCCTTCCCACACTGTTCCCCCTTTTCTCTGTCCAGTTCTCTGACCCATTTACATTCTCTCCCTCCTCGAGCTCCCTCCTTATCTCCATTCGCTCTTCCCTGTCCTCCGCCCTACCAGACACCCCAGTTCAGGTCCAGAAGGACAGCTTTTATGTGGCTTGTAAAATTCTATTATATCTGTATTCAAAACCTAGCAGCTGAGAAACACTGGTAATAAGCGTGTTATTAAGCGTGTAAATACACTTCCACTCCAAGGCCTCCAAGGGGCAGGGGCCAGTTTCTCAGCCTGGGCATCTCCCCTGCTTGTAAGTCCCTCCCCACCTGGCCTCCACCCCAGACTTGGACCTTGTGCCGAGGCCCAGGCCTCCTCCAGTCTCCAACCACCACCGTCCTGCAAAACTCAGACTCTTGGAGAAAGGGGGCGGGGGAGAGGGCCGAAGAAAAAAAACATTAGGAAAAAAACTCCCACCCAGAGAGCATTCTTTCTGCAGCACTCAGGAAAAAGGATGTCTCACAGGGGACGGGAAGGCGAAATTTTTTCACATCCAAATGGATTGCAATTTCCCTCCATTTAGCACCTGAAGGTAATTAGCTCGAAGAGACTGCCGAGTGCGAAACACGTTCACGGAACATTAACTCTCACACATTCTCCAGTTGCAGGGAATTAATAGGAAAGATTAAAGTTTAAAGAGAGCAAAATGCCATTACCTCGCCAGCCACCTCTCTCCGCGGCAGTACCCAGCCCCCGAAAACCTTCGGCCAGTGCTTGGGCTGGGGCTCGGGTCTCAGCCTCCAGCCTCCAGCCTGCCTGGCTGGGGCATCTGGGTGTGCCCCATGAAGAGGGCTAGCATGTGCTGATTGCACACACGTGTACAAAAAAGGGCAGCTTTGACCCTTCACGAGGCCAATGCAAGCCCCTTCCCATCACCGAGAAGTTTGGGGTGGGCAGGGCAGGTGTGTTCTCATAGGCTGACCCCTGGCGTTGGTGTGTATGGTGGCCCCGGGTGGGGGGATGCTAGGAAGGGTTGGGAGCATGGGTGTGCCCTGTGGTTTGGGCACAGAGGGTGAGATCTGGCAGCTCGGCTGGCGAGAGAGAAATGGAGGGTGTCAGTCCCACCTTGGGTGTGTGTAGGGGCACTGAGTGAGGTGGTGGGGGGTGTCGCTACCACCCTCGTGCGGCAGACAGGAGCCCCAAACGTGTGTGCATACACATGTGGGCTCCCGCTGCCCCACACGGACAGCCTTGGTCACTCTGCATTCTCAAAGTTTCTGTAGCCTTCAAGTTTGAAACGTTTCTGTGTTGCTTCAGTATTTTAGGAAGAGATGAAAGACAGAGAGAGGGAGACAGAGAGAGAGAGAGTGGGGGAGAGAGAGAGTGAGGGAGAGAGAGAGGGGCAGAGGCAGGCAGGAGAGAGAGAGCGCGAGATGAAATTGAGACATGGAAGAATTTATTGCCCAGAAAATTCCATTCTGCTATCTGATTCAAAAAGTCCAGTCCCCCCAGCTTCGGAAAATCTATTTTCCACATTTTAATACCCTGCAGAACAGTCCTCATAACTCATCCGAGTGTGTTAAGCACAGTTTTATTAGATCTGAAACAAATTTTGGTGGGGAGATACTATAGGTCATTAACCATGGAGTAATTTTATCCTTGTTTCCCTAATGATGCCATAATGGCGAGCGAATTTCTTAACTAAAGACCAAAGAACATTTTGAAGGTCAGTTTCATCTGTGAGCTCCTTCAAGCGCTTCTCAGAGAAGATTGGAAAACTCGCCGATTTTTTGAAGAGTCATTAATAATGTGAAAGCTGAAAGCACCCTCCATTTGCGTTCCTGCTTTTTACCTTTTAATTTTATATCGTCCCCGCTCAGAGCCCCGCTCCCACTCCCTCACCCTCCTCTGGACCTCCCGCCTGCCTACCCAGCCCACGCAGGGAACAAGGCTGCCCCGTACCAGGTACCAGGCTAGCTGTGAGGGGCAGGCGGGGGCGGCAGTAGGGGAGGCAGAAGAGCTAGAGAGGCTGGGGCCCCACTGAGTTGGGGGGGCCTTTGCTATATTCCCAGCACATGGAGCACTGTGTGAGGGTATTGTTATAGGCATGGTACACGTGTGTGTGTGTGTGTGCATGTGTGCAAATGTGCAGTACAGGGGACTGGGGTCTCTGGATTGTGTGCTGGCTGTGCACACACATGCTGGGGACCGATGGGGACCTAGTAGTCTCCATAAGTGGGTGCCCCCTGTTGGAAGCAGGCAGGGAAAGGGAACTGAAAATCAGCACTGGGTCCAGTGGCCTGGGCAGTGGGTCATGGGGGGACTTGTGTGTCTCCCAACAGAGCTGGACACCACGTGGAGCGCATGAAACAATTTAGAGCATGTTGTAAGCCCTGATTACATGTGTGTGCAGACAAGCGTGTATGTCCTGGGGGTGGTGAGGTCATCAAGGCAAGAGCCCCGAGGACCGAGCCCACTGGCAAATATTTAGACAGTAGAAACAGTGACCATTGTCTGTCCAACCCTCACTCCCTAGACCACTCACCCCTTGCTCCCCAGGCCTGGAGCCCCTCATTTGCCCACTTTGCTTGCCTCCTGATCTCCAAACCCTGGCTCCTTGGACCTCCTGCCCCCCACCCAATCCCATCCCTCCCCATGAACCCTCATCCCCCTACCTCTTCAGCCATCTGATGGCTGTCATTGCAGGGTGCCCAGCCAGGAGCTGGGGTGGGACAGCATTTCTGTGTGTGTGCAGGTTTGGGGAGGAGGGGGCGGTGTGGTGACACTCCATGCTCCCAGATGTGGTGGCAGCAATAATTCCAATTTTATGCCTTTGTTATGGCTTTAATCACTTTCTTTATGCGTTTTGTTCCAGCGATCAGGGAGAGACACCTGATAGGCAAAGAGGATACCAGGGGAACCATTTTTATTTGGAATGTGGTGAGAAGTCTAATTAGAATCTGAATTCTGCTGAGCCTTGAAATGGCCAGCACTTTATCCTGATCGCCTTAGATATTGTTTCGAGTCAATCATCTGTCATGGTGCGGCAGGAGAGCCTCTCCCTTCACACCGCACCCCTCCCGCCACAGGGCCAGCCGGGCCACACTGGGGGAGGGGAGGGGAGGCTTCTGCCCCTCGTAGGGATATGTGCATCCTTCTTGGGGGTGCTGTTTGGTATTGCTAACCCTCCCCTGGTGAGGGCTGTCTTTGCTGGGTGCTGAGTTTGAGCTCATGGGGGGCAGGAGGGGAAGAGGGGCTGCAGGAAGAGGGTGCTGAGGGGCCTGTATTAGAATTAGGAAATACTGGGGTGAGGCCAAGCTGGTCTGGGGCACCTCCTAAGTGTTCCCAGCACACTGACCACTCCACCTCCTCTCTGTCAATGGCCCACAGGGACTCTCATCTCTTTACTGTCCCTGGATGTATTGTATCTCTGCCACCTACTCACTGTTCCTCAAACTCACTGTTCCCATTGCCAACCCCTCCCTGACCCAGCATTTGCCACACGTTCAGCTCCTTTTCTCTGACTTTCCTTACTCCAGTCCTGCCGCTGGAATACCACTCCAGTTTGTTTTGCCATCTGTCAAGTCCCCGGACTGGTTCCGCCTCCTCCAGAAAGCCTTCCCTGACTACCTGAACCCACACAGGTGAGCCCCTTGAGAGGTGGACAATTATAGCATAGGCTCCCATCCTGCGATGGCCATGCTAACTGCAGACACTCCTCTGACCAAAGCCTCCAACCATTTATCTTTCTCCTGCCTTTAAATGATTTCCAATTGTCCTCTCTTTGTAAACTGTTTTGATCCCTGCGTGTGTGTGTGTGTGTGTGTGTCCTAAATCAGCTCAAAACCCTTTTGACCATAGCACAATGTAAAGTAGAAATAAATATTAACTCTTAATGACAATTTCACCTCCCCAATCACATCTTGAGCTCCCCAAATCTGACCATTTCTTCCCTGTCTCCTGCCTTGTCCACTAACTATGAGCGCACAGGACCAGGCACAGAGTGGAGAGCTGCAGCATCACCTCCAAAAGTCACAGATTCACTGAAGCTTTCTGCTTCCTGTTTCCCCTCACACACACACCCCCCCCCCCCCCCCCCCGCCATACATACCTACCATGTGGCAGTTGTGGGTATTGTTGGGGGAAGATTAGTAGCCAAAGGAAGTGCCATTTCTGGCAAGGACGAGGAGCATGTGCTCTATGAATAATGTCTCCTTGGGAGATGACCTGAATGACTCCTTGGAGGTGCAGGGATCCACATATGGTCAACGTGGGTCCTTTTTAGATGGTTGGGGCACTCAGTGGCCCTCGAGCCAATTAGTGTGCCCCATAAAGCAGAATGTCCTCATCGATGTCAGTATCACCGACCGAGCCTCCTGAATGGTCACTGCCCTCTCGAGATTATCTATGTAGCGGGGGTACCTTATGTATGGTCCAAAGGACAGTGTGACCAGATGCCACTATAGGAAGATGCAGACTCAGAGGGTCCCCAGAACCCTTCTCAACCTGCTCACCTCCCCATCCCTACCTGGACCCATCCTCAAATGCAGTCCTGAGTCATTTTGTTCCAGGATGCTCTCTTTCCCTGCGTGCACCTCAGTTCTCCCTGGTCCCTGAGCTCTGGGCCAGGAGTAGGGATGGCACTAACCATAGTCTAGCAAATCGTGGGGCTTGTGGCCAGGGACCAGGGGTGGTTCTCTGGAGTGCATTGGCAGGATGCTAGTCTTTTCGCCCTCCCGGCAGCCACTGTCCAGAAGGCATGGCTGTATTGATACCACGCTGATGGAGAGTGAAGAAATACAGGGAGATGGAGAGGGAATCCATAGCCGGGGGTCCTCATTTATAGGGGAAGGCAGGACAGTGGCCGGAGGGACCTAGGAGCTAGCTTCCTAGTGGGAAATTGCAATCTGCCATTAACATTTAGGTACAAGTTACTATATCAGAAGGGGTGTGTGTGTGTGTGTACGCTCAGGCACACGTGTGCATGCACGTGTGCACACGTACATATAATGAGCGTCCGTAGGTGAGGGGTTCAGGCCCCTGTAAAGAAGCAGGAACCTGGTACACTTGGTCTGCCCATATAGAAGGGTGGGAGTTTGAGGGTGGCTCATTCTCCGAGTGCTGTTTCCCCATCTACACAAACAGTGCGGAGATGGAGCTCCCGGCCCAGGGAGCACATGTTCTGGGTGGGGGTGGTAGGTGGGAGGACAGAGATGCCAAAGCTGCCAAAGGCCTGGTCTCTTCCCATCTCAGACACCCTCAAGGCACTGTCCTCTCTACATCCAGAGCTTGACTGCAGCGGGGGTAGATGAAAAGGAGGAGAAACTGTTGGATAAAAAGAAATTCAAAAAAAAAAAGTAAGTGAAATATTCAAACTGGAAAGTGATATTATAGAAACTGCAGCCCACGGCTCAGTGCATTCAAATTTATTCAAACTCGGTGCCTGACAGTGATGGATGCAGCAGCTTTTCCCACAATATGGAGAAGGCGCGGGGGCATTTAGGACTACGGGTCCCCTCCGGGAGGGTGGGGGCCCGCACTACCGCCTATGCCTTGCTCCTCCTAAATGGGAAATGAGGTTCTGGGTCCTGTCCCCTCTAGTTCCTAAACAGTTCTGGGGATGCTGAGGGACCTGGGCATCACCAGCCCAGGGGCTAGAGCAAGGCCCAAGATAGAGGGAGCCAGCTGCGGAACAGAGTGAGCTCCAGTGCTAAGGAAGGGGATGGTCAAACCTGTCGAGGGGATGACCAGACAAGGGTGCCACCTACCTCAAAAAGAAGAGCACGGCTGTGTGGTTTGTAGCCAAATAATCAGCATGAACCTAATAAGCCCGAGTATGCTGAGATCTGAGGGTCTCAGGAATCCCAAGTCAGAGAGCAGTTGGTCTCATCAGCTCCCACTTTCCCACCCCATTGTTTCCCACTTTTGTTTGCTCCATCCAGAAGAGGGACAGGAGGGCCCCTGGGGAAACCTCAAGTCTGGGGACTTGGTCTGAGCAGTGGGCAGGTGATGGAGTATCCCTGCGTGCTATGCACTGGAGTAGCCCCTGCTCCCAGGAGCACCTTCTAGCCTCACTTCTCCCCCACAAGGTTACTCCTGACCTTCCTTTCAACCTCCTGATCACCAAACCCCACTTGTGATTCTCAGGCGCCATCCCATGGAAGCCTTGGAATACTGGTCACTCAGGGAAAACACACATCTCTTGGCTGCCTTGCCCACTGTACTCCCCCCACCGCCCCCACAGTGTCTCTAGCCCTCCTTCTCTGTCTCTTTTTTCCCCTACACTCTCCCCTAAATGTAGCCACAGCACAAAGCTTCAACTCCAGCTCTCCACTGTTTTCTCCAGTCTCTCAGGAGGTCTCAACCACTCGGGAACTTTGAGCCATCACCTCCCTGCAGGTAATGGAAGCATTAATCTCTAATTCCAAGCTTCTCTTGAGATCCAAGCCCACAACACCAGCAGTGCAAGGCTAATACTGGACAAGCAGAATCGCATGTCTCTCCTGAAGCCAGCAACAACATGTGAGTCCCTGCTTTGTCAAGAGCCGTGTCACCCACCCATTCACCCTCACAGAGACCTTGGGGTCTCCAGCCCTTCCCCTGTCCTCATCTCTACCTTCAGTCAGTGTACCAGTTCAGAGACGCTTCCTGATTTCTTTGGCACCCATCTTTGCCTCACTATCACCACTGTCCCCGGGAAGGCCCTTATCACAGCTGCCCCAGGTCTCTTCATTTCACCCCACAAACCCTGTGCAGCGCCAGCCATGCCCCAGTCACCAGTCGTGGCGTCTTCCTCCCAGCAGGTCTCTCTAAGTTCCATGTCTCCGGTTGTTCTACACGCTGCTGCCAGATTCATTTTCCTAAAGCACAGCTCTGATCATGTCACTCCCCTGCTCAAAAACCCTCAACAGTTCCCCATTGCCTACTAAATAAAGTACAAAGTCCTGACTCTGATATTCATGGCCCTTTGTGATCTGGCCCCTTCCTAACCATCTCTCCAAGACTTCGCAGTACTCTCCTTCATGCCCATACTTACCAGCCAAATTGGGCTCTGGGTGGTTCCCCTGCACACTCCCCACCTAGTAACTTCCCACATCCGTGCACTGGTTCATGCTCTTCTGCCTGCGATGCTGTCCTTCTGAAATGGCACCACTGCCCCACGCCTGGCTCGTCTCTGCCCGTCAAGATCTTAATCTCCTGCCAGACCTGGTGCAAGTCAAGTTGTCTCCTGACTACTTCCTGAAAATGCTTAGCAAGGTGCCTGCTAGCTTCTGTTGTTGTCGTTATCATCATCATCATCATCATTCACCAGCAGCAGCAGCAGTGGTCTCTCTGCCCTGGGAACCTTCTAGTGCTCTCTACAGCTCTCCTGGCTCCTGGCATAATTTTCTTGATCCTGTCATTTCTAGTATGTCGGCCCTACAGCTGCCCTGGCCTATAACCTCTTGAGAGCCAGGACTAAGTCATGTTCATTTGAGTCGTCCTCAGCCCCTGGCCCAGGAGACTCCCTGTTTACCACTTGCCGAATAAATGAATGAACGAATGAATGAACGAACAAACCAATACAGAAACACCGACTTGGACACGGCTATGTGACACAGACCTGGCTCCTCTGGGCCTACAGTTCTGGGCAGTGACCACCTAAGAATTCCCTGTCATTACTCCCGGCCCTCCTGACATGTGTCCAGGTGAGCTGGGACATGCGTGTGCAGGCTGTATGACAGGTGTGTCATCCCTCCAGAGCGAGAGGGAGTGTGGCAGAGCTCAGCCTTCCCAACTCATCAATCAAAGGGCACTTACTGACAGACAGCTCCTTAGAGCTGGCTCCAGGCTCTGCTGGGGTTGGGGGGCCGAGATGGGTGGGGGATGAGGCCTGCCCTCTGGGGGTTCACAGTCTAGTTGCTCCTTCACTCCTTTAACTTCCAGTCCACAAGAAGTTAAAGGTCTCCCCCGGTGACAGCTGACTGTGGACAGGGATGTCATGCTGATGGGTGGGGTAAGCCCTTTCCTGCAAGCTGAGCTGAAATTCTACTTAATCCAGAAGTGGCTCTTTTACCCTCTTGGTTTAGATCTTAGCGCCCCCTCCGGACTGGAGCTCCCCTGGGAGGTCTGTTGCCTTCTGCAGAATTCTCCACTACAGAGTCTAGAACCACACAGCTTAAAGCTGCTGAATGGATGAGTTGGATGGATGCCAGGAATAGCTGACAAAATATACGAGTAAATGAGCAACTAACTAAACACATGGATGAACAAAGTGCCGGGCAGATTGGCACAAATCACAGAGTCAGCACTCATTGAGCATCTACTATGTACCAGGCACTGTGCTAAATTCTTCACCTGCACTGATTCATTTAATCTGCCCTTCAGCCCTTAGAGTAGGAGCTATTATGATCCCACCAGGGAGAGGCACCTGCAGCTCCGGGGAGTGAAATAACCCCTGTGAGAGCCCCCAGTGCCCCTGGGAGGAAGCTTGGCTCCCTGCCCTACACTCTTCCTGGTGGGGGCTCACCTGCTCCCTCCCCAGACCACCCGCGCTTGGGGACTTGGGGAGGGTTCACACGTGGGGGTATTGTAAGGTCTCTGTCCCCGCGCACGGATGGGGGCCCTCTGGACTCTACGTTTTCACTCCTTTTCTTTCGGGCCCCCTTGGGGACTAGGCGAAGTTCAGAAGAGGCGCCGCAGCCCAGGAGCCTCTGTTTCCCAAAAGGCGTCTTCCCAGCCCCCCTCCCCCCCACCTCCATTTCAGGAGGGAGTGACCGCCCCTCCTGAGGGGTCCCCGGAGCTGGGGGGTGCGCCCGGTGCCGCCGGCCCCCGCCCTCGCGGCCGGATCCAAACAAGCGCGCTAAACTCCGGGAGATTTACAGCGCGCGGCTGGGCGGCGCGGGCCCCCGGCCGCCGGTGAGATATCTCCAAACAGCGCACTAACCACTTTCCATTTTATACCTCACCAGCTTTATAGCATCTTAAGGATTTCTGTGCACGGCTGGCTTCCCGCCCAGGGAAAAAACCCAGCCTTGTAAATAAATACTAAATATATATGAACAGAGAGACAGCGAGAGCCGCGGAGGAGGGGGAGGGGCGGGGTGCCGCGGGGGCGGCGGGGGGGGGTGGCGGCCCAGGGCCATGCGACCGGCGGGAAGGAGGGGACGGATATATTGGGGTGTCCGAGACAAAGGCGGCAGGGAGAAAGCAGTTGACAGGCAAGATGAGGGAAACTGAGACAGCACGAGAGGGGGAGGCCGATAGAAACCGAAAGATGGAGGCTGGCTGGAAGTGCTCCCGTGTGTGTGTGTGTGTGTGTGTGTGTGTGGCTGGAAGTGCTCCCGTGTGTGTGTGTGTGTGTGTGTGTGTAGTGTGTGTAGGGAGGACTCCCTGAAAGCCTAGGGAGAAAGGAAAGCTCTTCCAAACCTGCCTCCTTTCCTTCCCACAATTTCTGGGGGCACTGAGGCCCAGGGACGGGACTACTATCCGTGTGTGTGTGTGTGTGTGTGTGTGGCTGGAAGTGCTCCCGTGTGTGTGTGTGTGTGTGTGTGTGGCTGGAAGTGCTCCCGTGTGTGCGTGTGTGTGTGTGGCTGGAAGTGCTCCCGTGTGTGTGTGTGTGTGGCTGGAAGTGCTCCCGTGTGTGTGTGTGTGTGTGCGTGTGTGGCTGGAAGTGCTCCCGTGTGTGTGTGTGTGTGTGTGTGGCTGGAAGTGCTCCCGTGTGTGTGTGTGTGTGTGTGTGTGTGGTGTGTAGGGAGGACTCCCTGAAAGCCTAGGGAGAAAGGAAAGCTCTCCCAAACCTGCCTCCTTTCCTTCCCACAATTTCTGGGGGCACCGAGGCCCAGGGACGGGACTACTATCCGAGCATTGTGTGCGTGTGTGTGACAGGGTGTGTCACGATGTGCTCCAGGGAAAGTCTGTGTTTGTGTGTGTGAGCCCGTGTGTACCGTGCGGGTGTATGTTTGGGGTGTTTGGGGTGTGTAGGACTGTGCCTGTGAATACTGGGGTGTTGGCAGGAAGAATGTGGTGTGGTCAGGGTGTGATGGGGGTTAGGACATATTGGGGGGCTGAGGAGGCAGGTGAGTTCTGAGGATGTGTGCAGCTTTGGGGTTGAGCTGAGGGCTGAGCAAAGTGTATGTGACCAAATGAGTTTGGGTATCTTGGGGTGCGTGGAGGCCGGGGAAGCCAGGATGAGCCTGCAGAGGAGCAAGTGTTGGGCCTGGAAGCAAGTATCCGCTTGTGTATTGGGCCCTGTCGGGGTGAGTTTTGACACGCTACCAGGTGGTTACACCACCTCTTCCTCATCCTCCGTCTCTGAGTCCTTCTAGAGGCTCTGGGACCTTCCCTGCCGTGGCCACTAGAGAGAGGGTCTCCTGTGCTGCCTGAAGCCCCCGTACTGCCATAGCCCCCAGCTCTGAGGTCTCTGGACAGGAGCCAGAGTTGAACTGGGGAGCAGGAGGGAACATCTTCTCCCCTCTCAGGGGACCCAGCGATCCCTTTTTGTTCCCCCCCTTGTCTTCCATATTAAGTATTCAAACCTCATTTACATCCTTATTTTTCAATTTGCTGCCACAGTAGTTTAATTTATTCGATATAATTTCTTTTTCTGAGGGGACATTAATCATTGCCCTGTGCTTTGGGGCGCCTGTGGGATCTCTGCGTGTGTATGTGTGTGTGCGCACGCATCTGCGTCCGTGTGTATCTGTGCCCGCGCCCACTTGTGTCTGTGCATGAGGTGCAAGTTTGTCTGTCATGTGGGGGTGTGTATGTGTGAGAGGGTCGGGGTGGGGGAGGAGGGGTGGGAGGGTGGTGCGAGTGTGCTAAATTGATCAGGTCCTCTTCCTCCTGGCCCTTCCTTAGGATGTCAACAAGAAGGGGAAATGGGGCATCCTCAAGGGGGGGGGTCCTTCCAGGACCCCCCTGCCAGTTTTCCTTTCCCGAGTGTGTGCCCTGGACAGTTATAGCTGGAAATGTTCTAGAATCCCTGGTCTCTCAAGAAAGAGAGCCGAGACAGGTGGAGACACGCAGATAGGGAGAGACAGACAGACAAGAACAAGGCAGGCCACAGCAGGGGAGGAAAGAGGGGGAAAGAAACATGGAGAATGATGGAGAGAGGCGCGGGAGAGAGGAGAAGTGAGCGAGCTGGAGGCGTCTCAGGCCATAAAGTCCCTGGAATGGGAGGAAGGGGTGCGAGACTCCCGCATCAGCTCAGGCCCAGTCATGGCTCAGTGCAGAGTGATGGGGGGCGAGGGGGGGGAGGGCTGGTTGCTCCCAGGAGCTGAGATGAGTGAAGTGGCTTGGGGGAGGCTTGTTTGGAGAGAAGAGGCAAGAGGAAGGGGTCAGGGAGAGGAGGAGAGAAAACCCCTCTTGGCGATATAACTCAGAGGAATGAGACCAAGGAAAATTTCCAGGGATGTTCAAAGGGTAAGAGGGAGGAAGCTCTCTGATGCTAGCTCCCCTCCCCACCCTCAGTGCATCTGGGCAAATCCATGGCTTCCTGAGACCCTCTTTTGATCCTTAGCCCCAGAACCCCTCAGTTTTCCTTCTCTGGCACATTCTTGGAACTGCCAGGAACTGATGGGAAGGCCACTGTGACATCCCACTTAATCTTCATAACAACCCGAGCCAAGAGTCGGTCTCCCTGCTTCGGAGAGGAGGAAAGGAGATGTCAGAGCTTGCCCAAAGTCACGTGGAGGTCCAGAGCCGGGATTGAAGTCACATCTGCCTGAGGCCACATGCTGAGATCCCCCACTGCCCTTGGCTGCCTCCTAGGGTCGTGGCCACCCCAACCCTCCTGTCCTCACCACTACACAGGTTCAACACACACACACACACACACACACACACACAAAACGAGACCTGGGACCCAAGGGTAAAGGAGGGAGGCCTTTGAGGGGCAGGAGTCAGCCTTCTCTGAGCCACCCCCAGCTGTGAGGACTTTGAGGCCCAGGACCTGAGTGCTCCCAAGGCTCAGATAGACCCTGTCTTCCTTCTCATCCAGGGGTAGGAGGCCCGCTAAGGACCTCTTCTGGAAAGCAGAGGCCAAAACCCACTCAGGCTCAGACTGGCTGACAGCTTGGGGCCAGTTTCTGCTCCCAGGACCAGTTTCAAACTGCTATGACCTGCTCATTTTAGCCTTACCCAGATAGTGGTCCAAGGCTCAGGGCTTAGGGGGAGGAGCTTCTTTCTCTGAAATTCTGAAAATGAAATTTTGAAAACTGGTCTGAAATTGGACTTCATGGGACCTCAGTATTTGAGCCTCCAGATACCTGACTATCTTGAGGTCTACAGATCTAAATATGCTAATACCAGCTACCTGGGAGCTGAATGTCCCCAAGAGCCAAACATTTGAGCGCCCGAGGTAGAACACATAGGGCTGATGATTGAGCGCCTAGGTTGGAGATCTGAGATGGAAAGGAGTCTGCACCATTCCAGCTCTTCAGCCCCACCCCTGTCTTCCTTCCCCACTCTCTCTCCCAACCGAAGAATGGCCTCTCTCTTCGTTCCTGACCTTCTCGGAGCCTGGCGCAGGCATCACACCCAGGCCCCTGGCACAGACGTGTCACACAGAAACCATCACCCACTCGGATCAGTGATAACTGGGTGACGAGACAGGGGGTCCCTGGGCATGCGGGGCAGGGGCAAAGGGACAGGCCTGGGGCCGAGGAGAAGGTAGTGCATTCATTTGAATAATGGGCAAAATCAAATTAATTCTACATTAAATAGTTGTGAATAAAGGGTTGAAGTCAGCAGTTTCAAACTTGTTTTCCTTAATTACTTTCCGTGTTTAATGTCATTAAGAAGATTAAAAATTCATTAACAAGAGTACTAAAGTGGCAAATCAGGAAAGCGATCACTCCAGGTTAGAAACTCGGCTGAGGCCGCACAGCGAGCCTTCTGCAGGGGGCGTGGGTGGGGGTGGGGGCTGAGAGGGTTGGGGACAGACACGCACTCACACACTTACACACTGGTACACAACAGCACCGTAAACCCACATCCATAACATCGGTGGGCATCCGCACATCCACACACACACTCCGACGTTTTCCACTCATCCATACCCAGGCCTTCCGTGAGAGTGGGGAGACAGTGTTTGGGGTCTGTAGCTAGTCAGGCCCCATCTTCATAAACCCCGTTCCTGAAAAGGAGGATTAAAGATCAAACTTCGCTGACAGGCAATACGTGGTCATAAAATTCAGTGTCAGCTCAATGGTGTCCGGGTTCACTTTCTTGTCTCCTGCTCACGACTGTCCCCGTCTCCCCTCCCTTCACCATCCCTCCCGCTCTAAAGGGCTCTCTCAGGGCAAACCCGATCAGTTTCCTGGGAGGAGCTGCTGACTTTGAACCTTAATTATCCTGGAAAAGGATCCCTTTTGTCTCCTGAGCTTGTTGGGGAGGGGGAGGAGTCCTGTTTCCTCCTGGGAGAAGGAGCAGGGAGACAAAGGGTAGGCTGGGTGGGGAAAGAAAAAGGCAGAAACAGCCCGGGGAGTGGGACCAAGGGTCCTGGTGTTCAGACCATCCCTGACTCAACGGCCCATCACCAACCTCACCGTCTCACCCTGCCTTTTCACCCATCTTGTTGGCTGACCTCCCCAGTGCCAGACTTCCCCACCTTGGCCGTGCAAGGACCCTCCCTGAGTCAGGACCATCTTCCCTGTAGCTCTCACAGTCTCTCTGACTCCATTTCTACTTTTTTTTTCCTCTAGGGCCCAAACTCAGGACCAGGTCCCTAAAGGAGTCGAGGCTGCCTTGGGGACACCCGTGCCTGCCTGTGGCTGTGTCATGTGTCTGGTGGCTGTGTTGGTAATTGTGTGTGTGAGTGGGGGGGGGGGCGGGTTGCCTGAGGAGAGCACCATGTTCCTCATAAATGAATACAGCTGGACGGGCCTGTGAGATCCTGATGGAATGAACTCCCTCTCATTTCACAGGCGGGAGAACCAAACTCTGGCAAGATGAAGTTCTACTCAAGAGAAATGAAAACATGGGCCCCCACAGAAACTTGCACAACAATGGTCACAGCGGTATTTTTCATAATGGCCAAAAAGTGGAAATAACCCAAATGTACATCAACTGGTGAATATATAAATAAAATGTAGTCTATCCATACAATGGGATATTATTTGGCCATGAAAAGTAATGAAGTACTGATTCATGTTACAACACGGTTGGATATTGAAGACTCTATGTTAAGTGAAAGAAGACAATCACAATAAACCATGCATTCTTTTAGTCCCTTTTTATGAAACGTCCAGAATCAGCAAATACACAGAAAAAGAAAAGAGATTAAGAGTTGCTTAGGGCTGGGGGCAGGGGGTATTTGGGGGAGAAGAGAGACTGCTAATGAGAATGGGGTTGGGGGTGGGTAGACGGTTCAGATGTTCTAAAATGTCTTATGGTGATGGTTGCACAACCCTGGAGATCTACTAAAAACCATTGACTTGTGGGGCGCCTGGGTATCTCAGTTGGTTAAGTGTCTTGACTCTTGATGTTGGCTCAGGTCATGATCTCAGGGTTGTGGGATCGAGCCCCGTGCTGAGTGTGGAGTCTGCTTAGGGTTCTCTCCCTCTCCCTCTGCCCCTCCATCCACCTCGCGCTGGCTCAGGCTCTCTGGAAAAACAAAACAAAAAATCATTGGCTTGTACACTTCAAATAGATGAATTGCCTGGTATGTAAAGTATATCTTGATAAAGCTATTCTTTTCAAAAAGTGACGTGACTTACTTAGGGTCTCCCAGCAGGTGGGAGGTGGCACTGGTACTAGCTTATGGTCCCTTGACCCCAAGCTCAGTGCTCCTTCCACAGGCCCTACAAGGCCTCAGAAATCTTGCTGTGGAGACTTGAAGCCCAGATCCTACATGTGTGGGGGAGTCCACATAACATCTTGGCTTTTCTGTAGAGCCGTCATGTTTCTGTGTGTGACGGTGTGTCTTGTTATGTGTGTGCACATGAAGATTTGTGGTCTCACAGCTCTGTGTGTCTCTGCAAGTCCGACTCTGCACATCTGTCTCTGGGCCTATGGATCTCTCGATGGTGAGTGTTGTCTGTGCCCATGAACTTCTGCTCACCGGCTGGCTCCCTGTGTGTTTGCATTCGTAGGCATATCTGGTTGTGCCCAGGTCTCTGGATGTCAGTGCGCCTGTCTGGATCTGCGAGGCCATGGGACCTCATGGGAGTCTGTATTCAGGTGTTCTCGCGTGACAGTGTGTCTGCCGGTGTAATGTATCTGAGAGGGAACCCATGGATTTCTTAATGTGTCAGCTTATGAGTCTGGGTTCATATGCCTTCGCCCCTGGGTCCCTGCCTGGGATAGGTGTTGGTGCATCTCCGCACATGTCCGTCTATATGTTGGTATTCTGGTGTCCACACAGGTGCATCTGTGGGAGCTTGCATCTCTGTGGCAGGGGCCTGTGGGCCTGTCCATCTGAGTCTGTGTGTCTGAGCCCCTCCTGCAGGCACCAGCCGCCCCCACCCCCCGCCGGAAGGCGCCTGCCTCCCCACCCCCGCCTCTGACAGCCGTGGAGAGAGCTACACAGTAAATTCATGGCCGCCCGGCTGGGAAACAGGCGGCTGCAATGGAAAGGAAGCATGGATTTGCATATTGAATTAAAATTAAGAGCTAATTATGCAAATAAATTATGACATTTGGCAGGAGAATTTGCTTCAAGATCATTTATTACATTCTTTTTATAACAGTGTGAGCATTTAACGGTCAAAGACAATATTTTAAGGGAAAATTAACGCAAGATTATTAACCTAAAAACAATTCCACATTAATGAGATGGTGAGCTGGTTCCCCCCACACACCTGGGCAGGTCTACGCCTAGACTAGGAAGGCCTTTTTCTTCTCTCCTTCCTTCTCTCAGTCTGCAGGGGCGCAGGTGGGAGGGGGGCAGGAAAGGGAGAGGGGGCCTAGGTTTGTGTCTTCTCGATGGGGAGGTCCTGCTGACCTGAAGCTCCCACCTAAGATCAGAGTCCCGGGCTAAGCCCCACTCGCAAACAGGCCTAGTCCAATGAAAAGACATGATCCTGGCCTTGGGAAGCCCCCACTTGAAGGAAGAAGACGGAGCCCCACCCTGGAAATGGCTCTGTAGATACCACTTGGGATGGGACCTGGACCATAGAGTTTAAACAGTGTGGTTGTGCCCACTGCCTCTGCCACCATTCCCTCCTTCTCCCGGGCTGCAGAACTCTGGATTCCCTGGCGCGCTCCAGAGCTCTGAGCTCTAGCTACATCCTTCTGGGTCCCATGGTCTCCATTTTCCCTACAACCTTAATCTGTCAGCCTAGCTCTCCTTTTTGGGAAGTGGCAAGGGAAGGGGGGCTCTAATCTGAGTTTCCCTGGGATCCCCTAACACATTTGGTATCAAGTGGGGAGTCAGCCCCCAAAGAGTTGGTGGGTGATGTCCTGTTTGGGCCCCAATTTTCTCTTTCCCTGTGTGTCTGTGCGTGTGTGTGTGTGTGTGTGACATCCACTCTACCTGATCGCTGGGCTAGCTCCGTGGTGTGCAGACTCTTAAGACAGATCTTTATCTGTAGTGTGGGCACATGGAAGGGAACCCAGGGTCTTCCCAAGGCCAGGTGAACGCCTTGGGTTTCCAGAAGGCCCCTGCTCTGATGCAAACATGCTCCCTGGGAGGCGAGATGCCGTTCCCTGTCATTGCTTGAGGCCAGTATTTGGTTCTTCCTAGAGTGGCCAGAGGGAGGGACAGCCATTCCTCACGCCAGGTTATACCTGCAGGCCCAGCCATTTCATTTGGGTTATGTAAAACTTCCTGTGAGACAGGGCCAGGTACCGCGGGGGCAGAGCAGGGTGGCAGGAAAGACTGTGGCTTTGGACTTAGGAGACCTGAGGTCCTCTCCTCTGTCGCTTACGGGCAAGTGCCCTCTCCCGCCCGCACGCTGCGCGTCCACCCTTCTCCACCATGTTGTGTACGTGGAGCCTCAGCTGGCTCCTGGGGTTTGACCAAAGGGGGTTGCCAGCGAGAGATAAGAGGGAGTGGAGTCCTGGGTTCCTTTTCTTCCTAGCCGCTGCTGCCAGGGGCTGCCTCCCCAGCTCTCCCTCCTTGTTCTGGTCACTCTTCTGCATCCATCTTTGCCCCTTTGACACCTGGGTTGGTCGTGGCTTCCTGCTGTTACTGGCCCCGGGATACTCCACCATTACCTGTACGTTTTCTGATCCTTGCCCATACCTTTGTAAATAGTTGTCTTATTAAACTCTACTCAGATGACCCAACAGAGTATGTCTTATGTTTCCTCCCAGAGCCCCTCAATCTCCTCATCTGTAAAACAGGGATGGTACAGGACAGCTGACAAATTACAGTACACACCTAGGAGGATCATGTGTATCAAGGGGCTTTGTAATGTATAGATCCCAAATCCCAACGCTTGTTTCCAGGGAGAAACTAGACCAGAAATTGGGCTGATGTCAAAACCATCTCTGCTATGAAGATTTTGTGTGGCCTTAGATAACTCACTTCACCTCTCCTGGCCTGGTTTCTCATTGATAACATGCCAGGGCTGAACTCCTTGTAGAAAGTAGTGATTGATGTTCATTTTGCTGCTGAGAAAAGAGAGCTCAGGTGACATGCCCAAGGTCACACAGCAGGTTCATGACCACCTGCCTGAGAATCTATCTGGAGCCTAGGAGCCTCGGTGGGGCCCATTGGTGGACCTTGGAGACCCTGGTGGAGCAGACAGGCCTGGCCAGAGGACCCCAGAGCTGGGGGCCTGTCCCCACGTCCGAGTGGCTCACTCTGCCTCCCCGGGGAAGGGTGGACCATCCCCTGGAAAGAGAGGGCGGGATTATTAATAACAATGCTAATAAGAGAGAGAAAACAAAGCCAGCAGGGCCTGAGCATTTTTTAAATAAAGAAATTTCCCTCATCTCGTGGTTAATTTAAAAGGTTTATTTCTTGAAATGAATCCTCTTCATCAAACCCCCGATCCTTGAAGATCGGAGGCGACTGCGAGTGCCGGTAATGAATTGATTTGTAACGTGAGCGACACGGCGCCCTCCCGCCCGTGCCCACTGCGGGCCCTTAATCTGCGGTGTTTAAGGGGAAATGAGCATCTCCATCTTTCAGCCTAAAACCCAGCACTAGGCACTGGAGCCAGCCGGCAAGGCCCAAGGACAGTAGATGCCGCGCCTGGAAGGGTCTGGCTAGCAGGCCGCCCACTCCGGGCTCCTAACAGCTCTCTCCCTTCCTTTTGGGGAAGAGTTAGGAGACCCCCTCAAACCAGTACAATCCAAGCCACACAGAGCCCCAGTCATCTGAGCAGGCGGATCGCCATGCCCACAGGCTCCTGGGCACGTGCACTTGGCCAGATGCAGAGATAGAGTTACGCAAATGCCCTGTACTTATCAATACAAGCACCCATAGAACTGCCGCCAGGCTCAGCCGTCCAGGCACACAGCACACACCCCCCGGACATGAGACCCACGTTTCTATGGGCAGGACAGTTACTTTGGGGATATTTGGCAATGTGGGGTAGTGGCATGGCATGGTAGAAATCGAATGAGCTTTGAGCCACAGAGCTGGATTTGAATCTAAGTCCCATTATTTCCAATCTGCTAGACCTTTCTCAGTCTCCATTTCCTCACCCGTGGGGCTGGAGCAACATATCCCTCATGGGAATCTCGTGAGGACTACATTAGGAAATACACGTAAAGTTCCTTTTATTTTTTTTTAAGATTTATTTGTTTATTTGAGAGAGAGTGGGGGGGAGGGGCAGAGGGAGAGGGAGACAGAGAATCTCAAGCAGACTCCACACTAAGCATGGAGCCCAACATGGGGCTCGATCTCACGACCCTGGGATCATGACCTGAGCTGAAGGCAGACGCCTAAAGACTGAGCCACCCAGGTGCCCCAAGTGTCGGACTCTTAACAACTGCACCACCCAGGTGCCCCTGAAATTCATTTTTTTTTAATATTTTATTTATTTGACAGAGAGAGACACAGCGAGAGAGGGAACACAAGCAGGGGGAGTGGGAGAAGGAGAAGCAGACTTCCCGCTGAGCAGGGAGCCTGATGCAGGGTTCGATCCCAGGACCCTGGGATCATGACCTGAGCCGAAGGCAGACGCTTAATGAATGAGCCACCCAGGCGCCCCCCTAAAATTCATTTTAAATTGTTAGCTTCAAGGGGGTGCCTGGTTAGCTCAGTCAGAAGAGCATGTGACTCTTGATCTCGGGGTCATGAGTTTGACCCCCACGTTGGGTGTAGAGATTACTTAAATAAATTTTTAAAAACTTAAAAAAAATTTTTTTTAATTGTTAACTTCATGAAGGCAAGAACATTTGCGAGTGAGGTAAGGCATGTTGAGATTTAATAGAACTCTGTCATAGGGTAGGTGCTTAATAAATGCTAGCTAGTAGCATCCCCGTCATCCACTACCATATCCTCAACACCTACTACAGTGCTTGATATACATTTTAAAGTCAACTTAGGCTACATGATGCCTAGCACATTGCTGATATGAATGGAACGGTAATTATGAGGAGAGAGGTGGAGAAACAATGGTCCCTTAGTGTTTGCAGTGTGCCAAGCTCTCCGCTTTCTCTTTAGAGAAACAATAGGTTATTTCACTGAATCCTCTCAACAAGCCTCTGAGATTGTTCTAATATATTCCCATTCGCAAATGAAGAAGCTGGGCCCAGAGAGGTTAAGTGGCTTGCCCAAGATCAGATAGCTGATAAGTAGAGGAGAAAGGATTTGAACCCAGGTAGTTAGACTCCAGAGCCTGCTTGGGTTGTGGGTAATATTGAAAAAAATGTAGGAACAGCCCTGCTCTTCACAGGGACCCGTGTGTCCATGGGGCAGAGCCAGTTACACCTTGAGACTGTCTCCTTGAACGTCCCCTTGAAGGTCCCACTAATCCCCTCCAAGTCACAGGCCAGAGGCTTGGAGACATCTCCGGTCTGTGCCAGACAAGTGAGCGGTGCTAGCTCTGGGTGGCTCTCAGACCTGTTACCTGCCTGGGGGTTGGCAAAGCCTCCAAACCTGACTGCAGCTTTTCTGTGCTCCCAGCTTCACCACCTCCTCTGCCTCTAACTGATCCCTGATGCCAATCTGGACTGCTCTTTTTTGAAATCTTTATATTGGGTGAACCCACACCCAAAAGGCTCCTGGGCACGTGCACTTGGCCACATCCTGCCTCCTCCCTTCCCCGTTCCTGCTTTGGCCATGCCGAGTTTACCACCCCCACTTGAAGGCCAGGAGGACCACAGCCCTTCTCCTTGTCCTCAAGGTCCCCTTCTTGCCCAGGGAGTGAGACAGCTGAGACAGTAGCTTGGTCACAGGCTGGATTCAGGATGGAGGAGCCACAAATCTTCCCCATTTTTTTTTTAATCTGGGTCCAACTCTCCTGGCCTTCTGAAGGGCTTCTCTCCTCCTCCTCAATCCATGATCCCGCCCAATCTCAGTCCTAAGGACAGTGAGGGCTCTCGGCCCTTCCCGAATGGCCCTCCAGGCGTCACTTCAACCAAAGTGTCCCAAGGCAGCCCCGGGAAATGAGACACCTCCTGCCCAACCCAGGAAGACTGCGGGGGCACTTACACCCATGCTTCTCTATCCTTCCACGTCTCTCCTCACTCAGCTCTGCAGTGCCCAGTGCGCACAGGGCGGGGGCAGGGGGTGCGTGCTCCCCTCCTGCGACTTCCTAGAAGACAATCATTTTTTGTAACTGTTGGAATCCTGATTGAGCTGTCAAAAGTACATGAAACCAGCCACATGAATGGTAAACTATCCATCAGTCACGGGCCTATTTGTTCTGAGACAGTATAAATATCACACATTTTTCTTCAAAATAGAAAATAATACTTTACCCGTCACATCCAGGTAATTCGGCCCCCACCCCAAAAATAAACTTATTAGTCACACCGGTCTGTTCCCTTCTTGCCTCCCAAATCTTTTTATTCTTTTGTCCACCAATCCCCCTTCCCCTGAAGCATTAGCTCAGTTCTGCCTTTCAGCTTTCTATCTGTCTAAAACCCCGTCCCCCCCACGCCCCAAAGTTAATAAGTGTTAAGGAGAAGCATGAAGAAAATCACTCTTGAAGAGACACACTAGTTTGGACCCAGTGTACAGATTCTTGTCCCTGGATGGGCGCTGACACAGTGGATGTATGGTTGGTCCTGATTTGCCTTCAGAGAGTGTGATGAGGCCCCTCTGTGCCCGCCTAATGCCTGCCCACTGGACTGGGGCGACGGGAAGTAGAAAGAGGGTGCATCCACCCCTTTAGGTAAGACCTGTCCCCCCCTTGCACACCTTGTCAGGGCTTTGTCCCTTACAGGCACTCTAGACTCAAGGGAACACATGACAGGAACTTGGCTATTTTTTAAGCCAGCTGAAAGAGACCACAGTTCCCTCTCTTACCTCTCCTCCAGGCCCCCACAGCTTGGTTTCCAGAAAACTCGACCCAGGGCAATGACCTGAGGGGCCAATAACAGATAATTAGGGATAGATGGATGGATGGACAGCAAAAGAGGGAGACAAATGATAAAGAGGCAGATACATACATGCAAATACACGCTGACATATATATCCCCACACTGATCACAGAGACACGTTCAGTACAGC
Organism: Mirounga angustirostris; assembly: GCF_029215605.1. NCBI lineage: Eukaryota > Metazoa > Chordata > Mammalia > Carnivora > Phocidae > Mirounga > Mirounga angustirostris. The sequence goes on from NW_026991714.1 coordinate 127,223,235, forward strand.
ATAGGAGGGGGCGCCTGGGTGGCTCAGTTGGTTAAGCGACTGCCTTCGGCTCAGGTCATGATCCTGGAGTCCCGGGATCGAGTCCCGCATCGGGCTCCCTGCTCGGCAGGGAGTCTGCTTCTCCCTCTGACCCTCTTCCCTCTCATGCTCTCTGTCTCTCATTCTCTCTCTCGCAAATAAATAAAAATCTTAAAAAAAAAAATACAGCATAGGAGGTAAGAGTGGGGGCTCTGACATCCACTTACACGTACCTGCTCCACTCATCTCTAGCTATGTGACCTTGGATAAGCCAGGGGACCTCGCTTGGCATTCCTCAACGGAAAATGAGAGTAACGCTAGGCTCCATCGTGTGGGGCACTGAGAACTCAGTGACAGTTCTGCTCAGCAGTGCCCGGCAGGGAGCACCTGGGCGGTAAGTGAGTACTCTTCTTGTCATTACAGCGTACATACTTTGCACACGCTTGTCACCCCTTGTGGAACTCAGAACCTCTTCGAAACGCGGACGACACACACAGAGGCAAACAAGCGCAGGCTGACACGCCGACGTGGCACCCAGTGCCGGAGAGCAGCACCCATAGGACCCAGGCCATGCAAAGCCGAGCCCGGCCACTGGCAGGCTGTGTGAGCCCCAGCAAGTTAGGCTCAGTTTTCCCACCTGGAAGATGAGAATCATCATCATCATCATCAGTTCCTCCTTTCTAGGATTGCTGGGAAGGTTAAATGAGTTCATATTTATAAAGCACCTAAAACACAGTGTGACACATAGTGTGACATAGAGACTATATGTCTGAGAAACACAATAAATCTCACAACCTTGTAAGCCAATACCTGTCTGGCTCCTAGAGTTTACAAAGTGCTTTCACGTGCATAATCTTATTAGCTCCTCCAATAAACTCGCAGTCAGGATTTTACCGTCCTTGTTTACAGAGGAGGAACCCGAGCCTAAGAGAGATCGTGGTTTGTCTAAAGCCTGGCGGCCAGCAAGCGGGCTGGTGTTGGGTAATCTAAATCTCTTGGCTTTAAGTTCCGTGCTCTTTGTACTAAGCAACATACACCGTGAGTATGTGTGTAAGTATGTTTACCAGGGAGGCTTTCTCTGCCTTTTTTCGGGCTTCTCAACCCTCTTCACCCCTCTCACCTCCCCCCTTAAGAGTCCCACTGCTAGGGAATGATCCTGGACCTACAGCATCAGCATCATCTGGGAACTTGTTGGAAATGCAAATTCTCAGGCCCCTTTCAACAACTGAATCAGGTACCAGGGGCAGGGGCGGGGAGGGGAGCCTGGGGGGAAACTTCTGGAAGAAAAGAGGCTCAACCCGGGCCTTAAATGATGGATAGAGGAGACAACTCCGAAGAGGTCTGGACTCTGGTGAGAGAAGGGTGGATCGTGGCCTATTGGAGTGAGGGTTTCCGGTTGAGGGTGTGCTGGGGACTGAGGCTGAAGCCATTGGGTGTGTGTCTTCTGGTCTCTCCTGGACGCTGTACCCAGTTATGGGATCTGTCCTTGAATACCTGGAGAGAGGCTTTGTGGGAATTTGCCCTCTCTAGACAAGCCCCAGTGGCCCCTCTCCTGCAGAGTGGGAGCATTGCTGGAGCGGGGGATCACCTCCTCTCACCCCACTCCCTACATTTGCCCCCAGTGTGGTGGCCCCAGACCTGAATGACTGCGGGGCTCCCAGCCTCGCTCCCATCAGGCTAGGAATCATAAAGTGAGGGGATGTTTTACAAGGGAGATGGGGCAGCTGAGCCCGCAACGGGGTCAGCAGAGGCACCAGGGCAGTGGGGGAGAGGGGCTGGCACCGCGATGCCCTCTCCACTCCCCCAGTGTGTGCGCTCGAGGCTGAGTATCTGGGCTGGGAAGAGTCCAGGGTGAGCTGGCCAGGGGTTCCAAGGCTGGAGAAGAGCAAGCCAATCCCGGCCCCTCTCCCAGCCCCCTGTGTCCTGCCCCGGGCTGCCACTAGGAGGCTAATGAAAAGGGAAGAGGCAGGCCGGGGCTTGGGCCAGCAGGCAACAGCAAGGGGACAATGTGAGGCAGGAGGGGGGTGGCCCTCAGGCAGGGACAGACAAAGTCCCCATATGGGAAGCAGACGGAGCCGCCCCGCCCCCTGGGTCCTGGGGCCTCAGCGGCGGCAGGCCGCCTCTCAGCTAAATGTCGGAGCCTGGATAGTTTGTGCCCGGGAAGATGAGCCCACAGGGCTGCAGCAGGAAAAGGAGCAGAAGGAGGGGCATTCTCAGTTCAGCAAGTGCCCCACGGAGGACTCCGCAGGAGGACGGGGAGTCAGGAGCACACAGCACTCCCGCGTCCACACGCACAATAACCAGGTTCTTGCTTTCCTAAGGATTTGTAAAGTAGACCATAATACGTGCCCACAGAAGGGTGAACAACACAGAAATACGCAGAGTAAAAGTGAAACTCCCTGAGAGCCTGCAGCCCCACCGACTTCCTTTATCAGAAGCAATTATTTGGAATCCTTGTCTTCAAGCAAAGGCCACTTTCTAGTGTAAATCGGGGTGAGTCTGTTGCCAGTCACATTCTCATCAGGCCAGGCTTTCCTTGGAGCAGATCCCCGCAGAGGGCTGGGGTGGGGGGGACCCCAGGATGTAAATCATCTGGAATTGTTCCATTTCTACCCAACTTTACCATCTCTCAAGAATTTTAAAAATTTTGAGCTTTTGAGCTTTATGTTTCTCCCTGTCTTTAAATTTTAGTTCAGCTTTTTTTTTTTTTTTTTTTTTGGTCTTTGCTCATTAATTATTTTTGCTAGTAATCAAAAGGTAGGAATGAAATTCTTAAAATTTCACAGTCAGTTAAGGGCTGAAGCCTTTTGAGCGTCAGACCCCAGCCAGGCTATCCCCTCATCTTCCAGGTGTGAAAATCTGAAAATTGAAGAGAGATTCTGCTCCTCTCCAGGACAGCCCCAGGGGGCACCCTCTCTGGGACTCAGGAGGAGGGAACTAGCGATTATCATGTCCTTACTGTGTATCAGACCTTCTCTATGTTATGCCAATCAGGACTCATTGGGTTGCTAGTGATAAGAACCCAATTGGAACCAATTTAGGCAAAGAGGGGAATCTACTGGAAGTGATGTGAACACCTCAGGTAATAAAAGCAAGGTTCAAATAATCAAAGAGCAGGAAGGTCAGAGTTGGTACAGGGCTTCAGGAACCTACAGAACAGGACCTGGATGGACACCCAGATGCTCTTATCTTTGGGCTTTTACCTGCAGCTCCCACCCTGAGGGAAGGATCAACTCTCCTCCCAGTTCCAGTGTGAAGGATCCCAGGGAAGGACCTGATTGGTCCCCACAGGCCAAGTGTACAGTCTAGGACCAGGTGATAAGATAGGGTCAGGAGACTCTCTCTGAGACTACATAGTGGTTTCCAGAAGTGGTTTCCAGTGGGCCGCCTGGGTGGCTGAGTCGGTAAAGCAACTGACTCTTGATTTCTGCTCAAGTCACGATCGCAGGGTTGTGTGATCAAGCCCTGTGTCAGGCTCTGTGCTGGGTGTGGAGCCTGCTTAAGATTCTCTCTCTCCCTCTGCCTCTCTCTCTCTCTCCCTCACTTAAAAAAAAAGAGAGAGAGGGGTGCCTGGGTGGCTCAGTCGGTTAAGCGGCTGCCTTCGGCTCAGGTCATGATCCCAGGCTCCTGGGATCGAGCCCCACATCAGGCTCCCTGCTCAGCAGAGAGCCCACTTCTCCCTTTCCTTCTGCCTGCCGCTCTGCCTACTTGTGCTATCTCTCTGTCAAATAAATAAATTTTTAAAAATCTTTTAAAAAAAAGAGAGAGAGAGAGAGACCACCATGCCCACTGGAGCTTGCCCAACAGTACCAGTCTGTGAGGTCAGAATTGTTATCATCCCATTTTAAAGGGTGAGTCAATTGAGACTCAGGACACAGACTGGTTAGCCTAGAACCCAGATAGCAAGCCAGGTCTGTTTGACTCCAAAACCCATGCCTTGACAGGTATAATGCTGATTTCCTCAAGGAAAGGAATAGCACGTCAGTGTGAAACATATTTCCAGTAAGCCAGCTGCATGCCAGGCACTATGCCAAGCTGTGTGGGGTGGGCAGAGATGGACCAGACGGGGTTACGTCCAAATAAGGTCAAATTCACAGGTAATGGGGGTTAGGACTTACTTGGATGCATTTTTTCTTGGGGGGACGGAGGGACATGATTCAACACATAACAGACATGGTCAGAGCTGTGCTTCGGATAGATGGCTTTAGTAGAGGTGAATGGGATAAACTACATCCTAGACAGGTGGCAAGGAGACTGCTCAGGAAGCAGGAAATAAGGGGATCTGATTTGGGCCAGTGGGATGGGGATGAAGATTGTCTAAGACCTGACAGGACGAGGATGGGGAGGGATGAGGCAGTGGGGAGAAGGGACTTTACAAGCAGAAGGATGACAGCATAAGAAGGGGGTCCAGTAGACTCCAAACTCTTGGAGGGCAGGGACTGTGCCCCCATTTGGTATCCTCAATGCCTGGCCCAGCGTCTGGACATCCTAAGTGCTTGAGGAATGTTTGCCAAAGAAATGGATGCGTTCGGTTTTGCACATGGTGAATTTGACATACCAGTTGAAACAGGGAGGGGAAAATTCAAGCTTGTCATTTGGTAGATAGAGTTTGGGGTTAGAAATCTCAATGGGGTGTTCATTTCCAGAGCGATTACAGGTCAAGTTGGAATTGATAGAGCCTAGGAAAAGGCAGAGAGGGGAGAGAAGAGGTTTGCGGGTTGAATCGTGGGGGCGCAGTTCCACGTAGGGGATGGGAGAAGGCAGAGGAGCTGGTAGGAGGCCAGCAGAGGGACTTCAGAGATGGAGGCGGGCCAGGAGGAAGGTGCAATGTCATGGAAATCAAGAGAGGAGACTGTTTCAAGGAGGAGGGGTGGGACTGCTGCCAAATGCGCAGAGGTCGCAGAGACAAACTACCGAGAGGAGCCTGTGGATTTGCTAATTAGGAGACTAACAGCAGTGTCCCCACCTGGTTAGGGCAGGAGGAGGTGAGGGGAGCCTACTCCAGGCAAAGAACCTCAGAAGGGAAGGAGTCGGTGTACTTGTGCATGTGTGTATGTGGGCATACCCTCTTGCACTCTTCACAGTTGGGTGGACCTGGTCGGGCTCCGAGAGAGACAGAATAAAAACAAAACAAAACAAAACAGGGGGCGCCCGGCTGGCTCCGTCGGTGAGCGTGCAACTCTTGATCTCAGGGTTGTGAGTTCGAGCCCCACATTGGGTATCGAGATTACTGAAAAATAATCTTTCAGCAAACAAGCAAAAACAAAAAGCTGAGGGAGAGGTTCGCATGTCAGGGTTTGCAAGTGGGGAGATGGCTAGACATGGGGTAGAAGAGAGATGGCCCAGGAAAGGGGAGAGTAACCCTTCTTGCCAGATGAACCTTCTTTGAGGGTGGAGGGCCATGACGGCCCAGGCGGATGAGAAAGCAATGCCCAGCCCGGCCCTCAGATCCCAGGGGGGGCTTAGTGGCTGAGGTCTCCGTGGTGCCTGCCCCTCAGCGGGGGTCGGGTGGGGAATGGGGCTTGGTCCGCTGTCCTTTAGTCCATGTGGAGTCCCACCACTGTCAGTCTCATTTATCACTGTATCCCCACGGCCTGAATTTGTGTCTGGCACGTAGATGGCGCTCAGTAAGTACTTGTGATTGGAAATAACAGTGATAACACCACCACGTGCTAAGATCAGTTACCCACCTACTATGTACCAGCCACTCTACGTTTATTATCTCATTTGAAACTCACAACAGCTCTTGGGTAGGTATATTATTATCCCCACTTACCAGATGAAGAAATAGGAGTTCTGAATGATTTGGTAAGTTTTCAAAGGCCGCTCAGCTAGGAAATGGTAGAAGCAGGATTGGAACCCAGATCTGTGTGACCCTGGGACTCTCACTCTTGACCATGATGATTATTACGCTGCAGGAATGTATGAGTCTGGGGTCGAGGTAACACGTGTCTGCGTTCTGTGCTACTCTGCATGTATTTGTGGGTGTCCACAGGTGCAAGCGTTTGTAGGTCCTTGTGTGTGTGTGTGGGGGGGTGTCCCTGTGTGAAGGGTGTATCTGTATTCAATTGTGTGTTCTCGTGGTTTTGTGAGCACAGATACTATTCTACATCCCATCCCCTGGTTTAAGCTTCCAGTTCATTTCTGCTTGGGGCAGTGATGGTTGAATCTAGCTCTGGTGTGTTCAGAGCTCAGGCCTGGGCCCACCTCCCCCTTCAGAGGGCCCATGAGGGGGTCTCTGCCCCCCACGGTTCTGCCCATAATTCTCCTTCCTTGTTTAAAGGGGCCAGTGAGTTTAATGATTAGTTACCGCCTTGTCAATATTCTCACCCAGGGAGAGGATGAATGTCGAGGCGCTGCCCCGCCCCTGACACACACATTCTGTGGCAGATTAAGGATGAGGAAAGGGACCCTTCAGCAAGGAGATGTGGGGGAGGGCAGCTCCAGGGAAGCTCTGCAGGGATCTTGGAAGGACCTCTCCTTGTGATTCTCTGGTTGCTTCCACAAAGGCGGTGGCCTACAAGCAGAATGATCCCCCTCCAACCAATCCTGCCCCCAGTCCTCTCCTCTCCAACTCCTCCAAGTTCTGGGAGGCAGTGAGAAGAGCGCCTCTGGTGAGGGGAGGCCCTTCTTGAGGTGGGAGCACATGCCTGTCCAAGTTCTCATGGTCACTGCTGGGAAGTAGGTATGGCGTAGGTATGTTCCTGTGTCTTTGTCAGTTTCCATTTCCATGTGCTTTGGTGACCAGCCATCCATGTAGTCAGATGTGTAACACAGCGCATAAACATACTGGATCCTTGTGTCCCTCTGTGTTCACATGTGGCTGCATATGCCCACGACTATGTGTGTACCCACACACGTAACCATGGGCCGCACATCTGTGTTGTGTGTGTATGGGTGTGCATATACAGATGTGTGGCTGTGGATGGGAGGGTCTGAGTCCTGCGATGTGTACCTCTGTGTCTTCAGTTGTCAAGGTCTTCTTCGCATCCTGTTCTGGGTCCCGAATCCCAATTCCACTTAGATCAGAAGCTACCCCATATCCATTTAGTGACTGGCCTTATAACATTAAATGTCTCTGGGGGCAAATTCCAAAGCACCCCCACACTTCATAGCTTCTGATCCCTAACCACCATAACTGTGAACCCCACAACTTTGCCTTTCAGCTTCTGTCCCTCGACCTAACTTCACAGGATCTAGCCCTGGAAGAAAGGGGAAGAAAGGGGGAACTCGGAGGCCAGTTCCCCTATCACGATTCAGAACCTGGGGAGGGGAGCCTGGGGGTGGCCTGGGGCAGCTGAGGGGAGGGACAGGCAGGAGGAGGCAGGGAGGGACTGAGCCTGGAAGAAAAGAAATGCTGGGACTCATGTCCATCCTCCCGCAATCCCCCTGCCCCGCCACACACACACTCACACACACACTCACACACACTCACCCTGTTGGAAGGTGACATTTGCTATTAACCTTATATTGGGCCATTTTGTAAATCAATGTCACTTACATTTAATAACAAGTGTAATCAAAGGAATTATGCAAATTTAATTTGATGCTTCTTGAATTATGCAAATCCTCGGTGCACATAATGTTCTCTGACATGTGCCCGTTGGAGAGAGAGAGAGAGAGAGAGCAAGGGAGAAAGTGGGGAGGGGCTAGGGAAGGGAGGAGGATGGGGGTGGGCTGAGACTTGGGACCGGGGGAGAGGAAGGCAGGGTGGCAGGGGGCAGCCCAGCAGCTTGGCCCAGGTGCTCTCCATCATGGGTGGAAAGGGGTGGACAGGTCTAGAACCTCCACCTTCTCCCAGATCCCCCCTCCGGCCCTAGTATTCCCTTTCCCCTGCCCACACTCAGCGTGATCTGGCTGACCATTTGTCCTCAATGTCTCCTTCTGTGAAATGGGAGTGGCCGAAAAGTGCTGACCTCTCACCGGACCAAGGCTCCTTATACAGCTTGATCTTCTCAGAGGTCAGTTTCTCAGCCCCCAACCCCCATGGCAAGGTCACCTGCTGTGGCACTAGGCAATATGATTGCCTTTTTTTGTTCTTAATGGTCTTGAGGTCCTGGCAGAAGGAATTGCACCATCCACCAGGTGACAATAAAAACCTGCTGACCCCCTCCCAGGCACACATCATGACAACCTTAACATGGTGACGATACACTTACGTTGACACTGCATTTATATCCAAGATAACACAGCCACATACACACTGTGAAAACAGTATGTATAAACATACAAGGCAATCAAACTTGGACCCCGTGACTCCCAGAGACCCACATAAAGGCGACATAGATACAGACGCTCAGGTGCACCCTTTAATACATGAGCATTTAAAATATCACCTGGACATACCTGGGCCCCAGGACATTGATTCCTAGTGGTATACCTACCCCAACCCCTGCTGATGCTCATGGCCAAACACACACTAATACTGACATGTGAACACACAAGGTACATTCCCTGATCAGGGCATACCTTCACTGACTCTGAAAGCAAACTAAGTGGTCCAGGAAGCTCCTAGCTGGGTCAGTGCCCCTCTTTACTGTCAGGCTCTGTCTGATGTTTATTTGGCCCTGCCTTCAATGCTGTCTGGAGTAGGGCAAAGATCGTGATGCTGAACAGAAGTGATTCTGCAGTGAGACGGGCCAAAGTGAGGGGGAAAGACGACCCAAGCCATGAAACTCTGGATGCTGGTTCAAGCCACGAAGGGACATCTCAGGAGGTTCCATCAAGGTCCTCGGTGCAGGCCAGCTCCCCCCAGACCCGCACCCATTCCACAGTCCCCACTCACCGCTAAGGTCATCACAGACTGGCCCAGGGCCCTGTCTGTGTGAGTGGGGCAGCACGATGGTGGGTCCCTCTCCCCTCAGGAGTGGGAGAAGAGAAGGGCTCTGTCCCTTCCCTGAGATGTCAACACGCATCCTCAAGGGCCCTCATGAAGAGTACAGGCCACGAACTCTATAGGCAATAGCCACCACCATCAGCATTCATGTTACTTTCCTTTCCCATGTAAGTTCTGTCTTGGGCTCACAGATGATGTCTTCATTCTCTCTACTCCTTTTCCAGCCCTACCCTCATGCTTAGAGTCTAGAGGCCTGTTCCTACCAAGGCATCCTCTGTATGTTAACCGAATAGAGTGACAAGGGTTTGGTGGGGCTGGGAGGATCAGGGGTCAGGGCATATCTGACAATAAGGGTGTGGTAGTGGCTGTATACTTGTGTGTAAGTGTTTCTTTGTATCCGTTATGTGTCATTGTGTCTTCGAGTGTTTTTCTTTGTCATTCCTGTGTCATTAGGTTATTTGCATGTCCGTGAGTTAGAGTATGGTCGTGTTTCCTGTTGATCATTTCTGTATCAACACACCGGAGTATTTTGTTTCAACACCATCTTCATGTGTGTCATATTCCATGAATGTGTCTCACCCTCTTCTGTGAGTCGGGATGTTTGAGTTGTCACAGAATGTGTGTCCCTATGTTCTATCCCATACCACATGTGAATAAATGAATTCTTGATATGTTGGACTTTTTACAAGGTTGAGTTGCCAAAATATGGGTGTCATCACACTGCATTAGGGTGGCATTGGTGTGTCTGCGTTGAGATAATGTGTGCCTTAATCTATCTCACTGTGTTTGAATGGCCCCCGTGTGTGTTTCCATGCTTGAGTTGTCATCGTGTGTTCTTGTGAGCAAGCATGTTTCAGCGGGCAGAATGTGAGTCATTATGTTTAAATTGTCACCACAAGTATATCATTGTATTTGCATTGTTGCAACAAAAGGCTCTATGTGTTGCCAGGCTTGAGTTATCAGGGAGGATCGTTGTATCCCCTGCCTCATTGTACGTAATTGGTTTTGAGTTGATACAATAGGTATAATTGTGTCACCTTTCTTTTAATTGTCCCCAGATTGCGAGGACATCACCAGGTTTGAATGATCCCAATGTGTCTCTGCGTATGACTCAGTTTGAATTGTCATGGGTTATCTTTGTGTGACAATGTATTCGCATTTTAACAACATGGTGTAGGTCTCTCTGAGTTGGCACAGTGTCCTTGCCATGACGTTTGAGCATCATGTTATCAAATGTTGACATTGTTACAATGTGTGTCTGTGTGAATCATTGTGTTTCAATTGTCACAATGTATGATTATATATCACCGCGTATGTGTCATGCATCTGTATTTATGTTACAATGTTATAATATGTGTCTATGACTATCATGATTAAGTTGTCACAATGTGTATTGCCATGTAGGAGGTGTTACGAAGCCTGTTTGTCACCACTGTTGAGCGCATTAACATGTTTGGGTTGTCAAAATGTATCTATGTGTTGCTGTGTTGAAGCATCACAGTGTTGTGTTTTTTTTTAAAGATTTTGTTTATTTGCGAGAGAGAGACTGAGAGAGAGAGCACATGAGGGGGGGAGGGTCGGGAGGGTCAGAGGAAGAAGCAGGCTCCCCGTTGAGCGGGGAGCCCGATGCGGGACTCGATCCCGGGACTCCAGGATCATGACCTGAGCCGAAGGCAGTCGCTTAACCGACTGAGCCACCCAGGCACCCGCATCACAGTGTTTTATCCTGTGGGTTTGCACACTTGTGTCTTTGTGTGTATCTGAGCATGTTTGAGGAACCACAGTGCCTGTGTGTTACCATGTTTGAGGTGTCTCTTAATATGTGTCTGACATCCTGCTTCACAGCATGGGTTCAAAAGTAAGAGGCTAAAAATGAGAGGGAAAGAAGGAGAGTTGGAGAAGGAAGGAGGCTGGGCCATAATCTAGACGGGGTGGGATGGGGGCTGGCGGGGGTAAGGGACAGAGTGAGCTCTAATTGGCCCGCAGTGAATTATTCACATGTATAATCCTCACAGAATTTCAGCGCAGGCAGTGCCAGTAAATGCTGTGCATGTTTAAAAGTCATTTCCATAAGTAAGTGCAATTTCTCTACTGTTTGCCCCTGTTTAATGAAGTGAAATCTTGTTTGCATTCCTCCCAATTTCCCAACGAAAGGCGCCCAACCGTTCGCACCAAAATTACACCGCCCAAATTAAAACTCGGGCTCCAAGGGAGGTGAGGGGACAGCAGCATTGGGCCGTTCTGGGAAGCCCATGGGGGGGGGGGGGCAGGCAGGAGCTGGGCCTGGGTTTTTCAGCTCATTGCTTCCCTGTAGTTCTTGCAATTTCAAGTGTTCCCCCCACCATGTTCCCCACCCTTACTTGCCCCCATCATGTTCTTGCTCTCCTTTGCCTCCCCCTTCTTTAAAGGAATCCCTGGGGTACAGGGACTGGGCATGATGTTTGTTCATGTATATGTAAATGCACTCTTAAATGCATGTATATACATGGTCATCTGCGTACTTGTGAAACTGTGATATACAATATACACTATGACAATTGAAATACAATGATTCACACAAACACACAGTGTAACAACAAAACACAACATGTGTTTATGTTCACATCCCTGCCTGTATATGTATGTGGATTTGTGGACATATCTAGCTTTATGTGTTTGGTGTATTGTGAGTATCTAAGATGGATGGTTACATAGATGATAGAGATAAAGAGAGAGAAGAGAGGAGATGGTGGGTATTGGTGTCGTTTCTCTGGTTGCCCAGTGTGGAGTACTCAGCTCTGTTGCCTAGGATCCACTGCTTTCTGAGAGGCCCACGGTCAACCCCTCACCCACCCCACAGCTGACAGCGTTGGAGCTGCAGGATCAGAGAGCTCTCTCCTTCTACTCTTTCTACACATGGCAGCGCCCTCTGGTCCTGTGGGGACCACTGAGAGGACTGACCTTCCAGCTCCAGATCCTGTATGGCACTTGAACAGAGGTGCTCCTGAATGGGCCGGCAGGGAGCTCCTCAAGGCTCCACCCTCTCAAAGCTCCACCCCTTCCTAGGGCCCAATGGTCCCTGTACGAAGGTCACTTTATTTTTTTTATTTATTTTTTTTAAGATTTTAAAATTTATTTATTTGAGAGAGAGAGAGAGAGAGCACGAGAGGGGGAGGGGCAGAGGGAGAAGCAGACTCCCTGCCGAGCAGGGAGCCCGATGCGGGACTCGATCCTGGAACTCCAGGATCATGATCTGGGCCGAAGGCGGTTGCTTAACCAACTGAGCCACCCAGGCGCCCCACCAGGGTCACTTTAGCGTGGAGTGTAAAACACGTTTGCGGATTGCCCTTATTTGGATCAGCTAGAAGAGTGTTGGGAATGGGGTGAGGTGGTGTTGAGGAGAGGAAAAGTGGTCCCACCCACCAGGGCCTCCCAGTGACCCCTGGAATCCCCACTAAAGGCTCCTGAGGTCTTAGAATTCTGAGAGCCCAGGCTCTGGAGGCAAAAGAGTGGTGTTGTGTCCCTGTGTGAGGTTGTGTGTCTTTGGTCTCTGTGGATAGAACCACCCTCACCAGTTCAATCATCTGCTGCCAACTTCTTCTAGTTACCAGTCAGCCTGAATAGGACAGAGAAATAAGTGACATGGCTACAATGATACTGTCACCCGCATATTCACAGACATTAAGACCCCCACCTTCTCCTCCACACGTCACTGCAGGAAGTTGATGGACTGGCTGGAAGAGGTTCAGTTGTCCACTGAAGGTCTGGTGGAGAGAATCATTCAGAGGTGAAATCCTAAGGAAAGGAATTCAGGATGGGTAAGAAAGGGATCAGTTGATCAAAGAGTCAGGGGCCCTTGGAGAGGTCTTCTTCTCTCACACCTCCCTGATGTCCTTGGGAGGTGGACATCCGGGCACAGGGGCAAAGTGTCATCCTGGTCTCAACCTCCCCACCTTCTCTTTTCCCCCGTATGCATTCTGCTATTGATGTAATCAGCCTCAAGCACAGCTCTGACTTCTGCTTCCACAGTTTAGAAACCATGCGTGGCTCCCCACTGCCCAAAGAATAAAGTCCATAATCCTTCTGCTATCAGGCAAAACAAGGCCTTTCAAGAGGACATTCCCTTCCCCTTCAACTTGCTTTTCTAGCCTTGGCTCCCAGTGATGCTCCCCCACCCCCTCAATACACCTCCTAAGCCCCATCCAAGCAAGTAGGGAAACTAAGTATTTCCCCAACCTCCTCCGTTTCCCCTCTTCCGCACTTTTGTCCACGCTCTTCCTTCTGCCTCGCATGCCACCATTAGCCTCTCCCACACCCCAATTTCTGCCTGGAAGAGTCCTACGGATCATCAAACCCAGGTTTGTTGCTGCTTTCTCCAAGATTTTCATGCTCGTCCCCCCATGACTACTTCCAGTAGCACCTGCAGCATGGTTTCTCTGTCTCTGGGATATGAATTTTTTGGTCCCTTCTCTTTGCTTGCTGGGGACCAGTCTTTTGAGCACCAGGTCTTGAACATTCCTGAGTGAGGGTAGGGAGCCACTCATAAAGGCTTTGTGGATGAGCTGATGGTTGACTGCAGGAGCATGTGTGGAGAGTTAGGATGGGTTTGAGTGCATGTGCTGGGGGTAGAGCTCAAGTTTGGAGCTCCTCTCCCTATCCTAACCCAGCACAGTTAAACCCCAGCTCCAGTTCTCCATGGCCCCCATCTTTATCTTGTTTTTCTCTCTGTGGCAGCAGGAACTGTCCACTCCATGCCCTTGGCAGGAGAGGTTAGGGGCTTTCTGCTAGTGGAGAGGTCCCCATCCCCATGAGGGAGACTCTGGATGGAACTGACCCCATCCTGCCCCCAGGAAACTCTGTCAGTATTATCCAGGCTGCTACTTTCATTAGTAAGGTCCTTCTTCTTAATAGGGGAAGACTGCAGTTAATGTGATGACAGCCCCACTTCTCTCCTGGGCCTGCCTTCCATATTAGCTACACCATTCCTCCCACCAGGGATTCCCCAGGCCTATCAGGAGACCCTCCACTATATCCCCTTAGCCTCCAAGTCCCTCTCACTGATTTCCTCCATTAGCCACTCCCGGTCCTTCTGTTACCCGCCCCCACCCCCGCCATTTAACCCACTCTCATTGAAGAGCCACCACCAAATCTCCATTAGCCCTTCTTGCCTCCTCTCTTCTTTTCTTCTCATTATCTCACAGAACCCCCTTCCCTTCGACCTCTTCCCCCATCCCCACAGACATCCCCTGGCCAGTCCCGAGGTCCTCGCAGTCAAAATCCACAGGAAGAGGCCTCCAGCTCCATTTCTAGGTACAACCTCAGGCCCCACCGCCTTCCCAAGCAGGGCTGGACATCCTCCGCTAGGTGCCTGGGGCAGGGGTTGAGGGGTCGGGATGGGTTCCAGACAGGAAGGAGGCGTGGACTTCAATCTGGAAGGTCTCTGTGGGCCCTTCCCCCTCCCCTTAGCAAGTCTGGGAACTCGGCCCGAGCCCGCTCCTCGCTCCCCCGCCCTCGCCTCTCCGCGCTTTCATCAGAATTCAATTTCCGCCGGTAAGTGACTCCGCGGGCCCCTGATCCTTCCCTTGATGAATGAGCCGCCCGGCCCGGCCCCGTCCGTCACCGTCACCGTCACCCTCGCCTCGGCCCGGGCCGCTGCCGCCCCAGCCTGGGCCCCTCCAACGAAGCCCGCCCGACCCCCCACAGCTCCCACCCGGAGCCCCGCCGCCCGCGTCCCTTCGCGTTCCTCCCCCACTTCCAGCAGCCCGCCCCCCCCCCCCCATACCCGCGTGGCTTTCTCGGGCCGAGTCTCTGTCTCTCTCTGTGTGGCTATCTCTCCCTGTCTCTGCTCTCGCTCGCTCTCTGTCGCTCTCTTTCTCTTCCCCTCCCTCCCTCCCTCCTTCCTCCTTCTCTCCCTCTCTCTCTCTCTAACACCTCTATTCATCTCTGGGAGCAACATCATTTATTTTGCACTTCCCAGATAATTTACTTTTTTTCCCTTCTACAGGAATTCTCCATTTCCCTATAAAATGAAAATTCATCTAGAATTACATCTTATGTCATCATTATGTTTATTAAGCGTGGATGATGTATATGAACAGGACGGGCTTGCTGCTGAGTGCTTAATGGTGCATAAGATTAAGCCGAGGCTCTCAGCTGCGCAGCGACTCCCCTCCGGTTCCCATGTTGTCGAGGCATGCTGGGAGTACAAGTTCCGAGCGCACGGCCAGGTGAACGCGCCGCCGCCGTCGCCGCGCGCCCCCTCCCCCTCCCGGGGCCCGCCGGGCCCACCCCGCCCGCCTGGGGGCGCCAGCGCGGCCCGCGCCTCCCACAGAACCCGCGCGCACCCCGGCTGGGGGCCGCCTGGCCCCGGGTCGCCCTCGTCGCCCCCCCGCCCCCCCTCCCGAAGCTCCGCGCCTGGATCGCGCGCCCCCCGGGACCCCGTCCTCCTCCTGGGTCTCCCCCCACCCCGCGCCCCCAGCCCTGGAAGCTGCGAGCGCCCCTCCCGCCCCTCCTTGCTGCCCGTCAAGCTGGGTTTCTGCCCCCGGTTCTCGCTCGGCGGCCCGCCTCCCTTTCCCTCGGTCGTATTTCTTGGGGCTCTTGTCTTTCTGTCTGTCACTCTGCGGCTCAGTCTGCCTCGAGCCCTCCCCTGTCTCTCTCGCTCTCCCCGGCCTCGCCGTGTCTCTGCGTGTGTCCCTCTCTAACTCTCTGGCTCTCCCAGGCTGCGTCCGTCCGTCTGTCCGTCCGTGCGTCCGTCCGCCTCGCGCGGTCTCCCTGGGTCCCCCTCTCCCCCCTCTCTTCCCTCTCCCGGCGCTGGCGGCCACCGCACTGCAGCGCGGCACCAGCAGTCTATGACAAAAACATTATCCTTCTGCTGCTAAACAATCCAATAAACCTCTCCACAGGGAGAAAGTTAACCTCTTGTCTCTTCGGCTGATGCCTTCCCGCCCACGTGACTGCTGCCACAGTAAATTCAAATCATTAGTCTCCTCACCCCATCAAAAAACTTCTATTAGTAATGGAGACCTCGCCGGAGACCTTCCGCGGAGAGCGCTGCCTTCCCAATTCCCAGTGGAAAAATTCTGCGCGAAAAACTAATTCTACTTTTAATAATCTGTCATCAGGACCAGAGGCAGTCATAAATTATATGGGAGCGCGTGCGAGAGCGCGCCACAAGAGGGAAATCAGGGCGAAAAATCAAAGCCCAAGTTTGACAAACTTTCCTGAAGATAAATAATAACTTACAAACAGGATTAGTTGTAAAGTCACGCTCGGGCGCGCAGCCACGGCGGCAATCACGTCTGCCGAGGGCCGCCACCGCGAGGCACCTGTCACCGGCCGCCACCGCCTCCGAGCCTTCCTCCCCGTCCTCCTCCTCGCCCTCCTCCCCTTGCCCTCCTCCCTTCTCCTCTTCCTCACCGTCCAGCCTTCCTCTTCCCTTCTCTCCTCTTCCTCCTGCTCTTCTTCATCCTACTCATGCTCATTTTTCTCCTCCTCCCCTCCTTCCTCCTCCTCTTCTTCCTCTTCCTAGCCTTCTCTCCCATCCTCCCCGGGCCTGCGGTAGGGCCACGGATCCTGATTCCCACCCTCCCCCATCCCACCACTGAGGGTCCCCAGCTGCCAGGACCAAGGTCAGAGGAGGGTGAGAGGATACACGGGAGCACCACCCGTCGGGGCTATGACCTCGAGGGGGGGGCTCAGTATGTAAAGGGGAGTGTGGGTGCGGCCCAGGAGCCCTTCCTGCGGCCTCCCCTGCCTGGTGGCCCTGTCCTAAATCTCCCCGTTCCCCGCCCGCACCCCAACGGAGGGAGACTGGCGCGGGCAGTGGGTGGGTGGGGGCATAGTCCAACCCCTAAGTTTATTTGTCTGTGTTAGTGTACGGTGGTGGCGGGTCCCTCCGCCAGCCCAGAGGCCGCCCCCACCCCCTCCAGCGCGACCCTCCCCCACCCCACCCCGCCCTCGCCCCGCACAATCTCGGCGCTGACAGCCGAGCGGGTGATAAATGCCGGCGACGCGGGGAAGGAATTGCGCAAAATAAAGAAGCATGTTCCAACAAGTCCTGTCAGGATTGTATTGATTTAATCATCTGCAGAAATACACATTCTGGATTACTGTAGCGTGCCGGGCCGGGGGAAGGGGCGGGCCGGCCTGCCAGGGCCGTGAAGGGAGGGGCGGAGCTGTGGAGGGAGGGGCGGGCAGAGCCGGGAACGGCTCCGCCCCCACCCCCAAGCCCGGCCCTTCGGCCTCTAGGCTGGGCCAGAAACTTCGGGGGGTTGGTGGGGGAGGTGGTTCTTACCAAAGAGGTTCTGCAGCGGGGTCGTTTTGCACCACTGGGCACCTACTCCTGCACCAGCCTCGCAAGGTGGGCCCGCTGTCCTTCGACCCTCGGAAAGGCTGCATCGGGCGGTCAAGGACTCTCCGGAGCCAGACGCGCCTCAGGACGGGGGTGGGGGTGGGGTAGGAGGGTGAGGAGAGGAGATGGAAAGGAGAGTAAAGGCCCAGGATGGGGCCTCTCCAGCCTTGCGAGGGTTTTAGGGTGGTTCCATTCCCCCATCACCTCTTACCCAGGCAAGACCTGGGCTGCCAGGTTTGGGGGTACGTGGAGGGACGCTGGGCACTCCGGTACCACCTCCTCACAGGACTAACCTGTACCCGCAGCTACTTCGGAGGCAGGGGTGAATGAGAGCCCCTTCAGGCAGCCCTCGGGGATCTGAGCTTGGACTTCTTAGGTGCTCAGTAAAGATTAAACAAACCAACAAACAGTATAACTTCTGACTCTTGTCCCATAATCCAGGCTCAGAGCCCCAGGTGAGGACTTGGGGCAGGTTTGGATTTTCTTTTATTTGAAAACCTGGCCCTTTAAAAGAAACATACCCTAGAAGGGGAGGTGGGGGGAGTGGCAAAGAAATGGAGATTGTGCAACGCCTGAGAGTGGGGGAACCCAAAGGGAAATGGGGGAATAAAAGGGAAAAAAGAAAGTCATTTATTTAATGATTGATTTGACATGTTTTAGGGGCACCTAGCTGGCTTAGTCGGCAAGAGCTTGTGACTCTTGATCTCAGGTTCCTGTGTTCAAGCCCCACCTTGAGCTTAGAGCTTGCTTTAAAAAAGAAGCATGTTTTATCTTCCAGGATCCAGTAACCTAAGGAGGTTATTACTATTAATACACCTTGCTTTAGGAAGGAGAAAATGGAGGTTCCAGAGGTTGAGTGATTAACTCAAGGTCCCAGTGTTGGTAAGTTGGGAAGCCTAGTTTGGAGGCCAGGTCTCTCCAACCTCTCCCATAGGCCTTTGGGAGAGACCACTGTGGGTTTAAGAACTGGATAGTGGTGGTGGTGAGGCAGTGTGAGAAGCCCAGGGATAGGTTGCCTGGCTGACTCAGTTGGTAGAGCATGCAACTCTTGATCTCTGGGTTGTAAGTTCCAGCCCCACGTTGGGTGTAGAGATTACTTAAAAATTAAAAAAAAAAAAAAGAAGAAGAAGAGAAGAAGCAGAGGGTGACTGGTGAGCAATGAACCTGTCCATCCCAAAGAGAATTTGGGGGAGGGGTTCAGAAAACTATAGAGAAAGGCTCTGTCCAGTGTATGTATGGTGGGGGTTGGGGGGGGCATCACCAGGGAATAACCTTAGGCAGTGTTTCTATAGGCGCCATCAGTGCATTAATCCTGGCTTGGGGGAAGGGGACATAGTGGGGGGGGGCAGATGGGGGAAGAGAAATAGGGGTGAAGAATGTAGACCAGTGAAGGAGGTGGAGCTTTATCTCAAATCAGAGACTAAGGATGAAGTTACCAAGGGAGTGGGAGTGAGGCCACTGAGGGTGGGAGGGACAGACTTCATCAGAGCAGCTTCATCAGTGAGAGGCACAGCTCCTCCCTAAGTGACCCTTCACCCAATAGAAAGCCAAAAGGAATAACATAACTGGGAGCACAAGTATGACAGGAGATCCTGCAAGACGGACAGACCCTGGGGTCCCAATGGACCACAAGCAGAATTGGATAACTGAACAGGACTGAGAATGGGAAATGAAAATGCACTTTATTTCTTTGTATGGTGGGAGGAGGGAGATCAGGAAAATGGGGTGATAGAGGGGATAGAGGACAGAAGGGAGCAGGAGACTTTTCTCTGAGAGGGATGAGGCATCTGCCCCAATCAGTTGTGAGAAGGATAGTAGCTCACCCGTTTCTCCCCATCTGCACCCATTCTGCCTCCACAGGAGCTTTCCTGTGCCGGCCCCCAACCCCCCCCCAATCAACCCAGGAGGGATAAAAACACAAATTTACTTAATCAACAAACATTTTTATAGAGCTTACTCTGCACAAGGCACTGTTCCAAGCACTTTATGCATACTATTTCACTCCTCCATAACAAGGCAATGAGATGGATAATAGCATATCTCCATTTTACAGAACAGAACACTAGAGGCACAGAGAGCTTTATTTGCTCAAGGTCATGCAGTTAGGGGTGGTGACACAGATTGAACCCAAGCATACTCCTACTCCCTATACTCAGAGCTCTCAGTGCCAACAATGACTGGGAGTCAAGGCACAGGGACCTAGCTCTGGTCCTACCAGCATCATGTTGTAGGATTTTGGCCAAGACCCTTGCCGCTCTGGGCCTCAGTTTCCACATCTGTGAAAAATGAGAGGAGCGGGCCAATGCTCTCCTAAATCCCTTCCAGACCCAAAGCTGCAATATGCGATTCCTCCCCCACGGCCCCCTGCTCCCTGCCCCCTCCCGCACCGTATCCGCTTCCAACCCTCAGCCCCAGTCCCACGAGGAGCCTCGCACTCGCCTGCCCCGCCCGCTCCCCGCGGGCCCGCGCGTGACTTTAGCGCGCGCGGCTCGGCCCAGAAGGTCACCTCCTTCATCACGGATTCTATTTGCATCCGGAATCGCATGTACATGAAAAATGTGTCCGCGTGCGGCCCCGACTGCAGACGCAGATGAAATTCTGTGCCGAGCCTGATGCGCGGTAACCTTTGCAGATGGCGCCGCTATTGCTGAGAAATGGATTGCTTAATAAAGCGTATCATCCGGCATATTTGCTGCTTGGCTAGCCAAATAGAAGTTGTTTTTTGCACAAATTTCCTTGTCAAATTTGTCAATGTTCATGTCATTTTTGCTTTAGGTCACAGAGCAAGGTGCAAATTCCTGGCATCTTTACTAGTTGCAGCCAATTTCGGCGATTTCGGCGGTGACGGGGATTCTCCGAGGAGTCGCGTGCCCGCGCGCGCCCGCCTGTCGGCCCCAGCAAAGCGCGGCCCCGACACCTCCTCCAGGAAGCCCGCGGGGGCCCCGACTTGGGTTTGGAAGGAAAGGCTCCAGGCCGGAGGGCGGAGGATATCTCCCTTTCAAAGCATCCTAGACCAAGCAAGTTGGAGGGTAGGGGTGGGAATAGGGGGGCTCCAATCTAACTCTCCCTGTACCACCCCCTCTCCCAAGCAGTGGCTCTTTTTCCTTCTTTTGCCTCCTCTGACCGTACAGTGGAAACTGGGGAATAAAGTGAGAAAGGGAGCCCTGTTCTCCTTTCATATGCCTCCCAATGCCCCAAGACTCCACCAACACCCATTCCAAAGTCAGACTTATCTCTTCCCCCCATACAAGAGATTTCCTGAAAGCCGGGGGAGTGGGTGGAGATTAGTGCTCCATTCCCTCCTTCCACAGGCTCCATACCCACTTTGAGGGATGCCAGGTTTCTCCACTTCCCCCAGGGGAATAGTGGATAAACAGACGTATGCGGAACAGGTGAGGATGCAAATGAGCACGCCTTCTTGAGGGGGTATAAAAAGCTGGTCACTCTGCCTAGATTTCCACCATTTGAGCTTCAGCCATTGGGGTAGACCAGGCCCCCTCCAGGCTAATTTTATTTAAAAATTGATTATCCTAAGGGGTCACTCGGGAGCTTGGGCAGTCCAGAGCTCAGTGTGGAGGAGTTTATCAGATTATTTTCACCCAGCAAGTCAACAACCAGCACTGGGAAGTGCTTCCAGGTGCCCTTTGCCTGGATTATCTCATGAAATTTCAACAACTCCATGAGACATTTACCAATATTATCCCCCATTTTACAGATGCAAGAACAGCTCTAGGAGATGTCCCCACTTGAAGAGTTTGGATAAGACTCTTGGACCTGTGAGGATAGGTAGGTGGACTGATGCTGGGAGGCACAAGGGAGAGGGAGGAGGTGGGCTAAGGGGCAGGGAGAGGGTATTGGTGAAGCAGTCCTGACAGTGTTACTGAAAGCCTGTAGGTGGTGTGAGAGGAGAGGAGCAGATATGGGGGAGAAGGGGCTGTGGACAAGGTTCTTTATGTGAATTATGTATGAGAACAGGCAGAAGATTTGGGACATGTATGGGCAAGTAGGTGCTGGGGACAGGACTATGGGAAAAGAGCATATAGTGGACAGGAGTCTGAATAAGACATAAAAGGGACAGGTATGGGGAAAGGGCATGAGGGCAGGTGTAGGGGGCAGGCAAGTGGGGAAGGAGTAAGAGGGCTGGTGTGTGGACTCAAGCATGGGTGTGGTTATGTGGGGACAGGTATGAGAGTCAGGAACATGAAAAGGGTGTGAGGGGTCAGGTGAATGGTGACATTAAGCTCCAAGAGGCTGGCTATGTCTGTGTTGGCTGCTGTATTCCCAGGTCAAAGCGCAGTGCCTGGCGTACGGTAGGAGCTCAGGACATATTTGCATAATGACTAGAGGGGGAGAGAGGTTGGTGGGGGACAGGTGCTGTCCAAGGTCTGTTGTCGCGCTGGAGGGGAGGGGTAGATATATCATGAGTTATTCTAGGGGAGTTTGGATTCTCCCTTCAGCCTCTGCAGCACTGGGGCATGCTAGGGAATGGTCAGGCCTGTTCCACCCACCCCAACAGGAGGCCAGCCCGGGATGGGAGCCCAGTGAGCCCAGTGGGGGCTGCAGAGCACTGGATGATGGCGGGTGGGGGGGTGGGGGTGGGGGTGGGGGTGGGGGAGGACTGCCGTCAGATTATTAATGGCCATGCGTTGACTCAATTAAATCCAGCCTGCTTTTGTTGGCAGGCCTCCGCAATTATGCATCTCATTACGGGCGGCCGCCCAAATGCATCCTGGGAGGAGACCAGAACTCCAAATTAACTTTTCTTGGCGCTGCGGGGGCTGGTTGGCCGACACTGCCTGCATAGCAGCCAATCAGTGTTGGCTCCAAGGGGGGCGGGGTCAAAGGAAGGGCGAAGGTGGGGGGAGGGTAGGCTGTCTGGTGGGAGGAGGGTCTAGGCAAGATAGGCTGGGGATCTCCATGTCCATCCCGATTTTAAGTCCTAAGCCCCCATCCTCACCAAGCAGCCTGCCTGGGTGTTTGGGCTGTCTTGGAAGGAGTCTTAGCCCTGCCCTTACTCCCTCTGTGGGCGAGGTCACCTTAACACTGAGCACAGAGAACCAGGGGTCCCAGGTCCCATTGGATCCCCACCTCCTCATCCATGCATGACCTGCAGGACTGCACCAAACCTACAAGAGCCCTGGAAGGTAAAGGGCAGAGGTGCAAGGAGAGCATCCTTCTGGATTGGGGGAGAGCACACTGGGGGTTGCCAGCCCAGCTCCTGTCCTGCTGGGTGTTGCCTGTGTGTCAGGATGTGTGTGTGTGTGTGTGCGCGCACACGCGCGCACGCGCGCGCGCACACCTGCTCACAGCCTGCCTCAGCAGTTACACCACCAGCATAAAGCGCTTCATTAACCTGTCAATCAAAGCTCGCTTCTCTCCAGCTCTCATGCTCTGCCCTCCAACAGCCCATATGTATGTGTGCTCTCGCACGTTGTGCCATCCTGGGGCCACTTGGCATGGCCCAGACTTTCCCTACACAAACGTGGCTCCTATTGCCTCCACTGGAAACCCTAAACATTCAGGCCTTACCCAGAAGGGTCTGGGGCCCAGTACTCCCTGTGTGTGATATGTGTGTATATAGAACGTTACCTTATTGTGTGAATGGCCTTGCTCCAAGCCATGCATTCATGAGATGGCTGTTCCGAAAATTAGAGCAGCCTGGACTGGTATGAGGAGATCTAGTTCCAAGCTGTGTGACATTGGACTTGTCACTTCCCCTCTGTGTTAGGTAATCTAGTTTGGACTCGATGATCTCTGGTGTTCTTCCTCCTTCCAGCCTTCTGAGTTCAGGTAAGTGTGGCTGATTCTTGACCTTCAAAACTGGCCATGTGTGTGCGTGGATGCGTGTGTCCTTCCTCAGCGGTTTTCCCTCCCTGGGAGGCAAGAGGTGCAGGGGCAAGAGGCTGGTGCAGCCGGCCACCAAAGCCCAGAGGCTGCTCCCAACCCGGAAGGGTGTGCCTTTCTGAGATGCCACATGGCACCGTCGGCCAGAGTCCACTCAGAGAAACAGGCGCACTCGCTCTCTCTGACCAAACTCCTGCGGGGCTGCAGATGTGTGTGTCTAAGGTGGGCACCATGTGTACCCCAAGCAGGCGATGCCCACTTTGTAGACACATGCCCTCTACACTCAGGGTCACCTGAAGATTCCAAACTTCCCAGTCGTGGGGTCTTGGCCTTACTCCCACCTGCCAGGCCCATCAGTAGGGGAAAGAGGGGATGTTTTTCACAACAGGGGAGGGCTCTGTTCACCCCACTTGTGGTTTCTTTATTGTGTGTTAATGAAACCCTGTTTCTTCTTGGGCGTTTAATTCTTTCCATCTATTATGTTTAGACAACTCATTAACAATCATTCGTTATAATTAGACTTCAATTTTAGGCTCCTTTCTCAGGGGAGGCAATGCAGAGCTCTTATACATATTTACATCATAAACTGCTTCCAGATCTCTGGGTGCCACCCTTGCCCTGTCCCACTCTAGCTCTTGTTCCTCCTTTTCTCTTCTTCCTTCCCACGCCTCTGCCCACGCCCTGTTCCAATGCAGGAGTGAAGCGGAGAAGGGGGAGCTGAAGTGTGTGCATAAAGGGAAGGGCGCTCAAATCCTGCTGCTGTCCAGGTCCCGCTGGCTTGGGCTTGGCCCTCACTGACGGACACTGATGGGCCAGTAGGGAGGGCGGGCTTCCCTGGAAACAGATGCTTATCCATGATCACGAAAGAGTGGCACCAGATCTCATGCCCTCCAATTCCCCCTGCACCCCTCCCCCAGGCTGCTGCATCCTGGGCTGTTCCCAGGCGGATTCATAGACACGCAGAAATGCTCACATGGACACACTTACACTACTGTGCACACCAGACTCAACCTCTGAGGGGATGGTGGAAGGAGGCTCTTGTGAGGATTTTTCTGTTCCTGTTTCTAAACAGAGACCGGTTCCCACGATCACAAGTCCCCCCAAATTCCTTTCAGTTTAAGGACTACTATCACTCTCAGTCTTTACTTGCAAAATCATAGGCTCTCTATTTGATGAATGAATGTCTGCTGAGAGAATGAATGAATGAGTTTTAGAGGAAATGGCATAGGTCAGACAGAATTGATTCAAATCCCAACTCTGTAACTGACTAGCCATGTGACCTTGGCACCTGATTTAACCTCTTTGAGCCTCAGTTTACTCATCTGTAAAATGAGGATGTCTACCTTCCAGGGGTTTTGTGAGGAGATCGCTAAAAATGTAAGGTACTTGGCATTTTATAGGTACTAGACCTATGGTAGCTATAATAATATGAGTGAATAATTATATTAATAATCCATGAATAACTAGGATAATCATCCCAGGAAGGGCCTCATGGGTCATTCTGTGCAACTTCTCTTCCAGTGGGGCAGCCTTTTCTATAGCATCCTCAATGGGCACTGTTGAGTATGCTGGTGGTGGGGAGCACAGCGCTGGCCCTTCCATTCTTGGTCAGGTCTCATTCCAAGAAGGGTTTTCCTTAGATCTGTTACAATCAGCCTCCTTGCAACCCTGGATCTGGCCTCCTGAGCCCCTGGGAATCTGCCCCCTGCTCCTCGGTGGATGCTCTGGGAAGCCCCCATCACGAAGTAGAGAAGAGGGCAGGACAGAGGGCAAACGCCACGATGGGATATGACCTTTGGGAGGAGGCAGAGAGGCTGATGGGAGAGCCAGGAGATGGGGTATGGCTGGACCTCCCAGAGGCTGTGGGAACCAGAGGGAGCCACAGGAGGGGAGACAGAGACAGAGAGGGGACACCGGGGGAGAAGGATTTTCTATCAACAAAACAGCAGGACAAATTCTGGCTGGTCTCTGCAAACATCTTCATCCGGTGCCTGAGGCCAGCTCTGAGCTCTTTTTAGCTCATTACTGGCAATTAGTCCTCTGGGCCCTGCCTGGGGGAGGGGGGGCACTATTAGCTCTCACTCCCCTGGACACACACACACACACACCATGAATCAAGTTGACAACTTTGCCCAGGCCTGCCCTCCTTGCCCTGCTCTGTGTGTGAGTGGGATGCACGTTTCTACGTGGATGAGGTGTATGAATGCACGTGCATCACATGAAGATGTCACAGGGCAGAATGCGAATGCACATGTACGTCCCCATGTAAATGTGAGATTGTACAAAGGAGCAGACAGTATATGTCCCCTTGAAGGGGTATGTATATTTGCATGCCCTGTGGGGGGATATGTGAACATATAAATGAGCCAATGAGGATAGAAAGGATATGTGTACACATGTTGGGGACAGGCGCTGAGAGAGGATGGACTGGATGTGGGGACCCATGACCGCTCATGTGCCTTCCCTTCCTTAGGTGTCCTGGCCCAGATGACTGATCTGGGGGGCTGGGTTTCAGGAGATGGAAAGGAAAAGACAGATCCTGGAGTTCCTGCTTCAGCTGCATCTCAGAAGGGCTGCTGTTCTTTAGGGGGCCCCTTCCTCTGAGAAAAATAGGGACCCTACTGAGGTTGAGGTGATTCCGGGGAGGAACACCCAGAATTTTCTTTCCCCGGTGCTTTAGCCTAGCACTGTCCAATAGAAATATAATATGAGCCATAAATGCAATTTAAATTTTCTCGTGGCTACATGTTTTAAAACATAAAAAGAGGGGGCACCTGTGTGGCGTCTGACGAGTTCGGCTCAGGACATGATCTCAGGGTTGTGAGATCGAGCCCCTTGTTGGGCTCTGCACTGGGCATGGAGCCTGCTTAAGAGTTTCTCTCTGCCCCTCCCCCCACCTCTTAAAAAAAAAAAGACCTTTAGGGACACCTGGGGTGGCTCAGCCGGTTAAGCTACAGACTCTTGATTTTGGCTCAGGTCATGATCTCCATGTTGTGAGATCGAGCTCTCATCCCCCCGCCCCGACTGGGGCTCCACACTCAGTGTGGAGTCTGCTTGAGATTTTTTCCCCTCCTCCTCCCTCCCCCTCTGTGTCTCCCCCCATCAAATAAGTAAATAAATAAATGAAATCTTTAAAACAAAAAGTAAAATGAAACAGGTGAAATCAATTGATTTCGTTTTTATTTTATTTATTTTTAAAGATTTTATTTATTTGACAGAGAGAGAGCACAAGCGGTGGGAGCGGCAGGCAAGGGAGAGGGAGAAGCAGACTCCCCGCTGAGCAGAAAGCCTGACATGGGGCTCCGTCCCAGGACCCCAGGATCACAACCTGAGCCAAAGGCAGATGCTTAACCATTTGAGCTACCCAGGCACCCCTAGTTTTTATGTTAATTTCATTAAATTTTAAATTAATATTTAAACATTTAAAATTTAAATAAGTATTTAAAATATAGCCAAAATATCATCTTAACATGTAGCCAGTATTTTTAGAGTATTAATGAGACATTATACGTTCTTTTTCATTACTAAATCTTCAAAAATCACTGGGCATTGTTCACTAGCAGCACATCTCCATTGATATTGACCACATTTCAAGTGCTCAATGGCCATATGTGGCAAGTGGCTCCCATACTGGGCAAGACGGATCCAGAGTTTGGCTTAGCTGGTTCCCCCCCCCCACCCCCGCCCCAAGCCAGTGAAGTGCGTTGCAGTGTGCCGGTGGTGGGGAGCTGGGAGAAGCCAGGGTTGGAATCAGTGGCGCTCTTCATTCTCACACGATCTCAGACCCCGCCCTTGCAGCGTCTTCAGGCTCCGCTCCCCACTCACTGTACCCAACTCATGGTCCCAACAGTCACAGCACAGCGGAGACACTTGGATTCAGTCTGAGTCTTAATCTAGAAAGTTCTTCCCTTTGTCTCACTTCTGGGCTTCCTACTGCAGGGGACAATGGCTCATTCCCTTCAGTTTTGCACCTTTTTTTTTTTTTAAGGTAAGGTCTACTCCCAACATGGAGCTTGCACTCACGACCCTGAGATCAAGGTCGCATGCCCTACCAACTGAGCCAGGCAGGCACCCCTTCCTTCAGTTTTGAAACCCTTGTGCAACCCATTCTCTTGAGCTCCCCCAGCCCCAGTCCCCATCCCATTTCATCTAAGAGGCTTTGGGGTGAGGAGAGAAGCTTGTGGAAGCTGAAGTGGGATGAGAGATGGGAGAATGGAAGGCCTAGAAAAGCCCTAAATCTGTAGGAGGAGTGGGGAGGAGGTGGCAGGGATGGATGGACCAGGAAGTGATCACAGAATAAATGCAGAAAGTCTAGGTGACTTTGCAGCACCTTGGCCCCCTTTTCCCTTAGATTTTCAATCTCCTGAGCCTCTCAGATTTCTTGGGCCCATCTCAACCACCAACTATTTTCACCCCATCCCTTTATTTGCCTCACCCCTCAGCATCTTATTACCTCCACTTCTTGGTCTCTGTGTCTCTCTCCTGGCAGCTTTTCAGCCCTTCACCTCCTCAGTTCACTTCCTGCTCCCACTCATCATCTTCCATTGACCCCCAGCCCGGTGTGCTGGGACCAGGGGGAAATTTGGGGAGTGGAGACTTGGAATGAGGGGTGAGGGCCTGAGCCGGCAGCATCTCCAGGAGAGAGAAGGAAGCAAGACCCTCCCAGTCCCCTCCCATCCTCTTACCCCCTCCTCCCTCCCCCTCCCCCACGGGGCTGCACTGATTCCACAGTCTCAGGGCTTGAGGGTCTCGGGGCCCCTCGCTAATGTAAGGTTATTGTAATTGATATGAAGGTAATTGATAATGTGTTACGGTGAATAATGTCTTCAATTTTCTGCTAAATCCCATTTTTGTAGCCATCTGGGCTCCTCCAACTGCCCCCCTGGGACGCTGGGTAATAGAGAGTAATTATTCTCAAGTCATTTACTTTTTCAAAGTGTTTAGTGCTTATCTGTTTTACAATTAAAATGGAAACGACCCTGATTCACTTCCTTTCTTTTTTATTTAAATAGCACTCACCCCCCCACACCCCCCACCACACACTTTCAGTCACACACAACTACACGGGCACACAACCCTCCAACACACACACACACACACACAGTCTCCTTGGATGCGGCAACATGTCCACATTCAAAGACACAAAAATACATGCACATTTTCTTTGTCACTCACACACACAAGCACACATTACACAACTTTACGTTTGGACAAGGGACGCAGCCTCAGTGACCTAGACAGACATACCCTTTTGCCTTTATCCTTTGTGGTAAGAAGATTGGAGGTGGACTTTGTCAGGGTGGAGGACAGGGGGAAGGAGTCACCTTCAATGTGTGTCTGAGTGTGTGAGGTGATGTTTGAATAAGGAAGGTGAGCATCTATGTGTCCACAGGAGTGTGATCTGAGTGTATATTTCAGGATGTGGGTTCATATGAGGCTGAAAGGGTGCAAATTAAAGCGGTAGTGTGAGAGCAAATTCACAGCCTTGCTTCTGTGTTTGCATGAGTTATTGGTGCAGGCAGATGTGTATGGAACTAGTGTTCATACCCAGTTACACACTAATGAAGGGCCCTGGTGTGTTGCCCCAGCCTGGACACACATCCTCAGGAGAGTGGTGAACAGGATCCAGATGCACCTGGCCATGCTGAGTTGGCCCAGGACCTAGAGCCTTCACCTCACACCATAAAATCGAACCCATTTTTTTTCACTGAAAATGTCACAGGAACATGTCCTATGGAGAACCAGGAGATGCAAGGGTGGGGGGCATCTGGAGGCAAAAATGGCTCACACTAACCCCTCACCCCCTCCACCTCTCCCACCTCCGAATCCCACTGACTCCGCCAAATGTCCTCCTTCCCATCCAAGGACCCCTTAACTGGCCTCGGTACTGCTTGACCCCTAACCCCCTCACTAGCCCCTCACCCAGCCCTGGTTCTGGTAGGAGGCATGGAGGAAAGAATGGCTCTCAGTGACCAGAGAGCTTCCTGCACCTCCCTTGGGCTGTTCCCCACAGGAGGTGCTCCATGGACACAGATATTACTGACAGTGGGGCACTGACCTATGGGGAGCCAAAGGACAAGATCATACACACCCCAAATCCTTCCACATGACCAGGCATGACATCTCTCAAATGTCACACAAGCCCACAGGAGACAACTGAGCACTCATTAGGACACTTGAGTCTGGCACTTGGGTGACCTGTGGATTGGAGCTCCAGAAACCTGCTTCCCATTGTACAGATGGGGAAACGGAGTCACCGAATGGGCCTGGATGGCCATGGGGATCCACAGGGATCAAACCTGCAGCAGGCCCCGAGACCTATCTGCTTTTCCTGATGCCTACTATCCCCAGGGTCTCTAGGGGGTGAGGGGCTCTCCAAGCCTTCCACCCACTCTGCTGCTGGACAAGTGATGGGGCAAGTTGCCGGCAGAGCCCTGCTCCTAGAGGCCAAGCGCCGGCGAGCTGCCCGAATCTCACAGGAGACCAGGCTGTCGGGCCGGCCGGAGAGAGCGGGTGTCCAGCCAGAACACTGCCTGCGCCGCGCGGCACATCTCTGGGAAAGGCCCAGGGGTTCTGCTTTTGATTTTACTTTTAAAAAACAAGAGGACGGCGTCACTGGGGGTTGGGGTCGGGGGATGTTTCTGCTTTTTCTCCTTTCTCATTTTATGGGCATCGGTGGTGGCCCTCCTTCCCTCTCTCTTGGAGTCTGTCTTTTTTGGTCTCCGTGTCCGCGTTGTGCCTTTGGCCCTTTCTCCCCCGCGCCGCAGCCTCCCTCCCGCGGGTCCCTGTCTGGCTGCTCTCCGAGCCCGTCTTTCCGTCCTCGGTCAGTCCTGCCGTCCAGGGCCGGCCTCGCCGGGCTCCTCCCCGTGGCTCGCCTCCACCGCTCGCGGGCTGGCTCCCCGTCTCCGCGGCTCTGTCCCCGTCTCCGCGGCTCTCTCTGTCCCCGTCTCCGCGGCTCCCTCGGCGGCTCCCCGACTCCGGCCCCTCACACCTTCGCGGAAAAGTAAACATTTAATTTTTTTTGCTGTTAATAGATTTAATGTTCATTTGTTGGTAGCCCAGGGGCAGAAACGCGTGACATTTCAAATAATTGTTGTTTCAGGGGTATCCTCTGGAGGGAAATGCGGCAAAAGTGTGGAGAAGATTTAAGCAAATGACTGTGTCAGCTCCTATTTACTCCTGACAGGATCGCCGGGGGCGCGGCTGCGAGATAACCATTAGCGGCCGCCGAGAAAGCGGGGAGGCTGCATTTCTAGAGGCTCCGCGGCCATTACGGAAAGTTAGTGTGAAACACGTTAAATTATCCCCAAAGTGGAGGGAGTGGGGGAGGCGGCGGGGGAGCGGGCGCCCGGGAGAGCCGCCGCGCCTCGGCCGGGCCTGGGAGCTAGGACGTTCCGCGGCCCGCAGGGCCCTCGGACCGCGCGGCGCCCGCGCCTCAGTCTTTCCGCCGGGAGGGTGGGTGCAAGGCCTCCGCCCGGCTCGTTGCCGGGCCCAGCCGCCGCCACCTCCCCCCCCCCACCCCGCCGAACCCGCCCAGGCTAACTAGACCCGCCCAAGGCCGCCGAGATCAGCCCCACGGGGTGACCAGAAAGCGACGAATTGCAGGGCTTGAGACTGTCCGGCCCCCCGCGGCGCGTTACTGAACGGCTCCCTCAGGGGTGCGGGGGCCAGCGCGCCGCTGAGCTTCGTGCAGTGCCCCCGCTCACCTCTCAGATCTGCCTCCAAGTAATCCTCTTGGCCTCAGTGTCCCCACTTGTAAAATGGGAATACTATCTGTCCCACATATCTCATTCCCTGAAGGTTAGTTGAAGCAGTGAGGCCAGGCAAATGTGATCTGAGAAACCATTCAATGCAGTACAAGTGAGAAGTGCTGCTACTCTTGCGCCTGAGTTATTATTAACATTCTGCTGTGTGCAAAGGAAAGACCTGTGCACAAGGCCACAAGTGGATGCCCCAGTGCACGGGAAATAAGGCCCTCATCACAGTGAGTTGAGGCATCTCTCTCCCAACACTCCTAATTTCGCCGCTATTAAGCCACACTTGGGTAAAAAAAAAACAAAAAACAAAACAAAAACAAAAACAAAAACAAACATCTCTGGGCAAGTCTGGAAATGGAAGTAGTGTTTCGGGCTAGGCCCTGCAAAAGCTACTTAACTTAGAGCCTGGCTGGCCAGAGCACTAACAGTACGGACTGAGAGCCCTGTCCTTGGAGGCGGGGACAGTGTGGAGCAGGAGGGAGGAGAAGACAGACGAGACATCCTTCCCCTTTGTGATCATGGTTATCTCCAGACAGTTTCTTCCCTCCTTTCTTAAAATAAACAAAGCTCCCCTAAATATATTGAGCTTGTAGCATCGTGGACACTATATTTTAGGCCTTGGAACCCAGTCTCTGATGCAGGGGCGATGACTCAGCGTGTCATCAATGTGACACAGTCACTCATTTCCAACACATTTTCAGGTTTCCAGGAGTTCCCCAAAATGCACCCAACATTTTTTAACCTGTCCCACATGTCAGGCCTGCTGGAGGCAAAGGACAACCAAGACTATCTTTGCCTCCCTGGAGCTCACCATCAAGCACCGGGACTGATATCTACAACTGAGGCGGTGCGGGGGCGGGGGGGGGTGGTTGGAATAGGAGCATGTACAAAGTGCTGCACATTCAAGGGGGTGGGACAGGGATTCCACTCCCTGAGGGTGTTTGGGAAAGGTTTCTTTCTTTCTTTTTCTTCTTCTTCTTCTTCTTCTTCTTCTTCTTTTTTTTTTTTTTGTTTAAGTAAGCTTTATGCTCCGCATGGGGCTTGAACTCAAAACTCGGAGACCAAGAGTCGCAAGCTCCACCAACTGAGCCAGCCAGGCGCCCTGGGAAAGGTTTCTTCAAGGAAGGGGTATTTGATCTAGGGCCTTTAAGGATGGGCAGAGTTTTCCAGGTGGGAGAAATGAGCCACTATATACTAATGACAGTAATCCCTGTGACCACCCCGGACAGCAAAACTAACAATGATAATTATGGCGAGTAGTCTGTGGCAGGTACTATGTCAGGCACTTCACACTAACTTCTACCTTTGATTTCTCACAACATCTCTGGGAGACAAATACGATTATGTACCCCCACTTCACAAATAAGGAAACTAAGGCTCAACGCCATCGCATAACTTGCCCAAGGCCACACAATCATTCTAGTATTGAGACTAGATGAAGTAGAATGCCTCCCCACTCTACCCTGTCATTCCAAGACCAACTTTGAAAAGAGGCTGAATTTGCCTTTCACAAAGGTTACGTACTCCCTTTGAGACATTTCTTCAA
Organism: Mirounga angustirostris; assembly: GCF_029215605.1. Taxonomy (NCBI): domain Eukaryota; kingdom Metazoa; phylum Chordata; class Mammalia; order Carnivora; family Phocidae; genus Mirounga; species Mirounga angustirostris. Next base: position 127,255,565 of record NW_026991714.1, read on the forward strand.
TCATTCAACTGTTTTCTGCATGTCTACTCAGTGTCAGGCTTTGGGTTGGTGCTCGGGGTACAAAAAATAAGATATAGACTCTACCCTCAGGTAACTCACAGTTCTAGTGAGGGTGAAAGATCTATGAGTTAATCAACCACAAAGCAACGTGTGGGACACAAGTCTGAAAAGCCCAAGATGCTCTGGGCCAACAGGAAGGGGTCAAACTCAGATATAGGCATGCTTTGACAAGGATTTTGAGTCTGGGCAAAAGGAGGAGTTTAAGGAGGTGGGACATGGACTTCCAAGCAGAGGAGGCAGCACGTGCAGAACAGCAGAGATGAAGGAGAACATGACATTCTGGTGTGTGGCATTTGAGGAAGGTGGGTGAGGTGGAGAAGGGAAGGCCCAACAGATTTGCCAGAACCCAGGTTATATCATGTCCATTGGACATGCTGAGGAAGGGGCTAGAACCCAATCCACGGTTGTATTATTTTTGTGGAATAAAATCAGGTCAAATAAGGGATTCCTCCTTCTTTCATACAGGATCTGAAATTTAAAGGGATCTTTTAATATCTTACAAAAATTAGGAAGTTTTGTTTTGTTTTGTTTTGTTTTAGTATGGACCATCAGCACAAAGGGTGACCAACCCAATGTCACCTTAATTCGTAAGTGATTTCACTGGGATTTGACACCATTCACTTCCATTGTTACACTGTCTCCCCAGTATTGCTGGGATTTGCTTAGCTTTTTTCCCCACAATGGGATTATCTAAGCCCACATATTGGCCCACATGTTGGCATGGTGACAGCTGAGGGGCACAATCATAGTGGCTGGGTTGGTTTCAAATTGTTTCCTTGCACTGTCCCAGCTCACATCTCACTTTGGCCCCACAGCTCTCAGTGGACACTACTTTATCTTCCACCACCATCCTTGAAGATCCATGAGGAACATCTCCTTTGTGGGGCAGAGGACAGATACCTTCCAGGGCGCAGATTTGAGCTCTTTCCTTTAGAAGGAACTTTCTAATCATTCAAGTTGCAGGAAGCTGGGGCGCCTGGGTGGTTCTGTCGGTTAAGCGTCTGCCTTCGGCTCAGGTCATGATCCCAGGTTCCAGCCTCACACTGGGCTCCCTGCTCAGCAGGGAGTCTGCTTCTTCCTCTGCCCCTCACCCCACTCGTGCTCTCCTCTCTCAAACAGATAAATAAAATCTTAAAAAAAAAAAAAAAAGAGCTGCAGGAAATGGAAGAACTTACCTCAGGAGGGAGAGAATCTCTTGCTCTGCAGGTGTTTGAGCAGAAGCTCCCTGAAATGGGGCCATTGTGGGGAGTGGTGAAACCCTTGGCCTTTAGAATCATTTGCAGCCTCAAGGCTCTAAGAAGTTCATCCCAGAGGGTAATGATTTCAGGCACTTTCAGAAGGATTATTTTGACCAAGAAATTAAAAAAAAAAAAATCCAAGCTGGACATAGGGATCCCTTATTATGGGGAGGGATCTGAGGACAGAGGCTGCCCTAGGTTCCCTCCCCAAAGGGTGTCTCCACAGTTATTCCAACCTTGCCCAGTGATCTCCCTTCTTCTTCTGCCAAGCCCACAGGCTCTCCAGGGGATCCACATCTTTTCACTATGCTTCCAAAAAATGAACACAGATCCAGCAAGGAGCAGACAGAGGGAGGAAGATGACACAGGTCACAGATGTAGAATATTTGGGATGTAACCATCAAGTGCACTGCACCTCCAACACCCTTGATGTGGAGGTTTAAACCTGGATAGTCCCTAAAGAGGTCAGTGCTGTGTCCTCTGTGCTGAGTACATGGGCTGGTACAGAGAAGACATACAGAAAGCATTTCTTTCTTATTTCCTTTCTCTCTCTCTCTCTCTCTTTTTCTTTCTTTCTTTCTTTCCCTTCTTCTTTCCTTCCTAAAAAAAGATATATATTCAGGGCACCTGGGTGGCTCAGTCATTAAGCGTCTGCCTTCGGCTCAGGTCATGATCCCAGGGTCCTGGGATCGAGCCCCGCATCGGGCTCCCTGCTCCGCGGGAAGCCTGCTTCTCCCTCTCCCACTCCCCCTGCTTGTGTTCCTTCTCTCACTTTGTCTCTCTCTGTCAAATAAATAAATCTTTTAAAAAAAAAAAAGATACATGTTCACTGTAAAAATTATAAACTACACAGAAAATACAAAGAAGTAAGCCAAAAATAAAGCCCCCATATAAGGAAGACAACCAATGATGCTATTTTAGTGACCATCCTACCAAGCAATTCTTTCTGACTCTTAATAAGCATAGACACAGGTGTGTAATTTGATATAAACAGGATCAAACTCTATGTTCTGTTCTATAATCTGCCATTTTCATTTTTAAAAAAGTCATAGATACCATTCTGTTTCAATGAATGTAGAGCTGTTGTCATAGTTGCATTATATTTCACTGCGTTATGTACTAAGCCAGTCTTCTGTTGATAGGCGTTTAGGTTGTTTCCAGTTTTTCACTATTTTAGACAGACTGAAATGAACATATCTTTGGACATATCTTTTCACACTTATATCATTATCTCCTTAGGGTAAATTCTTAGAAATAGAAATATTAGACCAACAAAAAAAGTACACATTTTACATTTGGGCACACATTTTCAAACTGCCTTCTCAGAAGTTTCTGCCATTCTATATTCCCATCTAAAAAGGGTTTTATCTGTCCTTTACCCTTTGCTTAAATAAATGAACTCTTTTTTCAAAGGCAAAACAACAAAAACCCTGATTCTTCAGACCAGTTTTTGAGTGTGTGTGTGTGTGTGTGGTGGCGTGAGTGTGGGATTATGAAGGTCTAGGTAAGCCTTGTATACAAATGTTACTATATGTCCATGTGTGTTCTCTATATAATTTCTACTTCATAAGCTGAAGCATGAAAATTCTCAAGAAAGGATTATCCTCCCACCAAATCCTCCTCCCCTGCCATCTCAGTGCAGGGATGAAGTCTATTTTAACCTCCCTGACACCAAGGATATTTACCCACTGTCAGTCTGGCCACTAGCTCTAAAGCCTCCTGGCCAAAGTCGTTAGGGACAGGGTAGGAGGGAGGCCAGTCTGGGTTTGCCCATAGCGAGACTTCAAGTGTTAATCCAGACTCTCCTCAGAAGGCGCCCCGACACCACAGCTGAGGAGCATAGGACTATGTGTCTGCATCTCTGTGTGGGAGAAATAGTGAACAGGTCATCCCAAATCAATAAGTCTCAGTTGGCCATAGATCACCCCAGAGGGCCCCAGAAGGGTAAGAGAGTGGGGAGGGTGATGAGGCTCAGGCTCCTCCTGCATGTGGTGCCTACTTTGCAGAGCTCTCTGCCACTCCTCTCTGCTTCTCAGCTCACGGTCAGTCTCCCTCTCACATATATCACCTCTGCATTCACACATTCACAGGTAATCCACAACCCATATAATTCCCTTACAACCACACTTATATTCTCACATAATGTGACTGTCATAATTTTCATACCATTACATCCACATCCTTGCATACAACACATTCATAGAATTTGATGCTTACATGCACCCACTTACATAAACACACCCAGTCACCCAATCTTCACTCCTACGCAGTCTCACACGGACATACATTGTCCTAAGGATGTATAGTCACAAGTCCCTCCCAGTCATTGTCATTTATGTTGTTGCAGCTAGAACTCCATACCCTACACCCCCACCAACACTTTCCTTTCAGACACTCTTAGAGTCCCACAGAATTCAGTCATACTTTCACATCTTACTCAAGTCTCTTGAACACATACAGTTACCCAGAGAATCTTATAATGTCATAGCTCATCCAGTCTACTTTCCTTACTTTATAAGTAGGATAACTGAGATGCTGAGAAGAAAAATGTGACTTGACCAAGTTCACACAATTAGTTAATGGCAAATCTAAGGTGTCAACTCCAATCTCATGACTCCCACACTAGTGTTCTTCCTACTATGCCAAAGTCCTTCCCTCTCAGTCTCCCTTCCAGTCTTCTATGCCAATCCCCTTTACTGACTTTCAGAAACACTCATATAAAACAGACAGTTCTTGAAGAGGCAGGCAGCCAGAAGAATGGAATTTGGAATATAAAAAAGTCTGAGTTGGAAAATCAAGTACTTTGTAGTAGTAACAATCTTCAGGGAGAATGTCTGTAAAGCACCTGGCACAAACTAACTGGGTGCTTACTATGCCAAGCACTTTATACATCATCTCATTTAATTTTTATAATCTCTTTTAGTATGATTAATTCCCTATCACAGAAAAGGGAAGTGAGGCCCAGAGAGGTTAAGTTGCTTGGCAAAGATCACTTAGCTACTGGATTTTGAGACCAAGATTATATATTCCCTGCTGTGACTCCAAGTCTGGTTTTCATGCACTATATCGTGCTTCTTCCCTTAATAACAGAGGTTATTCTTTATTGAATCCTTACCCTGTCCCAGACACTGCACTATAGATACATAGTTTTAATGTACAGCATCTTTACAGACAAGGAGACTGGGACTTGGTAGATGATCAATGGGTGGTTTTATCATTCTGAAGAGGAAGACTCTAACTTCAAAATCAAATTTAGATCTATTTTGTCACTGGGTTAAATTCTTCAAATCATGTAAATCTTTAGTAGGCTTGATCATGCCCATTGATTAGTTCATTTCAAATTGACCTTCCTTCCTTGCTGACCTGTAATTCCCTACATCTCCCACCCCAGGGCATTACAAGGAAAGGAGCCCTGCTGTGACTATATACATTGTTGCTCACTTCCACCTACCAGATGATGTCACACTCAGGCACAAGTCTTACACACCTTAATAAGGTCACTCTAGTTTAAGCAACTGCCAAGAACATTGGGGAGTAGATTCAAAATACTTGGGTTCCAGTTCTATCTCTTACTAACTGTAAGACCACAGGAAAATTATTTTCTCTGCCTCAGTTCCTGCATCTGCAATACTGGAATAGCAATTACTCCCTCCTAGGATACCTTGAGTTTAAAATGCTACAAGATATCATTATAGAAAATCTGGCATATGTGGACACTCAAAATTTGCCATTCACAATCTCACTCATAGAGATACAATACCATCACTCATATCAACCCAAAGCAAAGACAGACACACAAACTTGCAGGCAGGCCATATCAATACACCAAGCCGTAGCCATGGTGGTGTCTGGGTGATGGGCCATCAGAGTGGTTGAGAGAAGGGGCTCTTAAGTAACTTTGGGCAAGTCACATAACAGCTCTTTTTTTTTTTTAAGATTTTATTTATTTGACAGAAAGAGATAGCGAGAGCAGCAACACAAGCAGGGGGAGTAGGAGAGGGAGAAGCAGGCTTCCCGCCGAGCAGGGAGGCCAATGCGGGGCTCGATCCCAGGACCCTGGGGCCAGGACCTGAGCTGAAGGCAGACGTTTAACGACTGAGCCACCCAGGCGCCCCAACAGCTCTTTTTAAGAAAAAAAAAAAGTTAAAGACTTAAAAAAAAAAAAGAACCACAACGTTATTATCACACCTGATAAAATTGGCAATAATTCCCTAATATCATCAAATATCTAATCCGTATTAAAATTTTCCATCTTTTTTTTTTTACATTTGGCTAGTTCAAATAAGGAAACAAACAAGGTTCCTCCAACAATATATTTAAATTGTTATCTCTCGCTTTTTCTTTTTAGAATGTATTAATCTCCTTTCTCTTTGAAGAACCTTGGTCATTTGTCCAGAAGAATGTCCCACATCAAGAAAAAAAATCACATTATTAAAAACTTACTTTTAATGCACAAGTAATACATGAATGTATTCTTGGTTGTTAAAAAAAGAAGAAGAAAAGAGAAGAAACCAGACATGACAGAAAGCGAAAGTCTCCCTTGACCTTAAAAGTCGCCTGGTAATGATTTTTAGTCATGGTTATCATCCCGGCAAATGCAGAAGAGCCGCCCAGCCATGTGCGCGTTCAGCACCTCGGACAGAGGTAGCGGCCGGGCGCCCTCCGAGCCCAGCCTCGCGGGCGGATCTGTAAATAAAGCCGCCCGGCTTCCGGCGGGCCCAGCGCAGCCGGTGAAGGGGAAAGAAATCTGGGATTTTCCGAGCCGCCTGCTTCGGCAACGCGTCTGGCGGAGACAATTACCCGGATACGCTCGGGCTGGCCTCCCCCAGGCCCTGGGTCATTTCAGACCTGGGCCCCCGTCCTTGAGCAGGAAGCCGGGTCCGGTGGGGGCTAGAGCGGGTGCCTAAGTCTCCTGGGTTGGGGACTAACCAGTGGGAGGACCACGGAAATCGCCCCGGGAGGCCTCTAGGGAACCTCCGCCCCTCACACAGCCCCCAGCAGGCACCTACCCCAGCCCTCGCCGTCCTCGGTAGTTTGGGGGGAGGGCGGGGGGGGAGGGGAGAGCGGCCTCCGGAAGCCGGCCCAGGGCACAATTAGCAGGGAGCGGAGACGCCGCGAAGGCTGATTTAATTAGGTGACACGGTGCCAGGCAGGGATGCGGGGGGAGGGGAGAGCAGGGTCAAAACATTTTGTAAAAATCTGTTTCACAAACGCTGCCGCTCCCCTCGGGGCAGAGAGAGATTACGGAATCTTTGGTGTCGATCAAGGCTGGCAAGAGGCGCCAGGAGCGTGGGGCATTTCCTCCTCCTCAGCCTCTCTCTTTTGTCCAGTCCCCCAAAACAGTCCCAGGAGCCATCAGCTCCGCTGGGTTGCAGGGCTATGGGAATGGGGGAGTGGGGAGGAAAGGGGAAGATGTCTTGAGAAGGGGACCCCTAAGGGGGAACAAAGTGCTCTTGGTCTGATGCACCTCCATAACCACACCTTTACTAGTTGTCTGATCTTGGTTATTTATACTCTGCCTATACTCTAAAACAGTAAGGACCCTTACCAAGTTAATGTGAAGAGTAAAGAAAGTAAAAACACAATAGTAAGCACTTAATGGTTTATTATTATTACTATTACTTCTATTATTTTATTGCTATCAGGTGCTAGGCTAGTTGCTTATCTTTTGTTCCTACTCCTTAAAACAACTGTGTGACATAGATACGATTATCCCCATTTTACAGATGTAGAAACTGAGACTCAGAGTTTAAGTAGCTTGCTATGTCACTGACCTGATCGGGGCAGATTGAGGAATTGAACCCAGGGCTGTTTGGTAGTAAAGCCTGTGTCTTTTCACCATTCTGCTGCTGAGCTGCTTTAGATCCCCATCTGTAACCTCATCTTAGTTAACCTCACTGGACCCACTGACATAACTGGGCATACCTTGCTTCACCCTGTCTGGCACAACCAAACCCACCTCGGGCACCCACATGTTTGTGTGGCACTAAGAAAAAGGAGGCACGGAGCACTGCGCATGTACATACATGCATACGTCACCAGAGACAGTCATACATGGTCACCCTCCCATAAAAAGAGGCTCCCACACTCACCACATCACTCAGAAGTAAAGCAACCTGCACACAGGTACCTACCAGCCATTGGTCACATCCAGAGCACCTCATCACAAGGGAAAGGGGATAAGCATATACAGTTACACATACATAGTCAGAAACAGTTACACTCAAATTCGCCAGAGAGATACATATATTAGTGTACAAATACACAAAGTATGTAACACCCTCACATACAAATAAACCAACATAGTAAGCCATGAACAATTATACCATTGTCACACAGGAGGATAGTTTTTTCTGCAAGATACCATTTACACAAATACACACAGAGATACATAGTTGTAACACACTCACTACCACACACAATCACACACCATCTCATAGAGAAGTATAGAAGTATAGTTACACACTCACTGTAACATACATAATACACCCACACTTGAGAGATGTAGCCAGGTGTAGTACGACACAGGAAAAAAAAAAAATCAGTCAATACCCAGTGCATATACTCACACTCCCTAGACACACATACACAGATCAATGGAGACAGGGAACCATAATCTCAGAGGCATACACAAACACACACACACACTCACGAACATACACACACTGAATCTCTTCCTAAACCCACTGGGAAGCTGGCTCCAACCCAACAGTTTCCTGCCTCCTAAAGTCTTCAGGGCATGGGGTCAATTGACTCCCTTCCCCCCTCTTCTCCCAGCTGAGCCCGGAGCAGACAGGGGGAGGGGACCCTTGACAGTCAGTCTTGAGGACACCTTATGTAGCACCATATCCAGTCCAAGATGGGGCCAGCCACTGGGACTTGAGGGTTGTTCTCCCATCTCCCAAATTCATTCCCAGCGCCAACCCAGCCTCGTGCCTGGCATTAGCTTTTGGGAAAGGGCAAATGGATTCATCAGCAACCTCCTTTCCTGGGGAGCAAGGGCTCTCTCCTCAAACCTCTCCCCCACCTGTTGTCACCTACCTGTGCAGGTGCTTTGTCTCAGCAGCTCAGAGCTCCAGCCTGGGCAAGGTCCCGAAGGCAAGTGGGTGGAGCCTGGTTCCATCCTCTGCACCCCACAGTCCTAGCTCCCTCGGCAGCTGCCCCCTCCAGCTTCAGGCCCCCTGGGCAGCCTCCTCCCTCCCCGCCGCTTGCTCACCCAGTGCAGTGTCTCTTCTCTGAAAACCAGACTAGGGACTGGGGGGAGGGGGGAAGATCCCAGGAGAGGAAGTGGCATCTGACGGCCCCAGCACCAAACCTGGGGGGCTGCAGGGGGGAGGGAGGAGCCGGGAAGCTTCTCATTGTGTGAGGGAAATTTTATTTTTAACAGATGCTAAGGCAGATGGCGCAGAATTAACAGAAAATGGGAGAGGAAAGAGAGGAAGAACATTACTGACTCCGGAGAGAGTGGACATTAAAAAAATAAAGAATAAGGGAATGAAAACAAGTTTAAGTGCTCTCTCCGGGGGGGTGGGGGGGTGGGGAGGGGAGCTGAGAGGCAGAGAGGGACGGAGCAGCGTGGTGATAACCAGAGGCGTGAAATTACAAAAGTAAAATTTGTGGGACTCGGGAGGGGCTGAGAAGGCCCCAGTTTCATTGCAAAACTCACTCAGAAATTACTGATGTGATGTTTGAGCTTTTATCATTAATAATAATCGAGAGGGGAGGGGAAGACAAAAGGACTCGTGGGCTTGGGGGGTTTAAGGCGCCAGGAGAAAAGGTGCTGGAGCCGTGGGGGAGGGGGTGAGAGAAGAGTCCTCTCGGTGACGGAAAAAGGAAGGGAAGAAAGAAAAACTCAGGGAGACACGGCCGAAATGGACAAATGGAGAGACAGAGGCAGCATAGAAGAAAAGGCAGCAGAGGAAGCCAGGGGGGAGGGAGAAAGAAGGGAAGCTGCTGCGGAAGGGACAGAACAGGAGGAGGGGGCGGGAATGAACGGAAACCAAAGACAGGAGATTGGGAGACAGAGCGGTTGAGACAAAGAGACAGAAGAGAACAGAGACAGAGCCGGGGAGAGAGAGAGAGCCAGAAAAACAGTGCCAGAAAGGCGTACACCCTAGTGGGCAAGGAAAGTAGCTCCAAAGATGAGTGAGGAGCGGTCCAAGTGACCCAAAGCAGGGGGCTCGAAAGCACCCGGAGGGAGGGACAGAGACAAAAGAGCAGAGGCCCAGACAGCTACATGCCTGAAGAAAAAGAGCGAGCCAGGAAGAGTGAAAGACCCGACCCAGCGAGGGAGGGAAAGAGACAGAAGGAAGTAGAGGGAGAACAAAAACTAAGACAGACTTTGAAAGAGACATTTCGAAAGACAGAAACAGACCCACACCAACCCGGTGAGAAAGAGAGGTGAGGTTGGAGAGGGAGAAAGAGAAACTGAACCCGAGGCAGAGAGACAGAGAGGCTGTGGGGGAGCCAGGCGAGAGCGCAGGAAGGGAGGAAGGGATGGGAGACAAAGAGGAATGGCCGTTTATCTCTCCTCCCAAATTAATTGAGGCTACATCAGCCTGAGCCACTAAAACGGAGCGATTATGAATGGGTTAGTCACAGGTGGAGTTAAAGGCCTTCAGAGGGATATTAGCCAAAATTGAGTGGCTTTTAATTTCTTTCTAACAAGAGACTGTGGCTGGGGAGCCAGGCACCGCCTCCGCTCAGCTCTACTGCTAAACACGGCGTGGGGGCGGCCTGGGCCACTCGCCACCTGACCTGTGTGGCACAGGCAGCCAAGTGGAAATGGCCAGGCCCGAAACATGCCCAAACATGCTTGCAACATGCCTGCAACACGCCTGTGACATGGGACACAATGGTGGGTAGCCCGACGGAGAGCCAGGAGATGGGGGGAGGTGGGAGGGGAGGATGGGTCACGGTCCTAGAGGTGGTCAGGCCAGGGAGCCTGGGGCAGGGTCTGAGCAGGGCGGGATCTGGGGGAGGGCCCGAGGGGCAAGGGGATCCTGCCATCCAAAAGTCCTGCCACTGCCACAGGGTTCTCCAATCATCTCTGACCCCACTTTGCGGAAGGCACCATGGTCCAGGACTGCTTTTCTCCACTATAGAGAAACAAGGCCCGGAGGTTAAAGAGCTGTTGCCAATTTACACACAAGTAACAGTGACGCCCTGAACACTGGAAGCAGCATGGCGAGGTAGAAAGAGCACTGACACGTGAGCCCAGAGAGTCTCCACTCCCTTCCCAACTTGTGGCAGAACCCCGAGCATCACCCCTCAGGCTGGGCCTCAGTTTCCCCACCCATAAAATGGGAGTTGAAGTCTCAGGTCCCTTCCAGCTCCAATATGCCATGATCTATGCAGGTGGACTTCCTGTCTGAGGCCTTATCCAGGGGTCTTGGCTGCTATGCTCAGGACATATGGGATAGGATGGGTGACCCGGGTGAGCATTTATGACCACTAGAATAAGGTATGCGAACTGAATTTTGGGTGTCTGGCAGGTACCTGTCAAAGGAAGTGCAATGAGTTGCAAGCAGTGGGTGAGCAGGTGATAAACACGAGACGGGCCAGCCTGGATGCTGAGGCTAAAGGAGGCCAGAGAAGAGGGAAGATCAGTGCGGCCTGGGAGGGGGTGGGGCAGCAAGGGTGTGGCTTGAGGTGGGTCAGGAACAGTGGAGAGAGCTAGGAGAGTAGAGGATTTTCCCAGTGGGGACAGCAAGTTCCAAGGTGCAGAGGTGCCACCCTGGCTAGAACGGACCCGACATGGGCATATGGTGGGCAAGGGGGAGAGAGGACAGAGGGGAAATGGTAGCACCTGGTCATGCAGGGCTATGAGGGTTACAGGAGAAGGTGGAACTCCATCCTGTGGGCACGGGGTAGAGGACACACAGTTGGTTTCTGAGCAAGGGCAGGAGCAGGTTTTGGGATTTGGGGTGTTAGGGGAAGGTCACTACTGGACATGAATACAAATAGACCAGGTGAACCCAAGTGAGAGCGGGGAGGGCACAGGTACAAGGAAAGAGGGGGCAGCCTTGGTAACTGATTAGATGTGGGTCTGAGGATAGGATAGGGCTTTGGAGAACACTGGTGCCAATAACAAAGTGGAAATGCTGGGTGGGAGCTGAGACAGACCCAAAGATGTCAGCTTCCATCCAACAGAGCAGAAAAAGGCTGAGGTTGAGGCAGCACGGTTCACTGGGAAATGCGTTCATCAAACATCTATGATATCCAGGGTTTTGTTCTGTCTCAGCCACTAATTAGCCATGAGACCTTGGACAAGACCCTCCCCATGTCTCGGGCTCAGTTTGTCCATCTCTAAAATGTGTGAGTTGGTCTGAGCTCCTTTGAAGTTTCCCTCTCGGTGGACGGTTCGGAGACTCAGAGACAAAGTCAAGGCAGAGACCTGCATGGGAGCAGAGACAGGGACTGGCTGTAATTCTCTCTGCCCTCTGGTCCCCTGAGTCAACAGCTGTGCCCCTCCCCCTCGCAACTCCATTAACACTCAATTAGAAGGCCTGATGGGCGCCAGCCAGAGAGCCCCCTCCCTGCCTCGTGCACGTTCAGTCCCCATTCGAGGGTTCCTCTGATGGGCCCCCGGGGAGAAGGCTTCACTCAAATTTATAACTGCCCCGCTGGCCTCTCCTGCCTCCTCTCTCCTCTTCCTGCCAGGGTGGAGCGCACAGGGTTGGGTGAGGATGGGTGGGGGGGCGCAGAGCCCTTGTAGGAGCCCGAGATAAAAGGGAGCTGGCCCTGGGGCAGAGGAAGTGGGAGGGGAGAGGAGAGGAAGAGCGCGTGAGAGTGTGTGAGAGAGAAAAATGACAGGCCCTGAATATTGGGCGCCCTCACTTTAAATCAAGATAAAAGACTGAAGTGGAAAATGAGAGTCCAGAGAAACCCCGGACGGCTCGGGGCGCTAATGGAAACACATGGCTGCCGGCTGCGGGCTTGTCAGCTTCCCCCGGCGCTGCCATTCCCGTCTGATAATCCGGCCTGCCATAAAATTAGACTAGCAAATACCTCCTGACAAAGATGCATGTTTCTCTCTATTGTGCCATCATAAAAAAAACTCCGCTGGTGACTCGGGGAGCCGCAAACTTCAATTTAAATTTACAGTGCTGCGGAAGGAAAGTGATATGCACTCAAAAATTTTAATAACCTATTAAGTTACGACTTCAATTTCATTTTATGAATATTTTCCTTGGGGAGCACGGCTATCACAGAGAAAGATAGAAATTTAAAAAAGATAAATAGTGCCATTAATCTCCAACATTTCTCTTCCATTATCCTTGAAAATTAGGAGTTATTTTTGTTCAGATCTTCATGTAATTAGCTCCCTCCACTTGATTCACTAGCCAGAAAATGACCATGTTCAGAAAATTAAAAATTTGTCATTAAGTGGAATTTAACATAATATCATTTATCTTTATCTATTCCCCAGCTGACAGCAGGAAGCCTTGGCTGCCTTACCGGCTGGTGTGTCAGAGAGGGGAGGGACTGCTCAGGGAGAGACACTGGGAGAGACAGAGACAGAGACCAAGGGAGGGAGAGAAGGCCAGCGGGGAGGTGGCTGGAGCCACAGTGAGGAGGGAAGGGGAGGCCTGGGAGCTGAGGTGTCAGCCATCGTGGGGAGGCAGAGGAGACTGAGGAGGCTGAGGGCAGAGGGCAGATGGACAGGAGGTGGAGGCTGCTGGGGTCAGCAGGGACCTGGGTGGGGCCCTGAGAGCAGGGCAGATAGAGGAGTCTGGGATACAAGAGGAAAAGCCAGAGGGGGACCCCAGTAGCAGAGGCTGAAAGAAGACGGTGGCTGGAGAGCGGGGTGGGGTGAAGAAGTGACTTGAGAGACCAGAAACCCAGCAGATTTAAAGGAATTTCCAGAAATGGGGGGTGGGGGTGGGATGGAGAAGTCGGGGGGTCATTGCCCTCCTCACCCAGGGGGAACTAGACGCCATCACCCTGACCATAGTCTGACTTCCAGGGAAGACACAGAGACAACAGGAGACAGCCTGGGAGCTGAGAGCAAGTGAGAAAGTGGTGAGAGCCAAGAGGCAGAGGTGGAGCGAGGCAGCCTGTGACACAGAGATGGGGAAGAAGAGAAGTGGACAGACAGACTGACAGCAGGGGTTCCTTAGTGAATTCGGCCCAGGGAGACTCCATGTTAGCAGCCCCCAGACAAGCCTTTGGACTTCTCTCAAGGGCTGCATGGCTCCCTTTTCTCCCCACTCCTCTAAACAGCCCCCACCCTAGTCCCCCCAAGTCAGAAATCATCCAATAAGCCATTCAGACCTAGTCCTGGGTGGAGAGAGCTGTGGCCGAGCCTGAGAGACTGAGAGTGGATAAAGGGATTAAAGAGCGGCACATTAGTGAGAGATTTAGAGTGTAATAAACCCATTTCATAATAATATGTGCGTTGGGGCCAGCGATCCATCATCACAGGAGCCTGTCCACGGCGGGGGGAGCACTGACCTACAGGGAGGGGACGGGGACAGATGGCTAAGGTTTTTTCTCGGGGTCTTAGGATCTGGGCAAGGGGTGTAAACTAACCCCTGGGGCCAGGAGGGAGACACCAGGATTCTGAGGGTATCTTTGGCTCCAATAACTACAAGCCATCAACGAGGGGCGGGGTGCAGTAAGGGAGTCTGGGAAGAGGCCTGGGAGCCTCAGAGACTCCCTGTCCTTCTGGCCTAAGACCTTGGCAGTTAAGGGTAGAAGGATTCTAGGGGGGATATCTCCAAGCTGCAGGGCTCACAGCTCACAGACAGGAGTCAGCCAGCTGAAGACACCCAAATAAGCCCTCTGGTCCCCCCCATTCTGGTGTTGTCACTTATTGGCAATCTGATCTTGGCCAGCGACTCCACCTCTCTGAGCCTCAATTTCCCATATGTCAAATGTAGATAATTAGGCCTACATCATAGGATTGTCATGAGGGTCACCTGAGGTAATGAGTTTGTAACTGTTCTATAAGGCAGAAAATCCTGGGGAAACATTATTATTGCTGTGATTCCCCCCCCCATTTCGACCCCCACCCACAGGCCGCCTTGTGATGTCTTCCAGCTTGCTTATTGTCAAGGAGAGTTTCATCTCCCAGATGGGACTCTGAGCTTGTTCTAGCGCCAGTAGAGAAATGACGTGTTGGTTATATGATTGACTATTCGATCTGCCCTGTTAATAGGGCAAAGGAAAACATTCTCCTGCTGCTTATCCTAAGGAAACCAGCCTCAGGAATTAAAACGCATACTAGGGCGCCTGGGTGGCTCAGATGGTTAAGCGTCTGCCTTCGGCTCAGGTCATGATCTCAGGGTCCTGGGATCGAGTCCCGCATCGGGCTCCCTGCTCCTTGGGGGCCTGCTTCTCCCTCTGCCTCTCTCTCTCTAATGAATAAATAAATAAAATCTTTAAAAAAATAAAATAAAATAAAACGCATACTAATCCCTGGAAAAGGGACTGAGAAATAGGAATGGACCAGTTAGATCTCAGTTGTCAGTCTTAAAATGTAGGGGGTGAGGCTGGGTAATGGGAAGACCTGGAGATGCTAAGGGCAGACTAAGGTGTCTTCCTAGTAGGAGAGACAACTGGGGGGCTTGGGCTGCAGCCAGTGATGGTCTGGGTGGCCTGGACTATGTGGCAGGAGAGAGAGGAGGAGTGGGGAAATCAGACACTGCTTCTCCAAGATCCAGCTACACTGGCCGTCTTCCTCTTTGTCCATTGTCCCCAAGTACATCACCTCTACCCCCGTCCCAGAGAGGACAAGTGGGCACAGCCTTCAGCTCTAGTTAAGAAGCAAAAGATACTCCTATAGGAAGGTAAATGGTGTCATCTCCAGCCCCAGTATCAACCAGTCTCCAATCTTGCGATCCTGTGATTTGTAAGAAATATATATTTGGTTATCCGAGTGACCAAATATATATTTCTTATGTGTATCTGGTCTTTGTCCATGTTTCTGGCTCACAGTTCCCCAAGCCCTTAGAGTGTTATAAGTGTTAAGAGAGATAAAGTGTCTTTTGTTAGGTTAATGAAGGTGAGTTTTGAACCCCACCCAAGAATGAGGGTTGGGGGTGGGGGGTGGTTGCCAGGAGAGCCCACCAGGCGATCAGAGGGTTAGTACTTTCCATACCACACCACCCAACCTCCGGGGAGGGAGGGGAGAGGGGCTGGAGGTTGAATCAGCCAATGGCCAATGATTTGATCAGTCATGGCTATGTAAAGAAGCCTCCATAAAACCCCAAAAAGGCCAAGGTTTGGAGAGCTTCCAGGTTGGTGAACACATGGAGATCTGGGGGTGAGTGGCATCTGGGGGTGAGTGGCATGCCTGGACAGGGCATGGAAGCCCTGTGCCCTTTCCCCATACTTTGTCTTGTGTATCTCTTCATCTGGCTGTTGATTCATATCCTTTACCATATTCTTTAATAAACTGGTAAATGTAAGGAAGTGTTTCCCTGAGTTCTGTAGCAAATCAAAAGAACTTAAGGAAGAGGTCATTGGAACCTCTGATCTGTAGTCGGTGGGTCGGAAGCACAGGTAAGCACCCGGGGCTTGTGACTGGTATCTGAAGTAGGATCTGGAGGGCAGTCTTGTAGAACTGAACACTTACCTGTGGGATTTGATGCCATATCCCAGTAGATGCTGTCTCCCAATAGATAGATAATAGATAGTGAATTCTCAGGACACCCTGCTGGTCTTGTGTGGGGGGGTGGAACACCAGGAATTGGGTCCAGGAACCCTAATAGAGTTGATGTCTGTGAAAATCTGCTCTCACCTTTGACTCAATTCAGTATCAAACTCTCTCTCTTAATTTTTAAGGACATAGACTCTTCGATGGCCTCCCATCCCAATTAAGCAAGTTCTCCTGAACCCTCAATCCAAACAAAGTCATCATTGATCCCTCCTGACTGAAGCCTCACTGATACCAATTCCTCCCTCCCACAAAGAACTGATCAAGGTCACCTTTGGTAGGCTTGACCCCACCAAAAGTCAACTAAATGTCATTGCTAATTCCCCCAGCTTCAGCAATTCTAAATGCCACAAAAGAACAAGGGACATAAAACTGGTTCTATGCTTTCTCCCAAAGCTCAAGCTCACATATCCTTTGGTTCTTTCTGTAAATATTTATTACGTGCCTACTAAAGCCAAACACGAATATCTGTACTACAAAAGCAGTGAGCGAACTTACTAGTTCCCTGTGAGTCATACAAATACCCTGGGGTACCAGCAAGGACAGAGCTCCATGAGCCGGTGGGGTCAGGGAAAAAACTAATGGGAGAAGTGCCGCTGGAGCTGGGCAGGTGCTGGGTAGAGCTGCAACAAGCCAAGCCTGGGGGACCAGCTGGGCCCGAGGAAAGAGGTGCGTGGACAGAGATGCACAGAAGGAGGAAACCAGTATTTAAGGAGCACCTAGTCTGTGCCAAGCATACACTGGAAGCTTCCATCCATAGTATCCCATTAACTCCTCCCATTATTTTTAGAGAGAGGTGTTATTATCTCCATGTATATAGATGAGAAACTGAAGTTCAGAGACGTTAGATAACTTCCTCGAGATCACACAGCTAGTAAACAGCAGATCTAGAACTGGATGTCTCTGAAATCCAGGCTCTTTTACACGGTGGTGCTAGGTGTGTTTGGGAAGAGGGGAGCTGCTTAGTTTGTCTGGAGCATACAGTGTGTGAAGGGGAAGCAGAAACTGCCCCACATTGCTCACTGCCCACAAGAGGACGACGCCATGTCTGGGACTGCCAAGGCCATTCCTACAGGAGGCCTGGTGCAAGAAGAATCTCAGCCTTCAGCTCCCTTGCTGCCAACACCCTTGGAAATTGAGGAGAAGCAGGGACAGAGGGAGAGGCAGTCCTCTGAGCACATGCTCCTTCAATGACCCACTCTTCCACCCAGCATTCCCAATCTTGCCTTCTCCCCTAGCTCCTTAGCCAGCTTATTGAGACCCCCCCACTGCTCAGAACCTAGATTCCATCGACTTTTCCTCATGTGGGAGGAGGTGGTCTCATGGTGGGGTGTTTAATCAGGGATCCATGGGATCCTAAAATTCCTTGCAGGTATTTAGAGTGTTCACAGAGTTTTGATTTGAGTTTTTGTATATAGTCTTCAGGGGCGCCTGGGTGACTCAGTCGGTAAGGCATCTGCCTTCGGCTCAGGTCATGATCTCAGGGTCCTAGGATTGAGCCCTACATCGGGCTCCCTGCTCTGTGGGAAGACTGTTTCTCCCTCTCCTTTTGCTGCTCTCCCTGCTTGTGCTCTCTGTTAAATAAATAAAATCTTTAAAAAAATATGCTCTTCAGAATCTTAATGAGGGGTGCCTGGGTGGCTCAGTCATTAAACATCTGCCTTCGGCTCAGGTCATGATCCCAGGGTCCTGGGATCAAGCCCCACATCGGGATCCCTGCTCAGCAGGAAGCCTGCTTCTCCCTCTCCCACTCCTGCTTGTGTTCCCTTTCTCGCTGTCTCTCTCTCTCTGTCTCTGTCAAATAAATAAATAAATAATCTTTAAAAAAAAAAACTTCGTGGAAGATCACGTGTTCACAGGACCCTGAGGCTTGCAGTGGTTATTTGCTAAAGGTCACAGACCAGAAGCTATGGAGTTTGGTTTTGAACCTAGGCAGGTGAACACTAGATCCTGCACTTTTTTGAATCTATTGAGCACCTACTATGTACCAGGCACTGTCCTAAGTCCTTCCACATGTTTTAATTCATGGAATCCTCACAACTAATTGTGGCAAACTGTGCATCCCATGAGACCTGTGCAATGTGCTTTTGTAAAAGAGAGGCAATGTATTTCTCCTCCCTTTGAATCTGGGCTGGCCATGTGATTGTTTGACCAACAAAATCTGACAGAAGTGACACTTGGTGACTTCTGGGCTGAGGCCTAAGCAGCTCTGCAGCTTTCATAATCATCTCTTTGGAAGTCAGCTACTATGTAAAGAAGTCTGAACTATCCTGCCCTCGAGGCCAGCGGAGGGAGAGACGCCCTAAGTAAGGCCTTCCTGCCAGTGGCCAACATCAACCGCCAGCCATGTGAGGCCGACTTGGATATGCGGACCCCAGTGGAGTTTCCAGATGAAAGCAGCTACAAGAGTGAATAGTGCCACCAGCACTATCCATGAAATAAAACCCTTTAAAGTCATTGTTGTTCTTAGCCACTAAGATCTGGGGTGGTTTATCATGTAGCAATAGGTAACTGAAACAAACAAGGTGTGCATTACTATGTCCCTATTTTACCAATGAGAAAATGGAGGCAGAGAGGGGTTAAATAAATCACCTAGGATTAAGGCACTAATGAGTGACAAAACCAGGCTTAAATTGAGGCATTCTGGCTCCAGAGACCACATGAATTAACCACTAGGGTGTGGTAAACTGAAAAAGGGCCCCTCAAAGAAATCCTCACCCTAATCCCCCGGAATTTGTGAATTTGTTACCTACTTGGTAAAAGGGACTTTGCAGCTGTGATTATGTTAATGAGTTTGAGATCTGGAGATTATCCTGGATTATCTGAGTGGGCCTAGTGTAATCACAATGGCCCTCGTAAGAGGGAGGAAACAGGGTCAAAGTCAGAGAAAAGGGTGATGTGATGCAGAGCCAGGAACCAAGGAATGGGGACAGCTTCCAGGAGCTGGAAAAGGCAAGGAAACAGATTCTTCCCCAGACCCTCCAGAAGGAACCAGCGGGGCCAACACCTTGACTTTAGTTAGCACAGTGAGACTGATTCTGGACTTCTGACCTCCAAAACTGTAAGGTAATAAATTTTGTTGTTTTAAGCCACTCAGTTGCGGTGATTTGTCACAGCAACAATAGGAAACTAATACAGAGGGCCTCCCCTATTTAAAGGGAGCTGAATCCTTCCCATGGGCTCAGGCCAGGCCAGTCCCCTTGTGGTCTCCTGCCACATGTCATACTTCTATGGTTCTTTTTTTTTTTTTTAAAGATTTTATTTATTTATTTGAGACAGAGAGAATGAGAGAGAGCACATGAGAGGGGGGAGGGGCAGAGGAGAAGCAGACTCCCCGCCGAGCAGGGAGCCTGATGCGGGACTCGATCCCCGGACTCGATCCCCGGACTCGATCCCGGGACTCCAGGATCATGACCTGAGCCGAAGGCAGTCACTTAACCAACTGAGCCACCCAGGCGCCCCTACTTCTATGGTTCTTGAAAATCTCTCTTCTCTCTACCTATTTAATCCATTCCCACGCACCTCTTCCAGGAAGTCTGCTCCACTCACCCTCGATCACACTGCTCTGGGCTGTGTCTACAGCACCTTCTTACTCAGCACTAACTAATATCGGTGCTAATGTGCTGGCAGGCAGCCCAGTGACATTCTTTATGAGTGTGACTCACCGAATCTGAGGACATCAGCCTGGAGAGGCCTTAGAGAGTCTATCCCTTCATTTTATGGATGATGAAACTGAGTCCCAGGGAAAGAAAGTCATCTACCCAAGGTCACATAGCCAAGGCTTAAAGACAGGTCTAACTTCCAATTCATAAGCTCACTCAATCCACAAATGCTTATCAAGCCCTCATTATAAGCCCAGCGCTGAACTAGGTGCTGGGAAATCACTAATAATCATAAACAGATAAGGTCTTTGCTCTCATAGGGGTCTCTGGTTGGTGAGAGAGAGAAACACTTAAACAATAATCACACGTAATTACTCACCATGATAAGTGTTAGCAAAGAAAGTTCCACAAAACAAGCTGTGCAAGTGTAAAGCAAAGGTGGGAACTATTTTAAGCTGGAAAATCAGGGCTTGTCTGAAGACTCAACCATGGAGCAGAGACATAAATAATGATAAGTACAGTTAACTAGGTCTTTCTAGGAATAGGGGGAAAGGGGTAAGTGTTTTAGGCTGAAGAAATGATATGTGCAAAGGCCCTGGGGTAGGAGGGAAGAGAATAAGGGTGCCTGAAGAGCCAGAGTGATGGGGAGTAAGAGATGAGGCTACAGAAGTCCGCAGAGGTCAGACCACAGGTGCTGGGGAGGCTGTGGCAAGGTTTTGATCTTAGTCCCAATGACAATGGGAAGCCATAGGAAGGTTTTAAGCAGGGCAATGAAATGATCATATTTGAGTTTTATGGTGTTTTTCCCCGCCAGGACTTTCTTCTTATCTCTATGGACATGTTAGAGATCATTATTACAGGGAGTTTTATGCTAGTCTGTATTTCACTCCGTGCCTAGCCTTGTACGAAGCAGGTGCTCCATAAATACGTGTTAATTAACCTCTCAGCAGCATGTGATGCTGTTGATCATTCCCTCCTCTTGGAGCTCTCGTCCTCTGGCTTCTGCGCTGCTGTGTGCCCTGGTTTCTCTCCACCCTCTGACCACCCCACCCGCCCACCACCCCCATTCTGACCTCTTCTCATCTGTTTGGCGTCACCCTTTCTTCTTCGTCCACACTCCCCCTTGGTCATCCTGCTGCTTCCAACAGTTCTGAAGTACAGCTCCTTCTGGGCAGCACGGAAGTTCCGTGAGGCCTGGGGCTTTATCTGTCTTGTCAGTCTGTGTCCCCAGAGCCTGGCACAGGGCCTGGCATACAGCAAGCACCCAATACATTATTTGATGGGAGTATATTCTGTATGATTCTGTTTCTCTGAAGCACCAGAATAGGCCAAACGAATCTATGGGGATCAATGCAAGAATCAATGCAAGAATAGAGGTTACCTCGGGGAGACAGTGACTGGGAAGGAGCACAAGGGGACTTGGGGAGCAGGGCAGCTGGAAATCTTGATCTGAGGGGTAGCAGCCAGGTGTCTGCCGACGTTAAAATCCATTGAGCTATAAGCTTAGGATTAATGTTCTTCTTGTGTGGCATATCTCAGTAAAAATGTTAAAAATTTGTGGGGCACCTGAGTGGCTCAGTCGTTAAGCGTCTGCCTCCGGCTCAGGTCATGGTCCCAGGGTCCTGGGATCAAGCCCCACATTGGGTTCCCTGCTCTGCGGGAAGCCTGCTTCTCCCTCTCCTACTCCCCCTGCTTGTGTTCCCTCTCTCGCTGTGTCTCTCTCTGTCAAATAAATAAAATCTTAAAAAAAAAAAGTTAAAAATTTGCAATGCCCCGGCTCTCCTGAGAGGGAATTCCTAATTTCTAACTGCTCTGTGTGTCCCCCTAGATGTCCACCTCATGATCTTTCCCATCCTCACAGGGTAGTTGCAAGGGTTAGATGGGATATGCATGCAAAAAATAGGTATGCATGACACAGCGTAGGTAGGCACAGCGGGCTATGAATGGTGGCTGTTGGTATATCACTATCAATGACTCCAGGTTGCCAACTGATCAAACTCTTCATTACATTCACACCCCACAGGCTGCACGTGCATGCGGGCGCACACACACACACACACACACACACACTTCTCCAGCTTTTTCTCCTACTCCGGTTAGTCCCAACCTTTTCCCTCCATCTTCACGACCACCCCCCTCCTTCACATTCTCCCCCTTCTATTCCCAGAGGTCTCCCTGATTCACATAACTCCATTCTCTGCGCCCATCAGGGACTGCTGAGAACACAAGCCTGATCATGTCACTTGTGGGTTTAATTCCTTCCATGGCTCCCCAGTGCTGTCAATATAAAGTTCAAAATTCTTCCCACAACAGGTGACTGACTGAGCCACCCAGGCACCCTTCCCCAAACATTCTTCTCTTCCCTCTTTGTCTAGTTAATGCCTATTTGTCCTTGTAATCCTCAATTTCATGGGGACTTCCTCTGGGAAACCTTGCCTGACTCCCTGACTAGGACAAACCTCTCTATTAGAGGCTCTCTGTTCCACTGCTCCTTTGTAGACCTTCTCAAAGGAGTAACTTATACCTCTTCATGTACTTATTCAATTGCCATAAGGTCCACAAGGCCTGGGGCTATTTCTGTTTCAGGTCACCGTTGTGTCCCCAGGGCAGAGCACAATGCCTGGCCCAGAACCTCTGCTCAGCAAATGCAGGTTAAAGGAATGAATGAATGAAACGAGTACAAGGTCTCTGCTCCAGCTAAACTGGATTGCTTTTCCCATAGATGCCTTTCTTGTCTCCACGCCCTGCTCACTCATGTTCCTCCACTTGATGTTTTCTTGCCAACTCTGTTCTTCTGTAAATCCAACCCAACGCTGGCAGTCTCTGCCAAGTAATCTTGCTCAATATTTGAGCCTCCAGTGGCTTCTACCTCCCTCCCTCCCTCTGCCCCACCAAAAGCATCTACAGTTTGTATTATTTCTTTCTGATTGTGAAAGCAATACACGTACATTGTAGGAATTTTAGATAACACAACTAGTATAAAAAAATATAAAAGAAAAAAGAAAAACATTTCAAATACCACGACCCAGTGATAACTGCTGCTTTTGTTGTAGAATCTGTCCACCCATTTTCCCTTTCATAGTCATGGAAAAATTTGTAAATTTGTAACTCACAACAAATCAATGAAGTTCATGTTGATCTCATTTTACAAAAAAAAAAAAAGAAAGAAAGAAAGAAAGAAAAAGAAAAGGAAGGTAGAAGGTTCAGATAAGTTTACTAACTTGCTCAAGATCACACAGAACTAGTGAAGAACAGGGCCAAGATTGTGAGACCCTCAGGCCTCCAGCCTCACTGACCCCGAGCCCCTTGCTCCTACCATCTCTCCTGGCCCTTCTCCTTATGCATCTCTTCCTCCTCCTCTTGCACCCCTGCTTTCTCCCTTCAGACCCAAAGCCAAACTCTCTCTGACACATCCCCTTTAATCCAGTAATTCTACTTCAAGGATAGTCACTTTGGCATTTTCTGTAATAGTAGAAAAGCAGTAACAACCGAAATGTACATCCACATTGGTTATAATTGCTTACAGTACCTCCTCACAATGGAATACTATACTTTTGTTCTAAAGAACAAGGAAGATCTTCATGTATTACTCTGGAATAATCTCTAAAATAATTTGTGCCCTGGTCCTCCCTTTTGATGGGGACCGCCCAAATCAGGCTCACATATGGACCATTTTCTGAGACTGAAGACCTGGTCTCTTCCACCAGACTAGTAGGAATCTGCAGGCACTTTTATTCCAGCCCTGGCTCTGTCATTTGCAAGACGTGTAACCCTGGACAAGTCATTTGACCGCTCCGAGGGTAAATTCATTCTGTCTTCTCCATCAGGCAGGTGAATGGTTCTTCACCAGCCCCCTAACTTCCAGATCTTCAAACAGTCTGCCCCCTCTGCCTAGAAAATAGCTCTCTTCTCCCTTCCCTGTCTTAGTAGCTCCTACCCATCCTTCAAGACTCAGTTTTCATGTCACTCCTGAAGGAAGCCATCTCTGATCTCTTTGTTGAGGTCCTGTTCTCTTGCTAGTGGACGTCCCTGTCACAAGTCCCATCACACTCAGTCAGCATGACCTGTCCAGGTTTGCCTTCCCAGTTAGACTACAAGCCCCATGAGGACAGGAACTATACTGTGTTTCTCACCCCTAGCACAGTGCCTGGTGCCTGTTCGGGCTCGGTAAATATTTGCTCTGAGAGTAAATGGCCACATTGCCTTTGTCCAGACCCTCTCCTCAGATACTACATCCTGACAGACGTTAGCAGCCTCCCCTTGGCCACTCATGAAAGAGGAGTGTCATTGGGGATGAGGCCCCTCCATTCCTGTTCTTTTTCCAAAGTCTCTCCGACCCCAGGGGCATCAGAGCCTGAGATCTTCCCCACCATCATATCCACAGTCTCCAAAGCAAGCTTCTGGAGGTTTCAGCCCAGGGTAAGTCTCTCCTTCAGGGAAAGGCCCACCCAGGCCAAGGCCAGGCCTCAGACCCATTCCCCACCTCCAACCCAGCCTGGGAACACAGTGACCCAGCCCAGCCTGGCGGGCCTGGCCCATCAATCGTGCTCCCAGGGGTACAAACCAATTTCTCTTGCTTTCCCGAGCCCGTCTCCCTGGCGGAGCCTGGAGGAGCCTTCAATCGCATTAATCCCAGCCTGGCGGCGGTGACGAAGACGGATTTCTCCACCAAACGATCCATTTGTATCTCTCGCGCACTCACTTGGTTTTTTTCTGTGCGGATGTTCAAAATATCATGAAAAAGGCGTTAGCTGGGTAACTGTGGCGCAGCGAAATAATAGAGTGATCCGGCAATGCGCTCCTGACCTTGCAGGACAGCTAATCCATCCGCACATCTATCTTAATTATTCCCGGTTACAAAAGAGAAACTCCACCATCCATTCATTCCAGGCTGGCAATTCCATTTTCCACCCCCACTCACGCCCCATCCTTTCTCCACCATTCCCCTCGCCAGAGAGGCCCATTCACCAGGGCGAGAACACTCTCCCTATGGCAGCCCAGTCTAGCCAGGCCTGGGCCCATTCTGTGGCAGCCCGAACCCTAGCTTGCTGCTCCCTTCCCCAGATCGCTGACCAATGCCCACCAGAGGAAGACTGGCCATCAACAGGACTAACGTACAGCAGGGACACACACACACACACACACAGACCCTCACAAAGCAGCCATAGAGTTAATCTCATGCAGACTCTGACGTTCAGGCCACATCTCACATAGACACTAGCAGACAGGCCCACCCCAGACCAGACCATTTTAACTCTCTGGCTGCCCTGGCCTGGCACAGACACTGGGACAGATGCTAGGAGGGGCATTTTGACTAAGGGGAAGCTCCATGGGGGATGTCTTGGTCTATCTGTCTCCCTCTCCCAAAGCCAAAGGCCCCACCCACTGTATCCTTTCAGGCCCATTCATGAATACAACCTGGGCACCTGGAGGAGCAAGGTGAAGCAGGGCAGATGGACAAAGCAAAAGAGGAGGAGAGAGGAGAAGGAGTCTGAGCAGAGGTCATGAAAATGGGAGAAAAATGAAAGGAAGGGAGGGTGGGCATGCTGTGGTGAGAAGGTCACGGAGACGGTTTGTGCAAGTGTCTGTTTGTGTAACACAATTTGAGCTAATTGTACCAGATTCACTTTGGGGATGCCTGTGCCTGTCTCTAAAGCCCTTTCGAATTCTACGCCTTCACGTACAATTTTCAGATCCCTCATTCTAATGATTGTAATGCAATCAGCAAAACTAAGCATGTAATTGTCTTGGCTCTGTGCTTGGCCATGGTGGCTCCTGGGAACCCCAGCTCCCAGTTCCCATGCCCTCCTCCACCAATCCTTCCCTCCCTCCTCTTTTACCCCTCTTTTCAGTCTTCAGTCAACAAGGACGCAGTGAGGCTTCTTCGGCTGTGAGAGAAATAGAAGGAGGATTTTTAGCCGCCCCCCCCCCCCCGCCCCACCTTGTGAAGCCCAGATCTGACTAAGGAAAGGAGAAAGGACACTGGGTGTCTAAGCCAGAACTGGGCAGTGGAGACTGCCTGCCGGCCCAGCCTGGCCAGATTATTGGGGTTGGAGAGGAAGCAGGGCTTCCCGGAAGGGTTCTGTGGGCTCTCCCTCCCCTTCCCAGAAGCAGCAGGCAGCCTGGGCTGGGCCTGTGGGGCTCTGTGCAGGGGAAGGGCCATTTGTCCCGAGACAATGGCAGGGAAGGGGTCTCGAAGCGGCTGTTGAGAGCCAATTTGTAGTGGTGACGGCCGCCGAGGTTGCTCCAAAGGCTGGGAACAGCTGGAGCTCCGGGTGACTGATGGGTGGGCCCAGGAGAGGGGCCATTGGTCTGGCAGACACAAAGGCCCCGATGGTGCTCGGATGGAGCCCGTCAAAATCATTAAGTGCGGAAGATGGGAGCCGCGGATTTCAGATGGGGCCAGTAGTTGGGGGGAAGAGGTCAGGAGCCGGCCCTTCCCTCCCTGAAGCCCCCCCTCCACCCCCATCCGGGCCTCGGAAACTCGGCCACCCACACCTCCATTACCATCTTCTTTGCATAGACACCCACCCCCGGCCTCCCAAGTCCCTGGCCTCACTCCACTGAGAGTTCAGGTTCCAGTCCTATTTCGGCAGCTCTGGCTCTGGGGCCAGCCCCGCGCCTTTTAGGGGGACTTGTCCACCCTCGGGCATTGCATTCTCTAGCTGGCGGCCTCATCCGCTTCTCAGGGAACAGGACATCCTTGGTTCGGGACAAGAAGGAGCGCCCACCCCACACACCTCCATTCCAAAGGGAAGAAACCGAGGCCCAGGGTGATGCTCGCTCTCGCTCTCGCTCTCCGTGGGAGATGCTGCTCCCACCTGACCTTCCCCAAGGGAGGGGGGGCGGTGAGCCCGGGAGACCCGCCCCTCCCCCGCCCGGCGGCGCCCCCCGGCAGGAGAGAAGCAGTGACCCGGCCAGGTGGTGATGATGCGGCCGGCCGCGCTGGTCACTCTTGGCCGCTCCCCGCGCGCAGCCCGACCCCCCTCGCATGGGTCACGGCGCCGGCAAAACTCCCTGACACAGAAACGCCGCGGGGCCTGCGCGTGTCGGGAACAATCCTCCGCCTGATGGGAAGCGACAGCTCCGCTCCGCCTCCCTCCGCTCCCTTCCCTCCCGCGGCTCCTCCCCTGAGCCTCGCTCGCCGCCCGCCGCGGGGCCCGGCAGCCTGGGGCGCCCCAGCAGGTGCCCAGCCCCCACTCCCCACCCCGGGCCCCGTGCTCCAGCCCAACGAGTCGCCACGCCACCACCGAGCCCTCCGCGGGGGTCCTAGGGTGGGGACTGGTAGGAGAAGGGGCCTCCCTCAGCCACGAGCGCTGGAGGCCTCGGGGCTGGAGGGGCACCCCGAGAGGCACCGGCAGCCCCCCACGATGGCAGGGGGAAAGCAGGCGGCAGGACCCCTTGTATTGTCCGACCCTGCTTCTGTTCTTACCGTGTTCGCGTAGAAAAAAGACTGGAAAGAAATAGCTCAACTTTAGAGGGGGTGTGAATTGACAGGTGGGTTTTCCTTTCTTCTTTTTGCTTATCTGTATCTCCTGGGTTGTGTGTGTGTGTGTGTGTGTTCGCAATAAACACATACAAAAGCCATGCCAGGGCAGAGGTGCTGTTGGAGGGAAGCCCCTGCCCAAACCCCAGGCCCTGTTGAGGCCCCCGCACTCATTCAGCCACAGGGAGGGAGGCTAATGCATTCTGGAAGGGCCCTGGGGATCAGACCAGGCTGGGGAATGACTTCTCACTGGGGGATCCTGGCCCCCCTCCCACTGCACCTGCAGAGGCTGAAGGTACGTGAAGAAGGGCACTAGCTATAGGAGAAAGGCCCAGATGTATACAAGTCGCCTCTCGGCATTTCCTCACACAGGGACACTCAGGAGCACACCGACAGACTGGCACACATCCACACACGCTCACACACCTATAACACACCCTGCACTCATGGCCACACACCCGAGAACACATTCATAGCCCCATGCTCCTGGACGCACACACTCACCCTGTCCTTCACAAGCCCAAATACCACACATCCTTCTCCAGCTGTTTTTCTGCTTACTTCACCCCAGCCCTCTCCACACTGTCAGCTCTCCTCTCCCTCTCCCCTAAGCTCCTACTCCATTTGGTCTTGAGATAGGAGGCAAAATTGGCCTGCTCTACCACCTGGCCTCAGCCCCGATTCGGTAGGGAAGGAGCAATGCCTGAGGGAGAAAATGAAGGATTCTCCCTCCTCCTCCACCCCCCACCCCCATATGAGGCCCTCCTGCCTTCCACCTGTGAACCATTAACCTGCCCAGCTCCACTACAGAGCCTTCCTCTTCCTCCCTTCCTCCTACCCACCCTTTGTGGCCTAGCCTGGAGCCCAGGCTCTCTAGAAAGCCACCCCTCCTGGAGCTGCTGGCCCAAGGCCTGGCTGCCACCTGGGACTCCTATCCCCTGACTTTCCCCTCACTCAGGTGACATTCCTTTTGTGCCCTCACCTTTGATCCTCTCTTCATGGTTACGACTCCTGTGAGCTCCTACAAAACAGGGGCTTCATCATGCATCCCCCCAACCCCACGTGTCTGCCTAACAATCTCTCAGCTGACTCCGGGATGAATGAATGAATGAGCTGAAGGCTGTGAACACGGCTTGCCCGAGCTGTTGACTGCGACTGTGTGTGCATGAAGAGGAAGTAGGAACAGAGGCAGCTGCAGGGGTTAAGTGCCGCCACCTTTCCCCTCTGTGAAAGTACTAACAACAGTGTACTCCTCCCAACTACTCTAAGTGGGAGGTGTCCATTTGATGAGGAAACAGACTCAGAGGGGTTACATTACTTTCCCAAGGCCACAGGGCTGGGCATGGCAGAGCTAGCCAGACGGTGAGACTCAAAGGCCGAGGATACTAACTGCTTCTGCCTCCCTCCTCAAGCCCCACGGTGTGGTGGTGGGGAGGAGCTGCTTTCTGATAACCATCCTGCCCCACCCAACCTCTCCAGGGAGGGGGCCTCTGTCTCCTCTCCATCTTGGGTCCTAAGTCTCTCTCCTTCTTCCCGAACCTTTTCTTCCCCACTTTCCACCCTCTCTATTACATCATCTCTATTCAAGACCACCATATTCTCAGTGTTCCTTTGGCCTTGAACACATTTCCAGGAGCAAGAAAATAGGGACTACAGTCTTGGCTCCATCACTGATTAGCTGGTGGCCTTGAGCAAATCACTAATCACAAATCTTCTCTGGCCTGGGTTTCCCTAAGTGCAGGCAGTGGGAGGTGCTGTCCCATGTTCCCTTCAGCGTCAACAATCTGTGTTCCAATCTCCGGTGAGAGCAGGGCCCAAACAAGTCAGCACCTCACCCAGCCCAGGCCACCCCCAGGCCTCCCAGAGGGGTTTGCGCTCAAAGAGGGCTGCGAAATGCTGTGAATTAATTACCATCAGACCTCCGGCCGCTGTTCATCTCTGTAAACAAACATTTTAATATGCAGTAATTAATTACATCTGCCACACCGACCCTCCTCTCGTTCATCCTTCTTCAGCTTTTCTTCTGCTCACCCTGAACCAACCTCCTCCTCCCAGTTGGGGCCTGAGAACCCAGGCAGAGGGTCCCTCCCCCACCATCTCCCCAGCCTTCTCCCCCCCCACCACCAGATGCAGGTGCTCACATCTGCCAGGCTAGTCCGCAGCTTTTTTGTTCCTTTTTCTGTTTCTCTAATACCTGTCTGTCTTTCTGACAGTCCTTTGTCTCTAGTTCTCCCTGCCTGGATTTCCCTCCCCAACAAAGTTTGCTGCCAGGGACACATTCTGGGAGAGAGAGGAAAATGAGGAAGCCAGTGGATCTGCCTCGGGTGCCGGAGCACATGAGCACAATTTTGGACTCCTCCGTGTTCCAGGACCAGGTTAATTTTTTTTTTTTTAAGATTTTTTTTTTTTAATTTTTATTTATTTGAGAGAGAGAGAACGAGAGAGAGCACATGAGAGGGGGTAGGGTCAGAGAGAGAAGCAGACTCCCTGCTGAGCAAGGAGCCCGATGCGGGACTCGATCCAGGGACTCCAGGATCACGACCTGAGCCGAAGGCAGTCGCCCAACCAACTGAGCCACCCAGGCGCCCCCCAGGACCAGGTTAATTTACAGGGATCATCCAAAAACCAGAACAGACCCTGTTCCAGGGCTACCTCTCCCGGCCCTAAGAACTCCTAAGAGTCCTCTTAGCCTCCCTCCCTTCCCCTATCCCACTCCCTGCCTCCACAGCAGGTCAGTGTGAAAAACACAGAGGGGGCACATCCGCCCCTGGCCACATCACAGTTACTCTTCACCACCTCCAAGAGCCAGGGGTACTACCATTGAATTCTCCTTCCGCGCGCGGCAGCCTGCCCCAGCCCTCCTGATCCTCCATACTCGCCAGGGAGAGGCAGCCTAGCAGGCCGGACATGTGGGCGGCGCCCCCAGCCGGGGGAATGGAGTGGACCCCTTTTCTGGAGCGGTTCATCGTGTCCTGCCTGCAGTGTGGGTGGGAGCGGGGGTGACGACCGACACTGGATCAGAGGCGAGAACCCCAGATGAGAACGAGACGAGAGGGGCCAGGTGCCTATGGCTCGGAGCGACAGGACGGGTGGCCCGAGAGGTCCAGCCCAGCCCGGCCGCGCAGGGGGAGCCGGGAGCGGGGTGGGCGGGGTGGGGCGGGCGCCACCAGGCGTGGCGCAGGGAACCGAGCAGAATGAAATGCAGATGCAAAACGTGCTCGTAAGAGTTTCCTCTCTCTCCCCATCTGCCAAAGCCGAGATTTTAATCTTTAATCCATGAGCAATCAGCGAGCAGCGGCGAATGGCACATTACAGATGTTTTACTGTCGCGGGCGCTCGCAGCTTCCGCGCTCCGCACAGGCGCGCCCGGCGCCCCCGCCCCGCCTCGCCCCGCCCGCTCCCACCTCCCCCTGTGGTCCCTCTTCCTCTCCCCTTCCCTGGTCGTCGTTTAAGAATATCCCCCTCACGTGCACGCTCGCGGCCTGCTGCGGAGGTGGGAGTCGGGCACAGGACCATTAACCCTTCCTAGCGGCCCTGGGACTCGGCTGGCGCGGGTACAGGCCGGAGCAGTGGCGGGGCAGGGGCGGCACTCCGTGTTGTGTCGAGGCGGATTCCCGGCCCGTCCAGATCCGGGAACGGGAGAGCAGGGGCGTCGAGTGCCCCGCTAGCTGAGCTGTCCCACACCCACCCCTTTCCCCGACCCCACCAACCGGGCCGCTCGCGGCTCCTGCGATTAGCGCTCCAGATGTTCCGCTGCGCTGGGGCTCCAGCTTCCAGATGTTGGGCACCTCTGTTCTCACGCATGGTAAGGGAGGAGATTACTTTCATGGTCAGATCTGGAAGACCCTAGGGAAATCTGACAGGATGGAGTCTTGAAAACC
The DNA here is from genome assembly GCF_029215605.1 of Mirounga angustirostris. Taxonomy (NCBI): domain Eukaryota; kingdom Metazoa; phylum Chordata; class Mammalia; order Carnivora; family Phocidae; genus Mirounga; species Mirounga angustirostris. Next base: position 127,286,494 of record NW_026991714.1, read on the forward strand.
AGCTAATAAAATCTCACTTCAGTTGGGGAGTTGTGCCCTCTCTAAAATTGGGGCAGAAGTCCCTCCTACCTCTTGGGAGCTTGAGCAAAAGGCAGAAGATGAAGCCCTTATCAGGCTCTGAGTCCAATTTGATCCTCACAACCCCCTGAAAGCCACAGAGATGTATTATTCCCCCAGCTCAGAAATGCTTAACAGTGATCCAAGTTTTCTAAGATATTGTGTGATGATTTGATTACAATCTGTCACTTCCACTAGTCCATAAGTTCCATGAGGTCAAAGATTGTGTTTTCACTCATCATTGTGTTCCCTGGGTCTTAATACGAGGCCTGGCACATACTAGATGCTCAATAAATAAGTGTTGACATAATGGAGAATTCATATGGTCTGCAGTAGTCTTGGATCATATTTTCTCGTGCCATTATCAGTGAAGACAGGCCCTTCACCCCCATGCACCTAAAGCATGCTCACACATCCCCCTCCGAAGACGTCCTAATCTGTAGCTCTCATCTCTTTAGTTAATAGCCCATTTCCCCCGCTATGTCCATGATGGGTCTTTAAAATTAAATAGAAAGAGATGCCAGAGTGTGTCGGACACTAAGCCAGGGCTTCTTTGGCAAGCTGCCTTCTCTCCCCAGGCCCCAAGAGCCAGGGGTCCCTCTGACTCAGCCTTCACCCACAACTCTTGGACATCCTTCCCCTTTCCCCCACCTGAGTCCCTCTGTTGGCATGGACAGACACCATAACCTCTCTGACACTTCCCTTCCCCAGCAGCCCCAAATGTACCCCCAGTCCAAGCCCAGTCCCAACCTAGTCCAAAACTCTATTTCACTAAGCAGGGTCCAGCCCACCACTGGGACCCCACTCTCCCGCCAAACAGCTTCTGGTCTTCTGAGAAGAAAAAGGAACGGAAGGAGGTGGAGACTGGAAATGCAGTGGATAAAAAGGTGGGAACGAAAAGCCTGAGAGGAAACCAAGACAGGTGGAAGAAGAGATCCAGAGCATAGGTAGGGGCGGAAAGGGGCACACCCCGAGACGACAGAAGCCCGCCTGAGAGAGGGAGGACAGAGGCGGATGTAAAGCCGAGAGGCAGAAACAGTGATTGGCAGAGGCCTCTGGAGAGGTCCAGGCAGACGCCGGTGGAAAGAGGGATGGGAAGGAGGGAGGCTGCTGGGGGGTGGGTGGGGGAGGCTGAAGAGTCGGGGCAAGAGGAAGGACTCGGATTCTGGAAGCAGAGCGTCGGGGCGGGAGATGCCAAAGGACCAGGGTCTGAGATGGGTCGAATCGGCCTGGAGTCTGGGCCGCCCGGAGCCTAGGCCGCAGGGCCCACAGGCGGCCCTGAGAGGCGGCAGCGGCGGTGAGGAAAGCCGGAGTGAGAGGCAGCGGAGCCGCGTGTGTGTTATTATTATTATTTCTGATTAAAGAGGAATTCATCTCGTATCTGCCTCCTGCCAGGGGCCGAGGCGCCGCCATTGGGGTTAACGGTGCGGAAGAATACAAAAAAATTTCATTGAGGAGGATTATAAAAGTTACTAGCTGGAACATTAACAGAAGAGTAACTTGTAAAAAATGCAATATTACAATATTCACAAGGACGGCAGAGCGTGGTAAAGCTATAAAATTCAACATTAAAATCTTCCACAGCCTAGATAACCTAGTTAACAAACATGGTATTGGAACTACTTTTCTGTTGGGGCTGAGGGATACGAGACGGGGGCTGATCACACCTCGGCGGCGGCGGCGGGAGGAGCGGGGCGGCCCTGTGCTAGCCCCGCCCCTCCCCGGCCTCAGCCTCCTCCCCAAGGAAATGGGGATGACCCGTCGGTCCAGTGTGGGAAATGAAATACTTCACAACCTCGGGTAGGGATGTACACTGGTGAGGTTATTTTTTGTGAGAAGTGCTAATGAAAGCAAACAATTCACCATGGATTTAGTCCCGATGAATAGGATATAGGTTTCTGTAACTACAGAATGTGCATATAACATATATCAAGAAAGGATTGTATGTGTGTATGAATATATGTATTCAACGTGAGATATATGTACGTGTGCAGGATGTGTGTCCTTAGGGTCTCTGTATGCATGTGCATAGTTGTGGAGAACATATGCGTGGCATGGAAATGTGTATGTAGGTAGGGTATGCAGGGCACAGAGCTTTGGGGTGCAGGGTGTGGGTGTTCATAAAATGTATGTATGTCAAGTGAGTTTGTAGGGTATATGTGTAGGTAAGATATGTGTCTAGACAGCATAGGTATTTGCTAAGTATATGTATGTACATGGTGTATTCATGTATAGGTCATGGTGTCATTGCAGGCATATTCTATATCTTTGCAAGATGTATTTATGAAAAGGATCTACGTGTGCTTCTGTGTGCATGCATGTGCAAGGTATATATATATGATGGCATTATGTGGTTGTGAACATAGAATATGTGTGCAGATAGCAGAGAAAGTATAATATGTTTGTTGTATGTGCAGAATATTGCCTTATGCATAAGCTCTGTATGGGATAGTATGCATAAATGTGTGTGTGTTCGGGGGCATGTGTGCATGAGTGCAGTACGAGTGTATGTGAACAGAGGGGATGTTTGTGAATGTGTGTCCGGGTATTTTGTATATATTCAAGTATTTGCAGCTCATATGTATGTAAGCAGAATACATATATGTGAAAGGCATGTGTATGTATATCCTATGTGTTTATGAACAATATATAGACATCATGTAAGATATCTGAGTTGTGTAATGTCTATGGATATTACAGAACATCTGTTTTTGTCAGGCCCCCGAATACTTGTGTGTGATTAAAAGCATAGACTTCAGAGACAGGCAGATTGGGACTGAATCAGAGCTTTGTCATGCGCTGAGTGTATGATCTTAGGCAAACTTAATCTTTGGTGGCCTTAGCTTCCCTAACTGCAAAAATGGGGATAAGTAATAGCACCCACTTCAATGAGTTGTAATTGGAATTGGATGAGTTAATACTTGCTGTGGTAGGCAGACTAATGGCTGGCTCCCCAAAAATGTTCAATTCCTAATCCCCAGAATCTATGATTATGTTTCCTTACATGGCAAAAGGGATTTTGAAGATGTGATTTTGTTAAGGATTTTGAGATGAGAAGATTGTCTTGGATTATCTGAGCAGGCCCAATGTCATCACAAGGGTCTCTGTAAGAGGGAAGCAGGAGTATCAAAGAAGATGTGAGGACAGAAGCAGAGATCAGTGATGTGGCTCTGAGCCAAGGAATGTGGTGGCTTCCAGCAACTGAAAAAGGCAAGGACACTCATTCTCCTCTAGAGTCTCCAGAAGGAACACAGCCCTGCCAACCCATTTTAGACTTCTAACTCAAGAACTGTAAGACAGTAAGTGTGTTGTTCTAAGCCACGAAATGTATGGCACTTTGTTACGGTGGCGATAGGAAAGTAGAACACTTGTAAGCTGCTTACAACGGTGCCAAGTACACAGCAAGGACCTTGTAAGTATTCGTTAAATACATTTCGTGGACACGATGCTTGAGGCTCTAGGGGAAGCCGAGTTTGTTAGTCAGTTGCCAGGTTTGCTATCCCCATCTAAGGCTGCCTTTGGCTACCATGGGCCCTCCAAGATTCTGGATCCCGCCAGAGCCTATGTTTTGTCAACACAGGCATGGACACATTAATGGGTGTGTGTGTTGGGGGGGGGTGTTCCCTTAATATTTGCCTGTTTATTCTCCCTTAATCATGCACTGGAGTTCAGGCTAGTATTGGGAATCCAGGCATGTGGCTGAGGGGGTAGGGGGTGCAGCTTGAGAATCTCTGGACTTCTCAGTGTATTTGCTCTTTGGCTCAGGCTTGGCAGGAGGATGAAGTTGTATGGGGAAAGAGAAACTTGTGTGGGAAGTTGGGCCTTGCGTTCCAATGGAGTATACATATGTCTTTGGGCACAGAGAGCTACACCAGGCCACTGGTCACACTCAGCCACAATTTTAGCCAAAGGACTCAAGCCATCAGTGAGGGAAGTTCTTGCTCATAGGCCATGGCTCTCCCCTTACCTCTCTGCTTCTTTTGCTGTCTTCTTTTATCTCCAGCTTGGGGCCCCTGGGTAATGCTCCCTCCAGGTTTCCAGATGGGGACAGGGATTTTGGAGACACTGCCAGAAGATAATGGAATAATTGGATTGATTTGCACCATAATATATTTTTAATTCATACAAGTAGGTGTGATGTATGAGCCTCAGTTTCCTCATCCACAAAGAAGGATATAATAATAGTAATCCTTTCTTGCCTTCCTCACTGCGGGTTAAGAGACTCAAGAGAGAGCATGCTCTCCAGTCATTTGGTTAATGCCTGGGGCCCTGGAGCCAGATTCACATTTACTTGGAGAAAAGGGGCAACTCTTGTTGCTCTTGGGCATGGGGCAGTGCAAGGATATAAGTAGGAAGGGTGAGTCACAAGGGATCTGAAGGACCCTCGCTAGAGGTTAGATACCCAGTTCTTCTCACCACGCAAGAGGACATAGGAAGTCCGTGCAGATGTGTCTGGACTATAGGGCCCACTGTGCACTTGTGGCAGACCCGAGGGAAGAGTGATAGAGCATTCTTGGGATGAGTCCGCCATGGGTACAAAAACAGGATGCAGAGTTCTCTCTGTGTGTTGAGATGGTTAAGCACTGAACTCTGGAATTAGAATACCCAGGTAAGGATCTTGGCTCTACCATTTCCTAGCCAGTGTAACTCTGGGCAGCTTAATTAACCTCTCTATCTCAGCTTCCGCATCTGTAAAATGGGATAATAATGGTGTCTAACTTATAAAGTTGTTGTGAGGATTAAATGTGACATGAAATATTTATCAGTGCCTAGCATATAACAAATTCCCAATAAACATTGTTGTTGACAATGATGATGTTAAGCATCATTCTCCTCTCCTCTTCTGGAAGAGGCAGGATGGTGCTGTGGCCTATGAACCAGAGGGACCTGGTTAGAATGGAAGCCCCACCACTAACCAGTTGTATGAACTTGAACCGCTATGCAACTATAATCCAAATGAGCCTCAGGCTCCTCATCTGCATAATGGAGTCAGTAATAACTACCTTCAAGGCACATGCCATGAAGATCAGAGTTAATAAACATGTGGCCCAAAAGCCACGGCTGCCCTTCAGCTAGGTTTGCTGTGCCTCTACTGTAAATAGGTAAATCATGCTGTTACTGCCAAAGTCAAAATATACTGAACGGTACCCAGGGGAAAAGCCTTCCTTCCACCCCTGCCTCTTTCTTTGAGGCAACTACTATTTCCAGTTTCTTGTATACCTTTTCAGGGCTCGTCTATTCAGGTACAAATTTGTGCATGCATGTGTGTGTCTCTTTTTCTCTCAATAAGTGGTGCCTTACACGTTGTTCCATGCCTAACTTTTTCACTTAATTCGTCTTCGAGATCTTTCCATATCTTTTTTTTTTAAGATTTTATTTATTTATTTGATAGAGAGAGACACAGCGAGAGAGGGAACACAAGCAGGGGGAGTGGGAGAGGGAGAAGTAGGCTTCCCGCAGAGCAGGGAGCCCGATGCGGGGCTCGATCCCAGGACCCTGGGATCAGGTACTGAGCCAAAGGCAGACGCTTAACGACTGAGCCACCCAGGCACCCCATATATCTTTTTTTTTTTTTTTAAGATTTTATTTATTTATTTGACAGAGAGAGAGAGCAGGAGAGCACAAGCAGGGGAGAGAGACAGAGGGAGAAGCAGGCCCTCCGCTGAGCAGCAAGCCTGATGCGGGGCTCGATCCCAGGGCCCCGGGATCATGACCTGAGCCGAAGGCAGTCGCCTAACCAACTGAGCCACCCAGGCGCCCTTTCCATATCTTTATATGTAAAGATTCACTTCATTCTTGTGAAGGCTGCCTAATATTCCATTGAATAGATGTGTCATAAGTCATTTAGCAAGGCTCCTAATAATGGACATTTAGATTACTTCTAATCTGCAAACAAACCTGTAATGACTATCTTTACACATTTGTCATTGGCCTTACACACCTTCTGCTTGCTTAGGTTTTGTGGGTTTTGTTTTGTTTTGTTTTTTTAATTTGTGATAGTTTCCAATGAATTTCAAATAAAAACCAAGATTCCTGGGTGCTCTTAAAAAAATCAGACAACCTGGTATCACTGGCCCCCATTTCCACATGACAGTCACATCCATAAGAGGCCATGCCCTCTCCAGTTGCCCCAGAACCCCCCACCCTGTTGTCTTCCCAATCATTTCTGCCCCCATAGGCATTTGTGTTGATGAACCCCAAGTAAGACTTAGGATACATCATATGCAAACAGTGTCTAGTAGCCAAGGAATGCTCTTGTTACTCTTTCATGGGGAATTACTCATCTACAGTTTTTAGAATGGGCCTGTTTTAGGGGCACAGGTTTTTATAGTATGCAGTGGTCCTGGTGGTCCAAACAGGAAGAGGAGCCATGCTCAGAGGCCCCAGGCTCATACTCACAGGCCTTCCGAAGCTCTGGAAGGAGGGAGGGCATTCCTTCCCATATACTCTGCCCCATTTAGTGAAATGAATACTAACCTGCCAAGAGACCTGTCCTGGTCAATACAGTAGCCATCAGCCACAATTAAATTAAATAAATCAATCAAAACGATATATATTTTATATATAAAATAAAAAATCAGTTCCTCAGTCTCATTTGGTACTCTGTGAATGCTCAGGTCGCCACATGTGGCTAGTGGTCTCTATTGAAGGGTGCAGATATAAAACATTTGCGCTCACAGATCATTCTATTGGACAGCATTGCTCTAGAGTGTAATCTCCATGGAGGCAGGACTGGGTCTCTCTTGTCCACCACTGTACTTCCCATGCCAGGCCCAGAGCTGACAGAGGAGGCCCTCAGCAGTGGTTGTTGCATTAATGACTGAGGAATGAATGAGTCAGCCAACTGCCCACAGCACAGAGCCACAGGCTCCTCCACAGCAACCTACTGAGGCAGGCTTTTGACGGGAAACTGAGGATGGGCTAGGTCAGAGGGAACCTCAATATGCTGCTGGAGCCTGGCTGCCTCCAGAGAGGCCAGCAGGGTCCCCTCAGGACTGAAGCCTCAAAAGGGAGCTGTCACCCACCGCTGGTTGTTTGAGTCAGAAACCTGTGCTCTGGACATTCCTGCTGTCACGTTTTGTGAGGTTTCCTTCCTTAGAATCTAAACATTCCATTGTCTGTGAGTCTGAACCAAGGAGACCTCGCTAACCCCTGGGGGTCAGTGCAGAGCAAGTGGGGCTCTTCCAGTAGCTAGATGGGGCAGCTGAGATCTTGCTGGTTACAGGGGAACTCCCCCACCAAGCCAGAAGTTGCTCCTGTGTAAAGTGCGAGTACAGGCTAAGAGAGAAAGAGAGGAGAGAGACGAGGGAGGCTAGGAACCTGGGTGAGGGGACACACAGCTATGTGTTGGGAATGTGTGTCTTCCTGTACTTCTGGGCATCTGTATGTACTGGGGGCTCTGTGTATGTATCGGGGGACTGTGTGTGGTCCGAGGGGAAGCTATGTGTGTAGAGAGATTGGCTACATGAGTACGGTTAGGGTCCAATGTGGGGGAGCGTGGTGAGGGTTATGTGTGGTGGAGGCTGTGTGGGGTGTGTGGCTGTGTGTGTGCCTGGGGGGGGGATGTTTGTAGTGTGTAGTAGATTCTAGTGTGTGATGGGCAGGAACACGTCTCTCATGTGGCCCTGCTTCATTTGCTCAGACTCCATATGGGCCAACGTCGGCCCCGGAATGGACCTGGGGAAGACCTCCTCAGTCCAGGAGGGGGGTTCAAGCCGTTCTGTTATGAATTGCCCTTCTTGCTTCTTGGTTCTGGCAGGGAGATGGGGATGCTGCCTGGGGGAAAAGCGAAGACCCAAAGAGACAGGGAGACGGAGAGAAAGATAGGAACAGAGAGAAGACCTGACCAGGCCCTGGAGACCAGGTGAGGGGCTGGGGGGGGGGAGGGAGAGTGAGAGAGAGCGGGAGCAAGCTAGTGGGGAGGGGAAAAGCGGAGACGCAGTGGATCAGAGGCCAGAGGGGGAGCTGGGAGAGGGAAGAGAGCGGAAGAGAGAGGAGAGAAAGAGAGATTGATGGGGAGTGGGGAGAAGAGAGAGAGTGGCGGGGGCCAGCCGAGGCAGCGGATCAAAGGCCAGAGTCGGGGCCCGCGTCCTGGGGGCGGCGGGAGAGGAAGGGGGGCTCGGGGAGGGGGCTCAGCGGGGGAATTGCCGGGCTGGCGCTCGGGCGCTCCGAGCCGCGCGGCTCCCCGGGGAGACGGCAGACACTTTGCGGAGATGTTACTCCGGAGTTGGAGACGATGATAAATATGATAATTTGTATAAAATCTGAATGGGTCTTGTTTTCAGGGAGAATGCCTCGGATGATGAATGGGCCCGGCTCCCAGATAGATGGCTGATAAAAAGTGTATTGGATTGTTGAGAGCGATTTTAATTCTCATTCTGTACCTGCAGATGCCGCGGCCGCCGCGCCCGGCCTCCTCCTCCCTCCTGCCCACGGTGCGGGGCGGCCGGCGGCCCGGCCGGCCCCGGCGGCTCAGGAGGCTTCTGAAATGACTCTAATTACAGAGTTATTAATTTTAAGAGGAGGGTGAGCGGGGGGTTTATGATTATTAATCGAGCGCCGGCGCGCGGCGGGCGGGGCGGGGCGGGCCGCGGGCCAGCGCGCTCGGAGCGGGGAGGACGCGCCAGGCCCCGGGGCAGCTCCAAGCCCGGCGGGCTCCTCGGCGGCGGCGGCCAGGCCAGCTTCGATCGCGAGCTGCGGGCGGCCGAGTCCTCCCGTGCGCATTCCGCCCTTCCCACCCCTACCCCTAATCCGACCCGGCGGTCCAGCCTCTCGGCCTGGCCCGCTCCCCTGCGCAGCCGAGCGTCCGGCTCTGCGTCCCCGAGACCAGTGGGTCCGCAACCCCAGGCCCGAGAGGCGCGGCTCTGGCGGAGGAGCCGCACCTCCCAGCTCCCAGCTCCCAGCTCCCACAGGTGCTGAGGAGTCCCCGTGAACCCCGAGCCTGTGACTGAGGCAGTGCGGGCTCCTTCGAAGGCCTACGATGGTAACAATGACATTTAGGGGGTCGCTGTGTGTGCCCGCAGCTGTGCGGGCACTCTAATGCTTTAATTTCCGGTGCAGAGGGATGCACCTCCCACTTCCCAGACGAGGAAGCTCAAACTTGGAGAGTAACTTGTCTTTGGGAAAGGATCTGTTTACTTCAGGGATGCTGCAGGCAGCACCTCCCACGCACATCCCCCCATACCCACCCACCCCGCCAAGTACACAACAACTACCTGATGAAGACCTGGGCTGGGGGACAGGAAGAGAAAGCTCCTCTCTAATCCATCCAGTCACCAGCGCTAGGGTGCTAGTCTCAGCTCTGAGGGATTTGGCAGTTGCCTAACACCCTGTTCATCTTGGAGGGAGGTTTTCCAAAGACTAGGCAGCAAACTGGGAAGCAGACACCTGAAAGTCCATAAGTGGCTTTGCTCTGTGGGGCTGGCACTTTGGGAATAATATCTTCCTGGCTATAGTGACTAGTTTTAAAGAACTCACAGGTAGGGAATTGGTTAAATTCCAGTAAAAAAAAAATATATATAGGACATCTCCAATATAGGCTCAGACTTCTCTCATAGGCACACATTCATCCCTGTCACTCTACCTGGATGGGCTCAAAGAGTATAGATAGTTTCCACAGGCCTGGGAACTTCCAGAACTTCTTCAACTTCTGTCTTTTGGCAAAGAGAACTCCTGCTCAAAGGGGTAAAAGAAAGACCTCTGTGGGCCTAGAGAAGGAGGGACTGTAGGTAGTTCCAGCACATAGCAGGAAGAGCAGCTCTCTGGCCCCAGAGAAGTCAATGCTGAGGACAGCCACAGGGCCTGTTATGGGAACCCAGGGGAGCCCGTAGAGAGGATGGGCTCATGAGCAGGGTCCTCTCTGCTTCCCTGCAGTTCCCAGGGGCACCTTGGTCCAGCTCACGGGGATCTGTATGGGACAACCCAGATCAGGCCTGGAGCATGGGGGGGGGGCATCAAGATCAATCTAGGCAACTCTTGGCTGTGGCTGCTATTAAGGGTCAGGATCAGGGCGCCTGGGTGGCTCAGTAGTTAAGCATCTGCCTTTGGCTCGGATAGTGATCCCGGGGTCCTGGGATCAAGCCCCGCATCGGGCTCCCTGTTCAGCAGTAAGCCTGCTTCTCCCTCTCCCACTCCCCCTGCTTGTGTTCCCTCTCTCGCTGTGTCTTTCTCTGTCAAATAAATAAAATCTTAAAAAAAAAAAAAAAAGGATCAGGATCCACCCCGGTCTGATCAAAGGCTGAGTCCAGCTGGAGTGAAGCTGCAGGCCTGGAAGCTGGAAAAGCCTGAGAGTCCCTACAGAGGCACAAGGACTGGCTGGGAAAAATCACAGTCTTCCAATACAAAGGACAGCTCTTAGGGTGCGGCTCCCAGCTTCCTGAAGGACTGAGTGAGGGCTGGTGGCCCTGAAGCCACACAGACTGTCTGGCCTGGTCACAGGAGCCAGCTCTCAGTTTCCAGATTCAGAGGCCCTGGGCAGAGAAGAGAAAAGAGCCTGGAGGTGGTGAAAGGGGACTGGTGTGAGGATCTGCAAGAGAGAGGGGAGGACTCCTGGGTTCCACCAAATGGAGGCCCTGAAGAAATCCTCTCAGACCCATTCAACCCCCTAATCACAGCCAGTGTCCCTTCTCCCCCTGACTTCCTTGTGGGCACTAAGAATATCTAGTATAGCCTGTGCTTAAGAACGTAGGTTATGGAAGCAATATCTGGGGTACAGATCCTACTTTTGCTACCTACTTGCTCTGTGATTGTGGACAAGTTACTAAAACTCTCTGTGCTTCAGTTTCCTCATCTTTAAAATGGGGTTAATAGTAATAGATGTGGATTAACAGAATTAATATATGCAAAGCACTTAAAACAATGCCTGACATGCAGTAAGCCCTCAGGCATGTTAGTTGCTTTTGTTGTTATTATTCAGGTGCTCCAGTGGGTGGGGCACCTGGCCTTCCCTCTGGATTGACAATTTTTCCAGAGTATCTCTATATTACTGCTCTTTGTACCCCTGACGCTCTGTTCCTTGTGCAAGAGAAAATGCTCAATGAGTGCATGCAGAGGCCTGGGCCTGGGCTGGGCATGGAGAACGAATTAATGTGGTCAGACATCTATGGCTAGGGGTTAATATACCCTTTATTTAATACCATCCAACAATTCCATAAGCAAATACTCTTGTCCTCATTTTACAGATGTGGACACATAGGCACAATGGGTTCAAGGGATGTGCCCAAAGTCACATAACTAGTATGTCTTAGAACTGAGGAAGGTGGAGTCTACCTCAGGACTGCCTGGCTCCATTTTTCACTCTTGGATGCTGCCTTCTCTGTCTTGGGGTTAGTGAGAAGTTACCCCCTTCTGTAGTGCATGTTGTTTTATGAGGCTGCCTGGTAAGGGTGCATGAGGTGAGGAGAAAAGGGTTACCTCCAGATGTGATACATGGATTTCCATTTCTGTAACCCTTATGGGGGGGACGACTTAGGAAGGGGGGCTGGTGAGTGTGGGGAGGGGTCACAGTTGAGACAAGTTATTCAGAGACCTTAATTTATCATCTTATTCCACAACACACACACGCACACACACACACACATCCAAGTACTCACCATCTTGCCTCCATCTCTCACGTATCTTCTCTATCTCCCTCAGACTTTTTGTTTCCAACCTTCCATCTTCTCTTGTTGAGAACACTGTTTTCTCAGTCTCTGCTGCTCTCTCTCTACCTCCAGCCCACTGCCCACACCTGCAGAGTGGTGTTTCCCCTCCAAATCAGATCTTTTTCCTTCCCTGCTTAAAATCCTTCAATGGCATCCCATGGCCTAAGGGAGAAATCAGAACTCCTTAGCAAAAGTGGTCCTTGATCTAGGCCCCATCTACCTCCCAGTCTTATTTCCCTTGCATCACCTCTGACCCCCTATTGCCCTCCCAGAACCCTTAGCAGTTCCCCAGCTAGGTGGGTTGTTGCCCCCTCCCCATGTTTCTGCCCCAATCTCCTTCTGCCTGGGAATATTCCCCCCCAGCTGCACCCTGCATCTAGTGGACATCTAATCATCTTGCAAGACCCCATCCCCTTTATGAGGCATTCTCTGACATCCTCTGTGTCCTACATCTTGACACCTTCTGGAGTTTCTTGGCAAAGCTCTCCATTTGCCGCCAGATAACGTCCTCCTTGAAAGCAGGGACAGTGTCTGATTTACCTCTGTAACCCTGGTGTTCATCACTGAGCGGACCAAGGTGGACTGACCAACTGACTGATGCCCTCTGAGCTGGTTTAGCTTGGTCACTTGCCTCCCTACTTTCCCCAGCCCAAAGGGTTCTGGTCTAGGTATCAGTTTTGTCCTGTCTCCCTACAAAAGTAGGAATGGCCTGAACTGTCAATCTTCTTCCTGAAGGTCTTTTCCCAACTCCTGTAGTCCAGCTCTGTGGCTGCCCGGGCCTGCCAGACAAGGCAGGAGGACGGGGTAAGAGGGGGAGGAGAAGTGGAGTGGACTGGACCATACCCACCCAGAAATCCCAGAGGTTGGAAATTTTCCAGGCGCTAGTCTCCAGGGGCTGCCTGGCAGGCCAGGAAGCCTTCTTCTCCTCTCTCGGTCCCATATGCACAGAGGCCCCCAGCGGCCCTGTTGGGGTCTCAGTCTCTAGCCCGACGTCCTGGGGGCGCCACAACGCAGGGGCTTGCAATGAGTGAGACCCGGGAGGGGACGTTCCACCTTTGTCCGCGCAGTGACCTCGTCAGTCATGAGGGCTGACGCTCCCTAACCTCCTTGCTCCTTCTCTTCCCTCCGGTCCACATTTCCACTTTTCATTCCTCCCTGCTTCTCTTCTGCTCCGCTCCCCCGCCACGCCCCCTCGCTTCTTCCTCCTCTTTCCTTTCCTCCTCCGCACTCTGTGCCCCGGGAGCTTACTGCGGGGCCTGGCCCCTAGAGCGAGCGGAATCTGCGCCGCGCCTCCCGGTCGCCGCGGGGAGGCCGTTCAGGAAATGCGCCCTCCACTGGCGCCGGGGCGCGGCTCTCTCTGCGTTACTTTTTCCTCGACGCTCAGCCTGGCGCGCCGGCCCGGGCGCTGGGGATCTGCAAGAGGGGGCTGGGGTGGCGAGTTCTCCGAGGCCCTGCTGAAGAATGGGGGCCGGGGGTCCTAGCTGCGCGGACGCCGAGGGGTCTGAGCTAAGCGGCCGAAGCCCTCCTGCCCCGGGTCCCCGCCTCCCTTCGCGCCAGGGCAGGACGTCCTAGGCTCCCAAGGCGCGTCCAAGAGAGCCTTGCGCCTTGTATCTACCCATCCCCTCCTCCGCCGTGGATCCAGGGTGACACCCCACACACAAACACCATGCCTTCCGGGGTCAGATACTCCTGTGCGCTCAGCGCCCTGGAACTTCAACTTGGAGTCGGGTTCTGCGCCCGACCCGACCCAGAGCCCCGAGGGCGGAGGCTGCGCTGCACGCCCGGGCCTCCCGGTTCTGCGGCCCTGGCGAGGGATCCTTGGCCGCCGCGGGGCGCGTTTTCACTGCCGAGCCTCTGACAGGGGAGTTTCTGTAGATAAAAGCATTTGTTCTTTTGGTCTTCTTTTATTTTCTTTATTCTTTTGTCCCCACCTTCTTAATCTCCCCTCCGCGCCCTCCTTTCTTCTTTAACTTCCCCTTCCCCTCATTTTCCCTTTCTTTTCGTTAGCTTTTATTCCTCACTCTCTGTGTCCGTCTTTTTCTGTATCTCCCTTGCTTATTTTGGCCCCTTCTCTGCCGCTGGGTCCCTGACTTTCTTTGGGTCTCCCTTCCCGGACCCTTCGCTGTCCCTAGACTAGGGTTGCGCCATCTCGCTGCCTCCCTTTCCCCCTGACGCCGTCCCCTTTTCACTTTTTCGTTCTCCCGGCGGCCCCAGTCTGGCGGGCTCGGGTCCGGCTCCCCCGCCGCCGCCGCCGCCGCAGTGATTTATTCGCCTCACCCGGCGGAATCAGGTGCTGAACCGAGCCCCGGAACGAGGGAACAGATTTCTCCCAGGAAGGGTTTGTGAACTAAACGATGCTAATTACGGGGTGGGGGTCGCGCCGCCGGAGGAGGGGAGGCGCGCCAGGCCGAGTGCGCCGGGCGAGGGGAGAGGCCGGGGTCGGGGCACGGCCCTCCCAGGCCGCCTCCCCGGCCTCCTCCCCTGCGGCTCTCGCCCTGGCTTTCGCCTTTCCCTGGGAACTTTCCTGTCTGAGTTAACTATTAACCGCTGGCGAGAGGCAATTTTCTTCGGAATTCAGCGATTTCCTTTCCGCGGTGGAGGCAGATTAACATGCAAATGGGAGATGCTCGGCCTGAGTCTGCGCGCGGACAAGGATGCCTCCGTCCTTCCAAACAGGGTCCTTCGCGACCGCGGAAAACTACAGCCCCGGCCTTCGCGCCCCACCCCCCCACCCCCCGCCCCGTGCCGACGCAGGAAGCCGTGACCGAGCCAGTGCCCGGCAGGTGCCCGGAGTGAAGGTGGAAAAAGCCGAACGCCCGTGCTTGGGGGCGGGGTTGAGGGGGAAGCGTAACCTGGGCAAGCCCGGGGCACCTCAGACTCGGGGCTGGGCACGGCCACCCGAGGAGTCTGGGACCAACACAGCCTGGTCCTTACTCGGAGCCCCGAGTGCGGGGACGCTCGTGGGGGCGTTGGCAAACTTTCCCACCTCCAGAACCCCAAGACTGCGCCTCACGTCCTCCCCCTTCGCCACTGCCGAGCACCCCGACACACTTGCACACACACCCTGCTCTGGCTTGTGCCCGCTGCAAACTTTGTCAAACTTGAGCCGTTGGGCACAACTCCTCGCCTTTTCCTCCTTTCCTCTTTTGCCCGGGCCGCTCTTCCTGGTGCAGGACGGGAGGGGTTCTCGGCTTCCACACATGGGAGAGGACAGTTTGTGAAAGTGCTGGCCTGGCCTTGCTGGGATGCTATTCCCTGCCTCCCTCCAGGCCGCCGGACACCCAACGCGTTCCACCGCAGAAGGCGCTGGTCGTTGCGGCTGAGAGGCTTAGCAGGGCCCTGGCCCACAGCCCCCGCGGTCGCCCCGGCCGGCCCCTCACTGTCGCGTTGGGCCGTGCTGGGCGTGGAGGCCTGCTTCAGGGCTCCCAGGCCCTCGCCAGCCGTCCTCTCTGCGCTCCCTGTCTTCCCAGCTTATTCTCCTCCCCACCCCACCCCCCCAAGCCCACGCCCCGGGTTAGCTCTCTCTCCTGCCCCACTCGCCAGCTCCGTCTCTGGCGGGCTGCCTGTCTCTCTGTCTCTCCCTGTCTCTCTGTCTCTCCCTGTCTCTCTGTCTCTGTCTCTCTTGTTTGTTTCAACGCGCGGACACTGATTGCGCCTTATGAAGTTCTAACTGGTTTTGTGTCAGGAAGATCTTTCTCGCTGCTACCCAGCCTGGCGTGACGGATTAAACATCAACTAGTTAAATAAAAATTAATATCAACTGCCTCCTAACTTCTAATGTCATGTTGTTTATAACTAATGAACTGATTAGGGGATAAACACATCACGAAGACATTCGGCTCTCCTGCCTGGGCTCCGCCGCCTTCCGGTGCCCGCTTCCCGGCGCAGCCTGCGGGCTGCCAGGCCAGGAGAAGGGCGGTGTCCGGAGGGGCTGGGAGCTCCCCCGGGCTTGCTCCTCTGACTGCCTTGGTCTCTTTCCCGTTCTTTCTCTGTACATTCCTCTGGACATTTCTTTTTCTCAGCCTCTCCTCTTTTCCTTTTCTTTCCTTCTTTCTTTCTTCTGTCTTCCTTCCCTTTCATTCTTCTCTGGCCTCTGCTTTTCTGCAAAGACCAGTCCCTCAGACTGTCCCTGGTTGTGTCTGTCTGTCCGTCTGTCTGTCTCTGTCTCTCTTCCTGTTAGTCTGGGCCCCCAACCCCCCTTTCTCTGTGGGAGTCTACCTCTCCCTTCCCACTTCTCCCCCCTCATTTGGATTCATTTCTCCCCCAGCTCAGAGTGTAATGATTAAAGGTGTCCTTGTGACCGGGCTTCCACCCTGCTACAAAGCAAGAGGCTGTCACCTCTCTTTCAGCACCTTCTCAGTTATTTAGGGGAAAGAAGAGGGTGGAGTTCGGTTTTTTATTTCTCTTCTATTTAATCTGGAACAGGAGAGAGAAAATAAATGTGATTTTTAAAACTTTCACCTTTCCTCTTGTCCCAGAAGCAATTAATACAGGTTCAAGTGCTAAATTTAATTTTCAAGGAAAGAAAAACTGCTCTGATGTTCTTCCTCCAGGGGCTTCAGAGCCCTCTCCACACACACCCATCTCACCAGCCAGTCCCAGTCTGATCTGAGCAGCCTCCTGCAGGGCTCTTTCCCTAAAGATACTTAAACCAAATCACAATTGTCATCATGACAACAATAAGTCAGGAGAGCAAGTAATCACAGACCTGGCCTCAGTGATTTTTTTTTTTTCCTAAGAAGCCACAACGTTTAAACTTGGTTTGCCCTGGACCGCAGGGTCTGACAAGACAATAACAACAGAAAAGGCTTTTAAAACCAATTTAGCACACGTGAAAATGTAATTCTAATGAAGAATCAATAGACTGGTGGTTCATTTTTCCTGGGACTCCTTGGAGAACCTGAGAGAGACTTTCAATCAATGGGACAGGCAATGGGCAAAAAGGCCCAAGAGACAGTGTGGGACAGGGGTGAGGGCTGGAAGACAAAGAGAAGCAGAGCCTGAGGGAGGAGGCTGGAAGGAGGCTGAGGTACAAAGCTGGACCCTTTGGCATCACTTTGCAGGCTTCGGGAGTCCCCAAGGCTCCAAGTGTATCAGAGCCAAGAGCTAAGAAAGTTCCTTCCTCCTCTTGGTCCCTCTGGTATGCGACAGGCTACTTAGCACAATGGCCTCAGCTGCCTTCCCCTGGGCTTGGGCCCCAGCCCTGGCACTGCCCCAACCCTGGGTCCAGTGTTCAGGTAACTGTGACGAGCTGGCTCAGGAGCAGGCAGGGACACTGATCCAAGTGTGTGTGTCCCCAGTTCAGAACATCTGGTTTCCCAATGGGTGCCTCCCTGCTATGTGTGTATCTGGAACATTGGGGTCTCAGTTCCTGTCTCTGATAATACAGAAACAAGAGAAATGAATGTGTGTGTAGTCACACTTCACATTTTAGAAATCACTTCCACACAAGTTATCTCTTGAGAAACCTGTGAAAAGTGCAAGGATTATTAACACTATTTTATAGTGGTAACAAAGGCACAAAG
The DNA here is from genome assembly GCF_029215605.1 of Mirounga angustirostris. Taxonomy (NCBI): domain Eukaryota; kingdom Metazoa; phylum Chordata; class Mammalia; order Carnivora; family Phocidae; genus Mirounga; species Mirounga angustirostris. The sequence continues at coordinate 127,303,718 of NW_026991714.1, forward strand.
AACTATGCAGAGAAGGTGTGACTCAGCAGGCCCTGGGTGATGACTGGGTGTGGTTCTGAGTAGGTGACAGGGTAGGGGGCTGTGTGTGTGTGTGTGAACATCTCGTGGGTGTGTAAAATAGTGACCGCATGAGTGTGATTTGTGTGTGTGTGATTAGGGTTTCATTTATGCATACTGCTTTCCCATCCTTGTTCTTAGGAATGTTGCTCTGTGTATAACAAAAAGCAAAAAAGTAAAATAAATAATGTTTTTTTGCCTTAAGTTTTTGTGCTCTTGGAATGGAAAATCACTGTTTAATTTTTTTAAACAAAGACAGGAAAGAAACACCAGCAAAGTCTGATGTTTAAAATCACAAATGTTGGTAAGATGATAATTTTGCCATGATTTTCCTAAAAAGGGCAGAAATTCTTGTTCCTCTAGGAAGATTTTTAAAAGTTGAGGAACCATGATATAGGTTTTCCCTCTGTGCCACGCCCCCCCCCCTTCCTGTGCCTGGTCACACAATCTTGAGGAACTTTTGCTGAAATGGATAGGACTCCCAGAGAAGAACTTCCAGTTCCTTACCTAAGTGGGCTCAGTAGGCCCCGTGAACCTGGTCCCTGTCCTTTGCTTGATGCCTTTCTGCCTGGGGCCTGGAGGTGTATGTACAGGATATGAAGCCAGCCATAGGCTTACCCAGCACTTTCCTTGGCAGCCTCTGAGTGTTACTCAACACATGTGAGCAAGGCTTTGTGAGTGTGGGAGGCCCAGGGTGGGCAAGTTGGTGGGGGTATAAAGCAGGATAAATGAGAAAGGGGTACACGGGGGTTAGAAGGGGGAATATAGTGCTTGAGAGGTGTGTGATTATGTAAGTAGGAGTACAAGAGAGTGCATATGTGAAAAGTGGTTTATGAGAGGTTTGAGGGAGAATTTGTGATAAGGATGTGAGGTGCAAATTCTAGATTGGGGGCGCCTGGGTGGCTCAGTCGTTAAGCGTCTGCCTTCGGCTCAGGTCATGATCCCAGGGTCCTGGGATCGAGTCCCACATCGGGCTCCCTGCTCGGCGGGAAGCCTGCTTCTCCCTCTCCCACTCTCCCTGCTTGTGTTCCCTCTCTCGCTGTTTCTCTGTCTGTTAAAAAATAAATAAAATCTTAAAAAAAAAAATTCTAGATTGGGAGGGCATGATGTGGACAAAGCTAAAGTGAGACCTTGATCAGGGCTGAAAGCATGAGTGTGCTTGGAGATGGTGTGAATCTGAGGGTCCAAGGGCCTGGAGAAAGAGGACCAGAATATTTTGGAATGGTGTGGCTCAAGTGGGTGGTTATTTGAGTGAGGCCAGAGCTAGGGAGGGATCTTTTTCCCTTTCTTCCCTTTCCTGAGGCCCTGATCATCTCCTTACCAGCAAAGAAGCCAAGACTTTTTCCTTTTATTCTAAGTTAAAGGGAGGAGGAGGAGGAAAAGAAGAGGAAAGGGGAGAGAGGAAGGGGAAGGAGGAAGGGGAAGGGGAAGGCAAAGACGAAGAAGGAGGAGGGGGAGAGGGAGGAGAAGGAGGAAGAGGAAGAAAAAGAAAAAGAATCCGCAACAGGAGAGCTTGTGAATGTATTAATGACAAGGACCTTCAGGGAGCGACTATGGGTTCCAACAGAGTTGGGGTGCGTTTGTTGGGCTTGGAAACTGAGGCTGAGACGGGGGTTGGGGGGCTGGCAGGCTGTGGAGCCCAATATCGGGAAAGCAGAACGGGGCAAAGCTGAGAGTGGGGGCGGGAAGGGGGCCGCACAAAGTTGGGGAGTGCACGAGAGTGAAGACGCCCCTGCGTGTGAGGCTGTGCGACTGACGGGGAGCGTGTGACAGTGAAGAAGAGGGGGTGGGGTGAGAGGGTGTGCCGGCATCTAGGCTGGGGATTCGGTCTCTGGGTGCCTCTGGCAGCGCGGGTGGCGGCGTGCCGGCGGCTGGCTCCGGGCCTGGGTGCGTGTGCGCGCGTGTGCGCGGGGCGGAGAGCCGGGGGCTCCTCCGCGCGTGGCTGTGCCTCGGCGCGGCGGGCTGTGCGAGCGCGGGCGCGGGCGCGAGCGGACGCACAGCCCAGGCGGCGGGCAGCCTGGGTTATCTGAGCCGCTCGGTCTTGGGTGGCTGCGCCCAGATCTCGGGGCGGCGGCGGCACAGGCGAGACGCGTTGTCGGGCTGCGGCGGAGCCGAGAAGCGAGACCCGGGCCCAGACGGCAGCGGCGGGGCGCAGAGCATGGAACAGCGCACGGGCCGGGCAGGTAAGAGCGAGTGAGCGCCACAGGCGGGGGTGGGGGGGGTGGGGGGGGTGGGGGGCGGCGTGTGAGAAAGATGGGGCAACCCGGCCAGCCGAGGACAGACCCCACTCCTCTTTCCTTCTGTGCTTGCCCTGTGGCGGGGGGGCCACTGTAATCGCTGGGGACCGGGGCTCTGCGGCCTCTCCCCACCCGTGGGACCTTCTGGGCCCTCCCTCCCGGTGTCCTCTAAATCTGCTGAAAACTTTCCACCCAGAAAACGTGAGTTTTACAACTTCTCTTGGTCTCTTTACAGAGCCGGACTTTTCCATTCTGTTGTGCCTTTAGGACTTTATCTTTCCACTTTCCAGTGTATAAATGTTTTGCACAACTTCCTCCAAGTTGGGTGCACAAGGAAGGTCTTGGTTTCTAGTGGGAATGGAGTGTGGGTGTGTGTGCACATGTGTTAGTGGATGGGGACACGCTGTATGCACAGGTGTGAGGGTCTTGTGTCTTTGAGTATGAACCAAAGTGTAAGCACTGGTGTAGGTGTGTCTGACGTTTGCAGAAAAGGCTCTGCCCCCAAAAGAAACAACTCAAGGGAGGCCTGAGGCAAGGGGAGGGATGGCAGGCCTCAGGGGACCCAGATGGAGAGAAGAATCTGAACCTGCTGACCCAAAGGGCTAAGGGAGTGGAGGGCTGCTCCTTTTTTTTTTTTTTTCCCCTCCGTACCCCTCTCCTCCAGGCCTGCCAGTTCAGCTCTGTCTGCCCATTAGGTGCCCTAGAGTAATGCAGAGGTGGGAAACCAGGGACCCAAGTTTAGTTTTGGATTGATGAGGAGGGGGAGGGTTGGATCAGTTTCTAAGTTTTCCAAATAATTCTACAGAGGTCAAGGACCTACTCCCGGCCCTTTTTTGCCTCATTCCTCAACTTTCCCAACTCCCCCCACCCCCCTTTCACCAGACCCCAGCAGCTCAGGTTCTAGTTCTTTCAGCTGATAATCCAGTCTCAGCATTGGTCTTCCTCTAAGCTTCTTGGCCCAGTCCCTAGGCTGCCTCCATTCCCCCTTGGGGGCCTGGACCCACTAGGGAACCTGGGCCCCCAGGAGTGTCAACTGTGGCCTCCTGGGCTTTTAGGGTTCTGGGCCACCCGTCTGCACCAGAGGTTTAAGTAGGGAGATCAATAGCAAACAGTTGTAATGATCTAATTAATTATGGCAAAATTAAAAGCGAGTACAAAATCAATCTCTGATGGTGTTGAAGATGGAATTCAATTGAGAACCCATCTGTGCACCCCCTCGACCGTATAAATATGCAGCCCAAGGACAGACCTAATGGCTAGGCCTTCCTGGAAACCTCTCTCCCCCTTTCTTCCTCCCCTGTACAGGGCTTCTCCCTCACTCATAGCATCTATTTTGCTTCCTACCACCTCCTGCCCCCACCCCTCCTTCTTTCCCTGTCCCTCTGCTCAGGCTCTCAACACTCCCACTTTTCCATTTTCCCTCTCCGAAGGCGGCTCTTTTCTGCCTTGCAGACCTGAGGTGCGCGGACCTGGTTCCCAGTCCTGGCAAGTCTCCCAGCCAGGCACCCTCCCCAGCGCCTCGGAAAAGAGAAGGCAGAGCGGGATGGGGAGGCATCCCTGAGCTCTGTTAGGGCCCTCACCCCACGTTTCTGAGCGCGGGATACTCCAGAACGGACCAGGGCTCTTACCCAGGGTCGCCTGCGCCTACCTGCACCAGGCCTGGTAGCCGCTCTCCCAGCGCGGGTGGCAGAGGGGCCGGGCAGACCAGCTGTGCACCGTGCTCCCTTTCCCTTCCCTCCTTTTCCCGCTTTGGCCGGTGTGGGGACTGCACTCCCGCCAGCCGCGGCTTGGGGAAGAGTGGGGAGGAGCTGCGGAGCTGGGCAGGAGGCAGGACTGTGTTTGAGAGAAGGAAGCCACCGTTCCCTTCGAGGCGGCCCCACGGAGCCCCGGAGTCTTCTGCCCTCCGAGCCGCTTTCTCTCTTTCTTTCTCTTTTCACCGCCCTCCTCCTGCTCCTCTGCCCTAATTTCTACTTCAGGCACGTCTGGCCGGGGCACAGCTCCCCGGGGGCTCTGCGGCCCCCAGACGGTCCCCGCGCCCCTTTGGCTTCATCCGGCTAGTTCAAAATGACAATGACACGCGCGCGCGAGCGAGCGTGCCTGGCTGACGCCCTGGCGCAACCGCCACAGCCGGGTTTGCGAAGGATGCGGGTTTTATTTAGTCTCGCTGAGCCAGATCGGGAGCAGCGAAAACCACCAGAAAAAGGCCAGGTATGGGGGAAGGAGAGAGAATCTGCAACTAGATCAATTGTGGTCTTTGGCCATCGTAGCCTATACCCCCAGAATCATAAAAATAAGACGTTTATTTGATGTCCGCTGGCCTGTCCTAGTTGGTTCTCTGGCTCCCTGTCGCTGGTCCCCTGCCTCTCCCTCCTGGGGCTCTGGGCCCACTCCCTGGCCCACAGAGTTTCCAGGTTTCTTTCTGCCCTCGGAGACCCCTCCCACTCCCTGGTCCTGCCGCCGGGCCCTCAGAGCCTGGGGGAGACACAGCCCGACGCCTCCCCGCCTTCTTTTGCCAGGCCTCCTCACCCCGTTATTAATTGCTGTGTTGACCTGCAGGATTGATTGGCGGCCCCGCAGGAAAAGGCTGAGAAGGCCTTGGCCTCCGAGCAGCCTCGGCGGAAGGCAGAGGGAGGAGGAGGAGGTGCTGGATATGGGTCCTGAGCTCCAGTCTCAGCCCCGCCTGGGACACAGCTGTTTGCCCAGACACCCTTCTCCACCCCCTCACACACACACACACCTTCCACGCACCCTCACAACACACTCAGGCGATCCCCTCACCAAGAGATGTTCAGCCCCCAAGGAGACGCATCAGAAATTCTCCTTAATTGATTTAGAAACGGAAAGAGGCTTCCTCCCTCCATTAGTCAGTTTCTTCAGTATGTTCGTTAGCCGCGGGTCTAGACCTCACCGCCGGTCCAGACATGGCGGAGCAAACTGCTGGGACCAGGGCTTTTTTCTGTCCAAGATTCACTTTGCGTCTTTTTTTTTTTTTTCTAGGAACAGTTACAGAAAGTTAAGAAATAATCCTGGATGCAGTGACCTTTAGAGTTTCAAACCAAAGCACTTTTTCCAGAAAGAGCCCTTGTCCTGGCTCCTCAGGGATTCGGTGCAGCCCTTTTGTTTCAAGTTCGGGGAGTGGACGGCTCTGGACCAGGAGGGTGGAGGGCGGAGGCTTGCAGCCTCCTGGGGCTGGGGTCTAACCCTACAGCCGAGACCCTCCCTCCTCCCCACCCCCACCCCCGCCTGCTTAAACCTTAGCGCGCGCGCGGGCGCGCGCGCGCGCACACACACACACACTCTCTCTCTCTCTCTCTTTCTCTCTCTCTCTCCCTCTCTCTCTCTCACGGCCCCCACAGCCACAGCAACACCACTCGCCCCGACCCCAGGCCACAGGCCCACGGGCCAGGCACCCAAGCAGGAGTGAGCCCTCAGACGTCCCAGCTTTGGGCTGGGGTGGGAGGAGGTGGCAGGAGTAAGACAAACCTCAGCCGGTCCCCAGAAGGCCCCCTGTGCTTGGGTTCTCTCCCTGTCTCAACCAGCCCCACTCGCTTCGGTTCTCCCTTCTCCCCTCCGCTCGGGTCCTTTGTCTCCAGCCACTTCGCGGCGCCAAGCAGCCTGTCCCCCGCCTTGGCGGCCCTGCTCTTCGCTTCCCTGTTCCGCTGGCAGGTTCCCCCCCCCCCCCCCCCCCCCGCCTTACCCGCTCCCGGCTCTGGCGCGTTCTCCGCCTGCTCCTCACATCCACACAGCTGCTGCGAGAGGAGGAAGGGAGGGCGGGCGCGCCGCGGATGGATCCGACAGAGTGGGTTTGGTGCCTGCTCGCAACTCCGGCAAAACTCAGCCCGCCGGGGTGCTCCCGCCCCTCTCCAACTATTCCTCAGCGCTGCCGAGCCGCGCGCCCTCGCCCGCGTTTGGCCCCTTCCTTTCCTTGTACGTCGGCTGTGGCTCTTTCGCTCCCCGCTGGCCGGCCCAGCATCTGCAGTTGCGCTCCCCCTCTGCCCTGCACTCCGAGCCCTTTCGGCTGCCCCCTGCTAGCTGCCGCCTGCCCCCTTTCTCCGCAGGCCCCTGCGTCGCGGTGGCGGTGGCGGGGAGCGCCGGGGCGGTCCGGGGCCCGTCGGCACTGTCTCCCTCCACCCCAGTCAGGTCAGGCTGCGGGCTCGACGTCTGGCTGAGAAGGGGGTTAATCATTACTTGGCCACCGGCACAGCCTCACTCGCACTCTCTCACCCGGGCTTGGGGAGGAAGGGAAGAGGTAGTTGGCCGGCTGGGGACCTCGGCTTTGCCCCAACCAGCCTCTTGGGACCTTCCAGAGACAGGTGTCTTCTCCGTTCCCTCGGCACCCCTTTCATGTCCCTTTTCTTCCTCTCCTCTCTCCCCGCCTTCCACGCCTCCCCTTCAGCAGGCCTCTCCCCACCGTCTCATCTCTGCTCTGGCTTTGGCAGGTTGACCGAAGGTCCTGGGAGGACCAACTTTCTTTGTTTGGAACTGGACTGGACGGGATTTCCTTTCCCAGGTCTCCGTGAATGGGCCAGCCTCCTCCCAACGGTTTTGGCCGGCTGGCCCGCAGGGGACCCCGCCTGAGGCTACAATTAACCTGGCTGTTGGGGGGTGGGTGGGCGGTAGGACTTTAACGGATCCTCTAGCATCTGCCTGACGCAGCGGGGCAAGGGTACTGGAAGAAGTGAGAATGGAGTGGCAGGAAAGATAGATGAGAGCAGAGTGGCAAATATGGACAGGGTGTGGTATAGTCAAAGGAACACAGGAGGGGAGGCAGCAAGGAATCCTCTTGTTTCCTTTATAGGATAGAAGTTGGATGGAAAGCACCACCCCTTGCCCTGCCTAACCAGCCCAGATCCCTCCTTCTCTCTTTGTGGAAGGGTAAGGGTTCAGAAAGCTGGGCACTTATTCCTTAATCTACCACAGAAATGTTTGGTTTTCAAAGTGCTTTGGTCCACGGAGTAGGCAAGACAGGTAATCATCCCTATTTTACAGGTGAGGAGACTGAGGCTCAAAGAGGGAACGGGACCGTGCATGTGGTGGCTGTTGCTCCTAATCATGGGTTGTGGGGTGAGTGGCCCCTTTAGCTGTGCAGAGGTCCATGAGTGTCTGGGGGGTGTGGGACAGGCTGTATGCAGGTCTGAGCTGGGAGTACCACGGCCTCTGTGGGCCTCTTGCCTCCCCCCCCCCCACTTTGTTTTCTGTTACACAGGGCCCTCCACTCCTACCCTGTAGACCTACTGGCCCAGTTTCTCCTGGTTTGACAATTTTTTCAGCTCCCCAGTCGGGTGGCCCACCGGCGGCCGCCACCTGGCAGGCCCGTGCCGCTAAGAGGCCGCTTTAGTGGCCAAGTGGCTTGCATTGTCGTTTTCCCTCAAAGGGGCTGCGAAGGGCCGGGCAGGTCGCTGGGACCTCTTGCGAGGAGCAGCCGGGTTAAAGGGGGAGGGGCCGGCGAGGATAAAGGCGCAGCACGTGCGCCCGGCCTCCACAGGACCAACAGACCGAGCGGGCGGGGCCAGCCGGGAGGCGCCCCCCCCCCAACCCGGGCTTCACGCAGGGAGCCCAAATATTGGGAACAAAAGCGGGAAAAGAACTGAGAGAGCAGGAGGGAGGGAGGGAGCAAGGGAGGGAGCGAGGAAGCAGAAATTAGGGGGTCTTAGATGAAAAAAAAAAAAGAAAGTAGCTTTAGGGGGAATGTGCCGTGGAGTGTGAAATTGCAGCCCATGGTGCTCCATATTGTACCAGAAGCTCTTCCAAAAAAAAAAAAAAAAAAGCCATCCTCCAACGTGACCAGAGGGCTAGGAAGGGGGAGGGGCGGGAGAGAATGGGGAGGAGGAGGGGAGAGGGCTGGGCGGGAGCCGGTCAGGCCGAGCTGGAGAGGGGGCCGGGTGCGTGCGCCGGCTGTCCGGGATCTGGTCGCGGAGAGTTGGCGCCCCGGGGTGCGCCAGGACCCAGAGGGCGAGTGGGCCGCGGCCGTCGCGCACTTGGATTGTCAGCGAACTTTTTTTCTCTCCGCCTTTTTCTTTTTTCTGGTGGTAGTGGTGGTGACTTCCAAAACTGGGACTGATTCAGAAAAGGAGCTCGGCTGCGAAGCTGCTACTCTGCTCTACCTTCCTCTCTTCCCTCCGTTTCTGCTTCTCTTCCCTTCGGAGTAGTTTTTCCCCCCTTGGTTCTAAACAGCTTCCCCCCCCCCTCCGAACTTTAATGCGTTTAATTTGGTCCGCGCTGTGGGGAGCATTTCCTAGGGAGATACATTTAATTTCGGAATTTCTAATCCCCTCCCTCAGAGGCCGGGCCCTGGCTCCCTTCGCCGCTCCCCAGGAGGTGGAAGGAGTGGAAGGAGGAAGACAAGCCCAGGCCAGGGGAGAGGGGCAGGGCGGGGAAGCTCCTCGCGGCCCCCAACCCTCCCCCCACGTGGCCCAGCCGCCTTCCCAAAGTGCTCGAGGACCCGGGGTCTGGGCTCTGGGTCAGGGCCCTGCCTTCAGCGGAGAGGCAGCTACACCTCTGCCTTTCCTCACCCGGACGGAAAGCGCTGGGCCAGGGAATGGGAAACCGGAAAAGGAGCAGAAGGGTGGAGAAGAGAGCTGGTGCAAGCCGGGGCAGCGGACAGGGTCTAGATGAGCACTTGACTTCATGCACAATCTACCCAGAAACGCATTTGGTAGCCCTGCGCGCTAGTCGTGCTTGGCTTGCCTTGGGATGCCTGGATGTGTACACGTGGGGTGCGGAGGAGGAAGTCAACGGGGGCCCTGCTCCCACACCTACACCCTGCAGAGCAGGCCCTGGACAGCACGAGAGTTAGGCCAGCTGCAGCTCAGCAGCCAGAAAGGAGGCAAGGGCTGGGGCAGCCGAAGAGCCTGGCTGAGCGGAGAAGGCGAAGGAAGGGAGATCCACAAGGAAGATTTATTGGGCAGATCAGATGCACAGAGGCGGCTAATGAAGCAAATCCCGAGATGGGTATCAGAGCAACTCCCCAAAAGTTTATTTGCCTTTAAATTTCCGCAGGGAGGCGGGCGCCTTGTTTGAAGTGTAAATGCCCCTAGGTTGGGGGGTGGAAGGGCCGCTTTGAAAACACCAGAGAGAAAAGGTTCATTTAGAGGCAGACGGGAAAAGCAACCAACCCTGACAGGTCGGAGCCCGGGTTGTGTTTGAGGTTGGGTTGTTTTCTTTCTTTCTCTTTCTTTTCCTCTTTCCTCTACTTTCTTCTTTCCTTTTCCCTTTTCTTGCTTTTTTCTCCTCTACTAGACTCTATAGAAGAAGAAAGGGAAGAACAGGAAAGGGAGCATCAGAGCTGGAGAAGCCAGTGTCTGGAGAGAAATCTGCAGGCCAGCCCTGGAGCCATAGGAGAAGGCAGGGCCTTGGTTAAAAGCGTTTCTAATCATCAGGGATCATTGCTCTTTAACTTTCCAGACCCAGGAATGGGCTGGAGCTGAGGAGGAAGCTGCCAGGGGCTGGGTTGGTGGGAGGGTGAGTGTCCAGCTAGTGCAGTGCTGGGGAAAGGGTCCCAGAACTGGGGGTGGCTGGGGTGGGGGTGATTCTGGAGTCTCAGAGGCTACCTGGGAATTGGACTGTCCGGGAAGGGTCTTCGCCCCTCAGGGGGTGCATGGGAAAGATAGGCGTGTGGGTATAACTTGCAGCACACTCGGCGCATCCAGTCGCCCCAAGTCCCCTTTCACAAAATGTGAAATCCCTCTTGCCCAACACATGAAAATGCCTGTTGTCTGCACCCACACTTCTTCATAGTATGCGCAACACAGACATATGTCTGCTGGTTCTAGAAAAATCAGTGAGTCTATGTGTGGAGGGGGATTCTGTCCACAGTCTTATTCCTCAGTAGCTCAGACTCCCCAAGACTTATTGACTTTCTGGACCAACATAGGGAGACCTGGGGCAAAGGGTTTCTTTAGTTCTGAGCTCCGCTCAGTAAGGATCCTTCCTCTGTACCTCTCCTTCCACCCCCATCTTGGTTAATCACCTTCCTGAAGGAAGCCCAGAGCTGCACCAGGTGATACCACCTGAGAGCCCCTTTCTCCCAGGCCTGGGAGCCTTTCCCTTTAGGCTGCCCGAACGGTATTTTCCTTTTTTTCTCTCCCCACACGAGGTTAGTGCCGGTACAAGGGGTTGTGAGGCCAAAGCAAACCCGGGAGCGCCATCTGCAGGTCTCTAGAGGAAGAGACTGACCTTCGGGGCTGGACCCTGCGCCTTCACCCTCCAGCCCAAGGGAACCAGCCTGGCCACCCAAGGAAGAGGGAGTGAGGGCTGGGAGGGAGGAGCCTGGAGGGAGGTGGGTTTTTGTTTGTTTGTTTTTTTTTTTTTTTCCCTCCCAGAAGTTACTCCGCAGGTGGATTAAGCGGATCAGGCTCAGGAGGATCCAGGAAGGGAGTCAAATGTCCAGCCGACTCAGCCCCCTAAGGAGTGGGTGGTTCAGAGTCCTTTGGGGACTGAGCCTGGCTGGATCCCTGTCGGAGGATTAAGGGCACTCTGAACACCTGGGTGCAGGAGGCCCAGTAGGAGTCTCCTGGCTGAGTGGGGCGGGTGCGTCCTCCATCCTAGCTGCTGCCTGGGCACTCGCCAGCGGGACAGCGGCGCGAGTCTGCGGCTCTTTCACGGGCGCCAGGGTCTGCAGTCAGGGGCCAGAGGTGCCTCGAGACCGAGCAGCAAGAGCGGAGCTCGGGCTTCCCTGAGCCGCCCTTTCGCAGACCCAGGGAAGCTGGGGGAGGGAGCGAAGGAGGGAGAGAGAGTTAAAACATCAGCTGAAGTGCCAAGATGATTTATGAGACGAGGGAAAATATTTCATAAAGATCTCCCGGATATTCTGTACTTAACCAGTTAGGAGACAAAGGGCTTCTCCTGCCTGGTGCGTACCAGCGGACCCGAGCGAGTGCGGACGAGGGCTGCGGAGGCTGGGCCAGCGGCTCTGGCAGGAGCGGGACCGGGCCCAGCGCGCTGCGCCTCCTGCGCTACCTCGGGATCCGTCAGGCTGGCAGCGGGCGGCGCTCAGCCTCGTTCGCAGCCTCTTCTCCCCAGCCGGGGAGAGCAAAGCTCGTCTCCCGCGTCCTCTGCCGCCAGCGCCCAGTCGCTCCGCACTGTCTCCCCTCCCCAAGCCCTTCTCCCAGGCCACCCGAGGGTCCAGAAGCCAAGTCCCCGGGCTCTCCCACCGTCCGTTGGGTCCCACTGAGGCAGGTGGGTCCTCGCTGGAGGTCTCCAGCTCCATCCTAAACCGAGCGTTCTGGGCTGCCCAGACTCTGATGGCCAAGGGGAAGAGGGAAGCCCTGCGCGCAGCCGCGCGTGGGATGAGAGAGGACAAACTGCCGGGCACTTTGCCCCGGAATGAGAATTGGGGGTGCGTGGGTGGGGAGGTACCTCAGGAGGGAAAGGCGAAAGGGAAGGACCAGAGAGAGGAAGGAAGAATCAGGAAGGAACGGAAGGGAACTCAGAGCTGAGAGGAGGGGGTTAAGGCTAGGGATGCGGACCGGGGTCCGGGCCGCGTGGCCCACGCGGGCACTGGCCAGTGGATGGCAGGGCTGGGTGAGTTGGGACTGCGAGCCTGGCTTCCGAGAGCGGCGCGCTCCGGGGCACTCTGTCGTTGCCTGAATATTCATTAGACTGGCCGCTCTTTATCCTTATCTAACGTTTATCTTATCGGCGAGTTTCGTTTCTCAGTGCAGTTTTAATCCCGGGCTCCCCTTTCCCCTCCCCCTGGCCCGCTCCCCTCCCTCCCTCTTCCTTCGCCCACTGCTCCCTCCCTCCCTCCCGTTTCCCCCTCCCCTCCCCTCCCCTCGCCGGCACCGGAGTGACAGGCGCGGGGCCCTCCTCGCCGAAGCTCGGGGCTCCGGCGCTGGCGAATCACAGAGTGGTGGAATCTATTGCCTTTGTCTGACAAGTCATCCATCTCCCAGCGCGGGGAGGAGGAGGGGGTCTGGAGGGGGCTTTGCAGCTTTTAGAGAGACACACACCGGGAGCCGAGGCTCCAGTCTCCGGCCGAGTCTTCTCGCAGCCGCAACCCACCTGGGGCCAGCCCAGTGCTGCCGGCGCTGCTCGGCTCCCTCCCTCCCTCCCGGCCCTTCGGCCGCGGCGGCGAGCGCCTGCCTTTTCCGGAGGCGGGGGCCCGGCTCGCGCTCTCCCCTCCCGGAGGCGCCCGCTCGGACATCCCGAGGATTGCTACTTCTCTGCCAACTTCGCCAACTCACCGGCACTTGGAGCGGCCCGGCTCCCCGCCCGGCGCCCTCGGGCCGCCCCCGCTCCTCGCCCTCTCCGACCGCCGCCTCTCGGATGACCGGGTTCCAGGGGAGCTGAGCGAGCCGCTTCCCCCGCCCAGCCTCAGCCCTGGCCTCAGCTGCCGCGCGCGCCATGCGCCCCCAGATCCCCCCGGCCCGGCCCGCCGCCCTGGGGCCGCTCTGCTGACCGCCCAGCCCCGCGCCCCGACGGTGGGAAGTTGCGGTCGCTGCGGGTGCGAGCTCCGATCCGCCCGGGAAGCGTCCCCGCGGGGAGCACAGCGCGGCGTCCCCCGCCCGCCCCGCCGCAGCCGGCCCCCCTTCACCTCCCCCCCCCCCCAACGTCCCTCCCTTTTCTCCTCAAGTCCTGAAGTTGAGTTTGAGAGGCGACACGGCGGCGGCGGCCGCGCTGCTCCCGCTCCTCTGCCTCCCCATGGATATGCACTGCAAAGCAGACCCCTTCTCCGCGATGCACCGTGAGTACCGGCGCCCGGCTCCTGTCCCAGCTCGGGGCTCCCCGTCCTAACCCTCTCCCGTCCAGTCCTGGCGCGGCCCTGGCCCCCTGCACTCAGGTCCCATCTTGGAGACTGCGCTGGCTTCTCCAGGCCCCCCCTTTCGTTCTTCCTCTTCCCCTCATTTTCCAGTGTTTCTAAAGCCTCCAGTTTCTCTCTTCTGCCTTAGGTCACCAATACTTCTCCCTCTACCTGCCTTCCTACCTTCCCTCGTGCCCATCACCTGTCTTCCTTTCTTCCACCTGCTCCTTCTTAGGTCATCGATCCACAGCCCCTGGCCCTGGCTCCAGCCATCCTACGCCCTGGTCACCCTCTTGCCCTGGGCTGGGAGACTAAATTGGCAGGCAGTTTTGAGGGGTTTGAGTTGTGTTGTTTTCTCTGTTCTCTCCCTCTCCCTCTCTCCCTCTACCCTCGCTTTCTCCCCCCCTCTCTCTCTGCCTCCTCCACCCTCCATTCATCTCTACCTTTCTCAAACTTAGAGTGTGCTTGTCCAGGTGGAGACTCCTAGCATGGGCAGCTTCCGTGTCAGGGCAATCAGGCAGAAGAGTGTGGGGTTGGGTGCCCCCATCTGACCCTCAGCTCCCAGCATCTCCAGGCCCTGGCAGCCCAGCCAGGGCTTGATGTGAGCTGGTTTGTAATACTCCCTCTTCTTTTCTTTCCTACTTCCTTCCCCTCTTCTTCTCCTTCCCCTGCTCTTCTCCTTCAGTTGGGAGTCTGAGATTGGCAGGATGTGGTGGTCATCTTTCTCCACCTCTCCCTGGGAGATGCTCTAAAAACAAAGAGGGGTTCCAAGGAGAAATCGAAGTCAGGAAGAGATGGAGTAGAGGAGCCTGCCAGGCAGCCCCTGGGCAGAGCCAAGCTCTGCTTGCAGTTCTGGAGGCGCCTTGCCGGCCTTCCACTCCCTGGTGAAAATGGTCCTGCCAGTGACCTGGCTGGTGGGTAGTCAAAGAGGGGGAAAACGAGGGGGAAAGAACAAAAGGAAGGCAAACGCCAAAGCTGGGGAGAAGGGAAAGAGAAATTTTTTAAAAGGGGAAGAAAATAAAAGAAAGAAAACAGAAAGGATGTTATAGGGGAAAGAGAAGGGGAGAAAAAATGAAAAAATAGGAAAGAGGGAATTATTTTAATGAAATTTGAATTTATCTAATTTATGTCATATGTCTTTAGCTTGGAGAACAATTCAGAGGTTTTTTTTTTTTTTTTAGACAAATGGATTCTAAATAGAGAACTTCTCCTCCTCTGTAGATTAATAATTAAGGATGATTTGTAACTTTTCACAGGGAAACTTTTTTAGACCTGGCTTGGATCGGTGCTCCAGACAAGAGAGCCGAGGAGGAAGAGCTCTGTTTTTCTCTTAAGCATATAATTAGCATTACAGGGGGAGCTTTAAAAAAAATACTCCTGGGGTAAAATATATTTTCCTAAATAATTTCCAAGTACAGGTAATCCAAGTCAGGGGCCTCGGGCCGCCACGGGTCTCTGCGAGCTGAGCCCGAAATCCTGTCTCCTTTTCGGAGCGAGTGGAACCGGGTCGACACGCCGGCTTCGCCCAGCCCGCCGGCCTCCCTGCCCCGCCGCCTCTGCTCTCGCTCTTCTCTCGGGCAGATTCCGCGGGGGATTTGCCGAGTCCCAGCCGCCCACTGGGTGTCACTTTGAAACCCAAAGTGGGGCAAGGCGAGCTGAAGGTGGTCGGAGGAGGGGAGAGACGGCGGCGCGGGCGGGCGGGCTGGCCAGCAAGCCAGAGCAGCCTGAGTCCGCGCCGGCGGCAGTGGTGCATTCCAGGCCCGACTCAGCGGCGACTCCCGGCCCTGGACCCCTGTCGTGCCCCCTTTCCCGTCCCCTTTCCTTAGATTGGGGACGAGGGGCCGGGCCTGGAGCCCGGGGAGGCTGAATTATTCATCTTTAATCTGCCCGCAGCTGCCGCCTTTTCATACCGGTAACGCGAGTTCTCCCGGGGCCTAAATTATTGATGGTCGGGGTTTGGAGGGAGGGGAGGGGTGAGGAGTGGGGCTAGAGGTAGGGAGAGTAGCGGGAATGTGAGGCAAAAATAAGAGGTTCTAGCCTCCCCCAGCCTCCAGATCTGAAGCCTCTCCCCAGGGGTTTTACCGGCCCTTGCTCTCAGTACCCCCAGAAAGGGACGGGAAAGAAATGAGCAGAGCACAGATGTTCCCGCTTTCTCCGAAAGCCGCCTGAGGCTAGCAGGGCAGGGGCTGTAGGTTGCCGGCCAGGTCAGGCTGGCCGCTAGAACTCTCTGCGCTTGGATTGCTCAGTAACTGCGGCTGCGGGTTGATCGCTCTGGGTGCAGGATTTCTAGACTGCTGTAGGCCAGGGAGAATGGGGTGCCGCGCAGCGTCCTCAGGCCTGGCATCCGGTGACCACTTGGGCTCCGAGATTGGGGGCCCCAAGCTGGAGTCGGAATGGAGACCCAGCACCCTCCTCCTGGCCGGGAGAGCAAACGCCCTTGCTTCGCGGTGTCCTGGGAGGCTCCCGAGGTCTAAGAGGTCAGAGGGATGGGAGCCGGCTCCGGCAGGCAGCACAGGGTGCCCCGTGAGCCCTCAGCCCGTCTGGGCAACCTGCACCATGCTATCTAGGGGAAGCAGTGGGTCCCAATCCTGGCTCAAGGTGGCAGGCAGACAAGCCCCGGCAGCCTGCGTTCTCTGGCTGCTGCCGAACCGAGCGCGGCGCGGCCCTCCGCTGCCTCCCTGGCTCTGAGCGCAGCAGACTCTGGACCCCTGCGTCTTCAGCCTTCCCTCCTCCACCTGGCTTTCTTTGAACTTTAGACCCTAGGGAGACGAGTGGGAAATATGGCCCCCAAATATCTAAAGATAGAAAACATAAAGGAAAGGAAAAATCCTGATCAAAACCCAGAATAAAACAAAAACACAGGGAAAGAGGCATGAACACTCTAACTCTGATTTAAAATAGATACAAGAGATAAGGAGCAAAAGGAGGGAGTCAGACACTTAGTCCCTCTCTGTGCTCAGAGCCCTTTTGTACTGGGTCAACTGGTCCCAGACCCCCAAAATCATCTGCCTCCAAGCCCTAGCACACACCGACTCTCCCTTGCTTGCGGCTCAGGCGGGATCTCACCTGGCCCTGCTTCTGCTCTCTGCTCGGCTCCTCTTTTCCTCTCCTACATTCTTTCCTGCCAGCATCAATTTCCCCCCTGCCCTCTTTCTTCTCACCCTGCTTCTCCGTTCCTTCCCTCACTTTCTCCCTCGAGAGGTACTGGTCTTAGAGCCATGTTCTTCCCAGCTCTCTGCCCTGCGTCTGCGTTTCCGCATCTCTACGGCCAATGGGTTTCAATCCCCAATCCCCCGTGTTGTGCTTGGCAGCAGACCACTGTTCTGCCGCAAGTCCCAGATCATGCCCCTCCACCCTGCCTGCTCCCTTCGCACAGCCTGGGCCTTGGACCCTGACTAATGGCCGGTCCCTGCTGTGTGTGGGGTGTTGTGTTTTTTTCTTGTCTCTCCCCAGCAGGGCACGGGGGTGTGAACCAGCTCGGGGGGGTGTTTGTGAACGGCCGGCCCCTGCCCGACGTGGTGAGGCAGCGCATCGTGGAGCTGGCCCACCAGGGTGTGCGGCCCTGCGACATATCCCGGCAGCTGCGGGTCAGCCACGGCTGTGTCAGCAAAATCCTGGGCAGGTGAGGGCCTCAGAGCTGCCCCTGGGAGAAGCCTTGCCTCCTTATCCTGCGGCCCTGGGTCTCCAGACCACGGACTTGGCTAAAAGTCCAGGATGCCAGTGGGGGTATCTAGATACTCTGGGGTATCTAGAGAGCTGCTCCTTTTGGAGAGGGCGCTTAGGTGGTGGCCATGGCCCCAGGAGCGAGGATGGAGCAGGGTCATTCAGCTCCTGCCCAGCTTCAGGGTTCTCTTGAGGAGGCTGCCAGATACCAGACTTCAGAAAGGGAGGGACTCCTCTTCAAGCAGAGTTAATGCAGACTTGGGGGGGGGGATGTCGGAGGAACAGGGTGGGGAGCGTAAATGGGTCCCCAAGAGGAAAGAAAAAATCAGCATTGGGGAGGGGACAGTTCTCACCCGGGCTCTGTGTTCAGTAGGAAAGGGCTAGAGGTGGTGGCTCAGCCCTGGTGGGCCTGAAGGCCTGGAAGCGGCCGCCTCCTCTTCTTTCCAAATGCAAGGCTGGGCTTTCAGACTCCCAGGGGCACCTATCCCCGCTGGTGTGCTCGCAGCCCCCGGCATGACTGTCTTCCTGGAGGGAGTGTCCCTGTCGTCCTCCCCCGCATCCTGCGGCCCATCCCTCGCCCTAGCCAAGCGCCCTCCGGAAGCTGGCTCAGCCATGCTGAGTCTTTGCCCTCCGCTGCTGCCTCGGGTGGGAGAGTGGTGCTGCCGCCGCGGCCGGCCGCGGCTGCCCTGGAGCCTGCAGCCTCCCTGCCCCTGCCACGGCCTGTTCTCGCTGACCCCGCCGGCCTTCCCGGCGCAGGTACTATGAGACCGGCAGCATCAAGCCCGGAGTGATCGGAGGCTCCAAGCCCAAAGTGGCGACGCCCAAAGTGGTGGACAAGATTGCTGAGTACAAGCGGCAGAACCCAACTATGTTCGCCTGGGAGATCCGAGACCGGCTCCTGGCTGAGGGCATCTGTGACAATGACACGGTGCCCAGCGTCTCTTCCATCAACAGGTGAGCAAACCACCCCGGACTGCAGGGTGGGACTCCAGCTCCCAGCTCCTGCCCATCAGGGCGTCTCCCAGCTTGCAGTCTCGTTCTTTCCCTAGCTTCTGCCCTTGCTCCAGGCTCCCAGTCCCCGAAGTCCTTTGGGCAGGGAGAGGAGACCTGGAAGGCAGAGAGAGACAGACAGAGCTGTCTCCAGCTCAGGGCTGGGTATTCCCTGCCAGGCTTCTCCCGCCGGCGTCCTGGAAATGAATCCAAGTGTTTGTGGTAATTAAGACTCCAAGATTACGTGCCTCGGTATCTAGAGACAATCACAGCCCACAGCCGAAGCCTTTAAAATGACCAGTGTCTATTCATCGCTTCCAAACAGACTTCCCTTTCTAAAGGCATGCTCCCTTCCCCAGGGGCAGCCGCCTGTCCTGGCTGCCCCACCCTCCCTGCCAACTCCCACAAAGCTTGCCTCCCAGGAGCCCAGGCCTTGTTAGCCAGCTCGCACAAATTTCCGGCCTACAAGCACGAGTATCCAGGCCTGCAGAGCAAACGCCAGCCACCAGCCAGCAATTGGCAGGGAGTAGAGAAGCTGGACAAGGAGTGGGACACCAGGAGGGCAGGGAGAGAGCTCTGGACCCCAAGGCTCAACTTTAGGATGCTTAGGGCCAGGGATAAGTCTGCACCGATGACAGGCTCAGGCACATGGGCCAACACAGGCTGGAGTCATCGAGACCTGTAGTTGCACAGGATAGTCTCCCGATCCCCAAGCCACTCCAGCATGCTCTCTGGGAGAGTACACATGTATGTTCCACGTGTGTATACCGTGCCAGTGTGCAAATGGGCCTGTGTTGGGTACAACACGTACAAGGAGCAGTGGGATGCAAGCACCCAGGAGGGCTTCAACATCACAGAACTGTACAGTGTGACATCCCCAGAGACCCTGTACAAGTTCCAGACAGCTTGGCCAGCCTTTCAACTACTGCCCCCCATTTTAAGACAGAGTCCCAAATGAGAAGAAGGCTGAGGGTTTCTTACCCTTGTTATTCTTTGTATTCTTCATAGATTCATTGTCAGGACAACTAATAATTCAGATGGTGACTTTTTCTGAAACTGGCATCACATATCAAGGTTGTTTTTTTTTTAATATTTTGCAAATGATATGGAATTATCCCAAATCATCCTGAAAACAGCAGGTAAAATTAGCTGGTAGAATGTACCTTGGCTAAAGAAGATTCCCTCTGCCACACTCGTGCTGTAACATACTGCGAGGCGACCCCAGAAATTATCCCAGTGTGTGCCATATGTATTAAAATGGTTATTCAGTTATGAACAGGGTAACATAATACTGATCAGCTAATTATACACCCTCCGAAAACCCTCCAGCTCCCCGGGCCTGACTCGCTAGCTACTGAAAGCATAGCGGTTTGACATTCAGACACCTTCGAAGGAGCTGGAGAAAGACTCTGGGTGGTTTGGGAGAGGAATGTGTCTTTTTGCATTTAAAAGCCAGAGGAGGCTGGGGAAGCTCTGGGGCTGGGGCAGGATTGGTGGGTTAGGAACGGGCTTGGGACAAAGCATTTGTTTTCAGAGCCATCTGGAGACTCAGCCTCTTGGCTGTCTGCTGGTCCGGGAGTGAGTTGGAACGGAGATCTTGGGAGGAGAGCTGCCTGCTGAGGAGCGATGTTGCTGGGGCTGGGAGCTGGTGTATTGGGGGACATTCAAGAGAAATGCTTGTTGTCAGTGATAGGATTTGCAAGCCTTTGGAGGAACCCGAGACATGCACAGTTAAGGCAGTTTGCTTTTCTTGATGGATGGAGGATTGGAGCAATCAAGGCACTTCTGATGGCAGCATCCCTCACCTACCACCCCGTCTAGAACCCCGTCCCTCCTCTCCCCAACATATACCTTCACTGGCTGAGATGTTTTGAGAAGCTGGCTTATGCAGGAGTTTGGGGATGCTCCCATTCTGAAAAGCCACAGAAAGCAGGGAACAGGTGACCCCAGGATCAAGCTCAGAAGCCTGGGGGTGCACTCCCCAGCACTGGGGGAAAGTAGAGGGGTGGGTTGAGAGTAGGAAAAGAATGGCCTCAGCTTGGTAGTGCTGACAGCTGCAGGATCTGCACTGCGTGGAGCCCCACCACCTGAGGGGCACCGAGGCTTCCTTTGGGTGTGTAGAAATAGCTATCTGTGGGCAGGTGTTGCTGGAGATGGAGAGGGAGTGGGAGGAGAGGAACGGGGAATACACCGGCAGCATGGGCAGCCAGCCCTGGGTCTGCGGTTAGGCTTCCCGGCTTGCTTTGTCGACAAGGAGCAGTCAGGGTAGTGTTGATTTCACTTTGGGACAGAATCCTACCATGGTTCCAGTTTGGGAAAGAATTCTGAGGGCTTCCCAGTGTGCTGCTGAGTTGGGGCTGGAGGGATGCATCTAGGCCCCCATGTCCTCCACTTCATCCCTGTAGGTGTTTTGCTCTAAAGGGGGAAAGGTTTATCTGAGATTTGTTGTTTCACCCTGAAACCTGATAAAGGCGGGATGTTTCTTCCTGTGTTGGTGATGTCAGGAACTTTGTAAATTTCCACTCACTATAGGAAGACCCTGGAGATTTTCCTCTGTGCAGAAAGTGTGGTGCATTGGGGAATGGGTGGTTCTGGAGTGTAGGGCCTTCCTGTTGGTGAGGTACCCACTTGTCTTTGGTATTTTATAACCGTTGTGAGTGCATGTGCCGGTGGTTGGCAAGAAAGGAAGTCCACACATGCTCACCCTCCTGAGCCAAATTGTGAGCTTTTTTTTCATCTTCTCCTTCCCAAAACAGATGTTGTCGCCGCACTTGAAATATGCTGTTATGGTTATAAACGAAATTGCTTTTCATGCTTTAAAATTGGTTTTGGTTTTCTCTGATCCTGTCGCGATAAAGGCTTGGATGTTCCATCCATATACTCCACTGGCAAATCCTCAGAGAAATACCTCTCTGAGTCAGTGGAGTAGGTCAGGGAGGCCTCCCAAACCCACTCCTGCCCCCCAGAGACCACTGTCAAAAATCCAGAGGGTTGACAGGATTGCTTAGCACGTGGAATTTCTGTGACTCCGTCTCGATATTGGGTTACTGATCACTAAGCATGGAGTTGCCAGCTCCTCAGCTTATACACGGCCGCTGTAGAGGGCGGATGTTTATAAACAGGTTACTTGAGACTAAAACCTGGTGTGGGGAATGGCCTAGAGGGGGGAAGAGATGGAGGGGGATCCATGCTACTGAAGGGGGGAAAAGTCGCCTAGTTATATCGCTGAGCAATTGACTGGGCAGGAAGGATCTTCCTGATTATATGCCAAAGTCTTCTGATTTGGCTATTGCTCTGGGCAGAGAATACAGCTCCTTTGAAAGAATAGGCACAAACTCCAGGTAGAGTATAGGGTTACCAAGGATCCCCTGAGGGTGTTTCTTGGAATGAGCTGACAAAAAGGCCATTGCTCTCTTAACTTTTCCGGCCTGCACTACACTCTTGGGATCAGGGCCTTCCCCGCCCCTAGATCTTTGGAGTGGGCTCTTCCAGAGTCCATTTCTCACTGATCACCTGCTACCCACACTCTCTCTCAGCCTGTTTGGCTCCAAGTGAGCACGTTCACTGGCTTCAAGGCCACAGCCCCAGTGCTGTGCAAGGGTTCATCCTGTGTCATTCGTAGGCCTCATCAGAGGTCTGGCAGTGGGGTGACCGTAGTGGGCCAGCTGTTCATTGGAAGACCTATCCAAAAAAGCTGGGAATGCTGAAGATATGTTCAGGGCTGGAGTTTGTGTCTTTCTCTGAAACTCAGGTTTTAGAACATTGCACATTTGACTCGTAGACTCTTAGACCTTGCTTGGCATGAATCTGGGCCAGAAGAGCAGCTTTACCTGCCACATCTCTATGCCCTTGTAGCTATTTGGTGGTCAGGGCTGTTGGTCTCATGGCAAAGAGCCAAGGCAAGTTGGTGGGCTAAGAAGAAGACTTCTGGGGCACCTGGGTGGCTCAGTCGGTTAAGCATCTGCCTTCAGCTCAGGTCATGATCCCAGGGTTCTGGGATCGAGCCCCGCATCGGGCTCCTTGCTCTCAGTGGGGAGCGTGCTTCTCCCCTACCTGCCGTTCCCCCTGCTTGTGCTTGCTCTCTCGCTCTCGCTTTCTCTGTGTCAAATAAATAAATAAAATCTTAAAAAAAAAAAAAAAAAGAAAGAAAGAAAAAGAAGACTTCTGTCCTCAGAGGAGTGGGAGAAATAAGGACAGAGAACTTGCCTTCTGTGGCCCGGGGCCTACCACCCTGGGGTCACAAAGAGCAAACAAATATGCCAATTTCTGTCTGAGAAGGCTTGCTCACTTATCCTTCCCCAGAGAGGGCTCTCCTCCTGCGGAGATCACCAATCATTGGACTAACATGTGAAATAGGTACAGCTGTTGATCTTATTTCTTAAAATGAGCTGAAGCTGTCCTCCTGAAAAGCCATTTTTGTTCCCTTAGTTACTTTAGACTTCTTGGCCCGCCGTCGTATGGGTCTGACTGTTTCCCTCGTCGGCTGGCTCAGAGCGGGTGTTCAGGCCACTAAATGGCCTTCAGGTGAGAGCAATGGCCGGTTGCCCTGAGTTCTTACCTCAGCTGCCAACTCTGGGGAAGAGAAAGACAGGAGGGGCTGTCCCTAATGAAAACTCCAGGTAGGTTTTGGAGGGCAATGCAAAGCAGAAAAGAGAGGGAAACTCCTCCTAACTAACTAAATAGTGTCCCAACTATTTTGAGAACTCAATAAAACAATCACATCAAATATGAAGAGGCATAAATCTTGTGTCTGCACAGGTAACTTACTCAATTGCTTTTATTATCGTTCAGGCTGCCTCCATTTATTACCGTCCACAGCCTGGGCAAAGGAGGTTGCGTGGAGGGTGGTCTCCAGTGCAATCCTACACCCTGAGAGGCAACAATCAGCCCATAGAGCCAGGGATTTCGATGGGAGCTCGGGAAGGGCCCATCTGTCTGCATGAAAACCAATCAATAACTCTGTAACCAGAGCCCTTGTCACAGGGAAATGGACAACACAACAGTTCAATACAGGGGCCACAGGGGGAATTAGCCAGTGGAGATGGGGCCAGGCAGGAACAGCCCCTGGAGAAGGGAAACAGGGTACCTGGAGAAAGGAAGGTTGGGGAGGGAGTGGCACTGTGTGTATATTGGCAGATGGGGTGAATGATTGTGCAGAGTAGATCCAGGGAATGGATCTACGGTTGGACTGGTGTGAGAGAAAACAGTTGGGAAACGGGCTTATTCTGGTGCATGCGAGAGAGTGTGGTTGTATTATGTGATGGTATGTGCTTGTAGACTAGAACATTACGGCTTCCAGAGAAAGAGTAGCCATGGTAGAAACTGGTGCAGAAGATGAATCTCCCCCACCCCCCAACACCACCAAGAGCCTGCATCTGAAGAGGGGCTTGTCATGAGCCCACCTGGGAGAGGGGTCCTGCTTCCCCATCTTGTCAGCAGGACTGATGAAGGAACGCCCTAAGCCAAGGGCCCCATTTTCTGCTCCCGGCTTCCTAGGTCTCCAGCTCTGGCTACTCTGTAATTTCCCCTCTTAGTTCTCAGGTTTGTCCTTAGTCCCTCCTTGTTGCTACCTGGAGTTGGAGGTCTCATAGTAAAAGGAAACGATGTATATGTATTTCTTTTTCACTTTTTGTTCTTTCTTTTTTAAAGACTGATTTATTTATTTTAGAGAGAGAGAGTGCACGCATGTGCCAGAGTGAGCGTACAGGGGAAGGGGCAGAGGGAGAAGGAAAGAATCCCGAGCAGACTCCCTGCTGAGCCCAAAGTGGAGCGGGTGGGGCTCCATCTCATGACTCTCAGATCATGACCTGAGCCGAAAAATCAAGAGTCTAACGCTTAACCGACTGGGCCCTCCAGGCACCCCTTCACTTCCTGCTCTTTTAAAGAGTGCAGTAAAGGGTTCTAACCTGGCCTGCCACTTGTCTGAATCCCTGCTGTTTCCCCACACGCCCCAAGCCAGGTGTCCAGAGTTCAGATTCCTGCAAGGAAGGCAGTTACAGGTATAGCTATGGCCAGTGCAGCTCACCTATAGCCATGTGGGTGAGTCTAGAAAGGAGATCGGGGCCCCTGACAGATCTGAGGCGTGGGAACCAGTATCTCACAACCAATGCCCAAATCACAAGTGAAGTAAACAGAGGGGAAATGAAATCACATTGGGTTGATCAGTCTACCAGGAAACCATGGGGTTGAATGTTTTCCTCCCGTTGAACCTGTTGTTTTGGTGCTAGCAAGGTGCAGCTTGAACATGGTTCACAATGGTTTCTAGGCATAGCGGTTGACATGCTCAGTGTGTATGGATCTGTATGTGTATGCGTGGGCCATCCTGTGTCTGCTCTTTGGTAAAAGGGCTCCAAGGCCAAGAGGAAAGGGAGGAAGTTCCAAAGAATGTGTCCTGCTCTCACAGACAAAGGCTGGACACCTTGTCCTTGGCCCAATAGGTCAATCAGTGAGGTAGTCATTGGGCCATTGGGTGATAAGAGGGCTCAGCTGAAGATTCTTTGTTTCACAATTTGGGCAAACTGAGGTCAGATTTTCCTTCAATCTTTACTCACGCTGTAACACTCCATGGTCCTGTTAGCCCCCCAAAAGCAGGGCCTGGCTACAGTGATGTCACCTTCATATTGGAGAGCTGTGAGTTCAGCTGTCCATCCTCACTTAGCCACTCATTCAGTTCTAGCCCAGTCAGCAAGACTAGTTAGGGACCAACTGTATAAGCAGCTAAGAAGATGCTCTTCCCAGTGGGCCTCTTTGCTGTAGAGTTCTAGTGCAGAGGCCCACCAAGGGGTACAGGTCCCTCTAGCAGGAGGTGTGGTGGCAGCTTGTGGACAGTCATTGACAGAGCTCTCCCAAGGTCCAGGTCCCGGGCCCAGCCGCCACGTCCTTCCCCAGGAACCCAGGTGCCAGGGAAATAAGGAAGAGGCTTTTTGTGAGAAACATGTAACTGGGGACTGGAGAGGCCTTGGAGACCAGGCAGGGCATGAAGGCACAGGCAGATGCCTGGGGCCTCCAGGGAGGGCCAGGCCTAGGGGAGCTCTTGGGGGTGGGAAGTAAGAGGAGAGTGACGTGGCCCTGGAGGAGAAGGAGCAAGGCCTCGTGCAGTTCTCCGTGGGTAGGAGAAGAAGGTATATAGGAGGGAGGGAGGGAGATGGGGGAGGGGCCTTGGAGCCAGGTTCCTCTTGTAGCTCATCCTCAGCAACTACAAAAATAACTGGACTCTTTCTTTTGGTTTTCGAGAGGTAATATGCTAAGAAGATATTTTGTGTTTTTCACATGAGAGTGAGAAACTGAGAGTCGTCAGCATTCTAGAGAGGTCAGGTTTATTGTAGGGATGTGGAGGGAGCAAAGTAGAGCTGCAGGAGCTGGGATGGAGCTGGTGAGAGCTGGACCAAAGGGCTGGGGTATGCGGGCCCAGCCTAGAGGCAGGAAGATTTGGGTTTTGAAAACTCTGTGCTGGCCAAAGAAAACACAGCTTCAGGTCTGATTCAGTCCGTGGGCCCTGGTCTGCAGCCCCAGGGCTGTGTAACCAGACTTGGCCTCTCTTCTCTGCTTCCGACCAGAGCGCTAACAGGGCAGGTGCAAGGGTGAGGGTGATGTTTCCTGAGCCCCTTAGTCCAGGAGCCCCTGAGGAAGGTAGGTCGAGGGGAGAGTCCACTCTCTACCGTGAGGACAGGGGAGGGTGAGGCGCGAGTGGGAGGGGAGGGCGGAAGTCAGAAGGAGGGCTCAAGAGTGAGAAAGGAGGTGGGGAGCCTGAGGGGTGAAAGAGAGAGGCCTCGGAACTGGCTTGGCCAGATGAGAACGGAGCGCATGGCCAGAGTACAAAGCAGGGAGTTCTGAAAGCTTGAAAAGGGGGTTGGATCCTGTGCAGCTCTGCCAAAGGCCTCTGGTGGTGCTTGGAGGTGGTCGGATGGAGCCCGAGCTCTGGGCAGCTGGTAGACCAGGCTGAGGGTGACTTCAGGGAGCTCAGAAGGTGGTAAAGGAGAAAAGGGGAGGCCAGCCAGGAAGGACAAAGGTGGCGGGCAAAGGAAGTGGCATGGGAGGGCAAGTCGTGGCCACCTGCACCACAAGGCAGGCCGGCCCTGGCTGTGGGGCTACTGCACTGTCGTTGCTGCAGCCTGGTCGCCAGCAGAAGGGAGAGTGGGGGAGACGCCAAGAGGAAGGGAGGGAGGTCTTCGCTTCCTAGGTGTTCCAGACTCAAGGCCCTCCACCCGGGAGCCTCTGGTCACTCTGCTCTGGACTTCTTCTCTTGCCTGCCTGCAGCCCTGCCTGAACTTCTCTGCAGTGAGCTCACTCTGTTGCCATTCGGGGGCAGAGGAAGCCAGAGCGACGCCACAGGCAGCGCCTGGCGGGAGAAGCAGAAAGGCTGCAAGACAGGGCAGCAGGCTGCAAGGGGACCTGTACCCACCTTGTAGACACAGTAAGGTCAAGAAATCAGAGAGGAAGCCCTCAGAGGTCGGGGAGAGAAGGGAGGAGGGCAGGAAAGAAGGACAGCAGTGGCTGCAGAGCTGGAGCACCTGGGAGCAAGCCCTGAGGCAGCTTCCCCCCTTCCCCCACCCTTGGCCCCAGGGTCTTTTCTGGACTGGTGGAGGAAGCTGCAGGAAACCAGGGGCCTTGTAGGCAGTATCTGGCTTGACAGGCCACAGAGATGGTCAAGGAGGAGACCCTCATTCTGCCCCTTATCTTGTGACTTTCCATTTAATTCTAGAGGGCAAGATGGTCCTTGCCTACGTGTCCTGTGTCATATGGAGAGAAGTTGGTGATTCTGCGTTGAGGGCCTCTGTGTGTCTCTGTTTTGGAAAGAGCCTGAGAACTTTGGAAAGAACATGTGGTATCTAGCTGAGCCTAACATCCGTGTCCTGGGAAGCTGTCTAAATGGTCCTGGTATTCCAGGGAGCTCTTAAAAGGAGTCAGTCTTGTCAAACAGGGGGCTGGTGGTTTGTTATTCAGAGAGTTTCCAGCTGAAGGGACTGTTTGGTCTCAGAATGAAAGTTTCTGCCATCGTTTGGGCGACCTGTCTATTTGGGATGTTAGCAAATGTTACCTGGCAAGCGTGGGTTGAATGGACGATAGATCTCCCAATGGGCTGACGAGTGGGGGTCCGGTCAGGTACAAAGGGTCCCGGCACACGTAGTCTGTGTGCACACACGTGTGCATTTTCTCTGCTAGAGGTGAGGGTGTACAGTGGCACGTGATGGCCAGGTCGAGGGTGTGTAACACGGCCACCAGGAGTACTGGTAGCTGCGCTTGCTTTGTGTCTGTCCAGGTCCTCAAAGGGCGTGTGCATTTAGGTAGGGACACAGGTCAAGCTGTTTATCTCCTTTTATCATCTCCTTTTATCACTTACCTTTTTCCTTCCTCTCTCTCCTCCTCCTCAGGGTAGCTGGTTTGGGTTAGGAGGCCAATCTCAGTAGACTCTAATTGAAGAGAGAAGAGAATTTGATGAGATAAGGAAGGCCATCCTTCCTCTGGGGACCAATAGAGGTTTCACGTTCCCCTACTCCGCTCGGCTTCTCTAGGGAGCTGACACCAGGGCAGGCGGCCTCCCCACAGACTGTGACTGTCTGGCCTCTGGGAGAGCCAGAGCAAATGACTGGGGTCAAGACTTGGGTTCCCTTCCCAGTCACCATGGGTCTGGATGGAGGGACAGTCTGATGGAGCCCCCGACGAGACAGGCAAAAGGGGTAGAAGAGAGATGGCCCAAGACAGGAGGAGAGAAGTGAGAGGCCAGAAGTGACGGAGACAGGCCAGCTCCAGCTAAAGCCTGTTTTTTGGGCCACAGAAGTGGACTGAGTATGTGTGTTGGGAAGGGAGGTCTTTTTTTTTTTAATTAGGGAAGAGGCTCTGAAGCCTTTTGGCCAGTCTGCTGGGCTGAGCACTCAGCTCTTTGCAGAGGGTACAGCCCTGGTTCGGTCCAGCTCCCTGTAGAAATGGTGGCCACCCCTCACTCTTATACCCCCTGCCCTCCCGCCCCAGCACGTATGCATTCCCCTCTTCCCCCTCCCTTAACTCCCCTTAACTTGGCCCTGAGGATCAGGTAGTTCCTGACCCCAGGGAGGCAGCCTGGAGACTCCTTAGGAGATTGACCTCCCAGGGTGGGTACAAAAAAAGTTGAGAGAAATTCATTTCATGGCCAGTGACTGCTTAGAAAAGGCGATTCCAGCATACGAATGTGATAAATGTTAACTGAGCATTAATCGCATTAAAGAGGGCCCTATAAACTTTTCATTTCTAATTAAATTCGTCCAGTGATGCTGCCCAAGCGAGTACTCTGGGCCTTTGTTTATGTGGAAAATTAAAATGCAAATACAATGGGATTTATTTCCAGGAGTGGAGTGATGGGCTGGCCCCTCTGGCTACTGGTCTCCAGGCCTCTCGGGCCAGGTGACTGCTTCTTTGGAAGTGCCATCCCCCCTTGGGACACATTCTGGTGTGAAGGGAGAGGACAGAGTTCAAGGTCAACTAGAGTTAGAGATGAGGAGAGGGTGTGGAAAAAATTGAAGAGAGGGAGAAAAAAGACAGTAGATGACCCAGAAATCTAAGAAGGCATTGCCCTGCCCCCCTCGCCCCCTCCACTTCCAACTCATACCTCTAAGAGAAGAGATCCCCCAAATCTCGCTTGTGAGTAATGTCAGCACAAGCTTCTGCTGCAGCTCGGGGATGAAGGGTGAGTGTGGGAGGGAGAATTTGGAGGAATCAGCCCTGCCAGGCATATGTGGACCTCCGCCTAAAAGAAGCGACTGGTCATCCGCAGGGAGGGCCCTGGATTTATCTCCAGCAGTTTGGGGGGCGGCTGCAGTCCACACCATGCTTTCACTGATCTCTTCCTGCCGGCGCCAAGCAGCATTGACACAGGGCGGCGGAGCGGAGAGGCGCACACCGAGGGCACTGTGCAGGCACACCCGCCCGCCCGCAGCCTTCCCGTGTGTGGGGAGAGCCGGGCACTCATGAGAATAAACAAATGTCCCTTGCAGGGAGTCCTTCGGTGCCGTGATGCCTTTGATAAAAAGCAGTAACCCTAAATACTGTTGACTAGAACGATCTAAAGTTCCTATTTACCAAAACATAAATTAAGTCGAGTGGAGAGCAAACATGGGTCAGAAAAACCATGTGGGTAGATCAGTGGGGACACTGAAGGATCGCCGTGCTGCTCTATGGATAAGGAAGTTGTAAACAGCATTAAAAAGTAGAGAGGGAAAGAAAATGGAAGTGGAGACATGATAAAAAGCAGAGCACTAAATCACAAATAGGGGTACATGCACAAAGTCACAAACCAGATTTATGCCAAGTGTTGCAAGATCTACAGCTTGGTCTGACCACACGTGGAGATACTCTGCGCATGGGCATGCGGGCGTCCGGAGAGCGGATAGAGGCTGTGTCAGCATGAGGAGGGTGGACTTGGTCGTAACCTGGGCCCTCTCTGTCGGACAGTGGGACTGACCCATCAGCTCCACCGTGCAGGGATCTGATTGGGTCCGGTTCTGCAGACAGCCAAGGAAATAGCCTCAGGAGGTTTTTAAAGGTGTTTGGGCACATAAGTCTCCTGTGAGCTGGATCCACGTTCTAATGGATCTCCAAGGCCGCAACCCATTCCCAGATGGAGTCTGCTTGACTAGTTTTGTTAAATAACTTGCTACCCCTGTTCTCTTTAGTCTGTTTTATTCTGGGTTATTTTTGTCCTTTTCAGCGTTCACTCATGTCTCTTAGAAATGCATGAGCACTTGCTGACAAACAGGTAAATGTGACAGCTCCCGAACATCTGGATGAAAACCAAACCTTTAGGCAATCATCTAGGAGGCTTGTCAATAGGATGCCAAATATCTGGTGATTTAGAGTCATCTACATAATTGATCAGATTTCCAGTTTTTATCCAGGCATCGACACTCATTTTCACTTCACTGGTGTCGCATTTCATTGGGAAACCCCTGTTTTCAGAGGAAAATATTCTAGGTGACAAAGTGTCGAGGTTAGGAAGCATCTTTGATGCATTTGGGTCTGGTTTCTGGCTTAAAAGGAGGCTGGTCTTGACTTGAAAGTCAGGTGGAGAGCCGGTGCTTAGAGAGTTTAGTATCTGAACAAGCACAGCAGGTGGATGCTTTCCGTGGAAAGTTGGTTGGGAGGGCAAGTCACTTCGTCTAAATGAGGGTAAGCTGTCCGGTAGGCCTGGCTTCCATAGGGAATCCACTTTGCCATCTTAAAGGAGAGTATTGGGTTCTTAGAAGGCATGGTCTTTCATTCACGTATACTTTCATTTCTCCATTCAGAAAATCTTTGCTGAGCCCCTGCTATATGCCAGGCAAGTCACACAAACCTACGTAACCCAGAAAATGTAAGAAAGTGGGCTCTGGGAGAGATCACTGGAGTTTGAGGCAACTTCCAGACCTACTGGCTACGTGGTTATAGATAAATCTCATCTCCTCTCTGGACCTCGGTTTCTTCACTGAGGTGAAGATAACCATATAAGGTTCTCGTGAGGGTTACATGAGTTAATCCATGTAAACCTGCTTAGCATTGCACCTGGCACATATCAAGTGCTCAATAAATGTTAGTTATTTTCAGGGCAGTCATAGTCATAATGTGTCTATTTCTTGCTATGTGTCTATGTCAATGTGTGTGACTTCTGGCTTGCGTGTGCATCAACAGTGACCTCTTTTAAATAAAAAAGCTTGAGCTGAAAGGATATTCTGTGAAAAGAAATGTGTATCATGAATGCCAGTGAGAATTATGGTCCACTATGAGCCCAGCCGGATTTAGGAAGGGGCCTGTTCCATGTGTGTGCAGGGAAAAAAGCCCATGATGAGTCAGTTATCTGACCATTGAACAGAATTAGTCAGATAATTGCCTCCTTTGTGCACTTTGTTTGAGAGCCCAGCCTCTGTGTGTGTGTGTGTGTATGTGTATAAACTTCTTAGGCCTGCATACTCCTTCTCTGGAATGAACCTACTAGTGTTTGAGGAGTTGAAGGTTGGCATTTTCTGGGCTTCATGGCATTTTCATGGGTTGTGGTGCTTTGCATTTTGTCATTTTTTTTTTTAAAGATAAAATGAAACAGTAACGGGGAAAAAAATCCTTATTTGATGGGTTTGAAGGGTTCCTCTGATTCTTAAATGTCATAGAGGGAAGAGAAGGAAGGTAAACAGGAAGAGGAAGGGAAGAGAGGAGAGAAAGTAAAGATAAAAGATAGGAGAGGGGGAAGTAAGCAAATATTTGACAGGTTTAAACCAATCTGTCTGCTATTGTCCCACATTTCTGTATGTTCCAGGGAAGAATAGGAGGTTGATTATCATTGCAGTTATTTTCACTGTTAAGGGTTAAAAGATTTTAAGGAGAAAATTTAGGAGAAGAATTTTACTTTGGGCTTGACGTATTAAGTGCAATGGCTCAAAGTAACTGGAAAACTACAGATTCTACTTACTCTGTGCTCAAAGGAGCAAAGATGAAAACTAAGGTTTTCCAAACTCACGATGATGTGTTCTGGCTCCCCATCTTTATGGGAAGGCCCGTGGACTGAGGCCAAGGCCCAATCCCATTCTTGCCTATAGCTCTCCCTGCCCCTTTGGCCTGGGTAGGTAGCCAAGTTCAGCTCAATGGACTTTCTTAAGATCCACACCCAAATGCCTTAATATTCACTGATCTGATTTCTTTCTTACCCCTTCCTTATTTCCCAACTTGACCCCTAGATTTCACTATTCCTTGTTTATACCTATTGCCTGACAAAGGTTCTGAGTTTTTAAATTAGAAAGTAAATCTTTTAAATGAGCTAAATTTGAATCCCGAGAACTCAATTATCCTTGGATTTTTTTCATAACTGTAAAATGTTTAAGGGCCACCATTTTCCTTTTTGCCTATTCATCCTCACAGGGCTGGATGCAACCTCGGTATGGAGATGGGCAGTGGTGAAATCTATCATCCCCCAGCCCCTGCCCCTGTCCAAATGGACCAGAAGGCCAAGGAGGGAACTAGCCCCTGCCTCCATGCTGCCTGACTGACCATACACACACCTCTACTCATCTTAGGGTTTAATGTATATTAGCACACATGTAGACATGCTTGTACACATGCATAGCCAATCTTATGGCTGCTTTACTTGGTAAGCCCTTATATTCATTATGATAGTAGCTAACAAGTGCTTACTATAGTAGAAATCATTATAAGCATGTTGCATGTATTAATTGATTTAAGCCTCGTAAACAACCCCATAGGGCTTTATAGGATTGTTTATAGATGAGGTAACTGGGGTACAGTGACGTTAAATAACTTACTCAGGTCACAGGCTAAGCAGCAGAACTAGGATTTGAACCCAGGCAATACTGGTTCTAAAACCTATGTGCTCATCTAGCGCTCTATACTACATATTATCTTTCCATCAGAGGAAGGGCATGCATCTACAGTCTCTTGTGGGGCTCCGTATATCTTTCAGTCTCATGCCCTGTGATGTAGTGAGACATTTCCTGACAAGCTCAGAACAAAGACCCTGCGCCCTGGTAGAAAGTCACGCCTAGTAGGTATTCCTGTACTCTTCTTTGGTGTGTGTGTGTGGCCCTGAGTGCAGGCCACTGTTGAGCCACATCATCTGGGGATGCTGGGAAGGAAGAAGGTGCTGATGGCCAGAGTCAGAGAGATAGTGGATTGGGGAACTAGAGTTCATGCTGGACTTGGATTCACGTTCATTGGAATCAGTGAGTTTACTCCCACCCATCCTCCTCTTGCCGCATCAGGGATCCAATAGGCATTGAGTCTGGCTTAGGGCTTTGATGCATTAGGCAGATGTAGGGAGGGTGGCACCAGGATCTCTGTCAGAAGTGTTCCATGGATCAGGGACAGCTGGCTTCCAACAGAACAGAACTGTGCATTTGGTCATTGAGAAGAGATTTGTCCCATATCTCTAGAATCTTCCTTCTGGAAAGTAGCAATGCAAATGAACCTAGCTGGAGGAAGCTAAAAAAGCTAAAGGATGGGCCCTCACACCCACCTCCCACAACCACACCGAGAAAGCAATTACTGAATCCTACACCACCACCCAGATCCAACATCATTACTCAACCCACATCACCAAGGAGACACCCATTAACCTAATCTCTGAGACATACATTACAAAAAAAAAAAAAAAGATGCTGATATGATCAACGAACACAATAATTCAAAGCAGAAACACAGACATTGCTGCTAAACAATACTCAAATTCCTCCAGCTCAGTGTTACACAAAGTGCAGTCACCTCAATACAATATCACAAAACACCAGGTAACAAACCTTAAACCAGCTGCAGGAATGCATCGGGGCACAATGCAATACAATGTACACCCGACACAATTCAAACTCTCCAGCCCACAGGCACACCCATACACAAAGGCTGCAATCATGTGGCCACCAGAGCAATAGCAAACACGGGTCAGGCATGCACAGAGATGGGGCATGCAGTACAGCTCCCAGCCCCTCTGCACGCCCAACAGAAAACGGTCACAGCCACAGCCTCCCCAAGCTCAGTGCACTCCTGATCCCCGGGCCCAGTGCAGCCTGCCAGCAAGCAGCGGCACCATCCCGTTTCTCCAGCAGGTGGATGTGTCTAGACCATCACCTTCAATAAGGCCTCCGGGCTCTGGTTGCTAGTAAGAGAATAAACTGTCCCCTGAGCCTGCTTCCTGAGACAGGACAAATCAGCTCTATCCTGGCTGGGGTTTAATAAGACTTTGCTGTTACTGAAAATGACAGAGCTCCAGGGGTGGAGGGAAAGGTGGGGGTGGGCTGGGAGGGGGGCTCACCAAGCTGGGTGCAGGAATTCCCCCTTCCTCCACCAAGCCCTGCCTTCTGTGGCCATTCCAGAGCCGAAGCCCTCTTGCTGGGTGTTCACTGAGTATCGATTCAGTCTGCAAGCAATTTTAATATTTCTTCAGGGACTTTCCAGCAACAGCACAAGTCATTAATTCACCCTCCCAAATTGCTTATTCAATAGCAGGAACATGGCTCCTGAATAAAGTCCCAGAATTTATGTGACTCGCACGAGTCAGGAGGTCAAACAACTGTTATGGAGCGAAGTTAAAAATCCAAATAAAATATTGACACTTTTTTGGGGGGGGGGAAGTAAAGGTATTTAAAATAGGTTTTCGTTGCAATGCCCCCAGGATAAAGAATGGAAGGAGACTGAAGACAAGTTGGAGTTTATAAAATCAATGGAATTTATTGCACATCTACTTGGCATTTAATAATTCTCTCATTTCCACATCGCCCCCGCCCCGTCCTAGCCATAGACAGAAAGATACACAGGTGTACAAGTGCACATTTATGCACATCAATACCAGTGCATGGACCAGTATAAAAACACAGTTGGGATGTGAGAATCTCAGACACTCTGGGAAGGGACCAGTGCAGTGTGACCATGGCTTGCGTATTTGACAGAAATAGGCATAACTGGGACAAAAATTTGTGAAGTAGGTTCTGATAAATATATCCAGTATTATAAATGGTGGATCAATGCATTAGAGCCGACATGAATATAAAGATACACTAATCATAGTAGTAGTTTCTAGAAACATAGAAACACTTTTGTGTGCACACTCATGTACATGATTTGGAAACTAAATAGATAAATAGAGAGAATTTGGAAACTACACCCAAAACCTACCAGTGCATATAAAATACTGAAACCATAGCCACTTAACCTAAAATTGTGGTTTGTTTGTAACATGGACGTGCTGTTCATCAGATGCAGGGGAGAGGCTAAGCATGTTTAGAATGGCTGGTATATGCAATTTCTGCACATTGTCTACACATACATTTGCTCGGTTGTCCAGATCATAAACAAGAAAAGACTATGCCCAAATAGTTAGTAAACACAGATAACTATTAGTATAGAAATTTCCAGAAGAGGTAATATGGTTCAACCTGTAGACATTGGAGTCCCAGGCCTGTACCCAAAGTCTGGCTCCAGTGTTATTAAGCACGTGACCTTAGGCAAATTGCTCAGGCCACTCTGTTGTCTCCTTGATATCATAGAGAACATGACTATTTAATAGAGTCGTAGCTAGGATTTATTTTTTTATTTTTTTAAAGATTTTATTTATTTATTTGAGAGAGAGAGCACAAACCGGGAAGAGAGGCAGATGGAGAGGGAGAAGCAGGCTCTCCGCTGAGCAGGGAGCCCGACGTGGGGCTCGATCCCAGGACCCTGGGATCATGACCTGAGCCGAAGGCAGCCGATTAACTAACTGAGCCACCCAGGCGCCCCTCGTAGCTAGGATTTAAATGACCAAACGCATTTGTCACAATGGCTGTCAGTAAATGAATATGAAATAAGTTCTAATTATTTCCTTTGCTATGATTATATGCAGCTCTTCTGTCTGGGCCCCACCTCTCATAGGTTCTACCATCTGTTCTTGGTATGAGTTATTCTACCCAGCGTGGGTTCTGGAGCCAGGTTCCCCACTTTAAATCCTGGTTCTGCTGCCTAACAGCTGTATGCCCTTGGGTTAGTTACTTAACTTCTCTGAGCCTCGGTTTCCACATCTGTAGAATGGTTAAATTAATCCACGTAAAGTGCTTAGCACAGTGCCTGGTACATAGTGAACATATATTAGCTCACTACATTCCCAAAGATGTTATCCTTATTATTATTAATAATAACATTCGTTTGTTATTCAGCAAATAGTCTTTAAGTGCTAACATTCTGCCAGGCACTATTACTAGGTGCTGGAAATACAATAGTGAGAGAAATGGGTGTGATATCTGCCCTTGTAGAGTTCAGAGTCTAGGGGAGGACTCAATGTGAATTGAATAAGCTAGAAGACAAGCTTTCAGCTCTGTGCTAGACCCTGAGGGGAAGAGGGGTATGGAGAGAAATAGATTGGAAAGCCAGGGTGGAGCCAGATTGGGAAAGATTTTGAAGGCCAGGCTGAGGAATTCTGAATTGATTCTGTTGGTAATAGGAAGCAATTGTAGGGTTTAGCCACATCACATTCTTTCAGGAGACAGAGACTGATGGATTGTTTTCGAATACTGGAGTCACTGGGCAAGAGGTGGGAGGGGCGGGAGGCCAGGAGTTCAGGCCCCACCTCGGCTGCTGGCTGCTGCTCGGGGCACTTGCTCCAGGCTTCCTCCTGCTTGCCTAGGGAGGTGGGCATGCCCGGGAGGGACACGGAGCATGGGCAGGGAGGACTTGGTCCCAGCAGTGAGGCTACTCAGCACCTCTTTCACCATCACATCAGGGAGTCTTCTAGCCTCTGGACCTTCGCAAGCAGGACCGTGGGGTGGACAGCTGGTGGACCCCAGTTCTAGCCCGGAAGCACTGAAAGATGAGGGCAGGGCTGGTAGTGAAAGGAGCTAGTCTGGTCACGCTCTGGGCTTGGCATGCACTGCAGACTGGTTTCCAAATGGTTAGTTAAACACATTGCCCCTTAATTTTTAAACCTATGCATATCTTGAAGTTAAATCAATCCATATGCTTACCATTCATCATATAAACCATCACTATTGCCCCCTTGGGCCAGCCCCATGGCCCATCTAGCCTGGTAAATTGTATCTGGCCTGGGCTCCGGGGGACACGTGGTGGAAGGATTATCGCCCCTAGATCCAGTCTTAGAAGGCTAAGTTGATGCAGAATCTCTGAAGAAATAATATCTAAGGTAATATCTAAGGAACCCAGTGGGAATCTATCATCCTGGAATGTACAAAAACCTATTTTGAAATTATTTTTATTTTTAACCTATGATTTAGTTTCCACGGAGGGACTGATAGCTTCTTGAATTTTGGTTACTGGGCCAGTGGGAGTCAGGATCAGCAGATGGAGAGCAATGTCAATTGACAGATATGAGTAAGGAACCTTCTGAGGCTGCTAAGGCTTTCTCTCAACCCTCTCAAGTCTCCCCTATATAACCACAAGTATGGCTTCTTCACCCCCTGGCTTAAACACAGTCTTCTCAAATATTATAGAGTTTAAGAATAATCTGGAGAATTTGCTTAAATACAGATTCCTGGGCCTTAACACCATCAGAAATTTTAATCAGGAGGGCTAAGGTGGGCCCCAGGGGATTTGCATTTTAACACGCACCCCAGGGGATTCTAATGCAGGTGGTTCAAGGACAGTGGTTTGAGGAAACTATTCTGCAAACTTTTCATCTCTCAGAGCTCAGTCATGCCTTCTGAGAAGCAACAAAGGAAGCAGAAGCTCTGGACACATTTGGGGGGAACCCTGTTAAGCTTGGAAGTTGTGCGTTCCAGCTCTACCATGCTATAGTCAGAATGGAAGTTCCTGCCCGTACCTTCTCCTCGTCAGCGGCCATGCTCATGCACAGACCCTGCCTGGCCTTTGGGTGGTTGTCCAAACTGAAAGCTGTAGGGCATGTGAGTGGGTGTAGGCAAGCCACTCTGACCTGCACAGATTGCAAAGCCAGAGCCTAGGAAGACAGAATTTGCACAAAACACTTCTGGGCTGCCAGTGGGGAGAGCAGGTTGGATGATGCTGTTTCCTCTGTGAGGAGGAGGTCCTAAATTTCAGGGCTTTAGTTCCTGGGATGTACGGAGGGGAAATCCTAGTTCCTTAAAGTTCTCGGGAGTAGGGAGAGGTAGGAACCATTTTTAGGAGAGGTGAAATTTTCCTGGATAATCTATGATGTTTCACTTGAGGTTCTGCCATGAAGAGTCTCCAGCTGTTTGCACTGCTCCAGCTGGACTCGGGGCTGAGCCGGGGACAGGTACCTGGTAGAGGCAGTTCTCAAAGGCCTGTGTTGAAACAATCATGTGCAGTCACCGGGCAAAATGTCCTTTGCTGAAGCAAATACAGTTTTGCCCTCTGGAATGATCCAGCCTATATAATACCCAGGAAGCCTGAAGGCTCTGGCAGAGGCCCCTCCCCCCACTCACCTGGCTCAGTGGGTTGTGGGGCCAGCTAGTCTGAGACATTCTCTACCCTGGAGTTCCCTTGATTTACCAAATCAGGACAGACTTTCCTCTTATGAGGAATTAAATATTTTCTGCAAAAACTCTGAAGTCGGCAGTCTACCCTAGGACAATTTAAACTGATTTATACATGTGTATGACACATGTATATAGACACCTGACTTCTTACCCTAAAGACCCTTTCAGCAAACCAGTAATATGACCAAGCCTGGGGCCAGCCTGCCGTTCTACTAAGAAGTAATTCCATCGTGAGGAAAGCCGTCTGCTCTAGGCAGCCGGACAGCATTTTATGGGGACATGTTTGGAGGTCCCATGTATACATCACATTGTCAGCAGCTGGTTCCAACAGGTGTTATTACTCCCATTTTAGAGAAGGGAATACTAACTCTCAGGGAGCCCCTTACCCTTTGTTTCTCAGAACACAACAGAAGAGGCTGGAAATAGAATCCAAGAGTTGGGATTCTGGGCTTTAGGGTATTTCTTTTCTGGAGGTAGGATAGCTTCGTGGTTATGGGTATGGGCCCTGCATTTAGTGTCCTTGAATTCAAATGCCAGACTTGCCATTTATGAAATGGGTGACGTTGGGCAAATTGCAACATGCTGTATCTCCAAAATGGGTTGCCGTGAGGATTAAGTAAACTATTTGGGGCATGTAGAACATTGCCTAACACATAGTAAATACTCAGTAGAGAGTGGATTTTATTCCCGCTCCTTCCTTAGCTCCTGCTAAGGAAGCATTGCTCCTAGAAATCCTGACCAGCCTAGTCCTGGATATGCTGCCACCTAACTCTCTCCAAGGTGAGCTGTCTGAGGTCACCTCGATGCTAATAGGACCTCTTCTTGTCTCCACCTCAGGGGGAATTTTTGCACACCATTTATTATCATATAATACAATGCAATATAATATCATACATAACATAACATAATATGATAGGTAGGTTAACTTGGAAACCCTGAGGCGGACCGTGGATGGATGGATAGATGAATAGATACATTTGTACTAAGTATACATACATTATATCATTCTATTGATTTGTAAAAAGTTCCTGGTCTGCCTGGCTGTAATGAGATTTTTGAACTTTGCGTGGCGATCAATGAGTGGAATATTATTGGCCTGGAGAATTGATATACCTGCTCTCAGTGGCTTGTTCTGCTCGCAGGCTGCCCCGGCCCCCCAGGTGTACGATTCCAGCAGACACTTAACCTTTTTTACAGTGTCATCAGGCTAAAAGGAATCTAATAGTGACACAGGACTTGTGCTCAGCACTCTGCCACTATTGCTTTCCTGTCACAAATAATTTATAGCCTTCTATTTCCATCCCTGAGCCTGCACCCCAGCCCTGCCTCCTGCTTTCCCCCAGCTCCCAGGAATCAATAACCTCACACAGCCACAGTGGGACTTCAGGGTGCAGAGAGACAGACAGACAGACAAAGAGAAGGGAGACCGACAGAGGGGCAGAGAGAGCCACGGGGGAGAGAGACAGAATGAAACACGGAGGAAGGAAGGAGATGAGGAGGAGGAAGTGGGAGAGGGAGGAGAATCAGAAGAGGAGTAAGGATCTCCCTGGCGCTTTCTTAGAACGTGGAGAGCTCCTCAGTTTCTTCATGAGTTTAGCAAGCTGTTAATAGGAGACTCATTACATGCTTTCATTCTAACTCACAGAGCTGATGAAACTGTTTTGATCTCCAGCTTGGCGGGAGGTGGAGGCCTCCTGGGAATTTAACCAAAGAAAGAGTGACTTCACCTGCCTTGTCATCTATACTCGGAAATGCTGTCACAGCCCCCTGGCACCTGCTGGGCCCCAAAGGAGCTGCTGCTCATACTGTCTGTGGATCCCTCCCAGGGCTCCCAGGCAGGGGACCCTCGTCTGTCTTGCTGAGAGTCTCTCTGATGCACCTGCTTTGGGGTCAGGCTGTAACACCTGCTGTGGCTGCTTCGGGTCTTCTCGGCGCTCCATCCGGGGCCTCCATAGCAGCTGCACTGACCAGGCTGGACCGTGTTGGGCGGCGAGGCCTCCTGCTTGCACCGGGCTCGGTCCCTGGAGAGAAGGCAGCCGGTCCTGATGGTCACCCATAGGAATACTACTACTACCGGTCGTTGTTATTATTATTAGCATTTGCATTTATTGAGCCAAGCGTCATACTAACCACTTGACGTGCATTATCTCATTTAATCCTCACAACAATTCTAGGAAGTGGGCAGTATTATTATCTTACTTTGCAGATGAGGGAGTAAGAAACTGTCAGGGGTTTCACAATAGTAACAGAGCTGGGACTCAGACTCAGGCAGACCGGGCCCAGAGCACATCCCCTTCCTCCCTTTGCCCTAGTCACACCCTTGCTAAGTTCCTCAAGTCCCCCATGCTGGGCCTAGGCAAAGCCAGGGAAAGGGGGGGAGGAAGGGTGCATCCCTGTGAAGGAGAACATGCTGGAAAGAGAAGTGGGGAACAGGGGTCCTGACAGGGCCGTTTTCCCATGGCAACAGGAAGAGAGATGGCCTCCAGGACTCCCCACTGCTTCCCCCCCACCCAAAGATCCTTACCTGCAGACTTGACTTGAAGGCCAGACCTGCCTGGGGCCTTGGAGGCCATACATGTGTCTGGCTGACCTTGCAGTACCAAGAATGAAAAAGATGGGAAAAGAAGGAGGAGAAATGGGGAAATAATATCAGACAATCACCCAAAGCAATGCTTCACTTTATCCTTTTAACCTCTGGTGATAATCCCATGAGTTGTCGGGTTGTGTACGGGATGCAGGTCGGCAATCGATAACCACCAGGTATCCATGATCCCAGTTCTTAAATTTCCAGAGGTCAGCTCTGGGGACTAGTAAGTGC
This sequence comes from Mirounga angustirostris, assembly GCF_029215605.1. Taxonomy (NCBI): domain Eukaryota; kingdom Metazoa; phylum Chordata; class Mammalia; order Carnivora; family Phocidae; genus Mirounga; species Mirounga angustirostris. The sequence continues at coordinate 127,344,125 of NW_026991714.1, forward strand.
CCACTGCTTGGGGGGCACGGATGGATACCAAGAGTATTAGTGACTCACGCAGGCACCCTGCCCAGCTCCTCTCCCGTGGACCCCCAAACCGCTGTCAGGGAGTAGTGATTTTCCATCACTTGCTGCCTCAGCTAAATCTACACCAGTGCCCCAGGGGTCAGAGGCTCTGGATAACAAAGATAGAAACTCCGCAAGGCCAGCCAGTTATCTGAGTCAACCAGCCCCAGCCCTGCGACTCCCTTAGTCCAGGGCTCATCAGCCCGCAGGCTAGAGCCACCCACAGCAGACCCAGTGAGATCCCAGAAGCTTTTGCTGCAATGAGTTCAGAGCAGCTGCTTTGAGCTGCATAGCCTCCCTCTAGACTTTTCCTATAGACCAGTCTAAATGGGCCTTGGCTACCGTCTGATCTTTCCCAGGGTGATCACGCTCCACACCTTCCTCCAGCTCAAGGGAGATGAGCTTCCCTTCTGCTGTGCTGAGAGAGAAGAGCTGTAAAAGCGCCTTTTCAAAGCTTTTGACCGCCTCAGCCTGTACCATCTCTTGCTAGATCCTCCCGGTGCGTCTCCTTGTTCTGCCTCGTTCTCTCGGTTGTTCCGCATTCTGCCAGGCAACTTCAGGCTCTGCCCTTCCCCCCACCCCATTCTTCCCCCGTTCTTCCTCTTCAGCCTGCCAACATGTCCGGGTCTTTCCTACCCTAAACTGCCTTCCCTCCACTCAGCTGCCAGTTCCATCCACTGGCTTCCACACCTTCCTCTCCTCTCCTTTTCTACAAACTTCTGAAGGCACTAGTCTATTTTCACTGCCTCCCTTACCTCCTATTCACTCCCTAACCTCTTTCTGTCTGGCTCCAGTTGTTCCAGTCGCTTTGTTGAGACCGCCGTCCCCCAAATTCCCAAATCTGTGCCTCTTCTTATTCGCACTTCCCTCCAGTCTTTACATTGTCATTGATGCTGTGAATTATATTCTCCTTCTGGAAACATTCTTCTCCATTGACTTAGGTGAAACGGCCCAATCCTGGTCCGGCCATTTCCAGTGTGACCAATTCTGAGCCCTCTGCAAGGTCAGGCTCTTTTCCCCCGCCTATGAAAGTAGGTGCCCGCCAACACCCGCTCCTTCGGCCCCTTGTCTCTATCAACACTCTTTTTCCCTGACAGTCTTAGATCTGTGTCTGCCATGCCATCTGGACGCTCCCCTACCACCCCAGACACTGCATGTCCAAAACAGAACCAGCCACCTCCCTCCCTCTCTCCTCCTGACAGCGGTACAAACCACCAGCCTTGCAGGTACCCAGAATTGAGAGTCTTAGAGCCGTGGTTGACTCTGGTTAGTTGCTAAATCCTGGTCATTCCGCCTTCACGGTCTCTTGCAGACTCTTTCCTTTCTTTCCCGAGACCTCGTGCCTGCATGTTGCTTTACCAAGATCTCTAGTTTCGAAATCCCTCATGGCTTGAGACTCTCTAACCCTGGTTGCTGCACGTTGAGAGAAGTATGACAAAGTCACGAAAAAGCACCCATTTTAGAGACTGCGTTCTGCCTCTGCCCTCCCCAACAGTGTGTGGTCTTGACTAAGCCACTTAACCTCTGTCAGCTTTGGTTTTCAACCTGCAAAATGAGGATAGTAGTATCCACTCTGGAGGTTGTTGGGAGAAGGAACAGTAGTATGTATAAATAATATAAATTGCATATAATACTGGCACCTACTAGATGATCGACAAATGGAAAATCACTCTTTATCATCGTCACTTCCAAGTTTCAGCCTTATTTCCTCTTTCTCCTTTATGTAACTCCACTGTTCCTGGCTGACCGGTTTGGGCTTTAACCGCTAAGACTCACTCGGCCTCCATGCTTTTCTTCTATTTCCCTCCAGCACCTGCTTATAATGCCCCCACCCCCACCCCGCACAGCTGCTTTGTTCATCTTAGAGCCGTAGTATTTTTCACTGGGAACGAGACCTTCGAGATCCTGTAGTCCCACCTTTTTACTTTACAGCTGAAGAAACAGAGGCCCCGAGAGGTAGAATGATGAGCCCAAAGCTATTGTGGCGGATGAGAGGCAGAGTCAGAAGCAGGACTCAGGGCCCCTGCCGAACTGCCTGCTGACCTTTCCACTCTCCTCCATGCCTGGGGTCCCTTCATCTGTTCATCCCTGCCCTCCTTTGAAGGTCTGTGTGAAGATCCACCTCCTCAGGGACTTCTTTCCTAGTCCGCCACCTGCAAGGGGCTGGATTCCTCCTCTGCCTCCTTCTAGCGTTTACTGCCAGGCCCCTCGGGGCTCCTTAGCTTTCTCTGGGTGTGTGTCTTCCCTCTATCCAGCTTCGTCTCCGGCACGTGAGGCAGGCGCCTTATCTCTACTGCCTGTGAGCGCTCACTTAAACCAGAATGGAGTCCGCTCATGGCTTCTGACTCACCTGGCTGGTTTGGGTGAACTTGGCCCACACGCCGCTGCGTAGGGAGGGGCAATGCCACGGGAGAAGTTGCTTCCAAGGGTACCTATTCTTTTTTTTTTTTTTTTAAGATTTTTTATTTATTTATTTGAGAGAGAGAATGAGAGACAGAGAGCACGAGAGGGAAGAGGGTCAGAGGGAGGAGCAGACCCCCCCGCTGAGCAGGGAGCCCGATGCGGGACTCGATCCCAGGACTCCGGGATCATGACCCGAGCCGAAGGCAGTCGCCCAACCAACTGAGCCACCCAGGCGCCCCCAAGGGTACCTATTCTGACTAAGGGGCGGCGGGGAGCATTCCTTGGTCTTGGCCCCAGCGTTGGTCTTTTGCCTCACCGAGCCGTGGGCTCCTCAGATCACTGACAAGCAGGCCCAACCCCAGCCCTGGGATGTTTGATCCCGCCCCTCACCCCGGAGTGCACAGGGTGGGTGCCAGGCTTTTCAACTAGGCTGGTAAAGAAGCTGTGATCTGAGTAAGACCCCAGAAAAGCGGATCATTGGGCCAGCGAGCTGGGCAGGGACAGGGCAGTGAGTGGGCTTAGGAAGAAGTTGTTCAGGACCTGGCATCTGGCAAAGGGGCCGTGTGATGTGCTGAAATCTCAGGGACAAAAAGCACCACCTGTGACCCAGCCCTTTCCTGGCTATTTCTTTTTAGCTCAAGACACGGGGAAATCTCACCCTGTCCCCCAACTCTAGAGGACTGTGATACAGTCCCAGTAGGAAAGCCAGCCCCAAAATGATCTCCAGACCCAGGGAGTCCTGTTGCCAGGAGGAGATATGGTGTGGTTGAGGAGGGAAGGGTGGGCAACAAGCCACCAGGGCAGCCCCAGCCCCAGAAAGGGGAAGAATGCCGTGCTGCACTCACCCTGCTGCCCCAGTCCTTGCCGCCAAAAACCAAGCCGCAGCTCAGATGGTGCGCAGCGCAGGAGAGAACACCCACCCCCTCTGCCCAGCGGTGCTGGGCTGGATCCGCGGAGCCACCGGGAGGGAAAGCACATGTCTGGCAGCGGTCAGTGAGGGCAGGGGCACAGGGAGCAGATGGATGAGGAAGGAGCTGGGGAGCTTGGGAGAGCCCCTCTGCAGGGCTGGGCTGGAGCTGGGGCAGGCAGGAGCAGGTGTGTGACGTGTGATGCTGTCGTGACACTGTTGCAGGATCATCAGGACCAAAGTTCAGCAGCCTTTCCACCCAACGCCGGATGGGGCCGGGACGGGAGTGACTGCCCCTGGCCACACCATCGGTAAGAGGTCTCAGGGAAGGGAGGAAGCGGGGCCCCACCTAGGAGAGCCAGGCACCCCCCCCCCACCGCCGAACAGCCCACCTGCCCACCCACCTGGAGTCCCAGGCCCCCTTTCCCAGCCCCCACTCTCCCTGAGCTCCTAGAGGTCGGGATCTCCTCCAGAGACTTGCTCACCAGGACTGCTCTCTGCCTCCTGCCCACATCTCCTTGCAGCTCCTTGTCTGTCTCTCTGTCTCTGTCTCTGCCTCTCTAAATCAAGACTTTCCTTTAGCTTTTCTTCTCCTCCTTCCTCCTCCTTCCTCATCGTTTGTTTTTATCTGATTCTGTCTCCACTTGCCCTTTTCTTTCATATCTACCTTCTTACTGCATTTTGTAATTTTTAAAATTCTTTCTCTCTTCTCCCCTCCTCTCCCTTCTCTCTCTTCCCTCCTCTCTCTGCCTTTCCCTTTCTCTTTTCTCCTCTCTGCCCGTGTGGCTCTGGATCTGTTCCCATCCCTCTGCTCTGCTCCTCAAGGCCTCTTTCCTCTGAACCCATCTCTTCTTGATCTATCTGTCTCTCTTCCCTCCCCCTGTAACTCTCTGCTGCTCCAGCCTCCTTATTTACTGCTGCTTGCTCATGGCCTCTCAGAGACATGACTGAGGGCCACCAGAACACCAGCTAACGTCCCCTCCCATAGGGTCTTCCCTTTGACGCAAGGGCGCTTGGTGCTGCTAGTAGCCATAGATGAGGCCTGGGGCGTAAGGGGCTGAAATGTGGCTATACTTCTCCCGCTGCCCCTCTTGGCAGCTGTCCCCTTCTCTCTCGGCCAGCAGGAAGTAGAAGTGGCTGGTCCCAGCCCTCCTGAAGTTGGCAGGAGCCACTGTTTCTGAGGCCGTGTTACAGTGTGTGCCGGGAGGGAGGGTTGGGCCAGGCTGTACCCTGAGTTGATCACCTCAGAGTGAATGTTTTCACTAGTCTGTGCCCTGAGGGAGGAATTAGGAACTTCTCAAGTGATTTCAAGACCAGAAGCAACTGGGAGAGACGAGCTGTGGCCTCCTCGGGAATATCACGGCCATTCTTGTATCTCCTAGAGGGTCAGAGACAGATCCTAGAAAGCCACAGCCTCGGAAACAGGATCGGTAAGGGCCAGCCCAGGACGCTAGAGAGAGTGAGCTGGGGTTTGTTTAGAAGGGTTGGCCCGGCCCCAGGGATTGGTGAGCTGTGCTCCCTGCAGAACCACCGAGTCCGTCTCTAGATGAGTCAGTGTTGGTGTGTCCACGTATCCTCGGGAAGTGAGTTTAAGGGCCCAGCGAAGTCTCTAGGGCTGTGGAGAAGGCCTGGGGTTGACTGGTCACCACTTAGCCTGGGGCTTGACAGAAGTGAAGAGCCTGCACTGTGTATAGCCATGCGTTTCCCTCTAAACCTCAGAGGACGAAGGGGAATAGGGACTCCCCATCCCTCTTACTGCCTCTGCTTCTCTCGGCCCCCAGCCTTGGGGCTTTGGCCTGCGATCACAGCTGTTATCCTGATGGCATTTCCTCCTTACTCTCGTCCAGTTCCCAGTACGGCCTCCCCTCCTGTTTCCAGCGCCTCCAATGATCCAGTGGGATCCTACTCCATCAACGGGATCCTGGGGATCCCTCGCTCCAATGGTGAGAAGAGGAAACGTGATGAAGGTAGGGAGGAGGGAAGAGGCTTGGCTTCCCTGTGCATGCTTTGTCCTTGGACTCAGAGCTCCGGTTTCGGCCCGGCTTCGCAGCTGCTCTGCTGTGAGATCAGTTTTAGTAGCAAAGCCCAGGTCCCCCTACTGTCCTGCTGGCTCCTGGAAAGGGAGGCGGGCTGCTGGTAGGGCCCTCAGCTTCACCATCTGCTCAGCAGCCTCAACGGCCTCATCTTCCGCTGGGACTGCCCCTAATATCCCCGTGGGGTACCAGGGGAGGAGCATGAACCATGTAACACCTTGGGAGCGTTCAGGAAGTTGGGGGACAGCTGATCTCTGACCCAAGGATGAAAGGCCGATCTGCCCTTGTTCTTACCTGATCCCAACCCATCAGAAGATGGAGGTGTGATGTCACGTGCAGCTGACCCGGGTGTCCTTTCTCTGTGGCACATGGATTCTGCCCCCCATTGAAACCACTCAGGGAGCTGGACTCTTCCCTACGGGAGGAGACACCACTCAGGCTCCTCCCTGGCCCTTCCCCCGCATTCCCTATAGTGCCTCAAGGTGCAGCCCGGCTGTTAGGCAGGGAGTTCAGGGGAGGGAGAAATGAATAGGAGGAAGAGAGGGGAAAGGACACGAAGAGGGAGTGGTGGCCACAAGCTTGGGAGAAGGCATTTTATAAATGTTGAGACATGAGGGGTCCCTTGGTGACCATCTGGTTCTCTTCTGATGAGGGAAGGGCTCAGGGCACAGGGCCGGCAGGCCCAGACCAACGGAGACACCAGTGTCTGGAGCCTACTTCCTGTCCCAGTCCCATGGTCCCTGCTAGGGAAACAGTAACCTTCTGGTCTAGGGAGGGTGTATGATTTTAAGGGTATCTCCCACGAAATAGACAGAATCCTCTAGAGATGAGCATAAAGGGGGACCACATATCCCATTAGCCTGGACAGTCCCAATTTATGCCTTTTGTCTCTGCATCTTGGCCAGTCAGCATCTCTTTTTTCTCTCAAAAATGTCCTGTTTGGACAATCAATCACATGGCCATCCCAAGCATAGACAAGCCCTTGATTGGGGCAGCATTAGAGGGTAAGGAACAGAGAAAAGGGACAGAAGTGAGATTCCCTGGGCCCAGGCTGAGGGCAAAGAGAGTGTGAAAGCCCCGGTCTCCAGCAAAAGGGACCGAGCATGGGAGAGGCCTAGGTCTGGCAAGACAGTGATGACCTGGTGCTGGCCTCCTTCCAGAAGCCCTAATAGCCTCGTTTCACAGGGAAACAGCTTGTCTGGCTCTATTTCTCCTTCTTCCAAAATATCCAAACCCATTTGGCTGCCACGGCCTTTGCCACTCACTAAATTTCATTGTGGTGGTTTTGGCGGCAGCCCCTGATGGGCAGGGGGAGGCTTCGGGAAAGGCGCTAGGTCCCCGTTCTCCCTGGGGGCTTCCCACACTCCTCTTAGCCAGGCGCCCTGGCACCCTGAGTGGTTTGGAAGATTCTTCCTCAGGCCCCAAGAGTTTCCCCTTTCACCACCAGCCCCTGCCTTTTTTAGAGTGTGAGATGTCCAGCAGGCGGGGTAGGGGGAGGCCACAGGAACCCTCCCCTCCGCTGCCGCCGTGTACTCTCCCCTATTGGTCTGCGGTTGGGGCCAAGCATGCTCTGTTTCCTGGACTCCTATGGGCCATAAGAGCAGGCCAGGGGTAGGGAGGCACTGGCAGGAGGCTGTGGCCACCCAGGGTCAGGCCCAGCCGGCCCAGAACAGAGTGCTCTCCTCCTTGCAATTGATCACATTCATTGTTTCAAGTCAATTCAATTCAGTGAACCTTTCCTGTGCATCAGCTGCAAGAAAGGCTTGAAGACCCCAAAGCAGAACAAGATATGATTCTTGTCCTTAAGGAGCTTATAGTCTAGTGGGGCGTGTAAATCATGTGAGCCCAGAGAGCAGAAAGGCCCATCAGATAGCTGTGTTGTGATGGAGGTCTGGGCTGCAGGCCACGGGAACTCAGAGTCAGGAGGGAGTAGCCTGGCAGAAAGGGCTGCATTTCGAGGAGGGGCCTGAAGGATGGGTCAGGGGCATGTTCAAGGACAATGGCAGTGTGAAATTCTACCTGGTAGACTGAGCCTTGTGACCAGAGGGTGCTATGGTGGGGAAGACGCAGGCGTGCTCTGGCAGGGCTGAAGGGGCAAGAGGGAAGGGCCGGAAGGGAAGGGGAAGTACATGGGTTAGGGCCACAGGAGATCAGGCCAAGACCGGAGCGTATAAGGAGTCTGGACTTTTTTCTGCAGGCAGGAGTAGCCACTGAAAGTGTCTGAGCAGGAAGGGAGAAGAGCAGGGCTGGGTTTGGGAAGACCATCCTCCAGCAGGCTGACCATGATGGCAGGGGACATCTCAGGAAGCAATTGGCATCTTCTAGGTGAGGGGTCATGGGGGCTCTCAGTTTCCTCTTACTGCTTAAACACTTACCTCCTGGGCCTAGCCAGGGGACAAGGAAGACCCGAGGCCCTACTTCTTTTGGGGGGGATGGTTCTCTTGCCTTGACTCTGGCTTTCCCTGAGCAATCGCAGACCAGAGGGAGCTAGCCTTTCCCTGGTGGAGGCCAGCACCTGTGAGCGAAGCCAGTTCTCTCCGACCTGCCCCCCATCACACCCCGGGCCGCCACACACACTTGACCTGTCTGATCCAGGTGGAAGGGAGAGGAAAAGAGAGAGCAAAGGCGGACCTTTCACAGCCCTGCTCCCCTCCCCCATCCTGGGTGCCTCCAAGCAGCCAGGTCCAGTTTGCATTCGGGAGCAGCTCGGATGATTAAGAATAGGAGAGATAATTATGTGTCAAGATGATGTAGCCCAAGTCTGCAGTCGGGCCAAGCTAGCACAACACCTGGCAGGCCTTTGCAGGAGGCAGCCCCAGGCGTGGGCTCCACACACCCAGGTGTGTCCTTCAGATACTGGGCCAGCACCGCAGGCTACGAGTGACTTGGGGCGCTGAGGGGCGCTGGGATGGGAACGGGGGTACATGTCAAGGGACTAGACCTCCAGGGGCGGAGGGGCACATCTCCCTCCAGGAGGACCCTGCCGCCCCTGCCAGGCTGGCCCCCCTTTGGCCCCACGCACTGGGGCATCTCTCTAGAAGTGCCATGCCCCGGGGGCAAGCTGTGAGCCTCCCTGTCCTCAAGGAAGCCGCTCCCGCTCCTGCCTCTGGGTACAGTTCGGCCTATTCTTCAGCTCTAACAATGTCACGGTGGTGGGCATTAGCGAGGACAATCACTGCAGCGTGTGCTGCCATTATTGGAGACAATCTCAGCAGTAGCTGCTGGCGTTCACAGTGCTAATACCCAGAGCATTACTGGCATTGGTGCTCGGAATATGGACAAGCGTTATTAGTATCTGCAGCAATCATATCTGTGGGGATATTAGTAAAGGGCCGATCAGCTGTGACTCTGGGGAAAAAGGGAACTGACAGTGACTGTGAGCCTGCCCGAGACGCCTCCTCACGCCCTGGCCGTCGGAAGTATGGAAGAATCCGCAGACTTTCCTTTGAGAAATGTGCTAGTCAAGACGCCTTAACACTGCCCACCCACCTGGGTCCAGAAGCTCCCAGAATGAGGCAGGAACCAGGGACAGATGAGGAAGCTATGTCATGAAGCATCCAGAAGACAGGCTGTCCGTCAGTCTGAGAAGGTAGCTCCCCAGTTAGTACCCTGCTAAGATCCTTACCTCTTTTTGGCTACAATTTTGGGTGAGTATGTCAGGGTCCCTTGAAGGGACACTGCTTCCCTGAATGCTGCGTGCCCTGGTTTATGTGGCTGGAAGACAGAGGCTGTTGTCTTTTTTCAGGCTGGAAAACCAGAGTCCTTTGCCTTCACCCAGGTGCTTTCGGCCATAGCCCAAAGCGTTGCTGTCCATGCGTGTTGCTGAAGCATAGAGCAATTACGTAACTTGTCCAAAAATCCAAATGAAGTCATATGGTGTGAGTCTGTTGATCTGGGTGAGGGGAGGTGTGTTGGTATCATCCTTTGCCGTGTGGGATTGCAGGGGGCCGTGGTTTTGCATTCCATTAATTCGGTGCACAATGAATTGTGCAGTTGAGAGGTGCCAAACCCGTGCAGGGGTGCATTTGCAGACAGGGCGGGTTGCAGGGAAGCGGCTCAGCCCTGTCGCTGCCTTTAATAGCTCCCTTCTGCTTCGGATGAAGCCGTAACCGGAAAAAGAGGCTTATTTCCTGAGTTAGTTTCCCTCCTCGACGTCCCCGAGTGTGTTCCTCAGGTTGGACATGGAGCAAATGAGGGGATTTGGCCGTGGCAATGAGCAGCACCCGCCCGGTCCAGGAGCCCTGGCTTTGGGCAAGGGGAGGCTGCAGGACCCCCACCCAGCAAGAAGGAGGAGGAGGAGGCCGGGTGGAGGCCAGCAGGCAGTCCCTGGAGTGGCGTGGACGGGCAGTGTGGCTCAGTGGGGAAGGGTGTGGGCCCTGGAGTGAGGCACCCCCAGGTTTGAATCCTGGTGGCTCGGGCAAATCACTTACCCTTCATCAGCTCAGTTTTCTCTCTAAAATGGAGACAGCATCAGCACTCACTTCAGGGGGACTGTGGAGAGGGCTACACAAAAGCACGGATATTGCCTTGAGCCAGCTCCATCTTGGAAGACGGGTCATCGTGGGTCTGCGGGGGAGGACCTAATCGGCAGGTTTATGTTTGGGGGGGAAGTGAAGTCATGTTAGAAGGAAACTTATTTGGGCCCAGGCTCCCTAATCTTGGTGCGGGAAGCTGATGCTGGGACAAGCTCACCGGGATGGGACCAGGGAGTGGGGGAAAGATGTCAGCCACCCATGTGTGATTGGGAGGACCTTTGTCCATCTCTGTGTGGTCATTTGCTCTATGGTTATCTGGGTGGGCCACGTGTCATCTCTTAGCATCCAAAGGCATTTTAGATGTACGTAATTAAATCTAGGACCCCTTCTTTTCTAACATGGAGGCATCCCTCCCTCTACCCATTGCTGTGCATTTCTGCTCTCACATGTAAGTTTATTTATTTATCTAGGGAAATGTGTGTTTGTTGTTTTATGGACACCATGTAATTTTTTATGTGGTTTAAGCAAATGTAGGTATGTGTGTTTTCTACCATTCTGAGATCTTTGGGTGAAAAGGGGCATGGAATGCCATATACTGGGCAGGCATGCAGTCTTCTGGGTAGTGTATATACTTGAATAGACAACCAGATGTGAGCAGGTGCGTGTCCACCAATACTAGTGAGAGGGGAGAGCTGTAGGCCAGGCCGGAGGATGTTAAGGCTCCACGGTCCTGAGACACGGGTGTGCATATAGAGTTTTGCCCAAAGGGCCCAGTAGGCATCACCTTGCATTCTGTAGGCAAATACATGGGCTGTCCTGAGCCTGCCTCCAGGTTTACCTGGGGCCCAAGGCTGGGGAGATGGAGGCTGGGAGCCCTTACACCCTAAGGCTATGTGGGAGTTGTGGCTCAGAAACCTCGAAGCCCTTTGAGGAGGAGCCTGGTCTCCCAATCTCAGGGTCTTGTCCCCAGTCTTCTACCTGCCTGTCTTTTGGGATCTCTCAGTGTCTGTCTGTCTCTTATTTGCTCTAGTCGAGGTATACACTGATCCTGCCCACATTAGAGGAGGTGGAGGTTTGCATCTGGTCTGGACTTTAAGAGGTATGGGGGCCAGAGGGAATATGGTGTGGGGGTCAGGGGAAAGAGCTGGGGCGGTGGCGGTTAGAGACAATTCGGAGAGTGGACTCCTAAGAGCCAGGGAGCGGAAATGAGGAGGTGGGTCAGGCTTCCACTGGGAAACCAAGAGGCTAACAGAGTCTCAGGGCCTGGATCACTTCTGCCACGGGCCACTGCTGGGTTTGGGGGCTGAGGCCCCAGTGGCCTGGAGGGTCAGGCACTCAGTGGATGGGGGGCACTTTTTCCAGCCCTTGGAAAAACAAAGAACAGATCGGGTAGTAAAACAAAAGCAAAGGAGACCTGGAAGCACCTGACAGCCCTAATTCATCATGGCCCAAGTTTTTTCCTGTGTTCCCATTATATTTGTTTGTAAAAGTGGAAATCAATTTTGAAGGTAATTTTCTGGAAAGAATGGAAGGGAGGTGGGAGGGCCGGATAAGGCAGAGATGGTAAAAGGAAAAATTTAGGCCAGGCACAGCCCAGGGGCAGCTCTTGGCAAGGTGAAAGAAAATTGCATATTCAGTCTCCATCCATGAATCTCCCTCACTGCTGCCCGCCTCCTGCTTGAAAACAATGAAGGCTTTTTCCCAACGCTGGGCAGGGCCTCGGTATCAGCCTCACTTTAACTTCAGGGTCATTAATTCCCTGATTATTGAAGGAGAAGAGAGGGTTGCAGCATCGTCAATTTCGAAGGCACACCCCACCCCCATGTGATAGGGCCCTGGCTGGGCTGGGGTGGGGGGCAGCCGGGGTGAGGTGAGGTGTTGTTTCAGAAGAGCAAAGGGGTGGGGAGGGAGGAAATGGGGAGCCAACTGGACTGGGGGGAAGGAAGCCAGGAGGAGGGTGGAGGAAGGCAGTCATTACTGCATACCTCTGTTGTGTTGTTATTGCAAATTAAAAGTAGCATGTTCCACTCCACAGCTATCTTTGGGGAGGGAGGGGCACCGAGGGAGGTGGGGGATCTTATCATTGCTTCTTCAGCAGACCAGCCGTGGTGTCACCGTGTGAGGTGACATTTGAATTTACAATTCCGCTGAGAAAAGCCATTAATTCACAAATTAACATTTCTCCCTCTCCCTCTCTCTTTAACACTCTCTCCCTCTCTCACATGGATGTGCAAGCAATTGAAAAGACAAAGGAAATAGCCTTAAGGAAGAGACTTTACTGCTAGTCTGTCTGTGCTGAGATTGCTCCCCCTGCTTCCAGAGAGATAAACCAATTACCTGAGCAGCCCTGCTCCTGGCCGCCCGCGCTCGCCTCCTCTTGTAGGCCGCCTCCGTGGCCGGATTACACCTGGTGTATCTCATTAATGTAAGCCAGGCGAGCCCTGGTCACCGGCCTCTCTTCCCCACTCTCTTCCTGGAGGGGCAGTGGGAGGAGTGCTGGTGTCAGAAAAGGCAGACAAGGAGGACACCCCCCCAAAAAAGAGAGGCTCCCCCCAACCCCTCCGCCGCAGCCAGGCCCTAGGACTTCGGCGCGCCCGCCGTCCTGGAAGAGGCTGATGGGGGAAGCGGGAAGGCCGCAGGTGAGCGCTCCTTGGGAGGCTGGCGCAGGCGGAGGGCTTGAGAGGCAGAGGCAGGAGCCAGAGCCTGGCTCCCTCGGGCCCACTGCGCCGTTGTCTGTGGCCTTTTGGTCCAGATGCAGAGGGCGGCTTGCATGGGAAGAGCTTCGGGAAGTTTGGCAGAGTATACACCATGGTAGTGGGACAGGATTCAGCCCGAAGGAGCCGGGAGGGGTGCCAAGGAGTGTCCAGAAGACACCTCGAGGCTGCACCATGTTGCAGAGTCCTTAACCGAAACCCAGAGCGTGGGCACAGTTATGTCTGTGTACCTCCTCCTTCCTCCACACCTACGTGCCCAGCCAGCTGCTTCCCTTCGCAAAGGATACCACCCCCTACCGCCCCAGGAGCGTGGAGCCCAGGGTGGGGTGCTCTCAGAACCCTGGCATGAGCTTCCATCGTGGGCAGGAAACCATAGAACCTCTTTTGGCTTTCGCTCTCCTCTAGGCCCTGGCCGGGCACTGTAAGAAAACATTATATTGGCAGAGGGAAGCTGAACGGAGTTCGAGTTTCTTTAAGGAGAGGTACTCTGTGGATTATGGCTGGAATGATATGATTTCACATGCCCGATACCACCCAGCCCAGGTCACATGAGGCAGGTTCTATGAAAGTCCAGAAACCAAATCTACATGAAGGTAGTCATCTGTCTGGACAAGTGCCTGAGTTTAACTGTATCAACAAAGCTCAACTTATGTTCATTTTCCAACAAATCATCAAAACCTGGCTAATGTCCACTCCAGTCCAAGAAAGAGTTAAGGTTTAAAGGTCAGCACTCACTAAGATACCAAAAAAGAAAAAAAAAATCCACTTATGAACACACATTCATTGTTATGATTCTATCTTCCCAGTAACCTGGGAAATTAGACCGTTCGAACAAGAGGGGGGAGATTCTCTATCTTAGATGGATCACGTATTTTAGCCACATTTTCTGGGTACTCTTGGCCATGAGCCTGTTGAACACTGACCATATCGTTATACAGAGGTGGGGGTAGGTTATGTCGATATTTTATTTGGCATCTGCGCGCATATGGGCTTACTTTTTTCTGGAAGTACCAGGGTTTAGCCTGTGTAGTTGACATAGGGGCCTGAATTTGTACATAAATCCCTGTGTTTACACCGGAGACTGGCAGCCAGACCACTAACCAGTGGCTTCCCGGCCAGTCCATGCTGTTGTGGAGAAAGAGTTGTATTTGGTTGTTTGAGGAAGTATGTTGAGATTTAGCACAAAAGAGACTTTCTTCATAAGGTGCCAGAATAGACAGGTTGACCCCTGCCCCCAGGAGAGAATGTACAGGTCTGCCGTGGAGGGGCTGCCTGCCTGTGTCCCTCCACCACTGGAAACTAGGGTGGGTACAGCACAGTATCCCAACTTTCCCAGCAAAGGCCTCAGGTCCTCCCCCCACCCCCTGCATCCGTGCACTCCTGTGCACGTGCATGCACACCCATTTTGTCAGAATCTGTCTTCACCTCCTAGTCTTCCACATGGCGACCCCCTTCTAGCCCTGCAGGTAGGCATCGTTCTCCTTCCTCCACCGGCAAGGGCACCAAGCGAGAAATCCGCTGCCTCAGCTCTGCCCTTCTCCCCCAAGTGCAGACTATGGATGCAGGAGGGAGGAGCCAGGCCCTGCTGCTTCTGGGCTCCCCTCTCCAGGCGCTGCCTCCTCCTCAGGCCAAGGGGCAGCTGGGAAGGGCAGGGGCCTGGGGGACACTTCAGAAAAAGGGTTTGGATGACAGGTAGGCCAGATTGCTGCCTGCCAAAGGAGTGGGTCTGAGCAGCCTCTCTGATCTTGCCGGCTGCCCACGAAGGAGCCCTGAGCTCAGGGCTTCCCTGCCTGCCTTCCTCGGGGCCTCGGTGGCTGCCGGGGCTCTCCGGGACCCTCCCCATTCTGCCCTGGGTGGGGGTGCAAAGGCAAGGAGGCTGGGGGGAGGGCTGGGCCTGACTCTGGGGCTGGGAGACGGATCACGAGCCTCCAAGCCGAGTTGCAGCAGAGCCAGTAATTCAAACCATCCTGACCCTTCGGTGAACCTGAACCTGCTGACCTTGACAACACCAGACAGGGAGGCCTCACAAACCTCAACCTGCACCAAGGCCTCGCCTTCTCTCCCTCCCTTCCTTGGAGCCCCGGGCCCAGCCTCCAGGTGGCTCCTAATTTGGCTGTCCCCAGCAAATGTCAGTATCCCCCCCTCCCTGAAGTGCCCGCCTGCCCCCGTCTCAAAGCACCCTCTGTGCTCTGTCCCACCGGAGACAGTATGCGGGCATCTCACAGGCCCCCTCCAGGGCCAGGCCAAGGAATGCTCCTTTACACAAGGCTTGTACACCTTGCCCATTCTCCTCCTGCCTGAGCCTTCATCTCACGCGCGTGCGCACACACACACACACACACACACGCATGCACGCATGTGCGCACACATGAGGTCTGGGTGCACACAGGGCCAGGGACAAAATGTGACCAGGACAGAGCAGACAGAGGAGGGAGGAAAAGCCCGAGGAAAGCAGCCCCAGGAACCTGCATTAAAGTAAATGCAGTTTATGAAGTTTATGCTTTCCTCCTAGGGAGAGCTGGATTCCATCCAACAGCCTCTCAGAGCCTGGCAAAGAGCTCCTGAAGCAGAAAGTACGGGCAGGAGCTCAAGCAAGCCAGTGACAGAGGGAGGGATGCATGAACTCTCTCTCTCTCTCTCTCTCTCTCTTCCACGGGCTCACACAGATCTCCCTAGGCCCCCGGCCAACTGCAAAGTCTGGATGGAGGGGTGCAGACGGTGTGTTTGGTAGGAGTGACTCCAGGAGCTTCACTTTCCTTCCCTCTCGCCTGCTCAGCCCCCCATCTTCTTCTCCTTTGGTGGTGTGGCCAACCCAGACACATGGGCAGTGTGCCTCCCCCCTGGGCAGATTGGTGGCGTGGCAAGCCAGACAGAGGGCAGCAAGGAGCCCTGTGGCAGCCAGCCTGTGGAAGCCGCTCTGCGTGAGGGGCAGTGCGGACGGTCCTGGGGTGGTCGTTGGGAGGCCTAAGTAGTAAAAGGGACCAGAATGTGGCCTCCCAGGAAGGTGCCTTTTTTCTGACTCTGGGATTCCTTTTCTCTGGTATCATGGTCTAGGCCAACTGGATACCCTGTAGCTACTGAAGACAGCTGCTGGAGTCTCTTAAGGAGAAACAGAGACAGTTTTTTTTTTTTTTTCTGGGAATTCAAAGGAAATGAATGGTTGACAGGGTTAAGGATATGGGCGCTCTCAGAGGGCCTTATAAGCAAGGTGGGATATCTGCCCTTCTAGGGGTTCACGTGTGCATACACTAATATGTAAATGGGCCAGAATCCTTGACTTTGGAGGAAAGGGGAGTGTGGGGTTGGTGTGCCCCTTGCCCCTGTGCTCCGGTGACATGCCTCAGCTGGGGATGGGATGTGGGGAGGGGAAGTCTGTCTCCCTCCTCTCCCGGGGAACTTAGCGTCCCTGTTCAAGTTCCGCCAGGAGCTGGGACAGAGGAGGACAGCAGAGGTAGAATCATCTGAAGCCGGACAGTCGAGGGAAGACGAGTCGAAGGGAAAGTGAAGGATGGGCAGAAATTGCTGATTGTGGAGGATGCTCTGGAAGCCAGGAGATGCCAGGCATGGAGGGAGACAGAAACTGGCCAAGGATGGCTTTCGCCCTTTCTCTCTCCTTTCTCTCTCCTTTCCCCCCCTCCTCCCCTCCCTCCCTCTCCTCATCCCTCCCCTCTTCCCGCCACACATCTTTATTGGTTCCGGTAATAGCGTTGATTTGCATGTCAGGCAAAGCCTTGCTCCACACACAAAAAGAAAACCCCAGCCTCGGCGGCGTGGCAGTGTCAGCTCTCGCTGTTGTTCGACAGTGTAAAATTAAATTAATAAAGCCCCCAACACAGGAAAACATAACAGGAAATTAATGGCCTTTACTGTCGCTCTGATGCAGTCATTTGCAACCCTGCTTTCCGCACCAAAGACTTCATAAATGCAAGCAGTTTCTCTAAACAAGCATACTTAGGGCGGCCTGGTTTGTAATTTTTCGCCTTGCTTGTGTCCTTTGAGCTAACAAAGCCCCCTTCCCTCCTGGCTCCAGAGAGGTTTCTAACTGGTCCTGGCCCCAGCTGGAACCCAGCACCAGGCAGCAGGCCCCAGCCCCTCCCTGAGAGCCCACATAGGTTGGAAGGAAGTCTCCGTCCCGCACAGACAGATGCTCCTTCTTCCCCACCGGTGGTCGGTGGTCGGTGGCCCCACCGGGGAGCCTGGAGCCCTAGCCTCTGCCAGGCGGCCAGCAGGAAGGCACGGCGCCTGCTCTCAAGCAGGAAAGTTGATCACTCTGGGGAATTCACCCACACCCACCCAGGGCTCACTCCCATTTCTCTGTGCAGTTCGATTCTCTCTCCACTACCTGTTTGCTCCCCTCCCATCATTGCCTCTGGTCTTCCCTTCCCTCCAGCTTCATCTCTACCTGCTCAACCCACTCCTACTTCATAGATGGGTCACATGCACTCACTCGGACTGTGTGTTGGCCGTGGGTACTCACACCCTTCTTTGCTACAGGTAACTGGGGGGCTTGGGGAGGAGGGGGGACGAACTTTTTCAGAATGCGGAAAGTAACTGTCCTGGTATAATTCTCTGGAGTTCTAGGTCTCTCTTCTAATGTTTGGTGAGGAAGTATGAGGGCCCTAAATGATCATTCACATCATGCCTCTGTCCTTGGGCAGATTTCCTATAAACCATTTCAGAGTGCTGAGAGTCTGTGGTTTTGCTTTGGTGTCTAAATAGTGGAATATTGAGAAAACTTACACTTATATCTTTGGAGAGCTTTCTATCAGTGTGGGCCCAAGTGCCCAATGTGTTGGGATGTACAAGAGGAACAAATAACTAGGACGTGGGTCTCCAGGCATTTATAATCTACTGGGGGAGACAAGACTATCACACATCAGAAAATAAGCTATTAATTAAATGCTGAACCACGTGGCTGAGCATTCAATAGGAATCCAGGGAAGTGGCTAGAAGAGCGAGCAGGAGATGGGACTTGAGCCCCGGAGTAGCTAGGATGCAGAGAGACTGTCTCGAGAGCCCCCTCCCATGTGGAAGGAGACCAGTGGCTGGGCTAAGGGTGGTGACAAGGCCAAGTCTCCGATTCTTAAAGGTCATCTGGGCTTATCTGCCACTCACATAGAACTCTCCCTTCCTGCAGTGCTGCCTGACAGGACATAGGACATACATGGACAGTTGTCACTGTTGGAAGCACTGCCTTGTACTGAGTCAGGGTAGTGTTGAGGGAAAAACCTTGGAATCCAAACGTCTGGATGTGGGGTCCATCTGCACTCCTTACTGGCTGTGGGACCTTTGGCTATTCACATGATCTCTCTGAATCTCAGGTTCCTCATCTTTAAAATAGAGACAACAATATTCACCACTTAAAGTGATGGTGAAGATCTCCCTTTGACGCCCTCTCTTCTCTCCGTCCCTTCCTCCCTTCTTTCCATTCATCCCGCGTGGCCCCCAGTGGATTTTAGTTTCTCACACGATGTGGTTCCTGCACTGGAGGAAGGTTTCCCACCATACTGGTTATCCATCTCTGAATTCATCCTTGACAGTTAAAGTCTCTCCTACATGCACACTGAACTCTAGAGACAGTCTAGCCAATGCCAAGAACAGTAGACCCATTGCCAGTCTCCATCTGGAGATTCTGCATCCATAATGTAGCCTAAGATTACATTCGATTTTTTTTATCAGCTCTGTCAAACTCAAGATCATATTGAGTTCGTGGTCAACGAAAACCTCGAGATCTTTTTCACATCAATTGCTATCAAGCCAGGTCTACCCCATTGTGCACTTGTATAATTGATTTTTTTTTTAACCTAAACATAGGGCATTCCATTTATCCCTGTTGAATTTCATCTTGTTGGTTTGGGCTCTTAATTCCACCTGATTAAGATCATAAGGATGTTTTCTGTAGCATCATCCCAGTAGGGTTTTTTACAAGAATTTGCCTTGGGGCGCCTGGGTGGCTCAGTCAGTTAAGCGTCTGCCTTCGGCTCAGGTCATGATCTCAGGGTCCTGGGGTTGAGCTCCATCCACAACGGTCTCTCTCTTTAGCGGGGAGTCTGCTTCTCCCTCCCCATCTCCCTCTGTGCTCTCTCTCTCTCAAATAAGTAAACACAATCTTAAAAAAAGGAATTATTTGCCTTTACAATAAAGGAGAGAGTGCCCACCAGTGGAAACCTCCCTCCTGGTTGCAGTAAACAAATGCTTTGGGTACTACTGAGCCCAGCAGCCATCAGCCATTTCACTTTTCTCCATCTCGTCCATAAAATTAGGAAGGGGGTTCTTTGTGAAATGTTAACATCCACAGCATTTCCTTAATCAATAAAAAATGCAACTTATGTTGATGAGCAGATTGAGTGCCTGCTATATATAAAACATGGAGGGACTGATTCACAAAAGTAAATAGAATACAGTTCTTGACTGCAAGAAGCTTCTAATCTAGTAGGGAGATAAATGTACACATCATTATACTAGCAGAATGTGATAGATGCTATGATCAAGGTATAAAGTGCTCTGATAAATGTTTTAAAAAGAGAGAGTGCGCAGTTGCTTCCAACCAGGGCAATTAAGGAGGTTTTGGTGGGGTTAGCGTTGGATCAGAGCATTGATAGCTAATTCATGTGCCACAATTTATATCAACATGTTCTTACCTGGGGCCCACAAATTAACTGTATAACAATTTCTTCTAAAAGATTTCCTGACCCTAGCATTAGATTTATTAGAGCATTATTTGCATAATCCCCCTTTTGCAGGGAAGATGGCATTGGGCTTTGTCACTCATTGCCTCACCCTTTTATTGTGACTTCTCAAGGATTATCAACAAAAAATTTAGGATCCTATCTACTTTCTCCTCCAGGGTCCTGGTAGATGAATTATCTGGGCCGGGGCAAGTTAAGTAAATTGGAATAGATATGAGTTACCTGCCTGGCCCCCTCCTGACCTGGGCAACTCCTGATGGTCCCATTTTGAAGATTCTTTTCTTTGATGGAGAAGACGAAGGCAAGCCGAGGGAGAGAGGGTTGAGAGGTTCTGCCTTCTCTCCCTTTTTTTCTCAGTCTTACTCCCCTTCCCAAGTACTGAACCTAAACCTGCCTTCCTTTTTGTTCTTTCTTCAAACATAGCTACAAAGGCCCTTTTCTGTTGTCTCAGCTTGTTCTGAGCTTTTGTCTTCCTGACAGGTTCATGCTACTCTCATATCTATCCTTGGTTATGGTCCTCTCCTTCCATCTGTTGTGTGTCCTTTTTAAGAGAGGAAAAAATAACTTTTGTCTGATAATAAGTGTCATACATGCTCATTGGAAGATATTTGGAAGATACAGTAAATTTTTTAAAAAATCACCCATAATCTCATCACTAAGAGATAACCACTGTTAGAATTTGGTATATTCTTTACAGTCTTTTTTTTCCTTCTGTGCATATATAATTTTTTTATCAAAATTGGAATGATACTGTACATACAGCTTGTGTCTTGCTATTTTCACTTAACATTATATAGGACCATTTTCACATATCATTAAATATTCTTTGAAAACATGATTTTTTAATGGCTGCATAATCTTCCACTGTTCGGTGTACATGTCCTTTTAAAATCTAGGCTCATCATATTTTAAAGCTTATCCGTGTGCAACAACAATGATTTTCCTTAAATGTCCTTCTCTTTCAACCCCTCCCCCACTCCAGTCCTTTTCCTTTGTCAGGTTGATTATTTGAGCTTGTAGAGGTGGAATTTCATTTTTAGAGCACCCTGTCCTTACAGAATTATACTCCCTTGTAGAATCTCTTGCAATCACACGACTGTTCTTTCCCTCCCCATGTAGCAGTTTGCTTTCCTTAAGTTGGATTCTGTCCAATGCCTCCTTCCTTGGCTACTGTCAACTCTAGACATGCTTGCTTTCTCCCCAGATCGCCATCACTTCCCTTTCATCGGTTTTTGTTTCTCGGTCAGAATTAAGCAGCTTGGAATAGTGAAAAGGGCATTGGGCATTGAGAACCTCATTTCCCATCTTAAAGATGACCAGCTGTGTGACATGGGAAAATTACTCAGCCTTTCTGAGCCTTTTTTTCTTTTTGTCTCTGAGAGGGAATCCGATTAAGTGATCTCCGTGACAATTTGCAGCTGTAAAATGCAATGACACTGAATCCAGAGTAGCAATTTACTTTGTTGCTTCTTTTTTCTTCTAAAAGATAAACTGTTGAGCAAAGCAAGTTAAGAATTTATCAACCTTTGCTTCTGGAATTCTGTTAAATGAATCAGCCAACATTTTTTTTTTTTTTTATCACCTCGGGCCCTATGCTAGGTTTACAAAGATGAAAAAGATGGGTCCCTGCCTTCAAAAATAGTCACAGTTTAGTGGAGAAAACAAACATTAAAAAAACAACTATGATAAAAAAAAATATATATATATATATTAAAAAAACCTATGATACATACAGATTCTAAATTTGGCTCTGCCACTTACTGGCTATAGTAGGTAATTTGGGATAAGTTACTTAACCTTTCCACTCCTTGGTTTCTCCAGGTTACAAACTCAAGCTGCCACAGGCAAATTGCCTGTGTTTGCTTCTGCCTCTTGCATCACTTGTTAGCTGTGTAAACTTAGGAAAGTTCTGGAACCTCTGCACATCCATTTCTTCACCTACAAAATGGGGATAATAATAGAAGCTTCCTGCTTAAGTTCTGGTAAAAATTAAATGAGTTAATATATGTACAATTCTTAAATGAGTACCTAATATATAGTAAGCACTTAATGTTAGTTGCTGTGACTGTAAGGATTAAGTCAGTGTCTATATGTTCCACAGAGTGTCTGCTACTGTAATAGGAACTGGATCGATTTCAGTTATTATTATTATTTCTACAATAGAGATTTGGATAGATGGCTACTGGCACACAGAGAAAGAAGAAATTAATACTGCTGAGGGAGGAACTAGCCACCCCCTGGTGTAACTTTGAGGAAACTCAATCCAGAAAAGCTCATGGGACTTGGCCAAGGCCATGTAGCACGTGAGCCACAAAACCAGGATTTCAACTCAGATGTCACTCCTAGTCCAGTGTTACGTTACTAGATCACTAACGCGGTATAGTGTCCCTAGAGGCACATGGGTGTGTAAATGGGCACAGCAAGACTGAGGTCAGGCAGGCCAGGCACCACCCCCACTCTTCCCCCTACCATGAACTCACGGAGTGTTTAGAAGCTGAGCTTGGTCAAGGAGAGCAGGTGGTCTGTGAAGGCTAGAAGGCCAGGCAGAACCTAGTCTTGCTCAGAGCCTAAACTTTGGGCCATGTTTCCAAGGGCTGCTCTATGCCCTCCTCTTGAGCTTGGCTTGGCCACGGCAGACTCGAAGGTTGTCCGGTTTAAGGATGGGAGGCGAGGGGGAATGTCATGCCATCTCCTTGGACAGACTGGGTTCCCACCAGCACACTCTC
This sequence comes from Mirounga angustirostris, assembly GCF_029215605.1. Classification (NCBI taxonomy): domain Eukaryota; kingdom Metazoa; phylum Chordata; class Mammalia; order Carnivora; family Phocidae; genus Mirounga; species Mirounga angustirostris. Next base: position 127,366,129 of record NW_026991714.1, read on the forward strand.
CAGCCTGGCTCCTGCAGCCCTTCCCAGCACAGGGCAGCAGGCCTCTCCTCTCTTCCTTTTCCTGTCTCTCTCTCCTTTCCCCCAAGCTTCCCCTCCTCCTTCCTTCCTCCCTTCCTCCCTCCCATCCCCTTTCCTCCCACTCTGTCCTCAATCCCCCCCCCCGCCCCCCCCCCCCGGCCCTGTCCCCTCCCCATGGCTCCAATCCCTACTCCTTCCCGATGGGCAAGCCCGGCGGCCGGCTGGCCCCGAGGGGAGGGCGGGCGGCGCGTGGGGGAGGGGCCGGGCCGCACCGGCGGGCTGCCCTGAATGACAAGCGGGGATATTGATCGCGTTCTGAACTCAGCCCAGCCGATAGAAGGTAATTAATGACTCCATTTGCCTCAGTACCGAGGAGAACAATTGAGTTTGAAACTGCAACAACTGGCAGCTGGGGGTGAACCCCGCAGAGGGGGAAGGTAGTGTCAGAGGAGGCGGAGGCGGACGGCATGGAGCCCACGTTAGCCGGAGCCCCCACCCCAACCGCAGCCAGCCCCTGCCCCTCCAGCGGCCGGCCGCCTGGGGCTGAAGTCGGCGAGCGCTGTTCCGACGTCCTCCGAGCTTTTCTCTCTTCTCCCTCTATCGCTCTTTTGGGTCATTTTCTGTCTCCGGATGAAGTAAGACTAACTTTCCCCCAGACTGCTTCCCCTCTGCTGTGCGATCCTGAACATTTATTTTTACTCTCCCTCAGCTTGTTCCCTCATTTGTAAAATTGAACTAAAGCACCTCAAGCCTGCCTAGTACATAGTGTCCATAAATGATGATGATGATGATGATGATGGTAATGATCTTTGACACTAAAGGCAAATTTGGTAGAGTGGAGAAGGCTTTAGGGTCAGACATCCTGAGTTCAAATCCAGGCTTTGCTGCTTAGTAGTTGGATGATGTTGAACAAATAATTTTGCCTCTCATCTGAAAAATGAGAAGTACCTCGTAAAGTTGAGTGGATTCAATGAATGTATTTAAAAGCTCTAATGTTGTCAGTTTCCCCATAGGTAGATATGTGTACTGGGGCTTAGAAAATTGAAGTTAGCATAGTTCTTTCCTGTACTTTAAAAGGATTCCTCTCAAATGCCTAATTCCTACTTCTTGGGACTTGGGGGATAGCCCTTGTTCATCCCACCTTGATTTTATGGACTTTGATGAGCCTTGGGTGCTTTCTGACCAAGGAAATGGCATTATTTCATTCTGTCTCTAATCATCACCCCACCTACCTTTTGGTCAGTGCACAAGAATTTGTCTTGTCCCTCGCAGTGACTACTTTGAGAATTCAGGTAGAAAGTCATCCCACAAGGAGGACAGAACACTTCTGTGACTAGCCCTCATCCCTCAGACCTGCTATTCAGTGGCTTCCCTCCTGCCCAAGCTGCTGAGCTCTCACTGGACAACACTATTCATGATTGGTCTGGCCTGGAATCAGAAAGGTAGAAGGTAGGGCTCTGCTCCCAGGACGCCCAGAATAGATGGGGAGTGACAAGGCTAAGTGAGTGAGGAGATCAGATCCTTTTGCTGAGGAGTAAAAGACATTTTTATTAACAATTCTAGAAGTGGTACATGCTTAATGTACAAAGCCTGGACAATACGGGAAAACTTAGATGAGAAGAAAATAATTTGCTCATGATCCGAAGGTAACCTTTGTTAACCATGTCAGTGGCTCTACTTCTAGTCAAGATGATCTTTGGTCTTGCAGTTGTCCTTGTCCCCATGGAGACTGGGCACAGCAGCTGGAGCCCACACTCTGAGCGTTGGCTGGGCAGGCAGCTCCTGCAGCCCATTGCCCTTCTGTCCTCAGCTGTCCACGGAGCACCTTCCTGGTGCCAGGCTCCCTGCTGGACATGCCCTTGAGCTAGCCACCTACCCTTATTTAATCTACACTTTGTTTACTCTGAGCCATTTCCTCACCTGTAGAAAGGGGATCATCATCCCTACCTACCTTGGAGAGTGGTTAGGAAGCCCAGATAACCTAAGGTCTGTGAAAGCTTTCTGTTAACTGCTCAGCAAATAGGAAGCAGTCAGAGGAGAAGACAATATGAGCCTTTGTTCCCCTGAGAGAAAAATATTCATCAAAGTTTTAGCTCAGCAGTTTGTTTAATTAATTTATTTATATCCTGCCTTATTCCAAAAAGGACTTGTAGTAGCTCACTCTCCTTGAGAGTGCTTTTGCTGTAGTGGACAAAACACCCGGAATGGGCTCCAGTCCTGAGAGCCCTACCACCTAGTTGTGTGACCCAGGACTGGTCACTCCCCCACCCCCCACCCCCCTCCGCTCACTGCTCACCCCTTCTAGTTTTTCTTACTGTAAAATGGGAAATTTGGACCAAGTGTCTCCTAGTCATTTTCAAACAGTCTGTGCTCAGCCAGCTCAGGGTTATAGGCTGTGCCTTCAGTGTAGGGAGGGTGCAAGGCAGAGAAGTGGGGATGCTAGGAGGGAGACCATGCCCCAGATGGAGTCAAGTGGTCCCCAGCTGAGCCCCTGGGTTTGGAACCCAGGCAGCACAGTGAAATGATGTAGTGGGTAGGCTCTAGGTCAAGCAGACCTGCAAATCCCGATTGTCACTAACCAGCCGCCTAGCCTTGGCTAAGCTACTTAATGTCTCTTTGCCTCAGTTTCCCTCTCTTTCACATAGGTATCACAGTCCTGACCTCACAGGGTTGTGGGGAGGATTCAGTGGCATGTAATAAGCTGATTACTGTAAGCTGCTAAGGGCTGGTGGCTGGGGACAGCAGGAGAACAGGGCTGAATCCTCCACACGTGGAGGCTAATTAGCACACGGTCCCTTCCTCGCTCTGGCAGGGTGCGGGGTGAGGTCTTACTAAACTTACAGCAAGCACATTTTCCAGCCTTAATCTAAAAATATGGCCTGGCAGTGGGAAAGAGAATTTTAAAAATCAGAATTGTTCCACAAAGCCCCGGACACGTGGCCACCATACTCCAGCCCTCTTCTGGGAACCCTGACAAGGGGTTGGCTTATCTCATCAAGATAAAGGCCGAGGGCCTCCTCCCTCCCGTCATTTAGGAAAGGACTTCTTGGCAACCAGCTCCCACCACGGGCCAATAGACCCATTTTATACCACCCCTGCTGTGACAAGGCCTTGGTGTGGGGAGTCCAGTTTAGAGGCTGTCTCTGGTCCCAGTTCTCAAGCGACCTCCGCTGCCTTCTTTGGATGGTGGTTCTGTACCTCCCAGATCAAGTGTTGCTCTTAACTGGGAAGACGGTGTTCTCTGTCCCATGAGCAAAGGCACTATAGGTGGGCAGGGTGGTGTTGCTGAGAGTGATGCTGTTAGAAGCTCACCAGCAGTAGGGGTGAGTGAAGAAGGGGCATAAGTCTACCCAGGGACCTGGTGTGGATCTTCCCACAACCTTTGATTGCTAGGGATGCATGAGTCTTGCCTGATAGGTGACTGGGTGTTCTGGGGTGCCAAGCCAGTCAGGTGGCCAGTCCAGAGATCTTCAGCCAGGGGTCTGGGTCAGTCATTCATTCAGTCACTCATCAAACACCTACTCTATGCCCATGTCCGTGCTCAGCGCTGGAACCACAGAGATGCATTCAGTCATGGTCTCTGCCCACAGGGAACTCATGGCCTGGCTCCTTGGCACAAGGGAGCTGTCTCTGTTGGGTCAGTAATCTTCTTGGAGAAGGATGCTATCTAATTACTCACACATTTCCTTCCCCACTCACTCCGAAACCTAGATCAAGACGTGCTTCTGCCTCCTCCTCTGTTTTGGCCCAGCTCTGCCAGCAAGCCTTGGATCCCTGGGCCAAGCAATGGTCTCCTAGTGCGGTTCCATCCCTCTCCTTGCTGTCACCTCTGAGAGTCGCCCCTTGGGAAGTCCCACCCGGAGCGCTCTCTCTCCATCATCCTCAAGAGGTGCCTGCCAGTGGTCAGCGCTGAGCACCGCTTCATCTTTTCCTCTTCTAGTCTCTTCTTCCATGTTCTCTTTTTGTGTCTGCTCCTCTTCTCTTTTTCCCCTTCTTCACCCTACCCTCCAAACCCACCCCCATCCAGGCCCTTGTTTAGCTGGACACCCAGGTTTCCTGTTCAGGTGCCTTTTCCCCAGCCAGCACCTCCCCGGGCTTCTGGCATAAGGAGCATCTTCCCTTCTTCCTCTGCCCATTCTCTGCCTCTTCCTTTCCTCCTTTCCTGGACTTCTCCTTCTTGGACCTCTGACCCCAGACTTCTCCCAACCACCTCTCCCCTTGCCTTCATCCCTTCCATCCTTCTCCAGCTGAAGGATGGGTGCCACCCCTCCTCCAGAGAGAGCCTGCGAGAGCTTGCTGTCCCCATCAGTGGGGCCATTGTCCTCTCCCTGTCCCTGCGCCCCCACCCCCACAACTTTCTTTATGCTCCTTCGCCATTCATCATTACCAATGCCTTTCCTGCCTCCTCATTGCCTTCCTCCTCCTCTGGGGAGTTTCCTCAAGCCTCCTGTAGCCTCTCTTGGGGTTCTCTGCAGGCTTTCATCACACCACCTTGCTTCCCTGATCCTCCGGCACCTTCTTTCTCTCCCTCAGCCCCACGCCCTTCCTCCTCCTCTCCTTCCCTTTGCCCGCCTCCCGCCACCACCTCTTCCGAAACAGGCTTCCCTTTGCCTTTCCTTCCTCCCTCCCCCTTCCATTGCTGCCTCTGTAACCTGTCTTATCACCAGGGCCTGAGTATACAAAAAAAATAAATAAATAAATAGGTCAGTGAGCGGAGGGAGCAGCAATAACCCCTAAAACAGTACCATCAGTGGAACATGATTGATCAATTGAATTCCATAGCGGCTGAAAAATGTGGGATTAAGTAGTGTATTATACGCACAATGAGTTGAGGCATGATGTTCATTTCAAGTTCATTTCGCCGGCCTCTGCCACCAGATCAGGCAATCAATAGGGGCAGCAGATATCATATATCACCTCTCTGCGGGCTGGGGAGAGAGCACCATAATCTCTCGCAAATTTAGAGTGACAGATTTGTCAAGATCTGAAGGGCCCCTGAATAAATGAAGGAAAAGAGACTCCTCCAGCCAGTGACCTGAGGACAAAGCTTCAGTTCAGCCCCTACACACACACACACACAAGGTTGAGCCAAGCCACACGCAGGCTTATACACAAATCCCCACAGAGGCATGATACGAGTCTTCCCCCACATATCACACACCCATGCACATAATGTATGAGCACATGCTCCCAGACAAATGCACACCTTCCTCCCCAGGACCCGTTTGGTGACACTGCACTAACCACACCCACAGACACTGCTGCCTCCCTTGGCCCGACAGCAGGGCTTCCTTAAAAGGTAGGAGGACCCCAGCAGGGGAGGGTTAGACACAGTGGGACGGCAAACGGCTACAAGGGGTGGAATTAGGAGGATGGCACATCCTTGAAAGAAAAGCAGGCACAGAAGAAACATGGGGCACGTGAGCTCACGCTCCCCGTGCAATCACACACGTGCACACACACACACACACGCTTTGAGAACAGCTCTTGCTCTGTCACTTACACAAACACACACACATATTTCTCTGGATGTTCAGACGTGTACAAATGCATATACACAGAGAATACCCACAGAAAAGGAAAAACTAAATATGCCACACCCCGACTCATATAAGAGAGACACACACAGTCTCTAAGACAGAAAATCATTCCAGAGGCTTACACAGTAAAAAACACAACCACCAAGTTTTGTGTCCATAGGAATGCAGGGAACATAGAAATACCATGGAGGATGCCCCTGTGTCTGTCTATCCACCTCAGACTAGATCCTGCTCTTCATTTCTCTCTCTGTCTCTCTCTCTCTCTCTCTCTGTCTCTCTCTCTCTCTCTCTCTCTCACACACACACACACACACACACACACACACACACACACACACACACTTTCTTTGCTTTCCCACCTCCTGAAGAATAGAGTGGAGGGAGGGGAAGACAGCAGGTCCCATTCGGAAAGCAGACCCCATGCTCCATCTGGGAGGCCAGAAGAGAGGATGGCGGCAGGCTGAGGTTAATCAATATGTAATATTTTCTATGGTCTCCTGAACGATACTGTACGGTGTTACTGTATATAATGCAATATTGATTATATCATATCGTATAATCACCTATAAACTGATATATATAGCAGTCCTAGAGGAACACCCTGAGGCCTACAGCGTGGGCTGGCCCCAGGCCCAGGGCTCCTCAGTGGGTCTTGGGCTGAAGGAAGCCAAGGAGTAGCCACGCTGTGGCTGGCGAGGACCCAGCTTCCGGGGGTAGACATTCAGAGAGAGACAGAGAGCAGGCACTTAGCTCACTGTGTGCTCTAGAAACTCTAACAGACCTGACGCAGGGGGGCAGGTATGGGAAGGGAAGGGTGGCAGAAAGCCCAGGTAGGGCAGGACCCGGACAGCATTGGCCCGAGTGCGGCACCACCGTTGGCCTTTCCTTCACGGAGTGAGTCTCAGCTCTCTGTGAGAACCACAGCGGGAGCCGGGGGCCTGAGGAGCTGGCCCCTGACAGAGGCCTAGTCAGAGTCCGGGTCGGAGACAGAGGCTGAGGAGGACGGGCTGGGCACAAGAGCACCCACAGAGATGCTGTCTTTAGCCTCTGCCCAAGGCGGTGTCTCACTGCTCATGGGCCACCTGCTGTCCTCCTGCTCTGGTCTCAGTCCTGGCCCAACGCGAGCAGAATGCTTCAGCTTGACTTTCAGGGTCCCTCCTCCCTCGGTGGAGAAGTTAATTACTTCACCCAGCCCCCATGTTACACTCAGCCTTGGAGATTTGATGATTTTCCACCCTTGGAGTCAGTGGAACTGAAATTCATCTCAGAGCCGAGTTCAATTCTCCACAGGCTCGGTAATGCTGGTCTGAGACACCCAGCTCCTCCCCCAGGCTGACACAGGCCTGGGGACAGAAGGGGTTCAGGGGAGACATCCCCTAAAGAGACCCCTGGCTGTACCTCTGCCCAGTCCTCCCCGCAGCCCCGGGCCCCCGCACTCAGAGGCTCTGGCTTCCCCAGCCAGATCTCTGAGGCACGGTCAGCCCCTGGGTCTGCTGCTCTAGCCTAGAAGCTGGGAATGAGGGGTCCCAGAGGAGGTAGAAAGCCCCCTGACCCACCATGCCTGTGCTGGCCCGCGCTGATGCCCCCAGTGTCTGTGTGTCCTCCAGATGTGTCCGAGGGCTCAGTCCCCAATGGAGACTCCCAGAGTGGCGTGGACAGTTTGCGGAAGCACTTGCGAGCTGACACCTTCACCCAGCAGCAGCTGGAAGCTTTGGATCGGGTCTTTGAGCGTCCTTCCTACCCCGACGTCTTCCAGGCATCAGAGCACATCAAATCAGAACAGGTGAGGAAGGAGCTCTCTGCTTGCAGGAGTGGACAGGAACCGGGCAGAACAAGGCCTCTGGAGAACGCGCGTAACCAGCGTCACATGCACGGCATATGGGTGCACTGTGTGTGGGCCGAGTGGACACACACAAGGACGTTATGGCAGAGTTAAGAAAAACCATTATGGTATATGGCAGTTAGAAATGAAGGGTGACAGGTCTTGGGGAAGTCTTATCTCCTTTCAGAGCCTCAGTTTCCCGATCTGTAGAATGGAGGACTTGGGTAAGGTCTAACAGGTCCCTCCTGCCCTGTCATTCCACACATCTGGCATAGAATACCCAGGAGACATCCTTGTCCTCTTGCCATGTCCCTTGCCTTAATGGCCCGGAGGTCTTACAGAAAGTTGGGGCAAGGCCGGGGTGCTCTTCTCGCCCGATGTCAGAAGGAGAGCCCTCGGTGCCTGCCTCCTGCTCCCAAGTCCAGCTGTCCAGTGTGACCAGAGGTAGGCGGCCGGCCTAACCACCCCCCCCCCCGCCCCGGCCACCGCCCCCCCCCCCCCCCCCGCCGCCCTGATACTTCGTCCAGATGCAGAACAGCCCAGTGCGCCACGCAGCCCACAACACACCCACACAATACACAACGTAGAAACACATCTCCTAACTCCTCGCATTTACCCATGTGCACGTGTTTACCCACCACCACAGGCACCTGCTCCCTCCCCCACTCACAGCTCAAAGTCCTCAGAGCACAGCCCCCCCCATCTGCCAGAAGGGGTGCCTTGTCCCAGACCACAGCTCGGCACACCTCCAGCACCTGCTTGCACCCACACATCCACAGGGGCCCCCAGGGCACACACTCCCATTCCTCCCAACCTACGGCCCAAGCCAGGCCCACAGCCCCCGCCCAGCAGTCAACTGGGCGCGCACGGGCACGCGCACGCGCGCCCTCGGACGTGCGTGCGCGCGGCCCCGCAGGCTCCACGCAGCGCAGTTCCGCTCTAGGACTCCGGCAGCTCCCAGCCGCTCGCCGTTCTCTCCGCCCGTCCTTTTATCCCATAAGCTGTTTGTCTTCATAAAACAAAAATCAAAAGTCTTTTTAAGGTGCCCTGAGCCATAAACCAACAAAGGAGGAGCCGGCCGAGGCGGGCGGCTCGGTGCACCCTCCACGAGTCCCCGGCTGTATTACAATGAATAACCTTTATTTACTTTCATTAGACTATTAAACACCAGCACAGTCATTTTTCCCCCTGAAACTCGGAGCAGGGCCCATAAAGCAAATCCGAAGCCTAATTGAGTTCATTTTAATTTCTCTCCGATCACAGCGAATTACTCTGGTGATAAATCAGGGGGCAGCTTCACCCCCAGTAGAAGGCCTAATTTGCAGCTAATTACAAAACTGATTTCTACAGGAAGATCAATACGAGAAGGAATTGGAAATGACGAGGCAATCCCGGCCAGCCAGGGAGGGGAGGGGAGGGGAGGGGGCCCTCTGGGGGGGCCAGGAAGCGGAAGGGAAAAAAACGGACCCGAAAGAGCAGAAAATCAGTTTTAATTTAACGTAATATTAATCAGGGCAACTTTTCCTGCTTTGTGCAGGCTCCTGGTCGGCCCAGCTCCGGGGTCTGGCTGAGCGGTGACGGCAATAAAAAGGCAATTACCCGAGTGTTTCGGGCAGGACACCCTTTCAGAGGCAATGACTGGCCCCCTCCCACCCTTCTGTTAGCCATGTGGACTCTCCCCCTCCCCAATTTCATACCCCAGTGCACAGGCAGAGAGCGAGGGGCCCGTGGGGCTGTCTTTGTTTGTTTTTTAAAAAGGGGGCGCCAGCACCCGATCAGCTAGCCCAGCAGTGCCAGGCCAGAGGCCCCACTCGGCCCTTCCCCCAGCTCCTGCCTCGGCCATCAGCGCGTCATGGTCCGCCCCTCCTCCCCAAGACTCCAGGGGGACCTGAAAACACCCCTTGCCTCTCAGCAGGGGGGACCCAACTGCTACACTCCACCCTTGGGGCTTCTTAGGCAGGAGAAGCTATAGTGGTTTAAAGAGTGCTGGGATCACCACCAATAACTACAGGCTGCACCTCCAGCTTACCCCGAGTCAGGTCTACCCCCCCCCCCCCCCACAAAACTCTCCATCATCTGCTGAGCCTGCCCCTCCCTCGCTCCCCTCCCTCTGCCCGGCCATCTCCTTCCATCCCATCTGGGAAGGCTCCCCGTTCCTCCTCCCCATCTGCACACTGAGCCCTTTCTCCGCATGTTCATGTGCCTATCAATAGAGAGCTGTCGCTTTTCTCTCTTCTCCCAGGGGAACGAGTACTCCCTCCCAGCCCTGACCCCTGGGCTTGATGAAGTCAAGTCGAGTCTATCTGCATCCACCAACCCTGAGCTGGGCAGCAACGTGTCAGGCACGCAGACATACCCCGTTGTGACCGGTAAGGAGGCTTCTGGGGGCGGGGAGGGGGGGCACTGCTTTCAGTAGGGGCACCTCAGCCCATGCCATCTGGGGCCCAGTGTGACCCGTGGGCCCGCTGGCATGATATCTGCAGAGAGAGTGAGCCTCCAAAAACCAGGGTACTTTCTGAATCCTGAACAGATGTGTGCAGATGTGAGGAGAAGAAACTGTGGTCAGGGTCTCTGTGTGCTTCAGCCTGGAAAGGTCAAAGCTAGGAGGAGCTGTTGCTGATTCCTTCTACCCATCCTCTTGCCTCTCTCTTTGCCTTTTCTCTTGCCTCCGCGGAGGTGCCCAGAATTATATGCGTCTTGTGAGGATGTGCACAGAAGAATGCAGAGGGTAAATAGGCCAGGCTGAGGAGAGTGGGGCAGTGTCCAGCCTCCACACTCCCACACCTCCAAGGCTCCTGGGGGATCTGGCTTCCTCTCCCTCTAGGCAGCCTGCGGAGCTGTGGCTTTGGGCTTCAGGGCGTGGCATCCAGCTCTGTGGTTACAGATAAGCACAATTATCGCAGTCCTTCTCCTGCTTCCCAGAGAAATCACTGAGACTGAGGCTTGATTTCAAGGCCAGGCAGGTTCAAGCCTGTCCCACAGTCAAATGCAGGGAGAGAGGACATCTAATCCAGCTGCTCCCATGGATTAGGAGCAGCAGGGGCAGCTCGAGGGGAAGAAGGCCGAGGTGTGGTGCAGCGAAGGGCCCAGCTAAGGAAGCTCTAGGCCGCAGAGCTGCAGGCTGTGGAAGGCTTCTGGCACTGCAGAAGGGTTTCCGGGCCAGAAAAGTGCCCAAGTGGGAGAAACACACATTGAGGTGTTATTAAAATTCACCTAATTATTCTGGAGACACTAAAGCCAATGTGCCGTTTGTTCCTTGGGAGACAGAATGATTGAGAAGGGTCTCGGTGGGGATTGGGAGACACTGAGGCGTTACCTGCTGAGCGAGGCGGGCGGAGGCGGCCTGGGGACCTGGCAGCAGGGCTGTAGGCAGCCATCGTCATAGCTGGTGGCAAAGGCAGGGAGCAAGGCCCTGGTTCTGGCATGGAGCTGATCTGAGTAGGGCTCAGGCCCGAGCCGGGCTGTGAGTGGCCATCGAGCTTCCACCTGTGGGCTTGGGAGAGCCCTGTCCTTAGCTTTCCCGGGCTCTCCTCATGGGGTGTCCTGGTACAACAGTTTCCAGCCCAGACAAGGTTGAGCTCTTTTGCTAGGCGATCAGAGATTGAGTTCTGGAAGTGTCAGGGAACCAGATGGGGCTTTTGGGAGTGACAACCTTAGCTGGGTCAGGACATAGCCTATTATCAACTGGCCCTTGACATGAGCCCTCCTTGGCCAACGTGGAAGCTCTCTGAGCTGCTGGGTGTTCTGACCCAAGGCAGAGAGATGGTGCAGGCCAGGCCACCCTTCTCATCTGCTGAGAGTTTCAGTGGCCACTTCCTGAAGGTGGCCCACCCCAGGCTGCTGATGAAAGAGAGTCCAGGAGACTTTTCTCTCATCCCAGCTGTGCTTCTCTGTGCCTAGGGCCACAGTCCAGAAGGCAGGGGCTCCCTGGGGTGGAGAGATGGATCTTCGGGTAGGGTTCCTGCTGCAGGAGAACTCGGGCTGGTGCAGAAAAGTGTCTCCACCTTGAGCATCCCCCGCCTGCCTCCCCTGCCATCGCCCTGGAACGGTCCCAGCTCAGCCTGGGAACATCTCCGGCTGATCCATCTGGATCCAAGTGTGAGAAAAGTTCATTTCAGACCCAGCTTGACATTCCCAGGTGGCAAGTTAGCACTAACATCTCAATCTGTATGCGACATTTCAATCAAGCGAGGAGTAACAAAAGCAGAACCATTAACATTCGGAGCTGTTCACCAGTGGTAATGACGGGAAACTCGCTCAGAAACTGGAAATTACCAAAAAGAGAGAAGTGTGTGGAGAGGTGGGGGAGGGGAGGTGGGAGGAGGTGGGGGCAGGGAATGATTTTTCTACACTTAGGCCAAGATCCAATGTTTGGATTAATGGTGCCATTACCAGAGAAAGGGCTGCAGATTATGCTCATTCTTAAAATGTTTTTGCTGGCAATTAAACGGCTGCAGTTATTGATCTTTGTTGATTTTATGTCCTCCTAATTTGCATAATCTATTAAAGATGAATGATTCATGATGTGTTTATTATGGGGACAAACAGAATTTGCTGGAGGTATTGTCAAGGTGAGAAACGGGGCAGTGCCCCGAGACTTGATGGGCCACCTCAGGAGTGGGTCCAGCATGGTGGCCTTCGGGCCAGGACTTTGTGGGTAGCGGTAAGCAGTGATGCAAGGACAGCAGACACACGAGAGGTGGACTTGGGCTAGGTTCTTCTAGAAAGATCTTGGCATCTGTGAAAACTTCAAGCACATCTGGCATATGGGAGAGGCTTTGGGTGTATTTGTAGAAATTCCCCTCGAAGATTCTTAAAAAGCTTATTTTGTTGGAGAATATGAAGGACCTTGGTCGAGAATGAAAAGGGGGAGGCTCTTTCCGGCCAGCTGTGTGCAAAACGTGAGGGAGCAGGGAGGTCATCTGTGTCCACAGGCCGGCTTGGGCTTGCTAAGGTGTTCAGGCCCCCTCCTCAGCCCCCATGTCTCAGACACCCAGCTCACCTTCCGCCCCGGAGACAGGCAGCTGTCTTCAGGGATGAGCCCTGGGGAAACCGGCCCAGCAATGCCCTGGCCCAACCTGGAGAGCCGACCTTATTGATATTCCTGCCACCTCCTGGCACTGGAGGCTGATTTCAAACTTCACCAGCCACTTGATACAGCTGTTCCACAAGGTCAGGACTGAGAGGAGAGAGGAGCCCGGGCTATTGTGTGGAGGGGAGAGTGGGGCCCAGTGGGCCAGGACAGCTAATCACATTGCAAGCTAGGGTGGCTGGCGGCGTCTGCGGCTCGGCCTGATAGTCTCCCCTCCCCACCTTCCATCCTGCAACCAAGGAGAGAGACGGATTTTTCTGGGTAGTGTTTGCAAGTTCTGCCGAGATTTTAATTTCACTGCATCACAACTCAGCAAGCTGCCAAGTCAAGCTGGTTATTTAAATTTATCACCCACTTTCCCTTCCGCCGCTGGGCTGCTCTAGCTCAGCGGCATCTCTTCTCTCCAGCCCACTGCTCTAGGCTGCTGGTCTGGAACGGAGCCGAGTCTCTCCGAAGTGATAAGGAAAAAGGGACCAGCTAGAGGAGAGAGTGCGTTGGGGGTACTCTGGCCCCGGGCCTCCTCAGGTTGGCTGGCGGTGGCTGGTACCTTCTTCTATCAACTTCTTACCCTTCCAGAGGACCCCAGAGGGGGCTGTCATCAGCCCCTCCATAGTCCCAGGGGCCTCTGGGCCAGGACTTCAGTGAGGACTCCGGCTCCAGCTGTGTGCTGGTGCCTTCAAATCTCCCTTCACTGGAAGAAAAGAGCCCCTCATCCCCATGACCTTCACCTCGACCTCTCCCTTCCTGTGCCTGTCCAGGTCTTCAGCCATAGAGGAGCATGAGGGGACACTGGCATCAGTGTTGGTCTGGGAGAAGATGAGTACTAGTCTCAGGATGCCCCAAGTCCCTTGGAGAGGCGCCTGAGCATTTAGAGAGTCCCTTGGCCTGGTGAAAGTCCACCGTGAAGGTGAGAGCAGGCTCCCTACCCTGGCGGCCACATGGAGGGAGACAGGGAGTGTGTGGTGGCTCTCCAGGCTAACCCTAGCAGCCCAGGCGTCCACCTGTCAGTCCCCGGGGCTACTGCTCTGAGCGGGCTTCCCTGGCCTCCAGTGGGCATTGGCACTAAGCACTGGGAGAGCTTCGCGCGAGGGTAGTTCTTGCCACCCTCCTTTTAGTCCCAGAGAGGTGAGGGAGGAATGAGATCCATGTCCAGAAGCAAGGTGGGCTACACTCCCCAAAACACAGCTGGATAAAAAGGTCACAACAAGAATTGTTAACACAATAAGCAAACCTCACTCTCCGGGTGCCAGAAGGAGAGGGAAACTCAAAGCCAGGGCAAGAAGTGAGCGACCAGGGGTATCGCCCTGGGGGTGGACCCTAACTGGGGGGACTGCAGCTGTCACATAGCAGATGGAAGCCACAACCTTGAGTCCAAAAGAAGCAGGAAGCTAGAAGTGAGTATTACCCTGTGTAAAGCTGGGAACAGAGCAAGACACCATCTGTGAAAGGGAAACACAGATTATCCCAGTGGTCCAGGGAAGCAAGTGAGTGAAAAATTGTCTCCATGAAAAATGGAGCCCCCAAGCCTGACCCTGGTTCAGAGGCCAAATTTATACCTGAGTACGTGGCAGGAACCCCCAGCCAAGAACTGGCATAAAAATTTGTCTAGGATAATAACCCACTCAGAAACCCCAGCAGGAACCAGGGCAAACCTTCTCTGTAGAGGCATTCCCCAACCTAGGGCACATGGGACTCCACCACTAAAGGTGAGCTCACGCCAAAAAATTACACACCTCATGTGAATACAAGCTATCATGAGGGAGAGTTAGCAGAAGCAAGAAATAGGACAACTAATATCCCCAAGAGCTGGAGATAATAGAACAGTCCAAAAACAAGTATAAAATAAACACGTTTCATATTTAAAAAATAATAATAATAAATAAAAGTATTAGTTTTGTGTTTATCACGGTTCCAGATCCCACATCCCCTTCCCCACCACAGCTCAGCCAATCTTCAGGTAATAAAAATCAAGAAGGACAAGGAAGGAAGACCACACTTATATATAGCTTACTGTTTTGAGGTTCAGGAGCCTCAGGCAGCCCTGAGAGTAGAGCCTGTCCCCTGCTTATTCAAGCTCCCAGACTCAAGTGTCAGCAGAGAATCTTCCCTTTGGAAAAATGTCTGAACTTTGGAAAGCTAGGGACAAGGAAAATACAGTCCTTCTCAGTGAAGAAAGAGCCTTATTAGCTTCTCTTCCCTGGGTGGATGGCAGTGGGGAGAGAAGGTGGTTTTATTCAAGAGTTTGGGAGCTAAGATCTGGAGGATGTGGATGCTGCCCAAGAGGGGAGAGTGCCCAAGGTGGGGAGAGGGAGCACAAGCTTCTCCTGGAACCTGGTAAATTGAGGGGAAGTCAGTAAGGCAAAATGCAAAGCTGAAAAGCAGGGCTGACCCCCCAGGTCCTGGAGGCCTGTGAGAACCAACCATGCAGGCTCAGCTTCAGAGAAAGGGTTGTGAGCCCTCAGAAGCTCAGACCCCTTGCCCAGATCTGGGATGGTCAGCGAAGTGGCCTTTTAGCAGACAGAAGTGTGGATCCTGGGAAACCCTCCTCCTCCTACGCAGGGAGTCCTGAGGACCTCCAGAAACTGCCTCTTTCCTGTAGTTAACAACCCCCTTCCAATGCAACTGCACTTCCCTCCATAAAACAAACAGCTTAGCCCTTGGCCAGCCCCTCCGGGGGAGGAGAGGGCAATAAAGGCTGAGAAATGTTTCTAAAGGAGGCTGGGAGTCTCCTAGCCTTGTCTGTCGGCTCAAAGCCCCTGATTAGCTAGAGGAATTTAGGGCACAGACATCAGAGCTCCTCTCCAACCTTGAAAGGAACGGGCTAGGGCAACTTCTGACATACAAGTCGGAGCCCTTTGCTGCGGAGGCCAAACCAAGCCAGAGGGCTTCTCCACGGCACCCATGCACCCTGGACCCTCTACTTAGGCCCCGAAGGCCCAATAGTATGAAGCTAGCTTCCTCCAAACATCCCTGAGGCCTCCAGCCACATCCCCAAGGACCTCCAGCCCCCAGACCTCAGCTCTGATTTAATTACGGGGGCATTTCCATAGCAATGAGACATTGACAGATAATGCGGGTGCCCTGGGCCTGCGGCCTAGGGAGTCATTGGATCTGGGCTCTTTCCCTTCCTCCTTTATCCAGTTCACCTTTAGAGGGAAAGGATATTGAAAAGAAGGAACACTAATCCACTCTAGGCCTGGGAGAGTCAGATCGAATTGGAGCAGAATAAAAGCTGTACCACCTCAATCTCCATCCTAAATCCACGTCCATGTCTGTGCTACCAACCATGCCTGGTGGTGATGGGCTGTACATCCCAGCAGGGGGCCTTGGACAGAAGCACATGGGGCTGCTAATGGAGCTGCAGAGGGGAGGACAGAGCCATGGGGAAGATGAAGAAGGTCTGAAAGGCTCCCAGGTATTTTAGCAAAGATGCAGTACCATGGTCTTCTAAGCTGAGCTCAGATGTGGCCCATTACCTTGGGCCTTTCTCTTGACTTCTCCCTTCATCTCTTTCCTCCACCCATGAGACCCAAAGGCTGAGCACCCCAAATGGACTGTGCTTAGTCCTCCACACCGCCAGGGCCCACTGATCCATGTAGAGATCAGGGAGAGGGGCCAGTTTTAATATGAATCAAAATATGTTTAAGAAATCAATGATCTCTATTTCAAGTGCATATAGTAGCCAACTCAGGGTAACAAAGCGCTGCCAAATAGAAAGCACTGGGCACCATTTTTATGATTAACTAGGTTATGGAGAACCTCTCAGCTGTTCTATAGATGTTTAGAGATGCTTGGGGTGTCCCAAAGGAGAATTCTCCAAAAGGGGATCTCCTGGCACTGAGCTTGTTTACTCCATTATTTGGCACTTTCTGAGAAGAGAAGATTGGCTAAGTAAAAGTACAATCCGTCAACTCGGTCTTTTCTGAATGACCAGAAATCCTCAATGGTGGTGTCCCAATGAATATTACAGGTATGCACTGGGACCAAGGGCTCCAAACTGACTGCCGGTGGCCTGAAAGCCACCGAGGTAAGACCTGAACGCCTGTTTCCCCCAGAGAGCCAGCCAGCCCCCAAGGGACAGGAAGACCTCTTCTCCCGCAAACACACACACACACTGCCTCCCTGGGGCGATCAGAATCTTTCCTTTGCTATCAGCCTCAGAACGAACAAGCCAGCACTTTTTCAACCCTGAGCTTTGGGAGGCAAGCCCCGCCACCACTGTTACTTCTGAGAGGGCTTTGCTCCCTTCAGCCTGGAATCCTCCCCTCTCCTCCCTGGGCTGCCAGGCAGGGAGGGAGGAAGTCCGAGGGCCCGCTCCCAGAGCAGCCTAATGCTCCAGCAGCTTAAGTGGCCGTTTTCCTTGGGATTAGGGTTTCACTTACACAGAGCGCCTGAAAAACGCTGCGCTTTTGGAAGGATTAAAGCTGACAATTCAGTGCTCTCAGAGAACAAAATAAAGCCGGAGAGGAACTGGGAGACCTGGAGTATTGGGAGACTGTGCAAACAGGCTTAACCTTTGCCCACCCAGCATGAGGGTCTCTGGTGCTCGGAGCCCATCGGTGAGTTGAGCCCAGCCTCCCCAGCGCCGGGGCACCTGCCGACTCCAGTCTCCGCTTGCGATATGCTAAAGGAGCTAGAGAAGGCAGCTTGGAGAAGTGAAGGAGGAGAGGGCTGGGATGTCTTCCCCTCTCTCTGAGCCTCAGTTTCCTTCTCTAGAAGATAGCCAGACTCCCGTTCAAGCTTCTGAAAATGTGATACTCGCCAACACTCCCTAGCCTTCTCCCGGGATCCGGAGGCTGCAGCTCCAACCACAGTCCAGCTGAGTTCAAAGGAAGCCACCTCTTGGGGGGTCCTAGGGCAGCAGGCGACCATGGCCCAGATGAGGGCAGTGTGCTGGAAGGAGAAGGGGTGGGAAAAGCATAACTGGTTATACACAGCTGGTTGGCTGACAGGGTGCAGACCTTCCCGAGCCCACACAGATCCGGGCAGCATCCCTGCCTAGGACACAGCAGGGACGAAAGGTCCAGCTGTGTGGGAAGCAAGATCAGCTAGGAGAACAGCCACCTGAGCTGCGGGCACAGCCCCCTCTGCTGGAACCCAGAGAAGGCAAGGCTCAGGATGAAGAGCTCTGGGGCCAACCCAGTGCCTGGGCTGGGGGCTCTCACGCAGGCACCTCTGCGCCGCCCCACCCCCACCCCCATAGAAACCTTGGGGAGGATTCAGAAACATGGGAGATAAGAAACAAAATGAAACATATAGAAAACTCTTTTCCTGACCTTTAAAAGCAGTTTTTACAGATTTAAAGTTTGTTACTTCAGTGTGTTATGTAAACTTGGATTGGTCATAAAGTGATCATAATTGGTATAGTCAATGTAAATGTACAGTATATGTAGGCAGTAATTACAAATTTAATAACTGTGTTCTTGGAAGTATTATAAATGCTTGTGTCAAATGCAGGCACAGACTGCCAACCTGGGAACAATCTAATGTCTTCATCTTCACGACCTTATGAGAAGCAGACAAAACTTGAGAATAGGATAGTAAAACAAGAGTTATGTTTTCTGGCCTTAGGGTCCTCCACAGTGTCAAGTGGATAGCAGAAGTGCTCATTTTCAGAGAACGATGCTGAGGAAAAGCATCTCTACACTCACTGAATAGAACTTTTGCTGTATAAATCTATGTCTAGTAAGTCTTGTGGTCTGAGTCATCCCGAGGCCAGAGCATCTCTGCCGCTTTGGCAGCTGCGTTTTTATTATTTCCTGGGTCTTGTGGATGCTGACGTTTTCCTCACTTGCAATCAGCCTCTCTGCTCCTTCACCTGTTATTTTGCTGTTCTTTGTATGAGCAGACTTGTCTATTGGTACAATTCAAGTACATTTAAACAAATTGGTGTCTTTCTTACGCCAAAGAACAGGTTCTTTTGCTTTGTTATAAATACTGTTTATCCATATTCGAGTCATGAATACTTTTGAGAGTATGACAAAAGCCCTATAGATGTTATATATGTGTACCTATAACATTTGATGTATGGCTTTATATGGACCCTGTGAAGCGCATCCATGGAGTCCTACGGAATCAGTGAACCCCAGTTTAAAATCCTTGCTGTAGAAAATGGAAGAACCCGAAGCACGCAAGCAACAAGAAGCAACAAGATGTTGTTTTAGGAAGGATTCACTTAGCATAATCCCAGGTTACTCTCCTGGACCAAGACCTATTTTCTGAGTCTATAATATTCAAGGATGTCATTCTAGAATCAGTTCCCAAGTATACTGCTTGTTCTGTTCATCCAGATTCTGCCATCTACTATCTGTGGAATCTTGAACATAATACTTAGTCCCTCTGAGTTTCAGTTTTCCATCTATACAGTGGGGATTAAAAACAGATCAACATCATTGGTTGATACGAGAATTAAAAGAGATAAGACATAGAAAATATTTAGGACGGTGCCTAGCTGTAGTAGGTGCTCAGTGAAGGCTAGCTAGTCTAGCTTAAGTAGAAACGCAACTCTGTCCTGGAGTCTTAGAGCTGACAGAACAGCATAAATTATCTGGTGACTGAAATTTTCCAATTTCTTAATAAAGTCATTCCCTTTGCTGTTCTTTGTACTTGTAAGAGGAACTGCACTTAGATTCTCCAAAACAGTTGATTTGATCTGGCCCATTTGGTAAGGAATGTCTGACAAAAGTGCGCTGTCTGATTCAGATGCAGTGATTGCTGTAGAAATTGGCTGTAGACTCTTCGGGGACTTCCGCACTTGAACCGAGAAGACATCCTCATCAAGTACAGTGCTTCTAACACTTCTGGGTACTTTAAGATTCTCAACTACTACTGTTTCTTGAACAGCCTCTTTGTTTTTTAGAAAACTCTCCAAGGAGATTAATACTCCACCCCATGGAGTTTTACTATAGACTTTCAGTGTCAGTATTTTATTCTTTATGTCCTGTTTTTCTTGCCTCGTCTTAATGACGACAGTGACGATAGGAGATTTTTTGCTTGTTGGGTGACTTCGTTTCCTTTCCTTCAGCCCTTTTGGGGATTATCTGGCTTCATGTTGTCATTCAAAGCCAGTGTGTGACAGACATAGCTTTGAACGTGGGCTCTCCCGTTTGGCCATGAGGAAGTCCTTATGCCTTTGCGCCTCCATTCGCTCAACTTGGAGACAAGGAGGTTAGACAGATCATCTCGAAGGTTCGTCCATCTTTAAAACTTTGTGACCTTAGGAAGCACGTCTCCCACACGAAATACCCACCCCCCTGGTAATATGTGGGTTTTTGTTTTTATCCATTTGTGATTCTTGGTGCTGCTGTCACGTGACCGGCATTGCGGGTGAGCAAAGCACCTTGCTGCTCCCTGGCTTCTTCTGGGCGGCACATGCTTTGTAACTGATGTATTTTGCCATGTCGCTCTTTTCTCCTCTTTCTGTGCGTTTGCTTGTTTGTTTTTAGGGGGTGGTTGTGCTTACAGTTCTAGAGCCTGTTTCCGCTCCCCTCTGTCCATCCGTCTGCAGTGCTCTGTTGATTCTTCCTTGCACACCTTCCATTACGCATTCATATCTCTCACTAAAAGAGGCTTGCTCCAAGAATGCTGTGGGCAAATGGTGTGACGGTCTTAGTAATTTGAAAACTTCCTGCAGTATGTGTTTTCCATTATTGACAATGGTGTTCCAGAAGAATATATGGCTCTGGCAAGAGTTTGGTCAATTTTTTCCTCCTCTTCAGGTGTCCCCTGCGTACTAATGAAGCCGTTGGGAGTGCTTTGTATGCGGTGGCTTACGCCTCTGTTGGTTCAGGGCTCCTGACGGGCACCTCTTTATGGTGATGCTGATGTCCCAGGATAGAACAGCACGGCTGTGTGCCGAACACTGGGAAGCAAGTAGGCTTCTTCCTCATCATGGGCCTCTTCTCTCACATTTTAAAAATGTCTGAATGGCACTTCCTGGATTCAGTTTTTTAACCAGAATTTAGAAGTGTGTCTTTCAGTGAACAGTTCTCGGGGCAACTTGCAGCAAGCAGAAGTTTCTGTATGCCGCAAGTTAGCCTGATTGTTTTGCGAGAGGAAAAGCCAGTGGAAATAAACATCGCGATAGGGTAACTCCAGGTTAGCTGGAGACACCTTTCTAGGCATCCGGCCTTTCTTCCTCTCTCCTGAAGCCACCAGGTAGGGAATTGTATGACAAAACCTTAGATTACAAGGAATTCACGTGTGACAGCTTGTAGGAACCAGGAGGCTGAAAATCAGAATTCGGGTGCATTTAAATTCCTGTTTTTAAAGAAAGAAGCCTACTTCTTTCTCTGAATGCTCTGTAGGCATTAAGATCACAGGACCAGGAGGAATTGGGTTTCTATATCTTTTTAATTGCAAAACCTCTGCCTCTTCCCTAACTCTCCTCTGTCTTGGGGCCTTTTGACCAACAAATGCTATATTATTAATCTCTCAAGGAATTGATAGATATTGCTGTCCTTGTCCACTTCAGACCCACTCCACTGAGAGATGGGCAGGAGGAATAAAACTTTTATTAACAATAGAAGTCAGTGAAAGAAAACCCACAACAAAGCAGATGCAGATTCTTTCTTCTGTCTCCCTGGGAGTCTGAAGTGATCTCTTGTCTGACAGTTCTGCTCTGTTGTCTGTTCTTGAGTTTTAGGAAATGTAAAATCTTCGCTATATTAGGTATACAGGAGAAGCGTTCTATTTCATGATAAAACTGAGTCACAATAAGTCACTGTCATCTCTCCCCATCTTATAAAAATTCATAATCCCTGTTCAGACTGTTTTTAGAGAAAAAGCAGATTTCAGCATTTACGTTTTGTCCCAGCCTTTACCTCTTCAAAGGAGACCAACACACATGAAACAATTAGAAAACAGTACAACCCACCTGGAATTGGCTATGAGTGCAATAAAGTGATAGAGAATCAATCAGTAAAGTATTTACTGAGCATCGTTTATTGATTTCTCAGCTATGCAAGACAGAGCAGAAGATGAGACCCTGCCCTCAGTTTGATTATGGTCTATTTGAGGAGGCGAGCCATAATATGAAACAGGTCTGATGCCTTACGGAATGTAATGACGTGGTCAACCATGCAGCACAGACACTGTAGAAGTTTAGAAGAAAGAAACTTCCCTGATGGGTAGAATGGTAGGCATTTTAAGGCTTGAGTTGGAAAGAGAGGGGAAACTAGGAGGAAGAAGAAAATGATACAGCAAAAGCACAGAGTTTCCACAGCACACACGTCTGTGAAAACAGTCCAACCAAACCAGGCGGAGTGAGAATCCGAGCTGAGAAAGTCAGATGGGGAGAGTATTCAGGAGGCTTTGAAAGCCTGGCAGAGTGTAGATTCCAGCTGTGGACTACAGAGAATCAGTGGTGGTTTTCACAAGGGAAGTGATATGTTGAAAGCAACGTTTCATGAGGACTAGCCCGGCAGCCACACCTGGGATAGACTGGAGGGGCAAGAATGTGCAGGCAGGAAATACAAGCAAAAGCGCTGTTACGGCAGACCAAGGGCTCATGCTCAGGAGCTGAGCTCTGGAGGCTGTAGACGAAATGGAGATGGGGCCAATGTAACAGACATTGCGAAGGGGAATTGGTAACACTTGGTGACTGACTTCATCCAGAGGGGAAGGACACAGACTATACCAAGAAGGATTTCAGGGCACCTGGGTGGCTCAGTCAGTTAAGCATCTGACTCTTGATTTCGGCTCAGGTCATGATCTCAGGGTTGTTCAGGGTCATGAGATCGAGCCCTGTGTCGGGTTGGGAGTGGAGCCTGCTTAAGATTCTCTCTCTCATGCTCCCTCTGCCCTCCCCCCCACCGCCCCGCCGTCC
The DNA here is from genome assembly GCF_029215605.1 of Mirounga angustirostris. NCBI lineage: Eukaryota > Metazoa > Chordata > Mammalia > Carnivora > Phocidae > Mirounga > Mirounga angustirostris. The sequence goes on from NW_026991714.1 coordinate 127,388,427, forward strand.
CTCTGCTCACGAGTGCTTTCTCTCAAAACAAAAGAAGGATTCCAAAGTTTTTTGGTTTGGTGGTCTTCAAGAAGTTCTTCGACACACCTGATTGGGGGGAAGATGAGTTGGCTTTTATTCCCGTTAGGTTTGAGGTGACAGTGGGACAGCTGATGAAAATGTTCGGCAGGCAGCTGGAAATACAAAAAGCTGAGCTGAAGCTCTGTATACTTAGGGAAAGATGAATCACTCAGATGCGTTAAGGGAGGAGTGAGGAAACTCAGGTCTCAGAAAAGTAGGAGATGAGGTGAAATTCAAGGATAGAGTGGCAAGGAGAGCAAGGGGCGCTTTGGAATAGCCATAGGGAGGATGAAGACTAGGGCAACTGATGAAAAGAAAATGAGCTGGGCCAGATATGCATAGTTCTTCCCCCAGCCACACTTTGCCTTCTCAGGGCCAGACAGAGGCACTAGGGTGGGAGAGTGGCACAGGCTGAAGAGGATAAGGGGGAATCTGGAGAGGATAAATGGCACCCAGGAGAGCATCACATTGTCTCTAGGGCATGGAAATGTGGGAGAGGGAAGAGGGCAAATTATTGTCATTAAAGATTGGGGCATAAATTGCAAGTCAGGTGGTGATCCCTTCGTGGCGCTGGAGGGGACAGGCAAGGAAAGGAGGCCACTCAGGTGTAGCTGTGTCCCAGAGATGTCTGTGGACTAGGGTGGCTCCCTAATATTGGCTTGCTTTACCTTCACTCCAGGACACTGCTAAGGAAAGCCCTGCCTCCCACCCTCCAGACTCTGGCTCGCAGAATTTTCCAGGGACAGAAGTCCAGCAGCTCGTGGGGGGAGCAGGTTCTGCTCATTGGAACTTAATCTGATCCACTTGAACTGTTGGCTCAAAGCTCCTGGTTTTCACTTCAGGGATGGTTTTCTATCGTTTAAATGCCATAAACCCTAACAGCAAAATAGCCCACTGGCTGCACAACCCCCCTCCCCCCACTCTCCACACCTGCCAGGCCCAGCACCTGCAGCTCTACCCAGAGGGGACAAGGAAGACCATCAGCCCCAGTACAGGTGGGGGTGGGGGTATCCTCCAAGCCTGAAGGAAAGATGGGGTGCTAGAGAGGTGAGCAAGATGATAGAGGTCCATTTGGCTCCCGGAGAAACCACAGCTGAATATGTGGCCTGAGAGGAGGAATAAAAGCAGGTCATCTCCCTCCCTTCTCCGTCTGGGTTTGGGCTACGAAGAGACACAAGCAAGGGGAAACACATGTGCACATAAACGCACACAGAGAGATGCAAAGCGCTACGCAGAGCAGAGGTGACAGCCGAACGCAGGGCACTTAGGTAACACGCTTAAACACGTGTCAAGGCACACCCGCACCTGCTCGTTCAGATATTCTCCCACACGTCGGCGCACAGCTCTTTCCTTTCTAAGACTTTCCTTCCCACGAAGTACCCTGGTGTGAGCAGAGAGGCAGGCCTCTCTCTTCCAGGCCTCACCCCTTCCCCTTTGTGTTTTTCCAGGTCGTGACATGGCGAGCACCACCCTGCCTGGTTACCCCCCTCACGTGCCCCCCACTGGCCAGGGAAGCTACCCCACCTCCACCCTGGCAGGAATGGTGCCTGGTAGGTGACAATTCTGCAGCTGCCTAATTTAGGTGGGGGTGACTAAATTGTGGATGAGCTGCTGAGTGGTCTGTGGTCTGAGGCTGAGGGTGGGGGGAGACCCAACGTCCCTTCCCGCCCAAACCATTGCTGTTCCATCCCTCTCTCCTTAGAGGCTGCAGTTGGTCCCTCATCCTCCCTCATGAGCAACGCAGGGAGGGAGTTTGCAGAAGTGGCCCCTGTGTGCACCCCACTGTATGTCATGCCCCCTCCACAGTGCCCACCCCCCTGAGTCTGTGCCTGGGGAGCACTCAGCCTCAGCTCCTCTCTGTGCCCCAGCCCACCCCCAGCCAGCTGACACTGCTTGGAAGAGCCTGCCCTGGTTTCCATGGAAACTTGGAGCCAAGAACCATTTCCAGGGGCATTGTCAGTCACTCAGACAAAGCCACCCTGGTCCACACCAACCCACAGGGAAAACCAGTGTGGGGAACTGACCCCACCCCAGGGAGAAGATGGAGCTGGTCCCTAAGGAAAGAGGAACAGAGGACAGGCTATGGCAGGACCCAGAGAGACATTGGCTTCCGAGAGACAAGCTAGAGCACGACGCCTCCTCAGAGGAACCGGGGCCTTCGTTGCTCCTGAGGAGTTGGGTCTGGACTGTGTGGATCAGAGAGGCGGAGGCCAGACTTTGGGTCTGAGCACTGCAGCTGGATGTTGTGCTCTTCCCAACCTCTCACCCCTGATTGGGAGCTGGGCTTGAAGCCAGAGAGTTGAAGTTTCTATTCGCAGAAACACCAAAACACTCTTGTCTTAAAGAGGGTGAGACTCGCTGGGCCTGCAGCCCACTCCTGCTGGCGGCCCTCCCCTGACGCACAACCCCCGTGGAGGGGGAGGATAGAAGAGGGTGATAGCGCCATTCCCGGATGTCCATCCAGGGACAGCCCTGGCTAAGCAGAGCTTGAGGGGATGGGCGGTGGCAAAGAGGGAGACTGCGGCAGGATGCTGTACCACAGGGGCTGAAGGGAGTTAGAGGGACTGGCTAAGGAGAGCTGGGAGGTGTGGATGAGGGGCTTCCTGCCCAGATCTGGAGTGGGGGTAGAAGTGTTGGGGACAAGGAGATTCTTCTGGGAAAGTCCCAGCAGTGAGCAGGTGGAGGCTGGAGAAGGTCTTAGAGAGGTGGGGGTGAGGGAGGGGGTGTCTGCAAGGAGGTGGGGATGAGGGGAGCGGCAGAGAGCTCATGGTGGCAAGGGGGGAGTCGTTAAACAGAATCTAGTGCTGATGAGGAAATTACACTTGTTTCATTAGCGATGGGGAAGGAGATAGCTCAGTTCCTCTTGGTCACAGTTGAGCTCAGAAGCTCATTATCCTGCTGCACGCATGCTTTCCCTCCTCGTCAATAAACAGGCTTTCCAGTGGCTGCATCCCCCACCCCCACCCCAGCTCCCTCTCAGAGAGGGGCCCCTTCTCCTCTACTTAACCCGCGGTTAGGGATCACTGTAAACAGTCTGGGGTCATCACACAGGAGAAAGGGCGAGGGGGAAACCCAGAGGCCTGGCCTTTCTCCCGCGGAGGGAGGGAAGCAGCTTCCAACGGCTCCCAGCCCACGGGGCCCTGGGCTAAACGCTCATGGACCGGCGGGCAGTCCACCTGCCACCGCCTCCTTCTCCTGCTGCGTGGCCCATGTATCGAATCTCTCCAGAGGGAAAGGCGGGAGGGGGTTGTTTCCCAGCAGAGCCCCCACCCCTTGCGTTGGCACCTTGCTGAGATGCCATTCTTAGGACTTTCTGGGACAAAGTGTCCCGAGGGCCTTCCTTTGCCACCTTCCCGTCCCCCCCCCCCCCCCCGCCCGCTTCCACCCCGTGGGGCTATGGCTCCTAGAACCAGAGTGTCTACTAAAAAGGCCCTGGCCCGCAGAGCAGCGGCGTAGACGCTGGGACCCGGAACAAACCCTTCCCTGGTGGTCCGGAGCGCCACCTCGGGGAGCCCCAAGCCCCCAGGCCCATGTCCGTGCTTCTGCACCCTCCCCACCATGGGCTCTCCCCACGCAGACCCGGTGGATTGCTCTGCCTCCGTCTGCCCTCACGCCCTTGGCGGGCATTGCTCTGCCCGCCGCACCTGCACCTCGGACCCGGGGGAGGCCGCTGGCCGGGCACGTCGGGTCCGCCCCGGCGTTGCGCGTGTCTGATCCCCACTCCACCACCCTCCCGCAGGGAGCGAGTTCTCCGGCAACCCGTACAGCCACCCCCAGTACACGGCCTACAACGAGGCTTGGAGATTCAGCAACCCCGCCTTACTAAGTGAGTACGCCACCTGGCTGGCCGGCGGCTCAGCGCGTCAGCCCGCGGGCCAGCTCGGCCGGGCTGCTTCCGACGCCGGGCCGACTCCCCGCGACCCAACGTTCGGGTGCCGGGCGGGCGGGCTCGTTAGTGCAGCACTGAGGTCCCGGGATCCCTTGAGGACGCCCGCGCCTCCCGCCCCTTCCCTCCTTTTCTCTCCCTCCCCCGGGGCTACAAGGCTCTGCGCCGCCGCCGCCCTCGGTCCCTCTAGAAGGTCCCCCCACTCGGGCGGCGGCGGTCACCGATCGATCGGGTCCCTCTCCCACCGGTGAATGAAGCTCTCCCGGGGGCGACCGGCCCCGTAGCCCAACCAAGGTGTCCCTGCCCCGATCCAGCCAGACCGCAGCCCCGGGAGGTCTTTGCTTTTCTTTCCTTTTTTGTTCTCCTGTTTGTCCTCTCACCCAGCCCATTCTTCTCCTGTGTTAACTTCCAGGTTCCCCTTATTATTATAGTGCCGCCCCCCGGGGCTCCGCCCCTGCCGCTGCTGCCGCTGCCTATGACCGCCACTAGTTACCGCGGGGACCACATCAAGCTTCAGGCCGACAGCTTCGGCCTCCACATCGTCCCCGTCTGACCGCCCACCCCGGAGGGAGGGAGGACCGACGCGACGCGATGCCTCCCGGCCGCCGCCCCAGCCCCAGCCCCATCCCAGGAACCCTGCAGCCCTTCACACCACGCCGTCGAAGGCCGGACAGGACGGGTGGAGCCGCGGGCGGGACCCTCAGGCCCGGGCCCGCCGCCCCCAGCCCCGCCCGCCGCCCCTCCCCGCCTGCCTGGACCGCGCGGCGTCGAGAGGGGGGCGCGCCCCAGCTCGCCCGGGCTTGGCCGGAGCCGGCCCCGGAACGGACCAGCCCCGCCGCCCGACCCTGGCCGGGCCCGCCGCCGCGCGCGGGGGACACGTTTCTGTGACACACAATCAGCACGGACTGCAGCGCGGCCCAGCCCCCGGAGCAGCCCGCCTCGGAAGCTCCGGCGCCGGGAGGCTTCGCTGGCGGGACTGGGCGAAGGAAATTCCGAACAAAACGATTTTCTGCGGAAGGAGGAAGAGCCCCCTGCCGAACCCTCGGGGAAGAGTCCTTACCCTCGCGCTAGCCGGACTGCCCCCACCTTCCGAGTGTGCCCTGCCCCGCGAGGTGGAGTGGAATGGGGGCGTGGGGTCCGGGCTCTTGGGACGGGGGTTGGGGTCGTCAGGTCTTCCCGAAGTTGGGACCCAAGGCACGCAGGCCCCAGCAGCGCGCACCCACCGAGCCCTACTCTTGGCTCTTCCCCACCCCACCCGAACGGCCTGGTTCCCCAGGGTCCAGGCACTCCTACTAGGGACCGGACTCTCAGCCCCACCTTGCCCCTACCTCAGCGTCTCTTCCATCTGCCGACCTCCCATTCTCCCCTCACGCCCGTCCTTTTCCCATCCCACGACGCTCCCCATCTCTCCCGCCTAACTCCTGGCCCCTTCCGAGGCTCTCCAGTGCCTGCCGCAGGACCAGTTTCCGTAGGCCGCGGGCACTGGTCTGGCCGAGCGGCTCCTGGACGTCTCCTCCCCCGACACAGACTCGCGATCTGCCGGTGGTAGGAGCCGGTTCTGAGCTGCGGCGGGGTGGAAGTGGGGGCTGCCCAGTCCACCCCCACCCCCGCCCCCAGCCCCAGCCCCAGCCCCAGCCTCCTCCTCCGGCAGGAACTGAAGAGAACCGCGAAAAGTCTGCATTTATTTAATATGATGGTCTTTGCAAAAAGGAAAAACAAAACAAAACAGAAACTCAACAGGCTGCTGCTTTGTAGAAAGACGGTGTGTGTCGTGTGAAGGCGAACCCCCGTGTATATAAGCCCGCCCCGCCGCCCCGCCCCGCCCGGTAGAGTCCCCGCTGCCCGCCCGCCCTGCCTGTAGATACGCCCCTCTGTCTGTGCTGTGAGAGTCGCCGCTCGCTGGGGGGGAGGGGGGGACACAGCTACACGCCCACTAAAGCACAGCACGTCCTGGGGGAGGGGGGCATTTTTTATGTTACAAAAAAAATTACGAAAGAAAAGAAATCTCTATGCAAAACGACGAACATGGTCCTGTGGACTCCTCTCGCCTCTGTTTCGTTGGCTATTTCTCTGTAATTCCGTGTTTTCGCTCTCCTCGTCTCTCTCCTCCGCATCTCTCCCCTCTCTCCATCTCTCTCTGCCCTGCTTCTCGCCCCCTCTGTCTCTGTCTCTCCGTCTCTGCCCCTCCCTCGGCCTCTCCCCCAGCCCCGCCCCGGCCACCTGGCCCACGCAGGCCAGCCCCGAGGCGGCAGCTCCAGCCCCGGGCTCGCCACCCGCCCCCGGCCGTGCCCCGCGCGCCCTGGGCCGCCGGCGGCCGGGCCGCCCCGCCCCGTAGTTGCTCTCTCGGTAGCGGCGATGCGCCCTGCATGTCTCCTCACCCGTGGATCGTGACGACTCGAAATAACAGAAACAAAGTCAATAAAAGTGAAAATAAATAAATAACTAAATAAATAAATAAAAATCCTTGAACAAATCCGAAAAGGCTTGGAGTCCTCGCCCAGATCTCTCTCCCCTTCGAGCCTTTTTATTTGAAAAGGAAAACGAGAAAAGAGAATAGTTTAAGGGAACTGCCGGCGCCCGGCCAGGCTCCGTGGCCCGAGCGGGGCGGCGAGGGCGCTGAGGTTCAAACTGCGAGGCCCGGTCCGTCCAGTCCCTGTGGAGCTGGCCCGGCAGGGGCCCCAGCCCCAGGACCCAGCCGAACCCTCGAGAGATCCCCTGACAGCTCTGGTCTGCTTAGCCACTTCCAGCGCGTCGGTTCGTTTTCTTTTCTTTTTCTTTCTTTCTTTTCTTTTCCTTTTTTTTTTTTTTTTGTGCACATGAGAAATAAAATAATAAATAATAATAATAAATAAATAAATAATAATAATAATAATAAAATTTTGTATGTCACTCCCCTTGGCTCCAGGTTTGTCTCTCCCTGTCTCTGGGATAGGCCTCCCCTCACACTGTCGATCCCAAATAACCCCCCCAGTGACCCTCCCAACGGCACTCCCACTGCGACCGACGTCCCACCCTCTCGCCGAGACCCTCTCGGTGGCGGCCCAACGCAGGCGGACGCGCAGACGGCTGCGCCCTTCGCTCGCTGCCCGCACCGCCCTCCCCGCCCTTGGGGCAAGGAGTTTCGCTTTCCAAAACTTAACAGAAACGTCGAGTTACGCGTCTGTACCAGGCCGGTTCGGTCGCCCTGCCTCTCCACCAGCCCCAGATGTAGGGTTCAGGCTCTCAGAACGCGACGTCGGACGCGCTCTCCCCACGGGTGGGGGTGTCCGCCGCGCAGCCGCAACTTTATCCCCCGAGTCCGCACAGAGACTGCGGATGCCGCACGCGCCCGCCACGAGTTTCCTCGCCGATCATTTCCTTCAGGGCCGGACCGTGCCGGGCCCTGCGGAGACCCAGGGACAACCTGCCGCTCACGGGACCTCGCGCGCCCTTGGGTCCGTCCCGGGGAGGGCGCGCGGGCGCTTATGTCTGTGTCGGTAGGTGGCTTCTGTTTCTGTTTGCGTGGGTCTGTCCCTGGGAGGGTCTGGCGGTGCGGAAGTAGGAAAACGGTTTTGTTTTTTCAGACACTCTTACTGTTCTTGTCCCCCGGTGTCCAGGGAACGATCTTGTGTCTCTGTACCTGTGTCTGTTCCTGCGTTGGGGAGGGATGGAGTGATTGTCCAGGATTATCCAGGCTGCGTCCGAGATATTTGGAAGGGGTCCGCCCCTCTATCTCTTTAGCAGCCTCCCAACTCCAGCTCTCCCACAAAGGCCACAGTGTCCACCTGGTGGTCTCTGCTCTTGGAGACTTTCTCTGCCCTGGGGAAACCTGTCCCTTAGCTCCCATCTCTGCCTCTTCCCACTTGAAAGGCTGTTGACACTCTGAGCTGCCAAGGATGGCAAACAAGGCCTGGAGGCTAAGGAGTGACCTTCTCCCTCGGTTCGTGTCTCCCAGACACCTCCTTCCCACCAGGATCCCAAAGACCTTTCTTTCCCCAAGTCCATTTGCTCAGCTTCACCCTCATCATGGGCCTTCAGGAGGATATGAAGGGTCCCCAACAAATCAGCAAGCCCCTAATCAAGTCTATTCCCTCTCTTCTCCCTCTCCACCTAGGTCTCCTCCCTATTCCCCATCTCATCAAATGACAGTCCCATTGTCCACCCTGCTCTGTGCTGCTCCTTTTGATCACGAGTCTCCTAGAAGGGTGGTCTTCAAACTTCTTTGATCATACACACTATCAGTAAAAAGAATTCTGAATGTGTGCTCCCGTATAGGTATATTTACTTATGTACCAATTCCATAAATATACTACTGGACTAACATGAATTTTATAGGACAAAAAATAGAAAAAGGATACGATTGGAATACATAGAAAGAGAAGTTCTAATGTTTTTACCTCATGCCTAAATGGATAATTTTGCACTCCCTGGAAAATATACACCCCACTTCAGAGACCTTGCTTAGGATCCATCAAAACCCAACATGGCCGAACTCCTGGCTATTGCCTGATACCCAGTCGTGAGTTCCTGGAAGTTGTCAGGACGCTGGGTTGGCCCAGCCAATACTGCCCCTCATCATATGTAGCAGGCTACCTGGCCCCCAGTGCCTGGCTTTGCCTCCGGGTGCCCCAGACTGGGAACCCTGCCCTGCCCAACCCATTAAATTGGAAGCCAGGGCCTTCCGTGGGCCCCACCAGAACTCCTTATGTTCTGTTCTATTTCTGGTCACCTTCAGACGCAGCAAGGATCCCACTGTCTACAGTGACCACTTTTGCCCAGAAGTTTTCATGCTGTGTTGTGCCCCTCTTGAGGTACTGATTTCTGCTTGGAAATCTGAGGGGCCCCCCAAGCATGTTCTGTACTCTTTGGCCAGTTTTCTGTTCTAACTGCAGCCCCATTTACCCACCTCAAACACAAATGGGGCCCGCTTCAGTATTCCCCAGAACTCACCTAATTCTGACTCTGCAGGTCCTGTCCCCGCCCCACCCCCACAGAGTTCCCAGCTGAGGTACACCAAGTATGACAATTAGAAACAGATGAAGGAAGGTGTCCTGGGTTGAAGGAACAGCAGGAGCCAAGACATGGAGGCATGGAAATATACCAGATAAAATGTGGCTGGAGTATCAGGTGCCTGGGGAGAGTCAGAGCGGGTAGAGGGAGATGGCAGGAGATGAAGCGTCAAAGTAGTTGAGAGTCAGGACACTGGACTGGAAATGTCAAAATGATATCCATCACTTAACACGGCTCCTTTAGGCAAGCTGCCCCACTCCCAGCCCCTCCTGCCCGTGTAGACACCGTATCTGTACTCTGCTACTGGAACTGGACTCTAGCACAAATCCAAGCCGAGCCAATCAGGACAGGACACAGGACGCAGGAGAGAATGAGGACAATCCCCGAGGGAGCAAAGCCCAGTGGAGGCCCCGAGGGGATTCCCCAGCCTTTGTCACCTCAGGAAAGAACAGCTCCAGTCTACCGCTCACTCAGGCCAGAAGTTCAAATCTGCCCTCACGCCCTTGTCTTTCCCATCTCACATCTGAGCCCCCAGCACAACAAGACAGCTCTACCTTTAAAAGAGGCACAGAATTGGACCACTTCTGACTACCTGCCCTGTACTGTCCTAGTCCAAGCCACCACGATCCTTTAGCTGGGCTTGCAAAAGAACGTTCTAATTGGTCTTTCTGCTTCCATCTTTGCCCCACCCACCCCAGCCCATTCTCCCCCTAGCAGCCAGAGTGATGCTCAACATGTAGAGCAGATCATGTCCCTCCTCTGCTCGGAGCCCTCCAGTGGCTCCCCTTCTCCCGCAGAGTTCAAGTCAGGACCCTAAAACTGACCTACAAAGCCCTGCGTGTTCTGGCTGTCTCCCCCTCGCCCCCACCCCCACCCTACCCCCACCGCTGCTGGTAACTCACCTCCCATGACCTCCTTCAGCTCACCAAGCTTGGAGCTCGCTGGCCTCTGCATAAGCGCTTCAGTTACTCCAAGCATGAGCCTTCTCAAGACATTTGCGCTCGACGTGCCTCCCCGACCCCAGACAGCCCCCCATTTCTTTAAGGGCTCTGCTCCAAATTCCCTTATCAACAGGGCCTTCCCTGACCAGTTTAAATAAACTAGTGCACACACACCCTCCTCACTCTGTTCCCTTCCCCAGCTTCTCCATACTCTACTACGCCTGACAGGTTGTGTTTTATTGGTTTCTGTCTTGTCCTCTCCCATTAGAATGGGAGCTCCACGAGGACAGATTTTTGTCTGATCTGTTTGCTGCTCTATCACCATGACTGGACAGCGTTTGGCACACAGGTGTTCAACAAACGATGATGGACAAATAAACGAATGGAGTGATGGGAACAGGAAATCAGGAGTAAGCAGGAGGCTGACTCAGGGGAGAGAAACAGAGAGTGAGAGATGGTAGGAACCCTCAATCACCTGGAGGAGGAGGATGACCTGCAGAGAGCAGCCGAGTGGCTAACAGAGGAGATGAGAAAGGACAGATGCTGCTCCTACTTTTCTAGAAGCCCAGGGGTTTGATGTGATCACTGAACTCCTTAAACAACTCCCCCTATTACCTAGGGTGACTTTTCTTTACCACAGAAGCACCCACCATTGTCCCCATGGGGGCATCAAGGGTGCACCCCTTCATCCACTGGGAAACGGTCCCTCTACCTTCTTGTGTAGCTCTTGTGGAGCTGTCCATCAGAGCGCCCCATCAGCTCTTGACCACAGAGATGGGCCTGAGACCCACATCTGCCCAAAGGGGACCTCACATCCCTATCCAAAGCACATAGTCCTCAGGTTAGGAGCAGAGTCCTCTCAGAAGGCTCATTACTGGGGACTGGAAGAGAGAGTTTCTCTTCTTTTGGACTGTCAGCTAAAAGGATTAAGGGCTTTGGACCCCTAAGGACGGCCCCCTAGCACATGGAGAGAGCAGACCCACTCGGAGTCAGGCAAGAACACACAGAGCTGAGAGAGGTAGAGAGAAAAAAAGCTCTGGTGGTATCGTCCAAGCCTCTGGAGCCAGCTAGGCCAGAAACAAGACCACTTTGGGACTTCCAGAGTCATAAGCCAGTATATTCTCCTTATTTCACCTAAGCAGAAGTGTTGAATGTCTGTCCACTGTAGTCTAAAAGGGTCTGACTTAAATAGTTCTGGAGTGCAAATGCCCTGTGAAGTACTTTGGATTTTTTTTTCTATAGTCCATGAGAGCTGCAGAAAGTTTTTGAGCAAGAGAGAGTGGTTTAATAGGCCTGCATTTTTGGAAGAGCTCTCTGTCCATATGTGAGGAGTGGGATATGAGAAGAGACATTTTGGAAGAGCTCTCTGTCCATATGTGAGGAGTGGGATATGAGAAGAGACAGTGGGTACAGAGAGACCTGTACGAACTTACTTTGGTGGCCCAGGCAAGAGATGGTGGTGGTCCGTCTACACTCAGGATTCACTCAGGAAGGACACTGGCATGGAAAATGGTATGGTTATATTTTTAAATAAAAAAGAAAAGTACCAAACAGTAGATATATCATATAAGAAAGAGGAAAAATAGAAATAATTTGCATCTATATACATAAACATTGGAAAGATAAACAGCAGTCTTATAAAAATGTTTGCTCTGGGTGGGGAACAGTGTGGATGCAGACCCAGTAAGAGGAAGGTGTCTGTGAGTATATACCCTTTTAATGTAATTTTAATTTTATTGAAAAATGAAATTTAAATTAAAAATGTAAAGAGACAATCAGGTCCTTGACACATATAAGCGTAATTGTTCAGTGAATAAACCAAATTTTGCTTTTTTGCTGTACAGCTGAGTAAAAGGCCATTGGATTTGGTGAATAGGTGACCAGAAGGCTAGTGCTTTCTAAAGGGGGGAGGGGGGGCAGTGGTGGCAGGGAGAGGTAGCTAAGACCTGAGGAAGCAGGAGGCAGAGGGTAAACAATTCTTTGGAAAGGTTTGGAGGGGGAGGGACTTGGGATGATGTGGTTGGCGAGCTCAAGGGAAGGTTCTTTCAGGGGCAGGGCTGTGGACAAGCCTGCTGGCTAAGGCAGAGGGTGGAAGACAGGGGTAGGTGGTGAAGATGTTTGGAGATGGATGTGAGAGGCTTATGGAAGGAGGTCTGAAAGAATAGGGCCGAGGCGTAGGGGTGAGGGATGGGGAGGACCCAGAGAATGCTACTGGGGAAAGGAAGGTCATAAGGGGAAGGGAGCTGCTGGGGTTGCTCCGAGGGATTGCAGGAGGCCCAACAGCTGTCTGCCCAGAGTGTGGGGAGCAGGGCTGGGTCCAGCCTTGAGGAGGGTAGAGTTTTGGAAGAATCTCCTGGGGATTCAGAAGGAAGTCTAAGAGCAGGAGCGTGTTGCCAGCCAGCAGCAAGGAGAACGCACACGAGTGGTAGATCTCTGGCTCCCCTTGCCCAGGCTGGTTCCATCTCTCGGGACACAGCAGCTAGACTTCCAAGATTACGTTGCTCCTCCCTTTCCGACCTGATCCACATCCCCCTCCTCCACGTGGCCTCCTTACCTGACAGAAGCCTGGCAGCAACTCGGGCCCATTTTCATGGTCTGATCTTGGTGACTGTCCCTCCGCAAGTGTCCCGGCACAGCCTCAACTGCCTCGTAGGAGAGGTCTGTGGAAGAACCATCCCCAGCCCTCCCCCTTCAAGGCATTCCCAGCCCCCATATGCAACCTAAAGGGGGGACGACACGCACGTGTGCATGGAGGCATCTCTAAGCCAAGAACAGAAGGGACCTAAAAGTTGGCTAGGTGACCTTCAATGAGGCCCCTTCCTCTCTCTGTGCCTTAGTTCCCTCGTGTGCAAAAACCAGATGGCGCTAGGACTCCTTCCCACTTGGACATCCTAGGCTTCTATAGTTGTATACTAGAGGTGCTCGGGCAATCTCTGTGACCAGAGGAATTTGAGAAAGCTCCATGGAAGTGGAGTGGGTACATTCAGATGGTGAAGGGGATGGAGTGTTTTTTTTAACTGCAGAAGGAGGAGGCATGGATTTATTTATGTGTTGCCATCTCTCCCATCAGGGAGTTAGTACTGCCTTTTCCTATCTCTCTTCCCAGTGTCTGCCCAGAGGTCTCGAGGGACAGCGGCTGCAACCATTGAGACAGGAAAGTGGTGGGGTCCATTGAGGGTGCAAGGTAGGGGACTAAGGGAGGAAGACAAAGGAAGCAGCCATTTGGGGCCAACTACATTCCCTGCCTCCCCCCCACACCCCCACCTGCCCAAAGCATCCCAATACCCTAATTAGCCAGTCCCTTAGGCCCCTGTTAGCCAGGCCGGCTGAGCGCCCAACTCCCAGGGGACCAGCCCCCTTACCCCCCAGACTAATCAGTCCTTTGCTCCTTGAGTGCATGAGCGTGTGCATGCACGTGGGCACACATACACACACACACCTTTATTCTCTCCCAGAGTCCCAGGCCCCATTACAGCCTTCAGAGGGTTAATTTAAGGTGGTACTGAATTCTCCCTATGAAGACACCCCCATCTGAGATGATTGAAGAGTTGGGGAGAAGCCAGGCAAAGTTTGGGGGGGTCCTTTCCAGTTGGGGTTTTCTCTCAAACTTGTAGGACCAAGAATGTGTAGCAAAAGATGAAGCCATGAGTGGGGGTGCTCTATGGCACCCCAAGCCCTTGGGTGGGCACCTCTCAGGTCCCTGTTTATGGTCAATATTCACCCCAACCCAGACCCCCTCCTCCCCTTCATCTCCCATTCGTCTCCCCACCCCCTTACCCCCCGACACCCGCACTGTCAGCCCAAACACATGATAAATTGCCCTGTCAACAGAATTCATTCAGGGACCAATTAATTCCACAGAAATGAACCAGGAGCCATCAGTTGCTGAAAAACTCAGAGTGCAGGGAGCGGAGGGAGGGGGTGCAGGCGGGGGGGTGGGCGGCAGAGGAGGGGACGGGGAGGCTGGGGAAGTTAGTCTGACAGAAATTGGTCATTTAATGCTTAAGTGCACGCTAGACAGCCCTGTCATCGCCCGCGGCCCCCGCGTGGGATTAATTATCAGAGGAGGAGAGGGCAGCCCAGCCCAGCCCAGCCATCTGTCACCAACCAAGGCTAGAGTCACCCAGGACTTGGGCCACCCTGAGTCCACTTCCAAGTCTTCAGGCCTCCTGCTTCCTCAGCTTACATGTCCTCCCAGATCCCAATCCTAGGTCCAACCTCATGTCTTAGACCCTCAGCTGCATTTAGGCAGGCCTTGCCATCAGCTAGCCCAACCAGGAAGTCTTCTTTGACCCTTTGACTAGGTTGGGCCCCATAACTCCCCGTACTCCCCCATCATTACCCTCAACCATCTTGGGTGACTCTTTTTGTGGAGGCCAAGATATGATTGTCCCACCCATTGATCCTAGTGTAAGGGAATGGCACCATCTTCCACATAACTGCTCAAGCCAGAACCCTACTAGTCATCCTTGACTCTCTGCTCTCCCTCATCCCTCTCATTCAATCAGAGTCCAAGTCCTGTCAGTTCAACCTCCTGTAAACATATGAAATCTGAGTCAGCTGCTTCTAGCTCCTCACTACCACGGGCTCTCCTGATTTAAGGCTCTTGCTAGTAGCTAATATTATCTTTAAAAATACAAATAATATCCTCTTGTGCCCCTCCACATGCATGCGCGCTGGTGCACACATGCACACACATACACACACACACACTACCTTCCAGTTTAATACTCTTTGGTGACGACCATAGACCTATAGGGTGTCAAGTTCAAAGTCTTAACTTGACTCACGAGACACAAAACCCCAGCCTCACCTCCAGCATGCTTCCCCTGCTTTCTCTGCTCCAGGCCCACTGACCTTCCTTTCCAGCTTTGCACACTCTGTTTTCCTCCCAGTCTTCAAACCCCTCCCCACAAATTAAATTTACTAACTCCTATTCATCTTTGAGATCTCAGATTAAATGTTGCTCCCTCCAGGAAGCCTTCCCTGACCCTCTGATGTGCTTTTACAGCTCCCAGACTTCCTCATTCATCAACATGTCACCTTACTTGTGCCTTGTCTGTCTTTCGACAAAAACGTTATTTTCATGAGAATAGAGTCCATGTCTTTATCCTTCTATCCTGGCACTTAATGGATACCAGAAAATATTTGTTGAATAAATAAATTAATGAATAAAGGCCTAACCTTGTCTTGGCTCTATCCCTGGCCTGACTCTGGAGCCACGCTCCCCAGCGTCAGATCATTCCTGGAAACCCAAGACATGCTGGGGTGGCTGGGGAGACGAGAAATCCTCAGGGAACACTCAGGAAACTTGTGAGCCCATCAGACTGACCCAAACCAGCTGTGTTAGCTGGGTTCAGCTGAGGCTGCTGAGAGATGGAGGTTAGAATGGTCAAGAGAATGGCTGGAAGGACTTCCTAGAAGAACAAAGCCCAGGGTCTGGAAGAAGCATGCTCTGTGCAGAGACATGGGTTGGCTGAAGCATGGGGCTGATCAGAGAAGGAGAGGGTAAAAAAGTTGGAAAGAGAACTTTCCAAATATGATTTTGATATATTTACCAAAGGTTGAACTGACAGGACTTGGATATTGATTGGACGAGAGGGATGAGGGAGGGGAGGCCAGTTTGTGAAGGCAATGAATGCCAGGGTGAGTTTGGCCTTTCTCCTGCCCTTGATGGTGGCAGAGGGTTGGGGCAGTCATGATGGCCAGATGCAAAGTTTGATTTGCAAAGTTAACTCCAGCTGCAGACAGGGTGGTTAAAGAAAAAGTTGAGGCAGAGAAATCATTAGGAGGACAGTACAATTATGAGAGAAAGAGAGAGAGACGGTGACCTGTGGAAAGGTTTGTGATGGAGAAGTCTCCCATGACAGGCAGAGGGGGATGAGGTGAGCTGAGTGATCTCCATCTCCAAGAAGCCAAGAAGGCCTGGTGGCAGCCTCAGTCAGAGAGCACATCTGGACTTGGCTGCCTATTGGATCTGAAGGTGAGAAAGAGAGCGAGCGAGCAAAGATCTCTGTCTCCAAAGTTTGTTTTCCAAGAGCCTGGATGACTGATGAGGCCATCAGCAGTGGTAAGAAGAGAGGCTGATTTAGTACTAGAAACAATAAGCTCGACTTTGTATACATGCCTGAGTTTGGCAGGCCTGAGCATGATTTCCAATAGATAGAATTAAAGAGCAGTAGCTCAAGGGTGTGAATTGGCCTTGGGATATAGAATTGGGGTATATACCCTCCTACATTTGCTCTCCTATCATCCAAATTTGCATTTCAGTTTGGATAAGCCAGGGTAATTTTGTGACAAAGTAATAGTATAATTCTCAAAGTGATCCTCCAATAATATATATAATGCTGTAAAGATGTGTCATCAGGTACAAGTGATAGTGTAGGGCTTTCATAATGTAATCTAGAAATAAAATAACTCTATGCCAGTTTACTGATCTCAACCAGGAAATGGTGGGTCAATATATTGGCTAACAATATGGGCTGTGTTGTGGTAATGAGGTAACCATGTCATCAGCGATACTGTAAGTACTGAAATGACTGTAACAAGGCATACGACCCAGCAATAAAATGACAACCTGACAGTGTAATCATGTTAACCTGGTAATGAGGTCCTGATGCAATGGTGCCATGACTTAATGGCAGAGTAGTGATGATGTCACACAATAGTAAAGCCTCAAGGACAATGGGAAGAAAGAGGCTAGAACCCTTAACCGGAGCCCTGGGGCCCTGAGAACTGAGTGAGAGAGCTCTAAGTTTGAATAGAAGCTTGCTCAGGATGCAGCAGAGGTCTGGAAGCAGCTTCTGGAGGGATGACACAACCCGAGACAGGAAAGAGCTGAGCCAAGAAGGAAGGTTGGCAAGGCCAAAAAGAACAGTGGTGGCTTTGCAGGACAGGACAGGGCTCTGTGGAGCTGGCCTGAATGGAGGGGCCTGGGCTGGGGTCAGAAGGAGGCAGCCCCCGATTGCCGAGTAGTATCTGAGCAACCCTGACAGCATTCAGTGCTCTGAGTGCTCATTTGGTCCAAGAGGTGTCTGCTCCCTCAGGAGCTAAAGAAGATGGCAAATCACATCCAAATACTTGCAAGATTCTTGGAATCATCAAATTGACAAAAATATAAAAGAAAACCCAGAGCTAATAATAACACAATTGAAAATTCACATTTATCCCATCTTTAGCAAGGGCTGGGCACTGTGCTCGGTACTTTCCCTGCATTATCCACAATAACCCCATTAAGAAGGTTTTATTGTTTCTATTTGATAGAGAAGGATGATGAGACTGGTTAACATATTTGCCCAAATCACATGGCAAGTAAGGGGTAGAGCTGGAATTCAAACTCAGGCCCAGTTCCCTTTAAAGCACACCATGTCTTTGCCATTGGGTTTCTGCTTTAATAAGTGCATGTTCCTAAGTAAGAAGCAAACCAGGGAGCAGGTTGAGCCACAACAAAAATACGTAACATATTCCAAGACACTAATTTTATTAAAAGACCAACGTTAAGCTGGATAAAAATATGTATAATAAGCAACCATTTAGCAAGAAAGGAGGAATATGAATACATATACTTATTTACTTACATTTTACAAAATGGAAAGATAAACCAAAAAGGCTTTTTAAAATGTTCATCCTTTGAAGAAGGGAGGAAATGAAAGGACAGGACAGGGTAGAAGGTAGACATAACTGATGATAGTTTATTTTGTAGGTTTGACTTTAGAACCATGTAAATATTTTACATAATAATACAACAAAATTAAGTAAATAAATAAGCAATCCCCCCCCAAAAAAAGCAAAATGGAACAAATAAATCTATCTATGGAGTTGGTGTCATAACCACATAGACAGAAAATATTTCAAGTAATTTAAAACATAATAATTGACTGTACATACATTCCCTAGTGGGACATATACTAATAGAGCAAATAAATAGTGATATCAATATTCATGGAGGTTTTCAGTGTGAGAGGAACAAACAAATAAAACCAGATGGAAGATCAATGAAGACAAGTAAAATCCCCATATTCCTGGATTTAATTGGACATTTATTAATAACTTTTGATGCATTTTACCTTTTTAAAAAAAATTTCCTGGATCTGTCCATGGAAAAAGGACAAGAAAATGACCAACTCACTACCAATAAGCACCCCTAGTCCCCAGACTGTGGTCTTTAAATACCACTTTGCACTAAAAGGGGACAGGACTCTTTGGGGAAATTGAAGATTCCAAGTCTGAAATAGGAAATGTAAAAAAATAATTCTGGAAATCTTCTTATCTCAGAAAGCAGAAAAGCTATTAAAGACTACTAGGGTCATGTTAAAAGGACTTAGTTGCCCATTAGAGGCTCCTATTGGCCAATGACTAGATAACTAAACATCAATGAGAATAATAACTGCAATTAACTGAAACTCATCAAATATATTTAAATTCAAGAGTCCATAATTATACCTAAAAGAAAAGCCTTATTGATCTTCTTTGGAGGGTGCTAGAGAATCAACTAATTATTTGGGAAACTGATAAAGAGAAAAAAAATCAAATACTTCTACTGTTTTTCTTATATGAAAGTACCTCAGGAAAATCAAATGGTGGGTGAGGGGAAATTTCTTTTTATAGAAGTTTTCCAGCTAATAAATGAAGATGGAATTGATAGAATTAGAATATAATCATTTTGTAACCCCTAACGGAATAATAGATCTAGACAATGCTCATTGATGGCCGTTAATTTCACAAAAAAGAAGCAACAGAACATTATGTGCCTCTCGATGAAAATACAAAAAAAAAAAACAAAAAACCCTATTAAGTAGGGTTTCCAAAAAAAATCATACCTGAATCTGATCAAACCACTAGATGTAACTATCATTTTACAGAAAATATTATGAACAGAGGTACCACAAAGATGCAATCTGATTTAGGCGCTTGCTTGTATAGTTTCCCCAGACTGTGAGAAACTTTAGTGCAAATAATCTGGCTTCTTCAGTAAGGAAGTTGCAAGGGAGGGGGAACAGATAGACTAAAAGAGACTTAAGAGACTTATCAACGAATTGCAATATATTTGAATCTTGCAAATAGTTAAAAAGAAGAGGAGGAGCAGGAAGAGGAAAAGGAGGAAGATCAGGAAGAGGAGAAGCTATGAGGTAATCAGGGAAATGTAAACACCACACTAATGGCACATTATGAAGTTTTAAAAAAATTATTTATTTATTTATTTATTTATTTATTTATTTATTTATTTATTTATAGTTTCAGGAGTAGAATCTAGTGATTCATCATTACATATAACACCCAGTGCTCATCACAAGTGCCCTCCTTAATGCCCATCACCCATTTAGCCCATCCCCCCCCCACTTCCCCTCCAGCAACCCTGTTTGTTCTCTATAGTTAAGAGTCTCTTATAGTTTACCTCCCTCTCTTTTTTCTTTCCCCATGTTCATCTGTTTTGTTTCTTAAATTCCACATATGAGTGAAATCATATGGCATTTGTCTTTCTCTGACTGACTTATTTCACTTAGCATAATACACTTTAGCTCCATCCATGTCATTGCAAATGGCAAGATTTCATTCTTTTGATGGCTGAGTAGTATTTCATTGTGTATATATATATACCACATCTTCTTTACCCATTCATCAGTTGATGGACATTTGGGCTCTGTCCATAATTTGGCTATTGTTGATAATACTGCTATAAACATAGGGGTGCATGTACCTCTTTGAATCATATTTTTGTATCCTTTGGGTAAATGCCTGGTAGTGCATTTGCTGGGTTGGAGGGTAGTTCTATTTTTAAGCTTTTTGAGGAACCTCCATACTGTTTTCCAGAGTGGCTGCACCAGTTTGCATTCCCACAAATAGTGTAAGAGGGCTCCCCTTTGTCTGCATCCTCACCAACATCTGTTGTTTTCCTTAATTTTAGCCATTCTGACTGGTGTGAAGTGATATCTCACTGTAGTTTGATTTGTATTTCCCTGATGATGAGTGATGTTGATCATCTTTTCATGTGTCTTTGGCCATCTCTGTGTCTTCCTTGGAAAAATGTCTATTCATGTCTTCTGCTCATCTCTTTTTTTTTTTTTCTTTTCTTTTAAAGATTTTCTTTATTTGATGGAGAGATAGAGAGAAAGCACAAGCAGGCAGAGCAGCAGGCAGAGGGAGAGGGAGAAGCAGGCTCTCTGCTGAGCAGGGAGCCCAATATGGGGCTCGATCCCAGGACCCCAGGATCATGACCTGAACCAAAGGCAGACACTCAACCAACTGAGCCACCCAGGCACCCCTCTTCTGCTCATTTCTTAACTGGATTATTTGTTTTTTTAGTGTTGAGTTTGATAAGTTCTTTATAGATTTTGGATACTAACCCTTCATCAGATATGTCATTTGCAAATATCTTCTCCCATTCCATAGATTGCCTTTTAGTTTTGTTGATTGTTTCCTACACTGTGCAGAAGCTTTTTATCTTGATCAAGTCCCAATAGTTCATTTTTGCTTTTGCTTCCCTTGCCTCAGGAGGTGTGTCTAGAAAGAAGTTGCTATGGCCGAGGTCAGAGAGGTTGCTGCTTGTGTTCTCCTCTAGGATTTTGATAGTTTCCTGTCTCACATTTAGGTCTTTCATCCATTTTGAATTTATTTTTATGTATGGTATTAGAAAGTGGTCCAGTTTCATTCTTTTGAAAGTTGCTATCCAGTTTTCTCAACACCATTTGTTGAAGAGACTTTTTTACACTGCATATTCTTTCCTGCTTTGTTGAAGATTAGTTGACCGTATAGTTATAGGTTTATTTATGGGTTTTCTATTTTGTTCCATTGACCTATGTGTCTGTTTTTTTGCCAATACCATACTGTCTTGATGATTACAGCTTTGTAATATAGCTTGAAGTCCGGAATTGTGATGCCCCCAGCTTTGCTTTTCTTTTTCAAGATTGCTTTGGCTATTTGTGGTCTTGTGGTTCCATACAAATTTTAGGATTGTTTGTTCTAGCTCTGTGAAAAATGCTGGTGGTATTTTGATAGAGATTGCATTAAATGTGTAGATGCTTTGGATAATATAGACATTTTAACAATATCTGTTCTTCTAATCTATGAGCATGGAATTTTTTTTTCACTTCTCTGGATCATTTTCGATTTCTTTCATCATTTATTAATAGTTTTCAGAGTAGAGATCTTTTACTTCTTTGGTTAGGCTTATTCCTTGGTATCTTATGGGCTTTGGTACAATTGTAAGTGGGATCAATTCCTTGATTTCTCTTTCTGCTGCTTCATTATTGTGTATGGAAATGCAACAGATGTCTCTACATTGATTTTGTATCTTGTGACTTTACTGAATTTGTGTATCAATTCTAGCAATTTTTTGGTGGAGTTTTTCAGGTTTTTTCTGCAGAGTATCATGTCGTCTGTGAATAGTGAAAGTTTGACTCCTTGCTAATTTGGATGCCTTTTATTTCTTTTTGTTGTCTGATTGCTGAAGCTTGGACTTCCAGTACTATGTTAAATAACACTGGTGAGAGTGGACATCCCTGTTGTGTTCCTGACTGTAGAGGAAAAGCTCTCAGTTTTTCCCCATTGAGGATGATATTAGTTGTGGGCCTTTTGTTTATGGCCTTTATGATGTTGAGCTGTGTTCCCTCTATCCCTACTTTGTTGAGGATTTTTATCAAGAATGGATGCTCTACTTTGTCAAATGCTTTTTCTGCATCTATCAAGAGGATCATATGGTTCTTATCCTTTCTTTTATTAATATGATGTATCACGTTGCTTGATTTGTGAATATTGAACCACCCATGCAGCCCAGGAATAAATCCTACTTGATCGTGGTGGATAATTTTTTAATGTACTGTTGGATTTGACTTACCAGCATCTTGTTGAGAACATTATGAAGTTTTTAGATGTGCTAATGATATTATGGTCATTTTAGAAGTCCTTTTATTTTAGAAATATAAACTGAAATATTTACAGATTAAATGGTATAATATCTGGGATTTGTTATAAAATAATTTGGGAGTGGAGTAGTTGGGGATTATATGGAATAAGACTAGATATAAACTGATCATTGTTGGAGCTGGGTTTGTTATAATATCCTCTCTATTTTTATATATGTTTGAATTTTTCAGTAATAAAAAATTTTAAAGCATTGTTATATTGAAACAAACTAGTTAAATTTGGAGATAGCCATTTCCCCCACCTTGATTTTCAGAAAGTGGACATCTGTCTTCAATTGTTTAGTTGTCCAAGCTGGAGAGTCTGAAAAAAAACTGACCAGCCCAAAAGAAAACATTTCTAGATTCTGACAATTGGGGTCCCCCACAAAACATTTGGGTCCCCACCTTATTACTTTTCAGTGATGTCTACTAATCAAGATCTCAAACATGCACACAGAGTTTCCAAGCAGTCTTTTATTGCCTTACTTTTGTATGTTAATGGACAGGAAAGGATACTAATGGTTTTAAATGAGCTTCTAACATAAGAGGTAAAGACCAAAATTGAATGCCACAGGGAAAAGAACTTGAAAGAATCAAAGACAATTCAGGGAAAAGAAGAAAACTAAAAACAAACGAAAGAAACAAAAATCCATCTATAATTAATAGCCTCAGAGAGGTAAAAGAAACACATCCATGAGGCAAAAAAAAGAAAGTAACACTTTCTTTTACTCTCAAATGTGTCAAAGGTATATTTTTAAGGTACATTTGGAGAATAATAATAAGTTTAACCCCCCTGGAAATTAATATATATGTATATGTGCTTATATGTATATTATATATGTGTATATATATAATATCAGAAGTAAAAATATATTTTTTTAAGATTTTATTTATTTATTTGAGACAGAATGAGAGAGAGAGAGAGAGAGCACATGATAGGGGGGAGGGTCAGAGGAAGAAGCAGGCTCGCTGCCGAGCAGGGAGCCCGATGCGGTACTCGATCCAGGGACTCCAGGATCATGACCTGAGCCGAAGGCAGTCGCTTAACCAACTGAGCCACCCAGGCGTCCCAGAAGTAAAAATATTTAATAGCGGGTTTTCAAGGTAAAGTTAAGAAAATATCCAGAAAGTAGAATGAATAGCCATAGAGGTGAAACCAGGAAAAAAAAAAAAAAAAAGAATACTAGAGGATAGATACAGAAAGAATAAACATCTGAGTAATTGGAGTGAGAAAAAGAAGACAAAGAAAATGGAGGTGAGAAAATTATTTAAAATTAGTTCCATAAATTTTCCAAAAATAAAGAACATAGATTTCTAGATTGAAAGGACTTGCCAAATACCTAGAACAATGGATTTACAAATTCCCACACCAAAGCACATAATCATAAAATTTTAAAATACCAAGAGATAAAGGGACGCTTCCAGAGTGAGAGAAATAAGGGGGGGAAGTGTTTACTACAACAGTTAGGAAATAAGAATGTCAGCAAACTTCTCAACAGCAACAATGGAAACTATTAGATGATGGAACAATATCTTCAAAATTCCTAGGAAAAATGTTTTTGTGTCTAGAATTCCCACCATAAATATCATTGTAGTATGAGACCAAAATAAAGTCTTTCTTACAGTTCCAAAGTTCCCCCACATTCTTTTGCATCCTTTCTTAACAAATTACTGGAGGATGTCTTCTATCAAAAATGAACTAAGGAAGAGGAATATTTGGGTCCCAGTAAGCAAAGGATCGAACACAGGAAAGAAGTGAGGGGAATTCCTAAAATGATGGAGGAGGAAAATTTCATAATGACAGTTGTGGAACATATCCATGGAATAATCAGTACAGATGGAAACAGGAGCAGGTACACCACCTACAGTTACGTAAGTTGTTCCTGACCAAAGGTGTCTAGCTTGGTGGCCATAAATGGGAGCCAAAATTCGTCTTGCACTCTGCTTGCCACACCACATTCCTGGTGAAGGATTGCATCAAACCTAGAGGAAGAAGATGGCCTTACTCATTGATCTTGCCAAAGAGAGCAGTATTCTGTAACTTGTCATCCCAGGAAGCTCCTTTGTATAATCCATCTGTCCAGAAGGGATACCTTTTTAAGGAAATTGACTCAAAAGAGCCATTTGTGTTAGTGATGGCCCTGCCTGGAAAAATTGTAGGTCCAAAAAGGATGCCACCAATAAAAACACGGTAACAATAGATTGCAAAATATGCTTGACAAAAATAAAAAGAGTTTCATATCTCCGTTGGGAATTTGGATATGAATTAGTAACAAGTAACTAGAAAACTTAGCAAACAACCAAAAAAAACAAAAACAAAAACAACTAAGGCAGTTTTTAACTCCAGGTAAAACACAACAAATAAATAATGTGTGGCTACCTCTGAGGCAAATGACTGATATGTCAGGGATGGGAGTTAGTGGGAAAAGGGAGAACTTTTTTTTCTTTTAAACAGTTTTATTTTTATTTTTATCTTACAGATTCTTATGCCGTGCATTATTCTAAAGAATTTGCACTCATTTAATCCTCATAACAATTCAAGGTGGATCATCTTCATTTGACAGGAGAGTTGGCTCTCATTCAAAGTTTTTTCAATGAACGGGTGTTCCTTTTTAAATAATAATTTTTAAAAATAATGAGCCAAAGAAATCTATTCTCTTTCTCATATGACAACCATTTGGTTGTTTGAATTCTTTTCTTCCCTAGTCCAAAAACTCCTAGTTCTTCCAATGATGTCTCAAAGGTAGAATTATTATGTATTGCAGTTATTAGTAACACTTTCTTAACTGACTGAGCCACCCAGGCGCCCCTAGCAACACTTTCTTTTACTCTCAAATGTGTCCTAGTTTAAGTAATAAATTTTATGGTCATAGTACTTGGTGTTCAGATCCTTTACCATGGGGGTTGCTGTCCCCTGGCCATCACTCTTTAGAAGGGTCCTCAGCTCTCAACCTAGCAAAATATGGAAACTAGTAGGACCATTGGCCTTTCTTATTCCAAGCTTTCTGCATCCACTAAGGCAGCTTGGGAGCCTGGGTCACCATACTCCTGGCAGTGCCACATAATTCATTCACAATGAATTAACTGTCAAATAAACTGTCTTTTTTGAGTGACTCATTCTTTTTTTAAGATTTTATTTTTAAATATTTTAAAATAATCTCTACACCCAACGTGGGGCTTGAAAACTCACAACCCTGAGATCAAGAGTCACATGCTCTTCCGACTGAGCTAGCCAGGTGCCCCTGAGTGACTCATTCTTAAAAGAGGGCTCCCAGTCCCATGTTTGCACCTTTGATCTTTTTAACCCACCTGCAGGATTCCATATCCACCCTCCTCCAGATGTCATTTGTTCATGTGGGATCATTGTTCCAGCCTGTCAAGATCATTTTGAATCTCAATTCTGTCACCCAACCTATTAGTAATCCTGTTCCTCCTTGTGATAGTTGGAAGTATGATGAGCTGGACACCTACATCTTCATCTGAGCCACTGATAGAAACATTGCGAGATCAAGGCCTTCCACTGGCAAGACCACCCACTAACAAGACATCATCCTTTTCATCATTGCACTTCTTTGGGTATAGTGAGTCACCAGTTATGAATCTCCCAAGCGGGGCCATCATGCAGCCCACATTTCTTCATTGTATCCACAAGGATTATATGACAAATTACTTCATACCTTGTTGAAAGCAAAAAACTTCAGCATTCCCCTAACCTCCTCATTCAGTGTCCTTACCAACAAAGCAAGTATAATATTCTGCCCTTTGATATGTATTCTTAGAGAACTCATGCTGGCTTCTGCCAAAAAGCAGACACAGTTTCCTTGCTGAGCACTGCCATATCCCATATATAATAATCATTTCAAGAATTTTGCCAGGAATCAACATCAGTCTTGACAGTCTTTAATTTCCAAATCCATTGTCTATGATGAATATAAAAGCAATACTTGTCCATTTCCATCCCATGGCACCCCTCCCGTCCTCCATGATTCCCCAAAGGTCACTGAATGCAAATTCCTGATCACATATGATCTTGACACCTGTCTGGACATGGACCCTTTCACCATGATTTTTTTCCTACTATTTCTGATTTGAAATCATTCTCCTAGACACCCTGGAAAGAAGGGAGTTCTAAAGACTTCTCAGTCTTTAGTTAACACCACACCATGACCTTCTACCCCAAAGGTTGTCCTGGGTATTAAACACATTTTATTCATCTATTTACTTAATAATAAGTAAATAGTAAGTAAAATCCAACCATTCATTCATTTATGTTTAATCACACAAGTGATACATACTCATTAAAATGCAAATATTACAGATAAAGCTAGAGCGGTCATTGACCAGTCCTCCTAATTCTAGTCCATTCTTTTTTGTTTTGTTTTGTTTTTAGAAAGGGAGGAGGGGGAGAGAGAGAGAGAGAGAGAGAGAGAGAGAGAATTTTAAGCAGGCTCCAAGGCCAGCGCAGAGCATAATGCGGGGCTACATCTCACAACCCTGAGAT
This sequence comes from Mirounga angustirostris, assembly GCF_029215605.1. Classification (NCBI taxonomy): domain Eukaryota; kingdom Metazoa; phylum Chordata; class Mammalia; order Carnivora; family Phocidae; genus Mirounga; species Mirounga angustirostris. Next base: position 127,414,704 of record NW_026991714.1, read on the forward strand.
CACTACTGCAGCCAAAATCAAGAGTTAGTAGCTTAACCGACTGAGTCACCCAGGCACTCCTGTAGTCCATTCTTTATTGTTACTGGTTTGGTGTCTACTCTTCTATGCATTTACACACATTTATGTACATAAAAAAACATATGCTTTGGGCTTTTGCTTAACTATGTTGATATATCCTGTAGAACATATCCCCCCATTAACATTTTCCTGGCAGAATACCTCTAGGTTTTCTGTACCCAGATTTTACAGAACACAGGTATTTTCCAATAATGTATTTCAGTTCTTTATATGGGAAACATATATATAGTATTTGCATCCCCAAAACTCAATATGGCATTCTAAACTTAATGATGTACAGGGAAAATCCTGAGTTCCACTTCAAATAGAATTGGTAGAGTGTCAGAATCACATGTAGACGTTTTGAAAAGTGTCAACAAAGGGGATGTGAGTCTGGAGCATGGCTGATGCTAAGGGGCCTTATTATTGCTAACAAAGCAGCCATTTGTCACAACCACATTCATTGTTTGGTAACCAGGAAGCAGTGTTTTGAGCATTTTCCATCCTAACATAATAAATAATTTGTTATTTACATAGAGGCATTTTACTGGGATTTCGTTATATTTTAGGAAATCTGTTGAGAGATCTGAGTTGGCATATAACCTGTTATCATTTTTCCCATTTAAAATAATAGAAAACAGGCTCCCACTTAGTGTTTGCAAAAAGAGCACTTGATCTGAAGGGACAGGTTTCTGACATTAAGAGAGAAAATGCTTCCCCTCCATTGACAGGGATTGAACAAAATGTGGTATGTACATACAATGAAATATCATTCAGTCATAAAGAAGAATAAAGTTCTGACACGTGCTACAGCATGGATGAATCTTGAAAGCATTATGCTCATTGAAAGAAGCCAGACACAAAAAGACAAATACTGTAATGATTTCATTTATATGAAATACGTTATAAGCAAATTTGGAAAGACAGAAAGTAGATTAGTTTCCCAGGAGCTTATGTGGAATAGGGGGTAATGACTTAATGGGTACAGAGTTTCTGTTTGGGATGATGAGAACATTTAGGAAATAGTGGTGATGGCTACATAACACTGTGAATATGGTTAACGCCACTGAATTGTACACTTCAAAATGGTTAAAATGGTGAATTTTATGTTATTTATTTACCACAATAAAAAAGGAAAGGTTCTATGTATTTTTTTAAAAGATTTTATTTATTTATTTGAGAGAGAGAGAGACAGAGAGAGGGAGCATGAGCAGGGGAGGGGCAGAGGAAGAAGCAGACTCCCCACTGACTGAGCAGGGAGCCCAATGTGGGGCTCAATCCCGGGAACCTGGAATCATGACCTGAGCCGAAGGCAGAGGCTTAAGCAACTGAGCCACCCAGGCACCCCAGGAAAGGTTCTATGTATTTAAAACAAACAAACAAACAAACACAACTCTTGGGGCACCTGGGTGGCTCAGTTGGTTAAGTGTCCGACTCTTGGTTTTGGCTCAGGTGCTGATCTCAGGGTCATGAGATGGAGCCCCGTATGGGTCCCTGCACTCAGCAGGGAGTCTGCTTGAAGATTCTCTCTCCCTCTGACCCTCCTCCTCCCTCTCTCTCTCTAAAATAAATAAATAAAGTCTTTTTAAAAATATCCTCTTTTTAGGGGCACCTGGGTGGCTCAGTCATTAAGCATCTGCCTTTGGCTCAGGTCATGATCCCAGAGTCCTGGGATCGAGCCCCACATCGGGCTCCCTGCTCTGCGGGAAGCCTGTTTCCCCCTCTCCCACTCCCCCTGCTTGTGTTCCCTCTCTCGCAGTGTCTCTCTCTGTCAAATAAATAAATAAATAAAATCTTTTTAAAAATAAATAAATAAATAAAAGCTCCTCTTTTTAGCACTGAGATTCTTATCCACATTGAGTCTTACAAAGATTAACATACATATGGAGAAATTCAAAGAGAATCTTGTTTTTATCTTATTAAACTTCTTATTTTTCTTGGAGAAAAAAAGAGGTAAGATGACAAATGTCTTGTTATGTAAGTTGCTTTTCTCATTCGACAGTATGACTGGAAGGCCCCTGTGCCAGTACCTGGATTTTTGCAGAGTCCTGCGTAGGATACATGTGTGGGGGGTTTATCTGCCCATTGCAGTGCTTGGCAGCTTTTAGCAGCCTTCCTTGTTTGGGGGCTCTAACCTTCCAGGTGCTCCTCACAGTGTGTTGACAGTGTCCCTCTCCCAATCCCTCTTCCTTCCTCCCATGGTCTTTGTGGAGTCAGTCTGGCCTCATTAGAGACCTTCCCAGGCAGTCAACACGGGTATGCTCCCATGCCTGTCCTGGGTTTAAAGATATATGCTCAGAGCTGTTCCTTGCATTATTGTTTCCAAAGAGGAAAGCATCCATGTCCATCAATAAGAGGTTACTCAATGGCATTATCCTTACAGTAGACTCCTATGCAAGCATTAACAAGGTTGGTATAGATTATAGAACTATATTTATTGACATAAAAAATTGCCCACAATTGTTAAGTTAAAAAACAAATTAAAAAAAATATATGTATTGGGGCGCCTGGGTGGCTCAACTGGTTAAGTGTCTGCCTTCAACTAAGGTCATGATCCCAGGGCCCTGGGATTGAGCTCCACGTCAGGCTCCCTGTTCAGCAGGGGAGTCTGCTTCTCCCTCTCCCTCTGCTCCTCCCCCCTGCTCATGCTCTCTCTTTCGCTCTCTCAAATAAATAAATAAAATTAAAAAAAAAAACATGTATTATACAATACCATTTTTGTAAAAAAAAAAAAAAATTGATATGTACCTAAAAATAAAGTCTGGAAGGCTATACACCGAAACATGAACAGTGGTATTCTGGGTAATAGGATGGCAAGTGATGTTTTCTTTTGCACACCTGAATTGCCCAGTTTTTGTTCAATTAACATTCATAACTCATATAATGCAGGCAAAGAACTTTTTTTTTAAAGTCAAGTTTGATGTCCCTGACTTCAGTAATTGTATGAAGCTATTTTAGAGTACAAATAGCATTTCTTTTTTTTAATATTTATTTATTTATTTATTTGAGAGCGCGCATGAGCTGGAGGGGCAGAGGGAGAAGGAGAGAATATTGAGCAGATTCCGTGCTAAGCACTGAGCCTGATGCGGGGCTCAATCTCATGACCCTGAGATCACAACCTGAGACGAAACCAAGAGGCAGATGCTTAACTGACTGCACACCCAAGCACCCCCACAAATATAATTTCTTACACTCTTCTCTCCCTCTCCATGAGAGTTGCTGTCTCCACTCTAAGGCAGAAGGCAGGGGGGAGGAGGGAGGAGGCGGGCCCCCATTCCTAGACACGGTGCCAAGCTTTGGCCACGGGCTTTATCTCCATCCTTGCATTTAATCCACACAACAACTGAGAAGGCGTAGATATTATTAGGCCTTGTTTTACAGATGAAAAAACTGAAATGATAAATAATCACCTTCAACCATGCAGCTAATAAATAAAAAAGCAAAATTCAAAACCAGGTCTGCTTGACCCCAAAGCCTTCCTCCTTTCATGGGTCCCTATAGCACCCAGTTTTACAAATTTATCTGGGCTTCAATTTTCCTGACACCCAGTCCTCAACTTAACCATTTCCAGCTCTTGTAATCAGCAGCAAGTCTCTTCCCGAAACTTCCTTGACTACCCCTGCACAGTCCTCCAAAGCAAATCCTAGCCTTTAGTCTTCAAGACCATTTGTAAGCTCACTTTCACATCTCTTCTTCAATCCTTCCCTGCAGGAACATGAACTCCAAATGCCAGAAGAAATGAAGTCATTCCCCACACCTCCAAGCGGACCTGGATCTCTTCAGGGTCTCTACCTATAACTGTGAGGTTCTGCCAGACAGCATCTGGGAGTTCCAGCAGGTCTGGGCAGGGTTCTGCCAGACCTCGGATGCGAACCACAGAAGGTTCTCTGGGATCCCTATCAGGGACATTTCAGGATGTCCCTCCCCACCTACATCAGGGAAGTTTCCAAGATCCTTCCCACTTGCTTCCTTGGCTTCCCTATGTGAGAGAACCTAGCCCTTCCTCTGCGAGCACCTGAGCTCCTGCAGGGTAGGCTAGCTCCTCTCTGGGGGCGTCTCACTCTGGCTTTGCCTCCCTACCTTCATTTCGGCGTCTTTTCATTGCCAGATTTTTCTTTCCTTCCTTGTCCCAGAAAGATGGAGTGCAACCAGATGGCCCTTTAACCCTTTTACCTTCTCCTCTGGTAGACACACCAGTTTGCATTTCCAGCATCCAGAGCCAATGACAAGCTCAGTCAGGTAAGTACAAGCTCCTGTCCCTCCCACTTCCCTGTCCGGTGGCCACTTCTGCCTCATGGTCCTGGGAGGCATTCCTGAGAAGCAGCCTAGAGCCCCCTCTCTTCCCAGTATTCAATCCCTTTCTGCTCAATATGGGGGGGCGTCTGGTTTCCTGCAACTGAACCCTTCATGACGCAAAAATAATTACTCCCCCTTCTTATTCCAGTGGGCCCTTCACTATGTGAAAGGTTGAACATCCATTACCTCATCTAATTTACATAGCAATCATGTGAATTTACTGTTTTCCCAATTTGCATGTGAGGAAACCAAAGATCAGAGAGGTTGCCCAAGCACGCGTGACCAGTAAGTTGCTGAGCGTTGGCTTGAAAACAGGTCTGCAAACTCCAGAGCTTGTGTTCCTAACCACATGCCATATGGCCTCTCCCAGGGTTCCTTGTGAGAGGGACACAGAACTGCGTAACAGACAATATCCTCAACAGACTTTGTAGAAGACACAGAGCTGTTTTATAAACTGTGATACCGTTAAGTGATAATGTATATAAATATAACCATAAGTTATAATGCCTTTGCACCAAGGATTCTGCTCTCTCTCCACTGTCTCCCCCAGTCCACCCCTCCAAGCCTACACACTTTCCTTCCCTTGGCCCTGCCTTCCCCCGGGCCAGGAGGCCATAGTCTTGTTTCCTGTCACCACACTTTCTGGAAGAGCACCTGCTCTGTTCTTTCCTCCCCCACCCTCGGCCCTATTCCCACTGTCACCTGGCTTCTGTCCCCACTACCCCAGGGAAACTGTTCCAGCCAAGATTTTTGTGTCCTTTCATTGCAAATTCCATGGCTCTCTCTGAGGCCTCATCCTGTTCATGTCAACCTGCTGCCTCCCCCCACCTTCTTGGAGCTCTTTCCTCCCTTGGCTTCCTGATGACAGTCTCCCCGGATTTTCTTCCAGCCTTTCTGATGGTGACTCTCAGCCTTACTGGCTCTCTAACTCCCTTATCTCTTGGCTTCCCTATGTGAGAGAACCTAGCCAGCCTCACTGGCTCTCTAACTCCCATTAGGGTGCCTGAAGGAGGGGGTCAGGGCTGAGGGCTGAGGGCGGAACCTTCAGGCACCCTAATCCTTCCTAGAGTGGTAATGGCCGCATATACGCAGTGACGACTCCTAACCTGTTGTCTTCAGCTCAAATTACTCTCTCACACTTTAGGCTCATGTTCCCATCTGCCTAACAGGCACCTCCCACTGGAAGTTCCCCTGAAAACCCCAGTTCAGTGTGTTTAAAACTAAAGAGTGCAACATGTCTCCCATAGCGCATGCACATGCACAACATTATGGGTGGTAGGATTACATGCGATGTTTTATTTTGCATATCTGAATTTTCCAGCGTTTCTTCGATTGACATTCATAAGCCACATAATGAGGAAAAACAACTTTTTTATAAAAATGTCAAGGTTGACTTCCCAGATTCTGGTGAATGAATAGAGATATTTTGGACCACAAACACCATTCCTCACACTCTTCTTTCTCCCTAAGTTTCAGTCTCCACTCTAAGGAGAAGGGAGGGGAGAGAAGAAAGGAGGCGGGGCCACCATTTCTAGGCACAGCCCCAAACTTTGGCGGGGGACTTGGTCTCTATCACTGCATCAATCCTCACAACAGCTGAAGGGAACGGATATTATTAGGCCCATTTTACAGGTGAAAAAAACAGATTCTGAAATGACAAGCAATTGCCCGCAGTCTTGCAGCTATAAATAACTCAAGCAAAATTCAAAGCCACGTCGGCCTGATCCTAAAGCTTGTGCTCTCTCTCTCTCTCTCTCTCTCACACACACACACACTCTCTCTCTCCCTTTCTTTGAGATATATTTCTTTGAAATATAGGTATTCAAAACCCTATATGTCCTCTCCCTAGAAAGTCTCTCTCCCTAGAAATTCCCCTGAGTTCTTGCTGAAAATTTTCCACAAAATCTCCCTCTCCTCTCCACCCCTTCACTTCCAGCAGGGCCCAGAAGATGGGTGCCGGGGACAGTAACACACTCTGATGTTCCTGACGTTTTGTGCAATAGCACAAACCAACTACCCTAACCCAACGACCATCCTCATTTCTGTCAGAGAAGTCATTTATTCTCTCATTGACTCTACACTCAGCACCTCCTATGTCTCAGACAAGCAGGGGAGCAGCAGAGGGAGAGGGAGAAGCAGGCTCCCCGCCGAGCAGGGAGCCCGATGCGGGGCTTGATCCCAGGACCCTGGGATCACGACCTGAGCTCAAGGCAGATGTTTAACGACGGAGCCACCCAGGCGCCCTCTATCCTAAACTATCCTAAGGGGGCAGGAACCTAGAGAAAGCCCCTGTCTGGTCACCCTCGCACCCCCTGTGTCCCCATATGCTTCTGTGCCCCTGGCCCCTCATCCTCTCACCCTCAGCATGGCCCCATTCGCAAACCCAGGTCTCCCTCAGACCCCAGACCCCCAGTTCCCTTTCCCTCCTCCTGTACCCTCCCCCGAGAATCTCTGTCATTATCTCTGGAAAGCGAGGCTTGTGCATCATCATTAATGGGCTAAACAGCAGGGTCAGCGAGGCAGGTAGCAGTAAACGCAGCAATTACGGCCGCGCCTCCATCCGAGCGCCTTCGCTCCCAATCCATCTCCCCTCATCACCGGGTGGTGCTGAGCTGGCCCTGCCTTTATTACATTAATCAGGTTAATTCCAAGTTAGAGTCCACATTCTAATCAAAAGGTAGTCGACAGGGGTGGGGTGCCAGGGGACGTGGGAAGAGTTGTCCTCCCAAGGCCTGGACACCTGACAGGCTGGTCTCTGGGGCCCCATTCCTTCCAGGGACTGCTCTTGCTGTGTCTGGGCCTTGCTCCTGAGACCTCTCTTGCATCCTGGATTCAAGCCAGGCCTGAAGCTCTAGATATGTCATTAGATGCAAGAGAGAGTCTCTTTCCTTGTCTCTCTAAAAAGGCTAACCACACCCTCATGGATTGTTGGCAAGCTTGTACACTGACAACTCTAGGAGAGCACCATATTCATGTTGTAGTCTACATGAATCACGTCCTTAGTGTTGTACAATGTACAACCTACACAACAGTCCAGAGCAACCCTGTGGTCCACCTCCTGAGAAACTAATGGCCTAAGGAAATAGGGGGACAGTGGAGGAGGAAGACTAGAGGCCATAGAGCCAACACTGGAGCTCAAAGAGCTCGTGAAGAGGAAACAGAGATCAGTAGACCTCCACTGCCAGCAACAACTCCATCAGCCCCAACACTGGCATGTCCCCAAGGTTCTCTCCTTATCCTCTGCCAGGTAAGCTCATCTGTTTTCACAGCTTCAAATATCACCATCTTTTGATGAAGAACCTCTTCCCAAACTCTTTCCCACCCTGGCTTTATATTCCATATGGGTGGCTCCACAGAGAGGTCCCTCCAGCCGTGTAAAGAACGTGGCTGACATAGCTCAGAAGCCTCTCTTTCAAATTTACTTCTCTTCCTTTTCTCAGTAAACCCCTCTCTATCTGGCCCAAGCTAGAGATCTTGGAAGTCACTTGAGAGCCCCCTTTCTTCAACTCCTTATTAAGTTTCTATTATTGCTGTAACAAATTACCAGAAACTTAGTGGCTTAAGACAACACAGATTTATTATCTTTCAGTGATGGAGGTCAGAAGTCTAAAACGGGTCTCACTGAGTTCAACTCAAGGTGTCGGCAGGACTACGGAGGCTTTAAGGGAGAATCTGTTTCCTTGCCTTTTCCAGCCTCTGGGTCGCCTGCATTCCTTGGCTCATGACCCCTTTCTCCATCTTCAACACCAGGAGCATAGCATCTTCAAATCTTTCTTTGACTCTGACCATCTCGCCTCCCCTTTCACTTATAACGGCCCTTGTAACTACACTGGGCCACCCAGATAATCCAGGATAATCTCCTGGACATGATTAGTAACCTTAATTCCATCTGCAACCTTAAATTCCCCCCTTGCTATGTAACATATATATGTATAGACTCTTGGGATTAGGTTGCGGACATTGAGGGGCCATTATTCTGCTCACCACAAACCTAAATGCCCTGTTGATCTTCAAGTTCTATTAATTCTATGCCTCCCAGGTGATCCTTCTATCCATTCCTACATTCTTCGTCTCGGCTTGTCTGGACATTGCAGTCATCTTCTAACTGATATCTCTACCTCTAACCTCGCCTTCCTAGTCCATCTCCCAAGTGACTGTCAGAATGTAGCAGATGCTTTTATCGTCTGCAGCATCGCTTCCCCTCATCCCCTTCTGATTGCAGTGCAGCCAGCCTAAGAAAGGGGGTGAATGGGCCAGGGGGCAGCTGTCAACCAATGGGAGACCTCAGTCAGTACATTATGCTCAGCTTCCTATCGTTTACAGGGACAATGCTGAGGTATATTCTACATGATTCTTGACACAGTCCCCAAAGATTGATCATCATTTGCCCACAGGGACAAACCCAACTTTCTTCTCTGTTTCCTTCTCCCCACTCCCTCTCTACTGCTCCCTGGGATCACCTCCCAAATAAACTGTCTTCACCCAAGTCTTTGTCTCAAGCTCTGATTTGGGGGGAAATCAAACTAAGACATAGATGTCTCTAAAATGAAATCTGATCAAGTTATCTTCCTTATTAAAAGACAGTCAGTGGGGTTCCTGGCTGGCTGTGTCAGAAGAGCATGTGACTCTTGATCTCAGGGTTGTGAGTTTAAGCCCCACTTTGGGTATAGAGATTACTTAAAAATAAAATCTTTAAAAAAAAGAAAAAACAGTCAAAAACTCCCACCCTCAGATTAAAGTACCAATTTGCAGGTTGGTATTCAAAACCCTATATGTCCCAACTCACTTCTCCAATCTCACTGTCTTCTCCATCCATCTGTATACCAGCCACATGGGATTCCAGCACACACTCCCACATCTCCAAGCCCTCACTCGTGCTGAGAGCTCAGAGTTCTAGATGCTGGCCCCGGGTACCTCCACATGAGTGTTCCTAGCAAACTTCAAACTCTTCATGTCTAGAACTGAACTCAACTTCTCATCAATGCACTCCTCCCTTTCCAAACTTCCTCTCAGTTTTCCTTTGTTTTGTCTAATTCTTTGTCATCTTTCCCTGACTCTTGTTCTTCCTCTGGTCTCATATACATGGGTGATCTCCAGGCTCTTTGCTCTTGACCCTCTTCTCTTCTCGATCTCAATGCTTTTCCTGGGTAGTCTCACTCATTCCCACAGCATCATTCACTACCTACACATGCTGATGATGATTCTCTTTTTGTCACCAGGCTGGGCCTCTCTGCTGAGCTCCAGACTCATGCCCAGCTGCTTGCTATCACAACTTCAACTCTACATGTTCAAGACCTTCCCCTCCAACTTGCTCTTTCTCCAATATCTCCTTTTATAGAATCACCTATTACCTAGACATTCATAAACCTTCAATACTTTCTGTTCTTTCCCTCAAATACTTTCCCTCAAATCCCGCCTGTTTTACCTCCTTTGTTCTCTCTTCCCTCTTCCCTCAGACACTCACAGTCTCTTCCCTGGAGTTTGCAATGGTTTGTAACTGGTTTCCTTGCCTTTGGTCTTACCTTCTCCAATCCGTCCTCCACCCAACAGTCAGAGAGGCTTTCTAACACATACATCTGGCTGGGTTACTTCCCATTCACTCAGTAACACCCTACAGGAAAGGTCCACATTTCTTAGCATGACCAAAATCCTTCCTGCTGGGGGCTGCCCTCCTGAGCAGCCCCAGCTCCCCGTCATGCTCCACATACTGTTCCCTCTGGTTGTCATGTCCTTCCTCTATCACAACCCCATCAACCCCTTGGAAACTTGCTTATCTTTTAAACCACCTCTTCTGGGAGGCTTTCAGAGCAATGCTCCTGGAGTGATCCGTGCAGCACAGTCCTATCACATTTCCTTACTAGTCTTTCTCCTTTTTTAGACTTTGAGTGACCTCCGCCATCACTTACCTACAGCCCAAGGCCAACATTCACCCACACACCCACCTCCACATCCGCCACGTCTCTCATAGTCACACCCACACCAACATGTCTAGTCACAAACACTCTACACGATTGTACACACAAACTCCCACAGAGCCACATATCCACAGCCACACACACAGCTCCAAACACCTCGAGGGCACACTTCATCTCCAATTGTGAGCAAATGCTGTTGGTTTTCATTAATCTGCAGACTCTGTGTTTGCCAGTCTCTCTGGCTCCCCCTCTCCCTCTTCCCTACTCTCTCTCTTTCTGCTCGGAGGCAGGTGAGCGCATCAATTTTCTCCTCGTCTGTGGCAGTTAAATTAAATGGAATCGGCCTGATTGCTGAAAATCAAAGGGAAGGCTGATAAAGCAATTAAATCCCTCTAATTCCTCGTCCTGAAAGGTGCAGCGGCTCTGAAGCTAATTAACTTCATAATGAAAATCCTTCTTCACCCTTTTAGGCTCTTCTCCCCGGGTCTCCTCTCCTCTTCTTCTCTCCTTCTGGGGAGAAGCGGGTTACTGAGGAAAAGCTGGATCAGCAGCATTAAGAGTCATAACCCTGGAGAGGTCTCAGGGGCTCTCCGCTATGCTCCCAAATCCAGCACCCTTCTCCATCCCTTCCACACTCACCTGCCCACCCTCAACACCCAGCCTCCTTTCTCCTACACTCAGTTGCCTGCTTGCCTCTCAACATTACATTTCTAACACCCATCCCTACCCCAAACAAACAGTACAATGCCAACACCATCCCAACCTCCAACACCTAGCCACACCTCCAACACCAGTGCTCCCCCAACACCCAGGCCCACTGCAACAACCATCCCACCTCCAGCACCCACACATTCCACCTCTAATACCCAGTCCTACCTCCATACCTAGACTTACCTGCACACTAGCCCTCTCCAACCACCTCTGTCTCTAATACCAGCCCTACCCTAACACTCAGCCCCACTTCCAATACTCCACCCTACCCCAAAACCAGCTCTACCCCTACAGCCAACCCTACCTCTTCACCAGCCCTACCCTAAAACCCAGCCCTACCTTGACACCTAGCCTCACCTTTACATCAGCCCTCCCTACTCTCTAACACCAGCCTGTCTCTAATACCAGCCTACCCAACACCCAGCCCCAACTCCAACTCCAGCCCTGTCTCAACACGAGCCTACCTCCAATGCACAACCTATAATTTTGTGCTCTTATACGTGTCCAGAACTACACCAGGCACTGGGGCTATAGAGAAAAACAAAAACAAAAACGAGCCCTACTCTAAAGTATCTCCTGATCTAGAAATAGAGACAGATAAGCAAAAAGACAATCACCGTAAGAGCTATAAGACCTTTCTAAAGAGAAGTCTGTGACAGGGGGCCCTAAGGGGCTCTGGCAAATAGAGAAGGCTCCCAGATGGGAGACACTTGAGCGAGGTCATTAAGAATTGCTGGGCTGGCTTGATGGGAGAGGGAGATGGTATCAAGAAAAAGAGCATGTGCAAGGTTTGGAGGTGGGGGAGAGCAAGGACTGACCAGGGATTGGGATTGGAAAGAGAGCCACCAGGACATTGACCGGGACATTGAGGAGCCTTGGCAGAGGTGAGGCTGAATAACCCAGCAGGGACCAGTTCATGAAGGGTTTTGAAGACCATAGCAATGAGCTTTGGTTTCTTTTAAAACTGTCAGGAGCTGAAGGGCTACATGGCAGATTGAGCCAGAGTCTGTTGGACTTGTCTCCTACTACCCCACATGTGGAAGCAAGGCAGATGCAGGGAGGCTGGCCGCCCCACATGCAGTGTCCTTGGGCACCCTGGCAGGAGGTAGGCCTGGAGAATGGGGACCACAGGAGACATCCAGTCAAAGCTTATCTAAGAAGGTAATGGAGCGAGTGTACCAGATTGCCTTCCATGATTTGAGAGAGACAAGACGCCCTAGTTCTGCAGCCGTCCCTCATCCAGCCTTGCGATGCTGGCACTCTAATGCCTTCCATTCCTCACCCCCTGGGAAGATCATCTGCTCTCATGGCTTCAGATACCACCTCACCATTGATAGATGTGAGCCCCACAAGGGAAGGGTGTACCCTATCTCATTTACCATTACATCCCCAGGCCGATCTACCACAGATGCTCAATAATATTTGTTAACTAATACATAGAAATGAACAATGACTTCCAAATTTGTAACCCCAAGCTCTAGACCCTTGTGTTCCACTGTCAACTAAACATTTCCACTTGGATAATTCCATCTCACACCATGTCCAAACCCAAACCCAGACCTTCTGCCACCCCCACCCCAATCCTGCTCCTCTTCTGAGTTCCCCATTCTAGTGAATGATACCACCAGCCACACTAGTGACCAAGCCACAGGCCTGGGCTTCATTCTTGGCTCCTCCATCTCTCCCAGCCTTACTGCCACATCAAACCGGTCCCCGGTCCCAGTCATTCTGACTTCCTGATGGTTCCCCTCTCCCTTCTCCCACCGTAACACTCTAGTCATCACCTCGTGTTGCCTCTCTCAGACTACTGCATTGATTTCCTAACTGGTCTTCCTGCTTCCGGTCTTGGCTGCTTCCAATCCATCCTCCAGAATAACTGCTCTAAAATGGAAAATAGGATCGCACCATTCCCTGCTCATTACTCTCCAGGGTGGCTCCTCACTGCCCAAAGAACCAGGGCTAGAACCCTCAGCCAGCCTCTGGAACCGCCAGGCTTCAGCCACAGCTATCCCACATCCCAGATTCATGTCATGGTGCCTTGACTCCTGCCCCCACCCCTGCCGGGAATGCCTTCTCCGGCACTTTCCCCCACAGTGTCCTCATCACCACACCATTCACTTGGTAAAACTCCATTCATCTCTCGAGACTCCCTGCAATTTTCTTTAGAGACTATTTTGTTTCTGTTTTCCTTTGAGTTTTTCTGTGCCTTTTTGGCATTCCAGATTGAGCAAGTATTATTTTTGTGAGTAGAAAGGGGAAAATGTTTTTATTGCAGCTGAGAAACACACACACACACACACACGCACACACCTCCGCCTATAAAGTTTCTCTCCAAGCTTCCACACACCTACCCATAGAATTCAACCTCCTTTGGGTGTCACTGGGCCCTCTCTCCCACCCCCTGAAACACTGGCATCCTTATCTGTTTGCACACCTGTCTCCCTCAAGGGAGGGAAGCCCTTGAGGGCGGGTTCTTGCTCATATTGGTCAGCACAGTGCTTGGCAGATCAAACTGGTGACATGATTATTGAATGAATGCATGCATGAATGAATGAATGAATGACCAAATGACCTGAGAAGGATCTCAGGGTTTGATCCAACGACAACATTCCATGGAGGGTAAGGATGCTGGGAACACTTGATCTAGGAGATGTGAAGAGCAACCCGCATGCCCACCCCTGCCTTAGGGCTCCATGACAGACACAAGCTCCCACCACTACCCATATACATGGGTGATCTCCAGGCTCCAGGCCAGGACTCCTATCTCCTTGCCATAAAGGGGAAGGGTAGTAATAGAACTTCCCAAATGGAAAAGACCACCCTAGGGGCCTAGGCTCCAGCCTCAGCCCAGCCCTGATCTCCATTGTCACAGACCCTCATGGGAGTGGCCAGAGGCATAAGTTGAGAAAAATGGTGGTCAGAGAGGAGCAGGAATGTGGAAGAAAGGCAGAGACTGGGAGAGTAGCAGAGGGAAGGCAGTACTCATGAAGACCAGGGAAGGAGACAGAGAGAGACAACAGCAGAGACACAGGAAGGGCAGATGGGCAGCAAGACCCCAAGCACAACCCAGGAAACTAGGAGCACACAAAGCTAAATCTGGGGTTGGAGGACAGGGCCCCAGGGAGGCAGGAGAGGAGAGCTATTCCCAGTCTCCTGCAGGTGCTTCTAGGCTGGCTCCCCACTGGATTCCAGAGCTGGCGGGCCAAGCACCCAGCACGGGGGAGATGAGGCTGCGATGTGAGTGATGGGCACTGATTTGGGCCCAGATTCGCGGTGCTTGGGGGGCTGGCACAGCTCTGAGACCAGGAGGAAGGATGGACTGGGCATTTGGGAGCTGGACCGGTGATCAGAAGGGGGTATCTCTCTGGAGAAATGCCTGGCTCTCTTCATTGAGCACCGAGTGGAGTTCTAGTGACCAAGGACTCAGGGCAGCAACTGGGGGACTTGAGAGGGGTTCTCTGCCCGGAGCCAGACTTCGGTTTGCAGAGAGTGCAGGACGTGTGCCCCGAAGGGCTGGTCACAGGCAAGCAAGCGGGGGTGTGTGGGTAGCCCCCTGGAACTGCCCAGGGGGTGCGTGCACACACACCATTTCACAGGCCCAGGACACACCACCATGAGGTGGCTGGCTGGATATACTCAGCAGCACTGCTTGAGCACCTACTGTGTACCACAGCCCATCTGAACCATTCCCACACTCAGCCACACCCACACCACTCCCCACAGATCAATCCCACATGCACCGTGGTCTCCCTCGTGGTCACACCTCCTCACACCCACACACCCTCCTCGTCACACAACTCATGCTCTGTCACTCACACTTCCCAAGTCACAAGGCCCACCCAGACATCCTACTCAGTGAGACTCGCTCCGTCACAAAGGGCCACCAACACTCATTCACCCCTCTCCCAGGGGCTCAGAGTGTAAGTCAGACAATCCGCACAGACATAACCCATCCCACGAGGGGTCTCACGGTCTCTCTTTCCCCTCCCACATAAGCAGGCAGGCGTACGTGCATGCACCCTCAAATCAGTCAGTTTGGCTAAAGTGTTGGGGATAACCCCGGAGATTAAGAACTGGGTGTCTGGGTCTTGGTGTTGAAGAGAGAAAGAGATGATCTCAGGCTGCTGGGAGATAAATCTCTGGCCACCACCCTAGAGAGTCCAATGAGGCCGGTCGGGGATAGTCTTTCTGTCCTAGTTGACTCGGGCCTTGCCCACACGGTCTCTAGACATCCTCCGGCCCCCTGCCAGGGTCCAGTCCCCTTCAGTCCCTACAGTCACCCCCTCCCCGGCTCCCCTCCTGCAGCTCATTCTCTTTCCATCTGCATCCCTTCTCCTCCCCCTCTCCGACCCCCCCATCCCCCCCCCAGCCTCGGTGATAAAAGAGCCAGATTGGAGCGGGTGCCACGCAGCTTCATTCCCCACCATATGGGCCCAAAAGCCAAATCGTCAGCTAAGCGATTAAATCAAGTATGTCGAACAAAATGTTATGAACTGACATTATGGGTATATAATTTTATGCCATTTGTTGCCATCTGTTTATCTAAACAGCCCCCATTCCACACAGACATACAGACTCACACCTTCCCTCCTACCCCCCTCCCCACCTGGCAGGATCCCCCCACCCCTAACCAGAGCCAAGGGTCAGGGACGGGAAGACGTGTGCCTGGAAGTTGGAGAGCTGGGGCCTCCAGGGTTCTCGGGGATCAGAAGGAATCGTGAGGCCAGGAGTCCCAGGGACTTGAGGGATAGGAGACTAGGGATCAGGCTCAGTCGCCGGCCTGGGAGGCACAGGGCCCTTGGGTGAGCCGGAGGTTAGGGAGTCAGGAGTCCTGGGTATAAGGCATGTGGCCAGGGCCCTGGTGCAGGAACACGGACCAAAGGCAAGGGAGACTCACGCGCAAGCCTCCAGCCGGGTCCGTGGCTCACGGGAGCGAGTGTGCGCATGCGCGGGGCGGGCGCGGTGCCGGCCGTCGGGGCTTCCTCGCCCTCTGCGCCATGTCTGTCCTGGGGCCTGCGGCTCTCAGAGCCTCGTGCGCGTGCGGTGGGCTGGCTCCTCCTGAGACCGCGGGCACAGAGCAGGGGGCCCGCGGCTTGGGCTGGAGCGACCCATGTCTCCTCGTGAGCATGAGGCCCCGGGGCAGCGCGGGGTCAAGCCCAGGGGACGGCGAGCCCCCCTTCTCACAGCCCCTCAGAGCCCCTCAAGCAGCCTCAGGGTCCGGACCGGCCCCTCAACGCTGGGCCTGTGGCGTCGGTGAGCATGAGTATGAGCCCCCGGTGCTGACCCTGAGCCGCCCCAGCCCCGCGGGCGCGGACTCCTGGGCCCTGACCCGGCTCGGTGTCGGTGGCCCCTCGGCCTGCCTCCCTTGTCCCCCGCCTGTGCCCTGCTGTGCCCGGGAGTCTCTTTCACCTCTGTGCTGGTTTTCCTCCCTCTCCTCTCCTTTTTCTGCCTGTTGGCCTCGGACTCTCCGCTCGGGGCAGGCTTGGCCTCGGGGATGCCCACCCGAGGGGCAGCGGCTCTGCAGAGGGGTGCAGGCCAGAGTCGGGGTGCGGGTCTGGACATGGCGGGGCGAAACACTGAGACCCCGGGGACTGCACAGGGGACAGTGAGGTGATCCTGGGCAATGAAGGCCTCCGGGCTGTTCGGGAGCTAAAAGGAAGTCGGCCTGGGAGTCAAGAAGATCCCCCCGCCCCCGCCCGGAAAGGGAGGGAAGCCGCCTGCCACCCGTGAGGCTAAGCCGAGGGGCCCGAGGCGGAAGCCCTGCCCGAAGGTGCGCTGGGCAGAGGGCCGGGAACCTCGCCCAGGGTTGGTTAAAACACTACCCCGAACCCGCACACGCACACTCACAGGTCACATCCACACCCGCGCGCCAGAGCCGCCACCCCCCACACAGGGCACGGCGACGCTCCCCATGTAAACAAACACCTCAAGGTCACTCACGCAAATAACCTCGCAATCAGGGCCAAGCTTGCTAGCAAAGCAGTAGCTCCGCAGCTCACTGAGCCCCAGGCCAGGCATTCCAAGGCCCAGCCTTTTCCAGGGCTCCCCCAGGTATGTGTGCGCAAGGGGGCACCCCAAGCCTGGTTCACACTCCACTGCCCCACGCAGCATCCCGCATCCGCCAGGCATGGCTCCAGGTCCCTGTCCCTCCGGCAGGAGGAGACAGGTGAGCGACAGAAACCCAAGCCGGGGAGAAAGAAACATCCAGAAAGACTCAAGGGAAGACTGAGGCAGAGAGGAAGACGGGGAGAAGGAGATGAAGAAACAGAGAGAGGCAGAGACACCAGGCAGAGGACGGAAAGAGAGAGACAAAGACAAAGAGAAGCAGGAGACTTGACCAACAGGGAGAGCGCGGGACCGCGGCGGGGCGAGGGGACGCTGCGGGCGGGCGGGCGGGCGGGGGCGCCCAGGCCGAGCAGGGCCGGGAAGGCGCGGTGGTGGTGGTGGCGGCGCTGAGGATGGAAAAGCTCATTTTGCTGGTAATTTACTCTCCTGCTTTTGGGCCGCTCCGCCTGCCGCTGCCGCCCGCCCGGGCTGCCTGTTCCAATATTAGATATAAACAAGTAAACTGTGTAATGGATCACATTAAGCAGGCCTTGCGTCTTGAGGCAGGATTTAATTTGCATGGCAGATTAGCTTGTCTTCCCAGCAAGGCACCCCGGGGCACCCCGAGCTGTAATAGGATCCCGCCTCTTAGAGCCCATTAAGGCAATTGAGAGCGCCTCTTAATCTCCCTCCCCGCCCCGCACCAGAATCCCCTCCTGCCGGACCCCCATCTTCCAACCCCCATTCAGGCCCCACCTCGCCCTTAAAGCAGCAACTCCAAATCCCCTGGGAGGCACCCTTTCCAACCTCAAAACTTTCTCTCTACACACCCCATCTCTGCTTCAGAGCCCCCCAACTGCCTTGAACCCTTTTTTCCCCATTTTCCCAAAGTGTCCTCAAACTCCAGGCCAGTGCTCCGACCCCAACTTCTCTATTTCCTGCATGGCTCCCCCAAACCCTCCACCAATTAGTTGACTTCTTAGCTGAGGTTAGGGATGAGAGTATGTTCCACCCTTTTCTTCAATTTCCCATTGAACGGCTACTCATGGAGCTTCCTATATCCTTAGTAATATTGTCACCAGCCCAGGAATCAGAGCAGGACTGAGGATCTATGCAAAGATTGATGTTCAAGGCACAATTTGGTTTCAAACTGAGGCTGAGGTAAGTAGTTATAACGACTCTCATTTGTGGGGTGATTTAAAGTTTATAAGTGTTACACCTATTAAGTCACAAATCCTCATAGGAGCCCTTTTAAATCCACCTCACTTTAAGATAAGGAAACTGAGGTTCAGAGAGGAGAAATGGGTCAAACAACTGCTCAGTGTCAGCTCCAGGACTCAAGCCATGTCCTCCCGACCCCCGTGGAGCAGCCTTTCTGATCCATCAGTGCTGGGGTCAGCTCAGGGCTCCAGAGAGGGACGGGGCAGTCTTGGGGTTAAGAACCACACAAGGGTCTGTATCAGGGTCAGGACAACCACGGATTTCCATCCCCTGCCTAGGCCCGGACCAGGGTGGGTGGAGCCCGCACCATGGTCAATTTCCCCTCTCATTGAACAGGAGGTGCTCCTGCAGGGGAGTGCCTGAATGCTTGTTAAGAGGACAAAGCAACCAAAGGCCAGGGGCATCAGAAACGAGAGAAATTAGGGGTAGGCATGGAGAAGAACTTGCAGTCTGTGGGAACATCAGGTAGGGCTCCCTCGGCTTCGGAGGCACCCTGAGCCAGATCATGCCGGGCTGGGGAGGGGGGCTATGGAGGCTGCGGGCAGTGCGTTGGGGCCCAGGGCGGGTGGGTATGGGGCCAGGCCAGTGGAGAAGGGTCAGCTCAGCCCTGTGGAGCTCACAAAGGGTCCTTGTTGTGGGTAATGGGACTCCCCTGGCAGCTTTATTTGCTGTCAGTGGCTTTTATTAAAGTCTCCAGTTTCAGACCCTCCACCTCCAGCCATTGTGTGTGCTCCCCCCGGGCCCTGCCCCCAGCCCCTGGCTAGGCTGACTCTGAAGAGCCCCCTTGCCCCATCCCCCGGGGCCCCAGGCCCCCCAGCTACCAGCCTCCCACCTCCACCTCCCAGCGAGAGGGCAGAGAGGCTATGCACTGGAGGAGGAATGTCTCAGCCTTGGCCCTCAGCACCCAAACAGACCCTAATCTTCCAGATGTTGTGACTGGTGCCAGGGGGTGGGGCCATGAGTCAGCCTGGGCAGAATACACAGAGTGACACACACGTGTGCACATCTATGTGCATCCATGTGTGTCTTTGCGGGGTGTGCACCCATCTGTTCCCTCAGCTCATCTCTGCACACAGCCACACAGACCACTCTAGGAATGGGTAGCGTTTAGGCATTGGGGGGGGTGGCTAGAGTTTGATTTCATAAGCAGTTAGGGACACCATCTGCCCCCGCCAGATACCTGGTCACTGCTAGGGGCTGGGAGGATAGGGAAGTATCTCCCAGTTTAAGCTGTCACCTGGGGTACTGGCACCCCACCACCTTTGTTCATCCAGTAGGCAGGAGAGAGTGTTTGCCAGGGGAAGGATGGGGACAGAGGGAGGAAGGCTGGGCCATGACCTGGGTGGGGAAGAGACTCAAATGCACGAACATCAGCACAGGGTTCAACCTCCCTTCACCCAGATCCAAACTCTTCCTCTGTCACTCAGAACCCAGCCCTGAACTCACAGCCCACAGCCCAAGGAGCTGAGGCCAGAGAACACACTTCCTTCCCAGAGAACATACTGGAGTTGGGGCACGAAGAGACCCAGGCTGGGCTCTGCAGCGTGACCACCCCCTCCTCCCCAGACAAAAGTTTGGAGTGAAAATGAATATTCATCCCAGGAAATGCTTGCTGAGCAGGGGAAATAGAAGAGGGGCATAGCAGGGGGCCAGAGAGCCGCAGGTGGCCACTGGAGGGGCCTCGGAGCCCACCCAGAGCCCACCCAGAGCTTCTAGCCCGGGCCCCACCCCGGCCCTTGTGGAGCAAGAGGGGCAAGCTGGTGACTCCTCTCCCTTATGCACAAATGTGCAGGGTCAGTGACTCTGTGTGCAGTTGGGTGTGGGCCACGCATGGATGTTGGGGGTCACATCAGCATGAATATTTGGAGTCAGACAGGATATCAGTTTGTGTGCCTGTATGTCTCTTTTCTGGGGGTGTCTGCTCTGGGGGGGCAGCTGAGTGGATTTATGTGAGAAAAAAGTGTTTGTGTTGAAGGTGACTACATGTACTGGTTATGGGATGTTTGTTCTGCATATGGTCACGTGCCGAAGAGAGAGGGAGATCCAAGGGGGTCCACAGCCCTCCCCGGGGTCTCCTGAGCTCCTGGCTCGGCCTGTGCCAGGCCATTCAGGGAGCACGCGTGCTTTATGGTGCACGGGTGAAAAATGGAAATGCTAATAAGGAGTCGTTAAGTTGTCTTGCAAAAATGTTAAATGATAAATTGGGTAATGTTATTGTTGAAATGAAATATGTAAAATAAATGAGTTATTTATTTCTAATAAATATTTTGTTTACGATATATTTGTAGGGGTGTTAATTATTTTCCCCCTCAATCGGGGCAGTGTATAAATTCTAATAAAGTGCAGGCCGTGGTGAAGGCAGTGGTGAAGGTGGCAGCCCCGCCGGGCCGGGCTGCTGGAGGACCGGGCTGTGATGGACGCTCCAGGCACATGTCATTGCTCTGTCTGGTGTGGCCTGCTATCTCTCCTCAACAAAAAGAAAGGCAGAAAGGGAGCGGGGAGAGAGGGAGGGAGGGAAGGAAGGAGAGAGGGAGGGAAGGAGGGAGGAGGGAGTCCAGGAGGAAAACAAATAACAAGCTAGGGTCTCCAGGATGAGATGAGGAAATTTCCCTAGACCAGGTCTTGCTCCTTAGCTAGCTGCTGGAACGTCACTGCTGGAACCAGCTGCAAGGAAGAAGAAATAAATATGTAAGCAAACCAAGTGGTGAAGACACTTCATGTCCCTAAGACCCATCTGCAGCCCTGACCCACCGCAATAACCCTCCAGGCTGGGCGCCCTCAGTTACTCCCACTCTCCCCTACTCCAGCTGGGAGATCTCCAGGGAGGCAGAAACCCCCACCTCTGGCTGTTTCTAAACCTGCCCTACCCAAACTTCCTCCTTCCTCCCACCAAGGGAAGCCCCCTCCTCCCCCCGACCCTGCCTCCTCTCCCTCTCTTGCTTTGCCTCCGCCCCTTCCTATGAGGACCTCCAGGTCTGTCCACAGCCTCTCCAGGGGAACCCCCTAGTTTAGCCCCTCAGGATCTATCAGACGGGAAATTCAAGGAGGCCCTGGCCTGGCCCCTGAGGCTGGGATGGGTGGAGGGGAGTACATTCCCCTTCAGAACAGGCTGCCTCCCCCCAGGGCGTTATCTCCCCCTGAGTAATAAAACTGCTGATGCAGGACGGCCTGGTGGGCAGGGACAGGTGGCAAGGGCATGGGATGCAGGGCCGCTGTGTCCCTGCCGCGGGCACCAGCCACCTCTCCCTCCAACCCCCTGTGCCAACTCCTGGGGCTGAGCTGGGCTCCAGGTTCTCACCGTGGAGCTCCCACCGGGGAGCCACGAGGGCAGACCTCCCATCAGGGAGCTCAAGCCCTTGGAACACAGCCTTCCTCACGGTGGGGCAACTCGGGGGGGGGGCTACATCCCCAAAGGAGCTGGGGTGGGGCCGATTCAAGGGGTTGCTGTCTGTCTTTAGAGTTGGGGCGCGGAAGCCACGGCCTGAGGTAATGCCTTCCAGGCTAGGGTCCCCCACAGTCGGCCAGGAAGGGGACCTGGACCTCTCCCAGCCACCTACCACTTCCCACCACTCGAAGCTGAGCCTTCGGGGGCCGCCGCTCAAAAGGCGGCCCTCAGCACAAGTGTGACCTGTTTGTGTGTGCACATGCCGCTGCGTGTGCAAGAGGAATAGGCTCATGGGTGGGGACACCCTCAGCATGACACCGAGCAAGGTGAATAATAGAGGAAACAAACAGGGACGCGCCACAGACTCTGGCGTGCGCACGCAGGCCCCCACGGACGCATGCGCAGATACTGGACTGGCACGCAGTCCGTCCCCCTCAGTGCTTGCGGGGTGCACGTCCGGGTGCAAAGCCTAGTACCACGCAGTCACAGATCCACAAACAGAAATGCCTCCAGCTGTGCTTTCAGGGGCATTGAGACAGGTCCACGAAGAGACAAGACGGGACATGAAATCATCGCCTATCTGTGGGGCTTTGATTAGGTGGAGGGAGGGGGTATCAACACCGTGGGGAGGGCGCCCCCTACTGGATAGAACAGCCATAACGCCCCACCTCCCCAACCCCCAAGCCCCGCCGTCTAAACCTGCCCCTAACTTACCCGCACCCCGCTCCTACCTCCTACCGAGTCATCCACACACCTCACACTTGTCTGCCACACTCTGGATAAGCCCCCAGCCAGGCTGCATAACTCTGGGTTGTCTTCAAAACGTGTAAAATCTTTGATCATCATTTGTTTAAACTGTATAAATAATCCACCCGGTTTTAATAGGATTTTTCTATGAATCGGCAACAAAGCATGAAATGTGATATTTTCACCATGAGTAGTCGGGAAATTAGTCACCTCTGTCCATGGCTCTCTGCTGGCTGGAGACCCCCATTCTGTCTGGCCCCTCCCTCCCCTCCACGTCAGACTGTCCTGGGCCCTTCAAATGCTACCCCCTCAGCTCCCACCTTTTGGGGGGTAGTGGGGGAATTCTATGGCATTGCTCTGAGGAGCCCTTGTAGTCATCTCTGGCTCTGAGAGCAGAGACCAGGCCGCGCTGGCGCTCTGTTTCCCAGACTCCTCGCCTGCCATCAGGGCCCCACCGTGGGCTCCAGTGCACTTTGGGGTAGGCTTTCAGGATGGGCGGTGGGCTGTGGGAGAGTTATTTGGGGCAGAATGCTGGAATGAGGCAGAGAGCGGGGGTCATTCACCATCTGCCCCAATCACCCAAAGTGTTTCCACACTTGCCTACTCCCCAGGCTGTTACACAGTCACAAAGGCAAGACCTACGTGCAAGCTCCAGAGGTCGGGCCTGTCTTCTGGGACTGACAAGTTGCCCACCCGCTCTGGGAACAGAAGATGCTGAGTCTGAGGGAAGAGCCCCTGTTGGTAACAGGGAGGGCGGCGGGGGCTGGGGAGGATGGGGGTCAGATCTGGGGAAGTGGGGGATGGGAGCATCAGAGAGGGGAGCCGGACAGGAATCAGAGATCAGGCCAGGACCAGGGAGGGGGAGTGAAGAGGCGGCGGGATGGTGGAAACTGCCCGAATACACCAGAGAGCCTTTCAGTCCCACTCCCAAATGACTCCTGACCCCGGCCCCCACCACCAAGTACAGCAACCCCAAAGCAGCCCTCCTCTGCCTCAGTGCCACATGGAGAAAAGCCAGCAGCCAACACCAGGGACCAAGGGCCTACAGAGCAGGCTGGCCCGAGTCACCCAGCCAGGCCTTGGGCCCCCCAGGTCTCGGGCCACAGCCTGGTGGGGCTCAGCCACAGACTGGGCACAGCCATGGGGGAGGGCCATGGGGGGTCCCCCCGCCCCTATGCTGCACGACAGTCCACGTGCTCCAGGCTGAGCAGGGCCCCCCTTCCTTTCTGTCCCCTGCCCCTGGCCTGAGATGAATAAAACTCAGGAGGTGGGGGGAGCTATTCATGGACCAGAGAATGTGTGAGCCGCCCAGCAGCCCCCTCTCATTAGGGGACCCCCGTCAGGTGGCGCTCATTAACTTCAAGTTGTCTCTTGTTTTAAAACTCGGGTGAGGGGGGCAGGGTGGAGGGGCACATTGTCTGGCTGCCGCCCCAGAGAGATTAGGCGCCCAGGAGGAGGGGGCAGGCAAAGGCCCTTTAATTAGTTACTTTCAAAGGTTCCCTGTCCCCTTTCTCTCGGGTCCCCCTCCTGCCCCCGGCTGGGCCCAGCTTCGAGGGGGGTGGTCTTTTCTGCTTGGCAGAGCCGCCTGGTCACTCAGCTTAAATCCGCAGTCTTTGTTCCCGCCTGGACAATGGGCCCAACACATCAGCCACGGAGGCCACGGAAGAAGCGGGGCCTTCTTCTGTAAGCCTGGAGCCAGTGGAGAGGGGTGCACCGTGGCTCAGGGTGCAGCCTGGGGCTCCAGACAGGGGCCTGGGCACCAGGGGCCTTTCTGGGCTAAGAAGAAAAGGGGACACACACTCACCCCAACCTCAAGACCTAACTCTAGCAGAGGAAAATTTGGGACAAACCTCATGTCAGGGACTCTTGCACACAGGAAGTTTCTAGGGGAGATATCTAGAAGCTAGCTCAAGGATGGGCGTCCCCTTCCCTCTATATAGCTGAAAAAAACACAAGGTTTTAAAATCAAGCTGATCTGAGTCAATCCCAGTCTTGGCTCTGCTACTCATTAACAAGTAATTCGTCTCTCAAGCCTCAGTTCCCCTCATCTCTAAAATGGGGGAAATAGTGCTTGTCTCATGGGTCGTGAGGATTAGATTCCTTAACTAGATAAAAGTGTCTAGCACAGTGCCTGGCAAACAGGTAGCCCTCAGCACGGTGCCTTGTATGGTTCCCACAGCCAGAGCCTGACCCCACACCCGCCACCACCAGGCCGCAGGCTCAGCTGACCCTCTCCTTTGGCGGGTGCTTGCTGGGGGCAGACATGGGCTCACTGCCTTGCAGACAAAGTACTGGTGCTCACATGTGGGGAAACACTTAGAAGTCAGTGAATATGTGGACAGCAATGAAGAGGAAGGAGGGTCCCAGATGGGGGATAATGGGGTGAGGGAGGCCAGCAAATAGAAGGCATAAGCAGGAACAGGAGGAGGAAGGGGAGAGTGGGCCAGCCTGGGGAGCGGGGGTTGGGGCGGGTGGTGACTAGCAGATCCTGGGGGGTGGTCTTGGGGGGATGTGTTGAGAGGCTGAGTTGCAGGAAGAGTTGGTGATTTGCCTGGGTCAGCAGATTAATGGTACTAACGAAGTTTCCAAGAGCGTGGTGAGTTGGGGGGCCGGGGGCGCCCATGTGGAAAGGCACATGACTGGGGATTGATCAGGCTGAAGATGAAACAGAGAAAGCTTCCCGGGCAGGAGAGGTAGGAAACGCCAAAACCAATTACTCCCCAACCCCTCTGGCCTCCGGATCCCTCCCCCAGGGAGGAGGGAAGGGGCTGTGACCTCTCTCTGTGGGTGCCTGCACTCCAGGCGTGCACACACACAGACAGCTCACGTGGGTAGGCGTGTGCACCGGGGAAGGCCCATGCGTGGGAGTGAGCAGGCCTGGATATGATGGTGGGTCACATGTTGGTCTGTGCGCTCTTCCCCTTGTGTGGGGGTCATTTGACTTCTCCCAGGTGTCCCCTGTCACAGATGACTCCTCTCAGGTATCCCTACCTCCCACCTAAGTGCCCCATGTGACAAGCACATGTGTCACCAGGAGGAGTCAGGGGCCCACAGGTGGAAGCAGAAGTGGGGGGTGTTGCTGTGGATCATCTTCATTCAGTTTGGGCCTTGAGTAGCACCTCCACAAATCTGTTAGTTTGGGCTCACCCCTAGTTTCCAGTCAGAGGCAACCCTGGATTACCATTTAGGTGGCTAAGTCCCTGGGCGGATAATTGACAACTTAGCCTCTGGTTAATGGGAGTGTACCCCACTTAGGGAAAACCCACCCTTTCGGAAGGAATCAATTACACACAGGTTCCTTTTAATAGCCCCTGATGTTTGTTGAATGAATAAGTGTGACAGACTGAGCAGCCCTCTTCAGCTTCAAGAATTCACAAAGGATATCAAAGAACTAGATCAAAGGGCAAGCAAACATCTCCTACAGGACCTAAAGAAGCCCTTAGTTAAAATTCAACAGTTAAGAGGTGATTAGACATAAGATAAGGGCCCTTCAAACTCCTAACACAAACCCAATAGTGGTCCACCTTGGGGGTCTTGAAGGAAGATGGAAGTGGGGGAGGGGGAGAGAGGAGGCACGAGGCAGCTCTTGCCCGGATCCACCTCTTGCCCGAGGAGGGAGGGATGGAGGGACGGAGGGATGGACCCCTTCCAAGCAGCGTGTCGTGTTGTGCAGAGATTGCACCTCCAGATTCAGGACAGAATTTGTGTTTCATGCCATATGCTGAGTGGTGTTATTATAGTTATTAGCAATTATGTTTTATCATAAAATCACTTTTCCTTTAAATATGTGAGTAAGAAAATATCAGTTGTTCTTAGAGTAAGTTCTAGCCAATCTATTCCTCTTGGAAATTACTTCCTAGTTTTAGAATACATGCCAACAGGCAAATGGGCTGGGAGCCCTGGACGTTTGCACTGGTGCGTGTTGGAAACCTGGCCATTCCACGCAGGAAGCAGCCACCACAGCGCTGGACCCAGATGGTTGGGGGATGGGCATCGTGCTGCAAAGGTGCTGTAGTCAGTCCCCCCCACCCAGGCCCAGGCCTGGCCCTTCCCCCAACCTCCAACCCAGTGACCACTTTCCTGAGGCTGTCACTGGGTTCCTGGCCCCAAGATGCCTCCCCCTACCCCCTGCCCCCCCCATCCCCACCTTGTGCCCCTGCTGCAATGTCTACGAAGGAGACCGGCTCCTCTTGGGGCCTGCAAGCTTTTGTTAGCGTTATGTGAGCCGCTAGTAACAAGGCCCTGAAACCCAACTCGACCAAACTCATAAAAGGGGTCACTGTCTCTTTAATTAAAGTTCCCTGTTTGGAGGTTAAAGACAAACCCGTTTGATGGTGCAGGTGTGTGGAGGGGGGGAGTGGGGTGGAGGGGGCTGGAGGGAAATGGAATTCTATCCTTGGAGGGAGCAGGGAGGGGCCTCACCAGGGCCAGACTGGCTGACCACGGAAAGTCTGATGGGGAGCGCAAGGGGTCCCCGGTGTGGTAAGTGTCACAAGGGAAGAGACCAGCCAGGAACAGAGAGGCCAGGGGCCAGTGCAGCCAGCTCTGACCGCCCCGCACGCGTGCCCGGCTCAGGCTGCCTGCCCCCTGATCCCCGCTACCGTCGTGCCTAAGGACCGCTCCCCTTGTCCGCTCCTTGATTCCCCCTTTTCCACCGCAAGAGTTCTCCCCTAAAAGAGGGCTCAGGGTTTAATCCCATCTCCACATAGAAGCGACTTCATCACAGTTTAACATAAAAAGATCAGCTGGTATCGACCCGTAATTTGGACCCACGCCACGCTATTGGCAGGAAGACAGAATAAGTTAGGGTGGCCATGTTTCAAAAATTCTCTGTGTGCACTCAATCACGGCCCAGGGAAGGCGGGCGGGTGCGTAATAACCCAGCCGCGCTCTCCATTTCCCCTGTAGATCAATGCTAATACCAGGAGGCCCCGGAAGATGGATGGAACCGACAGGAACCTTGAAATCCCTACATGGGGGCTGGTGCCTCAACCGATAAAGGATTTCGC
This sequence comes from Mirounga angustirostris, assembly GCF_029215605.1. NCBI lineage: Eukaryota > Metazoa > Chordata > Mammalia > Carnivora > Phocidae > Mirounga > Mirounga angustirostris. Next base: position 127,442,090 of record NW_026991714.1, read on the forward strand.
TACTGCTGGGGCGGGGACACAGAAACCCTAAGGGCCACGACAGACAGTCTGGTGGGGGCAAGGAGGCGGGGAAGAGGGAGCAGCCTCTCTTTCACACACACACACACACACACACACACACACACTCATGTCCACACTGACACCCACAGTCACTCACGCAGCCTCTGACTGATGCGCACTCCGAGTCACTGACATGCACACCAATGGCTGGTACACACAATCACTCACACTCTCCAGCCCACAGCATCAACACCTCCCCGAGAGGCCTGGACTCCCAGCGGTCACTCACACAGGTCCTAGGACACACACGCACACTCAGACACAAACACGCATACAAGCTCAAACCCACACACTAGAGTCATGATCTGACACGGAGGCTCACTTGGCACAGTGAGAGACTGACACACCCTCTCGCTGGCACCTACACGATGCTCTCGTGAAGCATAAAGATCCAGGCGCCCACACCCATATTTACATCCCTGCCTTTCCTTTCTTCCTTTCCATCTCATCCCTTCTCTCCATTGCCTTCTGATTCTGTTCAGAACCTTGCTGGCTGGCGATCAGTCGGGGAGCTTCCCAGGACCCACTGGAAGTAAATCACTGAGACAGAAGTCTACCAGACACACAGCCCTGGAGACACCCAGATGAGAACCTGTATGCATCCTGGCTGGAAGGTAGGAGACCTGGGTCCCAGGGACAGCTCAGCCACAGACTCGCTTACATGGACTTGGGGAAGCCCCTGGATCTTTCTGGGCCTCTATTTCCTTATCTATAAAACAAGAGGTTGGACCAGGAGATTTCTAAGGTCCCCTTCCAGGTCTGAATGACTCTGTCTGTGGCAAATACAAATCCTTGCATGCATGCACACACACACACACACATACACACACGGGCTGCCCCAAGCAAGTGCATGCACCCGGGCTTTTGAGTGCCTGGTGGCCACGATGACACGATGACATGCAGGAGGATCACACCTGCAGGTGCTGCTCTTCCCAACCAGGGTGCCTGCAGCAGGGACAGCAGCTCCTCATCCTTCCCAAAGCTGGATGTCAGGGAGCTTCAGAACCCACTTTTCTGTGAGCAAAGAATTGGGGACAGAGCAGGGAGGATGGAGCAGATGTGAGTTTAAGAGAGGAGGTGTTGTAGGGCAAGGGCTGGGACATGCAGAGGGGACAGAGAGAAAAGCACAGTGCTAGCTGCCAAGACTGCCCCCCACCCGTCCACCCCTTTCTGGCTGCTGATTTTCCTTCTGAGCTCAGCCCCGGTACAGGAGCCATTTCCACGGCCTCACACTGACATCTTGTGGCCATCACTAGGATTTCAGGCATTGCAGAGGGCGGCACTGGGACCCCTGTGGAGAAATACAGCTCTACCAGTCACCCAGCCCATACTTGGTAGGACAGTGGATCTGATCCCTGGGTGCCCTGTCCCAGGCTCAGCAACCAGGGAAGGCACAGGAGACTGACATGTACCTTGAGCAGGGGCCGGTGTAAGAACAGGAGGCTGCTTTGGGAAAAGGCTTCAGGGTCACTCGATGACAAAAGGGACTGGAGAAAAATGAACGCTCAGGGGAGCTCCAGTCTGTGGAGGGGACATAGCCCTGTCACCCTGCAGCCCCAGTCTGAGGCAGGGAAACATGACCCTGACCAGGGGTTGCAGTCCAAGGGAGGAGATGCAATAGTTCCCCAGGGATCCTCCACCTGAAGAAAGAGACTCAGCCCTGGGCTCATGCAAGCAGTCTGATGGGCGGTGTCTGGCTCCCCTCACAGGGAGACTAAGCCTTTGGGGGTGACACATGGCTGCTCCAAGGGAGCCTCTAATTTTGAGGAGGGGAAAACCCCAGCGTCATCAGCGATACCAGTCCTATCTGAGGAACATGCAATGTGGGGGTTCTGAAGCCCGCAGCTGTCCCAGCCTCCCATGTCTGGAAGTCTGAAAGGAACATGATTTCTGTGTCTACATCAGCAGCCTAGGGCTTGGAAGAGGGTTGAGGAAGAAGTAGGGGGTAGTTGGCTCCAGAGCCAGCCCCATCCATTCTGAAGAGGCCTGGTGAAGGGTCGGGGAGAACCACACCTCCCCAAGCCTCTCAGAAGTAACCGTGATTGAAGTCCCAAGCCTGTCCCAAGACTTCTCTGGATCAGTTCCTCTAGCTGGAGTCTCCTGTCACTTTTGGAGACAGGCTCTAGGCACCTAGAGATGGCAGATCACACACACACAAGGCAGAAGCCATGGGTTCTCAGCCCGGAGCCAGGGAACCCTGGAGGTGCTAGGCTGATGACTTTGTTATAAATTAGAGACTCATTAAGAGCAGGTTGAGAAGGGCTCAGTAACAGCTTTCGGAGCCCATCTTTTCGATTTCTTGTTCAGTTTGTTTATTGCGATTGTTCCTGTCTCATAAGCTTATTGCAAAACCAATAAAAATGATCTATTCGGAGAGGGGCGCTGCTCTTTTGACTAGTAAGCTGCCGCTTGGTCCTGGGCCCTGCCCCTCCCCCTCCCGGCGGCTGCAGCCCCAGCCTGGTTGACCAGCTGTCTCCTGCCGCGGGGTCAGCAGAGGGTGCCAGATTCTTGCTCACCAGAAACTGTGTCCACCTGCCATGCAGCCGCCCTAGGCCAGCCTCAGGCCTCCAACCTGGCCCCATCACCTCAATGACTTCTCTACCCCAGCCCTCCAGCTTACCAGGTCTGAGCTGGGTACATGTCGGGGCTCAGTTATGAGGAGATGAGAGGCCAGGTTGGGGACCCTGGGACAGTTGCTGGAGCCTGGAATTTCAGGTGGGATTTTGGCTCAGTGAGACTGTGCGCTTAGCATGGGGTTCTGTACTCTGAGGTAGCCCTGAGGGCTGATGAATGGAGCAGAGGGGGCCCCAAGGGTTCCCTAGAATCAAAAGTCCTGCCCTTGACCTTGATGACAGAACAGAATCCCCTGGCCTCTTTCACATCCAGGACCCTGTCACAGTTGGGCTCAAAGGCCCAGGAGCCCCTCTTCTCAGGGAGCTGGCTCTCATTCCCGTCCCTGTTCCATCAGTGACATCAGTTCCATTTAGCGACTATAATGTTTGAGACATCATGGATTTCCTTATGGCACTTGGTTTCAGAGACTTTCAGATGATCATTGTGGGGAGCGCAGGGTTGAGGGGAGTCAGAGAGAGGCCAACAGACTCCTTACTGATCATATAGAATTCGAGTGTCGGAGCCAGGAAGGACTTCTGAGAACGTTCTGTCCAACTCCTTCAAGTCTGCGATACAGAATCAGGGTCAGAGACAAGAAGTGACTTGGCCAAAGCCCCACAGCTAGGGAGTGACAAAGCTGGGACTGGAACTCAAAGTGACAGACCCTGGCACCACTGTCTTGTGTCTTCCTTTGTTTATCTGGCTCATGTCAGGGCGCTCTGCCTCCCTCATGTGTCAGTCCAACGCAGGTAACAGGCCACCCTGCCCACCCCCACCCCTGCTCTCTAATAACAGGCAGGTTCTCTCTAAAGCAAAGTCAGCATCTTTCCTCAATGCCCTGGCTCTGCCCGAGGGCCCAAAGGAGGGGAAGAACCTTGCACAGAGGCCTTTGGAGTTTCTCTGTCATTTCAAAGAGAGAGCATCAATTGACTCTTTCTTGGTCTGTTTATTTTGGACAGGGGAACAAGACACAAAGGCAGGTAGGAAAGAGCAAAAGTTTGCAGGAAGCAGAGATCTCAAGGACTTGGCATATCTTCAGAGCGAAGCACATCAACGTTCTTCCTTGATCTCTTTGTGTTTATTTTAATATTCAATATAGCAGTTACTGTGTGCCAGGCACTGTTCTAAGTGCTTTAAATATTAATTTATCAATTTAATATACATCATATATTAATTTATTGAATATTTGTAATAACCTTATGAGGTGAGTAATATTATTAGCCCCACTTTACAGAAGAGAAAACTAAGTCAGAGAGGCAAGCAGCTTGCCCAAGCCCTCACACCTAGGCAGTGGTGACATCACCATTCAAAGCCAAACAATCTGGCTCTTACCCACCACGCTATGTACCTCCTCTTTACAGAAGTCCTAGCCCAAGGGCCGCTGGGGCCCCAGTGGCCTGAGGAGGAAGGAAGACTCTGAACGTTCAGAAGGGACAAGATGTCCCTGGGGTCCAGTGCAGTATCTCCTCAAGTCTATCTCTTGCTACCCACCATCCCGGCTACCTCTTCCGTTAGCTTGTTTGAAGGCTTATGTTTTATGGTTGGGGTGGCCAAAGGAAGTGTAGGCAGCTGAGACCCTGCGTCCCTCCCACACCAGCCCCATTGTGGGGGGTCTCCTGCTGGATCTGGAAGCCAGGGCTCCGGGTGTGGTGCCAAGTACCCATCGGCCAGTCGCTCACCGAGCCTTGCTCCCTCCCACACAGCAGCCTGTACTGACAGCTCGGAGAGGGCCTTTGATTAAAGAGACAAGTGACTTTGCCCATTCTATTGATCAGAATAAATTACTAGGAACTAATTTATGGGCCTCCCCACAGCCGATGACATGGTGGATTGTGCGCTATTGGTCAGTAAATTGGATTGTCAGGCTAGATTATTGGTTCGTATACAGTTATCTCTCATAGCAATATCAGGCAGCCCAGGTAGAGGAGCCAAATCCTTTCTCTGCTGCCAGATGCCAGGATGTCATGAGGCCTTCTTGAGGGCCGGAGGGGAGGGGCCGGGAGGGAAGAGGAGGAGAGGGGAAGGGAGGCAAGGCCAGGCCTCTGTGCAGGATGCTTATTAATTAGTGCAGCATCACAGCAGTGAAAGAACATTAGTGTGGAGACATCTGCAGAGTGATGGGGAAGTGACATGGTGGGCCTCCTCCTGATTCTCCAGCTATGGCCCTGCTGGGCAGAGGCAGGGCGGGGGTTGATGAGTAGATGGGGGGGAGATGGAGGCTGGGGGGGCAAGGGGCCAAGAGGAGGGGAAGGGAGAAGGGGGGGAAGGGAGAGAAGAGGCCACGTCGGCTGGGAGTTGCAAGCAGGGCAGGTCTGCGGAGTGCCGGCGTCGCTGAGCCCCACGCGGCGGAAACGGAGCTGCCGTTCTGCTCCGTACATCACAGCCAACGATGAAAAGTTCTAGAGCTGGGATTTCTCAGGCAATTTGGCCAGTGATGCATGGGGCAGTAGATCCTCGTGCACTCTTCCGTGCTTCTGCCAAGCCAGCAATAACAAAAACTTATTTTTTGCCAGGGAAACGGATATGAGTCAGGCAACCCATCAGGAGTAAGGGGGGCTCTACCACGCCGCTGCGATTTGTACCGCTCGGCTGTTTCCCCGAGCTCTAAAGACCTGCCAGGAGGTGACAAAGGCGAGACAATTTCGAGTTCACAGTCCTGTGTCCTCGAAGCATAACAGCACGCCATAGATGGGGACTTTCAGGGGCTGTGGGTTGCAAAGTCAGCGGTCTTTTCCCCCAAGCCCACTGAGGAGGGGGGAGAGGGGGTGAGCAGGAGGAGAGGGGCAGAGAGCTGAGGCAATGGAGAAATGTGCAGTCCTTCCCCTCGCTGGGCATTCCCAGGACAGATTCCCCAACAGCTCCTTCCTCATATGGGGCATGGTGGGAAGGGGGCAAGGGGGCAGTGTTGGGGTGCCAAGCTGGCCCCGGGGATGGGACCACAGACATCCCAAGCAAAAGCCCTCCATGCCCCCTGCCACAGGCTGCCAGGGTCTTTGTCACCCACGCAGCCCCTGGGGTAGGCCATCGCTGAAGGGCCGGGTCTGGAAAACCCATTTGATCCCATTTTTGCACTCTCGTTGTTGAGGTGTGAGGCCTGAGGAGGCCTGCATTTTCTTTGAGGCTTGATCAGGAACACAGATAACCTGTTCTCTGGGCTACAGGCCTCCGGGGAAATGTGCGGATGGTGGATGGTGCACCAAGCCCTTCGGACCCTAGCTATCACTCATCTGACACTGCCAGGAACCCCACAAGTAAATACTCGCTGGCAGGGACCCAGGGCCTCCGGCTCGTTTGAGTTGCCACTGAGAACAACAGCAAGGAGGTCTCATCAGTGTCACAAATACACGCAGATTACCCTCCCCCTCACAACCCTCACTTGGTGCTGCTTAGCAGACAGGGGCATGCTGATGGAGGGCCTTGGGAAAGGCCTAGCACCGTGAACTAAAAATATTCTGCACATTCCACAAGATAAAGGGCAGAGGTTTAAAAAGTGAAAGACACCTTCCCTCAGCCTTTGGATGCTTTTCATGCCTACCCCCGGTCACTTTGCTCTCCCTACATTAAACTGTGGCCTTTGGCCATCTCTGCATGAGCTTTCCTTCTGAGTACTCTCCCTTTCTGCCCTCCACTGATAAATATGAAATTAAAAGGGGGCAGACCCTCAAAGTCAGAGGAAACAGGGCTAGGTCCGGACTCCCAAGCTCCAAAGTAGTCCCCTCACTTCTTGTCGGCACCGCTCTGCCCTGGCTTCCATTCAGCAACTATGTGGAAGTGAGTGCACGGCCCCCAGGGTCCTCAAGCCTCCAAGATTGAAAAGTTTGCAAAGCTTGGAAAAAGAAAAGTGGGCCTGCTAGTCAGTCTATAAATTAGAGACTCATTAAGGAGAGGCGGGAAGGGCTTTGGGGGCCTGTGCCTTTCGATTTCTTGTTGAGCTGGTTTATTGCTATTGTTTCTATTTCATACGTTTATTGCAAAACCAATAAAAATTATCTATTAAGAGCAGGAAACTCATCTTTTGACTTGTTGGTTGAGGTTTCTACAGAATAACCTTTAACTGGTCCAGCATGTCTGCAGGACAGGAGCAGGCCCGCAAAGATAACTCCAGAGGTCAACCAGGCAGAGAGTAGGCATGCCCAGTCCTACAGGGAGGGGATAACTCACCCTCCAGAACCCACCAAGAGCAGAGGTTATGACTCTAACAAGCGGGCAGTCAAACTCTATTTCATTCACCCCACATGTAAAATTTTTTAATTTGTTGAAAGCATTTACATTTGAGACATTTCACCAAAATATGGTGATATCTGGCTTCTCTTTAAACATGGGAAGATCATACCGGGCCTCATTCTCACCAGGAAACAATAGACACTGTCTTCTCTCGACAGGCTCACGGCCTCCTGTCCACCCACCCAGCTGCTCAGCCAGCTCACTTATATTTATATTACCTGCCTGACACCTGTGACCGGGTAAGTTTGCAACTCCTACCTTAGAGGAGGACTAGGTTGGAAGGGGGTACAGCAAACATTTCATTTTTTTTAAGATTCTATTTATTTATTTGACAGAGAGAGAGAGAGGGAACACAAGCAGGGGGAGTGGGAGAGGGAGAAGCAGGCTTCCCGCGGAGCAGGGGGCCCGATGCGGGGCTGGATCCCAGGACCCTGGGATCATGACCTGAGCCGAAGGCAGACACTTAACAACTGAGCCACCCAGGCGCCCCCTAAACATTTCATTTACAGAACTACTCTTGAGATAAAATTTTATAAGAATGTTTCCAAATCAGACTGATGAAATTTCTCTTCCAAGATCTCCCAAGGGAAGGCCTGGGTCTTGTCCCCGCTGGATGGGAAGGGAGCTAACATGTGTCACATGCCTACGTGCCAGGCTCAGCCCTTCTAGCTTTCTGTGCATCATCCCTATTTCACCAACAGGGAAATTGAAGCTGGGAAATGGTCAATGATGTGCCTCAGGGCAAAGGATAATATAACCCTCAGCCGAAGAACACCAGCCTTAGGAGAACCCAGTAACCATCTCTCTAGTTTTGAAGAAAGAACAGAACGTCCCCAGTGTTACTCTCTCAGGCCTGAAGAGGCTGCCCTGAGGGAAGATTCACAACCGATTGAGGGAAAATCCACCCAACTGTGACTCAAGTTAGAACTTGCCTCCAGAGTTACCAAGACCCCTAAATCTAGTGAAAGGGAACCACAGGGTCTTTAATAATCACTCTGTCAGGTCATGGGATGGTGACTAATGGGCCTACAGGAGGAGACGGTGAAAAACACTCTAGGAAATAAATTTGGGTGATTAAATTTCAAGGCAGTTCATGGAACAGCAACCCGAGGCCTAAACTAAGCCATCAAGTTACCAAGAGAATCAAGATTTCAATTTAACCACTGCTGCCCAAGAACCAATCCTGAGTCTGCAAAATAGAGGGTTCAGAGAAGGCACCCCCCCCAAAAAAAAAACTTTCTGAGTGGCTCTGAGATCTTCCTAACTCCAGCCCTTCCTTCCAAAGGGCCATCCAGCATTAAGTCGAGGAAATCATTGTCTTTGTCTGGTTATTACATAACTCGAGTCTTTAAGTAAAAAGTCATGCTCGCTCAAGTCAGAGAGATGGGGGTGGGGAGGGCCTCCAATCAGATGCAGGCTAGAGCTGTGCACAAATGTCTGAGGACTCTCAGTTTACTAAACTAACAGAAGAGGCCCAAATTCCTCTAGGTCTCTGCGATTTCGATTGAATGCCAAGTCCCCTGATTGGATCTCAGGCCCAAACAGTCATGGTCTAGTGTCTGGGGCATAATCCACCCCCCCCCCCGCCCCCGGCTGAATCCCACCCAGGGTGCTGTTAAGCTTTGCTGGTGAATACAACCTGGGCTCTAAGGTAAGAGCCCTGCGTCTGATTCTCTGTCAGATATTGTCCTTGTCTGCTGGTTCTAGTCCCCGGGGCATCACTCTCACTTGTTTGTTTCTTTTTGAGAAAAGCCAGGGTGGGGAGCACTGGAGCTGGGGAACCCCCCCACCCCGTGATCGAGGAGCCTGGGCAGGAAGAGCTTAGCAACCGCAGCTGCTCCCATGGCTCTCCCTTCCGCAATCCCTTTATCTCTCAGGGCTTCACCTCTCCCTGCCCTGGCTCCACCAGCTGTTCCCTGCAAATCCAGCTGAGACAGCTGCTGGCCCACCATGCTAAATTTCCAGGGGCCCTGGAACCCCTTGACTCTCTTGGCCCAAATGTGGGCAAATCTCAGGCATCCAGACAAGGCTGAGATTGTTCAAAAAGCACTTTGCTAGGAAACTGGGGGGAACGCCAACAAAGTAAATTTCAAAAGCAGAGAAACTGACAGCTTCGAGAGCGCAGATTCCTTCTCCCAGAATGACTCAAGTCTAGTCCCAGGAAAGCTTGTGGCAAGACTAGGTGAATAAAAGGGAGGGAAGGAGGGAGGCAAGGAAAGCTCCAGCTTGCTGGACACCCCCACCGCCTTGCTCCTCACTCCTCCTCAATTCTGTAAGGCTCGGATACAAAATAAAATGCTCACGCTCTAGCCAGAGACAGAGGTTAACCCCATCACCATGCCCGACAGAGTTCTAAGTTGTTTGACATTCTGCCATCCAGGCCACTGGCTTGATCCAGCCCCCGGATTGGGGCTAGGCCGTCTACCTGCGTTGCCCTTTGGTGGGGGCTCCTTACCAGGCCCCCCAAGCCCCCAACAAGGAAGGCACTCCTCTGTCGCCTTCTTCTTACACAGGCTCTAGGCTGTCCCTTACAGAGAGCTCAGTGAATGCATTCTAGCTTTCCTTAAAGTTAAGATCTTGGTCTCTGGGTCTGGTTAGGGGTTTGGCCTCTTGGGTTGCTAACGGATGGGCACAATGGCATTGGGGTCACTACACTAGAAGCCTTTGTCCTCTGAGCTTCTACCTGGGCAACTCCCTCAGGTACCCTGTCCTACCGCATTCAGATGCCTGCCCAGCCCAAAGGAACTTCCTGCATTCTGATACTACAGTGGAGTTAAAAAGCACAAATATTTACCCACTGTCAATAAGAATGTCAAAGCCTTTCTCTCAGAAAACCTCCAGAAGAAGTGAGGCGTCTGCCGGCTGATGCCTTGAGTTTCTGTCTCCAGATCTTGGCTCAGCAGAGTCCCACTTCCACACGACCCCTCGCTTGGAGGATTATTCCCATCTGGCTGATTCATCAGCACCTCAGTATCCATTCTCCAATTCACCCTCAACTGAATGTGTCACCCCACCACTGCCAGCTAGCTGGGATCTATTGGTCCCACCATGGGCTTCAGGTTCCTACCCTGGTTCTGTCACCTATTAGCGAGATGACCTCAGTTAAGTCATTTAACCTGAACTGCTTTCTTTCTGTGAAACGAGGATGAGTGTTTGTAGCGCCCTCTCATGGCTGATGTGAGGAATTGATAAAATTACGTCTGAAAAACATCTAGCATTGTGCCTGACATATAGGAAGAATGTTAAAATAGATGTAAGTGTAGAAACAGATATATAGATATGCTCCCTTTCATGAGCAAACTGGTGTCCCATATCTACTCTCCAATATCCTTCAGTGATGCCATCTTTTCCAGAAAAGTCGGCCTCCTCAGAGAGACGGTGATGCCTGCAGGAGTCTCCTGGATCCATGAGAGAGACTGCTCATTATAAATTAATAAATTCACATTTTGGTTTTAGGCATCCATCTTTCAAGCCTGATTAATATGCTTTTGCTACCAGACAAGGATCTGTTTCTGATTGCAGATAAAATGAGTTTTCTGAGCCCATGAGGCTGGGGGTCAAATTTTGGACCAGAGAAAAGTCTCCAAGTTAATGGCTGTCCCCTGAGAAACCTCCCAGGAGATGACCTGCTCACCATCCCCGGAACAACTGGTCACCTCTATATCTGACACCTCTGGCTCTGCTGTCCCTTCCCCCATCTGGAATCGTTCTGCCCTGGGCACAGGGGTTCACAGAGGCTAGGTATTTAGGATCCACTTGTTTTGTCAGTGTGTGGGTGGGTGGACGGTCGAGCGGGTCACCGGGAATTTGTGCCTCTTTTGGAGGCAGGGAAGAAGCTGCGGTGGCCTAGCAACAGGGGAATCTGCCTAGCAACAGGGGCGGGAGGCGGGGCTTGCTGGATCGTGTGGAATGGCTGACGGGAAGGAGACCTTTCTGGATCTTGTCAAGCTGGGGTCTCAGGCCAAAAAGAGAGAAAGCAGACCCTCAGAGACCAGGAGAGGAGCGTGGGAGGCAGGGCAGGAAGAGAGTCAGCGTATTTGGAAACATCACAAACCTAAACTGGAAAAAGCCTCCTGCCTTTCCCAAAATGTGCTGAAGCAAGGAGCCCTCCCCAACCCCACCCGGAGTGAGCTGATGCCCCGAAGTGGACAAATTTGAAGAGTGTACCACCTTTTCTGCACTCCAGTTTGCAAGGGTGCAACAGGATACGCTTTCACATGTGCTGTCAAGTCTGGAATTTGCTCAACTCAGAAAGCCACAACACGCCCCCCCCCCCCCCCCCCGCAGGCCCTGGAAAGGATAAAGACCTATATTCACTTAAGATCAATCCAGAGGCAGATTTAGCAACTTTCCAACCCAGTCTGTCTAGGGCAAGGAACCATTAAGAACTCAGGGCTGATCTGGTTTGAATCGCTTCCCTCCTTCCCTCCCTTCCACCCATCAGAGGACAAGGGCTTGGACATCCCCTCCTGTGAACTTTCAAGACCCTCCCCTGAAGAGAAGAAAAATTGTCATCAGCCTTTGACCTGATTAATAATTAAAACTGCTGAGTCTGAGCTGCCCCTAACAGCGAGGTGCTCCGAAACCCCAGCAAACTTTAACAAATAACCAGCCCGCTCAGGGGAGAGAGGAAGCTTTTTTCACTAGACAAACTGACAATTAGCCGCTATTCAAATCCCCCTCTAGTCTTAGCATATTGGTTCTCCTTTGAAAGTGGCTCGGCATGGGGTAGAATTTTTGGCCTTGAGTTTAGAACTACTGTGCATAAAATCAAAGCAAGGAAGCCAGCAGTTGAGAGAATAGAGGCTATTTGGGGATTAGTGATTTCAGAGTTAGATTTCTAATAACTTGGTGAGTGGTGGGTTAGGAATGTCCTCCAGGAGCATCAGGCAGTCAACACCGTGGGACATGTCCTCACAGTGAACTGGAAAGCAGTGAGTCACTACCCTAGAGGGTAGAAATACCAAATGGCATAAAATAACTGCAACTCAGCAGCACCGCATGGCAATCTGCCTTTTGTAACTGCTGCGGGCTGTATCCAGCGCTCGCTGTCTTGGGGTTACGTGTGAAACCCCAACTTGGGCTCAAAGTTTTCTCCCCACGGAGCCACAAATACAGGCACCCCCACATTAGGAACCATTTACGGAGAACAAAGGGAAGAGAGTGGGGGAGGTGGGAGAAGGGAGAAGGAGGAGGCAGGCATTCAAACTGTTCATTTTCCCCTAGGAAGCATAAGGCCCAGCCACTACGGTGGGTGAGCAAAGCAAATTGGTAATGGGTGATCCAGATTGCATCGCAGAGTCTTGTTTGCTTTCCAGGCACTTACTGAACTTTATAAGTCTTTTGGGGGTAAGGCACAAAAACCCAGGGTTTCTTATTGACCAGTGGGGGAGAGGGAGTTTGAGCTGGCTGGTCCAAGTCTGCTGCTTTTCCACAAGACTGTACTGTATTCTGTCAAGAGATTATTTTTAAATATATATTTTTGTAAAGAGGGGAGTGAGCCAGAAAATTGTGATGGGAACAGCAGCTGCAGGTCCTTCAAGATTGCAATAGCCCAGCCTAGAAAGCACTGGAAAGCTCAGTTTTTCAGAGATGAAGAAGGCAGAAGACAGAGGTGGGCAGATGGCTGCTCATCCTAGGCACCCAGAAGGGGAGGAGGGCTGTTCTGGGAGGACGAATTCCCTTTTGTCCTTTTTTTGTTTTAATTGAAATATAACTTAAAAACAGCAAAGTGGATTATTCATAAATGTATGGCTTGATGGATGTCTATATGTATTCATGCAATCACTAGCCAGACCAAATGTGAGGCATGACCACCACCCTGGGACTTTCCCATGTGTCCCCTCATGGTCACTATGCATCCACCCCCCAAAAGTGGCCACCACTCTACCCTATGTCTAGATAAGTTGGCCAATTTTCAAACTTCATGTAAATGGGATCATAAAGTATGTACTTTTTGGTGTTGCTATCTATGAGATTCATCTACAATGTTGTGACTATTGTTGGCCCATTCTTTTTCATTGCAGTGTGATATTTCATTGTATAAATGTGCCACAACCTACTTATCCATTCTACTGTAGGGACAGCTGGGTTACTTCCAGTTTTTGTCTATGATGCATAAAGCAGCTATGAGTATTTTTGTACGCATCTTTTGGTAGATGTGCACTTATTTCTGTTGGGTATATACACAAGAGTACAACTGCTGGACCATTTACTTATTAAAAACAATAACCTGGAGGCATGTGGCTGGCTCAGTCATTAGAGCATGGGACTCTTGATCCCGGGGTTGTAACTTGGCGCCCCACATTGGGTATAAAGATTACTTAAAAATAAAATCCAAAAACAAAACAATTACCCGGACTCAAAGAGGACAGACATCATGTTTGTCTTCTTCATTGCTATATCCCCAGACCTTGTCACAAAGTACATACTCAGTGAATATCTCTGGAAAAAATATTGATAACAATGATCAATTTTTCCAAAATTAATGTACACATTTGATGCAATTCTAATTAAATAACAAGAAATTTTTGATGGGGTGGATTGAGTAAAACAAGCTTAAATTATACAGAAGAATAAATGCTTTACAATGGCAAATACAATGGAAAAAAGAAAAATAAAGGGTGAGGCTTGCCTTAGCAGATATCAGAATGTACTATAGGGCCACTATAATTAAATCAATTTGATATTGGCATAGGAATAGATAAATGTATCATTGGAATAAAATAGAGAAGCCAGAAATAGACCAAGTGTATATATGAGAATTTACTATATGACATAGTTGGTATTTCAATTCTATGAAAAAGGACGGATTATTTAATGGTGCCAAGGCAACTTCCATCTAGAAGAAAATAAAACCGGACTCCTAGTTTATACCACATACAAATTTAAACTCCATGTAGATTAAAGACAAATGTGAAAAATGAGACAATACCAATCTTGGAAATTTAGGAGTCTACATGTTCAATATAGGAGTCAGGGGAGGGGGCTTTGTAAAACAAAACTGGAGTCCAGAATCTATACAAGAGAATATGGACAGGGGCGCCTGGGTGGCTCAGTCGTTAAGCGTCTGCCTTCGGCTCAGGTCATGATCCCAGGGTCCTGGGATCGAGTCCCACATCGGGCTCCCTGCTCCATGGGAGGCCTGCTTCTCCCTCTCCCACTCCCCCTGCTTGTGTTCCCTCTCTCGCTATCTCTCTCTGTCAAATAAATAAATAAAATCTTTAAAAAAAAAAAAGAGAATATCGACATATTTCACCTGGTAACAATAAAAAAAAAAAAACAACTTTGTATGGCAATAGATAAACAAAATCAATAGACAAACAATAGATTTGGGGGGAAATATTCATAATGTCCAGGACAGACAGATAATTAAGAACAAAAATAAACAGAAAATCTTCATAAATGGACCAGAGACAAATAACAGAAAAACGGGTAAAAGCCATTGGAAGGCACCTCACAAAAGAGCATTTGTAGATGGTCAACATGCGTAGGATCAAAATTATTAGTACTCAAAGAGATGCAAATTAAAGTACAATGAGATATTGTTTCATACCTTTCAAAAGCAAAAATTAAAATGAGGGTAATTTCCATTGCTGGCAGGGATTCGTGGAAAACAGTTCTTACATTGCTGGTAGAATTATAAATTTCTACAACTCTTTAGAATCTGGCAACATCTCTTGAAATTGAAAATATGTATTCACTTTGACCCATCAATAGAAATGAAAACACTGGCCATTCTCCTCCACACCCCTCACCTCAGAAAAAAAGCCAGACACAAACTAAAACCCATTAATAAGGCTCAGTGATGGGCTAGTTAAAATAGGGAAAATGCCCTGGTTTGTAGCTTTTGCAGATTCCTAGTATATAACCAGTCCCAGTGCCTAACTTTGAGCTACCAGCCTGGTGTCACTGAACGCCTGGGCTGGGAAGAGATGTGAACAATCCACTGGGAGCTCCAGCACAGCTGCACCTTGGACTATTAGGCAGCCATTAAGGAGAAGGAGATGATCCTATAGAAGTTTCCTTGGTCGGGCACCTGGGTGGCTCAGTTGGTTAAGCGACTGCCTTCAGCTCAGGTCATGATCCTGGAGTCCGGGGATCGAGTCCCGCATCGGGCTCCCTGCTCGGCGGGGAGTCTGCTTCTCCCTCTCCCACTCCCCGTTTGTGTTCCCTCTCTCGTTGTGTCTTTCTCTGTCAAATAAATAAATAAAATCTTAAAAAAAAAAAAAAAAGAAGTTTCCTTGGTCGATTTCCAAGAGCGGTGGTTGCAGAAGAAAAACAAAAGGCAGAAAAGTGTGTAAGGTGACATCATTATATTTTTGTAAAGCATATTTCGACCCAAAAAACCTCTGTGTGTGTGCATGTTTGTGTGCATTCTGTTTGTGCATGATTATATAAATACGAGAAGAAGGAGAGAGCCAAGGAAAAAAAATAAAAAGGGCACGTTTATACATTAGATGTATGTCTATAAAAGTAAAATTTATTTTAATTAAAAAAACATAAAGATGGGGCACCTGGGTGGCTCAGATGGTTGGGCATCTGCCTTCGGCTCAGGTCATGAGCTCCAGGTCCTGAGATCGAGCCCCACATCAGGCTCCTGGCTCAGCGGGGAGCCTGCTTCTCCCTTTGCATCTCCCCCTGCTTGTGTGCTCTCTCTGTCTCTTTCTCAAATGAATAAATAAAATCTTTAAAAAAATAAATAAAGAGCCTCTGATACATGCCCAGTTCTGCAGCAGGCTCTCGGGAACATAGGAACATGCGAGACATGGTTTCATTCCAATATCTAGCTGGAAATATAAAAGCAGATTGTCACAGGGCAATTTATTAACTCCTATTAGACATGAAATAAGTGCCACAATAGAGGGATAAGTAAAATGAGGGTAGGGGTGAGAAATCCCACCGAGGAGGGCTTTTTATTTCTTGTTTATGTTGATGTTCTGTGTTTTTTGTTGTTTTGTTTTTGACTAAGCCCTCCAGGCTCCCCTGGGCCCAGACTTGCTGCCAGGTCCAGGTCTCCTGCCCCATGTCACTGTGGATCCCGGGCCAGCCTCCTTCTTAGTCTCCTTCAGCAGGTGCCTTTGCCAGGCCCCCAAACCCCCCTTCCCTGCTGCCCCCCAAAACAAACATATTTTATTTTAAAGCTTTGGCTGCTTTACTGCTACTGATTGCTGTTAATCACCATGGAAACAGACCTGGAAACACATAAACTGGGGAAGCCACACATATTAAGAATCATACAGGTGTCAGGAGGTTTCGTTTCTGGGCCTGGCTCTTGACTCCTTTCTAATGTGCTAACAGAAGCGCTCACTGCCCGGCCACACTCCCCTTTCGTGCTCCCATCTCTCTCTCCTGGGGTGGCCAACCATTCATCAAGCAAGAGCTACTTTGGGTTGCCATCAGCTTTACCTTGGGGAAGGGTCCTTCTACCTCAGAGAGTTCTGCTCTCCCAGCCTCCCTTTGACTGGGTTTGGTCTCTGTATAACATACCAACAAATAGGCCGGACAGGTCATCTGCAAGTCTCAGAGCCAAGAATTGGCTAAAGCCCAGTAAATCCCCGTTGGTCCCAACAACCTTTGTGTTCAGGCAGCTCCAGACTCTGATGAATTCTCCACCCAGCGAGCCAAAGCCCCCATCACCACTCGATAGCCCCACCTCCCACTGCCAACAGGCCACTTTTTGTCCTGCTCCTCTGGTCCAGTGCTTTAGCCTTCATCCTGAGACTGTCAGGAAGTCCGTGAGCATCCTCTACCTGCGAGAGGCTGGCTTTGGCTCCTGTCCTCTCATTCAAGCACAGCTTTATGAATTTACTGTGTTCAGTATCTTTAATTGGCTGCACCCACATTTTTCACTCAGCCAGCTTGCCAGAGCATTTATGTAAAGTTTTGAATCATGCAAGAAAATGGCCAGAAGCCCTGTTTATATAGGAAAAAAAGAGGTAGGGTTTAATTAGAAGGTCTGAGGTAATATTCAAGGGGTCCATCCAAGCTAGAAAAGAGAAAAACTGTTGGGAATCTTAACAGTCAGATGGAAGTCCACCGAGACCAGCTGGACAAGGGGACAAGTAGAGTATGGCCAGAGGTCAGAGGTAGTAGCAGTAGGACATAGAAATTCTAGCACGTTACAGTGAATCAGGGGTGAGCCCTCAGGCCGGGCTTGTGGTATTGCAATCGCACGGCCAGACTTAGAGCTTCAGCAGCCCTAAGCTTGGAAATGGTTATGGTGTCCCCCTATCTCACTCGTGTTTCACGCAAAAAGAAAAATGCTAAACAGTAAAACAAGCACGTGGAAGTCAAAGTTTTGATTTTTCCTTTCATTATTATTTCAGTACTTTAAAAACTATATGTATTCTTCCAACCTTTTTTTTTTTTTTTTGCTTTCTTGGCACCCCAAGTGTATGCCCGGTTTGCAATTAGGCCATCTAACACTATGTACAGTACACATTGTCTTGCAACTTGTTTTGTTTTTCATATGAGCTATATCTTGGGCATCCATCCACGTCAGTATCTAAACAACATTGTGACTGGCAGCTGTAGGCTCCTTTCTAAAGAAAAACAGGATCCTTCAAATGTTGGTGCCTGTAGCCAAGGGTGAGGATCTTGGAGGAATTTCATGGCTTTAATACATTAGTGTGACAACGACTGACAAAGAAGTTTCCTCCATGTTTAGCCTGAGTTCACAAGCAACTGAACTGCCTTCAAACCTTAACAGAAAGAGATGAGATATAAATAAATAAATTGACTAGTTCTCTTCTTCACAGCTAGTTCAACTTAGGAAAAGCAAACATCTTTATCATAATTAAGGGGAAAAGTAAAAATCAGAGAAAACTAATTAATGCAGGGTTTCCTTTATGTTATCACTGTTAGAGAATTTAGAATTAGACTATCTCTTCAACTGATATTTAACTATTACTTAAATGTGGTACTTTTGTTACTGATTTCTGATTTTATTACATTGTGGACAGAGAGTGTTTATATGCTATCAGTTCTTTGGCATCTTCTTAATCCTGCTGTGGCTTAGCACATGGTCATTGTAAATATTTGGCATGTGCCTGAAATACTGCAGTTTTATCCACCATCCTGGGTGAAGGCAGAAATAAGAAAACTAAAGTCCATATTCCTATTTGAAATTAGCATTCAAGGACAAGCTTCCAAATAGTATAAATCCTGAAATTTGCCCGACTGAAATCCTCAAAAGCTCTACAAAAAATTACTTCTTAAAAATTATAAACCGCCTTTAAAATTTTCAAACAGAATAAAGATTATAAAGTTGAAAGTAATAATTCCCTGATACCTCCCCTACGTCAAATCCCAGAAGGTGGATGTGGGGCACTGCGAACAGTTTCAAGAACTTCCCCCAGACACTCTTTGTAGGCGCAAGAATATGTAAATACATTGCCTATGCCCACCCTGAAAGGGAAATGCTGTACAGAAGTGGGATGTTATGGGGCACCTGGGTGGCTCAGTTGGTTAAGCATCTGCCTTGGGCTCGGGTCATGATCCCAGAGTCTTGGGATCGAGCCCTACATCGGGCTCCCTGCTCGGTGGGAAGCCTGCTTCTCCCTCTCCCTCTGCTGCTCCCCTTGCTTCTGCTCTCTCTCTCTCTCTCTGTCAAATAGACAAAATCTTGAAGAAGAAGAAGAAGAAGAAGAAGAAGAAGAAGAAGAAGAAGAAGAAGAAGAAGAAGAAGAAGAAGAAGAAGAAGAAGAAGAAGGGGAGGGATTTTACTACCTGTACACTGTTCCACGCTCTGTTTTTTTCACTTAGTGTACGTCAAGTATCTCTTCATATCAGCATGCTTATATCCTCTCCATTCTTTTTAATGGCTGTATGGTATCCCCTGGTAAAGCCGGGCCATCCTCTCTTGATGGCCACGTGCATTGTTACCAACGTTCTGTTACAGACCGTGCTGCTGTGAGCAGCCTCGTTCATACATGAAATTGTTGCTGCTCGGCTCTGTCCTTTCTCAGGACCAACTGCCCCCTCCCACAGTGTACCTCACCAAAGCTCCCCGTCCTCCCTTGCTGCAGACCCAGGTATTCAATCTGCTTCCCTCTCCTTCAGAGGCTGCCACACCATCGCCCCCGTGGGCTGAGGGGCAGCATTTAGTTCCCTAGCTCCCTGTTTGGCTAGAACTCCTGACAACCAGCACGCTGGCCTGTTTGGATTTTAAGTGTTTTTTTCCACCACTCCAAGAAGCAAACAGAGAAGAACAGTAAGAACAAATGCGGGGTGGCACAAAGCTTACAAAGTGTTTTAGTTAGTAATCCCTGGCTCTGGTTTCTGTCCAGTAAATGCCAAATTTCCAAAATTCACCAACTCCATTTCTGATCCGCAAATTAGAGAAGGTCACATTGATTCTTTTCTCCACAGAACTCCTTCCTCCTCCCCGGAAACTGTCTTCTTATTTCAAGAGAACACTTTGTGGCTCTGAGGACCCTACACTGGGTTCCCAAATCAACAGGTTTCTGCTCTGTCACTGTGGCCACCCCGGAGCATTTGCTTCAACCATAATTTTTCATTATTATACAACATCTCTAGGTAGGCTGCAACATTCTATGACTAATAAACAGCCTGAAAATGTCAGAACATTGCGTCCTACAGCCAGCTAATTCTGAGTGAGTCACACATAACCTCCTAGCACCTGTAACATAAGGCCAGCAGAATGCATCCTTTCCCAAGCCCTGCAGAGATTGGGTGAGGGGGGCTGCACAGAGAGGGGGTAGATTTCATGAGAGAATTCAATCCCGAAGTGAGCTTTGGGTACAAGTGCCTCATGGGTCGGTACATCTGTGGACACCTGTTGTTTTGCCATTTGTTCTGCTGAGCTGTAGACACCCAGAATCCCCCAGGCTGATCCCTTGACTTTCACACCTGTCCACATCTGAATTTTTCATTGGTGATCTAAGCCAGCATCACTCAAAGAGCCTCTAGAAAATCAGGCATGGCATTTCTAGGCTATGCTCTACAAAACAAAAACAAAGCATATTTTCCTGCTCCCAACTACCCAGGAAAGGTTTGTTTCTGCTCTCATCATAAGAACACAAAGTGAGAATTTTGTGCTTGAAAGAGTTCAGAAAGAGAACGTTACGGTAAAGACCATCTGAGTCCCTACCATGGGAAACTGCGGATTCTGGGGGAATCTTGGAACAGATGGTTTGGGTTTATCACACGTGGAGACCTCAGACTGAAGCCTGCTTCAAGGGTGAAGAGAAGAGGGAAAAGGCAGATTCGGTGAGTGGCTTGGAAAGGACTGGGGTGGAAGTAGCACAGAGGGGCTCACTAAGGTTTTTAAAATGCAAATGATGTTCCCAGATGCGTTTAACATAATGCATTTTTCTAATGCCTACAGTTATTTCTGGTATGGTAGCTAAGTGCCTGGGATGGAGGAGCTGGGGAAGAAGGGAGGAAGAACGGGCACCATTGACCAAGACTCACTGACCAAGCCAGGACTAAGTGAATAGTGGGGATTACTTGTGAAATTTTAGTTGGGGATGTCCATGTGTCACCTAGGCTAACACTGCTCCTACACTAAGTATCTCCTCTGGCCCTAAGAACCTCTTTTTGAAGAATGGGCTTATGTCCAACAATCAAAGGAAGCCAGGACTAGCAGGAGACAAACTGGGGGAACTGACCGAATGGTAGGAGCTAGCCCCCGTGGAGGATGTAATACCCCAAAGACAGGGGACATGTGTTTCAACATTCTCAGTCCTAATTCTGTAAAGGGCATTAAGACATATAGTGCGGGTAGACAAGGTATTCGTGCAAATATACCAAGTGCCTACCATGAATAAATAATGGTTATTAATAATAGGTAAACAAACATAGATCATCAGAATTAACCTTTATTGGGCACCTATTATATGCTATATACTATTATAAGCACTTTATGTATATTAAATGATTCAGTACAAGCCAATGAGATAGGTACTATTATCATTATCCCTGCTTTACAAAGGAGGAATCTGAGTCACAGAGAAGTTAAGCAACTTCCCAAATAATAACAGAGCTGAGGTTCAAACCCAGGCCATCTGTGGCTCCAGAGCTCATATTCCTAGCCACTCTACTATTCTACCTCTTGTAACAAACAGACAGAACCCTGGCCAAATGAAGCTTTCAACCCATAGGAAAGACATAGATACAATAAATCATTTCAATGCAAGGTCATAAATATTATAGTGGGGTCATAGCATATGTGGGTTGAGAAAGGGGCAACCAGGTCTCTTTAGGGATGTCAGGTAAAATTTTACTAGGACGACAAGATGGCAGTAGAAATGAGGTACTCAAAAGCCCAGAAGTGTGAGTGAGGCTGATGTGTTCAAAGAATGGCCAATACCACTGTTCAGAATGGCTAGAAGTAAGACACATGGGGGTGGGGGGGGTGGGGGGGGGAACAATGTGATGGACTCACAGGTAGAAAGGGATCAAATCGTGGCATACCTGGTATGGCCTGCCGAAGAATTCAGTTGTTGATTCAGTGCCTTGAAATTTGTTTGCTGAGGATTTGGTCGTTGTTGATGATGATGATTTTGTTTTGTTTTGTTACCCTGTCAATAATGAATTTGGGAGTGGCATACTCAGATTTGCTTGTTAGAAAGATAGCTCAGGCTGCAGTGGGGAGATGAAGAAGGACAAAGGGACCAGTTTGAAAGCTGTTGCAAAAGACTTTGCAGGGGGTAATTAGGACTCGTATTGGGATACAGCGGGAGGGATAGAAGGGATTTTTGAGTATACAAAATATGTAGTTTTAAATTCTACAAACCAATAAGAAAAACACAAACAGCTTAGGAATAAGTAAAATATGGAAATGGACAATTAACACAAGAAGAATCCAAATAGGCACCCCCCCAATATGTATGAAGAGATAGTCAACCTAATAATTAAGGTAATGCAAAAGAAAACAATGAGAAGCCATTTTCACCCTCCAGATAGGCAAAAATAAAAAAGGAGCACAGTATCAAAGATTAGAGCAGACATGAGGAAAACAGAACATTGCTAGTGGGGTCATAAATTAATTTGGCCATTTATGGAAAGCAATTTGGCAGTATACAATAAACTTGATAATGCAAATGCCCTATGACCCAGCAATTTCCCTTCTGAGTATATAACCCACAGAAATTCTTGCACATGGGCACAAAGAAGCATGTACAGAAATGTTCGTGACAGCGTTGTTTGTAATGGATAAAATGTGGCATATGAACTGCATACATAAATAAGATGTATAAGTATGCAAATCTTTTCAAAAATATATACAAAATAATCCTATATATTCCTTATGACTGCATATAGGTATATGTAAAAAATAAGGAATCTGAGGCACAGAGAACTTGTGTACTTGAAAACCACAATACTGGGGGGAGGGGAATTAAACTGGGGTGTTGGTTAAAAAGGACAGCTACTTCTGTGATGTTTTGTTATAAAAACAAAATGACCAGAGGGGTTCCTGGATGGCTCAGTCAGTTAAGCTTAAGCGTCTGACTTCAGCTTAGGTCATGATCTCAGGGTCCTAGGATTGAGCCCGCCCCCGTGAACCCCCCATTGGGAATCCCTGCTCAGCAGGGAGTCTGCTTGTCCCTCTCCTTCTCTCTCTGCCCCTCCCCCTACTCATGCTCTCTCTGTCTCTCTCTCAAATAAATAAATGAAATCTTAAAAAAAAAAAAAAAAGACCAGAAAAGAGGAGAGGAGAGTAACTGGGCAAACTGTTCACAGTCTGTGAATCTGGAGTGGTGAATATGTGTTTATAATATTCTTCTTTGTGTTTGACTGTATCTTTTACATTTCTAAAAAGAACCAAATATATGTTTGTGTGTGCATGTATTTTTAAGAGAAAGAAAGGATACAAGTGATATTTAGGGTGCAAAACCACTAAGACTTGATGACTGATGACAGGTGGGGGCTGAGGGTAATAGAGAGGAGGGGTTAGTTAGTAGGGTTCCCAGGCTTCTGGTTTGGGTGACAGAGGAAGGGAGATGATGTCCCGATTCACTAAGATAAGAAATACAGGAGGAGAGAACATTACATTGGGAGGTTAGGGAGCGGAGATAATAAGTTACATTTAAGACACGCAGAGCTTGAGAACTCAGCATCAAATGTTTGTCCTGCTGAATCCCTCCTCAGGCAACATAAGCAAATGGCCTCCACATTGGCCACAATAAGCAGATAGGCGCAGGGGTGTCAGTATCAAGGTCCTAGGGAAGGGAGATGAAGGAGAAATGGGCAGAGGCTAACAGAAATAGTGGCGGGTATCTGGCAAGTCTTCGCTGAAAGCAGTTAATATAACAGCATAACGTTTAATCTGAAACTAGTGGTCCTTTTATTTTCTTATGTGTAGGTGAGAGAGAGAGAGATCTGTTTCTTTAGAAATGTAATATATATAACTGGTAAAATACAAATTTCACAAGTAGGGGAAAAGCTCTCTCTAGAGGCAACCATTGTTAAGGGCTTCTTTACCTATGATCAAGGTGGCCACTTAAAAGGACCAGTGGCCTCCCACGTGGGGAGGTCAAGGCAGGCTGCAGGCAGAGAGAGCAGCAGGACCTGGAGCACATGCCTTTATTCGGGTCCATGGTAGAATCCTTTGTGGTTCCCAGGTTAAGGCCCCATTGGTCAATTCAAATTAAAAAGATCTGGATTTTGGTAAGCTCCCCGGGGGTCTTATTAAGGGGCACACAAGGAGGAGGCGGGGGAGACTGTTGATCACAGGGACTGTTGGGGGGAGGTTATCAGGAACTTACGTTTACTTGTTACTCTGCAGGCTGTTATCTAGGCACGTGCGTGGGAGGGCAGATGTCAGTTCAAGGCCCCTGCAGGCTGCTTGGCCATGCTAACTAGATGCCAAGGTTGGCAATATTACAGAGTAGTTTAGCAGAACTCTCTACACTTGTGAACAGTATAAACTGGTATGGAATAGTTTCGAAGATATATTAAGAAAAAATTAAGTTGCAGAACAGTGTATGCTACCGTGTATACATAGACTATGCTATTGCTTGTATAAGTAAAATGGGTGATTTGCATGTATACGCCAAGACTCTCTGGAAGGACGCTGCACTTTCCAAGTGAATTCCTAAGTGCAGCACAGCATTCTACTGTATGGATGTGCCATGATTTGTTTTGTCCCCGACTTCTGGGCTGGTTAGTTCCTTTGCAGCCTTATACTACGGCTAATGCTACAACAAATAACTTTATAGATCCATCTTTGTGAATGGAGGAGAGGTATATTTCTTTTTTTTTTTTTTATTCTTATGTTAATCCCCATACATTACATCATTAGTTTTAGAGAGGTATATTTCTAAGAGACATTAGAAGGGGAATTGCTGAATCAAAGGACATGTGCATTTTATATCTTTGATAGATATCGGCCACTGGTTCTTTGAAATGCCCACAGGTATTGATTATAAGTAAAGTGTGACAATTTCTTTAAGTAAGAACCCCTGAGTGAGAACCCTGCTAACTCCCTGTAACACTCCTCTGGGTACCGAAAGCACTATTTCTTCCTCTCTTGGTTCCAAGAGGAAATGCTTTACAAGAGCATTCTCTCCTAGAACTTTAGAAACAAATATTAGGGCGTGTATTAAGACATCCAGGGCAGCTCAAAAAGGAGTTGCTGTGCAATGTCATGCCTCACCTCCCCACTGCCGGGTGCTTCTCTCTTTGCTGCTGAGAGAAGAGGAGGAAACACGGGGCCTACGTTCCCACGTGGAAACTGCAGCCTAGAGAGGTTGTCTCCATTTAGCTGGGAATGTGCCCCCCAGGTCCCCCCAGAGCCTCGCCTCTCCACTCACTGAGGCTGAGTTCCACGTGCCATTTACCACCATGCTTGTGCAAACACTGGGCCAGTGCCACCATGTCCTAACTTGTAGGGACGTGGCGAAGATTAAAGGGGTCAGCAATCGTAAAGTGCTTAGAAAAGTGCCTGACCCATAGTGAGGCCCAATAGGAGTTCGCCGCCATCGCCGTACTGACCTGCAAAGTAGTTCTCTGATCCCAACTCTCTATAAAAGTCAGGAAAATGAACCTGATTCACATATTTATTTACCTAGCCCCTGTAGGCGTAAGTGTGAGACCCCTCCTTTATACCTGTTAAAGCCAGAAATCTAGAGTTTTGTGTGAAATCTCTTGATTTTTAAATGTTGTTCTACGTCTTTAAGAATCTCTTTGAGGGCGCCTGGGTGGCTCAGATGGTTAAGCGTCTGCCTTCGGCTCAGGTCATGATCCCAGGGTCCTGGGATCGAGTCCCGCATCGGGCTCTCTGCTCCTTGGGAGCCTGCTTCTCCCTCTGCCTCTCTCTCTCTCTGTCTCTCATGAATAAATAAATAAAAATCTTTAAAGAATCTCTTTGAGAGCTCAGGGAAGCACGTTTTCAGGAAGGCTGGCACAGAAGGTTCAGTATTTTGGTGGTGTGGAAGCTTCCAGGTTCAGGATAGTGTTGGTAGGGAATGACTGTAGAGGCAAGTCAGAGCCTGATAAAGTAAGGGTCATGATGTGAGGAATTCTGGGAAGAGCACTGCAGAGGTAAGAGATCAAATGTATTCTCCCTCCCAGACCCTCTCCAGTTCCAGGTGGTGGGGTTTTATGTCAGGGGCAGGTGGAACAGGGGATCTCTGCCTCGTTTGCAACATTCTCCCTTCCACCATTTCTCACCCACAGTCCCTAGATTACTGAGGACACGGCTGGACTTAAGAGGGCCCCCTTGGCCATCCTCTCCATCTTGAAGCTATTACAGCGCAGGATGGGGAAAGGCCAGCTCCTCTAGAGAGTCAGCCTCCCTCTACAAGGCTCCCCTTTCCTGGAGGGAATGGCTTTAAAGGAACATAAGGGGAGCCTGAGCTGTGTCTCCTGACCCTCCTCACCAGCAGGAGTGACCAAAGGAAGCCCACCTTTTCTCCTCCAAGCAGCTTCTGCTGTTCAGAGCCCCCAGTACGCAGAAGGGTGAAGTATGACTACAGATTACAGCTACAACTTTCAAACGTTTCCACCACTGCCCACAGTAGGAGCCACAGACCTACCTTTTATATCACTGCCTCCAAAAGAAAATACATACAACTGAAGTTTTGCAAAATAACACATAACTAAACTATGTGTGGTGCACTGATATTCCCTATTCCATTCCCTCACTCTTTTTTCAATTATGGTCTGGGACCCCCTTTACATCAACTTTAAAACCCTCTAATGGGTTGCTAACCATGTGTGAAAAACACCTGATTATAGACCGGAGTCCCTAAAACTAGTATTTTCCAAAGACTCTCTTGTATTTCACATATATGAATAATATCTATGCCTACCACCACTAGTAAACAAGATGACCGTAGGAGAAATGTGGGGAGATATTTTTCTAGTTCTTATTTAGTTCTTTATTAGTTTTTACAGTTTGCTTCCATTTGGAAAGTATCACTTTCCAAGTGATACTGATTTTTAATTTAGGGAAATCATTTTAAGTTTTCTTCCAAAATAAATGGGTTTAAGAGTGATTTAAGTGAAAATATTGAGTAAATAATAGTACAGGAAATATTTAGGTATGTCAAAAATCACAAATATGTTACTTGTGTTCTAAAGTGTAGGAAATATTATCTTGCAACATTCCATAGTGAAATAACAAGAAACGTACTTTCCCTAACATAGGATCTGCTTTCTCAGAGTGTTACTAATTATTCCCAGGAAATTTAGATTATATGACATTACGTTATATTACATTTGGCGTGTCCCTAGCAGCCCCTTAAAACCAAGCCAGTGCTTCTTCCAAATGCTTGTTGGGCAGTTTTGAGTTCGGCATCCACTTGCAAAGTGAATCGTGTGGCTCGTGAGAAGCAGGAGCTCGCCTTTCCTTCGTCAGATCATCATGTGGTCTTTCTCTGTCAGGCGTTCAAGTTAATTATTTCCTGTTTCTCTGGGTCTGTTCCTTATCCCCCGCTTCCCAGGTCCCTCCACCTTCCCCTCCACACATACAGGCTTGGCCATCGGCTGGCAGCTCTACAGTAAACCCACCTTGGTCTCTCCGCCTGCCCTGGAGAAACCTCCAACAAGAGCCTTGGAATTTACCAGAAGGTAGCAATCTCAGAGCAAAAGTGTGTCATTACTGTGGAACCAGAAGTTACTTTTACTTTAGTTCTCTTCTTTTTAGTATCATTTTTTGTAACTTACTGACCTTTTGTTCTTTTAGTCCCTGCCTGCTAAGGTACTGCTGAGCCAGTCTGCCCCACTGTTGTTTCCTTTGTGCCCGCTTGGAATCTCTGGCATCAGTTATCCTGTCACTCCTCTCAGGATTCCCACGTTGGGCTTGACACTCCCAGCAAACTTGATCTGTTGTACACGTAACACTGTTGCTGCTGCTGCCCCGTCCCTTCCCATCAAGGCCAGAGTCTGCCCTCCTCCTAACGGCCTTTAACAGTTCAGGGTGCCAGACTGAGGGGAGCTGCACCCCATAGAAGCTTCATGCATAGAAGCCACTCCATTCCTATGGTCTTTGCTTCCTCATCCCCACCCGCATTCCCAGAAATCTTTTCAAACTAGCCTTTTATGGTCATCTGGCCTTAATTTCTCCATATTCTTTATCCAATCCTGGCTGAAGTTTTGTCTTAAGTCTCTAATTGAGTCTTGTCTACTTTATTCATCATCCTCTCCTCCCAGCCCCACCCCAGTTCTGCTCTCCTCTTGTCTCCTCACAGGCAAGCACCTGAGTTCTTTACCACCTCTCACCTGGTGGAGAGCTCCTGGCTATCTATTTCCGGCCCACTACATGAACCCTACATGAACCGTGTGTGCGCATGTGGCATAGGTACACATTCAATGTGGGGAGAAGGGGTATAAACACAAAATAGAGTGCCCAACGCTATTGGGGGCGGGGGGAGAGCCTGAGAGGCTCCCAGCGGTTCTAGTTAGTATGTTGAGCATATTTCACCCTGTGACCAAATCTGTATCATTTTCAAATACAGCTTAAACAAAGAAGAGCCTTGATGCTTATTGAGGATTTGGATAACTACTTCCCTGTTAAGAAGAGATTTTTAAAATTGTGTTTTCATTATGACTCCATCTCCATTTATTGATCAAGGGATTTCTTGCCTCACTTAACTCTATAATCTGTTGCTCAGATTAAGAAAATGTGAAAACTATTGTTTGGTAGCATGAGTACAGACTTTAAAGTGATACCTTGGAGGCCAGATGATTCAAATACTATAATCCAAGAAAAGCAACTGATTAATCATGTAGAATGTTGTTTTTTATGCATCGCTCTTTATTATGGCCCGAGCATGCAGTGAGACGAATCAGATTAAATGTTTTGTAGATGTGCCATTATAGAAGCAAGAATTTACTAGTGTAAAAACACCCAAGAGAAAGCACTAATACGAGATAGGAAATAATACATGTAAAAAGCCCCAAATAAACAAATCTGTAAATCATTATTCATTCAACACATTTCAAGCACCTATTGTATTCTTTGTTAGGTAGAGAATGATGCTAAGTACAACAACTTCTCGCTACTAGCAGAAAAAATGCCCCTTGTTTTAGTATTTCCTTTCTTTTTTTTTTTTAAGATTTCATTTATTTATCTGACAGAGAGAGACAGTGAGAGAGGGAACACAAGCAGGGGGAGTGGGAGAGGGAGAAGCAGGCTTCCCGCTGAGCGGGAGCCTGATGTGGGGCTCGATCCCGGGACCCTGGGATCATGACCTGAGCTGAAGACAGTCGTTTAAGCAACTGAGCCACCCAGGAGCCCCATAGTATTTCCTTTCTTGCTACCTAGTATATTAGCTGCATATATATGCTTTTTGGGTTGTATGACAGATCGTACATTCACTGTTTATCTTTTACCCTATGCTTTGCAACCTTGTGGGCCACTTTTATTCCTCATTAATTCTTCCTCCTAAGGGCTAACCAGGAGGGAAAAGAAGTGAACTTCAGGTCAGTCAGCCTTGCTTAGCTACAGAAGCAGTCAAATCTCAGTACAATAAACTTTATTTTTTTTAAAAGATTTTATTTATTTATTTGACAGAGAGAGCACAATCAGGGGGAGCAGCAGGCAGAGGGAGAGGGAGAAGCAGGCTCCCCGCTGAGCAAGGAGCCCTATGGGGGGGCTTGATCCTAGGACGCTGGGAACATGAACTGAGCCAAAGGCAGGTGCTTAACAACTGAGCCACCCAGGCGCCCCTCAGCACAATAGACTTTAAATACCTGTCTAAATTCTTTTGTGTTTTAAGATTTTGTTCCACCCAAATGATTGAACAGGCCTGACAATTAAAGCTTGGACATCCTGAAGATATCACATATAATGTACGTGATAACTATTAATATATTACATACAACATATGTCTGCATATATGTCAGACAGTATCTGAGGTATCTCTGGAAGATTTTGTAGTAAATTAGAGTGTAAGAGTATGTCTAAAGAGCAAAAGAAAGGGAACACTAATTTGCTCAGTACTTATTACACGAGAGACTCTGAACTGTTAAGTTTACACTGCTTATCACTTTTATAGTTTACAGTTTCCCAGAAAAATAGAATAGCATTGTATAGATGTGGAAACTGAGGCTCAGAGATATTCTGACCAGTCTCAGTTTGTGAGGAAAACCGTGGCTAACAGCCTCCAACACACAAGCCCCTTACAAAGAAGGACTGGAGAGTGCTGGCAGCTTTCACTAATCTATGCTGTCCACACTTAACATGGGTAATTGAAAGCTGACCCTGTGTTCCTTTCAAAAATCTCCAAGGAATCTGGCTGCAGAGACTTCATGGATAACTCATTTCAACAGCTGAGAAACAAAATGCTTCTGTGGAATAAAAACAGCCTTTATTTCTGTGGGGTCTTTTTTTCTTTCTTAAAGAAAGAGAAAAGGCATCCACAATACTTAACAAGAACTCTCACAGAACAGACAAGTCTTCAGATTGGGTTGTGCAGATTACCAAGGAAATGGTGACAGCATTAGGGCACTTTGGCCTAAGATGTTAAAGAGACGATGGAATGAACAGCTGGGGATTTCTGAGGCACAACTGTATGACACAGGAAGCCGAACCGTTGGCCATCCTCACTGAAGGCAGCTGCCGGGCTCGGGTTTGCTTCTGCAAACCTCGTCGTCCCTCGCCCTCGAGCAGGCGGCTGTCGCCAGCTGCCGCAGCATCCGCAACGGCCCGCGCCTGTCCGCCCCCGCGTGCCTGCCAAGGCCGACGCGGCCCGGATGCGACGGGGCGCTCCCCCCGCAACCGCGCACGTGACGGGGGGGGCAGTTTTCCTACCCCCTCCCCCTTCTCGAAGCCCCACCTTCTCCTGAGAGGCTGCGGCTTTCTATTGCGCCACTACTGAAATGACCGCCGTGCCAGCCAGTCAGAGTGCGACCCTTCAAGTAAGACCCGCCCCCTGTTGGTCCTCAGGTTCCTTCCCGCTCATACAGGAGTCACTTCCGAAGAGAGAGAACCGCCATGAAGAGGGAAGGGGGTGCCGCCCAACTCCGCTCCGACAGCCTTCCCGAGTCCCAGCAGCAAGACGGCAACCACGCACCCAACTTCTCCAGCCACAGCTCATGCCGCCGTCGCCAGCGGCGCCGACATGACAAGGCGCTGCATGCCCGCTAGGCCAGGTTTCCCCTCATCCCCAGCCCCGGGGTCGTCGCCCCCGCGCTGCCATCTGAGACCCGGTAGTACCGCCCCTGCTGCAGCGGGAAAGAGAACAAAGAGTCCTGGGGACAGGTACCGTGCAGAGGGCTGGAGAAGGGGCCGGGTCGCGGGGGCAAGGGTATGAGGGAGGACTGCGGACGCCCGCTCTTTCAGTTCCCGCCATCCTCCGCGAGCTCAGGCCTCGGCTTTCCGGGGCCTGGCAAACCCCTGCCCCGCCTCCGCGCGGGGGCTTCTGGGACTTCGAGTTTCCTTTTCTGTAGTTGGGACGCAGTTCTCGGTCTAGTGACCACACACAGCTTGGGTCGCTACGGAGAACCCGCCTTAGGTAGACCGTGATTTTTGTCTTTTACGATAGCTGGACCCGGGGCCCTGCCTGCTTAGTGCATATTTAGGTGGTTTTTTTGTACGTTGCAGTTCTACTGATCGTAGTAGCTTAACAGTATAAATCTTTTCTCAATTGTGGGTGAAATTATGTACGACGTGACGAGGAAAACCTTTCCACGAATTACTTTATAGTCCAGTATGCACGATAATTGATACTTGACATGCAGATTTGGAATGTGATATGTTTTTTCCTTCAGTAACTTTCCGCCTCTCCAGGCTAGGTTTCTTGTGAAGATTTTGTGGGAGCTATGTAATAAGATGGGGGAGTTTTGACATCCTCTGACAATAAAACATGTTTAAATTCTCTACGCACTTGGTACTGTCTTTTTTATTTTAAGTTTTAAAAAGCTTGTAACAAGTTTAACAGTAAGTTTATCTTCTAATGTGGTACAGGTCCACAATCCCTTATCTTAATTGTGAAAGCCAGAATGCTATGAAAATCAAAAGTTTTCAGTAAGTTTGGCACCACCTCTGACTTTGGCAGCCAAACCTGACTAGAACTAATGGAAGGCTATTTATGGGCTTTATGGCATTAAGTGTGAGTATTTGTAAGCTTTGCTGGAGAAATATTGGTGTGTTTGCTTCTGGGGTGCAGTGTCAGACCCCACTGGGGGACTTTATGTAATGCATCCAGGTTACCCCCTTTCTAAAATCCAGTAAATTCAAAATTCAAAAACATTTGACCCCAAAAATTTCAGATAAGGGCTTGTGAGCTGTTATAATTTTTAAAAGCTAGTTATAAATAACTAATGGACATTTCTGTGCATATAAAATTAGAGAACTGTTCCTACTTGAAAGTTACATTCATGGTTATTTTACAGATTTCTTGTATGTTTTACCCAAAACCATTTTTCCCTCTGGTGTATTACTCGAAAAGGAGCCTGGGATCTAATATTTTAGGAAAGATACAATGTTACTTTTAGTAATTAATGTAAAGGCATATTTAGTATTGTTTTGAATTAGCTGCTGCTTAATCCTTTCCCATCTCTCCTCAACCAGTAACAGAGGGCATCATCCTTTCCCGATTTACAGAACCTCTGACATTTCTTCGTTTATTCTCCTGTGGAATTTTTTATGTTTTATGAAAACAAATGCATAAATTATTTCTTAGTCTATCACTCATATTCATTTCATAACCAGTTAGCTTTTCTACCAACATTTTATAAACATTGTAGACTCTCAGTAAACCATTAAAGACTGGTGTTGCTCTTCGAACGTGACCTGTGAAGCGTACGAGGGACTTGGATTGTTCAAGTTTTCTCTGAGCATTCCAACCTCATAATGAATAAATGTTTAGGGAAACTGAGTGTACTGCTTCTCTTTCAGTGAAATGAATATGTTTTAGCAGAATTTTGCAAGGAAATTTTTTGCTCTACATATGATGACATTTCTCTTTATGCAGCTGACAGATAACTCTAAATACATCAATCCAAATACAAATTCTGGTAATATGGTTCACTTTGTGTTACTCTGCAGAAAGGCGCAGAAATCCTTAAAAATTAAAACAATTTGGTTTTTGTAATTGTTCACTTTCTTCCTTTTCTCGTGTTTCGTGTTTTCCCCAGGCAATGTGTTATTTTTGTAAATATCTGAAGAGTTTTTAGGTAAAAATTAAGATTTTGAAACACTAGTTGTGAAGATCATTCTAATTTCTGCTGTTACTTAGATTAACATCTTACTGTAGTATATAAAGAAGGTAGTATAAACTTGGCACTTGATCCTTTCTGCATTATGGCCAGCATGCCCTTCAACTCAGCTGCCTCCCCAGCTGGGCCCAATCACTGATATGCCATTCTACCATCTACTCTTGCTATGAGTCTGTTCAGGTTTTACTCAGTTTTTATAATCTCCATTATTCATTCAGCAAACATCTATTGAGCATTATTTTGTACCAGTCACTGGAGATACCAAGCAATAGGATCAGATCCCTTCACGTAGCAGTAAGCTTTTCCTAGGAAGCACACTGTCAATTCCCTGGATCTGTACTCCAGTCTTATCATTTTAGTACTATAGATTATATAAACCTCAGTTGTGCTTTTATAAATTTGCTCCTACAGGAAATGGTAAATTATATTTTCAGTTTTTTATAATCAGCTTAGCAAGGCATTATTGCCATTGTCAGAATGATTAAACCAGGTAGTGAAATCCAATCTATATCCTATAAATCTAGTATTCTCCCCTTAATCTGAATTATTGAGGTTTTAACGTTTGCTTATGTGATACCATATTAGTTATGCTTTTATTTTCAGGAAGCAGTCAATTATAGATTTCTTCAAACCAGCTTCAAAACAAGGTATGTATACTATTAATGCATTTTTTTACAGGATCTTTTGAAGAGGGAGATGGATTCAATAAATTTCTCTAAGCTCTTACTTGATTAAGCATAATGTTCAAATTGAGAATATAATGAAGATGCAGTGTTTTTTACAAAGATAAGTTGTAAACGTCATGAAACTTTTTGCTGTTATTCTTTCTTACATTTAAACTATTCAGTCAATAATGTTCATACTGCATACTATTTTGATTCTCTAATACAGTAACATTTTATAAATGGAGCCATATGAGCTTACAGGATGTAGCAAAAGGGAGCTTTATGAAAGTAAGGCTATTAAATAAATCATGTCTTAATTCCCCCCCATGAAATGTGTATCATCATCTAAATATTGATTTGAAAATTCTTGTGATAGCTTAGTATTTTAAGTATTATTAATTTAAATAAATATACAAAATGTAATAGTTTGTGTTATTTTTAATAACATGCAATTTGTGTTTTAATTGGCTATTTAGACAGACATATGTTGGATTCTCCACAAAAATCAGACATCAAATATGGAGGAAGTGGATTGTCCATCAGTGGGACAGAGCAGTTTGGAAGGAAACTATCCTCACCAAAAAAATCTAAACCCAAAAGGGTGCCATCAGAAAAGAGCGGTATTTTAGAGGCTTTCATGAAAGGTGTAAAAGAGCACCATAAAGATCGTGGTATGCATGAGTCACGTCGGCCTTGTGTGTCAATCGCCACCAAATATCCAAAGGCAGTTGCAAAAGTCTATGTTCCTCCATATTGCTTGTCAAAGGAGATGAAGGCACTGAAGAAAAAACATCGATCTCCAGAGAGAAGGAAGTCACTGTTCATTCATGAAAATAGCAGGGAGAAGAATGATAGAGATCGAGACAAGACCAGTGCAGATTCCAAAAAGCAGGCCACAGTGACAGAAACTGACATCTTCAAGAACAGCTCTAGAAGTCTTAGCAGCAGAAGCAGCCTATCCAGGCACCACCCAGGAGAAAGTCCATTGGGGGCTAAATTCCAGTTGTCATTAGCTTCTTACTGCAGAGAAAGAGAACTAAAGAAGTTGAGAAGGGAGCAGATGGAGCAGAGAATCAACTCGGAAAATTCTTTCTCAGAAGCAAGCAATCTTTCCTTAAAATCCTCTAGTATAGAAAGAAAATGTAAACCAAGGCAGGAACAAAGTAAACAGAATGACGTCACACCTGGAAAGAGTAATCTTTCAAACCTGGTATGTGTAATAATTACTGGATTAGCCTGGCTACTGCTTTATTTAACATGCTAAATCTAAAAATATTTAATAACTTAGCATCATATTGGTATCTTTTGTTAAGGAAATACTGATACACAGTTTGTTTAAAACCTAATTTCATTACATTTCTTCTGACTGTCCGTAGGATTCAGTTTAATGTTTCTTGCCCTTAATTTTTTCAGACCATGAACAAAGACCTTTCTTAATCAAGAAAGTAAGCATTCTTTTTTTAGGCAAGTATAGTCATTTTTAAATTAGGCTGTGCTGAAGGGAGATACTTAAGGAATGGAAAAATCTAAAACAGGAAGAAACGTTTTAGAACAGCGGTTCTCAAAATGTGGTCCCTAGACTAACAACATCAGCATCACCTGGGAACTTAGAAATGCAAATTCTCAGGCCCCGCCCCAGACTCACTGAACCAGAAATTAGAGGTAAGACCAGCAATCTGCAATTAACAAGCCTTCCAAATGATTCTGATATACTTTAAAGTTTTGAGACTGACTGGTTTAGATTATATGAGTCCTAAATAATTTTGAGAATGGGTCTTAGACAACTTAGATAATACTTAGAAAGCTATCCAGATGCATATTAACTTCATATTCTCCCTTGAGAATAGACCAAACCTAGATTAGCATAAAAGCTGACCCTCTCCCCTAGAAAGACAAGTACCTCTGTTTCAAAGAACTTTTCTACATACAGAGCAAATAAAGCAAGATCAGATATCAAGAAAGGGCTATGTTGATAAGATGCTATGAGATTTTAAAGCCAGGTAGACCAAAAAAGTAAACCAAACTATGACATTTTAGGAGGGAATGGAGAGTGTTGCCTTGTATATTGTTAGAAAATGTGTTTGTAAACTCTAGGGTTTGTTTGAAAGGAGTTTGGTGTCTTTACCAATGAGATTTGCTAACAATCAATAGAAGTTAGTAACATTTGGTCCATTCTTAGAAGATTTTAGTGTTTGGTTGTACGTCAATACTTGAACTGAAGTATTAAAGAGTCTGTTATGTCCACTTTTTTTTTTAGAGATTTTATTTATTTATTAGAGAAAGAGCACAAGTTGGGGGGGGGGTAGTGATAGGCAGACTCCCCACTCAGTGGGGAGCCGGACACGGCTCGATCCCAGGACCCTGAGATCATGACCTGAACCAAAGTCAGGCACTTAACTGACTGAGCCACCTGGGCGCCCCTGAGTTATGTCCATTTAATTGGCAAATATTAGGCTTACTATTTCTTTTTCAAAATAATGATATAGTGCTTAATCTTTAGCTCTAAATTTGCATTATGAAAACTGGCTTTTATTTTTATGACATTTTTACATTTTATGATACAAATGCCCTTCATTTTTATAAAACTTAAAGAGTTTAAAATGTTTTATTATAGAAGTTTGAATTTCTCTCCAAGTATAAGTGCTTGCTTTAATTGGTCTAGAAATCTGTGTTTAAATGTTATAAAGAAAAGTTTACATTCTTTACTGGCCCCAATTCCTAATTAACTTTTTCTCATTTTGCTAATAGGAAAATGGACATTTCTCAAGGAAAAGATCCTCTTCTGATTCATGGGAACCTGCTTCAGGTAGAATCAAAATTAATTTATTAATTTTTAAATAAAATTGTACCTCAGTGGCACTTTTTTTTTTTTTTTAAGATTTTATTTATTTGACAGAGAGAGACACAGCGAGAGAGGGAACACACGCAGGGGGAGTGGGAGAGGGAGAAACAGGCTTCCCACTGAGCAGGGAGCCCAATGCAGGGCTCGATCCCAGGACCCTGGAATCATGACCTAAGCCAAAGGCAGACGCTTAACGACTGAGCCACCCAGGTGCCCCATTAGGTGGCACTTTTTTAAAACAAATTGGTTTAAATATTCAGTTTCCTTCCTAGAGGGAAATTGAATGTCTCAGATCAGTTAAGAGTTTGGTAAATTATATTTTAAAAGAATAGTACTTGAATTAGTATGCATAACCTGTGGTTTATCTTGACTTTTTTGCCTCTTTCAAGAGTTCCTAGCAACATGTTTCTCATTTTGGTATTCAGTGTTCTACTGCTGAATCTTGGCTACAATAAGAAGCATAATCTTATATTATTGGAATTGTGGACTATCTGAGATCTTGGTATTATAGATGCTTTGTATAAGGTTGAAACTGTTATCATGATCCAAAACAGTGTTTCCTAATATTTCAAGTACAAAGATAACCTTTTTAATAGCAAATTTCCAAGGACACCTACATGATATTAATTTGTACTTTCAGTATCTATTGGTTGAGGAAATACATAATAACAAATAGCTACTGTTAATTCAGTAATTCTTAAAGTATCTTTATCTTTTCTTAACTAGAAAATAGAACAGTGTAAAAGTCAAACATTGCAGAAATTCATAACACAGAAAATAAAAGGTTCCCAGAAATAACAGCTGTTAATAGTCTGGTGTATCAGATTTTTTTCTGCCATGATTGCAAACTTTGAAAAATGAATTTTACAGATTTCCACACTCAGTAAGATACAGTGGACATAACAATAATAGCCAACGTTTATTGAACAGTTACTGTGTGCCATGCCCTGTTCTTTGTGCTTTTAATTCATTTGATCTTCACATCCTCATAAGATGATTACTTTTAAAGATGAAAAAACAGTGGTACAGAGAGACAGATGTGACTCCTTGTTCTTCAGGTTTCATGTAAGACTCTATTTTTTATATATTCTAGAGGTACAGTACATTTTGACCAGGTGATCTCAAGTGTTAAAATCAATGTTTAGCCAAGGCTGAAACGATAATTACCATCATAGAGGGAGCTTCTAGATACAGGAATAAATTTGAAGTTGTATGTGGTTTTTAAAATTTTTATTTAATTTTTACAGTGTTGTTGATTTTAGTAATCAAATCTCATTGCATTTTGACATCACGAAATAAAACAATAATTTCTCAGCCACGAGGTTGTTCCTGTACTCACTGTATTACACATTTGTAGTAATAAGTCATTTGCAGTGAGGTGAATGGAGGAACAAAGTATTTTTAGTATAAAATAGTTTGCTCTGCCAGTATAAAGGGCTGCTGGTGGTGGTGTTGCCACCAAGCTCTTCAGCTTTTTTTTTTTCTCTAGTAATGACTAAGAGAAAAATTCTCTTCAGTTCGTGGGTTTGCAGATTTCATCAGTGGTGACTGTAATGTAGTTTCATTTATATAGTTCCACATACTGCAGTTTTTGAACAGTGTTTGAAAAAGGTACTTTCTGGGTGCCTGGGTGGCTCAGTCAGTTAAGCATCTACCTTGGCTCAGATCATGATCCTGGAGTCCCAGGATCGAATCCGAATCGGGCTCCCTGCTTAGCAGGGAGTCTGCTTCTCCCCCTGACCCTCCCCTTTCTTGTGCTTTTTCTCTCTCTCAAATAAATAAATAAAATCTTTAAAAGAAAAAGACGCTTCCTGTCCCGGGAGCTCTTAGGTATCAAAGTGTTGTCCTTTCCCCCCTGCTTTTCTGGTTGAGATCATGTCATTGATGAACTCCCAAAATCAAGGGAAGAGGGCGGACACCTCGTGTTTACATCGGAGTTTCTACACGTTTTAGACAGAGACTCTTTAAGGCCTGCGCTCTTATTTCACTAAAGACAAACTAATGGCAGCACACGTTGCTAATGACAGTGGATTTTTTTTTAATAAAAGTTTACAGATCAAATGTGAAATAAATATGAAAAAAAATAAAAGAAAAAGATGCTTTCTGCATATTTTCATAAGCAGATTTAAGATTCACTTATATTTTTATTTCTAATATTTTTGCATGTTTCATAATCATTTTTAGTTATGGTATTGTACTTTTTAATAAATACACATTTGTGCTGCATTTCACTGTCAACAGAATATAAAGAACATAAGGGGCTTTTTTACTAGATAACCTGAAGAATGCTTATCTTTATCTAATAGTGAATAGATCTTAATAATCCAAATATTCTGTCTTGTTCATATTACTGCTATTATACTTCTCAGTTGTGATCGTGATGTACATAATCACACACAAGTTAGAGGATTTCAGAAATGTTGATAAAGTCATTTAGCTCTTTAGTCTTCCAGAATCCTGTCCTTGGGCTGCATTCTGAGGTCCAAATTAATCCATCCCTTGTTTATTCTATAATTTATTAGTAACCAATCTCCTATTTTTTTTCTTTTTTTTTTTTTTAAGATTTTATTTATTTATTTGACATGGGGGGCGGGAGAGAGTGAGGGAGAGGGAGAGGGCAAGCACAAGCAGGGGGAGCAGCAGGCAGGGGAGCAGCAGGCTCCCCGAAGAGCAGGGAGCCCAATGTGGGACTCGATCCCAGGACCCTGGGATCATGACCTTAGCCGAAGGCAGCCACTTAACCAACTGAGCCACCCAGGTGCCCCTAACCAGTCTCCTATTAATGGACAGTTGGATTTTTACTTTTTTTCTATTTACAAATTCAATCTCTTGTCTTACCTGTTTTATATATTAACAGATATTTGAAATGTTCTTAAGCAGTCTACAGTTTGTACAAGCAGTGCAAAAATAATTCTTCAGTTAACCCACTGCTTTAGAGAGCTTGCAAAAGGGGAGCTTCCCCATAGTACCATTTCAACCTCCTCTAATTCTAGATGTCAAAAGCTCTTAATAAGCTGATTTTTCCTAAACTTTGCCCATAAACAGGTTTTCTCTCCTCCTGTTGAAGGAGACCTTCGCAATTGAAGACCTGAACAAATCAGAAATTTCTCCTCATGTCTAGCTGTATATAAATTAGCTTCTCTAGGAAATGGAACAGAACTCAAACCGGCAGCTCTGTAGCTGTCTTTTTTGAAACTCTAAATTTAAAATAATCAGTGTAAGTCCACCCCAAGTCTTTTTCTTAGTTACTTGATTTCTCATCTTATACTGTAAAGGACCCCTGTCCTTTTTTACAAGACATTTAACCCCAGCAGAGTGAGTGGGCATGGAATGATTTCTTCAGGTAATGGCGATAGAGGCATTTGTTTATTGATTTTTCATGTTTATAAATGGAATTTTTCAGATTATGTTCTGATCAAGCTATCCAAAAAGTTGCTTACCTCTTGAGTTATTTTGTTGTTGTTTTAATCAAATTGTTGAGGATTTGAGGACATCTGCCCATATGCAGAGAGAAACTTGATTTGGGGAATACTGATTATATATATAGTAATATTTAATGATTAGTGGTTTTAATTAATGATACATCACATTTTTAAACACAATAAGAAATTTTTTAAACCTGGTTAACTCAAATATACGTGGTTTATTAAAGTTCTCCTGTATGGAGCTCCTAAACCTAGGTGGCTTAAAACAATAGTAATTTATTTTCTCATGGTTCTAGAAGCTAGAAATCCAAAATTAAGGTTATCAGCAGAGCCATGCTCTCTTTCAACAATTCTTTTTTTTTTTTTTTAAGATTTTATTTATTTATTTGAGAGAGAGAGAATGAGAGAGAGCACATGAGAGTGGGGAGGGTCAGAGGGAGAAGCAGACTCCCTGCCGAGCAGGGAGCCCGATGCGGGACTCGATCCTGAGACTCCAGGATCATGACCCAAGCCGAAGGCAGTCGCCCAACCAACTGAGCCACCCAGGCGCCCCTCTCTCAACAATTCTTAAGATTTTATTTATTTATTTATTTGAGAGAGAGTGTGCGCACACAAGCAGGGGGAGGGGCAGAGAGAGAGAGGGAGAAGCAGACTCCCCACTGAGCAGGGAGCCCAACTCAAGGCTCAGTTCCAGGACCCTGAGCTCATGACCTGGGCCAAAGGCAGATGCTTAACCAACCGAGCCACCCAGGCACCCCTTCCTTGTGTGTTTTCACGTCATCTTCCCTCTTCAAGTCTGTCTCTATGTCCAAATTTCCCCTTTTGAAGGAAGCCAAAGAGAAAGGTATTTAGGTTCAACTAAAATGCCAGCCTGCTGGCATTTTGTGAGATCTCATTTTGTGAGAACCAATGGAAAGGAGCCTGAGTTGCTGTAGTATATTCCCTGTGAATTCATGACATGATAGTGTAAAAAAAGATAAAAGACCTCAAGACTGCAGATGTCCCCTTTTTCTGAGGACACCAGTCATAACTGTATTAGGACCCACCTTAATGACTTTATTTTAACTTGACTACCCCGGTAAAGACGCTATTTCTTGTTAAAGTCGCATTCTGAGATTCTGGGAGTTAGGAGCCACAATTCAACCACAGCTCATAACACAGCTAAAGACTAGACGGATACACAGGAAGGAATAAACAATTAAACACTGGGGAGAAAGACTTGGGTGGATTTTCTTAATTGAGAAATTAAAATATGTCTGCCTTCAACTAGTTATCGTATATATATTTTAAGGTGCTATAAATTTAGATGTAGAAGTATTACATTTTTGGAATCAGATAGTCCTTGGTCTAAGAAAGAATATATGAACTTTGAGGGAATTGCCTTCCATGATAACAGATATGCAGCTTTTGTGTTTTGGGGAGCAATACCTTGAATTTTGTTTTGGTAGTAAACAGCTTTAGAATGAAAATGAGCATTGTCATTAGCTTTAAATTTGGACACCAGTATTTTATTAGTTAATAAATAAATGGTAGTACAATCTTTTTCCTTATCCCACATATATTGAATGGTCTCAGCCTAAACTTTTACAATTTATTTTTCTTTTTCTTTTTTTTAAATTTTATTATGTTAATCACCATACATTACATCATTAGTTTTTGATGTAGTGTTCCATGACTCATTGTTTGAGTATAACACCCAGTGCTCCATTCAATACATGGCCTCTTTAATACCCATCACCAGGCTAACCCATCCCCCCACCCCCCTCCCCTCTAGAACCCTCAGTTTGTTTCTCAGAGTCCATAGTCTCTCATGGTTCGTCTCCCCCTCCGATTCCCCCCCGCTTCATTTTTCCCTTTAAACTTTTACAATTTAAACATTTTGTCATAGTGTTCTAGACACTCACTGAATAAACTTTACTAAGATAGGAAAATATATTTTTCACTAATCTGGCAAAAATTAAATTTTAGCAGGGTCTAAGCAGAATAAGTTCCCTGACAAAAGAAAAAGGAACTCTGTGGACTCAGATCTGAAAAGCACAAGAGAATCTATAATGCCAAAAGTAAAAGAGTCCTTCCTTGAGAAGCGTCCTGACGGACCACATCAGAGAGAGAAATTTATAAAACATATTGCACTGAAGACACCTGGGGATGTATTACGCTTGGAAGATATATCCAAGGAACCCAGTGGAGAAATTGATCGCTCCTCTGGAGGCTTGGCACCTTCAAATTCTGGCCACCATTCTTCCAGGAATAGTGACCAAATCCGTGTGGCAAGTACCAAAGAGACTAAGATGCAGAAACCCCACTTATCTTTACCTCAGGAAAAGTCTGCAGTTAAAAAAGCTAGCAACCTTCAGAAAAGTAAAACTGCTAACTCTGTGGCATCAAAGGAAACAAAACTTCTACCTTT
Organism: Mirounga angustirostris; assembly: GCF_029215605.1. Lineage (NCBI taxonomy): Eukaryota > Metazoa > Chordata > Mammalia > Carnivora > Phocidae > Mirounga > Mirounga angustirostris. The sequence continues at coordinate 127,483,961 of NW_026991714.1, forward strand.
ACTTTCCCATGTTCCAAGTGCTGGTTCCTCCCGGGTACCATTAAATGCTAAAAATTGCACTCTTCCAGTTCCTAAAAAAGAAAAAGAGCGTTCCTCATCTAAAGAATGTTCTGGGCATTCTACAGAGTCCTCCAAACACAAGGAACACAAGGCAAAGACTGATAAAGCTGATTCTAATGTATCTTCAGGGAAAATTTCTGGGGGATCTTTGCGTTCAGAATATGGCACTCCTACAAAGTCTCCCCCAGCTGCTTTGGAAGTTGTGCCATGTATCCCAAGCCCTACAGCACCTTCAGATAAAGCCCCTTCAGATAAAGAGAGTTCAGGAAATTCCAATGCAGGTAGCAATGCACTGAAAAGAAAACTAAGGGGTGATTTTGATAGTGATGAAGAAAGTTTAGGTTACAACCTAGACAGTGATGAGGAAGAGGAAACATTAAAATCACTGGAAGAAATAATGGCTTTGAACTTCAATCAGACTCCTGCAACTACAGGAAAACCTCCTGCTCTTTCCAAGGGGCTTAGATCTCAATCATCAGACTATACAGTAAGTAGTGCTGTGACATTTATCTTTACTTGAAGAGGGAAAGATGGATTGATTAGTGAAAGAGGGATAAATTGCTAGAACTTATTTGAAAACTTAGTATTTGTTATGATTCATAATTGGACTGAAACTGGTATAGTTCTTGTTTGGTTAATGGATTTCCCATATCTTTAGTTTTATTACTGTAAATCAGTGGTCTCCAAACTTTTTTGATCACACACACTTCTATTAGTAAAAAATTTTTAAGCATGTACTCCAATATATATGTATACTTATAGGTTATATACATGTACCACTATACTACTGTGTACTTTCTAAAGCATATGCAAAAACAGAATTTAAAAGGAAGAAGAAAAAAGTATTTTCCTTTAAAAGTTATATAGAAGTTACTATAGACTAAGTTCTACTGGAGTTTCTATAGAAGTTCCATATAAATAGAAGTTCTATTATTTTCTTCCTGCACCCCAATGGATCACCTTGCACACCCCCTGCTTTGGAGACCACTGCTGTAAATGAAGGTAGAGTGTAGAAATGTTGTTAATTGTGGTGTGCAATTTTATTTATAAAGTGCTTCATTCTATCTTGGGAATAAGCTGCATTAAATTCTAATATGTCTGTAAAATTTGGTGGGGAAGGTGTTAATGTTCCATGGTAACACCTAAAAATTAGTTTGATTCCATTAAAATAGAATTTAAAAATAAAGACAGGGTAGCCATGGAGCCCTTGGGTGTTTGTAGTCAGTTCCTAAGGCTGGCAGGGTTTTATAAGTAGTGCCTTTCCTAATAAATGGTAAAATCAAATTGCCTGCAGTACAAAATACTAGATTTAAAGCATGATGGTGAAAATTCTCTAAGAAAGGTATTCTCCTGGCCTAGGTTATTGAAATAGAAAACATTCTTTAGTACTCTGAACAACTTAAAACATCCCAATTCTTCTACTAAGATATGTTATAAAGTATTCCTAAATTTTCTTCTTGTTTTAGGAACATGTTCATAGTGGAACATACACAAATACTTTAGAACGTCTAGTGAAGGAGATGGAAGACACTCAAAGGTTAGTTAGCATCATGACTACCTTGCTAAATTTAACATACTGCTTGTTTGTGTGGCTGGCTTTTAATTTTCCTTTAAAAATTATGAGAAATTAGCATGCATTTTGTGCTAGTTTTATTGTCAGCTTTGTTAGAAAAAAAGTATTCTTGTTCACAGGCGGGGTCAGAAGATCAGGTTTTTATGGTTTACTGCATTACCGTAATAATACAAATTCTTTTCTGCTTACCACAACCAGAATCTAACTGGTAGCTGAAATTCTTGATCAAAAGTATGGGCAGAGTTTTTTGTGTGTATTTTTTAATTGTGATAAAATATATAGAATTTAATTTACCATTCTAATCATTTTTAAATTTGCAGTTCAGTGGCATTAAGTACGTTCACCTTGTTGTGCAACCACCACCACCATCCATCTTCAGAACTTTTTTTCAGCTTCCCTAACTGAAATTCCATACTCATTAAATAATAACTTCCCATCCTCCTCTTCCCCCAGCCCTTGGCAACTACCCTTCTCCTTTCTGTCTCTATGAAATTAACTATTCTAGGTACCACATATAAATGAAATCATACAGTATTCGTCCATTTATACTGGCTTATTTTACTTAGCGTAGTGTCTTCAAGGTTTGTCCGTGTTGTAGCATGTGTCAGAATTTCCTTCCCTTTTAAGGCGGAATAATACTCCATTGTATGTATATAGCACATTTTATTTATCCATTCATCCTTTGATGGACACTTGTGTTGTTTCTATTTTTTGGCTATTGGAAGTATTGCTGCTGTGAACAAGGGTGTACAAATATCTCTTCAAGTCCCCACTCAATTCTTTTGGGTTGGTATATTCCCAGAAGTGGAATCCTGGACCATACAGTGATTCTATACATATTTTGAGGAACTGCTGTACTGTTTTCCATAGTGGCTGCACCATTTTACATTCCCACCAGCAGAGCACAAGGATTCCAGTTTTTCCACATCCTCACCAACACTTGATATTTTCTGGTTTTTTGATCATAGCCATCCTAATGAATATGAAGTGGTACCTCATGGTTTTGATTTTCACTTTCCTAATAACGAATGATGTTGAGCATCATTTCATGTCCTTATTGGCCATTTGTATAGCTTCTTCGGAGAAATGTCTATTCAGATCCTTTGCACATGTTTTTTTTTAAGATTTTATTGATTTATTTGAGAGAGAGCACAAGAGGGGGAAGGGGCAGAGGGAGAAGGAGAAGCAGACTCCCTGCTGAGCAGGGAGCCCAATGTGGGGCTCAGTCCCAGGACCCCAGGATCATGACCTGAGCCAAAGACGGACGCTTAATCAACTGAACCATCCAGGTGCCCCTTGCCCATTTTTTAATTGAATTGTTTGGGGGTTTTTTTGTTTGCATAGAATTTTTTTTAAACATTCTTATATTCACGTAGTCCAAATTCTGAAACCAGCATAGCCACACATGGTATTTCTACATCAAGTTACTCTTGAGGAAGAAGTTTAGAGTTAACGTTTCTCTCTCTTTCTATCTCTGGCTCTCTCTCTCTCTCTCACACACACACAGAAATCAAAAAGTTTGAGGATTGGGCGCCTGGGTGGCTCAGTTGGTTAAGCGACTGCCTTCGGCTCAGGTCATGATCCTGGAGTCCTGGGATCGAGTCCCACATCGGGCTCCCTGCTCGGCAGGGAGTCTGCTTCGTCCTCTGACCCTATCCCCTCTCATGTGTTCTCTCTCTCTCATTCTCTCTCTCTCAAATAAATAAATAAAATCTTTAAAAAAAAAAAAAGTTTGAGGATCATAATGGACCTGATAAAATTTGTCACTAATTGTAAACTACTTTTGCTAATGAGGGGAAAAATATCTTCCTCATTTAAGGAAAATCCTCAAAACTAGCTCACAGAACTTCACTAAAAGCTCAACTGACTTGGGGCGCCTGGGTGGCTTAGTTGGTTAAGCGTCTGACTTTGGCTTAGGTCATGATCTCGGGGTCTTGGGATTGGATCAGGCCCCATGTTGGGCTCCCCGCTCAGCAGGGAGTCCCCTCTCTCCACCTCAAATAAATAATAAAATCTTAAAAATAAGATAAAAAAATAATAAAATCTTTTAAAAAAAAAAGGCTCAACTGACGTGAAGTTGGTATATATGTGTCTCAAACTTGATAGATGAGTTAGCTAACCATAGGAAATACAATAGAAGTGTTCCCCTTTCTAAATTTAGAGAAATTGTCTCTATTGTAAAATTCTTTAAACATTTCATGAATTCATATGATTTGTAATGTCAGATCTGAAGTTGTTTATTTGAAATGAGCACTGCACAGACCAGAGGCAGAGATGCTAGTTTGATCTGATGATTGACTCTTTTCTGTACTGGTAGAGCAGTACATTTACCAGTCACTTACTGTTGTATTATACTCATCTACTGTGGGGCTGGAGCTAGGAATAAGGACCTTGGTTAAAATAACTTAATCTTGGCAAGCAGTATAAGCAAGGACTGCAGAGCTAGACTCTCTGGCTTTGAATCCCAGCTCCTTGCATTGTGAGCTTGAGCAAGTGAGCATTCCTAATGTTTGTTTCCTCATGTGTAAAATGGGTAATAATAAACTACTACATGGGGTTCTTGTGAGGGTTGAAAGATTTAATACGTAAAGTTCTCAGTACAGTGCCTGTCCCATAGTAAGGGCTCAGTGTTAGGTATTGTGATGATAATGATGATGACAATGATAATAACTACTGGTGCTAGAAAGACTAATTAACATCAGTTTGTTGGTCTACTGGAAGTCAAATGAGCATTAAAGATTCAAGGGGATAATCAAATTATTCTTTGCCATTTTTCCTTCCCCTTTCTCTAAATGATTTGGGTATCATTCTTGAAGTCCTAGCTATAAAGAAATATTCAAGTCTTCTATGTGAAGGAACACTATTCTAATATCATACCAGTAGCTGGGTAAAAGTCTGTTATACATCATGATGTTTGGGAAGACATAATTTGACCTGTAGTGCATCAAAGTTTGCCATATAACAGGGTACTTATTAATAAGAGGTTGGGTTTTGGGGGGGGTGTTTTGGTTTTTGGTGCTGCTTTTAGACCTAAACTAAAGATTATTTTTAGAGTAAACCATTTTCTGTAACATTTCTTTTAATTCTCAGGCTAGATGAACTGCAGAAGCAGCTACAGGAAGACATAAGGCAGGGCCGAGGTATTAAATCCCCCATCAGAATTGGAGATCAAGACAGTACAGATGATGAGGATGGCCTCTTAGAAGAGCACAGGTATAGCATTTTTCATAATGTATACCCTATTAAGTTTATATTTTTTAATTTTGTTCCCTGTGAAATAAAGGAACCATTGATGGTTAATATACTTTATGAGTAATCTATGATGGTTTTCTAATCCATGTATGATGGATTTGAAGGACAAATGTTAAGGCCAAGTTACATCTTTTTCCTCCTGGTTATTGTTTCTTTTCACACAGACCCATTTAGTGGCTTTGGACTAACTACTAGCAAAAAGTGGGAGGAACAAAACACATGTTCTCATGCTAGTCTTCTTATCTGGGGTTAACATTGGTCTTAAGAAAAGTTTTCTTTGCACCCAACCTTTAAACACAAAACCATATGCAATATAACTATTTGATATTCAGTAACTTTTTTTATTCCAGGGAATTTCTAAAGAAATTTTCAGTTACAATTGATGCTATTCCTGATCATCACCCAGGTGAAGAAATATTTAATTTCCTCAATTCCGGAAAAATTTTCAATCAGTATACCTTGGATTTAAGAGACTCTGGTTTTATAGGACAGAGCGCTGTAGAAAAGCTTATTCTTAAGTAAGTAGAAAAATAGAAAAACATTTTGCTTTTTCCTATATAAAAATTACTCAAAGATTTCTAACTCACAATCTTCTAAAAGGTTAATTTCTATTATAACCTATCCAGTTTTCTAATCCTTCTTATTACTATTGTTTTTTGTGTTTATTATTTAATTATAGGAAGCAGTGTAAGATAGTTGCTTGGCGTATTACATGCCTTTATTAGTTAGGATTAAGATCAGCATATAATAACAGCAACTGTCAAAATAATAGGGGCTTAAAATAAGAAGTATATGTCTTTCTTATGTGAAAGAAGTTCAGAGGTAGGAAGTCCAGGGCTGGTGTTTCACCATATAATCTTTCTTCACCATCTTAAGCACCTGGTTGCTTCAGGTGCTACTGGTACTCCAGCCCTTTACATTAAAATTCCCAGAAATCCCACACATTTCTACTTACGGTTAGTTGGATAGAACTTAGTCAACATGACCACGCCTAGTTACAAGGAAGCCTGGGAAATGGTTTTTATTTTAGGCAGAGCCAGTGTACCCAGCTAAAAGTCAGGGTTCAGTTGCCAAGAGGAAAGGCAAGAATAGATGTTGGGATGGGCAACTAGCAGTCTATACCACAGTGCCCAAATTGGTCTAATTTCTCTCAGTGCATGATTATCTCAGATGCAGAGAGATCACATTAATTCTGGTGCTGAGTTTTATGGAAGTACAAACCCAAGCTGACAAAAGCAGACAATGCCCTGAGACTTAATAGGAGCTTTCTCAACACTGCCAGCTAATGTAAATTTATCCACCAGATAAATCTGGAAACAGGCTAACAGACTGGATCAGCTTTAGGCCATCACTTGAATTTCCTTTATGAGTAACCCATCCATATTGGAGTAGAGTCCACCTCTAAGGACTGAGGATGGTGTGCTAGCTCATTTCCCTGATTATGTCAGAGGTGGTGGTAGAAGTTTCTTACTATGAAAGTAACAGTCATTGATTTCACTTTATTTTTTCAGATCAGGAAAAACAGATCAGATTTTTTTGACAACACAAGGCTTTCTTACCTCTGCTTATCACTATGTCCAGTGTCCCGTACCTGTGTTAAAGTGGCTGTTTCGGGTAAGAGAAATGTTTGGGGAGTATAGTTGTCTCCTACTGCATTTCCTAGTCAAAAACAAAGTTAAAATATCATATTTGCACATTACTAGAGGAAAAAAATAGCACATCAAACCCATGATTTCAGTGGGTTAAAATGAGGCAAAAAGAGTCCATGTGAAGAGATTATAAAGGAAATGCTAATGCAGATCATGTGCGGGATAGTAATGTTAATTGTGCCTAAGACATTTCATCCCACTGGTAAATCATTATCATGGTTAGTTTTAGGAGAGTTCTTCTCATTCTTACGTTACCTGTTTTTTTGGGAAGGGAGGGGGTTTAGTGGGGGGGTTTTAAAATATTTTTCTCCCATTTTTATGGAGATTCTTGCATATGTATTTTTAGGATTTGACTTGTATACCAATATTTTCCCATTGTGTGTGTGTGTGTGTATGCAGATATATATATATCTGCAACCAAATGTTTCTTTTCCCCAATAATGTTTAATTCTTAAATCCACTTAATTATCTAAATTTTTATATTATCTGCATGGTAACTTTAGAAATATCAGTGGTATCAAAAAATATGACTATTAAAACATGACTATTGTATGAAGTGAGAAGTGGGAAAAACATAAGGAGTTTCTATTCTGGGCTTTAAGATAGCATTTCAAACAATCTCATATTTGGCAGGAACTAGATATTCCAATATAGCCTGTTATTCATTTTTTTCATATAGCTGGCATTTTTTGAGTGCCAGCTGTGGCCAGGTACTGAAGAGAACAGCAATGAAAAAATCTACATTTCTTTTTTTTTTTTTAAGATTTTATTTATTTATTTGACAGAGAGAGACACAGCGAGAGAGGGAACACAAGCAGGGGGAGTGGGAGAGGGAGAAGCAGGCTTCCCGCAGAGGAGGGAGCCCGATGCGGGGCTCAATCCCAGGACCCTGGGATCATGACCTGAGCCAAAGGCAGATGCTTAACGACTGAGCCACCCAGGTGCCCCAAAAATCTACATTTCTTTTTTTTTTTTTTTTTTTAAAGATTTTATTTATTTATTTGACAGAGAGAGACACAGCGAGAGAGGGAACACAAGCAGGGGGAGTGGGAGAGGGGGAAGCAGGCTCCCCGCAGAGCAGGGAGTCCGATGCGGGACTCGATCCCAGGACCCTGGGATCATGACCTGAGCTGAAGGCAGTCGCTTAACCAACTGAGCCACCCAGGCGCCCTCAAAAATCTACATTTGTGATCTCATGAAAGCCACATTCTAGTACTATAGAGGAGATAGTAAATGGGTGTGTGTGTAAATGCCTATTTAGAGATCTATTGTGTCAGATGGTAAGTGCTAGGAAGAAATAGTAGGCTACAGTAGACACAGAGAAGTATCAGGGTGGGGAAAAAAAGCTTGCTTTTTTGAATATGTATATAAGATAATTAATGATGAGGGCCTTACTGGTAAGGTGAGGTCTGAGTAAAGAGAAGACAAAGTAATGGAGTGAGCTGTGCCACTATATGGTAAAAGACCATTCTAGGCAGAGAAAATAGCAGGCAGTGCAGACTGTGGGGCACGAGCATTTACTTCCAGTGATTAGGAGCTCAGCACTTTGACCCCAGTAAATTTTTTTTCAAGAGTCCTAATTAAATCAAAACTTGCCGGGCACCTGGGTGGCTCAGTTGGTTAAGCGACTGCCTTCGGCTCAGGTCATGATCCTGGAGTCCCTGGATCGAGTCCTGCATCGGGCTCCCTGCTCGGCAGGGAGTCTGCTTCTCCCTCTGACCCTCCCAACCCTCCCCCCTCTCATGTGCTCTCTCTCTCAGTCTCTCTCAAAAAAATAAATAAAATCTTTAAAAAAAAAAAAAATCAAAACTTGCCTCCCTGTAGTTTTTGTATAGTAGTACTAATTATCTTTTCTGGAGCTTCCCAGAATATGCTTCATCTAACAGTCCTTCATTTATTTTAAAACAGCTGTCATGACCCTCATCTCCCCCCAGCACTAAACTTCCTCCAGTCTCTAAATATCTAGTCCCTTTACTGATCATCTTTCTGAATGGCCATTAGCTCCTAAAGTGTTTCCCCCATAAATGGACATATGCTCCAGATAAGGTCTTTATAAGCAGCAGTTTCCAGTGCGACTCTTTCCCTTCTACCCACTGACATATTTCTGTTACTGCAATTCAAAACTTCATCTATTGTCATGCCAGGGCTTTGTTATTCTCCAACTATGCAATATATCTTTTCTTAAACTTACAAGTAAGACTTTCCATTTTTATCTGTGTTAGTTTTTATCTTGTTGATGTGGGTCCTCATTATAGCCTTTAAAACCCTGATTATAACATATAAGCATACCTTTGTATAAGTGGTTTCTACACTCTACATATTTATTATTTGAAAAACTAAACTAATAATCATTCTAATCACTTTTTCTGTGTAAAACACTTTGTCTCATCTCTCCTTTTCAATTCCAAGTCCATTTTTCATGATGGAGAGATATACCAACTTATGACTATTTTTCTTTTTTAGAAAGTATGTCAGAATTTATTTTAATGCTGTGGTTCTAATTATTTTTTTTAACCCTTCTTACCCAAAGAATACAAAAACACTAATTCAGATATGTACACACCCCAGTGTTTATTGCAGCATTATTTACAATAACCAAATTATGGAAGCAGCCCAAGTGTCCATCGATAGATGAGTGGATAAAAGAGATGTACGTGTAGACATGCACACATGTACAATGAAATATTATTCAACCATAAAAAAAGGAATGAAATCTATGGTCCTAACATTTTTGTAGGTTAATTGTTAAAATGTAATTAAAAATGTTTCCATTTTCCTGATTTTATGAGTGTAAAACTAGAAAGACACTTTACTACTTTTTAAAAACTTTTGCAAAGGCAATTCGATTGTGAAAAGTTCAAGTAAAATGGAAAGATTTTTTAAAAAGGCTTAATGCCATCCCAGTTTCCAGGGGCTGTTAAATTTTAGTGTTTTCTAGATTGTTCTCTGCATGTACATAGATTGCTGTATGACAGTGTAAACAGAATATGTACTGTTTTATGATTTGTTTATTTCAGATAAATTATTGAGTGTTTTCATGTCAGTATAGATATGTTGTCATCCTTTTTAATGGCTTTATATAATTCTTTTGTAGTGTTATACTATGATTTATTTAACCCATTCTCAGTTGATAGACATCAGATTGTTATTTGCACCTCTTTACACATTTATTTAATTATCTCCAAGTACTGGGTTGCCCACCTTAGAATTATTATTACCCAAAAAAGATTGTTACCAAAACTTGTCCGGTTTCCAACATGCCTTTGGATGGTGCTTCCCCCTAGTGGCAAAACATAGCACAAACATTATAACAGACTTTTTTGACACAGGTTGATTTTGAAAATGGCACAAATATACAAATGATGCAAATACAAACATACAATGACACAAATATGCCTGATTGAAACCAGAGTTTGGGTTAATCTCCCTTACATTTTAGATTTAAATTTACTGTAGTCATAATCTACAGCTCCAAAAGGGAAAGAAATGTTTTCCCCTGCTAAACCACTTTAAAATTACCTTCGGTACGTCATATGATTCTTTTTTTTTCAAAGATTTATTTATTAGAGAGAGCGTGCATGCAAATGCAAGCAGGGGGAGAGGGAGAATCTCCAGCAGACTCCCTGCTGAGCGGGAACCTGACACAGGGCTTGATCTCATAGCCCTGAGATCATGACCTGAGCCAAAATCAAGAGTTGGATGCTTAACCAACTGAGCCACCACCCAGGTGCCCCTGTCGTGATTCTTTAAAATGTTTTTTTTTAATGTTTTTTTAAACTTGAGAATATTTTCCCAAAAAATGGTTTTGTAAAATTATATTAATTATATGCCTCTGCATATAAATTTCTGTATGTAAAAAGGCTAACTAGATCAAAATATAAGGACAATAACTTTGCATAAATATTACCAAATTACTTTTTAAATTTTACCAAATTATACTTAATACTGGGCATGCTACCTTTTTCCTAGTACTCTTTAAAGATTTTTTATTTATTTATTTATTTATTTGACAGAGACAGAGACAGCAAGAGCAGGAACACAAGCAGGGGGAGTGGGAGAGGGAGAAGCAGGCTTCCCGCTGAGCCAGGAGCCCGATGTGGGACTCGATCCCAGGACCCTGGGATCATGACCTGAGCCGAAGGCAGTCGCTTAACCAACTGAGCCACCCAGGCGCCCTCTTTCCTAGTACTCTTATGAACACTGGCGTTATCAATGTTCTTGATCGTTAACAATCTTAAAGTCAAGCTTCTCTTTTTTTTTTTTTTTTTTAAGATTTTATTTATTTCAGAGAGAGAGAGCAAGCACGAGTGGCGGGGGTCCGGGGGAGAGGGAGAAGCAGGCTCCCTGCTGAGCAGGGAGCTCAATGCAGGGCTCCATCCCAGGACCCTGGGATTAGGGCATGAGCCGAAGGCAGATGCTTAACCAACTGAGCCACCAGCTGCCCAAAGTCAAGCTTCTTTTGACATGCTAATGACAGTTTGTCACTTCTCTTTGCATTTCTTTGATTACTAGTGATATTGAACATCTTTTAAAAAGTATATTGATAGGGATGCCTGGGTGGCTCAGTCCATTGGGCGTGTGCCTTTGGCTTAGGTCATGATCCCAGAGTCCTGGGATCGAGTTCTGCATCGGGCTCCCTGCTTAGCTGGGAACCTGCTTCTGTCTCTGCCTGCCACTCCTTGCTTATGCTTGCTCTCTCTCTCCCTGACAAATAAATAAAATCTTAAAAAATAAATAAATAAGTAAATAAATAAATAGTATGTTGATACATTATTTTGCTTATTTGTATCTTTTCAAATATTTTTATTAGTTTGTGGTTTGATTTTTGCCTGTGATCAACTAGCAGCCTTTTCCTTTATGGTTTTTGGATTTCATTGCACAAATGAACTAGAAAGGCATTTTTTGATAGTTTTCAAATGTAAATATTTGTCTAATATAAACGAAAGTTGTAAAAACAGTCAGCATGTTAGAATGGAAAGGGCCCTGATTTTAGAATTAGACCTGAATTATAAGTTCCAACTCCTCATGTATTACATTAGGTAGAGTATTTTAATCTCTCTGAGCCTGTCTGCTCATGTGTAATGTATGACCACTTCATAAGGTTATTGTAAGTATTAAAATGAAATGCATATAAAATACATTTTAAAGAAAATACACATAAAATACCTTTATATATGCCTGGCAAATAGTAAATGCTCATTTTCTTTCTTTTTTAATACTCTTACCTGCTTTGGCAGATGATGTCGGTTCATACAGACTGTATTGTGTCCGTGCAGATTTTAAGTACATTGATGGAAATAACGATTAGGAATGGTGAGTATATGAATTTACTCTGATTAGCTGTGTGAATTATTGGTTGCTGTTTACACAGTCTCTTTCGTGTTGCTAAACATTTAGGATATTCAGAAATATAGAATAAAAAATTATTTTTTGTGATCTAAAATCTTTAATGACATGAAACTCCAATCAAAAATGAGTATCTGCATTTTTCTAGTTGCATTGAGAAAAACGGTATAAGACCTTACAAGTGACAGCCCTAACCTAATATTTACCAACTCATGGGTTACTCTTCTGGGTAAATGGAAATAGTTGCAAGTTTGTTATTTATTTAGCCAATTAACTTTAACTGGCTTATTGGTGAACAAGTATTGTACTGATTGTGCACTGAGGAGACTGAAAGTACTACAAAAATGTAACAATTGTTTTCTCACCTTTGAGATCCCTTATAATAAAACAAGCATTGTGATTTACACCTTTCACTTGTTTTGGGGATTGAGACTATATGGGCACTGAAGATGGTAAAGTCTTTCTGTGTTAGGAGTAGTTGGTATTTTACCATTGTTATTTTCAGTCTTTTCAAAATGTGTTACTTTTTGAGTTATACTCTTTTATTCATCATCACTCTCAGATACTTTAATAAATGTCATTTCCTTCATTTACTTGAAAATCTATAATTCCTATATGATCATTCTAAATAACTATATCATTAACATATCACTACCAGATGTCATTTCTTTAAAATCGTCATGATAATCCATATTTCACATGCAGACTGTCACCTTGCAACTGTGTTTGTGAACCTGGGATTTGGGATAAAATATTTTCTTCTGTTAACTAGATACCTTCAGTGATTCACCAGTTTGGCCCTGGATCCCATCGTTATCTGATATAGCAGCTGTGTTTTTCAATATGGGAATTGATTTCAGATCTTTGTTTCCTCTGGAGAATCTTCAGCCAGACTTTAATGAAGATAATCTAGTGTAAGTTTTATTTTCATAATTAACTCCCAAAAACATTCTTTTAAATAATTTGTAATAGGATAAGAGTTAATACTCATTTGATAATTTGAGTACCCATTCTTGGTTTTTTTAAATCTCTCAAAGTTGAAATGGATCTTGAATTAGATACATTCCTAACATCTGTCTTAATCTGAAAGTCATCATCAAGTTGAACAGGGAGGATATAGGGGCACCTGGGTGGTTAGTCATTGGGCATCTGCCTTTGGCTCGGGTCATGATCCCAGAGTCCTGGGATCGAGCCCCACATCGGGCTCCCTGCTCCAAGAGGGGCCTGCTTCTCCCTCTCCCACTCCCCCTGCTTGTGTTCCCTCTCTAGCCGTGTCTCAGTCTCTGTCAAATAAATAAATAAAGTCTTTAAAAAAAAAAGGGAGGATATAGAAACATTTAAAATTTTTAAATTTTTTTTTAATGAAACTGACGTTATTTGACATTATTTGTTATTTGACATTATTCTGTTATTTGACATTATTTGTTGGTGATACTGGCCAAAGCAATTAGATAAGTATTTGACATTATTTGACATTATTCTGTTGGCAATACTGGCCAAAGCAATTAGGTAAGAGAAAAAAATAAGAGATATAAAAACTGGAAATGAGTTGGCAAAAGTTTCATTATTTGCAGAAGAAGTGTGTTAATGTATGCAAAGAAGCCTAAGTCGGCTGAAAAGCTATAACAAATAAAAGAAACAAGTAAGAGAAACTGGTATGGGGCACCTGGCTGTCTCATTCAGTAGAGCATGTGACTCTTGATCTCAGGGTTGTGAGTTCAAGCCCCACATTAGGCATGGAGCCTACTTAAAAGGAGGGGTGGGGCACCTGGGTGGCTCAGTTGGTTGGGTGGCCAACACTTGGTTTTGCCTCAGGCCATGATCTCAGGGTGCTGGGATCAAGCTCCACGTCAGGCTCTGCACTCAGCAGGGAGTCTGCTTAAGATTTTCTCTCTCTATCCTCCTCCCTCTGCCCCTCCTCCCACTCACCTGCTCGCTTGCTGTCTCTCTCTCTCCCTCTCTCTAAAATAAATCAAATAAATCTTTAAAAAAGAGAGAAGTTGGTATGGATTCCAGGGTACAAAGTTTAAAAAGAGAAATTAGTAACCTTTAGATATATGAGCTGTAGCTAGTTTAAAAGATAAGCTGCGGGGTGCCTGGCTGGCTCAGTTGGTAGAGCATGTGATTCTTGATCTCAGAGTCATGAACTCGAGCCCCACCTTAGGGGCAGAGATTACATTAAAAATTTTTAAAAATAAGGGGCGCCTGGGTGGCTCAGTTGTTAGGCATCTGCCTTCGGCTCAGGTCATGATCCCAGGGTCCTGGAATCGAGCCCCACATCGGGTTCCCTGCTCAGCGGGAAGCCTGCTTCTCCCTCTCCCCCTGCTTGTGTTCCCTATCCAGCTGTCTCTCTCTGTCAAATAAATAAATAAAATCTTTAAAAAAAAAATTTTTTTTTAAATAAAATCTTAGAAAAAAAAAGATAAACTGGAAGAAAAGACTTCATTTACAACAGCAAGAAAAATATATGAAATACCTAGGAATAAACTTGAAGAGAGAGAGAGTGTGTGTGAGTGTGTGTATAGAAACAAAATAGAAGACGTAAATAAATGGACGAGCATACCATGCTTTCAGATAGGAAAATTCAACATTATAATATAAATAGATTAGAGCTCCTGAAGTTAAACCATAAACATAATGACATTTGAATAAGAAATGCCAATGGGATATTTTGTGGGGAAGGAGAGAGTTGATACTATACAAGTGATTCTGTAAAGTTATATGGAAAAAAATAATATCTAGAAAAGCTTTGAGAAAGAAGAGTTAGGAGGCAGGACTGGCCTTAGCAGATAATAGTATGGGACAAGTACAACATGCAAAGTTCTGTCAATGGAACAAAAGAAGTCCAAAATAGAACCAAATACATATAGATACTTAGTAAATGCTAAAAAGCTATTTCCATAAATGAAAGAGTAGGCTATTAAGTATCTGGTATTATCCACTATCTGGAAAACTGGATAGCCATCTGCAAAAAAATTTTGCATCCATACCTCAAACTGATAGATCAAAGATTTAAATGTATACAATAAAACCATAAAAGTAACAGAAGAGGGCACCTGGGTGGCTCAGTCGTTAAGCGTCTGCCTTCGGCTCAGGTCATGATCCCAGGGTCCTGGGATCGAGTCCCACATCAGGTTCCCTCCTTGGCGGGAAGCCTGCTCTCCCTCTCCCACTCCCGGGGCTTATGTTCCTGCTCTCGCTATCTCTGTCTCTGTCAAATAAATAAATAAAATCTTTAAAAAAAAAGTAACAGAAGAAACCAGCAGGTTTTTATAATCCTAGAAAAGGGGAAAATGATTTTGTGTATGAACTAACACTCAAAAGCTGTATAAAGGAAAATTAACTTATTTGACCACATTAAAAACACTTTGCCATGACAGTAATCACTATACACAAAGTCAAAAGAAAAGCTTCAAAAGGGAGTGGGAGGGAGATATATATTTATATGAATTTTTCATATTCATGCATATATGTATGAATGAAACAGCTGTGGTTACAGGTAAAGATTTAGTTTCAAATTAATAAAAAGATAATAACCTATTAGAAAAATGGACAAAGGAATAAACTGATCACAGAAATAAAACTGGTTCTTAAATATGAGAATATACTCATCTTCACTTCTGAGAAAAAAGGTAAATTCTTGTTATTGCTATATCCAAAGCCAAACTCTTACCTCTCTAGTTCTCTTTCCACTCCATACAGGATCCCTTGTTGCTCAGATATAATCTGTATCTAAAAATATGTTGGATAGCAAATTTTCAGATAAAGACTATGTTCTATCACTTTAAATAGGGAAAATAATGCTTTCCCAGCCCATCCAAAAAACCCAACCATTTCCCCCAAACATTGTTAAAATACTCAAACCACCTATATTTAAAAAGTTAAAGTACCAGTTATTTTATTATTTAACACTTCATGAATTCAGTAACATGTGGTCATGTATGTTGTATGCAACAGATTTGAATTTTTCTTCACTGTTGCAAGCAGGTACTGTAGTGGAAATAGTGAAATAAAGATATATAATGAATGCATTAAGGCATAATACATGCAGATAATACTCAGCAAAATGGGTTTTTTTATTGGTAACTTACCAGTTAAAGAGTTGGCATCAGTTAGGTTTGGTGACTACAGCAGGGAGGTGATGGCTGTAGTCACTGTTGTTCTGCAGTGGTAGGCATTGGTGAGCACAGGAAAGCAAGGAGGAGCTCGTGAAGGAATGAGTGAACCATGATGAAATGCCTGTTTAAGCAACATGAGTACAGACTGAATCCTGTTGAGATATGACCACAACTCATTCTTCTCACTAAGACTCACATGCAACTTAACCACTTTTGTTGGTGTGTGTGAAATGTTTGAAGGCTCTTAAATATTCAGATAGGGAGAGTAAGATACTAAAGGATAGTCGAACAGTTCTTTTCTTGACCATTATTGTTAGATGTACAGACTTAGAATCTGAGTCACAACTAACCTCTTTCTCTTCTGCATTCCTTCAATTCTCACATCCCTGTGTTCTAGTTCCTCTGCTCATGTCACAGCTGTTCTTTCCTTTTTTGTTACCTGTGTTAGTCTAATTCAGATCCTCTTTTCATGCCTACCCTGGCAAAAAAAAAAAAAAAAATCTCCTTTTCCCCAGGGGCTTTCTACCTCCAAGATACTTATTCCTTTCACTGTTGGAGGATTCCTTTTATGAAACATAGCCTTGAACTTCTTTCTCCTCTGTTCTCAAGCCTTTTTACACCTTGTATTGAAGACTCTACAATTTGACCTATTTTCTGTTTTGCTGTCCCTTTTGTTTTAACCAAATTGATCTGCTTGCTCTTCCTCCATATTAGTCATCATTGCATTGGCTCTTCCTCATAGTGATCCCTCACCTCCATCCTCAGTGTCAGCTCACTAAAATATTACCTGTCTCTCTCGTTGAAGCGCTGTTTCTAAGAGCAAGACATTCAGGGGGTCTGGGTGGCTCAGTCTGTTAAGCATCCGCCTTCAGGTCATGATCTTGGGATCCTGGGATCGAACCCCACATGGGGCTCCCTGCTCAGCAGGGAATCTGCTTTTCCCTCAAACCCACACCCCCACTTGTGCTCTCTCTCACTCTTGCTCTCTCTAATAAATAAAATCTTTAAAAAAAAAAAATAAGAGCAAGACAGTCTTATCTGTATGGAACAGATTACTAAATCATGGTACGTTAATCATCATCATCACAACTACTAATAGTTACATATTGCTTACTATATGCCAGGCACAGTTCTAAGGGCTTAAAATGTAGCACTTCATTTAATGGTCACTACAACTGTTAGATAGTATTCTCATTCCATTTTACAGGTGAGTCAGGCACAGAAAGGTTAAGTAGTTTGCCTGAGGTTTACAGCTAGGAAGGCACCGGACTACTAAGCAGGGACTTGAAAAGCTAAGAAAGCTTTTCATATATAGTTATGGAAGTATAAGATATATTAAGTGAAAAAAAGAGAGGTACACAACAGAGTATATAGTGTGCTGCCATTTACATTAAGGGGGGGCAAATAAATGAATACATATTTATTTGTATATACATAAAATGCTTGTGGAAGGAAGGATTAAAACTAGTAGTGACTGGAGGGGAAATGGATGGCAAAAGGCCTAGACTGAGGACAGTTCTTCACAGCAGTACTGTTCCTTGATACCTTTTGAGTTTTTTAACCATATGAAGGTATTATTATTCAAAAAATTAAATAAGAAAGTACCTTTTGAAGGCCAAATTGATGTGTCTCCTCCTCCACGAACCTTCACTGATTACCTCAACCAAAACTGCGGTGCTTAGAATTGTTTCTTTATATTGCTGTCTATTCATGAGACCTTTATTATGAGTTCTTTTGTAGTCAGAGCCACCTTCTACATAGTTCTCTGACACCAAGAACAATGAGGATAGTGCCTTATAAAAAGTAGCTGTTCAACGGAAAACTAATGCATAGAAATAGGTATCAGATTAGTGTTTACCTGGAGTGCGAGATAGCAAAGTGACTTGGATCTGGCATGAAGGGACTTTTGTGGGTAATGGAAATGTTCTACTACTTCTTTATTCTGTTGGTGGCTATACTACTATATATATTTATCAAAACATAAAATGGGTATATTCCTTTTATTATATGTAAATTATGCCTCAACAAAACTTTTTTGTTGTTCGATCTTAAAATAATTATTTTGTGCCTAATTTCACATTGCTTTATTCACTTTTCAATAGTTCTGAAACACAGATGACATTGGGGGGGGAAGGAAGTGAAGATTCATCTTGTAAGCCAATTTTTTCAACTCTTCCTGAAACCAACATTTTAAATGTGGTTAAGGTAGGGAAAAACTCTTTTATGTCTTTAGCACAGTACTGGAACCATTTAGTTTTGTGGTTAGTGGTTTTAAAACAAAATCACTAGTGTTTTACCAGGTGATTTCCAATCTTTGAAATTTGTTAGCAGTATTCTTTGTATTAAACATTGTTTTTGCTGTTTTTATTTTTTGTTTTAATATTAGGAGTAAAAGGGAACTTTAGATTTATAGAATTAATATAGTTCTAGGATACCTTTACCAAGAAGCTTTTAGAAACCAGTATTTTTAGAACCAATAATTTTTTTAGAATTAGGATGTATGAAGAGAAAAAAGTTATTACTTATAACTTAGTGATTAAGAATTAATAACAGTGTTAAAACTTTTTAGTGGCTGAATCAAGTCAGTGATACTGAACCATTAAAAAAATCTCAAAAATGAAAATTGGAGAAGAAAATACTTATCTTGTCACCTAATTCAGCTATTACATTTCTATTAACATGAGTATTTCTTGCCTTTTTTCTAGACATCTGATGTTTCGTTTTCTATAAGTTCTCTTTTGCATTTTTTTGTCAGAAAGTTTTTATAATTTAAACTCTCCAAGTAAAATATATCTCCTTAAGTTGTTTTGTCTCTGTACTTCTGTCACAGTTTCTAGGCTTGTGTACATCTATACATCCAGAAGGTTACCAGGATCGTGAAATAATGTTGCTGATTTTAATGTTGTTTAAAATGAGTTTGGAGAAACAGCTGAAACAGATTCCTCTAGTGGACTTTCAAAGCCTCCTGATAAATCTGATGAAAAACATTAGAGATTGGAACACAAAGGTAACCATACTTAAAGCTTTTGTATTGGTTTTAGTGTTGGTTTTTTGTATACCATCACAAATTGACTTTCATAGTGCATATGGAATTAATAGTTTCTAAGCTCAGTTAAGATCTCTGGCAGATGAAAAATAAACAGGAAGCTACTGTCTTTGTTGGAACTGTATTAAATTTATGATAACTGAATCTTCTCTAAAACTGCAGCTATTCATTCCAAAAAAAAAAAAAGTGTTAATTGGGGGATTTATTGGGGGTCAAGCATTAATGTAAGTGCTGGAGATATAGCACTGGAAAAGATAAATCCATTGCCTTTATAGCAGTTTTATGCTAGTTAGAGGGTTAAATAATAAATGTATATTATACTATGTCAAGTTGTAATAAGGGCTACAAATTAAAATAAAGCAGGACATGGGTATAAAGAATAGCAAGGCAGGAATCTTCTGCTGTTTCAGATAAAGCAGTCAGGGAATGCCCTTGTGAAGTGACCTTTGAGGCGAGACCTACATGAAATGATGAAGCAAAGTCACACATACAACAAAAATTGGAGTTGAACGTTTATAGCCATATTAAGGGTAAACATGTATAATTTTTGTTAGAAGAATTACATTTTTTAACCTTTTTTGATGGAAAATTTCAAACACGTGCAAAAGTAGAAAGACAAGTATGATGAACCCGTAAGTACTTATCACCCAGCTTCAGCAATTAACAAGACATAATCAACCTTGTCTCATCTGTTACCCTCATCCCATACTTTCTTCCCCTACTCAGAGATTATTTTGAAGCAATTTTGTTAGACCTTAAATACTGAAATAGTTGAGGATCCCCAAAATGCAAGAAATCCCAGGTCAGGAACATATATGATCTTCTGCAGCTCTCATTATACACCTTTAGAAGCTGGTATTTGTATTTAGCTCTATTTAGGGGTACCTGGGTGGCTCAGTCAGTTAAGCGTCTGACTCTTGATTTCGGCTCAGGCCATAATCTCAGGGTCCTGGGATGGAGCCTCCAGTTGGGCTCCACACTCAGCAGGGAGTCTGCTTGAGGATTCTCTCTCCCTCTGTCCTTCCCCCTGCTTGCGCGCACGCACGCACACACACACTCTCTCTCTCAAATAAATTAAATTAGATCTCTTTAGATTTAGATTTGTATTCTTCTAGGGAGGACTGTTTAGAATATAGGTATAGGTATGACATAGAAAAAAACATGAAAGCCAAGTGAAATTCTGATAAACATATCTGTTCAGTGTGTTCCAAAGTTTAAGATAAAACTGAATCTGTGTACTGTGTATGTTTTAGCAGGTTCTAGGCTCCATGCTGTTTCTAAAAATGAGTGCTCTTTTTGTCATAATGCTCACATAAGGCAAGAAGGTGTGGATGAAGAAGATGTGGATGATTTGGTTTCACTGACCTATTTGAAAAATCTTGCTCATTCTTTGTTTTCAGGTGCCTGAACTCTGTCTGGCCATAAATGAACTGTCTGATCATCCACACAACCTTCTGTGGTTGGTACAGCTGGTTCCTAACTGGACATCACGTGGAAGGTATTGAAAATTGAGAATTAAACATTAAGAAAAATTTATATTTACATTAATGAAATACTTTTGGGTCCATTATTTCCTTTCATCGTTCCTTAAATGTTAGATCAGTCTTTTATTTCATAGTCAGCTGTGGGAAAAAGCATTGAGAGCCTGATTCTAATACTTAACTCAGATCATTTTGTGATATTCTTGATTTTTAATTTTAGCCTATCTTATAACTTAATACAGATGACACATATCATGAAAATGAATGAATTCGCTTTTTTCTTTATTTTACTTTAGTAAATATAAATGTGAGCAATAAAATAGATTTTCTATCAGTATATCAGCAGGGCCAAAGATAAAGACTCTTAATGATTTGCAGGCAATTCTAACTTTATACACAAATACTTTACATGAAAATTTTACTGTTCTATTAAAGTTTATATGTTCTTATACTGTCTTCTCTTGAAATACTAGCCATGTTTCCAATGTTTCCAATTAGAAGAACTTTGGGCTCATTCATTTGCTTCTCAAACAGTATTGATTAAAATGCATTCTAAATACTTTTAAATTCTAATTCCAGGCAACTAAGACAGTGCCTCAGCCTAGTGATTATTTCAAAGCTTTTGGATGAGAAACGTGAAGATATCCCTAATGCCAATAATCTACAGGTATAAATAATATTTTTGTTTTCTTTTCATAAATGGGAAAGGTAGTGAGGTGTAAGGAAAATTGATGGTTCTTAAGTCAGAAGTTCTGGGGTTAGATCTCAACTCTCAAGCATAATACTATTCATATAATCTTTAGAATGGTACTTAACTAATGAGATCCATTACACTGACATGATATCATATTCAGTAACATATAGGTTGGTTGTGGACAATTAGATGAATTAATGTATAAATACTGGGAAAATCAAAATGTGCTATATAAATATGACTATATGATTATTTATCAAGGTTAGCAATTTTATCACATTCAGTAGTAAATATATCATGTATAGATGAGTGGGTTTAAATATGTCCAACGGAAGCTCCACTGAAAGGTACTGAAAGCCTTTTACAAACATTAATAACACTAAGGGAGCTACATGGGCTACATACACATAGTTGGAATTTTAAAACTCAACATCTAACCTGGTCTAGATATGTTCTTCTGTGAACTGCAATTCAATACAAGATGATCTATTCTCTACTAGGTCCTAGGGATAAAAAAATGAATTAGAGACTCTGCTCTTGAAAACATAATCTAGGTTGAAACAAAATAAACCCTTGTTGTACAATGTAGTAAGAACAATGATAGAGGTATGCACAGGGTGCTGTGGGACAGAGAGATTGAAAGGGACAGCTGGTTTCTTCATTAGTAGAGCTCAGGTAGATTTGATTCCAGATATGGGGACTGTCAGTCTTTTCAGTGATAACTTACTTTCATCAAAAGAGAATTCTTTTTAGAATTCAGTGACTTCTACTCATAGGGAGATTCAGCTTTGCTGACTTTCAAATAATTTCACAGAGAAAGCGTTCTGTTTGGCCTCTGTTGTAATGCCATTTGGTCTCCTCCTCAAGCTTTTATCCTCAATTACAAGTATTGAACCTTTTAATTTAAAGCCCCTTTTAAGCAAATGAGGACTTTTAAATAAAGGAGAATTGGATATCACTGGACTATAAAGAAAGCTAAAGGGGCAAAATTAGAGAAGGCAAAATGAACAGAGGACCACTGAAAAAAAGTAGACTAAGAAGGAGCAACTGTATTGCTTAATATTGTTTCTCCTCTCTGTTGATAGATATCAGTCCTACATCGCTATCTTGTGCAAATGAAGCCTTCTGATTTGTTGAAGAAAATGGTCTTGAAGAAAAGGGCTGAACAGCCAAATGGCACTATTGATGATAGTCTTCATTTGGAACTCGAAAAGCAGGTATCCGGGGCTAGATCATCTCAGAAGAGTACATTATGAGTATAACTGATGCCAGTTTCCTAACAACAGGCTGATAGCATAGGCATTTCTGGATTTGGAGACTTAGATACATTATAGCAAACACAATTATAAAGTGAATGATATTTTTTACTTATTGCTGTCGTGAAATTCTTAAGTAACCTTGAGAGTTGAGAACCGAGGTAAAAGGATGGTTGTTGGTAATTTAATACTGGGAGTATTTTTTGTACTCCTTTACTAGGGCACTTGTGAGATAGTAAAAGGAATGCACTTGAGTTAGAAGTCAGGAAGCCTAGATTAAATGCTTGGATATTCCTACTTACCAGCTCAGTTAACTTTATTAGCAAATTCTTTAGTCCTTCCTGGGCAACTCTCCTAATGTGTAAACTGGAATGATATCTATGCTAGCTAATTCATGGGTGTTTGTGTTATTTATTTCTTTAACAGGCATATTACCTGACCTACATTCTTCTTCATTTAGTTGGTGAAGTTAGTTGTTCTCATTCTTTTTCTTCTGGACAAAGGGTAGGTAGTTTTTAGTGTTTTTTGTTTTTAATAAGTGTCACTATTGATGGAATGAATGAATGTTCTTTATATAGAAGAAAACTTCATAAAAGTTAACTTTGGGTTTGCTATAGAAATCCCAGTGTACACTGGAAAGAGGAAAGTAATAGTAACTTTGCAACCATATCATTAGCAAGAATTATTTGTCTGCACATGTTAGTTCTGTTTACTGGAGTGTAATTTAACCATCATAACTTGACAACAATGTAATACATTAATAAGATACCAAGGTCACCAAATGGGCCAGCTATTAGCTGGTTTTTTCCCGTCTTTTCTCCCACTCACTTTTTTTCCTTTAGAACTAATATTTGCCTTCAAAATTAAATTGATAGTAAGTCAGGCTACTTTACATATGCATTTCTTAATTATCTCCCCATGTTAAATATTCATTTTGAAGTATTCTGTCCTTCCCATACTATCATAATCCATACTTCTGGGGAAAGTTCTTGTTTAAGTCATCATGTTTCATACTGTAAGTATTCCAACCTGTTTTAAAACTTAGTATTATCGGGGCGCCTGGGTGGCTCAGTTGGTTAAGCGACTGCCTTCGGCTCAGGTCATGATCCTGGAGTCCCGGGATCGAGTCCCGTATCGGGCTCCCGGCTCGGCGGGGAGTCTGCTTCTCCCTCTGACCCTCCTCCCTCTCATGCTCTCTGTCTCTCATTCTCTCGCTCTCAAATAAATAAATAAAATCTTTAAAAAAAAAAAAAACTTAGTATTATCTCCTTAGTCATCGTGAAAAGGACGCAACACTGGGGGTTCTTGTGGGGTTTTCTTGGTTCTGTTGTTTGTTTTGCTTTTTGGGGTTTTTGGTGTGTTTTTTTAGATAGACACACAATGTTACATTAATGTCAGGTGTACAACATAGTAATTCAACAGGTTTATATATTATGCTATGCTCACCACAAGTGTAGCTATCATCTATCACCATACAATGCTATTACAACACCACTGACTATATTCCATATACTGTACCCTTTATACCCATGACTTATTCCATATCTGGAAATTTGTATCTCCTACTGCCCTTTAGCCATTTTGCCCATCCCTTCACCACCCCCTACCCTCTGGCAACCATCAGTTTGTTCTCTGTATTTATAGGTCTGTTTCTGCTTTTTGTTTGTTTATTTATTTGTTTTTTAGGTTTCACATATAAGTGAAATCATGTAGTATTTGTCTTCTGTCTGACTTATTTCACTTAGCATCATACTCTGTAGGTTCATCCATTTTCTCACATGGCAAGATCTCATTCTTTTTATGCCTGGGTGGTATTCTAGTTGTGTGTGTGTGTGTGTGTACCACATTATATATATATATATACACACACACACACACACACACATATATATACCACATCCTCTTAATCCATTCATCTGTCACTGGACACTTGGGTTGCTTCCATTCTTGGCTTGTAAATAATGCTGCAGTAAACATAGGGATGCATATATTTTCTCAAATTAATACAGCAAAACGACTTTCATTTTTGTGTATATTTTTATGTTAGCAGTAAACCTTAACAGTCTTATTGTTGTGGCAGTTACTGTTTTCAGTGATATGACTGGTATTATATTATGGTTAACATCAGAAATCAGTAACTGGAGAAAGATTTTTTAAATGATTGTTAGTTCTAAGCATCATCTCCTCTTTGTTAATTTGCAACGCTTCAGAGTTGTTTTCATCCCTCATGTTTGTTTCGCACAGAAACACTTCGTGCACCTCTGTGGGGCTTTGGAAAAGCATGTTAAGTGTGATATTAGGGAAGATGCAAGACTGTTTTATAGAACTAAGGTAAGTGTTTGTTTTTCATAAGAATTGTTAGGGTTTTTTGTTGTTGTCTAGCTTTGATTACATTAATATTTGAGGAAGAGAAGCGAATAAGCCTCTCTTTAAAAAGGGAGGGTGGGTGCCTGGGTGTCTCAGTCAGTTAAGTGTCTGCCTTCAGGTCAGGTCATGATGCTGGAGTCCTGGGATTGAGCCCCACGTGGTGGGTGGGGAGAGAAGAGGGGGCTCCTCTCCCTCTGCCCTTCACCCTGCTCGTGCTCTCTCAACCTTCTTGTGCTCTCTGGCTCTCACTCTCTCAAATAAATAAAATCTTAAAAAAAAAAAAACATAGAAGATGAGAAATATGACTTTCTCCTTTAATAACAGAAATCAGTTTCTACTAAATACTTCTAGCTAAATTAAAAGTGAAAGGAGAGGCACCTAGCTGGCTCAGTCAGTAGAGCATATAACTCTTCATCTTGGGGTTGTGAGTTTGAGCCCCACATTGGGCAAAGAGATTACTTTTTTTAAAAAAGTGAAAGGGAAAAATCTCAAGACAAATATATTTTCCATTTTACTATACTCTCTATTCTAAGACTCCTGACACCTGAAGAGAAAGTTCTTCCAGTACTAATAAAACTTGGACACCTGGGTAGCTTAGTTGGTTAAGCATCTGCCTTTGGTTCAGGTCATGATCCCAGGGTCCCATGATCAAATCCCGCATTGGGCTCCTTGCTCAACGGGGAGCCTGCCGCTCCCCCTGCTTATGTTCTCTCTCTGACAAATAAATAAAATCTTAAAAAAAAAGAGAGAGAAAATTAGTTTCTTTTGATTACAAATTAAGACTTTTATGCCTAAGTTAGTTTCGGGGATTAAAAGCAATTTTGTGATAGTTGAAAACTTGTTTTGTTCATAGAGAAGAAATAGGTTAGCTGTTTTTCTTTGAATGTCCCATTAAAGAATGTGTTAAAGAAGGATTCTTCAGGTTTCTGAGTTGTATATCACCCAGTCTGAGCTCTAGGATGGAAATGATTCAGCAGTAAGCTTGCTATAAGCTTTTTTTCTTAAAAGTTTAGTATATTCCAAGACAGTAGACAGTAGAAAAGCTGGCTATGAGTATGGAGTTAGGAAAGCAACTTGAGTATTAATAAAATAAGTTTTTCCTAAAACATTAAACACTTTTTTAAAAAACTTTTAAGGATTTTTTAATTCCAAATCATCTTTTAGCATTTGTAATGTAAAGCTGATTCTTTTTTGCCATTGTGTTTGGATAAATCAGTAAATGTGAAGTTTCAGCTTTGTAACTTTATATCTTACATTAATTAGCTGTAAAGGTTAGTCATTTCAACAATGCCCATTTGGATTCAGTATGTGTATTTATTTTAGTAGATTTAAGTTAAATACAGAGATGAGCAACTAATGAAGTTGTATCAGATTGCAGATTTTCAGAAATATGTAGGGGATAGCTCTTTGACTTAGAGGGGAAACCATAGTTTCAAAGAAGCACATTCTTTTGAACATTGACTAGGGTTACTGGCCCGTAGAACTTAGTGGTAGTGGCTACTGCTGACAGATGTGCTAAAAGGGGACCACCCAAGGTTTTTGTTTCTTAAAGCCAAGGGCCTGCATAGATTGGTGCCAGGGCTTGCTTCTCTTAGAGTGGAGAGAGACACAGGGGTCTATGGAAATTGTGTCGGGGGATGGTCTGCTGAGGAGTTGCCTCTTCACAACCTGTAATAGAAAAGGTGGTGATTATTTTGGAGAAACCGAATCTGCTGAACTCTAAATGGAGAAAAAAGTACCTTTTAATTTACTTTATAAACTTAAAGCAGCTATAAAATTCTTGACTTGTTTAAAACATTTTTCTGAAGCAGTTATGTTTAAGAACTAATTGAGAATCTCTAGAGTTGTAGGGAAGCTTGAGTTTCAGGCAGAGACTCACTAAACCTACAAACGTGGAATATACTTTGGATTTAAAGAGGATTCATAGTACTTTGCAGAAACCTAGAGAGACAGTACAGTGAATCTTTGATCTTCTGATAATGTGGGAAGGAACAAATGACAGCCATTTTTGTGGCCTTGAGTCTTTCAAATAGAAGTTGGAAAGACAAGGACAGCCAAAGCCTTGGGCCCTATAACAAAGCCCACAATTCAGCTTCTCTATGTGGGTGTTCAAAAGCCAGCAAGTTGAAAATATAAGTGTCTTGCTGGCAGGGAAGGAATATGTTTTTTCTGGATGATCTTTAGTAACTGATGGGAAAATAGAGTCCTAAGCATTCAGTAATTTAGATTATGGTGATTGAGAAAAGTCTTAC
The DNA here is from genome assembly GCF_029215605.1 of Mirounga angustirostris. NCBI lineage: Eukaryota > Metazoa > Chordata > Mammalia > Carnivora > Phocidae > Mirounga > Mirounga angustirostris. The sequence continues at coordinate 127,511,055 of NW_026991714.1, forward strand.
ATTAATCACTATGATTTGAAAGCCCCTCCAGAAGATGAGTAGTTTATTTTCTCTTTCTTGACAAAATTAAATTGAATTGTTGGGTATGGGCCTGTCACAACTATCATATCTTTCATATCAAGCATTAAATTGATTTTAGTTAAGGATGTTTTGATCTGATCCCTTTTCCCCTTTTTGATATTTTTAAGGTAAAAGACCTGGTTGCCAGGATACATGGAAAATGGCAGGAAATAATCCAGAACTGTCGGCCTACTCAGGTGTCATTTTATTAAACAGTTTTATTTATTCTTAGTAGTTTTGCTAAATGGTACTTCTTTATACTGTTTTAAAAAAAAATGACAGAGCAGTTGCTTCTAGGTATCTTAAGATAAACTGAAAACTCCAGTATAATAATTTGTGTATGCTTTTTAGTTTTTGTTTGCTTTATATTTATTAATTTATTTCCAGAGATGGTTGAGCCCATTTTAAAATACCACATTACATCAAATGGAGGTTGATATTTTCATGGGGAGCATGTTTCTCAACAGCTTTAGTGAGATAAAATTCACGTATCATATTTCACTCATTTAAAGTGGTTTTTAGTATATGCACAGAGTTGTGTAACCATCACCACCAAATATTTTAATGTACTTTAAAACATTTTTGTCACTCCAGAAAGAAATCCCAGAACCCATTAGCAGCCACCACCCATTCCCCAACCACGTGCATTTCTATCCCAACTCCCCCCAAGCCTTTAGGTAACCACTATTCTTTCTGCCTGTATAGATTTGCCTATTTTTCACATTTCATATAAGTGAAATGATATACTATGTGGTCTTTTATGACTGGCTTCTTTCACATAATGTTAGGTGAATCCATGTTGTAGCATGTATGTCATTTCTATTGCCAAATAATATTCCATTGTGTGAATATATCTTATTTATCCACTTAATTAGATGGGACATTTGGGTATGCTTCTACTTCCTGGCTGTTGTCAATAACGCTTCCATGAACAACACTACACAGGTTTTAGTGTGAACATATGTTCTCAAATTAAAATATTTTGGGTGTATACCTGGGAGTGGAATTGCTGGTCGTGTGGTAATTCTATGATAAATGTTTTGAGGAATTGCCATACTGTTTTCCATAGTGGCTGCACTGTTTTACATTCCCACCAGAATGTATAAGGTTTCTAAATTCTCCACATTCTTGCTAACACTTGTTATTATCTGTGTTTTTTATTATAGCTATAGTAGGGGGTTGGTAGTAGAATCTTATTGTGGTTTTAATTCATATTTCCCTAATGACTAATGATGATGTGCATCTTTTCATATGCTTACTGTCCATTCATGTAGCTTCTTTGGAGAAATGTCTATTAAAATCCTTTGCCCATTTTTTAATTGGGTTTTTTATCTTTTTATTACTGAATTGTAGAAATTCTCCATTTGTTCCAAATACGAGTCCCTTGTTAGGTATATGATTTGCAAATATATTACTCTCTAATTCTGTGTGTTGTCTTTTCATTGCCTTAATGGGATCATTTGTAGAACAAAAGTTTTTAACTGTGATGAAGTCCAGTTTTATTTCCCTTTGTTAGGCTTTTGGTATCATATCTAAGGGGACTTTGCTTAAGAGGGGCATTGTTTAAGCACCTGGTATTACATTTGCCATACTATAAATTTGCCTTTTACAAACTAACGGATATGTTATTGTCTAAAATTATGCTTCTCAAATTTTAATGTGCATATAGGCATCAATTTATTGAAATGCAGATTTTGATTCAGTAGGTCTGGAGTGAGACCTGAGAGATGCTGCATTTCTAACAGGTTCTCAGATTGATGGCAATGCTGCTGGTCCAGGAACCATAATTTCAGTAGATTGGACCTAGAAGTTGCTTATAGTTTATGTCAAAGCAACAGGAACACTGAAGATTAATTAGGAAAAGTAATCTCAACTCTTCTGCATTTTGACTTTCTTGCTGTTATTGCCCCTCATAAGATATGCCTGCTCTTTGAGAAATCTTAATGTTTTGTTGTTATTTCAGTTTCTAATCTCAGTAGATCTTGTTTTAGCCTGGCCATCTTTGCTGATGTGGTATTAAAATAAATGAATTTAATACCAAAACTTCTCTACTAGTCAGCTTAACATTTTACAAAATCTTCTTAAATATGATCCTCCACATGTGTGTGTTGGTGAGGAAAACATCTTGGACTTATTTTGTGCTTTTTTTAATTGTTAGACCACAAAATGTGAAAACTGATTCCGATTACCATAAATTTTCAGAGAAATGTACAATATAAAGATTTTATTACTTCCTTTACCAGAACCTTGTTTGATGATTAGTAGTTTTATAAGGATGAATGCATAATCTGACTTTCCTTTATCCTGTTTTTTTCCCCATTCCCTTTTCTAGGGGCAGCTTCATGACTTCTGGGTACCAGATTCTTAACAGGAGCTGAGGCAGCAAAAATATGAACCAAGAGAAATTCAATAAGACCTTTTCCTAGAGGAGTAGAAAGAATGCTACAGACTCCAGTGGAATGCTAAGAAAATGTGCTGCAAATGTGCCACTTGAATATCTAGTATGAAGCTGGTAATGAAGAAATTGCCATTTCTGAAGCAGATATGAAACATGATCTGCTTAATTTTAAGGCAACTGACATTTTAAAAAGAGCAGAATCCTATAACAAGAGGGGAGGGGTAGAAGCAGCTAAGAGTTGCATGTCTAACCTGCCCCTATTAACTCCTCTTGTTAATTTGTAAGCCAGTTATCCTTTTGTTTTGTTTTGTTTTGTTTTTTTGGATTGTATTTATGGCACTTGGATAATCACAGGAAATATGTAGGAAAGGGTTTGGACCAAGTTGAGTAGTTTGACATGGAAATCAAGACCAAGTTCCAGTTGGGTTTAATTTTCCCCTTCATTATTTTAGGACTCAAAAAGAAAACTTAGAACTGAGATTAATAACAAAAAGAATAAATCTCTTCTGTAACTCCTATAAACCACAGGGAGGTTTCAATCCATACATTTTCCTTCACTATTCAAGATTAGAAATCTGTTAGGTTTTTAAAATACATTTAAACGGTTAAGAAACAGAAATTTGGTATATTGTCAGATCCCCCTTAAGGGGAAGAGGTTAAGCTATAAAATAGTGTCTCTGTTTTTATGCCAAAACATTCATATGCAGTTTGTTTTGGATTCCTTTTAAGTGTATATATAATTTTTAAATACTGGTTAAATCTTAGAATTTGGCTAAATCTTAGAATCCTGGCCCTTGGTCAGCCATATTACAGAAGTCTATAGTATAAAAGCTTAAAGATCTGGACAAGTTTCCAAAACCCTTACTTTCATGAGTATGTAAGCTTGGCAGAGACCTGGATGGTGTTTATTCTTTGGGACATTGCACACGTGCACGCGTGTGTGTGTATGTGTGTGTGTGTGCACGCGCGTGTGTGTGCTTGTATTTTAAATTTGTTGCACTTGAAAACCACAGCTGCTCTAAATATTCTTAAACACTGGAAAGCCATCCTTGGGTTTAAATGGTGAAGGGTTAGTAGAAGTGCACATGCTGGTCTTATTAGCCCAAGGGCCCTTTGAAGCCTTTGGTAGTAATAGACTCTTACTAGCTAACTGAAAAATTCTTTTGTTGACTGAGTGTCCCTTTGTGGAGGGGGTTGTTTCTTGAATGAGAATGTCAACTTTTTTTTCCTTTCAATATTGACTTGGATGACACTGCTTTCCTGAGCATTCTGATGTCTCCAGTTGTGGGGGGAAAGATGATGGAGAGGAAGGGAATTGGACTTGGGTTTTATGGTTTGAGAGGGGAGAAGATAATTTTTGAAAAATAGCTTTCTACCTCTAAATTGAGGGTTATGAGTTAAAAGCATTTTATCTTAAACTTATCATTTACAATAGCATAAGTAACTTTTGAGCCCATGTCAAGCATTGAGCAGTTAGAGATTTTATAGGGAAGACTAAGTAAATCCAATTCCTTAGAACCCCGACTGAATGAGGCTCCAGGAGTCAGACCAACAAAAGTTTTATTCTGTTGAGTTTACTGGTAAGAATATTATTATCTCGATACTACCTCTCAAGGGTATTATTAGAAAATGCCACTTATGGTTAATGAGATAGATACAAAGAGTTCTATTTGACAGAAGCTTGAAACTCTGGCATCTATCTGCCCAACAATGGGGGCTTTCACTCTTTGTAATTTAATACTTTGTAGATACATTATTTGTGTGTAATTTTATAAGTGTTCATATTTTTCTCATTTTGCATTGTGTAAAGTGTACAAAATCTCAAAGTATAAAATACTGCTTATATTGCTTGTAATTACAGTGTGTAAATATTTTCTAATCGTGTACATTGACGGGGGACAAGTGGGTTATTCAGGTTTTTTTTTTAAGTGACCCTTTTGTATTGCAGTTTCAACTGATAACTGCTCATCAAATTTAAAACCACTTTGATACATTTTTATTTAGCAGTTCCAATAAGAAAAGTCTCTATTTTTAATTGTCTTTCTTCATTAGAGAAAAATACTTCATCTGTCCCTTTAAAAATGGCCAGACATCAGTTTGAGCCCTTGTATTTATGACTCTGGTAGATGTCTCCGTCTCCAGGTCATACTCCAGTCAGTACTTGCATTGGGTTCTCATACAAATTCTGTGATGATTCTCTTTTAGCACAAGTAGCCCATAACTTTTCTCCCAAATCAAGTATTATCCTTCTCCCTCTTGAGTCCCCATGTTCTGTCTCCTTCCTGCTGTTGTTGCCCAGCGAATGGGATGGTAGTGGGGGGAGAAAATGTTCATTGCACAGAAAATGTCAGGCCACTTTTGGGACTTGGCAAACAAAGCTTGCACTGAGTGGTGGTGTGTTTGGCAGTATTACTGTGCCAAAAATAACCTTGTCTAATTTTCTGGATATGTATGTCAAACTTATTACCCTTATTGCAAGCTGAAAATTAAGGTACTTGTAAGTGTTTATGCTTTTGTGTGTAACTGTTTGCCTTTTCTAAACTGCTTTTCTTGTTATTGGAAAATATAATTCTATTAGTTATATCATGTTAAGTGAAGAGGCTCTCCATGCACAAAATGCATCTATCTAGCAGTAAAGTAACAGCATTTGTACATTTCCTGTCTGTCTTTTGACGGTAATGGTGCCTTTGTCACCTTTTGGGAGGTTGGCATTTTGGTTTTGTTTTGAAGTACAAATAATAGCTTGCTTTTGACTTCACAAAATCTCCCCAGATGTAAAAGAGAAAAAGGCGCATTGTCATCCAGGCTCAGTCAGGAGCATTTGCATTTTTATTTCTGTCCAAACAAGTATAGTTGGTGGGGACTGGCCAGTAATAATGCGTGGAGTCTTTAAACCAAGGGTAATTTTTAAATTTTAAAAATAAAAAATTTAAGAGGTGACCCAATAACAAGTGACTGAGTTGGAAAATAGGGAAGAGACTGTCCTGGTTTGTCTCTAAGGATGCAAGATTAGGGTACCGGTGGCTGGGCATGTAGAGCACGATCTGTGGTGGTTATTTCTTACTCGTTTACAGTGTTGGTGCACCTCGTTATCTGTGCATCTGTTTTCCCTGGGCAGTCCTGTCAGCCAGTTGCTCCACCAGCTCTTAGGCAGTTTACAAGTAAATGCAGATTTCTTTTCTCTTCCCCCCCCCCCTTTTTTTTAAGATTTTTTTTTACTACATCTTGTTTAAAGTCCCATGAATGTATGTGTGTGTTATTAAAAATGCTTTTTCTCAGTTTGAACATGTGTTTGGTAATATTTGTTTGGGAGTGGGGGATAGTTAAATATCTGGGAATCCTGTTTCTTCCCTGCCCTATCCCCCTAGTTTTTAAAATGATTCTTTTTTCCTCTTGCTTTGGATTCTTCCATCTGTTTTTTTGGTTTGATGTCTCCTGTTTCTGGAATACATAAAGCTATAGTTGTGCACAGTTCGCTTTTACATAACCCACTTAATAATATGCTGCATAATTTGTGGTCAGCAATTCAGTAATCTCATTCTTACATTACCCCATTCGCTCGGTTGATTCAACAACTATTGCGTACCTACTACATGCTAGGTACTCTTTGGAGGATTCAGTGGTGAACAACACAAACAGCTCTCATGAATTTGTACCTTCTGGTATCCAGGTGAAAATACTTTGTTATTGGCCAAAGAGGACTGGAAAGGAATCCTTTGGCCTGGCTCCCCTGTTCTAGAGCCCAGGTCAAGGAAAGGGGAAGCCATATGATGCAGAAGCAGGGCTCAGGACTACCTCCAACCTGCCAGGCAGAGAAAGCTGTGCATATGGCAGCTGAGGGGAGACATAGGTTGACAACTCCTCACAGAAGAAACTATTATGAGCTCATAGAAGGGCTAGACATGGTTGCCAGAGGCCTCAGGTTCCAGAACCATGCCAGTATTTATTTCTCCCTTCTGACAGGCTGGTTTGGAGAAGACCACTTGTGAGCATTTTTCTGACTGGGGTAGAAGGGTGAGGGAGTAACAGCCAGACAAAAGCAAAGACATTGCCTTAAGTACTGGGATCCTGGCAGCATAGCCTTGTGCAAGTTAAGGGCCTTGACCTTGACCTTAGTCCTGACCTCAGATCCCAGATTGACCATAACAACCATTTGATCTTTGGCAAGTTACTTAACCTGTCCAAACCTTAGTTTCTTCCTCTGTTGAAAGCAATAATAATGGTGTCTATCTCAGAGCTTATAAGGATTAAGTGAGCTAATGCATGAAAAGTACTTAGCAAGGTGCCTGGCATATATGCTAGGTATTATTATTTAGCTCTCATTTGAAGCTCTTCTCAGATGACAGTTAAAATTGAACTTAAGGAGGGGCACCTGGCTGGCTTGGTCAGTGGAGCATGCTACTCGTGTTGTGAATTTGAGCCCCATGTTGGATGTAGAGATTACTTAAAAAAAATAAGTTGAACATAAGGCACTTGGGGGTTCACTGACATCTAAGCAAACCATACCTTAAAATTGTAGTGTGGGTGTGCTCTAATCCTTCTGACAGGCAGCTCCAGAGGCTTCTCTGTCCAGCTCTGTCTCTCCTGGTAAAAAATATATATATGTATATATATATACACATATATATGTATCTGTATATATAAGTTTGTGGCTTCTTTAGGACTCAGCATGCTAAAGCTGAGAAGGGATGGTGGTGGGTGATTTTCCATCATTTTGTAGACATGTCCTGACACTCCCTTTTCCTTGCTAACCATTCCCCAGGCTGGAGTCAAGAGAGGGCAAACCAGAAGGCCCAGCTTTGGGTCTGACTCCAAGACGACTGGCTGGGAGGAAAACTTAACAGGCAAAACAGGCTTCTGAGGCACAGTGGAACAGTGAGACTACAGCATTGGTGCCCTGGTGACAGTCCCTACTGAAGAAGCACCTCAGCTGTATATTTGGCCCAAATAAAGATCACGCCACCTAAAGGGAGAGTGCTGGGCAAACGAGAGGTGGAGATGGCAAAGCAGGAACAGAAATGCTGCCACAGTGAACAGGAAGCAGGACAACTTGAATAGGCCAGAGTTCTTTGCCTCAGGGAACCTCTGCTCAAGTTTCAGGAGTTCATACCTACCCCCCTCACCTAGGATCCCTGCTATACAGTGAGTAACTGCTCTGTGCGAAGCCTGGAACCAAACGCTGGTGTGTAGGTGGCTGAGAACAACAGCCATTTTCTTACAACGGAGTTGGGGAGAATAGCCTAGCAAAAACAAAACTACGTTTTATGTTCTGTGCTTGTGAAGTACACCAGAAGGTTTTCCAATGGGATCGTCTCCCAGGCACCCTGTGAAGCAGCCAGGATAGTGACCTTAAGGATGAGTAACAACCTGCTCAAAGAATGCCCTGCCTGTGTCCCAGGACACAAACTCATGGCTAGGTTAGGATTCATTTCTTCCTTTGATTTGGAGTCTCTTCCACTGTCAGTATTCCCCTCATTCATATTTTATGAGCTTAATTTGCAGAGAAGAGCATTGTCAGAGGGGCTTCCTAGAGAAAGTTCCATTAATTGCCGTCCCATCTGATCATTAGGTTCAGAGACTCAAGTGGGAGGACAGCAGAAAGAAATGGATTGTGATGTAAATCTGTATTATCAGAGATACTTAGGTAACCGCTCAGCTACAGTTCTGCAAGTGCCATGCTGGAACTCCACATTATAATTTACACATTTTGTTCATTTGAAACGTGTGAGGTTCTGAGTCGGCCGTCAGGGCACCTTTGAGGAGGAAGGCTTGCCTCACAGAGTGTAGGCGCAAGTGTGAGGCTAAACCTGCCACCAGATCACTACAGCTGCACAGGTACCTGAAGTCAGCACTGTGACTTCTGTGAGAACCGGAGGAGCTGTGTCCCTTAGCCCACTGGGCCCCTGCAGGCTAATCTCTCTCCTGTCTGGTACTGTGGGGCTAGCAGTCTTCCTGCCCTCCCTCCACTGTCACCCCCCAACCCACTTTCCCACAGGACTGCAGATTTCTTTTTCTTAGCCATGTCTTTCCTGGGCTTCCCAGCTTGGACTTCCTTCATCTATTAGGATTTTCTTCTGTGGTGTCTCCCAACTATTTGCTGACTTCTCCCTTCTATTTCCCACTAGGAACCCTCCCATCTCATCACATTAAACTCACTTTTCTCTTTCACATCCCTTCTTTTCTGCCTACTCCCCCAATACACATCTGTGCACAAAATTGCACATTTATGCCTTTGATAATTCCCCTTCAGGTTTACCCTGTTTCCCTCTTCTCAGGCTTTCCCAGTACTGATTATCTGTAAACACAAGAATGAATTTCAAGGCCAGTCACTTAACCTCTTAAAGCCTGTTTTCTCATCTATAAAATGGCGCTGTTAATCCCTCAGGATAGAATGAGGGTACAGTTTTTAAAATGAAGCTGGGTAGTCTTTGTGAGAGTGTGTGTACACTTTAACATAAGCATTTCTCCCCAGCTACCTCCCCCTTCACATACACACATCCTATTTACAGAGTGCTGGGGGAGGTGGGAGTGTAGCGTGGGCCCTGCTGTCTAGCAATCTGCAGTCACACACAGCAGCCCAAGCTACGAGATTGTATATGATGAAGTGCCAAACAGAGCTTTGGGGAATTCAGGAAAGAGAGATGACATGTCTTTCCCAGGGTCCTTTTAGTTAAATGACAGAGCCATTTGAATCTTGTTCACCCTCCTTCAGGCCAATGTGCATCTGCCTCTTCTCCTAGCCCCTGCCTCTCCAGAGTTCAGACTCTCAGGCACATGCAAGAGTCAGTTACCTTATGTCCCTGTAGCCTTCAGCATTTTAGTCCTGCTCTTCGGCCCACTACAATAATGTCATGTATGAGGGAGGGGGAGGATCAGGCCAGGTCATGGCTAGAGCCCCAGTTTGATTCAAACCCTAGAGGGGTCTTTAACAGCCCGTGAGGCAAAGGTATAGCCCGAGTTGCCAGGAAACTGCAGCACCAAAGGTGGCTTGGGAGGACCATCCTGGACCTCCCCTGGTTGGGAAGTTAATTCTGAGGGGGGCTTTCTAGATTGCTTCTAGGTGAGGTGACTGAGCCTAGGAGGGACAGGATATCTGATTGCCTATGAGGAGAGTTAACTGGAAGACCTGGAGTAAGAATGATGTTCAACATGAGCTGGAAGGGAAGGCAGTTATCTGAGTGACCCAGTCCCTGAGGAGGTAAACCCCGGTTACCATAAGGTTTGGTTGAGTGGACAAGTGCAAACCCTTGTGGCTTATTTATCCAGAAAAACAGCATTGTCTTTGTGAACTTCTGGTCAGGCCGTTACTTCATCCCACTAAGCCCGACCCCCTTAGACTTCAGGCTGAAGGACCAAGCAGCTGGAGGCTCTTGAGCTGGGAATCCAGACCCCGTTGTGTGTTCAGAGCTGCCCCAACGCTCGGCCTCCACCAACTGTGGCCCACTGCACCCTAGGCAGAGAGCAGAAAAGAGTGGCAGGCGCGCAAGAAGTGAGGTCCAGATTAGAAGACAGGATAGAGGGCCCTCGGAAAGTTAAGCCCCCAGAGAACAGTTTTGTAAGTCCCCAATAGTAGACAAGTCGGAGGGGTCCTAGGGCTAGGAGGGGAGAGAGGTGGGTTTTAAGCCTGTCGAGGGCGCATGGCGTGATGAGGCCACCACCAGGGGGCGATACGGGGGCCACGGCCCTTGGAGGCGGAGGACGCCAGATGCCCGGAGGCCGTGGGAGTCTTACCTCAAACCTTTATTGTGTAGGGTGGGGGGCGCAAAAGAAGAGAACGGCGCCCTTCCCTGCACGCCACCCAGTCGGTCCCGCCTCCCTGGCCCCGCCTTCCAGCCCCCGCCCCACCCCCGGCTCCGCCTCCACCCCCACCCCGCCTCCGGCCGCGGCCCCTTCCTCCCGCAGCTGGTGCTGTGGGGCCGCGGAGCAGCGCGTCGCCGTCTCTATGGCCAGGGATCCGAGCGCAAAGGTGAGAGAGGCAGGGAGTGCGGGCGGCGGCGGGGCCTAGGCCGGGGGGCGGAGGCCAGGCCAGGCCTTCCCCACTTCCATTCCACCCTCCAAGCTGGGCCAGGCCTTTCTCAGAGCCAAGTCTCCCGGTCCCGCATAAAGGCTCCTGGGGGGGCGCGGGCCAGGCCTCGGGCTGTGCTGGGCGCAGACCCGCCACCGCGGAGTCGGGGACCCGCGCGGGGCGAGGACCCGCGTGGCGAACAGTGTTCCCTGGGATCTGGGTCACGTCTCCTGGCGTCCGGCGGGATCGAAGGAGAGCTTGTCCTCAAGCTGCAGCAGTAGAGACTGAGATTAGATCTGAGGAGAGGGAAGACGCGCGGACTGTCCAGGATGGTGGAAGAGAGGGTAGCGGGGGAGGGGCTCTCAGGCCAGAAAGACGGCCATCCTACGGGGCAGAGGGGGATGCCGCCTACACTAAGCAGGTGGACATCTGGGATGAAGGTCGAGAGCCTGCTGATCCAACATCGATCCTGTTTTGGGGGGGGTGTCTCCCCTCAGTTTCTTCAGCCCTAGGATCTAATAGTCAGAAGGTGACCAGAGTTCAGGGGGCTGGCCCTGGGGAGGAACCCAAACTGTGGAACTGGGGGTGGAGTGTGGGGTGTGGACTGAAGACCTTGAAGCCTTGTGGCCACTGGGGGAGGGAGGGCAGCAGCTCCGCCCCCCCGTTTAGCCCCGCCCTCCCTCCCAACAGGTTAAATGGGGGTTGAGAGCCCCTGTCCAACTCCCACATCTAGAACAGCAGTATATACATCGGAGTAGAGCAGCGCTAAGTTACACGTTCCATTCCATCCTTCCCTTGCTAAAGCTAGGGGCCTCCTTTCGCCTGGGTTAGGTACCCCCTCCCTCCTTTGCAGAGAGGCCCATCCCATCCGAGCATCTGAGGTCAGATGCCTCCCCACATCACTACACACACACTTAGAATCTGGCCTTAAAATTGGGACTTTCGGGAAGGGAGGGAGGGTCTGCTCTGCACCTCAGTGGATACTGGCAGCCTCCAAGCCTGCAGTGAGAACTGGACCCCTATTTGTACATACGCTTGAAGCTTGTCTCTGCATACATGTAATTGTGTGTTTGAGTACTGTGTGAACACACATTTACTTGACCCTTCTGTGAACATGAACATCCCTGACCTACTGTATTGGTGGGTTTGTGTGCACGTCCCTACACATATGTGTGTATGTGCTGGACCTTTCTGTGAATAGGTGTACAGTCCTTCGTATGCACGTGTGTAGGTTTATAACCTTCCTTGTCAATCTCTGAGGCTGTGTAACCTGCTGAATGAATGGATATGACTATGTGAATACAACCTTATTTGTCAATGTGTATGAACACATCTGGCAGGCCCTTTATATAAACATATACATGCACAAACCTCCCTGTGAATGTATGTTTGCATGACTCTCCTGTGAGTACATGTGCTCACAGCCCTTCTGTGAACATGTGTGTATGTGCACCTATTGCATGTACATCACCCCTCTCTGGATTATGTGTGACTTTTGCCATGAACCACACTCTGAGTGGTTCCTCTGACCTGGGGTGTGTTCCTCTTGCCCAATCCTAGGGACTGATACCTCATAGCCATAGGGCTCCCCCCACTTCTGCACTAAGCAAATGGGAGGCCCCAAAGGTAAACAGGTGTGCCTCCACAGTGAGAGGTGGGGCATGGGCAGTTTGCCTGGGACTTCCTGCTGCCCAGCCCCCACACAAGGAGTGGATGCCCTTTCTGTGGTCCAAGGACCCTCTTCTCTCCACTCATACTACATTCTCCCCTTCTGGGCTCTGACCACTACAGTGCTGACCTTTACCTCTTAAATAAATGCTCCAAATTTCTGTTCTCCCTCTGGCCAGTTCTTGGTCCTTCCCTTCTCTTCAAGGCCACATAGTTAATATTTGACCTGGAAAGGAGGGGAGAGGCCAGTGGCCCCTGTGGCCCTGTCTGTGGGTGTCTGATGAAATTGGATGGATCAGGCTTCCTTCACACCCAGCCCAGTCAAGGAAGCTTTCAAGAGCCACCTCAGAGATCAGGCCTATTACAGGGGTCACAGAAGGCCTGTCACCTACTTCCACCCCATCCCCAACTGGTTGGCTTGAGTGTCCCGGTGTGGGAATAGTCTCCAAGATGTGCCAGGGGAGGTGGCAAAGAACTCAGGGACCTCATCATTCACCTTTTCCATGTTGCTTATGTTTCAACTGGTCTTGCACACTAGAGCCTCCGGCACAGACTTTACACCTATGCAACCAGGGGGGCCCAGATGCCAACCCCCCCCCCATGTCTATGAGTGCCTGTTTGCAGGTAGGGGCACGTGTGGATGCCTAGCCAGAGGGTGCAGTACAGACTCGCATGGGCAGAGTAGAGATGTGCACCCCCTCGGAGAAGAATGCTGAGGAGGAGAAGTGTCTAATTAAAGAGAAATTCCAGAGGGAGCTCTCAGGCCAGGGAGAAGAAAAAACAAAGGGAAAACAGGACAAAATAAACAAAGGCCCATTAAATGTCTCTGCCCAGCCTTCTTGCATAAGGCACCCCCGCAGGCAGCAGGGGCAGCTGCTGTCCCAAGTTTGGTCTCACTGTTGCTAGGAGAAGGCATTCTCCCTGAAACGGAGCTCTAGTCGAGATGGAGACCTAGCTTAGCTTCTGACTTGGTCAGAGGATTGCCATTACTTTGGGTTTGGGCTGGGAGGAGTCTAGGGTCTTGTAAGGAGGGCAAATTCTGCCCAACTTGCATCAGAGCAGAGAGGTAGACAGAATGACAGTGAGCTGATCCTGATGTGGGAGTCTGTGGGCCTTCTCCCACCAGTGCCCCCTGAAGTCTGGGGGTAATGCCATCTACCTTCTACCCACACACAGATAAAAGAGCTTTTTTTCTTCCTGTTTTTTCTTCAGAAAACGGACCTCAGAGAACCAGGACTAGTCCTTCTGTCGGGGCAGGGTGACCCCATCAGTGACCTACAACCCCTGTATGACCCTACAACTCCCTCCCACCATGGAGTTTGTATTTGATGCAGAAAGGCAGTGTGTGATCCATCCTTCCCTCTGACCTCTAACCTGGGATTCCATGGCCACACAACCCTGTGATTCCATGTCCCCTCGATTCCAGGACCCTCCCTGGCCCCATGACCCCTGACCTTCCAAGTGACCTCTCTGGACCTTGACCCCCGTGACTGTTCTTCCCATCATCCCCTGTGACTCTGGCCTTGGCTCCCCTTGGGGGTCTTACTGGTCTGGGCCTCCCAAGGAAGATGTGGGGGAGGCTCTGGCCCCTCTTCCTGAGCTTCCTCACAGCAACTGCTGTCCCTGGACCCTCACTGCGGAGGCCATCCAGAGAACTAGATGCCACCCCGCGGATGACCATCCCCTATGAAGGTTAGACACCCCTCCCCCAACTTGGAAAGGCAGCGGGAGCCAGGTCTGGGAGTAGAGAGGCAGCCCCAGGGCCGGGCTCACTGCTCCCACTCTCCAGAGCTCTCCAGGACCCGGCACTTCAAGGGTCAAGCCCAGAACTACTCAACACTGCTACTGGAGGAGTCCTCCGCAAGACTGCTGGTTGGAGCCCGAGGTGCCCTGTTCTCTCTCAATGCCCGTGACATAGGAGATGGGGCTCACAAAGAGGTTAGCCCCCAGAGCCTGGAGTACCTGGAAGGTCTCCAGCTTTATAGCCCTCTGGTCAGATAGCACTGCCCTTCCCAAGCCAGGTCTCCTTTACCATCCAATGGCACTCCTGAAACTTCTGCACCTCAGTTTCCCCTATTTCCTGCAGTCCTGTCACCTGGTCCCACAGACAATGGTGAAAGACAAGGGTACTGGGGTTAGCACATCAGCCCATTCCTTTCCCCGTCTCCAGATCCGCTGGGAGGCCTCCCCAGAGATGCAAAGCAAATGTCATCAGAAAGGGAAAAACAACCAGGTATGTGGTCTGCCCTGTCCCCAGCTCCTTTCCTTCTCTTCATTTGGGGATGTCAGGGTTGGTGGGGACACAGATGGAGAGGTATGGATCAGCCAGTCAGCTGGAGCAACCACAACAAACACGTGAGTGTAGCCGGAGTGGCAGGCCCTAGGTGCAGCACTTCTAAGCCAAGCATCTGGTGACCTACCGGTTTGGCCTATAGTGCCCTCTTAATCTCTTATGGGCTCCTGAATAATAATCATGAGAGCAATAAGTAATCTCTAGTAAATGCTGACTTAGCTGTTATCTCTCCTAATTCTAAAATAACCCTATGAAGTAGTTTTATCCTCCATTTTACAGATGTAAAAAATGAGGTTTGGTCAAGGAATCGCTCAAGTACCTGGTACACCATGGAGGGGTGGTAGTGAATTGCTAGCTCTTTCTGGCTAAAGAACAGGGTGTTTGCAGGGGTCCCAGGTCAGGCTATGGAACAGATGCCTCTGGGGGCGCCCGAGTGGCTCAGTCAGGTTGAATGTCTGACTCTTGGTTTCAGCTCAGGTCATGATCTCAGGGTCGTGAGATGAAGCCCTGCTTCGGACTCCCCACTCACCTCAGGCTCCTCTGGTTCCTGGGGCTCCCGCTCAGCAGGAGTCTGCTTCCCCTCTCCCTCTCCCTCTGCCCCTCCACCCGCTCATGCTCTCTCCCTCTAAAATAAAACAAATAAAACTTTAAAGAGGCCCCTCTAAGAGACTCCATCAAAGATGCCTGCTGGTACAGCATGTGGCATGGGCAGAAAGCGGGGCTGGTGAGGCAAGTGGAACCCAGGTCACAGAGCACTGTAAGTGCCCAGCTCGGGGGATGGCTTTTACCCTGTGACAACGGACACCCTCATCACTTGGTACTTTATAGACTCTCCAACTTTAGTGTGCACATGAAGCCCCAGGGTATGTTATAAATGCAGATGCTAACTCAGTAAGCCTGGGGAAGGGCCCAAGATTCGGCAGTTCTAACAAGCTTCCAGAGGAAACTGATGCTGCCGGTTCCTAAGCCACACTTGAGGTAGCAAAGCTTTAGGACAACACTTCCCAAAGCATGTTCTGAGGAACGCTAATTTTCAAAAGAAGGGCTTAATGGTCACATGAGTTTGGGAAGTGCTGTATGCTCAATCCCACAATGCACAGCAACATCCTTAAGGCTCTGAAAAATCCCCTGGAGAGGCAAGTTTTAGCCATGATTTCCAACTTATTTGACCACAGAGTTCCTCCCTCACCCCCCTTTTCTTATGTAAGCATCTTGGGGAAACACTACTACAGGAATATTAATCCTGCCCCAAGCACTAGAAGGATTAAAATAGAGTGAGTCTGGAGGCAGGAAAGACAACGGGGTTTGGGAGCATCATGGGGTGGGGGGCGGTTGGGAGCATCATGGGGGTCGGAGGAGGGAGACCTGAGCAGGCTAGTGGAGAGAAGGGACAGATACACCGAGGGAGGGAATGGGATGAGACAAAGGGGTCTGCATGGATTCAAACTCTGGGTAACAGGTAGGAGGAAGAATCATTAACAAGGCAAAGAAGTCAAGGTGTCAGCTTACCGCATTTAATGGGCAGAGAAGAGCAGTGTGGCTGGAGGGGGTGAGGAAGGGGCAGAGCCCTATCATGCAGGGGCAGAAGTGGTGGGACTCCATGTTCAGGACTCTGGTGAGCCACCAAAGTTTTTTTTAAATACAGCAGTGACATGATTTGGTTTACATTTTTAAAATATGCCTTGGAAAGTGGGTTACCAGAGGGTGCTGATGGGTAGAATATCTCTGGAAGGAGACTGTAGACAACGGTAACAGCAGTCCCCTTTGAAGGCAACAGGGATAAAAGGAGATGCTCTGTTTACAACATATCCCTTTGTACCTTTTGAATTTTACACTGCATACATGTATTCCTCATTCACTGGATAAATAGGTAGCTTTATAGAGTGGCAGAGGCTTGGGAGAACAGTCAGGCAGTCCCTAAATTTGTTCAGGGAAGAGGTGACAGCGGTAACGTGGACTAGGGTGGTGGAGGTGAAGGGGAAGTGGACTACATCAGGAGACACTTACGACAAAGAATCCTGGAGAAGGACTGAATGTAGGGTGAGGGAGTGGGAGGCAGCAAGCCTGACTCCTGGTATCTAGACTGAGTAATAGGATGGATGGATGGAATGAGGTGGGAAAGACTGGATGAACAGGTTTAGGAGGGAAGATGCGGGTTAGGGAGGACAGAATGAGCTTGGTTTGTGACGAGGTGAGTTTGATGTGTCCGTGGACTATCAGATGGAGAGAGGGCCAGAGCCTGGGGATAGATTTGGTAGTGTCACCCCAAAGGGTATGTGGGGGCTCCAGGACGGGGGCACTGCTGAGAAGGAGATGTGAGAGAAGCATCTCAGGGTGGCGGGAGCCCCGGGGGCCCCAGGACTGGGGATGCAGGGGCCTGCGGGTAATGCAGGAGAAGCTGGCTAAGTGTTTCAGGTAATCCTAACAGTGAGAGAGAAGCAAGAAGAGGGCTCATGCCACTGGGAAGCCAAAGGACAGTGAGTGCCAGGGAGTAGTCTGTGTCCCGGACAGTGAGCAGGCCCACTGGGATCTCAGAAAGAACCACGTCCCGTGGGGGGGGCAAGAGCTGGACGACAAAGCTGGAATTTTGATTAATGGAAAAGGCCTCTAAGCAGGCTGGGGGCTCAGCCCTCCCCCACCCACCCCACAGACGGAATGCTTCAACCATGTGCGATTCCTTCAGCGGCTCAACACCACCCACTTCTACGCATGTGGGACTCATGCCTTCCAGCCCCTCTGTGCAGCCATTGTGAGTATGCCTGTCCCAGCCCTGATTGCTGGTCCCAGGCCCCTGGCCCCTGGCCCGTGGCCCCAGACTGGTCTGACCTTGGGCCACACCCCTGCCTGTCCTGGAGACCACTGACTTCTGGCCCCATATTCCCCCAGGATGCTGAGGCCTTCACCTTGCCAACAAGCTTCGAAGAGGGGAAGGAGAAGTGTCCTTACGACCCAGCCCGTGGCTTCACAGGCCTCGTCATTGGTGAACATGCTGTCCTCCCCACCCCGGCCCCTCACCCACCAGCGTGCTGCTTGTGGGACACGGATCCCGTTGCTAGGACTTGCCACCCGTGTGTGTTATGCGCCTTGTTGTATGTGACATGTCTCATGCTTAGCATGTCTCTGCTCCAGATGGAGGCCTCTACACAGCCACGCGGTATGAATTCCGGAGCATCCCTGACATCCGCCGGAGCCGCCACCCACACGCCCTGAGGACTGAGGAGGCACCAATGCACTGGCTCAACGGTCAGGAGATTGAGGCACAGGATGCTGGGCGGGGGGGGGGTGGGCAGGGACTGTTTCTTCATCTTTACTCCCTTGGGCAGTTGACCGTCCCCTCCCTAAATTCCCAGGTGAAGCTGTCTATTCCTGTGTGGTGCTGACTGAGGGGTGGTGGTGGAGGGCATCCCCAGCCTGTCTCAGAGGCCACTTGAACTGTCCAACCCACAGATGCTGAGTTTGTCTTCTCGGTCCTGGTGCGGGAGAGCGAGGCCAGTGCAGTGGGTGATGACGACAAGGTTTACTACTTCTTCACGGAGCGTGCCACTGACGAGGTCCCCAACAGCTTTGCTCAGAGCCGCAACAGCCACCGTGTGGCCCGTGTGGCCCGTGTGTGCAAGGTGAGTAGGACCAAGCTCAGGGCAAGAGTGTAGACGCTGAACCTCTGACGCTGACCCTGTGCCCCTGCCTCCCCAGGGAGACCTGGGAGGAAAGAAGATCTTGCAGAAGAAGTGGACCTCCTTCCTAAAGGCGCGTCTCATTTGCCACATTCCCCAGTATGAGATGCTACGTGCTGTCTGCAGCCTGGACGCTGACGCCTCAGCCCGCACGCACTTTTATGCGGCCTTCACGCTGACCACACAGTGGTCAGTGCAGGGACAGTGGGGAGAGGAGGAACTGGGGACAGCATGGGGGCTGAGCAGAGGTCAGTGAGGATACAATAGGATCCCTTGTGGGGAGGCTGGCTGCAGAGAGAGACTTTCAGGTACACTCAGTTAGCCTGGGGCCAGAGGCCACAGTGGCCTACTGACCCTCAGGAGAGGCCCTGAGGCCTAGAGCTGGGGTCGGCCAGGGTAACAGCGGGCTTCAGGCTGGGCAGGTGGCAGGGGGGCAGGTTCCACTCAGTGTGGCTCAGCCCCTTCCCCTATGTCCCTTCCTAGGAAGACCCTAGAGGCCTCAGCCATCTGCCGCTACGACCTGGCCGAGGTGCAGGCTGTCTTCGCAGGTCCCTACATGGAGTACCAGGATGGTGCCCGGCGCTGGGGCCGCTATGAGGGTGGAGTGCCAGAGCCCCGGCCTGGCTCAGTGAGTGCCCAAGCCTAGGGTCGGCGCTGGGTGGACAGAACCCCTGGGAGGGGCAGAAGGATCTAGCCTTGGGGGTGGCGGGGGACGGGCAGGCAGTAGATTCCTGAGGCTCACCACCTCTGTCCCCCACCCCAGTGCATCACAGATTCATTGCGCACCCGCGGCTACAACTCATCCCAGGATTTGCCATCCCTGGTCCTGGACTTTGTGAAGTTGCACCCACTGATGGCCCGGCCCGTGGTGCCCACACGCGGACGGCCCCTGCTGCTCAAGCGCAATGTGCGCTATACACACCTCACAGGGACGCCTGTCACCACGCCTGCCGGGCCCACCTATGACCTGCTCTTTCTGGGCACAGGTACTTCTGACCCCTGGTCTGAGCCCTTTGGTAACTGAGTCCTTGATCCTCGTTGACCGCTAATCCCTTGGATGACTTTTGATCACAAAACCCTGGTGGCCATTGATGTTGATTCTTCATTGAACACTCACTACTGGTCCCCGATGACCACTGGCTCTGGGTAACTGCTGAATCCTGTCACCAAACACAGTGATATTTGACCCTGATCACTAATGCTTCTGAACCCAGTCATTTCTGCCATGACTAGCCCAGAGTTCCCAGTGTCCATGAGGAACTGCTACTGCCTGAGTCCTTGTCCCTGATCTCATGACTCCCGAGCTGCTCCCATTAGGCTATTGCAGGGGACCAAAACCAGATTCCACTGTTGGGTTCTGACACTCTGTCCACTCCGTACCAGTCGATGGCTGGATCCACAAGGCCGTGGTGCTGGGCTCTGGGATGCACATTATCGAAGAGACGCAAGTGTTCGAGGAGCCCCAGTCTGTGGAAAATCTGGTCATCTCTCCAATGCAGGTAGCCTCTGACTCATGACCCTCAGTATGGCTTTGCCAGAATAGCGGGAGGGAGTGGGTGGCTGGGCAGTGGCCGTGTGTGTCTGTAGGTGGGAGTTGGGGGTGTTGCCAACCAGCTTTGCTCTCTGGCTCCCAGCATAGCCTCTACGTGGGGGCCCCGAGTGGAGTCATCCAGCTACCACTGTCGAGCTGCCCCCGCTACCGCTCCTGCTATGACTGCATCCTGGCCCGGGACCCCTACTGTGGCTGGGACCCCAGCACCCATGCCTGCACCGTATTCAGCAGGTCCCAGGGGAGCAGGTGAGAGGTGGGGGGGTGAGGGTCCCACGTTAGCGGGGAATCAGGGCCTGAGGGGGGAGAAAGGCCTGCCGGCTGTGGGGGCCGTGGGGGCCGTTGGCGACAGCCCCACGGATGCTGCCGCTAGGGAAAACTAAAGCTCGGTTCCCCCGTCCCTGAATCCAGGACAGCCCTGATACAGGACATGGAGAGAGGCAACCGAGGCTGCGAAGGCAACAGGGACACAGGTAAGTGACCTTCACAGGCTGCACAGCCCGTCCCCTCTACACTGATTGTCATTTACCTGTGCATGTGTGGCTCCGAACGGCCGCGTCTGTGGGCTTCCGTCCAGGACGTCCCAGCAGAGTGTGGCAGAGTAAGTGCTTCACAGACGGTTGTTACCCAAAAGACCCGTAAATGAGGAGACAGGCTCAAGACGTGAAGTCTTTGTCACTTCTGCAGCTTATAGCCAAGTTGGGGGGGGCAGACAATTAAATGATCACCCAAATAATTATTTCATTGGTTTTTGTTACAAAAGGAATACTAACAACTATGACAAGGGTTTGAAGCATAATGGGTACTTCCCTGAGGAAAATCAGATGACTGAGCTGATGCCTGAAGAGCAAAAGTTAATCGCCACAGCGAACATGTACTGAGTACTTACTCGTGACAGGTGCTGACTGAACACTTACACACATGATCTCACTTACTCTCCCAGCATCCCTGGGAGACAGGTGCCACGATCCCCATCCCCATGAGGGGCAAGCTCTCTGAGGTCCAGAGAGAATAAGTAAACTACCCAAATTAATAAGCTATTAAGTGGCAGGGTCAGAATTCAAACCTGACCCCAAGCAGCCTGACTGGAGTTTGTGCTTTTCATCACTGCTGTGCTCTTTCCTCCAAGTGAACCAGTGGAGGGCACAGAGAGGGGGGTGACACCCGAGCAGAAGGAACAGCAGGCAGATGAGCTTGGTGTGTTTGAGAAGGGGCTGGAGAAGTGGGCAGGGACCACGTTGAGGGAGGGGAGCGGCATAATCAGTATGGTGTTTTTAAAAAGATACCCCACTGCTGCATGGAGAATGGATTAGATGGGAGCCAGAGTGGGCCAGCTTCCCCAGTTGGGGAAGGAGAGAAGTGAACAGGTCTGAGATGGAGTCTGGAAGCAGAATCTTGGTGAGGGTTAGATAGAGCGGTGAAGGGGAGAGAGAGGCAAGGGAGACTCCCAGGTGTCTTTCTGACTTAAGCAGCTGAGTAGCTAGTGGTGCCATTCACTGTGATGACAATTCAAGGAAAAGACCTGGTATAGTTTGGGAGGGAGGCTTTGGCCTTAGTTCCTGTGCCGTATGTCCAAGAGGCCTCACACGGAGATGCCCTGCAGGTGGAAGATGTTAGAGTCTGACAGTCAGGAGAGAACCCTGGGCTAGAGGTCGAGATTACCAATCACTGGCAGGTAGCAGGAACTGAAACCACTAGGAAGGGCCAGTGCGAACCTTACATGGGAGCATGAGTGCAGGAGACCTTGGTCAGTTGTCACCGTGATTCCAGAGTCTGTGCTTGGTGCTAGGGACGCTAACAGTGAACCATCTGGCCTGCCATCTCCAGTGCCCTCCCTGAGACAGACAAGCATTGACCAGTCCTGTTTCTCACCCCCCTCCAGGACCACCACCACCACTGAAAACCCGCTCTGTGCTCCGAGGGGATGATGTCCTCCTGCCCTGTGACCAGCCATCCAACCTGGCCCGGGCCTTGTGGTTGCTCAATGGGAGCATGGGCCTGAGTGATGGGCAGCATGGCTACCGCGTGGGTGTGGATGGGCTGCTGGTGACAGACATACAGCCTGAACACAGTGGCAACTACGGCTGCTATGCTGAGGAGAATGGCCTCCGCACCCTGCTGGCCTCCTACAGCCTCACAGTCCGGCCGGCCACTCCTGCCCCAGCTCCACAAGCCCCTGCCATGCCTGGGGCACAGCTGGCCCCTGACGTGAGGCTGCTCTATGTGCTAGCCATCGCTGCCCTTGGCGGCCTCTGCCTCATCCTAGCTTCCTCCCTCCTCTATGTGGCCTGTCTTCAGGGAGGCAGACGAGGGCGTCGAAGGAAATACTCTCTGGGTCGGGCTGGCCGGGCAGGGGGCTCTGCTGTGCAGTTGCAGACTGTTTCAGGCCAGTGTCCTGGAGAGGAAGATGAGGGTGATGATGGGGAGGGGCCTGGGGGACTGGAAGGTGGCTGCCTCCAGATCATCCCTGGGGAGGGAGCCCCAGCCCCACCGCCTCCACCACCCCCACCCCCACCGGCTGAGCTGACCAATGGGCTGGTGGCTCTGCCCAGCCGGCTGCGCAGGATGAACGGCAACAGCTACGTGCTCCTGAGGCAGAGCAACAATGGAGTGCCAGCAGGGCCCTGCTCATTTGCCGAGGAGCTCAGCCGCATCCTGGAGAAGAGGAAACACACGCAACTCGTAGAGCACCTGGATGAGAGCTCTGTCTGAGCCCAGCTTCCTAGGACAAATGCTCTTCCAAGCCAGCCTGTCTGCCCCAGGCCGGGCTGCTGCTTCCCCAACACAGCCACTCTACCTTCACCCCCCTCCCCAACTCCAGGCCCTTCTCCCAACTTTTTGATGTCCCTGTAGGGCTGGCAGAGTCAGGCCCAGCCAAAGCCCCCTCCTCAGTCTCCACAGACCCATCTGTGAGCAGCCCAGGCCAACCGGTGCTCCTCAGAGGTGGGTACTCCCTCAGGACCTGATATTCTGTAGACCCAGTCCCAATTCCTATTCCCTTAACCCAAGCACTTGGGAGGAGAGGATGCCATTCTCCTGCCCCATTTGTCTGCTCAAACCCTTCCTCTTTCTCCCAGGCAGGGCTCTGCAGGTCCAGATGACCTCCATGTCACCACCCTCTGCATGGCCCTATGTGCTGGACGGTCCCGAAACCAGACGAGACCTCTGCCAGCCACCAGAGCCACCTGAGCCCTGCGTACATTCACACGTGCACATGGATGAATGTCCATCAGCTGGGCTGCAGGGCCCCCACCCCCATCTCCTGGTGCATTCTTGTGTTTCATCTCTCCTGGACTTTGGGTACCCTTCCTATTGCCACATCCCATCCTATCTAGTCCTCTCCCCTAGTTCCAACCCCATGTGGTGACCTCTTTGGCAAGAGCTTGGGAACAGGCCAGCCTGGGGAGGTAAGACTGTGAGACTGTGTCATTCCCCTCTTCTTCCTTAATGTGCAGCCCTCGTGAGTCAGCCTCCCCACCCCCTTGGTCACTCTCAAGAGTGACAGACAGAGCCCCAGGCATGTCCCTTCACGCACATGTGCTTACATTTCCACATGTATTTCTGAGCCTCCCTTTGCTGCCTCAGACCTGTATCTGTTGGGTTTGGTCCATGGACATTTCAGAGGGAGAGCCCTCTCCTGTTCAGCTGTCCCCCTAGGGACATTTCCCTAGGACGGGTGACCAACACTGCAATGAGCCAGCCTCCCTTTTGGGGACCAAGCATTTGCTACCCCTAGACCAGAGCAGGGGGAGATCTGAGGTCTCATCAACCTGGCACATGAAGCCCGTTCTTGGAACTATGCAAAGGGCAGAGGCTGGGAGTTTGGATGCTTGGCTCCCATCCCTGTCCTACCTCACCGGGGCACTTTCAGGGTCCAGGGGCCTCTGAAGTTTCCATTGATATCGGACAATCAAATCCTGACTGAGCTCCCCCGTTCTCCTTGGGTGAGGATGACTGTTATTTTTGTAGCCGAGAACGTGGAATCCCCACGGATTTTTACTGCCCTTCACCCAATCTCTCCCACCTCCACCCCACAATGAATGTATTTATTGTGAGAACAGCTATACTTCTTTAGGAATGCCCCCACTCACCACCCAGGTGGGCAGAACAGGCATGAGACAGAGTGGGGAGCCTGGGCTCAGCTCCTCCCCCTCCTGTTGGTTAATAAATACCCTCTCTCCCCACAGCTATGTGTGTTCCGCTTGGTCTAGATTGGCCTTCCCTGATCACCAGGGGGCAGGCTTCTGAGCCTATGGAAACAGTGCTGCAGGGTTGGCTCTGCTCCCTATAAAACCATTTGCAGAGAAAACTGGGATCCTCAGCTTCCATCTGGCTATACCCTGGGCAGGTACACAGGCCTTTATAAGGTTCTCACCACTCACTGAGCATGGTGATAAGGGCATGACAAAATTACAGCTGTTCAAGAATTCATACAAAGATTTCTAGGTTTCTACCTCTTGACTCTCTTCCTCACCATTCCTCCCCCTTGTTTTAGCTAAGCCTAGAAGATGCTCCCTGTTTATTTCTCTTGCTTGTCCACAAGAAGCTTTTCAGTACCTCCCCTCCCCCAACAAAGGACAACATGAATTCCTTTCTGCAGAGGGGCCTGTCTTGGGGAATAGTTAGGACAAGGGCAAGCTTGTTACCACAGATCTGACCTGAGAATCACTCTCCAAGGGTCAGGACTAGATTAATCACATGGCCTTTGATACTAACCATCCTGAAGGGTTATATGTTCCGCTTCTGGTTTTAGGATAACGAAAAGTGAGGTTAT
This sequence comes from Mirounga angustirostris, assembly GCF_029215605.1. Taxonomy (NCBI): domain Eukaryota; kingdom Metazoa; phylum Chordata; class Mammalia; order Carnivora; family Phocidae; genus Mirounga; species Mirounga angustirostris. The sequence goes on from NW_026991714.1 coordinate 127,535,476, forward strand.
ATTTAAAATCTACACATATTTTGAAGACCTCAAGTGTAACCTCGAACATGTTTATTAACCTCAGTTTTCTAATCTAAACATTCACACGGATATAAAGTGATTATCCTAATGCCAGGTCCACAGCAGGGTGGAAGATGCTAGCTCTCTAGCTCAATGGTTACAGAAAAAGGACACGGGGGATTCTTCAGATGCCAATCTTGAAAGCGCTCGCTGGGATTTGAGATCACTGTTATCAATCTGGATTTCAGAAATAAATGCCTGTAATATCCTTGAAGAGTCAGGTTTCAGGGATATCAAATGGGGAAGAATTAGGAGACGAACAAAGTCACTGCCCTGCCTCATAAGCAACGAAAAGACAGCTCTTCTTTATCCCAAGCAAAAGCTTTGGCATCAGTTTCCCTTTTGGTGGGCTCTATCTGCCTGTGTGGGCTTGGAATCCCCTGAACCCAAAGAGGAAGAACCACCTCCACTGGGGTAAGAGTCCAAAGCCTGGGTACTGGAGTTGGTGGGCACCTCTTCATGGCACTTGCGCCTGGGCTAGGGCAGCATCTTGGACCTCTCGCGGGCGCAGCCCACCCAACGTCGTCGGTTTGTTGGTGAAGGGGTGCCACTGGCCCTGGATGCTAGGGCTGTCCGTGTGGAAGGGCTTGCGGATGCGGATCACGTCCAAGCCCGACTGGTCCGCCAGCTTCTGCACCAGCGTCGTAATCTCCTCGACTGACTTGCAGTGGATGCTCTCCTCGCGCACTGCCCCGTTAACTGGCCGAAGGAAGGGGGTCGGAAGAGAGGAAGCGGACGGATCAGGGGTCAGACCAGAGGAAGGCGAGCGGGCCCAGTCTCCACCCCCGCAACCCGCCCGCAGGCGCCCTCCAGCCCTCGTCCGGCCCCACTCACGGTATTCGGCCACTACTCTGGGCACACAGCACGGCCGCGAGTTCACGTATATCACGACCCCCGGGTTCCGTCGGGCGAAGTCGGCCACCTCTCGTTCCACGAACTCCCTGACGAAGCCGAGAAGAGTAAGCACAGCGACCCCTGACCCGGGGCGACCTCAGCCCGGAGAGCACCCCGCGCCCTTCGCCCAGTTCACCTGGCGCCACGAGACGACGGCGCATCGCGGCTGAGGCTAAAGCTGAGACGCTGCAGCTGCTGTACGTAGCGCCCCAGCCCGTTATGGAGGACACTGGCCAGGAAGCGGCTCGGGGTCCCGCGCGCCGTCATGGCCGCAGCGCCCAGGTCGCGCAGGCCAGCCTGGAGGGGCGGCGGGGGAGGGGAGCGAGACGAACGCCGAAGCTTCCGGTTCCGGGAACACCCGCGGCCGGGAGTTTTGCTTCCGCGGTCGCGGCGCGAGGCGCGCCAGTGAACCGCGTTGCGGGCGAGAGGGGCGAGGGGAGGGTAGTGACGCGCGGTCCGGGTCGCGAGCCGCGCAGCTTCTGTCAGAAGAGCCGAGGGAGGACGCGGGGGCGAGGTGAGCGCGGGGACTGGCGGGAGCCGCCCGGTGGCGCTCTGGTCGTGGCGAGTCCCCTTTGAGGGAAGGAGCGGCGAAGAGGGCCTCCCCTTGGGGGCTAGCGCGGTGGGGTCTGGAACGACGCAGGCGGCGGTAGAGATGGCAACGACGAGGAGATCCCTTGGCCGGGCGGGAGCGGTGAAGAGATGATCTAGAGAAAGTAGAGCGGTGAGGCGGTGGCTGTACGGGGCCATAGAGGTGGAGAGCCGGATAGAGGCCCACGGACGTGAAAGATGGGCGTAGATGTGAAGTAGCAATGCAGAGGGGCTGACGAGGGTTCAGAGAGATGTTTATGAGGGACAAGTTGGAAGAAAGAAGCCACCTCGAGTGGGCTCTGTAGAGTGTGCTGTGCAGAGGATCCCTAGGGTCTGACCTAGCGAAGGCACCCAAACCAGGGACGGAAAGCATTTCAATTAGTGACTTCCTCGATTTGACTAGGAATGTGGGTACTCCTTCGAGGTGGGTACCCCCTCCGTATCCTGCTACCCCTGCGTGGGGAGTGGATGGGTCGGAGGGGCCTGCCCAGAAGCTTGGTCCCAGGCTCTCCTCGAAGACGGTACAGGAAGGAGGCTCTCCCAGCCTTGGAGGTACCAGTGTTGCCTGTAACTGCAACTGAAATCCGCCAATATTTGAGGGCACATGGGATCTCCTTCCAGGATGGCCACAGCTGCCTGCGGGCACCGAGCCCCTTTGTGAAGGCCTTGCAGCTCAAGGACCAGACTGGTGCTACTGCTTCCTTCAGCCTTTTCATTGACAAGACCACAGGCCGCTTTCTCTGCATGACCAGCCTAGCAGAGGGCAGCTGGGAAGACTTCCAGGCCAGCGTGGAGGGGCGAGGGGATGGGGCCAGAGAGGGGGTCCTGCTTGGTGAGGCCCCAGAAGCTAAGGACAGTGAGGAGGTCCAGAGGATCTGGGACCGAGCCATACCTCTCTGGGAGCTGCCCGAACCAGAGGAGGCCCAGCTGGCTCGTGTGATGTTTGGCCTTACCAAAGTGACAGATGACATACTCAGGCGTTTCAGTGTGCGGTATTTGCGGCCTGCTCGCAGCCTTGTCTTCCCTTGGCTCTCCCCTGGAGGTTTGGGATTAAGAGGCCTGAAGCTACTAAGTGCTGAAGTCCAGGGAGATGAAGTGCACTATAAGGAAACCACCATTCCCCGGCCTGGTGTCTACCACAATCTGTTTGGGTTACCACTGATCAGTCGGCGAGATGTTGAGGTGGTACTGACAGGTCGAGAGCTGGACAGCCTGGCCTTGAACCAATCCACAGGACTGCCCACCCTTGCCCTACCCCGAGGAACTGCCTGCTTACCCCCTGCCTTGCTCCCTTACCTTGAACAGTTTCGACGTATTGTGCTCTGGCTGGGAGATGACCTTCGGTCCTGGGAAGCTGCCAAGTTGTTTGCCCGAAAACTGAATCCCAAGCGATGCTCCTTGGTACGGCCTGGGGACCAGCAGCCCCGTGCCCTGGAGGCCCTGAACCAAGGCTTAAATCTTTCTCGTATTCTGCGTACTGCCCTGCCTGCGTGGCACAAGTCTATCGTGTCTTTCCGGCAGCTTCGGGAGGAGGTGCTAGGAGAACTGTCAAATGTGGAGCAGGCAGCTGGCATCCGCTGGAACCGCTTCCCAGACCTCAATCGTCTCTTGAAGGGACATCGGAAGGGGGAGTTGACAGTCTTCACAGGTGAGCCCTTGGGAAATCACTACTTGGGGTAAGAGGCAAAGGATCAGGCGACAAAAGCATGTGGGTTTGGGCCATGGCAAATCTTAAAGAGGAGGTTTCTCCCAACTTTGAAGCCCTTGCTCCAGGTCTTGGTTTTAAGGGTAGAACTTTCCTCCCTCACCCAGGTCTGTGTTCAACCCCCCTGCAGGGCCAACTGGCAGTGGAAAGACGACATTCATCAGTGAGTATGCCCTGGATTTGTGTACCCAGGGGGTAAACACACTCTGGGGTAGCTTTGAGATCAGCAACGTGAGACTAGCCCGGGTCATGCTGACACAGTTCGCTGTGGGGCGGCTAGAAGAGCAACTGGACAAATACGACGAGTGGGCAGACCGCTTTGAGGACTTGCCTCTCTATTTCATGACTTTTCATGGGCAGCAGAGCATCAGGTAAGATTCCAAGGCCTAGGGTTTTCAAAGAATGGAAGGGCAGGAGAACAGATCCCCAACAGAATTTTCAGGAATGCTGGCTTTTCTGCTGGGATGGTTTAAAGAGACTACTTATAATTGACTCTTGAATTCATTGCCTTTTCCTCTTCCCAGGACTGTAATAGACACAATGCAACATGCAGTATACGTCTATGACATTTGTCATGTGGTCATCGACAATCTGCAGTTCATGATGGGGCATGAGCAGCTGTCCACAGACAGGTGACATCCTCTTGTCTCTCTGGAACCCACTTGAACATGCAATTCTTCTCATGCAGTTGGCCCCTAGGCATGCACACTGTACTCTTTTGTTTTCTGACATGTGTGTTTGCACACACCACCCCATACGTATTTCTGTCTCATAGAGGTGTGGGTTGTGGCAGTAGGAAGTATGGATAGGGACCTAAGTGTGAGTCCTTGGGTAGAGTGGGTTGGGGCGGTTTGTGGGGAGATGTGAATGAATTGCGTGTGGGTATGTTCTTGTCCTTCTCTCTGTGTCTGATAATGTCTTTACTTTGATGGGGTTGGGGCAGGATTGCAGCTCAAGACTACATCGTTGGGGCCTTTCGAAAGTTTGCAACAGACAATAGCTGCCATGTGACACTGGTCATTCATCCCCGGAAGGAGGATGATGATAAGGAACTGCAGACAGCATCAATTTTTGGTTCAGCCAAAGTAAGTGGCCTTTAGAGGAGCCCAAGTTTTGGGGAGTAGAGGGGACAGGTGTGACCAGGGATGGCCTTCATTCAGCCTTAAATCATCTTGACTGTCCACCTGGAAGAGGCAGGAGACAGCTGCCTCTGGGGCCATGACATGAGGAACACATGTGCTAGGAATATAAAGGCTGATAATAGTTGGTCCTTTGCCTTCACATCGGAGTTCACATCGTCCAGTGGGGAAAATAGTGAGACAGTGATTATAACTCAGTATAAGAGCTATGATAGGCAACATAGGTATTTGGGGAACAATGAGACATCTGAGTCAGCCTGGACATCTGGAGAGACTTCCTTGCCCATTCGGGGAGAGGAGGTATCAAAAGAGGTTGGGTTGAGTTCTGGCAGACAGTAAGTGTTAAATAATCGAATAAATGGGAGGGCTTTCTGGGCAGCAGGACCGACGCGGTCCTGGAGCTTCCAGGGATATGCTGAGTGCCTGTTACATGCTAGGCCTGGGCTGGGCACAGGGAATCCAGGGTGAGGAGCACAAACTATGCCACCATGGAACAAACATGGAGCTGGGGAAGAGAGTGACACAGAAGTGCAAAGATGGTGGTTCTTTCTTTATGGGGATCAAGAATGGTCTCTGATGAAGTGTGACATTCAGACCGAGACCTGAACGATAAGAAGCTGGGGTTGAGTGGGGTGGTGAGCTGTGGAGAAGTGTCACAAGCAGAGGAGTCCGGGGCAGTGAGGTAGTCAAGGAACTGAAAGACAGGTGGCCCCATCATCATGGTCAGTAGTTCAGGGAGCTTTGCCATTCTTCCCTGGACCTTCAGCCTTTCTTTCTGCTTCTCACTGCTCTTCCTCCTTCTGCCCCCATCCCCCAGGCAAGCCAAGAAGCGGACAACGTTCTGATTCTACAGGACAGGAAGCTGGTAACTGGTCCAGGGAAACGGTATCTGCAGGTATCCAAGAACCGCTTTGATGGAGATGTAGGTGTCTTCCCACTGGAATTCAACAAGAGCTCTCTCACCTTTTCCATACCACCAAAGAGCAAGGCTCGGCTTAAGAAGGTCAAGGATGACAATGGGCTAGTGACCAAAAAGCCTTCTTCTGGCAAAAAGGGGGCTGTGCCCCAGAACTCCAAGACTTGCTTGGGTCAGGCCCACCACCCCTACCAGCCAGACCCCTCCAAGCCCTCAAGGTGAAGGCAGTGCAGAGCTGGACACTGAAATGAGCCTGACAAAACAGGCTGGGACACAGACTTTCTTAGCCCTCTGCTAAGGCTACCTCTGTCCTGTGGTCCTAAGCTAGGGACCCTCCTCCGTCAGAGGGGCCTAACCTAGGGCAGAATTCCATCCTGAGAGAATGCAATTTAACAGATATCTGAGAGCCTCCAGTGTGCCGTATACAGCACTGACAAGACAGGTGAGGCCCCTGCTTCTCTAGAACCCACGATCTGGTAAGGGAGACAAGAAAAATAATACAAAACAGTGTCAAACGGTGAGATATACTATGAAGAAAAAACAGTAATGCAATAGTGCTTACAGGCTAGTTTAAGGTCTGAATAGGTATCTCTAAGCAGAGGACCCTGGAGATGGGGCCTAAAGAACTAGGATTGAGCCATGTGAACATCTGGAGAAAGAGGGATCCAAGCAGAGGGAAAATTAGACACACAGGCCCTGTGGTGGGAATGAGCAAATTGAGTGCAAAGCCCTGGGTTCAGACCCTGAACCTGGAAGGGAATAGAGGACTTCTTGCCAAAACTCCAGCCTAGGTTTCTGGAGCCACAGGGTGATACACGGTGGGTATCATACTCTGCTGCCTCCTCTGGACCCTGCCATGTGGTGGCACTCGCTACCATTGGATCCTAGGTGCTTGGCCCTGTATTATCAGGGCCCCAAAGGTGGAACTGGCTGGAGAAGAAAGCTGTGAACCCAGAGTGCCTGCCACCTGGACACTGATTCCATGTTATGCTGCCTCAGACCACTGGAGTGGACATAGTCATGACTTTTTGTAGAGCCTTTTCTAGTTTTACTGAAAAAAATTTTCCATTGCCTTTGTTTCTGTGTTTTTTCTTATTTGTCCACCAGATGTCTCCCCAGTCTATAACTGGATTTTCCTCTTGATTTGAATAGGGAGTCTTTGAGCTGTGCACTCCCAAGGAAGCAAGGGCATTAAAGGGCCTTGACCCACACATCCCTTTATGCCTCTTCTTGGCTCAGGGATGACAGGATGGTGCCTCTTTATCCCTATCTTCCCTGAAGATCTCCATGTAATCCCTGGCAGAGGTGTGGGTCACTGGGCCACACGCCTAGGCCCTGCCTGACCGGCTGTCCCTAGGTGATACGAGCCACTCACTGACCTCTCAGTGTGGACACATGCTCAGTGTCTTATCTGGCTCCCCATCCATTTCCCTCGTCCTTGTACACTATTTCTCTTACGTTCGTATGTGTCAGAACTCCTGGGACTCTTTAAAAATGCAGAACCTAGGGCCTACTCTCTCCCCAATAAACACGCACACAGACGTTTTTAATTCTGAAGGTCTGAGGAAAGGCACAGGATTCCTCATTTTTAACAAGTACTGAAGGAGATTGTAAAGTTAGAGGCCTTGTCAGAAATAGTCCTAAATGAGGGCACTTTCCCATCTCACTTCCTGTGATAGCCTAAAGTCCCATTTTCCCTTTAGATTTGCATGCAAGGATAGTCAGAATGCAAGATGTTCTGAGGGGGCTGGGGAGAAGGCTTTTGTAAGGGTGAGCAGAGGTTTCCTGCTCCCTTGAAGCAGGTCTGCCTTACCAAGTTCTCCCAGTCCACCTAAGGGGGCTGCTTCTGGGGCCCTGTGGAAGGCTCTGGGGTCTCTGGTCTGTTGTATGTGAGAACTGTGGCTACAACTGTCTCCTGAAACAGACCCTGGAACAAAGCTGTTCTCTGGGGAAGAACCTGCGGGGGAGGGAGGGGGTAGCTCCTCCAGGGCCTCCCTTCTTGGGGGTCTCTCCCAGACTGGCTGGAGCCAGTCCTCCTAATCCCGCAGTAATCATTCCCAGCCGCTGGCTGGTCTATGCCTCATCCAGGATCTGTAACACTGAACGTCAGCCATACCTTCCAGATGCACGCCACCGGGTCATTCCTACCTCTAAGGATTCTGGTCTACTGGGAACGCCTGGTGTGTTCTCAGGAAATCCTTGAGGGATTTCCATTAGGGCCTTTGTGAGGTCTCTGCCAATTGGGGATAGAGGGATAGATACACACTTGCCTGTCTTGCCCTACACTCCTAGCAGACTCCCCCACACAGCACAAACCAGAATGATGGGAGGCGAAGTTAATGCTCCCCCAGCCACACCCCCTACACACATTCCTTTGCACACCTGTCTTAAACTCCTCACATCAAGACTAAAGTATGTTCAGGAGTCTCTGGAGCCTAGAGAGCAGTGGGGGATCCCTGGGTCCTATGTAAGGTCCCTGGGAGCCACGTCCCTATACCCAACCAGAGTGGATTGAGGCAAATTACCTGGGCTCTGCCTATATCCAATTGAATATTAAGAATCTCCCTGAGAGTTCAGGAAGGGCTTGGCCAAGCAGGGTCCAGCTGGATCTGCAGCCCTGTCCTCAGATTTAGTGTCATTTTTATCTGTGAGGGGGCATCTTGGGTCCTCCAGTAGCTTCTTTACTACAGGTGGGTTTGAGAAGAGACTAAATTCACTGGACTCCTGCTGCCCAAGTACTCACGCTGCAAGTATGGCCCAGATACCTGTAGATACCACAGTCTGTGCCTTCCCACAGGCTGCTTTGGGTGCCACGGGGGGAGCCCTAGGTGCCTCCCTGCAATACAGGGCAACTTCCTGTTTGTGCCTGTGGGTGGAATTTTATGAGTCGAAGGGAAGCCTGGCTATGCTCTGTGGGGGGGCCAGAACTGGCAAACATGCTCACCTGGGCAGACACCTACTCCGGGGGAGGGGAGGTGCTGGTTCTGCTAGGGCAGTTCCGACCGACCGCAGGGTGGGGCGGGGTCTGTTTTGGTGAAACCCGAGCCGTCTTTGTCTGCTTCCTAGGGGTTTTCCTTGTTCCCGGGGAATGAGCTGAGAGTGGACCCGGTTTGGCTCCCTACAGGGCAGGGCAGGGGCAGTAAAGCCCTATCGTCAACTTGGTTAGGGCGGCCAGGTAGTTTAGTTCTCGGTCACGTGCTGCTCGTCCCTTCCCCAGGTCGAAAACCAAATCCAGAAAGCTGTGAAGTCGGAGGCCAGAGGGGCAGCCTCAGGCCACCGTCGAGCTACCGCTGGGCTGGGTACCGGGTCGGCTGTTGCGGGGGTGCTGGGCAGACCACTCCCCTCCCTGGGTCGGGGGCGCGGCCTCAGCCGCCCCGCCCCGCTCCACCAGGCCGGGCCAGGCGGGCGCCCGGAGTCCGGAGCCCGGAGCTGGCTGGGAGCCGGCAGATCCGCGGCGAGGAGGTGCCCGCGCTGGAGCAGGAGCCGGGCGGGAGCTGGAGCCGCGGCGCAGGTGGCGCTGGGTGAGTGGTGGGGCCGTGGAGGTGTCGGAACTCCAGCCTCCGGCACATCCCGGCTCCGGAGCGAACTTTCCCGGTCTGGGGAAGCCGGGGTTTGGAGTGAGGAGGGGGTCCTATTCTGGGGTGGGGGCGGGGGTGCACGCGGGGAGCCTGAACAGGGAACCGAGACGGAAACTCACACCGAGGGGTCCACACACGCGCGCACACAGACCCACGCACTTGGGACACACGAACACACGTGCACTCAGGAAAGGACGCGCCCAGTGGGTTACCCTTGCAGTCCCTGGAGCAGCGCCACGGGCCCACACGGACCCCCAGCGGACAAGGTGCTCTGCTGTCGCGTACTTGACGGGGGTGGGAGAAAAGGGCTGCCCGGCGACCGCCGACGGGGGCGAGCCGGGTGGGACACCTCCGGAGGTTCCTGCTTCCTGGCCGCCCACAGGTGAAGACTAAGACGTAAACAGGCGCCGAGCACGTGATCGCTTCGGAGACAAGTGGGCTGTGCTTCCCCACCCCCGCGTCAGGGCGAGGACCTGCCTCCCCAGTCCTGGGCGAGTCTGCGAGGTCTCCTGTCGGGCTGTATTCCATTCTCCGCCTCAAGAAATGTTAAGCCTTCCCACAGAAATGGGAGCACAACGCCCCCTGGAGTCCGGGTAGCGCAAGACTGAAGACTGTAGGGCTCGGTGGGGTTACCTGGGCTCCGCTCCTTCCTTCACCCGAACGCGTTCATGGTGCCCTCATCCCTGAAGGTATCGGAGGACGGCGCTATTTTTGATGGCAGTGTACGGCAACCCCCGCCCCATACCTCCAGTCTGGGGAGCAGCTGCCTGAGCGCCGGTGGTCCCCTTCCTGCCACCACCCCTCCTTGCAGAACTGGGACCTCCTCCCCTCACTGTACGAACAGAAAGCCCACTCGTGCAAGAGTGGGAGTCCTCCTTTCCCAGAGAATGCACGAGGGTAAATGTGCCCTAAGTACGGGAGTGGGCCCATCTCCCTGCCCTAGAAGGGAGGATGAACCCCCCCTCCCAGGGAATGAGGGAGTGGGCAGCGGCCCTCTGCCTCCCTCTCTGCCCCACCCTCCACCCCTCCACACATGCTGAGCCCAGCTGCTGCCTGAGCTTCTGGGCTGGCTGCCAGAAAGGGGAGGAGGCTCCTGGTGCCCCAAGAGGCTGGGATCAGGGCAAGGCCAGAGGAGGGGTCTCTACAGGAGGGGGGCTCAGTTTGTTCTTGTGAGGATCAGGGTCTGGGGTGAGCCTGAGGGTGGTTGGGCTATGTCTCCCTTTCCAGGGAAAAAGAAAGAAAAACAACCCCTTTCCATAGAGCTAAAAATAGAGCTGAGAGCCGGCCAGGGCTGTGGCCTGGAAGGGGGGGATGCTCCTTCCTGGGGCAGAGGAGCTCTGGCAGGCCTTGGCGTTGGGGGTGGGGATGCAAGTAGGGGGTGGGAGGCGGTCCTTGTCCAGGGCTGTGGGCATTCGCTGGCCTGACTGGGGCACAGAGACCCCTCGGGGAAAGTCTGTGTGGTAGAATGTTTGTGAAACACCACGTGTATGTGTAAGTTGTCTGAATGAGACCACCAATGTGTGAAAGATGCTTAGGAGAGGAAGCCCATTTGAGATTGTGCCTCGGTAGGAAGGCCTTTGAGTCTATGTGAAAGACTCTGCACAGCAAGATGTGTGACAGTTTGTGTGTGAGTTGGCCTGAAAGATTATGGAAAGAAGGAACATGGAACCACGTGATGGATGAGACTGTGTGATTGTGGCTGCAGGGGACTGAATGTGGGAAAGGTCGTGTGGGTGTTATGAAGACTGTGTTGTTTGCAAGAGGGTGAGAATATCTGTGACCCTGAGAAGACAGAGGAGTGTTGTCAGCTGTGAGGCTGGTGTAGGTTCGGACTGTAGGTTTGGACCGCCTCAACCCAGTGACTGTTGGGGAGGGAGGGCAGGGGCTGCCGCTCTCCCAGCAATGACCTCTGTCTTAACAAATGATTCTGAAGGAAGGTTGGGGAGCAGACAGCCGCGCCCGGGACAGGCCTGGGCTCGCGGGGTCGAGAGGGTACAGTGCTGGGGAGCCGGGTAGGGGCCCCCAGGGCTGGGGGGGTGACGGTGTATTCTCCGAATGTGTCGCCAGGTGGCGCCACCTCCGCAAATCCGAATATGCCTCTATTAACCGCTGGGGGTGGGGCAGGCACGGCCCGAGCCTGGGTCCCCGACCGGTCCTGGGGAGCAAGGGCCCGGCAGCCGGGGAGGGTTGGGGGGGCAGCTGACCCTCGGCGCCCCGCTCCGGACTCCGAAACCGGAGAGTGTGTCTTGCGGGGCAGGCTTCGATCGAGGAGCGGAGGGGGAAGGGCGGCCGCTGTGGCGCCCGGCCCTTTGTGCTCGAACAATGACCAGCTGCCGCTGGCCCCGGGGCCCGAGTAGGGGTAGAGGGTGACCCGCCGCCGCCGCCGAGTCCTGAGCCGACCGGGCTTCGAGGGGAGGGGGGGAATCCCGAGTCCCGTGGCGCCGTCCCCGCGTGCGCCCGGCCGGCCTCGCGTGACGCGGGGTGCCTGCGCGTGTCCGCGCCCGGGGCGGGGACGCCCCTCGGACCCCTCCCCCGCGCTGCGCCGCCCACTCGGGCCGGACGGGGGCCGGTCGGGCCGGGGGCGCCGCGGAGGCGGGGCCGGGCCGGGCCGGGCGGCTCCGAGTGGCCGCGCGCGGGCTGGAGCCGGGCGGCAAGCCTGTGGAGCGCTGGGGGCGGCCCGGGGCTGAGCATGGAGCGGCGCGGCGGAGGTGAGGGGGGGCCGGGGCTGGGAGGCGACCTGGGGGCGCCCCCAACTTCTGCGCGGCGGAGGGCCGGTGCGGAGGCGGCATCCCCCAGCCGACCCCACTTAATGGAAGCGGAGAAAGGGGGGGGTTGCTCTGGAGGGTGGGTTGGGGGCTCCGGCTTCCTGTCGCGGAATGGGATCTCGTGATCCCAGACTTGATCCCGTTTGACTGGTCTTTGGAGTTCGGTGGGGGGAGACTTTCCCCAACTCTTCAGCCCCGAAACAGGTCTGTGGGAGTTCAGCTTAGCCAGACCTGCCCGGGGCCCTGGCTGAACCCAGCGCTTGGCTGCCCCCAGCCCACTAAGGGTGTGTGTGCGTATGTGTGTGTGTGTGTGTGTGTGTGTGCGCGCGCGTGCGCGCGCTGGGCCAGAGTGATTACTCAGGGAGTGCTGGGGAGAGCCAGGGGTTCCCTTTCCCACAGCCACAACGCATTTCTCAAAATGGAGCCTCCACTTGCCCCTCCTTCTCTCTCGGGCTCCCGCTCTTAGAGCCCGGCTGGCTGGGCCTGGCTTCCCAGAGGCCTGGCTCTGGCTCCCTGAGTGTCTGGCTCTCAGGGCCCAGTTTTTATAGCTCTTCTGGGTTTAGGGGCCTCTGGCTCCGTGGGATTCAGGGGCCCAGACTCACTGGGTCAGCCTGTCTCCTTGTCTGCCTGACCCTGGGGCCTCTCTGAGTCTTTGTCTCTTGTCTCTTGGGTCCCTGTCTTTCTCTGAGTCTGTCTCTCTCCTCCCCTTACTTCTCACTTTCTCAGTGCTCACTGAAGTGGGCAAATGCAGACAGAGGTGCCAGCCTCCACTGCCCCCTAAGAAGCCCCGTCCCCACAGCTTTCTCCGGGCCCTGGAGTGGTGTGGGAGAGGGCAGGAGATGGGGTGTGCCATCTGCTTAGCCCAGGGCTGGCACTTGGTGGGTGCACTCTGCTCTCCCCCAGGTCCCAAGCCCTAGCTCCTCCACCCTCAGTCTGGATACCTTCCTGGTTCTCAGGGTCCTTTGACTCGAGCGGGGAGGTGGAGGGTGGGCCTAGTGGAATACAAGCAAGAAAGAAGGGGGATAGACCAAAGGAGTCAGATAATGTGTCTCTCCTTTCCCCACACTCCAGTGAGTGACAAGAACCAGGCTCCTGCTCACCCAGTTGGCCCTGCTTGCCACCCAGGCTCCCACCCACTCTCACACATGCCCTATCCACATACACATACTCGTCTGTACACACTTGTGCACACTCACTTTCCTGTTCGTATGCTCGTGTAAGATGCAGGGGGGGTTAACATATAAACTCGTGTATCTGAAGGGACATCTATCCAAAGACACTCAGAGAGTTGCACTCATACACCACGAATTCACTTATCCTATATGCAGTTATTACTTGTGCGTATTTTCTGAGGGATCCCGAAGCACACACGTACTCTTTTATGACATATTAATCCACACACATGAATAATAGGAATGTACTGATACAACTATTCAAACATACATATACTCACACACGCGCATTCATGATGTTTTCACACATTTTCACAGACGCATTTCCACGCGCCTGTGCACAGTCTCACACACACCAATAAGTACAGACACAAACTCCTGTTCCTACGCAATTCTCTGTCCACTTCTTGGCCCCCACTCTGCATGATGATTTCAGCAGATGCCTGAGTCCTGCTCTTCGGCCTCAGGCCTGGGGAGGGAGTTCCGGGTGGAGACTTGCTGTCCCCTTCCAGGAAGGAGCAGAGCCTGGGGAGGTGGAGCCCTCTTCCCTGGGTTCCAGGGAAGTGAGATCTGAGAGCAGCTGCCAGAGGTGATGGTGGGGCTTTCACCCTCATCCCCTCCGGGCTGCTCTGGAGACTGTCTAAAGCCGGATGGTTTCACAGAACCAGAGGTTGGCCGCAGGCCTGTGTAGGCTCCTTTAGGCCAGACTGATTGGGTGTGGTAAGGCTCGGAGTTGTCATGGAAGCAAGCAGGAGCCTGCATCCACCTCTAGAAGGCAGGAGACCCCAGAGGGCACCTGTGCACTCCCTAAAAGCTCTGGGTTTCTTGTTTGGCCGGCTCCATCCTTGCCGCCTCTCCGTCTGGGAGAAACAGGCCCAGCTGGGGGAGGCTGGGCGCTGCCTGGCCTTGGCTCTTTATTCCCTAATTACCATCTGAGTTGCTGACTGTGTCCCTGAGGTTGCCTCTGCCCCAAGTGCCCTCTAATGAGGCCACCTGTCCCAGGGGACCAGAAACCTGTGCTGGGAGCTGGTAGAGAACTCCCTCCTAAACTTGAGTCCCGAACTCTGTGAGGGATGCAGGTTTGGGCGGGGCACTGCGTCACCAGCAGGCCTCCCTTCCCCTCATCTTCCTTGCTTGGTAAGGTCAGCCCTTAGCACTGCTCAGACCAGAGTTGGACGGTGATCTGGATCCCAGGAAGACCCGAGTTTCATGCCAGTGCTTGGAGGAGGAGCCTTCGGGGATCAGGGCTTGTACCCGATCTCAGGAGGCTGTTTGACGTGGGACAAGGGGTCAGGAGAGGGACTCGGGGACTTGTATAGGGAGGGGCCTCAAGGTGAAGGGACTCTGACGCCACTGCCCTGCTCACAGGTTCCCCTGGAGGCCCTTGGCCAGGCCTGAGCCTCTGTCGCCATGGCCATTGTGCAGACTCTGCCAGTGCCACTCGAGCCCGCTCCTGAGGCCACCACTGCCCCACAAGCTCCAGCCATGGGCAGCGTGAGCAGCCTCATCTCAGGCCGGCCCTGCCCCGGGGGGCCAGCTCCTCCCCGCCACCATGGCCCCCCTGGGCCCACCTTCTTCCGCCAGCAGGATGGCCTGCTCCGGGGTGGCTATGAGGCACAGGAGCCGCTGTGCCCAGCTGTGCCCCCTCGGAAGACCGTCGCTGGCACCAGCTTCACCTACATCAACGAGGACTTCCGGACAGAGTCACCCTCCAGCCCGAGCAGTGACATTGAGGATGCCCGAGAACAGCGGGCACGCAACGCCCATCTGCGCGGCCCCCCACCCAAGCTCATCCCTGTCTCTGGAAAGCTGGAGAAGGTAAGGACCAGCCCTTCCTTTGGGGCCTGGGTGGAATCAGGAGCCCCCTGAAGAAGCTGGAATTTGGGGGCCGATTTAGAGGAGAGAATGTGGGCTGCAGATTCACCAGACCTGGGTTCTAATCCCAGCTCTGCCTCATTCCAGCTGCATGAGCTCAGGGAAGTCACTTAGCCTTTCTGAGCCAGAGGTTCTGTATCTGCAATGTGGAGGCACCAGGTCAGCTCTCCTGAGATGGTCGGGAGCATCCCATCACACAGTGTATGTCAGTGTTGAGCCTAGTGCCTGTCACACAACACGTGCTCAGTAAAGGTGAGCTGCTCAGACTCCTGTAACTGTGCAACGGCTACGCATCTGACTCTGAACGAGGCCTTTAACTTTGCTGAGCCTCCATTTGCTCATCTGTAAAACGGGCACAGTGATAATATTTTGCTCGTGTGGCTGTTGTAATGATTAGCGATGAACCTTTTAAGTGGCTTGCCATAAAGGGTATCAGGAGGCCCTCAGCGGTGGTAGCAATTAGTATTAATGTGTGGGGATTGGGGACCCCAGATCGGAGAGCAGGGAGTATGATAAGGGCTTTGAAAGATTGGGCAGCTCATCCCCAGTGTCACGTGGCACCTCATTTCAGAACATGGAGAAAATCCTGATCCGCCCAACAGCCTTCAAGCCGGTGCTGCCCAAACCTCGAGGGGCACCATCCCTACCTAGCTTCCTGGGTCCTCGGGCCGCCGGACTGTCTGGGAGCCAGGGCAGCCTAACACAGCTGTTCGGGGGCCCTGCCTCGTCCTCGTCCTCCTCCTCCTCCTCGGCTGCTGACAAACCCCTGGCACTGAGTGGCTGGACCAGCGGCTGCCCATCAGGGACACTGTCTGACTCCGGCCGAAACTCACTGTCCAGCCTGCCCACCTACAGCACCGGGGGTGCAGAGCCAGCCAGCCACTCCCCAGGCGGGCACCTGCCCTCCCACGGCCCTGCGCGGGGGGCACTGCCCGGGCCAGCCCGAGGGGCCCCTACTGGGCCCTCCCACTCGGACAGTGGCCGATCCTCCTCCAGCAAGAGCACAGGCTCCCTGGGAGGCCGTGTGGCTGGGGGGCTCTTGGGCAGTGGTGCCCGGGCCTCGCCTGACAGCAGCTCCTGTGGGGAGCGCTCCCCACCCCCGCCCCCACCCCCTCCACCCCCTTCGGATGAGGCCCTGCTGCACTGTGTCCTGGAAGGAAAGCTCCACGACCGTGAGGCAGAGCTGCAGCAGCTGCGGGACAGTCTGGACGAGAGTGAGGTGACCGTGTGCCAGGTGTGGTCAGCAGTGATGGTGGGGTGGTCCGGCCGGACAGCTGCAGGAGCCGGGAGTCCAGGGAGCACTCCCGTGTGTGCCCGGGCGGGGGGGGGCGGCAGGTGAGGCCCAGCTGTCGGGCTTCACCTGGGGAGTGGTGAGGGGTCCCGGCCAGCACCGCCGTTGGCTGTCCTCAGACTTGAGCGAGACACTTCACGGGGCTGAGCCTCGCTGTCCTCAGCTAGAGATGGGCACATGTCTGGCCTCCTGGGGTTCGGATGAGGATTAAGTAAGGCAGAGGCTGTGGAGCGCTTAGAATGACGCCCGGCACCTAGGAATTTCTGCAGGGGCGTTTGCTATCATGGACATTGTCCCGAGAACCCTAGAAGTGGTTGTGACTAGAGTTACCGTAATTATTCTTGAGTGGTTGGATGGCCTCTCCGGTCCCCGAGCCCAGCCAAGAGCCGTTGGTGACCTGGGAGCAGTGGGCGGGGGGGACCCAGGTCTGCCTTCTGTCCCCAGGCGTATGAGGAGCGGCAGCGGCACTGGCCGCGGGAGCGGGAGCCGCCACGGGACGACAGCACGGCCCAGGCCCAGCGGGCGCAGCGGGCCCACCAGCTGCTCCAGCTGCAGGTGTTCCAGCTGCAGCACGAGAAGCGGCAGCTGCAGGACGACTTCGCGCAGCTGCTGCAGGAGCGGGAGCAGCTAGAGCGGCGCTGTGCCACCTTCGAGCGGGAGCAGCGGGAGCTCGGGCCACGGCTCGAGGAGACCAAGTGGGAGGTGGGCCAGGCCGGGAGGGGCGGGGAGCGGGGCCTCCTGGGACGAGCCCTGGGCCCAGGGGTCCAGCCATTAACACCCCCCCACCCAGCCTGCTACTCCCAGAGGTCCTCCCCATCCTCACCTCCGGGAGATGAAGATCTCCCTCTGACCTCCCTTCCTGGGGCGGGGAGGGGGTCCCCTTGTGCCCCCGTTTTAGGTCTCCTCGTTGCTCGGGTCGAGTGCTCACCTAGCCAGTGGCCTTCCCATCCACTGCCTCCCGACCAATAAGAATGTAGAGCCTGCTACGCACCCAGAACTTTCTAGCCGTTACTTAGAGTGGATCTTCCGATCCCCAGAACAGCCCTGGGAGGCGGCTATTGTTAACACCCCCATTTTTGAGATGAGGAAGGCTGGAGCCCAGAATTACGATTAGGCAGTGGCAGAGCTGAGATTTGAACTCAGGCCTGTGGCTCCATCATCTGCGCTTTTCACCAAAATGCCGTGGCGCCTCCCGGTGGAAGTGTGGGCACTGCCCTCAGTGGCTCCCAGTCCTGCAAAACCTGCCACCAGCCAGTCCTGGGCCTCTGTGATGGTTTAAAGTCACCTGCTTTGAAGGAAAAAGATCTGGGTCTGTGTTTTACGTCGGCCGCTTACTAGCCTATATGTGGCCTTGGACGTGTCACCGGGCTCGCCTCAGTGTCTCCATCCGTGTCGTGCGTGTCATGATCAAACAAGCTCTCCCCAAACACCCCGCGTGATCTCAGGGCCTGGCCCTCTGGGAGAAGCCCTCTCACCCCCCTCCCCGGCCCCCTCCCACCCCTAGGTGTGCCAGAAGTCAGGTGAGATCTCCCTGCTGAAGCAGCAGCTGAAGGAGGCCCAGGCAGAGCTGGTGCAGAAGGGCAGCGAGCTGGTGGCCCTGCGGGTGGCGCTGCGAGAAGCCCGAGGCGCGCTCCGGGCCAGCGAGGGCCGGGCGCGGGGCCTGCAGGAGGCGGCCCGGGCTCGGGAGCTGGAGCTGGAGGCCTGTTCCCAGGAGCTGCAGCAGCACCGCCGGGAGGCCGAGCGGCTCCGAGAGAAAGCTGGCCAGCTGGACAGCGAGGCGGCCGGACTCCGGGAAGCCCCCGGGTCACCTGCCGCCGCCGACCCATTCCTCCTGGCAGAGAGCGATGAGGCCAAGGCGCAGCGGGCGGCCGCCGGGGCCGGGAGCAGCCTGCGCGCCCAGGTGGAGCGGCTGCGGGCAGAGCTGCAGCGGGAGCGGCGGCGGGGTGAGGAGCAGCGGGACAGCTTCGAGGGGGAGCGGCTGGCCTGGCAGGCGGAGAAGGAGCAGGTGATCCGCTACCAGAAGCAGCTGCAGCACAACTACATCCAGATGTACCGGCGCAACCGGCAGCTGGAGCAGGAGCTGCGGCAGCTGAGCCTGGAGCTGGAGGCCCGGGAGCTCGCCGAGCTGGGCCTGGCCGAGCCGGCCCCCTGCATCTGCCTGGAGGAGATCACCGCCACCGAAATCTAGGGCCCTTGGCATCCCAGATCTGCGGGGAGCTCTGCCGAAGGGGGGAGGTGGCGGGAGCCTCAGGTCCACGGAGGTCCCCAAAGTCTTGAGGGCCCCAGAACCACTCGTCCCCTGGGATCCAGGCCTCTGGGCCTCTGCCAAGACCTTGGGGCGGCCCTGTGACTTGGATGAGCAAGATCAGACTCCTTGAAGGTCCCCGTTTCACGGTCATGCAGAGGCTCCTGCTCGCTTGACCCATTTCACCCCCCTTCTGCCGCCATTGCCACTCTGCCAAGCGCATTCATCCCAGACGCCAGGGGGCTGGGAGGAGGAGGAGGGGGCGCCTTCGTTTCCACACTCTTCCCTACCCCAAAGCCAGAGAGAGCCAGACAGCGCCAGCTGTCGCAGATGTGCCTGCCCCCACCCTGCCCGTGTCGGGGGCCAGGGCTGGGACTGGGATGTGACCCCCAGGCTCCAGCCCTGCAGCCTCTCTCCTGGGACAAGGGGGCTGTAGTCAGACCAAAGGAAGAACTCAGCATTGTCTTGTTTATTTGTGTTTGTGACCAAGTGGCCCCTCCCCACACCCAGGTTTATGGCCTCGTTTTCACTTGTATATTTTTCCACACTGTAAATTTCTTGTACAAACCCAAAGAAAAAAATTAAAAAATCTTTTGTTTTTAAAAAAAAAAGATGAGTGTGCTAGGTAGAGATTATGGGAACTTCTTTGACCCCTACCCCCAGGCCCCCTCAATTTGCTGGCTAATCCCTTACCCCTCATAGGGATCTTGGGGAGGGAAAGAGTGATGGGGGAAGGACAAATCCAGTAGAAAGTGTGAGGTCCTAGCGGACCACGACATGAAATGGTCTCTCAGGGTTTGAGAATCTAGAAAAGCCTTCCATCCTGTCCCTTGCACAGAACACTGCTTGGGGCTGGGGGATGGGTGCAATGACCCTTCAGGGCCCTGTTGAGAGCCCATGTCCCTCAGTGCTTGGGGGCATTAAAGGGGACATCATGAGAAAGTGCCCACCAATCCCAAGCGCCAGACCTTGGCTTTCTCCCAACCTCTCCCTGTCCTGGCAGATTGGGGGCAGTGAGCGGGTGACACAGGCTACCCAGGAGCACCTTGTCCTTGACACCAAGTTTATCTGGAAAGAGCAGAGCCTTAGTGATAGCTGGAGAGGGAAGAAAGTGGGGAGCTTTGGGAGGAGGCAAGTCAAGCAAGAGGGGGAGGTTCCTAAGTCCCGAGGAGGTTAGTAGGTGACGTCTGGGAGATAGCAGGAGGGTCCTGAGAGTCAGTGGGAGGATCTGAAGTCAGTGGGAAGAGTCGTAGCATAGGTGGGGAGAGTCTGGGGTTAGTATCAGGAGTCTGGAGGGCTAGAGAAGGGACTGGGCTGTCGGTCCGATGGAGGAGCCTGGCGTCGGTGGGAGGAATCTGGATATTGGTGGGCAGAGCATTAATGGGAGGTTCTGGGAGGCAGTGGGAGGGAAGGAGTACCATCAAGGGGTCAGCGGGTAGGGGAATGGTCAGCAGGAAGGCGCTGATTGGTGAGGGCCGACAAGTCAGGGGGTAAGGGTAGTGGACTGGTCCCGGGGACCCTGACCACAAGCTCCATGGGCTCCCGAGCCTTGTTTCGATAAGCTCGGCGGATGGTATCTACTGCTTGCTGGTGGGTCACCTGCTCCAGGCTCTCTCCATCCACTGCCACAAGCTCGAAGCCAGCCTGGGATGGGGGTGGGAAAATCAAAGCCCTCCCTTCTCAGGTCATCCCACCACCCAACCTCTCACCTCCACCACCTAGGACACTCCTCCTCATCTGGGTGGAGGGGATGGACAATGGGACTTTTGTGCCTGGAGCTGTGGGGGGCAGGGTGAGGCACAGACAATGGCCCTTTGTCCCTTGGGGCTAGGGGTGGAACATGATGGGCCACTCTCAGGCCCAGGCTGGCATGAGGGGACAGATTTCTCCCTAGGCTTGTTCATCTTGCAGGCCTGACCCCCCTGCACCCAAGCCTCCTCCCAGGACCTGGTCTAAACCTGTCTGGCTGGAAGATGAGTATGTTCCGGCCCCACCCCCACCAGAATTCAGCTCTGGACCTCGGGAGTGGGCTTGGGTACTCTTCACCCACCTGCAGGGCCCCACTGAGGAAGGCAGCCCCCCCCGGAAAGATCTTTTCTATCTTCACCATGGGCTGCACCTTGGACTCAATGCCCCCAGAAATGCTGATGCCTAGTGAGAGAAAAACACCGGATGAGCATGTAGCCACACCCCTCAACCCAGAGCTCCCAGAAGAAACCCAGCACCCCAACGCCAAGTCCAGGCCCCGACTTCTCCCAAATCCCCAGATTCTGTTCCTACTCGGTCCTCGACTCCAAAAATCCTCTAGTTCCCACCCCCTCCAATCTAGAACCTCCCAAATAGACCCCCATATCCAAATCTTTTCCTAAGCCCAGGCCCCCTAGTTGTACCCCAAAACCAAGCCCAGAAACCTCACCCAAACCCAAGAGCCCCACCTGCCAGGCCTAGTCCCACCTGCACTCACCCAAGGACTGCTTCATCTTGGACAGCGTGACTGTCCTCAGCTCCCCACCAGGGGCCTTCTTGGCTGCCTCCCTGGCTGTCCCGCCAGTTCCATTCTCGGAGGGGCCTTGACGGCCCCCCGCCTTGGCTGCCTGCTCATCCACAGGTTGTGGCAGAGGGGGCCTGGCCTTCCGAGGCTTGTGGGAGCGCCCGTTGGCCATGCTGGGGGTGGGGACAGGCGCTGGGGATGGGGAGTGCCTGCGTCCGGGGGACTTGCCTCGACCCCGGCTGCGGCTGTGGCTCTGGGCAGGGCCCTGGCTCTGCCTCTGGCTCTGGCCCTGCCGAGGGTCCTCTGGGGTCAGGGGTTCTGTCAGCAGCCAGTTAGGCCTTGGGGGCCGGGGAGCGACGGGGGGTGGCTGGGGAGGGGGTGTGCAGGAGCTTCGGTGTGGGGCGAAGCCGTCTACTGGCACGTCTTGGAGAGGGGGGATCCCTTTATGAGGGTGGCGGGGAGCAGAGGCACCCAGGGAGAGCTGGAGGCCCCCCAGCCGCTCCCTCAGTTCCCCATCGTCTTCCTCCTCCGAGAAGCCGTTCACAGGCAGCAGGTAGAAACCTCCACGTCTGTCTGGGGAAGGGGGCCAAGGTCAGGCTGCCCGTCCTCACCAGCCCGGACCACCTTGCCAGGCCCCAATCCTCGCCTTCGTCGGTGCAGGGCCCATGAGACCCAAGCTTGGGTTTGCTCAGGCCTCTGGTGGTTGTGCGCGCAGTGAGGGACTCTGCCTGGGTTCCAGGGTGATACAGAACTTTAAAGTTTTCTATGGCAATATGTGTCTCAGAAAAAATAGCACTCACACACCAAACTGGTAATTTCTCAGAGATTATTGCATAGAATGAGAGTAGATTTAAAAAGTGACTGGGTTTATCATGAGAGACGATGGACTCTGAAAAACAAACTGAGGGTTCTAGAGGGGAGGGGGGGTGGGAGGATGGGTTAGCCTGGTGGTGGGTATTGAGGAGGGCACATTCTGCATGGAGCACTGGGTGTTATGCACAAACAATGAATCATGGAACACTTCATCTAAAACTAATGATGTAATGTATAGGGATTAACATAAGAATAAAAAAATTAAAAAAAAAGTGAGTGGGTTTAAAACCAATTATTAAGTAAATAATAGTACAGGGGGTGAGTGGATGTGATAAACGTGGCTGCGGTGGACAAGGATTTCCTTCAGGGAACCAGCCGGCCTTCGGAAGCCACGACACCCTCTGTGGGGGGCAGGGACGGAGGGCCCGTTCTCCCTTCCCCAGTGTGCCCCCTCCCCCGGCTCCGGGACTCTGACTGACCAGGCACAGGCGTGATGAGGTGACGCTTGGGCGGTGTGTCCTGCCGGGCTGGTCGCAAGGCAGGAGGCCGTACTACTGGGAGAGGAGACCCCGTCAGAGGCGGGGCCCCTGCCGGGCTCCCTGATGGACCCAGCTGAAGGCCATCTCTGCCCCGTCTCCCCCCGGGAGGCCCCACTCCCATCCCCACCTGGGGCTCAGGATCTACACGTCCTACCCCCAGCTGCTGACCTGCCCGGCTCTTAAGGGCCTCAAAAGCCTCCAGCTCCACGGGCATCACCATGCTGTCGAAGCGGCCGAGGTCGGTGGGGGCCACCACGCTCCTGGGGGAGGTCGAGAGACAGGGGGTGGGCAGGGGCACAGTTCTGGGGGTGACAGTGGGGGGAGTTCTCAGAGGTCCCCGTTCTGCCCCCCAAACCCTCCCCACAGCCCCCACCCCACCTGATGTCCCTCAGTAGCAGCAGCTTCGCGGGCCTGTCCAGAATGGCCAGCAGGGGCCTCACGAGGTCCTCCACACCGCCCTCGTGCACGTACTGCGGAGAGAGGCGCCGCGGGTCACACAGCAGCGAGGACGTCCAGAGCTGGGGGGCGCTGCTTGCGCATGTGCGGTTCCCCACGTTTAGGAAAGCTCCTCCGCATCCCCAGGCTGTCCCCGGCCCCGGGGGGATGTTGGTGACTAGGGGGAAGCCTGCGGTTGTCGTAACAGACCTATAACAGCCCCGGTAGCAGCATTTGTAAGCCCTTTACATACGGTCTCTCGTTTAGCGACCCTGTGCGATGACGTTCATTATTCTCATCTTACGAATGAGGAAACTGAGGCTCAGAGAGGACTTTGGCCAAGGCCACACAGATAAGGAAGTGTGAAGAGGGACTGGAACCTGAGAAGTCTGGCTCTTGCGAGCTCTGGTGCCGGAAAAGGGTGTGCAGGGAGCCGACTCTCCTCCCCGCCCCCACCTCCCAGGCAGAAGGAAGGGATTGGAGCCAAACGCTAGGCTGTGCGCCTGGCTGGCCCAGCATATGTCTGCACAGAGACCTACCAATTAGGCTTTGTTCGGCGCTGGAACGGGGGACCTTGGGGAAGGGGTGGCTCGACAGAAAGCCTCTCCAGTCAGTCCCCCGGGGCGTGGAGGCCCTTCTGCCTGGCACTGCCCGGATGCCACCAGCCACACCCCACCCACGCACACCAACCCGTAAACTGAACACTGGGAGCCACCCTATTTGGACAGCACACCGCCCCCTGGTGGTGAAATGGAGATACACACAATCACATGGTGATACACACACACACACACACACACACACCATCCTGGACAGGAATAGACACAGAGACACAGCAAGCCCTGGTGGCCAGAGTGAGACATTCGTAAATATCGGGAAATAAAATATAAACTATGTGGCCCTAAACCACACACAAAGTTACAGGGACTCACACACACACACACACACACACACACACACACACGTGTCCAAAATACAACCCCTTTTGTCTGGAGCAAGAGATCTATAATTGCACAGAATCAGTCGCATATGTACACATTTCAAGGCTACAAACCCGCATGTAGCACCTACTAAGTGCCACGCCCTGTACTGGGCAGTGGGGGCACAATGAAGAAGACCCTGTTCCAGATCCTTCAGAAGTCAGTCTAGTGGGAAACGAGGGGCAGAGCGAGCCACGTGCCCCAGGGAATGACAAACCACTGGCAGCGGGGCAGAGGGAGTCTCCGAGGAGCGCACCAAGACCGGAATCGGCTTCTTGGAGGCGGCGACATTTACACAGACCCCTCTTGGTATGTTTGTTTCATTGACATTTACTCTTAGGCATAAATGCAGGCAACAGCATGAGTATTGGGAGGAAAGTGCTCCGGGGTGGGGTGGGATAGCGGGTAGACAGAAGTTCAGCCTGACCGTGGGGTACAAGAAGGGCCTCCACGTAGGCTGCATAGGTGGGGACTCCGGTGTGAGTGGTGCCCCAGAGTCGTGCGGTTCATCACCTGTATAACCCTGGGCGGTGACCAGCAGGAGATGACCATGTGGTGATGTGGCGACCGCGGGAGAGCTGAGGTTAGTGGCTGGGGGAGTCGAAGCAGGGAAGGCCTTGAATGTGAGCATTAGAAACTTGTACTCTGTTCCGCCAAAGGTAAGAGATTGCACAGGGGCTTGGGGAGTGTAAAGTGATCCGGGGGGGCTTTCTAAAGCCTGGTCTGGTGGCAGTGGAGAGAGGGCTCAGAGAGGGAAGGAGGCCTGGGGTTCGAGGCCACACATCTGAGTCACTAGGGGAGATTTTCCAATCACCCCGGCCAGAGCTCCACCACAGAGGGTGTGATCTCTTGGTGCGGGTGAGGTGGGGGTCAGGTTTGGGTGCCGTGAGAGGTGGTCCTGGCTTGGACAGGGTGGGAGGAACGGAGGGCTGATGGAAAAGGAGCTGATCCAAGAAATGGGCACAGCGCGCCACCTAATGGCCAGATCCCAGAGTTGCAAGCTCACGGAGGCTGGTGCTGGGGACCCCACTTAGCACTTAGAGTTGAGCATGATGACACAGAGTTTAGCCCAAGGCCCTTAGCTGCCCCCCAACATGCACCCCATCTGCAGCTCTGCTGTCAACCAGGCCTTGGTAAAGGGATGCATGAATTACTGTGCCTCAGTCTCCAGGTGATACACACGTGCCGTATCTAGACGCACGCACACGTGTCGATCACACAGATGACAAACCCAGGTGCCCACAGACACACAGATGTACACATCACACAGACAAACAACACAGCCCTGCCCCGACTGGGCTGAGGCCATGGGGGGATCACAGACGACTTCCTGGAGCCCCTCAGCTTGTCCTTGCACGCAAGCTCACATTGCACTGACGCCAGCACTCCACGGGGACCCCAGCGCAGGAAACCCGGGGGCTCTGAGGCAGGAGGAGAGCAGAGGGCCTTCAGACCTCCCTGGAGGATCAGACCCCAGACCTGTGCCTCCCACAACCTCCCCAACACCCAGGCCACAAGGACTCCCTCACATCTAACTTGCGCCCCACCCTGGAGCCCTACTTCCTGTTTGAAGTAGAAGGAAACAGAACAACAGAGCAGACGTTGGGGGAGGCTTGGGGTGTGTGGGGGGTGACAAAGGATTACTTACTTAGGTAACAGGGGAGGGGGCCTGGCATGAGGCCGGGCCTGGGGGCTGACTCAGGGAGTCAGGGGAGAAGGTTGGGGTTTAGAGGAGAGCTCAGGGGGTGACCGCAGAGACTCATGTGCCCCCACTCATCACCTGTCCGGCTCCTTCTCTCCTTAGCTGAAACATCACCTCCTCAAGGAGGCCCTCCTAGACCACACCACCTAATTTGTACCTCTTGGGTTATTTTCTCCTATTCTTTTCTTTCACAGCATTTCACACAATTTGCCGCTATGGGTGTTTAGGTTCTAGTTACTGTATGTCCCTCTCCTGTCTGTGAGCTCAGTGTGTGTGTGTGTGTGTGTGTGTGAGACAGGAACAGGAGTGACTTCTGCTTTTCCCAACCTCTGGCCTCAGGGCCTCGAGCCCAGATACTGACCAGAGATGGTGGCCCGAATGAATGAGGGGCTGGGTGATGGGGTGACCATGTGCTGGAGTTGGGGGCAGGCTGGAAGCTCACCCGGGAGCAGTGGCGGGTGACTGCCAGCACCTCGTCGTCAGTCAGCAGCCGTCGGGCCAAGTCCTGAATAAGGGGCCGTCGGCTCTCCCAGGCTTGCACCTGCTCATCCATGTCGGGCAGCTGGCTGGAGGAGCCCCCGGACCTAGCAGAGAGCAGGGTCGGGCCCCTCTCCCGCTCTGCAGGGAAGGAGCGAAGGCATATGATGAAGGAGCCAGGAGCCGTCAGGGGAGGAGGCAGGGGCTTCTCTCAATGGGGTCAGAGCCCAGAACAGGTCAGCTGAGAGGCCTAGGTGCCACTGACAGAATTCCAGCCTAGCCCAGAATCTCCCCACCGACGTCTCCCGTAGCAATCTACCCAACAAAGGAGCTGCAATCTAGACCCTTTGGCCCCCAACACAGACCCCCTATACTAGGCTGTTCCTTAATGATGTCCTAGCCCGGTGCCCCCTGGGCCCCCCGAACATTCACAGTCATAGTATTCAATGGGGTCCTGGCACAGGCTCCCTCACCTCCCCAAAATCTGTCTTTGGGAGCCCCATCGAGTACCCAGTCCTCAAAAATGCACCCCAATATCTGTCTGCAGCCCTGTCTCTCCTGGTAAGCTTAGTCCAATTCTTTTAGCTGCCCCCAATTTGCACCCAATCCCCCATGCATGACCCCAACTGAGTTTAGCCCAAAGCCCCTTAGCTGCCCCTCAACATGCACCCCATCTGCAGCTCTGCTGTCAACCAGGCCTTGCTAAAGAGATGCATGAATTACCGCGTCTCAGTCTCCAGGTGACAAACTTCTGCACAGGCCCCACTGCCCCTGCTATGAAAAAGAAAGGCTCAGCTGTGGGCCCTGGCTCCCAGTCTGAACATGGGGCTTGGGAGGGCTCAGGGACGGCTAGATCACTAGCGGGAATGAAGAGTTTAGGCTGGAAGGAGGTGGCATGGCGAGGCAAGAGGCCAGGCCACGAAGGTCTTGTAAGGCTATGCCCAACTGGGGACTTCATTCATAGGCAGTGGGCAGTCAGTGAAGGTTTTGGATCAAGAGAGGGTGCCGTGTGAGTTCTGCTTGTGGAGATTCATTTAGAAGCAAATATATGGAGGGAGGAACCCCAAGAACGAAGCTTGGGGCAGCACCTACCTTCAGGGGACAGAGAAAAAAAGAGGAGCCTTTGGAGGAGAGAGAGGAGTGGCCAGAGGGATAGGACGAGCATCAGGTGAGAGCAGGGCCCTGGGGCCTGTGGAAAAAGAGATGGGTTGAGGAAGTGGGGCTGACCTGGCCTAAGCTGAAGAGATTGTCTCTCCCATGGGACTCTCACCTTGGCCCCCCAGAAGGGGCAGGGTCCAGCTCCTCATCCTCTGGTCGTTTTTGCCTACCCAACATCCACTCTCCCTCTGCAAACAGCACCCCAATTTCACCTGGGGATCTCCATTCTCAGTGCATGGTCTCCAGGGTGAGCCCATGACCCAGGCTGGCCCAGGAAGGCGCCACTGGCCTTTCCCCGGCACAGCCATCTGTTGGGCACGTGACCCAGCTGGGCCAATGAGAGCCTGGAACTTCAGCTGGAACTCTTTAAGAAGCTCTCCCGTCCCTGGATTGCTAAGCGAGAATGGCCATCTTCCCTCTGAGTGGGCAAAACCTGCATGATAACGAAGCCAACCCAGGGGAAAGGGGAACTAAAGAGGAAGGGGGCAGATGTCTGATGAGATTGTTCAAACCTTTAGACCCACTCAAATCAGTAGCTGAGCCAAGGAGTGTTTTTTAAAGCTAATTTGAGTTGGGTTTCTGTCACGTGCAACCCTGAGAGTCTTAACTCATCCACTCTTGGTCCAGTCTTTGAGCCTCACCTGAGAGACGAGAGGCCTCTCTGAGGGTCCACGGGAAGCCCCTGACAGAAGTGAAGCCTGCCCAGGCCTTTCTGCTTGGGCCCTGATCTAGAACTGGCCTTACTCAGGGATGGTGCTAGAACTGTGTAGGGCCTGTGGAGCACTGGCCAGGGGAGGTGAAGCCAAATATTCCAGGAGAGGAGTGCCCTACCCACCTCAGCACCAGCACAGAGATCTGACCCAAGCCCTTCAACTTCCTTGCTAGGCTGTAGCTCTATCAGTTTTCCTTTCTGTAAAGTGGGGAGATGAGAGAGTTTAACAATGACCACTACATTTTCTGGTACCTTCTGGTACCTTCTGGTACCTTCTGTATGCCAGACAATGTCCTGGAGTGATTTACATACATCCATTCACTTACTCCTCACCATTCCTAAAGAAACAGGTATCATTACTCTCACTTTACTCACGAGGAAACAGGCTTATGGGGGCGAGTTGTTCCTCCCAGCTAGGAAAAGGCAGCGTGGGATTGAAACCCAGAGCCGCTGGATGCCAAATGGACTGTATCTCCTTCCTCCCGGTCTCATCGGCCGGTGCTTACCTTTCTCCAGGTCTAGGCGAGGGCGGGGCTTGGCCGGGCTCCCTCTGTCCAGCGTCCAGGCCTCTCTGTGCCCGTGCCCTGCCAGCCAGCCCTGCCGCCCTCCCTTGAAGAAGAGGTTCATCAGTGTCTTGGAGCGCTGCAGGGCCCCCTTTTCCCCGGAGGACCCCAACTTCTCCTTCTTCTGCTGCTTCTTCTCCTCTGCAGACATGAGGGAGCACCCGGGGGCGTTGGAGCAGTGGGCAGAGGGAAGGCCAAGGGGCAGGGGTGTGAGGAGAGCCAGGGAGGAGGGACAGTAGGGGGCAGACAGGACCTCCAGCCTTGTGGGGAGGTGGGGGTGGAGATAGGTGGGCTTCCTCCTTCGACTTTCCACCTCTCCCCCACCCACAGCTCCAGCTCGGTGAGGACCCTCCAAGAGGGCCGGGGTGTGTGTGTCTGTGTGTGTAGGGTGGCGGGGATGGATTAGGGCTGGTGTGGGGCCCAAAGCCGACAGGAGCTGGGACTAGATCTGAGGGTGGGTTTGGGGCCCAGGGCCAGTTTAAAATGGGGCCCAGAGCAGCGTCTGAGTGCATTCTGGGGCTGGAACGGAGGCCGAGTCAAGGCCTAGAGCCAAGGGAGGTTTGGGGCCCAGGACTGGGTGTGAGGCAGGTGTTGGACCGGGAGCTTTGGAGAGAACATCGGCCGCCCCTTCCCTACATACCCCACAAGGTCAGGTGGCTCTGGGACCTTGTGATGGGGGGCCGGGGTTGGCTCAGGGCCAGCAGCAGAGCAGTCTTAGGGGACTCGGAGAGCGCAGAATCCAGGCGGCGGGCGGGCCGGGGGCCGTCGGAGCGGATGGCTGTGTCCCTGAGGATGACGGTGGGCCTCACACTGCACCAGGTCTCCACGCGGCCGCCCACGTCCGGCTCCGTCTGCATGGCTGTGTCCGCCCGCCCCCAGCCTGGGCCCCGACTGTGCGGCTCGTCAAGCCCCAGGCCGCCATCCAGGCGCTGGGAGGGCAGGGAGCCCTCGGCCGAGCTGCAGGGGGCGCTGGAGGCATAGGAGGAGCCGCTCGAGCTGCTCTCCGAGGCGGGGGACAGCTGCTGCAGCGACCCGTTGCTCACTGCAGGCAGTGGGGAAGGCAGGGGCATCTCAGGGGAAGGCCGCTGGCCTCAGGGCCCTGCCAGGGTCGCACAGCACCTTGGGGGTGGCGGTGGGTGAGTGTCGGCGAGCAGCCAAGGCTGGAAGCGCGGGGCTCTGGGGAACCAGCTGCTCGGCAGTCCTGCCACTGACTTGTTGAGAGACCTTAGCCAAGTCACTTCTCCTCCATTCACCCGCCCCCCTGACCCTGCCCCGGGACTCCAGAGCCAAGAAGAGCTGGGAACTGAACCCGCAGCTTCTCAGAGGGGAGCCCGGAAATGGCTCTGGGCGGTGGGGAAGTCCCAAGCAGGTGTTGCTCCTCCTGCCCCATTATTCCTCAGAGGCTCCCACGCACCCTCGGGCCTCAGCCCTTTCCCTCCAACGCAGGGGCCCGAGCCACTTACATCGGTCCAGCCAGCAGTACTCAGAAACCATCTCTTTGTAGGCAGGGTACCGGCCAGTATCCTGGGAAGAGCATGGCGGGCACAGGAGGGCAGCGGGGAGTAGGTGAGAAGGGGGAGTGACGGGACAGGAGTAGACTTTTCAACCCCATCCCTCTCCTCCAAGTTCATCACGCTCGAGACAAATGGGCCGCTTTATGTCGGAACTTGCCAAATTCCTCTACACCTCAGGGTCTTGAACTTGCTGCTCCTTCTGTCTGGATTCTCTTCCTTCCACTCATCTCCTGGCTAGCTCCTTCTCCCTCTTCAGGTGTCACCTCCCCAGAGAGACCTGCCCCGACCCCCCCCCCACCCCGTGGCTAAAAGGGCCCTCCTAAATTACCCCTCCCACCTCTCTGTTAATTTCCTTACAGCGTTTGTCAGTCAGCATGCATCCTGTTTGTCTGTCTCCCCCCCCCCCCCGCCCCGCCCCGGAGCAGAGACCTCATCTGTCTTATAGCCCCAGCACCCAGCATAGGCACTGTCACGTAGGACATACTCAAAAATGTTGAATGAATGAACGAGGGGCAGAGTGGGAGAGAGGAGGAGTGTTCGGGGTCATGTGAGAGGAAGGAAAGGGAGAAACGGGATGGGGGGATCGTGGGATGGGAAATCAAGGGGGCAGAAGCGGGGGAATGGCGGAGGAGGCCCTGAAGGGCGAGGGGGGTGAAGGCTTGGGAAGGGAGGAGAGCGGAGCCGGGGCCGGGAGTGGGTCCTAGCGGAGAGCGAGCTGTCACCTCCCCTGCAGCCAGAGTGAGAAGGACCTGATCCTCAGGCAAGTGTGAGACCCACATGAATCATGAATGCAGGTGCCTCCCCTGAAATCCGATCTCTGGCCTCAGCCCAGCTGTCCTTGCCCTGTGCCCAGGTCCTGCCCAAACCGCAGCTTCCACCCCACCCTCGGGGCGGGACGTTTTCTCCTTTCAACCCTGGACCTCCACCACTCATCCGAAGGGGCACTGCCCTGGGTGTCTGGGCAGCAGGACTGGAAGCAGGCCCTGCTACTAGCCAGCCGAGGAAGTGACCGTGGTTTCTGAGTGACTCTGCCTCTCTCAGCCTCAGGTTTTTCTTCTGTGAACTAGGGATGAGCACAATGCCTGCTCTCTCAAATGGCTGTGGAAAAGTCATAAGTTGTAGGACAATGGGCATTAAACTCTAGAGAGGTCTGGGAAGTTCCTCCTATAGTCTGGCCTCTCCCTGACACCCACAGTCCTGCCCACCTTGATAGTCAACATGATGTGTGTTTGGCCCTTCAGCACCTCCACGGCCTGGCTGTGGCTGATGTCGTCGAACCTGACACCGTTGGCCGCCAAGACCTGGTCCCCCACCTTGATGCCATTCTCCTCGGCCAGCCCACCATGATCCACTCTGGGGTCAGACAGGAGGCAGTCTGAGAGGCCACCTGGCCTGCCCTCCCTCACCCTAGACCAGACTCTTCCCTCGGACACAGGGATGCCCCAGCCAAACTCCTTGACCCTCTTCCTGGAGCCCCCCACTCCCCTCCAGACCCCACCCCTGACCTAGGCCCTCCTTTGGACATGTAGTTGGCTGAGTCTCACTTGCCCACCCGTCCGCATTGCACGCCCGGCTCCAGCCCTCACTTGGACACATAGATGCCCAGGCCAAACTCCTTGCCCCCACGGATGTTGAAGCCCAGACAGAAGTCGTCTGACGTGGTGTACAGGTGGACGATGCGCCGCACCCCGTCCTCCGAGCCGCTGTCGGATGGTGTCGAGCTGCACTTCTCCACTACCAGCCGCCGATTCACGACATCCACCCTGGGACAACAGCAAGGGGCTGTCAGTCTGGGCCCCCCCGCCCCGTCCACCACCGCCCACCCCCTTTCCTTCCAGCATCTCGGACAACTGCACAGGTAAGGGGAGGTCGCCTTGGGGGACTCCCCAGTCCTGAGACCTTCTGTGGGATGTAGACTTCATTAAATTTGGGAAACCACCCCAATCTCCTCTTTTTATGGAGTGGCTCCATTGGGCCAGGACCCATTTCGAATCCCCACAAGAACTCTGAGGGAGAGGTGCTGTTACTATGCCCAGGCTCCCAGGAGAGCATCTTTGGGGACAGGGCCGCCGGCGTCTGGGATAGAGTTGGGAGGAGAGCTAGGGGAGAGACATGGCCTTGTCCCATTTCAGTGTCAGGCCTTAGGATCGCTGTGCGTCCAGCGCCAAGGGACAGAGAGAGCAGAAGCCGTACATAGCTGAGTCTCACGCAGAGCCCTGTGCCCTCAGCGCCTCCTGCCATGGGCTGGATAGGGTGGATGGGGTGGGTCAAGGTCAGGGCTGGGACCAGGCGTTCTCACCATGTGGTCTTCTCCTTGGAGAATTTGATGCCCGGCACGCGGCCCATGCGCCTCACCATCATGTGCAGGCGGCTGCTGCCCGTCAGCACTTTCACGGCGCTGCCCATGGTGGTGCTCTCCAGGCTCAGCCCGTTCGCCTCCGTGATCTTGTCCCCCACGCACAGGCCAGCCCGCTCTGCACCGGGGGAGGGGGCGGCTGCCATGGGCCCCTTGGGACAAGTCCCCCAGGGCAAAGCTAAGCCTTCCCCACCACACAAGGCTCCCTGGGGTAAAACTTCTTCCACGAGATTGGGGATCCCCAGGTGAGGTGTGGGTATTCCTTAGTAGACTAGGGACTTGTCCATGAGCCCACTCCATCCTGGGAGGGGGCCTCCTTTCCCCATTGGATCAGGCCCTCCAAAGCTGAGGACCCTTGCCTGCCATCGCTGATAATAGGCCTCCAGAGCCCCACCGAGGTGGGGGCTCATCTCCTAAGCCAGCACCCACTCCTGGGGGCCCTGCTCACCTGCACTGCTCCCCTCCTCCACTTTGCTGACGAAGATGCCCAGGCCATGCTCAGAGCCGCCCCGTATACTGAAACCCAGTCTCCCTGCTGGGCTCTTCTCCACCCGGACAGCGTGGATGATGTCGCTTTCATCACTGTTGGCTGTGTGGAGGTGGTGGGGGGCAGGGACACAGGCATGACTCCCATGTCCTTTCTGGGCACAGAAAGCCCCTGGGTTTCCCAGTTTGGGTTAGGTTGCTCGGCACATACACCTAAGGCCCTATGGCCTAAGGGTAGCCGATTTCTGAGTTCCCTGTTGGGGATTTGAGAGTATGGGTCAGCAAGAGAGTATGGGAGCAGGCAGGACAGGACTCCATATTAGAAGATGCTGTTCTCCTTCCCTTATTATATAGGGTGTGTGTGTGTGTGTGTGCACGCCCATGCACGTGTGTGTTTCTTATACTTACTAAGCTTCTCATGCCCACAGGCCCAGGATAGGACAAATTCCTAAAAACCCTGCCACTCTGAGGGTCAGATGGATAGAAGAGGTTCAAGATTCCATTCTATAGGGCAGAGTTGAGCAAGTCTGGGCTCTTCAGCTTGAGCAGAAAGGAGTATGCTCGCTCTATCTTCAAATAGTCAAAGAGCTATTATGTGAAAGGCATTAGATGTTCTTTTCTGTGTAACCCAGAGGGCAGAACCAAGCCCTCATAGTGGAGTTAGGTGGAGGCCAATTTAGTAAGGAAAAACTTTCTAAAACCTTCAGCTATCGGACAATGGAATGAGGTTTCCAGGAGAGATAGTGAGTTCATCTTTGGTGGCATACAAGCCAGCACTTGATAAATCCCTGTCTGGGATATTGTGGAAGGATCTCTGAGGCCCCTTCTATCTCTTAGACTCTGTGATTCTGGAGGTAAGGGCTCTAGGAGCTACTTGACTATATGAGGAGAGAAACCCAAAACACCACTCTGCTACAGTATATGCCCAGAGCCCAGAGTGGTCCTCTCCATCAGTGCTGGGGAAAGTCAGAGAAGCAGGGTCCCTAGGAGCTGCAGCTGATAGGGAAGGTGTTTGGGAAGACAAGATTGGTGGGATTTCAATGGGTGGAGCAGAAAGGGAGGGCACTGATGAGGAAGGGGAGGGAGTGAGCAAGGCTCTGAGGGGTGTCCTTGAGAAGGCCTTTGGTTAGAAAAGTTAAGAAGACTAGAGAGGGAAGCTGGGTCCCAGGTGAGAAGGTGAGATTTCTTCTTGGACAAGGCTTACTCCAGAGATATTTGAGAGGGAGAAATCTCTCTCTCACACACACACACACTTCTGTTTGATCTAAGAGAAATCAGGTTACAGTGCATGACCAGAGCAGCTCAGGAAGAAATCTCCAAGGGCAGCCTGTAAGTAGGGATGATGCAGGACAGAGTTGTGGGACATCCTGAGGCTTCCTGGCTGATTCTGTCTGCACACATCTCAACCCAGCCAACGAGTCTATTGCTCTCCTGTCCCCCAACCCTCTTTCTTCTCAGTCCTTCCCTGGGGCCTTCCTAGGGCCCTGGGCCAGGGGGATGCCGATCTGGGGTTTTGAGCATAGGAGCTTGGGGCCTCTGAGGATGGAAACTTTTCTACCTCTACTGCCCTACCCCGGGCCACCAACCTCCCCCTCCAGGAGCTCACAGCCTCCTCACTATCTCTCCACTTCCATTCTTGCCCCCTTTAGGCCATTCTCTACACAGTGGCCAGAGTCAGCTTTTACAGTAGATCATGCCTGCTTATTAAAAACTTCAATGCCTCCTCCTTCTTCTAGAAGGAACTCCACAGTCCCCTACGCCCAGTAAGGCCCTCTGTGGGCTTTCCTCTGCCCACCTCTCTCCCTTCGCCTCTGGCCACCATCCCAGCCTCACTGAGCTTTGGCCACACTGACCTCTCTCCTGTTCCTCTCACAGGCTAATCACTTCAGTGTTCCCTCAATCTGTGATACTCTTGCCCACACCTTCATAAAGCCAGCTCCCAATCTGCAGCCCCTCCTGGCTCAGACACCACTTTCTCTGAGAAACCTTCCTGGACTACCCTCCCTGAAGTCCCTTCCCTTCTTCCCAGGTGGCCTCCATTAGAGTGGTTCTCAAAGTGTGCCCCCCAGACCACCCATGCAGCAACACTCAGGAACTTATTAAAAATGTGTATTCTTGGGGCGCCTGGGTGGCTCAGTTGGTTAAGCAACTGACTCTTGATTTCAGCTCAGGTCATGATCTCGGGGTCTTGGGATGGAGTCTTGCAGCAGGCTCTGAGCTCAGCGTGGAGTCTGCTTGTCCTTCTCCCTCTGCTCCTCCCCCTGCTCTCTCTCAAATAAATAAACCTTTTTTGAAAAAAGTGTATTCTTGGGGCACCTGGCTGGCTCAGTCGGTAGAGCATATGACTCTTAATTTCAGGGTTGTGAGTTTGAGCCCCACATTGGGTGTAGAGATTACTCAAAAATAAAATCTTTAAAAAAAAGTCTATAAAAAATGTGTATTCTTGGGCTTCGCTGCAGATGCCCTGAATCAGAAGCTCTGGGTGTGGGACTCAGCAGCTTGTCTTTTCATAAGCCTCCCCCCCCTCCAGGCAATTCTGATGTATTCCCATGTGTGCGAACCACTACTCTATCGTATCATCCAAATAAGTACCTCCAGGATTCTTACCATCCTTTCTCATTATTGGCTTACTCACATATTATTTATTGTCTGTCTCCTTTAGCTAGATTGTAAGTTCAGTCACGGTAGGGACTTTGTAATCCTTTTCTGCCAATATATCTCCAGCATGTCGCACAGCACGTGATATCTGCCAAGGATTTTTTGAATAAGTAAAAGAATAAACGGATGAACGAGAGTGAGGAGGAAGGGCTGGTTTGGATTAGAGAATGCATTTTCTCTGGGACCAGCTGAGTTTGAGGAGCTGGTGGGAAGTCGTGGGGGTGATGTGGGTCCCAGTTTCTCCCTCCCCACTGGGCCTCCCTTATCCGTTCCTTTAGGCCTCTGGAATGGTCTAAATAGTAACAAGGGGGAGAGGTTCCAGGATGCGGCAAGTGGGGAGATGTTTGTGCTCAGGCAGAGGGGAAGATTCTGGGCTCAGAGACTCCCAGCATAGACAGGGTAGAGGCCAGCTGGTGGAGGCCATGCCCCGGGCCTCCCCTTGCTAGGAGAGGCTGCTCCCCTGGCTGCACTAGGGCTCTAGGGCGAAGCAGCGGGACAGAGCAATCCCGGAACTTCTTCTGCGAGAGGATCTTCAGAGGGAGAGTATACAGAGCCATCGCATCATAGCTGGGGCATGGTCTATGTGGCTGTGTGAGGGGGACGTGTAAGTTCTTTTAATACAATGGGACCCAAAAGGGCCATGCCCCAGTGCCTTCCCTATCCTCTACCGTGTCTCCTACCTCCTCTGAGGACTTCTGCTTCATGACCCGAATGACAGTGGTGACTCTCAGCAGTGCCCTGCTGCTCACCCAGGGGGGAGACCCAGCATGGTAGATGATGGGAGTGAACATGCTGGGCCACGGGGTCAGGAAAGCCTGCTCTCTGAGCAACCCAGCGGCCCGGGGAGGGGACCTGAGATGCCCAGCTGGGTCAGAGGGGAGGAGCAGGGTCTGAAAAGTCCTCTCTGAGATCCAGCCAGGGGAGTTCTGCTGGCTGAGAAACAGAAGGGGAGCTGGAGATATTTATGGCATCTGGCCCACAGAAAGCCCAGCCCCAGGGGTACCCACTCCCCCCCCCCAACTGGCACTCAAGGTCCTGCCTTGCTCACTGGCTCTTTGTCGCCTCACATCTGTCACTGCAGCCAAGCTGTCTCCTAATTGCACTCCTCCCCGCCCCCCTCCCCACCCTGTGCTC
Organism: Mirounga angustirostris; assembly: GCF_029215605.1. Taxonomy (NCBI): domain Eukaryota; kingdom Metazoa; phylum Chordata; class Mammalia; order Carnivora; family Phocidae; genus Mirounga; species Mirounga angustirostris. Next base: position 127,571,722 of record NW_026991714.1, read on the forward strand.
TTGGTTTCCACTTCCAGCCTTGTCTGGGATACCTCCACGCCAGCACCAGCTGTTCTCATTGCTCTGTCTCGAAGCCCTACTACACTGTAAGTTCCTGGAAGGTGAAGATTGAGCCTCCTTTTCCTCCAGGCCCCTGCAGGACCTAACCAGGACTGGTATAGAACAGGTGTGCGATGTAACAGCATTAAACAACTATATAAGGTCAGGTAGCCCCCTCCTTCGGGGCCCAGGCCTGGGGGTCCCTTCCTGACCCTCAACCCTCCTTCTTTTCCCCCCTTTTTGGAACATTTGCTACTCTACCTCTTTCCTTTCTTCTGCATCTGAAACCTTTTTTAAAAAAATATTTATTTAGGGGCGCCTGGGTGGCTCAGTTGGTTGGGCAACTGCCTTCGGCTCAGGTCATGATCCTGGGGTCCCGGGATCGAGTCCCGCATCGGGCTCCCTGCTTGGCGGGGAGTCTGCTTCTCCCTCTGACCCTCCCCCTCTCATGCTTTCACATAAATAAATAAAATCTTTAAAAAATATATTTATTTACTTATTTTAAGTAATCTCTACACCCAGTGTGGGGCTTGATCTCAGGACCTGAGCCAGGCGCCCCTGCACCTGAAGGCTTTAATTCTGTCTCCCCAACTGGGCACTGACTCTTCACAGCCCAGCACAGAGCTGGTCACACCACGGGTTGGTTGATGGAATATATCCTTCTCCATCCTGCTCCCCCCAACCCGCAGGGCATACACAAAGGGACTGGAGAAAGGCAGAGTCCATAGGATGGAGCAGCCAATTAGCTACCCTGCCTTGCTTGGCTTGGGGGCTAGCATATCACACCCACCTGTCCCTGCCTCCATACTCCTATCTCCCACCTCCGACCTCTCTATAGTCCTGCAACCCTAAAGCATTGGCCTGAACAGGAGGAAAGGGCTGATGAGGAAGAGCTATGGCAAAACAGGGGCCCTCCATGCCCCACAGCCCCAAGACTCCCATCTCTCGAGTTCCTCCTCCCAGCTGGCCCTTACCCCCACCCTTAGCGCCAGGCCTAAGCTGGGCCCCGCCCCCACCTTCGATGGGGGAGTTGATGAGGATGACGCGGCCCATGGGTGAGGAGGCTCGGATTCCGCGGGGGGGCCCGTTCAGCAGCCGCTGCTGCTTCTTCAGCAGGTATCGCATTGCGGAGCCCGAGTCGCTGCCCAGGTGGCCGCGGGAGGAGAGGGAGCTCAGGGTGCCCGAGCTGAGGTCTCTGAGGCCCAGTGGGTCGAAGCCCACTGCAAAACCCTGTGCCATCGTGGCGAGCCTGGGGCGGCGCCCTACAAGTCCAGAAGGAACCTGCTAGCCCTCGCGAAAAGGGCCCCGCGTGCTCCGGGCTCCATGAGCCTTCTGTGCGGAACTGGAGTCTCAGTGACTGGGAGACCCCCACCTCTGCAGATTCTCAGGAGTGTGCGCTCCAGGCCTGTGGATGGAGAGCAGGGATTGGGACAAGGGTGTAAATGCTGCCCTGCTGCCCCCCAGAACTTCCACCCCCGCCCTGATTTGAGATCCTGTCCTCCCTTGCCTTAGGCCCCTGGCCCAGTCCAGGCAGCATCGTGGACTTTCGGAACCATTTATACAAGGCCAGTGGGAGCCTCTCATTCACCCCTCATTCCGGCTCTCAGCTGAGTCATCTACCCCAGTGTCCAGTCCTGGGTATAGTGGAGATGGATTCTTGCGGGTCATAAGGCTTCAAATGGTGTAAGAGAAATTGGGGCCCGGACAATTCCCCGCACGCCTCTCCTTGCCTATCTGGGTAGGGGGTTCGGATCTCTAGGGCAGGGCTGCAGAACCTGGGACAGCTGCAGCCAAGGGTCCCAGAGATTCCCCGACCCCCAGAGATCTCCTGGTCCCAGGCTGCTGTCTCCTCCGTCCCCCCTCCTCTCCCGTCTAAAGAGGTTGCCTGAACCTCTCCCGGGCTTTGGCGGAGGACCTGCTGGCTAGAGTCCCACACAGCGCGCACAAAACCCGGAGCCAAGTCCCCCAGAGCAGCTCTTGGACTCAGCACGCAGCATCCCACCCTCGGGTCGGTCCTCTCGGCCCCCACCTCTCGAGCTTGGCTCCCCTCACCTGCTTGCTGGTGCGGCAGCCGCTCCCGCGGGCGCGAGAGCTCGCCGCCGCCTGGGGGGAACCTCGCCCACGCTCCGCCCCGGCTACTGGAATAGGGCTGGCCTGCGTAGCCGCGGGCCCCCACTGGCTGCGAGGGCTGCCAGTCACTGCCTCGGTCCCCTCCCTTGAGCGCGCAGGACAGCCGTTTGTCACCTGGGCTGAGGCCGCTGAGTTCTGCCCGCTGCAGTTCGAGTTCTGATGCCCCACCCCGCCCCACGAACTTAGGGTTTGGGTCACGCCTCGTCCCCTCCCGCTACCGGTTCAGCGCAGGGGAGCCCAGTACCGCGTCTTCTCCAGGCCAAGCCGGATACTAGGGCTCTTGGAATTTCCACCCCTCCGCGTCCCCCCCCTGAGGCCTCAGTGAGGGAATGCCACCTGGGCAGGGGGGGGGGGGGGGGGCGTAAGCATTCGGTGGGCAGGAGCGTGGACTGGCGCCTGGGTGTGCGGCAGGCGTGCTCTCTAAGGTGACTGGGTGAGTTGTGAAGTGTGTGTGTGTGTGTGTGTGTGTGTGTGTGTTGCCTTCTTTGACATGCATCCTCCTTCTGTGTCACTAAGTGTCTCTCTGGCCACTCAGTTCTGGAAAGGGCACAGGGTGGAGCCGCTGGTTCCAGGACACTAGGGGGAGGAAGAATCTTTCTGATCCACTTGCTTGATGCAGACAGAGGCACCTTGAGCCTTCTGCCCCTACACATCGCAGGGCAGGGACTAGGGCTAAGGTCTGTGGTGCAGGTGTAGGGATTGGGGCCGGAAGGAAACTTGGGACCCAATGGAGCTAGGGGTTACAAGAGGCGGGTAAGGAGGGGGCTGGAGGAGGAAAAGGGTGGGGACATAGAGGGGGCACAGGCAGGAGGGAGACTGTAAAGTGCTGCGAGTGCCGAAGTGCTGTGACAAGAACTTGTGGGAACTGGGGTAGGAGCCCAGGAGGCCAAGGAGGCAGAGGCCACTGCCAAGGCGGCCATCTAGTAAACAAGCCGGGCGGTAATCCGAGACCCTCCGGGCGCACCATCAGAGGATGGCCCCTCCACGCCGCCAGCCTTCGTCCTGCGCGCTGAGAGCCTTCGCGCTGGGCACCTAGACCCGTTGCTGCCGAGGCCGGTGCCCCCCTCCCCGAGGCCAGCTGGGCCTCTGCTCTTTCTCTGGCTGGGGACTGGCCGGAACTGCTTCCCCGAGCCCCGATTGGCTCTGGGAGGCGGCGTTGGGCCAGGTCCCGGGAGCCCGGGCTGGGGGCGTCGCCCCAAATGGCACCCGCCGCCCCCAGGCTCTGCCAATCCCTGGGCACGCCCAGCGAACGCGCGGAGGCGGGGAGTCCCCGCCCCTCCGGCGGGTGAGCGTCACGCGTGACGTTACGCGTGGTGTGCGGGAGGGGGCAGGAGCCGGGGCGCCGCGCCTGGAGGAAGGCGGGTCTGGGAGCTGCAGAGGCCAGAAGCCCGGGAGCTCGGGAAAGCGTGAGCGCCGGCGGTCCCGGGCGGGCGGGCTTCAGCGGTCAGGGGAGGAGGGGATTGAGGGCTAAGAGCGAGGGAAGCCTACCTGGAAGCGTGCTCTCTGTCCTCTCCGGATTCGGTATATTCGGTTCTAGGGAGGTTCTTGGGGGCGAGGGGAGCTTGGTTGCGGGGAGGAATGTCAGGGTGGGGCCTTATGTGGTTACACATTCAGGTGTCTGCAGTTGATGGGTATGGGTTGTGTGTGTATGTGTGAGTGTGCAAGTAACGGTCTTTGTGGGCTAGTGTACGCAGGGCGTGTCCACTGTTTGTATGTCTGTGTAGGGCATGTATGCTTCCTTGTGTGTGGGTATGTTCGTGTGAGTGTGTGAGAGAGGGGAGGGTGTGTCTTCCAGGGGGGGAGGAAGTATGGTCGGAGAGGATTAGTCATATTGTAGGATTTTGCCTAACACAGCCAGATGGCTGCTTTGGGCTTTCCTCTCCGTACTGGGTGGAGAGGGCACTTAATGACTCCTTTCTGGCCGTGGGTGGCCTGGAGAGAGGTGGATGGGTGTCTGTGCCAGCCCTGCCCAGCTGGGGAACAAGGAGGGCCTTGGGCCATTCAGCATGGGTTGAGGAAAATGCCCCTGAAGAGGAGATTTGTGCATGCCCCCTAGCACGCATGCCTGACGGGCATCAGAGTCCCTTACTTGAGATCTGGCATAGATAAGCCCTGGGGTGGCCAGAGAGCCCTTGCTCTCCTCCAATCAGGGGCTGGGGCGTGGGATGGCTTATGCCATCTTCCCAATCAGCCTTGGGGGTTTGCAGCTAGGTCTCAAGGCAGCTGGGGCCTAAAGCTGACATGTACATATATAATGCATATAATATGCAATTTTGTGCATAGAGAGCACGAGAGTCGCTGCCCAGGATTAGTTGCTGCTCTTGCATCAACCACACACATGTAAATCCTCACTGATGAAAATCTGCACCAGGCCAGAGTGCAAAGGAGATCTGTTTCTCTGGTTGTGTTTCCTCTCCCCCCCACCCCCCATGGCTCTAGGTCTCTGAGCCAGAACATTGTCTGGAAAACAGCTCCTCCCCCCAGCCCTTGCTTACCTATCTGGAGTCACCTTGAGCTCTGGAAGGGATTGGTGAGAGGCCCAGAGACCAGGGCAGGGCTACCAGAGGTTCCCACAGGCAGAGCTCTTGGACCCCCCCTCAGAGTCAGTCCTCAGACTCTGGTCTTTGCCCTGCAGAAAATGGGTGAGTTGCCCTTGGATATCAATATTCAGGAACCTCGCTGGGACCAAAGCACTTTCCTGGGCAGAGCCCGGCACTTCTTCACTGTTACTGACCCCCGAAATCTGCTGCTGTCCGGAGCACAACTGGAAGCTTCCCGGAACATCGTGCAGAACTACAGGTAGACTGCTACCCCATCTGACCCTGTATCCCAGGGCCTCATTCCCTGCCTTGAATACAGTACCTTTTGCATCTATCTCCCCAAACTTGAAAGTGACCCTGTCCCACTCCTCAACCCCCTTATTCCCTGGCCTTATGTGTTGGAATTACAGGTAACTATGGCACAGAGTTTTAATCCAGAGAATTTTAGGGTGTTTGGGTTGAGGAGGTGGCATTGATATATGTGGGCAGGGGACTGCTGTCCACTTCACAAACCCTCTAAAGGGGGGTGTCCCACTGCTAGGCCACCCTCTGCAAGAACAGATGGTCTCAGAGTTGAGCCCAAGGAGAAGGAGAGCATCCCCCTTGTCTCCAGGAGGAAAAGCCCTTGTGATGCCCCCGGCCATTTCAACCCATTGGGAACCATCATTACTCATGACCAAGCTTTGAGGCAGAAACAGAAGGGCACCCCTGTTTGTGTGGCTACAAGGAAAATAGAAATAGGAGCCCGCCTACTCTTCTGGGAAGATGTGGTTCTTCCCCCGAGACAAGGAGCTCCTTTATTCTGAGATTGGGGGCCAAAGTTCCTGGTCCTCTGTCCAGACTTCCCCTGGTCAGGGCTTGCAGGGGCAGATCTGCCGCCTAGAATTACCTGTCTCCTCCCTGTCATTCTCCACAGGGCTGGCGTGGTGACGCCTGGGCTCACCGAGGACCAGCTGTGGAGGGCCAAGTATGCGTACGACTCTGCCTTCCATCCGGACACAGGGGAGAAGATGGTCCTGATTGGCCGTATGTCAGCGCAGGTGCCCATGAACATGACCATCACTGGCTGCATGCTCACCTTCTACAGGCAGGTCCTGTCCCATGCGTCCCCTCCCTGAGCACTCTAAGCTAGAGTGTAGCTTGATGACTAGGTGAGGCCCGCTGGGCAGAAAATAGTGGGCGGGTGAGAGCTTGTGTTAGAATCCCCTACACCTCTCAGAACTCAGCCCTGGGGTTCCTCCCAGCCCAGACACAGTGTGTGTGGCTGCATAAGTGGGGCGAGTGGGGAGGGTTGTGCGAGGCTCACCAGAGCATGTTCTAGGGTTATCAGCTGGGTCCCTCCTGAGGGTTTGGGAATAACCTCTGGGGTTTCGTTATCAGGGTTGGAGGATGAGGGACACCATAGAGGGGGCAGAAGTAAGCGTCTTTGTTCCCTCAGGAAGACCCCGACGGTGGTGTTCTGGCAGTGGGTGAATCAGTCCTTCAATGCTGTTGTTAACTACTCCAACCGCAGTGGCGATGCTCCCATCTCTGTGGGGTGAGAGCTTGTCCCCAGGGACTCCCCCGGGACCCACCATTGCTCCCTCTGGTTTGCTCCTATTTCCGGAGTGCTGTTCTCAGCCTGCCCCTCTCCCCGCTTTCCTGGCCTGAGGGCACGGCGTCCTCTCGTGTGTGTTACGGGGGGGCCCCTCTGCTCCTGAAAGGGAGGGATCGGAACTTCCAGACCAGTCTACACTGTAGCAGGGAAGGAATTTCTCTGCCTTCCACGCCTCATGTATTGAGGACTTGGCATGTCCCTGAAAGCGAGAGCCGTTCACCTCCCACGTGTGTCCCGACTCTTCCGCCACAGGCAGCTGGGGACAGCTTACGTGAGTGCCACCACCGGTGCCGTGGTCACAGCCCTGGGGCTCAAATCCCTCACCAAGGTAAATGCCCTCCATTTCCCCATCACTCGTCCACACCGACTTACAGGCTCCCCACACCTCTCCCCAGAGTTCCTCACCACCCCACGGCCCTTAGGGCCACTAAGTGACATCTTCCCTCCCCCAGCACCTGCCCCCCCTGGTCGGCAGATTTGTGCCCTTTGCAGCTGTGGCAGCCGCCAACTGCATCAACACCCCCCTGATGAGGCAGAGGTGAGTGGCCCCAGCTCCTGGCATGCGTGCCCGCCGTGCGCACCAGCCCAGTCCTCTCCCTCCACAAACGGAAGTTTCTGGGCACAGTCTCAGTCTGACTCGGGGCTCCTGGGCTGGGAGAGATAGCCTTTGAGTCTGTGACACCTGAGGGGACCCCAGGGAATAGCTGCCCGAGAGGGCATTACAGGTAGGCTTTAGGGCCTGTGGTCTGACCCCCACCCCCTTTCCTTTTCAGGGAACTGCAGGTGGGCATCCCAGTAACTGATGAGGACAGTCAGAGACTTGGCCACTCGGTGGCTGCGGCCAAGCAGGGAATCTTCCAGGTGGTGATATCGAGAATCTGCATGGCCATTCCTGCCATGGGTGAGGCAGAGGTGTCTGGGTGGGGCACGGGAGGCTCTCAGAGAATGGGGGGCCATTCTCCAGGGGTTTTGAGCACTCTGAGCGCTGTGACTCTGGGGGGAGTGGGAGGAGCTGTGAAGGGGGATCCACCCTCCTTAGGATCCCGACTTTCACTTCACTAACTCCCTCCTTTTCCGCCCTGCTCTCCCTGCAGCCATTCCCCCCGTGATCATGGACACTCTGGAGAAGAAAGACTTCCTAAAGGTAGGTCACTCTCACCTTTCCCATCGTGGAAGTGGTGGTGGCTGGAAGCAGAGGTGACCAGCCCCCGAGCCCGTTTCCAGCTTGGCCTGAGTCTGAGACGTGGCCCCTGTTTGCCCCACCCCTGTGCTGCCCCCACTCCCATCATTCATTCAGCGAGGAGTTGGGCTGGGGTGAAGGAACCATGAGGGAGCAGTAGGAAGAGATAAGGGAAGGAAGGAAATGGTTTCTGTTCTGAAGAGAACTGGTGTCACTCCAGAGGCCTCCGGCACACACAGGGATGGACTGCCGCAATCACACCGAACATCACATTCATGCTGTCGCCTACCGACAACCATGAGAAACACAGGCTCACACGTGCACAAACAGAACAGAGACGCAAGGCAAGGAGTACAGGCTCACTCACTGAGTCATTTATGCACAAGTATTTACTGAGCACCAACTGTGCCAGTTGGAGGAACAGAACGGTGGTCCCTGTGGCTGGAGTGAATCGAGAAGGGACAGGTTCATGCACGCCACTGGGCCCGGAGGAAGTGAGTGGAGGGTTAGGGGAGGCTTCCTGAAGAAAGCAGTTCCTAGAGGAAGTGTGGAACCAATTCTGAGAGGGGAGAATGGGTGATGGGACTCTAGGGAGGGTGTCAGCCAGCAGGCCTGGCCGACTGGAGGGTGGTGATCTGGAAATTCCTTCCCTCTTGTGGGCTTGGGAGAAAGAAATGGGGCACATACCAGAGGTTCAGAGGCAGGGTTGGAGGGATAGAGCTGTGGTAGGGGGAATGGGGTGGAGGGAGGGGACGAGGGGACACAAGCCATTCCATTGTCTCTGTCTCCCCACAGTGTCGCCCCTGGCTGGGGGCTCCCCTGCAGGTGGGACTGGTGGGCTTCTGGTAAGTGTGTGGAGATTCAGCAAGGGTATGTGAGAGTGTCCTTTCCTTGGTGGATGTAGTGGGTATTTATTGATTTTAAGATGTTTATGTACATCATTCATTCATACATTTGGCTGGTAGGGGTCTTGGGCACTTGTAGGGCATGCTGTGTGTTGGGGGTGATCTCCATCCTTGAGGGCCAAGAGTCCAGTTGAAGAGATTCTAGTCTTCGTCTTTAAGAGGAAAGCATGGAATTAGGCCTTTTGGTACATCCAGGAGTTTCATGCACATTTGATTGCTGAATGTGGCACGCCCAGTCGCTGCTCTGGAGGCTCTTTCCTCAGCCAGAGCCTAATGTCAGCCTTGGCTTTAATCAATTTCTACCCCTAGGGGCTCTCTCCAGAGATGGGGTGGGGTGCAGGGAGGGAACAACCTTGGGTCAAAACTTCACAAACCTTTCCAACGCTCTTCCCCCCAGCCTGGTATTTGCCACCCCCTTGTGCTGTGCCCTGTTCCCCCAGAGAAGGTAAGTGCTGCACCCCGGGCTGGCCTGGGGGCTCTGGATGGGTCTTCACATCTCTGGAACCAGCTGACCTTAGGGTCCTTCAGTGTGTTCCAGGAGGAGGCCTGGCCTGCCAGGCACTAAGCTTATTCTGGCGCAGGGAAATGATAGTGAGCTGGGCCTTCTGGCCATCAAAGGAGATTCTTCAGCCTGGGAGGAGGAAGGGCGGTGATCCCTTAGCCTGATGCAGGTTGGGTTCAGGGGATACTCAGCCCGCCTGTGCTATTCTGTTGCAGCTCCTTACACGTGAGCAGGCTGGAGCCAGAGCTGAGAGCTCGGATCCGTGAGCAAAACCCTGACATCGAAGTGGTTTACTACAACAAGGGGCTTTGAGGGAGGGTCGGCCCATGGCCCCCTCCCTCACCTCCTTGGGCTGCTGCTTTAGTGGCGCCTTCCCTCCCCTTACCTTGCCCATCTGCCTGGTACTGGGTGGGGGCTGCGTGGGGGCATGGCCAGTGAGACCAGCAATCCATTAGGCTGAGAGAGGTGCCACCGTCCAGCCTTTTTCTCTCCTCCCTGGTTTCAAAGAGCAGGGTCACATAATCCCTTTCTCCTGGGCTTCTCTGTCTACGTGCATACATACACAATACGTGTGCATAAGTGTGTGTGTGTGTACGTGCTGTCCTGGAAGCTAGGAACAGACACGCTGTCCTAGGGTGTCCTGATATCTGGCTTCTCTCGGCATCTTGCCACCTGTCAGCCAGCCAGGCTACAGGACTTCCCTGCTCAACAGTTCTACCAGCCCAGTCATTTCTAGCAGCACCTCGCCCCTTCTGGACGCACAAGGAGCCCCGGGATCTCAGCACAGAGACTGAGAGACACTGGCAGGCCAAACTGGGCCGACTCCTTCAGATTTCTGGTTCCTAGCTCCCAAAGCTGACCCGGGAGCTGGGCTGGCAGAGGAAGACGTATCAGGATAAGGGAAACAGGGTGGTTTAGGCATCCCCCACATCCTGACATAGAGAAGTTCGTCTTCTCTCCTCTATGAGAACAAAGGGGCACCAGGATCCTGTAGCACTCCCGCCATCTTCCCGTCTCCCCACACTGCAGGGTGGGCACCCTTTTGTACAATCTTAGGAGTTCTTGGTCTGCTCTGACGTTATAACCTCAGATCTACACCTAGAGTCCCAACTCCCTCCCCACACCACAAAGCCATGAAGGCGAGCAAGCATTCCCCTTTAAGAGCTCCCACTGCCCCCTCTTACAGAGGGACAAGGCTGTGGGAATGGTGCTTAACCTCCACAGGTATCTGAGTGGATGTAACTAGGACACCCTCAAGGGCAACTAGGCCCTGAGTGTACAACCTTAAGACAGGACATTTTATGTTCTGTTGGCTCTTGTTAGACATTCAGCAGAACCCTGAGCTTAGGTCCTCTTTTGTAAGGCTTAGCCCTGCTCCTACTCCTACTCCTACCCCCACCTCCCAAAAGGAAGAAGGGCCTGGGCATCCATAGGTGGTCCAAAGGGGAGGTAGGCTTGGGAATGGAATATATGGTGGTACACTCATAGGATACAGGGCTGGACCTTGACTCTAACGCCCATGTGCTCTGGCCGAAGCAGTAGGTGTTATAGATGAAGGCCCCAGTGGGATCCTCTAAGAGCACTTTCCTGCTTCCCCAGCTATCCGCCATAAGTGACTAAAACTATGATGCCGTTGTTACTCAATAAACTGAAAACCTGTCTACTTCTTTTTTAAAAAAATATTTTATTTATTCATTTGAGATACAGAGAGAGAGAGAGAAAGCATGAGCAGGGAGAGAGGCAGAGGGAGAGGGAGAAGCAGGCTCCTCGCTGAGCCAGGAACCCGATGTGGGGCTCGATCCCAGGACCCCGGGATCATGACCTGAGCCAAAGGCAGACGCTTGACGGACTGAAGCCACCCAGGCGTCCCAAAACCTGTCAACTTCTTGATCTTCACTTGATTCCATGTCCCGAGGGTCCAGGAAGAGCCAGCCTCTTGCCTACCCTTTGCCTTCCCTCCCCACAAAATGTAGGTCTTAGTCTCTTCCCTCCCCTTCTGTAGGGAACTCCAGCTCCCAGCAGAGGGCGCTGTGAGATTAGAAAATCAGTCCATCAGCATCCTGAGTACTAACTAACCTAGAGGGGATGTAGATGCCTTCTATTCCCTTTGCAGATAGAGTCCTGGCTTCATTTCCTTGTTTGCTAGGAAGGCTGATCACACGCCTGCATACCAGCCCAGGCTCTGGGCTCAGGCATTTGGCATGGGTTGGTAGCTTCTGGTTCCCAGGGCAGCCTCTGGAGAGAGGAAGACTAGAGGGCTAAGGACTGTCCAGCTCCATCAGAGAGAAGTTGCGCACCAGCACACCCTCCATACCCCTCCACGCCCCCATCAATGCAACACAGGAACAAGCCTGGCACAGACCATTTGCTAGTTAACACCCCCTCCCCCCCATCCCAGGGCCCTCCACCCTCCACTCCCTCTTTACATACCCCCCCTTTTTTTCCTGGGAAAAATGAAGCCAAAAGTTCACGTCTATGAACAGATAATGAGAGCTACAATTTAACAGCTTACAGCTGTGTCTCTTACCCTAAGTCTTGGCTTTGGAAGATTCAAAAGAATAACCATGTATGAATCTACAATAAAATCCATTGCATACTCCTGGCAGGGCATACCCCTCATCTCCTCTTTTTCAGCTCAAAGCTCTCACACTAGGTGGTGGGGAGAAATCTTTAGGGCCGCATGGTCCCACAACAGCCGGAAGTGAACCTGGTACCTTGGCCTGGGCTTGCTCACGCCTCTTGGGCAGTAGAAGTTTACTTGTATGGGTGGTGGGGGTGACACCAGCCACTGCTCATTGAGCCTTATGTGTGGTGCCAGGCTTAATAAAAAGCCAAGCGCTTTAAGCCCATTATCTCTTATGATCTTCACAACCCACTGTGGGGCCAGACATGTTATGTCCACTCTGAGCAAAAACAGGCCTAAAGACATGTAAAAAGTTGCCCGCAGCTACACAAGTAGGGAGTGGTGGAACCAGGATTCAAGCAGAGCCGTGTGACTCTGAAGCCATGATACTAAGCTTCTTCCTGACCTGCCAGCCCCCAGCCAAACTTGAAGTAGTTCTCCTGGTCCCTTTGACATTCTAGGGCATCTCCTCCCTGGGCCGTTTGTTTACAGGCCAGCAAAACTGAGGCCCACACGTGTACTCAGACCTTTTACTAAAGCCACTGAGGAGTTTCCAAGCTTGAGGGTTTTATAGCTGAAGGAGCATGAGCAAAGATTCCTATTCTTTATTTTAAGATTTATTTATTTGAGAGAGAGAGAGTGTGCGCACACGCATGATGGGGCGGGGGGCAGAGGGAGAAGCAGACTTCCCACTGAGCAGGGGACTTGGAGCCCGATGCGGGGCTGGATCCCAGGACCCTGAGATCATGACCTGAGCTGAAGGCAGCCGATGCTTAACCGACTGAGCCACCCAGGTGCCCCATCCTATTCTTGATTAAATATGCGGCAACATTTAGAGGGGACCCCTAGCAGGCTCAGTCAGTATAGCATGCGACTCCTAGTCTTGGGGTCATGAATTCATGACCCACGTCAGGCCTAGAGCTTACTTTAAAAAAATTTTTTTAAGTATCGGGTGACATTTAGAAAACACGTTTCAATTCCATCCTGTTCTGCCAGTCTTGAGTGGTGCCTCCCACCAAGCCCACGGGGCCCTGGGTCAGCTCTTCAAGCTTCTTTCTTTCTTTCTTTCTTTTTTTTAAGATTTTATTTATTTATTTGGCAGAGAGAGACAGTGAGAGAGGGAACACATGCAGGGGGAGTGGGAGAGGGAGAAGCAGGCTTCCCATTGAGCAGGGAGCCCGATGCGGGGCTTGATCCCAGGACCCTGGGATCATGACCTGAGCCGAAGGCAGATACTTAACAACTGAGCCACCCAGGCGCCCCTCTTCAAGCCTCTTTCTGCAGGTACAGCTTTCCCCTTTGGTAATTCCCTTGAAAAGGGGCCTTGAACTTTTACTGGAAAATCCATATAAAATAAACCTACTTGGGGAGTGAGGTGCAGGAATCTCTGTTAAACAAAATCACTAAGAACATTTTATAACACAGTTATTTGTGCTCTGCAGATAACACTAAACCATATCAGAGAGACGACTGGCCAAGGCACCAATGGGGCCAGTTAGGAAGGAATGCTTTCCTGTCATCTTTCCTTCCTAGTTCTACCACAGCTTCTCAAAGCAAAAGTTAGCTTTAGGCACACTTCACAGGCTTTCTAGGGGCAAATCCTAGCCGGGTTCCTTTTCCAGACTGCCTCCACATACTTGGACTTTTTCCTCAGAAGTCAGCACTTGGGCAGAGGTAGCACTTTTCTCGCTGGAAAGTAATCTCCCCCATTCTTGGGCCTCCCTTCCTCCTCTTCCTGCTCAGACTCTGAGAACCTTCTTTGGGAGCCTACATCTGCATCCTTGGTCTTCCTCCCCAGCCTTCTTCCCTTGGCCTGGCCTCATCTGCTCCAGAGCTCCCACCTTGCCCATTATGAAGACCACAGCCCTCCCTCTCTCCCAGCCCATGTTCTAAGGAGAAAAAGGGCTCCCGTCTGGCTTAGCCTGGCCAGAGGAAGGAGGCCAAGTGAGTATATCCTGTTCTTCTCTAGGGTCCCCTGCTCTTTTCTAGGGTCAGTGAGGCCGGCATCTTAGGGGCAGTGGTGAGGGCCAGTTTCAGCTCCGGCCCTGTGGGCTCATGCCAAGACTAGGCTAGTCCCCGGTCCCCTACGAGTCACAGACAAGCCCCATTTCCTCCGTCAAGCTCTCCTCTCAACCCAGCCCCGCCCTGGGGGTGGGTGGGTGCCTGTCAGTCATAGGTAGGCCACGCCCCGCGGGGGGGGGCAAAGCCAGTCTGGCGCAGAGTCCCGCCCCTGCTCTGGCCCTTGTCAGTCAAAGTCAGGCTCGGCCCCACCTCCTTTCCGTTTCCCAGGCAACGGCTTTAATCGCCGCTGGCCCGGAATGCAATTCATCTTCCCCGTCTGAGCGAGGGACTCAGATCCGCTTTCCGGGTGACCTCGGTCCCGGACCCTTAAATCCGCCAAATCGCCTCCCTCCTTTACTGTTTCGAAGCCCACGGGCTCCTGAGCGCCCGCCCTTTGACTTCCTGCCCGGAAATCCGCGAGGTTTTCGAGGAATCGCGTGAGGCCTCTCCTTGGGTCCCAAGCCCGGGTTTTTCCGCGGCCTACGAGGTTATCGGCCCTGCCTCTTGCACTTGCCTCCCACAGTTGGGGAAACGTTTATTGAAGTCTGCTAAGAGTGGCTCTGTGCCCGGCGCTGGGTAGAAATGTCTTGTTGGGTGAACCGAGGCCCTTCCCATCTGCAGGGACACAGCCTGTGCCCAGCAGTCATTAAGGTGCCTCTCCCTCCGTCCCCTCCACGTCAGTCTCCCTGCCTGTTACAGCGATCTCGGCCCAATTCTGCTGCATTCTTTTGCTCGGAATTGTGGAGGGATCTTGACCCGGCTGCATCATTCCCTCCAAGGGAGCTTCCTGGGCAGCGCCCTCCCTTCTTTCTAAATATACACACCTTTTTCCTCATGGGCAGTTGTCCCAACTCAGGCTGCCAGGGGGACAACAGCAGGCCCCAGCTTTGCGTCCCAGCCTCCTCCAGCTTCTCCTTCCTTTCTCCAATCTTAGACCAGCAAGGTTTTGCAACTAAATAACGACCAGGAGAACAGGGGAGGGAGGAACCCCGCATAGCTTGGGCCACACACACAACCCCTTCCTCCTCCCACCCCATACATCCAATAGGAGAGTAACCAGCTCCTGGTAACAAGCCACAAGCAGTTCCTTCAAGGTAGGGTGTTTGCTTATGGAATAAGAGTTTGCTATGTAAATCTAAAAACCAATCAACCATCTATATTACTTTCTGACTGAAGACCTCCCTTCTCCTATCACCAGCAAGTCCTCAATCAGTTACAACTTTTATTTCCCAGAAGAAGCACTTCTGGTTTGGGTTTTAGTTCAAGTTATTTTTGTGGAAAGCAACAGAGAATGATTGTGGCCAGCTTCAGTCAACAGAGATGTATTGGAAGGAGTCTGCAGTAACTCTCAGAACCAGAGTTGGGACTAACCAGCCTGGCTTTGGAACGAGCAGGAAGCTGGGCAGCTCTGGGGCCTCAGCAACTGGAGTTTATGGACACTGCCATTAAGGTAGCAGCTTCAACCAGCTCCAGTTTCCGATCTGTCCATTCAAGTTTCAGAAATTGGTACAGATTAGATCAGTTGTCTCCTCCTAGGAGGTGGCCAGAGGTCAGGGTCAAGTTACAAGGACATTGGACATCATTACTTCAGGTCTACCTCTATGATTGGGGCTGTTCCCAAAGTAGGGCAATTACTGTGAGCTGGGAATCTCCATGACTGATATTTACTACAACATGTGTTATTATTGGTCCCATGCATCTGTAGTTCTCTCCAGTTTAAATGAAACCTCCCCTGAGGGCCAGCACCATATCTTCCCTTTTAAAAAAAAAAGTGAAAAAAAAAAAAAAAAACAACACAAAATTTACCATCTTGACCATTTATTAGTGTACAATTCAGTAGTGTTAAGTATATTCACATTGTTGTGAAACAGATGTTCATAACTTTTTCATCTTGCTCATCTGAAACTCTATACCCATTAAACAACAGCCCATATCTTCACTTTTGTATGCCCACAACACCTATAATACTGCCCGAATCACAGTAAGTACTCAATACATGTTTGCTGAATAAATGAATGTGGAATGCAAAGTGCCCTAAGCCTCACTCATATGTTGGTCCTAGGGAAGATCTTTAACACAGTGGTTCTCAATGTGTTTTACTCCTCAGCAAACCTAAAATATGTTACATATTCACAAAAGAAACAATGGCTCAGGACTTTAGTGACTTTCAGCCTGGAGGATGGGAAAGCATATCCTCCCAGGGAGGTTTATCAGAACCTTGCGGCTTGAAAAGTCCCTCAGGCAAAGTGAAGCTGTCCCTAGATTGTCCCTACAGATGATGGCCAGTGAGAGGAGGAGCTCAGCCCCCTCTCTTCTGTGTCTCTCCAGGAGTCCCAAATGAAAGGGGGTGAGGGAGAGAGTGTCTTACATGTAATCAGAGCCATTGTCTGCAACTCTCTGGTCTGTTTCTCTGTGCCATGTCAATGCCTCTTTCCTGTGGCAGTTCGTGCCCCATGGTGCTGACCTACCCTCTACCTCGGCAGCTTCTTGGGGCTGGCACTGAGCTGCCATCATTTAAGGCATGCTGGAAAGGAGACACCTTCACCTTATTCTTGTCCAGTTCCCACTGAGTGGTCCCACGGCAGAACTGCTTGGGCCTCTGGCCGTATGGTTTCATTTTCATGGCCTGTTTTCCAGGGCACCAAGGCACAATGGGGTGGGGAGGTGCTGGGTAGTAGTGATGTAAGATTAAGCATCACCCTACAATATGCCTAAAAGAATTCCTTTTTATGATACTCAGGCCTTCTGCTGAGTCTTGCTCTTCCTGGCTGGACTTGCTTGTCACTGCTAGTGATTTTCTTTCAAGGCTCCATTTCTGCAAGCTGGCTTCCAACACCTAAACTAGCCTCAAGCTGTCAGACTCCCAGGCTTATATCTGACCCCTGAGTTGTGGATGAAATTCAAGTTCTTTTCCTTTGGCCAAATCAGATGACTTCCATTCAATTGTCCCAAACTTTCCTAGGCCACTAAAGAGGTTTGTTATGTAAAGGAAACAGGCAGACTCCCTAAATCTGTGGTTTCCAAACTGTGCCGAGGCATCCCAGAGTGCCACAATGAATTCGCAGGACCACTGCAAAACATTCTCTGTTTTCGAGAGGACCCCAAAATACTCCGCAATGGACATTGCACAAACTACTAGCTCAAGTTCATGTTTTCAAAATTAGACTGTGCTGCATTATTTTCAGTGTCTTTGCAAAACTGAATTTTTGATGGTTGCTGGGACAAAAAGAGTCAATGTGGTACAGGCAATGAGGGTGGCAGTAGTCAAGCTGATTCTAAGTTTTGAGAAGTTATGCAGATCTCAACAGGTGCAACATCCCATTAGTAAGTAACAAAGGTTAAGAATTACATGAAAATGGGGGGCGCCTGGCTGGCTCAGTGGGTCATGCATGCAGCTCTTGATCTTGGGGTGGTGAGTTCAAGCCCCACACTGGGTGTGGAGCTTACTTGAAAGTAATAATAATAATAAAAAGAATTACATAAAAATATTCTTGGGGCACCTGGATGGCTCAATCGGTTAAGCGTCTGACTCTTGGTTCCGGCTCAGGTCATGATCTTGTGGGATCGAGCCCCACGTTGGACTCTGCGCTCGGCAGGGAGTCTGCTTCAGATTCTCTCTCTCCCTCTCCCTCCCACCCTCTTTCTCTCTCAAATAAATAAGTAAAATCTTTAAAAAAGATTCCCCCCCAATGTATGTGTATTCGTTTTTCAAACAGGTACAAATGTACGTGTATTCGTTTTTCAAACAGGTACGATGGAGTTAGGCCATAAATATGTACTAAATTGCTTGGACCTAACTAGCTACAGGGAACTACTTGATATTTCTTTTGGCCTAGGGTACTGTGAAAAAATTACTAGAAAACTAAAGGTTCTGTAATTCTAGAAAGTTGGGGACCCTTGCCCTCAATGCACGAGGGAAGAAAAGAAGGCATGAGGAAATATCGCTGGGGTGTATTGGGTCTCAGATCTACCCTCTGGAAACTGCAGGTACTGTGCCTTCGTAGGAAATTTTCTCTTATTGAATTCTTAATAATTCTTTGTGGGAAGTTCTAACCTTGTTTCAGTGATCCAGGTTGTTCACAATGTGATCAGAGGGTGGTTAGAGAGTCCCTAGGGACTGGGGATGGTGGTGGGAACTTAGAAGCCAGAGCCGCGTTGGCCCGGCCAGCTGAGAGCAGAAGCAAAGGAGAGAATGGAGGCTGAGGACACTGGGGCCCCTCCACGTGGCCCGGCTCTGCTCTGCATCAGGGGGCTGGCCTGCAATCAGGTAGCCAAGTCTTCTTGGTAAACTCCACCGGGAGACCTGCCCCACGCTGCGGCCCCTGGAGGCCACATTGGGTGTGTTCGATCGGACCGACAAGCTATCGCCCGGCCACTGGAAATCTGGGGGCCTTTGAGCCCCAAGCCATCCCGTGGAAGGGAGGGGTGGCTGCCAACGGGGCCCCACTTAGGTCTGCGCTTCTCCCTCCTTCCCCACCCGCATCCTCAGGTGACTAGCGGACGCCTTCCCGGAGCGAAGACGGCGGAATCGGCGGGTCCCTAGCTCCCCGGCTCATACATTAAAGATGCGGACGCGCGGGGACTGCGGCGCCACAAGCATGAAGACAAATTTTTAATCCCGAGCAAGAAGATGCCGGGAGATGGGTGCGGGAGAAAAATGAATTAGGCTTTTATTATGTGTTTTATTATGCTGTAATTGAACAGGATTAGGTGAGAATACATTTCTGAGGCGGCTGGAGGGGGAAGGGGGCGGGAGAAAGGCTGCCAGCGAGCGGGAGACAGCGAAGCCCGCAGAGCCGCCGCGGCTCCGGCACGCAGCGGTTCCCAGGGGAGGGCAGGAGCGGCGCCGACCCGGCTGCGTGGGCCCAAGCGCTACCCCCACCATGCCCCCTGGCAGTGTGGGCCACATGGGGGTGGGTGAGGGCAACTGTCTTGGTGCTAGGTTGGCTGCAGGTTCTGCCAGGATATGCTGGTGGGGGACTGGGGGGACGGACAGGAGAGGTGAGGGCTGGGAGCTCACAAACCCGCTCCAGAAGGGAAACTGAGTCGCCGAGGGGCAGGGGCGCGGCTACGAAAAGACAAGGCGCTCTGGAGTCATTAGGGTCCCGGAAGCCGGTGAATGCGCCCCTGCTAACGTCTCCGCCCTGCACACGTCGGGCACAGGCCTCGCGGGTCAGCCGCACTGCGGAGCGCCCACTTTGTGCTCGGCCCTCGCTTATTGCAGGGCGACCCCTCCTTCCCCCATATCCCGTCCAACTCCTGTCCCCTCTGCAAAGATCCGTGTCTACTCAGGTCTAACCCAGCACCCTCCCCCAGCACTGCGCCCCCAGGAGGCCTCCTCAGGTAAAGGTGAGCCCCCGCGCGCGGCTGAGCTCTCCGCCCTCTCACCCCTGGAACCGCCTCCCTCCCGGGGGCTCGGGCCGCCCGGGCCCGGCGGCCTCATTAAGGGCCGCCGCCAGCTCCGCGTCTCACCTGCTGCAGCGCCCTCGCGCTCCGCCAGGGACCCGCTCCTGGCGGTGATGAAGAGGCCCATTAGCCGCTTCTACCTTTAGGGCGGACTGGGCCGCTCTCCCCACTTCCCAATTAGGACATTAGAAACCGTCAACCAAGATTAATAGTTGCCCGGCTCCGGGGCAGGGAGATGAGCCCAGATACCGCAGCAGCGCCGCACGCTCGGCTCGGGCCAACTTGGTGAGGGCCGGGCGTACCACCTGCCGCCGCCATCCCTCCCTCCTCCCCCCTCCCTCCGCCTCCTTCCCCTCTTCCCTCGGGTTCGCCCGAAACTCTCTCAGGTAAGCCGCACAACGGGGTCCGGGCTGGGCGCGCTCCGAGGCAAGGCGAGTTGGGGAGGAAGGTGCGCCCTCTCCGGGAGACTCCCCCAGCTTTCCCGAAAGACTTGATTGCAGGACTTCTGATCTTAAACGATGGACTGACCATCGCTTTCTCGGAGAGCCTTCCTTGACCCTTTCTTCCCCAAGTCAATTCGTCCTCTTATTCTCGCTCATTGCTCCCACATATTTTTCAGTATATGTACCATATATGTGCTTTGGCCTTTATTTGTGATTATGTCATTGATATCTGTCGACCTCACTGGACTGTGGGCTCCAGAGAGAAGGGACCATCGTTTTGCTCACCATGGGCTCTGGAGCACCTTCAGGAAGTGTGTGTTGAATGAGTTAGTGGGCAACAGGCTTTCCCTATGTTTTTACTGAAACATCTGCTTCCTGCACAATCTCCCACCGCTCCCTTCTTAAACAGCCTCATAGCACCGGCACTCTTCCTTCTCATTCATATCATAATTGTAACTTATTATTTCCATGATTGTTCAATGTCTTCTTCCCCTTGAGGGCATAAGCTCTTGGGGGGCAGGCAGGGGCTGGGCATACAGCTGCACCCTGAGGCCTGCCAGCCCGAGCTCAGCACTTTGTCTGACAGATTATTGCGTCTGAGGGCGCAGAAGCTTTAGAGCCCTTCCAACTCCATTCTTTTGCGGAGTCTGTGGCCTGAAGAGGCAAGTGACTTGCCTGAGGTTACACAGCTAGCTAGAAGCAAAACTAGGATGAAAACAACTTTTCTCTCTAACACGCTGTGATTTTTCTCCGAAGATCACATCATCTGGGACCCTGGGGAAGTCCCTTCTGAACTCTGAGGTTTCTAAGACTTGGGGGCCTTGGGGGCGATCCCAGGTGTCTCTTCCTTTGGAGATGGTGGTGATCCAGAACTAGGCCATTCCCACCTCCCTGCAGGGTAAGGGGTTTGGGGCCCAGGGACACCCTATACACTGTGTCGACAGGGGCAAATACTTGCGGTTTAGTTTCAACTTTAGTTTATCTTCCCCGGATGTAAAACTAGGGGAGTCCCCTCTACCGTCCTAGAGAGATGTGAACTATCTCTAGTCTCGGCCCCCCACCCCCCACCCCGGAGCATCGGGAAAAATAATGATTTAGAAGAAGAAAATGAAAGGAACCTCAGAGGAAGTGCTAAGACCCAGAGAGTGGGGGCCTGAGGTCTTCCTCCACTTTGTCACACCCCCGGTGTCACCTCTCTAGAACCTACACACTCTAGAGGGAGGGCCTGGGACTGGGTTTGGGGATAGGGGTAAGATCGATACTTCACTGGGTTTTGATGACCGCAGGCTTTCACCTTGCAGATAATGGGGTGAGCGGCGGTAAACTCTCACCGACCGAGCGGGCTCCCCCGGCCTTAATGAGATAATCAATACTTGTTCTCGGCTTAATTTCCATCTAATTGCTCTTTAACGACGCCGGATAATGGGCCGCCTCCTGTGAGGAGAGAGCTGGCTGGGAATCCGACCCGCCTCAGACTCCCGCCCCTCCTCCCCCGGGCGGGGTGCCCTCGCGCAGGTGGGCTGGGGGCGCACCCCGCTCCCGGGCGGGGCTGGAGCTCGGTCCGCCGGCCTCCTCGCCCCGCGCCGCCACCTGCCTGCGGTGTTCTCGGCCCCCCGCAGGGGGCGCACCAGGCCCGGGCTGCGGGATCGCAGGCAGGGCGCGCAACTCTGGGCTCGCGCCGTTCAGCTGACTGGGCCACCGAACGGCGCGGTGCCCTCACCCCCTGACCGCGCCTCATCCCCCCTGCTACCCACCGGGCCAGGCAAGTCGCGGCTGAGCCCCCGCGCCGAGGTGAAGGGCCTCGGAGCGAGTCCTTTCCTCCCTGTCCTTCTCACGTCCTTGCACTGCAGGGGCTTGGTGGCCCTGAGGCGTTAGGTAAGTTGCGGCACCTAAGAAAGGCTCCAGGCCTATTTTTCCCGGTGAGGTAGCGGGGCTGCCTCCTGCAAAGGAACCTGGTTGGTTACCCCAGACCACTCAGACAAGGCGGGGACAGGGGCAAGGAATAGGAAGGCACGGGTGGGACCCCTAAGCCCCATGGCTCAGAGGCTCCCATTGCCCCCCAGCTCAGACAGCCACCCGATTTCCACTCAGCACAGCCCCCCCCACCCCAAGCACCCGTAGCCAGAGAGTTCTGCCAGCAGCAGGCGCGGGCGTCAGCCCTAACGCTCTCCGGTTCCAGCTGCCTGTCAGCGCTAGAGCAGCTCGAGCTTCTCCCCAAGGCCTCTCAAGGGTCCCGCCCTCCGCGGAGACTGACCTGCCTCCCCCGCAGCCCCAGCTCATCTCCCTTGTCTGCTCTAGACACTCACCACCAAGCACTTCGGCTTCAGGGGCCCAGATGCTATAACCAAGGATGTGCCCCATCACCTCCCACCTCCCACCTCCTGATTTTCTGCTCACTGGGTACACACTCACCTGCGTCTCTAGGACTTGGCTCGGAACATGGGGCATTAACACTCATAAAACCGCCCGCCGCAGTTCTGGCGCGAGCCGCGCTGAGGTTAGGCTGACAAAGAGAACAGTGATCTCGGCGGGATAGTGTGATGGTTAGGATCATGCCTCAGACCTAGGCAGCCCCAGGTTCAAGTCTTGACTCTTGCTCACTGGTCAGTGTGACAGTGGGCAAACTTACCTACAGGTCTGAACCTCTGTGTTCTTATTTAGACACTAAGGTTAAGGATCCTACCTTACAAGGTGTCGTAGGTCTGAAACAAGCTCATGTGTGTAAATTGCCGGCAGAAGACTGGAACCATTTGCTAAGTGTAGCTGTTGCTGTTGTTGTTGTTGTCGCCAGTTAGAGCCAAAGAACCATCTGGTTCAAGGATCATAACTGCAAAGGCTCCAGGGGTGGACAGGACTCTTATATGAGGGAAGTTGGTCCCATCATCAGGACTTGGGGGGGGGGGGGCCGACAGGGCCAGCCCCACTGAAAACAGCAACCAGTACTTATCTTCAGTGGTTGCTGGATGGACCAAATTCCCCAGGTTTTCTTTCTTTCTTTCTTTCTTTCTTTCTTTCTTTCTTTCTTTCTTTCTTTCTTTCTTTCTTTCTTTCTTTCTTTCTTCTTTCTTTCCTTTCTTTCTTTCTTTCTTTCTTTCCTTTTTTTTTCTTTTGGCAGCACCAGCAGCTTGATATTAGCTCTGACTTTTCTCACCTCCAATCTCATACTAAGAGCAGCTGGGAGTTCTCCCGCCTGCTTCTCTGAACATCCTGGCCTGATGACTCTGGCCCCCAAATTCTGGATTTTTAAATACAAATTCTCACTACAGAAATATTGGCAATTAGATAAAAACTCAAAACACTGTGCCAAATACATGTCTGAAGGCTGAATTCACCCTCGTTCCTCAGAAGAAACTGAGGTTCAGGTGGGTCGAAGCTGCTGCCAAAGCTGACTGGAAGCCTGGATTCTAAGTTAAAGTAAGAGCTTCTGTGAGGCCCTTCCTACCCTGTGGGGCCTTTTCAGCAGCCACCCACTGCAGAGGTGGCCAGAGTTAGCCCTTGGCATCTCCTGAAGCACAAGACCTGGGTCACAGCCGTCTTCTCTCTTGTGATAAACCCAAATTCTTTAAAAAATGTTGTAGAGGGCAGTGTGACATCAAGTCAAGTCTCGGGACCCTGGAGATCTCAACTTTGTTTAAAGCACCATTTTCTACACATCTCTTGAGCCCAACTTCAGTGTGATTCTACTTAAACAATTCCCCACTTGGGTGTCCCTCAGTGTGGGGACAGAGCCAGCAGGAGGCTTGCTAGGCACAGTTCTCCTGATTGCTACCTCTTGGTAACTCTCTTCCTGTACCTTACTGTTGGGGAAAAAAAAGGATAGAATGCACAAAGGCATCTGGGGTTTCATGTGGCTGAGCATTTTGACATGTAAGACTTACGGGCTTCTGAACATGCTCAGAGGTTCATGCTGAGCCTCGTGTTTGTTCTTTATAGCCTACTCCTTCCTTCCTCTCTTCCTTCCTTCTTTCTTTCTTTCTTTTTTTTTTTTTTTTGCTTAAAGGCTTTATTTATTTGAGAGAGTGCACACAGGAGAGAGCATGAGTGGGGTGGGGGAGGGGCAGAGGGAGAAAAAGAAGCAGACTCCCCACTGAGCAGGGAGCCCACAGGGCTTCATCCCACGCCCCTGGGATCCTGACCTTGGCCGAAGGCAGATGCCCAACTGACTGAGCCACCAGGAGCCCCTAGACAATTCTTTCTGACTCATCTGTTCAGTCATTGCTGAGTTCTGACTCAGTTGTTCAGTCGCACAAACTGACCAGAGAGGGCAGCTCTTGTCTGCTCAGGATTATACACCCCATATTCTGATGCTTGCCTAGGGCCCAGAGTTCTCTATGTGGTGAGGTTCTTTAAAAGCCAAGTAGTTCCTGCTGAATAGTGCTCTTTGTCTTCCCTAAGCCCTTGAGAAAACATCCCACCATTTCTTCCTTGAAGTTCTGAGCATACATTTTCCAGATTCTTCCTTGGTTTCAGGGAAATAGCCAGTTCAGAGGGGTCTTGGATGTTAACCTGTTGCCCAGCTCCTCACAGAAGCCAACACTTAACTGTTATATCTTAAAAGCAAAGGCTGAAAGTGGGATGTGAGCAAGGATATTGTCACAAACAAACGTAGGTTGGGGTCCGAGATCTTTTCCTGGTCATATGGTCTTGATGGGGCTCCCAGACAGATGATCTTTACAGGGGTTATCTTAGTTCTGGTTCCTCAGAAAGGACATCCTGAGACCGGGATTGAGTATAAATTGTTTGTTTGAGAACCCTCCCAGAAAACACAGTGAGGGAGATGTAAGGGAGGGAAGGGAGGAAAAGCAAATAAGGAGTGCATCAGTGAGCTAGGTACCACTGAGGGTAACTGGGGCTCAGTCCCACTGCAGCCCCCTGGTAGACTAGACAGAACACACCTCAGAATTATGCCATGGAAAGGAAAGGAAGCAGAGGTATTTATCCTTCAACTCCTGGCCCTCACTGGACATGGCTTGCTTTTGAGTTGACTCTGGCATTTTTAACCTGCCCTGCTACCCGAGCTCACTCTGGGGGCCAGAGGCCTCCCTCAGGCAGAGGGACCCATGAGATTGTACAGGAACTGCCTGCAGGTAAACTTTGGTGTGGCCAAGTGTAAATGGCTGGGGCACTGACTGCATCTGCTACAGGGGGGACTTGTGCTCCTGGATGGCCACGCGTTGGCCATGTCGTTAATTCTTGTTGAGCCTATCACTCAAGCAGAGTCAATAAAATGTTACCCTGGATTTGATATATTGATGTGGTTTTTTTTTTTTTTTTTTGTCCTGGGAGCCATAAATATATGCAGACAGAAGCTGTTTATGGCCTTCTTTCCTGGCTGCTTGGAAGAAAATATTAGAAGTGGATTCATCAGTTTGAATGTACTGGTGTGACATTCAGGAGAGAGGTCTGGGCCAGAGATAGAAATTTGGGAATCATCTGGACATATACAATCATGGTCGAAGGAACGAGGAATCACTGGAGAGGGGCCAGCAGGAAGTTATCTCATTGACCTCGCTTACAGAAAATTGTCTTCAAGTAAAAAATAAGGCTAGACTGAAGGGCCTGCCACTTTGGAGAACATCACTTGTCATCACCAAATCATTCCTTCTGGGTGTGCCATAATGAACAGTGGACTTCAACCAGTGACCCTGGGGCTCTAGCCTTGCCCACAGCTGCCCCAACAAGTAGATGTAGACTATGAAAATGTGTATTTAGCTTTCCCAACAACTAGCCTCCTTTCCCTTCAATGACTTTTTTCTTAAAGATTTTCTTTTTTAAGTAATCTCTACGTCCAACGTGGGGTTCAAACAACCCCAAGATCAAGAGCTGCAAGCTCCACTGACTGAGCCAGCCAGGTGCCCCTCCCTTCAATGACTTTTGATAGTAATTTAAAAAGCAACTTATTGCCACTTGGGTGGCTCAGTCAGTCAAGCATCTGCCTTCAGCTCAGGTCATGATCCCAGAGTCCTGGGATCCAACCCCTCATTGGGCTCCCTGCTCAGCAGGGAGCCTGCTTCTCCTTCTTCCTCAGCCCCTCCCCCCTGCTCTCTCTCTCTCAGTCTCTTTCTCAAATAAATAAAATCTTCAAAAAAATAAAAAGCAACTTATATATTAAATGGCATTTGGTCTACTATTATAAATCTTTTTAAAAAATATTTTATTTATTTGAGACAGGAGAGCACGAGCTGGGGGAGAGGCAGATGGAGAGGAAAAGGCAGACTCCCCACTGACTAGGGAGCCAGATGTGGGGGCTTGATCCCAGGACCCCGGGATCATGACCTGAGCCGAAGGCAGACGCTCAACAAACTGAGCCACCCAGGTGCCCCTGTTCTACTATTATAGATTCTACAAGCTTTTCCCTTGGTATGAGATTTAGTCCCTCATACCCGAAAAGACCCATTTATTTACCTTATGGTCACACAAACCTATACATGTGATAAAATTTCAATTATAGGGGGTGTGCCTGGGTGGCTCAGATGGTTAAGCATCTGCCTTTGGCTCAGGTCATGATCCCAGGGGCCTGGGATCAAGCCCCACATCGGGCTCCCTGCTCAGAGGGGAACCTACTTCTCCCTCTCCCTCTGCCATTTCCCCCACTTGTGCTCTCTGGCTCTATTTCTGTCAAATAAATAAATACAATCTTTAAAAACTTTTCAATTATAAACACACACACACACACACACACCCCATACAAATACATGTAAAAACTGGTGAAATCTGAATAACGTCCATAATTTGGTTAGTAGTTAATAGCATATGTAGCAATTTATGGGGCACCTGAGTGGCTCAGTTGGTTAAGCATCCAACTGCTGGTTTTGGCTCAGGTCATGATCTCAGGGTTGTTGGATCGAGCCTCGTGCTGGGCTTAGCGCTGAGTCTGCTTGAGATTCTCTCTCTTCCTCTCCTTCTGCCCTTTCTTCCCACCCACCCCTCCTAAAATAAATAATGTTTAAAATCTTGGTTCTGATAATCATACTATGGTTATATAAAATGTTATCTTTGGGGTAGGATGGGTAAGGGTACATGGGAACTTCCTGTGTTATATTTGAAACTTCTAGGCAAATTTTAAATTATTTCAAAATAAAGTTTTTTAAAAATCCAGGGGAGGAATCCTTGTGGACTGGCCATGATCTCGGGGTCCTGGGATCAAGCCCCACATCGGGCTCCCTGCTCAGTGGGAAGCCTGTTTCTCCCTCTCCCACTCCCCCTGCTTGTGTTCCCTCTCTCGCTGTGTCTCTTTCTGTCAGATAAATAAAATCTTTTAAAAAAATAATAATTTATTTGAGAGAGAGAGCAAGCATATGTGCATGAACAGAGGGGAGGGGCAGAGAGTGAGAATCTCAAACTCCCCAGTGAGCGCAGAGCCCAACAGGAGGCTGGATCGCATGACCCTGAGATCATGACCTGAGCCAGAATCAAGACTCCAACGCTTAACCAACTGAGCCACCCAGGCACCCCTTTTTCTTATTTTTAAGTAGGCTCCACACTCAGTGTGAACCCAACATGGGGCTTAAACTCACAGCCCTGAGATCAAGACCTGAGCTGAGATCAAGAGATGGGCGCTTAACCAACTGAGCCACCCAGGTGCCCCCATATTTATTCTTTAAAAACAAGCCTTCTGGAGTGCCTGGGTGGCTCAGTTGTTAAGCGTCTGCCTTCGGCTCAGGTCATGATCCCAGAGTCCTGGGATCAAGCCCCACATCGGGCTCCCTCCCTGCTTGGTGGGAAGCCTGCTTCTCCCTCTCCCACTCCCCCTGCTTGTGTTCCCTCTCTCGCTGTGTCTCTCTCTGTCAAATAAATAAAGTCTTTAAAAAAAAAAAAAAGAATCTTAGGCTCTAAAATATTTACTTAATGGCTAAAATTTAAAAGACTGACAATACCAAGTGTTGACAAGGATGTGGCACAATGGGAGCTCTCATTAATTGCTGGGGACTATAATTGATAGAGTCACTTTGGAAAAATGGTTTGGTAATAACTACTAATGTTGAGAGCATGTATCACAGGAAGGAGCAATTCCATTCCTAGGTGTATTGCAATTTACATAGAGGTCAAAACCAGGTAAAATTAAAATACAGAATTAGAAATGGTTATCTGGGGGAAAAGGAGGGATTAATGGTTGTGATGGGACATGATGGGGGTTTCTGGGAGTTAACAATGTTCTATTTCTTGACCTGGGTGATGATCACATGAGTATTCATTTTATAATAATTAATTGAACTATATCTCTATTTTGTGCACTTTTCTCCTTGTCTGTTATACTTCAAAATGGAAAAAAAAGTTAAAACAAAAAGAGAACAAGAAATGTAGAAAGAGTCTAAATGATTTAAACATCCTTTTCGGGGCACCCAGTTGGCTCAGTCAGTTAAGTGTCTGCCTTTGGCTCAGGTCATGATCCCAGGGTTCTGGGATCGAGCCCCTCATAGGGCTCCCTGCTCAGCAGTGAGTCTGTTTCTCCCTCTTCCTCTCCCCCTCCGCCTGCTTGTTCTCTCTTTCTCTCAAATAAATAAATAAAATCTTAAAAAAATTAACATCCTTTCTAAGTTTATTAATACAAAAAACGGCCAAGTTATCAGGTCAGATGGAGCTACATTCTCCATCTCAAAGGTGGATGGGACACTGGAGGGTGGAGTGGGAGAGTTGACTCTTTGGATATAGGAAAAGTAAAGTAAAGAAATTTTCACCTGATTTTTCTCTGCATGCCTTAAAGCTCATTTAATCTGACTTAATGCCTACAGATATTCCAGACAGCTAGTCTCCTGGGTATTCCAGCTTTCATTTGGTAACATTATTTGTAGCTGAATTATGTTTCTCTTCCCACCTGGCTGGCCCATCTTTCTAAATTTATCTCAACATCCTAATTTACCTATAAAAATAGCCTCTACTTTTTTATTATGGAAAATAATTTTACAAAATAAAGGAATAGTGAGCATTATACACAACCATTTGCCTCATTTCAAATTGTCTTTGGGTGTTTTTTTTTTAAGATTTTATTTATTAATTTAATTTTTTTTGAGAGAGAGCATGAGCCTGGGGGAGAGGTGGGAGGGAGGGGCAGAGGGAAAGGGAGAGGGACAAGCAGACTCCCCGCCAAGCCGGCTAGATCCCAGGGTTCTGAGATTATGACCTGAGCCAAAGTCAGACGCTTAACCGACTGAGCCATCCAGGCACCTCTTAGGGTGTTTATTGATGATATGTATGATAAAGAGTATCCATATATTTCTCCTTTTTACTTAACCTTACCTTTCTATACATATTTTTCACTTTGACTAAGTTCGCCTATAGTAGGTATTTACAAACTATTCCATCTCAATTATCTATGTTGAGCTTTTTTTGACTTAAGTGATTCTAATGTTCACAGGAAGCACAGTTCTTCTGTGTCCATTTCTAATGGGTTGATTTAGACCATTTGTTTCACTTCTGCTTCTTCATCAAAATTGCAACCCCACTATTTTCACCAGCTGTGTCAAAACAGCGTTCATGAAGTGAATGTGTGGTCCTCCCAAGTAATTTTTTTAAAGATTTAATTTTATTTAAATATTTTATTTATTTGACACACAGAGAGAGAGCACAAGCAGGGAGAGCGGCAGGCAGAGTGGGAGGGAGAAGGAGGCTACCTGCAATTCCGGGCTCTATCCCAGGACCCCAGGATCACCACCTGAGCCTGAGCCACCCAGGTGCCCCCTTCCCAAGTAATTTCTTACCAAGTTACTCACTGATCCTTTACACCTTTTTTCATCTTATGCTGTTCATCTGTATAAGGCCCATTTCATTCTGTCATTATATTTAACAATTATTTCATGGGTCAGTGGCTGAAAGAAGGTGAAGATATGATAACCTGTGAACTCCAGCCTATGATCCACAGTGGAAAGCAAACTATATTCTATATCTCATTCTCTCTCCAGTACAAGCATCTACAGTCAAGGGTGGGGAGGAGAAAGAGGCAGGACTATCTGTTCTTCAAGAAATTTTAACTTCACTCTCCTCATCTGAATCTAGTCTCCCTCACCTAGATGCAAAGGATTGCTGCCACCTGGCTTCTCTCCTTGCAGTACTCACATTATCTAAACTAGAGAATCCTTTTCTTGTGGCCCAACAGTCTTGCATGACCCAAACTGAGCCAACATTTTCAAAGTATGAATATGCAAAAATTGTATGGGAATAGATGTTACTGAATGTGTTTTGCAGTCTGAATGGATAGTGTCAGATGATGGGGATTTGGGAACATATCTAGACTTTCAAATTGTCTTCTGCAAAAAATTCCCTTATAAAAATATTTTTACAATATGTGGTATTTTTTTTACATATTTTAAAAATATTTTTATAATATGTGGAACAAATTTTTACTTAAAAGATCTGTATAGTCAACATCTTCGGTGCCTACTGTATGCACGGTCATGTTATTGTCACCAACCGCA
Organism: Mirounga angustirostris; assembly: GCF_029215605.1. Lineage (NCBI taxonomy): Eukaryota > Metazoa > Chordata > Mammalia > Carnivora > Phocidae > Mirounga > Mirounga angustirostris. Next base: position 127,601,560 of record NW_026991714.1, read on the forward strand.
AGCCCACCAGAGGGCGCTCGTTCCCCGTCTATCCAGCCTTCAATCAGCGACTCAGAAAACCCAAATTAAACTTGACTTTCACACACAGGAAGTCTTTCATATTTAATCCACAAATATTTACCGAGATTTTACTGTGCTGCCAGGCGCAGGGCCAGGTGCACAAGATACAGTTAAGAGTTAGGCACGATTCCTAATACCAAACACTTAGAGCATAGCAAAGACTGAAAGTAAACAGACGGTACAATAAAGTGGGGTAAGTGAAGAGTTTCTAGGTCTGGGGAGTTTGTTGTTTTAAATCCTGGCTCCAAGTCTTAGAAGCCGGTAACAATTCATTATGAGATGCCCGACGGCTTCCGCCTGGTATACTGGAAGTGATCTCCACCCTCAAGGCATTTTGTAATTCAGAGTCAGAAACATCCTTGAGTGACTCCATTGGTCAGCTCCGCAATTTCATGTTCCTTCCTACCCCGCTCCCCCGTTTTGTTCAGGGCTTCCTGCAGTTCTCTTACAGTTCACTTCTGCTCTAGGTCAACGCTTCAGTTGACCCCAATGCCAAGGACAAGGGATTACCCACAACTATCAGCAATCGCTGGCTCCGCCCACTCCTTTTCCTGTTTGAAACCCGCGGGCCTTTCCTGCTTTGAATTCCTAGACTTCCTGTTCTGATTCTCGCGACAGTCGCGAGATCTCGCGTGAAGTTCGCTCCCTGTCCTTGAGTCTTGGAGGCCAGGGGGACTGTGTGTATCTGCTTTCGCCCACCTCGTCAGAGTTCCCCCGGCCAGGAGTGACGTGCACGCGGCTAGGGGACCCCTAAGTGAAAGGGCTTGGCAGAGTTCAGGTCCGGAGGGAGAGTCCTGGACCGCATCCGGGAGTTTCGACTCTCCAGCCCTCCAATACGCATGCGGAGCCGATCCCCCTGGGCGGTCTGGAGGCCGTCGCCCGCCCTCAACTTCGCGACTGGTCAGGAGGCCCAGGTCCAGGCCGCTAGGCCGGGGGCCAGGTCCTTCTAGGACGAAACTGACTAAATACCGTCACCTCCCCGGCTGCAAAGCTCAGTTTCCGCCCCCTGCAAACTGGACTGCAACGCGGCTTCTGTAAGCCGCTTGGGGCAGGCTAGGGCGGGGCCTGGCAGACCCCCGGTAAGGCGGGCGGGCGGGCCTCCGGGAATGCTCTCCTCCCCGCCCCCAAACCAAAGTGCCACGGTGGCGCTGGTGGCGGCCGCGAGACCCAATGCCTCCGGCCCTGCCGGCCTTGCAAATGTAACCCGTAATCCCAACCCGGAGCGAGGTCGGCGGGGGAGGCGTCCCGCCCACCTCTCCCTGCGGCTGCTGGTCAGCTGGGACCTCTATAATCACTCGGCTCACCCGCTCACCCGCGGGCTGAAGCACCTGCCGGATGTGGGGAGGGAGGAGGAGGCCAGTTGTGGGGTGGCAGATGTAAGCGCCAAGTCTCTGGTCAGCGTCTTGGTAGGGAAGCTGGGTGGACAAGTCTGCAGTAGCCCCGGGGAAGCCGGCCCTGGGCTGCGGGGAGACTACGTTGGTTGGCCCTGCCCTCCAGGAGCACCCGGCTTGGCACCAGAGCTCTTACCGCCTCCCCATTATGCAGCTGCTCTGGCAGAGCCCAGGGACTGTAAAGTCCGATGGAACAAGACCTCGACCTTCACTCAACTCTTCCAGCTTCCCAGCCACCCCCATATCCCCTACTCCCAACCCCCATCCCACCCTGTCCCTTGTCTTCTCCCAGCCTCGGTGCCCGGTTACGGCTTCTCACTTCTCACTTCTCACTGTGACTTTGGCCCAGCCAGGGGAAGTGGCTCAGGAGGGTCCCGCGCGGCTGCATAAAATTGGCAGCTTCAGAACTGGAGGGAGGGGGTTGTGTGCGACGTCGAGAGGCGGGGAGAGGGGCGGAGGAGTTGCTCTCTGAGTCCAAGTCCGTGGGCTCTCTCAGAGATCCTCAAGCCGGAGCAGAGGTGGCTGGCAGGCCCAGCCGATTGTTGGCCTCTGTTTTCTTTCCACCGCCTGCTTCTTCCGACCGGAGACATAGCTGCTCTGAAGGGCTTAGTCCTGACACTAGGTGAGCACTCTGGGCCCCAGGGCATTACTTCTTCCCCATTCCCACCCTTGTTAACAGCTCCTTAGTTCTGGGGCCATCAATTCTCATCCACCTCTAGGGCAGGAAGCTTCAGAGTGGGATGGTATGTGGTGCTGCGGCTGGTTGTGTGTGTGTGTGTTGGTCTTGAGCTTTATTACCCTTCTCATCTCTCCCCCACCCCAGAAACACAGTCCAATCAATAACTGGATGACTCCTAGAGAGTCACCATGCCTCTGTGTTGAGGGCGTCAGGGGAGGGGGCAGTGCTCGGGTCAGACTTTGGTACGAGGAGCAATGAGGTTGCTTCTGACCTCCCGTCCTGGCTTCCCTCCCCGGCAGGGTGCCACGATCGCGCTGATGCCCGGAGTGCTCGCAGGGCTTCCAGCTAACCATGCCACAGCCGCCCGCCGCTGCCCTGGCGCTGCCCTCGCTGCTGCTGCTGCTGCTGGTGCGGACGCCGCCTCCGACAGGCGCGCCGCGGTCCCCAGGCCCCGATTACCTGCGGCGCGGCTGGCTGCGGCTGCTGGCGGAGGGCGAGGGCTGCGCTCCCTGCCGGCCAGAAGAGTGCGCCGAGCCGTGGGGCTGCCTGGCCGGCCGGGTGCGCGACGCGTGCGGCTGCTGTTGGGAGTGCGCCAACCTCGAGGGCCAGCTCTGCGACCTGGACCCCAGCGCGCACTTCTACGGGCGCTGCGGCGAGCAGCTTGAGTGCCGGTTGGACGCGGGCGGCGACCTGAGCCGCGGAGAGGTGCCGGAGCCTCTGTGTGCCTGCCGCTCGCAGCGCCCGGTCTGCGGATCGGACGGCCGCACCTACGCGCAGATCTGCCGCCTCCAGGAGGCGGCCCGCGCTCGGCCCGACGCCAACCTCACGGTGGCGCACCCGGGGCCCTGCGAATCGGGTACGCACGGCCCGCCCTACCCCCGGCACTTGGGGCACTCGAGGCACCCGAGGCATTGCTCCCCGACCTCCGACTGGATTGGTCTCTGGCCGGCGGAGAGAAAAAGATGAGGCCGGGGAGTCCTCGAGTCCAATATAAGAGCCCGCTCTCGCTGCTGGTCCGCAGAGACCGGCGTCGCAAGGCGCGGGTCTGAGCTCTGTCGGCAAGCTGTGTGCCCCGAGGCGCGTGAAAGCTCCAGACCCGGCTGGCAGGGACCAACCCTCTGAGGGAGCAGGCACAGAGCCAATGATTGGTCTCAAAACTGAGAGAGCGGAGAGACTCCCGGACTTTGCCCAGACCGCTGGAGCCCAGGCAGTGAGACTTGGCTTCCAGAGAGATGCAATCGGGTTTCTCTTGGGCGGTTTGGGATTCGATTCGTAGAGCAAGCTGTTAGCCCAGTCTCCCCACCTCCCTTCTGTTTCTTCCGTGCCTCAGGATTCGTGAAGGAGGGGGCTCTTCCAGCCCCTCCCTCCCATCCCAGGGGTCTGAGGGCCATTCAGGCCTCAGGTTTCCTTTGGCAGCATTAGTCACTTTCACTTCCTGAGCCCCTTTGAGGGATTTGGCCTGGCTGGGGCTGCCAGGAAAACAAACACCGATGGGGTCCCAACACTCTACCCCACAACTGCCGGCTTTCTGCCCGCTGCCCAGATCTGGTTTCAGGTTCTCTGGGGGAGGGCTGCTCTTCGGGTCCTTGGCAACTGGACCTGGTTAGGAAGAGGGGAGGGTAGGGGGAGGTGTTGGTTACAAGTATAGCAGGATAGGGGCCTAGAGGGTGGAATGAGGACAGGGGAGCTATGAGGGATGGAGTGTGGCTGCCAAGCTGTGGCATCTGTCTGCATGTACCTCGCCACTTCTGTTTGTACCGTGTGTGTACCTGTACCTACATTTATATGTACCCGTGTGTACCTGTCATGTGTATGGATGTGCATACACCTCCGCGTTGATTGTCTTTCCCCACAAACACATCCATGATGGTTCATATATGGGCTGCTTGTGGGGCCGGATGTACCACCCCGTCCTCAGGCCTCCCACCTCCGTCCCCAGAGCCCCAGATCGTGTTGCACCCCTATGACATTTGGAACGTGACGGGGCAGGACGTGATCTTTGGCTGTGAGGTGTTTGCCTACCCCATGGCATCCATCGAGTGGAGGAAGGACGGCTTGGACATTCAGCTACCAGGGGATGATCCCCACATCTCAGTGCAGGTAGGAGAGAGGAGAGGCCTCCTTTGGGCAGCCCAGGGTCCCCCTAGAAGGACCCTGCTGACCCCTCCTCTGGCTCTAGTTCAGGGGTGGACCCCAGAGGTTTGAGGTGACAGGCTGGCTGCAGATCCAGGCTGTGCGTCCCAGCGATGAAGGTATCTACCGCTGCCTGGCCCGCAATGCTCTGGGCCAGGTCGAGGCCCCAGCTAGCCTGACAGTGCTCACACCAGGTAAGGGTGAACCCTGGACTCTGGGGACCTGTGTGTGTGTGGGGGGGACTGGTGGTGGAGTGAGGCCCTTGAATGTGTGTCCATGTGCGTATGTGCATGTGGGTGCACAGACAAGTATGGCTTTCTCCCAGCCTAGGGGGACTGACAGCCCCTCTTTCCTTTTCTCTCTCCTTTACCCACATGTGTTTGCAGACCAGCTGAACTCCACAGGCATCCCGCAGCTGCCATCCCTGCATCTGGTTCCTGAGGAGGAGGCTGAGAGTGAAGAGGGCGAGGATTACTACTAGGTCTGCAGCCCTGGCCTATGGGGGTGGGTGAGTGGGGATAGTAGTCATCCCTGCTCTTGAAAAGACCTAAAAGGGGGAGCAGGGCCCTTTCATTGCTTTAATGCCCTTAATAGGAGAGACGTGGTGGTAAGTAGGGAGACAAAAGTTGGTAGAGGGTAAGGAGAGAGGCAGAGGCTAGGGGAAGTGGGAAGCAAAGGGGCCCATGGAGGAGATGCCCTGGCTGGGACAGTCTCCAACGTGGAGCAACCAGGCAGAAGACAGCAGCTGCCTGCTGGACCCTAGGCTGGGTGGGAGTGTGCGGGGGTGGGGGTGAGGGGGTGGAGTGCAGAGCAGACACAAAGAGGCGGCTGGGATCCTCCACTTTCCTGCCAGTCTTCCCTCCAGCCCTGCTCAGCCAGTCTTCCGATCTACCCTTTGCCACAACTCCTGCTGTGATTTTTCTAGTCCCTCACCTTTGCCTAGCCTCAGTTTACCCTCCTCGAAGCTCACCTAGAAATTCCTCCACTCACCTAAGTTCCAGTTGTACTTACTAACTGCAGTCCTCTTTGCTGTTGGCATTTGTTGTCTGGAAAAACATAATGGAGCATGGTTTAGGTCAGTGCAGTAAGATGGGCATTTGGTCATGTCTAACTTCTGTCCTTCTGAAAAATTTGAGGCCAGGACTGTTTTTTATATTGGACAGTTCCTAGAACAGGACTAGGCACAGTTGGTATGCAATAAAGATTTCTGAACAAACAGACACAGATGCACAGGTGGTTCATGCAGGTGTGCACATGAAGACCACATTTCCCTGGGAGGCTTTCCATGGTAGAAGGGCATTGGTTTCCAGAAGCTGTAGGTCCTGCCCCTAAGCACATGCCTGCCAGATGTACGGAGAGGAAGTTTGAGCTGGGGCCTACCCTGCCCTTTAGGGAGGAAGTCTGAAGCCATCTGTTTGGAGGGAGGGTATTCTCCCGGTCTGCACTCCATCGGGGCTGGACTAGAGTTAGATTGCCTGCCCCTGCAGGTGGGGAACCAGGTCGGTGTGGGTAGGGTCCCAGTGTAAAAGCACAAACTGGATGAAGGAGGGGAGAAGCTTGGCCACGAGTATGGGCTGCACCCTAGGATTCCCTTAGGAATCCACCCATTTTCTTGCTGAACCCAAAGTCAGGTAAGCCTGTTTCCTTATCTGCCAACTGTGAGTTGTCCTCTCTGGCTGGGGGTCACTGCCGGAGCTGCAGTTCCTGGCTCCCCACACCTCTCTCCACGCTCGCTGTACCTAGCCTACTGGGTGAAGCCCAGTGTTTATTGACTGAGTGAAGCAGAAAATGAAAACTTAAGTTCGGGAGGCCAAGATCTTGTGTGTGGATGGCGACAGTCTCCTACGCGGAGACCGCCCAGAGTCTGGCGCCACGGCAGGAGAGATTGCAGTTGGCTCAGTTGTCTGAGCTTGTCCTCTGGGGCCCAAGGCAGGGAGCCCCGGCTCTTGGGAGGGGAGTGGTCCGGAATCCCCACCCGAGGGCTTGGCCGCCTCTCCCGCGGGACCGTAGGGCTCCTCCAGAGGCTAAGCCAGAGGACAGCTCTGGTTGACTAGTCCTGTCTAGAGCCCGGCGGCCCCAAGACCTGCGCTCGGCAGCTGGAGCGGGTTCGATACTTGGGGTGAATTCCAAGACGACCGCGGAAGCGGAGTAGGGATGTGAGCGGTGTGCCAGGGATTGGGGGGGGGGGGGGCGGTCGTGTTTTTGGCGTCCGGACCAAAAGGCGGTCTACTTCGCACTGGAAGAGGGAACGTGGTATGGGTTGTTCGACCCTGGCTAGTTCTTCGCCAGGGACTCCCGCCCAGCTGTGCTCGAAGGCGCCCCCTGACGGGTCTATTGATAGTACCGTGCCCACCTGCAGCGTAGAGGCTCCACCCGACCCAAGGAGGGTCACACGCACCCCCGGGAGTCCGGACTCCTTGATCGCTTTTGCAGACTTTGTAGAGTATTCGAGTGCCGGCTCCTTACAGCCTCAGTTTCCCCCTCCTGGCCCTGCTGGTTCCGGCCCCACAGCCTGGAATAGAAGGAATCCCCGCTGCTTCACACCCCGCCCCCTCCCCGCCTCTGCTCGGCAGACGGGCTTTAATAACGTCGCTGGAAAGTGACACGCGATTTATTATTAAAGTAATGCGGGGACGGGAAAGGTTTAATAAACGCGCTGCGAAGCCGAGGATTATTCACCGCAAATAAATGAGAGCGCGGGCGGCGTTTTAATAAATAATTTCCCGCTGCTCCCGGGGGAAGAGAGGGGAAGGGGAGGGGAAGCTGAGCCGCTACCAGAACTCCCGGCCTCGCCTCCCCACGGGTTTTCAAGCTTTCCCTGCGTCTTTCGTTCGAGGCTGCTCACACCCGAAATGTGAGGTTTCAGGAGAGCTGACTCGGAGTGGCCTAGGCAGGGAGGCGGGAGGACCTCTGTCCCATCCCCCTTCCCCCAGCTCCGGGGTTTTAAGTGGTTTGCTTAAGATGAGCAAATGCCCTTCCTTTCGACTCCGAACCAGAGATCGGGAGTCTACACTGTACTGGTGCAAGAGGGGTTAACAGGGACCAGCCCCTCCCTAGCCGAGGGTACTAGGTCCCAGGGTCCGGCCATTCCCTCCGCTTTTGGCTGACCCCAGCTCGCCGTCCAGGGCAGGATGTCGGGAGTACGCCGGGGTTGGGGGGCTGTGTCCAGGTGTGTACGAATGACCCTGACTCCCTCCTCCGCCTTCGTGGGGAATCGGACTGCTTATTACTAGGAAGGCTCCTAGTAAAGGTCCTTGAGCCGCGCTGTTCTGAATCGAGAGAGTCTGGGTGAAGCCCAACTCTTGGCTCACTGATAAACATGGGTGGATTTGAGGGCTGAGCAGAACTGGGGCCCGGAGGGGGGAGTCCGCCCCTCCAACAGAAGCCTGGAGGCCCGAGAGGATGAGCCCGATTTGGGAGGGGGCCGAGATTGCAGATTTTGGGAACCAAGGACACGCCCACCGCCCTGCTGGGTAGGGGAATGAGAGGGAAGCTCCTGGGCTACACCGGCTCCGCAAGTTTTGTGCCTCGGCGGAAAGGGGCGACAGCTCTGGCGTCACCCCTGGCAAAGCTTGGGAGTACGGGAAGTGGCAAAAGAGTGCCATCTGGTGGATATTTCTAGTTGTGGCAGCCAGGCCTGGGCCAGGGGGCCTTAAGACAGTTAAATTGGAAAATTTTGAGTAAAAAGATGCTTCCGTTTATATTCATTTATGTATGTGAATGTGCACATGTATGTGTAGTATATATGTGATATCTCTGTGTAACATGTGTAATATCAATATGTTCATAGTAATGTGCATGTACTTACATGCGTTGTATACGCGGTATGTGTACATGTGTGTATATACATAACAACATATGTTATACATGTGGATTATCTAAAAGCATATGTGTGTGTGGATAACCACGTAGACACATATATGTGCATAAGCATTGTAGAGATGACGTATAGTTATATATGTATATAACTGTATGTATACATTTACTTGCAAGTATGTGTTCCATTATGTGCCCTTCTTTCAACAAATATTTGTCATGTGCCAACATTGTTGTAGGAACTGGAGATACATCACAGAAAAACACATTGTCCCTGACCTTACAGAGCTTACATTCTGTTGTAACGTGTGCATGTGAATGTACATATACTTAGAATAATTATATATGTGTGTGTGTACAGGATTATGTACACATGTATGTGTAACTCTTTCTACACATGTGAGGGGCAGACAGGCTTAAACCCTCCTCTGGTGGACTTGGAGATTCCTTGAGCTCTTTTTTGCTCAAAAGTTCAGGTCCCGTCACTTAGGACTCTATTCTAAGTGTGCAGGCATCTTAAGGCAGAGAGAAAGAGGCTGGAGACATAGGCTGATTACCTTCTGGGATGTATTTTGGTCACTTCTTCAGCCCTCTGAATGACTAGATTCTTTCTAAACGGGTGAACATCTATGGAAATCCACAGGGTAATGAGATGTTAATGTTACTCTCACATCTCAATGCAAAGCATCTTGGGAGGCAAGGATGATGGTTGGGATGAGTGGGAATGGGGTCTGGGAAGCTAGGGGTAGGAATGAGTTCTCTGAGGGCAGTGGTGGGGGCATGTAGAGACTAGGAGGGATCTGGTCTGGAAGGTAGTGGTAGGAGCTCTGGGAGTCAGTTGTGGATAATGGAGGGTGGTTTGAGGACTCTGGGAGGGATGGGCTGGTAGATAGAGAGAGAGGGGGCCCAGGGGGAGGAATGAGGTCAGCATCAGGGATGGTACAGAGATAGAGGCTCTGGTGGCAGTCTCGGGATAGAACCTGGAGGCCAGCTCAGATGGAGTCATCCCTGCCTTTCTCTCCAACCCCCTTCTCCATGCTGGGGCCCCTGTGTTCTTTCATCTTCTCTCTGCTCAGGCTGGGTCCCAGATGTGCTGGTGGCAGAGGAGAACAGTATAGGCTCCAGGGCGTGGCCTGGCTCAGGTGACTCACTGGTAGGCGAGGTGAGGCCCGGCTCCCAACACCACTGTACCATGAAGCCTCATCCCAGCCACCTGGGCCACTGCCCGCCCCGTTGCCATTACCAGCTTTCAGTTTGGGCTCAGCGCAGGGGGTTCAAATAAGGGTGAGGCCTGGACCTGGAAAAGGTCACAGACTCCCTCTCCCCACATACACCCACACATTCCTGGGACTGAATTAGGAAAGGTGCTTCTGAATGATTTCTTCCTTCCTTCCCTCCTTTGCTAGATGTTTTCCAGATGCAGTCAAGACCAGAAGTCTTCAGGTACCATCCTCAGCCTTGGTCTGTGGCCACACCTCATTCCTGACTAGTTCACCCTAAAACCAGGATTTCTGTCCCTTCATTGCCTCTCTTCCCTTCTTGCAGTCTCTCTTTTCTTCCCAGGGCTGAAGGCTTAGATCCCTAGGCTGTGTCCCCACTGGTCAGAGGAGTGGAGGAGGGGCTGAAGACATGGGTTGGCTCTTGGCCTGGATTTTTTATTTGTTTGTTTTGTTTTTTGACATCTTCTCTGCCATGTGAGTGACTGAAGGCTCTCCAAACAGGGCAAACAGTTAGGAAAGCCAGTTTGGGTGACAAATGCTACTCCACAATCAAATCTCACCTGTCCCTTGGTGGGTAGCGCCTTGGGAGGCAGCACGGGCTTGAGGGTGCTGAAGTGGGGTCTGGAGGTCCCTGGGAGAAGAGACAGAGTCTTTGTGAGAAGTGACGGGGTCTCCCAGGATGAGAGTTGAGGACCTAGGGACAAATATTTCCTACCTCCCACCCCCACTCCCATCCCAGATCACTGAAGCAGGGCTGAAGAAAGCCCCACAGGCCTCCTGAACTCAGCTGGCCCTGCAGGGACCCAGGTTCTAAGTCTGGCTCCCCCATTCCCCCTGCCCCTCCCCCACAGTGTGAACTGGTGTCAGAAGGGTTTAAGTTCTGGAGGTACTGGTGGGGGGTCTCAGGGGCAGTGGTCTCTGAAGGCCAATGATAGGTCTTTGGGGGCAGAACTAGGGTTCGGAGGTCAAGGACAGCCTGGCCAGGGCACATCACTGACATTCAAACCTGTACTGAATTTCAGTTCTATGGCTTTCTAAGTGCATACCCTGGGTGATTTTCTTGGCTTCCCTTCTTCTGTGTCTTCCTCTGAAAAATAATATAAAACTTCCTCTGTAGGGGTTGTGATGACAGTAGAGATCTTATAAGCAATGTATCTGGAACACAAAAGGTGTTCAATAAATGGTTATTTTTCTACTATTGTTTCTGGGCAGGTAAGCTGCATGGAGATGGGGGTGGGGTACCTAGTACTGAGCATTCTGCTGAAGTGTGTGTTGGAGGATGGGGTGATCGCAGTCTTGGTGCCTGCCTGGAGGAGGCCTTAGGAATTGGGCCTTTGGAGGAGGGAAAAGGCTAAGGCAGGGTGGGGATGGGTAGGAACTGGGCTTCCAGAGAACTTGGCAGTCTTCACCCTCACCCTCAGCCCTCCTCAGGGAGCCCCTGTCACAGCCCAGGGCTCTAGCTCCGTGCTTGCAGGGAGGGGCATCCCCCAAACTCACCTCCATCCATCTCTTTTATCTGGGTTGCTGAAGGGCTGGAGCTCCAATGGGGCCTCTGATGGGGAACAGATACAGACCAGGCGGAAGCAGCCGGAACTGTGCTGAGCTGGAGCTGAGGACCAGGCCAGGGGGTCAGTGAAGACAGATAAAGCTCAGAGCAGCTGGGGACTCAGGGGACCTGTGGGGAGGGGCAGGCTATGTCCTGGGAGGAAGCAAGGGCCGGAAGCTTCTGATGGGGACCAGTGTCCATCAAGGAATTCAAATGTCCAGACAAGGCCTTTCATGACTCTTTGGGAGGAGGAAAGGAACAGAGCTTCCTCCCCTAGGCATGGCTGCAGGAAGGCCCGGGTGCCTGCCAGGAATGAGGGTTGGTCTCAGGGTGAACCTGAGCCTGAGAACAGGGGAGCCTCAAGTTCCTGGCCAAAGGCAGGGCTTCTGGGGGCTGCCTTACCTTTAAAGTGGAGATGGGAAAAGGGTTGGTAGACTATTCTGTGGTTTTAGTTCCTGTTTTAATTAACTTTGAAGGGCTTGGGGCCTCCCTGAACACCAGGGAGAGGAGCAGAGCAGACGTTTATTTTCCTCTTTCCCCCTTTAAAGACAATTTTATTAAATCACTTTGTTTTCATTCTGGCTTGAACATGGCGCATTTAAGTGGAAAAGTAATTATTTTACCTCGTTTGCTTATGGAGAGAAGAGAGTCAGGAAAGGGAAGGATGCCAGCGAGGGAAGAGACGGGCAGCTTCAGGCCAGCACGCATGCGCACGCGTGCACACAGACGCAATCGTGCTCACGTTCGCACCAACAGCAATGTCTACACACATCCCCTCACACAGGCACACATTGTGTACCCAGGGAAAGACAAGCCTTGTCCACACCCTCCTGGACATAGACACCTCAGCACTTGCAAGCACACATCACACCGTCCTGAAGACCTCCTTCCCCACAGCCATGCCTGCAGGCCAAAGCTCTCCATCCAGGCACAAACATTCACAACACATTGTGCCCACAGTACAAGCACCCTTGCAGATACCTGCAGACGCCCCTTAAGCATTGCGGTTTTGTGTGTGCATACACACACACACACACACACACCCCATATTCAGGTCCTTCCGAGCCTATGGAGTTACATCATCGCAAGTACACACAAGTTCAAACACACAACTCTTATTCTCAAACACCAAGCACACCCTGACCAGGACGCTGGGAACAGACTTGGGTGAAGGGCGGACATTGTCATGGAGAAGGTGAAGGAGTCCTGGAAGTCTCCCCCTCTTTGGGGCTCCTGAGCCCCCAAATCTACCCATCCCCCAGGCCACCCCACAAGTCCCTTTCTCTGCACCTGTAGTGATCTTGGGATGACTGCTTGTGGCCTTGATTCTGCAGCCTCTGGGACAGAGAGAGCTACTCCCTGCCTCCCTTCCGCTTCCCCTTCCCCCTCAGATGGCCCTTGCAGGGCCAGAGAAGGCCAACAGGTCTCCGGGGGGCGCGGCGAACGGGCTGGGACCCAGGTTCTAACCCTGGCTTCCCCAACTCGCCCCGCCCCGCCTGGCTGTGTGGATCGGCGTTGGAGGGGTTAAAACTTCGGTAGCGCGCCCCCCCTCCACTCCCACCCCTGGCTGGTACATGGAGGGCCGGCTCTGTACCTGTACTTTGTCTTCATCTGTCACCCCTTCTGACAGTCAGATACATCTTGGGGGGTGGGGCATGGGGGCGGGGGAGCAATAATTAACCTCTCCCGCCTCATACCCCAAATGCCTCCTTCTTGGCCTGGCTGCATTGGGGTCTGCGGGAGGGAAAGAGGGAGGGAAGGGAGGAGATGGAGAGGGGTGAAGGGAGAAAGCGGGAGAGGATTGAGAGGGAAGAGAGCTGAGAGGAAAGACCCTGACATTTTTATTGCCCTGCCAACCTCTTTTCCACACCCTTCTTTCCACTTTCTCTTCCCGGGGAATGGTGGGCATTTGGGAGAGACCATTAGAAGAATGGGAGAGAGCCTAGTGTGCTCACCGACTCACCGCTCCCCCTTGTGTCCTCGAGTTCAGGCCCCTCGGGAAGCTCTGGGTGGAGGGGATCTGGGGCACAGTGGTGTGGGGAGGGAGATTCCTCTGTCTGCTAGTTTAGCACGGAGACCGGAGACCGAGACTGGGAGGATGAGAGGGCTTTGGGCCATGTAGCCCTGGGTGTGGCCAGGCTGATATTTCACATTTATGGCAAATGGCTAGAGCTTATGTTAAGGATTAATTTTTGTTCTAATTAGTGAAGGGGGAGGGTCTTGTGTTATTCCTGGAGAGACAAGTGACTCCAATGCCAAGGGACCCTGGATTAAAAGCTCTCCAGATTTGGGGTGGGAGACAGAGGACGCTTCTTAAAAGTAAAAACAAAAAAAATCAAAAGCCTTAGGGTGGGGTGGCTGGAATCAGAGCTTAGATAAACAGAAGACAAATTTGTCTTGGGCTAGGTCCTCCCATGAAGCAGGTGGGACTCAGGGTCAAGCAAGAGTTGTCTGCAGCCAAGGAGATGAATTTGGATGTGGAGTATTCCCAGACAGACTGCTGTGCATCCGAGGTGTCCCCAGGAAGGAGCTGGGAAACAGTCAACAGTCAGGACCAGAAGGAGAGGTGTTGCTGTCACTGCTGGGCCTGCTGGGGGTGTAGAGAGACAGGGCCCTGCCTGTCCCCCGGGCAGCCTGAGGGCCAGGGGAATCTAGCTTTTTCCATCTCTTTGAGAAGTTGTTAGTCAAATCTGTCATCTACAGTGTCTGAGAAATAGGACCTTTTCTCTAAAGTCTCTGACAGAACTGTGGACACGGCATTGTCCACGAGTCAGGATCCCTGGTTCTCATCCCGGTTCTGCCAACAGAACCAGTTTTAGCTAGCTGCATGATGGAAGATAAGGCATTTAACCTCTCTGGACCTCGCAGCTTGCTCATTTATAAAGTGGGGGCGGGGAGGACGGATGAGATAAACTATAGATACTGCCCATCCTGATGTCTCGTGATCTTCTAAGACCTGAGGACCATTAACAGGCTCAGACGCGCTCCCACGTCCCTTACACATGCTCCCTCCTGCCCCTGAGCAGCATATAGGCAGCCCCAAAGGTGCTCACTAGCTGGCCTGCTCACTTGCTCTCCTTCCCTCTCCGCCTCCCAGCCCTCCTTGCATCCCTGTGCATCCCTGGACTCCCAATCATCTATAAAATTTGCTGTGGTTGGAAAGGAGCCTGGGGCCAGGGCACCCAAACAGAAAAGCTGACTCTGTGTGTTTCTGTTAAAAGGAAAAGAAGAAAGCCTAGCAGAGCTGGAGAGTGGAGCACTAAGGCGGAAAGCTAGCACTGGAAAAGACTTGCCAAATGGGGAGAGGGAGCATTGGAAACAGAAGAGAGCCAGGAAAGGTGAAGAGAGAGATATAAGGCTCAGCTCAGCTGCAGGGGACTCATGTGGAGAGTGAGGAGTGAAACGTGCTGACAGCCTTGTCAGGAAATCACCTCCAAGCATCCCACACCCTAGTCTGTCAGTTCCATCTCCCCAGGGGAGGAGCCCCTGTGAGTCACTGCTGCCATTTGTCCCTTGGATTTCACCCCCACCCCCCAAACACACAGCCCTCCTCCAAGAGGAAATTAATTCCTGGCTATTATTTTCTTCACCTGGGGAAGTGCTGGGCATTTTGGCTGCATGAGGGGAGAGGAGAGAAGCAGGAAGCCAGGGCCGCCTGGGCTGGGGCCACCTGGGCTGGGGCCACCTGGTGGGGGGTGCTGGGTCATCCAGAGCCATGTGGTGCCTCTGATTGAGCTGGTCTTCTAGGCAAGTGTGGCACTGAAGAAAGAAGTGGGCTTTTCTCTAACAGCATGGGGCCTGGAACAGCAGTAGGTCACCTAGGACACATCAGGGGCCCTGGAAGAAAGCTGGGCTCTTGTTTAAACTCAGTCCTGCTGAGGGGGAGGCTTGGAGTTTGGAGGGAATGGTTAGGCAGCCTCACGTGTGGAGTGCAGAGTCTGTCTCTCTCAGCCTTGGAGGTCAGAAATGAGTTCCACTTTCCCCAGGCACACTCTGGCCTTGCCTTCTTTCTCCTAGCTCCCTTTCTGTGGGTACAGTCCTCATGTTCCAGCCCCAATCCCGGCTCTCTCCCCCAGAGCTTCCCCCATCACCTTCATAAGGTACCTCCTCCTCTGTCTTTAAGAGTCCTTTTTATTGTTTTTATTTTTAAAATGTAATACATGAATATATGATTATAGGAATTTCAAACAATCGAGAAATGTGTAGAGTAAGAAGGAAAAACCCCTCTTCCCTCTTTCCCTCTAATCCTACCCTCTTCTCTATAAGTTACTGCTCTTAACAATTTGGTGTGTATTCTTCCAGGTCTTTTATATATTCACCACATACATTCAGTCAAACAGACACGTGCACAAATTAGGTTTAAAAACAATTATTACATAGATTTATCATGCCATACTACTATTTTATTTGTTTTTTTCACTAGAGATATTTTCCAGGCCAGCATATAAGGATATACCTGAATGCATATAGATATATTTTACATGGTACTCCATAATAGATTTAACCAATTCCTTATTGGTGGGCCTTTATGTTATTCCCAAGTTTGTCTCTTACAAACAGTGCCACAGTGAGCCTCCTTAAATATATGTCATCTTGCACAAGAATGAGTATTTCTGAGATTCAGATTTCTAAAAATGACATTACTGGGTCCAAAGACACTCACTGTATATCTAACTTGGACTTTTCTTTCAAGCTTGAAACCCACATTTCCAAGCAAGGGCCTATGGATGCTTGGAAGACAGTGATCTGCTGGTAATTTCCAGGTAAATGTCTCCAAACACTTCGAACTCAGTAAGTCCAATTCCAAGCTCATTATCCCCTCCCTTCCATCCTGCCACTCTGCCTCCCAGACTGCTTGCTTGGTCAGCACCACCCGGTACATCCTGTTGCCCAAGGGCCACACCATGGGTCATCTTTGACCAAGGCGTCTGTGTGTCCAGATTTGCCCAGGATTGTCCAGTGTATGTCTACTATCCTAGTAAAATGATTAATAGTACTCTTTTCATGCTCAAAACCATTCTGGATTAGACAAATTATATGGCCATGCTATCCCTCCTCATCTCTGATTCCTGTTCAGCCCATCAGCAATTCCCACCAATGTCATTAGGCTTGAGGGACAGCAGGCTCCCACACTAGCCTCCCTGCTCTGCATTTCTCCTCCCTTCAACTCCTCCTTCCATTTCTCTGCCACTCTTGTCTAGGTAGGCAACGACTTTTGTCATATTACTTTCCTGCTTCCCATTGCCTACAAGACTGGGTCCACTGGAGACCCATCGTAATGCCATAGTTGACCGAAGCACATACTCCCATCCCCACAGGTCAGGAATCCGTGTCACGATATCTGAGGAAGGGCTAGTAATCAGGCACCGGAAAAACTGTTCCATGCCCCCCTGAATCTGCATGAGCTGGCCTGGCAAGAGGAAGACAAATTAATAACTGGTGAAGAAAAAAGATTCGGTGTGATATGAATGAATCCTGGCAAGTGGCTTGGTGTCTCTCTGAATTTAGATCTGGGGTTGTCTGCAGAGAGAGATCCCTTGGGCAACACTCTCCCTTCCACCCCGATCATGCTTTCTCCCCCTGCTCACCTGCTTTTTCCCCTGGTTCCACAAAAATTCCAACCAGTTCTCCCCCATTCCTTGTTCCAGGGCTGGAGTCTTCAGGGACACCTTTTCATGTTTGGCTGTTTCTGGTTGGCTCTCATCCAGCTGCTGCCTGCCTGCCACACTCCATGCCAACACTGAGCGGTATGGTACATGATCAAAGATCACAGGAACACCCAGTCCTTGGGTGAGAGGGATGGTGGCCACATAGAGCCCATTATATGTATATGTGGTATTGTTAGAGTTGGCCTTCAAGCCACTTCAAGCCACATTCTGGGGGGAGCTATTCTAAGGAAACTGCAGGGTGGGATTGGTCAGCCCTCCCTATTCCTCCCCCACCACACTAACCCCCACCCACCTGAGTCTTCATGATAAGGCTCCAGAGTTCTTCACCAAAACTAAGGGCACCTGCAGCCTTTCCACTCCCTTCCCTGGCATCCCCTCCCCTCAGTCAGATGTTGCCAAATGGATGGTGAGCTTGGATGGGTCCTGGTGGCCAAATTCCAAACAAAGGGGGAGGCATCCTGGCCCCCTGCCAGTGTTCTGTCCATGGTGATTTGGCAGGAAAGCGCCAGCTGCATATTTCTGCACATCTGTTGATGCCTCTGGCTTGTTATTTATTCTCTGCCTTTCATGGGCAGGAGAGCCAGAGCACACCTCGACTCTTCCCAAGTTAGATTAACCAGGAAAGAAGGCTGGGACACTCAGTCACTGCAATTGCTGATGTTCACTGAAGGGTATGCCTTCTCTAGCAGCTGCTGCTACTTTTCATAGAGACACAGAGGAGAGCAGCAAAGGGGAAGGGAGGAGGAGGGAGAGGGTGAGAGGGGAGGAGAGATGAGGGAGGGCTGTGGAGTTAGAGTTGTAGCTATGCTGGGGGTGCTTAAATCTGGTCGGCCAATCCCTGACCCCACTGGAGATGGGGAGAGTTGGCCAGCCATTCTTTGAAACACAATCACTCTGACCTTCCTTCCTGCTAGACACCATGTTTCAGCGTGTGTGTGTGTTCTTGTATGGTGTGGGTGAGCATCAGTCCTGGGGATAAATAAGGCTTGTAACAGAGGCCACAGAGGCTAGGCTTCTTGAGATGCTTAAATAACTTTTCTTGAGAGATTCCTGGGGTGAAGTACTTGGTGGTGAAGAACCAGAGCCAGGCTCTGTCCCTGGGATTAAGAAGGAGAAGGAATGAGGAGAGGAGGAGGAGGGAGAGAGGGAGGGAGAGAGGAAGGGGAGGAGGAGGAAAAGGAAGGAGTGTTAAAGAATGGAGAAACATGTTCAGCAGGGAGGAAAGAGGGATGGGTGGAGGAGCCTGGAAGTTTGGAGATCCTTGGCACAGGTGCTATCCTTGGTCCTGACTGACAGGACTAGCCCAGAGTCCCTGACCCAGATAGGCCTCCAAACTCCCTACAACTTTCTTTGAAGGACACTGGATGATTTTGGAGTAGAAAGAAAGATCTGGAGCCTCATCTGGTGAGAACTGAGCGCACAGGTCTGACTTCTCCCACTATTACCCCATCTCCCTCTCCTGCCTTTTTCAAAGCAACTCCCGGTCCAGTCAATGCTCCTTGCAGGGGACAGATAGGTGTGGGCCCAGAGAAGCCTGGGCAGGGCTCCTGGGTAAGAGTGCAGGCATCTGAGCTCTGGGACCCTTGGCCTGAGTGGGGGAAAGTGGGGGTGCCATAGGGTGGGGAGTGCTGGATTTAAAGCAACTAGACCCTGCCGAATTCTGGACAGACATTTTGCTTCTACTTTCCCTCTGCTCCTTTACAAAACCCAAATACCAACATCATTTTTTCCCTCCTTCAAAAAAATTACACGTAACGAGCTGTTCATAGGCAGTACTTGCACAGATGGGGGTTTAATCAGCTGGAGTCTAAGCGCTCGGGCATTCCAGCCTGATCCAATTCCCATCGGTTCATTAGGGGAAATAGTCATCACCCAGAGATTACAACAGGGCCAAAACTCTGAATGGATTCTAAAGAGCTGTCGGCGGAGCAGTAACTGTCCCGCCCAAGGCAGGAGGCCAGACTGTGCAGAGGGTGCCTGGCAGTCCCTGGCCATGCTCTGAGACCCTGGTCCTCTGAGGCTACTTCACAGTTTTTGTTTTTGTTTTTGTTTTTGAGAATCACTGTTCACAGGCCTTGGTGCCAGGCACTGAGGGGAAAGATAGAATGGAGATATCAACTGCCTTTGGGAATCCCTGTTTAGAGGGGAGATACGTGGACCCCTGCTTGGAGGGAACTCCCAGTTTAATGGGGGAGAAATGGCCTCCACCTTCTAGACTGCTCTCTGAAGAGTGCTAAGTTAGGAGTGACAGACATCTTTGTCCTAAAATCTCTAGGAAGAGGAAAGAAACTGCCTCCTTGTGAAGGCACAGGGAGGAGCATGTCTCCTACCAGTTCCTGCAGCAAATCAGAAACAGAAGTTGGGTGTAGAAGGCAAGCTGTGGACTCCAGACCAGGGGACGTCATTACTTTCCTTCTACCATGGGGGGGAGGGGGTGGGGACTGGGACAAGTGAAGCCAGGGAGACAGGTAAGGGACATCTCCAAGGTTGCCTTCTCCCAAACAGATGGGACCCTCCCTGGTGTCAAGTGACTTTCACCTTCTGGTGTTGAGAATCTTCAATATTTCCCTGGAGTACCTGCCCACATCCTCATGTGAAGTTTGGGAAACCTGTTTGTTTATCACCACTGGCTTTCCTGGTGCCCCCTGTCTATCTGCCATTTTGGTCTCATCCATTCCCAGTAGTGTTGAAGGTTGTCTTGCGTTACATGGCACAAACTCATCCCAGGTTGAGTCTGACCCAAGGGCAAGGCATTCAAGGGCTAGACTTTGGTCTCAAAGCCTGCCGTGCTTCCTGTCACCTTCAATCCTAGACATGGTCCTGTGGGCTGAGGAGAACCTGTCACCTGCATCGCCTGTGTCCTCTATTCTTCTGCTCACCCGGCCCAGGACAGAAGGAGGGGAGAGAGAGAATGGAGCATGTGGCCCACCCTCCTCTAGGGGTGAAGGAGAGCTTCCTGGAGGAAGTACACTGAAGCGGAGAGCTGAAGGGTGAGGGGAAAATGCCCAAGTGTGGGGCAGGATGGGGACTGTCATCCTGGTTGGCCCCTTCTGCTCCTTGCACCACTTTTCTCCCAGACTTGTGGGACAGCTTCTTGGCCTAATGCCCTTCTGTGCGGTCTCTGTAAGTCCTCCTCCACCAGCCACACCCTGCCCAGTGTCCAGCTTCCCCAGAGACTCCCCAACTCTGAGATTACACCAGGACACTTTCCTCCAAGGTTTCAGTTGAAAGACTTTGGACTCGGAGGAGAAGATTCTAGAGGGATCTGGGTATTCCTCAAATGGAGCAACCAAGAAGGCCCATGGCACTGCTGCTCCCAGGCCCATGTCCACGGGAGGGACTCAGAGACCTGGGACGGAGCACTGGGGGCTGACAGGGATGAGATCCATGTAAGGGAGGAACAAGCAGCCGAGCCACAGGGACACTTGAGAGTTATAGGGTGTGGGGATCCACAGATACCTCCCCATTCGGGCACAGATGTAACCCACTCAGGACTTGAGACCTGGAGCCACATCCTGCTGCTGAATGGGAAGTGGTCATCTAGTCAGGCGCCTAGCTTCACACTTTGTTTTCGCACTTCCTAGCGATGGCATCCTGGGCCAGCCGCTGTTGTGTATCTGGCTCCAGCTTCTTCGTCTCTAGAAGTCGGTCAGGTTGAGAACGCAGGACAGAGATTTATTACAAGGCAATTGGCTGATGTGATTGTGGGGGCTGGCAGCCCAGGTTCTCGATGCTCTGACTCCTTCTAAGGAGGTGGGCCAGAGAGAGGAGAGTGTGGATGTATTATAATACACATGTATTGTATGCAGGAGATTTATTTCAAGGAATTGGCTTATGCAGCTCTGGAGGTCAGCTAGGCAAGTACAAAATCTGTAGGTCGGGCAGTCAGGTGGGAAAGAGAAAAGCTCAGGAACAAGCTGGAGCCCGGGGCACTGGCAAGGCCGTCCACAGCCCATCAGGAAGGGCAGTCTGGCGAGGGGAGAGCAATCGGAGACCGTGTTTCTGTTTGCAGTGTCCTGTGTCAGGGAGAATGTGTCCCTCTCAAGCATTCACCTGCTCAGGTCAGGCTCACCAGGGATACTCTCCCTAGTTTAAGGTCGACTAATTAGGGAATGTAATTACATCTTCCAAATCCCCTTTCAGCGGCCCTAGATGAGTGTTTCTTGAATAACCAGGGGAGGGTGTGTGTTTCCTACGAAGTGGTGGCTGCCTCCCTCCCATCCCCATAGCTCAGCCTAGCCTGGTTGGAGCGTCCAAGAAAATCGTGCGGCAAAAATGATTTTTATGAAGATTAACTGTTAGGTACTCTTTGGGAAAGTTCCCGATGGCTAGGACTCTCTCCGTGTGCGTTCATTGAACTGACCTACCAGGAATTTACACACTGAGGAGTTGAGGCTCCGCTTCTCTTAACAAAGGGAGGCTGAGGAGGCTCCGGCCTTCACTGTCTTTGGTCAGAAGGGAGGGCATCTCTGTGGGGCTCCTGAGGTTTGTGGAGACAGTGCAGCCTGGGGAGGACCTCAAGGTCAACCAGGGCTCCGGAGATGCCCAGCCCCGGCTGTTGGGGCCACCATAGAGCCACAGCAGCTGGTGATGGTGACGGCCCTCAGTGACCAGTGGGGCTGCAGCAGGTAATTACCGGGCAGAAGCTGGGAACTGACAGGGTAATTATTAGCTTCTAATTGCAGGGCAAACCCAGGCCGAGATCCTTCTCTCTAAAGCAGAGGGCATTACTATTTGCATAGCAATTAATTACTTTGGGAGCTACGGAATTTAATTACCCACTAGTCCACAGGAGCCAATAATTAAATTACTCTCAGAAACAGGGTATTTATTTCCCAGTTAGGCTGAGCAGGTAGCTCCCACCTTGGGTGGGAGCCTGGGTGGTGACCCCTGAACTGATGATTGGCGCTTGGCCTGAGCAGGCAGAGAGGCAAGGTGAGTGGCCCAGGAGTGAGTGCCCACCTGAGGGGCAGACGGATACCCGACATGCACAGATGCGCCCTCGTGGGGCACACTCAGAGCTGGGGCCTGGCGCTTGGACGCGGTAGCCAAGGGAGCTGGGCAGGTGCACGCGTATGGAATCATGCATGGAGCAAGAAGGGCAAAGAGGGCGCCTGGGTGGCTCAGTCGGTTGAGTGACTGCCTTCGGCTCAGGTCATGATCCTGGAGTCCCTGGATCGAGTCCCGCATCGGGCTCCCTGCTCGGCAGGGAGTCTGCTTCTCCCTCTGGCCCTCCCCCCTCTCATGCTCTATCTCATTCTCTCTCTCAAATAAATAAATAAATAAATCTTAAAAAAAAAAAAAAAAAAAAGGAAGGGCAAAGAGACCAAATAGGACACCTGAGCTCGGTCGTTTTGCCACAGTTGCTTGGTCTAACTAGTGTCAAAATGTAAAAATGTATTTTGAGGAACACGTACTGGGGTCAACAGACTGATTCTGAGTCTGTCCTGGAATCTCTTTTCATCCTCGATGCCTCTCAGGGCTGAGTTGGGGACAGAGTGGGGCTTAAGGAGGGATTGAAGAGTGCCTGTTTTGAACATTACTTGATAATAAAATTTCAGAAAGTTTAATGTTCCTGCATCAAAATGGCCATGTCAAAATGTCATATACTCCTGAGAGATGGGGGCCTCTGGAATCTTCCAAATAGAGAGGGACCCCTTGGTCCCCCAGAGCTGCGTTTGATCCAGCCCTTACTTCTCCCTCGTCATAGAAAGCAAAGTGGAGCCGGGGTCATGGAGGTGAGAAAGAGCTGAGGGAAGGGGGATGCCACCGAGGGGGTGTCTGGGTCAACTTGACCAGTGACTGGGATACCTGTCCCCCAGGCCTGAGAAAGCCTAGAGGTTGGGTAGCGTGCCCCGCCCCCCCCCCCCCCCCCCGCCACCATTGCTCCATGCTCTCCCCTAAGTCCAGCCGCCCTGCTCTTCACCTCCACCTTGGCTGCCTGGGTGGTCAGGAGCTAGTAGGTAGTCCACTCCATTTGGAGAGCGTAGGGTGATGTGTCAGGCCCTGAAGCTGGGTAGGGCAGACTGCTGCCTGGCGGTGAGTGGCCCTGTCCTTCCGGGCTAGCAGACCTGGGGTCTTTGTGCACCAACCCCCTCTGAGGAAGGAGGGAAAGAATAGGGCTCCCTTCCCTTCCTCTTCACTGTCTTTCCTGAGAAGAGTCTCAGGCGGATCAAGTGGGCTCTGGTCATTCTGTCCTTTTAGCTTCCTCCCTCCCTTTCTTCCAGGTGACATTAGTGAGTTCCTGCTGTATGCAGGTCCGGAGCCACCTCCCTGCCCCGCTGCCTTTGGGTGAGTTCTCGACGGATATGTGCTCCCAGCCCTTGACCCCTCGGAACCCCCTCCCAAGGCCTAGAGCTGAGCCTTGCCCCCACCCCTCCAGCTTGGCCTCAGGGCCTCCCCAAGTGGGATCCTATAGGCCCTTCTAATGAAGTTCTCCCTGACTCTGTTCAGGGCACCCACCACCCGTGGAAGAGCGGCGGGCCGGCCCTCAGCCCAGGCTGCTGACAGCAGTAATCCATCTCCATCACAGTAATGGCGTCCCCATTAATCGGCCATAAACTAATAAAGCAAGCACTTTCCACCCCACACCCCCCCCAACTTCATTAAGTCTTTAGTACATTAATATGTCTTACTTAGTGTCAGCTAAGCCTCTTTCTCCATTTGGGGTGGAGCATGGTGGGGTGGGCGCCTTGCCCAGTGGGTGGGTGAACATGACCCCTCCCCTGGCCTGGGCAGAGGGGCTGCTGACTCAGGGCCACCCACCCCCCTCTCCCTCCTCCTCCATCCACTGCCCCCTGAGGGGCCCTAGAGGCCGAGGGAAGCCAGAGCAGGAGGAGCAGGAAGAAGTGGGGAGAAGCTGAGGCCAGGGGAGGAAAGGGAAGGAGGAGGAGGCAGGGCCGAGGAGGAGGCAGGGCCAAGGAGGAAGGGGGCCGGCAGGAGAGGAGGAGACGGGGATGGGGGAGGAGCTGTGCACCTCCAAATTAAATTTGTGATTCAGGCATCAGATGGGCTGACAGCCAGAGATTAATTCGACTGATCGAGTTATAAAGAGCGGAAGGCCTGGGTAATCAATCTTGCAGCTGTCAGGCCGACAGGCAGCAGTATTAACCTGGTGAGACGGCACATACCGAGGACCTCTTCATTTCATTCACCCCACCCGCGTCCCTGACCCCCTCTGGCCCGTCTCTCCAAATAATAAGAATTGTGGCTGTTAACGATGACAGGGACAGGATGAGGACCCGGCTCCTCTGCCAGCCTCCTCTCCCGTAACTGCTCAATCTGACCAGAAGGCAGAGCAAGTACCA
The DNA here is from genome assembly GCF_029215605.1 of Mirounga angustirostris. Lineage (NCBI taxonomy): Eukaryota > Metazoa > Chordata > Mammalia > Carnivora > Phocidae > Mirounga > Mirounga angustirostris. Next base: position 127,625,381 of record NW_026991714.1, read on the forward strand.
GCTGGGGGCCCTCTTTGACAGGTGGGGAAACCGAGGCAGGGACTCCAACAAGACTTTCGGACAGGCCAACCTTGGGTTTGGGAAGGCACTTGGGGATAAGGGCGACGTTCTAGACCCCTCTTGCCCCCCAAGCAGCTGGCGCAAACCCGTGGCACTTTCAGCTCTGGCCAAGGAAGCTGGGATCCAGCAGGTCAGCCTGACCCCTCCTCTGGCCTCTTCCCCCTGGCCGCGGCTCTGAGTGCTGGCCTGGTGGGTTGGCGGCCCCAGCCCAGGCCCAAGCCCCCCGGGCTGGGGCCACTGTTCTAGCTGGCAAGCCACCTCTCCCGCTCACTCTCCTTGCTCGACAGTGTCAGTCTACACCTGGGGCGGGGTGGGGGTCTCCCTGCAGAGACTTGTGGAAACACCATCCCTTGGGCAGAGATGGGGAGTGGGGGGGACGCCGCCTTGAAGTTGATACCTCTCTCAGCTCCAGCTAATTTTCACACCCTTCAAACTCTTAATATCTCTTTCTTCCTTGCTCCAGGGAAAGGAAGGGGGAAGGAGGAACACTGTGTGTGTGTGTGTGTGTGATGGGGGGGCATGGAGAAAGATGTCATGGGGGACACCTTTAGGGCTTATCGGGAGTGAGCCAGACTGAGTCAGCCCTCTGTAATCCTCAGGCCAGCGTGGGTTATAGGTAGCAGGGGCCTCAGATAGTCGAGGGAGTCCTCTCCTCCTTTCTCAGTAAGAACCAGGCATACGGGTTAGTGGAGGGGGTCGTGGTCCCTAAAGAGCTCTAACAGTGTTATCTGTTATTATTGTTATTACTATTATTGCCAATCTAGGAACCATCCCACCCTGCAGACAACAATACAACTCTCGTTTATTGTGTTCTAAGTATCTCCAGATACTTGCTAAGCATTTTATAAATGTCACAACTTTACTGTTCACAAAAAGCTCTAGGAAGTAGGTTCTATTTTTCAGCCCCATTTTACAGATGGAAAATTGAGGTTCAGAGAGGCTTGGAGGCTTGCTTAAGCTGGCACAGCCAGGAAACGATAAAGCCAGTACTTGGCCCTGCCCGGCACTTTACCCAAGGCTCCCAGGTTCACTGGCCCTCCACCCTGACCCCTTCTCAGCATTCCCTGTTGGCTGATTCTGGAGAGCTCCAGCTGAGGTTACTGGGGTACCCAGATCCCTCTGGGTGTGAGGCAGGTGGGGAGGGTGGTGCTGTTTGTTCAGAGGGTGTGTGTTGCGGGGGGGGCTTGGTGTCAGAGAACACTAATCCAGGGCAAAGAGAAGAATAGTGGCCCCACCCAGGGAGGACCCCAGTGCCCTGCCCTAGAGTAACCCCAGGGAGTAGGATTGCCCCCTCCCCAGGCCCCATAGCCTTTTGGGAAAGGGGAGGGTACTGACTTGCCCACATCCCCCCCCCCACCCCTCCCCAGGGCTGGAACAATTGGAGAGGTGCCATGCGGGGTGTGTGTGGCAAGGAAGGATCCTGACTGGGATGGATCTAGAGAGAAAGCTCTCCCTCTCTCGCCTGACCCCAGCTGGGGCTGGGCCCAGGGAGGGGGTGGGGAAGTGGGTCTGACTTGGGGCGACAGCCAGGCCAGCCCCTCTCCCAGGCTCCCTGGGACCCATTTCAAGTGGCTGCTTCCAGGCTGGGCCAGCCCGAGGGAGGGGGAGCGGGAACAGGCAGCCTGTTTCCAAGCAAAGGTTCAAGGGTCTCCCTTCCTGAGCCCCTGCCCCCTTGTGCAGGGCAGTCACTGATTCTTCCCTGTCAGTCTCCGCGTTCCCTCCTTACGCTCCATCCGGTCTGAGGCTCCCAACAGTGTGTGCCGCCCCCATCCCGTCTTGAGGCAGTTCTTGTACTTGGGGTGGGGATGGATGAAGCCCCCTAGCGTAGACTCTCAGGGAGCTGAATCCCCAAGTCTTCAGCTTTGGATCATGGGGGTAATGGAGGATTTAGCCTGCTGTGGTTGTCCTTGCACACCCCTGGCCCGTCCCACCTTCTGGTTCAGGCCAGCTCCTGGAGCAGGGCTTGGGCTCTAGCATGTCAGGGAACTCTTGTGGCCGTAGTGTTCGGGGGTGTTCTCTAGCCTTCTCACCCCATCAAGGTGGGCGTGGGATGAGACCGACTAGGGCTGTCTTGTGATTCCCATCATGGTCCCTCGGATCTGCTCTATGCTGTAGTTCCCCATCTAGGTAAATAGGGAACGGCCCCCATGATCTCTGCCTTCAGAGGGGAAAGGTGGGCTGCTGGGGAAGGAGAGAGGAGAGATCTTTTAAGGCAAATCATGTAGAACACCTGTTTCAAAACAGGCTGGCTCTCCGAGCCTCTGTTTCTTCATCTGTGAAATGGGAGGAATAAGGTGTACTTCCTTGGCTTGTGGTGATGCTCAAGTGAGATATGAGAGCGGGCCTCGCACTGTCTCTGCCACATTGTAGATGTTGAATAAATATCAAAACCATCAGCCAAAGCAGGGAAAGAGCCACGGGTGTGGTGAAGGTGTGGGCTTTAGGGGAGAATGACTCTTTCTCGCCCTCAGCCTTCCTTGCCTCCCAGCTCCTGATCCCTCCCTAGGTGACAAGCCCAGGCAGAGGCCCTGGACTTGGACGTCCCACTCTGAAGAACTCCTGGACAAGGCAGGGAGAACATCTGTGTGCTGGACAGGGTTGTGCTGGAGGACTGTGTGCAATTCCACATCCCCGTTTCGAGAAAGGAATTGTTTGGACATCAGCCAGGTGGGGGGTGTGTGTAGGCTCAACGGCTGGCATCAAAATACTTGCTGATTAATCTCTGTCTTCTTGCACCCAACCCTGGTCCCCCAGAAGCTCCAGGCCTGAATTGGTGTCCAATGGGCCTGAGGGGGCAAAATCAGGCCCAGGAAGATGGATTTCCCTGTCCCCTCGGCCCCCACCCAGCAGGGGAGGGAGAATGCTGCTTCATTATGTTTAATGGGATTATTGGGGGGGACAGTAGTCATGGGGCATTAGCTGCTAATTGGGTCCATAATAAAGTTAATAAAGCTCTTATGGTCTTTGCCATTAACTGTAATTAAGGGGGTGCTCTGTGGCAGGATGGGGGATGTTGGCGGGGAATGGGTACTCAGCTCTTGCTGGTAGAAGGAGCCAGAACAGGAGCAGGTGATGGGGAAACTGGCAGCCATGCCAAGGCCGGGAGCTGCACCCCTGGCTGGGCTCACCAGCGGGTCCTCTGGGAGCTGGAGGGCGTGAGGTGGACAGGAAGGGAAGGGGTCCACCGTGTGCTGTACCTAAGAGCAGGGGGAAATTATTAACCCCAACCCAGATGTCCACACCCTTGAGGAGGCTCAGAGCATGGAAGCAATGGCACCTCCAGGGAGAGATGGTATGGACCAGCGATGAGCTCTGGGGCCTGACTCCGGCTTGGGTATGCTGTGTGACCTTAGGGAGGTTGTATAACCTCTCTCAGTCTCTGTTTCCCCTTCTATAACATGAGGATAATAATCGTGTTGCTCATGCCAGTTCCAGAAGCTGGTGTGGTGGGAGGAAACCAGATGAATGACTGTGGCGCTGTTGTTCTTTATCAAGCTTTTATTTATTTGATTGTGTAATTATGCAAGAAGGACTTAAAGTCTTATTGTAGATGCGGAAGCATAGAGTGGACGTCATCTTCCCATTTTCCCTCTGCCATCACTTTGGTGTTTATCTTTCTAGAGTTTGGGGATACATTTATGTCATATATATGTATATAGAGAAACACATAGTTTTCTTTTTTTCCTTCCTTCCTTCCTTCCTCCCTTCCTTCCTTCCTTCCTTCCTTCCTTCCTTCCTTCCTTCTTTCCTTCCTTTCCTTCCTTCTCCCTCCTGCTCCTTCTCTTTTTCCATAAATGGAATGATATTTTTGTACTGGTTTGCAATTTGCTTTTCCTCTTACATTTGTCTTTGTAGTGTTTCCCTACCAGTACATGTAGATCTACTTCATTTTTGGATGGCCGCTCAATATATTCTGCAGTTCGGCTATACCATCATTTATTTCAATGATTAACCTATTGGTGAGTGTGTAAGTTGTTTCCACTGTATGACATTTAAACAACAGACCATCCTTGGATCATCTTTGTGTACTTGTTTATTTCTGTAGGCTAGATTTCTTTTTTTTTATATGTATATATTTTTTAAAGATTTTTACTTATTCATTTGAGACAGACAGATACAGAGAGAGAGAACATGAGCAGGGGAGAGGCAGAGGGAGAGGGAGAAGCAGGCTTTCAGCCAAGCCAGGAGCCAGACGTGGGGCTCAATCCCAGGCCCCTGGGATCATGACCTGAGCTGAAGGCAGACACTTAACCATCTGAGCCACCCAGGCACCCCTGTAGGCTAGATTTCTGGAAATGAAATAGTTGGGCCCCAGGATATATGCATTTTATTTATTTATTTTTGTGTTATCATAAACTTGTTTGGTTTTGAAAGGTCAAAAAAATCATAAAGCACAAAGGCGTCTCACTCCTGCCCTCAGCGCCCCCACTGTTCCTCAGTGCCCCCACTGTTCCTCCTTGAAGATTTAAAAATACATATTTTAAAAAATTGGTGAATGCTTATTTGCCTATTTCCCCTTTTTCCACACCCTCCCCAAGTGGTGGCATGTTCTGTACTCTGTTCTGCACCTTGCTTTTTATCTGCACCTTGCCAACCTCATAGCCTGAAGATCATTAATGATGGGAACATGTAGATACTCTTTTGAGTGGCTGCATAGTATTCCACTGTATGACTATGGCTTCATTATTTAGCTAAGTCCTCTACACAGACAGCATGTCTGCAGTCTTTCACTCTTACAACGCAACTGTAAATACTCATGATATATGTTTGTCTGAGCACAAGCGCAGGACATACATAGAAAATTCCTAGATGTGGAACTGCGATGTCAAATGACCTGTCCATTGAAAATGTCTGATAGGTGTGCAGATAGCACATCAAGGTGATCGTACCAATCTACTCTGGTTCCCAAAACCCTGCGCACGCTGCCTGCCAAGCCCTCGGACGCAGCCACATCACTTGTGTCCATGTGCACTCGGGCACACTCATGGGCAAGAGTTCTTCCGGCAGCCCTCGGGATCAGGGAGTCCCAAGGAGAACGCAGCTTTCCCCGGGAGCAGCTGGGCAGCAGGGCGAAAGGCGGGAAAGAGAACTGGGTAAACACCGTTGTCAGAGGGCAGGAAGAGTCACAGTCGGGGTCAGGGGTTAATGCAGATGGAGCTACCGGACATGCTACACAGAGCAAACAAAACAAGTTGGGGGACGGCGGGGCTGGCCCTGGGAGGAGGGGGGGCGGCGCACCCACCAGCCTGGACTTGGCTCTTCCCTGGGCAGCGGCTGTCAGGAGCGCAGGCTCCGGGCTGCTAAAAACCCTGTAGCTAGCTGCTGGGCTCTGAGGCCACGGGGGCAGCGGGCCCCTTCCATAAGGCCTCCCCAGCCCAGAGCCAGCAGGGTGGGCCCACTGAGCAGCCCTGCCCACCTCCAGGGCCTCTGGGGGGGGGGGGTTGGGTGGTAATCCCCCTGGAGCCCCGTCTGGGAGGCTTTGCGAGGTATTAGAGATGAGCCAGGCGGCGGCCCTGGAGCCAGGCACAGCTTTTAGAGCATTCCTGGGCATTAGGCTCCGGGTCCCAGCCCAGCCTTGCCCTCACCCCTCGGAGCCCGGGGGCCTTCTCTGCCTCAGCCACCCTGGCCTAATTACAGGTGTCCGTGTCGGGGTCAGCAGTGGGGTTAATTTGGGGCTTGTCCTGGGGCGGCCAGGGCTCATTAATGGAGTCCCAGGGAGTCCAGGGGATGAGCCAGGCAAACAGGGGATTAGGGGCTGAGGAAGACAGTTGTTGGGGACCGGCGGGTCCGAGGGGGCTGTGAGTGAGGCCCGAGCCGGGGGTCAGCTTCAAGGCTGTGTGTTCCGGCACTCGCCACCCAGGCGCTCACACGGAGGCTGCAGGTGCTCAGGCACAGGTGCGCACTGCCACGGACCAGGTGTTTACCTGAGACCTGGGGAGGCGGACGCACAGAATGTCGTACCCACACGGTGCGCACACAGAGACAGACAGTGGTAGGACTTGGAACCACTTCCCAGGAAGCTGCAGGGTGTGCAAGGGGCCGGGGGTGAGCCAGAAACTCTCTCTGCGGCCAGAATGTCTGCCCTGCCGATACCAGCCTCCTCCTCTGGCACCCCGTCCCACCCCCACGAGGGTGACGGTGTTCCCTCCTTTTCTCGCACGCCTCCTCCTACCCCAGGCCTGGAGTGCCATAGTGCTGGCCTGTGGGTAGAATGACTTAGAGCAGGCTCCCAGCCAGGCCGGGGGAAGGAGGGAGTTCTTCCTTCACATCTCTGGTCCTCCGGAGGGTCCCGGAGCCCAGCTGTCAGCCCAGCCCCCAGCAGAACCCCCACACCCACCCTGTGCCTCAGGACAAGCCTTGGGTTCTGAGGGGAGGTAGGGCCACACTGCACAGAGGTCACTGGAGAGGAGGAGGAGGAGGAGGAGGAAGGAGCTGATAGGAGCCAGGGCAGGGAGGGGTTGGGCAGGGGGAAATCATTTAACCCCGAAGCCGCCACTGGTCTTTGGGCCACCCCTCCCTCCCCCCGCGCTGACAGGGGCCAGCTGGAGCTGGCTGAGGATGAGAGGCCTAAGTGTGGGAATGCAGGGAGGGGGCCTCCCAGGGCTTCCTGGGTCAGCTGGGAGGAGGGCACCCAGAACCTTCTTCCCCAGCCTGTCCCCCCTGCCACCATCCCTGCCTGGGATGTGAAGATAGGCCCTGGTTCCCTGGCCCTGTTGCTGACAGGGAACTTTTCCTAGCAGTAACCACGCACCCGCCCCCAAGCTGGCTGATGTTACCCCGCTCCTAGCTTTGTGGAGGTGGCGGCACAGGAAGTAGGGGGACCCAGAAACCTAACGTTTGACTCCGGAAGGGTCAGATTTTCCCAAGGATGCTTCCCTCCCTCTGTGCCCCCTTCCCAGGGCAGCCCTTCGCCTGGTATTTAGAGGTGATCCCAGGGGCAGAGTGACTGCCATTACAGAAATCGGCACATCTCCGTCCCACTAACTTAACCTGTTCATCAGTAAAGGTGTCCTCAGGGCTAGGCTGCCACCTGTTGTCACCTCAACCTTGGTCTCAGGCATCAACTATTGGGTCCCTGCTTTCCTTGTCTCCCCTATGCCATCCCCAGGACCCCCCACATACTCCAGGCCCATAATTGAATATAAAGGCCCAGAAGCCAGTGCAAACAGCAGCATTAATCACCAGCAACCTGGCAGCCTCCTGCCATAGATCTTTCTCACACGTAAAATAGCTCATGTTAATCACTGCTGCTGATTTATTGTCTTCTCCGCCTTGTACATAAATTATTCACCACTGCTGGGGCGCGTGGAGGAATCCTGTAATGAGGGTTTCCATCCTTCCATCTGCATCTGTGGGGTGGGTCCTCAGACCTCGGGGTCCTCGAGGCAGCTCTACAGGACTGCGGGCTTTCGCCGCTCTGGCCCCGGCAAGGAGCCCCAGGCAAAGGGGTTGAGGGGATGGTAGGGAGAGGTGCCCTGTTAATGAGGGGCTGTTCTACACACGGGAACTTCTCAGCTCTAGGAAACAGGGCTGTGGCCTCTGACACTTCTCTAGTTCTGGACGGGAGAAACGGGGCGGATGAGAGGCTGTGGGTGGCCCCTGGGCTTCCTAAGGCCGCAGTGGGTGGAGCAGAGGGAGCTTTTACCTGGAGGTTCCTGCACGACACCTGAGCGCCTCTGCTGCCAGTCAAGCCCAACTCTTGGGAGTTCCCCCTCCCAGGAAGCAGGATGTGGGCGTGCTCACTGGGCTGGGAGACCGGCCTCCCGCGAGGGCCCTGTCTCTCTGGGGTCTGGGCTGCTCTCTCTGGCCACACCTCTGAGAAGGCCGACGCCTCGGGAGGCGGTGGCAGCAGTTACGGCAATGTCCACCAGGTGGCAGCCCTCCAACCTGGGACAGCAGCTCTGGAGGTCGTGCCTTTGGAAAGGTGGGCTCTGCAGGAGTGGGGGGGGTGTCAGAGGGGGGGATAGCTGGAGATGGGGGAGTCTTGCTGAGTGAAAGAGCCCTTTGCCTCAGTGGGACCAAAAGACGGTACCCATCTCCCCCATGAGAGCACACATTGTGCCATCCTCAAATGGGGTAGTCCCAGAAGGTGGCCATGAGCAATGGGACCCGAGCTGGCGAGGATGCGGCCAGTCCCAACTTCACCACCCCGGCTGAGCTCCCCTGAAATGCGGTCAGCCTGTCAAGGCTCTCCTTCCCAGGCCCAAGCCCATCACCTCCCACTCCTGTGCTGGCTGGGAGACCCCTGACAGCAACGAAGACACAAGCTGCTGGTGTAACAGGGTCAGTGGGGGTCCAGCAAGCCCAGCCCTCAGCATCTGGAGTGCTCACTGTCCCTGCAAACTGATCGTTCAGACACACAGGCTTGTGAGCTGCACGGACCCCTGTCCTCAAGGACCCCTGTCCCCCCACAGACCCGTTCCTTGCCCCCTCCTCCATGCTAGTGGCGAGGCGCCCAGAGACACAAATGAGTCCTAAGATTCAGGAGACTTGTGGCTTTAATAATGGGCTTGCCAGAGACCTCCAGCCCGACGCTTCTCAAGCTCCTTGACCCCCACACACACCTGAGGGTATGGTCTTATGCCCTCCGCCGAGGCCGGGCAGAGCTGCGGTTTGATAGTGTGCGGACCATGCGTGGCACTGCGTGGCCACCTAGCCAACCAGCCGCTTCCCCGGGAGACGCAGGCCTCTGGCTCTTTAAAGGCCTTGAGCCCCAAGGGTGGAGATGGCAGAACCAGGCCCTGAAGGCCAGCCAGGTCTCCTTTAGCCCCAGCTGCCTCAACTGGAGTCCTACGAAAACAACTGAACAATCTGTCTACTTGGCAGATCTTGCTTAGGTGTCCTTGCTGTAAGCTCCTCCCCCCAGCTCTCTGCGGCGGCGTATTAGCCAGGATCCTGGAGGGCCCCTCCTGGCTCCAGGACCTTCGTGTCCTGATGGGAAGTCCTAGCGCGAGGCAGGGCCCTATCTCCCGCTCTCAGGTTCCCGGAAAACAAGGTCAAGATGTCCCCATTGGTGAGGACCAGTGTTTTTCCCAGTGTGATATCCTGGGCCTGAAGACCTACCGAGCTGCAGCCTGTGGGGATGGGCTCTGGGGAACCCAGTTACCTGCCTGCCTACCTGTGCTGCAGACTTCCCCGAGGCTGGGGAAAGCCCGCATTGCCCGAGGGCAGCTGCAGACCAGAGCGGGGTAGGTTTTCCTAGCTGGCATCCGAACCTGGACTTCTCTGCAGCAGAGGCTCAAGGTTGGCCTCCTCCCTGTTTTTCCACCTGGGCCCTCTCCCTTCCCCGCCTGCCCTACCACACCCAGCTTGCCCTTCTTCCTTGAGCCACTGTCTTTATGTCTGTCTTCACGTCAGTTCCAGGGCTGCCCCAGCCTGGCTTGTTTATCCTTCAGGGGTCCGAGTGGGTGTTTCGACTCCAATTATGTTCTGACCACAGTCACCACAGATACCAAAACAAATGTCCTGGGCGTCAGAGGTGCGGGAGGCTCAGACAGGCTGGTGCCAGGGGGGCTGATAAAGGGGGATCCGCTTGGGCTTGGAGGTGATGAGAGCTGCTCCTAGTGATGGGGCCCTGGGGAGCAGGGGCTCCTGGGTAATTGGCCTCCCTCAGCTAGGCCCAGACCACAGAGAGGGCAGTCTTGGCCTCCATGCACTACCCCGGTCCATCTCAGCTTCCCTTTGGTCTCATTTAACAGAGGCCTGGGTATGCCTTGGAAAAGACTTGCCTCTCCCCAGCTCCTGGCTAAATCTGGCCTTACCTCCAGAAGATGTAGATCTTGACCCCTCAACTCAGGCCAGCCGAGAGAGACCTTTTTATCCCCTCCCAGACCTGTACTCAGTGTCTGGGGGTGGCAGTAAAAGTCAGGGATCCCAGCCCCAACTCTGCTGTGTTCTCCCTGTGACTTGGATTGGGGTCCCGTGCCTCAGTTTCCCATCTCAAGGTCAATTAGCAGAAAATGCTTCCTACTCTGACTCATCATGAAGGAAAACAATCTTGACCCTCCAAGCCTCCCTGGGGTGCCTGGAGAACGCAGTGAAGCTTCTCAGGGAGCCCGGGTGAGCAGGATGTGGTGCTGACTCATGGGGGCACTGCTGTGGGGTGGGCCCTGATTTCTATCTAGAGCTTCAGAAGGATAGGAAATCAGGCGTTGAAGACTAGGGAAGGGCCTCCAGCTTCCATTTGCCTCCGTGATAGGGCAGGAACTGCCCTCTGAACCAGGGGACACAACCGAGGCCATGCTCAGCACCCTGACCAGCTGTGTCTGCCCCCCACTGGAAGGAGCCCCCTCACTCACTCCTGCCCTCTCTAGCTTCTGCCCCAGGACCTGCTTTCACCCCGACACTTGCCGTTCAGCTCTGCCCTGGAAAGGCCACCTCAGCCCATCTGACCATTGGCTGAGCTCTGCAGTGGGCCACACCTGGGAGCATTTTTCATAATGATGATAAAATTCACTGTGATAATGGCAAGAATGATGGAAAACAGCCCCTATTGCCTGAACACTTTCCACCTGTGGCGCCAGACGCCTTTGCAATGGGATCTTCCTACCAGCTCGGCACGGCGGGCAGAGGGGGCAGCCCTGCTCCCGGCAGAGGTGCCTGGCACTGAGAGATGTTAAGTGAGTTGCTCGAAGCTGCCCCCAGGAAGTGGTAGGATGGGATTCAGACCCAACTAGGTTTCACCTCCCAGCCCAAGGGTCCTGATCCAGACTCAGAATGGCCTGAGGGGGCGTCTGGATGATGGTGGGTTTCTATTCTGATCTGGCTTCTCTTACTCAACCTTGTTCTGGCTTCTCTTACTCAACCCTGGCTGCTGCCCTGGACCTTCTGGGATTTTCCCTCCAGGATACATGGGCAGCCTCTCGGCCCTGGGGCTGGAGCCACAATGTGGCAGGTGGAGGGATGAGAAGTGGGCTGCTGGGGCCAGACACCTGCTTGCCTGCCACCCTGAGGCCCAGACTGACCACCCAAAACACACTTTGAATGGGGTCAGGTTAAGAGTAGAGACTTGGCCTCTGGGAAAGAGGGAGAGCCCCCAGGGGCTTACGAGACTGGGTGGGGGTGCCTTTGCACCTGTGTCCGTGAGTGTGCCTGCTGGAGACCAAAAGTGTGCAAGTCTGTGACTGCGTAGGCATGTGCCCTTGGGGCCGAGTGCGGGCGCCACTGTGCGTGTGAATGTGTGGAACTTTGAAAGAGTGAGTGCCGCTAAGCAGTGTGATCGTGCTTGGGCGTGAGAGCACAAAATGAGTAGGGAAGGCATTGCTGCCTGTGTATCTTGGCAAATCCCAGAAGATCCAGAGCCCGAGCTCGGCTCTGCTACCGACCAGCTATGTGGCTCTGGACGTGTGACTTCTCTGAGTCTGTTTCTGTACCTGCAGGTGGGGAGAAAATCCCCTCAAAGGGTAATCCTGAGGCTCCAGTGAAGTTGTGCGGTGGAGAACAGTTTGTAGTCTGTCAAATGTAGGGTCTTGGGAAGCCAGCGAGCCCGCTCCCTCCTCTGCCTCTCTCCCTGCCCTCACCCCAGCCGGGTTCCACGTTGGAGCGGATGGCATCCCACAGACAGCCCATACGGGGAGGCTCTGGGGCCCGGGTTCAGGAGGACTGGGTAGGCGCAGGGAGGAGGCGTGGGCACAGCGGCCTCATCTATCCACCCTGGTGCCTCATGCTCTACTCAAGGCTGCCACGGCGCCGCTCTGCTCCAGAGCCGGGAGATCCCCCACGGCCTCCCTGCAGCCCTCCACCCGCTGGAACCACTGCCATCTCCTTCTGTGAAGGTACAGGCCCCAGGGAGGGAGGCTGTCTGTCCAGGTTCCCCTTCTGACCTTCTGTAGACCATTCCCCACTATGATTCCAGGCTTGGAGGGCCAGGGCACCTCCAGTCCCAGCTGTCACTGAGCTTCCCAGGTGCTCCTGGTGCCCCTAGTCCGCGCAGCTGCGTTTGGAAACCGTCTACTGGGTGCGGCATGTCACGACTCTGGCTGCCCATCACACAGGAGTCCCCTGGGGGTGATCTGAAAAATCCTGATGCCGGCCAGACTGCACCCCAGACAACCAGCCCCAGTCATTAGTAGAGATTTCAAGCTCCCTTATGTGATTCTCACGGGCAGCCAAGATTGAGAACCACTGATGATGATTCCCAAACTTCCCTGATGAAGAGAGTCAGCTGAGATGCCTGTTAAATACACAGCTTCCCAGGCCCCTCCCTTGGAAATTCTGATTTGGCTGGGCTCGGGTGAGGCCCGGGGATTTGCATTTTTAATAAACATCGCAGGTGATTCAAATTCTCAGAGAATTCGAGAGACCCCAGCCTAGAGTTGTGCTCTCAAACTTTGCTGGGCGTGAGAATCACCTAGGGAGCGGGTTCGAGTGCAGAGTCTAGTTCAGCGGTCCTGAGGTGAGAGCCTGAGGAACTACAGGCAGTTCCATCCAGCCAGAGCATAATTATGAAACGGCCAATGATAAGACACCCTGACAAGGACCTTGAACTTGAACTTGGTTCCCAGGGCATTGAGGAGTCACTAAGGGGTTTTTGTTTTGTTTTGGTTTTGTTTTTTTTTTATCAGAGGGGTAGTTTGCTCCGATAATAATTTAGAAATACTCTTGTGGCCACGTGCGGTGGATGGGAAGAGGGGACAGTTGACAGGAGGCCATTGCCTCAGTTCAGGCGGGCGGTGGCCTGGGCTGAGGAAACAGGGAGCAGGGCGGGAGAAGTTAGCAACCCTAGGGAGGATCAGGTGGATGTGGAGTGAGGTGGAGGGTGAGGGAGGCTTAAGAGTGGCTTCTGGGTTGTTGCTGAGTTGGCAACTGGCGAATACGAGTGCCTCACACTTCAGCTGGGTTAGGAAGCTTCCTTCCACACTGGCTGCCCCCACAGTCTGGTAACTGGCCTTAGGCTCCTGTGGGGCTAGGGTGGGGAGAGGCAACAGGAAGCAGCCTGGAAAATGTTATGGAACTGTCTTAGAGAGCCCCTCTCCTTGACCTTTGAAGACTCTGAATGTTCCCTGTCAGCAGTTGCCAAGACTTGGAGGCTGCTTTGGGGATTCAGTCTTCTGAGTACCTTGGCCCTCCACTTTATCCCTCTCTGGCTCCCTTCTGGATACAAAAGCCCAGAGGAAGGGAAATCAGGTCCAAGAAGCACCCTGGCTCATGGATCTTATCTGGCTGACTCTCACCTGTGGATCCTAAGTACCCCATCCTCCTGGCCTCTCTGCTTGGCACACGGGCCCCATCCTGACCTTGACCACAGCCCTCTCCCTCCCCCCACAATGAGTTCTGACTGCCTCTCAGACCATCCACTCCGAAGACACTGAGCCTGTTTTCCTGTTTGGGGATTTATTTCTCGCTGTTGGCAGCTGGTGGCTGGCTCAGTATCCCCCAGCCCCAGATGCTCTTCTGTAGTTCCCAAACTGCTATCACACTTTTCTCTGACAAAGCTTCTTCTGTGGTACAAGTGTGCACTAAAACCAAGATTTAAGGGGCACCTGGTGGCTCAGTCGGTTCAGTGTCTGCCATCGACTCAGGTCATGATCTCAGGGTCCTGGGATCGAGCCTCAGGCTCTCTGCTAAGCGGGAAGTCTGCCCCACTCTCTCCCTCTGCCCCTTCCTCCCCACCCCCCACTCTGGTGCTCTCTCTCTCGCACACACTCTCTCTCTCTCTCTCAAATAAATAAAATTTTTAAAATCTTAAAAAATAAAATAAAACCAAGATTCAAGTCACACTTACCAGGGCAGAAGGGCTGTTCCATCATAAATATTTGCCATCAGCACCTTCAGCATATTAGTGAGAGCTAATAAAATGCTGGGCACCAAACTAAGAACTTTACATGTATTATTATCTTGGTGTATGTTTGCCACAGCCCCAAGAGAGATTCTCATATCATTGCTATTTTATGGATGAAGAAACAGAGGCAAAAATGTTAAGTAACTCGCTCAAGGTCACTAAGCTAGACAGCCCTGGTGCATCTGATGCCAAGTGCTTGCCCTTCATCGCTGAGGACTGCCTCTTGTCTTCATCACCATCCCAAGGCAGTTAAGTCCTCTCCCTGCGCCTCAGAACTGGATTCTTGCCAGAGCACGTGTCAGGCCAGGGCTAAGGCTCATGCCCAGGAAAACTGAGGCGGGGAGCAGATGGTAATCCCAAAAGGAATTTTGCTGCAACAGAAAGAATTGGGGATAAAGATTCAAAATTAATGAGGCTGAGTCTTGCTCTGCCTCTTGATATCTGAGTGAACCTGGCCAAGTTTTTAACTTCTTTGAGCCTCAGTTTGCCCATCTGTAACATGGGGATAACAATGGAAGCTACCTTTCAGAGTTGTAATGAGAACAAATGAGGAAATGTGCAAGGCAGGATCCTATCAACCGCAGAGGGCTGCTTGGAGTGACTGTTAGCACCAGCCAGCACTCAATATTTGTTTTGAATTGCTGGGACTGAATCCAGGGGCTATGGGAATAGCCAGGAGCCCCTGGGCCTGGACTTGTCTCTGAGACAATAAATTACAAGTCAAACAAGGGTACAGTCAACTTGCCTCTCTGCCTTCCATTAACCTTTTGTGATCCTTCGGCAGTTATGGCTTGGGCCCCGGCCATCTCTCCTTACCTCTGTAACATGAGGGACGCTAGCCAGTCAGTCTGTATAGCTCCCCAAGTTTGGCATTCCAAGAATGGAATGGAAGGCAAATTCTCATGACATCTATCAAAGTAGATTTTCTGCCAAAGAGGGTCTCCACTCTTCATTCAGTGGATAAAACTCTTGGTGCCTAATGTGTGTATGTCAGGTCTCATTGCAGACCCCCTCAGTAATTCATTCATTCAATGCACCTTTATTAAAATTTATTTTAAATTTCAAAAGTAAGACAGCTCTTTCTGTCCACAGGTCCCGTCCCTTAATAAAACCACCTTTAAAAAAATAAGTAAAAAGTAAGCCATGGATGCATTCTTTTTCCCATATTTATTTTTTATTAAGTAAGCTCTACACCCAACGTGGGGCTCAAACTCAAGACCTAGAGTTCAAGAGCTGCATGCTCTACCGACTGAGCCAGCCAGGCACCCTGGATGCATTCTTGTGGGGCATGGGTGGTTCAGTTGGTTAAGCATCTGCCTTTGGCTCAGGTCATGATACCAGGGTCCTGTGTCAGGTTCCCTGCTCAGCAGGCAGTCTGCTTCTCCCTCTCCCTCTGCTCATTCTCTCTCTCTCTCAAATAAATAAATAAAATATTAAAAAATAACGAGGAAAGAAAGAAAAGAAAAAGAAAAATGAAGCACTCTTTCCAATTCCAGAATTCTCCCCAGAGGTCACTGCTGTGGTCACTTTATTGAGTATCCTTCCAGATCATCTCCTGTGAATTTACACACACACATATATATATATATATACACACACACACACCCATATATATATATATATATATATATATATATATATATATATATACATGCAGGTTTTTCAGTGTGTTTTTTATCTTTGTATACAAGTATTTTTTCTGCAATTTGATTAATTAAAAATATGGCTTGGAAAAATATATAGTTTGGAGATTGTCCTGAATCAATACCTATAGGTCTGCCTCATTATTATTATTTTTTTAAGATTTTATTTATTTATTCATGAGAGACAGAGAGAGAGAGAGGCAGAGGGAGAAGCAGGCTCCCAAGGAGCAGAGAGCCCGATGCGGGACTCGATCCCAGGACCCTGGGATCATGACCTGAGCCGAAGGCAGATGCTTAACCATCTGAGCCACCCAGGCGCCCTGCCTCATTATTTTTAACTGCAACGTATGAAGTGTTCCATAGTGCAGGGTGCCATTGTTTTGTCATGCCCCACCAGTGGACTGTAGGTGCCTTCCAATTTTTTGTTGTTATAAGCAATGCCCAGTGAACTCCCTGATATGTGGTTCTGTGGGCAGACATGAGTATTTCGTTAGGATAATGGATATCTAGAAATAGAGTTGCTAAGACAAAGATGGACATTGTTAATTTTAATAGAAACTGCCAAGGTACCCTCCCAAAAGACTGGATCAATTTATGGTGCTTCCAATTGCTGATGAGACAACCCTTTTTTCACACACTCTCTCCAACATTGGATACTAGCAATCTTTTGAATTTTGCTACTCTAATGGATCAAGCAAAAATAAATGTTATCTTTCTCTAATTTGCATTTTCCCAATTATGATTGCATTTCTCTAATGTTGAATATATTTTCCTAAGTTTATTGGACACTTAGTATTTCTATGTGTATAAATTGCCTGTTCACATACTTTGCCCATTTTTCTAACAGGTTGTAAAAAATCTTTTTTATTGGTGTATTAGAATTCATTATTTTGCATGTTAATATTTGTTATGATTTGGTTGCTTTTCTCTCTATGTTATTTTCAACCTTTTATCAGAAAGCAGTTTTAAATTTAGATGTAGTATATTTTTCAATGTTTTTCTTTATGGCTGTTACAGTTTGTGTCTTATTTTAAACAGCCTTCTCTAATGTGAAGTTATTTATTTTATTTTATTTTATTTTAAAGATTTTATTTATTTATTTGACAGAGAGAGACACAGCGAGAGAGGGAACACAAGCAGGGGGAGTGGGAGAGGGAGAAGCAGGCTCCCCGCAGAGCAGGGAGCCCGACGCGGGAGTCGATCCCAGGACCCTGGGATCATGACCTGAGCCGAAGGCAGTCGCTTAACCAACTGAGCCACCCAGGCGCCCAAAGTTATTTTATTTTAACGTATATTGTCTTCGAACAGTTTTAGAGTCAGGTCTTTATTTCCTCTGGAATCTACTTTGTAAGTGGTGCGAGAGAGAAATAATCTTCTTGTAAAGTCAAGTTTAGAGACCTACCCCACAATCACAAGGTTTCCAGATTACAAATCTGATTTGCTCGTATCAAGGCATGCTGTTAGTGTTTTCCCAATTTGAAAGCGAGAGATTTTGTAAGCGATGGCAAGGATCTGGTGCAGTGAAGGAAGGGTGTGGGGGAAGTGGATGCGAGGGTCCCCTCATCGGGCTCAGCTGAGTGAGGTACAGAATTTGGCCTTGGCTCCCCCTTTCCCACCCCTCAGGATGAAAATGGCCCCAGGCAAAGGAACGGTGGGTGATCCCCCGAGGGCCCCGAGAGGCGCATCTATGTGCGCCAGGTGTAAGACGTGCATCATGTCACATGACCGGCCTGTTTCCTTAGCATGGACCCCCACTAAAATGTCAGCCCCCAGGGGCCAGGGACCTGTCCTTTGCACTTTTGCCTCCCCCGCACGTAACACAGAGTGTACACATGTACCTGCACTTGCGTGTGCCCAAGGGCCATGTCCCTGGGTGAGCATGTGGCCCCCATGTGCCTGGATGCGTGTGCACGACAGGCGGCCTGTGAGTGCGGGCTGCCGGGCCTGTGTCGGTGGGCTCTCCAACACATGTGTGCTTTCCCCACTGCCCTCCCCCTCCCCTTCTCTGCTCCCAGGGCTTTTTCTCCACACAGGTGGGAGTATTTACTGATGGGGACAAAGTCAGAACATGGTAAATCTTACTGTTCCTCCTGGGAAAGCTTCATCCTTTCCCCTTCCTTCTCCTCTTCTTTGCTCTCTTCTCCCCCGTCTTCCTATTTCACATGGCTCCCCTTCCCCCCTCCGGAGGAAGCTCATGTGAGCTCAGCCTTTGCTGACACGGCCATTTGGGCCCATTAGCTGCCTCCTAATGAGTGACTGCCTTCTCGGTCCCTTCCCCCACTCCAACTGGGAGACGAGGATCAATTAGCTGCTGTACAAACACACACACACACGTACACATGCACTCATGCCACGTGTACATATATGCACATCACATACACACTGATACAAGCACTCATAGCAAACTCATATGCATTCTTTCCTCTTGACCAATAATATCGTTTTAGGATTCCCTACCTTCCACAGTGTTCCCCAGTCCCCTAGAGAGAGATCCTACTCAGTTTAACAAGCAGAACTCCCACTGCCAACCCCACTCCCACCAGTTCATCCCCAGATTTCCATGATTCCAAATGGAGTCCAACTCTCCTATTTCACAGATGGGCAAACTGAGGCTCAGAGTGGGGAAGTGACGTGTCCAAGACCCTTCAAGCTGAGAACAGACCCATGTCCTTGGACTCCCAGTCTAGCACTATCACTACCAACAGATAGAAATGGGGAGTACCACTAATTCCCCCCCGGTACTCAAAAGAGCTGGGGGGCTTTGAAAGTATAAAGTCTATGTTAAGGTGTGTGGACATGATCTTGGGGGTAACAGGGACCTGGAGAGGCTCTACCATATGCAGAGAGAGAGGGTGAGCTCTGGGGGAGGGCTGCCTGGTCCCTTGGAGTCAGCTTGGTCCAGAAATGGCAGAGATGGATCCAACTTCAAACCCTCCTCTGGCTTTTGCTAGCCTTGCCATGGCTTTTCTCCATCCCCTGAGTACTGACCTCAGGGATCCCTGACATAAACTCCCTCTTGGACAGCCAGGAAGGGGCACCTCACTGAGGACTCCATCCCAAAGAGTGTCCCATGAGGACTGGGAAAGGGTAGGTCCCAGTCTGGCCCTGGCCTGGTCCATTCTCTACAGTCTGTATAAGGATAGGAGTGTGAGAAATGGGACACAGGCCTGAGGCATGCAGGCCCCAGCAGGGACAGCCCAGGCCGCTGGGGTCAGAATGCCCACTGTGTCCCTCCCTTGGGAAAGTCTCCGAAACCTCAGCAGCTGTGGCTGGACCTGGGCAATTCACATCTCCTAAGGTCCCAACCTATAGGCTCTGTACGAAAGAGGAGTTGAAGACAGGTCTGGGGGTCCTTCTGAAAGCTTACCCAGGGGGTAGGGGCCTTCCAGAGCCTCTCCTCGTATCCAGGGGCAAGACTACTTTGCTGGCTCCTGCTCAGCCCCCTCCCAGAGGGAGGTGTGGAGGGCTGCAGTTCTCATCTAAAGGTCCCTCCCCTCCGTGGGAGCTCCAGACCCCCCTCCTCCCCGATCCTATGTCCCTGTCCATGGAAACTGAGGCCTGCAGCTCTTTGTGACCTTCAAGACCTCAGTGAAACGCCAGGTGCATCCCAGAGGGCATCCAGGGATGCACCGCTCAGCTGATGTGGCCCCTATAGTCATCTCAATCAAGTTCTTGGGCCTGCTTCCTGCCGTCCCCATCAGTAAGGCTCGGCCCAGCAAATTCTCCCCTAGACTGAATTGTCAGAGGGGACCACTAAAAGCACAGAGCAGCAGAGTCCTGGCCTGCCTATGGGGATGATGGAGCCTCTCACCTCAGCTGAACCATCATGGTGCCAGCACGGGATGGAGGAGGCAAGGAACCCTAGGGCAGAGAGAGTAAAAGACACAAGTTCCAGGCAGGACAACTTGGATTGGCGGCCTGAGTGACC
Source organism: Mirounga angustirostris (assembly GCF_029215605.1). NCBI lineage: Eukaryota > Metazoa > Chordata > Mammalia > Carnivora > Phocidae > Mirounga > Mirounga angustirostris. The sequence goes on from NW_026991714.1 coordinate 127,644,792, forward strand.
TTGGAGAGCCAGCCGGCTTTTAAGAGTTTTTTCATCTGTAAAAGGAGGAGAACAGAGCTTCTTCACCAGTGTGAAGTTGCAAGGATTAAAAGCCACAAATAATTCTTTAATACTATTTGCTTATGTGTTGACAATTTCCAGAAGGGTATACAAAGAAACAGTCAACAGTGGTTACCTCTGGAAGTGGGAATAACAGGAGGAAAAAGGGGGACTTTTACTTTTCACTTTATTCTCTTTGTACTGTTTTAATATTACTACGAAGCATATTTTACTTTTATTTAAGAAAAGAAAGAAAGGGGCGCCTGGGTGGCTCAGTCGGTCAAACGTCCGACTCTTGATTTCGGCTCAGGTCATGATCTCAGAGTTGTGAGATCGAGCCCCACATCTGGCTCCATGCTCAGCGTGGAGTCTGCTTCAGATTCTCTCTTCCTCCCCAGCTCCGGCTCGTGCTCTATATCTCAAATAAATAAAATAGGGAAGGAAGGAAAATGGAAGGAGGAAGGAAAGGAAGGAAGGAAGGCAGGCAGGAAGGAAAAAGATAAAACTGTTTCCAGGGTGCCTGGGTGGCTCAGATGATTAAGCATCTGCCTCCGGCTCAGGTCATGATCCCGGGGTCCTGGGATCGAGTCCCACGTCGGGCTCCCTGCTCAGCGGGGAGCCTGCTTCTCCCTCTGCCTCTCTCTCTCTCTGTCTCTTATGAATAAATAAATAAAATCTTTAAAAAAAGATAACCTGTTTCCAGCCAAATAACTGAGTCTCAGCTAAGTCAGTGAATGGCAGCCTTAATTGCTGTCTGTTAACGGAGCAACAATCCCTCCTCAGTGGGCATTGGATTTAGGTGTAAAAGAGATTTGTAAATAAATTGCTGTATAAATGCTAGGTATGATTAGCATCTGGGTAATGATATGTTTCTATGTACAATTATGCATGTGAGCCAGCCTGCTCTAAGTACGAGTGGGTGTATATATCCTTAAGGGTAATTATGCACATGTTATAATGTGGTGGTTAACAGCAGAGGCTCAGTAGTCCTGTTGCCTGAGTTTGAATCTTGAATCCACTCTTTACTGGAGATATGATCTTTTTTTTTTTTTTAAGATTTTATTTATTTATTTATTTATTTGAGAGAGAGAGAGAGAGAGAGAAACAGCATGAGAGGGGGGAGGGTCAGAGGGAGAAGCAGGCTCCCCGTTGAGCTGGGAGCCCGATGCGGGACTCAATCCGAGGACTCCGGGATCATGACCTGAGCCGAAGGCAGTCACTTAACCAACTGAGCCACCCAGGCACCCTGGAGATATGATCTTGACCAAGCTACTTGACCTCTCTGTGCCTCAGTCTTCCTATCTTTAAAATGGGGATAATGAATATACGTACTCTATAGCATTGCTACCAAGGTTAAAATGAGCCGAATTCTATAAAACTCTTTGAACAGCCCCTGCACATAAGTGTTCAACATTTTTTTTTTTAATTTTGTGCATCTGTGAATGTTTCTTATCCTCTTAAAGGAAGGGATACTGCCCCAGCTTATCTTTCATCAGGTAGGGAAGATGGCTGGGTAGTTCTGCCCTTCCCGTCGGTTTGTACACCCTACTACAGAGATCGGTTGTGCTTGCTGAGACTGAGATCCAGAGCCAGGGCCCGTCCTCAAAGGGAGCCCTGGGGAGGAGAGGGGTGACTCACATCTAGCTCTCATCGCTTCTACGCTTCTAGGACATTCCAGGACATTCCAGGACATTCGAGGACAATGTCCCAATTGCCCCCTTGGGTCAAACAGATAGAATGTCAGCTGAGCCAGGAGGGAGGACTGAATCTTAAAGGGTGGAGGTGAGGAGGAGAGTTCAGGCTGGTAGCAAAGTGGGACCAGGGACAATGGGGGAGGGGCGCTGCAAGCCAAGTCGAGAGAGAAGCACCAAGGCAGTTTCTGGCAGCAGCAAGCCTAATTCCCCCCACCCCTTGGGAAGGGATCAGCCTGCCCTCCCACCTACCCCACTCCCACTCTTGCTGCCTCTCCTGCTACTGGTGGGATGGCTGTTCCCCTGAAGAGGGGCACCAGAGGCGCCTCTGGGAGATGCTGGGCTGCCAGGCGGGTTGAGCAGCTTTGGGAGAGGGTGGGAGGAGCCCTGACTTGGGGGGAGGGCACTGGGCCAGGGATGGAGCTGACGAGCCAGGTTCCTCAGGGTGTCATGCCAGGCGCTAGCTGGGGAGGGGAATAAACAAACCCAACCTGGAGGAAGATGAGAGAGTGGAGCCAGGCTGACCCTCCTCCTTGGAACCACAGCCCCCCTCCCAGTATAGACCTGCAGGAATCAGAGGTTCTGAGCCCCCAGTTGGGACAGTTCAGCAAGTGTTTGTGGGAATCACAGGGCAAAGTAGTTTGGAATGGGATATACTTACCCTACCTCCTGCATGGAGCTTGCGCACACCACCTATGAAGCACACAGGACCTCACCTGGTCGCACAGGCACCCACGTACCCACACTCATGCACATCACCTGCGGGCACGCGCACGCCGTCCTGTACGCAAAGACACACGGAAGCCCAGGCAATCACAGGGACAGTGCGGGAAACCAGAGCCCTTTCTCGCACTTTACAGGTTAAGAAACCAGATCCTGGGAGCTTAAATAGTGTGGCCAAGGCTCTTTTGGGGGTCTTCAAAGAGAGACCCAGGTTTTTCTTTGGTAAAAAGCCATACTTCACTAATGCCCTGCAGCCACCCACTGCCTCCCACGTGCGGTTTGTCCTTGGGCAGAGCTGTTGGCCTTCCAGTACCTCTGGTCGGAGGTCTGACCCGCTCCAGAGCATCAGCGCGGGGGCTCCTGGAGGGTGGGGCCAAATCTTTCCCCATCTGAGCTCTGCCCTCAGGACACTGCCTTCCAAGGGGGACCCTGAGTTCCCAGGAGGGACCAAGAAAGGTGAGCCAGAGGTGAGGAGGAAGGCTGGGGGGAGAAGCTTAGAGGGGAGCTGGATTTGGGCAGGCGTCTTGGCAACCCAGAGACCTCTGCCCCTCATGCACAGACACCCTCACCGTCAGGGGGTGTGAGGAGGGAAAGAAGGCGAAGGGGCCGCTTGGAGAAGGTGAGCAACGCGGGCATGTGGGAGGGACGTGGGGGAGCGTGCAGGGGACAGTCTTCAGGTTTGATTTTGTTCAGACCAAAGTTTTATTGAATTATATATCCAGGCAGTAAAATTATATAGGCACTTTATGGTTTCTCATTATATAGGAGTATAGAAGTCAGTGAATTTCTGCAAAATAGACACATACATGTAAACAGCATCCAGTCAAAAAGTAGAATGTTATTAGTCCCCAGGAGCTCCTTCAGGCCACCTTTCCAGGCACAATATTCTATTCTGATTTTTTATACCATAGATTACTTTTTTGTTTTTATACTTTATATAAATGTTGACAGAGTGTGTTAACTTCTTTGTCTGTCTTCTGTTGCCCAACATTATAGTTCTCAGATCTATCCGCGTTGTGCAGACACATTCTTTTTTTTTCTTTTTTTAAAGATTTTATTTATTTGACAGAGAGACACAGCGAGAGAGGGAACACAAGCAGGGGGAGCGGGAGAGGGAGAAGCAGGCCTCCCGCTGAGCAGGGAGCCCGATGTGGGACTCGATCCCAGGACCCTGGGATCATGACCTGAGCCGAATGCAGGCGCTTAACGACTGAGCCACCCAGGCGCCCCTTGCAGACACATTCTTAAATGATATTTGTACATGAAGATGCACACACACTTAGAAGAGCTTGCACACGGGTCTGGTACAAGTACGCACGCACACAGGCACAAACACACCCAGGTTCTCGTGCACATATGCACACTTTCATTATGCTCACACTTGTGACTATCAATACACACATATATGCGTCTATAAATTCACCCAGAAACGCATGCTTACACGCACTCGTGCACGTTCTCACACACACACACACCGCGCACTCTCAGACTCTCACACCGCACCTATTCCTCACACACGTGCCCACTCTCACACGCTGGCCCAGCCCCAGCCTCTCAGGCCCAGGCTCTAAACAGACAGGGGAATGTGATCAAATCGACAGCTGAAAACTGTCGTGAGCACAAAGCTGTACTTGGTGGAGAAATCTGAGCCCTTATTGGGGGGCTACAGGTGTCTGTGTGTCTGGAGGCTGGGGGGAGAAGGGAGGTGGCGGGCCGTCTCCCAGGGCGCCCGTGGCCATCGGCTGTTTCCATTAGAACAAAATGATGAAAGCGCCAGAACAGGGAGAGCAGGGCTGGGAGTAAATAAAGCTGCCACCTTTGACCCCCGGAGGCCAGGGCTCATCCCAGGATGAATGCTCATTAGGGAGGCGGCTGCTCAGGCCCAGCCCAAGTTCTCCAGCACCCAAGGCTCAAGGTCAGACTCCCAAGGGGGAAGGGACATGAGAAACTGTGTGATGCTAGGGGACAGTTAAGGGGGGGGCGGGGAGGAAGCAGTAGGGCATAAGAAGGTTGGGTGGGGGACACTGGGGAGAGGGCAAGGGCCATGAGGGAGAGGGGGGACAGGGAAGAGGGCTGACTTTGGGCTCTCCCTCCCTGGACTCCTCTCTCCTGGAACCTCTCCAAGACACTTCTGCTCCTGGGCTCTGAAATCAGTGTACGTCCCCTTTCTCGCTCTTTCTCTTGTTTGAGGCTTGCCCTGCTTGTTTCTCTAACCACCAGGAACTGCAGACAAACAGGGGTTAGCAAAAACAAACAAACACAGGCAAACTACTGGAGTCCCAGAAAAGTTGAAAAGTGATTGATTCTGGCTTTGATAGCAGTGAAGGTGTTGCTGGGCCTGTCTCCCAGGGGGCCTCCTGAGCCCCTTCCCCAGGGTGCCTGCCTAGCTCACACAGGGCACGCACAGTCCCTGGCTTGGAGCAAAGCTCAACAAAGTAGGCTGCATGGACAAATAACTGAATAAATGAATGGGGAGATGAATGGAAAGGTTTCTTGGTAATCATTCTCTCTGACTCTGTGGATTCAAAACTCTCTGAGCACATACATGGGGTTGGCCTTGCTGGGGACTCAGGAAGGACCCTCAGTCCTTTCCAGGCCTCCGCCTTGTCTTCTCTTTGCAGTGGACCCTCTGGGCACCCTCTCCCAGGCCTGACACTCACTTCATTCTATAGCCCCCTTGGCTGCTAAAGGTTCACCTGGTGTAGTCCCCAGAAGAAGGAAGTGCTTTTCAATCTGGTTCTGAGAGATCCCTGCCCTTGTGTCTTGCCCTCCTGCATGCACCCAGGAGTCACTCACTTTGCTCCTCCTGGGGGCCACTAAGTCAATCCTGGGAAATCCTACCCTGGTTAATTACGATAAGAGTGCTAATAACAATACGATATAGCAATAAACAAAATTTTCACCAAAAGATAAGGACACTCCCAGGTTTGTGTGAGGGACATATAGGGAAGGATGACAGGAAACAGACCCACTACACCCTGTCACCCCATCTGTGCCTGACTTAGCAAGAGGAATACACAGAGACAGTTCAAGAAAAGCATCCCCATTTTCCTGTATGCCTGGAAACTTCTGGTGGGAGTTCCTGTCTTCAATTGGTCCTCGGCTGGGGGAGTTACCTCTGGTTAGTGAGACATCGCCTGCCGCCAAGTGCTCAAAACCTGCCCCTTCTTTATCCCCCAAGCACAAAGCCTATTTTCCCCCAGAACCCAGATGGAGACTTGATTTGGTCTTGGCCCCTGGGGGCAGGGGAAGGCTAACCCACCCATCCCAGCCCCAGCCAGGGTGGGGAGGGCATGCCGGCAGGAAGAATCTGAGGCAGCTGAGCCCTGTGTGTCAGCACTGGATTCTTGGTCTGCACCAAGGGCCCCTTCTTGGCCAAGTCTCTCTTGCCTCAACAGCCGAGATGAGGGAGAAAGCCAGGTGCGCTAAGCTTTAAAACCAGAGACCCAGAAGACATAAGCATCAGAGAAATTAAACACTGTTTTCTGCTTCCTCCCTGAGAGTTCCCTCAAACCCAACCCAAAGCATAACCAACTTTTACTGAGAAGTTACTCTAGGCCAGACACTGTTCTGTAGGTTTCCATTCAGCTGATGAAATCATCGCAATAATTCTTTATGTAAGTACTATTATTATCCGGCTTTACAGATAAGAAAACTGTGATCCAGAGAGGTTAAGTTACTGGTCCAAGGTCACCCAGTTTTTAAGTGGAGAACTGAAATTGGAACCCAGGCAGTCTGGTCTCTAGGGAGCTGGTAGGAGGTGTCTGAGTCTGGTTTGGAGGCAGGGAATCTCAGGTTCAGGAGTCAGAGCAGAAGCTAGCAAGTATTCACAGCTAGCTGTCCTGGATCTCTACTCCCAGGGTCTCTCCATCTGACCTGGAGCACCTGTAGTCCCAGCTCTCCCACGGCAGCACCGCCTTCTTGTCCGTGTGCAGGGACAGGTGGGAGCACTCACATCCCTCTCCTTTCCCCACTGTATTGAACTCCTGCCTTCTCAGCAAGTTCCATCAATTGGAAACACCAATGATTTACATCAATCATGTTTCATTTCTTGATCCTTTTCAAGGTTAAGACCTGTACTTTCCCCCAGTTGTAGTCAGTAAGAACACACAATCTTTGAATCTTTAAAATTTAAGATTGCATTGTATCCATATTTCTCTGCATCTACATCTCTTAGTCATCATCCTAGTTATTTAATCTTATCGCTCTTAATTTTATATGATATAAAATAACTTCTTTCCTGGGGCGCCTGGGTGACCCAGTCAGTTAAGCGCCAGCCTTCAGCTCAGGTCATGATCTCCCGGTCCTGGAATCGAGCCCTGTGTTGGGCTCCCTGCTCAGTGGGGAGCCTGCTTCTCCCTCTCCCTCTGCCCCTCTACCTGCTTATGCTCTACCTGTTTGTGCTCTGTCTCTCTCTCAAATAAATAAATAAATAAAATCTTAAAAAAAAATAACTTCTTTCTAGGGCACCTGGCTGGCTCAGTCGGTAGAGCATGTGACTCTTGATCTCAGGGTCATGAGTTCGAGCCCCACGTTGGGTGTGGCGCCTACTGGAAATAAAAAATAAATAAATAATAACATAAAATAATTTCAAAGTGGCAAAGCCTTTCCCAAACCATTTATTGAGTTAGGTTCCCTTCTTTCTTGTTTTCTAACATCTATGTTAAATTCTAGGTGTGGCTGGATTTATTTCTAGGCTCTGTTCTGTCCCACTGATTTAAATGTCTGTTTGGTGCTGACACCCACGGTTTTCATTCCGTGGCCCTATAACAAAATGTTTTAACATCTGGTCAAACTTGCTCTTTTTTCTTTTTTATGGTTGGGCTTTAAAAATATATATTGATTGATTGATTTCCAGGATAGTTAACAAAGAGCATTATATTAGTTTCAGGTGTGCAATATAGTGATTCAGCGAGTCCATCCATCACCCGGTGCTGGTCACAAGTGCCCTCTTTAATCCCCTTCACCTGTTTCACCCCCACATCCCTGAACTTGTTCTTCTTCTTTTTTTTTTTTAAGATTTTATTTATTTATTTGAGAGAGAGTGAAAGAGACAGAGAGCGCACGAGCAGGGTGAGGGGCAGAGGGAGAAGCAGACTCCCCGCTGAGCAGGGAGCCCGTCCCAGGACTCTGGGATCATGACCTGAGCTGAAGGCAGATGCATCAGTGACTGAGCCACCCAGGCGCCCCTGAACTTGTTCTTCTTTAGAAAATTATTTGCTATGTGCACCTATTTACTCTTTCATGTGAATGGTGGAATCATTTTCTTCCTGAAAAATTTTCAAAGAAAAATTCTGCTTTGATTTTGATTAGTAGGACAGTAAGCCTGTACATTTTCTTAGGGAATATTGTCATTTTTACGCTGCTTGGTGTCTTTACCTGGGACTACGGCATCTCCCTCTACTTAATCTCTGTCATCGTTGGCAGTTTACACGGCTGTGTACTATTCCTCTGTGCGGATGTTCTCTGGCTGGCTTACCCATTTCCCTCACGTTGGGTGTTTGGACTGCTTCCAAGGTTGAGCTATTATGAATAGTGCTCCTCTAAACATCTCTGTACGAATTGCTTTTTTATTTTCTTGGAATATGGGCCCAAAAGTGGGATTATCTGATCAAAGGATATGAACAGTATCATGGTTCTTTGTTACATAACCCGAGGAGGATGGGACCAATTTACAGCACCACCAGCAACATATAAAGAAGTATCTACTTTTCCCTTAACAAACCCTTGAGCAGCTTGAAAACTTAAAAGGGTAACCTGCTCCTAAAGCAAACAAACCACAGCCAGAGGAGGACACAAATGCAGGAGTTGAAGAGCACAGGCTTCCGAAGGGCACTGGTCCTGCATGCAGAGAGGCGGACTGCCTGAGTCCTCCTTAGAGACAGATGCCCCATCAGCACGTGGGCCTGGTTTGTTTTTATTGACCTAGCATACATCTGTATGGCATTTATTATGTATCAGGTACCACTCTAAGCACTTTACAAATATTAACTCATTTACTTCTCAAATCAAGTTCACGAGCTAGATCCTGTTATTATTATCGTGCCCATTTTAGAGATAAAGAAACCAAACCATTGAGAAATTTGCTGGGGAGCCTGGGTGGCGCCGTTGGTTAAAGCGTCTGACTCTTGGTTTCCACTCAGGTCTGATCTCAGGGTGGTGAGACTGAGCCCTGAGTTGGGCTCTGCACTCAGGGTGGAGTCTGCTTGAGTTTCTCTCTCCCTCTGCCTCTGTCCCTCCCAGTTGTGTGCTCTCTCTCAAAGAAATAAGTAAATCTTAAAAAAAAAAAGAAATTTGCTGTGGGTCATATAGCTGGAAGGACTTGAACTCAGGCAGCCTGGCATTAGATTATTATTATTTTTTTTTATTTGACACAGAGAGAGACAGAGAGGGAACACAAGCAGGGCGAGTAGGAGAGGGAGAAGCAGGCTTCCCGCCGAGCAGGGAGCCCGATGTGGGGCTCGATCCCAGGACCCTGGGATCATGACCTGAGCCGAAGGCAGACGCTTAACCATCTGAGCCACCCAGGTGTCCCCTGGCATTAGATTATTAACTGCTGGGGCGCCTGGGTGGCTCAGTCATTAAGCGTCTGCCTTCGGCTCAGGTCATGATCCCAGGGTCCTGGGATCGAGCCCCACATCGGGCTCCTTGCTCAGCCGGGAGCCTGCTTCTCCCTCTCCCTCTCCCACTCCCCCTACTTGTGTTCCCTCTCTTGCTGTGTTTCTCTCTCTGTCAAATAAATAAAATCTTAAAAAAAAAAAAAAAAAGGTTATTAACTGCTGTGCTCTGCTCTCTTGACCAGGAACAGGCATTTCAGCTTGTAGCTGCCCTTCTTTTTCTGGGTCCTGCCTTGGCCCCAGCAGCCCAAATCTCCTTCAGGAAAGGAAGGCCTTCTTCTCGTATACAGCCCCTATCTATTGGATCCTGCCGTGTGTCAGCCAGTCTTTTCATCTTTTATTTTTCACCACAACCATACAAAGTAGATAGCATATCTTCATCTTATAGAGGAGTGAACTGAGGATCAGAAAGATTAAGTGTGTTACCCAAAACCACACAGCCAGTAGAGCGGCATAGGGAAAATTTGAATCCTGTTCAAACATCAGTGCCTTTGGTCTCTCCATTCTACTTCCCTCTCTGACCTCCCGAAGCCCCCGCTTTACCCTAGTCCATTTCTCTTTGCCATGAGTGGTTTGCTTCAAAGACACTGAGGTGGAAACAAAGCCTTTAGAGCTCCGCTGCTCTTCCTGGCCATGGTCAGGACTGGCTTCACTTGGGCCCAAGGAGAGTGCTATCTCTACCTCGTGCTTCTTGGAACCGAGGGCCACTTCCTGAGAGAGGCCCAAATAGCTCCTTCCTTTCCTGTTTTGAAGTCCACGCCCCTTTGGAGCCTGCCCTCTAGGTTCTCACTTCCAGCCTTAGGATCTTCACCTAATTTACAGAGTACAGATGATGGGCAGGTTCTGATTCCAATGACAAGACCACATCCCTCTGCTCAGGTGTGTGCTCCTCCTACTTTTCCAGGTCCTCTGGAATGACTCAGAGCTTGGGTACCTTGTGGGGAGTGGTTCTTCCCAATCCTGCCATACAATTATACAAACCCCAAATACCCTTGAGCAGACATTATCCTACATACACTGAGTTCCCACCAAGGATAAAAAAAGACACTCCCCTGGCCCCCGGCAAACTCTGGAAGATTCAATGGCAGTACCAACTTCAGAAACTGTGCTTCCATGTTGATTGGTTGTGTATTTGTGTTTCTGTGAGCATGCCAACCTCTGTGGTTGTATTCTCTGCATATATGCCTTTCAGTGGGAGAGAGCACAGATGCACGTCTGCACAGGTGGATCCAGGCCTTCATGATGGGTTAATGTGTCATGCTCAAGAGTTTGCCCATGTGTTTTTGAGAGTAGGGGTCTGCATGTGCCTCTGAGTTTGCATGTGTGTTGTGTGCATGCAACATACAAGTTGGGTAAAAGAGCTGGTTAGGAAATTTCCCAGACCATAAGTGTTAAGACTCAGCGGGGAGACTGGATAGGACAGCTAAGGTAGAGAGAAAGGGAAAATAGAAAAAAGAGTCAAGTCTAATACTTTGTAAATAAGCGAAGGGATGTTGTGGTAAGTCTGAAATGCCCCAGACAGACTCAGACAGGTTTGCAGCATTTAGCAAAGTCACTTGTAGCCCAGGGCAGGAACGGCAGGTTAGAGTTAGTGGTGAGTATGTGCTAGCCTGATCAGGTGTCGCCCCGGTTCTAAAGGGTGAGGGACTGGAGAATATGGGAAGGCACTGCCCCCATCCTCCAGGCCCTGGGCCTCAGCCTTTCCCCACAGACAGATCGGCTTCTCTGAGGTCAAGATGGTTCACCCTTGGTAGAGAGGTGGGGGCAGAGGAGCAAAGCTCCAGGAGGCCTCTATAGAGGCCTTGCCAGGGCCCTTCATCCCTCTCCCTGCTCCAAAGGCAAAGGAACCTCCTTCTTCCAGAAGCTGCTGAAAGGTTTCACTGACTTCAAAGAGATAGAAGAGGAGGGAGGAAGGAGGGGAGGCCTCTGAGATGGGGAAGGTTTTGCTGAGCCTGCAGGCTACCCAGCCCCTCCCTGGCTCCTCATTACTGAGGTCCTTGGGCATGAAATGTCTTTTTATTTGAAGGCCAAGAAGAACCCAGGGCTTCCTTAATGACCAGCCTGCACCAGGGCCTGAGGCAGGGGACTGGCTCTCTTGACCTTAAAATCCTGCCTATACTTTTCTGCTGCACTGATGTTCTATTTTTCCAGAACTTGTCTCTACTGCCTTAGCCCTATCCTCTCAATGGGAACTTAAAGAGGCCTCAAGAGGAGGAAAATAAGAGAGGCAAGGAGAAGAGATTCTACGAGTCCTAGAAGCTCATCAACTGGTTCTGGGAAACTGAGCAGGGCTAACAACATTGAGTTTCAATGACTCCCAGACAAGTAGATTGACAAAACATTTTACACAAATTTTAATACAATAAGAAAGATGGTAAAGCAGAGATACACCCAATGAACTCCAAAGACTCGGACAATGGCTTACTGAAACGGAAGGCAGAGTCCATTGTGCCTGTTTGGTTTTTTTTAAAGATTTTATTTATTTATTTGACAGAGAGAGACAAGCGAGAGAGGGAACACAAGCAGGGGGAGCGGCAGAGGGAGAAGCAGGCTTCCCGCGGAGCAGGGAGCCCGATGCGGGGCTCGATCCGAGGACCACGGAGCTGAAGGCAGAGCTTAATGACTGTGCCGCCCAGGCGCCCCCATTATACCTGTTTTATAAACAAACAAACAAAAGTAAGGGCCAGAGAGGTTAATCTGTTCTGATACACATTTATAAAGCAGCATGGCTGGGACTCCAAACCATGTCTCTGTGACTCCAAATCTACAACAACAACTAAAAAGGTAATTTTTAAAACTTGTTTGCTATTGGCCAGTTGGACTCATGAAATGCACCTGGAGAATGTCAGGAGAGGCAGAAGTGTGAGCTAGTTTTTAAAGGAGGAGTAGGATTTGTGTGTGGGGGGGGGGGGTTGGGGTAGGAGAGAAGTGGGTGTTGTCAGAGTATTGCCCTGAGGAGATGGGTGTAAGTGGAAAGGTATGAGAGTATTTGTCTCAGCTGATAAATCAGCTAATACAGCTGATGGTGAATGGTAGCCAGGGATTGGGGGAGGGTACTACCAATGAAGCAGTAAATTGAAGGCCTTGAACGGTGTGATGAAGGGCTTGGATTTTCCCATAGGCAATGGTGAGTGGTTCCTAAGCCAGAGAAGAATGTGCCTTGCACATCCTTTAGAGGGGGAATTGGGCCCCTCCAGCAGTGTGAATTCCAGAGAGGAGAGGGGCACCAGCTGGGACCAAACTGTTGGGAAACCGAAGTGAAGTGGAGGAAGTAGGGTGTCAGTGAGACTCTGGAATTGAGGGTGGAGGCCCAGGTTGCCTCCTAAGGAGTGTGGCGGGAACTCCAAGCCAAGAGGCCCAAAGAGGAGGGTAGGAGCCGCGGGAGCCGCCCCCAGCATGGAGTGGCCATGCCGTGACCATTCTTACCTAGTGCGCAGCCCTGGGCTGCCCCCGGCTCTGCCTTCGGAGCCTCGCGCCTCATTGAGAGGTTATTAATAGGGAGTTTGTCTGGTGTCAGAGCGCAGACATAAACTGCATTAGCATTACCCCATAATCTTATTTAGTAAACGCTCATGCCGCTCCGTCTCCTGTAATTGCATTGGGAAGATGCAATATTTATGAAAGGGGAGAGGGGGATGTCACTGCTCATCTTGGTGCTGCAGTAAAAGTCCCAGGAAATATACTGAGGGCCGCCGAGGCCTGGCCCTGGGCCTGAGAGAGTGGGCAGTGTTGGCGCCTAGCGCTCTCAGGGTGACCCACTGGGCCTGTTCCAGACCAGAGCCCCCACCCCCACCACCTCTCTGGAGCCTCGGGTATCAGGGCAAGGGGGTGTGGGTAGAGGCACCAGCCACTGCTCCCCTTGGTGTCACTCCTCCAGAGGGCCCTGGTCCCTGCCAGATGCACTGAGCCCTTCTGGCGGGCGCGAGGCCCCCAGCTTTGGCTCATTCCCACCCCTAGCTGGATTTCTAGGGTACCTTGCCTTGGCTGCATCACCTGGGCGGTTTGGCAAAGCTCAGCGGGCAGCAGTGGAGGGCAACAGCAAGCAGGAAGTCTGAGGGCCAGACGTCCTTGCTGGGACAGGGTCTCAGTAGCAGTGCTCACCGCTGGATGACCCAAGCCCTAGGTTCTCGGTGGGGGGGGAGGGGGCGGTCCTCTTCCGCCCTCCTAGGATCCATGGCTCTGTCCCTAGGGCACTCCCCCCCCCCCCCCGCCGGCCACACACACACACTCTGGGCCAGTCCCCCATCTCCTGCTTCTGGGTGGAGAAGGTGAGGATGTGAGCTTGCCCCATGGTTTCCAGAAGCATGGCTGTGTGCCCACCTGCCTGAGAGCCCAGGTCTCCACAGCTCTTGGGTGGAGCTCACCAGACAAGGAGGTGTCACTGGTGCTGAGAGCACCCTCAGCATTGAGGGGCCAGCCGGTGTGCCCCCAGGCACTTGCAGTTTAGAGCACGGCAGACATACAGACATGCTACCTACCTCAGGGACTCGAAGGCCACCTTGGACAGAGGAGTTATTTCCCAGCCACACATCAGGGAGCTTTCCGTGCTTAGGGCACTACGAGTCTCAACTGCGAGCACCGGAGCAGAGGATGTCAGAGTGGGAGAAGAGCTGGAAAAAAAGATGCCTGTACTTGGAAACTGTTATCCAGAAAGGTGGGGGCAGGGAGGTGGGGGATGGGTTCAGGAGCCACACTCTCAACTGCTGGTGGTCTGGCGATGTGGGTGGGGTCTTGGCTGAGGTGGCTGTTGAAATCTATTATGAGAAGGCAGGTGCCCGAGCAGGCATTTCCTGGGGACCCAGGGCAGTGCCAAGGGCTCAACCCAGCTCTCTGGCCTTGGGCTTGGTACAGCTCCCAGAGACAGAAGCATACCCCATACGCATCTCACACACAGCCCCACACTCTTCACTTAAGCCACAGTCACACACATCCCCAGCACCCCCAGTGCAGAGGGACTCACAGCTCTCAATGCCCTAACGCAGCCCGCGCCCCTCACTAAGACATCGACTGGTCTAATTTCCGGTGGCCCGTTGCCCTCCCTCCCCCTTGCGCCCTCACTTCCCCAGACTCGGTGGGGAAGGGGCACCTGAACCCAAGGCAGCTGAGAACCAGGGAGGAGGGTGGGCGGAGGAGGGCCGCGGGCCCTCCCCGTGTCAGCTCCCTCGCTGCTGTCCCATTAATCACGGCCTCGCAGTCCAGTTGGGGATCCCAGGCGCCCCATGCCACACGCAGCCCGCAGAACAATGAGATTATTTCCGGGGGGAGAGGACGCCTTGGGCAGGGGCTCAGGCGGCGGTGCCTCCTTCCCTCAATCCGTCCCTCGGCACCCAACGAGCGCCTGCGGCAGCCAGGGACGGGTGGCAGAACACACGCGGGTGGCGAGCGGGTGGCGGGGCCTGGCCGGTCTAATTCAATTAGCTGGGTCGCTGGCGCCTCGGTGCGACTCTGGGCCCGCTGGGGCTCGGTTTAGGGCAGCTGCTCTTTGTGTGCGGAACCCATACATATGGATACAGTTCCTCCCCCTTAGGCACCCCCACCTCAACTTCTGGCACCTGCGGCTCCCGCCCGCCCGCCCTGGCCCTCCCTGCCCTCGGCCTCCCCAGAAAAGTTGGGAAACTGTGTGGCTGCTTGTGGGCCCAATGTGGCCGGCAGAGTGTGTGCCTAGAGGGAGAGATGTGTTTTTTATCTGAGGCGCAGGAAGCCAGTGTGCCTGTGTGGGGATGCGTGAAGGAGGCTTCGAGAGCGGCGGCCGGGATTGCACACAGGAGTGTGCCTTTTTGTGTGCAAGGGTGAGTGTGGGTCTGTGAGTCTGGGCCTGAGAGAGACGGTGCTGGATCTGCTCCAGCGCTGTATCTGGAAAGCCTCGGGTGTTGGCTGTGTCTGCCAGGGACCATTCGCGTACACGTGAGGGCTATGTGCAGTCAGGCCGGAGCGTAGAACACAGGACCTCGCCAGCAGCAGCCCGGCAGCTGGGACTCCCAGGCGGAACTGGAATTCGGTCCCCCTCATCCCACCCCGGGCCCTGATGGAGGAGGAGCTTGGCGAGTTCATTTCAAACCCCAACTCCGGCTCAACTCGTGTATGCGGAGGACACCTCCCGAGCCCACCCTGCGCAGCACGGAGGCAGAGGCGCGGCTGCGGAGGCGCGGCGGCCGGGCCCTTTCAGCCGCCAGCGGTCTGAACTAGCCGGGTTTTCCATTCTCAGTGCAATGTGGCCGTGGCTCAGGGAGCTCCTGCAGCTTCCGACGTGCCCTGAGCGCCCGTGGAACTTTCCAAACCTGTCCAAGCCAAGGTGGCCCAAGCTCTTTTGGGTGACCGGGAGACCTTCAGGCTCCCCCACCAGAGCCCGGGACTGAACCGGGTTTCCGGAACTGGGAGGTCTCCACCCGCCCTTCTTCTGCAGCCCAAATGGATGCGCCGGCAGGCTGAAGAATTTAACTGAGGCGAGAAGTCTGGATAGATCTGGCCGCTGCAGGTTTGTGGCCCAGCCGGAGCCTTCCCTCCCCCACCTTCAGCTTGACTGAGGCTGAGGGGCTGGAGTGAGAGAACCGCACACCCGCAGAAGGCTGGCCCATCAGCCCCCCAGCGCAGGGAGTAGGTGCCTAGAAGGTGGTAATGGCCCTCAGAGTCCTGGCCTGCAGCAAGCTAGTGCTCTCCCTACTCCTTCTTCCTCCCCTGCACCACACTCAGGAGCTGGCTGTGGAATGCTCTCTGCCTCCGGAAATTTCCTCAATCCCTCCGACCAGCTCAGACCCACTTGTCAGCTGGGTAGGGCCAAGGATGGAGGCCAAGAATGGGCAAGCTGGGGTGTGCCTGTGGTCCTGGGTCGTAGGCTGGGGTGCTCTACTGGGGTCCAGTGGTGGGAAACTATACTTGGTGCCCAGGGAGCCCTTCAGGAGCTGTCAGGGGATGGCAGCGCCGCAGAATTCTGTCCTCCCCTGAACCTCAGCCCACCCCCTGCCCAGCTCTATCCCCATTCTGGCATCCTGAGAGAAGACCTAGCATCAAAGATATACTCTGTCAAGGGCACCAGTTCTAGATGGTAGTATCTGGGGGTCTCCAGGCCTCCTTTGGAAGGGAGTTGGTCAGTGAGAGGCCTGAGGCCCTAGCTCAATGCCCAGAGGTGATGGGGCCAACAGCTTCCTTTGTGTCAGAAGCCAAGAAGGGGAGCCTTACAGGGCAGGGCCTAGACTTAATGACCCCATTGCTCAAGCAGACCTTCGGGTAGGGGCGGTGGGAGGAGAAGAAAGGTGCTGGCTCCTAACCTCGGTGACAGCTGAGATGTGTCTTAGAGCAAGAAAGGAGGTCTGTCCCCTGTCCCTCTGTTCTCAATCTATTTGGGGTCCCTCCACTGATGAAATGTATGCCTGTCCTTCCATGTTGGAGAGATCCTCAGTCCTTGTTACTCTAAGGATTGGGTAGGAGCACCTGGGGCTGGCCCTGGACAACCCCTACCCCCAGCCCTGAGAAATCACTAAGTTGTGTAGCTGGAACCAGCCTGACCTGCTCACCCCCCACTTCCTCAACCTAGCTTCCTAGAGAGAACACCCTCCCACCCTGGAGGTGGAGTGCCTTTTACTGGGTCTCTAAGTGCTTATGTCACCAGCTGCACCTGCCCCTCCATTTTCTGCCCCCTTTCCTGAGGCAGATGAGCAAGGCAGAACTGGCACCTTTGGTATTGGAAATCCAGATCCCAATGGCCCCACCATGAACTGCTTCATCTTACACATCCCCTTACACATTTCTCAGTTTGTTCTACCCTTTCCCTGCTGCATATCTATTGGGCATATCCTGTCACCTCCTTTCCACACCCACAGTCCCACATATGGCCATTTCCCTGACAACTACACTAGAAAATAAGACACCTCTCCCACAGATACCGACACACACACATCATGATTACACTCGTACAGTAGCTGAGGGATACCCTCAGCCCGTCATATATGCCCATTAGAACAGTTAGAGAGACACACTATCTGTTACAGAAAACACACATTCACTTGCATTCTTACACAGACAAATCCAGTTGTAAAAACGACCCAGACTCCCTTCCTCTCCCCCAACCCCCTTACAGACATGTTTTGCTTGCAGTTGAATCCCAACAACCTAACGCTAGTACATAATAGACACCCAATACATATTTGTTGGGTAAATTTAAAAAATTATTCCTCAGAGACACGCCCAGTATATCTGCATGACCATCCTCACTGTCACCCACACTTTCACATCTGGCTTTCCCCTCATGGACACACAGTCCCACAAACACAAAGTAATTAAGTTATCACACACACACACCCCTAAGCTAAAGGACAACCCCTGGCCCAGGGGTCTCTCCCAGAGGGGCGGAGGGAACCCTGTGGGATCCAAAGGGGCCGCCCTTGGTGGCTGAGCCCTCCTGTTTCTCCTCCCCCAACCCCAGCCTCAGCCCCAGCTGCTCCTCTTTTAATTGGAGGCACTTCTTTATTCTGCAGGCTAGGAGAGTGGATGGTGCATGGGGAGGGGGGGGTGGATTACCAGGTGGCCTTAGGGCTGGAACTCACCTAGATGTGTGTGCAAGATACTCCTGCAAAGCAAGGGCCACATCTACCAAGTTTGATGTCGAGAAATCAGCTTCTAATGATTGGAGTCAGAAAAACAGCATTTGAGTCTAGTTCCTGTCCCTTCCTGGCTTTCAGTGCCTCAGTGTTCTCATCTGTGAAATGGAGATAACATCACAGGGTTACTGGTGGACAACATGAGATAATCACCGTGACTGAGGGTGCCTAGGATGTCACTGTGCTTTGTCCTCCAGCTTTCTTTTCCTCCCCTACTCCTTCCTAACAGGGCTACTCTACATGGCATGCAGAAACACTGGGGAGATGCAAACGCTGCACCACAGGAGGTAAGCTCCATGTGAGTCTCCTCCCCGTTCAGAAAAACTTTCCAACCTGCAGCAGTGTGCTCAGGGAACACTGCTTCCAGGAGGGGCGGGGGCCAGAACCCAGTGACTCCTGACCCTCTTGTCTCAACTTCCTAGGAAGAGAAGGGACTGAAAGGGTACCCCAGGCCCTCAGCAACTACCTCATTGGAAAACAAAGGCTGAGGTCAAGTTGGACACAAAGAACCTCATCTTGGGGGAGGCCAGCACCTCAGAACTGGACTGGGAGAAAAGTTGACTCTGATAAGTAGGAGCGATGGGGGGTGGAGGGGAGTATGGAAGAGACCGGTGAGGCGAACAGATGTAAGGGCAGGGGAAAGTCAGGATGTCCCTGGGTTGCAGGATTTTGATGAGAAGAGCATCCCAACAGTCTTAATGGGCCACTAGGCAGCTGTGACCTCTGCCAACCTTGGGCTAGGCCAGCAAGGGTGAAATCTCCTGCCAGGGACCCTGGCCAACTGATGCCAGATCTGAGGAGTTCAAGATGCAGTAAGTAAGGCAGGTGCCCAAATGGGCAAGGTCAGAAAGACATAGGTACTGGAAAGTTTCATCCAGAGGAGGAGGGAGGGAGGAATGGGGAGGGTGTTAGGAACATGCAGGGGGTTTCCTGCATGGGCCAGAGAGTGGCAAAGGGAAGTTGTTCTAAGGATAACTTAGAAAGACAGGGTTTTAATTGCAGCAGGCAGAACTGTAGTTAGTCATGAAAAGGACCAGGGCCACTGCGATTCAGCCTCAAAGGAAGCAGAAGCACCTCTCTCCATACTTTTCAGCCTCATCCAGGGAAAAGAGTTCAGATTTGGGGAACGCAGATCAATCTTCTTCTGTCTGTGGAACTTTGGGCAAGTTTGTTCATCTTACCAAGTCTCAGTTTTTGTTTTTTTCTTTTTAAAAATGAATATAATTCATATACCATAATATTCCCTTTAAATCATAAATTCAGTGGTTTTTAATATATTCACCAAGTTGTGCAACCATTATCACCATCTAATTCCAGAATATTTTCATCACTCCAAATAGAAACTTTGTATCCATTTGCAGCCGTCTCCTACCCTTCCTCCTCCAACCCTTGACAACCACTAATCTACTTTCTGCCTCTATGGATTTGCCTATTCTGAATGGTTCATAAAAATGCAGTCATATAATATGTGGCCTTTTGTGCCTGGCTTCTTTCACTTAGCATCATCTTTTCTAGGTTCTTCCATGTTGTAGCATGAATCAGGACTTCCTTTTTATTCTTTTTTTGGATGAATAATATTCCATTGTATGATTATACCACATTTTATTTATCCATTCATCACATGATGACCAACACTGCTATGAACATTCATTCAATTTTCTTAGTTATTTAAAAATGGGAGATTTTTCCATTAACTTCACAGATTTGTTGTCTTAAATGAGATCAGTGTGGTATGGTGCCTAGCACATAGTAGTTTCTCAGTAAAACACTTATGTTTATCTCTGCTTTGGTTCCCCCAAGACAAGGGCAGGAAAGAGACAAATTTAGGTTCAAACAATATTTTTTGAAAGTTACAAAACCTTCCTTTATTGGCTCTCAAACTGAGTGAAGCTCTGATCTGTTGAGATGATCTGACGTTTACAGTGGACAGGTTCAAACAATTTTTGATAAAAGTTATGGCATCTCCTGGGTAGAGGTGTAGAACCTGGAGTGGGTGGATGGAGAGGAGCAAACTGGCAAGGGAGTAGAGCTCTCTCCTATTTCTGCTTAGTGTTTACAAACCACCACCTTCTTCACATCTGGCCTTGCTCTGAGTGGGCCTTTGTCCACCTGCCTGGAGCCCAGACAAGGTTTTCCGCACAGAGATGTGCTTCCAACCAGCAGCCAGGTTTCCAGACTAACCTATAAAAGCAAGTCAAATCCAGCTCCTCTGTCTTGATCAGATCACTTAGCCTCTCTGAAATTTGCTTTCTTACATCTATAAAATGGGGATAATACTCATCTTGAAGAGTTAGTGAAGTTCATAGTGTTCTCCATAATACTTATTGCCATCTGACGTAATGTATTTGATTCTTTGTTTATTGTCTAACCCCTTCTATGGAATGTAAACTCCATGAGGGCAGGACCTTTGTTTTATTTACTGCTATTTTCTCAATGCCAAGAACAATGCCTGACACATGGTAGGTATTCAATAAATAATTGTTGAATAATAAGATTCATTCTTTCATTTTTCACCCAGGATGAGTATATCCTGCGGTTTGGGGCTGTACTCCACAGCTGGGGAGGGGGGGGACTGAGATGAGCAAATCATTCCCTGCTTCCAAGGAGATCTCTTCAAGTGGAAATAACAGACATGACCAAAGCAAATAGACTGTAACGAGATTTGATGAGGAGAATGCAAACCTTCATATTCTAGCATCTTGCCTGATAGAGACAATCCCTCCTTGAAGACCTGTTGAATCTGATATAGACCAGAAATAGATCCCAAGTGATCCAACCTGCACCCTTCCCAGAGCTTGGCTCCTTCAAGGGAGCAGACCTTTCCCTACTGAAGAGGGAAAAGAGAGGAAGCAGAAAAAGGGAGTTTCCGCCTTCTCTCCTGGGCTCTAAGCCAGTCAGCCACAGGCTGACTTTAAACTTTAAAAGGCCTCAATTTGTCCGGATGCACTTTCCTGATCTTGGTCCCACCAAACCCAGCCCCCACTGCCTTAAGTCCCCTACGCCTCCCTCCCAGGATTCCAAAAGTAAGAAAATAACTCCTTCCTCTCACCACAGTCCAAGGGTTTTTTGCTTGGAATAGCCAGCCCTGGGCTAGTTGCTAGGTGAAAGCAATCTGACTGAATTCATTCACACACTGTGGGAACTGCTTCTTGAGGCTTCTATTTAAAAGGAAAGGGGTATCTTGAGGCATGGGCACCCTGGCAGCAGGCCGCAAGCCAACTCCCTTGACTTGTGCCTGCCTCTCAGGAAGTCTTCCTTTCCTCAGTTTCTCTAAATAGGCTGAGTTGGGGGTGGTTGTTGATTTTTCCAACAACATATAGCCAGTTGTTCATAGGCCTGTGTTTTAAAAAAGGACAAGCCTGAACTCACCTTCCCGCCTCAGGGGCCTGGGCTCCATACCTGGGGAGTAGACAGTCTTCTACTTTCTAACAAGCCAGACTTGAAGTTTGGAGTAAATCCTCTTGTGGAAGGACAGGTGCTTCCCAGCTGAGCCCTTGGGGAGGTTCTCCAGTAGCTCACGGACACCCTTCCCCAGAGGCCTAGCAAGCTGGATCCCTTTGGCCCAATTCAAAGTGGGGAGACTCCTGCCAGGCTGGGAAGAGGTCTCTGTCCTCCACCTCCTTGGGTCCGTCTGTTTATGGGTCTCTGGGAAGGGCCGCCTCCTGTTCTTTTTCTCCTTTTAAGTCTCCGAATCCCTTCTTCTCTCTCTTCCTGAACTACTTCTCCGAGCCTCGGTCTCCGTCCCTCTGTGTCTGGCTCCTGAATCAGTCTCGGCTCCCGGCCTCCCTCTCCCCCTCTCCGCCCCTCCCCCGCGCTGTCATTCACCCCGCTCCTCTCCACGCACAGCCAATGGAGAGACCCGGCCGAAACGGCTAGACTCGCTCGCACCGGGCTTTTTCGCCCGGTGATTGATGTCCCAGAGTCAACATCTAGCAAGCAGCCGGAGAGGGGAAGGAGCAGCGGGAGAGGGGAAGAATACGGCGCCCCCTCTCCCTTCCCCTCCCCCCTACTTTAGCCCTCCGCGCACTTCGCCTCCAAGTCGCCGCGCAGCCAGGAGCCGCTGCCGCCTCCGCGCCCCTGCGCGCTACCCCCCGAGCCAAACACAGCAAACGCCGCCGCCCAGGCCCCCCCGCGGGGCCGGGGCCGGGGGCCAGCATGGAGCACCTGGGCCCGCACCATCTCCACCCGGGCCATGCGGAGCCCATCAGCTTCGGCATCGACCAGATCCTCAACAGCCCGGACCAAGGCGGCTGCATGGGGCCCGCCTCGCGCCTCCAGGACGGAGAATACGGCCTTGGCTGTTTGGTTGGAGGCGCCTACGCTTACGGCGGCGGGGGCCCCGCAGCCGGGGCGGGGGCCGGGGGCGCGGGGGCCTATGGTGCTGGCGGTCCGAGCGGCCCTGGTGGCCCCGCGAGCGGCGGCGGCGGCGGCGCCTGCAGCATGGGCCCGCTGGCTGGCTCCTACAACGTGAACATGGCCTTGGCGGGCGGCCCTGGTCCCGGCGGCGGCGGCGGCGGCGGCGGCGGCGGCGGCGGGGGGGGCCCCCTGAGCGCTGCGGGGGTGATTCGGGTGCCGGCGCATAGGCCGCTAGCTGGAGCGGTGGCCCACCCTCAGCCTCTGGCTACCGGCTTGCCCACCGTGCCCTCCGTGCCTGCGGTGCCGGGTGTCAACAACCTCACCGGCCTCACCTTCCCCTGGATGGAGAGTAACCGCAGATACACAAAGGACAGGTTCACAGGTGAGTCCGGCCCGCGCGCGCCCCGCCTGGCCGCGGCCCGGGCTCTGCGCTACCTTTTCCCCGCCCGGTGGCTCCCGGCAGCCCCCTCTGTGCACCAGGTTGCTCAGCTCCTCTCGGTGCTTCCCCCAAGTGCAGCCGCCCGCCACCTTTCCACGCTCGCGGAATCGCCATGCTCGAGAAGAATTCTCCCAGTCTGGGCCCCTCTCCGTTTCTCCCGCAGGACCCCCACACTGAAAAGCGCTCCCCGATCCCCTCTCGAAGTCCCTGGGGCTCAGTCAGGCGGAGGAAAGGGGGATGTAGCTTGGGGACTACCTTCGCCGACATTTGGGGCTCGGTAATCTTGGAGAAAGGGGAGCGATGTGAACAAACTGTTTCTTCCGTCCCGGCCAACGTTCTCTGGCTGAGGCGGCGAGCCCCAGAATCAGACGCAAGGGAAGAACAGGTTCCCCACCTCTCGTTCCCTATACACAGACACACACACACGCACACACACACGCGCACGCGCGCACACACACACACACACACACACCACTTCGCGCTCGGAGCTCCAGTGCCCGTTGCCCTTGCCCGGCCCAGCAGAGGCCCCGAGCCTGAGTAAAGCAGCAGAGCTGGCGGGCCCTTCTTCCCGGACTGCGGGCTTCGTCCAGGTCGGTGGCAGCGTGAGGGTGAGCCTCCTGCTTCATTTTCGTTGGGTCGTGGCATGGCGTCCTCCCCTCGGGGCCCAGCCCTGTTCCCTCCAGTGTGAATAATGCACCGGCCTGGCCGGCGATCGATCGGCGGCGGCCGAAGGACAACTCCTGGGACGATTACGCACTCGGCGGCGGCCGGCTGCCGCCCTCTCGGCTGCCAGCTCCGCGCCTTCCTCCGCTCGCCGCGGCTCCCTCCGCTCTCGCCTCCGCTCTCGGCACTCAGCTCTCGCTCACGCGCGGGCCCCTTTCTCCGGCCTCACTTAGCCCCTTAGCACTCCTAGGATCTGAGGCTTGGATCCTCGATCCTCCCGCCCAGCCCCGCTCCCATGCCCGCTGAGAAGTAACCACGAGTTGAGCCTGGGTTCCTGGCCGGGACTTAGAGAGAGGAGGCGGGAGGTACGGGCCGCTGCGGATGGCGACGTGGGACTCCCATGGGGCTAGGGATCTGGGCCCAATGGTGGAAAGGAAATAGGCAGCTTAGAGCTACACTTTCAGGTAGGCGACCCCAAGGCACCCAGGCCCCTTGCTCCCAATCCGGCCTTGGAACCTTGGCTCACAGGCTAGGTCTGTGGCAAAGGGGGGCGGGGGCGGGCAGCAGAGGCAATACAGGCATTCTGCTCTGGGCCTCCAGGAAGGACCCTGTACTCAAGGGACCCCAGTCCCCACCCCAAGTCTTCTCAGGCCTGGGGGGCAGAGCCTGCTGCTCATTCCCCTCCCCCAACGCAGGCCAGGCCAGCCTTGAAGGGCTCTAATGGAACCCTCAGCCTAGAACCCACTGGTCTTGGGTCTCTGGTGAAAGGGTTCCACATAGGCCTAGGGGAGCCACAGCGCACCCTAATCTTGCTTCAGGCTTGAAGAAGGTTCTGAGGAAGTGAATAACTGTCACTTGTGTTGCCCCCTGTCCTGTATGTGTCTGCCTGTGTCCCTGTCCCCGTGTGTCAGACTGGGTGTATGGATCTGTAATTTACCCCCGTGGTATGTGATGTGTCTGGGGATGTTGCTGCGTATGGGTGGCTCAGGTCAGGACCCAGGGTCCACCCCGCTCCCCCCCCCACACTGACCCTTGCTGCTGGGCAGCTTCTCTGAGGCCGGAGGCCTGGGGCAGTGGGGGCCTGCAGCCTTTAGCTCGCCTCAGACATGCCCCTCAAGGAGACTGGGGAGGCGACTGCATGGGTTCTGGCTGGGCACGTGGGAGCCCCGGGCTAGAGAGGCCTCCGCGGCGGCGGCCTGGCGGGCGGGAGGGGGCCGTTGCCCGCCGCGGGCTTGGAGCTGAGGGCTGACGGGAGGATCACGGCCCCGCTCCTGGGGCCTGGCCGCTGCGCTCGCTGATCGCGGGGAGTCGGGCCTGGGACGCCTCCTGACGCTCTGCCGCTTGCCTCTGCCGTCTGTCTGTCTCCCGCTCCAGTGGCCCTCTCACCCTTCACTGTAACACGCCGTATAGGTCACCCCTATCAGAACCGGACGCCCCCCAAGAAGAAGAAGCCGCGCACGTCCTTCACGCGCCTGCAGATCTGCGAGCTGGAGAAGCGCTTCCACCGCCAGAAGTACCTGGCCTCGGCCGAGCGCGCAGCCCTGGCCAAGGCGCTCAAAATGACCGACGCGCAGGTCAAAACCTGGTTCCAGAACCGGCGGACGAAGTGGAGGTGAGCGCGCTGGGCGGGCAGCTCTCTGTCCCAGGGTCTCTCCTGGGGCGCTCACACCCCCTCCACTCGCCGGCTTCTGATCGGTTCCCTGCTAGGCTGGCCGGGAACGGGGAGCAACCGAGCTGAGGCTGGAGAGCGCCGGCTCTGTTTTACGGGAGGCTTCTTGGCTTTCTGGCCGACACACTCAGTGCCGGTGTAGAGGCGGCTGGTCTCTGCTGCTGCTTGGGGAAATGGCGGGGCTCAAGCACAGTCCAGGCAATCCGTGCTTTGGGGATCAGTGAGTCCTGAGGGACTTTCTGTTTGCGCAAACTCACGCTTACAGAGATGTCTCCTCCAAATGAGACTGGAGGCCGGATGGCCCGCGCCTTGTTTCTGCGCCCCAGCCGGGGCTCCTAGCGGAGCCGCCAGGCTCCACCGGCCTGGGTCCTGCTGACTCCCTCTCCCCAGGCACTCCGCGCGGCCCTCTCGCAGCCAATCCCCGACTCTGGAAAAGGAAAATCAATCCGCACCGGCTGTAGCGGGGTTTTGGAGAGTCCCACTGAAAGGGGGATCAATTAGGAGCAGATGGGTGTGGTGAGAGAGAAGGAGACACACACATTTACCCTTCTCCCGTCACACACCCACAACCACACTAAAATCCCCCCCACATACCTCTCTCCCTCTCTCTCTCTCTCTCTCTCTCTCTCTCTCTCTCTCTCGTAACGCGAGTCCCACACTCTGGCAGACTTATTCACCGCAACTACCGGCGCTTTCTCCAGCTGCACCCACTTGCACTCCTGCACCCTCTGGCACATATGGCTCGCGTACTCCGTTCTCCACACTTGAGAAGTTTCTCGCTAGTTCAGGCCTTAGGGGGAGAGCACAGGAGGGTCTGGGCGAAATCCGCAGCTCCGGGCCAGAGGGGCCTAGAGCTGGAGGAAGGAATTGGAGTTTCCTCTTTTTCTGAATGAAGGCGAGGAATCTGCCTGGGATTCTGCCATCGTGGCCACAAAGGAAGCCACTGCCCCACCACTCTGTCCCCCCATTCCTGTCTCTGGGGAAGAAATGGGGGTATGGCTTCAGACCTCTGGAAGGCTAAAGAGGTAGCAAGGGCTAGCTGAATAGGGTTTGGGGCACTAGTGTTCCCAAGGCCCCACCAGGCTGCCGCCTAAGCAAGGGGAGGGAGCAACACAAGCCCCTGGAAGAGAGGGGCACAGAGAAAGACAAGAGAGTGGCAGGCAGAGAGAGGGGAGGGGGCAAAGATAAATAGCCCACCCTAGGAAGAAAAGGAAAAACCAGGCAGCCTGGAGAAGTCTTAGGATAATAAAGGAAAGCAATGGATGATTAAATCTCCATTTTCGTTTCAAACAAATTCTCTTAATTCTGAGAGAACGAAGGGAGTGGGGGTGAGAGAAAATGGGAGAAAAAGACACAACGCCTAAAAGGAAGAGAACCAGTCAGGCAGTTTGAAATGCAGGAGAGAAGGGTAAGACGAGAGACGGAAAGACGCTTGGAGCAAAAGGCAAGAAGGGGCGGCGGGAAGGAGGCGGGAGTCCACCGCTGGGAGAGGCCCTTGCCGGCTTCGCCCGGCTTCATCGATCGCCTACAAATTGCTTCTGGAGGCCCCCGGGACTCCCATTAGGTCTGTCCACCTTAGAGACAGACGTTTGATCTCAGTTGACGGGGTGGAGGGAAGGCATTAAATGGAATAAGTGAGTCATCGCCTCCCCGGACCGCCTCGGAGGAAGGCGGCTGGTCCAGCGGGAGTCCCCGCAGGGCACAGGGCTCCGCGCAGGAGGCAGGAAGCCTGCGACAGGATCGCAGAGAAAAGGGCAAGAAGAGAGGTCAGGCAAGGCAGCTCCTAATCCGCCGGCCCTTGTCTCTGCCCTGGGCTGGTGGGGAGGGTGGGGCACCTCAGGCTTGGGACAGCAGAGCTGGGGAGAGGCAAGATGCCATCCTACCCCTGGCTGCGCCATTCTAGGCTAGTGGGAGACGGAGAGCCCCAGATGCTTGGGCCTAGCGGAGTTTCCCACAGCTCCCCCGGGATGCCCGCGCTCCATTTACTTTTGGGGTTTCCAGTCTTTGTCGGAGTAGGACCCTCAAGATAAGGGTGTGTGTTAAAGAGGCCCAAGCTGGAGTTGGGAGCCGTGAGGGGGGCAGGGCTCCTCCAGGCTCTTTCCCGGGAGCACACCGAAGCGTGGGTAATGGCTTGTCCCCGGTACAGGCGGCAGACCGCCGAGGAGCGTGAGGCTGAGAGGCAGCAGGCGAACCGAATCCTCCTGCAGCTGCAGCAAGAGGCCTTCCAGAAGAGTCTGGCACAGCCCTTGCCCGCCGACCCGCTGTGCGTGCACAACTCTTCGCTCTTCGCCCTGCAGAACCTGCAGCCCTGGTCCGACGACTCCACCAAGATCACTAGCGTCACGTCGGTGGCTTCGGCCTGCGAGTGAGCCTGCCTGCCCCACCCCTCGAGAGCCCAGGTCCAGCCAAGGGGGCGCTGAGGCTGAGAACCAGGACGCTCTCCCCTCTCCCGCTTCAGACTGCATGTGGGAGGGGAACGCGGCGCCCCTCCGCACCGGCCCTCGAGCTCCTGCCGACGCTGTTTCCTCTTTGATGGGGGAAAGAAAAAAAGAGCGCAGGAGACAGGGACATGGACCTCCTTCCAGATGCCTACGTGGTCCTGCGCCCTCTGGAACTGTTCAGAGTCCTCTCCAGTTTGCGTCTATTTTATTTTATTCTGATTTTTAACGTGGGACTGAGAGAGGCAGAGGAGATGGGGGAAGAAGAGCTTCTGAGGTCCTCAGAGGACAGCATGGGCTGTCATTTGAACTTGCTCTGGGGAGACCCCCTCTGTATTCCACTCCCCATCACACACGACACCCAAAGGCCCTGACAGAGGTGATTTTACTGTCCCTCCTGGTGTCACCCAGAGTCAAACACAGAGGACCTACGGCAGAGTGTCATGGCCTTCACACCCCTGACTCTATCAGGCATAAGCTAGGGGTGACCCAGCTTCATTGTGAACAGCATGGCACTTCTCACAAACACAAGGCTACGGCCACACTGTGACACACTATCCCCCACACAACAGCTCCACGGCCTGCCAGGCCCCCATCACACATTAGCCGCACCCAGGTATGCACAGGCAGGTTTTCACACAAACTCAGCCTATTTCTCCAGATCCTGTTCATAGGGGAGCTTAAGTTATGCACTTATAAGGTGTTTTCTGTGTAACCATTTTATAAAGTGCTTGTGTAATTTATGTGGAAAAAAAAAAAATAAAACCCTCCGGATCCGGAGTCAGGGCTGCCTGCTCCTTGCTAAGCCCAGCAACTTGCAGCTATTTGGGCTTGGGGTGAAGGGGCACTGCTGGGACAGCTCGGGTGTCTGCGCAGGAGGGACATCTGGGGGCCAGGACCAGCGGGCTCTTCGGAGAGGGGAGGAGGGGGACAAGCAGAGAGGCGGCAGACCTCGGAAAGGAAGGAGTGCCAGGCTCTCCTGGGATGGCTAATGCTCTAGAGGATATGCTGTCTCTGGGTGTGAGGGTCGCGGGTGTGACTTTTGTGTTCGTGATGGTGTGGACAATCGGATGATACTGATAATGAATGTGATCGTGTTCAAGCGTGTCACTGTGTTTGCAATTATTGTAAGTGCTTGTTTCTGCTTAAGTTGCAAATCGAAACTATCACTGTACGCACGAACTTGCAGTGGTGCGTCTTTAACCATGTGTGAATGTGATTGTTTCTTTTTAGGTGATTGTGATCACCCACCCGTATTTGTGACTGTGTATGAATCATGTGCTAATGTGTGTGGGAGTACCTATTCGTTTCTCCTCGTGAATCTATGTTTGTGTTAAATGTGTGAATGTGTGTAATTGTGAATCATCTGTAATTGTATGAATATAATTGTGTGTGATATGTAATCATGTGTGACATTTAATCATGTATGACATGTAATAATACACGAGATGTGTATTTTACTGTATATATGTGTGTGTGACAGTATGCAATGGGGGTGTGAATTAGGGGGGAGTGTGGATCATTGTGGGTGACCCTGCAGGTGAGTGTGTGTGGTTGTCACTGAGTGCGTGTAATGGTGCAAAGCTGGTGGGGGCGTCTAAGGTGGGCTATGCAGATACATCGGGGGACGTACCAACATCTGATAGGAGTTCCAGGGTTCTAGGCCCTTACCCAGCAAGCCACACAGGTTGGAGCATAGTGAGTCAGTAACTGGGCCAGGATCCTCTAAGTGGGACTTCCCACTCCCAGCACTAGTCTGGCCTAGGAGAGATCTGAATAGTAAGTGACTTCCCAGGGACCCGGACTACGGGGGCCAGGACAGCAGCCACGGTACACAACGCTCCCTATAACATCTAGTCCCCCACGCACTAGACTGGTCTCAGGTGCGCAAAACTGATTTGGGGCTGCTTTTCTGGAAGAAGCTAGGTGGTGGAGGGTCTGGGGACATGCCATCCTGGGGGCATAAAGTGGGGGGATAGGAGGCTCCTTCTTTGGGATGGGAGAGTGAAAGAACTTTGTGGCTAGAAGCTAGAAGCGAGTGGGTGTGGGTCTTGTTCAGGCATACAGAGCTGTGTGTACCCAGAGGGTGCCATCAGAGACTCTGTCCTTCATCCCTGCCCAGGCTGCTATCCTGGACCTGATATACCAGAGGGGGACAAAGCACAACAACCTCACACCCTAGGAGGCCCAAAGGGAAATTTGACGGAGGGGCGGTGCTCATCCATCTTATCCATGGCCCCCTTGGAGCCTGATCTCCTCAGGAGAAGAGGATTCTGGGTCCAAAGGACTAAGCCTGGACCTCCTGCTCCCACCTCCCAGGCCCACTGGGTGACCAGGCAAGGCCCTAGCAAACTGTGTTGGTCTTGGGGAGAAGGTTCTGGCCACCACACTGGGTCTGCAGCTGGCTTCCCGCCTGCGCCAGCTGAAACACCCAGGACCTGGCCGGGAGAAATCCGGACATGGCCTCCCGGAACCAGCGAATTCGTTTCCGTCTGCCTGGGCAGGTCTGGAAGATCCCTCCTCTCCCGCGGGGACTGGAGCCGCCTGGCCCGCACCTTCTCTGCGTGGCCCCGTATCTTCTTCATTTGTGTTTTAAAGACGCACCTTTAGTGCCTCCCCGCTGTAAGATTCCAGAGTCTCTTTGAACGTCAGCGGAGACTGGAGCCTTCCTCCCACCTCCCAATCCCCAGGATCCCTCCAGAGGCTGCTGGCCCCGGAGGCTGCTCGATACTTTCTGGCCGTGGACAGTCCAGGTGAGGAGCCGAGGCAGGAATGCGGGCTACTGCTCGGCACAAACAGGGCCCCCAAACCCGCTTCAAAGTCCAAGCTTTGCCCCCAGCCCCTCGTCCCCTCTTACAAGACAAACTCTGAGCAAAATTAGGCATCATACACCCCTCCCCGAAGTACCTCCTGCTTCCCGGATCTTGGCAAACAGCTAGGGTTCACACTCATAACCATACGGGCGAATGCCCCCTCCGCGCCACTGCTCTCGGACCCCGTCCAGCTTGTCGGGGACTCGCGGGGAAGTGGGCATCCGGCAGGCGGGGATCCCCAGCCCTGGGGCCGCGCGCCCATCGCTGGAGGCCACCCGGCTCGGCGCTCCGGCTCCCGGGATGGGCGCTGGCTCTGGCCGCTCCGGGGCGCGGGAGGCCGGGGGCGCGCGCTCTCCCGGGCCCCTCCCGCGCTCCCAGGCCCTCGGGCGAGGGGTCCCAGGGGTGCCAGATTCCCCCGGGGTACCGGGGCTCTCGGCACCCAGGGGCCGC
Source organism: Mirounga angustirostris (assembly GCF_029215605.1). NCBI lineage: Eukaryota > Metazoa > Chordata > Mammalia > Carnivora > Phocidae > Mirounga > Mirounga angustirostris. Next base: position 127,675,284 of record NW_026991714.1, read on the forward strand.
GCACGACTTCCCCGTCTCCGCGGGGAATTCGTTGGGACCGAATCTCGGCGAATCCCGGGTCGGCCGAGGGCCGCGGCGGCGGGGAAAGACCGGGACGGCGGCGGGGCCCGCCGGGGGGCAGCTGGACCCGCACACCCGGTCCCGAGTGGGGCGAAGGCTGGTGGGGAGGGGGCTGCGAGGGTCACAGTCAGGGCCAACTGCCCGCAGCCAAAAGCTCACAACTCCCGGCCTGCCACCGCGCCTGCCGGAAATGGTCGGTCTCTGTTCAAAAAATAGAAAAGGAATTCAGTAACCGAAGAGTTGTGTGGAGAGATGCGGAAAGAGAAGAGGAATTCACGAACCTGTCGGAGCAGAAAGGTCCGCTTCCTTCCTTGGCTTGAGGGAGCCGACTGCACTGACCAAATTCGGCGGCGACTGAGCCCGGAGCCCCCGCTCAGACCAGGCGCAGCCCAGCGTGGTGGCTGAGTGGGTGGCGGCCTGCGGGGCCCAGAAACCCAGGCAGGGCTGGGGTCCGAGAGGCCCGTGCCGTGCGGCCGGCGGTACACAGAGAATCTGGCTCAACCTGTTAACTAAAATAGGGCTTTGTTCCGATCTGTGCTCAGGGGCTGTGTGGGCATGGCCTGAGCACTGCCTTGTGGCGCCCCTACCGTGGTGGTAGGTGTGGGGTTTGCCCTGGGCCCAGGACTCCGGAGGGCATCCTGTTTATGGTGTGACTTGCAGGTGGGCAAGGTATGTTCCAGGTGTCTGAGACTACTAAGAGGGACCTCCCTCCGGGTTGTGCAGAGCTGGAGCCCTTGGTATTCCTTCCGCCTCAGCGCTGTGGGGAGGGGAGGGGAGGGGGACTGGGGCCCTGGGGCTGCCTGGAGGGCCCCTCAGGCCAGATGCAGAGGAAACCCCCTCTCTCTTGCCCTGCTCTCCCTGCTCTCCTCACACCCACCTTCACACACGACTCACTCCCACACAGCCCTCGGAGTCTTGCTCTCTAAGCAGCTCAGAGTTTCGAGCCCCACAGCCAGGCCGCTGCCCGGGCAACTAACAGGAGGTACTTCCGCTTTCCCCGCATGGCTCGAATGGGCTGCCCAATGCCAGCCCGGGGAGGCCCCGGCACCACTGCCCTACACCCACCCCTGGACTCCTCACCCTGGGGAGCCCGATAGGAACAGACTGAGCAAGGGCTAGAGCCAGTTTGGATTTTCCAAGGAGCTCAGAGCAGAATAAGACGGTGTGTTCGATGGAGGGCGTAGGGTGGTGAGTGGAAGGAGCAGTGGGGTACCCACGTTGTGTTGGGGGGTGCCTACAAACCCACATCTCAGTCACAGCCTGCATCGCTGTGTGCAGCCTCACATGCAGCCTCCCACTGTGCCACCCCTGGGATGCGCGATGTTGCACAAGGGGAGGGAGCTGCGGGTGTGCGGGTGCTAGGCGTGCACACACGCGCACACACAGTCTCCACTGCGGGCATTCTCGGTTCCCTCCAACTCACACCCGCCCAGGCCCCATGAAGCTCCCACAGGCGGTTACCCCGCAGCCACTCCGCCAGGGGCACTCCCCTTCCCCTTCCCCGCCCTCCTCCCCTTGCTGGGAGGGGGGAGGCCTAACTCGCCCGCGGGTGGCGCGGGGTGGGGATTTCCTAGGCCCGTGCTTCTGTTGCCAGCCCTGCGGCTCCTGTGGGTGACGACACCCCAAGACGCTGAGGCTGGGCTTGGGGGCAGCGGGCCGCCAGGAATTCCAGCTAAGGACCCTAGTTAGGCTCGGAAGGTCCAGTGGTCGCCGCTGCCTCCCAGAAGCCTATGGAAATCCGGCCTCCTTTTGTGTGCTTGGTTGTTAGGGTCTGGGGAGCATAAGGGGTGCAAGGTCCCCACTGCTGCGAGCCGCCCTCAGGAAGGCTTTGGTGGGAGCTGCTCCTGCCCCCTCATTTCCGCCCTGTAGTCCCAGAGCCTACAGATCTTCCCTTCCTTCGGGAGGAGTCGCAAGACCCAAAAGCTGGAGGCGGCGGCGGCGGCGACTTCAGGAGTCACCCATCAGTGGGAGCCAGACCGGAGGCGCCAACGCAAAAACGCAGGACGAGTGAGTTCCGGGCGCCCTCTAGGGGCCGCGTGGGGAGAGGCGCCTGGAGGTAGGGCCCTGGGAACCTGGGTCTGAGGGAGCCCTTGGGAGTACTGGGGCGGCTGCTACCAGCCATGGTGGAAAATAATAACGATAATAATATTAAATATTTAATTAATTAATTAATTAATTAATTAATTAATTAATTAATTATTTGAGAAAGAGCGGGCGGAGGGGCAGAGGGAGAGGAACAAGCAGAGTCCCCACTGAGCAGGGAACCCCACACGGGCTCCCAGTACCCCCAGATCATAACCTGAGCCCTAGTTAGACGCTTAACCAACTGAGCCATCCAGGCGCCCCAATAACCGTAATAATATTAATAAATAACAGTATTGAGTGTTTGCTGTGTTCAAGGCACTACACTAGGTTTTAAAAGTACTAATACAGGGTCGCCTGTACATTTCCAACAACCATCCTGTGAGGTAAGTGGTATTTTCATCCCACTTTACAGACAAGGAAAATGGAAGACCAGAGAGGTTAAGCAACTTGCCTAAGAGCTTGCAGTTGGTAATGGGGCAGTATCCCGACCCAGGGTCTAACCCTAGAGCCAGGGTCTCTGGGAGGGATGGCTGAGTCCAGGGGTGCGGTGGATTTGGGAAGGATTGGAGGTGAGACCACACCAGCCTCCTCATTGGATTTCTCTTATTGTGGAGGCTCTTAGCCCAGAGATCCACCGGGAGATTGCCTTCTGGGGCTCTGGAAAAACCACCTCCAATCCACTCCAGTCCACTGGGCCTCCTTCAGCTCTGACTGTCCCCTCCACCCCTCAAGGACCCATCCTGGAGCACTGCCAGCCCTGTGAGACCTCCTCCTCCTTCTTCCCCATACTTGTCTAGCACCCATCCTCTGGGCCTTCCCAGCCTGGGCTTGCCTCCTTCTAGGAGCCCTCTAGGATTAGAAGGAGGTTCTCTGCACTTCCCCTCCCTCTTCTGGGTCAGCAGGGTGGGAGGATTCAAACAAGCAGAAAGTTAAAAATAGAACCAAATGAATTACGCTTTATTAGACAAAGGAGTAGAGAACCAGGAAGGAAAATCCTTCCTCTCCTTTTCCATCTGCTCTGTGCAAAGCCTATAGCTCTGGGCTGGAGAATGGGCGAACAGGTTGGGGTGGATGGGAGAGTGCAGCTTGAAGTTCTGAGAGCTGGCAGGGATTTTTTTTTGACCATTTAGACAGTAAGGTTCAGTCAGAATATGAAAGGAAAAGAGAGCATGGCCTTCCCTTCTTCCCCGCCTCCTCCAGAGTTGTAGGGGAGTGTCCCTGGGAAGGTTCTTTTATATACATTATAAGGTGTATTCATTTTTTAAAGTAAGCTGTATGCCCAACAAGGGCCTTGAACCCACAACCCTGAGATCAAGAGTTGCATGCTCTGCTGACTGAGCCAGCCAGGGGCCCTTTTATTTGTATGTATGTATGTATGTATGTATGTAAGCTCTATGTCAAACATGGGAAGGTGTATTCACTTGTATTAACTTATATATAAATAGATTCTGCCAGTGTCTTAAACTTGAATATGTTGGAATCACTGGGGATCTTGTTAAAATGCAGATTCTCATTTATCACATCTGGAGTGGGCCTGGATCCTGAATTTAGAACAAAATTCAGGTGCTGTTGATGCTGCTTGGAGGATCAAGGTCGTAAATTATCACCCTTTGAGATTTAATCCTGGGTTCTCCAACTTGCCTGTCACATATGGCCTGCAGCCTTATTTTATTGCCCAGGAGTATTTTTTTCCATTTTATTTAAAGAAATGAAATATATAGACACGAGTGATACCCCTTCTGATATGTTTTAAAATGCATTCTTCCCAGGGGGTGCCTGGGTGGCTCAGTCAGTGAAGCATCTGGCTTGATCTCAGCTCAGGTCTTGATCTCAGAGTCTTGAGTTCCAGCCCGGGGTTGGGCTCATCGCTAGGTGTGGAACCTACTTAAAAAAAAAAAAAAAAAAAAGGCACTCTACCCTATGCCACATGCCTCACCCACTCCCTGTTATCTTGTGTCCTGCCCCTTCCCTGTCACCTACAGTGGCCCCCTCCGATCTCCCATTTCCTCTTCTCCTGCACCTGTCCCTCTTTCTAAAATCCTCTTTCACTCCTAGGCGGCTGCTGAGGTGGCTTTGGACGTCGGCCTAGGTTTTGAGCTCAGCTTCTCTGCTTCCTAACCTCGGGCAAGTTAATTAAATTTTAGGAGGCTACCGTTTCCTTGCCCAAATTATAGAACCAACCCTTTCCCGGATTACCGAAGGGATTAAGGAGATAATGCAGGTAGAAAACGCTTGGCTCTTGGCTGGTACTCCAGGAAAGGCGCAGGGAACCCCGGGGTGGCTTGACCCGATTTTTCTACGCACCAGGCAGGGGTGGGGCGGTAGGAGGCACGTCCTACAAACTGCAGGGGCGCCGCCCTCCCCATCCCATTCCCAGACCCTTGATTTCCTGGGGAAAGTGGAGTGGCGGGCCTCCCCTCCAGGAGCTTTCCCTCCTCAGCGCCTCCGGGGCGGGGGGGAGGGGGGCTATTGTGCATTAAGTGCTCTGCCCGCCCCTCCAAGCAAGGAGATTAGCGAGTCCCCCGCTTTCACAGGCGCCCGGCTGTCCGTGGGGCGGGCGGGTGGGGAAGGAGCTGGTGCTGATCCTGTCCGGCTGGGTGGAGACCCAAGGGAGGGAACCCTCAGTGAAGACCCACCCAGCCCTAGAGCCCTCCCGGCCTCCAGGCGCCCGGCAGGGGTGGGGTGGTTGCCGGAGCCGGGCTCACCACTCCCCCACACAAACCCCTCCGCGCGTGTGCACAATGTCACGCTCAGGCTGGGTGTCAGCCTGAGACCCCGTGTCCACACAGCTCGACAGTCGTGTTGCGTGTCTAGACATTTACCCCCTCGTTCCCCCAGAGGTCTTGGTTACACACCAGCTGCTGTTCCAGACCTCACCCTCACATTTGCCTCTAGTCCAGGCAAACGCAGGAGGGCGTGCATTCACCCATGTGTTTCCCAGGGGCCACAGGGCCACCACCCGACGGCACACAAACGGCGGGGCGGATGCTGCGGGTTCACAGGAAAGCGCTTAAGGGGCCCTCGCGCGGTCTTTCACCGGTTCCCTTGCCGTCAAGGGGAAGCCAGCTCCAGCAGGCTGGCACACGTGTTAGGAGCCTGGCCTGCGAGCTCACAGACGCTCAGGCAGATACTCTTGAACCTATTTCGGAATATCCACAGGCTTTGACTTTCCCTTTCATATCTCAGGCCAGAGATTGGGCTCCTCCCGGTCAGCACAGGAGCGGCACGGTTACCGAATGGGGTGGATTCCGCTGAGGGCTGGGCAGGAGGAGAGGGAGAGAAGGCAGTTTATTAACCCCACAGAAGTCCCAAGTCACCTCTGCGTTTTTAACTACTGTCCTAGGGCGCGGTGAGGTGCGGTCCTTCACGACAGGCTCGCAGGGCACTGGCCCGCCAAGGCTCCTCCAGCCCGTGTACAGGACCGGTGAGAGCAACCGGCCTAGACCCGGTGGGAGAGGCTTGTAGGGCAGAGAAAACGGAGGGGCGGCGGTGTGTGAGAGACGCGATGTTTCTCGAGAGGCAGTCGGCTGAAGCGGCGGGTCTTTGGAAGGCCTGGGGGCCTTTGGTTGCGCAAACTGAGCAGAGCTCCCAGTTCAAAGGAGGCGCCCTGCAATCCCTGAGCCTTCTGCGCTGGGGGGTGGGCTCCCCGCTCCCTTCCACGCAGCAGCCTCGCTTCCTCGCTTGCCACCGGGCGTCGCTGCCAGTTCACAGGAGCCCGGGGAGCGGCCACCTGCAGGGAGCGGCCCCGCGGTGCGCCAGAGACGGCCCAGGGCGTGGGGAAGCTCCGCTCCCGGCGAGCCGCGGCCTCCCGCCCGTCCGGGCGAAAGCTCTGTCGGGAAGGTTAGGAAACGATTCACAAGCGTCCGGCCTGTCGGCGCCCGGACAGCAAAGGACACTCGGGCAGGGGACGCCGGGTTGCAATCTACCAGAAGTGCGAAAAGGACGAGAAACGGACGCTCATTTTGAGGCCCGGCAGGCCGTCCGGGAAGAAAACGCCGCCTGCGTCCAGCTATTGGTTCCGACCGGTCGGCAGACTCGAGCCTCCCCCCGGCTCTGGCCGGGACTCCGCCGGCCGGGAGGGCTGCGGGCCTGGCTGCCTCGACGCCACGGCGGCCGGAGAGTGCCGCAAACCCGGCCGTTTCCTCCGCGGCGGGTCCCCCCGCTCCGCCGCGAGAGCCCGAGCGCGCCAGGCTGGGAGGGACTTCCGCCGCCCTGCGCTATCCTGGGCTGCGGAGGGTGTCCCGGGAGGCGGCGCCCCGGGCCGTGGCCGAGAAGGGCTTGCTTTCTATTCCTGCGCTCCAGGGCCCAAGGCCCAGGCCGCACGGCCCTCTCGAGACCAGCCCTCGGGTGCTCCTGTGGGTGCATCGCTTCCTGGGACAAGACCCGGGCCTGGGCAGGAGAGGACGCGGCTCCCTCGCTTTTTCTGCCGGCTCCGGACCAGCCCCCCGACTCCCCTCCAGTATTGATGGGAAAGGGGCGCCGAGCCATGCCCTGTCCCGCTCCACTGCGGGACCCCGGGCCGCAGATTCGCTCCCGTGAGTTTGGGGCAGAGACTCAAGCGCCGCGCTCCACCGGCCCGGACGTGGCACCGCGCCTCGGCTCCCGGGAACCGGACGCGCCCAGAGGCAGAGAGGTAAGCGCTTGGGAGCCCATGAAGGAGTGCGGGCCTTCCGGTCAGGATTCATCCAGTGGCCAGGAGGACAAGGGCGAGGGCTCCAGGGCTCCAACCTGGAAGGAGAAAGGCGCACTTCCACGTGGCTCTCGAATGCAAAGAAGCACCACCCAGAGCCTCCTCCTCTCCAGTCCCACCTGCGTCCTGCTCCTCTCGGGGCCAGGCTGAGAGAGAAGTCCAGGTGCTGTTGTTTTCGTCGAGCAGAAAGCACAGCTGCGCCTGTATGGCTGGGAAGCTGCCCCGCAGCTGGGCTGGGAGGGTCCTCACGGTGAATGCTGCAGCCTCCTCGTTACATTCCTGGGAAGGGCAGGAATCCTAGGGGAAAGGGAAGAGCAAACCCAGCCCTGACCGCTCCGCTCCAGAGGGCTGAACTTTCCCTACATCTCTGCCTTTGTGGCCCTTGGAGGTAGGAGTAGGCGGTAGGAGTGCCCAGTCCTTTGGATCGCTGGGCCGCAGGCCTGGCACCTGTCAATAGCCACCCCAGTTGTCCTGATAAATGGGTCTTCTTAGTGACCCGAGTCCACAAAAGAGACCTGGGGGAAACATCAACCCCTTCCAACCAGTACAGGACAGAAGCCTGTCTCACCTACACAAGGTTCAGAGAGTACTTTTCAACCCTAGCCTGCAGAGAATACTCCCCTTCCCTGAACACTTGATTTTCCCCAAGCCCATCAGTGTGTAAGTCTGGGTTCAGCTAACTCAAGGGAAAAATTCACTTATTGCAGGGATACTAGGAGAGGCAGGAAGACTGAAGAATTAAGGAAAATCCATTTTAGGAAACACCACAGGGTCAAGGGGCAGGAAAGCTTGATTAGGGCACTGCTGCGGGCACCCCATCACTAGACTCTGGGCATGGGCATCACTGTGTATAATTTCTAGTCTCCTTGCATCGTTAGGACCTTCACTCCCTCAAGATTCCAAGCGTTCTGTGGGATCGTTTGATTGGCTAACTCTAGGACACACGTCCAGGCACCAGCTGTCAGAGATGGGGAGAGAACAAACATAGTCCCTTAGGTTTCTATATGAAAAGCTGCAACTCCTCCACCAATATTTACCTCATTTGGGGAATGTCTCCCAAATCAGGAAGAGTGTTCAGATGCTAGGTTTAAAAAGAAGAAAGTGATAATGTCACAGGGCGCCTGGGTGGCTCAGTCGGTTAAGCGTCTACCTTCAGCTCAGGTCATGATCTCAGGGTCCTAGGATGGAGCCCAAGCCCAGGGTGGGGCTCCCTGCTCAGTGGAGAGTCTGCTTCTCCCTCTGCCCCTCCGCCCGCTCGTGTTCTCTCCTGCTCACTCTGTTCTCACTCTCACATAGATAATCTTTTTTAAAAAAAGAAAATGATGTCACTACAGTCCACCCCTTTGGCTCAACATCCACATGTGCCTTTCTTTCTGAATTTACAGTCCTTTCCCCCACAAAATGCTCCCATCCAACATATGCTGCTATCTATCACTCATACAGACTATATTCAACTTGCCCCCAAGGAGACAATCCAGACCTCATAGCTCTAGGTTGGGGTCAGGATCTTTATTTTATTCCCCTTCTAGTTCCGTTGGAATCTTGTCTCAGTATTCTGCAACCTGTGGACTAGACCAAATTATAAGGTTAATCATCATCATACATAACACAACAGCAAGGGAATAAAAACTGGAAAAATGCAAGTAAGTTAAAATATACAAGCATCTACCATGATAAAGTTTAGGAGGTGAAAGCCCCTATCTTTCTTTCTGCAGTATGAGATTCTATTTTGTATTTATGACATCCCTCCTCCTTTTTCCATGCCATGTTTCTTTTGCCTTCAGCCAGCACCTGAGCGGGTTTGTGTTCTCTACTCAGGGAAGAAGCAAGCCTTTGTTCCTGAGGATCTGAGCCCTTGATGATCCTGCCTATGAAGGCTGTGGTGGTCTTCCATTAACTTTTACCACCGGACATTAACAGCACTGGGAGGCAACCCAAGTTGGTTCCATGAGTACTTCTTGTTGCCTATTGTGTAGAGTAAAAATCCTAATTGACCTTGATATTCAGAATTAATCACCTTCGCCAATCCCACTATCCCCTTTTAATCTATCCATCCATTGGCAAGAGCAACCGTAAGTGACCAGGCAGCAATTTCTGCTTCTAATTCAGTAAAAATATTGTTTCTCCTGGTGGGAACTTTCTTCTCTCCAAGACTCTCTAACTTTAATGCAGCAGAAACAAGAGTCACAGGAAATGAGGGGGTCAATGGGTACTTGTAGAAAGTGCCACCCCTCTTTCTGGAGCTCTGGGAGAAATAGCATCCTGATATTAATCTCTGGTTCAAAGCATATACCCCCTCCTTGAAGTACTGCACCCCACCATCACAAAATTCTAAGTTGTTCTAAAAAGACTCCAAAAACACAATGGCTCAAACAAGATAAAAGTTTATTTTTGTCTTACAACTAGGGAAGAAAGATAGCTCTGCTCTGTGAACACATCTAGAGACCCAAGCTAATGAGGAAACTCTGACAGCCTCAACAGGTGCCTTCCAAAGTTGCCAGTCCTGGCCGCAGGAAGGAAAGGGTGCAGCAACTCCAAAGCAAGCTCTTTCAGAAGATGACTTGGAAGCTGTACCTATCAATTCCACCCACATTCCATGGAGGAGAACTAGCCATGAGGGAGGCTGGGACATGTAGTCCCTGGGTGGACAACCATTTGCTCAGGAGGAAGGGAGATGGAGTGTGAGGGGACAAGCCATAGTCTTTACTACACTATTCCATGGATCTATAAAGTCAGCTGCTTCTGGATGATGGGATACATAAGTAAGATCAGTGAATCTCATGGACATTAGCTTCTTTTTTTTTTTTTAAACTGCAAAATGAATTCTTTTTTTTTTTTTTTTAAGATTTATTTATTTATTTGAGAGAGCGAGAATGAGAGAGAGAGTACATGAGAGGGGGGAGGGTTAGAGGGAGAAGCAGGCTCCTCGCCGAGCAGGGAGCCCGATGCGGGACTCGATCCAGGGACTCCAGGATCATGACCTGAGCCGAAGGCAGTTGCTTAACCAACTGAGCCACCCAGGCGCCCTGCAAAATGAATTCTTAAGAAGCCATGCTGTGGGGAAATCAGATAGTTATAAGGCATAGAGTAAGTCCATGGATGATAGTATTGGCAGGTGACACTCAGTGAAGGCATATCCACTGGATAGCTCCCTGGTCTCCCTGGGGTTATAGAACAGTATGGGGGACTTGGGGTTGATGGCTGCTGCTGGCAATTTGGGCATCTTGTAGTGATGGTAACCAGGTTAGCTTCAGTGAGATGTTGCATTCATACAGAGCTTTCATCTCCATCTTGGGGCCATCTGTTCCAAAGCAGGCCCTGAGGTTCCCTGGGATAGGAGACTGAGATCTGGGCGGGGCGGGGGGGGGGGGGTTATCTCCACTTGATGATTAAGAACGCTTTCTGTAGTGGGAGGTTTTTAGTGACCAATTCCCTAAAACACAAATATTTTCACACTCTATATCCATCCCCAAAGATTCTTTTTTATGCTTTTTCCTTCCTCTTCCTTGCCCCAGAATCTTTAATTTCCTTCCTTTCAAGTCCTTGCCATCTGTATTCAGCCACCGCCCATACACTCTATACAAATGCTTACGTCGGGCCGCCTCTCCCTACAGACTGAGTGAGCCCCAAAAGATACTGTTCCGCATTCTGCCCACGGGGAAGCCTTCTCTTCTCTTCTGTACAGCAATGGGCCGTTTCTGGCCAGGGTTGGCGTACTGCACTATAAATTAGACTTGAAATTTTTCTTTTTCTGCCATCTGGTGTTAGGGTATTCCCCATAGGCTCAGAGATGTGGAGTGAGGGGTGGCACATCACAGTGTGGGGGGGGGCGGGCAAGTTGGCTGCCTGTGGTAAAAAATGTAAGGAGGCCCTCACTGTCAGGGTCATGCAAATATTGGGTCAGCACCTGAGTGAGGGCCTCAATAAATTTACACCTTAGGCCTGTCGTCCACCTCACCCTAGTCCAGGCCCTGGTGAGTGGCCTGCATAGGATGCTTGCTTATGCCTTCAGGACCTACTTGGACCTGATCCCACAGATTCCATTTCTACCTGATGGACTCTAAAGGATACAGCCAGCACATGGCTAGGTAGACCAGATAGCAGCTGGCTCAGTCCATCTTGGTGGCTCATATACACCAAGTGATTTATAGCAAACCCAGGCCTTCTTCTGTAAGTAGCTATGTTCTTCTTTATTTTTTTAACGTAGGCTCCGTGTCCAACATGGGGCTTGAACTCATGACCCTGAGAAGATTAGGAGTCACATGCTCTGCTGACTGGGCCAGCCAGGCACCCTGTAGCTATTTTCTTTTGAGGGGAAAAAAAAGGCTCTTGGTTCTTTATTGGGCCATGAGAGCTGCCTCCACTGTGACGTGCTATAGGCCCCATACAGCGCCCTGATGGGCCATAGAAAATACGAACTTTCTCCAAGGCTCATCCATGTCCTACCATCTCTGATAATTAAATGGAGACGTGAGAGGAAACATCACCCTTCACTTTTAATGTCTTTTATGGTGTAATTTTTGCAATTCCTCCAGGATATAGCTTTTTAAAAAGATTTATTTATTTATTTATGATTTATTTATTTATTTATTTGTCAGAGAGAGTGCACAAGCAGGGGGAGTGGCAGGCAGAGCGAGAAGCAGGTTCCCCGCAGAGCAGGAAGCCCAACGCAGGACTCAGTCTCAGGACCCTGGGATCATGACCTGAGCTGAAGGCAGACGCTCAACTGACTGAGGCAACCGACTGAGGCACCCAGGCGTCCCTAAAGATTTATTTATTTATTTGAGAGACAGAGAGTGAGCACGGGGAAGGGCAGAGGGAGAAGGAGAGAGAGAATCTCAAGCGAACTCCCCACTGAGCATGGAGCCCGGCATGGGGCTCAGTCTCATGACCCTGAGATCATGACCTGAGCTGAAATCAAGAGTCTGGTGCTCAACCGACTGAGCCAACCATAAGCCTCCACTCTGACTAATGGGGCATTTGTGTTAGCTGAAAGCCAGTGATTAATAACCTCTCAAAGGGTAAATGGTTCTTTCTCTAGGTCTTAATTCCTCTGGGAATAGTTGAGGCTTCCTTGAAGGAAGGTCAGTAGGGGAATTCAATATAGTTCTGTGGTCAAGAGCACAGATCTGGAGCTGGCCTGGGTGTGAAATCTCTCTGTGTCTTAGTTTCTTAAACTGTAGAAATGGGATGGTAGTGCCTACTTTATTGGGTAGTTTTCCCCCCTACAGTCAGATTTTAGATATAATTTGCATGTAATAAAGTTTGCCCTTTTTATGGGCAGTTCTGAGTTTTGACAAATGTACCCATTTGTGTAACCATTGTGGAGACTCACAGATTATAACAGTATAGTATGGTGAATGCCACTGTTGGTGAAACCAGTAGGAGGTGTTCCCAAACTAGCTTGGGAGGGGCAACCAGGGAAGACTTCCTGTAGGAGGTGATCTTACAGCTGCACGCTGATGGGTGAGAAGGAGTTTGTACAACCAAGATATAGAACATTTTCATCACCCTCCCTGCCCCCCCCCCCAATTCCCTCATACCCTTTTGTAGGCAGTCTCTCCCTCATCCCCAGCTCCTGGTAACATTTGATCTGCCTTCTGTTCCTATTGTTTGCTTTTTCCAGAATGTCGTGTAAATGGAATCATACTGTATGTAGCCTTTTGAGTCTAGCTTTTTTCATTTAACATGATGCAGTGAAGGTTCATTCATGCTGTTGCATGTATCAGTAATTCATTACTTTTCGTTGCTGCATAGTATTGCGTTGTATGGATATACCACAGTTTAAGCATCTATTCATCAGTTGAAGGACATTAGGGTTATTTCCTGCTTTTGGTAATTATGAATAAAGTCAATATAAACATTCATGTTTAGGTTTTGTATCAACATAATTTTTCTTTTTCTTGGGTAAATACTCAGAAGGGGGGATTGCTGGGTCATATAGTAAGTATGTATGTATGTATAGCTTTATAAGAAACTGCCACACTGTTTTCCAAAATGCCTCTGCCATTTTGCAATTCCATGAGCCATGTATGAGAGTTCTAGTTACTCCATATCCTGGTCTACACTTGGTATGTTCAGTTTTAAAAATTTTAACCATTTTAAATTAATTAATTATTTTTAAAGATTTCATTTTTTGAGAGAGAGAGATTGAGCACAAGTGGGGGAGAGGGGCAGAGGGAAAGGGAGAAGCAGACTCCCCGCCGAGCAGGGAGCTTGATGTGGGGCTCAATCCCAGGACCCCGAGATCATGACCTGAGTCAAAAGCAGACACTTAACCAACTGAGCCACCCAGGTACCCCTTAACCATTTTAAAGTAATGGTATCTTATTGTGGTTTAATTTATATTACCCTAATGAGTAATGATGTTAATCATCTTTCCATATGTCTGTGTCTCTTCAAATAATTTGCTGATTTAAAAAATTGGATTGCTTACTTTCTTTTTATTGAGTTTTGAGACCTCTTTATATATTCTGGATACAAATCCTGGATCAGATATGTGTTTTGCAAATATTTTCCTCCAGTGTGTTGGTTTGTCTTTTAATTTTCTGAGCAGTGTTTCTTGAAGAGTAGAAGTTTAAATTGTTTTATGAAGTCTATCAGTTTTCTCTTTTATGGATACTTTTGGAGTCATAACTAAGAAATCTTGGGTAACCCAAAGTCATAAAACTTTTCTTCTGTTTCTTCTAAATGTTTTATAGTTTAAATTCTACATTTAGATCTATAATCCATTTTGAGTTAATTTTTGTACCTGCTGCAAGGTATTCATCAACTTTTTTTGGCATATAAATTATAGGGAAGTTTTGAGGATTAAATGAACTAATACATGTAAAGCGCTTGGAATGGTGCTTGGTTCATAATTAATGGTAGCTATAATTATTAAAGAACATTATTGTGCTGTTATTACAGAATTCCTCATTACAAATGCTTAATTTCCCTTTTACTTAAGGGGCTTTGGGTCTGTGAAATGACTCAGGTCTGGGAATCAAAAGAGATGCCTACATTCTCTGTCATTGGGGGCTTATATCTATCGTCATTGCTTAGTTACTCACTCTTTAAGTAACAGAGACCTAAAATAACAGAGACTTAGACAAAATGGGAGTTTATTTCTCTCTTATATGACATCCCAAATGTAGGCTGTCCAGGGGCTGTAGGATGTCTCTACTTCACAAGGCCATCCAGGGACCTAGGCTCCTTTTTAGCTTGTTTTGTCACCATCACTAAAATATTGCCCTGGTCCACATTCCAAAATGTCTCATAACCACTTCTATATTCTGAGCAGCAAGATGGAGAAAGAGGAGGAAAAAAGGATATAACCGCTACCTTTAAAGACACAATCTGGAAATTATACATATTACTGTCATTCACATCCTATTGGTTGGAGCTTAGTCACATGGCCATACCTAGCTGCAAGGGAGGCTGGGAAATGTAGTCTTTATTCTTGGTAGCCGTGTGTTCTGCTAAAAATCAGAGATCCTATTTCTACGAGAGAGAAGGGGAAAAGAGATATTGGGAAACAATTTGTAGTTTTTGCCACAATAACTCAACTCAAACTTCTACTCACCATTTTTTACCATTAAAAAAATACTGATCAAGTGGCACCTTATGGGCTATTTTAGTTCCACGCACTTAGTTAGAAGAAGCAAAAATAATTATAATGGTCAGGGACCTCTGCTGCCAAATGTGCTATTGACATTTGCCTCTGCTACTTAAGTGTTGCTACTTGGTCTAAAGCACACAGAGTTTGGGTTGTCTGGGTGGCTCAGTCGGCTAAGCCTCTGACACTTGATTTTCACTCAGGTCATGATCTCAGGGTAATGAGATCAAGCCCCTTGTTGAGCTCTGTGCTGGGCATGGAGCCTTCTTGAGATCCTCTCTCTCCCTCTCCTTCTCCCCTTCCCCCCCTCTAAAAAAATAAAAATAAATGAAGCACACAATTCATTTCTTTGAAACAGAGAGCCACTCACCATCTCTCGGTAGCATCTCTAACCTGCAGAGAACGGCTTACTAAAGTGCTTTTTGGTGCTTCCGTTATTTCCTTCACCAAAGCACTTTCCAAGATCTTTGAGAATTGAAACATCTGGGACCCTTTTCAGGGACATAATGTGTGGGTGGTCAAGTTGCACAGGAGAAATCTTCTCCAATGTTCCTATCTTCATCTGTCTTCAGATTCCTATGAGCCTATACTGCTTGTGACGTTGTGACCTTAGAGCAATCTGAATGGATTGATGTATGCATACTTATCAAAGATCCTGAAGTTGGTGTTCTAGTTTGGGCAGCTGGCAGTCCAGGTTTGTCAACAATGTGCTCCTTCAAACAGGACCACCCGCCAAAATTGGCATGCTGAGATTTGACATATCTAAAGAAAATGTTGGGTAGGAGGGGTGGAGCGTGAAAATAAATGGTGTCCTCTTGCAAGGCAACTTCAGGAGAAGTCACATCATCAGTCAAGGGAAGGGCATTGCCAGACAGTGGGGAGGAGCTGCTTCAGCTGGTGAGGGATGCTCAGTGATAGTTGGGGATTTCCTCTAAATGTCTCTTATGTAGCCCTGTTCTGGTTCTTGGGGTTCCCTTTTTTTTCTAATCAAATGTTCTAATTTTATAAGACTATGATTTGTCTAACATTATAGTTCAAGAACCATTAAGATCAGATTCTTGAAATTGGTTTTCATTTATGTCAGCCCTGTTGATACAAGAAATAAGGTATATTTTCCAGCAACAACAGGAAGTCCATGGGTTTAAGTTAATATTTTGAGCTGAGGGAATAGGGCTTGAACTTGTTATCCAACTTCTAGAAGCTGTTCTGTGGTTTTAGAAGCAGGTACTCCTTTCCCTATGGTCTCCTAAAGCCTGTCCTCAGTGGATACTTCATTCTAGGTGATCACAAGCAATAATTTAATAGATGGTTTGTACTGTATGGCATAAGCCACTGAATTCCCATTCCTGAATTCCAGTAGACCTATAGCCCTAACTAAGCCAAATAACTCACCATCTCTCCTTATGATCTTTCACCTGCCATCATTTGTGTGGTACCAATTTATGTACCAGTTAGGGTTCTTGGCAGCAAGCATAAAAATTAACTTTGGCTACCCTAAATATAAAAGAGTAAAGAGAGTTTTTTTGGAAAGAGTTGGGTAGCTCAGGGACGCCTGGGTGGCTCAGTCAGCTGATTATCTGCCTTCAGCTCAGGTCATGATCCCAGGGTCCTGGGATCGAGTCCTGCCTGGGCTCCTTGCTCAGCGGGGAGCCTGCTTCTCCCCCTGCCTGTGCTCCCCCTGCTGTGTGTACCTCTTGATGTCTCTCTCTGTCTCTGACAAATACATAAATCTTAAAAAAAAAAAAAGAGTTGGGTAGCTCAAAGAATCCATATAAATGCTAAAGAACCAGTGTTCAAGAACTAGGAAGGCAAGAAATACAGCCAAGGTCAAACCACTAGAATATTCTGGCTGGAAGTCCCCACTGAACATTGGTGTCTCTGCCACTGAGCACTCAGTGCTGCAGGTGTTGTGTTTCCTTCCCCAGTGTTCCCACTTTGAATAACTTATCACCTGTCCCTGCATCTTTGAGTCATCCCTGGGAGGAGCATTAGTTGGCTTAACTTGGGTCGTGTGCCCACAGGCTGGCAGATAGTGGGATGGAAAGAGAAAGCTCTGGCCCCTTTGCTTTTCTAGTGGCAGATGAGATTCTGCCTTCTTCCAAGTCACCCACAAAGGGGGGTTCCTCCCAGATTGGAGTGTGTCCAGATGTGGAGTAGCCAAGCACACATATACACACAGCTGTTCCCTGTGGTTGGAGACTTCCTGGCTCGCCTTCTCCTCCATATGGCCAAGAACCCATCTCCAGCTGCAGCCTGTCCTTGCATTTAACCCATGTCACTGACAAACCCCAGGCCCAAAGCCACATCACCACCGCATGCTTTCTTTTCCCCCAGGCCACAGAGCACTGCTGGAGAAACTCACACAGGTAAATTCATGGGGTCCAGCTTTTGCTGAATCTCCCTAGGGCTTAGAAATCCTTTTATGTCAGATATCATACTATTTACCTCTGAAAAATAAGATTCTTTTCATATGTGGCTCAAATTAACAATAATTCTTTAATAGCATCTAATATCCATCCCACATTCAAATTGTTCCCCAAATCTTGTGAAGGTGATCTTTCTGTAAAGAAAATATGGCTACATCACTTCCCCCATTAAATTATTTTAACATATCAGTTTTGTGTAATAATGCAAATGCAAACAGTGCAAAGTGGGATGGGGTAAAAAGGAAGAGTGCCCCTCTTCCTCTTCTCCTTTCTCTTCTCTCCTCTCCTTTCCAGTCCAGTCCAACTCCTCAAGGGCTGATTTCTTGTGTTTTCTTTCAGTAAGTTTCCAGACATTCACACGCAAGCAGGTGCTTATATAGGTATATCCTTAACACAGAATACAAAGGGATCACACTACACACTCTCATGTGACTTGCTTTATTCATTGATAACCTATCTTGGACATCTTTCCATGTCAATAAAAATAAAAAGTTTTTCAGTGGTTCCTGTGTCCCTGTCTCACTGGAGTGCCAGCTCTCCAAATAGCGTGCCATTCCCTGAGTGCACCACCCTCTCTCACATGGCCCTGGCCATGTGCATGCCATTTCTTCTGTCTGGAATGTCTTCTCTTTCATAGGACCCAGTAAACTCTTACCCTCTGCAAAGCTTTCCCTGCCCTTAGGAAAGAATTAGACTTTCTTCTCAGTTCCCAAAATGTCCTTGGTACTTGTCTCTCGTCACACTCATCATGAGGTTTTGTGAGTGCTTATTTACTTGTCTTTTTCTCCCATGAGACCATAAGCTCCAGAGGCCAGCCTCTGAGTTATAACCAAGTCTGTCCCAGTGCCTGTCTCAGGGCTGAGTCAGAAGTGGTGCTTAATAAGAGTTGTTCCTGGGCTCCTTCTCCCATCCACAGAGATCAAGAACATCTTAGGATAATAGAAATGCAGGGCCACTGCCCCCCACCACGTTATTCCATCAGCAGGATACTAGGAGACAAGACCTGGAGAGGACCGAGGATTGAGGTTCTCCAAGGCTGGTCGGCATTGAGGAGAATCCTCTGAGTGACAATAAGCCAAGATTCCTCTGTTCTGGGGCTTTCCTAATTAGGGCCTATTATGTGAAGGCAGAAATAGTTGGGGACTTGGGTAACAATGACCCCAAGCCCACCAGCCTGACCTTGGCATTTCAGGGACAGGCAGAGTGAGAATTACTGAACGTTGGTTGTACCCAGAGAACAAGGCCACATTTCACTAAAACAAATAAGATGTCTTTACAATTGGCAGGATAGGGAGGGTCCTTCTTCCCTGAGACAATTAGGCCAGGGCTAAGGTAGAAGGGGGTTGTGGGTATGGGCTAGCTGGGTTGAGTCCATGGAATTTCTGGGAGGGAGGATGGAGTTCCACTTTCAGTGGAAGGTGTGGTAGATACTACGAATTAGCCCATTAAATGTTCATCCAACCTTCTGCTAGTGTGCATTCCCCTCACAAGGTTGCAATCAAGGTATCATCTGGGGCTGTGATCTCATTTGAAGCCTTGACTGGGGAGGGATCTACTTCCAAGTTCATTTACATGGTTGTTGGCAGAATTCAGTTCCTTATGGGTTATTGGACTGAGGACTGAAGACCTCAGTTTCTCGCTGGCTGTTTGCTGGTAGCTTCCCTCAGTTCCTTGCCATGTGAGTCTCTCCGTAGGGCAGCTCACAACGTGGCAGCTGGCTTCATCAGAGCAAGTAAGCAAGAGAGCCTAAGAGAGCAAGCAAGATGGAATACAGTCTCTTCATAACTTAATCTCAAGAGTGACATTTCTCACGTTTGCCATATTCTATTCATTAGAAGCAAGTCTCTAGGTACAGCCCACACTCAAGGGGAGGTGATTCTACAAGGGGAAAGAGATTACACAGGAAGCAGGGATCACTGGAGACCATCACAGAGACTGCCTACCACACCCCTAACTTGTAAAAGCTCCCAGTACCAGGACTAACTCCTTTCTCCTCCCATCTGTATCCCCTCTCTCTCTCCCTATGACCATGGCCATACAAGGCAAGCATCCCCACAGCCCTGCCTGCCTCTCCTAAGTGAGGATCCAGGCCAGCTTCAGAGAGATTTTGGTCTCAGAAGACAGGGACCCAGAACTCAGCTGCCCCAGCTGATGGAACAGGTAGATATATTTGATATGGCCATTGTCAGTGGTTAGCAGACAGGCCGGATGTGGAGTAGAACCAGGGGCCAGACTGGGGCCTGGAGGCACTGTCTTTCTTGGGGCTGGTCCGATCCATAAGGCTACATCAGGCCATAATTCCAACTCACAGTGTTTCCCAAATGGGGAGGAGCTGCAGGGATAGCTCTCCTTAAGGGCCAGCCCTGCCCAACTTGGCTAGATTTGAGCCCCACTTACTGGGTGCTAGTTTGAGCATCACTGTCTTAGTTGCAAAGAGAGGGGTGTCTGGGGACAGACAGAGGTCTGTGAACCTGGAGAATGAAGAAAGTACAGTCTTTGTAATTTTCCCCTAGGCGTGATCCCCATTTTGGTGGACCTACTTTTTTCCATCTCTGATCCTTCCTTCATTTTTGTTTTTATTTTCCTAATTCCCTTTTCTCTGACTCCTATTTCACATCCTAAAGCCCAGGGCACAGGATGCCTCTAAAATTGAGCCTCTACTCTGTAGTAGGGGGTGCCAGGATTTGGGAGGACTCTTCGCCCATGCCTTTACCACCTGAGGCAAAGGAGGGGTCTTGAGGGTATCCAACTGAGCACCAGAAGACCAGGAGAGGCTGTCTATCCTGGGTTTTCCCACACTGCCTTCACAGAGATCCACAAGCGGGTGCTCTCCATTCTGCACCTGTTCCTACCATCTCCAACCCGCCTCCCTGAACACTACTCAAATGAAGACTGACAAATGGGGCAGAAAACTGCCATACACAGGAAGGCTTGGGAAGGGCACAGTGCGGCATGAAGAAGAGTGTGGTCCACATGAGTCCCAGCATCCTTTCAGGAGCTTGCAGAAGGTCACTCCTCAGACCAGTTGTCAGCCTCAAGTTTCCAGAAGCAGAACGGCCAGTACTTCTTCCATGCCCCGTTCACCATCTCTGCCAAGGTGCACACCCCTCCAGGAGGGAACCAGGTCCTATTCATCTTGGTGTCCTCAGGGCCTAGATGAACGAATGACCAAACAAACAAATGAGCAAACAATCAAAGCCTTAAGAGGCTTTGATGTGTTATATATGCACACGTGTGAAATGGCATGTGTACCAACATATTCGTGGGAGCATTATTTGCAGTCTCAAGGATCGGAAACAAATCAATGTCCATCAGTAGAGGACCAAGACAATAAATTATCAGTGTAATAGAATACAGCCATGAAATGAATGAGACAGCTCTAAATACGCGGATGTGGAGCAAACTCTAGACACAGTGTTAGGTGCGAGGAACAGGATGCGGAATAGGGCACATGCGAGGTTGCCCTCCACATGTGCTATGTGGGGAGAGAATATATATGTCTGAATATGCATAGAAAAGCTCAGGAAAGATACCCAAGAAAATTATAGCTCTGGCTCTCTGGGGAGAGCAACAGAATACCTGAGCTAGAGGATGGAAGGTAGTCTGACTCGTCACTGTTTGGAACTGTTTGGATTTTGTGTTGTGTGAGTATATATATATTTTTTAAAGATTTTATTTATTTATTTGAGACAGAGAGAATGAGAGAGACAGAGAGCACATGAGAGGGGGGAGGGTCAGAGGGAGAAGCAGACTCCCTGCCGAGCAGGGAGCCCGATGCGGGACTCGATCCCGGGACTCCAGGATCATGACCTGAGCCGAAGGCAGTCGCTTAACCAACTGAGCCACCCAGGCGCCCGTGAGTATATTATTTATTCAAAACAGATTTTAAGAGCACACATTTGGAGCAAAGACTTGGATCGCCATCGTCGTTCTGCCAATTACCAGCTGTCTGATTGTGAGCAAGTTATATTAGTCTTTGAGTAAGAGTTTCTTCATCTGTAAAAGTAGACTGTAGAAGTCTGCCCGGTGCTCTAAGACTTGCCAGAGGTGTTTCCGTGGCACACTTGGGGAGCCCAAGTTTTTGCTGATACTGCTACCATTTCTACCACTACGCACAGGTGACAAATGAGGACAAAACTCTGACCAGGAGAGGCCAAGGTCATGTATGGGAACCTCGTAAAAGGCAATAGTGAGAGATGGATGATGTGGTCCTTGACCCTACTGATCTGAGCCCCAGGATCCGGGACCAGTTTAAAGGTCCTCTTAGGGGGCACCAGCATGGTGCAGTCCATTAGGCATCCACCTCTTTGCTTCAGCTCAGGTCGTGATCTCAGGATCATGAGATCGAGTCCCGAGTTGGGCTCCATGCTCGGCATGGAGTCTGCTTGGAATTCCCTCTCCCTCTGCCCCTCCCTCCCCCTAAAATAAATCAATAAATCTTTAAAATAAATAAGTGTCCTCTTAGGGTTCACCTGACAGGGGTCATTACCTAATGGATTCTCTTCCCCCATTTCAGCAACCACGGCCAGGACCAACCTTCTCCAGGACCCTGTCTCAACACCAGACAATTATGTCATAAAATTCCTTGATTGCTTCCTCTCTCCCAGGATCTCACCAGTGAGAGAACAGTGCAAATACAGAGGAATATAACATGTAGTCATCTGGGGTTTTGCAAGGGGATGTGCTTGAGATTTCAAGGTTAATGGCCTTTAGAGACACTCTCCCTGAAAGTGAGTGCCAGCTTCGGGCACGGCGTCACTGCAGGCTGTGGTGTCCCTGGCGTCCAAGCTATACATGCCAGGAATACTCTCTCATTCATCACATATTCATCTGGTTCCTTCTCTCAGTCACAACCGTAAAGGAGAGTAAGCTGCCCGAGGAAGTTATGGCCCATGGGTGAAGGTACACCATTAGATAAACTAGTAATAGTAAACAAGCGTCAGAGAGCCAGCCAGGCTTTCCAGAAGTACCAAGCAGAGGTACAGGACCCCGGACGGGGGACAGCAGACCCCTCGGGGAGGAAGCCAGCCTTCGGCTCACACCTGGGGATGGAGGGAGGAACAGGCGCTGATGAAGAAAAGCGGTTTGGGGCCTGCTGTTGTGAAGGTGAGCCGGTGGATGTAAATGGCTCGTGCAAGACCCAACACACCGTGGGCGCTCCGGCAGTGCCAGCCCGGCTGGGAAGGAATTTCCCCAGATGCCCAGGCCGGAGCTCGGGGCTGCCATTCCCCGACGTGCCACAAGGCGGAGCGCATCAGCTGTTCTAGTGTGTTGGGCTCCTGTCCCTCTACCTGCAGTGTGGCCGGTCTCCCGTCAGAGGCTGGTTCTTTCCACCTTACCCAGCTGTTACCAAGCACCCCCGGGCCCTGGCAGCCCCCTGCGAAGTGTAGTGCATGCCAGAGCTCAAGTGGCTCCTGACAGCCCTTTCCTTGTGTTTCCTCTTAAAGCCCAGGATTGCTTCCTCTGGACTCTCATCACCTCGCGATAGCTCCGATTCCCCCAAATAGCCACCAGTTTATGTTCTTTTCACCCTTCCCCGTTCTTTTTTTTTTTTTTTTTTAAGATTTATTTATTTATCAGAGAGAGAGCACACACAAGCAGGGGGAGCAGCAGAGGGAGAGGCAGGCTCCCCACAGAGCAAGGAGCCCGAAGCAGGACTCGATCCCGGGATCCTGGGATCATGACCTGAGCCAAAGGCAGACGCTTAATGGACTGAGCCACCCAGGTGCCCTTCCCGGTTCATCCCACCCACTCGAAGCATCCACTGGGCCCACCCCTAGAGCAGCACGGATGAGACGAGGCACTGGCCCCTGGCACCCCTGGGCCATCTAGGCCAGCAGAGGTTCATTTCTCTGCACAGAACCCAGTCTCTCTCTGGAGGGGATGAGAAGGTATTTTCCCACAAGTCTCCCTCCTGAGTTAGAAATGTACTTGGTTTTGAACACACACACCCCCACCACCCCACCCTAATGGCTTCTGGAGAAGGTTGGGTGGCTACATGCTCTGGAGTGAGATAGATCTGTTGTGCAGTCTTCACTCTGCTGGTGACTTGGGCAAGTTACATCACCTCCATGGTCATCTTACACGAAATAGAGATTAAAAGAAGAGATCTAACATTTTACTTTATGAGATGCTAAGGAATCAGTTGTTCCAGGAAAAGGGAATATTCACGAGCCTCTTTAATGCTTTTCTCCCCTCACCCATGGAACATCTTTAAACACACACTGAAACTGACATACAGGTAACTTCCCAAAAGGAGAGGAGGCCGCCTCTTGACAGATGACTTCAAGCCAAAGAGGTGAACCTGGGTTCAGGTGGGGGCTGGCAGGAAATCCACATGCTCCCTTTCTTAACTCTCTCCCAAGAGGACTCTGGCTGAGGATGAGGACTGACAAGCACCGGACCTGACAAGGTCAGAAAAAGGACAGCAGAAGGATTTCCAGGCAGAGTAAGCACATGGATAGACTTCACAGGTCAGTTACTGGGGTACTGTCCGGCCTCTCGAGCAGGCAGGACTAAGAGCTCCACCATCTGTGCCCAGCTCAGTGCCTGGCACTTAGAGGGCAGCCTTCTGGGGTCAAGAATGACCAGAACCGGGCGCCTGGGTGGCTCAGATGGTTAAGCGTCTGCCTTCGGCTTAGGTCATGATCCCGGAGTCCTGGGATCGAGTCCCGCATCGGGCTCCCCGCTCTGCGGGAAGTCTGCTTCTCCCTCTGCCTCTCTCTCTCTCTCTCATGAATAAGTAAATAAAATCTTTAAAAAAAAAAAAGAATGACCAGAACCTTCATCCCTTGGCCTTGGTTTTGTCACGACTCATTACAACCACTGATGATTTAGCCCACTTTGGGAGCTGACAGAGGCCATCCCAAAGATGCCCCACACAAACTGCAGTTTGCTTCTCAGTGGAACAAGGGTTGGACCACACTGAAGGTTTGAAACTGTGTTTTTCTGTACCCCGCAGAGACAAGGAGGCAGGGAGAGGTATGTGGCAAGGTGAGCACCAAATGTTCAAAGCCCCCATCCCCATTTCACTAGAGAAGCTCCAAAAAAGGTCATGTTTTGTTTTTGGTGGTTTTTTTGGACAATTATTTAAGACCTTTATTAACGGGTGCTTGCCGTTTGTTGATTTTTTTGAAAAAATCAAGTTGTAAACTTTTTATTACAAATTAAAAATGAGGTTCTCAAAAATCTCAACTTGACCAGATATGAAACAATTTAAAAACCTTTAAAGATGTATTGAGAAAAACCAGGTTTTGTTGTTTTTTTAAAAACACGTTTGTCATTACCAAAAAGAGACGTCTTTAGGTAAAAATAATAAAAACCCCATGCTGCATAGATAATGCAGATAGTTCTATTTATCTGGTCAGTGGGCAAAAAGCAAGCACTTAAGGTCTTCAGCTCCAATCTTTTGTTCATTTCTTATTGCTGGAATTTCATCTTCATTTCTTCGTGTTGGATGACTTAAACCGGATGATGGTAGAGATGGTAAACTGGCATTTACTCAGCCCTGCCCTGCTCAGCCTCGGGAGCGGAGGAATTCTCAGCTGGTGGATCTGCTGCTTTTGTCTCTTTGCCATCTTGTGGTTTGGGGTTTTCTGGGCGTCTGCGTCGGTAATTGAAGTTGCAGCGGTACCAACGTTGAGGTGGCTGCTGACCTTGGGTCTCATCTCCTTGATTTTCCTTATCTTCCTCATTGCCCTCCTCTCCAGGCTGTCTTTGGCGAGGAGGACCCCTGCGGAATCGTGGTCTATAACCCCGATACATATTCTGTCTCGCTGGTCTACCTTGTTCTCCTGCACCCTGGTTGTCAGCGCCTTCCATCACTTCTCCCTGCCCAGGAGGGTTGGAATCCTGTGGTCGACGCCCATAGGGTCTCCGCATGTAGTAAGGTGGGAACCGTCGCCTGCGGTAGGGTCGGCGCTGTTGGGCCTGGCCTTCGGGAGCACTTTCCGATCCCTCGTTCTTTTCCCCATTCTCACTATTCTGGTAATTCTGCTGGTAATTGCGTGGAGGACCCCTGCGACGTGGATAGCGTCTATAATGGTTACGGTCTGCTGCATATTTACTGCCTTGCACTGGGACTCCACCAGGGCCTGTCACATTTGCTGCCTCCGCACCCTTTTCTCCTTCAACAACATCAAACTCCACAGTCTCTCCATCTCCTACACTGCGAAGGTACTTCCTGGGGTTATTCTTCTTTATGGCAGTCTGGTGTACAAATCCATCTTCCTTGGTGTCATTCCTGTTGATGAAACCATATCCGTTTCTTACGTTGAACCATTTTTCACTGTTCCCAAAACCTTCGTTGCGATGACTTTCTTGTCCCCGCCAGCAGGCGCCGCCGATGTGAGGCCGCGGGGGCCGCCGCTCCCTGCGCTGCTGCCGGTGGTGCCGGGCTTGGTGTCGGCCGCGCTGAGGGCGGGGGCGGCGGCGGGGGGCGGGGCGGCTGCTGGGTCTCGGCCTCGCTCGTGGTTGCGGTGATGGTAACTAGGCCGGCGGCGGCGGTGGGGCTGCTCAGGGCTCTCTGGGGTCCGCTCTCCCCTCCCGCTACCGATCGAACTCTGTTTTTTTTAAGAGAGGGGAGAGAGAGAGAGAGAGAGGGAGAGAGAGAGAGAGAGAGAGAGCGCGAGAGCGTGCACAGGAGCAGGAAGGGGAGGGGCAGAGGGAGAGTAAGAGAATCCCAAGCAGGCTCCCTGCTCAGCATGGAGTCTGACACAGCGCTCCATCTCACAACCTTGAGATCATGACCTGAGCCGAAATCAAGAGTTGGACGCTTAACCGACTAAGCCACTCAGGCTCCCTAAGAGGTCATGTTTTTATTTATCTATCATCTATCTATCTATCTATCTATCTATCTATCTATCTATCTATCTATCTATCTATTTATTTATTTTTGTGAGAGAAAGAGAGAGAGCACGAGCCAGGGGGAGGGTGGCAGAGGGAGAAGCAGACTCCCCACTGAGCAGGGAGCCGGATGCAGGGCTTGGTCCCAGGACCCCGGGATCATGACCTGAGCGGAAGGCAGACGCTTAACTGACTGAGCCACCCAGGAACCTCAAGAGGTCATGTTTTGAAATAAGATGTAAAGAACAATAAAGAAAAATCAACACAACTTGTACAGTTTACCGATTAGTTATAAAGTGAATACCCCATCATGCAAGTCAAGAAATAGAACATTGCCTGCACCCCAGGATCCACCTTAGAGGCCCCAGACTTGATTTTAAGGGAGCCAAAAATCTGGCACAGGATGTAGCTTTTATGCGGTTGTGGCAGGGGGAGGGGAGCCTTTGGCTGGGGTGGGCCTCAGATGCAGAGTTGAATCCACCATATTCCCAGACCATGCATCAGGATCATGGGCTCATACAGGGCCTTCTCTTGTGTTCTTTGATATGCTTAGTTTTCTTCCCTTCATCTCTATCACTGCTCATATTTCCCCTTTCTCCCAAAGACAATTAATATATAGTATTTGGCTTATGTCCTTAGCTATATATAGATCTTTGAAAAATATATTGTGTTTTGTATATGTATGCATTTTAGATCTCTTTCTAGTCCTTACTTTTTTCCTGTTATTCTATATATCTCAAATCTATTGCTTCTAACTGCTCCCTGTTCACTCCACAGAATGCATCTCTCTCTCCCGTTTACCTGTCCTAATGATGGATACTTAGGATGCCACTGAGTCCTCTGTTGTAGCCAACAACACTCCTCTGTCCCCTCGTGGAGTCCAGACTGAGTTGCTCTGAGGCACGTGGCCAGGAGGTGATGATATAAGGCAAGGTAAGCGGGCTTAGGCTTGGCTAGTTTAAATAATTTCAGCGGGCTCTTGTGTAGGGGCTGTCCCCAGTAGCCTGGTCCCTGGCCCCCCGGGGGAGATGGGGGCAAAGAAATAGTAGCAGCCAGGGGTGGGAAGGGCTGGCTAGAAGAGGTAGAGGGATGTGGGCTCTGGACCTGTTAGTTTATATGTGAAAGGCGTGCTCACAGGTGAATCCTTTGCTGTCTCTAGGAATTGGCTGGGCCTCAGAGGTCAGGCTCCCCAGGACTAGCAATATAAAGAAGCAGAATAAAAAGACATGTGTAATGCAATGGGCAAGAGCTTCGTTCTAAAGCCAAAAGAGCTGAGAAAAAATTTTAAAAGGAGATGACTTTAATTCTCATTCAATATATTTTCCTGGTTGTTGGCTTATTTTCTATTTCTTCTTGTCCAAAGTTTGACATTTTACATATTTCAATAAACATTCATTTCTTATGGGCCCAGTGCTTCTGGAAAGCTAAGTCATGGCTTTTCTGGGACCCTCTACCTCCTCTTTGTGACCTTTACTTCTCTAGCTCCCTTGACAACTGTGTAAAGTCTAATTCCTATAATAAATCATTGATTGCATGATATAGTGGTTCCGCTTCCCCAACTGAACCCTAGTAGATAACTTCCCTACAGACTTAATGGAGCAGAATTTTTGTACCAACCCTGCCTCTCTAGCTCTGGACCTTTCCCTGAGAGAAGGAAGTACATTCCTCTCTTGTTTAAACCACTGTTACTTTGTCATTGTTGTTGCTTTTTAAAGATTTTATTTTTAAGTAATCTCTACACCCAACATGGGGCTCAAAATCATAACCGTGAGGTCAAGAGTCACACGCTCTTCTGACTGAGCCAGCCAGGTGCCCCTAAACCACTGTTACTTTGATCTGGCTTCATGGAGCTGAGACACCTACTCGTTTTGGACCCTGCCTACTGCTAGAACTTTACAGGAGAGAAAGCACTTGTATCTTATTCGACCCATTGCATGTTTTTGGTTTCTTTCTAACAGGAGCTTAGCCTGTAGCTTAAATAAATCCGCCCTCATCTGCGCTACCCCACTCTTCACCTGGTTGAATCCTGCTCATCCTGCACTTTTTTCTGACCCTTCAGTCTGATCCCCTTATTGTAAGGGCACTCTCCTCATGCCCCTCTCCTAGCACATGCATAATCTAGGAAATATTTGTTGCCCATCTGTCTCCCGCACTAGACTAGACCTTGCCTCTTATTCCTGCCATAGCCCCAGCCCACAATGCAGAGCTGACACACAGCCAGTGGCCAAATGAATGAACGCTCTCCAGGGGAGCTACAGAGAGGAGAAATCTTTTGGTGCATTTTGTTAGGCGTGTGCGGCAGCCCTGAACTCCTTGGGTGGATGGAACCTGGCTCGTCAGACTTTGCTGCCCAGACATTCTCCCCATCATCCTTTCCAAAGCCACCTATGCCAAAGCCTTGAACTACTCTCTAAGTGTTAGGTGCTTCACAACCAGTTTTTGCCCATGAAGAGGGGATAATATGTGTGTGCCAGACATCAAGGCCACTGAACCCCCACCCCCACCCAGCTATGTGTGATATGTAGAACCCCTGGTGGGGTTCTAGCTGGCTCATGTTATCTTCTCTAAGAGCTGCCTACCAAGCCCCTGCGTGCTGGGGTGTGGGCCCTGCTGGGTTGCCACTAGCCCATGGGATGCTTTACTAAGAACTGGGGAAAAAGTGCCCCTTTCTCGATCCATTTTATTGCCATCTGCCAAAATAGTTTCATGATGAGTATGCATATTTACCATGTCTGTAGTGTGACTGGGACCCCTTGGAGTTATGCATTGCACAGTCGGCCTAACCATATGTGGATCTATGTCCTGTCAGCCTCCCCATTCGCCTTGTCAGCATCATGTTCCTCTGCCTTCTTCTGGAGCCAGGCTGATTGGTCCAACCTAACTTCAACTGGCCAATCAGATTGGTTGTCTCAGAAATTTAAAGTTGGGATACAGAGCTCTAGTTTGTCACTATTGAACTGGGAGAAAATGCAGAGTCATGGCTGGGATAGCCATTTCCAGACATGTGTCAGTTAGAGTCCCTGACAGCAAGCAACAGAAACCAACTTAAAGAGCTACCTGAGCTTAAAGAAGGTGGGATGTGTTGGAAGGAGTCTGGGAAAACCAGAGAACCCAAAAGCCAGGCAGGAGGAACAACAGGAAAAGCTTCACACCAGAGCAATCTGGCCCATGCCCCCACTGCCCAGAGGAGGAGGGGACAGGAAAGGTGGGGCATGGACGATGGCAGACACTGACATGGACAAGGGACTACTGTCCATTTCCTCCTTCCTATCTCTCCATTAGGACTCAAAGGCTTGGGCGAGAGCATCTGATCAGCCATGCAGTGATGGTGGGAAGGTGCTCACATCGGATGGGGGACCACCCAGCAGTGTGGGCAGTGAAAGAATTCACCTGAGGCAGAAAAAAGGAGATAGAAGTTTATTGAATACACCACAAGGGAGCGGAGGGCAGGACAGCAAAGGAGAGAATGTCTGCCACCAGGCGGTGGTGGGGGGACCACAGTTCTAGGGCAGAGTGGGGACTATGGGAACATATGCAATTTTCCCTTTTTTGGCAATCTAGGAAACTGTGCTTGATCGCGATTGGTCTATGGTTATTTCGAGATTTGTCCTTTAATGAGCCCGTCTGCATTCAGCTCGGTGGTTGCTGGGGTCTCTTCTGCCTTGATCAAGTTTCCATTGCTCAAGCCTGTTTGCTGCCTAAAAGCAGCCTCTACAGGCTCCATCCCTCTGTTGTTGTTCTCTTCTGAACTCAAAGAACAATTTTTCATTTATAAAATTATTTAGAACACATTAAACAAGGCAACATTTCTTTTTTTCTTGCCTTCTGGTACAGGATCTTGTGGTGGCTCCTCCCCTGTGGCACCTCTTCCAGCCGGCCTCACTGTCACCAGCCCCCCTTCCCACGCCCTCCCCTTGTCCTCAGGAGCAGACGTGCCTTCTTCATCATTCTCTTGGCTTTCTGTCATGTCTTCCAAGTGTCTCCTCTGTCGCCAGGGAAATGCTTTTTAGCTTATCTCCTTTCTTTGGTTTGGTTTGGTTAGCTGCTCGCTCTTCCTCAGGAACGATACTGCTCTGACCCTGGTCAACCCAAGCTGCTGCCTCTCTCTCCCTCTTTCTGCCTTCTGCAGGTTGGTCCCTCTGCCTGTGCAATTCCAACTGTGGTTTTCTCTGTATCCGCTTCCACCCATGAACCACACAGCCTTTCAAGTTCATTGTTAAATGAATCTGCTTTCCAGGAACTTCTTCTTTTCCCAGGGTTGCTCCTCTATGTGAAGAAGTTCAGCTTCTAGTTTTCACTGATGAATGGTTAAGAACTGAGCTTGTTGTTTGAGATCCTGTATTCTAGCTGTTGCGACAAGTGACTGGACATCTGGCCCCACACTCTCACTAGGTATCCTAGCGATGAGGTGCTGGTTGCTCTGGAAAGAAGTGGCTGTATGCTTCACTGAAGAGCCATCATCACAAGATAGGTTAGGAGAAACCCGAGGTGACCTAGGGTATGGCTTTAGATATAATGCCAAAGGCACTCTCCGTGAAAGAAATAATTGATAAGCTAGACTTCATTACAACTACAAACTTCTGCTGTGCTGGGGCTGTGGGGGCTCCGTCGGTTACGTGTCCGACTCTTTCAGCTCAGGTCATGATCTCATGCGTCATTGGATGGAGCCCCAAGTCGGGCTCCACACTTAGCTCAGAGTCTGCTGGGATTCTCTCTCTCTCCTTCTGCCCCCCGCCCCACCCCCCCCACAGGCTCTCTCTCAAATGGATAAATAAATCTTAAAACAAAACAAAACAAAAAACTCCTGCTGTGCAAAAGACTCTGTCAAGTGATTAAGAAGACAAGCCACAGACTAGGAGAAAATATTTGCAAAAAACACATCTGGTAGGGGCGCCTGGGTGGCTCAATCATTAAGTGTCTGCCTTCCGCTCAGGTCATGATCCCAGGGCCCTGGGACCGAGCCCTGCATCAGGTGTCCCACTCAGCAAGGAGCCTGCTTCTCCCTCTCCCTCTGCCTGCTTCTCCCCCTGCTTGTGCTCTCTCTCTCTGTCAAATAAATAAATAAAATCTAAAAAAACAAAAAAAACCCACATCTGATAAAGTCCTGCTATCTAAAATATACAAAGAACTCTTCAAACTCAGAAATAATAAAAGGAACAATCCAATTTAGAAAATGGGCAAAAAGGGGCGCCTGGGTGGCTCAGTCGTTAAGCGTCTGCCTTCGGCTCAGGTCATGATCCCAGGGTCCTGGGATCAAGCCCCACATTGGGCTCCTCACTCTGCGGCGAGCCTGCTTCTCCCTCTCTCACTCCCCCTGCTTGTGTTCCCTCTCTCGCTATGTCTATCACTGTCAAATGAATAAATAAAATCTTTAAAAAAGAAAAAGAAAATGGGCAAAAGACCTGAAAAGACTTCACCAAAGATACGCATATGGAAAATAAGCACACGAAAAGATGCTCTACACCCTATGGCATTAGGGAATTGCAAATTAAAACAATGAAACACCCCTGCACACCTATGAGAATGGCCAAAATCCAGAACACTGATAACACCAAATGCTGGTGAGGATGTGGAGCAACAGGAACTCGAATCCATTGCTGGTGGGAATGCAAAATGGTACAGCCACTTCAGAAGACAATCTGGCAGTTTCTTCCAAAGTTAAACCTACTTTTACCATATGATCCAGCAATTGTGGTCCTTGGTATTTACCCAAATGTGTTGAAAATCTATGTCCCTATAAAAACCTGCACACTGTCTATAGCAGCCCTTTTTATCAATGTGTAGCTGACCCACAATATCGTCCCAGTTTCAGGTGTACAATAGTGAGTCAACATTTATATACATTAGGAAATGATCACCACAATCAGTCTAGCTACCAGCCTGTCCTCTGGTATGAGGCCAGTGCGGCTCTAGCCCTGATGCTCTCTCCTCTACTCACTGGGCTCCCTCTCACCTTGTTTTCCTTCTCCCCCACGTTTGATCTCAGGGGTGGGGTTTCCTTCTGCAGAGCAGGGGTGGAGGCAGGGATCCTCTGAGCCAAGTGACCACCTCTGCCCACCTTGGGCATCCCTGCAACCCAGGCTGGCAGCTGCTGGTTCTATAACTGCTGATTCTCCCAGCCCCAGGTCTTGCCATCTTCCTTTTTTGCCTGAATTCCAGCCCCTACCTTTGGGAACTGTCATCATGTTTAATCCTGCCTGGGTGAGCCCCCTCCACTTCCTGAAATGGAAGGTATTCCATTACACGGTAAAGTGTGGTTTAAGTAGCTGTGGGGAAGTGTGACAGAAAGTCTGTCAGCTGGGCCGGACTTGCCAAAACTTGGTGTAGTGTGGGCACGCTCTCACCGTGCCTCCTAAGGAAACCTGAGCAGAGCTGAGGCTAGGCCAGCAGGATGTTCCAGGTTAAGAGGCAGGAAATGGTGTGGGGGTGGAGCAGATGAAGCTCAGGCGGAGAAAGGAGGATGGGGGCAGGGACTTCCTAACAGCGTTAGGGTGGGGTGGGTGGGGCCCAACTCTTGTTGGGGAGGGGCTGAAGGAGGGAGGTGGGGGGGGGGAATGGGTGAGGGGGTAGGGGGAAGACAGGATTCCTCTAACAAACATTTCAGCCTGCGGCCAGAGGCACCTGGAACCCCCAGGAGAGGCCCGCCCTCCAGAAAGAAGTAGGTGCTTCTGGGTGGAGAGGGCCTTAGCCTTGGGGCAGCGGGAGGGCCCAGGGCTGGCCAACAAGAATATCCTATAGGATGGTCTAAGCCCAAAGACTGCAACTCAGCAAATACCAGAAACGGGCCCAGCCAGACTCCGAGACTTTGTGGAGCCTCTTTTCAGGGTCCTCCTCCCCATTCCTTTGTTGGATCTGGGCACTTCCAGCCTCCAGTCCCCTCTGCCCTTCTGCACCAGGTGGTCAGTCAGGGCTTGCCTGGCTTCCTTCCTCCGTCTCTCATCCCTGCCATCCCCCACCCCTCCCTGGTGGAAGTCGGGCCCTCCTCCCAGGACCCACCTTGACCAAGCCAGCTCCAGCTGGGACATGGTCTTTCCCGTCCCAGCAGGCTGAGGCACCTGAGGCTTTCATTGTGAGCCACTTCATAGTCTTTCTGGAAGCAGGTGGGAGATAAAGTGTAAACACCACGTGGGTGAGTGAGTCATCTGGGCCCTCCCAGCGCCACAGGACGGGACTATCCTTGCTCCTCCGACCCACGGGCCTCTCCAGGAGCCAAGCACTGGTTCTGGCCGCAGGCAGATGCTACCCTGGGGCTGGAGCCCTTTAAAGCTCAGTTGCTCACCATCACCTACACCATCCGGTGGGCAATAACCCACCTGGGCAAAGCACTTTCCGTGTATTAGTCCATTTCATCCGCACAATCTCATGAGGCAGATACTCTTCTGTCCATTCCACAGGTGACAAAAGCAAGGCCTACCTAGAGAGCTTCAGGGATTTACACAGAGTTACACAGGTTAAGAGAATGGACTCAGGCTCCAGTTCCAGCCATCCGACTCCAGAGTCGGGCTTAACCACTGACGCACCGAGGAGGACATGGCACCATTCACGTGGCATCCCTTTCCCAAAGGTAGAAATGGAATTGAATCATAAGAAACCTGTCAGACATCCCAACTCTTCCAAAAAGTCAATATTATGAAAGGCAAAAGAAGTTGAGAAGAACTTTTCCAGAATGAAAAACCACAACCCATAATTCTGGATCGGTATCGGACCTGAGAAAAAAACTGCTACAGAAGACGGCGGGGGAAAAAGGGCAAAATTAGAACAAGGACCATATATTAGATTATAGTGTGTATCAATGACATGTCTTTAATTTGGTAGTTAAGAAAATGTCCTCGTTCTTAAGAGATATGTGCTGAAGTATTTAGGGATGAAGTGTGATAATGTCTGAAACTTATCCTCAAATAGTTCAGAAAAAAAAGAATACTAAAATGATTTACATCGTGTGCGTGTGTAAGAAAGAGACAATACAGCAAATGTAGTAAAATATTAGTGAATCTTGGTAAAGGGCATTTGGGAGTTTATTATACTATTTTAATTTCTCTGTATGTTTAATATTTTCAAAATAAGGTAGCTAAACGGAAGTTACTAAAGTAACACAGCCTGGCACTAATTTAGATTCTGAGTGATGCTATTCCACACCTTTGCAGGACAGTGGGTCCCAAAGGCAGCACAACCCCAGGCCGTTAGTGAGACCCCATGTCAAGGTCCTTGCCCATCCTCTGGCTTCACTGAGGTCCCCGAGCTTCTGCTTTCTCGTCCACTCTCAGAATCTTCCTGCACAGGGCTGGGGGCGGGGCCTGGGGGGAGGGGCAGATAGGAAGTCATGGCCAAGGTGTGGGGAAGTCTGTCCTTCCCTCAGCCCCAAGCATTGTATCTTTGGAAAGTCTGGACAGATTTGTCCACATGTATTAAGTGGTTTGTGCTGAGGGATTTGCAAACAGAAAAGGTACTGATTGAGAAGCAGGAATGTTCTTCTGGCTCATTCTCCTGCCTCTTGGCAATGCCTGCGCCTCCGAGCACCAGGGAAGTGCTACACAGACCCGCCGAGGCATCACTCAGCCCTGGGGAAGCCAGCCTGAGTGTCAACACTCTGGCAGAGAGAAGTGCTAAAATGCATATTTGAAGATGTCTGAGCAGACTTGTTTGAGAGACAACTGGAGTTGTGAAGTAATCCTGATGTCTCCCCATGTCTCGGTTTTGAAGGCAGAGTTTGCCTGCAGGCCTCTGACCTCTAATGTCTTTCTATTATTGTTAGCATTTGATAGAACTTTGCGTAAAACTTGAGATGACAGAAGTCAACACAGAGAGGGGCTTACAATTGCTGCTGGAAGGGCTACTCGGAGATCCTCTCAGGGACAGAAGTCAGTTCAGCTCGGGATCCTCTGGGCCTAATGCCTGGGCCAGTGATGCTGTATCAGGTACAGACCATTTCCTCCATGAACTGACCTCCTCTGGCCCCAGTGGCCCCTGCGAGCCGAGGCCTTCAGCCCCAGTGGGCAATACCAACCCACAGGGAGAGTTACACGCTCTTGCTCAGATCTTCCTCCAGAGTATAAGCGAGGGCTCAAGAGCCAGTGGGCTGAGGCCCGGCAGAATGAGTCACAGTGGAGACTAAAGTTGCAGGGAGCACAAGAATAAATCAGAATAACTCTGGGCCCAGTCTGGGTCAGTATTCACCCCTGACCCAGGGGTGAATTCTTGTGATTTATTCAGAGCAGGCTGCTTTGGGTGGGTTTCCAGCCACTGCCATTAAATAGAACTGATGAAGACAACTGCCAGTAGCCTTGGGATGCCGGTTTGCCCCTCACCTCTCCTCATTGGAAGGTGTATGGCTCAAGGAGTTGTCCAGCTGGATCAAAGGGCGGGTTCTTCCCAAATGAGAGCAGAGAACATTCTTCCACAATGATTCTCCTGTGAACAACCAGAATTGGTGGTGGTGGCAGCCGACTGCCCCTCCCTTCCCCCACCACCCACTACCACCCCTGAGGGAGAACTGGTGACATATTACCGGGACCCATCATGCATCCTGTGCAGGGTGGCAAAGAATCCTACAGAATATTCCACAGGCAGACTCCAACCTGGCATGTACACCATAATTTGCCCTTTCGGTAAGGACAGATACCAATATTTCACTATCTCTGGATGATCCTGGAACCAGACAGACTTACCACCGAATGGAAAATTCTGGAAGTTAAAAATGATTCTCGATTTCATGAGGGGAGGCAGGTAGTAGGGCTGTAGGGCCTGAGGCAGGCCAGCATGAGTCTTGGGCACCTCTTCTCACCCCTGTACTCAGGACTCTAACGACATCACCTCCACCCAGAGGCCAGAGTTTCCTTTCCTGCGTTCCCAGTCTGCTTGGAGGAGCCCCTGTAGTAGGTCTTTAACTTCTCTTTCTTCCATGATCACTTGGTGACGTCTCCCTAGGGCGGGGATGGAGGCTGCCGCAGAGCACAGGCAGATTGAAGGCTCACGGTGGGGAGGACAGCAGAATGTTTCCTATTTGGTCTTACTATTCATTGAAAATATCACTGGCGTGTGTTAAGGCAGAAGCATATAACTGCTCCCTAACATGACAAAAGGGATGATTCAGAATTAAGAATAAAATACACAGAAATGCAAACACTCGGGCATGTCTGGATACCTCCCTCCCTCGCACGTCCAGTATCGCCCTGCTCCCGACCACTTTCTAATCTAATTTTCTCCTTCCTCCCGAGTAGAATATACTTTCCTAAATCATCCGGAGCATATCTTGGCTTGTTCAAAGCCCAACCTCCTGTTTGCCTCCAGGCCCTGGTGGGCAGCTTCCATTTAGCTGTCAGGCTTCGTGCTGGAGGGACACATGGGGCTATATCAGTGTTTCTGTTGGCAAAGGATGTGTTTCAACAACACACCTCGCCAGTCACGAAAGCATCGAGCAACAACCTAAATGGCACAGGAAGGAAGCACTGGAGAGCGGGGCGGGGCTGGGGGGGGCTGTTGCACGGACACACGGTTGCACAAACATATTATTAACTACTAAAACAATGGCAAACCACCAGGACGGGGAGCTATAGAGACTCAGGGAGAGGAGAAAGGGAAGGTTAGGTGGGGCAGGTGATCAAGTGTAACATCATCAGCGATGAGTCCTGTTGGTGACATGGCCCCCTGTGTGATATGATGAGAAGGGCACTTCGCCTCTGTGGTCATCTTCCCCAAACCCACAACCCCAGTCTAACCATGAGAAAACCACCAAACAAGCCACATGGAGAGACCTTCTACAAAATACCTGACCAGTGTTCCTCCAAACTCTTAAGGGCATAAAATGAACAAACAAAACAAAACAAAACAAAGTCTGAAAAACTGTCACAGACCAGAAGACACTAGGATGTGGTGACTAAAGGCAGTGTGGGATCCAGGATGGAATCCTGATTAGTGGAAACTCTAGGGAAATTGAATTGCAGCGGAGTCTGGTTAGAAGTGATACACCACTATTCTTGCTCAGCTGGGACACACGTACTGAGAGATATTAACAAGAGGGGGCACTGGGTGAGGAGTCCATGGGAACTCTGTGCTACCTTTGCAACTGTTCTGTAAATGTATAGCTATTCTGAAATTAAAAGCTTATTTAAAAAAAAAAAAGGTAATGCAGGGATGTAGGGGAGGGCAGGAAGACTGGCTTTCTGGTCAAAAGGGGAAGGAAGGTTTAGAAGGGAGAAATCCCAGGATATCTGAAGGAGACCAGAGAGGCTGCCATTCTGGAAGGAGACAGGCATCCCTGCCCCAGCATCCCTGGGGAAGCGGCTTCCTACAAACCAGGTTAGCCAGGGTTTTCCCTTACCTGTAGCCAGCAGAGAGATCCAAAGCTGAACTTCCCCAGTTCCAATGTGCACATGAATCTTGTTCAAATGTAGATTCTGAT
The DNA here is from genome assembly GCF_029215605.1 of Mirounga angustirostris. Classification (NCBI taxonomy): domain Eukaryota; kingdom Metazoa; phylum Chordata; class Mammalia; order Carnivora; family Phocidae; genus Mirounga; species Mirounga angustirostris. The sequence goes on from NW_026991714.1 coordinate 127,712,384, forward strand.
TCAGCAGTTCAGGCTAGGGCCTGAGCTTCCACCTAACTGGCTCCCAGGTGATGCCGAGACTGTGGGTCCCAGGACCACACTCCGAGTTGCAAGAAGCTGGAGAGTCGGATGCCACCTCACCTGGGAGGAGGGGAAGAGATGCTGAAAGGGAAGCCATGACCCTGCAGACACAATTCGAAACCTGGCCAGCCCAAGGAGAAGGGCAAGCTGGCCGTGGTGGCCCAGTGGGAAGAGCCAAGTGTGGGCTCTGATTCTGATCGCCTGCACACTGCCCCACTGGGCAAATGTCCCAGCTCCCCAGCCTCATGTCACCTTGGCTATCAGGGGCATCCTAACTCCCGATGCCTATGTCTTGAGGTCGTTCCGGGAATTGAATGAGGGAGTCACGTGTGAGGCTCTGGGCACACACAGCGCAACCACTTGTTGAAGTGACTCAGGACCCCGCCAAACGAGCTTCAGATGACTTACACGTATGGCGTCTCTCTGTTTTTAATTAACATGGCCGAACCCTCGTGAAGCCATTTTGCTTTATTTATTCAGTCATTCAAGTCAACAGATATACATTGAAAACCCATCATGGGCTTCCAAAGAGTTGGTTGTCTGCAGTCTCTTGCCTCGTGGAATCCAGATTTGCAAATGGCTGGAGTTGAAGAGAAGCAAAAAGCCAGCTAGAGTTTACCCCCTCACTTGCCGAGGCGCAAGTCCTGCTGTGTCTTTCTCGGTCCTCTGTGTTTCCCTCACTCTGACCTCCCTCTCTGGCTGGGGTCCACAGAACAGTGAGCCGCCCCTCTTCCTCCAGAGAGCCTCCTGCTGGTAAAGGTGCGGCCCCCCCCAGCTCCCCCTTCTCCCTGGCCTTGTTCTCCCCTTTCTCTGGCCCAAATCTCAGCCTCATCCTGAGGGCTGTCCTCCGAGGGGCAGGGGCTCCAGAATACCTGCTCATCTTCAAACTTAACTTACACAAACATTTATATGCAGTCAGGAGCTTCAGAATCAAATCAAGATGGTTTCCTCATAGCAGACTCGAGGAAAAGAGAAGGACATTTTTTTTTAAGATTTTTATTTATTATTGAGAGAGAGAATGATAGAGAGAGAGCATGAGAGGGAGGAGGGTCAGAGGGAGAAGCAGGCTCCCTGCTGAGCAGGGAGCCCAATGCGGGACTCGATCCTGGGACTCCAGGATCATGACCTGAGCCAAAGGCAGTCGCTTAACCAACTGAGCCACCCAGGCGCCCCAGGACATTTTTTTAAAAGATTTTATTTATTTGAGAGAGAGACAGAGACAGCAAGCAAGGGGAGGGACAGAGGGAGAGAGAGAAGCAGGCTCCCCGCTGAGCAGGGAGCCTGACAACAAGGATGTGGGCTCCATCCCAGGACCTGAGATCATGACCCAAGCCAAAAGCAGAGACTTAACCCACTGAGCCACCCAGGCACCCAAAGAAAAGGAACTTGATGCTATTAACTTCTGTTGGGTCACAGACCTTTTAGGAATCTGATAAAAGCACTCCATATCATCCCCACTCAGAAAAACAGTTAAGCACACACCCACACAATTGTGTCCCCACTTGCCGGGGATACTGGGCCCTGGGTAGGAATGCTAGGTCTAGAGGCTCCTGTAAGCTTAAGGCTACTGGCAGAACACAGCCAGACAACAGGATGAGATGGTGGGGATGACGAAGGTCCCTAATTTTCAGTGTCATCACACTGTCCCTCTGCCTTCAACTTCCCAACTCCATCAGGGGCCACCTACAGCTGCCCTTTGCACAGTCCCCCAGGTCCAAGTGCAGACTTACCCAGCTGGAGCATCCCTGTCAGCCACTTCTCCTGGGATCCTCAGGAATCTCAGTGCATTGTCCCCAGTGACGGTGACATAAAACCCAGGGCCACTTCTTTCTGGCCTGTGGCTGATTCCCCTCTCACTGCCCAGGACTCCCCCAGAGCCCCCAGCATATTCTCAGTCTTCTTCCTCTCGGGCTCAGGCTAGCACACAAAATAATATACCCTTTCTCCCAGCACAGAATGGCCATTGACCTTTACTTGGAACCCAGAGGGAGCGGCAGGAAATAGACAAGATCCAAATGCATAAAAATGGTCCCCTTACCCATGACATCTCCCTGGCCCCAGGTCCTGGCACAAGCTGGCAGCCCCAGTCTTGGTTTCTCCCCTTCCATCAACTTGTCCCTGTTTCAGTGACCTCCCTTCTTAAGTGATCCCTCTTTGCTTTTTTGTCCTCAGGCTCCCCCTCACTACCCCCTCTGTCACTGTCTTCCTCAGGGCTGTATGTGAGTAAGACGCCCGGCTGCCCCTAGAAAGAGAGAAGGAAGTGCTCATTTTCTACCAAGATCTGTTGTCGCCTCCTTTCTTTAGCATGCCTGAGTTTTAGCTGGCACACGATCACACAGCTGAAGAATGTACTTCCCAGCCTCCCTTGCAGCTTAGGTGAGGCTATGCCACCAAATCATGATTGATGGCCACCAAGAGGTCAGAGGTATGCCACTTCTAGGTCATGGCCTTAGAAAGAATGGAAAAGTGCTCCTTTTCCCCTTTCCTTTTTCTTTTTTAATTTTTAAAAAGATTTTATTTATTTGAGAGAGAGGGTACAAGCAGGGTGGGGGGTGGAGGGCAGAGGGAGAGCGAGAAGCAGACTCCCTGCTTGATCCCAGGACCCCGAGATCATAACCTGAGCTGAAGGCAGACACTTAACCAACTGAGCCGCCCAGGGGCCCCATTGCCCTTTCCTTCTTCCCACTGACTGGGAGGCAGACGTGATGGAAGGAGCCAGAGCAGCCAGTTTGACCTCACTGATGGGAGCCACCATGGGCTCAAACAGCAGGCACTCAATAAATACATTTTTGGATGGACTTAACTCATTTAATCTTCACAATCATCCTCTGAGGTAGGGTTACTATGTCATGTCTATTACCATTCCAACTTTACAGATGAGGAACTGGAGACACAGAGAGGTTGAGTAACTTCTGTAAGGTCACAAAGGGCAGGATTTGAGCCCAGGCAACCTGGTTCCAGAGTCTGCTCTTAATTATCACAGCATACAGAAGAGAGATCTATACACTACAATGTTAGGTGATGGACAATAGATATCCATACCGTTTAGCCTCTGTATTTGGGGCCCCTTTGTTACAGCAGCTTAGATATCCCTTAATATGCCCTCTGTGCCACCCCAGAGGTGACCATAGATCCCTCCCTTGCCTAAGTCCCAAGTATGAGCCCCTCAAAGGCCAGTAGCCAAGGAGGTGGACTCCTGGGAGTGGCTCTCTAAAGGCCAAAGGCTCCTAATTGAGTCCCCCCTTTTCATTCCAGGCTGTATATAATTAAAAGCCCCCATCACCAGCTCCTGAAGCATCCATGCATGCTCACCAACCCTCCCTTTCCTCCAACATATACACACACACTATACTCCCATAAGGACACAGCCCTCAACCCTCTCCAAAGGGTAGTGTTGTCTCTTACTTATTTTTAGTTTTTTAAAAAGATTTTATTTGAGAGGGGCGCCTGGGTGGCTCAGTTGGTTGAGCGACCGCCTTTGGCTCAGGTCATGATCCTGGAGTCCCTGGATCGAGTCCCGCATCGGGCTCCCTGCTCAGCGGGGAGTCTGCTTCTCCCTCTGACCCTCCTCCCTCTCATGCTCTCTGTCTCTCATTCTCTCTCTCTCAAATAAATAAATAAAATCTTTAAAAAAAAAAAGATTTTATTTGAGAGAGCGAGAGAGAGCATGAGTGGGGAGGAGAGGGAGAAGCAGGCCCTCCGCTGAGCAGGGAGCCCAACGCAGGGCTTGATCCCAGGACCCTGGAATCATGACCTGAGTCAAAGGCAGATGCTTAACCCACTGAGCCACCCAGGCGCCCCTGTGTCTATTATTTAAGTCAAGTAACATTTTGGGATGCCTGGGTGGCTCAGTTGGTTGAGTATCTGACTCTTGGTTTTGGCTCAGGTCATGATGTCGGGATCCTGGAATCGAGCCCCGCATTGGGCTCTGCGCTCAGTGCAGTCTGCTTGCCCTTCTCCCTCTCCCTCTGCTCCTCCCCTTGCTCGTGCTTGCGTGCTCTCTCTCTCAAATAAGTAAGTAAAACTTAAAAAAAAAAAATCAAGTAACATTTTAACAGTTTTGCAGTTTACACTTTACGAGGTACCACCACAGGATATCAGCATGGAAAGATATCCAAGATCTCTCATTCAATGAAAAAAGTAAATTTCAAAACAAGACACATGTTCTGCACTTACTTCCACACACATGTGCACATATGTGTGAAGATGCAAGCCTCTCTTTGGACATAGTGGCCACTCAGGACCACTCTGGAGCAGAGCAGTTCTCAGTGTCTCCCCCATTTTACAGATGAAGAAACTGGGGCTCCAGGAGGTCCAGGAAGTTGGCCCAGACTATCAGGCTAGCATGAGTGAGACCCCTGCAATGCTCTCCAGCCCCACACCTCAAAGCCCAGCTCCTTCCATGAGACCTGCCTCCTGTCATACTAAAGTCAATGGTGGTTGTCCCCCTAGTCTGCCCAGCTCACTACTCCCCACCTCAACCTCAGCCTCTGCCTTAGAAGAAACCAGAGACAGGAAGTCTCTGGGGGAGCTTTTCTGGTAGGGCCTCACTGCCTGCTTCTCATTAATTACACTAGGTATTCTAGGGTAGTGGGTCTTAGGGACAAAGGAGTCCTAGTTGCCTGGAGACCGTGATGGAAATGTACCAGTCAGGGCCCTTCCCCTTAAAACTCCTAAATCTGGGCTCAGCCTGTGTTTTGTTGTTGTTGTTTAATCAAGATTCCCCCAGGCAGGTGAATTTGACACTCAGTCCCTTTGTTAATATTGAAACCACTAGATAAACCAATTCCTTTATGGGAAGGGTAAGGGTACAGCTGTCCAAAGAGATCAGTTACTTCTTTGGTGGGAAAGGTGGGCTGGGAAGAAACAGTGGAAGCAGTTTCAGAGAAATCCCAAAGGAGGGGCTTGTCTCCCCTGGCCTGGGAGACTTCTAGACTAATTAACACCTTACACCTGGCACTGAAGTTCTTCAATAATAACCAGCATTTGTACTGAAATGTGCCTCTTAGGGATGGCTCAGTTGGTTAAAAGCATCTGCCTTCAGCTCAGGTCATGATCGCAGGGTCCTGGGATGGAACCCCGAATTGGGCTCCCTGCTCGGCGGGAAGCCTGCTTCTCCCTCTCCCTCTGCTGCTCCCCCTGCCTGTGCTCTCCTGCTCTCTCTCAGATACATGGATAAAATCTTAAAAAAAAAAAAAAAATGAATTGTGCCTTTTACAAAGCCCCTTTTGGGGACATTAGGTTCATCTGGTCCTCAGTGCAAACTCTGAGGCAGACATTACTGTCCCCAACTCACAGATGAAGGAAACTCAGTGGGATGAAGTGACCTGCCCAAGTCCCACAGCTAGGAGTTTACAGGCTCAAACTGGGATGGCTGGTTCCTGCTGACAGGCTTGATTTCCTCACCTGGCACCTGTTCTGGGAGGAGTGGGTAGAAAGGGGAGAGCTTTTGCTCTGCTCACAGCTCAGTGACTTTAAGAATCTGGGAAAGAGGGGCGCCTGGGTGGCTCAGTCGTTAAGCGTCTGCCTTCGGCTCAGGTCCCTGATCCCAAGCATAGGGCTCCTTGCTCAGCAGGGAGCCTGCTTCTCCCTCTGCCTGCAGCTCCCCCTGCTTGTGCTCTCTTTCTCTCTCTGACAAATAAATAAAAATCTTAAAAAAAAAAAAAAAAAAAGTCTAGGGGCGCCTGGGTGGCTCAGTCATTAAGCGTCTGCCTTCGGCTCAGGTCATGATCCCAGGGCCCTGGGATCGAGCCCCGCATTGGGCTCCCCGCTTGGCGGGAAGCCTGCTTCTCCCTCTCCCACTCCCCCTACTTGTGTTCCCTCTCCCGCTGTGTCTCTCTCTGTCAAATAAATAAAATTGTAAAAAAAAAAAAAAAAAAAGGAATCTGGGAAAGAGGGGCACCTGGGTGGCTCAGTCGGTTAAGCGTCCTACTCTTGATTTCGGCTCAGGTCATGATCTCAGGGTCGCTCAGCAGGGAATTGGCTGGAGACTCTCTCTCCCTCTCCCGCTGCTCCTCCCCACCCCCACTGGAGCATGTGCTCTCTCTCTCAAATAAATAAATAAATCTAAAAAAACCCAAGAGTCTGGAAAAGAGGTAAAGAGGGAGCGGGCAGCTACATCACAGGGAAGATTTGCAGGCCCTGCTCCCAGGAATTGCAGTGGCTCTGGAGTAGGGCCCTGAAATCCGCATTTTCTCAAGCTCAGATTAGCATAGAGCCAGGCACCTCAGCATCCCCTCCCGGGCCCCCTCCTCCTCCTCCACCTGTGTGCAAGAGAAGGGGATGCCGGAGTATCCGGGCTGTAAGTGCAGTGACTCCAAGGACCTCAAGATGTCCACACTCTTGAAAGAAAGAGGCAGAGGCACTGCCCCCTCATGGGAGACTGAAGACCTCAAGGGAGGGAGGACGGAATAAAATGGAAAAGAGCAGAAGACTCCCTTTCACCTCTTTCCCCATCTAAGGCTTGGGTTTAAGGATTCTCATTTTCTCGGGCTAGAGTAAGCAGACATTCCCAGCACCGTGGCTCACTCCGATCGGCGTCAGGACGAGAGTTCTGCATTTTGGGCAGGAGGGGCCCTGGATCCGAGCTCTGAGAGGCCTATCCACAGTCAGAGCATCGCCTCAAATGTAAGGTTGTCACCATATCTCATGTCACGGGGGAACCTTCAAAGTCCTGTATCTGTCCTTCTGTCTCTCTCTCTCTCTCTCACACACACACACACACACACACACACACACACACACACACACATCGCCCTCCCTCTCTCTTCTCTTGGATAATCACAAAATCAAGCTTAAAGACTCAGAGTGATCTTCACGGACTGCCTTGTCCCCCACCAGCCTAGTGTTCCTGCCCATGCTGATCCTTGCGTCTCCTAGTTGTCTGGGGCTAGGAAATGTTCTGCCATGGGAGATCTGGGGAGAGGGTCTCTGGGCCAGAGTGTGGCTGTGGTCAGGGGGTTCAGCATCGATAGATAGTGGCAGCCTGGGTCAGCGTGAGGGGCTATTTGGCGTATCAGGGAATCAGGGTGTGTCAGGCGTTGTGAGCGCCCTCATGGGGGTTCTCCACCAGGGAGTGGCTATCACCCAGAAACGGCTGGCACTCTCCTCACCTGACCTTTCCATCGGTAGAGTGCTAACGAGGGAATACAGCCCCTCCTGTCAAGCTTAACAATCATACTGTAGAGGAAGAAACTTCTAACTTTCCAGGCACCATATCAGCTGGGGGGCAGCTGGCCCAGCAGCAGAATGGGAAGAGCTAAGATTGGCACAGAACTGACAGTAGGCGTGGAACTCAGCAGGGCGGAGTCCTTTCTTCCCCGTGCAAACCCATGAAGAACAGGGAAACCTCTTCTGCCCATCTTGGGAAAGGATATCCTTCCTGAAGGCCGAGGGATGCCTAAGATGACCGCTAGCAGATCAGATCTGGATCTGAGAGGCAGATTCTGCTTCTGGTCTGAATTTTGCAGCCCCGTGGCCTGGCAGCCTGCAGCAGTACCCAACAATGGACAGCAGAGGGAGCCCTTGCCTAACCTTCCAGCGCAGAGGCCGTTGCAAGAACCTCAACTTGTGAGAGCCAAGAGGGTTCTGATCATTTGCTTCTAGTGTCCAGGTGCCTGCAGAGGGCCGGGCTTGGGTAGGAATAGGGATGACTAGGGGCTCATAATTTTCCCTTTAGGCGCTCACCTAAAAGAAGAAGTGTCCTCTTGCGATGCCCCAAGGAGGACCCTACCCCCCCGCCACACCAGCAGAGACATGAGGCCCCTTTCTCAGCCCCACGCGATACCCAGTTCCTTGAAAGAGCGTCGTCCCCAGCATCTGCGGGTTTCCAGGGAAGCCCCCCAGCCATACGCCTGCTCTTCCTTGCCGTCGCCTTTTCCTAATGGCTCAGGGCCAGGAAGTGGAGGTGAATCGTGCTCACGTAAGGGCTTGTGGTGTGCGAGTGGGGTTGCGTCGCTGTAGGCGTCGGGGTTCCAGGAAGGGTAGGAGAGGAAGACGTGGCAGGAGGGCGCCGGCCGCTGTTGTACGTCTCTACATATGCCGCTAGGTGGCGCTCGAAGCCCGCTTCATAGAGAAGCGCAGGCTTTCTGAAGAGCGGCTCAGGTGGAGGGGGCTGGCTTGGAGACCCCTCGAGGGCTGCAGGAAGGAGCCAGCGGCGGTCCAAGGACCCTCCTCACTGAAACTGGGGAACAGCTCAGTATTTGGGGGCCTAAGGAGCAGCCATGGTTCTCCTCCTCATGGCGAGGAGAAGATGGGGCAAGAAGGCACTGCTTGCGTTGGCGAAGACAGAGGAAGGATCCCCCAGACCTTCCCCAGGAGCTGCAAAAGGGTGGAGGATCCTCAGTCTTTTAGTCTGCTGTTGGTCCATCTGCCTCTCTGGATTTGAGTTCTGTTTTGAGGTCACTGGGAGAAGAATTCGGAATCCGAATTCGACCCAGGAATAAACAACCCAAGAGCATGCTCATGACTCTGTTTCCTCCAGGAATTGCTCAGGTCTGTGTATTACCTCCTGCTCTGGGTCTTCCAGACTCCACCATGGGCGACGCGGATGGAGTGGGCTGTAATCTCTGAATCTTTGATTTCCTTTCCTTTGCTCTTCCTTCGGATACCCCCTGCTGACACTGGGAAGTCGGCCCCAAGCTTTGAGAAATGGCCCCCTACCCCCTCAGAGCCCAGGAGGAAAGGGAGAGGGGCTCTAAACGAATCTGACCAAGACCCATTCCCCAGGTCAGGGACAGCCCCCGGGCCATGCGTCCTTCTCAGTGTGAGGCCTGCCCTGAACTGATTCTTCGTGCCCCCGTTTGGCTTCTCGCCACTGCCCTCAAATTATTGACTCTGATGCCCCGATCTTGGGGTCCTCCCTCCAGACCATCCCGGAGGTCCCATCCCTCCCCAACTCCTCACTTTCCGGGTTCAAATGGGAGCCTGTGTTGAGGGAAGGGAAGACTTGGAGAGACCCAGGGTCGCGCTGTGGGCAGGGCAAGCGTTAATCCCACCGGGCCGTCTAGGAAATCGAGGTCCGATGAGGGGCGCTAGAATCTGCCTGCGTCCGGGAAGCACCAAGCAGGGTCTGGCTTGGCGGACTGGAGCTCCTCGGTGAGACCTGGACCCGCCGGCTTCCCGTTCTAAAGTAGGGGGTGGTGGGGAGAGATTGCATTCTTGTTGAAAGGGAGGTAGAAATCCGGAATCGGAGACTAAAAGGGGAGAGGACTGGGACAGTGTTTCCGCCCTCCCCCCACTCCCGCCGTCCAGGCCTACCGGCCCAGCTCCATAGGCCTTAGCAGCGTCTTCGGAGGGTGCCAAGCTCCTGAGGGGGGCGGGGGGTAGGTGGGCTTGAAAGGACTCTAGTTCTCTCTTTGAGGGCTGCAATGTCCCCTCAACTCCCCAGGTCCTCGACCCCCGCCCCAAAAAGGGCAGCGTGGCTGGGGCTCCAGACTCCGCGCGCTGGGATCCCGGAGAGTGTAGGCTTGCGGCGTGGGCTTCCCGGGACCGAATGAATCCAGGGGGAAATTGGGAGAAATTGGGAGAAGTGGAGGACTGGGTGTCTGCCGCCCCAAGGTGCCCCACCCTTTTCGAAGCTCAGGCGCCACCCGCCAGCCGGGCCTATGGGGGGTTGGAGCCCGCCCCTGAGAGTCCCCGCCCCCTCCCCGAGGCCCAAGGTATTAGTGCTGCTTGATCGGACCTCATTTCCTGCGAAAATGAAAACATATCCAGGGTCCTTAATAAAGTGAATGACGAGGCATCGGGTGTAATTGGGCTTCCGGTTGGTGGCTATTTCCTTAAACTGACAGTGGGAAGAATGTAAGTCCACAGCGCCCAGATGTAATTATAAGATTATCAGAAAGAGGTGCAGGAAGGATTCGCTGAGACCCGGAGACAACCTGAGAAATGGGCACAAACGCTTACCCAGATTAAGAGACCCAGGAACCCCGGACCTCCACACCGACCCCGCATCCGAGCGCGCGCCTCCTCAAGCTTCGGCCTCTCCTCCCATCCTGAGACCCGCCCTGCCACTGCCATCGGAAAACGGGGGATCTTTATTTATACGCTGGGGCGGGGATGGGCCTTTTCCTTCCTCTGAGAGGAGGAGTGTCCTCCAGGGCAGGGGGGTGGCCTGGCCGAGAGTCCCCGGACCCATCCCCCGGACCGCGCACGCTGGCTGCCTATTTCTGTGCATAATCCAATTTTCTCCGTGACTATCTAAACTCTAACAACAGCTACATAATTAGAATTTGGATTCCCATTAATTTTCCCTGGGCCTCGAACCATTTGCAGCTCACACTGGTAATTAATGCGATACATCACTAACTTTACCCAGCGCCGGCCAGCCGGGCTCAGGTCGCTCGGCCCGCGCGCCTGGCGCCCCTGAGCCGGGCCCTGACTCCGGACCCCGCTTCCGGAGTGGGGGCCGTTTCCCTCCCTCCGAAGCCAAATGCCTCGGCCCGCGCACCCAAAGCCTTCTTTCCAGGAAATCTCACAATTAAAAATATTTATCGGGAGCAGATTTACGTTTCTGGGTTTCCAGTCTCGGGGCGTCTGGGTAGGCTATTAAGAGTAATTAGCATCTTTTGCGCATGCAGATTTACTTCGCTCATTGCCACATAACTCATCCCTAAAAGCCAGCTCAGGCGAACACAAGCGCCTCCGCCAAAGCTGCTGCCAGAGCTGCCGCCCCCGCCTGGGTCTGACTGGGGCTCCCCGGGCCCTGGGCCCCCATTACGCTGCTCGCTCCTAGTTTCTCTGGCCGAGCTGTCCGCTCCAGGCCCTGGAGGCTGCGTGCCGACCCTGGAGACGAATGAAGCAAGGGCAACCTCACGCGGCGGGGGGGAGGCCCAAGCCAGGTTTTCCGGGCTGCGCGGGCCGCGCCGTCTGGACCCGAGGCTTCGCGACCCCGCCCCTGGGTGCACGAGCAAGAGGGCGTGTCCGTGTATGCACGCTCTCGTGCACGCGAGTGCACATGCCTGGGACTGCTAATGCGCGTTCCCTGAGAGTGAGCGAGGGCGAGCATGGAAAATGAAGTGATCTCTATCCCCACCGCCCACTCCTCACCGCCCGTGCCCCACCTTCGCCCCCGCCTTCCCGGGACCGCAGCTCAAATGCCAGTCCTACGCCAACCCGCTAGGGCACTGTAGTTCAGAGGGAGACTCCGGCCCCTACCTTGCCTCGATTTCCCTTGGACAGAGCCGTCCCTACCCAGCCAGAGAGTCTGGAACGGGCAGCGCCCAGCGGGAGGGAAGCTGGGTGGCCCGACGCCCCGCCGCGTCTGAGCGCAGGTTGCCTACTGTTGGAGAGCCCGCCAGAGAGAGGCCAGGCAGAGCAGGGAGTCACTGAACAGCGGCTTTTGGGACTGCTGGAGGGCGGCCAGAGACGGTGGGACCCGGCGGCGGTGGAGAATGAGGGGTGGGAGTGGGGGCAGGCGAGGGACAAAGTGGTGGTGGGAGGACCAGAGCCAGGGCGCGCGGCTGTGGCTCCCGCGCTCCAGGCCGAGGCACCCACTCCGGCTTCGTTATTAACGCGCTGGGAAGTCCGCGAGCCGCCCAACTTTCTTCTCTTTAATGAGCCTAAAAGAAGAGGCTGCCCTGAAGGGGTTTGTTCATTAAAGATGTAGCTGGAGGAATATTGTCTCATTAATTATCTGGTTTTAATTACACTCCTACCCTTTGAATCCAGAGATGGGAAAAGTTGATTCAGTGGTGCCACCCCCTTTCGCTTAAAGAGTCGGGCCAGGCAAGGGGACCTGGAAGGGGCTGTGGGACTGTGTGTGCCAGGGAGGGGGTGAGCCGGCATTTGATGTGTGTCCAGCTGCAAATCCCCATGCGAGAGGGCCTCCCTGCCTGGGTGTGTGTGGACGAGGTCTGCGTGTGGATCTGAAAATGTGCGTGTGTCTGAGTGTGCATGACCACATGTGCCTGAAAGGCCTTGTGGACGTGACTTGGGTGCCTATGTGTGCTCCCTGTCTGTGTGCGGTTCTGTGTGTCTGGGTGTACTGTGGGTAGCTGAGTGTGTCTACAGACAGACCCAAGAGCAGGGGTCTAAGGGAACAGGAGTGTGACTGGGTAGCTGTGTTTGCACGTGTCTAAGAGGGTGGCTTCCTGCCCATCAGCTCAAGTGACAGTGTCTGAAGTGTCTGGCCGTGTCTCTAGGTCTCTGCTGTGCCTGCATATGTCCCCCCCCCCGGCCCCCCACGCGGGTATATGAGTGTTGGTGGGGGGGCACTGCGTGGCTAGAACATCACAAGAACTGGGACCTCTCCAAGGACATGGCTTGGTTTCTGAGGGTTCCCAGAGCTGGGGTGCATCCGGAAACCATGGTCCTTCTGGAAGGGGAGTTATTTAAGGGGGTGCTCGTCCCTGCCTCGCCCCTTGTCAGGCCGGCGGCGCAGTGCTAAAGCGGGGGCCGTTTTCCCTTTAAATCGCGGACACTTTGACAGGGGACATTAAGGACCCGGCTGCTCAGGCTGAGCAGATCATAAAACCGGACAGGCAATTTCTGCTCCCGCCAAATAGCCGGGCAAACTCGTTCTGCATCTTTGGTTTTAATGCACTAAACTGGCAGCTAAGCAGGGAGCGAGCAAAGGGGGGGGCGGGGAGCCCCCCCCCCACAGGCGCACACACTGGCACAGGAGCAAACACCCCTTCACACCCTTACACCCCACGCCCCGCCCCCGCCCCCCCACCAGCGGAATTATCAACTAGAATTTGATTAATATGCAAATCGCAGGCAAACAGCTCCATATAATTCTTTCAGTGGAGAGTAATTAATCACCAGTTAAAGCAAATTAATACATATATCAATTTTGTCAGAAACATGCTTAGTTCAATCGCCCGTAAAATTGAAGTTTGAAGTATTAAGAGGCTCTGCAGAAACGCCAGGACTAAAACTTTCAAATTGATCCTATTTAGTAATCAATCAGGCTCTCCCCTCAGGTTAATCTGCCTAATTTTTCATCTCAAATCATACACTTTACTGACACGCCATCTAGCAAACAGTCGATAAAAAGTTAACAAAAATGATAACGACTCCAGCCAGAGCCATTGTGCAGGGTGGCTAGGTGGCAGGCAGCTTTGATTGCATTTCTGAGGTGGTTGGGGATTTGGTGTTTTCCTGGGCCAAGGGCTGGGAGCTCCCCCAGACAGCCGGAGCCGCCCTGCCCCACCACCCTTGTCTGCTATCTGCTGCCCTCCGCTGCTGTTGGACTCCTTTCAGAACATCAGAACATTCGCCGCATTTCCCCCAAAGTCGCCTAAACCAGCTAACTCCCTACCCACGCCTGTGGTTGCACAGACTGTCTGGAAGCGTGTGCATTGTGTGCTTGTGGTAACTCTGGGCTGTGCCTCTGTCGCTGTGTGTGTCTGTATAACGGTGGGGATGGTGTATCTGTCTACCAGCAAATGCTTATCCGTTTAGCTGTTTAACTGTGCACGCGCTACTGACCGCCTCTTTCTCAGTGCGTGTGCTGTGTTGTATGTGATCACACCGCTTCTGGGCGCCCCGTACGTCTGTGTCATTGTGGGTGTGCGCTGGGTTTCTGCGCAGTGGGTCTGCGTGACACTGTGTGCCTGTTGTGTGTGCTCTGGACTGGCCATGCGTGGTGTGCTGAGAGCCTACCTGAGCTTGCCCTTTATCTGTATGTGGGCGCGTGGTCCCAGCGGGGCTTCAGGAATCCAGATCAAAAGGCCCCATCACAGACGTCAGGGGAGGGGAGACAGTCCCTATGGAGACCTCGCACTTCACCTTGAGCAGTCTCTGAGAGATAGGAGGGGTCACCTCTTCCCCACCCTATCCCCCATTGCAGCCTCTGTGTGGGGCACGGGTGGGAGGGTGCGGGTAAGGAAGGGCAAGTGAAGGCCTCCCTTTCTTGGTGGAGGGGACTCCCAGACTCTCTGTGGATCCCTTTCCACAGAGCCCTGGACCCACTGCTTCTGACTTAGGCCCCTGAATTTGGTAGGGGTGGGGGTGCAGACACCCAGTTAGGAACTCCTCTGTCCCATATCATCTGATGCCACTTCCACGTGTGATGACAACTTAATCTCAAACCTCTGTATACACATGCTGATAACTAAATCCACACAGGTCCCATGATAGTCACAGGTAACTAATCTTCCTTCCCCACTGAGTCCACCCCTACTCCCAAACAGCTAGCTGCATCCAGCTCTCCATGGGGAAGGCTGCACTTGTCCACATGCACACACCAATGCACAGCAATCCCCGCACACACACTCACATAACACAAAGCGGATTCCAAAGTGGGAAGGACTCAGTCAAGCCCAACCCTGCTGGCGGCATTGCCAATCCACCCAGCACACATGTGCATATTGCCATGTGTACCCTCTCTGTTTAAGGCAGGGCTGAGCCCCCACGGGAAGGAGGAACTTCCTTTGAGTGAGCTGGGGGAAACTGGGCCTTCAGGGGAGTCCTGGAACTGGTAGGGCCAAAGGTAGGTCTGCAGATTACTCTAGAGACAAAGGTTCAGCCTGGGACCCAACTTGAGAAGGAAGGGGCAGGCAGGACCGCCGGCCTTTACCCAACAGCACAGCAGAGGACAGCCCCCCCACCCCTACCCCAAGCTGTTCTCAAACAAGCAGAGTCTGGTCCTACGTAGTGTTTATTCACTGACCTCAGCTGCCTTCAGAGTAGACTCATGCCCAGGCCAAGGCTCTTCATCCCACCTTCTGCTCACTCCTTTCACGAGCCCCCTCCCTTCAGGCCATGTTCTCCTCTCTCCACCGCCCCCCCTTTTAAGTGAAAAATTGAGTAGCCAGCCTAATCAAAGCTGTTCGGAGCTAGGATTCTGGTCGCCTGTCTGTAGCTTCAGTTCCACATCAATGTTCGTTCTCCCGGTTATCTGCTCACGCCAGCTCCCTGCACACATCTCGCACCCCGGAGAATCACTCACCTGCTGGTCACACCCACCCCAGTGACAGATTTACTCCTCTCCTCCCCATTGCACAAACTTAGTCACACCTAGTTGCACACACTAGTTTGCAACAATTGGTTACACGAGCACAGCAGCACGCCCCCAGCCACCCCCAGCTGCGCATGCTCTGTTTCCCTCTGTCAGCGGCACATGCCCAGCCTCTCAGTTGCACACCCTCTCTGACACTCATTGGCACACCCTGTGGATGCCTGCAAAGCTCGCCATGCACACACCCCGCCCCCAGCCTCAGGTCTCTCTTGGGACCGGCAACCGTTAGGGGGAGAAAACAATTAGGATGGCAGCCACGGATTGTGAGTGCAGAGGTGGGGCCCGCAGGAAACTCAGGGTGGTAATTCTCCCTCCAGCATATTGCTCCCCACTCGTGAGCCTGCCCCAGGCCGGGGGGGGTCACCACCTTCCTTCACTCCAGTCCCGGGAGCCATTCCTTTGGGAGATGTGGCCTGGGGACCCACTCGGGGTCAGGCTGCAGCTCCCTCAGGCCTGCTGACCTCTGGCCAAGGGGTCTAGGCCTGCCCATGCAGCTCAGGGATGCACCCATTGCCCACACAGCCTAAGCACGCACAGTTCTACATTCCAACCACCAGCACCCAGCGCCCAGCACCCAGCAGTTCTAGTGGCCACTCGCATCACCTCGCTGCCAGCCCAGTGTACTTCTCCGCCTGCAGACAGCAGCCTCCTACCTGCTGGCCCTCCTGACCCCACTCCTCTCAGGTTCCAAGCGCCCTGCAGCGCCCCACCCTCTCCACTCTGGGCCCCTTACCCAGTCACTCCTCCTTCACCTCCTAGGCTCCCTTATACCCCTTCCCTGGTGTGGTGTTTGGGGGAATATCTGTAGTCTCAGCACAAACCACTTTCTGGGCCCCAAGAAAGAGGGGTTGGTTGTGGGGGTAGGGAGCAAAGCCAAGGTGCCCCTGGGTTCACGTGGCTGAGGACATGCACGACGGGGTGAGTGGACTTCCCTGGACCTGGAGGCTCAGGAGGGTGGGGAGGAGGGGGTCCCCGAGGCGACCGGCAGGGGCGGAGGGGAGGCGCGAGGCCCCAGCCCGTCCCTTTCAGGGGGGACTCATGCATCAAACTTCAATTTTCCGGACGATTGAATTAGTGATTTTTTTTCTCCTGAACTAAAATACACTTAAGTCTTTGGGATTAATTACCACGTTCTGGTCCCTCAGACTGGAGTATTACTTATCAGAGCTGCGTCTGACACCGGCCCGACACCTCGTAAAATAAGGAACTGAGCCTCCCGGCCTCACCCGGCGCCGCCCGCCGGGCCGGCCGGGCCGGGGCGGGCAGAGCGGGGAAAGCCGAGACAGGCGGCTCGCGCGGTGGGGCCTGGCCCGGCAGCGCGCCGCGGGGTCCCAGGCCGGGAGAGCAGAGACCGCCCGCGTCCTGGAGCTTGGCAAGCCCCGCCGAGGCCCCGGACCAAACAGGGAAGGAAGAGGGAAAGCCAGGCGGTTTTCCCCGCGCGGCCAGGAACCGAAAGCGGGTCTGCAGAGAGGCCAGAGCCCTCAGGGAACCTGCCTGCCACGGCCCCGGGCGGTGAAGGAACACTGGCCACCGGGCGGGTGGCCCAGAGGGCCCCGAGCCTTAACGAGTCTCGCCCCGAGAATGGGCGCAGGGCCCGCAGCCCCTCACGCCATCCACGCCACACTCACACGTACACCACACGCGGGGAGTACCACGGAGGGCGTGCGGCCTGCGCCCTCGGAGCGCACGCAGGCGGTGCAACGGCCCAGCGGCCGCCCCCGAGGCAGGCCCGGTCGGCGGCCGCTAAGAGGCCCAGGGCGGCGCTGGGATTCGAGGCCCTCTCACAACGCAGGTCCCCGTGGTAGCGACCGAAGCGCGGCCAAGGCCACCCAAGCGCTCCCGTCAGAGCCAGGAGAGCTGAGGAGAGAGTGGGTGGGAGCCCAGGCCCCCCGGGCTCCTAGCCCCAAGCTCCCGCGTACAGTCGACCCCTCAGCCCCTGCCCACGGCCGCCGCCGCCTCCCTGCGCCGGGGGGCCGGGAAACTAGCCCACGCCGCGGTGCTCGGTCGGACGGAGACTGGCCGAAACGCCCAAGCGCGCTGGCAGCCGGGCTCCGGAAGCCCATAGGCAGCCTGGCGGAGGCTTCGCATCCAGCAGAGCCGAGGAGACTGATGGGGGACCGGAATTCGCTCCCCAAACTGTGCGGGACCCAACGCGCGGCGCGCTCTCCCCAGGCCTCCTTGGCTCGGCTCAGCCCAGGGCTCGGGCGTCCGCCTCTCTCCGCTTCCCACCGACCACCGTCCTGCCCTTCCTTCGCCCGCCCTTCTTTCTGACCTATAGAAACAACGAATTCCTTCTCATCTTTCAAGGCCTGGGTCCAATGCCACCTCCTCCGGGAAGCCCCCAGCACCCCGAGCCCCGAGCCGGCTCTCGGAGCTCTGCGAAGAGCGTTTCCCTGCCCCTCTGCCCAGGCCTCCTGATAGCGCCAGGGGGGTGCGACGGGTCTCATCCGCTAGACTGGGAACTCCTTGAGGGCAGGAACTGGGTCTGATTCGCTTCCTTTCCCCAGCCCCCAGCGCGGCATGGCGCAGAAAAGACGCACAATAAACATTTGCTGAATAGAATGGATTTTCCCTTTATTTTATTAATCCTTCTCCTTCCTTCTTTCCTTCTTTCTTTTCCTCCTTCCTTCCTCCCTCGTTATTTTTTATTTCTTGGTTATATTCAATTGTCATGTTTTTCAGGCTCATTAAATCCATTTAGAGACAAAAGAATAAAAGGCAGAAGGGGGAAGGAGGGGGAGGAGGGAAGGGGGAAGGGAGGGGAGGGGAGGGGAGGGGAGGCCGGAGAAGCAAACAAATAACCCGCTTTAACTAGACGGGCGGATAAATGGCCCCGTTTCTCCTCAGCCCCGATGCGCCTGCTTAGCTGCGCGCCCCGCGGGCGCCTCATCTCTGGTGGGCTCAGCCCCGGGGCCGCCGCCCCCAGCCCGGAGGGACCCAGCAGGGCCCGGCCCGGGGCCGCGAAGCTGCGAGCGGCCGGAGGTGCCAGGGCCGCTTCATTGGGATTCATGGGCGTGTTGGGCGGGCGGCCCCGGGCTCCGGGCGCGGGGCGGGGGCCGGGCGGGGGCGGGGGTGCGCACGGCGGGCGCAGATGCCCGGGTGACCGCCGCGCCGCGGTCCCCGCGCCGCCTTTGTGCCGGGGAGGCGCGCGCGGGGACCTAATCCATCAAATTGTCTACAAATTGTGAAGAAAATTCAAAAACCATATGGTCGCCAGCTCCGGCGCGCTCTGGGCTGCGGAGGGCCGCGGCCGCGCCCGCACCCGGAGCCGCGGGGGGCTGGGCCCGGCTATTGTCGCCTGTCAGCGGCCGCCCGGGTCCATTCGTCCCGGCCTTCATGGTCCGCGCTCCGAATTACAGACCCATCCATCCTGAGAAAGGGCGATTTATGTCGCCCGGGAGGAACCGGCCGCACGCCCGTCTGGCTGCCCTGCCGCCTCTCCTCCTTTCGTTCTCTCCTCTCTCTTCTCACCGTTTCCCGTTCCCTTTCCATTCCCTTCTTCTCCGCCTCGGTCTCTCAGTCTCCCCGTGTGCAGCTTTTCCTCTTTCTGTTTCTCCTCCCCCCCCCCCGCCCCCCCCCCCGCCCCCCCAGTCTCCGTGACTCCCGCTTTCTCGCTCTGCTTTTGGAGTGTCTTTCTGTGCTCCTTTTTCTGTTTCTGTCTCTTAGTTTCCTCCTGGACACGCACGCTCCCGACTCAGGCCCCGGGGCCCCATCGCCTGCCCGAGACCAGATGCGCATTTCTCACATCAATTTTGCGGAGAAAGAGAGCCGAGCGGCCCGGAGGCGGGACCCTCCTTTGGTGACAGCGGCCACTCGCCAGCCCAGCGACAACAAAAGCCCAGAGAGAAACCCGCTCTGTCCAGAAAAGTGAAAGCTGCCTGCGTCTCTGCCCCAGCCTCCCTCGGGCCGTGGGGACCCCAGAGAGTCCTGGGGAGATTGATGTCTCTGCCCCCAGCCGAGTTCTTGGGGCCCAGAATTTGTGAATGTTGCCAGAAATTCACCACAACTCTCAGACGCTTCCGGCTCACACCTCCCTGTGCCCGCGTGCGCAATTCAGCTTGCCCTTGGTGCCTTTGGCCTCATTTTCCTCCCTCCCCCAAGGGCAAGGCCCTTCGGGGGAACCAAAACTTGGGAGCCCTCGGGCTGCACCCTGCTGCCCACTGAGCTATACCTGGGGTACACCGGTCGCTTAGCCCGCGTCCGCAGAATGCGAGAAGAATGCCCTGGGGTGGGGGTGGGATGCACGAAACGCAGGGCTAGTCCCCCCACCTACCCACCTTTCCCCCTCAAAATTAATTTTCCACCCGTGACGTCCCCAATGTATGCACTCTTTCTCCCAGCAGAGCACGCCTCACTTTTTACCCGGACCTGGCGAAGCCCGCTTCTCTCGCCCCCACCCCCAATTTGGTAGCTGCCGGGTGTTTCTGGGCAGGAGGCGCTTTCTCCTCCCGCTTTCCCCTCACCCCTTATCCTCGCGCCTGCCCCGAAACTCCTCCAAGTCGCCAAGGCCTGGCAGCCGGCAGCAAGCAGTGGCGAGACACGGAGCCGGCCGCGGCTTCCCTGAATAGGGCCCACTCATTCAGACACGGTCACCGCCGGTTCTAGTAAAATGGCAAAGACTTTATTTATCGGAGAAAGAGGCCTTGGGTACAGTCCGGGGCGGAGAGGGCAGGGCAGGATCAGGGAAGGGGCACCAAGGACCCACCCTCATCGAGTCACCCTTGTCTGGCCAAGTGGAGCTAGGAGCAGGAATAGGGCGTTGGAGACTGCAATCAGACCCAGAGCTGCGGAGGAGGTGGGGTGAGGGCTTCGGGTGGCCTCCTCTCAGTCTCTGTCACATGCAGAAAAATTCTAAAAAGAGTAAAAAATAGTTCTAGGGCTTTGGGTTCCATTTTAGTTGGCTGATTGGTTGGACTTCCCCCTGCTTTGTCCTGAAGACCCGGACCCCAGCAGTCAATCCAAGGAAAATGAGAGAGGGCGAGGAGGAATCTTAAAAATAGCGTCAGTGGGCATCGGGAGGCAGAAATGGCATCGAAAACAGACTTCTGGGGACGGGGGTAGGGGAGAGAAAAGATCGATTTGAAACTTGCAAGTCAGGACCCGGCTGTCCCCCTCAGCCCCTTCCCACGCGGGGAAAAGGGGCAGAAGGAAATAAAAGAAGTCAACTGCAATAGGCCTAGGGAGGCGAGGAGGAAGAGGGCCAGTGCATTCGCCACATGCAGAGAAAAATCAAAACAGTCGGGGCGGGCCCCCTCCTCCAGATCGCGGGGTTAAGTGTTCGTTACCCTCCATACTGCCTGGCCCTCAGCAAACCCAGCAGCCTGAGAGCTTTGAAAACATGGAAATCTCCGAGATTTTAAAAAATAAAAGAAAGAAAACAGTCAGGCTGAGATGGGAAGAACCCGCTATGTAAGCTTAAATATTTATACAGGAGCCATACAGAATTGCACGGCGAGGGCTCCCGGGGCGGCGGAGGCCGCGCGCGGCGGCCGGCCCGGCCGGCCAGCCCGGGTTTATTGCTTCGAGAGGGAGGAGGCAGCTGCCGGGAGCTGAGTCCGGGCCAGGGACGGGGGGAGAAGGCGGGAGTTGCGAGGAGGTCCCAGCTCCCCTCGGCGGTCCGGGAGGCGGCGGGCGTACCGGCGCTGGGGGCCCAGAGCGGCGGAGGATCCCGGGCGGCTCAATCGTCCACGTCGATCTCTTCGTCTTCCTCGTCCTCTGAGCAGTCCTGGCTGCTGGCCGGCTGGTCCGTGAGCGGGGAGCCAGGAGAGAGCTGCAGGGGCCCGGCGCCCGGGGCCTGCGGGGCGCCTGGGGGGAGCGCCGGAGAGCCAGGCCTCGACTTGGCCCTGCCGCCGCCACCGCCGCCCGCGGCCTCCGAGTTCTGCTCGAGTTCGGCCAGCGCCACGATGTCCATCTGCCCGCTGGGGCCCAGTTTCTTGGCGGACTCCACGTCGGCCTTCATCTCCTCCAGGTCCCGCTTGAGCTTGGCACGCCGATTCTGGAACCAGGTGATGACCTGAGCGTTGGTGAGACCCAGCTGCTGCGCGATTTGGTCGCGATCGGCGGGGGACAGGTACTTCTGGTAGAGGAAGCGCTTCTCCAACTCGTAGATCTGGTGGTTGGTGAAGGCTGTTCGCGACTTTCGCCGCTTCTTGGGGGTCTGCCTCTGCCCGAAGATGGTCATCCCGTCGCGGCCTGCGAGGAAACCATAGGTATAGGCTTGCGCCGGGGGAGAGGAGACCACACCCGGGCTCTCTTTCACCCCACCCAGGCCCTTCCGGCCTGAGGTCTGTTGCAGTTCCCTTCTCGGATTTGATTCGGCCTCCCCGACTAGGGCAAGCCTCGCCTAAGGCAAACCTTCCCCCCCGCTCCTGTCTACCGGAAGTCTCTAGGAAAAATTGTTTTAGTCTCTGCTCCCCACCTAGGAGTTGATTTGAAAGGCCCGAGGTCGCTAGAGCACAACGGAGCCAGACAGGGACGCCCCGACTGCTGGGTGAATGTTGATTCTACACCTCTTCCCAATCACCCCGATTCTATCCCTACCCATAAAAAGTCCTAGCTGAAAGGCTCTCCGTTCTCCAACCCAGGAACAGGGCGAGGAGCGCCCAGGCCACTGGGAACGGGAGGGAGCCAAGCAGAGCAGGCAAACTGCGGAGAGATCTTGGGTTCCCGCCATCCCTCCTGGGTCACTCGACTCTGGCCTATCCAGAGGTCCCTAGGACATAGGGTTTGGGTCCTGTCCCACTCATTTCCACTCCCAGCGGCAGCGGCTTGGGCTGGAGGGCCCTGACGGCAGGCGCGGGAGGAGGCGGGCAGAGGCACAGGGCACAAAGAGTGGGGCACCGGGAGCGGGTCGTGGGGTGCTGGGCGCAGGGGAACCCAGCGGCGGCGCCTACCTTCGGCTGCCTGCAGGACGCTGACCTCCAGCCCCTTAAAGGTCTTGCTGGCGAGCTCCTCCAGCGCGCACAGCGGCGAGGTCTGCGAGAGCAGCGCGCGGCCCGCCAGGGGCAAGCCGCCCGGCGCGTGCTTGTCCGCGGCCGCCAGCAGGTGCGCCGCCCCGCACAGCGAGTAACTTCTCCGCACAGAAGGCTTGTTGAGGATGTCCTCGATGCTGAACGGAGTCAGCGGCTTGTTGGAGTTGGCGGGAGGCGGCAGGTGATCCAGTGGGCTGCGCCGCCGCTCTTCCCCCGGCGCCGCCTTGCCATCCTCCTTGGAAGTCATCTCGGCCTTGTTTGGGGGCCCGGCCGGGGCGGCTCGGGCCGCGGGGACCCAGCCCGCGGGCAGCTCGGGCGCCGGGCGGCGCGGGTGGGCGGCAGCGGCGGGCGGGAAGGAGGCCGCGCCGGGCCAGGCGCCGGACCGGGCGCGGGGCCGATTAGCGCAGCGGCAGAGGCGAGCAGAGCCGCACGGGGCCCCGGGAGGAGGGCGCTGACGCGGGCGCCGCTGCCGCCGGGGCTTCCAGCAATCCGGGGCCCGAGCCGGGGCGCGCCGCGCGGGGCTCCAGTTTCGCCAGCCCCGGTGCTATTTAAAGGTGTCAGGTGGCTCCGCGGCGGCTCCTGGCCCCGGGTCCTGGCGGCGGCAGTTGGAAAAGCCGAGGCGAGGGCGCCGAGCCCGTACTGCGAGGGGAGGCGGAGAGATGGGGCAATTGACTATTGCTAACAAGTTAGCCTTGATCGAGGAGTAATCAATTATCTGCAACGGCACTTCCCTGTTTCTCTCTCCTTTCTCCCTTTCTCCTCTCTCTTCTTTCCCTCTGTTCTCTCTCCTCCTGTTCTCTCTCTCCCTCCCTCTCTCTCTTCTCTCTTCTCTGCTCCCCCCCGTCTCTCTCCTTCTCTCCCTCTCCCTCGTCCTCTCTTTCACTCTCTGTCTGTCCAATGCAGGCGGCTCTAAGTTGGGAAGCTCATTAATTAGCGGGCCGGGGGTAGGAGGAGCCGGCTGGAATTAGCCTGCCTAATGCGCCTGTCAGTCCGGGCGCTGCGCCGCGCTCGGCCCGAGCTGTTTGTAAATTACATTAGCGGCGCCTTTATTGCACCCGAACCTCGGGCGACTCAAAAGCCGCCACCCCCACCCCAAACTGCGAGCCTCGCTCCCGGCGCACCCGCCTCCCGCCGGCCTGCCTGCGATGGCAGCGCTGGCCCGGAGGTCTCAGGCTCTCCGACCCGGGATTTGGCGCCCGAGAAGGGCGGCGTGAGCCCAGCCGGAGAGGGACGCGGCCGCCGCGCGGGCCAGGTAAGACCAGGAGCCTGGGTGGGCCCCGCCGCCGCCCAGTGCGGACTTTGCCGAGCTGAGATCAAGGACCCAGCGTCCCTACCCCTCGACCCTCCTTGTCCGTCACCCCCGGCCTTGGTCCATGCGCCTGGGGAGAGGGAATCTGCAGCTTCCAGGCTGGCCCGCGGGAGGTCCGTGTGGGTACTGCAGCCCTGGGTGAGGCGACACGGGACAGGGGTGGAGGATCCCAGGGGTTGAGGGGAGGGGGTCAGCCAGAGGACTCAGTCTTCCCCAGCCGAGAGGCGGAGGGGGGAGTTATTGGTGGCTCCAGGCCCCTCTCCACCGGCCTGAGCCCGAAGCGACAACCTTACCTCTTCCGGCGGTCTTGCACACTCTTCGGGCCAGGGCTCTCCCGGCCGACTGGGGCCACGGGACCGCCTGGTGACCGGCGCCCGACCGGGCAGCCGGGCCGGTTGCCTGGGCTAACGGGGCCGGCTCGGGGCCTCCCCGCTGAGCTCTGCCCAGGCCCCGGTCGGGGCCCCGCTGCCGGCCCCGCCCAGCCCAGCGCCGGGCTCCAGTACACCGCCCGACTCCAGCTGTTCCGGATGCGGGGCGGGGGCCCGGAGGGGGCCAGGCCAAGGCTGGGGCTGCGCTCCCAGGAACCCGCAGGGAAGCCGGGTTCGAGTCGGACTGGGGGCTGGGAACCCTATGGGCCCGACTCTGCGTACATCAGGCAAGCATTTGTGCGCATCGCTATTTGAATGTTTACGTTTTTTGAGTATGTACATTTGTGTGGGGTTCGCAATGTGTTTATTTGTGTAAACATATGTAACCTGTGGGTATTTAGGCGTGTTTGAACCCTACCTATGTCTTTCATTCCCTAGAGGCACCCAAAGGGGCTGTACCCCCAGGCTCTTTTTACTCTTGTTTCCCTCCCCTGGTTTGTATGGGGGCGTTGGCCCCACCACCTAATTTTGCCCGTCTGCCCCTGAAGAAAGGAGGGGAGCAAGAGGGGCTGGAGCCAAGGGAGCTCTTTCCCTCCCCTCATACAGCCTCAGCCCTTTTCCTGGCTTTGTTTGTAAACTCCTGGGCAGACTGCGCTCTGGTAGCCCTGCTTAGTCAAGAGAAGGGCCCAGAGAGGCCAGTGCAGGGCACTGTGGCCCAGCCTAGAGGTTAGGGTGGGAGAATAGGACCTTTTGGGCTTCTGGACCCCCTCATACTGCCCCAGAGAGGGAGGAAGCCAAGCTGGGCTGCGGGGCAGGGGACGGGGCCAGGTTCTCTCCCAGGATGCCTCCAGCTCCGGCATAGGGGCCTCCGCACAGCAGAGATTGGTTTCTTTATCTCCTGTTTAGTTGTTTGTTTGGAACATGGCTTGCAGCTCCCCCAGAGAAAAGGGACAGTGACCAAGAAAAGATTCCTATTTGGGACCCCAGTGCCTGCCCTCACCCTGCTCGGGAGTATTGGGAAGAGTTATTCACCCTCTTTCCTGCATTTGCAAGGACAGGTGCTCAGAGGCAGGAATGGGGAGAGTGGGATTCTCAGTTCCCCCAGAGCGGCAGAACTGTCCTCAAAGCAGGCCTATCTCGAGTGCATCCGCGCTGCTCTGAAGCCACGAGGGGATGCTGGGCCCAGCAACAGTGGGGTCAGAGTTGAGAGAGGTGGAGAGGGACCTGAGGGAGAAGGGGCCCGGGAGCCTGATGACCTTTGCTGGCTTGGAAGCTTCGGACCGGAGGGGTCTGCCCTCTCCTCTAACTTCCTGCTCTCAGGATCCTGCCTCAGCCTCTGCACCTCCCCGCCCCCCAGCCCTTTCCTGCCATAACCCCAAAAGCCCAGACCCAGAGCCTCAGGCAATCCGCATCCCCCATGCTAGAGAGGAGGCCTCTCCAGATCAGGGAACAGCAACTCTTGAGTCCCTACCCTGGAAGGAGCTCCATCCCTAACCCTCTGCCATTCTTCTTGTCTGCACCTGCTATTGGTCTGCAGGATGGTATCTTAAGGACAACCTTGCTGTTGTCCCTTTCCCAGTCCCTCAGGAACAGTGGAGTTCAGAATTACTGTGACACTGCCAGGAAGGTGAGGAATGTGAATTGGGGAGCAGAGGGGCAAGAGCATAGAATTCCTTCAAGGGGGCCCTGTTTCCGGGGATCTTTAGTCTTCGGCCACATCATGTCAAAGTGGACAGGACATTCCACAATCATCTGCTATATTACCTCTAGACCCACCGTGGCCAAACCTCTTTTTCCTGCAGCCCAATTGGAAGGCTTTGTTTTTAGCCTAATTGGTTGGACTCCCAGCAAAACAGCTCCAGCAGGCACAGCTGGGGGCTAAGAGGGCATATGGCGCCACCCACCCTTGTTTAGGGTCCCTTACTTCTATTGCCTCATCCAGGCTATGTTCAAAAACCAGGCCAACTGTCCCACTGACCTTTTCCCAACCCTGCAGTTTTTCCCCACTCCAGACCCCAGTGTGTGGGCCACTAGGATCTTCTGAACTCCTAGACACCCAGATCTACTGGCTTCCCATACCCCTCCAGCAGAGCAGGGGCTGTATCTTGGGTTCGCAGTCAGACTCACTCCGTCTCCTCCTAGACAGGGAGATCCTCGAGGGCAGGGACCTTGATCTGGGGAGTCCATCCACCCCAGACCTGTGCAGGCAGGCAGGTACCTGGTGCCCTCCCTGTACAGGTTGAATGAGTTTCTGTTGATCGAATGGAGTATAAATGACTGTGTATTATGGAGGGGGGAGGCTTGGGCCTTGACTGTTCCCCCCCGCCAGGAGTTCTGGAGATGATGAAAATTAGGGGAGTAATTCAGGGGCAGTGGGGGGGAGGGAGGTGGGGGAAAGACGCTATCCTGCCCAAGCCCCTTCCTGGGATCCAGTGCTGGGTGGGGAAGACGCTCTGGGGCCTCCCACCCCCAGTCAGCTGAGCCAGTGTCATCTCCCATGAAGCCGAAGCAGTTGGTCCCTGGAGTCTGCTGCCCAGGGAATGCCTGTCTTCAGAGCCTGGTCTGGACTGTATCCTGACTCCGGAAGAATTCCTGCGTGCTGCCTCTGCCACCAGGGTCCAGTCTTATTCTGTCTTCAGTGGAAGGGGAGGGGCTTAGTGTAGCAAAAATCTGTTTTCCCCTTACTTTAGTGAATATTTCAGACAAAAGAGGAGGGAAAGAGCATTGCATGAATTGCCAGGATAAGGGGACCCTGTAGACCCAAACAAAATGAGTTATTCCTTAGCATAAGAGCATAATTCAAGTAAACCCCCAAATGCTCCATCAGCTTTAATCCAGATTGTTTTGGTAGCCCCATTTGTTTCCAGATTATTTGTGTAAGCACCAGCAATGGCCCTCAGGCCAGAGGTCCCCTTAGAAAGAAAGGTTCTGACACTGCTTGAAAGGAATTAACTTGACCACCAATTGGGATCACTTTTGTCCGCCAGGGACCTGCTACTCTCACACTCCTTGTGGAATTCAGCGTGTTTCTTCTGCTATAGAAGTAGACTCCGATAGATGGCCTCCTGCCTCCCTGGCTGAACCAGGACTGCCCACTTGGTTTTTATATTCTGCCCTGGGCCACCGTCAGCAGGAACAACAACAATAACCATGACAATAAACACCATAAGCCCTTACTGTGTACCTGGCTTCAGGCTAAGAGTTTTATTCATTTCATTTATTACTCACAACCCTGTGAGGTAGTAGTTACTGCTGTCACCCCAATTTTATATATAAGGAAAATGAGTCCCAGAGAAGTTAAGTAACCTGTCCAAAGTCACACAGCCTGTTTTGGATTAATTAGGATTTGAAGACTGTTTGTTCTGACTCTAAGTGTAATCCCAGAACCATGGGGGTTTTAACCAGAGCACCCCCCTCCCGGGGCTCTCTGAATGGGCTTCAGGGGCTCTGCAGATCCCAGAAATTGTGTGTAGAATTATGTGTGTGAGCGCAAGTGGGCACATTTTTCCAGGGGTGATATTACATAACACGTTGGAGTCTCCAAAAGGGTTGGAGATCCAGAAAAGTTTAAGACCAGAAGCAGGCCAATAGGCGAAGGGGGAGGGAGGCTGCCTCCCTGTAGGCCTGGGGAGTAGGGAGCCAACTGCACCAAAATTCCGGCCAGGCTCCAAGTCTGCTTATGGACCTGCCCTGCTGTCGGTGGCCACTGGCCCTAGGACCTCATCTGGCAAAGAGAGGTGGGGCAGGGA
Organism: Mirounga angustirostris; assembly: GCF_029215605.1. NCBI lineage: Eukaryota > Metazoa > Chordata > Mammalia > Carnivora > Phocidae > Mirounga > Mirounga angustirostris. The sequence continues at coordinate 127,739,806 of NW_026991714.1, forward strand.
CTGTGGCTAGGGCACTGCTTTGGAGAGCACCCCCTCCTGCTTCTCCCCCACCCATTTCTTTTGTGAACTGAACTCCAGAGCCTGTGAGAGGGTGGGCCCACCACACGGGTCAACTTCTTCCAGGCACTTCAGCCCTGGGTGGTGTGTGTGTGGGGGGTGTAGGTACCCTTTGGAAATGGGTGGGGCAGAGACAGACCACTTAGTGATAAAGACAGGTAGAGACAGGAAGAGACACTTCCCGGGAGGTGCTCATGACCCATGTGACCATACTGTGCAGCCTCCAGAACATCCCTCTTTTTTGGTCCCAAGCCTTTGCTCCCCTCAGCCGGCATCAGAAGGGTCTCTATCACTTCCCTTCCTTGTACCTTTTGCTCTGTTTTTAGTGCTCAGCTGGGGCAACTTCCCTGGCCTGTTCAGTTCCTCTGTGCTCCTTAGCACACCCGCCTTGGAATCTGTCAGTTTGTCAGGAACTTGCTGGTTTGTCTGTCTGTCCTTCTGCCCCTCTCTCCACCTGGCTGTGGATCTCCTCCCCATGGCCTTTGCCAGCCTGGCATATACCAAGGGCTCTTCATGCATTTGTCGAATAAAGTAAAGGAATAATAAGAGACGAAAGAGAGAGCCAGGAAGGACTTTATTCAGCCTGGGCCCCAGGGAGAGGACTAGGGGTGTGAGGGAAGGGTAGGTGCATTGTTTTGCCAGCTGTGTGCAGATGTGTGAGGCACCCCTGCTGTTCATACCTCCAACACGCACAGAGGGGCACAGAGACCTCATTCTGTAATGCTTGCTGGCTGTGGAGGGAGGAGGGAGGTCCTGGGTTCTGGACCCAGCTGTGGTGTGGCCTGATTCAGGAATGGAGTTTGTTCTCTCTCTCTCTCTGTCTGTCTCTCTACAGGATTGAGCCCCCATCATGTTTTGGGCCCAGAAGCAGAGAGGAAGAACAGACAGAAGAAGGAGGGTGACGGGCAGGCAGGAGTGGCAGGGGACAGACATCCTCACCCCAGTAGCCCAGGGGACTGTGAAGAGAGGAAAGGATAAGTGGGAGAAGTCAGTTGCCGTCCCAGTGGAGGTGGCATTTGAATTGAGCTTTAAAAAAACCAGGAGCCTTTGGGTAGGTGCGGAAGCCAGGACCACTTTCCAGGCAAGAGTAACAGCCAAGCCAGAGGCCAGAAGCGGAAACCCAGTAGGGGAGCCAGAGTGCCCTCTCTACTTCCTCCCTCTGTGGCCTGAGCAGCAAGCTGCTAGGTTGGGAGTGAAATCCTTGCTCCCTTGTGCACCCCCATTAGGTCTGCAGCCTGCGGCAGGGGCTGGTGGGTTCCTGGGATGGCTGTTAGGGGCTGCAGGGGGTTGGGGGGGGGAGTTGGAGAGAGGCTGCCCCCCCCCCCCCCCCGCCCTCGCTGCTCCTGGACTACCCATTCTCCTTGCTACCCACAGTTGATTCTCTCTCTTATTAACCTAGTTGGCCCAGGAACTCCTGGGTGGAGCAAAGCCGCTAATGCTGGTCGGTGTCACCCTTCCCACAGGAGTCTCCCCGCCTGTGGCGCACCAGGCTGCAGGCCGGCCTGGGCGAGGGCGAGGGGGCTAGAAGGAGAAACGCAAGCCAGGAAAGGCAGGGAGGCCCCGGAGCGGGCCACGGCGGCTAGGCGGCCCAGGAAAGGCCTGAGTCAGGCCTCTCGTAATAAACTGTACCTGAATAATTCAGCAGCCGTGCGGGGGCTCATTGCGTTAGTGCCGCCGCCAGCTCAGCCCCTCGCCTTCCCGCTGAGGGGAGGGGGTCACTAACGCGCTGGAGCGGGGAGCCAGGTAAAGACCCCCTGCCTGCTCCTATCGTGGATTCGGCCGGGCCAAGCCCCAGAAGGCCCAGAAGACTCCCGGGTCCCCGAGCTCCTCCGTCCGCCAAAGGTCAGAGGGCCGCCTGCCGGGCAGCGCTGTTTCCAGCTAAGCCGCTCTCAAGAGCCTGGGCAAGAGAACTCAGGCGGCAGAACCAAGGCCGAACAAGGGGCGCGGGGGGTCGGCCCGCGGGGAGCCGAGCTGCGGCAGGGCCCAACCGCACGGAAGAATGTGGGCGGCTTGGCTCGGAGCAAAGGGAAGAAGGCTGGCTCGGGCCTGTGCTCCGAGCCTGGACGCCCCGAGGCTGCTTCAGCGGGCCGGGATTTTCCTTTCGATCCGAGCGAAGAAGCTCCAGGGAAGCCGCAGGAGCCCAGGTTCCCCGGCCTCTGTCCTCGCCTTTCTCGGACCCCCGGATCCAGTTTCTGCCACGTCCAGCCGCGGTGTGGCTGGGGCCCAGCGCTCTCGGAAAAGGTGGTGGGGGGGGAGGGAAGGGAGCCCCAGGCTGCTCAGTGCGCAGCGCCTGCAGCCTTATTTCGTTTGAGAGAAACCGGCTCCCCTTGGCTATTCTACCTCCCACAAGCCCCTGGGCTCCAAACGTCCGACGCTTCATTCCTCCAGCTCTTTCCGACGCCCCTTCACTTCCATTAGGCCCACCCCATCCTCCCTGCAGCAGCCTCCCTACCCCTGCGTGCTGAACCTCGGGCCCAGACTCTCACACTGGCCCCGCTGGCTCTCCTGGAGCCCCGCTTGCCCGCGGGCAAGGCCCCCAGTCTGGTCTTCACTGGTGGTCCAGGCAGCCAGACCAGAAGCCCCGGTGGCGTCGGCGGAAGGCAGCTCGTTTCCCCTCTGGCCCACGCGGCACCCGCACCAATCTTCTTCCGCGGAGGCTTCCTCCTCCTCTTCCTCTTGCCTCTGCTGCTAGGTATTTCTTTCTCATTCGTTTTTTTTCGTTAGGTGAGGTGAGTTCAGCCCCAGCCTCTGGGCCCTGGGGAGGCCTGAGCTTACTGTGCCTCTCTCCAGTCCTCGGCTGAAACGTTGGGTTAACGGCCAAATTTCCGACACCTTCTGCAGCAGGGCCACCTGAGTGTCTTTGTAGAGGCAGGTGAGAGGGCTGATGGCACCATGACCTCAGACAACTCCACTCCAGGCCCGCTGTGTGACGTTGGGTAAGTCTCTTAACCTCTCTGAACTTTGATGGGGCAAAAGTCAGGAGATTTAGGTAGAGAGATGGGAGACTAAGCCTTTTAATTCATTTGGGAAAAGGGGTTGCCTGCTTTGGGGCCTAAGGAGGAAGTGAGGTTGGGGAGAATTCTAGGTCTGGAATGGCCATTTATTTTAACGAATATTTAGGAGCAGCTGGTAGCTGCTTTTTATTTTTGTCTTTTACAGCTGGTAGGGTGCCAGGCATTAGAAACCTCTCCAATCCTCACCAGGTCTTGGTTTTACCAAAGAGGAAACTGAGGTTAAGATCACCTCCAGCTGGTCATTGCCACAGGTGGGATTCCAACCCAAATCCAGTTTCAGGCACTCTTGAGTTTAAGCGGCAGTCTGCCTTGGACAGGTGAATTGAGCCTCTCAGGGCTGGCTGCGACCTAAGCGTGGAGGGGTCGGGCTGAATCTCCAAGTGTTCCCTTTTTTCCGTGCTGGGAAAGCTTTGAAATTCTTGTGTTTAGGTAAATGAGTTTGGCGGCTCCCAGAGAAGGATGGAAATAAGACCCAGTGAGGGACTTCAGACAGGTTACTGCAGTGCATCTGGGACAGGACAGGGAGGGCAGCATTTCTCCAAAGCCGAGCCTGGGAGGTGGCCGTGGCAGGGCCAAAGTAGAAGCCATCGCTCCCCCGAGTTCCAGCCCCCCCGCGAATCTATCCATCTGCTCAAGAGTCTGTCTGTCCCCGCGGGTGGGGGGGGGCTACGCCCCCGGAAGTCCTGGACCGAGGGAGAGAAGGAGCGCCAGGAAGAAGGCACACGGCTCAGGGCAGAGGTATGGCCAGACGATCCCCCCACTCTTTCACCCTCTCCAGGGGCGCCTCTCTGAGGTAGGGTCCTCCTAGCTGCAGAAGTGGAACTGTCTGTGGGGGAGCAGAGGTGGGCAGGCTGGAAGCTGGCGCCTGGGGACCCCTGGCTGGGCAGGGAAGGGCTGGAATCCGGCTCCCCAGCGACCCGTCCCGAGCTCCCGCTGCAGGGTCGCCCCGTGGCAGCCCCGACAGGCCATGCGTCCCTCGGCACAAGTCCCATTATATTGTATTTATGTTTCACTTTATTGGTTTTTTTCCTCTCTTATTATTGTCTCACTCTGGGGGAGGCAAAGGATATAATATATTCATCTTTATTATACCAAATCTGTGTGAAGCATTTAATAAAACGCTGTTTCCACACAGCCAGGGATATTAGTGTGAGCTCTTCTGAAGTTAATGCTCGGGTACTGAGGGCGCCGCCGCCACAGCGCCTGCTGCTGGCGGCCCGGGGGAAGCGCAGGCCCCGGCCGGGTGCTTCCCGCGCCGACCGTGAGCGCCCCGTGCCCGTCCCGCTTGGGCGCTCATCCTCCGGTGGCTCCGTGGCCCCTCGGGCCGCAGCCTGGGGGGAGGGCCTCGGAAGAACCGAGTCCGAGCCCGCCCCCCTCCTCCCCCCGCCTTCCTAACTGACTGTGGGCCTTGGTTTGTGCCTGGGAAGCGGGGTGGAACCCGATTAGTCCATAACCGCTTTCCTCTCAGGGCTCTTCGTTGGGAGGCTGAAGAGGCCTTGAGGGTGGACAGGGCTTTAGAAACAGGAAGGAAAAAAGGCAAGGATTTGTCGAGATGGGGCCGAAGAGAGCCATAGAGAAATAGGGGGGCTGCCACAAAAGTGGTTCTAGGCAACACAGACCCTCAAGCTGAACCCGGGCTGGGGAGCAGAGTGCAACTCCAGCTTGAGCAGAGCCCAGAAGGTTTCCGTGTTTCTGAGCTTGCCCCGCAGCCATGGTGAAGGCAACTCAATGAAGTAGAGATCTTGGACTGTGGCAGTGGGCTCTCCTGTGGTCCTCCCTGTAGGTAGGCAAGCAGTCTTTGTAGTCCAATTTACAGCTAGTGCATTGAGACTCAGGTCAAGTGGCTTGTTTGAGGTGACCCAGCCGGAATGTAGCACCGGTGGGTCACACTGTCTTCAGACTCTGCTTCCTTCCCTTCCTCCCCTAGCCCTCCCACTCCCTACCTTCCCCCTCTCCCTTCCCCATCCTCCAGTGTTTTCCATGGCCTATAAGCTTTATATGTCTGCTTTCTAACTACGCACATACCTACCTGGGGATGCACATGAGGAGAATCAGTCACATGAATTTCCGTATCCAGGCTCACTGCCCAATGTCCTTTAGAGCCCACTGCCTGGGTTCTTTTCAGGCCCAGATTTGGGAATACCAGCCTTACTTAGGCCCTTTTACCAGTGCTGTGGGGGGAGGGTTGGGGACAACGAGGCCAGGCCAGAAGGTGTCGTGCAGGAAAGGAGTGGAGCGGGCAGGTAAGTCCCCCTGTTAGGACTAATACCCTCCCATGATTCTCAGTCCTCCTCTGCCCTCATCACCTCATCTTTGGGGCTGTACCAGGTCACCCCACGTACTGTAGGCTGCTGGTGGAAGCTTGTGTGGAGGCTAAGGGTACTTGAAAAGTCTGACCGTTCCCACCTGGGGCTGGCTGGGGGAGCAGGGTGCAAACTCACTGTGTGGCCTGGCTGGGACTAGGGGGAGACAAGTGAGGTGCCTGGGGCAAGGATTGAAGGGGTACTGGGTCTCGGTGTTGTGTACTTCAATTCTGTGCTCAGGCACCTCGTTTGCCTCACCCTAGTCCCAGCTCTGCTGTGTGGTCCCAGGGGTGGAATCACCACCACGAATTGCTGAGTGGAGATAGGATGACTTCAGCTTATCCTTGTGAATGGCTTTCTGAAGGGTAAAAGTGAAAACAATGGAATGAGCTGCCTTGCGTGGGAGTGAGCTTCCCCCAACAGGTGGCGTATACAAGTAGGGCTTAGCACCTGCAGAGAAGGCTAATAGTCACCATTTTATTGTTGTCATCGTCATCATCATTTTACGATTACTCCCTTTGTGCCATGTAAGAGCTTTACCTCGTTATCCCATGTAACGCATATAAATGTGTTTTGGCCAAGGATGGGATATCAGAGTCTCTGACCTTCTGGGTCCTTATCTGCTCTGAGAGTGTAGTGTTGCAGAAGACAAAGGGCACTTCTGTTGATTCGGGTTGGTTCATTGCATTATAGTGATTATTTGGACTCATCTCGTGGCCTTTACTAACGGTAAACTCTTGAAGGATGAGCACTGTGTCTAATCTCATTTTTTTTACCGTTCCCTCTCCTATTCCATGTCCCTCACAGAATGAGGCACATAGCACGTGTTTAATAAATACGCATTGAACAAACACAGGAGTAAACGAGTATCGAAAGCTGACCAGATGCTCCCTGGGCTCTGACCAGCAAGGCCATGAGGGTGGCCATGGGGAGAGCCAGTACCACTCTGCTGTCCTTGTCCTCCTTCCCCCACAGCTGAGCCGAGTTCAGGCAAGCACTTAGAGACCTTCCTGCCACATTGTGTGCCCAGGCTTATTCTAGTCTGTGGGGGAGACAAGGGCCAGCACAGCTCTGCCCGTGCAGGAAGAGCTCAAGCTTCACCCTGGACAAGCCTCAGGAGAAACCATTCAGGTGGGGGAGGAGGCCTCTGGGGGGGCCACAGTGGGGAGAAGTCTGCGTGGCAGAGTTGGGACTGGAGTGAGGCCTTAAAAGGTAGGAAGAATGGAGAGTTTGGCAGGAAGAAATAGAACGTTCCAGGCTGGAGTGAGAGGGCAGCTGGAGCAAAAGGGCAGAGCATGACTGCTCGCAACAGTTTCGGAGTAGGCAAGGCTGGCCTAGCCAGAGCCGGCACCAGAGGAAGATAGGTGGGGAAAGACATCTGTGGAATGCCTTGAACGTCCAGACCCAAAGCCGGAAACTGGAAACTGGGACTCAGAAATCAGGGTGTACAACTCACAACTGAAGACCAAAGTCCAGAACCCAGCCTCATCCAAAGCTGTCCTCTTGGTGAGTGGAAGATGCCACCACGGGGCTCCACACTCCAGGTGCGTGAGCTCCCTGGGTAACAAGGTAGACTCTTCTGATCGGGTGGGGCCGGGAAACCCAAGACCTGCCATGAGCCGGGAGCTGGCCTGGGCCCACCTGAAGGCCGCCCCTTCCAGCCTGGCGTGAGCAGCTGTCCCGGGTCCTCCCAAATCAGAACCTGAAGTCTGGCTTCATCTGCAGCCCAGGCCCCCTGAACTGGGGCAGAAGTCTCCCACCGCTCTGCACCCTGCCCCTACTCCCTGTCCTTCCCTCCGCCCTCCGATACAGGTGGGATCTCGGCTTTCAGGCTGAACCCAGCCGGGCCGGCGGCCGGAGGGCGGAGCCGCGCTGTCTGCGGAGGTGGCAGCCTGCGCGTAGGCGTTGCTCTGCCGGCCTGTCGCCGAGTGCAAGCCTGCCAAGGAGCCGGAGCGCTGTGCCGCGCGGAGGGTGTCAGGGGTGGTATTGTCGGCGCACAAATGCTCAACTTTATGTACTTTTAACTAGAGGTGTAACAGATGGCCCCGTTTCTGTCCAAGCCAGGGAGACTGGTGCCCATTCCGGCTGCAGCCAATCAATCCCGCCACTCTGGGGGGAGCTACAAGCTGGGCTGGGAGGCCTGGAGCCAGCAATCGCGCAAGGCTGTCTGCTCGGGCTGGCCCAGTGCTGCCTCTGCCAGCCGCTCAGCCATGGGCCCGGGGAGATAGGAGGGCAGGCAAGTGGCAGCCCTGCCCAGCAGCCCAGTCAGAGGCCTGCCTGGGAGGGAGAGCCTGGACCCACCCCCCAGGGCCCAAATGGCCATGAAGACATTCAAGTCCCCAGCCTGCCCCACTTTGTCCTCATTCTCCCCTGGTCCCTGCTCAGTACCTAAACCCCGAATTTCTGGTCTTGAATTGCTCCAGATCCATAACCCTGTAGTATCCTGCATGGTGGACATCAGATGTTGCTCAGGACTGGGGATGAGTAGTGGTACCTTTGGGAGAAATCATGATGAGACTGTAGAAGTCTTCAAGAAATGCCCAAGACAGCTAGAGAAGAGGAGAAAACAGCAGGATCCAGGGCTCCCAGAGCTGGGAGAAACTGAATTCATCGATTCGTACATTCATACAGTCAGTCAACAAACACTTAGTGAAAGCCTACTATGTGCCACGTCCTTTGCTGCATTTGTGCACTGGGGGCACAATGATGAATAGGACATAATTCCTGTCGTTGAGACCCTCGCAGGGGAAGACAGACAAATACACGGGTAATTGGTAAAAGGGCTCATAAGCATCTCCACAGGGACTGGAAGCACAGAGCAGGAGTATTTAATCCTGCTTGGGAGGTCCAGGGAAGATTCCAACAGGAGCTGGCTCTGAGCCAGGTGTTAAAAGACCGGTAAGAGTTTCCACTGGACGTGAAGGCAGGCAGGGAAGTGCGTTTGAAGGGGGAGGAATAGCATGTACAAAGACATAAGAATGTGCATGGTGAGGTAAGGCTGTGGAAAGATGTGAGTGTGACTGGGGTTTGCGATACAGGAGAAGTGGAGTGGATGAGACTGGGCAGGGGAGGGGGCCGGGCCTGGTAAACGATGACCCGCTTTGTTTCAGCAGGCTGGCAACCTGACCTGCCAGATCTCTTCCCTCAGTTTTCCCTCCTGTGACCCTACTGCCCCTCATCCTGGGCTTGGAGGGAGTGAGGAAAGGAGGAGGCAAGGCCTGGCAGCATGTGGGTAAAGCCAGAATTCAGGGAGGGGATCCTCATCCTGGCTTCCCTCCTTTCTTGCTTTGAGGGCTGAAGCCATGAACCAGGGGGCTGACTTTCCCCCACCACATGCCCCATGGATTTCTGAGTCTTCTTTTTTTTTTTTTAAGATTTTATTTATTTATTTTATTTGAGAGAGAGAGAGAATGAGAGAGAGCACAGGAGAGGGGTTAGGGTCAGAGGGAGAAGCAGACTCCTTGCCGAGTGGGGAGCCCGATGTGGGACTTGATCCAGGGACTCCAGGATCATGACCTGAGCCGAAGGCAGTCGCTTAACCAACTGAGCCACCCAGGCGCCTGATTTCTGAGTCTTCTAAAAATAGCCTTTCTGTAGGTTCCCTAGAGAGGACTTAGAATCTTATGCACTCATTCATTCATTCATTCATCAAGAAATAAGCATCAGCTATGTTCAAGGCCCAGGCAGGATATTGAGGTAGAACATTTCAGTATACTGAACTGTGAGGAGCTCAAGTCCAGATGCAAGAGGAAGACAAGAATCTGGGCAGGTGTCCTTCTGTTTGCAAGAAACAGAGGTACACTTGAGTAATCCCAAGAAAAAGGAGGGCCTTTGTATCGAAGCACATGGCTTGGCAATGCAACTGGGCCCAGAAAGCATGCAGGGACCAAGGCAGCTCTGGGGACCAACTTCCTTTTCATAATAAGGTGGAAAGGCACTCCATAGGGTCTCTCTCCTCATTAATATTAATGTAATTATTATTATTATTATTATTATTATTATTATAGGGGGAAGAGGAATGATAACTAGCAAGTTCTGAACACATGCCAAATGCCCACCACATTGGTTTCCATGCTTATCTCAGTAAATCCTCTCAAGAACACTATGAGTTAGTGAGTATCATAACCCCATTTTACATATGAGAACACTGAGGCTCAGGGAGGTTAGGTATCCTGCCCCAGGTTCAAGCCAGGAAGTGGAGGAGTCAGGACCCTCACTCGGGGCGGCCTCCAGCGCCCCAGCTCATAACTGCTTCTGACCTCTGTGTGGCATCAAGAGCTTCCTGGATTCCCTCATAATTTCTCATAACCGTGACTTGCACTTGACCAGCCGGCCTCTCTGAGTCTCTCTCTGCATCACCTCGGCTAACTGCTCTAGTCTCTCCATATTTCATAGTTCGAATTCCCAGAAGAAATGGGATTGGCCCAGCTCATCTTTTAAATGCCAGGCCACATCGAAAGCAGCTGCCCAGCCAAAGAGCTGGCGGGGAGCGGGGCCTCATGCAGCCACAGATCAGCATCGTTGATACATCCAAGAGTAGAAATAAGATCATACAAAGGGCAAAGTGCAGAGTGCTACAAGAGAGGTGCGAGAAAAGGATGAGGGGAGACTTCATGGGGGGCATTTGGTGGTTTGGGTCTTGAAATAAGATGGTATTTGGGGAGCAGTGTTGGTAACAAGGACTTCCTGAAGAAAGGAAGAGAATGAAAGTAAGTGTAGGACTGGGATAGCACAAGTCATGTTCAAGGACCACTGAGGAGTTCTGCTTATTAGGAGAGTGGGGTGCCTGGGATAGAGGCTAAAAGGCAGGACTTGAATGCCAATGTAATGTCAACTTAATTCAATAGGAGTCACGGGAGGTTTTTGAGCAGGAAAGGGATGTGAACACACGTGTACTTTTGGGAGGATGACCCTATGCCCAGGGCAGTTCCAATTTATGCCTTTTGCCCCACTGTAATTATTTTTATTCTTTTTTTAAAGATTTTATTCATTTATTTTAGAGAGTGTACAAGTTGGGGGAGGGGCAGAGGGATGGAGAGTGGGAGAGAAGCAGCAGAGCCTGATGCCCGGCTCAATCTCAGGACCCTGAGATCATGACCTGAGCCAAAATCAAGAGTCAGACACCTAACCGACTGAGCTACCCAGGTGCCCTTATTATTTTTATTCTTAAAGTTTATTATTATTATTATTATTACTTTACAGAGCCCCTTTTTATTCTCAAAAGCATCCAGATTTGAATTGTAAAGTACATGGTCACTCCAGCTTTAGAGGCTGTGGACTATTACTCTGCTAGGATTGGTGAGGGCGGGTGGGGGCACAGAAGGTAGAACACAAAGGAGTGTGGGCAAGAGACAGGGCTAATGCAGAAGTGGTCAGACCTGGCAGGTGAATGGATTTGTGGGGGTGGGGGATGAAGGAGAGGGGGGTAGTCCAAGTGACTCCTGGGTGTTCAGCTTGATTGTTGGGAAGAATGGTGGAAGTCTAAAGGCAGAGCTTGTTTGGGCTAGGGGGTGGAGATGATTGTGGTTATGGTGAGTTTGAGGTGTCCTGGGACATCAGCTCAGAGATGCTCAGCAGGAAGTTGGACATTCCAGACAGGAACTCAAAGGCTGTCAGTTGGGCGCCTGGGTGGCTCAGTTGGTTAAGCGACTGCCTTCAGCTCGGGTCATGATCCCAGGGTCCTGGGATCGAGTCCCGCATCGGGCTCCCTGCTCTGCGGGGAGCCTGCTTCTCCCTCTCCCACTCCCCCTGCTTGTGTTCCCTCTCTCGCTGTGTCTCTCTCTGTCAAATAAATAAATAAAATCTTTAAAAAAAAAAAAAAGCTGTCAGTTAAGGATTCTTCCAAAGAGATGGCTCATGGAAGCCAGGGGAGTGGAGAGCTTGCCAGAGACAGACAAAGGGCAGAGTAAGACAAGACTGGAAGCTGAATCCTAGATTTCTGTATTTGGGAAGTTGGAGGAGAGAGAGGAGTCAGAGGAGACTAAGAAAGAGTAGTTGGAAAGTTAGGAGGAAAACAAGGGAAGCTAGTGACCTAGAGATGATGAAGTTTTTAGGGAGGGAATTGGTATTAAATCCTGCAAAGTGATCAGTGAGGAGGGCAGAGTCAATGGCCAGCAGGTTTGGAAATGCCAAGATTACAGGCAACTATAAGAGATGACAGGGTGGTGGGGATGTTGCATGAAGAGTGAATGGCAAAGAGCTAGAGGCAATTAGGGTGATTTCTCCTTCAAAAAGTTTGGGAGGGGGATGCCTGGGTGGCTCAGTCGGTTAAGCGTCTGCCTTTGGCTCGGGTCATGATCTCAGGGTCCTGGGATTGAGTCCTGCGTCAGGCTCCTTGTTCAGCGGGGAGCTTGCTTCTCCCTCTGCCTGCCACTCCCCCTGCTTGTGTTCTCTCCCTCTTTCTCTGACAAATAAATAAATAAAATCTTAAAAAAAAAGTTTGGGAGAAAAAGGGAGGGGAAAGTAAGATGGACAAGATGTAGGAGAAGATGCTCAATGGAGGAAGTTCTGGAAAATGCTGGAGAGATTGGATCCTTGGTGAGGAGGAAAAACTCTTCTTCCTCAGGGACAGGAGGGAAGAAAATGGATGGGTAATAGGGAAATTCTGGGATGAACTGATGAATTTGGGGACAGATGGAAAGGGGAACATTATTTGAGGATCAGACGCCATATTCTTAGTCAATTTAGAGTTGAAGGCTTGTAGAGAAAGTGTGAAGCGGTTGTGGAATTGTAATGATGACTCAGTTATAGATGAGAAAAAGAGGGTTTTTATTTTTTAATGCATACTGGTGAAGCATGAGTTGAGGGAGCATAAATGGGCCAGTTTTTTCATCCGCTCCAGTGTGCCCAGGAGTAGGAGCCAGAAAGTGGATGGCAGCGTTGCTTAAGGCTAGAGATTGGTAGGCAAGATGGCAGGAGGCACGTTGTTGAAATGGCTGATATGGAGCCAGGGTAGAAAGAGAGGAAGTAAAGCCAGGATGGGGATGATGGACTGGGAGAACGTGGAGGGTTTAAGGGACCAGAGAATGAGTCAGTGGAAAGGAGGAAAAGAGTGAGGCAAAGGATAGGAGATTGGGATCAAAGAAGAGAACTGCAGATTCTGAAATTCTGGAGTTTCCAGGGGCGAGGGGTGGTCATGCCAATTAGTGGCTTGGAGAGAAGTAAAAGAAACTGTCCAGAATGGCTGGGCTCACTGCCTCCAAGGCACTGATGAGGCTGGGTGGGGTGGCTTGGAGTTAAGCTGCTTTCAGCATCCCCACTGGATTTTCTCAAGTTTGTTTTTTGTTTTGTTTTGCTTTTTAATTACACAAGTAGTTCATGTTCCTTTATTTAAAAAAAAAATCTGGGGATCTGATGCACAGCATTGTGGTTATAGTTACCGGTAGCGTATTGTATACCTGAAAATTGCAAAGAGAGTAGATCTTAAATGTTCTCACCACAAAAAAGACATGGTAATAATGTGATATGATGGGGGGTTAGCTAATGCTACAGTGGTAATCAGATTGCAATATGTAAGTGTGTCCAGTCAACACATTGTACACCTTAAGCTTACACAATGCTATATTTCAATTATATATCAATAAATCTGAAAAGAAGAACATGATCAAAATGACCAAATATGTTTATCAAAATGATCAAATGACCGAAATTAAACTAAATTAAAATTGCCTGTACTCCCACCCTTCAGATATTATTAAAGTTAACATATTGGTGAGTAGTCTTTCAGAACTTGATGAATATGTACTTTTTTAAAAAGCAAAATGGGGGAATCACATAATGGTTTCTTAAATAACTTAATTTTGGAATAATCTTAGATTTCTAGAAAACTTAACAAAGATAGTACAGCACGTTTCCGTATGCCCCTTAGCCGACTTCCCCCAGTGGTAACATCCTGCATTACCAGGGGACATTTGTCAAAGCTAGGAAGCCAGCGCTGGTACATTATGATTCACTGAGCTCCAGACTTTATTTGGCTTTTACTGGTTTTCCCACGAATGTCCTTTTCTGATTTCAGGATCCCACCCAGTCCCCACATCACATTGGGTGCACATACTGTTTTAGGCAACCTGCTTGTTTTACTCAACATTATGTGTAAACCCCTTCCGATGATGCTGAACGTTCTTCCACACCGTCGTGTTCATGGGCGCGTGCTTTTCCGCTGATGGTCCTGCCACTGCCAGTCCCTCCTGTAGGGTGTTGATGTTGTTTCTGATTTTTCACTCTTATAAACCAGGATGAGCCCCTTGAAGCCAAACCGTCTGGACTATCCTTGCTTATTTCCTACCATACGTTCCTGAATATGGCATTGCCGGGGCAAGAAGCTTGTAGAAGCTGTAGATACATCTTATCTGGCTGGCCTCCTGCAAGGTTGTACCAGTCTACTCTCACACCAGCATCACTCAGGCGATGGGCCCTGGAATCTGGGGAGACCTCCTGTGCTGGGAGCTGGGGACGGGGCCTGAGAGCCTGCCTAGGCTTTGTTCTTTTGCCAGGAGCTGAGCTGTCGGGGAGGGAAAGGATGAGGAGAGGCTGTAAGGGGAGAGGGAGCTCTCCTCTCCCCCCATGAAAGTTGAGAGGCAGGAGGGCAGCTCCCTGAGCCAGCCGGGGGGCAGCAGACAGATTGGGAAAAACGTAACCTCCTGGAGACGCATGCTCCAGTTCAAGCAGGAGGCATTAAGGATGAAATATCTCCCGAGCAACAATTCATCTCTAACTGGGAGGAGAGGGACTCGCTGACATTTAGCTGTGATCAGGGGCTGCACATGCCTGTCTCCAGAAGCCTAACAGGAGTGTGGTCGCCTGTGTGTGCGAGAGACTCTGTGTGTGTGTAACGGGGTGTGAGGGACCGTGGGCACCTCTAGTGAAGCAGTGAGCATACGGGTGAAATGGTGTGAGAGCAGTCGTGTGTGTGTGTAACAGGACGTGAAGGATTATGTGGCACTGTGGTGGAGCTGTGTCTGCACGTGTGACGGTTCACGTGTGATTGTGAGGACCCTTCAAGGGCATGTCAAAGGCATGTCTGTAACAGGGGCGCGGAGCCCAGGTGAGCCTGGGGGTGATGTTGAATGGGTGTGGGGGATTGAGCAAGAGCATGCTAGGACATGCATAAGACTGGATGTATGACAATGAGAATCACCCTGACATTGGCCTTGAGACATCATGAGATTGGGTATGAGGTAGTAGATGTGACACTGACCCCCCGACTAGGCTAGATCTCAGGCCTCTGCCAGCCCATGAGGTGCCTTTGTGAGGATTAGAAAAAGATACCCCTTCCTCCACAAAGACACAGCCCTCCACTTGTGCAGAGTGTGATCTGCCTAACTAGGTGAAGGCGCTGGGTGGGTTCCTTACTCTCTTTTCCTAAAGTCCAGAGGACTTTTCTCCACCATGGCACTTAGGATTTCAGTGTCTTTAGCAATCTTGTGTAAGTATTTGTGGACTCTCTCTCTCCCCTGCTAGGCTGTAAGCCCCCTGGAGGCTAGGCCACTCGTCTATGTCTGTCTTACTCGTGGCTGTAACGCTAGCTCCCAGCCTAGTACGCACGGCGCGATAATTGCTCCACACACATTTATTTGCTGGATGACTAAATGAACGAACAGGACGGATGCGGGTGTTCATCTGTGAGTGCACATGCATGTGGACATACAGACCTGAGCTAGGAATCTGTGTGTACCTGCTGGGGGTGTGCATGCAAGTGAGTGTTGTTGGCGTTCCCCAGAAGGTTCTTTTCTCCTACTTCCTAAGCCCTCACCCCCAAATAGGCCAAAGATAGGGGTGACCTGGAGACAGGAAGACCTTTGAGGAGAAGGCCAGCTTCACCTCTGCACTGTGCTTGGGCACTCTGGGAACTCTGAGGGCCGCACTCACTCAGTGGCTGCCTCCGGCCTCCCTTTCTCAGCAGAGGCTCGGACACAATGTCCTGAGGGCGCTCAGTCAGACCCTGGAGGTGCCTCCCCAGCCCACCGGGACCCTAACACTTCCCCTCCGCTCCTACCCCCACTCCCATCCTTCCAGAGTCAGGGAAGGCAGACAGCGTGCTGTCTGCTCTGGAATCTGACCTCATGAGCTGGCAGTCCCCTGCCTCTGGCCTCTGCCCTCTCTCCTGGGGCCCTCAGTGCTTCTTCCCTGGGGGTGGTTTCCGGCCTGTGCAGAGATCCGCCTAGCAGGGAGAAGAGGCCAAAGATATTTTCTCTGCTTCTGGCCATGGGAGACCATCCCCTGCTTCTTTCAGGAGAGGGATCGGGATAGATTAAGGATGGGGTGGGGGGCGCTGCCCTCCTCTGTCACCATCCTCCTGCAATTTTCAAAGCTGCTTGGCTCCATAGATGACTGGAACCAATCGCAGGCAATGTCCCTGTCAGGGCATAGCGGCGCTCATCCATTACCTGCTGAAATGTTGCCCGCCGCCCTCTCCGGGGGGGACAGACTCAGGCATTTGGTTGACCCTTGACAAGCTGGAGAGGCCAGCGGCACCTTTTCCTTATTCTCTTCTCGGTGACAGCTGGGGACTCCTTAAGGATAAGAACCAAGTCTTGTACATCTCTGTGTCTCTGAAGTCCAGCTCAGTCAGTGCTCAGCATATAGTAGTTGCTCAATGAACAGATAGAACAAATGAAAGCATGAGAGAGGGGAGAAGGGGGGACTTTACCTCTTTTCTTAGGTGTGTTTATTTTAGATTTTATTTATTTATTTAGAGCACACATGCGGTGGGGGGAGGGGCGAAGGGAGAGGGAGAGAATCCCCTCTGATGAGTGCAGAGCCTAAAGTGGGGCTCCATCTCATGACCCTAAGATCATGACCTGAGCCAAAACCAAGTCGCTCATCTGACTGAGCCACCCAGGTGTCCCAGAAGTTGTGTTTATTAACTGATATGTCTATGACCAGGGGGTCCTCTTGTAGTGACAAGAGGTGGCTGCCTTTTTCCCTTCCACCTGGCCACTTCCCTGAGTCTCTTTGCAATCCTTTGGCCCAGCATTTGGGAGGAAGGTCACTATGAATGAGCATTTGGCTGTCCCCAGTGTGTAGGCAGACTTGCTCACATGTCATGGAGCCACCAACCCCATCCTCTTTGCAGATAGGCAGGAAATCAACCCCTTTTGCTTTGGGCAGAAACTCTTGCCAGGCATTGAGAAGGGGTCTAGCCTCAAAATACATGGAAAACAAGGATCTAGTCCCCTCCTTCCTACCTCACAACCCTCTGGTAAATATTATTCAGATCTAGGGATTGGAGATCCATTCCTTCAGGGTAACATGATCAGATCAAGAGATGCACCCTGAGATCTAAACTCAGTCCCAATGCACATCCTTTCCTCCCTGTGAACTGTGTGTAACTGGATGGGTTGACTGCTTACAGAAAACCTGGGTACCTGGGGATCCCTGGGAGGGTAAGGGGGTGACTGGTGACCACAGCTGGAGCACCGGGGAGGGGAGAGATGAGAGCTCTTCCTGCCTCTGACATGGCCGTCACCATCACTAACACTAGAGGAGCCTCCTTTCCCAAACTCTCGCTGTCCATGGAAGAGATATGAGATGTCCAGGGTCTTTCTCTACCGAAAGATGGCCACAAAAGAGCAGTGTTACCATTCTTTCTGGGGTCAGCAGGGAAATACATGAGGGCCATCATCTTACTGTAATCTCCACTGGACAAACCAGGGAGAGTCAAGAGCTTGTCCTCTCCCCTCAACCTATTCTTCCTCTCACACTTCTATGCCCTAGGTTTGTCTGTGGTAAATCCTGCCAAAACATACCCTTTCCCAGCTTCCTCTGGGGTTGGGAGTCACCAGATCAGCCTTTAGGAACCAGCTATACAAAAGCAGCCTGTTTTCACTCAGCAAAAATCCAAGAAAAGGTGTTGGCAGGGTCTTAGTCC
Source organism: Mirounga angustirostris (assembly GCF_029215605.1). NCBI lineage: Eukaryota > Metazoa > Chordata > Mammalia > Carnivora > Phocidae > Mirounga > Mirounga angustirostris. The sequence goes on from NW_026991714.1 coordinate 127,757,049, forward strand.
CCTGAGAGTAGACGGCAATGTCAAGCTCCCCAGGTCTAATGAGGCAGACCTCTGTAACTAACGGCAGAGTGCCCAAGGCTAAGTGGCTATGAGTTAAATATAAACCAAGGGCCCAAAACCCAGAGCATCCAAGCAGGCAGAAAGGGATTGTAGATTCCAATGGACAGGTCAGGGTAGGCAAGAGTCCAGAATCCAAAAGGTCAAATAGGGCAATGAAAACTTGATTCTGGGGCAAGAATGGTTGAGTGAGGGGGATGTCGAGGTACAAGGGGGTACAACGGGATTATTTTGACCAGGTGAAAATTTGGGGGACACTCCAAGGTCTTCTAATTAGGACAGGGACAAGCTATGGATGACCTTAGAAAATGAGGTGAAGTTGATGTTGGAGATCCTAATACTTATTATGGTGATGGTAGAAGTGGGACATAGCTCTGGCCATGAGGCTGATAATGATGGTAATGGGACAATCCTGGTGACAGCAGGGATGGGGTGCTGGGTAGTCATGATGGTGGTGGTGATGGTCGCTGTCCTAGTGAAACGTGGTAATAGTGAAACTAGCCGTGGCAGAAGCAATAATTTTGGGGGTGATGACGGTATCACTGGATGGTGGTAATAATAATTAGGGTCACAAGTGAAGGTGGCTGTGACGATGGTAGAGATATCCAACTGTCCAGGTGCAGGACTTGGTGACAAGGATTACATTGGTTAATATGGACTCCCTTTGTTTAGTATGATTGTTCTTTTGTTAATCCCAACAAGTATATGAGATGAACCTGATCCTTCAGGTAAGCTCCAGAGGAACGTGTCACGGCCCCGGGCTTCTCTGAGCTAGGAGGGAGGACCCCTTCTCCTAATGCCTCTGTGATCATACCTGATTATAGGCCAAGTAGAGATTGGAGGGCAACCCACACTCCACTTTCCCTTCCCTTTCTCCATCTCCCTGAGGGTCTACATGTTTCCTAAAATAGCCCTTCTCTAGGGTCCAATATAGGAAACTAAGGTAGAGAGGTTTTTCCTTGTGGGTCGGAGCCAGAGCACAATGGGTATGCCAGATATCTGGCCACAAATGGGCTAACTGCCAAAAGGCCCTCTTTGTAGCAGTAGGAGTTCTGGTTACTGTAGCCGCCGTACTTAGCTCTGGGCTGTCCTCAGTCCCTCACTGGCTCAACCTTTGGCAGTTCCCTTCGACCTGTGCTGGCCAATCCTGTCCCTCCTAGCCAAATGTGGCTCCTGGGCACTGGAAATTCAACTAGTCCAACTGAGATGAGAGTGTAAGATACACCCTGGATTTGGAAACTTAGCATGATGAAAAGAATGGGAACTATGTCTTTAGTAATTGTTTATATTGATCACATGCTGAAAAAATATTGTGGGCATATTGGGTGAGATAAAATAGATTATTAAAATTCATGTCACCTGTTTAATTTTTTTAAAGGTGTCTATTAGAAAATTTTAAATAACACATGTGGTTCACATCACTCTGTACAGTGCTGCCTTAGATCATTTGCTTTTCCTTTGTTCAGGGAAGCAAAAGGAAAGAAAAGCAAAAGGAAAGAAAGCAAGCAAATCACAAAGTGACAGTGGGTTAAGCACATAAATGGTTTGTTTCTCTCTCCCATTAAGTCCGAGTGGAAGCACTCCAGGGTCGAGGCTACTGCCTCCTTCTTTGTTCCTGCTTCACTATCTTCAATACCTGGTTTCATCTTGAGCTCTAAGATGGATGCTTTAGTTCCCATGTCCATTTTACACCCAGGGAAAGGGGGAGTAGAGGATGTGGAGGGTCAGCTCCTTCTTTTTAAGGGCTGAGCTCAGAAGGTAGAACATGACTTCTGCTTGCATCTCATTGGCCAGAATCTAGATACCTGGACACACCTAGCTGCAAGGGAGTCTGGGGAATGTAGTCCTAAACTGGGTTTCACCTAACACTTTGGGGGTTTGTTATTTTAAAAAGAAGGGGAGAATGGATGTTGAGGGAGAACCAGCAGTCTCTGCTACACTCAGAGTCAGGTTATCCCCCCAGGGATGCTACAGATCTGAGCATAGAGCCTTGGACAGCAGGAGAGTAGAGTGGATAACCTTCAAGAAAAGCCTGTTCCTTTTAAAGAAATGCCTTTAATAAAGGCAGTCCAAATCTCAGCATATTCCCAGGTGTTCCTCGGCCAGAAAGGTTTTGAGAGGGGTGAAAGAGGACAGTTTGAGCAATGAAAGGAGAGTGAGTATCTATGTGTGGCCAAGGATGATTATTTGAATTCTAAGCTCTCTTGCTTGGGACAGTGACTATGATTCCAATATTTTATACATTTATACTTAAGATCTTCCCTGGCCATGTGAGGTAGGAACAATGGCTACAAACACTTAAGTAGGCTCTGTTTATTAAAAGCCTGCCTGCCTGCCTTCTTTCTTGCCACCTATGACCATTTCCACCTCAATCAGGTGCCCAGGGCTGGCAGGGAGGTGGACCCAGGAGATACATGAGACCCATACTTAAGGGAACATTCTGACTGGGGAGTCAGAAAACAACCAAAGATGACTATCCAAACAACCAAGGAATGAGCACAGGCTGGATGGGACACTGGGCATGGCTTTGACTTTCTCTTTGATCCACGTCTTCTCAAGAAAAAGAAACTCAAGAAAAGTAAACTAGGTGTCCATGAAGGTGGGGTCTAGGTCTCTCTTGGTCACCCACGGATTCCTGCATCCTGGCACATAGTAGCCATCTGAGAAGCATTTACTAAATGCATGAATGCTGGGATTGGCTTTACTCTGGAGTCGGGTTCAGAGTTGATGTATGAAGAGAGCCTGTGGGAGATTACTTGGGTTTTGAGGTTGGGGACCCCATAGCAGCCCTCCCCACCCTGGACACATACCCCTCCTCCTCAGGGGCCCCATCCCTGGACCTGCAATGCCCATCTTTCATAGGATCTTCCTTCCATGACTGCTAAGCTGACCCTTACGGGGAGCTGGGTGTGTTGAGCAGAGAGACAGGGCAAGCGAGGGCAGTTCCTAGGAGGTGCCCTGTCTCAGAACCCACCCCCCTGGCAGACCCTCCTTTGTTCTCGAACTGAGACAGGGCTTCCCTGACTGCCTCCTCCACGCAGCCCCTTTCTCACTCAGCAAAGGTCAGATAAGGAAACCACAGTCAGCTCTAGGAGAAGGCCTGGCCGGATGGAGGGGCCCATACCCTGGATTTACCCCTCCTCCCATACATCTTGGTGTCAAACACATTTTATTTCCTCACGTTTGGGGGCTCAGGGGCTTTCCCTCCAGGATTACTTCCTCCCCCGGCTTGTTTTCCAGCTGGAGACTCTAGGAGCCCCACGGCAGGGGGCGGCTCCTCTGCTCTGGCCCTTGAGGCTTCAAAGGGCCCAGAGTGGAATGCCAGCTGGGGAGAGTGCCGGCCTGGGAGGAGGGGCCCAAGGTGGGGGGCTCTGGATGGGGTCCCTCACTCACTTTCAAATCCCCCCACCGTTGGCTGAGGGTTGTATCTATGGGCAGAAGGTGACTTCAGAGGTCAGAAATGGGGGACTCCTTGCCACCCCCCCCTACGGGGCTCAGAGAAGGGCAGGAAATACACCCCCCATGATGGATTAGGTGCCTAAGAGCCATGGAGAGCTCATGGCTGGGGAGATCTTCTCCCTTTTCATGGGGCTCAGATTTCACGATTTTGGGAGGGAGGAGGGGGTGAAATAATTAGTAATTTGTGATTAAGTCTTTTCATGGATATTTTGTTTCTTTGTTCTGTGATGTCGCCTGGAGCCATTTAAAAAATGACTTAATGACAAAAAAAATAATTGCTCTTTGTAACTAATGACTGTGTCAGAACTTGGAAATCACCAAAGCCTCAGAAAGTAGAAACCGAGACACAGACGGGTTGGGGGTGCCGCTCTGTGAGGAACAGGATCAGCAGTCTAATGTGGCCAGGGATCTAGTTGTACCTGGGCAGTCGCCTGCCCTTCCCTGGAGCCAGCCAGCACCCCATGCTTATCCTCCGCCTGTAGGCTTCAGGCCTAGGTCCCCCCAGGAGCCTTTGCTCCTGGGTCAAGGAGCACAGTCAGAATGCCTGAGGCCAGCCTAGACGGTCCCTGCTGGCCCGGCCTTGGAGAAGCTCCCTCCTCCTCTGTTAAATCTTCCCGGAGGGACACTGCCCCCCTCCCTGGGCAGGGGGGGGATGAAGGGGTAGTTCTGCCCTCTCCCCTTCAGTCTCGCAGCCTGGATGGAGCCCCACCGTTGCCCCAAGATTCTGGACTCTTCGGGGTCTTGTCTGTTGCTCTGTCTCCCCAACTAGACTGGGCACTGCCTGGGGCAGAGAGAAAGCTTTTCCCTCCTGGGAATCCTGCCCCTCCTCCACGGGATGAGTGTACACCACCCTACAGCTCCCCCGTGGGCTTGGGCCCTGCAGAGCTCCAGCCCCCCCACCCCAGCAGGGATCTGCCAGGGCCTTCCCTGCTCCTGCCCTCCCCCCGCCCCCAGCCGCCTCCCGCAGCCTCTGGGGAGCGGGTCGGGAGACGGGGAATTGCTCACACAGCAGATTCCGCTCCTGTTCCCTTCCCGGCCTCGCTCCGATCTCTCCCCGGGGGAAATGCTTGGGGGGGGGGAAACCCGTTAACTTGTGCCTTCTATTTGGTTTTCCTCTGGTTATTGTTTAAAATGCAGAGATTATGAGGTCAAACTCTCCCAGCCAATATTTTTCTAATGAAAAATGTAGTAAGGCACGACTGAGTAATCTAATCTATAAGTTAAGCGTTCCACACAGCAGCGTTTTTCACCGACAGAACTTCAATAAATCTTGTTTTGAGAAAAATGATATGAGGCTGATGTTCTATTTTTGTCAATTTGAATGGACTCCCCTGCCCCCCAGTCCCCAGAAGCACTGCACTGCACCCAGCCAGTCTCTTTCCCTCCCCCAGAGCTGGCTGGATGAAACGGGGGGGGGGGTGGGGGGGGCGTGGACAAGAAGGATAGGGTGGGAGGCTTGAGTTCTGGCCCAGCCGGGCATCGGAGGTCTGGGACCAGAGGCACCTGTTTCAGCCCACCTGGGCTCTGCGGCGTTTCTCCCGGGAAGGGGGTCGGCCGGGGAGGGAGCTGGTGGCCCAGGAGAATATGTCTTCCCTAGCCAGAGGATCAGGGTTACCCCGGCAAGCCGCTGAGAGATCTGGCCAGAAAGCCCTCACCTCAGGCCGAATTCTTTAGATTCATCCCTGAAGCTGCTGCTCTCCCTCGGTCTGACTTGTACAGAGCGGACAAAGCAGAATGTGGTGAACAACCCCCGCCCCCCCCAAGGGTGTGTGTGTGTGTGTGTGTGTGTGTGTGTGTGTGTGTGTACCTGTGTGGAGGGCTCTGGGGGGCAGATCTCTCCTGATGGTCATGCGGGTCATAAGCCTGTCATGGATGATGGCTTCCAGGGAAAAAATCAAGAAAGGTATTTCGAGCCCAGGGAATAGGCAGGAGGCCGGGAGAGAGGGCGTGGAGGGGCTGTGTGAAGAAGCTGGAGAAGCTGTAAGGGCAGAGCCGGAAAGGACAACGGCACCTGGTCAGAGAGATATCAATTAGGACAGGTTTCAAGGAGGAGCTCGTCCCCACCCCTCCCAATACAATCCACTAAGAGGAATGTACGCACATGAACAGAAATACCAGGACAGAGAAGGGTTTTTCTGGGTGGGCACCCGGCACCATTTAGGTTTGGAAGAGCCAGGGGCTCCCTCCATCTGAGATCTGCGGGCATGGGAAGCTGAGACAGAGGGAACCTGACTTCTCAGTGTCCAGGGGAGCTGCGAGGCAGGAAGGACGGCTGGTTTGGGGTTTGCCGATCAGAGGACTGCAGTTCTGACGTCACCAATGGCCACTTCAGGCCTCAGTTTTTTCACCTGTAAATGAGGAAAATAAGACCAGTCCTACTTGCCAAATAGCAACGTTAGCAGATCAAATGAGAAGATACATGGGAACATGCTCTGTTTAAAGTACTGTACAAAATGAGCTATTTTTTAAGTTAATTTTTTTAAGTTATCTCTACACCCAACGTGGGGCTCGAACTCACAACCCCGAGATCAAAAGTCACATGTTCTTCTGACTAAGCCAGCCAGGTGCCTCAAAATGAGCTATTGATGGAATTGTTACTGCATGGGGCTCGGAGAGAAGTGCTGGGAACAACTCTTAAAGCCTTGTTGTTCGCTAGGTCAGATTAAACTGAGTGATGACGCTTGGCACCTGTCACCGGCCTGCCTCTAGAGTCTGGGCTTTGAGATTTCCTCATGGAGCAGGAAGGGAGTTTTCATGCTGCCATCAGCTGCCTGCGTGTGCCAAGGATCACCCTTGTGGAGATGCTCCTGGACAAGGCGTTAGGCTGGTGGGGAGGCACAGTCAGGACAAGGACCTGGGGGGCTGGGAAGAAGGCCTGCGGAGGCAGGGGGAGGGGCGGTGGCCCCTTGTCTCTGTTGAATCAAGGCCAGGCACCAAGGGCGTTCCCCTTTGTCCCCAGGGCTTCACCATTGCAGAGCCATTCTGTAGCTCCTAGAAGCTTTCTGGGGGAGGCGGGGGTGGAGTTTTTTAAAGGCCAAATGTCAAACATTGGCTCCAGGTACTCTTTTGCCTTCTGACTCCCCACACACCATTCCCTCCCATTCAACTTCCCGGCTCAGGCCCAGGGCTGCCTGAACCAGGCAGAAGTGGGGAGGTGGTGCAGGATGGTTGAGGCTGGCCAAAGTGGCGAGGAGCTGCCTTGAGCAACCACAGACACCCTGGAAACCCATTTCCCAAGGAAAGTGGGGGGTGAGGGAAGACAGAGCACGGACTTCCTGCGTGACTAGGGTGGGGGATGAACATAGAGCCAAGACTGCCCTTCAGTCTCTCAGGCGTGCGGCAGCTTCCAGAAGGAAAGGGATCTGCCCCAGGATGAGTTTGAGAGTTCCTGTGGCCTGGCCCAGCCCTCCTCTTGCCCCTAGAAAGGCCCCAAGCCTCTGCTGGAAGAGTCACCACAGTTACAGCTCCGTAGACCATGTACTAGGAACCCTGGAAATCAAGGGGTGGGAGAGAGAGGGGGGAGCTTGTGGACTTTATGGTAACTTACACCCCCTCAAAATCAGATTTTCAAAGAATTTTAATCACACAAAGAACATTTTGGGGACATAATGATAAGAAAAAAGTAGGGTACCAAGCATTAGGTATAAAATGATCCCATTTATGAAACAAAAATAAATCTATAGTTTAAACAAAAAGACTAGAATAAAGCCAGGAATATAGAGACAGTGGTGATTTCTGGGTGTAAGAATATGTATGATTTAATTTTCTTTATACTTTCCTGTAATTTCCAAATTTCTCCCATCAACATACATAATTCGGAAATGATGAAAAAGATTAAGAAGATCATTCTGGGGTCAAGCTGACACTCCAAAGGCAGACGGAGACCTTTTGCAGACCCCAAGCCCACTGTCTACTTCCCTGGTCTGTTTTGGTGATCCTGGGTGGGCCCCCTTAATGGCAGCCCATGGGGGAGGGGTGCAGGCTCAGCAGCTGGGAGTCAGCTGTGCCTGAAGTCAATCCCGTGTCCAATGGGAGGCAGGGGGCTCATTTCTGAGCTGGACAGGGGCCAGGTTTTAAGGACCCAGGCTGCTAAGCACTACCTGAGTCACCAATGTTCACAGCTCCTCCTCAACCCCGGTCCTTCAAAAAGAGGGCAGAGGCCTCAGAGTCAGCCCTCTGTCCAAGGGTCTCTAGCCCCTATCCCAGTAACTGCTTCCGGCTTTCAGATACAGGAGAGGAGAGGGTGAAGGCAGCCTCATCCCTAGTTCCGAGATTCAATGAGGACCTGGATTTATGGAGATACGTTCAAGCCTATGTTCCTCCTTTTCCCTCCTTCTGTCCATTCCTGCTCTGGAATTCCCAAGGCCAGGGACTCTGTCAGGAGAAGAGAGTGGCTGGTTAGAGCTGGTAGGTGGCCCCACAGGGTCTGGTCAAGGAGTTTGGGACCAAGGAGTCTCAGTTAACCCCAGCCTGAGGATTAGTAAAAATATAGCTAAGAAATTCTAGCCCACCTTCAAGTATTCAATTGTGTTAAAGAAACACACACACACACACACAAAGTCTTTTTAGAACATTTATTTATGAGCATGTGTCAAAATTTTATTTCAACCTCTGGAGATGGGTATTAAAGAGGGCACATACTGCATGGAGCACGGGGTGTTATACGCAAACAATGAATCATGGAACACTACATCAAAAACTAATGATGTAATGTGTGGTGATTAACATAACATAATAAAATAAAATTTTAAAAATTTGCTAAATTAAAAAAAATTTTATTTCAATCTCACTAGAAGTGAAGAGACCTATAAAAGGATTACCTCTTGGTAGATGCATTTAGAGGAAAGAATAGTGGTTAGAATTATTGTTAAAATGGACATGCAAAAATAAAGTCTGGATAAATGAATCACATCCTCACTGACAATTGGCGAGGTGGATGGGAAACTGATTTCTGAGAAGAAAAGGCCCAGACATGTTTGGGATCCCTTTGTCTGATGGTTGGAAACACCGGCTTGGCTCCTGCCTTGGGGCTGGAGGCTCAAGCACGAGGAAATTGATGTGGAAATTTCTGGGTTCCTGTGTGCCCAAGCCTGTGCCAGGCACCAAGGTGAGAGCAAGACAGTGGGCAGAAGTTGCAGGGAGGCCGAACTGTCTCCCTGCAAGGGAAAATTTCCTAACAAAACGATCTGTCCAAGTGCCTCCAGGAGTCCCGAGTTCCCTCGTGCTGGAGGTAAGCAAGACGGCAGAGGAAGCAGGCAGCCTCATGGTAGAGATATTTCAGAGCTGTTTACCCAAGTGCAGAACCTGCACCTCTGGCAGAATGCCAAATGATTTTCGATGGTACATTGACAAGACATTAAATCACACTGAATCCCATAGTGAGAAAGTTATTTTCTTGTCCATTTCTTTTTTTTTTTCCTCTCCCTCCCTCCCCCCCCCCCATTGAATGTTAGGTTCACAGAACTGGATTAATCATATTTTTCAGTTCATGACATAATGTCATCCTGGTCCTTGCATGACCACTTTATTATATAGTTAGTATTTTTTTTTTTTAAGATTTTATTTATTTGACAGAGAGAGATACAGCGAGAGAGGGAACACAGCAGCGGGAGTGGGAGAGGGAGAAGCAGGCTTCCCGCAGAGCGGGGAGCCCGATGTGGGGCTTGATCCCAGGACCTGGAATCATGACCTGAGCCGAAGGCAGACGCTTAACGACTGAGCCACCCAGGCGCCCTATATAGTTAGTATTTTTATTAGTTGTTTTAAAATAACATTATAAGCACCCTATGAATTTATCATCCAAAACAAAATCAAAGAACTTGACAATAACTAACAACTAAGCAAATGGTTTCCCCATCCCATTCCCAGCCTTTGACCTGAGTCAACTGATGTCCTGAATCCCACATTCATCATCTCTTTGCTTTCCTTTTAATAGAGTTAATATAGTTTAATATAGTTACACTTTTTGTACTCCTAAAAAGGTATTTTTTAAACTTTAACTCTTTTTATTTTTATTAAAAAATGGTATCAGGCTGTATGTAAATTTTTTGGAAATTCACTATTTCACATAATATTATGTTGCTGGAAAAAAAAATTATGTTGCTGAGTCATCTATCCTGTTGCATGCCCTGAAATTCCTTTGTTTTGACTACAGTATTAATAGTCCACTGAGTGAGAATACCACAGCCTATTGTAAAGACATCACTTTCCTTACCCCTTGTCCTTACCAGTATTCTTCTCAGGAACCAAAGGTGGAAGCAACCCAGGTGTCCATTGACAGATAAACACAATGTAGTATATGCATGGAATATTATTCAGCCTTTAAAAGGAAGGACATTCAGGGAGCACCTGGCTGGCTCAGTTGGAAAAGCGTGCGACTTTTGATCTTGGGGCTGTAGGTTCAAGCCCCACGTTTGGCGTAAAGATTACTTAAAAAAATAAAAAGCTTTAGGGGTGCCTGGGTGGCTCAATAGTTGTGCGTCTGCCTTCGGCTCAGGTTGTGATCCCAGGGTCCTGGGATCAAGCCTGGCGTCGCGGCGGGGAGCCTGCTTCCCCCTCTCCCACTCCCTCTGCTTGTGTTCCCTCTCTCACTGTCTCTGTCAAGTAAATAAATAAAATCTTTAAAAAATAAAAAATAAAAAGCGTTAAAAAAATAAATAAGGGGCGCCTGGGTACCTCGGTTAGGCTTCTGACTCTTTGCTCAGGTCTCAGAGGGGAGTCGCTTGAAGATTTGCAACCCTCTGCCTACCACCCCTTCCCCCCTGCTCACACATGCACTCTCCTCACTCTCTCTAAAATAAATAAATAAATAAATGGAAATTCTGATATATGCTATGATGTGGATGCACCTTGAAGGAATTATGCTGAATAAAATAAGCCAGGCACAAAAAGACAAATATTGTGTGATTCCACTTACATGAGGTCCCTAGAGTAGTTAACTTCATAGAGATGGAAAGTAGAGTTGTCCTTGAATGGCTAGGGCAGGAGGGGAATGGGGAGTTAGTGTTTAAGAGGGAGAGAGTTTCAGTTTGGGAAGATGACAAGCATTCTGGAGATGGATGACTGTGATGGTTGTGAAACAATGTCAATATAATTACTGCCAGTGAACTGTACACTTAAAACTGGTCAAAATGGTGACATTTTGGGTTATGGATATTTCACCACAATTAAATGGAAAATATGCATTTTCCATTGATGGAAATTTTGGGTTGTTTGATTCTTCCAGTTTTATCAAAGAGAAAGTCTCGGTTTGGTGCTAGCGTATCTTTAACACCTCTCTAACGTGTATTTCTCTTCCTTCCGTTCTTGACAAAGAAAGAGGAGCCCACAAGCCCAAGAACTTTCTCAGGAGGCAGAGGTATCCAGCCAGGACTGAATATCATAGTTTTAAATTTTACTTATTTTTATAATTACTGCCCTTTTTTGGCAAGTGATGGTTGGTTTTATAGTTAGTTTAGTGCTAGAAGGTTTTTTTTTTTTAAGATTTTATTTATTTATTTGACACAGAGAGAGAGACAGCGAGAGAGGGAACACAAGCAGGGGGAGCGGCAGGCAGAGGGAGAAGAAGGCTTCCCACTGAGCAGGGAGCCCGATGTGGGGCTCGATCCCAGGACCCCAGGATCACAACCCAAGCCGAAGGCTTAATGACTGAGCCACCCAGGTGCCCCAGGTCTTTTTTTAATAATAAGTAAAACTAGGAAGTTCTTTTAAAGAAAAATATGAAGCAAACCACATTATAGGTGATGTATGGATATGGCGTGAGTTGTGAAGCTGGTGTGGGTATCCCTCACTTTTCAAAAGTTCGCCTTCTTGCACTTCGTTTACAAAAGACCTGCATTCGTACCTGTTTTCACTAACTGAAAGAAATCCAAAGAGGACTTTCACTATCACGAAGAAAGGAGAAAAGCAAAACTAGAGCTCAGAATTTGTTCTGCAGCTGGAGCCACTGTAGAGGCGGGTGCACCCCGTGCCGCAAGAGTGGCCCCACCGCGCTCCTTCTCTGGAGACCACTCTCAGCATCTCTCGGCATCAAGCCTGCAGAGCTTTGGATTGTGTCTGGGAACATCTGTGCTTTATCTTGATTTATCTTGTGCCTCCGTTAGCAAGATGTGTCCTAAGGTATCAGAAAAGCCTAAAAGAGGTTTTCTTAGGGTCTGGGAACGCTCAAAATTTTTCCTGTATAAATTAATGGCAATGGCTTCTTTGTTTTACGCCATTTGGGCTCATGAAAGGTTTCATAGGAATGCTCTCCTTTTGGATAGAAGGGGAAACGTGTGCCCGGATGCTGAAGCTTGGAAAACATGACTTTAGAGGTTGAACAGACTCTGGTTGAACCCGTGACCTCTGCGGCCCTTCCAAGGTTAATGGTCTCCGATATTCTGGATGTATAGAAAATACGGGGCATGGAAGCTCAATAAGTGTTAGAATGGTCAGAGAAGGCTTTGTGTAAGAACTGGGGCATGATCTTGGCCTTAAAGGATGAGTAAGATTTAAGTGAAAAAGAGGAAATGAGTTCTCCCACACAGAGAGAATGGCATGAAAAAAGACATGAAGGTGAGACTAATCAAGGTGTGTTTATGGACTACTGTGTTTGCTTGGTGGAAGCAAAAGATAGTGATAAAAAATAAAGAAAATAGATTCGGATGGGTTGTGGAGGCTAGACTGTCAAAGCCTGAAAAATCCAGGGAGAGGACTTTAGACTTGAGGTTTGTGAGGTAATAGGGAGCCACAGAAAATTCTTGAGCAGGTATGTGACATAATGAAGAGAGCCAGAGCTTGAGCAGGCACCACCTAGGTTTTGGTGAAAGTTTTCTCTTTTTGTTCAGCCTGCTGAGACTGCTGATTCATTCATTCATTCCTCAAATATTTATCAAAGCCCCCCGCCATGTACCAGACACTGCCCTGTAGATTCAGTGATGCACAAAAACGTATTCCTCATTGTCCAGAGCTCTAATGGGTGAGCCAAACATTAATGAAATAATCACATAAATGAGTGTAAAATTATAAGTGTAATAAGTCTAATCAAGCAGGTGTTCCAGATGCATCTAGAAGCAGGGAAGTCTTAGCTGGTTTAGGAGTCAAGGCAAGGCTGTTCTCAGGAAGTGATGTCTGAGCAGCTATTAGGAGGATGAGAAGAAGTTAAGTAGGTAAAGAGAAAAGCATTTCAGACAGAGCAAGACCATGCCCAAAGCCCTATGGCCTGCAGAAGGAGGTGTGGAGAGCCCCAGGAGCAGAAGGACCATGAAGAAGGTCATCGTGGCTGAGTCTTGGGAAGTGCAGGGGAATGTGTGAGGAATGAGGTTCAGAGGTTGGCTGAGGTCAGACTAGGACAGAACCCAGCAGGCTTTAGCAGAGGTTGGGGCCTTTATCCTTGAAGAGTGGGGAGCAATTGACATGATCACATCAGGGTCCTCAAAAAACAGACAAGCAGAAACACCCCCCCCCAAACATGCTGGTACTTGTGAGGCCAGGCTGATCATGAGTGGCTGTCTCTGAGGCCGCCCCAGAACCCTCCAGACCCCAGGTGATTTTCGGGAAGCTTGTCTCAGGAGAGCTGCAGGAGGCTGAGGCAGGCCTGGGGTGGCGGTGGAAGTAGCAAGGGGAGGGGGATCATTAAGGATCAGACAGAAGAGAAGTCCAGGAGGAGGCCAAAAGGGACTGACATGATTGGGGGAGGGGGACATGGAGAGGACCCATGAACCAGTCCTGCAGGTGGGGGAGGAGAGAGGCTGGACTTTGGAGAAGGCTGGGCTGAAGTCACCCTGCAAGGGCATAGAGCTGAGGCAGTGACTAAGTTTGCCCAGGAGAGGGCTCCACCCTGGGAAAAAATGGCTAAGTCTGGATGACTCCGAGGCTCTCTGAGGTCCCCTAGAGAAAAGATAACCAAGGGCCGGGCTTTTAGGGAGCCATACCATGGTTGGAGGAAAGAGAACCAGGGACAGTGGTTGGGGACAGGCCTGATGGTGATGGTTGAGCAAAGACATCAGGTGAGAAGCAAGAAGGGGACCAGGAAGAACACAGAGCCGCAGTGACCAGGATTTATGAGTGGGGACAGAGAGGCGGCCATGGGCAATCTGGGTGATGAGCAAGCCTGGGAGGCTTGGGAGGCTCGGGCTTGCCAGTCCTCAGGGGCTCAGACACTGTGTATTCTGGGTTTGCTTTCTCCAAATGTGAAAGGGGGTTGGAAGTGGTAGTAGAAAGCAGGTGAAAGCAGGGAGAATGTCGACCAGGATGATGGGAGTAGAATTCTTCAGCTTCCCCCCATATTCCCCCCACTTTTCTTTCTAAATCTCCCTAGGCTACAGAAAAATAGGGAAACTGAGAAGAAAATTCTCTCTAAAAGGAGCTGGGCAGGGGGAGGGGAGGAGAAGAGGAAATCTGAATGAGAACCCTCTGATTCTTGTCAATATTTCTAAGAAGATGGGGAGAAGGTAAGTTTGGAGACTTCAAGGCTGTGGGCACACGCATACATGCACACGCACACTCACTCGGACACCCGCCCACCCTCACCCACGCACACTCTCACACACATTCATACTCCCTCATGCATACCCAACTCACACCCAAGTACAGTCCCTTCCTACCCCAACCCCCCCCACATGCATGGGAGAACCCCAAGCAGCTATTCACAACAGTCTCTGATCACTGTGGGGGGCTGTGTGTCATGAGCACCCACTAGCAGAAGTGAGTGGCTCCACAGTGTGTGGTGTGTGTGTCATTGTAGGTAAAAGATGCGAATCAGAGAAGTGACGTGTAGGTGGGCAGGGATGGGAGATATCCCAAGATGTGATCTGTGTTTCTGAGGGGATGGATGTCGTGGTGTGTGCATTCATTCATTTCTTTATTCATTCAGGCATTCACTCGACAAGGTTATGGGGGGGCCACCATGTCCCCCAAACACTGTGTGTGATTAACAGCGAACCACACAGACACTCTTCCTGTTCACAATGTAATGGGCTCCGGAGAAGACAGGCCCTCGGGACACAGCTGGTAAATTCCAGCTGGTAGGGAGTGCAGGGTGCTATGGGAGCCAGGAGGAAGGGAGGTACCCAGAGAATCTCCGGCGAATGGGGTCTGTACCTTAGTGCATGAGTATAAACACTAGTCTGGGCAGCATCTCTAGGATGTGAGCTGCATGTCAGCAGATTGGGCTGTGTGTGGGTGCGCATGTGGATTGGGAGGTGCTGGACGTGATATGTGCGTGTGCATATAGCAGTGTGTGTGCATGGGAAGGTGTGAGGTGTGTATCATTGACAGAATTATCAGGGCAAATCAGCTCTTTATTACATGTATAATTTCCCTGCGTCCCTTTGGGTCCCTCTGTGCAGGGGGAGCTGGAGTGGAACTAAACCAAATAGGGGATTTATTCTAGCAACTTTGAGGAGATGCAGCAGAGCTTCAAGTGCTGCTGACGGATGGTGCTGGCAGCGGGGAGGAGGGGTGTCCACCAGCAATGAAGACAGAATGGATGAGGGAGCGGAGGGGGTGATGGGGGAGGGGAGGAGGGTGTCAGCCGTCTGGGAGGTGGGAGATGGGGCGGGGGGAAACAATATTGAATGGGCTGGGGACAGGGACCAATGTCCAGTGCCCACCCTCAGGGATGGGGTCTGCGGGCAAGTCCAGGCACCGGCAGCTCCCTGAAATAACCTGGGGCAAGAGAAGACAAGGGCACAGGGATGCCCAATCCAGCCGAGTCCTGCTTGGAGGAGGGGTTCAGGCATGAGAGCCTGGCTGCACAGCCTCCACTCGTTTAGCGGTATTTCTTGCATCTTCTAGGTGGAAATTGACCTGGACAATTAGTGGGCAGAAGTCATCTCCACACTGAGTTCCAATCTCAGCTTTGCAGTAGGACCTTGGGCAGGTTGCTTCTCAGAGTGGTGTAATAATTGGGGTAATAATATTTACCTTGTAATGTTGTGACAATGATCACAGTAATATATAAAAATCCTGGCACCTCGTAAGCACTTGACGAAGGATGGCTTTTTATTAAAGATGTTGGATTTATCCACAGAGCAGCGTCATCTACACGCCAATCAGTCTACGCATCTCCCACTCTTGAGGTTCAAACCTAGCCCCCTTCCTACCCAGGCCTCTGAGCTGAGCCAAACCTGGGTGGGCAGCCCCTTCTCCCTGTTTGGGGCTGGAGAAATGTTTCTGAATAAGAGTGTCTGTTTCTCTGGCTGCCCCTTCAAACATGTTTCTATCACCAGTTTCTTTTTTCTTCCCTCTTTGACTTAATTTTTCCCTGCCCAGCCAAGTAATCTGTGCTCATTGCAGAAAGTAAGTGTAAAGAAGCAGGAAAAAGAAACTCCTAATCCCACCATCAGAAGCAATTATACAAACTGCTAATGTTTCTCAAATGCTATATATCAGGCATTATTTCAATTGCTTTGAATGCTTTATTTCATTTCATCCTCCAGATAACTCTGGGAAACAGTCCCCATCATTGTCCCCACGTAACCAGAAGGAGCCAAGGCACTCAAAGTAACTTGCCCCAGATCGTACAGCTAGTGAGTGGTACAGGAAGGACGCACACTCAGACCAACTACACTTGCCTTCCAGTCTTTTCACGGTTCTGCTTTCTGAGGACTTTCCACAGGCTTCCTGTAGCCACTGCTGTCTTAGTTGATCTAGACCTCAAGTTTTCGCTTTACAAATGTTTATTACTTATCTTCCCATCCCAAGCAAAGTGCTGGGCTCTGCTGGAAGGCAGGAGGCTCATTCAGACAAGCACTCCCAGGCCCAGCTTCCAGCAACCCCTCAGGACTAGGACCAGAGCCGAGTGTTCTGGGCCCAGTGATGCAGAAATGCAGAGGAAGCAGCAACAGATGCCTCCAGCAGGACCTGGGGAGGAACCTGTCTCCTCAAGGACCACCCCCACCACCAAGCTAAGCCACCTCCTAAGGCCCGCTTCCCATCACAACCCTCTGGCTCCCTCTGGGACATGGCCCTACCACCCAGAGGGCCTGAGGTCCAGGATCGCACAGCCCTGGGGGCTGCAGAAAACAGCATCTCTCCCCTCCAGCCAGCCAGTCCACTTGCCACCAGATGAATCATTCCAGCACACTCCATTATGTCCCTGGCCCGCTCAGAACCCATGGTGCCCAGTTAAGTACAAACTCCTCGGCTGGCATTCAGGGGTGGTCTTGCTGATCTAACCTCCAGCTGCCTTTGTGGGCTCCTTTCTCCTGCATACCCGTCACAGGAACACCCCAACTGGAAAAGGCCTCCTTTTCAACAGCTCTCGCCTTTACCTATCAGGGTCCCAATTTTTTCTCAAATCTTAGAATAAATGCCTCTTCTTACAAAAATGCCTCTTCCTGGTCACCCTCCCCAGGCACAGTGACCACCAATGTACCTCTTCCTTTACATTCTGAGTTCTTTCTACTCTAAAGGCATGGTCTCAGGCTGCCTGCTGGCATCATTATTCAGCGGAAATGTAACATACACAGCCAAGTGCAGTAATCTTAAGTGAATTTTAGATGAATTTTTCTCACACACACACACACTCTCTCTCTCTCTCTCTCTCACACACACACGTAACCTCTATCAAGATAGAGCACATTTATAGCACCCCAGAGTGATCTTTGTGCCCCTTTCCCCAGTACCTCCTATTCTAACTTCTATCATCTTCATCCTCGATTGATTTTTGCTTGTTTTTGAACCTTAGTAAGTAAATCATATAGTGTATACTCTTTACTCTTTTTTGTCCAACTTACTTCATGCAATATTGTATCTGTGAGGTTTACATACATTCTTGCATATTTCAGTATTCTGGTCTTTTTCCTTGCTTCGTAGTATTCTGTTGTGTGGCTATACCAAAGTTTATTTACCTGTTTGATTGTGAACGGACATATGGATTGTCCCAGCTTGGGACTATTACAAAATCAGCTGCTGAACACTCTTGTACCTGACTTTTGGTGAGCATAATCATTCATTTCTCATGGGCATATACCAAGGAGTAGATTAGCTGAGTTGTAGGATAACTTTGGCTTTAGTAGGTACTTCCAAGCATTAGTCTAAAGGGATCCTACCAGCTTACACTCCCAGAAATATATGTGAGTTCCAGTCACTGTGGTACTGCCAGTCCTTTTAAGTCTAGCCATTCCACAGGTGTTACAGTTGTTTCTTTTAAATTCAAAATAATAATATTTGTCATCTATTGATCAGATGTGGCACTAGGAACAATTCTAGAAAGTAGGTATTATATCTCCACTTTACAGGTGAGGCTCTGAGTAGCTTATACGTTGAATAAGTAACATGGATGGGAAGTAGTAGAACCAGAATACAAATTGCACAACGGTTAAACCAAAGGCCTTGTTTGTCCAGATACATCATGTTGCCTCTCTCCTGCAACATAGTAAAGAGCAAGACCCTTATCTTATTCCTCTTGAGATGTTATGTAGTAGCAAAGTAAGAACTTAATAAAGGGTTATTAAATCAAAGGAATTGATGTCCACAAAGCAGACATCACAAAGGAGAGAGCTTCTGCATCAGAGAAGACCCATCTAGATGTTCTAAATTATAGTAACTGAATAGATTTAGTTGGAATTTGGCAGGCTGCCCTTGGTTCCTTGAGAAAGAATGGAAGGAAGGAAGGAAAGAAGGAAGGAAGGAAGGAAGGAAGGAAGGAAGGAAGGAAGGAAGGAAGGAAGGAAGGAAGGAGAACAGAACAGAAGGTAGGTTAACCTACTACTTTTAATCAACTTGGGCCTCAGTTTCCTCATCTGTAAAATGGAGATAATAATACTGCCGTGGCTAATGACAGATGAGAGGCAGTGCTTTGTCATTTGTAAACTGTCATTTTTTAAACTGATAGAATTTTTTAACCATAGCTATCATCTATGGAGCTTTATAAAATATATCAATTCCTGAGGCTCAACCCTGAAGATACAGCTTGGCTTGATTCAGGGTGGGGCCTGGGCACATACATTTTTCTTTTTAAGATTTTATGTTTATTTATTTTTAAAGATTTTATTTATTTTTTGACAGAGAGAGCACAAGCAGGGGGAACAGCAGGCAGAGGGAGAGGGAGAAGCAAACTCCTCGCAAAGCAGGGAGTCGGATGCGGGGCTCGATCCCAACACTTTGGGATCATTACCTGAGCCGAAGGCAGTCGCTTAGCCAACTGAGCTACCCAGGTGCCCCAAGATTTTATTTTTAAGTAATCTCTACACCCAACGTGGGGCTCAAACTCAACCCCGAGATCAAGAGTCACAAGCTCCGCCAGCTGAGCCAGCCGGACACCTCTGGGCATGTATATATGTATTTTTTTCCTTTGGGGGGGGCATGTATATTTTTTACAGAGTTTTTTAAACGTGACTCCAAGGCTGAGCTAAGGATGAGAATTGCTAGGGTAAAGATATGTATGAATATCATTACCATTAAAGTATTATCATCATTGCTGTAATCTTTCAGGATGGGGTGGAATGGGGAGACACCTTCCAGAGAAGTCTTCTGCAAAGCTTGGAGATCCATTGCATATGCTTAGATAAGGGCCACTGCCAATATTCTCATACCTGCCCATCTTTGGCCTGGAGTCTCAGAAGCAGGGTGGGGTGAGTGGGCGAGTGCATGTGCTGTGTGTGTGTGTGTGTATGAGAGAGAGAGAGAGAGAGAGAGAGAGAGAGAGAGAGAGAATATGTGCCTGGAAAGGGCAGTGGGAAGAGAACAAATCATGCATATTGAGAGGAAGGGACTGGGGCAGGAAGGACAAGCGGTCTAATTCCTGGGCTTAGGCCTATGGACATTTATCCTCAAGAAACAAGCAAAAGTGACCCAGACTTGGCTCCTGGAAGAGCAGAGCTGTTTCTGTTACCCTGATTTGGCCACAGCTAGGGTTTGAGTCCATAGCATCAGCCCTGCCTGCCCTTGACAACTGACCTGGGGAGATCCTATGATCTAGCCTCAGAGAATCCAGCAGCCAACCCTCCTCTTTTTGTTAGCCCCCCTCATATCCAGGGCACCCCAGGTTATTATCCATCCCTGAGTGGTCCAAGAGGGGGCAGAACAGGGTAAAAACCACCTCATTGCCCTCCTGCCCCCCTGGCTTGCTCTCTGCCCAAGGCCAGGAGGCCAAGTTCTGGGTCTCTTCCACTGTCTATACTCAAGAGGGGGGCTCTGGGGACCCTATGGGTTAAGCTAGTGCCCCTGCATGTCCTGGGGTGGGAGGGAGGAGAGGTCCTGCTAGGGCTCAGGAAAGGATGTGGGAGAGAAAAGAGGAAATAAAATAGAGCGCAGGATTAATGGAGTGGCTTCAGGAGCTAATAGCGCATTTACCAACATGTCCTCCTGTGACTCCCATCCGGGGGGAGCCCGGCCCCAGCCCCGAGGCAGACTGGCCAGCTCCCAGTCCACCTCTTTGGGATCCCAGGGCTGGAAAGAGGCAGGAAGTCTCTCAGAGGAGGGAGAAAACCCCTCTTCTCTTACACCCCAAGCTCTGGAGATGAAGCCCCAGATCTCAGCCCCTCCTGTGAAGAGCAGAACCTTCCCCAGAGCCCCCCAGCCCTGAAGCAGCCAGTGCGAGGCGCATCGCTGGTTGGTGTTTTGGGGATCCCGCTGCACCCTGGCCCCGGTCATGGGGCCACAGCTCTGGCCCTCTTCGACAGTTTCTTTCAGCCTGTCCCCATCCTGTGCCCTCCTTTCTCCCAGGCCTCCTTCCTAGAAGCTGACCTGGAGCTGGATTTCCAAATAAACAGTAACTAATTGGATTAGAAGCTGATAATATTGTTGACCTTTCTTAATGTCTGCTGGCTGTCTTTCCACCACACTGAGGCTTAATTGTATGGGCTGGGGGGGAGGGTGGGGGACTTCCAGGAGTGAAATGTGACCCCTGTTAACCTCAGATAAAATGGGCTCAGCGTCTTCCCAACTGCTTGTCATCCCCCATGGAGCAGGAACACACACATGCTCCCACTGTCATCAAATAATTACACAGATGATACACACATGCATAGGCATGCATGCAGAGATGCGAATACACCCAGGGGCACAGACGCATCCTCACCCAAATCCACATATGGCACACACATGACTTTGAACACAGATCATGTATGTACGCCGGCGACACGAGATGTTACACGTGCAGCACTACATAGATGACAAGTGTATGCACATACACGGAGACCCACACCGGCAAAATGCAAGCACCAAAATACATATAGACAAATGTAATTACACACAGGATGCAAATGCGTAATAGGTGTACTCATGAACGGACACAGGTACGTACATACACACAAAGACGTGCACATACATACTCATAGTATGGTGGTTAAGTAAATGAGCATGCGCAATACATTGCACATCCATACACATGCATACCATGCACATACCTTTGCACACCGGTGGACGTGAGAGCCCCTGCCCTCCCCCCCACACACACAGGCAGTCTGGTCCACCCCACACCCCGTCTCTTATGATCTCGGCGGCTTCCACTTTCTATTTGTTCCCAGGTTCTCTGGCTATATTTCTGTGATCCAGAGTTTTGGGTGTCTTGGAACTCTGGCTTGGGCTCTCTGAGTGTCTCCATCCCTCACTCTCTCTGGGGCCCTATCTCTGCGTGGATCTCTGTCATCCTGGGATGCTGAAGTTGAAAAGGCTTGGCAGGTAGGGTGGTGGGGAGGGCATGAAAAGAGAGGAGATATGAAGTGGGGGGCAGAGAGGAAGGAGACGAGGGTCGGGGGAGAGGACCCGGAAAGAGGGGGCGGCGAGGGAAGGGGAGCGAGGGGCGGGGGAGGGGCGCCTGCCTGCGAACAGCAGATGTTGCTGCTCCTCGGATGGAGCTGTTAATGTAAGTGGAGTTTCTGCAATGGTAATTAGGAGGGCCCTCATTACCCTGGCGGAGCCGGCTGAGAGCCGATAAAGCCGAGGGGGAGAGGGGCCGACATCAGGGTAATGGGGGAGCAGGGCCATTGAGGAGCTGGAGCCGAGCCGGGACCGCTCCGCGCGCAGCTGGAGCCCGGCGAGAGGGCCGGGGAAGGGGGGCGCGGACCGGGCCTGCAGCCCACGGAGCCGCCGGGGTGAGAGCGGCGAGGGGTGCGGAGCCGCTGGGTCTGCGCTGGGGCTTCGGACGTTCGCGCGCCAGAGGCTGCCCCGAAGGACGGAGGACGAGGTGCGAGGGTGCCGCTGACTCTGCAAGCGGACGGTGTCAAGGAGGCTTGTGGCCGGCGTGCCCCTCCGTGCAGCCCTGCGAGGGGACATCCACAGAGGCCTCTGCGCCTCAGTTCAGAGAGCCCCGGTGGCTGGACAGAGGTGGGGCGAGCGGGTGGGGATATGGAAAGAACACCCTTCTCCTCTAGTGTCCCCCCTCCTCTGCCCCTGTACCTGGGGATCTAGGACACTCATCCAGACTGACCAAGACATGGAGTCTAGAATAGAATAGCTAGAGGAAAGTTAATGTCCAGAGAGAAGGCTCCATAACATCAGGTCACAGATTCTGGAGGAGACCAACATTCAGGGAATGGAAGTAAAACAGCATTTGTTGAGGTAAAAGCCCCAGTGCCCCCTCCTCCCCTCACAGGTTGCATTTCTCTCCCTCCCTCCCCTCTTCCTCTGCACCACCACCCTGAACCCTAGGGAAGGGCCCCAAAGCAATGAAGATGCCGGAAGCTGAGTCCACCAGACTGGGAGCACCTGGCTTCCCTTCAGTGCTCTGCAGGAAGGGGAAAGGAGGCAGAGAGGAGGACAGTGATGGCCAAAGACACCTGCAGCTCTGCTCCCCAGGCAGGAAACCAGAAGCCATCTCCAGAATGGGGGTCCAGGGTGGGGAGCCCACTTTGCTATTTACCGTCCTCACCCCTGGATATCCCTGGATGAGCCCCCAGTGCTTTACAGACTAGAGCCAGCAAGCCCAGCCTTCTCAGCTGACTGAGACCCATCTCCATAGGACATATCAAGTCCCCTTCTCCTCCTGCTCCCCCTGCCCCAGGCTGAATGACCCTGGGAAGACTTCCAGGAAGCAAGGAAATCTGCTGCCAAGGCAGGGAAAGGGGAATTGTGGGGACCTTTGCAACCCATCTCCTCCAGCGGAGGGCCCATTACCCCCTCTTTGAATAGCAGCTATACACAGCCCCCCACCACCACCTGCAGCTGCTTGCAGAAGCCCAAGGTCATTGACTCCCGGCACTCCGGTTTGCCAACTTCCCAAGAACCACAGAAGCCCCTCCGTTATGGAAAGCATGGAACAGTGAGAGGGGCTTCTTTTCCTTCAGGCTTTGAGGAAGGTAAAGCAAGTCCTGCCGATGCTGACCCCAGAGGTAACCACATCCTCCAGATGACCGAAGCCATGTGTCTGGGAACAGCGCGGGCTGGGGGGGGGGGGGTCGGGGGAGGGTGTCCCTCCCCTCTTTAGCTTCGGTGGCAGAGCAGGGGTTAACGGGGAGAGACTGCGAGGCTGGAGCAGGCGGTGGCTTCCGCCTCCTCCTCCCCCCGCCCCCCCAGAGTTGCTGACTCTTCCTTTTTGTTCGGGCTGACAGCGAGCACCTGGTGTGCTCGTGCTACAATATTGTTCCTGCCGCCCTCCCCCAGGCCCCAGGCTCCCCTTTCTCTCCTCCCCAGCCGCCGGCAGCCTTCCCCTCTGCCTCCTCTTCCCCTAGCCCCCTCCTGCCTGTGGCCTCCCAAGTGCCCCCCCACACCCCACAAGCACCGACCCTGCGGTGTCAATAAACACAACATATGCTGCCATTAATGTGAAACTCCCGCCCTCTACTCCATTCAGCCCCTCATCCTGCCTGCCTGCTGGGGGGGCGGGTAGGGGGCTACGGAAAGAAAGGTCAAGTGGGAAACATTAACTACCCTTTTCTTTTTTTTTAAAATCTGCTCAGCCCCCACCCCCCACCTCCATCCTTGAGAGAGGGAAAGGAATTGGAAGGGCATGGATGGGATAAGGGTAGGGGTGGTCGGAGACCCATGTTCTCCGCCCTGCCCACGGAGCCTTCCCAGTGGAAACAGGTGAGCACTGTCATCCAACCCATACACCTCTTCAGCTCCAGAGGGGATCAGAGCCAGGCCCTGTTGGCCCTCCCACAGACAGCCCTTTGGCTGACACGTTTCTCTCCCGAGGTGGTCGTATGGGGTCCCATTCTCTTGCAAGGCCAGCAATCATCTCAGCTCCTGGGGACTTTCTGTCTAACCACCTGGACTATAAAAGACAAACCAGAGGCTTCTCCAAGTGGGGCTGGGCTTCAGAAAGCCCTTCTGAAAGGAGCCAAATACCTCAGATGGCTAAGGGAGTGGCCTGGCCTCAGTCTGCTCAACTAAATCACCAGTTCCAAGACAGCAGGGAATAATAAAGATAAAAATAATATAATAACAACAGCTAACATGTATTGAAGGCTTATTTATGTACCAGGCATTGTGCTAAGCACTTTACAGGCTTTATCTAATTTGTTCCCCGTAAGACCCCTATGGGGAAGTTACAACTGATATCCCCATTTTACAGCTGAGGAAAACAGGCTTAATAAGAATAGCTGGCATGCATTGAGTGCTCACTGGCTGCCAGGCCCTATGCTGAGTTCTCTACATACAATGTCAATGACCCTATAAGATTAGTACCACTATTAGTGCCATTTTACAGAAGAGGAACTTGAGGCTCAGAGAGGTTCAGTAACTTGCTCAAAGTCACACAGCCAGTAAGTAGAACTTGGCCAGGAATTCAGGTCTGTCTGAGAGCAAAGCTTTTGATTTTAATCCCTACGCTTTCCTGACTCCTTTCTCTGTTTTTCTCCTTCTCCAGTAGCCCCACAGCACACCCTTCCCCCCAAAACCTAGCCCCATGTGATTGGACAGATAGTAGGGCAAGGAGGGGGGGGGGGCGGAAGGACAGCCAGAGAGAGTGGCCAGAGCATGAGACTCTTATTCTCTGTCCAGCTCTTTGCTTTTCCCTCTGTCACTCCTTTGCTGCTGCTGGGCCAGTGTGCTCACCACCCCCAACCCCCATGCCCAGCCCCATTCTGAGGTTTCATCGTGGACAGGCAAAACGCCCCTTTAGGCTCCCAGAGCATAAAGACATTGTGCTTGGCTCTGCAGCTCCTCACTTCTGAGACTCCAGTTGCTTTATTGATATTAACTTAACAGCCCCCCCCCCACTTCCCCACCCGCCCTGGCCCAGTCTGACGGGCAGAAATCTGCTGCCTGGGCACCACCCTGACCTCTCTCTTCCTCTTTCATTATCTGCTCCGGGCACCAGGGAGCCAACACCAAAATTAAAACAATAACTAAGCCCGAGGTGGACCCAGCAGCCCCCACTCCCACCCCAAGGGAAGGAAAAAAGCCACAAAAACACCTGGAGAGGAGAATAATCAATGGGAGGGGAGGGGGTGACCCACTCCCATGCCAGCCCCCCCTTAACTCCCCCATTCCATCCCTCGTACCCCATCCTATAATGAAGCAGCAGCTTTAGGCAGCTGCTCAGCCATTTGGTGCTTTGGGATTTGAACAAACAAACCTGGGACAGTCAAGTCCCCCAAAGCCCATAGTCAAGGGCGAAGGCCCAGGAGAATGCTGGTGCTATCACAGCAGGAAGTTCCTTCTTGGGCCAATTCCTGGAGAACTGATCACTTAATGATCTGTGCCAAACGCTCTATGAAGTACCCTACCTTATTTGATCCTCACAACAAGCCCACAAAGTAGGTATTCTTGTTGTTTGCATTTTTCAGAGGAGGAAACTGAGGCTAAACAAGGACCTGCCTAAATTCATGTCAGTTAGTAAGGGGCAGAGTTTTGCTTCAAAGGCCCCCAGGACTGTTTTCACAGCCTACAGTTAAGCATCTTGCTGAGCTGTTGGCGCCCATCTCTCCTGGTGTTACCGGTGTCTGATTAAACAAGTAGGCCCAGTTCAAGGATCTTCTGGCCCTCAGTCTCCCAAGCTATAGAGTGGGCCTGCTGTGACCTCTTCTCTCACCTCAGAACCATCTGAAAGGAAGGGAGATGGGCAGAGGCGGGGCCCAGTTCTAGCCCTGCTGAGGCCAGCAGAGGGGGCTGCTGTCGCTGAGGTCAAGCGGTGGGAGGGGGAAGGAAGCTGGGTGATGGGCCTAGCCCAGAAAAGCAATGGTTGGTGTTTGTTGATTATCCTGTGGCAGTCTGCAGGTCTCCCCGTGCAGGCCCTCTGGACAGCTATGGGCAAGCAGCTCCAGCAGGGGGCACCCTTCTAGGGAGAAGGGCAGAGTTAGCACCACGGAGCTGCCCTAAGCCTGCTGGACTCTGCACAGAGGACCTCTCTCCCATCCTCCCCTTCTCCCCTATGCCTCCTCAGCCCCACCTCAAAAGAGTTGATCTCAGCTACCCCATTGGCCCCACAGCAGGATTCCCATGTCCTGAGCAGACCCTGTCCCTGCTCCCACCCCAACCCACTCTCCACCCTCTCAGGGTCTTGTAATCACCACATTAGCTTGTCCCTTTGTACTCTAATTCTGCTGACACAAGAGTGGGACTTTTCCAAAGGCACTGTACTAGAAAACGGAAGGAAAGACTAGAAAAGCCAACACTTAACATTCCTGAGTTCAAGCATTATTCTAAGGGCTTCACCTAACAATTTGCACAACAATCCTGAGGCAAGTACCCTTATTCTACAGAAGACGGAGGAGAGAACCTGAGAACTCAGAAGCTGAAGCTGGTAAATGGCACAGCTGGGATCTGAATCCAGGCAGTGTACCCTTATGCAACACTGCTCTTTCCAGAATCAAAGGAAGGAAGGAAGGAAGGAAGGAAGGAAGGGAATTAAAGTCTTCAAACTCTTCCAAATTCTCTATTCTGTGTTAGACTGTAGGCTCCCTAAGATAATTCTCACCCATCATTTCATTCCTATAGGGTAAGGCAGAGTGGGACATCCATAAATGTGAACCAAAGGAATTCTAAGATACCTAAAGGTCACAGAGGACTGCCTGTCACACCCCACAGGGACAGACAGCATGACACCTGCCCTTGCCTCAACCTTGGCTGGCTAGAGTAATAGACCCAGCCTTACTGACTCCTGGACCAAGGTAAGTTCAGCTGACAGGAGAGTCAGACTTGATGAGGTCCTCAGGCCTTTCCAGAACTCTTCCCATCTTCTCATTGGTCTCCCTTGACCCTGTATTTATTGACCGAGCCTTGGCTTCTCAGCTGGCCCCAATAGCCCTCCAAATTCCTGCCTCTACCTCCCTCCAAAGACCAGTCAACCTTCAAGTGGGGCCCTCATGACCCTGCCCTTCAGACGGCCTGGCTTCCCCAGCTCAGTTCTCTGCTCTGCCCATTAACCTGGAGCTTATTTGTGGTTAGGGCTGGCCCTGCCTTTCAGAAGCTTGGCTCCCTCACCTCACAGCCTGGTTTGGAGTTGTCCCGAGGACAGATGCTCTGGACCCAGGAGCCCCTTGGCTGCACACCTGCCCCCTGCCCACAGCTGACCAAAGGCTTTCCTTGGCCACCCTTTCAACACAAGCCCTCTATTGCTCTGTTCCTGACATGAGAGTTTCCTCCAAACCCCACACTGCCTCCGGTGACCCACTTAGAATCCTAACTCTCCAGACTTAAAATAGAAAACACTCAACACAGCTTTTACACTTCCTGCTACCAGCTACCAGCTGAGTAAAGGTTGCGTCTTTAGCAAAAACAAAATAGCCGCCTACTACTAATAGTTGCCCACCAATTCAGAGTGGGTGGCTAGCCATTCATTTGCTCAGCTCTTCCGCACCCACTGCCTACTGGTCCCCAGGCTGTATGAGCGCGTGTGGGTCTCTCCTGGTGTTGGACATGTGTGTGGCAGTTGGCTGCCAATGGAGTGGACTGTATGTTTTCCCTTCCTTGGGAAAAACTCCAAAGTGACTGCTTGCCCTGGGCTCATCTGGAATCTGGGGCATTGATCCAGGCCCATTGATAGCTGATTGTTTTCACACGTGACTCTGTGGCATTCCTCTAATCTCCATCCTTCTGCTCAGTTTGCATGACTAGAAGCGGCCTCGGTGGGGAGAGGTCGCTCACCTCTGACCAGGATATAATTGGAAAAAGAAGGTCATTGCTGCCTTTGCTTCTGGGGCAGATCGGCTTCGTTCCATTTGTGTCGTGAGCTCTCGCCAGCACATACTCTCAGTGACTTGGAGACAATGGCTGTGCCCAACAATGGAGCCCACGGAGATGTGCTCAACACGGCACACACACACCATAGGGACCCACACTTGCCCTCACCAGGACAGGCGTGAACTGCAACGTGCACACCATAGGTGCTCTCGATAAACGCTGATAACACCAAAGACACACAGGACAACGCGTGTGACATCTATATTCCGAGGACACACAAAGAGATGCACAAAACAATGCTTACCCAAAGACACAGCTCCCCAATGACGTACACTTAGTGATACACGCACAGACATATCCACGAGGGCAAATAGCCCAGGCCGAGCTACCACACCCAACGGGAAAAAATGTGCAGTAGTAATACCTTTCTCCAGGCTGTGCCCATGTAGGAATATATCAGAATTACTGGGGTGCTTTGACAAAATGCATATTTCCAGGAACCCCGGCCAGCCCCTACACACTTCTTGCAATATGAGTGCACGTGGGCAGACAGTTTGTTGAAACTCTCCCTCAAGTAATTCTGGTTTGCTCCCGGGTTGAGAACCATTGAACTGACACCACCAATCTCCCCTTTACTTGGTGGCAGAATGTGCTGGCAGGGGGTGATTTTATTTTCTTATTCAGTTTGGGAAAGGACAGGCAGGAGCTGAGAAAAGGATCCGTGTGCAAGAGATTAGGGGTCAGACAATGGCCAGGAACCGAAAGAGTTAAAACTGGGCATTGATCCCCCGGCGACCTTGGCTGGCCTCGGCTGCACAGCCCACGGAGAAGGACCCCTCGCGCTAGGACTGTCCCGGAGACTCGCCTGCGCCCCGCCGCCAGGATGCAAAGGCCTAAATCTCACACTGCCTCCGAAGGCGCGTCTGCCGCAGCCTGGGGTATCTTTGGGGGACATTGGCCAGTCCCAGGCCCGGTGGTCCAGCCCCTGGGGGCACTTCCCCGTCCAGGGTCCCAAGGTGTCATGTTCAACACTATGGAAGCCAGAAGGTTGCCTCTACTGGGGCCCGGGGGGGGGGGCGGGGAGCGCGGGGAGGTCTCGGGAGAGGGCAGAGGACACCGCGAAGGGACCAGGTGTCGGAGACGACAGGTCACTGGAGACCCGGCTTGGAGGCGCGTAGATCCGCGGGGACAGCGCAGGGTCGCGCCGCCCCCTGGCGGCTCAATAGCAGAGTTGAGGCCACAGGGGCGGGCGGCTGAGGGGTCTGGTTGCTCCGGGACAGGTTCCTCCTCCCCAGCATTGGGGAGTGGGGGGGATGGGAAGGGTGTTGAAGAGAGGCCCCCTCGAAGACTGTCCTGTCCTGTCCTTTCCCTTCCGCTCTCCCTCTGTCCCTTTCTCCGTTTTTTCTCTCTTCCTCCTCCCCGCATCTCTCCCACTCTTTCTGCCCTCCTCTCTCCCCTGTCCTCACTCCCTCTCCTACCCCCTCTTCCCTTCTCTCGTCCTCAGCCCACCCCCTCCGGCCCCCGCGGGGCAGCGCCTCGGTGCGCCCGCTTGGCAGTTAGCCCATTAGATCTCGTACTATTGATCCGCTTCTGAGCCGAAGCTGACAGCCCCCCTTCCCGGTCTCCCCATGTCCCCATTCCCGGCGGTCCCCCCCACCCCCCGCCACCATCTCCAGGCAGTCCTGGCCTGCGCCTCCCCCCCAACCCCCCCCCCCCCACACACACACGGGCCGCGCGGAAGTCTCGCCCTCACGAAGGACAAGAACAAATGTAATTAAAGCGACCGGCGAGGGGGGTGCGCCCCTACCAGCGCCAGCGCGAGCCGGGGTCCCAGCGGCCAGCCCTCGGACGAAGCCTCCGTCCCCCCCCCCGCCCCCGCGCTCCCCGCCGCCCCCCCCACCCCCCGGGAGCGGGAGCATTTGGGTTGAGCTGCGCCTGTCCTATAAATCCACATATAATTCTCGCCTTTCCTGTTCAGCTAAGGAAAATAAACGTGTATGGCTGTTTCTGGGAGCCCAGCTCAGGGACCGCTCTAAATTCTCCTCTTATTGAGTCCGGGCTGGAAATCATTCAGCTCGGCGGCGCGCCACCCTCCCCCCAGCCGCCCGCGCCCGCGCCCGCCGCGCACACGCACGCGCGCACACGCAAGGCAGGAGCCGGGTATATAAATATCTCCAGCTCTCCCCATAGCCGGGCAGATTTATTCCGCTGCCAAGCCTGCAGAAAATTGACTTGTTCATGGAGGCGGCTATTGACACATCACCGGGGGGAGGGTTAGGGGAGAAAGCAGTGGAGCCGGCGCCCCTCCATTATACGTTAATGTAATCAGCAGTGTGCGAAATGACTGCGCGGAAAATAGCATCACTGACATTTATATTAGAGGATATTGATGGCAGGAGCTGTGACCGCATCACTCTGCCTCCCGTTTCCACGGATTGACACAGGAGCCTCTTGTTGGCTCCATCCACGCTCGCCTCCCCTCCCCCTCTCCCCCTCCCGCCCTCTCTCCCTCTCTCCACCCACTCTGTGTCTCTCCAGCTCTCCCCCCTCTGCTCGCCTCACCCCCACCTCCCTATTTACTCTTCCAGTCCCTCATTTTCCAAATAATTCCTGAGCACCTACCGGGTGCCACGTGCGAGGGTCTCTCCTGCGTGCCTCTGTCTAGGTTTCTCCCACTCCTTCTCCCCCACCGTGCCCTTGCCCTCTTGCTCCCTCCTCCCTAGCTCTGCCTCCCCCCTCCCCTTTCCTTGGCTGGGTGGCTGGACCGCTGCTGTCACAGCAGATAGATAATTGAAAAATGGGCCTCACCTTTGCAGCCAGCAGGAGTGGTTCAGGCAGTTACTGCCAGGGTTACCTACTCCATCTCAGGCCCAGGCTCCAAAAGAGATTCTGAGGAAATTGGATTTTACATGGATGTTTTATTCGGGCAGAGGCTTTAGTGTATATAAATACAGGCGAAGAGGCCTTGGCAGCAAGGATGAGTGAGGCGAGACAATCCTGCCTGGGGCCTGGAGGCTCAGGGAAGGCAGGCAGGCCATGTGCTCAGCTCTGGCTCCCAGACCTGGACATCAGTGCATTTCCCCCTCGTCATCTGGGACTAAAAGAGGTTAATGCCTCTGAACAGCTCCTCAAAAGCTACCTTGGGAACAAAAAAGTGTGTGATTGTTGGGGATTGTCGGCCGGACTGTACACTGAGAAAAGGAGGAAATACACCTGGGGAAGTTTGAGGACTGATTCAATAAATACTTATTGAACCTTAACTTGTGAGGGTTTGTTTTGGGGCACAGGAGTAAGTTAGACATGCTTGCTGCTTTCAAGGATTATTGGGAGAATGACAACCTGGGCTTTCAGGTTAGGGGCAAGGAAAGGGAAAGGTGAGAAAGTGGGGGCTGAGATAATTTCTCTAGGACCTGATCATCCAGGGAGGTTGGAGGAAGAAGCAGAAGGGAAGTTGGTCAGGTTGGGGAGATGAGGGTCCTACCAAACCTTCAGTCTCTCCCGCCTGGGCCTGGTTAGCAGAGAGCCTCCAGGGAGCAGTTAGAACATCATGGCCACCAAATCTATAGGCAAGTTCAAATCCAAGGTGTTGCAGTGAATCCTGGTGAAACTCTCAGGCGGCCTAGGATGATGGGTCATCAAGGATCAAGGTAAGGCCTTCCAGAGAGGCCAGGTACAAGGTGTGAAGAGGGTCTGAATGAGGAACACTTTGGGGGAGGCCTAAGCTGAAGGCACATGGGCAAGTGAAGAGTACCAGAAGACCAGGGAGGTGGGATTTGGGTGTCGGAAGGAGGGAGTAGGTGCGTGGGAGCCTAGGATAAAGAATCGTCCCGTGTTTGAATGCCCCTGTCTTCATAGAAAGGACTCTATTTTCGTCACGGGCAGGGTCTTTTCTGGGCCTTAGAGTCTGTGTAGCTGACAGCTTTTTTTTTCTTGGAAGGAGAGCTTCTCATGAGCCATCCCATGATGGCAGAACTGGTATTAAGGTGGGTAACTACGCTCAGAGTGCTCAGTGAAGGGGCAGGGGCTCCTTCTGAGCTCAGAGCAGAGACAACAGCTGCCTTATTCTAGCCACATCCCTGAAAGCTGGACCAGTACTCCCCCAGATTCCAAAGCCCCCTTGTCCTCTGCCACATTGTTATACTGTTACATCATCAGCCTGCAGGAGCAGACAGGTGCTGGGTAGATCATGGCCATCCCTCCAGCTGCCCCATACACATCTCAGGCACTCCTAGATGGCATCTGGGTGCTCCAATCCAGCTGGAGGATGGGAGTATTCTGGGGTAACTGGACTCCCTGCCTGACCTCCATCAGCATCTTCCCTCTCCCTTATAGACAGCCCAGTGGGGAGGGAGACCCTTCCCAGCTATCAGGGAGCCAGGCCACTCCCACTTGCCCTAATTACCTTTGCCTCCTCCTCACTTCTGCTCTGAGACCCACAGGAAATTATGTCCTCACTCTCTGCCCCCCAAAATCTGTTCCTGGAATTATCTTCCCTTCCTTGTGGCTCATTTTACATATGGACTCTGAGATTGCAGTCTCACTCCCAATCTAGGACTCCTTGAATGGGTTGTCAATGAGAACATGAGTGTGTGTGCGTGTGTGCACGTGTGCACCTGTGCTCACTTGGGCATTGCGTGCCTGGGGCACAGGGGACACCATTCAGGAAGCAGGACTCGGTCCCATCCTGCCTTTTAAATTAGGAAATTGACATAAAGAAAACAAAAAATGAACGAGCAGCCAGGGAAGTGACTTTCCACAGTAGGAAGAATGCCTCTCACTCTTCCAGCCCTCCCTTCAAGGTGGGATTCTGGAAAGTCATTCTTCTGGGATCATCTGCCCTGTAAGCCTTCAGAGAGGACCCAGGGAAATGGAGGGGTTGACACGGTACTAGAAAGAGAGCTATGTAAGGGTCAGTCATTTGTAGTGATTGAGAGCCTGTTCTCTCCGTCTCCCTACAGGAGAAGCCAGCTGGAGGTAGGGCTCCAAAGAGAATGGAGCTTTTGTTTGTTTGGTTTGGTTTTTAAAGATTTTATTTATTTATTTGAGAGACAGAGAGCATGAGAGGGAGGAGGGTCAGAGGGAGAAGCAGACTCCCCACCGATCAGGGAGCCCGATGCGGGACTCAATCCCGGGGCTCCAGGATCATGACCTGAGCCGAAGGCAGTCGCTCAACCAACCGAGCCACCCAGGCGCCCGAGAATGGAGCTTTTAAAGATAGAAAGCCTGGGGCACCTGGCTGACTCAGTCAGGAGAGCATGGCGACTCTTGATCTCATGGTCCTGAGTTCAAGCCCCATATTGGCGTAGAGCTTACCTTAAAAAGAAAGAAAGGAAGATAGAAAGCCTGTTTCTGGGGGGCAAAGAAAGTCATTAGGAGCTGGGAGTTGGAAGCCTGGCTGCGGAAGCCAGGCCTCACAGAAGAGCATTTCCAGCCTTAGCAACAAAGCCGATGTTCGCTGTGTGACTGCAGTAAGTCACCCAACCTCTCCAAGATTCAGATCCCTCATCTGGAAAATGAAAAAATTAAGTTATTTTTCAGCTCTAGTTTCTGTGATTCTTTTTTTAATTAAGTGTTATTTTAATTGCAGTATAGTTAACATACAGCGTTGTATTAGTTTCAGGTGTACAATATAGTGATTCAACAAGTCCATCCATCACCGGGTGCTCATCACCACGAGTGCCCCCCTTAATCCCCATCAGCTGTTTCACCCATCCCCCACACCTCCCTCTGGTCACCATCACTCTGTTCTCTAGAGTTAAATGTCTGTTTCTTGATTTGTCTCTCTCTCTCTCTCTCTGTTGTGTGTCCCTTTGCTCATTTGTTTTCTTAAATTCCACATAGGAGTGAAATCATATGGTATTTGTCTTTTTTTTTTTTTAAAGATTTTATTTATTTATTTGAGAGAGAGAATGAGAGAGAGAGAACACCTGAGAGGGGATAGGGTCAGAGGACGAAGCAGACTCCCTGCCGAGCAGGAAGCCCGATGCGGGACTCGATCCAGGGACTCCAGGATCATGACCTGAGCCGAAGGCAGTCGCTTAACCAACTGAGCCAGCCAGGTGCCCCTGGTATTTGTCTTTGACTGACTTCTCTCACTTAGCATTAATACTTTCCAGCTCCATCCATATTGTTGCAAATGGCAAGATTTCATTTTTTTTTTTATGGCTAACTTCTGTGATTCTAAAGTGGTGAACAAATATGTTCAGAGAGCCCAACTTGGGATGAAAAAAGGAATTTCAGGGTTGAAGATCTGGAGTCTTCCAAGAAGGATGAAGAAAGGTAATTATGGGGCCAGCAGGGCCTGCCGTTACTCTGAGGACTCTTGGAGGCGGGGAAACTGTTGGGTCCAGGACAAGTACAGAGCAGGAAAGCAGCCGAGCCCTGGGGCAGAGAGAAGGCAGGGGTAGATCCAGAAGGCAGTGCCCCTGACATTGGCTCATGCTCGGAGTGTCTGCTCAGAATCTAGCTCGCATGGCCCAGAGATCCTAGGGAGACAATCCAAGTGGCCAGGAAGCTGTTGGTCAATCCAAAAATAGGAAATCTGTGCACTTTTATGTTCTGGAAGGGGTGTTTGGTGAGGGCCTTTGCTTGGTGTCTTCAGAGTTTTGTAGCCAAGTTTTCTAGTTCAGAAATGTTAGTATCCCCTTGGCTATTAGGACAGAGAAGGGATGGGGGCACCCCTAGTGGCAGAGCATGGTGATTGGCGGCAGGAGCTGGGGGGGCACAGTGTGAAGCAGCTGGGGGGAAGGCAGTGGGGGGGTCGGTAATGGAGACACCACCCCCCTCCCATCCTGACTCTGAAGAAACAAGGCAGGTGACCAGGGAAGCCTTGCAGCAGAAAGCTGCCTTGGAGGATAAACCTCAGCGGGAAAAGACTAGAAGCCCAGAGCATAAGCAGCTAGAAGCCAACGGGCATGGGAGGAGAAGGGAGGAGAGGGGAGGAGAAGGGAGGGAAGATATCCCTTTCCACGGATGTGCCTTGGCCCCTGCCCAGGCAAAGAGGGGCAGATTTTCTGTCTTGTCCCAAGCCCCTGCATCTGCCACCTTGTTTACCTCGTGCCTATTTATAGTTGCAGGCTCCAAGCCTGGCATGGGACTCTGCGATTTATATGACTATAAACCTCGAAAGGGCACCGAGAACTGGCAGGGCATGGATGAGGACAGGGGCAGGCCTCCCAAGGTCAGAATGGCCACCCTCCCACCCCCGCTGACCTTATACCCCACTAAAGGGCAAGAGATCATAAGGCCAGGCTCAGGCAAAGAAAAGATGAATGGGAAGCCACAATTACCTCTTTGACTCTCTCTTCCTACCCTGAGCTTGCCCAGTTTAGGATTTGGACCAAATTAGACAGGACCTGATTTGTTTTGTTTTGATTTCCCTTTGGGATGGGGTAGGGAAGCTCAGTGTGAGAGGGTGGATCTCTTTAGGGAGGGTTTGAATTTGGAGAGAGTGGGTAAATCCAGAAAGGGGATCTGCAGCCCCCCAGCTCCCACTTGCCCATCCACTTAGGAGAAGGGAAAAAGAGAATCATACCTGGGGCATTCTTGGCCCCTGCTTGTCTTCTGGGATGCTTTTGGAAGCCTGAGCTGGCCCACCTCTCACTTAGGACAGGTTATGCTGGAGGCCCAGTGCCTAGGCCACCAACCACCATGGGATTCTGCTAGGGCAGCGTATTGCCCAAATCCTTCCCTTTAGAGGCACCCTCCTCAGCTTCTGGCTGGCCCTCTACTTTATGGTCCTCTCCATTGCCTTCCAGCCCCCCGTGTGTTCTCACCCCACTTCTCCCCCCAAAGTGCCCCACACTGTGCCTGCTGTCCCTGCTCCTTCTGCGAACTCTCCCAGCCTCCTGCTGTGAACTTCCCCCAGACCCTCTGCCCTGGTCCACACTCCATGATTTATCACATGAGCATCAAGGCTGGACATAGCTCAGTTGTGTGTGTGTGTGTGTGTGTGTGTGTGTGTGTAAGAATGCGCTGGGTAGGTGGAAAGAGTCACAGGTCACAGGCCAAATGGGTGTGAACGTGAAGGAGAAGAGAAACCCAGAATGACCTTCTCCTTGACTGTTTTGTTATTTCTCATCAATCTCTAGTCTGCTGGACTAAACTTAAGAGCTAGCAAGCTAGCAGAGGGGAAGTGTCTCTCTTAGAGCCAGGGTGACCCAGTGGCCATTTCTGGCCTTCCTTAGGTCCTCCCTTCCCTATCACCATCATGGGCCTTAGCCCCCTCAGGAGTGGACTAAATGTGGTGGGGAACAGGCAGAGCTGGGCTCAGGGGTTGCCCAGCTGGGGCCAGTCCTCTAGTGGGGAGAGGGGCACTGGAGGACACTGAATTATCAGTCCACATAGACTCCTGCCTGGGCTTGGTTTTGGCCCCAGAGAGGGATTTGGCTCTGGGTAAAGTAATACTCCAGGGACAAGAGGAGGTCCCGGGGGATGGGCCCATTCTCAGGCTCACTCTTTCTTCCCCCTTTCCTAGCCCAGCCCACAGGGGTGGAGAGGCAACTGAGGGAGCCAAATCAAAATCATTTCCTTCTCTGAGGAGGGGAGACAGGAAATGGGGAAGATTCCAGAGTCCAGAGAGTCCCTTTCAGTCACTTACTAGTCCACTTTTTACCTAGTGCCTTCTACAGGATGAGGGTGGGGGATCTGGCAGACAAAGGTCAGGTGTGAGGATGGGGTCTGAGGACCCCGGTGGGGCTGGGGTGCTGTGAAGAGGAGCCAGGAGGACCTGTGCAGGGCTGGGAGGACAGAGCTTGCCCTCTTGCCCTCCCCCAGAGGGAGGCAGCAGAGGACCATGGGAATTGCCCCATCCGGCAATTGGCAGCTCAGTTCCTTTTGTGCCCACTGGCCACCGTGGAGCCCATATCAAGGGACTCACTTGGTTTGGTTTACCCGCATCCAGCCCCTGCCCCTCTGCTGGAAAGAGAAGGGGCAAGTCAGCCTGTTCTCGACTTGACCCCCATAGCCTCTCTCTTCATTCCTAACCAGAGGCTCCTCTCCTTCACGTCTGGAGCTTAGAAAACATACTTTTGTTCATTCTTCCATCTCCTTACATTCCTCACCCTCAACCTCCCCAATTCCCTATCTCGCACATCGCCTTGGGGGCCATGACCCAGCCCTGAGTCACCGCCCTGAAGAGGCCCATTCTGTCTGGGGGAGCTGCTCTGTACCTGCTGGGCCATGACCATGACAACTAGACATTATTTGCATCTGATTCCCAATCTTCCCTAGGGAGTTTTGAATGAGGGTCAGGCCCCCATACTCCTGATGTCTCTTTTCTCCTACCCACTTGCCTGGGTATGAGGACCAGATCTGGACCTGGGGATGCCCAGGAAGACAGTCCTCATGCTGTGGGTCAGGCTGGCATGGAGGCAGCGGCTACGTGGAGGAAATCTGAGATGTGGCCTTGAGCGAGGGGAAAAACCAATGCCTCTGAGCCTAGAAACATCCCCCTCCCTGCTAGCATGGCACGTCCATGGTTCCTCAGCCTGGCTGGTAATGGGGGAGTGGTAGGGGGGTGGCAGGGAGCATAGGCAGGTTGGGAAAGTAATAGTAGAGGGGAGGGCACTGGTCAAGGAACTAACATCTTAGTTGCTGGCAGCTCAAAGTTAGGAAACTAGAAGGAAACCAGAAGCTTCAAAGTTAAACCCTGGGCAGGGAGAACATCGCCTGAGGGGCCACCTGGGCATGGGGTGGAGGGAGCTAGGGACAGAATGGCCTTAATTTAAGGATGATCTTACCTAAAAGGAACGTAAGGGTGAACAGATTTTTCGAGAAGAGGGCCAAGGAGTTATTGTGAACCCTCGTTGGGGTGTGAGTGGCTGAGAGAACGGAAGACCTGAACCCTGGGAAACAGAGCTGCGATCCTGATAGAAAGGAGCCCACGGGTCAGTGACCAGTACAGCTAGAGAGAAGCAGAGTTGGGGGGTGGCGGGGGTGCTTGTCTCTCTCACCCGGTCTCCTGCTATTGGTGTCAAGAAGCCTGGGGCTCAAAGCGTCTAGGATGTAAGGCAACAGGCACCTTACAGGCCCTCTAGCCCAGAACCCATTTCACAGATAGGAAAAGAGAGGCTCGCTGGGGGGAGGGTGGCACTGGGTCCCAGGCTGTACGACCGCTTGGCCATCCACGAGCCTATTTCTCAGACCCCACATTAGCCTCATCATAGTGAACTCCAGGCTGATCTGCCCGTCCCGTAGATTTATTCCCTGATTAAGTTCCCTTCCTCCTTCTGCACGGAGCACTGGGTGTTATGCACAAACAGTGAATCATGGAACACTACATCAAAAACTAATGATGTAATGTATGGGGATTAACATAACATAATAATAAAAAAAAGTTCCCCTCCTCCATCTGCCTTGGTGCTGCTCTATGTTTAGATCCCTCCAGATCTGCCTGCCTGAGGAGCCCTGGTTGGAAAACCTTCCCTTCGTTTCCTATTCCAGACTGGGGCTTCTTAGGGGCTCCCTTTGCAACTTGAGATGTCACCGTCTTTCTATTAAAGTGTCTCTCCCACTCTGCCTCTCCCTCTTTCTCTCTTCTCCAACCCCCCCCCCCCAACCCTCCTCTAGATAGAGCCCCTGAACTGCTGAGATGAAGCTCTCAAGCTTATGGTTCTGGCCTGTTCCTGGTAATTGAGCTGTGCTCCCAAGTAGGGATGGGGGAGGGAGGCAGTGGCGGCCTGGGGTCTTGGTCCTCCTCCCCCTGGCTTAGCCCTCCCCACTGTGATCCAGCAGAGAAGGTGAGCAGGGGAGAGGTAGTGATGCTTCCTCTTCTCAGCCTGCCTTCTCCAACTCTCTGTCTCCCTGGCCTCCCCTCCCTGCTTCATCTCCGGCACAAATCACATGGTGACAGCCCCATCCAACCTTTGGGGAAGGGTTGGTAAATGTGTCTTCCTTAGCTCTGATCTCCAAATTGTTCCTTTTATTGCATTTGTCACGGTGAAGATTAAAGTCCCTGGGTGGCCTGCACCACAAATCACATTGTGTGCTCAGGCAGCGGCTGCAGGTTGAGAACCGATGGAGGGGTCCAGGCCCTGCACACATGGCCGTCCGTGGTGTGGACTTGTCCCCGGGAACAGGAGATGGGCCCCTGCTGTTGTTGTTCTGAGCTGTTAGCCCTCTTGAGAGCATAGTTTGGGACCTCTTCCTCCAGGCTGTCTTCCAGGCTCGCTCTGCCCATTCCATAGAAGCATCACTACCTACATTGGCCTCATCTGTTTCTTCCGCCAGCCGAGAGGGAAAGCTGTGTTCACATCACGGCTATTTCAAGATACACCTTTGTATCTCTGGCCATATCCATCTCGAGATCTCATTCTGGAAACACTCTGAGTGGGTCAAGGGCAACTCGGGCCCAAAGCCCCCAAGGAACCCGTATCCAGGATAGGAAAACAGCTGATCATACCTTGCCCAGCACCTCCTGACATTCATTCTCATCCTGCCACACAACTGGATGCAGAAGGGGCACAGCTGGGACAGAGGAGACACAGCTGAGGGACCGAGAGGACAAAAGCTGCCTTGTACACACGCACAGAAAAACAGTTCCTTTCCTACCCCCTTACGAGGTAGGCTTCCTGCCTGTCCCTCATGCACATTCATAACATTCAAATTTATGCCGTAATCTCCGCCGCTCCATATGTATGAGCCTTTGATGGGTGTTTGGGTTTATGGGATGCACCCAGCCCTCCGTTCCCTCACCCGCCCACCGCCTCCAACCACTGCAAAGACGCTCGTACATAATTGACATCGGCAGATTCTTTCATTATACAAGATTTAGCATCTGCTCAGGGATTGCTCGCTCCTCACTCACTATAGATGACTTTTCCCCGAGTTTCCTATTATCAATTCAAATTAGCCCCATTTCCCCACCCGACCAGTGCAGCGTTTACACTTGACAGTGAGGAAACAGCAAGGCTGTAATGGGCTCCTCAATTATTTAGACCCAGTTAGGCCAGGACCCAGAGGGCCTCAACAAGGGGGTACACTGAGGTGGGGTCATCACAGAGGGGAGCACAGGGTCTCCACCACTTGGTCTGTTTGGCTTCCTCATAGCCCTGCACCCTCACTTTCCACCCTGGGGAGCCCTCCCTCTCCCATCCAGGTTTCTAAGGGGTAGGACAGTCCCTTGCTGCCCCCACCCTCAGCAGCAGCTCCTCTCCCCTCTCCCCCCCAGCCCTCCCCATCTTGTCTTGGTTCCATATGAATACCGATGGGCTACCAGCAGAAACCAAAGAAGAGGTCTTTGGCACCAACCTGCCTGGCTCCCTCCCTTTAAGACGTCTCTCTATCTTAAAGTGCACCTCTGTGAAGATTCAAGGTAGTAGGCTAGGATTTTAGAGATAGTGGCAGAGAAAGACAGAGACAGACATCAATGAAAGAGATTAGAATCATGCTATGGAGCCCTAGGAAGAGAGAGAAACCCAGACCCAGAAACAGAGACACACAAGAGCCTGAGGGAGCTGGAGAGATGCTGTTGGGGTGCAGGAGAAGTCACAGGGAAGAGAAAGGCTTGGGTGAGGCTCTTTCTCAGACCAAACTGACTGTACAGAACTGTAATTAGGTCAGTGCTGCCCACCCGCTGCTCTGACTAGTCCAGGCCCAGGCTCCTGTAATAACTCCTGGGCCCAGTGGCTATTCAGGAGTCATGGGGTCCCCAGAGCCCACTAAACGGCCCAAGTACAGGGCAGAAGCTCCAAGTCAGCATGGCGGGCCTAGGCCCTCATTCCAGTCAACCCACAGCCATCTCAAGCAGGGCTCCTTCTGTGCCCCCCTGGGCCTCCCTTCCACCCCCTCTAGCGCCCAGCCCCTCCCCTTCCCTAGCCCAGATCAGTTTGCAAGGGCACTGATGGGGGAGGCAGCAGGCCGGGATCTGAGAGGCTTTGGGATTAGAGGTATCTTTCCCATGCTCGGCTTCTCCGGAATCAAAGAATTCCTCTGTCTGATTGGATTTACCCTAAGTCACAGGCGTGTGGGACCTTCTTTCCCTCAGCAACAGCTGGAAACAGCCCTAAATATGATTAATTAACGTTGTAAAAAGCCCCGGACACAATTAAGATTTATGTGCGTGTGTGCGCGTGCACGCGCGCGCACGTGTCCATGTCCGTGTGTGTGCGCGTGTGTGCGTGTGTGCGTGTGTGTGTGTGTTGGTAGGGGACAGGAGTAGGGGGAGATGGGTGGATTACCAACTACCTACAGGGCCCTCCAGGGGAGTGGAGTGATATTTCCTCAGAGACATTCTTTCCATATCCATCCCAAGAGGGGGTCATTTTATCCAGCCTCCAGCTTTTGAGCAGATTAGCCCCTTCCTCTGTCCCAGGGGCACTGGGCGATTTTCTGCTCTCCCCTGATAAGGCAAGGGGGTTGCTGTTCTGGGGCAGGTGCTTCATCTCTTTTCCCTTCACCATAAGAAGAGTGTTCTCTCGCAAGTCTCAGTTCCTCTTGCTGGGTCATTCTAGGGATCAGGGACATATGCACGATCCCCCAACATAGCGGCCCAGACACAAGCCCAAAGGGACGTTAAATAGGAACCTCAGAGGAATACAAATAAATAAGCTGCCAGCCAAGCTTCCCACCCTTGGAGATGTCTCACTTTCATCCTCAAAGACTCATATCTCTAAGACAGGACAGAGGTCATCTCTTTGGACTCCCCTCTGCATCTCTAAGATGACAAAACCTTACTTGAGGGGCCCTCTCCTGACACCTGTGTGACCTGGGTAGTCATTCCCTAAGGTGTGGACATCCCAGCTTTGATAAGATGCTTGTGATGATCGATGTTATTTATAATTCTGAAAGGGAAGGGGCAGGAACACAGTTCCAAACAGCAAATTATCTGAAAATCAGTTCTCAGGAATCTTTGAAAGAGCATTGGATTTTAATTTCTTTTATTTATTGCAACTGATTAGTCTACTTCTGTTTTACGGAAAGGACCAAGCCTAAGAAGAGGTTACCTAGGTTCTAGCACTGATGGCCAAAGATAGAATGGACTGGAAGGAGCAGGGAAAAGCTCCAGACTCTGCATCCCCTTCTCAGGATCATTCTAGTGTCAGTGGCCTGAGTGTCTAAGACCTCTTCTGCTTTATGGCTCAGTCCCCAGGAAGGCTAAGGACTACCTGGATGATTCTTGGGAGAGGGTCATCATACATCCTGATGGAGTCCATAACAAACATGGCCTTAAACCACTAGGATTGGAGTTCAACTTCCTGATATCAAGGCCAAGGAGTGTGTGGAACTCCTTGTCAGTTCCCTGCCCTAGTACAGGCTTATTGTGGGGATCAAAGGTAGGAGGGGCATTCCAGAGGCCCCCGATGCATGTGTGTTGGCTCTACCATATGGGTCAACTGTGCAGAGTGCCCCCCCACCCCATTTCCAATCACATCCGTTGGGCTCTACAGAGTACCGCTACCAGCGGGAGGGGAGAGGGAATGAGACAGTGTAAGCAACAGACCTGGGTCCCCGTGAGTGAACGAGGAGGAGAGGGAAGAGGCAGAGAGGAGGGAGACTGGCAAGAGGTGGACAGGAAAGCAAGCTGGGGCTGGGCAGCTCCTCTGTGAGGGTCCTTAGGCTTTCTTACAGATGCTCTGCTTCTTTGGTGGCTGGCGCTGGTGTATACGCAGGTGACCCTGTGCATCCTTATAGTTCAGCGTGTCTCTGTGCATGTTGTATCTCTATTCTTTGTCAATACTTTGTGACCCCATAGCTAGGGATAGTTGTGTCACCAGAAAGATCAAGAAACTGGGGGATTACCCAAGAGACAAAGCAGGGCAACCCGAGTCTTTGCTGAGCACAGTGTTTAAAACAAGCAAACAAACAGGAAATGGGATGCCTTTAGGAGAGGCCTGTGCCTTTGAAGCGCAGCCACAGACCCCACCACTCCCTATTACCTTTCGCTGGTTGCTTCCCATTTATATGATCTGCCTGGCACTGAAATGTTGAGCCTGTCACCTCTTGCAGGAGAAGGCGATATGCTACTATTTGCCCATGAATTGGCTCCTGAATAATTAGCTAGGGTCTGGCCACCAGATTCTCTGGGACTGAGGCGTACTGGGAACCATTTTTTCTTTGCCTTCAGAGTCAGTCTATCACCTCTACTGAGGGAAGGAAAACAATCCCATCCTTCTACAAGGGAGAGGAACAGATCATACAGATGATACTGGAATCCAGTCTGCCTCAGGGGGACTTAGAACTTTGCCCACTGCCTCTTCCCTTTACCAAGTCAGTTCAGAGCTGAGGCTGAGATATGAGAGAGACAGTGGGTGAACAAACACAGAGACCCCGAGGGACTCACTAATTTCCAGTTGGTGTGTCCTGGACATGGGCCTTTGCCAGAGGACGGAGAGGGGTTTGGTCTGATGGGATGGCCCAGTTTGTGCCCTCACAGATAGACAGACCCCCCCCCTTCCTGTTCAGCATCTTGTAGCCTCCCTACCCCACCCTCCGTCTTCCTGGGAGAAAGGGAGACTTAGGGGTCCCAAGGAAGGTGGACTCTAATGTGTTCTTGAAGCTTAGGAGAGTTAGCTGGGAATGTGTGGGGCTTGATGTGGGGCTGGGGATAGAGCTTGCTCATAGTCCCTGCTTCACCCTTGCAATCGGCTTTCCAGAACTCTCAGTGGACCTAGTAGGTTCAGGCTGCTGTGGGCAACCATCCTATGATTAGGTCTGTCCCTGGGATTCCCCCATTCAGGCAGCAGCTTCCGGAGTAGAGATCCTTATTACAGCCTTTTGACGTCCAAAGAAGCCTAGACTAGAGATGCGAAGGGAATAAAGTGCACCTTTGAGGGAATATAAGAGTGCTGGTATTTTTATAGTCATCATTTAATGACTGTTTATTTTATGCCAGGTAGTGCACTGAGTATTTTACATACTGTACCTCATGAAGGGTTACAACCATCCTGTGAGGTAGCTATTACTACCTCCTACTGCTCAAAGGAGATTGAGGGTCCAGGTTAAAAACTGGTCCAAAGCCACACAGCTATTAAGTGGTGAATCGGCTCTTTCCATTCAGGGGTACTGCCTCCTTCAGTAAATCAATATAAAACCTGAGGTCAGTAGGGGCACCTGAGTGGCTCAGTCCGTTGAGTGTCAGACTCTTGATTTCAGCTCAGCTCACCGTCTCAGGGTTGTGAGATGGAGCCCAGCATCCCGCTCCAGGCTCAGCTGGGAGTCTGCTTGAGATTCTTTCTCCCTCTCCCTCTGCCCCTCCCTGCCCCCTTGCGCTCTCTCCCTCTCTCTCAAATAAATAAATCTTAAAAAAACCAAAAACCAAAAACCTGAGGTCAGTAGGCCAGGTGGGGGTAGGGCAGGTTACCAGATTCAGCAAATAAAAATGTAGGATGCCCAGTTAAATTGGAATTTCAGATAAACAACAAATTTAGTTTAAGTATATCCTATGCAACCTTGGGGACATACTTATATTAAAAAGCAATTTGTTGTTTACCTGAAATTCAAATTTAATTGGGTATCCTGCATTTTATGTGGTAACTCTAGGGCGGGGCCCAGCCCTGCTCCATTCCCCCCAGAAAGCCCTGAGGGAACCAGGCCTCAAGTAAAAGGTGGTCTGAGCGCCACAGACTACTCAGGCAGCCGGGACAACCGTCATCTCTCCCTGACTGGCTGATGCCTGCACGAATGGGGCCAGGCATGGGGTATGGGGATCTGCCTGCCCCCCCCCCCCCCCCCCCAGCTCTGGATCACACCCATTCACCCATCGGTAGGGCTGGGTCCTTCATCCCAGCACGGGGCTGCTCAACAGGCAGGGGCAGCAGAGACCACCAGGCGGGGGGGGGGGGGGGGGGGGGAGGGGGGAGGCACGTGCCACCAGAGATGTCTAAAAAAAAAAAAAAAAATTAAAGGAGGAAAACCGTCAAGAAATTTGAGATGTCAAAAAAGTATCAAAGCAGTTATCATGGGAAAAATAAAAACTTCCTGGCATTTATTGTAGGGTGTAGCACTGAATTCTATAATGGGGCTGGGGGTCGGGGTG
Organism: Mirounga angustirostris; assembly: GCF_029215605.1. Taxonomy (NCBI): domain Eukaryota; kingdom Metazoa; phylum Chordata; class Mammalia; order Carnivora; family Phocidae; genus Mirounga; species Mirounga angustirostris. The sequence goes on from NW_026991714.1 coordinate 127,801,531, forward strand.
CGGGGCTCACTCTATAACCGGGTCAAGCGCTCTGATCTCCGGACCGCGGGCCTGGGAGGGGGGAGGCGGCCGGAGCTGCGGCTTCTCCCCCGCACCCCCCCCCCCGCAGGCGCTCGAGCCCCGCCCCGTCGCCCCGCCTCGCGTCAGGCCGGGGACTGGGCCGCCGTCCGGGTCCCGGCCGAGCGCCCCGGCGGGTCCGCGTGCCCGCTGCTCGGCAGGCTGAGCCCCGCGCGGCCCGGGCCCAGGCTCCAGCGCCGGCTCCAGCGCGCTCCGGCGTCGGCGGGCTCGGCTGGCTCGGGGCGTCTCCCTACCGAAGAATTATGGTGCAGAAAGCCGCCGCCACCATCTTGAACTGGCAGTGAACTTTGCTTTCTACATATAAATACAGATAGCAATCACACCCCAATCAGCGCCGAGGCTTCAGGGCATCATCTCAGCAACTCTAACTTTCCCATTACGATAATGTGATTTTCACTCAGTCTATAATATCACCAGCCATGAATAAAGCAACTGGCTCTTTCTGTCTCTCTCCTCCCCCCCTTTCTCTGCCTGCCACCCTCCTCAGCCTCCTTCCTTTTCCTCCCTCGCTCCCTCCTCTTCTGTCTGTCTCTGCAACCTCTCCTGGTATCTGTCTCCAGGTCCATCTCTGCATCTCGACCATCTCGGCCTTCCTCTCCCTGCCTCCCTCCACCGCCCCCCCCCCCCGCCCCGCCCCGCCCCCGACTCACATTCCCTAAGTACTAATGACAGGATTTGCAGTGCCCCGGGCTCAGTTAAGTTCTGCTCCCCAGCTCTGCCATCATCTGCCTTTGCCTGAAGGTGAGAAACTCTGCGGGCTTGGAGGTGGTGGGGGCCGCCTGCAAGGCTTTGGGGAGGGTGAGGAGATGGGGAGGAGAGGCTAGGAATCGGCTCCTTCTCTCCTCTCTCCCTCTTTCCTTAAGTACCTGGATGGATCTGTAAGGATTCCTCCCAGGAGCCAAAGCTGGAGACTCAGGAACTAAAGGATCCAGCAGGGATTGCTGAAAACTGCCTACTTTGGGGAGGGTCCTGGAGGCTCTGGTTTCCTGGATATTGGGGTCCCCCAAACATCACCAGATCCCAAGTGCCAGACTATTGTGAGTGGGTAGAACTGATGAGAGGGTGCCCTGGAGAGGACTGGGAGAAAGGAGGAACTGGCCCAGCCTTCTAGGGTCACTTCTGAGTACACTGGGCCCTAAACTTGGTAAAGCTATCCAGACTGGAGGTGTCTTTGCCAGGACATGGTTTTATATAAAAGCTCACAGACAGCCTTTATCAAGGTTCAGCCACCTTGTCAGAGCTGGAAAGGCCCCTTGCCTTCGTGGACACTCTCCAGGGAGGTAGTGGTGCTGGTAGGCGGCTTGTCTGGGCCTCTGGTCATTCATTTATCTATCCCTCCGGGCCTGTATTCCAGTTTTTCACCTACTGGTTTTGGGACCATGGACAATGCTCTTAACTTCTCTAAGCCTCAGTGTTCTCATCTATAAAATGGGAATAATAATAGTACCTGTCTAGTGAATAAAAATAATCCATATAAAATGCTTGGGACATTGTTAATTTAAGTGTTCAACAAATTTAAGCTACTATTACTATTAGCAGATATTGAATAATCACCTGCTATATGCGTTAGGCGTATACCCTGGAGGTTAAGTGCCTGTGGTTTTAGAGTCAGACTGTCTGAATCTGAATCCTAGCTTAGCCACTTATCAGGTTTTTGACCTTGGAAAAGTCAGTTTCCTCATCTGTAACAGGAATAATAATAGTCCCTATTTCAGAGGGTTGTTGTGAGAGTTACTGAAACTGATCTAGTCTTTGGCACAGTGCCGACATATGGCAAGGACTCCAGGAATATTAGCAGGCAGGGGTCTGGCGGGGCAAACACTGCTCTGAGTGAACCAGGGATCACATTCTGTCTGCAGTCTCTTCTCTGGGCCCCTGACTTTTTCTGTTGCTCTAGACCACTGATGGCCTTGACCTTCCACTTCTGTGGAGGATGAGGGCTTGATTCAGTGTCACTGGCTATAAGAATTGCAACTTTTCAGCTGCCCACCTGCCTGGGATGGGACTAGGATTCCTGCCTAGCCCCTTCCTTGGGCAGTGGTGGGGAGAGAAGGTGGCTTTTGTTGTTTTGTTTTGTTTTAAAAATTTTATTTATTTATTTGAGAGAAAGAGAGCACAAGCAGGGGAAGCAGCAGACAGAGGGAGAAGCAGACTCCCGGCTGAGCAGGGAGCCAGATGGGGGACTCGATCCCAGGACCCTGAGATCATGACCTGAGCCGAAGGCAGATGCTTAACTGACTGAGCCACCCAGGTGCCCCAAGGTGACTTTTGAATACACTCTCTTAGGCAAGGGTTACAAGGTCCAGAAGGCAACTCTTTTTTTAAAAAAAAGATTTATTTGTTTGAGAGAGAGAGAGAGAGAGGGAGGGAGGGAGGGAAGTGGGGGAGGGGCAGAAGGAGAGGGAGATAAACAGACTCCCTGCAAGTCAGGGGCCCTCCCAGGGCTCAGTCCCAGGACCCTGAGATCATGACCTGAGCTGAAATCAAGAGTCAGACACTTAATTGACTGAGCCACCCGGGTGCCCCCAGAAGGCAACTCTTGAATGTTCTCCCTTAGGCACAGGTGACAAATTAGAATCAGACATTTGCATTCTGTCCATTTCTGCATGTCTAAGTATTTATAGGTCTGTTTGCTTGCTTTTAGTTTTTCTTCGTTTCTCTCTGAAGGATCCTTTGGCAGCATTCCAGCCTGATCTCAGATGAGAGAGAGGAAAGAAGACTCCACTCACTTTGGTTGGGCCACGAAGGCACACCAGGTGTTATGGTGGTCAGAGCTCCCAGTTCTGGGGCTTGGAGAGGCAGACCCAGGGGAGGAACCTCAGGGCACAGCATCAGGCGAGTGGCTTATTTGGGTCTCTTTGCTCATACCTAGTCCCTCTGCTTGGCTCCAGGAGGGAGGAAGTTACCCTTCAAAATCCAGAACATAGGGGTGCCTAGCTGGCTCAGTCAGGAGAGCATGCAGCTCTTAATCTCAGGGTTGTGAGTTCAAGCCCCACATTGGGCATGGAGCCTACTTAAAAAAAGCAGTTAAATAAACAAAATCCAGAGCATAATCCAAAGCATTCCTCACCAAGTGCTTTAGCCAAGGGAACCAAACAGTCTATAAAAACTCCCTATAGAACTTGGAGTCTGGTCTCTTCCCTACTCACTGTACTCCTCAAAGACAAGTAAGACAGGGCCTGTGCCTTCCAGATGATCACAGTCCAGTGCAGGAGACAGCATGAAAACGAAGAAACAGAAGACACAGTGAGAGCCAACACAATAGACATTAATTAACTCCAGGATGTAGCGGGGACAAAAAGAGAGTGGTCAGTCAGGTAGTACTTCCTAGAGGAGCTGGTGCTTCAGCTAATTTGTAAACGTGGGCAGAATGGGAGGGGAAGAGAAGAGCATTTAAGGCAGAGGGAATGGTATGTGCAAAAGCCTTGAGGTGTCCAACAGCCTGGCACACTTGGAAAACTGAAGCTCAGAGGGTGGGGTGTCACTTTGAAGGAGGCCAGTGGAAGGGGACAGATAGTCAAGGGCTGTGCAAAGTTGACTTCTCTCCCAAAGGGCTTTAGCAGTGGAGTGATTCGCATTTCCAAAAGATAGCTCTGAGGATGAAGAAGAAAGTGGGGGAAGGGTGCAGCCAAGCAAGCTGGAGGTGGGAGCCCCGTGAGGAAGCTCTTCGAACTGTACATGGCGGCGGTGTGGGGATCCCAAGGAATGAGGCCAGAGAGCGCCTTCGAGGAACTGACAGGATTTTGTACCTGACTGGATGTGGGGATGAGGGAGAAGATCCCTGGCTGGCTATCAGTTCTTGCCTGGGTGAATGGTTGGAAGTGACAGAGACGGGGGATAGAGGAGGTGAAATAGCTTTGGGTGGAGAGTACAAAATACTGAGTTCTGATCGGGACATGTACTTGGGAGGGCTTGTCTAGAGCACATCTCAGTACAGACGTGGGAGGCCAAGAGACCGTTGAGAACTTTATCGTCACACATGTGGAAGTGAAGGTGTCTGGCAGGGAGCTGAAAATAGCTTGGGAGGTCAAGAAAGCAGTCTTGTCAGGGTACATGGATTGGAGAGTCACCAGCTTCTGGATGGTAATTAAGGCCATGGGAAGAAGGTCAGTTACTTGGGAAGGATGAGTGAGGAGAGAAGGGGGCAAGAGCAGAGACTTAGGGAGTAACAGCACGCAAAGGGGTGGTTTTCAACCTTAGCAACACATTTGGATCAGCCAGGGAGCTTGAAAAACACCTGTGTCTAGGCCCCACCCCAGACAAACAACCTGAATCTCTGGGAATAAGCTCTAAAAGTTCCTCAGGCTGGGGCTCCTGGGTGGCTCAGTCGGTTAAGCGTCTGCCTTCGGCTCGGGTCATGATCCTGGGGTCCTGGGATCGAGCCCTGCATCGGGCTCCCTGCTCCGCGGGGAGCCCGCTTCTCCCTCCCCCACTCCCCCTGCTTGTGTTCCCTCTCTCGCTGTGTCTCTCTCTCTGTCAATTAAATAAATAAATAAAATCTTTAAATATATATATAAAAGTTCCTCAGGCTGAGAACCAGTGACTCAGAGGGAGGGCAAAGGAACAGGGCTAGCAAAGGAGATGGAGAAGGAATGTTCCGGAAGATAGGAAGAGTTTCAGGGAGGGAGAGTTCCAAAGCATCAAATTGTGCAGAACCACAGCAGTTCACCCCTACCCAGTACTCATGCTATAGAGACTCTATGACGCAGGTACTCTTATTATGATTGGTATTTTAATAATGAGGAAACTGAGGCACAGGGATGTTAAGGAGTTGCCCAAAGTCATGCAACTAGTAAGCAGAAACCAGGATTCAAGCCCAGGCAGGCCACTACCGAGTCTGTGCTCCTAACTGCTGTCCTAGACCACCTCTCCTGCAGTGGCCAAGGGAGGTGGTTTTAGCCCAGAGCTGGTTGGATAATCTCCCAAGGGGCCAGCTCTCCTCCTCCTCTTCTCCTTTCTCTTTTTTCCATCTCTTTCCCTTTTTCCTCTCAGCCTAGGTCACTAAGGGCTGCTCCTCCCCACCTTGGCCTTCTCCTGGCTGACAGGGCCAGGTGGGGCTGGTTCTCCTCCTTCTGTCTCGCTGAGACAACACAGTTTGCCCCGTATCAGGTGGCCACATAGCCAATGGGGCTCATAGCCAATGGCCTCTTCACTCACCAGGCTGAGCTGAGCAACTTTCTAAGCCTCCATAGACTGGGAGGGGTGGGGAGTCAGGGTGATGCAGAAGAAACAGAGGATCCAATCCTCCTAGAGATTAAGTCTTCTGGGAAGTAGATGCAGAGATAGACCTCGAGAAGGAAGGAGACTGGAATCCGCCTTCACACGGAGGGGATTTGAGCATAACCAGACACCTGGGATATCCCCTACCTCTTAGCATTACCAGGGGTCTTCAAAAACATCCCGTAAGGGCCACCTCCAGAACGACTGGATGGGAATCTCTGGGGGCCTGGTGGGATTCAAAAGCTCTGCAGGTGATTCTAAAGTATAGCCCAGGTTGAGAACCACAACCTCAAGAAAAGAGCTCTGAGTAAGTATAAAAAGGCCCTGCTTCTAACCTTAGTTTTATCACTTCCCACCAGGTGGTCTTAGGAAACCCGTTGGACCTCTTTGAGCCTCAGTATTCCTTTTTCTGTAAAATAGACATAGTGATCTCGACCCTGCCTACTTTCCACAAGTAGTTATGATGCTCAGGTAGACTGAGATAGGATGTATTTTTTTTTTAAAGATTTATTTATTTATTTATTTATTTATTTGACAGAGAGAGAGAGACAGCAAGAGCAGGAACACAAGCAGGGGGAGTGGGAGAGGGGGAAACAGGCTTCCTGAGGAGCAGGGAGCCCGATGCGGGGCTCGATCCCAGGACCCTGGGATCATGATCTGAGCTGAAGATAGACGCTTAACGACTGAGCCACCCAGGCGCCCCGAGATGGGATGTATTTTAATCATGTAGGACACTGTATAAAAGTGAGGTGGAGTTAACCTATGCAGACTCTAAAATACAAATAAGCATATGTGTTCATTTGGGACAGGTCGGTGTGCTTGAGTACAAACACACGCACACACATACGCTGCCGACACAGCTGCGGGGTGGGTTCTGAAAGCAGAGCTGTGGTTCTCTAGACATGGCCCGTTATGTTTTTAGCCTTCAGAATGTGCCATTAAAATATGGAGAGAGGATCTGGGGTGTGTGTGTGTGTGTGTTTAAATGATTGCTAAAGTGCAGCATCATTTGAGTCTGCCTGTCAGCCTATCAGAAACGTCATCTATAACCTTCACTGTTTGCAGTTTAATCTCCCCTGCCTCCCCACGGGCCCTGTTCTGACATTTTAAACCCCATAAATGACAGTAGTGCTCTAAGCCATTTTGAAAAAAGCCAAGCATTTGGAAAAAACACACATAGAGACATACCCCTAAATTCCCCTTCCCCTGAACACATGCTCACTCACACTTATAAGTGGAATCACACACATGCTCACATTCCCATACTGGCTGATTTGGGAGAAGTCACAGATACAGCCAACGTAAGTGCATGTGCATGACAGCAGGAGGCAGACGGATGGATGCACGGCGGAGTGGCTGATGCCCGTGCACCCATTCCCGTGGACACACAGCAGACCTACCTTTCTGCTGCCATCCTCAAGTCCCATCCATTCTTTTCCGTGGCCTTGAAAGACAGTGGAGGAATCCAGGGTCCTTGAAAGGCTGGTTCAGAGAGCAATGGGGTGACATGGAAGGCTGAGGGGCCCCAAATTTTGGGGTCTAGTGTCAAGCAAAGATGTATATTAATAGGCTCAAGGTCTCCACTCTTGGAAAGCCCAGGGATGGAAGGGGATTACTGAGCAAATTGCATCCCACCCCATCAACAACCAGGTGGCTTACCGCATTGGGGGACTAGAATGAAAAAAGAAAACCCAGAGATACTTACTAAAAGGATGAGTGTGAGTGTAGGAGATGCTGACAGGGAGCTCCATAGAGGCAAGTCCCTATCAGCTCCTGGCTGGATCCCTCAGGCCCAGAACAGGGTCTACAACATACCAGAGGCTCATAAATACTTGTTGAATGAATGGCTGAGAGAATGTGTAAGGGGTGCCTGCCTGGGTGGCTTAGTTGGTTAAGCAACCAACTCTTGGTTTCGGCTCAGGTCATGATCTCAGGGTCCTGGGATTGAGCCCCGTGTAAGGCTCCACACTCAGCAGGGAGTCTTCTTCGAGATTCTCTCTCTCCCTCTGCTCTGCCCACCGCTCTCACACTGTCTCTCTCAAATAAATAAATAAATCTTAAAAAAAAAAAAAAAAGAACGTGTAAGCTCTAGAGTGAGTAAGTGGGGGGCGGGGGGAGAGAGTGTGTGTGTTTGTGTGATGGGGATGAGGATAGGGATGGGAGATTGGCTAGTTAAGGACAGTGTCTTAGAAAAGATGACCTCTGATCTAGGACTGAGAGAGAGAGGCCCACATCACACTGATATCCATTTATTCCGGGGTAAGTGGCTGACTTTTCTTGCTTTGGACTGTGACTTTGCAGCAAGATCTCCCCACTCAAAGATAAGACGGACTTCCAAATAAAGTGGGAAATGGTAGGAATGGTGAAGTAGGATTACCTTTGTGCTGTCCTGGGGCATTTTCCCAAGCTGGTGAACTTTTCTCATCATGTGCAAAGCATAGGTATCAGCAGAGGATAGGGACTCTGGACAGCCCTGCTTGATGCTGAGAGGCTCTGTGGATTCTTCGTGGCAGGGCTGGTTCCTGTGGCTCTCCCTCCACCTCAAGTTGTCATGTACTTAAGGAACTGGTTTCCATGGCAACCAATTAGTGTCAGAAAGTGAAGCCTGTGATGTCAGAATGGGGGGTAGGGTGAGAAACTTCCATCCCCCACATCCCTGGCTCCTCGTTCAGTGCCTACATCTTTGCGGGGAAAGCTCTAGAAGAGATGCAGGACATTGCACTCCTGAGAAGCACACATTCTGGGTCAGGGCCCAGGAGTAGGGACAGGGTAGAAGATCTGATTCACCTGGCAGTGTTCCTACCTGCCATGCGACTCCAAAATGCTGACAAGGCTGGGGGCCCAGTAGTGAGCCAGTATGGGCATACTTACAAGGGGAACAATAATCTGAGACCATTGCCTGTGCTCCTCCCTATTCCCTAGGAGAGGGATACTAGGCTTTCTTTATTTGGGGGGAGGGGGCTGTAAACAAGACCCAGAAAGAAGGAAGTCTTGGCTCAAAGAAGAGGAGATCCTGTTCTCAGTCCTCTTTTGAGACCTATTGTCACCCCCCGCCCCCCCCCAAGGATGGACGTTTTGGTCTATGGTAAGAAAGTACATGCTTTAAGAAGAAGAAGAAGGTAGCAGGAGGGGAAGAATGAAGGGGGGGAAATCGGAGGGGTAGACGAACCATGAGAGACTATGGACTCTGAAAAACAAACTGAGGGTTCTAGAGGGGAGGGGGGTGGGAGGATGGGTTAGCCTGGTGATGGGTATTGAGGAGGGCACATTCTGTATGGAGCACTGGGTGTTATGCACAAACAATGAATCATGGAACACTACATCTAAAACTAATGATGTAATGTATGGGGATTAACATAAGAATTAAAAAAAAAAAAAAGAAAGTACATGCTTTAAATAAAAGGGAAGGGAGCCCAGCCAGGAATACATCCAGAAAGTGTAGGAGAAATATCCAGTGGACACTTAGCTCCTGATTCTTGGGGCAAAGAATGAGATATGGATAACAGAGCCCTGGCAGTTTGAACCCCTAGATCCTTGGGACCATGGCTGGGCTTTCTGAGGGACAGTCTGGACAATCTGGGAAGGTCATTCCAATCAGAAGACAAAAGGCAAAGTGCAAAGAACCTTGTCAGGAGAAAAAAGAAGGCTGGGTGTTCATTCACTTGACTTCCTGGCCAAAGTATGTTGACTCTATCACACCAGCTAGGCAGAGCCTGCTGTGATGATGATGATGATTGATGATGATGATGATGATGATGATGATGATGATGATAGGCAGCAACAGTTACATGGCACTTTACAAAACCCCTTCGTCCTGCAGTAGCCCCACAGGTAGGTGGGCAGGACTTGTCTGCACGTTGGGTGTGGAAGCCGACTTTGGGATGGTGTCCATGGTGCTGGAACTTTACTGGGGAGTGCCCTTGGGATTATCACTAGGGCAAGAAAAGGAACTGGAAAGAAGCAGGACTGGATGGAGGGAGAAATTGGGCGGTGTTGCAGTCTCCAAAAAGGCCTTCGCCAACCTCAAGGGGGACTCAGAGGCAGGGATGGCCCTTCTGAAGTGTCCCGAGGTACAGAGAGGTGGCTGGGCCTTCATATGCCCATGGTGACAAGGCAGTGGATGGAGGCTGCCTGGGGAAAGGCGTGACCGTCAGTGAGACAGCTCTCTTCAGCAGAGACTAATCCAAGGAAGTCTGACAGGTCAGGGTGATGGTTGGAGACCCTCCCTCGGCACCGTGGGAGACAGAGGACTGCACCACAGCTCCCCCACCCCCCCCAGCAGTTATGACTCTCCTTTTGAAGCTGAAGTTCAGAGCGGTGTGATGACCTGGCTCGTCGTACAGCTAGCACATAGGTGGGGTCAGACTATAGTTTCAGCATCATAGACTTAGTCTTCACTTCACAGAGAAGGGATTTCAGTGTAAAACTTGTCCAGAGTGACTTCATGAGTAAATCATTGAGGGAACCCTCTCCCTGGGCTCCATGGAGGATAGGCAGTTGGAGCTGGGGTACCGTGTTGGGGGCGGGGGGGCTGGAAGGGGAGCTCAGTGCACTAACCCCGGGGCAGATGGAGTCAGGATGCAGAGACCCTGTGCCAGGCCTCCGAGGACGCGCTAGCTCTGCCGAGGTCCGGGGAGCCTCCTCCCTCTCTGGAAAGTGGCAACTGTGGCCTTAATCCCTCTCAGCACAGGCCACAGAGCTGGCTGATCCGGGCTTGGAGAGAAACTTTCCTGACAGATGTATCGGATTGACCAAAAGATGAGGGGCTTTGAGGAGATTATTCTGCCTGCTTGATGCCTGGCCCTTGGGCCTGCAAGGAATGGGATCTCGGAGGGTCTCCCTGGAGGCTTTTGAAAGGGAGCAGAGGAGTCAGCAGGGCCCAGCAATGGTCAACCTCCCTGGCCAGCCTGAGGGGCAACCAGCTGCCTCTGCCTATGGAAAGCTTAGCAGAAGACGTTTGCTGAGGGATTGACAGAGGGGAAGGAAGGAGTGGACAAGGTGACAGAGGTGAGAGATATGAAGGTGGAGACCCAGAGAACAGGGAGGGGGCTGACTCTCTCAGAACTAGGCATTCCTACAGAAAGAAACAGAAGGAAGTCCCCAGTCCGGGCTTGTTTGCAGGCTGCTGGACTGGGCCATCCAGGTCCTATTAAGGATTTTGGAGGTCATTGAAGAGTGTTGTGTAGATTTGTGGTGGGATTGGGGTAAGTGAGTGGCCACAGCTTCTGTCCAGAAGACTCTGACCCAAAAGGATTGTTGGGTATTTTTTTAACTCTGCCAACTTGCCCCTCCCCATGCACAAATTTCCCTTCATGACCTTGTGACTCCTCCATTAGGTCTCCTTTCTTCTTGTTTCAAGAAAAAGCCAGGCGGGGAGGGCTGGGGACCAGGGAGGGAGGCGAGGTGGCGGCGAGGCTGAGCCAATCGCCGGTCTGCAAGGTGCAAAGCAATCAGCGCAGCCGCTGGTGAGCGGGGTCACTCAGTAGTGTGCACATCAGGGTGAAATCCTTTCAGCTCTTCTCCAAACCCCTAGTGAAAGACAATCAGGCTCGCTGTCACCGAGCTAATTCTGTCTATATAAAAGCAGTAATGAAATTCACGGCAGGATTACCCTCTCCATCCAATGGGCCAGCGTCGTGGTGACATATCTCTCTTATTGCCCGAATGTAACACACCATCTAATTTACGTCGTGTAGCGAGCAGGAATGAAATGTTCATAAAGAATTGCTGCATCTCGTCACCTTAACTGCGGCCCGGGGCTCTGAGGCATCTGTCAGGGAGAGGAGCAGGAGGAGGGCGGGCGGGCGGGGCTCAGGGGGCAGCTGCCGGGGGCAGGCGTTCTGGGGGGTTGTTGTTTCTTAATAGGGTGAAGTGGAGGCAGAGGGAGGTAGGGGCTGGGGGAGCTGCTAGGGAGAGGAGCGGGGGAGGGCATGGAGGGCTTTGGGAAGCAAGGGTAAATAAGGGTAGGATGAAGTGGTCTGTAGGGAGTGTTTGGAGGTCTGTGTAAGTGTGGGGAGCCAGAGAAGCTGAGAGGATGTTTGGGCTTGGGTGAGTTTGGGAGGACAAATGAGTGCCTCAGTGGCAAGGGGCTTGCTTGGGAAAATGACCCTCCAGGTGCCTCCCAGATACCATGGGGCGTCTGTCCTTTAGTCTCTCTCATTCTCTGGAAGTGGGAATCCATCCACCTCCAAAGGCTATCAGGACAAAACTCTTGGGTGGAAAAGAGAGGAGGGCGTTTCTGGAAGTGAACAAGGAGCAGACAGATGCAAGGAGCAAGTTTCGCAGACCCGGGACTTGCCCCTGGCTCCACCCACCGCCCCCTCACCTGCAGGACCCACCGTCAGGGAGCCCCGACGCCTCCACTTCAGAGTGTTTTCCTCCCCTGCCCTTTCTCTCTTCATCTCCTCAGTCCAAGGCCACTGCCTTCTGTTGCCTGGCTGACTCAATCCACCCCCCACCCCCAGCCCGCCGACTGCGGTCTCCGCACGTGCCGACTTGCCCCCTCAACGGGGCCGGCGGTGATCATGTCCCTCCTGCCGTCCCTCAACTTGAAACCCAGCTCTGGTGTCCCCTTGCTCTTAAGATGAAGCCTGGAACCCATGACTCCAACATCTTTGCTCCACACTCTGAGGTGCAAGCCGCACTCCAGCCCTACTGGCCTCTTCCTGTTGTCTGAATGTGCCGTGTTCTAACCAGCCGCTGGGGCCGTGCACATGAGGTCGCCACTCCGTGGAAGGCTCCTGTCGGGGGCGGCAGCACCACCCCAGCATGGCCTTAACTCCTACTCCCACTTCGGGTGTCAGCTGGAATGTTGCATCCTGGAGGAAGGCCCCTGTGCCTGCCGGCGCTTGGCTCTTTCTTCCTTGATTTGCTTTCTTAGCATCATGTACTTCCTCTTGCTACACAGGTCGCACCTGGTAAGATCCTGGTTTTTGTACCACTCTTTGATTACAATCTCTATTCTCCCCGTGGCCTCTGAGCTCCATGAGGGTGGGGACTGTGTCTATTCTGCTCACCATTGTATCTCCAACACCTGGTACAGTACTGAGGCCACCGTGTTGAATGAAGAAATGAGGGGCCTTCACAACCACTACAGGGATAGAAACCCTGCTCCTGGGGTGCCTGGGTGGCTCAATTGGTTAAGCATCTGCCTTCGGCTTGGTTGTGATCTCAGGGTCCTGGGATCGAGCCCCACGTCAGGCTCTCCACTCAGCGGGGAGTCTGCTTCTCCCTCTCCCTCTGTGATCTCTCTCGCTTTCGCTTTCTCTCAAATAAATAAAATCTTAAAAAAAAAAAAAAAAAAGAATAGAAAGAAATCCTGCTCCTTCCTTCTTTCATTGAGTCAGCAACCATCTACTGAATGTCTCCAATGGGCCAGGCATTGTTGCAGGCCCTGTGGCCACATGCTAAACAAGTGAAGACACAGCCCCTTCCCCTGAGGGGCTCACAGTCCAGGGAGGGAGGCAGACAAGCAAGTCAGATCCCCCTGGTGCTAAACCTGTCCTGTGAAAGTCACCTATGAGAAGTGGCTCATCTGGGGCCGTATAAAATTCTTCCATACTTCCCCCAGACAGAGCTCGGCCACCAGTGGGGTGGAAAACAGCAAAAGAGACTTTATTAATGGGGCATAATTGGGGACCCCTGGGTGGCTCAGTTGGTTAAGAGACTGCCTCCGGCTCAGGTCATGATTCCAGGGTCCTGGGATAGAGCCCCACATTAGGCTCCTTGCTCAGCGGGGAGTCTGCTTCTCCCCCTCCCCCTGCTCATGTTCTCCCTCTCACTCTCTTTCTCTTTCAAATAAATAAAATCTTTTAAAAGGGGGGGCATAATTGGAATTCTTCTACTAGTGCTAATAAGGAGCATATATTGGGAATCAACTATGTGCCAAGCACCTCTTCTCATATAATCCTTGCAATAACCGTAACACCTAGGTATTATTATCCCTGTTTTATAGATGAGGAAACTGAAGCCAGTTGAGTTTTTTTTTTAAGATTTTATTTATTTGAGAGCGAGAACGAGAGCACGCATGATAGAGACAGCACAAGCAGGGTGGAGGGGCAGAGGGAGAGGGAGAAGCAGACTCCCCGCTGAGCAAGGAACCTGAAGTGGGACCCCAGGATCATGACCTGAGTCCAAGGCAGACGCGTTTAACTGCTTACCCAACTGAGCCACCCAGGCGCCCCGAAGCCAATTGAGTTTAAATAGCTTGCCCGAAAAAGGTCACGCACTTGGCACACAATGGATACTCAGTAAATATTTATTGAATGAATTAATGAATGAATGAGATAGTAGTAGGTAAAAAAGGAATCAAACCTAGGCTTTCTGGCTCCAAAGCCCCCGGTCTTTCTACTATGTATTTAAGGCAATTATTTTTGGACTCTCAGGGTCTGGCGTGTACTGGAGAAATAAACTGAAGTTGGACTCTAGACCCATGCTCCCACCTGACCCAGACCCTAGTCTGTCCACCCATACCTTCCCCCAGACACAGGACACCTCAGGTTCCAGGCCTGGCCAGCAGGAAGATTCGGTTTAGAGAAGACCAGACCTGAATCTCTCTGGGGAGATGCCCATCAAGCGAACACTTCCCAGTCCTGCCCTGCCCTTCCTCTAACACCCTGGGCTGGTGTTAGCTTATTAAGAAGTTTGGGGAGATCTTTGTGGGAGATGCAACATTATTCCTGTGTGTATAGAATCAACCATGGCTTGTAATATGTCCCTTTTGACTAAGCTATGTGATCCTTTCTCATGAATTCAGAGATGTTTACTCACCAGATGACATGTATCTATGTGTACATGTTGTGTGTGGACATGTGTTCATGGAGGTATACACGTGGGTCAGTGATCCTGTTCTTTCACTAGCTCTCTCATGTCTCATGATACCTACTTTCCAAGTATGCAGACCCCTGAGCCTGCACCATGAAGTCCCCTCCCCACAGACATCTTTGGATATACGTCTCCATAGCTGACTTTTCCTCTTGCTTTTATCCTCCACCCTAGAAATTATGTAACCCTCCAGCTAATGCTGGCAAGCCACACAGTGGGATTGTGTGTTATGTGCTTCCTCTTTTTTTGAGGAAGTTCTGCTCCCTGGCAGTGGGTAATGTTTTCTTTCTCAAAGAGCTAATGCATAGATGTATCATCAAGGAGAAAATATATGCCTGGCACATGGTAATCTCTCAATTCATGTCAGATATTAACATTATTATAGCTCATTTGTCCTCCCTGACCAGAGGGCGTCCCTCCTTCTTTCCACAGCCCTCTTAGGGCTGGAAGTTCAAATATCCCTATCCCATCCTGCCAAGGAGCTGTGTGAGGCTTGGTGTACTTACAAGGATCTCCTGGGTTTAGAGGGCTCCAGGCCATTTTCATCTATATCTCTCAGTAGGACAAAAATCTCACGCACCCCTGGCAAGTAGGAGTCACTCATATTTTTAAAGTCTCCATAAAAGAAGTCTCTAGAGTCTCTTTAGACATTGCATCCAAAACCTTAAACTCCTAAGACACAAATTGTTTCCTAAACCCATTCTTCTGCAGCTGACACATTTTCTCCTGGGCAGGACCTACGGCCAGACCTCCTGGCCAGTGCCCTCCAGAGAAGAGAAGTTTCAGTCATGACACCTGAAACTCCTAACCCCTTTCCTTTGGCCCACATAGCTTAGCCTCCTAGTTAGTGATCAGTTTTGTGGCTCTGCCAGGAGCTGATATTCTAAACCAGATGCACTTCTTCAGGTAAAGCAAGATATCATTGAAGTTGGATGGATAGAAAGCAGGGCCAGGGCAGGGGAAGAATGAGAAGGGGAGAACACAGCAACCATCACACAGAATCCAGATTCTCTAGACGTTATCTGTCCTTAAACTGCATCGGGCTTTCCTTTCATGGTCCATGAAAATCCAAGGGTCTGTTCCTAGGGGTGTATTAAGTTTTGTTTGCCTGTCTTTGGACAGGCAAGAGGGGGGAGGAAGATTCTGTGGAACAGATAAACTAGAAGAAGTTGGTGGCGGATTAAAAATTGGAATCCACCCCTGCGAATGTGTTCATTTGATTTCCACATTTTCCTACCCCCTTTATTCCCACTCCTCTTTCCCCTTCCCCCAGACTGACATAAATGATACCCTGAGGTCTATTTCAGCTGCAACCCTATATGCCCAGGGAAGCCTGAGCTCCCCAGCTGCTGGCCAACTCTGATCCCCTAAGCCCAGGGGGGCCAGCTGGTCAGAGTTCTCAGGGATGGCAGATCCCAAGTGCAAATTTGGCTTCTGCTACCAATAGACTAATCATGGCCAGATTACCAAACTTCTCCATGCATTGGCTTTGATATTAGCCTCCTGCTCCCCCTACACACACACACCTCCCCAGATGATAGTAGGAAGCTTCCTGAATTTCTTGAAACACTATTCTAGAAATTCGCCTTTCCATTTTCCATTATAATTACCCGATCAGAATATAGTCCGCATGAAGATTAGCTTGCTCTTGGGTGGGCCAGTCCCCTTCACTGGTGGCCTGGACAGCCGTGTGGTCATCGGCCATCAGGAGAGAGAGTGGGTCAGTGCAGCTCGGCCTTGCTGCTTAGTGCATGAGCCCTGTGAGAGCAGCAAAGGTAATTTCCCCGCCTCCTGGCTTGTCTGAGGGCTTTGGGGGGACCTCCAGATACCACACGGTTTAAAACTCTATCAGTGGAAAGCAACAAAGAGGATCCAACCTGCTTGGCGTTCAGTCTGATAGCGAAGGGATGTCTACCATGTAGATAACACTGAAAGGCCCTCAAAATGGAGACTAATTGATGACTTGAAGAAACAGGCATAAATTCCTGTTAAGTATGGCTCAACTCCCTTGCTCTCCAGGCCCCCCCTAAAACCAGAAACTCGGTTTGGTGGTCATTACCTGCTCAGTGTCATTAAATTCTCTGGTAATCTGCAGGGATATGTAATTATGCTGTAGTTAGTGGTTGTTCACTAAGTAAACCCTTGGTGTACTTACCATGTAAGTCAACAGTATTTACAGGATATTTTTTCTGCCTGTAACTCAAAGCCTTACCGAAACAAATTGGAATTGCCTTCTGGAGGCCGTTGTTATAAATTACAGACCCAACATCTGTCCACATCTGCAGTGTCTAGACAGCCTGTCTCAGCTACAAGAGAGGAGAGAGATGAACAGGGGAAAGCAAGGGAGACGTGAGGAGTGGCAGGGGAAAATCTCAGATTTGCACAATTTTTCTCTTCTGAGGTTTACCAAGATGAATCTTGTGCTGACTTCTGAAATGGACCTGAATCTTCAGCAGCCTAACGCCAAGCTCTGGAGAGTTCGGGACCGGGTCACCACCCCTGGATGTATTGGTGACGCAGCTACTTCCATAGGGCCACATCTCTGCCCTGACAGGCTCTCAGAGGTCACAGCAGGGCCTGGGAGATGGAGTTACAAATACAGAGACTGAGTACGGCCAGGCCAGATCGGGAGAGTTGGCTGCTTCTCCCAATTCTTTCCATCCCCTGTCCTGCTCCCTGACTCTTAACCCCGCCTTGGCTTTTCAGGGCAAGGCATTCATTTGCCTGCCTTTCCTGAGGTCCCTCTCCTGCACCCACGATAAGGAGCCGGCCCGTCAGCTGAGTGATTGTATTTTTTTACAGTTCCTAGCACAAACCTTCTCATTTATATGTAAAGCAGCCATTAGTCATAGCTCCGTTCCCACACACTGCCTGATGTACAATCACATTTTGCAGCGGATGAATCTTTCCACACAGCTGCTCTGCTATGAATAATCCGTCTCCAGGCCCATAAATCAGAAAAAAATCATGCACCTCGTTCGCCTGATCCTTACACAAAGTCATATATTTTACATGAGGACGAGCTAAATATTCATGAGTCTTAAAGGCTTTTTTCATAGGCACTTGTTGGGGTTGTTTTCTACTATTGGGGGGATACCAAGGTTGTGTTTAGGAGAAGCAGGGCTTTTGGAGAGAAGAGAGGAAGAGGAGGTGGGAGAGAATGTGTGTGTGTGTGTGTGTGAGAGAGAGAGAGAGACAGATTGATTGAGATTCCAAGCTGATCTCTTAGTCTAGGCGTGATGTGGGACAAAGGATGCTCATGTGATGTCTTAAAAACATGATAAATACTTGTTTACTGAGCTTCCATCCTGCTCAGAGCCATGGTTATTGCCTCCCTGACCTTCAAGTTCCTTTCATGAACCTTTGCCTTGTGCCCCGTGCAGCAGTGATTTGGGCCCGTCTCTGTGTAGGGAAGTGGCCAGGAGCCCCACCTGGATCTGATAAAAGCAGAGTTTGGGGTGAAAGAGGGGAGACAGTGGGGAAGGAACAGATGTAAAGGAAACCACTCGGAGGCTAACAAAGCCTCTGCCCTACACACAACTTGGGGCTTCTAGCAACTTCCTGCTAATTTGTTTATACCCCATTTTCACTCCAGAGAGCACTTAAGGTAGTTTTCCTCAGCCTCCGGTTTATTTCCCTCCCCTGCTCTATCTCCTTCCCCTCACCCCCTTCACATCTCAGGCTCTGATCACTGCACTCTCCTCTGTGTAAGGCTTCTGCTCACATGGCCCACGTGCTCTGCCTGGAATACTCTCCCTGCCCTGCTCCTCACACTCTCTCTCTTCCCCCAAATGCAAAATGTGACCCCTCCAGGAAGCCACCTTCCGTTAAAAAAGGAGTTACTTGCTTTGCCCCACCCCCCATCCCATCTTCCCTAGCCAACCCACTCATCATACCAACCACTCCCCTGGCAGGTGCTTTTTCATTTTTTTCTGGCATTTGCTCAGCATATGTGTGTTCAGTGGTGCTGTCTGACTCATTAATGTCGTGGTCTGTGGTGGGGACGGTAAATGTGTCCTCCCTTCCGTCGGAAGGGTAGAAAATTCTTCTTCCTGGATTTCACTGACAAGATTAAGAACATATTTCTAGAGATTTCTTGAATTTAACTCTAGTTACGGAAACACAAGGAAGCCCTCAGACCCTTTTAGCCTTCGGTAGATAGTGATAATGACTGGGTCCTAGGAGCTGTTCTCAGATGAAGAACTGTCTCAAAACTATAATGGTAACTCAGTGGGGGAAATCACTTCTTTATTTAACAGATGGGCAAACTGAGGCACAGCTCTGGCAAATTACTTTCTCAAAGTCAGATCAAGAGGAGAGGACAGAAGGCTGCAGTTATATCACAGTTAACTTTTGTGATTTTGATGCAATGCACCAAGCTTTTCCGACCACCCCCCAGGGCCAGAGGCCAAGGATCAAAGCCTTTCCCTATTTCTCTAAGTTCTTTGGGCTCACCTACCCTCAACCCGCTCTTACTAACGTTCAGAAAGAATTGAGTAAAAAAACCCGCCAGAGAGGAGGAAAAAGTCCAAACAATCACAGATGGCAGTCTCGCAAATTTAATTTAAAATCATCCTTTATTATCCAAAATATTAAAATTAAAGCTATAATGCCCAAAGGAAAACACAGATTAAAACCCCCTATGTTTCACAGCCTCTTCCTCAGGGGGTCCCAAAAACACTGAGTAAGAATGCTTTGGAAAGAAAGCAGGAGTGCAGGAGCAAAGAGCCAGCTGTAGATCACTGAGCCAAACACTCAGTGACTGACCCAATCAGCTTCCCTTAAAGCCCAACACCAACTGTTTCATATGCAATTAATGATTGCCCCGGCACATGCAAGTGCATCAAGTCATGACAGGCATCCTCGAATGAGAAGACACACAGCGGTCACAGGTAGCTCGTCCCTGGTGTCTGCAGAATGATATTACCAGGCTAATCTAGGCTCAGAGATTTAATTCTGCAAAACACCATGCACTAAATATTTATATTCATAAAAGGGCCAAGGGAAAAAATGCCCATGTGCTGCCTCTAGGCTCCCCATTTGTCTAGAATAGGTTGCTGGATCATTTACTGTATGGTTGGGGGTCAAGAGCATCAGTCAAGTGTCAGTAGAGTCCCAGGGTTTCTGGCCCCCAACTTAACTTGTTGGAAGGGGATCATTGCTAGCCTGGGTATTTAGAGGTACCTAAGAGAATGCAAAGCTCCTTCCTTCGCTGGAGATGCCAAAGCCAAAAGGGAGATCTCCTCAAATGTCAGAGCTGAGAAGGGGCCGTCGAATGGATGAGACTGTCTGTTCCCCCTTCTCTGACACAGAAAATCAAAGTCCAGAGAGGGACCAGAGACTCTTAGCCTCATCCTCTACACATTTCAAATTCTCAGTTGTAGATACCATTCCAATTCTTTTTTTTTTAAGATTTTATTTATTTATTTGAGAGAGACTGAGAGAGAGAGCGTGCGCACACGTGCGCACGAGCAAGGGGGGAGAAGCAGAGGGAGAGAGAGAAGCAGACTCCCCACTGAGCAGGGAGCCCAATGCGATGGGGGACTCGATTCAGGACTTGATGCGGGGCTCAATCCCGGGACCCTGGGATCATGATCTGAGCCAAAGGCAGATGCTTAACCAACCGCGCCACTCAGGCACCCGGTACCATTCCAATTCTTTTTTTTTTTTTTAATTTTTTTTTTTTTAAGATTTTATTCATTTATTTGAGACAGAGAGAATGAGAGACAGAGAGCATGAGAGGGAAGAGGGCCAGAGGGAGAAGCAGGCTCCCTGCCGAGCAGGGAGCCCGATGCGGGACTCGATCCCGGGACTCCAGGATCATGACCTGAGCCGAAGGCAGTCGCTTAACCGACTGAGCCACCCAGGCGCCCACCATTCCAATTCTTGACGCCACCATACTTGACCTTCAACACTGAAGAAGGACTCTTCAAACAATCATAAATAAATCAGTGCTGATGGCCTTTTGGATTTGTCTCTGTTTCCTCCTCATTCGGAGCCATAGCCCTTACTCGAATGTTCTCATGGCCTCGCACTGCTGGGCCTGAGCGCCTCCAGCAGATAAGGCAGAAGACCTAACCGGGCTTAGCCTAGCCCCACCCCTCAAGGGATTGCCAGGATCATTTCTGTGTCTCTCCCTTAGACTGCTCTCCTTTCCCCACTGACATCTCAAACCCAGTTCTTTCAATCCAGCTCCCTCTGCCCTTTCTCTCTCATTGGCAGAAAATGCAAATGATGGAGCCTGTCTACTCCCTGTGCACACCATGACGTGGAGCCTTCAGCAACTTTTCCAGGGCTCTGCGTATTATAATCAAGATGGGGTCAGCTAATAAAAATTACGTTGGTTACAATTCCAAAAGGATTAACCAGCCTTAAGGGTTTCATGGCTATGCATTACACTTTTCAATTTTCCTACAATTAAGCTAACAACAAATAATATTGACAAATAAACTGCCAGATCTGCTAGCTGAAGCCCTGCCACGGGAAGGAGGGTTGTTCTCAAGTCCAGCCATCGCCTGCTTGCGAAGTCCAGCCTATGAGTTCCAGCATGCTGGGCCCCTGGCACTCGAGCTGGATGGGTGGAGGCGTGATGAGGAATGGGCGCTGGCCGTGCTCCTGAAGGACAATAAAAAAGATAAGCTTGGCTCTTGCCCTGCTGCCACCTCTGGAGAATTTTCCTGGTTTCACTGATTTCTCAGTCTCCTGCTCGAGAAAATCCAGGAGGTATATTCTCATGAGGCAGAACTATATCAACTCATTAACTAATTTGGAATAAAAAATCCAGGGCCTAAAATAAATTAGACCTAGCACTAATAAAATGGAGAGGGGGCAGGTAAGACCAAGAGTGTCAGTGGGAAAGCTCTCCCACACAGATGCTGCTAGAGGTCTGTGGAGACCAGACTTCTCCCTGCCTGGCCGCCCTGGCACTAGTGAGGGCAGGAGCCTGCAAGATATTTGGGGCCCTGTCTTTTCCAGTTGTGTCTATTACTCAGTGTTGGAGAAGAAGACCGCAGGAGGAAGGGTTGGGAGAGGAGGACTGCAAAGGGAATAAGGATCATTGTTGTTATTGAGGGAGAATTTATCATGTGCCAGGATCTGGGTTAAGTGCTTCTACTTGGTAATTTACTTAATCCCCATCACCTGTGAAGTCGATCCCATTCTCTATCCCCATTTTACAGTTGAAGAAACTTCGAGAAGTTAAATAATAGTTCCAGGGATTGAACCCAGGTTTTGGTTCTAGAGCCTGTGGTGTTAACCCCAAAACCCATGAAAACTGCCAAATGATTGTAAATACCAAAAAAGTGTCCTTCTCCAGCAGGATCTAAATTCTGATCTAAGCTAGAAATAGGGCATCTAGCCTCAGAGTTATGCTCATTTTGATACTATGTTTGCTCTTCATCAGAATCAACAAAATCTGACAAGAACCCAGGATCCTGGGCCCAATGTGAGAGTGAGGGACTGTCCTGTGTTTCTCAAATTAGGACCAGAGAACAATCTTTAAACCCTCTGGGAAGCTTGCTAAAATGCAGATTCATGATCCCCACCCAACCTTCTTGATCAGAGTCTCTGGATATAGGTCTCACAGTTCTGCTGTTTAACAAGTTCTCCAGATGATTATGCATCCAAACCTGGGAAACCGTCAGTATAGACTGTGAACACGGGCCTCCAATAGTTTCTAACCAGACCCAAACCCCTCACCATGGCATCCAGGCCACCAGTCTGACCCTAGGCGGCCCTCACCTTGCCTCTCCCCAGTCTCTCCATGTATGTCTTTCATGCTCACCAGCTGTGTTCTCCTGTGTTCGTTCTACTTCACCCCAGTCCTCGCCCTCACCTCTGCCTTCCCCTCCACTCCGCACCTGGATTTAAGTTTTACACACCTGGGCCTGGTATGGCGTCTTTCTCTCCTCTCTCTCTCCCATTCTAATGTAATTTTTATTTAAGTGTAATATATGTACAGAAAAGTGCACAGAATAATAAGGTTACAGCTCAATGAATTTTTTCAAAGTGAATATACCCGTGTAGCCAGCATGAAGTCTCTCTCTTTTTTTAAATACAAATTTGACTCTAAATAGCACTGAAGAGTAATTTAAGTCTTAATCTCTTAAAGGGACAGCAAAAAAGGGAAATTCCACTATATGGCACTGCTTAAAGACCTCTCCTTGTAGAAGCTTCTCCCCCATCAAAATCTTTCTCCTTTCTTCCCTTCTGTTCTTTCCTTTCACAAATACTCATTAGCACCTACCACATTAGGTGCTGGGTAGAAAATGTTGAACAAGATACACTTGCGTCCTGCTTTTGGGGCGCTTAAGTCTCATGGGGGAGACAAATGAAACACAAGTAAGCAAACAATAATTATCTATTATGATGAATGCTCTGAAGGGACTAACTGCCCAGTGAGGAGGACCAGTCAGCACAGGAGAGCGGCTTAGGGGAGAGTATGAACAGCAAGGGCAAAGGCTCTGAGGTGGGATATACCTTAGCTCAAGAGAGAAATTCTTTCCTTTGTCCTCTGACTTTGATGGCCTTTCTTCAGCCCCTCCTCCCACCTTCAGAATCTCTTCTTTCCCACCAGAACCTCTCTACCCTGTGTGCCTCTTCTACACAGAACAATGTATGACTTTCTCTTGGCATAATAAAGGTTCAACACAAACCCCAGCTGCTTAGTGGTGTAGAGAAGGGGGAAAGAATAAGGGAATAAGGATCACTGTTATTATTGAAGGAGAATTTATCATGTGCCAGGATCTGGACACAGGAACTTAACACACTCCTCCTCCAGTGTGATGTGATAGAGCATCTCCTTCTGGACTTGCACTTTGATTTTTTTTTTTTTTTTTTTTGGTCCCAGAAATGTTTGGATAGGATTTATCCACCTAGTCTTTGGAATCAACCGCCAGTCCATCTTCGATGGAGTTGTCCCCAAACTAAGTCCAGAGGAAGTCTTTGAGTTGCCTCCTTCCTCTGGCTTCTCACATTTATCACTGGGAGAGTCACAGAGGAGTTCTGCTCAGGTGCTCAGAGGTTTGGAATCAAGAAGTCTCATGGGTGGTTTTAGCAGCTAACTGCTTTGTTCCTGAGGTAACGCTCCACGGAGACATACCCCGGGATTGAAGGGAGAGGGCAGCGCGGTCTGTGCCCTGCAGGGTTTGGCTGTGAACCATTCAAGTTCTCACCTAGTTCTGATGACTTGAATAAAAATATTTTACAACCACAAGGATACCTGAAGATTCCAGAGCGGCTGAACGGCTCCGTCATCTGGCTTCTCTTCCTGCCCAAGGCACTGTGGGGCCAACATGTCCTCTGACCCCAGAGGGAGGCAGAGCATGTCCTTCTACTTGCCTCTTCTTTCCCTTTCCACCTCCACCCCCAGCCCATCCTCAGATCCTCTTTCCACCCTTTCTTCCAGGGCCTGACCCCTTCTCCGAGGGACTCCCTCAGTCAGATTCCCTGACGGGTGACTGAATTGGAGAGAATGTTGGGAGGCGAGCCCTCATAACAAAAGCCCAGCTGTACAACCAGTCGCACACCTCCAGTGTGATGTGATAGAGCATCTCCTTCTGTTAAATTCCCCATCTTCTGGAGAAGGTAAATTCATCCAAACAACAAAAAACTAATCTGCCATACTTAGATTCAAGTTACATCCTCAAAGCTCAATTTTGGTAAATAAATCTTTGTTAAGTCCTCTCTGGGCCCGAGTCCTTGACAGGATTTGGTCAGGTCCTTGTCACCACCATTATCGGCAATCCATGGAACATTCACTGAGTCCCAGTGGGAGTTGGTACCCGGGCAAAGTACATGATATGCATCTCCTTGCCCTGGTCCAGCAAGCCTGGACTGCTCAGCCTGAGCCAGGACGGAGTTTCTCCAGGGCTCTGCTGTGAACGAGGCGGACCCTCGGGCCAGCGCTGGAACCAGCAGGGGGAACCAAGACACTGGGGGTAAAGTTGAGATAGGTCGTTCTCTGACAGCTGGGACATGTTTTGCAACAGTTATTTTGACAGGGACTAGAAAATAGCACTCAGTCATGTAACCATTTAATAACTATGTTAGAATGATACTAGTTCAGGATAAAGGAGTTCTAGTCTCAGGAAAGCCTTGAGATCAGAAATCAGGACTGAACTTCATGACCTTATATACTGCAAGCTATTGACATTTTCACGGCTACAACGATATATCTGAGATTTGCATCAATATAATCCAGGGGACAGAGGAAAGAAGTGGGTTGGGGGTACACATGAAATCAAAGTGGCCATAATGTAGCCGGGCTGCAGGGGGGGCAAGAGCTCCCAAGCAGACCAGGTTCAGCTGCTGACAAAATCCAAAGGCAGAGAGATGAGCAGTAGGGAAACAAGAAAGGGATTTATTTCAGTGAGGCCAAACCCGGGAAGAGTGGACTAACGTCTCAAAGACTGTCTCCAAAGTGCTGAAAATACTGCGGGGTTTATATAAGGAAAATGCGGGACAAAGGTTGGTGGGTACACGCAGGTGGGCAGTAAAGGCCAGGTCAATCATTACCTTAGGGTCAATCACGGGTAGGGTCTTGCTGACTCAGGGCAGTTCTGATGGCTTGAGGGGGGAAGTTTCAGTTCCGGTCACGTGCTTTGCCTGTAGGGTTTTTATGCCTGAGTTGAGAGATAAGCCGGAAAGAAGATGTCAGAAAGTTTGAGGTCAAAATGGAGGTAAAGTCCACTTTCAGTAAGTCAGTATTTTTGGAAGCTGAGTAATGAGTAGAAAGAGTTCATTATGTTCTTCTCCTGACCTTTGTATATGTTTGAAAGTTTACATAATTGAAAGTTAAATACACACACTCATACACTATGCCTTTTCCCCCTTTGTGTGTGTGTTTACTTCTGGGTGTTTTCTTTTTCTCGGTTGCTTTGTTATTGCTTCGGAAGTAATGTGTTTTGTTTCGTTTTAATTTTAAATGTCAGCCTATTATAGCTGTGGAAAGGACAAACCAAGTCAAATGGGTTTTATTTGCATTTGGGCTAGTGAGAAAAGGGCTTTTAGGATCCAGGTGCAGTGGCGGTAGAAGGGAGGAGTGTGGGAGAACCCCAAGAAGACACAAATTTCGGGACAGGGAGGCCAGACCTTTTCGTAAAGCTGTCCTGGCATCCTCCTCCACACTCCCACCCCTCCTCAGAATTGTTCCTCTCAAAAATTGTCTCTTCATATGTGGAGGACACTGTATTTGATTTAAGGGGCCATTTCCTGACATTACAATTCTGCCTTTCCCCTACCTTCTGTCCTAGTATGCTCCCAGATCTCTCTGAGGCCGACAGCCTGGCCGTCTGGGCTGTTCTCTGTCAGCCTACTGACTGATGTGCCCCATGTGGAAGTTCCTTCTGGCCGAAAGTCCCCCTGGGTCTTTTCCTGGGGCTTCCCTGAATGATCCGCCCTGTCCAGATCCTCGATCTCATCCGCCCCTAAAGTAGTCCCATGTGGAAATCTTCCATTTGCCCTTTCTTCCAGGGACCTTCTCCATCCTTTCCCACCCTCCTTGGACCCTAGGAAACAACCTCCATGAACTGCATCTTGCCCTCTGGCTCCTGTTTGGCCAACAGGAGATATAAGAAGATTAGAGGGTGGGAGGAGAGTGATGCTAAGGTATGAATCATTCCATACCCCTCTGTGTTGAGTCGCTGGGAGGCCTGCATCCCCTTGTGAAGGCCACAGCTATTGTCAATAGTCGTACTCCAAAGCTAGCTTCTCAGTGTCTTGTTAACCACTCCCTCCCCTCATCCCTTCAGACCTAGGAGTGGTAGGGTCCCTGCTGTTGCAGCTATCCCTAAATTCTGTCCACACCTTGGAAAAATAGGCCCTTAATTAAGCCCTCCTCAAATTAATCAAGTTTTTATGTGCCAGGACCCTGACTGATACAGGCCCATACTGTTACCAAGAGATCCCTGGCTAGTATATATTTTTATGTTTTGTTTCCTTTACAAAACAGAAAACTTCTTGAAGGCAGGGCCCACCTCTTATCTATCTATCTACAGAGTGATAAAGATATAGGGAGTGTTTAATACTCACTGACAGAACTAATCCTGGCCCTGATCACTTGTTTCTCAAATGGCATTTTTTGGGGGGGGGGGGGGGAATCTAATGAAAAATAGCTTCTGATAGTGTAAATGTTTGGGAGATGACAGCAGCCAGATAAAGGAAATCATGGGATCTGGACAAAGGTCAGTGAAGGAGAAACCTGCCTGTCTAAACTTCCGCTGAAAGCTACAAAATGAAGTGCAGTAAATACTATTGGTCAACGTCTAACAGATCTAAGCAAAGAGATCATGGGAAAGATAACTTTGTCAGTACAAAAAGCTGATTAACTCCCAAACTGAGAACAATATGCAGCAAATATATAAAGTATCTTTTTTTTTTTTTTAAGATTTTTATTTATTTATTTAACAGAGAGAGAGAGAGCACAAGTAGGCAGAGCGGCAGACAGAGGGAGAGGGAGAAGCAGGCTCTCCACCGAGCAGGGAGCCCGATGTGGGGCTCGATCCCAGGACCCTGGGATCACGACCTGAGCCGAAGGCAGCCGCCTAACCGACTGAGCCACCCAGGCGCCCCCTAAAGTATCTTTTTATAATGAAAGTGAATACTTTTTGTCTGTTTAAGACAAGGGTTTCTGATTTGGATACTGCTGTTAATAAATGAGATACTATCACTGTATTTAGGTGCTGGTGTTGCACTATTTGGGGGAGGATCTATATTAGTTATATCCTGCTGTATAACAACCCCCAAACTTAAGAGCTTAGAACAACAACAAACTTTATCTTACATGGGTCAGGAATTTAGGAACAGCTCTAGCTGAGTCTTCTATCTAGTGTCTCATGATGTTGGAGTCAAGATGTTGGCTGGGCTTGTAGTCATCTGAAGGCTTAACTGGGGCTATCGGATCCTCTCCGTGATGGCTCACTCACATTACTGGCTGTTTGGAGCTGATTCTCGGCAGAAGCCTTCCGTTCCCTCCGTCCTCACAACATAGCAGCTTATTTCCCCCAGAGCAAGTGATTCAAGTGAGTAAGGCAGAAAACACAAGAGCTTTTTATAACCTAGCCTTGGGAGTCACCCTCCATCATTTCTGGAATACTTTATTGGTTACACAAGTCAGCTCTATTTAGTATAGGAGGGATGTGAATACCAGGAGGCAAGAATTATTGGAGTTATAGGTAACCACCACATCTGTTTTCTTCTCTTTGCATTCTATCTGGGGCACACAATTGCAATTTGCCCCATTCTGAGGTTCACTTTGAGCACTTGATCGAACTTTTGTCTGCCAGGCTTCTCCACTGTGAACTTACCCTTTTCTTTTTCAAAGCATTAAGCATTCGGAGAGGGAATACTATGAAATGATGTGTCCTTTTGACATATCTCCACTATTCTTTGAGCACTTCCTTGTGTTCTGGCAGAAAACGTTCTGGGCTCATCTTGTGCTTTCCTTGTCCTAGCCCTGGAATCAGCCATTTCTCCAAGGAGTATTGATTTCTTTTAGTGGAGAATGGCATTTAGAAGCTAAGATCTGGATGCTATATGTACTCATTTTTATTGGGTATTGCTACTCCAAGGCCCTCTCAGTAGGCAGAGCTAGAGAACGTATGTATGTATATATGTAGCCAATCTTCCATCACTGATGTTAGCTTCTTCCTCCACATAGATGCCTTTACCATACCACGTGCACTCCAGCACCCCATGCGAGACTATCTCTCAGCATAGACATCAACCTTGTTCTGCCCTATGTAATGGTTTTAAGACTAACTTGTTCAGGAAGGAGAAGGTACAAATAAATTGAGCCTATCTTGATCATACTATATAAGCAAATTATGCAAAATTTAGACCTATTCGTTGTTAACACTTACTGAGTACATATTATTGCCAGGTAATGTTCTAAGGACTTTCTATGAATGCTCAGAGCAGCCCAATGAGATAAGAACTATTGTGGTCCCCATTTTATTATTTATTTATTTTTTTAAAAAAGATTTTATTTATTTATTTGAGAGAGAGAATGAGATAGAGAGAGCATGAGAGGGGGGAGGGTCAGAGGGAGAAGCAGACTTCCTGCTGAGCAGGGAGCCCGATGCGGGACTCGATCCCGGGACTCCAGGATCATGACCTGAGCCGAAGGCAGTCACTTAACCAACTGAGCCACCCAGGCGCCCCGTGGTCCCCATTTTACTGATTAAGGCATGGAGAGGTCAAGTAACTTGCCCAAAGTCACAGTTACCAATGAGATACAGCAGAACTGTTTTATTGGACTTGTAGAATGTATCCTTTTTTTTTTTTAAAGATTTTATTTATGTATTTGACAGAGAGAGAGAGAGAGCGAGAGCGTGAGAGCAGGAACACAAGCAGAGGGAGTGGGAGAGGGAGAAGCAGGCTTCCTGCCGAGCAGGGAGCCCGATGCGGGGCTCGATGCGGGGCTTGATCCCAAGACCCTGGGATCATGACCTGAGCCGAAGGCAGACGCTTAACGACTGAGCCAACCAGGCGCCCCTGTAGAATGTATCCTTAAAAAGGGTCAGGTATCCTGTGTCCTCCAAAGCATCCTCCTGCTGTCCAGGCTTGGAGCACAAATATTGCTAAATATCCTTTAGGGAACAAAATTGCCCCCAGTTGAGAACCACTGGTCTAGAATAGCATTCATCTAATCCAAGAAAAGCTACTTTTTGATTGTGCTAATGAATGAAAAAAGGGGATTACAAAATCTAGAAGAGCAGGAAATGCAAAAATCTCATTTCCTTATGTGGCAAAGATTGCTAGTTGCCTATTTCAATATCCATCAGAAGGAGGCTTCCTTAATCTGTCTCCTCCAGCTCTATACCCAACCTGATTTTGCGCCTATACTCTCCTCCTTTCTGTCACGGTAGGCTAATCCCTCCATCCCAATGTTATTCTGTCTTATCTGCTCAGGACCTAGCTCCATCATTATCCCTTCTCTTTGTCTTTTACCTTCAACTTTTCTCTCTAATGGGTCCTTTCCATCAGCATTTAAATATGCTCAAGTCTCACTTCTTTTTATTCCCTAAGTTTTTATTTTATTATTATTATTTTTTTTTTTTTTAGAGAGAGAGAAAGGGTAGGTGTGTGCACACGCGAGCAGGTGGGGGGCAGAGAGAGAGAGAGAGAGAATCTTAAACAGGTTCCACACTCAGTGTGCCAAAATCAAGAGTCAGATACTTAGTTGACTGAGCCACCCAGGTGCCCATTTCATTCCCTAAGTTTTTATTTTCGGAAATTTCAAACCTTCAGGAGAGTTGCAGGAAGAGTACAGCAAAAACCCATAACCCTTCACCTAGATCCACAAATTACTTTTTGCCACATTTGCTTTAGTTCTCTCCCTCCCTCCTCTCTCTCTCTGCACACACACACACACACACACACACACACACACTTCTTTTTTCCCTAAACCATCTGAGATTTAGTTGCAGACATCATAACATTTCATCCTAAATACTTTAGCGTATATCCTAAGGACCGGGACATTTTCTGATTCTTACAATAAAATTCTCACACCCAGGAAATTTAACACTGATATTATACTATTATCTAATATACAGCCTACATTCCGTTTTCCCTGACTGTCCCGCTAGCGTCTTGTACAGCTGTTTTCTCTTTTGTGTTTCAGTGTATGTGTGCGTGTTCGTCGATGGTCCAATCAGGGATCAGTCATTACATTTAGTTGTCATACCTTTTCAGTTTCCTTTGAACTAAAGTCTCTCTTCATTTATTTATTTATTTATTTATTTATTTATTTATTTATTTATTTATTTATTTATTAAACAGGATAGAGCAATCCTTTATTTTTAGACACTTTCACAAAAAGGTTTTCAGCAAATGAACTTTCCAGTGGAGAAGAGAGAACATGAAAATCAGCCTCCAGCCATCAGCAGCAGCTCTGCTCGGGGCCTAGGATTCTCCTTGCCCAAGTGGTGAGGTGGAGGTTTGTACTTCCCTTCCTTTATTAGTTTATCTCGCTGCCTCCTGATGTCACTCAGACGTTTCATCGTTTTCTGCTGAAGCAGACATTCTACGAAATCATCAAATTCTATCTTGCACTCTTTCTCTGCACGGGTACCACCGATTCCATGTGCACATTCTATCCATTCTTTCTCAAAAGCATGGCATCGACCTGGAATCTTGTGAGGCTGCTCGGCACTTTGGATTGTCATCCAATGATCTAAGTTAAGGCCCAGCCTTTCCTGCACATCAAAGAAAGGCATGGCCTTGTGCCGCAGTGCCCTCGTCTCCTTGCTGGCCGCCGCTACTGGATGATCCAAGTCTCTCTTCTTTTAAATAAAACAATGAACACTGTCTCTAGACCCTCAACTTCTACCTCTAACCATTGTGCTATCTCTTCGCTCCTTCCCTTGAGAGCCACTCGGCTCACTGCAGTATGGTATCTGCCTCCCACCAACAAGATCCACACTCGCTGGTTTTTCCTCCTGCCTCTCTGGTCCCTTCTTGGGCTCTTTGGCCAGCTCCTCTTCTGCTCATCCTGCAAATCTCAAGGTTCTTCAGGACTCTGTCCTAGACCTGCTACTCTTTACACTGCTTACACTTGCCCTGGGTGATGTCATTCTTTCGGGGCTGGGGGTGGGGGAGGTGCTGGAGTCACTGGTATATGCTGAAGATCCCGATCTGCAGCCCAGGCCTCTTTCTTCAGCCTCAGTCCCAAATATTCAACTGCCTCCTCAACGTCCTGAACCACGTGTAAGTCTTACAGGCACCTTAAAGCAATATGTCCAAAAAAGAACTGATTATCCTCCTACCCCCTGTTCCTTCTATTGTGTTCCTTGTCTCAAATAATGGCACTCCTCATTCATCCTGTTTCCTGGGCCAGATACCTAGAAGTCATCTTTGACACATCCCTTTGACATCATCCATGACATAGCCAATCAATCACCAAGTCCTACAGATTGTATCTCCTCAATATCTCTGGGATCTATTTACTTCTTTCTGTTCTCATCATCTCCCTCACCAGGCCTCCATCATCTCTCCCAGGAAGATTTCAGCAAATTCATAATCCTTTTCCCAGCCTCCAGCTGTAAATGATTTTCTAAAAGTACAAATCTGACCATGCTGCAGCCCTGCTTAAAATTCTTCGGTAGTTTCTTACAGCCCTCAGGATAAAGTCCAAATTCCTTAATGTGACCTATAAACTGGGGTGAAAGTCAAAATATTTTATAGCTGGTAGGGCATAGGTAATGACCTCAGTTTGAACGGATGTCAGCTGGTTCACCTGACCAGAATGTGCTGGCTGAATAATAGCTTGCCTAGAGAGTCTGATGCTATTGTCCTCTATAGTCTCATCCAGTGCCACTCTTCTGCCAAAGTCACCTGGCCTTGTTTTGGTTCTCAGAATGCAGTTACCTTTGCCTGGAACACTTTCTGATGGCCCCACTGCCATCCCACCCCATCCCCACTCCTCAGACCTGCCATGAAGGGGACTAATTGCTCTGTCTAGATAAGGATGACCTAGGACTGTGACAGTGATAACAGTTGTGGAGGGAACCAAATCTGGATCACTCTTAACAGTGACTCCTTCCACGTAAGTACAAGAATATAGAACCCCAGTGGGGTCAACAAACTCAGAAGTCACTGACTCTTGACCTTTTATGAGAACAAGGATGTGAGGGGAAGGGGGAAGTTCTTTAGGTCACAACTAAGACAGTGTCTCTCCTGCCAACTGAAATACAAATAATCTTTCCCACCTCCACTGGACGTCTTGACCCTAGGGTTAAGCCAATCAGATATCAAATAATTGACAGGCTTTTATTCAGTTAATCACTTTGTTTCCAGTCAACCTTGAGTTTTGATTGGCTATCCTTGGAAAACAGAGGGTTATGGGGTGGGAGGAGAAGTAATTCTAGAGTTTTGAAGACAAGTTAGGCATCGAGGGGAACTCTGGGTAGCCAGAGGTCAGCAAGAAGGCACTGGGCATCTAAACTCCAAGCAGTGCTCTCAAATCTGGCTACAGATTAGAACCACCTGGGGACCTTTTACAATTACCATTGCCAAGGTACCTGGGGAAGAGCCTCGACATTAATATTTGTTTTAAAGCACCTCACCAGCCGGGGCACCTGGGTGGCTCAGTTGGTTAAACGGCTGACTCTTGATCTCAGCTCAGTTCTTTATTTTTTTTTTTAAGATTTAATGAATTAATTTGAGAGAGAGAGCACATGTGCTCGAGTGAGAGGAGGGGAAGAGGGGACGGAGAGGGAGAGAATCTCAAGCAGACTCTGCGCAGAGCATGGAGCCCAGTATGGGCCTCTATCTCATGACCCTGAGATCATGACCTGAGCTGAAACCACAAGTCGGAGGCTTAATCGACTGAGCCACCCAGGCACCCCTCAGCACAGGTCTTGAGCTCAGGGTTGTGAGTTCAAGCCCTGCATTGGGCGCCACACTGGACATGCAGCCTACTAAGAAGGAAAGAAAGGAAAGAAAGAAGAAAGACAGAGAGAGAGAGAGAAAGAAAGAAAGCCCCTCAGCTGAGATCCAGAGCACAGGTCTTGAGCTCAGGGTTGTGAGTTCAAGCCCTGCATTGGGCTCCACACTGGGTGTGCAGCCTACCTATAAAAAATAAATAAATAAATAAATAAATAAATAAATAAATAAATAAATAAAGCCCCTCAGCTGAGATCCAGAGTCAGACACTCAACTGAGCCATTCAGACACCCCACCCCTCAAATGACTCTTAAGTGCATTCAGGGCTGAGACCCCTATTGGGTATAGTAGAAGGGAATGCCATGGAATGAGAAAAAAAGTGAAGGCATATATGGACTATTTCTGGCTCCAGCCTGCTATGTGTTATAATCACACATTATGGGGATAAAGATTAGAAAAGCAGAGCAGTTTGCTTAAAGAAGGGCATAATCCTTGTGGGCTTTCTTTCTTTTCTTTCTTTTTTTTTAGAGAGGGAGCATGAAGGGGTGGGAAGAGCAGATGGAGAAGGAGAGAAAGAATCTTAAGCAGGCTGCACACCCAGGACGGAGCCAACATGACCTTGAGATCATGACCTGAACCAAAATCAAAAGGCATTCCCGTTGTGGGCTTTTTTAAAGAAGGTAGAATGTATAGACTGGACCAAAAAAAAAAAAAAAAAAGTAGAAAGCTGGATAATGCCAAGTGTGGTGGAATAGTGTGGTGGAAGTGTAGACTGTTCTGGTCTTTCTGTACTTCAGTTTGGCACTACATGTCTAATTAAGTGTCCTTAATAGCCTGTGAACCAGCAAGTATGATCTTAGATACGTATTCCTGAAGATATTCTTACTCAGGGGGTATGTAGGAGGCTGACTGCTGCAGCATTATTGGGGGTGATTGGGAACTGTAGGTTTTACTGGGAGAGTGGATAGGTAAACATGGGGCATACACATCATCAAGCTACTACGCAGCATTTGGAAGCAACAGATTAGATGTGCACATAGCCACATGAATGGGTCTTAAAACCATAGGCAATGGGTGAAAAAAGTATGAAACATAATGGGATATATAAAACATTATTACATAATATATAATGAGATATATAAACAATATTTAATAGAATTAAAATTGTAGCACATGAATAACTATTTTGCAAGAATTATACAAACAAAAAGGTAAAAACTGTCTACGGGGAAGGGAAAAGGGAACAAGCCATGTACTAAAAGAGAATAATTAACTAGACAACTTTTTTTTTTTTTTTAGTAGGCTCCAAACCCAGCGTGGAGCTTGAACTCATAACCCTGAGATCAAGACCTGAATTGATACCAAGAGTCTGGTGCTTAACCGACTATGAGCCACCCAGGTGACCCTAGACAACTATTTGTTTTTGAGATTTAAGTCAGACCTTGAAAGATGAGTAGGAAAGAGGGAGAAAGGGAAGACTTCTAGCTAAGGCCAGGAGGCAGGAGTATGCTGAGCAGGTGTGTAGGAGAAATGTCTGATTGGAGCAGAGGGACATACCAATGCAAAGTGGGAAGTAAGGTGGGAGAGGGGACTGCATAAGATTGTGAAATTCTGGAAAGCCAGATAAAGGAATTTAAAAAAAGATAACGGAGATAAGAGAGCCAAACAAGGATTGAGCAGGGAAGAATTGTGATGTAAGTGAAGTCTAAAAGACAGTATCAGGGGCGCCTGGGTGGCTCAGTCGGTTAAGCATGTCTGCCTTCAGCGCAGGTCATGATCCCAAGCCCTGCATAGGCTCTCTGCTCAGCCGGGAGCCTGCTTCTCCCTCTCTCTCTGTCTACTGCTCTGCCTACTTGTGCTCTCTCTGTCAAATAAATAAATAAAATCTTAAAAAAATAAAAGTATCAGAGGAGGTGGAATGAGAGCCTGGAGTCAAGAGAACTGGTTTGGAGGTAAATATAGGGAAGTAGACAGAAAAGATGGTGATAGTCAGGAACAGACTAGCATTGGAGGTAGAGGCTGGAAGAGACATTTTGATAGATTACTGGCTGAATACAGACACTAATAGATAAGGGTGAGTCAAAGAGTACCCTGAGGTCTTAAACCAGGAGGTTGGGGTAGAAATTAAGTCCAGTAGTATCTGTGATTTCTCATACTGGAAATCCAATTTTTCAGTAAAATGATTCAGTGTTCTCCTTGAGCAACTGTACCATAAACAGGCTCATTGAGGCACCTGGGGGGCTTAGTCGTTAAGCGTCTACCTTTGGCTCGGGTCGTGATCCCAGGGTCCTGGGATCGAGCCCCGCATCGGCCTCCCTGCTCAGCGGGGAGCCTGCTTCTCCCTCTCCCACTCCCCCTGCTTGTATTCTCTCTCGCACTGTCTCTCTCTGTCAAATAAATATAAAATCTTAAAAAAAAAAAGGCTCATAAATGTATCCATTTTATTTATTTATTTTTAAAGGTTTTATTTATTTATTTATTTGAGAGAGAGAATGAGAGAGAGAGAGAGAGCACATGAGAGGGGGGAGGGTCAGAGGGAGAAGCATACTCCCTGCCAAGCAGGGAGCCCGGATGCGGGACTCGATCCAGGGATTCCAGGATCATGACCTGAGCCGAAGGCAGTCGCTTAACCAACTGAGCCACCCAGGCGCCCTATATGTATCCATTTTAGAGTTGGCAGATCTTTGTTTTCCAGATGGCAAGAGAGAGGATCAGAGGTTCAGTTAATTGCCCAATCAACCAATGAACTGGAGAAAGGATGGGCTAGAACCAGACTTCTTAACATCCAATCCAGTGACCTTTCCTAAACTATGTTGGGTATGAGAAGCTTCAGAATCAAGGCAGTTTATACTTGGATTTCTCAGGTTGACTGACCATAAGGAGTCAATTTTCAAAAAAGAGGATTTACCCTTTCTGTACCCAGTCCCTGCCAGCTCACTTTCAATCCATATGCATATGAACTGTCTGGCTGGTTGGGCTTTCAAACAAAAACTCCTTGGATTTGTTTTACTAATCCTTACCTCTATATGGCTGGACAAAGTGAGGACCATCACTAACTGCCGGCCTCATTCAGCAGTGTTTTCATACTCCTCTATGGATAACAAAGTCAAATGAATGACTTCTCAACAGAATAGAATCTTAGGGTTTAAAAGATCTTACCCTCCCACCCAAACTGAAACCCTCTAGACATTACTCAAGACAGATAGTCCTCTCGCCTCTATATCTTTTCAGGAATGGGGTGATCCATTCCTTTGTCAGTACAGCTCTGATTACTAGAGAGCTCTGAGTCTGAGTCCTATACCACAGAACTGTGGTTCAGTGAAAATAGCACATGCCTTTGAGTCAAGCAGACTTGGGTTAGAATTCTGACAATATAATTTGCTGTATGACTGGCGCAACTTATTTATCTTCTATCAGTCTCTTCTGTAAATTAGGGATAATAATGCCTATTTTACAGAGTTACTATGAATATTAGAGATTATTATGTATATTAGAGATTATGTAAGTTTTTAATTTTTATTTTATTTTTATTTTTTTTAAGATTTTATTTATTTGACAGAGACACAGCGAGAGAGGGAACACAAGCAGGG
Source organism: Mirounga angustirostris (assembly GCF_029215605.1). Lineage (NCBI taxonomy): Eukaryota > Metazoa > Chordata > Mammalia > Carnivora > Phocidae > Mirounga > Mirounga angustirostris. Next base: position 127,837,629 of record NW_026991714.1, read on the forward strand.
GGAGTGGGAGAGGGAGAAGCAGGCTCCCCACTGAGTAGGGAGCCCGATGCGGGGCTCGATCCCAGGACCCTGGGATCATGACCTGAGCTGAAGGCAGACGCTTAACGACTGAGCCACCCAGGCGCCCCTATGTAAGTTTTTTTAAAAGATCTTATTTATTTGAGAGAAAGGGAGAGAGCACAAGCAGGGGGGAGGGTAGAGGAGGAAGCAGGTTCCCTGCTGAGAAGAGGCTCGATCCCAGGACCCCAGGATGATGACCTGAGCCAAAGGCAGATGCTTAACTGACTGAGCCACCCAGGCACCCCATGTTAGAGATTATGAATAAAAAATTCCTAGTGCATGCCCGGCACAAAAGAGCTAGTAAAGCGGTAGCTGTTATTATTGTCATATGCTATCTACATATGCCTTTCAATACTTTCAAACACTTGAATTTAGTTGTCATGTTATTCCTACATGCTCTTTTTCTTAGAGGAAGCATCTACCAATATTTTCTCCCATGGTCATCCTGGCCTTGGCTATGCTCCTGCATACCATGTCTGTTGGACATGGTGCCCATAACTGAACAAAGTATTCCAGGTGTGGTCTGACTGTTTCAAAACAAAGACCATAAGCCCCTATTCCCCAGACACTACTCTTCAAGCTGCCTAGAACTCCTTTAGCATATTTGGCAACTGTGTCACATACCGCCTTAGTCCTATGGAAACTTCCAGGTAGTTTTCATGTGTATGAATTTGCAGCCTTCTCCATTTTGCACTTGCATAGAACTTTTTTTAATTCAAGAGTAAAACTTTTTTATTAAGTGAAAGCCTATTAGGTATTAGGTATTGTGCTGAGTTCTGTGGACATAAAGATGACTAGAACAAAGTATCAACATACTAGAAATGTGAGCTCCACAAGCTTGGGTCTGTCATGTTCACCAATGAATCCCCATTTCTTAGGATGATGTCTGGACACAGTTATGTGCTTACTGTTCGTTGAACAGATGAATAAAACAGTTTACAATGGAAATTTTTCCTGTAAGTGAAAAGGCATTTCCCTAATTCACTTATTTTATCAATTTGGATATTCTCTACTAGCCTGTCACTTTTAGCCCAACCCTGGTATTGAGAGAGTAGGGTAGATCCAATCTCCAAAATAAAATCGTACTGTCCCTTTCAAGGCCAAACTAAATACTTAGAGATTTATATGGTGGATGGCCGTTATATCCCACCATTGAAGGCCGTTATATCCCACTTTTTGACCCTTAATACAAGGCTTCAGTCCGAGGGTTAGCATTACCAGGCCATACCTTCTGAGCACAAAACACCCAAGAATTTCCTGAGGTGAGTTCTCTCTGGCCCTGACTTTTTGTGGGGATAGAATAAGGTCTTCAGGAGCAGTGTGGGGTGATAGGTTAGGAGGACCTTGAAATTCTGCATTGGTCTGTGAGGTGATGCCAGGACCTCTGAGTCCTCTCACAGTTTTTTCCAGTATTTGGAAATGGATGGCAATGCTCGCCATCTTGATATCAAATACCAGGCAAGCAGCCACTAGCGTCGCTCGGTAACCACGGAGACACCCGTGCCCCCTCCCGTTTCCCATCCATAGAGGCTGTAAACTACGATTCCCATCAGCCGATTTTCTCTACTTGATGGCGAGTCGTCTAGATTCGGCTTTCGGCCGCAGCGACCGTGCCGCAGTGAACCGCGGGAGTTGCGGTTCGCGTCTAGGCCTCACTTTTTGCCGCGGGAACCCCAGCACTACAAATCCCATGAGCCAGTGGGCTCACGCATGTGCACCGAACAGCGGGTCCTCCCTCCCTGGCCCCCTGCCGGTGCCTGAGAGGTAAGAGAGGGCGGGGGGAAGGAAGAGGAGGCGGATCCGGGCGCTGCGTTGGCTGCGGCCTGGCACCAAGGGGGCGGCCCCGGCGGAGTGCAGACCCAGTGGCCCCCGGTGATTATGGACCCAGCGGAGGCGGTGCTGCAGGAAAAAGCGCTCAAGTTTATGGTGAGGAGAAGGCGCAGGCCGGGGAGCGGTGGAGGCGGTGGCGTTGGCGACGTCGCTGAGGCTCGGGCCTGGGCCGCCTGCCCGCCGGAGGAGGGGGCAGCGGGATCCTGGGCCGAGGCTGGCGGCGGGGGCAGCTGAAGGGACCGGACGGGAGCTCTAGGGAGGAGGGAGGGGGTTGCGGAGAGGACCCGGGGGTGGGGGCAACAGCTCCGCCATCTTGTGGATGAGAGGTCAAGTGACAGCGGGAGCTTAATCGGGGAGGGGGCTCTGGGCGGCGCGCGGGGCCCTGGAGGGAAAGGGGCGTGGGGACAGTTACTGAAGAGCGGAGGAAGCCCAGAGGAGAGACGCCGTGAGGTTGCTGGCAGGGCCTTCTCGGTGTCAGGGTTACGGGTAAGGCCCAGCAGAGGAGGTGCGTTCAGGAGTGGGGAAGGGGAGCGCGGGATAGTGGAAGGAGAGATATAAGGTGGGGGGCGGGGGGGAACGGGCAAGGCGGGATGCAGATGGATCTAAGGGTGGAAGAGAGAAAGCCAGGGCAGGTGGGAGACTTGTAGTTCTGTAGAATGTGGGGGTGGGGTGGGGAGGAGGGGAGATAGCCTTTGCCTTCAGGGTACAATCCCAGTTTGGCCAAACTAATGTTGACAAACTCTGCAAAGGAAGAGGCCTTACTTAGGAGGAGAAGGGCTAGGGATGGAGACCTAGGATTATGGTGATAGTCTCTAGGGAAGGAAGGGGGTGTTGATGGTGAGCCAGAATTACAAATGTCAGAAAAAGGGATACATACTCTACTTTGAAAGGAGAGGCTAAATATTGTAGCGAGCACGAAGTGATAAAAAGCAAGAGGTTGATCCATCAGGGAAACATGGGTACAGGAGATTGGGGGAAAAATTAATATCTAATAGGGTAAAACAAAACATAGTGCTAAATTGTAAAGAAAGTAAAATATGGGGCCTGGTGCTGTATCACTTTCTGAGAAAGGAAAGGCCATGGAGATTACAATAGCAAGACTCCTAAGAAGTGATGAGATCAGTGGAGAAATTCAGGAGATAAAGGGGAGATCTAACTAGTGGGGAATAGGAGATGTCAGAATTGGTGGTTACTTGTCAGCTTTAGGTTGAAGTACAGTATGAACTTGGATTGGAATTTGTTGGGTGTGTTTAAATCCTTTGGAGCCTAGTTCTTTAACTTTGTATCTGCTTTTCTTTTGCTGCACTTGTTCGGCAAATTTGTATAGGCTGGTATTTGATGCTTTTAATCTGATGCTTCTTGTATATCCTAGGGGTAAAACCAGACTTTGTGGTTACAGCTAAAGAATGATGGAATGCATAGACTGCTATTTTAACAGGTGGCTTTAGGGATATTGACATTATTTGCAGTGGAGTGTTGCTTTTTCGGAAGTAATTGTAACCTGTCGCTCCAAATCTCATTTCTTTGATGGTTGTTACTTTGTTTTTGCCTGAAATACCAAAACAAATTAAATAAATATGCACACTATCCTAACTGAAATTTGGCTTTAAACTGCCCCATTTATAAGAATACATCTTCAGAGACTGGTCAAATTTACTAAAACTTTATTTTGTACTAGTGCTTTCAAAAACACCTAACTGAAGTTTGAATATATCATTAACAAAATCCCATTAGGCCTGAAGAAGGTTCTTGAGTTTCTGCCAATGTTGAAATTCTAAAATACTAAATTTTTTTGAACTTTAGAAGTAAGAAGAAGTTGCTTGATATTTTACATTATTTTACATTGAATCATCTCTATGCTAAATAACCTGTATGCCAGCTTCTAGATTTAAGTCAGAAAATTGGCAGCTGCTTGTTTTTGTTTTCCTACTTAGAGATTGACTGAGTCCTAATCTTGACACTTATGTCAAATTTATGGAATAATGTGATTTATAGATCATAAAGAGACATTATGAGATCATCTTCTTTACTCCCCATTAGACCTCAGCCTAGGAACATTCTCAACTACTTGATCTCCACTTTGTACCAGTGAGTTAATGTTTCGATAGTGGTCTCCTGATTGAGTTAAAGTGGACCTGGAGATGGCCATGTAGTAGCTTGCAGCTTTTAGTGCACCACACATTATTAAATGTTGAGTCACTTTCCATAGGGAGAAGCCAATTTTTTCTTTAATTTTAGTAACTTTCATTTTTGACCTTGCCTGCTATTTTGGCTACTGCTTGAGAAAAAGGCCAACTGGAAGAGGGTCACCAAGAAGGACTTCTTAGTAACTAAAGCAGAGAATGGAGAGTTAGAGATTTTGTGTTTTTTAGCTCAGTCACAGTCTTATTATGAATCTGAGTAAGTTACAACTTGCCTTTGGTCCCATTTACCCTACTATAACATATGTCTTTACTCAGTCAGTTTTGAGATAGGAAGATACTTTATTTGTGCGTGCATCAAGTAATTAGTGCACAGTACAACATGGAGGAATGATCCTTTTAATCAAATTGAGATTTTTGTTTAGTATTTGGCTTTGTTTTGGCCTTACTTCTTTCCTCAATTGCAAATTGTGAATGGCAGTTTTTGTACGGATGCCCTGATTTCCATGGTTTAAGAAAATGTAAAATGAAAAAAAAAAAAAGAAAATGTAAAATGTATTTCAAATGCTAATATGAAATAGATATTGTCTTTCATGAATTTTGCTTATTACAACATTAATGTAGTGCTTTGATTACGAATTTTTTTTTAAAGATTTTATTTATTTATTTAAGAGAGAGAATGAGAGGCAGAGAGCATGAGAGGGAGGAGGGTCAGAGGGAGAAGCAGACTCCCTGCTGAGCAGGGAGCCCGATGCGGGACTCGATCCGATGCGGGACTCGATCCCGGGACTCCAGGATCATGACCTGAGCCGAAGGCAGTCGCTTAACCAACTGAGCCACCCAGGCGCCCCTGATTACGAATTTTAAAATAAAATCTTATTAACAAGACTGCTAATTCGTAGTTGACCATAGTTCATACATAGTCTAGATTTTAAGTTTACCCTTGGATACTTATGAAAAATAGTTTAAGGGGAATGTTTAACTTCCAGAAACAAATGATATTAAAGCAGTAGTTCACATTAAGTAACCTGTATGCTAATATTTCATTTAGTTTTAGCAGGTCCTCAAGTACCTTCTTAACTAATACTTCCTTGGTCAACAAAATTAAAATTCAGAAAAGATAAATGGGAACTGGAAGAGGATCTGAGAAGAGAAATGAAAATGATTGAGGGAATGTAGGCACCATTTTTATAAGCACATTTAAAAAAAAATCTATATGGGGGATAGAAAGATGAGTTGAGGGATGAATTTGAAGTTTATTTATTTTTTTTTAAAAGATTTTATTTATTTATTTGAGAGAGAGAGAGAGAGAGAAACAGCACGAGAGGGGAGAGGGTCAGAGGGAGAAGCAGGCTCCCTGCTGAGCCGGGAGCCCGATGCGGGACTGGATCCCGGGACTCCAGGATCATGACCTGAGCCGAAGGCAGTCGCTTAACCAACTGAGCCACCCAGGCGCCCCTCTTTGTGCTAATTTTTAAAACTTATGTTTGTAATAGATGTACATATTATTGGAAGTGAATTATTAGATGTAGAGAAAATTCTACTTTGAATGATTGTCAGAAATTTTTTATTGCTAAATTAGAAAATGAACTTTCAAAAGAGACCACTTATTATTCTATATTATTTGTATAGTGTTTAAATCCTGAAAGAAAGGAAGCAGAGAATTTTTTCCCTTGCTAAAGGGAGATGGGACATATGTAAGATCTTGAGCACGTGTAGAAAAAATTATTTTATGGTAAATGCCATTACAATAAAAAAGAGAATGAAGAAAGAAAAAAAATCTTTGTGCTATTGAAGTATTTTAAAATCCCTTCTACTTTTTTTTAAAGATTTTATTTGAGAGAGAATGTACGCACGCACACACGCATGAGAGCATGAATGGGGGGAGGGGCAGAGGGAGAGGGAGAAGCAGGCTCCCTGCTGAGCAAGGAGTCTGAGCAGGGAGCCTGATGCGGGGGCTTGATCCCAGGACCCCGGATCATGACCTGAGCTGAAGGCAGACACTTAACTGACTGAGCCACCCAGGTGCCCCAAATCCTATCTATGTTCTAGCAATATTTTAATATAGCATGGAAAGTGCTAAGTATGTATAATAATTCATTGAGGATGATGTAGAAAATATTTACCAATGTTTAACAAGTTGGTCACTCTAAAGAAAACTGCTTCTTTCCTCAGTAGTCAATCCAGCATCTGTAAACTGGAAGTGGAGGAGGGGAAAAAAATATGGGAAAGTTTCACTGGCTCTTACCGTTTTGACTAGTATTCCACAAGATTCACCTTGTACTTTGGGAATCTCTTGATAATTCCCTTTACTTTCCTAAAGCCTGACTGAGACAGAGCTAGAACATTTTACAGGAGGCTCAGAGATAACGAGTGGAATAAATACTGAGGGTAATGTTGACTTCAGACTGTGAAGTCTGGGATACTCTGGGACACTCCCGCCATAGTTCTTGGATTGCCTTCCTGTGTGGCCAGGGTGGGAATGGGAAGCAAGGGAGCAAAAGCCACAGAGCCCAGAGAGGGTTCCTTCCTGCCTAAGATGAACCTTCTGAGTTGGGATTTCCTTCTAAAGTCTTGCTCCTTCCTGAGATTTGGCTCTCCCTTCAGGATATACCTCCCTTCTTATTGCCAAGCTTGTGCTCTTACCTGTCCTGACTGTCAATAAAGGGATAACCATAGTAGAATTGGGAGAGTTGTGTTTTTTAAATTTTTGTTTCTTTAAAATATAGTTAGCCATGAATAGCTAACAGCTGTCATTTATTTAGTATTTACTATGTGCTATTCTAAATTCTTTTTTTTAAGTTTTTTTTTTTTTTTTAATCCCTACACTCAATGTGGGCCTTGAACTCATGACCCCCGAGATCAAGAGTTGCATGCTCTTGTGACTGAGACAGCCTGGTGCCCCTAAATCCTTTACATATATTACTTCATTTAATCCTTCCAGTAATAGATTCAGTACTATTGTTACTCCCATTTTCAGATAAGGAGACTGAGTCCAGAGAGAATAAGTAACTTGTACAAAGTCACTCTGTTAGCAAGGAGTCTGACATCAGACCCATGCAGTCTGACCCAGTACCCTGACTTATATTATATTTAATCCTTGAAGAGCAGAGAAACAATGGAATATGATGGCATATTTCTTTGCTAGTCACATGATGGCTGGAGTGGAAGTGTTATTGTTCAGACTTATATGTAGATTTTCTAATCATTTGACTTATTGAGGAAATGGAGTAAGACTTTATAGTTGTCACAGTATCATTGTATCAGTCAGCTATTGCTGAGTAATAGAACCCACAAAATATCGTGGCATACAATGACAGACATTTATTCTCATGAATATGTGGATTTGCTGAGTATTGGATGGTATAGACTGGGCTTATTTGGGTGACTCTGGACTTGGCTGCTCACTAAGGACTGGTACATATGATATTCTGGGACTCAGACTAAAGAAATGGTGACTTACACGTGAAGCTCTTGTAGCTACAGCAAAGGCACAAGAGAGCAAGTCCAATTATTCAAGTACCTTTCAGTCATCGGTCCTGTCACACCTGCCAGTATTCCGTTAACCAAAGCAAGTCAATGGGCAAGCCCAGAGTCAAAAGGGCAGGAAAGTATACTCTGCCCGTAGAAGGCGTTGGGGAGGGAGTAACTTGTATAATGTACTATAGTAACAATTGTCTATAATATAATCTAGTATACTTGATTTATAGAAGAATGATGAAATGCTTACTATGACAGCTGTTGTGCTTTCATTCTGCTCATTGTTGTGCTATCCTGACTAGCACTTTCTCACTTTGGTTACTGAACAACACCCTTGGGCTGGATACTTTTAGAACCACTACTTAATATAGCAGGTATCTTTGCATCATGTTATGTAAAATTTTAAAAAGGCATAAAGAAACAATTAGATTCTTGACATTAATCCACAGTGATGCCCTGAAAAGTTCATGAGTATTACAAGCTATTCTTCTATCCTTGCGAAGGATAAAGTTGATGTCATTCCAATGGTGTTTGTACAGAATTTGAATCAAGGTCATACATAATGCTCTAACAACTCCCTTGGTAGCAGGTTTAGAGCTCTTAAATCCCTTCTCTACACCTAAATTTGAGGCTCCAAAGATATGGTACTGATATTTTCAGATGTCTGGGGGACGTTCAGGCTTTCACTGAAAAGTCATGGAAACAGACATCCAGGAATTATATAGCACATGGGTAATACTTTTGGAACACAGATGCACAAATCCTTGTACTCAGGAACTAATACATTAATGCTAATCTATTAATGTGATAATTTGTGAATTGCTGGATTATGGATAATATTTCAAAATATTTAACAGCATCTGAAAATGTGCTAGTAAACACACACAAAAGCATGATTTTTGGTGATTTTTCTTTTCTTTGGATTCTTTAATGTTTTCTAGATTTTCAACAGTGAATCTGTATTGTTTTTAGTCCGAAAAATTTAAATTTAGTATACTGAGTGCATATATTTATAAAATAAGGACCCCAAATGAAGACCTGCATTTGATCATGGACTGCAGTGTAGACCAAGATCATTTTCTTAACTGAGAAATGGGCAATTGTTAGTCTTACCTACTTGAAAAGGTTCTCTTTTTTTCCCCTTCACAGTTCATTTTAAATCATAAATTGCCATGTATAATGTGTTAATTGATTATTTATGTCATTAAACTCCTATATGTATCCAAAATTTTCATTGGAAATTTAGGACTGTATGTTCCTAGATTGTGCTGGAGCACTGCATTTTCCTTTTAAATAGTACTTGGCAAAATCAGTGGGTTGACAACTGAAAATGAGGCCATGAGTTGGCATGCAATGTGATTTGATAAAAATGTGAACATAAACTAAGTTGCAAAACATCATGTTATATGTAGAGGGAGGTGGTTATGGGGGCAGGAGGGAATGAAGATACAAAATTAAGTAAAACTTCTGTCTCCCCCAGAACTTCACAATCTATCGAGAAGATAGGAATTTATAGGTTTTTTAATATTTTTTAAAAGATTTTATTTATTTATTTGACAGAGAGAGACACAGCCAGAGGGGGAACACAAGCAGGGGGGAGTGGGAGAGGGAGAAGCAGGCTTCCCGCTGAGCAGGAAGCCCGATGTGGGGCTCCATCCCAGGACGCCAGGACCGCAGGATCATGACCCGAGCAGATGCTTAACAACTGAGCCAGGTACCCCATGGAATTTATAGTATTTCTTAAGGCACACCAGTAAGTGCCAAAATAGAGGCAAAAGTGCTATAGAAGTTATCAGAAGGGACGTCAGTTTTAACTGAAGAGATCTTCGGATACTTTGTGGAAGAAGAAAACTTCATATTGGATTTTGTAGAATAGATAGGTTTTGATAGACTTGTTTTTGACGTGGGCAGTTCCAGGAAGAGGGAGTAGTTTGGGTAAAGGCCAGAAAATCAAGAGATAGGCAGGCACAGGTTGAGTAGATAGATATGACTTGAACATAAGGTGCATAGCAAACAAGAAAGAAAAGAAAGACTGAGGACCAGGGAGTTTGGACTGAATCCAGTTTGTGTTGAAAAATAATATTCTAGTGTACTTTGTGGATATATCTGTCTATGTAAGCTTTTTAGAGAAGTAATTATACAAAAGGTGTACAAATCTTAAGTATATAGCTCATTAAAATTTTACCTAGTGATCACTTCTGTGTAAGCATTATCTAATATTTATAGGTTGGTTTTACTTTTATTTGTATTTAGCCTGTGTATATATGGAATATATGGAACCATTCCAGTATATGTGCTTCAGTGTCTGGCTTCTTTTGTTCCACATTGTTTGTAAGATGATACGTTCAGGTTGTGTGGGGTGTAATACGTTCATTCTCATTCTCATTGCTGTGTAGTATTCCAATGTGTGAATGTACTTCATATTTTTAGCCATTCTATTATTGATGGACATTTGGGTTATTTCCAGTTTTTGGCTACTGTGAATTGTGCTCTTATGAATAATCTTGTACATTTCTCGGGCGCCTGGGTGGCTCAGTTGGTTAAGCGACTGCCTTCGGCTCAGGTCATGATCCTGGAGTCCCTGGATCGAGTCCCACATCGGGCTTCCTGCTCGACGGGGAGTCTGCTTCTCCCTCTGACCCTCCCCCCTCTCATGTGCTCTCTCTCATTCTCTCTCTCTCAAATAAATAAATAAAATCTTTAAAAAAAAATCTTGTACATTTCTCTTCTTGAACATATGTACATATCTGTTGGGTATATATCTAGGAGTAGGATTGCTAGGTCATAGAGTATGAGAATGTTCAGCTTTAATAGGTACCATGAAACTGTTTTCCATTTTACACTTCCTACAGCAGCATATGAGAGTTCCAGTTGCTGCATGTTCTTGTCACACTCACTTGATATTGTCTGTCTTTTTCAGTTCAGTCCAGACTAGTAGATGAAGACAGTATCATCTCACTGTCTCACTGCTTTAATTTGCGTTTCCTTAGGGACCATTGTAATCAAGCACCTTTTTAGGTTTATTGGCTATTTATTTAATTATTTGAGAGCGAGAGCGAGAGGGGGTGGGGTGGAGGGAGAGAGAACCCTAAGCAGGCTCTGCCCCTGGATGCAGGGCTCCATCTTAAAACCCTGAGATCATGACCTGTATTAGCTCTTTAAATATACTCTATTGTGAAGTGTCAGTTTAAGCCTTGGAAGCCTTGCTCATTTTTTAAAAAATTGGATTGTCTGCCCTTTTTTTAAATTTTTTATTATTTATTTATTTATTTATTTTTAAAGATTTTATTTATTCATTTGAGACAGAGATACAGAGAGAGAGCAAGCATGAGCAGGGGGGAGGCAGAGGGAGAGGGAGAAGCAGGCTCCCCGCTAAGCCAGGAGCCCAACATAGGGCTTGATCCCAGGACCCTGGAATCATGACCTGAGCCGAAGGCAGACGCTTAACCATCTGAGCCACCCAGGCGCCCCTTGTCTGCCCTTTTTAATTGATTTGTTCCTTATATTCTGAAAAATACAAATCTTTCATCAAGGGTATGGTGTCTTTGTAGGAAAGAATGTTTTGTTTCAGACTTTTTCATTTGAGGGATCAGTAAAACATGTCACAAGGTTTTGTACTACTTACATAGTATTCACAGGATTAGCAAGGTTTTTTTTTCCTCTACATACCAGTAGTTTAAAAAGAATGATTGCAATTAGCACCATCATTTATAAAAGAAAGAAAAAGCTTTCTAATGCCACAAAAGTAGCAAGGATAGAATCTCAGAATAAAGGACACTCTGGGGTAGGCAGAGTAAGCAACCCCTGCCCCACCAATCCCAAGTACCTGTGAATATGTTAAATTACATGGGGAATTAAGGTAACAGAATTAAGGTTGCAAATCAGCTGACTTTAAAATAGGGAAGTATCCTGGATTATTTGTGTTGGGCCCAGTGTTAATCTAAGAGACCCTAAACATGTAAGAGGAAGGTAGAAGAACAGGTCAGAGTGATGCCATGTGGGAACTCAATCCACTGTTGCCGCCTCTGAAGACGGGAGAAGAGAGACATGAGCTGAGGAGTGTGAACAGCCTCTAGAAGCTTGAAAGGACAAGCTAGAGCCTCCAGAACAGAACACAGTCCCACCAACAACCTTGATTTTTGTCTCAGTGATGAGAACCATTTCAGACTTCTGAACTACAGAACTATAAAATAATAAATTGATGTTGTTTTAAGCCACTATGTGGTAATTTGTTACAGCAGCCATGGAAAACTAATAGTCTTTCTTGAGAGAAAATAGTTACACCTAATTGGAGTGTGTATATTGATAAACACATACACACACACCCACACCTCCCCCCCATTCCCCCCCCCCCGCCCATAATATCAGTATCTTTATTTTTAGTGTTTGGTAACCACCAGTGCAGTCCTTTCTCTTAACATTTTATTTTGAATTAATCTCGGAATTAGAGAAGAGTAAGTAAGTAAGACACAAATGTTATTTTTTCCTGAATCATTTGAGTGTAAGTTCTCACGTCATTAAATGTTTCAGTGTGCATTTTCTACAAATAGAGGACATTCTATATAACAATAATACAACCATCAAAGTTCAGAAATTAGCATACAGTACAATTACATATCCAACCCCAGACCCCTTTCAAACTTTGCCGGTTGTTCCAGTAATGTTCTTTATAGCAAAAGGATCCAACCCAGAATCATGCATCGAATTTAGTTGTCATGTCTCTTTAGTCTCCTTCAATGTAGAACAGTTCATTAGTTTTTCTTTGACTCTCATGACTATGGCACTTTTGAACATTACAAGCCATTTTGTAGAATGGTCTTAATTTGGGTTTATCTTATTTTTCCTCATGATTGGATCCAGGTTATGTATTTTTGGCAGAAATACCACAGAAGTGATGCTGTAGTTTTACTCCTTGCCTCCTATCAGGTGACACGTGATTTTTTTTTTTTTTTAAGATTTTTTATTTATTTGACAGAGAGAGACACAGCGAGAGAGGGAACACAAGCAGGGGGAGCGGGAGAGGGAGAAGCAGGCTTCCCACAGAGCAGGGAGCCCGATGCGGGGCTCGATCCCAGGACCCTGGGATCATGACCTGAGCCGAAGGCAGACGCTTAACGACTGAGCCTCCCAGGCACCCCTCCTTTCTGTAATTATAACTCCATTTTCTGACAGTAACTTGGTTCTCATTATCTTCAGCATATTTTATTAATCAATTTCCCTGTATGTGACCAGTCTCTCCTATTGCTGCTGTTCCTGACATCTACCACATGGATGCCATCCTCACCTTACCCAGGCTCCAGAATCCCATATCAAGGCTGCTGCCCCTGCTCCCTGTTTGAACATCTTTCTCACTTCAGGATCTAATACCTTGCACTAGGTTGCTCTTCTCAGTCCATTTGGACTCCAGCACCCTGTGCAGGACTGCCAAGGCTGCCATATTCCTGTATGGACATTCTTTTTATCCTGCTAGGGCTCTGACCTCCTGCAGTAGATCACTGCTGATTCTACCACCCTATCTTGTGTAGACATCTAGTTTGCTTGGCCCTAACTAAACTGAGTACACATTTTTTATCTTGCAAAACTCAAACTCTATACCTGTTAAACAACTCTCCATTTCCCTCCCCGCGCTGCACCCCCCAAGCCCCTGACAACCACCATTCTACTTTGTTTCTATGAATTTGGCTACTCTAGATACCTCATAAGTGGAATCATATAGTATTTGTCTTTTTGTGAATGGCTTATTTTTCTTAGCACAATGTTCTCAAGGTTCATTCATGTTGTAACATGTCAGAATTTCCTTCCTTTTTGAGGCTGAATAATACTCTGTCATATTTAAACATCACATTTTGTTTGTCCATTAACCTCTTGCCAGACACTTGGGATCCTTCCACCTTTTGGCAATTGTGAATAATGCTATGAACACAAATCTACAGATATCTATTTAAGACCCTGACAAGCTTTATTGTTTTACCTTTTACATTTAGATCTATAGTCCATCTGGAATTAATTAATGTTTGGTGTGAGGTAGAGGACAGAATTCAGTTTTTGTTTTTTAAATCCAGTCGATCCAGTGTCACTGAAAAGATTAATAATCTTTCTTTAATTTCTCTGTGTAGAGGTCTTTGTACATTTTTCTTAGATTTATATGTAGTTATTTGGTGTTTTTAGATGCTGGTTCTTTTTGGAAGCTATTTTTAAAATTTAATTTTCTATTTAAATTTCTATTTAAATTTAAACTTCTATTTGCTGGTAGTGCAAAGGTTTTAAATCTGAGGTCCATGGCCCCATTCAAGATATAAACGCATACAAGTACTTTTTTCTGAAAGTGAATCTACATGTGAATCTGATTCCCACTGAGGGCAATAACAACAAAGATTAAAGACCACTGTAGTCTTTCACTTAGAGTGGATTGGACTAGGGAGGAGGGAATAGACAGAGACAGAGAGGCCACTTAAAGGCTGTATAATAGTCCAGGCAAGAAGTCATGTGGGCTTGAGCCAGGGCAGTAAGTATGGAAAGAAGGAAAGACATTTAAGGAATATTCTTAAGATAGAATGAATAAGGTTTGCCTGGAGGAGAATAGGAGAAATAAAGAAAAAGAAGAATAAAAAAGGTGTCAGGCATGATTCAGGGCAATTAGCTAAAGGGAAGGTTGTCATAGTATAGGGAAATGAGTATTTGGTGGGTAAAGATGTTGGAATAGTCCCTAATTTTAACAAGGAGACTGAATTTAAGATATATTCGTATAGATAAAAATGGGCATAATGATATAATATTTGGGATTTGCCTTGGAATTTGGAAGGTGGAAAGCTGAGTGATGGGAATTCATTATATACCATTCCATACTTTTCTGTGTATATAAAAGTATCCATAAGAACAGGTTAAAAGAGAAAGATTTATCCACATAGAGAGTGAGCCAAATTGAAGTTCTCTGGACCACTCAACTGCACTTCCTATGTGATAGAAAGGTCAGGATTCTTCTAAACATTGTGTTTGGTTTTTGAGTAATTTCATGATCACTGTCTCATACTGGGGACACTGTTTTATCAAGATAAGCCAGATAAGGAAGCACAAAGCTACAGAGGCTTTTCATGCTAGCTGAGGTAGGCTAAGTGCTTGGATGTGGCTAGGAGTTAAGGAGAGGAAATTTAGCTAGGCAGATGGAACATGGCATCTGTTGGCAACTCAACCAGATTTGTGGACTCAGGGAAGTTTAGCAAGGGCAGGATATTCTTTCAGGAGGAGAATAGTGATAAGGAATCTGGGTGCAGATATTCTGGGGGTATCCAGATAGGCAGACAGCCTCAGTAAGTGCTGAAAACAAGTAACAAGGACCCTGATTAAAGTCTGGGATCAGAAGTCAAACTGTCATACCCAGCAAGGAACTAAAGAATTCCTTAATTCAGTTCATTTATTCATTCAACCTGTACTCATTAGTGCCTGCTGCAATTGTCCTACACTTTACTACGCATAAGAATTAATTGGAGAGAATGTTAAAATACAGTGCAGATTCTCAGCTCCCCTCCCTCTAGTTAATTTAGTAGGTCTCAAGAATCTGCATGTTTAACAAGCATCTCCGTGTTTCCAATACAGGTATTTCTCAAATTAGGTTTGACAAAATGTCTAGTCCACTGCATCCTGGCCAGTGTACCAACAAAGAGGGAATATTGTGGCTAGAACCAAAGTAAAAGGTGAAGCCTTGTATGTAGGGAACATTGCAGGAAGGAACTGAGCTAACTGGAATCAGGAGTGAAGGCAGGTACTGATCATTTTGTAATACAATATATGTATATTAAATCAACATATCGTAAACCTTAAACTTGCACACTTTTATATGCCAATTATATCTCAGTAAAGCTGGGGGGAAAAGAGTGAAGGCAGAATGATACAAACCTCATGGCAGAGGCTTGGAATCTCTTAGAATTCTAATGGATTAGTAGTAGGTTTCTAAAAAGAATTTACTTCTGGGGGCTTTTCGCAGCTGGAGAAATTGGTGAGCTATGGGGGCAGAAAAACAAGCAAGATATGCCATCCATAAGAGGTGTATCTAGTAGAAAAACAATAGCAACATCCCCAAATATGGACATATATGTTAAAATTACATCATAGTACAACTTGTAGTTCCTTCTGGTGCTATGAAGATGTTGTGGATAGTTCTGATGTTACTTGTTAATTATTAATATGACAGTTGTTAATATTTTCATTGTAATTGTTAATATATTATGACCCTATCACATATTTGAAAATAAATGACAGCGGACTGCCCCACCAGTTGTTTTTTGTTTTTAAGGATTCATTTATTTTAGAAAGCGAGAGAGAGTATGGGCGCACGAGTTGAAGGAGGGGCAGAAGGAGAGGGAGAGACAGAATCTCCAGCAGACCCCCAGCTGAGCAGGGAGCCCGACGCAGGGCTTGATCTCACCACACTGAGATCGTGACCTAAGCCGAAATCAAGAGTCAGGTGTTTAACCAGCTGAGCCACCCAGGTGCCCCACACCAGTTGTTTTATAGAGCTCTTAAGTAGAAGTAATGTCAAGGAGCGAAAGAATTTTGAGGTATCACTGAAGTGTTGCTCAGAGCAATAAGGCATAACTAAATGGGAGGGAAATTTATGAGGAAAGATTAGTCTCTGGTACTAATACTGACTTCAAGTGACAGGCACACAGCCACAGTCCGTCTTGATAGTTAGAAATTCTCTCTGAAAAGGTCTTTTTATCTCCATCCCTTGGATCGTCATCACCATCCCCCACAGTATCTTTAAAACAGAGGAAGACATAATTTGATACAATTGAATGAGGTAAATGTTATGATGCTTTCTAGGCCATAAGGATATGATAGTGGTGGTACTTTTACAACAAAAATCTAACAGAATAATTCACGCAGACTTTCAAGGTTTATTGAATAGGCATTCCACACCTATTCCATTTTACTTTTTAAGCATATATTTATTCATGCCTGCTGTGTGCAAGTTCAAAAATTTTTTATTAACATCCAGTAAAATTGAGGGTTTTTTAGTGTATAGGTCTCAGAATTTTAATACATGTATAGATTGATGTAACTACCACCACAATCAGGATACAGAACAGTTCCATTACCCCTCCCCAAACTCCCTTGTACTGTATTTCCCCCACCCCATCTCTAACTTCTAGGAACTGATTTATTCTTCCTTATTTTAGTTTTATCTTTTTTGAATGTCATACAAATGGAATCATACAATATGTAATCTTTTGCTTTTGGCTTCTTTCACTGAGCACAATGCCCTTGAGATAGATTCGTCCAAGCTGTTGCATATATCACTATCCCATTCCTTTTTATTGCTTAGTATTCCATTGTATGGATTGTACCACATTTTGTTTATCCATTCACCTGTTGAATGACATGTGGGTTGTTTCTGGTTTTTGGTGACTATAAATAGGGCTGCTGTATATACTTGTGTATAGGTTTTGTGTGAATGTAAATTTTTATTTCTGTAACGTAAGTTACCCAGGAGGGGAATTGCTAGGTCATATGGTAAGCATATGTTTAACTTTATAAGAAACTACTAAACTATTTCCAAGAGTGACTGTACCATTTTTTTAAATTGAAGAATAGTTGACATACAATATTATATTAGTTTCAAGTGTACAACATAGTCATTTTTTACATAAATTACAGTATGGTCACCACAACAAGTCTAATTGCAGTCTGTCACAATACAAAGTTGTTACAGTATTAGTGACTATATTCCCTATGCTGTACATTACGTCCCTTTGCCCTTTTTATTTTATAACTGGAAGATTGTACCTCTTACTCCCCCTCCCCTACTGCATCTGTGGCTATACCATTTTGCATCCACACAGCAATGTATGAAAGTTCTGGTTGCTCACTGTTTTTTATTTTAGCCACTTAGATAGGTGTATAGTAATAGAGTATTGTGGTTTTAATTTGCATTTCCCTAATGAATGCCTCTGTTAGGATCAAACACAAAAGATAGTCATCATCAGAAGAATCAGGAATGGTCATCTGAATATGCCTTAAATTTAGCATTCTATGAAAGATATTCTGTGAATATTTTAAAAAGGAGTTTGTGCTAATAAATGTTTATGGTTCTTAATTAAGAGTGGGGTAGGGGCGCCTGGGTGGCTCAGTTGGTTAAGTGACTGCCTTCGGCTCGGGTCGTGATCCTGGAGTCCCGGGATCGAGTCCCGCATCGGGCTCCCTCCCTGCTCAGCAGGGAGTCTGCTTCTCCCTCTGACCCTCCCCCCTCTCATGTACTCTCTCTCTCTCTCTCATTCTCGCTCTCTCAAATAAATAAATCTTTAAAAAAAAAAAAAGAGTGGGGTACTCTGAAACCTATCTATAAAGTCTCAAGTAAGCCCTGTGACAGTGAGAATGAGAGCATTTTTTTCTGGTGGCCTTTGGTCTTATATAGAACACTTGGTGGGTTTTAATAAACTAAGGAGATAAGCAAATGAAAAATAAAAATATCTGGTCAATCTATAATTTTTTAAAATAAAGCAACATAAGTGAGAAACACTTGTGGTCATCATGATCAACATTCACCGATCTCCTCATACTGGTAGCATAGGTCAGTGGTATGATTTTGAATAACTTGCTTATTCAGGGAAATAATTTAAAATTTAAAATTACTCCCTTGAGTAATAATATTTGACCCTCTCCTGTTTCTTCTCCCTTTTTTATAAATCATCCCAAGCAGCAGTCTATATTATAAGAAGCAAACCAAATGATTGCTAATTAAATGTTAAGTGTTTATTTTAGTTGGTTATTAACTTGAGGTCAAATTTGTTTAATGAATAAATATGGAAGAACTTTTTTTTTTTTTTTACACTTTGGACAAGTGCTTACTGATCATTGGTATGGTATTCTGTTTCTTGAAGCTGGAATGTAATTTCCTTACTTTTAGTGCCTGTAGAAGTTTAGTTATTGGCTCTTTGTTTTGATGTTGTTAGGCATGTGAGTACTTTCTTTGTTACCTCCTGATTATAACTTGTTTTCTTGGAAAAAGGTAGTCCACTTTGAAGCAGTTTCCAGTGATATATTGCTGCAGAAATAGACTGTCAAGTAGTGACTCTAGTGTAATTTAGAAAAGGTGACTTAAGTAGAAGAACATTGATGCATCTGTTTTTCAAATTGCAGTTAATTATAATGACAGCTTATAAGATCTACTTCATTCTCTCTTGGACTCTTGCCTAAGTTTACAAATTTTATATGAGATTTGAGTTAAGAATGGACAGGTTTTTAAAAAGATTTATTTATTTGTTTTGTTTTGTTTGTTTATTTTGAGAGAGAGCACACATGTGCATTGGATGGGGAGAGGCAGAGGGAGAGGGAGAATCTTAAGCAGGTTCCATGCCCAGTGGGGAGCCCGCCAGAGGCGCAATGTCATGACCCTGAGATCATGACCTGAGCCGAAATTAAGAGTTGGACTCTTAACTGATTGAGCCACCCAGGCGCTCCTATTAATTAATTAATTAATTAATTAATTTGAGAGAGAGAGCGAGAATGTGTGTGTGTGTGAGCAGAGGGAGAGAATCTCAAGCATACTCCCTGCTGAGCACAGAGCCCAATGTGGGGCTCAGTCCCACGACTCCGAGATCATGACCTGAGCTGAAATCAAGAGTGGGATGCCCAACCAACTGAGCCACCCAGGCATCCCGAGAATGACAATTTAAAAGTTAGCCAAATGAATTAATTGAAAAGAATCCTGCTTATCAAATCATACTTGTAAAGATTTTTCACACCCTCCAGTGATATCCAGGTTTGGCCGTTTGAAAATCAGAATGATTGCTTCAGGTTCTCTTAGAATTTGAGACTAGAAATTCTGTATGCAGGTACGTGTCAGAACACTGTATGGTAGTGTTCTGAATATCCCTTTACCCCACACCTTTAGCTGACATACACTGACTGCATCAATAAACTATATGATCCTTGTTGTGTTCATATATGGTCATGTTAAAAAAGTGTTTTTGTTTTTGTTTTTTATTATGATCAGTTAGCCACTGTAGAGTACATCATTAGTTTTTGATGTAGTGTACAGTGATTCATTAGTTAACGTATAACACCCAGTGCTTATCACAGCACGTGCTTTCCTCAATACCCATCACCCTGTTACCCCCTCCCCCAGCCCTCCTCTCCTCTGAAACCCTCAGATTGTTTCCCGGGGTCCATAGTTAAAAAGTGTTTCTTAAGTATTCTTAAATGTGTTTTACCAATATTTATGGGAAAATACTCATAATCTTTGAAAGGGTTCATGTTAAAAAGAATTGGAAATGATGTTTATTTCATTTGGACCTGTTTCTCTTTTCAATGTATCATTCAAGTGTAGGCATAGTATATAAGGATTCATACTTATAGGATCAACTGAGACTTTGATTTTAAATATATTATAAATTATACATGAAAGGCTGCATAAGATGCTACATATTTTTTTTTCAAAGAAGCTTCTTTAAATGGTTCTGTTAAGTGTAGGAATGTTCTGATGATTATCTTTTTAATTAAAATGAGAAATCTTTGTTTAAAGTGGCATTCTTTTTTTACGGCCTGTTACAGTCTCTCTAACAATCATTTCTTAAGTCTGAACGTTTTATTTCCAGGAATCCATTTATATAAAACTATGTTTAGACTTAATTAAGGAACAATTCTTACAAAGCTTGTAAATAGCCAGGAAAAAAGGGACCGAAAATAAAACTGACATTCACATTTAACAAAATGATTGTTACAAGGTATGTAATAAGCTGTAAAAATACAATAAATCCCTTTTTATAAGAGTTCATATTTTTTGATCCTTGTTTTCAAGGGTATTTAAGAAAAATATCAAAGCTCTGCAAAGTGACATCTGTTTTGCTGAATGGACTAGTGATAACTTCTTTTGTCTATTAACTGACAGTACAGGAGTTTTACCTGTTTTCTTAGTGGGTTTTCTTTTAAATATCTTGTAATCAGTTTAGATGTAAATTTTACATTGTACTATAGTGGAAACAAGACCTGGTTCCCCTCTCACACTACTTTTTAGAAGTCATAAAACACTGGGCAAGTTGCTTAACTTCTCTGAGTCTCATTTTCCTCATCTGGAAAGCAGAGATAACAATACTCTTCCTACTTCGAAGAGCTGTTGTGAAGACTAACTTAAACTATAGGTAGAGGAAATATTTTGGAAATTCTATAGAACTGTGAACATCCAAGCTGTGATTCTTTATCTCTCTGACCTTGTGTTGGTTGTAGTAGGAGTCATAAAATAATGCTGTTATCATAAAATAACCTCAGTAATAATGGCAGCAGACACTTAAATCTCAGTATGTATCATGCGGATTCTAGGTACTTGACATACATTAACTCATTTGATCCTCTCACCTTATTAGGTATGTATTGTTATTATCCCTGATTTACAAATGTGGGAACTGAGGCACAGAGAGGTTAAGTTACTTCCTCAAGATCATACTGTTGGAGGAATATGGTTTTGAAGAGGGGTAAGAATGGTATCAATCTTTTTTCAAACCTATAGAAAAATAGTGAGAAAAGCATAATGATCACTCATACACTCTTTACCTGGATTAGCCATTTTGCCCCAGTGGGTTTTTTCTCTATATATAGCTGTACTTTTATTTTTACATCATTTGAGAGTTGCAGGCAATCTTCATATTTCACCTTCTGCATATATTTCCTAAGAATAAGAGCACTGTCTTTCATAACCACAGTAAAATCTCGCTCAGGAAATTTAACAGTGATAACATCTTATTATTCAATATATGGTTCATATTCATATTTCCCTAATTGTCCCAGGAATGTCCTTCAGAGCTGCTGCTTCTAAACTCTGGGGTTTTTTTGTGGGATCCAGTCAACGTTATATATAGTTATGTCTCTTTGGTCTCCTTTAATTTACAACAGTTCCCTAGCCTTTTTTTTTTCCTTTTCATGGAATTGACATTTTTGAAGAGTCCAGGCTAGTTTTACACAGTGTCTCTCATTTGAATTTGTCTGATTATTTCTTCATGATTTAGATTCAGGTTAAAGAAATTTTGGCAGGAATGCATGTTGTGATTTCTTTCTCAGTGCATTCCATGAGAAGGTACATCATGGCAATTTGTTCCTTTATTGGTGATATTAAGTTTGATCATTTTCTTAAGTTTGTATTTACCAAATTTTTCCACTGTTAAGATGTATTTGTAATTAATTGGTGCCTAATGGAGTGAAATTTGGAAACTGTAAATATCTTGTTTCCCAGCATTGTTTCTCCCAGTAGTTTTAGCATCCATTGATGATGATCCTTCTGCGGTAGTTGTAAAATTAGCCCATTTATTTTTATGCTGTTCCAAATCATTTTTTCTTTCTGCATGACTGAAATGGTGACTGTTTCATATTTGGGGAAGTTATTGTGTAGACTTCATCATTTTTACTTTCTTTTAGTTTTGTTTTTGAACTTAGACTAATTAAATGTACGTCTTACATTCTAATTTGCAAGTTACGTGTTTTATAATTTTTATCTTTAATGGAAAAGTCTAAAGCTGCATAAAGAATTAGGTTCAGTTTTTAAGGGCTTATGGTAGTAAAAACTGCATCAGAATTTCCTGGAGGATTTGTATTTTCCATTCAGTAGGCCTGAGGTGGGGCCTGAAAATTTGCATTTCTAGTTTCCAGATGCTGCTGCTGGCTGTGGGGCGCAGGTGGAGTACCCATGGTGGCTTGTATAGGCCAATCAAGCCAGCATTTTGCTCATGATAATTTGGGCTCTTTTCTATTTGTTAGGTTTTTCTGGTAGACATGAGAGTAGTGTAGATATAGAATAGTGGAATAAGTTGGAAGTTTGTATTAGTTAATTTTTTTGTTTCAAGTTTATTTCAATTCTAGTTAGTTTACATATAGGATAATATTGGTTTCAGGAGGAAGTTTGTATTAGTTAATTTTTTTTTTAAGATTTTATTTATTTGAGAGAGAGAGTACAAGCAGGGGGAGGGGCAGAAGGAGAAGCAGACTCCTTGCTGAGCAGGGAGCCCAATGCGGGACTCGATCCCAGGACCCTGGGATCATGACCTGAGCTGAAGGCAGATGTTTAACCAACCGAGGCGCCTTCTATTAGTTATTTTGATCAGTGTTGGAAAAATTGTGGGAATTGGCTTCTATTGGCTATAATTGGCTACTACTATTATTGAATAGGATCTCATTAACCTGGCTAATCCTGAATTGACCCGTGTTATAATGAAAATGACTATAGGCTATTTAAAAACTTACTGTGGCATTTATATTTGTTGAATTTTCTTTATTTCACTTAATGAAACACTGATCCCTTAGTTTTGACTGAATTAGATGTCTGTAGTGGTCTCTTTGGGCTTACAGTTCTTAAGTGATCTCTGCATACATTTCAGCAATTTGGTTTTGTGTAATTAGTAAAGCAAGTGGAATATTTGTTATGTCATAGAGATATTTTCGCTTTTACAGAATTTGGTCAGTCAGCTCTCCCCCCTTGCTTCCCACATTAGAAATACTATAAACATCAGAGAGAAAAGGATGACCTTAATATTTGCTTCCCAGACTAAATCCCAGCTTTGAAGCAGTTATTTCCTTCCGAATAAAAAGTTTAATTTCACGCCCTGATTAGTGCTAGTATGTGCAGGTGGATATTTATTTTATGCAGCTAAACTGATCTGCTTTTGCAAATTACTTGCCAGTCAGCAGAGCTATAATTTCTTATGAGTAGTTGGTGATAAATTATAGTTCTCATTAGTAAGTTTTGTGTGTGTGTTTTTTTAAGTATGTATTTATGAAGTGAGAGTGGGAATCAGTCACCATATTTTGGCCAGACTAGGATTTGACTAATAGCTTTTTTCAAGGGCTCAGGGATTGATGAATTTGGACTAACAGTTCCAATTAATTATGTAAAGCAGTAGGAAAGAGTGAGATCTTGTTTTCAATTAATGCGAAAATCTACTCAGGACCTAGAGAGAGTGATGCTTGGTAGAAAAGACCAAAGAATAGATTGTCTTTCTTGCTGAGAAATGGAATATATTGTAGTTAAAATTTGAGTGTTTAGAGAGGCTTAAAAGTAAGGAGGTAAACTGAAGATTTTGAAATAGGACATTATTGAACTGAATTTTTAATAATTGAAGACATGAAGTTTTAAATTTTTATTTACTTTCTTCACGTTTTTTGAGTAGGCTCCACACCAAACATGGGGCTTGAACTCATGATCCTGAGGTTAAGAGTTGCATGTTCTTCCCCCTGAGGTAGACAGATGCCCCCCAATTTTTTAATTTTTATTTTTAAAAATTTGGTTTAGTTTTTATTTTTATTTATTTTAAAGTGAGACTGATTTTTGTTGTACTTGGATTAAGAGAAAAAGAGCAATGAATCAGAAGGAAGCAAAATTCTATTTCCTTAATAAGTGGGTCAGTTATTTGCCTTACTAAAATGTCACCAAATTTGTGTGGGGTCATAGGCTTTAAGAGTCTGGAGGTATCATCTAATTAAAGGTTTCATAACTTTTTTTATTCATGGACCTCACAAAAAGTCTTTTGTTTGTCATGAGATACTCTCCCTAGATATGCACATGCACATATGTTCTGTGCACAATTTTAAGAGGTTCAGGGATTGATGAATCCTCTTTCTGGATCCTTGATTAAGACCCCCTGATCGAGTCTTATTTTAATGTTATTACATAATGTATTTTAATGAAAAACCTTTTGTGGTTGATAATTATTTCAATATAACTAGTTTTGACTGTTTTAATAAGAGTATGACTATCAGATCTGAGCTTTATCATAAAATGTCATTTTGAGAAGCTAATGAAATGTTGAATTTGTTATTTGGTAGTGTTAGGAAAAATGGTACAGAAATGACTTGGCTGGTGGTTATCAAAAATCCTACGGGAACATCCTTTCTTAATTTTCTCATTCCCTTAGCCACAAAGGCAAGCAGCCATAATTTATCCCTGTCTATGATGATGGAATTTTACTTGTCAGGGATATATGGAGAGACACACTTAAAGCCTTTGATTGCTAGCCTACTGATATTTCCAGGATCTTTCTGTTTTTATCAGTTTTATTAAAGAAATATAGTATGACCAAACAAATGCCCAGCAAGGGCAGTTTACCCCAGTGAGTGCACTTTACATTTAAGAGCATTTGGAATACACTTTTCTATTAAGGTCAACCTTAAACACTGTCATCATGTTCAGTTATTTATACCCTACAGTCCTGAGAGGACTGGGAAACATTTATCATTTTCTCTTTTTCTTCATTCTCTTAAGGTATCAACATTGGGAATGCTGTCCACCTCGTTAGCTCTTTCAAGAAGTTGTGGTTCATGATCATTTTAGATCACTTTGGGCAAAGACCTTGTTTGGATCATAAAGTATGGCTCCTTCCTTTTAAAAACTAGCAAACTAAGACCCAAAGAGGTCATTTGACTTGCCCCAAGTTAACAATTGATGACAGCCTGGATTAGAACCCTCATTTCCCTAATCTAAACCTAGTTGGTGCTCTTTTGACTTCTTTTGCTTGTTTGTGTTTCTTCCACTGGATGTGAGTGTGATTGATAGGTGAATTGAAGGGAATGTGTATGTGTGTGCGTGTGCGTGTGTGTGTGTATGTGTGTTAGTGCTTCTTTGACTTAAGAAAACCTTTTCTACAGTCATGAGCATAATCTCCTATTTTCTACTAGAAACATTATAGTTTTGCCTTGTATATTTAGAACTTTAGTCTGTTTAGAATCGTTTCTTGGGTTTGATGTGAGGAAGGGATTCCATTTCATTTTTTTTTTTCCATATGGATTTCTAAAGCCTCCCAGCATCATGTATTGGAAGAATATGTTTTCTGCACTGATCTGCAGTGTTCCCTCCCCCATAATTCATGTCCTTACATGCATTGATTTGTTTTTGGACTCATTATTCTGTTCTGTTGTTCTCTTTATTTATCCCTGTGTCAGTACCATACAACCTTATTTACATAGCTTTATAATAAGCCATGATATATGGTAGTTAAGTTCTCATACCTTGTGTTTCTTCAAAACAGTCTTGGCTACTTGTGACTTTTTATACTTTCATAAATATTTTACAGATAACATGTCAGGTTCAGCAACAACAACATAAAGGCAAATAGTAATAAACCCACTAGGGTTTGAGTTCATTATTGATGGAAGCCAAAATATGGAGTTATTTTTAAAATGTTTATTTTTGGATATGTGAAACATATAGTACAGAATTCAAAAAGTAGAAAGGATATATAGCAAAAAAAATTTTTTTTTTAAGATTTTATTTAGTTATTTGACACAGAGAGGGCGAGCAAGAGAGAGACAAAGAGCAAGCACAAGCAGGGGGAGCAGCAGGCAGGGGAGAAGCAGGCTCCCTGCTGAGCAAGGAGCCCAATGCGGTACTCGATCCCAGGACCCTGGGATCATGACCTGAGCCGAAGGCATCAGCTTAACCGACTGAATCACCCAGGCACCCCATCTTCTTATTCAGTTTTCCTTCCCAGAGGCCACCACTTTTTCTTCTTATTATTTTGCTAGATTTTATAAATAGTTTTTCTGGGACTCACCTAGAAGACACAATGGGTTAAATACTAAATTTTGAGAACCACTGGCTAGGGAAAAAGGCTTTTTTTTTTTTTTTTTTAATGTTAATAGCAGTGGGATTTAATGAAAGAGCATTTTGTTTGTTGAGTTAGATCATTTAATAAGCATTTGACCCTTAGATAAATCTATATGCTAGAGTTTCGTAGCCCTTAGTCCTGGGTCCTCTTCCGTTTCCTGTCATAGTTTCTTCCTGGGTGATTTCATTTGTTTCCTTGGCTTTCCACAGTTTCAGTTACCTGTGGTCAGTTTCTCCTTCTGACATATTGTCAGAAGGTCAGTAGTAGCCCAGCAATACCTCAGAATGCCTACATTATTCACCTCACTTCATCTCATCACATACCCATTTTGTCATCTTACATTATCACAAGAAGGGTGAGTACAGTACAAGTGTTTTGAGAGAGAGAACACAGTCACATAACTCTTATTATAGTATGTTATAATTGGTCTATTTTATTTTATTTTTTTTTAAAGATTTTATTTATTTATTTGAGACAGAGAGAATGAGAGACAGAGAACATAAGAGGGAGGAGGGTCAGAGGGAGAAGCAGACTCCCTGCCGAGCAGGGAGCCCGATGCGGGACTCGATCCCGGGACTCCAGGATCATGACCCGAGCCAAAGGCAGTCGCTTAACCAACTGAGCCACCCAGGCGCCCTCTATTTTATTATTATTGTTAACCTTTTACTGTGCCTAATTTATAAATGAAACTTGATCAAAGGTATGTATGTATAGGAGAAAGCTTGGTATAGATAGGGTTTCAGGCATGTACTGAAGGTCTTGGAATGTTTTCACTGTGGCTAAAGGGGACTACTATACCATTTGTGCTGATGACTCCTAGTGTGCCAGTGATCTCCAACTCCTCTTTTTACTCTGACCCCTAGGTTTATATATTTAACTTACTATCCACTTGAATGTTGCATAGTGATTTCAAACTTACTATATAAAAAAAAAGAAATCTTGATTTATTTTTATTTATTTATTTTTTGGCTAGTCCATTTAGCACCATTTACCCAGTTACTGAAGCCTGAAACCTGGGATCACCCTTCACTCCTCACTTTTCCTTTCTCTAATATTCAATCCCTTATTACATTTTATCTGTTTTACTTCTAAAAGATATCTCAAAATCTTCCACTTCTCTCTGCGTCTACTACCGTCACTTACTATAGGTTATTATTGCTTGCTTGCTTTTTTCTTTTTAAAGACTTTATTTATTTATTTGACAGAGAGACACAGCGAGAGAGGGAACACAAGCAGGGGGAGTGGGAGAGGGAGAAGCAGGCTCCCCGTGGAGCAGGGAGCCCGATGCGGGGCTCGATCCCAGGACCCTGGGATCATGACCTGAGCTGAAGGCAGACGCTTAATGACTGAGCCACCCAGGCGCCGCCCCCCCCCTTTTTTTCCTAAGATTTTATTTTTAAGTAATCCCTACACCCAACATGGGGCTCAAACTCATAACCCTGAGATCAGGAGTCGAATGTTCTACTGACTGAGCCAGCCGGGCACCCATTGCTTTTAATTTATAATACTTTTCTAACTATTATAATCATTAAATCCAATTTCCATAAGGAGTCATAGTGATCTTTCAAAAATCTAAATGTAAAACTTTTTGTCTTTCCTTTGCACTTAGGCCATGCATGATAAGACTGACTTTTGTTCTGCCAGGCAGATCTGGTCCTTTCCTACCTACCTCTTTCACTATTCTAGTTACATTGGCCTTTTGCCAAACATAAGGCTTACTAAATATTAACATATTCTCGGGGCACCTGGGTGGCTCATTCGGTTAAGCGTCTGCCTTCAGCTTAGGTCATGATCCCAGGGTCCTGGGATTGAGTCCCAAGTCAGGCTCCCTGCTCAGCAGGGGAGTGTGCTTCTCCCTCTCCCTCTGCTCCTCCCCCCACTCGTGTTCTCGCTCTCTCTCAAATAAGTAAAATCTTAAAAAAAAAAAAATAAAGGAAAGAAACTCTATGAGGGTAAAGTTTTGTTTTGCTCACCAGTATTTCTCAGTGTATGGCACATGATAGGCAGCAAATAAATATTTATGAAATCATTTACCTTCCATATTTCTCATATTGTAAAATGGGGGTAATGATAAATAGCCCATCCTACCTCAAGAAGTCTATTTATAGCGGCACCTGGGTGGCTCAGTCGTTAGGCGTCTGCCTTTGGCTCAGGTCATGATCCCAGTGTTCTGGGATCGAGCCCCACATCGGGCTCCCTGCTCAGTGGGAAGCCTGCTTCTCCCACTCCCACTCCCCCTGCTTGTGTTCCCTCTCTCGCTGTGTCTCTCCCTGGCAAATAAATAAGTAAAATCTTTAAAAAAAAAAAAAAGTCTATATTGTAAATACCCAATATTGGGGCGCCTGGGTGGCTCAGTGGGTTAAGCCACTGCCTTCGGATCAGGTCATGATCCTGGAGTCCCGGGATCGAGTTCCGCGTCGGGCTCCCTGCTCGGCGGGGAGCCTGCTTCGCCCTCTGACCCTCCCCCCCCCCACGCTCTCTCTATCTCATTCTCTCTCTCAAATAAATAAATAAAATCTTAAAAAAAAGTGCTATATTAAAAAAATACCTTAATATCGTTTCGATTTTGATGTCCCATATAACTTTTGATAAATGAGCTTTTTTACTTTTTTTCAAAAGACATTAGAACAAATTTGAGAAAGTAAAAATTTAAAAATCCTGTCACCCTACATGACCACTTTTTATGCTTCCATTTATTTATTAGTTTAATTTTTTTTTTAAGACTTTATTTATTTATTTGACAGAGACACAGCGAGAGAAGGAACACAAGCAGGGGCAGTGGGAGAGGGAGAAGCAGGCTTCCTGCCGAGCAGGGAGCCCGATGAGGGGCTCGATCCCAGGACCCCCGGGATCATGACCTGAGCCGAAGGCAGACGCTTAATGACTGAGCCACCTAGGCAACCCTCATTTATTTATTTTTTAAAAAACACTTGTAACGATTAATATACTAACACTTTTCTAATTTTTCTGTCCCTAGCAGCTTCCAAACATTTTTCAAGTGATCACACCAGGTAGAAATATTAATTTTATACTTTTGAAGTCATGTGGGTAATTCAAAGGTGTATTTTGATGCTTGTGTGAAAGGAGATAAATATTAATGGTTCTACATCATATTTAGAAATTTTACTCTAATAATCAAGATTAAAGTTTTTTAAAAATTTTGTTTGCGAGGGAGAGAGAGGAAAAAAGAACGCGCATGCGCAAGCGGTTACAAGAGCAGGGGGAGGGAGAAGCAGACTCCCCACCTTGCAGGGCGCCCATGTGGGGCTTGCTGGGACCACAACCTGAGCCGCAGGCAGCTGCCCAACCAACTGAGCCACCCAGGCACCCCTTGATTATTAAAGTTTTTATGAGCATTTTGCCTGAAGAACTTTCCCTGAAACTAGTCTGTATATAACCAGCATTTCTTGATATGGCCTACAATCTGATTTATATTTTAAAACAACTTGTAGGGGCGCCTGGGTGTCTCAGTTGGTTAAGTGACTGCTTTCGGCTTAGGTCATGATCTCAGGGTCCTGAGATGGAGCCCGGCATCAGCTCCCTGCTCAGTGGGGAGTCTGCTTCTCCCTCTCCCTCTGCTGCTACCCCCTGCTTGTGCTCTCTCGCTCGCATACTCCTTCTCTCTCAAATAAATAAAATCTTAAAAAAAACAAACAAACAGGGTGCCTGGGTGGCTCAGTTGGTTAAGCGACTGCCTTCGGCTCAGGTCATGATCCTGGAGTCCCTGGACCGAGTCCCGCATCGGGCTCCCTGCTCGGCAGGGAGTCTGCTTCTCCCTCTGACCCTCCCCCCTCTCATGTGCTCTCTCTCATTCTCTCTCTCTCAAATAAATAAATAAATAAATAAAATCTTAAAAAAAAAAAAAACAAACTTGTAGAAGTTACTATTTATCCTGTATGGCAACTACAGCTCCTGCCATGATTAAAATATTACAACACTTGAGGACTTAGGTTACCTTTGGAAAATCATGTAATTGGAAGCCCTTGAAACATATTTTTGGATTAGAAGTATATTCAAGTGGGAGAACTACTTTTTTGAAATTTATTATTTTGGAATGTATAAAGAGAATACCCTTTGGAACTAGAGACTGTCTAATCATTTGCAACATCTAGTCTTTCAAACTAGAGACCTAATTTACTAGCAAATGGAATTTATAATACTAAAATATAGTACTGTCCACATATATTATCCCTGAGTCAATTGTTATGACTAATACCAAATGGAAAATTACCTTTGTTTCTTAGAATGATTTCAGCCCTCCTAGTTCAGGCATCACAAAGTACTCCTTCTTGTTCACCAGGTGTGTAAGTTGGAGCTGATTCAGGGACTCTATAAAAAATGGCAAGGTTGGCATGTGCTTTAATTTGCTAAATTCTTTTAAAAATAAATCCAAGTGATCTTAATTGTTCTTGCCGCTAGAAGAAATGATAATTATGTGGGAATTGATAGTTATGAGGTAGAAGTGTTAGCTAATACTACAATGGCAATCATATTGCAATATAAAAATTCTCATCAATATTTTGTAGACCTTAAACTTACACAGTGTTATATGTCAATTATATCTCAATTAAAAATAAATAAATCCAAGTAACTTGCTATCTAGAACAATGGCCTCCTAACCAGAAAATAATTTTGAGTACCCATCCTAAGTATTTTTATTTGATTTGTTACATTACAAATTGCAAAGTGTATGTCTGCATTACTTTCATTAGCTACTATATCAAGGCACAGTTTATACACTTACGGCAGGGTATCTACATTATATATACTTTATGAATATAAATTATAAATAGTGTATATACATGCATATAAATAATATACATAAATTCATATTTTAGATGGTTGCTTTGATGTTGTCTTTGGCTCATTTTTTTCATGTATGGCTAGTGTAGTATTTTTACCTTGTAAAATGACTAATGAAGGGCTTCTGCAAGGAATTAGAGAAGCATTACTTGACAGTTTATTTAAAACTAGATTATGTTCTTAAATCCTGGGCACACTACAGTTTTTTGCAGTATGCCAAAAGAGAATGAATAGTTGTTGGAGGGTGCTCTTGCCAACCCCTTTGTGTTATGGACTCCCAGTCTTCCTTTGAATCACTTGGTTCACAAGTGACATTTGACCATCTAACATCAGATCAAATGAGGGAACCAGTGTCAATCTATATTATAAAAATCAGAAAACATTAATTTCTTTTTTTTTAAGATTTTATTTATTTATTTGAGAGAGAGAGAGAGCACAAGCACAAGCAGGGGGAGGGGCAGAGGGAGAGGCAGAGGGAGAAGCAGACTGCCCACTGAACAGGGAGCCCAAGTCGGGGCTTGAACCCCGGGACCCTGAGATCATGACCTGAGCCAAAGGCAGATGCTTAACCGACTGAGCCATCCAGGCACCCCTGATTTCTTTTTTAAGCTAAATTAATTTGAATAAAAGTCTACTTTTCCCTCCCTGCATCCCAAAGGATCATCTTGCCTACACCCTGGCATGTGCACACCTCACTTTGGAAAATAATTGGCCTAACACAACTAGCCTAATTGTAGCAGAATTGAGTTCTTTGTCTTTTCTCACGTTCTCTTCAAATTTCATACATCATTGAAAGGCACTTGAATGAGAAAAATAATCCTTAGAACAAGCATCACCAGTGTAATACAGACTTCTTATACGGAATAGTATGTCTTTATAAGACTAACTGTAAGCCTAGGAATTTGTATCTAGGTCTTCCTTCATTCCAAGGCTTTAGTAACTAAAGATTTTCTGGAATATGGACATTGTTTAGCTGGACAAAGGGAGATACTTTCATCTCAATTCTATTTGGAAGAACTTTAGAAATCACTGCATTGTATCTTGGAGCATGGGAGTACATATAGATCTCTTACACATAATATATGAAATTCTTACGCTTTTGTACTTTTTTGCAGCAAGCAGCTGGCCTGGCTTGTGGATTCCATTTTGCTTCTAATAAGGGACACTAGTTTATTCCTGTTTAGCAAGTTATCTAGATAGCAAGTTACTTGGATTTGTCTGTTTAAATTTAGACTCAATTACCTAGTATCAAAGGTAAAGCTAAAAGCAGATTCTTCTAATCGCCTTTCCACAAAACACATAGAGATCATAGACTTAGTTATGAGTAAAACAAAAGCAAACCACCTCTTACCTTAGAAGCAGAGAGGAGAAATAAGGAAGGCCCTAGTTCAGAAAGAGTAAGGGTTAAAATTCTTACCACTCTTGACAGGGTATAACACATTCCTGAGAAGAGTGGTAGGGGCTTGTCCCAGTAGCCTGTAAGTCCCTATGGAGTACATGGCTAGACATGTCAGATCAGGGTAGGAATAGCAATTCCACCAGTGAGTTCCCGCAGGTGTAACAGCAGTAGCACAGATCTGCATGCATGTCAGCTCACAGCCGACTGACCTGGAGATGCAGCTAGAGGCTTTCTTTTAAGGGATATTCTGGATGAGTCATAGCTTTTACCAAGAATGCCAGGCCACACATGCACAAATAATTCACTGATCCTGCCAGAGTGCATCACAAAAATCGTTTTGAGACACGTAATTCGAACAGCATTAGCACTTAAACTCACATTATTGCAGTATAATAAAATTATGTCATCTTGCTTACAGCCTACGACCTACTGGCTAATTTAGAAGTCACTGCAAGGTAGTGCTTCCTTAGGGCAATGTAGGCTTTTCAGAGGAGGATTTTCTTGCGGTTCCCTACCAATACAACAAAAGAAAGAAAGAAGAAAGGGTTGGAGAGAGATGGGGTTTCATATATGATTTTAGCCCAGTTTGCTGGTTTAATTTTCATATGAGGGTCTATCCAGTTTGCCTAGGATTGGAATCTAGTTTGTGCTAGCCTCTCCATTTCTCAGCACCTTCTGTGCTGTTGCTACCCCTCCCTCAACCTCTCCTGTAACCACCCT
Source organism: Mirounga angustirostris (assembly GCF_029215605.1). Classification (NCBI taxonomy): domain Eukaryota; kingdom Metazoa; phylum Chordata; class Mammalia; order Carnivora; family Phocidae; genus Mirounga; species Mirounga angustirostris. Next base: position 127,870,643 of record NW_026991714.1, read on the forward strand.
ATGTGCTCCAGTGGCTTTATTTTCATTATCATTGTCTTGGAGTTCCTCATTTTCCAATGTGGAAAGGATTCTAAAGGAAAGATCTTGAGCCAGTCATTTTTGCTCTTAACATTTGCAGACTCATCCCCCATAGTCTTTTTAAAAAAGGCTAAAACCAAATTGTTAAATTGTTATTTCAGAGTTTGGATAATGAGTGGATTTTTTTCTTTGAAAAATGAACTTAAGAAAGTGATTGTCCTATGAAAGACTAATTTTTCTTTTGGTCTTCAGGTTTGGTTAAATAAATCATATTTTTCAGATCATTGCAAACTATAAAATTTATTAAATTATCTCAGCTGTGATTAACATTAAAATGTGTCTTGTTACATTAATATGTGAAAAAGTTCTATCCTGTTAAAATACTATAATATTATAAATAATCTTTTATATGCCTATAGGGAACTAAAGGGGAATTTAGTAACATTTGCATATTTTCTCCTTAAATAGTAACATTTCCATGTTTTGTTTGTAAGCAATAAATATGTATATATATTCATGGATATTTATGCTGTGGGAGAAATTTTTGCTGTATCTTTGACAGCTGATCAAAGGGCTAAAAGATCTGAACTTAGTGATATAAGCTATTAAATTAAGATAACCTTTTGCATATACAAAGTCCTGTTACAGCAAATACTGGTACAACAAAAGGTTATAACAATTGAGTTTTTTAAAAACACACTTTCATGTCCCAACATGATGGTCCTAGTAATGGAGATGGTGGCCCAGTAGCCAAAATACTTTTAAAATTTTATACTGTTGGTTTAGAATAATAAATGCTTTTCTTTGATCTTTTGTATGAATTTGAGTTTTTATAAATATTCAATTTATACTATAAGAGAATTTGAACTGTATAAACTTCTGCAGGATTCTACTATCATGGAAAACCTTCGATAAAAGGTAAAGATTTTTAAGTGTAGTTTTCTTGGTATAAAGTCCACTACAGCAAGCTGTTATATTCATAACAAGTGATGTTGATTACCACAGCGAAGTATGTGGTGTAGAACTATCTTCATTCTTGATTGTTCTACTTGGGATAGGTATTAATGGACGTTTTCCCACAGCTCATAATCATGATGGTATTGCTGTTTTTTTGTGGAAGTCTGTACAAAAATCAGCCACTACTAATGGCAGATAGTCTTTAGATTTCGGCAGATACCAGGATTTTTAATGTTGTTTGTTTTTGTATGATGAAAGTCCCTATCAAAATAACTCTTCCCTCAAAAGATTTTTAAATTGGGTATTATTTAAATAAAATTCTTATAAATTCTATTATTCACTTTCTTCATGGGGAAATCTGTGTCCTTAAGATTACAATCCTAAAATAAAGTTGTCACATATTGGAGAAAAGGCAGAATAATTGTGTTGTTATGGCAACTCAAATGGGGAAAATGAAAACAGCACAGATAAGCTGCATCCTGTTGTCATAGCAACCATAGTTGTGAAAATGATTAAAGCTGGTCTAGAAAGGATGTATTGCAGCATTAGTCCGTTGGAAGTAAATAGTGGAAGAAAGACAGCGAGAATTGGTTTTGGACAAAAGTTAAATCCCTCTGGTGCCACATGTTGCTAGTACCACTGCATGTAGACAAATACCTGTCCTTTCTAATCATATTTCAACTCTGTTTTATTGCCTTGGATCATAATGATGGTATGAAGGAAGATAAATGTAATAACTATATGAAAAGCTTGTGAATAAAGATTTTTTGGTAACAAATTTAGAAAGAAGTTGAAGTCAAAATTTTGTTAATGAAATGGCTTTGAACAGTAAAATGTTTTCCTTTTCTCCTATTTCCTCCTCTCCACCCCCATTTCTCACCCAATGCTTTATTTCCATTCTTTTCCATAATCCCTTTCCATATCATTTTAGTCTTGTGTTGAACTGTAACATAAACACCTAATGTTTTGGCAGTTTGTAAAGCATCAAGTGCAGCATTATGATTGTAGATGAACAGACGGTTTGATGATAAATGATAAGCATCCTGTAGGTGTGGAGAAATTTATTTTAGCTATATCTTTCGAACTTTCTCTGTAATCAACGCTTCTTAATTGTTATTTTAAATGCCATTATTTCTTTCGAACTTCTAGTTGCCCACCATAGCAAAATATTTCATCCTGGTAGAGTGGAGACATGTAAGGAATAAACCTGAGGAAAGCTGTGCTCTTTGTTCAGCATCTGGCTGCCCACACAGGTTCTTGTGGTAATGGAATCGGCATCTCTGTATTAGAGTATTGATCTGCTGCTTGGTAGGTACTGTGTAAAAGAAGTATCTCAGTAATAATATACTGAAGTGGTTTAAGAGCAGTTTATGTTACAAATGAGGTGGAAGAAGATGGAGTTCTGCAAGACTGGACACATACTATAAATACCCGTAAAACTGAGGGGCTTATCTAAAAACTGCAGTGTCGAAATTCCCATATTTTTGTCTACATGGAATTGCAAATTGTCGAGTACTACCTGAGCCTGAGTACACGTGAATGCCATTACCCTTTGCCCTTTTTAGAGGTTTTTATATTTATGTTCTTATGTTGTGGCGTGAACATAAGTCAGTTGTGAGAGAGAATATTGACTGACCATAAGTAATCTATTGAATATTTTCAGTCACAATTCAAATATTAATGTTAATTTGCTTAAATATTAGTTTTCATAGATAAGCTCTTCACTTTAAGCATTGCCCAGTTTTGCCTGACTAATCAAAATCTGTTCCTTCATGTAGGCATAGGGAAGAAACCTCATTTTATTTTATTTTATTTTGTTTTATTTATTTTAAGATTTTATTTATTAATTTGAGAGAGAGACAGAACACAAGTAGGGGGAGAGGGCGAGGGAGAAGCAGACTTCCTGCTGAGCTGGGAGCCAGATGTACGCGGGGCTCAATCCCAGGACCCTGAGATCATGACCTGAGCTGAAGGCAGATGCTTAACTGACTGAGCCACCAAGTATGCCCAAGAAACCTCTTTTTAAAAAACAGAAAAAGATGGCAGGGAAAAAGAGCTAGAGGGTTTAGTGTTTGTTTTGAAAGTTTTGTAAAATACTTATCCCTTTCTGCTGTTATTTAATGGTAGTAGGTCATATATGACTCATGTAACTTAAATCAGACTTCAGCTATTAAGTGGTCAAATACACAGCAAACCCTTCAGAGACTCCATCAACAAATTAGCTAACATTTCTTAAAGGAGTTTGAAAGTGAAAATGGAGCATAAGTGCCCATATCCCGTTGTGCCTAGATACTGTAGCATGACTGGGAGGTAACACATGGATTTGAATCGCCCTTTCTCCTAACTTACCTTAGAACAGACATTTTTAAAGGTTACTTTGTAAATATGTATAAATGTTTTCCATTAAAATCTGATGAAAAAAAAATAAATAAAATCTGATGAACTGATTTTTAGATTGGTGTCTAAAGGTGGGCAGTACCATCCGGTTATGCATTTGAGATTTACTAGTTTGCATCTTGGCTTGTGATAAATTGGATTGGAAGATCAGGTACTTTATTTTCCTGGAAGAAAAAAAATTATTAGATATATTCATCACTCCCCATTTCACAATTTCTTGTCACATTTCACTTGCTTCAGAAAATACTCATTTTGGACCCTTCTTGTGAATATGTAATTCTTAATACTGATGTCCTGAGAGAAAGGAGAAGAATTTTTGATCTAACCTAAATAATAACCACACCATCATGGAAAATGTCCTCATAACATATCAAGCAATCAAATAGCCAATAAACCTATTCTCCTGCTAAATTCTATAAACAGGATGGGGAAGGTAGATAATGTTCATTTTTGTTACTTACCAGGGAACATGACACTTGATCTTTGAAATGGTTATTTATTTTCATATATTGTAGCTGCCAATCAGCCAGCCATTTGCAAATAGCAGTGTAAACACACTGCTGAAGGGGGGCCCGGGTGGCTCAGTCGTTAAGCGTCTGCCTTTGGCTCAGGTCATGATCCCAGGGTCCTGGGATCGAGTCCCACATCAGGCTCCCTGCTCCGCGGGAAGCCTACTTCTCCCTCTCCCACTCCCCCTGCTTGTGTTCCTTCTCTTGCTGTGTTTCTCTCTGTCAAGTAAATAAGAATAAAATCTTTAAAAAAAAAAAAATACACTGCTGAAAGCAAGTTTCTTTTCTGCTGGTCTGTGGTGCCCAGGAAATCAGATGTAATATGGTTCCATTTATTTATGTAGGCATTTACTCTCTTTCTAATGAGCAAGTAATTTTCTTTTTTCTACTCCTACACAAAAGTTAAATTAAGGAGTACCCAAGAGGGTTGGGATACTTGGTTTGCAGCCATTGAAATACTGTTTGATATCCGGGGACCCTTTTCATGAGCAGAGATTCCCTCTCAGCTAAGAAGAAAGCTCCAGATAGTTCTCCTTTTGAACTCATTGTTACCGCAAACACATCTGTAGAGAGGGGGGATAATCTTGAAGTGTGAGGGTTTGTCTCCTCTCCCTTGACCTCCCAATCAAAGGATTTTACTCTGTGGTTTCTTTTGCTCTTTTTGCCTGTGAAGTGAGGGCGAAGAGCTCTGATTGCTCATATGGCAGCCAGCCTGCCTTAATACATGGATTATTAACATGGCACCAGCCTCTGTTGAGTCATAGCAACTCCTGTGAACAAATGTGTAAATCCATACTGGACAGGAAGTGATTACAAATGCTTTTCTTCAAGATGGCAGACTGCTTCAACTTCTCTTTACTTCTCTAGTTACAACCAAGCTTTTTCTTTCCTTTTTTTCCTACTTTCTTTTCCCGTCCCCTACCTTTCCTCTCCCCTATTCTTCCCTCCTTCTCTCTCAGAAATATATAAAGCCTAATCCTTCCAGTGAGCACTGCATTCATTTGAAATTTATGTATAGGCCAACCCCACATCATCAAAAATGTTAACCTCATGATTCCTAGGGCTCAGCTGGTGGCCTCGTTACTTCAAATAATAATATTTAATGCAATACATTCTAGGGCAAAAAAATAATTTGGACAGTCTCAAGAGTTTATTACAATGGGATTTAACTTGATTAATTCAATGGAATTCTAGTATAACCAAATAATTTCTTTGTGGCATGATTTAAAAGGTCTTAAGTACAGGTAGAGGAGATTGAGTTTGTAAAACCTAATCTGAGATAATTGCAGTTTTACTGAGTAAATGAGCACTACAAAAATACAGGAATTCTCGGGCGCCTGGGTGGCTCGGTTGGTTGGGCGACTGCCTTCGGCTCAGGTCATGATCCTGGAGTCCCGGGATCAAGTCCCACATCGGGCTCCCTGCTCGGCGGGGAGTCTGCTTCTCCCTCTGACCCTCCCCCCTCTCGTGCTCTCTGTCTCTCATTCTCTCTCTCTCAAATAAATAAAATAAAATCTTAAAAAAAAAAAACCCCAAAACAGGAATTCTCCTTACTTAGCATAAGGTGATTTTTAATAATGTAGCAAAGAAAATGTAAGTGAACATCCTTACTTTTTGTTCTGTTATGGGGAGAATAAAGATACCACCTGGCTGCATGCATAAATTTGTTTACTAAGTTTGTTGATTTCCTGTAGATGAGTATTAAAAATGACTTTTTCAGTACAGAAAGCATGTGGCATCTAGGTATTATGATACCCTGCTGCCTGCTAATGCTGAATATTTTATGTGATTTCTTTAAAAAAGAAAATTGTTCTTATTTCAAGTTAAACAGTCTCACGGTAAGATCACCTGTAGACCAAATATTTAGAATTTGTTATATTGATACAAATGAGAGAAACACAAATATTTGGTAATTAAGAAAACCAGAATGTCAGTGTTAGAAAAATTTGGTTATAGTCTTATTCTCTCAAGCCAGTGACTTTTAAGATCATTTGTTTTGTTTACTGAAACAGACTAGTGACAATGCTTTATAGAAAGTTATGAAAAGAAGTCTATGTATTAATTTGCTTTGGGTCATTCTAGTCTCTCTGGTAAATTCATAATTAGGAAGGCCTTTTAAAGACAATGTTCTAGTCTCACAGGTACACAGCTACTCCATATCTGGCAAATCTAAATTCATATGTGAGGAGGTTATGTTTTTTTAAAGCATATTATTTACACAATTCACTGGAATGGCTCCTTTGGAAGTAGGGTGATTCTCTTATGTAATTATGTACTTAGTAACCCTGCGCTACACAGCAGTAGAAATTCAAGTAAGAATAATTTACTGCTTATACATAGTTATTAGAATTTTAAAGCATTTGTTTGTTCAAAATTCTAGTTTATCAGTGTTATATTTGACTAATTGCATACTTAATAGATAATAATGAATAAAATTTATTTTAGAAAGCAGCCAAAATTCTAGTTATTAGAGTGTTATATTTGATTAATTGCATATTAATAAATAATAATGAATACAATTTATGTTGGAAAGCTTCCAAGTTTGAATTTTAACAGTTCTAAAGAAGCATCAGGAGATACTTTCTTACCTCACCCTTCACCTTACTGTTTAAAGGGATTTTGAACCCTTTAGTCCAGATTTTGTGGTGGAAGTAATAATTCCTAAGAAAAATCCTTATTAAAAAAAAAAAGAAATCCATATTAGAAGTGGTGTATATGGGCTTAAATCACAGAATTATGGAATTTTATTGCTGCAGGGTACTGTCAGAAATATTTTAATCTACTCCATTTTACCAGTGGAGAAGCTGAGGTGCATAGAAATTTAAGTGAACTGCTCAAGAACTTAAAATTGGTTTGAGGATAAATCTGCACCAGAGCCTGATGTGTTATCTCCTGGGTCAGTGTCACATCTCCTCTCAGTTGTCATGATAATTCAACAGTTCATGTCACCAGGGATTTCTTTCTTTTTTTTTTTTTTTTAAGATTTTATTTATTTATCAGAGAGAGAGAGCACAAGCAGGAGGGAGCGGCAGGCAGAGGGAGAAGCAGGCTCCCTTCACCAGGGATTTCTTGAACGCTTATTTGTACAGCAGTGGGCTAGGCATCCAGAGATTGTAAAAACAGTGTGAGTTTATATGGTTTAACAATAATGGTATCAAACAAATAATATTTTACATTTGAATTCTAATTTATTTAATGTTTTCCAGTGTTTATAAATATTAACATGGTGGCCAAACCTTTAAATCTAATTATTCACTAGATTATAATCCTCTTAAAGGCAGGACTGGTTTGTTCTCATAAAGTTAATCCAGTTTCATTTTGGAAGGCTTAAATTTAAAAAAAAATTTTTCAGGCATTGATGTCATTGTTGGACTTAGTAGCATCCCCTGGTGTCTACTCTGAGTATAATACTCATTTTAGAATTGTATTTCTGGGGGTGCCTGGGTGGCTCAGTCGTTAAGCGTCTGCTCTCTGCTCAGGTCATGATCTGGGATTGAGCCCCAAGTTGGGCTCCCTGCTCCGCGGGAAGCCTGCTTCTCCCTCTCCCACTCCCCCTGCTTGTATTCCCTCTCTCGCTGTGTGTCTCTGTCAAATAAATAAAATCTTAAAAAAAAAATAAATAAAAGAATTGTATTTCTGTGTTCATCAAGTATTTTTGGTTTCAAGTAACAGATTGTATCATTCTCCCTTTAAGGAAAAAGGGGCAACTATTTAGGGTACATAGATAACTCATGGAACTAAATGGCAAGATGTGCAGTCAGGTACCACAGAGAGCCAGGCATTAGATAGAACGCCTTTAGGAATCTGGGTAGCCACACTTGCATTCCTGGGGTAAATCCCCTTTGGTCATGATACATAAACTTTTTATATGTTCCTGGATTTCTTTTGCAAGTATTTTGTGTAGGATTTTTACCTGTATGTTCATAAGGAGTATTAGTCTGTAATCTCCGTTCTGCTATTGAGTTCATTCAGTAAGTTTTGGAATTTCAATTATTTTCAGTTCCTAGATTTCCATTTGGTTCTATGGTGTATCTGTTATTTCTTTGCTGAGACTTTCTATCTTTATATTTCTTTCAGGAGTGTTTGCTCTTAGTATTGGAATATTTTTATACTAGTTGAAGTCTTTGTCTCTAAAGGTAATTCCAACAATTGTGTCAGTTTAGAGTTGGCATCTGTTGATATAAATTGAGATTTTGCCTCTTTTTTTTTCTTTTGTACCAAGTAGTTTTGGGGTTGTATCCTGGACATTTTTTAATATTATAAGACTCTGAATTTTGTTAAATCTTACTGAAAATGTAGATGTTTTTGTTTTATCAGGCTCTCACAACCCAGTTGAAGTCAGCCTACAAGTTTAAACAGCCTTATGTGGGAGTGTGATTTCAAAGTGTATTTCATTTTTAAAGCCTTTGCAGTGCTATTGAAGTCTATTCTATGTGTATGTTAGTCAGTGGCCAGTCTGTGATCTGGATGATAGTCTATCATGCAGTTCAGTTCTCAAAGTCTATAGCTTGCTGCTTTGGGTCATATCCACATATATGAAGCTTGCGGGTGAGCACAGGAGTTCACGAACCACTTATGGGCTTGCTTTCCTGAGCTTCTTCCTCTCCATGATCTCCCCAGTACTATCTAGTTCCCTAAGACTCCCTATTTCAGTCCTCCAGCCAGAAAGCTGGAGTTTTATTTAACCTGCTTTGCAACCTGAATATGCACTGTATCTGGGGCTAAGTGATAGAAGGATGAAGAGGGAAAAGCAGCAATGAGGTTTCACCTCAGCCTTTTAGGATTACAGCTCCTCTGATCAAAGAGAGTCTCCTTACTTCAGAGTTTTAGGCTCCCATGGGCTCCTTTTTCTACAGTGGCTTTCATCATGCACTTGCTTGGAGGCAGTAGAGAGAACTTTAAAGAAAGATGGAAGTTTTCCACCATTTTCTCTGAGTGTTGGATACCGCTTTACACTCCTTGGGCCAAAACTAGAGGGCTTCTCCTGGATCTATCTTTGCCAGAAGAAACTGATGTCTACTTTTGGGTTTCATGCTGTAGTCTAGGCTGATGGTTATTAGAGGAATTAAAATAAAAAAAGGTAAATTCATTGTTGGTTTGGTGTTATGTTGAAGTCTTCTTCCCTAATCTGCCTACTGCTGTTTACTTTTTAGAGTCGTCAAATAGCTGCACCATACAGTCTGTCCATTTTTAGTAACCGCATTCAATGGGAGATAGAGAAGGGAGTGTGCTTATTTCATTTTAACTGGAGCCAGAATCCCTTTTAGTTATCTTTTTTTTTTTTTAAAGATTTTATTTATTTATTTGAGAGAGAGGATGAGAGGAGAGAGAGAGCACATGAGAGGGGGGAGGGCCAGAGGGAGAAGCAGACTCCCTGCTGAGCAGGGAGCCCGATGCGGGACTCGATCCTGGGACTCCAGGATCATGACCTGAGCTGAAGGCAGTTGCTCAACCAACTGAGCCACCCAGGCGCCCTTAGTTATCTTTTTAATACCGTTTTATAGCTAGTAAATATCATACTCTCTGCAAGTTCAGTCCTTTGAAATCTGTTGATACTTGCTTCATGGTCCATCTTAAGTTTTATTTTTGTAGCAAGTGTGCTTAGAAACAACTATAGTTGTTGGGTACAGTGTTCTAGAAAAGTCATTAGGTCCCAGTTCATTAATTGTGCTCTTCAATTCTTTTTTGCTTATTCTATCCGGTAGCTGAGGGAGGGGTATTAAAACCTCAAACTATGTAAGTAGATTCGTGTATTATCTTTTTAGTTCTGTGTATTTTGCTTGTTATATTTTGAAATTTTGTTAATAGTACAGATACTTTTAAGACTTCTTGATTTCTTTTTTATTTTTATTTTATTTATTTATTTGTCAGAGCACAAGCAGGGGGAACAGCAGGCAGAGCAGGCAGAGGGAGAAGCAGGCTCCCTGCTGAGCAAGGAGCCCGATGCGGGTCTCGATCCCCGGACCCTGGGGTCATGACCTGAGCCGAAGGCAGTCGCTTAACCAACTGAGCCACCCAGGTGTCCCAAGACTTCTTGATTAATTGGCCTCTTTATCATTACGAAATGGTTCTCTTTATCCCTGTTAATATTCCTTGTTCAGAAGTGTACTTTGATGTTAGTAAAGCCACTTCAGCTTCCTTATGATAACCTTTTGTGATACCCTTTTCAAGCTTTTACTTTTATCGGTATACATTGATTTATAGTTGTGTCTTTTAGTCTAACAGTCTGTCAGTGTTTGAACTTGCACTGTCCAGTAGACATATGTTAGCCACAGATTTTTTTTTTTTTTTTAAGCAGAAGTTGGTTTCTAATCAGAAATTCACACTTCAGAGTTTTCCCTCCCCTTGGCCTAGTGGGAGGTTGGGGAGGACAGTGGAGGGAGGAGGAGGGAGGATGGAGAGGGACCCAGTGGGAGGAGGCAGGCCTCCAGGCTAGATTCTTCTAGCTAGCACCAGCTGGGGAGGCATGTGGCCATGTAGGTGAGCCGGGCTCCAGCTGCATGATCCAGTGCCTGTTCTGTTTTTATGTAAAATGTAGGCAGGACTGCCTCAGGAGGTGGCTCTCACAGAGCTCTAGGAGGGAGGTGGGGGGTGGGGTGGGGGCAGAGACTCCCAAAGGAAAAGGGCAGTAGGCTTTGTGGGGATCCAGGGCTGGAATGGCCTGTTTAGTCCAGGTTGTGGCCAGACATGGAGATAGCCATTGGGGGGGGGGTGGTTTCTGGTCTGGGCTTCCCCAAAGCTGGCCTCAGGGGCACCACCTCAGACTTCCTGCATCTCTGGGAGTCAGGCTAAGGAATCTGCATTTTTAAAGTTCCTCAGGTGATTCTGACCAGTAGCGAGGTTTGGAGCACATCCCTCTGCGGTAGAAAGACTTCCTTCTCGGGATCGCCAGAGACACGCTGCCTCCTGGTACCTTCAGGACCCTGTGTGATCTTGGCCAGGGGTGGGGAGATTCTTTTTTTTTTAATTTTATTATGTTATGTTAGTCACCATACAATACATCATTAGTTTTTGATGTGGTGATCCACGATCCATTGTTTTCGTATAACACCCAGTGCTCCATGCAGTACGTGCCCTCCTTGATACCCATCACCGGGCTAACCAATCCCCCCACCCCCTCCCCTCTAAAACCCTCAGTTTGTTTCTCAGAGTCCATAGTCTCTCATGGTTCATCTCTCCCTCCGATTTCCCCCCCCCTTCATTTTTCCCTTCCTTCTCCTAATGTCCTCCATGCTATTCCTTATGTTCCACAAATAAGTGAAACCATATGATAATTGACTTTCTCTGCTTGACTTATTTCACTTAGCATAATCTCCTCCAGTCCCATCCACATAGTTAATATTTCTGGCACTTTTCATATATATATATATATTTTTTTTTTTAAAGATTTTATTTATTTATTTATCAGAGAGAGAGCACAAGCAGGGGGAGCGGGGGAGCCGCAGGCAGAGGGAGAAGCAGGTTCCTCACTGAGCAAGGAGCCCGATGCGGGATTCGTTCCCAGGACCCTGGAATCGTGACCTGAGCCGAAGCCAGATGCTTAACCGACTGAGCCACCCAGGCAGCCTGGCACTTTTCATATATTTAAAAAATTTTTTTTAAAGATTTTATTTAAATATTTGTTAGAGAGGGCATGCTCATACACATAAGTGGAAGGTGGGGGGAAGAGGGAGAGGGAGAAACAGACTTCTTGCTGAGCAGGGAGCCAGATGTGGGACTTGATCCCAGGACCCTGAAATCATGACCTGAGTTGAAGGCAGACACTTAACTAAGCCACCCAGTCGCCCTCATATATATATATATATATATATATTTAATTGAAGTGTAATTAACATACAGTGTTATATTAGCTTCAGGTGTACAGTATAATGATTCTAAATTCTATACATTTCTCCACACTCATCAAGATGAGTGTACTCTTAATTCCCTTTATCTGTTTCACCCATTCTCCTACCCATCTCCCCTCTGGCAGCCACCAGTTCGTTCCCTGTATTTAAGAGTCAGTCTGCTTTTTTGTTTGTCTCCTTTTTTTTGTTTATTCATTTATTTTGTTTCTTTAATTCCACATATGAGTGATATCTTATGGTATTTGTCTTTCTTTGACTTGTTTCCTTCAACATCATACTGTCTAGGTCCATCCATGTTGTTACAAATGGCAAGATTTCATTCTTTTTTATGGCTGTGTAATATTCCATGGTATGTATATACTGCATCTTTTTTATCCATGCATCTGTCAGTGGACACTTGGATTGCTTCTGTATCTTGGCTATTGTATATAATGCTGCAGTAAACATAGGGGTGTATATCTCTTTTTGGATTAGTGGTTTTGTTTTTTGGGGGGCAAACACCCAGTAGTGGAATTACTGGATCATATGGTAATTCTATTTTAAATTTTTTGAGGAACATCCATACTGTTTTCCACAGTGGCTGCACCAATTTGCATTCCCACCAACAGTGCCTGAGGGTTCCTTTTCCTCCACATCCTCACCAATAGATTGTATCTAGTATCCTTTTCCAAATATATTTTATGCTTCCTTCCCCCCCCAACTCCCCCATTTTTTTTTTAAAGATTTTATTTATTTGAGAGAGAGAGGGCAAGCTCATGAGCAGGGGGAGGGGCAGAGGGGGAGAAAGAAGCACACTCCCCAATAGCAGGGAGTCCAGTGTAGGGCTCGATCCCAGGATCCCAGGATCATGACCCAACCTGAGGGCAGACACTTAACCAACTGAGCCACCCAGGTACCCCTGCCCCAATTTTCTTTATGGGACATCAATTATACATATGTTGGATTGCTTGATCATTTCCACAGGTCATTGAGATGTTCAGGTTTTTCAGTTTTTTTCCTTAGTGCTTTATTTGGCATATTGCTGTTTCTTCAAGTTCACTAATCTTTTCTTCTACAGCTGTTAATCCCATGTCATGAAATTACCATTTTAGACATTGTACCTTTTTTTCCCTGGAAGTTATATTTCATTCATTTCTTCTTTTTAAAGATCTTATTTATTTGAGAAAGAGATGATCCCTTTTCTTTGAATTCTTGGTAATTTGTATTGAATGCTAAACATTTAAAGAAATAAAAATGATGGAGACTCTAAATGATAGCTTCCTTAAGAAGGTTTACTATCCTTTTCATGGACATATCCCTTTGGTTTGATTGAGGCTGCTTTATTTCTGGTGCCTTTTCATGGTGTCAACTGAAAGCCTGACTTTTTTTTTTTTTAACCAGGGCATCTTGTCCTTGATGGGCTCTGTATGCCAGTTTTTGGCAACTTAGCACCATGAGATTGCTGAAGTATGCTTTAAATCTGGTTTTTCAAATCTGACTCTTTGCACGCAAAATATAGGCCCAAACGTCAGCAAATGCCCAGGGGGAAATTGTATATAGAATGTCAGGTTCACCACAGTACATTTCCATTCTGCCTAAAATTTTGGCTCCTAAAGTCTTGGCTGCATTAGTTGTTCTTTGATGCCTTCAAATAGCTTTTTGTATTTTATTCAGCTTTTATAGTTGTTTTTTTCTGCATAAAATTTAGTCTGATAAAATTAATACACCATAGCTGAAGCAAAATCCCAGTATTATTTTCATTAATTAAAATTTCATATTATTTTAAAAACATTTTCAAGCTCACAGAAAAGTTGCAAGTAAAATGCAAATAACATTTTGCCAGAAATCATTTGAGAGTAAGGTACAGACATGATTTTTCATCACTCCTGAATTCTTTGATGTGTATTTTCTACAAACAAGGGCATTCTCCTACATAACCTGTTAATAACCATCAAAATAAGGAAATTAATATTGTTACATGACTGTCAACTAATCTATAGACCCTATCCAGGTTTTTCTAGCAATCTCAATGTCCTTTATAATAAAGCAAAAGGATCTAGTTCAGAATCATATGTAGCATTTAGTTGTCATATCTCTTTAGTCTCTTTCAGTATGGGATAGTTCTTCAGTCCTTCTTTGACTTTGATGACACTGACATTTTTGAGGTTTATAGGCCAATTATTTTGTAGATTGCTTTTCAGTTTGGATTTTTCTGACGTTTTCTTATGATTAGATACAGGTTATCTATCTTTGGCAGAATATCATAGAGGTGATGCTGTGTTGTTCTTACTGTATTCTATCAGATGGCATATGATTTTAATTTATTTCATTATTGGTGATATTAATGCTGACCACTTGCTTAAGATGTCAGCCAGGTTTTTCCACTGCAAAGTTACTGTTTTCTCATTTGTAATAAGTATTTATGTGGGGAGGTATTTTGAGACTATTCAAGTATCATGTTCCTCATCAAACTTTTAGTTTATTCTATTACTAATAGAGTCATGGGTTTCTGTTTTACTCATTGGCTTATTTTATTAGTTATCTTTTGCTGCATACCAAATACCACAGATTTAGTGGCTAATAATAACATGCAACACACATTTATTATCTTGCAGTTTCTTTGGGTCAGGAGTCTGGGCATGGCTGACCTGGGTCCTCTCCTGCAACATCTCTTGTAAGGCTGTAGTCAAGGTGTTGGCCAGCACTGAGGTCTCATTTGAAGACTTGATTGAGGAAAAATCCACTTCCAAGCTTACATGTTTTTTTGGCAGAATTTCTTTCTTCAAGGGTCACTGGACTGAGAGCCTCAATTCCTAGCTGGCTGTAGGCTGGAGACCACCCTCAGTTCCTTGCCACATGGACTACTTACTTCATTAAAATATCCATGCCGAGAAGGCAATAGTGTCCGTTAGCAAGATAGAAGTTACAATGTTACTTAGAAGGTATTAGGCTGTCCCACACTCAAGGGGATGGGATTATACAAGGATTATGAATGCCAGGAGGTGGGGATCATTGGGGGCCATGTTAAAGTTTGCCTACCACAGTTATAATCCATTATTGTCATTATTTATTTTGATGTTCAATTTGTCCCAAATTTAGCCTGTGAGCGCCTTTCATGCTGGCCTGTGTGTCATCTTGCCATGTCTCCATCACCCTTTGAGTACCACAAGAACATGTTCTATGCTCATCTTAAACTTTTCCTTGCCCAAGTCCTGGAATCAGCCATTGTTCTAAGCAGTTTAGAGAGTGATATTTAGGATCATTAAATGTATTCATTGCTGTTAGCTTGTTACTTGTTAGTGGGTCTTCTCAATTGATAGAGCTGGGGGTCTGTTTTTGTGTACACGTATCCCCTGTTTTATACCACTTTGCTTTTACAAAAGACCTGCTTTAGTACCTGTTTTCACTACCCAGAAGAAATCTGAAGGGGATTTTCACTTTCATGAAAAAAGGAGAAAAGTGAAAATAGCATTCAGTGTTTGTTATGCGTAGAGGCAGCATACACCCTGAGCAGTGAGAGTGGCACCGCCAAGCTCCTCTGGGAACCACACTCACATCCCAGCATCAAGGCTCCATAGTTTGAACTGTGTCTGTGAACATCTGTGCTTTATCTCCCTTTATTTGGTGTGTCCATTAGCAAGATGTGTCCTAAGGTATCAGAAAGTCGTTAAGAGAGGTTATTTTTTGGGTCTGGGAACACTAAAAAATGTTTCCATACAAATTAATGGCAATTCCTTCCTTGCTTTATGCCATTTTGGATTTTGAAAGTTTTCATAGGAACACTGTACTTTTCTCTCTTTTTTTAAAGATTCATTTATCTATTTCAGCGAGAGAGCATGTGCACATGCTCGTGCTAGTGGGGGAGTGGCAGCAGGAGAGAATCTTCAAGCAGACTCCCTGCTGAGTGGGGAGCTTGACATGGGGTTCCCCACGATCCATGAGATCACGACCTGAGCTGAAACCAAGAGTCGGATGCTTAACCTACTGAGCCACCCAGGCGCCCCAGGAACACTCTACTTTTGGATGGCAAGGGAAACCTGTATTTGGGTACACATATACATATATCATTTACCTAGAAATTTCTCTATGTATTGTAAGCTTTGAGCTCACAATAATTTCTTCAATTCTAGTTCAGTAGCATAGGATTCATTCTATTTTTCTTCCTTACTGTATTTGTAACTCTTTTTTGATTAGGAGAAATCTTGCTCTTACTATCCTCAGTATTTGATCTATCTTCTTATTTGATCCATCCTCCTATATAGCTCCTCTCCTATTGCTGTTAGAGGGCTCTTTATTCCCTGCCCCATACTCTGTGTGGATGCTTTCCTTACCCCTTTGGTTTCCCACTATTTGCATTGGGCTCTTCTCCCACTGGGTCTGAAACACTGTATTGGGTCATTGCCCCTCCACCCTGCTTATCCCACTGGGTCTGAAACTCAGTGCTGGGCCAGTATCCATCCCTTCACTCTCAGTGAATGTCTTCTGCTCAGTTTGGGAACCCTAGCTGCCCTGCCCCCCTGCACTGCCCTGCCCCATCACATTCCTCATCATACTGCTCACTGCCATTCTGGTCCCCCATGTGGAAGCCTTCCTCATTCCACTAGGGCTGTAGTACCCCATGTCAGGCCACCCTCTTGTGCAGATTTTTTTCCCTCACCCAGCTTGGGCTCTGAAGCTCTATGCCAGGCCTCTTCCACCTCAGGGACACCTTTCTCATATCCTTTGGACTCCAAAAGCATGTATTAGGCCACTGCAACCACGTCTACCACTCAGCTTGATGCCTGGTTAGCCTGTACTCACTATTAAGTGTCAAATTGAATTCTTCAAGTAGGAAAGGAGACAAGGGAAGAGGAATCAAATTTTATTTAAAAAAAAAAACTCACTAATTTTTTTTTTTTTAAGATTTTATTTATTTATTTGACAGAGAGAGAGACAGCGAGAGAGGGAACACAAGCAGGGGGAGCGGGAGAGGGAGAAGCAGGCCTCCTGCCGAGCAGGGAGCCCGATGTGGGGCTCGATCCCAGGACCCTGGGATCATGACCTGAGCCGAAGGCAGATGCTTAACCGACTGAGCCACCCAGGTGCCCCTCACTAGTATTTTTACAGCAAATGCTTTTAACCTAGCACATCACAACTTACACAGAAATCAGTGATTCCCATATCTATATAATTCTTACAGATTTATAGCCAAGCTTTCATTCCAAATTTTTACTCATATACCAGAGGTATATTATGTCATATTAAGGATTTCTGAGCTTATCTAGCTCACTTTCCTTCCGCTGTGTCTATCAGTGTTACCGCCATCCTTCTAGTCATTCAAGTTTGAAAACTCATGGTTATTTCTGACTCATCCTCCTTCTTTCCTTATAGTTAGTTAAGTCCTATTAAGTCCTTTTTAAGTGCCATTTTTATGGGGCACTGTCCTAGGTACCCAGAATATCTAGTTTTGAATCCCATCTTTACTGCTTGCTAGGGTGCCTATCAACTTTTGTTAATTTATTTAACCTCTTTGGATCTTATTTACCATGCTAGATTGTTGTTTTTTTTTTTTTTTTTTTAAGATTTTATTTATTTGTGAGAGAGAGAATGAGAGACAGAGAGCATGAGAGGGAGGAGGGTCAGAGGGAGAAGCAGACTCCCTGCTGAGCAGGGAGCCTGATGTGGGACTCGATCCCAGGACTCCAGGATCATGACCTGAGCCGAAGGCAGTCGCTTAACCAACTGAGCCACCCAGGCGCCCCATGCTAGATTGTTTTGCAGTAAGATAATTGTGAAAAGAGCTTTATCTAATACTGTTCCAGTAAGACCTTCCAGTCTGGTAAGATTGGTCTTAGTAAAGTAACCATTATTATCTTATCAGTATTTTTACCTATTCCATAAGTAAAAATTGCTTCCTTCTTTTTGGTGTGTAGCTGTAAGTGATCTCTCATCATTAAGCTCACATTTATTGAGTATCTACTATGACCAGATACTGGAGATAATAAAAAGATAAGATATGACTCATACCTCTGAGGAATACAGTCTGGTAGAAGAGACAAATATGTAATTAATTTACATATAGTAACAAGTGCTACAATAAAATTAAAGCCTGTGTCTGAACTTTTCTAAATTTTAATTAAACTTATATAGCAGCTACTGTCAAATACAATTTAGTATGTTATTGTATTTTCCTTGCAGTTACTGTTTGTGTTGGTTAATTAATCTCCCTAAGAAAGAGTACTTGAGAGCAGGTCTTTGTAGGGTGAGTCTTTGGGTTTAGGGGAAACAAACACATTGGGGTCTTCTGTTATGGCCATATAGTCACTGTAACTGTTCTGAACTTGAGTTTACTGTTAAAGTGAAAATATTAATAACTCTTTGACAGGGTTTGTAATCATTAAATGAATAATGTATTTAGAGGGTCTAGCACAGTTTATGCCTGATAAATTTTGGTTCTCCTCTCTTTGTACTCCATGTGTATCCATTCTGGTAAAGAATAAGTATTTGATTGACGGTTGACTTTACTGATTCTATGGTCTGCAGTTCATAATGGCTTCCAGAACATTTTCAAATACAAGTGACATTCATGGAAGCCTTAGTAATGACATCACTTTACTTTTTTTTTTTCCTTTGCATTCTTATTTTAATTTTACCACAATCTTGTGCAGTAAGGCTAGGCAGACATGACTATCCTATCTGACAGGTGAGAGTTTCATTTTTGAAGTCGTTGAACTAAATTGGGATTCTTAAGAGGCAATCATTGAATTTGTATAGGTAGAGTCTGAATGTATTACATGGCCTGTGGAATACTGTAGTTCTCTTGGACTGACTTTTTAGTTGATATAGTAGTAAAAAGGGAATTCTTCTATTCCATGGCTTAAGGATACACAAACTCTCAATGCAGCAATCTTTTTCTTGTTGATTATTATAGCTTCTATTACTCCTAGAAGTTGACCAACAGGGACCTGAGTTTAGGAGATTTTGTCATTCAGCTTTCATGTAATAAATGCTGAGGCCAGCCCTTTGTCTGCAGGGCCCTCTATCAGTGAAGAGGAACTGTGACTTTTCTCCCAGCAGCCAAGTAGGGGGAGGAGTTGAGGTTTTCACTGTTCTCTGTGAAAATTAATTTGTGCTGTTGAACCTGAAGGGCACTAGATAGTATATTCTTGAAGCACTGGAGAGACCCTTTGTTGCAACATTTCAATCTCTTTCTGATTCTTCCCTGTAGTAGAAAGCATGTTCAAGCATTTTTTAAAAATGTTGTGTGTGCTTCTCAAAAGCTAGTAAACTTATTCAATTGGATAACAAACTTCAGTTGTAATAAATTATTATAGTCTTCCAACTTTCTTTGATTTTGCAAAGTAGAGTTAGTTGGAGTGAGGTCAAGTGGGAATGAGCTGACAAGACAGATATGTGCTGTGTAGACAGGATGAAGGCACATGTGTGATCCAAACTTTGTTGTAGCTTTTGAGATAGTGCAGGAGAAACATTTAAGGAATAGGTTATTCACAGTCCTTTAACAGTTAGTAGAAGTTAAGTATTTAAATGTGAGAATACATTTGCTAGATTGCAGTTTAGTTTAGGACCTGCTTTTTTTTTAATTAAACATTTTTTTTTAAGATTTTATTTATTTATTTATTTGAGAGAGAGAGAGAGAGAAACAGCATGAGAGGGGATAGGGTCAGAGGGAGAAGCAGGCTCTCCGCCGAGCTGGGAGCCCGATGTGGGACTCGATCCCAGGACAACGGGATCATGACCTGAGCCGAAGGCAGTCGCCCAACCAACTGAGCCACCCAGGCGCCCTAATTAAACATTTTTTAAGTGTAGAGAAAAAACCTTAGAAATTTAAATATTTTGCAGCCTAAACTTTAAGTAGAAAACGATTTGTGCTTTTCAGGTTTTTAAAGGTACGTTTTAAAGGGGATTACATCTTAAACATGGGAGGACAGAAAAAGTCTTAGATCTTTGTCAGCAATTGATGAGTCAGGATGGCCCTGAAATATATAGAATATATAAGAATAGTAACCAAAATGACACTCCTTTCCACCCTGTTACTTCTTGCCCAAATTTCTTTTGA
The DNA here is from genome assembly GCF_029215605.1 of Mirounga angustirostris. Lineage (NCBI taxonomy): Eukaryota > Metazoa > Chordata > Mammalia > Carnivora > Phocidae > Mirounga > Mirounga angustirostris. The sequence continues at coordinate 127,890,406 of NW_026991714.1, forward strand.
TTTTCCCCTTCCTTTAGAAAATGCTCCTAAATGTGTAGAAGGGAAGGAGGTAGAGTAGAAGTTACAGCCTATTCCATTAATTTTGTGATTATATTTTTTCTCAGTGTTTTTAAGTGGCATTTACCAGTATGGGTAAGATTAATTGTTACAATACAAACCAATTTGAAAATTGGTTTTTAAATTGAGCTATAATATATAAAATCTTATGATAATGTGCAGATCTGACTATATGCAAGTGCAGTTTTCATACCCACACCAATTGTCTTGTAATAATCGAAAATGCATCCTCTGTGTGGTGTTTGCAAGTTAATGCTATTTTAGAAATCATACCAATATATCCAGTGGCTTTCCTGGGTGTTTGTGGCTCATTATTGATTATAATTTTATTTTGAAATTTTAGTTTAAGGGGATAGGGTAAGTCCTTTCAAATTCCTAGGAGTTTGGTGGAGGAAAGGAATAAATGAGTAAGGAAGAGCATTAAAATGACTAATAGTAAAGAAAGTCATAATTAATCAAGGACATACTGCAACAATAACACAGGATCTAATATAGAATGAAGGAGATGAAACATTTCAAAGAGGAATGCCTTAAAAACTTACCAAGGAGTGTTCACAAATACGCATATTTAATATAAAGAAAGAGATCCTGTAGGTGGCTTCAGTATGGCTAAAAGTGCATGAGCCATCTACCTCTTCTGAAGGGAAGGGGAGAAGTGAAGCTGTCTTCCAGTGCCTGCTGCTTTTTCTTTCTACCATTCCCTTTTTCCTCTTCTTTTTTTTCATTCTCTCTTTTTATTTATTTTCACTTTTTCTCAATCTACTACTTTTCTGAAATTCAGTCCCACCTTCAGAATGAGACTTTCTTATGCTTGGCATCCACAGAACTTTAACCAACTGCTTAATAATATGCAGTGTCTCTCATTAACCATGAGAGAAACTCACTAACAACAAGTTGTTGTGTTTTTTTACATTAACGATTTTAAACATAGAAGAATTTAAGTTTGAGAGAATGTCACTAGAATGGATTTTTGTCTCTCGTTCATTGTTCTGTCCCTCATGCCTAGAACAGTACAAGGAAAATGTATATATACATATAAATAAATAAATACTTGTTGGATGAATGACTAAAAACATTAGACTTAGACATTTTTAACATCATTTACTTATAAAAATTATTTTAGTGAAGAACTTGATGCTTCCAGTGTAGAGCAGTAATAGGAGAACAGTGATTCTTAAGGAAAAACTTTTTTGTCCTGCTCTCCCTTTTTCTTCTCCTTGTTGCCTTCTGACAACATGAGAATCTCTCTTCCTGAGAACTACTGGATAAGACTGAAATTAGTATAAAAAGTTCTAAGGAAAGTTGGAGTAAATAAGAGATGTACATTGGCAGGGTGAAAGGGAGAAGGAAATTATAAGTTCACAGGATGGGACTAAGATGGGTATTTGAACAAAACATCAAGTTAGTTATTAGCTAGAGAGCCAGGGCCAATTGGAAGGACAGAGAAGGTGAGTTAATGTAGGCGGTTGGGAAAGATCAGATCAATAGAGTGCTTGGATTTCATGCAATAGATAAAGGGAGCCATTATGAATTATTGGTGAGAGTGACGTGATAGTAAGGTGAACACAGTTATTCTATTTAGCTGCTGTTTGTAAAATGAATTATAGCTTGAGGTGAAGAAATATTGGAAACAGTGAACAAAGTTAGGAGATTGTTTTAATAGTTCAAAGCAGTGTAGCTGTTGTGGTTGGTGTGTTATCCAGTGATGTCTTTAGCAAATACCCTTCTTTGAAGTCTGATGTCTCCACATGACCTAGGGATGGATGGAGGCAGGAAGAAGAGTTCTGTACTTAAGAAGCAATAGGACAGCATTCCAGTTCCTACTTCTCTACATTCTGAATTCATGATCATGAATAAAAACTTTGATTTTTCTTGGGCATTAGTCACCTTAACTATAAAATGAGAAAATAATGACCTCAAAGCAGGATCTAGACAAAAATCTTTATTTTTTTGGAGTCCTTTGTAGCACAGTATTCTTTTTTTTTTTTAAAGATTTTATTTATTTATCTGAGAGAATGGGAGACAGAGAGCATGAGAGGGGAAGGGTCAGAGGGGGAAGCAGACCCCCTGCCGAGCAGGGAGCCTGATGCGGGACTCGATCCCGGGACTCCAGGATCATGACCTGAGCCGAAGGCAGTTGCTTAACCGACTGAGCCACCCAGGCGCCCGTAGCACACTATTCTTACATCAGTTATAGAGAGTGTGACCAGTGGATACCATATTTTGTTTCCTAATACTAATTTCTATAACTAGAATATTTTAAGAATAAAAAGTCCCATGATGATATTCAATACTTTAAGACTTAAAATTTCCAGTTTAATACTATGTGTATTCACTGCTGTATTTTAAAATATGTATTGCTGTTTTTATATGTGCTATGATCAGGTATTTAGTTTTTTTAGTACTGTTAGATTGTTGATGGACCAAATCTCAGCCTGGGATACATTTAGAGAAACTTGAAGAATGTAAAAATTCTTCTAAAGGATACAGTGTTTTATAAGACTATGGAAGCAATAACACTAATACTATTTAATTAGTATTACTAGAAATCATCATTTCTACCCTTTTTGCTACTGAATACATTATATGTATTTTTATACTCACACATACCTTTTTATTTAGAAGATTTTAATACCAGCAACTTTTTTGGGTTCTTTTTCTCTTTCTCTTTTTCTGTCCTTGTCTCTCTTTCTTTCATTGTGGTTGTTTTCCCTTCTGTTTGGGTTGTCCTCCCCCCACCCCACCCCCCAATCCATCTGGAAAGATGGAAGAGGCAGCTGCTATGGTAACTATGCATTTTGGTTAATGAATAGCAGACTGACAAGATACATAAAACGTACGCAAACCGTGCAGAGTTGGCTGCTGTCAAAGCTGTGGGGGTATAATACTTTCTCTTTTCCTTCTCGCCACCTTCTAAAAAAAAAAAAAACAACTTTCCTGTTGTATTTTGTTTTCTAATATACCATTCCTAATAAGGAAATTACCATGAAGTGTTCTTTTTCTGTTTAGTCTTTACAGTATTTCACCCTGTGGTGAATTTATGGGAGATGAGGTGCACAGAGGAAAAGAATTGATTAGTTGGATTAAGAAGTAGATTTCCTTTAGACTCATACATAAAAGAACAGAGACAAAAATTTTTTACTATTTGTTTTTTTTACCTATAACCTCCTTTCTTTCCGCTTGCCTTTTGGCCACTAGCGCCCCTTTCAAGGTTCTCTCCGGGGTTAGAAATAGTAAGTAGTATGTTTCTTGAATATGTTTCTGTCATAAAGGCCAGCTGCAACTGGAATATTGCATTCAGTCAAGCCTTGAAAATTCCTGTAATCTGTGCCATCCTGTCTCATACTGTCCCATCTCATAGTTGTCCTCTCTCTGCAGTGCTCTATGCCCAGGTCTCTGTGGCTGGGCTGCTCCAGCCTGGCGGACAGCATGCCTTCGCTGCGATGCCTGTATAACCCAGGGACTGGCGCACTCACAGCTTTCCAGGTACTTTCTCTGTCTCTGTGGGTTATTTGCGGGCATTAGTGTGTGTGTCTGATTTCATTCGTGTGTCCTCCTTCTTTCCTATGCTCTACTTATGTTCACTTTCTCTCCTTCATATTGCCTGTATTTCACATCACTCAGTACTCCTTTAACGATTCATTTTTAATGTAGACCCAGACTGATCCACTCTTAAGACATTTTTATTACTGTGATTGGTTTGCCAGAATTGATACAGCACAAGTTGACTGTTGGTTTTCATATCTAGTACAAGTATGATAGTGAATTTTAAAGTAATTTCAACCAATAGCATTTATTATGTAATGTTTGCTCTGGACTTACATAAAGCCAATTAATGTAATTAATTAATTACAACCAGTTGCCTTGACACCTTCTTGTGTTTTTCTTATGATTATTAAAAATAAAAAGTACTCTAATTCAGAGTGTCTCCTGGTTATTATACTCCTCTATATATTTTGGGGTAAGATCTGTATTTAATTATCTCTTAATTAACAGGTCTAGTTTCAAGGTGGAAAGGCCTTTTAAGACCTTGAGTACAATATTCAGCTTGAAACAATCCAGCTGGTCTTGCATGAACTGACAGATTCTAGTTCCTTTAGCCTTTCTTAGAGGCTATTAGGACAATCTAGGCTGTGAGAGAAATCTATAGAGAGAATGGAACATTTGTAGAGAAACATGTAAGAAAGAGCTTGATGTCCATATCTTACAGATTAGGGTACTATATATGCTGATTTTCTTGGCAGAAATGTTATCTGTTCACCTCAGGTATTTGCAGTTTGTGTTTCACATTTAATAGTAATACACAAGTTAGCTTTTTGTTTGTTTTTAACCTATGTAGTTTTTACTCTATTTAGAAGAATTTCAAATGCAAGCTGTAAGCAAGCATCAGAATGCTTATGACTAAAGTCTTAGTTAAAAGAGAGGAAGTTAAGTATTCTCCATTCCTGAACTGTGCTAACAATTGCTGGTCCTTAATGATACTGTTTTAGTGGTGATAATGCTAGATATTTCTATATGTCCTTTGTAAAACATAATATTAAACTTCCTTTGCTTGTCTTAGGAGATACAATATATGAAAGTGCATAGGCTTCTAACATTAGTTAAATCACGGCTTACATACTGTCTTTGTCACTAGTATGATCTTGAGCAAGTCATTTCACCCTCATCCTTATGTTCCCCATCTGTACATGGGGACTACAGTAAAGGCATGCAGTAAATGGCTGCTGTGGTTACCATCTTCATCATCATTCATATTATTGCTGTTGTTGTTAGAGAATAGTGCTATCCTGACAGTATCCATTTATTTCAAGTATTTAAACTTTTGCTACATGTCATATTGATAAAGTTTCTGCTGTTGAGGAGCTCATGGACTAACCTGTGGGTTTTTAATCTTTTGGAGGTTGTAATAAGTTTAGCCAAACCACAAAGTCTAAGAGAATAGTCACTGGAAGACCGCCCTCATTTCAGACACCAGTTGCAAGTCTAGGAGCCCCCATGACCACATTCATGTTTGATAATTCACTAGAAAGGACTCACAGAACTCACTGAAAGCTATTATACTTACAATTTAGTACAGGGCAAGAATGCAGGTTAAAATTAGCCACAAGAAAGAGACACATGGGCAGATTCTCAAGGGGACCAAACTTAGAACTTCATCATCTCCCCATGGATTCATGACCTGGCCATAGTATATGACAGTATACACAAGGTATTGCCAATGAGGGGAATTTACCCAAGTCTTTTGTGTCTAGAATTTTTCGGGGGCCCAATTACAAACTGCTTGCATGGCTGACTGTTAGTATCTAGCCCCTTCTGTAGGTCACACTAATGCTTTCAGTCTCCATTTCCTCTCAGGATTGGAACTGATAAAGTATGGCTCAAAGCCTCCACTGTAAGTCACATTTGTCCAGTGGCCAAAATCCTCAGGCAAAGAAAGACACCCTCTTAGGTAAAGAAGTTCCCGAGGCCTAGATACCACCTCCCAGTAGCCAAAGGCAGAGGCCAGACCTATCGCTGGGTAAGGTTAGTTCTTCACTACACAGGGGTCATGGACTCCTTTGAGAATTTGAAGAGAACTATTGATCTTAGAAAAATGCATATGACGCATAGGCAAATGGTTATATGTATAATTATTATATTTCTATTAAATCACATAACCCCCAGAGTATAAACTCCCAAACTGAAAAATCCTATGAGAGAAATGTGCAGAGAGCCATAAGAATATATAAATGAGGAACGTGATCTAATCCGAGGGTGAGGGTAAGGAAGATCAGGTAATGTTTGAGTTAAGGTCTTGAGGATGAGTAGGAATTAACTAGGCAAAAGGGAGGAGGGGGAAACATTTCAGGCCTAAGGAAGAGGCAATGCGAAGACCCTGGGGACAGGTGGAGCTTGGTGCATTTAATGACTCTACTGAAAAAAGACTATTATTTCAGAGAAGGAGGAGAATGGAGCTAGGAAAGACTGGGAAGCTTGATCATGCAGAAATGATTTGTGGGTCATCTTAGCCTTGATGCTAAGAACAGTAAGCTGTTGAAAGGACTTAAATACAAGTTTGGCCTGATCAGATTTGCATTAATTTTTCTTATTATTGGTAAAAATTTATTTATTTATTTATTAGAGAGAGAGAGAGCATACACATGAGTGGAGGTGGGAGGGGCAGAGGGAGAGGGAGAAGCAGACTCCCCCATGATGCGGGGCTCCATCCCAGGACCCCGAGGTCATGACATGAGCAGAAGGTAGATGCTTAACTGACTGAGCCACCCAGGCACCCCCAGATTTGCATTTAGATGTATTACTCTAGCTATTTTTTTTTTTTAGTTTTTTTTTTTAAAGATTTTATTTATTTTTTTGATAGAGACATAGCGAGAGTAGGAACACAAGCAGGGGGAGTGGGAGAGGGAGAAGCAGGTTTCCCGCAGAGCAGGGAGCCCAATGTGGAACTCGATCCCAGGACCCTGGGATCATGACCTGAGCCGAAGGCAGACGCTTAACGACTGAGCCACCCAGGCGCCCTACTCTAGCTATTTTAAGGACAATTTCAGTAATTGAAGAGAGAGATGGTGGCAGTTTGGTTTTGGTCTGGTACTCCTTTGCATTCTTAAAAATTATTGAGGACACCAAAGTGCTTTTATTTATATGGGTTATATCTATTGATATTTACTATTTGAAATTAGAACTGAGGAAAAATTTAAGTATTAATTTATTACTTCATTTAAAGTAACTATAATAAACCCATTCTGGGGCACCTGGGTGGCTCAGTTGGTTAAGTGCCTTCCGCTCAGGTCGTGATCCCAGGGTCCTGGGATCAAGTCCTGCATCAGACTCCTTGCTTCACGGGGAGCCTGCTTCTCTCTCTGCCTTTGCCTTTCTCTTTCTCTCTCTGTCTCTCATGAATAAATGAATAAAATATTTTTTAAAAAAAAGCCCTATCACATGCTAATACAAATAAAATATTTTAGGGCACCTGGGTGGCTCAGTTGGTTAAGCATCTGCCTTCGGCTCAGGTCATGATCCCAGAGTCCTGGGATCCAGTCCCACATCGGGCTCTCTGCTCAGCGGGGAGTCTGCTATTCCTTCTCACTCTCCCTCTTTCTCATATAAATAAATAAATTCTTTTTTTTTTTTTAAGATTTTATTTATTCATTTATTTGAGAGAGTGAGAGAGAGAGCACATGAGAGGGGGGAAGGTCAGAGGGAGAAGCAGACTCCCTGCTGAGCAGGGGAGCCCGATGTGGGACTCGATCCCGGGACTCCAGGATCATGACCTGAGCCGAAGGCAGTCGCTTAACCAACTGAGCCACCCAGGCGCCCTAAATAAATAAATTCTTAAAAAAAAACCGTACAAATAAAATATTTTATTAAAAATAACCTTTCTAAAAAAATTAAGACTAGCATTGTATTACATTTTTTATAAATCTCTCTAATGTCTGGATTAATAAACGACAGCTGGATTCTCATTTCTGTTTCTGCATTCAATCTGTTGTGATGTAGTGTTTTGAATATATGGAGAATATCCAACCACACAGAAATGTAAGAGGTACTTTAATACCCTTTTCAGTTAGTTGTAATTTCTTAAAGATTATTACAGTATAGAATCTGAAACCATATCAGTAAACTTTTTGTGCTCTGTTACATTAAAATGCATTGGTCTCAATCTTTTCAACAGATCATGTTGGAACAATTGGACATCTATGTGCAAAATAATGAACCTCAACTGTTACATAGCACCATATACAAAAACTAACTCAGATTGGATCATAGGCCTAATATGAGCTAAAATTACAAAACTGATAGGAAAAAATGAGGGAGAAAAAAATCATTGTGACTCTGGGTTCAGCAGACTGCAGTGAAAGGAACTTTCTCAGATTATGAAAATGTTCTGTATCTTGAGAATGAGGTTACATAAATGTATAGATTTGTCAAACTCATCTGAGAGTACACTTTAGATCTGTGTATTTCACTGAGTGTAAATTTTACATTAACAAAAATCTAAATAGGTGAATAAAATTAAATCCAAACTAGAAAGATGTAAAAGTACTATGCAGTGACTATTCTGATTTGCCACCAAAGATTAGTTTTGCCTATTCTTCAACTTCATATAAATAAACTCATATAGCATAGATTCTTTTGTGTCTTTTTTCTTTTGATCAATATGTTTTTGAGATTTGTCCATTTAGTTATGTTTATCAGTAATTTATTCTTTTTTATTGCTGAATATGTTCCATTGTATTACTGTGCCACAATTTATCCATTTGTCCATTAATAGACATTTGGCTTGTTTCCATTTTTTTGACTACTATGAATAAAGCTACTCTATACAGTTTGTACAAGTCCTTTTGTGGACATCTGTTTTTATTTCTCTTGGTAAATGCCTAAGAATGGAATTGCTGGGTCATAAAACAAAGTGTATTTTTAACTTAAAAAGAGACAATCAAATGGAAATAGTCAAGTGTCCCATCGACTGATGAATGGATAAAGAAGATGTGGTATACATATACAATGGAATATTACTCAACCATAAAAAAGAGTGAAATCTTGTCATTTGCAGCAACATGGATGGAACTAGAGAGTATTATGCTAAGCAAAGTAAGTCAGAGAAAGACAAATACATATGCTTTCACTCATATGGAATTTAAGAAACAGAATAAATGAGCAAAGGGAAAAAAAGAGGGAGAGAGAGAAGCAAACCAAGAAACAGACTTCTAACTATAGAGAACAAACTGGTTACCATAGGGGAGGTTGGGGGGTGGTGGGTGAAACAAGTGATGGGGATTAAGGAGGGTACTTGCTGTGATGAGCACTGGGTGTTGTATGGAAGTGTTGAATCACTATATTGTATACCTGAAACTAATATTACACTGTATGATAACTAACTGGAATTAAAATAAAAACTTAAAGAAGAGAGACAGTCAAGTATATCTTCAAAGTAGTTATCCCAGAAAGAATACTCATTTAGTAATATTGCCAAATATGTTTAAGGATGTGAGCTGGTAATAGCTTCATGGTATTTTTTTCTTTGAAATCATTGCAGTCCTTTAGTAAATTTGAAGTACCTTCAAAGTCAAAATTCTATGACAATAGAAAAAGAAGAGCCTTAGAATCATTATTGAGTCTGTTGGATTATCATCAGTAACTCGGATGGAAATGGCAATATTGGGATGGTTTGATTATTAACATTTCACACCATACATTTTAAGCTAGTGACAGAAAAGATGCTGAAAATATTGTTTAAATAGATTCTATGAGGACATAGTTAATTTGAACATATTTTCAATTTCATCATTCCATTGGTTTGTCCTGGAAAGTATATGGGTGATTAAGAGGATTTCTGTTGATTAACAGTGGATGTATTTTGTGGAATCATTTGCTGATCCTCAGCAAGTGGTGATCTTATTGTCTATGATATTAAATGAGAATGAGCAGTAGAGAGAAAGTACTTAAAAATAGCTGAGTAATTAAGATTCTTTATTTTCTTTAGACATTGAAAGAAGAGAAATTCTAACAGTAAGAATATAACTAGATTTATATGACCTTAGAATATTTTAGGTGTCAAGTATAGCTGTAGTTTTTTAGGGAAATCTTGAGCTAAATGAACCATGTAATATTTTAATATTAACAAGGGTCCCTTGTCAAAGGTTAAAATTGTTGGGGGTTGACTTTAGGAGAGACAGTGTATTTTATTGTTTAAGAATATTTAGAGGTCAGGGCGCCTGGGTGGCTCAGTTGTTAAGCGTCTGCCTTCGGCTCAGGTCATGATCCCAGGGTCTTGGGATTGAGCCCCACATCGGTCTCCTTGCTCAGCGGGAAGCCTGCTTCTCCCTCTCCCACTCCCCCCTGCTTGTGTTCCCTCTCTCGCTGTGTCTCTGTCAAATAAATAAATAAAATCTTTAAAAAAAAAATAGAGGTCTATTAAACCTTACCATCTGCTAAGTGAAATGTTAAAATGGAACAGTACTAGGAAAATTAAGGATTATTCAGAATGTATATATGGAAGTCTTCATTTTACATTTGAAGTTTTAGGGCAGCATGTCTTATCACACTCACTATAAACTAATATTCAAATCTTATCAGAAAACAATATCATTAAGGAAAATTTTCCCGTGACAGAAATGCTTATCAAGCCCTAGGTGATGCCCGCCCCCCCCCCCCAGTGTATATGAACAATCTCAGTACAGCATAATTTCTCTACAATAAAAAATTTAGTTCTTTTTTGTGCATATGTTGACATTTGACCTATGTTTATCCCAGTTACAGCTTTTACATTAGTTCACATATAGGGGCAGATAAAAAAATGCCTTTATTTTGTGTGGGGGGGGGGGGATGCGGGGAACACACATTTTCCCCTGCTTATAAAACTATTTTATTGTTTATTGTAGAATATATCAATTATTTGGTAAATCTATAAACAAGAAAGTATCACCCATGATTCTTGCACTTTAAGATAATCATCATGTTAGTTTCCTTTAATCTGGAATGACATCCATTTGTGCATGCAGGTACACACACAGGCATGTCTGGGCAAATGTAGTTCAGTTTTATTTTTATTTATTTATTTATTTTTAAAGATTTTATTTATTTATTTGACAGAGACACAGCGAGAGAAGGAACACAAGCAGGGGGAGTGGGAGAGGAAGAAGCAGGCTTCCCACGGAGCAGGGAGCCCGATGCGGGGCTCGATCCCAGGACCCTGGGATCATGACCTGAGCCGAAGGCAGGCACTTAACGACTGAGCCACCCAGGCGCCCCTGTAGTTCAGTTTTAAAATACTTTCTATTCCATTTAAGCATAAAATTATATAAAAATTAAAATTTTAGTATTGTAGAAAATACAGACAAGAAGAAAGAAGGAATATTTTAAGTGTCCTCCTAGATATTACCACTTTATTGAAGCTAACACTTTTGAATTTTAACTATGTCCTGTTCTTGTCCAAATTCTACATTCATCAGTCACTTTCATTGATTTCCATCTTCTTTATCTCATGGCAGTTGCTCACATGTTTGTAAATTGAACATAGTTTGAACTTGGTTTACCATTCATGTAATTGAGTGGTTTGCCACCACTTTCCTCTCATGTAATTCTTAGCCATTTCAGATTTACAGTTCTCTAAAGGTGCTGTGTTCTCTTATGTATCTGTGTCTTTGCAAATTCTGTTCTCCCTACCTGGAGAACCCTACAGAAAACACCTATTCTCCCTAACCCCCTACCTTCCACATTTATCTACCTGGCTACTTAATAATCTCTGTGATTCAACTCAGGTAGTTTTACCTCTAGGATAAAGGTCCTCGCTGATCTTTTCACCCTCCCCCTTAACCTCATTAGAGCATCTGTACCCAGGGCATGCAATAGATATCTCTGTCATAGCACTGATACACTATTTCATTTGTTCCCTCACTAGACTTAAGTTTCTTGAGAGGAGGACTATGTTTTGTTCATTTTATATTTCCAGTGGCAAGTACACTGTTTGATACAAAGTATGTACTTTATGAATTTTTGCTGAACAAATGAATGGACTTAAATAATTTGAAGAAAACTGTCAACATATATAGAGCAGGAGGAGAGAAAGCATTGAATTGCTGATGGTACCACACATAGATACACACAACTGTTGTGTATTCAGAAAGAAGTCATGATAATTAAACATTCCAAAGACCACAGTGCATTTACATGGAAAAAATGAAAACATGCTGAATCTGATATATGGGTAGTCCTCAAATTTTACACATTTGGCTGTCATACAGCTCACACTATGATGATCCCCTCTGAATTGGATTTTGTGTGCTGAATTTGGACTCTTGTTGATGACCAAGTGCACATTTCAAGCTCTTAAATAGTGGCACTGCCAGCCAGTTAACAGTTCAGTTTCAATGATGTCGACATCTTTATCTTCACAACAGCGTGTGTTTGTGCAATTATTTGACTATTTTATTGCATTTTACCCTTATTCTATGAAAGAATAGACACTGGGAAAATTAAAATGATGATAGTAGTGATAAACAACAGTCTAGAGAAAAGATGGAATTCATTAAGCATACTGAAAGTGACCCTTTAGGCTTGATTAGGCACAAAATTAAAGTACATGTGCAAAATGTTGGAAATCTATCATTGAAGATCACTTCTTTTTTTTTTTTTTTAACATTTTATTTATTTGAGAGAGATAGAGATAGCGACAGAGATAGAGAGCGCATGAGCAGGGAGGAAAGGGAGAAGCAGGCTCCCTGATGAGCAGAGAGCCCGATGCTGGGGGATCCCAGGACCCTGGGACCATGACCTGAGCCGAAGGCAGACGCTTAACCAACTGAGCCACCCAGGCACCCCTGACGATCACTTCTTTCTTTCTTTCTTTCTTCTTATTATTTTTAAAGATTTTATCTATTTATTTGACAGAGCAAGAGAGCACAAGCAGGGGGAGCAGCAGAGGGAGAGGGAGAAGCAGGCTCCCCACCGAGCAGGGAGCCCAATGCGGGACTCGATCCCAGGACCCCGGGATCATGACCTGAGCCGAAGGCAGACGCTTAACCATCTGAGGCACCCAGGCGTCCCCTGATGATCACTTCTTAAAAAGAAAGTATAATTATAGATTTTAAAAAACCATTTTAGCTAGCATTGGAATTTATTGTTCAGCTTCTACCCTTTCAATGTTTGTTTATACGAATTTCACTAAGAAAAGGAGAGATGAACTGAATTTGCTGCATTTTACCTTATCCTGGAAGTAGTATTTCTTGGAGGAATCATTAGGACCGATTTATCTTTCAAAATGCCCACTTAGATTATTTAATTACACTAATTATTTCAAGTTTTGTAATAATAGATTGCTCCATTGCTGAGTATTTTCACATGTCTCTGATGCTGGTAATGTTCATTTACAGGCTGATGTGCATTATCATCTAATGTTTAGAGTAAACCAAATTATTGTGAGACAATCAGATTTCCTTAAAATTCTTTCCTAATCATTCTTTTTAAAATTTTTTTATTCATTGTTATTTATTTATTTGAGAGAGAGAGAACATGAGCAGGGGAGAGGGGCAGAGGGAGAAGCAGATTCCCTGCTGAGCAGGGAGCCAGATGCGGGGCTCGATCCCAGGTCTTTCTGAAAAGTTAAACTCTTCACTCCATAATGAGGGCTTAGCTTTTATGTTAATAATGTTGGATTTTCCCTAATTGCTTTAAGTTCAACATGACCCCTAATGGCCAGAGGAAGAGTACAGGTACCCCAAGGGGCCTGGGGTTGCCCCAGGGTAGGAAGCACAGACTGGAAAAATGGAATTGATGAAAACTTTAAGGGTGATGGGAGCCTCTGTGGATGCACTGTCCTTATCAGACCAATTCTTGCTGTGGCAGTTAAGACTGACCTGGATCTTCTGAGGTACATATTACTTTCTTTATATTCCAAGATTACCTTCTCGTTACTTCCATCTTTGTGCTGAGTTGAGGCCGGAGTATCATAGGTGTTCTTTTTGTGCTATTCAGGAGTCAATGTTGGTTGTTTTGTGACTGCCACAGCCATTTGTACCATCTTTCACTATTGTTCTGCTTTGTGTGGTAGTGCTTTGCTGTCTTGCTGTCCTTCCTTGTGTTAGTTTCTAGACTTAGTATTTTATGTGGACTGTCAAGATGTGCAATCTTGGTAGATAGGCAGCATTTAGGAAACTTCTTTGTCATTTTTCACAAAGAGAGAAACCCAGGTTATTTGTGACAGCCTTATTGGGGAAAATTTTTTTCACTTGTTTAGCTGCATAGGCCTCTAAGAATTGTAATACTTTACTGTTGGGAGGTGATACCCATGAGTTTTGTTTTTCCTGAGAGTGATGTTGAGTAGCTTTGAGCTTTTATATATTCTCTGGCCCAGTCCTCTGGAGACCAAGTCTATTATATTTTGAAATAGTTATTTGGGTCTAAGATACAGTACGTCATTATGAAACGGCATGTTGCAGTGTACTTTCCCCCTGCTGGGTTATCTGTCATCTGCCTTTTAAAGTTCTCAGGTGTACCATTCAAATCCTCAAGACCTTTGTTGCAAACCTAGTATCTGTGTCTTGATATGAATTAAATTGGAATTCTGTGCCCTGTAAAATTGACATTAAGAAAGAGTATATGCATTTTCGTATATGATCCTTTAGCAAAAGTTCAAATCTTAGCCTGGTTTGATCTTATTTTTTGTGTGTGTGTTAGAGGTCATAAACAGAAGGGAAAGAGTAGAGGGATAAGTACTCATTTTATGTTTGCATGTTTCACACACACACACACACACACACACAAATACATATAGTGCACTACTTCAAACTAGTAAATACAAAGCTTTTGTGTAGTATGTAAAGTTTTGTATTTGAAAGAAAACACATGATTAGTTTCACTAAAATACAGTTGCTTTTGTTCATTGCAGTTTCTACCCTTTGCATGAGCCATGTTTTTAGGTGAGTGCCCGTTTCTTTACTGGTAATAAAACATAAGGGAAATTTCTAGTATGATATTTGTATATTTCCCCTAGATTTTCAAGTTGGAAGGCCATTAATTTTTTTAAGCATTTCAGTTGCAGCATAGTGCAGTCCTTTGGGGGGAATTGGTAAAATGAGGATAAAATGGGTACAGGATTCCAACAGCTTGAAAATAATGCAGTATTTGACCAGAATCTCTTTTGTATTCCCTACTCTGGTTCTATTCCAGTAGTCCTGGAAATGTGCCTACGGACTATTTACAGTGAGATTATAAAACTGAATCGTGATTTTGGTGAATAGAAGCCAGAGCATGTGGCTCCAGCACCCCAGCTGGCAGTAAGCTCTCCCTAGGTTTATGAATGTAGTTAGATGGCCCCCAACTGTTTACAAGACAGCAGAGGTGAGGTCTTTGATTGACAAGTCAGAAATGCATTATATCATTCTCTCTGCCAGTCTCTGGTTCATGCTGTTAAAAATGTCAGCCTCCAAGTTTGAATGGCAGCCTGAGGGCCTTAGAAGCTTTTTGTTTTCTGAGATGGAAACACAAATTGGATGTGTGCCTGAGCGCTTCATCCTGGGCTGTAATTTCATCTTTTAGCTAAGAACCACAAGGTACACGAGCAAAGCACCCTGTAAACAATAATACTGTGGAAAAAAAAATAAACAAGGTCGTGTTTCTGGTACGTTGATCCGATGGTGTCCTGACCTCTATCACGTTGAACATCTCCACTCTGATTGCTGTTCCCTTTGGCATTACAATGAGAGAAAGAGAGACTGACATAGGAGGAAAAGATTTAAAGTTGCAGTGTCGTTGCACATTCCTTGTATTGGCTATGAAATATTGACTGTCAGAATGTGACACTTGGTTTTTTAAGCAACCTTTCTTGTTTGAGGTGTTTGCAGTTCATTCCTTTCTCCCCCATTTGTCTGCTCTCATTGATAGGGTTGGAAGTAGTTGCCTTAAATGCATGAGAAGGGACAATGTTAAAGAGAAGTGGTGCTGATGGAGCCAAATGAACTTAACACTGGAACATAAGTGCAGGCTGTGAGGCATGGGCAAAAGGAGACTGAAGTTGGGTTAGTTCATTAATCTGGGGGTTTATGGAACACTCTGTTGTAAGGAAGAATCAGTTTAGGTCTCTGCTCGGTTTCTGTGGAGGCGGTAGGTTGGGAAAGCAGTGGTGGGTAAAGAGAAAAGATGGATTAACATAGTTTGTTAAACTGATAGTCTACTATATAGATAGCCTCCTATATAACAGTATTGTCAGTCACATCAAAATTAATTCGGCTATGTTATTAATTGCTGTAATTATCCAGTGTCTTTGGGAAGTGGCTCATTATGAAAGACTTAAAATTTTAGCAAGAAAAAGAACTTTTTTTAAATGTGCAAAATTCGTATTTATAGTAAGGTTGATGAATAGGTCATGTGGGGGAACCATTATGTTTGTATTAGTACAAATTTCTATTTTTAATAGAAAATCTTTGTTGAAAAAGCCAAACCATAGATTCTTGGTAAATATTTTCTAGTAGTAGAATGTGTTTTCTGTTGCTGTTTGTATTCAGTTGCAATATATCTTAAAACAACAAATATTTTATATTTTTAAGATTTTTCTTCCTGAGAAAGCAGCACTGTCAGTAGATGTATGCTATTATCTTAATCCATTTTGGGGGGCATAGACCTTGCCAGTAAAGTTTTAAGTGAGAATGACCTTTTATAATTCTTCTGGAGAATGAAAAAGTAGGGGTTTGTGTTGAAAGTACTTGAATTAACACTATTGATGGTTGTTATTTTAACACTATTGATGTTTTTAAAGGACAGCTGTTTAGCTTAGCTCTCTCTCTTTGCAAATGTGAAAGGCAGGAGAGCTAGTCTCTATCATAAATACATAGTGAAATGCACTGGAAAAATGGTGGTCATCATTTTTGACATTTTTAATTACCTCCTTTGAGGTCATGCTGAAAGAGAGGAGATAATATTTGTAAAATACTGCCCTGCTCCCTGGTATCCAGAATTAGGTCCTCACTTAACAAAATACAGTGCAAGACCAAAGGGAGGAATATTGAGATTTAGTTATTGTTTTAAGTATTGCTCTCTATTTTTAAAGCATAAATATTGATGTAGATTTCCATTTAACCTAGGAGAACCCCGAGAACCCACCATCTTGACTCAGTTGGGGCGGGGGAGTTCAGAAATCGTTGTTAAGAGAAATTGATTTCTCATTGTCTGATTTCTTGAGGATGAATAAAAACAAACCATTCTTTTCAATCTTGGAAGAATAAGAGGTGTGCAAGTGCTTATCAAAGAAATAAGGCTATAAATATGTACATTTATGAAATCTTCTAAATCTTAACACAGAGAAACTATAAAATTTCTTCTCTTGGTGTATTATTAATGCATCAGTTACTGTGAAAATGCCTGAGCCCACGGCTTTTATACAGCCACACCTCCATAATAATGATTAGCTTTATTACCTAAAGTCCAGGCTTGCCTTAAGAGCAAAAATCAGTGTATTCATAGAACCTTAGAATTTCAGTATTGGGAGAGATATAAAAAGCCATTTGGTTGCATATTAGGAATCCTTTATGAAATATTTGGCACGGGGTCATATAATCTCTCCTTGATCACTGCCAAGCCTAACTTGTTGAGGCATCTTGTTTTCTTTTTCACTGTTGATTCAAAGTGTTCTCACAAGAAGGAGTCAAACTTTTGTTCATTTAGTGATTAGAATTCTGCCTTTCAGAGTAATATAGAGTAATTGTTTTCATGTTCATATATTTATATGTTTGAGGATAGCTATCATGTTGCTTATATTTTCTGTTTTCAGGGTGAATATTCCTGGTTCTTTTAGTATTTCTTTGGAAAATATCAGTATTCATTTCTGCCATTTTTATAACCTCTTATTTTGGTGGAGGGCATTATCATTCTGTTGTCCTTCCTTGTCAGCGCATTCCACCTTGACAGTGTCCTTATTACAATGTGGCATTCGTAACTAGAGTCAGTGCTGCAAAAGTGTGTAATAGTGTAGTGTACAGGGAAACATCTTGTTTTGAACATAATTTGGATTATGTAATTTAATTACTGCAGCCTAAAACCGAAATCCTTCTTTGGTGTAGGGGATAGAAAAATCTCTAGGAACTTAGCCTGGGTTTGTTTCCTCACCTTTTCTTTGAAGCCAGAAAAGCATATGTGAGCACTTTGAAAAATGACATAATGTGGTGGCATATCTGGTATAGGTATTTTAAACCTAGCTCTAGTTCCTGAAGATGGTGAACATCTGCTTAGAGGTACTGTAGAGCTCCACAATGCACTAATTGAATTACTCTTTTCTGGAGTTGCCGACTGCACTAATTGAATTAGAGTGTGTGCGCGCGGGACGCGCACGCGCGCACACATACACACACATCCCTTAACGGGAGAGGCTGTGGGACAATGACTGATGGTGTGTACTGTGCTGCTATCTAACGGCAGCCTATGGAACTACTACATGGTCTCCAGGGAAGAGATCATGCAGTCTCCTGATCTGGTGTGACCTCAGTCTAACCCCATGCAGTTTAGTTCAAAAGGTCTCAGGATGTGTTTTTGTAATTCTAAATCTAAGAAGAAAGAAAGTGATTAATTTCTCCATTAAAAAGATAGGTTTTATTAGGCACAAAAATTTTTGAGAAGTATTAAGTTGTCAATATTCAACTGAATTTAAAGCTTCTAACCTCTAATGTAATGGGTGAAAACAAATCCAAATGTACTGAGTTAATGGATCATGTTCTTTCTTATTTTGCCTTTCATATGACACAAATGTAAAAAGGAATTACTTTTTTGAAATGTCTTAGCATCACAGAAGGGAAGAATGTTATAGGGTTTGGGTTCTTAAATAAAATTTCTTATGGTTGTGAAAATACTGAGATCAGTCAATTTAAGAGTATTAACAAATTTGCTATACATGAGTATGCTTTATAAAATTTTAAAAGTTGTTATAGGAAAAACACTTTAATTACAGCAGTATCAGAGCAAGTTCTACAAATCTCTGTTGCTCTAGCTAATCTTTTAAAATTTAACTTTACCACAAATTTGGGCAAGTTTGAAATTCTCAGAAGTGAAGTAGGTAATTCTCTTCCTTTTCTAAAAAAAGAATCTGTTAGTTACAATTTAATGCTTTTTGTAAAATATCATGAACGTATAATTCTGTACAACTTTAAAAGCAAACACACTGAGGAGAACTCAGCATGAATTGATTTGATCCAGTTTAAGCATTCTGACTTGTAAAATAGCCCTTCACAGAAAAATACATATGCGTAATCACTTGATTTATAGAATGTGTATGCGTGCATGTAATACCACTTCACTAATAGAGAAGTGCTATCGGTTACCTTTCTGAGCATTTAAAATGATCTTTTAATTTTATTGTATGAAAGAAACAAAGTTTTATAAAAGTTTTAATCTCTTCTATATAATTTTTATTAAAATAAGTCTGAAATAATCCAATATTTTGTAGGCAAGTTTGTTTTTTATTGTAAGATTGAGCTACTTAGGTTTTTTTGTATAAATGGCTTTGATGGAAATGACTGAAATATCTGATACGCACTCTATATAGGCTTTAAGGGCATTTTACTGATTTAGAGAATGCCTTTGACATCATATAGATCTAAAGCTTTACAAACAACATTGCCATTCACAACTAGCCACAATTCCATTTAATTCATATATAGAGAACCTTCTGTGTGCCAGGTACTGTACAAAGTATTGGGCATAAATTAAGAGTCAGACCCTGTCCTCAAGGAGCTTATAGTTATGTATTAGACATTTATTGAGAACCTATATACCAGGTACTGTGCATATAATTTGGGGGGACTACAACTGAATAACCATTAGTTTAATGTGTTTTTCCCATTCATTGAGCTTAATGGCTTAGCAGCAGTCCTAAGGAAGCTGTATACTAATGTTCATATCACATATAACTCATCTCAGCAAAAAGAGTGATATGCATATTTCAGACTAGTCTGTCTCTTAAATGGCTTTTCCTTCTGCCTTTAGACACTTTCTAAGGGGTCAGTATTGTTTTTGGTAGTTTTATGTGTAGCTTAAAGAGATGGGTAACATTTATTACAGTGCCTCCTGCTGGTAGATCATAGATTTTCAGTCCTTGTCTCCAGAATTGGTAGTGCCCACTTGTGGTTTGGTAGTTTGTTCAGGGCTTCTTCTAAGGCTGTAAATGGGAAAGAGTGCATTGCATACAAGGTATAAAATGCTTCTTTAAACAGTCTATTTCTAGCACCTAAATTGTCCTGGGACCAGCCCTTGATATAAAAATTCATAGAAACCTGTTTTTCACAGAGTGTGGTAACTCCTTGCCATAGTGCTATAGTGTTAAAATTCACATTGGCCAGGTTGTTCTGTAAATTAAACACTGACAGCTACCCTCAGGGGAACAGCCAATGTATTTATGATGATGTGCTGATTACACAAAATACACTGCAAGCAGAAAACAGCTGCAGAGAACAAACCTCTTAAAAAGAATACAATTACAAATAGCACCCTCAGTATTTCTAGTGGTGAGTGTAGAATACAGCATGCTAATGCAGGTTTCTTACTTAGTCTGCCTGAAAACAAAAAATCTGAAGGAGATAAGTTAAATTATGGTTGATTGCACATGTGGTGCCAACATAGCAGTAAACAAATTTTGTTTCTGAAGAGCATAGGTACGAGTGTACAGATATCAGGTGTATCATAGTCTCTTCCCCCACCCCTCCTTTTTGCCAGTAGGTTTTATTACTGCTTTTCTCATATACAGGAGGGCATGGCCTTGTGATAAGGATTCTGGACATTTGAAGGATATTACACAATGAATTGAGCAGGGGAGTATCTAAATTGTGTTTTTAAAAATCCAGTAGAAACTTGGTATGTTGTTCATTTAAAGATACAGCTCTGTATTTTCATCGTTCTTACTAGTGGCTTTGAAGATGTTTACCTTTGGAATTAATAAAAGGAGTCACGTCTTTGTAGCTATGGTAAGGTCTTTCTGATTTCTTAGAATCTCTCTTTTTCAAAAATATGGTGTTTGGGGACACTGGAATAGTTGGATGATTGCATATTTTTAGGAGAATGAACTTTCAAGTATGTCCACTTTCATCCCTGTGTGTTTCTGGTCACATGCAGACAGGTAAGAAGAAGAGAAAAAATGTTAGTTTTCCTTGAGATTGTGTTACAGTTTAGGGTTAGTATCTATAAAATATTTCAGTTGCTGAGTATGGTAGCTTCTGTTTAAATCAGAAAATATGTTGATCTTCCAAGACATAAATTTAGTCAAGCCAACTCTGAGGTATAGCAAAGGGGACACAGTGATTGGAAACAGTTCACTTCACCCGCCTGAAACTAAGAATCAACTTTTCAGTGTATGGATCACTGGTATGTAATAATCGACTATTATTGGTCTGTCTGTTGGTCTCTTTTTAAATCAGTTTGGAACCTCCTGGAGTTATTTTCTTGCTCTGTTGACATCAATCCCATGTGGCAGAGGAGTTGTATATAACCGGTTTGGTTTAATCAATAGAATAATTGATAAACCAGATAAGATTTAAGCTGATTATAGCCCCAATAGAATTCCCCAGAGGCCTTGGACTCTCTTAATTTTGACATGTGTGTTGTGTACCCTGAGGATGAAGTGCAGTTTGAATTATCTGTTTTTATTTGCTTAATGACGGGGAGGGTGTTAAAGTCAAATGTTTAATTAACCCAGCAATGGGCTGCGTTGTCACTTACACACAGCTGATTGAGATATCTCATGGAGAATACTGAATAGGAATGGTAATGTGGCACTGGGACGGAAGATTGCTTTTTCAATCCATTTGCTGGGTCACTGCTTTGAATGTCTTATTGGATGAAAGGCATTCAGCCTGGAGAAAAAATTCAGCGTTTAAGTACATTTTGTTCTCTTTCCCCCTTCTAGCCCCCTCCCTGCCCAGAAGTTAACTAAAACAGATACGTTCTAGGTTTAATAAGCCATTCATGTACTAGTAAGAGATCAGGGTAGTCAGTAGCCTCAAGCTACATAATTTCCTGTGGAAACAGAAAAATCCTACTAGCCTCCAAGGTATTCTAAATGTGAGCTCTTTTGTCCCTCACATGCCTTGTTCCTTGCCATTATTGTGTAGTTGTCTTTGGTTACTTGTCTCTTGCCTCTTTCTGTTGTGTTTGCTTGATATGCAGCTACTCCAAGGCCACAGGCAGACCTTTTTCTCCTAAAGAAGCATATACTTCTGTACATTTTTGCCATTTCATGCTGTTTGCTTCTATTTGGTTATATTTTTGATCAAGTATTATAGTGAGATTGTCGAACTATTTATAGAAAGATGAAAATGTGAAGTATAGAGATTCTTGTTCCTTTTGCTACTTCTATTATATAAACAATTGGTTCCTGGTATATTTCATTTTGTTGAGAGGCAGTTTACTTTCTGTATGGACTAAAAAACTAGGCCAGGAAAGATTCTAATAGCCCACACCATCAAAAATGCAGTCCAGGCAATTGGAGTTTTAATGACTTGCTGCCCTGACTAGCTTTATAATCAAATGTAAAATTCTTTGGAGGCGTATTGAGCAAAACTTTAAAAAAAATGTTATCATGACTTTCCTTCTTTGTGGTTCTTATGTTTCTTCCTTCTATCCCCTAAAGATCTAAACCAGGAATTTACTAATTTTTTTTTTCTTTGCTTTAGTCATTTGTATTCCAGAGAGCACAATAGGGAGAAGGATACAAGATTGATTTTTTTTATGTGTGTCCTCTTGAAAGCATAGTGTGGGGCATGACTACTTGGAGGTGCGGGGGGTGGGGGGCGGATTTACAAAGCAATAGAAGCATGCAGCTAGTTTTCAGGCGCAGGTTGGACTTCTGCGGGTCAAGGCAGACCAGACGAGTAGCTCATCTTGAGGGACGCAAGTAATAGACCAAATATAGAGCAGCTATTTCAGGAATCATGTAGGTCATTTAATTATCCATTATGATTGAGTGGCTAATGCTCTTTTGGCAATTACATGACCTCTGTTATTCTTGAAACCTTTCCAGGCCCTCGTGGGTCGAATGACCCACCAGTCAGTGCTTGCAGGCTTCATTCCACTCAGAAGGAAAAGAGATGCTGGGAACTAGTGGCATTTAGAAATGGCTATGCTTTCTTTACCGACCACTACCCAGAATGCCTTTTGTACTGCAGTCAGTGATAGGCAACTGGTTTTGAGGTCAACTATTCCTTCATTTACTTCATTGCAAGAGCAAGAGGTACATTGGTTTCCACAAGAAGGAATTGTGGTAAAACCAACTTTAACACCAGAGTTGGCTATTGTGGTGTTCACAGGTTCTGTGCTGCAAGAGCAAGTACTGTGGTATTAAAACTAATGTTTGATCTCTGTCAAACCAGTCATCCATTACAAAACTCTGAAATTGGTAAAGCATTTTTTTATCCATAACACAATATGCTATTGATGATACTAATAACAGATTTTTAAAAAATCATTGATTTTAATTAATTTTAACTAAATTAAATTAGCCAACTTAACTTGGCTAATCATTATTTTTATCATTTTAGCATGATTATTTAAATTAAAAGGTCACTTTATTTATTTATTTTTGGTCTTTGAAACAGTACCTATTTATTTATTTACTTACTTATTTTTTTAGGACAGGGGAGGGGCAGAGGGAGAGAGAGAATCTTTTTTTTTTTTTTTAAAGATTTTATTTATTTATTTGAGAGAGAGAGAATGAGAGACAGAGAGCATGAGAGGGAGGAGGGTCAGAGGGAGAAGCAGACTCCCTGCTGAGCTGGGAGCCCGATGCGGGACTCGATCCCGGGACTCCAGGATCATGACCTGAGCTGAAGGCAGTCGCTTAACCAACTGAGCCACCCAGGCGCCCCAAAAGGTCACTTTAAAATTGAGATGCTGAGCCAAGATTGAATAGTTCTGGAACACATTTGGATTAATGTTTCTCACTTGTTTTTCTTTCGTCAACAAAGGATCATTACTATTTCCAAAGAAAACTTTACTTCTGCTAAATGATAGTAAAACTTTTTAAAATTGTAGTGACTTTTCAGGTAATTCTGAGAAAAGGAAATATAGATTTCTTGTGATTCTTTAGATTAAGAACAGTTATAGTGTGGAAAGGAATGACATAAATTATTTGTAGGATTTGTCAGGAATGCATAAACAAAATTCTGTATACTTAGCAAAATGGAAGATTTAACGTATATAACCATTCTCTAGCATTCCAATAATTTAAGACCGTAGGCTTAAGAGAAATAATTTTGTTAGAATAACACATAAACATATCTTTTAAGTAGAAACCATTTGTGTTGTTCTAAAAAACAAATCTTCTATTGGAGAAAAAGAAAACTATTTTTAAATTTGTTATACATCAAAGAGCATTGTTAAAGCAACTACAGCAAACCTACAGGTTGTTTATTCCTGGAGCAGTAAAATTAGCCATCTTTCCAAGTAAATTTGTTAAACTACTCCTGGTAGAACTTCCACGTTCATCTGTGTTGGTTTTATTTTCATTTTGTTGTTTGGTAATATTAACAAATGAAAAATTGAAGACGTGAATTGGTATTTATAACCCTCGACCCTCCAGAAATAGCAGCCCTCTTACTTAAATTTTCAATCTCTCAGGCCAGTACTACTTTGGTATCCGGCTACTTAGAGGCTATGAGAATGTAGTCAGTGTAAATGATATTAGCTGTTTTCTGTTGAAAAACGTTATTTTCCCTCATTGTAGTTTTTTAAGCCTCTGTAGTGGAGATGAGCAGAAAATGAGAAAGCCAAATTTACAGTAAAAGCAAAAGTTACAGCTTAAACTCAAGTATCCTGAATAAGGAGTATAGTTAGTCTCTTTGGCATTTTAAGAAGAGAGCAAGGTATATAAAAAAAAAAAAAGTGTGATATTTGATTTCTTATTGATACGTTGCAGTTCTTTAATGCATATCCTTCAAGGCCTATGTTGGACTGTTTTTCCACCGTTGGGAACCAAAAGTCTATATAAGTCTATGTAAGAGGAGATGATATTTGTAATTTTAAAGACCTGAAAATTCATGAAGGTTTTGTATAATTAGTGGGAAAGTCCAGAGGATAATAAGCCCACAAAATAGTAATTTTTTTTAATAAAAAAAAAAAAAGGAGAGTGATTAGACAAGGGACAGTTCACAATTGAAATACACACCTAAACACAAATCTTAACCTAGTCCAGTCTGGTTTTCAGACATTTACTTACTTATGTAGAATGATTTCATTTTTACTCCACAATAGGTAGAGAGGCTTTAATTTTTTTCATGACATTGTTGAATTGTAATAAAATGGGAACACCAAAGCAGGGAAGATATCCAAGGTGACGAAAGTCATTTAGCAGAAAAAGATCAGGAACAAGGATGACAGGAATAACTAATCTGCAGAGAGAAAGGATTTTGGCATACATCCTAAGGGGTTCTATAGTTCTCAACCCCGTTTTGAGAAATCAAAAAGACCTACAGAATGCAGATGTCTTTGAGTTACAAAAATAACCAGATGTCCTTATTAGTAGAAGCAAATGTTTGCCTCTTAATTCACACAAACTATATGCAGAGGATCTCTGGATGAAATATTGTATAAATAAGGCAGGAAAGAAAATTGTGAAAGGCTCTGTCCTAAACACCTAATCATAAAGGTAATATCTTGAAAAAGAAAACAAAAAACATTAAGATTCATGTAGATTTAAAGGTAAGAGAGGCAAATTAAGCTAGTTACACTTTTGTTCACATGATACGTGAGTTTGGTTTTTTATTACTGTGACTTTTAATCCCAGATCTCCCTGGTGAATTTTTGTTTATTTTACCATGCTTGTTTGGCTACTTTGTGCATTGCCAATTGTATTTTAAACAGTGAAAGCATATGCTTGAAACTCCTTGTGTTTTTTTTCCTGAATGAATGATAGTTGCCTTAGTTCTCTCAAGCAAAACAATCTACAGTAGTATATAAATGCCCCCTAGCAAGCCTCTTGGGATTTTTAAAATACTAAGCCACATTGTTACAAATAGATGTGGTTTGTTGACCTCACTGGGATGTTAAGCAGAATAAAATGTAAAAAAAAAAAATCTACTTGAAAGGACAAGGTATGAAGTTTTTTGTTTTTGAATCAAGCCTTTCAAATAAAAAACCTTTAGAGTTTAAATAGACTGTGACTTCTGATGTGGAGCATATTAACATAATTACAAACTCTTTTATATACTCACAGTCATTCCTAAATTGATGTTCAAACCTTTGATTAAGTCACAAAGCTGAATGTGTTCAAACGCTGTGCGATACCTCTCCTATTCATAAAACAGGTAACTGTTTTAGCTTTTTTTTTTTTAATCCCCATATGTATTGACAGAAATTTGTACTCCTATAGCTATACTTTTAACGGTGAAGTATTAAACTGCTGTATCACGATACATTCTATAACTTGAAAGTTAACAAAAGCACGTTTGCTGCTCCTTCATGCCCTTGCCTTGTCACTCCCTGGTGCAGCTCCGTCTCTTCCATCCTTCTTATCAGAGCATCTCAGTGCTTAGTTGAGCTTGTTTATCTTAAAAGAGCAGGAGGCAGGCTTTTAGGGAGTAAGCTACATGTTCCAGTATAACAGGCACCAGTGCTGTTTGACTTGAAAAACATTTGATCTCTTACATTACCAGCTCATGTCACTGTCATAGAGACTACAGCTGGGCTGTTGTTCCGTTTTCTGTCATTTTAGCTTTGAAATAACTGTTAGTGCTGCTGCAAAATCTCCGTGTTTAAAATTGTATATTGGCTGCCCCCCCAGGACTCGTAAGTAAACAAGGTGATATGCGTGGCCAGAGGGAGCATATTTTGTTAGCTTTGTCTTAAATAAGCACCTTCCCTATCTAAAGGTGGTTTTTGTCTGATCCCTGATGGTGTGCCGCATAACTTTGCTTGTGTACATTTGTAGATGTCGCAATATTTTAAAGCAGATTTTGTTACTGTTGTGTGAGCTCAATAACTGTTAATTACGGACTTTTTTTCCCTCAAATAATGAAGCATTTAGTTTTCTCAGGAATATCCTGAGAAATTAAGATCTCCTGAACAATTTCCCTGAGTAGAGCAGTTTGTATAGCAGCTGCTGAAAATGGGCAAGCAAGAATTTGGTATGTTTGTTAGACTTAAATATTACTTAGCTTTATTTTGAAATACTCAGTTATTGGTAATTTCTGTGCCAGGAATACTTTGACAGTTGGGATCAGGGTAGCAGTATTTAAAGAACAGAAAACAAAATTTGTAAAATCGGGTTGCTGTTTTCTTCCTTTTTTAGAGTATCTCTTATTTTAATAGTGATAGAATATCAGCTTATTATAGTAGTGGTGGAATGACAGCAGTTTTACTCCTTCCTTTCTTCCTTTCTCTATCTTTAAGAACCTAGTTTGTTTTCCTCTTCTAATTCTTTTCTGATATAACACTACCAAGCCACCCAGCACTTCCTTTGAATTTAACCTAAAATGTATACATCAGCTAGCACAAGTATAATTGGTTGAAAGGCAGCCATCTATCTAGGGAGTTCTTCTAAATACCGAATGTGTCATGTGCTTTGACATGACATATCTGTAATATCTCTGAATACAGAAAGCACTTTCTGTGTTAGCTGTAGGTGTTAAAGCAGTAGTGTGTTTTAAGAATGTGTGCAGTGCAAATTCTGGCTTGTGAGGTAATGACAAGTGTTTGCCTGCATAGACAATATATTTTTCCCCCTGAGGTCCCCACACACCTAGTTTCCCTCAAGCTCATCATCTCTGTCAGGTTAATCAATAGGCACCGTATGGCAGAGGGTCAGTAATCAGTGTCATCGTGCCTTTAAATCGTGTTGAAAATTTGCTTAAAGCCTGGGCCAATTAACATCGAGATGATGAATGGATGGGAAGATGGGAAGAGCCTGACGCTCAGGGGCTTTGTGAGGAGGAGATGCTCAGCTGTTGAGCAGCAGACACCAGCGAATAAAATCAGCCATTCATGTGAGCTCAGTCCACCCACTCTTAATGATAATGTCAATCTAGCAAAATATATACACATTGGAGTTGTCACGAGTTCATAAATCAAAGGAGTTTGTCAAAGGCATTCAGATTAACGAGGCAGCAGCAATAACAAGTCAAATTTGCATAGAGAATTGCTCGAATCTCAGTAAATTATGATCCTGTTTTTCATTTGATTATTTGCTAATGTCTCAAGAGGGAGAATGATTAT
This sequence comes from Mirounga angustirostris, assembly GCF_029215605.1. Taxonomy (NCBI): domain Eukaryota; kingdom Metazoa; phylum Chordata; class Mammalia; order Carnivora; family Phocidae; genus Mirounga; species Mirounga angustirostris. Next base: position 127,918,138 of record NW_026991714.1, read on the forward strand.
ATTAGCATGCAAAATCTACTCCAGAAGTAGAAATCTGAAGTATAGAAGACCAGCACACTATGACAATTAATCAGTTTCTGCATACTAGCATAAATGCACAAGGCCCAGAAATGAACTTCTTTTTTATTATTATTTCTCCTTGCTACTGATCCAAATGGTTCAGCTTGACAGAGACTTTATATTGCTTTAACAGTGTTCTGAATTGTGCCTGCAGGCAAGACATAGTTATGCAGCTATAACCAACCTATCCATCTGCCAACCAGATTGGAATTCTCCTATCCAAGGCTTCCATTAACCCCCACTGACAGCTCCAAACAGGATTAAGAATTTGGAAGCATAAAAAATAGTTGCTCTTTGCAAATACACACAGTCCCTTTGCATTTTGAGAAAGGCTGCATCTGTAATGTTTTATAATTAGTGTCGGACAGTGTAGCAGGAGAAAAAAATCTAGTTGGTGTTCGTTTTTTGTTTTACTTCTGTCCTAGAACGTAAGGCAGTACTAATGGAAGTCCTGTGTGTTTGGTTGTCTGAGAGTGCTTTCCCTTACATCTGGTTTCTAGCACTGTGCTTGGATTGGTAGATTGCTAGAAAATACCACTTCTTGAAAGCTTTAACTGGTAGATCTTGTTGAAGTTTAGCAGGATAGGGAGGCTTTGATGTGGTTGTGGTTTAATCGAGTATGTCAAATGATAAACGTGCTAGAGAAGCAGTGTGCATGAAAACATGCCAGAGAATATTATCTTATGAGGACACTTCAGGTCCTCCCTAAAACTGGTCCTTGAATAGGATTCTTCAGTCAGCTTCTGAACTTAAATGACCTATGTTTGTTCCCATTGTATCCTAGAAGGATTAATTAGAATTTGTTTAGACACACAGAGTGTTTTATTTATGTCATCTTTCACTGAAGAGTTTAAATTATTTTTATCCATGTAGTTAAATTACCTTTAACCTTGTAAAAGAATAATTATTCCTATTTTTGAGAATTGCAAATCATATGTATTTGGAGGCTATAATTAGCTTCAAATGATATAATAACTTAATGGAAAAAAGATTAATTCAATTACTAATTTACCAGTCATGCCTACTGTATGATGTTTGCAACTATTAGAAATTGGTCTCTAGATTTTTTTTTTCTTCATGTGGTTGTCATTCTACATGATGATGATCAAATGACTCCATTTTTTAAATGTGTTCAAAGTCAAGAGTTATAATTCACCACAACTTACCCACTTCATTAATATAACTTTCCTGGTTCCAGAATCCTTTGAATTTTCTCAGTGAGGAATGTAGTATCGGTGGAAAATGTTACTTCTAGTGTTGGAGCTGACTGTTTTGTTTATAACAGATGGCTATTCAGACAGGCTCAGGCTCTGTGGCACTATCCAACCTTGAGCAAGATGCTTATTCAAAGATTATGATAAGTCATTATGAGTGGCTTGACTTTTCATCACTGTGTAAATTAGTTTAGTTTTTCATTTGATTATATAATCAACTCTTGATTATCCATGTCATCAGGAGTTGTGTGTTCAAATAGATAACTGAAAACAGTAAATAAGCCACTTACTAGGTCATGGAGAATATTGCCCTAGCCATAAACCTGCTGTGTGCTATCATCAAAATCTGTCTACTTCTTGTTTTAGACACTAAAACAAACAAACAAAAAACCAAAAAACCCAGCTCTGAAGAATCAGGGATGCTTTGCTTATCTACAGAAGAACTTTTCTTTCTTAATCAAGGGTTGGCAAACTTTAACTGTAAAGGACCAGACAATAAACATTTGAGGCTTTGTGGGCCATAGAATCTCTGTCATGATTACTCACCTTTGCCGTTGTAATATGCAGGTTGCCATAGATAAAAGGCAAATGAGTGGAGGTGGCTGAGTTTCATTAAAACATTATTTGCAAAAACTCTGTTTGGAGCAGGAGCTTACTAACTCTTAAGTTGTCATACTGGCATGATAAGTGATAAGATAGTAGGACTGTAGTTGGGTTATCACTTTGAAGGTTTTCTGCTTTGAAAACCTTTTTTAAAGCTAGCTGGACAGTGTGAGTATAGGGCTTCAATTATTTATTGAGCACTTATCCATATATTATGTAATGTGTTGCAAAGTAGAGGGAGCCACAAAGACTTCACCCAAAAAGCTTTCAATGTTACTGGGTAGTTGAGAGTAACATGCAAACATTTATCCAATTAAGTGCTAAATTGTGTGGGCCAAGATAATGTTAAGGAATTTCCAGTAGAGAAAGATGGAATAGTTGTATGGTTTCTTAGAGAATATGACATTTGAAATTCATTTCAAGAATGGGTGGGACTTGAATAGATTAGATTTTTTTCTTGTGTTTTTATAATTGTTGAGGGAATGACACTAAAATTAAGGGTCCTTCCAGCCTGAAAATGTTGAGATTATGTCACATGTTTATAAGACTATGAAGAGACTTGCTTAAACTAGGGCAGAAAATGTTTGCTGATGGAAATAACTTGATGTAATACAGCAGAAAATTCTGGAAGGTCTTGGAGTCCAGACCTAGAACTTCATATATGATTTCATAGAAAGAAAGGGTCACAAAAAGTTTTTGAGGGAGAAAGACCACCATGACATTAGTGGTATTTAAGAAAGATTAATCTGGCAATAGCATTCAGTCGAACAAACACTTAAAAACTCCGTAATTATGTTCTCAAACTTTTGCTGAGCCATTGGAAAATGAAGATGAAAAAGAAACTGGCCCCGCCCAGAAAGAATTTTATAGTGTGGGGTAGGAGTGGGAAGCTTGTTCATAGAGAGATACAATAAAGGGAGATATAAAGCATAAGTGCCAAAATAGAAATAAAGTGCTAATTCAGAGTAATCAGTTCCAACTTGGGGTTAGTGGGGGCGAGAGTAGGGAGAAGAACGGATATGCATAGGCTTCTCAGAGAAGGTATCATTTTAGTTGACTTTTGAATCAGGATTGTAATGATGAAGAGATCAGGAATGGAGTCTATTTTTTTTTTTTTTTTAAGATTTATTTATTTAGGGCACCTGGGTGGCTCAGTTGGTTAAGTGACTGCCTTCGGCTCAGGTCATGATCCTGGAGTCCCTGGATCGAGTCCCGCATCGGGCTCCCTGCTCGGCGGGGAGTCTGCTTCTCCCTCTGACCCTCCGCCATCTCATGTGCTTGCTCTCTCTCATTCTCTCTCTCTCAAATAAATAAATAAAATCTTAAAAAAAATTTATTTATTTATTAGAGAGAACGAGCAAGCAGGGGGAGGGGCAGAGGGAGAGAGAGAGAATCTTAAGCAGACTCCCCTCTGAGCATGGAACCTGACGTGGGGCCCAGTCTCATGGGGGCCCAGTCTCAGGACCCTGAGATCACCACCTGAGCCGAAACCAAGAGTCCGGATGCTTAACTGACTGAGCCACTCAGGTGCCCCAGGAAAGGAGTCTATTACACATTGAGGGAATAGAATTAGCAAAAGCACAGGGATAAGAGAGCGCTTTTCATACGTTGGAGAATGATAAAATAATGTCATGTAAGTGGTTCCAGAGACTGATGGAAAGGTAAAACAGCCAGATTGTGGTTGCTATACTAAGAAGTTTGGACTTAATCCTGTAGGTGACAGAGAGCTATAAAAGGGTTTTGGGCAGGGTGTGGGGTAGGGTGAGGTAAATGTCTTTTTAGAACATGGTTCTGACAGTAGTGTATAGAATGGCTCAGATACGGATTTAGGCAAGGGTATCAGAAGCCTATCTCAGTAGTAATAGCACTCGTAATAGGTGTTGGTGGTCAAGACTAGAGTAGACGTTATGGAAATACAAACCCAGGGTTAGATCTCTTAAAATAGATGACTGAAAGGAAAATTGGTTAGATACATTCCAAGAAAAAAAGGTGGGGGGGGGGAGGATGAATAAAAATCTGCTGAGGATTTAAGTTTGGGATGGAAAGAAAAGTTGGGAGGGAAGGAGGTGGCCTAGGATGGGTAAGAATGGTAAAAGAGTGCTTTAAACTTGGATATGTTGATTTTGAGACAGTTTATTTAAATTTATCATCTAAATAACTTTCTTTGAGGTGATTTCTTTGTCTTTTTTATTCACCCCCAGGTTACTTCTGGAAACATTTTATCCAAAATACATCCCTGAGATCTAATGCACAAGCTTCAGCATTATTTCACTTTACTGACTTTTTCCTATCCAAACGTCTGTTACTATGTCTATAGGTGTTACACCCAAATGCTTCCAGTTTGAAGTTACAATTCAAAGTTGTCAGCCAGACTTTTAGTCTGCCTCTTTTAATTCTAAACTAGTAAATGCTGGGCGAAGAGAGAAATATTTGCATGAATGTGAAAGGTAACAAATTATGTAGTATCTTTTTCAGAAATATTTTAATATGAAGCTACTATTTATATCATATTGTTACTCCAGGACTACAAATACATTCTGCAGATGTACTTACTATAATGAAATGTTCAATCTGAGTGTTACAAATGAGTTGTTTGAAGCAGTCAGGTTTTTCTAATTGGCTCAGGGTTAAGTAGTAGAATATAACTTTTATTATTTATATTCAAGGGAATTTTCCCCCAAAATTTATTTTTCATTTATCTGACTTCTATTTTTCCATTTTTTAAGATATTTTCTTCTAGGTTTCATCTATTTTACTTGTTAATTTTTATTTTTACATGATTTCAGATTTACAGAACTGTTGAAAGAATAGTGCAAAGAATCCCCTTATACTCTTCACACAAATTCTCTGTATGATAACATGTTACCACATTTGCTCTATTTATACGTACATATATATGCTCACATCCATTTACTTATTTTTTTCTGAACCATTTGCAAGTTACAGACATAATGTCCTTTTACCAACGTAAGTGTTTCATTCTACGTTTCCTAAAAACAAGGACATTCTTTTAAATAACCATAGTACAAATTATCGAAATGAGGAAATTGAATGTATAAACAAATGGTGGTACATCTATATAGTGATACTACTTGGCAATAAAAAGGAAAGGACTACTGGGGCGCCTGGGTGGCTCAGTCAGTTAAGCATCCAACTCTTGATTTTGGCCCAAGTCATGATCTCAGGGTTGTGAGATTGAGCCCCACGTCGGGCTCTGGGCTCAGTGTGGAGTCTGTTTGTCCGTCTCCCTTCCCCTGTGCACACTGCTCTCTTTAAAATAAGTAAATAAAAGATTTTTTTAAAAAAAGGAAATGACTACTGATATATGCAACAACACAAATGAACCTCCAATGTATTAAGCTAGGTAGAAAAAGACTTAAAAAATTATATACTATATGATTCCATTTTATGACATTTTGGAAACGAAAATTATTGAGAAAAAAATCTGTGATTATGAGGGAAAGGGGTTGACTGTAAAGGGGCAGTGTAAGAGAATTTGGGAAATGATGAACTGCTTTACATCTTGATTATGGTGGTAGTTACATAACTGTATGCTTTTTGCCAAAACTCATATAATTGTACACCAAAACAAGTGAATTTTTCTATATATAAGTTTTAAAAGTGGGGAAACAATCAGGAAATTAACATCGATACAGTGTTACTAGATCATCTATAGAACTTATTCAGATTTTCCCATTTGTTCCAATAATGTCCTTTATACCATTATGTCATGATGCCCACCCAATAGTTACCTGTCAAAATCAAATGAAATTGAGGATCAGGAGCAAGAAAATTGTGGGTATGGGCTAGAGAGGCACTACTCATCTTGTTAGGTGCAGATCACTGTTTTTCAGTATATAATTCTGTATAGAGAAGTTTACCATCGATTTTGCTTTAACCCCCCAAAATAATCTCAGATCACAGGTTGCATTCAGTTGTCATGTCTCTTTAGTTTCCTTTCACCTGAAACAGATCCTTAGTCTTTCTTTGTATTTCATGACGCTGACATTATTTGTTAAGTACAGACTAGTAATTTTTTAGACTATCCTTCAATTTGGGTTAGTCTAATGTTTTCTTATGATCAGATTGAGATTATGTGTTTTGGGCAAGGCTACCTCAAAAGTAATAATGTGTTCTTCTCGTACATCATATCAAGAGGCACATAATGTTTTATTTGTTTTTTTTTTATTTTAAGATTTTATTTGAGAGAGAGAGAGAAAAAAAAAGTGATCACAAGCAGGGGGAAGGGTAGAGGGAGAAGCAGACTCCCCACTGAGCAGGGAGCCCGATGCGGGGCTTGATCCCAGGATCCCGGGATCATGACTTGAGCCAAAGGCAGTCCCTTAACCAACTGAGCCACCCAGGCGCCTAAGAGGCACATAATGTTAAGGTGGTGTCTACCATATGTCTCTACTGTGAGGTTATTGTTTTTCCTTTTGTAATTATTAAATATCTCATGGAGCCGTATTTTAAGATTATGTAACTATCCTGTTACTTGTTTAACTTTAACCCACTAATTTGTGGCATGAGTCTTGCTTTTATCAAGTGGTTACCCTTAAATAGAAGTTACTGGATATGATTTAGTTTGATGACCCAGACAGTTAATGAACATTGCTTATTGGGATGCATCATGATAAAGATAAGAGGGATAACTGTGCTGCTGAGCTCTCCTGGGTGATGTTGGAGAACACACAGGCTTTGAGAACCGCTGAGGTGACCACTTAGTTATACAAGGGTGTTTCATCATTTCCCTCCACCCTCAAGACTGTGAACTATTCATCTCCTATTTGCTTTTTTGCCGGCTTTCTGGCTCTCCTCTTCACTGTTAGAAGGGTACCTTACTCCTTGCTCCTGATATCATAACTTGTTAATGTCCCTACCTCTATTTTAAGGTAACAACAGAAATTTAGTGATAACCACTCAACAGCTCCTCATCTAAATCAGATAAAATAGAGGGTCAGGAGGAAGAAAATTGTGGATATGGACTAGATGCTGCTCATTCTATTACATTCACGTTACTATTTTTACTATGTAATTTAGTACATAGTTTACCATCAATTTTGTTTCACCCCAGTCACCTATAGAGTAAAAGTGATTTATAACAACTTCACTATTACAAACTTCTACCAAAATAGGCTTCCAAGTTTATTATGATGACATTTTAACAAAACATAATTAATGTTGAAATATAGGACTTTACATTGAATTAAACCAGTTTGGATTATAAATGATATTTTATTTAAAGGAGGGTGGAACTTCATGGTCTGGGGAATAGTTACTTGCAAGTTTTAAGTTTATAATTCAGTACTGACTTAAGTTTGTATTACATAAAACACTTAATTTTAGCATTTAAAAGTACATATAACATAAAATTTATCATCTTAACCATTTTTTAAGTGTACGGTTCAGTGGTATTAAATATACTCATAATATTTTGCAGCCATCACCCCTGTCCGTTTCCATAACTTTCCATCTTGTAAAACTGAAACTCTATACCCATTAAACAATAATTCCCCATTCCCCTACTTCTCCCAGCCCCTGGCAACCACCATTCTGCTTTCTGTATGATTTTGACTACTTTTAAGTATCTCATATAAGTGGATTGATATAGTAATTATCTTTTTGTGACTGGCTTATTTCACTTAGCATAATGTCCTCAAGGTTCATCCATGTTGTAGTATGTACCAGAATTTCCTTACTTTTTAAGGCTGAATACTGTTCCATTGATGTATTACACCACATTTTATTTATCCCTCCATCAGTCACTGGACACTTGGGTTGCTTCCATGTTTTAGCTATTGTGGTTAATGCTGCTCTGAACACAGGTGTACAAATTGTCTCTTGAGATTCTGCTTTCAGTTCTTTTGAGTATATATCCAGAAGTGGAATTGTTGGATCATATGATAATCCTGTTTTTAATTTTTGAGGAACCACCATACTGTTTTCCACAGCAGCTGTATCCTTTTATATTCCCACTAACAGTGCATAATAGTTCCAATTTCTCAACATCCTTGCCAATATATATTTTAGTTTTTGTCTGTTTTTGATAGAGCCTTCTTAATGAATGTGATGTGGTGTCTCTGTGTAGTTCTGATTTACATTCCTGAAATGATTAGTGATGTTGAACATCTTTTCATGTGCTTGTTGGCCATTTGTGTATCTTCTTTAGAAAAATGTCTATCCAAGTCCTTTGTGCATTTTTGAATTGGTTTGCTTGGGGTTTTTTGTTTGTTTAGTTTTACAACCTCTCTATATTCTGGATTTAAAAAAAAAAAGGTTATTTTAGAGAGAGTGTGCACGCGTGCGCACATGAATTGGAGGGGAGGGGCAAAGGGAGGGGGAGAAAGAGAATCCTAAAGCAGACTCCCTGCTGAGCGCAGAGCCCAATGTGGAACTCCTCCCAGGACCCCAAAATCATGACCTAAGCTGAAATCAAGAGTCAGCTGCTTAACCAACTGAGCCACCCAGGCACCCCTATATATTCTGGATATTAATCCTCCATCAGATACGTAATTTGCAAATATTTTCTCCCATCCCATGGGTTGCTATTTTATTACTCTGTTGATATTTAGAATTCTGAAGTCGCTTTCAAGTGGATTGTTGTTTTTTCCCCTTTTCTTAAGTATTTAAAAAATCCCATTGACATTTATGGTCTTCTAGCTGCCGTTTGAGGTGATAGTGGCAAGAATGGACTCTAATTTTAAACCATTGATGAAATGATGTTGTTTTGAACTAAGTACTATGTTATTTTTAATAAAAGAAAATCAAATCTGAGAAGAGGAAGAAGAGAAAGAACTATTTATTTTAGGATCCAGACTTTGAGAATTTCTAGTGACCAAACATTTACTATAGTTTAAAACTAATTATTTAAAAGAGAAGGTAATAATCATGGTTTAAGTTACTGCCAGCTAAGTATAAACTGGAGCTTTCTTGTGTCCAGTGTCAACCTGCGTTTTCAAAGAGCAATAAACCAGATTTCTGATGACTGTGATCTGCTGGGCAGTGCTTAAATACAGATGAAATACTTTCCACCTAGGTCCCTACTTACATTTATTTATATACATGGGCATATGTTTTCCTCTACATAAGTGTATGTCTGTATGTATATAAATCTTCAAATGAATAAATGCAGAAATATACATGGTATTCTAGCTTACAGAATTAGAAATGTAATTCAGTTTACTCCCACAGAATAAGATTGAAGATAATGAGAACTGAATTAAAGCTTACTTTCTTTCACAGAATTCCTCAGAGAGAGAAGACTGTAATAATGGCGAACCCCCTAGGAAGATAATACCAGAGAAGAATTCACTTAGACAGGTATGAAATTCAGTCTGTCTTAAAATAAAAAACTACCAACAACAAAACAAAAGACAGGAAACCCTCAATTTGCCATTCGATAAGCACTGGAGCTTAAATTAAAAGTACTCTGAAGTTGAGGTGGCTATAGCCATCAATTTCAATCCGGTAACATTGTTTTCCCAGTCATTTAAAAATATCCTAGGTGTACAAGTACAGGACAGGTCGATTGCTTACGTTTAGTGAAAACAACATCAAAGAAAAGTTTTCTTGTTCAGGAAAAATAACTTGAAATGCTTAAGTGCAAATAGTAGAATAGTTGGCTTTAAATCTTATTTTCCTTGTGAGATTCTTAATACATTTTTTAAAAATTAACAATCAGAAGGGATCAGCCTCTAGTGAAGGTAGCTCCTTTTAGTCTGAGCAGTATTTGTTTGCCTTTTCTAAAAGTAAAGGCCATTATTGATGATAACGTTAAAAAAATTTTTTTCCTCACTGTACGCCACTCCCCAAAGGTAACACATTTTACTTTGAAAGTTAATTCCATGGTGCTCTCTTTTTAAAAATTAAAATGTCCAAAAACATTTGCTTAAAAATTTTGCTCTTTTCACTGCCTTCAGCAACCTCTAACATCTTCTGTCTCCCACTAGCAACAAAAACAAGTTCTTACAGTGTTGCCAGAGAATAGGTATACCACCTCTTCACTTTTGGATAAGATGAGCACCAGCAGTAGCCAAAATAATTTCAATTTACTTACACTTACAGCATTCTTAGGAAAAAAAAAAGAGGTCTAATATTTGTTTAGTGCCCACCACAAACCTGCTATTTGTTTCATTCCATCCTCACAATCACCCTACAAAGTTGGAAGATAGGGCTTCCGATTATAGATGAAGAAAATGGAGACTGAGGGAGGTTGAATGACTTGCTTATTAGCTCGTCAGTGATTTAAAACCCAGATCTCAATGTTGCTCAAGCATTTCTACTTCTGCCTTCTGATTCCAGTTCATATAACAGTGTTATTATAGGGAAAAAGTACTTGACGCTGTGATATACTCATTTTTTATTTACTATATGGTAAAAATTTGGGGATGGGCACTTTTCCTTTTTGATAAAAATAATTGTTTAGTAAATAGAACTGAATCCATTCAGGAAGCTTTTATAAAAAACCTGAATGATTAATAATTGAAACTGCATAGTTACAACTTTAACTATTTGGAGACAAACACCTGATATATAAATCTAAATAAATAGAACAGTATTGAGTAAGATAAATTTAGATGTGGAAAGACTCTGCCCACTATACAGAAACAACTGTCAGAAAACAATGACGCGACAAAAAGTTTTGGCAACTTTATTTAAGCTAACAAACGAATTTTCACTCTGCAAAGTTATAAATTAATTTTAATAGGCTGATCCAGATGGTCCATTTGGAAAATGGATAGGCTGATCTGTTGAAAATTAAACTAAATTTATCTCTCTCATACTTCAAACTGAAGCAAGAGAGAGAATCGTGCCTATTAAGTCCAGCACATACAGATGGACCAGCAGGTCACACATGGGACTAATCTGATTCATTTTAAAAATAAATGCAAACATTATTGAATCATTTTCTACTTGCAAGATCAGTTGTGTGCAGTATTTGAAAGAGATATGCTGTGGCTTTTTCATTGCTTTTTAGCAGATTCACTTCACCCTCTCCACTTTAATATAACAACCATTTTGGTTTTGTTTTTGTCTTTCCTCCTAATGCTCCAAAATGATTTTTCTAGTATCTGTCATTCAGTGTTGAGATCCAAGCTCTGGAGATTAATTAGGTCATGAGGCTTTTTCCCCTCCTCTCTTTTGTAAAGGGCTTTATCTCTATTCTCTTTATGAAGAGCATGAACTCAGTGTTCTTGGAAAGAGAAATGGCCTTTAGAAACAGGGAAGTAGGAGATCCTCCTGGGGCCCTCTGAATCTTTTAGCTTCTGGGTGTTTTAACAGCCCCATGAATGCAGATTTGTAAATTTATTGCAGTGCCATCTGGTTTTTTGCTCGAACCAGATTACTGTTGGCTTGTGTCTGTCTATTGTGGTGGTCACTCCCTAGGAGCTTGCCCTCTCAATCTTAGGGAAGAGTGATGAATAGCAGGGGTCAATAGAAGCGGGTCACAGGGCAGCTGTCCAAGATTGCCCTGAACTTGATTACCCCACTGCTGATTTTTTAAATGTAGGACATAATATATAAGCTGTTTAAACTCCCTCTTTTCCCTGTTGCATGACAATAATGAAGTGCCATTTGCTCCCCACCCACCCCCCTACTTTAGTCAAGTTGTACAGATAAAAAGATGTCAAGGCTGCCTAGTGTTTTACCTAGTGTTGATGTAAGTAGGATTTGCATCATGTAGGCCAATCCCTTGAAATTCTTTTGCAGGTATTTCTAATGGGATTTCAGGAACTCTTTCACTGTTGATTTTAAAACACTCAGTTAACAAGTTTAGTATTGTTTTAAACTGATTTTATAGTTTACGTATATTGTTCTTAAGTTCACAGGTGATGATAGACTATAACCACTGTGTGGTAACTTTGAGTTATTTAATCATTGGAGGAGCTGAATGAAGGGTCATCACTACAATTCTTACAGACATTTAAAGGATAATGAGAGGATATTATGAACAACTTTAAACCACAGTTTTGGCAACTTAGATGAAATGGACAAATTCCTTGAAAAATACAGCTTTTCTGAAACCAATGCGAGGTGAAATAAATTTGAATAGCCTGATGTCTATTAAAGAAATCACATTATCAAAAGGCCCCCAAATGGTTTCGCTGGTCAATTCTATCAAATATTTAAGGAATAAATAACTTACTCTTGTACAAACTCAGAAAATAGAGAAGGAAAGAACATTTCCTGACTGTATTATGAGGGCACCATAACCATAATTCCAAAACCTGACAAAGACGTTAGCAGAAAACGAAAATATTGAAGGAGAAAGTCAGGAGACACTACGCCCTGTGTCACCAAGCCATCTTGTATACCTGTCTTTCCATTTCATTTCCAATATCAGAAGGCAGGAGAGTTGGTGGGGAAAGAGAAGCAATGTATCCTTTTAAGTCTCTGAATTTGGGAATAATCATCTTACCTCTGCGCATTAAGTAAAGTGTGAACTTTTGTTTAAAGAATGTACACAGCAGCTACAATTTTCTTTCTACTTTTTGTTCCTAAAATGTGAAGCCAAGGAAACCATAGCAACTGTTTTCAGAGCTTTTATTCATATCTGCAAACAAGGGCAAAGGCCTGGGAGGATACAGGAAAGTACTCATTACTTTTTGAAAATGTAGCCTTACAACATGCAACTCCTTCTTTCCTTCACATTGGTGCTAATAGGATCTGTCAGCCCTGCCTTTCTCTGTAATTGAGTAAATTGTGACCTCTGTCTAATCCTTCCCCCATCCCCCATTCCCTTTGTCTATGTGTCCACTTACCATCCTGAGAACGTGGGCAGTGATAAATAAAGCATTGAGTAGAGCTCTCTCAACTCTTTGAAAGCAGCATGATGCCAGCCCTCTAGTTATATTTCTTTAAGTGTTTACGTTTTTCTGTATTCTTTCTCTTGTGTAGCTGGAACCCTGGGGATGCAAAGCCATGAGAGAGGCCAAGAAGCTAACAAAGTAGCTGTCTCCCTTGTTAGCTTGTTCCTTTATTCTTTAAAAACAAGATAAAAACCATCTGGCTCAGGGCATTACATTTTCCTCCCCCGTGCACCTCTATAGATGGAGACTTCACCTGCAGTGAGGGTTTACATTGATTAGGGAGGGAGCCGTAATTCAAGCTTCCATCCTCTTCAAGGATACTTTGCAGTCTTTAAAGGTGCTGACCCACTGAGTTAAACTGTCAAGGGAGGATAAAAAAGTATCTTCATCCCAGGAGGTAACAGCTGCCAGGTTTTCAACACCTTGCACGCTGCTGGAAAAATGTCACAATTGTCAGCTGAAAGAAAAATGACTCTGTTGTCATCTTCTGTTAATGACTGGGCCTTATAAAGGGAACTACATAAGCCTTTTAGAAGGAAAAAGTAGATGTTTTCCTTTCCTACCACCATGCCCCTAAATTCCTATGTTGTTCTAAATATTACCTTAGAGTAGATCCATAAAAAACAGCCGTGAAGAACTTAAACAGCCCCATATAAGCATGGAGGTCTGATTGGCATAGCTCCTTTATACAGTTGGATGAATAGGAGGAAAAAGCACATCACTGACACAGAAAATGACATTATAGTGTGTATTAACAAAACAACAACAACAACAAAAAGTCATTCATAAGCCAGTGAACTGAGAGAAAACATACTGTATTTCTGCTCTTTGGAGGACAATTTGTTTTCAGGCAGCATCCGGATGGGTAAATACCACGACATTTCTTTTTTCAAGAGAGCCACTTCTTTTCTTCCTTTAGAAAAAAAAAAGAAGAAACTCACTGAATTTATTTCCTTTAATAGCTCTATAATGTTTGTATATGATGGCATTCCCTTCTTTCTGATTTGATTGATGAGGGGAAAAGGTTTAATGAAGTCCCTGATATTAGCTAGGCAAGTTTTTTTTTTTTTCTATTTGTTTTAGGTTAGTCATTTTAATTGTATTGAGTAATTAGAAGGTACACACAGCCAGGGGAGCTTTGTTCTGATAATTGCTCAAGAAAACCCATTCCCTATCTGCCGTTGCTTTGTGTTAAGACATTTCTCCCTCTAGTGGCAATAGTAAGCATTTTGATTTGGCAGTAGGCGAGGTGTAATTGCAATATGACAAACTATGCTTAAGGGACTATCTTGTAAATACTTTAGTTTGGGGTTTGGCATTATTTCATTATATATGTGTGTTTTTTTTCCCTATGAAACTTTCTACCTCTCCTCCCCCCCCACCCCCCGAAGTGTTTTGGGCTTTGGATGGAAAAAAATTGCCTGAGATGTTTATTAAAAAAAAAAAAAAAAAAATCACAGTGCATCCTGGGTAATGTTTTGCAGCTTGACTTAATTTTAGTCATCTGTTTTAATTACCTATTTATAAAAATGCTTTTGCATTTGTAGACATTATTTAATACTTTGGAAGAAGCACCTCATTTGAAATAAATAAATAAATTGTACTTATTTTAAATAGTCCATGTAAAAGACCTTAAAGGTAATTAATGTAGGTCTCTTAAGTAAGACAAAAGTGATCTTTCCAAGTCTGATGAAGTGATTTGTTTACTTAACTTCCCACTTTGGCTGAATCCTTCAGAGTCTAATAACTTTTTTTTAAAAAAACATGGTTTGGCAATTTGTGTCTAGCTACAAAAACCTTTCTTCAAAAAGAAGCAATTTAATAACCAGCTTTCTTAAAATTACTTTGAGGAAGGAAGACTGTATAGGGGGTTGGTGTTTTGTTTTATTTTTATTTCAGTGTAATCATTCTTTGATAAATTGTGTAATCACTGACTTAGTAGAAAAAATATTATTGAACTCCCGGGTTGCAATGACCATAAAGTAGTGTATTTTCATATAGAGACTTGAGATATTGTGAATAAATTATAAATTTATTTTATAATTTACCAGCTTATATGCTGGTCGAAGTCCATATGGACCCAGTTCATTTTGTGTTCAGTGCTTAATGTGGATCTACCATTTTAAGAAAAACAAAAAGATGGGTGGGGGGGATGCCTATTGTGCCCTTTTGTATGAGTCTTTTAAAAATCTGCCCTAAGAGTAACTTGGAATGAGATCAGAATACAGCATTGCATCCATTGAACGAGATTGGGTAGGATTAGTGTGGCATTTTTAAAGCCCAGTTCCAGCTTCCCTAGATGTCGCCTGGTAGTTTGCTTTTTCTATCCCATATTCTTTTTTTTTTTAAAGATTTTATTTATTTATTTTTTAGAGAGCGAGCGAGAGAGAAACAGCATGAGAGGGGAGAGGGTCAGAGGGAGAAGCAGGCTCCCCGCTGAGCCGGGAGCCCGATGTGGGACTCGATCCCAGGACCCTGGGATCATGACCTGAGCCGAAGGCAGACGCTTAACCATCTGAGCCACCCAGGCGCCCTTCTATCCCATATTCTTGCTGGGGACTTGATTTGATGTTACCATATATCTGAAGGTCCCTGTCTTCCCCGCCCCCCTTCCTGCCCCCCAATCACTAGCCATTTTCATTATACTCTATCTTGTTTTGCTATAGGGCTGCTGAACAGATTTCTTAAGCAGCTTTTTGCAAGGTTAAAAGAATGCAGCTTGGTAACAAGTTTGTGTCATTTTAAATATATACCTTCTAGTAAATAAGGAGAAGTCTGGCAATCAATCCCTTTTAGTGTGTTATATGTTTTACCTGACAACTAAACCTTCTATTGATTAGCCATTACTTTGTTAGATAATCCTATGTCATTGAATCCATTGTAAAAAATTAAACTCTTTAAAATGTTTTACCCTAGCAGCACTGTGAAAATTGAAAACTTGTTCAGAATTACAGCCTGCTTTCACAAAGAAGGTAGTTTTCAGCAAGGCATCTTACTGGTTTATGTTTATGTGCTTTATATGCAATATAAAAACGTATTGAAGTACTCCAACGCAAAACTCTTTGCTTCTGGTTCAGCAATGTAAGCTACCTTTTCAAATGTTGCATGGGGACAGAGCCTATCTTGCCAGTGGCAATTATACTCACTAGTTTAATTTTAGCCTGGAAGGAGTCTTACAATAGTAAAATATTGGATGTAAAATACTGAATTTTTTAACCTTTTTATTCCAGAGTGATCTTAGGACTGTGACAAATTTTAATTTACTAATCTATGTGACTTCCTTGGGGGGTAAGCAAGATCATATACCCATTTTACAGATGGAATGGCTAGAAAATAAAAGCTTATGTATATCCTTACCCTAGAAACACTTATAGGTCTAGAAATGGTTTCCAAATCTATCTAATATTCCCCTGAGTGTCTTGTAATCACTTCTGAGGGAAAAGGAATTTTGGAGGGAAACAAATTAGTTTTCTAACCTGCCATGACTATTTTTCCCCCAGAAAATAGCGTAATATTTTTATTAATTAATTAGACAAACCTTTAGTTCTTTTTCCCCAAAAATACTAACTGCATACCTTTATATTTTTATTGAAGTAAATTTTTCATATGATGAACTGCATAGATATTAATTGTATAAGTCAATGAATTTGTAAGTCTGTCTGCCTGTGTAACCACATCCTCATCAAGCTGTAGAACATTTTTATTACCCAAGAAAGTTTCCTGGGTCTTCTTCCCAGCCACTTTTCCCATTGCCAACGAATCAAACATTGATCAACTTACTGTCATAGCTTAGTTTCACCTTTTCTAGAATTTCATGTAATAGAATAATAGATTTTGGGGTCTGGCTTTGGGTGTAATGTTTATGCGATCCATCTATACTGCTGTGTGTATCAGTAATGTATTCTCTTTTATTGTATATTCTGTTGAATAAATATACTGTAGTTTGTTTTCCATTCTTTTGATGGACACCTAAGCTACTTGCATTTTTATAAATGTAGTTGCTATGGATGTTCTTATATAAAGCTTTTTTGGTGAACACGTGTTGAATACTTTTTGATGTGCTTATGAGCTATTCAGGTATTGTCTTTTGTGAAGTATCTGTTTAAGTTTTTTGCCATTTAAAAAAATTGCATTGTCTGTCTTATTGAGTTCTAGAACTCAACTGTATTGAGTTCTAGATACAGGCTCTTTGTGAGATATGTGTTCTGAATATTTTCTCACAAGCTGTGGCTTGCCTATTTATTCACGGTGTGTTTTGATGAGAAGTTCTAATTTTTGAATGAAGCCCAGTCTATCAGTCCTTACCTCATGATTGTACAGATACTCTAGGTTTTCTTCTAGAGGGTTTGTAAGTTTTAGCTTTTACCCTTAAGTCTGTGATCCATCTCAAATTAATTCTTATGTGTGGTGTTCATTATTTTCCCCATACTTTTTTATTCAGTTGCTTTGATACCATTGTTGAAAAGACTTTCCTTTTCCCCATTGAATTACATGAGTGCTTTTGTCAAAAATCAGTTGGCTGTACAAGTATAGTCTGTTCCTGAACCTCCTAGAGAAGAGGCTGCTGCTGGATGCAGAGCAAAGGGTAACAGCATCTGAGGCATTGACCAACCCCTTCTTTAAACCCCACATGGAAGACAAGCTCAAGTCTTCTTTCTTTTTAGAAGTGTGTATCAGCAGTGTATTCTCTTCTGTTATGTGTAAATAATGCACCAAATACTACACTGTCTTGATCATTGTAGCTTTAGTAAGTCTTGAAATCAAGTAATGTGAGTCTTTAATATTCTTAATTTTAATATTGTTTTGGCTATCATAGATACTTTGCATTTCTATATAAATTTTAGAATCATTAGCAATTTCTTTTAAGAAGTCTGGGGGTTTTATATGTATTTTATATATATATTTGTATATATTTTGGGATACACACACATATACACATGCATGTGTATATTCATTTGAGTAGAATTAACCTCACAATAATATTAAGTCTTCCAGTTTATAAACATGGTATATATCTCCATTTAATTTTGTTCTTTTTAAATTTTTCTAAGCATTATTTCTTAGTTTTCAGTGTACATTTCTTTTTTTTTTTTTTAAAGATTTTATTTATTTATTTGAGACAGAATGAGAGAGAGAGAGAGCTCATGAGAGGGGGGAGGGCCAGAGGGAGAAGCAGGCTCCCCGCTGAGCAGGGAGCCCGATGCGGGACTCGATCCCAGGACTCCAGGATCATGACCTGAGCCGAAGGCAGTCGCTTAACCGACTGAGCCACCCAGGCGCCCCCAGTGTACATTTCTTACACAGATTTATTCCTATTTAATATTTTTCAATGCTGTTGTAAATGTTTTCATTTGATTTTTGACTCTTGACCTTGTTTCCTGTCATTTATGAATAAAGACAATTTTATTTCTTATTTTCCAAGTTATTTGCCTTTTGTTTCCTTTTTTTGCTTTATTTCAATGGCAATGGCCTCCAATATAATGTTGAATAGATGTGGTAAGAGAACCTCTTTGCCTTGTTCCCAGTCTCAGAGGGACTGTCTTTCACCACTAAGTATGATGTTAGTTGAAATTCTTTTAGATGTCATTAATGGGATTAAGAAAGTTCCCTTTTATTTCTAGCTTGCTGAGATTTTGTTTTATTGTTGTTATTGTCATTGTGTTCATGGGAGATATTGGTTTGTAGTTTTCTTCCTTCTTTCCTTCCTCACTCTCCTCTTCCTGCCCCTCCCTTTACCTTCCCTCTCCCCCTCCCCTTTTCTCCCTTCCTTCCTTCCTTCCTTCCTTCCTTCCTTCCTTCCTTCCTTCCTTCCTTCCTTCCTTCCTTCCTTCCTTCCTTCCTTCCTTCCTTCCTTCCTTCCTTCATTCCTTCCTGTAGGCTCCACACACAGCATGGAGCCCAGTGCGGGGTTTGAACTCACATCCCTGAGATCAAGACCTGATCTGAGATCAGGAGTTGAACACTTAGCCAGCTGAGCCACCCAGGCACCCCTGTAGTTTTCTTTCTAATGTCTTTGTCAGGTTTTGGTGTCAGAGTTATGCTGCCTTCATAAAATGAGATGAGAAGTTTTCCCATCGCCTCTATTTTCTGAAAGTGTTTGTGTATGGTCCTGGTGTTATTTCTTCCCTAATATTTAATGGAATTCACCAATGAAACCATCTGGGCTAGAGGTTTTCTTTTTGGGGAAGATTTTGTTTTTTAATTTATGTGGAATAATTTTCACTTACAATTTGTTTCTTTAATAGATACAGAGCTATTCAGGTTTTCTCTTACTGTGTCAGCTTCGGTAATTTGGGTCTTTCAAGAAATGTACCCTATTTTATTTTATTTTGTTATTATTTTTTAAAGATTTTATTTATTTATTTGACAGAGAAAGAGAGAGACAGCGAAAGAGGGAACACAAGCAGGGGGAGTGGGAGAGGGAGAAGCAGGCTCCCCATTGAGCAGGGAGCCTGATGTAGGGCTCGATCCCAGGACCCTGGGATCATGACCTGAGCCGAAGGCAGCTGCTTAACAACTGAGCCACCCAGGAAATGTGCCCTCTTTTACTCAACAGGTTGTAATCTGTTCATATTTTTTATTTTAATACTCAGATTATTCTATATTGGGCTAACGAGAGCCCCTTTAGGTTGGCATCTGTACCCCTTTGACATATCTCTGTCATTCCCTGTGTGTCTCCAGGTTCATCTTATATTTTCCCTATCCAATCCTGGAATCAGCCATTTCTCCAGAGAGCTATGGTTCCTTTCAGTGTAAAATGGTATTTAGAAGCCAAGATTTAAACATTAACTTATATTTTACATCTATATGGATATATTTTGAAAACCATGAATTTATATTGGTACCTCTAATTCTAATTCAGTGCCACAGAGTTTGTTCTGGATCACTCCCTTTTCGTATTTATAATTCTCTTTTCTTATAGTAAGAAACCTGGTTTGAGATTTTTTTTTTCTTTTAGCACTTTAAACATGTTGTTTCTTGTGTTCTAGCCTTCGTTGTTTATGGTGAAACTTTACGTCTGCTTTTATTTATATTGTTGGCTCTCATGTATGGAGCATCTCTTTTTTCTTAGGCTCTTTCAAGGTTTTTGTCTTTGTTACTGTTTTTCAGCAGTTTTGACTGTTTGTGCCTAGTTCTTGTTATCTTTGTATTTAATCTCCGTAGAGTTTGCTGATCTCAGATCAGTAAGCCAGCAGTGTTCACCAAATTTGAGAACTATTTGATCACTATTCTTAGAACTTTTTTTGTGCTGCATTCTCACTTCTCTTCTGGGTCTCCAGTTTACACATATGTTAGATCATTAACACTTACCCCAGATAACTGAGCCTCTGTTCATTTTTTTTTCTTTTACTCTCTCTATCCTTCAGTTTAGATAATTTTAGTTGATCCATCTTTATTTCATTGACCTTTCTTCTGCCATCTCCAATCTGCTTTTAAGCCCATCCAGTAAATTTTAAATTTCAGATAATATACTTTCCAGTTGTAGAATTTCTATCTGGTTCATTTTAGGTTTTCATTTTTCTGGTGAAAATTTCCATCTGTTTATCCATTATGATTGTATCTTTCATTTAAGATGTTGAATATATTTATTATAGCTTCTATAAAGACTTTATATACTGATTCCCATACTAGATAATCTCAGGGCCATTTTCTACTCGTTCTTTTTTCTCTTGACTATGGGTTCCATTTATCTGCTGCTTATATCTAGCAGTTTTTTATTATATAGTGGACATTATAAATAACTCATTGCAGAGACTCTGGATTCTTTTATCTTCTACTGATTAACTTACTGACTGATCACTGTAAATTCACAGAGTGTTGGTTTATATTTGTTAGGGCACTTATGTTTTGATTTTTCCCCTGGTCCTAAGGTAGAGCCTTTACTCCTAAGACTTACTGTTTACTCTCAATACAGGGTCATTTCAAGTTTTCAGCAAAAGTTTGAAATGCCTGTTAAGTTCCTCTAATTTAGTAGGAATCAGATTCTAAATTCTGTCTCCCCTCATGGGCAACAGCTGCAATCCCTGCTCCAGTCTTCCAGTCTTCTGTTATTTTCCATTGGAATCCTTATAGTCTCCCATTCATATGTGTAGTTTGGGGATTAGCCATGGATTAGAGGAGAATTGAGCCTCCCCTATGGGTCTGTTTTCTATGATTTTTTAATCTCCAGCCACTATGGTAGCCCTGAACTCCATCCTTTGGCATATCAAGCCAATAAACTGGCTTTCTAATTGAATTTTAAGTCACCCTGCATCAAGTAGATTGGTGAGTACCCTCAGGGGAGAAAGCACATAAACATGGATGTTACCCTGCGTGTTTCTCCCCTTGAAGGTCAGTCTACTCTTCTCCCCCATTTTACTAGTTTAGGTCATTCTCCAGTGCCTTTAAGTAGTTATTACTAAATTTTTTTTCCCATGGTTTATAATTGTTATCTTATGAGGGTTAATCCCATGTAAGCATCTCTGGCATTATTGGAACTTGAACTCTTTGGCTTACATTTTTTATGTTATTCAGTATATATGAATCAATTCGTAAATGTCTCTTAAATGATAGGAAGTTTTACTTAAAAACTTTTTTTTTTTTAAAGATTTTATTTATTTGACAGAGAGAGACAGCGAGAGAGGGAACACAAGCAGGGGGAGTGGGAGAGGGAGAAGCAGGCTTCCCGCCGAGCAGGGAGCCTGATGCGGGGCTCAATCCCAGGACTCTGGGATCATGACCTGAGCCGAAGGCAGACGCTTAACGACTGAGCCACCCAGGTGCCCCTTACTTAAAAACTTTTATGTTGGGCGCCTGGGTGGCCCAGTCGGTTAAGCGACTGCCTTTGGCTCAGGTCATGATCCTGGAGTCCCGGGATCGAGTCCCGCATCGGGCTCCCTGCTCAGCCGGGAGTCTGCTTCTCCCTCTGACCCTCCTCCCTCTCGCTCTCTCTGTCTCTCATTCTCTCTCGCAAATAAATAAATAAAATCTTAAAAAAAAAAACCAAAAACTTTTATGTTGTCTATACATGAATAATAAATGTTTGTGGTATTAGTAGTTGCAAAAGAAGTACTGAACCTGACCCCAGAAGATACATGCACCAGTAGCTGCTATACACAAAGGTCAGATGATCCAATTTATTCCTTTAAAGTATGTTTGGGGATACCTGGGTGGCTCAGTCGGTTAAGCATCTGCCTTTGGCTCAGGTCATGATCCCAGAGTTCTGGGATCAAGTCCTGCATCGGGCTCCCTGCTCAGCAGGGAGTCTGCTTCTCCCTCTGCCTGCCCCTCTCCCTGCTTGTGCATGCTCTCTCTCTCTGACAAATAAATAAATAAAATCTTTAAAATAGGTTTTGAAATAATTTCAACTTAAATTATATAAGAATAAAACAGTTAAGTGGATATAAATTTTTTAAAGTTTAATTTGAATGGAAAACCAATTTTATAATACTTTTTCTCCATTTTCTTAAATTTTTTTACCTACATCTTTCCAAAGAATGATAATTGACCAAAAATGAATAGTTTAAAACATCTATGAATCCACTGCTGACATAAGTAAATAGGAGAAATCATAGCTTTTTGTCACAGAAAAAAATTCCATTTAATAAATGTGGAAGGAGAGTGCCTGGGTGGCTCAGTTGGTTAAGTGACTGCCTTCGGCTCAGGTCATGATCCCGGAGTCCTGGGATCGAGTCCCACATTGGGCTCCCGGCTCAGCGGGGAGCCTGCTTCTCCCTCTGACCCTCTCCCCTCTCATGCTGTTTCTCTCTCTCTCTCTCTCTCTAATAAATAAATAAAATCTTTAAAAAAATAAAATAAATGTGGAAGGAAAAAGGGAAATTTAAAAATCACCATCAGAACACCACAGTAAAAATTACCATAGGCAAGATCCACCAATGGATGCTAAAATTAGCAGGCAAAAGTTGAAATAGAAACGAAGTATTTTCATCATCTCAGAATATTTCTCCCAATATATTTTGTAATCCCTAAAGGAAAAATAACAAACTCATAATGGAGAATCTTGGCAGGTATGATCATAGGCATATGATAAAGTTTACCATCACTAGAAATACTTAATAACATGCCTCCTGACTTGATGCATTGAGAAGGGTACATCACCTTTGTGGTATTCTTCCCAATAATGTATAACCTCCATCTGATCATGAGAAAACATGAGACAAGGCCAAATTGAGAGAAATTATATAGACTAATCAGTACACTTCAGAAGTGTCATGGTCCTAAAAGACAAGACTGAGAAATTGTCACAGATTAGAGGCAACTAAAGAGACATGATAACTAAATTCAGTGTAGCATCTTGGGTTAGATTCTGACCAGAAAAAGGATAGTAGGGGGAAAATTGGTGAAACTCAAAAGAAATTCTTTATATTGTACCAACTTAATTACTTAGTTTTGATAAGTGTTCTGTGGTTATGTAAGTCATTAACATAAGGGGAAGCTGGGGGGAAGGGTATACAGAAACTCATTTTGCAACTACTCTGTAATCTAGAATTTTAAAAAATGGATTCTTTCCTATTGTTGGTTATGAGAGATTGCCTATGTCTTAAGATTTTTCTCTTTAATTCCAAGACATATAGTTCTCCAACATAGTAGTTCTCAAAGAGTGTTCCTAAACCAACAGCATTAATATCAACTAGGAACTTGTTATAAAAGCAAATTCTCAGAAGCCTGGGGGTGGGACCTAACAATTTGTGCGTTTGGGTTTGGTTTTCTTTTCCCCCCAGATTTTATTTATTTATTTATTTATTTATTTATTTATTTAATTTTAGAGAGAGTGAGCGAATGGGGGGAGGGGCAGAGGGAGAGAGAATCCCAAGCAGACTTCATGCCAAGCACAGGGCCTGATGTGGGGCTCCATTCCATGATGCCGAGATCATGACCCCAGCCAAAATCAAGAGTCGGTTGCCCAACTGACTTGAGTCACCCAGGTGCTCCAACAATCTGTTTTTAACAAGCCCTCCTAATGATTCTGATGCATGCTAAACTTTGAGAATCATGATTTATACCGTCAGTGAAAACTTAAAAACAGAGGGGAGGGGGGTGGGTGGATGGGTTAGCCTGGTGATGGGTATTAAAGAGGGCACGTATTGAATGGAGCACTGGGTGTTATACCCAAACAATGAATCATGGAACACTACATCAAAAACTAATGATGTAATGTATGGTGATTAATATAACATAATAAAATAAAATTAAAAAACAACATTGTTTTACTATATTGGCCAATTATTAATAATGTTTGCTTACCATAAAGTATAACCAATTTTTTAATTGTGGTAAAATACATGTAACATAACATTTACCGTCTTAACCATTTTTAAATGTACAGTTCAGTGGATTAAATACATTCACATTGTTATATAACTGTCATCACCATCCATCCCCAGAACTCTTTTCATTTTATTAAACTGAAGCCCTGTACCCATTAAACAATAACATCCTATTTCGTCTTCCAGCTCTGGCAACCATCGTTCCACTTTCTGTCTCTCTGATTTTGCCTCCTCTAAGTATTTCATACAAGTGGAATCATTTATTTATCTTTTTATCAGTATTTATCTTTTTGTGACTGGCTTATTTCACCTACCATAATGTCCTCAAGGTTCATCCATATCATAGTATAAGTCAGAATTTCCTTTCTTTTTAAGGCTGAATACTATTCCATTTGATGTATATGCCACATTTTGTGTGTCCCTTCATCTGTCAGTGGATACTTGGGTTGCTTCCATGTTTTGGCAATTGTGAATAATGCTGCTAGGAACATGGATATACATAAACCTTTTCAAGATTCTGCTTTCATTTCTTTTGGGTATATACCCAGAAGTGGCATTGTTGGATCATATGGTAATTCCAATTTTAATTTGTTGAGGAACCACCACCGTTCTGTTTTCCACAGCTGTGTATATATATACATTCCCACCAGCAGTGCACAGTGGTTCCAGTTTCTCCACATCCTTGCCAACACTTGCTGTTTTCTGGTTTTTATTTTTTATTTTTTAAAGATTTTATTTATTTATTTGACAGAGAGAGAAGGCAGACGCTTAATGACTGAGCCACCCAGGCACCCCTGTTTTCTGTTTTTTAACAGTAATCATCCTAGTGGGTATGAAGTGGTATCTCATTGTGGATTTGATTTGCATTTCTGAAATGATTAGTGATGTTGAGCATCTTGTCATGTGCTTGTTGGCCATTTGTATATCTTCTTTGGATAAATGTCTGTTCAAGTCCTTTGCACATTTTTGAATAGCACCCCTACCTTCCATACATACAGTAAGACCACTGCTGCTTACATTCTTGTTCATGAGCTCATCAGTGGCTCTTGTGGGCTCTCATTTTCTTTTCTTCCACCTGCCTACCTTGTTTCCAGTTCCCATAAATCTGGAAATTTATATATAAGTCTTTTCGTGTGTTGATTTTGAGAATAGGACAGAATTTGAAAACTGTATGTGACCGCATTTTAATATTTAAACCTGTTTCCAAAAAATTCTCTTTACAGACTTATAACAGCTGTGCCAGACTCTGCTTAAACCAAGAAACAGTATGTCTAGCAAGCACTGCTATGAAGACTGAAAATTGTGTGGCCAAAGTAAGTAAGACTACTCATCAATATTACTGTACCACATTGTAACAATGCTTTATCTATAAACATCTTCACTCAGTATTGCTATTAAAGATTATCACAGGATTTCATATTTAGAAAGGAATACAGCAGGCATCATTTTCAAAGCAGACTGTAAGTTGGAGTCTCCATCTCTTCAGTTGCAAAAGAATTTTTTGGTTATGCATTCCAGTCACACTTCCATCTAATTCGCATTTGTTATTTGACACTAGTTACTTGACCCTAAAACACTAGATTATTACAAATAAGTAAGATTTGTGAAAGAAAATATACAATTATTTTTATAAGCTGGTTCATGGGTTTTAAATGCGATTAATATAGAGTAACCATTGCAAGGATTGTGAAGTATGCTATAGAAAATCCAATTATTTTATCGCTATTATTATTTATTAAGTGGTCAATGATAGAAATATTGCTTTTGGTGATTTTGATCTGAGTGGACAGGTGTGTTTTATCATGCATATGAGCTACCTTTTCTCATGTATAAAACGTGCATATCTATAGATACAAAAGTAACCACATATTAGAGACCTTATGGTCTAATAATTGTATTAACTATGGCTCTAATCTTCCAAGTATCTCTGATTACACAGGAACTTTGACCTAAATTTAGATAACAGCAACTTTGATTATTCCAAGAGTAAGTAAAATTCCAGTAGGGGCTCTATCTCTAGACTTTTACCTTGCATATATGCAAAATTACTGCCTTAATAACTGTTCAGGGTTTTGTCACTGTTAGAACATTCCCAACTTTAACTACTTTAGTTTAGTCTATTTTATTATACACTAGGGCTCTCAGTTACTTACTGTTATTATTAGAGTTGGAGCTGGTCATCAGGTAGTCTCCATCCTTTGCTACAAAAATCAAAGGACGGCAACATTTCTTATTATTTTTATTTTATTTCTTAAAACATGCAGTAGTCACTGAATCTGCTTAATCAACTGAAAGTATCATACAAACTATAACCATTAGAAATGAACCATATAGGGGCGCCTGGGTGGCTCAGTCGTTAAGCGTCTACCTTTGGCTCAGGTCATGGTCCCAGGGTCCTGGGATCGAGCCCTGCATCGGGCTCCCTGCTCAGCAGGAAGCCTGCTTCTCCCTCTCCCACTCCCCGTGCTTGTGTTCCCTCTCTTGCTGTCTCTCTCTATCTCTCTCTGTCAAATAAATAAATAAATAAAATCTAAAAAAAAAAATGAACCATATAAGGAATGTCAATTTATTTAAAATTATAATTTAAAAAGATAGTTAAGTGTCTCTTAGTGTCTTAGTAATTTGCTGTAAAATATGAAAATAATAAATTACATATATTTATTTTTTCAGTCATTAAGTCACAACCAGCAAGTGCTAATTGACCCAATTTTGTATCCAGCATTTGTACATTGAAATGGGGGAATCAGTTATTTCGGCCTTTAAAAATAATCTTTCTCCTTTTTCGCCACGTTGCTCAGTTTCATCACAAGTGGGTGACTTCTGGCTAAACAAGGTAAAATCTTAGCATGAGCACCGATCCAAGGACAGGGTGACAATTTTAATGAGTTTCATTGAGAGCTGGCCAAGTGAGCATCTGTTCCTTTTGTTTTCTCCATACTTTGTAAGCCAGGATCTCTAAGCTATAGTCATGTTGGTGTGTGTCTGTATGATGTGTTTTGTTTTGTTTTTCTCCCACCCTCTACTTCAGTGGTGCATGGTTAGAAATCTTCTGGCATCTGGCACAATGGCATAATTTCTTCTGTGCTCTTGGGTGAGGAAATAAGTTTGTTCATTGCTGCTCATCTGTCTGTTTCTTTTGCTCCCAGATGGTGACCCTCTCATCCCATTCTTGCTTATTTTAACATTATTCTGACACCTATATCCTTTCATCATCTCCTTCAATACCCTAATTTAATAATGATTTCTGTCCTTTCCTATTGGAACCCACCTAACTTTCTGGTTCCTTTTATTGGCCCACATCCTGGCTTCTGGTTCATTGCTTCAGATTTGAGCTGTAGTGTATTTGCCATTGGTCAATGGCAAATAAAAACATGTAGCTAAAAAATTTTCTTTCTTTTAACAGCCTCCAGTGAAGTATCAATAACATGAGAATAGAGAACAAGTTTTCCCTTTTCTATTTACATGTGTTATATGTATCTCATGATTCTGTGCTGTTTCTACTTGCCTCATTTATTGCTTGACCTTTGAAAGGTAATGACTTGCCATTATTTTTGTAGGTCTGCAAGCTTGTCCCTGTTTCCTGCTCTTCACCTTTAGCCCTTAACTGAATAGTTTCATCTGCTACACTTGATATGGCTGCAGTAGCTTTTCACTTGATACAAGTGTCTGTTGTTGATTCAGATTGTGCTCCAAAGTGGCCTTGAATATCCAACCATCTCCATGTGAGAGCAACTATAACATAGTGATAACAACATTTTTGTCCCCTAGTTCAAAGGAGCTAATTCAGAGTGACTTTGATTTGGTGGAGATAGTCATTATAATTATTGAATATTGTTTATTATGAGGTTTAGAGAAGACATTAATACCAGTCATTCCCTGAAAAACAGCAAAGTTGTTACGTTCAGACCTTGTAGTATGTAGTATGTGACTCTTCTTTGCCAGAAATACCTTCCATAAATGTTTTATAATAGATCTATGAAGAGGGGCCCATTTGTACTCTTTAGAATATAAGAAAACAAAGTGGTAAAACAAACTACAGCCACTCTAGGTTAATAATAATCTTCTGAATCTCCAACTTGAAGAACGAGACCTAAGAAAGGATTTAAAAATAAAAATGAAGGATGGGTCGTTTTATCAGTGTAACTTAGTCCAACTAATATTTGGAGGCATTGAAATGTCTTTTATTTTTGTCCAAAGCCTTCCTTCTTACTAATTATAGCCCTGTAGTTCATGAGATTTGTTTGGAACATGATGAGCTCTGTATTTATTGTAGCTTTAAATGGATAGTCATTATTGACTGCCAACTTAGTCTTTAAAATCAATAATCACATTGCACCTAATTGTCAACCTTCATGATCTTTTTTAATTGAAGAAAACTAACTAGAAAAATGAAGAGCATTAATTTTTTTATGTTATCTCTTTGCTGACTTTTATTTAAATATTACCGAAAATTTTGGTTTCAGGTTTTTCCTAATTTACTTTTTACACATGCATGCACAGAATTAAAATTAAGTTGTTTGAACACATCCACCTAGATTCCTGCCCAGGTGGGAGAAGTTCTGCCTCTTTATGTTTGGAAAATAAACCTCTTCAGTAGTCCTTTGTAGATGTTCTGTATTGTGGTTGTTTGTTATGATTGTTTTTTACTTGAGACTCATAATCTGTTTGCAACTGACTGAGACAGAAAAACGTGATGTTCCTTTCCACTCACTCCAGATTTTGATAGAAGACTTGTTTTATTTATTTCCAAAATTATATCCGCAGGAAACAAGCTGTTTAAATTCAGATTATGCTGAAGCAAAATGGTCCTGGTATGAGAAGCAACGTGCTGTTTTACGAGCACAGAGTCCCTTTTCTCATAACTGATTGATAGTAAATATTTTCCTGAAGAATTATTGCCAACCATGAACAGTGCAACGGTTTCACTTTTTTTTCGTGCTACTTGCTGTACCAGCCATTGTCGGTAATTAAGATCTACAATTCACAATGCAGACGTTTGCACTTCCTCTGGGTCTGCGCTATTTATAAGGCATTTCAGCTGTTCAGAGTTTCTTTTGAGTTTTAAACTACATGTTAACAGGCTTCTTTAATACACTGTTCCACAAGTAGCATGTCAAATGGGCCATTCTTTGCACAGGCCTCTCTTTCGGGTCTAAACATTAGCTTTGTGGAGAATATGTTAAGATTTAACCATATCGTCGAGGCCAGTGAGGTTGGAAAAACTCTGGAATATAACATGTTACACATTACCATATTGCTATTTCAAAAAGGCAGGAATAAAATTCAGATAGTACTATTTTTTTCTTTCATTTTCAAATGGGTCATGTGATTTTAATGAGTGTTAATGGGAGTTATAGAGAGGTTCTGAGAAATACTAGTAAAGTGACTTTTCCCAGCTCACTTTGAGGTAATACTCAGGGACCATTGTTATAAACAAGAGTTTATGTGTTTGTCAGGTTAAGGATGCAGGAACATAAAA
Source organism: Mirounga angustirostris (assembly GCF_029215605.1). Lineage (NCBI taxonomy): Eukaryota > Metazoa > Chordata > Mammalia > Carnivora > Phocidae > Mirounga > Mirounga angustirostris. Next base: position 127,947,572 of record NW_026991714.1, read on the forward strand.
CCTTCTAGATGTGCATGATATTTAGGAATACAGACTGGGATACCAAAGTGGATCAGCAGATCGACTGCACATTTGTTGTATAATCATCTTCAGGAACCCTAAGTAGCATATGCCGTTGGAGAGGAAAGTGTGAACAGGAATCCTGGTCTGAATTAATTTGGTAAAATTTAGGATCATTTTCAACCATTTCAAGAGAGTTAATTGCAAAAGAAAAAAAGAAGTCCAGACCCCAGTGAGCATCTTCATGAATTATGCCCTTGAGTGAGAGAACTGCTTACACAGTCTCCTTACTACCTGCGCTCATTGCTAAACACACTGGAGAAAGAAACAAGAAGCAGAAAGCTGTCAACAAAATATGTGTAAAACTTTGCCACAAGTGGGGATCAGACTGGCTGTGTTAAGCCTGAAGCCAGCTGCATTGATTCTACGTGTTGGCCGCCAGCATCTTCCGGCAGAGCAGACCTTCAGAGAAAGGCAGACACGGGTTTCCATGCTGATTCTTGATGGGCCCTTGAATATAGACAGAGCTTCAAACAAAGCCTTTCCAAGGCAGTTTTATTTGCCAGAACCTGAAACTTTCTGTAGTTCTTTTGAACTGCAATGTTTCTGTAAACTTTTTTTCCTCAGTGAACTCTTTATGAACCTTTTTTTTAAGATAGCAGCAGTGGTTCAACTGCTGAGAACCACTGATATATCTGACTGAGGCACTTCAAGACGCTAGGACCTATTCACATTTCTCTCTAGCCAGGGAGCTAATAAGATTAAGTTTGTCTTTGTGGATTGGTCCAGATTAGCAGATGAGCCCAGTCAGTGTTTTCCTCAGTGAAAAAGGAAAGGTTGGGAGAGAGAGGGGTGAAGGAAGAAAGTTCTTCATCAAGAATTGACTGCAGTATTGCCTGCTGATGCATGTCGGATCACCCGCATCGAGAGATCACATGGCTTCTCCAAAAGTCAAACGATCAATTCGCCTCGTTTTGGCTCTGTACTTAATGCACAAACAGTGCGATCTGCGGGGCTGTAATTGCATTGTTAGGGCCAAGGAACAAGCCTGTGCCTTTTCAGCAGACAGCTGGCAGGGAGAGAGGCATGTTGTTAGGAAAGAGAGAGGCAAGGCAAATAAAATTACTGCTAACGCTCAGAGATCGGCAGGAGTCCTACTTGCCTAATCTTACCGGTGGGAGCAAGCGGCTGTTGTAATCCAATTATAGCAGCATAAGCAATTTGTTAGACACTCCGCATAATGTAACAATTTCCCAATAAACTCTGACTTGTAATAACGTCGGCAAGAGTCCGCATAAATCTGCCCGAATGGTGGGGGCTGGAGCGTTCGGCTGGGGGCTTGTAATTGGCGCCATCAGCACGTTTTGTGGAGTGCAGTATGGTGCAGTCTTTTAGTGCAGGAATTTTAAGGAGAAAAGCATGGCACACGTTTCTTAGAAAAAGAAAAGTGGCCATTAAAAGGGGAGCAGCAAGAAGGGCATACTCTTGCCTTCACGTTACCTAGGAGTGTTAGTGTAGAAAGAAAACAGGAGGAAGCCATGTTTCCTTCAATACTAAAGGGGGAGAAGGGGGAAGAGTATGCGGACTAAATTTCTTTTTTAAAAAGCATCAGTTTATATTATTTATACTCCCCTTCTCCAGTCCCCCAAAATGCTGTTCAGGCAGCATTCAGCTAACATTTTTACAAAATGCTCATAGCCAGACAAGACTAGAAATGCCAAGTTTAAATCTGTTTTCTTCTAGTGTTTAGCATTTTCTTTACAACAGGAAAATATATTTTCTTTGTGCACAGAATAAATCTTTTAATTATCTCATTGACTATCAAACCTTTCTGTAGAGTTCTGCCTTCCGCTTTAAGAAACCGTCTCTTACTGAAGGATTTAAAACCTAGCTTGTTTGCTTAGCTGGCTTCACAACATTGCTTATTTTCTATTCCACAATATATTGTGAATGTCTGTGATACTAGGGTTAGTCATCTTTCTTGTTGAATGTTTACATTGTACAAGAATACAGTTTTTCTTATTTAAAACCATACCTGTATGATCATTATAGAAATAATTTTGATTCCTAAGTCATAAAATTTCTGTTTTGGAAAAATATTTGTTGTTGTGTGGAGCAGAATAGAACCTCCATTATTGATTGATTGATTAGCGTTTGTAGTCACAGTATAGAGTTTATTTATACAAGGTATAGGAGGTGAGGAGTGCTCCTAGATTTGTGTTAATAGACAGATTTTCATGCTACTGAGTGTGTATTAAATGTTACCTACTTTCTTATGCCAACCCAACTCTTCATTGTTGTTAATTTGTGTCAAAACAAAGCTTCTGAAATAAGAACAGGATTATTCAAAATATCATGTTGCTGTGGGTATTATTACACTAAATATTTACTTTCAGTATAAACACTTCCTTCTACTGAAGCAAATGCTGCCTTGTTTGACTGGAGCTACATCAATAAACTGCAGTGCCTCTAATAAAGCCACTCAGTGTCTGGGTTTAACTAATGGCTGATTTTCATGGCTTTGACAGTGAGCTGTGTGCGTTATTTTCTCCTGATATTGTAAAAATAATGAGAGCAAATTAGAACAATCAGTTTACACAGATAGCTCCTGATTGGAGGCGATGGGCAATATGGCAGCAGGTAATCCATCTTCGGGCTCCTGTCACATTAACTTCAGCAGTGTGAAAAGATCAGGTGGGGTAAGCAGGGATCCTGCCCAATCAGAACACTGAAATTAATGAGAAGAGCATTGTTCTGTGATCAACCTTTTAATTAGCAAGATTGGAAACGCAGGGAATGATGAAGGCAGCACCACAGCTGCACAGTGCCAGGCACAATTCCTGAAAGGGGGAAGAAAGAAAAAAATCTGTGGGTTTTACATCATATTTTTGTTGCTATATACAGGCATTATGTTTCCACTCGAGAGCTGGTTTACAGACTTTACTGCCTACTTTGCAAAGTAATTAGTCACAAATGTAGTTGATGTATTAGTGATCTATAGGCTGTAATTCTGTCAGGGGTCATTTAGGTTTTGATTACCAGTATACTTTCTTTGGCATTGCACATTGGGTTTTAATTTTTTATTTTTTTCTAATCAAGGAAGCAAAGAAATCAAATTTTAAGAAGGTCTTTCTGGTCGACCTCCCACCACCCAATCCCTCCAATTTATAGAGTTTTTCTTGCAAGTAGCATGAGAGTTTTCTGGTTTGGAGCACTTTTGTCACTTGGAGTTATTTACAAGAGGTGCAAAGTCCAGGCAGTAAGCTAAGGCATATTTAAATTGTGTTCCTTTCCTGGTTCTGTTTATTAGGAAAATAACTGTTTTTCCCCCTGCCATTGACTTCTCAGTGTTGAGGGCTGTGCTATTTCAATTTATATAATTGAGAATTGAATATCAATGAAGTATGGTGTTTATAGGAGGAAGGGGGGTGGAATCTATGCAGTGACTGAGACTAAAGGCTGATTCATTCATTTAAAGCTCAGTTATACTAAAATTGAAACCTTGTTAATTATCCCTGTAATATTGGAAAATGTGGTATAAAGCTATGGAAGATATTAATGAGCCAGATTTTCCCTGCCATATCAGTGCCTGTTTTCTAGGCCTACTTTGACAGGCTTTAGCTTTGGGAAAGGTATGAGGTTTTCAGTATTTTAATCTTTATACCTTAAGCTTAATTGCTTAGTGTAAAAGCAAGAATATAATGTATGATATGTAAATGAATCCAGTTATCTTCCAAAGACTATAAAATAAATTTGTGGGTTTTTTTATATTAACAGTTAATTGACTTAGGCATTTATTTAAAGTACTAATACATAGGGGCGCCTGGGCGCCTCAGTCTGTTAAGTGTCTGCCTTCTGCTCAGGTCATGATCCCAGAGTCCTGGGATCGAGCCTCAGGTTGGGCTTCCTGCTCAGCAGGGACATCTGTTTCTCCCTCTCCCCCTGCTTGTGCTTTCTTGTTTGCTCACTCTCTCAAATAAATAAAATATTTTTTAAAAAAATTAAAAAACATAAAGTACAAACACATAAAAACCAGTTATCAGGTACCCATCTGAGTGCAGAATTAACAGTAAAGAGCCTAAAGTATAGTATGAAATATTGAGGTTAGGTGTCATAGTTATAGTTAATAGTTAATAGAACTTTTTTCATTTTATTTATAACTAATGGAGATTCTAGCCTTACAGCCCTAAGATGCTATATTTATAGAAAGTAAGTCCTTGATATTATACCCCTATGCAAAACCTATAGAATAAAGTCACTTCACTTCCCTGTAGTACCCATCTCCCACCCCCTTCCCCCCCAAAATCTTTAGTATACATTTTGGAATTCTGTCAGAAACCTGATTTTTGGTTTGATTTGGTTTTTTGATTGATAGCAAGCTTTTCCTGAAAATATCATCTTCAGTATTTTAGGATCAGTGACTTAATATTAAATAGTCTCTAGGACATCCCCCCCGCCCACACACACACACTCTAAGAGAATGGTGCTACTGTGCATATTAATATTTTAAAGCCCACTTGTAGAATTTTGGGTGATACTTTTCTACATTGCTTAATCTGGAAGAGAGATTTTTATACTTACAGCTTTTATGAATTTTTGTGCCTGTTCATTTTCCTCTCTCCTAGTTTGACAGAAGCCTGGGCTCATAAGCTGTCCATGGATGCGTTCTTAGTCATATGGTGTAAATAGATCACTTACAAAGCTTGTGTAACTTGAGCTCTCCTTTTGAGCCTTTCAGTACGCATGAGCTCAGGATCCATATATGTAAAATCTTACTCTTGTGTCATGACTTCAGCTTGTAAGGCAAATGAGCTATGAATTTACATGACTATTCTACTCTATACCAACTTTCTATAAAATAAAATTAGTCTTTTTCCTTTTTTTCCTATGATTCTGGATTTCCATCTGACCTAGTGATCTTGCCAATATTTGTTCTTTGTTGTTAGAGTTCTTTTCCAGTAAGATTTGCTCTGCAAGGTCAGTGTTAAATAAAAGTCTCTTTTTTTTTTTTTTTTTTTTTTTTTTTTTTTATTCTTATGTTAATCCCCTTACATTACAACATTAGTTTTAGATGAAGTGTTCCATGATTCATTGTTTGTGCACAACACCCAGTGCTCCATGCAGAATGTGCCCTCCTAAATACCCACCACCAGGCTAACCCATCCTCCCACCCCCCTCCCCTCTAGAACCCTGTTTGTTTTTCAGAGTCCATCGTCTCTCATGGTTCGTCTACCCCTCCGATTTCCCCCGCTTCATTCTTCCCCTCCCGCTACCTTCTTCTTCTTCTTCTTTTTTTTTTTTCTTAACATATATTGCATTATTTGTTTCAGAGGTACAGATCTGAGATTCAACAGTCTTGCACAATTCACAGCGCTTACCAGAGCACATACACTCCCCAGTGTCTATCACCCAGTCCCCCCATCCCTCCCACCCCACCCCCCACTCCAACAACACTCAGTTTGTTTCCTGCGATTAAGAATTCCTCATATCAGTGAGATCATATGATACATGTCTTTCTCTGTTTGACTTATTTCACTCAACATAATACCCTCCAGTTCCATCCACGTCGTTGCAAATGGCAAGATCTCATTCCTTTTGATGGCTGCATAATATTCCATTGTATATATATACCACATCTTCTTTATCCATTCATCTGTCGATGGACATCTTGGCTCTTTCCACAGTTTGGCTATTGTGGACATTGCTGCTATAAACATCGGGGTGCACGTAGCCCTTCGGATCCCTACTTTTGTATCTTTGGGGTAAATACCCAGTAGTGCAATTGCTGGATCATATGGTAGCTCTATTTTCAACTTTTTGAGGAACCTCCATACAGTTTTCCAGAGTGGCTGCACCAGCTTGCATTCCCACCAACAGTGTAGGAGGGTTCCCCTTTCTCCGCATCCCCGCCAACATCTGTCGTTTCCTGACTTGTTCATTTTAGCCATTCTGACTGGTGTGAGGTGATATCTCATTGAGGTTTTGATTTGGATTTCCCTGATGCCGAGCGATATTGAGCACTTTTTCATGTGTCTGTTGGCCATTTGGATGTCTTCTTTGGAAAAATGTCTGTTCATGTCTTCTGCCCATTTCTTAATTGGATTCTTTGTTCTTTGGGTGTTGAGTTTGATGAGTTCTTTATAGATTTTGGATACTAGCCCTTTATCTGATATGTCATTTGCAAATATCTTCTCCCATTCTGTCGGTTGTCTTTTGGTTTTGTTAACTGTTTCCTTTGCTTTGCAAAAGCTTCTTATCTTGATGAAGTCCCAATAGTTCATTTTTGCCCTTGCTTCCCTTGCCTTTGGCGATGTTTCTAGGAAGAAGTTGCTTCGGCTGAGGTCAAAGAGGTTGTTGCCTGTGTTCTCCTTTAGGATTTTGATGGACTCCTGTCTCACATTGAGGTCTTTCAACCATTTGGAGTCTATTTTTGTGTGTGGTGTAAGGAAGTGGTCCAGTTTCATTCTTCTGCATGTGTCTATCCAATTTTCCCAACACCATTTGTTGAAGAGACTGTCTTTGTTCCATTGGACATTCTTTCCCGCTTTGTCGAAGATTAGTTGACCATAGAGTTGAGGGTCCATTTCTGGGCTCTCTATTCTGTTCCATTGATCGATGTGTCTGTTTTTGTGCCAGTACCATGCTGTCTTGATGATGACAGCTTTGTAATAGAGCTTGAAGTCCGGAATTGTGATGCCACCGGCTTTGCTTTTCTTTTTCAATATTCCTCTGGCTATGCGGGGTCTTTTCTGGTTCCATACAAATTTTAGGATTATTTGTTCCATTTCTTTGAAAAAAGTGGATGGTATTTTGATGGGGATTGCATTGAATGTGTAGATTGCTCTAGGTAGCATTGACATTAAAAGTCTCTTTTTTGAGGGCATCTTTTTTTTGTATATATTAGTAATTACAGAATGTCTAACTAGCTGAATGACCAAGAAACTCCTTTTTGTTTCCTAACAGAGCTAGAATTACCAAGTCACCTTAAATTCTACTAATCCCAAATCTCATGAATAGGGTTCACTTTAGAGAAATTTTCATTAGTCTAGTCCTTTGGAGCTCACCTAATACACCTTTATTTAAAGTTCTTATGTATAGGACCAGTTGAATCTCTGATGCTGTTACAGTCCTTTCTAAGTTCCCCATCCCCCTGATTTTTAGTTTAGCGATACGTTCCTATATAAAAAATTGGAAGGGGTGCCTGGGTGGCTCAGTAGGTTAAGCATCAGCTTTTGGCTCAGGTCATGATCCTGGGATCAAGCCCCATGTTGGGGCTCCCTGCCCAGTGGGTAGTCTGCTTCTCCCTCTACCTCCTCCCCCACTCATGCTGTCTCACTTTCTCTCAAATAAATAAAATCTTAAAAAAAAGAATTGGAAAATGGCCATTTTTTACTCCTGTATCTTCAGGATAGAAGACCTTTTTTTTTTTTTTTCCCTTCTACTTTGTACTCCTCAAGAGTTTGAGGAGGAGAGAGAATATGTTAATATTTACTAAGCCCTATGTTTAGGCACTACAGTGCTGGCTGTGTTATCTATTTCTTTCTTTCTTTCTTTTAAGATCCTATTTATTTGTTTGACAGAGAGCAAGAGAGCACAAGCAGGGGGAGCGGCAGAGGGAGAGGGAAAAGCAGGCCCCCGTTCAGCAGGGAACCTGACACAAGCCTCCATCATGACCTGAGCTGAAGGCAGACGCTTGCTTAACCGACTGAGCCACTCAGGTGCTCCAAGAATATGTTAATATTTATTAAGCCTGATGTTTAGGCTCTATAGTGCTAGCTGTGTTATCTATTTCAGACCTTATGTGAACCTGATAAGATGGATGCATATCCCCTATTTTATAGATAAGGAATCTGAAACTTAGAGAAGTTAAGCCTTTTCCCAAGTTTTCACATCCCTAAGTTGTAGTGTCAAGTTTTGAACTCCAATCTCTCTGACTTTAGGGTCCTTTCTGTACTACACCAGCTTGCCTTTCAAATAGTATTTGGAGGCCCTATAGATCTCTCCTACCATTATACTTGGCTTCACACTACAAAGCACCTATAGCTTTTTTCCATTTGATTTCTGTAACACTTTTGACATCTAACAAATGTTATTTCTTCATCTCTCCTTTATTGCTTGTAAGATATGTTGGTCTGACTGAACTGAGCCAAATACTGTATGCAGAAAACTTAACTATCTCTATTCTAGGCTACCTAGTCAGTAATTCTGCTATGTAACTTCAAATGCTTACTCAATAATAATCACCTACCTTATCAACATAGGTCTTTAAAGTATCTAAGATGACCTCATGGCTCCATGCTCCATGTTCTACATATAAAATGAGTGGGACAGCATGAGTCCAATACAGCCAGCTCAAGGTGGTGACTCACACCTTCCTAATTGTTTTAGAAGTTGTTTTGGAATACAGATCTCATCCTATTGTCTGTGTCAGGATTTACATTGTAAGTATATATTGGCAGTTCTTTTATACCAAAACTTTATTTTTCCTGATTAAGATTGGTTATTAATTTTGTCAATTAAAAAAAAGTTTCCCTTAAGGCTTCCAAGCATGAAAACACTTCAGTAAATATTTTTATATTTGTTTACATGCATCTAGATAGATTGGTGATTGCAAAGATGTGGTAAGGATATCAGAATTAATAGTTGGACCTTAAAATCCTCTGTTTCAGAGAGGAGAGAAGCAGCTTGGGAGAGGAGTGAGTCATTATAAAGAAACATTGAAAGCAAATGAAAACAAAAAGCAAACAGACATGACTATTAGCACGTACACACACATAGAATCTCCCTGCATATTCTCTAATGGAAAGAATAGAAGTTTTTGATAGTTATGGTTGACATAAATTTCATGCTCAGACTTGTAAAAATATGTAAGAAATACTTGGCTCACATGGAGCACTAAGACTATGACAAACAGGAATGTTGAAATATTTCTAGAAGAGTGAACTAAATGTAATTATATTTTATATGTCAGACATCATTTCTTTATAGACATTTTCTTGGAATATCTAATAGCATAAGGAATTTAATTGTAAAGTTTTGTTTTGTTTTTTAAACCTAAGAGCAAGCCAGAAGGGAAATATACAGAGAAAAACGTGTTTAAAAAGAGATGGTTCCTACAGTGTTAACTATGGAGTGTGTAGCGTGACTCTGTAATGGAATATCATGGTAGGGGGTATAATACTGTAAATAAGATGAATATGCCACTTGTGGATTAATGGGCAACCTAAAGAGTGGCTTTATTTACATCTATGTGTGAGGTTCTTTTTTGTCTGTTTTCTGTTATTCTTGTGATTGGAATGCTTAGAACCTGACAGTTTATTAGGGAACTTTTGGGGGAAAAAAAAAAATCAGTTTCCTTGAATCTTGCTTTATGTGTTTTTTGTAGGATTAGTATAGTGTCATTTTTGACCTTAAAATTGATAGGTTGGTGGAGTTTTTATTAACTTTTTCTCTGGGTGATATTTAAGGAAGAGGTGGGTTCTGAAATTAAGTCCAAGAAATATAGCTATCCTTTATATTTTGTTATGAACATTAAGGAGCAGGTAACAGGCACCACATGTATCCACATTGCAATAGATTCCATTTGAGGTGATAACAGTTTTGTGAATATAGGATGTTTTTGAAAGGTTTGGGTACTGAGTCATGTAAACGATTACATCTAGACTGGGACACTTACGTAGGAGCCATTATCTCAGCATTATAACATGAGAACATGCAATAAGGGTAAATTCTAAGTGAGAGCTTTTTATAACTAACTTTTTTGTATACTCTTTAGGTTGCTGTGGATTGCCAATTAATAGTATTATTTAGTGCTCTTGAAACTTCAGAAGTGTGAGACTTAGATTGTTATGTACTTCCTGCTTCCCCTCAGTTGAAAATGTGTAAAACAGGTTCTTTATAAAAGGCAAATGGTATGCAAAAGTAAATTCAAAAGAGTTTGAATGGAACTAATGTTCACTTGCAGAAGGTCCATTCTCAAATTCTATTTGGTGAGTCTAATTGACTTCCAAACAAAAAAAATTGTAAAATATATTTTTTGAAGTATTAAGATTGTGTTATCAAATTTGATAGCCTTTTGCACCATTATTTATTGAATATTTACAATGTGCCAAACGCTGGGTTAAGGGTATTACACTCTTAACTTAAATCCTCGCAACAGTCTCATGAAGCATTCAACCCCGTTTTGCATACAAATAAATTAGAGAGATCAAGCAACTTGCCCAAGTTATGTTGCAGAACTGGAATTTGAACCCATACTGGCCCCATAGCCATGTACTTTCAACCACTGTGGTTTGTGAATTTTAGTACATAGAAATTAGGGTTTGTGTGTGTGTGTGTGTGTGTGTGTGTTGGGGTAGGGGGTTAATCTAAATAAAGTTCTCTGTGGTGCCTATTAAATGTTAACAATTTACTAACAAGTAGCCAGGATTTGGAAAACACAGAAGTATGAACATTGGCTGTATAAAATTAAGATATAGTAATACATTTTAGTTTGTAATCTTCTCTTGCACTTACAGTGTTTTTCCTTTTCAGCATTCCAGTGAGATGATAAAAATTAAAAATACCTCAATTAGCAACCGCAAAAAAGTAAAACTGTTAATTGAACCTTGTAATCTCCTCTTGCTGTCTGTTAGGTTTTTCTTTGCAGGCTTTGATTGTGTGTAATAAAACTGTTGCTTAGGGGCGCCTGGGTGGCTCAGTTGGTTAAGCGACTGCCTTCGGCTCAGGTCATGATCCTGGAGTCCCTGGATCGAGTCCCGCATCGGGCTCCCTGCTCGGCAGGGAGCCTGCTTCTCCCTCTGACCCTTCCCCCTCTCATGTGCTCTCTGTCTCAAATAAATAAATAAAATCTTTAAAAACAAAACAAAACAAAACAAAAAAAAACTGTTGCTTAATTAATGCCAGGGTTCTGAAGCCTTTGGATGCCACAAAAGAAAGTGGAGAAACCAAGAGGCAGCATCAAATAGCTTTTCTGTCATGTTAATTTAGATCTGTCATTCTTGTCCCAGTTCATGATATACAGCTCCCAACAGAGACTGGGTGAATTGAAAGAGAAGCAATAGTGAATCCTGTCTTAGGAAAAACACAAGTCATGACTGAGGCTCTCAGTAGGTTAATGAAGAACTGTTTTCAGACAATATTTCACCCCTAGTTTGAGCTGCCCTTGGAATGCATGTGGCTGTATTCATGTGACCAGCAGATGTGATGCAAAACCAAACTAATTGGTGATGTGGCATCATGGCTTTGTGGTATGTGCAGGAAAGATCCAGGACTGATGATGTCCATTGTGTACTATCATTGCAGAAAGCTGCTTGTGTGTAACCAGAGCGTGAGAGAGAACATCCTACTGACTTGTATTAATTTCTATTCAGAATGCTGAAAAACAAAATGGTAAAAATTTCCTTGGAAATTGGTAAAGTCTCCTTTATTTATGGACACACTTTTTTAGGAATCCGTAAGCTTGAAAAGAAAAAAAAAAGGTTGATAAGAAATGTTTGTTCATATTATCACTAAAAAAATTTGTTTCTTAATTTTAGAATGCAGAGTAATGAATAACACTAACAGTCTTCACTAAAATGAATTTACTTTTAAGGTGACTCTTTACATTCTCTTCTTTTTTCATTCTTTCATCCTCCCTCCTTGATTCAAGGAACTTTTTATTAGCTGGTTTTATATTTGTATTTTAACAAGAGTGTTGGAAAGCAGTGTTTCTTTCAGGGTGGGGAAGATTTGAAATCCAATAATGACAAATGAAGTCCCTTTCATTTCTGGCTGCATTCCCAGATGGTTGTGTGTATCATAATCATTGAACTTTTAGAGCCTGCTCACATTCTGTCTGGATTGCGTAGAATTACAACATCATATCTAAATTATACTTTCTGGCAATATTTAAAAGTGAAATAGACATTGCTGAGTGGAAGCACTGATATAATTTCCGGTGGTTAAGGTGTCAGTGAAGAAGGGAGTTTACAAGCATGGGAAAAGAGTACAGGCTTCAATTTGAATAGGTCTCTATTGGCCAGGGAGTTATTTAATGCTAATAAATACTGGTTTTAGAATAGATGGAACTAGGTTAAGTGTTTACAACCAAACCTTTCTCTTCTCCATTGAAGAGCAAGTTTCACCTACCACTGACCTACTTTGCTCTTATATGGTACTATAGATACAACGGTTATGCAGCCATGGAGGGAAAGATAAGTGAAGACCAGAAGAATTTTTTAGTGGGAAGTGCTTGGTAGCATGTTTCTTTGTTGGTAAGACATAATGTTGCCACAAATCATGAATAAATATTCTGAATTCCCTAATATTATAGCAGTTATAACCATTTTTAAGCCTCCTTTCTAAGTAGATATTTCTCTCCTGGCTTTCTGTATTGTGAACTTTACAAAACTGGCTTAGGCAGCCTATTAATTATTCATATCATAGCAACAATTAAAGCAAATTAAAAATAAAAATCGCCATATTGCATTTAACCGTGGGCAGCGCCAAACTGTGTCAGCTCTGGAAGGGCCTGTGGTGTTTCCTAAGTTAAAAGTGCTAGAGGGAGCTCTAACCTTGTTCAGAGTTGTGGCATGTGGGAACAATTGTCTGTATGTGGCCATAGGGTCGCAAGTGAAGATAGAGGCTAAGGCTGTTACGTGGCAGAAATTTAAATCTTTATTAGAACTCCCTGTTTCCTTTATATTAGAAAATAAGAGTTAGGACTGTCTGTATGCAATCAAACAGGACTTAATTCACCCTTATCCCTCTTTCTATGAATATAATCATCTCCTTTCTAACACAGTATTCAGGAGACCCTGAATTTGGCTCTGTGAATTTTCATAAAGTGAACACACCTGCGTAATCACGGAGTTTTTGTTTGTTTTTTAAGAAAAAGAAGGAAAGAAAAAGAACCTTACCAGAAGCCCATTCCTGTCCTCTTTGTCACTCCCCTCCCAAGGGTAACATTATCCTCACTTCTAACATCATTCTATTATTTTTGCCTGTTTTTAAACCTCGTATAAATGGAATCATACAACACATATTCTTTACTGTCTGACTTATTTCACCCAACATAATGTTTTTTAAGAGTCACATTGCATATAGTTCTAATTTTTAAAATTTCATTGATGTGTCGTGTTTCCTTATATAAATATACCAAATTTATCCATTTTGCTGTAGATGAACATTTGGGTTGCCTTCAGATTTTGATAACTACAAAAAAAATTTGTGTATATTTGTTGGTAAACATGTACAATGAATACATGCATCCTATTGGGTATGTATCTAGGAGGGGAATTGGAATTTCTAAACTGGTGTACCAATTTATACTCCTGACAGTAGTGAATGAAAGTTCCATTGTTCCGTTTCCTCACTAGCCAACACTTGGTATTTTGCTTTTTCATCGTAGCATTCTGACGGTGTATAGCAGAATCACGCTGCGGGTTTCTTTCTTTTTTTTCTTTTTTTAATTGTGGTTAAAAAACATAAAATTTACCATCTTAACCATTTTTTAAAAAAAGATTTTATTTATTTATTTGAGGGAGAGAGACATAGCAAGAGAGAGCATAAGCGGGGAGGAGAGGGAGAAGCAGGCTCCCTGCTGAGCAGGGATCCCAACGCAGTACTCAATTGTAGGATCCTGGGATTGACCTGAGCCGAAGGCAGACGCTTAACCGACAAAGCCACCCAGGCACCCCAACCATCTTAACCATTTTTAGGTGTACAGTTCTGTAGTGTTAAGTATATACACACTGTCATATTGTGTTTTTAAATTTAAATTTCCCTTAAAAGTTAAAATTGAGCCTCTTTATATGTTGATTGACCCACTTAGATGTGAAGTGCCTGTTCAGGTTTTCAGCCCATTTTTCTATTGAGTTTTATGTATTTTTCTTAATGATTTATATAAATTCTGGATACAAAATCCTTTGATATGATATATGTGTTGCAAATTTTTTCTCCTATTCTGTGCTTTGTCTTTGCACTTTCGTTAATGTTGTCTATGATGAACAGAGATTCTTAATTTTAGTATAGTCCACTTTATCAGTCTTTGCCATATATAGTTAGAATTTTTACAATCTACTTAAATCTGTGCCTACCCCACTGTCACAAAGATATTGTTTTCTTCTAAAATTTTTATTGTTTTACCTTTTACATTTGGATGTACAATCCATTTGATTTTTGTGTGTTTTGGTATTAGGTAGAGGTAAGAGTTCTTTTTTGTTGTTATGTGATAATCAGTTGATCCAGCACTATTTATTAAAATGTGTATTTCCCTCTGTACTGCACTGTTTCCTTTGTCATAAATTACATGACCATATATGTATAGGTCCTTTAAAAAAAAAAAAAAGATTTTATTGCCTTCAGCTCAGGTCATGATCCCGGAGTCCTGGGATCAAGCCCTGCGTCGGGCTCCCTGCTCCGCGGGAGGCCTGCTTCTCCCTCTCCCCCTCCCCCTGCTTGTGTTCCCTCTCTTCACTATCTCTTTCTCTCTGTCAAAATAAATAAATAAAGGGTTTAAAAAAAAAAAAAAAGATTTTATTTGTCAGAGAGAGAGGCAGGCAGAGGGAGAAGCAGGCTCCCCGCTGAGCAAGGAGCCCGACGTGGGACTCGATCCCAGGACCCTGGGATCATGACCTGAGCCAAAGGCAGATGCTTAACGACTGAGCCACCCAGGTGTTCCTATGTTATAGGTCTTTGTCAGTTCTTGAACTCTGAGAGTAAGCCCTCCAGCTTTGTTGTTATTCTTCAGTATTACCTTGATGTTTATTGGCCATTTGCATTTCCATATACATTTTAGAATCAGCTTGTCAGTGTTTACCCTCTGTTTGCATCACCTAGTATAACACACACAGAAAGTCTTTAATATATTTGTTTAAATGAGATAACTCAGTGCACACAAAAATTCCTGAAGTTGTAGTTTCCTCTGATTTCACCCAGAGCCTTTGAGCCTGGCTCTACTGGGCTGCACTTACAGTCTAATCACATCTTAAATTTTCATTCTTTCCTCACAGTTCTGTCCCTGATCATATCAACTAATGGTGGCCAAACAAGTTAGCATAGTTTAAAATATTCCAATTCATAATTTCTTTTCCTAAGGAATGTGATATGGAGTTTCAGTTAAAACTTTAGCTTCAGGGGCGCCTGGGTGGCTCAGTCGTTAAGCGTCTGCCTTCGGCTCAGGTCATGATCCCGGGGTCCTGGGATCCAGCCCCGCACCGGGCTCCCTGCTTTGCGGGAAGCCTGCTTCTCCCTCTCCCACTCCCCCTGTTTGTGTTCCCTCTCTCGCTGTGTCTCTCTCTGTCAAATAAATAAATTTTTAAAAATCTTTGGGGAGGGGCACCTGGGTGGCTCAGTTGGTTAAGCGACTGCCTTCGGCTCAGGTCATGATCCTGGAGTCCCGGGATCGAGTCCCGCATCGGGCTCCCTGCTTGGCAGGGGGTCTGCTTCTCCCTCTGACCCTCTTCCGTCTCGTGCTCTCTCTCATTCTCTCTCTCTCTCTCAAATAAATAAAATCTTTAAAAAAAAAAAAAAAATCTTTGGGGAAAAAAACCCAAAACTTTAGCTTCAGAGTTTGGTGGGCAGATCCTGATGCAGCCTGCATTGCCTAGATGGCTTTTATGTACTAGCAAACAATAACAGCTACCTTTATTGAGTGTTTGTGTGCCACACTGTATATGCTTAGCAGTTTATACATAATCTCCTGTTATTTCTTTTAACAACCCTGGGAAATAGGTGGTAGTATTTGTTCCCCTTTGCAGGTGAAAAAACTTGAGGCTTTCACCTCAAGCTGGGTAACCAGCTCATTCAAGCCTATGTACACAGTTTGTACATTGCTGACACAAGGCTTGTCTAACACTACCTTTAAAATAGTAAGTTGTTTTACTTAGTCCTTAAGTAATACCCAGGCTCCTTGCTGTTATCCCTAAGAATGTATTTACCAAAATGTCTTGAATCTGTCTTTTTCCCAGCTTCACCCCACATTGTCACCGCTACTCTTTTGGTCCATGTCCATTCTGATACCAGCCCACTCTTGCAGCCTTACTTAATATACAGTGTAGGCCTGTTAGATTGATCACCATCGAAAAATACTATCACCATGGAAGATGTGCTACAAATTCTGTTCGTAATTTCCAGTGAAACTTAATCTTTCAAATGGAAATTAAGGCTCAGTTCTTTTCCATATTCATTTTTTTGTTACAGTAGCTAAATATGCCACCTTGACCTTGAGGACACTTGATGGCCTTTGGAATCTGAAAGAAAAAGATCTCTAAGATACAGCGAGCTATGGGCTATAATGCTGAAAATTAAACTGGTAGAGAACAATAGCCATCTGATCATGAGCACTATAACCTTGATAAAGCATTAAGAAGATCCCAGTAGGTTTTTCATATCTATTGGTAGACTCTTCATGTAGCCCTACTATTTTGATTTGGCCCTAAATAAGACAAGTTGGTGTATTAAATTGATACAATTTTTTGCTAACCCATGAAGGAGTTTTTGATAGAGAGATACGTTCATTTATGGACATTTTTCTAGAAAACCTTAAATACTGGGAACTATGAAGAGAGGTGGATGGAAGAAATGAGAGTAAATATGAAAGAAATAAGTTAATATTAAGACACAGAAAACTTCGGGCGCCTGGGTGGCTCAGTTGGTTAAGCGACTGCCTTCGGCTCAGGTCATGATCCTGGAGTCCCGGGATCGAGTTCCGCATCGGGCTCCCTGCTCGGCAGGGAGTCTGCTTCTCCCTCTGACCCTCCTCCCTCTCATGCTCTCTGTCTCTCATTGTCTCTCTCTCAAATAAATAAATAAATAAAATCTTAAAAAAAAAAAAAAGACACAGAAAACTTCAAGATGACATTATTAGGTCAGTCTTTAGTGTCAGCCCTAAGAAAGGTTAATCACTTTTAAAGTGTTAATTTCTTAATTGTGGAATATTTTAGCATGTAGAAAAGTGATAGAATAATAATGTTACCTGTGTACCTGTCACTCAGAATGATAGCATTTCTTTACATTAAAAATTCAATCATTTTAGAAAAGGTTGACTTATTCTTCGAGTTCTGGAATATATTGCTTGTCCAAATAATATTAGGAAAATATTTCTTTTCACTTGAGGGGCATACTTAAATTCTAAATTTAGTTTTCGAGTAAGAAAATATGAGGAATGGGGCGCCTGGGTGGCTCAGGCGTTAAGCGTCTGCCTTCGGCTCAGGTCATGATCCCAGGGTCCTGGGATCGAGCTCCGTATCGGGCTCCCTGCTCAGCAGGAAGACTGCTTCTCCCTCTCCCACTACCCCTGCTTGTGTTCCCTCTCACTGTCTCTCTCTCTGTCAAATAAATAAATAAAATCTTTTTTAAAAAATATGAGAAATGAATCTTTATTTTTAAATTTACTTACTCAGCTCTATTTACCATGGAACTGAATCATATAGACTCAAAATATAAAAGCCAGACTGAGCCTCAGATTATCCCATCCACCCACTCATTTTACAGATGTGGTCCCAGGACAGTAGAAATGTGCCCATGATCACATAGCTACTAAGTGATAAGGCTGGTCCATCATGTTGCTTCACTATTGCTGTGGGCCTGTTTATGTCTGTCTACTATAAGAAAACTTTTCATGATGGTTTGTTTCCAGAGTACCAACATTCAGTATGTATTCCTTAAACAGAAACTAAACATAGAGTAACTTCAGACCATTTGACACAAAAATTTCATGAGAAAAAGTTGGTACCCTTGAGGTTCATATTTATAGTGTTCCATGTGAGCTTAAGCTACACCCAGGTGAAGTTAAAAAGTTGGGTAGTAAACCAGGAAATATCTTTATAGAAACCATTTCATGCTTTAAGAAAGGCCAAGTTCTGCAAAGAAAGGATATGATTTCTATTTCTAAATCAAGTGCATAGACATTATGAAGTAACTGTCTTCTTGATTTTCATTTCTTACTGATTTCATCTCCCACCTCCACCCCAAACAAATACACACACAAAATCCCCGGTGGAAGTTTGTCCTATTCTGAAAAAAAAAAAATTTGTGACCCTCTTTCTTCAGAAACATCAAAAATCTACAGTCTCTGGCCCACAAATATTGCCCTTGGTGGGGAAGTTAAATAACCTTGAAACAAAATCACATGGGAATAGTTTTTCTGCCAGTTTTTTTGTTGTTGTTGTTGTTTGGTTGGTTGGGTTTTTTTTTTGAGGGGGAGAAGTGAGGGGCAGAGGGAAGGGGAGAGAGAGAATCCTAAGCAGGCTCCACGCCCAGCGCAGAGCCCAATACTGGGCTCAGTCTCACGACCCTGAGATCATGACCTCAGCCAAAATTAAGAGTTGGTCGCTTAACCTACTGAACCACCCAGGCGCCCCTTTCTGCCAGTTTTTGAGAGAGAGGAAGGTGGGTGCTGATGACAGCTGGAATTTCAGTCTGGTTTCAGCACAGCTCTGTCTTTGCTGATCACTAAAACAAAGTACAAAGTCTGAAGGAAGCAAAATGTGCTCTGTACACAGGATGTTAGCTCTTTGGTAGAAACCAGTAAAGTGGATTTTAGAAATTAGAATAATGTATTGAAAGTCTTCTTACCATTCTAATGATTTCCTTATTGCTCTTCCCTCACTAAATTGGAGTGTTACGGGAATGTTTTGGCAATTGCTCTGAAAGATTGAAAATGAAAAAAAAATGTGCACATGTCTTTTATTCCATATTGTAGAACTTACTTCGATGTCTTCCTTTTGCTCTTCTCTTTCTCTCCCAAGTGTTAAATTTAATGGAAAAATCAATCAATGATAATCATCATTCCTTTTGGAACTTCAGTCTTACTTTGAGTCTTCGGTTTTTGCATAGTAATATTTTACATATTTTACTACACAGAAACATTGAAATGAAACTTAGAGAACAGTGGATTAAAGATTGCCACGTTAGCTAACTTATAGACAAAGCGTCAGTACTGATAGTCGCATCCTTGTTGGTGAGACAAGGGGACTCCAAATATGTTTTACTGTTGTACTCTCAAAAAGCAGTATCTACTCTTTGAATTAGTTTGGATTAAAAATTCAGTTTACCAAATATTTTTGAGCTGCTGTTACATAGATATAAAGGGCTTATGTCATAATTTGTAACCTTCAGAGTTTAAAATCTAATGTGAAAGTGAAGGTTTCTGGAAATAATTATAAAAGCAAAGAAGATTGTATTTGATAAAGCATTAAATGCTAATTATAATCAGCAACTAAGTGTATTACAGTCCTCTCTAGTTATTAAAAGCATAATGATGAAAAAAATAAATAAATAAATAAAAGCTAATGACAGCCCATGTCCTTACTATGTGCCAGGTACTCTCCTGAATGTCTTTACATGTATTATTTTTAATCCTAACATTAACCCCTCCAGGTAAGTACTATAAGAATCACCTTTTTACAAATGAGGAAATTGAGGCACAGATAGATCTGTTAAGTAATTTACCCAAGACACACACTGAGTATATGGTAGAGCTGGGATAGAAGCAGTGCCAAATTATGGTGTCATTTTTTAGGATATTCCATTACATAAACATAAATTCCTTCAAAATGACATTTGAACTAGCTTCAGTGGGGCACTTGTGGTCTTGGTGCTCATGTAAAACACTTTTGGCTGTAGAAAATGTATTTATCCATCTGTACAAAGCAGTCCTGGTCTTTTACATTTAGTCTCAGTCATTGACCTGGAACTTTATTGTCATTAAAAAGAGGAAGGGCCAAAAGTTCATTTTAGAAAAACTGTTCACTTTACATAACTGCATTTTGAAATTTAGTCTGAACTCAACTAACTTATGTGCATCTGAGCAAGTTATTTTGATCAGCTCTGCTAAAAAAACAGGTGCTGCATCCAAACTAAGCTTCTCCTGGATAAATTAAGAAAACAATTACCCACGTATTCCAGAGAGAAATGTCTTTAGTCCCTTGATGCTCCAAGGGTTATTAAAGTTTTACCTGCAGATAACCAAGACTTCCAGAAGTTACAAGTCATTTACTTCATTCACTGCAGCTAAGAGAGGCCTGTGCTGCTGCCTCATAGGATTATTTCTTGCTGCATTTAACATGCATTAACAAGCATTTGGAAAGAGTTGCATTTCTTCTGGAAAGCTGAGTTGGCTTCTTAAGATCCTATCCAAAAAAAAAAAAACCCTTGTATTTTCCTAATCCAGGTTTTAGATATACCTTCTCAAAGGCTTTCTTCAGGAGCAAGTTTTACCAAGTCATTGAGACCTTTTTATTGGACACAAAAATGTAAGGATTAGAGCACAAAGAGGTGGAGGGCACCTTTTTTCTTTCCTTATTTAAAACTGGCTATATTTTCCCCATGTACACTTTTTAATTGTGCTGTGTGTGTGTCTGTTTTCCTCTGGCAGCCAATGCTTCCATCCATTCCCCATTATTTATGGTAGGACTTAACTTTCTAATGCTAAAATAAAGGGAGGATGTGAGGGGGAAGTTGGGGAGAAGACTCTTAGTTTAAACTTTCTCCATCACGGAAATTTTATTTTGGTAATATTAACATTATTTAACATCCAGATGAGCAACCTCTATCTGAGAAAGTTTACAGAAAGAGCAACCAGATTCCAGACAATTAAACTTTATTACTCTGCCTGAAACATTAAGTAGTGGTTTAGGAAAATGGTTTTTCATCTCCTCTCCCTCTTGATGTTCATTGTTTATTGTGTGGGAGAGGACCTGTTTGTCCAATGAGCATATTGCAGGTGAACTTGGCAATGCTAGGTCCTTTGTTATTCTTGTCCCTCTCATCTCTCTCCCTCTCTACATACCTCCCCATCTCTTCCCTAGCCCCTCATTGTTCTCCCCCTTCCCATCTCTCCCTACCCCTGCTTATCTCTCCCAGCTCTTTCAGGTCCCTCCCCGCCCCTCCCAAGCGCCCAATTCTTCTCCTTTCCCCTATCCCCAGGCACTTTTGTCATTCCTTTTCCTTCTCTCCTCTCCTCCTCCCTCTCCCCCTTCTCTCACGATACTTCTCTCTTTCCCCCCTTCCCTTTCCTCCAGCCTTCCCCCCTCCTGTCTCCTTTTTCCTCTTCTCCCTCCTTTTCTCTCTCCTCCTCTCCACAGTCACAGTGATCTGTAATTCTCTATCCTCCAGGATCAGATCTTGACTTCTCTGAAGCAAAGGAGATAAATTTTGCCTGCTCTGATTAATTTGATGTTATAGACCAAAAAAAGTCCTCTAGATGGCACAGAAACATCCTCCTACCCTATACATCAAATAATTGACTGGTATATATATATATATTTAAGACTAGAAAGATATATACCCACCAAAATGTAAGTTCTTAATTTGTTGATTGTAGAAATAATGGGCAATTTTTATGTTTTTTGTGCTTCTATGGTTTTCATATTGTCACAAGTGTGTCTATCATAAATGCTGTTTTTTAAAAACAAATCAGTCTTTCTCTGCTTGACCCCACTAGATCCTTATTTAATGAAAAGAAAAACAAAACAAAATGAAGAATCAGATTTGACCCTCTAGCGAGTATGCATTTGGTTTGCTATTTTAAAGTTTAGTTTTCCAAATCCTTTTAACTTTCAAAACTGTGGCCCCTTGGACAGCAGCATGAAGCCTTCAGCTATTGGCTCTATCATAGCACTTGATGGATGTTAAATACAGTCTCACGAGTTAGACTTAACTCAAAGTCCTACAAGACCTTTTCTGCCTTTCTCTGCCCTCCCCAAAATTTTAGTTCTTTTTTTTTTTTTTTTTTTTTTTTTGCAATCTTCTATACTGTGAGGGTTGTCAGTGTGACAGACTTGGTGATTTGTACATGGATTTGTTTTCAGCTCTGTTACCAGTTTTAGGGGTTAGAGGGAACTGGTATTAGTGAGCAGCCATTCTATTTTTGTTATGCCTCATTATTGGACCTTGTTTACTGCCCGTGGTGCTGTTGGTTATAAAAGGCATAAAATTCATGCTGTACTAGGCTGTGATATCAACTCTGTTATAGTTAAGTGTTACAATTCCAAGTTCAGATTCAAGCTTGACCAAAAGAAAAACTTCCAGACTATTTCCTTCTCATTGGCTAGCTGAAGTGTGGCAGGTGAACATAAGATTAGATGGACTATTTGAGACAAAGTTAACGCATTTCCTAGCTATAGTGTGCTCATTTAAGAAAGGGTTAAATGGTGTAGTTCGTGAATGGTTTTCTAGCTGCAGGGGTTTTTGAAAAGAGATCTAGAAATTATGCAGTTAATTGAATTCTTCAGGCATGGACTTACGGTCATTGAAAACATGTGAGTGAGCAAAATTCTCTTGCTTTGCTCCTAGATATAGTTCATACATTGTCTTAGAAGTCCTGAATTCTTTTTTCTTTTTAAGAATTTTATGCCTATTTATGCAGGTTGGACATTTTATATGATAAACATAACATTTTAAAAGCGTTTACACAGTATATTTGTTCTCTTGTCTTGCCGTTCTCCCTGTTCGTTTGGCTTGTTTTTTTGTTTTTCCCTTTTCTTCTTTTTTCCTCACTTCCCCAAGTCTGCATTACTGGTGCTTTTTCCCATTTTTCCTCATCTTGTGAGCAAAGTTTTAACAGTACGTAGGAAGTTAACTGCCTGGAGTCTTTTAAATATAAGTAACACGCAACCAGTAATAAGCTGTCGGTTGTTTTTTTGCTGCCTGCAAAGAAACATAAACACAGCGCTCATTTCTGGCAGGTTTTTACTGTCAGAGTTTCTCCTATTATATTTATCTTACAATTTGCCAGAGGGTGAAGTTATTAAGTTTTAGCAGCAGCCATCGATCAAGTTCACAAGTTAACACGATAAAGGCTCTGTGCCGCTCCGATCCGGGGAAATGATGATCCTCACTCGGTAATTAACTAAATGAGAAAGTTAAATCTTACTTGAGAGCTGGGAGAGATGAAAGAGAGGTGTTTGTCAGTTTCTCAGTGGAAATTAGAAGCAGTTTTCTGCAATTCCCTAAGCTGCTGCTCTGTCATATTTTACATAAGCTCTGGGAAAACGTCTTGTAATTAGTGCTGTCATGGAGGATTTTTTTTTTTGCTGAAGGATGTTGGAATAATTCATTAGATTATCAAGAAAGGCTTGTGTCCTGAAATGATTAGCACAGTGAAATTTAAACCATTAACGATAACAAGTTTAGAGCTTGCTGCAGTGCAGAGGCACCCGGGGTATGTCTGTGCCTATTTCAATCATTTCTTATAATTAAACATGTCCTTTTTTTCCCCCCATCACTAAGACCCATCCAAAAATCCTTTTAAGGTGGCACTGCCTACATCAGTGGGTTTACCAGCCTTGGAGGTGTGTGTAGTTAGTAGCTATAATAATACAGCAGTAAATTAAGCTGCTGTGAATTTCTTGGTTTGGAACAAAAGAACCTATTGCCCTGGCAGCTATGAAGTTGCATGAGGGAACCCACTACAGAAACGAGAGCCCCAGTTTTGAAACCTAACAGTGTTAAGTGACTATCTTATCTCTTTAACTGCCCCAGAAACCTGGAAATAATCAAAATGGCTTTGTTTTGATTTTGGTGAATTTTTTATATGGCTTTTTCTATAATTAGTAAAAAAAAAAAAAAAGGCAAGTGTCCAGTCTAAAATAACCATATTTACTGGGTTATTTGTGAGCTTGTTTCTAGTGAGTTTTATTTGAAAGAATTGAAGTGATTGCAGGCTTTTTCTTGTTGGTTATTAGAACCCAGATTCATAATGTGAACTTTCCTTCTGCTGACAAATCTGCCCCTTCCTGTCTTCCATGTTCACTAATCAGATCTGACATATTTATGAGTTCACCTAATATGTAATCATATTTAGTAGAAGCTGTTAAAATATTAATATAATAATCCCACCGAGAAATGTGATGTTTACTTCTGTTGAAACGTATGTCCCATTCTATATGTAGAGCCACCATTTTCTTTTCATTTGCACTCTCACTCCACCCTCCCCACGCCCCCCAAAAGAGAATGGGATAATGGACTACTTCTTTGGTCGCTGAAAGTTATAAAGGTTTTTTAACTGAAAATTAGAACAGTAAAAGCTGTGATCCCACTTTTGAGCACTCATTTCCTCTCATTCTGCACGTTCAATTTATGGCCAGATCCTTTCAGTTTTTCTTGAAAACCCCTGTTAAATAAAAGATACCCAAATGCCAGTGGGCCTTAACCTTTCTGGGTTCCTTTTTTGTTTCTGTCCTAGCTCTTTGGGAGCTCTAGAGCTGTTGTGGATCTCTCTGCCATCACCATGGCCCCATCCCTCTGTGTGCTTACTTACCTCTTTTGGTCCTAATCAAAATGCAGACAATACCATCTCTTTTTAATTTAGCCAAGACAATGTTGAACTTCTGGAAGAGAGATTTTTACAAAGAAATCAAGGAAAAACAGTAAGAAAAAATGTAATCAGTGCTTTTAGATTCTTATTTAACTAAAACCTGGCAACAGCCAATAGAGGGTATAGTATAGACTTTTTAAAAATCCTCCCTTTACCCCCCCTCAAAGCTCTTGAGTGTTTTATCTTGTTTCTTCTGGCCATAGGAACAAGAACCCTGGTTCTCTCCCCTTCCAGGTTAATAACCAGATTAAATATTTGAAGGATCAGCCCTATTGAAGAAGTAAATTATTATACTGAAATAAATGTGTATTATAACCCAAACTTAGTATTCTCAACAGGTCCTCCTTCCTCTCTTGAGGATAAAATATCTTTCTTCCAAATACTTCCTAATCTGCCTCTTCTAATCATGGCCATGATCACCTCTTGCCTGGATTATTTTATCGCCCTGCTAATTGGTCTTCCTGTGTTCATGCCCCCTGCTCTTGTTATCCCCTCAGCATTCTCTATATGGCAGCTAGTATAAATATTTCTAAAGGATAAATCAGATGATGTCATACTTGACTCCTTCAGAACCTCCAGGGGTTCTCCTTTACACTTAGGATGAAATCCAGACTCCTTACTGTGGCCCAGAAAGCCTTTGTGATCTGGCCCCAGGCCACCTCACTAACCTCATTTCCCGACATTCACTCTGCCCCAGCCATACTAGCATTCTTTCTGTCTTTCACTTGAACACACCTTTGACTCCTTCATGTCTGGGGGCCTATTCCCAGATCTTCAGGAGACTGACCCTTATTATTCAGATCTCAGCTCCAGTGTTAACTCCTTCTGTGTCATTTCATGACCACCTCAGTTACAGTAGGCTGTACTATTCCCTCCCTTTTTTATGTTACCTCATTTCGTTTTCTTGACAATGTTTATTGGTTTCTGAAGTTAACGCATTTATTATATATTCTCCCTCCACTCCTCTCTAGAGAAGGTAAAGAAACTGTGGTGCTACAATTTCAATAGCACCTAGAAAAGTACCCAGACAGAGGAGTAACTCAGTAAATGGATGTTGGTTGATCGATAACTCTAAGGTTCCAGCCTTAGTCGAAGTTCTTATGCTATCCCGCCTAGGCTACAGCCTTATCCCCAGTACAACCCTTGCCCATTTTATTCTTAGACTCATTCATCATCTTAAGCATTATATCCCCTTTCCCCTACAATGGGTTTCAATGCCTGAGTCTTTCCTCAAAGCCCTTTTTTAAAAGCTTTTATTTTGATCATCCAGTGTTCATCACAGCAGGTGCACTCCTTAATCCCCATTTACTATTTCAAGCCCCCTTCTCAAAGCCCTTCTTATGGCCAGAGAGAATCCTTAAATATCATTTGCCTCTCTCTAGTCATAAATATTACTCTATCTAGCCCTTACATCCCCAGTTCCAAAGGGTGTCCTGTGTCTGGAACATTTTTCTTTCTCTACTTACCACACCCTTCCCTCTGGTTGAAGCAGGGTTTGATTGCCGACTGGAAACATCTGTCAATTCATGATCAGGTTCAGCCAGTCCATGCTGCATCTTCCAACCTACACACAATACAGTTAGCAAAGTGAGCACCCTTGATATTGCAGTGGTGGTGGTTAGGCTAGTTGAAGTCTGTATTTTCCCCTCCTGGCCCAGCTTCAAAGAAAGTCATGGTAATTTTGAAAGTGGTGCTTGTAATACTTTTCAGGGGTGGGGGGTGGGAAATGTTAGCCTTTAGCCTTTGAGGACTAAGCTGAGGACAGCCGTATAAATACTTAAGTCCTTTCGTTTTATGTACCTGTCACCTGACAGCTTCTTCTTTTCTTTCCTTTGGAGCTAACTGTTCATTGTAAACAGAAAAGCAGAAGAGCTGTGCAGGGGTGGCAGAAAGTTAGTGTTACCATTAAACTGAGGTGGTTTGTCCGCTTTCCTAGACATTTGAACCGTAGTGGTTGAGTCATCAAGCTTTTGTTGGGAAAACCAAATCAATTCTGTTGCCACCAGTAACCATTACCCTTTCTCCCATACACTCTAATATACAACCTTTTGATTTTTTAATAATGGAACTTTTCACTGTGCCCTTGTGGATTTTCAAAGGTTCTGAAATTGAAATTTTGCTACTTTTACTTTAGCCATTAGTAGAAAAATCTGTTTGGGAGAATGATTGAGGGAAGAGGCTTGATAACAAAGACCTTTATCTCCTGAGCTCTCTATAAATGTAATATCTTAGTTACAAATGAAATTAATATTGCAGTGACATTTATCCTTAGGAATACTCTATCCTTAGAAGTTTCAATTTTATTAAAATATAATTTACATACAGTAAAATTACACCCATTTTAAGTATACAGTTTGATGAGTTTTGGCAAATGTATACATACAGCTGTGTAACAGTCAAGCTATAGAACATGTTTATTGCCCCAGAAACTTCCCTTGCACCCTTACTCAGTCAGTCCGATCCCCACATCCAGTCCCAGTCAGTCACTGATCTGTTTTTATCATTATAAATTAGATTTGTTGTTCCTAGAGTTTCATATAAGTAGAGTTGTAAAGTATGAGTTTTTGGTACCTGACTTCTTTTGTTCAGCGTGTGTTTGAGATTCATACTTGTGATTTTATGTATCTGTGGTTCATTCCTTTTATTGCTGAATACTATTCAGTTTTACAGATAGATCTCAATTTGCTTATCAACTCTTTTTTTTTTCTTATCAACTCTTGCTGGACATTGAGATTTTTTTTCAGCTTGGGACTATTCTAAATAAAGCAGCTATGAACAGTTATATACAAATCTTTGTGTAAAAATGTTTTCATTTTGTAGGAGAGGAATTGCTGGGTCATATGATAAGTATGTGTTCAATTTTATAAGAACCTGCTCCCTGTGTTCTAAAGTAGTTGTATCTTTAATCATTACTGCCAGCAATGTATGAGAGACCCAATTGCTCCTCATCCTTGCCAGTACATGGTTTGTTCAGTCTTTTTCATTTTAGCCATTCTTGCGTGTAGTGGTATCTCATTGTGATTTTTTTTTTTTAAAGAGTTTATTTACTTATTTAACAGAGAGAGAGACAGGGAGAGAGGGAACACAAGCAGGGAGAGTGGGAGAGGGAGAAGCAGACTTCCCGCGGAGCAGGGAGCCCGATGCGGGGCTCGATTCCAGGACCCTGGGACCATGACCTGAGCCAAAGGCAGACGCTTAATGACTGAGCCACCCAGGCACCCCTCATTGTGATTTTAATTTGCATTTCCCTAGTAACTAATGATGTTGAACATCTTTCCATGGGCTTATTGGACATCCATGATTCTTTTCTTGTGAAATGTCTATTCAAATCTTTGGCTCATTAAAAAAAAAAAAGACTAAGGTTATTTTCTTATTACCAAGTTCTAGGAGTTCTTTATATATTCTGGATACAAATCCTTTGTCAAATGTATATATTGCAAATGTTTTCTCCCAGTTTGTGGTTTGTATTTTTATTTTAACTATTTCTTTTAGAAATCAGGAGTTTAAAATTTTGCCAGATGCTAATTTATCTATTTTTTTCCTTAAAAAAAAAGTCTGTGCTCTTGTGCCCTGTGTATGAAATGTTTGCCTGTCTCAAGAGTACCAAGATTTTCTCTTATGCTTGCTTCTAGACATTCTGTTTTAGCTCCTACACATAAGTCCAGAATCCACTTAAGTTAACTTTTGTACATGGTTGATAGTACTATATGAGTATCCAGATGTTTCAACATCATCTTTTGAAAAGATCATTTTTTCATTACTGGATTACCTTAGCACCTTTCTCAAAAATCAGCTGGCCATATGTAAGTCTCTTTGTGGAGTCTGTATTCTGTTTCATTGATCTACATGTTTGTCCTTACACCAAAGTCACTCTATCTTGATTACTATTGCTTTATTGTTAAGTCTTGAAATTCAGTGGTGTGAGTCTTCCATCTTTGTTTTTATTTTGCAAGATCGCTTGGCTAACATTTAGGTCCGTTGCATTTCCATTCAAATTTTAGAATCTGCTTGTTAGTTTGCTTGCTGGAATTCCATTGATACTGCACTGACTCTTCTCAGTGGATCGATTGGAAAGAATGAATATCTTAACCATGTTGAGTCCCATTTGTGAACATAGTATCTCTCTCCATTTATTTAGGTCTTTTTAAATTTCCCTCAGCACTGTTTTGTTGTTTTCAGTTACAGGTATTAACACATATGTTAAGTTTATTCCCAAGTATTACATTTTTTTTTATTTTTTATTTCAATTTTTTTTAAGATTTTATTTATTTATTTGAGAGAGAGAGCACGTGAGAGGGGGGAGGGTCAGAGGGAGAAGCAGACTCCCTGCCGAGCAGGGAGCCCGATGCGGGACTCGATCCAGGGACTCGATCCAGGGACTCCAGGATCATGACCTGAGCTGAAGGCAGTTGCTTAACCAACTGAGCCACCCAGGCACCCATATTTTTTTAAATGCTACTGTAAACTGTATAGGCAAACAGTTTTAAAAAGTACATTTTTGGGGCGCCTGGGTGGCTCAGTCGTTAAGCGTCTGCCTTCGGCTCAGGTCATGATCCCAGGGTCCTGGGATCGAGCCCCACATCGGGCTCTCTGCTCAGCGGGAAGCCTGCTTCACCCTCTTCCATTCCCCCCTGCTTGTGTTCCCTCTCTCGCTGTCTCTGTCTCTGTCAAAATAAATAAATAAAATCTTTAAAAAAAAAAAAAAGTACATTTTTTACAAAAATGAAGTAAGTGAAGTGCTTACCCTTGGTGGGGCTAGTGACCCAATAAAAGGAGCTCAAGGCAGGGCTCATAAGGCTCATGGCACTCTGTTTCGTGTTCTAGGTGCTAGTTATATTCTGAAAATTTATCTAGCTATACACTTGAGATTATGCATTTTATGTGCATTATACTGCAATGAAAATTAAAACAGAAAAATATATATTACACAGTGAGAAAGAAGGATGTATTTTCAAAAGGAGAGGGAAAGTCCAACTCCAGAAGTGTCAGAAGTTCATTAAGAGTGTTGATTTATTGAGCATTTTACTGTGTGCCAAGTGGTGAGCTAAGCATGGTTTTCTTAGATTATTTTATTTGATCCTCACAAAAACCCAATGGAATATATCCTGTAATTTGGCAGATGAGGGAAACAGAGACTCAGGGGAAAAAAATCAAGTTGTTTATGCCATGACACACAGCTAGTAAATTGAGGAGCTAGAATTTGAAACCAGGTCTTTGTATTGTAGGACCAAAGCTCTTAATACAGTGTGGTGTAGTGGTAAGAGTAAGTAACTCGTTCAAAGTGATGATGGATCTGAGGTGTGTGTCTTTCTACCTCACAGAGAAATACTCTGTTTTGGGGTAGTAACTAAAATGCAATACCAGCTGGAGTAGCCTAGACAGTTGGTAAATTCATGAACTCTCAGTTTATACTTCATTTCTAATAGCCAAACGTTTTAGGTCCCATTTATGATTTGATCATTGGAAATATAAGAAAATCCTGGGGAGCCTGGGTGGCTCAGTTGGTTGGGCATCAGTCTTCGTGATCTCAGGGTCCTAGGATCGAGTCCTGCATTGGGCTCCCTGCTGAGAGGGAAGCCTGCTTCTCCCTCTCCCTCTCCCTCTGTGATCTCTCTCACTCTCGTTTTCTCTCAAATAAATAAAATCTTTTATATATATATATAAAGTAAAGTCCTGACTGAACTTTAGCTCCTGCAGTGGGATAATCAAACTTGTAAAATCCTTAGGCATTTTTTTCTGTTACTAGTCTGATAACTACTGATCAAAGCATGACTCCCTGTGATTATAGAAACATCTGGTTTCTTGAAGGTTATAAATAGAATCATTTCATTACCATGCTGATTATTGTTCTCTGTTACTGGCATTTCTGGAAAACAGTACCCTGGGTAGCATCCAACTCCGGTCCATTTCTACCTTTTAAAAGACAAAAGGACAAATTTATAAAAGATGATGGAGTGGGAGGTTTGGGTTGTTGAGATGAGAGGTGGCATCTGGTGAAGCTTGTACACCTACCCCCATTCATTAGCTCACTAAATCTTACTTCATATTTCAAAAGTTTTCTTTTTCTGAAATGCAAACAAATAACCTACACAAAAGGCAGCTCTAAAGCCCCCCAAGGCCTGTATCCAACAAGGTTCTTATTAATCATTTTTAGTCTATATCATAGACAACAATGGCATTTATGCTAGAAAACATCCAACTCCATACACCAGGGCTTGCTCTTTTTTTTTTTTTTTAAAGATTTTATTTATTTATTTGACAGAGAGAGAGATAGCAAGAGAGGGAACACAAGCAGGGGGGAGTGGGAGAGGGAGAAGCAGACCTCCCGCGGAGCAGGGAGCCCGATGTGGGACTCGATCCCAAGACCCTGGAATCATGACCTGAGCCGAAGGCAGACGCTTAACGACTGAGCCACCCAGGCGCCCCACCAGGGCTTGCTCTTTACAGGTGTCAGTTTTTTTATGCCATTCTTGAAAATATACTTTCAGACGTGTATCGGGAATCATTTGTAAAGAAGCCTATATGCAGGATTTAACATTTAGAAATTAAGCCAGCCTATGCCCTAAATAGCAGAAGTTGATTATCCAAATTTGATAGTTTTATGGTACATTAAATATGTCCAGGCAGGTATAAGCTTTATAGTAACATTGGCCTCCCTGCCAAACTGGGATTGCCTCAGGCAAATATGCCGAAGATCTATCAAATTACTTTGAAAAGTACCCAGTTGTACCACTTTGTGATATCCTCTAAAGAAAGCCAACTTTCTTCAGAGCAGCAAAAGTTTCAGTTGATTTCTGGATCTTCTCCTAGTGTCCCCGCCTTCAAACTTGCATATGATCCTTGTCTTCTTTTTTTTTTTTTTTTCCTCATACCCCATATCCAGTCTGTCAGCAAATTCAGTTTGCTCTGCCTTCAAAATATACATTGAGTCCCAGTTATTTCTTACCACCTCTATAGCAACCCCTCAAGTCCAAAAGATTGTTCTCTTCCATGGACTACTGTGAAGTAGTCTCTTAATTAGTCTCCTTATTTCCATTCATGCCCCCTACAGTCTGTTCTCCACACAGTAGTGATCCTTTTAGAAGGTGTCAGATCATGTTACTCTCAGGCTTCTAGGTGATTCTCCATGTGACCCCTCTCTCTGCATAGCTTCCCATCTTCCCAACTTCCCTCTCCGGCAGGGTATCCTGAATCTCTTACATGGTGGCTCAGGGCTCTTAGAAGAAGTAAGCAGAAGCTGCCTGGGCTCAGGAGTCCTAGAATGTCACTTTCTCCACATTCTGTTAGCCAAAGCCCAGATTCAAAAGCTAAGATAAAACTCTACCTTTTCATGGGAGGAACAGCATTCATGTTCAGGGAGGGATGGAATTGTTTCAAGCCATCATTGGAGATTAGCTACCGCTACCTAAATGACCTGGATGATCTGGCTTGGACTACTCCAACTTTACTTCTCCTTGTTCACTTGTTTCAAACCACCCTGGGCCTCTTGCCTGTTCCTTGAAAATGCCAGACAGACTGCCACCCAGGACCTTTGCCCTCAAATTCCCCTTGCCCTAGACCTTTCTTCCCCCCATGTGACAAAATGTCTAGTTCCCTCATTTCATTCATGTCTCAGATTAAATGTCATCTCTTTAGAGAAACTATCTCTGACCCCTCAGACTTAAATAATTATATTAGTTTTTTTGTGCTTTTTTAATTGCTACATAACAAATTACCAGGTTAAAATAGCACCCATTCATCAGCTCAAGAGTTTTCTAGGTCAGAATTCTGGCACAGCATGGCTGGGGGTCCTCTGCTCCTAGTATCACAAGGCTGAAATGAAGATGGTGACCAGGCTGAATTCACATCTGGAGGCTCTGAGGGAAAATCCTCTTCTCAGATCATTGTTGCCAGAATTTAGTTCCTTGCCTTTGTAGGATTGAGGTCCCCATTTCCTTACTGGCTGTCATCTGGCAGCTCTGGCAGCTCCCAGAGTCTGACCACATCCTTTTCCATGTGGTCCCCCTTCTTCTTCAGCAACCAGTTGGAGCAGACTCTCTGCTTTTAAAGGGCTCATCACAGTAATCTCCCTATCTTAAGGTCAGCTGATTTGGCACCTTAATTAAATCAAAGCAGTACCTATGTGTTTGTTTGCATAGCTGAGAGAAGGTATGTGTACACCAGGAGCCAAGAATCTTGGGGGCAATCATCTTAGAATTTTGCCTACTACAATAACCCGTACATTTTTTTCTATCTCCTTATTTTTCTTAATAGCACTATCCACATTGTATTTTCCATTTATTTGTTTAATGGTTTGATCTTGCTGTACACACTACAGTATAAGTGCCTGATGATAGAGACCATTACTTTTGTTCAGTGTTGTATTCCTAGCACCTAGGACAGTGTTTGACACATTGTAGGTGTCCAATTGATATTTACTGAATGAACTAATTAATAAAAAGATTTTATGGCATGTAATTTTGATTTCTTTTTTAGAAGGAAAAGGGTAGATTGAGCATATAAATGTTACAGTAAAGCTTTATCTCCAAAGGTACTAGAGTCTCAAATTATTCATCAGCCTTTCTTTGCATGGAAGGTTTCTTATATTAAAAAAGAAGTTGTGAGTAAGTAATTGTATAAATGTCCAATAACTCGTGTATACAAGAAAAAGCAAATTAGCTTTTTCACTTGCTAGTAATAATAACCTGCTTTCAGCTTTCAGTTTTCATGTGTAGATGTCCAAATAATATCTTCTTGTGAACTTTTAGAAATGGACGCCTAGTTGTCCAGCATTATTCCTGATTTACCAATTTACTGTGGTCTTTGTGTGGCTTTCCATGTAATCGCTGTTCACAAAAATCCAATTCATTTTAATGAGTAACAGAGTGAGCTCCAACATACAGACGTAACATAGCATGCCAGATCAGAAAAGTATTTATTTCCCTCATTTTCGATAGTTACTGTTTTTTGTTTCTTTTAATCCACTCCTTCTACAGACAAAACTTGCCAATGGCACTTCCAGTATGATTGTGCCCAAGCAACGAAAACTCTCAGCAAGCTATGAGAAGGAAAAGGAACTGTGTGTCAAATATTTTGAGCAGTGGTCAGAGTCCGATCAAGTGGAATTTGTGGAACATCTTATATCCCAAATGTGTCATTACCAACATGGGCACATAAACTCGTATCTTAAACCTATGTTGCAGAGGGATTTCATAACTGCTTTGCCAGGTATGTCTACGGGTATTTGTGGGCCATTAATTTGCCTGGAAAACATGTTACAATGGTAATGGAACTGGATCTTCATCTCTCTTTTTAAAAGTCTTTATTGGCTTGATTTTTATAAACTGAGTCCTTTAATCGTACCTTCTTGAGGTATAAATACCCCAGGTCACACTCTGGAATTAGAGACTCCTCTTTCCACTGTCTTCTCCATATCTCATGCCCTTCTAGTCATCCTGTTCTTAACCCATTCAGAGATGCAAATGATATATTTTCTGAAGTGTTACTCAATAATATGTCTTAGTTTTTAAGATATGCTAACTTATATACTTGGATTTGATTTCTTTTTTTTTTTTAAGATTTTATTTATTTATTTGGGAGAGAGAGAGAGAGCTCATGAGAGGGGGAGGGTAAGAGGGAGAAGCAGACTCCCCACCGAGCAGGGAGCCCAATGTGGGACTCGATCCTGGGACTCCAGGATCATGACCTGAGCTGAAGGCAGTCACTTAACCAACTGAGCCACCCAGGTGCCCTGGATTTAGATTTCTATGGGAATTTATCAACAGAATATTTAAATTATAGGACTGAATAGGAAACATTTTTCATTGAGTATTTTAGAAAGAAAAATATCTCAGGAGTCTTATGACATTAAATATGTAAACTCCTGGCTTTGCAGTCTCACTGTTCTCAGTAACCAAATAGCTCTCGTAAACTATATATATGTTTAAATACACACATGCGTGGGATGGGTTAGCCTGGTGATGGGTATTAAGGAGGGCACATACTGCATGGAGCACTGGGTGTTATATGAAAACAATGAAGCGTGGGTCACTGCATCAAAAACTAATGATGTATTGTATGGTGACTAACATAATATAATAAAATAAATAAAATAAATAAATACACACATGCGCACACACACTTAAAGTACTTTTGTGGGTGGGGGGAGGATGATGTGGTTTTACTGAATGCTCAATATGGTGATCCTAGGACACTATGTAGACATCAGTATTGGGGGCAAATGCTATCTCAAGAAAACATAAGGTTGTCCTCTTTGTTAAAAGTTTATTTTAGGGCGCCTGGGTGGCTCAGTTGGTTAAGCAACTGCTTTCGGCTCAGGTCATGATCCTGGAGTCCCTGGATCGAGTCCCGCATCAGGCTCCCTGCTCGGCGGGGAGCCTGCTTCTCCCTCTGACCCTCCCCCCTCTCGTGTGCTCTATCTCTCTCATTCTCTCTGTCTCAAATAAATAAATAAAATCTTAAAAAAAAAAGTTTATTTTAGAAGAAAATACAGTGCAGGGGTGCTTGGGTGGCTCAGTCAGGTTAAGCGTCTGATTCTTGATTTCTGCTCAGGTCATGATCTCAGGGTCGGGAGATCAAGCCCTGCCTTGGGCTCAATTCTCTCTCTCTCCCCCGTCCCTCCCCCACACTGGCTTGCTAGCATTCTATCTCTCAAAAAAAGAAGAAAATAGAGTACAAAGATGAATGAATCTATAAAATATCATATCTTGGTTTTTTTTTTTTTTTTTCAGTTTCCTGATTACAGAAGTTATAGGAAATTTAGGGAATTCAAAACAGTTTAAAATATAAAAATGAAATTTCCCAGAACCCCACCATTCAGAGAGAGCTGCTAATGTGCTATTAATATTTTGGCCTTACTATTTTTTCTAGTTGTGTATATTTCCTTCTAAAGCTGGGATCGTATGTTTTTGTAGCATTTTTTTCTTACTATGTTCTCTTAATGTATTTTCCTAAGAGTTCTTTTAAAACATAATTATTTATAGTATTACATATTCTTTCTGATGGCCAAAGCTCATATTATTTAACCCCTTTTTTGAACATTTAGGTAGTTCAAAATATTTTTCTTACTATAAACTTTGCTGTGGTGGACATTCTTACTCACTGATCTTTTGGGCATCCTAGGAAAAAATAACAGAAGTGGGATTCCTATATTAAAGAATTATGAACAGTTTCAAGATTTAATACTTGTGCCAAACTGTCCTCTATGAAAAATATACCAACCCTCTGCAAAACTGTGTATTACTACTTTGCTTAATCTTTGCCAATTATCTTTTTTTTAATTTGTTTTTCCAAAATTGGAATTTAAATCACCCTTTAAAACAAAAGAAATACCTATTTATAGCTTAGAAATAACCATTTTAAAGCTAAATTTTTACCTATATTTTTTGTTAAATAGAATAGACTTCTGCCCCTTTTTCACTCATTGGATTTTGTTTGAGCCATAGGCAAACAGTTTTCATTGTGTGAACAATCTGTGTGTACCTCATTACTGTGCTCTCCCCAATTTCCGAGACATGCTACTATCTCAAGCATATACCACCACTAAGAATTGAACAGGAGTTGATTAGACCTGTGCATCCTTTGCCTAATCCTGATCCCTGGTGTGTATCTGCTGACCACTTTATAAGGTATTAAATCATCAGTCTAATGTTTTATGGCCATTTTAACTTACAAACCTACACCATCTGGCTACATTTAGTAAACCAAACTACGTCCAGAAATGCCTATAATCCATTAATGTAATGGGTTTGTTTGGAGTGTTAGGTGAAATTACTTCCAAAGACTTACTGTAGGGACAGTGAAAGATCAGGAACAATTTGATGATAGCCATTAAAAACACAGGAGTGGATTTTGGAAACTTCTGATGGTGTAGAAAGTTTCAATTTAAACATGCAGGAATTGTACCATCACTGTTTTTTGCATGAAGAACTAATTATTATATCTTTAATTGGCTTATAGTCATTTTCCTTTAATAAGAATTAGGTGATGGATGCCTCCATCTGCTTATGCTTAAATATGAACATGTGATGCCAGCCAAACAAAATCCATTTAATGCTTTCTTTTCCAAATCTGCTGAAAAATGTGACTGCTATCCATACAATTTTATAATTAGAATAATGTTTAAGCACATTTGGATTGTTGCTAATGGCGTCCAAGTGTGTCTTTGTGTGATTCAAGGGAAAGGCACAAAATGAAATGTGGTATTCTCTTTCCTATTTGTTAAGTTTGTGCCTCAGGGAGTCGGAGTATGAAGGAATCCTTCTGCACTATTTAAGTCTTTAGCAAACCTCTGATATGTAACCTGAAAGAGAAATAACTTTGAGTGTGTTTGTCTCACTTGTGAATTAGAACAGCAGCCAAAAGCTTTATTAGTATGATCATCCTATTTTATAGGATCTAGTCCTCTGAGGCCTCAGTAGAGATTTGGGTGGTAGAGTATTTTAATTGGGAAGGGCATCCAGTTTAGGCAGCCCAAGATCTACTTCCACTGTTTTCCTCTGTGCATCCTACAAAACGGTCTCTGAAATGCTAACCAAGTTATTTATTGGCCTGGAGTTTTGTTTTGTTTGGTTTTGTTTTTTTGGTCAACTGTCATTTAGGTTTTATAGCAGCAACTACTGTCAAATATAGTTGTTTTAAACATCTGAAATTAAACTCATACTTGAACTTAAACATACCTCTCTGTCTTTCCTCTCGGGATATTCCTATACCAATCTGTATTTCCTTCTTCTCTCCTTTCTGCATGCCCAAAATTCTATAACCCAGCACATTCTGACTTAGTGCCTCTCCTCCAGTACATTTAAAGGATATTTCTTTTACTGAACAGCTTTGGAACTGCAGCAGTAATAGAAACAGAATGAGAAATGGACCTAATATAGAGATTTGGGGGGGTCTGAATCACAGACTTTGAGATGCCATCCATAGAACATCCCCTAGTGCTGAAATCCATATAGATAGATGTGAATTGTTTTCTGGAATCCTTTTTATTTTTAATGTCTTGGGGGGTTTGCTGGTTGTTAGCTTTAACTTCCTTATCTAAAGGAAGATGGAAAATACTGTTCATTTCTGTAACCTTATGGAAAAATTATTGACACTCATTTTACCCAAGTTTCTGTTTGAAAAAGAAACCGGACCACACTAGGGACAATGATGTGCCTTCAGAGCAGAATAAATGCTGTTCTGTTTTCAAGGACCTTTTGTGAAAAATCATTCACCACCTATATTCTTCTTCTTGGCCTCCACCCCCCAACAGCTCGGGGTTTGGATCACATTGCTGAGAACATTCTGTCATACCTGGATGCCAAATCACTATGTGCTGCTGAACTTGTATGTAAGGAATGGTACCGAGTGACATCTGATGGCATGTTATGGAAGAAGCTCATTGAGAGAATGGTCAGGACAGATTCTCTGTGGAGAGGCCTGGCAGAACGAAGAGGGTGGTGAGCCTTTTAACTTTCTTGCTATTATAGATGAGCTTCAGGACCTGGCCATTCAGAATCATTGGAATAACACTGGGAACCAGTGAGACTGCTTATCATTTAATATAATGATTCAGCTGGTTTATAGCACAAAATGTAAAATATTTGTACATGTACTTAGCTGTTTTTCTTCTGACCAATCATTGATAAGTGACATAATAATGTGTTAATACTGCTTTGCAAAAATTATTAAAAACTGACTTCCATTTATTATTATTTTTTTAAAGATTTTATTTATTTATTTATTTGAGAGAGAGAGAGAGAATGAGAGAGAGAGAGCACATGAGAGGGGGGAGGGTCAGAGAGAGAAGCAGACTCCCTGCTGAGCAGGGAGCCCGATGCGGGACTCGATCCTGGGACTCCAGGATCATGACCTGAGCCGAAGGCAGTCGCTTAACCAACTGAGCCACCCAGGCACCCAAAAACTGACTTCCATTTAGAGCATTCTGTTCTCTGGGCAGAAACTAGTGTCCTGACAAAGGTCTGATAGGCAGTTTGTAAGACAGGTGACTTCAAATCACACAGAAGCCATCAGATGCCTGAAACAATCCTGAACAAATAAGTATTTTCTCCTTCAGAAGATTTCTTGTCTTTAATCCATGCCTGTGGTGTTTTCTCACCTTTGTAATCAAAATTATTTTTACACTCAACTAGAATAAGAACTCTAGCCATCAGAAAGAGTGAAATGTGGGATCCTAGTGTATATCACTGTTTCCTTCATAAGACCCATATTTTCTCAAGATTATACTGCTTAATCCCAAATTCCTTAAGGCATTATATAGTTAGCAGCCTAAGAGACTTAACCAATTTTGTTGTTCTTTTAACATAAAGGTACCATTTCATTCGAACTTGTGGAAGATGCCTTCTATATGTACTTTCAGAGGATGTCTCTAGAATGTCACTATAAGAAAGTCAGGTGTGAATATTTCATAAGTAAAATAAAGGTGACATATTAAGTATTTTAGCTGATAGATATGCACCAGTAGGCATATGTGTGCTAAGGGATATCTTAGGCAATTAATTTTATCAATTATTTATCTTGGACCATAAAGAGATACAAAACAGTTAAGAAAAGAGGATCAGCTTTTCTTAGCAATTTTCATTAAAATATGGTTGGCTTCTTTTTTGTTGTTGTTGCATCTTTGAAATTCATTAATATATAATAAACATAATGACCTCTAAGTATTATACCAAATGCTTCAAGAAATTTTTGTCATTCTGGCTATTAGGAAGACTTTAAAATTTCTCTCAAATTCAGTTAAAGGAAGCAAATGTCAGGCAATTCTTTGGCTATATAAAAATGAATAAATGAAAGCAAAGTGTTACTCTTCCCAAATATGTTTTTTCTTATTCTCACTTCACTATATAGAAAAACCCGAAGCCTTTTCATAACTTACTTCATACTTTGGAAATAAACTCTTTATAGTATAAAAAAGCAAAAAAGTATATAGTTGTATGGGATTCAAAGTCCATCATTTTGCTAAGCATGTCAGGACCAGCCTTAGATATAGAGCAGTTGATGACATAGGAGAATTTTAGGATAGCTAGGAATATTCCACTACCCCTCATGGGAAAAAAAGAAAAGAAAAGAGACTCTCCTCCAAATTGGAACTCCTGGCCTGAAATCTCTATCACAGAGATTATTCACTCCCATAGTGCTGATAATGGTTTTCTTCCCTGTTAAAATATCCTTTGCTCCCATTTGGAGTGTAAATAACAGTAAACCTTTATCAGACATTGGGAGTTTACTGATTTCTTTTTTTGAAGGCAAGAAGAAGGCAGATGCATGTGAAAATGCCAAAGATAAGCGTAGGCTCCACAGTTTTGCTTGGGGGTGGCAGTAAATAGCAAGATCTGTTATGTTAGTTACAAAGAAAGGAAGGAAGATCATTGAAAAGATGGCCTTTTGGCCTTTTAAAGGGGTATGTGAAGGGATGGCTGAGGAATAATCTAGGATCCAGTATTAATTATCACTCTCTCTGCTGTCTGTTCAACCACAGGAACCCATTCCTGTTCTTTTGAGTATCTTTCGGAGTTCAGACCATATTCCTTTGTCTTTGGCCACATTTGTCATCTTGGCTTGATAGAGCCCCGTGAAATTACAAGTATTTGTCCACACCATGAAGACCTCCTCTAATATCCCCTTGACTTTCTGTGGCTGCTTCTATTTTTAAATGTTGCCTTTCTTCTTGTGTTAGTGTCCTCCCCCACTTTTTAAAAAATTTAATCTATGATCACTTTCTCATCTTCTTTCAGATTGTTTTACTAAGCCTACTGTGTCAATAAAGTCTTTCTGTTATACCTTTCCCCAAATGCTGGCTTTGAAAGTTTTTTCCATCTCCTCCAACCAAAAATAAATAAGTAAATCTAGTTCTCTAATGAAGCTTTGGGCTTAACTTCTACTCCACTGTTGTATTTTATATCTAGATGAATTTGACAGTTCATGACATGAACTCTGTCATTTTCTGTCTTGAATAACAACATTGAGTGTGCTCTCTCTGTTCAGTAATGGTAACTCTTAAAAGTATAATAAAAGATCACTTGGGGAAGCCCATTTTCTTAATCAGCAGATCACATTTTATGGTAACATTCTAAATTTAATATTTAGCATTTATCATGTACTCACATTCTCAAAGGTACTAGGCATTTCATATAGAAGTGGTCCCTGTTGTCGGAGAGCTTCCATCATAAAAGCTTTTGACTTACAACACAGATCTAGACTGAAAAACCAGTTTTCAACACCTTGCCACCTTTTTTTGTAGCACCTTTAACTTGAAAGAAATTTAGATACTTGGCAAGGCATGAAAAATACACTGAGGTAAAAAATGAGATCAGAGTTTTCTCTTTTCTTGGGATGTAGAGATAGTTTCGTTATGTATGAAGAAAATCCTGGGATGCCTGTATTCAATTGCCAGAGATTAAAAGGGGGACAGGAATCTATGAAGGATGGTGGCCCCTGGAGACAGTAAAGTAGTTAAGAGTGTAGGCTCTAAAGTCAGATTCAAATTCCAGTGTCTCGCTGGCTATGTGACCTTGAACAGGTTACCTAATCTCCCTGACATTTGATTTCTTTATCTGCAAAATAAATGTAGTGATTCTCACCTCATGAAAGGATGTTGGAATTGAAATTAGGAAGTTGTAATTATTAACCAGACTTAAAATTTCTTCATCCCGAATCTGTTGTTTGCTTGCAGTGTGTTTACAGAATAAGATTGTTCAGGGAAGTGTACTTGTAACCTAGAATTATTTCATAATGTGTCTTGTTTGCCCTTTATGTTGGGGTATCATGTTTCTTGCTCCTATTAGCCCCCTTTTAAAAACTATTATTTTAGCTTCTCCATTGTAGATTTCCCTTCCTGTATTAACACAGAAGTGAAAGCCAGCTACCTTCCTGATAGGAAATTTCCTCAACTAATTTTCAAGGTGTATAGTAGGAAGAGGGCAGGGGAAAAGCATTCCTGGAGACACTGAACAATTAATTATATTGTAATGGAGCTATAGAGGGAGGAGTGGATGACTGGCCCAGAGAAAACATGATTTCTCTGGTGCCAGGATTACACTCAGAGGCATTTCTGCCTATCTCCACTTTGCAAGGCACAGTGCCAGTGAGAACAGCAGTTAGTACACCCATAGTGGAGTTTACTAGCTTCCACACCGTGTTTGGTGGGTTCTTAACTTCAGGATGAGGAATTAAATTTTTTACCCAGCAGGAAGTGATTGCCATTTACTGATTTTTTTTTTGTAGCAAAGATCTAGCTTGGGATATGAGTATTCCAGAGATGTGCTGTCATAAGGAAGGAGATACTAACAAATGTTGCTCACTGGAATCAAGGAGAGGCAATAAATAAGTGTATGTCTGTGCATAGCCAGGGACACACCTGTGGAAGAGTGTCATGCCTTAGATCTGATAGCACAGTGCTCTTAGGCATCTTTGTCTTCTTCTGTACCCGCTGCTGGACACTCCTGTGTTCCCTTTGTCTTCTGTCGAAATGAACTGAATTTTTCCTTTTAAAGCATAGCTATACCGATCACGAGCAGCCTGGGTGCCTGAGCTGCCACCACACCTTACCCCATGTAAGTGAAGTCTAGAAAAAATGATCTCCACGACAGAGGCATTCTCCCTGCCACGATGCTAGGCTCCACTGACGCTGGCACAGCTTTACTCAGTGGAAAAAAACAAAAACAAAAACTGTGGGGCGTGTGCCCAGTTCAGAGATAGTAGTTACCATCACCAACAAAATTTTCAAAAGATAAGACCAATGAATCTATGTGTTATAGAGGTTTGAAAGACCAGTTGATAAATTCTGATTATACGTATTCTGTTTGGTGACCTTATAACATTATACTGTGATGGCTACATTGCAAATCATCGTGTTGACAATCAGTGTTGACCTAGTTCCTCAGAACCCAGAAAGTGATTCATTGACATGGGACTCCTGAAGTCAGGCTTAGCTTCGTGCCTTTCCAGGCTAGTTATAGATATTATATGGAATGGTAACTGTGAAAACACTTTGAAGTACTATGAAGCTCCTTGTAAAT
The DNA here is from genome assembly GCF_029215605.1 of Mirounga angustirostris. Classification (NCBI taxonomy): domain Eukaryota; kingdom Metazoa; phylum Chordata; class Mammalia; order Carnivora; family Phocidae; genus Mirounga; species Mirounga angustirostris. The sequence goes on from NW_026991714.1 coordinate 127,989,890, forward strand.
GTATAATACTATGATTTTTATTGGGAAATATTTGTTGTTTTTTAGGGGACAGTATTTATTCAAAAACAAACCTCCTGATGGGAATGCTCCTCCCAACTCTTTTTATAGAGCACTTTATCCTAAAATTATACAAGACATTGAGGTAAGAATCTATGTATATTTGAGTATTTGCCAAATACTAGAGAATCATCAGCATTCTTCAGTTACAGCATTGTTACAGCAAACCCATTAAGGTTTATTAATGTAGGTTAAAAATAAATTTCTTCTAAGTAAATAGGGTAGGTAAAATATAGTGAATTGCCAGGCAAAAAATTCTAAAGCTTGTAAAGATTGTTTACTGGTAGGTAAATGAGAGAGAGAAGATGATATCTTCATGCAATAGCAGTGAGACTGTTGAAGTTGCACTTATAATGTGATATTCAGATATCTTCTGAATTGAGCCTTCCTGGAAGTTCACTAGTAGAAATGGCCACCACATATGTATGAGGAGCACTGAGCACATAACCTTATGTAGTTCATAGCTTGCCCTCTGTTGCCCTCTTTCCACCAGTTTATCATTTAATTGAATGAGTTATATGCAGCAGAGCTCTAGAAAATAAATCTTTAATAACTTTGCAAATGGGAAAATGTTACATAATTTTAAATAGTGGCTTTTTAAAAACATTTTTAGTTTGCCTTAAGGTCTATATATTTAATAGAGTGAAGCATTGAGCATTTGTCATTGGTTGCCATGAAAGTCAGATAAGAATTTAGTCCTAGTCCTTTCCTAATTACTTCCTCTTTACCGTTCCTTCTCCTCAGACAATAGAATCTAACTGGAGATGTGGAAGACATAGTTTACAGAGAATCCACTGTCGAAGTGAAACAAGCAAAGGAGTTTACTGTTTACAGTATGATGATCAAAAGATAGTAAGCGGCCTTCGAGACAACACAATCAAGGTGAGGTCTGTTTAGTTATGGGAAGGTAGCTGAATGAACAAGGGTGTCCACATTAATAAGGCAGTCCAAACATCATCTCTAAGCATTATTTCCAGAAAGTAAATGAGAGTTTTAGGTTGTTTCCAGTCCCAAAGCCAGAATCAAAGGACAGTTACCTGCTTCCCGCCAGAAGCATGTACAGATAGATAGTCCTAGGGTTAAACTCTGTCTAAAGTACACTGAATGTGCTGTTCCTCCTTTGAGCCTCACATAATTATAGGGCTACCCCTGTTCCTTAATGAAAAGGATAAAGTCTGCATTAGTATTGAAGGCACATATATATAGTGCTTAGCTATACCTGTAGGAAAGAATGCATTCCACATTGCTCTGGGCTTTGATTCTTTTGGAGAATTAAACACATAATAAAGCCAACAAGTCTCAGCAGCACCCCATTATCACATTGATCAAAAGGATCTTGTTTGCCGTCCTAGATCTGGGATAAAAGCACGTTGGAATGCAAGCGAATTCTCACAGGCCACACGGGTTCTGTCCTGTGTCTCCAGTATGATGAGAGGGTGATCATAACTGGATCATCGGATTCCACGGTCAGGTAGAAAATTTCCAATGATCTTTCGAACTCTGGAAAATCAGATCTGCTCTGTTCTTAGTCATAGATAGTAATTTTGTATATAACTGCATGAACACAGTTCTGAAACTTCATAACTAAAGAAGAATAAACCATCAGCTCTCCACATCATTGTGTCCACCTAGAAACCTTGATTTAGGAATGATTAAGGCAAGTTTACATTTTTGCACACTGAAGAAACTATGTATTCTATTTTAATTTGGGGGAATCATCCATTATAGAAACTTGATAAACCTTGCATTCTTTACAAAAACCAACTCACAGAGGAATGATGTGAATGGAATAAAGCCTCCTTTCAGGTGGTTACAACTGCGGTATAGACATGCATTATCTCCTTTAAAATGTGTACAGGTGAGCAATGCTCTCTCTTTGCCAGCCCCTCCCCTGCTGTCCCCTGCAGTTTTTAATTGCAAGCTTTACTCAGGGAGGGGCCTTCAGTTTCCAGAGGCGTTAGTGATTTGATGACACAGCCATTATGCTGCTGGAGTCCAGTGTAGCTTGAGTTCTGGGTACCAGCAGCACTGCTGGAAACCTCTGTTAGGAGTTTTGCCTTAAGCTAAAGGATTTAGAAAACATAATGCATCAAAAGTAACTTAAAAAAATATATACAAAAAAAGGCAGTTAACTGCGTTGTTAGATTCTCTGAAGTTAAATGTTTACCATTCGAAATTATCCTCTGTGAATAGAAAAGGCTGTTCCTGTTTCTTATCTTTTGACTTAAAGGCATAGCAAACTCAGTTCTTACAGTTACCGACATTTAACATTTCTTGATGCTGTGGAGTGCCTCAAGGAAGCTAAAACATTGTAGAGACTAACATCATTTATAGGATAAGGGACAAAATGATTTTCTAAAAGATGGGGTTAAGTTGGAAAAGGAAATAAAATGTGTTATGAAAATCAAAGTAAATATACAAAAAGAGAGTAATCAAAGTTAAATATATCATCACACAAAATTCTCAAGCTATCCAAACGTCCCACACCCTGCTGCTTTAAGTCCCCATTTACAACAGGATGGCTATTCTTGATCTCTACCCCCCATTCAAGGCACAGAAATAGGGCCTCAGACTTAAGAGTATAGTTCATCTTGCACCTGGCCGGTATGGTGAAATCGAAGATCCAGGGTTATTAGGCTCAAATCCGTAGTACTAAGTCTGTTACAGAAGTTTCTTGGCCTGTGTCAGTTCTGCTTCCTGAGGGCTACTCGTGGGACACTAATGCTACTCTTACTGATCAGATGCCTGCTTTAAAATGTATCTCATTAAAGGTATCAGACTGAATGTCAGAAGTTTTGTAATAATCTTGAAGTCTGGGCCCAGTTAGTAGGTGATGGTGGTTGCATCTTCATTCCTACTCCCCATAACTCACCCAGATTTCAAGTAGTGTGTCTTAAGGGTTTCACATTGGCAGCATCCTATCCCTTCCTTTTCCTGCTCTCCTAGTCCAGCCCTCTGTCTATCACTTCCCCATGGTCCATCAGAACTCTTCACCTCACCTCAGCCTCAAAGCTGCTAGAGAGTAGAGTGTAATACTAATTATGAAAATGGGGCGGGATGTGTGGGGAATGTGGTGGTCAAATAGGATTATAGCCAGGAGCACCCTCGAAACCTCAGATAACCTTTTTAATGTTGTTTGTTCCAGGGTGTGGGATGTAAATACAGGTGAAATGCTAAACACTTTGATTCACCATTGTGAAGCAGTTCTGCACTTGCGTTTCAATAATGGCATGATGGTGACTTGCTCCAAAGACCGTTCCATTGCTGTATGGGATATGGCCTCCCCAACTGACATCACCCTCCGGAGGGTGCTCGTCGGACATCGAGCTGCTGTCAATGTTGTAGACTTTGATGACAAGTACATCGTTTCTGCATCTGGAGATAGGACTATAAAGGTAATGAGGCATTTTTCAGTAAGTCCCCAACATAGAGTAAGGGAGTTCATGTGAAAATCCGATCAAAGGAAATTTCATATTTAAATGTCAGTGTAGAGTAATTTAATATTTAATTCAGACACTAGTCTATGTGTAAAAAGGCCACGAGTGAGATAAGCCGTGTGAAAATCTTAGTTAGGTATCTTATTCCTGTAAATAATGGTGAGTATGAGAAGGGTAGGGGTAAATTTAGCTTCAAGAAAATTTGTCTGCAAACCAGACTAACCACATAAGAGTAAATCAATTTGAGGAATTCTCATGTGATATCAGCCAGCTATAAATTAGCCCTTTGTTATTGTGAATTAAACTTGTCCCTTTTTTTCCCTCTCTCTTTTTGGTGTGGTTTGAGAAGTCGACTTCGCCCTGTTGGCTCAGTGCTATTTTCTGCTTCCCCAAGACTCCAAATGCCATAGATCTTAGTAGTAAAAACACCAAATCAACTGCCAAATGCTATTTCCTTTTCAGGTATGGAACACAAGTACTTGTGAATTTGTAAGGACCTTAAATGGACACAAACGCGGCATTGCCTGTTTGCAGTACAGAGACAGGCTGGTCGTGAGTGGCTCATCTGACAACACTATCAGGTGAGCAGCAGGTGCTCTTACCCAGAAGGGATCACTGTTACCCTGCCATTCATTATTAGCGCACAGAAGTCTGGGTGTGTTACCTTCGAGTGTGTTATATTTATAATAAAATGTTTTTCTTTTCTTTTTCTTTTTTTTAAGATTTTTATTTTTAAGTAATCTCTACCCCCAACATGGGGCTCCAACTTACAACCCCAAGATCAAGAGTCACACGCTCCTTCGACTGAGCTAGCCAGGTGCCCCAAATGTTTTTCCTTTCTGTAGCTTCTTATAGGTCAAAAGTTTGCCAAAAAAAAAGTTTGCCCCAAGCAGAAAGAAAGCACAGCAAAGCCTTTTGTTGATGTGTTTCCTTCCTGTAATAGTTTTATTACCAGATAGACCTGTTTTAAAGGTACTGCTTGAATGAAGACGTGGACAAGAGTGATAAGTAGATGGAGGTTGAAGGCCCTCCTCTTTAAATTCCTCCTGTGTACAGTTGGAAAGTGCTAATAAATAGCCAACTGTGTTTTCTCTCCACCAGTGTTCTTAAAAATAAAAAGAAGAAGAAAAAGAGAAAAAAGATTTGTTTCCCTACTAGAATTTGTGTACTTTTGTTTTCTTCGCATTATGTAATTATCCAGGGAGTTACCAGTCTTTGAAATTATGAAGAGTCCGTAGATCGAATTACTTTTTGGTGTTTCCCTTCACAAAGATGAATGACAGAGATATGAATAGAATTTGGGAGATCTGTCAATCCTCTCCCTTCCTTCAAAAAGTACTAAGAGGGTGAAAAGTCCATTTAAAAAAACAACAGAACTATTGTTATATCGAAGGAAATTGTCATTTCATTTGGATTTGTCTGAAAGCATGCAGTTTTTTGTGTTTTTTTTTTTAGAGAGAGAGATAGCGAGAGAGGGAAGCAAGCAGGGGGAGTTGGAGAGGGAGAAGCAGGCTTCCCGCGGAGCAGGGAGCCCGATGCAGGACTCGATCCCAGGACCCTGGGATCATGACCTGAGCCGAAGGCAGACGCTTAACGACTGAGCCACCCAGGTGCCCCTGAAAGCATACAGTTTTAAGATTTTATTTTTTTAAGTAATCTCTGTATCCATCATGGGGCTCACAAACTCACAACCCTGAGATCAAGAGTCTCATGTTCTTCTGACTGAGCCAGCCAGGCAACCCCAGTTTTTTAAGTTAGTATATAAATGTTTTTGAGAACTTGCTTTTTGTTTCCGTTATAGAGAAAGACTGTCCTGGACAGTGGGTGAAAACAGAGAGTGTCCTTAGTAACAGAGGTGCACATGCTTTGTGAGGACAGGATATCACTGGCACTCTGCATCTCGTTCTTATTGGTGATTTCAGGAAGCATTACTTTTCTTGGCTTGGTCATTTCCTTCATAGGCAACTGGGTACATTGAATTCATCCTTCTTATACCCTGGAGACCCTGGTTACAGGATTATATAAAGCCTTGTGCTTTGAAAATATATACTTCATATGAACTTCAGTCATACATTTGTCTGCCTGAATTATACAACAGAAAGGAGATCAACCACATTTTTGTATGAATGTTGATTGATTTTATTTTTGTGAATTTTTTAAAGACATACAAAGTATATTATTATAACATGCCAAGCTTAGAAAAGAATACATGAAAATTCACTTGACTCAATTTTCTCTTCCAGATTATGGGACATAGAATGTGGTGCATGTTTACGAGTCTTAGAAGGTCACGAGGAACTGGTGCGCTGTATTCGATTCGATAACAAGAGGATTGTCAGTGGGGCCTACGATGGGTGAGTTGGCTAACAGGTTTTAAAAAAAAAATGTACATCTTGATCTCTCCTCGCTGAGGATGATTAAATATAGTATTTCCCTGACTCTGAAAGATTATGGATTTCACAGAAAGCATCTGATACAATATTTCTTGTGTCTAATCTATGTATTCACCTCTCCTTTGTTTACTTTTCTAAAATGTTCTTCCCAATCATTTATTTGCTCATGATTTTCATTAACATTTTAGTTATTTGGTTATATACTTGTCTGTTTTACCGTATAAAGCAAAGAACTGGGAAAACCCAGTATACCAGGATATGTGTGTAAAATAATGGCTTACTAATAAAACTGAAATATTGGAGGCAGTATCTTTGGGGCATAGTGTGGTAGGCCCTTGAATATGGATCTCTTTGAGTAATTCCTAAAAGTGTAGCGCTCTTGTCTTCACTTCTCCTAGCATTTCGGTGACAACAAGTTTAGTAATCTTTATTTTCTTTGGTCTAATTTCCAGTGGTTTTAGAATCCATTCATGTTGTGAATGGATCCCATGTCCAGCACTGCTAAACACTTAGTAAACTCGTACAAAAGTGTATTATTCACTTATGAAGGCCTCTTTCTCATTTCTTCCTGTCAGGGTGCCTGACGTGGGGGGTGGAAGGCTGTAGTTCACATACTGACAGCTTTTTAAATACCAGAAACTACCTTACAACATTACCTTAGTTTTGGAGCTGGCTATAGTGATGAAGACAACTTACGCAGCAGGAATAGACCACTCCCTCTGCTTTGAGTCAGCCATCACTGTTCCACCCTTGGGAAATTGTTCAGGGTGTGAGGACATATTCCAGCTACGTTATATTTTCTGATTGCCCTGGTTTTGATCTGTTCCCACCTTTCTTGGATTTTGTCTGTTATTTACCTTGAGGAGACATGACCCTATATTTGATTTTTAGAAGGGCTAAACTTTTCTTATTTAAATCAAAATATGAACATCTGCTTGTATAAACTACATAGTTCTTCAGTGGGCTCCAGTCCTCTGGTACATGTTACGTGGGCCATTCTTAGAATTGACCGGAAATAAGATGCCTCAGAATTACAGGTTTCTCGGTCTAAGTGACCTCTTATATCATTAAGAGGTCTAATGTATAAGATCTCTTCCTGGCCCCAAAATATGGTGTAACTTTACCATTCACTATCTTCAGCTTGGTTAAAGCTAACCTATTTCTCGTTTTTTAGGTTAAACCTGTACATTTTCCCCTGTTAAGACCAATAACCTCTACCCAAGAATGAATGCAAGAACCAAGTCTCCAAAACAAAAAAGTTTTTGTATATTCCTGTGAGCTGCATTTATCGTATAAATCACATTCACCGTACATATTTATTGCCATGACTTTTTGCTTTTCTTCCTGTGGTCCCTTAATTTTGCTTTTAATTAAGATTTTTGTCCCCTTTTTGATCTTTAGAAAAATTAAAGTGTGGGATCTTGTAGCTGCTCTGGACCCCCGTGCTCCTGCAGGGACTCTCTGTCTACGGACCCTTGTGGTAAGAGCCTCGTTGTTTAGAGGGGGTTGGGGGACAGGAAGGAGAAGAAATTGAACATTGATGTGCTGTGGAATACAGATCTGGATTTGATAGTTAGAAGCTCACAAAACCTACTACTAAGTGGAAAGGCAACCAATACATGACAATAAAATATGTTTATGTAGCGCCTTTCATCCAAAAGTGCGTTAGAGACTGTATATGGAGAGGAACGTGGCAGCTGTTTAACGGCTGCACAGCAACTCCACACCACAGTTTAGTACAGGAAGTGAGTAAGAATTCTGTATCTACCAGAAACAGTAGGGGTTACTTAGGGGACGAGAACATAATTACTCAAATTGGAACCTGTCCAGAAGCTGAGGACCTGCACACCTGTGCCTGCAAAAAGTGCTGTGGGAGCCTGTGGGAGCCCCCGCTCAGCCCCCTGGCTCTGCAGCCTATTCAAGGCGTGCTGCCTCCAGCCACGTGAATCCCATGTCTTCTATTCCTCACATACCCCCTTGCCGAGAACATCTTGACATTTGAGGAAAGAAGTGACTCAAAAGGAGGAAAGTCACCTTTGAAAGCACTAAATTCTTTATCATGGTGTTCACCAACCGCCCGCGTGAGAAAATGGCCTGAGGTTAAAAGCTGCTGCCCTTCGAAAAAGCAGATGAGGCGGGGCACCAGGGAGCACAACTCAGGAAAAAGAGGAGAGCTAACATGTGAAGCCCAGTGTTCTGAATCCTAACTCTCAACATCTGGCGGTCTCTGCTCTGGGGAAGAGAGAGGAGAGATGTTTCTTTGTCTTCCTTTTTGGATTTAAAGCTCATTCTTGCAGCACCAGACCTGCTTTACCTGCGTGTTTCACACACGTTTTTTAAAATGTGTACTTTCATTCATCTACAATTAGTCTACATCCAAGCGAGGTATAATTTACATACAGCAAAATTTACCTTTTTTCAGTGTATTTTTTCTGAATTCTGCAGTGTATAAACACCTCAGTCAAGATCTAGAACATTTCCATCACCCCAAAAATGATGCCCCTTCGTATCAATCCCCTCTTCCCCCACCCCTAGCAGTTATCTGATTTCTTCCCAATGCTTTTGCTATCTTATGAATGTCCTGTGAAGTAAATCATATAGTATGTAGCTTTTTGCATTTGGCTTTTTTCACTTCAGTTGAGATTCATTCATGTTGTTACCTGTGTTCGTACTTTGTTCTTTTGTATTGCTGAGTAGTATTCCATTGTGTGGTTGTGCCAGTTTGTTTATTTGCTTACCAGTTGAAGGACATTTGGAATGCTTCCAGTTTGGAGTGATGCTGAAAACATTCCCGTACAGATTTTTGTGTATACATACTGTTGTCTTTCCTCTTAGGTAAATACCTAGGAGTGCAATTTCTGGATCCTATGATAAGTTTGTGTTTATATTTAAAAGAAACTACCAAGCTGTTTCCCAGAGTGGCATTTTGGGAGTTCACAAATGCAAACCATTTTGTATTTCCACTGATGGAATGTATAAGAGTCCCATTTTTCCATTTTTCCACATCCTTGATAGCACTCAGTATTGTCAGTTTTTAAAAATCATAGCCATTTGAGTGGGTGTGTAGTGGTTGTAGTTTTAATTTGCATTTCTGTGATAATTAATGGTGTAGAACATCTTTTTATTTGCTTTTCTTTTATGAAGTATCTGTTCAAATCTTGTCCTCATTTATTTATTGAGTTGTCTTAAGTTTTAAAAACCGACTTACTGAGATAAAATCGATATACAATATAGGGGACATATTTAATGTGTACAACTCAATAAATTTTGATACATGTACATACCAGTGAAACCATCTACTTCAACCAAGATAATGAACATATCTTCATGCCCCCTCTGTAATCTCTCCTTCCCATCCCACCCCACTTCCTGCTACTCCAATCCCCAGGCAACCACTGATCTGCTTTCTGTCAATATTGATTAGGTTGTATTTTCTAGGTTTTATAAACGGAATCATACAGTACAGTATTTACTCTTTTTTGTCTCTTTTCACTAAGCATAATTATTTTGAGATTCTGATTTATATCAATAGTTCATTTCTTTTTAAAAATTGCTGAGTTAGGTACTCCATTGTATGGTTATACCATACTTTATTTATCCTTTTGCTGGTTGATGAAAATTTGGGTTGTTTCTAATTTGGGGCTATTATAAATAAAGTTTTTATAAACATTTGTGTAGAATGAAATGAACATATGCTTTCATTTCTCTGGGGTAATTCATAGAAGCAGAACAGTTAAGTGTATGTTTCATATTTTTAGAAACTGCCAAACTGTTTTCCAAAGCAGTTGTATCATGTGACAGTGCATGAGAGTTCCAGTTACTCCACGTCCTCACTAATACTTAGTTTGAGTCATTCTAATAGTGTGTCACGGTATCTCATTATGATTTTAATTTGCATGTACCTAACGTTAATAATGTTGAGCATCTTCTCTTGCTTTTATTTGCCATCTGTATATCTACTTCGGTGAAGTTATCTGTTTGAATCTTTTGCTACTTTAATTGGTTGGGTTTCTTACTGAGTTTTAAGATTTCTTTTACATATTCAGGATAATACAAGCCCTTTTTGAGATAAGTGATTCACAAACATATTCTCCCAGTCCATGTTTTGGTTTTTCATTCTTTTATGAGCACCTTTTGGAAATTCTTAATTTTTGTTAAGTCCAATGTATCAACTTTTTCTATTATGGATTATGTCATTTGCAGTTGTATCTAAAAAAAAAAAAAAAATCTTTAAAAATCCAAAGTCGCAAAGATCTTCCCCTGTGTTTTCTTCTAGAATTTTTATAGTTTTAGGCTTTACATTTTGGCCTGTGATTATTTTGAGTCCGTTTTTATAGATGGTACAGGTATGGATCAAAGTTCATACAGATATCCAATTATTCCAGCACTATTTAATTCAAAAGACTATCCTTTTTCCTCTGAATTGCCTTTTGCAGCTTTGTCAAAAATCAATTGACTCTATTATGTGGGTCTACTTATGGACCTATTGAGTTCCATTGATCTTTTTGTTTGTCATGATGCTAGTATCATACTTTCTTGGTTACTGCAGCTTTTTATTAACTCTTGAAGTGTAAGTCCTTCAACTTCATTCCTTTTCCAAAGTTTTTTGGGTCCTTTGAATTTTCATGTGAATTTTAGAATCTGCCAATTTTAACAACCAAAAAAAAAAAAAAAGATGAGATTTTCACTGGGATTTTGATGAATCTAGCTCAGTTTGGAGAGAATTAACAACACTGTCTTCTGGTCCATGAACACAGTATCTCTCTCCATTTGTTTAGGTCTTTAAATTTCTCAACAATGTTTCATAGCCTTCAGTGTAAAGGTTTGACACATCTTTTGTCATATTTATCCCTACATATTTCATATTTTTAGTGCTATTGTAAATGATATTTTAATTTTGGGGGCTTTTAAAATTTTTAATTTCTGAGCTGTGTATTACAAGCATATAGAAATACACTGTTACTTCTTTTGCAATATGTGTACCTTTCATTTCTCTTTCTTGTTTTATTGTACTGACTAAGACTTACAATCCAAAGTTCAAAGAATTGGTAAGAGTGGATGCCCTTATCTTGGGAACAGACAGTTGGTCTTTCACCATTTTGTATATACATATATATAGATACATGTCAGCTGTAGATTTTTTGTAGATACCCATTATCAGGGGATTAGGAAGCTTCTTTATATTCCTAGATTGCTGAGAGTTAGGAATGGATTTTGTTAACCACTTTTATGTGCATCCAAATGTTAAACCCAATTTTACATCTCTTTGGATCCCGTGAACATTAAAAGGATAGTAATCAAGGAATACTATGAACAACTCTATGCCCCCAAATTTGATAACCTAGATGAAATGGATCAATTCCTTGAAAGATATAATCTTCTACAACTCACATGGGAAGAAGTAGACAATCTGAATGGGCCTATGCCTATTAAAGAAATTGAATCCATAATTAATAACATTACAAAACAGAAAGCACCAGGCCCAGATGGGTTCACTGGTGAATTCTACCAAATGTTTAAGGAAGAAATTATACCAATTCTTCACAATCTTTTACAGAAGATAGAAGCAGAGTGAATACTTCCTAACGCATTCTATGAAGCCAGCATTACCCTCATACCAAAAGCAAAAAAAGGTATTACAAGAAAAGTGCAGATCATATGTCTCAAGAACACAGATGATAATCTATGAGCTCATTTACTTCTTGTAAAGAAAGTAAAATAGTGCAACCTCTACGGAAAGCAGTATGGGGTTTCTCAAAATATTAAAGATAAAGCACCCTCACTTCTCTGTTGTTGTTTTAAAGATTTTATTTATTTATTCATGAGAGACAGAGAGAGAGAGAGAGAGAAGCAGAGGGAGAAACAGGCTCCCAAGGAGCAGGGAGCCCGATGTGGGACTTGATCCCAGGACCCTGGGATCATGACCTGAGCCGAAGGCAGACGCTTAGCCATCTGAGCCACCCAGGCGCCCGTAAAGCACCCTCACTTCTAAGTGTATATCCCAAAGAATTGAAAACAGGATCTCAAAGTGTTAATTGCATACCCATACTCATATCAATATTATTCACAGTAGCCAAGAGGTGGAAGCAACCCAAGTGTTCATCAGGAGATGAATGAATGAACAAAATGTGGTATATACGTACAGTAGAATATTATTCGGCCTTAAGAAGAAGGGAAATACTGTCATATGTTCCAACATGGATAATACTTGAGGACATTATGTTAAGTGAAACAAGCCAGTCACAAAAGACAAATACTGTACTATTCCACTTACATGAAGTATCTACAGTGGTCAAACCCAGAAAGTAGAGTGGTGGTTGCCAGGGGTTGGGGGCAGAGAGAAATAGGGAGTTGTTGTTTAATGGGTTTAGAATTTCAGTTTTGCAAGATGAAAAAGTTTTGGAGATTGATTGTACAACAGTGTGAATGTACTTAACAACACTGAACTGTAGGGGCGCCTAGATGGCTCAGTTGTTAAGCGTCTGCCTTCGGCTCAGGTCATGGTCCCAGGGTCCTGGGATCGAGCCCCACATCGGGCTCCCTGCTCGGCCAGGAGCCTGCTTCTCCTTCTCCCCCTCCCCTTGCTTGTGTTCCCTCTCTAGCTGTCTCTCTCTCTCTCTCAAATAAATAAATAAAACCTTAAAAAAAAAAAAACTGAACTGTACACTTAACAATGGATAAACATAAATTTTATGTGGTCTTTTCCATAATATAAATTAAAATATTTTTAAAATAGGCAAACACAGTTGTATGACTAATATGAGTATTATGCAGGATTTTTTGGTAATATTTTAAACACTTTTCTTAAAATCTAAGTGTAGTCTTGTCACTGTCCTTATATTTAGTGATTTCACAGTAAAGAAAATTTCTATACTTACTTAAAAGGTAGCAGTATGCCAGGAAAATGAAGTAACTCTTAAAAATAAAACCCTCATCAAAATATTAGCAAATTGAATCCAACGATGTATAATATATGTGTGTGTGTCTGTGTGTGTGTGTATACACACACCATGACCAAGTGGCATTTATTCCAGGTAGACAGAACTGGTTTAGTATTCAAAAATTCAGCTATCTAATCCATCACATCAAAAAGCTAAAGAAGAAAAATCACATTGTTATATCAGTACATGCAAAATCCAGTGTCAATTCGTAATAAAAACTCTCAACAAGCTAGGAATAGAGGGGGAACTTCCTAACTTCATAAAGAAAAATGCAAATTGAAACTCCAGTAACATATCAAAATGTCTAAAATTTAAAAGATTGATAGTATCAGTTTGTTGGTAAAGATGTGGAGCAACTGGAACTCTGATACATTGCTGGTGGGAGTATAAATTAGCACAGCTTTTGTAAAACTGAAAAAAAAATAAAACTGTTTCCCTGTACATACTAAAGCTAAACATATACCTACTCCATGGCCCCGCAGCTCTACTAGATGAAATGAGAGCATATATCCTTCAAAAAACATGGACATAAATGTTCATAGCAGCTTTATTAAATAGCCAAAACTACAGTCAACCCATACGTCCACCGTAGGAGAAAAGATAAAATGTAGTGTGTTCGTATTATGGAATGGCAACCAGTAATTTTAGAGAAGAACATTACATGCAGTAACGAAGATGCATCTTGCACTGTTGAGTAAGAGAAACCGGGCACAAAAGAATACATGCTGTATGAGTGTATTTATATGAAATTTAGGAACAGAAAAAATGAATTGATGATGAAAGCATTGGGGTAGAAGTAGTATTGAGAAGTAAGGAGCATGAGGGCACTTCCCAGGATGCTGGAAATAGTCTACATCTTGACCAAGGTGGTAGTTACTGCCAGTGTGCGCTAGAGCAGCTTCACCTGCTAATGAGAGACAGTTGTCAAATTGTCATGAGTTTTGCAAGCTTGTTGACCTCACATGGGTAGCTTGAAATTAACCACTGTAGGAATTTTTACACCACAAAAATATGTGAATGCTTTTACAAATTGGGGAGAATTAGTTGATAAACATTTACCAGCCCACCTTGTATTATTGCTCATCAATCCTTGGCCTCTGACTGTAGAAGAATCCAACAAATACAGAAAGAGAATAAGGCCAGGGAGGTACTGAGAAATGTTCTCATTCAGCCTAAACCAAGGAGAGTTAGCAGTGAGAAACTAGCATATTGTTTGACATGGCTCAGCTCTAGTGAATATACCTTTGATTGTACAAAATCAACTGCCCAATATTGGACTTTCTCCATTCTGCCTTTAATCCAAATTGCTTTTTTTCTGTGTTCTTGAAACAGCTAAATATTAGAGATTATCATCATACACTTAGTCTTTCCATAGACTTCTTTTGACATGTTGCTGAATTTGTGTCCTTTTGATTTTGAGTAGTTCAAAAGTTTTTGTTTCTGCTGCTTTAGGAGCATTCTGGAAGAGTTTTCCGACTCCAGTTTGATGAATTCCAGATTGTCAGTAGTTCACATGATGACACAATCCTCATCTGGGACTTCCTAAACGACCCAGCTGCCCAAGCTGAACCCCCCCGCTCCCCTTCTCGAACATACACCTACATCTCCAGATAAATAATCATACAGTGACCTCATACTTGCCCAGGTATGAAAAAGAATTGTGTAAATAGCACCGTGGGTAGGAGATGGAATATTGGCTGTTGCTAGCTCATGGAGCCTTCTCGTACCCTTTCTCTCTCCAATTCCTATAAAGCAGGCGAAGCAACAACATGAGACAGGGCTGGGGCTGCACTGGACACTGTCTTTCATCAAGGTAGCTAGCCTCAATTCTAGATGATTCTTGATCTAGATTTGAATGAATAATTTCTGCCCCAGTTATCTAATAGGATTGTTAAGAAAATAAAATGAGATTTGAATCAGTTTCAAAGCTGAGAGTAAGCCATAAGGCCAGTGACTTTGTAGTTCCCAGATCAAACCAGTTCCTATAATAAGAGACCCTTTAAACCAAGTAAATAATGTGTGAGTAGAAAATTTCTTGGTGACAGCTCTTGGCTGACTTCTCACAGCCTTGTCAGTGTCATTGGATTATAAAACATGGCTTTTTTATCCTCATCCCCACTCCCCACCCCCTCCAAAAAAGACCTTGATAGTAGTTCGGAGTTGGTGACAACTCCATTTATTCTCCCACTCAAGTCTCCAACCTCCCTCTGAGGAAGGAGAACATCCCACATTTCATCTTTATCTATGTAATGGTATATTCAGATCACACCCAGCGTCAAGCAGTTCAAATCCATTAATGAGGTTATCATTGGGTTGGGGAAACTGCACTACTGGGGAATGTACTGTCATTATGATTTCTTATTTCCCACACTTACCTTAGTTCAATGGCCGAAGTACAGATTTAGTACACTTTTCTGCGTATCTTTTTGTAGTGGTTCTAAGTGGGGTGGTCCATGCCCTGCTGGACTCACTTCAGTGCTCACTGTTCTCACAGAGGACACACCGTTCCTATCCCTCAGCCAGTTTACCCAGGCAGGTGAGAATCCTAGATGTGTACCCCTGGGCAAGCAACTTCCAGAGCCTTAGATTCCATATTAGTAAGATGGATTGCAATCCCTACCTCACAGAGCTGTTGTGAGGATTGCACTGAAATGTCCTATGTAAAATTCTTAGTGCTTAGCACAGTGCCTAGCACAGAACAAGCCCTCAGTAAAAAGTGGTCATCGTTAGTAATACTGTAATCGTCATGTATCTATCCCCTCCTTTTGACAAAATTTTCATTAGATTACTATGGCATTTTGCCATTTTTAATATTCTTCCTGGCTTTCTATTGTTGGTCTCCTTTCTCCTCTCACCTCTGAAACAGACATCCCCTAAGAGTGTGTCTCGGACTTTTTTTCCTTATCAAAGCTTCCTGTTTTGGCTGCTGTTTCTCTTCCCGAGGCTTCAGCTCTCATCTCATTGTAGGTGACCCTCAAATTTGTATCTCTAGTCCCAACCTCTGTCTTAATCTCCAGGCCACATTACCAGCCACCACCTACACACCTGTCCTTGAAGTTACAAGGAGCATGTCTGGTGCACACTTCTAACAATCAGACTTTACCCTCATCCACTCTGCCAGGGCCCTCCAGCCAGGAGGCTGGACAGCTTCACCCAGCTGCCCCCCTTCTGCTGGTGGCACAACTATGCTTCTGGCCGCTCAGGGCCAGAACCTCAGAGCTGGCCTCACCTACTCCACCATCACAGGGAGCAGGTGAGACCTTGATGATATACCTGCCGGAGTCACTCGTACGTCAGAGTCACACTGCACAAGCGCTGCGGCCCTGAGCATGTCCGTGAGCCCCACCGTGTCCCCACGCAGCCTGTGTAGCCCTTGACAGAAGCTCCTGCTTGGCCTGGGCAGAGAGCAGGTGTTAGGAAGGACCTCTGAGCCTTTCTCCCATTTGACAGCTAAGTTAATATTCTTCTCCTCTTAGAACAAGTGAGAAATGTAGGGAAAGGGACTAATGACTCTGTGCTCTGTTTTCACACAGGACTCATTAAAGTTGCGGTATTTAACATATCTGCCAATACCAGGATGAGCAACAACAGTAACAATCAAACTACTACCCACTTCCCCGGACTAGCCGAGGAACGGGGCTTTGAGACTCCTGTTGGGACACAGTTGGTCTGCAGTCGACCCAGGATGGTCTACTCAGCACAGCTGACTGCTTCCGTGCTGCTATCAGAAGATGTCTTTTATCTTTTGTGAATGATTGGAACTTTTAAACCTCACCTCACCTCCCCTCCTTTCCTCTCTGCACCTGTTTTTCCTCATTTGGTTCCAGACAAAGATGACTTATAAATATATTTAGTGTTTTGCCAGAATCTCTCTTGCTTTGCCATTAAGCAGAAGAACTAGTTTCCCTATATAGCCTTCTTGGAGACCAACTTCTAGGGGACAGGGGGTACAGCTTCAAGCCAGACAGCACCCATTTTCTCCCTGTGAACTCCAGGAATGCCCAGCACCTGGCAGGATCAGCCCAGCCCCACTGTGGTTAGGAGAAGACAGCTGTCTGTATGGCCTTTGGGGCGAGAAAGAAAGAAAACAAAAATACACACTGGAAGATCTGGGCCTCTTTCCTTTCATCTTTTTCTGTTTCTGTCCTTCCTCCCTTTTCCCCCACTCTCCTTCAACCTGTTTCTCTGCTGCACCTGAGAAGAAAGAGTATGAAGAGAGGTTCTCAGTTAACATGAGGCAAATCAGAGAAAATGCCACACTTGGAAGAGCTAAATGCTGTCCAGTTGAAATTTCAAACCCAGGCTTTTGCTGCAAGTGACCCTGTGGGGCAGCAGTGGGTTCTTAGAAGGTACTCTCATCATATTTGCAACTCTTCTCTCTCTCCTAACAGCACCCCCTGTCCGTTTAAAAAGGTGGGGGTGGGGGCAGAAATCGCCTGGGCTCCATCAATGGCCACATCTTTTCTGGACTCAGCAGTCTCCTCGATTCCATGTAGAGTGTGCAAAGGAGTTGCTGATTGCATTTCCTCTCATTAACAATTAGATGTGTAATAAAAAGCATTGTACTTCATCTTAAATCACTGGTAAGGCTCAGCCTAAAGAAAGGTTTGAAATGGCCAGAGCCAGTCGCTGGGTGCAGTCCACATAATGGTTCACATCTCTGATTTGCTCGTCAGGGTCTGTGGACACCCAGCTCCTGTGTCTTTGCCAAGACCACAATCAGAGTAGTTGAGAGGTGGTCAGAGGTAAAAGTGGATTTCTTTCTCATTTAGAACAGTAAATATCATCTCTCAGAAAGCAAGCTAATCATCTCAACCTTGCACTGCAGAACCTTCCTCCTGCTTTTCCCAAACCTGGTATTTACAAAAGGGCAAAGCTGCCGGAAAGAGGATCAGGGTGAAGTTTGGCACACAGGGTTTACTAATGGGGCAGAAATTGCCTTCGCTTTTCTTTTCTTCCTCCTCCGGCCTTATTTAACTCTCCACTCTCCCCAGCCAATAAAATTTCTCTGGAAGTTGGTAAGCAACATAAACAAATGGACCTCAGCAAGGGCCAGGCCAACCTGGCCACTTAAAAGGCAGCTGTATAAGTGTCGGGCAGGGCGGGTGTGCCACCCCAACTTGGGAACACGGAATACTACCAGCATGTGCCCAGCTTGTTTCCCGGGGGAGGCACGGGGCTGCATCAGCCCTCTCGTGTGGTGTGGGCACACCCATTACAGGTTCAAGGCCACACTGCAGTCTCTAGTTTCCCTTGGAAGCTGAGCAGCTAGTCAGGCCTGTTGTTTCTGTTCCTAAGCAAAGCAGTTGAGTAAAAGAAAGCCCCATTTTAGCCAGCTGCTGTAAAAACATCAGAATGGAAGCCAGTTGCAGATGACCTCAGAGCCAGACCACCTTTAGTTAAGCAAGGGGGAGAGGGAGAGAAAGCCATCTTCACCCTTCCCTTCTGATGTGACTGAATGTTGTTGTTATGTATTGAGGGGCAAGTTATGCATATATGCTTTTCCTTTCCGGCTTCAGGAGAGCTTTTAAGCTTTTGGTTCCAGGTTATATTCAGAAAATATTTCCCAGTGTAATATGTCATTGCCTGGGAAATATTTTCTGAGTATAAGTCCCTTCCCACCCACCCAAATGCTACAGAGAAATGTTTTCTATTTAGCTGTCATCAGAGTTCCTTGTCTATTGTGTTGACTATTTTTGGCTTTTTGATTGGTTAAGGATTTTGCTACAGGTGAGACAGAGGGCCATCAGCCCTGAGTAACACACAGGTCAGGCATTAAAGGGGCGTGGATTTCAAGCTGTTTGAAAATATTGTCCAATAGCCATAACTTTAATAGCCCTTCTGTTATATGCTGCTATTTAAAAGTGGGAGCTGTTGAATATTCATTGGTGCCCGGGGTTTTGCTCTCCCATCTAGGTTCAGTTGAAGGTAGATTATTTCTAAGATTGTTTTGAAGCTTGTCCAGTACATCATAAATGAGATCAAGGGTGGACCCTGCAGTCTGGAGCCATTAGCTCCATTGAGCATGTTTTCCAAGTTGTCCTTTGCTGCTGATGGAAATGGGAATGAAGTTAAGTGGTCTGAAAAACTGAGTCAGTCTCATTTCTCAGCTCTGGGGGTCATTTACCAGTTCATTGTAGAAGAAATAATCAGGTAAGTAGAAGTTCATTTCCAGAGAAGGTAAACCCCACTTACCATCTCTGCATGATTTCGGTCGGAATTGATTATCACTAATCCCCAACTGGGCTAGAATAAATGTAAAGTTTGACCTTTTTAAAAAGAAAAGAGAAACAAAGAAAGTCTCAATACATTGAAAGGAATGGTAGAAAAGGAGCTGAAGGAGTCTGTTGGCTCTGAAATGGCATGTCTCCATTGTAGATTAGTCTCTTCTCACTAAAATTCCAGTGTGGGCCTGAAAGAGGCGTTTCTTAAAGATGGGAGGAAGCCCCTTCAAAGGCGGGCACGCAAGGAGCGTGTGCACGCACCTGCGCCTGCACCCTGGAACTCTCTGGGCACTCAGGAGCTCTCCAGTCACACCTGGGCTGCTTGGACAAAACCAGCATGCCTTGCTGCACATGTGTGTATTTTCACTGCTGAGAACATCCTTTTCCTTTCTTATGTGCCGTTTGAAAGTGGACATGAATTGTGAATGGAGGCCTTTTACACTTGTCCCTTGGCAAGATTTTTTCTGGTGACTCTTCACCAGAAACTTCAGAGACAGGACTCTCTGGAACTCTATTGACAAGTAATAAAGTCTGGCCCTCATAACTTGTTTCTGAACTGGAAAAAAAAACCAAACCTGGGACCCCTAAATCATTCTGTTTTCTGCTTGAGTAAGAAAAATCCTTCTTATTTTTCTTTTGTAAAGTCATAAGCTGAAGAGAAGAAAATATGCACTCTTCTCCTCTGCCGTCTCCTGGTACCCATTGGTCGGAACAGCTGTGGTTGGTCTACTCCTTACTTAGCACTTGATTGTATGTGGAAACCAAGGGCTTGGGGTGGAGGGGGGTAGGGGATATTGGAAATAATTAGGGTATTTTTTTTCTTTCCTAGAAGTAGATTAGATACCTTGGTATTGTTGACCTTCTTGGCATCTTCCATTTATTTTAGATGATAATACCTTCCTGCCTGAAGTGCGAGCAGTCCAACCCAGAATAGTGCAGGCGTGAGAGCCTAGGCTCCAAGCTTAATTCGGGAGGAATCGAAAGGTACTTCCTAGTGGAAAAAGGGATGCTTAGATACCCACCACCTGTGACCATCACAGCTCTTTGATGATCAGGTTTACCATGTGAGTTTAATCCACATTTCTGATCTTCCCTATTTGGGTGAGCTGAACAGACTTTCCAAGAGCCCGGAGAACATGAAAAGGTGCCCTTGCTTCTCCTTGCATTCCTTTTCCCTCCTAGAATAACTCTCACTTGTAACCAGCACACCCAAAGCCTGAAGGCAGAGTTCATCTCCCTGGGCTTCATCCACATAGCTGATCACTGACAGAGCAGAGCCCCTTACTTTACCATTGGCTCAACGCAATCAGTGCCAGAAAGATAGCCATCTCTTAGGGTAATAAAGCTGAGTTTTGCTTCTGCTGTTTTTATCTGTAGTTAATTTGTGACTTCGGAATACTTGGAACTGAGGAGCAAAACCAAAAAAGCACAATTATGGCTGCCTGATTTCTGGTGGAACTTAAAGCATTGATATCTGGAAACCTCTTCTGTTGGAAGTTGAGTACCTATGATCCAAAATTTCCTGGAGGCCGATGACCTCTAAAACATATGCTCTCCAGTCTACCCAGCTCTCTCAGCTCATGGTTGGCTCTGTGTGTGTTTAAGGATCAGTGTGGTGAATGGCATTATAAAGTGTCCCTTCCCCTCTATCCCTTTCTCTTCTTGGACACTGAAG
Organism: Mirounga angustirostris; assembly: GCF_029215605.1. Lineage (NCBI taxonomy): Eukaryota > Metazoa > Chordata > Mammalia > Carnivora > Phocidae > Mirounga > Mirounga angustirostris. Next base: position 128,010,617 of record NW_026991714.1, read on the forward strand.
GAAAAGACCAACAAGGAGGGTTAGACCTTTGGGTACCAAGGAAACTACCACCTTCCCAAATCAGTGATCACCTAAGCCCACCCAGACTGTTGTGAGGAATGTTCGCTGGACTCCAGCTATGGGGCAGGCCTGGCAACGAGTGTGAGCTTCCCTGAGAGCTTTCAGTTGGCTCAGCTCTCTGTTCTCTAGACTCTTAAGTACTGACTGCTTTGACTTTTGTGGTTATGTTTTCGTGATGTGTAGTCAAGGTACCAGTATGTTCAGAACCTAGGATCATGGTAAAATAGTGTGTTCTGGTTTTTGTTTTTTTTTTAACTGTTGAGAAAAAAGTAACTTAAATTACAAATATAAGATTAAAGTGAGTTTTCTAAGTGTCTTGTCTCTTTGCCCCAACATCAAGAGGACAATGAGTTTCAATATATCAATTGAGGGAGTGCATAGATATCTTTTAAGATAATCTGACGTGAGAAAACATTTAGAGAAGTGAGGGCCAAATGGTGTGAAAAAATCTGGGGCCCCTGGAAGACAACTAATGTTCCATGTTGAATTAAACCAAAGCCAAAGTGATGGGTAATTTGGGAACTGGTCACTATAGCCTCAGCCTGCCACAACCCAGCCGGGGCCCAGAACTTAGATTTTCCTCTGACTCCTCTGTGACTGAGATGGGTTACCCCTGTATCCCATTTTGTCAGTTTCTGGAAAGGTGAGCTCACATTCAGAAGCAATTTCCAGAGAAACTCCCAACAAGCTACAAAAATGAAGGGAGCAGGGTGCTTGGCTGGCTCAGTAGGCAGAGCATGTGACTCTTGATCTCAGGGTTTTAAGTTGGAGCCTCATGTTTGGTGTAGAGATTAAAAAAAAAAAAAAAAATTTTTTTTTTAAGATTTTATTTGACACACAGAGAGATAGAGAACACAAGCAGAGGGGAGCAACAGGCAGAGGGAGAGGGAGAAGCAGGCTCCCCAGCTGAGCAGGGAGCCCGATGTGGGGCTTGATTCCAGGACCCTGGAATCAGGACCTGAGCTAAAGGCAGACGCTTAACCGACTGACCCACCCAGGTGTCCCCCCCCCAAAAAAATTTTTTTTAATGAAGGGTGCATTGACCATCTGAGGGAAAACACTGCTACTCCAGGTGAACCCACCCCCTTCCCTACTTAAACCAAACCTTGGCCAAACCTTGGAAGATGGGTACAAGGTTATCAGCATAGACAGACCCCCCTCTACTCCCTCTTATTTTCCATCTGTGGGCTCTCAGTGGTAGTGCTCCTCCCTGCTTGACCAGACTCCTTGGATCTGTCACCCCGTGGTCTCAGTGCCTGTCATACCTGGACTGACACTGTGGTCATCGGAGCTCTCTCAGACTGTTAGATGTCAGGGCCCTACTGCAGAACTACCCTACTTGAACTGAAGGCACATCAGAGCCTCAGGTACACCTGGCATTTTGCAGGTGGGGAACCTGAGTAGCAAGAAAGGGGGCCTCCTCACATTGCCTGAGACCACAGTAGAGTCTCCTCCCTAACAACTAAGGACAGGAAGGGAGGAGTCAGCAGAGGACCACCCCCCGGGCCACTGGCATCTACTCAGTTGTCACTCACCAGCCGGTCTCCTGAGCCCAGAATTGAGCATAGGCCGGGCCTGGGTTTTATGGGTCTCACCTTCAAACCAGTGTAAGGCCCTGAAGTCACTAAAGCGAGGCTGGCCTGGAATCCCTCTCCCCTTGAAACCTAGAGCTGCACCACCATCGGCAATGACTAAGGGAGGAGACCTCTCTTCTTCCTGATTGGCTCTTGCCAATTAAGAGCATTTTATTAGGCTGCTAATTAAAGGCACTTCATTAGCAGCAGGAGAGGCCAGGTGGGTGCCTGGTGAGATGGAGCCAAAGCCAGGAGAAATTGTTTTCCTCCCCCCATGGAAGCAGAGCCTCTTAGGGAACCCTCAGTCCCCCAACGTTTCCTGCTGCGCCTGCCACACCCCTTGCTTTCAATTAGCAGCTCTGAGGGGAGTGAGGTCATTACCGAGCCTTCCCCTGCCTAAGGACACACGAGGCCCCCGGGGACTGCCGCAGTCCGGCTGCCAGTCTGTCCATGCACCTAGTTTGGAATGACCCAGGGAAGGAGAGGCTAGGCCACTCAAGGGTTTGTGTTTGTTCTCCCCACTGAGGAATGGCCCACAGGTCCCCATCACTGAGGCTATTGTTTGGTGAACAGGATGACCAGTCACTTGATCATGTGGTGTGAATCCCCATGCCCCCTTCCTCACCAAAGGCTCACTATGTTATTAGGAAGTATATATAATCTTCCCACCGATCACTTTGCAGGAGCTGAGCCCACACAGCCCCAGAGTGGGCCTGCGAGGAGGAGGGGCTGATGGGTTTACAATCCCAGCCACAAAAGACCCTGAGAGGACTCTTGTCCTGAGCTCATCACACATGGAGGCACTTCTTCTGCGTGGTCCACATGAGCCCAGGGAAGTCCCCTTCCTCCAGTAAGAGAGGAGGGTCTGGCTATGACTTAGCACAGGAGGCTGGCATGCAGGGTCGGAGTTAGCCCCTCTCCAGAACCCTCCCTGTCCCGTCCTGCTGCGCTCCTCACCCCCTCACTTAACTGTAGAATTAGCACCAGCCCCGACTGGGAGGGCAGATTTATGGCTAGGCCTGCCTCCCTCCATTTAACCCGAGGCCGGCCCGGGCTCCAGACACTAAATTAGATTTTTGACAATTAGAGAGACTAATGGGCACATAGCCATCCCCAGAGCCAGATATCCAGCAAGGCCGTCTTTTAATATCCACCACTGCCCAGCCAGCTCCTCCTGGCTGCCCTCCTCTCTTCCCAGATGGGCGTTTCTCTCCCATGCCCTGTACCTCTCTGCTGGGGCTCCGCGTGCACTGCTGAGGTTCCTCTGGTTCCTTCTCCCTTGATTTCCTTACCCCCACCTTCCTGCCCCATGCCCAGTGCCGGCTCTGTTCTAGGGCTCTGCCCCTCCTCACCTTCGGGTCACTTCTCCATCTCCACCTTCACCAGGCCCCATCCCTCTAATCTTTCCATCTGCTCCCAGCGGACTGCAAGCCCCTTGAGGGCAGGGTTTGTGCCCTGTCCATATCCTACGTGCTCAGCCACCAGTGGGTTCTCAGTAAACGTTTCCTGAGCCTGCCTCCCGTCCTCCTCCCCCTGAGCCACTGGACCTCCAAGGCCGCCCACCTGCCCTCCTGGCCCCAGGCCCAGGCCTGGCTCCGCTCCAGTGTGGGCTGGATCCCCCTTCCCTGCCTCCCTTCAGCTCTGGCCAGTCTTGGGCTGGGTGGGTAATGAGATTGCAGTAAGTGGTGTTGGGGGGGGAAGCTGCTCACATTCACTCAGGCAGACTCATAGCTCTGTCAGGCTGATTGGTCCTGAGTGGAGGCGCAAACGGCCCCCCACGGACACGCTGAGATTGGTTATAAAATTACAAGCATTTGTTCTGCTGTCAGTGGCCTTCCCTCCCTCCCCTCTGCCTGCCTGCCTGGTCTCCCCACCCTTCCCACCCCCAGCTCTCTCTCCCCTGGGGTCAGCCCATACGCCCTGAGGGACCCTGGCCAGGGGCTACCACAGCAGACAGCCAGGAGGCTGGGGCCATCGAGCTCCCCATCCAGGCAGGCCTTCATGCCTTGGCCCTAGGATGGTCACAGCTCAGGCTGGCCTCGGAGTGACCTGACCCTGTGCTCCGTGTTTCCTGTTCCCTGAGGCTAAGTGAGGGTGGGGGACCAGGGCAAACAGGTCTTGGAATCCAGATGCCCCCTCAGATCCCAAGTAGAGAAGTCATCCTGAGCCCCGGCCTCCCAGACAGCCAGTGCCCACAACTTTTGAGGTGGCCCTGGGCAGGTGGAGGGGGTAGTTGGAAGCCTATCCTCCTGAAGGAGGGAGTCACCGGGAGGAGTCCCCCTCTCTCCTCTTCATGTGGCCAGTCCTCTGCCCTGTACCCTGACCCCAGATAAGGACAACTCAGGCCTCAGGATAGTACCCCCACCCTCTGACACCTGGGCCAGGCCTGAAAGCCAGAATGGCCCACCAGATCCCCCACTATGGTTACCCTATACAAGGTGAGTCCCCTTGGCCTACCCCCTGCATTCACTCTCTAGGGCCAAGGGTCAATGGCCATGGGTCCCTCTGGCCTTTGCAGGGGCCCGATTACCCCCAAGCTGGTAGGCCCTGAAATCCTGTTTTGTGCTCTGGTGATACTCTCACAGAGATACCCACTCTTCACTGGCCCTGCTCCCTTGCCTGCCGCACACCAGCCCAGTCCCCCTCATGCTGGCCTCTTGGCCGCCTTCCACCTTCAGTCCTCCAACAAGACCCCAGCCCCTGGCACCTGCCTGGCCCTTCCGCCCCAGCCTCAATCTCTGCCTGCCTGTCGCTGTCCTGTCAGGAGGCACCAGGACATCCTGTCCCTGGCTGGGGGCCGCTGCTGCGAGGACAGTTCCCTAGCTTGGAGTAGGGAGCTTTGGGGGGCAGCATGTCCTGGGTGCTGGTTACAAGGTGCCTTCCTGCCATCCGTCATTCATTCTCAGCCTGGAATGTATTTGCTGTAATTACATCTTTAATTAGGGTGGTGACGGCTCATTGTTCACCAACAATGATGGATCAGATCCTCCTGCTTGCCATCCTCCCTCTGTCCGGCACCCTGCAGGTCAGCTCTCCCCCGACTCAGGGGTTGGGAAGAATACGAGAACCTGAGGCCCAGAGCAGCCATGAGCTCCATCCCAATAGTGATTATGTCCTTTAAGACCCATGGGGACTCCCAAGGGACTGGTGAGACCCTGATACCTCCACCCAGGGCTCCCTACAAAAAGGCAAGGCCACCAGATATCTCCTTGGTCCAAACTGGCCAGGTTGGGGAGGGGGCGGTGCTCTGTTGCCCATCTCCGCCACCCCCCATCCCCCGGCTGGGCCCTGGGCCACACATTCTTCATCCACAGGGCTGACAAGCACAGAAAGCCTTCCAACTCTAAGCTGTGGGATATATGGGCAGGCAGTCCTATCTCTAAGCTCTCCTGTGCATTAACCAACCAACCAAGGCCTCCACTGCCATAAGCTTACACTAACCCAGGTGGTAGGTCCAGGCCCAAGTCTGCATGTGGTGGATGCTCAATGACTAAGTGAATGAACATTAGGCAGTGAGTGGAGATGTGTTCTGGGAGAGCGGGGCTTAGAGCTCCTCATTATGTGCCATAGGCTGGTCGGAGCCTAGGCTTTGCAGAGGGACCAGGATGGGCAGTTAAGGCCCAAGGACCCTTGAGGAGGCCTTGCAAGGAATAAGAACCCTAATATGGGTTAAAATTTCAGCCTGGCACCTTCTGGCTATATGACATTGGGTGAGTTCCCTAACCTATGTCTCAGTTTACTCATTTATAAAATGAAGACGAAACCAGTGCCCTATTTCATAAGATGTCTGCAGATTCACTTAGCCGCTGCACATATGGTAGAGTCCAGGCTAAGGTGGCAGCCGCTGCAGGGAACCCATCTCTGCTGTGGCTGCCTCCTGGCACCCGGGGCAAACAGGTGGCCTCCATCTTGGTTTGAGGAAGGCCATGCCCACTGCAGGCACTGTTGGGCACAGTGGGGGGAGCGGCAGGGCTGTGATCAGGTTGGTGTAAGATAAGGTGCACAGCAGTTGCACAGGACATGCTTGTGATATAGGAATTGGCTGACCACCTTTCACAACTACAGGGGCTCTTCCCCAGTGTGGTCAGAATCTGGTCAGAGTAGGAGCCCTGGTGAGAGAGGCCACCATGTCCTGGCCTCATACAGAGAGGGAGGGGCTGGGAGGGAGAGCCTGGGGGCCCAGCAGGGAAGCCTCGCCTACCTTATCTTTAAGGGTGCTGAGCCTCAGGAAGGGGGGAGAGGGGGAGGGGAGACAGGTGGAGTCCACCCTCTACCCCTTCTACCTTCCAACTCTAAAATTCTATGACTTCCCTCCCTCCATGGGGCCTTGTCATCTTCCACAGAGCCTCCCTACTCCCAGGGGTGGCTCCCTGTGCAGTCCCTCTTCCCCAGTGACCCTTTCCACCCTGCAGAGATCCCCCCTCCCCAGGGTAACTCCAAGACCCAGGCTGGAAAGATGCGCAGTACCTAGCGGTAAGTATGCGCAACATTACATATGTATATTGGAGAGTAAATAACCCCAAAAAGCGCCTTGTAAATAGACTCCAAGTTTATCCTTTATTAATGAGGCACCGAGTGCCCTGCTGTTTTAGAGCAGCGAGACTTTCATAATATCAAAACCTAAATTACACTTGCGTCTCTCATCCCAGGGACGAGCATCTTTAGGCTCTGTTTGCAGAGTGAGTAAGCAGGGATCCCTCCCTGCCTGCCTGGGATTTGTTGGCACCTTTCTCCTGACTGGAGGGAGGGTGGAGCAAGTGCACCCACACCCACGTTCCCAGAGAGCTCTGTGTCTAAGGCTTAGGGTCCAGTGGGTGAGGGCCGCATGAGATGCCGGCCCTCATTCTGTGTACAGAGTTTACAAGATCCAGGGGTAGCCCCAAGCTCTGGGGTTTGGAGGCATGGGAAGGGGCAGGGGACACTTACTTGCACGCTCTGTGACCAAGTTACTCCCTATCTCTCAGCCCCAGTTAATCCATATGTAAAATGGGGATAGTATCTTATAGGACGGTGTGAGGAACCAGTTAATGAGTCAGAAGTGGGGGTCAGTGCATAGTAGTAGGTGCTTGGTAAATGGGCTGTGATGGTGATAATGCAGACAACAATCAGCTCCCCTTTGGAAGAGGACACCAGTGTCTTCATTTCCTGGATCAGACCATTTGTGGGGCCACAGAGCTCCAGCCCCATCCTGACACCAAGGTCCTGTGCTGAGAGGATATTACCAGGGCCCACCTCACCCCCAGCATGATCAAGATGTGACCTGCCAGTGCCCCTGACTCAACCCTGAGCTCAGCCAGGGCCAGGAACCTGCACCCTTTTGGCCCCTATGATTGCCCAGGTCAAAGGCCCCTCTCAGGCCCCTTGGGGATTGTGCCCACCAGACCCAGGCCTGGGCCAAGCCAGGCTAGGTCAGCAGGTGGACAGGCAGGCACTGTGTGGGCAGGATTTACAGCCTGGTCAGCCAGGCTCCTGGTGCTCCAGTGGGCGTCATGTCGAATCTGTCCCATTATATGGACAGTTGAGTTTAATAGTCATTGTGTGCTTGCTCAGAGCCCAGCAAACATCGCGGGGCGACACCCCCTCCACTCGAGCCGCCCGCTCCCCAGCCACACGGCCCATCCGTACAGTAAATTAAAAATATGAATCACTTCTCCCCACTGCCTCCCCAAACGCTCATCTTGTCAGCCTCTATGTTGCCTTCATTTGTATTACCTTAATTTAATGTTAATTATGGTCTTCATTTACAAGGAACAAGCAAGCCCTGCTCTGCCGGGGGCCCTTGCCCCCACCCCCTCCCCCTCAGCCCAGGAGGGAGAAGCTGGGGGAGAACAGGAGTTTGGGGGGGGCTACAAAGGAGTGAGGAAAGGAGCGGGAGGGGGGTGGGCAGGAGATGAGATCTGGGCCATTAGTGGCTGGTGGCCACTCAGGGAGGGACTAGGGAGACTCCCCACCTCCACATACTCTATCTTCAATCATTTATTCATTTAACAGTTACTTATTGAGCACCTAGTATGTGTCAGACAACTAGGGACCAGAATGATTGGGGAGGGAGCTGTCTCCCTCCCTGATGAGGGCTAGTGGAGTCCCCTACACCATTCTGAAGTGAATATGCCAGAGGGCAGCACCAGGAACACATCATCCTTGTCCCAGTTGGGCTGGGACCTGAGTCAGTCCAGAGGGCATAGGATATGGGCAAGAGATCTCTCCCTTCCAAGCTCCCCTCTTAGCTACCAGTGTCATGCCTACCCCAAACTGCTTTGCACCCGATCCAGACAGGAAGTTCTTCCTGGAGTCTTTGCTGAGTCCCTCTTGCTGCAAATCAGCCTAGGTTCAGAGCCTGAGTAGGGCCAGGAGTGGAAGGGTAACTCCCAGGCTACACTGTCTCTGGAGGGTTGGGAAGAAGGCATCATGGGGACCAGCACCCATCATCCCACCATCCACCATCCCACCACCAAACACCACCTCCACCAGCCCATGACCCCACCATCCAGCCCTGGAGACTTGCCCAAAGTCCTTGTGTCTGAGAGGCCATGTGGCTGTCCCTGCGCTGTCACACTCTGCCAATAGAACACACAATCACACACAAGCCTGTAGAGCCTGCAAGGGGCTCAGTAAATGTTGGTGGCTGATGTTACATGTGTGCACACAGGGAGTTGGCAGAGGGCCACCTGCACTCAAGCTGCCATTAACCACAAACCAGCCCCTCCCCCAGCACACGTCTCCTCTACTGGGGAAGAGATCTCCAGCTGGGAATAGCTGCTTGACAGATGAGGCTGTTCTGAGTGTGTGTCTGCATGTGTGTCTGTCTCTGGGGAGCTTTGATCCACACACAGGGGCATGTGTCCCCCCAGGTTCAGTGTGCCCCCCCCCCGGGTTCCGTGTGCCTGTTTGTGCAAGAGCTTGTGTCCAGCAGGCCCACGCGCATGTGTGCGCGCCTGTGCTCATGCACACGACACTCCCCCCGCCCCCCGCCCCGCCTGTCAGCGGCGCTGATGACATTGGCGCAGAGGAAAGTGATGACAAATGCCCGTTATCAGCGAACGAGGCCGATGACAAATGGGCGGGCGCCCGAGCAGCCCCATTACGCTGTAATAACAGAAGATGGATGGCCTGGCGCCCACCCCCACCCCCACCCTTACCCCCTGCACCGGTAACGGAGCCGATCCGGCTCCGCCCACCCTGGAGGGAGCCGGAGCTGCCCACGCGGCCGCCAATCACGGCAGGGCCGAGAGACGCCCAGGCCCAGGAGCCAGGAGCCCGGAGCCCACGCGGCCGCCCGCGGCGTAGGAACAAAGCGGTGAGCTCAGCGGGAGCGCTGGGCGCACTGGGCGGCAGGCCTGCCTGCGGCCAGGACATGCAGCTGTGCACACACATGGCCCGCACACGCGCCAGCCGCCTGTGTCCTTGCACGGTGCACCTGCAGCTCCTGTCCAGGCACAACCCCCACCTCACGGGACCACAGACACGTGTTCTGTGCCATGCATGGGCATACATCTGCCACCCATATCTAGGTACACACCCACCAACATAAATCCATGCACACAGAGCTTGCATACCCATGCACCTGCGATTAGTACACATCGCTACAGAAACAACACTTAGTGTCTGTGCACATGTATGCTCCCAACATGCCTGTACATGCATGGATATGAAGTTGGTATCACATAGGCAGATATGCTTGTTTGTGGACACAGCCCTACACAGCTCTGTGCACACGATTCAGGGCTTCCAAACACACACACACACATACACACAGCTGTATCAACAAATATTAACTGAGCGCCTACATGTCAGCCAGGTACTGTGGAGTTAAAATGATAAATATAACATCACCCCTGTCTTCCAGAATTTTAAGTCTACTAGAAGGAGCAAATGGCTATGAGTGAAGGCAGAAGATGATTTGTGCTTTGACCCAAGTACCTAGCTGTAATGTGAGATTTCCAACAGAAAAATCAGAAAAGTCTTCCTGGAGGAGGTGCCTAAAGGAAGAATAAATTCTCAAAAGGAACTGAATTCTGCTAAAAAAAAAAAAAAGGGGGTATGAAAATGGGAACCTGTATGGAGTGTTTGGGGCCAAGGAGTCTAAGGGGCCAAGAGTCCAAGCGAATGGCACTGGGTGAGTGTGTGGGAATGAGACTTATCACATAGATTAGGGCCAGGATGCCAGAGCTGGGAAGAGGCTGGAGGCTAGAGGGCCAGCGAGGAGGCTGGAGCAGGCCCGCATGAGTGACCAGCAAGGCCTGAGCCAGCACCAGACATAGAAAAGGAGAGAACCAGGGCACCTGGCTGGCTTAGTCCAAAGAGGATGCAACTCTTGATCTCTGGGGTCATGAGTTCAAGCCCCACGTTGGGTGTAGAGATTACTAAAAATAATAATAATAAACTTAAAAAAATAAGGAGGGCGCTGGGTGGCTCAGTTGGTTTACCATCTGCCGTCGGCTCAGGTCCTGATCTCAGGGTCCTGGGATCAAGCCCTGCCTCGGGCTCCCTGCTCAGCGGGGGCAGGGAGTCTTCTCCCTCTCCCTCAGCTCCTTCCGGCCCCCACCCTTGTGGATGCACATGCACTCTCTCTCTCTTAAATAAATAAATAAAATCTTAAAAAAAGGAGAGGACCAGAAGGTCAATGAATGGGGAAGTGCCAGACAGGGCCAACTTTACAGGCATATGAATTACGCAGTACCAGGGGGCCCTGCATTTAGAAGGGCAGCAGCTTGGTTTAATGCTGTCTTGAAATTCTTTATAATTTATGGGGCTCCTGGGTGGTCCAGTTGGTTAAGCGACTGCCTTCGGCTCAGGTCATGATCCTGGAGTCCTGGGATCGAGTCCCGCATCAGGCTCCTTGCTCGGCAGGGAGTCTGCTTCTCCCTCTGACCCTCCTCCCTCTCATGCTCTCTGTCTCTCATTCTCTCTCTCTCAAATAAATAAATAAAATCTTAAAAAAAAAAAAAGAAATTCTTTATAATTTTATAATAAAGAGTCTGAATTTTCATTTGGCCATGGGCCCTTAAAATTATGTAGCCAGTCCTGGAGCCAGGGATCTCTTAGGTTTCCAAGCTGATTGAGTAAGACAGTATAAGGAGCAGGTTTGGTACATTGGGAGTCTGGATGTGGATTGAGGGGTTGAGCTGATGGGTGAAGATTTAGTGTCTCTATCGCCAGAGGGGGAGTTGGTTCCTTGCATATGTCTCTGCTCATGCTTGCTTCTACTCTGCAGGGAATTGATTCACTACCACACGTCATAGACAGACCTATGTACTCCCTTTGCTAGAATATAAGCTCCCAAGTGCTGCCCCTATATCCCCAGGGCATGGCACATGGTTGCCACTCAATACCTGTTTGTTGAAGGAATAAGTGTGAATGAGCACACACGAGTCCACGTATGTACACACACAACATGAGGGGTACATGCAGCCCAAATATGTTTCTCTCATCCCATTGCCACCCCCCTATACTTTGTCCAGGGTTGTTCTGTTACCCTGTGTCTACTTTGGCAAAAGAACACCCTTGCCTCAGTGGTCCCTTCATTGGGTGTCTCCTTTGCAGACAAAGCAGGGCAGGAGTTCGGGATGAGTTGATGGGAGAGGAGCCCAGGACCCTGGGATGACAGGGTAGGGAAGAGGCTATGATATGGAGCCAGAGGATCTGAATTCAAGTCTCAGCTCCTCTCTGCTGACTATGCCTCTGAGCTTCAACTTCCTCATCCATAAAATGGGACTATAAGGTGGAAAAGCATTTGTACAGCCCACAGAGATTATTAGGGGAGATCTATGAGGTCAGGTATTGAGAGAGTTGTTTCCTTCCCCTCAACTCTGGGGTTCCTGGGGTGTCAGACTGAGGACCCAGAGGATGACTCAGTGACCCCAAAGAAGGGGAGAGGAGTTGCCAGACTGGGAGGAATTTGGTCCACTATCAATAGAAATCAGATGACCTAGGAGTTGAGACTCAGGCCCCTCCCTGCCTCCCCAGCCCACCTGCAAGCAGGGACACAGGCCAAATATTAGGTGCCCCCAGACTAAAGTAAACACTCTGACTTTGGGTAACTTAGGTGAGGGGAGACAAAGGACACCTCCAAATATATGGGCAAGGGGAGGGAGCTAGGTGGAGGAGATGGAGGGGATTGGGGGGCACCAGGGTTCCTCCCTATTTCTCTCCCAGGGCGCCCTGCCTTCTGCCTGACAGGAACTGACCTGCTAACTTCAGCTCCCCAACATGTGACTTTCTCCTGTCTACAGAATGCGGGGAGTGGGAAGGATTTCCAGGCCCGGGCACCTGTCTCCCTCACTGTCATGGGACCCACTTTGGGTCTCTGCAGTATGTTCTGGTTCCTATTTTAGCTGTGTTAACCATCACCTTTCAGACCTATCAACAGGCCCTCAGGGAAACCCTCAGCAAGGAGACTGCAGTGAGAGGCACCAGGATTAGAAAGAAAATGCCGGCTAATGGGCCTCGTCCCTCCTCCCTTACCAGTTCACTTTTTCTGTAGCGTTATTGACCCGTCATTAGTTATCCGTCCAAGGTCGCTGGGCCTGGCCCAGCTATAAATCTTGGCGGCTGGAGCGGGGCTCCAGGCAGAGTGATGATTCCCAGGATGCAGTGGAGAGCTCAACCCCCAGTGCCACCCGTCCGGAGACTCACAGATTGCCCAAGCCCTGGGAGGGCTTCCGCAGAGAGGCTAGGCCCCTCTTCATACTCACCCTCACCACCACTGCCCTCCCACTTCACTCTTCCCTTCCATTTGCTCCTCCAGCACCACCTCTTCCTCCATCACTCACTCTTTTCTCCTCTCCCCATCTTTTTCTATTTTCCCTCAAGCCCAGAGTACAAGGTTGGGGACGGAAGGGGGATGGAAAGGAGTGGGGAGGTACTGGTCTAACTGGTACCCTCTTACTGGGTCGTCTCACCCCACCTGGTCTCCCAGTTTAGAGCTTCCAGGAGCAAGGACAGAACTCACGCAGGGGGAAACTGAGGCAGAGAATCCGGACCAGAGGTGAGTCGGGGCAAAGGGTCCCACCCGATTCAGCATCAAGGTCACCAGGTCACCAGTCCAAGGTCACCCGGTCTCCCTGCCGGGTGATGGGGAGGGTCTACCCACCCAAGGAGTGGCGCTAGGCCACATCCCCAGTGGCCGCCTCCGGAGGAGGAGCGAGGGGCTGCGTGGAGGCAGCGCATTCTGGACCCATCCAGCCCTATCCTCCTCCTCTCCTGTCCCGACCCCGGAGTAGCTCCGCTGGGCGGTTCCTCCCGGTACCTGGCGCCCTCTCTGCCACACCCCCATCCTGGCCTTCGCACACTGCCCGGCTTCTTCGCGTGTCCTCTTCGTTGGTCCTCGCGCGCCCTCTGCTGGCGTGTTCGGGGAAACGCGCCCATTGGCCTCAATACGGGCCCCGTCCCCCGCCCTATACACCTGGCAGTAGCGGCCCAGCCCACCCCAAGGCCCGCCGGCAGGATACCCATTTGCGGCGATGCCCCTGTCCTTGAAGTTGACCCCTGGAGCATTCCTCTGTCTCGCCATCCCCCTGCGTCGGAACAGCTGCTCCCATTCCAGATCCCAGAGAAGCCTGATTGTCTGTTCCTACCGGGTGGAGGGAGTGAGGTCCGGAAAAATAGAACTTGAAGCATGGAGAAGAGAGAGCTTTCCTCTTGCCTTTGGAGCCAGACTCCGGAGGAGCATCTGTGGTCCGAGTCTGTACTTCACAGTAGAGACCGTGAAGCTACATGGTTGCATACTACAGACTGGGCAGCAAGTAGGGCTTCTCCAGGGCATCTTGCTGGAGCCCTCCTACTTCACTTGGTCCTGCAGCTTCCATAGGCCCTTGGGTGGGGGAGGGTCATGGAGGCCCTCAAGGTGAGGGGTGGGGAACCTTGGCTTTCAGAATCTCTGAGGTGGGGGTTGCAGTCCTTGGCCCCTGAGATGAGAAGCTGGAGCTGCCCAGAGCTCTGGGACTGTTCTCTGTCATGGGAGGAGGAAGGGCATGGCCTCTAGGGTCCTCTCTCCTGGGGTCAGACACTAAGGGTCCTGGGCTGTCTCCCAGTTAGGCATCTTGCGGTGGGGGGGGCGGGAAGAAGGACAGGCCAGGGGGTGATTCCTTTCCAGTGGATTTGTGGCCTGGCAGGTAGGTAGGGTGGCCTGACCAGAGGCCCTTGTCAAAGTGTTCCCATGCATCATTGAGCCCAAGGTCACAGTGATTCCCTCAGGGGAAGTCGAGCTGGGGGAAGGGGGGGCCTCTCAGGCCAGGCTGGGCACCCATCAGGCCCTGTGTGGAACCCATGTGAGATCAAGTCAGGCATGTGTGGGGCTGAAAGGGAGGAGTCGGGTATGTGCAGGGACATGGGTGGGGGCCATCTGTCAGGCATGTATAGGGATATATGTGAGCTATAGAGCCAGGACCCCTGCTTTCCCCCGGGTTGGAGCTTAGAGTCTGTGCCCCCCACACCACTAATTCCCTAATGGAGGTTAGAGGTCAGGGACTCCCATCTCAGGGCAAGTGGGCATTTGCTGATTCAAAACCCCAGGTTTCAGGGCAGGGACTATGTCCTTCACAGTATTAGCACTCTCCACAGACTGACGACTTAGGTCTCTTTGCTTTAGATCTGTGGGAGAAGGAGAGAGAGAGGTTAGAAAGAAAGCCCAGTGGGATCTGGCTAGAGAGGAGCTAGGGAAACCAACTGGGCTTTCTGGGTCACAGAGATCAAAGCTAAAACCCAGCTCTGTTCCTCACGTGCTGTGTGACTTAGCACAAGTGAACACACCGCTCTGGGCCTCACTTTCCTCATCTGCAAAATGAGGAAATACAACGACCCGGGGGGCTGTTGGGAAAGTTACAGGATATAATCCACATGCAGACCTAGGTTAGAGGGGGACTGGCCAGGCTTAACCAATAAACACCGCTAAAATCTTCCTAAAATAAACCAGAAATACGGTGCAGCTAACCTAGGTCTCCTCACTGGAGACTCTTGCCATAACTTGCAAAATGTCAACTGGTCTTCTCCAACCTACAGAGAAGGTCGTGCCTTCCAGTTAGGAATCAAAAATATCTCCTTCCAGCACCCACCCAGTCTCCATGAATAAATATTTATTTTATTTTATTTTAAGATTTTATTTACTCATTTGAGACACAGAGATGCAAAGAGAGAGAGAGCATGAGCAGGGAGAGATGCAGAGGGAGAGGGAGAAGCAGGCTCCCCGCTGAGCCAGGAGCCCGATGCGGGGCTCGATCCCAGGACCCTGGGATCATGACCTGAGCCGAAGGCAGACGCTCAACCATCTGAGCCACCCAGGCGCCCCTGAATAAATATTTTTTAAAACTCTGGTTTGGGATAGGGAGGGAATCTCTGGTTTGCAAGAATACTGAATTATCAGCCTGCTTCTACCTGCATCCTAGAAGGCTCTGCCTGAGCCAATTCCATAGAAATTCCTCCTGTCAAGGACCCTTTCCTGTGAGAGGTGAATCCCTGCTCCTCATAACTTGGGGGTCCAGTCTTCACCTGGCAGGAGTCACAGATTTAAATGCTTATAAGGGTTGGGTCCCAGGTAAAATAATAGATGGAATGTTGAGGACTTTGGCAGCTGGGGAGCAGCTCTAGTCCATTGTTGCCCGGTGGGAATACCGGGGAAGGGAAATAGCATGAGGATAGAGCCCCAGACTTCTTCCAACTTCATCTCCCTCCTTCTCATCATAGAAGCCTCCTAAGACACCTTTCCCCTAAGTCTGTGTATTAGTTTTCTATTGCTGCATAACAAATCATCACAAATTTAGCCCCTAAAAACAAAATCCATTAATTTTCTCAGTTCTTTAGGCCAGAAGTCTAGGAAGGCTCAGCTGGATTCTCTGCTTATAGTCCCACAAGGCTGAAATCAAGGTGTTGGCTAGGCTGGGTTCTCACCTGGAAGCTCTGGGGAAGATCAGCTTCTTTGCTCCTTTTCGCTGTTGGCAGAATTCAGTTCCTTGTGGTTGTAGGACTAAGGTCCCCCATTTCCTTGCTGGCTGTCCGCTGGACTCTTCCTGGTCCTTGCATGCAGCCCCCTCCATCTTCAGAGCCAGCAAAGGTGTGTTGACTCCTCCCCATGCTTCGAATCTGACTGCCCCTTCACTACTAGCCAGAGAAAACTCTGCTTTTAAAGGGCTCCTGCGATTAGACTAGGCCCACCCGGATCATCTCCCTTTTGCCATATAAGGTAACATAACCATGGGAATAATACCTCATCATAGTTGAAGGCTCCAGCCACACTCAAGAGAGAGGGGTAAAGGTCACTGAGGGTTTCCTTTGAATCCTGCCCACCACACCCAGCCTCCAGAGAGGGGGTGAAAGCATCCCTCTATCCTAGTCCCATCCCCGTGACTTCTGTGAGCCCTGGCTGGACCAGTCACCTCCCATCTCTGGTCCTGTTTCCTTGTCTGTAGGATAGGGCAAAGAGCTGGGTACAGTCTAAATCCCTCCCAGTTTCACATACTAATTGTGATTCAAGAAGATAGAGAATTCTGCCCCTTTGGACTGTGGGGCCCCACTGAGAAGAGCAGGCCTGCATTATCCTCCCAGCCACCTTGCTGCAGGCCTCGGAAAAGGGCCTCACCAAGGAAGAGCAGTAACCTGGGCAATCACATGGCCTAGCCAAGGTAGCCAGTGTCCGAGGTCCAGCCACCCAGCTGGCCAGAGCCCATGGGCACCTGTGAGGCCCCACAGAGGAGGCCAGGTCCCCACTGGAGTCTGCCCAGGGCAAGGTGGCCTGCACCAAGCATCAGCAGGGGTGTGGGGCAAAGACAGGTCAGGCACGCAGCCGACCCCCCTCCTCCCCCGACTTCTCAACTGGAACTAGCCTTCAAAATCCATCTCCTGAATCCATCCTGTCTGCCCCCAGTCTGGGCCTCTGGGTCTCCAAAAGGGCCTTCTCAGACTTTTCCTGCCCCTCCCACCTAACCCTAGCTGGGCAGGGGTAGTTGAGCCTCACACCCTGGACCGTCTGGGTTGTTCCTGCCCCAGAACCGGCAGGGGGCCTCAGGAGCCGCTCCTCCGGGAGCCCCAGTCAATCCCCCTGGAGCCCCCCCACACACACACACCTCCCCACCGTAACAGAGCCGCCTCTTCTCCCTGGCTCCCCTCCAGCTCTCCCCAGGCTCCACTTTCTTTTCTTCACAAAAGGTCCCCTTCAGGGCTCCCACCAAGGCCTGGCCAAGGGGCTGGAAGGAGACCCTCCCCAACTCCATCCAAGCGCGGGAGCTGGGTAAGAGGCGGGGAAATGAATATTAATTTATCATGATTAGGCAAATCCGGCAGGGAGAGCCGATTCCGGAGGAGGCTAAAAAGATGAATTTCAGCAATAAAATTAAATAAGGACGGACGGGCAGCCCCTCCTCCCTCCCGCTTTGCTGATCTCTCTCTTTCTTACAATTTATGAGGCCAATTATGAAGATGAGGTTGGAAGTTCCTGGAACTTCACTAAATGCAAACGGCGGTCCCTGCTGTTCCCATCAAATTAATTAACCGCGCGCTATTGATGGCCGCTCAAGGCTGACGCAGGCGGCCCGCCCTGCGGCCGCCTCCACGGACATGAGGACCCAGAGTCCGGAGCCAGCCAGGGCTCCACCTTCTGCAGTCCCTGCCCAGCGCTGCCGGGGACTCCAGGGACCGCCCTTCCGGCCCCCAGGCCCTGCCCAGGCCCTTGACAACGTAGGGGCATGCCCACGGAGTCTGGATCAATGTGCGCACGGAGTCTGGATCAATGTGCCCACGGAGTCTGGATCAATGTGCGCACGGACTCCGGATCAATGTGCCCACGGAGTCTGGATCAATGTGCGCACGGACTCCTATGTGGGGCTGCCCACACGTACAGATACAAAATCCTGACCGCACAGCGCACACACTCGGCCCGGAATGCACATTAGACACACAGACAAATGAACGTGCAGTCGAAAGGCACAGTGACAGCTCAGCTGAGGACCGGAGCCCAGCGGGTGAGGGTGTCTTGCTGCGGCAGGACCACCGTGTCTAGGGTCATGGGCCTGCTTGGTCTGGGCCAGACCAGAGTCCTGCAGAGCCACGGGCCAGGTGAGGTTCCACAGCCACTCAAGCAGCGAGCAGTGGCCCCCTTATGTGGTGCCGCTGGATTCGGGAGATGTCCTCCATGGCATCCTCAGAGCCCTCCCCCACACTCCTCCAACCCCTGGGTCCTCTCATCTTCAGGCCCTTCTTCAGGAATGTTCCCTCTGGGTCTTTCGCTGGGGCTCAGCTTCTGCACTGACCTCCAGTGCGGACGACCAGGGCTTGGGGAGGCCCCGGTTCAGACGATGGGGTGAGGTTTGGCCCAGAGTCTCAGGCCAGCTTTTACAATTTATGAGGCCAATTAGCCCTGAGGGGCCCCCTGTTCGAGAGCTCAGAAGCAGGGCTGCGCGGTGGCTTGGGGGTTCTAGAAAACTAGCTGGCTGGTGCCTGAGCTGAAGGGCAGAGTGGACAGGGGCTAAAGGTCTTGAGGCTGGGCCTCAGGCCCAGGGCAGCGCGTAGGTGTCTGCGGAGGCTATAGGGAGCAGCAGGTGCGCCAGCCGCTGTAGCTCCCAGTGAGGCTGATCTCTGGGATGGTGGGAGGGGCTGGAAGGGGCTCTCCTGAGGAGTGAAGAAAGTGAGGCCAATGTCTTCTCCATGTTGTAGTCCCTAGTCCTGGCAAAAGGCAGCCCATCTCATTCATTCATTCATTCATTCATTTTTAAGGATTTTATTTGAGAGAGAGAAAGCACAAGCAGGGAGAGATGCAGAGGGAGAGGGAGAAGCAGACTCTCCACTGAGCAGGGAGCCCGATGCAGGGCTCGATCCCAGGACCCTGGGATCATGACCTGAGCTGAAGGCAGACACTTAACCAACTGGGTGCCCCAGCCCACCCCATTTAAAGGGACAGGAATCCTGTAACTCTCCTGCAGAAGCAAGACAAAGGGCCTGGGGTTTCCATTCCCAGCCCTTAAAACCTGGAGAGTAGGACATAGCTGGACTTGCCCACCTTGCCATGTCCACTCCAGGCCAGGAGGCTCCTGGCCCTGTGCCCACACCTACTCTCCCATGAGCAGCCAGAACCCAGGAGAAGAGTGTGGCCTTTTCTTGTTCCACTTTCAGTGCAAGTCTGGGGTCAAGATCAATGTCATTCCCCCAGCCCCTGGGAAAAGATGAGGCTCCCAGCTTGGCGGGGTTGGGGCAGAGCAGTCTAGAGAGGTCTGTATCTTGGGCACAAAGTGTCAGAGGGAAACTGAAATTAAGGGAGGCTCACACTGACCAAGTGGCAGCCAGCTGGAGAGGGCTGGGACCCAGGGCCTTGCCCACCACATGACCCTCCCCTACTCCAGGCATATGAGGCTCCCACCCTTCCCCACACCCCAGCTGCAATCGTGGGGGGACCTCCTCTGCCTCACAGCAGGTCCCTCCACTCACTATAAAAGGAGACCAAGACACAGCCAGTTTACTGGTTCCCTAATGTCGCAGTAACAGACTTGTGGCTTAAAACAACACGAAGTTATGCCCACACAGTACTACTGTTTAGAAGTCTGACACAGGTCTCACTGGAATAAAACTGAGGCGTTGGCAGGGCTGCGTTCCTTTATGGAGGCTCTTGAATAGAATCTGTTTCCTTGCCTCTTCCAGTTTCTAGATGCCACCCACATCCCTTGGTTGGTGGCCCCCTTTCTCTATCTTCAAAATCAGAAACATCATATCGGTCTGACCTTCCTCCTGTTGTCACATCTCTCTGTGTAGGTTTTCCACTTTTAAGGACTCATAATTAGATTGGGTCCACAGGATAATCTCATCTCAAAATCCTTAACCTTAATCACATGTGCAATGTCTTTTGCCAAGCAAGGTCACATATTTACAGGTTCTAAGGATCAGGATGTGGACATCTCTGGGGGACCATTATTCTGCCTACCATTCATGTGGTCTGGCCAGGGACAACTTTGGCTCATAGAGTGATAACAGCTGGGTTTGGGGCAGAAAGCAGGCTTGTGGGCCCTTCTCCTCCTCAGAACCACATGGTGACTGGGTGGTAGTTTTGGGGTACTCAGTTGCTAGACAGGATGCCAGTTCCCACCAGGTTTCCAGCAGAATGGGACACTGGGCAGCAAGCTTACTCAGAAACCAAGTCCAGACTCTGAAGTACCTGGAGAACCTTCCAACACACTCTTTGCTTAGTTTGGACTTGGAGAACTACCCCAAACTGGGCAGCCTTTCTCAAGATAGAAATCCCTCCGTCAGCTCTTCTCCTGGGCTCCTGTGTCAGATTGAGCAACCAAGAGGATACCACCTCCAGAATGGGTCTCTCTGGAAGGTGTGGGCATGCTCCCTTTCTATCCCGATTTCCTGTTGTCCTTGCCAGAAGGTGGAACCATAAGTTTACATGGTTTGAAGGTAATGTCTGGAATTCTGAATCTCCTGGGAGGAGGAGGAGGAGGAGGAGGAGATGCCAGGAATGGGGTCAGGTCCCTGTTTTCAGACACAGAAGTCAGCACTGTCCTTCTCTCTGGTTCTGGGGACTTCCTGTGTGTGGGAAGGGATTAATTGGCCAAGTTACCCCATGACCCATTGGTTCCCTCTTGTAGCCCTGGAGGCCCTATTCCTCTGGGCCTGGAAAGGCTGCTGAGCAGGCCAGGGCCCCGAAGAGAGAAGCAAAAGGAGAGAAGCAACTTCCACATTTGGACCTGGACACTCCAGGCTTGGGTATCTGCCAACTCTGACCCTTGCTGGGAATGATGGCAGACACTGGGGGTCCAGTCCAGAATAGAACTGGCAGAGCTTGTGAGCGGGGGCCAGAAGCAGCCTTGGGGGCCCAGGAACTTACCCAGCTTATTCATTCCAGGTGCCAGTCAGCCATGCCTCCTTGGGAGTGGAAGCTCTGAGGAACTCACCTCTCACAGAAGTTCTGAGCCTTTGATTGACTGTCTCTGGTTGGTACCAGGCTGTGTAAGGGTCCCCCAGACTCCATGAGCTTTGGATTCCTTCCTGGCATGACCCATGTAGGTGGGGCCCCAGGGTTGGGACTTCAGGGTTCTGAACTAGGGTGCCTATTCTGAGGCTGCCAGGAGCCCCTGACTAAGATCAGGCCAACAAAGGCCAGCTCTGGGACTCTCATTACTGACAGAGAGGCAGGACTCAGCACCTACCCTCCAGTCCTGCCTCCCAGCCGGCATGCTCCAGCTTGAGTCCATCTCTGAAGTCACCAAACGCCCCATGCCATCAGGCCTCTCCAGGCTCCTCCAACACAGCCACCTTCTCCTGCCTTATGCCCATTATTCTTCATAGCTGGTATGCCCGATGCCATCCTGCAAGGGCCAACCTCCGAGCACCATCCTGGTCCCGCCAGCTGGGCTTGCTCCTATCTGTTCTATCAAACTAAGCCCCTTAGCCTGACTCCCAGTCCTCCGTGTCTGGCCTCCTCCTGACTTCGGCAGAAGCATTCTATCTAAAGCACGGTCTTTAGTTGTCCCCAGACAGGCAATTTCCCTGCCAGCCTGCCCCTCCCCTCCTCTAGGCAACCTTCTCTGACTGCCTCAGCCCTGTTGGTGGCACACAAGTCACCATTTAGTTGTTCCTAATGAGTCTTGTCACCTCTGTTTATATCCCGATAGCCTGTTCTAGGGCAGGGCCCACAAGAGCTGCTGATGGGGAGACAGGCGCTCCTAATGCCTGACTCCATGAATTCTCTTACCCACCCACCCCTGCCCCCTTCTGAGCTCAGGAGCTGACTCAGGCCAGCCCGTCTAGAGAGCAGTTGTCTTTCTGGGCCCCCATTCAGCTCCCATCTCCATCCCCACCCGGGTGGAAGGCAGGCAGGGACTGCAGCCGCTCACAGACACTAGGGAGTCGGAATGTCAAGTGCACTTTACTGGGCCCCTGGGCCTTCAAATGCTGTCCTTACCGAGCCTCGGTTGCCCCCTCCCCACACCTCCAGCTGCAGAGGAAGCGGGCCGCATAGGAGTCCATGTGGAGTAGCGCATTCTCTTGCTCCAAAGGGTCTTAGGTGATGCTCAGCCACAGCTGTTTGCCCCTTCCCCTGCAGCCCCCGCCCCGCCCCCAGCAGCCAAACCCTCCTTGGGTAGGGAAGAGGGGTGTCATGGGCCTTCAGCACAGGAAGCTGGCTTCACACCAGCACCTGTTCTTGCTTAAAATGGGTCAAGGGGCCGTGTACAAAACTCTACCAGGGGCACTGGTGAGGTAGAAGGACAGCAGTCTGCTCCTGTTGAGAAGAGGGCCAGGCCAAGCCGAGCCTGGGAGCCAGGCTGGCCCCTTCCCTCAGGCCCAGGTGGCTGAAGTGGTGAGGTTCAGCCTACTAAGGCTGGAGCCAAGTACTGGATGGCCAGGTGGGGCAGCCAGTCCAGCTTGGCGCCTCCTTCCCCCCAGCCGTGGGTCACCAGTCCCGCTCAGCTGGTTCTCGGTAGGGTAGGCCTAAAAGCCTGAAGACATCCTTCTCAGTGGGGGTGGGCAGCACTCGACCAGGCCCCACCTTGAGGCCTTGGGTGTCTCGGACCACAGAGGTGCTGAGGGCATGCTCCGACAAGCTCATGCCCTTGGTCTTGGCCAGAGCCCGCATGGAGCGGTTGAAGTGGGCAGAGCCAGTGAAGTAGAGCAGGGCACAGGCAAACTCGCTGTAGGGCACAATGATGATGTCCAGTCGTCGGTGCCGCCGCCCCGGCCCGGGTAGCTGGCACACCCCCAAATACTTCTGCTGCTGGCCGTTCTCCTCCTGGCTCACCAGGTCATCTGTCAGGAACCCTGGCGCAACATCAGAAGGCCGCTGGGAGGGCAGGGAGCCAGGCCCGGGCTGCCCCGTCCTCCCAGGTCTCTCCTGTTCATCCCTGGGTCCTCCATTCCCAGCTCACAAATTTCGTTGCTGGCTGACCTTGCCCTCTCTGGGCCTGCCTCTTTAAACCATGCATAGTCATTCCTCCTCATGTCCCCCTGCAGTGTCACAGGCAGGTGAGATGAACCTCGACCTGCAGGCAGTAGTGAGCACCTATTACTGAGGGGAGGAGTGGTGGGCTGTTTTGTCTCTTCCCTGCAATGGCTCTGGCCTCGAGGGAGAGGTGGTATTCTCACAAAGCAGCCCTCCCCTGCTTCCTGCCTAGAGCTTGCGACTCTGAGCCTCTCCCTCCCAGGGGTCGCCCTCCCTGCACTGCCCTGGCCAGCCCACTCACCCAGAGACAGAGCTTATACCTTGGTGCCGAAGGCTGTCGAGGAGAGGACTGAAGATGCCCTGGTGAGACCGGCCATCCGGGTGAGTGAGCAGCACGTCCACATCACCACAGGTTGCCTTCCCCCGGCGGTAAGAACCACATGCCACACACAGCAGCCTGGGGTTGAAGACCTGAGCTGCTTCCCGGACCTGGGAAAGAGCGGGGGGGAGGGGAGGCAGGGGGCAGCAAGGAGGGCCTGTGGGCCTCAAGCCCTGCATGGAGTTCCTCTCCCAGGGCAGCACGAGAGACTTCCCTGACTTAGGAGCCCACATGTCCAGCTGATGCCCGAGCCAATCCCCAGAGGTGTGATACAAGTGAGGGAAAGCCTCAAGGAGCAGAGCCAGCAATCTACCCTGGGGAATGGCAGTTCTCCAGCTTCACTAGGATGGAAAAGAAAATGTGTTCCCACCACCAGACTCAGCCTGAAGAGCGAGCTAAGAGGCGTATACTCGGATTCTGAGGGAAGGCACTGATCTTTCCTCCTAGGGTTCTTTAAGAGCAGAGAGACACCCCTTCTCTCTGCCCCTGCCCCGACCCATGTGCCCAGGTCTGTCCACTTAGGACAAAGGGCCAGATGCCTGGAAGCCCTCTGCCAGGTCTCAGCAGCCCCAGGTATGGATCTAGAGCTAAAGGCAGAGTGTGTGAGTTGGGGCTTGAGGCCTGAGCAGGTGGCTAGCAGGGTGCCCCAGGCCAGGTCTAGGGGGAAATGGAGCCCAGAAATACAACTGTACCTACAATAAAAGAAAAGAAAAAAAAAAGCGAAGAGGGAGGCAATTCTGAGCCAGTGCTCACACCCTTACTTGGAGGAAGGAGGCTTGGTGCTTGGAGAGGGAGCCAAGAAAGAGGGGGCTGTCAGCTGAAGGATCATCCCTCACTGAGGGAAATAAGCCCATTAGCCTCTACCCCAGCGACATGGAAGCCTTTCGTATGCAGATGGCCTCCACGCCTTTACCCCAGGACACTGAGATTTCTGGGACCCTGGATACTTTGGCCAGGACACCTCAATTCTCCTGACAGGCCAGGCTCTGCTAATCCCCTCACTCCCTTCTTGAGCCTCCCAAGAGGATGGGAGGAGACCTAGGATGAGTAATCCCATCAAAAACTAAAGCTAGAGCCCTTCAATGCCATGTGGGAAGCCCCTTCCAATGGGCTGGGGGCTGGAGGCTCACCGGGACATTCTCCGTGCCTGGACACCGTGGCTGAGTGACAGTGTCATCACTAGCACCAAGGCCTGGTGATGGATGGACAAAAGGGCCTGTTCATCCATCCTGTGCCAGCTCATAGTCCCATAAAGTAGAGCGTGGAGGCTGGAGGCCTGGAGTAGAGCTGGAGGCTGATTTCAACTAAGGTGGGCCAGGGTCTCCATACAGTCCTACTTATCAAAACCTGATTCCAAAGTAGCAAACCTTGTCCACAGCAACCAGCCCCTAATCCTGACACCAACTGAACAAATTATATATCTAACCCCAAATATACACTAGTCTCTTTCTAATCTAGGTTTTATAGGAATTTAATCCCTAACCCAACTTTAAATCAAACCCTAATGTTGGCCAAATCTTATTTTTAGGGCAACAACAAATCTTAACTAAAAGCATCCAGTACTAAGAAAACCCTACTCTTAATTCAGGCCTAACCTTAATTCAACTCAACCTAAGCTTTCCTCTGACCCCAAACCTAATCATACTGGCACTGTGCTTCTACACCAACTCTAACCCAAACCCTGAACCAGCCTCAGGTTGTAGGGGGCTGGGTGGAGGGGGGATCCTTCAGAGGGTCTGCACATCTGGAAATAGAAAACTTTGTACATCTGCACAAATTTTGGAGACAAAGAGTCCATAGTTTTCATTGGGTTCTCAGAAAAGTCTGTGAATCAAAGAACATTAAGAACCTCTGTCCTGACCCACCCTGACCTAATCCAGTTCAAACCGCAATATCCTCAAGTAGTTCTGACAGTAATCCGCCTCTAATCCAGCCCTAACGCCATGCTAGCATCTAAACCAATGCTTACTCTACCCTAATCCAGAGGCCTGCTGTTACAGCCCTTCCCTACCACAGCCACCCACACTTCCAGCTTCAGTCTCAGCTGGCCCTATCCCCACTGGTCCCAACCTCTGTCTCACAGCTTCCTCCACCTGGCTCCCCAGCTGAGGGATCAGGTGTTCTTGACTTCGAACCAGGTCCTGACCTTATAGCAAGGCCTGGCTCTCCTCACTGCTCTGGGACAACTGCTTACTGTCTGCTCAATCTCTGTAGCCTCCTCCCGGGGTATGCGTTCCAGGAAGTCATCATAATGCTTCAGGCCAATGGCCTGCTGGGTAGTCAGGGAGGCCTGGTTGCGGATGTCTTCTAGGGTCCGGAAACCCTGGAAAAAACAAGCCAGATGAGGAGGCTATGAGCAGCCAAGACCAATGGAGAGGCAGTGAACGAGCACATACACAAGGCTTCCATCACCCCCAGATTCCAAGGAAGGCCTGAGGCAGGATCAACCCCAGGAGTGGTTGGATCTGTAATCAGCGGGACTCAAGAAAGGTAGGGAGCATGGGAGACACACCCCAATCCAGCTCTGCCACAACCCTAAAATACTGGTTCATAAGTCCGTTGGTCTGGGGGATTCTGGGCATCACCAGGTTGGGGAACCATTGATCTGGATACTCAGCCTTGAGGCCTGATCTTCTCAGGAAGGCCCTTGCTAGTCTGGGAGACAGAGAAACACACTTCCTGTCTCTCTGCCTCCTTGATTAATTCCTTGAGGCTATCAGGCAACAGGGCAGTTCTGGGAGCAAGAGAGGGGTCTACATGAGCCCTAGTCCCCTTGAAAAGTGGTCTCCCTCTAGTCCTGGTTCATTCCCATCAGAGCACAGGGTATGAAAACTAGGGGGCAGGACCTCTGAGAAAGTAAAACCGAAGTGGGTGCTGGGACATGGTGTGACCTGTTGGTACCACATCTGGGCAGTTTTGGTTCCAGCTCCCCAGATGTTGGAGAAGAGCTCCAAGACAGGCACACTCTCACTGATATGGTCCAGCTTCCGCAGATGCCCGCTGTCCAGGATTTCTGCGATTTTCTCGGCCATCCGCTTTCCAATCCCGGGGATACCGAAGGCCTCCTGGGGGTAGGGGGAGGCAGAGGCAGGAAAAGCAGAGTGAGAAGATGGGAGGTGTAGAGCCAGCGGTGGGTTAGCAGACTCCTTTAGCAGATATCTGAATAAAAGCCAGCTTGGCCCGTTAGCAGCTGGTGTAAAGCCTGGGCACAAATGAAGATGAGAAGTTTGGATGGGATGGGCTGGGTCACTTGTCTTTTGGTTCTCAGAGGAATGGAGATCAGCACAGCAAGTAGAGAAAAGGCAGCAGTGACCACACTAGTCACCACTGTCATGGCAACAGTGAGAGCGGGGCATTCACTGAAGCCTTTCTGCGGATCAGGTCCCGCACTGCAGGGAGCATGGCATTTGGTCCTCCAGGAGCACCTGAGTCTCTCACTAGTCTTAGTTCCTTTTCATTGCTTAAAGAGTTTAAGTAACTTGCCTAGAATCACACAGTTAATGAATGATGGGAACCAGAATTCAAACCCTGGTCTGTTGGCCTCCAGAGTAAACTTTTTAAAAACTTTTTACTATGGGAAAAATTCCCATAGTAGAGAGAACAGTATAATGAACCCCCATTACCCGTCAGCAGCTTCTATAATTATCAAGGTTCTATCAATCTGCTTTCAATCCATCTCTCCATTTTATTTCTTTTGTGCAAGTCTCTGACATCATAAAATCTTAAGCACTCCACCTGATCCCCACTTGTGACTGGTGCCCAGTAAACAGAAAGCCCCCCATCTCCCCGCATCCCCTGCCCTGGCCCCCAGGTACCTGGTAGGAGGTGACAGGCTTGTGGAAGCTCTTGAGGGCATTGATGGCCTTGGCATAGCCCAGGGCCCTCCACTTGTCTCCCTGAACACTGTAGGCTTTCGCCAGCACTTCCAGCTTCTCTGTGAGGTGGGGGTTGTGGTTGATCGCCTTCTGGCTCGAAGGCTGTGCACAGACCCACTTATCCAGGCCCTTAGGGGCTGGACTAGGCTCACCATCTCCCTCAAGGAGGGTGGAGTAGTGGCCGCTGATAAAGGCTTCCAGATCAGCTGCGCTAACCTGGGTCTCTTCCTCGTCACTGGTTTCATCATCAATGCCAGGCTTGAGGTAAGGAAAGAGAAGAGACGAGAAATTCATGCCCCCAGCGGCCCCCAGGAGAGCCCCTCAAAGGTGGGGGCTGAGTCTCCTAGTCAGACCCAGGAATGAGGCTGGGTCTCCTGCATCAGACCTGGGTCTCCTTAACTGTGGGGCCATGTTCATTTTGGCTTCCCCCAGTGCCCAGCCCTAGAATCCCCAGTGGTGTGTGGTAGCTGTGGGCCTGGGCAAATGCAGGCATGATGAGTGTTGGGCAGAGCCAAATGGCTTCACAATAAAGAGATCCTTCCTCTGTCAGGGGCCTGGGACCTTCTGAACAACCACCAGGCCCTCCCTGTTTCTGTGACCTAGTTCCCAGGGGAAGGGAGCTCTGAGGGCTGGGAGGCTCCTGACCTGGGCTTGGGTGCTCAGGGCCTCCTCTGTCCTCCGGGGAGGAGATACAGGCCTGGTGGGAGGACGGGAAGGAGAAAGGGCTGTCCTGAGCACAGCCTCACGGGCTCCAGGAGGCACAGAAAAGTCTTGGTCTGCCTTGCTGAGCTGTGGTTGGTCCAGGCACCTGCAGGGATGGTGATGGCAAGTTTAACACCCAAAGGCCTGGCCCTTCCTCTGCTCCCAATCCTCTATTCTGAAATCTTGGTTTTCTAATGTGTCCAATTAAGACAATGAAAGTTATTTTTTTAATAATCCAAGAAGAAAGCTCAAGATGCTGCCAGGAAGCACTTGAGGAAAGACAGAGGCCAGCTCACCTGTTGGGGATGCAGATGCTGAATCCTGCTGTGTCCACTAGCCTTTTCTCCTGCAGGCACAGGCTCAGCCAGGCCGACTTTACCAGCTGAACACCCTGGGGTAGCTGGGTCAGTCGAAGGAGGCGGAGGGCTCGCTCACAGTCCATGCCTTCATCCACCACAATGTGAGTGACCCCTGGGGCCTGGGCAGCGCATATCTGGCCACCATGCTTGATAATTTGCTTCTCAAAGAGTTCTGCCCGGGCTCGCCCAATGCCACTGGGCACAACATGGGCCCGAAGGGAGCTCAACCACTCTGTGGAGGGGACATCCAGATGCCTATTGTCATAACTGTCAGATATGATCCAAACGAACCCTTTACAGTCCTGTGCCCCCAAACGATCATTTTCCTTCCATCCAGAGAGCCAGCCTTCTGGGGATTCTGATGCAAGCATACAGTTAATTTCCCCATGAACCATCACCCGATGTAAGGGGCAAGGATTTCAATATGTCCTGTTCCCTCATGTAACCTAGAACAGTTAAACACTGCTGGAGCACATTGTAGGTATCCTGTATATTGCTTCCTTTGATCATTTATTCTTTCAAGTATTAATAGACACCTACCTCTGCACAAGGCATAAGGCACATATGACTTGCCATTACAGGCCTCATCGTGTAAGAACTACTCCCCTCCCCTACCCGCCACGTGAGCTGTTATTTGTCAGCTTGGCTGCAAAATAATGTAGCTCTGGGAACCTGAGTCTCCCACCCCCTCCATCCCTCTTCAGGCAACCTCCTGGAGAACAAAGGCTTCTGCTAGTCATTTCCTTAGGGACCAGAGAGTATTTTCTGATTGATGGAGGTCTAGGGGTGGGGTAGAAAAGAACACAGCAAGTGGCCTGTCAAAGACTGGGGCCCAAGCCTAGTGCAATGAAGATACAAACCAACCTGCAGGCCATGGACTGGCAGAACCAGCTCTAATATCTGATTCTAGACATAAACAATATAGGAAGCTTGAGGGTTCAAGTACGTGAGGGTTCTGAGGGTGGATCTGCTCACCTCCTGCTTCTTCTCCACCTTCTTGCTTGGTAATCTTTGTAAGTGCTTTTGATGATGGATTGGCATGAATTTTCCTCCGCTTGGGAAATGCCTTCAAGATGCCCCCAGGGTCCATTGAGGTACGGCCAGATCACTGCCTTAGGGTTTTAGGTTTGATCAGGGCAACTGTCATGTAGAAACCCAGAATTGAGGTTACCCAACCCTTTGCCTATGGAGGTGGGCGTCTCTAATGACCAGGCTTTGGGGGCAGTAGCTCAGTCCCTGGGGGTCTCCCAAAACCCAACTGAACTTCAGCAGTTTAGCATAGCACTTACCAGCCTTTCAAAGTCAGAGTACTGGGGGAAATAAGGGGAAGAATGGGACTACTGGGGAACTCTTGAGGGGTACAAAATGATACTCCCCAGAGGGGTTGCTCTAAAGATTCAGTGCAGTGTCTGCCCTGCTGCAGCCCACTTTGAAAGGGCTTTACCAAAAGGGGATGCCAGGCTAGGAAATGGAGCTACATCTTTAGAAAGGGCTTGGGCTCCCAAGACAATTGAAGGACTGAGAGGCCTCTACATATAGACCCCACATGATCTTTATCCCATCACAGACCGGCAGAGGAAACCCTGGTGGTGGCGGGGGTTCGGGAGGTGGGGGAACGCTCTACACCTGCCCCGGTGGCGGGCCTCTTGTCACGGGAGTGCTCAGCCCCGCGGCTGCGGGGAGATGGAGCATAGCCGCAGCAGGTGTGGGGCGCCTTCCGAGCCTGGGGGAGTCTCGGCCTCACAGCTGGGGGTGAAGACAACCGGCAGCTGTGGGGCCCCCGCCGCGTTCGCAGCTGGCGCGCGCCAGCGACTCCCAGCTGGGGACCGGAGGAGGGCTGGAGTGTCCGGACCCTGCCCTAGGGGCCCCTCCCCGCCGCGGCGATTCGGTCAGCCGGGGGGGGGGGGGGGGGCGGTCAACTTCAGGCCCCTCGGGTCACCCGCGGGTGGGCACGAGTAAACCACTTACCAGGGCAGCCAATGAGAGCGGACGAAGGGCGTGGCCGGTGGGAAGTGGGGGGGAGGGGGCAAATGCCCAGAACACCTTCCGGGTCGGCCGGAAGTGACCGTAGGCGGAATGGTTGCCATGGCAGCGGCCGGTCGCACGGCTGGGCAGAGGGAAGATGGCGGTCACCGGCTGGTTGGAGAGTCTGCGGACCGCCGAGAAGACGGCGCTGCTGCAGGACGGTAACTCGAGGCCCCCACGAGCTCCCTAGTCCTTTCCCCCAGGGTGCAGCCCTCCGCGCTGGCGCCTCCGCGAAGGGCCTCCGAGCCTGGGACGGCCAAGCTGGAAGGGCCGCGGCTGCCAGACTAGGCCCAGTCCTGTATTGGCAGATGAGGAAACTGAGGCCCGGAGAGATGACGTGACTGGAACACGCGTCTCTGGATACCTCCTAGTTTCCTCTACACCACTTCGCCCCGCTCTGAGTTCTGTTACTAATAAATATTAACTCCTTTCATATTCGTTATGTCATTTGCTCCCGAGAGCTGTCCCAAGAGGCTGTTAATTTTCCACCCCATTTTACAGAAGAGGAAACAAATGAAAGAGGGTTTTAGACCAGCCCTAGCCCCTCGTCCAGTCAGTAGGGTTCTGTTGCTGAACGCAGCCTGGCGTCATGAAGAGGCGGGAGACCTGGGCTCTAGTTACTACTCTGCCATTAAGTCATAGTTAGCCCCTTTACTTGCTTGGGCCTTATCTTCCTCATCTGTAAAGTGAGCTGATGTCCTTTCCAGCTGTAATGTTTGTAAGTGAACTTCTAAATGTTCCCTGGGGTCTGTAGGGAAAACAGCAAGGGTCCCAGCCCTGTGCTTGGAAAAGGTGGGCATAGGGGGTAGGGAGTCCTGATTTTGTCTCACCCTAGGATTGACGGATGTAGGACCCCCAGTGCTGCAGGGGTCCTTTCCTTGCCCCCCCCTTGGCAGCCAGATGAATTAGGTCTAAATTTCTGTAGCTTGTAGACCAGCTGGAGGCGCACATCCACAGGCAGAGGCCAATCAGGGAAGCACGGAAATTAAAATCACCTGTTCATTTGTTCATTCGTTCACGCAGCATTTAAGGAGGCTTTTACTATGTACTAGGCTGTGTACTAGAGCAGAGAGGGGGGAAAAAAAGATATGTAAATGAATAAGAGTGTGTGTTAAGTAGAGGTTGGAATCTTCTATAAAGTGTATGAGGGCACGAAGGTGGGAATGATCGTCCCTTTGAAAGAAGATCTGCCAGAAAAGGTGATGTTTATGGGTCCTAAAGAATTAATACGGTTTGCTAAGTGTGGAAGAGGGAATGACCCACATGTAAAGAGAGGTATGGATTTGTGGAAGTATATGGCTGATTACTAGGGGAATAACAACATTTTATTTTATTTATTTATTTATTTTTTAAGATTTTATTTATTTATTTGAGACAGAGAATGAGATAGAGCATGAAAGGGTCAGAGGGAGAAGCAGACTCCCCGCCCAGCAGGGAGCCCGATGTGGGACTCGATCCAGGGACTCCAGGATCATGACCTGAGCCGAAGGCAGTCGCTCAACCGACTGAGCCACCCAGGCGCCCGGGAATAACAACATTTTAGTGAGGCTTAAGCGTTCCCCCAGTCAAACAGTCCCCCACACTATGTCAGGTGCTAGGATGCAAGGGTGAATAAAAGTTCTCTTTTCTCAAGGAGCAGTGAGGAGAAATGGTGGGAAATGAAGAGGGATTTTGGATAAATTGGGGTATGCTGTGATCTCCTTTGCCAAGCTAAAGATTTTGGACATTTTCTCAGGACTGTGGTTTCTGGTTTTATTGTAAAAAATAGATAACCTAGGGGCGCCTGGGTGGCTCAGTCGTTAAGCATCTGCCTTCGGCTCAGGTCGTGATCCCAGGGTCCTGGGATCGAGCCCCACATCGGGCTCCCTGCACCGCGGGGAAGCCTGCTTCTCCCTCTCCCACTCCCCCTGCTTGTGTTCCCTCTCTCACTATGTCTCTCTCTGTCAAATAAATAAATAAAATCTAAAAAAAAAAAAGATAACCTAGAATTTACCTTTTTTTTTTTTTAAGATTTTATTTATTTATGTGAGAGAGAGAGCATGAGAGGGGGGAGGGTCAGAGGGAGAAGCAGACTCCCCGCCAAGCAGGGAGCCCAATGTGGGACTAGATCCTGGGACCCCAAGGATCATGACCTGAGCCAAAGGCAGTCGTCGCCCAACCAACTGAGCCACCCAGGCGCCCCTAGAATTTACCATTCTAACCATGTTTAAGGATGCAGTTCTGTGGCATGAAGTATATTCACATTGTTGTGCAGCCATCACCACCATCCATCTCCAGCACTTCTTCATCTTCAGCTGAAACTCTGTACCTGTTAAACACTAACTCCCCCATTCTCAGCCTCTGGCAACTATAATTCTACTTTCTGTCTTTATGAATTTGATTACGGCAGGAATGTAACCACCTAAGTGGAGTCATACAATATTTGTCCTTTAGTGACTGGCTTATTTCACTTACCATCCACTTATTTCACTTCAGTGTCCATCTGTGTTGTATGTATCAAGGCTAAATAGTATTCCACTGTTTGTATGCATACATCACATTGTGTTTATCCATTCATCTGTTGATGGACACTTGGGTTGCTTCCATTTGTTTAGCTATTGTGAATAATCCTGCTGTGAACATGGGGGTACAAATATTCAAGTCCCTGCTTTCACTTCCTTTGGTCACAGGATGGTATCTAAACAAATATTTCATCATCTAGGATTTTGTTAGGTTTATTTGTTAGTAGCATCACAAAACAATGTTGTTGGTCTTTTTTCCCCAAACCAAATAATAATAAACAATAATAATGTTAAGTGTATGGATACGTCTTGTCAAACCTCTCCTATAGATTTACCCTCCTGATGGATGTGTGGCTGTGAGGAGGATGTTACCTCCCTCCCACGAAAAAGCACTGCTATTGGTAATAAGAACCCAATACTCCAAATTTTTTCCAGAAAGAATTTATGCTCGTTATGGAAATATGAAAAATAAGTAAAATCACCCATCAACTACCATCTAGAGATAATCATAATTTACTTTTTAAAAAATATTTTCTTTATTAGAGCACAAACGGGGTATGGCAGAGGGAGCAGGAGAAGCTCCCTAAATAAAAATCTTAAAAAAAAAAATGGGGTGCCTGGGTGGCTCAGTCGTTAAGCGTCTGCCTTCGGCTCAGGTCATGGTCCCGGGGTCCTGGGATTGAGCTCCGCATCGGGCTCCCTGCTCTGAGGGAAGCCTGCTTCTCCCTCTCCCACTCCCCGCTCGTGTTCCCTCTCTCGCTGTGTCTCTTTCTGTCAAATAAATAAATAAAATCTTTAAAAAAAAAAAAAAAGATTTTTATTTAGTATTTTAGAGAGAGAAAGAACGAATGGAGGGAGGGGCAGAGGGAGAGAATCTCCAGCAGACTCCCTGCAGAGCCCAGCGCAGCGCTCCATCCCACAACCCCACAACCCCGAGATCATGACCTGAGACGGAAACAAGAATTGGATGCTCAACTGACTAAGCCACCCAGGCACCCCCATAATTTATATTTTCATGCATAAACTTCCATATTTCTTCCATGCATGTACACTCATACATGTATTTTGTTTTACCAAAGTATACTAATAAAATTGTTTATTATCGGGGCACCTGGGTGGCTCAGTCGTTAAGCGTCTGCCTTTGGCTCAGGTCATGATCCCAGGGTCCTGGGATCGAGCCCCACATCAGGCTCCCTGCTCCGCGGGAAGCCTGCTTCTCCTTCTCCCACTCCCCCTGCTTGTGTTCCCTCTCTCACTGTCTCTCCCTCTAATAAATAAATAAAATCTTTAAAAAAAAATTGTTTATTCGCATATATACATTTACATATATACCTATAGAGTAAATATGTATTAGAATAAAGTACAGATAATTATTATATAATCTTCGGGTAAGGGAGGAAATTCTGAGCACAACTCCTGGGTAGTAACCACAAAGGAAAAAATCGTTGACTATATAAAAATTAAATGGTTAATATCATAAAGGTCAATCAGATTAGTAAGAAAAAGATGAATACCCAAATAAAATATGCTAAGGTCTAAACAGGTAATAATTGACTAGAAACATGACCAATAAACCTTTGGAACAGTGTTCAACCTTACAAATATTTAAAGCTATAGACATTATCCTAGTATGGTTATTAGAGCATGGAATTTGGCCTCAAATGAGCTTAAGTCTGGGTTTGTCCTTTCATAGCTTTATGAGCTTGGACAAGTTACATGACCTTTAAGCCTCAGTTTCCCTCATTTGTAAAATACAAGTAATGGGGGCAGATAGGATTATTTTGAGAATTCAATTCAATGAAACACATAAAATGCCTGGCCAGTAGTAAGCACTGCATCCTGCCTGGACTCAAGATGGACTCCAGGGGGAGAAGAGGGTCAGGCCAGAAACCTTCAGCTACTCACAGGCAGCACCTTTTATCCCACTCCTGACAGGAAAACCCCTTCCAGCTCTATTAGCCATCCAAATGATTTAGGGTGCTGAGAAGCCCTGCAAATTTGGAGATGAGTTTCCCTAGAATACAAATTAGGAATGACTCGAGGAAACTGTGTCCAGGGGAATGAATTAAATGGGAAAAAGTCTTGGTAGATCAGATACAGTTGCAAATTTTAGGTAGTGACTCCTTTAGCTGCTCCTTGGAGCTCTTATTTATCAAGTGTAGGTTGGGTACCTGTCCCTGTTATTAGGCTCACTGAGGAGCCTATCTATGTCAACTCACCCATTTGTAAAAATAGGGGAAATTACACAGTCACTTTAAAAAAAATACGATTATAATATATAGGTGGAAGAGTTGGGCTAGAAAACTCCCCTGGATTCTTGCATTCTTTCAATGAAAGTTGAATCAATGTTCATTCTTTCAATTAATACTTAGTTGAGCTCCTGACATATGCCAGGTACTATGCTTGGTGTTAGGGAAACCATAGGCAAGCAGGATAAAATCCCTCCTATCTAATAGAGACAGGGGATAATCAAAGAATCACAAATCGTAACAGAGGTAAGTGCCATGAAGAAAACATAAGAGGACTAACATGTGGCTGTGTGCTAGGAATGGCCTAGAGACGTGCAGAAGGCACAGCAATGATGTGGCTAGATGGAGTGCTTGGTCAGGAAACCCAGTTCATTATCCTGAGCACATAGGCTTGGTTTTAGGAACTGGGGAGACAAAGATAAATACAGCACTGTTCCTGGAGAGAGGATGCTCTTTAAAAAAAGTACTATACTATATGATAAATGCTCCACTATGGATATGAATAAAGCACTAGGGAGGCCCAAACAAATAAGGAAGTGATGAATTTTGCCAGGGTGGCTAAAGACTTCCCAGTGGAGTGACATTTGAGCTGGGTTTTGAAGGGCAAGGAGTTCAACAGATGAGAAGAATTATGGAGCTTTGCTGGTAGAGGGAACAGCAGAGCAAAGGCACGTTCAGAGAAAGCTGCAGAAAGGAAAGGCGTCCTGGGACTTGTCTTAAAGTAGCGGTGGGCAATGATTGGTAAGGAGTTCATGGGAGGGTTTCTCATGCCCAAGCCCAAGGCTGTTGGTATTTCCCAGGTAGATCCCTTGATGTGCAAGGCGCAAGGTAAGAAGAGGCGTGAAGGTAAGGCACTCTGCTTTGTGCGTAGGGAGAAGGAAGGTGCACTATTTGTTCCCAGATGGAAAGGAAATGGCCGAAGAATATGATGAGAAGACAGGCGAACTACTTGGTAAGTGACAGGGGCTTCCACTGGGCCCATAGGAACACTTGGGGTGTCCTAAAGCACGGGTAAGCAGTTCTAGCCTGAGGCTTGCGGGAGGAACTGAGCACCAAAGGTGGAAGCCAGGGGAGACTGAGGCCTTCAAGGCAAGATTGTTCCTGAGAATAATGTGAGGTCAGGGCTGGCCACCAGGGGTGGAGTGGGCGGCCGCTTGAGGGGTAAACTCTACCAGACCCCTAGATCAGTGAGTGTGTGAGAAAGTCTTCTGTAGGGAAACTGCTGGGATAGAACTACAGAGAGAGGGGTGCCTGGGGGCTCAGTCGTTACGCATCTGCCTTCAGCTCAGGTCATGATCCTGGGGTCCTGGGATCGAGCCCCGCATCAGGCTCCCTGCTCAGCGGGAAGCCTGCTTCTCCCTCTCCCACTCCCCCTGCTTGTGTTCCCTCTCTCGCTGTGTCTCTGTCAAATAAATAAATAAAATCTTAAAAAAAAAAAAGAACTGTGGAGAGAAGGCAGAATTGGAAGTGGGCCTCTACTCCAGGCTGAGTGGGTAGAGTTAAGGGCAGGCTTTAACTGCAGTTGTTTTGCTTGCTTGTTTGTGTGTTTGTTTGTTTTCTGAAGCCACAGCCGCAGCAGGTACTGGTCCAGGCTCAGAGGCTGCACTGTTAAATTTGACCCTTGCCTTGGAAAATGTCTGAATCAGAGGGGGTCGTGAGTAGAAATGGGGATTTTGCAACATTGTTGTTTTCTTTCCTGCAGCTCTTTTCCTCTAACACTAGTCTCATGAATAGGGGCTCCAGCTCAGATTTCTGGGAATTACTTGATTTGTCCATCCTCTGTGCCCAGGTATGCACATCAGCATTAACGGACTTCCCAGAGCTAGGTGGCTGCTGATTTGACCCAGGGCCTGGGGCTCTCAGCAGTGGGAGTTGGTGTCTTTATTAAGTTCCACCTGAAATGCTAAATCCAATGGTGGAATCATGGCTTGGGTTATTTTCTTGTCATTATTCTTGACTTTAATTTCTTCGTGGGCCTGATCGACAGGTAGTATTGGCAAGGGAATTTCTTTTTCCCTTTTTCTGACAGCTCATAAATGTCTAGAACCAACAACACGGATTACACTGGTTTGCATTTTCTTAGTCTCCAGTCTTAAAATGTGTGTCCTGCGCATGTTCAGTCGCAGAGTGAAGTGTTGATCCCTCCTTATTATGAGCTGCTTGGGTTCCAGTCCCAATTGGTTTAGTCTGGTGCTATTAAAAATCTTGATGTGTTTAGCATATGACACTGATTTGTTGGAAACCAATACAGTAGTAATATCCTCACAATGCATTGTAATTTATAGCGCTCCCAGGGGGTGACAGCCTTGGAATGCCTAACAGGGGCGAGCTTATAAAAGCAGAGGTCACGTGGGCTAAGCACCACCATTGCCAGGCCAGTTCCTTCCCGCAGCCCCCAGCACCACCTCTCTCCTCCATTCAGAGCAAATAACCCACCTAGAGCTGCTGTGGCCATAAAAACAAGCAAACAGATAACCCCCAGCCTCTTCGTTGTGCTTGGATATGAAATTAAAATGAAAAACAAGTTTTGGTACCTTCCTCTGTAGCATCCCACATTAACCTGTCACTTCTCTTGGCAGGTGGGGAATAGACAAGGGCCTACAAACTCCTTTTTTTCTTAAAAGCAGAAATGGAGATTGATAGAACACTGGCTAAACTTTACCTAATAATGATATTAATACCATAACTTTTTTTAGGCATTGTGCTAAGTGCTTTATATGAGTTATCTCACTGAATCATCCTCATTACAGCCTGATGAGGTATGCACTGTTGTCCCCTTTTACAGTAAAAAAAAAATGGAAGCTCTAAGAGGTTAAGCACCTTGCTCAGAATTCCATAGCTGGTTAGTTTCTGAGTTAGGATTTAAGTCTGAGTCTGCCTGGTTAAGAGTCCATGCTGTAATGCACAGCAACATACTATTGGGAGTTGAGAATATTTAATCCTGCTCTCTCTTCTTCTTCTTAAACTTTGTTCCCCCCAGAATGACTGAGAAGGGGCTGGTGGGAGCAGGACAGAGATGGGCAGACAGGAACACCCCACGCAAACCACTGGACCCTTTGAACAGCTGGTCCTTCTCTTACCCATCTCCAACCACTCCACCCTACCCCCACCAGCTGCCCTTGCAAAATTATTAATTTTTAAGTATAAACAATCTCAGGGCCTGAACTAACTTGAGCTCGAGCACTCTCTGAAGTAAAATACGGACAGGGTTGTGATGGCCACAAATGGGAATCGTTTCCATTTTTCCAGCTAACTATACAAATTTGATAATTGGCTAAACTGGTTTTCTGTTAGAGAAACCCAGAAAGTAATTTGCCACTGGTGCATCTGTGTAGCATGGAGTTCTTCCAGTCAGTGTTAATAAGCATAGTGGTGTCATATTTTTTTTCAACAGTCTAATGCTATTCGTTCCCACCCCGCACAATGAGTGCTGTATGTAGTCATAGGGGGAAAACCTGAAGGGCCCTATAACAATGATCGGAACATCAAACCAGCCCCAGAAGGACACAGCATGTCGGGGGGGGGGGGGGGGGGGGGCGCAGAGGCTGAAGGGCAGGCCATCCCCCATTGTTACATTCGGATTACCTTGGATTACCGGCTTAATCTGCTTTGGTATTTGACCGCCAGCCTAACCACCCCAGGCTGCATTTGGAGGATATTGAGCACTTTCATCCCCAAGCACTTCACCGGCTTTATAAATGACCCACTCGATTCCCTTCCGCCTCCTCAGGGATGGGATGCGGCAGCTGTTTAATAGCCACAGAGCAATGTTGCAGTGTTTTAGGGCAGAAAAGAAGAATCCTGCATCCAGTTTAAGCTGCAGGGAGTATTTAGGAAAGGGGAATGTAATTATCCACACTGGAAGCAGGCCATGGCTTGGAGCTTTGGGGAAAGAGCCTGTAGGACCTCCACTTTCCAGCCCACCTGAAAGATGGGGCTTCCTTTCAGCAGTCAAGGACATCAGCCTGCTTCCCGCTGACTCAGGAAGAAGCCCCCAGGCACTGTCTCCTTCACATACTCCCCATCAGACCCCTTAGGGTCATTGAGAGGCTCCTTTCCAAGGACTGGCCCTGGCTCAGCCTCGAGGATGCGACAGCGTCCCAGGGAGCTACCCTCCACACACCAGTTTGGGTTTAACATATAATCAAATCAGAGTGACAGCAGGTGGAAACAGCCCTCTGTTGCTGCAGGAACTGTCCTTGAGTTAGGAACAAAGACAGGACAAGAAAGACAAGACAAAGTGAGTATTTGCACGTGTGCATTCATGCCCATATACATGGGGAAAATAACAAGGACTTCACCAAAACCGTTTATTGGATCTTATAATGGAATGAGTAGGGAGACTTTTTTTTTAAATATACTTTTTAAAAATATATATATATATTTTTTAAGATTTTTTAATTTATTTATCAGAGAGACAGAGGCAGGCAGAGGGAGAAGCAGGCCCCTTGCTGAGCAAGGAGGCCGATGTGGGACTCGATCCCAGGACACTGGGATCATGACCTGAGCTGAAGGCAGACGCTTAACTGACTGAGCCACCCAGGCATCCCAGGGAGACTTTCTTCTACATTCTAGCAAAGAATTTAATCCCAAGGTGTTTTTTTTTTTTTTTTAAAAAAGGGTGGTGAAAGAGCCAGAAGGCTGGCCTCCAGTTAAGCGAGGTATTACACGAATAGATTTGGATATACTCCCAGTCACAGTCCATTCACTTAAGAGAGTAGAAGTATTTGTGAAAAAAAAGTTGCCTGTAAAGCATATTTCCAAGTTTTTACTCTTCCTTATTAATTTTCATTATAAACTTGGAAATGTGTTTCTAGGGAGAATTTTTGGCCCTAAGACATAATAAAATCACACTGCAGAATGCAGCAGACCTTATAAAAGCACATATTCAAGGGAAAATTCTAATTTTACAGCACACTTTTGTGTTCAGCTTGCGTGCCTTACTTGGAGCAGGGAGGGTGTTTGGGTTTGGCACAGCAGCTCCAAAGGTCTCGAAGAAACCCATCCTGAGACTCCGGCTCCAGGTCTCACCCCCCAGCCCAGAAAGAGGAGGGGCCGGGAGCAGCCTCGGCGCACCAGGCACTTTCTGACCTTGTAGCTGCTTACAAGGGCTTCAGGAAGGCTGCTGGCCTTTGGTGGCACTTAGGCTGCCCTCCTAGAGGACGCGGATGCTGCAGGGAGAGAGAGAAGCCCTGGGGTTACAGCTGGGGGTGGGGGGCAGGGAAGGATCCCCTGCTGTGATGGGGGACATGGATGACTGGGGTTCCCAGAATCCTGGCAGGGGTCCTCAGATAATGTCCACTGAACTGGTTTTTTCACTTACAATTGCCATACCGAATGCACCTTACTTGGGGGGAAAAAAAACTTCCGTAAACATGTGGGTTGTAAACCAAGGTAAAATAGAGACAATTGTTTGCATTTTAAAAGAATGATCCTACTCTACAAAAAATACTCACATGAGATCTTCTATAAATAATGCATTTAAAATCTGGTATGTGCCTAACATTTTGTTTAAATACAATTCTGGGGCTGTTCTAAGCCAGGTATACCTGAAATGAGTGAATTTCTGTATTTGGACTTTACAAATCATGAGACAAATCTGCCTGTCAGCTTTCATCTTCTTAATTTATTTTTCCCTTACACATTTGTAGACAGAAAAAAATGCATCTCAGTTCATACCTGTTGGGATCCAAATGTTCCCCGTTACCAGTAGCTCCCCTTTTCCTAACCAGCACATCTCTCCCTTGCTTGAAATCACACCTGGAGGATTCTTAACTCCACTCGATTCCTTTCAGAGCTTTGTTCAATCCCTTTGGTTTGGGTACCCGTGATACGGGCTTTCCAGGTTATCCAGTATCGGAGTGCTCTGCTGGGCGTTGGGCTTTCGGCAGCTGGGAGGTCCTGCTCACATGGACAGAGCTGGTGTAAAGGCCATGCCCCGCCCACTTCTCTCCCCTTCCCATCATCTAATGTGATTCAGCAGGAAGAGCAGAGTCCCTTCCTTCCCAGTAATCCCGTTGCTTCCTTCTCTCCCCAGTGAGAAAGTGGCGAGTGAAAAGTGCCTTGGGAGCCTTGGGCCAATGGCAGATTGAGGTGGGAGAGCCAGCACTCCCAGGAGCAGGGAGCCTGGGGTCTGAATTCATCAAGGAAGACAATGCCAATGTATGTCTATCTGTTAGGTGTCGAGGAGGGGGTGGTGGGAGTGGGCCTGGAGGGCAGACACCATGTCTTATTCACCACCTTGTCTCCCATGCCCACCTGGGCACAGAGTTCTGGAAGTGTTTGCCTGAATGAATACCTATACTTGGGTATGGTCATCCTTGAATGAATGAATGAATGAATGAATGAATGCTTGGCTTGGTCATCCCAGGACAAGGGCTCCAGGCCTGGAATGTCACAGCAACAGCATTGTCAGGGGGGAGCTGTGGGAAGAGCTGAGGGTCTCCTGTTGTGGGCCCCGGGTAGAGCTTTGCAGAGCAGGAAGCCATCCCTTGCTGGCCCTCACCAAGAGTGGTCCTAAGTTGGATTTGCCTTCTGCAGCCCATCTTCATGCGCAAGGACACCAAGATGAGCTTCCAGTGGCGGATTCGAAACCTCCCCTACCCTAAGGATGTCTACAGTGTCTGTGTGGACCAGAAGGAGCGCTGCATCGTTGTCCGAACAACCAACAAAAAGTAAGTGGCATGATGGGCACCTGCCGGCCTGTGGGAGGGCTTCCTCTCCGCAGGACCAGCTTGAATAATGTAATCAGCTCCCTCAGGGCGGGAAATTGGAACAAGGAATGTCTGGTCCGGTAACTGGCACATACTGGGGTTCAACAAATATTTGTTGAATGAGGGGACGAGGAATCACCTGGCCATTAACTTGTGATCGTAGGTGGTTCCTTGATTATTACCTTGACCCCCTGGCTGGATCCAGTCCATGGTGAACTTGGCCTGGTGACATCACTGTCGGGGCTGTCAGGGAGCCGTGGCCTAGAGGGCACACCCAGCTGAGGTGGCAGTTAGAGGACTTAAAGTACTGGTCTGGGGTTAGCCAACCTTATCCCGCCCGGGGCTGACGGGCAATAGGCAGGTACTTTGGCCTCCTGGAAGTCTCTTGCGTTCTGTTTCAGAAGGGGCACCTAACTTCCCTTTATTTCTCTCCTACTGTTCTGCTGGGGGCAGGCAAGGGGAGAGGGAACAGAAGGTGGCCAAGGAGGAGATGTGGTCCAGGCAGGGCTGTTTCTGGGCTGACCATCTTGGAAATGCATTTAGATTTCCAGAGCTCTGACTGATCACAGGAGAACCGTGTTAATGAGCTGGTCTTGACCTGGGCCAGAGGAATTGCAGTATAGGACCAACTCCCATGAAATACAGTTGAGGTATTAAGATGGAAGGTTTTATGAGTGACTGGTCCACACACTGGAGCCACCCAACATGCCTTGTGGGTGCTGAGCTTGGGCCAGAGGTGCCGC
Source organism: Mirounga angustirostris (assembly GCF_029215605.1). Classification (NCBI taxonomy): domain Eukaryota; kingdom Metazoa; phylum Chordata; class Mammalia; order Carnivora; family Phocidae; genus Mirounga; species Mirounga angustirostris. Next base: position 128,052,657 of record NW_026991714.1, read on the forward strand.
CATCCATCCGTTTCATGCAGTCAGGAGGACCCAGCTCCTTGTCCGGCTCCTTGGGGGGTGTGGTGCCGCCTCCCCTCCCAGCTCCCTCAGGTCCGCGAGGCCCACAGGAAAGCTGCACAGCTCCCAGGCTCCCCCGGCGCAGCCTTGGGTTCTGCCCTCTGCTTATGACCCCCATACTCTCTCACTTCGGCAGGGTTAAGGGGATGGGGAAGGGGTGGAGATGAATGAATTAATTTCAAGATTATTGCTCTTCATGTAGCCAGCAGCCCCTGCAGTGGGCCTTGTCTATAAAGTCATAATAATAAGGGTTTGCGTTTATAAAGCACTTTGAAGCCCTCAGATAAAAGGCAGTTTATTCCTGTTATTGTTCTCATCATTAATGGGAGTCAGCGCCTAAAGTGGAATTTAGCAATTTCAGACAACAGAGAAATTGCCTTTAGGAAAACAAATTCTGTGCTTCAGCAAGCATTCCCTGGCGTAAGAGGCCCTGGGTCCAAACTGGGAACAAAAGTGCTTCTGATAGCACTTGAATCTGCAGCCTAGCAGTTTGTAGAGCTGGCTGCTGCCTCCCTTTTGTCCCCCAGAGGTCACTGTCGAATACAGATATCAGGCAGAAATGTGATTACTGGGGAGTGAGAGGAGAGAGGCCAGCTAGCTCACCAAAAAATTCATCTGCGGGCAGATCCTCTGGGTCCCATCTGCTGCACATACCCAGCTGTAGGCGGCGCTGTTGGCCAGGAGCAACATGGCTAGAAGCCCACTCCTGCGCTCGAGGCAGCTGGAGACATTTTTGAACTGATGGGTGAGGCCAGGTGGGATGGAAGTAATGCCCCTAGACGGGACAGGGCCGGGGCTGGATCCCCACAGAGGGGAGAGGAGTATGTGAGTGCCCGCTTCGGAGCCCGCACTGAGCCTCTGGTCCAGTGGCCCTGCCTGGCTCAGCCCAGCCTTCCTCGGGTCCCTCTGCCCAGGGGTAGGAGAAAAAGGCCACTAAACCTTTAACCGGCTCTTTCTTGAGCCTAGTGGCATTTTCATCTCCTACCAGGGGCAGTAATGTGTCTTATACCTTTACTACCACTAATTAAACAACTCAGTGGTTATTCTTTTGAGCAGGATACTGTTTTTTTTTCAGGGTACGTTAAAAATCTGTTTTCTGGGGCGCCTGGGTGGCTCAGTCATTAGCGTCTGCCTTCGGCTCAGGTCATGATCCCAGGGTCCTGGGATCGAGCCCCGCATCAGGCTCCCTGCTCAGCGGGAAGCCTGCTTCTCCCTCTCCCACTCCCCCTGCTTGTGTTCCCTCTCTCGCGGTCTCTCTGTCAAATAAAATCTTGAAAAAAAAAATCGTCACACCATCCAGTGTTGGGCAGGGTACATATTTTCATTCTTGTGTTATATCGTAATGATTATATAAATGTGTCTGTAAAGTCAGTGTGATGAGCTGACTTGCAAAGGGAAAGTTAGCGACAGTCTAGCTGCCCGGACATCTGCAGTATCCACACCATGGCATCTCTGATTTGCCTTCTTCCATTACCTGCTAGTTCTGTGCCTGCCTGAGTTCTAATATTCTGGAATGTGGTTACTAGTAAAAGCCAATGTTCCTTGTCCATACCTGCCTTGTCCCTGAAGGACTGGGTTGGTCACTTTTCTGGAAAGGATTGATTCCAATGTATCATGTCCTTGGCCTCATGTATTAGTGAGGGGATGAATCAGGGAAGAAAGTGCTTTTCCAGGATCCCAGTGTGGTACTGCCTGTTCCTGATAAGAGTGTGCAGAAAGAAGATTCTTAGCCTCAGACTAGAAGCTGGCAGCCATTAAGTGGAATGGACAAGGGCACTGGAGTGGGAAGGGGTTGGCTTAAATCTGACCTCTGCCACGTACTAACTGTAGTATTTTGGGCAAGGCTTCCTCACACAGGAGAATACTCATACCCACCTCACAGACTGTTTGGGCAATTTGATGAAATCATATGTATACAAACGTCCGGGACAATGGCTGGCCTGAAGCATGTCTTCAGCAATTCTTTGGAAATTAGAACTTGGCTGATTAGACACTGGTAACATTAACACTGGGAGGTGTTAATAGGCATCACTAGAAAAAAAGGATTCCGTGGTCAAATAAATTTAGGGAACTGGATTAAACAAGTTTCTCTTTGGTGAATGTGCATTGTGAGTCCAGGAAGGGCTGCTGTAGGCAGGGATGATCGGCTTGCCTGGAGCTGTGATGTTTAAGAAAGAAGGAAGGTTTGCCTACTGCTTTTCTAAGGGCGGGACTGGCTAGAGGCTCCTCAGGCCCAGTCTTGCCAAACCCGTGTGCGGGTGTGCAGGGCGCCCCGGAGCTGTGTGTGGGGCACGGCCCGTGTAACTCTCCACAATGGCCCTGCTTCTGCTTTTCAGCCTCTCCTCCGAGTCTGTCTCCAGAGGCCTGGCCTCTTGTGTTCTTTCTCAGTTCACTGCAAAGAATAGGTTGGGAAACAACTGGAAATTGGGAAGAGGATACAGCAGAGAGCAGTGGGGTCATTTCTGTGTATGACTGTGGGTCATTTCTGAAGTAGCCCAAGTGAAGGAGCCATCCTTTCAGCACAGTTTGGGGGGAGGTACAGAGTTGGCCTCTTCTGGTCCCTTTGACAGTGACTTAAAGTTCATCTCGTTCATCTAGTTCGGTGACTAAAGTTCATTCAGCTCCTTTATTGGAGGAAGGCATCTGGAGGAAGAAACCGGGGCCCAGAAGTGAAGTGGCCTGCCCAGGGTCACAGGCCAGGACCAGAGTTGTCCTGAGAGCCTTTGCTTCCCCATGTCTTTCGAAAACTTCTGACCTTCAGAAAGGAAAGCCACTGTGTTAGAGTACCTGGAGGACCTGCAGGGTCATTGGATCCTAAGGGAGATCCCCCCATATCTGCTCCGTCCTTGGACAGCAGGGAACCTAGACCAGGGGTCTGTTACTTGGAGGAGTGTGTGTGGAGAGATGGAGGGTCAGGAGATTTGGGGTATTACTACTTGTAATAAGGGCTTCTCCAGTGACCAGTTTTGTGACTCCAGCAAGATACCTATCTGTATCTCCGTTTTCTCTTTTGTGAAAGAGGATAATAAAAGCAACCAGCCTGAGGGGGTTGCTTTGAGGATTCGATGTGTGTGGAGCAGTGCCTGGCCCCACTAAGCATTAACAAACATCCCCTTTCATTGTGTGACTGAGGCTGAGAACAGTAGTAGGAGATGGGAACAGGGGAGTGTCACGTGTCTGCCAAAAGCCCAGGAACCGCTGCACTATGAGGGCCTAGCTTTCAGCAGAAACACAAGCTCTCCTCAGGCAGAGATAGGGCCTTCTTTCTTCTTCATCTTTAAATCCCCAGCTCATAGCTCAAGGCCTAGGACACAGTTGATGCCTAAAGACGTGTTTGCTGCCCCCTCAGGGTTGCCTGAGGCTGAGTGTTCTTTTCCAGAAGCACAGTGTGTCCCTCTCTAGTCCAGGTGCCAGTGAGAAAGTCAAGTGTGGTTCCTCGCAGGGTGAACCCCAAGGCCAGGGGACGGAGGTGAGAAGGGGCTGGGCTGCACCCCTGAGGAGGGGAAGCAGATGTCCCAGACTCCCTTGAACACTGCCCATCAAAGTTGTGTAACCTCAGCCAGTAAACTAAATCCATTAGAACAGACTCAAGACAAAGAGCATCCACACTCACTCTGCCTCCATCCCCCTCGCCTCCTAGTGACAGGTGTGGGCGGAGGCCAAGCCCCCTGGGTTTCTCTTTTCAGTCCCAGTGCCCCAGCCGGCACCCCTCTGAGGGTACCCAGGCGTGTCCCTGTCCCACGTGGAGCACAAGCCAGGCAGGCAGAAACGATGGCCCCACGCTCTGCACGGTGAGGCTCACGCAGGCCCCGCTGCGTCGGCTAGGCTGCGCGCGTGCCCGGGCTGCTTCTCTCCCAGTTCTGCTGCTTGTGTATATTTGCAGGGAAGATGTTAACACTTCCTAACAAGCCTTTGTGTTCATCTAATCTCTGCTGTTTAACCTTTGACTCCCCCCTATTATCAGTGTCTGCCACCTTTGCTGGCCAGCCCAAGGGCCCCAGGAAGAGCCCTCAGCCTGGCCAGCTAGGAGGAGGATGAGGCCGCATTCCACCCCGGTTTTGCAGGCAGATGGATCGCCTTTCCCTGGGGCAGAGCTTTGGGAAATAAAGCAAGCTTGTGGTGCCATTAGGATCCCCCAGCCCCCACTCCTTTTGAACTGTCAGCCTTTAAGTAAACATTCTTCTCCTGCTGTGGGTCCCAGCACCTTGGCGGGGAGCGGAGAACCTGGGAGGAGAGGGGCCCTGAGCGCCTCCGCTGAACTCCCGGGGATTTGGATAGGAGAGCAGGGCAGAAGTGCTGCATTGATGTCAACTCTGAGTCCCTGGGGCAGCGGGGCTTTTGAAGTGGACCCGGAGTAGCTGTCACCACCAGGCCCAGGCCCCTCTGAAGTAGTCAAAGCCCCGTCCGCTCCAGGCCCCTGACTGGAATTTGTGTGTACCTGCCCGCAGCATTTCCCTTCCCAGCCCACAGCCCCACAGCGGCAGGGGGGATGCCAGGCCTGGGGAGCAGGTCTGCTGGCCACTGGCTGAGGCCCCGGGCTCCACTTGCACCAGGTTAGACGCCACACAGGCCTGCTGCTAGAGGAGGCGCTCTTGGTGACAAGCACCTGACCGGGAGCAAGGAGCTGGGTCCCGACTCCACGGACAGCTGGCCATGAAGCCAGGCGAGACCCGTTACCTCCCGCTTCGGTAAAGGTCAGATTTCCTGTAGAATGAAGTCCAGTTGTATACATCTGGGCTAGGTATTGCTCTCTGGGTTTTTTGGGTTTGTTTTTACTAAAAAGGATCATTAATCTCTGGACTGGCCCTTACAGATGATAGGGATTGTGTGTGAAAATGGAGGGGGGACGTTTCAGGGCCAGCAAAGTAGTCCAGAGATCCAGCTTCTGAGATGAGTCATGTGGTTTGTCCTCCTAGATTTCTCTTTGTGGATGTACTTCTCTCTGGCCTACAAGAGGAGTCAGGCCCACAGGGCCTTGAAAGACCCCAAGAGAGGGAAAAAGTAGCTGGGGCCTTCAGAGAAAGTTGCATGTAAATGGCAACTCTTGGTCCCCAGCTTTGGGGAACAGCCCTAGCCAGATTTATTCTGTCCCTTGTTAGCATACATGTTCCCGTGTTCTTGGGGTAGAGCGGAGGCCAGGAGTCACTCTAATCCCTGGTCTAATCAAGGAACCATGACGGGTCCTGCCCTTCCACTGCTGGCTTCGCCAAAACGCCTTTCATTCATACTGATGTTCTAACTGGCTTCCCTTCTTCCTCTTTGGCTCTGTGGAAAGTGTGGAAGAACAGTGTAGAAAGTTGGCACCAGAGGGCCTGCTGCCCAGTTGCTGGGGGTCACTTTGCTGGATGTGCCGATGACCTCTTGGTGTTCCCACAGGTACTACAAGAAGTTCTCCATTCCTGACCTAGACAGATACCAGCTACCTCTGGATGAGTCCTCGCTGAGCTTTGCTCATGCCAACTGCACCCTGATCATCTCTGTAAGATTTACCCAGACTTCTTGGCCACTGAATCAGGGAGACACTCCTCCTTTCCCTGCCATTTCCCATCCCATAGGAGTCCCCGGTTCCAGCCCCAACACCTGGCCTGTGCTTGCTAGAGAACAGGCACCTCTCCTTCAGGGTGGGGGGGCTCAGCTGATCTTAGAAGTCACAGCTGGAAGAAGACAGAGGGTGACATGGAGGGATGGAAATCACAGGCCTGGGATTCTGGTGGAAGGCTCCTATCCAGTCATGTGACCTTGAGCAAATCATTCAGCCTTGCAGGCATCAGTTTCCTCATTTTCAAATAATGGGATCAGAGGAGGCCCGGAGTGTGTATGTAGGGAGGGGAGATGTGGCTGAATGATGTGCTCTTCCTGGTTCCATCCACAGTACCAGAAGCCAAAGGAGGTCCTGGCGGCTGAGTCAGAGCTTCAGAAGGAGCTAAAGAAAGTGAAGACGGCCCACAGCAGTGACGGGGACTGTAAGACCCAGTAGCAGAGCATCCCTGAGCCTGCCCTTCCGGCAGCATGGCGGGTGGGTGAGGCTCTTCTGGACTTTGTGGCTTGGGCCACCCCCTTTCTGGTGCAGGGGTATGTCCTCTCTTCCATGAGCTATCCAGGCTCTGTGAGAACTGGGCCTTGGGGGTGCTCCTAGCCCCCATATCATGGTCTGATCTCCCAAGTAAAGTCATTCTGAGTCACTGTTGAGGGGCTGCCCTTTTGTCCACCCTCTATGCTGTCACCAGGGAGGGTGCTGGTGAGGACATTCCCTTCTCTCCTCCTCAGGGACCTTCAACATCAAAGGCTTCAACAAGCCTTTCACATAAAGGGAAGCCCTGAGCCTAGCGCTAGCGGGGGGTGCATCTTCCCCATCCTGTTTGCATAAATTCAGAGGGACACTAGGCTGGCAGAGACCCTGGTCTTAGCTTTCAGAAGGGCCCAGATGAGCTCCCCACAGTAAGGGGAGGTAAGGTAAAGAAGGTTTTGAAATACAGAAACCTTAAAAGCAGCCCAGGAGATTAAGACATTGTGGATGTAAAGGCAGAAGGAGGGTTGTATCATTGCAAAGAGTGTGGGTGTGTTAGAGTAGTGTGAAGAAGGGTTACTGCAGATGGGGAGTAGCTTAGCTCCCCAACAGCGCAGAGCCCTTCCACAGTCCTCTACCCCACAGGTGACACCCACCCACCACCGGGGCAAAGGGGTGAGTGGTAATGAGAGGTTTGGTCTTTGGGACACTGAGCCATGAGGCTGGTCTTACCCTTTCCCCAACATGCCCATCCTCATGTTTGAAGATGTCGGTCCCCTCTTAGGGCCTCCCAGGACTCCCCAGCCAGAGAGGAACTGGATCTGTGAACAATCAAGCTTTATTTTTACAAAAATGAACATGGTAGCATGTCTTAGCAGCCGGCCTGAGACTGGGCTGGCTTAGGACTCACTCAAAACTGCTAGCCTCCCTTTGTCCTTCCTCAGGTTCAAAGCAAGACCAGGCCACAGTGCCTCAGGAATGAGCCCCAAGAGCTTGGTCAAGGGTGGGGACTGAGGAGGTAGGGGCCACAGCAGAGGATTGGCAGCCTCACCCCTCCTTCCAAGGAAGGGGCAGAAAGGGACCAACTGGGATGGCTGGAGCCCCTCACCTCACTCTAAGCTATCATGGCTCTAAGAAGGGGCGAGGTACAGGGCAGGCCTGTCCAGACCAGATCCTTGCTCTGGCCAACAGGGAAGCAAGGCCCGGCCAGGCTCAGCCATTCCCTCAAAGCAGCAGATCCCTTCTCTCCAATTAGTTCCTTGGGGGGGGCACCCCCAAATTCCCGGGAGTCAGCAGCCTTTACCTGACGGTGCCCAAGCACTGTGGTGACAGGTCTAGGAGCACAGGCACGGCGGGGGCGGAGGCATCCCTGCACCCTCCAGGCGGAGAGGTCCCTGAGTAGCTGGCTTCCCTGGCCCGCAGGCCGGGGTGGCCCCGTCACGGGTTCTGGAAGTCCAGGACGTGGAGGTTGTAGGAGAGCGCGGCATAGAGATGCTTGGTGGTGAAGCGCAGGCAGTACACAGGGCTGCTGAGCGGGGTCGAGGTCAGCGGGAAGGCCTGCAACCGAGGGCGGAGCCCTAACCTCAGCTGCCTGGGCCCAGCGCAGACTCCCCCGCCTTCTCCAGGCACCCCCGCTCCCAGATCCAGCCCCTAATAAGGGGGTGTGAGGTGTGCGGTGCGCTTACGTGGAGGCAGGCCCTCTGGCGCCGGTCCCACAGCCGCACGACCCCGTAGTAGGAGGACCCAGTAGCCAGCAGGTGGTTCCCATCGGTCTGCAGGCAGTACAGGGTGCTGTCGTGGGGCTCCTCCCACTCCATGACACACTTCCTGTCCGGGAATCGGCCATCAGAGGGAGGGTCAGGGTGCCCTCCACCCCAGCTTCCACAGGGGCCTTAGAAATCCATTCTGGCCGGGAGACAGAAGCTGAATCACCGGACTCTTTCGAAGCCAGACTTAATTCGGGGAAAGCCGCCTCTGGAAAGGGCTCCTTCTCGCCAATGCCCGAACCCCAGGCCCGATGAGGCCCTCCTCGTCTGTGCTTCATACTGCTGGCTGTGTGTCACAGGACTTGGGCGGCAGGGCAGAAAGAAAGGCAGGATGCTGAGGGATAGGACCCTGACGACTCCCCGGGCTCTTAATCAGCGCCTGGTGGCTACGGTCTCCCAGGCCATGGGACCAGGGCCGCCGACGGGGAGCCCAAGCTTGACCTGACCCTGCTGGCTGCCACTCCTAGCCTCCAGCTGGAGGGCCCGGGACTGCCGCACACTCACCGGACGCTGGCTCGGAGGTCCCAGTAGCGAACGTAGGTGTCATAGCCACAGGACAAGAGTGTGGACGGGGACTCATACATGACATCCAACACCCCAGCCCCTGGGGGGAAGTCACTGCCCAGGTGCATCATTAGCTGCCCACTGGGGAGAGAACAAAGGGGCAGAGGATGAGAGACTGTCCGCCTCGGTCCCCACACCAGCTTTTAACCTAATGGCCTCAGTCCCTGGGGAAACGCAGCTCCCCGCCCCCCCCCCCCGCCCAAGCTAAGATCAGGCTCCCTTAGGAAGGAGCCAAGGGAAGAAATGGCCCAGGATGCCCACCCTGTCACCCCAGTCGCCGTGCTGCCCCTCCCGCAGCTAAAGGCCACCATCGGCCCGCAGCCCCTGCCTGCATCACAGCTGCTCGCTGCCTGGCCACTGCCCCTCGGGGAGGAAGCATGGGCCTCACGGACGGGCCGGCCCCCCTCCCGTGCGCACACACACACTTGGTTACTTTATAGTTCTTGATCCTGCAGGTCATGCAGTTCTGAGCTGCCTGAGTCCAATGCCTTAATTCCTGCCTGTAATCTGGGGCTCAAACCTCATTGGGGATAAAGACCACACAAAGGGAGAAGGGGAGTCCCAGGAGATGTTAAAACAAGTAAACACCTTTGTGTCTGGGGAGAAAAATCGCTGAGAAAGCAGCTTAGCGGGCCGGTCCCCGGTGTTCCTGGCCCGGCTGGCCCCCAGCCCGGGGCTAGCACGCCTGTGTGATCACAGCCCCCAGCCTGCTGGGCTCCAGCGTGCTCCCCCAGCCTCGCCCCTCCCGGTGGCCGAGAGCAGATTACTGAGAAGAACAATTTCTTTGTGACTGTGTAATTCCCTCCGTGACCGCGGCAGTGGGCAGACCCCTCGCCCTGATGCCAGACCCTTAGCAACCATGTAGGGGGGCCTTCTGGCCCTAGCAACTACCCCTCAACATCAAGTGCACCCGCTAATCCCTGTGGCTAGGGAACGGGGAGAAGCAGGGAGTTTCTGCAGAATGACCGGGGCGGGGGGTGGGGGGATGAAGGAGAAGAGGGGCACCCTCCAGGCCTGATCCAGCACTTTCACCCAAGAGATGCTGGGCTCTCTTCCCTGGCAGGACAGGAGAAGCAAGGCCATGAACACTTCCCAAGGACACCCAGGTAAAGGGCCCCGGCAGTGGGAGGGAGGACGCCACAATCTCACAAGCAGTGTTCACCAAAGGGCTGAGGCAGATGCTACCAGCCCCAAGTGAAAGCAGACTTCAGTCCCAGGCCTTCCAGCTCACACGGACTCTGACCCTCAACATCCCTCCTCCCCAGTGCAGCCACCATCTTCCCCAGAAGCTGAAGGAATAGAAGAGGCAGCCTGGGGTTCCCTTCTACCTTTCCCCTCGAGCCCTGGGCAATGAGGTGACCCCCAGCAAGGGACACTGTTGCGGTCAGTGGGAGGTCAGGCCCTAAGTCAGCACCCTGGCCCCCAGCCTCCTTGGGGAGATATTCCTCTTTCTGTCTGAGGTAGAAGGTAAGCCTCTGTGGTGGGGGACCCTGAGAGGGATCAGGCAGAAGGCTACCACCCACAGATCAGCATCTCCTAGAGATCACTGACCTTGGCTCCCAGGAAGGGCCACCAGCCATGACTGACCCACCCCGGGCAGGCCAGAGTCCTAAAAGGAGTCCGTGCCGCCCCCCACCCACCTCTCTTTTACAGCTACTTCTGGACATTTGTGCACACCCGGGTAGGGGGCTGTTTGGCTCCACAGTTCTCCCTCCTTCCAGATTTGGGGGCCCTGCCCCTTCCATTAGTGAGGCCTTCAGGAATGACTGAGGAGCTCTCCCCTTTAATCTGCAGAAGTAATTTCATGTTTGTTTGAAATAGAAGATGAAAGGCGGTGGGGGTTGGGGGCGTGAAGCCCAGCATGGCTCTGCCTGCCCACCCCCGGTCCCAGGGCTCAGAGGGAAAGACAGCCGGGCACCCGGGGGCTGGACAGGGGCAGCGGCGTCGGGACCGGCAGCATCAGGGCGATACCCAGACCAAGTTGCCACGCTGGGCCCCCGTCCCAGCATCCAAGCCACCCCTGGAAAGGGTCCTGCCAGTGTCTGCGACAAGAAACAGAACCCTGCCCGCCGGGGGAAACCTGAGGGCCAGAGTGAGCACCAGCCTCCCTGAGGCCAGCCCAAGTCCCGCAGCCCCTTGTCCGCTGGCCCAGCCTGGCCCGAGACAGAAAAGTTTCTTTCTGCGGCTGCCCGGTGCTCCAATTCTCTGAAACGGCCACACACACTTCAAATGGGCCAATAAAAAGATACAATTTCTTTTGCCTCTGGGCCTGGGACCCTCACAACTCTGCTGTGCGGTGCCCGGGAGGTGAAGTCCAGGGCCTCCGCGGACCCAGCTGGCTCTGGGAAAGGGCCCGTCTCTCCGAACAGTGGCCCAGCGCCGCCATGGGAGCCCTGCTGGGGCTTTGATTTGGGAAAACAAACAGAAATGGCACCGTGGGCCCTTCATGGCCCCCACCCCAAGACCAATTTAACTAGAAAACTCTAGCTCAACAGCTCTGGGGAAGGGAGCAAGATCGGCCCAACAATAGCCTCAAACTTTGGGGGAAAGGGGGACAAAACAGGCTGTCTGTCTCCTCAGCCCCTCCTCTCGGGCTCCTTTTCTTCCTGCAAGTGTGTTCTTGTAAAAACGATTAGATTGCAATTTGTATAACATGGTGACCCCCAAATTCAGACGTTTCACCCCTTTTCTCTGGAAAGAATGTCAAGAATGCTTCTCGGCCTCTCACCGTGGGGGGCGCGAGGGGGGGTGCAGAGCCTTGGCTGTCGCACAACTTGTGTGGGAACAGGACTGCCCCTCAGAGTCCCGGGCCAAGACGGCAGCAAGGGCCGGCTCTGTCACTACCGAGGGCCAGACAAAAAGTCCATTCCCTTACAACTCCTGCACACAAAGCCTGGGCCTCCAGGAGCCACTGGGGGCTGGGTGGGGGGGGGCGCCTCCACACCCCAGCCTCTCCCGAGCCTGACTCCAGCAATTCTCTTTCCACCCAGGGAAAGATAAAGACAGATGGGGCCACCCCTGTGAGCTTGATGAACGAGCGCAGGCCAGGGAGGGCAGCCTGAAGGAGGCCGGGCTGCGTGCCGCGTTCTCCGGGAGGCCCCAGAGTACCTGGGCGGGAAGAACAAGCAGAGGGCGGCCTCAGCGCAGGGACTTGGGGTGAGCAGGTGAGGGAACCGGGGCTCCCACCCTGCTGCACAGCGATTCCAGCTCAAGGGAAGAGGGAGCCCAGGGAGGAGCTTCCTGACAGAAGGAAATCTAGTAAGACAAGGACCCCTCCATCACCATCTTTAGGGGACATCTAGGGACAGCTAACTGGAGGTAGGTGTTGGCCCTGAAGACCCAGACGTCCCAGTTGGGAGGGCCCCTCCCTCTCCTGCTCTGGGCCTTGCCGAGCTGCAAGCCAGTGGCCACCCTGTCCCGAGTCCGCTCATCCCAGCCTCCACCTGCCTCCCTGCCCGGCCTGCCTCTGCTCCCGACACAAGCCACAGCCTGCAGGAAGTCCCCCTGTGCTAGAGGGCCCCGAGCTAGGAGAAGCCAGATCCCCGTCCCACCTCCCGGCCTGCACCTACGAATACCTGTGGCCCCCACACCCCTTAACAGCCACTGTTAACACACGGGGTTCCCATCCTCGGCGGGGCCTGGTCTGTGCTCGGGACAGAGGATGTTCCCTGGAGATCCTAGAAGTTCTTGCTCCTCCGCCTGGCATGTATGTGTGACCCTAAGACGCAACAGTGGCTTTCAGGGGACGGCAAGGATGGAAGAGTGACACACAGTTCACCTTCCCGCAGGTCGGCTCCCGGGGACAGAGGACCTGAAGGTACAAACTGGGCCAGACACGGTCACTCAGGAGGGCAGGTTTTTCCTCTTTCCCACCCCTCTCCTTCCCGCTCTTCCCTTCTTTGAGCAACAATCATTTAATGAGCACCTTCTATATACCAGGCATTGTGCTTTAGTAGGAACTGCAGGGAGATGTCAGGGACGGCTCTGAAGGAGCTCTCCCTGTCCTCCAGGAGTTCTCAGTCCAGGGAAGGAGGGAGTCTGTCATGTATCCAGCTAACAATACAAGGGGTGAGCGGGTGGGTCCCCGAAGAGAAATGAAAGTTTTACCGTAAGAGGACAGATCAGAGAACATTTCGGCCTGTGGGCATGGAGTGGTTCCCCAGGGAGTGCCAGAAGTGGGACAGGCCATGACAGGAGCGCGGGGATGGCCCAGCTGAAGGACCCGCCCCAGCAGGCGTGCAGAGCCAGGGCACCGGCGCCATGTTTGCAGCTGGCAGGCACTCCGGTCTGCCCGGGATCTGGCTCTCAGGCCGTGACGGCCCTCGGGTGCACACTGCTCAGGGGGCACCAACTCGGGGGGGGGCAGGGAGTCACCAGGCTTCTCAGCAGGGAGGAGCTCGTCCTGTCTGGCCCTCTGGTGGGGAGGGCGGGCATCAAGGAGGCATGGGATGTCCCAAATGTTACCACCAGAGTGGTGGTGACAAGGAGAGGCCCATGGAAGCTTCGCCTGCCTTGGCCCCAGCAGGCGAGCGGGAAGGGCCCTGCCCGAGCCCACGGCCTCTCCCCTGCATGTGTGCGCGCGTGCACGGCCCCCCGCGCCCGCCCGCGCACACGTGTTCAGACACAATGGCTCAAAGGCCAGGCAGCCGGGCAGCCCACTTTGTACTGCTAACAAGGGGCCCGTAATTACAGGAAGGGGCAGCCGGGCAGATAAAAGGATACAAAATTTCAACATCTGTTGCCATAAAGGGATAAGGAGAAGTGAAACGCAAAGTATCAGTTTGGTGTCAGCAGGCAGAGAGCCAATTTCAAAGAGTTCAGGGGGACAGAGGGGACAAGAAAGAAAAAGGCAAGGGGGGAGAAAGAAAGAAAGAAATTACAGGTTTCCTTAAAGAGGTAAAGAAAAAAGAAAATGAAAAAATCTGTCAGTAATACTTTCAAAGGAGAAGACAGGTCCTTTAAAGAGGGCAGTTCCCCAATCACCCTGACTGAGGGCCGGGCCGCCCGGGGTGGAGGCGAAGGCGGAGGCAGAGACAGAGCCACACCTGGGCCGGTGGGCCCGCTCTGTGCTCGGGACACGGCTCCCTTCCGCAGGCCGCCGGAAGGGGCTGCAGCCAGGCACCCCTCGCCTTTCAAAAGGCCACTAGAATGCTCTGATAGGCATCTCCTGTGCTCCCCCCCGGGGTCCCTCCTCCCCGGTGGCTGACAAGGCGGCCCCGTGAGTGCTCTAAGGGTTACCGACTCCAGCCACGGGGGCTAGGATCAGGGAAGGCTTTGTGGAGGCGGTGCACCGAAGAGTAAGCAGGATGGAGAGGGCGCAATCCAGGCCCAGGGGGCAGCCAGAGCAGAGGCTCGGAGGGGAAAACAGAGAGCACCTGTCGGAATGTGTGAGAAGCCTATCTGCCGCAACTTTGGTGAGAAAGAGGAGACTCCGGGGCTTTAGGATAGAAATGGAAGAGTAATGGGAAACCAGGATGACCTCGGCTGGAAGGGGAGAAGAGGGGATGCGTGCCGGGGCCCACATACAGTCACACACCTAGGACTTGAACCGGCAATGCCCTAGGAGTAGCCAGGTCACCTAAGCCCACCCCTATTCCCTTCCCAGTTCCCCCCCGGCTGGCTCAGGGCTGTGGCTGTACCCACTAGGATCCCTGCAGGTCCGGGACCACAGGCCTCTCCATCCTGTTGCCCACATGCACCACTGCTAGATCCAGCTCAAATGCCCGTGGCAGAAATGAGGAACCCATGGTGAGAGCAAGCCCGGGAGGAGGGCTGTATATGATGTCTGGCCAGTCTGACCTCCCAGGCCTTTCAGCAGCTGGGAGGAATACCACACAGACAGCACCTTCCCTGGGACCTAGCTGAGGTTCCTGCCCAAATGCACACAGAGGACATAAGATGGGCCTGGATTCCTTCAGACCCCAGGCTCAGAACGGGACGGTCTGGGCCCAGTTCCTTAGGGTCTGATGGGACTATGGGGTCTAGTGAGGGATGATGCTTCAGTGGTTGGCTGTTGGCACTCTGTCAAGATGGAGTCCTTGGGGGGCTGCAACTGGACCTGAAGACCATCTACCCTTGGAAGCAGGAACACTCTGGCACCTCCAGGTTGGGTAAAGGACTCCATCTTTCTCTCTGCCTGCTTTAGACAGGTTAGAAACGCCCTGTCTTGGGGCCCTGCCCATGGTTTCCAACTCCAGGGGAAAGAAAGGCAGAAAAGGAAGAAGGGAGAGAGAGAGACGGCCACACTCTTGCCATCTAGGCAACGGTGTATGCCCACAGCTACCCTCCACCCTGTGCAGCCCAGCCGGCAGCCCCCCCCCCCCCCCCAGCCCGTAGGGACAACAGTCTCCAGGAGTCTTGATGGAACGAAGGGCTCAGGGAGCCATGGTGATTTTGAAGGGGTCCCTGGGCACCCTTCAAAGAAGAGAAGTAGCCTAAGTGACCTGACAGCGGGTCCCCGAGAGACAGCAGGGAGAAAACGCGCCCAGCAGGGCCCCCACACCCCCCAGGTGTGTCCCAGCCCCCACCGTCCTCCTGACGGCGGCCCAGAGGGGTGATGCTCCGAGCAAGACTGCCCCTCCAGCACTCCTTCCCCCCAAGTCCCAGCACACACATAAAAGAGAAAATCCCGGCGCTCCTCAGGTTTCAGCAGTGACAGGTTAAAAGCGAGGAATCCGCCCAGCCCCGCACAGCGCCCGCCACCAAGTCCTGCCAGCAGCGCCGCTCCACCTTCCAGATTGGCCTGTCACTCAGGCTTTGGCATTATTGAAAGATCAAACTCTGTCCTGCCTGTTCATTACCTTAATCCTATTTTCTACATGGCTTTATTATCTGCTTGGGCTTCTCTGGGAAAGACAGCTACAGACAGTCACCCTGTCCATCCGCTTCCTCCCACCAGAAGCAGAAGCCTCCAGCAGGCCATCTTTCCTTCGAGCCCGGCACCACTCAGGCTTCCAGGCTTCCCTGCGAACGGGACGGATGTTTCAACGAGGCCTGGGGGGTCTGAGGGCCAGAGAGGAGACACCACCACCTGTTGCCCCGGGCGGCCCTGCCATGGGCCGCCCAAAGGGAGCAGGGCGGTTTCTCCTGGGTTCTTCCTGGGTTCTGGAAAGACCCAGGGTTTGGGGTTTAGGAGGACTAGGGATTTCATAAGGGAGTGCTATTCGAGGAGTTGGTGCCTTGTAAGTACATCCTGACCATAAATCTGTGCCCAGGAGTAGCCCCCACAGAGGAGACCACAGGCAGAAGAGGCCCTCCAAGATGACTTGACCTCAGAGAGAAGAGTGGGCCACAGTGATGCACCCCCTGCCCTCCGGCTCATTCGCCATCCTGAGCCCAGGCCAGGGAGGGGGACTGAGACGGACTTCCAGCAGCCACACTTCTCTTGTGGCCTGCAGCCTCACGGACCGTCAGGAGCCTTCTCTATGCCACGAGGTCAGCAGGACCGCTCCTCCTCTAGTGGTCATGAGGCCACAGGTATTTGGAGAATTAAAAAGCTGAGCCTCTGCAAACTCTAAGGTCCTAAGGCGGAAGGCAGCCGCGGGTGAGGGAGGGAGGGGGTGAAGGAGACAGGTACTGTATGGGCACTTTTTCAAAATAATGCCTTCTTCATACTAGTTCTGTTAAGCAGAGATAATTAAATCTCATTTACAAATGTGGAAGCCGAGGCCCAGAGAGGCCCCCTTATCACAGAGCTAATCAGCAGCAGTGTCAGTTCTAGAACCCAAGTCTGTCTGACCAGCAGCCTGTGCTCCCTCTGTAGCCCTCACAGGCTCCCCAGCACACACCAGAGGAGGGGTTCCTTCTGCCTGCGTCCCATGCAGAAGCAAGAAGTTGCCAGTGGCAGGAGTTTGGCAGGGTAAGCCACGGGAACCACCTTCACAGACTGCAGGCACTCCAACATCCCAGAGGCTACAGAACAAAGGAAGCCTTGGAAGTTTCCACTGTGCTGGCAACAGTATGATGCGACCATCGGCTATGTTAACAAAAGCCAAACATCTAGAACAAGGAAGATGATATAGCACCTGCCACTCATCAGCTCACGCCCGGTGTGTTCATGACTCAGCTGGGAACATCCCACTTCAAGAAGGATGCAACCAGGGGCGCCTGGGTGGCTCAGTCGTTAAGCATCTGCCTTCGGCTCAGGTCATGATCCCGGGGTCCTGGGATCAAGCCCCGCATCGGGCTCCCTGCTTGGTGGGAAGCCTGCTTCTCCCTCTCCCACTCCCCCTGCTTGTGTTCCTGGTCTCGCTGTGTCTCTCTCTGTCAAATAAATAAATAAAATCTTAAAAAAAAAAAAGATATATGGGGTGCCTGGGTGGCTCAGTCGTTAAGCGTCTGCCTTCGGCTCAGGTCCTGATCCCAGGGTCCTGGGATCGAGCCCCGCATCGGACTCCCTGCTCTGCGGGAAGCCTACTTCTCCCTCTCCCACTCCCCCTGCTTGTGTTCCCTCTCTTGCTGTGTCTCTGTCAAATAAGTAAATAAAATCCTTTAAAAAAAAAAAAAAAAGAGGGATGCAATCAGATAAACTGGAGAAACTTTCAGGTGAGAATGTCCTAAAACAAGTATGAGACCAACACCGCAGGTCACCCACTGCAGGTCACCCACCCAGCTATTGCTCTCTTTCTTTCTTGCTGACCAAGAGCGGATTCTGTGCCCACCCACCTCCCCCACTGCCTGTGTGCGTGTAGGGGAAGCTGGGCTCTTCCCCAGGCCCAGGTCAATCTGGACTGCTCATTCCATTTCCCTTGCCACGGTTTGGTTTGGGGTGAGTACCGGAACATACTTGTGGCTCACTAAATATGAAAAGTCTGCTTGGAGGCTCCTCTAAAAGGTTTCCCCATCTTAAAAAGAGACCCCAGGCAGGGACATGTCCTCTTCCTTCCTTCTTCCCTTTGGGTATTGCCTTATGGGTTGGTAGAGCTTTTGTGAACAAGCCTGAGGATAAGTAAAGGCAAAACCCACTTTGAGGTGGCAAAGCAGAAAGCTGAGATGGGCTCTCAAGCTTTCACTGAGCTGCCGAACCCATCAATCCTGGAAGCAGTGAACCACCCAACTCCTGGATGGACTCCTTGTCATTCAAGATAATAATAACCCCTTTATTGTTTGAGCCACTTTGAATTAGGTCCTCATTACTTTTAGCCAAAAGCACCTTTACTGATGTTTATGAGCAACAATTAAAGGTCCTCAGACTTCTGGCCTGATAAAGAGAAGATGCGGGTGCCTGGGTGGCTCAATCGTTAGGCGTCTGCCTTTGGCTCAGGTCATGATCCCAGCGTCCTGGGATCAAGCCCCACATCCGGCTCCCTGCTCAGCAGGAAGCCTGCTTCTCCTCTCCCACTCCCCCTGCTTGTGTTCCCTCTCTCGCTGTCTCTTTCTCTGTCAAATAAATAAATAAAATCTAAAAAAAAAAAAGAAGACGCTGGAGGAGCAGGACCAAAATTTTCAGATATTTAAAGGCCTGTCTTCAGAGGCACAATTCAACTTGCTTCTTATCCAGGATCACAGCTCCTGGAAGCAGATCAACCCTTGATGAAGGACAGACATGAGAACTCTCAGAGCTATCCAAAGATGTAATGTGGTATCTGGGGAAGCTGGGAGTCTCCTATCCCTCTGGTTGGATGACCACCAGAGAATGTTGTAAAGAAAAACATACTTAATGAAAACATCTCATGTGTTTAAAAAAAAAATCTTTTGGAGGGGCGCCTGGGGGGCTCAGTAGGTTGAGCATCTGCCTTTGGCTCAGGTCATGATCTCAGGGTCCTGGGATCGAGTCCCACATGGCGGGGCGGGGGGGTGGGGGTGTCCCTGCTCAGCAGGGAGTCTGCTTCTCCCTCTCCCTCTGCCTCTCTCTCTAATAAAATCTTTAAAAAAAAAATCTTTTGGAAATACAATACGACAGATATTTCAGGAAAACAAAAAGATATGGCTAATACTTTCCTGGGGAGATGGAGAGAGGAGGAGATGTGCTAGAGCGGCTGAGGCAGGAGACAGGCGGGCAGAGCGCCCCCTCACGGCTCCTGTAAATCACGGCACTGCAAACCACAACGTGGGGGCCTGGGGCTAGGGGAAGACTTCTCAGACTTCACGCCAAGAGCACAAAAAGAAAAAGTCAATAATTTGGACGTCATCAAAATTTAAAACTTTGGTCTTTTATCCTGTCAAGAGGATAAAAAGACAAGCTCCAGACTTAAAAGGTATAGGCAAACCTCATGTCTGACAAAGGACTCACATCTAGAACATACAAAGAACTCTCAAAACTCCACAGTGAAAAAGCAACCTCTTCAATTAGAAAATGGGCAAAAGACCTGAGCAGAGATTTTACCAAAGAGAATACACAGAAGGCAAAAAAAGCACATAAAAAGATGTTCATCATCATTAACTATTAAGGAAATTCCAATTAAAGCCACCAGACACCACACCTATGAGAATAGCTAAGATAAGAAACAATGATCGTTCCAAATGCTGTTGAGGATGTGAAGGAACTAGATCTCCCCTACACCAGGGTTGGATTATAAAATGGTACAGATACTCAAAGAGTTTGGGGCATTAATCCCAGAGAAACGAAAACCTAGGTCCACACGAACACTTATACACAAATGTTCATGACAACTTAATCTGCAATAGTCAAAAAACTGAAAATAACCCAGTGTCCTTAGTGGGGGAGTGCTGCTCAATGGGCGAGTGCTGTGGTGCGTCCCCACCAGGGACCACTACCGAGCAACCTCGGGTAAAGCCCTCTCGGCGCAACTACTGTATGCTCTCACGACGCTTACGCTGGGGGGAAGCAAATCTCAAAAGGTTACGTACATTACTCCACTTATATAATGCTTTCAAACTGATACAATTATAGAGACGGAGAACACATAGTGGTTGCCAGATGTTAGGGACAAGAGGGAGTGCCAGAGGGGATGGCAGGTAGACGGTGTGACTGTGACGGGGCAAGTGACGGTTCCAACAGTTCCGTATCCTAACTGTGGTAACAGTAATGTGAATCTACACATGGGATAAAATTGCACAGAACTACACACACACGCACACACACAGAAATGACGACAATCTAAATAAAGTTCTGTGGATTATACCAATGTCGATTTCCTGGTTCTGATTTGTATTATGTATTATCCTATATATTATCTAATGTTACACAGGTACCTTGCTGTCCTATTTTGGGAACTTCTTATGAATCTATAATTATTTCAAAATAAAAAGCTAAAAAAACAAGACAAAAGCTCATCAGAATGGTAGATAATCCGACGGGAATGTGTCAAGCCTGCCAAGGCAGAGAACTGTGAATAAAACCTGGATGTATTTTAACTGTTCTGGATAATTCTTTTTATGGATCTGTAGGTCACTTCCGAAATCTTTATTTTAGGATAGATGGGATTTTATGTAGCCACATAATCAGACACTCCTTAGAGAAAAAGTATCACAAATCCAAATGGTTGCTGTTATCCTAATTTCTAAGTGAAATTATTTACCTATTACAAATTCCTTCCAACAGTTTCCCAAGCTAACTCTAACGAGGCCAGGAGAGCGCATGCACCTTGGAGGTGGTCAGTGGGTCGTGGGCCCGGTGCTTCCCAGCCTCCTCCTGGGCCACCTGGCGGCCAACGGGGCAGGTGGGCCGGACGGTCTTTGCTGTGCCTCCCTGGCTGCTCCAGCCCCACCCCCATGGGAAGCCACAGGGGCTCAGGAATCTCTTACCTGTTGAGGTCCCAGATTCTCAGGGGTGAGAAGTGCCCACAACAAGCCGTCCCTGTCACAAAAGAGCTGCCAAACAAAAGGAGAGCAGAGTCAGGACGGGCTTGTCAGAACCTGTGGTGGGGACGGCGACAGAGCTCCAAGTGCAGTGCTCGTTCTCCGGGGATCACGGAGTGGAGCCAGGACAAGGGAAGGTTTGGGGGGGGGGGCGTGTCGGAGAAGCTGCAGGAAGACGACTGGAAGTGCGGGGAGGTCTACAACCCCCCAGGGACCCCCACAGGTGAAAGGACAGGGGAGCTCGCCGCTCAGAAAGGTCCTGTGGTCTCTGCCCGCCAGAACACCACATCTCTACATGTGCAACCCTCAGGCCAAGAGAGGGCAGGCCTGTCAGGCTGCAGAAAAGGCCCCCCGGGAACAGGCTGTTGGGGAGGGGAAGAAGAGGCCCTGGTCAGAGGTCAGGGTGGTTGGGGGGCACTGCTGAAGGCGGTAAGAGCTAGGTAACGGGCCGCAAACCCAGGGCAGACGTAACGGCACCGAACTGCGCAGAGCGAACCGTCAAAGGCCAGTAACTGCAGGTGGGCTGGTGCACGAGGCCGGGAGGAGAGCGGGCGAAGGGCCGGGGCGAGGGGGCGGGGGCGCCGCTGCCGTGGAGTGGGGGGTGGCAGGCGGCGGAGTTCAGAGCACAGCGACACTACTTCCCCAGAGTAACTCTTAAACCCCTAAAAAGTTCAACACATGCCATGTGCAGCTCCATTTTTAGGTGGAGGCACAAGGCAGGTGGGCAAGCTCTGCGCCGTGAGCCAGGCTGGTGGAGTCCCAGGGCTGCACCTGGGACCTGGGTGCCAGACCACACCTTGGTGGAGGACTTGCTGGGTGGGGAGGGATGCTGGCGGGAACCCCAGCTGGAACTCCAGCTGGAACCCCTAACCCAGAGCAGGAGAGCTGAAAGCAGTTGTGTCACTCAGGAGCCCTGGGGCTGGATAAGGGCCTTGTCCCTACAGGTCGGGCACTGGGGGGAGGGGGCTAGACAGACTAATGACCCGTTGGCCCATCCGCCCTGGCCCTGCCCAGCACCTGTGGCTCTCTGGTCCTAAGCAGGTCAGCGGGCAGACACAGTTCTGTAGCGAGGGCTCTGAAGAAGACAGAGGCTTTGGAGGGGGCGGCGGGGGGTGGGGTGGGGGAGGTGGCCTGCAGTTGCTGATGGGGGCAGGCATTGGCCAAGCCACTGATGGACAATCCAAATTGCACGGCAGGTGTCTGTTTTTCAACCCTGAGCTGATAAAAAAGGCCACATGAGCCATCCTGGGGCTTCCATGCCTCAAGCCAAGACTTCCTCCTGGGACATGCTCCATCATCCCGCCTTCCTCCCGAGTCCCGGGAGTGCCAGCAACCACTCCACTGGAATGGCAGCCAAAGCAGCCACTCTGTCCTGCCCCGAGTGACTCCCAGCCACTGGACACGGAAGCCCCGAATTACAAAGCCAGGAGAGGTTGTCCTCACCTCCCTTCCCTCCACATTTTTCTCTTGAGGGTAATCCATTAATAACTGGTAAAGCCAATTACCTTGGGATGGAAACATAATAGCCACTTGGAAAGCATTCGAGCGGGCAATTGGGCCCTTCAGACTTTCGAGGCGTGCAGGCCAGGTGAGGGGTGCAGGCCAGGTGAGGGGCGCCAGCGAGGATGCACAGACATTCCAGGGAGGCCTGCGGCAGGCCTCTGACCGGCCACAGTCCTAACTAGTGACGAGGTAAGCTGAGATGAGGGGAAGGGGAGGAAGCCCCTGAACCTGAATCTGCCACTCCCAACAGCTCCCAGAAGGCTGGGGTGGGGCCACAAGCGCCTTCTCCTGGGACCCCCGTCCCTCTCTATTCCTGCCCCCCACCCCCACCCCGGCCCCGTCCATCTGCCACCGGCAGGAGTGCCTCTCACCTTCACGCCACACAAAGGCCTGTCATGATCACCTGGACACAGCACCCAGAAACGTTGCTTTCCAAAAGCCGCCCTCTTCCCTTGCCCAACCCTGTGGTGCAGGGAGGAAGAGAACGAAGGAAAGTAGAGAGCCCCCCCCGACCCCCACCCGGCACACAGGGGGACCTGAGCGTGTAATCCAATTTAACACTCGGTACAAGCCCCGTAAGCAGCAGTCAAGCAGCCTGGGAGCCAGGTTCCGCTGGGGACACACACCGGGCCTCACGCCCAAACCATGGGGACCGCCAGGACTCATGGGGGTGAAGCTGGCTGCAGACACGGCCCTGCACACCTCCCACTATTCCTCCCTGCTTGCGGCCACACTCGCTCCCTGCCTCACCCTCCACTTTCCATGGACTTCAGGAGGCATCAAGCAAAAGCCACAGACCAGCCACATCCAGGGTCAGGAGATGAGAAGGGTGTGCCCACGTGCAGTCTTGCCCAAGCGTAGGAGACATGTGGAGCACAAGAGAAGACGGAACTCGCAGTCCTGGGACGCCCGAAGGATGCTTCCCACCACACGGTAAGTTCACCAGATAGAAGCTATGGTTCCCACCGTTCAAGAAGGGAAAACGAAGTGCCAGCCAGGCTCCCAGGGATTTTCATCAACTCCCTCTGCACACTTGCTCCCCTCCCCAGAGCCGCACTGGATAAGGTGCTCCCAACCTTAGGAGCCAGTGGGGTGGGATGTGCGCCTTGCAGGAGGCCTCCTGCCCCCATGAGCTCAGCCTCCACGAGGCCATCTCGCGGCCTCCACGGGCAGCAGTCCACCTTCGTCGGCCAGCAGATGGTCCACGCCCTCACCATGCCCGGCCCTGCGCCCTGCGTGCCCGAAGTTCCCAACAAATGCTCGGAGGCACCCTAAACGGACATACGCACTACCCCTTCGATGGTGCCTCCCAAGAGACTACTCCGGGGCTCTGACCTGTTAAAAGGTCTTTGCTATCATCTCAACTTCTGAACCGTCTGAAGTTACGGAAAAAGCCAGCTCTCCTCAGAACGATAAGAAGAGTCAAATGGCTTTTGCCCTCAGTCCCATCTTGTTCTTAGGGGTGTCCTAGGGACAGGGACGGCAAACCCATGCTGAAGCAGAAGCTGCTGGCTCCCCAGGGGACTTGACCAGCCTTCTTCCGAGTCCCTACCAGGCTTTATCTTACCCTCAGGGGACACATGGTATTTTGGGGGTTATCTCCCCATCTTCCCTTTGAGATCATGGACCATCTAGCGGCTCCTGTGTCCTCTGGTGCCCGGCACAGGGCCTGGCCTAGAAGAGGTACTTGGTCCAAGTCTGTGGAATTGGACCGAAAGGGCCCTGTGGAGCTCACAGCCGACAAGGCCGGGGAAGCTAGACCTAGGAGCTGTGAAGAGGTCCCTCTGCTTCCTAAATAACTCCCACATCACCAGACTCAGACCTGAAGGACACATGCCACAGTCCCACATCGTTGGGGAAGTGAAATCCCTCATAAGCACCCCAACCAGATTATAGATGAGAAGTACCAACAGTACCTACACATTAATGTCCAAACACACACATTCTTGTACAAGCACACACACTCTCTCAGCTTGAGGGTCTAAAAGTCATTCTGATTCTGGGGCACCTGGGTGGCTCAGTCGGTTAAGCATCCGCCTTTGGCTCAGGTCATGATCTCAGGGTCCTGGGATCGAGCCCCGCTCAGTGGGGAGTCTGTTTCTCCTCTGCCTCTCCCCACTTATGCTCTCAATCTCTCTCTTGCTCTCTCAAATAAATAAAATCTTTTAAAAAATAAATAAAAGTCATTCTGATTCTATAAACTCTACTCTCTTCAGATGAGAAAGCCCCTATAGGAAGCTAGGCTCCTCCCATGTCCCATCTTGCCCCAGACCTTGTCCAGATTCCTGACCTACCTTCCTGGCCCCCTGGTCCCAGCTCAAGCAAACCTGGCATCACAGAGATCATCCTCTGGCCCAAGAAGATGATGCAGGAGCCCCCACATCAGAGAAAGACCCCAGGAGCATCAGGGGTTCTGGTACTCAAATTGAGGAATGGAAAACAACAAGAACCAGAAGAGAGGAGGAGGGAAGAAGGGAAATTACTCAGGCATGAGCAGGCCGGGAAGAAGGTAGGCTCCTTTAGGGCCTCTTTTTTTTTTTTTTTTTTTTTTAAAGATTTTATTTCTTTGACAGAGAGAGCGAGCACAAGCAGGGGGAGCGGCTGGCAGAGGGAGAAGCAGGCTCCCCGTTGAGCAGGGAGCCCGACGTGGGGCTTGATCCCAGGACCCCGGGATCATGATTTGAGCCGAAGGCAGTCGCTTAACCCACGGAGCTGCCCAGGCGCCCCTCCTTTAGGGCCGCTTAATGACACTCGTCATTTGCTGAGCACTTGCTATGTGCTAGGTTCTGAGGAAGGGTTTCAAAAACCTCATCCCATCCAATCCTCATAACCCGGTGCAGCAGATACCACTGGCCCTATTTTACAGGCCAGAAACCTGAGGCCCATGGCTCCCACAAGGAGCCACGAGCAGAGCCGGGATCTGAGCCAGGGCCTGGCCCGGTGCCTTCTCTCGCCGCACCTCGCATGATGCCAGACACCGCCTGAGACCTCGAGCGCTTGTCGGATGAACAAACGGACAACTGAACCAACGGCTCCACCTGGAAGAAGAAAGGGGCGGCCGAGCGGCCCGGCGGCAGAGGGGCGTGCTTCGCAGCTGCGCCCTGTGGCTGGCCCGGAGCCACCCAGCCGGCCCGGGCCCCGGCCGCCTCTGAGCCGCGCCTGACACACTTTGGCAAGGGAGGCCACCAGAGCTGTCACATCAGTCACCAACATGCCCATCAAGTGTATTCAGTTCTCTTCAACCCGCATTGGCATTTTAATTACTGTTGGGTAAACTAATTTGTACAAATGAAGGCCGGGCTGCCTAATAGAATATGCAAGCTCTCTGACCTCTGACAGGCACTGACACGAGATACAAAGGCCGCCGAGGAAGGCTTTTTATCTGAGCCTTATTACTCTCTATTACTCCAATTAGTCAGGCTCCAGTGCTCCTAATTGGAGGAAAAATTGCAATTAAATCAATTTTTGATGGGCTGCAAGTGGGCTCCTGAACCGCCCTGCTTGTGAAACACTGATATTATAGCGGCAAAGGTCACGGGCCCCATCGGCACCTGGGGTCCCCCCGAGTTCCCGTGGCCCCCTCCGAAAATGCCTCAAGGAAACCCCGGCTGCTCCAAGGCTGGGAAGGAGGGAGTCATTAGAACATGTCAGGTCTCATTGCTGCGGCCGCCATCTGCTAACCTGTGCCACCACCATCATTACGACGGCTCGGTCCCCGAGCAGGAATGCAGCGCGGAGGTCACCGAAACGGGCTGGGCCAGGGCAGCCGGGAGCAGGAGCGCCGTGACAGCACGGCGAGGGAGGGCCCGCGGGGTGGGAGCACGAGGGCAAGGGAAGTCAGGAAGGGGAGAAGGGAGAGACACAGGCCGGGGCCGTGGAAGTGTAAGGCAGCCAGCTCCCCAGATCCAGCCAATGGGGCACCCTGGGCCACCCAACGGGAAGGGAAATGTATGTGTCTGGAAAGGAAAAAAAAAAAAAAAGGGAGAGAGGCAAAGAAATGTTGTTCTCTTTTGGGCAAACATCCCACACTGCAGCTGGGGAAACCTCCTCCTGAATGCTGTACACGGACCACAAGGCTGAGAGGCACATCGGTGATGGGGCAGGAGCTCACTGGGGGGCCTACCGTCCACAGGAGCACCTGCCTGTAAGGGCTGGGGGGTGCCCAGAACCAAAGCTGTAGGACCAGGGAGGGGACAGTAAATACAACTGTGTTCATCAAACCAAAGGGTAATGAGACCAAGAGGCCTATCTGAAGCTTGAATGCGCCAAGCTTAAGGCAAATAAAAAGAAGGTCCGTTTCACATTATCTCAAAGAAATGGCAGAGACAGAAAATATCAATCCAAAAGGGAGTTTAGCCAACTTCATGGGTTACTGAACCAAAATGTGTTAACAGAGAAAGGAGTCCTCCAAGGGGTCAAGACCAAAAAGACGTTAAGTAAATGATGGTCCATCTACTTAATGGAATATTACACAGTCATTTAAAATGATGCTCCCAAGCAGTACAGGCAAGATGCTCAGGACACTATTATAAGAAAAAAAGTACAGGACAAACAGCCTTAATAACAACTGCTTTTTTTAAAGCCTGTGCATAGAAAAGGAAAGAGTGGAAAGAAACATGCTAAGATGCTCAGTGATTATGTTTGGGCAGCAGAGTAATTAGCAATTCTTTCTTTTAAATTTTCCAAATCTTCTGTAATGAGCAGGCACTAATTTTTAAAGAGAAAACTGTATTTATGCCTTGTAAGGGAAAACACAACATAACCGGACTCCTGTCTACTGACTCGTGGCCAAGAGCAGGTAGACCCAATAGAGAGCCTCCTGCTAGAGCAGGTGGCAGCAACAGGGGCCCCGGTACACCTTGGACTGAAGCTTTGGGACTGACCAGTAGCCCAAGGTTAGTCAGGGAGCCCAGATCAGAAGTGAGGGGCTCCACTGGCCTCTGTCTCCCAACTAGGCACAAGCCATTTGCAAGCAAGAGCAACTCCTGACTCCAACAGCCGGGGGAGGCTCAGTCACACCCACACACACACACCCACACACCGCCCCCCCCCCCCCCCAGCCTCTCTTAGTTCAAGTGCATCAAGACAGGATGGTATAAGTGGTCACCTTGAAGGTCAGGCTCTAGACAAGAGTGACCAGAGGCTGGGTTCCAGTGTTCACATTCCCACTGCAACCCTAACAAACAAGGACCAACAAAAAAGTTTGCCACCACTCCATGGATGAGGGCAGTCCTACAGCTGGAAAATGCCTCCAAAGAAACACACGTGGTCATTTTCCATTTTAACCAATGTAAAAAACTCAGCCCGAAAAAGGATGCAAGATCCTGGCCCAGGTTAGAGAAGAGGAATCTTGAGGTAGCTCTTCCCAAATGCACACATTCCACTCAAGAAGTAGGAACTCACGGGGCACCTGGGTGGCTCAGTTGGTTAAGCGACTGCCTTCGGCTCAGGTCATGATCCTGGAGTCCCTGGATCGAGTCCTGCATCGGGCTCCCTGCTCGGCAGGGAGTCTGCTTCTCCCTCTGACCCTCCCCCCTCTCACGTGCTTTCTCTCATTCTCTCTCTCTCAAATAAATAAATAAAATCTTTAAAAAAAAAAAAAAGTAGGAACTCACAAACCTGTTACAATGGAAGAGCAGAGTAACAGGAAAAATTAAGGACACCAAAAACAAGAAGTCACTGTACAATCTATGAATTAAACAAGATGTGTTGGGGGCTGCACGGAGAAGGGCTTCTATGCTCTATTTTCCACCTGCATGGCCTCTAAACACAAGAACTGCTCCACCCGATCCCAAGAGGAAGAAATGGCACTATGTTCCAGTGAAGCAAAGCTGGCTGGGTCGGACTGACTGAGAAATGATGACGTAAGACTCACACAACTGTGTGCCCAATAAGAGGCATGGCACGAGATCAAAATGGTCATTATTTGCAGACAATATAATTGCCTACTGAGAAGATCCAAAACTGAATAAACTATTATAGTGAATAGCAGGGTTAGCATGCTGTGCACACAGCCTCGGGGCTCCTGGCTCTACCAGCTAGTAAGTACATGAACTTGGACGAGGTATTTAATTTCTCTGATAACCAGCTTCTTTATCTGTGAGATAGAAATAATATAGCTTAGGCATGGCTTGTTGTAAAAATGATAGGAGATAGGCTACTTAAGTGGTATGTGGAACACAGCAAATACCTGCAGACACCAGCTATTATTATACACCAGCAATCACCAACCAAAATGTAACTAGAAATCCATTCACAAAAAAAGAATTTAAAAGTTGTAAAATAGCCAAGAATAAACCTAACAAAAACCCTAAACCACCACCAACAGAAAACAAGACAGGCGCATATTAAAAAAAATAAAACAAAACTATAAAGCTTTACTGAAGGTCACAGAATTGCTGAATATGCAGAAAGATATACCATGTTCCCGGATAGGCAAGTCTCAAGATCTAAAACTGTCACTTCTCAAAAACAAATAAAATAAAACTGTCACTTCTTCCTTAATTAATCAATAAATTCAATAGTCCCATCCAAACAAGATTTTTTACTTAATCAATTGATTCTAAAATTCATCTGGAAGTGGAAATGCACAAGAATAATCAAGAAATATTTTTTAAAGAAGGGGTCCACCTGCATGGCCTCTAAACACAAGAACTGCCCCACCTGATCCCAAGAGGAAGAAATGGCACTATATTCCAGTGAAGGTTTGTGTTTTTGTTTGTTGTTTTTTTTTTTTAAGATTTTATTTTGGGGGCACCTGGTGGCTCAGTTGGTTGGGTGTCTTTGGCTCAGGTCATGACCTCACGGTTGCTGGATCAAGGCCTGCCTCAGTCTCTGCTCTTAGTGGAATCTCTCTACCTGAGATTCTCTCTCTCTCTCTCCCCCTCTGCCCCTCCAACTTGCGCACACTCACTCTCTCTAAAATAAATTTTTTTTAAAGATTTTATTTATTTATTCATGAGAGAGAGAGAGAGAGAGAGAGAGAGAGGCAGAGGCAGAGGGAGAAGCAGGCTCCCCGCGGAGCAGGGAGCCCAACGCAGGACTTGATCCCAGGACCCTGGGATCATGACCTGAGCCGAAGGCAGATGCTTAACCGACTGAGCCACCCAGGCGTCCCTAAAATAAATACATCTTAAAAAAAATATTTTTTTAAGTAATCTCTATTCCCAGTGGGGGGCTTGAACTCACAACTCTGAGATCAAGAGTCACATGCTCCACTGACTGAGCCAGCCAGGCGCCCCAAGAAAGAAGTTGTTCTACCAGATATCAAACATACTCTAATGCTGCAGTATAATGTTCATGCTGGAATAGGTCAATGGATTAGAGTAAGAATCCAAAGTTATACCCATGTATTTGTAAGGAATTAGTAAATCCTAAACATGGTTTTTGGTTTTTTTTTTTTTTTTAAGATTTTATTTCTTTGAGAGAGAGCATGTGCACGCACAAACAGGGGGAGGGGCCGGCAGAGGGAGAAGCAGCACCCCCCTCCTCCCTGGCAGAGCAGGGAGCCTGATATGGGGCTCAATCCCAGGACCGGGGAATAATCACCTGAGCTGAAGACAGTCGCTTAACTGACTAAGCCACCCAGGCAACCCCCTAAACATGGCTTTTAAAGACAGTCAAGACAGACTGAACCAATCAGTAAAGGGTAGAGACACCACAAAATACACGTTTGGAAAAAAAATAATATTAGAGCACTACCTCAGAGCAGACCTCAATTCCAGCTGGATTAAGGGGAGAAAACTTTTCAAAAACTACATGAAAGACCATAAAAGTATTAGAAGAAAATGTAGGAAGATACTTTTACAATCTTGGAGTGGGAAAGACATTCTTAAGGAGAAACAGAACTCTGAGTCCATAAAGGTAAAGAGGACAGAACTCTTCTCCAAACAACCAAACTTCCACATGACAGAAGACACTATCAACGTCGGCTGAAAGGAATTACCAAATATATATAATAATCAAAACGTTCAGGGCGCCTGGGTGGCTCAGTTGTTAAGCGTCTGCCTTTGGCTCAGGTCATGATCCCAGGGTCCTGGGATCGAGTCCCGCATCAGGCTCCCTGCTCCGCGGGAAGCCTGCTTCTCCCTCTCCCACTCCCCCTGCTTGTGTTCCTGATCTCGCTATCTCTCTCTCTGTCAAATAAATAAATAAAATCTTTAAAAAAAACCCAAACGTTCATATGCAGGACATATCAAGAAATCTTTTTTTTTAAAGATTTTATTTATTTATTTGAAAGCGAGAGAGAGTGGGCGGGGTGAGGGGCAGAGGGAGCAGCAGACTCCCTGCTGAGCAAGGAGCCCGATGTGGAGTTCAATCCCAAGACTCTGGGATCATGAGCCAAGCCAAAGGCAGACACCCAACTAACTGAGCCACCCAGGCACCCCCATATCAAGAAATCTTATAAGTCACAAGGGGAAAAGATAGATTAAGGAGCAAAAAATATATATTTTTAAAAGATTTTATGTATTCACTTGAGAGAGACAGCGAGAGAGGGAACACAAGCAGGGGGAGCAGGAGAGGGAGAAGCAGGCTTCCCGCTGAGCAAGCAGGGAGCCCCTGCCCCAGTGAGCAAAAATTTTTAATAATTTATGAAAAAAATACACATGGCCAAGGAACATGATGTAAACCTTCTAGTAATCAAAGAATTACAAGTTAGACCAACAGTGACAATGGCTACATTCGCTTCTAGAGTATTTTACTGCATACCAGGCACTGTTCTAAGCTCATTATATATGTATATTCGTTCATTTAACCCTTAAGATACTCCTACTTATTTGATGATAGTTTCCAGATATGAAAACAGTATGGTAGTTAAAGTTTTAAAGCATCACCATCTTTCAGAATACACACTGAAATGTTTATTTATATGATGTTTGCTTCACAAAACTACAGAAGGGATAGTGTGTGGGGCGTACTGAAACAGAAGGATTGACCAAGAATTGGCAATTATTCTACTGCTATATATTTTGAAATTTCCATAAGAAAAAGGTGTGTTTTTTTTAAGTTATTATGAGGTATTAACTGCCAGTGTCATTCCCCTTTCACAGATGAGGAAATTGAAGAATAGAGAGGTTACATAATTCACCAAGGTCACACAACTAGTACGTGGAAGGATTCAGGACTTGACCTCAGCCAGGCATGCTTAAGGCCAGCTCATAATCACACTTCTATAACCACTCCCAAAATTAGATCATTTTTTTACCTGAGAGAAGCAAAAATTTTCTTAAAAACAAAATTTTCAAAAAACAAAACACCTGGGTGACTCGGTCAATTAAGTGACCGACTCTTGGTTTCAGCTCAGGTTGTGATCTCAGGGTCCTGGGATAGAGCCCCACATCTCACTCCCTGCTCAGCAAGGAGTCTGCTTCTCCCACTGCCCCTCCCCCCTGCTCGCTCACACTCATGCACACACACTCTCTCTAAAATAAATAAATCTTGGGGCGCCTGGGCGGCTCAGTCGGTTAAGCGTCTGCTTTCGGCTCAGGTCATGATCCTGGGGTCCCGGGACTGAGTCCCTTACGTAAGGCTCCCTGTTCGGCGGGAGCCTGCTTCTCCCTCTCCTCCCCACTTGTGCTCTCTCTCACAATCTCTGTCACTATCTGTCTCTCTCTCTCAAATAAATAAGTAAAATCTTAAAAAAAATTTGTTTTAAATCTTAAAAAAAAAAACAAAACCCACCTGATATTACCCAGTACTGGTAAGTCTAAGAGGAAATAGCTACTTATGTACATTGTTTGTGGGTGTATATATTCTGATACTGTCCAACTGGAGGGCAACTGGCAGCATCTAAAAACTTTCAAATGCACTCATCCCTCAATCCAGCAAGTCTCTTCTAAGGATCTCTCCTAGAAAAACACCTGACCATCTGCACTGAGGCCAGACAAGCTCTGGTGTTTTTTCAGGTTTGCTGATGAACATGAGTGGCTGGCATTTGAAGAGGGGCATGAGGTGGGAGGATGAAAACCATTAGGATCAACTGGGGCTTCACAAACAAACAAAGAGGAGAGCACAGCTCACCTGGAGAACTGCTCAGATAAGCCGGACATAAACTTAACACGTTTATTTTAAAATCTGATTCTTGGGGCACCTGGGTGGCTCAGTTGTTAAGCGTCTGCCTTCGGCTCAGGTCATGATCCCAGGGTCCTGGGATTGAGCCCCGCATTGGGCTCCCTGCTCCGCGGGAAGCCTGTTTTTCCCTCTCCCACTCCCCGATTGTGTTCCCTCTCTCGCTGTCTGTCAAATAAATACATAAAATCTTAAATTATATATATATAATCTGATTCTTTCTAAACATACTCACATTAACAAACCACAGAGGGACCTCGAAATTCAGAGTTAATCCAGATTTGGGCAGGGGCATTAAGTACTTATAACACCAACAGAGAAGAGACATGAGGTCAGGTCAAAGAAAAATCTGTGATCCACGATCCTGAGGCCTTACATCCGTGACCTGCTGTCATATTTAGGCCCAGCAATGGACTCCCTAGAGATGGACCTGGCTCTCCTTTTTATTCTCAATATTCCATAAGCATCCATGTGAGAAGCACCAATGTCATATTCATGTGACAAGCATCAAAGCACAATCGACCTTCTAGAAAGAGGTGCTTTCTGATGAAACAAAGGTCAGGAGAGCCCATACACATGATCCGCCACAAGACTGAGTGGCCTTTCCTCCTCCAATGGCCTCGTAACTCTAGCAAGGCTTAAAGTAAGAGAAGCCCTAGTGACACACCGATGAAAGAGAGTCCCACAGTGACACCCAGCCAACTAAAAACACGCAAGCAGAGGGTGTGAATGTTGACCTATAGATTCACCGCCACCATCCACATCCCGGGACCACTTCCCTTTCACCCAAACAAGCTGGGAGAAGGGCAGGAGAAGCTCTCCACTTCTCAACCTTGTCTGACTGCTGTGGCATGTTCCACCATCATCCTGAAAGCTGGCGGCGGGGGGGCGGGGGGGGCGGGGAGTTGAGGAGAGGGAAGGGGGTGTTGTGGAGGCCGACCGGCCAGTAGGGCCTGCTAGGCATCATGAAGTATGCACGGCAGGGCTTCAGAAGTACAGCCCATGACAAGAAGCAACGAGAGGTGTCTGTGTACACAGGAGGGGAAGCCTGTCCCTCGAGAAAGAAGGGCTCCATTGTAGAGGAGGGCCAGCAGCAGACCGTGGTGTGCAAACCCAACCAGTACCTCGTGTCCGCTCCTTCTAACGGGACGAAAGGGCCCCAGAGTCCTTGCTTTGGCCACACAGACCGAGGCCTACATTACAGGGGGCAGTGGGAAGCAGGGGATGGTAGAAAAGGCAACTGAAGTCCTTTCCCGCCAGACTTCCGTTGCAGGGCTTTCCAGGAAGGCGAAGTTCTAAGAATCCCCCTCGTTTCCAGATCAGTTAGCAGCAGCAGGAATCTGATCTGAACTTTGTTCCTGCCCTCCTGACCCTGGCACAGGAGAGGACAGGCAGGAGTCTGTCTTCTATCCTATTCTGCAAGGTAAACTGTACTCCTTGAGCATCATTCAGGCCTCCTGCTAGTCGCTGCCCTCTGTAGGAGGCTCAGCCAGGTCAGAGTCTGTCATCCCAGACTCTCTCTCTCTGCCCCACTGGCACGACACTGGGCCACTCACTGTTCATTTGTCTAAGCTCACATATCCACAGCCAGGTCCTTTCCCCTGTGCAGGTCATGTTAGGAAAGCGGCAGGTTTTTGTAAGGACTCTATTAACAGCTTAGAGAGGAGGAATCTCTCATCAGCAAATTAGTAATAAAGTGAGGGGCGCCTGGGTGGCTCAGTCCGTTAGGCATCTGCCTTTGGCTGGGGTCATGATCCTGGGGTTCTGGGATCGAGCCCCACATCGTGCTCCCTGCTCAGCAGGGAGCCTGCTCTCCTTCTCCTCCCGGCCCACTATCTGTGTCTCTCTCTCAAATAAATAAATAAAATCTTTTTTAAAAAAATGTGAAAGTGAGGAAGAGGAAGCAAGAGGCTATAGTTTAACAGTTCTCTCCAGACTCTTGGTTTGAGAGCTAGTGGTCAAGGCTCTGAGCTTGGTCACCATCCACATACTAATGCCATTCACATAGACACTTTAGGGCCAGATGTCATGGAGTAATTTGGCCTTTATGAAAATAGACACAATTGTTCTGTCTGCCCTACAATCTCCCTCCATATGGGTGATTCCTGAGAGACTTCCTCCTTGGCCACAGTTAATGGATCGAGGGGTAGGCAGCTGACCCAAGCTGGGCCAATGAGTCTCTGCCCTGGGATTTTGGGGAAGCCAGTCACTCTCCATGACTTCAACTATGAGTTGCCAAATTCAGGGGCTCTTGGTAGCCTCCAGAACAAGCTGGTAAGCTGGGGAAAGAAAGGTGCAGAGGTCGAGGAAGAAACAAAGATGAGTACCCCAAAAGGATAAAGTCCTGGCAGCACTGTGGCCTCTGTCTGGGTCCAGCCACTCCTGAGCCCAGCTGTATTTGTGCTCCTCCTTTGGCTTGGTGGCTCAGCTTTACCCTTGGATTTCATGAGCCAAACATTCCCAGCTTTATTTAAGTTCATGTGGACTTGGTTTCTGTCACTTACAACCACTGTGTCCTGACCACCACAGAGCCTCTGTTCAGTAGCTATTGAGCTTCTCCCCCATCTGACTGTTTCTCACTGACAGATGCACAACAGGCTTTGCCAGGCACCTACTGCACACCGTGAGGCCTGGCTAAGGACACCACAACCATGAAGTCAATAGCTGGTGTGTCTACCACGAGAGCAGATAAAGCAGGACAGCATAGGCTGGACTGTAACTTCGAAAGGGGATGAAGTGTTCTCATACCCTGAGGCCCAAGGAGAGGGCCAGGAAAAAGTCTACTCTCCCACTCCCAGCAAAGGGTGGACAAGATCAGATAATAAAGGCGTCTTGCTGGCTCAGTCGAAAAGAGCACACGACTTTTGATCTTGGGGTGGTGAGTTCAAGCCCCACTGGGCATAGAGCTTACTTTAAAAAAAAATTTTTTTTTAAAAAGAATAGATAATGAAGATGTGCTTGAAAGACTAGATCATCCTTTTGAAGGCAGAAAGCCCTGATCTTAGGAGATTTGGCCTCTTGGATCCTTCCTGACAGACTGAGTACAAGTTTGGCCAGCACCCACAAGGCACCTCTCCCGGGCCAGCACCTGGATCCCTGGAGCGCTAGCTCCCTGAGGGCGTGGCTCATTTAAAGATGGGGGTCCCAGCATCGATCAGACCTGAATTACAGATGCACACAGAACAACTGGTAAGATGGAGATGAGAACGTGGAAGTTGATTCTATGTTCTCTTTGTGTGTGTTTGAGAGTTTTCAAGATTAAAAATTTGAAAATACACACATATAAACACGAAAGTAAAACTTTGTAACCCCAAGCAA
This sequence comes from Mirounga angustirostris, assembly GCF_029215605.1. NCBI lineage: Eukaryota > Metazoa > Chordata > Mammalia > Carnivora > Phocidae > Mirounga > Mirounga angustirostris. The sequence goes on from NW_026991714.1 coordinate 128,087,700, forward strand.
CCCCTTTACCACAGCTCCTTTTCTCTCTTCCCACCCTGACTCAGTACTAACAGCTCCCAACACAAGGGGAAAACAGATCTGGCCATATGCGCAAACTCAATTCCACTGCTGGATCCCTCTAAAGGGACACACCAAATGCAGGAGGGACCAAGCAGGAAACCCACACATCGCAGGTACAACTTTTTCTTAAAAAACAAAAAGCAAAGGGGTGCCTGGGTGGCTCAGTCGGTTAAAAGCACCTGCCTTCAGCTCAGATCATGATCCCAGGGTCCTGGGATCAAGCCCCACATAGGGCTCCTTGCTCAGGGGGGGAGCCTGCTTCTCCCACTCCCTCTGCCACTCCCCCTGCTTGTGTGCTCGTTCTCTCTCAAATAAATAAAATCTTAAAAAAAAAAAAAAAAAAACGAACTCCACACATACTTCAAACAGTCCCCAAAAACCCACTCGTTTTTTTTTTTTTTAAAGATCTTATTTATTCGACAGAGAGAGACACAGCAAGAGAGGGAACACAAGCAGGGGAAGTGGGAGAGGGAGAAGCAGGCTTCCCGCCGAGCAGGGAGCCCAGTGCAGGGCTCGATCCCAGGATGCTAAGATCATGACCTGAGCCGAAGGCAGACGCTCAACAACTGAGCCACCCAGGCGCCCCCCACTTGTTCTTTTTAATGAATCTGGACCTAGGTCAGGAAGCCACCTAAAGTCATAAATCAGAAACCAGGTATGAAGAAACCAAGGCCCATTCACGGAAAACCACATTCTGGAGCATAAAATAATAAATGATATCATATGTCGTATAAAAACTTTATAAATACATCACCATATAGTCCGTAAATAGACACGTGAATGTGCTGATGTGTGTCTACCTAGTCTATCTATATAAAAAAATCTGAAACAAAACGTGACATGTTCCTCTGAAGACCCATGTCCTTATAGGTAGCCACTGTGTGAAGCCTGTCACAGTGAACAGCGCCCCAATTCCTGTTTCTCTGAGCTATTCCACACCCTCCCTGAGCCCCCCAAATTCCAACCAGCCCCTGCTCTCCCTAAAGCCTCCCCTCCCCACTCCGGCTCAGGACTTTGTCAACAGCCCTCACCTCCCCACTGCCAGCCTGTAGGCACCAAATTCTACCTCCTAAGGCCCCTTGGTAGGCAAATAACTTGGCATATTTGTTTTCTGGGAAAAGTCAACCCCTCGATGTTTAATTTCACCTCTTTGGAACATTGGAATAATGTTCCAATAATAATAATCATGAGCCACAGGGAAGCGCTGAGGCCAGGACAGTACCTGACTCGGTGCCATGCCCACCATCAGCGCCACCAGGCCCTCCCCTGAAGTACCAAGATTTGGGGCAGGGCGGGGTGTGGTACCTATGCTACCTGTGATCTGGGGGTACACACGTGCATATGCACCTATAAATTACCAAATGATAGATCCTGATAGAAAAGTCTACCTCCCTCCCTCCCATCTTCCCCAGATAAGATCAGATCACCTTGTCTTTCCACCTTGTGCTTCCCATCAGAGATTGGGGGGGGGGGCGGTTTGCCAACTGGAGACTCCCACCGTATGCTCTATTAGCCAAGTCAGATACCAAGAAAGTATGTGCCAGGCCGCTGATTTCTTTCCTGCTGAGTCTCCACACCTCACCCCCACCCAAGCAATGTGGGGCAGAACACTATGGAGATTAGCATGTCCGTCCATCACTCCCCTCCAGCCCATTCCTAGCCCAGGCCCAGTAGGTGGCTGCTGGCCATTCAGCTCAGCAGCCGGACTGTCCAAGGTGGAAAGCTATGTCATGGCTCACCTCCCAGGTGCTGGTATTTGGCTCCTGGGAGGAGAGAGAACATGGGCCCAGTCACAGCCTTGGAAAGAGGTGCAGGCCCAGCTGGGTTGTCTTGGCCTTGCCACCCTCTGCTGAGAAGACACATGTAAGTGCACATGCGCGCACGCACACACACAGCCTGTGTTTGCTCCCTTCGGTAAGGCGGCACCCAGGATGCCACACACATAATCGCACAGACACACCCACCGCCACAGCTTGATGTTTCCACTCCTGATGAGGACGGGACAGCAGGTCAGTGGACACACTCATGTCCCACCCATAGATACCCTGCCACACAACCTGTGTAAGCGCTGTGCCCACAGGAGTCTCTACCCAAAGTTGTGATGTTTAGTCAGCCCAGGTGTTAAGCCCCTGCCATTTTCTGCCCCCTTCAGCCTGTCTCTGTCCCTCCCTCTGCCCTCCTGCCCGGTAAGTGCTTTCAGGCCACACAATGAGTAGTAGGAGGAGAAACACTTCTATTGAGGAAGGCGTTTTGTTGTTTCATCCCAAGGGAGGGGCAGGGGTAGGGAAGGGGGGAGACCCACAAAATTTCTAATAAGCAGTTTCTCTCCTCAAAGCTAAGATGATTTTCTTTAATTGCTTGGTGGGAACAGTTTATCATGGGGGTCTCTGCCCTCCCCCCCAGCCTAACTGACTTACTGAAGTTTAACAGGGGCTTTCACCTGGAGAGACTGCAATTATTCCCCCCATCCCACACTCGTACCTGGGCTCTCCCCACAGGGGGCCTTTGTTCCCCCTAAATACAGCACTGACACAAATGTCCTCAGCAGCAGGGGAACGCAGGGAAGTGGTAATTTTCAGCCCAACGCAATTAGCTGAGGTCTTTTCAGCCTTCCCAGTGAATGGTAGGGAAAGTTCGGCATGTGGGAATGGTGAGCCAGGCTGCTCTGTGCAAGTCAAACAAAAGAGGCCTCTGAATTGGGCCCCATGGTGAGCCAGACCAGAGCTGGTGGGGGCAGCCGGGAGTGGGGCCTGGGCGAGGGACCTACATCATCACCCACCCAATCCGAGTCTTCCAGGCAGGGCCAGTGGCCCCAGACAGCTAGCGTTCTGGGAGGTGGAGGCACGCAAGACGAGACTGTTGACTTGTACCTAGTACCACAGCCTGCATTTATGACGCAAAGAATAGGGAAAGGTGGTGGACAGAGCTGGGGCAGGACCAGGGGGACCCGAGGGCCACAGTGCTGTGTCTGTCCAGCTGTCCCCAGAGGCCCTGGGGCTGGAGCTCACATTACATTTGGGCCTTCACGGACACCTCCGAGTCGGGAAGCTTTAGGGAAGGAGACTCTCCTGGGGGCCGAGACAGGAAGACCCAGGGCCTCTGGAACACTTATGTCTGCTGTTGCTGCCAGCGCCGCCCCTCCCGCCCAGCTAAGCAGAGGAAAAACAGCCCTCTGCTCAGGGCGGCTTAAGGCTAGAGAGGCCCAGCATGACAGGCAGCAAAGGGCTTATCTGGGGTCAGCGCTGAGGTGTCCAAAGGCCAGAAATGTGGGCTCCGGCAGTGGAAATAACCACTAGGCCAGCAGCAAACAGGTCTGCCAGCCTCTCACGACCAGCCCTTAGGAGAGCCCTGATCCTAGACCCAGGAGAGAAAGAAGCAGTTCTTCAAAGAATGAAAAACTGAGAACCAGAAACAGACAGCCTGGTTGATACATGAGCTGTGCATGGGTGAGAGAGAGAATGAGGAGTTGAGATCATTGCCAGGCGAGAATACCCAGGACCCAGGCCAGCGCAGGCACCCAGGCACGCAGGCACACAGCACCCGGGAAGGACCAGGAGCTGGGATGCAGGAGGCCAGCGTCCAGTGCCGGCTCAGCTGCTCACAAACTACCTCACCTTGGGCAAGCCTATAACCTCCTGGGGCCTCACACTTCTCGTCTGTAAAATAGGAAACAGAACATGTTTTGTAACTTGTTAAAAAGGCGACAGAATACTCGTGAGAGCTACCATCTCTGACAGATTTATAAAACTGGAAATGGGGCGGGGGGCTCTTCCATGTAAGCAGAAGTAGGGGATGCAGGGAGCCCGCCTGTGTGGCCTCCAACCCTCTTGCCTTTGACGCAGACCTTCAGAGCCCTGTCCGCAAACCGAAGCAGATCGTCTCCAGGGCTACTCCACTACTAACACTCCAATCCAGCAGAACCCAGGGCTGAGGAAAAAGAACAAAGCTGAACTGCCCACCGCACATGCCACTCTCTGCAGCCCCGCCTCCCGGCTGCCCTCAGACCCACCAAGAGAAGCGGGACCAGGCCCGCACCGGCCGTCCTGGCCATACACGATGGAGTCCGAGAGCCCAGGTGAACTGTGTCCAGGGACAACTGTGGCTGGGGGCAGCTGGAGCCGGGCGGCCTGTGGCTTAGAGGAGGTGGTCAGGTCAAATGTGCCCGTTCACCCAGCACTGAGATCTAGCCCCGAGTACTATTACAATAGCTCATGCTACTGACACCCTGGTCTTCCCCAGCCTCGCTGCTTGGAACTACCTACCATTCCCGCCCTCAAGCCCTGGCAAGAGAGGTTCAAAGTGATTCTCTACAGAAGAGTCTACAAAGCAAAGGGTGGCTAGTCCAAACAGCCACAGTTCAGACACATGAAAGCAGACCCTCCCCTCACACCCCGCTATTCCTGAAACGGCCTCTTCCCTCTGGGAGCAGTGCAGACCAACCACCAGCAGGGGACAAGCAGCCTGTTGCTCCCAACAGCTGGCCTGACTCCAGTCGCATCTGGCCTGGCTTCTGTCCCCCATCTTCTACTGTCCCTCATCAGTCCCGGGTCCCACCTACCCAGGCCACCCTCTGTCCTCAGATGAGAGCTCTTGCTCTGGGACTGACCGCCCCTCTCATAGAACAAGGCCTTGCCTGGGTCATTCCTGAACTGGAGGCGGACAGGGGGCCTCATTCCTTCCACAAGGACCCAAGTGCACCCAAGCCAGCCCCGTGCTACGGGTGCCAGGGGGATCAGGAAAAAAAACCTCACAGACGCCTGCCCTGAGGCAGCTTAAGGTCCAGCCAGAGAGTCAAATCTTCAATTAACATTAAAAAAAAAAAAATCAGAAGAAATTCAAGACCATCCACAAGTTCTAATCCCAAAGGGGGCTCAGGCCCCCTGCTCCCAAGGCAGGGAAGGCAGGGTCGCACAATAGCTAGAAAGCAAGAACTCTGGAATCAGATGTAAGGGCTCAACCCGAGTGCCTCAATTACCAGATTTGACTTCAAGCATGTTCATGAAGCTCTCTTGGGCCTCAGTTTCCCTCCTTGTAAACAGGGGGTGAAGACAGTACCTGTCTCGGAGGATTAAAGGAACCATAAAGTGCTCAGCACAGCGCTCGGCATTTAGCTGCCATCACTGTCCTCCCCGCTGGCCACGCAGCACAGACACACTGGGGACTCCCCAGCAAGAAGGAGCCTGCAAAGGGAACCTACATCACTCCGCTCCTGAAGCACCAAGAACTAGGCAAGAGGGGAGACCTTGGGCTCACGGCCCCCATTCTGTAGACCACTTCAGAAAGCTACTGTCAGTGCTGATGACAGACAGGACAAATTTAACCTGGCCAGGGCCACAGGAAATTCCGAGCCAACCAGGGGCCCTGAAGGGGCAGAATGGAATCTGTGCCCCCTTTAAACTGACCACGGCCCCCTTCATCCTCTCTCGTCCCTCACTCTGCCATCAGCCTGCTGGCTGGAATGTGGGGGCCCCGGGTGCCAGAAGGCCCAGGCCAGGCAGGAGGCCGGGAGGCACAGGTGGTTCTCAGAGGAGATCCCTGGGCTCCAGAAAGCAGTTCCCCCACAGGCACAACAAAGCTAGGGCTTGTTGTTGGTCAAGGCGCCTTTGCTTGTTTGGGCTGCGGCCCAGATGGTGGGGCGGCTGGGGCAGGCCAGGGGACGCAGAGCTGGGGGGCAACAGCCAGACCTTTTGGCACCAGCTTCCTCCTTCCCTGGGTTTCTCACTTTGTTCAGCATGGCAACCCAAAGGAGGCTGGGGAAAGCACTTTTCACTACCCAGCAAATAAAGCCACAAGGAAAGGGAAAAGGATGAAAGGTTTGGGAGTTTTAAATTTTGGTTTTGGGGTATTTAGTTGGTTTGAAAAAATAATAAAAGTTGTTTCTGCAATCCAATTAATTTCAAACCCAGGATTCAGATCATAAATAGCCAACAGGGATCCCACAGCACCTAATATCTAGCATCCCTCCTTCTGAGACTTCAAGTCCCAGTGGAGCCAGAGTTGGTCCCAAGAGGCCTGGAGGGGAGTTTTTGGGTTGTCATTTGTTTTGTTTTTACCTCTTGGTAGGGGTGGTTAGAGATGGGGCACAAATATGGCTTCAGTCCTAGCATAAAACTCTAGGACCTCAAGCTCCCCAGGTCCACACATACCCATGCAGTCCTGCCCATCACAAATATGCACGGCTTTCAAATGGAAGCTTCACACCAGGGGCTGCCAGAGTCTACGTCTTCCCAAGAATCAGGTCCTCCTGGCCCCAGCCTCAGGCAGGGCCCCCTACAATGTGCGGAGGAGATGCCAATGGAGACCATAACTTATTTGTTTCCTTCATTATCTCTAGGATGAGAGTCCTCACCCACAGGTCATTCTACCTCTGGTTAGCTCCCTTCCCCTGGGCCTCTGAACACGAACTCCAGACCTTTCCTGGTCCTGCCACCTTAGAGGATGAGTGGAAGGACTATTCCCTCAGCTCTCTGGCACAGGAGAGGTTTTCACAGAGGCCATTTAGAAGACACTGGACCTGGGAGCCCCTCCCTAAGCAGCTCCCTGCGCAGTCCACCCATTTCCTCAAGTTTAGCCCAAACCCCACATGCCACCCTCCCCAATGCTTGCTCTAAAACAGATATTTTCTGGTGGCATGATTTTATCATGCATTTTTGAAATCACCAACTATAAAAAGCATTGATTTTTCTCTTTGAAAAAACATGAGGATACCAAAAAGCTCCTTTGATTAGAAGTTTCCTATCTTTCCCACTAAGCCACATGGGATGGGATACAAATCTTTAAGAAGAATGAAAACAAGTGTCACAAATTTGCAAACACACTTGACAGTGGTTTGGGTTCCTGATTTACTGGCCGGGTGCCCCCCTCACTCAGGCTTTCATTGCCACTCGGTGCCCGTGCCAAATACTGGACACTGTTAGCAGCTGACAGAGAAAACCAACTTCCCACCCCCCTCCCAACATTCTGCTCCTTCTGTGGAAAAGCCAAAGAGTTTCGACCCTGATGATCAACTGCTCGGAAGCCTCAGGTCAGCTGCATCCCGCACAGGCCTCGGCCCTCTGCCAACTCCTCGGCTCCTGCCTTCTCGGCTCAGGTTCGGCATTCTCCCACACGCCCACAGTGGGCCACCTGCCGGGACTCGCTTGAGAAGAGCACAGCTTCTTCCAGAAAACATTTCCTTGCCTGCTGCCACCAGTAGGAGGAAAATTCACAGAGAAGAGAAATCCCAAGGAGAAGCCTGGGCAAGAGATAAGCTAGAGGGACAAGAGAACTTCAGGCAACACAGGGGCTGCCAAAAACTCCATGACCAGATTCCCAGCCCTCCCTTCATGCTCCAGGGAAAAGAAAACAAAGGAAGCCACACACGTGGGCACTCACTTATGCTGAGGTGCCTTCTTGAGGTGATGCTGTCCCAGGAGAAGCAGGGACATCAACACAAGTCAGGAAAGCGAAAGGCAGAGGAACCCATGTGTATCATCTCAGAAGAGCTCTTGTTTGGGGTGGGGGTGGGGCACCCAGAGACCAAGGAATCTTCTTGCTACCCTGACACACACTTTCAGATGCATGGGCTCAGAGACAGGGGACAGATACACACAGAGCCGGGAATGCAAAGGCTGAGATCCTTCACCTGCAAATCAAAAAGCAGTGCTGGCTACCTATTACTCAGCTCCTCAGATCATTGATCTGAGTCTCCTCTTCTTTGGGAAGTGGGAAGTGCAGAAGGATACTTTTCCTCTTTGGGAGGGGGCAGAAATGGAGGGAAGTGGGAGTGGGGGGAGGAAATAGCACCTCCTATAGGTGAGCTCCTAAGTCCCAAGTTCACCCAGTCACGGGGGAAGTCCCAGGCCACTGAACGAAGGGACTAGGCCTCCATAAGGAATTAGGTCTACCAGCCCCAGAAGACAGCCTGTGTACTGAAAGTCCTCAGGGAGGCTGAGCGAAGCAGAGACTTGTGGTAAAAGCAAAGGATAGTTTGGGAGAAAGCAAAACCTCCAGGTCTCTGATGAAGTCACAACTAGCACGGATTCTAAATGAGATTTTGTACCCCTGCACTTGGTACCACGGCCATGGGAAGAAATTCTCCCATGACAAAACGTATCTTCTCTCAGCTTCCCTGAGAACACTGAACACCAGATAATCCAAATGACTCGGCAAAACCTAGACAAGTCACTTCTTTGAGCAAGCACTCCAGATCAGAATTCTCTTGGGACGGATTATACTTTGGACAAGAGCCCTGGAGCAGCAGTGGCAGGAAAAGGAGTCAGAACCGTAAAGCCAAGCTCACCTGACTGATCACATCATCTTCCACGGACAGGACCAAGCCGCCCTTCGGCCTGGACGGAAGTTAACATGCATCCCCCACCAGGCCCAGTTGAAGGCAGCCCTTCCCTGGCCCCAGAGGACAAGGTCCTGTGCACCCCAGAACAGCTGTGTCAGACCACTGCACTGCATCGGAATTCCACCATTTTGGACTTGGAATTCAAAAGTCAAAGTAGTCAGGTATCAGGTCTCCCAGGAAGGCAGGGTTTCTAATCGACATTTTTCTTAACATTCCAAATTCCTCAATCTTAGTTCCAGAGGTGAGGTCCCCACGTTCACCAGGGCTTTTTCACTTCCTTATTGTCACAGAATGAGGGAGGCCTCTAAGCACCCTCCCACTGTCCACCTCTCTCTCCTACCTTGCTCCGGGAACTTGGCTTTAAATCCCCGGGTGCTCCGTGAAGTTACCAATAGCAATTCCCACCTCTTCCCCCAACCTAAACACAACTGTACTTTTGAAGGGAGAAAAACAGCCCGAGGATCCCCAGAGCGGCAGACTGCACTCTTCCCCCTTGTAATGAAGCTTAATAATGAAATGCCCTGCACCCCAGCTAGCAGGAAATGCTCATTTTCTCCTGCTGCACACCCCCTATAGCTAGAACTAATTCTTTTCCACATTTCTACCTCTTTCCTCCATCAAGTTTGCATTTAAAAGGTTGTGATGTGTTGTGCCCTCCGAGCAAGGCATTGGCAGGACAGCCCGAGGAGGTAGGGGAAGGAGACAACGGTGTTTTTGACAATCTTGGTGCCCCCACCTGACCATCCCTCATACCCCGCCCTCCATTATCACATCCATACACATAAGCTGTGTCTCTTTTAGGCTCCTTATGAGCTGTCCACAAAATGGAAGAGAAGGGAGGGGAGAAACAGCATTTGGAAAAGTTAAGGGAAAAGAACAGTAAAAGGAAAAAGGGAGGGGGCAGGTATTGCCAGGACTGCCTATTTCTCAAAGAAGGAAATGTTCTCTGCCCTGCAGTGGCCCAAAGTAGGAGCTGCTCCTTGCTGGTGGGCCCCTCTGGGACTCAGGCCCCTCGCAGGCCCTGAGGTTCCAGCTGCTTCCCCCTCGTCAGGCCGGCAGGGGCGCTGGCACCAGTCCCCGAGACAGTCTGAAGGGCGCCAGCAGCAGCACAGAGGAGACGCTGTGCTTGGGGAACCTTGGCGGGATGCCTCCCCAGGGCCACCTCATCTCAGGGGCCAGCCCACATCTCTGCCTTCTGATCCGTATGGAAGTGAGGACACCGTCCCTTTCTAAACACTGGACTCCTCAGCCAAAAGCCTCTAGCACCACACCAGATGCCAGGGCCAAGGCCTGGCCATGGTGGTGGGTGGGGAGGTCCTCACGCATTGGCTCCCTGACTCAGAGGGGTCCCTGAGTTTCCCCCGCCCCAGGAGTAGAGCAGGCCACATCAAGGCTGATGCTCCCAGTCTCCCCCTCCTAGAGGCACGCATACACATCTTCTCTCGGCAAGACCAGGGGCTCAGAATGGGTAAAGACCCTTTCCCCCAACTCCTGACGCACAGAGATGAATGGTAAAGACAGAAGACTTCCCATCGGACAGTCCGCAGTGGTTGTACCTGTGAGGGGCTGTAGTTCTCCTCACTGGGGAATACACCTCCCATCCGTCCCGACGTTCTAAGGGACTCTTCCCTCAAGTGCTGGAGAGGAGCATTTGCAATTTGCCAACATTCTCCCAGACGCTGGCCTCTTCTCTGTCTGGTCCTATTCTCTTCTGACCCTTACCAATTGCTGGGTAGTCGTCTACAGCAGACTTGTGCCTCCTCGCGCCCCTCCTGCTTGTCCCCACCTCCCCAAACCCCTGCAGACAAGGCCCTGCCCTGACTCCCCGAGGCTCACAATCTGTGCTTCTGCCAGACTCAGTCACAAGGGGGGTGTAACTCATTTCAAGCTGGCAGCCCTACACGGTAGAAGGAACTGCCCCCCTCAAGCGGGGCGGGGGGGGGGCAGGCGAGCGTGTGCTGGAGCATCCCAAGGTGCTCTGGCTTTCTAGGCACCCCACGGTGGTCTGTGACAGACGCATGGATGGGGGAACCCTCTGCCAGCCAGAGTTGGCATCTCACCCTAGCTCTCAAATCTGCCACTTGCCTCCAGGGCCGAAGACCCTCCAAGAAGAAGAGGCCCTGCAAGACAAAGACCCAAGGCCCCCCAGCCTGGCCTCTCAGCCCGACACAGGCCCGCATTAAAATCAACACTCCGTGAACACACAAAACTGACAGGGCAGAGGGGGAGCACACATCGGATACAAAGATCGGGCTCTCAGGAGACGCGGCCTGTTGGTCTCCCATGTTAGCTCCAAGCCACTAAGCGCAGGGTGGGAAAGAACGCCGTCGCGGTGGCAAGCTCCCGCCCGGGCTCCGGGCTGGGCAGCCTTTTCACCGGGAAGATGCCTCCGCTAGAAAAAATGCAAGCATTGTGTGGGGACCATGAATGCACGCGCCTCTGCACATTCCTTCGAGAAGCAGGAGCACACTGGTCCCTCAGCCCCCGGCCCTGTGCCCCAGCGATTGTCCAGGCCTGGAACACACTGCACATACCACCTGGTCCTTCCCCCCAGGCCCCCGGCTCTGTAAGCGGTGGGAAGGGGCCCGCCAAACACCCTGGCTTCATTGTGCCCCAGAAAGAGGGGACTAATTACTCGCCTACACTCTGGAGCGCCCAGGGAGAAAACAGAGGCCAGTGGGGTGGAGAGGGTGGGAAATGGGGGTGGGGGGCTTGAAGAAGGGAGAGAGAAAGCCACAGGATACATTTCAAAGTTTCTCTAGCAATTTGGGGGTGGGGGAAAGAAAGCCTGGTCCTGATGTGAAATCATACAGAGGTCAGGGCTGGGTCTCCCACCCTTGTGAGAAAGTGGTGAATCGGGGACGGTTTATCAAACGATCATTTTTTTCTTTTGAAACCGGGAGGCAGCAGCCTGGACAATTCTGCAGATGTGCTTGATGAGTTAGGGACAAAAATGGCCCTTCTCTGCCCCCCTCCTCCCCTCCTTCTATAAGGGCTCCCATCGGGGGTTGCTTCTCCCTCCACTGCCTCCCGGGCCCTCCCCTCCCTTCTTCAGTGGTCAGCTGAGACCCCCACCCACTGCTTGCTTTTGTACTCTTGGCCTTTGGACATACTGACAGGGGCCTTTATGAGACCCCAATCAAGACCCCCATGTCACAGGTACCTAGTAGAGACACCAGACCTTTTCAAACAAGGGACAACAAGGAAAATCGGCGGGCCCATTGTCTCTCCTCTGTGCTAAGTGAGATGAAAGGGACCCGCGGCCCCCTCCCCACAGCCCGCCTGCCAATCACCTCTAGTTATTAAGGTCACAATGTGTAAATTCTTTTGACCTGCACCTAATCAAAGATTCACCGGCCCTTTCAAATCCGAATGGGGAGGAGGGGAGAGATTCCCTCCCATAAACCCAGCAAACTCTCCCTCAATAAAATTTCTCTCTCTGATTTCTTTTCTGCTTCCCAGCTCCACCCCCTCGCTTCTCCTCACTCCGCCCTCCTCACCAGCAGCTTCAAACACAAATGACAAGCCCCATGGAATTACTACCGTGAAGAACCTGAGGAGAATTTGAAAGTTTCTATTTAATTCCCTTTAAAGAAAGATTTCAGACAGGCATAGCTGCCCAAGCAAGCCCAGGGCCTGGGCAGCCCCTGTGGCTCGGATGCCAAACTGCTCCCAACGGTGAAGTGGTCAGTTGGTTTTTCACCTTCTCCTCAGTCGGCCTCTCCCTTTGCCCCGAACAGCATCATGCACGGAGCAAACATGGGAGAAAACCGGAAAGGACACTCCCTCACTTTGTCACTTAGCACATCTAGCTCAGCTGCTGACCCTCTAAAACCGAACTGAGGGAAAAATTACCAAGCCCGACGTAGGCCGCCCTCGAGGGAAACCAAAACAGGGAAGAAAGGAGAAGAGAACAAGAGCCAGAGGAAAGAACCTGAGAGAAAGCAAAACTTGGAATTTACTGTAGTTTGGAAAGTACGAAATGCTTAAATCAAGCAAGGAGAATAAAGCGCTTGCAAATATCCGTGCATCGATATCAAGGTTATACATTTTTACCATATCTATCCTATGTGTCCCATAGAATGGGGAGGATATATTAATTTATGTAAGTTGTCCACTGTCGACTCACTGGGATGCGCCTCTCTCCCCCAGCTCCTAGCTTTCCTGCCTTTCTGATGGTACCTTCGGCCTCTTGGTTTCCCCTTGCCCGGCTGGCTTGATTTCTCTGCACTTTCCCTTGGTGCAAATCCCTTGTGGTATTTCAGCTGTTTTCTCCATGCCATGACTGAGCTCCAGGCCACCATCCCTGGCTGTCGCTGGTCACAGCTACCTGACTGTCCCATTACCTCCTCAAACCAACAGGTTGGGGACAGAACTTGGCTTGGTCAAAACCAGGCCCCCTTCAGCTCTCAGGCTCAGGGAAGAACTCATGTGGGTCCCTTCCCGCCCTGTCACGTGCAACCGCGACCACCAAGTTATTCCTAAATCCAGGGCCGTCTTCCCACTCTCCCTGGGAGCCCAGGCCCTTATTGCTCACAAACCAAACTCCTGGAAAAATATCCCAATGGCCTCAGTCCCTCCCCCCTCCAAAGCATCCTACATACTGGGCAGCCACATTAATCCTGTAACTGATTCAATCTGGTCACAAATCTTCCAAAGGGCCCCTTGCATCCTCAGGTTAAAGTCCACTGCTCCTCAAAGCCTCCGAAACCCTGCCCCAAATGTCTCCTCCAGCCTCACTGCCCACCACTCCTTACGTAAGCTCTCCACCCCAGCCAGCCAAATTGGTCTCCCGTGAACCCCCAGACTTACAAATGAGCTTCCCCATCCCTTACCAGGTCTTTGTTCCCCTGGTCCCTGTGCCACAAGTTCCCTCCTATAATGTAAATAGAGCCACCCTTAAGTCCCACTTCAAATTCCATGTCACCCAGAAAGTGCACCCCCCCCCCCCCCCAGTTTCACTAAAAGGCTACTGTTTTCCTCCGATTTCCTGTCAAGAACCCTGGCAGTTGATGGCACTCACACTCTCTACATCTACACTCTACACAGACTGGGATGAATTGTTGTCTGAGTACATACCCTATTTTCCCAACGGGACTACAAGCTCCTGGGTAGTAAAAGCTGTCTCTTGGGCTTCATACTCCCCATGTGACATTGCACATAGCAGCATTCTCAAAACAGCCGTAAGGCAGGCACTCAGACATACATCACATAGTTCTGAGTTTACATTACCTTTTTAAAAAATACCAATATTTTAGCTAATTTCTTTCCCCACAAAAGGTCCCAAGCATGAAACCAAGTTTAATGCTGTAAAAGTAAAAGTAAAGAAGGACTTTCTCAGGGTGATAGAAATATTCTAAACTGAACTGTGGTGATGGCTGTACAACTCTGTAAATTGACCGAAAATCATGGAATCGTATACTTAAATTGTCTCTTAAAATGGGCAAATTTTATGGTATGTAAATTATACTTTCACACAACTGTTTAAAAAAAAAGCTAAATGTAGGTCTGTGCAACCTTAATTTAAATAACTATGTAAAGAAAAAAGGACGGATTCTTTCTATAGTTGCCCAGTGCTGAAATGGATATTTAAATGCCCTTTATGTTTGTGCTCATTACAAAAACATTTAAATACAAAAAAAACAAAAAACAAAAAAACAGGAAAGGTCAACAGAAATCCCCTAATAAGAAATAACTCTGAAGAGATAGTCAAATAACTATTATACTATTTTGTGGCCTTTTTTTCATTTAATAAAAGGCTAGGACATCTTTTGGAGTCAATAAATACAGGTCTCATCATCCTTTCAGTGGTGAGCTGGGCTTCTACCGGGTGAACATACCATAAAATATTTGGCCAGACCCCTATTACTGGATATTTATGTGTTCTTAACGTAAGTCTTTATGCATGCATCTTGCACACTTGTCTGGTTGTTGTCTCAGGATAAATTCCTAGATGTGGAATTTATGTGTCAAAAGGTTTTCATGTTTTTATTTGGGTACTCACTGCCAAAGTAATGAAATTTTAAAACTCTAACTTTCCCTCTTATTCCTGGATCCACCCTTACCCGCCTGCAAAGGATTTTCCTGGCCACAGACCTTTAACAAGTGGAAGAATCCTTTGAATAATCTGTATTTTTTTTCCTGCTAATTTTTTGTTTTTATTCTCAACCACAGCTCACCCTGGATACTAGTAAGAGTCAAGATGGCCACGAAAGTAGGGTGTTGTGAACACATTAACCCATGCGTCCCTCTCTCTTGGCCAAATGTTACAGATCGCACCCCACATCCAGCTGACCCTTCTCTTGGGTCCTTCACCGTAGGGCCCCAGTCCACTCACTGACTTGTTCAGAGAAAAGAGGCCCAGGCTTGGCCACGACAGCTAAAGCTACAGCCGCGACAGGGAGAAAGTAACAGGAGAAAGAGAAACACCCTACAAGAGAGTCCTCAGGAGAAAGAGACAGGAGGGTCATGTGCTCGGAGCTGAATTCTCTCTGCAGTCCCTGAAGGCCATGGTGCAGCAAGTTCAGAGTGAGGAGCATGTGCTAATAAGCAGTGGCCGATTGAATCTGGAAGCATCCTATAGGGGGAGTGTGCTCCTGAGACTCCAGAGTTTGGCCCAGGCACCACAGGACACACCCAGGGCAAGTCTGGAGCTAATCTCTCTCAAAATTCCCCAATGAAGAAGAAGGAAGACTCCTGGTGGCCACAGGCAGAAAGGGTACATACATTTCACTTTACACCAAACAGCTCAGCTTTCCCTTCCCTATCTGTTCAGCCAGTGTTTGTCACATATGCAAGACAGCCATACAGAATGGGACGGAAGCAACCCCACAGCTGCACGGTGGCTCTAATACTGGGGCATACTTGCACTTGAAAAGCTCTTGCCTCTCGCCTGTCTTCGTGTCTTCCTGTCTAGCTCAGCTCCTAGAAAAAAGCCAGTCTCAAACCTCCCACCTGACCAACTGGTTGCTCTGCCAGCATCATGAAAGTAGTGGTCATCCCCTGCCTATCCCCACCTCCAACATCACCAGAGCATCCAGAAGCAACCAGACATCAAGGATCTGCAGCCTGGAAGCAGAAAGCCACACATGCTCTCTAGATGCGGCAGATGAAGCATGGGAAATCAGAGGAAAAAAATCCAGTAACCCCACGGTAGACTTCATCAAGCCTACCCACAGTGTGGAGAGGGTCAGAGAAAGCAGAGGATGGGAGCCTTGGCTTTAATGCCTTCTCCAGGTGGGCAAGCTCTTGCCTTCAAGACACGGGTTCTTCAGCCTGCACACCGACAAGGCTCCCGTCCCCAGGGCCAGGGCGCACACTGAAGTGCACCAACTTTAGATGGGGCCGCTGTCCAACCTGCTGTGAGGATCAAATATTATACCATGAGCACATGACCATTGTTCTAGAAGCTGGATTATGGATTTGCTGTAGGAAGAACCAGAGGTGGAGAGCAATGTAAGCTGAGCAGGGCCAGAGACAAGTCTGAACACAAGAACATGGAAAAGAGGGGCACCTGGGTGGCTAGGTCATTAAGCGTCTGCCTTCAGCTCAGGTCATGATCCCAGTGTACTGGGATAGAGCCCCCGCATCAAGCTCCCTGCTCAGCGGGGAGTCTGCTTCTCCCTCCCCCACTTCCCCTGCTTGTGTTCCCTCTCTCACTGTCTCTCTCAATGTCAAATAAATAAAATCTTTAAAAAAAAAAAAAAAAGAACATGGAAAAGATATAGGTGTGTCTATGTGTGCGTGGGGGGGGGTCACAGCAAAATATGATTTATAATTATTTTAATCTCCTAAAAGATTCTCCCCCATGACTTGAAATTCTCTTTTGCAAATTAGGACCCTGCTCAAGATTTTGGAGGTTATCACATCGCAACTGGCACTCCATCTGCCCCCTCCTTTACTTTTTTGTGCACTATTCATGTTTTAAATTTGCATTGCAAACTATGAAAAAGGAAAGCTTCTGCAGAAAGCAATTTCCTGGGCCAGCAGCTCTTGGATTAATATTCCCTTTGCAATTACCATGGGCTTCTGCATGCACATACCCCCCTCCCTCCTCCTTCCTCCACTCTTCCCTGTCTTGCCAGCACCTTCTGTCTGAGCCAAGTCAATCGGACAGGGTACTACAGACCAGGTCACAAACTAGCCCCTCTGAAACCGCCCTAGCCAGAGAAAGAAGCAAGGCCAAGGGGGGAAGGGGGCAAGGATCTTGGGTAGTCATCTTGGTAGGGCACTCCCGAGGCAGAGGGGTCTCATCTGCAGCACACAGGCAAGAGAATTCACACAAGACAGGAAATAAAAACCCCTCCCCGCTAAGGTTAAAATCTGGAAACTTCGAAAGAGTCCTGTTCAAGAAACTGCTAGAGAGGCACAAGGATTAGCAGATGTCCAAGCCACACAGCCAGGGTTCTTTTAGAATCGGTCTGAAGGAAGAGAACACAGTGGTCGGCTTGCTGAGGCATAAAGCATCCTTTACCATCATCCTATGGAGAAGCTCTAGTCAGCACAGCAAAATTCAGAGTCGACACAGGCTTTCTGAGCATCTTTACAGACAGTTCCCCTATAGTCAACCTATTCCATGGCTGCTCTACGTGACGGGGTCTATCTTTCTTGTCCCAGCTCTTAGGTCCCCAGCTCCTAACCTCCCAAACAGAACTACTATAATAATGGAACTCACTCACACCCAGAAACGGTCATGGGCAGCAGAAATCCCATTCTTGGGTCTTAAACCCATGACCCAGCAGGGCCATGTGTGACCGCCCTGAGCTCAGACACTGTGGACTGCCAGCTGGAGAGCCCAGGGACCAGGACTCTGGGAAATGGAAAGGTGGTGGGGGAGAGAGGGACACCTTTTCAAAATACTTGGTTTGAAATGAAAACAAGGAACTTAAGACTTGACTACAAACTGAAGTACCAAAATCTGTCCCAGATGGCCCAAGAGCCAGCTACTCACAGCAGGAGGATGGGGGGAACCCTTCCACCCCTGACATCACCCCCGAATGCACAAACATACACATGCTACTGATCCAGCCACATCTCATCATTGCCTTATTCACTTGGGCCCAGTACAAACCTTACCCCACCCCCCAGTCCACTTGCAAGTGTGAGCTCCATTGCCCCAAGAAACTAAAATCACAGATATTTCATGAGGATGCCTCTTTTGACGGATCTGAGTGTTACAGCGAACAGGTGGGGAAATCTTCTTAAATATATGAGTATTATCATGACAGAGCCACTGGAACGGATCAGTGCCGTAAGTCAGACAGGGCTAGAAGTTTCCGCCCTGCCATCAGGTTCCTCTTTAGCCTTGACAGATCAAACTCAAGCCGAAGCAGGCTACAGAGATCAGCTCAGCATCCGAGCCAAAGGTCTTCACAGTGAGGGACCAAAGCTGCCCTGGCTGGGCCTCTGTCGGCCCGTGTCCCAGATTAATCACCACCAGAAGGGGCCTGGACGCCAGGCTGCAATCCGAGCCCAGCAGCACCTGCACGCGGGTCGCCCCAGCAACTCCCGCACTCCTCTCAGGCAGGACTCCGGGGCATGAGGGTGGCCACCTGTTGACTAGGCTACCTGGAGCAGGACAGCAGGACACTCAGCCACCTTGAGTCCTGCAGATAAGTCACGGATGGCTTGCGTGGATTCACGGAGAAAGGAGGAAGATTACGGCAACTCAAGCAGTGAAGTCAGGGCTCTGAGAGAAAGAAAATTCTCAGCCTCTGGACAGAAAGACAGAAAGGCACCAATGCTCCTCTCTTCACTGTCCAGAGGGGCACTCGAGCTGGAGACCAGCCGTGGGTGAGCTCAGCCCTGAGGCTATGAACTAATGAGATGCTTTGGGGTGTCTGGGACACATTCTTGTCATCTACACATCAACAGGATACTGATGGGGAGGACAGAGACCAGAGCAGGCATGTCTTTTTCAAAACACCCCCAAATGCTGCCAGGTATACCTTATGAAAGGAACCTTAGAAACAATTCTCCCTGTGAGGGCATAGAAGAGCTTCCTCTGAATGCCAGAGAACAGGTCTCAAATGAGCTCCTAGATCAGTAAGCTATTTCAAACATGCGTACCCTCAGAGCGAGCAACTACGTACGGTGTGTGTACACATATCTGTCAATGCTAGAACGCAGTTTTCAGGACCAAAGGGCCCTATTATAAATTCTTCTCAGATGGCAATCTCTTTTATATTGTTGTTTCTCTGAGGAGAGTAGGAAGAAGTATTCCTGAGGCTCAAAAAAAAAAAAAAAAAAAAATCAAAAGGAGGAAGATAAGCATGAAGATCTGTATCTTAGAACATCTGTCCCAGGCCCTCACTTGTGATATAAGGAGCAGACACTCACGGGTGCAGTCTTTCCCACATATCCCATGGCCCCAGGGAAGGAAGGGTGGGAAGGGGTCAGAGTCAGATTGGAGTGTGTGTCCCTTGAAAGAGCAGAGGAAAGCACAGGTCAGACAAGAGGAGAAAGGGCTCCTACACAGCACCTTCGTGTTAGAGGGAACACCCACATCCTGACTGTTACACCTTGTACCTCCAGAACTCCAGCTCCAGGAATTCCCTTTGAACTCCAGCTGCAACCCAGTGAGGATAGAGCAGTGGTTACAATTACACACTGCTGGGGGTGGAGGGGTGGGGAGTGCATGTGACAGGCCATGAAAGGTCCCTGCCTATAAAACAGACTGGAAAACAAACCCTTAATTTAAATGTTAATGAAAGTGCTGTGGAGACATCAGAGGCTTCCCGGCTGCTCAGAGAACAGCTACACCAGGCCCAGAATTTATGGCTCCCCTTCACCCTCCCGCCTCCCTCTCTGCCTCATCACCCACTGAAGTTTAGTGTGTGTGTGTGTGTGTGTGTGTGTGTGTAAAAAAACCCGCCAACTAATTTTAACATTAACTCCATGCTTCCACCTGGGGATGTGGATTGCTAAATTATGTGTTGGCAGAACAGTGATCAAAGGTGGACAAACACAGGCACACTGCACACACCACCCAGAAAAGTCAGGGTCCGGCAGAGAAAGGACGTGCTCTCTTCCTGATGAGGAGAGAGAAGAAACCGCCTGCCAGTGTAGGCAGGGACTGGAGCCAGGAGGGGCAGGCGGCGGGAGAGCGGGAGGCAGGCCAGTCCCTCCAGTGTGCTATTCCCCCAGCTGGGAACTCAGCACACCATATTACCCGTTGGACTGGTCCCTGTCACACGACGCTGTCTAGTTCACGGTGGCTTCCCCAGGGTCTAGCACGTAACACTGCTTAAGTATCAAGACACAGAGTGGGGGAGGGAGACAGATAGACAGCCACGTGGAGATGGAGAAAGACTGTGACCAAGACTGAGGGATGGCCATGTCTCCCTGTCAGGACAGGCAGGGTCTCAGGGCACGACTGCATCTGCAGTACCCTATCTTCTGCAGCGGCTTCTGCTTCTATTTGTGATGTTTTATTTAAGTCCGCTCTTGACCACTGAGCCAACCTTGCTGGCCAGGGAAGAAGTGGCTCCCACAAATGGGTTCTGGGCCAGCCAGAGCTGGTTGGGTTGCTGGTCTTAGGCCAGCAGCTCAGCACATGAGCTTCCCTGTGCCCATCCCGCCCTGGGCAGTGGCAGAAATCCAGGGTCTTGAGGAAGTGAAACCCACCCCTGTGGCATCTCATCTTTGCTACTGATGGATACACGTGCACCCACCGGAGAGGCTTGGCTTAGCACAGGCAGGGAACTCCAGGGTACTGCACTGAGATTCGGCAGGACCAGACTCTGTTTCAGTTGTATCCCTACACTGATCCTTTTTCAATTTACAGTCATTTCAGGCTGGACCAGGAGGCCCATCTAGCATTACCCAGAGCTCCATCTTTCTCCAGGTGTCATGCCCCCTCTTCTAGCCATGCCCGCCCCTGGCCCCTCCGCGGTGTCTTTGTGCCTCTGACTCTCTCATCCAGGACCACCACACGCAGGCGGCTCCCTCCTGTGTGCTCTGTAGCCTGGCAAAGGAGGACACCGAGCCACTCCTTGCTTAGGGAAGGTCTCCTTTCCCTAGATGGGCCCCAGAGGAAGCTTCCCTCTGCCCCGGCCCTGGGAAGGCAGGACAGAGAGACCGAGTTGGCCACAGGCCAAGCCACAATGTAAACCACGACAAAGTCAGCCATCAGAGTCTCTCCTCAGGTTATCGAGGTTAGCGTTTTCACAGCCCAGCTCCTCATCACCAACCAGAAAGAGCAAAACTCAGAGGCACAACTGTTACTTTCGACTCATTTTCCCCTAAAAGCTCAGAGTTATGCAGTCCAGGGCCACAGGATTGCTGAGCCACTGGGAACCAAAAGAATCCAAACTGAAAGCTGGCTGTCTCTTTTTCCAATATTTCAAACCTCTCTGTCAGAGAAAACTCCAGATGCAATTACCTTTCACTAAAGAAAGGTGTATTTCAACAGGCTGGTGAATATGCGTTTACCACACACACACCACACAGTAAACCCTGTAGCCACTGGAACAAACACCCTGCTCTCCCCAGAAACCCACCCCCTCCCCAAACAGTACACAGTGATTGCTTTCCTTCCAGACTCTCCCTCACCTCTGGGAGAATTGAAGCAAGCAGGAGCAGCTCCTCCATCAAAACCCCCCAGAGGCCACAACTCACTTTACAAATTTGAATCGGTACATTTCATGCAGACTTGGACTATTCCCCCCAAAAACAAACAGGCCACCACAGTAAGCAAAGTTACACAAAATTATATTGTATATTTAATAACAGCTAAGTCAATTTTCTACACCTATACCACTCATATATTTCCCTAATGACAGAAACAAGAGAGAAGGGATTAAAACCCAAGTGTCCTGGGAAGCCTTCCTGACCACACTCACTCACACGATAGCAAGTGTTGTTCGGAGATGGAGAAAGGAGTCTGCTGAGCACCTCCTTGTTCTCGGAGGGCAATAAATATGGTGTCTGCAGAGGAAGGAGGAGCTGTGGACTCCTCACTCTTCCCCTAGCAGGCAAATAGGGCAACTGGGTCTCCGCATTCATTTCACCCCCCAGGGCCCCAGGCCCCCAACCCTCTGCAAACCAAAGATGGATAAGCATTCACACTCCCGGGATGGTGCGAGCACTCAGCCGCCTGAGTGAGCCCAGGCCTCAGGCATGTAGTGCTCTCCCCCACCCCTCCACCTCAACTCGGGCCTCTAGGAAGAGAGAATGTTCCTCAGGCCCCAAGAGTCTTTCAAGGGTCACAGCTACTGTCCATCATGCTGGTGGATGAAGGCACGGCAGTGACCTGGGGCCTGCCTCGTGGTCGTCACTCAGCACCACAGGACGCGGCTCTAGGCTAGAGACCTGAGCTCAAACAGCCACCTCTTCTGTCCCACACCACGTGTGCCCTGCGTCAGTCTTCCCCGAGCCTCACTTTCTCCCTCTGCTGGAGAGGGCGGAGTTTCGGGCACTTAGTATCACCTGGCAGCCATTACAGTTATGCGCCCATCTCACCTCACCACGGAATAAAATCCTCACAGGAGCCTCCATGTACCAAGGGTTCGGTCAATACGTGGGGAGCGGGGAGGAAGAAGGAAGGGAAGAGATGGAAAGTCGAGGGAAGGAAGGAGTGTTTAGCAGTTCCTTATTTCCTCACGCTTATTTGCTAAATTTATTCAGCTGGAAATAGTTTTTAAATGGCAATACAACTTATTGCACATTTTAAAAATTCTGCTTTTCTGTGTTACTCCTGGAAAAGTGCTCAGAATCCAGCGTGACCTCAGGAGGTTGTGTGTGAGCTACACAAGCATACCTGGACATACGCCCTTATGCCCCAGGTGAGCCTCCCATAACTCCCCTCTCTTCCATCTCAGCCTGTCCTCCTTTCCCTCATCAAACAACTCCAGGCCGGGCCCCCTCTCTGGAAGAAAGGCTTCACCAGTAAGTCAGGAATCTTAAAAACAGGATCCCTGGTGTCAGGGCAAGAAGACGGGCAGGAGGGCACACAAGAAGTAGAGAAAAAGGTCCTTGTCTGCCACCCTCCTGTGGAGACTACTGGTTTTCCTTCTGTGGTTTCGAGCACCTAAACACCGCTCTAAGCCCAGACCTCGTATTAAATATCACCCTCCACAGCTGTTTACCAATCAAGAACTCAAGGTCACGGGAGGAAGGAAAGGTGACATTTGGACACAGGACAGAATACTGGCTTTCCCCCAGTCACGAGCACCTCAAATAAAGCCTGAGGCTTGAGGTTTCATGTTTCTTACAAGTGTCTAAGCACACACCTAAGAAAAGGCGGCAGCAAAGCCCCAGCATCATAGATAAATACGATGCAGAGCTCTGACAAACTGTTTTCAATGGAAGAGAGATTAATTGAGAAAAGGGATGTGGCACGTCTCCTACCCGTTCAGGATCCTTCTAAAGGGATGAGGGAGCAGTGAGAGACTGGGAAGTCATCGGGTCAACCAGGAATACCGGCCCCAGAGGGTAGCTGCTGCCCACCTCCCCTCACGTTCTTTGTGAGGGGTTCACGGCCACATGCCAGTAGTGACCACATGCACACCGATGACCGTACTCAACAGGGTAGGTGGCAGGGAGGGGAACAGAAGACAGCCAGCGAGGGCAGGAACACATGGGGTGGGGTGGGGGACGAAAGATTCCTGCTGAGGGTCCCGCATCTCAAGAAGACTGCAGACGAGCAGCGTAGCTCCAGGAGGGACAGAAGCCCCCAGCCAAGCTGGAGACATGAGAGCAACTAAAGCCTCTGAACAAATGCCACCCAGGAGAGGAGAGATTCTGTTTGACATGATAAGATAGCCCTTTTAGCTTTGCCAAGTATTTTCTTTTTCTTTAAGATTTTATTTATTTATTTGCCAGAGAGAGAGAGCGCACGCACACACAAGCAGGCAGAGTGGCAGAGGAAGAAGCAGGCTCCCCGCTGAGCGAGGAGCCCGATATGGGGCTCGATCCCAAGACCCGCGGATCATGACCCGAGCTGAAGGCAGACGCTTAAGTGACTGAGCCACTCAGGCATCCCTGCCGAGTATTTTCTTATCATCTCAGGTCATCCTCACAATCATCTAGTGAGGTCTATAAAGGAAGCAGTATCCACATTGAAAAAATGAGGAAACAGGCTCAGAGAAGGGAATGACTTACCTGAGGCCACCCTGCTGATGGTGGCAAAGCAGAACCTCAGTCTTCCAGAACAGACCCTGAGGCCAGGAGGCAGGGTCTCCCCAGGTTGGGAAAATGGAAGCATTCATTGACAGGTTCAAACTCATGGACACGGAGGGAAGAAATGGATCTAATAATGGGATGAAACCGCCCTAGCCAGGACACTTCAGGGTCAGAGAGAAAACGGGGGAGAGAGTAGCAGCATCCACCCTGGGCATCTAATAAAGCCAGGATCCCCAATGCAAAGTATTTTCAAAGAGTCCACAACATCATCTGTTGAGCTGGGGAAAAGGTCATCTCAAACAACTGTGGTTCAGGAGCTGAAAAGCCAGTCAACAGTGACTGAGAGAGTCATCTTAGGGCCAAGGAAATACACCAAGAGGACAAGGAGACTCTGAAGGAGAATGAGAAGAGAACAAAAGACCCAGGTTTTCACCGAAAATGAGGCACATCCAGGACTTAGCAAAGGGTCTGGCACAGGGCAAAGGACTAATACACACACACCGGGGCCACTGTAGGTTAGTACTGGTGCTGTCAGAAAGCTAGGTCCTTCCTCAAAGCCGGCCTGCAAGTCGTGGCCAAAACAAAACCCAGTGTACTGTGTTCTGAAGTGCTTCTCAATGCCGAGGCAGACTCTGAGCTCAACCTCTTTTACTGAAACGATCTTCAACAGTTGTCATGCTCTATTCTGTTACGGGGGAGCCGGACACATTCCAGAGAGATGGCTGGAGCAAGGGATGGGGTGCTAGTTGAAGCTGGCTGTGTTCTTTGGCCTAAATCTCCAGCCCTGAAGAGCTTCCCTCTACCACCGGCCCCAGCCCAGTCCATCCCAGTCTCCTGAAGCCAGCAGATGTCCACTGGATAGTCACCAGCCCACCTGCCACCTCCCACAGGCTCTTCTGCCTTCCTTCAATCCTTACACACATCCAGCCCACAGACCCCCAAGCCTGGCCAACTGGCTTTAAAAGGGGCAGCAGTGGAAAAACACTGTGGAGGGGACCGTGTCCGATGGCTCTGTTCTCCACCGTCCGCTCCCACACACTTAGGCCTCTCTACTCCCTGCTGGTCTTTCCTTCCCTCTTTCCTAGGATTGCTAGAATGATTTGTTCTGAACAGCGACAGGTTTATAGGTTAGCCGACACCTCCGCTCTGTGGAATTTTAATTAACTTCTCCCATCGTCAATATGCTAAGGAACGGGGTCTCCATTCTCTGGGGTCAGCAATGTGTTTCAGGTCCTGCTATATCAGCCGTCAAATTGAAGAATTAATGACGTGGCTAATCGGCTCTAATTCTTTAGAAAGAAAAAAATTTTAAAGGGAGTTGTAGAAGGGGGCAGGAGGGGTGCAGGCTCCATGGGGTGAGGAGAGGGAGGCTGAAGGGGGCTGAGTTGGTGGGGGGAATCAACTCTCGTAAAACTAGTGACTGACTTAAACCCCATGTTGGAGGGTGGCAGCCCTACAGCTTGCCCACTGATCACTTAGGTGAGGAGTGAGGGATGAAGGAAGTGAGGGAAGACCCTAGAAAAACAAACACTCTGATAGAGCAGGTGCAGGAGAGAGTCTATGTACCCTGCTGGGGAGGAGAGAGGCTCTGCCTTGGTTCAAGAAAGCCTAGAAAGCAGAAATCAGGATGCAGAGCTCACTTGTTTACTGGTAAAGCTAGAGAAAAAGAGGTCAAAGAGTAAAGTAAAGCTGCCATCAGAAATTTGGCACTTCTGCTACAATTATCACCCTATGCCACATACCTGTCCCCAATTGGACATGGGCCCCACGCCTCTCCTGATGACTCAGGTCTGTAAGGGATACTCCAGAAGACATTTTCCAAGGGGAACAAACCAGATGTGGGTTGTGAGAGCAGGCTGGCTGGTGCAGTAACTTCCCCGGGGTGCTAACAGGCCTCTGCTTTGGAAGTAACCCCGGAGGGCATAGGCTCCAGAAGGGGCACTCTTGTAACAGCTGGCCTCAGTCACATTTTAATGGTATTTTTTCCCCTCATATTTCTGGAGTAGATGCCTAGGAAGTTAACCTCTGGAATGTTGTCTCTACCCCACACACATATGAAGTGAGCCACAGACTTCAAGCCTCTGGAGGATTTTCAAAATCTCCAGAAGACAGGCTCAAAGCAACCTAGAATATACAGGAGGAGGATTTCCTAGCCCACCCAACCTCAGAAAATAAAAGCATTATTATACAGGACAAAACCATACCCCAAAACGTCTCCCTTACCTTAGTACTGGGCTGATTGCAATGGACCAGACTCGGTCTTCAGTCTGGATGGTATGTAAGCACTGCCCCAGCCGACCTGACGCCAAAGGCCAAACCTGGAAACAGGAGAGGAGACGCTCTCGTTGGCACTGCCAGGGACTGAGATGCGGGGTGAGTGTCCTGGGAGGTGGGGGAGGGGAACGGAGACTCCTTTCTGTCCTGCATATGCCGAGTTCAGAGAATGAGCAGAGAAGCCTCCCCAGCCTCTGGCTCACCCACCTGACTCCCAGTCCGAACTGCCCTCCTTAACATCCACCTGAGAGCCCTTCTTTACCACCCAATCTTGTATCAGGGAATCAGAAGCTCCACACTCTTCAGCTGAGCCTTGACTCAGCAGGGTGAGCAGGTGGAACTCACCTCTCTTAGTGACTTCCTTGTGTTTGTGGGTTTTCCTTTTTCCTATCTCTCAACCAGATTTTTCTTTGGGCGGTAGGGAGGAGGATGATCAAGGCCCAGTATGGGGGAACAACGATGGAATTAGAGCAGAATTAAGAGAGAGGAGTAAAAAGAAAGACACAAGGGAAGGAAAGAATGGAAGAAGAAGAAGAGCAGCTTCAAAGCACGAAGGTGGTGTGTTGTTGTTTGTTTGTTGATAATGCCCAGGATCCAGTGCTATTCATGTCAGCAGGGAATTTAGCACCTAGTGTCACCAAAAGTAGCAGAAAAGCTTAACTCTTTTAAGCTTCCATATCTCCTACAGGTTAAAAATATTGCTTGGAGCACGTTATCTGGTCCCTATCAGTCAGGAATGTACATTAGCAGCCACTCCAGGCTTAGCTCTAATCAACACTCAGGGAGCCCTCAGCAGCCAGTGCATTTAGAAATCTCCCATTAAGCACAAGGCCCCCCTCACCTCACCCAACCCCAGATGACACACTCGGGGAAATAAGCCTCTAACCAAACAGAAAGGAAGCCTTGAATGTACAGGGCTGTCCCAGACAGTGGCCAAGGAGGGATCCTGAGGCTGCCAGATGGATCACTGACCTCTCAAGGTCCCTGCAGTGCTATAAGGGGGAACACACAAAAGCCAGTCAGGACCTTAGATGGAAGAACTTTCAGGAGACATTCCTTGAGTTTAAGGGGCAGGTGACGGAGTGGGGGTGGTCTTGCCTTCTTAGGGTCACATGACATGTCTTCCCTATAAAAGGAGAAAGTGTTTTAAGATTTTGTGTATGCATGACAGGGGGAGGAGGGTGTGAGTTCCTTCCAATATAGGGAAAAGAAAATAAACTTAAGAAGATCCTGAACAAGGAGGGGCAGAAAACAAAGGTAAATACCACAACTTTCCTGGAATGCCAGGATTCTGGCTTACCCTTCTGGATCTACAGCCATGCCACTTTGCCTGTAACTAAATGCACTTCTAATGCCTTCTTTCACACAGTCCCAGCCCGGAGGAGAGGTTTGCCTTTTCTCAGATGCCAACTCTCTAGAACGCAGGTCGGAGGGTGAGGAGACACTAAAGCCCTCTGATTATAAAATCTATGGGGACAGTTCCAGTCCTGAACTCACCAGTGCCCCCCCCCCCCCCCCCCACGGAAGGGGCTGGTGGATTCTGACACTGTGCAAACCACAGGACAAGGTGTCTGGTCTCCAGGAGGGCCTCAGGAGGCTTGCTGCTGGTGCTGAGCATGACGTTGGGGAAGCGCTGCCCTAGCAGGAACCCAAGTGTCATGACGCCCGAGGGAGGGGAGGTGACAACAACGTGCTGATCACACATCTTCACCCTCAGCAGTCAAATCCAAAACAAACCCATCCCTGCAAAAGATATAACTCAGTAGAAGTGGACATTTATATAGTCCTTTCAAAAAGCAGTTGACGATATGTATCAAGACTCTTAAAATGACCAAAGCCTCACACCCAGTAATTCTATTGCTGAGACTCTACCCAAAGATAGTAATTCTAAAACGAAGAGAAACCTATATGGTAAAAATATTCCCAGCAGCCTACGGCTGCAGGAAGAGCAGATAGGGCAGGCGTGGGCTTTGGAGTCAGACACATGTGGGTCTGAACCCAGTTGTTATTTATTATCTCTGATCTTAAGGATGTTTCAGGACTTCTTAGCCTCAGTTTCTTCATATGTACAATGGAAAATAATACCTATCTTTTGAGGGCTGCAGAAAAGTCAAGAAATGCGTAAAGCACCAAACATAGTAACCCAGCATCTGGCAGGTATCCAGCATTCAATAACAGTGGGTCTTATTACTCATTAAGCCATTGAAGATGACACTTAAATATATAATAATAATAGAAAACCTTATAAAATAAAGTAGATACAGTAGGGTATATTGGATATCCAAAATATATTATGAGCATAATTTGTGGGGAAACAATTCTCCTAAAGGAGAAAAGGAGAAAATGAACAATTGTAAGGTGCTTAGCATCGTGCCTGGTTACTTATATATAAACAAGCAAACCTCTGCATTGAAAAATAACTAAAAGAAGAAAAAAACAACAAGTTCAAATGTTCCTTCCTTCATAAAGTCTCCCCTTTCAAGCCAGATGTGATCTCTCCACCCTGTGAACTTTCTGGCCCTCTCCCTAGAGCCTTGCACACTTCACAGTCCCGGCCACTTCTCATCAGCTTCAGAGCCACTGCAGGCATGTCTGAGCTCGCCTCAAGAGGAGAGGCTGGCTCTTCCTCACCTTTGAAGAGCCCCAGTGCCTTGTACACTATGCCTTGCATACAGTAGGTACTTTTAAGAATAAATGGAAGAATAGAGAACTAAGGGAGACAACGAAAGAATGGTCAGGACCAGCCCAGGCCCACTGAGAACATTCCTACAGTCCTATCACATATCAGGATGGAGGGGCAATCCAAACTAAGCAGCCACTCCGGGCTTAGCTCTAATCAGTTCCTAACTCAGAAGTCTTACAAAGAAAATGTTTTAGTTCCTTTCACCCCAATAAAACAAATCTCTTTCCTAAAACACAGTACGTATTTGGGGGAACTCCCAACAAACAGGCTATAGATATTTACAGGCAAACACGACTAAGTTCTCATGTAGGTTGGGGTGTATTAGAAGCCTATAGAAGCAGCTATGGGACCGCAGATGCCACCAAAAAGAAATGGAGGGCTGGTTATACAAGATTAGCACTGGGTAATGTAGAAACAGGTCAGGAAGCTGAAGGCAGCTAGAGGCAAAGACAGCAACGGAGAGGGAGCAGAAGCAGCGTCCAGAAATCTGCAAAGATGAGCTGGCCTGGAGGTCACTGGGGAGCCCCAAAACAGCAGGCCAGCTTTCTGGAGTTGAAGAACCGGGCGGGGGAGGGGGGATTCTGTCACTGACTTAAAAGAAATCCTCAAAGGAAACAGGATGAACTGCGGTGACAATTTTGTAATTAGAAAGTACCTACTTTAATGCTTAAAAAGAACTGAATCCACCAAATAGGGTTGAGTCGGTACTTAAAACATGAAACTAACCCAATATCCCAAATATTGGGATTACTATCCTTTGACTACAAGCAGTCCATCCCCCTGAATTGCTACCTTTGGTCAAAAAGCTTAGTTTTAAACTGCTCTGGGTGTCCGACCACAGAAAAGAGGATAGAAGAAAGGGATGTCACTGAAAAGGAGGGGCCAGGGGAGACTTGAAGCCATGACAGGAAGATGCCAGAAGGAGATGGGAATATTTTTAGGTCACACTGCCAAAAAGATTTCTATGCAAATTGTTTCTGAGGAGTACAGCAGGTTAAGGCCAGTCTGTTTGCAAGGAATGGTACAACTACAGTGACCAATCAGAAACCTGAAGTAAGTATAGGGTAGGGGAAACGGGAAACAGGCAATAGGAAATTCAGTTTCCAAGTTGGTTCCAAAGATTTTCTGGGCTTTTCTCAGGCTTCCTGTGCTGGGTGCATGTCTCTGACAGAATACAAAGTGTAAGGAAGAAAAGAGCAAAGGGAGGAGAAACTTCCAGAAGTAAAAAGGAACATATGTTGCCCTTTTTATATAAATTGGTGGCATTTTTATATGAAGGGATAATCACCAGAGGGTACATGGAGTCAGAAAAGTTAATGAGTAAAAACTGCAACTTTCCTCTCCGGAGACCCTCCCTAGGTGTCTTAGCAGCCTATTTGCTGACACGAAGAGGCATTTTGCTCCTGTTGGCACTATGAAGTCTCCAGATGCCGGAAAACAGGCAAGTAAGATACTATCGGGCTTCCTACACCTCGACTGAATTGTCAGCGAAGTTCCCACAGCAGCCCCAAAGGACCAGATGTGTGCGGGCCCTGCCTAGGGCTGCTGGACACAGGGAGGGAGAAAGACATTCTTCTCTGTCTCATGGGTGGAGGCCTGTTTGACTCAAACATGGATGAGCAGAGTCCCTAAAGCAGGGGTCACACTACTTATCGGCCTCATTCTGTTGGCAGATGACTGACTGTAGCCCAGGCAGTTCGGCAATGACGCACCGAAACGCCTTTCCCTCCTTGTCTTTCTACTGCTTGCTGACCACATCACTCTCCAGAGAAGCAGTAAAAACACATTTTAATTATCAGCCTGATTGCTTATAAACACGGTGGTGAAAAATTAACCTCCCTAAACAGAGAGCAAGCAAAAGGAGGGAGATTTTAAAATAAAATATTGGGGTCAGAACTCAGCCCACAAACTTGAGGAAATTCAGCGCAGGGAGGAAAAGCTGGCCAGGCCCTCACATTTCAAGTGAGTGGCAAGCTTCCCAGCCACTGTCCACTCCTTTCTCAGGCCAGCTGGCAGGGACATAGTCTGGCACCGCAAACTGCATGCCAGAAGCACATAAGTGAGTCCTTTATCGTGTCGTCCCCTCCCGCCCCCACCCAGCGCCCTCAGCCAATCCCAAGACTCAAGGCCCTATCCACCCTCTCCCACCCCACTCCCTATAGACAGGAGGGAATAACCATACGTAAGGAGGAGACCACTCACCTTGGCCGTCCTGTCCCTAGAGCCACTCACAATGATGCCCCCTCTGCAATCCACACAGTTCACCTCCTGTTCATGAGCCGAGTACTTGACAGTGAAGGTGCTATGAATCTTATGAACGCCAATCTTCCCATCTCTAGGAGAGAAATAGGGAGACCACCCCCAATAGCCAATTATTCTCTCTGTC
Organism: Mirounga angustirostris; assembly: GCF_029215605.1. NCBI lineage: Eukaryota > Metazoa > Chordata > Mammalia > Carnivora > Phocidae > Mirounga > Mirounga angustirostris. Next base: position 128,118,561 of record NW_026991714.1, read on the forward strand.
GGAAGAGAACAAGGCTACAGAAGCAGCCTGAGTCTCCAGTGATGTCCAAATTTGCTGTTTTAGGCAATTCAGCTCAACAAGGCGCTGAGCTTTGAGACACCTCTACTTCTTCAGTACACTTGGGGCTGAACAGAGCTGAGAGACAAAACAAATTTCCCCTATGAGAGTATCAAAACCAGCTTCACTTTTCATTAAAGGCTCTTCCTGTTTTCCTTCTCCAGCTAACCCTATTAATAGTGCCTTTGGTAAATCTCTCTGCTTCATATGGAAAAACAAAAACAAAAACAAAAACACTCCCTCTTCCTATGGTCTCCCTCCTCATCCCTTTGGAGTTGAGAAAGAAAAGTCAAGAGGCAGGCAAGCAGAAGTTCCCTGAAGAATGCGAAGGAAGAAGTAGAAGGAGACTCCTGCAGCACTTACCCTCCTGCACTGATAATGTGCGAGTTGGCCAGCACAAAGTGGCAAACGTCCTCATCATGCCCAGCAAAGACTCCCAGGGGCCGACGGTTCAAGCTGGCACCATCTGGGCGGAACTGATAGGCCAGGATGAAATTAGCCTGGGATATGTACAGAGAATCACCTTCTAGCTGCATCCAGGGCATCTGACTGCAGAGATGTAAAACACAATTTAAGAATCAACGAGATACAGTATGAAAACGGACTCCGATCTTTGGAGAGGCTGACTGATCCCCAACTTAGCAAGAATAACTTGTACGGCTCAGCCGTTACCTCCCCAATCTCCTGTAAAACTACCTACCCTTAGGCCACCCTTAGAAAACCTGGGCGCCTGGGTGGCTCAGTCGGTTAAGCGACTGCCTTCAGCTCAGGTCATGATCCCAGGGTCCTGGGATCAAGTCCCACATCGGGCTCCTTGCTCCGTGGGGAGCCTGCTTCTCCCTCTCCAACTCCCCCTGTTTGTGTTCCCTCTCTCACTGTCTCTCTCTCTGTCAAATAAATAAATATAATCTTAAAAAAAAGAAAAAAAAAGAAAACCAGAGAGACAGAGCTTTCTGGTGTGCATGTCTCTGACAGAATACAAAGTGTAAGGAAGAAAAGAGCAAAGGGAGGAGACACTTCCAGAAGTAAAACTTTGTTTTGAAAGTTCTGGACTTCATGAAAGAAAGTCAGAACTACAAGACCAATTAAATATCACTCTTAATTGGAGAATGCTTAAGACTCGAATTACTGGCAGCGTAGACTTCTTGGGGGTAGGCAGATCTCAGCAAATTCAATGACTGGGGCGCAGAGAGGGTTAAAAAAGAAACCTTCCAGGGAGCCTGGGTGGCTCAGTCCATTATATGCCTTCCACTCAGGTCATGATCCCAGGGTCCTGGGATCGAGTCCCACATCGGGCTCCTTGCTCCTCGGGAAGCCTGCTTCTCCCCTGCCTGCTGCTTCCCCTGCTTGTGCTCTCTCTCTAAATAAATAAATAAAATCTTAAAAAAAAAAAAAACCTCCACCCAGATGAAGTGATTTTCTTTCATTCTGCATCCTCCCTGATTTGAAGTGTTAAGTGATAAGTTTCGAGGTTCCAAGACTCCCACACATACTTCTACCTCTTCCTCCAACAGAGCAGATGGAGAAAAGAGAAGAGTGAGCCCCAAGAAGCCCTATTCCCTTATCCCACTATGCAAAGGGGCTATTTATAAGTGAAAGGAATATGGCCACTTAGGAAAGGATGCTAATGTACTAGTTAGCTATCTAGATCCTCACACGGGATATCTGCGTTTCTGTATTAGAGGGTAAGTGGGGCAATGGGAAAACACAGCTCCGCAGCAGTCCACTACAATATGGGGGCTCCAGAGAAATAATCAGCTCTCCTAGGCAGCTGATAAGAGAAATCCACAAATAGTTAAAGATTCCCTCTATAGTATGGCAGGAGGAAGAAAGGTTAGAAGCCACAGGCCAGTCCCACGGCACGGAATGAGCCTTAAGAAAGAAGACTCTGCCAGGGGCGCCTGCATGGCTCAGTCAGTTAAGCGACCAACTCTTGATTTCAACTCAGGTCACGATCTCAGGGTCTTGAGATCAAGCCCGAGACAGGCTCCACTCAGCATGGAGTCTGCTTGTCCCTCTCCCTCTGCTCCTCCTCTTGTGCTCTTTCTCTCTCTCACACACAAATAAATAAAATCTTTTTAAAATAAGGAAAGAAAAAGAAAGGAAGGAAGGGAGGAAGGGAGGGAGGGAGGGACACAGAAGAAGAGAAATAGACAGAAAAAGAATAAAGAAAAAAGAAAAGAAGAGAAAGGCAGACAGACTCTGCCAGACCCCAGGCTCTCTGGTGGCGACTAAGCTCCCAAGGTAGACATCCCAGCAGCCTGTCCTACTCTATGTAGGAGTTCTGGAGCTACCAGATCCCAAGCAAAGCATAGGGACAGCTGATTCATCTGCATTTACAGAGACACCATCTCCCACTGCCAAGCCTGTCTGAGCAAACTGGGCCGTGTTTCTTCCCCACACTCCTTAATACAAGCGTCATGGGAATGTGGAAAAGTTCTGCAAATTGACTTGACGGGCCATTAAATGCAGCTTGGCCTTTGTAGTAGCTGAGTTTCTGCTCAGGGGGTTTTTACAAGTGTGTGCATATATTCTACAGAACATGTGTAGAGTTGCCTACATTCTCACTCATTATACACTTCCCCCTTCAAAATCCCCTTGCACAGGTTTGTGGCACAGTCAAGTGGGGTGGTTGGAATGCATGTGTTTAGAGCCATCTGGTAAACAGCCATTTGCCTAGGACAAGAAACCAGGTTCATGCCAGGTGAACAGTGGAGAATCCTGGGGCAGCCTGGTAACTGCTTTGTGTGTTTATTTGCCAAACTGCTTTGAAAACCATCCCCAAAAAAGACGTCAGGGACAAAACCTTGATACAGAAATAAACTCCACTTTCTGGTATTAAAAGGTAAAAGCAGGAGGCAGAGGGTAAAGTTTTTTTTACCATAAAAATCAGTCTTTCTCCCTAGTAGTTTCTTTACTACCACCAGGACCCCCGCATAACTCACAGCAACCACCACCCATGAAAGCAGCAGAAACTGGACACCAGCAAGACCGAAGGGGTCTTCAGATGAAGAAGCCTGTCTGCAGGTCAACCTGGAATGAGGAACATGACGTTCCTTATCCATTCCAACCAATCAACAAGGAGCACTTCTTTGGTAGGGAGTCAAATGATAACTATGAAATAACGTAGCATCGGTGAAGCATAAAATTTGCGGCATTAGCAATCCAAAGCCACTGTCTAAATTTCCTCGCAGTTCTGAACTCTACCTCCTGTAACATCTATAGCCAAGCCTTTAGGTCCTATTTTGCCTTCTTAATAAGGTTGGGCAGAGGGCTAATGGAGTGAAGGAAGTGAAGGCATAACTCCATAGAGTAGATTTAAAGAAAAATAACTGTAAAACAAGATGGTTTGAAATGCTGGCTTCATTTATTTCTTTTGATGAGGTACATTAACAGTGGTTACCTCTGAGTGGTAGCATTATACGGAAGTTTTATTTCCTCTTTAAATGCTTCTATTTTTTCAATAGAATAAACGTGTTATTTTTATAATCATAAAAATGTGGAATTTGTTAAAGTACATTTTTTGGTAATTTTTACAAATGTAAAAAAAAAAAAAGTCCCTCCGATGCCCCCTTTGCCACACCTCAGGAGAGGCACATATCCACTCTAGCTAGGACCAGACTTTTTACCTCCCAGCATGCTTTTCTGTCCCAGGTAGCTTTAAGAGTCAAGAGGCTACTTACCTGCATCTCCATTTCAGCAGGATCCCCTCTCGGCAGCGCCCCAACCTCCAGTTCTGAGACACCTTCACCCGTTCCTTCACCGGGACACTGGCCATCCTGTGTTCAGACAGAACAGATAACCCAGTCACGACAACTCATTGCCAACCAGAGAAAATTCCACAGGCTTAAGTCAGAACTCAGGAGTATCTAGAATACGTCTAGATATAAGTGATGGGGTTAGGACACCAGAAAGGAATAACTTTCTCTCTCCACCCTAGGATAACCAAGAAAGCCAAGGAGAACAGCCTGTCCATTACAGAGTCTGTGGCGATGCCCAAGCAATCTAATGGAGAAAGGATAACAGAGAGTTGGAACCACTGGCTATCCCTAAGGAAAAACACAAACTCTGACTCCTATCTCATACCAAACAGAAAAGTTAATTCAAAATAAATTTAAACATAACATCTAAAACTATAAAGCTGATAGAAGAAAATATATCAAAATATCTCTGCAACTTGGGGGCTAAGCAAAGGTCTCTTAAAATACAAAAGGCAATAGCATAAAAGAAAAGTCTAATAAATGAGACATTACCAAAATTTTAAATTTTTGCTCACCAAAATTAATATACATACCACAGTCTGGGGGAAAATGTTCACAAAATGTATACTTGACAAATGGCTTATATCCAGAAAATATGAAGAAATTATAAATACATATGTATAATTGTATGCATATGTATATATTATATATGCATTTATATATGTATATGTAATTTTATACCTGTAATTGTGTTTGTATATATATAAACTAATATATAACACTCAATTATATGCACAAATATATATACACACACACATTTATATACATATGTATATGAATATATATTTTTTGAAGGCCAGTAAAAACTCTGTTACAATCTTGGTGGGAAAGCAAAATGGTACACCCAATTTGGAGAAATGTCTGGAAGTCTATTATAAATCTAAACATATACCTACTCTATGACTTAGCAATTACCCAAGAGAAAGCATATGTCCACAAACAGACTTGCACAAGAATGTTCATAGGAACTTTAGTCATTAACAGCCAAAAGTTGAAAACAGCCCAGGCAGCCATCAAGAGGAGAATGGGCATACACCCTTTGGTATATATTCATCCAATGAAATGCTACTCGGCAATAAAAAGGAAACAACTACTGATATACACAGTAATGTTGGTGAATCTCAAAAACATTATGCTGAATGAAAGAAACGTTACACATGGGGCGCCTGGGTGGCTCAGTTGGTTGAGCGGCTGCCTTCGGCTCAGGTCATGATCCCAGGGTCCTGAGATCGAGCCCCGCATCGGGCTCCCTGCTCAGGGGAGAGCCTGCTTCTCCCTCTTCCTCTGCCTGTCGCTCTGCCTACTTGTGCTCTCTCACTCTCTGTCAAATAAATAAATAAATCCTTAAAAAAAAAAAAAGAAAGAAAGAAAGAAACATTACACAAGAGTTCATGTTGTATGATTCTGTTCATGTGAAGTTTGAGAAGGAGAATTAATCTATAATGGAAGAATCAGAACAGTGATTACCACTGGGAATCCTATCACTGGGAAGGGGATTGACTGGGAAGGAACATGCAGAAACTTTCTGGAGTAACATTCTATATCTAAATCTTAAGGGGATTTGGGTTACACGGGTATGTAGCTTTAGTCAAAAATGCATCAAATGAAAAAAAATGTACCAAATGGAAAAAAAAAATGCACCAAATGATATACTTAAGATTTGAGCATTTCACTGTATAGAAATTTTTCTTAAACAAAAAAGCCCATAAACTAATATATACCAATTATATGCATGCATGCTGAAGTGTTTACAAGTGAAGTGTACTGATATCCACAACTCACTTTGAAATGCATGATAAAGCAAATACAGTGAAATGTTAACTATAGAATCTAGGTTGTGGGCATATGAGCGTTCATGGTACATTTCATTCAACTTTTCTGTTTTGAATTTTTCAATTAAGAAAATGTTGGGAGTGTCAATAGTACTTTCTGGGTGAGGAAAGTTAGAGCAGTAAGAGAGAAGGGAGCGCACCAGCAACAGGAATGGCATAGTTTGTGACTGGGTTGGAGTGGTAGGGGACAGGGAGAAGACCACAAAGCCCCTCTGAAAATGTACCTTTGGACAGAATTTTGCAATTATGGGCAAGAATTTGAAAACTTCACCTTAAGCCCCATAGCTCCCCTGTGTTTCCCTGGCCTGCTCCATTGGACAATAAAGGTACACTGCTTGGAACAGAGTAATAACTACCAGGTCTATTGAGAAAAAAAGAGAGACATGCATTTCTTCCAGTCTCTGCTATACCTTCACATTTACTACCCTTTGCTAAAAGTCAGCAATCAAGTCCTGCTTTCAAGATTACAACAGATACAGGTTAGAAAGGATGGTTTTAGGGGCGCCTGGGTGGCTCAGTCGGTTAAGTGTCTGCCTTCGGCTCAGGTCATGATCTCAGGGTTGTGGGATCGAGTCCTGTGTCAGGCTCTGTGCTCAGTGGGCAGTCTGCTTGAAGATTCTCTCCCTCTGCCCTTCCCTCCACTCTCTCTATCTCTCTCTCTCAAATAAATAAAAATCTTTTTTAAAAAGTTTCCTTCCTGGGGCACCTGGGTGGCTCAGTTGGGTAAGTGGCTGCCTTCAGCTTGGGTCATGGTTCCAGGGTCCTGGGATCGAGCCCCCTACCGGGCTCCCTGCTTGGTGGGAAGCCTGCTTCTCCCTCTCCCACTCCCCCTGCTTGTGTTCTTTCTCTAGCTCTCTCTCTGTGTCAGTTAAATAAATAAATAAAATCTTAATTAAAAAAAAAAAAGTTTCCTTCCTGTTGTTTAAATGTGTACAGTATTTTTTCTAATTATGGATAAGACTGAATATCTGGTCATATGTTTGAAAGCCATTAGCATTTCTTCTGGGAAATGCTTGTTCATACCCTTTGTCCCTGTTGCTATGAGGACTTTGGTCTTTTTCTTGTGAGTGTGTAAAGCCTCTTTATATAATCTGTATTGTCAATTTTGTTCCAATTTATTATTCTTTTTATAGCATTTTATCCATGTGGACACTTAAAAAATTTTTACATATCCATGACTTCATGTCAATCTTCTGAAACCCTTTAAAGAGAGTAAATGTTCAGGAAGGGGTTGCTTATTTTAATTTTCTGGCTAGAAGATCAACCCAAAATAGATTTTTTTTTTTTTTAAGTAGGCTCCATGCCCAATGTGGGGCTTGAACTCATGACCCTGAGATCAAGGATCACATGTTCTACTGACTGAGCCAGCCAGGCGCCCCCAAAATACATTTTTATTTCAATTTTACTATGGAAAATCTTTCAACATAGTGAGTAGAGTTTAGTTAACCCAACTGAATACTATTTTTAAAATGACGTAGAATGTTTTAATCTCTCTGGATCATAATTCCAAAGATAATTTATTTAACATTTAATATGGTGTTTATGATGTGCCAGGAACTGTTTTCCATTTACCCAATACCTATGCATATTAAGTATCAATGTGTTTGTTGATAGTGCAATTATACTTCCTGTATTTTATCCAATTAGAAGACCTTGGAAATAAGCGATAAGCAAACTAGCTGACACTTCAATTTAAAAAGAGAAAGCCAGAAATGACCCAAACTGATATGAACTTAATATATAACAAACAAAGTAAAATTTTAAAGTAAAGAAAGAAATCACTACTTCATTAGTGTTGTTGGGTTTATGTAGCATGTTCCCAAGTTTATGAGGAAGAAGGGAGGGAAGAGGAATATACATGCCTTAGAAAGAACATGGGAAGTAAATACTCTAAAATCGTAAACTAGGTCCCACCCCCCCTCACTTATTGGGGACGCTATAGGACAGTGAAGGAATGGTCAGACCAATGCAATATTTATAAAATGAACAATTAAAAGTAAAAAAACAAAATCGTTAACTGTGGATAGCCAACTTCGTGTGTTTTTATTTTCTTTGTGTTTTTATGTATTTTCCAATTTCTCTACACTGTAATATTTGGGTGAAGAGGAAAATACTCATTAAAATAATAAATTATTATTAATGCTGGTGACAAAACTGGGTATCAATGGAGGAAAAAACTGATTTAGACGGTATCTCATAACCCAATATAATAAATCCCCCCAAAATGAGAGTGAATTTAAAATATTTTTTTTGACTAGAAGATTTTAAAGTGTTTCAATTTTAAATGCTGCACAAAAGAAAAAAGAGATTAAAATGAAAACAGAGTCAACAGCAGGGGAAAATTAACAATACTATAGGTACAAGTTTTATCTCTAAAACTTTTAAGGGACTGATAGAAATCTACCAGAATAACACCCTGTCTCCAATACCCCCTTATCTACAACCAACAGCAGATAAGAACAGTCACACGGTGTCCACATAACTAAACACTGGGGAAACATCCCACATCATTAATACAGACATGCATACTAAAACAATTATTAAAGTGCCACCTCACATCTATTACTAGGTGGGAAAAAACAGAAACTGGCTTTGGTTTGATAGCCAGCTTTGTGTTTGGTTATATATCGCAGGCAGCAGGTAGCACACCAGTACAGCTTCTCAGGAAGGAATTCCGTCGAGAATTGTTATATGACAGCTTCTGACCCAGCATTCCCATTTTTGGCACTAAATCACAAAGAAATAATTCAAAAGAAAAATATATTTTTTACAAAGATATTTATAGTTGCGGCGATATATGTGAGCTAAAACCTGGAAATAGCCCAAATGTTTGTCTGTGGGGGAGAACAGTATACTCATGCAATGTAATACACTGCCGCTAGAAATGACAAATGTGGAACTGCCAAACATTTTGGAAATGACCGTAGCAAGCAATGGTAATTTTAAAATGAAATCAAATTTATAAAGGTAGAAGTGAAGAGATGCTACATAAAATTACATCTCCATAAACACGTCAGAAGAAGTAAATAGATGGTACTTTGGAAGTGAGTTTATAGATCTTACACATTTCTACATATCTCTCTCACATAATTGTTGATAGGTCTCTCGATTTACCTTTAACTACATAGTAAATTCAGTGAAGTTGTGGGAAAAGCCCAGAATGCACACTTAGGAAACTGGGATCTGAATCCCAGTTCTGCCTCTTCCTAATTATAAAATTCTGGTTACCTGACTTCTCTAAAGTACAGTGTAAGTACAAAAAAGGTTTATTCTTCTTACATAAAGATAAATATAGGTAATAGTTAATATCGATTAATGGTGTCATCCCTGAAGCTAATCCAATAACCATTCATTTTTCTTCTAATTTAACTACAATTATTAGAAATTGTTCTAATGTCAAACATTAGTCCTCTTTCAGGCTGAATGATAAGGATTTGGGTGTATACACAGTAAAGCTAAAATATATTACTGATTCGTCCACTGGGTGAATGCGGTCCCCGGTTTCACACTGATAGAGAGCAAGCCTCGCTACCAGATGGAGAGAGAACTAAGCACAGCAAAAGACAGTTAACAGGATGGACCAAAGAACTGAACTCTTAATGAGAAAGATTAGACTCCGTGTCAAATCTTATCTGCAAATCCCTCCCAGGTATAAAAGAAGGCATCCTCCGTAGCTCACCTTTCCTCTGGAGTTAGGTCCAAGCTAAGAGGTGGAGGTGAACAAAAATTGAATATTCTACATCACAGCAGGAAGGAAGTATGGGGGAAAGAATCAACATATTTCCTGAACTGGGTTAAGGACAACACTTCTCTCATCTCTCCGATCATTTAACTGCCCTTTGCTGACACTTTACTAAGGGTCAAAGCACTGCCCTGCGGGCCTGATCAGCAAGAAACTTCCAAAGTTGAACTTTAGAAACTGCTACCAAACAGCAGGTGCAGGCGTCCTCTCCCACAAGCAACGCCATCCTCACGATACTTGGCTCTGGCCCTTCAAATCAAATTTCGACTTTTTAAAGCCACTCCCTTTGGCTTTGACTTGAGAAATAGTACCACTTTGTTAAAAGCAGCTTAACAACTCAGCTTTTTCATCCCTTTTGTCTACTCCATCATCTTTGATGGTTAGTTTCCCTAGCTGGTGGCAAAATCATACGTATATTCTTATTAGCTTCAGCACCTGAAAAATCAGAAGGAATAAAATAATCTTTCTCTGAAAACAGGTACCCGCCCCCCCCCTTGGGACCTGTCACAGTCTAGTCAAAGGGGTTGGTAGAACAAGGCAGCAGACGTGCCTAAGAAGATAGGAGCAGATGCCCCTTGGAATTCAATAAGGACCCTTGTTCCCATCTTTGAAATGCTCTCTGGTTGGCTGTTTCTCCAACACACTTGCTGGTTTAAAGTGGGTGTGCTCCCCCCAAAATGATTAGTGCCCTGTAAATAAACCTCTCACAGGGCTGTTAATGCGGGCAGGAATCTCCAACCGGCCTGGTGGGCCTGGTGGAACTTCCATTTTCCCAGCCTGCCTTCTCTTGCCTCAGGCTCATTTTCCACTTGGGCCCCCTCCCTCTCAGCTTTCCGGCACTTAGTCACTATTACAGTTTGACTGCATTCCTGGGCGCAAGACCTAGTTCAAACAAAAACAACACAACATGCATCCATGGTACGCTACGGGGCCCCTTCAAATCTTGGCAACCAGTGAGTCCAGAGGGACGGAAATTAATCTAGGCAGTTATCTAGAGTCCCCTTTCATTTCAGCTCTCCTCCCTCACCCCCCAAACTCAAAGCAAATAAGTCTGAATAAAAATGCCTCAGAGTGAAGGAGCAGGAAGTGCAGGTATCTCAGAGAGGACTTAAACTTGCATGGTCTCTAAGACCAGTAAACTCCTGGATCACAACTCAGTTTCCCTTCCTGCCCCATCTTGCAGTTCGGTTCCCCTTGATGCTGTGGATGCCGCCTCCCTGCATGACTGGCATGACTTCCATAAGCATAGCTCCCTGCTGATTTGGGAATTCGGCAAAGGAGGGGATCCCGTCCACAAATGGAGAACAAGGGCATCTCAGGGTGCACTGGGCTAAGGAGGGGCGACAGGGCTATGCAAAATGATGCTCGGGGCTTGGAATTTTAACACTGCCTCTTTATTTGATCTTGCTTTCCAGAAAGACTGTCCCTTGTATTGCCTATACCTACCCTACCTTCTACCAATACTAAGAATTTGGCTTTAATTTTTTTTTTTTTAAGATTTTATTTATTTATAGAGACACAGCAAGAGAGGGAACACAAGCAGGGGGAGTAGGAGAGGGAGAAGCAGGTTTCCTGCGAAGCAGGGAGCCTGATGCGGGGCTCGATTCCAGGATTCTGGGATCATGACCTGAGCCGAAGGCAGACGCTTAACCGACTGAGCCACCCAGGTGCCCCTTTAATGTATTTTTTTAATGTAGTCAATTTTATTCTTCTTAAACCACAAAATCGAGTCTTTGATGGTACAAACATCACTAGTTAGAGTCTTGTCAACAGTTCCCAGCTGGGGAGGAGGCAGTTAGCGGCCAGAACTCCTGAGGGGTCTCTTTAAAATGCTAACCCCCAGGGTAAAAGGCTCGGGCAAGTGTGGAGGTGCAGCTGTCAGTGCATGGTATTTACACAGCCCAAGGAAACCTCTCACTCTTCGTCTACACCTGCATCAGACTAAATCCTCCAACAGCCTCAGCAGCAGAGGTCTATAATTAAGATTTTTTAAAACTTTTATTTATTATTTATTTATTTATTTATTTACGATCAAGAGGGAGAGAACCAGCAGAAGGTGAGGGAGGAGCAGAGAGGAAGAGAGAGAATCCTAAGCAGGCTCCACACCCAAGACAGAGCCCAACATGAGGCTCAATCCCATGACCCTGAGATCATGACCTGAGCTGAAATCAAAGAGTCGGACACTCAACTCACTGAGCCACCCAGGCGCCCCAATTAAGATTTTTTTCAATCAATGAAAAATCATTATATTGTGTTAAATTGCTTACCCTTCTGGCCAGGAAACAGGGGAATAGCCCCACCAGCGAGTGAAATGAGACTGCTCCCTACAGTGATGATAGGACCATGCACAAGGTGAGGCAGCAGACGCACCTGTCCCTTGCAAGGCCTCACCTTGCTCATCCAACCTTACCTCCCATGGTCCCACCCCATGCAAGCAAACTCCAGCCAAGCCCCTCTCTTCTACATTCATCCCTACCTCCGTACCTTCTCCTAAATTGCCAGCACCAGCCTACCTTGTCCCTGACAAACGCTTGCTTCCCTCTTCTGGGCACTAGTCAAATTCACCCATTCTTCAAGATCCAGCTTATGCCTCTACTTTCCTAAGTCCTACAAACAGTCTGCTCCCTCTCATGTGAACCCCTGGGCTGAACCTAACACAAACTGAGGCACTGTTAACTTTTTGCAGCTTTATGGTTTGTCCAGTACAGTCATAAATTCCACAGGATCAAATATTAACCTCTCAGTACTTCTAAAAGTACATCCCAGCCAGCATGCTGCAGAGCAGTGGTATACCAGGAACCCTGAATAACTGGGCCATCAAACTTTAAACAATTTATAGAATTGATTTTCATTCAACTAAAGATCCACCAACTTTCGTGAAGACTTCAGACAAACCACAGAGCCACAATGTGGCCCCTGGCCCAATTTGCTACAAATAAGATGAAGATTGTATGTTCGGAGGAAGGTATATGAGAGGATATAAGAGAACAAGATCAGGGCAGTAAACAGTTCTACTAGAACAGTAACATACCACATGGTGAATAAATAAATATACAGGTTCTTCAACTTTCTAAAGCTTGATTTTTTAAAAAAATTTACCTTTTAATCCTTTCGTGTACTACCAAAAATTCTAACAGCATACAAAAGTATGTCTTAGACACAAAAGGGGAGAACCCCGGGCCCAGCATAATAGGTATTTTGATAGATACCGCTTAGGAACTGCTTAAGTAAGTCCTCAAAAGTATAGTTCTCCCTTTGGCAAGTCACACTTCCAACAATACTTGTAGCTTTTCAGGAGCCTAGACACACTACCTTCTAGATCCAAAGTCCCTTCCTAAAAATGTATAATAGACCACACCTTTAGGAATTCAACCAAAGCCTCCAAATTCTTACGCCAGAGAAGCTCGAGGGAAGGAACTTGAGCAGATAAATTACCTTAATGTGGTACCACATGTCAAAGCTGTCCAAAGAAGTTTCAGAAGCAGTAGGCATAACCCTAATTCATAACCCTGAGTATAGGATTTAGGGTTATGTTCACACTCACATTCATTTCCTCCTACTATTGGTCAAGTTCTGTATTTGCAGGGCACTTGACCCATGTATGTTCTCCAAGATGTTAAGAGATATTAGCAGGGGGGAAAATTTATGCTCAAACACTTTAGACAATGCTAGCTGAAACAAAATAAAACAGGTCTCTCGATCGCAGGACTTCTCAGTGTCTTTAATTTACCAATGGGCACTGTGAACCTCCAAGAGAGGCAATGTGGAACACAGCACTTCCTACACTCATTTGATCACAGAATCAGTTTTTCACGAACCCCACAGTACAACTTTCAGAAAGGCTGATCTAGCAGTTTCTGAGCATAAACAACAGCAAGAAAGATGCCACTATTTTTTGTGAACAGACCATCTGCTCAGTGAGTCATGAATTAGGTACTAACAGCTTCACAAGTGGACTTTGTTCTCATACCTTGAAAATGACTTTTCCCTGGGCTCCCCATCTGAAATGTAAGGAATAATTACCCTCTCTGCTTCTCAGGGTTGTTTTTTATTGTTTTTAATCTTGCAACTGTTTTCCATATTAATCACTAAAACAGGTTCTCAGCCCAAGTAGCCAGGCTTCAAAAATCCCTGGTGCCGTTCCAGCCTGGATGAAGGGATGGAAAGAACATGAACCAGACGCCACCCAGAAAGTTTTTACATCTCCAGTTTTGAGGCCATTATGATAAAGTCAAACTGCAGCCAAGATACCGGATAAATGACAGATTCTTCTTTAGTAACTCACTTCTAAAGAGAGGACTCTCTTAGGCTCACACAGCACCTGTACCTGAATCTTGACTCACCTTTTGAATATGGACTTTCTAAAAAAAAATTTAAAGAAACATGGGAGGTCAAAGTTGGAGCTACAGGAAAGAAAGAAAAAGATGTACTGGAAGAAAACTATTTCCCCTTCTCTGCAGAGAAAGAACCCATTACAAGCTCGCGAGCAGGGGAAATATCATTCTTTCTGGTGAAATAGCTTTCCAGGAAAAGTATCTCAACATATTTACCATAAAACAATTTAATTTCCCTGTCCCATCACCTGCCACCCCATCCCCATTCCCCCCAGAAAGCCCACAGATTGTGGATTTCCTCTCATTCTTGGCAGAGTTACCAGAAGAAACATAATACCCCCTTCAGACTGCTCCCAACAGCTGCTGGAGCAAGATGGGGAGCTGGGGGTAACCTTCCAAAGCTGCCTCTTAAAATGACCATTCCCCCTGCCAAACCATGCATCCAGTGAACGTAAGACTTGTCTTTCCCTACTTTCTTAAAGGAGAGACCCCAAAAACAACAGCATCCCCTAGTCCAAAATACTTGCCTCCACCCATCTGATGTCCTCAACTTGACTGTAAGCTGAAAGTTGTGTACAGTACGCCCCATTCTGTGTCTTCCCTAACATGCGTTTCTTGAAATAGTCCCCTACTACTTCACAGGACTAGTATCTTTTGTTTGCTTAACCCATCAATTTCCAAGTTTGGATTTTTACCAAACTCCTATTCAGTGTAATCTCCTTGTCACTGTCCCCCTCCCCAATACCACATGCCTTGTACACACACACACACACACACACACCACAACCTCCTTTCAGGTGAAGAGCCTTGAAAAACAAAAGTCTAGGAAGAAATTCAGCAATGACTACACCGTATCCCAGCCCTTTACCCTTCCCCAACATCATCAGACACTAAATGTGCTTCAGTTCTGTTAGAAAAGCCCCATGCCAGGCAGCAGAGAGACTTCCAGCTAGTCTTCAGTCTCTCAGCTGAGACCACCAACAAAGAAGTTCATGAATGTCAACTGGGGGCAGAGGCAATATCTCTCTTTGCTGAGGAGAAACTGGATGAAGCCTCCAGCATCATTCCCCAAAGGTGACAGCCGAGGTTGAGTGAAGACCGTGAAAACTGTACAAGAGCTGAGGGAGAAAATATAATGTAAGGAATGATTCGGAATCAGGGGCAGATGAAGGTGGAGGGATGAACTGGCTGACCCCAAATGTCTTTTCCATCTCTAACTCCTATGATTCTTTGACCTCCAATTTTGTGCTGCAGACAAGGAATGGAAAGTCAACAGACGTGGCGATGTTTTGAAAGAGCCTGGCGGTCTGCTCTTGTCATTTAGTGGCCTTTGCATGTATTTTTTAAGGTGTCTCTAAGCCCTGTCTTCATTTCACAGTTGTCACCTTTCTCAGCAATTTGAGCTCATGTCAAATACCAAAAAGAAGGAGAAGAAGAAAGAATGTACTGGCAATTAATTGTGGGCTAAAGAGGGGCAGCCCACGGCCCATTGGGTGGCCCAGACTTCTAGGGAGGGCAAGGAGGATGGTTTGGGTCTAATGGAGAACTGACTCAGAGCTGACACAAGGCAGCTAAATCTCTAACAAAAGATAAATTCTTTCTCCAGATAGTCTCATCCTTGGCTTTAGATCCAGTTCAAGCGGTCACATGATTCAGAATTCACAAACATATTCTTACTTAGCACTACCACCTAATTTCCATTGACTACAACTGGATTTCCATCTGAATTCTGTTCAAATCTGAGCAAGACTGCTGAATAGAAAAGTCTTTCCTCAAGAATAGACCAAATCTGGGGTGCCCGGGTGGCTCAGTCGGGTAAGCGCCTGCCTTCCGCTCAGGTCATGATCCCAGGACCTGGGATTGAGTCCCGTGTCTGGCTCCCTGCTCAGCGGGGGAGCCTGTTTCTCCCTCTCCCTCTGAGGCCTGCCGCTCCCCACTGCTTATGCGCTCTCTCTCTCTTTCTCTCTGTCAAATAAATAAAATCTTCCCAAAGAAAAGGAAGAAGAAACCAAATCTTTGGATTCTCAACCTGGTCTGATGGTTGATGCACCTGAAATAAATTCTGGAGCTTAGACAAAATCTGTTTCTGTAGATCAGAGTGAGGGGGATCCCAATTTTCACTGAAAATTGAAAACTTGACTATCCTCACTTTTTCAAACAGCTTATCTCATCTTAAATTTTCAAAATTTACTGGCCTTAAGAAGAATCTACCGAAATACTGCCTGTTCTGGGACGCCTGGGTGGCTCAGTCGGTTAAGTGGCTGCCTTCGGCTCAGGTCATGATCCCAGGGTCCTAGGATCAAGTCCCGCATCAGGCTCCTTGCTCAGGGGGGAGCCCGCTTCTCCGTCTCTGGCTCCCTCTGCTTGTGTCCCCTCTCTCTCTGACCAAAAAATAAATAAAAATCTTAAAAAAAAAATTATAAATAAATAAATAAATACTCCCTGTTCCACGGTTATGAGTCAGAACCAGAAACTAGTCCAATGCCAGGGTCAACCCAGAGGTAAGGTTACGTTATCACACAAAGATAATTCTTTTCTATGGCAAACACTCAAAAAAAAAATTTTTTTTAATCTGTATGGTTCCGCAGTAACTTCACTGTGAGTTTGATTTCAGCAGCTCACTATCTTTACAAGGTCTTCGAAGGTGCTAGCACAGAAAATTCAAAGTATAGAGCACTGAAATATTTTCAGAGATCTCATCTCAACAGGAGTTGCTCATCTTACAGACTGTGAAGACTCTGGGTTTCCTCCATGTTTCTGCCTTGAATGTTAGGAAATTCATCCTCTACTACTCAAGTTTTACAAGACTGGAGATGATATAAACAGCTCTATATTCTCACAGTCTTGGAGGAAAAGGCCTCTTCCATTCTCCCAGTTTGGATCTGGAGGCACTAGCTACACTGGGCCATTTCCTGCTTCCACAGGTGTATTATTTATTTTAAGCTTGTAAATTGAACTCAACGTTTATTAACTCACAAAACGATTAAAAATAAGGCCTTTTCATAACAGCTAAAGAGAAATACACCCACCTATGAAACTTTTCAATCAATTAGAGAACAAATAAGTGACTCCCCTTCCTGGGTTAGGCAGAAAGGCGAAGGAGAGAGCCTAAGCTACTTTAAGTTGCTAATTGTTTTCTGAAAATCACTGTTCAGACCTTAAATGCAACCAGGCAGCAATGCCTTCTCCAGGTCAGAGTTAGGAAAGGAAACTTTATGCTTTCTGGGCCAAAAAAATGCTCTTAGGTATAATCATTTTAAAACAAACAAACACACTCTGCTTATCTGTGTCCATCTCACTACTCTGGACGTTAATCATCACTGAAATAGATACCCTGCTCCCCAGCCTCAAAGAGCTCCAAGCCTGCAAGACCCTGGCTGAGGAATGAATGTACATGCCAGGGCAAACACCTCAGAGCCTTACTTCCTAAACACCTATTGTTAATTCTAGGCAAATCTACCACAAGTAAATGCAAAGGAGCACCCAGGTATTGCTCAAAGGATGGTTAAAATAAAATTGAAGTTTGAAAACACAGGACTTAATTTGGGAGGAATTAACATGAGACTGGCAGAAGTATCTTTAAAAAAACCCTTAGATTATATATACAGGTATACTGTATTCTGTTCTTTGCCCTTGTTCATTTCCAGTATTAGAACTTACAGATAGCACCTCTGCTCTTCCACCTGTCATATTGTCTGTCTACTTCTTGCATTTAGCCTTCATTATAAACTGGGAGGGTTAAATTTCACTGTTTTGTTCCTGAAGACTGAACCATGTTAGTTTCCCCCCTACTCTTCAGAGAAAACTTAAAAGACCGCTATATGAAACATTTCCTTGATTTTTATATTAAAGATATTTCTATTCCCCCCAGGCTTCATAAAACCTTCAAAGAAAACTGATTTTAAACCAGATGACTGACTCAAACTGTCTTTGTGTTCACTTTTTTTTTTTTTTTTAAAAGCTCAGCTACCTACCCATGTTCACTGTTTAGGCCAGAGGCCTAAAGGGAAGCAAGTTATTTGTTTGTGGTTTTTAAAAGTGGCCAAAATGCCTTCAAGCACAAGTATAAGACCATTAACAAATCACAAGGAACCAAAGCAGTTCATCTTACTCAACAAAGCTATGATCAGTTAGGAACAGCCAAACTGAAAGGGACTTGCCCTGGGCCGGAAGGTCAGTAAACCTTAGCAGTTCGTGTTTTTGAGAATCAAGAGGATCTTATAGCAGGGAGTGCAGATCCTAGACCCACAGGTTCTGTTGTCATGCTTCCAAAAGCATTCAGGACAGGTGAGAGAAACTAAGCGCCCTGTGTGTGTGTGTGTGTGTGTTTTCCCCCACCTCCTGTCTTTCGGCAGCACCTCCAATTCAAACCATCTCTTTTGCTAAATACAAACTGACTAGACAAGCCAAGCAATTAAAAAGTTCCATTTTACAACAATTTATTGAATTCCTACTATGTGCTTAACTCTGTACACAATTGCACATTTAAGCCTCATTTTACTGGGTAGGTCTTTCCCACTCTTTATAGATGATAAAACTCAGGTCCAGTGAGGCTGTGTAACTTCTGATAAAATGAACTTTTGTGTTGTGCTCATAAAAACATCCCACTGTCCAGTCTGCAGTTAATTAGCCCAAACCATACACTACAGCCCTGCCACTATCCGAGCAGCCACAGTCTCATACTTTGGGCCCAGGCTCTCTGATGCCCTACGAGGACTGGGTGTATGCTGTCTCCCTCCAGGATGACAACCACCTCTCTTGGTGGCTTATCACGTCTCTGCAGCTGTCCAGAAACAGACCACACTGGTAAACATTCTCTCCACCTGCTGTAACACACATAACTTCTCCCCTCAACTCAGAAAACATGAGCAGTGACCCTGCTCTTTATCAAATGCTGTGGTAAAACAACTTCCCTAGAAGGTCGGAGATAGCCCATCCTAGGACATGGGCAAGAAATCAAAACACACATGGCTAATAAATAATAAAGCCGTATCACTTAACAGTCTCAAAGCACTTTATACTACAAACTCATTTTCATTTTGTTGTTTTTGCTCACAGAACGAACACTCATTCCCATTATCTCTCTTTTAGAGCATTTGAAAAGGAAAGAAAAATAAACATCAATTCATTCATTCAATCTCTATAAGGAAAGAAAGCCAAGCTTTGCCTTAGCTGGCTTGGGTTTCAGTCACTTTAGCCAACTTCCCTTAAAGGTCAACTGATAGGTCCTTTGAAAGAATTTTTCTTATAAGAAATGAAGGTAACAAGACTGCATGCCAAAAGATCCCAAAGAATCATTATCATCATACTAGATAACAAACCTGACTAGATAACTAGACAAAATCATACTAGAATATAAGTTAAGCAAAATAATCAGGTTCAAAATTTACAAAAGCTTATAGTAATCTTGTACATCACCATTAGTAACACCCAGCTGAAAAACATACTGAAAAAGAGACTGCATTCACAATAAAAACAAAATGCATAACACATACAGGAATACTTAGGAATAAATTTGACTATATATAGAGAGAGAAACTTTACAGTGAAAACCACAGAAACTTTTGAAAAGGCACAGTATCTTTTTCTGCTGGGGAGTTGAATGGGAGTGGAGACCTGACACACACACACACAACAAGGATAAATCTAACCCTAATCAATACCAGACTCTACCAAAAAACAATATTTAAAACAGTAGAAAAATGGAAAAATATATCTATGGAACAAAATGGAGTTCAGATGTGCATACATACGTGTGTGTGTGTCTATACACACACATAAACTTAATAATTGGCAACATAAGCTTTCTAAAACAAAGGGAAAGAGAAGAATTATTTAACAAAAGGTACAGTGATAACTAGGTAGCCACTTAGGAAAAAAAAAAGTTAAATTCACCCTTGCACCAGAACAAAACTGATATTGATGAAAGTGTTATTTTAAAAAATCAAATATAAGAAAACCAGCAGAATATCAAAAAGAAGATTCATCAGGTCTGTGGAGAAATTGTAAATTTCTCAGTTTTGGGGTAAAAAAAGAAAAAAAATCACAAAAGACTGACAGATTCTGATATATTTAAGTGTAAAACTTCTATAGGCTAAAAACAGTAAAGTAAAAAGGACTGGGGAAAATATTTGCATCAAAGATGACAGATGAGACCCTAATATCTATGACCCACAGGATTCCAAATATATGAGAAAAACATCAAAATCCCAATAATAAATGGGCAAAGACTAGGTATAGACAATCTCACAGGTGAAACAAACACATGGGAAAATATTTATTGGGGTCAGTGGTAAAAAAAAAAGGCAAAAAAATAAAACTTTGGGATACAATCATATGCCCAACTAAAACAGATTTTTAAATTTTCATATGCAACTGGCTTAATCATTCTTTGCTGGTGCCACAGTAACTTAGTACAATTTTACAAACCATAACCTTTGATCCAATAAAGCCAATCTTGAGCATTTATCCTAAGGAACTAATTTAAAAAGGCGTATGTTGAGCGCCTGGGTGGCTCAGTTGGTTAAGCGACTGCCTTCAGTTCAGGTCATGATCCTGGAGTCCTGGGATCGAGTCCCGCATCGGGCTCCCTGCTCAGCAGGGAGTCTACTTCTCCCTCTGACCCTCCCCCTTCTCATGTGCTCTCTCTCATTCTCTCCCTCTCAAATAAATAAAAATTAAAAAAAAAAAAATCTTAAAAAGGCGTATGTTGATCTCACTGATACCAGGAATTTGAGAAACAAGACAGAGGATCATAGAGGAAGGGAGGGAAAAATGAAACAAGACAAAACCAGAGGGGGAAACAAACCATAAGAGACTCTTAATCTCAGGAAACAAACTGAGGGTTGCTGGAGTGGAGGGGGGGTGGTAGGGATGGGGTAGCTGGTGATGGACACTGGGGAGGGTATGTGCTATGGTGAGCGCTGTGAATTGTGTAAGACTGATGAATCACAGACCTGTACTCCTGAAACAAATCATACATTATGTTAATAAAAAATTTAAAAAAGAAAATCACTCAAAAAAATAAAAATAAAAAGGCATATATGTGGTATGTGACATATATCAAAAGCTGTTACCCAAAAATGCTTTGTTTCACTGTTATCCATAATAGCAAAAATCTAGACACAACATGAAAGTTTAATATTAGAAGAATGTTTTTAATCTCATTATGGTAGAGTTTACAAACATTTATTATGCACCTATTCTGTCAGGATCAGTAAAACAGCAACTGGGAGGGGGGAAAAAGTATACAACTGAAAAGTAATTTTAAATAGTGAATAGTTGTCTAAAGGTAATGGTATTATAGCGTTTTATGTTTTAAAAAACTCTTTAATGTTGTTATACTGTTTTAGAATTACCTTTTTTAAAACCCAAATTGGATGGAATTTTAGGTGCAATCTAAAAGCTTTTACTCACCCAATTCTTTTTTTTCCCCCCTTTCCTATTTAACAGCTCAAATCGTTCAAGTCAGTTTTCCATGCACAGGTCTCAGATCCTACCCAAAACAGGCCAAACTGCAATACCACGCCTTTCTATACCACCTAGACCTAATCCAGTCCCCTGCCATAAGCAGGCACCCTTTTTTGTGTCGTTCTGCCTGTATCAAGTCAAACTACAGTTGACACTTGGACCAGGAGCCTTCTTTTCAGGTCTGAGCCCTTTTCTCCATATTCGATTTCACCTGAGCCCTGCAGCTTAACAACCTTCAGAAGAGGGTGAGCGGATGAATACCCATAAAAACGTTCTGATAGACTACATAGTGGATATGGGTCCTACACCTGAACCGGAGGAGGCGTCCGAAGCCTCAGACCACCCTGGCTCCTGGGGGGCTGAGGCACCTGGCCAGTCACCGTCTGAAGGCAGTGCTTAAGATGGCTAATTGTGAGAAGCCGCCCAAGGAGGGTACCGACTGAGGGATGCTCATGGGAGGCTTTCTCGGAGGGGGACCTCCGACAGGAGAGGGGCGCTCGGGGAGGGGTCCCCGCCGAGGCCGGGTCTGGGCCTCGCATTCGGGGTGCGACACAACCCCGGGCCGACCAGGCCGCGGCGCCCCGCCCTTTCCCGGGACGCGGGCCGGCCCGGGGCAGGGAGCGGGCGGGTGAGCGGGCGCTTACAGGTCGGTGCCGAGCCGCGTGAAGCCGGAGTTGAGCGAGGCCCGGGCTATCCGGCGCCAGAGCAGGTCGCAGCTGGTGAAGCGCCGCAGCCAGCGGCACACCTGCGCCAGGCGGCCGAGGGCCCGCATGTCCAGGTAGGAGCAGATGAGCAGCAGCAGCTCCTCCGGCAGGCGCAAGAGCGCCGGCCCCGCAGCGGGGCGGCCGGCCGGCTCCCGGGCCGCCGCCGCCGCCTCCTCGGCGGCTACCGCCATGGCCACCCCCGCCGCCCCAGCCCCCGCGATGCAGCCCCACGCCTGACCCCCTCGTCCCTGCGCTCTCCCCGGCCTCGCGTCCTCCCGCCGCCCAGGCCTGACCCTCCATTCCTCCTTTTTCCCAGCACCTCTTCCTCTGGCCTCCTTCCCCGCCCCTGCGCTCCCCTCATCGCCCAGCACGATCCTTCTCGCCCCTTCCTCCACGCTTCCGCCTCCCTCTCCTTCCTCCCCTGGGCCTGCCCTGGCTCCCGCCTCGGCCCCCAGCGCCGCTGCCTCCTTCGCTTTCTGCAGCCCCGGCTTCCCTTCCGCCCCGCTTCCTCTTCCGCCCTGTCCTGCTCCCGCTTTTCCCTTCCCCTTCCCCTTTCTTCGCTTCCCCCTCGCGACCCTCCCTCCCTGCAGTTTCCTCGCCTCCCCGCCCTCGCCCTCGCCCGGCCCGCTGTTCCCGGGCGGCCCCGGGTGGCCCTGGCTGCCCATGAGCGGCCGCAGGCCCGGCCCGAAACACAGCCGAGCCGCCGCCACCGCCGCCGCGGGAGGAGGCGACACCATGTCGGACCGGGTCACATGGGGCGGCGCGGGCCAAGACCTGGGCCCGCCCCTCACACCCGCGGCCCTGGAGCCGCTGCGGGGTGCGGGCCAGGCCAGGGAGCAGACCCCCTCCCCCATCGGCAGGGCCGCCGGGAGCGCCGGGTGGAAGCACATGCATTCATTCGTCTGGCATGTGAGGCCGGCTGCGGGGCGGCGAAGGCCCCAAGAAGAGCTTCCGCCTTCCAGGAATCTACCTAGTAGTGCCTCTGCCCTCAAGAAGCATCCACTTGGGTGGCCTTCCCTCTCTAGAAACCCTCCTCTCCGTGGGTGATGCCTCCTTTCCACAGGCCACCTCCCAGGGCCCCATGAAACCGCAGCCCTGGAACTTGGCACTTTCCTTAGCCCAGGTCCTCCCACAGGGTAGGAACCCGGTCCCGACAGTGAGCTGGTATTTTAGACATTTGGGGAGGCTGCAGTCCTCTAAATCCTGAATCCATAACTACCAGTGATGTTATCAGGAAATGGCAAAACCTAAGGCTTCTTACTAGTTACCACACAAGTGCAAATGGATTCTCCAGGGTCACCCAGGAGTCCTTCCCCCACACCACCCATTCCATTCACAAGGGCACCGATCTGAAGGGAGAGCTAAGAAAACCCTACTGAAGTCCAGACATGCTGTCCAACACATCCCGCTAGTCACATTGTAGCTATTGGGCATTTGAAATACACAACAGATTTTGAAGACTTATACAAGAAAAAGCATGTTAATTATCTTAATACTTCCATATTACATGAAGTGATAAAGATTTTTGATACAATGGGTAAATAAAATATATTTTAATGTAACTACTAGGTAATTTATAGAGGCCCCCGAGTGGCTCAGTCAGTTGAGCATGGACTCTTGGACTCTTGATTTGGGCTCAGGTCATTATCTCAGGGTTGTGAGACTGAGCCTCCATCAGGCTCTGTGCTCAGCAGGGAGTCTGCTTGAGATTCTCTCCCTCTGCACCCCCCCTCCCCCCACTGCTTGCCCATGCTCTCACTCTCTAGATAAATAAAATCTTTAAAAATAAAATAAGGGGCACCTCAGTTGTTAAGCATTTGCCTTCAGCTCAGGTCATGATCCCAGGGTCTTGGGATCGAGCCCTGAGTTGGGCTCCCTGCTCAGTGGGGAACCTGCTTCTCCCTCTCCTGCTCCTGCTCCCCCTGCTTGTGTTCCCTCTTCCTGTCTGTCAAATAAATAAATAAAATCTTTTTAAAAAATAAAAATTAAATTACACATGTGACTTGCATTTATGGCCCCAATTATTTTTCTATACATAGCACTGGACTAGGCAGTAAGATGGGAGGAAGATGACTAACCCTGTGTAGCCTGTACCCCAAGTCCTGTTTGAGGGTTTTATTTTATATTTACATCTGAAGACCCATTTTTAGGGAGCAAGAATGAATGAGAAATCAACTCTGGAAATTATTCAATACCTAGGAGAGCCAAGGGGAGACCTAAGAAAGCTACTACATTGCATTATGGTGCTGCAGAAGCATCATGTAACAAGGTCAGACCAGAACCTGGCTTTGCCCTAGAATTACTTTTTGATCTTAGCAAAACAACAACAAAAAACCCCACCTATCTTGGCCTTTTAGTGTTCTCAGTTTATAGTGGAGATAATGCCTCTGCCTTACTTTCGAGGGATAAATGAGATGATCCCTGTAAAATGCTTTGAACTCCTTTAAGAAAATTCTCAATAATAGTTACAGGTCAAATCCTGTTACAAAAAATACCCTTACAAAAAAAAAAACAACAAAGGCTTTGATTAGAAAAAGGTTTCCAAACTCCAGCCAGTGGTTTACTTAAATAAAAACAATATTTGATATGACATTTCAGTAAAACTAAAGAATTTGGACCATCTCTTAAAGATCATTATAAAGAAATTTATTCATAGGTATCATACCGTTAGAAGGTTTGAGGTAGGAATACTACAAATTGAGGTAAGGTCATCAACTCAACATTATTTAATTTTGCTACATTTGTGTACCATGAGCCACTGTGGAAGGAAGACAGAGATGAATACAGCATATGGTTCCTACATTTTGTGTTCAGACTGTGTTAGACATGTTTTTCTTACTCATGTAATTTCTTACTCTTTGACTATTTTTTAACCATTCCTCTACAGAGTAAAGCTGAGTTTATGCACATGACCTAGTTTTTACTGGAGAACTTGAAGACACAAAAAATTATTTAATTAACCCAACATAAATCAAGTCAGTGTAAAGTCACAGAAATGTAACTTACTCTTTACCCTGTTACCTTAATTGATGGAGAAACCAAACCATCATTTAAAACATCAAATCACCCTCTTTCACACCCAAACTAGAAATCAAGTGAACTGTTTGAACTAGAATTTATGGTTTAATGATTTACCAAAAAAAAAAAAAAAAAGCCTACTCACTATGTAGAAAGGCAAAGCCAAAATGGAAAATTGGCATTTATTCTGTTACTTGGTGGTTATGTGTGTCCCTAAAGTCCTGAGCATGAAAAGAAACCCAAAACTATAGTCTTAGCTCAGAGAAGCAGCTAGAATTATTACTCTCAAAATTCTTTTTTGGGCGAAAATACTTAAAAAGGAAAAAAAAAAACAATTATGGCTGAAAGATGGGTTTATAATGAAAGTAAATGTATATCTTCATAGAGTACCTGAATAGCATTTTACTGTCAAGAAAATAAATATATTAATAGCTCCCCAAAAGGGAGATAGAGTAGAGTGGACTTTAGAATATTTTTAAGAAAAGTCATCAACTCTCTTCAAGTTCAAATTCAGGAAGCAATCATAATAAAATAATGTAGGGGGGGCGCTTGGGTGGCTCCGTCGTTAACCGTCTGCCTTTGGCTCAGGTCATGATCCCAGGGTCCTGGGATCGAGCCCCGCATCAGGCTCCTTGCTCCGCGGGAAGCCTGCTTCTCCCTCTCCCACTCCCTCTGCTTGTGTTCCCTCTCTCGCTGTGTCTCTCTCTGTCAAATAAATAAATAAAATCTTTAAAAAAAATAATAATGTAGGGGGTGAAATTTATTTTTATAAAGCTTTTTATTAAAAATTTAAATTTGCATATTAATAAACTGAGAGCATTAGACTACTTTAAACTTAGCCAAAAACATGAAGCTGAAAATATATTAAAACTTAAAATTCAATATGAATTTCATACTCGGTATTTAGAAACACTAATATTATTTACTTTTAAGGAGGATTTTTAAGTATAGAAATAAAGTTCTTTGTGTATGTCCATGTAAGTGATGTGCATAGTAGTGACTATTGCTGTTATAGGTAATTATGTATGCTTAGGATTGTAAACAACACTAGAATTGTGTGTTCTGTCCATTCTTTTTTTTTTTTTTTAAGATTTTATTTATTTATTTGAGAGACAGAGCATGAGAGGGAGGAGGGTCAGAGGGAGAAGCAGACTCCCTGCCGCGCAGGGAGCCCGATGCGGGACTCGATCCCGGGAATCCAGGATCATGACCTGAGCCGAAGGCAGTCGCTTAACCAACTGAGCCACCCAGGCGCCCCTGTTCTGTCCATTCTTATAAACACAGGCGGCAGTCTCAGACAGGAGCCCATGTACCCACTGGTCAAACACTCAGGGCCCCAGCCTTTAACTTTAGGAGTAGGCAGATTTAACAGGGGGATCATTCTGAGATGAATTAGAAAGAGATGATTTTGTGAATGACAGTTTTCAATGGCATATACTGGTTCAGATGCTCACCATTATACTTGTATAATAGTAATAGCTTAAACACTATTAATCCAGCAGTATTATAAGAGCTTTCCATGTATTATCCTATTCCTATCAACAATCACATGAGGAAGATACTATTAACCCAGTTTTTTGCAGGAGATGAGACTGAGGCCTGTGGCCACATGGTTCCTAACTGGCAGTCTAACCCCAAAGCTGTACTCTGAACCATGCCTTTGCCATACACAGCAGAGAATGGAATAGGACACTCAATTCAGGGTCCTCTGAGATTCCCTGCAACTAATAAAGACACACTTAATAATATTATACTTTACCTCAAGCAGTTCTGGTATCTAAATAAAAGCTGCTTCTAAGCAGTTAAAGTAGCTCCTTTCTTATCTCCAATACTTTTTAAGCGTTAACTATGTAGACCTCCAGCCTCTTAGTGCTATTCATAATCTTTTTGCAAAACTTTAAAGGGACTTGTAGGAACTAATCTATCTTGCAAAAGAACATTTAACTGAAGTTTAATAATTTGCTTCAGCTTCAACTCCCTCTGTTAAATTTAAATGACAATACATGGGGGTGCCTGGTTGGCTCAGTTGGTTAGGCATCTGCCTTTGGCTTGGGTCATGATCTTGGGGTCCTGGGACTGAGCCCCATGTCATGCTCTCTGCTTAGCGGGGAGTCTGCTTCTCCCTCTCACTCACCCTCTGCGCTCTCTCTCAAGTAAAAAAATAAAATTTTTAAAAATAAATAAATAAAAATATATAAATAACCATATATGTACGGTACATATTATATAAGCCTTTTTTGTAAATTTATCCCTATTTGTAAATATACAAAGGGAGATTTTGTGAAACGATGTTAATAATGGTTCTTTCTATGCCATATGATCCAATAATTCCATTACTGGGTATTTAACCCAAAGGAAACAAAATACTAATTTGAAAAGATATATGTACTGCTATATTATTGCAGCATTATTTACAATAGCCAAAATACAGAAACAACCTAAGTGTCTATCAGTACAAGATGGATAGGGAAGATGTGGTATATGTATACAAACACACACACACACATACACATGCTGGAATATTATGTAGCCGTAAAAAGGATAACATTATGCCATTTGCAACAGTATGGATGGCCCTAGAGGGTAATATGCTAAGTGAAATAAATCAGACTGAGAAAGACAAATACCATATGATTTCACTCATGTGAAATCTAAAAAACAAAACAAATGAATAAACAAAAAGTAGAATCAGACCTATAAATACAGAGAACAAGCTGGTGGTTGCCAAAGGGGAGGGGTAGGGGGTTGGGCAAAATGGGTGAAGGAGAGTGGGAGACACAGGCTTCCAGTTATGGAATGAGTAAGGTCACATCACAGGAATAAAAGGCACAGCATAGGGAATAAAGCCAATGATATTGTAATAGCGTTGTATGCTGACAGATGGTAGTTACTCTTGTGTAAGCATAGCATAACATATAAAGAAGTTGAATCAGTATGTTGTACACCTGAAATTAATATAACATTGTGGTCAACTATACTCAAATGAAAAAAAAATTTTTTTTAAAGTAAGCTCCAGGCCCAGCATGAAGCCCAACACAGGGCTTGAACTCACAATCCTGAGATCGAGACCTGAGCTGACATCAAGAGTCAGACACTTAACTGAGGCGCCCCTCAAATAAAATTTTTTTTAAAAAATAATGGTTATTTCTAGGTAATAAATTTTTGGATTTTACCTTGTACTTTTCTGTATTCCTTGACTTTTTAAAATAAGAAGCATGTATCACTTTTACAAGATCAATAAAGTCTCTCAAAAAGAAAAACAGTTGTCATGAGTCCAAACACACCATGCAACAAGAAAGTTGGAGATCTGAAGCCTAGATTATTACCAGAATTTTTAACTAGTCACCTAAGTTTCGTTAAACTTTATTTATTCCATTTAAAATGTGTATCATGCATTAGTAAAATAAAGAACAAGTTAGAGTATTAGAAAAGAGAAGAAATAAGGGGCCTAACAGTGAACACTGTAAATACTGTATCTAAAAACATGTGAGCATCTCACAAGTTGAAGGACGGAGTCTGAAGTTTTGTTTTCAGAAACTATCATAAGGTTGGTAGTTTATATTCATCATGTTAGACATACCACCAAGATCTTCTGTTTTTTATGATTCCAACGTCTTTGTCATATTCAAAGATAAAAGATTTTTATTTCATAGGAAACAATTTTAAGGTAATTGGGTGATGGGCATTAAAGAGAGGACTTGATGTAATGAACATTGGGTGTTACATGCAACTGATGAATCACTAAATTCTACCCCTGAAACTAATAATACACTACATGTTAACTAAATTGAACTTAAATAAAAATAAATAATAAAGTACTGTTTAAAAATAGTTACTTTATGCAGAAAAAAAAAACCAGAAGGAAATATGACCAAATGCTAGAAATGGATACTTAATGAGAAGTAGAATCATGGGTAGTTCTTTCTGCTGTTGCTTTACACTTTTCTGCATTTTTCTAAGTCTTCTGCAGTGAACATGTATTACATAAATAATCAGTTCTTGAAAAATCTTAAGAAGTATTTATATCTAGGGCGCCTGGGTGGCTCAGTTGGTTAAGCGACTGCCTTCGGCTCAGGTCATGATCCTGGAGTCCCTGGATCGAGTCCCGCATCGGGCTCCCTGCTTGGCGGGGAGCCTGCTTCTCCCTCTGACCCTCCCCCCTCTCATGTGCTCTCTCTCTCTCATTCTCTCTGTCTCAAATAAATAAATAAAATCTTTAAAAAAAAAAAAGAAGTATTTATATCTAAATGTCAGAAATAATTAAATTAGTTCATTTTAATATTTTAGTATTAGTTCATTTTAATATTAAAGTTCATTTTACATATCACCCATGCAGAAGAATTCCTAATAATTTGTGTTATACTTCATCTTCACTAAGGCAGAGCATAACTCTCACCCACCCCCACTCCTAAAGTAAGGGCTGCACATAGTGATTCCTTCTAAAGAGTACAATACGAAAAGATGGGGGAGAGTAACTTTACAGTGGAGAAAGCTGACAAACACTATTTCAGCCAGGTATCAAGGCCAACATCAACAGTGATAAGTCATGTTGATAGTAGGTACCCTTGATATATTGTGATGAAAATTGTACTTTACCTCTGTGGCCTTCCTCCCCAAAACCTGTAATCCCAGTCTACCAATGAAAAAAAAAAATCAGACAAACCCCAGTTGGCAGACATTCTACAAACTACCTGACTAGTGCTCCTCAAAAATGTCAAGATCATCAAAAACAAGGGAAGTATGAGACCCAAGGAGACATGACAGCTAAATGTAATGGGCTATCCTGGAGCAAAAAAGAAAAAGGACGTTAGGTAAAAACTGAGGAATTCTGATTGGTCCATTAATCGTTACAAGTGCATGATACTACTGTAAGATGTTGATAATGGGAGTATATGGGAACTCTCTATACTGGTATCACAATTTTTCTGTAAATCTAAATCTGTTCTACAGAATAAAAGTTTTTTCTTAAAGTTTTAGCATTTTGACTTTTACAGAAAATCAGCATTAGGATAAGATAAATTCCTGTGTTGCCATGTGGCATCAGAATTTGTGATTTTTCTAATCTCTGTCAGTAGGAAGACTCATTTGGCACAAGATGATGAAAGATATAAAACTTAAAGATGAAGGAAACCACAAAATCTTGTGAAATTTTCATGATCAACTGGGGATTTCTTTAAATAAATAAATATACACTTATAAACAAATATCCATACAAACATACATAGACAAATAAAAATAAGGTTATCATTAAGATAGAATACATGCAGGGCATCTAACTGGCGCAGTCGGTTAAGCACCGACTCCTGGTTTTGGCTGAGGTCGGGATCTCAGGGTTGTGAAATTGAGCCCCACCTGCGGCTCTGCACTCAGCGGGGAGTCTGCTTGGGATTCTCTCTCCCTCTGCCCTTCCCCTGCTCCCTCTCTCTCTCTGAAATAAATAAATATTTTTTTAAAAAAAACATAGAATACATGCACATATGATCTTACGAGTTCTCTTCCAAGAAAAGAGTGATAATTAAGCTCTAGGAAAAAAATTAAGTATCTTTAGTAGTTCTGGAAGAAAGTGCCAGGTCAAATATAAAATTCTTATATCTGATTCTATAATTATTATTACTATTTAAGAATGCCTAACTTCAACTAATTTTTTTCATCTGAGACATTCATTACACTGAATGAAACCGCAGGATATAATTTATCTTGTCCTAGGTTTAGAGTCTGTTAAAAATGAGAAAAATACAGGGGCACCTGGGTGGCTCAGTCGGTTAAGTGTCCAACTCTTGATTTCGGCTCAGGTCATGATCTCAGGGTTATGAGATTGAGTCCTGTATCCTGCTTGGAGTCTGCTTAAGATTCTCTCTCTTCCTCTCCCTCTACCCCTCTCCCCTACTCTCCCTCTCTTAAAAAGAGAGAGAGAGAGAAACACAAAAAGCAACTCTTCTGGAGTTTCAATTACATTATTTTGAATAGATGGTGGGTTGTGTTCAATTGTTAAACATGAACAAAAGTTTGGATGTAAATGGAATAAGGATAAGTCTTATTTAATTTTTTTGGTTTTTACTTTGGTAAAAAAAAAAATGGATATATACACACACTCTCATATACTACATCAAGAGCAGTTATGGCCTTTGTACTAAAACTGCACTGTTATCCTTTGAGATCCTGTGTCACTGCTCCTTAAAAATTATATATTCTATATAATGTGCCTATTCTCTTTTCTATAGCAGCTGTTTCGAACACAAATGCAGAGATGAATGAGGAAAATCCCCAATATTTAAAATCCACCATGGAGAGAAAAGCAGGAAGAGGTCCAAGCTAGCCCCTGGGGATTTTCCCAGGTTCAGTATATTGACCTGGAAAACAAGGAGTACAGCTTGAGCTCTTCTTCCTTTAGCAGTGCAAGCACTGGTCAGAGAAGTTTCCAAACACATGGAGCTTAGTGAGACCACCTGCTCCTAACACAGGACAATGGCTACTGGACCACCAACTCTGTTGCTTCAAGTCAACACCAGCTCTCCTTTACAACAGATGACAGGCTTTCTGCCAGAAGAGTCTCTCAGTAAAAGAGTGAGCTAAGAAAAGCTAAACTTCTCTCTGCAATAGAAGCTCATAAATCAGGAGCCAAAACGAACACATTAAAAAGCTGAAACTGAACTTGGTCTGACAGTAGAACCAAACAATAATCACATAGATATTAGCCCTGGTCAGGCTGAGTTAAGAGTTCAAATCCTCACTTGGCAAGGGTGTGGGCTTCCAAGTGCTGTGGAGCAACCATGAGAGAAATTTTTGCCCAGGTCCTCATGCATGCTTTAAGCATGACCAATCTTGGCGGATGTGTGGCACAACCCAGGGGCTAGCCTGGACCTCTTCCTGCTTCAGGGGATCTAATCTATAACCTCCCAAGATCTTCATCACTTAGACCACTCAATAATAGGAGAGGAATCACAATGGGCAGGCCCCACAGCTTGTCTCGCTCTCCCAAAAGAGTTGAGGTCAACTAGAAGTTCCGATTTCTCTGATTTGAGTCCTTAGTCATGTATGAGATAGCATGTCGAACTGGTTTTTAATTAAAGGTGTATGAAGCAACATTTAATAATATTTCATAGGTTAAGAGAATCAAAGTTCGTATCAGCTATTGGAAGGAAATTCTCAATACAGAATCTTATGTTAACACATATAGGAAAATCCATGAAAAATGGAATTTTAAATGTTTAAGCAGTTAGGTCATGACACAATCCTGGTGGGATCCATGATGATACTGAGAGGAAATAATTCAAAAAATCATTCAAAGTCTTGGCGTCACACAACTTCCATAACGCTATTTTTTTTTTGAAAACTATATACCCATACCCCTTTGGGTATTTTTTTTTAAAGTTTTTAAATGTTTAGAAAATAAATTTGAAAATTTGTTCAAGAGCCCTCCACGTTTCAACTCAGTCACTTATTTACAGTACCAGGGACAGAGTTACAGATACCACCTGTGAAGAAACAAGCCACTGACAGAGAATAGAAGCATTTGGAACAAATGTATTCCAAACTGTTTAAATAAATCATGGAACATCTGTAGAATAGGATACTAAGCAACTGTGAAAAAGAATGAGGAAGATCGATTTAAAATTTAAAAGAAAAAGAATGAGGAAGATCATACGTATTGTTACAGAACGATCTCTAATATACACTGAGTGAAAAAAGCAAGATACAGAAGAGTGTGTAGAATATATTGCCATTTGCGGGGAAAACTACATTTGTGTGCTTTGGCTTTTGTATGCCAAAAATCTCTGGAGAGTTACACAAAAATCTAGTACCAATGTTTGCTTCTAAGGAGGGGACCTGGGTAGCATGCTATTTTACACCTTCTGAATTTTTAACTATTAACTATTTATAGGTATCACCTAGCATATCACAAGCTTTACCTCTCAAAAGGGGGCACACTTTAAAAAGTGAAAGGGCATTTTCAAGCACATTTTGGGTAAACGGAAGAGGCCATAATGAAATAAATTGTCATTATTTTGTTATAGAGAGCTACAGTTGACAAGGGGGAGGGGGATTTTGCGATCTGTTAACTGGGATGTCAGAAAGTAGATCAAAATGAATACCCAGACTGTGAAAATATGGTGATTACTCACAGAAGGAAAAAGCATCAAGTCCATCTCATTGCATTTTAAGTCAGCAGTGATATGTTAGGAAAAAGGACCGAGCAGGAAGAAAATACTGGAACTCAACTACAAATTATAAAAGGAGGAAGAAAATCATTTGTGAAATAGCTTCAGAATGTTGTAGCATCACGGTAAAATGTATAAATAAGTTTTCAAATGAACTCCAGCAGATCCTGAAATCAGTAAAACAATTTCACTGTCTTCAAACACTTACACAAACACACCCAAAAGCACACACACATTCAGACACACGCTGTAAGCAGCCGATAAGACCATTAAGACAATTCTGAACTTTATGGCTATTTCTTTTTTAGGGGTCATTCTTTGCATTTTTACTGCCCTAAATTTACCTCTTCAAGTCACAGCAATGCAGATTGAGCTTCCTTTCTTCTTTAGTTTTGTTTCCAACCAAATCTTTTGTACATTTCTGGAATTTAAGCCACCTGAGTTACTGCTACTTATCTATAACACCATTGCTTTGAGGGATTAAAGCAGGTTTCTTGTAATACACTTAGATCAAGAGTTATCTGAGTTGAGAAGAATATCCTGTTTGAGTTGGGGATGGGGAATCTTTATTTTTTTTATTTTTTTTATTTATTAATTTTTTTAAATCTTGAGTTGTTTTGATTTCCCCTGAGAGCAGTAATCTTCAGCAAGTAATATTTTTTAAAAAGCTCCCAACCCACCACAAAACATTCCAAGTGATTTTAACTCCTGAATGAGGTTGGGCTACCTGAGTGATTCTCTCTCTTCTCTTCTTTGGCAGAAAGGATTAGAAACCTCCACAGAAACTTGCTCTCTATTAAAGTGGAGTGCTGTGCATTCATTGGCAAGAGGTGAATTGTTTTCAGATTACATGTGAAAGAGTGTGTGTGTTTCTTTCCCACATCAAAGACTTGGATGGAGGCAGTTCTGAGTATTGCCAGGGATGCAAGAATTGGTGCTAAAGTGATTAACAAAATTGCTTTCCTGCAAAAGAAGCACAAAACATTACCTAGGGATTAGAGGAGGAGAGGGCAAGATTAAAGGTGATGTTGAATTTTGGGTGGAATATCTTATCCATCTTTTTCAAATCATGCTTCAAGGATTCTGCGGCCCCTCCTCAGGGAAACCTGAGCAAATCAAGGTCTTGCTTTCTCAAGTTTTGTACACAGGGGCTCCAACAGGGTAAAATTAAAGCTACTAACATAAGCAGCACTCACTTGTGACCTCCGTATCTTCACCTCACACTACAAATACATTTTGGATTTTGAATGGATTTTATTCAGCACACACCAACGACTCCCATTAATCAAAGATTCTTTCATTTGTAATTGGTATGTGTGTCCACCTGTTGGATTTAAATGATAGTGTTTTGTAGAATTTCTGGAGTGGTCTGGTTTTAGTAAATCCCTACTTGATTAGTATAGTATCCCTTTTTAAATATCTTTCCCAGTGAAACCTTCATCTAGCCAAATGTAAAAAACAAACAAAAAAACATAGAACCTATATTCCAAATAGTGAAGGAAAGACCATATAGCAAACCTCACAATTACTAGTTTAGGACATTATTTTAAAGGGTATCTCTAAAATGCCCTATGACATTCTTTGTCACTTAGCATTTTTTCATCTCTTTTAAAAACTGAATTTAGGTTGCCCTTCCTCCAAGAAGTCCTCCTGACGTTAGTCTCCTAAATTGAGACAGGCAGAAACATATAGGTACATGTAACTGTTCTGGTGTGAATAAACTTTTCTTCCTCCTTGCTTTCTTCCTTTAAAACATTAAATCCCCAAAAGGAATGAAACATTTATCTGGCTAGGTGGGAAAAGCATAAAGCTGAATGTAATAGCAAAATAAATAAATTTGAAGCAATATATACAGTATGATGCCATTTATGAAAAAAAATTAACACAAAAAACAGTATCTTAACTCTTGAGGGAACATATATATGTATGTAAAAGTACAAAAAAGAGAACAGAACT
The DNA here is from genome assembly GCF_029215605.1 of Mirounga angustirostris. Lineage (NCBI taxonomy): Eukaryota > Metazoa > Chordata > Mammalia > Carnivora > Phocidae > Mirounga > Mirounga angustirostris. The sequence continues at coordinate 128,153,594 of NW_026991714.1, forward strand.
ATACATCTTAAACTCATGGTAATGGCCGCCTCTGGGAAGGAAGGTGGGAAATGAGATTGAGGGTAGTGGTGAAAGGAAATTTTAGCTACATCTGTAACATCTATTTCCTTTAAAAGAAAAAAAAAACCATTAAGCTAAGATGATTCACTTAGGCATAGTTAGGGGATGTGAAGGGTCATTGAAATTCTCATCTAAAAACACAGCAGAGGTTTGAGATCTCATCTTTGTCCTCAAATTATCCTTTCACATAACATACAGAGGGCTTTTCTATCAGACAGAACTTATGTCTCACTTTCTTTGTAACAACAATAAAACTTGTTTCAAATTGATTAAATAATTCAAAAGAGTTGTTACCTCCTCTTTTCCCACAATAACACTATCCTCACAAATTTATGTGCCATTGTGATGGAACTTGATCTTTGCATGTGTTCTATAAGGAATAGGAGTCCTCAGGAAAAAGAATAAATAAACAAATAAATAAATAAGCACAATTTGCTTGCCATCCGGCAAGCAAGAATTTGTGGGTGTTTGCATTTTGAAAAAGTTGTTTCTCGAGGTTGCCTGTGTGACTTCTTCGCTTTCAGGAACGTGTTGAGAACAATCATTTTTTATCTGTCTTTCCCCGGGGTCCCGTAAGGTCACTGGACATAAGATAGCTGTGAAATTTGACATTGTTCCAATTTAAATGCTTTACTCCAGCAAGTGCAAGACTGTGGGCGCGTCAGTGCGGGGATTGCCACGGCCAGGCCGGTTCTGAGACTCGCCAGCCCTCCAGGCTTCAAAGCCTGCCATCCTTGATCTCACTAAAGAATGTTTTTGAATTCTATGTCCATCTAGTGGTTGCCTGCAAAGATCTACTTGGCTTTTTCTTTCTTCCCTTTCTTTCACACTTGATCAGTGAGATTCTGTTTGTGATGGAGGTTTCGCCCCCCTTGGTCTTTAATTCTTTCACAGGTGGTTTCAAAGTGTCTATCCTTAGTCACTGCTTTCTATAAACAAGCAGGAATTCATGAACCCCAGTCACTGATGGCTCTCCTCGCGCAGCAATTCTCCTCTCACTTTGAAAATAGACTGTTTTGTGGACAGTAAAGTACAGTTCTTTTTCACAGATGAGATTAGAGGCTTGAGGGGAGGCTAGAGGGAGGGGAGTTTCTTTCTTTTCCTTTTTTCTTTTTCTTCTTCTTCTTTTTTTTTTTTTTAACTGGAGAGCCTTTGTGTTGTAATTCATTTTAGCAAATGCAAGAACTTTACTTATTTTACACTCAGTTGCACCTTCGGTTAAAGATGACATGGTACTAAGCAGAAGGTGCTAGGAATTTGCTGATTTCCTCATTAATTCCATCGTCTCCAGCATCCCAAGTATAAGGGTGGGAGCTGAAGATCCAGTGGTGACAGGAGCTAATGTGGTTGCATATCCAAGGAATCAAATGATCTCAGCTCCACTGGAGAATTCTGATGTGCCACACGGGTGGCTGTATCTCACGTTACTGCCTCCCCTCTGTAGGCTGAGAAGTCTCTCCCCGGGACTCAGTTCCTCTGATTTGAGGTTTTAGAAGGAATGGGATTCAATGCCTATCTGTAGCAGTCACTGGTCTTTATGGTTTTCATATGGATCCTGAAACTTGGGGAGTTGATGGATTTATAATATTCTGAATTCTGTGAGGAAAAAAAAAAAGGAGGCCAAGTTTCCTAACACATCGACAAGGAAAGGCTATATGTGCATCTTGGGCCACCCTGGTCTCTAGAAATATGGGTGCACACACTGAATTAAAGTCACTGCCTTCAGGGGCGCCTGGGTGGCTCAGTTGTAAAGCGTCTGCCTTCAGCTCAGGTCATGAGTCCTGGGATCGAGCCCCGCAACGGGCTCCCTGCTCAGCGGGAAGCCTGCTTCTCCCTCTACCAGTCCCCCTGCTTGTGTTCCCTCTCTCGCTATGTCTCTGTCAAATAAATAAATAAAATCTTTAAAAAAAATAAAATATAAAATAAAAAAATAAAAATAATAAAGTCACAGCCTTCATTCCAGCTCAAATTAAAATAATAGATATTTTACTATTTTAAAATACTTGCTCTTTATAAAGATTTATTTACTTGAGAGAAAGAGAGACAGCATGTGCGCAAATGAGGGGAAGGGGGCAGAGGGAGGGAGACAGAGAGCATCTCAGGCAGACAGCCCGCTCAGCATGGAGCCCGACGTGGGACTTGATCTCACAACCCCAAGATCATGACCTGAGCCGAAATCAACAGTCCAATGCTTAACCTACTGCGCCACCCAGACACCCCTAAAATACTTGCTCTTTATAAGTGTAACACACTTTATCAGAATCAACTTAAAAAACATAAATTGCGTACACCCAACATTGTTTATAATAGCAAAAACTACAATTAAACAACCTAAATGTCTATCAATGGGCAACTAGCTAAATAAACATGTTCATCTATGGAATAATATGTAATGATTTGAAAGAGTGAAACTGGAAAAGAGTGACATGGAAACATATCTAAGAAATGGTGTTGAGTGAAAAAAAGCTGACAAATTATACTACGAAAATGACACGTATAAAACAACCCTATATATATGTCAGGTACACGTATGTATGGGCTCGAGGGAGGTGATCTAAAGGGATTTTAATCTTATCTGTAATGTTTTACTCTTTTACAAGGAGGATGTATATATGTAATTCTCATATAATTAAAAATAATTTTTAAAAACTTAATGATTTTTAAAGTCAAACTGAAGGTAAGTAAAAATAAATAAAATCACCTATAATCTGCTACCCAGCCTTCCATATAGTCTTTTGTATATATACTTTTCTAAAAATTATTTTATTGTTTTATTATTTATTATTTACCATTTTAACCATTTTTAAGTGTACAGTTGAGTGCCATTAACTACATTCAAATTGTTGTGCAATCATCACCACCATCCATCTGGAGAACTTTTTCATCTTCCCAAACTGGAACTCTGTACCCAACAAACAATAGCTCCCCATTTCCCCCTCCCCAGCCTCTAGCAACCACTGTTCTACTTTCTGTCACTGTGTGTTTGACTATGCAGGTACCTCACATAAGTGGAATCATACAGTTATTTGTCCTTTTGTATCTGGTTTATTTCACTTATCCATGTTGTAGTATAGGTCAGAATTTCATTTCTTTTAAAGGCCGAATAATTTCCACTATATGTATACAGCACGTTTTGTTTATTCATTCATCTACCAATAGACACTTGGTTTATTTCCACCTTTTGGCTATTACAAATAATGCAGCTATGAACACTGGTGTACAAATAGCTGTTTGAATCTCCACTTTCAGTTCTTCTGTGTATATACCCAGAAGTGGAATTGCTGGATTAAATGGTAATTCTATGTTTAATTTTTGGAGAAGCCTCCATACTGTTTTCCACACTTGGCTGTACCAGTTTGCATTCCCACCAGCAATGCACAAGGGTTCCAATTCCTCCACATCCACACCAACAACTTGTTTTCTGGGTTTTTTTCTTTTTTTTAAGACTTTATTTATTTGAGAGAGAGCACAAGCGGGGGCAGGATGAAGGGGCAGAGGGAGAGGGAGAGAGAGAAGCAGGCTCCCTGCTGAGCAGGGAGGCACCCCTCTAGGATCATGACCTGAACCGAAGGCAGATGCCCAACCAAATGAGCCACCCAAGTGCCCCTGCGTGGTTTTGCTGTTGCTGTTGTTTTTAATAATAGTCATCCTAATAAGTGTGAAGAGATCTATACTTTTTAAAAATTAAAAATTAAAAAAAAAATTAAAAATTAGCCTCAACTGTAACTTAATATAACCTTGATATTTTTCTTTGCCATTAAATATTCTTCAACAATATCATTTTAATGCCTGAGTAGCATCCCACTAAGATGTACCATAATTTACTCAACCAATTCCCTATTACTAGAAACTTAAGTGTTTCCAATTTTTTGGCATTATAAAGAGTACTCCATATTCGCATTCTTGACTTTGCTTTAAATTTGCTTATAAATTCTTAACAGTGATATTGCTGGGTCATAGAGCATGTACATTTTTTAAGCTTTGAAGATCAACATCCAATTTAAAATTCAATTAAAAAGAGGGATTGGAGGCTACACACTTAAAGACCCCAAGCAAACTACTACTTAATCAGTTGAGAAATTCGCTCACACAATGTAAAGAGTGGGTATTGTCTGTTAGCCCTCCAGCAATTCGCCTTTCACCATTGACCTATGTGGAAACCTTCAGCTTAGGAAAAGAATGTAGTAGAAGCCTCTTACTTGGAAGGCTTGGTTCAGGGGTACTCGGGTGTTATGAGCATTTTCATCACTGGAGCTCACTAGTGGATCCAGGACCAATCTGAATCTCTTTCACTCTGCCCCTTACTGTAATATGATGCTCTCTCTGGGGTGGAAATTGCATAAGTATTTAAGAAAACCCAGGAATAACACAACAGAGAAAGTAAATTCAAGAGGAGGAATCATCCAGGAATAAAGGAGGGAGCTTTCTTCCTCCTTTCTGTCCAAGTAGTAGTTGGTACAGCCTATGCCCCCACATAGCCTTGGACTTGGAAATCCTGGACAAACTTTAGTTCTATCACTCTGCTACTCAGAGACCTCTGCCACCCATCGGCTTTGTAGTCAAAATGAACCCCTTTGCCTAGCACTCAAGAGTCTGGTTTCCCAGGACCTCTCTCCATCCTTATTGCTCCAGCATGAAATCTTCCATTCCATGCAAACTGACCTATTTACTATATCCCCAGCAAGCAGCACATACTGTGGAAAGACTTTTGGGCTTAGACTTCAACAACCTGATTTTGAACCCTGCTTCTGCCATTTCTTTAGTAGATGACCTTGGGCAAAATATTTAATCTCGATGAGCCTCAGTGTCCTCATCTGTAAAATAGGGATGACAAAGCCTAATTTGCGGGATTATCATGTACATGTTATACTGGACAACAGCATGTAAAAGAAGTTAATACAATGAGGAGTGACATGAATGTCTTATTTTTCCTGGACTCTCAGCCTTTGGTCCCACCTGTTCTTTCTGGAAAAGTCCTTTCTCATCGGAATCCTACCTAGTCATCAAAACAAACTCATGTTTTGGCCCCCTTGAAAGCCCACCCATGAAAATCCCTAGTACTCCCCGACTAGACTATTCATTTGGCAATTGTCTAGACTACCTGGTATTGGCCATACTTTCACCATGTCTTTGTTCTCCAAAGGACAGAAACCATGCCTACTACCTACTACCTACCTCTTTCCTCCACCCCACTTTTCTCCCTCTGTATCAAGAACATTTTACATATAGTACACGGTAAATAAATATTTGTTGACTGACCCTTTTCAGTTACCCTGCCCTTCATGACCTGCTGTATCAGTAGGCCCGTATCAGTCCTTCTAAATAGACTCTCTCCTGGCATAATTTTCAGGGAGCACGGATTCCAATTTTGCCCCAATAAAAATCATTAATGTATAGCACTTCCGATTCCAATTTTGCCCCAATACAAATCATAATTAATGTATAGCACTTCCTTGCTTACAGCAGTAGCCTGTAAAGTCAACGGAATGGATATTGTTACTACTACCCCTATTTCTTACGGACTTAGAAAGTTTGAGCGATTTGTCCAAGGCCACAAAGCTAGGGTATGGCAAAACTGAAAACTGAACTCAGATCTACTGCTTGCAAAGCTCATGCTCTTGGTCTCACATAATAAAACCTCTCTCCATATTTGACTGTTAATGAACATTGGTCCCTCTGTGAAGTAATATTATCATTAAATTTTAGGTCCTTGCCTAAGAAAAAGATGGTGGTGTTCTTAAACTTCTTTAGTGTTTTCAGAGGCATGAAAGAAACATACATGATATGCAAGTGCTCAACGAAATGTTCCAGGTGAGAACCTTGTGTAAATTATTTCCTTGCGACCCAGAATGAAAGCTGGGCTTACAGTGGAAAGGTAAAAGTATCTTTTCCACTATATCAATTAATTGCAACCCGAAGCAGCCCTCTTAGAAATGGTTCCCCCACTATACTCCTGACCTTCTTTGGTGATTTTCTACCCACACCCCTCAAGACTCAGGGGCTTCTGCTCCAAGGCCTTGGCTCTGGCTCCTGGGGATTCTTCCCCTGCAGTCACCCTCCATGAATTAGGGTCCCTCCAGCAAAGGGCACAACTCTTTAACCACAGCTCTCGGGAATCATAAGTGATCCTGATTAGAACAGATGCTAAGAGGTGCTAGCACTACATGGTCCTCTAGCACCCCAGCAGCCTCCTCAGCTACATATCTCATCTGCTGACAGTTCAGCAGACATTCTTCAGATTTAGGGAAGATATGAAACCACAGATGGTTCGCAGGCAACCCAAAGCAGAGCCATGTTTCTCAGCTACCTTGGTCACTGAGTAAGCAACAGCTTGTCTGTCTAGGATGTTGGTCTACCTGTTGTCCCAGTAAAAAACAAAACAAAAAAAACCCTGGAAGCCACATAAATCTTGACTTAGCTGTTACCCCAGATTCTGTGGGTAATAGTTGCTTAAACTCATTTCTTCCTTGCCCCACCTTGGACACTTGGGCACTAAAGTCAACTTTGCTGAGCTGCCTCCATATTTGTTCAATATACAATATACATTATTGAGAACTACTTGCTAGGCCCTGGGGGATAAAAAGGTGGGGTAAAGAGTCTTCTCACATTTTTCTCAACCCAGTTTCCACCACAAGCCCCACTTTCTCACAACCAACAAGACTAGAATCCATAACAAGCCCCAAGTTGTACAGGAACTAGTCCTGTTCTCTATCTTGTTGATTTCTGAGACAAACATTAGCATAAACATGAGCACAGCAATGGCTTGCTTATGCTCTAATTACTCTGGGCCAAAAGCAGGAGTTATATCTCAACTTAAATGCTATTTTGGCACACTCACATGGAACCCCAGGCACAATATGCCTTCATCTTTACCCACATCACTTGGTGAAGCCCTCTCTCATGCAGCTGTAACCGCTAGTTTTCCCACAACCACCATTCTGTCTCAAACACTGAGTTCAAACACTGTTCCTCCAAAGATCTTAACCTTGAGACTTAGACATTGTCCCTTACTCCTCAACAGCACCTCTTCCCCCCCCAGCTGCTCTTTAGCCTAACATCAACTCAGCCAAATGAAATAAACAAATATTTACAGAGTGAGGAAGGGGGGAAAGGTGGGGCAGAGACAGCTGTGATTATTGACCCATCATGCCCCAGTTTCCTCTCGCTCAGAGTGTCTTTGGGAACAAGCTCAAAATGGCAGTAAGAAGATAAATTCTAGTTTCTTGTGCTCTCCTGAAGACCAGCAGTGAGCAATTCAGATTTGAAATTTTAAAAACCATTTATAATAGCATCCAAAAAAACAAATACCAGGTATAATCTAACTAAACATGAACAGGATCTACATCTAGAAAACTAAACAATACCAATGAAAGACATAAAAGGCCTAGATAAATGGGAAGAGAGTCTGGGTTAGAAGGTCAGGATATGGGGCACCTGGGTGGCTCAGTCGGTTAAGCGTCTGCCTTCAGCTCAGGTCATGATCTCAGGGTCCTGGGATCAAGCCCCGCATCGGGCTCCCTGCTCAGTGGGAAGCCTGCTTCTCCCTCTCCCACTCCCCCTGCTTGTGCTCTCTCTCTTTCAAATAAATAAATAAAATCTTTAAAAAAAAAAAAAAAAAGAAGGTCAGGATATGAAGGTCAATCACTTGCCTATATGCCAGCAATAAACAACTGGAATCTGAAATTTTGAAAAAGATACCATTTAAAAGTCTTGTTTCTTAGAGTCACGCATTCAGGTGATTAGCAATTTCAACTTGACTACGTCCTTTCGTCAGAAATCCTGGGGTTCTTGAGATCTTCCATGTAGTGGCCCAGACAGCATCTTCAGCTTACAGTCCAAGCTGTCCTGCAATTCTAACCATCGCTGGATTCCTCTGAGGCACGGTTTGTTGAGTCCTTTTTTTTTTCCTCCAAGCCTCTTTTATTTAGGCAGCCACACTTTCCCTGGAGGTTTCCATTCCTCGTTTTCAACCCTTCCCACCTCTCCTGCTTCCAGCTGATTACTGAGCTTTGGTCTGCCGATTCCAAAGGCATCTCCAACCTCCAGCAAATCATGCTGCCTGTGTCCTGTTTCCCAGCTATTGTCTGGTTTCTCTGTTCTTCACTCCTCTTTACCTCCAACTCCTCCCATGTTCTTCCCCAGGGTACAGGTCAGTCTTTCAAGAGTGTACTTACCACATTAAATCGTTTTCTCCGAAACAGATATTTGCATATGCAAACCCCACATTTGCCATATGGTTTTCCCTACTTCCCACCCAGAGCAACTCTCAATTTCATATATATTTTGGGGAAATGAAGTTTTCCCCAGATGGTCTCTCCAAAGCAAGGTCAGGGCTTGTGCATTCTTTCAAAGGTTCTGGGCAGAGGTTAGAATGACTCGTGTTTTCTTGGTCCCATCAGCAGCTGTGTCAGCAGTGCACCTGCGAATGGGACATAACCTGACTCTTTCTTAGCTAACACCACACCAGAATTTGAGGGAGATGTTGAGCCATAAACTCTATCCCCAGGGAAGGGCAAGAAACCTGCCCAATTGCTCAAACAATTCCAAACCAAATCCCCTAAGAATTCTTCCATGGGGAGAGAAAAAGAGCATGAATATTAGAAAGACGCTGAACCAGGTGTGCCGAAAAAGGTTCTTAGTCATTCTTAGCTCTAGAAGGGGATGGGGCAGCCCCACATCTCTACTGGGAACCATTATTTCCCCTTTTAAATCAGGAAAGGAAAAAAAAACAACAACATAGCCCCAAATAGAGAATGTTTTCTTTTGTGACTGGAAGCAAACATCGCTGATGGCTTTAGCAGCTGCCTGCCAACATGGCCTGAGAAGCAGGCAAGCTCAAACATTTTTTTGAGATCAACACATGTACAGACATACAGTATATTAGGTCAAATTATAAATCCAGGAATAAAAGAACAAATAAACAACTTTCAGCTTTCTCTAGCTTCTGCATCCAACACCAGCCAAACTAGACTCTGAAGCAGAAAAATCTAGATTCCAAGAAGGCAGGTCTCCCAGGAGTTCAAGGCAAACCTCCCTCTGGTAGGAAAAGAAGGTGCCGTTGTAGATTAACTGGCTGACGGCTGACCAGGTCCAGGCCGACCACGCTGCCTAGCCCAGGCTTCCTTGTGTCAGCCAGCAGACTCTGAGGATGTGTGGCAGGCTAACTGTAGGCCTGCCATTGACTTGATCTTTGACCCCAGTAAATCATTTAATATGCCATGTGCCTTTGCCCATATGTTAATGTTTGGTGTATTCAGATGAGAATTCCATCAAGTATAGGTGTGCACCCATTAAGGCTAAGTCTTTCCCTTTAGAGTTTCTAGAAGGAACCTTCTGGAAGGCTGCATTGCAGAGAGCCAAGGTATCTGGACTAACCAAACTGAAATGCCTACAGGTGGTGAGATGGCATTGCTTTAATTATGGCTGAAAAGCAGAAGAATAAATTGGTTCTTTGGTTATCAAAACTGACACAAGACTGTGTGATAGTTTTGCCTTAGGGCAAGAAATCCACCAGAGTATAGTAGGTATGAGAATACTGAATTATTTTTCTGATCCCACCACTATACTAATCAGATGACCTTGAGCAAATCACTTAGGCCAAGGTTGTTCAGACATCAGCTGGTCATGAAATCAATGAAATAAATAGGAATGACACATTTTTTTATGAAGTCAAGTTGAAAAGAATACAAAAATATCAGTGCTTAGTCCATAATAACTATAAGCTCTATTGTATGGGTGTGTGGATGTGTGTTTCCTGGGGTCATGATGGACAATAAATTTCTTACATGAGTAACAAACAAAAATGTTTTCCAGTCCACAACCTAGAACATAGGATTTTGACTTCCCCATCTACTGAGTGGAAATAATTCCTTTTAGACATATGCGTGAATAATTATACATGCATATTCATATACATATACGTATATGATGAGCACCACGGTGTGTCAGGCACAAAGGTTTATGACCTATACAGGCACAGCAAGGGCCTGTCTTCATGGAGCCTTGGCTAGTAGGGGATCCAGTCATACAATAATTACATGATTCTTTTTTTTTTTTTTTTAAGATTTTATTTATTATTTGACAAAGAGAGAATGAGAGAGAGCAAGCACATGAGACGGGAGAGGGTCAGAGGGAGAAGCAGACTCCCTGCCGAGCAGGGAACCCGATGCGGGACTCGATCCAGGGACTCCAGGATCATGACCTGAGCCGAAGGCAGTTGCTTAACCAACTGAGCCACCCAGGCGCCCAATTACATGATTCTTTAACTACCATTGTGATAAGGCCTGCAAGAGACTCATAAGGTATGAAGAGAGCATGTAACACAGGTTCTTTTGGGTTTTTTTAAGATTTTATTTATTAGACAGAGAGAGACGCACAGCAAGAGAGGGAACACAAGCAGGGGGAGTGGGAGAGGGAGAAACAGGCTTCCCACGGAGCAGGGAGCCTGATGCGGGGCTCGATCCCAGGACCCTGGGATCCTGACCTGAGCCAAAGGCAGACGCTTAACGACTGAGCCACCCAGGCGCCCCAAGAGCATGTAACACGGGTTCTTAACCTGGGCTGTAAGACCACAGCCAGCCTCCTTAAGGAAGTAACAAAGGAAGCATAGAGTGATGTAGGCAAAGAAGTGGAGGCAGAAAGACCAGCTAGTGTGAGAAGACCCTCCAGAAGGAGCAACGGTGTCAGTCCTTCCTCAAAGACTTCTGCAAGGACCAAAGGAGAACACAGTGGAAACACTTGGTAAACTGTAGTATTATTCAAATAATAGGGTGTATTATTATTTAAAACAATGAATATAAACATGACCTAAAGATGAGCTTGGTTTCCTTTATGCATCCATTCAGTGACTAGTTCAGCACTGCTCAGTGCCAGACACTGTTCTAGGTTCTGAGGATACAGCACTAAGTAAGTCAGGACCACTGCCCTGGAAAGTTTCCCTTTCGGAGAGAGAGACAGACAATAAGCACATAAACAGATAGTGTCAAGAGTGGTACAGTGGGCAGAGGAGTTGAGAACAATGAAGGTAGGGGAGGTGTTTTAGACAGGAAAGCAGGGCTCTCTGAGAGGGCGACAGCGAGATCTGAATAAAATGAGATCTGTCACTTTCTGATTATGTGACCTTGGAATATATCACCTAACGTTTCAAGACTCAGTTTTACTCAATCTGGTAAATAAGGCTACTTATGCCCATCTCATAGGACTTCCTTGAGGATTAAACGAGATAAGGAATGCAAGGCCTCCAGGAGTGCTAGCATGAATAGCACTTAACATTTACTCAATTACTGAATGTCTGCTGATCAGTTATTCAAGGTACTAGGAATATGTTTAGAATGATACACGGGTGCCTAGGCGGCGCAGTCAGTTGAGCATCTGGGTCTTGGTTTCAGCCTAGGTCATGATCTCAGGATCATGGGATAGAGCTCTGCATCAGGCTCACCCTCAGCAGGGAGTCAGCTTGAGATTCTCTCCCTCTGCCTCTCCTCCCACAAACACACTCTCTCTTTCTCACTCTCTCTAATAAATAAATCTTAAAAAAAAAAAAAAAAAGAATAGAGAATGACAACAAGGAACAAGCAGGCCTACTATTTTCAGACCAGGCTGCACAAATCCTTCAAAAGGAGTCATTACTATGTTCAACTCTGTCAACTGGGTCCTCCTGGAAGTGAGTACTGAGACACAGTGAGGCATGCAAGCTGACTGGCGTAGGGGGCGGTAACACCTGGGAAAGATAAAAGAGGGGAGAAGCCAGATTGGGCAAGGAAAGGGTCTGGAGGAAAGAATGCTGGTTAAGAGGAGTCCTTCACAGGCAGAAATGGCCAGGCCCCAGCACTCCCACCATGCTCAGGCAACCCCACCATGCTTAGCATGGGGTGCCTGTGAAGAGCACGGGTTTGGCTGAAAAGGGCAGCCACATGGTGAGTTCTTCCTTGAAGGGAGATCGGAGCAGTGTGCAGCCATAGCCCCACAAACTCCCAGCCTCACACTGGGAATCCTGTCTACTTTTTGCTGTCAAAGCAACAGTGTTTCCTTGGGAGAAGAAAATGTGATTTACTCTGACTTGGGGAAGCTGCACAAAGGAAAAGCATTCTGACTGCCAGAGAATCCTAGTCCTGATTTTATGATATTCTGTATCTATTAGGACGTCTTTGGCCACATGTAACAGAAAACCCAATTCAAAATGGCTTGAACAATAAAGAACATTTGTAATCTCCTATGAAGTTTGGAGGAAAAAAGAAGACCTACAAATGGCCAACAGACACGAAAAAATGCTCAACATCACTCAGCATCAGGGAAATACAAATCAAAACCACAATGAGATACCACCTCACATAGGTCAGAATGACTAAAATTAACAAGTCAGGAAATGACAGATGTTGGCGGGGATGCGGAGCAAGGGGAGCCCTCCTACACTGTTGGTGGGAATGCAAGCTCGTGCAGCCACTCTGGAAAACAGTATGGAGGTTCCTCAAAAAGTTGAAAATAGAGCTACCCTACAACCCAGCAATTGCACTACTGGGTATTTACCCCAAAGATACAAATGTAGTGATTCAGAGGGGGACCTCACCCCAATGTTTATGGCAGCAATGTCCATAATAGCCAAACTATGGAAACAGTCCAGATGTCCATCAACAAATGAATGGATGAAGAAGATGTGGTACAGGGGCGCCTGGGTGGCTCAGTCGGTTAAGCATCTGCCTTCAGGTCAGATCATGATCCCAGGGTCCTGGGATCGAGCCCCGCATCGGGCTCCCTGCTCCGCAGGAAGCCTACTTCTCCCTCTCCCATTCCCCCTGCTTGTGTTCCCTCTCTTGCTGTGTCTCTTGTGTTCCCTCTCTTGCTGTGTCAAATAGGTAAGTAAAATCTTTAAAAAAAAAAAAAAATGAAAGCTTGCCATTGGCAATGATGTGGATGGAACTAGAGGGTATTATGCTAAGCAAAATATGTCAAAGAAAGAAAGATAATTATCATATGATCTCACTCATATGTGGAATTTAAGAAACAAAATAGGGATCATAGGGGAAGGGAGTGAAAAATACAACAAGACAAAATCAGAGAGGGAGACAAATCATGAGACTCTTAATCATAGGAAACAAACTTAGGGTTGCTAGTGGGGAGGGGGGTTTGGGAGGATGGGGTAACTGGGTGATGGACATTAAGGAGGGCATGTGATGTAATGAGCACTGGGTATTAAGTAAGACTGATGAATCACTGAACTCTACCTCTGAAACTGGTAACACAGTATAAGTTAATTAAATTTTTTTAAAAAAGTAATTGTAGGGGTGCCTGGGTGGCTCAGTCATTAAGCTTTCAGCTCAGGTCACCAGGATCCCAAGGTCCTCGGATGGAGCCTTGCATCGGGCTTATTGCTCCACGGGAAGCCTGCTTCTCCCTCTCCCACTCCCCCTGCTTGTATTCCCTCTCTCGCTGTCTCTCTGTCAAATAAATAAATAAAATCTTAAAAAAATAAAAAGTAAATGTAAAAAAACCCAAATTAACAATTATAAAAAACAAAAACCCGTTTATAATATTTCTGAGACAAATACAAATTTATATATTGACTAGGAAAAAAAAAGTCTGGAGGAAGGAGGGCCCAGGTTTAATTTATAATTCAATGATGTCATCATTGTGTCATCATTGTGTCACTGTGTCATGACTTGTTTTTCAATTCTGACATCCTCATAATATCAACATAGACTCCATTAGCACCCTCCATGGTTCAAGACTGCTGCTACAGTTCTAGGACTCTCTTCTGGACAAGAGAAGACCTAGCAGAAGACAGGCCCTATCTTCCTGTGCACTCTTTTTATCAATGTAAAAACTTTTCTGGGGTGCCTGGGTGGCTCAGTCGTTAAGCATCTGCCTTCGGTTCAGGTCAGGATCCCAGGGTCCTGGGATTGAGCCCCGCATCGGGCTCCCTGCTCCACGGGAAGCCTGCTTCTCCCTCTCACACTCCCCCTGCTTGTGGTCCCTCTCTGCTGTGTCTCCCTCTATCAAATAAATAAAATCTTTAAAAAAAAACTTTTCTCAGAACCCCTCCAGCAGACTTGCCCTCATGTCCCATCAGCCAGAATCTCATCACATACCCACCAGTACACAAGTCACCAGTAAGACCAATGGGATGGTCATGACTAGTGGGCCTGCACACCTGGGATGATGAGGTTAAGAAAATCCTTCTACTTTTATTTTTAATATGTGACTTTATATAAATATATATGTATACATACACATATACACATATATATTAGCTATATTAAAAGATAATTCCCATACTAATTTATTTTTTTGAACTGAAAAAAATTGTCAATCAAGTTTTTTTAAATTGTGGTAGAATACAAATAACAGAAAATTGACCATGTTTAGGAGCGCCTGAGTGGCTCAGTCAGCTGGGCATCCGACTCTTGATTTCGACTCAGGTCACGATCTCAGTCATAAGATCGAGAGCCCCACATCGGGCTCCATGCTCAGTGCAGAGTCTGCTTGTGTTTCTCTCCCGCATGCTCTCTCTCTCTCAAATAAATAAAAAAAAAATTTTTATGAAGATTTTATTTATTTGACAGAGAGAGATATAGCGAAAGAGGGAACACAAGCAGAGGGAGTGGGAGAGGGAGAAGCAGGCTTCCTGCTGAGCAGGGAGCCCGATGCGGGGCTCAATCCCAGGACCCTGGGATCATGACCTGAGCTGAAGGCAGATGCTTAACGACTGAGCCACCCAGGTGCCCCAAATAAAGTATTTTTTTAAAAACTGACCATCTTCACCATTTTTTCTTTTTCTTTTTTAAAGATTTATTTATTTATTTATTTGATAGAGAAAGACAGCTAGAGAGGGAACACAAGCAGGGGGAGTGGGAGAGGGAGAAGCAGGCTTCCTGCTGAGCTGGGAGCCTGATGCGGGGCTCGATCCCAGGACCCTGGGAACATGACCTGAGCCAAAGGCAGATGTTTAACGACTGAGCCACCCAGGCGCCCCTTCACCATTTTCAAATGTCAGTGGCAT
This sequence comes from Mirounga angustirostris, assembly GCF_029215605.1. Taxonomy (NCBI): domain Eukaryota; kingdom Metazoa; phylum Chordata; class Mammalia; order Carnivora; family Phocidae; genus Mirounga; species Mirounga angustirostris. The sequence goes on from NW_026991714.1 coordinate 128,168,649, forward strand.
TAAGTACATCCACTTTGTTGTATATACCACCATCCATCCACAGAACTCTTTTCATCTTATAAAACTGAAACTCTGTACCTATTAATCCATAACTCCCCATTCTTCTTTCTCCCAACTCCTGGTAACCACCATTCTACTTTCTGTCTCTATGTATTTGACTACTCTAGATATTTCATGTAAGTGGAATCATGCAATATTTGTCCTTCTGTGTCTGGCTTGTTTCACTCAACATAATGTCCTCAAGGTTCATCCATATTGCAGTATGTGTCAGAATTTCCTTCCTTTTTAAGGCTAACCATATTCCCCCTGAATGTATATGTCAAATTTTACTTATCCATCATCCATCAGTACACTTAGGTTCTTCCACCTTTCAGCTATTGCAAATAACGCTGCTATGAACATGGGTGTATAAATACCTCTTTGAGACCCTACTTTCAATTCTGACAGGCATATATCCAGAAGGGGAATTTCTGGGTCTAATATTTTTTATTTTTTGAGGAACTGCCATGCTGTTTTCCAAAGCAGCTGCACCATTTACATTCCCACCCATGGTACACAAGGGTTCCAACCTCTTCACATCCCTGGTTTAGGGGTTTTTTGGTGTTTTTATATAGTAGCCATCCTAATTGGTATGAAGTAGTATCCCATTGTGGTTTTGATTTGCTTTTCCTTAACAAATAGTGATGTTGAGCATCTTCCACACATTTATTGGTCATTTGTATATCTTTGGAAAGATGTCTATTCAAGTCCTTTCCCCAGTTTTTTTATTAGGCCATTTTTTGTTGTTGTTGAGTTGTAGAAGTTCTTTATATATTTTAGATATTAATTCCTTATCAGATATATGATTTGCAAATATTTACCAGCCTGTGACCTTTTTTAAAGTTAAAAGCTGGGGCGCCTGGGTGGTTCAGTTGGTCAAGTGACTGCCTTCGGCTCAGGTTATGATCCTGGAGTCCCGGGATTGAGTCCCGCATCGGGCTCTCTGCTCGGCAGGGAGTCTGCTTCTCCCTCTGACCCTCCCCCTCTCATGCTCTCTCTCTCTCTCTCTCTCATTCTCGCTCTCAAATAAATAAATAAATAAATCTTTAAAAAAAAAAAAGTTAAAAGCTTAGGGGTGCCTGGGTGGCTCAGTTGTTAAGCGTCTGCCTTCGGCTCAGGTCATGTTCCCAGGGTCCTGGGATCGAGCCCTGCATCGGGCTTCCTGCTCAGCAGGAAGCCTGCTTCTCCCTCTCCCACTCCCCCTGCTTGTGTTCCCTCTCTCACTGTGTCTCTCTCTGTCAAATAAATAAAATCTTTAAAAAAAAAAAAACTTTAAAAAAAAAATAAAGTTAAAAGTTCAGGCTACAGAGCCTACTGCTTAGATTCAGATCCTAGTTGTGCCACTTACTAGTCTCGGGGGAAGGGTGAACAACCACACAAAATCCAGGGTCTGCCAACAGGAAAGAAAGGGAGAATGGCAGTTAAGGATCAACCAACAGAGTCCATGACACAGCAGTAGATGTCAAAGGCAGGTAGGTATGGATGGGGCTTGTTTCAGTTTTCCAATCAAGAAGGATAAGTGTCAAGTCATAACAGAAGCTATTTCATTGAGTGCTGACTGTGCCAAGTCCACACACCAAGTCCTTTACATACATTATCTCATTTCATTTATTCATTCAACAAGTATCTGATGAAAGCCTAACATGAACCAGTCACTGCTGAGCTAAAAACAAAATAAAACAAGAAATCAGACACTGCACCTGCCCTCAAGGAATTTACAGACTTTGGCCAAAGAATTGAACAACTTACAATGATGCCTAGTGTTATAAAGGATAGGTCCACAGGCCTAGGGAAAGTGACCTGGTCAGGCAGGTCAGGGAAGACTTCTCTGGAAATGGAGCTTGAGTTGAGGTAAGATATAGATGTTCCAGGGGCGCCTGGCTGGCTCAGATGGTTAAGCATCTGCCTTCGGCTCAGGTCATGATCCTAGAGTCCTGGGATCGAGTCCCGCATCGGGCTCCCTGCTAGGCGGGGAGCCTGCTTCTCCCTCTGCCTCTGCCTCTCTCTCTCTCTGACTCTCATGAATGAATAAATAAAACATATAAAAAATAATAAAATTTAAAAAAATAAAATTAAAAAAAAAAAAAAAAAGAAATAGATGTTCCAGACCCATTAGCCCCGTGAGGTAGGTATTATTATTATTCCAACTGGAATGTTAAACTCTGGGATTATCGGGCCTTTTCTATCTTGTCCACCAATATCTCTCTGTTGCTTAGAACAGTGCCTGAGACAAAACAGCTCTCAGTAAACATTTGTTGAATAAATGCATCTTCATCTTATAGATGAAGAATTGAATCTCAGAGAGGTTGTAAGTAACTTAAACAAGGTTACAGTGCTAATAAGTGCCAGAGTTGGGTTTGATGCCAGGCAGTAAGCTCTGTAGCTTTCGCTTTTAACCTTTTAAAAAGTCATGTTAAAAAAAAAAAAAAGAAGAAGTAAAAAGACTTCCTTAAACCCATCAATCCAGGCCTGTAGAAGTAGTAAGTATTCTCTTCCTTGGCCTCCAAAGGCATTTATTTCAACTCACTAGTAGGGCCCGTTGTAACTACACTGTATCATAGTGGCTTTAACATGTCTCTCTTCCTCCTTTCCTCCCAGTAACAGTAAACCCTGAGCTATTTAAGAGACTGTATCAAAATGTATGCATAGTGCAAGACTTAAGAATGCAGGCTCCGAGCGGAGTTCAGACAGACCTGAGGATGGAAGCCTGGTTCTGCCGATTACCAGTTACTTTAGGTTCTTTACTCAACCTTTCTAAGCTTCTGTTTCTTAATCTATAAAATGGAGTTAATAATAGAAACCACACCTCGCAACGTGGTTCTAAGAATTAACTGAGATAAGGCCTGTAAAGCACTTACAATAGTGCTGGGTACAAAATATTAAAATAAAAGTTTGCAAAATACTCTATACTGGAAAAAAAATAAAACCAACATCAACACCTATCCCACACTCAACTGGAAGAAAAATTATATGGTGTTTTTCCTCTAGGGCAGGGATGCGCCGCCTTCAGCTCCTCGGCTTTTCTTCACTCCAAATGCAGTACCAGCAGCACCACCCTGAGCCACAGCCTCTTGAGGAAGGAAGGGATTGGCCAGTAAGGGGGTGACCCAAGAGGGTCCCAGAATCCCCAAGTTACTTTCTCCTCCCTAGTCCTGAAGGCTTCGTGCTGCTTCTGCTCAGGCCTTGCCAATCCTCCACCTCTTCCTTTCTGTTTTCCCATCCCTCCCTCCCCACTTCAAACACTGGGGAAAAAAAATGAAGAAAAGCATACCAACCACGAAGCCTTTTCACTTCATTGTGTTTTCCAGCTAGACCTGAACAGACAGCGATCAATTCAGCGCTCTCTCACCCTCCCTCCTCTCTCCTTCTCTCTTCTCTTGTCCTCTTTGTGTTCTTTTTCTCTCAGGCTGTGTCTTCAGGCTTAGGAAAAAGCAGTTACCTCCCAGCAGCATGAGGATACAAGAAGCCTCAGTTGTCAGTAGCAAACACAACATGATTATAACAGGTCCCCGTTGCCCTCAGTGCTTAGAAAGGCAGAGAAGCAGGGGATCCCGCGTGGATTCTCTGAGAAACTCCTCAGTTGAACACTTCTGTCCCAACCCAGGCTCAGCTGCAACGAGTCACACAGAAAACCTCAATCTCCCACTTCCTCTGGCCAAGAACCTTCTGAAGTCCACACCATCCCCAGACATGGAGTTTTCATTCCAAGTATGAGTAAACCTGGCCAGTTGGACTTGGAATCAACGAGGATGAAGAAAGAATACACCTTTTCCATTTTCAAAGCAGCCTAGTGGGATTTTGTTTTTTTCCAACAGGGTAACTCCAAATTGGCAGGACTTTCAAAGCTACAAATTTCCATGTCCCCAGCCCTCACTGAAGAAAAATTTCCTGGTTAGGTTGGCGTGTGTGGAGGTTTGGGGTGTGCAAGTGAGAAACGTTTAACAAACAGTTAAACCTGAGCTATGAATCAAATTAGTCTAAACAAGATTCTCCCCATCCCCATGCTGTACTAGTTACCCTCCTTAATTCCTATCTCAATCATATATTCAAAAATAACTACTATTTATCAAGCGCCCAGTAAGTACCAGGAACTGAACTGTTTTATTTACTTATATTGACTCATTTTATCTTCACAACTATGCAAGATAGGAGTTATACTGTCTCCTCTCTGAAGAAAAGACAAGTGATTCCTCCAAAGTCATGCAGTTAATAAGTGGCAGAACCAGAGTTCAAATCTCATCCCCAGCACAATAACATGGATGAATCTCAAAATCACTCTGCAGAAGTGAAAGAAGCCGGACAAAAAGAGGTACTTACAGGGCTCCTGGGTGGCTCAGTCGGTTAAGGATCCAACTCTTGATCTCAGCTCAGTCTTAATCTCAGGGTTGTGAGTTCAAGCCCTATATTGGGCTCCAGGCCAGGTGTGGAGCCTACTTTAAAAAAAAAAAAAAGAGTATTTACTGTATGGATCCATGTACATAAAATTATAGAAAACACAAACCAATCTATGGTAAGAGAAAGTAGATCAGTGGTTGCCTGGGGATGGGGTGTAGGGAAAGATGAATTACAAAGAGGAGTAAGGTTGTTTTGTACTTTCGCAAATCTGTCTTATTTCTGGCTTCATAGATGACATGACTCTCATATTTGCTTCTTCATTCAGTCTGTTGCAATAAATACAACAATCTGAATGCAATGAATGAAGCTTTTCCAGGAGCTTCATATTCTGTAGCTTCTGGAAAATTCCACTATATATTTGCGAGAGATTGAGAGTGAAAAAGGCAAACAACATCTTAATATTATTATAATAATAGTTTGGCCTTGCAGAACTGTGAAAGGATCTTAGGAACTTACAGAGGTCCCCAGACCATACTTTGAAAACTGCTGATGTAAAGTGCTCAGAACTGGGGTGCCTGGTGGCTCAGCTGGTTGAGCATCTGACTTGATTTCAGCTCCAGTAGTAATCTTGGGTCGTGGGATCAATCTCCAAGTCAGGCTCTGCACTCAGCGGGGAGTTTGCTTGAGATTCTCTCTCTCCCTCTGCCTCTACCCCTCCCCTGGCTTGCTCTCTCTCTCTCTCTCTCAAATAAATAAATCTTAAAAAAAAATCAAAGTGTTTAGAACCAAAAGCTATTTATTCCAGTTCTAATGCTACCACATCCATTATTTTACCTCTCCTACCCAAGACCTTGTGAAATCCTGAGAAACAGAGGAAGAAACTGGGGCACAGAGAAGCCATCAAATGGAAGGCTGTACTGATAACTCTCCTTCAAAGTTCTTTCCACCCCTGTGAATCTGTGGCATGGGATATTTTTCTTTTAAACAAAATCAAGAGAACCAAAGGCTCAGCAGGACCTAGATGCACAGGATGGAGGGACTAAAGCACAACAATGGAAATATCAGAGTTTCCTTGTGACGCCCTCATAGAAAGAGGAACAACTGTCTCCTCTCGCGGCCTTGCTCTGGTTCACCCCATAGTGGATGTCACAGGAAGAACCTGGGGCTCTGAAGAAATTTCAGACAGATCTGAGCTCTTACCTGTTCCCTAAACAAGTGTCTTCCCAGGTCGAACCCAGCTCTGGTCTAAACCCTCAATCCAGATAAAAACTTTGCCCTGGCATGGGGCAGCAAACAGAGGGCATTAAGCTTAGGAGTCAATCAGTAAGCGTGTGAATACTGTTCCTCCTTCTGATAGGTTATACAATCTTGAGTACCTTACAGAACTTTTCTGAACCTCAGCTTCCTCATTTGTAGAAGGGAAATCATCTTATCTTTCTGACAGGATTACTGTGCAGATTTAGTGAGATAACAATACATGGACAGATCCCAGCAGAGTACCAGGCACCTAACAGAGACTCACTCTTAGTAACCGTTACATTTTCACAGAAAAGCAAAGGGCAAGATGGAAATACCCAGATTCTAGCATCAGATAGGCCTGGGTTCGAGTCCTAACAACACTGGCTTTGGGCAAGTCATTTCATCCACCTTGCAGAGTTATTGTGAGGGGTGACTGAAATAATGTCTATAAATTGCCTGGCATCAAGCCCATGCCCTCACTCTTATTATTATTGCGCATATGCAGCTGTGGCTACAGGATCACTAACTCCCAGGAAGAACCTCTCACCCTCAGAGGCAGCCTCTACGTGGTCCAGCCCTTGGTATCCTTGTTGACAGCTTAGGATAGCTGGCTCTCCGTCAGGCCTGATAGGCCTTTCCAAAGGAGTTAGCCCAGTCCCCGCTTGCCGTTTCTCTTCTCCCAAATATACCAACAGGGGATGTTGCACAGAGGCCATAAAATGATAAGAGTTAACAACAGGGGAATTGTTCCCAAATCAGAGGGAGAACAGACACTGCATGTAAAAAGCACCCCACACCGGGGAGAGGCTGTACAAGGGCTCTGGAGTCAGACTCGGATTTAAATCCTGTTACTACTACTTATTTAGTAACTCTAAGACCTAGGGCAAATTGCTCAGTTTCTCACCTGTAACTGAGAATAATGGTAGCTAAGTGTAAAGAGCACTTAGCATCGTCCACATAGAAAATATCAATAAACTTTATCTACCATCACTACTTCCTTCTATTACTGTTACAGCAGGATTCCAACGTTTTAACAATACATATGTAGCTCACATTCCCACCTAGACACTAAGATAGGGAGTGGCAGCATGGCACAAAAGAAATTGCCTATTTCCACTTTTATGTACCTTCGAGTTTCTTTAGCAAGCACCAGCGACTAGAATAACATGGAAAACTTAGAAGTTTTTTAATAAACTCACCCCGAGCTCACCCACAGCAGTACTGATCCCTCGCCTACAAGGACTGGGCCACGTGACTGGGGCGCGCCTGCGCAGAGACAGGCAGTGGCGCTAGGGAAGCCCGTCTGAGAGGCCCAGCCAATCAGAAGGCAGTCGGGTGAGCCGCGTCTCTCTGTTGCCCGGAGGCCCCTGGGCCCAGAGGGCCACGTGACCTGAAGTGGCGCGGGTGCCAGCAATGCTTGCACCGAGTGGCTCTCGCTTGAGGAGGGACCGGAAGAGAGGTGGGAAAGTGGGAAGGGGTCGCGAGAGGAGTACATCTGGGGAAAGGGTGGGAGAAGAGCAAAGATGGGGAGACAGCGTAAGGGCGCCCCCTCCCCCGAAGTAGAGAGAAAGAATGAGTGTTGGGGCACGGGAGGCACCAAGATGAGGAGAAGGTGTGAAGGAAAGATCGCAGAGGTGACTGGTGCTTCTGGGACCTGTGCACAAGCGTCTCCTACTCTCCAGTGCGGGTTGGAAAAAAGACAAGGCTCACTCTATGCAACTTCATAACCTTTAATACTGTAAGGGAGGCTGAGGAACCTAGCTCATAGTTCCGCTACCTTAAGTGATGTAGCGGAATTTCATTCTTGGGTCTGATTCCTGGATCCTTGGCTGTGTCCTGTGGGATGAGCCCAAGGACGCCCCAGCTCCACCTACTTATGTGGGACACCCTGAGAGAAAAGACAGGGAAGAGGTAAAGTGATGACAGTGCAGGGAGGCAAGGGAAGGAGGAAGCTGATGTGGAAAAGGAGAGAAGAGTTTCTGAATAGGAGGAAGATCAAAGGAGAAGAGACTAAAAAGGGAGGGAGCGAGGGGAGGAAAGGGAAGAGTTAAGGGGGAGCAATAGGAAAGAAGAAATCAGGAGAGGAGAAGGAAAGATGGAGCCATGGCCCAGCATGGGCTTAAGCCAGAGAAGGTGGAGAGAGGATAATAGTGGGAACTTCAAGAGTCAGAATCACCTGGATTATAATCCAGGTCCCCTGGGTAGCTCAGTAGGTTGGGCACCAGACTCTTGATTTGGCTCAGATCATGATCTCATGGGTCATGGAATCCAGCCCAGCTGGGCTCCACGCTCAGTGGGAATCTACTTGAAGATTCTCTGCCTCTGCCCCTCCCCCTACTCTCTCTCCCTTTCTCTCTCTAAAATAAGTAAATCTTTAGGGGCGCCTGGGTGGTTCAGTTGGTTAAGCGACTGCCTTCGGCTCAGGTCATGATCCTGGAGTCCCGGGATCGAGTCCCACATCAGGCTCTCTGCTCAGCAGGGAGTCTGCTTCTCCCTCTGATCCTCCCCCCTCTCATGCTATCTCTATGTCATTCTCTCTCTCAAATAAATAAATAAAATCTTTTAAAAAAAAAATAAGTAAATCTTTTAAAAAAAAGGATCACCTGGAGCATAATCCAAAAGCTGAAAGAACAAGGGTTGGAGTTTAGTAGGTATTTGTGGTTTGTTTTGTCTTGCTGTGAAAGCATGGAGCATGGCTAAGCAGCTCAGCAAGAGAGTCTGATGGAGGCAAGTTGGAACTTGCCTTCTAACCTGTGCTGTGGGGATCTCTAAGCTGAGGCTGGGTTGCCATGTTCAGTTTATTGGTGCACCGAATGGGCTCACCCAGTATACTATTCTAGAGTCATCAACAGTTTGATCCAAAGGTTTCTCTTTGGGCCATGTTGTGGTTTGTGGGGTTTTGGGGGTTTTTTAAAGATGGATTTCGTTACAAAGGTAATGATTTTAAAAAGTCTTTATCTCCTTTTATCCTCTATAAAATCTAAACAGGTCTTCTGTTTGATCTTAAACATTGTAGACTAAGAAGGGCAGATTTTTCTTTACCTTCTTGGGTTTTTGTTGGGGCCCTGGGGTTCAGTCTCTTGAAAGAAGGTCTTAGAGGAAGAGAGCATAGCACAAAGGAAGGAGCAATGGAATATTACTCAGCAATAAAAAAGAATGAAGTAGTGTTACACACTCCAACAAGGATGAACCTTGAAAACATGCTAAGAGAAGCCAGTCACAAAATACTATACATTGTATGATTCCATTTGTATAAAATGACCAGCAAAATTCAGAGACAGAAAATAGATCCGTGGTTGCCAGGCCTGGGAGACTTGGGGAATGAGGATGACTGTTAAAGGTAATGGAGTTTCTTTTTAGGGAGATGAAATGTTCTAAAATTGATTGTAGTGATGATGTACAACTCAGAATATACTGAAAACCATTGAATTGTACATTTTAGATGGATGAATTGTATAGAATGTGAATTGCATCTGAATAAAGTTGTGAAAGAAGAAAAGGGGGGCGAGGGAGGGAGGGAGGAAAGGAAGCAAGTGAGGGAGGGAAGGAAGGAAGGAGTGAGCAAAGAAGCAGAGGTGAGAAAGATTGTATCTAATTTAAGGGGCCTAGAATGGATCCATGTGGCTGGCATTTAAGGAAGTTTTTTGGGGTTTTTTTGGTTTTTAAGATTTTATATATTTATTTGACAGAAAGAGACACAGCAAGCAAGGGAACACAAGCAGGGGGAGTGGGAGAGGGAGAAACAGGCTTCCCGTGGAGCAGGGAGCCTGATGCTGGGCTCAATGTGGGGCTCGATCCCAGGACCCCAGGATCATGACCTGAGCCGAAGGCAGAGGCTTAACGACTGAGCCACCCAGGTGCCCCTAAGGAAGTAGGTAAGAGTGAAACTAAGGCCAAAGAATGCAGGACCTAGAACTTCATGTCAGAGTTTGAATTTGATTGACAGCCCCGAGTTGTCAAATATAGTAGCCTCTAGCCATATGTGGTTACCAAGTTCTCAAAATGTGGCTAGTCCAATTTGAGGTGTTCTGTAGGCACAAAACACACACCAGATTTTGAAATTTTAGTATAAAAAAAGAATGTAAAATTTCATTAATTTTTGTATTGATTGTGTGTTGAAATGATATTTTTCTCTATCATGTTAAATAAAATATATTGTTAGTCTTACTTTTTAAAATAACTTTTTAAAGTTATTTTATTTTTTAACATGGCTACTAGAAAGTTTTAAATTACGTATGCAACTCCCATTATATTTCTATTGGACAGAGCTGTTAGAGATTAGTGGGAAGCCATTGAGAATTCTTGAGTCAGCACAGGGATTGGCAAATGTTTTCTGTAAAAGGCCAGATGGTAAATATTTTAGGACTTGAGGGCCATACAATCTCTGTTGCAACTACTCAACTCTGCTGTTGTTGTATGAAAGCAGCTATGGACAATGCACAAACAAATAATCAAAGATGCATTCTAATACAACTTTATTTACGGATCCTGAAATTTGAATCCCACATAATTTTCACATGTCATGAAATATTCTTTTTATTTTTTCTCTGAGCATTTAAAAATGTAAAAAATATTCTTAGTTTGTGGGCCCTACAAAATAAGGCAGTGAAAGAGATTTGGCCCATCGGCCATAGTTTGCCAACTACCCTGAGTTAAAGAATTAAGCTAGAGTCTCTGAAAATCTCATGCAACCACCAGCAGCACTGGGAGTCTCCCCACACACAAGCACACGGTGCTTGGAAAATTCCTTCTCTGCAAGCCGCATGGATTCACGTAACATTTGATCTGGAAGGGACAGTAGGGATCATATGCTCCCACCTTCTTATGTTACATTTGAGGAAACTGAGTCTCAAAGAGGTAAATTCACATAAACAAGGTCATGTTGCAGTGAAGAGGTTCCAAATAATAGGAGTAATTGTAAGACTATCAGGGAAGAGCTGACAAAAAAGGAAAGGTCTAAGGTCAGACTGTGTACCTAGGCCCCACTCAGGGACTTTAAATTCTAGCTCATTCTTCCATCCATTCATTGGTTCTTCCAATCATCACTTATTTCTTGAGACCGCCTGGGTGCCAGGCCCCACGTGAGGCTTTGAGGAGCCAGACATTAACTGACCTTGAGGAGCTCAGTATAGAAAGAAGATATTTTAAAACATATATACTGGGAGTGGGGGAGGGACGGATTTCTTGGAAGGAGACTAAAAAGGCCCAAGCAATGATCAGAAGGACAAGTAGGAATTAGCCAAGTAAAGGGGAGGGTGGGAAGAATATTTTATATGCAAAGACCTAGAACAGAGTGCCCAAAATGTTTAGGGAACCATAAGCAGATCACAGGCATGGAACATTTTTAAGTAGGAGGTGGAAGGGCGCCTGGGTGGCTCAGTCAGTTAGGCGTCTACCTTCCTCTCAGGTCATGATCCCAGGGTCCTGGGACCGAGCTCCATATCAGGATCCCTGCTTGGCAGGGAGTCTGCTTCTCCTTCTGCCCCTCCTCTCCCCGCCCACCAGTTTGTGCTCTCTCTCTCTCTCAAAAATAAATAAATAAAATCTTAAAAAAAAAAAAGTAGGAGGTGGAAGTGGGAAAGGCGAGCCTGGATGTCAGTGGGACCTAGAATATGAAGATCCTCTGTTTAAAGTTAAGACATTGATCTCGATCACATTAGGTGGTGAGGAGACATGGAGAGGTTTTAAACAGCAAGGTAAGACAGATTGAGTTTTAGAAAAATCACATTGGCAGTTTGCCAGGCAGAGCGGAGAGAGGATCCCATGTGGAAGGAATGGCCCGAGCAAAGGCCTGGGAATGCGAGACCCAGTAACAGCGAGTGATCTGGTGCGACTCAAGCAAGCAGTGCCTGACAAGGAGCGAGGAGATAAACCTAGGAAAGAACTGTGTACAGATGGGAGAAGGTCTTCAAGTCCCGGCTGAGGAGTTTGGATTTGATTCTTCAGGTACAGATATTGGTCAGAACCCCATGGGAGTAAGTGGGAAGGTAGAACACAGACTTAAGGTCAAGTTTTCCTAGCTCTGCCATGTATTAGTTAAACCTCCATCTCCTCAGAGGTACAACGGAGATGATAAAATGACGAGGGTTAAGCAACATAACATGTAAAAAGTGCTTATCACTTTTTAAGAGCCTGACACAATGAGCACTCAAAATATCAGCCCTAAACCCCCCACGGAATGCATCACATCAAAGGGCTCTCAGTTCCTACCTGAGGGCGGAGACTCTGCTAGGAGAACACTCTGGGGCCAGATGCCCCTGACCTCTTATTTTTAAACTCGAGCTAACTTCCCATTGTTTATGTGGAAAACCATTGTGAGACCACGACTACCCACATTTTGGGGTAGTTCTCTCTAGGAAGCTCAGAGGAACTCCTGTACCCACCTCTGATGTTATGGGTACCTTTCTCTGGGGCCCAGAAAGCCAGCAGTTTAATTTGAGAGTGCTGGGCCTCCTCCCCAGGACCCTGTGACAACCTTTGCATTCACAGAGCACTGATTATCTCTTAATTTCATATTCATTTTAACATGGTCTGTATGTACAGAATAGTTTATATATATCATGTGTGAGAAAGGAAAAATATTTTATGTAGATGTTTATAAAGGCATAGAATAGCTCGTAAGACACTGGTCACTGGTCTTCTCCAGGATGGGGAATGGTGTGCATGGAGACAGAGGTTGTGGGGAGACTTACTTTCTACTCCTTTGTACCTTCTGAGGAACCAGGTATATGTATTATCTATTTAAACAAATCCAATAAAAAATTCAAATCCAATAAATTTTTAAAATTCAGAGGTATACCAGGTCCACTGTTGGCTTAGCCTCCAGTTTCACTTTCCACTGCCTTGCTCTGTAGTCCAAAGCAGGAACAGTGAATGAGAGGGTGACGGTCTTGGTTTCCATCCCCCACTGCAGGGGTTCGAACCCTTCTGTGACCCAGACCTCCCAGCTGGGGAACGGGGAGAGTGGCCTTTTCCACATTCCCCACAGGGGTAGCACTGAGAACTAGCTATCTGTTGGTAAAGGATTTCAGAATCTGGGAATGAAAGAGAATATATTAACATAAAATACTCTTGCTTTTTAACCCCACATAGTTCTAGGGAAATCTAATATAAAGGCTTCAGATCCACTTACAGTTGCTGCACTGAAGACGAATGTTAATTAGTGACATTGACAATTGTCATTTTCTTTGTAAAACTACTTGATGACTGGGAGCTGCAGGAATCTTGCTATATGAGCCTTCTTTTCTTTGAACAACAAAGTCTCAGTCTGACCTACCTGCAACAGACAGGAAACCTGCCCACCTCAATTACAGGTCTCAGCTGAGAGGCAGTGTTTGGTGTCCACGCTGTCTATCTAGACAGCATTTGCCTAACCAGGTCCAGTGACTGTGGCTTATCTTTTAATGAGGTTCTCCATTCCTTCTCTCTCCAGTGCTCTCATCTAGAGTGAGATGCACAGAAGGCATTTAATAAATGATGGCTGAACTAATGGCTGGCTGACTTCAGGAGGGCCCCCCTTTTATAGATAGGGAAATAGAGCCACACGGAAATGCACTGCCTTGCCTGAGTTCCATTATATAAGAAATCACTGGTGTAGGCGAGAGTCCCAGTTCAACCCCTAAAGCTTGTCTCTTCCATTCTCTGAACAGAGAATGCCTGAGAAGCTCTTGCATGTCCCTCTCCAAAGTCAGGGAAATAGGAGAAGCCGCTGCACAAGTCCTGAGTCTAGACAACCCAAGGAAATGGTGAAGACACCGTCCTTCCCCAGATCTGCTTCCCCATCTGTAAAATAACAGTGCGGGTAGGATAATCTCTCAGGTCCCTCTGCATTCATTCCCTCTGGTCTGGGCACACAGCCCTGCGTCCACCAACCACCTTCGACCGCCTCTTCCTCCAGGTTGTGTTTCTTTAATTCTTTGACCTTCCCAAGAGTTTCAAGGGGGCGCTGTGAAGCCGGCTACAGCAGCCAGCTGGGCTCTTCCCTCCTTGAGCTGCCTGAGTGCTCGCTCTCCCTGCTGGTAACCAAGCCCTTGTCTGCCTTTCGAGCAACCCAGCCCTTTCTTATTGTTGCTGTCTGTTTCCATTTGCTCCTTTTATTCTCCAGGTTTTCCTTGACTCTGATGTTTTTCCCCCTGCTGCACAACAAGCCCTTCTGATCTCTGTGAAAGGCAAACCCGTGTCATTCTTCCAAATCATCATTGTATGACATGTTTTTATATCAGCCGGACAAAGGAGCTATTTGATCAGGGGGTATGGTGTGTGATTGTAAGAAATTCAGCTAGTCGGTGGCAACCATTGTTCCCCAAGCGGCTCCCTGACCCCATTCTGTTCCAGGAAAAACTCCCTGAGAGTGGCCTCTATTCATGGAGTACCACCAGTCCCCAGCCGCGCTCCAGGAGCATGCTCAATTCCTAGCCATGTCACCGATAGCTGCCCACGGCCATCCTTTAACTCTTTCATCAGCATTAGGTTTCCAACCCCACAGCTGTTATCACGGCCGCTCGCTCAGGGGGTTAGAAGATATAGGCATGCTCTCTGCTCTCCCTCTTATCTCGGAGAAATTCAACCTTCCTTTGAAATGGTCATTTGGAAATTACCCGTCTGCTGCTTTCAGCGCAGCAGGCCTGGCTCGCATGCCCTGCTCTCCTCAGTTTTCCCCTGAGGACAGCCTCCCTGGTTCTACCAACTCACAGCCCTTGCTGCTCGGTGGCCTGCCTCCTGCTAGGTAGACCAGTGGCCCCTCGTGATGGTTTCTGATCGGCACCTCAGGTGGAACTACAGGGCCCCTCACCCTGACCCCCGAGTCTTGGGCAGATTGCGAATCAGTCTCCCAAATATGAGGAAATACTTCCACACTAACAAATATTACTTGCTTAGCCTTCCCTTGCTTTCCTTCCAGGACACACGGGGCCCCTACGTGTGTAGGACCCTGTGTTGGGTAGTGCAGAAGAGACAGAATCGTATTAAAATTGGCCCTTGGCCCCAGTAACTCAATGCTGTAGAGGAAGTGAGACCGTAGACATGTATCCGCAGGAACATCCATAACATTTCCTCATCATTAACCCTGTGCCATTAAAAGAGTGTGAGAGATTCCCAAACTAGTTGGGCCTAACTGCCTAGCACACAAACTACCCAAATGATTGGGACAGTTCTGTGAGCTATATATTCTTTTCAAAAGGTCCAGCCTGCCCTGAGTGTGTGGATCTTAGCATTACACATCTACATAACAGCCCCGAAAACCCACTAGAAGATTCTGGGAAATGTCTTAAAACCTAATAGTGTTGGGGTTTTCCTTACTGTCACTGTGCTCATTTTGCAGAGACGAGAAATGAGGGGACTGAGTCGATACCACGCAAAGCCAGTGGCTGAGCAAGCTCTCAAATCTAGAGTCTATTGTTCATTGCTCCCCTGATTCATTTTTTTTTAAGATTTTATTTGTTTGTTTGATAGAGAGAGACACAGCGAGAGAGGGACCACAAGCAGAGGGAGTGGGAGAGGGAGAAGCAGGCTTCCCGCTGAGCAGGGAGCCCGACGTGGCACTTGATCCCAGGACCCTGGGATCATGACCTGAGCCAAAGGCAGATGCTTAATGACTGAGCCACCCAGTTGCCCCACCTGGTTCATTTTTATTTCACTAAGTTCTGCTTTTGTCCAAAAAGCTGGCTATAGATTAGACTGTGGTCATTTCTCTGTAACTACTATCAGGGAGTCAAGGACCTCAAAGCCAATAAAAATGCCAACTCAAGAGTCTAACATCCTAAATGAGGTTTGGCTCTCTTTTATCCCCCATCAGGGTTTCTTTGCCTTAAGTCAAAGAACGGCTCCTCCAGCAAGAGAATCTTAGCCAGACTCCTCCACCACCTCAGTTCCTCTTTGACCCCAGGGGAGCATCCACAATGCAACAGCTACAATATCAACAGCTATATGTATAGTGGCCAAATAATTTATTGTCCAAGTACTAATTCATGTTACAACATGGATGCACCTTGAAAACATTATGCTAAGTAAAAGAAGCTGACACAAAAGGCCACATATTATATGAATCCAAACATATGAAATGTCCAGAATAGGTAAATCCACGGGGACAGAAAGGAGATTAGTAGTTTCCAGGGTCTGGGAGGGGAGGGGATGGAGAGTGACTGTTAACAGGCATGATAAAAATGTTCTGGAATTAGACAGTGACAATGATATACTGAAAACCACTGAATTGTACAATTTAAAGGGGAAAAGTTTGTGCTATGTGAATCTCAACGAAAAAGAAAAAAGAAAAGATGGGGGGAAATGCCACTTAAAAAAGAAAGTTTGTCGGGGCGCCTGGGTGGCTCAGTCATTCAGCATCTGCCTTCGGCTCGGGTCATGATCCCAGGGTCCTGGGATCGAGCCCCGCATTGGGCTCCCTGCTCCACGGGGAGCCTGCTTCTCCCTCTCCCACTCCCCCTGCTTGTGTTCCCTCTCTCGCTGTGTCTCTCTCTGTCAAATAAATAAATAAAATCTTTTTTAAAAAAAAGAAAGTTTGTCGTCCAAGCCAGGATCAGGACACCCTTGAAGTATTAATAATTACTCTGGGAAATATGTATAAATGAGGACGTATGGCCTAGAGTCTACCCAAGCAAGGATTCTGTGGCCACTAGTGGTCCCAGGGACCACGTGGATTGGTGTTCCTAGCTCCTAAATCCCCCAAGCCATTTGAGATTCTATTTCTTCTTGAATGTAACTCCTCTTTATTTATTTATTTATTTATTTATTTATTTATTTATTTATTTATTTATTTGACAGAAAGAGACATAGCGAGAGAGGGAACACAAGCAGGGGGAGTAGGAGAGGGAGAAGCAGGCTTCCCGCGGAGCAGGGAGCCCGATGCGGGGCTCGATGCGGGGCTCGATCCCAGGACCCTGGGATCACGACCTGAGCCGAAGGCAGACGCTTAACGACTGAGCCACCCAAGCGCCCCATGTAACTCCTCTTTTGTAATGAACTTTAAAAGTTTACTCTGCGGGGCGCCTGGGTGGCTCAGTCTTAAGCATCTGCCTTCGGCTCGGGTCATGATCCCGGGGTCCTGGGATTGAGCCCCACATCGGGGTCTCTGCTCAGTGGGAAGCCTTCTTCTCCCTCTCCCACTCCCCCTGCTTGTGTTCCCTCTCTCGCTGTCTCTCTCTCTGTCAAAAAATAAATGAAATCTTTAAAATAAATAAATAAATGATAAAAGTTTACTCTGTGACATTGAACCTCTTCTTACTCACCTGGGATTTATCCATTCATCCATTCATTCACTAATTCGACGAGGTACCTACTGTGCCAGGCAGTCAGCATAGGGGCTGAGGAACAGAGACGAAGAAGTCAAGTTTCCTTCACTCCAGTTCACTGGCTACCGAGCAGGTTGCCGAGGAAGTGCATTTGAGACAGAAGAATGTTTTGGGTACCGGGAGGCCCGAAGAAGGGGAGTTAGTCCCTCCTGAAGCTTGGGATTTTCTAGATGCCCACCCACAGCTTGACTTTCCAGAGGGACTGTGATGGCCCCACTCAAGGAAAAAGGAATGCCTTCTTTGTCTTTGGTTTTCTCTCCCATTCCCCATGGTTCCTGCTGGTAAACGGCCTCTCATGTCCAGCATGGGACACCAGCACCAATAGCTCTAGAGCTTCTTTCCCAGGGGGGACCTGTACTCCAACTCCGACTCCCATTCTCTGGATGTCATCTGGATCTTTCCTCCCCAAGTGCATTGTGTTCTTGCCCATTTTTCTGCACACTCATGAAGGCTTATAAGGTTAAACCCCTTGACCAAGGTCACACAGCTGGTTAGTAACAAAAGCCAGGCTAGAACCCAGATTCAGTCCTCGAAGTGAAGTCCTTTTGAGCTTCCATTGAGGGGTTTTATTTTTCTAACAAAGTGCCTATAACCTGAAGAGGGAAACCCCAGTCAATCCTAAATCGGTTTTTTGTTTTGTTTTGTTTTCTAATTTTTTGCTTTAGCTGTCAGCCTAGGCCATCCCAGGGATGGTGGGAGCAGTCATAACTAAATGATTAGTGACCGCCCTCCCCCGAGGGCGCATGTCAAGGTCTCTCTGAGCACAGACTTCAGGCTGGAGCTTCTGATCCCTTACAGCCACCTGTGTAACCCTGGTCCCTATGCCACGCAGCTCCGAACCCTCATGCCAGTGGCGTTTCTAAGTAGACAGGAGGAGCAATGGGATCCGGTCCCCCCCCCATACAGTAGAAGTTCACACTTGGAAGAGTCAGAGGCGGAAAAGCTTGGAAGTTAAGAACTTGGGTTTTAAAGGCCGGCAGCTCTGGATTTAAATCCTGGCTGCGTAACTGGAGGGAAAATGTTCCTTCACTTTTCCAAACCTCAGTTTCTTCAATCGTAAAATGAGAATAACCACTTATTTAGGGGATAAAATCCTCCTAGGGATAACAAGCTACTAGAGTATCATCATCATAAGGGTAAAATGAGATGAGACGTATGAAGGACTTAGCATAGTCCACGGTAGATAGTAAGCACTTAATAAATGCTAGCTATTGTTTTTATTTTCCTTTCTAAAACTGCTTCTGGTGTTTGAAGGATCCCAGACTCTAGAGATGGTTGGTCATGTCTGCAGCCCTCTTATTTGCCCCATAATGGCAAGACCAAGCACTAAGCCAGCAGATGGGACTTCATTCATTCATTCACCAAAATTAATGAAGCACCTGCTATATTCCAAGACCATATGAAGAATTATAGTTCTCAATAAATTGTCGTAACTCGGTGTTATAAACAGAATAATGTATGAGACCACACCACAGAGGATTGCCTGGGAGACACAATGGGGAGGAGACAATTTAGATTTTGAAAGGGGGGTAGAGGTTCGTCTAGGTAGAGGGAACAGTACATGAAAAGACAAATGCATGGAAGAGCACGGAGTATTTGGGAAACAGTAAAAAGATCTGTATCACTAGAATCTCCCACAAAAGTGGAAGGAGAGAAGCTGGGAAAGTTGTGGCCAGATTGTGAAGGGCCTCATGTTGAGGAATTTGAATTTTATCCAGTGGGCATGGGGAAAGAGTGGAGATTTTTTAGCATGCAGGTGACTTGAAAAAGTCCTTGGCTTTGTTTAGAAATTTTTGTTCTGGCTACTCTGTAGTGGAAAGAGTGCAAATGAGTCCCAATCTTTGGGGCAGGGCAGTAGATCCCGACCCACCAGAAAGGAGAGGTCAGATTCCTCTCCACTCTGCTATGAGCTTTCAGTTCAGCCAAATTTCACACAGGTTTTGAGGGACTTGCAAAGACTGCGGAATTTTTTCTTTAACAAAACAGGGCTGAGGTGAGTTCCTCTCAGAGTTCTTGTTGTCGGTAGCATTCAAAACCAGTATTGACCTTGGAGTCTAGACACCGGAATTTTACCTCTAACGCCTAATGAACGGGCTGTGTGACCTTGGGCCGGTAGGTCTCTGTTCCTCAGTGCTTCCTCCCTTCCACCAGGTGGGAACTCTTCCCTCCTAGAAATTCCCTAGCACCAAGCTGATACCTGTCTTAGGTCACCTTTTCCGTGACATTCTGCTCTGCATTATTAGTCATCAGCGTGCTTTGCAGAGTGGAAAGTCTAGAGTCCTCAGATCCAGCTTCTAGTCCTGGCTCAGCCACTTGCCAGCTGAGTGGTTTAGAGACATTATTTCACCCTGCTGAACCCAAAGGTCCTTCTCTGCAAATCTGGAATATTGATGCTTAACACACAGAGTTATTAGGTCAACAGAAGGAATAATTGAAATAAAGTATATAAACACAGTGCCTGAAACATAAAGCGCTCACTAAAGAATATTTATGTGAACTTACTACAGACACACACAAGCGCTCACAACACATAGACACACACACTGCACGCTTGATACCTAAGCATTTAACTTAAATCATTTATGAGTATGGGCTCAGTATCAATATTGATATTGCATTTATGCCTTGATTTTCTTATCTTTAAAAGGTAATGATACTATCTGACTCATCTGCACTGAATAGTTGGAATAAAATTGAAAAGCACACCCATTTGTAATTGCCTACTTGACATCCAGCCATCATTTGTATATACAGTTTCTCTTACTAGAGTGTGAACTCCCCGGGGACAGGAACAAAACCACGGCTCTCTCTGCAGATGAGAAGTGGAGTGGAACCTAGGGCTTAGTGCACCGCAGCAGAGAGAAGCATTTCTAAGCCCCACATTCCACATGGAGCCCGTCCCCAAGCCGGGAAGCACCCTCCTGGCCAGCCCCACTACCCATTCTCAAAGTCGCCACCTTCTGCTGCCTGCCCAGGCTCACTCACGGGCATCACAAAAGTGGACTTCTGGGGGCGCCTGAGTGGCTCAGTCTGTTAAGCATCTGGCTTCTGCTCAGGTCATGATCGCAGGGGCCTAGGATCAAGCTCCTCATTGGGTTCCCTGCCCAGCGGGGAGTCTGCTTCTCCTCTGCCCCTCACCCGACTTGTGCTCCCTCTCCCTCTCTCTCAAATATATAAATAAAATCTTTTTTTTTTAGATTTTATTTATTTGAGAGAGAGAGAGAGAATGAGAGAAAGCACATGAGAGGGGGGAGGGTCAGAGGGAGAAGCAGACTCCCTGCCGAACAGGGAGCCCGATGTGGGACTCGATCCAGGAACTCCAGGATCATGACCTGAGCCGAAGGCAGTTGCTTAACCAACTGAGCCACCCAGGCGCCCTATAAATAAAATCTTAAAAAAAAAAAAAAGACTTCTTAGCCTAAGCCCAGTCACTAACGGCAGCCACAAGCCAGGCCTTGAGATGCCCAGATGTTGAGGAATTGAGCAGGGACCAGCGAGGGTCTCTCTCTACCTGTGGGGTAGAACCAGCCCTTGGTGCCCTCTGTGCTGGCCCAGGGGACAGTCGTCAGGGAAGCCTGAGCTCGGGAGGCTGCAGGAGAAAGGCTCGTCAGCAAGACCGCAGCCTCTGGCTCCGCTCCTGGCCTTTAGCATGGCAAATGTACTCCTTCTCAGAGTCCAAAGCTGCCTGCCACTCGGCAGTACCACAGGGAGTCCCACACCTAGACAACAGCTGGGTTCCTGGGACCCAGTCCAACTGCCTTCCCTTTGCCCCGGTCGGCTTCATTCCCAGGATCCTCAGAAACGGAGTGTTTTGCTGGATTGGGACTCACAGCAGCGTTCAGAACCACACAGGGCAAACGAGTAGTAGCTCAGCTAAGTGCCTCATTTATGTGGAAGATCTGGGGGCTCAGCCACTGGAGGGCATGGAGCTGCTCTGCAGGTGGGAGCAGAAGTGTCCCTGTTGGCTCCCAGAATACCTGAAAGGCCTTAGCCCTCTGAGGTGCCTTCTAACCTACATCGGAATCCCTAGAGGCAGGCCGGGAGGGGTGGAGGATAATCCACCCAGGCTGCTGCGGGGCTTCTTCCTCAGGGCTGCCCAGGCAAAGGGGGAAAAGAACTCCTCCAACAAGAACAATAGCATTTAGTGAGTGTTTCCTCTGTGCCCAGCACTTTCTAAGTACTTTCCATGTGTGGGGCGCCTGGGTGGCTCGGATGGTTAACCCAGATGGCTTGGGTCGTGTTCCCGGGGTCCTGGGATCGAGCCCCACATTGGGCTCCTGGCTCAGCACAGAGCCTGCTTCTGCCTCTCTCCCTGCTCATGCTCTCTCTCTCTGTATCTCTGTGTCTCAAGTGAATAAATAAAATCTTAAAAAAAAATAAAAAATAAGTATTTTACATGTGTTATCTTTGGCCCCCCCACTTCTAACTAGGCACTATAATGAATCCTATTTTACAAATAAGGACACCTCACCCCAGAGAAGTGAGTCGCTTTCACATGGCCACAGGACCCAAGCTAGAGAAAGGACCACTCACAGCACTTTCTTTGTGTCATACCATGACATGAAGGGGAAGAGAGAGTTCATTTTACTGGGCGGGGGGGGGGGGGGGGGGGGGGGGCGGAGAGAAAGACTTTTTTTTTTAAGATTTTATTTATTTATTTGACAGAGAGAGACATACATTGAGAGAGGGAACACAAGCAGGGGGAGTGGGAGAGGGAGAAGCAGGCTTCCCGCTGAGCCGGGAGCCTGATGCGGGGCTCGATCCCAGGACCCTGGGATCATGACCTGAGCCGAAGGCAGACGCTTAACGACTGAGCCACCCAGGCGCCCCAGAGAGAATCTTAAGCAGGCTCCATGCCCAGCTCGGAGCCCAGCACAGGGCTCGATCCCATGACCCTGCGTTCAGACCTGAGCTGAAATCAAGAGTCGGGCATTCAACCAACTGAGCCACCCAGCTGCCCTGAGAGAGTTTATTAAAAAAAAAAAAAAAAAAAAACTAAGGTTCTTGGGCTCAATGAGGGAGTTTAAGACTGAAGAGTATGGTGTGGCAGAAGTTGCTTTAGTACTTCCGAGTCCAAAAGCCCTTGGTTCAGATCCGAGGTCAACCACTAAATAGCTCTATCTCTGGGGGCAGATTACTTACAGCATTTAGCCTCCGTTTCCCCATCTGTAAAATGGGGCTAGTAGTGCCCAACTTGCAGGGCTGTCCTGAGGGTTAGAAATAACATGGGCAGCACGCCTTGACAAATGGGCGCTTGACAAATGGTAACTGTGGCTGTGACCCTCTCTCCCCTCCCTTGGGTGAGCTGGCGGCCCGTCACTGACGGGTCCAGCAGCCCCACTGGAGTAAGTGGAAGCAGCTGGGAGGGGATTGGGGGGGAGAGGGGAAGGGGGGGCAGCTTGAGTGACTGCAGGCCAACCCTGAGGGCCTCACAGGGGATATTGGCCCTAGCCGCAGGTGCACCAATTACTCTCCCCTCGAAAAGCCTGGGCGTCCACTCCCCCCCCACCGTTTCCCACTCGGCTCAGCCCCGATCTCTGGTCCTGCAGAAGGCAGTGGCAGCCCCACAGCACCAGTCCACTGGCTGGTCGTTTGTCTTCAGGTTTCATGGCCTCCCTGAGGCTCCCAGTGCTTTGCAAGCTTTCCCTCCCTTTCCCAGCCACTTCCCAGTTAGCCTGGGAGCCTCTCAGTGACAGCTCAGGTTTCATTCCTGGGAGCTTTGTTCCGAATGGAAGTTTCTGGTTGGGATAATACCTGGGTGTGAGTGGTCAGTGCAGGAAGAGACGGGAGCCTCTCAGAGGCTGTGGGAACAGCCCCGCTGGTCCAGGTGCTCTGAGGAGGGAGCGGGCTCAGCTGCTCCTCCTGGAGGCACCTTCCCGGCCGCGGCGGGGCCAAGGGGGCGGCCCCGGACAGAAGGCCTGGAGCCCAACCGGCCCTTCCTCCCTGGAGGGTCCTTGCCAGCATCTTCCCCCCGAATGCCCCAGAGAACCCTAAAGAGCTCGGACCCTCCATCTTCTTCACCACCTGCCCCAGCTGAAATGTCAGGCGTGAAGGAAGAAACTGAGGGGACGCCAATCCCTCAGCGGACTGAAGCAAATATTGTATACGTCTCTTCTATGAAATAGACTTCTGACCAGGTTTTCCTCAGGAAATTAGGTTCTGCTGCTAATTTTTTTTTTTTTTTTTTTTTTTGAAAACAAATACTCTGGTTCAAACCTTTTACCTTCTCGATGAGGAAATTAAGGTTCAGGAAAGATGAATTTCCCTGAGGATTTCACAGCTGCTCCTCTTGACTCATCTTCTCTGGGATCCCTTTCACGATCCAGCCAAGCGGAGTGCGTGGTGCTAACGCATATCTTGCCCACGCCATTAGTCTGTGAACCCCAATGCAAGGGGTGCAGCCTGAAGGCCGGGACCTTGCTTTGTCTACCCCTTTATCTCCAGCAACTCCACCTCCGGTGTGCCCTGAACCGAGTCGGGGCTGAGCTGAGCTGAGCCAAATTCCACCAGGAGCAGCCCGGGGTCCCCGCTCCCACCGGGCTGCCTCTTAGCCAGCATGGCCTCAACTCTGAGCCATGTGCCCTCCTCCCCGGGACCCCTCTCTCCTTGCACACCCCCTGCTCCTCAGCTGTCTCAGCCTTTTCCACACCTCATCAGAAATGACCTGCCAGCTCTGGCCATCTGCATTGGAAGGGAAGCTCTGGGAGTCGGGGGTCTATCCGATTTGCTCACTGTTGCCTCTTAATACTTGCTTTAATGTCCGGCACAGAGGAGGTGTCCGGTAGGCTTGGCATGTGTCAGTTCAAGGCCCTGGGGAAAGGAAAAGCTTGCCATTGGCTGAGAAGAAAGGTAGAAAGCCTTGAATGCTGATCCTCCATGTTCTCTTCACTCCTCTCTCCTCCCATTCTTCCAGCTCAGAGCAGTGAGGTGGCTTGCAGTTTACACATTTAGGGAGCTCCAGAGCCAGGATGCAAGGTTAGTTCTGTCTGACTCCGAAGCCCCGACTCCTGACGTCACACGGAGCCCCAGCTGATCTCCAGGGGCTGCTGTAGCCATTTTTCAAAATCCCTGATTTGCTTAGGCCTGGCCAGGAGCGGGGGATGGGCAATCAGGGTCCCTTCTCTCCCCTCTCTCTACCTGCCCCACTGATGTGATGGAAGTGCCCCCACACAGAGGCACACCACCAAGGCCATTCCTTCTGTCCCTCACACAATCCCGCCTCACCAGGCTCCCCGGGGCAAAAACAGCCATTCCAGACACCGCTGAGTGCTTAGGCTCTGACCCTGTTCCCCTCCCTGCTCTCAGCACACGCCTCTGGCTTCAGCCTTTTGGTCACAGCTCACCTTGTCTTCCAGCTGCCAGTCATGCCTCACTTAGGAGCACCCCTAGAAGCCACCTCTCCCTCCCTGGGCTGCTAACACCTCTCCCCAGGACCCTCCCACCCTCCCTTCTACAAGGGAGGATCAGGCCTGGCTTAATGGAAGTGGCTGGAACTTGAGCCCAAGGTGGGGAAGTCAGCCCAAACCCTGGGAAGCCAAAGACCCAGCATCCTACTGAGACGGCTCTCCTATCAGACCTGAGATCAGGCGGATCCTACATGGTGTATTACCCACAATGAATGTTTTATGAGTTTGTTCCTCATTACTGAGGGTTGCAGGAGGCAGGGAGGGGAGGGTGTCCAGAAAGCCCAGGGAGAGACTGGGCAGGACAATGAGGTGGGAGGGCGTGCGATGGCCCAGCATAGGTTGTGATGGGACAGGGGCATTTCTCTGTGAAGAAAGATTTAGCAAGAGTTGATGTTTGTCAAGTTGAAATGTTAAATGTCGCAGGTCCCCCTCAGAGCCCCGTGCCCTGGCTCCTCGAGGGCTTGCTATTCTGCCACTCCCAAGCCTCAGGCCCAGGCATTTTCTGGTTCTCTGGGCTCGAGGGAGTGGGAGCTGCAAACCATGAAGAGCTCTGTCCAGGCTTCTCCTTACCTCCTCACAGCAGTGTCTAGTTTGGGCCCCTTGTTCTGAGTAGCTCCAACCAGGCCACAGCCAGGGCCCAGCTGATTCTTCATGACTGGGGCCTTCATCGCCCACTGCAAAGCTACAGACGTCGGTTGGTGTGGGCTAATGCCCTGACTCTCCCCTTCACCACGTCCTCCCTCCACCTCCACAACCTGGGAAGAAAGGGAGAAGAAATGCAGCTCCCAGACTGGTCCAGAAGCCTGAACTCGTTTCCCAGAGAGAGGGGCTAAGGGGGGTGACAGGGGGTGCCTGGGTGGCTCAGTCGTTAAGCGTCTGCCTTCAGCTCAGGTCATGGTCCCAGGGTCCTGGGATTGAACCCCGCATCAGGCTCCCTGCTCCGCGGGAAGCCTGCTTCTCCCTCTCCCACTCCTCCTGCTTGTGTTCCCTCTCTCACTGTCTCTCTCTCTGTCAAAAAAAAAAAAAAAAAATCTTAAGGGTAGGTGACAGGCTGCAGGACTGAGCTGGAGCCCTTCTCAGCATCTGCCAGCCAGTAGGAGGGGGTCACGCATGAGGGTCAGCTCTGGGGCCTGCCCAGATGGACAGTGAGCTCTTGAGGGTCAGCAAGAGACCCAGATGGGGAAGCAGGGCAACCAAAAGGACCTTACTGGCCCAACCCTCCACAGTTCCATGGGACGTGGGGACCCCCCAGAGTCCCTGCCAGCTCCCCATCTGTCTCGCTACTTACTCGTCATCTCTCCTCCACTCTCTGGCTCTTAATTCCCCTTCACTCTCTCCTTTGAAGTCCCCTGGTTACTGTGGACATCCAGGGGTAGGGAAGGAAGCAGAATTTGAGGTGGTTCTGGTATATCCATCCCACCAGGCCCTGCTTAGATGCTCATTTGACCAAGTTTTGGAAACAGACATTGCAGCTTGAGGAAATTGGGGATGAGCCTGTGTCGGACAGCCCTGGATTTCCTTTTAGTAAGATTGTGCATGTCTGGATGGGCTCCAGGGGTCACCCATCCC
Organism: Mirounga angustirostris; assembly: GCF_029215605.1. Classification (NCBI taxonomy): domain Eukaryota; kingdom Metazoa; phylum Chordata; class Mammalia; order Carnivora; family Phocidae; genus Mirounga; species Mirounga angustirostris. The sequence goes on from NW_026991714.1 coordinate 128,194,540, forward strand.
AGGCACCCTCAAGTCTCCTTGACCTTCAGGCATTTCAAGGCTGACCCAACCCTGGATACAGAGAACGCCCGACCTGCATGTCCATTCAACAGCCTCCCAGTCTCCTCTCACTTTATCAGTTGATTGCTCCCACCAACGTTTACTGAAAACCCACGACATGCCAGGCACCGGTTCAGGCACTAGATATGCATCAGTGAGCAAGTCAAGTCCCTGCTCTCCTGGGGGTGGGAGGGGGACAGACAGACCAAAAGCAAGCAAATAAGAAACAAGATAATATCAGATAGGGATAAAGATAATAAAGAAATAAAGCAGAGGGGCGCCTGGGTGGCTCAGTTGGTTAAGCGACTGCCTTCAGCTCAGGTCATGATCCTGGAGTCCCGGAATCGAGTCCCGCATCGGGCTCCCTGCTCGGCGGGGAGTCTGCTTCTCCCTCTGACCCTCCCCCATCTCATGCTCTCTCTCTCTCTCTCTCAAATAAATAAATAAATAAATGAATCTAAAAAAAAAAAGAAATAAAGCAGAGAGTTATAGCAGAGATCTACAGAATGAGCAGTCAGTCCTGCAAGTTCGAGAAGAACAGCATTGCAAGCAGAGGGAACATGTGCAAAGGCCCTGGGGCAGATGCCAGCCTGGTTTGAGAAGCTGGAAGGAGGTGTGACCCCAGTGGTTAAGTGGTTAAGCCCTAAGGTTAGATGGACAGCCGGGGCAGAGCAAGCCAGGGACCGTGTGGGCCACGGAAAGGAGTCTGAGTTCAATTCTAGATAAGGTGGGAATGAAAAGATGAGATTTGTGTTTTGTAAATTCTGACTACTGAGCACAGAAAGGATTGTCGGGGGATACGAGAGGAATCAGGGAGCGCAGTTAGGAGCTGTTGCCATAAAGCCAGACACGAGCTGATGACGGCTTAGAGCAGGGTGAGGGTGGTGGAGAAGTCAAAGAGTAAGTGGACTGGAGTTGAGTTAGGCTCTGGAGGTAAAGGCAGCATGATGAGAGGCCAGGAGAGGCTGAAAGAAGAGCTCAGGAGACTCCCAGGTCAAACCAACCCTACTTGTCGGCTACTTCCTTTTGGCCCTGGTGTTGGCTGGGGAGTAGGACACTGAAATCTTCGGGCCCAGAAATTGTTGTCTTGGTCCTATATCATCAGGATGCCACACTGTCTTGGTTTTCCTCCCACCTACCTCATGGGCCACACTTTCTCATTCTCCCCCCAGGCTCCCCCTCCGCCCTGACCTCTGCATGTTTGGAGTGCGCCAGGGCTCAGGCTTGGGGCTCCTCTCTTCTCTCGCTATGCTCACTCCCGAGGGAACCCATTCCATCTCCTGCTTTAAAAATCACCTGTGCGCCAAATACTCCCAAAGCTGTATCTTCAACACTAGACCCCTCCCCAGAATTCCAGACTCATGCACAACTGCTCACTCACCGTCTCCCCCTGCATATTTCTTTAGTCAGCTGAGATGTAATGTATCCAAAACTAAACTCCTACTCTTCCCCTCAAAATCTGCCCCTTCTGGAATCTTCTTTGTGTCAGCAAATGACCCCTCCATCCTTTCAGTGGCTCAGGCCAAAACCCCTGGAGACCCCTCAACCCCTCTCTCTCACAGCCCATATTCAAATCCATCAGCAAATCTTGCCATCCCCACTTGTAAAAACTGCCCCAAATCCCAATCTCTTCTCACTGCCTCCAATCCGCTATTATCTCTAGCCTAGATTACTGCAATAACTTCGTAACTGGTCTCCCTTGCCTTCCCCCCCGCCCCCAGCTGCCTGTTCTCCACACAGCAGCCAAAGTAATCTTGTTAAAACTTCATTCAGAGCATGTCACTCTACTGCTCAAAGACCCCCGATGGTCTGCCATCTCATTCAGAATCAAAACTAAAGTCTTTTCAGTGGCCCTATGTGATCTGCCCTCCACCACCACCCCTTCTACTTCTCTGGCCTCACCTCAGCCTCTAGCCTTCTCCACGCCCCTCCCCCCCAACACACCCCTATCCTCCCTTCTTTGCTTCAACCTCACTGGCCTCCTTCCTCTTCCCCTAAATGCAGAAAGCTTTGCATCTGCTCTTCCCTCCACCTGGATGGCCCCTCCCCAGATACCTGAAAGCCTCACCTTGGTCAGGTGCCTGCTTAAACATTAAGATTTGAGTGAAGCCTTCTCGGAGCACCCTATTTAAAATTGCTACAACCCTACCCTCCTTTTACACTCATTCCGTTCTCTGCATTTTTCCCAATGTGGTTCTCAGTGTCTGCCATACTATATACCATTTGCTCTGCACCCCCTCCCCCCGCCCAGAATATGAGCTCCATAATGACAGGGCTTTTGTCTCATTTCCTGCTTGTCCCTCTGCCCCGAATAGAGCCTGGCCCACGATAGGCACTCAATAAATATCAAATGAATGAATGGAATTAGGGAAAGACCTACAATCCTCAAGAGGCAGCCTTGGTCTGGAAATTAACACCTGATTTCTAGTACTAGCTAGAAATGTGTCTTCCGGGCGGGCCCTAGGCTGTCTAGCTATAGATGCTGAAGAACTCCTGAGGTCTTTCGCTGCAGCAGCATTCTAGAATGATGCTTGTGCACAGCCTCCCCTTCTGTCATTCGGCTAGGGTAGAAGGAAGGGTTGGACAGAACCTGGTGGAGTGAGAGGAGAGAGCCCTCATTCATTCTTTCTCATCAAGGCTTGGGTGGAGTCTTCGCTGGCCTTGAAATGGAAGACAAGGTTCTAGTTTGGAGTTGGCAGGGTTCTGGGAGGCCTGGGGGAGGGAGGGATGAGTGAGGGGGTCCAGCCCCACCTTCTGGGTGGGGACGAGCAGAGGCCTGGCCACTAGGCCTGCTTCCTCCTCATGGCGGGTCGGTCCCAGTGAAGGTCTCATGGGCAGTACTGCTAGAAGAAAAGGAGGGGGGATCAGGATGAGGTAAGCACTAAAGAGAAGGCCTTCTGTGTGGGTCCCCTGGGCTTGCAGGCAGGTCCTCAGGGAGTCCTGGGAGGTCAAGCCTGCCACAGGCCTCAGGTGGCCCCCAGGGCCCTCACAGCCAGCGCCCACTCTAGGGCAGAGTGGCAGACCTTTTGGCTGAGAAGAGCCCAGTCTTCCTCCCTTTTCTGGGCCTTGCCACGGCTCCCTGCTTGTTTTCCCCGAAATAAATGGACTGAGCATATTGGGCCGGCAATAACCCCTTGAAATCAGTTGTTATCACAGTTAACAACCAGTTTGGCTTCAGTTCAGGCTGTTAACTATCAAACCACTAAGTGCCGGTAATGATTGATTCTTGGCCAGTTGCAGCTTGAGTGGGCTGTAAAACCCCATTAGCGAGGGCTCTATGGAGGCGGCAAGGCAAAGATAAACAAGGTGGTGGGTGCTCTAGCCCAGCCTGGCCCCACCGCTCTGGGCTCTGCTCGCATGGGTCCCCGGCCCGGGGTCCTGCCAGAAGTCAGCCCTTCCCAAAGCCCTGGGCAGCCTCGAGGACCCCCACCTCCCAGCCACCTCTCCGCTGCCCCCAGCCACCACCACCAGGCATCTCCCTCCTCTCTGTAAGGCAGGTCTGGCTCTGCGGACAGCCCACCGCTTCTCCCTCACGGCCACCACGGCACAGTTCCATCCACCACGCCAGAGAACTCGAGCGTCCCTGGCCCCGGGGGGCTGCAGGAATGGCTTTGGCCTAGCCGGTGACCAGCCGCCACTCCGTGGCCAGGATCACAGGCAGGGAGAGCCTGACATTCCACCCCCACCCCAGACTCCCTCCTACCCTATGGCTTCCCCCAGGAATTGCTCTCAAACAAATGAAATGTGGGCAATTACTGGGCTGGGGGCTGGACAGGCGGCCGTGCAGATGAAAGCGTTTCCTGGACGGTCTCTTCATTTGCATGGCATCAGAAGCTGCTCAGAAGGTGTGACTTTTCCCACAGTGAGACCCGAGCTCCTTGCACAATAAAGCCAGGCTGCTCACCCAGAATTAATTAAAGGGGGAGTGGAGGAGATGGAGCAGAGGAGGAGGCACTAAGAGCTGGGGGAGCTGGAACAGAGATGTCTAGAGCCCCTCCCCACATCCCCTGTGTCTATGCACCTGGGAGACACCTCCTCTCTCCAGAGCCCCTCACCCCCATAGCAAGCCAGAGGAGGTGGCATGGCCAGAGCCCAGAGTATCCCCAGCCTCTCTCCTCCAAGGCTTCCCCTTGAGTCATGGAGCTCCTGGTCCACCTGGATGGCATGACCCTGGAACCTGCGGCTTCAGCTCTGAGAGGCCCACGTGGTTAGGAAGCCTTGGGGTGCCCCCCACTCCAAGGAAGTGCCGAGGAACAGAGGCCCAGAGGGAAGAGGTTTCTGGATTGGCCCGGTAGCTGCGCTGTCAAAAGAAGGCAGCAGAAACGGCCAGAATGGGAGGCCTCAGTTATGAAGACGGGGCCAGCTCTGCCCTCAGGAGACCTGCTGCCTCTGGGCTTGGGCTGTCCCTCGATGTGCTGTGATGCCTGGCTCTCCAGTCCACATCCAAACACACAGCTCTCTGCCCACCACAGGCCAGCCCTTGTGCCCACACCGTGACCTGCTCCATCATCGCCCTAGCGCGGCCTGGGCTTCCTTCCTCCACAGCAGGTCCGTCTTGGGCCAGTCCTTCTGACCCATGAGCTGTTGCTTCTCCTCCGGGGCCAGAGTCTGAGTCCTGCTCTCCACCCGTGAACTTCCCTCCTGGTCCCCTGCCCAGCTCCTCTCCCTCTGGGCCCCATCTCTCCAGGGTCGGCAGCCTCTCCCAGGGTCATGGTCCCTGGGCCCTGCTGCAGCACCTAAGCTCAGCAACTTCCGCTCACAGCTCTCTAACCAGAGCTTCAAAAGTCAGCACCGCTCCGTGTCTCAGTCACCAGCACCAGTCTTGGCGGTCTGCCCTCCAGCGTAACCCCACCTTGGGCCCTGGCAGCTGCTTTTCTTTCATCCGCTGGAGCCTGATACTCAGAAAGCACCAGCTCTGGCATCTCCAGCCTGCCCTCCGCACAGATCTAGACACACACACAGAGGCACTTTTTAAAGATTCATTGAGGGGCGCTTGGGCGGCTGAGTCGGTTAAGCATCTGCCTTCGGCTCAGGCCATGATCCCGGGGTCCTGGGGTCGAGTCCCACATCAGGCTCCTCACTCAGCAGGGGCCTGCTTCTCCCTCTCCCTCTCCCTTCCACTCCCTGCCCCCCCCCCCGGACAAATAAATAAATACAATATTTAAAAAATAAAAATAAAGATTCACTGAAACCATGAAAGCAGCTCTGGTCCGAGCAGAGCCCTCTTTTCTGCCCTAGAGGTGGCTAGGGGAAGTGTTGGCAATGACTCCCCCAAGGAGCGAGGAGGTCCTGGTCTGAGAGCTCCCAGGACCAGCTAAGAGCCTCTTCTTGCCCCTTTCCCTGCTTCTGTCCCATCAGGAGAGCCCCTCCATAACAATGACAGGCACAGGTCCTAAGTCAGGCTGGAGGGAGGCTCCAGTGGGAACTGGTTAGGGTTAGGGCCGCCCTGGCAGCTGGGGAAGGGGGAGGGGCTGACCCCCACAGGACTTGCTCTTCAACACATTTTTAATACGCAAGTTAAATAAATATTTCAGTCATTTAATAACAACTAAAACACATCCACCCCCTCCCCACACCCAGCCTTAAAAAACCTGCTCTAAGTCCCCACCCTTTCCTCCCTGCCCCCGCCTGGGTGTGGGGGGCAGTGGGCTCCCGGCTGCCCAGCCAGCTTGTCCTGCAGGCGCCGGGATCTCAGGAGCACCTCTGCTGGCCTGGAAAAGCCCCCCGACCCGGAGGGAACCCCGCCAGAATCCCAGTCTAGGCCACTGCCGGCCTTCCCGAAAGTGAAGAAGACAGACGCCACAGCCAAATGGAATACAAAAATAGAGCCTCTCTTTTGTTTAAAAAAACAAAACAAAACAACAACAACAAAAAACCCAACGGCAAACAATTATCAAAGGCTAGAACCCGGGGCTCCCCCGGCTCCTCCCCAGCCTTCAGCAGCGCGGACCTCGGCTCCCGGAGTTTCTCTGTGCTCCCCCGCGAGCAGCGGCGCCGCGCGGCGGGGAGGGCGGCCGCGCCTACCGGGGCTCCGGGGCCCAAGTCCTCTGGCTGCCGCGCAGGCTGCGCGTGAAGGGCGGGTAGTTGAGGAACTCGAAGCGCAGGCTCTGCTCCGTGGTGTGGTGGCCGCGGGGCAGCCGCTTCATGAAGTGGACCTCGCGCTGGTGCTGCCGCGTCTTGGAGCCCTTGCGGGGCCGGCCCTTGCGTGTGAAGGCCATGTACCAGCCTTCGTACTTGGCGTTCTGCAGGGCCGTGTAGTTGTTCTCCAGCACGATCTCCGTGAACACGCAGTCCTTGCCCTTGCCGTTGCTCTGCAGGTAGTGGGGCCAGACGCGGGCGTTACTGGGCTGGGGCCCGAGCCGCACCCCCAGCCCACCCCCACCCCCACCCCAGCAGAGGCAGAGGGCAGGCGGCCCCAGACAGCAGGTGGGCGCCCCAGCAGATGGCAGGGTGGGCACGAGCGACGGCCCCACCCCCGCCCGGGCACCCGCTCTCTAATCCCTCACAAGCCGCAGCCCACCCGGCAACTTCCTGTCCTCCCGGGCAGCAGTGACACATGGCTGTCTCCGGAGGGGCTGGGCCCCAACACAGAGGGCCAGAGAGGGGGCCCAGACCCTGCCTGCCCTGGCCTCCTGCCCACCAGTCTGGCCGAGCGGCTCGCACCCGTTTCCCCAGCTGCACCACACATCCCTCCCACCCCCCCACCCCACCCCGCCCTTCAGGACCCCAGGGGCCCCAGGGCAGCCACCCCATGGGGGAGGGGAGGCCTTCGGGGAGACGCGGAGCCCAGGAAGCAGGGAGCTCGAGGCTGGAGAAGAGCCGTGACTAATGGGGCCATTTCAGAGCTCGGCTGAGGGGCTGGGCCTGCGGCTTACCGAACATTCCAAATGCTGGTACCATGTAATTGGACATAATAGCAAAGCAATTTGGCGATTTGTTAAAAAGATATATGGAATTTACCAACCCCCCCACCAGCCCCTTCCCTAGCCTGCCTTCTTCCTCCTTGGCCTTTATAGCTTTTCATCTCTCAAGCAGTTTCCTTCTCTCTCACCTCCCCCACCCCCACCCAGTCATTAGGTAACCCCAAGGTGGCCCTGTGTCTCTCTGGGATCCTGGAGGAGCTCTGCCAGCCCAGCCCCCTCCCCAGGCCCCAGGGACCCTCCATTCCTTCTGGGGCCTCACCTTGGCGATCAGCTTCCCCTTCTTATTCATGCAGATGTAGAGGCCAGTCTCCGCTCCTCGGACTCGAACACGGCTCCCAAAGGTATCTGTCTCCACAATGAGCTTTGCTGTCAGGGAAGGTGGGGGGATGGTTATTGGAAGCGCCCTGACCCCCACTGTACCACATCTTCACCCCAGCTGAGCCTCAGACCTGTCACATCCCAGTAGCAACTGCTCCAAGAGCAGGAACCCAAGACGTGGGCTCCAGCCCCAGCCCAGCTGCCGATATGCTGCGCGACATTGGGAAGGATCACGTCCCCTTCCTGGGCCTCAGGCCCCTCAGCTGGCGGTACACGGGGGGATGGACGATTTCAGGAAGCACAAACCGGATTCTGCAGAGGAATCTTAGAGCCATCAAGCTGAACAGACCCTCGTCTAAAACCGGACAGTACTGACTTCTACGTCAAGGCTTCATGACTAGAGTTCTACTCTCATCAGAAGATCCCTGGGAATCCTTCAAACTCAAAGCAGTATGTGCACATGCCTCACAGACCACTAGAAACTTCTGGGGTGCAGCAGTGACACGAGTTCTGAGGCGAAACCTAAAAGCACTCTCTCCTGTTTCTGACACCTCGGGTTCTAACTCACAGCCTTGGCCCCCCACCCCCACCCCTGCTCTGACGGGCATGCGGACCACTCTCCCTACACACGCAGCCTGAGCACTACCAGCTGCTTCCCCAGAACCTCAGACCCCAGCCAGGAGGCTTCTGCTCTTCTCCACGCTTCCCAGTCACCACTGTCCCCAGCCCCAGTGTCCAGAAAGCAATGACTCAAATAGTCTTTTCTCTCTCAACCCCCATCACAGCTGGGCTTCTCACCCTGGTGACCAAACACTTTCTGTGGGTGAGGAGGGGAGAAAATCAGGCATGCTTGCCTCTCTGTCTGGAAAGCTGATGAGACAGGGAGCTGAATTCTGTGCCTTCTTCCCCTGTGCCCTCCCCTCAGACAGCCAACTTGCCACAGAAGTCCTGGTCCCTGTCTCGTCCCTGTGTAATTCCTCCCTTGGAGGCTGTGCCCAAGAAGGGAATGAGGGCTGACTTAGCTGTTGGGAATAGGACAGGAGGGGCTGGGTCTCCTGTCCTCTCTACTCCTTTTCCCTCCTTGAGAAAGCAGTTCTGGAACTCCCAGAGCTGTCTCCCAGCCTGCACTAACAAGGCAGCGCCTTCTTTGTCCCCAAAATTAATGGGGGGGATGGGTACCAAGGTCAGCAAGGCAGCCCTCACTGCCCAGCCTGTGACTGCCCCCCACCCCTTCACATAAGCACAGAGCTGGGACCCAATGGCCAACTCTCCAGTCTGGCTCCAAGTCAGCCAGGGAAATGCAGCTGTCACCTCCCCTCCCACCCACCTCCTCTTGGACCCAGCCAGTCTGCTCATCCCTCTCCTGATCTGCCTTCCAGAGCAAGGAGTCACTGCTGCTAGGGCCAGGAGGGACACTGACGGGAGAAGGGGCGAGAGGATCCCACTCTGAGGATTCCGGCCAAATGGGGCAGACGGGGCTGGAACAATCCCTCTCTTCCTTCCTGGGACCCGCAGGGAAGCAACTCGGACCTCTCTGCTATTCTCCCCCAGACTCATACTGTCCCAGCTGCACACCCTACGCCTCTGCTCGTGGGCCCTCCAGCTCCCACTCCTGCCTGGCAGGCAGGGATCAGGGAACCTGGAAAGCTTCCTACACTTGTAAGGACAGAAGTGGGCATCAGACTTCTGAGGTCTGAAGATGAGCTCCGCCATGGCCAGCGTAGCCTCTTCTTCCCTCCCCAAAACCCAAGGATGCTGGACCATTTGCTCCAGTGGAGTAAACCCAGGAGGAGCTAAGCATTCGTTCCCTTTCCTTGGAAGCTGAGAAGGGCAGCAAGCAGCCAGTTTGGAGGGACAAAGGGACGGCAGGCTGGCCCTGCCAGCCCAGCGGGGGAGCTCGGCCACCGGGCAGGCTGCCCCCCACCCTCTCCACTGAGAGCCCCCACTCCCCTTCCTGGATGGAGCTGAGGAGCTGGGGCCGCAGTTTGCGGCGGCTTTCCCGAACAGCCTTTTGGAAAGCTTAACATTTTCAAACCTATTCTTCCACCCCAGTGACAGATTTATCCCGGGAAAATTATGTCTCCTTCTCCAGCTTTGAAGGGAAGTCAGCTACGTCGATGCAGAAAAAATGCAGTGAGACATACTCGATCCCCCAAACTGGCTCGAGAAGAGGAGAAAGTATTCAGGAAATGTTAAAAAAGGTGAAAGTAAGAAGAGTTTTAATCGCTCTGCCAGACGCGGGGGTCTCTCCAGAGATTCATAGAGAACAATCTTGAACCTCTTTTTTAACGTTTACAGACTTGCAACTCCTTTCAAACTCCACATCTGAAAAAAGGCTCGTTCTTTTTCTGTTTTATATCGTTCTTCATTTTTCTTCTTAGCTCTTAAAATGCCTCACCTTTTTATTACATTTTAATAGAGTCTTCCCCTCTCCTTTCATGCTTGTTTAACTTGGTCATTATTTAAAGGTTTTTAAACTCACAATAATCGCTCTCTAAAAACAACACCAGCCGCCCAGAGGGCTTGCTTTTCTCTTGGTACGTCCAGGACTCTGGAAATTGGCCTGGTTTCAAGGCAGGAATATTGAATGTTTTAGAAATCAATCAGTCCTCAGCCTCTCTGCCCTGCAGTAGCTCCCTGGACTCACCACCCCATGAGGAGTCAGGAGCCCGGTTCCGACCACCACCTGGGTTCCTGGGTCAGTGGAGTGGAAAGGGCCCCTTCCCAAGCCCAGTGCCTATGTGCAGTTGGCCCTTCTGATCAAAATATTTAAAGGTTTGTGGCACCCCCTGTACAAGCTGGAAGGGCTGGGGGTGGGGTGAGGATTTTTCTCCCTTCTCTTTCCCAACTCTCCTTTTCTGGACCCTGGTGACATATCCTCTTTCAAGCGCTTCCCTTAAACCTGTGGCCCCTCCTGCAGAACCCTCTGTCTCCACCTGCACCTGGGGAGGGGTGTGTGAATGGTGGAGGTGGAAAGGGAGACTCCTGGATTCATTCATTTGCTGGGCAGGGAAGGGGTACCTGTGGGCCAAGTACTCCCCGGGGTCCCCTTCCTAGCCCTCTCGTCTCCAGCTGACCCCCAAGATGCTTTTTTGCCTTAACTCCTTCCCTCTGAGCTGGAGAGGCCTCTGGCCGGCACAGATGGGGCGGGCGGGTCCGGGCAGGGCAGGCCAGCCAGGGGAAGGAGGGCATGTTCTACAGTCTACCTTCACCCTGCCCGGTGCAGCTCGCCTTACCGAAGGGGTCCCCGTCTTCTGCCATGGCGTTGATGCGCTTGTTGGCCAGGACCTGCACGTGCTTCCCGCTGGTGCGGCTGTAGAGCTGGTAGGTCCGGATGAGGCGGCGGCTGAGCTGATCCGTCACCAGGCTCTGCTCCCTCACATGCTGTGTAAAATTAGGTGAGGACTGAACAGTTACCTTTAGGAAATTGAAAAATACACAACACGCCATTATAATGCTACTCTGCCCAGGGGCCCGAGTGGCCCCCATCGCCCTGCACGCGCCTCCACTACCCCAGGCCGCCGGCAGGGGCTGGGTGGTCCCCCCAACATGCCAGCTCGGGCCACAACACCCAACCCAGGAAAGTCGGGCAGACCCAGCCTAGCAAGGATGGAACGATCTGGACCTACCTGTTGGGAAACACCCTGGGACTCCTGGCCAGGATCAGGGAAGCAAGCTCCCTGCCCAGCGCCGCCGCCCCCCCCCCAACCCCCACGCACCACCACGCCTTCCTAGAAAAGCAGGGCGCTTGTAAGTAGGGAGACAGCGCTGCCCGACCCCTGACATTTATAAAGACAAATTTACGGAGCAAATGTTGAGAGCGCAGAGAGCCTAGGCACCTGATCTTTCGGCCAGACCCGCCACAAGTCTCCCCAGAGAGCCGCGGAGAGAGTCCCTGCGGCGGTCACCGGGACTTCTGACAACGAACGCTCCCAGGCCCCAGCTCCCCCCTTCCTCGGCAGCCAGGTGTGGCTGCCCCTCGAGCTCCCTATCCACCCCAGGTTAGGGGTGGCTAGGATGCGCGGGAGGCAGCGCTGGAGTCCGAAACCTTGGGTTCGAGCCTCGCCGCACACCAGCTGTGTGACCTTAGGCGGGGCGCTCCCTCTCTGTTCCCTAGCTCCCTCCTAGGGCAAGTGCGGGGCTGGAATCCTAAGGTTCCTTCCAGCCCTGCCGCGCTGGCCGCAGGGTCGGTCCTCGGGCCCCTGCCCGACCTTGCCAGCCGGCGGCCCCCGCCGGCCCGCCCGGGCCCCGCCGCCGCGCAGTGCGCCTTACCTGGGCTTGGAGGCAGAGAACCAGCAAGTGCAACAGCCTGTGGGAGACAAAAGCGGGCGGGAGAGAGAGGGCGCGGGGTGAGCGGAGAGGGCGCGGCGGCGCGGGCCCGGCGGGGACGCGGGGGCTGCGGCCGTACTCACAGGCAGCTCAGCGCCGAGCGGGGGCTGCCCATGGCGCGCGGCCCGGGGAGCACCGAGAACCCCGGCGGGATCGCGCCGGCCCGCGGGCGGCCGCGACGGACGAGCCGAGGGCGGCGGCGGCCGAGGAAGGCTGGCGCGCGGGCGGCGGGCGGCGGTCCGGACGCGGCTCCGCGGGTCCCGTGGAATGTCGAGCTCGCCGCGCCGCGCCGTGCCGAGTGGCTCTGCGCCGCTGCCGGAGCCGGTGGCCGCTGGCTGCTCAGGAGCCGGAGCGGGCGGGAGGGTAACGGGCCGGCAGGGTGGGTGGGTAGGTGGGAAGGGAGGGGGAGGGGTAGGGGCGGGGGGCGCCGCACCGGGCGCGAGGGGGGAGCGCGGGGCGGGCGGCCGGAGCCCGCAGCCCCCGGCTGGGAGCTGGGGCCCGGACGCAGCCCGGGGCGGGGGCGGGGCGGACCGGGGCGGGGCGGCCGGCGGGTCTGGGATTGGGGGTCTGGGCTAGGGGAGGGGTCTGAGGACGGCGGGAGGGGCGGGGGGCGGCCGGTGGGGACGCCTCCCCCCCATCCCGGGGCTGACCCCTTGCGCGCTCTAGGGGTCTGGACCCGCGGGGATGGGGGGTGGGGGGGCGCCTCGGGCTTGGGCTTCTTGGACCGCGGGTGCGCCGGGGTCGGAAGGTGCCAAGTCTCCACCGTGGGGCCGGGTCCGCTTATGCCTCAGACTAGGCGGCGGGTCTCTGAGCCACCTACTGTGTGCTTCGGCCCTGTGTGTCCCCTGGAAGTGGCCGCTGACGCGGGAGGGAATGGCTGTGCGCTCCCTGCGACGGGGACCCGAACCCCCACCCCCGCCTTTCTGCTGAGTAACCCTTGCTGCGGGTCTCTTCTGTCTCGCCCCGTCTCCAAAAAGACCCTGAGAGCGAGGAATGTCCCCTCCCTTACTATCACCTTCACTCCTGCGTCCGTCCCCCACACACTAACCTGAAGCTTGAGAGGCACCATGAGCCACCCTTGTGGGTCCCTGGCAGGACCTATAGTCGCTGCCGCCCTCCCAGAGCAGCAGGCGGAGGGGGCAAAAATAACGACTGTGAGCTGCTTTTCCTGGAGAAGAGACTCAGATCCAGGCCGCCCTGCCTTTCCCTCTCTGAGCCTCAGTATTTGTGCACTGAGGCATTTACACACCTACTGGACTAGACGTGGACTGGTGCTTTGTGTCAAGCATGGGGGGGGTCCCTGAAGGAAGTAGTGTCCAGGCCTCTCCCAGCCCCTCATTGCTCCCCCCCAGAGGCTTCTGGAAACCCTGAGCCATGGTGCTTCTTTGGCAGCAGCTTGGGTGGGCAGAGACGCCCTGGGACTGACATTTCTGAGGAGCAGCTTGAGCCAATGATGCCCTACCCAGCTGCTGCATCCACCCACGACCTCCCCTGCCCCACTGGCACCCCATGTCCTTGGGGGTTGGACTGGAGGGGTTGGGGTGGTCCCGGGAAGCTATTAGGCCAGGGGCAGTAGGCAGGTCCTTGCCCAGCAGTACAATCAAGTTCTGCCTACCTTCCCTCTCTCCGTGCTTCACCTGTCCCGATGCCCCACCTGTTCCTACTCCCAGCCATAATGCCAACACTGAGCAATGCATAGATGGGAGAACAGTCAGAGGACTTGTCTCAAGACTTCATCCCTCCTCAGAGAAGGAGACTCCCTGAGCCTTCCTGTCCCGTGTCCCCCCACCCCCCGCTCCAGGAGTCTGTTCACTCTTCTGGCTCTTGCACACACAGACCTCCAGGCAAGGACCACGTCTTTTAGATCGGAACTTGCAGCTCATGGCACTGGCCTGGGCAGGGTTGTTCTGCAGTTGGCATTTGATGAATGAACAATGAAGAAACTGGCTGAGACTTTAGACCTCAGCCCAGGAGTGGCTTCCCCAGGAAGACTTGCCTTCGGATAATAATCATAAGCACCACTATTTATTGAGCACTCGTATTTGCTAAAGGCTGGACTTGCACTGTCTCCTCTCAACCCCACTAAGAGGTGAGCCCATTAGAAGGGAGACAGGTGAGGTGGGCTCTGGTGCCCACAGCCCAAACCAGCTCTTTTCCTTACTGTCCTCTGTCTTAGAGGCCTGCAGGCTGCTTGCCGAATCTCCACCCCCCAGTTGTACTGCTGCAATCAGGCAGGATGCTCACCATCTTAAACGCATGCCCTGCACATAGTAGGCCCCTGAAAATGTTTATTTGTGTGCATGAATGAATGAGTGAATGGAGAGATGGAGAGCAGAGGGTGGGAAGGGCCTTCTCCCCACTGGGGACTCAGCCCTCTGTAAACAGTCTGATGAGAACAGCGTGGAGCAGGACCCAGGCCGGAGTCAGGGCAGTCTAGCCCATGCTCAGCGTGCATAGTCTTGGAGCTACAACTGGAGTCACTCTGGGCACCAGCCCTTCCCTGGGGTGGGGGTGGAGGCCAGAGAGCATCTGACTCAGGTCCAACCCTGGTTCTGGAGCTCCCACAACCCTGGTTCTGAAGTCCCTGAGCTGAGCCTCAATGATCTTAACCCACTCCCCAGAAGAGATGGACGTCCTGGGACCTAAAAGTGTGGAGGTCAAGGTTTTAGTATACACTTTAACCTCTATCAAGGGGCCTTTCTATAGGACAGAATTCCTTTACATTTTGACAACTTCCCCCGAAATGAACCCTCATCAGTTTTAGAGATTCTTCTCATCTCCCCAAAAGTCTATGTCTTGTGGTGGGGGTGTGGGGGGAGGGGGGAGGGAGCAGATGGGGACACCCTCACGTAGGGCGCCGGCACCGCCCGGGCACGCCCGGTGAGTGACAGATGCAAATATTCCGTCGGGGCCCCAGCAAGCCACTCTCTCCCTCCCTCGCTTGCTCCCTTCCCGGCCAGCTCGCTCCTTCCTTTATCTTATCAAAGCCCCGTAATTACAATTGCTATTTTGTTTCCTCGAATCTGCAATCAGAGCTCCCCAGCCCTGATGAGGGAGCGCCTGTCAACCTGATCGCTGAGTGACAGCCCGGCCACCTTTCCCGGCCGCCCCCACACTCCGCAAACACACGCGCACACACACACACACACACACACACACACACCCTCACCCTCGCCCTCGCCTCCTGCAAACACACACACTCCTCGCCAACACAAACAGCCCCTCTCCGCAAACACGCCCTCGCAGGGACCCAAACACACACCTTCAGCCTCTTTCCGAACGCATCCCTCGCCCCCGGCCCACCCTGGGCCCCTCACATCCACACCAGCCGGCGCGGGGCCGCCCGGACTGCCGAGAGCTCCCCTGTGCGCCTCCGGCGCCTGGCGTTCAAAGCGCCGCCGACTCTCCACCGACTGTTCAAATGCAAATCGCCGAGACTACGTTAAGCACTTGGGGCCGCTGCCTGGGAGTCGTCTCCCTCGCCCCCCGAATACAGGCCTGCCCGTCCTCCAGCAGTCTGCAAACCCCGGCGGACGCCTTCATCCCTCAGTGCTCCCGGCCAAAGCGAATTGGCAGTGCTCCTACTGTGCGCTGAGCCGACAGAACGGGCACCGAGAGGCGGGGCGGAGAGGGAGAAAAAACAGTTCGCGGCTCTGTCGGCCGGGCGCCCCTTCGGGCCGGGAAAGTCCTGCAAGAAGGGGAAGATGTGGATTGGGCCCCTACTGCGGGCAGGAGCGCGCTCGGCGCCTGCCTGGGTCGCGGGGAGAGCCACCCAGCAAACAGTCAAGGCTTACAATGAGCGCTCAGCGGCTTCGCAGGGGGTAACTGTCCGAGCTGGGCCACGCACAGGGCGTAGATGGGTGGGTTGGGGAGGCTTCCCCCAGAGATGACTTTTCGCTGCACTCAGCCAGTCTCCCGCGCCCCCAACCAAGCACGTGCCGAGGCCTCTGGAGGTTATGGGTGAGAGGAAGAAGAGAAGGGCTCTAACAAGAGCTCTTCTAGCGAACGAATCAATCAAGCAAGCAAGCAATCAAAGAACCAATACAGTCAGCCTCAGTGACGTACTCCTCGCTTTCAGCCTAAACTTCGGCACCCCAGGCCACTCACGGGCGAGATCACTCACGTAGCCCCCCCTGCAAGGCGGCGTGGGGAGCCCACGGCCAAAGGCGGTTTCAATCTCGCCCACCAGAGGGCGCTAGCTGCAATTCCCCCCTCCCTCGGGACCCCTGCCACAGGAAGGTGAATGGTCTGGAGCCTGGTCGGCCCACCACTCTCGTTCCCGATGGAAGCACTTCAGCAAAGCCCTCCTGGAGAGGAGAAAGGGGCCTGCGACCCCGATCACTGCAACACAGAGAGATATCATCTTCCTTTATCCTCAACTTGAGAGAAAAGGGAAGTTAGAGCTCCTCACCACGGGGAGGGGGGAACCTACTCCAGGGATGTGTGTTGAAGTGGGAATGCTTTTCCGTGTTGTGGGACACTCCCCAAAGTTTACCTTACCTGCCCCAATACCAGCCTCTTCGGGTTACCTAGGGACCCCTCCCACTTGTTCACTCATTTGCCCAGCAGCCAGTGTGGGAGGGAGTGGGCCTGGCCCTACCACCCCACACCCCACCAGGCACTGTACTTTGTCCATCCTCAGCATGTCTGGCCCCAGGCTGTCTCAGGAGTTAACCTCTTGTTTGTTTGTTTGTATGTGGGACACTGAAATACGCGCCCCCCACCCCACATCAACACAGCTGCTGAACTGCTGACCCCAGAGTTGGTCACATACACACGAATGCTCACACCAGGTACTTCCCTTTCTCTTCCTGGCTTAGGAGCAGTCAAACCTCAGAACACCTGATTACGGGCACCAGAGACCCCCAGACCAGGCAATGTGCTGGGAATCAGGAACCCCTTAGCCCAGGAGGCTGAATCCCAGGAGCCCCTCTCTGCCCCCATATGCCAGGCCACCCGGATTCTGGTTTCCCTGTCACCCAATCTGGCCAGCCCCCTCCATCTGGCCCCCGGAATCAGGTTTCTAAGGGCCCAGACCCGCTCAGAGACAGCCCATAAGACTGGAAGGAGGAGTAAAGACTGGCTTCTGCCCTACCCCTCACAGGCCCTCTCAGGGCCTGAGCCCCTTCGTGGATCTAGGGATGCACATTCCTTGGACTGCTTAAGCCCCCTTATCTGCCCCCCTGCCCATCAGCCTGAGTGCTGACAGAGGCCCAAGCCCCTTGTTTGGATGCTGATAACCTCCTGGGATGGCCCTCCCCCACCTGTAGGGACTGGGAATGGGCTTGGTGTTGGGAGGTCCTCTTTTAGCAAGGCAGTTGGGGCCCAGGCCTGGCCTGCCCCCGGGGTCCTAGGGATAGCAGGATCCCACATTTCTTCACCCTCCCCAGGCCCAGGGCCACCCTCGATGCTGCCACAGTGCCACCTGGTGGTCCCTAGGGGAATGCCACACCAGCAGGTAAAGAAGCCACACAAATGAGTTGCAAAAAACTCCATATCACTTTATTTCAACCTTTATCCAAAAATGTAAAAAGTATTAAAAATGTGCAGTCCTGAGCTTCAGATGCTGATCTCCAATCTCATAGGCAAGTGGGGAGAGAGGGTGAGGACAGAAGTTCAGAGTTCCTCCCAATCCTGGAGAAAAGGGAAGTCCCAGGTAGGGCATAAGATTAGAAAAATACCAGGGCTCTATGAGGGATAGGACCACCCTCTCTCCTAGCACCAGCCCAAGACCCCACCCACCCACCCATCCTCTTCAACGGAGAAGACACATTTAAATTTCTTGAAACTTGTACAGGAACATGGTGCATGGCACATGTAGCTAGCTGACCTGAGAAGAGCAAACAAGGGGTCAGCATCTAGGCCTTCACCTGCTTGTCCTACTTCATCCCAGACCTTGCTGGACCCCTTCCCCCAACTCACCAAGGAGGCTAGGGCCTACCCCCCTGCTTCTTGGCAGGCAGGATGGGGCACAACTCAGCTTCCTCCTCCTCACTACCTTCTTCTTCACTCTCTTCTTCCTCAGAAACGTCATTGCTTATAGTAACTGGTGGAAATGTAAGCAGTAAAGAAAGAGGAGGTTCAAGCCAGACCCCCTTCATACCATATGTCATTTATTCATGCCCTGTGGTGCCAGGCTTGCAGGGACCCTGACCTCCCAGAGCTTATGATCTAGGTGGGAAGAACCTCAGATACTAAGATGACAGAGAGCTAAAGGAGACCACATTAATGGAGGTGGAGAAGTTGGGACAGGTTTCATGCAGGAGGTAGGCTCGAGTAGGACAGAAAGTGGAGGGTATAGCCTGTATGGGACCTGCACTAGGAGATAAGTCTGGGATGGGGCAGGAGTGTGAAGCAGTGGGGGAGACCTGATGGAGAATCCACTAGAGGCAAAGGAGAGGGCTCTCACCAATCTGGTGCCTCCCAGTGATCCGCACAGGGCCAGAACCTGACTTTAGGCGGAAGGTTACAGGTGGCTGGAGCTGGAAGTCATCCAAACTGAGCTGGAAGGAAGACAAGGATGAAGGCCTGGCCTGCCCAACCTCCTGATGAGTTAGTCCTTGAGTCCTCAATTCCTCACCCCCACCCCTAGCCCTACCCCCCACCTCCATCACCCAGCATGGCAGGGGAACTCACCATGGGTTGGCAGGACAACTTGAGGTTGGCTACAGGGACTGCAATCTCCTGGTGGTCATGATTCCTGGCCACGACTTCTATCACATTACACTCATCTTTGGCCCCCTCAGTGAGGCAGAGCTGGGAAGGGTACACAGGGCCTCTGGGTCTCCCCAAACAAGGGTTGACACCACAAGTGGAAGCATCTACCCTAGAACTTGCCCCGCCCCAGTGGTCCCCGGATCACCTAGCCAGGGAATCGCCCATGTGGGGGTCAGGAAGAGGTGACTCCCAGTAAAAGGGATTGGGGGGACAGGTGGAGGCCCCCGAGTTGCCTGCTCTGGACCAACTATTCACCACCCTTCCCCGCCCCTCACCATGGTCAAAGCCAGCACATGCTCCGAATCATCTTCTTCTTCTACCTTGAAGGTGAAAGAGCGGGTGTGGCCGGAGAGCTCACAGCCTGTAAGAGGTAACAGTGTGTGTCTGAGCGTTCCACCAAACCTCTGTCACGTGTAGCCAAGGTCAGACCGGCCATTTACGGGCCCACTTCTTAGGAACACCTGGGGCACTCGGCCCTGGGCCCCTCCCTGCACATAAGGAGAAGGGGTCGCACCGCCCCCTTCCGCTTGGGCTGCAGCGTGCGGGGGGGCCCCCTTCGCCCCCACCCACGTCGTGTTCACCCACGTTGCATTCCTGTTCAGCCCTGTCCGACCGCCCCAGCACCACCTTCATCCCCTCCTTTCTTCAATACCGAAGAAAAAACTGTCCATCGTGACCGGAGCCGGGACCCGCAGACCCCCGATCCCTCCGGCCCGGGCTCGGCTCTCCTGACTCAGGAACGCTAAGGCGGCGGCGGCGCCGGCGGCCATGCTGCAAGGGCCGTCTGGGAACTCCGCCCCCGACACGTACAAAGCGGAGGGACTCGTCGCTGGCTCCGGCCCCGCCCATTAAAGGAGCCGCTGGCGTTTGAGAGAGAAGGGACCGGGGCACAACCGGTCCTGGGGAGCCAGTCCGGCCTCTGGTCAGACTGTTGTGTCGGGACTGCGGGGAGTAACATCACAGAAGCATGGATTTTTCTTTTTAATGTTAATACCCTTGCTTACTTCCATGACCACGGCTCCCGAAGGTGGCTCCTGCCTCCATTTTCTCTAGTTCCTCTCACCCTCTGCTGTCTCCACTCCCCCGATCCAGGTAAGCTTTCGTTAAAGGGAGAATAGATACAAAAGTGTAAACACTTCCAACTCCCCTTGTAAAGGCGAATTTCAGGGCAGCGCTTTTCTTATGAAAGCAAAGGAATCATGCTATTTGCCTTTGCTCCAGGAGAGCCGAGGATCCTGAAAGACTTCAGCTACAGGTATTTTCTATTTGAACTACTCGGTCCTCTTCCTAGTATGCTTCCTGCTCTAACAACCTTAAGTTTACTATCCAGAAGGCATAGCTTTATTAAGCTTCAGATGCTGCCTTGATGCTGGAGCTTGCTAGCAAAGGATATCACATCAGATTTGGGGATGCTACTCCTGGCAGGCACGTTTTGGAGCTTATTACGAATCAACCCAAACATCCTTCCACCTTAGACTCCTGTCACATAGTTTGGGCAGGGCAACTCTCCAACCCCCATCATTCACCTTTTGACCAATCTGATAAACTGAAACTGTACTCCTTATCCCACTAGATTAAGGGAACTCATTCAAACTAGCTGCCCTAACTCACGCCCAGGCTGTTAATTGTGGGAAAGAGAGTGGCTTGGCCAAGACTAGTCTACTTTCATCTTTTACCTTGCTTGCCTTGAGGGAAATCTGGAAGGAAGTGTTTTTGCTGAAGATGAGAATGGGAAGATGCAGCCCCTAACTTGGAACAGCTGTGGAGAATACGTGCTTATAGATGAGGCATGAAAGGCAGGAGAAAAGGTACCAGGCAGAAACAAGAAGTAGGTTTACACAGTACACCACCACACACGTTCACTTCAAGTTTTATTTTGCCTCTTGCATGGTCTTCAGATAGTTTTACAGTTCGTTTTCTACAGGAACTGAGCTGTGATCTAAACAATCAATGAAATGTCATTCCAACCTTAATAAATATTCATAACCATAGAAGAGAGCGTAGCACTTTACCATCCTAGAGTGATGAAAGTATAGGCCTGGACATCTGTTTCATAGTTAGCATCTATGACCAGAAGACCAGCCAAATGATTATTATAAAGCCAAGATAAAACCACAAGCAAACTTGCTAAAAATCCTGATTCCATAGGTTGACCCTGAAATCCTCCAGATAAATGCTAGAACTGTCTACTAGTGTACAACATGTACTTAAAAGAGACAACCAAATGGCACTAAGCTGTTTTAAACAGTATTTTGTAGAGATCTTCCCTTCCCCCTAGCCCTTGAAAATGCAAACTTGGTTCCA
This sequence comes from Mirounga angustirostris, assembly GCF_029215605.1. Classification (NCBI taxonomy): domain Eukaryota; kingdom Metazoa; phylum Chordata; class Mammalia; order Carnivora; family Phocidae; genus Mirounga; species Mirounga angustirostris. The sequence goes on from NW_026991714.1 coordinate 128,215,170, forward strand.
GCTTTCCAACATCATACCCTTCTATCAGTTAAAGGTTTCTACCCTGAAAATGAAGAGGTCTCCTTCTTCCCCTCCCTTCATCTTACAAATTCAGTGCACACTCACAGGCCCTGGTTGAAAGTCACTAGATACCACTAGGTACAATGCTTTAAGATAAGGTTCCAAGCCCACACTGAAGGAACTTCATGAAGGAAAATGTTTCAGGTTTCCTTCTCCTTGCCCCTCCCACCTCAGATCAAAGTAAAACAGCCGATTTAACAAAACTGCAGGGAAGCAAGATAACAAAATACTGTTCTGAATCCATGGAAAAGCCAGCCAGTCATGATGAAAAAATGAATCCTGCAGAGATTACCTGCTAGCCTCATGCTCAGAACCCCTAAAAACACCAAATCTAAATCAAAATACATGGAGCTTTCAGAATCTGTGGTTAAAGGAAAAAGAAAAGGGTAACCATAAGTCATTGGTTAAAGTGTGCTCATTGTTTCTTTTAAAAATTAGATACAAACATGCAAGAATTAAAGACTCTGATTTAATAAAACCAGTTGTAACAGGTCTTGACATTAAAGGACACTGATCTCAGGGCATATGGGACCAATCAGTCCCTGAACCCTACTTGACAGATGTCAAAACTAACATTTCACATGCTGACCTGCATCGAGGTTAATTTCCAGAAGTGACTGCACCTTGCAACAGATTGAGTCCCATGAAGTTAGGCTCTCGTACCCAAAGTGGTCATGGCCTAGCCCTAGGTGGGAGGCACTTCAAAAATAATACAACTTCTAAAAAAAAACAAAAACAAAAAAACCCCAAAAAACAAACAAAACAAAGGGAAAAGTAAAGAAAATCCATCTTCCACTGATTTACATTATTCAAAGTGCCATCCTGAACCACACCCTTTCATTTTCAAAAGAAAAAAAAATTACAAAAACAGTGAACACAAAAGTCAGGTTACAACTAGTTTATATACAAAAATTTACAAGTTTGCCATTTTTAAGCTTTTGCCACAAACAACTGCACAATTGTCCCTACAAAAGCACAACATGCCTGAACCAATGGTCACTACAAGAGACAATTGGCCATGGCTTTACAAAGAGCAGAAAAACTGCCCCAAATTAAAATCATTTATTCATAAGCTTAAAACTATGCCAACAATCATCCCACTTGGAATCTCTACCCTGAAGCCTCTGAAACCTACTAAATCTTTCTCATTTCTGACATGTCCCCAAAGAATGAAAGACATTTCATTCAATAAGCCAAAGAGGATGACAAATGATTTTGATTACTCTTATTAGATGAGAAATGCAACCACACTGGATGCAGAACACAGTGCTGACTACATTTATTGAAGACCCCCTCCCTATAAGCCCATATAGAGGTCTTGGCACCTAACACAAGACCCAGAAAGGAGGCCCACATCTGTTTCAAACAGGATTTGCATCAATACTATCTTCCAACCAGTGAGTAATCTCAAAGTGTGATTGGTGAGTTTTACACAGTCTTCGTTTCCAATCCCAATTGGCTGATTTGTTGCCACTCCAGAGGCTCAACTGTATGAAGACCCCAACCACCACCCACCAGGTGAAGTTAAGAGACTTTTGGACAGTTCAAAGTGCCAACAAATGTCACAGGCTCCGACCAAGTATAACCACATCCTTTGGAAATCCTTCCATTTTTGCAATTTCAAAACAGCCTAACTTGCTGTAAAATTCCAGAATTCTTTTATCATCTGGTCTCACTTCACAGAAAGCCCCGCGGGAGCCTAGAAATAAAACAAATATTCAAAAATGTAAAGGTCAGTTCGAATCATGGCTAGGAATTGTGATGAATTTTTAATATATTTCAAATAGATGATAGTAGAACTTGTCTGTAACAGCTCCTAAATTTCATAACACAATTTTTAAAATTCATATTAATATTCAATGAATATTAATATTTATCAATACCAAATACTGCAGTGGCAACTATCTTCAGTGATGGATATGTTAAACTAGCTTGAATGTGATTATTCACGATTTCAAATCATCAAATTGTACACTTTAAATATATACAATGCTTAACTGTCAAAAATATCTCAATGTAAAAAAAATTCAACTGTCAGTGAAACTCTTCCTCAGAAAGAAAATCTTTTGAGGAAAAGGCTAAGAAACCTCAAAATAAAATACATGGAGCAAGGCAAAGAATACCTCTGTTTAATTTTTTTTTTTTTTTTTAAGATTTTATTTATTTATTTGACAGAGAGAGACACAGTGAGAGAGGGAACACAAGCAGGGCAAAGTGGGAAAGGGAGAAGCAGGCTTCCCGTGGAGCAGGGAGCCTGATGCGGGGCCCGATCCCAGGACCCTGGGATCACGACCTGAGCCGAAGGCAGATGCTTAACAACTGAGCCACCCAGGCGCTCCTGTTTAATGTTTTTAATACAAAGTACCTTCGAAGGGCAAAGGCCATTCCAGCCTACGTCACAAGCCAATATAATCAGAGTATGTTGTATATTCTAAGACATACCTCATATACCTGCGTGATTCTGTCCAAAGCACAACACTGAGAATTATGCTATCTTCAGAGTTGTTTAAATTATTCCACAAAGGGGACACCACTGACTCAAATGATACAAAGATGCAAATAAGTGCATTCCCATGTATCAACAACCCTCTAAGGATTGGTCTCAAACAAGCCGTCCATTTTTGTATTGGACAAGAACTAAAAATAGTTTTTTACACTTCTTAAAGGTTGTGTAAAAAACGAATATATTATATAGGGGCATCTGGCTGGCTCACTAGGTAGAGCATGTGACTTTGAGTTCAAGCCCTACACTGGACATAGAGTGTACTCAGCCATTAAGCATCTGCCTTTGGCTCAGGTCATGATCCCGGGCTCCCTGCTTGGCAGGGAGCCTGCTTCTCCCTCTCCCACTCCCCCTGCTTGTGTTCCCGCTCTCGTTGTGTCTCTGTCAAAATAAATAAATAAAATCTTTAAAATAAATAAATAAATAAAATAAATTATTTCCCCCCCTTTTTTCCCTTCCTATCTTCTTTATAAATAAATAAATAATTTAAAGTCTAGGGTATTTATTATCCAGCCCTTTACAGAAAAAGTTTTCATACCACTAATATAAAGCAAACTATTTCTGAAGGTTGAATTTGACCAACAAACTCAAAAAAATTGGCAACTCTGCATTCCTAAATGAAGTTTCTCCCCAAGGTTCATTTAATTTTCAATTATCATAGTGAGTCTCCTGGCAAAATAAATTTAACCTCAATGTGTTCATGTCTCATTTCAACGGAGCTCAAAACAAGCATTTATAGTGTAACAAAGAGCATTTTCCAATTATTAATACACATGCAATTCTCACACCACTAATAATTCAGAAGCCAAACCATAAATGGTGGGGAAGGGAATGTAAATTCACCATAATTTACTTTTTATCCTGTCCCCACTTAGCCCAAACACCAGCAACTACACAAATAACGTACTCACCGTTAGCCTTCAGTGAAGACAGGAGGCAAGCCATCATGCTTTTGGCTACACTTGGGTCAGTTACTTTTTTGTGAATATCCATCTTTATCAGAGAAGGGAAGTTGGCAAGGAAAGTTTCTGGCAACACTTCCTGCTCTTCATGGAAACTCAACATTATTTTCTGTAAAAATTTGAAAGAATCTCTTGACTTTTAGCAGCTAGTCATTATGTATCTATATCCCAACTATAGAACCCAGCAATAGGAAAAGGAGAACAACATTCAATAACTCTTCCAGTCATTATGTAATTATCACATGAAGAATTAATTAGCTTATAACTCTAGCATTTTTGTTTTTAAAAGTTTGTCTAAAGGTAATATGGTATCCTGGATTGGATCCTGGAACAAAAAAAGGACATTAGTGGAAAAAGAGGTGAATAAAATGTGGAATTTATAATAATGCATTAAAGTTGGTTTCTTAAGACTTGGACAAATGTAGAAAATGGGTGAGGGGCATATAGAAACTCTGTATTATCTTTGCTAAATCTAAAAATATTTAAAATTTTTTAAAAATTTAAGTTTGTATTGCTTGCACAAAATGTGCATGTAAAAAATGTTGTAGTAGACACCCTGGTTATTCTTTATATGTTCCTATGCTGAAAACTATAATTATCAGATTTAGAACAGTAAAACATCAACAGCTCAATCATCAGTACACTGTAGTTATAATATCTATGTAATTCCGAGTAAGTGAGGCCATCCACACCACCCTCTTTTAACACAGCCATCTGGCTAGGGGCAGAAGGTAAAAAGTAGTAATAAACTGTAAGAGAATATAAGTACATTTGTATGGGGAAGAGAAGTAAAGAATTTCAGAAAAGGAAAAGAGGAACAACATGGAAGAAAAAAGATAAATGTCACAAAAAGAAGGTTCCAAATATGTATCTAAAAGTATTTATTGAGCATAAACATTATCAAAAAGGAACTATTTTTAAATATATATATATGCTGATGTATATCTGTAACTGTAGAGGAAAAATTCAGTGAAGGTGGGACAGGGCTGACGTATGACAAGTACTCCTATCTGGAGGCGCCTGGGTGGCTCAGTTGGTTAAGCATCTGACTCTTGATCTCTGCTCAGGTCTTGATCCCAGGGTTATGAGAGCAAGCCCTGCACTGGGCTCCATGCTGGGCTTGGAACTTACTTAAAAAAAAAAAGTGCTCGTATCTGAAAACAGACTCTCAGAGCAGCTCACCCCTATTGTTTTTTTATTACAATGAAAAATACATTACTGAGAAGGCAAGTGAGCCTGACAACCAAGCAAATGAGAGATTTTAATTACCTAAACTTGCCCTGAGTCCCCAAGAAAGAGACCATTTAAGTTTGGTGCTTCAAAACAGGGAGGAAAAAAAAAAGGTTCTCTGTCTGTATTTTGTTTTTACTTGAAAAGTATTATAATACTTCCAAATAAAAAAACTCCATCATGCTGAGGGAACAATGGAAAATGCCATGCTTAAGGGGGCCCCTGGGTGGGTCAGTCCGTTAAGTGTCTGATTCTTGATTTCAACTCAGATCATGGGATTGAGCCCCAACTGTCCCATGGCCCCTGCAACCAATGGGCTCCATGCTCAGTGGGGAGTCATTCTCTCCTTCTGCCCTTACCCCTTAAAATAAATAAATCTTTTTTTTTTTTTTAAGTGGGGGGCGCCTGGGTGGCTCAGTTGGTTAAGCATCTGATTCTTGATTTCGGCGCAGGTCAAGATCTCAGGGGTCATGGGATCCAGCCCTGTGTCAGGCTCCGCTCTGGGAACAGGCTCTGCTTGTCCCTCTCCCTCTGCTCTCCCCCCACCCCCCGCTCACACATGCTCTCTAAATAAATTATAAATCTCTTAAAAAAAAAAAGTCTGATATAAAAAAAAGTATCACACTTAAGAATCAGCAGCAAGAATTCTTTCTTACAGGAAATTTAGAAAGCACTGAGATTTTAAGATATATCTGCTTACTTCACTTAAGAAAAATTACTGTAGTATAATCTCTAAACCTGTTATTACCTCAGCCTCAGAGAGTTCTTTGTCACCATTTGGCTTGGTATACTTCTCCTGCATGAAGGGAATCCAGGAAATTTTACATTTTTTAATGAAGGGGGTCACATCTACAGTGCCCAGGGCATAACCACATATGCCATCTTCATCTTCTAGGACAAAACAGTAATCCAGGCTGAGGGAAAGCAGCCCTCCTACTAACCTGCTCAGAAAAAGAGGGCAGAATGAGTTTCTAACACAAAACTTTAGACTTCAGTGATGTAGGTCTAATGTACTTGAATGGCAATCTATGGAAACTACATCTGGTGTAAGAAGAAACTGAAAATACCCTTTAATATATTCAAATTTTATTAAAACTAAAGTGGGATTTCTAGGAAACTTTATTTCTACTCATCACTTCCCCTCAACCTGATAAACCTGGCTATGAAATGCTACTCCCAAATCCAACAAATCCAAATACTTCATCACATACTTGTCTCCAATAAGGTCAGGCTGACTTTGAAAAGGTAAACCCACTCCATCGTCATACATTTCTCTGCAAATCTTGTACACGGAAGCCTGAAAATATAATCTAGTTAAGCAACAAAGCAAGAAATACAGCAACAGAATTTAACAATAGACTTGTAAGTTAGACCAGACTTCTAGGATAGGGAATAACAAAATGCCTGGCCTGTCATAAATATCACCTTGCTTTGTTAAATATTTATTTACAGAATTGTATTTGTTAATATCAGTAGAAAACAGTATGGTTATGGGAAACACAGAGAATTGCTTCACAGGGGATAGTTTTAGGTAGTTAAGCAGTGAATTCAAAATGCAGCAAATAATGCTGTTGAGTCTCTGTTTTGTGTATGTCCAAAATGTTTTAAACATGTTAGTCTTTAAACAGACTTGCTGTTTCCTGTAAGCTGATTATCAACAGCCTATTGATACTTCACAACTGAAAATTACAGAATTACTAATAGAGAAAATCAGTCAAGGACAACGTATCATTTGGACAAACTGATTAACTCCAATTCTAAATACAATTTAGCTGATTTTCATACAGAGGACTTAAAGGACTTAGCTCAAGATGTTATGAGTCTAAGTTCTTTATCAGGTTCTTCCTTAAATATCACCCCTCCTGGGCACCTGGGTGGCTCAGTTGGTTGAGCGACTGCCTTCGGCTCAGGTCATGATCCTGGAGTCCTGGGATCGAGTCCCGCATCGGGCTCCCTGCTCGGCGGGGAGTCTGCTTCTCCCTCTGACCCTCCTCCCTCTCATGTTCTCTGTCTCTCATTCTCTCTCAAATAAATAAATAAAATCTTAAAAAAATCACCCCTCCTGTGTTTGATGTTTTAGTTAACTTTTCTACCTAAAGTACCTTTTTGAAGACACAGAACTACTTTTTTTTTTTTCCTTTAAAAATATGGAACATAGGGCACCTGGGCGGCTCAGTTGGCTGGGAGACTGCCTTCGGCTCAGGTCATGATCCTGAAGTCCTGAAACCAAGTCCCTCATCGGGCTCCCTGCTCAAGCAGGGAGTCTGCTTCTTCCTGATGTTCCCCCCCTCGTGCTCTCTAACAAATAAAAACTTTTAAAAATTAAAAAAAAAATAAAATTAGGGGCGCCTGGGTGGCTCAGTCTAAGCGTCTGCCTTCGGCTCAGGTCATGATCCCAGAGTCCTGGGATCGAGCCCCGCGTCAGGCCCCCTCCTCTGCAGGAAGCCTGCTTCTCCCTCTCCCACTCCCCCTGCTTGTGTTCCCTCTCTCGCTGTGTCTCTCTCTGTCAAATAAATAAATAAAATCTTTAAACAAATAAATTAATTAATTAATTAAATTAAAAATATGGAACGCTTCACAGTTTGTGTGTCATCCTTGCACAAGGGTCATGGTCATGCTAATCGTCTCTGGATCGTTCCAATTTTGCTGCAAAGAGAGCACCACAACTGATTCTTTTAACCAGGGAGTTCAAAGGAAAAGTAGTAAGTGAGCACCATAACCATATACCAAGTGCGTAGGCAGACAATTACCTCATCTTTAGGAAAATATGGTCTGATAGTATAAACTTTGGAGGTAGGAGTCAGTGGGGGTGGTTGAAAAAAGAGATCATTTGCCCCATCAATTGGCAGCAAACGCTGTGGGAAGAAACAAAAAGAAGATGGATTAGTGTTGGGAAGATCTCCATTTCTTTAAATGGGTGTGCACTGCAGATTACCAACTTAACATTAACTGGCTACTGCAGGCAGACCTAAAGAAGAGGGGTGTACTATGCTTTACTAAAATAAACACCTCTTTGCTGGGGGAAGGGGGTGCTTCTGAATAGAAATTACCCAAACTGAGTTACATAGCTTTAGTGGCATATTAATGGGGATTTAAATTTATAGTAAAAAAAAAAAATCTATTCCAGTATCACAAATCTATTTTTTTAAAACCAATCTTATATAGACCATCTCTGTACTAAAAGATGGCAGAACAGAATGTCAGGAGGAGAGGTTTGGTCTGAAGAGGGTTATCTGTCCAGGAGACGCTTTATTCCCAAAGCAATGCGCTTCAGTTTGCTGTGCGCAGCAGAGCACCTGTTGGGGGGAGAAAAGTAGAGCACCTGAAAAGTCCATGAACAAATTTCAACACCAAAAAAGCTTCTTATTTTGTTCAAATTCATTAACAGGCTGTTCTTTAGAGTACAAGTTTTATTTATAAAATAATTGGGAAAGTATCCAAAAGTCCTTTCACCATTCACTTGCATAATTATTCATCCTTTTTGCTCATGGAGTTTCCACTGGCAGACAAGCATGCGCGCATTGTGCATTGCGGGCGCAGATTAAAATGGTGTGCGACCTGCAAAGAAACAATGTGAAGTGTATACCTAGAGCCGCTGCGCTTCGCAGGCGCGGGGGGAATTGGCAGCATCTCCTTCAGAAATTACTGTGAAAGAGGAGGAAAATTTGATTTAAAATCCAGCTATGTAACTAAATTGAATTTGGGACTAGAAAGCCTTCGGCAGACCAATCCTTCCAGCCATCTGATGCGCAACATAAGGTTTCTCATAAAACAAAGAAAATGTCAATTCAGTTGTGAATTCATATTGATACCTGGAACTCTCCTGCTAGACCACCTCTAAAGGCCCAGGGTTCTTGGTCTCCAATTAAGAACTGTGCTGAAGAATGACTACGACACCCTGTTGAGATCAGATCCAAGCGGAGAATGTTACGAGAAAGGGGATTTCCTGGGGTCTCAAACGTCCAACACACTAACAAACACTTTGTGGAAATAGCTCTCTAACAATAATAATCCAGGGTTTCAGAACAAGGCTGTGATAATAATTTTTTTTAATTTGTAATGGAATTTCAATACCAATGTTTCTTTCTCTGATTAATGAATAATCACTGTAAAGAGTTCTACCCTCTAATTATTGGAAGTCAGTCTCAAGTTTGTTTGGGTCAAGTTTATATATCCCTAGATACAGCTGTAAAAAAAAAAAATCAAGCCAGCTGCTTGCTCTGTAGTGAAATTACAGTAATCATGAAGTGAAATGAAGGAGATAGGTTAAGACATTTTATTATCACAGCCCATGAAGGAATTAAACCTGTCTGAAGTCACATTTTACATTATAAGGAAGGGTAAGGAAGGGAAAAAGGGGGGGGGGATTAATCTTGTCAGAAAACTAAGGTCAGCAGAATAAACAAAAGAAATTGTTCAGTAAGTTGACAACAAAACACAATTAAAACTATTTTTTCTAACAAGGACAATCCAATTTAGACTTGGCTAATAATAATAGCAGTCAGACAAATTCTAAGAGCTAAGGAGAGCCAACTGATGCTCCTAATTTATCCAGAGCTAAAACATACTTTTCTGAAAAGTATGACAGTATCTGGCTCTTCTGACTGACCATTATAATCTTTGCAGTGCACTGAACACATGCACAGAGTGGCAGGGTGTAAGGTCCAGAAGTCAGCACTAAGGTCACCACTTAACCAACTTCAGAGGCAATAAAGGAAACTAACAACAAGAAATAATTGAAAGCAAATATTTGGAGGCCAAATCAAAATCACCTGCCTAGTCTTCTGACAAGATAAAGCAGCGCAATATAGTTCTTTTCCATTTGAAGACAGCATTCTACCTCCTGTTCAAGTTAACAGTCTCATCAGTACAAGATATAGTGTGCTAGTCAGACAGTCCCAAAGCAAACCAATTTTTTGTTCACAATTCAGGCCCATTAAGAGATTATATCCAGGTTTGTCATTTTTTAGGGGTAGGGGTGCTTTAAGAAAACATACATAATATGTAAATTTGTTAAATAAATATGAAATAGGGTCAAAATTTAGGCTAAGAGAATGTGCCCCATTCCATAGGTCAGTGTAAATTTACACTGCAGAAAAATACTATACTCTCAAACTTTAAGATCAGCCAATTTCCCCTACCCCCCACTTTGAGACTACAACATAACTAGCACTTCCAACTATTACAATAAAAAGCTGCATGTACGAAGAGCTGTGTAAATGAAAACATGGTTAATGCCTCAGTCGCTGCGCAAACGTGACTTCAGTTCATGCCTACTGCCCTTAAATCTGAGCTACCTCACAGATAGAACCTTTCAATTTAAACTAATTAATCATGACGCGCTGTGAACATCTGCCGCTGTCCATCCAATAGCAGTAGACACTTGTGCTGAGGATTCTCCCATCTGTACACAATGGGGAAGAAGATAATAGAAGTCGTTAGTAATCAAAAGTACTGCATAGCCACATTCTTTAAAGGACTGAATGCCAGCTGGACTGGAGAGAGGAGGAAAACAAAGGGTTCTAACCAGTAACTCCCTGAAATTACTATAGATCCATGAAAATACTCTCCTTGTCATGAGCTTTTTGTAAAGCTATGCGGATGCCAAGATAATTATTTAAAACTTCTGGGCACCTGGGTGGCTCAATTGGTTAAGCGACTGCCTTCGGCTCAAGTCATAATCCTGGAGTCCTGGGATGGAGTCCCACATCGGGTTCCCTGCTCAGCAGGGAGTCTGCTTCTCCCTCTGACCCTCTTCCCTCTCGTGCTCTCATTCTCTCTCACTCAAATAAATAAATAAAATAAAAAAAAAACAAAACAAAAACTTCTAAGATGCTCTGACCTTTAGATCGTACAGTAGCTATCTACACAATTTGGGAAAGCTGCCCCATATTTGCACAGTACAGAAATAAAACCTGAGAGGAAATAGAAACAATACTGTATATAATCAAGAATTTAATTTTGAATAATTCTTGAATTAAAAGTTCAATATCAAATGTTTTAAATGATACTTTCCCAAGCTCAAGAATCCAGACTTCACACTGGAAACATTAAGATTTAAATCCCTGTAAGAGATTTAATTATAACTCCCTGGCCAGAAGCCTGGAAGGCAAATGCTGTCATCCAATAACCAATATAGAGGTTTTTCCTGAGCCTAAATACAGACATCACAGAAAAGAGGTGCTTGAAGCCTTTTAACAAGAGGTAAAAATTCTCTAGCTGTTGTGCTAAATACACAGAAACTCAAGGTTATTTTCAAACTAACAGAGACACTACTTTTAACTGCTAATTAGTTGTGTCAAAGGAAACCTATTATTTTTTTTTTAATATTTAAGAGTCCAGGGGCGCCTGGGTGGCCCAGTCATTAAGCGTCTGCCTTCGGCTCAGGTCATGATCCCAGGGTCCTGGGATCGAGCCCCGCACCAGGCTCCCTGCTCCGCGGGGAGCCTACTTCTTCCTCTCCCACTTCCCCTGCTTGTGTTCCCTCTCTTACTGTGTCTCTCTGTCAAATAAATAAAATCTTAAAAAAAAAAAAAAAGAGTCCAAAAGTATATAGGCAGAAGGTGAGAAATCTCATTGCTACTACTCTTAATCTAAGCTCACAATGTTTCACACAACTGTTTCACAACAAAGACCAAGTAACCCATCACAGTATTTGTGACTACTATGAAAACTATGACATGTCAGTTAGCCTTGCTGCCTGCTGTGTGCTGTATGTAAGTCCATTACATATTCCTTATAGCTGGATTGAAAACCTGGAAATGAAATGAGGTCCCTGGAGAAACTTGGCCATGCTGGTGCTTTTTACCAAGTTTGTTCAGAATTTCCCAAAAAAAAAAAAAAAAAAATCAGTTTTCAAAAGAGACATACAGAAGTCCATTTAATTAAGGAGAGAATTTTCAGGAGATTGCAATTTTCATCCCCTGCTAAAACCAATTACTTGGTAGAGGAATAAAGAAAAATCCATGTGAAATAATACCAAGTAGCACCAGAATAGCCTACCACTAAAGCTCGCATGCGCACAGGGCTGGGAGGATAGCTTCCTCTTGCCAGGCCCCTTAGGTCATTTCAGCAATTGTTCTGTTAAACACAGCAATTAATGTTACCACGACACAGCAAGCAGCAGAGAGCTTACAGTCACAATTCATAGTGTCTCATCTCCAAATCAGATAAAAGTGCTATACAGGGTTCCATCCAGGAAGCATTCAGTCAGAGCAAGTTAAAGTCAGTACTTTTCTAACACATTTTAAAGATATTTATGCTGAATTAGCCCAAGGGAGAAAAATCAATGTGCTTGATGTATTTACGGAGACTTGCATCTCAAGTTTGCCAACAATGGCTATACCTTTGAAAGAAATCTAAGCAAAGAATTTAAAGAGTTGGAAATCTGTCAATTCCCTAAATATTTTTCTCCCTGTGGGATAATCTTTTTTTTTTTTTTTTTCATTTTTAAGGGACAATATATCTGAGGAAGAGATTATTCCTGGTGCACCTACCTAACCACTGTACAAAAGACTTCACCATAGACATTATACTCTTGATATCCCAAACATAGGAGTACATGTCATAAAGGATTGTCCTGTTGGCACAATTGGAGAGCCGAGTGAACATTCCCATCACCAGTCCGCACATCTCCTCAAACTTGGCTGCTCGTGACCGCCATTCTTCAATCTATTGAAGATCAATAAAAATATGACTCAAAAAACTGCAAGAAAAAACAAAATAACCTAAAACATAATTATAAACTGTTTGTATTATCAGGTACCTGCAACATATCCTAAACATTAAAGGATCACTGGGCTTAAACTCTTCAGATACGCAGTAAGTCTGTGTCTCCCCAAACTGACAAACATTTCTAAAATAATCAACTGTGATGACTTTCCTTCATTCCTCACTCTAAGGTCAAACTATGGAACTCTATGCACCAGAATCAGCAGAGTCCACATCCACTTTACAGAGCATATTCTAAGATGTGGTCAATTTTCAGAGTTACACTCATTAAAGGCTTCCTCCATATCATCAGCATGGGGACCCACCCAGGATAGAGAAGAGGATAAATTAAGCATACTCACTTTTTCAGAGTCTTTTCCTTTGCAATTGACACTGACAACACTGCTATTTGCTCGAAGCCACTGGAACTCCCTTAACATCTGTGCTCCTTTGGGTCCATGCTCATAAGGAAGATAGAATAGGTCAGCAAGCAACTGCAAATCCTCCAAAGTCACTGGTTCCACAGTGTACAAAGGCTTTTCATTTGGACCTGGCACAAACTGCTCCTTGTTTGTCTGTTCATCAGTCTGCATAGGGGCAATATCACTAATGCAATCTTCCTGCATTGACATTTCTGGGGATTTTGATTCAGCTATGCTCTCTTTATCTGTGTCCATTGGTTTCAATTCCTCAGCCATTTTAGCTTCAACAATTTCAGTTAGTATTTGATTGTCATTCTTGTGGTCTGTTTCTTCTTGTTTTTCCACTACCATGTCCATGGGTTCCTCATCTGGCTGTTTCTTTTCTTCTTCCTTGGTCAAAGCGGAAGGCTCACCACTCAAGGCTGCTCCCTGGCTCATAATGGGCTCCTGATAAACTGTTGTAACTACAGTTGTGGCATTTAAAGAGGGCGCTGCAACTAAGGGAGTCCCATCAACTACACTTGCTTTAGCTCCACTGTGTGCAACCTGCCGACCTACAAAGATAAATTACCACAAAAATAATCAGAGTTAGAAATAGAACAAATCAGATCTAGAGAAATGTTTATTTTTTTTTATTAATATACAATGTATTATTTGTTTCAGGGGTACAGGTCTGTGATTCATCAGCCTTACACAATTCCCAGTGCTCACTGTAGTATTTACCCTCCCCAATGCCCATCACCCAGCCACCCCATCCCTCCCACCCCCCTCCACTCCGGCAACCCTCAGTTTGTTTCCTGAGAGAAGAGTCTCTTATGGTTTGTCTCCCTCTCCGTTTCGTCTTGTTTCATTTTTCCCTCCCTTCCCCTATGATGTCCTGTTTCTCAAATGTCCTGTTTCTCAAATTCGTCATATCAGTGAGATCATATGATATTTGTCTTTTGAGAAATATTTTATCGTATCTGTAACTGGAACCTCAATTTGAGATTCCAAGAAATACTTAGCCCTGAGAAAAGTGCAATATGGGGCGCCTGGGTGGCTCAGTTGTTAAGCGGCTGCCTTTGGCTCAGGTCATGATCCCAGGATCCTGGGATTGAGCCCCGCATTGGGCTCCCTGCTCAGTGGGGAGTCTGCTTCTCCCTCTTCCTCTGCCTGCTGCTTCCCCTACTTTGCTCTCTCTCTGTCAAATAAATAAAATCTTAAAAAAAAAAAAAGTGCAATTTCTCTAAACCATCAGGGAGGTAAGGAGGGAAGAGAGGAAAAAAGAAACATGATAAACATCCCCTATATATGCCAACACATATTGTTATCTTCTCTTTTGAAGATCTAGATCTAAAAACAATTATTCCAAAAAAGACTTTTTAAAACAAATCAGCATTCCATCACGATAAAACCTACTTAAGACCAAAAGTTAAGATTTTAAAGACCTTATTCTCTAGATCCCTTCCTAAATTTTGTTTGGTGGGCCTATGATAGGCACATCAAATGTTCTTTACTTTAGGACTCAACCATATGATCTAACTCCCTTAAAAGGGCCAAACTTACTGCTATACTGATGAGGTACACCAAACTCCTGCAACCATTCTGTTAAAGCTAACTTTAGGGCCATCTGTGGACTATAGAGCACGTCAGTTTCAATATCTTCATCACTACCTTCATTTTCTAACTTTATCTGGATCGATACAGTACTGTCTTCACTGTCGGCTGCAAAAAAAAGAGAAAGAACACAAAAAACAGTTTTGATTACAAAAGCCTCCTGATAAGAGGAACAAATGCAAAACACCAGTTATTACAGTACAACTAGCGAAACAAAGAATAGGAAAAAGAACAAAACTTAAACATAAAAATGCAAACACAACCTAACTGAACCACTTCACCTATAAGTCATCTAAATGCATTGCTGCATGTTAACATCCCACTTGAAATACGGAACACTAAGTTTAGAATCACTGGAAGTCATTCATAAATGTTCACTGAGTACCAATCATCGGGAATGTGAGGTTTAAGGCACTATGATTTCCATAAAGAAAACATTCCCAACCCTTCAGAGCTTATAACTTAATGGGCAAATCATTACAAAAAAATAATAAGCAAATTAATAACTGTATTGAGGGGGGAAGAGAAAAATCAGTAGAGTACCCACATATGAGCACAGATAATAAGCACATAATGAAGCTCTGCACCAGGATAGTGTTAGAAAAAAGAAGGTCTGAGGGCGCCTGGGTGGCTCAGTCCTTAAGCGTCTGCCTTTGGCTCAGGTTGTGATCCCGGGGTCCTGGGATCGAGCCCTGTGTCAGGCTCCCTGCTCCGCGGGAAACCTGCTTCTCCCTCTCCCACTCCCCCTGCTTGTGTTCCCTCTCTCGCTGTGCCTCTCTCTGTCAAATAAATAAATAAAATCTTAAAAAATAAATAAATAAATAAGGTCTGAACTCTTTGGCTTAGTACCCAAAACCCTCCTATTCTTAGCTTTCCTTCATATTTCCCTGCATATGGCCCAGTTTGGCTAATTATCTACTACTCCTTAATGTGCTTCATGCTCTGCCTTAAAAGAGGTAGGAGGTAGAGGTGGGAGCCTGGGTGGCTCAGTCAGTTAAGCATCTGCCTTTGGCTCAGGTCATGATTCCCGGTGTCCTAGGATCGAGCCCCACAGTGGGCTTTCTGCTCAGTGGGGAGCCTGCTTCCCCCTCTCCTTCTGCCTGCTGCTCCCCCTGCTTGTGCTCTCTCTCAAATAAATGGAATCTTTGAAAAAAGAGATATAGGAGGTAGGTGCCATATATACAGAATAGCCTAAAATTTTATTTTATTTTTTAATGGGGAGATCCACAATGAGCCTTAATGGGAGGTATTATCCCAATAAACAGATTTTGAAGTAGTAGTACAGAACTCAGGAAAAAACACAACTATACGACTACATACCACACCCAAAGCATCATAATGACATTTCCACACCTCCTAAATGGGCCAAAATTCAGGTAACTTCAAATTTTCAGTGTCCAGTGTTTTCATCTCTTGCCCACCAACACTTTAAGGCCCAGCAACCTTTACGCATACTTTGATGCAGTTTAAGTACTCCCTCCTCTATGAGACTGTTTCTTACCACCACTTCTGCTTAGCAGAAATAAAGTCTCTCCTCTGTATTCCCACAGCACTCTGTAGACAACTACCTCAGCATTTATCAAACCACAGCACAGTCGCCTACATGCTTTATTCAAAACCAGACTATGTTCTTCAAAAGTGGGGACTACTTTCTTCTTTGCATCTTAGTGCCAGGAAGGTGCACTTGCCACATCTTAATATGTGTTTAAATGTCAATAAATATGAGGTGCCTGAAAGGCTCAGTCGGTTAAGCATCTGCCTTCGGCTCAGGTCATGATCCCAGGGTCTTGGGTCCCACATCAGGCTCCCTGCTCAGCAGAGGAGTCTGCTTGTCCCTCTGCCTGCTCCTCTCTAGGCTTGTGCTCATGCTCTCTCTCTCAAATAAATTAAATTAAATATCCCATTTAATAAAAATCACCAGAAAATACAAACTGAATCAGAATAATTCTAGGGATAACAAGAACACTCAAAGACTACTTGTCTAGTACTCAGACTTCAAAGACTAAGTCACATTTTAAAAGCAAAGAACTGGGGAAAAAGAAAAAAAGCAAAGAACTGGGGGAAAAGGGGAAGCAAAGAACTGAGCCCAAGAAGTTATTAAATAATTTGTCCAAAGCCACTCAGCCCTTCTTCTAATCACATATATATCTCATTCACAGGACTAAACAACACACTCTAAAAACCTCTTAAATTATGACGACAAAGGAACACATATTTGCCAACAGCTCTAGTTAACGCCACCTCTCCCCCTAAAGTTGTCTACTTACTCATCACTACATCTTTTCTCACTCCATTCATGTTTGATTTGTACCAGGTGGCAAGGGTGTGGATAGCAACATAGTTGGCTTCAAATTCACAATTTGGATTAGTAAGGACTCCTTTTAACCGTGGGATGAGTTCTGTGGATCTTCCTTTGTATGGCCCCAGAAATAGTCTCTTCTGATCATAATCATTAGCATGAATGTTATCCCAGATTACTGGAGCTCTCTTAATAATCTTAGAAACCTCTTCAATGGACTCCACCGGAATTTCTTTAGAAACAACTTTGGGACCTAGAAATAATGATGACCATTTGTTAAAAGACCCTCAAACATGACTCTTCAAAATATACTGCATTCAATTTTTTATTGTATTTTGTTATATATATACTTTCTAACAATTTTTCTTTTCAAAGTAACACAACATGTCTTTTTACTCAGTTTTACCCAACCGCCCCCAGGAATTCCCTCAGATCACATTATTAAAAATGGAAATAGTAGTAAAAAGATAAGAGATTTGTGCTGGCTTCCTCAAACTGATACGTTAAGAAACAAATTTTCATGTGAACAATTTTTTTCCATTATAATACAACACAGTGATTACTAGCTGACAATCCATCATGATAGCTTTCATTTGATAAAATAAAATACTCTCCTAAGGCTGAGATCAATATCCTTTAGTCCAGTTCCCTATTATTTATCAACAACCAATACTCAGATTCACTGCAAAATCCTCAGAGATGTTTTTTATACTAAATGAAGAATGTATACTTCATAAAAGAAAGATAATTTTAACAACAAAGTTTTCTGGTTCAGGCTCAGTTTTCAAAAAGTATCCAATTAAGCAGAACAACCAATTTTTTTAAGTTCTAGTTATCTAAAGTTTTACTGTGTAAATCTTAAAGACTTACCTGTCCAAAGCACCTCAATTCCAGGTAGAAGCTTTTCACCCACAGTCCTTAAATAAGGAGACTGAGACACATTTGGGTAACAGAAAGTGCCACAATATTCTGAATGTAGGAGGGAAAATTAAGTAAAATAGTCAGGAATAAAATGGTCATGGGTTTTTAAATGGGGGAAAAATGTCTATCAATTCTAAATTCCGAAGTGGGTAGTTCATTAAAGAATCAACTCAAAAAAATAAAAGTGACTCAATTCATAAAATCTGATATTCTTCCTCAAATAATACAGACCAATCCTTATTACCCTACAGTCACTAAAAACACAATTTTACTAAAGAAATAATTGGAATTTTTAGCATTTTCTACATACTTCTGAACTGCCTACATCTCTCAATAACAATTAGAGGCCAAACAGAACAAATTGGTAATATCATAACAGAAAGAATGCAACATTATGCCCATGGCTATTAGTATTCAACTGCAAGTAAACTGTAATTTGCACTGAATTAAGTATTTCCCACATAATCTTATTAAACATTATTTGAGTACTCATGTAGTATCAGACCACTGAGATAAGGTTCACAGTTCATAGTACTTGAAAACAGACATACACACGAAGTTAAATAAACTCAGACTAAAATTTCTTAGAACTTATTTATCTCTTCCTGAAAAAGAAATCAAGTCAGGGGGAAATTTCTTATAAGCCAAATTTTGAGAGGGAACTAAGAGAGGCTAATATATTTTCAATGGAAGGACCTAGAGGGGAGGGAAAGGAGGAAAAATTGGCAAGTTTTCTAGGCTGACTACTGGAAATAAGAGTCCAGATGGAAGTGGGAAGAGTGAAAAAGGATACAGATATGCACAGGCAGAAAAAAGGAACAAGTAGGAGGAAATGAGAAGTGACTAAGTTAAAAGCAATGTAAATTTGCTTTTTTCTAGTTTTTCATTTTCATAATACTATCCTTCCTTCAATCCTGAAAATGTACTGTTCAGATACTTCCAGCACTAAAAATACATGAAATCTTTTGCTTGTTCAGTTGCCATTTATTAGTCCCTAAAATTTCTCTAGTGTAAGGCCTTGAGAAACGTCTTCTAGAAAAATAATTCCTACCTTTATACACCACCAAAGGGAGAGGGGACAACACAGTAAAACCCATACAGGATTCTTTGAAACCATCTCAGGGTTGTGAGATGGAGCCCCAAGCAGGCTCTGCAAGCAGTGTGGAGTCTGCTTAGGATTCTCTCTTCCTCTCCCTCTGCCCCTCCCCCCACTCTCTCTAAAATAAATTCTAAAAAAATCTTAAGACTAGTTAAATATAAAGCTATTATATACAATACCTGTGGGACAGAAGAGGAAAGTTTCTGGTTCTCCTAGGTACTGATAAATTTCATTTGTGATGGAGACCTGGGCATGAGCGAAAGAACTGAATACCTCTTTGTCTGCTGCACACATATTATGATCAATATCATCAAAAAGCAAGGCAAATGACCTGCACCCAAACTGAGAAACCTAGAAAAGGTAAAACAAAACAACAAAAAAACCAAGATGTTTTAGTAGCTCATTTTTAAAAAAGATTTATTCCTTTATTTGAGAGAGCGCGCGTATGCACACGCAAGCAGGGGAAGGGGCAGAGAGAGGGAGAAACAAGCAGACTCCTTGCTGAGCAGGGAGACCAGCACAGAAATGGGGCTCAATCTCAGGACCCCAAGATCATGACCCAAGCTGAAACCAAGAGTTCGGCGCTCAACCAACTAGCGCCACCCAGGCATCCCTTTAGCAGCTCATTTTAGAGTAAAAATACAAGGTGCGTCTGGCTCGATCAGTAGAGCAGGCAACTCTTGATCTCGGGATCTTGAATTCCAAGCCCCACAATGGGCATAGAGCTTACATAAAAAACAGGATTCCAAATATTAAAGCAGACACTTAACAGTTGTACCTAAATCAAACATTTTCTTTAGGGTGTTCAAAGCCAAACCTGTTTTTATATTTTCTATGCTAAACAGCTAGACAAGTTTAGGAAACATCTTTCATTTGGGTTTGAATGCAGTATGTTCCAATAAAGCTTCAACAATATGGCCTATCCTACACCTCCTTGGCTGATAATTATAGAAGACCAAACAGACAGAAAAATACAAACACACAAATAATGAACTCAAGAGGCGGAAAACCTAGGCCTGCTCTAGTTCCAAAGACACAATGATCTTAACTAATCTTTGCACATAAACCTAACTAGTCCAGGAATCTAAAGGAACGCAGCAGTAGTATTTGAACAAACAGGAAAATAACCTCTTAAAAACCCTGGGTGGCTCATTCAGTTAGGCGGCCCACTCTTGATTTCTGCTCAGGTCATGATCTCAGGTTTGTGAGATCAAGCCCCCATATCAGGCTCTGTGCTGGGCGTGGAACTTGCTCAAGATTCTTTCTCAAACAAACAAACAAACAACAAAACTCACTCTTTCTCTGCCCCCACCACACTCTTAAAAAAAAAAAAAGCATATTCATGGAAATTTAACCTCATTAATTTTTTTTTTTTTTAAGATTTTATTTATTTGACAGAGAGAGACCCACAGAGAGAGAGGGAATACAAACAGGGGGAGTGGGAGCGGGAGATGCAGGCTTCCTACGAGCAGGGAGCCCAATGTGGGGCTCGATCCCAGGACCCTGGGATCATGACCCGAGCCAAAGGCAGACACTTAACGACTGAGCCACCCAGGCACCCTAACCTCATTAATTTTTAATCATCTTAATGCCATCAATAATATAAACCTGTGCCGGGGTGCCTGGGTGGTGCAGTTGGTTAAGCTTCCAACTCGGTTTCAGCTCAGGTCGTGATCTCAGGGTTGTGAGATGGAGCCCCAAGCAGGCTCTGCAATCAGTGTGGAGTCTGCTTAGGACTCTCTCTGCCTCTCCCTCTGCCCCTCCCCCCACTCTCTCTAAAATAAATTCTAAAAAATCTTTTTTTTTTTTAAAGATTTTATTTATTTGACAGAGAGAGACACAGCGAGAGAGGGAACACAAGCAGGGGGAGTGGGAGAGGGAGAAGCAGGCTTCCTACGAGCAGGGAGCCCAATGTGGGGCTCGATCCCAGGACCCTGGAATCATGACCTGAGCCGAAGATAGACACTTAAGAACTAAGCCACCCAGGCGCCCCTAAAAAAAAGTCTTTAAAAAAATGTAAACCTTTGCCTAAAGAAACATGCACACATTTATATGTGTAATGTATCAGCAAATTTACCAGAAAAGATGTGCAGCTTTTTCAAGATTTATTTGTCAGAGGAGAGAGAGCGCGCACAAGCATGCACACAAGCAGGGGGAGTGGCAGGCAGAGGGAGAAGCAGGCTCCCCGCTGAGCAAGGAGCCCAATGAGGGACTTAATCCCAGGACCCTGGGATCATGACCTGAGCCGAAGGCAGCTGCTTAACAGACTGTGCCACCCAGGCATCCCAAGATGTGCAGCTTTTATGTTAAGCAGAACTTAGATTCTAATCAGTTTACACGTCTACCTAGTCTGTTTTCCTTCTAATCTTGGGAAACCAGCCAACCATTTCCAGACTGAATTATATCTCTTGTCCATATCAACAAATGAAACTGACGTCTTAACAGGTAAAACCCTGTTTCTATAACCCTGGTCACAAATTCAGTCAAGTACCCAATAATATACAGAGTTTCTCAAAATGTGACTCTGGACAACCTGAATTCTGAGATAAGTCCCCACTCCAAGTCCGTATTCCCACCCCAAGTCAGTTTAAGACTCTCTGGAAATGGACCCTATCAGCATTCTTTTAAGAATCACTTCTAAGCATTTCTTTTAAGGTAGTTCTCATGCAAACTAAAGTCTGAGAAGCACTGGTACCTCCAGTAAAGCGCTCTTGACTCACAAAATATCCTTCTGTGAAGAGCATTAAAGTAAAAAAATTGTACAGAAGAAGAATAAATTTGGTTTCTTTTTTTTTTTTTAAGTAGGCTCCATGTCCAGTGTAGAGCCCAACAGGGGGCCTGAACTCATGACCCTGAGATCAAAACCTGAATGAACTGAGATCAAGAGTCAGACACAACGAACTGAGCCACCCAGGAACCCCAAAGTTTGCCTTCCCTTTAACTTCATAAAAGCAACTCAGAAAACAGTGTTTACTGATTTAGGGACAAATAATGAGAAAGTAACGAAGTTACCTGGTCCAGTTTGCGTTTCAATGTAGATACTTCCTTGGGGTTAGAAAAGGTAATATCCAAACCAGGTGAGATAGCATAGATGAACTCTATCTCGTATTCCCGTGCAGCAGAGATGAGAGTCATAAGTTGCTCTAAAGAAAAGAGTCCATGTTTTTAGAAAGCAGCACAGAAAACTAAAAGAACCTTCACCTTTCAACTAAAGAGAAGAGGTAATTTTCTCCAGTTTGCAATAGCTCAAGAAAGGAAAAGTCCCTTAAGTTTTACAAACTGTCATGTCCAATGTGACAACAGGCCATATAAAACGCCACGAACCTCATGTGACTTAATGTCACCCTAAAATCAATAAGCATTCTCTTCCTTTCACTGCCATTTCTCAAAAATATTCAATTAAGCATCACTTCTCTTACTGAATATAAACCATTTTTATTTCCTACAGTATTTGAGATGGTTTCTGTTTTTGTAGTTTCTGAACAACTGACACTCTTAAATAAAAAAATCTACATATAACTACTTTATAATTGAAAAAAAGAAAAACATGTTCTTAACAACCAGGGTTAAGTGATGGCCTTAACAATCCTTATCCTTTAAGTTTTTAAAATGTGACAGACAATTTTCCTAAGTAAAATAAAATCCTATTCTATGTATCACAGGATGTATCTTTACATAACTTTCAGTGGTATCTCAAGATAGTCATTTGACTATATTTTGATTACTGATCACATAAAATTTCATTACCAGCACCACCAAAAAATAATTAAGTTGAACACACACTTAAATTATATAGAGTAGTAAGCAACAACACTAGATGGAGATGGAATACGTTTTAATTGCTTCTTCATAATTTAAGAAAACTTTCTGCCTTCAGTGCCTTGGCTACACTCTGTAACCAAGTATCTTGTTAGCTACATGTGTATACCATTTAATTCCAAGTATAAAAATGTTTCCCCATTTACAAGTCCCCAAAGAAAAGTACCACTTATCTAATTTAGAAGGAGGTTCTGTGATGTACCATCTTATGTACAAATTTTATGTACTTAACTCAACATAAGACGACACATAGCAAGGATAGTTTGTGATGGCTTTTCACTTTAGTATAAGCCTAGACTAGGGTGAGATCTTTATTTTAAATATAGATAAGACAAGTAATCAAGTGGTCAAGACCAAGCCATACTTGAGTCTGAAGCAAAAAGATCAGTAATACGGATCCTGTCTTTCCTTAAAATTTTGGTATCTTGTTCGTGGATTTTTTTTTTTTGCATTAATTCTGGTTTAAAAATTGCTTAAAATATTATTTATCTTGACCACTGATTTTTTTGGAGTCCCTTAAACTTTGCACCCAAGGCAAGCGCCTCACTTGCCTTGCCCTAGGCCTACTGCTTCAGCACCCTTTTGTCCAGTGGCCTACCGTTCAGACCACTGACAGAAGTTAAAAAGTACAATTTATGATTACAGAACAGGTTGGAGTCAGACTGGCATAACCATGAATCACACCATGGCTGTGCATCGTTAGTGCTACTCTTTCAATCTGCACTACAACTCACATAGAATTATCAGAAAGACGAAAAGGAAACTACCTACGAAGAGAAAATGAAATACTTAATAAAATTTTTGTATAACTACATCTGAAATATAGCTGTTTTCTTAACATATTCTGAATTTATGGATTAAAAAGAAAAAGATTACCAGCTTCCTCCACAGAATACATCTCTCGCCAAAACATCCTATGTTTGTAGTCATCTTTTGGGGCATACAAGTATGTATTTAATTCCCATTTCTGGAGCCTTAAGGGAAAGAAGATTACATATGTATAAATAGGCAACAATACAGTATAGGCTATAAATCACAACATTTCCCTTTTCTTGGAACATCTCCATCTCTTAAACAGCTAATAATATTCTGGGGCTGTAGCTTTTAACCTTTTTGTAATCCAGTAGAAATGTAAAAAAATTTTATTACAAGAAATGTCAACATATTAAAGTCTTAAATAAAAACAGCTCCGAGTGACACAGGTGAAGCCCAAAACCTATTCAGTTTCCCCAAGAAACTTTGAAAACCCCTGGCATAGGTGAAGAAGAGGTAAAAGACCAAGGTAAAATTAACTTCTGCAACTGAGAAATCATCAAAACGCACCTGGCCTACTCAGTGTTAGTTTTTCTTCAAACAAAAGGAAATGTTAATGGTTTAAGACTCTCCTTCAGAAAGTAAAAAATTTACCTTCTAAAGAGTTCTTTTCTCTGTTCCATAACCCAAGGTCTTCCGTAAAATCCTAGATTCAAAGTAAGAATGAAATTATTTTCAAGTTTCAAAATGTGGTAAACTGTTGAGAAAAGCAGATTACAAAACATACAGTACAATCCCATTTTGTAAAAAAGCGTGTACAATATACCAGTATATGAAGGCTATTTAGTAAAACATTAAGGTGTCTTTGGATGGTGATGTTATAAAATGACTTTTACTCCCTTTTTGCTTAGGTAAATTTTCTGATTTTTCTACCATTAACACTTATTACTTATACAATAGCTATTTTTAAAACACCTATAACATCATCTCTTTTCACTGCCAAAAAAGACCAAATATGTTTAAATCTAATTTAAGGTGTTTTTTTTTCATCTCTACACCCAATGTGGGGCTCGAACTCACAACCCCAACAACATGAGTCGCATGCTCCTTCGACTGAGCCAACCAGGCGCCCCTAAAACTAACTTTTCATTATTTTCTTTAAATAATCTCCACACCCAATGTGGGGCTTGAACTCATGACCCAAGAACTGGATGCTCTACTGACTGACCCGGTTAGGGTTAGGTGCCCCTAAACCTAACTTTTTAAAAGATCTCAATCTTAAAACAGAGGAAGGGGAAGCAAAGTAATCCCAAACCGCTTATAGTAACAATTACTACCTGAGAGAGAAGTTAAACTGACTTTAGAGTGGCGGTGGGAGAGTAAAAATGTAGGGGCAAAAAAAAAATCAGGAAGAGAATTAGAAAAAAATCTGACTGAATTAATTTTATGATAACCTTTTTTTTTTTAAGTTCCTGATATAATAAAAGGGTCCAAAAATGCCTTAAACTACATTCACAACAAGTTCAACAGTGGAGCTGGCCCAAATAGGAATCTCAAGTAGTCTCAATTCCAGAGCAAAGGTCGGAACTGGAAATTCAAGAATGTGACTTGCTCCACTGTCCCAGAAGGGGGCAAAGCAGTACCAACACATATTGCAGGAAACAAATCCGCAGAAGAATGACTTAAGCAGTGGTATAAGCACCAACCTGGTATTTGCAGCTCCCTCGTGTGCTAATCACACCCTACAGCTTGCCTAACCTTTATTTTCCACCTCTGTCTAATCACCTGCAAGAGGTAAAGACAACCTCTCAGGAGTACTACGATTAAGATCATATCATGAACCCAAAATACTCTTCACACACACACAGTCTACTTAAGAGACTACCTAAAACTGAAATTTCTGTAATGCATTAAACTCCAATCTCTACACAGGATGGTTACTCTGTGTCACAAATAAGAACAATGACAACCAAAGAAAAATTCATTGCATACCTATGTATGAAACTGCAGCACTTTCAATCTTGACAATTCAGCGTTACCGCTTACAAGTAATTTAAACCATCAGGTAAATTTTATACACGTCTTTCTAGATTTCCTACAACACTTGGCATTATCATTTTTCTCTTAAAGGAATAGGCATTAAACACTCCTTTAGAGTTGCTTCAATATATAAAAGAAACATTTTATCTTCACAAACCCTAACTTTGCTGAGAGTCAGGTTCATGGTTTCGGTTAACTGTCACCACAAAGAGGAAACAGCGCTATTACATGAGTTATCACCAACAAAGGTGTGTAAGGAAAAGAAATTTTTTTTTTTTTTTAAAGATTTTATTTATTTATTTGAGACAGAGAGAATGAGAGACAGAGAGCATGAGAGGGAGGAGGGTCAGAGGGAGAAGCAGACTCCCTGCCGAGCAGGGAGCCCGATGCGGGACTCGATCCCGGGACTCCAGGATCATGACCTGAGCCGAAGGCAGTCGCTTAACCAACTGAGCCACCCAGGCGCCCCGGAAAAGAAATTTTTTAAAAAGGAATCCTGCCAATACCCACAGTTATTTCCTTTCTTCATTCATTTTTTAAGAATGGCACCAACTTAGAACTACCCCCCCCCCCCGCCAAAATCAGGTGCTCAGTCACCAAGAAAAAAATACATATGGAAGGAGGAACAATAGATGACAGACAACTCTATTCTGAGTAGTTCCTTTCAATACTATTTTGAAAAAAACAAACCAACTTATTTAAACCACAACGAGATTTTCTCTGTAATTACTGAAGAGGTAGCAGGCAAGTTCCTTAGCTGCATTCTAGTCTAGCTCTAAAATTTCTATATCCCCTAGCACTTCTTCTCAACCCTCCACCCCAAGATCTGTGATGACAAAATACATACTTTTTCTAGACTCTCCCTGCACGGAAACAAGCCCAATGAATACACCAACAGATTAAGTCACACAAAGCAATCATGTTTTCAAAAACACTGACTCCAAATACATAAGTAGTTTTCCATTTTGTCTTTCCCCCAAATTCTGCAAGACCTTTAACCTGTGAATTATTTCACTCCTTACTGTAACTACGTATTAGTCTGTTCTCCCCTATAAACTTTATCTAAAATACCACAACCACCACCCATCCTTCAAATGAATATATATGCTAACATTGGAAAAGCTGAAGCTGTCAACCAATAGGGCAACCCTTCTATTTCTCCTGATTTTTATACAGCATTACCCCTATGCACACCATTATATACTAGAGACAACTAATAAAGCAGACAGCCAAGACTTCAGAAAAGTAAAATACATTCTGTATTCAAGGCAAAATCAATTAACACAAGTAACTCATGGTTCCATATAATGTTCAGTTGAATATCTGTCCACTATATTCATAAACTGTGATAGTCTTCAAACCATTTTCCCCAAAGACCAAAAAAAGAAAAAAAAAAGCAAAAAAAAAAAAAAAAAAGCCGGCATCTTTTGAAATGGGAAGGGAGAATCAGAAGGGCATTTTTAATCCTCTTCTGCAGGCCCTAAATTAAAATTCCGTATCTGACACTATTAAAGTCAAAGCTTCATCCCCCAGAGCCAAAGCACAGCAGTTGGCTAAGGACAATTTTCTAGGCTGCTAAAGAAACTCCAAAGGGTGGGGGCGTGGGGACTGGCCAGCAAAACACAAAAACAAACCAAAAAAACTAAGCAAAGGGAGAATTTGTAAAACCCTAGGCCGACCGTGCGTCTCTTCACTCCAGGAATACAAGCACATCTGTGTGGGCTGATTTTTTTTCCAAAGGGTGAGGACAGCAGCATTACATACGTTTTATCATTTGAAGAGACCACCCTAGGGAACAAGATCCCGAGGTACAAAGACGTACAACTCGGAGCCTAACACCAGGCTCCTCACCGCCGCCTCCGCAGGAGCAGGCCTGGCTCCAGCCCAAGGCGGGTGGGGGCCGGCCAGTTAATAGGCAGCGGGGAATCCAACGCTGCAGAACAACGTGAGGGGAGAGGCGAGCGTGAGTAAAGACTGGCCCACCGTCGCCCCTCTCCCCTCGTCTAAGCAGGATCAGGTTTCAGAGCCAAAGGAGTGACACCCTTTTAGAGCCTCCTAAAGCATCCCCTTCAGGAGGAGAGAATATGTTAGTACCGGGGCGGAACCGGAGGACGCTGTCGCCCAGCCCGCGCCAGAGCGCTCACCTTCCACTACGCCACACAGGAACCTCCGAGCCCCTCCTGCCGCCCCGGCCACCGCTGCTCCCCCGGCCCCGGCTGGGTTGTCTTCTCCAGGGGCCGGAGCTGCGGGCGGCTCCAACGATGCCCCCGCGGAGGCGGCAGGGTTGGAGTTGAGCTCGCTCTCCCGCTCCTCCAGCGCCGCCTGGCTCTCCTTCTGCACCATCCTCCTGCCCCCGGCCGCCGCCACCTCTGCGGGTCCTCCTCGGCCTCGGTCCGTTGGGCCGCCGGCCCGGAGCCCTGGAGAGGGCCTCGGCTCCAAGCGCGCGCCCTTCCTGCTCCTTCCCCTCCCCCTCTACCCTTCCCCCTCCCTCTCCGCAGGGACCCGAATGCCCGGATGAGAAGGGCGGCGGCACCGGCGCGAGCCCTTTGTCAGCCGCTGCCTCAGCCTAAGCTGGGGAGCCGGAAGCCTAAACGGAGAGCGAGGCCGCGACCTCTCGTCCCCTGGAGGCAGATAGCCAAACCTCCTTTTCTTGTTCGCAGTTAGCCTCTGCTGCCTCCGGATAATCTTAGTTCTTCGCTGTTTGCCCCCCGAAGCCCCTAGATCTCCTCCACCGCTGCCTCCACCGCCCGCTTCCTGTTTATCCGCACTGCGCCTGCGCCGGAGACCGGCTCAGACCGGTCCCCTCAGCCCGACTCCCCCCCTTCTTTTGGGCCAGCCTATTGAGCTTCATTTGGTAGGGGGAAATAGAACAGAGGATACGAGAAAAGCGGAAGGTAATGAAGGTAGTGGAGCGTACCATTTATGTTCGCCACCTCTAGAACGAGCCGGGCGCCCTGGAACGGACCATTACCTCTCCTGAAGAAGGGGAGTATGGGAGGAGGCTGCAGCTGGTTGGGGCAATAGGGATGGGGGGGTGAAAAAGAGGTGTTTACTCTCTCAATGCGCAGGCGCGGAAACGAAGCCTCTAGTTCTTAAAGAGATAGGAAGAAACTGACCTATTTTCTATTGAGATTCTTCTAATAGGTTGTCTCATCACATCAGCCCGACCCAGGATCGGTTCTGTGAAGATGACATTCCAAGGAGCTCAGCTCACCCCTCTGCCTTGAATCATTTTCCCCTACCCCCAGCCTGGCGCTAACCCCTTTAAAAAAATTAAGTCATTAGTTCATCCTTCGTTCGGCAGAGACCAATTGAGCTTGCCTCTTGCTGGGCTCTTGGGCCACTATGAGCTCACAGTGTGGTGGTGGAGACAAGCAAGTACATGCACAATCCCCACATGGTGTACCCAAGTGTTGCGGGAACTCAGAGGAGGAACTGACTTAATCCTCCTTTGGTGAGAGGTGGCAGCCATGCTTTGCTTTTGAGTTAGAACGTAAGGACGAGTAGGAGTGAGACTGAATAGAGGGGAAGCGAAGAGAGCACTCCAGGCTGGTGGAACAGAGTACAATTGTGGCGAGGGGTGAAAAGGCCTGGCATCTTTGGGAATGGGGAGCGTGAACTGTGTGAAATCCTTGGGCCTTAGCATAAACATCATTTCCTTAAGGAATCCTTCCCTGAGCCCTAGATGGACTTGGGTCCTCTTGCGGCCATTTGTGCTCAGAACTCCCTGTAGTCCCGTCATACGCACTTTATTTACATTATTTACATTTACGTAGGTTAAGAGATCTGTTTCAGCTTGCGAGGTGTAAATGTGAAATGAGCATCTCAGTCTCATTCTGATCATTAAGACTTAGTATTGTCAATATTTTCAACTCCAGCGGTAGCCCAACTTGTAGCTCCAGGGGCTCTTATAGTCCCTCTTTCTTTTTAGTCCTGGGGTGTTGAGATGGGGGTTAGAGGCAAGCATTTTCTTAGGGGACCTCTTGTGATGCCAGTTGGAGGCCATAAGCAGCTTCAGTGGATATTGTGGTCCCTTGGAGGATTTGGGGTTATCATTCCAGCTGACCTCAGCCCTTAATCTCATGACACTTTCATCTTTGCCTCATGCTTGGCAACTGCTAGCAAGTCAGCAGCCGCTATTTCATCCACTGTCCAGACTCTGGGGTCCATGGCCTGGGCAAGATCCACTTTCCATATCTGCACCTTTCAAACTTGAAGGGAAATTCCTGCCACACACTCTCTCCCCAAACCACACCTCTACCCCCTAGTATCTCCAACAGGAACCAGAGGTTAGTAGGCCCATGATAAATACTTGTGGAATGAATGAAATAGGGCTCTGCACTCACAGTTTAAATTCTTTTTTTTTTTTTTAAAGATTTTATTTATTTATTTGACAGAGAGAGACACAGCGAGAGAGGGAACACAAGCAGGGGGAGTGGGAGAGGGAGAAGCAGGCTTCCCGTGGAGCAGGGAGCCCGATGCAGGGCTCGATCCCAGGACCCCGGGATCATGACCTGAGCTGAAGGCAGACGCTTAACGACTGAGCCACCCAGGCGCCCCACAGTTTAAATTCTGATTAGAGAAACATACAATAATAAATTCATTACATACACAGTGTCTCAGTTTGTAATAAGTGCCATGAAGGGAGGAAATCAAGTAATGTGATAAAGAGTAACCACAGCAAGGAAGGGCTACTTCAGATGAAAAATAACTAGGAATCTGTGAGTGAACCATGATAATGGCTTGGCCTAGGAAAGAGCAGTGGAGACAGGCAGTGCACCTTTGGTGGTGGAATTGTGACTGATTAAAGTAGTAGAGGGAGGGGGTGCCTACCTGGCACAGTTGGTAGAGCCTGGGAATCATGAGTGCAAGCCCCATGTTAGGCATAGAGATTACTTAAAATATAATAATAAAAAAATAAAGGAGTAGAGGGAGAGAAAAAAATGAAGACTACTAAAGACCTGAGCAACCAGGTAGATGGTGTCATTTATTAAGATGGAAACACCGAAAAAGGAGGAATCAAAACTCCATTTTGAACATGTTAAGTTTTTCTCTCTCTGTCAAATAATATCTAATTTTTTAATATTATTTGAAGGAGAGACACAGCGAGAGAGGGAACACAAGCAGCGCGAGTGGGAGAGGGAGAAGCAGGCTTCCCGACAAGCAGGGATCCCGATGTGGGGCTCGATCCCAGGACCCTAGGATCATGACCTGAGCCAAAGGCAGACACTTAACGACTGAGCCACGCAGGCGCCCCTAAAAATTTTTTTAAAATGGGGCACCTGGGTGGCTCAGTCGGTGCTTGTGTTCTCTTTCTCTCTCAAATAAATAAATAAAAACCTTTTTAAAAAAATGAACGTTAAGTTTGACCATTACAGGTCCACATGAATATGTCAAATAGGCAATTGGATATATGGGTTTTGAAGCTCAGAAGAGAATTCTGAGGATATAAATTTAGGAATCCCTTACATATAGATGGCATTTAGAGCCATGGGACTGGATGTGATTCGGAGAAGGGACTCAGGTCTGAGCTATGGGGCTCAACGTTTAGAATTCCAGTTGAAAAGGATGAGTCTCCAAGCAGGTGCGGAGAAGCAGTGGCCAGAAAGGTAAGAGGAAAACCAGGAGAGTATGAAATACCAGAAGGCATGAAAAGAGTGTTTTGAGAAGGAGCAGTTGACAACGTTCAGAATCCAACCAGTGGCCAGAAAAAAATTATCAGAATGCCAACCTGCTGTTTTTTTCTGGATCCCATTTGTGTTCCCTGGTTCTGGGACACTTCTCACCTCACTCAGCCTCAGACTTCAACTTCCCTTAAACTTGAATCTACCCTAAAACATAGAGACCATCTCCATACCTGAGATACATACACACAATCACCATGCTCATTCATCCAATCATACAATTATATAATTATTGAATACCTATTATATGCTAGGCCTCAAGGATAGGATGGTGGGGGTGGGGGCAAGAAACCTAGTCCAGGCATTCAGGGAGCCCTCAGGAGCTTATGGTGTATCAAAGAAGATAATCACTCAAATAAATATATAGTGACAAACGGAGAAGTGCCACAAAGGACAAGTAGAGGGTACCATGAGAGCCTGTCACAGTGCCAATTGTTTAGACTCTGCATGATATGCATAGCATCCATCTTTCACTCACAAATCTTCACTATGTCCCAAGGCAACCTGGACAGAGACTTGGGAGACCGGGTCTAGTCTCAATCCTCCTATAAACTCACTAGGTGACCTTGAGCAGGTCCTCTCCCCTCTTTGGG
This sequence comes from Mirounga angustirostris, assembly GCF_029215605.1. Lineage (NCBI taxonomy): Eukaryota > Metazoa > Chordata > Mammalia > Carnivora > Phocidae > Mirounga > Mirounga angustirostris. Next base: position 128,246,861 of record NW_026991714.1, read on the forward strand.
GCTGTTTCCTTTTATGTACAATGGAAGGCTGAGAGAAAAGACTAGACCACAGGTTCTTAACTTCAGGTCCATGACCGGGCTTCAGGGATACAAAAATATAGGGACAGTGGGCCCATAACTTCCATCAGATCCTTTAGAGGGGCTGTGACCCAAAGAAATCCTATGGAGCAGATAGTTGTGTGATAATGTGAGCAGGAAACACAGATGACAAAATGATGGCTTGTGAAAGTAAGTTTTTCTCTCTTGGACACCATACTCCTCCGTTGACCTTGTCAATGTGTACAGTGATGGAAGAGAAGGCCTGATTCCCCCTTCTATGGATGGTGAAGCTTAGTCACCATATAATGGTGCCCTAGAGAAAGGATGGGATGAACCTACCACTGGTGGCCCCTCTCCAGAAACAGCACAAAGAAAGGCAGCCATTCCACATAGGAAGTCTCTATTACCCTTTGTGTCACTTGCTCCATGGTGCCTCGGTCCACCCCATCTGATCCCTCATCATTCTTGGCTGGAGTATAGACACAAACTATGTCCATATTGGAGGCAAGGTTGGGATGTTTACACAAAGGAACTTTCTTTAGAAACTAAAGGGAATCCCCCCTCCAAAGAAAGCACTTTGAGGTTAACTAAGATGTCTGTAAATTAGAAATTTTTGATTCAACTTGTAAGAATGTCTAGCCAAAAGACAGCTGGTTTGGCATAATCTTTGGGATATTAACACCCTGTCTCTCATCTCCTCTAAGGATGTGGGAGAGAGATTCACATGGGGACCTCTCTGAGGTCAGGTAGGTTTCCAACCCTTCCAGAACCTGTGTCTCAATCTCCTGCCAAGGGTTGGCTATGCTATGAAAAAGAGAGGCACTTTCTTTGGAATCTAAAAGGCTACTGTAGGTACAGGAATTAGTGTTGTGAGGTATGTGTGGAGCAGGAGGGACAAAAAGGCAGAGACAGCAGCCTGTGCATAGCCATTGTGTTTTATTGGATTGGTGTATTTTTTTATTTTACAAAATATACAGAGGAGCCAAAAATGCAAAGCAGTCAACAGTGTTCTGATGGGAAAGGGGGCTCCCTCGGGGCCCTTCCCCTCAGATCCTGACTGACTGGGAGGGTGAGCTAAATGGAACGAGCAGGTATATTAAAGGGTGGCAGCATGGCAAGAGTGGTCCCTGCCTTCTAGGTGTGTACGGGGGCATCTCTGGGTAGACTGAATAGAGCAAAAGAAGACCCTAAGTAGGAATTGAGGAGACTATGTGGGGGGTTGGAATAGAGCCTGGGTAGATCAAAGATTCTAGTGAATGCCCCCCCTCACAGGGTTCAGATGCTATGCCTGCCTCCCTCCTTCCCCTTTCTTCTAAGGCATCCACTGGATGGTCCCTGACTCACTCCATGCCTCCAAGTCTAGAAGAAATGGCAAATAAAAACTTAAGTTGTAGCCTTCAGACAGGGTAGCCTGAAACTTTGGCAGGTATCAGCTGGGACATCTCCCACCCATATTCCCCTGCTGCTGCCACCACCCACACAAACAGGAAGGAAGGAGAGGAAGGAATTCCAGGCATGAGCCAGACATCAGGATCCCAGGCTCTCCTGGAATACTGAGGAGAGTATGGAAATTTCTGGGGCATTTCGAAGGAGACAGAGTCTTCTGAAGGGCCTGGAACCCAAATTCTGATAGCCTGGGGGTGGTAGACCTATGGAGCTCAGAGCTATAGTCTGGCATGCCTGAGCTGTCACTGACAATCTCCAGGCCTTTCTGCACTCTACCCCAGCCACCTATGACCTAACCACCTGGCTCAGGCCTAAGATTTCTCCCTCTCCATTCTTGTCCCTCCTCCTATAAGGCTCTCAAAGGCCCTGGTCTGAAAGGCCAGTCAGTGCCATAGACAGAACAGACTCTCTGAGAAGGAAATCTTAGAGGAAATGCATATGAGGTCAGGGATAGGGAAAGCACCATAGCCGGAGACATTCTGTCTAGTGTTGTAGTTTCTAGAGTGGGGATGGACGGTGGAGACCATTTATTTCCTATAGCGGGGGTACCCTCAGCACTGAGTGTCAGGCAGGAAGGGGGTGGGAGCTGTTGGGAGTTGGGAACACCCCACAGATACACTCTGCCCATGCCCTGGCCCCTTTAGCTCCAGCAATCTGGACCACTGAATCCCCAGACTCTTAGATTCCTACAGCCCCCAGGGCCCAGCTAGGATGAGGACAGACCTGGGAAGAGAAGGGTGAGTTCCACCTGGACTAGGGCTAGAGTATAGTCCCCCCAGGACAACTGACCCCCTTTCCTGGGGAGCTAGATGACATTGTCAAAGAGCTGCATGGACCTCATGATGTTCTCGTCCTGTAGCCATGGTGGGGGAGAGGCAGATTGGAGAGAGAGAGAGAGAAATAAAAAAGAGCTTAGCAGGGACACAGAGAGGGACATTCACCTGAAATGGGGACATTCAGAGACAGAGAGAGGCGGCAAGGAAGGAGACACCCAGAGAGATCTGAAGTAGGGAAGGGACAGGCCTCCCCGAGTTGTGGAGGAACAGGACAAGTTCCTGTTGGGAGTATGGGCAAGTTAGGGAGACGATACTCTGCCCAAAGGAGCTTTCTCCTACATCACTGAATTGGACCCTGAGTCCAGATCATGGAAATGTGGAGGGCAGGGGTCTGTACCTTTTGGCAAGACTCAATGAATTCCTCAATGGTCACCACGCCATCCTTGTTCCTGTCCATCTTCTGCAAAAAGGTAGTCAGGTAGAGAGAACAGGAGGGATGACAGGAGAGAGGCAGGCAGAATTCAGGTAAGTTCCCTGCCAGGACCTTGCCTCCTTCCCTTCACTCCAGGACCCTCCAGCCTACCCAGTCCCAGGCACCTGGAAGAAGCTCTCCACGTGCTCCCTTGGGGCCTCCTCTCGGAGTGCAGGATAAGTATACTTGCCCATCATGTCATAGATGGATTTCATGATATCAAGCATTTCCTGTTAGGCCAAGAAAGAAAAGGATCCTTCCTCAGAGCCTCCAGCCTCCAAATCAGGAGGCCTAGAGCCTAGGGCAGACCTCACCCCTTGCTGGTGAAGCATGCATGGGTCACATTTTCCTCCTTAGGGCCCTATGCACCTCCCCCCACACATAAAAGCTCTCCAACTCTTCAGTTGCTCCACACCTCCTTGGTGATGCAGCCATCTTTGTTAAGGTCATACAAGTTGAAGGCCCAGTTTAGTCTGTCGTCTATGGTTCCCCGAAGAATCACCGACAAACCAGCCACAAAGTCCTGGGAAGGAGACAAGGGGGAACTGTATTTTCAGATACCCTTTACCCAATCCCCAATATGGGTTTGGCTTGTGGATCCTGGCCCTGAAGCCCCAAGAAGCAGGCCTCCCTGACCCACCTCCTCCAGCTCACCTCAAAACTGACAGAGCCATCATGGTTGGTGTCAAAGGCATTGAAGAGAAAAGTGGCATATGTGCTGGAGTCTGTAGGATAAGCGTAGATAAGTTTGGCTTCCAGACGGGAGAGGACTTCCTACTTCTATGGGGTTCCCCGAACCCCTCTTATTACTTGGCATTCCCAGCCCCTCCAGAACCCTCTCCCCAACTCAGCCTAGAGATGGACAGCTGCTTCCTCTCAGGCCTTGTCCTCTCACCTCCTTGAGGAAAGAACTGAGAGTAAATCTGCTTGAAGTTCTCCTCATTGACAATTCCACTGGGACATTCCTGGGAGGTAGGAGGAAAGTTAGAAACCAGATGGAGTGCAGAAACAAAACCCCCTTCTACTAACCACCACCTACTCCATGCCAGAGGCTCCCAGAGAAGGAAAAGCTTCCTGTCTTCGGGGGGCTCACCATGCAGTTCTTTTAAGGAGAGCAAGACTTCTCAGTGCACAAGTTTAAAAAAATGGAACTAACCAGCAGGCCAGTCTACAGGCTCCACCTTGCCTCAAATTGGCAGGAGCCTCGGGCTAGAAGTTTGGTCTCTGGGGAAGAGGGGTCCCTCCTCCTCCCCTTCCCTCTCATATTCCTCAAGCATCCAGGCCAATCTTAGAAGTCCGAGATAGGCCCGGCCCCTCACCCAGTTTGGCCTTGCTTTGCACTCACATTCTTGAAGCCCCGGTACAGGACTTGCAATTCCTTGCGTGTGAACTTGGTTTGCTCCTGCAGCTGCTCCAGACCCTCTGGCCGGTGACACACCGTGGACAGTTCAAACTCATCCTCCACGCTGTCTGCAGGGGGGCAGTGTGGGGAGGGGGGAACAGCCGCGCCTCAGGCCCGGCCTCCACGAACCCTCTTCAAAACCACCGACCCACCCATCCTCCCCATCTCCAACACCAGAGACCAGCCTGCCAGTTCCTTGGACCCCGGTCTGAGGATATCAAGGCAAGGAGAAGACGCTGGTCGGCTTCCAGGTCTATCAGGTGGCTGGGCCCATGGGCAGGCCTGGCCCTGGAGCCAGGGGTCCGACTCATCGCTGGCCCCCGGGCCCTTGGCCCTCGTTGAAGGGGAAGGCCCCCAGCCCCATCTTCATCCCGGGAAGGGAGGAGTAGAAAGAATAGGTTCAAGAGGAAGCGTCTGAGGGTCCAGGCTCCGGGCCTTCCCTGACCCACTCAGGTCCGCCCAGCCCCACACTTGCCCCGCCCAGATCCTTCTCTCCAGCCAATCCCCGCCTATCCCAGCCATGCTCGAGCCATGCCCCGCCCAGCTCCAGCCAAGCCCATCCAGACCCCACCCCTATCCTGCTCCCAGTAAACCTTAGCTAAGGCTTCATCCCTTGGCCCCATCTCAGTCCTGCCCCAGGCTCCCAACATCCAGTCCCCAGGCAAGTGCCCCCACCCCACGCTCCCGAAGGCCCCCGTCCCCGCCCCCACCAGGACAGTAAGTCACCTGGGTCCAGCGGGCGGGGTCTGTGGGGGCGGAGGGAAGCTGGGACTGCTAATGCTGAAGGGAGCGAACTGTCACCGAGAAAGTGGAAGACCCGGCCAACTGCAGACACACACCTCGCCCCTCACACGCAACAGCAAATCTCACAGACCTGCGTGTTACAATGCACACACACCCAGCCCCACGCGCAGAGGCACAAATAATGAACGAGCACAGACACACACGAAACAGACCCCCCCCCCACATGCTTTTGGGCTCACGCCTGTCATTTTCCCGAATCTACCCCCATGTGGGACCCAGTGGAATCAAACACAATGACACTCTCCAATAACTACAAAATGGGTCTCTGTGGCTTGCAAAATTCAGTATGATCCTATGGGGAGGGCAAGGCCCAATTGAGGAAACAGGCCTGGAGACAAAGTGAGGCCCCTCAACTCGGGCCCGGCTGGGACTAGAAAACCCAAGTGTCCTGCATCTGGAGGAAGACGGGATCCATCGTAGGCACCTGCATCCATCCAGTCAGGGCAGGGACGACATGCATCTCCAGGCCCAAAACATTCCCCAGGACAAAGCGGGCGGCCACAGTCGCAGACACTAAGCCACGCACAGACCTCACAGCAGACTGGTCTTGCTCGGCCACATTGGCCGTACCCACATAGTCTCAGGCCTCAGCCCTGCCACACTGGCCACGCCCAAACACCGGGGCTCACTCATTTTGCTGAGCCGTGACGCCCACAGACACTTGGGCCCCGCCCCCAAACTGGCCACGCCCCACATTCCGCTTGCTCCTGGCACTGAAGCTAGGCCCTCCCCACACTGGCACCTACCGGCGCCCACCCACCCCCACCGGTCACGCGCGCGCACGCACACGCACACACACACGCAGGCCCGCTTCTGTCACACTGGCCACACCCCGACACACACGGGCCCCGCCCCCGGAAGCACAGGAGAGGCACTTGCTTTCACTGACTGAGGGCAGGGCCTGGGGCCCGCAGCAAGGCAGCAGCTTGAGGAACCGCTGCTTCAGCGCTTTTTTAGTGGGCCCTGGAGGGTGGCCTGGGAAGAGAGAAGACCCCAGGAAGGCACATTAACCTCTACTATCCCTCCGTTCCCCTCCCCACCATCACAAATCAACCCTGAGGGGAAGGGGTGTTGGGAGAGGACTGGAAGAGAATGGTGAGAATAGCTGGGGCTGGGCGAGGGCAGCCCAGTGGGTTTCACAGGCATAAAAAGTCCACTCAGGCATCTTGTATAATGGGACGCAGTTGGGGACAGTGAGGCCACCAAGGGGAGGTGGCACTGGCCTCAGTGCCTGCTGACCCAGTGCCCTTGGCTCCGGTGCTATAGCTGGACGTCTGAGGGTGACATCCAACCCAAGGACTGCCTGGGTAGGAACACCTCTCTGTCTCTGTCTCTCTCTCTCTCTCTCTCACGCACACAGTGACAAGCGTGTACAGTGACACACAGAATGATAAATCACAGTGATGGATGCCATACAAGGACAGCTTGATACCCAGCAACTCACTCAAACCCAATGGCCTAATCAAGCAGGCCCAACACATGCACACACACGCAGGCACACACACACTTTGACATAGAATTCCTTGATACAAACATACAAATGTCGCCTAGGAAAAACGACACACACACATGAGGACCCACATAGGCCATCTTACATGCAGCATGATCAAACCATACAAAAGCACATGGGACATCATGACACGGTGTGTTAAGCACACTATAATATACTGTGACCCTATAACATTATGACACATATCAAGGTCACCACGACACATACCCATATCATATTGTGACTTAGGTGCCCAGTTACCTAAGACTGCACATCACCAACAGAACCCATGTTTGTTCTGCCCACCTTTCCTTCCTAGAACCCCTCATCCCAGAGCACCTGGAATCTCCCTACCAGTGGAACAAAGTTCCTCATCAGCTAACTCACCCACCCTAAAAGTGTGCCCCCTCTCATGTTTTTGAAGGTGACATGATAGCAAACTTTGAAGCAATAACAGACCTTGGAGATGAGTATTTTTTGTAATGTGGGGCTATCCAGAGCCACTGACCACAGCTCCCCTCACTTCCCCTTATTTACACCTGTGTCCTACAGCTCTAATTGCATCCCAGGGAGGGCTCTGCGTTGGTGTGCCTGTCTCCCGCAGCACCCACCTCCAGACTCCAGGACCAGAGTCCACAGGGCCCTAGCACGCTGATCAGTCCATTCCTGGAGGGGCCCAACTTCCTTGGGTTGTAGGTTACTAGGGCATCCCAGCTCCCACGCAGGCCCCGCCCCCCCCACCAGGCTCCACCCTTCAGGACCCGGCCCTACTCCCAGGAGGTAAGTGCTTAAAGTCAACGCCTCCCCCTCCGATACTTCCTTTCTTCCCCTCCCCCCGCAGAGCTATGGAGAGGTAGGAGGGAGACCATGGACCGAGCAGGGGATCGATGGCGGCCTGGCCCCCAGCCCAGGGCTCCATTAGCCCCGACTCTGGTTTCCCGAAGCCGGATTGCGTCTGGGGCCTCCGGTGGTGTGGTCGCAGCTGGACTGGGAAGGGCGGGGGGAGGGGGACGGCACCGCCGCCTCTCCCAACCTCCCGGTCTTCACACTTCCCCCCCTTCCCTGGTCCCCTCCCTGCTCCCAGGACTCCGTTTCCTCTAGGCTCCTCTGAAAGGTGGGAAGGGAAAGGGCTGCCTTCAGCCTACAGAACACCTGGGTTTCCTGGATGACCCCTTTTCCCACCAAACAGTCTAAAGGGCATGGCACGGCACGTCAGAGCCAAATGGACTTCATCGTTTCAGGATTGGATGAACCCTAGTTCATCTAGGACCAACCTGCTACCCACCCCACTCTGATAAATGCAGCAGAGGATGGAAGGTAAGTTGGGGGTTTCCTGCTCTTACTGAACCCTAGAGCAGGCAATTCATTGGCCCTTCATCTTGTCTCCAGAGCCACTTTCAGTTCTCCCCGGTGTCTACCCTATAACCCTCCTATCACCGTTCTTGCCTATTTTCCTGTCCCTGGTGGAACTAGAGAATAGCTGTGCTATGGAGCTGCACAGTTCTTGGTGTGAAGAGGAAGGAGAGGCCAAATCTCTCAGGGGAGGCAGAACATGCTCCCCTCTGTATCTCCAATATCACTCTCTCCACTCAACTTTGGGGTGATGTGGAGAAGTGATTTCTCATTTCCAATGCCCAGGACCTGGAGATCCTGAGACAAACTGGGAGGGCAAGGGGGCCTGGGAAGCAAGGTCCCTGATCTGTTCTACCCCTCACCCTCCTGCCAGAGCTGATCTATAAATGTCTCATTCACAGTGTTCCCACTTGTGTCCCTCCTGAACCCACCCCCATCCCAAGCCTTGAGTATGGAGCTGGTATTTCCTCAGGGAACTCTGGGAACAGCCACACACACAATCCAGTACCCAAAGGGGCCCAGCCACACAACCTGTCCCCCTCAGGCAGTCATATTCACCATCTCACAAAGCCACATACCCTTTCCTTCTGACACATTAAATCACATCCCTGTCACATACAAAGGCTCACCCAGTCACACACTTTGTCCTTTTTCACACAGATGAACACATGGTCACACCCCTGTATCTCTACACCTGCAAGGATGGAAGTGTGGAAAGTCACACACGTCTTCAGAGCCACGGTGGGCCCCTGGCCCCAAAGGGACCCCCCCGAAGTCTGGTGTTAATCTCAGGATCCCTGGAACCTCCTTCCTCTACTCCTGATAGCCCTGCCTGTTTCCAGACCTCTCCTCATGTCCCCGATAGATACCCCTCATCTCCATACCCCAGTTCTCCCATGCTGTGCCCCTCATCACCCCCCCCAAAACACCCTGGCCCCTGGCCCTCTCTCTTCACCTCCCTCAGACACCCAACCCCCAGATTCCCTCCTCACCTCCCCTAGAAGCCCCTCCCCCAGTCCCACTCCTTGAATTTCCCTCTTTAGCTCTCTCAGATGTCCTGTTCCCCTCCACACCTCCCCCAGAAGCCCTGTCCCATCACTAACATGTTTACCCCTGCCCCCAGTCATAAAAGCAGAGTGACGCCCTCCCCAGCGCTGCGGGCGGTTGCTCCTCCAGTCAGCAGCCCAGACCCAGCCAGACACCTGGGTTACCTTCCAAGGAGACAGGCTCAAAAAGGCCAAACTGCTCCAGGACCTTGACAAACAGGGCGAGGACCACAAGCACAGCAACCATCTCCAGCCCTTCCAGGTTCATCGTGGGCCTGGGGCATGGCCCCCACCAGCTGAGGCTCAGACACACTGGCAGCCCTCCTCACACCACCTCCCCCTCAGGCTCCCCAGCCCGTGTAGGGACCGCCTGCAGCCTCCCTCCCCCTCTCCCTCCCAGCATCTCCTCCCTCCCCTGCCCCCTCACCCCGCCTCTGCCCTACATGCCTCCCAGCCACGGCCTCTTCCTCTTTACGGGGCCAGTTCAGCCTACAGACTGGCATCTCAGGAGCCCTTGGCGAGAAGGATATGGGCCAGAACAGGCCAGGCCAGAGGAGGAAGGCAGTGACCTGCCTCTGTCCCTGAGGATAGCTTCCCCCAGACACCTTGTGGCTACTCTGCCAAAGGGAGGGGGCAGAGGGAGGAGCTATGCTGAGGGAGAGGGCAGGGAAGGGCAGTGTATGTGTGTGTATGAGGGAAACTATGAGCTGCACATGTATAAGTAATAGATGTATGTGGCAGGGGCGCCTGGGTGGCTCAGTTGGTTAAGCGACTGCCTTCGGCTCAGGTCATGATCCTGGAGTCCCGGGATCGAGTCCCGCATCGGGCTCCCTGCTCGGCAGGGAGTCTGCTTCTCCCTCTGACTCTCCCCCCTCTCATGTGCTCTCTCTCATTCTCTCTCTCAAATAAATAAATAAAATCTTTAAAAAAAAAATAGATGTATGTGGCAGAATATAAGTGTTTTCTTGTGTGCATTTCTGTGTCTGACTGTAGGGAGAGTAGGTGTTTCTCCTCTTATGTGTGTTTACACATGGTTTACACATGATCGTGTGTTGTCTATTAGGTGTGTGTCTTGTCTATATGGGTAAGTGACCTGGCTGTCCATGGTATGTGTGTGTGCGTGCCCTGGAGTATTTGAGTGTGTATAGGGTATGAGGGGTACGTGTTTAGCAGGGCTGTGGGTGTGGGTCTGAAGACTGATAGTACAGATGTGTCCTATATTAGGAGTATGGGTCTACAGTGATTGTGTAATTGTATCTGCGTGGAGCTGTATGAGAATATAAGCCGGGGGAAGGCAGTGACCTCTCCAGCCAGGAGGACACCGCCAACATCGATCGTGGTTGCCATGGAGACTGTGAGGTGGGAAGCACTCTCTTTCCACAGGCCACAGATGGGGAAACTGAGGCCCAAGGGAAGGAGGATTAGGTCCAATAGCCTGGGCAGGAACAAGGCTGCTTAGCCTTATCATGACCCCCTGGGGAGAGGACTTATTGCAGCTACCTCTGGGCCCCACAGATTCAAATTCCTTGGGAGAGAAGAGAGTGAGCTCCTCCCTTCCTCTCAGCCAGGATCTGCCAAAGCCTTGCCTGCTCCTTGAAAACTGTTACGGAGCTGATGGAGAAGCCCAGAGGAGGAGGGAAATCTGAACCCTCCAAGGAAACCACCTACCCTCACCCCCTGGAGCATTCCCGGAGCCCCTCCCCCATCTTCCCTGCTCTCTGTCAGTGGTGGTGGTGGTGGTGGTGGTGTGTATGTGCCTGTGTGGGTGTGCGTGTTTGTAGGGGTGGGTGGGGGACGGCTCGCAGAGCCAGTGAGCCTCTGAACTACGGCCGGTGCTGGCAAACACTGACTGAGCACACACTGTGTGTTAGGTAACACACGCTGTGTGCTTACGGACATGATCAGGGTTTTTTTAATTTTTAATTTAAATTCAATTTAGTTAACATATAGTGTATTATTAGTTTCAGGGGTAGAATTTAGTGATTCATCAGTTGCATATAACACCCAATGCGCATTACATCACGTGCCCTTCTATCACATTTTTTTAAAGATTTTATTTTTTAAAATTTTATTTATTTATTTATTTAAGATTTTATTTATTTATTTGACAGAGAGAGAGCACAAGTAGGCAGAGCAGCAGGCAGAGGGAGAGGGAGAAGCAGGCTCTCCGCCGAGCAGGGAGCCCGACGTGGGGCTCGACCCCAGGACCCTGGGATCATGACCTGAGCCAAAGGCAGATGCTTAATGACTGAGCCACCCAGGTGCCTCTAAGATTTTATTTTTTAACTAATCCCTACACCCAACGTGGGGCTCGAACCTACAACCCCGAGACCAAGGGTCACATGTTCTTCCAACTGAGCCCTACAGGTGCCCCCAGACATGATCACATTTAATTTTCATAATAAACCTATGAAGGAAGTATCGTTACCTCCACATTACAGCTGGTAAGACTAAGGCAAAAGGAAGTTAAGAAAATCACCAAGATCAGTAAGAGTCAGAGCCTCAGTTTTAACCCAGTTTGACGCTGAGCCTGTGCTCTAAATCGTCACACTACACTGGCTCCCTTCTTAGCCAGCTTGCCCACTCAGGAGGCCCAGTTTAGGGGGACTGACCCCAGAGGGAGCCCTCTCCCTTGTCCAGCTCTGGGGTGAGTGTGTCTCACCTCCAGCGGTGGGGTGAAAGTCCGGATGGGACTGTCCCTACGACTTCATTTGAAGTTCACTGATCTGCAGTTCTACATGGCCACCACTGGGGGTCAGGCGTCCATCTCATACCTTATTTTACCCCTTCATCATCCCCCACCCCACAACATCTGTGGAAAGTGTGGAAAGCATGGGAAGAAGGGTATGCCACAGGCTGGCTTGGTCCTCTGCTTGCCCCTCCACCCTCCTCCAGGAAGAAGTCAATCTAGGGACTGTTTTTGGCTTCTCACTCCTTAGAGGTTACAGATTTACAGATGCAACCAGCAAATATCTCCCTATCACTGTCCAAATTCCATACCTGGCATTTAATTCCCCCTACCCTCATCAGCAGATTCCTTTCTTTCCAGCCACTTTGGCCTCCTCACTGTCCCCCAAACACGTCAAACTCGGTGCTATCTCTGTGCCTTTGCTCCTGCTATGAATGCCTTCCTTTCTGTTCTCCTTCTGTTCTCTAGTTCTTACCTGACAGGACCTCCAGTCCTCAGCAGGCTCCCAACTACCTGAATTTCTAGTGAACTCAATGTTGGGCCTTCAAAACTTAGCACTGAATTCTGTAATGTTATTAAGTGGGAATAGTAAAAGGAGGCAGCATAGCATGGTAGGGAATAGTGTGGGCCAGAGGGCCAGATTCCCTGGATTCAAATCCTGGTTTTGTCAGTTGCCATTAACTGGGCAAGTTCTTAACCTCTGTGTGCCTGTTTGCCACCTCATATGGTTGCTGGGAGGAGTAAATGAATTAATACATGGAAAGCTGTTAGAATAACTCCTGGCACAGAGTAACTGTGAAGTGTTTGCACATTATTAATAACATAACATCTTCCCCCTTACATTTCTATAACTCTTAATTAACAAAGCATTTCCACAAACATTGTTATCCTGATGGCTTCTCATGACAACCTTATGAGGTAGGTAGACTGAATAGTATTGTGCCCATTTCACTGATGAGGTAAACGAGGGCCATAGAGATAAAGAGACTTGCTTGAGGTCACCTAGCTAAGATGAGAGGATGCATATTTGAACCCAGATCTTTCTGGATCAGTCCTGTTTCCTCAACTAGATTCCAAGCTCCTAAAGGGCAAAGATGTTTAAAAATTGGACTTATATAAACTGAATGCCAGGCTCTGTGGAACAAAGGTGAACTAAACAGGGTTCTGGCTTCCATTGGGTAGGGAGAGACAGCCCACTGAGAGAACTATAAGGCTTCTATTCATTCAAAAAATATTTGTTATGTGCCTACTATGTGGTAGGAACTGTTCTGTGCAGGCCATGAAATGAGCTATAAAAGCTCATTTAACTGTAAAAGCTCTCTAACTGGGAGGCCAGGGAAAACTTGGAGAGGGTATTTCTTGAGCTGGTTCTTAAAAGATGGCTAAATGTCAACAGTGTCCCTTAACAAAGGGGTCCACATTTATTGAGCACATTTTGTGTCCTGGACACTTTACATATATCATCTCACTTAGTCCTCATAATAAACCTGAGAGGTAGGGTCTATTACTCCTGTGTTTACAGCTGACATGGTCAGAGTGAGTAGTAGTATACCAATTTTGCAGACGAAAGAATTGAGGCTCAGGGAAGTGATTTTCCCAAGATAGCACAGATGGAGAAGGATGGATCAAGACTTAAACCAGGACCAAAGATCTGCCAGCCTGTCCTTCCAATGTGTGTGGGGTCAAGGAACCTTGGATGACTGTAGCTTAGTTTGTGTTGGGAGAGCCGTAAGTGATAAGACCAAAATGGCTCAGATTCCATAGAGCCTTGAACGCCAAGCCAGACTATCTGGAATGAAAGAGGCAGCACAGTCACATCTTCTGGTTCTCTGCTGCTGATTCACAGATAGATTGACAGCCTTGTAGGCTGTTGCCCTGTCCCTGGACCCTCCTCTTCTGTCTCTCACCCTCACCCTCAACATTCAGAGATCTTGACCCAGCCTCACAGGGACTCGGGGTTCTTAATCAACCAGGGCCCTGGTGGGAAGGTCTGTAAGTGAAAGAGTGAGTTGTTTTCCAGACTCTCCTTCCTCCCCACTGAGAGACCTTTCAAGTCCTAGGGCCCAAAGAGAAACTTGCCCAGATCTGTCCTTAAGCATCCCTGTGTCACTTAGCTCTTCACCCAAGGGAATGAAGTCTTAATGGAAGCACTTCAGGCAGAGTGAGGGCTCAAGGGAACACTATCTTGAAGCATTAGGTGGGCCCTCCTTCGGCCCCTCAAATCTCACTGCAGAGATACTCCTAACATTTAGTTGTTTATCTCTCACAGTTCAAACCTGGAATAATACTGCCTTATGAGGGGACCCACCCTATGTAGCTGTACCACTTTCATCAGTCCTTGACCCCTCAGTGAAGACCCCAGCCAGTGAAGACCCCAGAGCTCTTCTCTCAGCTCCCCAGCCCCATTCCATCCCCAGCCAGGCCAGAAGACACGGCAGCCCCCAGCTGCATTAGGTGATTAATGAACTCCCTAGGCTTTGGGGCTATTTTGGGGCCTGGAAGTCATTCCTGTTATGATTGAGAGCTAGCCCTGCCGGGCTCCAGCCATCTGTCACTGGAGACAGGTCCAAGCAGGGGGCTTGAGGGACGCATGCTCCCCAAGAGACTGCCAAGCATGGCTCTAGCTCAGCCCCAACTCCCCTCCTTCTGGGGACACATGGCAAGGAGAGGCCTCCAGAGGCTCAAGAGGTTACCACGGAGAGAGCCAGAGAACTACAGATCCCAGAATGCCACGGGGCTAGGTGGTTTTGGTCTCTCCAGGCCGGGTGGAGAGGTGATGCTAGGTTCTGTGGGCCTTGCCCAGGCTGCCCTGAGTCAACCCAGGCGGAGGTGTGCGTAAATTTCAGAAGTACCATGATATGATATCCACAATCCACATGTCATAAATTCGACACATCCCACACCAAGGTACAATCTTGTGAAGACTACACAACTCAGTGTGACTCAGGAACCCTCAACCCAACTCTAAAGCATAGAACCCCAGGTACATGCAGTTTCAGTGTCACAGAATCCCAAAGATAGGCAACCCCGAGGATGCACAGACCCAGTGATTACAACCTGAGTGATGTATAACCCTGTTCGTACAGACTCCCAGAGATAGACAAAATGGTGACATAGAATCCTTATGCCACGCAAGTCTATTCATCCCATCATTCATGAACTCACTAGCTGAGTTTATGTTGGTCCTGTCCCACCTCAGGACTTTTCCCTTCTGGACACTGACCCCAAGCATCTTAAGATCCCATTAAACTAAGCAATTTAGTAAAGGGTTGTGCCTTTTCCCTGTTCTGCTGCAAGCTTCCTCCTCTTATTTTTGCAAGGGGCCTTGCCCCTTACATCCACCTGCTTAAGGCCCCCTCCTCTATCCTCAGTGAGAAGCCCTGCCTCCTCCTCCACCATTTGAGGGACCATGATGCCCCCTATCCTCTCCTCTTTGAAGACCCCTATCCTCCACCTTCACTATAAGAAACCCTATCCCCAGTTCCACTCTGTCAGGGAGCTTGCCCTTTAAACCCTTTCCTTTGAGGGATCCTGCTCCCTCCATCTCTGTGAGGGGCCCTTCCCCTCCCCACCTCTGTAAGGTTCTTATCCCACCTCACTCACTTTTTGAAGGGTCCAGCCCCTTCCTCCCTTCCTCCCTTCCTCATACCTGGCGACAGCGACCCAGTCACCAGCTGGTAGAGGGATCTCGCTGCCTGCCCTAATGGGCTCCGGCACCTGCGGGGGCATCGGTTCATGGTTCTGCTGAGAGCACACTGGCGAAGCTCCGCCCCCAAGGCCCGGGGAGGTCGGGTCTCCGCCCCCACTCCAGTGGGCCCTGCATGGGCGGCGCGGGAGGGCCGGACGGGCAGGACCAGAATCTTCCGCTCGCTCTCTCCTCTGGGCTGCAAGGGAGAAAACGTACCCTGGCCCCGTCATCTGAAGCACCCGTCCTCAAAGTTCCTAGACTGGGCGGGGTGGGGGAGGGGAGGACGGACTCTCTCACAGCCTTCTTTGGGAATGTTTTCTGGATTTCTAGTGGGGAGGGGAGGCACCTACGGGTTGTGAAAAAGGAGCTGGCGGAGGGGATAATGAACCTTACTCTTTATTGCCCCGCTGCAGCCCTTCCTTCTCTGCCTGTCGCACACCTCCTCCTCCCAATTTGGCATGGAGAAGCCATGGGGGGTAAGAGGACATAGTCGTCATGGCAACGTCCCACACTTCCATACTTCCTAAACCAATGGGAGAGAGCAAGAGGAAGGAGGAGGAGCTGCACATTGTAGTGGGGTGGCAAAAGAGGCTGTTCCAAATCCCTTTCTCTCATAACTTTCGGTTTTGTGTCCCTCTGTCTTGCTCCAGTGGGTTCACATTCTCCCATCATATGCTGACTGCCAGCCAAATGCATGAAGGAAAAGCTCTCCTCCCCTCAGTCCCAGCCCCGACCCTTTCCAGGACTCCTATCAGGCTGTACCCAAAGTAAACCCTTTCAGGACCCACTGACGGCTTCAAACTGCCGGGACAGCCTACAGGAGAGACATAGTTCCACTCCTCCGACCGGGATCCTGTATTTTTGGCTAAAAATCCTACATTTATGATTTAGGCGAGAGTCACCTCCAAACTCCATGCAAATTTTGCCCCTTGATTTGGAGGCGACATCCCCATTTGGAATCAGCTCCGTAAGCATGGCTGCTCTAAGACCACATGGGGGCGCCCTAGACTGGGGAAACGATATTTACGAGCAGAGGGACCCGAGTTCAGGCCTTGGCCAGCCAGATCCCAACTCTCTCCTCATCTTCCCCCAGCTTCCGGCTTGGACAGGACTGCCACTGATTGCTGCTTTTTCCCACCACGCCATACTTCCAAGTAGCCCTACCAGGCTTGGAAGACCAGAGGGGGTAGATCTGGGCGGGGTGGGGCTCAGATTCTCCCCACCCCCCACCATAAAAAAAAAAAAATCTCCCCCAGCTTTGAGTCTGGAGGAGTGGGGGAGGAAAATGATCGGGTGTATACCCAGGATGCCTTGATGACTTAAGGACTCCCTCCCTGTCAATCTAATGGACCAGAATGACGGAAGCCAAAGACCACCCCCATGTCCATCCCAGGAATCCCGCCTGCACAGGGAAGGAACTTTGGGAACTAGGAAGGCATGGCAGTACATCCGTCCAGAAGGCTCTTCAGCACCTCGGACAACGACTCCCCTTCGGGCTTCAACTCCGACGTCTCCAGGCACCCAGCACCTTATCGCCTTATCAGGGGGAGTCCCAACCACAATTGTCTCCTGCTGTAAGATAAGCCCTCCTTCGAAAGGAGAGCTCCTGGTAGTGCTATTTCTACTTTCCAAGTCGTGTGTGGAGCTATCTACAGTGGGGATGCTGATGATGAACACCATTCCTGACACTTGTCAACATTTGACCTATTTCCCTTGGGAGGCAGACAGGCAAGACGTAGTATTCTCCATTTTAGAGATGAGAAAAGTGAGACCCAGAGAGCAAAAGTAATAGAAAGCTCATTCCTGCACCTTGCAACACAAGTACTTCCCCACCTTCACCCAGTCTCTCTTTCAAATAGCCAAGTGGGGAGGGGATGGTTCCACTAAAGGGGAGAATCAATTAAAGCAGGAAGCAAACACTGACTAATGTGGTGCTCATGAGTGCCTTGGGGCCTTAAACTCCCAAGGATCCTGGGTTGGTGAGAACACAGGTCAAGGCAGAGCTGGACCTTTGGATTCCATCACAGTTTGAACCACATCTAGGTCACATCTGGGGCCTGCTTGAGCCAAAGGGCTCTCCCTTCTGGGAGTCTCGGCATAGGAACTAGGACTTTCCCAGGGTCAATGAGTAGGGGATACCCTTTCTCAAGCATCTCAGTTAGATCCTAGTTCTCTTCCCCATCCTAGAGACTTAACCTCACTCCCCTCAGGACAGACAAGGATCATGGGCTCCCCCCACCTGCCCAACTTGTTTCAGAGACAGGAGAGAGTTTCCCTCCGCCCATTCATTGTTGGAGTTCCTGGGCAGGCTGCACAATGAGACAGAAAACACACATGGAAATGTATACAAGGTGACACAGTCACCCACACAAACACGTAGGTCTGCCTACCAAACCCAGGAATATGTGAGGGCGCAGATGTACTCCATACTGTGGGAGACAGAGCACGCCTGGGCAGCAAAGTAGTTTGGGAAGGTCACACGGCACCTTCCAGGCCAAGAGCTTCTATCTCTGGGTCTGGAGGGGAAGCAAGAGGGAATGTTTTCCTTCAGATTGGATGAAGTTCTGAGAGGGTTGTTGAGGGTTAAAGGAGCTTCAGTTGAAAGAATGATATCTCAGTACTTTCTTGGGGGCAGGGGGCAACGACCCAAACACTAACCAAAGCCTCCCCATAAGGGCCAGGTGCTGGTGCTGTTCAGGGAGCCAGGCTGGGCAGACACTAGAGTCCCTCCTTGAGTCTACCTGGGCTATTTGTGGAAAACATAGGGAAGCAGTGGTGTGCGGTAAAGGCCCCCTTCTACACCAGGAAACCAGAGAGGAAGCAAGGGTAAGACGAGTCACAGACACTCACAGAACCCCCTGCAGACCTTGCCACATGAAAGTACACAATCAGCATGAACCGCCAATATAATCTGCATAGTCTCACAATCACAAAACAATACAATCTGCTTTAACAAATGCTTGCCCCAGGAGGGCCACAGTCATTAAAGTCTTACAAAGACACATACCCCCATAAAGTGAAGCCCTGACACATTCGGATTGTCACATGCCACCGCATACAGAATCACACACTCAAAGCACAGAGTTGCACATACAACAGAGACACATGGTCAAAACAACTTCATTAGTACAACAGAGTCCTACACAACCTCAAACATCTGACAAGATCATACAGTTGCACAGCCAACAAAATCACACTCACCCTATCACCAAGCCTAGGGCACATGGCAACCGGCTGAGGGAGGCGCACACACATATACACACAGACACACACAAAGAATGACAGGCGCTCACGCACGTAACACCTCCCACTCCAGACACTCTCCTAGCTTTGTGTCACACACGCCCACACCTGCTGCCTCTCCCCACCTGCGCGCCTGTCTCCCCCACCCCCCACGGGACCCAAGGCTTTGCACCCCGGTGTCCTGCCGCCCGGAACAGCCTGGAGGGGGCCTGGGAATAGGGTAGAGTGTGAGTAAGGGCCTGGCCAGGGTCAGATAGGCTTAAGGGTCTGCGGGGATGGAATCTACACTCCCTCCCGCGACCCTTGAGCCCCTGACTCACCTGTGAGCTGGTCATAGGATCCGTCCAGGTCTCGGGAATCGGACAAACTCTCCTTTCGGCCTTGGCCCCGCATGGCCCCCGGCGCCCCCGTCCCGTCCCGCCTGGGCCGTGGGAGGGGGCGCCGGGTGGCCAAGATAGGGCGCTCACACGGCGCCCCCTGGCGGCGTTGCACGCTGTCTGAGCCGGGGCTGAGTCTGGGATGGACTGGGGTCCCGCCGGGGGTCCTGGGGCAGAAGCCGGAGGCTTGGGCAGTAGGTGAGCGCAGAGCCGGAGGCAGAGCGGAGCTAAGCACGGAGCCAGAGCCAAGCCGCCTCTCTCCTCCCGCCCCCTCCCCGCGGCTGTCACCGCCGCCTCCCCCCTTTGGCGCTGCCGGGATTGGCTCCCCCTACCCCCCGCCCCCTCCTCTTTGCAGCTCGGGGGAGGAACCCGGTGAAAGGGTGAGCTGGGAAGTGCGGGGAGGGAGACTGGTTCTCCAGCAACACTACCCCCTAAACCTGAAGCCATGGGTCCTGGCGGTGGAGGAGGGAGCAGGGCCAGAAAAGACCCACTGTGAGGAAACCGTGCCCCCCCACCCCAACTCTTAGGCACTCCTTCTCCCACCATCAGCACCAGCCAGGGTAAGTCTGTGTGTCCTGTTCAGGTCAGTCTCCATGTCAACCCCTATCTTCTCTATTGTTCTCCTCCCATGTACGGGTCTCTGTGGCTCCCCGCCAGTGCCCACCCTGCTAGGAGGGGGTTAGGGATGCAGAGCAACGATCAGCCCAGCCTCTAACAGGCTCATCTCAGGCCAGTGGACTACAGTTTTCTCTTCTCTCAGAAAGACTCCAACTCTCAGCCACTGCAAGATCCGTCTCTGGGCTACATTCACTCTGATGGTACCTTCTTCCCTGATCTAATGACCCCCATTGGCCCACCAGGAAGAAAAGGAAAAGAGTGAACCAGGTGTTTTTCAAGACTTCATTCTTTTGTTCCTTTTTCCCTTTCAACTTTCCTGCCCTTCTCTCTTGTGACCTGCCCTGTCCTAGATTCCTTCTGTTTTCCAGAAGATTTGGGGAGTCACTGAATGGTGTGGGGGATCCAGGTGAGGATACAGAGTGGTAAGAAATGCTTTTGTTATGAGGCCCCCTTCCCCTGGATTAGCTCCTTTTCTGAAGCCAAGGGCTATCACTGAGCTGGGCTGCCTCCAGCTCTCCCAGGAATGGCTATTGAGTGACTGAGCCTACTTGTCTGACCTTCCCCAGGCTCTTCACTGGACTACTAGAACAAGAGCCCCCAACCCGCCAGAAGGAAGGCGGGGGGGGGGGGGGGCGGGGAACAGTGTCTGGTGGGTCTGGATGATGTGGTGGCAATGTCCCATGTGATCCTCTTGCCTGCCCAACTGCTCCTCTGGAGGAGTGACCTGCTGAGACTGAAAGCTTCAGCTAAAGTGACCCCAGCACATTTAATGTCTTCAATTGGATTTAATTTCCAAGCACTTGATTCAATTAACTCAGCAGGAATTGTGGTAGGAGTTCAGGCATGAGACGGGGACAAGCAGCTAAAAGGATTCTCTCTGGGAGCAATGCCCTGCTCCTGGCTCTCCCCTGGCTCTGGAGGGTTCTCCACAGACCTGGCATAGACATTGGGGCATGGACAGAGCATGGGCAGCCCCTTTAGGGGGTGAATTCTAGATGATGATGGGGTTCCTGTTCAGAGTTCTTAGAACAGATATATGTAAATGGGCCAAGAGATGGACTTTTACAATGGAGGGCAAGGAGTCCTTTGCCTCTGCTTCATGTCCTTGTTCATTTCATAGGAAAGGAGACCATAAGCAGCAAAGGCAAGGGAGGCTATACCTCTCTGAGCCTAACTGGCTTCCACTAGGGCCAGGAGACTTAGGAGGAGAGTGAGGGTAGGCAGGGGTCCCCCAGGCAGACGGGACCAGCACCTGGGAGATTACCTTAACTCTGTCTTTGAGAAATGAGGTCAGAGTAACAGAGATGAAGAAAAGCAAACGAACAAAAGACACTAAAAAGACCGTACCATACAAATCAATTTTTAATAACTTCAACTTGCCACCAGCTTCCAGCTCCAGCTCCTCCGGGGTTTATAACTGTGGAGAACACTACATGCCCCAGGCTGAGCTACGCCATCTAGCGATCAGATGACTCAGCCCCTGATCTCTCAGAAATCTGCGTCTATGTACGGCCGCGGGCTGGTGGGTTCTCTGGAACTCGTGCGTATCTGCTCCATGTTGGAGCCACAACTCCGGTTCCCAGGGAAGGCAAGTACCCTAAAGCGCTTTGAGGCTAAGTAGGAATAGCAGTCAGGGAGGTCCCAGACCTGCTCTCACTGCTGGTTTCCTGCACTTACTCCCAGAGTCTTCTTGTGCTGCTTGTTCCCTGCCAGCCTAAGGGCTTTAGAAAGTGCTTTAGAAGGGGGGAATCTCAGAGCAGCTACTCTGAAAGCAGCCAAGGGGTAGGGAAAGCCTACAGTAGTCCAATGGAGGCTGTCCAGAGGAGGAATCATGGGCCAACTTCCCAAAGGCCAGAAGACTCGCCTGTGACCCCACCCTGAATATGGGC
The DNA here is from genome assembly GCF_029215605.1 of Mirounga angustirostris. Taxonomy (NCBI): domain Eukaryota; kingdom Metazoa; phylum Chordata; class Mammalia; order Carnivora; family Phocidae; genus Mirounga; species Mirounga angustirostris. Next base: position 128,268,192 of record NW_026991714.1, read on the forward strand.
AGACAGAATGGCCTCTCCATGATGCTCACCTGGCCCCTTTCAGATGGAGGGCACCCTGCCCCCAGCAGGTTCTCTCCCTTCCAGGCACCAGACCCCAGCAGGAACAGATTCCTCCCCAGAGGAAATTCTTAGGCAGGCTGGCTGTAAACAACAGCCGGGTGAGGGGGCGGAACAGTGGAGGGGAGCTCAGCAGAGGCAGGAGAGGCTCCCAGAGGAGAAGGTGATTGGGAAGGTGGGGAGGCTGCTGGAAAGGGAACCAGCAAAGTAGGCACCTGAGGGCTCCAGAAAACCTGTCAATGTTTATTTCACACACACACCCTAAAGACAGTTTAAACCAGACTGAAAATTAGAAGCTAACGTTGTGACCCTATAGTGCTGACCAATCAATGGGTTGGAAGGCAGGGGAAGCTAACAGGTACTCCTGGTGCCAAGAATCAAATCCAGAAATTGGTGGCCGGACAGCAGGGCATTGGGCAGATTCTAATCTCCAGTCTCCCAGATTTAGAAAGTAGAAAAAAGGTCCTCCATTCCTACCCTACCTTGAGCTGAGCTAAGGGTCCTAACAGAGTGCCTGCAGGGGAAGGGGACACAGATTTCAAGCCCAGCTCAGCCCCAGGCCCAAAGAAAGCAGAACTGGCTCCATCTACATTTGAGAGTCTGTTTTCAGAAGCCTTGGAGAACCACTGACTCTCAGGATGTTGGTATCATTCTAAGACTTCCCCCAACAGCCCCTGAAAATTAGTCAGCAGCCACAATTTGTAATCTCAATTGGAAATGTGAGGGGGTATCCAGGGAGCCCATGCTGGAAGTCCCCATATTCTTGAAGGCTTCTCCCTGTGCCCACCCAAACCCTCCCCAAATAAGATTATCCCTGGTTTGCCCCTCCTGGCCCTGCTGTCCAAGCTCCACTGAAGCACGGCCTTCACCGAGAGAACTCGGTATCTGTGTTATTCTCCAACCTTGGGGACAGCCCCTCTCCCCTCAGTCCCCCTGCAGCCCAGGAGCCTCATGGGTAAGGGCAGTCAGCAGCTGCTCAGATATGCGTGGCCTCAGGAGATAGTGGAGAACTCCTTGAGCAGGACTTCCTGGCTGAGTGTGTGGAAGGCCAGGTTTCTCCGGACGTTGGTGCTAATGGATCGAACCTGGGAAAAGGTTGGGGAAGGTGAGAGGGCATAGGCAGAGAGATAACAGAGGAGAGAGTTGGTTACACACAACAGAGGGCAGCGCCTGAGGGACAAAGCCAAGATGCAGTGCTACATGTTTCTCTCTTAGGAGATGAACCTTAACAGCTATCATTTCTGCAGGTAAATCAGCAAACAGTTACGTATAAGTGGAAGGAAAGAAGAGGGGCTGAGAGATAGAAACTTTAGTGGATGTGAGAAGAGCATCTGACCTGAAGAAGTAGAGGTAAGCACAGACAGGGAAGGAGGGTGAGCTCAGGCCTTTGTCTTTGCCTTGGCCATGCAGAGGGGGACTGGTCTGGTCAGTGGTCTGACAGAGGAGGAGAAAATGATGCCAGAGAATGCATTTCTGATCTTCTCACTCTGTTTATCTACTTTCCTGGGTTGGAAAGAACACCTAGAGATGCAGCCCCTGTCTGGCATAGATGGCAGGAGTACGATCCAAGGAGGCCAATGACCGGAAGCGGGTCATACAGCTTGTGAGCCCCAGGCTTGGAAGCAGGACCCAGGTTTAACTCCCAGTCCAGCACTCTTTCCATACCACAAAGAAGCCCCCCTGCTTTAGAGAAATGACTGGGGCATATCCCTGTGTGTGCCCACTGCTCCCCTCACGTGCTTTCTTCCCATAGACTGAGACCCTTGCAGGAAGGGTGCCCATATCAGTGGGGGAAAGGACCTGTGGAGAAGGAGTCAAAGGGCCAGACTTCTCTGAGTGGGTTCTAGGAGAAATCTATCGCACTCTTGAAGGAGCATCGTTCATGGGAAACAGAAGTGAATGGTGCATGAGAGACAAAGTGGGGGAAAAAGGAGAAAAAGCATGCGTATCTACCCTGGGCCTCAAAGACCAGGGAGCTTTCCTCCAATTTCTGCTTAGCTGTGGGAAATGTAATGAAGTCATTAGGCAGGAGGCAGAGGAAAGGGCAGCATGGCAACCAGCAGGCAGCTCAAGGCCATTAGCTCCAAGTCAGACCAGACCCTCTTTGCTCCCCTGTGTCAGAGGTATAGCTATAAGGAGAACTGAGTCAGGCGTGCCTAGTACCAAAGGGCCTGAGACAGAGCTCCCCTAACTCTCTCCTCCACAGTCTTTTCATCTCCAATGTCCTACTCTCTTTGTGAAATCTGCACCCCTAGTAAAACCCCCACATCAACTTCAGACTTGCCATGCACCCCATAAAGATGCTCGAATCTGCTCTCTTTATATAAATGGCTTCCCCCTGTTCCCAACTCACTCACTTGCAGAGCAGATCTTCCTCACCCTGGGCAAGTCCAAAATCTCAGGCATCTCACATCAGGGTCAGAGCTGGACTGTGTTTAGTACAAGACAGATAATCTACAACCCCGCACCTTCATCACGAACACGGCAGGGGGAGGAGGCGCGTTCTACCCCAGCAGCAGGAGGGCTGAGCTATGGGAAAGAGGTGTGGCGTGTCCTGGTCTCAGCCCCCAGCCACAATGTTCATTTACAACCAGGCGGGTGGAGTGGCAGGACTGAGACAGGCAGGTCTAGCTTTTCCCGAGAGCAGCTCTGAGCACAGGGCACGACAGAGACCATCAACAGGGAGAGCCGGGTTCTGTGGCAGTGTTGACTGGGGGTGGAGGAGGAGGCAGAGCAAATGCTCACTGGCTCCAGGTGGCCACAGGTGGGGGCTGCAGGCAGCTGAGTGATTGGAAAGGGGGGTGGGGATGGGGAGTGAAGACTGGAGAACTAGACTGGGAGGGCACTCAGACCAGAAGCCGGTTAGGAATTTAGGAAGAAGTGTTGCATAAGGAGGAGAAGAATCAATGATTCTCATTAGTTGCTTGGAGGACAGGATAAGGAGTAATGAGCCAGAGCTGCCATTGCGAACACACATCCAACCCCAGGCCCAGCTGGAGCTGTTCAAGGGCTGTCTCCGTGGCTGCAGAAGAGAGATAGACGGGCAATGCTGCCTCAGAGAACCCTAACCCTCACCCTTGCCCCCCTGGCACCAGTACCCTGGGGAGTATCTTCTCTCACTGCCTGGTCCTGGGCTGCTTTGGAAGAGAAGTTCCACACGCAATCTCAGCAGACCCCTCAAGTCTTACTTCATCAGCCTTTGGCAAACTGTGGTTGTTCCCTAGATGCCCAGCTGCACGGTATAACCCACTGGCTGGGAAAGGGCCCTCAAGAGACATAGGCAGAGATGGAGGCAGGGCAGACTCACCAGCTCTTTGAAGAAGGCAGCTTCCTTGTGCTGCTCTGAGTAGCGTTCATGCTGATCCAGGCCATCCTGCAGCTTCAGTGTGAGCGTGTCATAGTTGGCCCGTACTACCTCGAGCACCTGGGGAGGTCAAGGGCCAGGCAGGACTTAGGCCATTCAAAGCCTATGTCACTCGGGCCCCACGCCCCTCATGCTGCCCTTGGGGGTTGGATTCAGTCCCTCCACAGACTATGCTCACTACTTATCACCCAGAAAAAAGTCTGGCCTCAGCAATTCCTCAAGTTTCTGGGACCATTTTTTTAAAGAAGATTTTATTTATTTATTTGACAGAGAGAGCGAGCAAGCACACAAGCAGGGGGAACAGCAGAGGGAGAGGGAGAAGCAGGCTTCCCTCTGAGCAGGGAGCCCGATGTAGGGCTCGATCCCAGGACCCTGGGATCATGACCTGAGCCAAAGGCAGAGGTTTAACCAACTGAGCCACCCAGGCGCCCTCTGGGACCATTTTCTAATCTCTTCTCTTCCTGGCTTTTCCTGACCCATCCCTCCTGGCCACCAAGGCTGTTTACTCTGGCTATGGTAAAAGAGCACAAGAAGAAGTGACAGAACAGTGAGTGTCTGAGCTCAGCAGCATCCTGATACCATAAATGTGTTCTCAGCCATATCTTGCAGCTTTCTTTGGCCAGGTTGTCACAGTTGCTGAGTAAGACTTTGCCAATGTCTCCTTTTTCCCTTTCTGGGAACCACATTTCTTCAGTCCCGGGATGTTCCTCAGCACCATCTGCCACTTGTTTTCATCTCTCCATGCCAACTCAGTCTTCCCATCCATTGCCTGGATCGAACTTTTGGGCCTTCCAGCCTTGGGATGTCGGGGACACTTTCTTGACTAAGCTAGAGCTGACTGCATCTTTTGTTCTGATGAGGGGTCTCTCCCCTTTCTCTAACTTTCTATGGGGGGTGGATTCAGACCTCCACTGACTCCAGGAACCTTGGATCTCTGTGGTTCCAAAAGGAAGTTCTGATGTGACTTCAGTTGTTAAGACCATGAATTAAAGGCAAGGACACTTAGGGGGAAAGGCACTACATCAATATAGAAGTGAGCTGGGCAGAAAGGAGAGACCAGGAGAGGGAAAGACTGTTCACTGTGGTAATCTGGGCGCTAGCTATTTTGTAACTGGATCTGACTAGGGAGCGAAGTCTATGACGTCATGGAGAGCTCCCAGCTCAGTAAGGAACTTGGGAGGAATGAGTGAGGCTTAATTCTTTTTTTTTTTTAAAGATTTTATTTATTTATTTGCCAGAGGGAGAGAGAGAGAGAGAGAGAGCACGAGCAGGGGGAGTGGCAGGCAGAAGGAGAAGCAGGCTTCCCGCTGAGCAGGGAGCCCAATGCAGGACTCGATCCCAAGACCCTGGGATCATGACCTGAGCAGAAGGCAGACACTCAACCGACTGAGCCACTCAGGAGTCCCATTGTGAGGCTTAATTCTAACAGAAGGTAGGGGTGAAGAGAATAAGCTAGAGTCAGGACTGGTCAGAGGGTTTGAAGATGGCCTCCTGAGGGGCACAAAGTACCTCTAGGCTGTTCTCACCAATTCAGTCTTGTGCCAGGACATACTTCTCTTGGTAGCAAACACTTCTGCCTGCCAAGAATTTCTGAGGGGAGAGTAATGATGGTGAACACAGGGAGGGCTGTGTCCTCAAGTTTGGCGGGGGAAGGGACAGCTAGGGCAAAGATCTGGCCTAGGCTCCACGCTCAGTCTCCTTTCCTCCAGACACTCAGCTCCTGAAGGTCCCTCTGCCTATGTCCCACGGACCCTATTATCGGCTGGCTCCTTTGCTTCTAATTCCATTTGTCAGCTCTGTCAGCAGGAGGACCAGTACTCAGCAATGGCAGTCACCCACAAAGTAATCCAGCCCTTTCATGCATGTGGGCTGTGCTTGCAGCTGAAATATCTATAGCCAAGGTCTTGGCCCAGAAGTGAATGTCTCAAACCCTGAAAAAAGCAAAATTCCTCCAAGATGGAACCGGCCCCTAGGAACCAGACAGAACAGAATAATACATGCATTCCCTAACCCTGAACTCTGGGCAGCCTCAGCAATGCCTATGACCCAGCATCCTGGGCTCAGTCTTCCCTAAGGGATATCAGGTTAAGACAAATACCATGCTAAAGCCAATTCTGAGAAGAAGGTGCAGCATGTCAAGAGATGCTACATCCTGGGGCGCCTGGGTGGCTCAGTCGTTACGCATCTGCCTTTGGCTCAGGTCATGGTCCCGGAGTCCTGGGATTGAGCCCCCGCATCGGGCTCCCTGCTCAGCGGGAAGCCTGCTTCTCCCTCTCCCACTCCCCCTGCTTGTGTTCCCTCTTTCGCTGTGTCTCTCTTATCAAATAAATGGGTGGAATCTTTAAAAAAAAAAAAGGAGAGACGCTACATCCTGAGAGCCTCAGGCCTCAGGCCATGCTGCCCCGATCACCTGGGCTTTCTCCTCTTGCCACGGCCAAGTGGAAGGTCTAAGATCTCACTCAGAACAGGGATTTTTCATTTCCCAACAAATTTGGCTTTTGTCAGAAGAATTTAGTTCAGGGGCGCCTGGGTGGCTCAGTTGTTAAGCGTCTGCTTTCGGCTCAGGTCATGATCCCAGGGTCCTGGGATGGAGCCCCGCATTGGACTCCCTGCTCGGCAGGAAGCCTGCTTCTCCCTCTCCCACTCCCCCTGCTTGTGTTCCCTCTCTCGCTGTGTCTCTCTCTGTCAAATAAATAAATAAAATCTTTAAAAAAAAAAAAGAAGAAGAAGAAGAATTTAGTTCAGTTTCTTTAAGGGAGGTGAAAGCAGAGAAGGTCCTTGAGCTATCAGTTCCTTGGAAGGAAACCAGAGGCCTGGCTGGACTTAGTGCATGATCTCAGCTCTCCTCTTATCCAGGTCTTACTTCCTTTCTTCTTTTTTCCCCCACAGGTAAGCTGCCCTTCAGTTCACTCAGCCTCTTCCATCTCCCACCCTACTCACCTCTCTTAAATTCCCAGGAGAACAAGATATTCTAAGTTCAGGTCTGGGCCCTAGCCCACTTGGGACTCTGGAGCAGTAGGGCTACCTTCCTATTCTAGGACTTTGCTTTCTGTAGCTTCAGACTCTAGGAACATAACCCATTTGGGCTTCACATTCCACACTGGCCTGGGACATGGCAAAGGGCAGTACTCAGGCAGAAGGCAATCTCCCAGAGTGCCTGTATCTTAGGTTTTACCACAATTTGCAGTCTCTGGCTTCTATCTCCCCAGTGCAAGCCCACCTTCTGTCATCAGGTTGTTGGGCTTATGGGCTTCCTAGAACCACCTCAGCTCAAGGCAGCTCCAAAAGCAGAAAAACATCAACAAGCCATAGGCTCTCTGAGGAGTCCTCACACCCCCACATATGGCCCTCAGTAGACAGAAGCCTGGATCCTGGCAAAGGACCTAATATTAAGAAAGAGAACTTAGGGGCACCTGGGTGGCTCAGTTGGTTAAGCGACTGCCTTCGGCTCAGGTCATGATCCTGGAGTCCTGGGATCGAGTCCCACGTCAGGCTCCCTGCTCAGCGGGGAGTCTGCTTCTCCCTCTGACCCTCCCCCTCTCATGCTCTCTGTCTCCCATTCTCTCTCTCAGATAAATAAATAAAACCTTAAAAAAAAAAAGAGAGAGAACTTAATTGGGAATCCCACTCTTTTTTTATTAACATATAATGTATGTGGATACAGGTCTGTGATTCATCAGTCTTACAAATTCACAGTGCTCACCATAGCACATACCACTCTTACTACGGATCTCAGACAATTTACCTAACCTCTTTGAGCCCCAGCCTGTCTCTCTCTATAAAATGGATTTTCTTTTTTAGATTTTTATTTATTTATTTGAGAGAGAAAGAGAGAGCATGAGTGGGGAGAGGGGCAGAAGGAGAAGCAGGCTGAGCAGGGAGCCTGATACAGGACTTGATCCCGGGACTCCGGGATCATGACCTGAGCTGAAGGCAGACACTCAACCGACTCAGCCACTCAGGCATCCCTATAAAATGGAATTTGAAGTCACCTTCCTAAAAGGACATGGGAATAAACGTTTTGATTCCTGAAAGTAACATACAACTGATAAAAACATTATCATCCCACTGGCTACACAGCTACCTGGACAGCTCTGGGGACTCAAGAGGAACTGTCTTCACAGCCCAGGAAGTACTCACCTATTTCAAACTAAGCCAAAGAACCTATGTGTATAAATAATTCTTCACCACAAAGGAACATCTTCTGGATTTAAGTGGAAGACACAAATGGCCTCAGTTTCAAAGATCATATACCCTCTTCTTTGACTTGAAATACTCTGCCTCAGGTGAGGGAAGAACAAACTGGGAGTGGGGTAGGGACCTAAACCCCTCCTGAGGTCTCTAGAGAAGGGCCTGACATAGGCTTTAAGGTCAGAGAGACATAAATTTTGGTTCCATATCAACCACTAGTGAGCTCTGTAAACTTATACACATTACTTAATCTCTTTGAGCCTCAGTTTTCTTATCTGTAAAATGGGGATAACACTACCTATACTGTAAGCTTATAAAGCTGATATAAGCATGATACGAGATGGTGGTCCAATGTCTGGCACATAAGGAATAGTCAGTAAATGGTTACTAATTTTACAATGAAAAGTTCTTTCTGGTATCTCCAGATAGTTCTAACCATAAGCCAGGAGATAGGGCCTTGCACATCTTCATTCAGATTCTAGTAAAGAAGAAACCTAATTTCTCTATTCAATATGAAAGCAGGCTTCCATAATGACCCCACTATCCTGAGTGTAACTGGCAATGCATTAGCAAGAAGTCAAAGAGTGTCCAGTACCCACTGCTTAACAATCTTGGTGTAATGCAAGAGGATACAGGTTAAAGAAAAACTGCCCAGAGAGGCCAGTTTTGCATAATACAAGTTGTCAGGCTCCTGGCCATGTCAGGATCAGGAGGGAGAGAGATCCCAGGGCAAAAAGTTTGTTTTGTTATTTAAAAAAAAAGTTAGTTCAAAACTGCTGAGGTTTCAGACACACACACCTTTCCCCAAGCACATATGATAGGCATTACCCACAGACTATTCAGTAGCCTGTGCCCCATTTTTTATTTTATTTTTTTTTAGCAGAGCCTTTGAAATGGGAAGTAACTTCTAGCCTAAAAATAGCAGCAAAGGAGAATCACCAATGGAAAAGTTCCTGGCAAATGGCTATCCAATCTTGATGTCAGAGGTCTATGCCTTGTCCCTAAAAAATTGCTTAGTCTCAAATCTCTGATGTACTGAATTCCCAGAAGGAGAATTAGCAGACAAATAAGTAATAGGATGTGACATGACAGCAAACTTAGGTTCATTACCTTCTCAATCTGAACTGACATCTACAGTATAACCTATTTGGGGAGAGTACATAAGGCTGCCACCAGCCCACGTCCAGCCAGGGCAACATATACGGCTTTCCCTATTAGACAGGCGGCCAAATGAGGATGAAAGCACAAGATGACAATAGAGACTTCTTATAGAAGAGGAAATAAACATGGAATCTATCAAGCTTGCAGTGGGGTGTAATAGAAAGAGGCTACAGAGTTAGAGAAACCTGGGTTCATATCTTGGCAGCATCATCTAGCACTTATATGACCTTGACCTGTCTAAGCTTTAGTTTTTTTATCAGTAAAACAGTCATCATACAATTTTTTAATAATATTATGAAGATTAGAGATAATACATGAAATAAACATAAAAATATAAATCATAAGATCTAGCCAACAGAAGGTGCCAATGAATGACGGCGAATGAGATTGAAACAAAAAGAGAACTGGAAATAGGAAATACTTGATGCATTCGAATAAGATGAATGAGGTGGTGAAATGGTGGCCAGGAAGGTCTGGAGCTCCCACTAATATATAAGGAGAGTGATATGAAAGGCAACCGTACCTCTTTTTGCCAAAGTGTTACTATGGGGACAGAACCATAGAAATAATAGTTCTGGAAGGAACCTTTGAAATCACCTACCTAATCCATGGCTCTCATTTCACAGTTGAAGAAACAGATGTCCAGGAAGATTGTAAAGTACCCAAAAACACAAAGCTGGAATTAGACAAGAAAGTCTTCTGACTCCCAATCCAGTGCTCTTCCTATATTGGCAAGCTAGTTTAACCTGGGGCACATTCCTTAGTTTACAGGCTAAGCTTAATTTTTCAGAGAACAAACATTCAAGGAATTCAAACTCACTCCTAAGAAGTGGGAAGCATGATCTGTAGAGAGCTGGAAAGGTAATCTGGTGAAAGCCTGGTTTGATGCTTAAGTTTTCATTACTACCAGGTCCCTCAGGGCTCCAGGACTTGTCAGTTTCCACCAACAGCAGCTGAAGATCCTGCTCAGCCCTGCTGTAGTTGGTATCAACTACCACCAAAACTGTACAGACCACTCCAAACTCATTATCAGCAAAATCTAGTTTGGGTTGCTATTTTATTTTTATTATTTTTATTTTTATTTTAGAAAGAGAGAGAGAACACAAGCATGAGGGGCAGAGGGAGAAGGAGAGAGACTCTCAAGCAGACTGCACTGAGCATGGAGCCCACACAGGGCTCACTCTCAGGACCCTGAGAATCATGATCTGAGCCGAAACTAAGAGTCGGACACTCAACCGACTGCACCACCCAGGCGCCCCTGGGTTGCTATTTTAATTATTTAGTACTCATTTAGAAGCTTGAAGTACAAAGGTCTTTAATCTTTCATGGGCTTCTTTGGCTGCAGCCATCAGGTGGTCTCCAGGCTTGGGACTCGGGGTGTTAAAAAGATTCAATGAGGGGCAAATAGGTGGCTCAGTCGATTAAGCGTCTGCCTTTGGCTCAAGTCATGATTTCAGGGTCCTGGGATATAGTCCGTGTTGGGCTCTCTGCTCAGCCTCCCTGCTCAGTGGGGAGTCTGCTTCTCCCTCTCCTGGTCCCCCTCCCCCTACTCATGCTTGCTGTCTCTCAAATAAATAAATAAAATCTTTTTTTTCCCAATGATTTTTATTTATTTATTTGACAGAGAGAGAGACAGCGAGAGAGGGAACACAAGCAGAGGGAGTGGGAAAGAGAGAAGCAGGCTTCCCGCTGAGCAGGGAGCCCAATGTAGGGCTCGACCTCAGGACCCTGAGATCATGACCTGAGCCGAAGGCAGTCGCTTAACCAACTGAGCCACCCAGGCGCCCCTAAATAAAATCTTAAAAAAAAAAAAAAAAGATTCAATGAATACCTTCTACAATGTGACCCCTCCCCCTCTTTTTAAAGTAAGCTCTATGGCCAACATAGGGCTCAAACTCATGACTCCGAGATCAAGAGTCCCAGGATTCACCGACTGAGCCACCCAGGGGCCCCTAAATACATTCTACAATGAATGCTCATACCTCAAGGCCAATTTTCCATTCTCTGAAGGAGACTGTAACTACTCCATTCCCACTTCCATGCGCTTCTCTTTTACCCTGCCAAACCCCCCTATCATAGAAAAATTAATCTCTGGATGATTTGAAACAGATAGAGTAATTGTAAGGAGGAAAGATGATAAAGGCTTTTTAGAGGATTTTCATGATAATCTCCATCTATCTCTCCCACTGGACTCTGGCTATTTGCTCTATTTCAGATGTTTATTCACTAGTTAGAGACTATGATTTTTTTTGGCTCTATTTTTTTCTCCATAAGGTGGGAAAAGACAGCTTGAGAGATTAGGCTCTGAAACCACAAACAAGAACATCACCAGGCGTAACTCTGCATATTGCCTTTGCTTCTCTCTCTCAGGGTTTGAGAGAGCTGACCAAGTACTGCTTATTCTACGAGCTGATGACAGAGAAATAATGAAAGAATTTGGTCCATGGCAAGTTGTTGGGAAATGAAATTAATCCCTTGCAATGGTTCCACCTTTGGGACAAACCTATCCTGGTGCCCAGAGAACCAAAAAGACTGGACTAAAAAGGTTTGCTCTCCACGCCACCTGTCTAAACTGTTCATTGCTGTAGCATAATGTCCTATCTCTAAAGAAATAGTGCTGAGCAGAGTAGGCCTTCAACAACAGTCAGTGGCAAATGGATTGCTAGAGGGTAGAGGAGTGGCCAAGTAGCTGCAGGCAGTTTTTATGGTAAATGCAGACTGAGATCTTCCTCTCATTGTCCCTGGAAGAACACACTGAGTCAGCCAGGAAGTCTGAAAACATTTTCCTTCTACCGAGTAAACTTCCTGAAACTCAAAGGAAGATACCCTTTCCTCTAAAAATGAGAATGACCTACTCAAGGCACTGCCTAGCTCCCTTCTCTGAATCTGTTATAGGGCTGAATTGCTCTGTAAATTCTGGCAAGAGACTGAAGAGAAATTGCAGGTCTGATCCTTCCTTTTTCTCTGAAAGGACCTAATCTGTGTAGCCACCCATCTTTCCTCTACTCTTCCCAAACCAGACCTCCCCCAGAACTGGTGATGTGGAGGAGGAACAAGCTTCTCTTCTCCCAGAAGCAATAAAGGGCTGTCCCTAACCTTGCGATTTCACCAGTGTAAGGGCAGCCTCTCAGTGGCAATCCCACAGGTAACTGGTACGGTGCTGGACTGCATGGAAGCGGAATTCAGGTGATAAAGAAGCAAAAAGACAATTCCTCCTCCTCCCTAATCCATATTTATTCTTCCAAGTTCAGAACTAGCTGAACAAGAAGCACTGCAAAGATGTTCTCCAAGTAAAGACCTTGATGGATCACTACTGGGTCTAGCTGTACTTGGGCCCTGAAAAAGAGTTTCAACCAATAGCTACTAATTTTCAAAAGAACATAGTCAGAAGTATGGCTGTATTTCACTCTCATGTGGAATTTAAGAAACACAAGAAAAAAAACGATTAAAGGAAAAAAGAGAGACAAACCAAAAAACAGACTCCTCACTAGAGAGAAAAAACTGGTGGTTGCTGGAGCAGAGGTGGGTCAGGGATGGGTGAGATAGAAGGGGATTAAGAGGACAATTACCTTTTTTTTTTTTTTAAGATTTTATTCATTTATTTGAGAGACGAGAGTGCGAGAGAGAGAAAGCAGGAGACGGGGAGGGTCAAAGGGAGAAGCAGAATCCCCACTGAGTGGCGAGCCCAATGCGACACTCGATCCTAGGACTCCAGGATCATGACCTGAGCTGAAGACAGATGCCCAACCGACTGAGCCACCCAGGCGCCCTAGAGGACATTTATCTTGATGAGCACTGAGTAATGCATGGAATTGTTGAATCACTATAGTGTACAACTGAAACTAAAATAACACTGTATGTTAATTATACTGGAATTAAAAAAAAAAAAAAAGTACGGCTCTAGAGTTAGCCTGCCTGAACTCATCCTAGCTCCACCACTTACTAGCAGGTTAGCCTGGGTGAGCCTCAGTTTCCTCATCTGTAAAATGAGGATTATAATAATGTTCTTCATAGAGAAGTGGTTGTGAGGATTAGATAAGGCAACAGATATAAAGTGCCAATCATACTACTTGACACACAGAGTGCTTTACATTATTAGGATTCTCTTTCATTTTAATATAACTCCATGAATAACTGCTTTTTGGTTTTTTTATTTAAATTCAATTAATTAACATACAGTATTTTTTTTTCTAACAATCTTTCACTTTTTTTTTTTTTTTTTTAAGATTTTATTTTATTTAAGAGAGCACAGCAGAGGGAAAAGCAGGCTCGAGCCTGACATGGGGCTCAATCCCAGGACCCTGGGCTCATGGCCCGAGCCGAAGGCAGATGTTCAACTGACTGAGCCACCCAGGTGCCCCATAACATATAGTATAATATTAGAAATAACTGCTTTTTGGAACCTGAAATTCCAAGCCTTGCCATAAATTAGCAAACTTTCCCCTCCCCCACTTTCTGTAACAGATGTATCTTCCATAGCCTTCCCAAAGAGGGATTTCCTGTGGAGGAAAGAATGTGTGCAGAGTGGCAGGTCCTCTCCTGGAGAAACAAACACACTACTACCACTAATTTCCTTACTGAGACTATGTCACAGCTAGATTCTCAGCCCCCCAAAGGAAGAGACCCAGTGTTACATTATAGATTTTCCACAATGCCTAAGAGAGTCCTAAGAAACAGTAAACATTCAACATGCTTGTGGACTAATTTAGTAACACTCAGGCCCAACCAAAAAGGAAAGGAATTTCTCATCAAGGTCACACAACAAGATTAGAGTTAGGCCATCACAGTACACCCAGCATTCTGGTAGGCTTCTAAAGCCCTCAGAGCCAAGTCCAGCCTTTAAGGAGCTAACAAGCAAAATGGGGACTCAAGATAAACCACCTTGGAAGGACATACCCACAGATATAAGCACATACAGGGTGGAGCCAGCAGTGCTTAGTGTGGTTTGGAATCAGCTGCAAAACTGACCAGTGAATGAGTGGCCCGGCTGAAAGAGTGTCACACCTTTTAAAACAGGGAAAATTAACAAATCCAAGATCTCTTTTATTTTGTCCACCATCTCCTCCACTTTACATTACTGTGTCGGTTACTTCTGAGTGCAAAATTTTCCACCAGTGTAGTAGGGCCCCTGAGATGGCAGCCACCGGGAGGGCCATTAGCTCTGACAGGTCTGGGACTCTGGCACTGACAGCTTAGGCTCTGTCAGGTCCCATCACCTGAGGGGCAGACTGCTTAGGCTCAGCCCTGATACTGAAAAAAATAAGCCCTGCACAAAAGATGAGCAAAGGGTTAAAAAGGTGGGAAAGAATATTACTTTACTTCTCAAACACATAATCTATAGCTTCAATTTCTCAAATCAGGTTTGACCCATTCTAAAATGTCCTTTTGAGGTGTGTTCAATTTAGCAATGAATTTCAACTGCACAAATTCAGCTCAACTGTGCAGGGTACTCATTATAGATAACTGTCCAAAACAATCTAAGCAGATATACCCAGTGTTCTTTGAATGGCCAGGTTCAAAGTCTTGCTGAGCTATTTTTAGCACTTTGCACACTCTACCTAAATACATTTGCATCTCAGAAGATGAGGAGAAGAAACAATTAGGTTCAGGAGCTCCAAGGCTAACTAGTACCCAGAGAAGACTGTTTACTTCCTTCAGATACTGTCTGCTTAACCTTCTCTTAAACAGGGCAAAGCCTGTCCATTTAGACATGGCCTAAAAGGGACACAGTGATCAAGTACACAGTTAAAAGGACAAAATGTCAGCTAGGCAGGAGCTTCATGTTTCAGTTCTCCTTGTTGTTTTGAGATTTGAGGGTGAACCTGCGTAAATGATCAATGTAAGGCTGGGACCTCGGCCCAAGAACAGAAGGGGAAAATGGGGAAAGGGAAGTGACATCTTTTAGTGGATTATCTTAAAAAGAATATTAAAATGCTCACTATATATATAGTTTCCATTATCTATTCAAGACTCCCTTCTACTGACTGAAAGAGGAAAAAAGAGAATGAAGTAAAATGGGACAATGTATGTGAATAGTTAATACAAGGGAAGGTTCTCTGAAAAGTGAGTGAAATTTAAAAAATTCAGCTAAGTAACTCCAGGTATATTGTAATATTTTAAAGTAGTTCACGACTTCCACTTTCACTCATGATGGAGTAATTGAGAACTGTGAAAGACATAACCCTCTTCAGACACTGGATAATAGGGAGTGCAGGACAGGTATCCTGAGAGAAAGAAAACATAAGATGAGCATGAAGGTCTTGCAGGGCTAAGGACACCCTGGAGTTTGGGGAGACAGAGGTGGCTAGAACTTGTGAGGCAGATTACCAGAGGAGGTGGTGAGGCAAAGAAAAGAGTTTCAGAAATTTGCATACTGTTCCCACTGCATCTGTCACTGATAATAAGGATTGCATGTATAGGGTAACTCAACCACATCAGACCAAAAAAGAGAATCTGTAAGCTCACACGGAACTGAGAGGTGTTTGAATTTTGACCAACCAGAATGAAAAGTACCCATGGTATACCTACAGCATTCCTAAAAGACCCCAGAATGGTCCCACCTTAGAAGTGTAACTAAACTAGCCCTAGAGTAAAGGCTACTCTAAACCTACCCAAACAAAGATTAAAAAGAAGTTTCATGGATGAATTTGGTCAAAAGGAACAAACTTCCAGTTATAAAATAAATAAGGACTGATCATGTAATGTACAATATGTTGACTATAGTTGACACTGCTGTATCGCCTGTTTGAAAGTTGTTAAGAATGAATCCTAAGAGTTCTCATCACAAGGAAAAAAAACATTTTTGCCCTTTCTTTGGTATCTATATGAGCTGGATGTTGATTAAACTTACTGTGGTAAACATTTCATAATATACGTAAGTCATGTCATTGTGCTGTACACCTTAAACTTTTAAGTGGTGTATGTCAATCATATCTCAATAAAACTGGGGGGAAAAAAGATCACAACAACAACAAAAAAGGAAGTTTCCAACGGACCATGCTATTCCAGAAAGAACTTACCTCCCTTCCTGAACAAAGTCCAACACTATTTAATAAAGACAACAAAATCTAGCACTCAACTACATAACATTCACAATGCCTAGTATCCAATAAAAAATTACCAGACATGTAAAAAACAGGAAAATGTGACTCATAACCAAAAGAAGCATTAGTCAAAAGAAAGAGACCCAGAAATGAGATACTGGAAGTAAAAGCAAGGACATTTAAAGAGCTTTTATAGGGTAGTCTGGGTAGCTCAGTGGGTTAAGAGTCCGACTCTTGATTTTGGCTCAGGTCATGATCTCAGAGTTGTGAGACTGGGCCCCGTATTGAGCTATGTGCTGAGCGTGGAGCCTACTTAAGATTCTCTCTCTCTGGGGTGCCTGGATGGCTCAGTGGGTGGGTCATCTGACTCTTGATTTCAGCTCAGGTCATGATCAGGTCCTGAGATTAAGTCCCAGGTCAGGCTCAGTGCTTAGCAGAGTCCGCTTGTTCCTCTCCTTCCCCTCTGCTCCTCCCCCTGCTCCCTTGTGCACTTGTGCACACACTCTCTCTCTCTAAAATAAATAAAATCTTTAGGGGCGCCTGGGTGGCTCAGTTGTTAAGCATCTGCCTTCAGCTCAGGTCGTGATCCCAGGGTCCTGGGATCGAGCCCCACGTCTGGCTCCCTGCTCCGCGGGAAGCCTGCTTCTCCCTCTCCCACTCCCCCTGCTTGCTGTGTTCACGCTCTCGCTGTGTCTGTCAAATAAATAAATAAAATCTTAAAAAAATAAAATAAAATAAATAAAATCTTTAAAAAAAAGAAATTCTCTTCATCTCCCTCTGCCCCCCTCTAAAATAAAAAGAGCTATTATAAATTTGTTCAAGTATTTAAAAACATCCATAAACATAATAAGGAACAAAATGGAAGATATAAAGCACAACATAATAAAACTGCTGAAAATTAGTGTTAGAGAGTATCAAAAGCAGCCAGAGGGGAAAGAATACATTATATTGAGAGGAAAAAAAGAGCAGAATTCACATTTCTTGTCATAAACTATATAAACAGAAAACAACAAAATACTATCTGTGCCCCCCAAAATTTACTGTTAAGCTAGAACTCTATATCCAGCAAACACATTTTTCAGAAATGAGGGCGAAATACAGATCTTTTCAAACAATCTGAGAGAATATGTTGCCAAAAGTCCTACACTACAAGAGATGTTAAAAGAAGTCCTTCTGGCAGAAGGAAAGTTACATTATCTGGATCTATAAATAGGAATGGACACTGGAATGGTAAATACATGGATAAATATAAAGTACTTTTACATAAATTTTAAAATGAGGAAAAAAGTAATTGACTCTTTAAAGCAAAAAATAAGAGCAATGTGGGCATTCCCATGTCTGTGTGCACTCCCTCATGTACCTATGTACACTATTAAATTTGGTTTTCTCCTGTTTAAGAAATAATAGTAATAATAGCAATGTATTTATAAAACCTGGAAGAAAATTTATAAAACCTAGAAGAAAAATGTATGACAACACTAGTACAAAGGACAGGATGGAGCAAATAGAAATAAATGATTGCAAGGTTATTACATGTTACATGAAGTCATATAACATTATTTTGAAGGTACACTGTGGTAAGTTAAAGAGCAACCACTAAAAATAAGTGAAGAGGTACAGCTAAAAAGTCAGTAGTGAACATAAAATATACTAAAAGACACGCACTTAATCCAAAAGAAGGCAGAAAAGAAAAAAATGAATAAAGAACAGGTGGGAGAAAAAGGAAAAAAAAAAGGCAAGATGGCAGATTTTAACTCAGCCATATTGATAAATTAAATGTAACACTTCAATCAAAAGACAGAGACTGTCAGATTGAACATAAAATTAAGATCCAAAGGATCTTCTAAAGGAAATTCACCTAAAATATAAAGATACAGATTGAAAGTGAAAAGATGGAGAAAGATAGCCTTCTGAAGACACTAATTAGAGAAAATAGAATTGCTATAGTAATATCTGACAAAGGAGACTTCAAAACACGGAATACGGTGTGCCTGGGAGGCTCAGTCGTTAAGCGTCTGCCTTCGGCTCAGGTCATGGTCCCAGGGTCCTGGGATAGAGTGCATCGGGCTCCCTGAAATTCAGGAAGCCTGCTTCTCCCTCTCCCACTCCCCCTGCTTGTGTTCCCTCTCTTACTATGTCTCTGTCAAATAAATAAATAAAATCTTTAAAAAAAAAACAAGAAATACTATCAGGAGTGAAGAGTGAAATTTCCACAATGATAAAAGGGTCCGTTCATTACAAAGATGATTATATATATGTGTGTACCTAATAAGAGAGCTTCAAAATTCTGGATGAAGCAAAACTGACAGAACTGAAGGAAGAAATAAAAAAGTCTACTATTATAGTTGTAAGTTTTGATACTCATAACTGATAAAACAATTAAGACAGAAAATCAGTGAAGGGAGAAATTTAAACATTACTAACCAAACTGACCTAAAGGCATTTATAGAAAACTCTATTCAATAGGAGAGTACATATTCTTTTTTAAGGAGGGAACATATTCTTTTAAAATGCACACAGAAGGGGTGCCTGGGTGGCTCAGTCATTAGGCATCTGCCTTCGGCTCAGGTCATGATACCAGGGTCCTGGGATCGAGCCCCACGTCAGGCTCCCTGCTCAGCGGGGAAGGCTGCTTCTCCCTCTCCCACTCCCCGCTGCTTGTGTTCCCTCTCTCACTGTGTCTCTCTCTGTCAAATAAATAATAAAATATTTTTAAAAAAATGCACACAGAACATTCACCAAGATAAATCATATACTAGACCATAAAACAAATCTCAGTAAATTTAAAAGGAATGAAATCAATCAATCATATTTTCTATCTACCAGGGAAAAAATAAGAAATTAATAACAGAAATTTATATGAAAAATCCCCCAAAATGGAAATGAAACAACACAGTTCTAAATATCACTAAAGAAATGAGAAAATACTGTGAAATGAATGAAAATGAAAACACAGCATACCAAAATCTATGGGGTGTTGCTAACACAGGGGAAATTTATAACATTAAATTTTTATATTAGAAAATAAAATCAGGGGCACCTGGGTGGCTCAGTTGTTAAGCGTCTGCCTTCAGCTCAGGTCATGATCCCAGGGTCCTGGAATTGAGCCCCACGTTGGGCTCCCTGCTCAGCGGGAAGCCTGCTTCTCCCTCTCCCACTCCCCCTGCTTGTGTTCCCTCTCTTGCTGTGTCTGTCAAATAAATAAAATCTTTTATAAAAAGAAAATAAGAAAATCAATTATCTAAGTTTCTTTTTTTTTTTAAGATTCTTAAAATTTATTTTTAAGGATTTTATTTATTTATTTATTTGTCAGAAAGAGAGAGAGAGCACAAGCAGAGGGAGCTGCAGAGGGAGAAGGAGAAGCAGGCTCCCTGCTGAGCCCGACGCAGGGCTCGACCCCATGACCCTGGGATCATGACTCCGGCCAAAGGCAGGTGCTTGCTTAACCAACTGAGCCACCCAGGCGCCCCGGGAAGGTTTTATCTTAGGTTTCTAAAGGGTCAGGTCGGGCTGCTGCAAGCATGTCACATACATCAGCTGAGGTCTACAGGAGAAACATAGGCAAAGGTCTAAGCAAGAAAGCAGTGATGCTGATTCTTATACTGTGAAGTCTTCATGGGCATGCATGAATTTTACATTTTTATAGCCCCTGGCTTGGCACACAGCAGATACTTCTGTACTTTGGCACTGAAAAAAAAATGAATCTGGGGAACTTGAGGCGAGGGCATACATTCCCTGTCTTACTGCACTAACCAAAGACACTCAGAAGTAGAGAATTCTTAGACCAAGGAGATTCTGAGAGCTTCCTTAAGAGGTAAGAATTGGTTCTTTTTCAAAACACTTTAGCCCAAAGTGGCTGAAACAATGAAAACAAGCCAAAAGCCCAGGAATTAGAACAAATAACAACCTGGTAACAAAATCAGACTCTACTGAGTGAGCACCCCTCCCTCCACTGGTGTGCTTACAGTGACTTTCTATCCAAGATAACCTGAATCTCTCTCCAGGGCCCAGTCATCCAATATAATTGTTTGGAATCTAGGATCCAAAAGGTAGACACAAATCTCTAAGGATTAAAAAAAAAAAAAGATGATGCCTTTTAAAAGGTAACTGTTTCCTCTATACAGCCATCCTGCATATGATACGTAGACATTCCCCCTCCCCTTTTTTTCCCTCTATTTTCATCTTGTATACTTCAGGACTAAACTCAATTTCAGAACCAATGTAAGTTGGCCAATTCTCCCAGTCCATTCATGTCTTTCAAGCCTGCTACTAAAGGGCTTTCCACTGCCCTGAGATTTATTGATCTGACAGACTGGCTCTGCCCTTCAGTAACGTGGATCAGATAATGAACCTCACAGTGGGTGATTAGTGAGAGGCCATCAGCTGGTTAAAGGAGTGGTGACAGTGACTCTCTTTAATTTCCCTGGGCAGTTGCCCCACCTCTCTGACTTTATTTGGCTGATGCCCTAGGTAGCCCTTGTGAAGCTTTTCTTTGCACTAATTACAGATCCAACGTGTCCAGGCCCTTACCCTCCACAAGCAAGGCATGCAATCACACTAAGAGGCAGCCAAGATAATGGGGGTGGGGGAATCATGACACAAATATCCATCAGGCCTTCTCCTTCTCTGTGGCTTATTGTAGGCAGGACACTTCTCCCAGCTCAAACCAAGAGGCGGGTGTCTCTGTCCTCCCCACCTGAGGTTTCTTTGTTTGGAAACATCACATCTCAGGGAGGGAGAGAGAAAACACTGTCTCTAATCCTAGCTCACCAGCAATGTGACATGGGTCTCTGCCTCCCTGCCAGGCCTCACTTATCTATCCCTCCCTAAAAGAATTTTTTAACAGAAATCCCAGTTGGGGGCTACCCACAGTTTCCCTCTAGCTGAGTGGGTGATCTTTAAGACTGCAACTTCCTTTGCACAGTATCACTGTGAAAGGTCAAAGTGCTGTTATGGTATTTAGCAAAAACATTTCCAATTAGCACAGCCTATAACAGATAAAAGTTTGCATGGCAACATTTTTGGCTTCTGATGTTAGCACAGTGGCAAATCATCCTCTTTCTAGCACACCTTATAGAGTTTTGAACTACCTCCCGAGGAAGCGGTTGCAGTGGAAATAAAACAAAAGTTCCCAAAGATCTATTTGGAATGAAGGAGGTGGCTAAAAAACAAACTGAAGAGGGAAGTCCTACTTATACACTCTCATCTAATAATTGGAACAAAGGATCCTTCTTAGATTAAACCATGAAAGCAAGGGCTGCCGTCTCCTATAACCTCTGGGAAAGCTGACAACTACTGGAATTCCTATAAGCTGCAACACTATTCCTCTGTGCACTGCCGATGACGCTTCACTGGCAATGAAGCCTGACGGAGGAAGACCAGAAGTTCATGTGATGCACAGTTCAAAATTCATAATTAATTAGAGAAAATGCTGTCAGTGGCAGAGATGAATATTAAGCTGAGCTCTTCACCAGTGACCTCTGCATTCATCTAGCGTGGCTGTGGGACATTGATTTTGAGTCTTTGTTTTGTTGCTGTTGTTTCAGCAAAATGGAACTACTACTTTAAAAACAATTAAAATTCAGTGTGCCACCTTTTAGAGTTTGACCACATAAATACATTATCTATTAAAATAAAATCTTTTTTTTTTTTTTTAAGATTTTATTTGTTTGACAGAGAGACACAGCGAGAAAGGGAACACAAGCAGGGGGAGTGGGAGAGGGAGAAGTAGGCTTCCCGCAGAGCAGGGAGCCCGATGTGGGGCTCGATCCCAGGACCCTGGGATCATGACCTGAGCCGAAGGCAGACGCTTAACGACTGAGCCACCCAGGCGCCCCTCTTTTTTTTTTTTTTTTAAACTCACCATGTTCCTTTGGTGTGTGGAAAAACTTTATTTCTCATAGTAACTTTGCAGACCTGCTTGATGGAATAAAGAGACTCTTTCCTCATTTATAAAGTTATCATAATGTGCCAGGAGCCTCTACTTAGACATTTCTGCCTAACTGGCAGGCAAACTCCCCAAGCCCCTGTTCAGTACTTAACTTCCTCAACTGAATGGTCTCTTCCCAAACCAGGACCTTTTCCCCATCCCCCAGGAATAAGCCCTGTTATCTGTACCATTCCTGCTTCTCCTTCCACCTTCCTATCCCTGGCCTCCCTCTTCCTTTAGAATACCTGGCAAGCTCAGGTTGTCACACATGCCTCAGCCTGATGAAGTGGAAGAAGCTCAGACTTCAGTGTCAGACAGACCTACGATCATGTTATGGCTTTGCACTAGCAGCTGTAGGACCATGGGCAAACTACTCAGCCTCTTTAGCATCCTCATCTATAAAATGATAACTGCGGGGCGCCTGGGTGGCTCAGTCGGTTAAGCGTCTGCCTTCGGCTCAGGTCATGATCAGGCTCCCTGCTCGGCAGGAAGCCTGCTTCTCCCTCTCCCATTCCCCCTGCTTGTGTTCCCTCTCTCGCTGTCTCTCTCTCTCTCTGTTAAAATAAATAAATAAAACCTTAAAAAAAAAAATGATAACTGCACCTACCCCAAACGGTTGATATATCGCTTAAGTAAATAACCTATGTCAAAGTGCCTAGATCAGTAACTATTAGCTGTTCCTTTCATCTATTAATGTCCTCTTAAAATCTAAGATATCATCTCTCCTTTCTTAGGCGGTGCAGCCCACCTCCTGATCCTAGCAGCATACCATCAGCCTACACTCTTATGTGGACCTTCTCATGATGTCCTATATAACATAAAGTTGATTTCCAAGGTTAAACAGCTTGTAAGAAAATCCCTCTGCCTCTGCCTCTGTCTTTCCTGCTTTAGTGAACCCACTTAATGAACAACTCATACCAAACTTTTTTCTGCTAAACAGGTCAACTGAAAGAAAGCTGGAGTCTGGGGCGCCTGGGTGGCTCAGTTGGTTAAGCGACTGCCTTCGGCTCAGGTCATGATCCTGGAGTCCCTGGATCGAGTCCCGCATCGGGTTCTCTGCTCAGCAGGGAGCCTGCTTCTCCCTCTGACCCTCCCCCCTCTCATGTGCTCTCTCTCTCTCTCATTCTCTCTGTCTCAAATAAATAAATAATCTTTAAAAAAAAAAAAAAAAAAAAAAAAAAAAAGAAAGCTGGAGTCTAAATGAAGGCAACAGAGAAGGTAGGGTCACACAGCCAATGCTGTGTCCCATGCTTACACTCAAGAGGAGTTTGCACAGCAACCATCACTCAGGGTTATAGAGAGGCAGTGCAAAACTACAGCTTGTTGTAGAAAAACACAATGCCATGTACAAGAAACTGAGTCATGGCTATCATAGGAATCCTAAATCTCAGATCTCCAGCATGTGTCTCTGTTAAGGCTGCTTTGCATGGTGGTTAAGGCCCTGCTCTAAGATGAAAAAACATCACAGGGGCTCTCAGAGTGGGCTACTGAGAGGTCTCAACTGCCCTGGGGAGAACTTTCTATCAGTGGCTCCCAAGGGGAAAGTAAGGTACACTTACCTCTGCTCAGAAAGCCCTGCCTCATAGCTTTACAGCCCCCTTTTCTCCCAGTCAACCTCAACAACCAGTGATGTGCTGGAGCTGGCTCATACACGCTTGGCCTGTGACAGCTGACAGTTAAATTTTCAAGCATTGTGAGAGCCACTTGGCTTCACATTGGTAGCCATAGTGGGAGCATTCACACCCAACACTACAAATCAGCCCCCTTCCCAACACTCACCTCTGTCAGCAGTTGTTAAACATATACTAGCACACCAAGGGCCACCAACTCTAAAGCTGAAGTATCAAGCTCCATTTCCTCATAAACCCTGAAGCTCTTAGGATTATCTCCCCCGAGATCTTTCTGTGCTTCCTCCTAGATGTTCTCAAGTAATGGGTGCCACCCAGAGCCCCTAACAATGTTTGCCCCACGGACTAGGGCTTTCCTCTTATTACTATCTTACTCCTCTGTGGGAAAATAAAGCTAGATTTCATTAGGATTTCTAAATGCCTAGCATTTATTTGTAATGGCTCTTATCTTAGGATCAGGAGAAAATCAAAAGGTTTAGAAAGATTACTAATAGACAGATATAGTAGCTTCCAATGTAACCTTCACTCATTCAGATACGAAGCATTTTTTGTTTCCCTAATTTACTTTAATCTACTCCTACAAATAAGTTAGATTCTTTGCTTTGTCATAATACTTTTGAAGGTACCTCTTGTAATATACAACATTATACATGCCTCCTCTGAATCCAAAATCCAAAGCCCTAGTGAGAGTTGAGATTTAAAGAGATAATGGGGGGTAAACCTCCATAAAATTCCTAAAGTAGAAAACTTAAGAATCTGGTTACACTGTGCTATGGTCCTGTGATATATGGGGATGCTAGCAGACCACCTTGCTGATCCTCCTGGAAAATTCCTAAGTCTATATGTAGAGAAGTTTTTAGTAGGCTCCTGGACCACTTGGCTGAAAGGTACATCAGCTTCAAAAGAGGTTTGCCCACTCCCAGAAAAATGATGTATAATAGTGGTTGCCGGGGTGAGGAGGAAGGGGGAAAAGTAAGTTGTTCAACGAAAGGGCTTTAGTTTTGCAAGATGAAAAAGTTCTAGAGATCAACCACGACAACATGCACACGTCAACACTACTGTACTATACACTTAAAAATGAATGGTTAAGGCGGTAAATTTTGCTATGTGTTTTTTTACCAGCATTTTTAAAAAAAGCTTGGTTGCCCATTAGGTCTCATCACTGCCTAGCACTGTGGCTGGTTCATCCTAGGCCTTTGATGAACACTCATGAATTGATTCAAAGGCAGTACAATTAGAACAGAGATGAGAATCAGTACATCAGGGATTATGGAAGTTGTGATGACAATTTAAATGACTGAACTGTATTCCTTTTTTTCCCCCCAAAGATTTTATTTATTTATTTGACAGAGAGAGACAGAGTGCGCAAGCACAGAAACAGGGGGAGGGGCAGGCAGAGGGAGAGGGAAAAGCAGGCTCCCCGCCGAGCAGGGAGCAGGACCCTGGGATCATGACCTGAGCGAAGGCAGATGATTAACTGACTGAGCCACCCAGGCGCCCCTGAATTGTATTTCTCAGTCAGCCAGCCTCTGGGTACCCTGTGACGCAAGGACAAGGTTTACAGAAACTCTGGGACTCTTCTCCCCTCTTTCTATCTTTTTTCAGGTCCTGGCTTTGAGTACATTTTACAATCTATGCCTCTTCATTTATCCAGTCCCTATCCCTGCTCTTTGAAGGTCCACCCAATTCTTCTCTCTTCCATATGGCCTTTCTTGACCACCACAACCTACAGAGATCTTCCTCTAACAGGAGCTCACAGATCCTACTGCTAGTACTGGTCAGCTATCAATAAACTGTCTTAAGCCATCTCTTGAATTTATTCCACCTTTTGAGAACAGAGGCCATTTATCATACTTCTGTATTCCTCAAATGCCTAGCACAATCTGAAGCACAGAGCAGGCACTAAATGAAAATACTAATAGCTGAATGAAGGCTAAAGAAAGCAAGAGTGGGGGGTGCCTCAGTGGCTCAGTCCCTTAAGTGTCTTTGCCTTCAGCTGAGGTCATGATCTGAGCATCTGGGGATAGAGCCCCTCCTCAGGCTCCCTGCTCAGCAGGGAGTCTGCTTCTCCCTCTCCCCCTGCTCCTTGTGCACTCTCTCTCTAATAAATAAATAAAATCTTAAAAAAAAAAAAAAAAGGCAAGGTGGGCCAATCATTTATTTGTTTTCCAATGGGATATTTCAAAGTCACAAAATTTGTCATGAATGTGACTAAAAGCTTAAGCAATCAGGTGCTCAGAGAAGGCTTTGACTTGAATCCTAAATTGCGACTATGTACTCTAGATATTCAGGGCTCTAGAAAATCTTCTGTAAAAGTTCTACCATGAAGCCCTCTCTTACCTATTAGGAAATTAGAGCTGAAGTAAATCAGTATGTCATTTTTTTATTTGAGAGAGAGAATGTGCGTGTGCACACACAGGAGGTAGGGAAGGGTAGAGGGACAAGCAGACTCCCTGCTGAGCACGGAGCACTGTGCAGGGCTTGATCCCAGGACCTTAAATCATGACCTGAGCGGAAGTCAGATGTTTCACTGACTGAGCTACCCAAGCTCCCCTTCTTAAAAATTTTTTTTTTCATTTTGCATAACATCTAAAATAATTTATTTCGTTAAATATTTTACTATAGTGAAAATATATTTTCTTTTCAAGATTTTATTCATTTATTTGTCAGTGTGGGACTCGAACCTATAACCCCAAGATCAAGAGTCACATACTCCTCCTACTGAGCCAGCCAGGCGCCCCAAGATGGACCCTATTTAAGAGAGAAAAAAAAAAGGACATATAGAGAGAGACAGAAAGTACAACAGTGGTTACCTTCAAGTTGAGGGGGGGAATTGGGCAGTTATTGTTTAATGGGCATAGGCTTTCAGTATGGAATAATGAAAAAGTTCTGGAGATGTATAGTAGTGATGGTTACACAACGATGTGAATATACTTAATGCCACTTAACTTTACATTTGGAAATGGTTAAAATGGTAAAATTTTTTTTTTTTAAAGATTTTATTTATTTGACAGAGAGAGACATAGCAAGAGAGGGAACACAGCAGGGAGGGTGGGAGAGGGAGAGGGAGAGGCAGGCTTCCCGCAGAGCAGGGAGCCCGATGTGGGGCTCGATCCCAGGATCCAGGGATCATGACCTGAGCCGAAGGCAGACACTTAACCATCTGAGTCACCCAGGCACCCCTAAAATGGTAAATTTTATGTATATTTTACCACACACAAAAAAGGGGTAAAAATGAACAAGTTCCACAATCAACCTTGGACAAATGTGACATCTGTGTATAAAATATAAAAATGCATGCAGTTTATTATACTAGATAATGTACAACCATTCAGTCACACTGAGGGTACTGACTGATTAAAAGGCTTTGCCCTCCATGAAGCCAATGAAAGTAACAGAAAAATGTTATGGATCTCCTGGAAATCTGAAAAACAGTTCCAGTGTGTGAGAGAATGGACTTCATTTAAGAAGTAATAATGAATTTACAAACATCACCTTGAAATGCCTCAGACAGAGGCTGGAATATATCTGGGTGTTGTCAGAACTCAAAAATTCACAAATCTCTTGCCAGAACAAAATGGCTGGCTGGGCACACAGACCTAGCAAGAGCCCTCTCTTGTCTGCTGTTTTGCAAAGTGCTATAAATTCCAGTTAACACCTATCCATGGTCTTTAGGTTTTATTTTAGGAGTACTTTAGAATCCACTTGGGGATTGAGTTCCTGATTTTTTCTTTCTACTTAGTTTGCTGCTAACAACTGCAGGGCCCTACTGGATCCCAAAACTCTTTGGGAAGTTGTGAATACACTTAACATTAAGTGATATTAGCACTGATGTTCATAAGTGAAGGGAGAGAAGTGCTCCAACACATGTTGGAGATTAACAAGGCAGTCAAATACTTCTAATCTGATAGTGCTGAGAATAAAACCAAGTGCACTGTAATGCTGTCATTTAGCGCCCTTCAAAGTCAGTTAGGGAAGAGAAGCAACAACTATTTTGAGGGCAGTTTTGAAAAGGGTCCCAGAATAGTATCACCCTTTCCCCACTCCCTAAGTGAAAAGGATTGCTATGAGAGATACTTAAGTGTACAAAAACCCTGTGAGATCAAGAACTACACTTAAGATTATTCACCACTATCCCCACTACCCAGCACCACACCTTGTAAACAGCAGGCATGTAATTATTTATTCCCTAAGTAAATCTTTGAGAGCTGCTATCCTTTCCCCATTCTTGAATAGGGCTGTATACTCTCCCTCCACACAGAAATCGCCTCATCTCTGGCTTGTGGACTCTTTTTGAGAGGCACTTTCATCACTTCATTTAACTTTGAGAGAAGTTGGAGGAGGGTGAGGACACGTGCTTGCTAATCATCCTTTTCCAGATTGCCTCACGCGCCAGAATGGATTTTTATTATTGGCCTGTGGCTGCTACTGCTGGAGAAGGATTTCAGCCTGACCTTCCCAAGCTGCTGGGGGTGAATACTGCACGTGGCTGACAGGGAAAATGTGTCCTTTTTTTTTTTTTAAAAGCTTTTAGACTAACCAGAGCTCACTGTGGTAGGAAAGTCACCCTTTCTTTCACCGTATAAAACTCAAGATGTCGAATTCTTTTGCATAAAAATGATAGAGTAAACTGATCTGAACTGGTCCAACAGGAGAAAGGTAGCATCCTGAAGCACCTCACAGAGAGCAGTGGCATCAAAACACAGTACTCATGGAAAAAAGAAAATGAAAGCCATTTACAAAAGCAGTTTAAATAAGAGGATGGAAATCTCACAGCTGGCCTCACAAAAGAGAACAAATATGTCAAAGGGAACAACTGATAGACTAATAGAGTCCTATCCATCTGGCTGAGGACAGAGCCACTGGTGGGAATACTGAGAAGCCTGTCAGGGAAAAGGCTGCCTGCTGCCTCACTGAGTGAGCTGAAGAGCTTTTAGAAACACTGGAACACAGGCTCACACCAGAGCTGGCACGCTGTACCAGCAAAAGACTCAGAGAAGGGTTATACTGATACACTGGCAAAAAAGGGAGAACAGAGTATGTTTTTTTGGTTTGGAACTTATACCTGAACTCTCAACTCATGACTACCCGGGCCCTCCATCTTGGGAGTTGGGTGCGAAAGAAAGGAGATTGTGTGAACAGAATGTCTCATTTTGTGCCTTTTTTTTTTAAGATTTTATTTATTTATTTGAGAGTGAGAGAGCACAAGTGGGGGGTGGAGCGGCAGAGGAAGAGGGAGAAGCAGACTCCCGCTGAGCAGGGAGCCCGATGTGGGACTCGATCCCAGGACCCCGGGATCATGACCTGAGCCGAAGGTAGACGCTTAACCAACTGAGCCACCCAGGCGCCCTCATTTTGTGCTTTTAAAAACAGGACTCAAGAGTCTCATTCTGAAACATCAAGTTCAATCCCATGCCATGCTAATGCCCCATCTGTACTTTTTTTTTTTTTTTAAGATTTTATTTATTTATTTGACAGCGAGAGCAGGAACACAAGCAGGGGGAGTGGGAGAGGGAGAAGCAGGCTCCCCGCTGAGCAGGGAGCCCCATGTGGGACTCGATCCCAGGACTCTGGGATCATGACCTGAGCCGAAGGCAGCCGCCCAACGACTGAGCCACCCAGGCACCCCCCATCTGTACTTTTATATAATGCAGAACTGAGTGCAGGCACTTTGGGAGAAGGGGAAATCAGGCCAGACTCAAGGAAAACAAACACAGAACGCTATCTGCATCTCCAACTCAGTCCATACCATAGAAAAACCTGCTCAGAAATAATTGTTCAAGGCAAATAGAACTCAATTACTAAGGAAAATCTACCCCAATGAGGGCTCATATTTTAATAAGCCAAACAGCATCAAATTGAGCTGAACTCAGAGTTTTTCTAATTGGCAGTTTTATCCATTTCTAAGTTCTCATTTCTTATTTTTAAAAATCAAAATGACTCTCTGCCTAAAATTAAAAAAAGAAATGCCTATCACCCACTCTAAAATAATAATTCACTAAATTTTCACCTACATATCTTCTATATAATTAAACAAACCCCTCATATGGCACAAAAGCAGAAGCCATCACTCTATTTAAAGTACTATCAACAAATCCCTTAGTAATTGCTCTTAGAAGCTTGGTTCCTGCTACCAGCTCAGTCACAGAATACCTCTGCTGTCAAAGAGAGGACAACTGCTTGATCCCAGCCACCAACTATTAGGGGTCACTCTGGGGAGGGCAGTGGCTTACCTGCTCCTCTGACAGTTGGGATATGTGATTCACAGCAGCATAGGATTCAATTTTGGGGTTAAAGTGATTGATGATGGCTCTGAAAAAAAGAATTAACATTAATATGGCATCAGATGGAAGAGGCAGATAAATGAGTTAAAAACAAGTATCGAGTACCCTCTAGTTTAGAGTATGAGTGCATAGGAGTGATTGTCAGAGGGTAACTATCTTTTTATTGAACATGGGGGTGAACCTGATAACTCTGAAATAAGTAGGGCTTAAAATTTTTTAGATCAAGAGTAGAATCAAATGTCTCTGCTCTGCAAATGAACTAAGGGGAAAAAAATCTCAACCAAACAAAAAACAAAACCAAGCATCCTTCAGGCAAGAAACAGGACCCAGGGGGCTGTCCACTAGGGGGCCCTGCTGTTTCAGTAAGAAAGAAAAGTCGTTTGCTCTGCTCTGACTTGGGAGAATAGGGCACTCAGTAAAGCTGGACCAATACATAGGCTAAATACAATCTCTGAAGAAGCTGAGTTTTATCAAAGCCTAGAACCAATCTTCATACTTGTTAGTTAATAATTTCAAACCAAAATTTTATTTCCAGCCATTCAAACCAAAATCTGAGTGTCATTTTCAAACACTTCCTATCACCCTCACATTCAAGGTTACCAAGTCTTATCAAATCTAGTTCTTCAAAAATCTCTGCAATCTGAAATAAAGTTCTCTGAATCCAATGCGTTTGGTGTATATGTAGGTCCTTGTCATTTCTTGTCTAGTGTAGCAGAAAAAGCACAGGTTTCAGATCAGAGTTTATCTAAGTCCATATTAATATAAAATTGATTAAATAAATGGGGAAAAGAGAAAAATCTTTCTAACAGAATAATTCCAAATAATATATGCAGATACTCTCCCCTTTAGGAGGTGGAGTTGGTTCCCATTCCCACTGAGGGTAGGCTAGATAGACTTAGTGACTTATTTCCAAAGAACAGAGTAGTAAAAGGGAAAAACAGTAACTTTACTGTAAACAATCTTGGCAAATACTACCTTATTAGCCAAATGATTAATGCAAACATTGCCAGTGATTCATGTAGCTGTCATGTAACCCCTGGTATGATCTTATGAAAAGGGCACTTTACCTGTTATATACTCCCAAACCCACAACCTCAGTCTCATCATGAGAAAAACATGTGACAAAACCAGACTGGGGGCATTCTATAGAATACCTGGCCAGTACTCCTTAGGATTGTCAAGATCATTAAAAAAAAAAAAAAAAAAAAAGACTGTCAAGGTCATGAAAAACTGTACTTGAGAAATTGTCACAGACCGGAGGATACTGGGGAGACATGACAACTAAATGCAGTGTGATACCCTGAATTGGACCCTGGAACAGAAAGAGAAAATTAATAAACTGGTGAAATCCAAATAAAATATGGAGCTTAGTTAATAGTAATATATCATTGCCAGTTTCTTAGTGATGAATAAATGTACCTTGGTAATGTAAGATGAGGGAAACCTGGTTGAGGGGCATACAAGAACTCTGTGTATTATCTTTGCACTTTTTCTGTAATTCTAAAATTATTCCAAAATTAAGTTTGTTAAAATGTGTGGGTGTGTACGTGCATACATGTGAATGTGTGGCAGTGCAATAGAAATCAATGTTTTCTTTTAATATAACATTGATAATATAAAATTCTTGAACCATTTAATATGGGTAATAAAAGTATAAGCCAAACTTCAAAAAAAAATCATGGTTTGACCATTTGTTATTTTGGATTTTTAGGAAACTACATGTCTCAGAGGGAAAAAGTGGGAACAACACCTACCTTAGCACTTAGTACAGTACCCAGGAATAGTACATTGTAGGCATAAAATAAATGTTTGTCGAAAGAGTGACTAAATCTTAGAGAATTCTTGCAACATTTATATAATAAAGCAATGTCAAACATCTAGCACAGTGCCTGGCACACAGCTGGTATGCAATAAATATTCAAAGAATGAATACATCAAACGGGATAGTAATGGGTCAGGAATAGAGGAAAATTCTGGTAACTTATTTTTGCAGAGACTTCGAAGAAGGGCTGAGATGTTATCTGCAAGTTAAGGTTGTAATTTGGTCTAAATCCAAAGTGGGAAAGAATTTGGACCAAGTAGGGGTCAAATATTTTTCTCATTCAGAAAGTAAAGTTTGAGGGTATTGGCAGGGATGACAACAAGAGCAGAAAAGGAAAACCAGGAGCCTAAACCCAGTAAGAAGACAGGGGAGGAAGTTTAGAGAGGCACTGAGAATACCCCCAAACCTAGCAGCAGTACCAAGTAAAAGTTAACTAAGTGGAGAGTAGGAGTCATAGGGTTTAGCATCTAAGAGCTACAGGATCAAGAAAAAGAAATACAGTAACCAAATCTATCTACAACTGGACCTCAGTTATTTTAGGAAAAAGAATATGAACTCTGTAAATACA
The DNA here is from genome assembly GCF_029215605.1 of Mirounga angustirostris. Taxonomy (NCBI): domain Eukaryota; kingdom Metazoa; phylum Chordata; class Mammalia; order Carnivora; family Phocidae; genus Mirounga; species Mirounga angustirostris. Next base: position 128,300,239 of record NW_026991714.1, read on the forward strand.
TTCATTTCGTGGTTTTATAATGGTTTTTTCTTTTGGATTTTCCTTAAATTTCTTAGTAAAATTCTTTTGAAAAAATGTTTAAAAAAAATCCTGACTCAACTGAACTAGGGTTGTTTGTTTTCGTTTGCCTAGGTTTGGAGAACAGAGAACTCCAAAGTATTTTCGTGTCTGTGTGGGTGGGCGAGTAGCAGCCATGGGGGCCCAGGTGGCAATCCAGTGAAGCTGGTGAGGTCTGGACAATGAAATAATTCCTGGGAATGAAATTGATGGGGATGCTGTAATTCTGTTCCCTTTCTACCCGAGGAATTCTTACACTAGCAAAGAAAGCAAGGAAGCAAGAAAAGGAAAAGACAAAGGAGAAACAGAAAGAAGGAAGAAAGAAGACAGGAGAGGGAAGGGGAAGAGGAAGGAAGGGAAGAGATAGGGAATGAGGGAGAGAAAGGAAAAGCCTGGAAAGTATTCTCCTCAAAAAGTATACTTATTTCCTTCCCTTCTCAAAGTTGTACCTGTCAAGTGTCAGCTGGATCTATAGATGATCTATGTTAGCAGGGCATATATGCTGATATTGTTTGAGCATATTCATCTTGAGGGTATGAAAGATATGCCATTCTGGGAATCTGGAATAAGGATAAAATCATCCTCCAACCTCCCCTGTGACACTCCCCCAGAGCCTCAGTTCTCAGCAGGCGATTAAAAAGCCAGATGGAACAGTCTAAATCCAGTTAGCAGTCTATAACCCAGTACACACAAAGGGCATAGGGTATATGCCTCTGCTTTATTTTTCTTGCTGTTTCTTTGGGACAGTTAAAAATCTGAGTACTAATCTGATCTACTAGAGATGCTAGATGCAGGGCTCTAAGCCTAAAGGTAAGAAAAATTGTCTGACACTGGCTGTTCTCCTTCCAGTCTCTTTAGCAGGGAATTTCAGAGAGGGCTTGGAAACTTCCTATTAAAGTTCTCAGGACTTCATACTGTTGAAATGGAAATTTGTTCTGAGATAGCAAAGAGTGACAAAACACTGAAACCAGGCTAAGTCCGCCCACACTGAGTGACACATGCCTTTGCAGTGACTGAAATACTTAGCTGCTCCTTCCCCAGGAATTTTGCAGCCTACTAGGGCTCACCTGGGTTATGATTCCACAGTGCCCCACGTGGCCAGGTCCTAGAATAGGATTTATGCCTGACTAGTATTCAGTGGGAAAAAGATGACATACCAGATTTATAGATGATGAGCCTCTCTCTTTTCTTTAGGCTTCCCTTCCCACTGATACCATCTCTAAAGGGATTTACTACCATCTCTTCTGAATATTTTTTGAGGGAGGGTCTCCTCATAGATTCTAACAGTAGCTCTCTCCTTTTACTGATCAAAACCTAACAGGTAGCAACTGTCTAATGCTTAAGTCTAAAATTTGAGTGTCCCAGCAAGGAAGAAATAGCAATTGCTCTCTCTCTCGCCTTCTCTCCCTCCCTTCCCTCCCTCCACCATGTGAGGACACAAGGCAGAGGCAGCTGTCAACAAGCCAGGAAGGAAGTCCTCACCAGAAACTGACCTTGCTGAACCTTGATCTGGGACTTTTGGCCTCCAGAACTGTGAGAAAACAAACATCTGTTTTTTAAGCCACCTAGTCTATGATATTTTGTTACGGCAATTGAGAAGACTAACACATAGATATTCTACTCTCCAAAGGACCCTGGCCATTTGGGCAAAGCAGACTCCAAACCAGAGTCCATCTTTAGCAAAGTAGTAGAGTGGATAAAGTCTTCTTCTCATTCTGTAGGTGACTTCCTCTCTTTAAACCCTTTATATTGTGGGTTATTATTTCCTTTCCTCCTAGAAGAGGATCCTTAGGCTCCTATGCCTCAAAGTTCCGGTCACAAATGCCACAAATGTAGCTACATGGCTTACCAGTTTCCCAGGCAGAGTGAGCTGGGCCCTTTAGCCTTTACTGAGAAAGAGAGACTTAAATAGATAAAGATCTTGCAGGGGTTTCTGAGTGGCCTGTGCCATATAGAAGACACACATACACTGAAAAGAGACAATGTCTGAAAAAGATAGTAGGATGGGCAACAACATACTGGCTAAGAAAGAGATGTTTGTTTTTCCTTTCATTTGCATCTTGAGGTTGATTTTCATCTAATCACAGCCTTTCAGGTATTTAAACAAAACCTAGTTTATGCCAGCCAAAAGCTTTTATGCTGAAAAGTATTTTAGAAAAGGGGACTTAAAAGGAAGAAGAGGAGTAGGAAGAAGAAGAAGGTCTGAGTGGGCAAAGAATGAGAAAACATAGCCATTATGAAAAAATTAGGACTGAGTGGTATGTGGCAGCAGGTGGCAAGATAAATGGGAAAAGAATAGTCTATTCAAGAAATAGTGCTGGGAAAACTGGATATCTACATGCAAAAGATTGAAGTTGATCCCCTACCCCACACCATACACAAAAATTAACAAAATGGATCACAGATTTAAATGTACAATCTAAAAACTGTACAAATCTTAGAAGAACACATAAATCTTTGTGACCTTGGGTTAAGCAATGATTTCCTCAGATACCAAAAGTGGAAGTGACAAAAGAAAAAGTAGGAAGAAGATTTAAAGAAATAAGGCTCAAGGAAAGGGAAAGGAATCTGGAAGTAGAACTTTGTGGCAAAAGGGAATATAATTTCTAACCAAACCTCCAGCTTTTTTTTTTTTTTCCTCCAGCTTTATTCAAACGAACTAAATGCTCTATGAAAGCAGGGACCAAATTTATTTTGCTCACCAATATATTCCCAAGACTTTAGCAAAACAGTCTCACCACAAGTAAGGAGGTCCATGATCACCAGCTAATTCTCCAAAAGTATGAAAATAACAATAAAAATGTTTTATCCCCATCCCAAGAGGAGAGGTAGCTCAGACATGAACAGCTATCCTTCAAAGAAGGAACTAAAGTTGTCACTGAAGACAGTAAAGCTTTCTCTTCCTCTTAAGTCTTACCAGGAGACAAGAGAAAAGCTTTCTGGCATTTCTTATTAATCTAATATTTTCTAAAAGTAAGCCTAAGTTTTTATTTGTTTGGGATGGGGGGACAGGGAAGGAATGGGGGAGTGTGTTATACTCTGTTACTGGGTCTCCTAATGCCATTGAATCAGGAAGTCCCAAAAGGGAAAGGCAAAAGAAACAGACAATGTCATAGTAAAGGGAAACTAAAGCCAGCCACGGAGAGAGAGCTCTGTACCCAAGGCACCTTTAAGGGCAAGAATCTGGGCCACTCTCTAATGCAACTGCCAACTTCTGATTGCCAAAGACAGGGGTCACTTATACAAACTGAAGCAAAATGAAGTGGACAGATGGAACAGCAAGGCTGAGCCACAAACTAGCTAGGGATTTCTTGGTCCATTTTTAACTTATTCTCTCTGACTCATGACTCTGCAAAGCAGCTTTCTTTTCCCTAGTGCTGGGTGGATGATGGCTGAGACACATAGTTAATGCCCAACTTACCCAAGAAATACAGGAGAATGTTTCCTTAACAATGTAGACAATGTAGATTAATAGAAAATGTAGATTCTTCCGCATATCCAGAGGAAATCTAAAGCAAATTTTCCAAAGATGCAAATTCTCACAGCCCCAGCTATCTCCCACAGACAAAAGCATCTAAGGGTCTTTTATGAAACAATAAATAAATAATAGTTTCACCCAGAAACCCAGAACATGGTGATTGTTTCCTTACTGAGCTATTTGAAGGAAGCAGCCTATCTCTAAAAGCTGTCCTGTAAATCCTTCAGGCAGAAAGGAGAAAAACAGGCAAAGGCTGTTTATAGGAGAAGTTTCTGTAGCTCTTACTCCAAGGAAGTAAGAAACATGACTGGTATACTCAAGATGGTACACACTGGGAATATTCTTAAAAGTTTCACTCTAAAATCATTCCTATAAGGCTACCAGATTTACATTAAAGAGTCTGATTAGGGGTACATATCTGAAGCCTGATAAAAATAAATTTGGATCTCAAGCCCCAAACTCATAAGCACTACAGTCCTGTATTTTCAAATACTTGCCAAACACATACACCTGGACATCATGCTTTTACTTATATGGTTTTCTTCACATGGAATGCTATTTTCTTTACTCCTATAAAGCATAAGTCTTACTTTTCCCTTAAAGGCCCAGTTAAAATACTCGGCTTCCCTGAACAACATGGTATATATAAGAAGCAAGGCTTTAGGGGCAGTAGATCCAAGTTAAAATCCTGGTTCTTCCACTTCTAGATTGTATGACCTTGTGCAAGAGACCATGCTCTCTGGTATCAGTTTCTTCATCTTATTGGATTTCCTTTGCAAAGCTTTCCTCCGTGTTTTCCTATATATACCATCTAACTTTGCCGAAAGGGAACTTTTTTTTTTTTTAATACAAGCAGCTTCCCCTTTCCTAGACCTAAAAAAGCAGTCCAGATATAATATACTACAGAGTTTATTCTCAAATATCTGGGATTAAAGACAAGAAAATCATATTTATAACTGCTTCTACCTGAGAAATCTTCAAACATACAGGTAAAAGACTGGCTTCTGAGAAGGGGTAAAGGTAGGACTGAGTGGTATGTGGCAGCAGATAAAATGGTTCATCTGAGGTTGAGTTATTTAAAAGTTTATTTATTTTAATTTTTTGGTAAAGATTTTATTTATTTGACAGAGAGAGACACAGCGAGAGAGGGAACACAATAGGCGGAGCGGGAGAGGGAGAAGCAGGCTCTCCTCTGAGCAGGGAGCCCGATGCGGGGCTCGATCCCAGGACCCTGGGATCATGACCTGAGCCGAAGGCAGACACTTAACAACTGAGCCACCCAGGCGCCCCTAAAAGTTTATTTATTTTAAAGTAATCTCTACACCCAAGGTGGGGCTCAAACTCACGACCCCAAGATCAAGCGTTGTACACTCCTCCAACTGAGCCAGCCAGGCAACCCAAGTTATTTAATTTTAAACTATCCTTTCTTTTCACCTTCAGAATTGCCTCACATACTCCCATTTCATGCAGTAATAAGCTTCCTTCCTCGTGGAGTCAATGAATCTTTAGCCCATCCAATTCAACAACAACAAAAAACAATTTCCCTTGATGCCTGTTAACGGCAGTGCATTACAAGCCTCAGAGACTCTGCCGATTAACATTAAGCAAAATAAAACCTCAAATAAGAGTACCTTCTAACCTTTTCCCTTTTGAAACTATCTAGTCAAAACTTCAGCAACTGACCTGTTAGGGTTGTTCCTCTAACTCATCCCCTACATGCTAGGCTTTAACCCTTTTGTGCCAATTATCCCCTTTCTTATACTGCTGTTCCTGTGACCACTCTTTTCAGGACCAGAGACACAAACATGTCATTTAAACCCTACTAGAGAAGGCATTTTGGCAACCATAAGGAAGGAAGAGCTACTGGCCATTGCATCTAGTTGCTTGATTTACCCAAAGATCCAACTATGTAAATTGGCCTACTTTATTACTAAAGAGAACTTGATTTATTCATGTACACAAATTTATTAGTTGAAAGGAGTGGAACAGGAAAGGTGTATCATTGACTACACCATAGTAACCCCCACAGTTCAACCTAAGGAATGATATGAGTTCAGCATTTCTCTTGATTTCTAGGTGAGAAACACATGTGTCATACCAGGTAACTTATTCACCCACTGGACTACATTTTCATTCAGCCTCGGCACCAAACAAATGAAGGTTCACAATTCATTAACTGGAGGGAAACAAGAAAGAGTTAATGTGTATGAAATGTACATGCACACGCCTGAGGGGCAGTTGCTTCATTTTCTGAAGCTGTGTACATGACTACGCATTTTGGCAGTTTGGGCTTTCTACCTTGATGCATGACTTTGCCCAATATAGGTTTCCACCTCATCACCTGCTGGAAATTAAGCAATTGGTTATAGCTACTTTGCTTGAAAAATGAGCTAATTTCTAGTTACTGTGGCCCCAAACCATAGATTAAAGCAAAGTAAGATGCCATGGGCTTTACACTTTGGCTAAATCATCTCCTCTAGCTCTGGTGTAAGAAAGGAATGGAATTCCATCCTGCTTTAGATACCAGCCTGACATCTTTCCACTGTTTCCACAATCAGAATGAATGTAAATGGAGAAGAACGAACCACAGGAGTTGAAGGAACCACTAAGTAAAATGGACCATCTACATTTCCATAAAAGACATCACTTAATCCATTCCCCTTAAGAATGCCTGCTCTTTATTAAACCTTTCTCTCAGTAAATGAACAGAGGGACAAAACATCTACAAGATTAGCCATCTCTACTCAGATCCCATTGCTCTGTGCTTCAGATTCCCTTACACCATCTCGAGCTACAGGCCAGGAGTTGCCAGCAGAGTTCCTGGGGATAAAGAATGCAAACCCTTGACAGCCTTTACAATTACTTTAGCCCTGGATTTCCTATCTCCAGAGGTAAGGCCCCTCTACACTCTCAGAAACATCTAGTAAATACAAAAGAACAAAAGAGGTCATGTGAAAGGGTCTACCAGATTTTCTGTCTCACTTCAGGACATAAGAAAATCCTAATACATACTTGGGAGGGCTTCTGAGGCAGTGGGGGTCAGCTCAAAACCCCAAGAAGTGATCTAATTCTAATTAATGGTGAAGTAATTTTAATTAACGGTGGAAGTTCCAATTCCTTGAATGTGACTCAAGAACTTTTCAAAACCTGGCATGAGCCAAAATCCTGAAATATTTTAATTACACATCATTCCCATTAGCCCAATTAATTTATTATAAGATATTTAACTTTTTTTGAAGATTTTATTTTTAAGTAATCTCTACACCCAATGTGGGGCTTGAACTCACGACTCATGATCAAGAGTCGCATGCTCTACCGACTCAGCCAGCCAGGCATCCCAATAAGATACTTAACTTTTAAGCACAGGGAGAGAGGGAGGAGGAGGACAAAAAAATCAGCAATTGACTAATTTAGGCTTCTTTTCCTGTCACGTCAAAAACAGAGGGAAATTGTTTTAGTGGATCACACGCTGCTAGATTGAAGGGAGAGGGAAATATTCTGTGGATCCCATACTAGAGAAAAAGAGGCACATGGATCCCTAAGTTAGGAGAGCTGTCTGTATACCTCAGTGGTGGGGAAGGAGGGACGGGGAATTTCAGGTGGACAAAGGAGAAAGAAGGCTGTCAAGATTTCTGAGTGGTCCAGTGTGGGCCATATGACACCATACTAGTAAGGAGTGGTCCTGATGTTCACTCACGGGAGAGAGGGAATGGTGGCCATATGGATCACATACCGGTTTTCAAGTACTCCAAGTAAAGAATGAAATTAAAAGACATGGAAAGAGGTTTATGTTCCATCCCAGGGGGACCTTTTAGAACTCCTCAGGAAAGGCAATCAGCGAGTCTGCCAAAGCAGTTAAGCAAGTGAACATTTACCATAAAGCCCACATCAGTTAAGTGAACAGAGATGAATCTTACTACAGTGCACTGTCAGCTCTGAGCCTGCAGGTGCTAACCACTGAGATGCGGTGCTACTCGGCCCTGTTTGTTCGCCGGCCCACTGTGACGGAGAGCTTCACCAACTTCTTGTCAGCTCTGAAAAAGCAGGCTGCTTTCACTGGCTCTGGTAGTGACTTACGCTGCCTTCAGAGAGGCCCTAGCACAAGTGGTTTCCGCTAAGAAGCCTGCATGTAAATAGTGGTGGCAGGTGGTGGGACAAAAAAAGAGCCCTAAGAGAAAGAGAAGACAGGCGTGGGAGAAAGCAGGGGAGCTAGGTAGCAGTCTGGTTAGTAAGGTAAGGAGAATGAGATAGTTTAGTAAGTCGAGAAGTAAGGGAAGAATAAACAAGCGCTCAAAGTATTGAACCATTCTGCTTAAGTGAAGTTGATATTATCTCCCTCAATGAAAAGGGAAAAAGTTAAAACATCACTGCAAACTACTTTCTCCACAGGAAAAGGAATGCTATTGAGGAATATTGCTTTTGCAATATTAATGGCAGCCTTAATATCAGCTTTATTCATGACAACGCCAAAGGTGAAGAGCGAGATTTTTCTCAACAACCTAATCAGTATCTATTATTGAACAAAATTCACTGTTTGCTAGAGGAAATGAGTATTTATCAATTATCCTAAGATTTACAAATGTCACCTGGTACATCTTTTTTTTTTTTTTTTTTTAAATTTATTTCAGAGAGAGAGACACAGTGAGAGAGGGAACACAAGCAGGGGGAGTTGGAGGGGCAGAAGCAGGCTTCCCGCCGAGCAGGGAGCCTGATGCGGGGCTCGATCCCAGGACCTGAGCTGAAGGCAGCCGCTTAACCGACTGAGCCACCCAGGTGTCCCGCACCTGGTGCATCTTTTGGCCCTATTTCTTTCTGCAAGTAAGTATGAGAGTCAAAAGGAAAGCCCCCAACAGACTAAAGGACAGCCTCTCATGTCAGAGACCCAGACAGCTTCTATCAGACAGAAACTTCACAGGAGGAAGGCTCTAAGAGTACCTATGAGGACAAATTCAAAAATCATATAGCATTTTCAAAACTCATCAAAGGCCATGTGTCTATCAGACGAGTAGGTAAAAGTGGACAGCTAAGTAGGTAAGGCCCCTATGTTCAGAAACCAATAAATCTCTAACTCATTATAGAGAGAAGGTCTGAAAGACATTTTTGGGAGACAGGACCAGCCAACTAAGGAAATGAGATGGAATGGGCTGGGGCTGAAATTGATGGTCTCAAAGCCCATGCTCGAGCAGGTACTCCTAGGTCTGAGCTTCTTTCTAGGCCCAGAACAAGAGCACAAAGAGCTCTGGTAGTAAATGATTTGCAACCTTACTTTCTACCACAGCTCTTTGTTTGCAACAGGGCCTGCAGCTTCCCTACATTCAAAGGCAGTGGGGGAAGCAGGGGAGACTAGATGACTACTACACAGACCCAAGCAGCGCTGCCCAGGAGAGGACTTAATGGGAGGATAAATTTGGGGCCTGATTCTCTGACAGCACCTCCAGTAATAGCTAGTAAAGCAGTGAGAGCCAGGGTGAGAGCCAGCTCCAAACATTCATCATAATAGTGCAATGAGTTGACGGTCTTTGGGGGAGAGTCTATGAAATTCCGGAGTAAGAAAATGAAGCCCGCATGGAGAGGGTGAGGCGGTTGGCTCTGGCAGATTGTCTCTACAGGAGGCTGGGTATAATTGTTTTATGCTCACAAAGATGTTATTAGCTGTTTTCTCTCCAATATACCAGAAATAGTGGTAAGATTTTCCCCTCCTGAAAAGGTGACACTATCAAAATTTAATTTGAAAGCAATTACAGAACTTTGCTTATCCTATATGCACCATTTTAGAAAGAGAACGTCTCTCTTTTCTCCTCCTCCCTTACTCATCAAATTGATTGCTTTCCCACAGAATGAAGGAACACTCTGTCCCTAGAAAAAAGGTCAATGGTATCGGAAGCTAAGGGCTGGCTATCATTGCCTGTGACTCAATAGTTCAGTTTGTATGACAAACATTTGAATACCTACTACATGCAAGTACTATGCTAGGCAATGGGGGAGGTGAATGAAATTTGATCCCAGATAGCAAGGAATTTACAGATTAGTGGAAAGACAAATACCACAGACAGATAATTTCATGATGTGCTAAGGGCTAGACAAAGAGTAGACAAAAGGTCTCACAGGAGCACTGAGGAGGGTATTTTGCCCAACCTGGGGGCTTAGGAAAGGTAGTCTGAAGGAGATGGTGTGTGAGTGGAGTCTTAAAATGTTAATTTAATCTGGCAAGGAAAGGTGAGATGGTCCTGGTACGGATGCTTATAGGGATAGAGACTAATACCCAATTTTTACTAAATCAGACTACAGAAACCTTACTAGGTAAGTTAAATTAGGTTCATTCATTCAAAAACAGCCAAATTTTTTCCCAGTAAACCAAAGAAAAAAGTTAGAGTTTCCCTTCCCAGGATCTTGTTTTAAATCTTTTCCAGTAGGATACCTTTGTGAAAGCCATGAGACCTTTGCCTGCTGGGGTCTTTTTTGCTCAGTGCTGACTCCAATATGCTCATGGAGATGGGCAGGTTCTGTAGCTCCTCTCCTGCTAAACTAAGTGTAAGCATAAAGCAGCTAAGTTGAAGGCAGGCCTTTCAGTCTCACATGGGAGTGAATGGATCTCAGCTGTGTGTGCCCACCCTCTCCAGTATGTCAGTCTCCAGCTGGTGATGCAGCTGCTTCACTCAGAGCCACACTGAAGCCTCTATTCTCTGATCGCCACCAAACCATACTGAAGAGACTAAATGGCTCTGCTTTGCAGCTGCCTGTTAATTATAACTGTTTCCTTAGTTCTCTTGGCTTTTAAGACAATAATATACATTTGGGAAGGTCCTCCGTTAAGAAATACACGAGAGAACTTTTAACCTCATGAAGAGCTTGAAAAGACACCTTACTGCCAAGAGCAGCGAGGCATCCAAACACCTAGAACAGTGGCATGTAAAACGGCATGAGAACATGCAGATTTTCAGCAGGGCCTCTAGCTTACATAAAGAACAGGAGCCCATCACTCAGCCAATGAGAGGATTTTTTTAAGGCATCCTGAAAATCATCTTTAAAATTCAGTGAATCTGCAGGGACGCCTGAGTGGCTCAGTTGTTAAGCGTCTGCCTTTGGCTCAGGTCATGATCCCAGGGTGCTGGGATCGAGCCCCACATCGGGCTCCCTGCTCAGTGGGAAGCCTGCCTCTCTCTCTCCCGCTACCTCTGCTTGTGTTCCCTCTCTCACTGTGTCTCTCTCTGTCAAATAAATAAATAAAATCTTTAAAAATAAAATAAAATTTAGTGAATCTGCAACATAAAAATAGCATTAATTAAAAAAAATAGCATTAATTGCCTTGACTTGTTACTTAAAAAAAGGGAAGAAAAACAATGCATAATGCTATCAATAATTCATTTCAAAGTGGTTTTAGTTGTCTCAAAGCCCCATTTCATATAATTAAAACCTTTTGGCTGTCCTCTTGTTACCCTGGAGGGAACTAGAAGTCAGTAAATTCTACTGCGTTGGGACAAACAATTCAGCTCATCATTGAGAAAGGGGTCTGTCTCTCTGGTAACAATTCCAAGCATACTTCCTGGCTATACCGGGTTAGTTCAGGAGCTGCCAAGACACTCTTTCCTGTTGTCTGTTAAGATCTGAAACAGACTTGTATAATGGAGCTCCACAGATAGAACTGGGGAGAACAATCAGAGGGAGAGCCTTATAAGCACTTCCCAAGCATCTCAATATCCACTTCCCTATCAAGTCAGCTGATATTTCTGGGAGACAATAAGGCCTTAGAAAATGAAACCATTCATTCCAGTCATTCATTTATTCACTAAACCAACATTTATTTACCATAGTGCACTCTGCTAGGGGCAGAGATTACAGAAGCAAAGGAAAGCCTGGTTTCTGTCTTAGGAGCTCACCATCTAGTGATGGACATACATATACAAACAGCTATAGAGCCATCAAAACAAAAAAAAAAAAATCACCATTTGCAATGACATGGATAGAACTAGAGGGTATTATGCTGAGGAAAATAAGTCAATCAGAGAAAGACAATTATATGATTTTACTCATACTTGGAATTTAAGAAATAAGACAGAGGATCATAGGGGAATGGAAGGAAAAATAAGATGAAATCAGAGAGGGAGACAAACCACAAGAGACTTTTTTTTTTTTTAAGATTTTATTTATTTATTTCCAGAGAGTGAGAGAGAGACAGCAAGAGTACAAGCAGGGAGAGCGGCAGGCAGAAGGAGAAGCAGGCTCCCCACTGAGCAAGGAGACCGATGTGGGACTCGATCCCAGGATGCTGGGATCATGACCTGAGCTGAAGGCAGACGCTTAACCGACTGAGCCACCCAGGCATCCCAAGAGACTCTTAACTATGGGAAACAAACTGAGGGTTGCTGGAGGGGAGGTGGGTGGGAGGATGGGGTAACTGGGTGATGGGCACTGATGTGCATGGGGGGCACTTGGTGTAATGAGCACTGGGTGTTACATACAACTGATGAATCACTAAATTCTACCTCTGAGACTAGTAATATATATATGTTAATTAATTGAATTTAAATAAAAAATAAAATAAAATTTAAGAAAAAAAAATAAAAGAAAAGCCATACTGGGGTGCCTGGGTGGCTCAGTTGGCTAAGAGACTGCCTTCAGCTCAGGTCATGATCCCGGAGTCCCTGGATCAAATCCCGTGTCGGGCTCCCTGCTCAGCAGGGAGTCTGCTTCTCCCTCTGACCGTCTCTCCTTTCATGCTCTCACTCTCTCTCAAATAAATAAATAAAATCTTAAAAAAAAAAAAAGCCATACTGCAGTGTGATAAGTGCTCTAAGAGAAATGTATGAAGTCCTGTGGCAATGCTGGTGTGAATCGTTTGGCCTCAAAGAATCCAGGAAGCTTTCAAGGAAGGTGACATCTGGGGTAGATTTTGAAGCATAAGCAGGATTTTGTTAGGTGAAAAGAGGAATGGGAAAACATTCTAGGTAAAAACATGTGCGAGGACACAGAGGTATGAAATTTGAGACTCTGTGGCTAAGTCTAATTTGGCCAGATCTTAGGATAGAAGGGACAGTGACAGTATATAAGGTAACAAAGGTAGGCTAGGATCAAGGTATCATATGAAGAAGTTTGGACATTATCCTATCAAAGATGGGTAACTCACAAGATTTAAAATGTGATGATTTTGGGGCACCTGGGTGGCTCAGCAGGTGTTTGCCATCAACTCTGGTCATGATCTTGGGGTCCTGGGATTGAGCCCTGTGTCGGGCTCCCTGCTCAGCGGGGAGTCTGCTTCTGCTTCTCCCTCTGCCCCTACCCCTGCCATCCCCCCCTCAAATAAATAAAAATTTTTAAAAAAATAATTCTTTTTTTTTTAAAGATTTTACTTATTTGACAGAGAGAGAGAGACAACGAGAGAGGGAACACAAGCAGAGAAGTGGGAGAGAGAGAAGCAGGCTCCCCGCTGAGCAGGGAGCCCGATGTGGGGCTCGATCCCAGGACCCCGGGATCATGACCTGAGCCGAAGGCAGACACTTAACAACTGAGCTACCCAGGCGCCCCTAAAAAATAATTCTTAACAAGTGTTCTTATTTATACATCCTTGTGATCATTTAGGAAAGTTCCTCAAGAAAATACATCCAGGAATGAAATTACTGTGTCAAAAGGTTTGGGTAACGTGGACTTTATTGGATATTGCCAACCTGCTCTCAGAGTGATAGTACCAACATACTCTCAAGAGCAGTGTAAAAACCTGTGCTTCTGAAATTCAACTCTAGTGACCGAATACACTGAATAGTGGCCACTATAGGGGGGAAGACTAGAAGCAGAGAGAATAGTTAGGAGGCTCTTATAATATGAGACATTATGAGGCCTTGAACTAAATAAAATGGTGGTTGTATAAATGGAGAAGAATTTACTTGAAAATTTTTAGGAGGTGAAGGTGAAAGAACCTACTGACTGGGTGAAGGAGAGAGAAGACTCTAAAGCAAGCTTAAGACTTTTACTGTAGGAACTGAACAGATAACGACATCATTAACTGAGATGATAAACATAGGAGATGGTTCTTAAAATGTGGAGGGAAGGCAAAGGCATATTCTTTGGAATGTCAAGTTTGAGGTACTTGTGGAACCTCTAGGTAGGGTATGGAGTTCAAGAGGCAAGACCATGCTGGGAATAAAAACTGTGAAGCTTGTTTACCCTGGGAGCTACACAGAATCAGATGTGTAGGGTCAAAACAGTTAGGAAAAAAAATAAAACAGCACTTTCTACTAGTTAACAATGGTTTCTCTATTGCAGGGGGGGAAAAGTCAGTTATGTGCCCCGAGAAACAAGGTAGGTACCCTGCCCTTAAATTAATTCTATATCTGACTTTCCACCTGTCTAGACTAAAGGCTTCGGCCTAAAGTAGAACAAGCAGGGATGAAAGAAGACAGCTTCCTAACACTAGACCTCAAAGAGCTACCAAGCTCTGCTTGAAATGTTATCACCAAAGGGGAGACAACCTGACATCCTGTTTGACAAAGAAAAAAAACCTTAGCCCTCTGAGTGCATCCTACTCAGATACACTTGAGAATTTCTATAATTTGCTGTGTTTTGAACTCCTTGCTCTTCCAGATCTATGGAAAAGTGCTTTTTAAGCAAGGAGGAAGTATTTACTGAGAAGTTATGATGAATACTTCTCCATTCTCTGCCTAATTTCAACAAAGTGTGAATAGAAGTTCAGAAAATGGGATAATTGTTGTGAACCAGAAGTTTCATCCATAGGATACAGGGACAGTTGGCAATCTACTATACCACCAGTGTCAGGCCTATTTTCTAGCAATAAATGATCTTGGAAAATGCAGGGTTAAAATCTGGAGTTAGGGGCGCCTGGGTGGCTCAGTCATTAAGTGTCTGCCTTCAGCTCAGGTCATGATCTCGGGGTCCTGGGATCGAGTCCCGCATCGGGCTCCCTGCTCCACGGGAAGCCTGCTTCTCCCTCTCCCACTCCCGTTTGTGTTCCCTCTCTCGCGGTGTCTCTCTCTGTCAAATAAATAAATAAAATCTTAAAAAAAAAAATCTGGAGTTATATTCTAATAAAACAATGTGTTGGTTGCTTTTTTTAAGATTTATTTATTTATTTATTTGAGAGAGAGAGAGAGAGAAAGAGTGCATGAATGGGAGGAGGGACAGACGGCGAGGGAGGAGAAAGAATCTCTTTTTTTGAAAAGATTTTATTTGTCAGAAAGAGAGAGACTCACACAAGCAGGGAGAGTGGCAGGCAGAGGGAGAAGCAGACTCCCCACTGAGCACAGAGCTCAGCACAGGGCTCTATCCCAGAACCCAAGGATCATGACCTGAACCAAAATCAAGAGTTGGGACACTCAACAGACTGAGCCACCCAGGTGCCCCCGTGCTGGTCTATTTTTAGAAAGAAAGTAGAGCTATAGAGCAGCTGCAGAAACCAGGTTAAAATGCCCCATTTCAAACCCTAAGGTGAGCAAGCAGTCAACTGTCCCCACCCCGTGCCCTACAGAGTGAGGATGGGTGTTAGTCAGCCCATCATGTCTAGAACTGTTCTAGGAGATTCATATGTGGCTACTTAGCACTTGAAATGTGGTTACTGCAACTGAGGAACTGAACTTTTATTTTAATTAATTTAAATAAAAAAAACGAAAGCCGTGTAAAGTATTATTCCATTAAATACAGCTTTGTTTAGGAAGGACTACATTTCACTTTAATCACTGCACTGTATACAATATTATTGCTGTTATTATAGTGCATGTCAGGCATGTGTGCTGTTTCTAGTACTACAAATAAACACATTACCAAACTAGTTGATGTTAATGGATTGATTCAGTTCAAATGACTTACTCTGCAAGAATTAAACAATTTAATGTATTTATTTAATATTTTATGCAGACAGCAGGGTTTCTTAACCTCGACACTACTGATATTTGGGGCTGGATAATTTGTAGTAGGGTGGCTGTCCTGAGCACTGTAGAATGTTTAGCAACATCCCTGGTCTCTACCTACCAGATGCCAGTAGCACTACCCCCACTTCCCCAAGTGGTGAATACTGAAACATGCCAAATATCCCCTGGAAGACAAAATCATATCAGTTGAGAACCGCTGAGTTACGGTGATACCATAAAATCAGAATTGGTAATTAGAGTAAAATATTTATGTTTTAAAATTGTAATTAGGGGCGCCTGGGTGGCTCAGTCGGTTAAGCAGCTGCCTTCAGCTCGGGTGATGATCCCAGGGTCCTGGGATCGAGCCCCACGTCGGGCTCCCTGCTCAGTGGAGAGCCTGCTTCTCCCTCTCCCTCTGCCTGCCTCTCTGCCTACTTGTGCTCTCTATCTCTCTGTCAAATAAATAAATAAAATCTTTAAAAAAATTGTAATTAAATTGTTTCTAGTTTTTTTTTTTTTAAGATTTTATTTATTTGAGAGAGAGAGAATGAGAGACAGAGAGCATGAGAGAGAGAAGGGTCAGAGGGAGAAGCAGACTCCTTGCTGAGCAGGGAGCCCGATGTGGGACTCGATCCTGGGACTCCAGGATCATGACCTGAGCTGAAGGCAGTCGCTTAACCAACTGAGCCACCCAGGCGCCCCTGTTTCTAGTTTTTTTTTTGCAAATGCAGAGGCAGAGACAGTGAGAGAGCACAAACAGGGAGGAGAGGGAGAAGCCAGCAGCAGGGAGCACGACCGGGGGTGGGGTACTGGAGGGGGTGCAGGCTCAATCCCAGGATCCTGGCATCATGACCTGAGCTGAAGCAGACGCTTAACCAACTAAGGAACCCAGACACCCCCAGGAACAGTTTTTTTAAGTTTAAAATGAAGGCATACTACTGATGCAGAATTGACTGGAGATGCAGATGATAGTACTATGTCGAAACAGTAAAAAAAAAAAAAAAAAAAGAGAGAGAGAGAGACTGGAAGAAGGTATACTGCTAGTTTCATGATGAATTGCAACTGCAATTTGCTTCAGCAAGGCAAAATGAAAAACGTGTTTGTTGTGTAAAACACTTTTCAATATAATAAAGGAAACACTATTAAGAAATGTCAGCAAATATATGCAAAGTAAGATTTTTTTTTTTGAAGATTTGAGAGGAAGAGAGAGCACGCGAGCACATGCGTGTGAGCAGGTGAGTGGGGAGAGGGGCAGAGGGAGAGAATCTTCAAGTGGGCCCCCAACTGAGTGAGGGGGCCGTCTTGGGGCTGGATCTCATGATCCATGAGATAAGGACCTGAGCTGACACCAAGAGTCTATGGCTTAACCAACTGAGCCATCCAGGCACCCCAGAAATTTCTTCTTAACATGAAAACATTAAAAATGAATCAATAGGGGCACCTGGCTGGCTTAGTCAGTAGAGCATGTGACTTGATCTCAGGGTTGTAGGTTTGAGCCCCATGTTGGCTGGAGAGAATACTTAAAAATAAAATCTTAGGGGTGCCTGGATGGCTCAGTCGGTTAAGTGTTCAACTCTTGATCTCAGCCCAGGTCTTGATCTCAGGATTATGAATTCAAGCCCTGCACTGGGCTCCATGCTGGGTGTGGAGCCTACTTAAAAAAAATAAAATAAAATCTTAAAAACTAACTAAATAAAATACAAATGAATTAGCAAAATAGGTTGTCTGAAATCAGAATTAAATGTCCAACAGAAAATTTTAATGATTTGTTTTTTAGATTTTTTTTCTTTTTTTGTCAGCCCGGGGGGAGAGAGAACAAACAGGGGGTGCTACAGAGGGAGAAGCAGGCTCCCCGCTAAGCAAGGAGCCCAATGTGGGACTTGATCCCAGGATGCTGGGATCATGATCTGAGCCAAAGGCAGAGGCTTAACTGACTGAGCCACCCAGGTGTCCCAAAAAATTTTAATAATTTTTATTTTATTTATTTATTTATTAAAGATTTTTTTTATTTTAATTTTTTTTTATTTATTTGACAGAGAGATAGCGAGAGCTAGAACACAAGCAGGGGGAGTGGGAGAGGGAGAAACAGGCCTCCCGCGGAGCAGGGAGCCTGATGTGGGGCTCGATCCCAGGACCCTGGGATCATGACCTGAGCCAAAGGCAGACGCTTAACGACTGAGCCACCCAGGCACCCCAATTTTAATAATTTTTAATACGATCTGAGCTTGTATCTTTGGTCACTATACCATTTTTTAAATGGAGAGATGGTAAAAGAAATTACTTCAGCTATGGACATTCAACTGAGAATGCTTGTGTCTCTGCCCCTTGTCTCTACATCCTCTACTGAGGAGAGGAAAAGACTAAAAAACAACCATTTTATAAAAAGTGAAAGATCTTCAATTAAACCACCAAGCAATTTGCCTGCAGGATATAAGACATTTCTAATGATATCAAGGGTCAACTGATTCAAAATGTTTTAAATTACAAGTACTAAAAAAAAAAAAAAATTACAAGTACTTTTCTTTACATTTGGATGATACTGCTCAATTAATACATCAATACTCTGGGTACACTTTGTCTCGAAGAACTTCCAAATACACAAAGAAATCTAGTCAATCTGCAACCTATTTTAAAATCTGAACTCATGGCACAGACTTTTTTTTTTTTGAGAGAGAGAGACGGGGGGGTGGGGGGAGGAGAGAGAATATTAAGCAGGCTCCACACCCAGGGCAGAGCCCAACACAGGGGTCAATCTCACAACCCTGAGATCATGCATGACCTGAGCCAAAATCAAGAGCTGAACACTGAGCCACCCAGATGCCCTGGCATAAATACTTTTTAATCTTCTACATCTGTCAATGAAGAATTTGATTAAATTTTTAAAAAGTTTTTTTTTTTTTTTAAAGATTTATTTATTTGACATAGAGAGAGACAGCGAGAGCAGGAACACAAGCAGGGGGAGTGGGAGAGGGAGAAGCAGGCTTCCTGCGGAGCAGGGAGCCCGATGTGGGGCTCGATCCCAGGACCCTGGGATCATGACCTGAGCCGAAGGCAGACACTTAACGACTGAGCCACCCAGGCGCCCCAAATTTTTAAAAAGTTTTTAAGTAATCTCTACACCCAATATGGGGCTCAAACCTACAGCCCTGAGATCAAGAGTTGCATGCTGGGTGGGAGGATGGGTTAGCCTGGTGGTGGGTATTGAGGAGGGCACATTCTGCATGGAGCACTGGGTGTTATGCACAAACAATGAATCATGGAACACTTCATCTAAAACTAATGATGTAATGTATGGGGATTAACATAAGAATAAAAAAAAAAAAGAGTTGCATGCTTCACTGACTGAACCAGCCAGGCACCCCAAATTTGACTAGATTTAAAAAAAAAAATTCCGGGTGCCTGGGTGGCTCAGTCGGTTAAGCGACTGCCTTCGGCTCAGGTCATGATCCCAGGGTCCTGGGATCGAGTCCCACATCAGGCTCCCTACTCTGCGGGGAGCCTGCTTCTCCCTCTCCCACTCCCCCTGCTTATGTTCCCTCTCTCGCTGTGTCTCTCTGTCAAATAAATAAATAAAATCTTAAAAAAAAAAAAAAAATTCCATCACATGTATGGTGCTCCAGCTATGTAGGTCAAAAGTCCAGCACTTACTGTCATTTTATTTTATTTTTTTGAAGATTTTATTTATTTGAGAGAGAGAGAGCACAAATGGGGGAAGGGGCAGAGAGACAAACAGACTCCCCACTGAGCAGGGAACCCAATGAGGGGCTCGATCCCAGGACCCTGAGATCACGACCTGAGCCAGAGTCAGATGCTTAACCAACTGAGCCACCCAGGCGCCCCTGTCATTTTAAAACAAAACTGAAGTTTCCCCTCTACTCATTCTACAGCATGGTACAAATTAAAAATATTTGTACACAGTTTTCTGAAGCAGATTCTATAAATGTCATGGATACAGCTGCTAAAATCATTTAGTATATACCTGCAAAAAAGCTATGAACATTGCCAGTTTATGAAGCAGCTGAGAGAATTTAATGACAATGACTATAATCATCCTGAATTCTTTGCTGATGCTCATTGATTCAGGTGAGAAGTTTTACAAAAAATATTTATTATACTGTTATTTTCAACTCAAGATCTTTTTTTTTAAAGATTTTATTTATTTATTTGAGAGCGAGAATGAGAGAGAGAGCACATGAGAGGGGGGAGGGTCAGAGGCAGAAGCAGGCTCCCTGCCGAGCTGGGAGCCCGATGCGGGACTCAATCCAGGGACTCCCGATGCGGGACTCGATCCAGGGACTCCAGGATCATGACCTGAGCCGAAGGCAGTCGCTTAACCAACTGAGCCACCCAGGCGCCCCAAGATCTTTTTGAAACAAAGGAATGCTTGCCAAGTATTCAATAATTAAAAACTTTTTTTAAAATTAATGAGTTAAATTTGAAGCTCCAAGAAAAGCAAAAGCTTATTTTGTGACCTACCTGGCCAGGTATTTATGTTAAAGTAGGAACTTTTCATAAGGGGTGCCTGGGTGGTTCAGTCAGTTAAGCATCTGACTTCGGCTCAGGTCATGATCTCAGGGTCCTGGGACTGAGCCCCATGTCGGGCTCCCTGCTCAGCGGGGAGTCTGCTGCTCTCTCTCTCTGCCCTTCCCCCACTTGTGCTTTCTCTGTCTCACTCAAATAAATACATAAAATCTTTAAAAAAAAAAAACTTTTCATAAGATCAATGATAATACATTTTTTTGAATGTTTTATTTATTTGAGAGACAGAAAGAGCACGAGTGGGGGGAGGGGCAGAGGCTGAGGGAGAGAGACAAGCAGACTCCCCCGCCCTGAGCCAGGAGCCCTAAGAGGGGCTCGATCCCAAGACCCTGAGATCATGACCTGAGCCAAAGTCTCTAACTGTAACTGACAGCACTAGCTAGTAGCAAAAACTACAAGAAAATTTTAGAAAATGCTTTGTTGATATTGATAACTTTAGAACTGCCACAACAATTTATGCCATACCTCTTTGAATTTGATGTTAACAAATTTCCTTAATCTGGACAGATGTAGCTTTGAAGTCAAATAAATTCTAAAAAAGATGAATCAGTTTTACCAATGTGGATGCAAATGTTAAAGGGAAACGATTTTTAGGTATGCAGTTCAGTTACTGGAAAACTTTTAAGTATAGTGGGAGCACAGCTATCCTGGTCACATTCTATCTCAGGTATAACTTGAGTGTATGACTCTACTTTTTCAACTGTAAATTATATGAAATCTAAATATAGATCAAATATTTCTAATGAAAATATATCATCTGAATTGAAATGTGCTGTAAGTATAAAATATCCACCTGATTTCAAAGACTTAATATATAAAACATACTAAGAATATAAAATATCTCAGTAACAATTTTTATATTATTTGTTGCAAAGATAATTTGGGAGTACACTGGGTAAATAACATATTATTAAAATTAATTTCACCTGTTGGAAAATAAAGTTCTATGCAGCTTATAATATACTTCTATTGGACCATGCTGTTTAGAACTTGCTGCAAATGTTTCCCGTTACTGCTCCCCTTGCTCCTCCTGTGGTCTATACTTGAACGTAAAAAATCATTACAATGATGGGGCCCTGGTAACTTAAAAACACTAAAGGTTGAAATTCTCTTCAAAATATCTAGTCTTTAGTGAATAAATAAATGCTGTATTTGATGGACTGCTGCTGACACTAGCAGGAAGAATTACAACCAAACTTCATCTCTGGAATTTACTACCAAGGGGAAAACCACCTCACTAAACTCACTCATTCTAGCAGCTTTTTGTAAAGTCCATCAGGTTTTCTACTTGGACAATCATGTTGTCTGAGAATAAAGACACTTTTATGTCTTCCTTTCCAATCTAGATGCCTTATGTTTCTTTTTCTTGCCTAACTGCACTGTCTAGAATCTCCAGCACAATGTTGAATACAGGTGGTGAGAGCAGACATCCCCACTTCGTTCCTGATCTTAGGGAAAAAGCATTCAGTCTCTCACCATTTAGTATGATAGCTGTTTAAGTTTTTCATAGATGTCCTTTATCAGCTTAAGGAAGTTCTCTTCTATTCCTAGTATGCTGGGAATTTTTATCAGGGTTAGATGTCAATTTTGCATTTCTCAAATGACTATAAACAAACAAAAATCCTAAAACAAAACATACTTCTACATGTACATATTATCTCTGGAAGGATTCTCAAGAGGTGGGGGAGGGGATTTCCTTGCTCTAGGAGAAAGCCCTCGCTTGAAAGGTCAAACAGAAGGAAGAACATCCATCTTGACTAAACAAAGTCAAAGGCCCCTACACTCCAGTGGGTAAATGTGCTCAACACTCCTGTTTGGTTTAGTGCTTAATGCGGACTCTTCCTTCCTGGAGTGACTTTCATGACTGCACAGGAGGGAGGAAACATTTCAGAAACTGTCTGGAAGCAAATAATGATGGTAAGCAGTCATCTGTCATCTCTTGGAGCTTTTCAAAGGAGCTATAGTGGGAGCACAGCTACCCTGGTCACATTCTATCTCAGTACAACATGATTGTACCTGGGCCTTCAGATGTCCTTCCAAAGTCTTAACTGTAATGGCATTTTACCCTATGAAGTCTTGCCATAGGGTACCATCTATATAATGCAGGTCAGGAGCTAAGGGCACAGAGTTGGTACACAGGAAATACATAATAAGTAATTACTGACTAATTAAGAGTTAGCTAAGATAGACCTGCATTTCCCGCCTGGATGAAGCGCTATGTGTCTACTGTAAACTACGCCGTCATCCTTTTTGGACACAATGGGCATAAAAATGCAGTAATAAGACATGATACAGGGGCGCCTGGGTGGCTCAGTCGGTTAAGCGACTGCCTTCGGCTCAGGTCATGATCCTGGAGTCCCGGGATCGAGTCCCGCATCGGGCTCCCTGCTCAGTGGGGAGCCTGCTTCTCCCTCTAACCCTCCCCCTCTCATGCTCTCTCATTCTCTCTCTCAAATAAATAAATAAAATCTTAAAAAAAAAAGACATGATACACTGCTAACATAAGACTTTATCTCATAGTGTTTCATTATCATCTATTTATCCAGTCAAAAATTTTATATGTCATCTTATAATTTCTTTCCCTACCAGAAGTTTTCCTTTTTTACCAGGTTAATTACAGTGTTTTAATCACTACTTGCTACACCCTGCAAGTACTGGTGAACATGCTAACTCAGAATTAGAAAACAATAAGCTACTTGATATAGATGGTTATTTGAGAAAGTCCCATTTCTAATTAAATTAGTTTAGTTTAACCCTAAGCAAAATGATTAGAGTTCTGCTCCAACAGCAGACTTCATCTAGTGTATCTACATTATTTATCACACTAAGAGGAGGAGAAGGAACAGATTTTTTAAAACAGAGATACAAATCAATATAAAGTTTTAACAGATGGGGTCTTGGTTGGGGGCCACGCAGCCCCTTCAGGTCCAGTGCTGAAAATCATTCAGCTGAAAACAATGAAAGACCCAGAGACATTTGCTCGGCAAGTCACTCAGAATCAGCACTTTGCTAAATGTAATCTGCTCAATTTGGGCCAGAATGATGGCCACACATCTGCTCAGGGGTACTCAGCAGTTAGCACGCTAAGGTGCAGTCACAGAGCTGGACTGAGTATTACTGCTACAAGTAGTGCACTGTATACTTTCTACCACTATATCATTTTCCCCACTGGTCTATTTTTAGGGATACTGAATAGATATTGACTAGTATGGCATTCAGGGAGGTGCTCCAAGTTGGACATGAGAAGCAAGCACTATACACACAGTTCGTATCACTGGAGACTTGGGGGGAAGGGAGGAAAAAGACACAACAGTTATCAGCAATGATTTAGCACTTGTGGTTCACCTATCCCTAGTTCCCTGACATTGTACAAACCTGCTTTATAAAACCTGGAGCATGACAAAGCTTTTTGTTCCAGTCCAAAAGCAGAGAGGTATAGAAGTTGTCTCTGAGGTTAGCTCTGGGACAGAAACATCTCTGGGCACTATTTGGGTCTTATAACAATTCAACAGTGGGAGGGCCTAGACAGAACAAGTAAATAAAAACTAAAACTAAATCCACACAACCTCAAATAACTGGATTCAACCCATAAACTGGGGAAAAAAATCCTCTTATCTATGTCTGACGGCTATCAACAAGGTCTAAGAGCTCCTTACCTGTGATTTCTTTTCAAAACAACCCTCTTTTATATAATACTAACACCTAAGGAAAACCACCACAACCCACCCTCCCTCTGCTTCCACTCAAAAATAAATAAAAACCCTTGGAATTTAGAAGCACCATGAAGAAAATTCAAGTCCTCCAATTCTAGCTCCTGTTACTCAAAATATTTTCAAAAAAGTTGCCACATATAAGGTACAGTAGTGATGGTCAAAAGTTGGAATTTCCTATTCTTCCTTGTGAAGACATTTTCCCCCCTAATTTTTAAACTAAGGTATAATTTGCATTTAGTAAAATTTACCCTTTTTAATGTATAACCTACAAGTTTTGAAAAATGCATACAGTCATGTAATCAACACTGCAATCAAGATACAGAACAGTTCCATCACCCAAAAAGTTCCTCTCTGCCCCTCCTCCCAATCCATGCTGATCTGATCTGAATTGTCCCTACAATTTTGCCATTTCCAGAAAGTCATATATATGGAATCATACACTATGTAGCCTTTTTTTTTTTTTAAGTAATCTCTACACCCAATGTGGGGCTCAAACTCACAATCCCAAGATCAAGGGTCCCATGTTCCACCAACTGACCCAGTCAGGTACCCCACTATGTAGCCTTGTGTCAAGTTTCTTTCATACTGCATAATGCAACTGAACCCATACATGTTGCATGCATCAGTTCTTTCCTTTTTATTGCTAAGTAGTATTTCACTATATGGGTGGACAACAGTTTGTTTATTCATAATCCTCAGTGGAGGGTCATTTGGGTCATTTCCAGTTTTCAGAGAATGTATGGATAAAGCCACTGTAAACATTTGTTCAATCCAAGTTTTCATTTCACTTGGGTAAATATCTAGGAGTGGGCTGCTGGAAGATCCACTTTTGAAAATATCTGCCTGGTTCTAGGTACACTATTTCTGTAAAGCAGATAATGCATTGTCCCAACAGAATAGCTGTGATGCTATTTCTCTGATGCTTCTCTTCTTGGTCCATCTATATAATTTCTCTGCCCTCCTGGGTGCAGGAAACATCTCCAAATCAGTATCACTTACAAATGTCATTAACAGTTTTGTTGTTGTTGTTGTTTTTTACTTTCAGCCATAGATCATTAATAAAAATGTTAAATATGCCTGATTTCCTCACTGGCACCCTGCAGCATCCTAAGAAACAAACTCCTTCTTCCCCCACACACTACCATTTAGCTTTACACTTGTTTTACATCTTGCACCAGTAGCTTCTCTTCTATGTTCTTAATCACTTTTCAACTGAGCCAAGAATCTTCAGTATCTCACCTTTAATAATTATAGGAAAACCAAACAGAGCTTTTACTGACTCATTTGCAGTTAGTGTACTTTCTGCAAATCAAAGATACATACAAGGATCAAGATAGGGCACACAGAAACCTTGAGGTATTACCCTCTAATACCAGCCTAAAAGCTACACAGGGCTTTGTTTCTGGGGTGGGATACTATCTTAGGAAGAACAATCTTTCAAAAATATGCTGTATTAATTAAACTAGAGAAGAGAAAAAAAAATGTCAGCATAATTAACATACAAAGCAACAGTATGGCCTAATTAATCACCATGAAGAGCAATCAAATAAAATACTATGCATTTTTATGGAGCAATTTAATCTGGCAAGTAATTAATCACAGAAACACTAAGCAAAACAAATGGATTTCCCTTTATGGAAGTCACATTTATCATCTGTAATGGATCCCAAACTGTAATTTGTTATCCAGACTCAAAATTATCCAGGAGACAATGAATTGTCAGCTTTAGTATAACACTGATTCCTGGTGAAAATGAATACTGAGCTTTTCAAATCAAATTACAGTCCCTGAGCACCCAAAGAGCTAAGGGTTATGGGGCTGAAGTACATGTCAATAGGCATGGAGGTCTTAACTGCAAGAGTTCTAAATCTAGGTCAGTTTAGTGAAATCCGTAAATAATTGCTAAATGACTCATAAAAAAAACACAAAAAAACACTTAGCATTAGGAGTGACAATTATGGGTCATAGATATTACCAAAACCCAAAGACAGGATCCTCAATAACTGACAACAGGGGGAAACAGAGCTGTTGATCTCAGAACAAATAAAGGGTGGTGGTGGGTGTGGGGGGGTACATACCAATGCAGTGAAATTTAACTCAAAGAAATCTTGGCTCCTTCCTTCCTCCCTTCCTTCCATCCTCCCTCCCTCCCTCCCTTCCTACCACAATGGTCATTTTCCCTAGGCCCCAACAGCTTCACCAGTTTGAAGAATACCAACAGACTGATTTTTTGAATGGCCTCAATTTTCAAAGACAGAGTGATACACACTAGCTAAGAAAGTCCAAGAAACTATCTTCATATCTCCTCCTTCCCAGCCACCCTCTCTGCTTGGCTATATTTGAGACTAGAAGAACTGCCCTTTTCTTTGCCAAGGAAGTTCATGGCACTTGTAAGTCTTTCCTTTAATATTCCCATCTCTGGCTTTTTTTTTTTCCTTTATGTACTAGTCTTGAAGGGATCTCTCTCTCTCTCTCTCTCTTTTTTTTTTTTTTTAGCAAACTCCTACAAGTTAAAACACCTGATAGAGTCCCGGGCATTTGCTGGCTGCATCAAGTGGTTTTCTCTTTATTGACCTGCTTGACGTCCAATGCTGGATCCCATGAAACATTCAATACTTCTTCAACTGTACAGAGAAAGTCAGGCTTTTCACACTTCATCCTGACTGTACTCACAACTTGAGAAAAGCTGTTGTAGATATCCTATTTGGCCCAGGGCATTTTCCTCTAGATTGTAACCTTACCCTCCTCTCCAAACCTTTTTGCTCTATTATCCTTGGCTTACACCTACAATTTGTTTCTGAACTCTTCCACTCTGCCCTTCAGTCCATTTCTCTTCTGGAGAGCCTAACGGACATTTCTGTTCAGTGATTCTCTGAAATGCGGTCTCTGAATTGTCCTATGGGCTCCCTCCAACAGCCCAACAGTAACTGAAGTACTATTACTTCCAGCCCATTCCAGATCAGGCCCAGCCAGTATCCTGAACACCCACTTGTCTAAGAAAGCGGAACTCTGTAGATCTATATTCAACAGATGTTTACTGAACACAGGCACTGTGTTACTGAGTTAGACATGGATGCTGCCTGTCTTCAAAGAGCTCCCAGCCTAGTAAAGAAGACAGGCAAGCAGATAGTTAGTACTGTAGTATGGCTAGGCCTGGCTCTGTGGATGAAGCATTAATCAAGGTGTACTGTTTCAGGAGGTAAGCTGACAAGTTGGGGAAGAACATCCAAGTCAGGGAGAAAATGTATGTATGTATATATAGGGTCAGGAGTATGAAACAATTTGTCCAGAGAACTGTGAGTGTCTCTGTTTTGTCCAGAGAACTCTAGGTGGTCTGGCATAGCTGCGATGAAGACAGAGAGTCCAGAAAGCATATTAAGAATGGAACTGGGGACACCTGGGTGGCTCAGTTGGTTAAGCATCTGATTTCGGCTCAGGTCATGATCTCAGGGTCCTGGGATCGAGCCTCACATCAGGCTCCCCACTCAGCAGGGAGTCTGCTTGTTGCTCTCCCTCTGCCCCTCCCCCTGCTTGTGTTCTCTCTCAAATAAATAGCCTTAAAAAAAAAAAAAAGAATGGCACTGTATGCCATACAGAGCTTAAATTTTTTTTTAAAGATTTTTATTTTTATTTATTTGACAGAGAGAGACAGAACACAAGCAGGGGGAGCAGCAGGCAGAGGGAGATGGAGAAGCAGGCTTCCTGCTGAGCGGGAAGCCCAATGCGGGGCTCAATCCCAGGACCCTAGGATCATGACCTAAGCCGAAGGCAGGCGCTTAAAGACTGAGCCACCCGTGCTTAAATCTTTTTAAAAGATTTTATTTATTTATTTGTTTATTTGAGAGAGAGAAAGAAAGCGAGCATGAGTCGGGGGCAGACGGAAAGGGAGAAGCAGACTCCCTGCTGAGCAGGGAGCCCGATTCGGGCAGATACCAGGACCCTGAGATCATGACCTGAGCCAAGGCAGACGCTTAACTGACTGAGCCACCCTGGCGCCCCCAGAGCTTAAATTTTATTCTTCATGGGGATTAACATAAGAATAAAATAAAAAAAAAATAAAAATAAATAAAAAAAAATTTTATTCTTCAGGTGTTGAGGGTGCCAGTGAAGGGAATGAACACAGGGAAGAGAGCAAAAGAGAAAAAGGCACAGAAGATTAGACTAGAGGCTTAGAGAATCCAACTGATGATGAAATGGGGAGACCAAATAAATTAACTGTGGTTTATTTACATAATAAAATACTCTCAGCAATAAAAAGGAATGAACTACTAGATACTAGATAGTTGCACATCCATGTTCACAGCAGCATTTTTCACAAAAGCCAAAAGGTGGAACAACCCAAGTGCCCAAGAGATAAACAAATAAACAGAATGTGGTTTATACATATAATGGAATGTTATTTATCCTTAAAAAGGAAGGGAATCCTGTCACATGCTCCAACATGAACTTTGAGGCCATTATGCTAAGTGAAATAAACCAGTCACAAAAAGACAAATATGATTCCAATTATATGAGGTATCTAAAGTAGTCAAATTCATAGAAACAAAGTAGAATGGTGGTTGCCAGGGACTTGGGGGAGGGGGATCTGGGGGGAGCTGTTGTTTAATGGGTATACAGTTTCAGTTCTGCAAGATGAAAAAACTCTGGAGATCTGTTGTAGAACAATGTGAATACACTTAACACTACTAAACTGTATACCTACAGTTAAGATGGTAAATTTCATATCTTTCCTACCACAATTTAAAAGTGTTTAAATTTTTTAAAAAAGGAATGAACTAATATACACAAAGTGGATGAATTTCGAAAACATTATATTGAGTGCAAGAAGATAGGTGCAAAAGAGGATCTATTATATGATTCTGTTTATATGAAACTCAAGAACAGGAAAAACTAATTTATGGTCAGAGAAGTCAGAAAAGTGCACAATTCTGGGGAAAAGGAGAGTCATGAGGGACTTTTTGCAGTGATGGAAATGTTCTAAGTCTTGACCTGGATGGTATTACATAGGTATATACATATGTAAAAAGTTGTCTAGGGTGCCTGGGTGGCTCAGTCGGTTAAGCGACTGCCTTCGGCTCAGGTCATGATCCCAGGGTCCTGGGATCAAGTCCCACATCAGGCTCCCCGCTCTGCAGGGAGCCTGCTTCTCCCTCTCCCACTCCCCCTGCTTGTGTTCCCTCTCTCGCTGTATCTTTCTCTGTCAAATAAATAAATAAAATCTTAAAAAAAAAAAAAGTTGTCTAATTGATTTTGTCTATGATTTTGCACATTTACTATATTTAATACCACAATTAAAAAAAAAAGATAGGTTTTCAATAAGTTGGTAACATTCTATTTATTAAAGTGAGCAGCTCACAGATACTCATTTTAGGATCAAGCTTTATTATAAATATACATTAATATAGTACTCTTTAGAATTTGTCAAATAGTTCATATTTTTTAAGTAGGAAATTAATTCCAATTAAATGGGCAAAAGGAACAGATTTTAATACATCCCTACCTGAATCCCATCTAGTAAATTATCCCATAAGGAAGATGATGTACAGTCAAAACCCTGGTCAGAAGTCTTCCACTCTCTTCTACCCAGACTGAGTTACAACTATAGGTAGGTTATCCTGCTGCCTTTTCAGGGGTGTCACCAACATAAATGCAGGAGAGGAGAGACCAGTGAGAACCAACTGTATCTGGAACTTCTTTAAGATTGAGAATTTTCATCATATGAAAATAATGTCAAATGAGAGAGAAATTAATGTTCATTGGTGTACAGGGCAGTGAAAATGCATTATCACACCCTGTGTTTGACACCCCACTCACATGTTATTGGTTTAAAAGAAATTACATAGAAACCAATTAGAACAAAAGATCTCATTAAACTTCTTACAATAGGAGCCCACTTTGCTAAAGCATGCATAATATCTGGGCCCCAGGGAGAAATGTATAATCGAGATAAAATTAATCAAAACCTACATAAAAAGAACAGCAAGAGACAATTTAAGAAGAACACTTTCTTCAGTGTTAGAAATTCCTGAAGTCTGATCACTGAGTGCATAATTCTGCTTATTATTATCTTCCACTATGTAAAACTATATTTATAATTAGGCTGGTATCACAGTAAAATGACAGTAAAATGCAGACACAATTCATTTAACAATTAATGTACTGAGGCTAAAAATTCTTACCATGTCATTAATTGCCAGCTTAAAATGCTGCCTCAGTTTCAGTTTTAGATGATCACACACCTTCTTTAAGAACCCCGGGGAAATGCAATGCACAAGGCAAGGCTTGTTTAGAGGAGAAATAACAGGCAGCAGTGAATTTCACACTTTTCTCTCCCCACGGACCCCAACTCAGAAGAGCCTTTACTGTGACCACCACACTTACTACTAATTAAAAGAGAAAACAGTAAAGAGCATCTTCTTTCTCAGTAAATTTTACCTCCCACCTGACCTCACTCCAAACTGCCTCTTCATTGTTCTCTACCTGTTAGGTTCTAATTTCTCAATATAAGAAGAACTAATGCTTGCTGCGATCTTTTTTCCTTCTTATTCTTCTCCTCCCTTTTTTAAAAATTTAATTTAATTTCTTTATTTCAACTGGTAAATCCCTCTCCCGGGATTTTAGGAGAGTAGGAGGACAGAGGAAGATTTGAACCATTCTATGAAGGTTGTCGTCCCTGATTTTTCTATAAAAGGATTTTATTTTTCTAGTCTGGCCCTGGCTGATGATTCCCCACCCACAGTTTTTTCTTCACAAATTTATTTTTTACAAAGAGCTTTGCAGTTGATTCTTAAGGAGGTTTTTTTCCAGTCTTTGAGGCCATTTTATATAAGAGCAGCAAGCCAAAACCCAGAAAGGGGAGAAAATATTCCCAGATCATCCACCAAATCAGTAGAGTCAGGATTAGATCAAAGCATCTGGACAAAAATTTAGAAGGCATATTTATCAAATGTGCTGACGATACAAAGCTGCAAAAGAAAACCAATACATAGAACGACATAATCAGGACTCAAAAATTATCCTGATAAGCTAGAATGACGAGCTGCAATGAACAAGACACATTTGATAAGGATAGAGTTTCATTTAGGTTAGTTTAAAGAAAAGATCAACTGGAGATGTTCAAGAGATTCACCAACACAGTTGTAGTAGCTCTGAATGGTAAGATTTTAGATGATTTTACTTTACTTTGTTCTTTGCACTTTTCTGCATTGTTTAAAATTTCTATAATGAACAGGTAGCATTAAAACAAGCAAACAAACAAACAGGGGCACCTGGGTGACTCAGTTGGTTAGGTGTTGGCGTCTGACTCTTGATTTCAGCTCAGGTCATGATCTCAGAGTCATGAAATCAAGCCCTGCATTGGGCTCTGCACTCAACAGGGAGTCAGCTTGTCCTTCCCCCTCCCCCTCTACCCACTCTGTGCATGCATGCATGCTCTCTCTCTCAAATAAATAAATCTTTAAAACAAACACCAAATAAACAACCACCACCACTCAAAACACCACTACCAACTTAATAATTTAAGGATGGGGGCGGAGAAGAGTTAGCTTGAGAGCAGGTCACTTCAAGCAAATTTGAAGGTTTTAGTGGGACCTAAGCTTGTTATGGACCAACAATGCAATTCAGCTGCTGAAAAACTAACACAATGGAGCCTGCAAATAAAATGTGTCCAGATCCCAGGTGCTAACAGTCTCCTACTAATCTAAACTACTCAGATCATATCCGGATCCAGTACTAGGTGTCATTCAATCCAATAAACATTTACTGAATGCTTATTTGGTACAAGGCATGCCCGAACACCATACTTTAGGAGGTAAACTGAGAAGTTAGAATATGTCTAAAAGACAATCACAGTATGCCAAAGATTTTAAAACCATGACATATGATGAACAATTGAAGGAAGAAAGGATACTACAGAAGAGCAGGAGTATACATTTTAGCCCTTTGAAGAAGACAGTATGTAGAAGAGACAGTACATTTTTTTTTTTTTTTTGGTGTTGCAGCTACAGGTTCAGGTTATAAAGAGGAAGACTCCAACATGAGGAATAGATTCTCATCATTTTTTTAAAGATTTTATTTTTTTAAGTAATCTCTACACCCAATGTGGGTCTTGAACTTAACATCCCTGAGATTAAGAGTTGCATGCTCCACCAAATGAGCCTGCCAGGTACCCCAAAATTCTCATCATTTAAAAAACTGAATAATCTATAGCCTAAAGTATTAAGCACTATTTCACTAAGTGTTCAAGGAGAGGCTGGATATGACCCCAACAAGTAAGATTTATGCTTTGGAAAGGAGACCAGAGGAGATGGCCTCTTCAGTTCTTTCAGCTTTCAAGGTTCTGTGATCCTGGCACTGCTAATCTGCAAGATCAAAGTCCAGTAGAAAAGAGAAGGTATGGTACCTGGCATTCTGGTATAAATCTGAGAATTTAGAGTGATTATGTTCCTATGAGCCAAAAACACTCCTCTTTTTTTCCCCTTTATTTTATTATGTTATGTTAATCACCATACATCATTAGTTTTTGATGTAGTGTTCCACGATTCATTGTTTGCGTATAACACCCAGTGCTCCATTCAGTACGTACCCTCTTTAATACCCATCACCAGGCTAACCCATCCCCCCATCCCCCTCCCCTCTAGAACCCTCAGTTTGTTTCTCAGAGTCCATAGTCTCTCATGGTTCGTCTCCCCCTCCGATTTCCCACTCTTCATTTTTCCCTTCCTACTATCTTCTTCTTTTTCTTTTAACATATAATGTATTATTTGTTTCAGAGGTACAGGTCTGTGATTCAACAGTCTTACACAATTCACAGTACTCACCATAGCACATACCCTTCCCAATGTCTATTGCCCAGCCACCCCATCCCTACCACCCCAGCACTCCTGTTTTTGTTCACAATATTCAAAGAAAACTAAAGTTTCATCCGCTGAAGAGATGCCTATTGTGTTTGCTGACAGGATAGTATATTACTACCCAATAGTAATGGCTTCCTCAATGCACTAGCAGATTAACAATCTACTGTGTTCTACATGATTAGAATACCTAAGTTAATTGACCAGAGTTCCAGCCTGACTTTTAGGAAAGAAAAAATGGAGAAGGAAAATTAAGGGATAAGATGAAGAATTGCCCACAATTTAAAAAGACTCCTTTTTTAAGTGCCCTAGATATGGGATGGAAAAAAAGGAATTAGGGACCTAAAATTATGCCTATTGATCCCATTTGTGACTAGGATTTATAAAATTTACAATTAGAAACCAGCATTTTGTGAACTAAGTCATGATTAACTGTCTGTACTTTCTAGCAAGAGTTCCTTTTGAAGAAGAAAAAAAGAAACCAACCATTCCTCAGGTGAAAATG
This sequence comes from Mirounga angustirostris, assembly GCF_029215605.1. Taxonomy (NCBI): domain Eukaryota; kingdom Metazoa; phylum Chordata; class Mammalia; order Carnivora; family Phocidae; genus Mirounga; species Mirounga angustirostris. The sequence goes on from NW_026991714.1 coordinate 128,333,238, forward strand.
AAACTTTTTCTTACCTTGGGATCAATAATAATTAGGGAGAAGCACGTCCCTAAAGGACCAAGGACAGCTGTACCAGCAAAAGCAGGCCATCTCCAGAGATCCAGAGGATGAGAAGAGCTGGCTGGGAAAAAGCAAAAGCCCAGGAATAATAGGCTTTGGACTGCTAGACTCTAGTCCCTTCCCACCGCAATAGCCCTACTATAAAATGAGTCAAATACCTTTCTTCCTGACCTACTAAGACAGAGCAGCAATTCTAGGTCACCCTGACTGCCCCTCTGGTTCTCAACTCCTAGCATTTAGAAACAGCTATAAAGACAAGGGAGCTGTAACAGAAACAGAAGAATAAAAAAATGCTCCTAAGACCAGAGGCTGCTGGTTCTTTTGTTTGTTTAAGATTTTATTTATTTATTTATTTGAGAGAGCGAGGAGGGGAAGGAGCAGAGGGAGAAGGACAAAGCAGACTCCGTGCTCAGCATGGAGCCCAATGTGAAGCTCAATCTCAGGGTCCTGAGATCGTTTTCTCAGCTGAAATCAAGAGTCGGACGCTTAACCACCTGAGCCACTCAGGCACCCCAAAACCAGAGGCTTCTAAAGAAAAGATCCCAAGGCAACCTCACACAAACACACCACACTTCCTCTCATTCATTCTTTCTCTGAATTTCTCTCTTCCCAGGTTTTTGATGCTTACCTAATAAAAAACTGAAAAAAGCATAGGGTAGGACCTACTAACTAAAAGATTAGCAGAATAAAGGACTTACATCAGATGGCTCATCTCAGATACCCATAAAAAAGTCAATGCTAAGTTTAAAACCTAAAGTTAATTTACCACACCATAAAATTATAGGTATGAGATCCAATTAACTATTAGTGGGACAAGTGCGAACCAAAGGCCTTTGCTGTGTAGATACACATTTGGAGAAACAAAGAATGTTGTTAGACTGTGAACCTAAAAATTGAGGAGAGAATTTGCTCTCCTACCCTGGGGGTCACTCACTCACACACATGGGACCAAGAGCTAGAACATTCTGGAGGAAACTGACAATCATACATTTCTTCTCCAGTGCTCTCAGCAATTTCACCTGCAGCTGTCTGCTAAGAATCAAGCCCTTTCAACTTACCTCAAGGCCCAGGACTCTTAATTACGTCTAGTCACCAGGAAGCAGCTACTCTGGTATCACTGGCTTAGTCACAAATACAGTCCCTCCAAACCACTTCCAATATGTTCAAGTAAGTACGGGACATAATTCATTAAGAAAGAGAAAAATATCAATGTAATTAACAAGTAAAAAGATTGTCTAATTGTTTCCTAAAACAACATTCAAAGTAAGGTCACCAGATATATATATATATAAGATCTTTTCCAACTAACTCACTCTTACAAGTTTCCTCCAGTTGGCTATTAACAATCCTATAAAACCCTAGCCTTTACAGAAGGTGAGGGCCCACACCTGGAAGGCCTCAAGTGACACTCTCAGAGCATGCACCTGGAACCCACTAAACAGGTACTTCTATTTTACAGTCTAGTAGCTTGATTCAGGATAGAGGGCTGAATTCAAGGTTGACTTCTTTTCTCCTAGGAGTCACACTCCAGAAACAGTCCCTTATCTGAGCCAACAAAAATAAGGCACAGTCAGCAGACCCACACTAGTGGAAGAAAATGAGATGCAAAAGATGGGGCACAGGACAAGAATATTTTCCACAGGGGTGCCTGGGTGGCTCAGTCAGTTAAGCGTCTGCCTTCGCCTCAGGTCATGATCCCAGGATTCTGGATCGAGCCCTGCATTGGGTTCCCTGCTCTGCAGGGAGCCTGCTTCTCCCTCTGCCTCTGCCTTTCTCTCTCTCCCTCTGAATAAATAAATTACTGAATAAATGAATAAATTTAAAAAAATAAAAATCTAAAAGAGTATTTTCCACAAACGAACACTGACTCCAGACATAAATGCACACACCTAACAACTCCTTTATCCATTCCACATCAAAGTACTGTGTCCTTCTCTCAAAGCTATATACCTCCAAAACGAGTGTTTACCAATTAGTGCTGTTACTTTTGTACCATACTCTTTCTTTGTTATAAAGTTCAACATGCAAGCATCAAGAGCCAATGAGCTCTCTATACATTTTTAGCTGTAGGTTAGTAGCTCACCAAAAAATGGAGCAGGATCTAGAATGCTGTGTTTAATACCTACATGTGAGAAAATGTCTCACAAACAAAATGTATCTAAACTCTAAATACAGACTTTTCCCCCACTCACACCTAGTCTTAGCTCCAGACATGATAAAATGAACAAAATTATGGTCCTGTTTCTAATGCATCCTTACCTTCTCAGGAAATACATGAAATTCTCCTTTTTAGTGTACTTTTTGGCAAATAAAGTTTAGTATAGTGAGTGTTGCATGTGTATGTTATTTAGATAGAGCTACAGTGATATTTCTATATCTCACCAGAATTTAGTATAAATATAAACAGTTTCTAATTCCAGTAAGTTAAAATGTATATGGTAAGCCCTACAGCAATCACTAATGAAACAACTAAAAAAAATAGTGAAAAAAATCATTAAAGAAATCAAAGTGCTACATTGGAAAATATTCATTTAATGCAAAAGAAAGCAGTTAAGAAGGTACAGAGGGAACACAAAAAACATGAGACACATAACAAACTAAAAGTGAAATGTCAGACATAAGTCCAGTTATATCAAAAACAACATTAAATGTGAATGGAACAAATAACACAATCAAAAGGCAGAGACTGCCAGTCTAGATAAAAGTAACCAAGATCCAACTATATGCCATCCATCAGAGGCACATTTTAGATTCAAAGATACAAATAGGTTGAAAGTAAAGGAATGAAAAAAGATATGTCATGACAGATATGAAGGCAGAGACAATTCAACAATAAAAATTGGGCACTGGAGCCCACGGCCACCTCACTGGAGCATGGCAAACTCACCAAGGGGAAGCCCTTTAAACTTCTAGAAATTTTATATGCCAAAAACATTCCCTGTGCACAGGATTCAATACTGTATGGTTCATTAGGATCTGCTGGGCTGGCCTTGGACATTTTTTGTTAACTAGTAGAATGAGAAGATCATGTGATGCTGGAGTAGGAGGATTTATCTTGGTGACTTTAGGACGCTGGTTCCATTGTAGGTATAATTACGCAAAGCTAAGAATCCAGGAAAGAACTGCCAGAGAAGCAATACAAAGTGTATGCCAACAGACAACTTAGATGAAATGGAGAAATTCCTAGGAAGACAAAAATTACCGAAACTGACTCAAGAAGAAACAACAATCTGAACATAGCTATATAACAAGCAAAGAGATTTAATTACTAATTTTTTTTTGAGAGAGAGAAAGAACGTGGGGGAGGGGCAGAGGGAGAGGGCGACAGAGAATCTTAAGCAGGCTCTACACCCAGCATAGAGCCTGATGCAGGCCTGAGATCACGACCTGAGCCAAAATCAAGCGCTGGATGCTGAACCGACTAAGCCACCCAAGCAGGCGCCTCTTCAATTACTATTTTAAAAAACTACCTGTGAAAACAAGCCCAGCCTCTGATGGCTTCACTGATGAACTATACAAAGATTTAAAGAATTAATACCAATCCTCTAAATAGTCTTTCAAAAAAACTGAAGAGAGGGGACCACTTCCCCAACTCATTCTATAAGGCTACCAATACCCTGATATCAAAACCAGACAAAGACCACAAGAAAAGAGAACTACAGAGCAATATCACTGATGAATAAGGACACAAAAATCTTCAGCAAAATACTACCAATCTGAAACCTGCAACATATAAAAAGAATTATACATCATAACCAAGTGGGGCTGGTTTAACATCTCAAAATCAATTAATGTAATATAACCGTATCAATAGAATAAGAAACAAAAACCACATGATCATCCCAATAGACACAGAAAAAACACTGACAAAATCCAACACCTTTTCATGATAAAAAAAAACACTAAAAAACTAGGAATAGAAGGGACCTTTTTCAGCCAAATAAAGGGCATCTAAAAAAAAAATCCACAGCCAAATGTTTTATAAATTTAAAATGTAAGAAAAAAATTAATACCACCTATAATCCCTCCAATCAGAGATAAAAACACATTGATTAGTGGGGCACCTGGGTGGCTCAATCGGATGGGCGTCTGCCTTCGGCTCAGGTCATGATTCCGGGAGTCCCGGGATTGAGCCCCATGTCCGGCTCCGCCTCAGTGGGGAGCCTGCCCTGTGACCCTCCCCCATCTCATGCACTCTCTCTCTCTCAAATAAATAAATAAAATCTTAAAACAAAAAAACACTGATTAGTATCTTTTCAGTTATATGCATATTCCTTTTGGGCACATTCTCCTTTACCAAAATAATGGCAAGAAGGCAGAGTAATAAAATAATAAAGCCAAAGTTTCACGGTCAAACATCTCAAAGGGCTGGAAGCGATGGAAAACATAAATTCTTCCCATCTGAACTATTTTCCCAACAATAATGCCAAGATGCAGGCTGACAGCCTAAGTTCCAGTGTTGCCCCTGATGTCAGGTTGCAAATAGTATCATTCTGTATTTCTGATCCCTTCTAGGTCCACATAAGTAGAGCCAAGGGAACTGAATAAAGTTGGATATGGAAGGGAGTTGCTTTCTAGAATGAAGTCCCATGCAGATCATCAGAACCAAGGCTGTAAGACCTCCAGACTTGCATAGGAAGAACAATTGTTTAAAAAAGATGATAATAGGGGCACCTGGGTGGCTCAGTCGTTAAGCGTCTGCCTTCGGCTCAGGTAATGATCCCAGGGTCCTGGGATTGAGCCCCACATCGGGCTCCCTGCTCAGCGGAAAGCCTGCTTCTCCCTCTCCCACTCCCCCTGCTTGTGTTCCCTCTCTCGCTATCTCTCTCGCTTTCAAATAAATAAATAAAATCTTAAAAAAAAAAAAGATAATAATGAACATTTACATAGAACTGACTGTACTAGGTACTGACTGACTGTGTGCCCGGTACTATTCCAAGTCCTTTACATATATTGTCATTTAATCATCTCAGCAATGACCCAGGTTCCATGAGGAAACTCGAAGCAAAGAGTGGTTAAAAAACGTGTCCAAAGTAAGTGGTAGAGCTTAGACTCAAACTCAGAGAACCAAACTCTATAGAGTCCCTGCTCTTAACCACTATGTTATGCCATCTCTTAAACAAGCAGAGCAATGAACAAAGCTAAAAAACAAACAGAACAGGGACATACAGAAAAAATGTGGAGTCTCAAATTCTACACTCATCAGTTAATTCAGCCTGATTTCAGTTAACAAATCAGAACTGTGGTTATCTCAAAAAAGCAAAGTGGGTGCTGGGGATTGCCACGTGCAAAAAAATGAAGTTGGACCCTTACCTTACACCATATATAAAACTTCCCTTAAAATGTATCAAAGACCTAAATGTAAGAGCTTTCTTACATTCCTTTTCTTAGAAGGAAACATGAGAAAGCTGCAGGACTTGAATTGACAATGATTGCTTGGATATGACACCAAAAGCATGGTCAACAAAAGAAAAAAACAGATAAGCTGGACTTCACCAAAATTAAAAACTTTTATGCATCAAAGGACACAATCAACAGAATGAAAAGGCAATCCACAGAAAAAAATATCTGCAAACCATGTATTTCATAAGAGGCTGGAATCCAGAATATATAAAGAATTCTTAAAATTCAACAACAAAACAGCCAAACAACCCAATTTAAAAATTGGCAAAGGACAGGAATAGACATTGCTCCAAAGAAGATAGACAAATAGCCAATAAGCACATGAAAAAGATAACTAATACCACTAGTCATTAGGGAAATGCAAGTCAAAACTGCAATTCAATAGCATTTCATACTCATCAGGACAACTATTATAAAAAAAAATAGAAAATAACGAGTGTCATCCAGGGTATGGAGAAACTGGAACCCTTGCACAACATTGGTAGGAATACAAAATGGTGCAGCTGTTATGGAAAAGGGTATGGTAATTCCCCCCAAAAATTAAAAATAAAATGACCATATGATTCAGCAATTCCACTTGTGGGTATATCCCCAAAGGAAGAAAAAGCAGGTTCTCAAAGATTTGTACACCCATGTTCATAGAAGCATTATTCACAATAGCTAAAAAGTGGAAGCAATGCAAGGGTCCATCAATGGATAAATGGATAAATAAAATGTGGTATACATACAATGGAGTATTATTCAGTCTTTTAAAAAGTTGGGGGGGGGGGGGCACCTAGCTGGCCCAGTCAGTGGAGCATGGGACTCTTGATCTTGGGGTTGTGAGTTCAAGCCCCATGCTGGGTATAGAGATCACTTAAAAAAAAAATGGAGGAAATTATGATACATGATACAACATGGAAAGAACCTTGAGGATATTATGCTAAGTAAAATAAGCCAGGCACAAAACAACAAATATTGTTTAATTGCTCTTATAAATATGTTCCTAGAGTAGTCAAACTCACAAACACAAAGTGGAATGGCGATTGCCAGGGGCTAGGAGGAGGGAATGAGGAGTTACGGTTTCATTTCAGTTGAAGAATATGAAAAAGATGGCTCACGGTGATGGCTGCACAACAATGTGGATGTACTTAATGCCACAGAACTGTAGACTTAAAAATGGTTAAAATAGTAAATTTTATGTTATGCATATTTTCTTGCAATTTTCTTTAAAAAAGGCTAAGTGAGGGGCACCAGGGTCGTGAGATCAGGCCCTGTGTTGGGCTCCGTGCTCAGCAGGGAATCTGCTCAAGATTCTCTCTCCCTCTCCTGCCCCTCCCACTCCCACACTCTCTTGGGCTCTCTTTCTCCAATAAATAAATCTTTAAAAATAATAAAAATGAAAAAAAAAAGAGTTCAACAAAAAATAAAAAATAAAAACAAAAATGATGATGATAAATTTAAAAAATTTAAAAAGTAAAGCGGAAAAAGACCCCAAGGGAATTTCAGATTGAGGGAAGGAGGGCTTTTATATACTAAAGTCATACTCACCTAAAATCACAGTAGCCCCAACTAAAAATCTTAATATTCCATTACAAATACCTGAATTTCTTCAACCAAGACTTCTTTACTGTACTGCAGTTCACCAAACCCAGCTATGACCTAATGCAAAACCTCACTTTGCAGCATAAACCAAGTTAGGGCAAAACAGATGATTAACCACATGGGATTCAGTGTTTGGTTTTTTTTTCCTAGCTGTAGTCTCAAGAGATTAGAGAACAGCAATTATTAGAATAATATGTAATGCTATCAGTCACTGGGGAAATATTATAGCAGCCTCATTTTGGTGCTTTGTTTTAATCTGCATAATGCTTTTCATTCTCTGTAATGGGAGATCAGCAGGGTCTGTTTACCAGAAGAAAGGTCATTACTGATAAATTCTAACCCAGGGGATAATCTGAGCCTGCCTGTCTGCCACTTTTGAGCAGACAACTGGTCTAGAAGCTTATTTTCATGTACTTCTTGCTATTCAAGAGTCAACAGCCCAATGCCTCTGCTCCTGTCATTTGATTGCTTTGATCCATATTTACTTTTCATTAGACTACATTGCATCCTTCAGCTGAAGTGCCTGGTGTCAAACTGTTCCTCCTCTCAGCTCATCATCAATATCCATTCTGATTAAAGAACTGTGATTAAGAGGCAAATTCTGTAGCCCAAACAGGTTCATGGGCAAGGGGATTTGGAGGGACTCTGCCTAGCTGAGACCTTACATTCCCTTTCCAACCCTAATTCTGGCCATCAACAGTAATGTGCTCTCCCTGATTACCGCCTGTGGGCTTTTTCTCCATGACATTCAGAATTCTATATGCAGCCTGCTCCAAAGGGTGCTATGCCCAATGAACCCCCCTATCTAGAGGCTGCTGAGAGCTATTCTTGTTCCCCAGCCTCCCCAGCAGAGTGTACATTTAAAGCTTTCCTCCTCCTCCTCCCCCTCTTTTTTTTTTTTTTTTTTTTTTTGAGGGGATATTTTTTAGGATGAAGGAAAACAGCTACATAAGCACACAAGCAGGAAGTAGGGGAAGGACTACTTCAGCACTGAAACAAAAAGATCATGGAGTAAAGAGAGGGACAAGAGGCAAACTCACAAGGTGAACAATTAAGACATTTATTCTCATTCCAAATCCCAAGCTTGTCACTAATCACAGCAATATCTAAAAAGTCATTCTTGTCAGCCCTGGAGGGCCTAATGGATAAAAAGTCATTGCCAAAGAAAAACTAAACTTTAGCTTAATGCATTCCTAATATAGGAAAAATTTAATATATTAATCACAGAGTTAAAACTTTATCCACCTTAAGAAAATTACAGATCAGGAAAAAACCTATTTGCAATGATTCAGCCACTATTTCTGTGAGCAACCAGAGAATAGGATTGTGAACTTGGTGCTAATAAAATGCTAATTAAGTGAAAAGCATTAAGATGTTAACTTGAACAGATTCATTAAGGGCTTCAAATTACTTACCTTGAAAGTTGTTTGGTTAGATGAAGGTCAGATTTTAGTCTAACATTTTTCTTTTTCTCTTTTGACTAATTAGGTTAATAGCAGACATCTTCCTAAAGTATAGGACCTCACTAGGGTAACCTGCTAAGTGGTGGCAGGAAATATTTAGCATATAAGTCTCCAAGCAAAACTTCCCAAATGCTTTCCTTCCAGTCCTGCATTTGGCCCCTCAGAGTATTTTTCCTTTGTGGACCAGCTGATCTGTGAAGGCAGCTAAATTAACAATTATACAAAGTAGAATTTTAAAGGTAGAGCAGTAATATTTTATTTTTCTTGTGGCAAAACAAAGGAACAACCCGCCTATGGGAAGGAACAAATATAGGGCCCTGTACATTAATGACATCAGGTATTCCAATAAAAACAGCAGTTTCGGGGCACCTGGCTAGCTCAGTCAGTAGAGCATGTGACTCTCAATCTCAGGGTCATGAATTCAAGCCCCACATTGGGCATGACGGCTACTTAAAAAAAGAATAGTTTCTCAAAAACTCTAATTTGAAAAGATATACACACCCCAATATTTACTGCAGTATTATTTACATTGGCCAAGATATAGAGGCAACCCAAGTGTCCATCAAGAGATAAATGGATAAATTTGTGGTATATATACATATACATTCACACACAATGGAATATAATATTACTCAGCCATAAAAAGGAATGAGATCTTGCCATTCACAACAACATAGATGAACCTAGAGGGTAATATGCTAAGTGAAATAAGTCAGACAGAAAAAGACGAATACCATATGATTTCACCTACATATGAAATCTAAAAACCAAAACAAACAAGCAAACAAACAAAAACAAACTCATAAATATAGATAACAGGGGTGCCTGGGTGGCTCAGTTGAGCGTCTGCCTTCGGCTCAGGTCATGGTCAGGTCCTGGGATCAAGTCCCACATCAGGCTCCCTGCTTAGCCGGAAGCCTGCTTCTCCCTCTCCCACTCCCCCTGCTTATGTTCCTGCTCTTGCTATCTCTCTCTGTCAAATAAATAAATAAAATCTTCAAAGATAAAATAAAATAAAATAAAATAAAATAAAATAAAATAAAATAAAATAAAATAAAATAAAATAAAATAAAATAAATACAGAGAACAAACCAGTAGTTACCAGACAGGTGGGGGCAAAGGGATGGATGTTATAGGTGAAGCAGATTAAGAGGTACAAATGTCCAGTTACAAAATAAGATGAAAAGTAGAGCACAGGGAATATAATCAATAATATTGTAATAACTATGTATGGTGACAGATGGTAACTACACTCATCATGGTGAGCACTGCACAATGAATAGAATTGTTGAGTCGCTATGCTGTACACCTGAAATTGATAGAACATTGTATGTCAACTATACTTCAATTTAAAAAACAGCAGTTTCTAAGCAGCTGCATTTTAAGAATCTCTCTGAAGGATCAAACAGGAAGAGAGAGACAAATTGTTTAAACACAAATAACTCTGACAATTAAAGAGCTGGCATGACTAAGCCACGAAAGACAAGTGAAAAGCAAACAGACTGACACTTGAGCAAATTTAGGCCTCCAAGCATGTGGAAGCACTTTTAATTTTCACTGTCACAATCTGAACTCCAAAAAACATTAAAGTCTGCAGCCTTTCTGCCTTTCACGGGCTGTAAGATACTATGTTAGGGTTGCCATTAGATGTATTGCATTCCAGAAGATCCCAAAAACATAACTTGTAGCTGTCATCAACTACCAAACCACCTTGAGGCCCTCTCAGCTGTTAGTTAGATGTCTGAAAATTTCATATGCAACCCAAACCTTTTCCATGGTTATCAAAGAACATACTACAGGAGAGGTGGCTAAGAGTTCGTTCACTCTGCCTTAGAAATCTTTTCCAGCTGTGGGATTAGCACAAATAATCTTTATAACAACAAAAGTAAATGTTGCATGCTATCACAGATTTACTTTGTTTTTTTTTAAGATTTTTACTTATTTATTTGACAGAGACAGAGACATAGAGAGAGAGGGAACACAAGCAGGGGGAGTGGGAGAGGGAGAAGCAGGCTTCCCGCTGAGCAGGGAGCCCGATGCGGGGCTCGATCCCAGGACCCCGGGACCATGACCCAAGCTGAAGGCAGATGCTTAACGACTGAGCCACCCAGGCGCCCTCAGAGTTTTACTTCTAAGCCTCTATATACTCTATCCTTATTAATAAACTTGGTGGCCAATAGTTAAACATCCCATAGTATCCCTGGGAGACCCATGGGTCCAATTTTCTGACACAGTCTCTTGTTTTCTAAACCACCCAAAGTTAATAGTGTCATGGATGTACAACACAAGCTCTTAGAAAAAAACCAAGGGAGCATAAGGCAGCACTCATTACCACTGGAGTGGAATGCAGACAGGCATACCACTTTTTCACCCTCAGCCAAGAGAATACTAACTCTGAGAAAAGAAACTCCCTGCACCATCCTCATTCAAAGCATCAAAATCTACCTACAAAAAAAGCAAAACATCTTTCAAGGTTAGGGATAACATCTTAAGTTTTATAGAAGGGATATATGAAGACATACTTAAGAAACATTCTAAGGAAGGCTCAAAATGCTAATCCTAAAAGCAGTATGGCATTTACTAAAAAAATTAAACAGAATTATCATATGATCCACCAATTCCACTTCTAGGTTTAGGCCCAAGAGAAGTGAAAGCAGGAACTGGACAGATATTTGTACACCCATATACAAATAACCAAAACACAACGACCAAAGGGTGGAAGCAACCCACTTGGGATTTCATCAATGGATGAATGGAATAACAAAACATGGCATATACATACAACGGAATATTAATCGGCCTTAAAAAGGAAGGAAATTGTGACATACTACAACAGAGATGAATCTTAAATACATTATGCTTCAGGCCAATATTTTATAGTTGACTAAGTGCTTTCACATACATTATATAGTTCTCACAACTATTTCCCCGTGAAAGAGTTGATATCATCGTGATCTTCATTTTATAAACAGTGGAAAGAGGTCCAGAGGAGCTAAATAACTTGCTCAAGGTCACACATTAAGTGGTAGAGACAAAAATTTTAAATCCAGCTTCTCTAACTAAAATTTCCATGTTCCTTTCAACACATCATGCTGAGTTTTCTGTTTACCTCCATGGCAGCCTTTGATGCAACTCTATGGGAGCCATTATGGTACAGAAGAAGCAGCCCTGGGGTGCTGGGCTGGCTCAGTCAGGGTGCTTGGCTGGATCAGTCGGTGGAGCATGTGGCTCTTGATCTTAGGGTTCTGAATTTGAGCCCCAACTTGAGAGTAGAGATTACTTAAAAATAAAAAAATCTTTAGAAGAAAGAGCCCTGAGCCCTGGACTTGGGAGTTAAAGGACCAATGATTCTCAGCTTTGCCAAACAACAACGGTGGGACTTTCTGCAATTCACAATATCTTTAAGACTCAGTTTCCTCACTGGTAAAAAGTGTATTTTTAAAAGCTTGTGATATACTCTATAGAGTTTGAATACTGAAGAAGACAGTATATAAAAGAGCACAAAGCTTAGCACTTATTAAGTGAAAATAAGTGTCAGAAAGGAAAAAAAAGTAAACTTTAGCTGGCTTGGCATCACAACTATTTTGCCCTGATCTGGCCTTAGTGTGGTAAGCAACATTCAAACACATTTTTCCTGTAATCTCTTGAGAAAATTGACTGTATCTTTGATACTTTTGACATAAACGCCAAGTCTAATTCATTAGTGACAGTGAAGATAATCTAATTATTCCCTGCAGCAGGTTCATCAAAGAAATGTGAGGAATGAAATGAAGGTAGAGACCTGATGGAGACTTGCAAAGAGAAGAAAGAGGTCATGGTTATAGGCATCCGCTCAAAGTTCAGCCCAGTCCTTTCTGGGCTATTCACAAAAAGCATAGGCCAAACGCTTAAATCAGCTGTTTGACGACCCTTGGGAAGAATAAGGACAGCAGCCAAGCCAGAAGCCACTGAAAGGGAAAGCAACAAAGTAGGAGATAAAGCAAGCATAAAGGAATGTGATCAAGGAAACAGGCCCCAGATGAAAAGGAGCTGCCTGGAAAGCCTAAGTAAATACATGAATAAATAAACACAACATAAATTATACCCATATGAACTTCATACTCTAGCCCAGAATCTGGAGCTTCTTTCAACCACCCACATTTGTCATACTGCCCTTGGGTCACAAAGGGATATTTGGGAGAAGGCAGTTTGTAATTCCTGATTCTTTTTATTTATCATAAGGCCTCACTACAGTATCTGGTTTATTTGCTAGGTACAGATAAGCATTTGTGAGATTTATAAAACTGTGTTTGCAGCAAAATGTCTCTGGGGTCAGGTAAGGCAGATCAACCTTCAGTGCAATCTTGTTAGCACATCTCACCCCCTTGCCCCCTCACTCCAGCTCTCCCAACACACACATTTCACACTTCTCCTTTTGTTCCCAGATGTGCCAAATACCGCTGTAAATCACCACAGGACATTATACTTTTTTTAAAAAAAGGAGAGGGAGAGAAAAATATTAAAAAGAAAGGAAAAGAAAAGAAAGATACAGAAATAAACACTAAATCCCAGCGCTGTCACACATTAGAATCTATACCAACTTGTAGATGTGCATTACCATCACTGGGAATGTCTGGCAAGGCTTACATCTGGAGCTAAATCAAGTTTCCCCATCTGTTGGGTTTGCCTCTTCTACTCAAGTGTTAATTTTTCAATTGTTTGCAAGAACAATTTAATAATTGTTGAGAAAATGGGAAATGATAGGCACAAAGGGAACAAGGAATGTAAGGAAAGTCAGCTTGAGATTTCATGATACTGAAAGCACATTCTCTCCATTTACAAACAGCTCACTCCTGTGAGTGTGTGGTATTTCCTCAAGACCCTAAGCCAAACTCCATGTCTGACTCAATTTTATCCAATACATATAACACTCTGTAATTGCTTTGCTGTTTCATAAGGAACCTAAAATAACTTAGCCCCATGAGCTCCATTTGCCTCTGTTTACCACAAATAGAAAGAGCCATGTAAAGCAAAACGTCAAAGTTCCAGATCCCCATGAGTCATTCCCTGAACTCACAGAGAATGGCAGAAAAAAATTTTTCAGAGAAAAGTTTTCAGATGGCCTATACACAGAAAAACACTTTGGCAACAAAGGGCTTGCAACCATCTCTTGGTAAGAAAATTCATAGAACAGCACTGTGAGCTATTTCAATATGACAATATGAAAGTCTCATGCACTCCTGCTTTTCTTGATCAAGTACGACATTTCTTCCACTCCTACAGATATCAGGGCTTAAAATAGCAGTGTTCAACACACTCCACTCAGAAAGGTACAATAAACCTCAGGATGAGCCAAGGAATGCTGAAAGAGGTAAGCTCTCATTCCTTACCTGATATTAACTAATGCATGGGTCACCTTGCTAGCTGCTTCTTTCCACTGGCCTGCATTGGTAGAAAGCCTCAGGACTGTAAGGAAGAAAAGAAAAAAGATCTGTTAGACCCCCGTATAAAACACAAATATGAGGAATAAAGATACATCTTGGAATAGCTTTATTAGAATAACCAAACAGAGCCTATACCAACATTCCATTTAAAACTTCCTCATCTCAGAGAAAAATATTAAGGGCTTATTCTCAACTATCTTCACCAGGATTTTTTTTCTCTAGCTTTTTTTCCTTTCTATCAAAATACTCCTCTACCTTGGGTTCCCCTCCATCTACTCCCTACTAACTGGTTTCCATACTTAGTTTTTACATTCATTTAAAATCTACACTGAAGTGGTAAGGTAAGATTAATCTGGCTGCCACATTTATCATTTCCCTAATGGCTAGGGTTGATTTAGTGGAAATGGCTGGCTGAATAAGTATCCCCTCCTGCTCCATACTTACCTTTCTCCTAAAGATTTAAGCTGGGTCAAACAGGGCAAATAATCTTGCTAGATAGAGGATGGTCATGTTTCAACCAAGGAGTAACCTGTTTTAGCTCCTATGACTTAACTGTGTGACCTGCAACATGAATCAACAGGAAAAGCCTTCCATTTTCTGACCACATTCTATCTCTTTTCCACACTTACCAATAGGAGGAAAGATGATCGAAATACAGAATATCCTCAATCAGCTAAGAGCTTCAGGACCATACAAACAGTACTGATACGACTTTACAAAAAAGAGACAAACCAGCACAACTGCTCCTTGGAAGAGCAAGCACATGGTGGGCACCCCAAGTTTATGTTTTTAATGAAGGAATAGTTAATAAGAGCCAAGTTTACTATGTGCCAAGAAGCGAACAAAGTTAGGTTATATGAAAGATAGCATAGAGATGAAGAAACAGACTCAGAGGAGACAAGTAATTGATCTAAGTCATTCAAACAGTTGTATGTAACTGAGCTAGACTTTGAACCTGGAGAATGTGACTCGAGAGCATGTACTTACAGTAAATGGTTATGAGTATGAACCCTGAAGCCAAACGTCAGAGTCCAGTTCCTGCCCCTGCCATTTACTAAGACAATAATAGCAATACTTACATGAAAAGATTATTATGAAAATTAAATAAGTTAATATATATAAAGCCTTAGATCAGTGTCTGGCACGTAGTAAATGTTATATATTAGCTATTATTATTTAAATAAATGGTCTCCCAAACAAATGAATGAATATATCTGAGACTTTCCCAAAGGAAGGAAAGTGGAGCCCAACAAACATTAAGAAATGTGTAACCAGGGGCGCCTGGGTGGCTCAGTTGGTTAAGCGTCTGCCTTTGGCTCAGGTCATGATCCCAGGGTCCTGGGATCGAGCCCCCCAACGGGCTCCCTGCTCAGCGGGAAGCCTGCTTCTCCCTCTCCCATTCCCCCTGCTTGTGTTCCCTCTCTCACTAACTCACTCTCTGTCAAATAAATAAATAAAATGTTAAAAAAATAAAAATAAAAATAAAATAAAATAAAATAAACTATTATTTAAAAAAAAAAAAGAAATGTGTAACCAATTTGCCCAGGAACTTTATACCTGAGTACCATCACTAGCTACTCCAGCCCATTATTCTAGCAAGGAGAGTAACAGCAGCAGCTAAATCTGAGGGAAGGCCTCTGGCTGTAACCAGGAAAGAAAACTCATTCTAGCAATACCACATTTTTATAAATTCATGCAATTTTATGAAAGAGAGTATGGAAGCCTTAATAAAACATATTATCAGAACACTGCTTTTCTAATTTACAAGATTTAGTGCTGGGGAAGTTGGTATAGTTCCAAGTAAAGGTCCTTTAGTTAAAGTGTATGTACAAATTTAATCATGTGATGAACACAATTGTTTAAGCAGGTCAGACATATCTTTTCCAACTCAACTGTGAAACTCCTTAAATGTGTTTCACTAGATCCTCCACTAGATCATAAATTCTCTGAGGGTGGGGACCAAAACATTTATGGAATTGAGCTGAATTTTCCTCTCCTTAACTCAGAGAGGTATTTAACTCTGTCCATGATTATTTCTCTGTAATATTCTGTCAGCTCTGTTCCTTAGTGAACAGGCACCAGATGACCTCATCACTGCATTTCCTTTAAAAATGCCATAGGCTTTTACATTCTTTTCTGTTACCAAATTTAAACACAAAATTATTTCAAAATGCCCTAAAAGCTTCAAGCTAAGGTAATCATTTATGTAGTAAATTATAGTTCACAAAAGTAACATATTACACACCCATTTTAAATAGAGACATAAGTAATAGTAAAAACTGGAAACAACCATAATTTCCATGAAAAGAATGGTTAAATAAACTAAGCCCACACTGAAAAAAAAAAAAAAGATTTAAGAAAAGTACAAAAAAAGAATATTTTATGACATATGTTTTAAAAAACCACAAAATAGAAGAATAACATGATTACAACTATGTAAAACTATGCATACGTGTAGGCTAATACACAACTATGAAAACAATCATAGCACTAGAAAGGAGAAACTGTAAAATTTATTTTTTCCATCTTGATTTTTCTTTTTATTTAGTATTTATGATTATCTTTTTTAATGAAAAAAAAAAAAAACCCAGTTCAAAATATGGTATCATTTATGGTTCAGGGCAGTTCCTTCCTTTGGAGGGCCTTCCTATTCAGTGGACTTCACTGCAATAAATTAATGTCATAGGAATATTAAATGTGTGCCTTCATCAAAAATGTTTCAGTGAGCCTTCCTCTTCTAGCCATGACAGAAGAACAAAACATAATTCACCCTCCTACCTTAAATGACAGAACCCTGGACAAAACAGATGAAACAACAACTACCAGACGTTGGACAACAGGCATACAGAACTGTGATCCCTGAAGAAAAAAAACAAGGTGAGCCCTACGATTACCCCAGCTTACTGCATGGAGAAGTTTCTAGCCTGTGGGACAGGGAGGAGGAAACTATACAGAACCCAGAAGTCTTGCCAAGCCAAAGACATAGAGACCAACACTTGGAGAGGCCAAGGCACCTAGAATTTGTGAGACAGAGTACTGTAGAAGAGGGAGTTTGACAAGGAACTCTGGAGGTCTGTAGAAGGGTCCTCTTACATCTTTTGCTGAATACTGATGTGCATATATAGAAGAGGAAAATACTCAAGGCTGGGCACAGAGAACCACTGGAAAGGAAAAGAAATTGTTAAGCTCACAGAGGGCTCCACAAGTAAAATAATTTGTCTTTCCACCAGCAAGAGTAGAAAGACCTACTCATACACTGGTTGTCAGACAGAGTCTGCAGATGGATAATGCATTAGCAATGGGGCCAAATTAGCATTAAAGATGGCTCTCAACCTCCCCTGACAACCCTTAAATACAAACCTGAAAGGATAAAACTGATTTCCAAATAATGTAACCACATTCTAGAACAAAGTTTAACTATATAAAATAATATAACAAAATCTAGCACTCACAACATTAAAATCACAATGTCCAAAATCTAATTTAAAATTTACCAGGCATTCAAAGCAGGAAAATATGACCAAATAAGCAAGAGAAAAACCAGTCAACAGAAACAGATCCAAACATGAGGAAAATTAGCAGAATTAGCAGAAAAGGACATTAAAACAACTACTGTAAATATGCTCCATATTCTCAGGAAGACTGAGGAAAATACAAATACAATGAGGAAAGAAATGGACATATTAAAAAGAAGTCCAAACAGAACTTCTAGGGAAGAAAAAACCTTCTGAAATGCACACTACACTGGATAAAATGAACTAAGATTAATGAGATTAACAGCATATTTAAAAATACAGAAGAGGCATCCAAATCGGGAGGAAGAAGTAAGCTGTCACTATTTGCATATGACATGATACTATTTATAGAAACACTAAAGACTCCACCAAAAAAACTATTAGAACTGATAAATGAATTCAGTAAAGCAGCAAGATACAAAATTAATATACAGAAATCTGTGTTTCCATTCACTAGTACCCAATGATCAGAAAGAGAAATTAAGAAAACAATCCCATTTACAATTGCATCAAAAAGAATAAAATACCTAGGAAAAAACTTAAGAGGCGAAAGACCTGTACTCTGAGAACTATAAGACACTGGTGAAAGAAATTGAAGATGACATAAATAAATAGAAAGATATACCATGCTCATGGATTGAAAGAATTAATATTGTTAAAATGTCCATACTACCCAAAGCAATCTACAGATTCAGTTCAATCCCTATCCAAATACCAATAGCATTTTTCACAGAAATAAAGCAAATAATCATAAAATTTGTATGGAACCAAAGACTCTGAATACCCAAACCAATCTTGAGAAAGAAGAACAAACCTGGAGGTATCATGCCTCCAGATTTCAAACTATACTACAAAGCTACAGTAATCAAAACAGCATGTTACTAGCACAAAAACAGACACATAGATCAATGAAACAGAGTACAGAATCCAGAAATAAACTCACATATATTAATCTATGACAAAGGAGTCAAGAATATACAATGGAGGGGCGCCTGGGTGGCTCAGTTGGTTAAGCGACTGCCTTCAGCTCAGGTCATGATCCTGGAGTCCGGGATCGAGTCCCGCATCGGGCTCCCTGCTCAGCAGGGAGTCTGCTTCTCCCTCTGACCCTCCTCCCTCTCATGCTCTCTGTCTCTCATTCTCTCTGTCTCAAATAAATAAAGTCTAAAAAAAAAAAAAAAAAAAAAAAAAGAATATACAATGGAGGGGCGCCTGGGTGGCTCAGTTGTTAAGCAACTGCCTTCGGCTCAGGTCATGATCCCAGGGTCCTGGGATCGAGCCCTGCATCGGGCTCCCTGCTCCGCGGGAAGCCTGCTTCTCCCTCTCCCACTCCCCCTGCTTGTGTTCCCTTTCTTGCTGTGTCTCTCTCTGTCAAATAAATAAATAAAAGAAAAAAGAAAAAAAAGAATATACAATGGAGAAGAGACAGTCTCTTCAATAAATGGTGTTGGGAAAACTGGATAGCTATATGCAAAAAAAAAAAAAAAGAAAGAAACTGGACCACTTCCTTATACCATATACAATAAACTCAAAATGCATTAAAGACCTAAATGTAAAACTTGAAACCACAGAACTCCTAAAAGAAAATATAGGCAGCAGACTCTCGGACATCAATCTTAGCAGTATTTTTTTTTGGATCTGTCTCCTCAGGCAAAGGAGGAAAAAGGAAAAATAAACAACTGGGATTCCATTAAAATAAAAAGCTTTTGCATAGAGAAGGAAGGAAAACATCAACAAAACAAACCTACTGAATGGGAGAAGACATTTGCAAATTAATATCCAAAATATATAAAATATATAACGAATTCCTACAACTCAACACCAAAAAAACAATCTAATTAAATAATGAGTGGAAGACTTGAATAGACATTTTTTCAAAGAAGACATATAGATGGCTAATGGCCATGTGAAAAGATGTTCAACACCATACTCATCAGGGAAATGCAAATCAAAACCGCAATGAGATATCACCTCACCTGTCAAAATGGCTAATAATAAAAGACAAGAAATAACAAGCATTGGCAAGGATAGGATGAGGAGAAAAGGGAACCTTCATGCACTGTTGGTAGGAATGTAAATTAATGCAGCCACCATGGGAACAGTATGAGGAATCTTTAAAAATTAAAAATAAAAACTACCATATGATCTAGTAATTCCACTTCTAGGTATTTATCCAAAGAAAACCAAAACACTAATTTGAAAAGATATCTGCAACCCCATGTTCACAGCAGCATCATTCATAAGAGCCAAGACATGGAAACAATCTAAGTCGCTATCAATGGATGAATGAATAAAGAAGTTGTGACATATATATACAATGGAATATTATTCAGCTATAAAACACGAGAAAACCCTATTTGTGACAATACAGATGGACCCCAAAGACATTATTCTAAGTGAAATAAGTGACACAGAGAAAGACAAATACTATATGATCTTACTTATATGTGTAATCTAAAAACAAAACAAATACAAACCCATAAAAAAAAGAGATCAGATTTGGGGGTACCAGAGACGGAGGGTAGGGAGAGGGGGAATGGAGGAAGGTGGTCAAAAGATACAAACTTCCAGTTACAGAATAAAGAAGATAAATAAGGGATGTACCCTACAACAGGAGGATTTAGCTAACACTGCTGTATGATATACAGGAAAGCTATTAAAGAGAGTAAAATCCTAAGAGTTCTCATCATGAGGAGAAAAATTTTTTTTCCTTTCTTCCTTTTTTCTTTTTATTGTATCTATGTGAAAAGATGGATGTTAGCTGAACCTACTGTGGCAATCATTTCACTATATATGTAAATCAAACCATCATTCTATATGCCTTAATCTTCACAGTGATGTGTGCCAATTATTTCTCAATAAAACTGGGGGGAAAATGAAGGTGTGCTGCCACTTCCAGCATGGCAGAGTAAAACCACTATAGCCTCTCTCTCTTACTGATTATAGCTAAAAGTTCTGTATTGAATTCAAAGAGTAACTACCTGGGGGCCCTAAAAATTAAGTATAAGCAGACAGATTATAGAAGGGAGTCAAAACTTAGAGAAACACCCACAAAAGGAGTTTCAGGTTATCTTTTCTCCTATTTTTCTTTCAGGCTTTCACAGAGATGCATGGTGGAGAAGCTAGGTAGATGGCTAAAACTTCAATAGAAACCTCACCTTTCTGTAGAAAGAAACCAGAAAAGGGGGCTTTTGCTGGTCAGAGAACACAAAGAGAATCCTGGACAAACCAGGAGAAAGTGTTCCCCTAATTCTGCATATAATAGTTGCACAATTCTTAGGCTCATGCCTGAGCTGAGCAAATATGGAACAAAGATATAAGCAGCAAAGCAAAGGCTTTAAGAACTGAATGGATATTTGTTTGGGTTTTTTTTAAAGATTTTATTTATTTATTTTGACAGAGAGAGACAACATGAGACAGACCACAAGCAGGAGTGGGAGACGGGGAAGCAGGCTTCCCGCCGAGCAGGGAGCCAGATGCGGGGCTCGATCCCAGGACCCTGCAATCATGACCTGAACAGAAGGTAGACGCTTAACGACTGAGCCACCCAGGCACCCCCTGAATGGATATTTGGTGGGGTTTGTGTGTGTGTGTGTGTGTTTTAAACATTTTATTTATTTATTTATTTGAGAGGGAGAAAGAGAGCAGGGAGGGACACGGGGGAGGGAGAAAGAATCTGAAGCAGACTCCACGCTGAGTGAGAAGCCTGACGTGGAGCTTGATCCCACGACCCAGAGATCATGACCTGAGCCAAAACCAGGAGTCAGACCCTTAACAGAATGAGCCACCCAGGCGCCCCCTGAATGGATTTTTGAACGACAGTCCAAGCCTCAACTAACCCTTGAGTGGTACATGCATGGACCAGATCCAAAGCAGCACAGAAAAGGCTCTGAAAACTAAACTGGTATTGGAACCACAACCCACAGAGGTGAGGCAGAACTTGTAGTCTAACCCCATCTGCGTTGACTGCCTCCGAAAACCAAACAAACAAATCTCCAGAGGATTATAATTGAACCCTGAGTCTACACAACGTAACATTAAAAATGTCCAAGATGTAATCCAAAATTATTCAATTATTCTCACAGGAGTTAGTGAACCTAAAGATAGAACAGTAGAAACTACTAAATAAGAAGAACAGAAAAAAATGGGAGAGACCAAATAATGCTTCAGGGAAGAGAGGGACAATATCAAAAAGCCTAACATCTGTGTAATTGTAGTCCAAGAAAAGGAAGAAGAAAGAACTTGGAGCAGAAAAAATTTTGCAGGGGCGCCTGGGTGGTTTAGTCATTAAGCGTCTGCCTTCAGCTCAGGTCATGATCCCAGGGTCCTGGGATTGAGCCCCACATCAGGATCCCTGCTCAGTGGGAAACCTGCTTCTCCCTCTCCCACTCCCCCTGCTTGTGTTCTCTCTCTCATTGTCTCTCTCTCTGTCAAATAAATAAATAAAATCTTTAAAATTTTTTTTAAAAATTTAAAAAAAGAATGGCCGAAAACTCCCAAATTTAGTAGAGTCAAGAAGCTCAGCAAATCCCAAACAGGATGAACTCACAGAAAAACCATGCCTAGACAAATCATAATCAAACTGCTAACAGCCAAAGATAAGGGAAAAAATCCTAAAAGAACCTAGAGAAAAACAACATATTACAAACAAGGAAAAAAATGATTAAAATGACCATAGACTTATTTTCAGAAACCATGGAGACCAGAAAAAGGGAAATAACATCTTCAAAATACTTAAAGATAAGAACCTATCAACTCAAAATTCTAAATCCAGCAAAAATACCTGAGAAATGAAAGAATATTTTTAAATCTTGTCACCAGGAGGCCTGCTCTAAAGGAACTGCTAAAGAAAATTTTTAAGACTGAGAAAAATAATACCAGAAGGAAATTTGAATCTTCTGGAATAAAAAGAGCAACAGAAATGGAAAATATCTATGTAAATATAAAAAAATATATTTTTCTCTCTGAAATTTTTAGAATAAGGATGATAGTCACAAGGAAAAATTATAGCATTGTCTGGTAGAATTTTCAATGTACGTACATGTAATACATACGACAACTATATCATCAAAGTAAATGTGAGGGTTGGTGATTACAGAACACTATCTAGTAGAAAACTCTTATATTTTATTGAAGTGATAGAAAACTGGGAGGGCCTGGGTAGCTCAGTCAGTTAAGCATCCAACTCTTGATCTCAGCTCAGGTCTTGATCTCAGGGTCATGAGTTTCAAGCCCCACAGTGGGCTGCATGCTGGGTGTGGAGCCTACTTAAAAAAAAAAAAAAGAGAGAGAGAGCCATGTTAAATATAAAAATATAGATAAGTTAATAGTAAAAGGACAGAAAAAGGTAAACATGGAGGGGCGCCTGGGTGGTTCAGTCGTTAAGCGTCTGCCTTCGGCTCAGGTCATGGTCCCAGAGTCCTGGGGTCGAGCCCCACATCGGGCTCCCTGCTCCGCGGGAAGCCTGCTTCTCCCTCTCCCACTCCCCCTGCTTGTATTCCTGCTCTCGCTGTGTCTCTCTCTGTCAAATAAATAAATAAAATCTTTATAAATAAATAAATAAATAAATAAATAAATAAATAAATAAATAAATAAATAAAATAAAAATAAATAAATAAGGTAAACATGGAGACACTAATCAAAAAAGAAAAACCAGGGGTGCCTGGCTGGCTCAGTTGGTATAACATGCAACTCTTGATCTCAGAGTTGTGGGCTTCAGCCCCACAATGGGTATAGAGATTAAAGATAAAATCTTTGAAAAACGAGGGGAAAAAGAGAAAAACCACAATGGCTGTATTAATATCAGACCAAACACACTTCAGAACGAGGAATATTACCAGAGATAAAGAGGGACATTACACAATGATAAAAGGTTTAACTCACCAAAATATGATAATCCTAAATGTGTACACATGTGACAGCAAAACTATAAAATATATAAACCAAAAAGTGAAAGAACTGAAAAAATAGACAAACCTACAATTACAGTTAGAGATTGCAACAGCCCTCTCTGTCCCTTTAGAACAAGTACACAAAAAAATATGTGAAAACAGAGACCACATCAAACAACTTGACCAAAGTGACACTTACAGAACAGTTTACTTCAAGAGCAAAATCAAGTGCAGAAGAGTCATTTACCAGGATGGACTGTATTCTGGGCCATAAAACAAGTCTCAATAAATTTCAAAGGACTGAAATCACATAAAGAATATCCTTTGACCAAAACAGAATTAAACTAAATATTACTAACAGAAAGATATCTGAAAAAATTTAAAAATCCCCAAATTGGGGTGCCTGGGTGGCTCAGTTGGTTAAGTGTCTGCCCTGGGCTTGGTCATGATCCTAGGGTCCCAGGATTGAGCCCCGTGTTGGGCTGCCTGCTCAGCAGGGAGCATTCTCCTCCCTCTCCCTCTGCTGCTCCCCCTGCTTGTGCTCTCTCTCTGTCAAATAAATGAATAAAATCCTTAAAAAAATTAAAATAAAATAAAATTCCCCAAATATGTGGAAATTAAACAAAATAGTCCTAAATAATCCAAAGGTCAAAGAAGAAATCACAACGGAAATCAGAAAGTGGGTTGAACTTGAATGACAATATAAACACAACAAATAAAAATGTTTCAGATGCAACTAAAGTAGTGTTTATAGGGAAATTTATAGGACTAAGTATTTATATTAGGAAAAAAGAAAAGTCTCATATGAATGACCTAAACTTTCATCTTAAGAAACTAGCAAAACTGAAAGGAAGCAACAAGAAGGAAATTAAGAGCAGGAATCTATGAAACAGAAAACTAAAAACCAAGAGAGACAAAACAAACAAACAAAAAACCACTATGAAACCAAAGGCTAGTTCTTTGAAAAAAAAAAATCAATAAACCTGAAAAATATATAGCCAGCCTGACCAAGAAAAAGAAAAGACACAAATTATCAAAATCAGAAATGAAAGAAAGAAAAGACTCTACAGACATTAAAAATGAGTATTACAGTGGTGCCTGGGTGGCTCAGTTGGTTCGGCGACTGCCTTCAGCTCAGGTCATATCTTGGAGTCCCAGGCTCAAGTCCTCCATCAGGCTCCCTGCTCAGCAGGGAGTCTGCTTCTCCCTCTGACCCTCCCCCCTCTCATGTGCTCTCTCTCTTTCTCTCTCAAATAAATAAATAAATCTTTTTTAAAAATGAGTATTACAAACAACTATATGCCCATAAAACTTATAATTGAATGAAATAAAACAAATTCCTTGAAAGATACAACCTTCCAAAAGTCACTATGAAGAAATAGATAATTTAAATAGTCTTAGATTTATTAAAGAAATTGGGTTTACAGTTAAAAACCTTCCAAGAAAGTAAATTCCAGGCCCAGTTCGCTTCCCTGACAAATTCTACCAAATATTTAGGAAAAAAAAAAAAAAACTTCTAAACAAATTCTTCCAGAAAATAGATGAGAGAATTTTATGAGGTCAACATTACCTGATACTAAACCCAGAAAATGACATTATAAGAAAATAAAATTACAGACCAATATCCTTCATGAATATGGGCAAATTAAATGCAGCAACACATAAAAATGATACTAAGTTTAAAAAAAAGATACGGGTGCCTGCATGGCTCAGTTAGTTAACATCTGCCTTTGGCTCAGGTCATGATCTCAGGATCCTAGGATCGAGCCTTGCTCAGGCTTCCTGCTCAGCAGGGGAGTCTTCTTCTCCCTCTCCCTCCACTGCATGTGCTCTCTCACGCACCCTTTCTCTCTCAAATAAATTTTTAAATTAAAAAATTATATAATAATAAATTACAATCATGTGGGGTTGGTTCAACATTCAAAAATTAATCACTATATCAACAGTTTAGAGTAGGAAAACCATGTTATCATCTCAATAAATGCTAAAATTTTTAAGATTTTATTTATTTATTTTATATAAAAAAGATAAAACATGCACGTGAGTGGGGGTAGGGGCAGAAGGAGGGGAAAGAATCCCAAGGAACCTCCACACTGAGCTTGGAGCCCAACACAGGGCTCGACTTCACAACCCTGAGATCATGACCTGAGCCCAAACCAAGAGTGGGATGCCCAACTGACTGAGCCACCCAGGTGCCCCATGCTAAATTTTTTTTAGAGATGTATTTATTTCTTTATTTATTTGAGAGAGACAGAGAGAGCATGAGTGGGAGGGGGGCAGAGGTAGAGGGAGAAGCAGACTCCTCACTGGCCAGGGAGCCCAGTGGGTCTTGATCCCAAGACCCTGAGATCATGACCTGAGCCAAAATCAAGAGTCAGACGCTTAACTGACTGACCCATCCAGGCACCCCGACGTTAAAATTTTAAAACAGAATCTGACATTCATTAATGAGAATAACTCTCAGGAAACTAGAAACAAAAAGGAATTTCTTGGGCACCTGGGTGGCTCAGATGGTTAAGCGTCTGCCTTCGGCTCAGGTCATGATCCCAGGGTCCTGGGATCGAGTCCCACATCGGGCTCCCTGCTCCTTGGGAGCCGGCTTTTCTCTCTCTCTCTCTCTGTCTCTCATGAATAAATAAATTAAAAAAAAAAAAAAGGGAATTTCTTCAGCCTGATTGAGGGCATCTATGAAAAAACCTATAGCTAATGTCACACTTAATGAAGTACTGAATCCTTATTATCTTAAGATTAGAAAAAAGGCAAGTATATCCATTCTCACCACTCTGATTTAATATACTACTAGAGGTCCTAACCAGTGAAATAAGACAAGAAAAAGAATTAAATGGCATACAGATTAGAATGAAAGGAATAAAACTCTTTTTATTCCCAAACTACATAGCTATTTACATAGACAATTCTAAAAAGATTACAAACTACTAAATCTAGTAAGTGAGTTTAGCAAGATGACAAATTCGGAAATCAACAGTCTTTCTATATATTAGCAATGAGCAAATAAAAATTGAAATTCTAAAAAATAACATTTACAATAGCACCAAATTCCACGAAATGTGTTGAGATAAATTTAATAAAATATGTGCAATATGTACAGTATGTTTGATGAAAAAAAATCAAAGAAGACATCAATAAATGTTCACAGGCTGTAAGATGTATTACTAAGATGTCAATTTTTCCCAAAAGGATCTATAGATTCATAATATTTTTTTTAAAAGATATTTATTTGACAGAGAGAGAGAAAAAGATGGAGGGAGAGAGCACAAGCAGGGGGAGGAGCAGAGGAAGAGGGAGAAGCATACTCCCTGCTGAGCAAGGAGCCTAGCAGGGCTCAATCCCATGACCTGAGATCATGATCCAAGCCCAAGGCAGACACTTAACCAACTGAACCACCCAAGCGCCCCTAGATTCATCATAATCTTAATCAAAATTTTAAAAAATCTTCATCAAAATTCCAGTAGGGTTTTAACAAAAACACACTTAAATTTATATGAAAAAGTATCTAAGACAGCCAAAACAATTTTGAAACAGAAGAACAAAGTTGAGGAGCACTTGGCTGGCTCAGTCAGTGGAGCATGAGGCTCTTGAACTCAGCGCTGTGAGTTCAAGTCCCACACTGGGTATAAAAGATTACTTAAAAATAAAATCTTTTTTTTTTTTTTTAAAGATTCTATTTATTTATTTGACAGAGAGAGACACAGCGAGAGAGGGAACATAAGCAGGGGGAGTGGGAGAAGGAGAAGCAGGCCTCCCGCTGAGCAGGGAGCCCAATGCGGGGCTTGATCCCAGGACCCTGGGATCATGACCTGAGCCGAAGGCAGACGCTTAACCAACTGAGCCACCCAGGCGCCCCTAAAAATAAAATCTTTAAAAAAAATCTTGGGGTGCCTGGGTGGCTCAATCAGTTAGGCATCTAGCTCTTGATTTCAGCTCAGGTCATGATCACAGGATTGTGAGATCAAGCTCCGCATCGGGATCCACGCTCAGTGAGGAATCTGCTTCTCTACTTCTCCTTCTGCCCCTCCTCCCGCTCATACTCTCTCTCTAAAACAAAACCACTTAAAATCCTTTAAAAAAAAAAAAAAAGAACAAAGTTGAAGGACTCACACTATCTCTTTCAAGACTTACTTTATAGTAATCAAGAAGTCAGTGTTATTTGTGAAAGGAAAGACACATATAGCAACAGCACAGAATATTTACATATGTAAAGTCACTTGATTTTTGACAGAATCAATTCAATGGATAAAGTCTTTATTTATTTATTTTTAATATTTTATTTGTTTGACAGAGAGACAGGCAGAGAGGGAACACAAGCAGGGGGAGTGGGAGAGGGAGAAGCAGGCTTCCAGCAGAGAAGGGAGCCCAACATGGGGCTCGATCCCAGGACCCCGGGATCATGACCTGAGCCGAAGGCAGACACTTAACGACTGAGCCACCCAGGTGCCCCCATGGAGAAAGTCTTTCAACAAATGGTGCTGAAACAAGTGGACATGCATATTCAAGGCATGAACCCCAATCCAAACCCAGAAGTATATAGAGAAATTAACTTGCACTGAATCTCAGATCTAAATGTCAGGTACTAAAACTATAAAACTTCTAGAAAAAAGAGAGAGAATCATTTTATCTTTGGGTTAGAGAAAGATTTCTTAGATACTACACGAAAAGCACAAACCCATAAAAGAAAAAATTAATAAACTGTATTTATCAAAATTAAAAACTTCTTCAAGAGTTTGCAACTGAGTCCAAGAAAAATGGAAATCTGCTAGCTGGATTATAACAAAAATCTTTCCCTAATTGGTGGATGAGACTGAAAAATAAAATGGGGTGCCTGGGTGGCTCAGTTCATTAAGTGTCCAACTCTTGGTTTCAGCTCAGGTCATGATCTCAGGCGATCAAGCCCCACATCAGGCTCCATGCTCAGTGCGGAGTCTACTCAAGATTCTTTCCCCTCCCTCTCCCTTCTCCTCTACTCCTCCCCCTGCTCAAGCTCATGCATGCTTTCTCTCTCAAATAAATAAATAAAATTTAAAAGAAAAGAAAAAACAAACAAAAATGTCTTCAATAGACACTGTTAAGAAAATGAAAATACAGGGATGCCTGGGTGGCTCAGCGGGTTAAGCATCTGCCTTCAGCTCAGGTCATGATCCCAGGGTCCTGGGATCAAGTCCTGCATCGGGCTCCTTGCTCAGTGGGGAGCCTGCTTCTCCCTCTGCCTGCCGCTCCTGTGCTCTCTCTCTCTCTCTGACAAACAAATAACAAAATCTTAAAAAAAAAAAAAAAAAGAAAATGAAAATACAAGCTAAAATCTGGGAGAAAATATTTGCAAAACACGTAACTGATAAAGGACTACTGTGCAAAATATACAAAGAAACCTCACATCTCAAAAAAAACAAACAAACAAACAAAAAAACAACCAATTCTCCTTAGAGGAGAACTCTAAATATAATCTATGTAGATACTCTCCCCTCAAGGAAGTGGAGCTTAACCTCCCGACCCCCACTACCAACTTCAGTGCTGAGTGTATTTAGTGACTTGCTTCCAAAGAACAGAGTATGAAAAGGGAGGAAAAACCACAACTCTGCACTGGAGAAACTTTGCAAATAGTACCCTAAGCAAGTGATAAAGGTTAATATTGCCAGTGATAAGTCATGTTGATAACATAACATCCAAATGTTATGGAAAGGCCACTTGGACTTTGTGGCATTCTTCCTGAAAACCCAGAACCCCAGTCCAACCCTGAGTAAATCATAAGACAGACCAAAATTAAGGAAGAGTCTCCTGAAAACTGTCAAGGTCATGAAAAACAAACACTAAGAAACTGTCAGACAAGAAGAGACTAAAGAGATATTAGAACTACATGTAAAATAGGGGCGCCTGGGTGGCTCAGTTGGTTAAGCGACTGCCTTCGGCTCAGGTCATGATCCTGGAGTCCCGGGATCGAGTCCCGCATCGGGCTCCCTGCTCGGCAGGGAGTCTGCTTCTCCCTCTGGCCCTCCTCCCTCTCATGCTCTCTCTCATTCTCTCTGTCTCAAATAAATAAATAAAATCTTTAGGGCGCCTGGGTGGCTCAGTTGGTTAGGCAACTGCCTTCGGCTCAGGTCATGATCCTGGAGTCCCGGGATCGAGTCCCACATCAGGCTCCCTGCTTGGCGGGGGGTCTGCTTCTCCCTCTGACCCTCTCCCCTCTCGTGCTCTCTGTCTCTCATTCTCTCTCTCAAATAAATAAATAAAATCTTAAAAAAAAAATTAAAATTAAAAATTAAAGATTAAAAAAAAAAAAAAAGAACTACATGTAAAATAGATGGAATCCTGGAATACAGTAAGGACATTAGAGGAAAAATTAATAGAATCCAGGGGCGCCTGGGTGGCTCAGTCGTTAAGCGTATGCCTTTGGCTCAGGTCATGATCCCAGGGTCCTGGAATCAAGCCCCACATCGGGCTCCCCGCTCCATGGGAAGCCTGCTTCTCCCTTTCCCACTCCCTCTGTTTGTGTTCCCTCTCTTGCTGTGTCTCTCTTGCTGTGTCTCTCTCTGTCAAATAAATAAATAAAATCTTTAAAAAAAAGTAATAGAATCCAAATAAAGTCTAGAGTTTAGTTTGTGTGTGGTAGAAAAAATCATAAAATTTACTGTCTTAGCCATTTTTAAGTGTATTATTCAAAAGTGTTAAGTATGCTTACATTGTTGCAAAACAGATCTCGAGAACCTTTTTATCTTGCAGAACTGAAGCTCTATACCTATTAAACAACTCCCTTTGCACCCTCCCCCCATCCCTTGGTAATCACCATTCCATTTCCTATATCTACAAATTTGACTATTTTAGGTACCTCACGTAAGTGGGACCATACAATATTGTCCTTTTGTGGACTGGTTTATTCACTTAGCATGATATTCTCAACGTTCATCCACACTGTAGCATATAACAGATTTCCTTCCTTTTCAAGGCTGCATATATACATTCATCCATTAATGGACATTTGGGTTGTTTTCATCTCTTGGCTATTGTGAATAGTGCTCCTATGAACATGGGTATGCAGTATTTTTTTTAATGGGCAAAAGATCTTCAAAACCAAACAAGATGGCAAATAAGAACAGGAAGATGTTCAACATCATTACTCATTAGGGAAATACAAATTAAAACCATAATGAGATATTCCCACACACCTGTAAGAAGCCAAAAACCAACCAACCAACCAACAAACCAGCACTGGCTGGAGGGACTACAACTCATATATTGCTGAAGGGAATGTAAAATAGTACACCTCTTTGGAAAACAGTTTGGTGTTTTTCTTTATAAGAAACATATACTTAGGGGCGCCTGGGTGGCTCAGTCGTTAATTGTCTGCCTTCAGCTCAGGTCATGATCCCAGGGTCCTGGGATCGAGTCCTACATCGGGCTCCCTGCTCTGCGGGAAGCCTGCTTCTCCCTCTCCCGCTCCCCCGGCTTGTGTTCCTGCTCTCGCTATGTCTCTCTCTGTCAAATAAATAAATAAAACCTTTAAAAAAAAAAAAAAAAGAAAGAAACATATACTTAGGGCACCTGGGTGGCTCAGTTGGTTAAGCGACTGCCTTCAGCTCAGGTCATGATCCTGGAGTCCCGGGATCGAGTCCTGCATCGGGCTCCCTGCTCGGCAGGGAGCCTGCTTCTCCCTCTGACCCTCCCCCCTCTCATGTGCTCTCTGTCTCTGTCATTCTCTCTGTCTCAAATAAATAAATAAACTCTTTAAAAAAAAAAAAAAGAATGCTTAAAAAAAAAAAGAAAAAGAAAGAAACATATACTTAACCATGATAGCCAAAAACCCATTCACAGGTATGTAACCGGGTGAAATGAAAGCCTGTGTTCACATAAAACCCTGCACAATGATGGTCACAGGGGCTTCATTCATAATCATTAAAAACTGGAAACCTCCCAAATGTCCTTCAACTGAGAAATGGATAAACTAAGCTGGCATAGTCCTACAACAGGATATTATTCCACAATAAAAAGGAATAAACAGGGGCGCCTGGGTGGCTCAGTCGTTTAAGTGTGTGCCTTTGGCTCAGGTCATGATCCCAGTTTTCTGGGATCAAGTCCTGCATCAGGCTCCCTGCTTGTGCTCTCTCTCGCTCTCTCTCAAATAAATAATTTTTTTTTTTAAAGGAATAAACTACTGATACATGCATCAACATGGATGAATTTCAAATAAATTACTATGTAAAAGAAGCCAGACTCAAAAGACTATACAATCTCATCTTTGGGGTTTTTTTTTTTTTTAAATAAAACTATGAAAAAAAGGAAAAAGAAAAACTCTGAGACCAGGGAACAGATTCGTGGCTGCTGAGGGTTTAGGGTGAGTGAAGGAGTTGACCTCATAAGAGCACAAGAGACATTTCTGGGATGATGAAACTCTTTTATATCTTGATTTTTTGTGATAATTATACTTTTATACACATTTGTCAAAACTCAGAATTGTACATTAAAAACCACACATGTAAATTATACCTTTAAAAAACTTGACTTAAAAAACTAAATGTTTTAGGGCGCCTGGGTGGCTCAGTCAGTTAAGCATGTGCCTTCGGCTCAGGTCATGATCCCAGGGTCCTGGGAACAAGTCCTCCATCGGGCTCCCTGCTTAGCGGGGAGTCTGCTTCTCCCTCTGACCCTACCCCCTGCTCATGTTCTCTCTCTCTCTAACTCTCTCTCTCAAACACATAAATAAAATCTTAAAAAACAAAACAAAACCGTTTTTTCATCATACTTTATACAAAATGGAAAGCACTGTAACATGCTCTTTGTTGTGTTTCATTTAGTGAAATTTTTCATTTTCCTATTTGTGATCTCCTGGTTCACATTTTAATTGCCTTGGCAGATTTGAGCATGCCCAGATATCCTCTCTTATCTTGTTGCTGTAGCTACAAGGGCTTACCTCATTTGAATGTGCACATGGCCCAATTGAGTAGGTATGTCAGGCTTCTATAAAATATCTCCCCCACTCCAACTCTCCTTCCTTTCCTCATTGAAAGACATCTTTATTCATCTATTAATGGATGCTAAGGCCTCTGAGGCAGCTCTTCACCCTTGGAAAATTCTACATTCTCGAAAACAAGGATATTGGTAAAGCTGGGTGAACACAAAACCACATTAGGAACACTGAGCACATTTGGCAATAGGAAGTCTGCTAAAGGGTTCTCATGGAAGACTTCCTACCTCCTAAAAAAAGACCATGTGTCTTGGTATGACAACTGGAACTTGTTATTCTCAGGGGAGCTGACCTGAGGCTAAAGCTATTATACTTAGAAAGAAAGTGGAGAAACAGAAAACACCCGGGTCCTTGAGCATCGGATCACATCTTTCTGGAAGTGTCATTCCTTAGAATTCTTGCAAAGTGAAATAATTTTCCTATTGTTCAAGGTAGTTTAAGTCAGAGTTTTTTGATACTTGCAGGTAAAAACATCCTACTAATACAATGCCCTACTCCCACTGCCTAAGATGTCATAGCAAAGCTATCTGTGGCTCTTAAAAGTTTTTCTCTACTGCTCTAAAAAAGAAAATCTATTAGAAAAACATTCTGTTGGGGCGCCTGGGTGGCTCCGTTGTTAAGCATCTGCCTTCGGTCAGGTCATGGTCCCAGGGTCCTGGGATTGAGCCCCACATCGGGCTCCCTGCTCGGCAGGAAGCCTGCTTCTCCCTCTCCCACTCCCCCTGCTTGTGTTCCCTCTCTCGCTGTGTCTCTCTCTGTCAAATAAATAAATAAAATCTTTATTAAAAAAAAAGAAAAAAAAATTTTGTCCTCCTAGGCAATCCTTCTTTTCTACTGTTTGCTTCTACTCTTTCTCCTAGTACTTGTTCCAAATCCCCTCTAGTTTGCACCTGATATGGGAGAGAGTTTTTACAAATAGTCCCAACAAAAGGGATAAAGCAAACTAATCTGTAGTGACAGGAAGCAGACTGGTGGTTGCCCAGAGAAAGAAAGCAAGGGACAGAGGTGGTTAGAGGTGGTAGGAGGGACATAAAGGGATAAAGGAAACTTTTGGTAGGTGACGGGTATGTTCATTATCTTGAGTGTAGTGAAAGCTTCGTATATATAGATGTATGTCAAAACATCAAAAATTGCATACTTTAAACAAGTGCAGTTTATTATATATCAATTTTACCTCAATAAAGCTAGTAAGTGAGGGTCTGTTTGTTCTTTTTAAAGCTTTAGTGAGGGGCTTTCTGTTTCTGTGGAATCTACAGAAACCCTTCCTGACCTTTCAAATTCCAGGTAGGTTTGTAGACTCTTCCCTCAAATTTACAGAAATACATGTCCTCTTTCAGAAATAAGTTATATTTACTATGGCCACAAAGTAAATTTTCACTGAGCCAATCACCAAAAGGATGGCAAGAGAGATTTTTATCTACTGCCCACTTCTTCTTGTAGGTTATGATAAAAATACATAGGTACATTAAAACTCTTTAAAATCCTGTACCTTCTCAAATCACACAATGTTCCTTTGGGATCCAAGCTCTTCTATTTGCCGCTGTCAATTTCCACCCACTCTTTCACTCCCATCTCACTGGCAGTCACTAAATCCACAAGCCTACCTACTTTCTCTCTCTCTCACAAACATAAGGGCTATAGGGCTGCTAACCAGCTTTGTCCTGAGATGAATTTTGAGTTCCCAAAATCAAAGAACTCCACATATAACTTCCTATTGCCTGAGAAGAGACTTCTAGATTTCTGTGCCAAGCAGGGAACCAAGCAACTAGAAGAGAATCTTTTGTAGTCTTTTCCTCTTACATGCCAAAAATTCCAGCTGATGGCGGGGAGGGGAGTAAAAAGAAAAGACAGCTTACCCATAGAGTAGAGGTTGTCAAAGCTCTGGTGCATGCGGATAATCTCATAGTAGAGTTCATCATAGCTGCTGGGAGTGGGCAGGAATGTGTCGCCATATGTGATAAACATATTAAATAGGTTCACAATCTAAAAAAGAAGCAAAAGGGGTGCCTGGGTGGCTCAGTTGGTTAAGCGTCTGCCTTCGGCTCAGGTCATGATCCCAGGGTCCTGGGATCGAGCCCTGCATCGGGCTCCCTGCTCAGCAGGAAGCCTGCTTCTCCCTCTCCCACTCCCCCTGCTTGTGTTCCCTCTCTTGCTGTATCTCTCTCTGTCAAATAAATAAATAAAATTAAAAAAAAATTTTTTTAAATAAATAAATAAATAAAAAAGAAGCAAAAGCCCATACACAGGCATCGTGCTATGAAGACCACAGAAGGGTATTGTCAGTAGTATGCTGAAGCCTGTTCTTATTGGCTTGTAAGAGCTGACTGTTAAAATTTTCAGGAATTTTGTGAGCTGGTTGTTTAACAAAAAAGCCATTATTACAAATTGACATATAAACTTACAATTCAATAAATTACATTAAAATGAAGGTAATACTCAAACTTAAAACTTCCTAATTATTTTCTATCTTTTAGTATTATTTATGTTCTTGAGATTAATTTACACTTCTTATACCTGTGTGGTGGGAATATCATATAATGGTGTGTTATTGCTCATCTCCCCAGCTCTACATTCAACAACGTCACATTGTCAGCTTGAAATTGGCCATGATGGGAATAGTTGTACCACAGAAATCCACAAATGCTACAAATCAGGGCTTTTTCCCCTCAAATGTTAAACATTTATGAACACATTGGGTAACAACCTGAGAAGACAGTCAAAACGCACAATGTCCTCCTTCTACCCCAAGTAACCAGTCAGATAAATAGGCATCTATAATGTCCCTCTGAAACCAAGTGCAGCCATGATGGAACCATTCATCTGGCTGGGACACCTCCAGAGGCTTTGCTCTGCACCAACATAGAGACTATAGTAGCCTAGTAGTTCAGTCTCTCACCGGGGACCAAGGCTCACAGAGATCTGACCCATACCTGTCCCTACCAAACAATACACTCTCATGAAAGAGAAAGAATCTCAAGTTTGCCAAAGACATAGGTGAGAGAGGAAGAGTGGGAAGCACCAGTCTAGAGATTCAAATCCAAAAGGAAAATAAAGGCCTCACTCCCCCTACGCCTTAGTCCCCAGAATACTAGCTCCTGTTTCAACCTGGCCTATCTATCTTAGGGTATGGCTTCAGAAAAAGGGGAAAAAAATGTTTTTAATTGAAGTACAATTGACACACATTACATTAGTTTCAGGTGTATAACATAGTGACTCAACAAGTCTATATATCATGCTATGCTCACCACAAGTGGAACTACTGTCTGTCACCATGTAACACCATTACAACACCACTGACTATACTCCCTATGCTGTACCTTTTATCCCCATGACTTATTCTTTCCACAACTAGAAGCCTATACCTCCCACTCCCCTTAAGAAATATTTTTTGGGGGGCACCTGGGTGGCTCAGTTGGTTAAGCGACTGCCTTCGGCTCAGGTCATGATCCCGGAGTCCCGGGATCGAGTCCTGCATCGGGCTCCCTGCTCAGCGGGGAGTCTGCTTCTCCCTCTGCCCCTCCCCCTCTCATGCTCTCTCTATCTCATTCTCTCTCTCAAATAAATAAATAAAATCTTTAAAAAAAAAAAAAAATTTTTTTTTTGTTACTCACCATAAGGGCTAATGTAAAAATGTTGTGTTTGGCCAGAAGTACAGTCTCATTTGACATAAGGAACTTCAGCAAATTTATCAAGGCTTTAAAAAAAAAAAAAAGACATCAACAAGGTATTCAAAGAGTAATTAATAAACTTAAATCAAACAATGAAAATAGATTTAAGAAATCCAAATAGGGCTAGAACAAGTAAGTCACAGCTACCAAGAATTTTTTAAAAGCAGGTAAGGTAGATATATCTAAAGCAAGCAATGACCTTCCCAAGCACATATCTGTTTATCTGTCCTTAGAAGGTTTTTAAAAATCTACTTCTTTGTACCACTTTTTTTTTTAATACTATTAGTTTATCATAAAAGAGAGACACAAAAATTACATGATGAAAGATTACACAACTTCACTGGAATGGGCAGCTTCACTTAATGCCGTTTCAATAATGATTTCTTTCAGTCTACATACTTTCCGAGAATGTCACCATCTCTAAATAAGAAATAATCCTTATCATCTAGAACTACTTTGGTGCTTCCATATTCTGAGAGAAGAACTTGATCTTGAACTTTCATACTAACTGGTTGAATTTCTCTACCCTTTCCTTTAGAGCCCAATCTAACAGCTACTACTGTTGCTTGCAATACAGTTCCTTGAGATTTTTCTGGAAGCATAATGCCTCCTCTGGTTACAGTTTTGGCACCTCTCCTTTCCACTAAAAGTTGGCCAAAGAGAGGAAGAAACTTTCTAAACATCTGTCCTGCCACGACTCCAGCTGCTGCAAGGGAGACCCAGTTTGACCTCTTTGTGCCACTTCTTTAATAGCAATTAAACTTGGAAATCTGACTACAAAAAGGACATCTCAGGGGCCCCTGGGTGGCTCAGACAGTTAAGCTTCTGATTCTTGGGTTTGGATCTGGTCATGATCTGATGGATCCAGCTCTGTGCTCAGTGAGGAGTCTGCTTGAGATTCTCTCCCTCTGCTCTCTCCCCCCCTCTCTAAAATAAACAAACAAATGTTTTTAAAAAGCAGGGGGGCGCCTGGATGGCTCAGTCGTTAAGCATCTGCCTTCGGCTCAGGTCATGATCCCAGGGTCCTGGGATCGAGCCCCGCATCGGGCTCCCTGCTCCACGGGAAGCCTGCTTCTCCCTCTCCCACTCCCCCTGCTTGTGTTCCCTCTCTCGTTGTGTCTCTCCCTGTCAAATAAATAAATAAAATCTTAAAAAAAAAAAAAGGACCTCTTAGTATTCCAAGTTTACTCCCACACAGTGATTTCCCCACCAAATTTGTTCAATTTATAGATCAAAATGAGGATCCCCCTCTCATCCTAGGCTAATGGCATGTCATTTCACAATGTTTTAGCTATGCATTTGTTTCAAACATCATAGCTAAGAGGGGCACCTTTCAATTCTAACTGGTCACCAGATGTGCCAACTGTATTGTACTTCAGCTCCAGATGGGAAGAGAGCTCATGAAGAGAAAAAAAAGCCCCTAACTGTTCAAACAAAAGTACAGCTTACCCTTTCCTCTCTCAACCATGACAACATTTACTGAAAAGGTCCCCTTTCTCCCTGATATGCTTAATGAGGATTAAAACCCAGGCAACCTCAGTTAAAAGACTGACTGCCAAATACCTAGCTTAACACTGTAGGTATAAAGACATTTTTGCAAATAAATATTAAGCATAAAAGAAATCATCAGTTGCCTGTTCTCTTTCACCCACACCCATGAAGTAAATCCTACTTCTGTGCCCATCATGACTACTGACGCTGTACCTACCTCCCCTACTTGATGGGAAACTATGAAGAAGGGGTTCAGCAGCTGCAACCAATTGGTGGTCCTTCTGTCTTCTCCCCCTAAACCTTCTCTACTCCCACAGACACAAAAAAAGACTTGACCTCTCCTTTTCTAAGACCATATCTGCTGCTTTGCCGGCAAAGAAGTCCATTTGGCTGAGCTTTGTGTGAAGTTTACTACCCTTCGAGAAGAGATGTGAGCTTTGATTTGAAACAGCAGGGAATGATGAGTAGGAGTAAGACTCTCCAGATACTTGCTGCCTGCCACACAACACTCCTTACTCTCAACCTCTGAAATCACAGGTATAGTAAAGAAACAGCAGGCAAGGAAAAGTACAAGGGCCTGTCTCCGTTCTATTTCTAAAGCCTGACTCTTCCCCTCAAATGGCAAAAAAGCCTTGCTAGAGATGAAGGTCATAGGCACCCTCGTTTATGAACTCTTCACCCTTGCACTGACTCAAGTTCTCTGAGGTTTCATAATGGAAAGGCAAATGACAGGCAGCTGGCCCTTTTGATGTTATCTGTTAACAAGCAAACTGTTGGACTAGACCCCAAAAAAAGCTCCATAGGAGCCCATTCTTGATCACACGACCTGCTTAACTCCTACCAGGAGCTCAGAGAATAAAGGGGACTAGCGAAAATCCATATAAAAATGACTAACCCAGCCCAAACCTCTCTCTTTAATAAGATCATCTTGCCGAGTTATTTAAGGGCTGCCCACTCTACCCACTACCCCCAGAGCTTAGCAAGCCCTGTTAATGGGTAAATCACCTGACAATCAGACTCTAAAAACTCACAGGAGACAAGAGAAGAGGATGGGTAAGAGCACGTGGCGCTGGGTAGAACAGCAAAACATAATGGCTGGAGAGAGACAAAGCAGCTTTTGCACACGTCCCATCAATGAGGGCTTCTGTCCCTAGCATACGCAGCACAAAGATGCAACCTCAGCAGTGGTTATGTGGTAATTAAGGAGCAGAAAACCTGGAGAAAAGGAAGTGGGAGCGATGATTTATTGCTCCTCTGCTGGACTACAGCTAGTTTTGATCTCTGGGATTCAGAGTCAGGGATGACAAAGTGATAAATATAAGGGGAGGAAGAGAGCAAGTCTGGTACAGGCCAAGAGGCAACCTGTGTCCCAACTACCGCGGACATCAGTGAAGCCAAACAGTTTTGAGAAGGAGAATTCAGCACTGCAATACTCTGAGAGTCAATGCCAGGGAGAACCTGCATTCTACCCCTGATAATTCAGGCAGACCCCTACTCCGCCCCCCACCCCAACCTCCAAAAAAGGCCAGAGTTTTCTCACCTGGAAGTGGTCATTCTCTAGAGGAAATTTAATAGGCAGAGAAAATGAACAAAGCAACCTCAAAATTGGCTCCCACAAGCCTCTGACATCAGGAACCACAATTCCTCCTCAAGAGGGAATGCCCCAACATCCCATGGAATAGTGCTTTTTGAAAATCCTTCATCATCACCCTGACTTTGCACTCATTCTGTCAACTGTTCGGTGTCCTCTACATCACTATACATACATGGTCTGCTGTCCTTTGACCTGATGTATTGGAAGTTCTAAGTCTGTGAGGCTTCAGCATAGCTGATTTTTGGAACTAGAAAGGACTTTAGAGATCATATAATCCAGTTCCTTCATTTTTGGATTAGAAAACACTTCTTCCCCCCACCACCCCAAGTACCTAGTGACTAAGCTGAGACTAGAACCTGGTCTCCTGTTTAGCATTCTTTTGCCATTCCACTAAGATTAAATAAAGGTGCCAGATGGAGTTAAATGTTAAAGGGAGGGAAGCTTACCTATAAATGGTGTGCTTAGATTTGCTGACTACACTGTTCCCAACACTTCTCTTGACTCTGGTTTATAACTTTCTCCACCTAATGGCTATTCCAGGTTATTTTCATGAATCTGGTCCACTCTTTCTCTTGGTCCTGAGCTACTTATTAAGAGTACAGGTGCATGGGGTGCCTGGGTGGCTCAGTCATTGAGCGTCTGCCTTCGGCTCAGGTCATGATCCCAGGGTCCTGGGATCGAGCCCCACATCGGGCTCTCTGCTCAGTGGGGAGTCTGCTTCTCCCTCTCCCACTCCCCGTGCTTGTGTTCCCTCTCTCTCTGTCTCTCTCAAATAAATAAATTAAAAAATCTTAAAAAAAAAAAAAAAGAGTACAGGTGCTTAATACCTCGTTATTACCTTTCTACTGCCCATTCGCAACTTGGGAAAGACTCCCAAGTAGCTTCTCTCAGCATCAACTGCCTCAGTAGGGCCTCTGTATCTGCTCTCGTTGCTCTTCTCTACAGCTCACCTATCACACACCTTTTTCCCCTTTTCTCTGTTTCTGCCTCCTTTGTAGTATCAAAGAAAGAAAAGAAAAGAAAAGAAAAGAAAGAAAGAAAGAAAGAAAGAAAGAAAAGAAAAGAAAAGAAAAGAAAAGAAAAGAAAAGAAA
Source organism: Mirounga angustirostris (assembly GCF_029215605.1). Lineage (NCBI taxonomy): Eukaryota > Metazoa > Chordata > Mammalia > Carnivora > Phocidae > Mirounga > Mirounga angustirostris. Next base: position 128,373,393 of record NW_026991714.1, read on the forward strand.
AGAAGAAAGAAAGAAAGAGAAAGAAAGAAAGAGAGAAAGGGGGAGGGAGTGAGGGAAAGAGAAGGAGGAGGGAGGGAGGATGGGTGGGAGGGAGGGAGGGAAGGAGAGAAACAGCACGTAACTGTCAACTAAAACTGTTCCTATCCCCCTCGCTCAGCTTTGTCCTCTTTAAAACTAAGATCTGAACATGGAATGTGATTGGAGCCAAAGGCACGTGGGTGGCTCAGTCAGTTAAGTGTCCAACTCTTGATTTCAGCTCAGGTCATGATCTCAGGATCGTGAGATTGAGCCAGTGTCAGGCTCCCCACTCAGCAGGGAGTCTGCTGGAGATTCTCGCTCCCTCTCCCTTTGCCCCTCCCCCTGCTTGTGCACACGCACATGCTCTCACTCGCCCTCTCTCTAAAACAAATAAATCTTAAAAAAAAAAAAATAAAGAGAGCCAAGATCCCTTTCTTCATGCAAAATCAGAACTGAAACAAAACAAGACAAAAAACACTGGTATAAATAATTAATAGCCAAGCTTATTCATAAGCTGTTATGGTATAGAGCTATGCATAGGATTTAACTGCAGGCCGAAGAAGAGAACAGCTTCTTATCAGACAGGGGCAAGTCAAGGACACTAGAGAACTGGCACTCAGGATCTCAGTGCCAACGCATAAGTAGTACAGAGCTCATCCTGGCTGGCTTCTGGCTCACCACTCTCCACATTCACGCGTACACACACACACACACACACACACACACACACACATTTTTAGAAATCTGACACCACTTCGAGTCATCGGGGCACATGACCAGCCAAACTGTTCCACAGATAGTCACAGAAGTAGCACTACATAGAGAGAAGAGTTAAGATAACTATAAAAGATAAGAGGTTGGTTGTATAAACATAACACTGTTAATTAGTCATATGTCTGTAAGAGTTTGGTATCAAGTACATGTTGTAGTCATTGTGGAAATAAGGGGAGCAGGATGTCCTTTTTTTAAAAATATAACCTTTTGGTTTACCATGTTTCCAATTTTTTTGAAGACTTTTTTATTTTAGAGATAGAGGGAGAGAGAGAGAGTTGGGGGGGAGAGCAGAGGGAGAGGGACAAGCAGACTCCCCGCTGAGCATGGAGCCTGACAACTGGAGGCTCAATCGCACTACCCTGAGATCATGACCTGAGCGGAAACCAAGAGTCAGATGCTTAACTGATGAGCCACCCAGGCGCCCCTCCAATTTTTAAATAGTTTTTATAAGGGGAGAAGAGGCTAATATAAGCCCCTCCTTACCAAAGACTTGATGCTTAGTCTGAAATATTTCCAAAGAAGAAGGGCCTATGTTATAGTAACTCAACACTGTGTAAATAGTGTTGCCCATTTGGTGAGCAATGGCTGCTCATCCCCACAAAACAGAATGGCAGAGCTTATTGCAGAGAGTATCCTTTTAGATGCAGACAATCTTCATAGCCAAAACCTTCCAGGCCTTAACAGACAATTCTCATCAGCTTCCATCCTCCATAGCCCCAGGAATGCGCTGCCCCAAAATGCCAATGCCAGACAGACATACCATATAAAGGAATGTATCATATCTTCTTGCTGACTGACAACTACAAGTTACTAACTGTGCCAGAAGCTCGCACAAAGTATCTCAAACCTTCCTCTTTTCTACTGCCCTCTATGTAACACCTTAAAAAAGAGACTTAACTACAGAAGTCACCTGCCCCAAACTACACTCGTCTCTTTTCAAAGGGAGAAACACAGTGGCCATAAGTGGCGAGGGAGGTAACATATATATCTTTTTAAAGATTTTATTTATTTGACAGAGAGAGAGAGAGAGACAGCGAGAGAGGGAACACAAGCGGGGGAGTGGGAGAGGGAGAAGCAGGCTTCCCGCGGAGCAGGGAGCCCGATGCGGGGCTCGACCCCAGGACCCTGGGATCATGACCTGAGCTGAAGGCAGACGCTTAACCAACTGAGCCACCCAGGCGCCCCGGGAGGTAACATACATTAAGTGCCTGCTAGATGCTAAGCATTATGTAAAGCACTTAAAGTACATTATTCTCATCAAATCCCCTTAACTATCCAATGAAGAAGGTATTATTGGTCCCAATTTACAGATGACCAAATTGAAACTCAGAAAGGTTAAATAAGTTACTCAAAGCCACATAGCTAGTTGGAGCTAAACTGCATTAAGGGCAACATATTGGGAAGAAGGTCCATGAACTCCCCCTGCCAAGGTCTATACAACTGTACTGGTTCCTCCTAAATTTAAATTAAAGAAACATTTGTTGAGGGTGGGGGAGCTAGCTATCTAGGGTCAACACCTATATTTGCAATCCAAACCATAACTTTAGTCAGAACTCCACTGATAAGGCCCTCATATATCAAAGTGGCCAATGAAAAAAATCCTGTAAGTTCAAGTGCATCTCTCTCATAAGAATATGAGGATTTAAAAAAAAAAGAATATGAGGATTTCACCCCACTGACCTGGGACACTTTAACCTCCACACTCTCAAAAACAAGAGGTGAAAAGGAAGGACTCGAACAAGTATTTATACACCCATGCTCATAGCAGCATTATTCACAATAGTCAAAAGGAAGAAGCAACCCAATATCCAATAAACAAAATGCAGTGTATACAAACAATGGAATAATATTCAGCCTGAAAAAGGAAGGAAATTCGGACACACACTACAACATGGATGAATCATGAAGACAGTATGCGAAGTAGAAAAAGTCAGTCACAAAAAGACAAATACTGAATGATTCAACTTATATGACTAGAGTAGTCAATTCACAGAGACAGAAAGTAGAATGGTGGTGGCCAGGAGCACGGGGAAGGAGAAATGTAGAGTTATTGTTTATTGGGTACAGAGAGTTTCAGTTTGGGAAGATGAAAAAATTCTGGAGATGGAAGGTGGAAAAATTTACAACAATGATGTGAATATACTTAATGCCACTGAACTGTACATTTAAAAATGGTTAAATTTGGGCGCCTGGGTGGCTCAGATGGTTAAGCGTCTGCCTTCGGCTCAGGTCATGATCCCAGGGTCCTGGGATCGAGTTCCACATCGGGCTCCCTGCTCCTTGGGAGCCTGCTTCTCCCTCTGCCTCTCTCTCTCTGTCTCTCATGAATAAATAAATAAAATCTTAAAAAAAAAAAAAAAGGTTAAATTTGGGGCACCTGGGTGGCTCAGTCGGTCAAGCGGCAAAGATTGCCTTTGGCTCAGGTCATGATCTTGGGAGTCCCAGGATCGAGTCCCGCATCAGGCTCCCTGCTCAGTGGGGAGTCTGCTTCTCCCTCTGACCGTACCCCCTCTCGTGCAGTCTCTCTAACTCTCTCTCTCTCTCTCAAATAAATAAATAAAATCTTTTAAAAAAAATGGTTAAATTTTATGTTATGTATGTTTTACCAATTAAAAACAAACAAGAGGTCAATGTTTTTCTTTCTACCAACACTAGCATGAGCCCCACAAACATCCATCCCAACTTTCTATAACCTCAGTGTTAAGTGACTAGCTAAAATGTACATCACGGTATACACAGCATGGAGTGCACGGCCAAACCTGCAAAGATGTTTCCTCTTTGATGGATTAAAGAAAAGGAGCCAAATATACTCAATCAAAAGAGAGCCACGGACTCTTGGGCAGGAATGCAAATTAAAAATGAATCCTGAGTAGCCTTCAAGACGACACTGTGGCAGCCTTCAGAATAATAATCAAAGTTCACAATCAAAGCCACCAATATACTTAAGTACCAACAATAGTCTAGGAAATCCTCAGGTATCCTGGATTAGACTCCTGATCTTTGCTAACTCTATTAAGTGAGGCTCCAGATACCTGGCTCCAAATACTCTTAACCTACACTGAGTAAAAAATAGAGAAGCTATGTCAGTGAGATATTTGAGGTATTATATTATAAATGCAATATGGTTAAGTTGTAGGGAAGTGGGTACTCCATACACACTTGTTTCTTCATTGGAAAGTCTACCAGGCACTTTGAAAATTTTGTTTCTGGGCTCTTTTTCAGGAACTACAAATTGGCTGCAACTGCTGCCTCTTTTGACTCTATTAGAGGCACCAGTCTCACACTTAGCTTTGGCCTAACCTTCCCTTGGGGAGTCTTACGCATCAAGTATGGCAACAGTGCATAGAAGTTCTGCCTTCTGTATGCAGATGCATGTGGAATATAAGATAGCGTGCAGGTTCTGGGAAGCTGAACCAGGAATAGGCACCTTGATGGTTCCCTGAGTCCCAAGTGAATTCCCAGAGGCAGCTGATCTATTTCTCAAATGGGAAGAGTTTCATGCCATCCACCTAAGAATACTGCCACCTCACACGGGTCTCCCTCACCCCATAAAGAACCTTGTTTGCAGAGCTGTCCCTAACATCAATGTACCCCACATAATGAGGACTTCCCCAGATTTTTTCCTAAACTGCTTTGAATTCAAAGAGAGTAGCAGCAAATTGTGTTGCACATAGAAGAGTAGAATGAATAATGGATATGGGAACTTCTCCAGGACTAAAACCTGTCCCTGACACTGAGGTAAAGCAGGTGCAGAGAAGAACAAGCCAACTACAGGAAGACACAATTACGTGGTAGCTCAGACGTCTGCCTCAGAGAAGCAAAGGGAAGGGTTAATTATAAAACCAAGTGAATGACATTTAAATAATATTAAAAACAGGAAGGAGACAGAGAGCCTCTAGCAGAGCACAAATAAATGGTCTCCAAAGAATCAGGTCAGAGAGAGCTGTCTGTTTCAACAGCTCTAACATACTATAAAGAAAAAGAGAAAGAAAGCAAAGACAAGACTCAACCAGGCCCTATTTTGTGGCCTGGCATGGAGCTAGGATGAGATGCCACAGATCCAAATCAAAATGCGCTCATTTGGGGAAATGGATAATTTCACAGTGACTGATAGAAGAGAAATATTAGCATCTCACTTGCTTAGAAGAAAGGCAGAGGAACTCCAAGGACAGGCTAGAAATAGCACTAGTATAACAAGCCAATGCCTTCCAAACCAGAGAGGCACTATAAACTCTAGCCAATTCCAGCATCCCTGGACAAAATCACCAATTACCCAGGGACACTGCCAACAATCAGCAGGCTCACTGTCAATCAGCAAAGTGGCGCAGGACAACTTAGAAGCCAACACCTACCAGTAGAATAATTTTAAAATACATAGGTGGCCTCTCAGAATATAGGCATCTGTCTGGCTGCAAACCCAAGCACCTCACTTGAAGAGGCCAATGAATCAAACAAGAAAATGAAATGGCTTTGGTTGTGTGCTATGAGCCCCTCCAGGTGAATAGAGCACAAAAGTTAGTACATCTGATGGGAGGATTCTGGGAAGACAGCAGAGTAGAAAGCACCAGGTATCTTTCTCCCTACCCAGACAATCATTGCAGTGACAGAATCTGTCTGATATTAACTATTTTGGAACTCTGGTAAAGGTTTTCAACTTCCAGGGGAAGACTTGGATGGTAAATTTTTGTTAATTTCAGTCAATTTCAGCTCTTAGCACAGTAGCAGCTACACATCCCCCACCCCACCCCCCCAGCCATGTGGCAAGCAGCATGCACACAGCTCTTAGGAGGTAAGGTGGGCAAAAAGGAGCCTGTCCCCCAAATACTGGGGATCTGTGCTTGGATAGCTGGTTCCTGCTTCTGATTACAGAGATGCAGACAAAGAAGCAAGCCACCATTGTTGCTGCACCTCCTCTCACTGAGGCAAACCCATCCCCATCCAGTTAAGTTACATCCACGAGATTTAAAGGACCAGGTATGGGGCGCCTGGGTGGCTCAGCTGGTTAAACCTCCAGGTCATGATCTCAGGGTCTTGGGATCAAGCCCCACAGCAGGTTCCCTGCTCACTGGGGAGTCTGCTTCTCTCTCCCGACTCTTGTGCTCATGCTCTCTCTCAAATCAATAAAATCTTTAAAAAATAAAGGGCCAAGTGCCCTCTTTTATCCACCTTCATTTTTTGTCTTTCTCCCTTTGGGAGGCAGACATTAAGACTAGAACATTCAAAAACAATTGCATAGGAGCGCCTGGGTGTCTCAGTCAGTTAAGTATCTAACTCTTGATCTCAGCTCAGGTCTTGATCTCAGGGTCATGAGTTCAAGCCCCGTGTTGCGGCTCCTTTAAAAAAACAAAAATCAATTGCAAATACAGGGAAAATTAGAAAGTGATTGCACATGCCCAGGAAAAGGCTCAGAAGAGAGCAAAGAAGACACTAAGTTTACACTCAGGCTGAACATGGGCAGAGACAGCCTATAACAATTAAAAAAAAAAAAAAATTAACAAAAAAAGAAAAAAGCAAACTCTGCGGAAGAGAGAATCTGATTTCTTGAACCTGAGAACATTATATTAAGTGAAATAAGCCAGCCGTAAAAAGACAAATACTCTATGATTTCACTCATTTGGGGTGCTTAGTGTAGTCAAAATCATAAAGACAGAAAGTGGAACATGGCTTGCCAGAGGCTGGCAAAGGGAGGAATGGGGAGTTCTCGTTTAGTAGGTGAAGAGTTTTTGTTTTACAAGATGAAGAGAGTTATGGGCAGAGATGGTGGTGATGGCTGCACAACAATGTGATAAATATTTTTTTTATTTTTTAAGATTTTATTTATTTATTTGACAGAGAGAGACACAGCGAGAGAGGGAACACAAGCAGGGGGAGTGGGAGAGGTTGAGAAGCAGGCTCCCGGGGAGCCCGATGTGGGACTTGATCCCAGGACCCTGGGATAATGACCTGAGCTGAAGGCAGTCGCTCAACCGACTGAGCCACCAGGTGCTCAGTTTTGTGAATTATACACTTAAAAACAGTTAAGATGGTAAATATTATATGTATTTTACCACACACACACACAAAAAAGTCAGTACATCAACAGGCTGCATTGCCTGAAGGCTCCACGCCCCTCTAGATGAATTGGAAAAAAGAACAAACTCTTTCTTCAAATGGAAGTTAAGTTCTGTGTTACATTTTCCTTGCTGTTGAAGTATATCTGCTTTAAAGGGAAAATAAGGTTCTCCACTATCTCCAATTCCCTGTTTACCTGGGGACACTGCCATTCTCACAGTTACCACCTACCCTCTTCTTTATCATGAAAATGAGCCCTTATGTGAAAGTTCTCATATGGAACTCAGACTCTGGGAAATGCAGGATCCCGTACACCTTATTCCTGCGCAGCTGCCTCTAACCACGCTCAGAAGCCAGTGCCTTCTAGGGTCCTATACCACCTACTTATTTTTTCCAACACTGCCCAGGTAAGAGAGAGCCAAAATTGTCACCCTTTAAGAAATCTAATAGTCAGTGAGACCACATCTCAGTGGAGGCATGTGATGTAGAATCAAGAACTTTACTTCCTGCCAAAATGTGAGAAAAACAATAAAAAGACCTGTCCTGCTCACTGGAGATCCAGGGAACAATGACACCTCATGAAACCGAATATGTTCCTTTAGAACTAGTACCGACAGAGCAACAAAAGCACAGCTACTCCTTCCTCTGTCTTAGTTGACAAGATGCTAATGGGCCTATGAGAGTTGACATTTCTCTGGATAGGAAGTGACTTCATGTGCAGAGAAAAGAACAGAGATTTCTCACTCTTTTCAGGGGCTTTTTGGAGGGAATCTTTTTCTCCCTCTAACAGGCTAAACCTGTTAGAAATTCCTATCTTTTGCTTCTGCCAAGTTTCTGAGGGGATGAAAGAAAGAGTCAAAATAGTATAAATTTTAGACTTAGCCAAATGTGGTGATTTGAAGGAAAAAAGAGTCTTCTGGCATTCTTTTTCAGTCCTAGGGCTTTCTACACTGCTGTATAGAATCTTTCATAACAAAATTATGGAAACACAAAAATGCCTTCTAATGACCCTATATTAAAACATTCTGAGAGAAACTGATTATCCACAGAAGAAAGAAGCCTCCCATCTTTTTGCACATGGAAGCTAGAGCAGTCTTAATTAGGCACATCAAGCCTAGAATACATCTTGTAACATATTCCCCTACATCAGAGAAAATTTGGGGGAAAGAGGAAGAACAATTTAAAAAGCAATTTTAAAAACAAAATAGCAACAGCAGCTGCCAAAATTCCTCTCCCCATCTACTCTAGCTGTTTACTGCTGTGTCCTTCTCTCCTCCCTATACCTTCTTCAAAACTAAAAGAAGCAATATTGTAGAGTTATATAAGATGTCACCACTGGAGGAAGCTGGGTGAAGGGTGCGAGAACTTGCTATACTATTTTTGCAACTTCCTGTGAGTCTATAATTATATCAAAATTGAAAGTTTAAAAATGAAACTAAACAACAACAACAAAAAAAGCTCACAATTAGAAGTTCAAAGAATAGTCCCTAAATCAGGACAGCTTGACCACCAAGCTGTCAAAGCTATACTTATACAAGAACACACAGGTCAGGGGCGCCTGGGTGGCTCAGTCAGTTAAACGTCTGCCTTCGGCTCAGGTCATGGTCCCAGGGTCCTGGGATCGAGCCCCACATTGGGCTCCCTGCTCCGCGGGGGGCCTGCTTCTCCCTCTCCTACTCCCCCCTCTCTCGCTGTATCAAATAAATAAATAAATAAATAAAATCTTTAAAAAAAAAAAGAACACACAGGTCAATCTATGGCTCAGGTCAGTCTTTCCCTTGAAGATTTTCAGTCCTGTGTGACAACACTACAATATAACAAGCTGCCAACGAAAGCCTCTAAGCTCTCAGTCTCAAGGTATACCTAACCATGAAGTCACAGGCTTCTGCTAGTCATGAGAAAGCCAGCTGGATCCACAAAGCTGTGAGACTCTCTGGGTTTTCCATTTGTCCCAGTAGGTATCTAAAAGGTCAGGCCATGTACGATTTCTCTCTTTTTCACAAAGCTGTGAATGCTTTGGATGCTATCTAGCACAGTGAAGCTGAACAGATTGTTTTGGGGGCTTTGGGAGCCTTTCTTCCTGCAGGGAGGCAAATGTTGCCTTAGTGATCTGCGTCTGAGCATAGGAGTCAGGAACTCTAAGTTCTAATCATGACTCTGTTTAGTATCTGGTTCCATGATCCTTAGCAAGGCACTTACCCTCCTATACCTCCACTCCCTTCCCCAACAAATGGTGATAAAAATAATGACTTATCACCCAGGGATGTGGCAAAGTGAAAGGGTAAGAAGGACAGTGATCCATAGATAAATGTCGAATATAAAATGTCAGTATAAATCTGCCTTTAAATCGACCCATGTTTTCAGACTGTGGAAAGCTACACTATTTAAATGCAGGCTGCCTCCCCAGTGCCCCTTCTGCCTGCAGTGGAAGTAAAATAAGCTGACTCCATGAAGCTCTGTTCAGGTCTTTTCCTCTCTAACAACTACATGCTTCTCTCTAAACATTCTGCTCATTCTTTGGTTAATGGCTTGGAAACCATCAAAGTTTCCATTTTTACTTAGTTAAAAGCAATGCATGTATCTGTAGGTAAGGATGAAACAGACAAAGGAAAGAGAAATCACCCGCCACTCCCTTTCACATCAATAGTTCAAATAGGGGCGCCTGGGGGGCTCAGCCGGTTAAGCGTCTGCCTGCAGCTGGGGTCATAATCTCTCAAATAAATAAATAAAATCTTAAAAAAAAAAAAAATTCAAATAAAAAAGTGATAAAGTCAGCTCAACAGAAACATGACAACAAACATCCTCCTGGGTTCTATCATCATTGTTGTTGTTCTCATTGTTGTTATTGTTTTGAGGCCCAAACACAGCACTGTACTGCTTTAAGAGAATGTTGATTCATCAATAATAGAAATTCTACATGTCCAGCTATCCATTTATTCATTCAAATGTTTTCCGAGCCCGTTATAAGCCAAGTATGTGCTGAAGACAGAGCAATGATAAAAACAAAGGCCCTGCCCTACAAAAACTTTAAGAGGAAAGAAAGATATTTAAATAAATCATTATGCAGACTTATGCACACATAGCAAAACAGTGCAATATGCTAAAATAGAAACCCCAAGTGCCATAGGAAGACACAGGAAATAAAATATAGTGACCAACGTGTTCCTTATCCCAAAGAAGTTCAGAGAGAAGATTGTGAAGCTAAAATTCCCAGGAGAAATACAGTATGATCAGTAAATAAAGAAAAAATATTAACATAGATAGTAAGATGTTCTGTGAAAACAGAAATAATTGGGAGGCCATGGAACCTAAAATTAAGACAGGGATTCTTTTTTTTTTTTTTTTTAAGATTTTATTTTATGTATTTGACAAAGAGAGAGACAGCGAGAGAGGGAACACAAGTAGGGGGAGTGGGAGAGAGAGAAGCAGGCTCCCCGCCAAGCAGGGAGCCCAATGCGGAACTCGATCCCAGGACCCTGGGATCATGACCTGAGCCGAAGGCAGACACTCAACGACTGAGCCACCCAGGCGCCCCAAGACAGGGATTCTTAACACAGGATCATGGATGGCTTCAGAGGGTCCATGAACTCTCTGAAATTATATGCAAAATATGTATATGCAAATGGACATTTTTCTGAACACAAAGATTGTATCTTTCATTATATTCTCAAAGGTAAAGACCTATTTCCTAGGATCTTATCCTAAAACCCAGTTTTCTATCTCTATAGAGGATAGTTTTAAGACCTAATCTTTTACCCAAAACAGGAGATCTGGGTAGCCTAGAGGTCAGAGAAGAGCTTTTGAATTTTCCGTAACTTGGTGAAAAATAGTGATTGCTAAAAAGAGGGCAATGAGAGAGGCAGGCCTTCTTCCTTTCCCTATTTTAGTTGAAGTTAGCCTAAATATATTTCCCCAAATACTCAGATACTATGGTGACTGGCACCATATAAATAGACAATGGCAGCAGGGAGAAGGTCAGGGCTTGTATCTATAAAACCAACAGAGCAGGCAGGATTAAACCCCCAACTAATACAGCTGCCTCATCCTCGTCCACAAGAGCACACCTGAATTTCCATATGGGAATTTGTAGGGGGACCTCTGGTTACCTCCCCAATAACAAAGAGTGACTGCAGTCAAACAGCACAGGAATAAAAATCACCATTCGAAGTGCAGTGATACTACACACCCACATTCCAAACAACAAAAGGCATTTGGGTCCTAGCCAACTGCTTCCTAGACACCCAACGGCTTCTGTGTGTCCAATCTAACAACACACGCCTTCCCAGTTTTATTTATAAATAAAATTCAATTAAAGTTCTCAGCATAGTATGGGCATCTATACACATAAGCATATTTACCACGGTGAGGTTCATACACCTCCAGCAAATCCTTAAGTCTAGAAGGCAAAGAGTAAAAACATGGGCATCCCAACATATGAGGGATACTGCCAGCCAAGGGGTGGGTGGATCCACCATAACCACATTTATATTCACTGATTGCAATATTATACGTTATTATGGGCTCTGATGCATCAGATGTAGTATAGTATTTTGCAACTTTCCTTAACACCTGCTGCTCGGCATCTCACTGTGTATGAATACAGGGAGCCAGGGTTCCAGGAGACTCACCCAGTCTATATAGGAAAAGGACCTAACCTCACTTGGCAGAGAACTCTAGTACAAATGCCTATGCCTCAGGAACAAGAAGTCATCCCAGCATCACAAAGAATCCTCATATACATCTCCTCTCTACCTATCAAGGCTTAGGATGCCAGTCAATCAGTCCTGAAATAGCACATAATTACGAACAGAGCTGCACATGACAGAAAGTACTCAAAGACATAAAGTCAACTGACCAACATAGGATAAAAATGGTCTCCTGCCTCACAATTTCCTAGCCAGAATGGGGAAGTGCTAAGATCAAGAAAAAATAAATACAGAAGACATCCTTAACCTCTTTAAAAGATAACTGACTCTTTAAACAAAAATGATGGCAATGTATTTTGGGATTTTAACATATGTACCAGTAGGATATATGACAACAGTAGCACAAAGGACAGGATACAAAGTGGAGGAAGGAGAGTAATGGAAAGCCCTGGGCCCCAGGGAGACAGACCAGGGTAAATGGTAAAAGGCAATGCAACAGAACAACGAGGAAGATGACCACAGGTGATGAGGATGGGAGAAGAGCCAGACAGATCCCAGGGACCAGAGACAGGATGGCTAGGATAGAAAGGAAAGAAAAAAGAATACAAGAAAAAATCAAACCAGAAGAGAATCAAAAGCAGGCAGAAACAACTATTACCACCAACTCGTTAGTACTACAATGGGTAAATTCATCCTAGTTATAGACATAAACCATTTGTACTTGTTATCAAGTCCTACAACTATTAACGAACATCCACAGATTTGGTTTTTTTTTTTTAAGATTTATTCATTTGACAGAGTGACACATTTGACACAGTGAGAGAGGGAACACAAGCAGGGGGAGTGGGAGAGGGAGATGCAGGCTCCCCACAGAGCAGGGAGCCTGATGCGGGGCTCGATCCCAGGACCCTGGGATCATGACCTGAGCCGAAGGCAGATGCTTAACGACTGAGCCACCCAGGCACCCCCATCCACAGATTTGTATCATTTTTGTGTTTTCTCTTTAATCCTAAATTTTTAGAACCTAACAATCATATAACTCTTCATGGACAACCACAATAGTCCTGTATATTAATAAGAATTGGTCCTACCTAGGAAATTCTACTAACTTTAGTCATTTCAATCTCTTCTGATCTCTGTAGATCTTCTGACATCCCCTCAGTCTCAAACTCTCATACAATCACACTCTTCTCCTAAAATACCAAAGTGCCACTATTACCACTTAGTGTTACTCTACTGTTCCACCCTTCACCACCATAGGCAGTAACTGCAAAGAACTTGCTAATCCATTAATTAAAGATCTCTACTTCCCATTATAGAGGACTAAATTTAGAAAGCCAAATTGGGTTGGGAGGAAACCATGTGTCACAACAAGTGAGATGAATTCCATGGAAGGGGGTGGGGTTAGTGGCCTGTTTCCTACGAAGCCTCTGACACTAACACACCCTCCTGTGCTGAGAAGCTCTTCCACGGGTGGGGCAACCATTCACACTATAATCATCCAAAGAAGACTTTATTGTACCATCAGGTCACCAAAGCCACAGGACCTATCAGCAAGCAAATGCCTCAGGGAGCATGTCTCCTGGCTTTCCTGAAACCTCCAATTTAGTTACACAAAGAAAGGGGTGGCAAGCCAGCATTAATTGTACCCTTAAAGAAGAACCACTTCCCGCCTGCAGGGGTAGCTGTGACTTTACTGGGCTACCGAATGGACACAAAGACAAAAGTAAACACTGTAATTTGCTGGTTTTGTCTCTGGCACAGGGGGAGTGGTAAAAGTGACACTGTCTGTAAACAGCAATAATGCCAGATGTAACACAAAGAACAGGATTCCCCCCCATCTCTCCACCCCCTCCCCACCCCCTCTCCCTATGACATTCCTCCAGAGATTACTCATCTTGAGGAAACACACAGAAGCCTCCCTATAGTCCATATGCTGCTACCACATGGAACTGAGGGAGAATCCAAGTTTGTACTGATTCCTCCTACCTCACTCTTATTCAAAGCAAGAATCATTAGAGCTCAAGATACGTTCAATTGTTTTCTACCAGCTGACAAAAACATACAGGGAGAAGAAATTTGAGAAGAAGTATGGAATAGATATGTGCCATGCCTACGTCTGGATAAGAACAAGGCTGAAATGACAAAAAGTGTAAATGAAAATAGAAGCATCCTAAACACACTAAAAACTTTTAAAAAAATTCATCTGTGCCTAGGCTTAGGGGCTCATAAAAGATCTAGGAAAAGAAGATGAATTCAAAAGAGAAAGTTACCTGACCAGAGTTCCCGCCAGGTGTAATGCAGGCGTACTCTACACTTCTTCTGGTAGCAAAGTAGTTTATGTACTACCTGAATGCAGCGTCTGTAACAGAGAAAAACAGGGATAAGCCTAAAAGTATGATGCAACTCACCACAGATACCCTTTTCTTTAGCAAGGCAGCTTTGCTAAGGCCACTAAAGATGCTGGAGATGAATTTGTACACATGTAAAAGAAAGAAACTTCAACTTTCTGATGCATAAATTGCCCCTCCACACACACACAATGCTTGTGCTAATTCCTTTTTTTTTTTTTTTTTAAGATTTTATTTATTTATTTGAGACAGAGAGAATGAGAGAGACAGAGAGCACATGAGAGGGGGGAGGGTCAGAGGCAGAAGCAGGCTCCCTGCCGAGCAGGGAGCTCGATGCGGGACTCGGTCCAGGGACTCCAGGATCATGACCTGAGCCGAAGGCAGTTGTTTAACCAACTGAGCCACCCAGGCGCCCGTGCTAATTCCTTGTATCACCAGGAAAAGAGGGCTATAATTGCATACAGGTCAGCAGTTGATTAGGTATTACAGATACTATTCCCTTGAGTATCTTTCCTCAGAGGAAAGCATACATCAATGGACCAGAATTAGACTACTCCATTCAATGTTGCAAATGTAGGATATCAAAATACAAAATTAAAGACCTTAAGTCTTCAGATCTTTTTTTTAAAAAGATTTTATTTGAGAGAGAGTTGGAGGGAGGGCAGGGGAGGAGCAGAGGGAGAGGGACAAGTACATGCTGCACTGAGTGAGAAACACTACGCAGGACGCAATCTCAAAACCCTGAGACCATGACCTAAGCCAAAATCAAGATTCAGACGCTTAACCAACTGAGCCACCTACGTGCCCCTCTTCAGATCTATTTAAATTTGTTTTTAATTTAAATTAATTTTTAAAGTAAATTTTGGTTTAATTCATAATTAACTTAAATTTTATTTACATTAAAAGTTGGGGCACCTGGGTGGCTCAGTCGGTTAAGCGTCTGCCTTTGGCTCAGGTCATGATCCCAGGGTCCTGGGATCAAGCCCCGCACTGGGCTCCCTGCTCAGCGGGAAGCCTGCTTCTCCCTCTCCCACTGCCTCTGCTTGTGTTCCCTCTCTCGCTCTGTCTCTCTGTGTCAAATAAAATCTTTAAAAAAATATTTAAAAAAAAATTTTTTTTTAAAGTTAAATCAGGGTGCCTCGGTGGCTCAGTCAGTTAAGCATCTGCCTTCAGCTCAGGTCATGATCCCAGAGTCCTGGGATCAAGTCCCACATCGGGCTCCCTGCTCAGTGGGGAGTCTGCTTCTCCCTCTACTCCTTCCCTTGGCCTGTTTGCATGTTCTCTCTCTCTCTCTCACTCTCTCTCTCTCAAATAAATGAATAAAATCTTTTAAAAAAAAAAGTTAAATTAAAAATTCACTCTTCAGTTGCACTAGCCACATACCAAATGCTCAACTACCACATGTGGTTAGTGGCTACCATAATAGGACAGCACAACATATAGAACTTTCCTATCATCACAAAAACTTCTACTGGGTGGTACAATTCTAGATCATTGGAATATTCAACATTACTCACATCACAATAACAAATATGTTTGGGAGAGTATTTCTAAATAAGCAGTTAATAGGTTGAGAGGAAAGACTTTTTAAACATTATAAACCTAACAAAAAATATTTTTTCATCTCTGATTGGGAGAGGGTTTTGAAAGCATAAAAAGCCATGGAGGATAGTACAAAGTAGAATACAGATGAAATTTACTTCCTAAAAATGAGTATTTTGTGTGATTTTTGAAAAAGTGATTACATTAAAGCCAAATCATATGGGAAATTACATTTGTAGCCAAAGACACAAAACCATTACTATGCTTAATGTATATGTTTATACAAATTGATAAGAAAAAATAGCATCCTGGGGCGCCTGGGTGGCTTAGTCGTTAAGTGTCTGCCTTTGGCTCGGGTCGTGATCCCAGGGTCCTGGGATCAAGCCCCACATTTGGCTCCCTGCTCAGCGGGAGGCCTGCTTCTCCCTCTCCCACTCCCCCTGCTTGTGTTCCTGCTCTCGCTGTCTCTCTCTGTCAAATAAATAAATAAAATCTTTAAAAAAAAATAACATCCCTAATAAGAAACATGAGCAAAGTAAATAGTCAACAAATCCCCCACCCCCCTAAAGGGGGAAAATATGGAAAGTTAACACTTTTCTACAATGTTCAACTTCACTTTAAATAAGCATATTAAAACAATATTGTTTTTATGTATCCAATTAATACAGATTTTAATGTTGATAAAGGTACAGCGAAACAGCCACTTATACGTTATCAAGGAAAGTATTACTGGTACACGGCCCTTTTAGGAGGCAATTTGGCAATCTCTTATCAATAGCCTTAATAACGTTTATACCCTTTGACCCACAAACACCACTCCAGAGAATTCAGCTTTACCCAAAATGCAAAAACTAAAATGCTTTAAACAAAAAGATGTTCATCATAATCTTATTTGTAATAAAAGAAAACTGGAGGGGAGCCTGAGTGGCTCAGTCGTTGAGTGTCTGCCTTTGGCTCAGGTCATGATCTTAGGGTCCTGGGATCGAGTTCCGCATCAGCTCCCTGCTCAGCAGGAAGCCTGCTTCTCCCTCTCCCACTCCCCCTGCTTGTGTTCCCTCTCTCACTGTGTATCTGTCAAACAAATAAATAAAATCTTTAAAAAATAATAATAATAAAACCGGAAACAACTGTGGAAATAACATCCAATGCTGAGAGAATAGCAAGTAAATCATTACACATACAGCAGTTCTCCCTTATCTGCGGGAGATACATTCCAATACACCCAGTGGATACCTAAAACTGTCAACAGTATCAAACCCTCTACGTTCTGTTTTTCTCCTATACATACATACCTATGATAAAGTTTAATTTATACACAGTAAGAGATTAACAGTAACTAACAGAGCAATTATAACAATATACTGCAATAAAAGTTATGTGAATGTGGTTTCTCTAAGTATCTTATTGTATTGTACTCAGCCTTCTTATGGTAATGTGAGATGATAAAATGTCTGTGTGGTGAGATGAAGTGAGCTGAATGATGTAGGCACTGTGACCTAGCATTAGGCTACTACTGACCCATGGTATGCAGAAGGAGGATCATCTGCTTCCAAACCACGGAAAATGAAATGACTGATAAAGGGAGACTACTGTATGTTATGTACTAAATTATGTTCCTTCAAAATTCATATGTTGAAACCCTAACCCTAACTAATGTGACTGTATTTAGATATAAGGCCTTTAAGAAAGTCATTAAAGGGGCGCCTGGCTGGCTCAGTCAGAGGAGCGTGCAACTCCTGATCTTGGGGGCATGAGTTCAAGTCTCACACAGGGTGTAGAGATTAAATTAAAAAGTAAAAAAAAAAAAAGTCATTTGGGGTGCCTGGGTGGCTCAGATGGTTAAGCGTCTGTCTTCGGCTCAGGTCGTGATCCCAGGATCTTGGGATCGAGCCCCACATCGGGCTCCCTGCTTGGCAGGGAGCCTGCTTCTCCCTCACCCTCCTCCTGTTCCCCCAGCTTGTGCTCTCTTGCTCTCTCTGTCAAATAAATAAATAAAAATCTTAAAAAAAAAAAGTTATTAAAGTTAAATGAGGTCAAAAAGGTAGAGCCCTAATCTGATAGGACTGGCTTCCTCATAAAAAAGGAAGAGACAACCAGGGATGCTTGCTCCCACACAGAGAGAAAAGGCCCTGTGAGGATACTGCGAGAAGGTGGCCATCTGTAAACCATGGAGAGAGGCCTCTGGGGAAACCAAAGGTGCTGGCACTTTGATTTTGGACTTCTGGCCTACAGAACTATGAGAAAATAAATTTCCATTGTTAAGCCACCCAATCTGTGTTTTTTTTGTTATCGCAGCCCAAGCAAACTAAAACATAGATATATAATGAAACCCCATAAAGCTCTTTTTTTTTAAAGGCTTATTTATTTTAGAGAGAGGCAGGGAGTGCACAAGCGGGGGTGGGCAGAAGGAGAGAGAGGGAAACAGACTCCCCGCTGAGCAGGGAGCCCAACAGGACCCTGAGATCATGACCTGAGCCAAAACCAAATGTTGGATGCTTGACCAAATGAGCCACCCAGGCAGGGCCCCATGAAGCTCTTAAAAAGCATACCATGAAGAATTTTTCACAACACAAGAAGATATTTATGTTACAATGGAAAGTGAAAAAACAGCATGCAAAATTATATACATTTAAATGTATGATAATGGTCACAACCATATTCAAGTATTAAAAAAAGATTTAATTTTGATTTTAATTTGGATGGTATGATTATAGGTGAATTCTATTCTTTCTCTTTTAATGTTTTCTCCAAATTTTCTACAACTCTATTTTTATAGCTAAGCAATCCACCATTTAAAACAAATTCATTTTTTATTTTTTTTAAGATTTTTATTTATTTATTTGTCAGAGAGAGAGAGCACAAGCAGGGGGGAGCGGCAGGCAGAGGGAGAGGGAGAAGCAGGCTTCCGGCTGAGCAAGGAGCCCGATGCGGGACTCAATCCCAGGACTCTGGGATCATGACCTGAGCTGAAGGCAGACGCTTAACTGACTGAGCCACCCAGGCATCCCAAAACAAATTCATTTTTAAAAAATTTTTAAATCCTCAAGGTACCTGGGTGGCACAGTCAGTTAAATGTCTGACTTAGTTTCAGCTTGGGTCATGTTCTTGGGGTCATGAGATTGAGCCCTGTGTCAGGCCTGGCACTCAGCATGGAGTCTGCTTGAGATTCTCCCTCCCTTTCCCTGCCCCTCCCACTTGTGCATACACTCTCTCTCTCCCCCCGAAATAAGTCTTTTTTTTTTTTTTTTTAAGATTTTATTTATTTATTTTACACAGAGAGACACAGCGAAAGAGGGAACACAAGCAGGGAGAGCGGGAGAGGGAGAAGCAGGCTTCCCACGGAGCAGGGAGCCCGATGCGGGGCTCGATCCCAGGACCCTGGGATCATGACCTGAACCAAAGGCAGACGCTTAACGACTGAGCCACCCAGGTGCCCTGAAATAAATCTTTAAAAAAAATTTTTTTACCATCCTCTAAAAGAGGCACAAAGGAACCTTTTTAGAGAAAAGAAATGTTTTATACCTTGACTGGGATAGTTGTTACAAGGATGTATACATTTATCAAAACTCATTAAACTGCTCATCCCATTGCAATACTGTTTATAAATCCTTGGCAAAGGAAGTCCAGAAACACAATGGGCAGATCATGAGAGAATAATATGGAGAGAACTTGGATGTTAATCTGTAAACCAAGAATCAAAGTACTCAAAGTTTTACAACATCATTTCTTAAATCAAGTTAATGCCCTTTCTACTTTTGCCAAAGTGGTGGGAAAGTCCAAGTAGAAATAAAATCCTTGGCTGTGATGAGGATGTAGAAAAACTGGATCCCGTATACATTGCTGGTGGAAATGTAAAATGGTACAACCACTTTGAAAAGCAGTTCAGCAGTTCCTCAAAATGTTAGACGTAAAGTTACCACATGACCCCCCCAATTCCACCACTAGGTATATACACACAAAAAACATATATCCATACAAAAACTTGTACATGAATGTTGACAGCAGCATTAGTCATAACAGCCAAAGATATAAACCACCCAAACGTCTATCAACGATGAATGGATAAATAAAATGACGTCACACATCCACACAATGGAACAGTAATCAGCCATAGAAAGGAGTGAAGTACTAATACATGCCACAACACAAATGAAACCTGAAAACATTATGTCACAAAAGGTCACATGGTATATGATCTCACTTATATAAAATGTCCAGAATAGACAAATATATAGAAACAGAAAGTAGACTGGGAGTGGGGAAGTAGAAATAGAGGCCCAAGGCTTAGACTCTACCCCTCCGAAAATCCAGGCTCATCACACAAACCAAGATTCAGAAGAAACTGTCAGACCTATATTTTCATTCATTCATTCAACAAATACTGTTTACCAACTAAACATCAAACACTTGGGGTGCCTGGCTGGCTCAGTTGGAAGACCATGCAACTCTTGATCTGGGGTTATGAGTTCAAGCCCCACACTGTGTGTGGAGATTGCTTAAATAAATAAAAAACTTTCAAAATTTCTCCAAAAAAATTAAGTAAAATAAACATCTAGCACTTACGTCTTATTAGAACTAAGTTGTCAAGTTCCTAGAAAGTAGACCCAGATAATCTGCTAGTTTCAGGCAAATGAAAGAGGCTTTTCCTCTTGAAACTGTTTTGACATAAAAGAATGAGGCCGAGAGGGCGCCTGGGTGGCTCAGTTGGTTAAGCGACTGCCTTCGGCTCAGGTCATGATCCTGGAGTCCCGGGATCGAGTCCCGCATCGGGCTCCCTGCTCGGCAGGGAGCCTGCTTCTCCCTCTGACCCTCCCCCCTCTCATGTGCTCTCTGTCTCTCTCATTCTCTCTGTCTCAAATAAATAAATAAAATCTTTAAAAAAAAAAAGAATGAGGCCGAGAAAACAGGAGACAAAGTAAGTAAGGCAAAGGGCAGAGCACAAGGTGGCTCCTCGCCACCCACTTGCCCCAAATGCAGTTCAGCTAAATCACAGCTTCAAGTAAAGAATACTTCTGGAACTGGGATTGAGACTCTCTTAGGTTCTATGGTTTTATTCTGAGACAAAGAGTAACCTAAGATCCTACTAACTTCAGCAGACACCGGAGGTAGGAACCTGTAGAGAATCAATCTGACAGCTCAGGAATCAAGTGAAAGTGGATGTAGCTAATTTCTTCTTAGGCTTCCTAGCAGAGAGGAAAAGAGGAGGGCAAAGAAACCAAAACAAAACAAAACAAACACCACAATCCTCCCTCTGTGGAGTGAGAGCCAAAGACACTAGCTAGAAGAATTAAAGTGCTGGGGCACCTGGTGGCTCAGTTGGTTAAACATCTGCCTTCGGCTCAGGTCATGATCCCAGGTTCCTGGATCGAGCCCCATGTCGGGCTCCCCGCTCAGCAGGGAGCCTGCTTCTCCCTCTCCCTCTGCCTGCAGCTCCCCCTGCTGTGTTCTCTCTCTGTCAAATAAATAAATAAAATCTTTAAAAAAAAAAAAAAAAAAAAGAATTAAAGTGCCTAACAACATAATGACCCAAATGAAATGGAACTAAATTTGTAAATTAAAGTCCTGGAAGTTTTCAAAATATTCCCAGTAATGGGCTTGCGCTGCTAACCTTACCAGCCTATTCTACTTGTCCCATTATTCAGATATCTCTCTCTTCTTCCCACTCCTTGTAGGTCTAAGTGGTCTTGTAGGAGGCTTTCAGATCAGAATTGTAAGAGGACTACATAACAGATCTCTCTCTTTTTTTTTTCTATTTAAGTAGGCTCCACACCCAATGTGGAACTTGAACTCACAACTCAGATCTACCAACTGAGCCAGCCAGGCGCCCCTATAACATATCTCTCTTAAAAGACTTCAGTATCCTCAGGAGTGGTATCAAAAGTATTTTACAAACCATACAGAAATATAAATTAATACATAAGTCAATACGTGTATCAAAAATTTTAATTCTCTTTTACTCTCTTAATAAACTAAACTGTATCAAAACTGCTCACCAAGTGACATAAATTAAAGCATAAATCACCGTAATAGTTTCCAAATTAATTGTTGATTTTTAGATATTGTGGTGTGATCTCCTGTTTGATGCAGTTGTCACTAGCTACAAGATGCCCTGGTTCGGGGCGCCTGGGTGGCTCAGTCGTTAAGCGTCTGCTTTCAGCTCAGGTCACGATCCCAGGGTCCTGGGATCGAGTCCCACATCGGCCTCCCTGCTCGGTGGGAAGCCTGCTTCTCCCTCTCCCACTCCCACTCCCACTGCTTGTGTTCCCTCTCTCGCTGTGTCTCTGTCAAATAAATAAAATTTAAAAAAAAAAAAAAAGATGCCCTGGTTCAAGCCATGATTTAACTTAGGAATATATAAACTCTTCTGTCAACTTCCCTATTAAACCGATAGTCATTAGGTACCTGGTGCTGACCGCCTTGTTGCAGCCAGCAAAGATGGCTGGATGCTGCCTGTATGTGACCACCCATGCACAATACACTCTGCACACCAGCACTTCTCACATGGCCTGGATCTGGACAGCCTGCACGCTGGCCCTATCAATAATGCCATCCCAATACCGAGCCGCTGTGGGGCAGAGGGAGACATTACCTATGCTCCCAAGCCTGGTGCCACCAACCTCTGGTTCAAAGACCATCGATATTCACCTGACACTGCTCCTAAGCTCTGTTCCTACCTCTGCAGCCCCCCAACAGGTGACATTACCAGCCTGGTGGTCTCAATAACTTACACTATTTACCAAGTAGAATGAAAATTTTAACAACTGCTACAACCTTAAAATATAGATTGGCTGAATTACTCTACATTTATTGCTTCTTTGGGGTGTTTTTTATGCATGTAGTGGTTTCCTGTTTCAGCACGAGGCAGGGTCCACTTTAACGTGAAGTCTTCTTGTGGGCTCCACTAAAGTCTCTACTTTCTTCCAGTGCCTACCCCCAGGTGAGGGAATCTCTTAGTGAGAAAGAGCACAAGTTTTCCAAGTAAGAGTAGCTTAAAGGAAAGTTTACTCTCCTCAGAGACTATTTCTCCTCACTCCTTAATCCTGTGGCAGCAGTGGGAGTGGCAGCAAGAATCAAGGAATACAGTGAGGAGTGAAATTAACTGGTTAAGTTTCCCCACCTCTTCCTGCTCCAGGCAAGACTTTTCTTCTCTCTCCCTTTCTCTCTCTCTCTTTGGTCTAAGCACCTTCCCCCCTTATTACTTTACCTACAGCATTCATACACAGATATGAAATTGTTTCATTTCTGACCCAGATTCTGGTTTGGAGTATTAAGTCTTTCCACACTCCCTAGTTCTTCATATTTCACCAGGAGGATTATAAACTTATCTGAAATGGTAGGAATTCATTTTGCTTTCAATTTCTCATTCTGCAGTATGCTGCTGAAAAGCAGTACATAATGAGAAGTGAGAGCAGCAACCTGGCCTGATGCCCAGCTGGGAGCAGAGAAGTTCACCTAAAAAGGACTTGACGCTCCAAATGCCAAAAACCAGGAAGAGGGTTGGAGGAGGAGGTGGGGACATCTGGATATATGCCCACGGGTAGTAATGAAGAAAGTGTATTCAGCCTGAGGGTGGGACCTTCTGCCCAGCCTCTGTCAGTTTGATGCCTCATTATCTTCTCCATCTTCCCTAACCTCAGGACATTCAATTAGGGAGCAGGTAGAACAAGCAACTGAGAAAGCAAGACAATACCCAAAAGGTAGAAGCTGGGGGGAGGAGGGAGTTAAAATATTTATGTAGACCAGGTTCATTGGCTGTGATGTGAGGTTCTGGGTAGACAGCCACATACCTGTAACTCTACGTGCTGAATGCACAATCTTACCATGTCATCCCACCTTCAACTGTTCCCCATCAGCCACTTAATCTCAGGCAACCGTTTTTCTACTCTCCTATGCTTCCTCCATGTACCCTACACTCTAATCATCCTGAATTACTTTCTACTTTCCAAATATTGCCACACTTTCAAGCCTCCAAGCCTCTGAAGATGCTGGTCCCCTGCTTGGTGTGTCCCTCCCCCACTCTTCCACATAGAAAACTCCCACTGTTTCTTCATGACTCAGGTCAAATGCAACCTTCTCTGTTATCTTCTCTGATGCCCCAGTCAGCATTTGTCACCCTGTGCAAATCTTTTTGTCACTTACCACAGCAGTAGTTAAGAGTACAACCTCTGGGGTGAGAGAGACTTGAGTCTGGTGTGCCACTGTGGTAGCCAGCCTGCAAGATGGCCCCCAGTGGTCCCCACCTTCTGGCATTTACATCCTTCTGTAAGGATGTAAATGTATCACAGACCAACACTGTATGAGGGTTGGTCTATATGACCAACAGAAATGGCATGTCATTTTTTTTTTTTTAAAGATTTTATTTATTTATTTGAGAGAGAGAGAATGAGAGACAGAGAGCACGAGAGGGAAGGGGATCAGAGGGAGAAGCAGACCCCCCGCCGAGCAGGGAGCCCGATGCGGGACTCGATCCCAGGACTCCAGAATCATGACCTGAGCCGAAGGCAGTCGCTCAACCAACTGAGCCACCCAGGCGCCCCTTTTTTTTTTTTTTAAAGATTTTATTTATCTGACAGAGAGAGACAGCGAGAGCAGGAACACAAGCAGGGGGAGTGGGAGAGGGAGAAGCAGGCCTCCCGCCAAGCAGGGAGCCCGATGTGGGACTCGATCCCGGGACCCCAGGATCATGACCTGAGCCGAAGGCAGACGCTTAACAACTGAGCCACCCAGGCGCCCAGAAATGGCATGTCATTTGAGATTAAGTTATAAAAGACACTCTGGCTTCCATCCTGGACTCTCACTCTCTTCTTTCTCTCTTGAATTACTTGGAGGAGGCCAGCTGTGGTGAGCAGCCCTATGAAGAGGTCCACATGGCAAGGAACTGAGGTTTGCCAACAACCACGTAAGTGAAGCTTGGAAGCAAATTCTCCAGCCCCAGTACAGCCTCAGATACCTACAGGCCCAGCTAACACTTTTTTTTTTAAGATTTATTTATTTATTTGAGAGATAGAGTGTGCACGCGAGGGGAAGGGAGAGGGAGAAGAAGAGGGAAAGAATCCCAAGCAGACTCCACACTAAGCGCAGAGCCCTACACGGGGCTCGATCTCACAACCCATGAGATCATGACCTGAGCAGAAAACAAGAGTCGGACATTCAACCGACTGAGCCCCTCAGGGGCCCCCCAGCTAACACTTTGACTGCAGCCTTGTAGAAACCCTATGCCAAAACTACCCAGTTACACTGCTTCTGGATTCCTCAACCACAGATACAGTGAGATAACAAATATCTGTTTTAAACCACTCAGTTTGGGGTCATTTGTACACAGCAGTAGATAACTAATACACTGAAGAAGGGATGGCAACAACCTAGGATTTACAGTAAGAAAAGCTGAGTTCAGGTCCAGGCAATGGTGCTTACTAACAGAATAACCCTGGGCAAAACACTCAACCTCTAGAGTCTAAGTTTCCTCACTTGGAAAATGAGAAAACTGAGACTATAATAATATACTACCAGGTAAATAGCATATCCTAAAACCAGGACATAAGATAAGCAAGCTACAAATAAAGTCTGTAGTAAAACAAATCTGATTCCTAAGGTGCTGAGGTTCAGAGATACACCTAAAACAAAATGAAAACTTACCTAATCAGTGTTATAAAAAAAGCAGCTTTCATGGTGTGTGAATTAAAATAAAGAATCAGGCTTACTTCTAAACACCAAAAGAAAATGCAAATAGAAAAATGCAAACTGCAGGGCACCTGGGTGGCTCAGTCGGTGAAGCGTCTGCCTTCGGCTCAGGTCATGATCCCAGGGTCCTGGGATCGAGCCTTGCATTGGGCTCCCTGCTCAGTGGGGAGTCTGCTTGTACCTCTCCCTCTGCCCTTCCCCACCACTCGTGCTTGCTCTCCCTCTCTAATAAAATCTTAAAAAAAAAAAAAGAAAAAGAAAAATGCAAACTACTTACTTACTAAAAGTAAAATTTGTATCATTATTTCATACCTAGGAAACCAAGACTATATGACATGACCTATAAGCAATCTAAAAAGCCGGAAGTCTACTCTATTCAGAGTAAAATCTTTTATACCTCCCTAGATCCCAGGCCTGTCTCTGGAATGAGGCACACTGACATTGCTATTCACCAAACTGCTCTCTTGCTGAAAAAAATGGAAGTAGCAATTCTGCTGTCAGACTCAATTCAGATGCTTTTTAGGGAAAAAAGATAATATATATATTTGGGATCACACTAATGTGCCACAGCTGTTCTTGGGCATTAAAGGTAAGAAGAATGCAGAAACAGTAAAGGAGAGAGAAAGCCTGAAGACTTAAACTTTATTAAAATATGATGATTTTCAGTTGCGTCTAGTTGTGTTGGTTGTAAAGAATTGCGATAAACAGGGGCGCCTGGGTGGCTCAGACGGTTAAGCGTCTGCCTTCGGCTCAGGTCATGATCCCAGAGTCCTGGGATCGAGTCCCGCACCGGGCTCCCTGCTCCTTGAGAGCCTGCTTCTCCCTCTGCTTCTCTCTCTCTCTCTGTCTCTCATGAATAAATAAAATCTTTAAAAAAAAAAAAAAAAAAAGAATTGCGATAAACAATCTGATTTCCTCAGAAGGCAGGAATCTCCCAGCTAGGCCACTATAAATATAATTTGCCTAGCTAGAATAGTTTTAACTAGGCTGCTAGACAATGTAGGCCAACAACAGACCAGAAGCTGTATTTCTCTGGCCTTTCCCTACCTTCTAACTACTGCTAACTACTTTGATGCCAAAGCCCAGGCATAACTAAGTGGCTTGCTGGTATTCCATATCTTTGGATTACAACAGCCACCCATGATCACTACTTCAGTGCATCAGCCCTGTTCTTCACGTAGTGTGCCTAAAGTGATAATGAAGATATGTGCAGAATCCAAACTGTGGTTTGTACATTTTTTCCCCCCTTCTGGAAAGATGTATAAATCCAGGCCATAAAATGCTCCCTGACACTTCTCCATGCATAAATGAGTTTTTCCTGAAGTATACACAGAATTTTTTGACTATAAATTTCCTATCACTCAATTCTATAAAATAGATTTGCACACATTAAGTGAACCATGGTACTTACACATACAGATCCATAGGAAACTCCTTCATCATGTGTGTTACAATAAACTCCACCATCAGGTCTGAGGGGAAAAGGAGAAAAATGAAATCAATCAGAATGAAATGCATTTCATGCCTTTGAGTTGGAAAAAAACCTCAGTATACCTTACACTCATGCTGAATGACAACCACTAACTGCATCTTTATTCACGTGCACTGAAATTTATTTTAAGTAAGGTAATTGATGCAACACTTTTCATTACCTGCCACTTGTAAAGTTTTGTTTGTTTTTTAAAGATTTTATTTATTTATCAGAGAGAGAGAGAGCACAAGCAGGGGGAGCGGCAGGCAGAGGGAGAAGCAGGATCCCTGCTGAGCAAGGAGCCCGACATGGGGCTCAATCCCAGGACTCCGGGATCATGACTTGAGCCGAAGGCAGCCGCTTAACCAACTGAGCCACCCAGGCATGCTGCCACTTGTAAAGTAACAAGGAAATTAGCTCATTCTCCTATTTCCAGAAGGATACCTTGACCTACCAATAAATTCAGGTACATAAGAGATTTCATTGCACAGATAATTTGTACCATGGCACTAATGCAAAATGCCAGATGGAAATCATACTCTGAGAATCGAGTGATGTGGCAAGCAGAGAAGAAATTATGGATCACATCCATGTAACACTCCATGTTAAGCTCTGAAGTTATGTCAGTCTATCTCTTCTCACAATCACGCTCAGTTTGACAGATATTGACTGAATGGTCTGTGGGGCTTTGGGTCAATAGAGGCTTATTATATAGTCTTAATTACTGTTTCTAAAATCAAGTAGCTTTAGGAACCAGGGCTGAATATCTAAATGAAATGGGATTAAGAGTTCAGATCACTCCCCTGAGGAAAACGCAGAATTCTGGGCAGACATAATCACATAAGATACAACCCCCTACTGTCAGCTCTGTCAGCCTCATCGCAGCTTAATTTACTCAGAGGAAGTTTTGTATTTCTGATCCGTGAACTTCAAGCCTCCTGGCCAGTTAACACATCAATTTGGACGAAGAAGGGAATGAATAATTTGAAATTTTCATCAGGAATAAGATACTTCACAAATTTAAATCATGTATCAGGCTTAGACTTAGCCATTTGTCTCCCTGGAAAGATCTTTTTCTTTAAACAAGAGAACCCTTTAATTGAGCATTCTGTTTGTTGGAGTTGCTTCACCAAACTAAGCAATAAACATGGTTTCTTAAACTAGAGAAGAAACATAACTAGTACCTTCTCTGAGGGAGAAGCACTGCAACCAGGATCTGTCCCTCATCTTAATCATGAAAATTTGTCTCAGAAAAATGCCAATTTTGATGAGACTCACCCAGTACTGCACATACTAAGGGACGGCAGGGAAGGTTCTTGTCCGCTGCCTTCTTCCTGTGTCTCATAGGCTTCACACAAAAAAGAAATGAAATAAGTAAACACCTGAATTGATATCCAATGGCTCATCATCACGTTTTTCATGCAAATAAAATCACTACTACAGAGATGCTACCTTTTCTTTCTTTTTCTAGTGATGGGGGTGGGGTGGGGCAGGGAGGACTTGTAAATGCTTCTTAGTTATCAATGCAGGCCTGTGACAAAAACACAATTCACAGCAAGACAACAGCCCCAAAGGGCACTGGAGCATACTACAATGGGAAAGCTGTTGTTTTTACTTTGATTTTATCTCTACAAGTGACATTACTAACAACAGAAGAGGTATACTGGTATTTTTCTTTGATAAAATAAAGAAAAAGAGAAGAAGGTAACTGTGTAGAGGCAGTAACAGTAGCAGTTGCAAAAAACAAAAGTAAGTTTCAAATATAAACCTCAATGTGATATTTTTGAACATACCTCCAAGTTTGAAGTAATTCCCTGATACCTTCATATTCTATTTCCCCTGCCTCTCAAATAAATAAAACAGCATCTGGTCTTAACTTAATAATCAAAGATCATACTACATTTTAAAAACAAAAGGCTTAGGCCTATCTCCTTGTTGAAATCTACATTATTGATACATTCTAATATTACTGCCATGTGGACATGGTTGTGGATCTTTCCATCCTCTCTTGAGTAAGAGCTCCATGACATGCAAAAAAAATCCCAACAGGCATGGGCCTGTTGAACAGCAGTTAAGCAAAAGTCCTTTAGTAAAACATTCCACCCACATTTGTTCTAAGTAGGATCAATCTCATCCTCCCCAATCCTGCCAACATACCAAAAATTTCCTCTAAGAAAAAACAAGAAACAAAAGTCACACCTACCATTCTGTGTAAGTTTACTCGAAAATTCATATTGTCGTCATGCAAAAATGCATTTGCATACTGATCCTAAAAAAACAGAAATATGGAGAAAAAGTAAGGAATGAGAGCTATACTTAGGAAACTCAGTTTATAATCTATCACACTTGCTACAAATCCTTGTACTTCAAGAACTACTTTCAAGGGGCGCCTGGGTGGCTCAGTCAGTTAAGCATCTGCCTTCGGCTCAGGTCATGATCCTGGAGTCCCAGGATTGAGCCCCGCATCTGGGTTCCTGCTCCATAGTGCTTGCTCTCTCTCACTCTCTCTCAAATAAATAAATAAAATCTTTAAAAAAAAAAGAAAGAAAAGAAAGGAAAAAACTACTTTCAAGGACCCGTTAAGAGGGCTAATGGGATAAGACTAGAGTCTTAATGTCGAACCCTACTTAATGAGATTTTAATTGGATATAATTTCCCAGTGTGTCTCTAACTGGTCAAAAATCTCTCAGCAAATTACAAACAATATAAAATTAAGGCACAGGACTTGAGGCAAATGCTGAGAAAAATCTGTTTTCCTATTCTCTCTTCCTTCCCATCTGCCCAAGGAGTCTGCTCCATTTGTGACAGCTTGAAGGTTTTCATCAGGGCGGCAGGATACATGTGCAGACTCCACATGAGGATCCACGATTAAGAAGAGAGGTCTGCACTGTGCTGGGAATGGGCTTGGCCCAGCAGGAGAAAACTGCTACACAGGCAGCATGGCAGGAGGCAAGACCCCATCTATCTCTGGCTTTGCTGAGGACTGATGGAAAATCAAAAACCTCTCACCCATGGATCGGTAATGAACATCCTTTGGCCCTTTCCCAACACCTTTTCTGAAGATCTGACATGCCTACAGACTCCAATTACTAGGAACTGTTACAATTTGTGAAAAACAACTCCTTTAAAGATTTTCTTAGAAAGATTTTTGAAAAGCAATTACACCAGGCCCACTGCTAATAAGCAGCTCTTCTATAACCAGCTACCCATAACCTGGTGAAAAGTAGGTCATCTTTTCACAGAGAACATAAAAAGGGAAAGAATGAGCGAGGTCTTTACTCCATGTGGACCACCTTTACTATTTTTCTTGAGAGAGAAAAGATCAAAATAAGGGATAGTAAAGGGGGAAGCTGAAGCGAAAATTTAGCTCTAAATTGACTCAAGTTCTTCCCATAACCAGGGATCTGCCTGAGTGACGCCATTTGGGCCCTGTGGTTTTTTACACCTGTGTTGCCACCAAGATTCAGGGTGAGTTCAGGCCTAATTAATCCAACCAAAAGAGGCTCCTGATAAAGCACCTCTTTTGTTCACTCTTGGGCTCTTACTCTTCACCAAACTACAATCAGCCCAACTTTACTCGGTTTCCAATTCCCCTCTTTCACTTTTCTATCCACCACCCCCCACAGGAAACTTGAGCTCCTTTTTTCATTTTGCTAAATGCAAAAGACCCAACATGAGCAGCTTCAAAGCAGTAGGAGTATTTCTTCTACAGAGGCTTAAATCTCGTATTTAAAACTCTTAAGAGCTCACATCTTCCAGTTCAAAATTATAGCAGTTAACATAAAACAATTCATTATTAATTCATCCAGTCAATACTAACTGAGGCTCTACTATGTGGTAGACATTGAGAACACACTGGTAAAGGAACAAAATACTTGCTATCAGAGCTTACACTCTAGTGGGAGGAGACAGACAATACAAAGAGGAAAGATTTTCTTTCCCAAGCTTTAGGATCCTAAAAGGAACAGGAGAAGGGCAGAAAAAGGATAGCACTCTGTAAGAGATTAGCTACTCTCTCAGAAGACTAGTGACACCTACCTCTGCAATACACGTAAGTATAATCAGACAGAGTTTGCCGCTGTGAAGCCGATGCTCATCTGTAAAGAAAAAATAGGGATGCCTGGGTGGCTAAGTCGGTGAAGCCTCTGCCTTCAGCTCAGGTCATGATCCCAGGGTCCTGGGATCCAGTCCCACATAGGGCTCCTTGCTCAGCAGGGAGCCTACTTCTCCCTCTGCCTGCCACTCCCCATGCTTGTGCTCTCTCTCTCTGATAAACAAATAAAAATTTAAAAAAAAAAGAAAAAAGAAACCCTTCCCACCATATCATCCAAATCATGTTTATATAGAGAATAAAGATGTGTATCATCACAAAGATCATTTCTACTTTCCCCCTCCCTACAAAATTCCTGAATAAAAAATCAAGAGTAATTCTTGCTATTCTACTAGGCAAAAGAATCCTCCAGAATATTTTTTAGAAAAATGGAGAGCTAACGACCTTCCTGAGAATCTAACTATGGTTCCTACTATCATGGCCCAAATCAGGGCCATGCCCTTTGCTTCCCTAAAAACGCTTTGCTTCTGAATAGTCAGGTCTATTCCCTTCCCCATCTCTTCCCATCTACCAGCTATACTTGATCTTAGCCAAAAGGCCACCATCTATAGCCACGTCCCACAAAACCTAGAAAGGTTTTATAACTGTTCATAGCAAACTGGCAGTGGAATCAGAAACAAACAAAAAACCAGGGGCCAGCCCCTGGCTTTCCTTATACTGTGCACACTACTTAGGACTGAGAAAGCTGTGAACGCTTCACCATATTTCTTTTCTTCCTGCCAAAGTTATTCACTCTACAAATATTTACTTAATACCTACTACATGGCAGGCACTTTGCTAGGTATTAGATATAGCACTGAACTGAACAAAGGTCCCTGGTCTCCCAGAACTCACATTCTAGTTATTAAAAAAGAAGGTAACCTCAGGAGCAGGGCTTTAAGCCCACACAAATGACCAAGAAAGAGCTACTCCATCACTGCCAATTACCGGAACCATCAAAGCTTATTTACTTCCCAGGATCTTTGTGGGTGATGGGTGAAATGGAGGCAAGAAGAGGGTCATACCAGCATATCCAAAATGGACAAATGATTATGATGCTTCAAATTAGCTTTGACAGGACCCAAACTGAAGTCCATTCTGAGAGAAGATCTATTAACAGATTACAGTGCTATATAGAAAGGAACTAATAGAATTCACCCTGACATTAACCTGCTACTTCCTCAAAGATAAAATCAACTAAAACCTGACAATTAGAAGGCATAATGGGAGTTGTAGGCCAGAAATACATTCACCTCTCCTCATAGACAGACAGTGCATATAGAATAATGATAATGATACTTCCTTGACATTCCCCAGAGCTTACATCAGGGCTCCTAGGCAGCCAGCAAAGAAATGCCCCTGCCTATGCAAAACTAGATTCATGAGACTCTTCTACCTACCTCTGGCCACAGAATTTCTCTGGCACTATCCTCCCTTTCCCCAAAAGCTGATGAGCAACTCCTATAAAAAAGCCTGCATGGGGCGCCTGGGTGGCTCAGTTGGTTAAGCGACTGCCTTCGGCTCAGGTCATAATCCTGGAGTCCCTGGATCGAGTCCCGCATCAGGCTTCCTGCTTGGCAGGGAGGCTGCTTCTCCCTCTGACCCTCCCCCCTCTCATGTGCTCTCTCTCATTCTCTCTCTCTCAAATAAATAAATAAAATCTTCAAAAAAAAAAAAAAAAAGCCTGCAGCTATCTCTCCACTTAAAAAAAAAATGTTTCTGAATATAAAAATAAGGCGTATTTCATTATAAACTTTTTTAAATTCAGAGACGCACAAAAGACAATAAAAACCAAGTTTAATCATCCCATCCAGATGTCCTGTTAAGATTTTGGTGAATCGACTTTAAAATTTATGCATAGGTATACATTACATTTTTTAAAATATTTTTGCCTAATGTCTATTTTAAAGATTGAGCAGATACTCCTCCAAGGTGACAACACCCGAGTCAGAAGAAAAAAAGGCTTTGAAAGCAGAGCTGACTGAATCAAGGGAATGATAAAATTCTGCAGACTGGATAAGAGAGGAACGACTGGGTAGGGGACACACAGGTAGCTTCAACATCATTAATATTTCTTCAGCTGAATGGTAGGTTCACATGTTCATTTTATATTACACTTTATAACTCATGCTATTTATTATACTTATTTAAAAACTTTATAATTTAATATTTATATATATTAGAAGTATCTTTTTATAGGTATCAAATGATAAATATATAATTAAGAAAAAGCTAATATCTGGGGCATGGGGACAGAGCAGAGCCAAGAAAAAGTTGCTTCTATTTGCTCCTAAAATCATAATGAAATCCTGTTAGTCAGGGCATGCAGAAGGTCAGGGGCTTAACAGCAAGACAGCTGGGCCAACATAGCCACCCAGGAGCCATTTTTTTCCCTCTCTGCACTCCCTCAGTCTCACAGGAGTCATTTTTGAAATTAATTCTTCATAGTACCTAACCCTACCCCTTGCCATATTTAGGCTGCCTGTCAGCAAAGACCTAACTGAGCCTGAGTTTAGAGACACAGCCTGAGACCGCCCATACTACAATTAATCTGCCCTCAATTTTGCCTTCCATTTTATGTATGACAAAGTGACCAGCACAAACAGCTTTATATGATCATTAAAGTTAGCAGTAAGTTCCAAGGGCCTCAATTCACTGTGTTATATCAAGCAAAGCTACAAGTTAACTTGCAGGGTCACATCTATACAGTCTCTCTCTTCTGTGGTTGCTGTGACATTTCTAGAGAAAGAAAGAGGTTACCCCCCTCCACAAAGGAGAAGCAAAAGCCTCAGGAAACACAGATACACAAGAGTCTTGCCATCCTCACCTATCAGATCTCACTTGCCAAGTCTCAGAGGTTCACCATCTCTGTAGCTCCCAATGGACTGAATTATATACTGGATAGAATCTGCTGGATTTCCTCCCAATCCCTTCTCACACCCAGCCCAAGTATTCCCCTTCCCTACCATCAATTAAAAGATCACAGAAAGATCATAAACAGGGGCGCCTGGGTGGCTCAGTTGGTTGAGCGACTGCCTTCGGCTCAGGTCATGATCCTGGAGTCCCGGGATTGAGTCCCACATCGGGCTCCCTGCTCGGCGGGGAGTCTGCTTCTCCCTCTGACCCTCCTCCCTCTCATGCTGTCTCTCATTCTCTCTCTCTCAAATAAATAAATAAAATCTTTAAAAAAAAAAAGAAAGATCATAAACAGATGAAGAACAGGAAACCAGAGACAATAAACTCAAACTTTTCCAACAACCAGTCCTCTCCCACTTCCATTCTGCATCTCTGGATGGGTACTGACACTTCTATTTTAAGTGTTAAGGAACACTGTCCCTCTTAATCTCACCTCTTCCTACTGTGGTTGGTACAACAGTCCAAGAATTCTCACAAGCTGATGCTTCCAGTTCTTGTCCTCAAAAGGGAATTCCCTGAAGTGTGCTAATCCCCCCACTTCCCACACAAAAGAGTTTGCATCTACTTACCAAAATCTGCTAAAATGACTTGCTAGTTTTTGTAGAGACCAATTTTTTTTCCTGTTCTATTTTTGAAGTACTACCCGTCCAGCTCCAGGTTTTCCCAACACCACCTAATTGCCATCTGGCAGTGAGAAATCACTGTTTTCCAGTAATCAGGACCATTGCCCTGTACAGGATGCCCCAGTGGTTCATCCTGTCCAAGCTTCAAAGTATTAATGCTGCTCCTTGATTCTAGCTAAGTAGCTGCTGCCATACCCCCTGCTTCCTGAGCCCCCAAAGTAGCATGACTTACCTTTGGTGTCCTGCATGACAATCGAGCTATACTTCAAGAAGGTTATCAGTAAATTACTGGTCTGTACATCTGCATCCAGTGGGAGTTCCACAGAACTTATAACTGGAATAGAACAGATGAAATGCACTTAGCCTACAACATATTCCATCTAACACTTCTACCTACATAGCCAATTTGCCAGCAGGCAAGGATATCACTAAATAAACTTTTTCACAAAAGAGGGAGGACCAAGTGCTTATCATAAAACCCTTAACTACTGTTCCTAGACCTCTAGAGCCCTTCCTACTCCCAAGATTAAGGCCAATACCCTTCTCATAATCTAGAAGGGCTAGTCTCCAGGAATAGTGCTTTCCTCCCAGCATCCTAAGAAGGGTCTTTTGATTCCACTTCTAGCCTCAAGTAACCCAAAAGTGTTCAGGGCCCTTCTGAAGGCACTCTGATTTGTACCTAAGGGAAAGATCTGTATTGAATATAAATTAGCCTTGCTTTGATGAGTCTCCTGCTTAAAATAAATGACAATTCATTCCTAATAAGGAGAAATCTTGCTCCGTTTTGAGAAAAAGCCTTTAGGCTGGAAATATCCAAGATGGAATGGAAAAAAGTTAAGGCAGAACTATATTCAAATTCTACTCCTTAATCCCTTCACCCCTGAAAGGGAACCTGAAAAAGAATACCAGACTGAAAACAGGTGGATATTACTGATTGGGACAGCTTGGAAACTGAGTTTTATTTACCCAACTGCTTGCTATTTCTAAAAGAAACTACCCCTTGTCCCCACTCTCTGTGCCACACTCCTAATAAACAATGAGGGACGAAACCAGGGCTGGGACCCACAAAGAACAGTCTTTTTATTTTTTTTTTTTCCCTCCACACCCAACATGGGGCTTGAACTCACGACCGACAGCCAGCCAGGAGCCCCCAGAACAGTCTTAATGTAGATTTTTCAAGCTTCTAAGACTTTAAATTAGACTTACACATCTTGTTAACTGTTTTTGCACTAGGACATAATATAAAAGCAAAAGGACTCATGCTGGCTCAGACAAGCTAGAGAATCTACAGCTTTCTGCTGTATTTTCACCTATAGAAGACTCACTTGAGTTTGGGATATTATTCATAATATGTATTCATAACCATAATGGATTCCTCTGGAGTTATTACGATGTATGCTGAGAACATTTATTAACAATGGGAAACATTTGCATATAATGGTTCCAAACACACAACAAGTACAACAAAAAGCCTTATGAGAAGAAATTAGCATGCCCAATCCTTGGCTGTTTTCCAACATTTCAGTCCCCCAAAACTAATAAAAGACAAATGTATTTTTATGTTGAAATACCAAAAGGTCTTAATTCATACTATGGGTTAATGACCTGAGACTACCAATTCAAACTCCAGCCTATTTTGAAGCTCAGAGCCCTTCCTTTGTCCAATACAAAGAGGCATCTAACCGGTAAGTGGAACTTTTTTCCTACTCACACACAGCAGTAACTGGAAAACTGTCTTATATAATACGTAGAAATATAGAAGTATATGTATTTTTAGTTTACCAGAAAGTCCTCTCATGCCAAGGCTGAGTTGTCAAATGTCAAGTCTGAGCTGAGAACAAATGTTACATCTAAACTGCTGGCTTTTAAAAATAATGGTTCCAGTGACATACCTTTAAATCTAACTGGGCCACTGAGCACCACTATACATAATTAAAAACCAAAACCTGGAAAAAAAGTTATAATGTTTAGGATCCCTATTGAAAAGAAATTAATCAGGGGAGAAAAAAAAGAATAAAACAGAAGAAATAGAATAAAATCCCTCACAAATTAAAATCTCCTTCCTAAAGAAGAGTTATTCCTTGATCTTTGGCTTCATAATTCTTCCTAGCAGCCTCTGTCAAGGGAGATAGTCATTTGAAAGTGGGCTGACTCCATCTTCCCACTAGAAAAAATAAAAGCTCACTAGTTGTAGGTAAGTAAGCACAAATCCTGCCATTGCATAATCAAGTGTGTGGGTGGAAGTGTTCACAATGAACAGTTTGAAAGGCAGTTCTCTGAAGCGTCCAAACCCCAACATCACATGGGACTCAGATATATAGATATATAGATATATAGATATATATGGCTTTTGATAGCCATGGTAACCAGGCAGGCTTCATCCTTAAAGAGAAAGAACTGTATTTCTATTGGATTTTTCAGTGACCTGAAAAAGCAGAGATAAATAGGCAGTCCTTACTACTTGCTCCTTCTCATTAAGATATTTTGGAATTTGACTTTCAGTTCTAAATGGATCCAATTTGCTACATAGACTTGAACATCAATGGCACCTCCCTGACTCGCTTCTGTACCAATATCACTTCCACTGCCTTCAAATGCTACTGCCACAGGGGCCAGACGAAAATGTCAAGGAGAAAGGGCAGACTGAAGAAGGTCACTTCACAGACAGAGAGAGGCACAGAAAAAGGATCCAAGTTAGATTTCCTCTACATCTTTACCCAAAATTCAGTCAACATTTTAGGCAAAACATCAAGTACTAACAAAGATTATTCTTAGGTTAATATACTCTATCAAACACAGTTAGATGACAAACTTCACTGGGGAAAATTCGTAATTTCTTTCCTGTTATCTTTTTCTTAAGTCCCAGCCATAAAATTTATAAAGTAGAAATTCTGTGTGGGTGGGTAGGTGTGTTTCAGAGGGAGAAGTCTTAAATACCAAATTCTCAATTACAATACACTCAAAGCTTACTGTTTTCCCACTGCAAGTGCTGGCAGATACATACCAGTGAGTAAAATCCCAGGTTCACTTTCTCTTCCAAGTATTCAACAAATATTTATTAAGCAGTGACCATGCCAGGCACTACGCTGGACAGACAGGAGTGAACAAAACAGACATGGTCCTTGCCCTGACCCGTGTCCTGGTTCTTAGTCTCAATTGTCACTAACATGAGGTGATCCACTTATTTCTCTGGCCTCAATTCCCTCATCTGGGCAATGGTAACATGAGATAATATTACTATCTTATTTTTATTTCAGAGAGATATTCATAAAATATCTCATCAGAGCCTCACAAGTACCCTGAGAGTTTGGCAGGAAAGGCATTACTGACCTCAGAGGTCCCTTTCAGATCTAGCACCCCATGATTCTACAACCATTCCCTGAGGACAAGTTAGAGTTATGTAGCTTCTTACACAGGAAAAACACTTGACTTTCTTTTCCCAAGCTTCCTTTGGAGCTTTAGAAGTCCTGAAGGATAGCACCTCAGAACAATTTCTTAGCTGAAAGAATCAACAGCTGTGTTCTTTGTTCAACACAGCTATGCTCACCCTGAAAGATTCAAGATCATATTAGTCAAGAAAACAAGAGGTGGTGGGCTTACCATCAGAGGAGGGCGGCGTGGTCCCAAGTGGTGTGGCTGGGGTTGTAGGAGCAGGACTGACAGGGGTTGTCACCAAGCCCATTTCCGGATGACTCTGAAAGAGAACAGAAGCAGGCAAGAAAAGACATAACCCAGTTCTGAGTATCCTCTCCATAATATCCTTTCTGGTATTCCTGGCCTCATAATTAGATGGAATGCTCACTAAGGAGGGACTGCTTCTACACTGAGTTCCCTTGAGAACCTGATTCCTGTTGATGCTTACTAACCTCTAATAAGAAGCTCTGTGGGCTAGTTTTTTTAAGCCAGTAAGTTTCCATTACATAAGTTTTTCTGCAGAACCATGTAAATAAAAAACTGGGGTAAACAAATACATGAGATTATTCTACCAAAAAAAGGGCATCTGCAGTCCTATCTGAACCTGGGCAAGGACTACTCTCATCAGATCAACCTAAAACACATCTATAGACTGTTCTGATGACCACACAGTTGACTAGTAAGTACAGGCAAGGCAAGTGGATAAGAAGTGCTATAAAAAGAGCTATGCAGACAGCAGCCTCCCTATTCCACAACCAACAAGAGTACGTAGGGTGGAAGCAGAGACATGGGGGAGACATCCACTGGGACCAAAACAGACAACTCCTCTGTTCCTGACCTTCCTTAGCCATCTCTGTCACATCAGCTCTTAAGAATTAAGCTGAGGGGCGCCTGGGTGTCTCAGTTGGTTGGGCGACTGCCTTCGGCTCCGGTCATGATCCCAGGGTCCTAGGATCAAGCCCCGCATCGGGCTCCCTGCTCAGCAGGAAGCCTGCTTCTCCCTCTCCCACTCCCCCTGCTGTGTTCCTGCTCTCGCTTTCTCTCTGTCAATTAAATAAATAAAATCTTAAAAAAAAAAAAAAGAATTAAGCTGAGTGGTGGCTACTCCCTTCTCTTCCCCAACAGCTTTCTCAGCCTTTTAACTCTTCCCCTCCTTTAAAATCAGCTACAGAATCCAGAGAGCAGACAAACAGAATGAGAATAGTGGATAAAATCTCTCATGTTCTCAGTCTTGATAAATAAGTGTCCTCCTAGGCAGACCCTAAACAAGCACACTGCCTTTTAAGCATGACCTCATTTTTTTGTTAAAACTCAGTGATTCCATACACAACTGCCCTTAGAGAAAAAAGCATAAGCAAATGTTCTTTTAAAAGAAACCTACATACATATTTTAAACCGTCTGACTTTAAGATAAAAACACTTTATCAATCTTTAAAGACGGCTTTCATGGACAGCACTTGAGTTCTCAACCTGTGCTAATCCCCTTCTCTACCAACTACTCAGGATATCCCAAGCTGGGCAAGTGACCCAGCACTCGGTATTCTAGGACTTTCTGCTTTCAATATTTGTAGATCATTCTGTTGTTGTTGTTAACAGCTAGCCTCATGTTAGACAAGATATTTTTTACTTTTCTTCTCTGGAAATTAGTGAAATAATAAGACAAGTGATTTGGCCTATTTTATCTCTAGTTGTAATTCCACAGTGGTTTAGAAAGCAGAAAGTCTGACATAAAAATCCATATGGGCAGATAATACCAAGGGACTGCCAGTGAGCAAAATGAAATAATCTCCACTCAAAATAATCTCCATTCATTTGGGTTAAGAGAATTGGGCAACTGGGCAAAAGAATAGTAAACTGGTCAAAGCCATTACTTTGCATGTTATCAGACCCACTTCAGCACCAGATGGAAACATACATATCTGAGGACAGCCTGCCGCAAAGACAACTGATGCACCTCTGGTGCTACCACTTACCACTACAAACCAAGATCTAAATAGGCACAGCCAGATAGGGTTCTCAGTGGAGTCAATCTGTATGAAATTCAGGGAGAAGCACTGGAGTTTTTAACATAACCAACCTGGGCTAACACTGTGATGAAGTTACGATTTAAATGAACAGCTTCATAAAGTGCCAGAAGGATGGCCTCATTGGTTCTAAAGAAGAAAAGAGAACAAATTGGAGAGGCTCTTATAGTGGAAGTGGAACAGTATGACCATCAAGATACAATTTCACCCAGCTCCTCATTATCAGTCCCTTTGCATTTCTAATGCTCCCTTTATTTCGTTGTTGGGTTTATATAAAGGGTATATACGGAAGGAGTCAGGGCCTTAACTTAATTCCTTAGAACTAGTTCTTATCTACTTCATCCCCTATTTTCCCTCTCACTTTTCCACCCCAATCTAGTTAAGTCCTTAACTGGCTCAGACACCCAGCCCTCTTGCATTTCAGTCCAGAGACAGCTGGGAACCATTTATCGGCTTCTCAGGGCTCAACAGACATGACCAAAGTAGTGGTTTCTAAGGGTCCATTCTTGTTTAAAACCCAAGAAACATTTGATAAGTCACCATAAAAGTTTGAATCTGTAAAAGATTAGCAAGAGGTAACGTTTCACACTCATATCCAGCCAGAGAGCTCACACTAAAGTTCAAGTCACTGCACAAGAATTCCAAGCACTTACTGTACTGAGATTTTCTCATGGGCATCTGCTATGAACATGCTGCCCACCTGTGGAAGAAAAGAGGCATTGCAGACTTATAGCAGGGAAATGTGAGAGGAGCTCTGTGCTTACGCGAAGCATTTGATCAGTGAAAAAATAAGTGGCGTGCAGACTGAGGGAACGTGGAACTATGGCCCACCAGTCATACAGACCAAAACCAGCTCACTTTCAAGATCTTCAAATAATCACAAGTAATAAAATATTGAAATAACGAGAAATCCACTGAATTGTCTTTCCATAAAGGGCCTTAAAAAAGAATAATCGGGGGACGCCTGGGTGGTGCAGTCAGTTAAGCGTCTGCCTTCAGCTCAGGTCAGGATCCCAGGGTCCTGGGACCAAGTCCCACATCAGGCTCCTTGCTCAGCAGGGAGCCTGCTTCTCCCTCTGCCTGCCGCTCCCCCTGCTTGTGCTCTCCCTCTCTCACAATAAAATCTTTAAAAAAAAAAAAAAATCAGGGGACTCCTGGGTGGCTCAGTCAGTTAAGCATCTGCCTTTGGCTCAGGTCATGATCCCAGTGTCCTGGGACTTAGAGTCCTGCATCGGGCTCCTTGCTCAGCAGGGAGCCTGCTTCTCCCTCTGCCTGCCCCTCTCCCTGCTCATGCCCGCTCTCTCTCTGACAAATAAAATCTTTAAAAAAAAGAACAATCAGGACTTTTGTCCAGCTCTCCTTTTCAATGTATAAGTTTAGTAATCACTGACAGCAAATAAATGTTAACCTAGACCTCCTCATCACTCAGCATCTTTCTTAAAAGTTGCTTACTTAAAGTCAGAAACTAATTCATGAAGAGTACCACAGAAAGCACACTGATTCCATATCCAACATAAGCTGTCTTCAGAGGAATATTTGAGTTTCAGACCAGAAATGTCTATGGAGACCCACTGTCCATCTTTAACAAAATCTTTAGTTTGTGTCATAGGCAGGGGAGCCACATAAGTAAACGGAGTAGGTTGCCTCCAGTATGTGTGATGTCAGAGGCACTGAGAAAGATGCCCATCCCTCTAAAAATACCTTTCCTTCTGCCTACTGATGTCCCAAACTATGCAGCTGGAACTTCCTTTCTTTAGTACAAAACTTTTTCTTCCTGGCTAAAAGGCAAGGATCCCTGGAGCAGTAATAGTATATCCAATTCATTTAACCAAATACCAACACAGCACTCATATTGCTCTGAACTCTGACTTTACTCATTTATGCTTCAGAGTTAAAGAGCTCAGCAAATCCTTTTCTCAGAGTAAGCTCTGAGAAAGAAGGGAAGACCTAAGCACTGGGGAGAATAATTGCCTTTCTCGGGGGTAGAGGGATAGCTGTTTTTTTGCAATGAACTCAAAAACTGTCTTGCCCTACAGCTGATTACTTGAATACTAATGTCCAAGAAAAAAGACTTTCTGAATCTGCCCAGATTCTAAGACCTACTAGATTCATCTCTTAAAAATTAGTCAGTCCCAGGGGCGCCTGGGTGGCTCAGTTGTTAAGCATCTGCCTTCGGCTCAGGTCATGATCCCAGGGTCCTGGGATCGAGCCCCGCATCGGGCTCCCTGCTCCGTGGGGAGCCTGCTTCTCCCTCTCCAACTCCCCCTGCTTGTGTTCTCTCGCTGTGTCTCTCTCTCAAATAAATAAAATCTTTAAAAAAAACAAAAAATTAGTCCCAGGTTACCTGGCCCAAAATGTCTACGGTGTCAAGGTTGAGAAACCTTGTTCAGAAGTCTTGCAAACTGGACCAATAGCTTTCCTCAACTACGGACCTCTCAGTCCATTAAATCTTTAGAGGAGTAGCTCAAATCCTTTGCATCAATCCCTTGACTCCAGGACCAGCTATGAGGAATCAAGTGGCCATAGCAGACAGCCAAGGAGCACTCGGGTCTACACTCAGATCTAAATTCTCCTACCTAGTCAATCAATATTCTGCAGGGTCAATCCTCAAACACAGCTAGCTCTTCAGGAGACAAAAGTCTGACTTAATATGTATGCTTTTTTAGCCTTTAAAAAACTGAATTAATTAATTTGAAAAAATCAGTCCCAGAGCAATCAGAGCTCTCCTCTCCCTATCTCACTTGGGTTTGGAAATCAATAAAAGAGAGCTCTCAAAAAAATCTGCTCTGAGACACTCTCCCCTCATCATGCCATCATCTCAAACATTTGAACTTCTGAGTCCAAATTTGTCTACCCCTACAGACCTCTTACATTCCTAGCAGGACAGAAAAAACAAGTTGGACTTACCATATTTGTTAAAGCAGAGAAAAAACCACTCTGGTGTTCTTCTTCCTTGTCTTTATACTGCCTGAACAAAAATAACTAAATTCAACTTTAGTATTACTTATCAAGTATGTCTTTGTCCTTGGCATTCTAGGTAATCAGGGCAGGGCACTCAGAGAATTCACTGACTCCAGAAAACAAAAGCATTATGACAATCTAGCCACAGCAGTTTCCCCTGCAAGCTAAGAGACACACATCTGCTCTTGAGGCAGCGTGTATCAAAATGCCTGGCTACTTTGGGAAAGACTCCGAACAGCAAGCTGCAAACGTGTGAAACTGCTCTAACATATGGCTGATCCAGTTATTTCCCAAACAGACTATTACTTGAAAAGTGTAACAGTGAAATTACTTTCAGACTGTAACAGTGAAAATCTTGTTTGTTTTTGAAGGAAGAGGAGGGAAATCTGTGAGCTAAACTATTTGTGGAGATGGGGCAGATTTGAAATTCCATATCCAATTGTGTGTGAGCAAAGTCTGAAGAAATGCAAGCAAGATAATGCCTGGCCCTTGCCAGGATTAGGAACACTTCTGGTTTCCATTCACTGAATACCAGATACCTTCCTCATCCAAAACAAGAGGGAAAGCAAGCATTGATGAAGAGAGACCCAGAAAAGACAGGGACTCAGGGAAGTGGCAGTCGATTCCTGATGAAAAAGAAGCATCCATCAAACTAGAGCTAATTCAGTATGTTTTTTCTTTTTATTTATTTTTAAGTGTACAAAATGTGGTGCTTCCCAACTTTTTTTTTACAGAGAAAATTGTATTTGTAGGATACATGGGGCTAAATGGAAGAGCCTGCTTGTGGCTGGAAAACTAGTTAAAATGTTCTGCAATAAAATACCAAAGGTTGCAAAAGAATGTGCCTAACTGCTTAAAGAAAAGATGGACACTAAGCTGGTGGCTACTTTCCCCTTGGTCTTAGACACAACCCCTGCTAAGACCATCAAGCTGAGCTAGAGCAAATACATCTGCCAGAAGCTAAACCTAAGAATACCTTTTTAGGATAGGTAAGGGAAGTTCACCCAAGCACTGGAGCAAATCTGTTTTCTACTCAACAGTGGACTTACCTGTTGTACTCAGATAAAGCCTGAGCAATCACAAGCCCCATTCCCTAGAAAGAAAAAAGCACAGATGAAATAAGGGGCTGGTGGCAATGCCAGGCCAGGAAAAACACTAATTACAGCCCTACGGTCCAGATTTTCCTGATCTATCTTAATGTCACTTAACAGAGTAACAAGGTTGGGGAGGGGTGAAACGGACCAGCCCAGATCACTGACAATTTCACTGGGATCATTTTTACCTCAAAAGAGAAGACTAAGTTAGAATCTTCAAACAAAAAGCTCTCATATGTCTCTAAAACAGTCACAATAAGAGTGACAGTTAGTCTCACACTAAATGAAGGCATAGAGACAAACCACTCTTTCAGGCCACAGGAAAACAGGAGGATAACAGGAAGAAGCATCCAATAAATGTGAAAGTGACTTATCAACTTCCCCTTTAGAACCTGCTAAACATGACACAAAGATCAATTCAGGCCACGAGGATGAATCATGTATGCTTTTTTTTCATAAGTGAAATTAGAAAAATGAAGA
Source organism: Mirounga angustirostris (assembly GCF_029215605.1). NCBI lineage: Eukaryota > Metazoa > Chordata > Mammalia > Carnivora > Phocidae > Mirounga > Mirounga angustirostris. Next base: position 128,417,529 of record NW_026991714.1, read on the forward strand.
GGGCAAGATGCCAGACACCTGGCCATCTTCTTCCTCCCTTAGTCAGAGATCAGATATTATTTCCCAAACTTTCAAGGACATATGTAGCAGGTATATAGATCATCTTCCATCTTCCAGCTTCACCAAGTCAGGCTGTAAATGCCATCTGGCTAGTTCTATAAGAAGGGATCTCCCACCGGTTAGTCATACAAGCCTTGCTTTGTTGTTTTGTTTTTGTTTTTTTTAATTTCAACTTTATTGAGGTATAACTGACATACAAAATTGTAAGATATTTTAAGTGTACATCATGCTGATTTGATATATCATCTAAGCCTTCTTATTCTTGGGAATGTAACTTATTGACTCTGTAGAATCATCAACCTCAGCACACTATAACATGAAATATAACCATTTCATGATGATTAGCCAACAAATGTCCCCTCAAACCTTCCTTCCATGACAAGAAGATAAAATACAATAAGACAGTCACACTGATGCTCTAAAATGAAATACCGATTCCCTCTTTATAGCCAGATGAAATTAACACAACAGCTCTCTACTCTCTGTTCTAAATATCCACTGAAGGGCGCCTGGGTGGCTCAGATGGTTAAGCGTCTGCCTTCGGCTCAGGTCATGATCCCAGGGTCCTGGGATCGAGTCCTGCATCGGGCTCTCTGCTCCTTGGGAGCCTGCTTCTCCCTCTGCCTCTCTCTCTCTGTCTCTCATGAATAAATAAATAAAAAAAAATCTTTAAAAAAATAAATAAATAAATAAATATCCACTGAAAGTAAGGCCACCAAAAGCAAGTAATTAAAACAATACCCAAGGATCCATATACTCACATTGAGCGTAGCCTCATCATCCACAATAGACAACTTCACAATATAAGGATTCACAGACTGTTAAAGAAGAGACTCAAGATGAGTGTGACTTAGTTAAGAACCCATTAGCTATTTAACAAAGCGTTAACAAAAATGCTTTCTCTGTGGTGATGCTCCTAATACCCAGATCCAACCCACCCTGCCAGCTAACTCCCCCATTTCCAGCAACTCTCTCAGTGTGCATAGGCAATCACCAAACACACACACACACACACCAGTTCTGTTCTACTTGCATTTTCCTCTAGGCTGGATCAGCCCAGGCCTGTGTCTGCTACTTTTCCCATCTTTCCATCTTATTTATTTCTAAGAAGTGAACACTCCACAAAATTCACTTTGTCCTATCCTGCCAATAATCTGAGTCCATAGGGACAGCAGTCTTGGGAGGAACATAAAAGCTTCTTTGCCATAAGGCACAAATTTATAAGTTGCTAACTTACAGTCTCATCCCAAAGGCTCCCTAACCATTCCAAGAACTATATGCAAGGACTGATTCACCCACCCGTAAAACAAAGCCACCTTGGGGGTGGAAAGTGGCAGCTGCTTAACAGCCAGAGAGGCCATTTATGGATCTAATACCCAAATAACACTGCAGGGGAACTGAAAAAAAGGATGTAATTACCCAAACTACAATCTGGTCAGAACACTGGGATTTAATGATTGTCCCATCACTTATAGCACTGGAAGATTTCTTGAGTTTTTCCAGACCCAATCTCAGCTGGGCAGCTATGGAAATGGGACATATATTTAAATTCGTTAAGCAGTTGGTCCATCTCCTACCAGTGGGATGAGAACCAATGACCTACTCACCTTGGGAGTGACCCCACGCATGGGATGTAAGGAAAGACCTCATCTAGATCAGGCACAAATTCTAACCCAAGGGAAGCAAGGAACAATATTGGTAGTTTTTACAGCAACCAAGAAAACTCATTACTGAGAGACTTGGAAACCCCCGACATAAGACCTTATTTAATCAAGTTTCTGAGGGTATCTTTTGAATGTCAACTGGGAATAGAGAAAGAGACAGCTTTGCTTTCTTAACAGCCCAAATGTTTACAAGGTTTTCTACAACACAACCTAAGGAGGTAAAACCCACTCTGCTTGTCAACTGATCTGACAGAGGAAGGCTCTCCACACTGCTTCCTATAACCAGCAGTCAAATCCTGCTGATGCCACAGACGTCATACAAGATTGAATGCAAGTGGATCCTCAGAAAAGAAAATCAGCAGTAGGCCGACCTAGAAATGTCATGATGAAGAGAACACTAGAAGGAGCAGGCCAATGTTTCTAAGCATAATTTTTTAAAGTCCTGATCACTCACCTTCCCAAAACTCCACTGTTTTAGGTAATAATAAGGATCATCTGATTAACAAGAACAACCTATGCGTTAGCAATTGAGGAAAAGGTAAGGTGCCTAAAAGCAAGGGTTTGAGTTCTAGCTCCTCTACTTACTAATTGTGACAAGATAGGCACATTTATTAATAAGCTCAACTTCCTCATCTGTAAAATGGGGTATTTTCTTTGTCGGGGTTGCTATGAGACTTAAATGAAGTTAGACATGTAAAAACCTTAGCATAGTACCTGGCAGATGGTAAGGACTCAATGATTGGTACCTATATATCTTCTACTTTAACATTTTTATTACATTTGAAGAAAGCTCTTTAGAAAAAGAAAAAGAAAAAGACCAATCTGCAATTGGACAATAAACAATTTTGTAATTTCTGGGAAACATCATGTTCAGGACAGCAGTTGGGGGCCAAGTCACTTCATCATAGGAGACTGGGCCCACCTAGAAGGCCAGGATCTTAATGCTGTGAAAATTTCTATTCTACCAGACACTGAGTTCCCTTTAACACTATATACCTGTTGTTGGTCAGTCACATTTTTAAACTGAAATCAATCTACTTTTCACCCACAAGACAGAATTACAAACTCAGTGAGCCTACACAGGATCACTCTAACAGGGCTCTGCCTTTATCTGATCTAAACCATACTTATTCTTTTTCATCGCCCCCCCCTTTTTTTTGCCTCCTCTATCTCTTGAGAAAATAATGAAAATGGAATGCATTATTTGAGGTGAAGAAAAACTATTTACATTTACTACATGACATCTTTTCCATCACTTCCATTCCTTAAGTCCAACTTGCCTTCCCTGTGAATTAGGTGGGCGCCCAGCCTCTCTGGCGCCCTCTGCACGTTACTAGGAAGGTTACAACTTTCCCCATCTGTCATGGGACAGATTGTGGTGGGAGCTAGAATGCTATTCTGCCCAGCACACACCCTCTCATACCGGTTTGCATAAAACTTCACCAGCTTTTGGTTTTACTATGTTCATCTGGAATTCCTCATGTTCCTGTCAAAAACCTTCCTGCTCCATGGTCACTAGGCTTCCTTAATGGTTTCTGGTGAGTGACTTATATCAAAAGCTGCAAAGCGCAAATAAATTATGCCCGCCAGCTTGCCCTTGCCTACTATATTAATTCTTCTGTGGCTTCTGACAGACTAGAGATGCGTACCTCGCTCCAGAAATATGATTTTCTCTAGTTCCTTGGCCATGTCCAATTTTTCAGGCTGACATTTCAGAGAGCCCTACTGGGCTGGGCTCAATTCACATTTAGAGAAACCAAGCCATTGCCTCAGAGTGGCCTGCAACCAGGAGAATGTTCTGAAAACATTCATTACTAATGATGGTGCTTTCCTATCACATATAACTCAACTTTCATTAACTATCTTCAGCATTTTTCCTCAGCTATTTTTCTTGCTGTTGCAATAAGACCTCAGAGGCTATTACACATGACAGAGATCAAAATGGCTACCATGCCAACCCCTCCAGATCACCAGTAAAACAGGTGTTGGTGGGGCAGCTGGGTGGCTCTGTCGTTAAGCATCTGCCTTCGGCTCAGGTCGTGATCCCAGAGTCCTGGGATCGAGCCCCACATCGGGCTCCCTGCTCAGAGGGAAGCCTGCTTCTCCCTCTCACACTCCCCCCTTGCTTGTGTTCCCTTTCTCACTGTCGGTCAAATAAATAAATAAAATCTTAAAAAAAAACAAAAACAGGTGTTGGTGATAAACTACATATTTATTAGTAGCTCTACACACCATCTGTCAGTTCCTCCAAGACAATGAAAGCAATCAGCTCCTGGGAATTATAACATATTAACATTGCTCCACATATTCCAGTCCCTCTTTAAATATTTCTCACAGCCTCCCCTTCTTCCATATTCTCCTTATAAGAATAGGCTCCAGGTTTTGTGTTACCCATCACTCTCAACCTGACTAGGAACCATCTCAAAAATCACTAAATGGGGGTGCCTGGCTGGCTCAGTCAGTGCAGCATGCGACTCTTGATCTCGGGGTTGTGAGTTTGAGCCCCACACTGGGTGTAGAGATTACTTAAATATAAAAAAAATCTTTAAAAAAGAAAAAAATCTCCAGGCGCCTGGGTGGCTCAGTCCTTAAGTGTCTGCCTTCGGCTCAGGTCATGATCTCAGGGTCCTGGGATCAAGTCCCACATCAGGCTCCCTGCTCCACGGGAAGCCTGCTTCTCCCTCTCCCACTCCCCCTGCTTGTGTTCCCTCTCTTGCTGTCTCTCTGTCAAATAAATAAATAAAAATCTTTAAAAAAAAAAAAAAAGAAAGAAATCTCTAAGTAAAGATCCAGAAGATCAGAAATGAAAAGCCTCCCTCCAGCTGGCCCATCTCTCATAGCACTGCTACTTGCTAAGTGAAGAAAGTCAGGTTGCCTCAATGCAGCTCCTGACTTCTGGGTTCAGTAAAGTACTCCTAGTGTCCAGGACTCAGTGCCAAATGCTCCCTATTCCCCCAAAGCCATCTCCAGTGAGGCCCCTGGTCTTCCCTGAGGGCCCTCCTTCCTTTTCTGTGTATTCTCCCTTTTGAGAAGAATCAAGTAGAGGCATGAAACCAAGTATAAATCTCTGAGTTCTGCTCTTCATCTCAAAAACCTATAAATCTGTCCCTGATTAATTCAGGAACAAAGAGAACTCCAGAACTGACATGGATAAGGCTCTGCCTTCAATTTTCCATTTAAATCAGAAAGAGCTCCCAGACCAACAGTGGTACTTACACAAGTGGACCGCGTTATGGAAATCCAATATACAAAAGTCCAATCTTTCAAAACAGATGCATTAGGTCACTGGTTCCCAATCCTGGCTAATCATCATCCTCAACAGGGGAATCAAAAGGAAAAAAACAAAAACAGACTCCCAGTTCCCACCTCCAAGAGATTCAGATTCAGTGTGTTCAGAGGAAAGCCCAGAAATTTCTTCTTTTTGAAAAGTTCTAGGTCATTCTAATAAGCTAGGTTTGGGAACCACTACATTAAGGGATACTCACTTTATTAGAAGTCGCACCACAGGATTCCTTTAAATGGCTATACCATTTACCAGGAACATGTCTTCTACATTAAACAAAGTAACAAAGTCCCCTAGGAGTGGCCACATTTAGGAAGATTATAGAAAGATTATTAACTGTCCATTTAGGAGCCCACTTACCTCATATTTTCTATAGTTCACCAACAAAGCCAAGAGGACAACAGCATCATACCCATGCTCCCTGCGACTTGGGGGGTGAGAGAGTATCTGTAACAAGAACAAGAAGTGAATGAGTGCCAACTCCTAGTTCCTAGGAATGCAGACAGAGAAGATTTGAGGAGGTGGTTTACCCAAAAGAGAAAGATGTGACAGGGGAATTGACCTACCTGTAAAATTGCTTCAAATATGCTGTTGATCATTACATACTCTAGGATAGTGTTCTGGCTAATGTTGTCTGTCACCTGAATGAAATAAAAGGCTTTTTAAAGTCTATACTGAGGCACTCTGGTGTCTCAAGTATATCTCCTCCCCTACCATCTGAGAGAATCAGAAATGTTAGAACATTCTACTAGATACTTAGTAGACCTTCAATAAGCTCCCTGAAGCTACCAGAGCCTGAGTGGGCAGACACTAGAAGGGTAAGAAATTAGCAAATTAAAATTTCCCAATCTCTGAACTTCTCATTGTTTCTCTCACACCCTCACGTAAGCATTTACTTAACAGATTCTCAAACAAAGAAGTTTATGATCCAGAAGTCTTTGAGTGATGGCGGGGAAAGACAACTGCCTGAAGTAAATGAACAATACCCTCCTCTCCTCTCACTAGAAGACAAAGGCCAGCTCCGTTTTATCAAAATCAGAATAAAGAGAAACAGAATCACAAAAACTGTTTCCAAATAAGACCTGGTAAGAAGGGCAAATCTGACAATCCAGAAGACAATAAATCTCTAGGAGTGGTACCTCTAAAGTGATAAATATCACATACTCAGCAGGCTAAAAATGCCCGCAGTTGCTCCAAAGAGCAGCTTCCAGGAAGTGAAAGCCCATTCACCTCACTTCCTTCTACACATTCACATGCAGTGGAGTGATATGATGCCTGAGCAGAGATTTTTTTTTTTTTTTCGCTTTTCCTTTCTAACTTTAGGCTCAAATACTCAAATAAGCTTGCCCCTGCTGTCGATAACACCCTTGATAGAGAAACATATAGATGGGTCACTTACAGTCACTAAGCAAAGGAGAAGTTTCAGACATAAACTCTTCAGACTTTCAGAACCTTCTGCACAAAGCAACGAATCCAAACTCTCCATCAAGTTCTGAGAAAGAGATCCGTTAAGTATTAAAACATATCAAATAACATCTCTACTGTGTCTTTGTCCCAACTCTGGGTTATGTTACACAGGGTCATGTGTATAAGATACAATGAAGCAACCATATCATTCCCTTAGGCCTAGGCCTTGCAAGATTAGACAAAGAAAAGGAAGACCTCAAAGTGTAGCTATCTGGGGGAAAATGCTTTAGAACAACTGCACAGAACAATAAAGATTTTACTACTTTACCAAGTAAGTGTTTGCAGCCTGTCATCCTTATATAAACCTTTAGATTAGAATGAAGTAAATTGTTAAAAGGCTAATGAGTGGTTAAATAAGAAATTAAATATATGTTAAGAAAAAAAAAAAAGAAGAAGAAGAAAAAGAAGAAGGTAGCGGGAGGGGAAGAATGAAGCGGGGGAAATCGGAGGGGTAGACGAACCATGAGAGACGATGGACTCTGAAAAACAAACAGCGTTCTAGAGGGGAGGGGGGTGGGAGGATGGGTTAGCCTGGTGGTGGGTATTTAGGAGGGCACATTCTGCATGGAGCACTGGGTGTTGTGCACAAACAATGAATCATGGAACACTTCATCTAAAACTAATGTTGTAATGTAAGGGGATTAACATAAGAATAAAAAAATTAAAAAAAAGAAATTAAAAACAATAATAAACTAATTAGATAAAATTAATTAAGAAAAATAAGTGGTTAAAGATTAATAATGGTTAACTAACTATAGATAAAGTATATCATTTGATGCAGGCACACTGAACAAACAAAGACATAATATCACTACTGGCTATCACCGGCCACATACACTATCCCACAAAGCTAGCTGTGTCCACTCTGGCTGATTCTACTAGGCAATGGGATTGGAGTATATCACTTGTACTAACAATCAGCTGTCAGACCCAATGTAATCAAAAGATGAAACCCTCACCCACTACAGCTGAAGGAACAAGAAAAGAAATATTTTACATTAAATGAAGGAGGAGAATGAATGAAGAAGGCATGCTGGAAGCTCAAGTGAAGGTTCAAAATTAGCTACTTCAACAAATACATCGGGAGGGCCTACTATATGCTAAATATTGTGCTTTCAAAGAATTCAAGAAAAAAATAAGATAATGACCCGGGCTCCCAAGGCATTTACAGTCTATTGGAAGAGAAAAATAAGCAAAAGCAAACGGTTTTTTTTTTTAATTTTTTATTTAAATTCAATTAATTAACACATAATGTATTGTTAGTTTCAGAGGTAGAGGTCAGTGATTCATCAGTCTTATTAAGCAAACAGTTTTAATTTAATGATTACTATGACAGAAATATACTTGGAGAAGGGGAATTTGCTCAGAAGTCACCTATTCCAGGATTCTTCAGGGGTGGGTTATATTTTGAAAAATCAGTAGGAATTAATTAAAACTTGAAGAGGAAAAGAATTCTAGACAGGCAATATCATGATCAAAGACACATGAGGAATGAAATGGCCCTGGGTGTGGAGTTGGAATACAAGTAGTTTATTATTATGGAAGTACAGAGCAAGGCACAGTGGTGAGAGTGGAGACTGGAGAAATAAATAGGGAGCAGATGATGAAAGCTGTATAAGGCTAGCTAGGGAGTTTGGTCTTTATCCTGTTAGTGATGGGAAACTAATGAAGGATTTTAAGCAAGAAAGATTTGAGTGTAAGATACATCACTGTGGTATCAGTGTGGATGACAGATTTAAAGATGGTAAGCCTGGAGGGAAGGAGACAAATGAGGACTAATCTATCAATTTTCTGAGGAAGTTGCCATGTCTTATTTGCCTCTGTATCCCCAGTGCCTGGCACATCAGAGCCAACCGATGTTTGTCAAAAGAATGAAGGCATCACCGCAATAGTTCAAGCAAGAGATAACGGGAACATTGGCAGTAGGGGAAAGAAAGGGAAGAAAGGTATGAGAAATATGAACTGAGGCAAAATTAGCTGATCTTAGTGATCATCTGGATATGAAAGATGAGGGAAAGAGTCAAGAATGACTCCCAAGTTTTTGGCTTGGGTGACTGAGACGACAGGTGAGCCCATTCTGATGTGGAATGAATGAAAAAAAAAAAAGAAAAAAAAACAGATGAAGGGAAAACATTTTGTAGATGTCAAGCAAGAGGTACTTCAGGGATGTGTGAGTGTGTATATTCAGCAACTGCTTATAAAGTATACTACTCTGAGTCTCATGACAGGACGTTAAGGCAAAAAATAAGAGATTTAGTAACCAAGAGCATATAGGCAACAATGAGAACTATGAGAATGAGAGAGATCTGGGATTTCACCACCATATATATATATACACACACACATATATATATATACATATATACACACATACATATATATACACACACATATATATATATGAGCTGTATAGGAGAGAATTAAAAACTAACTCCAGGTACTAAGTCTTCATGTATTTATAATTGTATATTCATAACTTTTTTTAAAATAACTTAATCACTATAAGAATTCTTTGTCAAATAGATTATTTTAAATTTAGTGAGTGACAGAAGACTAATTCTTCAAAGTTTATATTATAAACAACCTTCATTCAAGATAGTGTCAAACACTATAAATCAGATAGCTGATAAGGGACTTACATCCAAAATACATAAAGAACTCTTATAACGCAACAATAAAAAGACAAATAACTCAATCTAGAAATGGGTAAAGGATTTGAAAAGACATTTCTCTAAAAATATATATATAAAAGACAGACAAAAAACAACTGTTGACAAGGATGTGGAAAAATTAGAACCCTTATACATTGCTGATGGAAAAGCAAAATGGAATAGCAACTTTGGAAAACAGTTTGGAAGTTCCTTGAAATGTTAAATATAGAGTTACCATATGACCCAGCAATTCTCCTCCTAGGTATATCCCCAAGAGAACTGAAAACCTACATCCACACAAAAACTTGTTCATGAATGTTCACAGCAGCCTTATTCATAATAGCCAAAATGTTGAAATATCCCACATATCAACTGATGAATAAAATGATGCAGTACATTCATACAATGAAATATTAATCAGCCAAAAAAAGGAATGAAGTACTGATATATGCTACAACATGGATGAACCTTGAAAACATTATGCTAAGTGCAAGAAGCCAGACACAGAAGACCACACATAATTCCATTACTATGAGATGTCCAGAATAGGTAAATCAAGAGAGACACAAAGTGGATTAATGGTTGCCAGGGCCTGGAGAGAAGGGGGAATGGAGAATGACTGCTAATGGGTACATGTTTTCTTTTTGGAGTGATAAGAACGTTCCAAAATTAACAGTGGTGATGGTTGTACAACTCTATGGATATACTAAAAACCACTGAATGAGGGGCACCTGGCTAGCTCAGTCAGTGGAGCACAGGACTCTCGATCTCTGGATTTTGAGTCCGAGCCCCACAGTGGGTATAGACATTACTTTAAAATAAAATCTCAAAAAAAAAAAAAAAAGAAAGAAAGAACGAACCACTGAATTACTACACTTTTTAAAAGGGTGAATTGTATATGTGAATTATCTATCAATAAAGCTGTTATTTTTAAAAAGTGTCCAACAGGGCACCTGGGTGGCTCAGTCAGTTAAGCGTCTGCCTTCAGCTCGGGTCATGATCCCAGGATCCTGGGATCGAGTCCCGCATCGGGCTCCCTGCTCAGCGGGGAGCCTGCTTCTCCCTCTGACTGCTGCTTCCCCTGCTCATGCTCTCTCTCTGACAAATAAATAAAATCTTAAAAAAAAAAAAAAGTCAAACAATAGAAATAAAAATTCTGATAGTCATTGTGTTAAATAAGAAAACTTAAGTTTAGAACCAAAGTTACCCTTGTATATTATATTTCCCTTGTTATATTTTATTTGAGTTCATAAGTGTTTTTAAGAATGTATGAGCACATGATATAAATCAAAAAATAAACTGCTCAGTCTTTATCCTGCAGGGGAAGGATACTTCAATTCAAATTTGAATTTCAACTTTTCCTTTATTCAGACAAACCAAATTTGTAAAACAAAAATACTCAAATTCAAGACCAAATTCAACCATTTATATCTACCTGCGTGCACATCTTCTAGTACCTTAACTGTCTGCAGATGGTACCCATGAACAGCTGTCAGAAGCAGCCATCCACAGTCACACCTGCAACTGACACCTCACCTTCATGCACAGCTCTGCCTTGTCAAAGCCCATCAGCATGTTGATAATGTCAAACCCAGAGGTAGATTTATTCTTTTGATGGACTCCTCGAATGAGTGCACACAAGGTCTGCAGAGATTAGAGAAAGAATTCTTTTGTAGAGAGAAGTCTCAAAACATGAAGGGCACTGGATCTGTCGCCTCACATTGCAACCTCAGAACCTCCTCCTTACACAGCTGACGTTCAATTACTCTTACCACTCTTAGCTCCGAAACAGTCTGAATCTTACTATGTGCAAAATCCAAAAATTAAAAGAGGAATAACAATTGAAACTGTTGTCATCCTTTTTTTTTTTTTTTTTTTTTGCTGTTTTTTGGCCATCATCCTCTTTTCAAAAACTGCACTGCATGCAAAGACTGGAAGGTGAACTCAAAAATAAAAACAGTTCTTGGGCGCCTGGGTGGCTCAGTTGGTTAAGCAACTGCCTTCGGCTCAGGTCATGATCCTGGGGTCCTGGGATATCGAGTCCCACATTGGGCTCCCGGCTCGGCGGGAAGCCTGCTTCTCCCTCTCCCACTCCCCCTGCTTGTGTTCCTGCTCTCGCTGTCTCTGTCTCTGTCAAATAAATAAATAAAATCTTTAAAAAATAAAAAAATAAAAAAAGTTCTTGAGTTTGAGTCATGTGATTGGTGAAACTTTCCTTTATTTAAAATTAATTCTAGTATTTACATTATAATTGATAATTTTTAGTATTTTTAATAACTACAAGTTATTTCAGTCCATATGATAACAACCAATTGCTTGAAAACTTAAATTCTTTACAATCTCCATCCACTACTGACTAGCTGTGTAAACCCAGACAAATTAGGTTAACTTTTCAGTGCCTCAGTTTTTTCATCTATAAAATGGGAATGACAATAATAGCACCCATCTCATAGGGATGTTGTGAGAACTATGTGAATTAACACCGTAAAGCGCTTGGAATAGTCCCTGGAACTTTGTTAATGCTCCAAGAATAGTGCCTGAAACACTGTTAAAGCTTAGCAAGTCTCATTATAATAATGTAAGCCATTATAATAACGTACTATATTTTTATGGGTCACTAAGTGACTTAATGCCAATTTATTTCCACTGAACCAAAAACAGTTTACCATTCATGCCCCCACAGTGAGTCACTGCAATTACAGGAAGCATAATTTCCAACTTTCATTTCAGCTTTCAGTGAGCCCCTACAATTGCGATGCCCAAAATGCATGGTCCTTCTTTCTGGGACATCAGCTCAATAGGTAATTTCTACAATCTACAGATGAGAAAACTGGTAAAGTGATTTATCCAACTAGTAAGTTAGAAATTTAAACCCAATCTATCAAAAGTTCCAATAAAATATTTTATGTTGTCATGGATTCTTCATATTCTGTTTGTCAATCACTGCCCTATAGCCATTCAGCCTGATCTAGGCTACACGGGAGCTACTGTACTATAAACTTTAGAAATTTTGCCCATCATTCACTCAATAAAAATTTACTTCTAAAGTACTGAGTATTTACCAGGCACTGTCCTACATGCTAGGAACAAAGTACTGAATGAAACTATCAAAGTCTTTGCTCTCAAGAAGACTATAATGTGGGGCGCCTAGGTGGCTCAGTTGTTAGGCGTCTGCCTTCGGCTCAGGTCATGATCCTAGGGTCCTGGGATCGAGTCCCACATCGGGCTCCCTGCTCGGCGGGAAGCCTGCTTCTCCCTCTCCCACTCCCCCTGCTTTGTTACCTCTCTCGCTGTGTCTCTCTCTGTCAAATAAATACTTAAAAAAAAAAAAAAAGCCTATAATGTATCCCCTTGAACCCAATGTTGGCACATAAAAGTCATTCAAGAAATAATTATTCAGGGGCGCCTGGGTGGCTCAGTCGGTTAAGCGGCTGCCTTCGGCTCAGGTCATGATCCCAGGGTCCTGGGATAGAGCCCCGCATCAGGCTCCCTGCTCAGCAGAGAGCCTGCTTCTCCCTTTCCCTCTGCCTGCCACTCTGCCTACCTGTGCTATCTCTCTGTCAAATAAAGAAATTAAAAAAAAAAAAAAATCTTAAAAAAGAAGAAAAGAAGTAATTACTCAGTGATCATGCCACTTAGCGTAAAGAACAATGATTCTTAATGTTTTCTAAGTTACAGACCCTTTTGAGAATCTGATGAAAGCTCTCTTTACAGAAAAAATGTACACATGCACATAAAATATTACATATAACTTCCGGGAGTGAAGGACCCTCTGAAACCTCAGATTAAGAACTCCTGATCTAGTGAGAAAATATTGTGTTAAGAATCTCTTCTGATTTTTGCTGTAGACTAACTATCCCTGACTCATAGCTTCCCCAATATCTCTTCCTTTCCTCAAATAATTCAAGCATTCTGTCAATCTGCTTTGGTATTAGATCAAATTATACAAGTGGACAAGAGTACTAGTGAAGTGTCAATTTCTTTTTTCTTTTTTTTCTTTTTAAAGATTTTATTTATTTATTTGACAGAGAGAGACACAGCTAGAAAGGGAACACAAGCAGGCGGAGTGGGAGAGGGAGAAGCAGGCTCTCCGCTGAGCAGGGAGCCCGATGCAGGGCTTGATCCCAGGACCCTGGGATCATGACCTGAGCTGAAGGCAGACGCTTAATGACTGAGCCACCCAGGCGCCCAAGTGTCAATTTCTTTAACCAGAAAGATGGCTAAACAAACATACATAGATGTTTATGATTTAAAGGAAAAAAAAACAAAACCCTTCATACCTAAGGGCAATTTTAGGTTCCTCAGGTCCCAACACATGTGTTACAATTCCTTTCCCCTGTTAAACAAGACTTCCCCGGTCTCCCAACCTTGTACCTGCAAAGCATTGACAACTCGAATTGGATGTTCCTCTCCCAGAGCCTGGATGCAGTGTTGAAATAAGCAATTAATATTATCCTTGATCTTCATTAACTCCTCACCATCAAGAGATTCCAGCTTGCCTTCTAGGTACTCCAAATTCACCTACCAAGGAAAGAGTAAGGGTATTATTTTTAGTAACATTTTTAGTGAATTGTATTTAATGTGAGTGCATTTTTAGTGTAGCACCTAGAACATGAGAAAGCAATTTCAGTTACCAGGAAAATCCAGAGATATCATCAAGTTTACCTTCATAAGGAAGAGCTCCTCCCAAAATCGAGGACTGCACTTACTGGGGTCCTCTGTCTGAAACCAGAAAATAAGCAGGTTCAATATCCCCAGCTAACACTGAAGCATTAAGAATACATCTGAAAGGGGGCCCCTGGGTGGCTCGGTCAGTTGAGTGTCCAACTCTCGGTTTCAGCTTAGGTCATGATCTCAAGGTGGTAGGATCGAGCCCAACCTCGGGTTCTGCACTGGGTGGGGAGTTTGCTTAGGATTCTCTCCCTCTCCCTCTGCCCCTTCCCCAGCTCACACGCACACATAATTCCTTCCCCCCTAAAATAAATAAATCTTGGGCGCCTGGGTGGCTCAGTCGTTAAGCGTCTGCCTTCGGCTCAGGTCATGATCCCAGGGTCCTGGGATCGAGTCCCACATCGGGCTCCCTGCTCGGCAGGAAGCCTGCTTCTCGCTCTCCCACTCCCCCTGCTTGTGTTCCTGCTCTCGCTATCTCTCTCTCTGTCAAATAAATAAATAAAATCTTTAAAAAAAAAAGAAAAATCTTAAAAAAGAAAGAACACATCTGAAAGGGTCACTTACACATAATCAATGTTACCTTTCAAAATTAACTCTGAAAATGCTTGGTCGTTCTATACTGTTATAACACGGAACAATAGTTTTAGAGGCTTTTTTCCCCCAAAATGGAAGACACTGTGCATAGATATATATTCCCTGTGCCAAAAGTTAAATAATGGCTCAAAGAATCTCCCTCAAATCTTTCTCTTCTAGCAAGACGTGAACCTAACCATCTGAGTAAGATAGTCACATTATATGTCCCCATCACATCTGTAGGTCTTCAAAGCCCTTTCACATACATGAAATACAATGGCCCAGAGAGCCAGGTATGGTAGATGTTATCAGTATCCTCCTTTTAGCTGGGGCACCTGGGTAGCTCAGTCAGTTAAGTGTCTGCCTTCAGCTCAGGTCATGATCCCAGGGTCCGGGGACTGAGCCCCAAGTCAGGCTCCTTCCTCAGCAGGGAGCCTGCTTGTCCTTCTGTCCCTCTCCCAACTTGTACTCTCTCTCCTTCTCTGCCCCCTCTCTCAAAAAAATAAATAAAATCTTAAAAAAAATAAAAGTATCCTCCTTTTAGGAAAGAGGATCCACCAAGTTACTTACACTGGTACAAGAGCCAGAACCCAGACCACATAAGCAATACTGCCATGGTTTTACAACATCCTGTGTTGACTGCTCTTACTACTTGCCCTCCTGTATGCATTTAATTCTCTGTACAGAGCTTTTAATATGCTCCTTCCTTACTTCAAATTGGTCCAAAAGGTTAACAAAATTATAGTGCTAAAACCTAAATCTTCTTAGCAATAATTTTCAAACATTAATTCAAAAGAGTCAAAGGCTTCTGGTTAAGGAGCAAAATGAGAAAAAAAGAACTTCTACTTTAAGGAAAGCTAATGACATAAAACCAGTGGATCAATCACCCACTATCACCCTTAAGTTGACCTTTTAAAATTACTACCAAAATAAATAAATAAATAAAAGTACTACCAAGAACTAATATCTTCATTAGTTAAGAACTCCTGATCTAATAAGAAAATACTATACTAGGAATCTCTTCTGGATTTTTAACTGAGAATGACACAGAGAAGTTACATTTCTGGCCTCCTCCTAAGGTGCTCCTTCAGTGATTTTTTTTCTACCCCTTTCTCCTAGGAGGGGTCACACTCACACTCTGACTCTCACACTTCTCTTTTTTTTTTAATTAATTTATTAATTTGAGAGACAGCACAGCAGGGAGAGACAGAGGGAGATGGAGAGTCTTAAGCAGACTCCGGGCTGAGCCAACGTGGGCCTCTATCTCACAGCCCCAAGATCACAACCTAGGCCGAAACCAAGAGTCAGACGCTTAACCAACTGCGCCACCCAGGCTCCCCTTGACTCTCACACTTCTGTAATGTCATTTTGTTACCTATATATGAAACTCAAGACTACTCGTGGAGTTGGCACTTCCCATCCTCAAAGTTCAATCAACAGTCCTATGTATGCCAACCTTACTTAACATAGAAAGAACCCTAATAGGATCCAAGTACCCACTCATTTTCTCTGTATAACCACCTGTACTGACCTGTGCAATTCTGTATTAATTTTTTGCATATCAAACTCTATCTCTAAGGCTTGCCCAGAGTTAAAGGTTTTACTTGATCGCATTATTTATTCTGGGCCATGTGGCAAAGTTGAACAAGTAAGGGCCATGGAGTCAAACGTTAGGGTTCAAACCATGGCTCCATCACCTTCCAGCTATGATCCCCAGTTTCCTCATCTGAAAAATGCTTTTACATGACACATGTGAAAACATGGCACTCTTGGAGCATTCTTGTCAGAATTAGAGTTAATGTACTTAGTGATGCACTTAGACGCCAGGCACATGGTAGAAATTCAATACATGGTGGGGCACCTGGGTGGTTCAGTCATTAAGCGTCTGCCTTCAGCTCAGGTCATGATCCCGGGGTCCTGGGATCGAGCCCCACATCAGGCTCCCTGCTCAACAGGAAGCCTGCTTCTCCCTCTCCCACTCCCCCTGCTTGTGTTCCCTCTCTCACTGTCTCTCTGTGTCATATAAATAAATAAAATCTTAAAAAAAAAAAAAAGAAATTCAATACAATGGTAACTCTTTTTATAAGTATTATTCCATTTTACATGCACTACTTACAATCAGAATTTCAGAAGGCAAGTACCCTGCAGGGTAACCCTCCCTGACAGAGTAGATTTCAAAACAAAGGCCTGGACTGTGGTCAATCAGCAGTTATGAAGACCCAAAGAAATCCTCAATCCAATCGCTAATAATTTGTCAGTGATCTTATATAGTTGGAGAATGTGATAGACTAAGCAATTGTTCCGTCCACTAACAACTTGAGATGTAACAGTTCATCTTTTTTTTTTTTTAAGATTTTATTTATTTATTTGAGAGAGAAAGAGAGAGTGAGAGAGAGCATGAGCAGGGTGAAGGGCAGAGGGAGAAACAGACTCCCCACTGAGCAGGGAGCTGGACGTGGGGATCGATCCCAGGACTCCGGGATCATGACCTGAGCCGAAGGCAGACGCTTAACCAACTGAGCCATTCAGGCACCCCAATAGCTCATCTTTTAAAAATAATTGAATCATAGAATTCTAGGGCCAAAAGGAATTTCAAGGGACATCTAGGATAGAAGAGTACTTACATTGGATCATATGGAAGACAAGTCTTTCTTAAAGATACTAAAAAAAAAAAAAAAAAGCTTCCCGAGCTTTACTCCCTCTTTCAATTGTTTTACTGAGCTCATGGCAATAACCTATAAGAACAACATAACAGCAACCTATATTAATTAATACATGATCATAATTTCTACCATGAGAGAGCTCACACTCTCACCCTTGCTCTCCCTTTCTCCCTCTGAAGAACTAAAAGGCAGCAGGCAGGGGTGAGCTTATTTCTCATTTTGGAACAAGAAACTAAGGAGTCAAGCTGCACAGAACTGTCAGAGCTCCGGGCCTTACCATAAAGATCTCATCATACATCAGCACCACCTTTTCCTTCAGTGGTTTTTTGGAGGCTGAAGATTTCCGGAGCAAACCCCCTCGTTTCTCCACCTGTGCCATCGTTAGAGAATCTGTGAAAAGAAAGCCACAGTCAGTGCTATAAATGCTCTCCAAGATGCTGGGTAGTCTGTTGAAAAGCTTTCAAAGGGAAATTTTTTAGGAAGAAGAAAAAATGATAAACAGCCACATAATAGATCTTGTGCATCTGTCCAACACCCCATCCCCTGACCAGGTAATTTCAAGACTTAAATCATTACTTGGCCTACAGCAAAACACAATTTACATCTTTAAAACATGCCAGTAGACAAGGCTTATAGCAGATCCAAAACCAAGAAGGAAAGTGTAACTAGCTCCATCTATAATAGATCTGGCCATATATTTGAGGTCGATGGAAGGAAGGCTGCAAAGCACACACTGCCCACAGACTGATGGTGAAGTTAAATTTCAAGTATTGATTGAGCTTAGGACCATTAAGGCAGGAAGTGTGCTGCAGACTGATGTGCTCCATTGATTTCCCCAAAGTAAGTAGGTCCTCATCACTGCAAAGTACTTGGCCTTCACTGCCTCATAAATCACACTGCACTTGACTGTCTTCAGAAATTCCTCTGAAAAGAGACCCAAGGCAGAAAATAGCAGTTATAAGAACAAAAATTAAATCTGATTTCAAAATAACTGATATAACAATATACTTCTTTCAAATCTAATTATATATATATTTATAACACTACTGCAGATTAAAACCTCAGTGTATTTTTCAATTCTATATAAAAGCAATTCCATGAATCATGCCCAAATTTCCCATCTTGTTTCAAGGAATTTCAATTTTTTACAACTGAGAACTTAAAATCCCACAGGTCTCCACTGTGGATTTACACATTTCCCCTCACTTCCCAGATTCTTTCTACTGTTGACAAAATTCCTGTCTCTCTCTTAAATTCTAGGCTCTAGTTGTGAAACTTAATCTCACCCAATGGGAAGTATGGGCAGTAGCAAGGAGCCTGATTTTACTTCCAAACAAATCCAAAGCAGCAGAATAAAATTAATTTTGTTCAATGACTTTCATTTTTTTTTAAAGATTTATTTATTTATTCGACAGAGAGAGAGAGACAGCGAGAACAGGAACACAAGCAGGGGGAGCGGGAGAATCAGGCTTCCTGCAGAGCAGGGAGCCCGATACGGGGCTTGATCCCAGAACCCTGGATCATGACCTGAGCCGAAGGCAGACGCTTAACGCCTGAGCCACCCAGGTGCCCCTGTTCAATGACTTTTAGAAAATATGTGCTATCTTTCAAATCAAAATCAAAATTTTATTTGAGGAAGAGACGCATCCAATAGCATAAAAGAATATATCTCAGAGATTGTTTTTCTTTAATATATATAGCTAAAAAGGAGATTTACCTTTGAGCATAAAAAAACACAAAGCACAGAAAATTTCTCCAACTAGATATGAAGCATCTTTAGCACAGGGACTACATCTTATCCTTTTTCTATAAGCACTTGGCTCAGGGTATATGCTCAGTGTATGCTCATCACTGACTGATTCTGAAATGGAGGGAAGCCTAAAAAGTCCTAGATGTGACCTAAAATTTTATTAAGACCTATCTCTGTCAAAGCCTCACTAAGTCCTCAAATTCCATTATGGTCCAGAGAAAACTGAAGGAAAAAATAACAACAACAAAAAGAGAGAGAAGATGCTTTTGGGCAATTTATACTATATTGATCATGGCTTTGCCTTAAAGCATGAAATACAGCCTCTGTTCAAAACATTCCTGTGTCTTTTAAATAGGTTGTCAAGAGGAAGATGTCCTTATCGGGGGAAAATAAATTGGAAATCAACAGGATCCCATTAAAATAAATCAAAAGCAATGCAATTCTAAGCTTAGTGGATATAGATCTTTCATGTGTTCAGCTTCAACCAGTTGATTATCGGGAATAGCAGGAATCACGAGTTCCTGGATGTGAAAAGCACCTGTTTACAAACAGGCCCCTCTGAGGATTTATAATTGGGTTACAGCAATCAATGTCCACCCTAAATCTAATAAACTCACTTTCCCTATTTCAGAATCAGTACTTTCTAATAAGCAAAAGGGAACAGGAGAGGAGGGAAAAAACAATTCTAATCCAAAGTACCAAGTTCCCTAAGAAGTTAAATTATTTTCATAACTCTCCCTCCATTCGGAGCCTCATTTCATTAGTCTCTGTCATTATCAGAGGCAACTGGAATTTACCACCCACGCTTGTCTGAAATGTGACTGGACACTAACATAGTCTCCTCCTCCTGCCAGCACTTCTACCCACAGAACACAGAAAAGGTGTTCTGAGGGTGATGGACTAAGAGCAGTGCAGAACCCCTAAAAGTTTTTTGGGGGATTTCAGAAATTAAGCCTCTGCTCTTAACTTTGAAAGTAAAATATCTGACTGGTAGAGCACATCAGTAATGGGAGTGTAATTTATGTCCTCCCAGTGTTTTTCTTCTCTTTCACAACCCTCCTCTTTGTAGAAAACCAGAAGCAGCTGAGGAGCAACAAGGCATAATGGAACAACCAACCAGCAGAACTGAGACTAGAATACAGGTGTCCTAACCACCTATATGACACTGAGTAAGTCACTGTGTTCCTAGTTTCCTTACACATAAAACAAGG
Source organism: Mirounga angustirostris (assembly GCF_029215605.1). Classification (NCBI taxonomy): domain Eukaryota; kingdom Metazoa; phylum Chordata; class Mammalia; order Carnivora; family Phocidae; genus Mirounga; species Mirounga angustirostris. Next base: position 128,437,522 of record NW_026991714.1, read on the forward strand.
AGACTGAACTAGACATATCACTGAATGATCCTCTCAGCATCACTGAAATACCACAAGTACATAAGAAACACCTAAATATTGTAAAGCACTAGTTTAGGCACTATGGGGTTACAAAGAGGAAACGACAGACCCGATCCTCTAGAAGCTCACGATCTATTGGCAGAGACAGATGCATAATAACCCCACAGCACAAGGCAAATCATGAGAAACAGTAAAAGTACAAAGAAAATGCTGTGATACCATGAGAAAGGGAAAGAAGCATTCTCTGACTACACTATGACCTCTGTTGATCCGGGATTTTAAATCCTGCTGGCGAAGAAGCAAATACAGCAAAGCCACAGTAATCCCACAGAAATGTCATCTTAGACTTTAACACAGTTTCTCAGAAATAAGATATGACAGGCAAAGTATAAAAGAGAATCAGGCAACATATCAATACTAATTTCACCTACCATCAAACTTAGGAATGGTTTCAAATCCCCCCAACCCCATGGTAAATCAATGAAGTCTTTTATTCCTAAACCTCAGGGACTGCTGGTCCCATGACCCGCAGCACAACTTCTCTCTGAAAGACTCAAGTCATACAACTTTTTAAGAATATCTTTAGGCAATCCAGCCACAAACATCTTAAGTGCACATCACATCCCTTCAGGATAAAACAACCAAATATCAAGATTTTATTTTTATTTTTTTAAAGATTTCATTTATTTAAGAGAGAGAAAGAGCACAAGCGGGGGTGAGGGGGCAGTGCACAGAGGGAGAGGGAGCAGCAGACTGAGCAGGGAGCCCACTGTGGGGTTCAATCCCAGGACCCTGGGACCATGACCTGAGCCAAAGGTAGACGCTTAACCGACTGAGCCACCCAGGTGCCCCAAGATTTTAAAACCTAAAGCCAAACTCTTCCAATGTCTACTATGCAAGAAATGCTAGTTATATTTAGCTATTCACTTATTGTCTTCCTGAACACAACACAATACATGCCAACTCTAGTATCAGACAATTAATTTAATAGAAATTCACTCTAATTTCCAAAGAGTTAATAGTTAATCTATCAAAAGTCTTAATATTGTATCTTTATGAGATGATGGATGTTAACAAAACCTCTTGAGGGGGCACCTGGATGGCTCAGTCATTAAGCGTCTGCCTTGGGCTCAGGTCATGATCCCGGGATACCGGGATCAAGCCTCACATCGGGCTCCCTGCTCGGCGGGAAGCCTGCTTCTCCCTATCCCACTCCCCCTGCTTGTGTTCCCTCTGTGTCTCTCTCTGTCAAATAAATAAATAAAATCTTTGGGAAAAAAAACTATTGAAGTAATTAATTCACAATATATGTAAATAAAACCATCACGCTATGCACCTTATACACTGATGTATGTCAATTATTTTTCAATAAAACTGGAAAAAATCTAAAAACAAAACATCTTGGGCTTTAATCCCAATTCTTATACACTCATACTATAACCTTTAGTTTTCTTTCCTTCCCTGGGCTTCAATCTGCCAATCTGTAAAAAGAAGCAGTGGCAAGGATATGCAGAAAAGGGAACCTCTGTGCACTGCTGGGAATGTAAATTGGTACAGCCACTACAGAAAACAGTATAGAGGTTCCTCAAAATATTAAAAATAAAACTATGATATGATCCAGCAGTCCCACTTCTGTGTATATATCCAAAGGAAACGAAATCACTGTCTTGAAGAGATATCTGCAGCCCGATGTTCACTGCAGCATTATTCACAATAGCCAAGATTTGGCAACAACGTAGGTGTCTATCAATGAATGAATGGATAAAGAAAATGTGGTACACACATATAATGGAATATTATTCAGCCACAAAAAAGAAGGAAATCCTGCCATTTGCAACAACATGAATATGCTTATGTGAGGTGATGATGAATGTGTTAACTAACCTTAGCATGGTAATCATTTCATGTGTATCAAATCATCACACTGTATACCTTAAAGTGATATGCCAATGTTATATATCAATTATAATCTCCATAATATATCAATTATATCTCAATAAACCAGGGAATAAAAAAGCCATGGAATAACTCTCTGTAGGCTACAAATTTAATGGCCTATGGCTCTAGGTTCATACTGGTAATGGACTGTTAGCAAGTATCACCCTTTCTTCACTGTTGAGGGAGGCTCCAACCAAAACACTAGAGGTAGATGCTGAGGTAAACATCCTAAAACATTTCACCCAGTACATAAGAAAAGAAAAAGAAGGAGAAAGAAGAAGAAAGAAAGAAAGAAAGAAAGAAAGAAAGAAAGAAAGAAAGAAAGAAAGAAAGAAAGAAAGAGAATAAAAACAAATATGCCCATCATCTAGAAAGAAAGAATGCACAGGTCAGACATTCATTCACTCCACAGGTACTTACTGAGCATCTTATAGGTGCTAAGCACTAGGGATACAGCAGTGAACAAGACAGACAAGAAAACAGTTTTCATTCCAGAGGGGGGAAAGACAACAAACCTGTTGAGACAGCAATAAGTACCCTGAAGACTACATTAGACTGGGAGGTTAAAGTAGGCCTCTATGACAAGTGATATGTGGGCAGATCAGAATAACAGAAAGGAGACGGGCGCCTGGGTGGCTCAGATGGTTAAGCGTCTGCCTTCGGCTCAGGTCATGATCCCAGGGTCCTGGGATCGAGTCCCACATCGGGCTCCCGGCTCAGCGGGGAGCCTGCTTCTCCCTCTGACCCTCTCCCCTCTCATGCTGTTTCTCTCTCGCTCGCTCTCTAAAAAATAAATAAAATCTTTAAAAAAAAAAAAGGGGGGGCGCCTGGGTGGCTCAGTCGTTGAGCGTCTGCCTTCGGCTCAGGTCATGATCCCAGGGTCCTGGGATCGAGCCCCGCATCGGGCTCCCTGCTCGGCCAGGAGCCTGCTTCTCCCTCTCCCACTCCCCCTGCTTGTGTTCCCTCTCTAGCTGTCTCTCTCTCTGTCAAATAAATAAAATAAAATCTTTAAAAAATAATAATAATTAAAAAAAAAGGATAACAGAAAGGAAACAGCCATGTGAAAGTCTCAGGAAAAGTGTTTCAGATAGAGGGAACAGCAAATGCAAAGGCGCCAAGATTTGAACATACTTGGCATGTTCAAGAAACGGAAATGCCAGAGTGCCTAGATTATAGTATAAACATTCCCTTTTTGAAATGTCATTATAAAGTGTTTTGAAGTGGGCATTTCATGTTTGTGTGAGTTTTTTTCTTACATAAAGAGAATTCAAATGTCCATCAGCAGAGTAGGAAGATTATAACATATTCATGTGATAAAGTACTACCCAGAATGAGTTTTTTAACACAGAAATTTAAAAGAACAAATTACTGAAACATTGATAAATTTCACAGATGTTGAATAAAAACCTCTGAAAGAAAAAAGTACAAATAAATGAGTCCAATTACATGAAGTTCAAAAACAGCAAAATTAATCTATGGTGACAGAGGTCGGAATAGTAGTTACTCTGGTGGGGATATGAATGAGAAGGAGCACAAGGAAGACTTCTTAGATGCTGAAAACATGCTCTATCTTGATTGGAGTGGAGGTAACACAAATGTGTACATGTTTAAAAAAAATTCATCAAGTTGTACATTTTACATTACGTAAGCTATTCCTCAATCTAAAAAAAAAAGCCAGTGCATTCATACATATATGAAAATTAACAGCACCCATGCAGAATACTAGAACAGAGGCTAGTAGGGATCCTGACTTGTACCCTCAGGACACCAATCAAAAGTAACAATTAGGAGCACCTGGGTGGCTCTCCATTTAGGCTCAGGTCATGATCCCAGCGTTGTGGGATCAAGCCCCAGGTGCGCTCGTGCTCATGCTCAGTGCTGAGTGTGGAGTCGGCTTATGCCTCTCCCTCTGCCCCGCCCCCCACTTGCATACAAGTGCACTCTCCCTCTCTCTTAAATAAATAAATAAATAAAATCTTTGAGAAAGAAAGAATTAACACTTGCTTAGCACTTACTATGCACCAGGCACTGTTCTAAGCATTTCATATACATTAATTGGTTTTATCCTCACAGACCTATGATCCAGGAACTTTACAATAAGAAAACTAAAGCATAAAAAGAAAAGAAAACTAAAGCATAAAGTGGTTTTTAAAAAAATTACCATTGTGAGAGTAGGGACTCAAACCCAGATGGCCACATGTTAGAGTCCCTGTTCTTTTTTTGAAGAAGTTTATTATTTGTTTGTTTGTTTATTGTTAGAGAGAGAGAGAGCGCTTGAGTGAGAAGGGGCAGAGGGAGAAGAGAGAATCCCAAGCAAGCTCCTCACTCAGCCAGACACGGAGCTAGATCTCACAACCCCGAGATCATGACCTCAGCTGAAATCAAGAGTCGAACACTGGGGCACCTGTGTGGCTCAGTCGATTAAGCATCTGCCTTCAGCTCAGGTCATGATCCCAGAATCCCAGGACTGATCCCCACATGGGGCTCTCTGCTCAGCAGGGAGTCTGCTTCTCCCTCTGCCCCTCACCCCTCTCGTGCTCTGTGTCTCTCTCACTCTCTCTGTCTTAAATAAATAAAATCTTAAAGAGTCTAATGCTTAACCGACTGAGCCACCCAGGTGCCCCTAGAGTCCCTCTTCTTAACTACTATGCTACACTGTCTCTCAAAAGGCAGAGCAGTGGGGGGCGCCTGAGTGGCTCAGTCGTTAAGCATCTGCCTTCGGCTCAGGTCATGATCTCAGGGTCCTGGGATCGAGCCCCGCATCGGGCTCTCTGCTCTGCAGGAAGCCTGCTTCTCCCTCTCCCACTCCCCCTGCTTGTGTTCCCTCTTTCGCTGTGTCTCTCTCTGTCAAATAAATAAATAAAATCTTAAAAAAAAAAAAAAAAGGCAGAGCAGTGGGCAGAAATTGTGTAACCTACATATAAACAAAGCTGAGGCTCTGCAGAGAAACTGCAACCAGGTTCCAGGTTCATTGACCTTGATGAACAAACTTTGGGGTGTCCAGGTATCTTGAGTTTTAACACTAGTTTGCCAGTGGATAGAGGTGCCACCGTAAATAGTAAAAGATACACATGCATGTCTGAAACATGCATATGTATATAAATATTGATAATGGTAAAGTGATATACAAATGAATGGAATGGTAGAAAACTTAGAAGAAAACACTGGAGGGGTGCCTGGGTGGCTCAGTCGTTAAGTGTCTGCCTTCGGCTCAGGTCATGATCCCAGGGTCCTGGGATCAAGTCCCACATCAGGCTCCCCGCTCTGCAGGGAGCCTGCTTCTCCCTCTCCCACTCCCCCTGCTTGTGTTCCTGCTCTTGCTCTCTCTCTGTGAAATAAATAAATAAAATCTTTAAAAAAAGAAGAAAACACTGGAATCTGTCTAGTAAAGTTGATAGATGTTTCCAATATGGTAAGTGAAGAGAAAAAAAAAACAGCTGAAACACACTGATATCCACTACAAGATTTAATTGATAATATTTTAATTGAGGTTAGCCAGTGCTCTGAGGATAATTCTCCACCAAAATTTGGTAACGAATGGAAAGATACAGTAAGACAGAAAGATGAAATAGAGAATAAGTCACGTATAAATCTGTACAGCCCTGAGCTTAGGAAAGATTATGCTTTCCCATCACAGAGCTGCGATCAATTGTTGCAGAATCTCCTGAGGTGCCTCCTGAAAATACAGATCCCTAAGCCCCCTTTCCCCACTACTGAAACAGACTTTTCAAGATAAGGACTAGGGAGTCTAGATTTGTTTTGTTTTTTTTTTTAATTTTTTTTTAGGGTAGTTGACACTAAGGGTCTAGATTTTTTTTTTTTTTAAAGATTTTATTTATTTATTTGAGACAGAATGAGAGAGACAGAGAGCACATGAGAGGGGGGAGGGTCAGAGGGAGAAGCAGGCTCCCTGCCGAGCAGGGAGCCCGATGCGGGACTCGATCCAGGGACTCCAGGATCATGACCTGAGCCGAAGGCAGTCGCTTAACCAACTGAGCCACCCAGGCGCCCAAGGGTCTAGATTTTTAATGAGCACCCCAGGTCAGTGGTTCTCAACTGTGGTAATTTTGCCATCCAGGGAACATCAATGAACAGAGACATTTTTGGCTGTCACAACTGGGAAAGGAGAATCTACGGCATCTACTAGGTAGAGGCCAGGGATGCTGCTAAACATCCTACAATGCACTGGGCAGTTCCCACAACAAAGAATTATCTGGCCCAGTATGTCAATAGCACTGAGATTGCAAAACCCTGCCCCACGTCATTCTGATGCTCACTAAAGTTTGAGAAGTACTGATTAAAGCCTCAAACTCATCAAATGCTTTGAAAGGAGCATCTGGACATAAGACAATTTTGAGAGGATGAATAAAACTTGTCACCTCTAGAAAAGACACTGAACAACCCTCATCTACTCCCAGCTCATTCTCCCCATATTAACTCACCAATGGCATCCCTTCCCTTAGGATCTTAGCCCCAGTTTGCCCATCTGTGAAAGATCACTCCAAGACACACTGACTATAGTATTCCCCAATGCTAGGTAAGGACGATGAAAATCCTATCTGCCCAGAAGTTGTGGGTGAGTCACTGGCCATTCACCCAATACAAAGGAGGAAGCAGTATGTTTCTAAAGCCAGAAATATAGTCTCCTGCCTTGGCTCCTCTAGACGCAAGGGGGGGGGGGGGTGTGTGTGTGTGTGTGTGTGTGTGTGTGTGTGTGTGTGTGTCTCCTCTAGACGCAAGGGTGTGTGTGTGTTCTCCTCTAGACACAAGGGTGTGTGTGTGTCTGTCTGTCTGTCTAATCCTTAGGCAGAAGTTACCTGCTCCCTTCTGCAAGGCATATACACTCCCTGGAGGTAAATACTAGCACTATAAGCATTTAAGAGAAGGCAGGGTATTTCTACTTCCAAACCCTAACCCTTAACTTCTCAAACTAGTTCCTAACATGGCTCTTCCTTTCTGAAGGCCCAAGGATTTAGTTTACTCGCTGGATTCACATCCTACTGTTTGACATGATTCCTTGACACAGCCTCTCGCATAGCATGGGACACAGGTTCCCCCAATTCCACCCCACACACTGGCTCTAAAACAAGCATATAACGTCTTTCCATTTTCATGGATTTTTAGAGCTAGGTACTCCCCGTCTCTCATATCTCTGAAATGAGAACAGAATGAGGCCTGCACTCATGAAGCCACCTCTTTGAATTCCTTTTATGGATAGGCCACCATCCCCTTATGCTATCTCTTTTCTTTTCTTAAGTTCTGGAGATGGAATTCATCACTCATTCCTCCAAGCACAGACTCCCAATCGAAGTGATATATAATAAATAACACTACTGAATACTCACTATATACTTGGCACTGTTCTTTTTTTTTAAGATTTATTTGAGAGAGAGAGAATGAGAGAGAGAGCATGAGAGGGGGGAGGGTCAGAGGGAGAAGCAGACTCCCCGCCAAGCAGGGAGCCCGATGCGGGACTCGATCCCGGGACTCCAGGATCATGACCTGAGCCGAAGGCAGTCGCCCAACTAATTGAGCCACCCAGGCAACCCCCTACTTGGCACTGTTCCAGTGCTTTAAATATACTGTATTTAATCCTTACAACAGTCAGACAAAGTAGGTACTATTACCATAATTTTACAATGAGGATTTCACTTTGCCCAAAGTAAAAGAGCCACTAAATCTTTCTCTCTGGTAGCCCCTCTCCCTATCAGAATATCCCATTAGTGCAAAAAATCAGGTGTTGACTAACAGAATACTCAAAATCCAGATTCAGTTAAAGTTCTGTGGAAACTCCAAACTAATATCCATAATATCAACATTCCCACTTTATCCAAGAAAGTCAGTCAACTCAGGACACTGTCTGACAAGCACCATCCCTATTTTCTAACTACTAGGACAGAACCAGTATGATTTAGTAGGTACATGAGCCACTATGGGGCAGCATCCTCATCTTGCATGTCCTCGGACAGGGCTCATCTCAGAGTGGGTGTTTAGCCTATACTTGAAAGTGGAAATAATTCAGGGACTTTCCCAAGACTAAGCAGTAAGTGGCAAAACCAGAAATTTCCCAATCCTTACTCTAGGTATCAGCCATTGTCTGCATCTACTAGAGATGAAGTAGCTTCACAGAAGAGAACTCAAGCCAGTCCCAAGAGACTCTACAGAGTCTGCCTACTTGCACTAATAATACAGCTGAAGAGGCTTAAATAAACATGACTACCTCAGCTTCCCTTTCAAATTATTTTATACAAGACGGAATGCACTTGAAGGAGGAACCAACTCCAAATTGACAGGATTTCAGGCAACTGTAATTGAAAATCACATTTTTCTGACATCTCCCAAAATGAGAACTCATTTTAAGATCCTCTTCTCAATGAGCAGGAGCCTCCTGTAAATTAATACTGTCTATCTCCTGTTCAAGCCCTGAACTTCCTCAAGCAGCACGTCACTCATAGCTTCTTCATTTCCTTTCCTGTTGAACCATACAAGCCTCATGAATACCACCTAAGTATAAAATGAAAACTCTAAGACAGACTCCCATAATCTTCTTAAAGAAAGCCCAAAAGGTAACTGCAACCTTACAAAGTAAATGGATTTCCTACTGGCTTAATAACTAACATTTATCATACTTTATAATAGCACAGCCATAGTGTAAGACAAAAAGGGGTTCCAAAATTACAAAGTTATGGTCCCTGCCTTGAGAAGCTCATTGTTAAATGGAAGAAGTACATATTCTGATTCTTCCTTATAAACAAACAAAATAAACATTTTTCCCAGGATTTTTTTCATATTTGCCCTCACTTACTCAGAGCTATTGCCAAGATATTAAGCTCACCAGGCCTCCTTACTTCCAGCTGCCTACTAACATCTCCATGTGCACACCTCACAAGCAACTGGATCTCAGCATACCAGACTATCTCCCTTATACTCTTTCCATAGTCACCCCAGCCCTTAAAAAAATCTGCTCTTTTTCTAATCCATATCCTGGTCAATGAAATTCCCATTCACCCAATCTCTCAAATTAGAAACCTTAGCCTACTCTCTCTCTTCCTAGTCACTAAGTCATGTTGCATCTATCTCAGAAATACCTCTAAAATTCATTCCCCTCTTCATTCCCACTGCCACACTTCATTCAGTCTCTCGGTCAATTGCAACAACTCTAATTAGTCTCACTACTTCATTTCTCATTACTTTAATCCACACTTCTGTCACTCCCTAACATAAAAAACTCCAATGGCTCCCTACTCTCTTTTCAGTCTTATCTCCTGGCAACTTCCCCACCACACATCCTGTTTGGGACAAATTTTTGACACTTAAACATCATGTTATTTTTTCTCTTCACACTTTCACCATCCCTTTGTGCATGCTTTGCTCAACTGGAATGCCTTGCCTTATTTGTACAAGCTCCTACTCATCCTTCAAAACCCAACTCAACCTCTCTTCCCTGCAAAAATATCCGAGTCTTCCACACATGGCAGTATTCCCTTCACACTGTATAAATTCCTTTATATGGATATGTAACACACAGCACTACAATTTTCTTTCCTTTTTTTTTTTTTAAAGATTTTATTTATTTATTTGACAGAGAGACAGCGAGAGAGGGAACACAAGCAGGGGGAGTGGGAGAGGGAGAAGCGGGCTTCCCCGCTGAGCAGGGAGCCCGATGCGGGGCTCGATCCCAGGACCCAGAGATCATGACCTGAGCCGAAGGCAGACACTTAACCTACTGAACCACCCAGGCGCCCCTACAATTTTCATATGAATACATTTCTCTGATGTCCCTGAGGAAAGATACTATTTCTAACCCCAGTGCCAGTTACATAGTACATACTCAATAAATGTGTTAAGTAAACAGTTAACCCTCATATATCCTGGACCAGTTTGTGATTTGGCTGTTTTTCCCCAAATTTTGTGGATTTTTGAACTTAACTCTATGTGAGATTCCAACTTTCATAAATGTTTTTTCAAGGTTTTTTTTAAATTATATTATACAAATGTTGGAAAGAATGGAAATTCCCCCTTTACAATCCTAACAAGAAGGATCCACCTTTCTCTAGACTGATTTCCTATCCCAAAAGCTTTCACATAGGAAGTACTCTGCACACAGACCCAGCCAAAGAAACACCCAAAATAATTTCAATTAACTTGTGCTAAGGACAGGGGCACAAACCATAGCTGCCCTGGTTTACAAAGTCACTGAGAGCTGACAACAGCAAAGAAACCGTTCTCACTAACTCAAAACTTCTGGAGAGAAAGAACTGGGGAGGGTCCGATGATCCAGAAACATTTTTCGAGTCTGGCCCAAGTTCCTACTTCCCCAGTCTCCAGAGGCAGCACTCCTCGGCCTCTGCTAGCTCTCCTTCCCCAGGGAACCAGCTTTTTCTCCTATTTCTTCCCCACACCTGTCTGGGAACAGGTTCGTTTCCCAGGCTCGCTCCAAGTAACCCCAAGAAAACACGGCAGCTTCACTCATTCTGTGTATAGGGTGGGCTGAAGCCCATCGGTCAGAGACTGAAAAGAGGGGTAGGTTGAGGGCCCTTCCAAGGACAAATGAAGACTTCAAGAGACGGGCCTACCTCTAACCCTTCTCAGAGGTCCTGCCCAAAGCCCTCATCCCAGGGCCAGGCTGGACTGGGCGGAAGGCCTCCCGGGGGCGGCGACAACCTGAGGGGGAGAGGTTCTGGAGGCTGCTTGAGGCGTCGGGATCAGCCCCATGCTGGGGTCAAAGGTCAGCATCTCGGCCGCCCAGAGGGCCCAGCGGGGAGTGGGAAGGCCGCGAAAGGCACCGGAAGGTCGGACGGACCAGCCTCTGCAAAAGCAAAACGCTTCTCGCTCCGCTCCACCGCCCGGGCCCTGCCTCCCAGCCGCACGCAGACTCAGCCCGCCTCAGCAGCTGTCCTCCCTCCCTCTCCCCCCGTCACCACCATCGTCCCCCAGGCGAGCGTAGGCCCCGCCCCTAGAGCCGCCTCGGGGCCAAGGCCTAGTCCGGCTGGAGCTGCAGGGGTTGGCCAGGTTCGGGGACCGGCCCGCGCGGGTGCCGCTTACCGAGCCCCGGGCTCCTCCTCCACCACTCGCGCCGCTTCCGGGCCCGCTCGCTCCCGATGCCACCGACGCCGCCGCTCCTCCGAGCTCACGGACGCGCTCCCGACCTCCCCCGACCCTTCCCCCGTCCCACGGTGCCCCGCCGGGTCCTAAAGCCCGCTGCGTGATAGATACGTTCACGCCCGTTTCCTGAAGCCGGCTCAGACCACGGTTCCCAGCAAGCATCACAGGGACTACAACTCCCGAAATGCACCGCGAGAAAGACTTTAGCAAAAGAACTCTCTATTGAGGGTCGGCTAGAGGCAAGTTGCAATTGTTTTTTAAAATACAGGCGAATTATACATATACACTTTTTAAATACAGCAGACTCTGAACTTGGCAATTCCAGTAATAGGAATAAAAATGTATATGTTCCATGGGGCACCTGGGTGGCTCCGTGAGTTAAGCTGGGACTCTTGGCCTCAGCTCAGGTCTGGATCTCAGTGTCCTGAGTTCAGGCCCCGCTTTGGGCTCCACGCTGGGTGGTGAGCCTACTTAAAAAAGAAAAAAAGATGGGGCGCCTGGGTGGCTCAGGTGGTTGGGCGTCTGCCTTCGGCTCAGGTCATGATCCCAGGGTCCTGGGATCGAGTCCCGCATCGGGCTCTCTGCTCCTTGGGAGCCTGCTTCTCCCTCTGCCTCTCTCTCTCTGTCTCTCATGAATAAATAAATAAAATCTTTAAAAAAAGAAAGAAAGAAAGTGTATGTTCCCGGATGTTTATTGCAACTTTGTAAATGAAAAATAGGAAACAGATCCATTCAACAAATATGTACTGTGTGCCTACTATGTGTAAAGCCCCATGTGTTAACGGGGCAGGTAACTTCCCTGAGTTTGTTTTCTCTGTGCGAAATGGAAGATTAAAAAAGATAGGCTGGGCATATGTGTGTGTGTGTGTGAGGGCGCAGGGTCCACACACCCGCATGTGTATATGAATGAATAAAGTCATTCAGCCCTTTTTAAAAATTTTATTTTTAAGTAATCTCTACACCCAGGGTGCCAGGGTGGCTCAGTCGGTTAGGTGTCTGCCTTTGGCTCGGGTCATGATCCCAGGGTCCTGGGATCGAGTCCCACACCGAGGTCCTTGCTCAGCTGGGAGCCGGCTTCTCCCTCTGCCTGTCGCTCCCCCCTGCTCGTGCTCTTGCGCGCTCTCTGACAAATAAAATCTTTAAAAAAAAAAAAAAAAAAGGTAATCTCTACACCCAATGTGAGACTTGAACCTACAACCCAGAGATCAAGAGTCACATGCTCCACCAACTGAGCCAGCCAGGAACCCCAAGTCATTCAATCCTTATAATGACTTTATGAAATGAATACTTCACAGGTGAGAAAAAGGTGTGATTAGATAGCTTGCCTAATACTCCAGAGTTAGTAAGAGGTGAAGAATTTGAACACAAATCTTTCAGGAAAGTGATCTTAAAGACCTAGAAGCTCAGGTTCTTTTTTTGAAGATTTTTACTTTTTTCTTGTCTATTTACACAGTAATGTAAGATGAGATTAGTGGTAAAAAAAAAAAAAAAAAGGTGTATCTTAATAGAATATTAGAAAGGGTGAGAAGGGGAAAAAGGACAGTATCTTGAGGTAAACCTCAATAGTTCCTGAACACCAGTTAGAAATCTCCTGTCCAGGGGCGCCTGGGTGGCTCAGTTGGTTAAACGACTGCCTTCAGCTCAGGTCATGATCCTGGAGTCCCAGGATCGAGTCCTGCATCAGGCTCCCTGCTCAGCAGGGAGTCTGCTTCTCCCTCTGACCCTCCCCCTGCTCATGCTCTCTCTCTCTATCTCATTCTCTCTCTCAAATAAATAAATAATCTTAAAAAAAAAAAAGAAAGAAATCTCCTGTCCAGCTGAACAAACCCCTTTCCATACCTGATTTCCTTTTTTTTTTAAGATTCTTTTTATTTATTTATTTATTTGAGAGAGAGAGAGAGTACAAGCGGGGAGGAGGGGCAGAGGGAGAGGGAGAAGCAGACTCCCCACTGAACAGGGAGCCTGACCTGGGGCTCCATCCCAGGACCCTGAGATCATGACCTGAGCCAAAGGCAGATGCTTAACCAAATGAGCCACACAGGCACCCCTCATACCTGATTTCCTTTTAACAAATGTTTGTTGAGCACCTACTGAATACCCAATTCTGGGAGTAGTAAAAATAATAATTATTAATACAATGCTGAGATTATGTTATAACAAAGTGGTAGGTAGATAAATAGGTAGATATACAATTAACTGTTTTAAATATCAGACAGTGAGTTATCAAGGTCAGGCTTAGGAAGGCTCAAGTTGTAAATACTCTGAAAATTCAGAGAAAGGAAAATACCATGTCAGTCTCTGGAGGCTTCCTGGGGGAAGGTGAAGATGGAGTCAAGTCTTAGAGGAGAGGGTATAAGGGTGAAGCAACATAATACACTGTCCATGATTATGTCCAGGAAGTTAATTAAATACAGATTCAGACAGGAGTCAAGTTTAGAAGACCATACACTGAATAGGTAAAAGCACGACCTCTGGAACACCGTGGGAATAAATCCTGACTGCCACCTACTTGCTGTATGACTTTGGACAATTACTTGAGCTCTTTAAACCTTAATTTCAGGGTACCTGGGTGGCTCAGCCGGAAGAACATGTGACTCTTAATCTTGGGTCATGAGTTCAAGCCCCACATTGGGTGTAAAGATTACTAAAAATAAATAAACTTAAATAAATAAATAAACCTTAGTTTCCTACCTGAAAAATTAGGATAATAAAAGGCCTATGTCATATTGGTTTGGTTAGCCAGCCCTGAACCCTTCCTCTCCTATTCTGGGGACCTCTTCCTTTGGGTAGTCTTGGTGGAAAACTAGGCCCTGAGCAACCAAGGTAAATGAGTTCATGTGACCTGGGCTTGGCCACTAGGAGCAGCCTCCAAGGGCTTTGACTCTTGGTCAAAAGATGCAAAGATGGCGTAGTCAGTTGAGCATCCAACTCTTGATTTTGGCTCAGATCATGATCTCATGGTCGTGATCTCACAGTCATGGGATAGAGCCCCGCATCAAGCCCCACATCAGCCTCCGAGATCATCATGGAGTGTGCTTGGGATTCTCTCTCCTTCTCCCTCTGCCCCTCCCGCTCCTACTCTCTCTCTCTAAAATAAATAAATAAATCTTTTTTTAAAAAGGAAGAAAGAAAGAGAAAAGGGCCCATAATAGAATTTAAAAACCAACATTTGGGGCGCCTGGGTGGCTCAGTCGTTGGGCATCTGCCTTTGGCTCAGGTCATGATCCCAGGGTCCTGGGATCGAGCCCCGAATCAGGCTCCCTGCTCGGCGGGAGGCCTGCTTCTTCTCCCTCTCCCACCTGCCCTGCTTGTGTTCCTGCTCTCGCTATATCTCTCTGTCGAATAAATAAATAAAATCTTTAAATAATAAATAAATAAAAACCAACATTTATTGATGAACCAAATACTATCTAAAAAAAGAGGAAAACGACAGGAGAAAGATGCCATGGAAATCACAGAAAGGACTTTCAAAAAGGAGGTTGTCAAACTTCTCAGAGAGAAAAGGAAATAAAAATATCCTTGAAGATCTCAGGAAGATCTATCTCAGGTAAGTAGTGGTTTGAGGAATAAACAGAAGGAGAGAAAGTGGAGGTAGCAAATGCTAGAGGATCTTTGCAAGAAACTTGATTAAAGGGAAGAGGAGACGAAGCCAGAGTGGTAGAGGTGGAGGAGAGATAAGGATGAAAGAGTGACTTCTAAGACTGGACAGACTGGAAAGTGTTTCTTTCTTTCTTTTTTTTTTTTTTAAGATTTTATTTATTTATTTGACAGAGAGAGACACAGTGAGAGAGGGAACACAAGCAGGGGGAGTGGGAGAGGGAGAAGCAGGCCTCCCACCAAGCAGGGAGCCTGATTCGGGGCTCGGTGGGGGGCTCTATGGGGGGCTCGATCCCAGGACCCCGGGATCACGACCCCAGCCGAAGGCAGGCGCCCAACGACTGAGCCACCCAGGTGCCCCTGGAGAGTGTTTCTATGCTGAGAGCAAGAGAACAGAATGAGGCTGATGAAACAGAAATGGATGCAAATTCTCACTGAAGTTTTTGAGGGAAGGAGGGAGAAGCAGGGTTCATGAAGAGGAATTTGATTTGGAGGGAGAAAGAATACCCTTGAGAAGGCAGTCCGGTAGGAAGGACTTCTGCATATCAATTTGCAGGTATTGCTAGAGAAATTACACACACTCAGTGCCTCTAAACTATGTTTTAATTTTGTTTCCTAGCAAATTCTTAGTTTTGGTGATGAATTGTTGATATAGTAAAGTGGTATGGTGCAAGGAATCTGGACTCAGATTACTTGTGATTGAAATCTCCCCT
Source organism: Mirounga angustirostris (assembly GCF_029215605.1). Classification (NCBI taxonomy): domain Eukaryota; kingdom Metazoa; phylum Chordata; class Mammalia; order Carnivora; family Phocidae; genus Mirounga; species Mirounga angustirostris. The sequence goes on from NW_026991714.1 coordinate 128,452,896, forward strand.
CTACCTCTACTCACTGAATAGCTGTATGATCTTGGTCAATTCACTTAATCTCTCTGTGCTTCATTTTCCATATCTGTGTGAGGGGCTTGTTGGGGGGGAGGGGGTTAGGAGGGTTTACACAGTAAATGCCACAGAGGTATTAACTGTTATTTTTTCCACTAGATAGTCAATTTCATAAGGTTGAAGTTTTCTGTTTTGTTTAGGCCTCTCTACTCAGCCGGGCACTTAGTAGGTGCTCAATAAAAATTTCATGACTAACTGAATTGAAGGAGTTGGGGTGAAAGAGAGAGGCTTGGAGGGAAGGAAAGCCTGGGGAGTGTGACACTTTCAGTTCACGGCTCAGCCTGAGAGATTCCTGAGTAAGGCTCTGCGCTTCCTGGGACTTGGGGCGTTGGGCCTACAACCCGACTCAAGGAGCGTGGGTGGTCCTAGCAAGGAAGGAGGCGCTGAGACCCTTCGGTGCTCGGGAGGCTCCTCCCGGGCCAGGCTCCCGTGGCTCCTCCCCTGGCGGGCGGGGTCGCGCCGGCGGGGCGTGAACGGGGCGGAGCCCTGAGCTCGCCTGGCGGGCGGGGCGGAGCCGACTCTCGGGCCTGGCTTCGGCTCACCTCACCGACGGGGGCCGGAAGTCTTGGCCCGGCTCCGTCTGCCCCTCGGGAACCCGGACCAAGCGCCGAGCCTCGCCCCACGGGGCGGCCAGGCCCGGGCTTGCTCCTGCGCGGGCGAACTATGAAGCGTATGGGGACTCTGCGCCTGCTTTCGGACCTCAGCCACTTTAGCGGCGTGGCCCGGCTCCGGGAGTTGCTGGCCGGGGACCCAGCCGTAAGAGTCCGCTGCAGCCCAGACGGCCGCCACCTGCTGCTCCTGCGACCCCCGGGGGCGCCGAGCCCGCAGCTGCTGGTCGCGGTGCGGGGCCCCGGCGCGGAGCTGGAGCGTGCCTGGCCGGCTGGCCACCCCCCACCGCTAGATGCCTTCTTCCTGCCGTGGCCGGCGCGACCGGCGCTGCTCCTGGTCTGGGAGAGTGGCCTAACCGAGGTGTGGGGCGCGGGAGTGGGGCCTGGCTGGCAGCTGCTGCGGAGCACCGAGCTGTGTCCGGGCGGTGGAGCCCGCGTGGTGGCCGTGGCGGCGCACCGAGGCCGGCTTGTGTGGTGCGAGGAGCGTCAGGATGGTGCTGAGGGCTGGCTGGGGCCGCCTGCTGCTTTCAGCCACTACGTGTGCGTCCGAACCCTGGAGCCCAGCGGGGAGGCCGGCACCAACCTGGGCCCCACACACATCCTGCTGCGCCACTGCCCCCCTTTCGGGCTGTTGGCCTCTCGCAAGGACCTCTTCCTGGTGCCCACTGCCACTACCTGGCCTGGCGTGAGTCACATTCTGCTAATCTGGAGCCCAAGCAAGGGCAAGGTGATGGTGGCTGCCCCATGTCTTGGCCTCTCCCACAGTAAGAGCCTGAATCCCGGACGAGGGGACACATGGGACTTCCGGACACTGCTCCGAGGCCTTCCTGGGCTGCTGTGCCCCATGAAACCCTTGACTGTACATACCTGGGCCCCAACTGCCCAGGGCCTGTTATTGCTTGACTTCAGGGGCGCTGTGAGCCTGGTGCAGTCCCATGGTGGTATGCGGGCCGTGGGCACACTGCAGGAGGCACCTGTAGGCCTGGCAGGCTCTGCTGCGCTGGGAACATTTCATGGGACTCTGGCTTGTGTGCTGGGCTCCACGTTGGAACTGCTGGATATGGGCAGCGGGCAGCTGCTGGAGAGAAAGGTCCTAAGTACAGACCGAGTACATTTACTGGCACCCCCAGCCCCTGGCATGGAGGATGAGGAAGGGCTGGAGACCCGAGGGGGTCTTCGTTTGCTTTCAGCCTTGGGTCTGTTTCGAGTAGGCTGGGAAGCCCCACCACAGGGTCTTGAGGTGCCTTCAGCCGAAGACCTGGTGTTTGAGGAGGCCTGCGAGTACTACCAGCGACGGAGTCTGCGGGGTGCCCAGCTCACCCCAGAGGAACTGAGACACAACAGCACATTCCGGGCACCTCAGGCCCTGGCCTCCATTCTCCAGGGACATGTGTCCCCGTCTGCACTGTTGACCACACTGAGGGCTGAGCTTCGAGATTACCGGGCCTTAGATCAGCTCAAAGCCCACGTGGTGGCTGGGGATGAGGAGGAGGCTGGCTGGACTGAGCTGGCAGAGCACGAAGTGGCACGCCTGCTGAGGACCGAATTGGTGGGAGACCAGCTGGCCCAGCTCAACACCGTTTTCCAGGCCCTTCCTACAGCAGCCTGGGGTGCCGTCCTCAGGGCCCTGCAGCTCCAGCCAGACGGGAATGGCCGGCTGAGGTCCCATGCTCCCCCTGATGTGTGGAAGAAGGTACTAGGAGGCAGTTCAGCTGGAAAGGAACCCCCCAATGGGATACTGCCCCCCTTTGAACTTCTGTGCCAGTGCCTCTGCCGGCTGGAGCCGCGATGGCTGCCGCCCTTTGTGGAGCTGGCGCAGCAGCAGGGTGGGCCTGGCTGGGGTGCAGGGGGCCCGGGGTTGCCCCTGTACCGTCGAGCCCTGGCAGTCCTAGGGGACGAGGGGACCAGGTCCGAGGCACTGGAGCTGGAGCTGCTCTTGGGCAGTGGGCGGCCCAAAGCTGTGCTCCAAGCTGTGGGGCAGCTGGTCCAGAAGGAGCAGTGGGAGCGGGCTCTAGAGGCAGGCCTGGGCCTCGGCCCTTCCAGCCGCCTGCTTCGAAGTGAGATCTTCAAGCTGCTGTTGGCCGAATTTGCCCGGCATCGTCGGCTTGATGCTTACCTCCCTCTCCTTTGCCGCCTGTGCCCACCAGACCTAGCTCCAGCTGAGCTCCTGCTTCTGCTAAGGACACACCTCCCAGATGAGTTGGCGCCCCCCACCCCATTCCCTGAGCCTGGAACAGAGCCCCCTCTCACTGTGGGCTTGCTCCGAGCCCTGCTGGAGCAGACTGGGGCTCAAGGACGGCCCTCGGGCCCAGTTCTAAGCCTGTATGAGGACATCCTATGGGACCCAGGCACTCCACCCCCCACCCCACCTCGGGGACCTGTGACTACCCTCCAGGCATCAGACCACCCAGGCTTGGAGGCCTGGGCGCCATCTGGACAGGGCCTCTGTGTGACTGACACAGGCTGAAAATCATTTCTAGGACACAGCCATCAGGGAAGGTGCCTAGGAGTTGGCGGAGAACCAGGGTGGGACCTATACGTGCAATGCTTTTCTCTCTTCTGAAGCAATTTGAAATATATATATATATATATATATATATATGGTAAATATTGTGATACAATAAATATATTTGGTCTTTGTCCTCAGGTTATTGTGCTGGCACAGAGCTCCTAAAACCCTTGGAATTTCCTGAGTGATAGGAGTGTCTTTTGTTATTCATAAGGAGCCTCTTTAGATCACATCTGCATTTATGGTAATAAGGTAACTTAAGGTGGGGACCCCCACCCTAAGGATGGGACTGGTCACCTGAAAAACCAAATGAGAGTATTGGAACTTTCAGCCCCATCCCCAACATCCTGGGAGGGGAGTGGGGCTAGAGAGTGAACTCTATAGAAACTCCTGAATGAGGAAATTTGGTAAGCACATTAAGGTTCTGGGAGGGTCCTGCCCAGAGAGGGCATGGGAGCTGCCCACACAGCGCCCGCCTGCCCCCCCGCCCCTCAACCGCCCCTCAACCTATGCCTTGCCCTATGTATCTCCTCCATCTGGCTATTCCTGAGTTGTATCCTTTGTAATAAACTCGTAAATGCAATTAAAGTGTTTCCCCAAATTCTGTGAGCCATTCTAGCAAATTGTCAGACCAATTTATAGCATGGGAATTCCCAATTGATAGCCAGTTGGTCAGAAGTACAGTGACTTGCAACCGGCATTTGAAGTGGGGTCAGTTTTGTGGGACTGAGCCCTTAAGCTGTGAGTTCTGTGCTAACTACTGTGAGTTCTGTCAGAATTGAATTGACATGTAAGACACCCAATTGGTGTCCATAGAGAATTAGTTGTTGGTGTTGGGAAACATTTCAGAAATACACAGGTTGTGTGTTTTTGAACAACTGAGGGTCCCAGAGGGTCGTGGGTAATGGAGGGAGCAGTTGAATCCAGTAGCTGCTCCCTGATGGGGCTGGAATGCACCCCTCACGCCCGGTTTAACGCTAGCTCTGCTGCCTGTTGTGAGGAGAGGGGTCTGCAGAGCTGCACGCTTTCTTCCCCCAAGACTTCTGAAACCAAGGCAGAATTGTGATGGGCTCTGGGCCTGTGCCTGTCTCCCCGGGATTCCTGGAGCAGCCCCTGGTGGGGGGAAGATCTGCCACAGACAGGAGAGCTACCTGCAAGAGCCCATTGGCTTAGTAACAAGAGGCAGTGAGGCAGGGTTGCCTGGAGGGCCCACGTTGTGCTGACTCCTCCCTAAGCAGACACATAAAAGTAGATCTCCAGCACGGATGTCTGTTACCTGGATTTAGTTGCAGGATTACCTCTAAAGAGGGCTTCCATGCCCACTTTTATTCAGGTGACCCCTCAACCTCGTTCTGGGTTTAGGGTAGGGCCCTGGGTGCTGCGACTCACCATCATCCTGGGCCCCCAGCCATCCTTGTCCAAGGCTTGGGACCAACATAAGGACTGCTATTCAGCTTTGTCCTCAGCTGGGACCTACAGCTTAGAATCTGCTCAGCCTCATCCTGGGCTTAAAGTGGCTCTTAGGCTCACATGGAACTAGGGACAGTTCTCCAGTCTCTCTGGGAAAGGGGGGCAGCAGCTCCTCAGGCTTGTCCAGGGCTGGTGTTATTCCTCAGCTTCATGGAGGTCCTGGGGTGGCTCGTCTGCATGGCCAAGTCCTGAGATGGCTCCTCAGCCTCATTAAAGCCTAGGGATGGGACCTTGGCCTCATCCAAGAACTTGGATGGCCTTCATCCTAACCCTCAAGCCAGGTTGTCTACCAACACCAGGAGTCAAGCTACTGGCCCTTAAGCTACTGCTCCTTCCAGAGGCCCAGAACTAGGGCCTGGTCATCCCTCAGCCTCCACCTCGGCCCCTTCTGGTTTGGGAGGGGCTCTTCCTCCTCTTCTAGGTTTTGAGGCTGGGCCCATTCATTCTGGCTCCTCAGAGAGAAGCTGGAAATGGACAAAAGCAGGAATCTGCTTCCTGTTCATAATCCTGCTGAATCATGGTTGTTTCTTCTCAGCCTAAGATTTGGCTTGGGTCTCTGTCCGTGCTCAGAGGAGAAGAAATTGTACTCAGTGGGCCCCTGGGGGCATGGACAGAAGAAGGGAACCAGTTTTTTTTTTTGTTTTGTCTTTTTGTTTTTGGAGTTGTATGGCTCAAGGAAGTTCCTTAGGGGCACCCACTAGTGGGGAACCACCCAGCCTGGCAGCTCTTAGGGGAACAAGTGGGCTTAGATGGGAACTTTCACCTGCTCTTACAGACTGGGCACTGATTTGCTGTTGTCCTTGCTTAGGCCCCACCTCCAATGTAGGAGATACAAGTGATCCCAAACCATGTGTCAGGACTTTGGAAAACAGCTTAGGGATGCAGATATCATCATGTGACTGGGTTCTGGTGGAGTGTGTGAGGCCATCAGAGAGATGACCTAGTGTGGTCTTCCTGAGTCAAAGGACTCTGAATAGGTGAGTGGAGATCCGAAGTCTGAGGTCTTTGGTTGGTAGGGAATGTTCTAGGGCCAGAGGTAGAGAGGGTCCCTGGACAGGATGTTGGGACCTAGGGAAATGAGAGATCTAAGAACTGGAGGTCTTTGATCTTGAGTGTCTAGGTAAAGAGGAGAGATCTAGGGCTGAAGGTTTTGAGCAGTGGACAAGGTCCCAGGTCCATGGCCCCTGGACAGGGGGAGGTAGGAGGGCCTGAGGTCCCTGGGTAGGTGAGGGAGAGGACCCTAGGACAGTGGGTAGGAGCATTTCCACAGGAATCCCTCACATTTGGAGCTCTCTGCTGTTCACTCGGCAGTAGCCTCTAAGAAGCTTGAAGATGAAGCTAAAGGCAGGCAAGATGAGAATGCAGTCTGGGCAAAGGAAAGAAAGTAAAGCCTAAGGTTCCTCTATCTGCCTATATGGCCTTGGGGCCCAATCCTCCCTTTTTCTTTCTTTTTTTTTTTTTTAGATTTTATTTATTTCTTTGACAGAGAGAGACACAGTGAGAGAGGGAACACAAGCAGGGGGAGTGAGAGTGGGAGAAGCAGGCTTCCCGCGGAGCCGGGAGCCCGATGCGGGGCTCGATCCCAGGACCCCAAGATCATGACCCAAGCCTAAGGCAGATGCTTAACGACTGAGCCACCCAGGTGCCCCAATCCTCCCTTTTTCATCTCCCCACTGCTTACCCATATTCCCAGCCCCAGCCTCATACTTCCCCGCCCTCACCAGGGGATCTGCTGTTTGAACACTGATCACAAGTTCCATGCCACCCAATGGTGGACCACATGACTACAGCAACACTCGTCTTTCCCAGCCTGCAAAAGCCAGAGACCAGAGCCCCACCCCTCCCTCTCCATGTGACCTATAGGAAATTGGACCTGGTGGCTAGGTTGTGCCATCATCCAAACTACTCCAGCTTTCCTCCCATACACTGGCCTACCCCTAGGCCTGGCCCTAGCCACCTGCCATTGAGACTATTAACAGTGGGTTCCAAGTTGGTGTCCCTGTCTCCTCAAACCTAACCTTGATTATCCAGAGTATTGTAACAAGCAAATCAAATCAAGCTCAACCCACATGGTAAAGGCCAAACACATCTCTTTCTTCACGAATGGCCCTGCTTCTCTTTCCAGTCTTCTCTCCACTCATTTCCCCCTTCCACCCTCCGAAGAATATATTATACTTTGAAATACTTCTGGTTCCCTGAACTCACTAGATTTCCCCCTCACTCTGTGCCTTGTGCTTAGCAAGCTTTTCACTCTCTTCTCTGCCCAGCCTAAGCCCTTCAGCATACACTCCAAATGTCACCCCCTCTCCTAAGACCCCTACTCACCCCCAATAGATTTAGTTGCACCTTCTCCTGTTCTCCCACAGTTCTTGGTACATACTTCTAAAAAAGTATTTATCAAACTATCTTGTGATTGCCTAGTTATTTGTCTCCCTGATTCGCCGAGAAGTTCCTGAAGGGCAGAGACCATGGTTATTTGTGCTTTTGTATCCTCAGCGTGTATCACAGTACCAGGGGCATAGTAGGTTTTATTATAGATGCAGGAACTGACTGGTCCCTATGGCCTAGGGTGTGAAGGGATTATGTTCTAGTCTTTAGGGATTCGCTGACCTTCTTCCCTTCTTCCCATAGTCCGGACTCACTGTTTGATTGATCTAGACCTGAAATTGATGGGAATAGGTCAGCTGGATCTGAAGAAAGAACCAAACTACCTCGGGCCATGGGGCAGGGGGGTAGGGAGAGTCGCTGAGTCAGGGCCATCTTTCGATTTGTGGTGAAGCTGTAAGCATGGACATTACTGTACTACACAGGGTGCCCTGATCTCTAAACCAAGAGAGGAAGAGAGGTGGGAAAGCCTGGGTCAGTGAGGTTTTTCAGGGAGGGATGGGTGGCAGGGACTAGTGGGGGTTGTGGGGTGAGGTAGAAAAACTGAGAATTAATCCCCACATTGAATATGGCTATCAGGGACCATGTCCTTAAGAAGTATTCCACATTGTTCAGATGTACCAGAATTTAGTTCACACTTTCTCTGCGTGGTCAGGGAAAGAGAGGGAATCAGAAAGTGAGAAGGGGCAGCTCTAGACCCCCAGCTCCATAGGGAGCCACCTCAAACTGGAATGCCTGGCATTTTTACTGCTCTGGAAAAAAGAGAAGGAAAACCTTGAGTGGCTCCCTAAGGCCCCCACTCAGGGTCTTCTTAGGCACAGGCTCCCCCTGGTGGTTACTCTTATCATGGCCATCTCAACCCGTTATCTTCAAACATGCACATCCTTGCCCATTTATTGACTAAGGACTGAGGAAGCCTCTGGAGGTGGTACATTAAGGAGGAGGAGGTCAGGGTAGAATTCAGGGAGCAAAATCATGGAAGGGGAAAGGACCTTGGACTTGTGTCGGACAGTATCTCCCAGAAGAAAGAGGTCCTGAGCTGCCAGCATGCTTTGTCTCTAGGGTTGGAACTCTGCCGCCTGACCTGGATAATTTGATCCAACTGGGGAGGAAGTTGAAGGCACAGCAGAGATTCCTGGGAAGGCACAGTAAGGTCATATTTTATATGAATTTGAAATATAGGAATAAGATGTCAGGATTCAAAATCAATAAAGTCTCTGGGGAGCCTGGGTGGCTCAGTCAGTTAGGCGTCTGACTCTTGATTTTGGCTCAGGTCATGATCTCAGGGTCATGAGATAGAGCCCCGAGTCCCGTGTTGAGCCCACATTGGCCCATAGGGCTCCAAGCTCAGCGGGGAGTCTGCTTCTCTCTCCCTCTCTCTCTCTCTCTCTCTGCCCCTCCCCCCTGCTCATGCACTCTCTCTCTAAAATAAATAATTAATCTTAAACACACACATACACAATAAAGTCTCAGTTTATGCACAAAATGTGAAATGGAGGTAAATCTCCCTAAATAAAAACTTTTTCAAGAATCACAATTTCGGGGCGCCTGGGTGGCTCAGTCGTTAAGTGTCTGCCTTCAGCTCAGGTCCTGATCTCAGGATCCTGGGATCGAGCCCCGCATAGGGCTGCCTGCTCGGCGGGAGGCCTGCTTCTCCCTCTCCCACTCCCCCTGCTTATGTTCCCTCTCTCGCTGTGTCTCTCTCTGTCAAATAAATAAAATCTAAAAAAAAAAACAAACACACAATTTCAGGGGCACCTGGGTGGCTTAGTCAGTTAGGCGACTGCCTTCGGCTCAGGTTTTGATCTCAGGGTCCTGAGATCAATACCCAGCATGAGGTTCCCTGCTCAGCAGGGGGCCTGCTTCTCCCTCTCCCACTCCCCCTGCTTGTGTTCCCTCTCTCGCTGTGTCTCTCTCTCTCTGTCAAATAAATAAACAAAATATTAAAAAAAAAAAAAAAAAGGAATCACAATTTCATGGGACACCTGAGTGGCTCAGTCAGTTAAGCAGCTGCCTTCGGCTTAGGCCATCATCCCAGGGCCCTGGGATTGAGTCCTGCATCCGGCTCTTTGCTCAGCAGGGAGCCTGCTTCTCCCTCTGCCTGCCGCTCCCCCTGCTTGTGCTCTCTCTCTCTGACAAATAAATAAATAAAATCTTAAAAAAGAAAATCACAGTTTCAAGGCTAATAGTGTGCATTGTAAACTGTGCTTCCATTATTACCCAATGGGTCCCCATTTCTGTTGCTAACAAAAATTCAGATGGGGAAGGAGGCTGAATCAGGTCATGAGGTCAGGAGTGAGTGGTCAGGGTCACTCACCAGTTGCAGGTAGAAGTCTTGGAGCAGTTTCCCCTCTAATTGCCAGAGGGAATGCCTGCCTGGGCCTTGCTCCAAAGGTCTCTTCATCAGAGCAAGAAAAAAGATGAGGAGAGTCAGGAAAGAAAGATGAATAAGAGGATGGAATAGGACCAAGAGACCAACAGATGGGAATGGGGCGAGGGGCCTGAGAGAGGCAGGGAAATGCACTTACTCTGGGGAGCCCAAGAGGCTCTCGGGTGGGAATGGTGGGGGACAGAGGAAGGGGCAGAGAGGGGGTCCCTTGGAGCCTCTCACCAGAATTATAGCCAAAGTGCAGAGCCAGTGAGTTAGCTACGTCTGGTCTCCAGAGGTTTCCATTATCTGGGAAATAAAGGAAAAGGGAAAGATCTGTGATGAGCTGGGGAACGGGGAGGGGCGGGGGGCTTCTCCGAGAATGAGGATGGTCTACCTCATCCTAGGCCTCCCTCAGCTGAAGGTTCTGGAGAAGCAGACTGGGCCTAGGTCTTTTATAGGTTTCAGGTCCTCAGGCTTTGGCAGCCTGATTCTAAAGTGATAGTCATCTCAAAGTCTCTATTATCTTTGCTTTGTACTGGAGGAAAATGGGGAGAAGTGGACATTGTCCCCCACAACAGCCCCATGCAGGCTCTAGGAGCAGGCCGGAGCCACAGAATTAGAGGACAGGGCTTCCCCAGCAGAGATGGACAGAGCCCTGACTTGGGTTGGAATGCTACAGAGGGGGAAGGGAAGGAAAGGCTGAGAGGAGTTATAGGGGAACAGGGGACTCAGATATCACCAGTTCAGTGTCCTGGGCCAAGGCTAGGGAGACACTGACCTAGATATAACTGAGATCATTGTCTAAAGGGGAAATCGGGGCGCCTGGGTGGCTCAGTTGGTTAAGCGACTGCCTTCGGCTCAGGTCATGATCTCAGGGTCCTGGGATCAAGCCCCGCATCGGGCTCCCTGCTGGGCGGGAAGCCTACTTCTCCCTCTCCCAATCCCCCTGCTTGTGTTCCCTCTCTCACTGTCTCTCTCTCTGTCAAATAAATAAATAAAATCTTAAAAATTAAAAAAGGGGAGGGGCACCTGGGTGGCTCAGTCGTTAAGCGTCTGCCTTCGGCTCAGGTCATGATGCCAGGGTCCTGGGATCAAGCCCCGCATCGGGCTCCCTGCTCCGCGGGAAGCCTGCTTCTCTCTCTCCCACTCCCCTGCTTGTGTTCCCTCTCTCACTGTGTCTCTCTCTGTCAAATAAATAAATAAAATCTTTAAAAATAAATAAATAAATAAATAAATAAATAAATAAATAAAAAATTAAAAAATTAAAAAAGGGGAAATCAAGTGACCACTCATCACTGACTAGATTGGCTCACTGTTCTCATGGTCCCCTCAGGGACAGTGGAAGGTCAGTATGGGATAGGGGATTTATGGGGAGCTTCGGAGAGGGAGAAAGGACATATGGATGACCCACTTTCCCCCTCCATTCTACTGTTCAGGCCCTAGTGAGCTCCCCAGCAAGTAGGTCTCCCCTGTAAATGTTGGGAAAGGGAAGGATGTAAGGAGGCCTTTACAAGGCATAAGGGAAAGCCTTCTGCTTCAGAAGAGGGGATGGGAATGGCTCCAGAGTGGAAAGTTTGGAAATGCATGGCCAAGAGGGATCAAACCAGAGAAGCAGAGTCAGAAAGACAGAGTGGAGAACACTGGTTGGATTTTTAAAACTTTGTGACTTCTCCAATAAAAGATAGTTTTTCCTTGCAGAATGTAGCATGTTCCCAGGTGACCCCAGAAGATCTTTCTACTGAGCCCTTGGTGGGGTGTGCACTTTGTTTAACTGAAGCTTGGAGTGGGCTCTTGATTCCACGTTTGTCACTCTTGTTAGTCTTGTCCATCATCCACTTAATTATCAGCAGTCAGACCCTAACTCAAAGAGGGCTCCTGGGCTTGGTGAGGGAGAAAGCCAGGAAGAGAATCTGTGGTCAATCCATTTCTTCTCTTGTGAATAGTTTTTTGGAAGCAGAGGTCCAAGGAGTCATGTGGGTGGGAACAGAGGTGAGAATAACAATTGGGAGATGCTCACATACAACTGTCTCAGAGGTAAGGAGGAACATGAGTGGTTACCCTGGTTGGTATCTTCAGGCCAGGGCTGAGAGGAGAGGACCAGGGCTGGCATAAGGATCCCAGGTTTCTGAAAGTTTCAAACCTTCCCCAGACTCATAATTTGGTAGCATTGGGTCTCTTTCCCCATAATGATCAACTGTACAACCTTTGGAGGGAAGATACCATGCAATTGTTTTTAGAGAGATCTTAACAGAGGGGGGCAATGAAGTGTGGGGACCTGGTGCCCCACTCAGGATCTGCTCTAGAGGTGTGAGGAGCCTGGGCACTGAATGGGTAGACATTCAGCAGGCTGGGGCTCTTCTAGCCTGGAGGAGGAGAGAAAGTGAGCAGGAAGGATGGACAACTGCTTCTAGTTCAGGAAGAGAATCCCCAGAGTGGCAGAGAAAGAACCCCATCTGAATTGTTAGGCCCTTGCAAGAAAGGAGAAAACAGGGCTTAGGGAGCTAGCTAGGATTCAAAGAAGGACCCTTCTGGGGGCTTCACCCTGATGGCCTCCCCAGCATAGTAAGGCACCCCCCCAGTCCCACTTTGTTTAGGATCATATGGGGATTCATTTTCAAAAAAGTGGGGGGAAAAAGTGTTTAACAATGGTATCAGCTCATTAACATCTGGGAGCTGGCAGAAGAAAAACAGGAGTGGGCAAAGACTGGAACCAGGAGCCCTGCTTGCCTCACTAGCCTCATGGAGGCAGAAACTCCTCTGCCCTCCCTACTCCAAATCTTGACATGAATTGGACACAATGCCCTCACTTTGTTCTATAGAGAACAGTAGTCTGGATTCTGCCAATGCTGGCCCTTCCTACCACCAGCATTTGTGCACCTGTCTATTTTTTTAAAGATTTTATTTATTTATTTTAGAGAGAGAGCACGCAAGCAGAGGGAGGGGCAGATGGAGAGGGAGAGGCAGAGAATTTCAAGCAGACTCCACTCCACGCTGAGCATGGAGCGCGAGTAGGGGCTCAATCTCACAACCCAGAGATCATGACCTGAGCCGAAACCAAGAGTTGACATTTAACCGAGTGAGCCACCCAGACACCCCTCACCTGTCTCACTTTAAAGGCTCTCAGGGACCAGGCTGGGAATCAAGGTCTTCCCCATCATAAAGGAGCTTCTTAAAGTAGAGACAGATTTCTCCTCTCAGACTCAGGGACCCTATAAGAGTGGGCTGAGGTTTTTCCCATTAAATTGGACACCTGCAGTGTGTTGAATCCTGGCCCCAAAAAGATATGTTCATCGAGGACCGCGGAATGTGATCTTATTTGGAATAAAGGTCCTTGCAAATGTAATTAAGGTAAGGATCTCAAAAGGAGATCATCCTGGACCAGGATGGGCCCTAAAGCCAAGAGCAAGTATGCTTATAAGACAGACAAGGAAAAACCACAGAGACAGAGATGGAGAAGTCCATGTGAAAACAGAAGCAGAGATGACAGTAATGGGTCTACAAGCCAGGGAACACCAAGGATTGTTCCCAGCAACCAGAAGCTAGGAAAGAGGCATGGGACAGATTCTCCCTCAGCACCTCCAGAACACACCAACCTTGTGGACACCTTTATTTTGAACTTCTGGCCTCTAGATCTGTGAGAGAATAAATTTCTGTTGTTCTAAGCAATGAAGTTTATGGTAATTTGTTACAGCAACCCTAGAAAGTTAATATACACCTCAAGAATGAGGTCCATTCTCCTTCATCAGGTCTCCTGATAGAGTGTATATTTTGGGTGGAGGCTATCTTTTCTGGGCCAGAGTCAGGATGGCAAGAAAGAGTAGATAATTTCAGGAGGCCTCTCACCAGGCTAAGGATGATTGAGCCTTAGGCCATGAACTTGTACTTGCCGGCAGAGCTGCTCCCTGCACTTGCTCAGGATAGTCTAATGCTGCTGCCCAGGATCTGAAGCTCTTCTTGGTCCAGCTGGTCCCTCTTCTTAGTGAGCTGAGAGACAAGGTCCCCATTGCTCTGCAGAACCTTCTTTGAAGCTTAGGTTGCTAGGAGAGGAGCCAGAACAACAAACAGGACCCAGGCCTTGGTGTTGACAATGGGAAGAGAACTTGGCTTTGACCTCAGCCCAGGGAGGCACTGCTCTGCCAGGCCAAGCTGAGGCCACAATCCTGGGGACTCCATGGATCACACATACATACCCACACACACATACAGAAAGAGCATTCACATGTCAAAGGACCTCCCTGTCAGTCACTTCATCTGATCTTCCTGCCCTCCGAAGCCCACAGGACGGGGGTTACGATGCCCACATTACAGATAAGAAAACTATGCTGCAAAACTGGCAAGCTGGATCCCTGGCTAACAGGTGAGAGTCAGGACTAGAAAGGAGACAAGTCTGCAGGCTTTAGGCCAGTGCTCGTCCCCTTCCCCTGAGGACCTGGTGAACCCCTCTCAGCTCCAGGATAGGAACCCCAGCCATGAGTGGGATGCCCTAGCAGCAGGATTTTAACTTTGGACTTGGGGAAGACAGGTGTATGAACAAAGGACCAACAACACTGAGATATATAAAGCAAAGAAGGTACATGTAAAATTACAACAGCCTTCAATTTTATTAGTTTTATTATTTTTTTAAAGGGAGGGAGGAGCAAAGAGAGAGGGAGGGAGAGAATCTTAAGCAGGCTCTATGCTCAGCGCTGAGCCTGACAAGGGCTTGATCTCACAACCCTGAGATCATGACCTGAGCTGAAATCAAGAGTTGGATGCTTAACCGACTGAGCCACCCAGGTGCCCCAACATCCTTCAATTTTAATTAACTCTGACTCTTCAAGAGAGCCTGCGTGCCCACTCAGATCTGGGGCATTCATCTACACTTTCATGTATCCTGAACTGTTAAAAATGTACCTGGAGACTCACTGGATAAGAACTCACAAGGAGGGGTGCCTGGGTGGCTCAGATGGTTAAGCATCTGCCTTCAGCTCAGGTCATGATCCCAGGGTCCTGGGATCAAGCCCCATGTCGGGCTCTCTGCTCAGCGGGGAGTCTGCTTCTCCCTCTGCCTGCCGCTCCCCCTGCTTGTGCTCTCTCTCTCTCTCTCTCTGGCAAATAAATAAATAAAATCTTAAAAAAAAAAAAAAGAAGAACTCACAAGGATTGCAGCACCTGTGTAGGTCAGTCAGTTAAGCCTCCAACTCTTGATTTCCACTCAGGTCGAGATCTCAGGTTGTAGGCGCCTGGGTGGCTTAGTCCTTGGGCGTCTGCCTTCAGCTCCGGTCATGATCCCTGGGTCTTGCGATCGAGCCCCTCATAGGGCTCTGTGCTCGGTGGGAAGCCTGCTTCTCCCTCTCCCACTCCCCCTGCTTGTGTTCCCTCTCTCGCTAGCTCTCTCTCTGTCAAAAAATAAATAAAATCCTAAAAAAAAAAAAAAAGATCTCAGGGTTGTGAGATTGAGCCTGATACCGAGCCTCGCAATGGCCCTACTGCGAGCCCTGGGCTCGGTGGGGAGTCTGCTCAAGATTCTGTCTCTCTCTGTCTAAAATAAATACATATTTTTAAAAAATTTAAAAAAAAAAAGAAAAAATATTTATTTATTTATTTATTTGAGAGAGAGAAAAAGCAAGTGCACATGCTCACGCACAAGCCCACAAACAAGCAGGTTGAGGTTGGAGAGGCAGAGGGAGAGAGAGAATCCCAAGCAGACCCCATGCTGAGGATGCAGCCTGAGGCAGGCCTCGATTCCACAACCCTGAGATCATGACCTGAACTGAAATCAAGAGTCAGACGCTTAACTGACTGAGCCACCCAGGCGCCCCAATAAATAAATCTTAAAAAAAAAAAAAAAACCTCACAAAGATTTTATACTGCCTTCACCATCTATTGTCTGTGTGTGTGACCTTGAATAACTTTCATAACCTCTCTGAGCCTCGACTTCCTCAGCCATAAAATAGGAAAAGTAATGGTATCTACCTTACAGGATAAGTTTTAAGGATTAAAAGAGAGAATGAATGTGGCAAAAACTACTGTAAGTAGTAAATTCTATACATATCACTTGGAGGACACTCATAGTTAGGAAACTCAGGGATCTCTAAGGTCAGTTTCCCTAACTCTTTTACACAGGAGGAAACTGAGGCTCAGGGGTTAAATGACTGAGAAAAGTTCACAAAATACAGCAGAACTGTATCCTACAAAGGGGTTAGGTTCTAAAGTCACTCTATGGGTCAAAACCTGGTATAGTCAAAACATGAAAATTCCTGAAATCATCCATCAAATAAAGCAGGGCCAACCTCTCCATAAGTCCCAGACACTCAGCTAGTTTAGAACCAATTGCTGTTTCTTTTTTTTTTTTTTTTTAAGATTTTATTTATTTATTTGACAGAGAGAGACACAGCGAGAGAGGGAACACAAGCAGGGGGAGTGGGAGAGGGAGAAGCGGACTTCCCGCCGAGCAGGGAGCCCGATGTGGGGCTCCATCCCAGAACCCTGGGATCATGACCTGAGCCAAAGGCAGACGCTTAACGACTGAGCCACCCAGGAGCCCCCCAGTTGCTGTTTCAAAGCTTAAGCACCAGATTTGGAATTTGGATTGCTTTTAGGGCCCATGTTGTGTGAAAATGCTTGAATCATTGAACTCACACTTAATAACAGAGCTGTCATCTCCTTTCTCATCCTGCCAGTTGCTTAAAGTGGAATGGCTCTCTGCTCAGTTCACATAGCTATGCTGGCCCTACGTTAAATGCACGCTCGGTGCAGCTCCACTGTGGGCACAGCAAGATTCAAACCTAATAGCTCTGCCTCCTCCCAAGCATTTGTTCTCCTAGCTACGGTGTCCTGTTATCAGTGTGGGCCTACTTTTTCCTGAGTCTACTTTGGGGTCGCCCACCCACAGCCACTCCCCAAACCCATACCTCTCACTCTCAATCAGCTCAGACAAGGATTCCAGCATGGGCTTTTGATGCTGTGATATTCTAATTATAAAAAGAAATATAGAGGGGCGCCTGGGTGGCTCAGTTGGTTAAGCCATTGCCTTCGGCTCAGGTCATGATCCTGGAGTCCCGGGATCGAGTCCCGCATCGGGCTCCCTGCTCAGCAGGGAGTCTGCTTCTCCCTCTGACCCTCCCCCCTCTCATGTGCTCTCTCTCATTCTCTCTCTCTCAAATAAATAAATAAAATCTTTAAAAAAATAAAAATAAAAATAAATATAGAGGGGCACCTGGGTGGCTCAATTGGTTAAGCCTCCAACTCTTGGTTTCGACTCAGGTCATGATCTCTGGGTAGTGAGATTGAGCCCCAAGTTGGGCTCCATGCTCAGCAAGGAGTCTGCCTGAGATTCTCTCTCTCTCTCCCTCTCCTTCTGCCCCTCACCCCTTCTCTCTCTCTCTCTAAAATAAATCTTTTTTTTTTTGAGATTTTATTTATTTATTTGACAAAGATACATGGCCAGAGAGGGAACACAAGCAGGGGGAGTGAGAGAGGGAGAAGCAGACTTCCTGCGGAGCAGGGAGCCCGATGTGGGGCTCGATCCCAGGACCCTGGGATCATGACCTGAGCCGAAGGCAGACGCTTAATGACTGAGCCACCCAGGCACCCCTAAAATAAATAAGTCTTAAAAAAAAAAAGAAATATATAGTTGGTCTTTGTCCCCATTTCTGGCACAGAGCTCCTAAAACCCTTGGAATTTCCTAAGTAATAAGAGCAATAAATGTGTCTTGAAATTCATAACAAACCCCTTTTAACTACACCTGAGTTTATATTAATCAGGTGACTTCTGGAAAGTACCTAAGGTTGGGGGGCTGGTTGCCAGGAGGACCAGCCCTGTGATTCCTGTCTCATCCCCCTCCCAGACTGCTAGCACAGGGTGAGGAACTGGAGGTTGAATCAGTCACCAATGGCCAATGATTTTATCAATCATGCCTAAGTAATGAAGGCTTCATAAAAACCCAAAAGGATGGGGTTTGGAGAGCTTTCAGTTTGGTGAACCTGAATGCATCCATGTGCCAGGTGGTGTATCCCAAACTCCTCAGGGACATAGTTCCTGTGTTCAGGACTCTTCCGGACTCTGTCCTATGTATCTCTTCATTGGGCTGTTCATTCACATCCTTTAATATCCTTTGTGACAAACTGGTAATCTAGTAAGTAAACTGATTTCCTGAGTTCTGTTAATCAAACTGAGGAGAGGATCATGGGAACATCCAATTTATAGCCAGTCAGTCTTCTAAGTATAAAAAAAAAGGGGGAGGCTTGCTGGCTCATGCGTAGAGCATATGACTCTTGATCTCGGGGTCATGAGTTTAAGCTCCACACTGGGTAAAGAGCTTACTTTATTTTTATTTTTTTACAGATTTTTACTTTTTTAAGATTTTATTTATTCATTTGCCAGAGAGAGATAGCACAAGCAGGGGGAGGGGCAGGCAGAGGGAGAGGGAGAAGCAGGCTCCCCGCCGAGCAGGGAGCCCGATGCGGGACTCGATCCCAGGATCCTGGGATCATAACCTGAGCCGAAGGCAGCCGCTTAACCAACTGAGCCACCCAGACGTCCCTACAGATTTATTTATTTTATTTTTTAAGATTTATTTATTTATTTATTTATTTGAGAGAGAGAGCACAAGCAGGGGGAGTGGGAGAGGGAGAAGCAGGCTCCCTGCTGAACAGGGAGCCCAATGTGGGACTTGATCCCAGGACGCTGGGATCATGACCTGAGCCAAAGGCAGATGCTTAACCAACTGCGTCACCCAGACACCTTATTTATTTATTTGAGAGAGAGAGAGCGCGGGCACATAAGCACCAGGCAGTGGGGGTGTGCAGAGGGAGAGAGGATCCCAAGGAGACTCTGCGCCCAGCGCAGAGTCCAATGCAGGACTCAATCCCATGACCCCGAGATCACGACCTGAACAGAAACCAAGAGTTGGACGCCCAACTGACTGAGCCACCCAGGTGCCCCAAGAGCTTAAAATAAATAAAATAAAAACACTAAGTACAGCCAGTCAGTCAGAAGCACAGGTAACAACCTGGACTTGAGTCTGGTGTCTGAAGTGGGGGGATAGTCTTATGGGACCGAATCCTCAGTCTGTGGGATCTGATGCCATTTCCAGGCAGACAGTGTTAGAATTGAGTTGAACTGTAGGATACCCAGCTGGTGTCGTAGAATTGTTTGGTGGGGTTGAAAAAAACATAATGAAGATGACCATGCAGGGCAATTCAAGGTTGATCCCCTAGCAAGGACCTGCAGTCTGGGGGCAACAGGATGATAGTGCACCATCAGAGTTCCCGCCCCTCCTAGTCCTGCTGCAGACTGCCTCTGCCTTGCCCAGCAGGTTGGATTGGATTTTTCTGATGGGATCCCGTCCAAAGATAGTGTTTGTATCCATGTCCTAGGAGGTAAAGGGAGCAGGGTCAGGATAGCAGGAATAAGGGAAAGTTTGAGGGAAAGGGTTTTCTTGCCCAAAAATGATCCCTAGAAGGGACAGAGAAATGCGATTGGATGGGCTGGGGTCTTACATCTGTGACTGTGATGCCCGGAATCTGACACTCCCATGGGTGTGACCGAGGTTCTCCAGGAGGCTCTCTGGGAGGCTGGGATTCTGAGCTGGGGGTGGAATTTGAGTCTGGAGGATGGACTTAAGAGGAGTTATTTCTGAGGGAGTAGTCACTGAAGGAAATGGCCTCACACAGCTGCTTGTTGCTTATGAAGCTGCAGATGTTCTAGCCCCTGGGGAGACAAGGCCGGAGGGCAAAGGGGAGAGAACTCAAGCCCAGGTCATAATTTAGAGGAGGGTTGAGAGAGTCAGAAGAAGAGAATGAGGTAGAGGACAGGTGAAGGTAGGGAAGTTAGGGAGGGATGAAGGTGGGGAATCAGGGATGAGGGAAAATGGAAGAGGGTTAGGCGGCAGATGAGAGGAACCAGGGTATGAGCAAGAGTTGGGTTTGGGGAACTCTGTGTCATGAAAGGGGATGGTTCTTGGAGGGTTGGAGCCCAGATAGTTAAAGTGGGGAGCAAATTGCACAGGGTGTTGAAGGGTCACAAGTTAGGATGGGATTTCCCTGAGACAAGAGGTGATTTCTAGCCTAAGGGACCAGTTTTCAGATAGGAGGGGGGAACACTGGGTAGGGGAAGGGCAACAGGTAAGAGGAGCAGGGTCTTGGCTGTCAGGAAGCAGGCAGGCAGGTGGTGGTGGGGTCTGGACCAACAGAACTACCAGCCTTGTAGAACTCCCACAGCAGCCAGACAGGCTGAGCCAGACAGGAAGAGCACCAGACCAGAGATGAAGGCAAACACGAGGCCCAGTTATGTAGCCAGCCTCAGATTTCAAGACCTGAGAGGAAAATAGGAAGGAATGTGGTCTTAGGCTTCAGCCAGACATCTGGGTAGCTACTCACAGTCCTACCTCCTGTGCGTGCAGGGCAGGGAAAGGTGGTGGCAGGAGTGGCCTCTAGAGGCCAGACCTACAAACAGAGCTCCCCTTATCTTCCTGTAGATGTCCCACTGTCTGTCCTTGTTTTCTATGCTCTCAGCAAATCTACGTCTAGGTGGGGGAGGAGGCAGCGTGATGAGTCAGAACGGACCCAGTTAGCCAGCACCTGTTGAGGAAAAGGGGACAGCCTCTCCTGCGCCCCTCCTTACACCATCCAGAAAGCATCCTGATGTCCTGACATGGGGCAGTGGGGTGCTCCAGAGCCTCTCTGCTTTATTGCTAGACTGGCCCACATAATTTGCAATTTCCTAGTTCCCAACTTTCCCATTCCTCCACTCTAGTCCTCCCACATGTCCCACTTCAGGGTCCCATCCATTCGCACTTCTGTGGGCCCTGAAGCATCCCCTGGGGCGATCTCCTGGCAGTGAGCTGGCTGGGAGAGGGGAAGTGGAAGGACTATTTCTGGTCCTACAGGTGATGGGACAGAGAAGTCTTTAGCCACTGCTCCACCCCTCATCTCCCAGGGCCTTTGGGCATAGCACAATAGCTAATCTTTATTGAAATCCTACTCTGTCCCAGGGACTTTCCAAACTGTCTATATCAATTCATCCCCCTAATGATCCTAAAAGAGGTGCTGTTATGATCCCCATTTTAGAGATGAGGAAACTAGCTCAAAGAGATTAAATGACTTGTTTTGTTTTGTTTTTTAAAGATTTTATTTATTTGACAGAGAGAGCACAAGCAGAGGGAGAGAGAGGGAGAAGCAGGCTCCCTGTTGAGCAAGGATCCCAATGTGGGACTCGATCCCAGGACCCTGGAATCACGACCTGGGCCGAAGGCAGCCGCTTAACCGACTGAGCCACCCAGGCGTCCCGATTAAATGACTTGTTGAGAATGTTAGGACATCCTCTGAACCACTGTGGTGTCATTACTCCAGGGATCCCTGTTTTAGTTCATGGCTCTAGTGTCTCCTCAGTTCCTCCAAACCTCAGCATTGCCTTCCATCCTTCCTACTCATCACTCCCCATATTCAGTGAGCAGCCAAACTGCAGCTATTCTCCTCCCCACCCCAGTCCTAGCACAGATGCCCTAAGCTGTCCCTAGTCAGGTGTTTGTAACTTTCCACCCGGATTCTGTCTCTTTTATGGTTAGTGTTTGTTGTTATAAAGGTAGCACGAGTACATTAAAGGAAATTTGAAAAATGACAAAGAGAAGAAAAATTCACTTAGAATCCAATCATCTTATCACCATTGTACTTTCTTCCCATGTTATTTTTACTATGCATAGACCTTTTTACATTATTAGAACCACTTTATATAATAATTCTTGATCCTGGGGCACCTGGGTGGCTCAGTCCTTAAGCATCTGCCTTCGGCTCAGGTCATGATCCCAGGGTCCTGGGATCGAGCCCCGCATCGGGCTCCCTGCTCTGCGGGAAGCCTGCTTCTCCCTCTCCCACTTCCCCTGCTTGTGTTCCCTCTCTCGCTGTCTCTTTCTCTCTGTCAAATAAATAAATAAAATCTTTAAAAACAAACAAAAAACCTGCAAAAATAAATAAATAATTTAAAAGATGGATATTTTTTAAAAATAATTCTTGATCCTACTTTTTCAGTTAACATCATAACTTTTTTTCACATTCTTTTTTAAATTAATTAATTTATTTTATGTAGTGTTCCATGATTCATTGTTTGCGTATAACACCCAGTGCTCCATGTAATACGTGCCCTCCTTAATACCCATCATCAGGCTAACCCATCCCCCCACCCCCCTCTCCCCTCTAAAACCCACAGTTTGTTTCTCAGAGTCCATAGTCTCTCATGGTTCCTCTCCCATGTGCTCACCATAGCACATACCCTCCCCAATGTCTATCACCCAGCCACCCCATCCCTCCCACCCCCCACCGCTCCAGCAACCCTCAGTTTG
This sequence comes from Mirounga angustirostris, assembly GCF_029215605.1. NCBI lineage: Eukaryota > Metazoa > Chordata > Mammalia > Carnivora > Phocidae > Mirounga > Mirounga angustirostris. The sequence goes on from NW_026991714.1 coordinate 128,474,622, forward strand.
TTTCCTGAGATTAAGAATTCCTCATATCAGGGCACCTGGGTGGCTCAGTCGTTAAGCATCTGCCTTCGGCTCAGGTCATGATCCCAGGGTCCTGGGATCGAGCCCCACGTCGGGCTCCTTCCTCAGCGGGGAGCCTGCTTCTCCCTCTCCCTCTGCTTGCCACTCCACCTGCTTGTGTTCTCCTCTCTATCTCTATCAAATAAATAAATAAAATCTTAAAAAAAAAGAATTCCTCATATCAGTGAGATCATATGATACCTGTCTTTCTCTGATTGACTTATTTCGCTTAGCATAACACCCTCTAGTTCCATCCACGTTGTTGCAAATGGCAGGATTTCTTGTTTTGATGGCTGCATAATATTCCATTTTTTTTTCACATTCTTTTAACCTCTTGGTAAACATCATTTTGATGGCTGTGTAGCATTCTACTGTTAGGATGTCCTAGCATTCTCCTACCCATTGCTTTCTGAAGTTTCCTTATTTTCTATATTATAAGTGATGCTATGATTCCCAGAAATGGAATTAGTGAGCCAAATGATCTACACATTAACACAAGCTGCTTTTCTGAGAGATCAGCTCGTTCATAGTGTATGATATTCTAGTCTCTTCATATCCTTCCCAGCGTTGAGTAAGATTGTTGAAAATCTTTGCTTATTCAGTATGATTCTGTTCATATACTTCAAAGACAGGCGAAACCAATCATGGAGTTAAAAATCAGGACAGTGGTTACCTTTGGAGAGGAAGGGCTATGAGGAACACTTCTGGGTGCTGGGAACGTTCTACTTCTCTCAGCACTGGTTACAGAGTGTGTTCAGTTTGAGAAAACTGTCAAATTATACATTTTATGTATGTTATGCTTCAATACAGTTTACTGAGTACACCAAAAACATAAGCAACAACAACAAAAGAAAATAATTTGGATTTCATCAGAGTTTACAGCTTTTGTGCTTCAAAAGACACCCTTAAAAAAGTGAAAAGACAACCCACAGAATGGGAGAAAATATTTGTAAATCATATATCTAATAAAAAAACTTGTATCTAGAATATATAAATAACTCCTTTTTTAAGTAGGCTTTTAAAAGATTTTTATTTATTTATTTGAGACAAAGAGAGTGAGACAGCACCAGCAGGGGGAGAGGCAGAGGGAGAAGAAGTGGGAGAAGCAGGCTCCCCGCTGAGCAGGGAGCCCGACTCTGGGCTCGACTCTGGGCTCGATCCCAGGACCCGGGGATCATGACCTGAGCTGAAGGCAGACGCCTAACGACTGAGCCACCCAGGTGCCTCTATAAATAGACTTCTTGAGGTAGGATGGGCTATTTATCATTACCCCCATTTTACAATATGAGAAATATGGAAGGTAAATGATTTCATAAATATTTATTTGCTGCCTATCATGTACCATACACTGAGATATACTGGTGAGCAAAACAAAACTTTACCCTCATAGAGTTTCTTTCCTTTATTTTTTTTTTAAGATTTTACTTATTTGAGAGAGAGAAAGAACACAAGTGGGGGGAGGAGCAGAGGGAGAGGGAGAAGCACACTCCCCTGCTGAGCAGGGAGCCTGACTTGGGACTCAATCCCAGGACCCGGGGATCATGACCTGAGCTGAAGGCAGACGCTTAACTGACTGGCCACCCAGGCGCCCCTAGAATATATAAATAATTCTTAAAACTCAGTAATAAAAAGACAGTTCAATGAAAAATGGGCAAAAGATATGAATAGATATTTCTCCAAAGAAGATGTACATATGGCTAGTAAGCACATGAAAAGATAGGCGTTCCATATCATCAGTCATCAGGGAAATGCAAATCAGAACCATAATGAGATACCACTTAGCACACTCCAGGATGGCTGTAATAAAAAAGACAGACAAAAACAAGTGTTGAGGAGGTTATAGAGAAATTTGAGCTTTCATACATTGCTGGTGGGAATGCAAAATGGTGTGGCCACTTTGGAAATCAGTCTGGCAGTTGCTCAAAAGGTTAAAAATAGACTTACCATAAGACCCAGCAATTCCACTCCTAGGTATGCGCTCAAGAAAAATTAAAATATGTGTTCACACAAATGTGTACATAAATGTTCACAGCAATATTATTCATAGCAGCCAAAAAGTGAAAACAACCCAAATGTCCATCAACTGATTAACAGATAAATAAAATGTAATATATCCATGCAACAGAATATTATTTGGCAATACGAACAAATGAAATACTTGGGGAGCCTGGGTGGCTCAGTCGTTAAGCGTCTGCCTTCAGCTCGGGTTGTGATCCCAGGGTCCTGGGATCGAGTCCCGCATCGGGCTCCTGCTCAGGGGGATGCCTACTTCTCCCTCTCCCACTCTCCCTGCTTGTGTTCCCTCTCTCGCTGTGTCTCTGTCAAATAAATAAAATCTTAAAAAAAAAAAAAAAAGAAGAAGAAATGAAATACTGGTACATGCTATAAGGTGGATGAATCTGAAAACATGTTAAATGATGGAAGCTAGTCACAAAAGACTATACTATTGTATGATTCCATTTATACAACATGTTCGGAATAGGCAAATTCGTAAAGACATAAAGTAGATCAGTAGTTGCCTGCAGCTGGGCTAGTGGGTGGGAAATGTTGAGTGACTACTAATGGGTATGGTTTTCTTTTTGGAGTGATGAAAATGTTTTAAAATATTGTTGTGGTGTTGGTTGTACAACACTATGAATATACTAAAAACCATTGGATTGTATACTTTAAATGGGTGAATTGTATGATATGTAAAGTATGTCTCAATAAAGCTGTTATATATATATCTTTATATATATAAATCTTTATATATCTTTATATAATCTTCATATATATATATCTTTTTTTTTTAAGATTTTATTTATTTATTTGACAGAGAGAGAGACACAGCGAGAGAGGGAACACAAGCAGGGGGCATAGGAGAGGGAGAAGCAGGCTCCCGGCTGAGCAGGGAGCCCGATGCAGGGCTCGATCCCAGGACCCTAGGATCATGACCTGAGCCAAAGGCAGATGCTTGATGACTGAACCACCCAGGTGCCCCTCTATATATCTTTTTATATATATATACACACACCTATATATATTTTATATATATCTTTATATATCTTTAATGTATCAGGAAAAATATTAGTTTAATAGACCAAAAAGAGCCATATTATTTTAATATATATTAATTCTATTACTATATTTCTGTGTTTTAGCCTTAATACTTCCTCCTCTGAAATTGTCCTTTACCTCTTTATCTATTGAGAAGCCCCTTTTTGTAAACCTATTTTGTATTAGTTATACAAAAAGATTGTAACTCATATTTGTGTAATATGTATAAATATGTGTAATTTGCATAATATTGTATAAATATATATTTCCCAATGTATCTGCTTTTTTTGCATGGGGGAAGGGGAGCAGGAATCTAGTTTGGTTTTTAATTTTTTTAAGATTTTATTTATTTATTTGTCAGAGAGAGAAAGAGAGAGCACAAGCAGGGGGAGCAGCAAGCTGAGGGAGAAGAAGGCTCCCCGCTGAGCAAGGAGCCCGATGCGGGACTCAATCCCAGGACCCCCGGATCATGACCTGAGCCAAAGGCAGCCGCTTAACCCACTGAGCCACCCAGGCGTCCCTGGTTTTTTATTTATACACACACATACCAAAGTTGTAAATTTAGTCTGTATATAGTCAAACTGATCACTCTTGAGGTACCTGGCTGGCTCAGTTGGTGGAGCATGCAACTCTTGGCCTCAAGGTCGTGAGTTCAAGCCCCACATTGGAGGTATAGTTTACTTAAAAAAAATAAAATAAAAATTTTTAAAGACTTTATTTGTCAGAGAGAGACAGAGAGAAAGAGAGAGAGAGAGAGAGGACAAGCAGGGGGAACGGCTGGCAGAGGGAGAAGCAGGCTCCCTGCTGAGTGGGGAGCCTGACATGGGGCTCGATCCCAGGACCCTGGGATCATGACCTGAGTTGAAGGCAGATGCTCAACCGACTGAGCCACCCAGGAGTCCCTAAAATAAAAAAAAATTTTAAATTGATCACTCTTGTCCATTTGTCCTTTTTTCTTTTTTATATTCAGGTGAAATTCACTCTTTTCCTTTCTGATTTCTTTTATGGCATTTAAACTTGCAAGTTTATCCTCCCCACACACAGTCTTAGAAGGTTAATGAATACCATTTCATCTATTTTCTTCTGGTTTTATTTGCTTACATTTAATTCTTTAATCTTTAATTTTATGGTAAGTTGGGATCTTTTTGTTTTGGCTTTCTAAGTTGCTAGCTACAGACTTCATTACCTCCTAATTATCCCCCTTCTCTAGTCCTATACATTATGCCAAGCTAATCTTATTAAAGAACAGATCTAACCAGGTCATGTCTGTTCAAAAATTGCTTGTGGCTTCCCATTCCTAATAAAATTAAGTCAAACTTCTCAGCCTGTCGTTCAAAACTCTCTACAATTTAGGAAGACTGTCGAGGGCAGTCTTGCTGATTCCTTCTCTCCCATTCCACAAAGTACACACCATTCCTTCTCTCAATACCCCAAAAGGCAACAGTGTGCCCTTTGCTGCTACAGACCCACTTGCTTGCTCAGTTGCCTTCTCCCCAGACCCTCCTGCTTCAGTACCTTCCCTAAAGCTTTCCCTTGACTTAGAGTGTCTGTAGGTCCTCACCAAAATCACCTGCCACAGCTCTCCCTCCCTTCAACAGTCACAACCGATTTCACCTTCAGCAAGAAGCCTTCCCAGATCTCTGGTCAGAACGAATTTCCCTATCGGTCTACAGCACTTGCCAGGTTTGTAATGCTGCTCCCTGATGAAGGCTTTTTACTCATATTGTGGCCAGGTCTGACTTTCCCCTGCTCTGGGAGTTTCTGGAGGGCGGGGACCAGGTCTTAATCGTGATTTGCTTTATACCCTTTAGTGACAATCCATTATACTTAAGATTTTTTTTTTTTTTTTTTTGAGAGAGAGAGTGAGCGAGAAAGAGAGCACAGGAGCAGGGGCAGAGGGAGAGGGAGAAGCCGACTCCCCTGCTGAGCAGGAAGCCCAAACAGGGCTCTATCCCAGGACCCCAGGATCATGACCCAAACAGAAGGCAGATGCTTAACCAACTGAGCCACCCAGGCACCCCAACAACCCATTACATTTAGATGAAATTCAAAATCCTTGCTGACTCTATGACCTTGGGCAAGTTGCTTGGCCTCTCCTGGCCCTTAGTTTTCCCCCTTAGTTTCTGGCTGTTAGCAGTCTCCTCTTAGTGGGAGATAATAACAGCACCTAAACACAGAAGTGTGGTTAGCTTTTTTTTTTTTTAAGATTTTATTTATTTGCGAGAGAGAGAATGAGAGACAGAGAGCATGAGAGGGAGGAGGGTCAAAGGGAGAAGCAGACTCCCTGCTGAGCAGGGAGCCTGATGCAGGACTCGATTCCGGGACTCCGGGATCATGACCTGAGCCGAAGGCAGTTGCTTAACCAACTGAGCCACCCAGGCGCCCCGTGGTTAGCTTTTAATGAGATCATTGATATAAGGGATTTCTCACAACACCTGGGGCAGAATGGATGTTAACTGCTAACAACATCATCATCATCATCAACACCACGGTATTGTCCCATCTGGTCTTAGCCTCTTTCTTGTGACCATTTCCTCTTGCTCACTAGACTCAGATCCCACTGGTGTTCTATCCTTCCAAACTGCCAAGAATTTCCCAGCATCAGGACCTGCTTCCTCTACCTGAAATCCTCTTCCCTATGCTCTTTACCTGGTGAAGCACTCCTCACCCTTCATGTCTTAGCTGATAGAACTTGGAGAGGCCTTCCTTAACATACCGATTGAACCACCGAGGTGCCCCCTCACTACCAAAATAAAGTTTTAGGAATACAGGTATCACCCGCTTTTCAAAAGTTCATGTTGAAAAAAAAAACCTTCACGCTAAACCACTTCACTTTTATGAAAGACCTCCTTTAGTACCTATTTTCAATAACTGAAAGAAGTCTGAAGAAGATTTTCACTTTTGGGGCACCTGGGTGGCGCAATTAAGCATCTGACTCTTGGTTTCAGCTCAGGTCACGATCTCAGGATTGTGAGATCAAGCCCTACATCGGGCTCCATGCTCAGTGCAGAGTCTGCTTAGGACTCTCTCTCACTTAAATAAGTAAGTAAGTAAGTAAGTAAATCTTTTTTTAAAAAGCCTGAAAGGTTATTTTTTGAGTCTGGGAATGCTCAAAAAATTTTTCCATATAAATTATTGGTAATTGCTTCTTTACACCATTTTGTTACAGGTTTCATGGGAATGTTCTACTTTCAGACAGTGGGGAAAATCTGTACATATAGCAAAGATAAATATATAAAGAGGAAAAAAGAAGTTGGAATGGTGGGAGAGGAGTGGGATGGGAACGGATCACAGATTTCAGTTATTTCCAAGGTCCTTGTTTTCATGTTAATGAGTTCTTTTAACAGTATTATAAATAAATGTGTCCTGTGCATGGAACAATGAAAAGAACGTGTCATGAACCAAAGTTATGATTAATCTAATTCTGTGCACCTGACATCCTTAAAGGAAAAGGAGAGAAATTACGCTTACCTTCTCCAGACAGACTTACTTATTTGGGAACGATGGTGAAAAGATTCTTCACCCCCAACCCTCTCTAGGATTTTTCTCCAGGGACTGTCTCTAGTTTCTCCTCCTGCAGAGGTGAGCTGGTGGGGCAGCAATGAGGGGAGTAATCCAGGGTTTGGCTACTTCAGGAAAAGGATCCCGGAATTGGTGGGAAAATGGACCCTTCCCAAGGCTGGAATAGGAACCTGGAGATGTGGGTCAGCTTCCATTCCTATCCAGCTTCCCCTACTCTCCAGGCTAAGAAGGTCAGGTGTGTAGTCTCCCACCCACTTCCTGTTGCAATTCGTCAAAGACCTCAGGGTGGGGGTGGGGAGGAGCCTCAGAGGTGGGTCCTGAGAGGTGGGACTGTGGCCACATGGTAGACAGTTGTAAGCAGTCTGGATACTGGGGAACTGGGACCAGCAGGGGTCAAACCCAGCATCTTTGAAGTTCAGCTTAGAACTGGGCTGCTGATTCAAAACATTTTACGTACTCCTTTCAGCCTGGCCCAGAATACTCCTGGGCCATTCTCAGCACTTCTTGCTCCTCCTTTGCTTGCCTTCCCTGCCCATCCTCCTTCATCCAGGCTGTAGCTCCAATCCCGTACCCTCACCTCAACTTCTACCAATCCCCAAGATAAGGCCCTACTTTATGAAGTAAGGGTTAGGGGAAAGCCCTGGGGGAGCAGCTTAGAACTTTTCACCTTTCGTAAGGGACTTGAGGTCAGATTGAACTGGGTTGGTCTGGCTGGGCTGGAATCTTACCTTTGGGGAAGGGGCTAGAGGTCAGGCTGGATTAGGCTAAGAGTATAAAAGACGTGCTGGAATCAGGCTCCCTGCTCAGCGGGGAGCCTGCTTCTCCCTCTCCCACTCCCCCCGCTTGTGTTCCCTCTCTTGCTGTGTCTGTCAAAATAAATAAATAAAATCTTTTTTAAAAAGGGGGGGCACCTGGGTGGCTCAGTCGTTAAGCGTCTGCCTTCGGCTCAGGTCATGATCCCGGGCTCCTGGGATCAAGCCCCACATCGGGCTCCCTGCTCAGGGGGGAGCATGCTTCTCCCTCTCCCACTCCCCCCGCTTGTGTTCCCTCTCTTGCTGTGTCTCTCTCTGTCAAAATAAATAAATAAAATCTTTAAAAAAATAAAAATAAAAGAGGTGCTGGAGGTTGTGCTGGAATTCCTAAGAAAGGGGCTGGAGGTCAGGCTGGATTGAGCTAGAATAGAAACACGGGGAAGGAGCTTGGCTCAGGCTGATCTCAGGGTCTGGGGGTTGAGGGCCTGTGTCTTTGCACTGGGGCTGGCCGGGGTACACAGTTGGGCTGAACCAAACTTTTCAGCATCATGCTGGGGCCTGGGGCTGGGCCTTGAAGGGACTTTCCCTTCCCCCCACCCTAGCAATTCCTCCAGACTAAGGGCCTTCCCCAGAGCGGCTGCTGTGGCAAACAGGGAGGAGTCAGATCTAGGGCTCCAGAGGAAGTCGCTGGCCACTGTGCTTCCTGAGTTCAAAAAGTGGGTTCCCCTGTCTCTCTGGCTCACTGCCTTCCCCCAAGAAGGGCAGAGTCCAGGCCTGGCAATCTACCTCTTCCCTTGACCACTGCCTCTTCCAAAACACACACTCACACACAGAGGATATGAACCTGCAACGTTGTCACACAATTGCTGGTGCAGCAGTCCCATAACACAACACAATACTGCCAAGCCGTGCATTTAACAACATACCCTCATTTACGTACTTGTAGCCTCCCAGTCACACCTAACAGTCATTCCTTTTCTGCTTTGTTCAGTACCGCATCTCTAGCACCTAGAGTTAGGCCTGGCACCTAGAAAGGGCTCAATGAACAAATAAATCCAAGACACATCTCATAAACAAATGCATAGATAAGCCTACATACATATTCACACATGCAATGTGCCCTTACATACCCATATCCAAGCCCTCTCCCAGCCCGGCAGTCACATACACATATACACTGGCAAACACTCGGGCAGAAAAGCCAGATGTACACACACCTAGGTCCAAATGCGGACACACTGCAGATCGATGTTACCTAGCACTCCCAGGGTGAGTTGGTGGTAGCAGCTGGCTGGTAAAAATGTCCATCAGGTCAGGCCTGCAGTGGAATGAAGTGGGCATGTGCACGAATGCAGGCGTTGGGGTCCTGAGGCAACGGGCAGTGAGGAGCTGGGCTGGCGGAGGACGGGCCAAGATACCTATATGGATTGGAGAGGGGGTGGGAAGGGCCATGCAGTCCTTTCCTCTGGTTTCTTCCTGCCAGCTGAGGAGGTGAGAGTAGAGGTACAGGTCTATGAGGCTACTTCAAATCCAAAGACTTTAGTGGGGTAATAGTCTGAGAGGCCAGATTCCCCTGTTGGGATGAAAAGTCTGGGCAGAGGAATTGGTAGGTGCTAAGATCCCATCCCCAAGAGCAGGGTCTCCCTATCTTGCCAATCTTCTTTAATGGTGGGAGAGAAGAGAGAAGGGGACTTGGGAGGAGTCACCACCTAGAAAGGAGTTTAAAAAGCACACCATTCTTCCTTCTACGTAAGGAGCTTCAGGCTGCCCCTAGCAATTGCACTCAGGCATCCTCCTCCATGTCCCCACCCAAAGTCAGCAAGCAGACAAACAATCCAGCTACTCTCTTACTTCCCCACCCAGGACCTAACACCAGGGGATGCTAGCTCAGAGAGCACAGCTGGGCTGGTAAGCTAGAGGCTGGGTAGGGGCAGGAATCTCGCTGACAAAAACAGGACCAAGTCTCCCAGTCATTCTAACCACCCAAAGCTCCTTCAACTCAAGCCTAGGCAAGGACCCGTCCCCCTCCCCAACATCTGATCCAGGGCCTTCCATCCTAGGAAACCTGCCTCAGGAAGGCCATCTGTCTGGCAGCCCCATGGCAGTTGGGGGTGAGGAATTATTCAATTGTCCCACGGGAGGGAGTCAACTTTTGAGGGAGACAGGGCCAGTCTGGGACAGGAGGAGCAATGGCAGAAGAGTAAGGGGAAAAGATGAGACTGAAGGGGGATCCACAAACATATTCCCACTTCCTTCCTAATACCTGGTTTTAGGGACTGTAGGAAGGAGTGGGGGAAAGACTGCTTGGGACTGAGTTATTAGGCATCAATGACCAACCAAGACAACACTCTCAAACCAAAAAGTCTCTTTATTGATCGGTACCATACATGACTCAAATGGCCCAAAAAAAAAAAAAAAAAAAAAAAAGGCATTACATTTGGGGTGGGATATCCATCTTCCCCACCCCTTCCCTCAGCTCGACACAATACCCTCCCAACAGTGGCAGCTGGAGTGAAGGAAACTGGGTGTGGGGGACCCCAGAATCCAGAAGGAAGAGTAGGGGAGAGAGGTGGTGCTAACACTTCTGGAACTGGCCACAGGAAAAGGCAGAGAAGCCACAGAGCTGGACCCAGACCCATGGGACCCTACTCCTGGCCTCACCCTGGGCCCAGAGCCTCGGAGTGTCCAACTGTGAAACAGAGCTGAGGATCCTGGCTGCTTCCCCCCTCCCTTCTACGAGGAAGGGGATGGAAGGGATATTGGAGATGAAGACCCTTCACTTCAGCTGGGGAAGAGGTCTATTGCTCCCAGGTGGGCTTAGAGCTGGGACATCCTCCGTGGCTCCTTCCCCTCTTTGGAGGACAGGGGAGGATTAGATACACAGTTTGAGGAGTTGGGGGGAAGAGAGTACTGGAAAGAGTGGATGAGCCCTTCCCCCTCCATCCCATGCCAGCCCAGCTGAGACAAAACAAACAGTGACAAACAAGGCGCTCCCTTCCTGCCACACTTCCTAAGGGAGGGAGCCTCCCGTCCCCCCATCCAAGACAGCTGCTCTAGTGGAGGACTTGTAAAGAATATACACGCCATGGGGGAGGGGGTTGGAGGTGGGATAGTGGGGGTCACAAGCACTAGGACAGCAGGCCAGAGTCCTGGAGGATGGGGAAACAGAGACAACAGCAGGGGGTTGTCACAAAGATGAGGCCATCAATGGCCCCCTACCCCAAGGTATGCCTTCCCCAGCTCCAGTCACCCCAGAGGAAAAGGGAAGAGAGATGATAAAGAATCTCCTTGGTCTGAAGCTCTCAAACTGTATAAAATGGTAATACATACCGCCCTACCCCCACACTCACCTCCACCTGGGCCCTAAGCCCCACATTTGCCAGGAGTAGGGAGGTAGCTGGACTTTTTAATAAGGGGAAGAGGGGGTACATGAGTGATTTTTTTTTAAACTTACATTTTTAATAATATTATTTTTTAAAAAACTTGGGAGCTGGCATAGGTGGCTGCAGGGAGGAGCTAGAGCTTTACCCCTCTACTACCAGCCACCCAGGGGAAGGTTTAGGAAAGGGGCACTCAACCAAGCCCCATAACTTTAAGTCCCTAGGGGCTGTGGGATAAACAACCCCAGGCTTGAAGGGGATGGAATCAGGAAGATGTGGAACCCAGAACCTGGGGTGAAGATGGAGGCAAATGCCCTGGGGGTGGTCAGGACATTTCTGAGAGGCCCAGGGTCCACAGAGGCATCCACATGAGCACCCCTTTCCCCCAAAAAGGCTCTGCAGAGGCCAGGCCCAGCCCAGGGCCACTGGGGGGCAAATCTTGGCACCTGCCCCCAGTGAGTCCAGTTCCTCCCTGATGTGGGTGGATGGAGGCTACCCATTTTAGATGCTCAGTCTCTTCATTCTGTCTTCTGCTCCCTAGGGCTGCGAGGGGTGGGGCAGGCAGGCAGAGCGCTGGGTGGTCATGGCAAGGCCTTTACTGGGAGGCCTGTGACGTGGGGTTCTCCGATTTGCTTTCTTGGCTGGATGGAGGCTTGCTGTTCCAGGGGCTGTTGGCGCCCAGGGCGGGGGAGTTGTTAAAGCTGTCCTCGTCGTCAATGCCGTTGGCCGCGTCAAACTGGGTGTTCTCCAGCCGGGTGATGAGCCTCTCGTCCTCGTCCCCGAACTCCCCGCCCATCAGGGTGGGCTCCCCCACCACCATCACATCCTGAGAGTGGCGGAGGTCCCCAAACATAATCGGGGCAGGGGCTCGCCCAGCCCAGGGCAGCAGAGAGCCCCAATACCCACCCAGGAAACTCAACACCCCCAACCCCTTCTCACCCAAATTTAAAACCCCAACTCCTCTGACACTCTCAGGATCCCTGGAATCCTTCCCACTGAAGGACTGCAGAGCATCACAAACACTAGATTCTAGGAGAAGTCAATCTACTCCCCTCACTCCCTAGTTCATATCTCCCAAACTTCAGGGCGCTCCTAAACTTCCTGTTTAGGAAGCAGAGAAAAAACACCAAATGGGGAAAGCGTGTGCATGTGCCTATGTGCGTATTCTAGATTCGCACACGTTCAAATTCACGTGTCCCTCTGTCAGTGTGTGTGTATCTGATGGTATATGGGCCTCTAAGCTATCTCTCCTGAACATCCATGTTCTAACAGCTGTCTCTGTCCCTTTATGTCCTATGTTCTGTCTGAGTCTGTGATCACAACCATGGCACGTGACTGACAAGGACTCTCATCAGTGACAGGAGCCAGCCCATGCTGGCAGCGCACACCAGGAAAAACTCTCTTTGCTTCTATGCCTGCTAGTGAGCTCAGGCTGGGACAGGGTCAAAGGTTAGGGGTCAGCAGTAGGGCAGCCCAGAAGAGAGAAGAAAGCCGAGATGCTTACAGGTACCTGGCTGGAGAGGGCGAAGGTGCTGGCTGGGCTTTTCTTCTTGCTGTTGCTGTTGTTGGCGTTGCCACCCCCCGAGCTCATGGTGCTGCCCCCTGACATCTTTCGTTTCCGCCGCTTGCTGGGCTGCTGCCGCGCAGGCTCCGCTGTACCAGGGAAAGGAGATTCAGGAGGGGCAAGACCTCGGGTCCCTTGTGCCCCATTCTGGCCCCGAGGGAGCCTGAGCCTACCCCAATCCCAATCTCACAGACCCAAGAGCAAGGAAGGGGCTTCGTGAGGAGAGAGACCCAGCGCTGGGGAGCGTCACCAGACCCCGGTAAGAGCAGGGGCAGGTGGAAGGCACTCACCGGGGGGTGCTACCATGCGCTGCCACTTCTGGAAAAGGCAGGTCTTGAGGCAGTCACGGGGGCTGAGGCTGTAGGTCTTGTGACGGGACATGAGCTCCTGCATGGGCTCGAGTATCACACAGAGCTGAGGGGAGACCGGGAGGTGGCTTGTCAGGGGAGAGCTGACATGGAGTTGACACCAAATGGGATGGGGGCAGAAACCGGGTGGTCAAGGACTCACTCGGAGGTAGTTGAGAGTGGAATTGGACAGCCCACACCGGGTGATATTTTTGGAGAGCTGATCCAACATCTGGGGGTCCTGGGCCTAGGTGAGGAGAAAGAACAGAACACTAGCACCTGGGTTACATCTGCTCACCTGACCTATCACCTGGGCCTCATGACACTCCTGAGAGAAGAGGGGCTCTTATGAAACCCATTTTTCAGACGGAGATACTCCGACTCTCTGTCTGAGGTCACGGTGAAGAAATGGCAGACCTTGGGCGCCTGGGTGGCTCAGTTGGTTAGGCGACTGCCTTCGGCTCAGGTCATGATCCTGGAGTCCCTGGATTGAGTCCCGCATCAGGCTCCCTGCTCGGTGGGGAGCCTGCTTCTCCCTCTGACCCTCCCCCCCTCATGTGCTCTCTCTCTCTCTTTCTCTCTGTCTCAACTAAATAAATAAAATCTTTAAAAAAAAAAAAAAAAAGAAATGGCAGACCTTGTGCCACCCACCCTTCCCAGTGCCTGCCCTCAACCCCTGCAGCTTGGGTCCTGCCCACAACTCACATGCATGGCAAGGATGCTGCGGGGGATGAGCTCTCGGTGCTGCCGGATGCTGAAGTGCCACGTCTTTATCCGCATCATGTCATCAAACATGAACTCTAGGTACAACCGGCCCTCCACACACACCTGGAGACAAGCTTGTCACATCTCGGCCCCCTCCCCACGTACCTGAAAGTATACCTGTTCTCCCGTTTGCTCACAACTCTCCCACTGAATACACTTCTGCCATCTGCCCATAAATCTGGGTGCATAACTGACAAAGACCATTCCCTCATACACCTGTCACAAGCCTGGCCCTTACACACACACACACACACACACACACACGCAGTAGAAATGTTGAACAGACCCTTGTCCTCTTCCCAAGTAGCTAGTGATACACTCATCTGCTATAAACTCATTCACTGGTATACCCCTGCAGCCCAGAAAACCGTCATGTACAAACTCAGTAAATGCTTGATGGATGCTGCAGCATGCCTGCCCTCCCTTCTCGTCTTGCCACTTCCTGTTTTGCCTCCCGGGGGAACAGCTGAGTATATTTTGGAGAAAGGAGGGGAATCAAACCCAGGTGCTTCAGTGTTCCACATCCAGCTGGGCTGCTGACCTGGGTGAACATGGGTTTGCCGTGCTGGGTCACCATGCTGCCTTGGTCACAGTCGAGAGACACAAAGTTGCTGTGGAATGCCTCCTTGGGATGCTTAAGCACATAGTACAGCTCCGTAGCACCCCCTTCAAAGATGCTGCGGAAGTAGCGTGGGATCAAGGTCCGGCCAATGGCTGCAGAGATGGGACAAACTCAATAGAACAGAAGGACCTCCAAAGGGGTCAGACAGATGCCATCATTGCCAAAACAGATCCCCGGAGACAAATACCTACTCCCAGTCCTTAGATGGACACAGAAGGTATTACTCTCACAGCAGAACCAGCAGGACCCCCAGAGGCCACTCACTATATCTCTTTGGTCCATCCTCCAGGCAGAAAGTGATGGTTAACATGGCATCATCCTCAAAGAACTCAGTTGTGAAAGCATCCCACCAGAGATTGTCACACTCCTAAGGAGCACAGGGCAGGATGTTTGTGTGTGTGTGTGTGCGCGCGTGTGTGTGTGTGTGTGTCAGAAGACACCCCACAGGGGTTCCCAGATGGTCCTCCCCTCCCAGCCCTTTTCCCCTGGCCATACCTCTGTCCAGTTTTGAAGCCGTTTGTTAAGCTCAAATATTCTGTAGTCAGTTTGGTTGCCATACGGTGTGTGCCTCCTGAGGGAAGTGAAGAAGGGAGGTCAGTAGGAAAAGAGCCTCCCCACCCCCGCCCTTCTGCCTTCACCCATATAATGGAAAGCACCTTCCTCCTCACTGGACTCCACTTACCCAATCCCAGGCTCCAGGTACGTAGGCGGGTACATGGGAGTTGGGCTGTGTAAGGGAAGAGGCTATGAGAATGGCGGTGGAAGACAGGAATTATTAGGGAGTGTCACTCCCTCCCCCTTTTCAGGCAGGATCCCATCTGAAGAAGAGATGGGAAGTAGATAAGACTCACCCCACATCCCGATCTAGCATGGTGCCGGGATGGAAAGGAGGGAAGGCGTTGCCGTTCGGGGGCTCCTTCGGTGAGTACAGCTTGAATGACTTTGAGGAACAACCTAGGAGGCAAAGGAAAAAAGGGTCCCCTGAGTCCCAAGGATCTTTCCTGGAAGTCTCCTAGACTGTGTGGACAGGGACTGGTCTTCCAGAGCCCCCGGAGTGGGTGGACTAGGGGAGGGGGATGACCCTAAAGAACACCTACCTCTGCTTCTAAATCTAGCTTCACTTTTGTTTTATCATGAAACTAGAAGTACTCAGCCCTAATACCCAAGACCCCATTTCTTCATGTGGCTGAACCCTCGATGAGAGAACTGAAGCTGGGAAATGTCAATACCATAGAATAAATGAATATCCAAACACTAGAATCTAATTTTGATAAATCCCCCTTCCATCTGTATCATATTGTTCAATCATCACAACCACCTTGTGAGGTAGCAAGGTCAACTATAAAATCCCCATTTTACAGATGAGGCAACGGAAAGCTCAAGGGGACTTGCCAAGATGATAGAGCTAGTAACTGGCAGAGCTAGGACTTGAGCCTAGATCTGATTCCCATATCCTGTAGTATTTCCACCCCTCTATTGCCCTCTGGAGACCAGGCTGGGGGAGGGGAAACGGGGGGGGGGTGGAATTTGCCAACTCCCTGCCCCTCCTCCAGCCCCAGGGTCTCAGGAGGGCAGGGGATAAAAGATAAAGGGGAGTGGGTGCCTGCTGGGTGCCTCCCACCAGATAACCAGTTGGGCCTTCTGCCTCCCCCACCAACGGCCACTCCCTTATCAGCCCAGCCCCCTCCCCCACACCCACCATGGGTCTAGTATTGTCTCCAAACCAGAAACCCAAAGCCTCAACCTCCTTTCATTTCTGAGACTTGCAGTGGGGAAGGGAGATAGCCAGGCTTCCAATGGATTCCACTGTATTTACAAACCTAGGCCTGGGAAGGAACCTAGGTTCCAGGGGGCTCAGTCTAGGAGGCAAGTGGTAACTAGACAGAGGTCTCTGCTTATGTGTCTCTGTGCATGGGCACACATGTCCCCTATCCACCTTAATGAGCAGCATACTGTTCCTGGAAGTATTACATTCATAGTTGGGTATGAACCAGGCACCCCTGCAATCTTATCTTCCCCCTCCCAACCAGATAGGAGGGGACACTGAGGCACAGAAACAAAGGTCCTAGCCCCAGTCATAGATGCTTCCAGGCATCCCCAAAACTTGATTGCATTTGGAAGGGGGACCATATTGGCTGTATCTAAGCCCCCTCCCCAAATTAGATACAAAATCTATTTTGTTCCTTAGGGGGAAGAGACAAAAGAAGACCCTGTGCCAACATGCATCATTTAATTATCTCTCCAGGGCCCCCTCCTCACAATATGGGCAAAGGAGCGTCCCAGAGGGGCCTACGCTACACAGTTCCTGAGGGTGCCAAGACTCAGAGCCTGTGTGTGCCTGTACACGCGTGTGCCTCATCCTGCCTAGCAGGCTTCCACCCTCAGCTCGCCCTGACTTGCCTAGCAAGAGCTGGAACCCAGCAGCCCCAGGCAGGATCAGGGTGCCTGCAACAGGCCCTTGCTCCGTACACGATCTCTCACAGGCCACATCCACATGCCCCCAGCACAGCGCACAGCCTTCACATGCCAGTCTGGACTGAATGAGGAGCCTGTATCCTTAGGAAAGAGACAGTCGCCCCCCCCCCAGCCCCAAGTCTCCCCACTCTGTAGACAGGTAGAATAAGGCCACATAGGTGGCCCCAGCTCCCAGAGCCTACCAAAGGCCAGGTCTGGCCAATGAACCCAAGAGTCTAGATTATGAGACCTGGCCCTTGCCCCCTAACTAGGCCATCCTTTCCCCAAAAGCATCACCGCCCCTGCCCCACAGTTTCAGGGCTACTTGGGAGAAATGTGTCAGCTCAAGACCCTCAGGAGAAGAGAGGCAGCACACGGGTTCCTCTCTAATTTTGAAAAAAGTTTCAAGAGCTTCAATTTCTCTCACCAGAGACCTGGCAGACATTGCCTGGGGCTGGGTAACAGTTCTGAAGAGCTAAAGCCCAAAGTTCTAAGGCCTCTATTTACACCTCCAGTGAATGGACACAAACAAACTCAGCATGTCTTCGGAGCCATAGCAACTCCCAGTAGCCCCAGCACAAGGGCTTGGGAGTGAGAAGAGAAGGGGAGGGAACATCACCCAGACCATCTGTCCCTGTTGCTGCCTGTCCCCAGCAGCAGGGGTAGAGGGAGCAAAGTGGGGGTGGGGGTGAAGGGGATGTGTCATCAGCCTTGGAGTCAGACATAGCCCCCACAAACACACACAACCTCTAGCAATCTGGGAGCCCTTAGGAGGAGGAAGATGAGAGGAAGAGCCCAGAACTAGTAAAGTTTTCTCAGGATGGGAGCTGCATCCTGGGGCTGAGGGGGGCACCTCCAGCTGGGCATTTCCATGGTAACCAGCCTGACCTGAGGGCAGGGCCCCTCCCTTTGGGGGCTGACACAGGTCAGCAGGCCTGAGAGCCCTGGCCTCTCTGAGCTGGGGCACCTCTCCCCCAGCTAGCATACCAGGCCAGGGCCAGATCCAGGATCTTCCACCCACCCCCAAAAGGCTTGCAGGGTGCCCAGACTTACCTGGGAGAACTGAGGGGGCCAGGAGAGGTGCGGGGAGCGGCTGGAAGCCCAGAGGGGCCTTGGCAAGGGTGAGGACTGAGGGGACCAACTTCAGCCGCTCATGTCCCGAGTGGGACAGGCAGGCCTGGCTGGGAGCTCCACTCCACTGGCCGCACAAAGACTCGCATGCACAGCCTCGGCCAGCCCCGCAGCGGCCACAGCCCCGGGGGAAAGTTACAATGGCCACTGGGCCAGGGGCTGGGGGCCAGGGGACCGGCCTGGGGGGCGGGGGGCCGCAGGGAGTCCGGAGCCTTCTTTGTTTGCAAGGTTTCCCTCAACAATGGCTGCTCCGCTCTTTCCTCTCCTCCTCCTCCTCCTCCTCGGCTCTCCCCGCCGCCGCCTCTCGCTGCCTCTGCCTCCAAGCAGCCCGCCCGCCCTCCCCAGGCCAGTAGGCCCCTCCGCGGGAGCACCAGGAGAGGCAGGGCCCAGCACTCACACTCACTCACACTTGCACACGCACAGACACACGCAGCGCCCGCCGGCTCCCTTCCTTTTCTCCCTTTCTATCCCTCCCTCCGCTCGCTCTCCGATCTCCGAGCCTCTCTCAGAATGAGGCCCCAGGGCGGGCGGAGGGTGGAGCTGCCCCCACCGGCCCCGCCCCCTCCCTGCGAGGAAAGAGGAAGAGGGAGAGAGGGAGGGAGGGAGAGACGGAGGCAGGCAGGGAGGACTGCTGAGAAAAACAAAAGAGAGACAGAGACCGAGAGAAGCGAGAGGGAGAGATGGAGACAGAACAGATTGGACCTGGAGAGACCTGGATGGAGGGGAGATGTGTGGGGCCAGGAACTGAAATGCCCCCAGCCCCCAGCCTGATGCTCAGGGGTGAGCAGGCCAGCCGGAGCCACTGGCAGGGATGCAGAAGGGTGCTCTCCTCTCTGGAGACTCCCAGCATCTTCAAACTGCCTCCCCAACATCCCCCAAATCTCTCTTCCTCTCCACTGTGATCTCTCAGGTTGGAAGGCTGGCGGGAGCTGCCACCCTGGGCTTCGGCCCCTGGTGAAATCCCAGAGCAGCTGGGGGGAGCCTCCAGGGGGTTATTTTTGACAGAGACACACACACTGCTTCAGCAGGTAAACAGTGATTGGAGGGAGGGGGACACTCCAGGCTCCCTGTCCCCAACCCAGCTAAGTTCCTAACTCCCTTCCCTAACCCCCACCACCAGAGTCTCGTGGGTGCAAGGGAAAGAGGCCCTGTCACAGCTAGGGAAAGCCAATTTGCCCATCCAAGGGTCCCCAGAAAGGACCTAGTCTGCTGCTGAATTCTCCCCCATCCCAGGGAAAAACTGGTATACGGTTACTGAAGTAGGGCCTGTTCTCCAATGCAAGGGGGAAATCCCAAGAGAGTAGGCGTTTCCAAAACTTGGGTAGTGGGCTGCCTGGGTGGCTCAGTCATTAAGCATCTGCCTTCGGCTCAGGTCATGATCCCAAGCTCAGGTCCTGATCCCAGCGTCCTGGGATCTGGGATCGAGCCCCGAATTGGGCTCCCTGCTCAGCAGGAAGCCTGCTTCTCCCTCTCCATTCCCCCTTCTTGTGTTCCCTCTCTTGCGGTGTCTCCCTCTGTCAAATACATAAATAAAATCTTTAAAAAATAATAAATAAAACTTGGGTGGTGGTCCAGGCCCTACTACCTGGACAGATAGGAAAAAGGAAACACACACACAGGGGTGCAGCCATACAGACCTCCGACTGCTTTGCAATTTGAGTCTCTGCTCCTTATTCCCTGCCCTGCCCCCCCAACCACATTCACACAGCCCCACGGCAAGATTTCTCATGACAAACACACTGGTTGACTGTGCAATACTGCACCTGGCTCTGTGAACATCCTCCACACATAAATAACACATCTTACTTTCACATAAATCAGAACCTGATACACACAAGCTGCGACATACCTCAAATGCTAAATAAACCCAAACCCAAGACAAACACACACACGTAGTCTATGGCAGCTCTGACTTCTGTACACACTGGGACCTGTGACACATGCCCTTTGACCCCAATACATACACCCAAACTGCATTATAGCCCCAGAACCTGTGACAGACTATTACATACACACCCTGACCTTTTGTTACCAGGGACTTACTCCGTAAACCATCCTCCTGAAACCTGCATACCATTCTCCATCATGGTCTGACTATATGATATGCTCCAGCTTTCACAAACATATTGAAATCTGTGATATTCAGCCAGACCCTGCAACATACTGCCTACCACCAGGAATTGAAATATTCCATTGACTCCCAAATTAGCAGCCCAACTCTGAGATGGCCACACTTCTCCCCTACTGACAGGACAATTCCTGTCATTTGTTTCATGCCTTTAAACTTTCCAAAGTGCATTCATACGCAGTACCTCAAGAGATCCTTACTGACTACAGGGCCAAATATGATGCTCATTTGAACAGATCACAGTGAGACAGGAGGGCCTGAACTGGAACCCTGGACTTCTAACCCCACTCACACAAGCCCAGCCCTGGGGCACTGCAGCCATTCCTATTCCCTTCCCCCTCCAAGGAATGGCCACTCCAGGCCCCAAATGACTGTCTACATGAGGAAGAGGGATGGGTGTGTGCTCTGGCGTCTGCCCCCAGTTTAGAGCTCAGAACCCGCACCCAGTTTGTCTCCTCAAATTTTGGAAAGAAAGGCTCCTAAATACCAAGATGTATCAGGACTCTGGCCCATCACTCAAAAAGGGGCCCTGCTCCTCGTTCCCGTTCTCTAGCAAGTCTGCTCCTCTCTCAGTTCTAACTTAATTCCCCCACTTGCACAGAAGCCGAAGAGGTTCAGCTAAAGAAAGCAAGTCGGAGTTAGAAGGCCCTAAAATTGGGGGGGGCAGTGGGGAGAAAGCAGGGAGCAGCAAAGAATGACAAAGGTGATGAAGGAGAGAAGAGGAAGAGTACCCGTCCTGGAGGTGCTACTCTGAAGGGCAGCAGCCTGTCCCAACCCACAGGATAAGGTACCAGCACTGCCCCCTGCCCGGGCCCCTGGGGCTCCCTGACCCAGGCCTCCAGTGTGCCTGCCCCCCTTCCTTTGTCTGTGCCCGGCCTCCCGTTGGCCTGGCGCTCTGCCATCCTCCTCTCCTGGCTCCCAGCCGCCACCACTGCTGCCTCCTCCCCTCCCCCTACTCCTCCCTGCCTTAACCCTTTTGAGCCACATGCTGCCCCAGACAGGCCCTGGCTCCCTCAGCAACCTGCCCTGCCCCAGTGATGCCCCTTAGCAGAGGTTCTCCCTGCTCCTGACCAAAGCTTCAGAAGCTACTACCTACCCCAGAAGCACTATGGGAGCTGGGGGGGAGGGGGAGGGGTGTGTATGTGTGTATCTTGTGGTGTTTCCTTCCGCGTTTGCATGTGTGTGGGTCTGCGTGTGCTCTGGCTTCCCTCAGTCACATGTGTGGGGCATGTGCTGTCTCTGCTGGGCTGGGGGAGGAGGAGGAGCCGGGAGACAGCAGAGCACAAAGGAGAGACTCAGACAGGCAGGCAGGCAGCAGGCAGGCGGCCTGCCAGGGCGCCTCGGCCCCCACCCAGGCCTGCTCAAGTGGGGGGGTGGGTCTTTGGGCCTGGACTGTACACGCTGCCATGATGCCCTTGTATTCAACCATGTGCTCCCACCCATCCATACAAGCCTGGTCCCCTCCCTTATTCCAACTCCTAACTCCCACCCCTGGCCACTCTCAGGCCCTTCCCCATTTGGTTCTCCTTGAAGTCTAACCTCCATCCACTCTGTGGCATCAATCCATGACTTCTTCACATTCAGGGAAAAAAAACTCCCCACTCTTAGCCATCTTTTGCCCCCCTTTCCTCCAGCCAGGCCACCCAGACACACAAAAGGAACATGTCTTTTGGGGCACTGACTGAAGCTGTTCCCCCTCACACACCCCTGTGCATGGGTCCTCTTCCTGTTCCCATGCTGCTCCCAGGGAAACTGAGGGGGAATCTTTATCCTTTTTCCTACTGGACCCAGCACCCTGCCTCAACTTCAGGACCAACCTCTCATCTACCTTCAGCCTGACAACCCTTCCATACCTACCTCCTACCCACTACTTGTAGTAACTAAGAATTAAAATCTAAGACCCAGCTCTCTAGCTTGTTCAGAACCTTAGTTTCTGCTAAGTTCATGTGTGGTGATGGAGGATGAAGGCCATGGGGAGGACTCACAGTGTGGATGGATCTGAATGGGTACCCAGCACAGGGCAATTATAAAGAAAATACACATATAAACATGCACACCAAGCTGGTAGGAGGAGGAATGATGGGGCCAGGCAGGATTCCAGCTTGGCGAGCTCTTCCCTCTCCTCCTCTCCCCCACCCTCTGCAGCAGGAGCCAGGGGTTCCCACACCCGGATATTCCAGGATCCTCAGGCTCTACTAGTCCTCCCTCCCTTAAGGGCCCCATGCCCCTTTAACGTCAGCCTCACCAGGCACTTTAAATGTGTGCCCAGCCCAGCCTGGCCTGTCACATGATTTTCAAGGAAGCTTCCGCACTGGCAGCTCCCCTTGGGGATTGTGTGTATATGTTTGTGTGTGTTGTTTGTGTATAGTGGGGGTTCAGTTGTGAAGTATGGGGCTCCCAGAGAACGAGGCATGTGCAGAAGCAAAGGATCCAAACCAGACTAGATTCTGGGACACCTGACTTTCAGAAGAAAGCTAACTCCAGCTTGGGACAAGATGAGGTCCTGCACATAATTCAAGAACCCAGAGTCCTGGGCGCCTGGGTGGCTCAGTTGGTTAGGCTGCCTTCGGCTCAGGTCATGATCCCGGAGTCCCTGGATCGAGTCCCACATCGGGCTCCCTGCTCGCCAGGGAGCCTGCTTCTGCCTCTGACCCTCCCCCCTCTCATGTGCTCTCTCTCTCTCATTCTCTCTGTCTCAAATAAATAAATAAAATCTTTAAAAAAAAAAAGAACCCAGAGTCCTGAGAATGAGGATAGACAAGTGTGCTGAGGCCCTCTGAAAACTAAGTCTCCAGTCACATAGCCTCCTGGCAGTGAGGTAGAGCCCTCCCCCTCTCCAGGAAAGAACTCAAACCCAGGCTGTCACTAGCAAGAGCTGATAAGTGTTTTGGGGAGACAGGGACCTGGGCCCGAGTCCTCTCCCAAGTTCTCACTTTGGGGTCAAGTATTGCTCCCCTGAACTCGACTCCCACAAATCACTCTATTTCCTAACTTGCTTGGAGCTGCCACATTCCCCCTCCCACCAGGGTGGAGATGCCAGACCCTGAGGGCCTAATTATCTGCCCCCCTTCCCCAGAGTACCTCCTGTCCCTCAGGAGGGCTAACCTTCCCTGGCAACAGGCAGGAAAATTTGGAGGAGGGGGACAAGATGGGCCCCAATCAATCCCTCCCCCCAAACATAGTCCTCAGAAACAGCCTGGAGGGGGGTATCACAGGAAAAGTAAGAGGGGAATAGGCAGCACCGAAGGGGGGGCAACCCAAACCAGCCAATCACAACTCTATGATGACCTGGGGGGGGGGTCAAAAGTCCAGACTCACTTCTGATTGGCTAACACACTGGAATTCTGGGAATTTCGGCCCCCCAAACCTCTCCTCAATTAGCCTCCCCCACCAAAACACAAACACACAGACACACAGACTACCCCTAGCACCCCCTCCCATGCCTCTGGGCTGCTGCGCATTTGCATCTGAGGAGAGCCCTCCCCCGGACTAAGGCCCCGCATACCCCTCACAGCCCCCGGCCTCCGCCATGCCATCGACGCCCCCCACACAAGTTCTCGCCAAACAAGGGGTGAGGGATCTGCCGGGAGGGCTTGGGAGGGAGGGGCCGGGCGGCCGCGCGCCCCACTCACCAGGACAGGCACAGCCCACTGACATCTTCACATCGCCCGCCGCTGGGGGCCCAGCCGAGTCACGGTGCCCGCCCGGCGCGGGGACAGGCCAGGCATGAGCCGCCGCCGCCGCCCGCGGTCCCGCTGCCCTCGCCGCCGGCCCGGCCCGGCCTCGGCCCGGTGCTGGCGGCCCCTGGCTGCAGCGAGGGGCCTGTCAGGCGCGGAGCAGACAGGAAGGAAGGAAGCCAGGCAGGAAGGCGAGCTGCCTCTGCGTGTGTGCGCGCGGGTGTGCGTCTCCGGAGTGTGTGTCCGTGTGTGCGCGTGTGCGTGTGCGTGTCTGTGCGCTCCCGCCGCCCTCCCCGCCGCCAACGCCGCCGCCGCTCGCCCCCTCTCCCTCCCGCGTCCGCTCGCGCTCTCGCTGTCGTAGGCGCCCGCTCTCCAGCCCCAGCCGGGCTGGGCCGGGCTTTATTAATATGCTAATTGCCTGCTAGTGGGAGGGGAGAGCCGTGTCAAAGTGACCCGGGCGAGCGCGCAGCGAGCGACGACGTGCGTGCGCCGCGCGGCGGGCGGGCGGCGAGGGGCCGCGAGCGTTCAGGGAACGGCATGCATGTGACGCAGCTTTTAAAAAAGGAGACGGAGGCAAAGACCCCAGAGGGGAAGGGCGGGGGAAGGGCGGGGGAGGAATAAGAGGCGAAGCCTCACACTCGGTGTCGGTCTTCGGGGCGCCGCCGAGTTGGGAGCGTAGCTGAGCCGGAGCGGGAGCCGGGACTGGGGGAGGCGGAGTCAGGGTGGGCCGTGAGGTGTAGCTCTTTTCTCCACCTCGGCCGCGCTCTGGGAGGAAAAAGGGACTGCCGACCCCCACCCCAACCCCCGCCCGTGCTCTCTGAGACCCCAGTCTTACTCTGGAAGGTCTTTAAATTCCATCCTCCCACCCCCACCCCAACCTGGGCGGGGAAAGCACTATCCTAATACCTGTAGCAGCCCAACTCACCTCCTCCCTAAATTAACCACCCCTCCCTTGCCTGCTAAACCAGTTAGGACTAGAGCCAAAAGGGTTAATTAAGTGGTGTCCCCGCCCTCCCCCGCCTAAGGGCTGAGATCCTGGGTTTTGCTGGGGGGAGGGGGCGGTGGAATGACCGCCAGGTTGGACTGGGGAGGGGGTAATCCGCAGGCCATCCTTCCCCCTTGCGGGCTCTGACTAATCAGTCAAGACACTGTCCTCCCTTCCCCCTTTCTCCATCCAGTCTCGGCCTCCCCCCACTCCCCCCTCGCCTGCAAGCTGCTCTCCTTTGAGGGCCTCGAGACTGGGGAAGAACAGGAAGCAGACCCCTCCAGTGCCCCCTACCCGTAGGGGCTGAGGCGTTGGTGGGGAGTGGGAGGGAAGAAAGTCTGCGTGGTCGGTGTAAGCAACACTCCTTCCCCAGGGAGGAGCCTCCCAACCTTCGGGCACTCCTCAAGGACTCCCCAGGCCAGCCCTAGGAAGCGGGGCGGGGGGGGGCTCCATCTCCATCCCTTCCCAAAAGCCCGGCCTTAGCTGCCTTATAAACAGGAAATACCTATTAGCAGGGAAGAGGGAGGGGAAGGGAACTGTCTGGAAGAGAGAGCTGGCCCTCTCCCTTCTGGGGGGTCCCCAGCTGCCAGCTTAAGCTTTAAGGTGGGCTCCAGGAGTAGACACTGGGGACCTGGGCTGGTGTTCCCCTCTCGAGGGCGTCTGGCCCAGGCTGGGTAGGGGATCCTTCTCCCCTTTGTTACTTGGGAGAGGGGGCACTTGATTGCCCCCATTCCTGCCCAGAGTCTGCACAGCTGGCTTGACTGGCTGGGGGAGGGTTGCAGATGTTGAAGTTCAAGTGTTTATGAGACCCCCTTCTCTCCACCTTTGTTTTTGCTGAGGGAGCATGAAATGAAGGGGAGATGCATAGTCGGGATTGAAAAGAGGGCCTACCTAGAGAGGCGAACCCCCTCCATATGCTAAGGAGAGGATGGGGGAGGGGAGCTGTGGTTAACTCCAGCATTCCCATCCACCTTGTGGATTCCCCCATCCCAGGGGTGGGAGGGGAGGGGGGAAGCTGCAGAGAGACGTGACTGAAGCCATCCATACTTAACGCAGGTATTTCTTTGGCAGCATCCCCTGCCTGTATCTATCGCCTCCTCACATTTCCCCAGGCAGAGTTCAGCACTAGAGGGAGTGAGGAGAATCTAAAGCAACAGAACCCACGCCTGGAATTTGGGATACCTGGGTTTGAATTCCAGCTTTGCCCCTCTTTAGAGCAAATGACTTGAGACAATTGACTTTCCTACTCTGAGCTCTGGCTTTACCCTCTGTAATTGGTACCTGCAGCTTGGTGAGAATCAGTAGACAAGGTATGCCCAGTCACCTAGCCTGATGCATGCCATGTAGTCAGTTCTCAATATACTTTAGCCCTTTTCTGCTTTCTGTGAGGTTATCTGTTATTTCTAGAGTGTCAGGAGTGGGCTGGAATGACTGGAGGATTAGAGATAGTGTGGAGGAGAGGGACTGCCTGCTTTGAACCCTTTCTCCACTGTCCATGAGGTTGCCTTCCCCCAATCCTGTGACCACTTAACCCTGAGGCCACTCATTCCAAACAACTAGCTTGGCCAGATTCCATGGTGATCACCAATCACCTGGGTGGACAAAGGGGCTTGCAACCCACCCAATAGGGACTTGCCTCCTCTGAATCTGAAGTTCCCTTCTAGATTACACATATGGAAGTTGGAAGTCAAGGAAGAAGCAAAAATGTGTCGAGTATACAGTATGTACCAGGCACTGTGCTAGGTGTTTCATACCTGAGATCTCACTTTTCATAACGACCTTAGGAGGAAGATATTATTACCTCCATTGAACAAGCAAGAAAAGTGATATCCAGAGAGATTAATAAATTTGAACTTGTCTGTAAAACATTCTTCTTCCTCTTCTTGCCTACTAATTAGTTAATGCCTCTTTAAACCTCAGTTTCTAGCTTCACCTCCCCTTGGAAGGAACCCCTCCCACTCCCACCCCAGCTGATCTAGTGGCCCTGTTTTCTTTAAGGAAATATCTCAGTGCGGGCGCCTGGGTGGCTCAGTTGGTTGAGCGACTGCCTTCGGCTCGGGTCATGATCCCAGGGTCCTGGAATCGAGTCCCATATCGGGCTCCCGGCTCAGCGGGGAGCCTGCTTCTCCCTCTGACCCTCTCCTCTCTCATGCTGTTTCTCTCTCGCTCGCTCTCAAATAAATAAATAAAATCTTTAAAAAAATAAAAAATAAAAAATAAAAAAAAAAAAAGGAAATATCTCAGTGCTGTTGAATGGGTGATTAATGGCTTGTCCTTGAGGAACCAGACTTACAGAGGTTAAGCATCTTGCCCAAGGTCAAACAGCTAACTAGTACTCAACCCAGGGCCCTTCTACCTGCCTTAACTTCTAGTATGGACCAGACTTGGGGAAGGAGAGGACATCTTTGGAGCAGTTTTCTGAATTGTGATGCAGGCAAAAATGGGAACTTACAGCTGCCTGGCAGATGGACCTGGGGTCTGGTAGGGAGGCAGTGAGTCTATGTGGAAGGTCTTTAATATAATGACATGTCCTGGAGGATGGCAAGCTTAGCTCATTTGGATGGATGAACATGAGCACCTAGTATTTTTTTCTTTTTGAGGTGAAATTACATGACATTTAAAGTGAACAATTCAGGGGCGCCTGGGTGGCTCAGTCGTTAGTCGTCTGCCTTCGGCTCAGGTCATGATCCCAGGCTCCTGGGATCGAGCCCCGCGTCGGGCTGCTTCTCCCTCTCCTACTCCCCCTGCTTGTGTTCCCTCTCTTGCTGTGCGTCTCTCTGTCAAATAAATAAATAAAATCTTTAAAAATAAAGTGAACAATTCAGGGTGCCTGGGTGGCTCAGTTGGTTAAGTGACTGCCTTTGGCTCAGGTCATGATCCTCGAGTCCCAGGATCAAGTCCTGCATCGGCTCCCTGCTGAGCAGGCAGTCTGCTTCTCCTTCAGACCCTCCCCCCTCTCATGCTCTCTCTCTCTCTCATTCTCTCTCTCAAATAAATTAAAAAAAAAAAATCTTAAAAAAAAAAAGCACTAATCCCATCATGGGGGCCTCCCCCTGATGACCTCATCTAAACCTAATTACCTTCTAAAGATCCCATCTCCAAATACCACTTTGGGGGTTAGGTTTCAACACGTGAATTTTGGGGGTATACCAACATTTAGTCCATAGCATTCATCATAAATCTATATAGCAATAAAACACAGTAGAGAAATTAATCTTTATAATAAAGTCATTTAAAAAAATAAAGTGAACAATTCAGTGGCATTCCAGTATTTTTTAATACCAGCCATTAGTGCAAGATAGACTATAGACACGGGATGAAGTGAAGTAGGAGGTACTAAGGAGAAGAGGTGAGGTGAGGAAAGGAGAAGGGGAGAGGAGCCCTACAGAGAGGCAGGCAGCAGAAGCAACTAGGTCAGCTTGTTCCCAGAAAGAGGTGGGCTCCTGCTTTCAGCCCCTAGAACCTGTCTCATCCAACTCCCTCTCCTGACTTTGACCTTGTCCTGCTCTATTTTCTCCCACATTTCTCTACCCCTGAAACACCCACAAATATTATTGGCATCACTCTCTTTCAAGGATGAATTTTCTTTTTCCATCGAGGTAGTAGTTGATATGTCTTATTAATGGCTATATCCCTAGCACCTAACAGAATGCCTAGTATTCAGAATACCTACAACTTTGTTGAATGATATAAGAATTTGGACAGGATTTATCTTCCCCTGCCCCAAAATATGATGCCTTTCCCTCTTGTCCATTTACCATCATTATCACCATATACAACCACCACTTCTTTCTCTGCCAAAGCAGTTTCCTAAAGTGTGTAAGAAACTCCCAGGAACGGGTGCCTGGCTGGCTCAGTCAGTGGAGCATGCAACTCTTGATCTCGGGGTTGTAAGGTTGAGCCCCACATTGGGTGTAGAGATTACTTAAAAATAAAATCATAAGAAAAAAAACACCCACAACTTCCCAGGAAACCTGTTAAATATGCAGAAGACCCCACCTTCAGATGGAAAAAATCTCTTCTCCGGAGAAGAGATCTAAGTAGTCTGCATTTTAAAGAAGTTTCTCTGGTGATTCTTCTGCATGCCCATATTTGGAAATAGTTCTTTTTTCTAAAAGTGTCCCTACCCCTCAGAGCATTCCCACCAAGGGGATGAAACCTATTCATTCATTTCTCCTTCAATAAGCACCTGCTTGGTATAGTGGTGGAACTAAGGAGCCTCACTGTGTGCCTCTGCCCAAATGGTTCAACCCTTCCTTAGCCTCAATTTTTTCCTCAGTAGAAGGGAGATAATAATCCTCAAAAGTGGGTTTTAGGAACTAAAAATTAAGCACCAAAAGAGGCCTGAAGTGCTGGCAGCTCCCTAGCAGAGTAGCGGCAGTCCAAGTATATTAATTATCTAATGCTATGGAACAAGTTACCCTCAAATTTAGCATTTTAAGACCACAAACTTTTGTTATTTCACTCAGTTTTTGAGGGTCAGGAATCCAGAAGTGGCTTAGCTGGTGTTTTAGCTCAGGGGCTCTCACAAGATTATAGTCAAGCTGTTGTCGGGGTCTGCAAGGTTTGACTGGAGGTAGAGAATCTGCTTCAAGTTCACTCTCATGGTTATTGGCAGCTGCCATTCTTCAATGGCTGCTGGACAGAGGCTTCAGTTTTTTGCTACATGGGCTGTCCATAAGGCTGCTCTCGCAACATGGCACATTACTTTCAGAGAGAGAGAAACAAGAGCACCTGGGCTGAAAGCCTCAGTCTTTTTGTGACATTATCTCAGAAGCAATATATCATCATTTCTACTTTATGTTATTGGTCACACAGACCAACCCTGCTACAATATGGGGGTGTGGGGGGGGCTAAGAAGACTGTGACTAACAAGAGGCAGAGATTATTGGGGGCCATCCGAGGGTTTCCAACCACACCATGTCCGGTCTTCCGCATTGTAGGCCTAGAGATTCAATTTAGGCAGTGAATCAGAATACATCAGATTCAGGAAACTGATTCACACAAATTAAATACACATGAAATATCCTGGTAGACTCTCCCTCTTCTCTGGAATACTTTAGTTAAACTGGTCTTCCTTTGGAACACAACAAATGGGTTATGGGTTCCCACTTCAGAGCCTACGTGCTGACTGTTCTTCTTAGAATGCTTTTTGAATGGCTAAGTCCTCCTTGTGCTTCTGGTCTTACTTCAAATGTCTCCTCAAAGGCCTTACCTGTTCACACCATATAAAATTTTTCCCACTTACTTTTTATACTCTTCATCCCAATTATTTTCTGATAGCACTTAACAGCTCTCTGGTATTATTTTGACTTTTTATTTACTTGCAGAATTTCTCCCCAGTAGAATTTGAGCTCCACTAGGGAGGGTTTTTGTTTTTGTCTGTTTTTTGGGGTTTTTTTGTCTGTTTTGTCATTGCTGTATCTCCAGTGCCTAAAACAGTGCCTGGCACATAGTAGGCACTCAATAAATAAACCAGGGTGCTGATTTGCTAATTCACACTGAAAAATATGTCGTGTGAACTGGGCATTTTATCTCACTTGATCAACACACATTCTCAACATAGAAAATGATATGGGAAGGTGGTTACTACAATCAGGTGAGTCTTTGGTGAGCATGGAGTCAAGCAAGGACACATGATTGGAGGTTCCCAAAGTTTGGTGGTTTATAAGGTTTTACTTTTTTTTTTTAAAGATTTTATTTATTTATTCATGAGAGATAGAGAGAGAGAGAGGCAGAGGGAGAAGCAGGCTCCCCGCGGAGCAGGGAGCCCGATGCGGAACTCGATCCCAGGACCCTGGGATCATGACCTGAGCCGAAGGCAGACGCTTAACCGACTGAGCCACCCAGGCGTCCCAGGTTTTACTTTTTTTTTTAATATTTGTTTATTTTAGAGAGAATGAGAGAGAGCAGGGGAGAAGGGCAGAGGGAGAGGAAGAGGGAGAATCTTAAGTAGCCTTCCCGCTGAGCATGGCACTCCACCTGACACACAGTTTGATCTCACAACCCTGAGATCATGACCTGAGCCAAAAATCAAGAGTCGGACACTCAACTGACTGAGCCACCCAGGTGCCCCTTTCCTTTTATTTTTTTAATTAAAAAAAATTTTTTTTAAAGTAAAATCCAATGCGGGGCTCAAATGCACAATGCTGAGATCAGGAGTTGCATGTTCTACCAACTGAGCCAGGCAGGCAGGCACCCCTGAGGTTTTCCTTTATGGCTCTTAGAAATGCACCTGCCAGGGGCACCTGGGTGGCTCAGCCCTTAGGCATTTGCCTTCAGCTCAGGTCATGGTCCTGGGGTCCTGGGATCGAGCCCCGCATCAGGCTCCCTGCTCAGCGGGAAGCCTGCTTCTCCCTCCCTGGCTCCCCCTGCTTGTGCTCGTTCTCTCGCTGGCTCTCCCTCTCTGTCAAATAAATAAAATCTTTAAAAAAACGTAAGAAGGGGCACCTGGGTGGCTCAGTCGTTAAGTGTCTGCCTTCGGCTCAGGTCATGATCCCAGCATCCTGGGATCGAGCCCTGCATCAGGCTCCCTGCTCCACAGGAAGCCTGCTTCTCTCTCTCCCATTCCCCCTGCTTGTGTTTCCTCTCTCGCTGTGTCTCTCCCTGTCAAATAAATAAATAAAATCTTAAAAAAAAAACCAAAACGTAAGAAAAGAAAAGAAAAGAAATGCACCTGCCAGGCACCTGGCTGGCTCAGTCGGTGAAGCATGTGACTCTTGATCTCAGGGTTGCAATTTCTTTTTCT
Source organism: Mirounga angustirostris (assembly GCF_029215605.1). Classification (NCBI taxonomy): domain Eukaryota; kingdom Metazoa; phylum Chordata; class Mammalia; order Carnivora; family Phocidae; genus Mirounga; species Mirounga angustirostris. Next base: position 128,505,790 of record NW_026991714.1, read on the forward strand.
TTTTTTTTTTTTTAAGATTTTATTTATTTATTTGACAGGGAGAGACACAGCGAGAGAGGAAACACAAGCAGGGGGGGTGGGAGAGGGAGAAGCAGGCCTCCCGCTGAGCAGGGAGCCTAATGCGGGGCTCGATCCCAGGACCCTGGGATCGTGACCTGACCCGAAGGCAGACGCTCAACGACTGAGCCACCCAGGCGCCCCCCAGGGTTGCAATTTCAAGCCCCATGTTGAGTGTAGAGATTATTTAAAAATAAAATCTTTAAAAAAAAAAAGAAAGGAAGAAATGCACTTGCCAAGGAGACAAGGAACCATGACACACCTGTCTGGGTGGCACTGGAGATCCAAAGATACCTTCTTATCTTTTTTATATATTTTATTTATTTATTTGACAGAGAGAGAGTAAAAGAGCACAAGCACAAGGAGCAGAGGGGGAGAGGGAAAAGCAGGCTCCCTGCTGAGCAGGGAACCTGATGCAGGGCTTGATCCCAGGACCCTGAGATCATGACCTGAGCCAAAGGCAGACGAGTAACTGACTGAGCCACCCAGGTGCCCCCAAAGATTTTTTTTTTTTTTTTAAGGAGAGAGAGTGAGCACAGGAGGAGCGGAGGGAGAGGGAGAGAGAGAATCCCATGCAGGTTCCATGCTCAGCATGGAGCCCGACAAGGAGCTCATTCTCACCACCCTGAGATCATGACCTGAGATGAAATCAAGAGTCGGAAGCCTAACCGATTGAGCCACCCAGGCGCCCCTATATATTCTTACTTTTTGAGTAGATTCCATGCTGACATCATACTTAAGAGATTAGATTGTTTCACTGGATGATGAAAAAGCAGAAATGGCACAGTTTTCTGCTTTAACATTAATCTTCTTCCCAAAGCCCAATCACCAGAGTAATGACCATAATTAGAGCCCAAATCACTAGTATTTACAGGGCATCTCTTAGAATTTGGTTCTTCCAGGCTGCTCTTTCTGCCCATGGGTCCTGTCCCGGTGCTATAATAAAATCACTTTTTGGAAAAAAAAAAAAATGTTTCCTCCATAGAGGAACAATTGTGCCATTCTGTATTGGTTCTTTTTTTTTTTTTTTAAGATTTTATTTATTAATTTGACAGAGAGAGAGACAGCGAGAGCAGGAACACAAGCAGGGGGAGCGGGAGAGGGAGAAGCAGGCTTCCCGCAGAGCAGGGAGCCTGATGCGGGACTCGATCCCAGGACCCTGGGATCATGACCTGAGCCGAAGGCAGACGCTTAACGACTGAGCCACCCAGGCACCCTCTGTATTGGTTCTTAATGATTTCTCATAGGCAAATTATTTCCAAATTCTTGGAAATAAAACTTAGTGTTTCCCTCATTTGACAATTCTATGAAAAAATGGTGAACAGATTCAGTTTCTGAATTTACGGCTTTTAAAGCTTATTTGGGAAGGCAAAACTAATACACTTAAAATATTAAGAAAATAAAAGGAGGGGGCACCTGGGTGGTTCAGTCCGTTAAGCATCTGCCTTCGGCTTGGGTCCTGATCTCAGGGTCCTGGGATCGAGCACCACATTGGGCTCCCTGCTCTACGGGGAGCCTGCTTGTCCCTCTCCCTCTGCCACTTTCTCCCTTGGTGCACTCTCTCTCTCTGTCAAATAAATAAATAAAATTTTTAAAAAGAAAAAATAAAAGGAGGTTGTATTAATCTATCCAGGCTGCCATAACAGAATACCACAGACTAAGTGGCCTAAAAACAAATTTATTTTCTCATAGCTTCAGAGGCTGAAAGTTCAAGGTCAAGGTACTCACAGGGCTGGTTTCTGGTGAGACCTCTTTCCCTGGCTTGCAGGTATCTCTTCCTCTTCTGACACCAGTCCTATTGGATTAGGCTCCCATCTTTATGATGTCATTAAATTTAATTACCTCCATAAAGCTCTATCTCCAAATACAGCTACTGGGGCTGAAGCCCTTCAACATATAAATTTTGCCTGGATCAGGAGGGGGGTTACAATTCAGTCCAGAACAGAGGTCCTCTCCTCTCATGATTTCTTTTTTTGTGTGAGAATGTATATTGATACAACCTTCCTAAAGGGCAGTTTGGCATTATCCACCAAAATTTCAAATGTAAACATCCTTTAACTCAGCAATCTCATTGGAAGGAAACTATTTCATAGACAGAATGTACAAAAGGGCAAAGATACATGTACACGTGCACAAGAATGTTCACTGTAACTTAATCTGTAACAGTGAAAAATTTGAAATAACTTAAATATAATTTAAATAATAGTATAGTCATATAATGGAACTGGTACTCACTAAGGTATCAGTAAATAAGATCTCAGTAAAGACTAATGTATTGTTACCTGAAAAAAAACCGAGTTGTAGAATCATACATATGGAATGGTCACTTTTTTGGGGGGGGGTAAAGACTTTTTCTTTTTTTTTTAAGATTTTATTTATTTGACAGAGAGAGACACAGCAAGAGAGAGAACACAAGCAGGGGGAGTGGGAGAGGGAGAAGCAGGCTCCCCGCCAAGCAGGGAGCCCGATGCGGGGCTCGATCCCAGGACCCTGGGATCATGACCTGAGCCGAAGGCAGATGCTTAACAACTGAGCCACCCAGGCGCCCCCCTAGACTTTTTTTTTTTTAAGATTTTTATTTATTTATTTGTCAGAGAGAGAGAGAGAGCACAAGCAGGGGGAGCTGCAGGCAGAGGGAGAAGCAGGCTCCCTGCTGAGCAAGGAGCCCTCTGCAAGACTCAACCCCAGGACCTGGGATCATGACCTGAGCCAAAGGCAGACGCTTAACCAACTGAAGAACCCAGCCATCCTGATTTTTTAAATTTATCTTTATTTTTTTATTTTAGTTTTGTTTTTGTTTTTTTTTAAGATTTTATTTATTTGCGAGAGAGAGAATGAGAGACAGCATGAGAGGGAGGAGGGTCAGAGGGAGAAGCAGATCCCCTGCTGAGCAGGGAGCCCGATGCGGGACTCGATTCCGGGACTCCGGGATCATGACCTGAGCCGAAGGCAGTCGCTTAACCAACTGAGCCACCCAGGCGCCCCTATTTTTTTATTTTAAAGTAATCTCTACACCCAATGTAGATCTGAAACTTTCCCTATGTATTTTTACATGAATACAAAAAGTGTGGATGAATACACACCAAAGGTGACAAGGATTAAATCTGGGGAGTAGAACTGGAATTTGCAGGCCAAGAGCATTTTTAATATAGTTTTATATATAGTTTTGTGCTATTTGAATTTTTTTTTTTACATTTATTTGAGAGAGAGAGAGAAAGAGAGAGCACATGCACACGGGGGAGAGGGAGGGGCTGAGGGAGGGGGAGAGAGAAACTTCAGCAGACTCCGCCCTGAGTGCCAGTGCAACTGGGGCTAGATCTCAGGACTCTGAGATCATGACCTGAGCTGAAACCAAGAGTCGGATGCTTAAGGGACTGCACCACCCAAGCGTCCCTGAAATGGTTTTTAAACTTTTGTTAATAGAAAAGTTTTTTAAAAATAAGAAAACGATAAGAAGGAGCTTCTAAAAGGCAAATGAATGACTAGCAGTGATAGTGATGGACTGTGGAAATACAGAGAGGTATCATGGTTTGTTGGGATGATCAGAAAAGCTTTCCTGGATAAAAGAGGGCATGAAAGATGTTTCCAAGTTCAAATATTCCAAACAGAAAACAAAGGCAGGAGAATACCAGTTGTCTTTGTAGGACAGCAAGATGATGTGCAGCAGCAGGAAATACCTTTGGTAATGAGGTGCCAGTGTGGGTTTCTGAGTAGCCCAGAAAGACCCCAAGAATGCCTTGTTTTAAGATTAAGCCTACAAACTTCTTGGGGCACCAGGGTGGCTCAGTTGTTAAGTGTCTGCCTTTGGCTCAGGTCATGAGCCCCGCATTGGGCTCCCTGTTCAGCGGGAAGCCTGCTTCTCCCTCTCCCACTTCCCTTGCTTGCTTGTGTTCCTTCTCTCACTGTCTGTCAAATAAATAAAATCTTAAAAAAAAAAACCTCTACAAACTTCCATTTATAAGATAAATTAGTAGTAGATATGTAATGTGCAACATTACATAGCTAATACTGATGTATGATATATAGGAAAGTTGTTAAAGAGTAAATCTCATCACATGGAGAAAAAATTTTTATTTTACCTATGTGACAAGATGGGTTAGCTGAACCTGTCTATGGTGCTCATCATTTCACAGCACATGTAAATCAAACAATCATGCTATATGCCTTAAACTTATACAGTGGTGTATATTAAATATTTCCTAATGAAACTAGAAATAAAGGAAGATTAAACTGTAACAACAAAAAAAGATTAAACTAGCAGGTAGTGGCGCAGTAGATTAGGTGAAGGTTAGCTCCTGGAGTGCGGGTGCCCACTAGGGGGTGCTGATTCAAAGCATAGGCCCACTTGGACTATGTGGTAAAAGGAAAGTACCGCTTTATAGAATGTCAGATAAAGAGGGCGTTTGGACAGTTGGACAAATTAGGAAAATAAAGAGGTGCGTAAATGTTAACCCTCCCCTTATTACCTCGCGCTCCCCAACCCATAGAACCCATAGAACACAAAACTAATCATGACAGTATGACTGTAGCATGTGCCGCTGGGGCTCTGCTTAGAACAACTACTATTCCCAGGCTCCCTTGCGAGGCCAGGGCCCTCTTCCCAGGTGCAAGTGGGTCTCGCCGCAAGGCCTTTTGGGATCCGTAGTCTTTGCAATGTCTTCCGGGAATTGTAGTTCTCATCCCACAATCTGCTGGGCGAGGCGGCGCCGGCGACCAGAGCTGCGCTGGGTGTTCAGGGGCCAAGATGGCGGCGCGCCGGGGACGGAGAGACGGAGTCGCGCCGTCTCCCAGTGGGGGCCCCGGACCCGACCCCGGCGGTGGAGTCCGCGGCAGCAGTTGGGGGAGTCGGAGCCAAACACCGTATGGGACTGTGGGATCTGTGAGTGGCGGGGAGCAGGTGAGAGGCTGGCGGGCGGCCCGCGGCTGGCAGCAAAGCGGCGTGTGCCGGGCGGTGACACGTGGACGCAACAGGAAAGGGAGGAAGCGCTCGGGAGGCGATGCCGGCTGGCTGCGGGAGACGGGTTGGGCCGAACGGACCTGGGCTGTTTACTGGAGGGACGCAGGCAGAGGCGGGGGTCCCCATGGCCATTCCTCTGGAACGCCGGAGGGGCATAGCCGGGTGTTGGAAACATGGCCCGTGGTGGGGAGTCAGAGATTCGGACTTGGAATCCAGGGTTAAGACCTCCCTCTGAGGATGCCGAGTGGGGGTGCCCCTAGCACCGCGCTGCAGTGCCTTTTTGGAGCCACGTGGGGTGGGGGGAGCAATTTTCCCGGGAGAACTTGTCGGCTTCCCCTCCCCCTCTAGGCGGCTCTGGCACCCACGTGGGTTGGGCTTTTGGTTGGGGGGTGGCCCGCGGGTCCACGTGGGGGCGGGGAGGGGATGTCCACGTGGCTCCCGCTCCAGGCTGCCCGGCATCTCGTATCGGCGTTGGAGCCGCGCTGCTGGGAACTGGGTGTGTCTCAGCCCGTCCCGCCATCTCCGGCCGTGTTGGGGGCCCCTGGCTGAGAAGGAAGGTAGGGCCTGCTAGAAGCAACTTTGCCCAGGGTCTTGGAGTAGTTTTTTTCTCCTGCATTGGTTCACGGCGCCTCGACAGCGGACGGTGAAGGACCTTCCAGATGTGCGGGGAGTCAGTTCCCTGCGGTTGGTGGAGTGTGTTGGAGAGGGCAGAAGGCTGAGGTTAAAGGGCTGTGGAGTAAGCTTGTGGTGGCTTCTGTCTGACCGGCTTGTGGTGGGTTGTGAGTCATGGGCACTGGCGTTTTGGTTGCCTGCGGACCTGCCTCATTCGTGATTCAAGGGGCATGGGGAGTGTCAACATATACGTGGGACAAGCCTAAGTAAGGGAAAGAGAATCCTTTCTCCTTCCCTTTTTCCTTCAGCGTCTCTTTTGAGGAAGCAGCTAAGGCCTCCTTCTGTGAACTGACACATAAAAATTGAGGTGATCTGTATTTAGAGCTCTTTGGAATTTTGCTGGGGATGGGAAAAGTTGGAGGCGATTTAAGAACTATTCAACACTAGTTGAACATTTATTGGATAGGGGTGGCTTCTGTCAGATTCTGTTTCTTTGGTCTTCATTTCTCTATGCTTAGTGTTACCATCTCACTCCTCAGAGGGCTTCTTAAAAGTTGCCACCTAGAGTGGTGCGCAGGACTTAGTCTGAACTGTTCTCTCTCTCTTTTTTTTTTTATAGATTTTCTTTTTCTAAGATTTTATTTATTTATTTGAGAGAGAATGAGAGAGAGCACATGAGAGGGGGGAGGGTCAGAGGGAGAAGCAGACTCCCCGCCGAGCAGAGAACCCGATGTGGGATTCGATCCAGACACTCCAGCATCATGACCTGAGCCGAAGGCAGTCGCTCAACCAACTGAGCCACCCAGGCGCCCTGAACTGTTCTCTCTCTTAAGTAATTAAGCTGAGTCCTTGAAAGCTTTTGGGTGTTTTGCTTTGGTTTGGTTTAGTTCTAGGTGGGAATTGGGCTGCAGGCTACCAGGTAATGTCAGTTCCAGCAGACCAATCCAGGCCCTTGCTTCTGAGGCCCTAGCTTGGGAGCTGCTCACCTTTTAGGGGAGAGACAGGAAGGATCCGTGACCCAGCTGTAATCCAATTTAGGTGGTCATCTGGGGTTGGAGAGGGTCTCATGGAGAGATTGTGTTTCCTCTCTCACCTCTCCCCTAAGAAAGGTAGGTATGTGGAAGCTAGTCAGTCAACCAATATTTATTGAGATGCTGTGTTCAGACATAAGGGATCCTGGGGTAAACCACACATAGTCCCTGTTCTCTAGGATCGTATGGTTTTATTGGGATAGACAGACAATAATGATGAGTGGGACAAAAGGAAAGTGCAGCATATTTGGGATTATATAATGAGTAGTAGTAATAGTCTACATTGCAGAGTCTGGGAAAGGACATTTTAAGCTGAGACTTGAAGGCTGTCTGTGGTGAAGGAGGGAAGCTTTCATCAGAGGAAATAGTATGGGAAGGATTTGAAGTGGGAGAGAACATGGCTTATTGAAGAAATGGAGCGACCTGTATGTCTGATGAATAGAGAGAGGCATAGTGGTAAGAGAGGACACATACTGGGGCAGAAGAGCCTGGTGGGGAAGACCAGGACCCCTGTAAGTCATATTAAAGAGTTTAAATCTAGTGCTAAGAGCAGTAAGATGCGGGGCGCCTGGGTGGCTCAGTCGGTTAAGCGGCTGCCTTCGGCTCAGGTCATGATCCCTGGGTCCTGGGATCGAGCCCCACGTCCGGCTCCCTGCTCAGTGGAGAGCCTGCTTCTCCCTCTCTTTCTGCCTGCCTCTCTGCCTACTTGTGCTTTCTCTCTCTGTGTCAAATAAATAAACAAAATCTTAAAAAAAAAAAAAAGCAGTAAGATGCCTTTGGAGGGGTTTAGGGAGCGTCTCAAAAAGTGATCAGATGTGTATTCTTAATAGTTTGTAGTTGGTTTTGACCCCTGTAGGGACAGGACTGCATGTGAGAAAGCCAGTTGGGAGGTTGCTGAAGTTAGAGATGCTGGTGGCTGGCTCACTTTTATTTATTTATTTTTATTTTATTTTTTATTTTTTTTTTAAGATTTTTATTTATTTATTTGACAGAGAGACACAGCGAGAGAGGGAACACAAGCAGGGGGAGAGGGAGAAGCAGGCTTCCTGCTGAGCAGGGAGCCTGATGCGGGGCTCGATCCCAGGACTCCGGGATCATGACCTGAGCCGAAGGCAGACACTTAACGACTGAGCCACCCAGGCGCCCCGCTGGCTCACTTTTAGCCTGGGTTTAGCCCCTAGATGATTTTGGTAGTCTGAGTGCTGTGCGCTTTGGGGATTAGGGATAGATGATGTCAGGTGAAGAAGGGAGTGTCTCTGACTGGGGCTCCAGTACCTGCCTGGGGGTGGTGAGTGGGTCCCAGAGCTGGGCATTGTTTTAAGATTCTGGCCTAGTGACTGGGTCAGGTAGGTGGCAGGGCAAGTTGAGATGCAGCCTCCTTGCTCACCCAGGAGTGTTTGCTGAGCCAGGTGCTATTCTGCTGCTGGTTGTAATTACAGGATTGTGAAGGCTTGGGAGGAGTTAGTGCCTAAAACCTGCCACCTTTCACTTCTCCTCTGGGCATTGAAACTCCTCAGCTTAGTTAGGAGGGTGGGTATGGGGGTATAGTCACACCTGTTGCTTTTTTTTTTTTTCTCTTGGAAGAGGTGCAGAGTTTCCCTTTGCTGCAGGAGGGGAGAGGGGATTAGCTTGTTCTTATTTGTTCCTATTCTTTGGCCTTCATCATCTGTTTCCTATAGTGGACATACCCCTGGTTCTGGCCTCCGGCCTTGCCAGCCCCATTCTAGCTACTTCTGGCCCTGCCCACGCCCACACTCTTGAACAGGCCTGGGCGGGTGGCTCCCTGCCTGACAAGGCTGAAGATGTTGCTAGTTTTTAGGCAAGTGGTGGGGTGGGGCTTTTCCATGTACTGAATCAACAAATCAGGCTTTCTCTTTTGTGCTCACATGGTCGAGGTGGGAGACTTTCCTTTGGGACTATCGTTGAGAGATTGAGTGGCCCATTGTAGGGCCTTCAAAATACAAAAATGTGAGTTAAGTGTGAACGTCGACTCTGTATAAGACACTGTGCCAGGTGGGGCGCCTGGGTGGCTCAGTCATTAAGCGTCTGCCTTGGGCTCAGGTCATGATCCCACAGTCCTGAGATCGAGCCCCGCATCGGGCTCCCTGCTCCACGGGAAGCCTGCTTCTCCCTCTCCCACTCCCCTTGCTTGTGTTCCCTCTCTCGCTGTGTCTCTGTCAAATAAATAAATAAAATCTTAAAAAAAAAAAAAAAAAGACACTGTGCCAGGCATCATGGATCATCAGGAAGTATAAGCACATGTTTAAACCCTTCCGAGATCCAAGAGGGATATAGGCTAGTATGGTACAAAGGGTTGTTTGCCCCAAAGGAACTTAGAATCGGTTTTAGTAATGATGCAAGGAACATCGTGATTGCCAGAAAAATGAGTGCTACAGAAATCTGATTGAATTCAGGGGTATGAGGAGAGATCAGCATGGGTTGGGGAAGTCCGCGTTGTCTTGAACAAGGTTGGGTTTGAGCTAAGTAGAGAAGAAAGGCCTGAGTGGGACTTGAGGGAGGTAAGGTGGTTGGAGCTGAAATTGCCTCCTTGCTGACCACTTCTCCTTTGGTGTACCCCTCAGACTGTCTGCCTTTACCACTGCCAGCAGACAACTCTTCTGAACAATTTTGATCTTTTTGATATTTTTACTCCCTAGTTTAATAATCTTCTGTGGCTCCAACTGTTTCTGGATGGAGTCCAGACTTTTTTTTTGCCCAGAAGGTCCTTGAACACTGCCATCCTGACTGGTGCTTTGGCTCATGGGTATACTTCTCTCTGCCCAGCAAGTCCAGAGGTTTGGCTTTGGTGGGGCTCCTGAGTCTGGGGCATTGGTGGAGGGCTGAGCGCCTGGTTTACAGAACCTATCACATAGCTGCCCTGGAGGTCCCATACCCTGCAGCCTTCATGCCCTTATGACCATCCTGTTTGCCCCAGGTGCTGCTGCATGAGGAAGGGGATGATTCTGGTTTTGTTAGTCTGTCTCGGCTTGGCCCCTGCCTGAGGGACAAGGACCTGGAGATGGAGGAGCTGATACTGCAGGATGAGACACTGCTGGGGACCATGCAGAGCTACATGGATGCCTCCCTCATCTCCCTTATCGAGGATTTTGGGAGCCTTGGGGAGGTGAGCTGGGGCTGGGCCTAAATGTCTTTAGGTGGGAGGTTTGCATTGGAGGCTATGGCTCAGTGACTCTGCTCTCCCAGGATCTTGGTTCCTGGATACCCAAACCAAGTCCTTGAAGTGTGTTTTTTGTCTCTCAGTGAGAGTTGGGCTGTAGGATGCTAGACTATGTCCCATGTGAGAATGCCCTGGCAGGCTTGAACAATAGTCCAAGGCCTTTCCCCCTGCATGGGCCCCCATCTTACATGTCCAGGGGGTTCCAGTTTGTTTTGAGTCCAGTTCCAGCCTAGCCAAGGGTTGTCTGCTGAGCATCCCACATCTTACCTGAGGGTGGAGAGAGTATATGAAACATAAGCCTAAGCCTTAATTTTGACAGGCCTCTCTTGGCACTAGAGAGGTGGGAGATGGCAATGAATGAAATTGGAGCCCATGCTTTCTGGCATTCAGATCTCTCTCTGGCAAATTGAGTTGAACTGAGCCTGGGAGACTATGTCTCTTGGCGTTCAGTCCTTCTCAGTGGCCAGTAGATCATTAAGGATGATGGTGGGACCTTCCCGTTGTCTTTCTGGAGCAGAGCAGGTTATCTCTGGAGGACCAGAATGAAGTGTCACTGCTCACAGCTCTGACAGAGATCTTGGACAATGCAGATTCCGAGAACCTGTCTCCGTTTGACAGCATTCCTGACTCAGAACTGCTTGTGTCACCTCGGGAGGGCTCCTCTGTGAGTGTGGGACCCGGGAGGGCGGTGTGTGGTTGGCGCAAAGGTTAGAGCCAAGACTGTGGGCCTACTCCTATAGTTGTGAAGCACGAACTCATCTCAGGTCTTTTCCTCCCTCTCAGCTGCACAAGCTGCTCACCCTCTCCCGGACACCCCCAGAACGTGACCTCATCACCCCGGTTGACCCATTGGGGCCCAGCACAGGCAGTAGTAGAGTGAGTGGGGTAAGCCTGACCAAGGGAGCCTCAGAGACTCCCAGGAGGGAGGAGTGTGTGGGGACAGACCTGGAAAAATGTATCCCTGGAGAAAACTTCTGCAGCTTCTCTTCTTCCCTGCAGGTTGAGATGTCTCTCTCAGATCCTCCTTGGGACTTCTCCCCACCTTCCTTCTTAGAGACCTCCTCCCCTAAGCTTCCTAGTTGGAGACCCCCAAGATCAAGAGCCCGCCGGGGCCAATCCCCTCCTCCCCAGCAGCGCAGTGATGGGGAAGAAGAGGAGGAGGTGGCCAGCTTCAGTGGCCAGATGCTTGCTGGAGAGCTCGACAACTCTGTGAGCAGTATCCCAGACTTCCCTATGCACCTGGCCTGCCCAGAGGAGGAAGATAAAACCGCAGCCACTGAGACGGCAGTGCAGACAGCTGGTGATGAGAGCATCTCCTCCTTGAGTGAGCTGGTGCGGGCCATGCATCCATACTGCCTGCCCAACCTCACTCACCTGACATCACTCGAGGATGAGCTTCAGGAACAGCCGGATGATTTGACACTGCCTGAGGATTGTGTGGTGCTAGAGATTGTGGGCCAGGCAGCCACAGCTGGTAATGACCTGGAGATTCCAGTTGTGGTAAGGCAGATCCCTACCCGGCCCCAGCCTGTGCTCCTAGATGACTCGCTAGAGGCCAATCCAGCTTTGAAGCTACTCATGCCTACACTAGAGTCGGAGACAGAAGCTGCTGTACCCAAGGAAGACCTCTGCCCTGAGAAAGAGGGGTTGTCAGTAGACTCAGAGGAAAAGCTGGAGTCAGTCTGCTTGTTGGAGCCCAGGGAGGTCATGGAGCCCGTGATGCCCAAGGGGCCTCAGAACCCATCAGCCAACACAATGCTGAGCTCCCAGAGAGCTCGAAAGGGCAGGAAGAAGAGGAGCAAAGAGCAGCCAGCAGCCTGTGCAGAAGGCTATGTCAGGAGGCTGAGGTCATCTTCTCGTGGGCAGTCTACCATGGCTACAGAGGTGACCTCTCAGGCAGGAAACTTGCCTCAGGAGGAACTTCAAAGAGAGGTTGGGCCTCCTCGTAGTAGAGGGAAGCCCCGGGCTTGGGCTCGGGCCTGGGCAGCTGCCTTGGAGAAACCTAGCTCTGGGAACTTGGAGAGTAGTGCTGGGCAAGCTAGTCCTGACAAAGAAGATCCTCTAGACCTTTACTCCAACCTGGTTGACGGTATCCAAGCCAACTCTGTTCCAACCCATGTCTCTGCTCAAGCCGGCCCCATGCCACTTGACTCTGTTGAAACCGATCCCACTGAAGTTAATCCTGTTCTAGCCGACTCTGTACCTGTTGATCCTGCATTGGTTGACCTTGCTTCAGCAAACTCAGAGCTGGTTGACCCTCTCCCAGCTGACCCAGTGCTGATTGACCCAGTCCTGGCTGACTCAGCAGAAATTGACCCTACAGTGGTTGTTCGCATCTCAAATAACTTGCCATCAGGTGACCCTGTGCCAGCTAACTCAGCACCAGTTGACTCTGTTCCCAATGACCTGGCTCTGGTTGATCCTGTGCTAGTTAAGTGTAGGCCGTCTGATCCCAGACGTGGTGCAGTGTCATCAGTTCAGGGGAGTCCAGCTCCCCAGATCCTTCCAGAGTCAGAGTCCTTGGACTCCCTAAAGGCTATCATCCCTGAAGTCCAGGAGGTTATGGGTCCTTTGAAGGTAGAAAGTGGTACCAGTGCCACACCCCAGGAAGCCAGACCTCGGCCTCTTAGCCTATCAGAGTACCGGCGACGGAGGCAGCAGCGCCAAGCAGATGCAGCAGAGAGGAGTCCCCAGCCCCCAGCTGGGAAGTGGCCCAGTCTCCCAGAGACCCCCACAGGGCTAGCAGACATCCCTTGTCTTGTCATCCCACCAGCCCCAGCCAAGAAGACAACTCTGCAGAGAAGCCCTGAGGTTTCTCCTGAGGCTTGCTCTGTGCCTGTGGGTTCTAGCCCTACTTCTCCTAGTCCTGAGCCACCTGCAAACAAACCTATGGCCTCAACTCCCACTGAGCAGGTGCCATCCCAAGAGCTGCCACTACCAGCAAGACCTCCACCTCCTACTGTGCAGCCCATGCCTCCCAAAATGCCCACTGCTTTGCCTTTCCCTCCAGGTGGGCTAGGCATGACCCCCATGCTGCCCCTTCCTACAAGTGGGCAAGGGATCCCCAGTCTGCCCCCACCACCCTTGCAGCCTCCCAGTCTTCCGATGTCTATGGGGCCAGTGCCACCTGATCCCTATACTCACTATGCTCCTGTGCCACCCTGGCCTTGTTATCCCCCTGTGTCCCCTTCTGGCTATCCTTGCCTGCCCCCTCCACCAACAGTGCCCCTAGTATCTGGTACTCCTGGCACCTATGCTGTGCCCCCTACTTGCAGTGTGCCTTGGGTACCCCCTCCAGTCCCAATCCCACCTTATAGCTCCAGCTGTGCCTATGGGCCCTTGGGATGGGGCTCAGGGCTGCAACACCCTCCATTCTGGCCTACTGTGCCACCACCTCCTTTGCCTCTAGCATCTGTTGGGAGAGCTGCTCCCCCATCCAAGGTGGAGCCCAGTGGCATTCCAGCTGGCCCTTCTGAAAGTGTACTTCCTGGGCCAATGACTCTCAGTCTTGGGTCAGCTGGCCAGGGAGCTCCGCAGGTAGAGCCCACCAAGGTGGAGGTCAGGTCAGTGCCTGCATCTCCCCATCTGAAACACAAGGTGTCCTCCCCAGTGCAAAGCCCTCAGATCAAGGCTCCACCATGTCTGCCTGCTGAGAGTGTGGCTGTTGAGGAGCCTGCATCAGAGAGGCTAAAGCCTGAGACCCAGGAGACCAGGCCCAGGGAGAAGCCCCCCTCTTCTGTTGCCAAGGCTGTTCCCACACCCACACCAAAGCAGAGCACTGTAACTAAGCTGCCTGCTGTCCACCCAGCCCGTCTAAGGAAACTCTCCTTCTTGCCTACCCCACGTACTCAAGGCCCTGAGGACGTGGTACAGGCTTTCATCAGTGAGATTGGTAAGTGCCACACAGTTTAGTTGATGTGAGTGAAGGGCATGGGGGTTGGATGGTGAGCATACTCCATAGAACAGGACAAACCACCTTGATGGGGCTGGGCTTTGTGGAGGGTCATTTGTTTGTTTGGAGTGTTTTTGAGGCAGAGCTCTGGGTTTGTTTGATTCCTTCCTGCTTTGTGTTGCTGCCTTCATTTACTTAGTATAGTGGGCAGGGGGAGCATAAAGGGAGAAGTGAGGTGATTTGGGAATTCTAGGACTTGAGTACTTCTGTTTCCAATCCTGTGTTGTGTGCTTCTACAGGAATTGAGGCGTCGGACCTGTCCAGTCTGCTGGAGCAGTTTGAGAAATCCGAAGGTGAGGAACCTGGGTAACTATGCTGAACCCCTTTCTGTTGCTATTTTCTTTGGGCCCAGCCCTGTAGTTACTTAGATGGAAGGAAGGGAGTGGTGGAGGGGCAGTCTCAGAGTCTCAAGAGAATTAATCTTATTCTGATAGGAATGGGGAGACAAGGTTCACCTATAATACAACCTAACCCAGGGAGAGGGAGGTGGTACAGCATGGCAAGAACTATAAAGAGTAAATAGATGTTGGAGATCCAAGAGGGTTGGGTTGGTTGGGGACATTTTTCTAGAGGGTAGTAGCTCTCAAGCTGGGCCTTGAAAGACAGGATGTGTGTGTGGTGAATAAAGGCAGAAGTGTAGGAAGGATTGTGTGTGGTGTGTTTGGAAGGCAAGGGATAGCTCAGCCTCTCAGTACAAAGCAAGGACCCAGGTGCTGTGGAGGGTATTGTGCCCTGTTCTCAAGGAGCTTATGGTCAATGGGGAGGAAAATTACAGAAATGACTCCTGAATTAGTAACAAGTATCTATAGTACAAGGAAAAATATAAAATAAGTGTAGAACAAATAGACCCCAAGTCCAGGAAGTTGCTTAGATAACGTAGAACCTTACATGCTAGGCTTAGAAGTTTGGGCTCTATCTCAGATTCAGTGAGTAATTAACAGATGTCTCTGAGCAGAGACATGATTAAAAATAGTACTGGCATACCCACTAGAAGAGAATGGATCTCTCTGGGGAGAGTCCAGTGAAATACTAGGTAAACTGGATTTTCCTTCTTTGGGTCTCAAAGTCAGTCCTTCTGCACCTCCTCAATCCGGAACATCTGGTGGCCTTTTAACTAATTTGGTTTCTTTGCAGCCAAAAAGGAGTGCCCTCCCCCGGCTCCTGCTGATAACCTGGCTGTAGGAAACTCAGGGTGAGTATGGAGACATATAAGTGAGTTACCCTACAGCTGTTGGTCAGTAGCCGGCCGGCGCTTCAGGAACGTCAACTGGATGCCTCTGTCACAGGGACTTTTAGTTAGCTTTAGAGTCTTTCCCTGTTTCCCCGTGCCCCACTCAGCCCGTCACTATTGGACACTGTCTTGGGTGGTGAGATAGGAGGATGTGTACCATCCTCTGCTGTTGCCAGTCTGGGATTCCAAATGTCCTGGAGGTGTTTTTTATCTTCTGGCAAATTGTGCCTTTGGGGATTGCTTTCCTTTCTTTAACAAACTTTAAGCTTGCTCAACACTGGTGATGGTATAAGATCAAATGGGGAAGATACTCATGGCTAGGGCTCTCCTGACTCCTTGGAGGAGGTACCCTGGACATCTTCCAGCACTGAGAGGCCTTTTTTCATTTATCATGTTCATGCTACCCTATCCTCTTCTGACCAGCCTGTTCCCATTCACATTGATAGTGGGTTGTTTTTGAGCTAGGTAGGCAAGGCTCCTGGCTTAAAGTAAGCAGGGGGGCGGGTATTCAAGGTCATAGCCAGCCTACCTTCTGAACAGAGCCGAGTTGAGACCCAACCTACATTTCGGTGCTAAGAGCCCATTGTGTTGGAGGAGAGTAATAGGGGCAGTTTGTGTATCTTGTTCTTCTCTGCACAATTGCTTTGTGAGGAAAACAGATGTACAAGATGTTGAGGAGGCAATGAACCAGGCTTTCCCTTTTCCCCCCCGCCAGCAGCGTTGACACTCCCCAGGAGAAGAGGCCCCTAGACCGGTTACAAGCCCCAGAACTGGCCAACGTGGCAGGTGGGTTCAGAGTGGGGAACTCTGCCTTTGATTAGTATGCAGCAAATGTTTATAGAACCTGCCCTGCACCGGGTGTGTGTAGATGTTGGGAATACAGAGATCTGATCCTCATCCTTGAGGTTCTCATAGTCCAGGGAGCAGATGTATAAACCAATGACCATGTTGAGTATCAGAGAGGTTGTATGTTAAAGAAGCCTTTGTGGTTTATAGTGGGGTCTGAGATGGGACAGTCAGGGGAGGGTTATATATAGAAGGTGTAATCCCTGAAGCAGAGGTTTGAGAAAATCACTGATACCAATCAGATTTAGGGGATGGGGCATTCTAGGTCGATGGAGCAGCTGGAGTGAACTGAAGAAACAAAACGAGCCTGGTATGTTTGGGGAAATTGCAAGTTGTTTGGTTTGGCTGGAGTGTAGCGGCTGATGGGGATGGTGGGTAGAACTAAAGCAAGAGATAAAGCTGAAGTGGTAAGTAGGAGGTCAGATTATGGGAACTTTGAGTGCCATGTTAAGTTGTGTGGATTTTATTTTGTGTATTGAAGAAGCAATTGGTTTTGGGGTGTTCCCTCTAGCAGGAATGTAGAAGACAGGGTAGATGGGCGTAAAACCTGAGATAGGAGATCGTTGGAAGATGATTACATGAGTCCAGGCAAGATGTAGCCGTGAAGTCACGCAGTGCTGGGTGGGGAGGTGTGGGGCTGGGTCTAAGAATGGAGGGGTGGACCAGACAGGAGCTGGTCACTAGCTAGGTTTGGGCAGTGAGAAGTTGAGGGGTTCAGGAGGACCCTAGCTGGCTGGGGGTTTCTTTTGCTTCATCCTCAAGATGGGGAACTTGGGGGAAGGAGTAGTTGCAACAGTGGGAGAAGTTGGGCTGTTGACTCTCGGTTACTTTGTGACATGAGGTGGGGGTCTCTGGACCCTCTCTACACAGTGTTTGGAAGTATAGAATCAGATCTCATCCTGCTATCTCCATCCTCCCTCCCCTCACAGGGCTCACCCCACCAGCTACCCCTCCCCACCAATTATGGAAGCCCCTGGCTGCTGTCTCACTGCTGGCCAAAGCCAAATCTCCTAAGTCTACCGCCCAGGAGGGAACCCTGAAGCCTGAAGGAATTACAGAGGCCAAACATCCAGCTGCAACCCGCCTCCAAGAAGGGGTCCATGGCCCTAGTCCAGTCCATGTGGGCTCTGGGGACCATGACTATTGTGTCCGGAGCAGGACTCCCCCCAAAAAGACGCCTGCCCTGGTCATTCCAGAGGTGGGCTCCCGATGGAACGTCAAACGCCATCAGGACATCACCATCAAACCCGTCTTGTCCCTGGGCCCAGTCATCCCCCTGTCCCCACGCACAGCTGCTTCCCAGGAGCCACTTGATCACAGGACTAGCAGTGAGCAGGCAGATCCCCCAGCTCCTTGCCTCGCCCCATCTGCCTTGCTGTCCCCTGAGGCCTCACCTTGCCGGAATGACACGAACACTAGGACTCCCCCTGAGCCCTCAGCCAAGCAGCGGTCAGTGCGCTGTTACCGAAAAGCCTGCAGGTCAGCCAGCCCCCCCAGCCGGGGCTGGCAGGGCTGCCGTGGCCGCAGCAGCCGTTCTGTCAGCTCTGGGTCCAACCGGACCAGCGAAGCATCTTCCTCTTCATCCTCATCGTCGTCTTCCTCATCCCGGTCCTGGTCCAGGTCCCTCTCCCCCCCACACAAGAGGTGGCGAAGGTGAGCTCTGATGGCCTGTTAGGTCCTCTTCATTTAGGAAGTCTGTGTGCTCTCCTCCAGTTTACTTTGAGAGCTTTTGCACATTGAGTTTGATATTTTCAGGCTCTAAGGCTTCCACTTCTGTCCTTGGCTTTTGTCTTCTCCCCCTTTCTTAGATTATTGACGGAGGCAAGTTGTGAGAAGATAGCTTCCATCCCTGTTTGAGTTTGGGTATCCCTGAGGTCACCTGCTTCCTCGACCCCTGCCTTGGGGAGACCATTAGGGCTGGATCTCGCCCGTGTTTACACTGTCACATACTGTATCAGTCCTCACTTCTGCTCTCTTCTTGGTGGGCTGCCGAAAGATGGGATAGTGGGTTGTTGATAGCAGTTCTAATTGTCTGTTGAGGAAAGAGTCTGGACAGTTCCTTTGTTACTGTGGCCTCATACATTTTTGGGCAGTACCTTTTTCTCAGTAACAGACCCAAATTTTCCCGCTTAATCCATGAAGAATTCTTGGTTTTGGAACCAGAATGACCTCTTGAGAAATGACTCTACTACAGGTCTGGCAAGTCACCTCCCTTTTACGCCATGGTCACAGCACTGCTATGAGACATGTTAGGGGAGGAGGAACCCAGAGACGCAGGCCTGGCACCCCCAGCTAGTTGTAAGACCTAGGGCCCAGTCCTTTATTTCTGAGTCTCCATTTATTTTTCTTCTTACTGACTTGTTAAATATTTTTGTTTTTAATTGCATAATTGAAAATAACTATGATCTGTGCCAAAACACTCTAAAACATTCCAGATACATCTAAAGTTCATGAGGGCCTCAGTTTTATCATCTGTGGAATTCCTCTAGACCTCTTTTGCTCTGCTTTACCTTTGGGCCTGAGCTTCCTGACAGAGAGGCAAGGCTGGGGCCAAGGTGAGGTAAGTAGAATATATTTGCACCACTCCCAGCATTCCCACCTGCCCCTTTATCCTCCAGATCCAGTTGCAGTTCCTCTGGACGTTCCCGAAGATGCTCTTCCTCTTCATCCTCCTCATCTTCCTCCTCATCTTCCTCATCCAGTTCCCGAAGCCGGTCCCGCTCCCCATCCCCCCGACGGAGAAGTGACAGGAGGCGGCGGTGAGTATGTGGTCATGGAGTCTGTGCATCTGGGATGCAAATGCCTGAGAGTTCTGAGACTTGAGGTATTTAATGTCTGGGGGGCTGATCGCACCTTCTTCTCATGTCAGGTACAGCTCTTACCGTTCACATGACCATTACCAAAGGCAGAGAGTTCTGCAGAAGGAGCGTGCAATAGTGAGTAGAGGAACATGTCTTGGGAGGATGGGGCTTGCCCCTGGGCCGTGAGCTTGGAGGGTCTTCTACGTCGGTAGCCCTGGATCATGGTGTGTCAATTTTCCTTGTTCCAACATAGGAGGAGAGAAGAGTGGTCTTCATTGGGAAGATACCTGGCCGCATGACTAGGTCAGAACTGAAACAGAGGTTCTCTGTTTTCGGAGAGATTGAGGAGTGCACTATCCATTTCCGCGTCCAAGGGTAAGCTTGGGCCCTAAGGTCAGAGTGTCCTTTCCGTCCCATTCATCTACCGTGATGCTTCTTTGCCTTTCCTTCTTCCTCTGGTGTGCTAGGCAATGTAGGATGACCCCTGCACTCCCACAGTCAGAGGGTTGGCCATTTGGGGAATGAGAGGAACCACCCCAGTGCCTCTCTGTACCCTGGGAAGTATCTGTTCTCCATGGCATTAGCCCAGATAGCCATCCTAGCCTTGCCTCATCTTCCTCACCAGTGACAACTATGGCTTCGTCACTTACCGCTATGCTGAGGAGGCATTTGCAGCCATTGAGAGTGGCCACAAGCTGAGGCAGGCAGATGAACAACCCTTTGATCTCTGCTTCGGGGGCCGCAGGCAGTTCTGCAAGAGAAGCTATTCTGATCTTGGTGAGTGGAAGAGACCCTGAGGCTTTGGTATACTTCATATTGTCCCCAGAAGGGTTCCCAACCATTTTGAGAGTGGGGCTCTCCTTCATGGAGCTGACTTAATGCTGAATGTGACACAGAGAACCTGGAGGGTGGGATGAGAGGAGAAATGGGGGTTCTCTTGTCTTTTTGACTTAAAACCAAGGTGATATTATTTCCATCCATTATTGGGGTGGGAGGAGGCTGGCCTTTTGAGGACCCTGTGGTAGGGAAGTGTTGTCAGAGACCTTGATGTCTGTCTCTATTTTTATAGACTCCAACCGGGAAGACTTTGACCCTGCTCCTGTAAAGAGCAAATTTGATTCTCTTGACTTTGACACATTGTTGAAACAGGCCCAGAAGAACCTCAGGAGGTAACCCTGGGCCCTTCTTCCCCTTCCCTTTTTCTTTGGAGGTGTCTAACCTCCTCCACCCCCTCTCCCCCACTTTAGGGGAGAGAGCTGCTAGTGAGGAGATGACTGTTTTATAAAGAAATGGAAAAAAGTGAAATAAAAAATGTGTTAAATCAGATTTTTTTAAGGATTATTCATTTTTTATAACAGGCATTGAAACAAGTTAACTTGCATTCCTATGTTCCGATGGGGCTGAGGGGTTCCCCAGTGTTTGGAAGATCTAAGTCACTATGCAGACTAATAAACACAAACTAGAGAGAATTCCCAAGTGCTGTTGTGCTTCTTTCAGTGGTGCCAGTGCCAGACACACTCTTCCAATCTGAACACAATGAGGGACATGCTTACCTCCATTTAATTCCTAGGACCTCTCTTCGGTCAGGTGCAAAATCCTGTTGGACTTGAAACTTTGCTCCTCAGGATGTGTTGTCAGTGAAATCAGTCTTCTGGGGCAGTGCTTCTCAAGCTTTAAAAGAGAATTTGAATTATCTGATGATCTTTTTAGAATGCAGATTCTGACTTCAGGGGTGGGGCCTGAGATTCTGCATTTCAAACAAGGTGATGCTGATGCTGCTACAGTCCCAAGGAAGGGATTTTTACCATTAAGGACCTAAAAGAAGCTCACACTTGTTCCAAATAAAGATGGTTGTTTTTTTTTTTTTTTAAGTTTTTTATTTATTTGACAGCAAGAGAGGGAACACAAGCAGGGGGAGTGGGAGAGGGAGAGGGAGAAGCAAGCCTCCCGCGGAGCAGGGAGCCCGATGCGGGACTCAACCCCAGGACGCTGAGATCTTGACCTGAGCAGAAGGCAGATGCTTAACGACTGAGCCACCCAGGCGCCCCCAAATAAAGGTTTTCTAAAAGAGACTTATGTGTACGTGTATGTACCAGTTTAGCTTGAGCACAATGCTTGGCACACAACAGGTACTCGGAAGAATGCATGCATGTGAATAGACCTCTGGGTAAAAGAGATGTAGGAGTTATATCTAAGGAGAGTGCCTATTTTGAGAAGAGCAAAGGAAAGGTATGTCCCCCGAGAAAGTGGATCCTTACCTTTCCTGACAGGTATGAATGGGGAAGTAATCAAAGGGTAGTGGGTAAAGGGATTGATGTCTGCTAATGTGAACTGAAATGTGATAGAATTTGAAATTAACTTGGCAGGCCTGGGCATTGATTTTTGAATACTCGTAACAGAGGCAGTTGGAGGGTTTTCTAAAGTTCTCCCACAGGGAGAGTTCAGGTGTGAACTGTGGCTCAGCAGATAGGGTAATTTCCAGGATTTCAGATTTGCAGAGATTGCTGCTGCTGTGTCACTCAGGGTTGGTGCGCAATGGCTTTTCCCTTCATGGAGCTGACTTAATGCTGAATGAATAAGGGGCGAAAGGGTTCATGATTGAAAGAGGGGCATTTTTAGGGATCGTCGACCCACTGTTACCATGAATAATCTGAAGGATCCTCTGCAGTGGAGGTGGGAGTTGGAGCGGTATCTGACATACGGCCTCGGTGGGTGTTGCAGGCAGGGAAAATGAAGGGTGGGAATCGGCTGGCGGCGAGAATGGGGGTGGTTGGGAGATCCTGTGACCAAGTCTAGAGAGTCCAAGGACAGCTCAAGCCCGCCGGTCCACTCTACTCTGGAATGCGAATCCCAGCTGCGGCTCCAAACCGCAGCTCTGAAGGAAAGGGCTCGAGCTGAAAGGGCGCGGGAAGTCTGAAGTTTTCCCGCCACTGGTGAGGGCGTGGCCAGTGACGTCAGGGCTCCGCCTTCACAAGGTGGTGGACGGAGGGCTCCGCCCTTAACAAGATGGCGACACTTGTGGCACCGGAAAGAGCTTCTAGATTTCGCCTCGATCCTGCCACCAAAGTGGAGGCGGGACTACCCTGTGGAGTGTGCCGCCCCTTCCGCCGTGCGCCCGCGCCGCGCGATGAGGTCACAGTGGTTCCGCCCTCACCCCTCCGGGTTCCCGAGTTCCTGAGTCTTGAGCGTCGGCAACCGTAGTGACGCGTATTGCCCGGAGGATGGCGGACGCCGGCTTGCGCCGCGTGGTTCCCAGCGACCTGTATCCCCTCGTGCTCGGCTTTCTGCGCGATAATCAGCTCTCGGAGGTGGCCAATAAATTCGCCAAGGCAACAGGCGCTGTGAGTGCGGCCTTGGGACAAGGGCTGGGGTGGGATGACCACAGGTCTTCGGGCCCTGACATGTTTAGGTTTCCGGGTACCGAGGTCTGTAGGGTCCGCCAATCCAGCCTTTGTGCCGAGCTCTCGGCGGTGACCCGAGAGCCTGGAGTCCCGGCACCTGGTCTCCCATGAAGTCTCACTGGATAGCATTGAGTCTTGTTGCTCTTTTCTATTGAGCGGTGCAGCGACGGCAGCGTGGGATCCTCGTGGCCCAGGTCACGTGGCTGGCGGAGTGCGGCGTGGAGGAGGGAGCGTGGTGTCCCACCGGAGGCGTTGGAGGCTCTTGGTTCCTTCTTGGGTTTTACATTGGTTGATGCAAAGTGTGACGACCTTAACTCTCAGTCGAATTTACCCCGGACTCAAAGATAAAATTGCGTTAGAAATGAGGGATGGGATTTTCGTTAATAAAGAAGAAAGTGAAAGAGAGTAGAGACAAAAAGCAAAATTGAGCATCATAGCCCTGCCAAGCAGTGGGCTTGGATCTTTGACTTCTGGAATCAAACACATCTAGATTTGGGACCAGGCTCTGTTTTCTTAAAATGTATAATCTGAACATCTTGCTGAACCTCTCTGAGTTTGTTTCTGTTCCTAAGGGAGATGCCATCATCCACTTTATAAGATTTTTGTGAATTTCAGTAACATGATAAATATGAAGTGGCAATTCCAGTGCCTCGTGCTCAGGAAGCATCAGTGAGTGAAAGCTGTTATCATAGTTATGGTAATCTAGGATGTTCCAAACACACGTAAAAAGTGGACTAGGGATGTGAAAGGTTTGGAATCTCCCTAAAGAAAAGCTATCATGGGGCACCTGGGTGGCTCAGTCTGTTAAGCGTCTGCCTTGTTCAGGTCATGATCTCACGGTCCTGGGATCAAGCCCCACGTTGGTCTCTGCTCAGTGGGAAGCCTGCTTCTCCCTGTGTTCCTCCCCCTGCTTGGGCTTGCTCACTTTCTCTGTCAAATGACTAGGTAAAAATCTTTAAGAAAAAAAAAATATGATGCATGGGAAAACATCTTGAGAGAGGGTATAGTCTTTGACAGTCTTCTTAGCCTTTGACTAAGAAGATAAGTTTTTTCTTTGTGGCAGAATCAGGCTGCACAAGGACAGAATCAACTCAGCTTCAGAAAGGACTTCCTTAAGCTGGGACAGCCTGCCATGTGATCTCCTACAACTGCTTTCATATTGGAACTGTTTTTTGAATTGACCATTAGGGAGACTGCAAAAAGTATTTTCACAATGGGCTGGATGGAATTGGGCCTTTCATAATCAGGATTTTTTTTTTTTTTTTTAAAGATTGTTTATTTATTTGAGAGAGAGAGAGAGAGCATGAGAGGGGGGAGGGTCAGAGGGAGAAGCAGACTCCCTGCCGAGCAGGGAGCCCGATGTGGGACTCGATCCTGGGACTCCAGGATCCTGACCTGAGCTGAAGGCAGTCACTTAACCAACTGAGCCACCCAGGCGCCCCAGAATCAGGATTTTTTTATATGACAAAATCTAATCTTTCTGGAAGACTTACTAAGGGCCAGATGGGGTTTCCAGATGCTAAGTCCTCTATATGCATTATCTCTAATTCTCTCAACAACTTAATAAGATGTATAGTATTATCTCCATGTTATAGAGAAGTAAACAATCTCAGAAAGATTAAGTAATTTGCTCAGGGTCACACAGTAATAATAGGCAGAGGTGAGTTTCACGTCTGTACACTTCTAACTCTGAGTCTATACTCTTGTTGGTACTGTAATGCTTTGCAATTTTTTTTGCATCAAATAATCTGTATCAGTGTAATTAATAGCTGAATGTAATTTTGTACTGAGTATATAACTTAGCTTTTTAACCAGTATTGGAGGCTGGATTCCTATGATTTGGTATTATGAACCGCATTTCAGGAAACACCCTCTTCCGTTAATGTTTGTGTCCTTGTTTCACAGGTAGGGATAAATTCCTAGACAGTGCATTGCTAGAGTAAAGAGAAAGCACAATTTTTTTTTTAAAGATTTTTTAAAATTTTTGTTTGAGAGAGAGTGCGCACGCGCAAGCACGAGGGGGGCAGGGGCAGAGAGAGAGATGTAGACTCCTTGCTGAGCAGGGAGCCTGTCACTGAGCTGGATTCCAGGACCCTAGGATCATGACCTGAGCCGAGGGCAGATGCTTAACCGACTGAGCCACCCAGGCACCCTGGGAAAGAAGATTTTTTAAAAGGCTTTGATAAATAGGATTGACTAGGGATAGATGGTGACAGAAACTGTAGGAGTAACCCAAGTTTTTGATGTCAAAAATTGGGAAGTACATAAATAGGTTATTTTTCAAGTAGAAGTCTCACAAAGATGTAACAATTACACGAAATATAGCAGGTATAAAAGAGGTCACTTTTTAAAGATATTGTTTATTTATTTGAAAAAGAGAGCAAGTAGCACGAGCAGGGGGGAGAGGGAGAAGCAGACTCCCTGCTGAGCAAGAAGCCTGATACCGAACTCCATCCCAGGACCTGAGATCATGACCTGAACTGAAGGCAGACACTTAACTGGTTGAGCCACCAGGCACCCCAAGCAGGTCATTTTTAAAGAGAGAATAAAATAAAATCTGGTTTCCCCCTAGAACAACCAGGATAAAATTTTCTTACTAAGTTATTTTTTTCTCCTATAGACCCAACAGGACGCCAACGCCTCTTCTCTCTTGGACATCTACAGCTTCTGGCTCAAGTAAGTCTTCCCTGTACCACTGTGACTGTTTTTCCCCCAAGGAGTTGGGCTGTGTTCCCTGGTGTGGGAAGGTCCTGATCCCCCAAAAGTTAGCCTCATCTATCTCAGCAGGTCCACCAAGGCCCCGAAGCGGAAGTTACAGGCAAATGGACCAGTGACTAAGAAGGCTAAGAAGAAGACTTCATCCAGTGACAGCAGTGAGGACAGCAGTGAGGAGGAAAAAGCCCAAGGACCTCCAGCTAAGAAAGCTGGTAATGCTGGACAGGGAATTGGGGTTAGTGGTTCCCAGAAAGGAATTTGTAGCCTGCCTGTACCACATGGCTGATTCTCACTGGGGTCTGTGGTTTTGTTCAGTTGTACCTGCCAAGCGGGCCAGTTTGCCTCAGCATCCTGGAAAGGTTGCAGCCATAGCATCAGAGAGCAGTAGCAGTGAAGAATCCAGTGATGATGAAGAGGACAGTGACAAGAAGAAAAAGCCTGTTCAGGTTTGCAACTTGAGGAAGGAAAGAGGTTGTTTAAGGGATTAGAAAGAAGAAACCTAAAGTCCTGGCTTGTAGCTTGGAACCAAGGGATGGCAGTGGGTATATAACAGGTGACTGTGGGGGTGCCTGGTTGGCTCAGTCAGTAAAGCATGGGACTCTTGATTTCAGGGTTATAAGTTTGAGCCCCATGTTGAATATAGAGATTACTTAAAAAATAAATAAATAAGGGGCGCCTGAGTGGCTCAGTCGGTTAAGCCTCCAACTCTTGGTTTTGGCTCAGGTCATGATTTAAGGGTCCTGGGATCTAGCCTCCATTGGACTCTGCTCAGCAAGGGGTCTGCTTCTCTGCCTCCCTTTCCCTCTGCCCCTCCCACTACTCCCAACCATGTGTGAGTGCGCATGCGCCCTCTCTAAAATAAAATGAATCTTTAAATATATAAAACATATATAATAGGTAACCATGGAGGAGAAAATAGATGTATGAAGCTTGGAAAGGATACGTGAGGGTGAAGTTATACCCTGAATCTAGGAACCCATTCTCTTTCCCAGGCGGTGGTGGGGGAAGAGGGAGAGGGAGAAGCAGACTCTCCACTGAGCAGGGAGCCTCGCTTGGGGCTTAATCCCAGGACCCTGAGATCATGAGCTGAGCTGAAGGTAGACGCTTAAGTGACTGAGCCACCCAGGAGTCCTCTTTCTTCCTCCCTCCCTCCCTCCCTTTCTACCTTCTTCCCTTCCCTTCCCGTCCCTTCTTTCCCTGTTATTTTTCTTTCTTTCTTTTCTTTTCTTTTCTTTTTTCCTTCCTTCCTCAAGATTTTTGAACTATTTTTAAGTAATCTCTGTACCCAGTGTGGGACTCAAACTCATAACCCCAAGATCGAGTTGCATGCTCTACCCACTGAGCCAGCCAGGCACCCCAATATTTTTGTGTCTCATGAAGAATTTGGTGCCCTTTCCAGAAGCTATCTTTTTTTTTTTTTTTAAGTACACTCTGTGTCACACATAGTGCTTGAACTCCTGACCCCAAGATCAAGAGTTGCATGTTCTACCAACTAAGTCAGCCACGCTTTCTCAAATGTTGTCTTGCTCAGCTTTCTTTTGCTCTTACTGCTCCATTAGCTCCTAAAAAATAAAAGTCTACCATGGTTTCCACCTTAGGATGCTGTTTGGGTACCCAGAACCTCTTGCTGATTCTCCTCATTGTGTGTTTCCTTACAGAAGGTAGTTAAGCCCCAACCCAAGGCAGTCAAAGCTCCTCCTAAGAAGGCCGAGAGCTCTGATTCCGATTCAGACTCAAGCTCAGAAGATGAGTCACCAAAGAACCAGAAGCCAAAGACAACACCTGTGGCAGCTAAAGCTCAGACTAAAGGCTCAGCCAAACCAGGTACTATTTCTGTTCCCAAGAGACCAGGCTGGGGACTAGCTTGCTCTGGGGACCGGTATTAAAATTGCTCATTCAGGGGCACCTGGGTGGCTCAGTCGGTTGAGCTTCTGCCTTCAGCTCAGGTCATGATCTTAGGGTCCTGGGATTGAGCCCTGCATTGGGTTAAGATTCTCTCTCTCCCTCTCCCTTTGCCGTTCTCCATCCCGTGTGTGCATGCTTGTGCACGTGCGCTCTCTCTCTCAAAAAAATTGTTCATTCAGCACAGGGGTGAAATGGCACTGGTTGTTGAGCTAGAAGTATTGATTAGTGTCTCTCCCCCCACTTAAAGAGGCTTTTTATTGGGGTTAGTAACTGGAGAAACAGTCTGCAGTGAGGAAAAATGTGTTTTTAAAATGGTATCCAGAGGCACCTGGGTGGTTCATTTGGTTGGGTGTCCGACTCTTGATTTCAGCTTGGGTCCTGATCCCAGGGTCGTGGGATTGAGCCCCATGTTGGGCTGCACTCAGAGAGTCTGCTTGAGGAATCTGTCTCCCTCACCTCCTCCCCCCAGTCTTGTGTGCTCTGTCTCTCTCTCTCTCAAATAAGTTAATCTTTTTTTTTTTTTAATTTATCTTCTCTTAAAGATTTTATTTATTTGAGAGAGACAGACAGATAGGGAGAGAGAACAAGAGCGGGGAGGAGAGGGAGAAGCAGGCTCCCCGCTGAGCAGGGAGCCCAGTGTGATGCGGGGCTCGATCCCAGGATGCCTGGTCATGACCTGAGCCGAAAGCAGACGCTTAACTGACTGAGCCTCCCAGGCGCCCCTAAAATAAATAAATCTTTAAAAAAAAAAAAAAAAAAGGTATCCATTTGCCATTCTTGTTCATTTCATAGATGATTTACATTCCCACAAATGCCATTCTGTTATGACCGCTTATACATCTATCGTTTGTGCTTCTTTTTTTTTAAGATTTATTTATTTGAGAGAGTGAGACAGAGAGCACAGGATGGGGGAGGGTCGGAAGGAGAAGAAGACGCCCTGCTGAGCAGGGTGTCCAATGCGGGACTCGATCCCGGGACTCCGGGATCATGACCTGAGCCAAAGGCAGATGCTTAACTGACTGAGCCACCCAGACGCCCTCCTTTGTGCTTTTCATTGCCATCATTTCTCCTCTGTATTCACTCCGTAGGACATGTGAGAATTTAAACTCTTTTCTGTAATATTCTTGTGATGACAGGTTATGATTTATAGGAGTTTCTCTGAATGGAAGTTGGAGTGAAAGATTTCAGAGAGCACGTCTGAATTATTTACATCATATCTTTTTTATTTTCTTTTTAAAGATTTTATTTATTTGAGAGAGAGAGAGCGAGCTTACACATGAGCTGGGGGAGGAGCAGAGTGAGAGGGACAAACAGACTCCCCTCTGAGCCCAGAGCCTGACAAGGCTTTGATACCATGACCCTGAGATCATGACCCGAGCCGAAATCAAGAGTCGGACACTTAATGGGTTGAACCACCCCGGCGCCACTACATCGTATCACTTGTTGAAGATAGTTTTCTGCTTGAAATTGCTCAGGAAAGTCATCTTCCGATAGTCAGCCGTGGCAGTCCCTCATGCCTGCCCCAAAGGCAGGAGCATTGATAGACTCCTAAGTTCCGAGCTGACCGGTTTCTGTGGCCCATTAAGGCCTTGCTACTTCTTGCCGTGTTTTCCCTTCCTAGGTACCCCAGGCCGGCTGGCGTCTAAGCTAGCCAACGGTGAGGTGGCCGCCCGCGAGAGCAGCAGCAGCAGCGAGGACTCGGAGGCGCCGGCGGCCGCGCCGAAGAAGGTTTGGGCCATGACTTCCACCAGGGCACCCGGTTGGGGTTGGTGAGGGTGTCTCCATTTCTTGGCAAGATTAGTTGGACCAGCTTTTTCCTGTGGTAACAGATTTTCTGTATGATGCAGACTGTACCTAAAAAGCAAGTTGTGGCCAAGGCCGCAGTGAAAGCCACAGCTGCCCCTCCCCAAAAGAGTTCCAGTAGTGAGGACTCCTCCAGTGAGGAGGAGGAGGAGGAGGAGGAGGAGGAAGAGCAGAAAAAACCTATGAAGAAAATGCCAGGTGAGGTTTGTTTGTTTTTTTTTAAGATTTATTCGTTTTTTAGAGAGCACAAGCAAGCACGCACGTGTGGTGGGGGCAGGGGGAGGGGCAGAGGGAAAGGGAGAGAATCCCAAGCAGACTCCCTGCTGAGCATGGAGCCCCACCACAACACTTGTCTTTTTTTTTTTTTTTAAGATTTTTATTTATTTCATTTATTTCAGAGAGAGAGAGCGAGCACGTGTACACAAACAGGGCAGCAGCAGAGGGAGAGGGAGAAGCAGGCTTCCCAGTCCCCTGGGATCATGACCTGAGCCAAAGGTAGACGCTTAACTGATTGAGGAACCCAGGCGCGCTGACACTTGTTTTTGTTTTTGTTTTTTTAAACAGGTCCCTATAGCTCAGTCCCTCCGCCTTCTGCTGCCCTATCCAAGAAGTCCCTGGGAACCCAGGCTCCCAAGAAAGCTGCAGAGAAGAAACAGCCTGTGGAGAGCAGTGAGGACAGCAGTGATGAGTCTGGTGAGTCCCCACCCGTGGAGAATGGGTCTGGGGAGTAGATGAGGAATATAAAAGACAAAAATGCCTCTATGCCTTTTGTTTTTCACTGAAGCAAGACAGTGCTTAAGTTTCTGTGTGGGTCTTTGTAGCCTCCTTTTTACTGCTTTTGGTTGGGTTGGGACTCTGGTCCCAGCCTAATGCCATAGGTTCTCTCCAGATTCAAGTTCTGAGGAAGAAAAGAAACCCCCAGCTAAGGCAGTCATCTCTAAAGCAACCACTAAACCAGTTCCAGCAAAGAAAGCGGCAGACAGCTCTTCAGACAACTCAGGTGAGGCATATGGAGGCCCTCAGGGCATTGGGAGTTCCAGGGGCTCTCTTCATTCTGATTTATATGTATTCTTTGCTCTCTCTCTAGACTCTGACAGTTCTGAGGATGAAACTCCTTCCAAGCCAGCCAGTACCACCAAGAATCTACCAAGTAGGCCGGTTGCCACTCCCAAGCATCCTGCAGCTAAACCAGCCACAGCTCCCAAGCAACCTGCAGGTAGTGGCCAGAAGCCTCTCACCAGAAAGGCTGATAGCAGCTCCAGCGAGGAGGAGAGCAGTTCTAGTGAAGAGGAAAAGACAAAGAAGACTGTGGTCACCCCCAAGTCCAAGGCAGCCGCCAAAGCAGCTCCATCTTTGCCTGCCAAACAGGCCTCCCAGGGTGGTGGGGACAGCAGCTCTGATTCAGATAGCTCTAGCAGTGAGGAAGAAAAGGAAGAGAAAACGTCAAAATCTCCAGTTAAAAAGAAGCCACAGAAGGCAGCAGGAGTTGTAACCTCTTCCAAGGCAGCTTCCACAAAGAAAACAAAGGCCGAGAGCAGCAGCAGTTCTTCCTCTGATGATTCCAGTGAGGAAGAAGAGGAGGAGAAGCCCAAGGGCAAGGGCACTGTAAGGCCACAAGCCCTCAAGACCAATGGGACCTCTGCACTGACTACCCAGAATGGAAAAGCAGACAGGGATAGCGATGAGGAAGAAGAAGAAAAGAAAAAGGCAGCAGTGGCAGTTTCTAAGCCAGGTCTGTATCCAAAGAATCTGTCTCCTTAGTGTGTTCCCCCAAATATGGGTGGGATATACACTTGGGGGATGGGGTGGAGAGAGGAGGCCCACGATTAGGTTTCCAGTTGCATGCCCTGGGTGTGGAAACCCGGGAGGAGGAACATGAAACTGGTCTCCTGAGTCTGGCTTTTTGTTTCGTAGGTTCAGGAAAGAAGCGGAAGCAGAGTGAGGCTGCGAAGGAGATAGAGACTCCTCAAGCCAAGAAGATAAAGCCCCAGACCCCCAACACATTTCCAAAAAGGAAGAAAGTAAGTTATCTTATTTTCTTCTCAGGAGCCAGCCTTTAAAGAGTAGAAAGGGACACCTGGCTGGCTCAGTTGGTTAAGCGTCCGACTCCTGATTTCCTCTCAGGTTGTGATCTCAGGGTCGCGAGATTGAGCCCCGAGTAGGGCCCTGTGCTCAGCGCGGAGTCTGCTTGAGATTCTCTGTCCCTCTGCCCCTCACTCCATTCTCTCTGCCCCCCTCAATCAATCAATCTTCAAAAAAAAAATAACAGAAAAAAAATCTGGGATCATCTTGACAGCTCTCTGCCTGGCCTGGCACTCGTGCACATGTGTAGCTAAGGAGGGCTTTTCTGTTGAATGGCCACTCCGTCTTTAACTTACTTCTTACTTCATTCTTCTCTAGGGAGAAAAAAGGGCATCATCCCCATTCCGGAGGATCAGGGAGGAGGAAATTGAGGTAGATTCTCGAGTGGCAGACAATTCCTTTGATGCCAAGGTGAGGGGAGAGGGTGTTTGTCATTCTTAAGGGGGATGGATGGAAGAGAGGGCAGCTTTTTGGTTCAGGTTGCCTTGAGCAGGGAGAAGAAAGTAACAGGGCCTTGATGTTGTTCTTCCGTGTATTAATCACTTCTCTCTGCTTACTAGCGGGGTGCAGCTGGAGACTGGGGGGAGCGCGCCAATCAGGTTCTGAAGTTCACCAAAGGCAAATCGTTCCGGCATGAGAAAACCAAGAAGAAGCGGGGCAGCTACCGGGGAGGCTCCATCTCTGTCCAGGTCAATTCCATTAAATTTGACAGTGAGTGACCTGGGGCCATCTGTGGTGAAGCCGGCGTGATGATCCAAGACCACTTAACTTTCCCAGTGGACCTGGGAAACCCTCAGCTCTATTAAGAAAGGGTCTTGGTGAGGACAGCAGTTTAGAATAGGTCCGAAGACTTTGCTTCGTAACATCCTCTCTCGTCCTTTTCTGTGTTCGTAGTTTTGTACAGATTTGTTTTTGAGTGTTGAGTAGCAAGGACAACATAAGGGTCGTGTTCTTTTTTAAGAAAAAGAAAAATTTTAGTTGTCATTCCCTCTCCCTGTTCTGTGAAAGTCCTCATACTAAGAAATTTGTATATTTTATATTAAATCATTTCCTATTGATTTTTGTTGTTATTTCACAGGTGGGTTCCCACAGATAAAATCTTAGCTATTGCCTAAGACGTAGTAAAGGTCGTCACATTATGAGTTTTTATAATTGGAGAATTCTGCCTGTTGTGCACATTTCATCCGTCCTACCCCTCACAGCTTTGGGAAGGGGCAGTTAAGAGTGGTAAATGTATGTGTTCGCTAAGCATGCACTGTGTAGTTTATACTCATTCATGGGGTTTAGGACTGATGTTTTCAGCGAGCATGGACTTAACTACTTTTTGGGATAAAATTTACTTTTGTTACAGGCAAAATTCTGGTGTAGTGTGAATGCCATGCGGTTAGTCTAAATATTTTGTTTTCTGTAATTTTAACATCTAATGTTTGCAATACGTGTTTAGTTTTTTAATTTGAAAACATAAACTTTTCTATTGTTCAAAGACTTTTTTTGATGACCCTTAATAGTACTAAATTGAGGACTGCATTTCCTTGTTTTTTACATTTTAGAGAACAAAATAACTATGAAAAGTATATATCACTTGGTATTTCTGTTTTAGTAACTGGTGACACAGAATTAGTTTCATTAACTCCTATGTGGTTGGAAATCACTGATCAAGAAGGTGAAAGAATAAAAACTATAATTAAAAACTTCAATCCTCAGTAGGAATTAGATTACATTAGTCAGGCAAATTTATAGGTAACCTGTGTGTGTGCTGATGGAAATGGGAAGAACCTTTATAAAAGCATATTAGGAGGTAAAACTCAAGTAGGGTGGGATTGGGAGAGCATCCCAACAAGATTGTTGTGTTTTGTAGTTGGAACAAGGGAGCAATTGATGTACCCCTTTCAGAACCTTAATTGTCAGTAACAGTGGAGGTAACAGTAAAAACCAGTGAGCAGAAATACAACTCTGAGGCCAAGTCGGCTGATCATAAAGCTGTAGGAGATGACAGTGTTTGGCCAGAGCAAGATGGGAAGGGAAGAGGCAACAGCAAACTCTGGAGGCTGGGACTGTTCCTGAGCTGGGAAAGTGTGCCCTAGCTTCATGGATGAGGGAGGTGTAGGTTTTAAGATTAGCCTCCTCTTGTTTGGATTCCGTACTTGCCAAGTAACTTGATAGTAAGTTGGTTTTCCATGTAACTGCCTCTAGGAGGAACATGCACCATTCATGCTGACATAGGTACATCAGTCTGCATGGTAAAAGTTATCCATCTTACAAAAAATAATAAACTGGCTGGTTTATAACGTGTCTTGGGAGTTTTTTGTTGTGAGTCCAAAGCCCTCCCACCTACTCAAACCAGAACAATTTGCCAGTTAGAGGGCTGGAGTGAGACCTGTGAGTTCACTGCAGACCTTCTTGGCAGCAGCTTGCTGGCTTTTCTTGGCCATACCTTGTCTCATGGTGCCTTGTCCAGGCCGTAGTCCAGAATGTGCACAGTCTAAACCGGGGTTGGCAGAATGGCCTATGGGTGAGTCCGGCCCACGGCTTCTTTCTGTAATGCTTAGACGCTAAGACTGGCTTTTACATTTTAATTTTATTTATTTGTTTTTTAGTAGGCACCACACCCAACATGGGGCTTGGTTTTTTACATTTTAAAAGTGCTTGAAAGAATATGTGGCTGACTTTATGTGGCTCACAAGGCCTACAGTATTTACTAACTGGCCCTCTGTGGAAAACGTTTGCTAATTCCTGGTCTAAATCAGTGATTTCACAACACTGGCTGAAAATTAGAATCATCTGGGAAACTTTTTAAAAATACTAAGACCCAAGGGCCCATCCCAGACTACCTGAGTCAGACTCTGGTACTCTCTGGTGGGGCCTGGGTGTTAGGACTTTTTTTTTTTCTTTTTTTTAAAGCTACTGGGTGATTCTGATATATGAGCAGCTGAGGTTGAAAACCACTAATCTAAGAGTGTTTGAAAATAATTGAATTGGGGTGCCTTGCTGGCTCAGTCGGTTGAGCATCCGACTCTTGTTTTCCGCTCAGGTCATGATCTCGTGGGTCACGGGATTGAGCCCTGTGTCGGCTCCGTTCTCACAGTCTGCTGGAGATTCCCTCCCCCTTTGCCCCTCCCCTGCTCGTGGGCACACTCAATGTCTAAAATAAATAAATCTTAGAAAAAAAACTGGTATTTTTTTCATTCCTTTCATGCTTTCATTTTCAAATATACTTGTTAAATTTAATAGTATAAAATGAAAATTAAATTTCCATCTTAGCTCAGTTTCCTGGGACTTGATTCTGTGTCTTCACAGTTTCTCTGAATGTACTATTACATGCTTCCACTCATATTTTTCCTTACACAAATGGGGTAGCAGTGTTTCGTAAGTTTGGAGCTCATTTTATAACACAGCAGCTCGTTTTTAATGGCTGCATGGTACTCCATTGTATGGAAATAGTATAAGTTATTCAAAGCAGTAATGTTGGTAGATGTTTTGGTTTTTTTCAGTATTTTGCTACTACAAAAGAACACAGTGGTTATTCCTTTTCTTTTTTTTTTTTTAAGTAAACTCTGCCCCCAGTGTGGGACTCAAACTCATGACCCCGAGATCAAGAATCACATGCTCCTCTGACTGAGCCAGCCAGGTGCCCCGCACAGTGAATATTCTTGTACACAAAACTGAGTATCTGTGGATTAAAAAAAAAAATTTTTTTTTTTACAAGAGTTCATTCTTAATTGTACAACAGGATCTAAGACCTAATTCTAGCTATAGATGGCAACATGCTATGATAGGAAAGCCAGATGTTTATTTTTTTTTAAGATTTTATTTATTTGACAGAGACACAGCGAGAGAGGGAACACAAGCAGGGGGAGTGGGAGAGGGAGAAGCAGGCTTCCTGCAGAGCAGGGAGCCCAATGTGGGGCTCAATCCCAGGACCCTGGGATCATGACCTGAGCCAAAGGCAGATGCTTAACGACTGAGCCACCCAGGCGCCCCCCTTTTGCCACATTTCCTAATTCCACTTGTGGCCCGGGGGCCTTTCCCCATGGCCTTCATTTTTAGCTCCTCGAGTTTCTTCTGTTTCTGCTTGAATGTCTTCCTTTTTCTTTTCTGATTGCTGGGACTTCCAGTACTATGTTGAATAGAAGTGGCAGGAGTGGACATTTCTGTCTTGTTCCTGATCTTAGAGAAAAAGTTTTCAGCTTTTCACTGTTGAGTATGATGTTGATTTGGCATATATGACTTTAATTATTTTTTAAAGATTTTATTTGTGGCACCTGGGTGGCTCAGTCGGTTAAGCGGCTGCCTTCAGCTCGGGTCATGATCCCAGGGTCCTGGGATAGAGCCGCATGTTGGGCTCTCTGCTCTCTTCTCCCTTTCCCTCTGCCTGCTGCTCCCCCTGCTTGTGCTCTCTCTCTCAAATAAATAAAATCTTAAAAAAAAAAAGATTTTACTTATTTGAGAGAGAGCGAGCATGCACCAGGGTGGGGGGAAGGGCAAAGGGAGAGGAGAAAGAGACTCCCAATTAGATGTGGGGCTCAGTCTCACAACCCTGAGATCATGACCTGAGCTGAAGGCATAGGTTTAACTGACTGAGCCACCCAGATGTCCCTGGATTGATTGATTATTTATTTATTTATTTATTTATTTATTTATTTATAAAATATTTTTTTGACCCACACTGGGGGTAGAGTTTACTTAAAAAAAAAAAAGAATAAGAGAGCACAAGCAGGGGGAGCAGCAGGCAGAGGGAGAGGGAGAAGCAGGCTTCCCACTGAGCAGGGAGTCCAAAGTGGGGCTCCATCCCAGGACCCCGGGATCACGATCTGAGCTGAAGGCAGATGCCTAACCAGCTGAGCCACCCAGGCGCCCCTATTTATCTTTTTCTTAATAATTTGTAAGTGCTCTTGATGTATTAAAGGGATTAGCCCTGGGGCGCCTGACTGGCTCAGTTGGTGGAGCATGCAACGCTAGATCTCGGGGTTGTGGGTTCAAGCCCAACATTGGATATAGAGATTACTTAAAAATAAAATCTTAAAACAGGAAGAAAAATAAAGAGATTAGCCCTTAATCACAGATTAAAGTTTTTTTCCAAATATTTTCATTTTAAAATGGAATATAATATGTATCCATTAACTTTTCTCCTTAAAATAGATGAATAATTTGTAAGCTTGTTGTTTTGTTTTGTTTTTAAGTTTTTTATTTTATTTAAGTAATCTCTACACCCAGCGTGGCACTCAAACTTGTAACCCTGAGATCAAGTCACATGCTCTTCTGACTGAGCCAGCCAGGTGCCCCAGCTTATTGTTTATTGTTTAAACTATGACGTATTTGTTTTTTTCTTTTGCATTTTATAAATATAACCCATCCTAGCCTTGTTTGCCTTTTTAACTTAGTAGACCTCCTTTTCCCTTAGGGCCTTGCAAAACTCAACCTGCTATATATATACATAATGTGTGTGTGTGTATGTATGCAGGTAAAGTGTTACACAAATGAAGCAGTTTAGTAAATTGTCTAACAGCATTTACTAGAAAGATTACTTAACCCCTCTGAGTCTATTTTCTCATATTTAAAATGACAGAGTATTTTATTATCTTGTCTGTAAAATCTGACTACCCCAGAAGACTGTTGTAAGGACTGAGGATTTATCTAAAGCACTTAGCACAGTTCCTGGCACATTGTAAGGACTCTCTGACTGCCACTTGCACAATAAAAGGGGATTTGGGGAATAACACTCCTTGGTGTCCTTGTGATATGCAACATACCTTTTGAACAGTCTTTTTTTTTAAGACTTTATTTATTTGAGAGAGAGAGAAACAGCATGAGAGGGGAGAGGGTCAGAGGGAGAAGCAGTCTCCCCGCTGAGCTGGGAGCCTGATGTGGGACTCGATCCTAGGACTCCGGGATCGTGACCTGAGCCAAAGGCTGTCGCTTAACCAACTGAGCCACCCAGGCGCCCCTTGAACAAAGTCTTGAATCGTATCTTAGAGTTAATGGTTATATCCAGGCAATATTTTTTTTGTTGTTCTTTGATGTTTATCTATTTAGCATCTTCATTCATGATGCCAAATATTGATACGCAGAATTGATCCTATTTCTTAGGAACTTTAGGTTTGTGAGGAATCTAGAATTCCCACCCAATGCTGATGGGTTCTGGAACTGTTGTTGAAATCCATAAATTCAGTGGATCCACACATCATAGCTCATGCCCCTCATGCCCCTCTGCCATGTACTTACTTCATATGGACAAAAGGTAGGAGACTTTCCAACACCTTGTAGGTTTGTGCTTTGCAGGTTATGTCCTCACTGCAACCCAAACCTGTTAGATCAAGGTTTCTCACCCTCAGCACCGGTACTATTTTGGACCAGATAATTCTTTGTTGTGGAGGACTGTCCTGTGCTTTGTAGTTTGTGTGGCAGCATCCCTGGCCTCTACCAGTGGGTGTCAATATCATTTCCCAGTTTGGGCAACCAGAAATGCTCTTGATAGATAGCTAGGAAGAAACCTAACCAAAGAGGCAAAGGATCTTTTCTCAGAGAACTGTAGAACACTCATGAAAGAAATTGAGGAAGATACAAAGAAATGGAAAAATGTTCCATGCTCATGGATTGGAAGAACAAATATTGTTAAAATATTGTTAAATGCTACCTAGAGCATTCTACACATTCAATGCAATCCTTACCAAAATACCATCAACTTTTTCACAGAGCTGGAACACATAATCCTAAAATTTGTATGGAACCAGAAAGGACCCCAAATAGCCAAAGGAATGTTGAAAAAGAAAAGCAGAGCTGGTGGCATCACAATTCTGGACTTCAAGCTCTATTACAAAGCTTTAACCACCAAGACAGTATGGTACTGGCCCAAAAGACACATAGATCAATGGAACAGAATAGAGAACCCAGAAATGGACCCTCAACTCTATGGTCAACTAATCTTCGACAAAGCAGCGAAGAATGTCCAATGGAAAATCAAGACATCTTCAACAAATGGTGTTGGGAAAATTGGACAGCCACATGCAGAAGAATGAAACTGGACCATTTCCTTACACCACACACAAAAATAGACTCAAAATGAATGAAAGACCTCAATGTGAGACAGGAATCCATCAAAATCCTAGAGGAGAACACAGGCACCAACCTCTGTGACCTCAGCCGCAGCAACTTCTTGCTAGACACGTCTCCAAAGGCAAGGGGAACAAAGGCAAAAATGAACTATTGGGACTTCAGCAAGATAAAAAGCTTTTGCACAGCAAAGGAAAACCAAAAGACAACTGACAAAATGGGAGAAGGTATTTGCAAATGTCTCATCAGGAAAGGGCTGGTATCCAAAATCTATAAAGAACTCATCAAACTCAACACCCGAAGAGCAAATAGTCCAATCAAGAAATGGGCAGAAGACACGAACAGACATTTCTGCAAAGAAGACATACAAATGGCCAACAGACACATGAAAAAATGCTCCACATCACTCGGCATCAGGGAAATACAAATCTAAACCACAATGAGATACCACTTCACACCAGTCAGAATGGCTAAAATGAACAAGTCAGGAAATGACAGTTGTTGGTGAAGATGTGGAAAAAGGGGAACCCTCCTACGCTGTTTGTGGGAATGCAAGCTGGTGCAGCCACTCTGGAAAACAGTATGGAGGTTCCTCAAAAAGTTCAAAATAGGGGCACCTGGGTGGCTCGGTCAGTGAAACATCTGACTTCACCTCGGGTCATGATCCCAGGGTTCTGGGATCAAGCCCTGCATCGGGCTCCTTGCTCAGCAGGGGGGGGGGGGGGGGTGCCTGCTTCTCCCTCTCCTTATGTCCCTTCCCCTGCTAGTGCTCTCTCTCTCTCAAATAAATAAAATCTTTTTTTTTAAAAAAGTTGAAAATAGAGCTACCCTACCACCCAACATTTGCACTACTGGGTATTTACCCTAAAGATACAAATGTAGTGATCCAAAGGGGCACCTGCACCCCAATGTTCATAGCAGCAATGTCCACAATAGCCAAACTATGGAAAGAGCCCAGATGTCCATCGACAGATGAATGGATAAAGAGGTTGTGGTAAATATATACATGGAGTACTACTCAGCCATCAAAAAAATGAAATCTTGCCATATGCAATGATGTGGATGGGACTAGAGGGTATTATGCTAAGCGAAGTAAGTCCATCAGAGAAAGACAATTATATGATCTCACTGATATGTGGAATTTAAGAAACAAAGCAGAGGATCATAGGGGAAGAGAGGAAAAAATAAAACAAGATGAAACCAGAGAGGGAGACAAACCATAAGAGACTCTTAATCTCAGGAAACAAACTGAAGGTTGCTGGAAGGGAGAGAGGTGGGGGGATGCGGTGATGATGTTAAGGAGGGCACGTGATGTAATGAGCAGTAGGTATTACATAAGACTGATGAATCACAGATCTGTACTTCTGAAACCAATAATACATTATATGTTAATTAATCGAATTTAAATTTAAAAAATGGAAAGATAAAATAAAATTTAAAAAAATGCTCCTGGGGCGCCTGGGTGGCTCAGATGGTTAAGCGTCTGCCTTCGGCTCAGGTCATGATCCCAGGGTCCTGAGATCGAGTCCCGCATCGGGCTCTCTGCTCCTTGGGAGCCTGCTTCTCCTCTGCCTCTCTCTCTCTGTCTCTCATGAATAAATAAATAAAATCTTAAAAAAAAAAAAAAATGCTCCTGATAGTGCCACAAGTCCCCTGGGAGACAAAATTGCCCCTAGTTGAGAACCACTGGGGAAACAGCTGAGTATCAAGTGATTTGCTTAGGGTTGATAAAACTGTAACTTGTGGCATACTGAGATAAGAACTCAAGTCTCTGTCTTTTGAATATCCATCTACCTGAATTCAGCATTGTTTGATTGTCTATATTGTACCAGCCATAGAACTCTTTGAGAGCTCAGTGTCTAATGGGGGAAGTTGGACCTGGGAACAGTTCTGTACACCATGCTGAGTCCTGACACCCAACGGCCAGAGTAGCACCTCAAAGGGGACAAGCAAGGAAAGACTTAGCTGGCATTGGCCCAGGATTCCGAGAAGAGTAACAGCTTCACATATAAGGAAGGCACATGCCATGCAAGAAATGAAAATTTTCTAGTGGGAGAATAGGGACTTTAGGATGGAGCAAGTGGAGGGTGTGTGGGAGGTAGGGGCAAGATAATGCTGTCTGTTCAATGACAGTGGCCTTTTGTACCTGGATCAGGAGTTAGTACTTTGTTTGGTCCACCCATGTATGTTAGGGGATGCGTATAGTCCAGTGCAATGCTCCTGGCACTAATACAGCTGCCAGGAAAGCCAAGTTACTGGTCACTGAGTTCTCTCCTGCTCCCCGCAGAACCTGCTTAAACTGTCTGCAGTTACTAAAGAGGCCAGTAGATGGGGCTCTTGCCCACTGCTGTGTGAAGGTTGGCATCCTTACTCCAGTTACATTCAACAGACTCAGAGAACCTGCTGTCAACCTTTGGATACAGAAATGAATAAAACAGGCCCTCATTTGAAGACCCTTGGTTCTGGAGAGTGGAGAGGGGAGGCCCTCTGGTCTCTAGTCTGTTCTGGTTATCTATGAGAGGTGACCAGTTAACCTGAAAGTTAGCAAGAGGCAACATGGCTTATAAAGGAACCACAATGTTCACCATAGAACCCTCAGCCTTCCCCTCAGGTTTTCACAAGGGGGACTACCTACAAGTCTGCACTCCTTATGGAAACTGCAGACCTGTTTCCTTC
Organism: Mirounga angustirostris; assembly: GCF_029215605.1. Taxonomy (NCBI): domain Eukaryota; kingdom Metazoa; phylum Chordata; class Mammalia; order Carnivora; family Phocidae; genus Mirounga; species Mirounga angustirostris. The sequence continues at coordinate 128,546,087 of NW_026991714.1, forward strand.
CTAGGCTTGAGAGCTCAGAGGCTCTGGCACTCTTCCCTTGTCTTGCCTGTGTCCCCTCCTCTCCCAGCATAATCTTCCCTTATGGAGCTCCGGATTGAGAACGAACGGCCAGGCTTCCACCTCGGAAGTGGGTTGGAGGGTGGGGGTGGGGGACAGAGTATTTCAATAAATTAACCTTCCAGACACAGAAAAATCATCCATTTAGCAATTATGAGTGCTTGCTATGTGCCAGGCACATATGTGATTCTGTGTGATAGATAATGAGGGTACAATCATGAATGAAAAAAAACAAAAAACAAGACACAGTCCCTGCAACCAAAGTTTACCCAGGCTAATGAGAGGGCAAAGATATTAATCATTACAAGTAAATGCATAAATATAAACATAAGTGCAATGAAAGCAATGTGAAAGAGCTATGAGAACATGTAATGGGCAGCTGACCCATGTGGTGGTGGGACTTCCTCACAGATTGGGTGACCATGTAATTTATAATCTAAACTGGGATGCTTTTGAGGGTGAAAGAACGGTTAATTTGGCTGGAGATAAACAGGTATAAACTGAGAGTGCCCTAGGTATGCCAGGACATATGGTCACCATAGTAATAGAAATTTTTACTGAGGAAGTGATGTTTCAGCTGAGATTTGATGATGAGAGTTAATTAGGTGAAGGTGCCTTGTGTGTTTTTTCCAGTTAAAGGGAATAGCATGTATAAAAGCCTTTTGGTGAGGAGCAGCATGATGGAGACCCCAGTCTGAAAGAAGGTCTATGCAGAATGAGAAGGAAAGCTGTGTAAGATGAGGCTAGAGACCTACATAAGTATTAGAGCATGCAGAGCCTTTGTAAGGCATGTTTAAAATTTTGGTCTTTATTCTGAAGGCAATAGGAAACTATTGAATAGTGTGTGTCTTAGCTTGGGCTGCTGTAACAAAATACCATTGATTGGGTGGCTTATAAACAAATTTATCTCACAATTCTGGGGGCTGGGAAGGCCAAAATCAAGATGCAGGCATATTTGGTTCCCGGTGAGAGCTGTCTTCCTGGCTTGCAGATGGCTTTTTGCTGTGACCTCTCATGGTGGGGAGGGAGAGAGCAAGCTCTCTGATCTTTTTATAAGGACATTAATCCCATCATGGAAGCTCCACTCTCATGACCTCATCTAAACTTAATTACTTGCCAAAGGCCCTGCCTCCTCATACTATCACATTCAGAGTTAGGACTTCAACAAATGAATTTTAGGAGGACATATTATGGAACAGTGAGTATATATGTATGTGTTTTAAAAATTTTTTTATTGGGGAAAATTTCAAATATATACCAAAGTGGAGAGAACAGTATAATAAATCCCCATCTTCCCATTTAGCTCTTATCAATCCGTGGTCTGTCTTGTTTTATCTCTAATACCCCAACCCATACCTTTCCCCAATCTCTTCCCATTGGATTGTTTTTTTGTTTTTTGTTTTTAAAGATTATTTATGTGTCAGGGAGAGAGAGAGAGCACACAAGCAGGGGGAGCAGCCAGCAGAGGGAGAGGGAGAGGCAGACTCCCCGCTGAGCAAGGAGCCCAATGCAAGCCTTGATCCCAGGACCCTGGGATCATGATCTGAGCCGAAGGCAGATACTTAATGAAGGAGCCACCCAGGCATCACTCTTGTATTTTTTTTAACAGAAAGTTTGCTTTCTCATTTAGTCAAATGCTAGATATCTTCCATTTGCCCCTCCATATACACTTTCTACCTTTCTCCACTGGCTCTCTGCCTGGGGAGTTTGACCTCTAGGAACTACGTCATTGGGCTCTGTGCCCTTTGGCTTCCGGTTGGGTTTGGTCCAATGGGGTGTTCCAGTAGGATAGTATAAGAAGGTGGAGAATGAAAGATATCTATTTCTTCTCCTTCAACCTCCTGTGTCCTCAAATAAAAAAATCACTGCTCTTCTTCAGGCAGTCTCCTTTGCAAATTTTTTCCATCAGGGATCAGAGCTCCTTATGGTCACTGCTTTTGCTCAGGTGTGGTAACATCCTGCTGCCTGTAGCTCCCAGTCAAAGCACTGTCTTAAATTCTCCTATACCCATACTGCTGTAAGTAATCTTTTTAATATAAAGGACCTTTTCTCAGACTATTTTAATCTGAGTGTGTCCTCTATTTCCTGTTGGACTTAATACTTATTAATATTTTAAAATTAGTGCTTTTTGTCTGTTCTTTAACAAAATTTTCTTGGGGTGCTTGGGTGGCTCAGTTGGTTAAGCGTCTGCCTTCATGATGCCAGGGTCCTGGGATCGAGCTCCTTGCCGGGCTCCCTGCTCAGCGGAGAGTCTACTTCTCCCTCTCCCTCTGCTGCTCCCCCTGCTTGTGCTCCCTTGCTCTCAAATAAATAATGAAATCTTTTAAAAAATTAAGAAATGTTTGGGGAAAAAAAAGAAAATTTTCTTTATCCTAGGGTAACGAAAATATTCTATATTATCTTCTTTTTAAAAAAATTTATTGGGGCACCTGGGTGGCTCAGTCGATAAGCATCTGCCTTTGGCTCAGGTCATGATCCCAGGGTTCTGGGATTGAGCCCTGCATTGAGCTCCCTGCTCCGCGGGAATCCTGTTCTCCCTCTCCCACTCCCCCTGCTTGTGTTCCCTCTCCCACTGTGTCTCTCTCTCTCAAAAAAATAAAAAATCTTTAAAAATTTTAAAATATATATATATTTAAATTCAGTTAATTAACATATAGTATATCATTATTTTCAGGGGTAGAGTTCAGTTATTCATCCATTGCATATAACACCCAGTACTCATTACATCCCGTGCCCTCCTTAATGCCCATCACCCAGTTAACCCATCCCCCCATCCTATATTATCTTCTAAAAGCTTTATTATTTGTTTTCCTTGTTTTGTTCTATAGTTTACCTGATTTTAATTTCTCAGTCCTCCTATATTTATAAAGATTATGTTATTATGGCCCAGCAAATGGTCTGTCTTGGTGACTATTTCATGTGCACTTGAAAAGAATGTGTGTTTTGGTATTGTTGGTGGAATGTTCTATAAATGTCAAGTACGGCAATTTGGTTGGTAGTATTGTTCAGGTCTTCTACATCTTTGCTGATTTTCTGTCTACTTGTTCAATTACTGAGAGAGGCATTTTGAAACAACTATGATTATGGATTTGTCTTTTTTTTCTTTCTGTTCTCTTAGCTTTTTCTGATATCAGTATAGCCATTACAACTTTCTTTTAATTAGGGTCTGAATAGTATTATCTCTTCCAATCCTTTTACTTTTTTTAAAGATTTTATTTATTTGTCAGACAGAGAGAGAGGAGAGAGAGAGAGAGAGGCAGGCAAGGGAGAAGCAGGCTCTCCGCTGAGCAAGGAGCCCAATGCGGGACTCGATCCCAGGACCCTGGGATCATGACCTAAGCCGAAGGCAGACACTTAACCAACTGAGCCACCCAGGTGTCCCTCCATCCTTTCACTTTTCACTCTTGTCTTCATATTTAAGGTAGATTTCTCGAAAACAGGATAGCCTCTTTTTTAAAAATCTAATCTGACAATCTCTGCCTTTTAATTGATGTGTTTAGACCATTTATATTTAATGTAAATATCAATATAGTTAGGTTAAGATCTATCATTTGATTATGTATTTTATGTTTTCCCCATCTGTTTTTCTTCTTTTTATTATTCCATTTTATCTTCCACTATTGGCTTATTTGCTATACCTCTTCATTTTACTTTTTATGTTTGCTCTAGGGATACAATATGCATCATCTTTAACTGATAACTGTCTACCTTTAGGCAATATACCATTTCATGTATAATATAAAAGCCTTCCATTTTTCATACCCCATTCTTTGTGTTATTGTTGTCATACATTTTACTTCAACACATTATAAAACCAAAAATACATTGCTGTCACATTTGCTTGCTTGCTTGCTTTATTTATTCATTTAAAAATTTTTTTAAAAGTAGGCTCCATGCTAGGCATGGAGCCCAATGTGGGGTTTGAAATCACATCCCTGAGATCAAGACCTGTGCTGAGATTGGGACGCCTGGGTGGCTCAGCCGTTAAACGTCAGCCTTTGGCTCAGGTCATGATCCCAGGGTCCTGGGATCAAGCCCCATATCAGGCTCCCTGCTCAGCGGGGAGCCTGCTTCTCCCTCTCCCACTCCCCCCTGCTTGTGTTCCTTCTCTCGCTGTGTCTCTCTGTCAAATACATAAATAAATAAATCTTTAAAAAAAAAAAAAGACCTGCGCTGAGATCAAGGGTCGGATGCTTAACCCGCTGAGCTACCCAGATGCCCCACATTTGCTTTAAATAGTTATCTTTTCTCTATATTTTTCCCACAGTTTTATTGAGGTATAATTGACATAAAATAAACTGCACATTTTTTAGGTGTAAGTTTCATGACATTTGACAAATGGTTTACATCTGTGAAACCATTACCATAATCAAGATAATGAATATTTTCTTTTTCATGTAATTCTTTGTAATCTATTCTTTTTTTTTTTTTTTAAAGATTTTATTTATTTATTTGACAGAGAGAGAGAGCACAAGCAGGGTGAGTGGCAGGCAGAGGCAGAAGCAGGCTCCCTGCAGAGCAGGGGGAGCCCGACGCGGGACTCAATCCCAGGACCCTGGGATCATGACCTGAGCCGAAGGCAGTCGCTTAACCAACTGAGCCACCCAGGCGCCCCTCTTTGTAATCTATTCTTGTTGTATACTTAGGAGGGAAATTGCTGGGTCATATGGTAATTCTCTGTTTAACCTACTGAGGAACTGCCAGACTGTTTTTCAAAGTGGCCTCACAATTTTTTTTTTTTTAAGATTTTATTTATTTGACAGAAAGAGACAGTGAGAGAGGGAACACAAGCAGGGGGAATGGGAGAGGGAGAAGCAGGCCTCCTGCTGAGCAGGGAACCTGATGTGGGGCTCAATCCCAGGACCCTGAGATCATAACCCAAGCCGAAGGCAGACATTTAACAACTGAGCCACCCAGGTGCCCCAAGACAGGTAAGTTTTACTACAGAAACACGTAGGACGTCTTTTCGGAGGGGGAAACACAAAGCCAAAAGACAGAAAAAAACCTATGGGAAGAATATTTGCAAAATAGAACAGACAACCATTTTCCTATTATACAAAGAATATTGTATTTTTTTAAGTTTTATTTTGTTATGTTAATCACCATACATTACATCATTAGTTTTTAATGTAGTGTTCCATGTTTGTTTGCGTATAACACCCAGTGCTCCATTCAATACGTGCCCTCTTTAATACCCCAAACCAGGCTAACCCATCCACCCGCCCCCCTCCCCTCTAGAACCCTCAGTTTGTTTCTCAGAGTCCATAGTCTCTCATGGTTTATCTCCCCCTCCAATTCCCCCCCCCTTCATTTTTCCCTTCCTACTATCTTCTCTCTCTCTCTCTCTCTTTTTTTTTTAACATATAATGTATTATTTGCTTCAGAGGTACAGGTCTGTGATTCATCAGTCTTACACAATTCAAAGCACTCACCATAGCACATACCCTCCCCAATGTCTGTCACCCAGCCACCCCATCCTTCCCACCCCCCACCACTCCAGCAACCCTCAGTTTGTTTCCTGAGATTAAGAATTCCTCTTATCAGTGAGATCATATGATACATGTCTTTCTCTGACTGACTTACATCGCTTAGCATAATACCCTCTAGATCCATCCACATCATTGCAAATGGCATGATTTTGGTTGTTGTTGTTTTTTTTTTGATGGCTGCATAATATTCCATTGTATATATATATACCACATCTTCTTTATCCATTCATCTGTTGATGGACATCTTGGCTCTCTCATAGTTTGGCTATTGTGGACATTGCTGCTATAAACATTGGGGTGCATGTGCCCCTTCGGATCACTACATTTGTATCTTTGGGGTAAATACCCAGTAATTCAATAGCTGGGTCATACAGTAGCTCTATTTTCAACTTTTTGAGGAACTTCCATACTGTTTTCCAGAGTGGCTGCACCAGCTTGCATTCCCACAAACAGTGTAAGAGGGTTCCCCTTACTCTGCATCCTCGCCAACATCTTCTGTTTCCTGACTTGTTAATTTTAGCCATTCTGACTGGTGTGAAGTGGTATCTCATTGTGGTTTTGATTTGGATTTCCCTGATGCCGAGTGACGTTGAGCACTTTTTCCTGTGTCTGTTGGCCATTTGGATGTCTTCTTTGCAGAAATGTCTGTTCATGTCTTCTGCCCATTTCTTGATTGTATTATTTGTTCTTTGGGTGTTGAGTTTGGTAAGTTCTTCATAGATTTTGGATACTAGCCCTTTATCTGATATGTCATTTGCAAATATCTTCTCCCATTCTGTCGGTTGTCTTTTGGTTTTGTTGACTGTTTCCTTTGCTGTGCAAAAGCTTTTTATCTTGCTGAAGTCCCAATAGTTCATTTTTCCCTTGCTTCCCTTGCCTTTGGTGATGTTTCTAGGAAGAAGTTGCTGCCACTGAGGTCGAAGAGGTTGCTGCCTGTGTTCTCCTCTAGGATTTTGATGAGTATTTTATTTTTTTAAAGATTTTATTTATGTATTTGACAGAGAGAGCACAAGTAGGCAGAGCGGCAGGCACCTCTCTGCAGGCACCCAATGCAGGGCTCGATCCCAGGACCCTGGGATCATGACCTCAGCCGAAGGCAGACGCTTAACCGACTGAGCCACCCAGGTGCTCCTCCTATACAAAAAAAAAATCTTAAGAAAATAAAACAACCCGGAGCGCCTGGGTGGCTCAATCGTTAAGCGTCTGCCTTCGGCTCAGGTCATGATCCCAGGACTTTGGGATCGAGCACTGCATCGGGCTCCCTGCTCAGCGGGGAGTCTGCCTCTCTCTCTCCCTCCGCCCCTCCCCATGCTTGTGCTCTCTCTCGTGTGCTCTCTCTCTCTCTAATAAATAAATAAATAAAATTAAAAAAAAAAAACCCGCCTGATGCGGGGTTTGATCCCAGGACCCTGGGATCATGACCCGAGCCGAAGGCAGACGCTGAACAGACTGAGCCACGCAGGCACCCCCGAAATTCGTGAAGTTCTTAAGGAGGACAGTTTGGCAATATCTTTTGAAATTTTATTTTATTTTTTAAAAACATTTTATTTATTTGAGAGAGAATGAATGAGCAGTGGGGAGGGGCAGAGGGGGAGGGAGAGAAAGAGAGAGAGAGAGAAGCTGACTCTCTGCTGAGCAGGAATCCCGATGCAAGGCTTGATCCCAGAACCCGGAGATCATGACCTGAGCAGAAGGCAGATGCTTAACTGTCTGAGCCACCCAAGTGCCCCATCTTTTGAAATTTTTAATTTTATGCCCTTTGTCTGACTAATTCCATTTTTAGGGAGAGGTATTCTAGAGAATTACACAAGTGGAAAATTATATATTTACAAGACTCAACACTGACAGAAAGGGACACTAAGTACTTGTTTAGCATACCAACAGAGTAAGAGTAGCAAAATAAAAAAACCTTTTGAAATAATTTAATATTCGGTATTGTATTTTTTTTTTTAAGATTTTATTTTTAAGTAATGTCTACACTCAACATGGGGCTTAAACTCACAACCCGATGATCCAGAGTCTCACACGCCACTGACAGCCAGTCAGGCACCTCTTGATATGTGGTATTCTAAAGCAGTATTGAGTAAATTATCTTGAGAAAAAGCAACTTTGCTGGAATTTCTTACACTTGATTTGACATTGGTGTTGATTTTATTTTTATTTTTTATACAGGGGTAGGAAGGAGCATTGTAATATTTCCAATGTTTAATGATTCTGAAGGGTTTGCAATCCAATCTTCAAAGCAGTGTTTATTGTTAATTAGTGTTAGTTTACTTATGTGTATAATAATAAATTTACACAATAGTATTTTAGCTGGGTTAAAGATGAGACAGTATTAGGCTGGAGTGTAACAATACAACAATTGCCTCTAGAGGTCCTCTGTGTGCTTACTCCAGACCAGCCTTTCAGAAATAGTATAGCGCTTTTTTTTTTTTAAGATGTTATTTATCTATTTGACAGAGAGAGAGAGAGACAGCGAGAGAGGGAACACAAGCAGGGGGAGAGGGAGAAGCAGGCTTCCCGCCAAGCAGGGTGCCCAATGCGGGGCTCGATCCCAGGACCCTGGGATCATGACCTGAGCCGAAGGCAGACGCTTAATGACTGAGCCACCCAGGCGCCCCGTGCTTTATTTTTATTTATTTATTTTTTAAAGATTTATTTATTCACTTCTAGAGGGAGCAGGGGGAGAGGCAGAGGGAGAGAATCTCAAGGAGACTTCCTGCTGAGTGGAGAACCCAATGCAGGGCTCAGTCTCACGACCCTGAGATCATGACCTGAGCAGAAGTCAAGAGTCAGACACTTAACCCACTGAGCCACCCAAGTGCCCCAATAGTATAGTGGGGTTTTTTTTGTTTTTGTTTGTTGGTTGGTTTTGCTTTTTGTTTTTTAGTATAGTGTTTAAATGCTCATGTGGTGGGGCTCCTGGGTGGCTCAGTCATTGAGTGTTTGCCTTAGGCTTGGGTCATGATCCCAACATCCTGGGATCAAACCCCATTATCCCCTGAGCCGGGAGCCTGCTTCTCCCTCTCCAGCTCCCCTGGTGCTTGTGTTCCCTCTCTCACTATCTCTCTCTGTCAAATAAATAAATAAAATCTTTAAAAAAATAAAGGCTCATGTGGTGACAGATACTGAAACATGAGGTATGAAGGAGGCCTAGGAGTGCAGGTAAGGCAAGAATTGGAACCTGGTCCATATTTAGAATTCAAAATGTGTGCTCCCAGATAGCCTAAGGATTTCTGAAAAAGTCAGAATCATTGGAAGGATATATCATTAGCTGGGATCTGCTGGAGTGGGCTGGACCAAACAGCATAGCTGGGTTTTGTTAAGAGCAGTGGTTCCAGTCTGTATATAGAATGTCCACAAAGTCTGGAAACATAGATAATAGTATTTTTACTTTGAAATAGTAAAAATAGTATTTTTCAAAGCAAAATACTATTATTGAAGATGCTTTGATGGTATGTCACCTCACTGGTGTTTCTAAACTGTATGGACTGTGGTGGTCAGGAATCCCGAACACTTTCTGAGTCTCTCAGAGAGTCTGTTCAGTGAAGGGGGATCTGTGGTGTCAAGGAATGACTTGAGTCCTTACAACCTCAACATCTCTGCTGTGGGAATGCCCTCTGGTTGTGAGAGAGGAATTATCCCTTTGTCCAGAGGGTTTTGAGCACTAAAGGTTGGCAGCAACTGCAGCTGCTGAGGTAGTGGCCAGGCAGGCAGCCATGACACTGAAGAAAAGAAAAGGTCAGCAGCAACCTAAGCGCCGTCATGATTAGTTGGCAGCAATGTGGGCATTGGCCTGTGGACAACAGGGTGACAACAGCCAGCAGACCAGCAGTAGCAGCTGAAACGAATGCTGATGGCTTACAGAGCTGTTGGCAGCTGTTCTGATGATATCAATAATAAATATCTCCACCCCCACCTCTAAAACCCTTAGAGAAATAACTATAGAGGAAGATCCTGGAACCAAAGCTTGAAGATATGGGTGTTGCTATAAATGTGACCCATCAGTGGATGGTGGGGAACCTATGGATATATCAGTCTCTGATGAGGGAAATCTGCTAGTCCCTTAATCAAAGGAACTGTAAGTCACATATTCAAAAGATTAAACACTCTGAACACAGTACTAGGACTCTTTTTGTTTTTGAATTTTTTTTTTAAAGATTTTATTTATTTATTCATGAGAGACAGAGAGAGAGAGAGAGAGGCAGAGGGAGAAGCAGGCTCCCAAGGAGCAGGGAGCCTGATGCGGGACTCGATCCCAGGACCCTGGGATCATGACCTGAGCCGAAGGCAGACGCTTAACCATCTGAGCCACCCAGGCGCCCCTGTTTTTGAATATTTGAATCTTCTTTCAGATGTATACTTTACCTTGTTTACTTGTTTACTGTGACTTGTTTTCAAATGTGTATTTTATTTTAATTAGTATTAGTACCCCCTGCCATTTTCAAAATAGATACCACAACCTTTTTAATATTTTGGCATTTGTTTACTTGTGTGGACAAGGGCCTTCTTTACCTCTAGATCCCAAAATGATTTCTGGAAAAATTGGGAAGGCAGCAGGTCTTGAGTTGACTTCTGTATAAGAAAACCCATGAAGCCAATGTGTTAAGAGCTAAAGTGAAATACTACCCAGGTTCTGATTGGGAGAACCTCTTCTCACTTCCTCCTTCATGCAGATTTTTTTAGTAAATGCCCAAAATCATGTTTCAAAAACTTCTGCATTGTGGTCTTATTTCAATAATATTACAGGGGCGCCTGGCTGGCTCACTTGGTAGAGCATGTGACTCTTGATCTCAGGGTTTTAAGTTCAAGCCCTTTGTTGGATGTAGAGATTACTTAAAAATAAAATCTTAAGTAATAATAATACATATACAATGGAATATGACACAACTATTAAAATGAATACAATAAGGAAAAAGATGTAGCAGGATATACATCAAACTCCTAAGATTGGCTATCAAAGTAGGGTAAATGGAGGTAACCTCTTGTAATGATGCATATTATAATCTCTGAAGTAATCACTAGAAGCATAATAAAAGAAAGTACAACTAAAAAGCCAAACAGGAGTGAAAAATTGAAGTGCAAATATTACTTTATCACTCCAAAAGGAAATGAAAAGGGAGGAATGCAGGAAAAAAGAACAGATGGGAAAAATAGAAAACAAATACCAAGATGGTAGTTTTTTTTTTTTTTTTTAAGATTTTATTTATTTATTTATTTGACAGAGAGAGACCCAGCGAGAGAGCGAACACAAGCAGGGGGAGTGGGAGAGGGAGAAGCAGACTTCCCGCTGAGCAGGGAGCCCGATGCGGGGCTCGATCCTGGGATCATGACCTGAGCCGAAGGCAGACGCTTAACGACTGAGCCACCCAGGCGCCCCTCAAGATGGTAGTTTTAAGGCCATCTATATCAGTAGTTAACATTAAATGTGAATGGTCCAGGGGCACCTGGGTGGCTCAGTCAGTTAAAGCATCTGACTTCAGCTCAGGTTATGCTCCTGGAGTCCCAGCATTGAGTCCCAGGATCGGGCTCTGCTTCTCCCTCTGGCCCTCCATCCCCTCTTGTGCTCTCTCTCTTTCTCTCTCACTCTCTCTCAAATAAATAAAATCTTTTTAAAAATGTGAATGGTCTAAGCGCTCCAATAAAGAAACACTCCAATAAAAAAGAATATCAGGTTCTTTTATCTCTGCCACTGACAAGCCATCCAGAGTGAGGAAGACCCAGAATTTTGGGGCCACATGAGCCATGGCCAAGGCTGCATGGGCAAGTACCCAGGAGGTTGGGGTAATGCCGGTGGTGTGCAACATCACAGGATCAACTTTGACAAATATCACCCAGGTTACTTTGGGCAAGTTGTATGAAGCAGCATCACTTAAAGAGGAACCAGAGCTTCTTGCCCAGCTGTCAACCTTAATAAATGTGGTCATTGGTCAGTGAGCAGACACTGGCAAATCCTGCCAAAAACAAGACTGGACCTGCTCCTATCATTGATGTGGTTCAACTGGGGTTCTGGGGAAGGGAAAGCTACCAAAGCAGCCTGTCATTGTAAAGGCCAAATTCATCAAAAGAAAAGTTAAGAAGATTAAGGGGGGCAGGTGGTGTCATGGTAGCTGGAAGCCACAGAGAGGGAAGTTCATTAAATGCTAACAAGTGCTTTAACAAAAAGGAAAGAATGTCGGACTGTATATAAAAGAACAACAACAACAACAACAACAAACCCACCACAAATCTTACTTATGGTACTTATAAGAGATACAAATTGGCTTAACATTCGGGGGCCTGGGTGGCTCAGTCGTTAAGTGTCTGCCTTCGGCTCAGGTCATGATCCCAGGGTCCTGGGATCGAGTCCCACATCAGGCTCCCTCCTCGGCAGGAAGCCTGCTCTCCAGAGCTCTCCCACTCCCACTGCTTCTGTTCCTGCTCTCGCTATCTCTGTCTCTGTCAAAAAAAAAAAAAAAAATCTTAAAAAAAAGCAAATAAAAACAAATTGGCTTAACATTCAAAATCCATTTGATACCATCACCAGTTAACAACATAAAGGAGAAAAATGTGGTTTTGACCTTTTTTAAAATCCATAGACTTTATATTTTAGAGAAATTTTAGGTTCACAGAAAAAATGGAACAGAAAGTACAGAGAGTTCTCATGTTCCCCTTGATCCGATATACACACAGACTCTCCCACTATCAGCATCACTCATCAGTGGCGCCTGGCTGGCTCAGTCAGTAGAGCATGTGATTCTTGATCTTGGGGTCATGAGTTTGAGCCCCACATTGGGTGTAGAGCTTAGTTTAAAAAAAAAATTGTTTTATGGCCTAGAATATGGTCTGTCTTGGTAAATGTTCCATGTGCACCTGAGAAGAATGTGTATTCTGAAGTTTAGTGGAGGGTTCTATAAATGTCAATTAGGTCAGATTGTATAAACCAGTCTGAAGAACACTATAAACGTGTTCTTCAAATCTGTATCATACTGATTTTCTGCCTAGTTTTCTATCAGTTACTTAGGGAAAAGTGCTAAAATCTCCAATTACAATTACAGATTTGTCTATTTCTTATTTTCAATATAGCCACTTCAGCTTCCATTTTATTTTTATTTGTATGATAGACATTTTCCCATCCCTTTACTTTTTTTTTTTTAAGATTTTGTTTATTTTTTCATGAGAGACAGAGAGACAGAGGCAGAGGGAGAAGTAGGCTCCCCGCGGAGCAGGGAGCACGATGCAGACTCGATCCCAGGACCCTGGGATCATGACCTGAGCTGAAGGCAGATACTTAACTGACTGAGCCACCCAGGCGTCCCTCCCATCCCTTTACTTTTAACTATCTGTTTCTTTATATTTAAGTGAGTATCTTGTAGACAACATGTGGTTGAGTCTTAGTATTTTATCCAATCTGATCATTACATTTTAATTGGGTGTTTACAACATTTACATTCAATGTAATTATCAGTATGGTTGAGTTTGAAGCTATCATCTGGGCTATATATTTCTTATTTGTCCCATCCTCTCTGTTACTTTGTTCTTGTCTCCTTGCTTTCCTTTGGACTGACTATTTTTCATAATTCCATTTTGTCTCCACTATTGGGGTATTAGTTTTTCCTTTCTTTCTTTCTTTTTTTTTTTTTTTAAAGATTTTATTTATTTATTCATGAGATACAGAGAGAGAGAAGCAGAGGGAGAAGCAGGCTCCCAAGGAGCAGGGAGCCCGATGTGGGACTCGATCCCAGGACCCTAGGATCATGACCTGAGCCGAAGGCAGACGCTTAACCATCTGAGCCACCCAGGTGCCCCTTTTATTTCTTCAATTAGCAATAATCGCGCCTCGGATAAACCTCATTGGCTACGATACTGCCACTGCGCAAAGCTGCCCCTTTTATTTCTTTAGTTGTTGCCCTGGAGTATATAAAATACATTTTTAAAAAAGATTTTATTTTTTTATTTTTTAAGATTTTATTTATTTATTTGACAGAGACACAGCCTGAGAGAGGAAACACAAGCAGGGGGAGGGGGAGAGGGAGAAGCAGGTTTCCTGCTGAGCAGGGAACCCAATGCAGGGCTTGCAGGACCCTGGGATCATGACCTGAGCCAAAGGCAAATGCCCAAAGACTGAGCCACCCAGGTGCCCCAAAGATTTTATTTTATTTTGTTTTTTTGCTTTTTGTTGTTTTTTTTTAATTATTATGTTAATCACCATACATTACATCATTAGTTTTTGATGTAGTGTTCCATGATTCATTGTTTGTGTATAACACCCAGTGCTCCATGCAGAACGTGCCTTCTTTAATACCCATCACCAGGCTAACCCATCCTCCCACACCCCTCCCCTCCAGAACCCTCAGTTTGTTTTTCAGAGTCCATAGTCTCTCATGGTTCATCTCCCCCTCCGATTCCCCCCCTTCATTCTTCCTCTCCTGCTATCTTCTTCTTCTTCTTCTTCTTCTTTTTTTTTAACATATAATGTATTATTTGCTTCAGAGGTACAGATCTGTGATTCAACAGTCTTGCACAATTCACAGCCCTCACCATAGCACACACCCTCCCCAATGTCTATCACCCAGCCACCCCATCCTTCCCACCCCCCACCACTCCAGCAACCCTCAGTTTGTTTCCTGAGATTAAGAATTCCTCATATCAGTGAGGTCATATGATACATGTGTTTCTCTGATTGACTTATTTCGCTCAGCATAATACCCTCCAGTTCTATCCACGTCGTTGCAAATGGCAAGATTGCATTCTTTTTGATGGCTGCGTAATATTCCATTGTATATATGTACCACATCTTCTTTATCCATTCATCTGTTGATGGACATCTTGGCTGTTTCCACAGTTTGGCTATTGTGGACATTGCTGCTACAAACATCGGGGTGCACGTACCCCTTCAGATCCCTACATTTGTATCTTTGGGATAGATACCGAGTAGTGCAATTGCTGGATCATATGGTAGCTCTATTTTCTTTTTTTTTTAAAGATTTTATTTATTTATTTGAGAGACAGAGTGAGAGAGAGAAAGAGCACAAGAGGGGGGAGCAGGAGAGGGAGAAGCAGACTCCCTGCTGAGCAGGGAGCCCGATGCGGGACTCGATCCCAGGACTCCAGGATCATGACCTGAGCCGAAGGCAGTCGCTTAACCAACTGAGCCACCCAGGCGCCCCTGGTAGCTCTATTTTCAACTTTTTGAGGAACTTCCATACTGTTTTCCAGAGTGGCTGCACCAGCTTGCATTCCCACCAACAGTGTAGGAGGGTTCCCCTTTCTCCGCATCCCCGCCAACATCTGTCATTTCCTGACTTGTTCATTTTAGCCATTCTGACTGGTGTGAGGTGGTATCTCATTGAGGTTTTGATTTGGATTTCCCTGATGCCAAGCGATGTTGAGCACTTTTTCATGTGTCTGTTGGCCGTTTGGATGTCTTCTTTTGAAAAATGTTTGTTCATGTCTTCTGCCCATTTCTTGATTGGATCATTTGTTCTTTGGGTGTCGAGTTTAAGAAGTTCTTTATAGATTTTGGATACTAGCCCTTTATCTGATATGTCATTTGCAAATATCTTCTCCCATTCTGTTGGTTGTTTTTTGGTTTTGTTGACTTTCTTTTGCTGTGCAAAAGCTTTTTATCTTGATGAGGTCCCAATAGTTCATTTTTGCCCTTGCTTCCCTTGCCTTTGGCGATGTTTCTAGGAAGAAATTGCTGCCACTGAGGTCGAAGAGGTTGCTGCCTGTGTTCTCCTTTAGGATGTTGATAGACTCCTGTCTCACATTTAGGTCTTTCAACCATTTGGAGTCTATTTTTGTGTGTGGTGTAAGGAAATGGTCCAGTTTCATTCTTCTGCTTGTGGCTGTCCAATTTTCCCAACACCATTTGTTGAAGAGACTGTCTTTTTTCCATTGGACATTCTTTGCTGCTTTGTTGAAGATTAGTTGACCATAGAGTTGAGGGTCCATTTCTGGGCTCTCTATTCTGTTCCATTGATCTATGTGTATGTTTTTGGGCCAGTACCATACTGTCTTGATGATGACAGCTTTGTAATGGAGCTTGAAGTCCGGAATTGTGATGCCGCCAGCTTTGCTTTTCTTTTTCAACATTCCTCTGGCTATTCGAGGTCTTTTCTGGTCCCATACAAATTTTAGGATTATTTGTTCCATTTCTTTGAAAAAAGTAGATGGTATTTTGATGGGGATTGCATTGAATGTGTAGATTGCTCTAGGTAGCATCGACATCTTCACAATATTTGTTCTTCCAATCCATAAGCATGGAACGTTTTTCCATTTCTTTGTGTATTTCTCAATTTCTTTCCTGAGTATTTTATAGTTTTCAGAGTACAGATTCTTTGCCTCTTTGGTAGATTTATTCCTAGGTATCTTATGGTTTTGGGTGCAATTGTAAATGGGATCGACTCCTTAATTTCTCTTTCTTCTGTCTTGTTGTTGGTGTATAGGAATGCCACTGATTTCTGTGCATTGATTTTATATCCTGCCACTTTACTGAATTCCTGTAGGAGTTCTAGCAGTTTTGGGGTGGAGTCTTTTGGGTTTTCCACATAAAGTATCATATCATCTGCAAACAGTGAGAGTTTGACTTCTTCTTTGCCAATTTGGGTGCCTTTTATTTCTTTTTTTGTCTGATTGCTGTGGCTAGGACTTCTACTACTATGTTGAATAGCAGTGGTGATAGTGGACATCCCTGCTGTGTTCCTGACCTTAGGGGGAAAGCTCTCAGTTTTTCCCCATTGAGAATGATATTCGCTGTGGGTTTTTCGTAGATGGCTTTTATGATATTGAGGTATGTACCCTCTATGCCTATACTCTGAAGAGTTTTGATCAAGAAAGGATGCTGTACTTTGTCAAATGCTTTTTCTTCATCTATTGAGAGGATCATATGGTTCTTGTTCTTTCTTTTATTAATGTATTGTATCACATTGATTGATTTGTGGATGTTGAACCAATCTTGCAGCCCAGGGATAAATCCCACTTGGTCGTGGTGAATAATCCTTTTAATGTACTCTTGGATCCTATTGGCTAGTATTTTGGTGAGAATTTTTGCATCCGTGTTCATCAAGGGTATTGGTCTGTAATTCTCCTTTTTGATGGGGTCTTTGTCTGGTTTGGGGATCAAGGTAATGGTGGCCTCATAAAACGAGTTTGGAAGTTTTTCTTCCATTTCTGTTTTTTGGAACAGTTTCAGAAGAATAGGTATTAATTCTTCTTTAAATGTTTGGTAGAATTCCCCTGGGAAGCCATCTGGCCCTGGGCTTTTGTTTGTTGGGAGATTTTTGATTACTGCTTCAATTTCCTTAGTGGTTAGAAGTCTGTTCAGGTTTTCTATTTCTTCCTGGTTCAGTTTTGGTAGTTGATACATCTCTAGGAATGCATCCATTTCTTCCAGATTATCTAATTTGCTGGCATATAGTTGCTCATAATATGTTCTTATAATTGTTTGTATTTCTTTGGTGTTGGTTGTGATCTCTCCTCTTTCATTCATGATTTTGTTGATTTGGGTCATTTCTCTTTTCTTTTTTATAAGTCTGGCCAGGGGTTTATCAGTCTTGTTAATTCTTTCAAAGAACCAGCTCCTAGTTTCGTTGATCTGTTCTACTGTTCTTTTGGTTTCTATTTCATTGATTTCTGCTCTGATCTTTATTATTTCTCTTCTCCTGCTGGGTTTAGGCTTTATTTGCTGTTCTCTCTCCAGCTCCTTTAGGTGTAGGGTTAGGTTGTGTATTTGAGACCTTTCTTGTTTCTTGAGAAAGGCTTGTATTGCTATATACTTTCCTCTTAGGACTGCCTTTGCTGTATCTCAAAGATTTTGAATAGTTGTGTTTTCATTTTCATCTTTTTCCATGAATTTTTAAAATTCTTCTTTAATTTCCTGGTTGACCCATTCATTCTTTAGTAGGATGCTCTTTAGCCTCCATGTGTTTGAGTTCTTTCCGACTTTCCTCTTGTGATTGAGTTCTAGTTTCAAAGCATTGTGGTCTGAAAATATGCAGGGAATGAGCCCAATCTTTTGGTACCAGTTGAGACCTGATTTGTGACCTAGGATGTGATCTATTCTGGACAATGTTCCATGGGCACTAGAGAAGAATGTGTATTCTGTTGCTTTGGGATGGAATGTTCTGAATATATCTGTGAAGTCCATTTGGTCCAGTGTGTCATTTAAAGTCTTTATTTCCTTGTTGATCTTTTCCTTAGATGATCTGTCCATTTCAGTGAGGGGGGTGTTAAAGTCCCCCACTATTATTGTATTGTTGTCAATGTGTTTCTTTGCTTTTGTTATTAATTGGCTTATATAATTGGCTGCTCCCATGTTAGGGGCATAGATATTTACAATTGCTAGATCTTCTTGTTGGATAGACCCTTTAAGTAAGATATAGTGTCCTTCCTCATCTCTTATTACAGTCTTTGGTTTAAAATCTAATTTGTCTGGGGCGACTGGGTGGCTCAGTTGGTTAAGCGACTGCCTTCGGCTCAGGTCATGATCCTGGAGTCCCTGGATCGAGTCCTGCATCAGGCTCCCTGCTCGGCAGGGAGTCTGCTTCTCCCTCTGACCCTCCCCCCTCTCATGTGCTCTCTCTCATTCTCTCTCTCTCAAATAAATAAATAAAATCTTAAAAAAAAAAATCTAACTTGTCTGATATAAGGATTGTCACCCCAGCTTTCTTTTGGTGTCCATTAGCATGGTAAATGGTTTTCCACCCCTTCACTTTCAATCTGGGGCTGTCTTTGGGTCTAAAATGAGTCTCTTGCAAACAGCATATTGATGGGTCCTGTTTTTTAATCCAATCTGATAGCCTGTGTCTTTTGATTCGGGCATTTAGCCCATTTACATTCAGGGTAACTATTGAAAGATATGAACTTAGTGCCATTGTATTGCCCGTAAGGTGACTGTTACTGTATATTGTCTGTGTTCCTTTCTGGTCTATGTTGCTTTTAGGCTCTCTCTTTGCTTAGAGGACCCCTTTCAATATTTCTTGTAGGGCTGGTTTCGTGTTTGCAAATTCCTTTAGTTTTTGTTTGTCCTGGAAGCTTTTTATCTCTCCTTCTATTTTCAATGACAGCCTAGCTGGATATAGTATTTTTGGCTGCATATTTTTCTCATTTAGTGCTCTGAATGTATTATGCCAGTCTTTTCTGGCCTTGCAGGCCTCTGTGGATAGGTCTGTTGCCAGTCTAATGTTTCTACCATTGTAGGTTACATATCTCTTCTCCCGAGCTGCTTTCAGGATTTTCTCTTTGTCTCTGAGACTCGTAAGTTTTACTATTAGTTGTCGGGGTGTTGACCTATTTTTATTGATATTGAGGGGGGGTTCTCTGTGCCTCCTGAATTTTGATGCCTGTTTTCTTCCCCAAATTAGGGAAGTTCTCTGCTATAATTTGCTCCAATATACCTTCTGCCCCTCTCTTTCTTCTTCTGCTGGGATTCCAATTTTTCTAATGTTGTTTCGTCTTATGGTATCACTTATCTCTCGAATTCTGCCCTCATGATCCAGTAGTTGTTTATCTCTCTTTTTCTCAGCTTCTTTATTTTCCATCATTTGGTCTTCTATATCACTAATTCTCTCTTCTGCCTCATTTATCCTAGCAGTTAGAGCCTCCATTTTTTTTTTTTAAAGATTTTTATTTATTTGAGAGAGAGAGTGAGAGAGAGAAAGAGCACAAGAGGGGGGAGCGGGAGAGGGAGAAGCAGACTCCTCGCTGAGAGCCTCCATTTTTTATTGCACCTCATTAATAGCCCTTTTGATTTTGACTTGGTTAGATTTTAGTTCTTTTATTTCTCCAGAAAGGGTTTCTCTAATAACTTCCATGCTTTTTTCAAGCCCAGCTAGTATCTTTAAAATCATCATTCTGGGGCGCCTGGGTGGCTCAGTCGGTTAAGCGTCTGCCTTTGGCTCAGGTCATGATCTCAGGGTCCTGGGATTGAGCCCCGCATCGGATTCCCTGCTCCTCGGGGAGTCTGCTTCTCCCTCTCCCTTTGCCCCTTGCCCTGCTCATGCTCGCATTCTCTCTCTCTCAAAAAAAAAATAAATAAAATTAAAAAAATAAAATAAAATCATCATTCCAAACTCTAGTTCTGACATCGTACTAATGTCCGTATTGAGTAGGTCCCTGGCAGTCAGTACTGCCTCTTGTTCTCTTTTTTGAGGTGAGTTTTTCTTTTTCTTTTTTTAAAAGATTTTATTTATTTATTTATTTGACAGAGACAGAGATAGCGAAGCAGGAACACAAGCAGGGGGACTGGGAGAGGGAGAAGCAGGCTTCCCGCCGAGCAGGGAGCCTGATGTGGGACTTGATCTCAGGACCCTGGGATCATAACCTGAGCCAAAGGCAGACGCTTAATGACGGAGCCACCCAGGCGCCCTGAGGTGAGTTTTTCCATCTTGTCATTCTCTTCAGAGAAGAATAGATGAACGAGAGAACAAAATACTAAAGTGGCAACAATGATCCCAGAGAAATATACACTAAACAAATCAGAAGAGACCCGAAACCAGGAAAAAAAAAAGAGAGAGAAAAAGAGAGAATATAATCAGACAGGTGAGCAGAATAGAGCAATACACTGGATTCTGTGTGTATTTTGGTCTGTTTTTTAGAAAACTAGATATCAAAATTGTAAAGAAAAAAACCATATGTACAAAAATAAAATTAAATACAGTGGAAGGATAGAATGTAACTGTAAAAATGGAAATTGAAAGACAAGAAAAAATAAAAGAGAAACAACAACAACAACAACAACAACAAAGGAAAGGATATAAACAGGTGAACAGAACAGAGCAATACACTATCTCCTGAGTGTATTTTGGTCAGTTTGTTAGAAGAAACTATATCTAAAAATTGTAAAGAAAGAAAAGCTTTAGGATGCCTGGGTGGCTCAGTCGTTAAGCGTCTGCCTTCGGCTCAGGTCATGATCCCAGGGTCCTGGGATCGAGTCCCACATCGGGCTCCCTGCTCGGCGGGAAGCCTGCTTCTCCTTCTCCCACTCCCCCTGCTTGTGTTCCTGCTCTCGCTGTCTCTCTCTCTGTCAAATAAATAAATAAAATCTTTAAAAAAATAAAAAAATAAAAAAGAAAGAAAAGCTTTATGTATATATATAAATATATATATAAACACACACACAAATAAAATTAAGTACATTGAAAGGGTAGAATGCAACTATAAAGATGACAATTAAAAAAGACTTTAACAAAACAAAAAACCAAAAGAACCAAAAAAAAAAAAAAGAGAGAGAAGAAGAAGAAGAAAAAGCAAACAAACAAAAAAGAGAATATGATCAGACAGGTGAATAGAACAGAGCCATACACTAGATTTTGGGTGTATTTTGGTCTGTTAGAAGAAACTGCATCCCAAAATTGTAAAGAAAGAAAAACTTATATATATACAAAAATAAGATTAAATACAATGAAGGGTTAGAATGTAACTGTAAAAATAAAAATGAAAAAAAGATTTTAAAAAGGAGTTGATAAAATAAGAGATTGGTTGAGAAAGGAAAGAAAAAAAAAGTTGAAAGACTAAAGAATCATGGGAAAAAAGCCATGAATTCTTTTTTTTAAAAGATTTTATTTATTTATTTATTTGTTAGAGAGAGAGAGCATGGGCAAGAGAGAGTGAGCGAGAGTACAAGCAGGGGGAGCTTCAGGCAAAGGGAGAAGCAGGCTCCTTGCTGAACAAGGAGCCCGATGCAGGACTCAATCCCAGGGCACTGGGATCATGACCTGAGCCGAAGGCAGCCGCCCAACCGACTGAGCCATGCAGGTGCCCCAGATAATGTATTTTTTATATCTAGATGTTTCATTGGATCTTTCTTATATCTTCATTTTCTCTAATTATTGTAGCCATGTTTTCCCCTGTCTTTTTGAACTTATAGAGCATTTTTAATTTTTTAAAATTTTTAAAAAGATTTTATTTATTTATTTGAGAGAGACAGACAGACAGAATAGTGAGAGAGGGCATGAGCAGGGAGGAGAGGGAGAAGCAGGCTCCCCGCTGAGCTGGGAGCCTGACATGGGGCTTGATCCCAGAACCCTGGGATCATGATCTGAGCTGAAGGCAGACGCTTAACAGACTGAGCCACCCAGGAGTTCCTACAGAGCATTTTTAAAAAGATTTTATTTATTTATTTGACAGAGAGAGAGCACAGCACAGGGAGAGGGAGAAGGAGAAGCGGAGGAAGAGGGAGAAGCAGACTCCCCACTGAGCAGGGGCCCGATTCGGGACTCGATCCCAGGACCCCAGGATCATGACCTGAGCTGAAGGCAGGCACTTAACTTATTGAGCCACCCAAGCGCCCTAGAGCATTTTTATAATCACTGCTTTTATGTCCTTGTTTGTTCCATCACATTATTATTTCTGGATCTGTTTTTATTGGTTGATATTTTTCTTTTTTTTTAAACAAAGTTGTTGAGGTTTTATTTACCAGTAGCTTCTCTCTCTTCTCCTTGGCAGCCACTGTGCCCTTTTCCACACTCTCAGATTCAGGAGAGAACTTCTCTGACCTCATCAGTGGTAATCTTATGGGAGTAGAGGTCCGTGGAAAGAGCTGCCACATATTAGTGTGCCTCCTCTGGGGCCTACAAGTCCAACCAGGCCAACCTTTCCTTCAGCAGATGTTCCAGAACTTGCCTCACTTACTTTGTCTCCCATTTAAGACTGGCTTTGATCTCCCTGATGGTGACATGGCCATCTTCCCTGCAGGCAGCAACACCTAGTGTGATCTCTGTTGAACTCAGAACAGATTGATGAGGTAAGAGCTACCCACAGGGATGATGCTGAAGCCAGTGCCTTTAGTTACTTAATGGCCCTGATCAGATTGTCTTGGCTGATATCCTAGGCAAATTTTCTTCTTTCTTTGAATAGCTATTGATATAGGTCCTCCAAAGTTCTCCAAAGAAGTTTCATTTGGACCTATCTTATATCTTCCATTTCGGGGGAAATGGAAGGGCCAGGCACACTGTGATAATTTGTATCCCCAGCATCTCAGACCAAAATCGTTTTTCAGAAGTCAGAGGATCCACACCAGTGGTGGCACACATGTCCTGGAACTGTACTTGGAACTTGAGGACTCTTCTGGATCTTCTGCTTGTGCTTGCTGGCAAATGGCCCCAGATTGGTCTTGAATACATTCAACTCCTTGACATCTGGGCCAGTGATACTCAGCCAAGACAGTCCCTTGCTTCTTATAGCTGGCCTTGGCACACTGGCTCTATCCTTGCTATCAGCCAGTGGGCCACCCTGCTGCCAGGACCCTGGGTTTCTGCACCACTGGCCTCTATTGACTGATTTTTATCCTGTTTATGGGTGATATTTTCTTGCCTTTTTTTGGATGTTTAGGGTTTTTTGAGTCAGACATTGTGAATTTTACATCATTGGTTGCTCGATTATGTTGTATTCTTTTAGATAATGTTGGATTTTTTCTGGTGTGCTGTTAAATTTCTTGGAATCAGATGGATCCTTTTGAGGCTTGTATTTAAATTTTGTTAGAATAGATCCATAGCAATCTTTAAGGATTATATTTATTCATTTGCCAGAGAGAGAGAGAGAACGCACAAGCAGGGAGAGCACAGGCAGAGGGAGAAGCGGGCTCCCGGCTGAGCAAGGAGCCTGATACAGGACTCAATCCCAGGACCCTGGGATCATGACCTGAGCTGAAGGGAGATGCTTAACCTACTGAGCCACCCAGGCACCCCTGGCTCTCAGTTCTATTCCATTGATGTATGTCTGTCCTTAGGCCAGTACTACACTGTCTGGATTATTATAACCTTTTTATAAAAGATTTATTTATTTATTTGACAGAGAGAGTACAAGCAGAGGGCGGGACAGGAAGAGGGAGAGGGAGAACAAGCAGGGCCTCCATTTTAACTGTTTTAAAGTGTAGAATTCAGTCGCATTAATTATATTCACAATGTTCCGCAACCATCACTATTATCTATTACCAAAATTTTTCTGACTTCTTTCACTTAGCATTATGTTTACAAGGCTTATCCATGTTACACCATGTATCAGAACTTCATTCTTTTCTATGGCTGATTAATATGCCATTGTATACATATACTACATTTTGTTTATCCATTCATCTGTTGAAGGACACTTTGGTTGTTTCAACCTTTGAGTATTGTGAATAATACTACAGTGAACATTAGCATACATGTGTTTGCTTGAGTCCCTATTTTCAGTTTTTCTGGATATATACATAAGAGTGAAATTTCTGGGTCATATAGTAATTCTATGTTTAACTTTTCCAGGAACTCTAATGCAGACTTTTAAAAATATAGATTGAGGGGCGCCTGGGTGGTTCAGTCGATTAAGCGTTCCACTCTTGATTTCAGCTCATGTCATGATCTCAGGGTTGTGTGATGGAGCCCTGTGTAGGGCTCCACACTCAGCGTGGACTCTGCTTGAGAGTCTCTCTCCCTCTGCCTCTGTCCCTTCCTGCACTCATGCTCTCTCTCAAAATAAATAAATATAATCTTTAAAATCTAGGGTGTCTGGGTGGCTCAGTCGGTTAAGTGTCTGCCTTTGGCTCAGGTCATGATCCCAGGGTCCTGGAATCAAGTCCTGTGTAGGGCTCCCTGCTCAGCAGGGAGTCTGCTTCTCCCCTTCCCTCTCCCCCTCCCCCTTGCTTGCTCTCGCTCTCTCTCAACTAAATAAAATCTTTTTTTTTTTTTTTTAAGATTTTATTTATTTGACAGAGAGAGACACAGCGAGAGAGGGAACACAAGCAGGGGGAGTGGGAGAGGGAGAAGCAGGCTTCCCGTGGAGCAGGGAGCCTGATACGGGGCTCGATCCCAGGACCCTGGGATCATGACCTGAGCCGAAGGCAGATGCTTAACGACTGAGCCACCCAGGCGCCCCATCAAATAATTAAAATCTTTAAGAAAATAAAAAATAATAAAGTCGGGGCACCTTGGTGGCTCAGTTGGTTAAGCGACTGCCTTCAGCTCAGGTCATGATCCCGGAGTCCTGTGATAGAGTCCCAGACTGGGCTCCCTGCTCAGCGGGGAGTCTGCTTCTCCCTCTGACCCTCTCCCCCCCTCGGGATGCTCTCTCTCTCTCAAATAAATAAATAAAAATCTAAAAAAATAATAAAATCTGTATCTATATAATATATAAAAAATCTAAATCTATATATAGATTTTAAAGATTATAAATATATATTATATATAAATAATATAGATGTATAAATTATATGTTATATAAACATATATTGATGTGATTCCCCTCCTTAAAACCTTGTAATGCTTCTCAATTTAAACTTATTATAAAGTTACAAAAGGTTGCCTGGGTGGCTCAGTTGGTTAAGTGTCTGCCTTTGGCTCAGGTCATGATCCCAGGGTCCTGGGATTGAGCCCCACATCAAGCTCTCTACTCAGCAGGAAGCCTGCTTCTCCCTCTCCCTCTGCCTGCCATTCCCCCCGCTTGTGCGCACGCTCTCTCTCTCTCAAATAAATTAAAATTTAAAAATGAAAAAAATAGTTAAAATGGTAGTTTTCATCTTTATATATTTTATCACATTAAAAAAAGAGATTGCTTTGGCAGCTGTGAAGAAATCAAAGGTAAGGTTACTGCAGGAGTCTAGGTTAAAGATGATGTTCTGAAAAAAAAAATAAAGATGATGTTCTGTTTACCATTGTAGTTTCACTCTATCCTTCTCTGGGAGTCAACCTATATTGACTTATTAACTGGCTCCTAGGCCCTCAGGTTTCTGGTTGAACTTGGCTAATGTGCAGCACCAGCAAGAGATCAGAGGGTGGGAGGATCTCAATCTGCAGGGTTGCTGTGGGCACCTATGGCAATTGATTACAGGTCACAGCTCCTGTCAGGCAGCCCTCTCCACAGTGCTCTGTGTGTCTCTGTATTCTAGGAATGGCTCCCTTCCCCCATTCCTTCCTTCTAGGGGTAAAGTGGCCACCACCTGTATTTCCCTACACCAGTTTATTAGTTTAATAGTTCCCTTATTAAACTTTTTTAGAATTACCCAACTTGAGTGTGCTATTAGTTTCCTGCCTTAGACCCATTTGGATGTAGTGGACAGAGCAATGAATATATTTGGCAGTAGAACCTTGAGGTTTCGATAGATTGGATGGTGTGACAGACATGGTCCTGGCTCTCAGAAAAGTTCTAATAAATTGGGGGAGGCAGGATGACACAGTCTAGAAAAGTAAAACAAAACATGATTCAGGCTCATACCAGCTAGCGATAGTCCAGCTACGGACTCAGGTGCTAAGGGGGTTGGAACTGGCTACTCAAGGCACTGATCCAGATAGTACTAATGAACTCTTTCCCTATCTCGGGGACAAAACTGACATTTCTCCAAGCTCTCAGATATGCAAGGGAGAAACCAAAGGACGTTGGTTGTTTTCCACAGAGGAATTAGAAAAGTGAGGTCTCAATGAAGCAGTGGAAATTGAGGTTTGGAAACCCCAGGAAAAGATCTATTCAACTGAGTGAAAGGTCAGGATGCAGACACTGACTTGCAATGGCTCAGCCCTCCCCATCGGACAATCTGGAGATGTTCAGGCCTTAGGGTTAATTACGTAATACCCTGTTCCATCCACTAGTTGGCCTCCTGAGCCCATTCTGTCCCTGAAGCCATGTATGGGCTAATTGGGGGCGATTTCTCTATCATAGACCCTACACTACTTCTACCCCTCCAACTATTTCCCTATTTTTCCTCTTTTCCCTGAATGCCTTTCATCTACACATGGCCCTTCCAGCTGCCGTAGGGACGCATTAGCCGTACATCCCTGCTAGTTGACCAACCATCTCAGATCAGGTTTTCCTGACTCATACTGGAAATCCTTAATGTCTTGCCTGCCTTGCTTATTTCCCTTTGATCAAACATGGAGAATTCTGATTGGGGTGTAACTCCCACAACATGACCCTTAGATCTTGAGTCCCTGGACCCGTTCTCTGAGGCCTGCTAGTTGTTTCAGCTCAGCTTTCAGACCAAGGCCTTTTGTGCGCCAGAACAGTAAACTTTCTTTCTTACCACACCCACTTTACGCCCACAGGAAGCACTTACCCACCCCATCTTAGTCTCTTCTATGCTGTAAGGATCCAGTCACCTTCAGAAATTCACAGCTTCTGGCTAGCTGTATAATCTCAGACACATTACTTAACTTCTGTATGCCTCAAGTTCTTAGCCCATGCCTGGCATATGGCAACACTCAGTAAATGTTAGTTGTTGTTGTTGTTGTTATAATTGTATTTTTAAAATATCAATATGTTCATATAACAGGTATGACTCACTTCAAATTTGAGTCTAAAAAAATCATGTTTCTCTCTTTAAAAAATTCTGAGTCTAAATTCAGTTTATTTTTAAAAGATTTTATTTATTTTATTTGAGAGAGAGTGTGTGTGCAAGTGGGGGAGGGGCAGAGGGAGAGGGAGAGAATCCCAAGCTGACTCCGCGCTGAGCACAGAGCCCCATGTGGGGTTCAATCCCATGACCCTGAGATCAGGACCAAGCCAAAACCGAGAGTCAGACACCCAACCAACTGAGCCACCCAGACACACCTAAATTCAGTTTATTTTTATACCTGTTTTATTTTAGCTTTCTTTTCTTTTCTATTAAAGTAAGCTTTATGCCCAATTGGGGCTTGAACTCATGACCCTGAGATCAAGAGTTGCATGCTTTACCTTGTGAGCCAGTCAGGTGCCTCTATTTTAGCTATTTATTTCTTAAGTAGTACACCCAGAAAAAATTCCCAAAAATGTCAAAAGGCTCACCACTTCTCCTATTCACCCAGTTCACCTTAACAGCTCTGCATAGACAGCACCCACACCATAGACAGCTCTCTTAACAGTTCTTTCCTTAGATATAAAATATTTCTATCACTATGAAAAGTTCCCTTTACCCCATTGCAATCAATCCCCTTACCTAACACTTAGCTCTGTCCAACCACTGACCTGCTTTCTGCCACTGTGATTTTGTGGGGGTTTTTTTAGAATTTCATATAAAGATTAGAGCAGAAATAAATGATATAGAAACTTAAAAAACAATAGAACCGGTTGGTGAAACCAGGATCTGGCTCTTTGAAAAAAATCAATAAAATTGAGGGCTGCTGGAGGGGAGAGGGGTGGAGGGATGGGGTAACTGGGTGATGGACATTAAGGAGGGCATGTGATGGGGCGCCTGGGTGGCTCAGTTGTTAAGCATCTGCCTTCAGCTCAGTTCATGGTCCTGGGGTCCTGGGATCAAGCCCCACATTGGGCTCCCTGCTCAGTGGGGAGCCTCCTTCTCCCTCTCCCACTCCCCCTACTTGTGCTTTCTCTCTCGTTGTGTCTCTCTCTGTCAAATAAATAAATAAAAATCTTTAAAAAAAAAAAGGAGGGCATGTGATGTAATGAGCACTGGGTATTATATAAGACTGATGAATCACAGACCTATACCTCTGAAACCAATTCTACATTATATGCTAATTAATTGAATTTATTTTTTTAAATGATTTTATTTATTTATTTGACAGAGAGACAGCAAGAGAGGGAACACAAGCAGGGGAGTGGGAGAGGGAGAAGCAGACTCCCAGCTGAGCAGGGAGCCTGATGCGGGGCTCGATCCCAGGACCCTGGGATCATGACATGAGCTGAAGGCAGATACGTAATGACTGAGCCACCCAGATGCCCCTAATTAATTGAATTTAAATTAAAAAATGTTTTTTTAAAAAGATTTTATCCATTTATTTGACAGAGAGAGCACAAGCAGGGGGAGAAGCAGAGGGAGAAGGAGAAGCAGGGACCCGATCCCAGGACCCTGGGATCATGACCCGAGCCGAAGACAGATGCTTAACCAACTGAGCCACCCAGGCACCCAATAAAAAAATGTTTAAAAAACTGATAAACTGGGGCTCTTGGGTGGCTCAGATGGTTAAGCATCTGCGTTCGGCTCGGGTCATGGTCCCAGGGTCCTGGGATCGAGTCCCGCATCAGGCTCCCTGCTCGGTGCAGAGCCTGCTTCTCCCTCTCCCTCCGCTATTCCCTCCACTTGTGTTCTCTGGCTCTCTTTGTCAAATAAATAAATAAAATCTTTAAAAAAATTGATAAACCTCTAACCAGACTTACCAAGAAAAAAGAGAAAGGACTCAAATAAATAGAATTTGATATAAATGGCATCACAGTATGTAGTCTTTTGTGTTTGACTTCTTTCACTTAGCTTAATGTTTTTCTTTCTTTCTTTTTTAAGGTTGATGATGTCGACAGTAGGTGGATGTGAGACAGGTTGGGTCAGGGAGGCCCTTGAGAAGAAAGTCAGGTGTAGCCCACAAGACAGAGACAATCCTTAGCAGGACTGGTGAGCAGACGGCATGGCCAAAGCGAGGGCGGCTTCTCTCTAGCCACTTCCAACCTTCCTTTTAGTATCTACATCTGGTGGGGCTGCCCCATCTTGCATAGCCTCCTTCTGACCTGCGCTGGTGGCTTGGACAGCAGGGGTCACTATGGGCTCTTGGTGGAGCCATGGCCTCCATGAATTCATTTGTCCAGTAACAGTTAACAAGTGAAGAACTGAGGGTTCTTCAAAGATGACTCTCAAAAACTTTGAACCTGTGGAGAGTTTCGATTTATTTTTTCCTGGCTCCCAGCAACACCCTCTCCCTCTGCTAACTCCTTAACCAGTGGTTTTCAAATTACAAGATGCAGCCTATTAGTGGGTCATGATGGGCATTTTTTTTTAAGATTTTATTTATTTATTTGACAGAGTGACAGTGAGAGAGGGAACACAGCAGGGGGAGTGGCAGAGGGAGAAGCAGGCTTCCCGCCAAGCAGGGAGGAGCCACCCAGGTGCCCCATGATGGGCACTTTTTTTTAAGTAGTCTCCACCCCCAGTGTGGAACCCAACGCGGGGCTTGAACTTATGACCCTGAGATCAAGACCTGAGCTGAGATCAAGAGTAGAATGCTTAACCAACTGAGCCACCCAGGCACCCCATGATGGGCATTTTTAAATAATGAAATACAGTGGCATAAAAATACCAGACACAACATGGAAAGGATATGTATGTTTTGAAAGATGTTTCCAATACATGTGTATGTGTGAAGTTACAACATAACATGTATTTATCCTTGTGTGTCTCAATCAAAAAATTATGAAAGCCACTAACATTGATATTTCTCCTGGGGTTGTAGCCTCTTCAATCTTCTGACTCTCATTAATAGTTCCCAAACTCTAATGAGCAAAAGAATCACCTGGGAAGCTTGTTGAAAGTGTAGTTCCCAAGCCCTACCTACCTCTAAATATATTCAGTATCAGAAGGCTGGCGTGAACCCAGGAGACTTCATTTTTTAAAAAGATATTCATTCATTCATTTATTTGAAAGAGAGAGCACAAGCAGGGTGAGCAGCAGGCAGAGGGAGAGGGAGAAGCAGACTCCCCACTGAGCAGTGACCACCCCCCCTCCCCAACTGATGAGGGCTCGATTCCAGGACCCTGGGTTCATGACCTGAGCCAAAGGCAGATGCTTAACCTACTGAGCCACCCAGGTGCCCCAGGAGACTTCATTTTTTTTTTTTTAAGATTTTATTTATTTATTTGAGAGACAGAGAGCATGAGCGGGAGGAGGGTCAGAGGGAGAAGCAGACTCCCTGCCGAGCAGGGAGCCCGATGCGGGACTCGATCCTGGGACTCCAGGATCATGACCTGAGCTGAAGGCAGTCGCTTAACCAACTGAGCCACCCAGGCGCCCCCAGGAGACTTCATTTTTAACAAGCTGGAGATGACAGTGTAAATGGTCTATGGACCCCAGTTTGAAAGGCCCTGCTTGACCTCTCCTTGGCCAATTTCATCCACAGCCAAGAGTTCAGCGGTATCCTCTACCCTGAGAGTTGAAGGCAGATTGACAGCCTGAGTTTTAGACAACTGGTTATTTTCTGTGTTCTGTCACTAAATTGGCTTTTCTGCTTCTACCTTCCGCACCCTCAGATCCTGCATGTCCATGTCAGATCACCTCCTTTCCCCGGTATTTTTACTGTCTTGGTTTTGCTTCTATATTTCTTCCTGTGCCTTTGCTGGTCTTCTTCCCATACTTCCCACCTCTTTAATGCTATTGTTTCTTAAAGTCCTGTCCCTGTCCCTTACTCCATCTCACTGTATACTCTTTCCTGGCTAACTTTCTTTCATGATTTCACCTGTTACTTCTATTTGGCTAACTCCAAACTACTTATTTTCTATCTTGACCTCTGTTCTCTGTTCTTGCTCATATTTCCAACTTCCCACTGGACTTCTCCACCTGGCTGATCTGAGTTACAGACAACTCACATTCAGGTGTAGAAACCCTATTAGTTTTGATCACCTATTAGTTTTGAACATTTACTGATTACAAAAATAATTTTTAAATCACCCATATTCTACCATCCAAACTGTTAGCATTTTTGTTGTATTTCCTTCCAATGTTTGTTTTCAGCATAGTTTTCTTCCATATTTTTTCCTCTAGAGAAAGTTTACCAATATTCTATCTACAGTCTTTCATGTTTTTGCTCCACAAATCTGAGACCATACTATACATATTCTCATATCCTGCATTTTTAAAAGTTTACATTCTATCCAGAGCACTTCCTATGTCATTAAAAGCATTTTTCCCTGGATTTCAAAATCTTGTGACATCAATTTTAAAATATCATGAAAGAAAATTTAAAATACTTCTAATTTTTTTCCTATAATATCACCCACCCCATCAAATGATTTCACGTTTTAGTGTCTCTTTTCAACTTCAATCTTTAAAAACATCATCACTGGGGCACCTGGGTGGCTCAGTCATTAAGCGTCTGCCTTCGGCTCAGGTCATGATCCCAGATCCTGGGATTAAGCCCTGAATTGGGCTCCCTGCTAAATGGGAAGCCTGTTTCTCCCTCTGCTCTCCACTCCCCCTACTTGTGCTTGTTCTCTCTCTCTCTCAAATAAATAAATAAAATCTTTTAAAAAAGATAAAAACTGAGGTAACTGAGGTAATAGGATAGATACGGTTTTAAATATTGTTTTCTTTCACATTATTTTGCAAACATGGTTTCATGTTTCTCCATGTTCTGGTAGCTGTAAGCTGTTTTATACTATTAAGTGTTTAATAATTTAATCACCTACTGACATAAGTGTTTCAGTACATACAGATTTTTTTTTTTGCCTATATCACTGGTTTTTAAGTTTCTAGGTGAGGGTTTGGGTCAAAGCATACCAGCTGACTCTTGCTAAGTATTACCTATGTGTGCTTCTAGAAGGATTAAATCAATTTACCCAGCCACTAGCCAGGTGTGTATATATCTTTTCCCAGGGCTTTGACTGGCGTTGGGTATTTAATTTTTACTTGGTTTAATGGCTGTTAATTGGGACCACAGTATACATATAGTCTTTAATTTGCATTTCCATAATTACTGAGGAAGTTGAGTCTTTAAAATATATATATATTTACTGTTTGTATTTCCCCTAGATGCCTGTTCAATTCAAAGCAACAGACATACTCTGAGTGCCGTCTATGGGCCTAGAGCTGTGTGCTTCCCTCAAGGATGAGTGCCCTAACAAAAATGACCTTTTGGGATAGGGTGGGGGAGCCAGGTAGTACAGAAAATATATAATTAACTTTACTCCATTGGTGGAAGCACAATACCAGCAGGCAGTTTGGGCAAAGTCCTGTGGGTGGAAGACAGAGAAGGAAGGGTTTGACTCTGAAGCAGGTTAGGCTTTTGCAGGTCAAGTGCTTTAGAGCTAAGGCCAAACAAAGAGTAAGATTTGTCCAGATGAGAAGATGTCTGGAGAGATAAAACAATGTGGAGAGAGGTAAAGGGGTTGAAAAACATGAAATATAGTATTAGTTAATGGAGTTGTGACTTTCTAAAGCTAAAATGTGAAACACTGGGACGCAAAGGGATGATGGAACATTGGCTGGAGAGGAAGAGTGAGGGCTAATCTCAGGATTCTGACCTTTGCCCTGAGAATTTTTTTGTTGTTCTTAAAGAGGAATGGCATGAACTAACTTGTGTTTTAGGAAGATATTTCTGGAAGCTAATGACAGATGGATCTGGAGACACTGGAGTCTATAAGATGAGCATATCTATGTTTTACCCATTTATCAAGGGTCATAGATAGGACTAAGGGTAAGCTTTTTAGGTAGTATGCACATTAACTCTTTATCTTAAAACTGTTCCCATTTTATAGCCTTCCTTTAAATTTTTTAAAAATTGCGGTAAGATATATGTAACATAAAATGTACCACCTTAACTATTTTTAAGTGTGTAATTCACTATTGTTAAGTACATTTCACATTGTTGTGCAACCAGTCACGAGATCGTGACTTTTTTTTAAGTTAATTTAGTTCAGTTTTATTAAAAAGAAATTGAGGGACACCTGGGTAGCTCAGCTGGCTGAGCGTCTGCCTTCAGCTCAGGTCATGATCCCAGGGTACTGGGATCGAGCCCTGCATTGGGCTCCCTGCTCAGTGGGGAGTCTGCTTCTCCCTCTCACTCTCCCTCTGTGCTTTCTCTCTGTCAAGTAAATAAATAAAATCTTTAAAAAAATAAAAAGAGGGCGCCTGGGTAGCTCAGTTGGTTAAGCAACTGCCTTCGGCTCAGGTCATGATCCAGGGTACTAGGATCGAGTCCCGCATCGGGCTCCCTGCTTGGCAGGGAGTCTGCTTCTCCCTCTGACCCTCCTCCCTCTCGTGCTCTCTGTCTCTCATTCTCTCTCTCTCAAATAAATAAATAAAATCTCTCATTCTCTCTCTCTCAAATAAATAAATAAAATCTTTAAAAAAATAAAAAAATAAAAAATAAAAAAATAAAAAATAAAAAAAATAAAAAGAAATTGAAATTTGTACAAATTTAACTTTTTTGGTAATTACTGATGGCTGCTTAACACTTTACATTGTATAATGCTCTTTAACATATATGATCTCATTTGATCCTCATAAACATCCTTCTAAGGTAGATATTATCCCCATTTTACAGATGAGAAAGCTGAGGCCAAGAGCCAAAAGACCAGACAAGCTTGGGTGTGTGTTTATCCTGGAGAAACAAAGAGTGTCACCCAGATTTATAAGCTGAGGATTTCACCCATCCAATCAGTCATGCAGCAAATATTATCTGAGTACCTAGTATGTGCCCAGGGTTAGGAAAATGATGTTGAGCAAAAAAGACATATTCCCTGCATTTATGGAGCTCAAGGACTAGTGGGGTAAACAGGCATTCATCAAGAAACCATAAGGGGCACCTGGCTGGCTCAGTCAGTAGAGCATGTGACTCTTGATCTTAGGGTTGTGAGTTCAAGTACCACACTGGGTGTAAAGATTACTTAAAAATAAAATCTTTAGGGGTGCCTGGGTGGCTCAGTCAGTTAAAAGTCAGACTCTTGATTTCGGCTCAGATCATGATCTCAGGGTCCTGGGATCGAGCTCCCTATCTGGCTCCGTGCTCAGAGGGGAGTTTGCTTGAGCTTCTTTCTCTCTCCTTCGGCCCCTCCCCCTGCCCCTGCTTGTATGTGCACATGTGGTCATGCTCTCTCTCTCAAATAAATAAATAAATTAAAAAAAAAACAACAACAGGGCAGGGCACCTGAATGGCTCAGTCAGTTAAGAGTCTGCCTTCGGCTCAGGTCATGATCCTGGGGTCGTGGGATGGAGCCAGCATTGGGGTTCCCTGCTCAGTGGGGCGTCTGCTTCTCTTTCTCCCTCTGCCCTCCCCCCGCTCCTGCATGCTTTCTCTCAAATAAATAAATAAAATCTTAAAAAAAATAAATACCACTTCTTCCAAAAAACCTTTAAAAAATAAAGTAAAATCTTTAAACTTCACAGGGAAAGACGATGTAAAATATCCTCTTTTGAGAGCAGCTCAGGACCACGTATGCTTATGCTATATGCATTTGTAAACCTTCCAAAATGATTCACCCTGACATTTCCATGTGTCTGTCTAATCCACAATATCCTTTCCTTGACATTATATGATTTGTATACTGACCCCCAACCTTGTGAGGTAAGCAGGCAAGTATGACTGTCTATATTTTACTGATGAAAAATTCAAGTCTCAAAGACTCGATAACTTGCCTAAAACCATATGACTAGTTAATGGTGAAGCTGGGATTTGAATCCAGGTCTTGTAACACCTAGATTGTTATTCTTGTAGTTTTCATTCTTCCATCTATTCATTCCTTCATCAAATATGCACTGATCATCTTCTGAGTGTCAGCCTACATAGGGAGCAGTCAAGAGCCACAGAAGGGTTTGAAGCAGGAAAGCAGCATGATCCAATTTAGATTTTTTTTTTTAAGATTTTATTTATTGGGGCGCCTGGGTGGCTCAGTCATTAGGTGTCTGCCTTTGGCTCAGGTCATGGTCCCAGCATCCTGGGATTGAGCCCCACATCAGGCTCCCTGCTCAGCGGGGAGCCTGCTTCTCCCTCTCCCACTCCCTCTGCTTGTGTTCCCTCTCTCGCTGTCTCTCTCTGTCAAATAAATAAATAAAATATTTTTTAAAAATTAAAAAAAATAAAGATTTTATTTATTTATTAGAGAGCATGAGGAGAGCATGAGCAGGGGGAGGGACAAAGGGAAAGGGAGAAGCAGGCTCCCCGCTGAGCAGGGAAGCCCCACACAGGGCTGGATTCCAGGCCAGGACCCTGGGATCATGACCTGAGCCAAAGGCAGATGCTTAACCAACTAAGCCACCCAGGTGCCCCTCCAATTTAGGTTTTAGATGAGAGGGCAATGATGGTTTCCAAAATATGTTCTGGGACCACCTACTGGGTCTGAATCTCTGGGATTGGGGCTCAGGAATGTCACCATCAGCCAGGTTTGGGAATTCCTTTCCAATTCTAATGCAATGAAGAGAGAGAAGCACTGTATTAGAGAAGGAGGTGGTGCAAACAGTTAACATGACTAAGGTAGGGGCTGTAGTGAGAGCCAACCAGGTGAGAAGTGATGAAGTACAGGGACAAAGTGATACACTTGAGGATCATTAGAAAGCATGGGCAGGGGGTGCCTGGGTGGCTCAGTTGTTAAGCGTCTGCCTTCAGCTCAGGTCATAATCCAAGGGTCCTGGGATCGAGCCCTACATGGGGCTCTCTGCTCCGCGGGAAGCCTGCTTCTCCCTCTCCCACTCCCCCTGCTTGTGTTCCCTCTCTCGCTGTGTCTCTCTCTGTCAAATAGATAAATAAAATCTTTAAAAAAAAAAAAAAGAAAGAAAGAAAGAAAGAAAGGAAGCATGGGCAGGACAGTGGCTGAGGTTCAAAGAAGTAGAGCTGGGATTCCTGCCTGGGGCCTCAGGCTCTGGAGCCTGTGCGGTTTACTGCACATAGACTTTTATAACCATGTCCCGATTTTAAATATCTATATTTACATCTCTTGGCCCTTGTTTTGCAAATCTCCATCTTATTTCAAACTGCCTTCAAGTCTTGTATTTCTCCCTCACTTTCATAAAGCCTAGGAGAGACATTAGGGACAGACAAGGCCTTAAAAGCTTTAAAATATTTATTTCTTTGGGGCTGGGTGCCTAGGCAAGGAAAAAATAGATTTAATTAGACAAGCACAAACTCTGGGAGAGAATAGTAAGATACTGGGGAGATGCACTGCATCTCCTCTTCTATAAACCCTAGAAGGCCTCCAGAAAACCTGAAGACAATAATCCCAGAAGCCCAGAGGGTGACCGTAATTCCTCTCCAAGGTTATTACTGGGTTTCAAGCTGGAGCAGTTCAAGAATTCAGGAAACTGTAAAGAATCCACAACAGCCTCAACTACCATCTCCCCAAACATCAACATCAACAACCTTGACAATAAAATTTTTAAAATTCAGGGCACCTGGGTGGCTCAGTTGGTTAAGCGTCTGCCTTCAACTCAGGTCATGATCTCCGGGTCCTGGGATGGAGCCCCGCATCAGGCTCCCTGCTTAGGAGGGCATCAGCTTCTCTCTCTCTCCCGCTGCTCCTCCCCACTCTCTCTCTCTCTCTCTCTCAATTTTTTTTTTTAAAGATTTTATTTATTTGACAGACACAACAAGAGAGGGAACACAAGCAGGGGGAGTTGGAGAGGGAGAAGCAGGCTTCCCCCTGAGCAGGGAGCCCGATGTGGGGCTCAATCTCAGGACCCTGGGATCATTACCCGAGCCGAAGGCAGACGCTTAACGACTGAGCCACCCAGGCGCCCCAATAAATAAAATCTTTAAAAATATATTAAAAGTAGTCTCCTTCCCACCCGCAACCACAGACCTGAAGAGGGCAGATGGGACTATGGGGGATTCGTCTGCATCCGGGGTCTGGGTTTCCCAGGGTCTCAGGGAGACGAGAAACTGACACCCGAATTTCTGAATGCAGGCATCAGAGGCTGAGGACGCCTCCACTCTCTCCTCACTGCCAGGTAGGTCAGGATTAAAGCGCACTCAGCCAAAGGCTATGGTTGGCAGTACAGGGGCTTAGCCAAGCAGGTGGGCGGGAATGGAGGTGTGGGAGAAAAGGATGGGAAAGTGGGTGTGGTGGGATCCTACCACTGGCATTTGGGTTGGGGTGTGAGAAGCACCTGGGGGAGGTGCCCTGGAGGATGACCAATCAGAGGGCGGGTTGCGGCCCAGGGGCAGGACAGGGGCGTATCTTGGTCGAGATTGGATAACGGTCTGGAGCTGGGAGGGGCCGCGCGCCGCCCCGGCCCGCAGCTCTGCAATTCAGCTTCATAAACCGCAGCGGCAGCGGCGGCGGCGGTGGAAGTCGTCTGACTGTGGCGCACGTGCCGGAATCTGACGCTCCTCGCTTGCCGCGGAGTTCCTTGCCTGGGAGTTCCGCGTGCGTTTCGTCCTGCCCCAAAGTTCGCTCCATCCTCGGTGCCCCAACCTCTTGCCCAGCTTTTCAAGCTCCGGACCTCGACGTCTGCAGAACGAAATGGTCACAGCCATGAATGCCTCGGACGAAATAGAGCAGATATTGCAGCCTTACAACTTCGAGCTGTTCCAGGACATGAGGCCCCTTTTGGAGGAGTACTGGTGAGACCTGGGGAAGGCGAAGGGCCGTGCCAGGGTCCTGACCTTGATGACTGCTATGGGGGGGGGGGGGGGAGACACTGGATGCCTGCAATGATTTTCTTAAAGAGCAAAGGTATCGGGCTCCTCTGTACTGACTCCATATCCCTGTTGTCCAAGGTGCAGTTAGCGTGGCATCTCAGAGATTAGACCCGGAGGAAAGAAAGAAAGAATGAGAGAGAAAGAGAAAAAGAAAGAGACAGGGAGGAAGGGAGGGAGAAAGGAAGAAAATGGGTTGAGAAAAGTAGGAGACAGAAACCCAGGGGAAAGAGTGTAGTGAGAAATGATCTCTGAGGAAGGGGTTGACCTGAACTCCTACTCCCACCCACCTTATAGACGACTCTCCTTTGTCCTTTGTGGCCGTGTGTGCAGGCATAGTGCTGGTCCCAGGGACAGTCTGCCTTTACATTTATCACGCTATTCCCCAAATGCTCCATTGTCCCCGCTGTGGAGAAGGAGACACAGTCAGGGAGCTCTTTCAAGATTTCCCCAGGCTCTTTGATCTTGCCCTAAAGCTCCTCAGAGGTGTTTGTGGGCTGACTTTGTGCTCCAGCCAATTTACCATAACCCAACCAGGCAGAAACTATTGCCACATTCTTCTTATACCAGACCTCTGGGTTGGTTCTAGGCATGGACACAGCAGCTGTCACCCACTCAAAATTCCACTGAGAGCAATAATCACAGAAACCTTGAACACAGCCCCTGCCCTGCACTAGGTACTTTATATACCTTAACACTGTCAGGCGAGGAGTGTTATTTCTCCTTTATAATAAGGAAACTGAGGCTCAGAGAACTAAGTAGTTTTTTCCCAATGTCACACAGCTAGTAAGTGGCAGAGCTGGGACTCCAACCCAGAGCACTCACCTTGAGAGACCAGTGGGCATTCCTGTAACCAGCACCCACCCATAAGCCCATCCCCTCTGCCTTCTGCCTGCCAGGGCAACCTCATTCCTCATAGCTCTGGTCTACCTGCTACTCATCTTTGTGGGGCAGAACTACATGAAGGCACGGAAGGGCTTCAACCTGCAGGCGCCTCTAATCCTTTGGTCCTTCTCCCTTGCACTCTTCAGGTAAGACCCCCCTTCCCCCAATCTCCACTCCCTGCCTATCCTGTAGACCCTAGACCCTCATTCTAACCCTAAAACCTTTCTGGAAACCCCAAGTGAGTCAATGCCCCAAGTTGCCATCTAACTCTTTCCCTAGCCCATTCCCTCAGCTCCAGCTCCCTCCCCAGCTTCCATCCTCCTCCCACATTACCCTGTTTACTTTCTTCCCCAGGCCCCATACAAGCAGCCTCTGCTCTCTCTCATGAGTCCTCTTGTGCTTATGGAGTCTGTGTACTTTTAACAATTTTCTCCAGCCTCTAATGCTCTCAGAATCTAACACCCTCTCCCCCCCCCAAAACAAAACAAAACACACTCTCCCAAGACCTTCCAATAACTTCTGTAGCCCCTCCTTCCCAGATTTCATTCCCCAAACTCCTTCCATCTTCCCAATCCTGTTGCCCATCCCCTCCCACGTTCCTACCCATCCCAAGAACCCTAGTCCCTAACTCAGTTTTCAGTCCCATCCTCCAGCATTCCCTGGTCCTTCCCCAGCCCTAATCTCCTCTAGATTACAGGATCTCAGAAGCTGTGACCCATTCTGCTGGAAGGGGGAAGTGGTGGAGCTTGGGACAGTGACCTGCCAGGCCACGGGGGAAGGGTGAATTGGTGCCTGGGGATGACCTTACACCCTTTTCCTCTATCCCATTTCAGTATCCTGGGGGCACTGAGGACATGGGGCCATATGGCTACCCTGCTACTTAAGGGGGACCTAAAGCAAACTGTGTGCTTCTCCATCTTCATCAGCACTCCCATAATCAGATTCTGGTCCTGCCTCTTTGTTCTCAGCAAGATCATTGAACTTGGTGAGTGGCAAGTCTTTGTCTCTCTGGTGCCCAGTCAATGGCATCCCTCCTCAGGAACCCCCCCCACCTCCCCCATCACATGGAGAGGCCCTTCCCCACCCCTGGGTCCTAACACCTCTTACCCAAGCCCCTCTTTAAATTATTTGCCACAAAGGCCCTTCTCCATGCCCTGAGAATTCCCCCTATGTCCCTCTGTTCATCATGGAGGGTGGTGCCAACACTGGGTGGTATGCCAGCTATGACTCCCCATCTCCCAGGAGACACGGCCTTCATCATCCTGCGTAAGCGGCCACTCATCTTTGTGCACTGGTACCACCACAGCACAGTGCTAGTGTATGCGAGCTTTGGATACAAGAACAAGGTGCCTGCAGGCGGCTGGTTCATGACCATGAACTTTGGTGTGCATGCCATCATGTACATCTACTACACTCTGAGGGCTGCCAAAGTAAAGTCCCCCAAGTGGTTACCCATGCTCATCACCAGCCTGCAGATCCTGCAGATGTTTATGGGAACCATTGTTGGCTTCCTAACTTACATCTGGAGACAGGAACAGGGATGCCACACCACAATGGAACACTTCTTCTGGTCCCTTGTCTTGTATATGACCTATTTCATCCTCTTTGTCCATTTCTTCCACCAAACCTACATAGTGCCCAAAGTCAAAGCCAAGACCAAGAGTCAGTGAAGGGTTGGAGAAAAAGGAGCCCCAGGCTCTCTCCCTGCCAAGGCACCAAAGGGTTGAGCTTAGGTTTGGGAGAATAATTAAGATGCCTTCCCTGCATGGTTTTTCCCATGGGATCTGTGCCCCAAGGTGGCAGGAAGTTGTGTCAGCCGTGGGTGGGGTGTAATCTAGTACTTTGATGTTTCTATTTTTAATGTGAAGGCCAAGCAAGCCCTGGGATGGGGGTAGAACTGAGAAAGATTTCCAGAGCTGAATTTATATTTCTATCCAGTAATTTTCTTACTCCATTTTTAAATTAAAGATTTCAACAAGTCTTTTTTGGGGGTTTTGAGATTTGGGGGAAGAGGACTGCTGTGATGGGAGAGGGCTGCTGGCAGCGGGATGATCACTGAGTGAGAAGCCTAAGAAGGTGTGAAGGTGTGTGGAAAGATGAGAGGCACACACACACACACACACACACACACTCAATAAAAATTCTAGGCCTGGTAGGCACTTAATAAATGTCTGTTACAGACCAGAATTTTATTGCTATTAGAGACCCAAGCCCCTCATAGGAACAGTGAGAAACAGGTGCAGAAAGGCGGTGTAACTTATCTAAGGTCATAGGCTTCCTAAGTTGCAAAATTGACACCTGCAAGCAAGCGTTCCAGACCAGAACTTCCAGTTATCCTGCATAAGACCACGAGGTGGCGCCGCAGCACCAGCTTTGGCCAACGCTAGCGAAGTAGCTAGTCCCTAAGCCACACCTACATACTCGCTCGCAGGTGCCCCCCCCCGCCCCCCGCTC
This sequence comes from Mirounga angustirostris, assembly GCF_029215605.1. Taxonomy (NCBI): domain Eukaryota; kingdom Metazoa; phylum Chordata; class Mammalia; order Carnivora; family Phocidae; genus Mirounga; species Mirounga angustirostris. Next base: position 128,586,966 of record NW_026991714.1, read on the forward strand.
CAGGAATCCCCCAGCTGCCCCATCCGGGTGTTGGGAGCTGAGAGGGGACTGAAACCCTAGAATCCCAGGCCCTCACTTCTGTCCTGTACACCCAGCTCTCCTTTAAACATGGGGTAGCCTGAGGGGAGGGGGCTCAACCGCAACTCTGAATCATCAGGCCTTTGGCAGTCCGCGCACGTTTATTTCATTTATCTTTGAAAATGGGGGAGGGGAGTCTGGAGAAGGCGGGGTGGGCCAAGGGTCACTTGGCCCCCGGGGAACTGGTCCCTGTTCCTGGCCTTAGTCCCAGGGGCGTGGACTGTGTGTAGGGTGTGTAGGGCCCAGTCCATCCCTCAGGGCCGGCAGCGGGGAGGCTCTCTCCTGAGCTGGCCGCCCACCCCTCCGCCCTCCCCGAGCTGTCCCAGCACCCCTCTCAGACCCCGGGATAGGGGCAAGCCAGTCAAGACGACCCCAGTCCGGGGAGGCTGTGAATTCTCGCCCCCGCCCTCGGGGATGGTCGACGGACCGGGCCGTTCATACGGGCCGTTCCACGGCGTACTGACACGGACTGAGGTTGGCGGCCGGGGGCGGCCCGGGCACGGCGGGATAGCTGAAAGAGGCGTGCTGTTTGGCCTTGAGCCTCAGGCTGGCCAGACTCGAGTTACACGGGTCCCGATATACGTAGGGGGAGGAGGCGGCTGCAGCTGCGGCTGCAGCGGCCGAGGCGTAAGGGCAGGACACTGCCCCGGAGGACACTGCGGCCGGAGCCAGCCCGGGGGGCCCCCCGCCCAGGCCCTGCAGGGCCCCGGGCCCTGGCACCGTGCCCGGGGCGGCTGCGGCCGAGGGCACCATGGAGGCGGCGATGGAGCTGGGTGGCGAGAAGACGGGCTGCGAAGCCAGAGGCCCCACGTTGACTGAGTTGAAGGCGAACGGGAAGGTCTTGGCGGCGAGTGGCGGGCCGAGCGCCTTGGGTGGCCAATTGCCGTACGAGTAGCCGGGGTACACCTCCTCGTAGGGCGGCACCAGCCCCCCTAGTGGCGCGGCGAAGCCGCCCTTGCACAGCTCGGCTTGCTGGCTGCGCTCGCGCTTCCGCCACTTGGCGCGCCGGTTCTTGAACCACACCTGCGGGCGTTGGAGGAAGGCTGTCAGGGCCGGAGCCGGGCGGGGGGCCGACCTGAGTCCGCGCGGCTGGCGGCGGGGTCACCGAGACCGGGGTTCGGGCCAGGACCGCGCCAAGGATAAACCAAACGGAAGCGGGGCAGCCAGGGGGTGGGAGGAGCGCGCGGAGTCAGGAGGCTGAGAACAGGAGTGGGCGGCACGACTGAGTCAGGGGCTACAGGGTCGGGGCGGGGGGGCGCGTAGGATGGAGTCAAGGAGGGGTGAAGAAGAGAACGGGAGACAGTGCCGGGGGGAAAAGGAACGAGCGGCCTGGAGCGACAGGGTGGAAGGAGTCAGAGCAGAGGCCGGAGGCTGTGCGGGGCAGCCCACGGAAGCAGGGGCACGTCGGGTGTTGGGCCGAGGATAGGCAGTCGGGGGGAAGCGCAGGCTGCTGGCTCCAGGGCAGCTCGCTGAGCGGCCAGTGAGAAAAAGGCCCGGGGCCGGAGCAGGAAGGCGGGCGGGGGCGCGGGGCAGGAGAGGGTTGCGGGTTTGGGAGGGCCGTACCCGCACGCGGGCCTCGGTGAGGTTGGTCCACACCGCGATCTCTTCGCGCGTACTCATGTCGGGGTAGCGGTTCCTCTGGAAGGTCGCCTCCAGCTCCTGCAGCTGCTGGCTGGTGAAGTGGGTGCGCTGCCGCCGCTGCTTCTTCTTCAGCGAGCCGTCTTCCGGGGAGCCGCCGGGCAGCGAAGCCGAGGCCTTCTCCGAATCTGGGGGCCGAGGTGGGGGCAGGTCACAGGGCGCCCAGGCCTGCGCGGATTCCGCGGCTCAAGGACCTCCTCCACTGACCCCTCACTCCCACCCGGCCTTCCACTGCCAGATCCCACCCCCAGGAGGGACAGAACTGTTCTCTCCCCTACCCCCAGTAGGGGGTGCGCTCACCACTGTGCTCTGGGCCCTTGCAGCCGTGCTCTGGGAGTGGCGGGTGGGGAGTGCCCGCATCTGACAGCGAGAGGGCCGGGCTCCGGGCCTCCGCCTCGCTAAGCAGGCCGAACTCCATGGAGGGAGGACTCTGGAAGGGAGAGAAGACACAGGCCAGGTTGATGGGGATAAAATCTCCCGGTTATCGGGTTCCCAGTAGTGTTTCCCCTCAAGTTCACTGCCCCTTTCTCAGCTACCGACATAAAGCTATCCCTGTGTGGGGTACCCTAGGATAGAATAGGGAAACAGCAGCCTAAGGGGAGAAAGATGTGTACCCAGGGGTATTATGCACAGACATGCACACTAGACTGTGTTTTGTTCACTGCTGGGCACCTAGCTAGAACTCTGCCTGGTACCCAGTTGGTGTTCAATAGATACTTATTGAATTAGCTAAGGAAAACCACGCTATTGCGCACCGCATACTGTATACCACATCCTCAAAAACTTCAGTTCCTTCTCACATGTATGTCCGGTATCCACACAAACTCATACATGCCCCTCAGCCCCTCAGCCAATCACACCTGAACACAGTCTGTTACTCTCCGGTGGGACAGATTTGATTTTGAAGCCGACCCAGTATGTCTCGCATGAAGATAACCACTGCTATTATTTATGAATACTTACGATGTGCCTTTACCTCATTATCTCTCTCCTCACAAGAATGCATCGAAATTAAGTATGATCACCCTCATTCAGGTGAGGAAACAGACTTGAAGTAACCACTAAGGTCACAGAGCTTAGTACGTCGTGAAACCGGGATCTGAACCAGGCCTGGGAAACTCCTAAGCTAATGCTTTTTCTTCATTTGCTTTTTCCATTTGTTTTCCTTGGGGCCCTACCCAGACACCCCCTCAGGGACTGGAATTTGGGGCTAGCCTCAGGGATAGAAGTCTAGCTTGGCCTTGCTTGGGTCTGCTTCAACCAGGGCAGTCCTGCTTTTGCTTGTTTTGTTTATGCTTTCTAGGGAGATAGCATTTGAAGAAAGGATTCCAGGATCAAAAACAAGTTTGAAAGTCCCTAGGCCTTCTGGCCTTGTCCGCTTCTGTGCCCGTGCAGACACACTTCACCCCCTTACCAGTTCCACCCATGCCAGCCTCCACTGCCCCCCCCCCAGCAGATGTGAGCTTCTTAAAGCCACATTCCCGCCCTTATTCCCTATCCCAGGAGATGACCCAGCTCCCTCTCCAAGTCTCCCCAGTAGGGTCCCCCTTCCTGCTGGCTCTCCCAAGCCTCCTCTGGTGGGAGGAGGAGAAAGGGGCACTAAGTGAGGCTCAAGAACTCTGGATGCCTCTTGGTCAGAGGAGAACCAAAGGAGTCTAGGTACAGAGGAACAGGGGTAAAGAGCTGGCTAGGAGGGGTCCATCTGCCTCTCCATTAACAGGGACTTAATGCAGGCTGTGCAGGGTGGCATTAATGTGGTGGATTAGCCTAGATTGAGATGTGTGTCACTTGGCTCTTCTGAATTTATAAGGAGCCTCTCTCTGGGAGGCGCAGATGGGCAGCGGCCTGTATTTGCACATGGTAATGCCCCCGTCAACCAGCTGAGAGAGGACAGCTGCCCCCCCCAACCTCTCAAGTGAGATTGGGGGTGCAACAGAGGTCAAGGCAGGAGGTTGAGAAGCAGTCCCTGTTCTTTTTGCAGGGGGTGGGGTCTAGACTTGAACCTTTTTCTAAGGTTGGAGAGGCAGGACTGAAGGGAACCGGGAAGGAGAGAAGTCAGGCTAGGGGTGGGGATGCTCAGCTCACCTCACCTTCCAGGTCTGTGGTCAGGAGTCAGAGGCTTGGGGCTGGCCCAGCGATGCTCTGATAGAAGGGACATGCCCTTGGGTGAGACCTGTGGCAGCCCTGACTAGTAGTTCTTCCCAAATAGCTCAAAAGGCTTAGAACTGAGAGCTGGAAAAAGGGGTGCTCTCAAGTCTCCTCGTACTTTATACCCAAGATGCTCTCAAAATGCAAGCCACGCCCCTGGCTTCTCCAGAGGCCATGGGAACACCACCACTGGGAAAAAAGGGACAATTTGGTTCACCTGTAGAGAAAACTAAATCCCACCAGTGCCATTTGTCTTTCCAGTCTGCCTTGGCTCCAGATTTCCAGTATTCCAAACTCCCCTTCCCCCAGCATTCCGTACCTGTATCTCCGTTTCACCCTCAACTGCAGCGGAGGGAGGCAGGGTGGAGAGAGATAAGGGCCAGAGTAAGAGATGAGGCCGAGAAAGCAGAGTTCAGGCTGTGTATTCCCAGAGACAGACAGACACACATGCAGACACACACGAGCCCCCACTCAGACAAAATAAGCACTTGGACTTGGAGCTAGAGGCATACAAACACATACTCTCCCACACATGCGCTCCCACATTCAGGCAGACAGACCCACACCGTCACACAGTCTCCTCTCTCTGTGACAGGGACAGCTGCCTTGGCTGTTTTGGAGCTAGCCATTACTCTCCCCCCCTGCCTGGCCCCTCTGAACCTCAGCTCTCAGTCCCAGGAACTAAGGACTCTGGGGGGGAGGAGGAGGCCAAAGGGGCCAGGGGAGTGGTCTATACTCAGTGGCTGCTGGGGAGACCCTGTTTCCCTGGGTGGGGAGAAGTCTGAGGGAAGAGGATGGCTTGGGGGTAAAGGGTGGAAACTGCCCAGGCCCCTCCTAGGAAAGTAATCTGGAATAGCCAAGAAGAAAATAGGTTTGGAGACAAAAGATCTGGGTTCATGTCCTGGCTCCCCAACTTACTAGCTGTGTGTTCTTGGCAAAGTACTTTACCTCTCTGGACATATTTTTTCATCTCTAAAAGGGAGATCATACTCCCTTCCCTACCTACCTCTAGTATTGTTATAAGGTTAAAATAAAACATAATGTAAAAATGAATGGGGATAAAACTCTATCCAAGTTGCTTCCCCGCGCCCCCCTCCCCATTCATTGAACAGATGTCTATTTGGCACCATCTATGAGCTGGGCATTGAGTAAGGCACTGAGGATAGAGTGGTAAGTAAGATCTCATCCTTATCTCTGCCTTTGCTTGAGTTCACCTTCCTAGACCCTGTATCACCCAGTGAAGAATTCCTCTGGTGAATAAAGGTGAGTTCGCTGCATTTGAGAGTGGGATGCAAAGGTGTGTTGTGAATACTCGGCCCTGAACATAAAGGAGGACCCAGCCAATAAGGTAACAGCAAAATGGGCAGAGTAACCGAAGCTGAGAGCCATGGTAAAGGGAAGAAGGAAACCTTCAGGCTCTTGACCGGTGTAGTAATAGTGGAAAGAGGGGTTGAGGCCGAGAAGAGCCCTGCCTGCAAAAATGAAAAGGCAAGAACACCACAGCCAGGCAGGCAACAGAGAGATAGACGGCGGGAGCACAGGCCTCCAGCGGACTCGAGTCCGGGTGGGCTAGCCAGGCAGAGGCTGGGGGTGCCAGGCTGTTGTCTGAGCTGGAGACAGGCTGGCTGAGGATTAAGCTCCCCCAAACTGTTGGAGGTCAGGAAGCTGGGGAGTTGGGACTGAGGCCAGGGGCTTCGCCTCACTCGGTGGACAGGGACAAGCAGTAGGTCTGGAAGCTGCAGGATTGGTTGATGCTGGTAGGAAATACCAGGCAGGGGCAGAGAGAGTCAGGAGATAACAGTGGGGTGCTGAATCCAGCTCTGGGAGGGGCTGCCGGTCCCCCCTCCAGCCTTCCTGACACACCCTACTGGGGATGTATGGGCCAGGCTCCATGGTGTCAGGGTGACAATCCCCACACTGGGAAGAAGAAAGGACCTGCAGGTGTGCTTTGATTCTTTAGTAAAAGCTGGCATTACAGGAAGCCTATCATGGACTGCAGGAAGAACAAAACATTCAAGATATATTAAGGTGGAGAGCACAGGTTATCCCAGGTCAGAGAGGTCAGAGAGGGGAAGTCATGGTTTCCAAGGGACCCAAGCTCATGGCAAGAAGGCAACTGCCACGTGTGCCCACTTATGCCCTGACGCCAAAGGGGCAAATCAGGGCCTCAGCTAGAGAGCTCCCAAGTAGTTGCAATAATGATGCCTGGGCGGAAGGTGTACCCTAGACCTGAGATAGGAGAAAACCCTTGGAAGATGGAAGGGATAGAGTCGTGGCACCATGGCTCAGCTCAGCAAGTAGCAAGTTGGTGATAGAGTATAAACCAGGGCCCTTAACTAGCATGGAACCCACCTAGAAACCTGGATCTGAAAGTGAGCTGTTTAAGTTCATTAGGGATGCTGAGGACCCAACTTGTCTGGTCTGCTGAGCTGCGGTGAGCAAATGGGCGCAAATGAAGACAGCTATAGACGAAGGTTACAGACCCAAGAGGAAACCCTAAGACTCGAGTGGAGGCAGCAATGATTCTATGTAGTTAATTTATCAAGGGGTAAATTAGGGATCAGAGAAATGGGCCCCCACACCCACCCCTCCCCTTCCTCCCATCTTTCCTTCAGCAAGTGTTAGGTGCTAGGACAGATCCCCAAGAACGGTAAGGCACAGACCCTAATTTCTAGGAGTCTACAGTCTGGGAAGGTAAACAGGATGGACAATGATGGGTTAAATAGGCCTAATTCTCACATTGTGGGGGGTCAGAGAGATGGAAGCCCATGTAAGCTGATATCAAGTTATGGGGCTCAGAGAATGTAGCACATGGCAGAGCTGGGAACCAGGGAGGCAGAGAAGGAGCAGAGGCTTCTAAATAATAGAGCAGTACTGGGAATGAGCTGGCAGGTTCCGAGGGCAACAGGCAGTCTCAGGCAGCCAGGGTCTCAGTGTGGGCAATGGGAAATCATCAGAGGAAAACAGGTCAGGCTGCAGGAGCCTCCAATGAAGGGCATGGGGTGGTGCTTCAGGTCTGATAGAGTCTAAGCTAGAGCATCTCCAGCTTTTCCATCAAAACCTCCTAAGACCAGTAAGAGAGAACATCACTCTGGGAAACTGGGAGCACAACCTCAAACAGCTGCCACCAGTTTGAAATTTCTTTGAGATCTCCAGCCTTACGTTAAAAATTGAAGCAAGTTTTGCATTCTATTCCACACTTAAGCATATTTATTTTGATATAAAAGTAGTTTTCTCTCCACGTCTCCAAGTGACATCTTCAAGTGACATCACCACACCAGGAAGATGGGGCACATTTCAGCTGCAGCATCATGCCCCTTCTACTCCTGACCTGCCTGCTCTCCCCATCCCCCGCTTTTGAGAAGCAGTACTCCAAGCAGTGGGAGTCGCTGGAGGCTTGTAGGCAGGGGAGAAACATAAGGGCAGCGGCTCTGGGACCTTGACTTGGCTGTGGTGAGCAGAATGGATTGGGCGGGGGAAAGGTGGGAAAGGGGGAACTTAACTGAAAAGTGTAAAGAAGGCCCTGGGGAGGACAATGGAGAAGGAGTAGAGAGAATTTTGAAAGCAGCTCTCATTCCCCCCACTGCCTACCTTCTTTCCCTTTCTGTCCCCATCACCCTCATCGTGGGTCCCTGCGCATGACCATGGGCTAGACACTCCAGATAATCCCAAAGCTCAGGACCTAATGGATCTTTCAGATTAGCTGCCTTCTTCCTCCCCACTCTCTAGGATGCATCATTTGGAGCGAATGGAGAAGAAAAGATCTGGGTGGCTCTGTCCTTCTCTCATGCCTATCCCCAGCTCAGCTCTAGCCTGCCTCCCTTTCCCCTCCTGGACCTGTGTCCCAGGCCCATATTCACATCCTTGAGCAGGAGGCAGGCAGAGATCAGATCAGGGTATGTGGCCTGGTGGAGGAGTTAAGCATTTGGGGAGCTCCCTAGAACTCTTCTTGGAGAGGAGCAGGGATAATGGCTGACATTGGAAGCTTGGGATAGGGTGTTCCATCTGTCACTGAGAATCTTCCTATGTCTGGATCAGGGGTGCTATCAGGCTTCTCTAAGACTTGAGACTCCATCCTTCCAAACAAAGATTCTGTGGTTACAGAGGACCTACAGTTTGGGCATAATAATAGCAATAATGTTTCTTACTTCTGTGGTGTTTCTCCATTTGCAAAGGACTTTCAAATACATGATTTCATTGAACTCTTACAACCACCTCGGGTAGCAGGAATATCCATCCTTATTTCACCTCTAAGAAGATAAATTTGTCCAAGGTGACAGAGATTGAAGAAATTCGAATCCAGTTCTCCTAAAACCAAGGTCTGAGCTCTTTCCATACCTTGCCCCCTCTATTCCAGCAGCCATTTGTGGTTCTGACATGCACTGATCCTCCCAAGCCCTGAAGGATTCCATTTCCACTTCCTGCCTCTGCCTCCTCTCTGGAAAGCTCTGGAAGTTTGCTGCCCACTGTGTGCCAAGGAACATTTTCCTATTCATCTTGAGTTTGCATCACTCCAGTTCTACGAGGCCCCCTCATCTCCCATTTCAGGATTTGGGGAGCAAACAAATCTGCTTATCTAGGCCTTTCATTATTTGTGGATTTCCATCCTGTTTCACCTTCCAGAGGCCTAAGCTTTTAAGTTTGCTCTCTCTAGCAGCCCCTGGCTCCCCATTCTGTGGATCATTTTCTGACCCTTCTCTGGGTCCATAACATTCTCCCTAAGAGCCAGTGACCAGGCATGCACTCAGCTACATGGCTTTATGCAAGGATGAGAGAAAGTTCTGTCTTTTGTTTCCATTCATCTTTATTATAAAGCCATTACTTTTTGGCCTTTTTGGCAAATGCAGAACTTTGGGCTAAGGTCTTCAGGGAACCATCTGCAATGCCTTTGCTATTCCTTTCCTGACTCAGAGACTTTCATTTCACCCATAATTTCAGTGATTTTCAAAGGTGATGGGAGCACAAGCCCCTGAAAAGTGTATCAGAATATGGTAGGAGTAATTGGAGTGTACCTTTATATTTATCAAAAGGGGGCAAGGACAAAAAAGGTTGAGAAACAATGTCCTAGCCAGTGATAAGCAAACTTTAAAACTGAGGAATGGAGGTGAGAGTGTGGGGAATACATATTATATGTCATTCATGGGTGGACGGTAAGAGAGGTTGAGACCCACTTGTTTAGATTACTGATTGCTAAATATATCACCTTGCACTTATCCCATGAAAACTCAGTCCCTAGCTGAGTTGTTTTGCTTACTTACACAGACTGGGAAAGTTCTCTCTTCTTTGTTCCCTTTAGCTTAACTGGGCTCTGGTTAAAGAGATGGGGTCAGGGTGGGTGGTCACTATATGGATCCAAAGGAATCAGGGCCCTTTCCCAACTACAGAAAAAACAAAAGGGACAGTTGGGTAGGGCTGAGACATCCTTCCCAACCAGTCTTGGAGGGCCGTCTAGGCCCCATGTTGACCCCAGAGTCTGGATTCCATGTGTCTCCTTCCTCTCAACCATCAGGGTAGTGTTGGGATTGGTGGGGTTGAGAGAGCCAAAAGGGAAAAAAACCACAGGGTTTGCTTTGCTAAAGGGCTGCAGTTTTCTCTTTGGGCCTGGGATCCTGCCTCTTGCAGGGAAGGAGGCTTTAGCCCGCTGACAACCAGGTAGGAATTCAGGGCTATCTGGTCAGCTGTATTGGAATTAGGGGTTGACTACGAGTTTGTGAGGAAACTGAAGCTGTCAGGGAGGCTTGTGTTGGACTCCTCCTTAGCCTCCCATTGCCCTTCTGGTTCATTTTCCCCTTTCCTTGTCTTTTACTAGTTGTCCTGCCATGGGCTTTCTCTCCTCAAAGTTGGATTCTAGAAGTGCCGGGTGATGCTCAGATCTAGTCTGGGTTGGAGGGTGAATGTCCCCCAGCGCCACTGCACTCCAAGGCCAGGCCTTTATTCTCATTTGCCTGCTCCTGTCATCCCCTCACCCTCACTCTGCAGCTCCTAGGAGCAGAAACTAGTTTGCAAAGTGTGAGCCGGGATTTGAGGCGACCCACCAGAGCGAACCCCACTGAACACGCAGCTGGGCAAGGCGCGGCCGGGTACATGGACATGCCACTCGGCCAGGGACATTCTGTCCGCCCCTGCCGGACACAGCGCCTGCTCCGGAGAGACCCACCTAGCCTCCCCGGACATTCTGTCCGCTCTGAGCCCCGCGCGGCCTGCGGACATTCCGTCCAACTCCATGCGGCTCCAGGCCGAGACCCATCCGGGCCCTGACACCCCAAGCCCGACTTGCCAGCCCCGCCGCCTAGTCACTCGGGCTGCCCAGCTTTGGCCCGGCGGCCCGCACAGCGGCCATCTGACCCGGTCGCAGCCAGGCTCCCACAACACGGCTCCTATCCAAACTGCGAAGCGGCTGGGAAGAGAAGCGTGTGCGACCAGACTCACCCCGGCTCGCAGCCCCTAGAGTCTGAGCCCTGGGCGAGGGGCGTCCGGAGCCGCCAACTGCCCTCACGCTGTGCGGCCGCCGCCAGCTCCCCCAGCTGGCCAGGGCTTCGGCAACCCCTTTAGCTCCCTGGCTGCCTGCCCCGCGCCCCCGAATTCCAGGGCGCTTTCTGGTAATGATTTTCCGACTCTACTCCCTGCTTCGCGGAGCTCCTGTCCTGGCTTCATGTCTCCGGCTTCCTTCTGGATCCCTTGAGTCTCCCTCTTCTCTGTCCCCCGAGTCCCGACGCTGAGTTTTCCTTTTCCTAAGTGCTGGCCCCGGGTCTGCAGTACGCCCTCCCAGTCTAGACCCGTTCCCCAGGCACCGTTCCCCAGTTCAGCCACCCAGGTCCTGTTTTAGGGATCCCGAAGTTCGGTCGTGGCCCCTCGGCCCCATGAGCCCCTGTCCCCGCATAGTCAAGCACTCACAGTGAGTCCCGCAGCAGGCAGACTCCCGGCAGCGGCGGCGGCGGCGGCAGTCTGGAGGGCAAGCAGGGGCCAGGGGCCGGGCACCCGGCCGCGGTGGGGGCCGCCCCCCTGCGCCCGGGCCGCCGCTCCGCTCCGGCGCTCTCCGACTCGCAGAGGGAGAGAGTGAGCCTCGCGGCGGACTGCCACCCCCCGCCGGAGCCCATTCACTTTATGGCAGCCCAGGGCGCCCCCAGCCCGCCGCGGCGAGCCTCGCGCGTCGGGCCCCGCCCCCTTCCAGCTGCGCCGCCCGGGCTCCACCCTTTCCAGCTGTGAATTTTCAGGCCCCGCCTTCGGGGGAGGGGTCCGGCCGGCGAACCGCCAAGAAGCCCGCCCCTTGGCCAATCGGAGGCACTCTTCAGCATTGGGCCACGCCCCTCCCCACGTGGCTGAAACCTCGCCGAGCGAGACCGTTTTGGCAGAGCCAAGCGGGCTAGAGTATAGTGGCCCCGGTGGCCCCGGAGAAGTGGGGCCAGGCCGCCACCCTGAACGATGTGCAGTGGTACCGGGCGAATAGGGCAGCCCGAGCGCCAGGTGGGAGGGCGCACGGGCCGGGAGAGGCCACCGGGTTTCAGCGCTTGGTTGCCGCTCACGTTTCGCAGATTTTCTCCACTTGTCGCTGTCTGTCTCTCCGCGCCTTTGTCTCTGCTCCAGTCCTCCCACATCTTGCCTTTCTTTCCTCTTCTTTCTCCTCCGCCGCTTGCTCCTGCTGTTTGTCCCTCTCCTCCCTCCTCTTCCACTTTGAAAGACTAATTTACCTTTCTCTGTGCTCTTTTTTTTCTTCACATCTTTCTCTCTTCCTCTTCTCGGCTATCTCCCGCCCTCTCCCCCCACCTTTCCTCTCTTCCAATTAAGGCAGCTTCGTGGACAAAGCAGAGTTTGTTTGGCATGAGGCAAACCAAAGAGTCATTCTAACCCTGCTACCAACATTCTAATCCAGCCACCATCACCGAGTGACCTTGGACAAGTAACTTAACTATCACCCGTCCTACTCCTGCCTACCCCTCAGAATTAAAGGAAGCTCTTTCTGTCAGTACTTAGGCTGGGCACTCAGGCCTGGGTGGTTCGCCTGTTAGTCTGCACCCTTGGCTTGCCCAGGCTATGCTCTCCCAGCCTTAAGAGGGCTATCATCTTCCTGGTGATACCAGGTTCAGTCCTGTGGGAGAGGTGTGGCCTTGGTGCTTGCTAGCTAGGGAGTTGCAAGGAACAGGACAGATGTCCCAAGGAACATGTGGAGTCAGGCTGGGTAGCTTGGGTGCCCCTGAGGGCCCTAAGTGATCCTAAAGGAAATCCGACCAGTCATGTCTCTGCTTAAAACCCTGCAATGGCTCCTAATTGTCAAGATAAAGGCTAACCCCCCTAGCCTGGCATACAAGACTTTCAGCACCTGACCCTGTCTTTTTTTTTTTTTTTTTTTTTTTTTTGTAGTTAAAGCACAGGGACAGGACCCATGGGCAGGAAGAGCTGCCTGGACCTAACCCTGTCTTAATATCCAATCTCTGAGTGGTTTCCTGCACATCTCTGGCCTTTCTTCTGACAGTAACATACTTCCAGTCTTCATCTTGCCAACTTCTACTCATTTTCCTCAGCTCCAATCAGGTTTCATTCTCTCTGAGAAACTTTTCCTGAACTTCCAAGATAGCCAGATGTCTAGCTTCTTCCTCCCACAACCCTCTTACACATACCCTCTATTATCCCACCCACTATACTGAAGAGATCAGCTTATGTGATGTCCTCTATGATGCTAAGACTGAGGAGGGCAAGTACCATGTCTTCCTCATATTTCTATTCCTAGGCATAATGTAGGACTCAATACTGAAATCTGAGGGAGATGTTCTGCCTGGTAAGATGATGGGCATGTTCATCTTTCTCCTCCTCATTTCTAACATAATCCAATTCATGCTTTTTAATTTTTTTTATTTTTTACAAGATTTTATTTATTTTTAAAGATTTTTATTTTTATTTATTTATTTGTCCGAGATTGAGAGAGAGAGAGAGAGAGAGAGAAAGAGAGAACACAAGCAGGGGGAGTGGGAGAGGGAGAAGCAGGCTCCCTGCTGAGCAAGGAGCCCCATGTGGGACTCAATCCCAGGACCCTGGGATCATGACCTGAGCCAAAGGCAGATGCTTAACGACCGAGCCACCCAGGTGTCCCAAAAGATTTTATTTTTAAGTAATCTCTATGTTTAACGTGGGGCTCGAACTCATAACCCTGAGATCTAGAGTTACATGCTCCATTGATAGAGCCAGCCAGGTGCCCCAACCATTCAGCTTTTAGGTTGATTCATTTTTGGAGGTATATGAGAGTGGAGATGAGGAAGACAGGGAGTTTTGGTCCACTTAGGACTTTCCAGTTGGCTATCCAGACCTCTCAATCTGAGACAGGCCCAGAAGACCAAATCCCAGTTTTCAAATGAAAGTGGAAATGGTTCAGATGTACTGTGGAAAGATGTGCTAAGGTGGTTTTATCTTCTTCCTCTGACTCTCTTTGGTTGAAAGATCCTCAATCTGGACCCAGAGTTCAGGAGCCCAATATGCAGGTGCAGGGAGCTGTTGAGGAGTTCTTCAGGTCTGATGTTTAGTCTTATGGATTCTTCAAATTAGAGGAATCTAGAGCATTCCCACATTCCTACAGGTTAGGTATGGGGTCTCTCTGGATTTGGGTCATCCATAAGTGGGAAGAAATGAGGAGAAAGTTGGTATCTTTTTCCACTCCCTCAGCAGTCTCTTCAGGTCTGCCTGTAACCCTGGGTTCTATCCCAGCAGATAGGCTGAGAATTCCACCATTCAATCAGCAAGGAGGAAACCCCCCTGTCTTCTTCCCCCGCTTTTCTCACTTCTAGGTAATTCTAACTATACTGGAAACCTGTATCATCTCTAGCAAGGGGAGAGGCAGCTGGGGGTAGAAGAGTGAAGATTGGGGTGGGCATCTAGCTCTTAAGCCTTTTAGCATTTCCAAGGCAAACAGGAAAAGCTTCAGTTTCCTGTGACTGGTGATGCTGACTAACCCCCTGATTAGCTTTTTTCCAGGTAGGTAAGGAGCACCCAAGGCTTAGTATGAGGAGCAGAGTTGGGAATCACAGCCTGATAGACTAAGGCATAAGAGGTAGTGAGAGGCAGTGAAAAGGAGAGCTGGACTGAGGGTGAGGATACCTGGGTTTGTCCCTCTGCTCTGCCTGCTCTGCCATTAACTAGCTATGTGAACGTGGGGGCCATCTTTCCACACTGGGACTCGGTTTCCTGCTCTGCAAATTGAGACCTGAATTAGATATCCAAGATTCCTGCCTCCTCTCATTTTCTCTGTTTCTGGATGATAGGAATGGGCACAAGACACAGAAACAGTTGGGATGGGACAGACAGGTGTATGAGAAGCCAAACGGCAGGCAGACGGGAGGGTGGGGGAGGGGAGGATGGACTAGATTGAAGGACTGGTCCTAGGACGGAAAGAACCCAGAGCTGCCTCGAAAGGAAGTGATCCCTCAAGGGGCAAGATATTGGCCTAGATGACTTTGATAGGTGGTGGCCGGGGGTGCGCAGGAGAGTAGGGTCGCCCGCTCAGGTTCTCAAAACGGACCCCGCCCCCTTTCCAGCAAATCGTAGCTTTCCTCCCCATAATGCCCAGCAGCCACTGCTAAACCGCGCACTGCAACCGAACTCTACCTAACTCCGCCTCCCTGACCGCCCAGTACAATTTCTCCATTTTTATTGGCTTTTATGGCTGTCATTCAGAGAGTACCCGTATTCGTTGGTTGTTCCTCCTACCTACTCTTTTCTTTCCCTTTTAATCTCGCCTACTTAGGCTGTACTTGCCCCCCGAAGCCAATTTCCTTTTTCTATTGGGTGGCTGGAATGCCATTTCTCACGATACAAGCCTATGATTGGCTGTGCGCGCCAGGGCTCGCGCAGTTACCAGGCAGCGGGCTAGACTGAGGCTAGTTACCACGTCAGTGAGCTGACAGGGAAGGTAGCCGGCTCCACCGCCCGTTCCGGCCGAGTCTTTCTGGCCGACTGTGCGGTCCCTGACTTCGGCCTCAACTTCCAGGAAACGGGCTCCTTCCCTTCTCCCATCTGCCACCAGAGCCGGGAGAGTCGGTTAAAGACGTCTTCGGGGCCCGGGCTGGACATGAACAGCGGCTGCGGGTCCTGGGACTAGGCCCCGCCATTTTGGATCCGCTGACAGGTCAGCGAAGTCTCTTCTTAGAGTTCCAGTGTCGTGAAGGCCGCCCTGACATCGCCATAGGGAATGAGGGGAGGAGGGCCCTTAAGTTGGACGAGCCGGGTGGGTTAAGAACGCAGGGGCAATAATAAAACAGGAAGAGATTGTTGTGGGAGAGAAGTGGGAGGCATGCAGGGGGCAAAGGTCAGGCCCTTGCGGCCAGAGG
This sequence comes from Mirounga angustirostris, assembly GCF_029215605.1. Lineage (NCBI taxonomy): Eukaryota > Metazoa > Chordata > Mammalia > Carnivora > Phocidae > Mirounga > Mirounga angustirostris. Next base: position 128,602,142 of record NW_026991714.1, read on the forward strand.
GGCGACTTCAGCTCTGACTTCTGATCCCTTTCGCGTGCTGGAATCTTTCTTCTTGTGTTCTCAGGCTTCACCTAGCCTTCAGCTTCCCTCTTCTAGAGCTTTCGGTATCCCAAAGAGCCCAGTCCTCAAAAGCTGAAAGCAAACCTAAAGAACATTGTATCTACTTTTTAGGGTTGATTTTTAGACCTTAGAAATTAGAATCTCTGCAGATCCTGTACAGCGTCCACTTCTGTGTGACTGCCTCCTTAATACAGCTGAACTGCTTCATTAATACTGGATGATGAACTAGTGCAACCTAGACTCAGGTAGTGAGAAGAGGTGTGGAAGGATTGAGGCCAGTCTTATGAAGATCTGGGCTAAGAGAAGACTTTCCACTTCTGGGGCAGCTCAACTGCCAGTCTGGGTCTGTATGTAAACACTGGACTTACCTTCTGAGAATGTTTCTTCCTTTACACAATCTTTTACAGGTATTCCCTTCTGGTGTGTATTTTGGTTGGCATTTCCCCCCAAGGTGGTCTCGTCATTTGACCTAAAGAGATGTTTAATCACAAGGGAGCCACTCTATTATGACATATTTGGCCGAGAACAGAGAGGGATTTGAGTATTGGTGAAGTTTGGTAGTTGGCCTATTATTTTTAATGGGTAAAAAGGCTCATGAAAGATGTTCAGCTAATTTAAAAGTGGTAGGGTCAGGGCAGCAGAGTGAATGATGGAGCATAACTCCAAGGAGTAGTTTATGGCACTGTGGTAATCTTTGATAAACTGCTGTATTGTAAAACTGTAAAAGTCTTCAGAGTGCCTTCAGAAATGAGGAATAGTGTAAATAGTGTTTTTTGATGCACAACATAGAAATTTTTATGCCTTTAATTCAGGTATATAAGGCACTTCTCTGGGCCCTGTGGAGGATACAAATAGAAAGGTCTGTTTTGGGATTGCTCTGTTTAATTTACCCACTTCTTAAAAGCAGTGGCATATATGTACAATGGCCTACCTAGAGCATGAGCTATAAGCAGTATCAACCTAATGCCTTTCAGAAAGTAATGGACACTCAAAAAGTGTTATCTGTACCTAGGATTAGTTGTATGTAGTATGTGATCCTGACTGGTGGCCTAGTTCTGGCCTTGGCAGTCAGGACTTTGCAAGGTGAGGTACTAACAAGGAGGATCAAAACCTCATTGTGTTAGAAGGAAAAAATGTATAGGAGTGACAGTGACTAAACTCAGTTTCTTCTTACCTAATGCCCTCTGCCCTCCTGAAATTTTGTGTGTGTGTATGTGTGTGTGTGTGTGTGTATGTTGGTGGGGGATAGCATTGTTTGTATTTATCAATTTTAAATAAGTGGGAGGGAAATGGTCCAGGAAACAAGTTTGTATTTTAGCTTGCTGATCTAAGTTGCAGAATTTCTACAAAAAAATAGAAAGTGGCTTATGAAATGACATAGCCCAGGAAGTATCCAGGTTTGATGAACCTGCCTTGCTCACCTGGGTTGATGTGCCCTGTTGTGCCCTGTTGAGTTGATAGGCTTTTGCATAATAGGCAGTCTAGTCTTTGAGTAGATAGTGTGACCAATCCAGCATCTTTTCAGTTGGGCCTGGAGGTGACTCAGGCCTCAAAGATTTCCCCTTTCTTTACCAAAAAGTCATTTTCTAGGTAGGAATAGTTTTTCACCCCCAACCCTCACCCCAGATCAGAAAATTTGTTCTTTTGTATGTCAACCATACTTCAATTAAAAAGAAAGAAAAGAAAATTTGTTCTTCCTTCAAGACTTGAATTTGAGCTATATTTCAGAGGTGGCTGTAGACAGTGTCTTCTAATTTTTTTTTTTTTTTTTTAGTGTCTTCTAATCTTGACAGTGATGCTTATTGGCTCCGTGGGAGCTCAGGTTGTAGACACCTCTCCTCATGAGTAGCCGGGCACCAATCCCAGTTGAACTCATAGTTCTCAGAGTTCCACTACTTTCACGTTCCAGAATGCATGATGACTGCCACTTTTAGATAATAACTTCATTGATAGGGTACTTAGACTGGCTAGTGTGGGCAGCTGGAGAGGCAAAAGACGCAGCTCCTGCTTTTAAGGAGACACACTGTATTTATACAGTACTCTCTGGAAGGATCATCCTCGTCTTTGTTTGCCACTTCTGTTGATTGATCACAGTCTGTCCCTGTGGTTCAGTGTGACTGATAAGAATGATTCTGCTGTTGGGGTAATAATGGTGAAGTTGAGTTGAAGGGAGAAGGGGAGGTTTGTTTTACCATCAGGCTGAAAAGGCTTGTGTAAATATAATTAGCAGCTGTTTAGCTTTTATTGTTCTTTTTCTATATTCAGTATGTTCAACAGCAGTTGTTTAATTAAATGAAAACATAATAGAGCAGTCTGTTGATTTGGAGCTCCAGTCATAGTGAGAGTGATCATGGAAGTAACGATTTGTTGCCGTCACATAAACCAAGGATTACAAGCTTAAATGCCTGAGTATCAGGCAGGTAATGTAAATGAGGGAAGTAAGCCAGGTATGAATGTATTAGGATGTAGTAGGGACTGTTGTGTACTGGCATGTGGGCACAGTATGACCAGTCTTCCTATTTTTCAGGAGAAACTTGAAATTCAGATCATTGTGTTTTAAACTCTTGGCAACTAGTTAAAGTCTTTAAAAACCTTTTCCGGATAGAACAAATATGTCTGTGGATTGGATTCTATCCATCATGGGTGGATGATGACCCCTGATAGACAAGACATGCCTTATGAGACTTAATCACTGCAGTTCTCCTTATATAATCACACAGGCTAACTTTTTATCTTTGTCCTACTCTGTGAACTGTCACCCTCAGTTGTCACTTTGGGTGCTATGAGTGGTTAAAAGATGAGTGAGAGAGAGAAGCATTGTTTCATTTTTCATCTCCAGGCTGGTAGAAAGGACATCTTTGGACATATCTTAGTGGCTCACCTTGCATATCATCTTGGGATAGACTCAGAATCTCCATAGAGGGAGGAGGTATCATGGCAGAGCTGAGGTACACTGGTTACCTGATTATTGGGTTTGGGAGGATTTTCCAGTCGTGACCTCTCAGGGCACCAACTCTTTCTAGTTTGACTTTCACTTACCTCCACCTTCTGGGTAAATTTCTTGAGCCAGTAAGTTATTTACTAATTCAGTAATTCTTGGTCACTCTCTGTGCTTTATTAGCACAGAACTGTGTTATATTCCTTGGCTAGCTCTGGGAATTTTTTTTGGTGGTGTTGTTTTTTAAAGATTTTATTTATTTATTTGACAGAGAGAGACAGTGAGAGAGGGAACACAAGCAGGGAGAGTGGGAGAGGGAGAAGCAGGCTTCCCGCGGAGCAGGGAGCCCGATGCGGGGCTCGATCCCAGGACCCTGGGATCATGACCTGAGCCGAAGGCAGACGCTTAACGACTGAGCCACCCAGGTGCCCCTAGCTCTGGGAATCTTACAGGCTGCATCTTTAGTGCTTCTCTGGAATATTTGAGAGAGTGAAGATAAACCTTGGAAGGGCCAGTTCAGGGTTATTTAGCTTCTGCCCTCTCAGAAAGCCCATCCATTTTCTTGGTTTGCACAGCTCTGTATTAGACAGCAAAGCACCATGAAGCAGACAAATAGCTTTTGCCTTTGGAGAATCTAATTTCTTATTGGATAAGGGCAACTTTTTTTTTTTTTAAGATTTTATTTATTAGAGAGAAAACACACACACACACACACACACGAGTCGGGGGGACAAAGAGAGAGGGAGAAGCAGACTACTCACTGAGCACGGAGCCTGACTTGGGGCTCTATCCCAGGACCCGGAGATCAGAACCTGAGCTGAAGGCAGACGCTTAACTGACTGAGCCACCCAGGCGCCCAAGAATTATATATTTCTGAGAATATGTGAACATGCATATAGCACATGAGGAGACTTCAGGAAAATAGATAAGAAAATAGACTGGTGGGTAATGTGGGTTCTTTTTGTCTTTAGAGTAGCCTGTGTGGAATTTGTAAGAATATGAAGTTCTTCAGTTTTGCAGATAGAGAAACAAATACGGGATGCAGAAAGAAGGTTTGCCTGCCTGGCTTAGAGTCCTTGTCTTCTATGAAGTTACTGTTCTCACAAGAGCTGGATGTGAGCTGCACTATATTGAAGAGTCAGTCTTTGATGTTTTTTCATCCATTTGTTCATTTGCTCCTTCAGTATTTATCATTTATCTTACAGGCATTGGGGATAAAAAGGTGAATAAATCATGGTGTCTTCCTGAGATACCTATAGACTCATGGGAGAGACAAACTAAATGAATAATTATAAATGAGTATAAGTTCTTTAGAGCTATCTATGTACAGTGTAATGGGATGACAAAAAGGACTACTAATCCTCTCTGGGGGAGTGGGTTAGCTAGGGAAGATCTCACAGAGCAGGCATTGTAATAACAACTAATTTTTGGAGGGTTTAAATAGTGCTGGTACCATGCTAGGTGCTTTACAGTCTTACGTAGGCCTCACAACAAACAGATGAGGAGGTACTATCTTCATTTTGCAATGGAGAATTGTAAACTGGGGCTCAAAAAGGCTAAGAAACTTGGCTAAGATCATAAAGGTGGTAACAGTCAGGACTGTTTTGCTTCTGAAGCTTGTTCTTGTAACCACTGTGGTATTCTGACTTTCTCATTGACTTTTGGATGGAATGATTAAGGGTTTACCAGGTGGACAAGAGTGAGAAAAAAATATGCAAAACAGAGAAGGAACAATAAGTGCAAAGGCAGACAACAAAGACCATGATTTTAAAAAGAAGGAACTTTTGATGGTCTATTTCATACATAGAGAATATGTATAGCATATATGGGGTATCAGTGTCCCCTACCCAGCTTAAAAAACAAAATATCACCAAAACGAGGGCTGCTTGTATATCCTTCTCTGTTAGTCACATTCCCCCTCCCCTTGGCCACTATTCTAAATGTTTTTTGTTAGTTTCTCTGGGGTATAGTCTTAGCAGTGTAATTGCTGAGATATAGGATATGAAGTTCTTCAATTTTGCAAGATGATGCTAAATTGTAATCCAGATGAATTGTATCCATTTACATACTCACTAGCCACTTGCTCTGCAACTCCTAATATTTTTTTTTTTTTAAAGATTTTATTTATTTATTTGAGAGACAGAGTGAGAGAGAGCAAGAGCACAAGAGGGGGGAGCGGGAGAGGGAGAAGCAGACTCCCCGCCGAGCAGGGAGCCCGATGCGGGACTCGATCCCGGGACTCCAGGATCATGACCTGAGCCGAAGGCAGTCGCCCAACCAACTGAGCCACCCAGGCGCCCCGTCCTAATATTTTTTTTTTTAAGATTTTATTTATTTATTTGACAGAGAGAGAGATAGCGAGAGCAGGAATACAAGCAGGGGGAGTGGGAGAGGGAGAAGCAGGCTTCCTGCTGAGCAGGGAGCCCGATGTGGGACTCGATCCCAGGACCCTGGGATCATGACCTGAGCCAAAGGCAGATGCTTAACGACTGAGTCACCCAGGCACCCACCAACTCCTAATATTGTCAGATTAAAATTTTTGTGCTGTAAAATGGTATCTCATAAACTTATTTTACAATTTTCTTGATTATTAATGGAGCTAATAATGTTTTCATATATTTATTTGCTGTTTGTATTTCCTTATTCTGTGAAATGCCTATTCATGTCTCTTGCCAATTTGGGGGAGGGTTTATATGTCTATTCTTATAGTTTTGTAGCATTTTATTATTTTATTTTATTTTAACGATTTTATTTATTTATTTGAGAGAGAGAGGCAGCGAGAGAGGGAACGCAAGCAGGGGGAGTAGGAGAGGGAGAAGCAGGCTTCCCGCCAAGCAGGGAGCCCGATGCGGGACTTGATCCCAGGACCCCGGGGTCATGACCCGAGCCAAAGGCAGACGCTTAATGACTGAGCCACCCAGACGCCCCTGTAACATTTTATATTATGGATATTGCTTCTTTATTAGTTATATGTGTAAGATATACAAATATTTTCTCCCAGTTTGTGACCTATCTTTTCTCTCTTTTTCATGGTGTTTTTTGAACAAATGTCTTTAATTTTAACATGATTTAATTTACCAGTTTTTTTAAACCAGTTGTGCTTTTTGTTTCCTGTTTAGGTGCTTCTCTTCTATGCTGAGATTATAAAAATATTCTTATATATTCTAAAACTTTTCAAGTTTCCTTTTTCACATTTAAGTCTTTAATTCATTTGAAATAGATTTTTTTTTTTTAATTCCATGAAGTAAGGATCCAATTTATTGTTTCCGTTTCTCCTGCTTTTGTTTAGATCTAGAGGGAGTTGCTAGTTGATAGAGTGACTCCTCTTTGGATCCTCTTGGGGTGAGTAACTGGGATGCCACAGAGCACCAGGGGAATGCTATAGACTCAGCTTTAAACAGACAGTACTTTCAAAGGGTATATGTGGCTTAGAGTCTCTGGGCCAGTGGCTTATTTGGCTGGGGATCTTAGTTGCTGCTTATTTGGTTGTTCCCTCTCATGTTATTTCTGATACAAGATAGACCTTAAATTCTTTTCTACCATACTTAAATGAGGTCTCTGCAGGCCTTTGTGACCTTGTTTTTGTTTTGGAAATGACTGCTTTATTTTTTTTAATTTGATTTTTTGGAAGATTTTATTTATTAGAGAAAGAGAGCACGAGCGGGGGGAGGGGTAGAGAGAGAGGTAGAAGCAGACTCCTTGCTGAGCAGGGAGCCCGATGGGGGACTCGATCCCAGGACCCTGGGATCATGACTTGAGCCGAAGGCAGACGCTTAACCAACTGAGCCACCCAGATGCCCCCCCTTTGTGACCTTGTGACAAGGGGTTCTAGGCTTTCGCCTACCAGGTAGCAAGTGCTTCATCTGAGCTTCCCATTTGAAGCTGAAGGGCAGGTTCCCTTGGGAGAATCCTTCTGTGAGGAGACAAATGCTCAGAGGCCTGGCAGATTAAGGAACTCTGTATGGTCCTTGAAAATAATTCCTCTTCATTCTCTAGTTGTTTCTTTTTTACTAAGAAATGAAGCTTAAGACAGTGATTTTGCTTACATCTTCACTGTCTTAGAAAGTTCTTAGCTTTTGGTGCTTAATAAATTTTGATCAAATGTTAGGTTGATTACTTCAGTTGGAGTCCCACTTCAAAATTTATTTTCTCCGGGAAGGCTTCCAAATAGCCGGTAGATCCTTTAATTTACTAGTTAATAATTGGCACTTTTTTTTTTTTTTTTTTGCAATTTGTAGTATAGTGTTGTTGTTTACCTGTTGCTGTGTTATTTTCAGTATGGGTGTTTTCTCTCATTCTCTTAGTTCTTTGAAAGAGAAATTAAATATTCTTTTTCTTTTTAAAGATCTTATTTATTTATTTGAGAGAGAGAGAATGAGAGATAGAGAGCACGAGAGGGAAGAGGGTCAGAGGGAGAAGCAGACTCCCTGCTGAGCAGGGAGCCTGATGTGGGACTCGATCCCGGGACTCGAGGATCATGACCTGAGCTGAAGGCAGTCGCTTAACCAACTGAGCCACCCAGGCACCCGAGAAATTAAATATTCTTATTTTATAGTGTCCCTTTACAGGCCTTCCAAAATATATTTTTTAAGATTTTATTTATTTTAGAGATAGAGACCGCAAGCAGGGTGAAGAGCAGAGGGAGAGGGACAAGTAGACTCCATGCTGAGTGCAGAGCCTGACACAGGGCTAGATCTCACAACCCTGAGATCATGACTCCAGGTGAAATCAAGAGTCTGGCACTTAACCGACTGTGCCACCCAGGCGCTCCCAAAATATTTTTTATAATGGTAGGTATTCAGTATACATGCTGAATAATAACTATATATTGAAGGCCCTCCATGATATGCCCCACACTTGCTGTTCTAGCTTTACCTCCTGTTATTCCCCTAGGAATAATGTTCCAGCCAGTTTGGAATAATCATGATCCCCTAAATACCTACTGAATTTTCCTGCCTATGAGCCTTTACCCTTACTATTCTTTCCTTATATTTTTGACCGTTTGAATCTGGTCTGGTGGCACCTGGGTGGCTCAGTTAAGCATCTGGCTCTTGATTTCAGCTCAGGTCATGGTCTCAGATTCCTGAGATAAAGCCCCATGTTGTCAGGCTTCATGTTCAGTGAGGAGTTGGCTTTTCTCCCTCTCCCTCTGCCCCTCCCCCTGCTCACTCTCTCGTGCTCTCTCTCAAATAAAAAAATAAATCTAAAAAAAACCAACAACAAATCCTGTCTTTTCAGTTGCCTTTCCAGAGCCCTCTGCCAGAAATAATTTTCTTTGTTCCACTACTGTGACACTGTGTATTACTCATGCATCAGAGATATATATGGGTTTGTGTGTGTATGTATATATTTTATCTAATCTACTAAATTATAAATTCCTTGTGGGTAGGTAGTGACAATTCTGTATGCTGTGCCTAGTATTTTGCTTAGCATGTGTTAGGTAATGTCTGATTGGCTGAAGTAAATGTTAGCTAATTAACTTTGATGGCTGCTCTTAATCATTACATATGGAATAATATAACTACTCTTCACTATTCTAATTTATTTTTTTAGTACTTTAAAAAAATTATTTTATTTTTAAATTATTTTATTATTTATTTATTTATTTTAAATACTTTGTTTTTTTATTTGTCAGAGCACAAGCAGGGGGAGTGGCAGGCAGAGGGAGAGGCAGAGGGTGTCCCTTTAATTATTTTTTAAAAAGATTTATTTATTTGAGGGGCGCCTGGGTGGCTCGTTGTTAAGCGTCTGCCTTCAGCTCAGTCATGGTCCCAGGGTCCTGGGATCAAGCCCCACATCGGGCTCTCTGCTCAGCGGGAAGCCTGATTCTCCCTCTCCCACCCCCCCGCTTGTGTTCCCTCTCTCGCTGTGTCTCTCTCTGTCAAATAAATAAATAAAATCTTAAAAAAAAGATTTATTTGAAAGCGCATGCACAAGTGCGAGTGGGGGCAGGGGCAGAGGGAGAGAATCTTCAAGCAGACCCCCCACTAAGTGGGGAGCCCGACTTCTGCTGGATCCCACCACCCATGAGATCATGACCCAAGCGGAAACTAAGAGTTGGTGGCTCAATTGACTGAGCCACCCCGGCGCCCCTTTGCTATTCTAATTTAAAAATAGGCAATAGGTAATATATATGTGTGACACAAAATTCAAGAGGTACAAAAGAATATACAGAGAAAAGTAAGTCTTCCTCTCATCCTGGTTCCCTACTTCCCTTCTCTGGAGGCAACCTCTGTTAGCCATTTTTTCAAAATCCTTCCAGAGATGTAGAACATATTCATCTTGCCTAAATAATTTAAGGATGGAACGATACTAGAGATTTTATCTTTTCTCTTCTGATACTTTGAATTATTTTTGAATTTGTTAATCTTCTGTTTCTTGGTTCTCTTCCTCCTTATTGTTGTTATGTTCTCATTGTTGAATCTTGTCAGGAGAGAACACGTGCCTAGGGCATTTGGAAAGCAGATAAGTCTTCTGGGACTAACCTAGGTGTTTCTTTTCTTTCTTTAACCTAGGTGTTTCTTTAAATTGTCATTAAAATCAATGTTTTGTTATGTTGGATTCTCTTGTGGATTTGAAGGCGGTATTATGGTCCTGGACAAAATTTGTTCCTGTCCTTTTTCCCTTTATTATAATGGTTTTCATACTTCCTGCTTTCTGGGGGTCCTGTCTTATGCAAAATATGCAAATGGTCCTACTGGAAGGATGTATTTTTTTCTGTAGATCTCTGGCTCATTTTCTTTTAGATCCCATTAAACTCTGTAAATGCCTCATGGGCAGAAATTATATTTCATCTCTTTCATCATTATTGATTTTAAATTATATATATATATATTTTTTAAGATTTTATTTATTTATTTGAGAGAGAGAGAGAGAGAGAGAGTGCACATGAGAGGGGGAGGGCCAGAGGGAGAAGCAGATTCCCTGCTGAGCAGGGAGCCCTATGCGGGACTCGATCCTGGGACTCCAGGATCATGACCTGAGCCGAAGGCAGTCGCTTAACCAACTGAGCCACCCAGGCGCCCTATTTTTTTTTTTTTTAAAGATTTTATTTATTTGAGAGAGAGAGAGAGAGAAACAGCATGAGAGGGGATAGGGTCAGAGGGAGAAGCAGGCTCCCCGCTGAGCCGGGAGCCCAATGTGGGACTCGATCCCAGGACTCCGGGATCATGACCCGAGCCGAAGGCAGTCGCTTAACCAACTGAGCCACCCAGGCGCCCTGATTTTAAATTATATTGATGGTATAGTAATATAGTTTCCTTGTAAAAAATTAAAAGATTATAGGTAAGGCTAAAGTGTCCTCTGATTACACCCTGATTTCACAATATCATCTCGAGAGATAACTATGGTTGTCGAGTTTGGGGTACATCTGCCCAGACTTTTTAAGATTTTATTTAGTTGACAGAGAGAGACAGCGAGAGAGGGAACACAAGCAGGGGGAGTGGGAGAGGGAGAAGCAGGCTTACGGCTGAGCAAGGAGCCCAATGCGGGGCTCGATCCCAGGACCCTGGGATCATGACCTGAACTGAAGGCAGACGCTTAACGACTGAGCCACCCAGGTGCCCCCATTTTTTTTTTAAAGATTTATTTATTTGGGAGAGAGAGAGTGTGGGTGCGATGAGCGGGGGCGTGGGTGTTTGTGGTGGTGGGGGATAGGGAAAGAATCTCAAGCAGACTCCCCACTGAGTGTGGAGCTGGACGTGGGCCTATCTCACCCAGAGACCATGACCTGAGCCAAAATCAAGAGTCAGACACCCAACCAACTGAGCCACCCAGGCGCCCCTGCCCAGACCTTTTATTCTCTGTTTACATAGGTATAAATTACCTGGACAAAATACATTAAATACACTTAGCAACATGGATGACTCACAAACATAATGTTTCAAGGGAAAAGGTCAAACTGCAGAAAAATACATGCAATATTATATTGGTTACATAAAGTAAAAAAATATGCAGAATAATACTGTTATTTAAAAATATTTATCGGAGCGCCTGGGTGGCTCAGTCGTTAAGCGTCTGCCTTCGGCTCAGGTCATGGTCCCAGGGTCCTGGGATCGAGCCCCGCATCAGGCTCCCTGCTCAGCCGTAAGCCGGCTTCTTCCTCTCCCACTCCCCCTGCTTGTGTTCCCTCTCTCGCTGTGTCTCTCTCTGTCAAATAAATAAATAAAATCTTTAAAAAAATAAAAAAAAAATTTATCAATGAAGTAAAAGTATGAAGCAACATAAAAGTTTAATAAACATCAGATTTAGAATAGTGAGACCTATGGATGAAAGAGAGGAGGATATGATTAGGGAGAATACACAGAGACTTCAGTTGTATTATTCTTAATCTGGATCCTGGCTGTTCTATTGCTTTTTATATTGTACTATATGTTAAATATTGCATATTTTCAAAAACAAATCTAGTATTTTATGTAGGGTGGGTGGGTTGGTTGGTTTTTACATAAATGGTAACATAGAATTATATACTACAGTTCCTTTTTTTTTAAATTCCATATATCTGAGAGCTCTATCCATGTCTTATTTGCTTTGTATCCTTAGAACTTTGAAAGATGCTGTTTGCATAGTAGGTGCTTAATAAGTAATATTTGTGGATTTCTTTCTTCCCTTACCCTGATAACCTTACTGTTTTAACTTTCCTGGAGCCTGATCTAAATGTTTGTCTAACTATATGCCTCCGTCACCCTTTCCCTTTCTGCTTTTTAAAATTTTGTCCTTGTGAGGAGGGTTTCTAAATAATGGAAAGGGAAAAGTACCTAGGGTTTTCTCTATGCCAATAATAATGGAAAGTGAAAAGTACCTAGGGTTTTCTCTATGCCAAGAAGATATTCTGTTTTTTTTTATATTTTCACCTGGGAAGAGAATTAAATATCTTTTCTAAGTGCTGTTCTAGGCAGCAAAGAAAATCCTGTGATAATTCAGTTGGGAACACTTAAAGTACTAACGTAGTATTTTAGCTTCACTTCAGAGATTCATACAGAAGGAGCTTTAAAATGAGTCTACTTTTCAGTCTATCTTATTAGAGAGTTCCTGCTCTAAGCAAGTGAACTTGACCTTTCAGAACTTTTTAAAGGTGGTATCACTGCCACTGTCCAGTTTTCTGGAGCTGACTTGGTAGAATGGATGTAGTCTATAAGTTGACATTGTAATTGTGGTTCCAAACCAAGGCTATTTTTCTAACAGCCTTCATTCTTTTCTTTTAACTTAAGCTTTCACTGTTACTTTATTGAGGGAATAAAGAACAACAAAGGGAAGATCTGAAATATATCTTTAACAAACTAGTGACACAGATGTATCTGCGAACCTAAAATCCTCACAGGAGAGATTTTGGGGACAATTGACTTTGAAGAATTTGACACGCTTGCTAGAGATTGTTGAGGTGCTTTTGAGAAATTTTCTGGATTGATACTTTTTGAGTTGTATCTTGAAATTCTGGAGACCTCCAGGAGAGCCGGGTAGCTGGATTCATAACATAAGATGGACTTCATCCCATCCTGGTATTACTGGGGGGAAATCATGGTACTGAGAAGTTAAATCATAATTCTGACCTTATCAGGTACTGATTTAAACATGGGTATGCTCTGAGTAACTAAATATTAACTAACTTTTAACTGTTTTGGTAGGTTTACCAGGATGGTGGATAAAAATATTTACATCATTCAAGGGGAGATTAACATTGTGGTTGGGGCAATCAAACGAAATGCCCGATGGAGCACTCATACTCCACTGGTAAGTAGGGAATGGGCAGATAGCTTGGTCACTGAGTTGTAAGGGATCTGATGCATGGTTAAAACAGTAATCAATTTCTCTGTAATAATGAGAGTAGTAGGAACTCAGAATTGTTCTTGGTATCAAGGACCCTTTTATTTTTTAAAGATTTATTTATTTATTTGAGAGAGAGAGAGTGCACGAGTGGGAGGAGGGGCAGAGAAAGAGAGAGGGGGAAGCAGACTCCCCATTAAGTGGGGAGCCTGATGTAGGGGTTAATCTCACGACCCTGAGATCATGACCCTAAGATCATGACCTGAGCTGAAACTAGGAGTTGGTCGCTTAGCCGACTGAGCCACCCAGGCAGCCCTATCAAGGACCCTTCTGTTTTATTCCAACTAGTGTCAAATTCATAGGCTGCCTTTTTTTTCTCTGGGACCCAAAAGATGATACTATTCTTCTAGCTATTTTTGTGGACAACTGAAGGTAGCACTCGGGACCTCTTAAATATGCCTTACCTTTAGATTCCCTAGGACTATAATTAGCTATCAAATTGATACATGCAGGGTGGCTTGGTGGTGGTACTCCTTGGGAGTATATAGAGCAGACCATATCTTGCCAATCAGATGAGTAAGAAGTTTACCTGTTGTAAAGCTGTCTTTCTTTGTTGCATATGTATGTTCAAGGATATTTTTTGCACAGTTGTATAAAACAATATTTGGCACAATTGTAAAAACAAGTTTAGACATTTCCAACTTAGTGAATATATGTACATGTGTTTGGAAATTTCTCATGTTCATTTATAAAAATGGATTGTTTAGGGGTGCCTGGCTGCCTCATTCGAGGTTGGAAGTTTGAGCCCCATGCTGGGTGTAGAGATTACTTAAAATCTTATTTTATTATTATTATTTTAGTAGGCTCCACGCCCAGTGTGGGGCTTAAATTTACAACTGTGAGATTAAGTGTCCCATGCTCTACTGACTGAGCCAGACAGCCGCCCCAGAGACTTTTTTTTAAAGATTTTATTTATTTTAGGGGCGCCTTGGTGGCTCAGTCGGTTGAGCGACTGCCTTCGGCTCAGGTCATGATCCCAGGATCCTGGGATCGAGTTCCACATCGGGCTCCCTGCTCTGCGGGGAGCCTGCTTCTCCCTCTCCCCCTGCTTGTGTTCCCTCTCTCGCTGTGTCTCTCTCTGTCAAATAAATAAATAAAATCTTAAAAAAAAAAAAAAGATTTTATTTATTTTATTTGAGAGAAAGAGCAAGCACGAGTCAGGGGCAGAGGGAGAAGCAGACTCCTTGCTGAGCAGGGAGCCCGATGCGGGGCTCAATCCTAGGACCCTGAGCTCATGACCTGAGCCAAAGGCAGACGCTCAGCTGACTGAGCCACCCAGGCACCCCAAAACTTTTTTTTTTAGGATTTTATTTATTTTTTATTTTTATTTTTTTAAAAGATTTTTTATTTGACAGAGAGAGACACACAGCGAGAGAGGGAACACAAGCTGGGGGAGGGGGAGAGGGAGAAGCAGGTTTCCTGTTGAGCAGGGAGCCCGATGCAGGGCTCGATCCCAGGACCCTGGGATCATGACCTGAGCCAAAGGCAAACACTAACAACTGAGCAACTCAGGCGCCCCAAGATTTCATTTTTAAGTAATCTCTACACCCAGTACATGGCTTGAACCCACAACCCCGAGATCAAGAGTCACATGCTCTACCAACTGAGCCAGACAGGTGCTCCAAAAATAAAATCTTAAAAAAATAAAAATGGTTTAGAAGTGAGAGTGGAATCAGCAATGTCTTAAAATGAGTATGTATGATTATATAATGAGTATAAAGAAGGAGAAGAGATAGAATAATACATTATTTTAGTCTTTTGGGATGCTATAATAAAGTACCACAGATTAGGTGGCTTATAAACAAGAGAAATTTATTTCTCACAGTTCTGGAGACTGGAAGTCCAAGATCAGGATGGTGGTCAGGTGAGAGCCCTCTTCTGGGTCTCAGACTTTTCCTCCCATGATGGAAGGAGCAAGGGAGCTCCCTTGGGCCTCTTTTATAAGGGTATTAGTTCCATTCATGAGGGCAGAGCCCTCACCACTTTCTGAAGGCCCTAATCACCCACCTTTTAAAGGCTCTACCTCTTATACCATCACATGGACATAAGGATTTTTACATATAAGTTTTGAAGGGACATGCACATTCAGACCATAGCACATATAAAGGCCCTGGCAATCTATGGTAGCTTGAGTGCTGTGGTTATAGTATAGATTTAGTATTTCAGTGTTTACTATTTTAGGTAAGCCCAGAGTATCTTTATGAAATAGGAGATTAGGGAACTGGGAAACTGAACCATGGCTAACTTTATTTTCCTCAGAAGGGAAACTTAATCCTTGGATTCAAAGTGCCCTTGATCTATCTGTTATTTCCTTTTTCCTTTTTGTCTGATACTGACTCTTTTTTTTTTAAACCTATGTACTATAGGATGAAGAACGGGATCCTTTGCTGCATAGTTTCAGTCATCTAAAGGAGGTTTTAAACAATATAACAGGTAAGTCCCCACATCTAAGTAGGATTATTTATACTGATAAAAAACCATGTGTTTGATTTATTGTAGGGATAGACAAAACTTTTCCTGAAAGGGACTATATAGTAAATATTTTAGGCTTTGCAGGCCCTAGCAACTGTACAACTGCTCAATTCTGCCATTGTAGCTCAAAAACAGACATAGATAATACTTACATGAATGAGTGGTAAATAAAAATTTTTTCAGAAACCGGTACAAGCCAGGTTTGGCTCATGGGTATAGTTTGCCCCTGGTTTACTCCATTGTTGATCCTTTTCCTTGAGTTCCTGGTACAATGTCCCACTTTAGTGGGGAATCAATGTTCATACAATTAAAGCTCCCTTTAATAACCCTTTGAGTTATTATGAAGTTATTTTGGTCTTGTTTTAACTACTTTCTTTCTCTGTCTCATGCATGCCATGAGGTAGGAAGTTGGTGGCACAAGTGAAGTTTTTATTATTATTTTTTACAAGTCAAGTTTTTAGTACTTGCAACAAAACCCTTCTCTTATAGAAAGTCGTTGTCACTTTTAGGGCCTTATTTGTGTGTAATATAGATCTTTCAGTCATCATGTGTTCCCAAAGTCATTTGTCCCTTTTTTTACTCCCTGTTTTCCTAGTCATAATAACTATGTAATATTCATATGTTTAGAATTTTCAAAGCCTCTTTCATGTTTATTACTTTATTGAACTTTTACACAATCCTGTGAAGGAGGCGTAACAGACATTGTCCCCTTTTTATGAATGAAGTTGAAGCCCAGAGACATTTTAAATGATTTAGTTGAGGTCACATTGATCCTAAGTGGTGGAGTCAAAACTAGAATTTAGGCCTGGTTTAGTGCCCTGGTCTGCATTGCTTCTGTTTATGAAATTAGAAGAGAATGTATGCAGGAAGTACCTCCCATTATGTATATGTATGTGTCAAAGGAGTAGGCAAATCTCAATACCCTTGGGTTTTTCAAGGGGAGAGAGATGGAAGGGGAAAGCCTCAGAGCTATGTTCCTCTGTCAACCAAAAAGGACTTTTGCAATTTATATTCCTGGAGTGGAACAATTGAAATAGTTTTTAGGTTTCTGCAAGTTAAGTAAGCAATAACACATTTTTTCCTTTCATGAGAAATGTAGGAGGATATCTGGAGAAAAACTCCTTTTTACTTTCCTAAACTTGGGCTGAAGTTATCTAAGTGTTCTCTACATGTTTATTTAAAGGAGCAATTTCACTCAGTTGAAAAACATCGGAAATGTTAGCCAAAGATCAAGTATAGAGGAAGCGGTTAGTAGCCAGTTAGCAGGGTTAAAGCTGCAACTAAGTGGCATGTTCATATTTTATGGCCTGTACTGTAAGTGACTTGGCTGCTTTAGGAAGTTGGCTACTTGAACAGATTTTTTTTTTTGTTAACTTCAGATAAATATGCTTACCTATCCCAATTAGAAAGAAAATGTAGTGAGTAGGTATTTACAACTCTTTTTGGTGGCCAAAGTTCAGCGTGCAGTTGATCCTTGAATAATACAGATTTGAACCATGTAGGTCCACTTATATGTGGATTTTTTTCAGTACATACAGTACAGTACTGTAAATATATTTGCTCTTCCTTATAACTTTTTTTTTTTTAAGATTTTATTTTCAAGTGATCTCTACACCCAGTGTTGGGCTTGAACTCACAACCTTAAGAGCAAGAGTTGCATGCTCTACTGACTTCACCAGCTGGCTCCCCCCTTATGACTTGCTTAATAACATTTTCTTTTCTCTAGTTACTTTATTATAAGAATAAAATATATAATACATATGACATATAAAATATGCATTAATTAACTGCTTATGTTATCAGTAAGGTTCCTGATTAACAGGCTATTAGTTAAGTTTTTGAGGAGTCAAAAATTATACATGGATTTTCAGCTGCAAGGGGGGGTTGGTGGCCTAAACCCATGGGTTGTTAAAGGGTCAACTGTACTATCTTTTAAGAGATGTGAAGAGGATTAAATATGTTAGTATACTTGGAAACATATGACAAACAATTTATACACAGTATTGTGTTGTATGTGGTTGGAAACACCCAAAATGGCTGAGATCAGACTGGAGTAGCCTTGTAGGCCTTTTGGGCACTCTGCAGACGTTGAGGAGCTGAGATGGTGCTGCTATCCTTTTTTTTTTTTTTTAAAGATTTTATTTATTTATTTGACAGAGAGAGAGACAGAGAGGGAACACAAGCAGGGGGAGCGGGAAAGGGAGAAGCAGGCTTCCTGCCGAGGAGGGAGCCCGATGTGGGGCTCGATCCCAGGACCCTGGGATCATGACCTGAGCCGAAGGCAGACGCTTAATGACTGAGCCACGCAGGCGCCCCGGTGTTGCTATCCTGACAGAGCTACATTTCCTTCTTGCCGTCTAATCCATATCCCATACTTGTTTTCTCTATCCTGACATATCCCTGACATATCTCAAGAGACCATATCTGTGGTGAGTGGCGCAGTCCAGGACTTGGGGTTCTTGACCATCTAAGAGCTGCCAGAGTTGAGTCTTCTGCTTAATTTTCCTTTATCTTTGAGTCAGGAATCCGGATTATCTGCTGCTTCAAACTAATAAAATCAGGATGTGCTGAGGAGCCAGTTCTGTCAGTGGTACTAGGAACATAGCTGGGTGTTGCCAAGCTCTCTCCTGGAGCAAGAAGGTAATAGTATTTTCCAGGGCAGATGTTGAAATGGTGTCTGCCAAGGTTGCTCATTGTTCTTAGGTTTTAACATATTACCTGCCTGAAAAAATGACAGAGTGGACCCAAAATGGAACATTTCGTAGTCTTTTTTTTTTTTTTTTTTAAGATTTTATTTATTTATTTGACAGAGAAAGAGGGAACACAAGCAGGGGGGAGTGGGAGAGGGGAAGCAGGCTTCCTGCCGAGCAGGGAGCCTGATGTGGGGCTCGATCCCAGGACCCTGGGATCATGACCTGAGCCGAAGGCAGATGCTTAACGACTGAGCCACGCAGGTGCCCCCGTTTCATAGTCTTCTGATTGGTTCTGACCCCCCACAAAGTGCTGGCTTCCAGGAGCAAGTTTATGGGTCAGCTGCCCCTGTGGTCCTGGACTCTGTAGTCCATGACCAATTTCTTGTTTCTTTTACTGAGACAAACAGATTTTTCTGATTGGCAGTGTCAGGAGGACTGCTTTCTTGGAAGCCTATTAATGCATTAATGGTAGGAGGCTGGGAAAGGGTTTTGAACTTGGAAAGAGAAACTGAAGGGACTGCCTGCTCTGTGTGACTGGGAATGGTGTCCCACCTAGACTGGAGGAGGTATGGCAGGAATTCTAGGACTTCCATTCAGTTTAACTCATGAAACTGACTTGGGCTTAGACTCTTCTTATAAAAAGGCTTTCTACCTCTGAAACAAATAATGCAATATATGTTAAGAAAAAAAAAGAAGAAGAAGAAGAAGGTAGCAGGAGGGGAAGAATGAAGGGGGGAAATCGGAGGGGTAGACGAACCATGAGAGACGATGGACTCTGAAAAACGAACTGAGGGTTCTAGAGGGGAGGGGGGTGGGAGGATGGGTTAGCCTGGTGATGGGTATTGAGGAGGGCACATTCTGCATGGAGCACTGGGTGTTATGCACAAACAGTGAATCATGGAACACTACATCTAAAACTAATGATGTAATGTATGGGGATTAACATAAGAATAAAAAAATAAAAAAAAATAAAATGGAGCAGTTAGAGAACAACAAAAAAAAGGCTTTCTATTTGCTTTTTTCTAGGCTATCTGCTGGCTTGGTTGGTTAGGAGTATCAGTGTTGGAAATGGGTAGTTCATTGGACAGTGTCAGTAAACCAAAATGATTTTTTTTCTTTTCTTGTAAATAGAGGATCTTTTAAGTAGATAAGCACTACCTACTCTTCCAGGAGTATTATCTGAGCATTGTGGAAGAAATAAGTCCATTGTCTCTAATAAGGTTAGCTAACTCAATACCAGTTATTCTCACAGATACATGTTTCTGGACTACGTTCGCAGTTAGTATTTGCCCAAATTGCATGATGACTGCATGCTTTGTAGCATTTAGAGTAATAAAATAGTCTAATATCAAATCTAAAGTGACGGTTGCACTTGGAAGATACTGGGTACCTAAGAGCAAAGTTTGCATGTTGCTATTTTGGATAAAACCTTAGCTCACCATTAGTGAGACTTGAGTGCTGCCCCTCATTTGGTCTTTAAGCCGTCTTAGGAATCCTTTTAGGAGGTTATTCTGAAAAGTTAAATTAGATGTGTGGTTACCAGGGGCTGGGAGGGGGTCTGGGGAGTGACTGCAAGTGGGTATAGGGTTTCTTTATGGGGTGATGAAAATGTTCTGGAATTAGATAGTGGTCATGGTTGTAGAACTTTTTGAATATATTTTAAAACATTGAATTGTACACTTTAAAAGGGTAAATTTTATGGTATGTGAATTACATCTTAATTTTTAAAAACAGCAAATGTAGGCTGGAAGAGTAATGGGATTCGCCAGTTCTTCCTCAGGACTCAGAGCTATGGAGGGAAGCCTCTGTAGCTGCCGCTGTGCCCTGAACCCATTACCCAGCAAAGGCAGCATAAGGCTCTCTTCAGCCTCCTGGCCCAGTTTGTCCTTTTATGTCTCTCTCATTAACTCAAGAAGCACATGGCTTTTATATTTAAATTTATTCAAGCTGTAATCTTTGACATTTGAGTTAGCTTTTAGTACAGTTTTGCATTTATAGTAATATATATTATGTATTTTCTCTATCCCCAAAGAATCCGTTTTAATCTTTTCCGGATGCAAATTTCAGGCTGTCTTGTCCCATCTCCCCTCTCTTGCTCTCTTTCCCCTCCCCCCACGGAGTGTGTTTGATCAGGTGTGGCAGGAATATCCACTGTCAAGCTGCGCCCTTTATATTAGTCAATATTATCCTTCTCCCCCCTCCCTGTCTGTCTGCCCCTATGGGCTTTCCCAGTTGATTTATAATTTTGGAATTCTCATCGGAGTCTGTAATACAGTTTGTTCATTATTTAACCAAAACCTGTTTAATGAGCAGAGAGAGGCAATGTAAATGTTAGGCATGTTGCAGTGATGTACCTTTGTGCTTCTCAAAGCGGGTGGGTAGTTAACTCTGTGCTGCCTGCTGGGCTGGGGTGTCTTGGCCTTAGGGGCAGAAGGACCACTGCTTCTCCCTTACATCTTCCCAAACCCTGCCGTGGTTTGGGATTCCAAAGACACGTTTCCTTTTATTCTTCTAGAGATCTTGTGGGGGTTCTTGCATATTGAAGTTATCTTCAATCTTAACTGCTAGACAGGTGGTAAGATCTGTGGCATGGGATAGGGGGGTGAAAGGGAAAGGAAAATATCAGGATACTTGGTACTGCTCCTGGTTTTAGGTCTGAAGAAAGTAAGCAGTTAAAAAAAAAAGAAGAAGAAGAAAAGAACATAAGCAGTTTAGAAGAATCCTTCTAGCCAACATGGTGTATGGTCTTTGATCTCTTTGTTCCCCAACTAGACAAGTCCTTACAAGCCTTAGTGCCCTCATCCAGTATAGCTTCACGGAAAGGGCTCTAGTCAGTTGTGATTTGTGGTGTTTGACTGTGGTCATTTGCCTCCAGATTTAGGTTGTCTTTGTCCTTGGTCTTTAAACTTAGATAATTACAAAGAGGTTCTTTTCCAGGAAATTTTTGGTTTAAAGCAGAGAGAGCGGAATAGTCTAAAAGTATCATAGCCAGAATCTTCTCTCATCTTAAGGGATTACCTCTTAGGGCCAGAGCTTGAGGGAGACTTTTTAGGGGTGTGTGTGTTGGGGATGGTGGGGGTTCAGTGGGGTGGGTGTGAGTTTGCCTTTGGAGAATTAACTCTAGTCATTTAAAATTCTGAGGACCTATGAGGATTGGGGATATTCAGCATAAGACTAAGATGGTCTTGAGGCCCAGTATAAGCATCTGTATTAACTGTGGAATTGTTTTATCTTCTTGGACCTTTTTTTGCTGGGGTTCACCAAGATTTGAATTCCTCTGGGTCAGGGTTATTAAATTGCTTCTAAACAATATTTGTTGAATATCTGCTATGTGCTAGGCATTTTGATTAGGCACTTAGGAATTGGGTCTGTAATGGTATAGCCAGCTCATAGCCACTGGTTTTACAAGACTAGTGGCTCTAGCTGACCATTCCAAGGCCAACCTTTATGGCTTCTGTTCTGTGCCATATGGTTCCCTGTCAGGCATGGAATGGCTGATAGTGAATGAGGGCAGTCTGTGGCCATCTTTTCATGTCTTACTAACAAACAAGCCAAAGAAATGAATAAAAATTGTAGCTTATATATTTGCTTATTTGGCTTTTTCATATAAAGCAGTTCTCACCAGAAGTAGATATTCCGAAAGACATCAGTGGTTTGTGTAGAGTAACTCTATGGGAGAGGATTTTTTTTTTTACTGGACAATAAGATATGGTGTACTTGAGTTTAAGAGGGAGAAGCAGGTGCCTGGAGAAAGTGGATGATGTATCAGGAGTTTATTTACATATAGTTTATCCTGGACAAACACACCTGTAGAGTACTGTCTGTCTCAAGCTCTGTGAATTCAGAGCTAGGAGGTTTGAATCCATATAACCTCCAGAGGTTTATAGAGAACATTTAAACAGAGTCTGGAAGCCAACCTGGGAGGAACGATGACTTAACACCTGTCTAGCTTAGGTCTCATAGAAATACCCTTCTAAGTAGAAGCGAAACTGTTCAAGGATGCCTCATACCTCAAGTTCAATCTGTTTTATTTGGCACATGGGAAGGTATTAGGAAAAGAGACTTAAGTAGTCTCTGTCAGGGAAAGGATTGAGTACGGGTGCATTATTTGAATAAAAATTTTGCTAGAGTTATCATCTCCCATACTGATTGAGTGCATACTCACTTTTTCTGTAGGGGCCTGTAGTTTGGGGAGTAGTAAGTAATACTTCATTATTAGTCAGCATGAGAAGAAAGTTGAATGAGTCATTAGCTTTGTCCCACTTGAAATTGAGCTTGTGAATTGTTCAAGGCCTAACTGGAGACTGAAAGAACCAAGTGTGTATGATAAAATCTGGCAGACAAATTCATGTAATGGGTTGAGTGTTGGAAGAACAACGTTGGGCACACTTATGTAAGTATGTATTTCCTGTGCCCTTTTTGACTTTTTTGTTCTATAAATAAAAGATTGTATTAGTTTGGAGATCGTTGAGCAACACATTAGGATGTGACCTGAATTTGAATCAGACTGACTTTGGCACCTTAGAATCTTGGTAGCTTGAGTGGCTTCAGACTTGTGGACATTTCAGCACAGTTAGAGAAAATAAAGGTACTGTGATTATTTTTTTTCCCCAGGGAATATTTATATCAACAAGGTGACTCTAAGAGGCCTGTAATTTGATGACTTTGTCCTTCCTGGGAATGATCTGAACCCTCCTCAGTTGACACTTCTAAACCAAGAAGCTCTTCCAAACATTTGTTTGTCCTAGAGATTAGAAAAATGAAGACTTTGAGAAGAAGAATCAGCTCTGCATAGTCTGGCTTCTTATGAGCCCAGCTCTCCCTTTTTCTCTCCGTAATACTTAAATACATTTAGCTATCAGAAATAGTTTGCTGACAAATTTACTACATGTATCTGAAAGTGGGTTATGATAAAAAGGGTTTTCTTAATAGCTTGGATTCAGAAGCAGAGGCAAAGGAGCCTAATTTTTTTCTAGTAGAAGTTAAGGGATGGTGTGACATTGTCGTCTGAAGTGGGCATCAAAGTTGCTGGTATTGCTGTCATTGCCATTGTCCTCTTTGGCACAGATACCTCTTGAGGCCTGAAATTTCTCTCTGAGTATGTGCCCAGCTTGCCATGGCAGCAGTCAGATGAGTAAAAAGAGGAAAAGCCAGCTGCTGCTTTGTTTTTAACAAGGATGCAGGCAGAGTCTCTTTCTTCTTTTCCACCCACTCAGAGTAAATGCCAAGAGAGTTTCAGAAGAAGCCAGATATTTGAAATTTAACGTGCAGTTTTGATTAGAGATAGTAGAGTTATTTGTCTCAGCCTTGCCTTCTCTAACCACCTCTTTATGTTCATAGATGCTTAATTGGTCACCCTAGTTTCTAAAGTGATATTGGATATGTTAATGGAAAGGATGAGTGCATTTGTTTTTTCTCTCCTGGCACCCATTAGAAGATAGAACTGGGTATAGAGTAAAATGAAGATTTGATCATTTCAGCTCAGATCACCTCATTAGGAAAGGTTGGTTGATGGAGAGCAGTGACTCCCTTAAGCTCTCAGTTTTGCTTCTGGAAACCAGAAGATAAGATGCTCCTTAGCAGGTTTAAGGCTTTTGTTTCTTTACTTTGGTCTTTGGAGATCCTGAAGGACTTAGATGGACAAGCACTCCTGGCTGCCTGTTGTCTGGCTTCTCACTGCATACCTCTTCTGTAACACCAGCCTTCTGTTACCACTGTTACCACTGTAGGTTGAGTTGTGAAGGGCTGCCACATGTGCACACATCACAACTGACCTTTCCTTGTTCCACGCTTATTGAGCAATTACTTGCCCATTTGTAGAACTCACATTATTGCCTTGGGTTTCTGGCCCAGTGTGAAGTGGGATCATCCAGGAAGTGGCCTGATAGACTGTACGTCAGAGGGCAATAAATTGGCATATGAATTGGTGGAAAGGCAGGGCCAGATGTAGTGTGGGAGCAAGGGTTTTTCTGTAGTCAGTCATGCAGCTTGCTTCCAGGTGTCCTGGAAAGCAGCTTGGGAACTGGAGGTTGAGGGTAGTTGGGAACATTAACTAGGGAGGAAAAGGATCAAAAGGACTTCAGTGTTATCTGTGATGGGCCCTGCATTGGGAAAAATCCTCTAAAAGTAGAGGGACAAAGGAAATTTCCTCGACACTGGTAGGAATTTTTCCACTGATTATTTTTCCTTTCAAATAAACTGAGTTATTAATTGGCAGAAAAAATACAAAACTTGAAAGACTCCTAACAAGGGGTTGCAGAATAAGAAAGCCTCATTCCACATGAGATTTTTCATGAGGGCTCATTCTTCTCTTTGGACAAACAACAGGTTTAAGAAAACTGGCTCCAAATTGATAATAAAGTGAGAGCTAAGGTATTATGACTGCCCTACCATGGGCTAGAGTGGTATCTTTCAGACTGCAAGTTGCATTCTGTTAGTGGATTGTGAAATCATTTTTTTTTTTTTTAAGATTTTATTTATTCATTTGAGACACAGAGATACAGAGAGAGAGAGTGAGAGCATGAACAGGGAGAGAGGCAGAGGGAGAGGGAGAAGCAGGCTCCTCGCTGAGCCAAGAGCCCAATGTGGGTCTTGATCCCAGGACCCTGGGATCTTGACCTGAGCCGAAGGAAGACGCTTAACCATCTGAGCCACCCAGGCGTCCCTCGTTTTTTTTTTTTTTTTTTTAAGGTTTTATTTATTTATTTGACAGAGAGAGACACAGTGAAAGAGGGAACACAAGCAGAGGGAGTGGGAGAGGGAGAAGCAGGCTTCCCGCAGAGCAGGGAGCCTGATGCGGGGCTCGATCCCAGGACCCTGGGATCATTCGGCAAACACTTAAGGACTGAGCCACCCAGGCACCCCTAGGCCATTTATCTTTAGAATGTTGTACGTTCTGGTTTGTCTGTGTCCTTGTGGTATCATTTAACTTGTTCCTCTATCTCATATATTCCTATATTCTAGAAGTTAGGATTAAAGGCTTAACTTGATGCAGGTTAAACATTTTTGGCAAGAGTACTTTGTAGGTGATACGGTGTATTTCATATTATCACAGGAAGTATATATTGTCAGGTTGGTCCCCACTATTGGTGGTGTTAAGTTGGATTACTTGCTTCTGGTTGTGATTGCCACATTTCCTCATTGTAAATTTATTTTTCCCTTTGCAATTAATAAGTACTCTGTGAAATAATAATTTGGCACCTTTTTTTTTTTTAATTTTTTATTTATTTGCGAGAGAGAGAATGAGAGACAGAGAGCATGAGAGGGAGGAGGGTCAGAGGGAGAAGCAGACTCCCTGCCGAGCAGGGAGCCCGATGCGGAACTCGATCCCGGGACTCCAGGATCATGACCTGAGCCGAAGGCAGTCGCTTAACCAACTGAGCCACCCAGGCGCCCTAATTTGGCACCTTTGACTATCCTGTTCTCTAATATCTTTTTATGTAATGATAATCTACTGATGAATTTTTGCCAGTCATTTATTTCAGTGGGGTTTACAAAATGATGATTTTCTAATTCATTTTTTCTACATTGATTAGCTGGCATTCTCTGTTAAGAACCACTTTCTTTCATAAACTGGAGGATGAACCATAGTTTCTCCTAAAAAAGCAGGGAAAATGCTTAATTATTTTCCTTTAATTGCCTACTTTCAGAGTAAGGAGTTAGTGTTAATAATGATCACTAGTGGTGGCAAATGAGGGTTTTCCCCCTTGGGGGGCTTGTGAATATTTATTCAGTGTTTTACAATTTATTACATTTATGATTATTTTTGGTGCTCACATCATTTTGAGTTTGGCCCCTTCCCCTTAGTGTCTTTGTTCCTTTGATATGACCCCTTTGAGCACTTCGCTGTTTTCTGGTACCAGCTTCAGTTATGAAGGGAGGAAAAAAAAAAAGGAATAGAATAGAAAGTATCCATGCATCACACATAATAAGGATAAGTATTATTTTGGGGAACTTTTGTTTTAGTTAGAGACCTTGTATTCTGAGTTGTAATATAAACTATATTTCTCTAAGTCATGGTCAAAAAGTTTCAAAGCTCTAGTAGAGAGAGCTTGTGATTTACTTCTAGCACTGGTTTGAATTTGTCTCTCTGCAATGTTATTTCTTGGGCAAGGAGTCAAAGAGGGTGTTGAGTTCTTGACATTCTGTGAAGTGCCTTAGCCCCCTTGACATTTGGAAACCAGTGGACTATTATATCTGAATATTATCCTTATCAACTTTGGTTTCAGTAAAGCATATCTGTCTATTATCTTTTCTGTTATCTATTCATTTATTTAAAGTTCTATTACATGTTATTTTCTGCCCCCCACCTTTATTGAGATTTAATTGTCATAATACCTTATGTAAGTTTAAGCTGTACAGTATGATGATTTGTTTTTTGTTTTGTTTTTAAAGATTTTGTTTATTTATTTGAGAGAGAGAGAGATAGCGAGAGCAGGAACACAAGCAGGGGGAGTGGGAGAGGGAGAAGCAGGCTTCCCACTGAGCAGGGAGCCCGATGCGGGGCTCGATCCCACGACCCTGGGATCATGACCTGAGCTGAAGGCAGATGCTTAACGACTGAGCCACCCAGGCGCCCCTACAATATGATGATTTGATACAAGTATACTTTGCAAATATTTGTACCACAATAAATATTTTTCCATCACCTTGCATAATTATAATTTGTGTGTGTGTGAACATTTAAGATCTACTCTCAGCAACTTTCAAGTTTATAATACAGTATTATTAAACCATAGTCACCATGCTGTCTTATTCATCGTATAACTGGAAGTTTATACCCTTTGACCAACATCTTCCCATTTCTCCTACCATCCAGCCCCTTAGCAAGCACCATTCTGTTTCTGTGAATTTAGCTTCTTTAATTAATTAATTAATTAATTAATTTTTTATTTTTAAAGACTGTATTTATTTGAGAGAGAGAGAGAAGCACAAGCAGGGTGGAGGAGCAGAGGGAGAAGGAGAGGGAGAAGCAGACTCTGCACCGAGGAGGGAGCCCAATGCAAGGCTCAATCCCAGGACCCTGAGATCATGAACTGAGCCGAAGGCAGACGCTTAACAGACTGGGCCACCCAGGTACCCTAAATTTAGCTTTTTTTAGATTCTACATATAAGTGAGATACATTATTTCTTTCTCTTGAAATTGACTTATTTCAATTAGCATAAGAGCCTCAGGGTCTATCCATGTTGTTGCAAATGCAGGATTTCCTTCCTTTTTTTTTTAATGGCTGAAGCAGTTCTTTTTATATGGTTGTTTCTCTCTGGGTGAGTCAGCTTTTGCAAAGCAGAGATTAATTTGAGACCATTTGAGTCATAACAGTCCTGGAGAATGTTAGAGTAAGTATTCTTCCCCAAGGAAATAGGATTGTGGATGTAATTGTGCCTGGCTAGTCACTCTGCACCTTGATCCCTTTTATGTGATGTTAAGCTGATTGTTCAGGGAAAGGAGGATAGTATGTTACACATGGCTTGGCCATGCTTTTGAGTCCTTTTGGTGGGTTGAGGATGGAGTCGTTTGTTCTGGAAAGACTCCAAAACAGCATCTTCTCCAGGAAGTTTGCTCTTGACAGGAATTCATTTATATATTCAGTCAACAGATATTTCTTTTCTTTCTTTTTTTTTTTTTTTAAAGATTTTATTTATTTATTTGACAGAGAGAGACACAGTGAGAGAGGGAACACAAGCAGGGAGAGTGGGAGAGGAGAAGCAGGCTTCCCGCGGAGCAGGGAGCCCGATGCGGGGCTCGATCCCAGGACCCTGGGATCATGACCTGAGCTGAAGGCAGATGCTTAACGACTGAGATACCCAGGCGCCCCATTCAACAGATATTTCTTGAGCATTTAATGTGTGCCATACACTGAACTAGCTATTAGGAACCTAGTTTTCAAGGAAACTGACACAGTTCCTGTCCTCATAAAGTTTACGGTCTAATGGGCTGGTGATTTGAGAAGCTCTGGAATTTGAGTAGACAGTTGGGCACTGGTTTGAAGGCTGCCCTTCTTCCACATGTGACCTCAGGAAATTGTCGTATGCCGTGGTGTGCTGAAAGAGGTTCTAGGATGGTCAGGAAAACAGCAGTGGTGTTTGTCTGTGTTGTCTATCCTGCCCCTACCCTCTGCCCTAGCCCTGGCTGCCTGGCAGCAATAACCAAGTGCATAGCAGCTTCATTAGCTGCTTTACGGCTTTGGATATCTCAGGGCTCAATTAGTCCTTTAATAGTCACCTGTGGTTAATCAATCTGTGTATCTCAGAACTGAACTGACTAAAATTGTACCATAGGATATCAATGGCTGTTTACCTTTTCTAATAAAATTCAGCTAATAAAATATTCTAATAAAATTAAGCTCTCAGGCTTGGGTTTCTGACACAGTTGTTAGCATTTTGAAGTCTAGGGGCACAAAACAAAGATGTTAATGGTTATTTGGCTAAGGTGCTAAAAGAATGAGGAAAGTCCTTTGCTATAGCTTGGATCTAATAGTCCCAGTTCAAAAATAACATGAATGTTTTATAGTAGCAACCCATTGTCTTTAGTCCAGGAGTTCATGTGAGGAACAAGTATCAAAACCCATGTAACTTTGGATGAGGTTTGGCTTCAAATTAGTAGAATATCCCATCATATATTTATCTTCTGAATCCCAGAGAAAGCATCCTTATTTAGAAATAGCCCTTGGGAACCTTAGGTCCTCAGGGAGAATACCCTTTAGAAATGTCCTTTCTCCTCAGGAAAAGTTGTCCTAGGATTTTCAAGGGTGGAAGGAGATAACAGTGAGACAGTGAAGCAATTAAACAGTGGTTAAGCTATTTCTAAAAGAGAGAGTTGGAGTGGATGTTGGAATACAGATATATTCCACAAAAATATCAGTGACTCATCATTTGCTTGATAGCTTATTGTGTTCTGAATTTAAAGAGTAGTTTTTTCTCCTTTGCCTCTTTTTTTCTGAGATGAGCCTACTGCCAAGGTACATCATTAATACCTACCATAGCCAAATACTTTTTGTGACCAGATTCTCGTGACTCTGGCAGAGGATCCTGGTTCTGTCTGGCCCAGGAAGTTCTTGGTTTAGCTCACCTGGTCAAAAGCATTGTGGGGAAAGTAGTCCAGGGAAAATGGATTTCTGTTGCCAGACTCCAAATATGGCTCATTAATCCTCCCAAGTGAGCCCAAGATTAGCATCTTAATCAGTCTCATTTCAGAGGTTTTAAAACTCATTTCATTCTCTAGGTTCTCTGTAAGGAAGGAAATGAGCATTTGGTAGAACTCGTTGGTACTCAGAAAATGGAAGACTTTGCCAGGGTCCTAAGTAGGCTACAGGCTCAAGAATCGATAAAATTGGGTTGTGTGCATGAAGTAACAGAAGGCAGAGAATGGGAAATCTTTCTGTTGGTAATAGTCTTTCTCTAAAGGCTCCAATGGGAAGGAAAAGTTGGCTTGTTCCCCTGCCAGAGGTTGTTTTAGTGTTATCTTTTACCTAAGATAAAAGAAGTAATACAGTATTGTTAAACCATAGTCACCATGCTGTCTTATTCATCATATAACTGGAAGTTTACGTAAACTAGAAGTTTGTCAGGACATTTGATCAGGTCAACTGATGAATTTTTTTGAATTTTTATTTTGAAATAATGTCAAACTTACAGACACATTGCAAGGATAATACACCCTTTTGCTCCCATATACCCTTTTGCTACTTGTTTTCATTCTCTTTCTCTATATACACACACACACGTAATTTTTTTCTAAACCATTTGAGAATAGGTTATATATACATCATCACCTTTTATTCCTTGGTACTTCAGTGTATACTTTCTAAGAAGAAGGATATTTTCTTACATAATCTTTGGCACAGTTATCAAATTCAAGAAATTTAACATTGATATAATACTTTACTATTGATTCTAATTTTGTCAGTTTTCCCAATAATAAACTTTAAAAATTTTCCCCTTCAGTCAAGGATCACAAATCCAGGTAGTTGTCATGTTTTTTTAGTCTCCTTTCATCTGGGACAGTTCTTCAGCCCTTCTTTGTTTTTCGTGGCATCAACATTTTTATTTTTTTATGATTATAGGCCGTTTTTTTTCTTTCATTCTCTTTTTTCTCCCTCTCTCTTTTTTTGGGGGGGGGGAACGTTCCTCCTTTTGGGTTTGTCTGATGTTTTCTCATGATTAAATTCAGGTGATGGGGGTGCCTGGCTGTCTCAGTAGAGCATGTGACTCTTGATCTCAGGGTTGTGAGTTCAATTAATTAATTAATTCATTAATTCAGGATATGCGTGGGCATGAATCTACATGTCACTACTGATAATAGTACCCTGAGGATTTCATATGTAGAGGTATCCTTCCAATGGTGATATTACTTTTGATCACCTAGTCAAAGTGTTACTTTGTTTTTCCACTGGATAGATACTGTTTTCCCCTTGGAACTCATAAGCAATCTGTGGGGAGATGACTTTAAGACAGGATTTTGCTCCTTATTAAACTTTCCCCCCATGATTTATCATACATTGATGATTCTTGCCTGAACAATTTTCAGGTTGCAGTGATGGTAAATATTGAGTGGTTGTTTAAAATATCTGTTCCCTGAGTGATAGACGTTAAGGAGGGCATGTGATGTAAGGAGCACTGGGTATTATATGACTGATGAATCAGTGACCTCTACCTCTGAAACCAATAATACATTATATGTTAATTGAATTTAAATAATAATAAAAAAAATAAAATACCTGTTCTTAAAGGACTTCTTAGGGGTGGACATGAACTGTCTTTGTAGCTTACTTATGTTTAGAGTTTCTTTCTTTTCTTTTCTTTTTTTTTAAAGATTTTATTTTATAAAAATCTACACACAGTGTGGGGCTTCAGCTCACAACCCTGAAACCAAGAGTTGCATGCTTCACCAACTGAGCCAGCCAGGTGCCCCAAGAATTTCTTTTCTTTTTAAGGAACACAATTTTATACCCTAAAAGTCTGTATCTCTTTATGGCTTTAGTGATGCTTTTTTTTTTTTTTTTTTTTAAATAGTAACTAAAAAGAGTTTTCAAAATTGGAAAAAGTTTTATCTTGATGAGGCTTGACTGGGGGCTTGGCGTTTTTTTTAGAATATGGCAACATCACCTCGTGGCATTTGTTCACCACTCAACCAGCAGCATGAATGCTTCTCCTCCAAGACAGACTGGGAACAGTCATGTGAAGCTGGTTCCCTCCTTCTTCAGCTTTTTAAAATCTGTAAAGTTTGGAAATGCCCATTGTCCAATTCTTTAAGAGAAAAACATTTCCCATCTTTATTTAGTATCACCTTTTTCTCTCCTTCCCTCTTTTTTCTCTGCATTTTTCCTTTTGCCTCTATTTTCCTTTCCTTTGAAGAATCTGATTAATATGCATGACTGAGCTGCCTTAAGAAAAGAAAAGGCAGAGAGAGAGAGAGAGGTATTACTCTTGAGTCTCACGTTCTTCGATGTTACTACTGTAGAGAGTAGGCTAATGATATGATATTATAATGAAAGCCTTATTAGCTATCAGTTATGTTTTGTTGAGGTAACCTTGCCCAGAGTAAAAAAAAAAAAAAAAAGTAAGGAGAAAAAAGAACTAGAGAGGCAGAAATTAAGGAGGAATGAACAGAAAGGAGCGAAAGAAAAGGACTTGGGACTGGGGATACAGGAGTGGAAGGGAAGGACCAAGAATACAGAGCTGTTAAAATAGGAAAATGGGAGTCAGCTCTAGCATTTACCTTTACCCAGTCCAGTGTTTGGGCTTCCCCTTTCAGTAGAATATGTTACAAGGTAAGATGAGGTGGGGTGAATGAAATGATCCCATCCTTGACTCTTTAGATTCATCCACTCAGAACTGAATTTAGATTCATCCACTCAGAACTGAAGAGTTTACCCTGTAATAAGGTGACTTGAGAGCCTGATCCTAGTAGGTTGGGGTGGAAGAGGCTATTAAGTGATGCTTTTTGGGCAGTTAGCATTAACAGAATTATTTTTAACCTCCCATTTCAACCCCTTCATTGTGCAGGCTCCTCCATTGGCTACTATGAGAGCAGTCAAAATTAGCCACTATACAAAATGAAGTACCTCTTGTCTCCCCAGTCACTTCCAAAATAAACAGGGAGTAATACTGTCCGTATTTTGTCTCACTTTACTCTGAAGGCTACCGATAGAGGAAGCATGGATTAGTGTGTAGTGATTTCTAGGCTCTGCCCTCTGGACAGATTCCCCTCAGAGTGCTGTGGCTGAGTGACAGGACCATGTGGCAGGAGTGCAGCTGGAAGTATATCATCGGCAGATTTGGGTTGGGTAAATATAGCAGGAGCAGGATGTCAGTGTGGGAGATGGATTGTTCTGGGAAAGGAAGTGTTGTCTTTCGTCTGCGAAACAATTTCCTGCACTTCTGGGACTCTTGCTTTCTTCTTCTTCTTCTTTTTTTTTTTCCAGGGCAGAACAGGAGTTGGCAGGAGTTGGGTACACTTGCTGAATTCTATCTCTTTGTGTCTGTCTGTTCCTACATTTGAAGTTGGGAGTAGAAATCAGATCTATTTCAGCCAGTTAGGAAATGGACCCAATAAATAGCTATATCCATGCCTTACAGTTCACATTTTTGCAATCTTAAGGCACATACCTGTGTAGAGCCTCTTTTTAAAAAATAATTGTTCTTTTAGTAAAACTGATAGGTCGAGAGACAGAAATAATTATACAAAGAGAATCAACCCTATTGAAAGTCAGACATGAGGCACCAGCTGGCAGGAAACAGCTGGGATGTTTCTGGGGGCTAGACTCTTCCACACCAGAACTTAACTCTTCAAGCCATCTCTATTATATGAGCTACTAAGATGGCTGCCTACCTGCCAACAATCTACATAAAAGACTAAGTCTACTAAATTATGCAGTATTTTACAGTTGACTAGAACTTTAGAATTTTTATAAAGTTCTTTTGCATATTTTCTTTACTTTTTAAAATAGACTTAAAATTTTTTTTTTTTAAGATTTTGTTTTTGGTTTTTTTTTAAAGATTTTATTTATTTATTCATGAGAGACAGAGAGAAACAGAGGGAGAAGCAGGCTCCCAAGGAGCAGGAAGCCCGATGCGGGACTTGATCCCAGGACCCTGGGATCATGACCTGAGCTGAAGGCAGACGCTCAACCATCTGAGCCACCCAGGCGCCCAAGATTTTATTTGTTTATTTGTCAGAGAGAGAGAAAGAGCACAAGCAGGGGGAACGGCAGGCAGAGCAGGCAGAGGGAGAAGCAGGTTCCCTGGACGCTGGACTAAATCCTAGGACCACGCATGACCCGTGCCCAAGGCAGACGCTTAACCAACTGAGCCACCCAGCGTCCCTAAAATAGCCTTTTTAGAATAGATTTAGGTTTATAGAAAAGTTGTAAAGAAGTTCTCATACGCTCCACACCAAGTTTCCCCTGTTACTAACATCTTACATTATTATGGTACATTTGTCACAATTAATGAACCTGTATTGATACACTATATTAACTAACGTCCATACTTTATTCAGATTTCCTTAGTTCTTACCTAATGCTTTTTTTCTGTTGCAGGGTGTCATCCAGGATACATTACATTTAGTTGTCATGTTTCCTTAGGCTCTTGGCTGTGACAGTTTGCCTATGTTTTTATTTTGTAACAACTCACAAATAGACTGGGCCTTTATTAGCATTTCCCTTTCACAGATAAAACTCAGGTTCCAAAAAGAGTAAGTAACATGTTCAAGGCTACACAGTTAGTAAAAGTTTCTATTAAAATATGACTATGATTTAGAAAAAAAATCAATGAGGTAACTTTATTTGCTTTTTATGTGAATGAAGGCAGAACAGTAGTTAACCTTCAAATGGGCCATTTGCAGAAGAGGAACAAGAGACAGAGGTGAACATAGCACTTGTTTCTGGGCTTTTTCGTCTTACTTGCATACAAATTAACATTATAATTTTAATCACAATGCCATGGGGAAACACCCTTTCTCTTTGTGATTCTGCTCTGTCTGTGAAAGGAGCAGATCCCAGAGAATCCTGGCCTGCTGTCCTGTTGATCTTGTTCTCCATCAGCTGACTTCAGGCAGCTCACTGGTCCCTGTTGTTAAGACACCCAAGTTTAATAGAAAGGCCCACTGAAAGCCTGGCATACACACTAACACAACCAGCCTGTTTCAGGCATATGTCAAGGTAACTACTGGGGAATAAAGCACATGAGCTTTTTAGTTCCAGTATCTAATTGGGCAGACTGATGTTCTGGCTTGGGGTTAGGAGATTCACAGAAATGCAATGCTGAGAGGTAGTAGAAAGACTAAAAATCCAACAAGACATGGCAATTACTGGCTCTGAATGCTCTACCCAGAAGGATGAGTGAGGGGAGAGGTGAGAGGAGGTAAAGTGTGGTATGATACTGATAATCCTAGCTACTATTAAAAGATCATCTCAGGGTGATGGAAACTATTAGGGGTACAAACCATTAGATCTTAAGGGATGGCATAGCACCTCTTGCTTAGAAAAGTAGTCGTAAGGATTGTACCTGGATTGTAAAGAACAACTTTTATAAAGTGTTCCGACTTTAGCTGACAGGGTAAGAGGTAATTGATACCATTAACAACCACTTTTATTGGAGCAGTTTTTTTAAGATTTTATTTATTTATTTATTTGAGAGATTCTTTGCACCATAGCCTGAGGTGACTGCTTGTCTCTGCAGAAGCTATAGAGGAGAGACCAACAGGCTTTAACTGAAACTTGTTTATGGTGTCTCAGAAGGGAAGCTCATATCCTGTTAAAGCACTTTAGAAAAATAAAGAATTAGAGATAAGAGTCTTTACTTTTGTTTTAAAGAGCTTTTTAAAAAAAATTGAGGTAAAATTTATATAACATAAAATTAACCATTTTAAAGGGAATAATTCAGTGGCATTTAGCACATTCATAGTCATGTGACCACCACCTCTGTCTAGGTCCAAAACATTTTAATTACCCTAAAAGGAAACCATGTACTCATTAAGCAGTTGCTTCCCCTTCCCCCTTCCCTCCAACCTCTGGCAACCACCAGTCTGCATTCTGTTTCTATGAATCTACCTATTCTGGATATTTAACATAAATAGAATCATATAATATGTGACCTTCATGTCTGGCTTCTTCCACTTAGCAGAGTGTGTGTGTGTGTGTGTGTGTGTGTGTGTTTTTAAGATTCTATTTATTTGTCAGAGAGAGCAACAGAGCACAAACAGGGGGAGCAGCAGCAGAGGGAGAAGCAGGCTTCCTGCCAAGCAGGGAGTCCCCAGCGGGACTCAATCCCAGTACCCTGGGATCATGACCTGAGCCAAAGGCAGACACTTAACCGACTGAGCCCAGGCGTCCCTAGCGTAGTGTTTATGAGGTTCATCCGTATTGTAGCATGTATCAGTACTTTATTCCTTTTTATCGCTGACTAATATTCCAGTGTATGTGTCTACCACAGTTTGTTTATCCATTCATCCACTGATGGGCATTTGGATTATTTCCACCTTTTGCTATGGTGAATTGTGCTGCTAGGAATATGTGTGTACATGTATTTGAGTACCTGTTTTCAGTTATTTTGAATTTTATAACTGGAAGTGGAATTACTGGGTCATATGGTAACTCTGTGTTTAACTTTCTGATGAACTCCCCAACTGTCTTCCACGGTGGCTGAACCATTTTACAGTTCCCAGCAGCAATGTGTGAAGATTCCAGTTTCTCCTTACCAACACTTGTGATTTTCTGGTTTTTTGATTATAGCTTCAGAATCTTTTGAGACTGGATAGGACTTTGATGATAAAACTCTTTCCAATCTTTATGGATCTCCTGGCATGCTTCTCTTGAGGAAGCTGGATGGCTCTTCTGGGCTAAAAAAGGTATTGAGGTTCTACATTTTGTGTTAAAGAATGATGACTTGCTTCTGGGTGCCTGGGTGGCTCAGTTGGTTAAGCAACTGCCTAGGGCTTGGTCATGATCCCAGAGTTCCGGGATCAAGTCCACATCGGGCTCCCTGCTCAGCGGGGAGTCTGCTTCTCCCTCTGACCCTCCTCCATCTCGTGCTCTCTCTCTCTCTCTCAAATTAAAAAAAAAAAAAAAATCTTAAAAAAAAAAGAATGACTTCTAAAATTTGTTGCAAACCTAGTGATCACAGCTGATACGGGTTGCCTAGACAGGGTTGAAATCTGACTTGCCAAAAAAAGAGTGTTGGTTACATTTTGGGTATTGAGAGTAGATGATGGTATTTTTGGTTTCATCTGCCATCAGAATCCTGGACCAGGCAATGGGCTGGTCTTGCTGACTATACAGGAGGCTCAGTTTGCTCACAGATTGCCAGCTTATTTTCCTGCTTACTGAATAACCATCTGGAGAGGGGGTTAACTCTAATTCCTGATTGGTGACTGATTCTTTTTAAGGTGCTATATAAGCTGATTTCAGTTGTTAGTCCATTACTGTTTATATGAGATTACATATAGATGTTAAAACTCTAATGTTCCAGGATTGAGTCCCGCATCAGGCTCCCTGCTCGGTGGGGAGTCTGCTTCTCCCTCTGCTCCTCCCCCCTCTCATGTGCTCTCTCTCATTCTCTCTCTCTCAAATAAATAAAATCTTTAAAAACAAACAAACAAAAAACTCTAATGTTCCCATTTCTTTGCTGTCTGACCTGATGGTTTCTTATTTTGATGTCTTGCATCAAATTACTGAGTTCCTACATGCCTTTCTCTTACCTTCTCTTTTTAGGTCATCAGTATCTAATTCATGTGTTTATATATTTGTGATTGCCTAATAGTCACTATGGTTAATGTTTTAGTATGTCTTATCTAAATTTATTTTTCTTTTTTAAAAATTACCTTCTTCTTGTGGAAGGAGAAAATTGATGTTGGAATATAGGGTGCTTGCACTTCCAGCTCTCTCAGTTTTTTCTATAAATTTGTCTTTCCTTTTTTTGTTGATACTGTTTTCTCTAGTTTATGTGTTGGGTGGTAGATTTTTCTAACTTTTAGAATAAAACATTTTTTTGCTACCATAATGTGTTTGCTGGGTTTTTTCCTTGTAATATTTTAAATCAGAATACATTGCAGTGTTTATTGCTTTCATTGGTTGCTTTTTCTTTTTTTTTTTTAAACGAGTTTGGACCAGTTTTCAAAGTAAACAGAAAATTGTAGTCTCTATTGCACCTGCCCCCAACACACACTGGTGTTAGGTTTGTAAATGCATCCTAACCATTTGATCAAAGTCAGGCTTTGAATAAGGCTTTATAGTCAGGTGTGGTTGAATGACAGGTATGTCTGGATTTGGTCTTGAGAGATTTGGGGATGTAAAAGTATGAGGGTTTTTTTTCTTCCCTTTCTTTCAGTAATACACTGTGGTCTATAATAGGTTGAGTTGTAACATTCATTAAACCACTCCTCACATTCCCTGTTTTCAAAGCTTATCAGGATGACTTTGATTTAGTTATTTGGAACCAAAAAGGCAGTTTGTGGAGCTGGTCTGGAGCTGTGGAGCAGTAATATATCAGAGATCAGACTTAGGTCCCAGTGGGATTATTCCTCGGGATTTATTTGCCTGGAAGTACACACAGGAGTCAAATGGTATGTATGGAAAGCTTTGCTGGAATGCAAATTGGACACATTTTGTTGGGACCTGTAGGGGATTTTCACTGCTTCATAATTTTTCAAAGGTTTGTTATATATCAGACAGTCACTGCCTCTTCTTTAAATCTTTAAATCCCCCCTCTTTTTCCTGTTGTAAAGGTCAGATTTTTTTGACAACTGTGTGCAGGAACAAGATTTGCTAAATCCCTTCATTTTTATTCATACAAATATCGGCATTCAGTGAGCATCAGTTATCCCAGCATTTAGAGGTAAGGAAAACTCAAGGAGAATCTTGTGAATCTCAGCTTAGTGCCAGGCATATATCTCTGGGGATAAGTTTGCTGCCTCAACCTTAACCCTTGACTGCTCTGATAGGGGACAACACCCTTATAGTGGCTTGCATGTGAAACCTACCCTTCACTAACCCATGTCTACGGCTATAGGATAGATAATATAATTAGTGGGAGGGAATTGTGTTGGACTCTTCTCTTTGACTATGACAATCCTTAACTTAGTGTTAGGAGAGAGAGATCATTCATTCCCTCCAGTGGGACCTCTTCTTTAGCCTTATTTAGCTTTTAGTGGTATCTTGGGCAGTATACCGCTTTTAATTTGAAGGTGACTCTTTTCTTCACAGAATAGATGAAATCATGATATTACCATATAGCATTGTTCCCCATCAAACTTACTTACTTTGATGTTATGTTGTCGTATTATCTATTGCTATATAACAAATTACCCTAAAATTTAGAAGCTTAAAATTTTTTTATTATTTCACACAGTTTCTGAGAGTCAGGAATTTGGGAGCTGCTTAGCTAGTGGTTCTGGCTTAGAGTCTGTCAAGATGGTTAGCCAGGGCTGCAGTCATATGTAGGCTTGGCTGGCCTGGAGAATCATATCCAAGCTTCATGTGACTGTTGTTATGAGTTCTCAGTTCCTCAAAATGTGGGCTTCTCCATAAAGCTGCTATGGAGCTACTATGTTGTTACCTGGCAGGTGGCTTTCTCCCAGTGAATGATCCAAGAAAGAGATTGAAGAGAGAGCAGAAGCCACACTATCTTTTCTGACCTAGTCTTAGAAGTAACGTAGTAACACTTCTGCCATACTATATTGGTCACCCAGACCAACCCTGATACAGTCTGAGAGAAGACTGCACAAAGTTGTGTTATCTTGGAGGCTGGCTACACAGGAAGTTAATTGGAAAATTTCAGATGTTTACTTGGACTTAAAGATTGATTTTTTTTTTTTTCCTGAAAAATTGTGTTCTCTCTGCTCAGCCCTCTTTGTCTTTTCTCAAACTCTTTTGAAGAGTTTTGAAATTACCCAGTGTGTATATGGCAAATATATGTGCGAATATTGCTTCAACATGTGCATCTCTTTCTCTTCCATTGTCATCTTAGCCATAAACAATAATAATTTTTTTAAAGATTTTATTTATTTATTTTGACAGAGAGAGACACAGCGAGAGAGGGAACACAAGCGGGGGAGTGGGAGAGGGAGAAGCAGGCTTCCCGCCGAGCAGGGAACCCGATGCGGGGCTCGATCCCAGGACCTGGGGACCATGACCTGAGCTGAAGGCAGATGCTTAACGACTGAGCCACCCAGGCGCCCCCGTAAACAATAATAAAAACCCTCTCTTCTTCTAAAGCAAGCCAGTAAGCATGATCCCTCCCTCTCCCACTGCTTCCTCCTTCTCTCTCCTCCCTCTTCTTTTTCTTTCGAGGGGACATCTCTGGCAGCTGGTCCAAGGAGACCTCTTCTCATGAGAACCTCTCAGTTGGATTCAGGTAATCCTTTGTGCTTCCTCAATCCTTTTTACTAATGATCCTCTAAAATTTGGTGCAAATAGACTAGAGTGACCAGAGTTTATGGAGCCACTATGGATCTTCCAGACTGAGATTTGTAATGATGTGAGCTCTTGGATTCTATTCAGGAGTTCCAAAATGGAGGTAAAGGCCTTGTGCTTGGAGATACTTAAATTACTTCACTGTTACTTGATGGAATCAACTGGTCCTTTGTATACCAGTCAGAAAAAAGCCTGAAGAGTTATTTGCTATTCTTTACCTTTCTGGGACAAGCAGGTGTATAATCATAGTGAGGAGGAATGCATAGGTTGATCCTGAAGCTAACCAGGGACACTCTCCTGCCTGTTTGGTGACCATGTGAGCCATGCTGTTGTTACATTGACATCTTTCCCCCACCTTGGTATATACCAAATTCTGTACCTGATAACAGAAATCTCTGTTGTGAAATTGAACTTGTTCAGCTCTTGGGCGGGTTTGGGCTGGGGTGGAGGGCTGTTAAAATGGAGAATAATTTACTTTCTCAAAAATTCTAGATCATCTTTGGCTTCCTAGGGAACAGGCTGAAGCTATGAATGAACTGTGGCCTCAGATTCCTGTTCCCATTGACTTGGCTTAGTAGAAAATTAATACCTGGGAAAATCCATTGGATGTGGCTTTGTGTGTGTGTGTGTGTTTGTGTATGGTTTTTGCTTTTTGTTTTTGTTTTTTGTTTTTGTCTAGGCTATACAGAACCAGAGAAGATCCAAAATTATGTTTAACTCTATAGAAGAGTATAAACAAAAGTGGCAAAGCAGGCAAACAAAAAACCTTTTTACCATAAAATCACTATTTATCTAACTCTCTGACCTCCTCTAGTCCTTGTCATCATAGACACATAATTTAAGTAGCTTAATCAATGTGCCATATTATTTTTGTTCTTTTTATTCATTTAGCACAATTTAATCCAGAATTTTTCCCTGCAGTCACCTATATATTTATTATCTCTAATGATACTCTAAAAATACGTTGAATCAGAATGCCATAGGTTAATTATTCTTTTCAAGTCTTTAATTTGTTACATATAATGAAACTTTAATCATCTTTGTGGCAGTAATATAAAGATGATACCTTTATAATTTGTTTTACATTTCTTTAATTACTAGCATTTCCTGAGGTGTTTTACTATTTGGATTTTTTCCTGTATCTCTTCTTAACTCTTGGCCACTTATTTGACAGAAATTGGATGATATCCTTTCAGATTTGTATCAGCTCCTTTCATATCTGGATAATGCTTTTTTATCGTTTCATATTTATTGCCAGGTCTTTTCCCCCCTATTACTGTGGGCTATTTAAAGCCTAGGTAGGTAGAGGTATTTTCAGGTCCTTACAGGAAAGTATTTGGGCATCGACTAGTATATTTGCATCTGAAATTTAGAAATGAGAGGTGCTGTGAGAACCTTTGGCTCAGAGTATACATGGGAGCCTCCCTGTGTGGAGAGCTGGCCATCCAAGGTGTAAGGAGGGGAGATGAGGACAAGGTTGACACCAGACCTATAAATAACCCAAGATTTAGCTTTGTACTTTAAAATAGAAATTAGGTCACTTTTATTGTCTTCCCCGTTTTTTACTGGTTGGCCATGAAGAAGAGGCGTTAGGATTTTGGGAGAAAACATTACTGTTTTCAGCTCTCAGAGAAGTGAAGAGTGCTGATACTGGTCAGCCCTGCCTCTTGTTTTGTCCATTCTCATAGAGTGAGATGACTAAGTGAAAAGTTTAGGTTTGGGGATTTGTTTAACTAGACATGATATCCAGCTTCCTAAGTAAGAAAGTGGAATTCTAAATGGTGAAAGGGCCTGTATCCCTTTGCTGTGGCACCATGCCTAGGACAGATTTACATGGTCACCCAGCATGTGTCATTCTTTTCACCATTGAACGAGGTCCTTTTTTTTTTTTTTTTTTTACCTCTATTATAAACTGTTGTGCCCAATCATTCTCATTCGTTTCTCTGCAGAGAGTCAGAGGCCCAGACTCTTAGAACTTTGTCTATGGTGCTAGTATCTAGTGTTCTCTCTGGGCTCTCAGTTTTCTTCTCTAAAATGAGAAAAGTAGACCAAATGATCTCTAATGTCCCTAAAGTCCTAAGATTCTTTGGGCCCATTGCCCTCTCACATAAGTTTAGAAATCCTTTCAGAAGAATTCTGTTCTATATGAATGTCATTATACTGTACTTGTAATGAAAATTTTGATGTTAGAATATTACAGAATGTAATTAAAAGAAGAAAATATACACAGTCTTTATTCCTGTGTGTTTTGAGGTAATCCAGCTTTACAATTTCCCTTTGTCTTTCTGTTGTTCAGTTAGGTCACTTTTCAGATGAACTGTGTTTTTTTTTTTTTTAAAGATTTTATTTATTTATTTGAGAGAGAGAATGAGAGAGAGAGCACATGAGAGGGGGGAGGGTCAGAGGGAGAAGCAGACTCCCTGCTGAGCAGGGAGCCCGATGCGGGACTCGATCCTGGGACTCCAGGATCATGACCTGAGCCGAAGGCAGTCGCCCAACCAACTGAGCCACCCAGGCACCCCAGATGAACTGTGTTTTAAGCTTGTTATATAATTGTGTAATAGCCGTTGAGTTTCAAGTGAATGATTTTGAGATCTTTGAATCTCTCTCTTTTTTTAAAAAAAGATTTTATTTATTCATTTCAGAGAGAGAGCTAGAGAGAGCACAAGCAGGGGGAGAGGCAGAGGGAGAGGGAGAGGCAGACTGAGCTGAGTTGGGAGCCCAACATGGGGCTCGATCCCAGGACCCGGAGATCATGACCTGAGCTGAAGGCAGACGCTTAACCATCTGAGCCACCCAGGCGCCCCGAGATCTTTGAATCTCTTAAAATTTTCAGTAATTCTTGAAAATGGATTATTATTGCATGAATGTCAAGTGAACGTGTTCTGTTTTGACTTAAAATTTTTTACTCATTAAAACGATTTATATTTTATATGTTAATATATATGAAGATATATAGGTATGTGTCAATTAAGCCTCACAGCAGTCCTGTGAGGTAGGTATGAAGATGTGGAATAGTACTCCCTAATACCTACTCTTTCCATCATATGCTACTCCCTTGGCAACTCCTTTCACTTCTTCTAGCAGATTCTTTTGGAATTCACTTCTACAGTTGTATACTTAAATTACATGCTTATATTGCTACTTCGTGGTTTTTCAGTTTTGTTTTTCATTTTAAAGATTTTATTTGTTTGAGAGAGAGAGAGCGCACATGTGTGCACATGCATAAGTGCGGGGCGGGGGGGTTCCCTGGGTGGCTCATTCGGTTAAGTGTCTGCCTTCCACTCGGGTCATGATCCTGGGGTCCTGTGATTGAACCCCACGTCAGGCTCCCTGCTCTGTGGGGAGTCTGCTTCTCCCTCTTCCTTTGCTGCTCCGCCTGCTGTGCTTGCTCTTTCTCTCTCTCTCTCTCTCTATGTCAAATAAATAAATAAAATCTTAAAAAAAAAGGTGGTGGGGAGGGGCAGAGGGAGAGGGAGAAGCAGACTCCCTGCTGAGTAGGGAGCCCAACATGGGGCTCCATCCCAAGCCACCCAAGCCAAAGGCAGCCGCTTAACTGACTGAGCCACCCAGGCACCCTGGTTTTTCAGTTTTAAGCATGAAGTTCCACTCATTTGTATTTCTCTCTCTGTTAATGTTTACAAGAGTCAGGGTATCCTAGAACTGGAAGAGATGTCAGATCCTCCAGAGACCCAAACTTAAAAAACTTCAAGGGCCTAGCAGAAAACTATTTATTTATTTGAGATAGCAAGAGCAAGAATGCACGAGCGGGGGGCAGGGGAGGAACAGAGGGAGAGGGAGAACCCGACTCCCCATTGAGTGGGGAGCCAGATGCGGGACTCCATCCCAGGACCCTGGGATCATGACCTGAGCTGAAGGTAGATGCTTAACCAACTGAACCACCCAGGCAGCCCCGTTCAGTTCTGTTTGTTTTTTTTTTTTTTAGATTTTATTTATTTATTTATTTAATTGACATTCCAAATTGAGCCCTAACTAAAGCACTAATTGATATAATGTAATATTCTTTTATATATTTTTTGGCAGTTATTATTCTTTTAGATGTGATGACAGTGATATGCTTATGTTCTCAATGAATGATGAATGAAATGAAATTAGTTAGGGCTCAATTTGGAACTATTCAATTTCTATAATTATCATAAACTTTTCTTTCATGTTATGTTACGTTTGTATGAATCAGGATCCAAATAAGATCCATATATTGCAACTATTTGATACGTGCAGTTAAAAAAACAGAAGGATTTGCTTCAAAATAATATGGGAGTAGGAGGGGATAATGAAAAAACAAGATTAGCCCTGAGTTGTTAATTATTGAGGCTCGGTTTATGGTACAAGGGAGTGCATTAGTTTTGTGTAATTTTAAAAATTTTCATAATAAAGGTTAAAGAAATTATATTATTCAGAACCTAGTCTCCTTAGGACAGGAGTATAGAATGAGGAGAAAAGGAATCCAAAATAGGCTAGAACAAAGGCAGTTCTATTAGCTGTACTGTTTAAAGGTTGTCACCAGACCCTTAATATATTCAGTTAAATAACTGTTTGTTGTTATAAATGTTCATTTGTCTAGAATATTCTATTATTTATTTGTATACTCAGTTAAATATTTATTTGTATTCTTAAGTAGTTGGTAATAACATGTAATTCCAAAATGTGGTTTCAGTTCTTCTCAATAAATTCATTTATTGCTATAAAAAGTAAAACTTACAGCATATACCAAAAAATCCCCACATCTTTGGATCCAGCCTAAATTTTTTACCTGGCCTTCAGTTTGTGATTTCTGAGTCTGCTACAGCCTTCTCATTTTTTTACAGAAGAAGAAACTAAAGCACAGAGTAGTTATGATTTGACTAAGATCACAGGTTATTAGAGGGAAAACTAGAACTCAGGCCTCCTTACTTCATACATTGTTTCTTATGAGAAAATTGCCCAGTTGACTTAAGATAGAAGGGTTATGGTTATGCCTGGCAGTTTTCTTGTTTGCTGACCTTAGATATTTGTTTTTAGAACATTGGCTAGAGATTTAGCTTCTCTCTTTTTGTAGGGTGATAGGGCTGAGATTCAGTCTTTTTTTTTTTTTTTAAGATTTTATGTATTTATTTGATAGAGACACAGCAAAGAGGAAACACAAGCAGGGGGAGTGGGAGGGGGAGAAGCAGGCTTCCCGCCGAGCAGGGAGCCCGATGTGGGGCTTGATCCCAGGACCCTGGGATCATGACCTGAGCCGAA
This sequence comes from Mirounga angustirostris, assembly GCF_029215605.1. Lineage (NCBI taxonomy): Eukaryota > Metazoa > Chordata > Mammalia > Carnivora > Phocidae > Mirounga > Mirounga angustirostris. The sequence continues at coordinate 128,646,781 of NW_026991714.1, forward strand.
GGCAGACGCTTGACGACTGAGCCACCCAGGTGCCCCAGGATTCAGTCTTAAAGTCTGGTGAAAATCCAGGCCAGGGATGGTTATATTTCTTAAGATGATGATGAATTGGGCGCCTGGGTGGCTCAGTTGGTTAAGCGACTACCTTCGGCTCAGGTCATGATCCTAAAATCCCGGGATCGAGTCCCACATCGGGCTCCCTGCTCGGCGGGGAGTCTGCTTCTCCCTCTGACCCTCTGACCCTCTTCCCTCTCATGCTCTCTCTCATTCTCTCTCTCAAATAAATAAATAAAATCTTAAAAAAAAAAAAACCATTAAAAAAAAAAAGATGATGATGAATTGCAGAGCTTAAGCAAGTTATAAGCACAAAACTAGTTGAAGCAAGGTGTGCCTGGGTGGCTCAGTTGGTTAAGCATCTGCCTTCAGCTCAGGTCCTGATCCCAGGATCCTGGGGTCCTGGGATGGAGCCCTGTGTCAGGGCTCCTGCTCAGCAGGGAGTTTGCTTCTCCCTCTGCCCTTCCCCCGCCCCCTGCTCATGCTCTCTCTCTGGAGTCCACTCTCTCTCTGTGCCCCCCCTCAAATAAATAAAATCTTTTTTTTAAAAAACAACTTTAACTGAGGCAGGACTGGAAAAATGAACCTTTTGGTTCTATTTGATCCCCAAGTGAGATTTCACTCCCACTAAAAACTACTTGTGTATATGAACAAAAAAAATTTTTTTTAACTATTTTCTCCCAAGTCCAGAGCACTAAGCCAGCAGCATAGATGTTCAGACTTGCCAACTGTGGGGAATGTGTTACTAAGTAGCTGTGAAGAGCCTTGGTAAGATGCTTTGCTGTAGAGCTGTTACTAGGTTTTGTTCCCAGGTCAAATTGGGAAATAAGGATTTGGTCAGTCATATTTTGTATATATTTTATTTACATGCTTAATTAAAAGCCTAGGAGCACCTGGGTGGCTCAGTCGTTGAGCGACCATCTGCCTTCAGCTCGGGTTGTGATCCCAGGGTCCTGGGATCGAGCCCCACATTGGGCTTTCTGCTCAGCGGGGAGCCTGCTTCTCCCTCTCCTCCCTGCTCCTGCTGTCACTATCTCTGTCTCTCTCTCAAACAAATAAATAAAATCTAAAAAAAAAAAAAAAAAAAGCCTAATAAGCCTGAGCTGACTTCCAGTTATTGCGATACTGGCAAAGATGCACATGGTAAACACTAGTTGAAGGAAGAGGATTTATAGAAAGCACCAGAAGAAAGTAGAAAGATTCTTATAGATAGATTTTAATAGTCTTTCCACCATTCCAGCTTTTTCTCCTCTTTTTTACCTTCCTACCCTAAGCCTGTTTATTTATATATTTTCCTACCAAGACCAAATAGAAACAAAAGAGAAGGAAATGATCTTACAGAATTCCTTTGGATATGGAAGTTGAGTTCCTTTAGACTTTAGTTCAATAACCCTTTTGAAGCATACTCTGTCTTTCTAAAGAAACCAAAAATTTTATTAAACTAGTCAGTCATCAGTCACTTATCTGTCACAGAATTTAGGCCATTATGTATTTTTCTTCCTCTCAGATGTCAAAGATTATTAGGGAAAATACCATTTTTGAAATTGACGCAGATACCTGGAAGGGAAGAGTTGGAACCAGTAGTTTTGAAAATACATTCTAGATGTTGACTGGTAAAGACTTTGCCTTTAACTATGCCTAAGGAATATTCTAGGCTAGAAGACAAGTGGATTCCCTTCCTTACCTGAGTCTTGATTCTGATTTTTAAAAAAATTAGGGATGCCTGGGTGGCTCAGTCAGTTAAGCATCTGCCTCCAGCTCAGGTCATGATCCCGGGTCTGGGATTGAGCCCCACATTGGGCTTCCTGCTCAGCAGGGAGTCTGCTTCTCTCTCTCTCTCCCACTCTGTCCCTCCCCACGGCTCATTCTCTCTCTCTCAAATAAACAAAATCTTTAAAAAAAATTAAATAGGAAGTTCAAGTTATTGGCTAAAATTAAATTGAGTTTGTCTCTATAGTTTTATAGATCCAGTCACACAGTTTAGTATCATATAATGGCATTAATTCTATTTTTGGGAAACTGTCTCTTTAGCCAGAATATATGTTCCTTGTAGTCAGGGACTATGCCCCTTACATCTTTCAGAGCTTAATAAATACTGACTTGTGTGTTTAGTAGGTATTTTGTTTGGCATGACTTTATTGGCTCTGTTCAACTTGGGTGGCAATAATACTGTTCTTTTTTTTTTTTAAGTTTTTTATTTTTTTACAGCTTATTTATTTCTTAGTAATCTTTACATCCAACAAGGGGCTTGAATTCGTGACCCCAAGATCAAGAGTCATATGCTCTTCCGACTGAGTCAGACAGACCCCCCCCCTTTTTTGACAGTAATATTGTATGTCAGGAACTTTACGTTTTCTCATTTAATCCTTCCAAGACTACTTCAACATAATATTATCCCCATTTTATAGAAGGGAAAACTGAGGTTCCAAAAAGTAAAGAATTTGTGTACATTTACATACTTAATAAATGGCAGAACTGGGATTCTAAACCTAGGCCTGTTTCACTGATGATAGTTCCTACCCTTATCTCCATATCACGCTCACTTAAGAGCTTTGGAATCATTGCCAGAAGTCTTAATCTATTCTCAGCCTCCTTTTTAGTAAATATGAACGTCATTTATTCTATGGGCCTAGAGCCCTCTGTGTTTTTTTTTTTTTTTTTAAGATTTTTATTTATTTATTTGACAGAGAGAGACACAGCGAGAGAAGGAACACAAGCAGGGGGTGTGGGAGAGGGAGAAGCAGGCTTTCCACTGAGCAGGGAGCCCGACGCGGGACTCGATCCCAGGACCCTGGGATTATGACCTGAGCTGAAGGCAGATGCTTAACGGCTGAACCAGGCACCCCGCCCTTTGTGTTTAAAATTAGGATCATGGATTGCTCTTTTGAGAGCCTAGGTGGCTAATAGGGGGCAGTATGTATAGTAGTTAAGAGTATGGGTTCTAGGGGTGCCTGGTTGGCACAGTCAGTTAAGCGTCCGGCTCTTGGTTTTGGCTCAGGTCTGATCTTGGGATCGTGAGATCTAGCCCCATGACAGGTTCCGTGTTCAGCGTGGGGTCTGCTTGAGTTTCTCTCTCCTTCTGCCCCCCCGCCAATTAATTTAAAAATCTTAGAAGAAAAAAAAAGTATGGGTTCTAGAGTCACAAAGACCTGGGTTACAAGACTAGCCTCAATTTGGTGACCTTCAGCAGGTTACTTAACCTGTCCAAGCCTCAGCTGCCTTATCTACAAAACAAGGACAGTGTGGAATGCTACTCAGCAATAAGAGGAATAAGCTATTGATATACACAAGAACTTGGATGAATCTCAGAGCCATTATGCTGAGTGAACAGTTCCAGTTATATGACCTTCTGGAAAAGGCAAAACTATGGAGACAAGAAACAGATTATGATTGCCAGGGGTTAGAGGTGGGGAGAGGGTATGACTACAAAGAAGGGTAGTAGAGGGAATGTTTGAGGTGATGGAACTGATCTGTATCCTTAGTGTGTGGTGGTTAAATGACTGTTTATATGTTAAGGAATAGAACAGTATTTTCCCCCACCCTCAAAAAGTCTACTTACTGTATGTTAATTTTAGAAAATAAGTGTAAAGGGGGCGCCTGGGTGGCTCAGTCGTTAAGCGTCTGCCTTCGGCTCAGGTCATGATCCCAGGGTCCTGGGATCGAGCCCTGCATCGGGCTCCCTGCTCGCCCGGGAGCCTGCTTCTCCCTCTCCCACTCCCCCTGCTTGTGTTCCCTCTCTGGCTATCTCTCTCTCTCTGTCAAATAAATAAAAATCTTTAAAATTAAAAAAAAAAAAAAAAGAAAATAAGTGTAAAAAATGAGGACAGTAATAAACCCTTTCTCATAAGGCCATCATGAAAATTAAAAACAAGATAATGTAACTGAAGTGTTCATCACAGTAGTTGATATGTAGTACAAATGACTAAGTGGTTGTTTTTTTATTGTTATTTTTATCATTAAAAGTATGACATTAAATATAGTGATACTCATTGAAAGGAAGATGGAATAAACTTACACACCATCTGCATGGGTAGAGTCAGTAAACAGAAAAGTGAGTAACCGTGAGTCAGATGGAGTGTGCATTTTCACATGTTTTGGCAAGGGACTTGAGGTCTTCTGGAAGGTAGGGAAATATTAGGCCTAGTATTTCTGGAGTATCTTGCAGCTGGCTTCTTTTCTGGCTGCATATATAGTTCCCTTGATATTATTCCTCAACAAAATAGCTTTGGTCTCAGAAGCCACAGCTCCTTTCACTGGCTTCAGATTAGAGCTGAAATTTTGATTGAGCAAACTGATCAAAGAAGGAGCTGGAAGTGGTTCTCATACTTGGAAGATGGTAGCTGGTCTGTATAACAGCTGTGGCTTCCAGAGCCATTTCCTCCTGCCAGCCACAGTCTCTGTATTAGACAGTGACAACAGCAGGGCAAGCATTATTCAAGAGGTAAAAAAAAAAGTTAAGGTCAAAGTGGCATTGTAGTTGTACTAGCAGTGAAAGAGAGGCTTTAAAGTGAAACCTTGACCTTTCCACCATGCAGGTTGTCTTGTACAAGAGCTCAGAACCTGAATTTTAAAACAAGTTGAACTGATAGTAAAAAGGATTCTGACCTTACAATATCTGCTATACTAGTTACTTACCAGTATTACTAGGAAGTACTGGTCTGTGAACTATATTCATTTTAGTTAATGACACTGGAATTGAGGAAGCAGAAAAAAAAAAAAAAAAAGAATAGGGATCTTAGTACAGGACTGTGGTTTAGAAGTGACTTATTTTTTCCTAGTTTCTTCACAGCAGTGACACTAAATTTTAAGCAAAACTCTATTATTCATTTTGCTTCTTTCATAGCTCGTCTTATTGTATATATGTGACTAAGTCATTGATTGCTATGAGGGACATTACTCCTTTCTAGATTATGAGGAGACAATGCCAAGGTGACTAGCCTATTTTTTTGCTTTGGTTTTGGTTTTGGTTTTTAGTTCCTTGGTAGTTGTGCTGAGTAGTTGGTTAGGACAGTGGTTTAAAATAAAAGAGGATCAGTATTTTCGAAAATCACCATGCTTGGTTGCACAACTCTGAATATATTAAAAAGCATTCAATTGTACAATTTATTTATTTATTTATTTTTAAAAAGATTTTATTTATTTGACAGAGACCGACCTAGCGAGAGAGGGAACACAAGCAGGGGAGTGGGAGAGGGAGAAACAGGCTTCCCGCTGAGCAGGGAGCCCACCACTGGGCTCGATCCTAGGACCCTGGGATCGATCCTAGGACCCTGGGATCATGACCTGAGCCGAAGGCAGACATTTAACAACTAAGCCACCCAGGCGCCTCTCAATTGTACAATTTAAAGAGGTAAATTATATGGCATGTGAACTAGATCTCAATAAAACTGTTACCCCCAAAAAATGCCATACCGAAAAAAAAATTATCATACTGATCTATAGCCTTATCTTGGAAGGAGTTGGACTAAGAATTTTCCAGATGGATATTGGCATTTAGGCAGGATTCTGAGATCATCTAAAAATGATGGCTTATGGAGTATTAAATGACTTTTCTGAGAAGTTCTTAGAGTTCATCTACTAAGCAAATAACCATTTGGGTAGTCATGACGTAGACATTGGTAATTTTGCAAGGGAGGAGGATAAGGAGCATCATTTAATTTATAATAGTAAATCTCAACTGGCAGTTTTGCCTTCCATAGAAATCTGGCAGTATATTGAGGCATATATTGGGGAGGGAGGGAGGCTACTAGTATCTATCAGGCAGAGGCCAGGGGGATGCTGCTAAACATTCTGCAGTGTACACAATAGACTTGCAAAACAGAGAATTATCTGGCTCAAACTATTATTAACGTCAAAATTGAAAAACCATGGTGTACAATTTACACCTATGTTTTCTTCTAAGATTTGTCTAGTTTTAGCTCTTACATTTAGGTCTTCCATCCATTTTGAGTTAATTTTTGTGTGTGGTATGAGGTATGGGTCCAACTTCATTCTTTTGCATTTTGCATTTGGGTATCTAGTTGTCTCAGCATCAATTGTTAAAAAGACTATTCTTTATTCACTGAATGGTCCTGGCACCCTTGTGAAAATTAATTGACCATAATTGACCTTGGTATAAAATGATTTTGATATTTATATAGACTTCCCTAGAAAAGCCAACACAGCCTCCCTGAGGTCTTAGATAATCTTTTTTTTTTTTTTTTTTTGGGGGCAGAGAGAGAGAGAGAGCATGAGCAGGGGAGCAGCAAGCAGAGGGAGAGGGAGAAGCAGACTCCCTGCTGAGCAGGGAGCCCGATGCGGGACTTGATCCCAGGACCCTGGGATCATGACCTGAGCCGAAGGCAGCCGCTTAACAACTGAGCCACCCAGGCGCCCCAGTCTTAGATAATCTTGATGACTCTGTATTGCTTCAGTTATCTGAAGAATAACTCAGGATGATTCCTATGGTTGCAGCTACACCTGAGTAAGAACAGGTTAAGTGAGGGTTAGGGTGTCTCTAAGCCTCCTCCTATCATATATTCAGGCAGCTCACACCACACAGTCTCAGGGTTCCTCAGGCAAAGGTGTGGCACTAAAATTGTGAAGGGACCCTAATGATCATTTAATTCAATTCTCTACCAAGTACTCTGAATTTTCTAACATTATTGTTTATAATATATTTTAATGTACTGTCAAGTACCCTCTCAGTACTTAGCTTTTTCAGAAATTTACTCTTGTCTGGATGTTTTATATACATTATTTTATTTAATTCTCAAACAAGCCTATGAGGTAAAGTTTTTAAATCTCCCTTTTTATAGATGCTGAAACTGGGGCTTAGAGTTTATTTGCCATTGTCATGCCAGAACTGGAATTTGAGTCTAGGTGTTTTTGACTTCAAAGCTACTGCTTTTAGAGGCATATAATAATCTTCACATAAAATGGAGTCCTTCTAATGGGAATAAAATAACTATAAAAATGTATACAAACTTAGAGGGGAGGGGGGTGGGAGGATGGGTTAGCCTGGTGATGGGTATTAAAGAGGGCACGTTCTGCATGGAGCACTGGGTGTTATGCACAAACAATGAATCGTGGAACACTACATCAAAAACTAATGATGTAATGTATGGTGATTAACATAACAATAAAAATTTTTAAAAAATGAATGTTAATTGAAATTTTAAAAAAATGTATACAAATGGAAAAATGGTACATGAGCTTTAAGTTCAAACCAGTATATACATGGGGTATGTGTATGTGTGTGGGGGAGCTATACTATATTTAAGATTCATTGACGTTTTGTAGTCTGTATTCTGACCCAGAAAGGTAATGTAGACTGTTCTCTAAACACACTGGGCTTCTTATTTGCTGTATAGCTAAAGAGGTTCTTACAATGGTGGGCCTCATCCTACAAGATTTTGAAAACAAAATCATAGCATACCAACACCTTGAAGACCATATGTGGTTCTGGTTGTAGCATCTAATAAAGATATATTTTTTTAAAAACCTTTTTGAAAAAAATTCAGAGAAAGTTAAAATAAAATGAAGAGATGACTTCCAAGTCTTGAAATATTAGAATTCAGGAACATAATCTTCAAATTGGAATTGGGTATAAGAAAAGTTCTTCCTTGTGTGGTTATAAATAAATTTATAAAATTTTATACAAGAGATTGATTCAAGAAGGATTGAGATCAGACATTCTGATTTGGGGTCTAGGAATGGGATTCAGGAGATTAATAGACTTCCTGAAATTATATGGAGAATTATGTGTGTATATGTGTATATATGCACACTAACACACACACTTTTCTGAGAAGATCCATATCTCATCAGAATCTCAAACAGAGCTATTAAGTTCTAAAGCTCCATGAACTAACTTTACCTTTTTGTGTTTCATTTTCTTTCATCTGTAAAATGATGGAGCTATCCTGTGATCCTTAGTTTCTTTCCAACTCTGGTGTTGAGACTTCCTTTTCTTTATGAATTGGCATTCTTGGTTCCACATGCCTGAGGAAGTGTTAGCTTTTTTTTTTTTTTTTTTTAAGATTTTATTTATTTGACAGAGAGAGACACAGCGAGAGAGGGAACACAAGCAGGGGGAATGGGAGAGGGAGAAGCAGGCTTCCCGTGGAGCAGGGAGCCCGATGCAGGGCTCGACCCCAGGACTCTGGGACCATGACCTGAGCCGAAGGCAGACGCTTAACGACTGAGCCACCCAGGCGCCCCAGGAAGTGTTAGCTTTAAACTTGATTACAGTGAAATAGTATTAAGAGGTACCACTTCTAATTCTGGGCAGTATCTCTCTCCTATCTATAGAAGTCAAAGTCCTCTCAACTATGTTTCTTTTTTTTTTTTTTTAAAGATTTTATTTATTTATTCATGAGAGACAGAGAGAGAGAGGCAGAGGGAGAAGCAGGCTCCCAAGGAGCAGAGAGCCCGATGCGGGACTCGATCCCAGGACCCTGGGATCATGACCTGAGCCGAAGGCAGACGCTTAACCATCTGAGCCACCCAGGCGCCCTCAACTATGTTTCTTTCCTAAAGAATAATTTTCAGTACATTTCTATTGAATGTCTTTGGTATGCCAGACACGGGTGCTTTGTTGTAGAATACAAAGATAATCACATTTATTGAGTGACAGGTACTGTTTTGGACAGGTAAGGGGTAAAAGGAGAGCATTCCTGCCAAAAGATGGAGGTAGGACAATTCAGGGTTTGGGGAAGAGCAAGGAATCTAGTGAGAGAAAAGGGTGACAGGTAGGTTGGATTCATGTTGTAGAGGGCCTCCCTGCCAACTGAGGAAGGGCACTGGGTATAGTGAAAAGAGACCTAACTGGAAATCTGAAGACCTAAGACATAGACTGGGCTTTGTCATAATTATGTGTGTGATCTTGAGTAAATGACTTAACTTCAGTTTCATTACAAACACACACACGCACACACACACACACAGTTGGGAATGGGCTGGATGAGTGTTTGTTTCTTTAGAACTCTAAAATTCTATTATTCTCCTTAATTCAGTTAGAAGTGGGGTCATTGAAGTTTTCTAAGCATTGGGTGTTTTCATCAGCAGAATTAGTGCTGTCTCACTGCTTGGATGCTCCTGTTTATTAATGCTGCTTCTTTCACCCTTATGTGATGGATCTGGAAGGACTTTCACTTTAGATAGTTCTTGATGTGGTCAAGGAGTTGGCCATTGTCATTATTAGGTTGTGTTCTGAAGAACTTGGGAACTACCAGATATCTGTTCTTGAGTCAGATCTGAAGCTAGTCTTGTTTCCTCATGTTATCAGTCACTGACCTGAGAGCTGGAACATGTGTCCAGAGTGTGGGCAGCAGGTAAGTGCTGACATTTTGATGGCCACATCATATTTCAGGGATCTGTGAGAAGGCCTGTAATGACCATAGAAAGCCAGCCAAGAGTCTCCTTGCCATGGACAAATGGGAGAAGTTACTAAGTTTAGCTGACATTAAGCTGTAAATTATTTGAAAGGTGGAAGAGGATTCTATTCAGAGGCTATCTAGAATTTCCATTTACTAATCAGGTCTGTGTGCTATAGGGGCTTTCATCCCAGGAAAAGTATTGCTTTCTCTCTTTCTGTTTCTCTACACTTTGTCCCTGTTATGTTGGGAAGATGATTTGTAGCTCTTATTGAGACCTGGCATTTTAATGCTTCCTGCTATTCTTAGATGCCAGGGTACTCAAGATGATAGGATCAGAGGTTGGAACTACTGGTTAAAAATTGAAATACAGGCTTAGTTGGAGTTGGGTTTTATCTGGAGCATGATAGAGACATGTATGAAATAGCATTAACTCCTGATTTTTGAGAGGAATATTCCTAATGATACTCACAAATCACCAAACTTGGCAAATAAAAGTCTTTATAAGAACTTAAATAAATTAATAAGAAAAAGGCAGATTTTCCAACAGAAAAATAGCCAAAAGTCTTGAACAGACACCTCACAAAAGAGAATATCTGAACAGTCAGTGAACATAAGAAAAGGTGTTCAACTTCGTTAGTCATTAGAGAAATTCAAAGGCACAATGAAATACTACTACAGGTAGAGGAGAATGACTAAAATAAGCTGATAATGCCTATACCCTATGAGCCAGCAATTCCATATCTAGGGATACGCCCAATAAGAATTTATACAATATATTCACCAAAAGATGTTTATACGAATGTGTACAGCAGTGCTATTCATAGAAGGCAAAAAGAGGAAATTACCCAAATGTCCACCAGAAATAAAATGGATGAATAACATACTATATTCTCAGTGGAATACTATACAGCAAGGAAAATTAGTAAACTACAATACATTACAGCACAGGTGAATTTTTCCAATGTAATATTAAGCAAAAGAAACCAAACACGGAGGAGTCCATACTACATGATACCATTTACATATTAAATGCTTTGCATTGAGTATGCAAAGCAAATCACTGGTAGTAGAGGTCAAGATAATGGTTACCTTTGGAGAGATTGTGACTGGAAGAAGTCATGATAGGCACTTCTGTTCTGGGTCCTAGTAATCTGTGTCTTGATCTGGGTGCTGGTTACATGGGTAGCTAAATTTGTGAAAATTCATTGGGCTACACTTAATGTTGTGTACTTTAGCTGAAACATTTCCTTAAAAGGGGAGGGAGGGCTTAAATTTGCAGATGCTGAGGAATTGGCCAGCTCACTCACTAGCTAAATAAATTACTGTTACAAATCGGCTTTAGAGCAGAATTCAAACTTGTGTCTCAGAAAAGTTATTACAATTTGTCTTGGATCTTCAGAGTCACTTTTAAATAGTTGAAATGGTAAATGTTAAATCTATGGATGCAAGGGTATATATTATTTTGGTTATCAATACTAATAAGATGGCCTTTGGAGAAATGAATGTAAATCACTAAAATAAAATGGCAAGAGGAGGTGTACTGTTTACCCTGATATTAACTTTTTAAAAAATATTTTCTTTGAGAGAGAGAGAGAGAGTGAGCGAGAGAGAGGGCATAAGAGCACAAGCTGGGGGTGGGGGGAAAGGCAGAGGGAGAAGCAGACTCCCCGCTGAGCAGGGATCAGCCCTGATGCGGGGCTTGGTCCCAGGACCCTGGGATCATGACCTGAGCCGAAGGCAGTTAACTGACTGAGCCACCCAGGCACCCCCCCGCCCATATAGATTTTTTTAAAGATTTTATTTCTTTCTTAGAGAGCATGAGCAGGGGTAGGGGCAGAGGGAGAGGGAGAAGCAAACTCCCTGCTGAGCAGGGAGGCCGACACAGGGCTCGATTCCAGGACCCCAGGATCATGACCTGAACCAAAGACAGATGCTTAACCATCTGAGCCACACAGGTGCCCCACCCTTATATTAATTTATCCCCTCATCAGAATCAGGCTCCCGTGGTTGTATACGTGAAGCTTGCTCTTTCTCTTTAGGCTGTTCATTTCGTGGCTTTTCTTAGTTTTGCCTATCTTGATTCATAAGTAAGATATTGCTCCCACCTTCCATGGCTGATAAGCAACTCTTGTGCATTATATTTGGTCAGAGTAGGCTGGATTTTTGTGGGAACTTTTTGAGAATTTTTGGTCTTTTTAGTTACAATTTTTATGTGTCCTTGTTTGTGGATCTGGAACTTGATTCATTATTAGTTGTGGAATGAAAGGCAAGATATATTTTGGAAAAAATATATCTAAAAAAAATCCTGATTTTCTATTATTATTATTTCTATTATATTCTATTATTTCTATTCTATTCTATATTATATTATATATAATATATAGTTCTATTATAATTTCTATTATGACAGCAGATCTTTACATTTGCTCTCATAAAGCTTTAATCAGAAGCTAATTTGGTGATGGAGTTAGTCCTAGAAATTGCCTTCAATTCTAGTTTATCCTGTGTTTCTGGGTTATAGAAAAATCTCATTTTATGATTCTTGGTTTACATTTGTATAATTTGGGGAAATATGACCATCTGTATTTTAAATATAGATAGGCCTCATTTTTTCTGTTGAGCTTAAAGAGCTGTGTTGGATATTGTGGAACTGGAAGGAGGCCATGTGGATAGTTATGGGATTTAGGTGGATTTGCAGTGGGTAGAAGTGGTGAATTGGAAAAATAGTAGGGTACACGTGTTTTTCATTCAAGTCTAGTCTATTCTTACTGTTTGATGTCAGAGTAAAAAGTGTCAGTAGCTTGAAAAGGCAAAAGCATCTTGACAGAGTGGAAAAAGTTGTGCTTCGTGTTCTGTTGACTAAGAGGAGGTTATATTTTCAAACTAGCTTCCTGAGATGAAACTGTAGTTGTACATCTGCCCTGCTTATTCTTCTTAATCCTGATTTAGGTTTTTCAAATCTTTCCTATTAAATATGATGTGTTATATTAGCATTGGATATTTCAGAGTCGGCTATGCCTATATTGGTTGAGATCCCTATTAATCTGTTAAGTCATTTCTACTATTGGCATCCCCTAAAATAGAGGTATGCATGCATGCTTGTATTCTGATGAGTATAGGCACTAGGGGTTTTTCCTGGGACTGTTAGAAAACCTTTCAGCAGCATTAACCTAGGAGAGACTTGGGGTTTGCAGGTAACTATGGGGGTTTGGTCAGTTTGTTGCCTCTACACAGGCTGTTCTTTATCAGCCCCAAGCCATGGGGGTTTGAGCAGGGGTTGAGGAAGGGGTTGATTTTCTATTTATTAGAGGTGACATGAGCAGTGGGGCAGCGGCAAAGAGGCCATGTTGCTCTTGCTAAATATACATCCCTGACAGTTGGATAATAGGTTCCAGGAAGTTCAGTGGAAAATTAAAACAAAGCAACATTTATAGCTGATTGAACTTGAAAAGCCATTTTGGTGTTGAATGGCAAATATGTAGACTTCAGCATTCCTGGAGCCTGATGCATCTCGCTGGATGGCCCTGTTCCTGTGTACATGATGGCCTGGGGACTCAGCAGTGTGCAGGGTACTCTCCTTTAGAGAGTGCTTTGAGGAAGGAATGTTTACTGCTCTTGCAGAGTCCCCTTCCCACAGACTTATGTAACATAGGTTCCTCATGTCTGGGGAGCACCTTTCCTCTGATGGTTTGAGGACTTATTAGAAGGACAGGAATGTCTGGCGAGAGACAGGGGAGCTGTTAAGTACTATAAATACTCTTACTCTATTGAGGCTGAAGCTCTAAGCAGATTGCTGTGGTGTATACACATGATCTTAGCATGGTAACATTTCTGATTAATGTCCTTAGCTGTCCTGAGGCCACTGGCTTGAGCCTTAAATTGAGCTAACTTGGCTGTGAAGAAAGAGCTTTGGGGTCTATGCATGGGGTGGTTAATTTTCTCAGGACCAGGAGAGAGGCTGTGAGAGAGGAGACAGTGAATACACTGAACGTAGGTGACTTGAGCCTTTTGCAGCTATCAAGAAAAGTTGCTGTGTGTACCCATCTTTTTCTCTAGGATGATCGCATGCTGTTATTCCTGTTTGTCTTGTGGAGAATGAGGCTTAGATGTCTGATGGCAGCTTCTGAGCATTGGTTTGGTGAGGGTCATAAGAAAGCCCCTGTCACTTAGCCCTGTCAATCCCACAGCACTTCATGCTTAACCAGCCTGGCTGTCAGGAAAACATGAATTGTGGATACGGGCCTAATTTTCTTTTGTTCTCACCCAGGTGAATTGCCTTTGTTGGCTATTGAACCAGCTATTCCTGTGCCCTATGAATTTCCACATTTCGAGTGGAACTAAGCTAACAGGTTCTCTAGCTTATCAGGGCATCCCCCCACCCCCGCTAATGAGAGGGTTTTCTTTCCTTGCGCCTTAACAGGAAAACAGATCCAGCCTTCAATAATCCCCTCAGCTCCTCCTTTTGTTAATGAAGAGCTTGAGTGGGTCCCACTTTTAGACGTCCCTCCTGTAAGTATGGTGGAATGTTTACAAACTAAGAAAATGTTAAGTCTGTCTTTGCCCTCACTCAGCTGAGGGGTTGAGGTATAAAACACTTATACCTCAGGTCTCTTCTCAGCTGCAGCCACAGCAGGTCTATGCGTAGGTTGCTTAGCAAGCATTTATAAACTTTGGATAACCTGGCACCAGGCCCTCGGTTCACATGTTTTAATGCTAGTGAAGTTTAACCTTTAGTTCAATAACCTTTGTTGCTCGGGGCCTAACTGTTCTAGTTGGCAATCTCACCCATCGCAAGGCTGTCTTGGCAACCGATCCACTGTTGTCTGTGCAGTTTAAAGAGTCTTTAGTTGGAGTAAACCCCTACTTTTGGTGTTCCCAAATTATGAAACTGATGCTGCAAGGTAGAAGCAGTTGTTTCAGTTTGGTTTCTCCAGCACAAACAACTCTGCTCATGAACCTCTGCTCCAGGTGTTTTCCTCAGGTAGAGTCACTGAGGAAGAAAGATTTCTAGTAAATTGAGTTTAATTGTGGCCTGTTGTCACACTGTTGTGGTCTGCATGTCACACTGGCACCATTAGTTTGCTTTCTAAGCCAGTCAAAACAAAGATGTGCCTTGTCCTGTGATCTAAGGCTTGCTAGGCTCATCTTGGTGGTCTCTTAATGGTGAAATTAAAGCCAAGGAGCAAGGGAATCCTGGTTCCTGTGGTGTCTTGTGGATATAGTTCTTAGTGCTCACTTTGGCAGGACCAAGAAAGTAGTTCTGAACGTGCACTTCAAAGGCCCTGCAAGCGCAGCATACTGTGGGTGCTAAGAAGACGAACTATGCCTCTGGGCAAAGGAAACAACTCCTGACTTGAATAGCAGGCTCCTTGTATTGTGGAGGGCAGGTTATTTTCCCAACTTGAGGGAAGTGATACTACAACAGAAAGCTTCATGTTTTTCTGAGTACATGCAAGTCTAAACTGCAGTTAGTTAGTACTTTTCTTTTCCTGAAATAAGAAAGTGATTTACGAGGTGAGGGCCCTGACGTGAAAGAAAACAAAACCGGCTGCTGTGTGGGCCCGTAAAATTCTTGTGCCACCTCGGTGGTGTGGGTTACAGGAGGAGAAGATGGAGAGGGCTAACTGGCCCTCCCTTGCTGGGGCTCAGCTGCCCCAAATACTTGTGATATTGTGGGTTATTTATGAGCTCGTCTGGGCTGGGACTCACCACCCCACATCCTGGTAGGTGAAGATTTGCAGGCAGAATGTAGAAGTCCTCATTAATCTTTCTGGTCTTGTTGAGGATTTCTTGCCCGCTAGAGCTCCTATTGGAAAATGTACTGGCCTTTCCCACTGAACGGCAACGGCTCAGATTAATATTAATCCCTTTAATGCTGCAGTTCATGATATAGTCATTAGGTGACTTGGAACTAATCCTGTCCACCTAACTAGTGTGATTTATTAAATACACATGGAGATCGAGTCTGAATACAGCCAGGCAGAATCAGCAGCAAATAAATACCTCTGTGTATCTGTATTAATGCTGGTTGATTGGGACACAATTGCAGGCTGGGCTGGGGAGAAACAAGGGAAAAAGGAGGCTGAGCTCTCTAATCAACAGCATTTGCCCACCCCTAGTCTTTAAGTGGCAGAAAATAAAAAAACTCTAAAGACATAGGCCCATACTAGGGAGGAAGAAATCTCTTAAACATATCAATTATTTGAATGACTTTTCTCCTATACTTTTTCTTCCTTTAAGTTTTCAGAGTAACTATTCAAATAGAACTTTCTCCATGACTTAACTTGCTTAGATTCTTTGAGTTCTTAATCAGTAGACACCCTAAGCAGGGCACTGGGCATACTGGTCTATCTCCTCTTCTGGCTTCAGGGCTTAAATTTTTCTTTTTGAAAGGGGTAAGGAGGTAGAGCAGCCAAGCCTTCCAGATAACAGTTCTCTTCTTTGATATCCTTGCCCAAGCTAGCAGAAGCATAATTTCTTTTGTAAATAATTGAGGTTTATCATTTTCCTTTCTCAAACCTCCTTTTCTTCCCCTTCTTTGCTCTTTTAGCAGAGATGGCATTAGTATGAAAAACATCTACCTAGCTGGCTTCGTTTAATCAGGCAAGTCTGACATTTGTGAAACCTCTCATTAACATTTTCCCCAAAGAGCACAAAATGGCCTCTCCTCCCATCTCCCCTCCCAATACAGCCACCTCAAAGTTTAGGCTGCTTTCCATCACTACTGGCAGACTGTTCCCAGAGATGTTGCTTCTCTAAACTTTCACTCTTGGCCATTGGCCACTGGTTACATATGGGGGGACCTTCTGTCAGGTGCTGCCCTATTCCTTGTAAACATTCCTTTTTACCAGTTTTTCCTGGAAATGATAAGAAATCTTTGATAGGAAGATTGGGGTGTGGATTTCTTTAGTACTTCTTTGTGACCTTTTTTCAACTAATTCAAAAACATGGGTTGAATACTACTGTGTTCATGGCCTAGTAGGCCCTCTGTTTGACACAAAAAGCACAGAAGCCTTGTCCCTCTCTGCCATCAAGGGGCTTACAAACTATGGATAGCTGTTCCATAAACCAGAATATGCTATACTAAAGCAACAGCACTCTGGAAGTACCAAGAAGGACGAGATTACTTCTGGTAGCAAGAAGTCAAGTATAGTCATCTTTGCTGGGATTGAGAAAGTGAGTAGTGAGAGAGTCAGGCCTAAACTCTTGGGAAGATCTTGGCTTTGTTACTACCATCAAAGCAGAGATCTTGTGTGCTCTGAACCAGTGGGTAAGAACTAACCCAGAATAGGGATCCTGACACATCATGGGGGCAAATACTACTACCTAGTTTTGCTGCAAGGTGGGCAGTAGTAGTCCTCTTCATTGCTTGTACTCTTCAGTTTTGTCATTCCATTTGTCTACTTTATTTCAAAGTAGCATGCTAGTTCATATCCAAATGAGGATAATAGTCTTTTGTCAGTTCTATGTTTAGAGCATATTTGTGAGAGATTCTACCTCTCTAGTTTTGTTCTTTTTTTGTTCTTTTTTTTTTTTTTTAAAGATTTTATTCATTTATTTGACAGAGAGAGAGAGACAGGGAGAGAGGGAACACAAGCAGGGGGAGTGGGAGATGGAGAAGCAGGCTTCCTGCTGAGCAGGGAGCCTGATGCGGGGCTCGATCCCAGGACCCTGGGATCATGACCTGAGCCGAAGGCAGACACCCAACGACTGAGCCACCCAGGCGCCCCTTGTTTTGTTTTTTTAAGATTTTATTTATTTATTTGACAGGGAGAGGCACAGCGAGAGGGAACACAAGCAGGGGGGAGTGGGAGAGGGGAAGCAGGCTTCCTGCCGAGCAGGGAGCCCGATGTGGGGCTCGATCCCAGGACCCTGAGATCATGACCTGAGCCGAAGGCAGTTGCTTAACGACTGAGCCACCCAGGCGCCCCTACCTCTCTAGTTTTTGACTGAGTATAGTTTAGGTGAGGATATGGCCTCCTTATCTCTTGGTAATTTCGGTCGTCTTCTTCCCCTTCTCCTTTCTTCATACTCCACCTCAGCCCAGTATTAGCGACTACTCAACAAGCATTAGCAACAGAACCACCACTTAAGTCCTATGTGAGCTACAGATTTAAAACTATGCCCTGGTTAACAAGTAGGAACATTTGGCATGCCTTGACAATTAGAAATCATAGTCATTAATTTCAGAGCTGTATTGTCATTTCCAGTTACTATTCTTTCAGGTAGATAGAAAAATAAATCAATTAAACCCCCCCCGCCCCCAAATTTGAGGTTTGGCTATGGTCATACAAGCTAGTGTAGTCTATAGTCTGTAAACAAGAACTGTAGGTTATTCATCTTTGTATCTCCAAAGTTTAGCATAGGACCAGGTCCCACAGGAGGTACGAAATAGTATTTGTTGAAGGAAAAGATGAGGGATTTGAATCCAGAAAGGCCAGTATTGTTTCAGTGATCTTCCAAGTGTAACGTGTTTATGATTATTTTTAATTTTCTAAAAATAGAATATTACAGTAAAACCTCATCCTCAGCTGTTTATGAACAAAAAATCAGTATTCATATATTAAGTTTTGGTTAAGTGACAGTTTTACTCAAACAGTAATAATATTCCATCACACTCTTGTGACTTAAACTGCCTAATTCTCCCTTTTTTCCAACTAAGTTTTAAAAAATTAAAAATAATATTAAATTACATAATGTATTTCACATAGAAGAATTTGGAAAATACAAAGGAGTTGGAAATAAAAACCATCCATACTCCAATCATCTAGAAATAACTATTATCTCTTTTTATACGTGCACATGCACACATACACACAAAATAACACCCTTCAGCAAAATTGGGACCATATTTTATATGTTCTTTTTCCCTCTTGCTTTTTTCTTTTGTTATATTATGGGCATTTTCCCATGTCGTTGCACATTCTTAGAAAACAAGATCTAGGGGCGCCTGGGTGGCTCAGTCATTAGGCATCTGCCTTCAGCTTAGGTCATGATTCCAGGGTCCTGGGATCGAGCCCCACATCGGGCTCCCTGCTCTGCGGGAAGCCTGCTTCTCCCTCTCCCACTCTCCCTGCTTGTGTTCCCTCTCTCGCTGTGTCTCTCTCTGTCAAATATATAAATAAAATCTTTAAAAAAACAAAAAAAAACCCATGATCTAGGGACGCCTGGGTGGCTCAGTCGGTTAAGTGTCTGCCTTCAGCTCAGGTCATGATCCCAGGACCTGGGATTGAGTCCCAGGCTTCCTGCTCAGCAGGGAGCCTGCTTCTCCCTCTGCTGCCACTCCTCTGCTTGCCCTCCCTCCCTCTCTCTCTGACAAATAAACAAAACTCTTTTTAAAAAAATCTAATGATCATTGTATGAATGTTTCAAAATTCATTTAAATGGTTTCCTGTCAGTCATTGATTATTTAGACTATTCCCATTTTTCAATAGTATAAGTGTTGTAGTATAAATATCTTCGTACAGAATTCTTTGCCTGTCACTTTTATTTCCTTATGGGAGATTCTTTTTTATTATTTTTACTTCTATTTAGGTAATACAGAGTTTTAAAAAGTCAAATAGTGCTACAAGACATGTAACCGGTGCTGCTCCCCCCCCCCCCCCCTTTTTGGGATCCCTCTCGAAACTCTTTTAGCTATTTGTTTAGATATTTACTTTTATATTTCTAAAAAATATGCTGATACCACCTTTCTTTAAAATGGAATTTTTGCATTTGAAGCAGTATCTGTTGACTTCTTACTCATAGATGTAGAGAGAACACTTTTTGTAGTACTTCATGTTCCCATTTTCCTTCCCTTCATCCTCGCAGTATAGTTATCTCTCCACTGGGTTAAACCAATATTCAATCTTAACTTTATTAAGATCTTAAGTATTATCACTACCCAGTCAAGTATTTCTTCCTATTCAAAAACTATGCTTAGTTTTCTATGTTACTATCACTGTTTCTTCTCAAGCTCTACAATACAGTTCTTAAAGCTCTCTGAATACTGTTTCCCCACATGATCAAACACACAGCTCTTCTATTCCCCTTTTATCTCTTCCTAGAGACATCCTTCTCAGAGCCTCCTGTCCTCTTCTTCCATTCTGCATTGTTTGCTCTCTAAATGGAACTTTCCTCCACTTTTCTCTAGACTCCATTTTCCTGGATCCCATGTCTACTTTTTATCTTGGTTTATTCTCTCATTTTGGTTAAAAAAAAGAAAAAAAATCCTCCAGAGGCTCTTGAGAAAGGATACCTGGGATGTAATTTTCTTTAGACCCTGCATATCTGTAACTATTTTTATTCTATACTGACACTAGATTGAAGATTTGACAGAATAGAGAATTCTAGTTTGGAAATTATTTTCACTGAGAATGTGGTGGCTTCTTCGGTCTTCTCATTTCTAGTGTTGATCTTGAGTAGTCTGGTGCCATACTGATTCTTAATCCTTTGTATTTGAACTAGACTTTTTTTTTTTTTAACAATCTTTTTGTTCCCAGTGTCCTAAAACACTGGTGTGGGTTTCTTTATTCATTGTGCTACGTTCTTAGTGAGGGTCCTTTTGATCTAGAAAATCATATTATTTGATCTTAGGGGATGATCCCATATTAGTTCTTCAATGATTTCCCCCTCTTCCATTTTTCTTCTGTTTCCTGAACTGGTCCTCCTGTTTTCTTGTCTTCCACCTGGTCCTTCCGTTTCAGAGCTTGTTCTTCATTAGTGCTTCTCTTTAAAGGCACTTGGTGTATTCAGCCTTTTCAGCTCTGCTTCCATTTCCTTTTCTTCTGCTAAGAACATGTTGATGAATCTCATTCACTACTTTCTTTTCACCTCAGGTCCACTTTATTCTACCTATTATATATTTCAGTTTTTATATTTTACTTTTGAACACTCTTAGCACCTTGCACTTCTTCATAATACTTGTGTGAGCCCTTGCCTAATGTTGTTCTCTTCCACTACACAGGAAACTCTATGGTGGGGGGGCAGGGATTGCATTGCGTTGTTCACCACTATGTTTCTATTATGCACTCCAGTGACTGGCACAGAGTTGGTGCTCATGAATGTTTGTCTAGTGAATTAATATCTTCCTTTAATCAAATAGAATTTATTTTATCAAGTGGAATGAAATAGGAGTTTAACGTTTACCCCATAATAATTAACCATGTGTTACAGAACTATTTATTGAATATTCTTTCATCATATATAATATACTATACATTGTCCTACCTATTCTTTTGCTAGTAGTGTACTTATTTGTTATAGCTTTATCATACATTTTTAAATGGTATTGCAAATTTTCTGTCATTAGTTTAACTATTTTAAAAAGTATTCTGACTCTTCATCGGGTTTTTCTTTCACATACAAAGTCACTTACTCAAGTTCTTTTTAAAATTTCCATTGGAATTTTGATTCAAAAACATGAGTTAGTATGGGGAAGATTGACATCTTTATAATATATTTGGCCTTCCAGGGGCGCCTGGGTGGCTCAGTCGTTGAGCGTCTGCCTTCGGCTCAGGTCATGATCCCAGGGTCCTGGGACCAGGTCCCACATCAGGCTCCCTGCTCAGCGGGAAGCCTGCTTCTCCCTCACCCACTCCCCCTGCTTGTGTTCCCCCTCTCGCTATGTCTCTCTCTGTCAAATAAATAAAATCTTAAAAAAAAAAAGTATATATATATGTATATATACATATATATATATATTTGGCCTTCCTTCCAAGAACATGCTATGGCCTCTACATTTGTTCAAGACTTCTTTTGTGACTCTAGTAAAATTTGTAGGTTCTTTTTCCCCCCATTTTTGTGCCATAAATTTCTTAAGTTTATTCTTAGGTATTTTTTTATTTTCAATTGCTAATGGGAACGGAACTCCCCCTCCCTCCCATCATAAATTCCTTTTTTTTAAAGATTTTTTTTTTTTAATTTGACAGAGACACAGCGAGAGAGGGAGCACAAGCAGGGGGAGTGGGAGAGGGAGAAGCAGGCTTCCTGTGGAGCAGGGAGCCTGATGCGGGGCTCGATCCCAGGACCCCGGGATCATGACCTGAGCCCAAGGCAGACGCTTAATGACTGAGCCACCCAGGTGCCCTTAAATTCCTTTTATTTTAACTAAAATTGGGTAGATTTTTCTGTATTCCTGAAATACAGTTTATGTTACTTGCCCAGGTCAAAAGAACTACTAGTTTCATTTTTAGCAAAATCCAGCTGTTTCAGTTATCTATTGCTATATAACACACCGCTCCAAAACTTTGTGGCTTAAAACAACAACCATTTTATTATATCTCATAATTCCATGGGTTGACTAGGGCCCAGCTGGGCAGTTCTTCTAATAGTCTCACTT
This sequence comes from Mirounga angustirostris, assembly GCF_029215605.1. Lineage (NCBI taxonomy): Eukaryota > Metazoa > Chordata > Mammalia > Carnivora > Phocidae > Mirounga > Mirounga angustirostris. The sequence continues at coordinate 128,668,510 of NW_026991714.1, forward strand.
GGGGTCTCTTCTGTGGTTACAGTCAGCTATGGCTGTGGCTTGGATGTCTGGCATCGTGTGGCTTCTTTTGATGTGATGCCTCAGTCTCCAGGGCTTTTCCTCATGACCTCTCCCTTCCATAGCGTAGCTTAGACTTTGTACATGGCAGTTCAGATCTCCAAAATGGAAGAAATGGAAACTTCAAGGCCATTTTAGTGCTTGGGTGTGGAAATCCCAGGTTGTCATTTCTTCTACATTGTATATGTCAAAGTACTCACCAGATTCAAGGGGAGCAGACATAAGCTCTACCTCTTGATTGGAGGAAGGGCATATGAGGGGTAGCACTGTATGGGACTATCTTTGGGACTAATTATGATAGTGGAATTTGTTGCTACCTTTTTTGAATTCCTTCTACCAAGTAGCTACCCTGAACTCTTAGGTTCCCATAAGCAACTTTTGTCCAGTCAACTAACAGTACCAAATAACTATATTCATTATATAGCTGGAATCTGGTTGAAGGGGGTAGCAGAGGAAAAAACAAAAATGTTTCCACCTTGCCATTTGTTCTCCTTGGTGAGGCATAACTCTCGTGGACAGAAATACAGAGTTTGCTTGAACATGAAATACCAGACAAGGGGACAGGTGTAAATTGGCCTTGTTCTCCTGAATCCTGCCTACTCTCCAGGAAGGACAGCCTCCCCCTCTCCTCCCCAGCATAGTCCAACCCCTTCCCTCATTATGGCTTGTCATAAGAGCTCACTCCTATGCTGGTTCAAGTGGAAATCAAAGAAAGTGTTATTCCTTTTCTTTTTTCATATAGTACTTCTTCCCACCCTGGGGTTACTAACTTCTGGCTTAAATATGCACCAAGCGAAGATGTATAGTCTTCCTCCCTTCCTCCCCCTCAGCTTGGTCTGAAGGAAGGCAGCAGGTGATGGAATGCATAAAAGTTGGGGGGTTGGGCAGGGGGTGGGTGGGTGGAGGAGGAATCTTCTCACACATTATGGATGTTGCTCAACAGAACGGGTGTGAAATTTAGTCAGAGCCACAGCATGTGTTTCAATTTTCCAGGGAATTTTCTCTTCCTAACTGTAGGTTTAACCCTTTTTTCTGTGTAGTGCCAAGGGCTACCCAAGATAGATGAAATGAGTTATTTGCAAGAAGGAGAAAATGCTGGGATTTCACAGGGCCCCTTGAAGATCTAGGATCTCTAACTTATTTCCTGCCAAATGGTTGTGGAAAAAAGCATAAACTTTGGAGTTGAATAGACCTGGCTTCAGATCCCATTTCTACCATTGGGTGGTCTTAGGCAATTACTTGGACCTATTTGAACCTCCATTTTTTTATCTATAAAATGAAGATAAAAGGGGCGCCTGGGTGGCTCAGTCGGTTAAGCATCTGCCTTCGGCTCAGGTCATGATCCCAGGGTCATGGGATCAAGCCCCGCATTGGGATCCCTGCTTGGCAGGAAGCCTGCTTCTCCCTCTCGTGCTCCCCCTGCTTGTGTTCCCTCTCTCGCTGTCTCTCTGTCAAATAAATAAACAAAAATCTTAAAAAAAAAAAAAAAGAAGATTAAAAACTTGTCTTATAGGGTTCTTGTGAGGATTAATGAGATGATGTGTGCAAGGTGCCTATTTGTACAATGCATACCTTGCATATAGTAGGTACTCATATAGTAGGTACGTTTGTCTGTTTTCCTTCTCCAGTCTTCCTACTGGATTTTGAGGGTATTTACTCCTCTTTAACCTGTGCCACCTTGTGTTTGCCATTTAAGCAGCTTCTCACATCTTAGATTTGCTGCTTTTCTCTCTAACTCCTTAAGTGTGTTAGAGAGGAGGCATCCTTTCACATGATATGCAGAATCTCTCTGGAGGTCCTCATTAAGCTAAAGGATGAGTCTATGTAACAGTGCTGAGAAGGGTTACAAGACTTGCCTTTCCCATCTGATCCTGAAGGCCACATGAACTTAAAAGAGTTATAAAATCATGCAGTGGTAGAGTTAAAATGAAACATAGAAGTCATCTAGTCCAGGGTGCTTGGGTGGCTCAGTCGTTAAGCCTCTGCCTTCGGCTCAGGTCATGATCCCAGAGTCCTGGGATCGAGCCCCACATCGGGCTTCCTGCTCATCGGGCTTCCTGCTTCTCCCTCTCCCACTCCCCCTGCTTGTGTTCCCTCTCTCGCTGTGTCTCTCTCTGTCAAATAAATAAATAAAATATTAAAAAAAAAAGAAGTCATCTAGTCCATTGTATAGAGAACTGCGGCTTAGAGGTCATGTCTTATGCAAGGCCTCATGACAGAGTAGTGGCAGTTCTGAAACTGGAGTGTTGACTTGTCTGTTAGTCTGGTTATAATTTAATTTTTTTGAAGACTGAGTTGTAATTATTAAGGGCCTAGTTTTTGTTGTATATGAACTTTCTTCTTCTAAATTGGATCCCCGATTATACTTCGAGCAATGGGAAGTAAACACTGTTGAAGACAGTTCAGTGACACTCCTTTGGGAAGCAGGAGGGCACCATTGAAGATATATCAGTTACCACCTGAAAATCTCTTCTTCCCCAAAGGTTGCCCAAGGGGCACTGAGGTGGCAGCTCAGCTGGCTGTTGAGCCTCTGCTACCAGAATGGTGAGTTGGGAAGTAAATTTCTTTCTTCTCTTCTATATCTTCATTCTCCCAAATAATGCCAAGTAGGAGAGGCTTACCCCAAATTCCCAGTTCTTTTCTCTTTTTAAATTGAGGTATAATTAACATACAATAAAATGAACAGACCTTAGGTGTTTAGTTAATAAATTTTGATAATTATATAAACACATTGTAACCACCGTACAAGGGAAAAAAAAAGATACAGAACATTTTCATTACCCCAGAAAGTTTTCTCATGCCCCCTTTAAATTACCCCTAACACACACAAAACCACTTTCTGTGTTCTATTACCATTGATTAGTTTTGTTTTTGGGTTTCATATAGTTGGAATCATAGGATATGCTCTCATATCTAGCTTCTTTTCACTTAGCACATTTTTCGAATTCATCCCTGTTGTTTCATGTATCACTGGTTTTTTGTTTGTTTTGATTTATTTTGTTTTACTGACTAGTTTCCAATTGTATGGATAAACCACAGATAATTTATTCATTCTCTTACTGAAGGACATTTGGATTATTTCTAGTCTTTGTTAAGAATAGGCTGCTATAAATACTCCTATAGAAGTCTTTTTGTGAATGTATGTTTTAGTTTCTCTTGGATAAATACTTAAGAGTGAAATTGCTGGATCATAATGTAGATGTGTGTTTAACTTTAAAAGAGGTAGTTTTTCAAAGTGGCTGTAGCCCCCAGTCTATCTTCTTTCTCTCCTGAGGAGCTAGGCTCTTTAAGTTGAGGATTTGGCAGGAGAAGAGAACCCACATCATCAGGGTCCCTGCTGCCAGAGCACAGTGGCGTGAATCGGACACTTAAAAAGCTGAAACAGGTGTTTGAAACCCTACTCCAGCCTCCCTATTTGATGCCAGCCCCCTGAGAGGCTGGGGCTTGGCCAACAGAATTCAGACCTAATCTAATGGATATTGGATTAGAGACTTTTGCTTGCAGGACAGGGGTACATAATAGTATATATATACTGTGACTTGATACATTTGAAGCAGGTAAATGTACATCTTCATGTAGGAGAGAGGGGCCTTTGGTGTCCCACGTGCTTCTTGAGCATGGGGTAGTCTGTGTCCCAGATGAAAGCCCCTCCTTACCTTGCTTCTTACCCCCACCCTTCTCCTTGAAACTGTGTGCAGAAGTCAGCACTTTCTTTAGTGATGTTCATATTGCCAAGGGCCTTTAGCGAGGTAAGAGTTGGTATCCTATGTGTCAAGTATTATGGGAGAGAAATTATTCCCTGGTAAACTGTTTCTCTATATTTTTATTTTTTTTTCAAAGATTTTATTTATTTATTTGAGAGAGAGGGAGAGTGAATGAGCAGTAGGGAGGGGGAGAGGGAGAGGGAGAGAGAGAAGCAGACTCCCTGCTGAACAGGAAGCCTGACACAGGACTCAATCCCAGCCCCGGAGATCTGACCAAAGGCAGATGCTTAACCGATTGTGCCACCCAGGTGCCCCTGTTTCTCTATATTTTTAATGCCTCTATCTTACCTAGGCCGTGGGGAACTAATTCTCAAAGGTTAAAGCAAGAAACTGAAGGTTAGGGTGCGGGATCCCAAAGGCAAATGACTTAAAATACCAAAGCAGTAGTTTCTCTAACCATGCTCAGTGGGGTTGAAGTTAACAGAAATGTAGTCTATCATTAAAGGGCAGCTTCAACTGAAAATTTTGAAAGAATAGGTTCCAGTTCTAAATCTTCTCTAATATTGGTTAGAAGAGTCCAGGGAGAGAGGAAATAGGTTCTCCATGCTAGTCTAGCCTTTCCACAAATCCTTGACAGGAAAGGGCATTTCTGAGTTTAGGTCGACCTTCATAGGTGGCCTTTCCTTTAAACCTAATCCGGATATCTTCAGACCTCAGTCTTGAAAGGCAGGGCCTGCTGTTGGGCTGCATCGTGTGGATGCCATCCTTGGTATGAACTAGGCTGAGACTCATAGACTATGATTCTTTCAATAGATATATTTTCTTTTTTTAATTTTCATAGTAAAAGTAACTTTTTTTAGTATACAATTGTATGAATTTTGAAGATTTATTTATTTGAGAGAGAGAGCACTCATTCGCGAGTGGGGGGGGGGCAAAGGGAGAGGGAAAGAGAGAAGCTCTAGAGACTCCCTGCTGAGCACGAAGCCCTGAGATCATGACCTGAGCCGAAATCAAGAGTCAGACGCTGACCCCACTGAGCCACTCAGGCGCCCCCAGTTTGTATGAATTTTAAGATACACATAGATCCCTGTAATCACTGTGACAATCAGGATTCAAAAGAGTTTCATCGCCCCAGAAAACTCCCTCTTATCTCTTTGTAGTCACACCCTCCTCCCCACTCAAACCCCTGTCAACCACTGATGTATTCTCCATCACCACAGTTTTATCAAGAAGGTCATAAAATGAAATCATACAGGATGTTACTTCTGAGACTGGCTTCTTTCACTCAGCATGATGCCTTCACCTAAACTGCCGCTCAACAGTTTGTTCCTTTTTTATTGTTGTGTAGTATTCCATTGCGTGTATGTACCACAGTTTATCCATTCACTAGTTGAAGGACATTTGGCTTCTCCAGTTTGAGGCAATTTTGAGTAAAGCTGCTATAAACATTTGTGTACAGGTTTTTGTGTGAAGAACAATGGTTTGCATTTCTCTGGGATAAACACCCAGGAGTGGGATTTCTGGGTCAAAGGGTAAGTGTACGTTTAGCTTTATAAGAAACTGCCAAACTGTTTTCCAGAGTTTCCGTATCACTTTGCATTCTCACCAGCAATGAGAGTTCTGGTTTCTCCACATCCTGTCTGGTACTTGGTATTTTCAGTATTTTTATTTAAGCCATCCTAACAGGTAGGTAGTGGTATCTCCATGTGGTTTAGATTTGCATTTCTTTAATGGCTAGTGACACTGAACATCTTTTTCATGTGCTTATTTGCCATCCATGTATCCTTTTTGGTCGACGTGTCTGTGTCTGTTCAAGTCTTTACCCCATTTTTTAAATTGAATTGTTTGTTTTCTTACTGTTGAGTTTAGAGACTTCTTTATTTATTCTGGATTCGGTCTTTTATTGGCAATACAATGATTTACAAATGTTTTCTCCCAGTCTGTAGCTTGTCTTTTCAATCTCTTCACGGTATCTCTCATAGAACAGACATTTTTACTTTGGTGAAGTCTGGTGTATCAATTTTTTTTCTTTTGTGCATTATGTTTTTGGTGTCATATCTAATACTCTTTGCCTAATCCCAGGCCACGAAGATTTTTCCTATGTTTTCCTCTAAAAGATACACAGCTTTATGCTTTTTGTTTACATCTGTGATCTATTTTGAGTTAATTTTTCTATAATGTGTGAGGTTTGCATGGAGCTTCTTTTTTTTTGGTTGGTTTTGGAGGGGGGTTGGGGTTTTTTTGCAGATGGATGTCCATTTGTTCCAACATCACTTGTTGAAATTAATGCCTTCTTTAGACCAAATTCTCCTTAGGACTGTGCCTTCTTTAGAAATGAAGGAGTTACAGAGGATTCTTTCCTGGGTTCCTCCTCTCTTTCCAGGAATCACCCTTGTACTCCTGTTCCTTATTTCTTTCTGAGTCTTTCTGATTTGGGGTTTATTTTTAATGCCATGTAGTGGAACACTTATTATTTGTGAGTTGATTGAGCATAAAGTATTTCATTATAAAGTGGCCATCCATCACAAGAAGGCATGTGGGCTGTAAAAAACATTAACTGTGTGCCCTGGGCTGGAATGCAACTTTACCAGAATAATGCAGCTTTTGTATTGTGTGCAGTTGGGATAAAACGAGAGACAGATAGATAGACAGATATTGTTGGGGAAACAGGTGTTGGCTGAACTCGGGTTCTGCATGTTTTCTGAACATGGTTGTTTCCCAATGCTTTCAGGATTGTTCCTCCAGATTTGGCTGTCTTAAAGGTTCTCTAGGTACCTTTCAGAACAAATAATGTGACTTCTCAGAATACTGCTGTTTCCAAAAATGTTCTTGTTCATTTTTCAGCTTACACACGTCTTTAGAGACAGCAATGGCAAGTGGTTAGAATACTTGTTCTGGCCCTTATGGGTTACACTTTTGATGCCTTTGTTTTCCCCATCTGTAAAATGGGAAATGTACATTATCGTCAAATTCTTGAGCCCAATAGCACAAAGGATATCTGAGGCAGAATAAGATTCCTTAGTCTTAGTATCACTAAGAATTTATGATCTGCTGCTGTAGAAACCATTTTCAGCTGTTGGAGAAAAGTGAATAAATAGGATTCTGTACACTTAAGGCACAGGGGAAGACTGCTACCAGTCCTGTAATTGATACTCTTTGGGGACTCTGATTCTTCTCCAAAAGTTTTGGCTGTTGACCCTTCGGTCTTTTCCATATCTGTAGACTTTGCTAATGTCAGTTCAGAATTTAGTTCTTTTTTATTTCCTTTTATTTCCCCTTCAGGGCCCCTAGAGGAGACCTGACAGGGTGGTAACTGATAATAAACCTATAATTGCCTTCTCTTCTTGCTACCATCAAACACTGGAACTTTTTACAAGACTATGAGAGGAATTTGGATTGAAAAAGTTGCTCCAAGTGTAATGACTGCATAAAGTTGGGGTGAATTGTTCTCTTTTAAAGTGTAGCAACAGAAGTTTTTAATTTCTCCTGGGCTTTCAAATTGCCTGCTTAAGTTTGGGCTTGGTCTTGTACAATGTATGCAGAAAACGGCAAGGCAGAGTAAAGGACCAGAGCAGCTCTGGCTTTTGCCTGTATGTTACAACCTAATTGCTTTCCTTTCAATATGTGCCAATTTCCTCTAAAAGGAAAAAACTAGTGTTTATAGAGTTGATACATATCAAACTTTGCTGTCAGTAAGACAGATGGATCAGTCTGTCCTCAGGCCTCTGCGTTACATTTGAGGCCAGTCCCTGTGGGCCTCATTTAGCCCTGCCAGCCTTGTTAAAGGAGCCTCACTCTTCCTCTTGGATTAGGAGGCAACCTGGGCAAACCTGATGCTTAATTCGTGTGGCAGTACTAAAATCAATAGCGAACAGTGTTTAGTCAATGGATAGGAGGAGGAAAGGTAGAGAAGAAACTTCAATTCCAGGATAGCTGAATTTTAAATTTTTATTTGCCATCCAACTCATGCAGTTAATAAATATATCTAGTAGTAAACCTGTAGCAGCAATAGCATGGTATAATATTAAAGGACATAATACAGTGTTTAAGAGCATGGACTTTGAAAGCCAGAAAAGACCTGGCTCTAAATTCTGGCTCTTTGATTTACTGTGTGATCTTGGGCAAGTCTCTTAGCCTTAGTGCCTTGGTTTGTTTCTTCCTTCCTTCCTTCCTTCGAGAGAGAGAGAGCGAGCAGGGGAGGAGGAGAGGGAGAGAATCTTTTTTTTTTTAATTTATTTCTTTGACAGAGAGAGAGACAGCCAGAGAGGGAACACAAGTGAGGGAGAGGGAAAAGCAGGCCTCCCGCAGAGCAGGAAGCCCGACGCGGGGCTCGATCCCAGGACCCCCGGATCATGACCTGAGCCGAAGGCAGACACTTAACGACTGAGCCATCCAGGCGCCCCTGGAGGGAGAGAATCTTAAGCAGGCTCCATGCTCAGCAGTGCAGAGCCCGACGTGGGGCTCGATCTCACCATCCTGAGATCATGACCTGAGCAGAAATCAAGAGTCAGTCGCTTAACCGACTGGGCCCCTGAGGTGCCCTGGGCCTTGGTTTCTTTATATGTAAAATGGAACAGTAATACTGTTTCTCAGGGTTATTGGGAGAATAAAATAAATAATCTATGTATAACAATTATGCTTAATAATCTGTGTAGCTGTTCCTGATGTCCGAGTCAAATTAAGGTGGTTGTTCTTGGCAGTGGAATAGGATTCTTCTTCTAAGGGTGGTAGATAGCAGCTCCTAGCAGCAAGCTAAACTGGCTATTCAGGTTGGGTTGGCCATTGAGGGCTAGAATTAGCCTAAAAAATGAATACTTCCTAAAGAGTTTTTTGGGTTTTTTTTTAAGACTTTATTTATTTATTTGACAGCACAAGCAGGGGGAGTGGCAGGCAAAGGGAGAGGGAGAAGCAGGCTCCCTGCTGAGCAGAGAGCCTGGCATGGGGCTCGATCCTCACGACCCCAGCCGAAGGCAGATGCTTAACCAACTGAGCCACCCAGGCGCCCCTCTAAAGAGTTTTTTAAAAGGATCAAGTATTAGAAGTAATTTGCCTTTCTTAGTGTAAGTGGTTGGTACCATTATCTTATGCTGGCCATGGAGTCACCTTGTACCTAGATGTGGTAGTGATTAACCCAACATCATATTTTGTCTCTTAAGGGTCATAATATCAAAGATAATTGACCCCCTTCCCAAGTCTAAAGGCGCCTTGAGAAACTAAGCATTTGGGACAGATCTGGGAACTGTTAGGTGATAGCTAAGAAAAGAGGATCTACTGTCAGGAGCTTAGACAAACAAACTGGGCTTGCTTTTCCCCCAGGCTTCCTTTGTAACAGACTGTCTGCATTCATGTGCACTTACCTCAAACTGTACTTTGCATTTTATAAGTTTTAGGAATCTAAAGGAGCCTTAAAGAATTTAGTTAAACTACCACCACTGCCACCTTCCCTGGGAAAACTCTATGGATGAGGAAACTATGGGCCAGAGAAGTGAAGTGTTTTGCCTGAGATAGGCCAAGACTGGGCCAAGTGCATTTCTTTATTTCTCCTGTTGTATAGAGCAAGGTTGCAAAGGCTTGTCTGGGTTTGACCCTTAAGCCTGGAAGATAATACATTTCTCTGAAAGCTGCCCTTTGTCAGTCAGTCTTCGTTCAAGTCAGTTCCTGAAGTCAAGCCTAAATCCCCACATAACCATTTGAGGTCTGGAAATAAAGGTATGGCAGGTGTGGCAGATACTCCAGGGGCTTCTGGCTTTACCAAAGTTTAGTTTTGCTCATCCTTTGGACCACTACTCTTGATGTCCTCTAGTGACCACAAAGAGTACAGTTTCTTCCTACTGAACTTAAGAGTATCTCAAAAATTCCATTTGTAGATCATTCCCAATCTTACTTCGACTTTTACCAAAAATATTCCTAGGTATAACATAGTCAGAAAAGTAGAATATGAGGACCTGACCATTTTTCCTAAAATAAAATGTCCAGGCATAGACAGAAAAGCCAAAAACCCAAAAGCTTTTTATGTTCAAATAATTTTGTCTGTGTCTCTGAATACAGAAATATCAAGAGGGGTAAATGAACTTGACTTTTGTTTGTATCATGCTCTGATTTATTAGTCTGTTATACATGATCCACCTTGTGAATGACAATATTCTGTCTCCAGGAACATGAGCCAGTATTTGCAGGATAAGGAGCAAGGATGGGAGCAGGCTGGTGACCCTCTAGAAAGCAAGAAGGGAGAAATAGGCTCTGAGGGCAAAAGGGTCGAGACAGGCATTTCTGAAGCCAAATGGTGTTGAAATAATATACCACAGGCCTTTTTCCTTGTCAGCGTAATCCAATTGAGAATGCCCATCCGCCCCTGACAAGAGTCACTCAGGAGTGAAGAGCTTCGCTACCAGGGAAAGCAGCTTATGTGTGCATTTTGGCTCAGGAATGTGCCAGCCCAATGCTGGCCAAATGAGAAAAGGCTGCTGCAGGCTGGAGAACCCCAAACTCCTAGGAGGAGAGTGACTGTTCCCCTATAGGCTAAGAAGAGAGTGTTCCCTTTTGTCTAAGGGCAGTGCTTGATGCCACATGTTGAGACCTTTGGCATAGATTATCAGTGAGGGTGGCAGCTCTGACGTAAAAAGAAAACAATGTCAGGATTCATTCCCTTTTGGACAGGTCAACTCATCATCTGGAAAGACAAGAGACTTGGGGGACATCTGCAGATTCTCAGATTGATGTTGGGCCAAACTGAGACTTCTCTGTTTTAATATCTTTTTTTTTTTTTTTAAGATTTTATTTATTTATTTGAGACAGAGAGAATGAGAGACAGAGAGCATGAGAGGGAGGAGGGTCAGAGGGAGAAGCAGACTCCCTGCCGAGCAGGGAGCCCGATGCGGGACTCGATCCCGGGGCTCCAGGATCATGACCTGAGCCAAAGGCAGTCGCTTAACCAACTGAGCCACCCAGGCGCCCTCTGTTTTAATATCTTAATATAGGGAGTTGAACTCCCTGCTCACAGCTGTTGAACAGAGTATGAGGGGAATACAACCAAGACATCTCTAAAGGGTTTCACTTTGCTTGGTGTTGAAGTGGTTCATGAGCTTCTCCAGAAATAGTTTAATAATTCTTGTTGTAATTGTTCTTATTCAGCACTGATTAGCCAGAAGTAGGACTCAAATTTGGTTTTAGAAGCAGGTGGCCTAGGGCGCCTGGGTGGCTCAGATGGTTAAGCATCTGCCTTCAGCTCAGGTCATGATCCCAGGGTCCTGGGATTGAGCCCCACATTGGGCTCCTGGCTCAGCGGGGAGCCTGCTTCTCCCTTTCCCTCTGCCTCTCTCCCTGCTCATGCTCTCTCTCTCTCTGTCTCAAATGAATAAATAAAACCTTTAAAAAAAAAAAAAAAAGAAGCAGGTGGCCTAATCCTAGAAGGATCCCAAGTGTTCTTTTTTCAATGAGGAGTTGCATTTCCCCTCCTTGTACTCCTTCCCTTTTTTCTGTCCCATCTTGGAACATGGACCAGTCACCTTCAGAGTACCCCTCTACCTGATCTGCACTCTCTGTTTACTGGACTGTTTGTGCCTTGAAGTTGACAACCTTCCAGGGTGGGAATTTTGGCTGCTTGGCAGTGGTGTCAGATGTCTCCTTGGTTGTGAAATTACTCAGCCTGATTACTATGAGCAGCATCATGGGCACCTTTCCCCTGAAGGACTCAGGCAGCTTTTTCACTCTTTTGAAGAAGATCTAGACAATTGAATTCATTTGCCAGGCAGGCTGAGCCAGAAGGCAGAACACCAGAAACTTTTCTGTTCTGGCTTCGTAGGAAGCAGTGGAGTTGAATAGCTACAAGCACAGATTTTTGAGTCACATGAACCTGGATTTGATTCTCATTTCCACCACTTGTTAGCTGGTGGGTAGATCTACTTTCTCAGTCTCATTTTCATCTTCAAAATGGGGATAATTTTGGGGGTGCCTGGGTGGCTCAGTCGTTAAGTGTCTGCCTTCGGCTCAGGTCATGATCCCAGGGTCCTGGGATCGAGTTCTGCATCAGGCTCCCTGCTCCGCGGGAAGCCTACTTCTCCCTGTCCCACTCCCCTTGCTTGTGTTCCCTCTCTTGCTGTCTCTCTCTGTCAAAAAATAAATCTTTAAAAAAAACCAAAAAGCAAAATGGGGATAATTTTGAAGAGAGAAGGTATATAAGGTGCTTAGCACATGGCATGGCACAAGGTAATAAATAGTAGCTACTATTATTGTTATTTTTTTATTTTTATTTTTTAAAGATTTTATTTATTTATTTGAGACAGAGAGAATGAGAGAGACAGAGAGCACATGAGAGGGGGAAGGGTCAGAGGGAGAAGCAGGCTCCCTGCCGAGCAGGGAGCCCGATGCGGGACTCGATCCCGGGACTCCAGGATCATGACCTGAGCCGAAGGCAGTCGCTTAACCAACTGAGCCACCCAGGCGCCCTATTATTGTTATTTTTATCTCTTCTAAAAGGAGGATGAATATTTCACTCATTTGTTTAAGAAAGGGGAGTCTCTTCCTTTCTCTGATAACTATGCATACCTTGGAGAAAGCTGAAACCTTCAGAAATTAAAAGAGCTATCTGAAATTGCACCATACATAAATAACAACCACTAGTTATCTTGGTATCCTGAATTTTTATCCCTTTTAGTGTTTAGTAATCAAAGATAGAGAAGGCTTGCCTTTGAAGTTTTTGATATTTACTTAGATCTTAAGAAATAAAACTGAGGGACGCCTGGGTGGCTCAGTCGTTAAGTGTCTGCCTTCGGCTCAGGTCATGATCTCACGGTTCTGGGATCGAGTCCTGCATCAGACTCCTTGCTCGGTGGGGAGCCTGCTTCTCCCTCTGTCTGCTGCTCCCCCTGCTTTGCTCTCTCAATCTCTCTCTCTCTGACATATAAATAAAATCTGGAAGGAAGGAAGGAAGGAAAGAAAAAAGAAAAGAAAGGAAGAAAGAAAACTGAACTGGGACGCCTGAGTGGCTCAGTTGGTTAAGCATCCGACTCTTGATTTCAGCTCAGGTCATGATTTCAGGGTCGTGGGATTGAGCCCTGCATCGAGCCCCACATCGGGCTCCATACTCACTGTGGAATCTGCTTATCCCTCTCCCTCTGCTCCTGCCCCCATTTGTGTGTTTGTGCTGTCTCTCTCTCTTTCTAAAATAAATAAATCTGAAAAAAAAATAAACTGAACTTAAAGTAACTTACAGTATTAAGAACCCTGGACTGGGACCCAGGACTAAAAAACTAGAATAATAATATCTTAGTTATATTTTACACATTTACTGTATTCCATGCATTGTACAATATATTTATATGCATTAAATGAGATAATTTATGTAAACTACTGAGCACGGTGCCTGACACATTCGTATATGCTCAATAAATGTTAGCTGCTGTTATTTCTTTTTAAAATATAATTAATTTTTAATTCTTTAACACCTATTTTACAGGTGATAAAATACAGGCTTTGAAAAATTTAGTATCTATCACACAGCCATTAAGTTGCCCAACTGGAATCTAAATCCTATTGAGAAGCCCATTTTTTTTCCACCTAGTGCCCTCAACTTCTAGTCCTGGATCCAATACTAACTGGCTTTGTAGCATTTTACAAATTACTTAACCTTTCTAAATCTTTTTTTTTTTTTTTAAGATTTTATTTACTCATTTGAGAGTGAGAGACAGAGAGAGCACAATCGGGGAGAGGTAGAGGGAGAGAGAGAAGCAGACTCCCCGCTGAGCTGGGAGCCCAACAAGGGGCTCAACCCCAGAACCTGGAGATCATGACCTGAGCTGAAGGCAGAGGCTTAACGATCTGAGCCACCCAGGCATCCCAGCCTTTCTAAACCTTAATTATCTCATTTGTAAATTTTTAAAAAAGGTATTATTTATTTGACAGAGAGAGAGAGAGCACAAGTAGGCAGAGAGGCAAGGCAGGCAGAGGGAGCTCTCCGCTAAGCAGGGAGCCCGACGTGGGTATCGATCCCAGGACCCTGGGATCATGACCTGAGCCGAAGGTAGACGCTTAACTGACTGAGCCACCCAGGCACCCCTCATTTGTAAATTATTTTTAGGGCCTATCTTAGCCATAATATCCTAGGATTTGGAGGATTTTCTAGAATGGCCAGTTGAAAATTAGGGTTTATTTTTCTAGAGCACTGTTACTCAAAGTATAATCTATAAATCATTTTAGGTTCACAGATTGCTGCTTGGTACATGATGGGATGTATGCAGAAATTGAGGGAAAGCATTTAGAAATTTTTATAACATCTTGACAGTAATTTTATATATTGTTGATTTTAATAATAAAATGGAGTTTATGTCTTTGTTTTTAAAATTTCATTCTCTAGCAGTTCATTTTATTATAGTTTATAAAATGATGGGTCTGCAATGGATTGACACTAAAGGAAAAAAAATAAATTGGCCCTAACCACAGACTGTTTGAGAAAGCACTATTATAGAGGACCATCTGAACATCTTAACAGGATTTTGAATTGAAATTCCAGGGCTGGTTTTTTGTTTTTTGGTTTTTTTTTTAAACGTGTTTACAAAGAGTTACCTCTTTTTTTTTTTTTTAGAGAGCGAGCAAGAGAGAAACAGCATGAGAGGGGAGAGGGTCAGAGGGAGAAGCAGGCTCCCTGCTGAGCCGGGAGCCCGATGCGGGACTCGATCCCAGGACCCTGGGATCATGACCTGAGCCGAAGGCAGTCGCTTAACCATCTGAGCCACCCAGGTGCCCACAAAGAGTTACCTCTTAAATCAGAAGTGTCCTCACTAGTGGCACCCTGCTAGTAGCACAGTCTCCCCTGCCATGTCTGTCCCGCCCACTACCACCACCAAAAGCTGCAGGGGGTGTTCCTGTTAGAGTGTCCCTGATGCTCTTAGCAATCAGCAGTTGAACCTAGAGAGCAAAACTCCAATTCTGCCTAGACCAAACTCTTGGAAAAATTAATTTTATATATCACGATTCTCTTTTTTTGTAGGGGTTATGGGAGTGAGGGTAATAGTGAAGGTTCCTGGTGGGCTAATTAAAAACTCTGGCTCTGGGGCATCTGGCAGGCTCAGTTGGTAGAGTGTGTGGCTCTTGATCTCAGGGTTGTGAGTTCAAGCCCCACACAGAGTATAGAGAGTACTTAAAAATAAAATCTTTTTTAAAAAAAGTCCAGCTCTTCTAGTTTGCCATCACTAAGTCTCCATAAAGCATTGATTCACAGAATAGAAGTGTCAGAAAGAACGTATTTTAGCAGTCATAGATTCTAACTACCTAATTTGACAGATGAGCTTGAGTGTCATATGCCTGGCTATTGGTAGTAGTGAGAAGTAGTGAGACTAATGATCCCTTGTCCATTGACTGGATTATATACTGTGCAAGGGCCACATCCAGAGCCTCCAGAGAGTTCTCTATGGGACTTTGTCCAAGCCTTTATATGATATCACTCCTGCCAACTTCAGGCCTCTCATGCCATAGTGAGCTCTTTCACCGTATGAAACAGATTAACAAATAAAATCTACCAATATATTAAAAGAATAATATACCGAGACTAAGTGAGTTTTAATCCTAGGAATGCAAGAATGATTCAATATCTGAAAACCAATTAATCTGCCATATTAACATTCTAAAGAAGGAAAACCACTTGATCATATCAATTGATGACAAAAAGGCATTTGATAACATTGAAATCCACTCATGATAATGAACAATTACAAAAAAACTTATGACTAATATCTACTTTACAGTGAAACACTGAATGCATTTACCCTAAAATTGACAGCAAGGAAAGATGTCTGCTTTCATAGTACTGGAAGTCCCAGCCTGTACAGTGAGTCAAGAAAAGGAAATAAAAGGCATGTAAATTGGAAAGGAAGAAATAAAACTCACTGTCTGCAGATAACATAATTGTCCATGCAGAAAACCCCAAGGAATCTACAAAAACAAAAACAAAAAATCCTAGAACTAGTAAGTGAGTTTAGTAAGGTCACAGGATATAAGGTCAACACACAAAAATCAGTCACATTTTGTCTCTTTGATCTTGGCCGTACAGATGAGATGATGAAGGGGATAGCATTTGGAAAGCGTCTCAGTAAGACGCACACATTGTGTTGCCGCTGTGCCTCTGAGGCCTGCCACCTTCAGAAGTCAACCTATGGCAAATGTGGCAATCCTGCCAAGCAGAAGAGAAGTATAACTAGAGTGCCAAGGCTAAAAGACAAAATACCAGGGCACCTAGTGGTGCCATCAGTTAAGCGACTCTTGGTTTTGGCTCAGGTCGTGATCTTGGGGTGGTGGAATCGAGCCCTCCATCTGGCTCTACACTCAGTGTGGAGTCTACCTTGGTTTCTCTTTTGCTCTCCTTCTGCCACTCCCCCCTAGTGCACGCTCTCTCTTTCTCTCTCTCAAATAAATAAATCTTAAAAAAACAAAAACGGAATCCCACTGGGACTGGTCAAATGAGGCACCTAAAAATTGTATACTGCAGATTCAGGCATGGATTCTGTGAAGGAACAATACTTAAGCCCAAGAGGGCAGCTGTTGTAGCATCCAGTTCATCTTAATGGATTTCAATGATTGGTCACACATTAAATGTTCTGATTTAAAACAACAACAGAAAATCAGTCACATTTCTATATATTAAAAATGAACTTCTAGAAACTGAAATTGAAACACAATACCATTTACAAACATACCAAATAAAATATACATCTAACAAAACATACAGAATCTAAAAAGATATAGAGAGACTATACCATGTCCATGGATTGGTAGACACAACTTAGTAAAGATGGCATTTCTTCCCAAACTAATCTATAGACTCAGTGCAACTCCTATCAAATTCCCAGCAAGATTTTTGTAAATATAGACAAATTTATGTTGAAATAGAAAGGCAAAGGAACTAGAATGCTGAAAGCAGTATTGAAAAATAATAAAGTTGGAGGGATCACACTACCTGATTTTAAGACTTAGAATATAGTTAATCAAGACAGTTTGCTTTCAGAGAGTGAGATACACAGATCAATGGAACAGAATAGAGAACCCAGAATATACTTATAAAAATAAGGTCAGTTAGGGGCGCCTGGGTGGCTCAGTTGGTTAAGCAACTGCCTTTGGCTCGGGTCATGATCCCAGGGTCCTAGGGTCAAGCCCCACTTCAGTCTCCTTGCTCAGCGGGGAGCCTGCTTCTCCCTCTCCCTCTACCTGCTACTCCACCTGCTTGTGCTCTCTCTATCAAATAAATAAATTTAAAAATCTTAAAAAAAATTTTTTTTTAAATAAGGTCAGTTAATGATTGGCGCAGAGTGCAATGATAATTCAGTGAAGAAAGAATTTGTTTCAATAAATGTTGTTGGAACAAATGGACATCCATATGCAAAAAGAAAAAGAAGCTCCATGCAAACCTCACACATTATAGAAAAATTAACTCAAAATAGATCACAGATGTAAACAAAAAGCATAAAGCTGTGTATCTTTTAGAGGAAAACATAGGAAAAATCTTCGTGGCCTGGGATTAGGCAAAGAGTATTAGATATGACACCAAAAACATAATGCACAAAAGAAAAAAAATTGATACACCAGACTTCACCAAAGTAAAAATGTCTGTTCTATGAGAGATACCGTGAAGAGATTGAAAAGACAAGCTACAGACTGGGAGAAAACATTTGTAAATCATTGTATTGCCAATAAAAGACCGAATCCAGAATAAATAAAGAAGTCTCTAAACTCAACAGTAAGAAAACAAACAATTCAATTTAAAAAATGGGGTAAAGACTTGAACAGACACAGACACGTCGACCAAAAAGGATACATGGATGGCAAATAAGCACATGAAAAAGATGTTCAGTGTCACTAGCCATTAAAGAAATGCAAATCTAAACCACATGGAGATACCACTACCTACCTGTTAGGATGGCTTAAATAAAAATACTGAAAATACCAAGTACCAGACAGGATGTGGAGAAACCAGAACTCTCATTGCTGGTGAGAATGCAAAGTGATACGGAAACTCTGGAAAACAGTTTGGCAGTTTCTTATAAAGCTAAACGTACACTTACCCTTTGACCCAGAAATCCCACTCCTGGGTGTTTATCCCAGAGAAATGCAAACCATTGTTCTTCACACAAAAACCTGTACACAAATGTTTATAGCAGCTTTACTCAAAATTGCCTCAAACTGGAGAAGCCAAATGTCCTTCAACTAGTGAATGGATAAACTGTGGTACATACACGCAATGGAATACTACACAACAATAAAAAGGGAACAAACTGTTGAGCGGCAGTTTAGGTGAAGGCATCATGCTGAGTGAAAGAAGCCAGTCTCAAAAGTAACATCCTGTATGATTTCATTTTATGACCTTCTTGATAAAACTGTGGTGATGGAGAATACATCAGTGGTTGACAGGGGTTTGAGTGGGGAGGAGGGTGTGACTACAAAGAGATAAGAGGGAGTTTTCTGGGGTGATGAAAGTGTTCTGTATCCCAATTGTCACACTGTCACAGTGATTACAGGAATCTATATATGTGTTAAAATTTATAGAACACTATACCAGAAAGAGTTGGTTTTACCAAATTAAAAAATGCACATGGGGGCGTCTGGGTGGCTCAGTTGGTTAAGCGACTGCCTTCGGCTCAGGTCATGATCCCAGGGTCCTGGGATCAAGCCCGCATCAGGCTCCCTGCTCCGCGGGAAGCCTGCTTCTCCTTCTCCCTCTCCCCCTGCTTGTGTTCCCTCTCTCACTGTCTCTCTCTCTGCCAAATAAATAAATAAAAATCTTTATTAAAAAAAAAGAAAGAAAAGACATCTTATTTAAAAAAAAATTAAAAATGCACATGGCTCTGGAAGTGTCAAGCCATGGCTGTAAAATTTCCCTAGTCTTTCACCATGAAGAAAATGCAGTTATAGCAACTGGATGAAAGCTCAGAAAATCTTTCCTTTCCCACCTCTTAATTAAAGATTATTTTTACATCTAGACTTTTATATCTCAACTATACTAACTATGACCATATTTTTTAAGTGACCGACCAAATCATATGTAATAGTTAATGTTTCTAAAGCAAGACTAGGTGACTTTATATTTTTTAATATGCTTTACACAAAAGTATTTTATATATTTCAGTTTTTCCTAGTATTTCCATTCCTTACATCTCAACCCTCTATCACCTCACACACACAAAGGTTTTCTTCTAGGTTTTTCCTGCAAATTGTACATCTCTAGGTGGGGGTAGGTGGGGGATAAGAAGCAGGTTTTATACAGCTGATGTGATCACTGTCCATACAGGCTTGGAAAATGCTACCCAATCTGCCAATTAATTAAAGCATTAATCTGAGGAGCAGCCGGGCCCAGGGAATGTTTACTCAAAGAGGGGGGTGGTAGGAATGGAGTGGGAAGCTCCCTACATTTGCATGAAAATGAAGGTACTTAGAAAACCCAGCTTTCTTTTGTCTCTAAAGGTGGGCAGCCTTGATCATGCCCCTTAATCTTTCTGAGCAATTTAGGAAGGCTTTTAGTGAGCTGGTCTCTGAAAGATAAAAGCATTGCAGACTCTAGAAAAACAAACTGTAGAGTAGGGAAGAGAGTAAGGCCAGTGCAGTATAGCTTCTTAGATCTGGAATGAAGCCTTCTAAATTCAGGAGTTTGTGCTGGTAGTTAGGTAGAATAGATGTAATGGTTTCACAAGTTTTGAAAGCATGTATACAGACTGCATTCAAATCCCAGCTCTGCTTCTTATTAGATGTGATTTGGGGCTAATCATGTAGTTTATCTAAACCTTATTTTTCTCATCTGTAAAATAAAGATTATTAATTGCTCCTTCATCTCAGAGCAGTTAGCCCTTTGCTGTGCTCTAGGCAGAAAGGAAGCCGAAGAGTGGTTAGGACCTTGCAAGATTACAGTCTCCAAGAGTAGGGACTGTGCAGCCTTTTGTTCTTTTTAGGCTTATTTTTCAGCAAGGACTAGAAACCTCAGGGTTTTTCCTCACCTTCCTGGGGTGTGCTACATTTTTATCTGTAAGGGAAGTGACCTTGACCATAACAGCAAAAGACATAAAGAGGGTAGCTCATCCTGGGACCTGTTTGGCCAACTTGAGTTGAGGTTTATCTATCTGTCACTAGGAGGAGTGGTGAAATGGACATGGAAAATTGACCCAACAGTACTTGGTGACATTAAGGAATTACTGTTAATTTTTAAATTATTGTTAAAATTATATATATATATAAAACAAAATTTACTATATTGGGGCACCTGGGTGGCTCAGATGGTTGAGTGTCTGCCTTCGCCTCAGGTCATGATGTCTAGGTCCTGGGATCAAGCCCTGTGTGGGGCTCCCAGCTCAGCAGGGAATTCGGCTTCTCCCTCTGTGCGCACTCTCTCTCTCAAATGAATAAATAAAATCTTAAAAAAAAAAAAAAAAAAGCCGCCCAGTGTGGGGCCTGAACTCAAGATCCTGAGATTAAGACCTGAGCTGAGATCAAGAGTTGGACGCTTAACTTACCGAGCCACCCAGGCGCGCCCCTATTGCTACTTTTTTAAGCGTGATAATGATACTGTGGGTTTTTTAAGATTGATTGATTGATTTGAGAGAGAGCACAAGCAGGAGGGGCAGAGGGAGAGAATCTCAAGCAGACTGCATGCTGAGCATTGAGCCTGATGCTGGGCTCCATCCCACGATCCTGAGATCATGACCCTAGCTGAAACCAAGAGTTGGACGTCGAACTGACTGTACCACTCAGGCGCCCCAATAATGTGTTTTGTTTTGTTTTTTAACTTCTTAATCTTTGAGCTACATACTAAAAATTTTATAGATAAAATAATACAATGTCTGTGATTTGATTTAAGGTAATCCAGAGGAAGGAAGATTGACCTAGTAACTAAGAATTCTAGCCTTATGGCACAGATAAGAAGGCATCCCTTCATTTCTGTTTCTTTTCTTGTAGAACTCTCAGAAATTGAGCCCAATGTGTTCCTCCGTCCATTTCTGGAAGTGATTCGCTCTGAAGATACCACTGGCCCTATCACTGGACTGGCGCTCACCTCTGTCAACAAGTTCCTGTCCTATGCACTCATAGGTAAGAGCTCAGGCCTACTTGGATGACCATAGCACTTCATTTCCTGCCTCTCCTGGGGTGGTCAGGCTTTAGGTAGTGAGCTGGTGGCAATGGAAGTTTTCTCCTAGCCATCTGTTTCCTTGTAGGAGAGAAATAAGACAGTTATTGGTTACTCATCATGCTAATGGACTCAGGTTATGCAGAGTGGGGAGGAGGGGGGTTTCCTTGGGACTCTGGTTTCTACATGCTTTGGAGGGAATTAAGGGTATGGTGCCCTTGGAGGTTTGGTTTGGTTTCTTTTTAAAGTTATTTTTCAAATACAGTGCATGCTTATTTTAAGAAGATAAACAATAAAGAGGTGACTAAAAGAAAAATTAGTGGTGTCTCCTCTCTCTCAAAGTTCCTTCTTCTTCCTTACATAAATAATGTTGACAGACTGGTTTGAATCTTTCTCTACCTTTCTCTACATGTATATAAATATATGTAAAGTACCATTTAAAAAAAAGGAGTATGTGCTTTGGATTTTCTTTTTTCACTTAATAGTATTAACTTAGATTGTACATGATATAATTATCCCTCTGATTTATTCTTTTCCCCCAGTTTTGAAATATAATTTATGTATAATATTATATTAGTTTAGGGGCGCCTGGGTGGCTCAGTTGGTTAAGCGACTGCCTTCGGCTCAGGTCATGATTCCGGAGTCCCAGGATCAAGTACCACATCAGGCTCCCTGCTCAGCGGGGAGTCTGCTTCTCCCTCTGACCCTCTCTCCTCTCATGCTCTCTCTCACGCTCTCTCTCTCAAATAAATAAAAATCTTTTAAAAAAAATATTAGTTTAAGGTATACAACATAATGACTTAGTATACATGTTAGAAATGAATACCACATTAAATCTAGTTAACACTCATCACCTTGTATAGTTTCAATTTTTTTTTCTTGTGATGAGGACTTTTAAGATCTACTCTCTTAGCAACTTTCAAATATACAATGTAGTATTTTTTTTTTTTTAAGATTTTATTTATACATTTGATAGAGAAGGAGAGAGAGAGCACACAAGCAGAGGCAGAGGGAGAGGGAGAAGCAGACTCACCACCAAGTAGGGAGCCTGATGCGGGACGTGAGCCTAGGACCCTGGGATCATGACCTGAGCCGAAGGCAGACGCTTAACGACTGAGCCACCCAGGCGCCCCTACAATGTATTATTTTTAACTATAGCTACAATGTTATTCATTACATGCCCAGAACTTATGTATCTTGTAACTGGAAGTTTGTATATTTTTCTTTTATTAGGTAAGATATATATAATATAAAAATTGTCATTTTCATAATTTTTAAGTATATAATTCAGTGGCATTAATTACATTCACAGTGTTATACAATCATCCACCACCATTTGTTTCCCAAACTTTTTCACCCCAGAAGAAACTCTAATCATTAGGGAACAATACACTATTTCCCTTCCCCTCAGCCTCTGGTAGGATTTTTTTCTTCTTAGTAAAGCTGTGTAATTTCCATCATATAGATACAACATCAGTCTTTCTGGGTGGCTCAGTTGGTTAAGCGTCTGTCTTCAGCTCAGGTCATGATCCCAGGGTCCTGTGATCAAGCCCCACATGGATCCCCATGTTCTCTGCAGAGTCTGCTTCTCCCTCTCCCCTTCTAGCCACCCTGCCCCCCCGCTCATATGTGCATTCTTTCAAATAAATAAAATCCTTTTTAAAAGATCTCTTATTAATATTTAATATTTAGGTTTCCTATTTTGAGCCACTATAAATAAAGCTGAAATAAGCATTCTTGCTCATATCTCCTTATTTATTAATTTTCCTTTGTATGACAGACTCCTGTACTTGAAATTTTTGGATTAATGGCCATGTGCATTTATATTTTCATAGGTACTACCAGCTTGCTTTCCCAGAAGATTATAGTATTTATACTTCCAATGTTTGAGAATTTCCATTTCCCCACCCTGACACCAGCACTGAATATTAGCAGTATTCTTTATTTTTGCTAATTCGATGGGTGAAAACTGTTATTTTATTTTTTTAATTTTTTTTTAAGTTAAACATTTGAACAACTCCTTTTCCTCTTACTGAATTGTTTTGTTTTTCTTACTAATTTGTAGGAGTTCTTTGTATAGTGGGGATATTAACCCATTGTCTATCATAGTACTACAAATATTTTCTCCCAATCTAGCCCAAATATTTTATCTAGTCTATTATCTCTGAATTTGTTTATGCTGTCTTTTTTGGATTCCTTTTTAGTTGGTCTTGTCACTCAGGATCCTGAATTCCTTTTCCCCTATTGCTAGCCCATGTGCAAGGGTGAGAACATAGAAAACAGGCAGCTGTCTTTGTTTCTAAGTAAGGAGACAAGAAAAGAGACAGCTCAGGCTGTAGCTAGCCAGGAAAAAAAAAATGGCCTTCAGTTCAGGGCAAGAAAACCCTTTATGTTTTCTAGAAAGTGGGATTTGCTTAGCTGAAGCATTTAGGACCCTTAGCAGAAATCCTAGATGCCAGCTAGGTTCTGAAGAGGTGTATAAGCCTGTCTAGGCACCCTAGTCCTAACTTCATACTTTTCCTAAGCAAAAATCAGCCCCAGCTATTTCCAGCCTTACCCTGAGCACCACCTGCAGGTCATCTCTCTCCACAGCCTCCAGCCACCACACCCTGTGCTTCTTCCCTTTGCTCTCGTCAGTGTTACTCTCTCCCCTTCCTGGGCTTGGCAGACAGCTTGTCATTGGAGACCTCAGGCCAGCTGGTCATTGGAGTTTCCTGTGGTGGGAAAAGAGAATGCTGGAGGTGGTGATTGCAGTGGGCATCAGAAAGGGAGAAGGAAGGAGTATATGAAAGCCAGAAGGCAAAGGAGTTGAGATTGGCAAATTTCCCTGCATTCTGCTCCAGAGTGGCCAGGAAAGGGGGACATTCTAAGGAAGGGGTTCTGGGGAAGACAAGTTCTGCTAAGTGAGCCCAAGCCAAACAATCTTTTATTTAGGCTATCCTAGAAGAAATATCCCTTACCCTTCAATCCTGTGACCCAAGGCTTCTAGGATTATTTTAGGTCCTACTCCAAGGATCAGCCTTTTGTTTGGCCCCACACAGCTGCCAGACCAGGATTTGTGCCACTGATCGCCTGGCAGGCTCTGCCTATAGTTCTAAAGACCTGTCACTCCTACCTGCCTTTTTAGAAGATTAACTTTACTACTTCATTCAGGCTCAGAGGATAAGAGCTACAAAGAGATCAGTTAAACTACTTTAACAAGGGAGATGACTGAAAGAGGGGAAGAAATAGACCCCTAGGAGCCTTGTGAGGTGGGAGCAAAGCTGCGCTTCACTGAACTCTGAAACACCACACAACACTGAGGACCTGGATTTCCTGTGCGAGGAAAAGTCCTGCTGTGGACCCTGGAGGCCTGAATAAAGACGGTCAGACGGGGCTATGAGAGAAGACTCAGGCCAAGGGCCTTCAGAGTATAGGATTTTCTGAGTCAAATGGGAGAAACATGGAGAATTGGGGTGATAGAAAGAGCTGGGTTGGGCGCCTGGGTGGCTCAGTTGGTTAAGCAACTGCATTCGGCTCAGGCCATGATCCTGGAATCCCGGGATCGAGTCCCACATGGGCTCCCTGCTGAGCAGGGAGTCTGCTTCTCCCTCTGACCCTCTTCCCTCTCATGCTCTCTCTCTCATTCTCTCTCTCTCTCAAATAAATAAATAAAATCTAAAAAAAAAAAGAGCTGGGTCACCCGTATACTATGTATCATCATGAAATTGGCTTCCTTCTGCATGACCTCTAAGTAACCACTCCTGATGCTGAGTAGGGGCATGCTGTAAGGACAAATTGAGTCTTTGGCCAGGTGTCAGAGAGGAACCAGGACAGAAGAGAAAAATGAAAACCACTTATAATTAATGAAAGTCTTCAGGCTCATTGTTGCAAGGGAAATGTCCTGGTTTCTCAACTATCCCCCTGAACTTAGGCTCAGGAACTCTTCTATTTATTTATTTATTTATTTATTTATTTATTTATTTATTTATTTATTTATGAATGAGAGAATGAGAGAGAGAGCACATGAGAGGGGGGAGGGTCAGAGGGAGAAGCAGACTCCCTGCCGAGCAGGGAGCCCGATGTGGGACTCAATCCAGGGACTCCAGGATCATGACCTAAGCCGAAGGCAGTCACTTAACCAACTGAGCCACCCAGGTGCCCTTTTATTTATTTTTTATTTTTTTAAAGATTTTATTTATTTATTTGAGAGAGAGAATGAGATAGAGAGAGAGAGCATGAGACGGGGGAGGGTCAGAGGGAGAAGCAGACTCCCTGCTGAGCAGGGAGCCCGATGCGGGACTCGATCCTGGGACTCCAGGATCATGACCTGAGCCGAAGGCAGTCGCTTAACCAACTGAGCCACCCAGGCGCCCTAGACTCAGGAACTCTTAATTTCAGGTACCAGGAAAAAGAAAATGATAAGATTTCTTTTAATTCTCACCTCTTAATGCTAGAAGGTGTTCCTGTATTATACCATGCCCCCTCTGGAGCAACTTTTTCTGTCACTTGCAAAGCTTTGTCTTGTCCCTGCCTTTTTTTTCCTACTTATGTTTCCCTTTCAAGGATAATCCAGGCAGTTCTGCGGGACCCTTGTAGGCCTTGATAGAGGCCACTTCTTTGGCTCTCCTTGTGTATATTTTAACACATGAATGGGAGCAGTTTCCCCCTTGGCAGCATTTGTGTTAGTTTCCAGCATGGTGCTGGTTGGCTGAGCTAGCTTCTCCCCTCTTCTTATTCACTATTGAAATTCTCTCTTCCTCCTGCTCCCCAGTCAGCCAGCCTCCAGTCCTGTTTAGTTTGTCCCCTTTCTCTTCTAATGCTTGTTTAGTTAAGCTGGTAAAATGATTCTTGTTTTGTGTCATATTGTTTTAAATAAAAATGAAACCAAAGCAGGAAGAGCTCTCTGATTTGTTGTAATGTGGCACCCAGGTTAAGTATCAGCAGCAGTGACTATCCATTTCTTTGCCGTACTCCCCAGCCTCAGTTGCACCTGAACACAAAACTCTAAAAGCAACCAGAGAGAGATGTGTTGAAAGAGAACACATGAACAGAGAAAGGCTACAATCTTGGTGTTCAAAGGTCTGGCCCTATTTGGCCCTTGCTGTGGGCCAAAAACTCGTATTTCTAGGCCCTTCCTTATGAAATGAGTAGCTTTACACCAGTGATTCCAAAGTATGATGCCCCTGACCAGCAGCATTAAATCCTCCTGGGATCTTGTTAGAAATGCAAATTCTCAGGCCCCGCTAATTCAGAAGTTCTCAGAGCAGGCTCAGCAATTTGTATTTTTAACAAGTTTTCTGAGTGATTCTGATATATTCTTAAGTTTGAGAACCACTGTTTAACACAGTGGGATTTGTGCTGAGGAGCTTTTTAAAACCAGTTATGGGCAAAATTCTCAGGTAGCTTAAGTAGCCATGGGTTAGGAAATTGGAGAGGAGAAAAACAAAATCCTATACAGGATATCTTGCCTTTTCTGTCTCTCCTCTCTGTACCATTTAGTCTTCTCTTTTTTTGTTGGAGCAGATCCCACTCATGAGGGCACAGCAGAGGGCATGGAGAACATGGCAGATGCTGTCACCCACGCCCGTTTTGTGGGCACAGATCCTGCCAGCGATGAGGTTGTCCTGATGAAAATCCTTCAGGTAAATGGATGGGAAGAGCAGTTAGGCTGATGGCCAGGAGCTGGTGCTGTCAGCTCTCCTTACCCAATCCTTACCCAAGTCTGCAGGCAGCATGAAACTGTGTTTTGACTCCACTGGGGCTTAGGGAGCTACTTTGTTTCCAAACAAGTAGCTCCGGTACCCAAAGTAAAAGCTTCTTCTAAGGAAATAATTAAGAGCTTTAAATGAATTGATATCAGATACTGGAAGCCCTTAATACACATGTACCGCTGGCAGACCATATCTGCCGTCCATCTGTTGGGCTTGTGGGCCAGGGCTGGATTGGGCACAGTTCCCAAGACAAGCTCCTGGGAGATGCCCCCTACCAAACTGAAGTGAGGTCAGCATTCTTGCTAACCTCTCTTTCTCACCCCTGAGTGCTTCCATAGGAGACTAGAGGAACAGGAGGCAGTTTCTCTCCCCTCAGGTGCACCCCACTTTACCCAGCCTGCTTTATTTATCACTGTATCTCCTCTTTCTTCCTGGTTAGGTGCTGCGGACTCTGTTGCTGACCCCAGCGGGTGCCCACCTAACCAATGAATCTGTATGTGAAATTATGCAGTCTTGCTTCCGGATCTGCTTCGAAATGAGGCTCAGTGGTAGGTGCTTGAATATTGGGCCTGTCATCATTTCTAGGGCCAGTGTCCATGAGTATAAATATCGGATGCTGTCTCTGAACCCCAGAGAGGTAGAAAACTCAGGGCTTCTCCATCACCTACCTTGTGGAGCCATAGGGATCTCGAAGTCTTTACTTGATTGTTGTACAGCGGAATAGAGACCTTAGTTCATTGTGCCAGGGCAGGAACTGGGATAGATCCCCGACTGACTCAGCCCAGGCACCAAATCTTCCTCCCTTGGGGTTTCTGGGATTGACACTAGCCTGCAGCCCATGAAAACACATCATTGTGCCCCCTCCTTTTTTCTCCTGACTCAGTAGTGCCATCTAGTGGGCTAGTGCAGTTGTGGCTGCCAGGCTGAGCTGGAGCTGGTTTTAATAAGTTTGGCATAATCCTTAGTAAACAAGGTTTGGAGGGGAGTCTGCTCTGAGACGTCTCCTGATAATAGCACAGCAAGTAATGACACCTGTGTTATTTGTTTTTGCCTGTGCAGAGTTATTGAGAAAATCCGCAGAGCACACTCTCGTAGACATGGTGCAGCTGCTCTTCACAAGGTAAACCTGCTGCTGTTTGCTTCAGCCCGGCTGCCCAGGCCTCTTGAGCCTGCCTGCTTCCACACAGCCACTTCAGGGACCTGGCCAACCCTACAGCCACTTCAGGGGCCACTGGGATTTTGGATGGGGGTAGTTCCCTGGGTCCAGGGTTACTGAACAAGGGAGAAGGAGGAGGGAGCTGGCTTGGCCTCAGGGGGAGGCAGAGGGTTATTTGATCTAGGCTGACAGACCTTGTTCTGCTTCCCAAACTTGTGTCTGTTTCTGTGCAGGTAGCAGCTGGGAAAGGGAACCCATAAAGGAAGCGAAATTCAAGGGAGCCTGGAATAGGGTGCTGAGCTCTGTGAGGAAGGACCAAGGCTAGGGTGACAACCTTGTTTACCCAGACTGTCCCGATTTTAGCACTGAAAGTCCTGCATCCCTGCAAACCCTTCAGTCTCTGGCACCCCAGGACCACTGGTTACCCTAGTCAAGGCCCTCAGTTTAGGGCCTAGGGGGCCTTTTCATACTATGCCTAACTGCCTGTTTCCTATACCTTTTTTCAGTAGAATGATTTTGAGAAGATCTGACTGAGGCAAGGGCTTTAAAGGCTCCTTAGGTGATATTAATAATGGGGATGGTTATGCATCTGTAGGGGCTGGGATTATATGGGAATCAATGTACCTTCTGCTCAGTTTTGCTATGAACCTAAAATTGCTCTAAAAAACAGTCTAGTTAAAAAACAAAAAAACTTCCCCATGGGATTTCATTTTGCTCTCAAATCTATAAGTAATAATTCTTACTATCTACAGACCAGATCTGCCCCCGGGCCCTGCTGCAGTGTTCTTACTCCTCAGGCTCAGATTTATTGGTTTCAAAACTCAACCTACCTTTAACTCCTCACTCTTTGCTGAGTCTCCTAGGGTTTTGATGGACTGCCCTCTTCCCCATCTTGTGGCGTTCATCAGTACTTGTCAGGTAAACACAAGCAGGAAGGAGTCAGTTTAGGATGAAAAGAGCCACCATACTCCAAGAGCACTTAGTCACCTTGCCCTGGTGACTACCTTCTTTTTAAGAAAGTGTTGTAAGTCCCCCAATTTCTTCCTTTGATGAGGCTCTCAAAAAGCTGCTTCTCTTCCTAGCTTTTCCTAAGAGACAGGGCATGCTCTGGCCCAGAGCACCTTTGGACTATGGCTGGCATGCAGGGGAGATTTGTTATTATCCCTAATGACAGTCCATGGGATTCTCTGTCTTATAGGTTACCTCAGTTTAAAGAAGAACCCAAGAACTATATGGGGACCAACATGAAGAAGGTATGACCTGCTGTCCCTCATCCAAACCTTGGTCTCCCAACTTCAGTGCTATGGGGATTTTCCTGGGTACCCTTGCTTAGCAAAAACATGCTTTTGCCTTTACAGGTCTGCCTGGAATCTAGAAACAGCTGTCACTCCTTTAGTGAGAAATTTATTTTTCCCCAGATACATCTTCTTCCCCAACCTTTCCTTCCCAGCCTATCTTTGTTGATCCAACACATAAGCTGGTGAGCCAGTCTTTTACGGAATCTTGGTGAGGCTGATCAGGTTGCGATAAAAATGTATGTTGATAAAGGTGAACGTCCTACCATCCCCTCAAGGCCCAGCCTTGTTGGCAGGTAGGAGGCCTGAGGACCCTATGCCCTAAGTTCCACCCTAATGCTGGATTAGACTGGGCTCACACTTGCACTAGTCTCTGTTGACGAGACAAATCAAGCCTGACTAGATCAGAAGGTTCTCAAACTGCTAGAAGAATGGTGGTCAGAAGAATGGCCTCTTTCTATCTTGAACTGAAGTCCTGGACTTCACAGGCCTCTGATGATTCTACTTGCAGCCCTAAGAGGTTCTGCCCATGGAGATGACCCTTGGCTGTTTGGTGCATGCACCTGACCTTCCTTCTCCCTAGCCATCCATCCCCATTCCTGCCCTCTGCTCTGTTGGCGTGTGTCTGAGTTTATGTCACTTTGTTTAAATCGTTCGTTTGCCTGTCTTTCACAGATTTCTCCATGTCTCCTCAACAAACTGGAGCTAAGTAGTGGGGAGCAGACCAAAGCCCTGAACCAGTTAGAGAGGGTACTACTCTTTAAGAACCTCAAGGTCTCTCTCCCTCTCCCTCTCCTTTCCTCCTTTTAATTTATTTAATGTTTATTATATATATACACACACACACACACACACACATATATATATATGTATATATGTATATGTATATATAACATCTGGGTCCCATTTCCATTGTGCAAAGCACAACTTACCCCTCCCTAGTAACACAGCATGGCTTTGGAAGCGTTGCATGTGTTTGTAGCTTTGCAGTGTTGGGAGTTTTCCTGGGGCATTTGGTTGCCTGGAGGCAGAAGGAAGCTTTGAACTGGTGATACATCATGTAATGAGCCTAGGTAGAGGGCCTGGGTCCTGCTGACATCTTGGTAGGAGGTTTAATATCTACCATTTCTAGGGGAGCTGTGAGCGACCTCTAAGCAAGGCCCTTACCCCTTCTACCCTCTCCTGTCTCAGAGCCGGCATATGGAGCTTAAGCACAGTCTTAACTCTACTTGGACACTTGAACTGGGTTTGGAGGGAAAGGAAAATCCATCTAGTTGGGTTCTTTTTTTTCTTAGTTAACATTAAAGGACTTATTCCAAGATTTAGGACTCTAGATGGATGGGAAGGAGCTGGATAGCCCAGGTCATTGAAGATAAAAAGAAATGTGTGTCTGTACACCTAGCTAGATGGTCCATAGGCCTGCATTCTGTTTGCATGAATTGTGTCAATTTTCATTTGTGTGCTTGACTCATCACAAGTTGCATTTCTCTTTAGTAGCTTCCCAGCGTTTTGCCATGATTATTAACCTAGGACCTTTCTTTGTAAAGCTTATACTGCCCTTTGGAAATACAGTTATATGGATAAGGTGTTGTAGGGTTCCATGAACACCTACTGCCCAGCCCCAACCTTAGAACCTTAGGACAAGGGAGCATAACTGTACTTTTTAAGGGCTGAGGCATTTGTGAGACAGAGAGGCCAGGAGACAGAGAATACTAATTGAAATGATCACGTTGGAGCTAGCTTTGCAGAGGTTAGAAAAGGAAACAGGAAGGACTAATCCTAGTGTAGGAAGGAATCTCAATGAGTGACTGGCTTCTCAGTGGAAGTAGAACCACCTAGAGTCCCTGAAATTGGGAGGCCACCTAGAGAGAAGATAGCTCACAAAAGTGGATCCAGATGTTAGTACTTTTTGGACCTCAGTAACAATTGCTGATAAACTCAGGAGGTTCTTGTTTTCTCTCATTGATCTCTTGAGCTTCTTGACTGTATATTTGGCTGACTCTTACTCCCAGAACATTCTTTTTACCATGAACTTGCTACAGATGAGCTTCAGTGGTTACTGGAGAGAGCACCCTGGTTCCTGTGTAGCCACAGTGCTCAGAGCACTTGAAGCTCCATGCTAGGCATTTTACTGTAGGCATTTTGGAGATGGGGGGACAAGAAGTGAAAATCCAGTATGAGGCTGTTGCTGTGTTAGTAAGAGCTGGGTGCAGGGCTCAACTCTTGGACCTCTTTCCTTTCTGGGTGGAGCTATTGGTAAGGAAGGAAGAATTATGTGGTTTCTAAGCAAAGGATCAGTGGTTACCCATGTTCGGGAGGGCTTGGGGAGGTTGAGGAAGGAGGCCTATCCTCCAAATACTAGAAGGAATCAAACAGGCGAAGGATAGCCTGGGTATATTCAGCCTTTAGAAAGAGGCAGGGAGGAAGAATGCTTCTACTCTCTTAGAGGCATTCTGATGGTTCCTGGACCATTACTGTTGCCCAGTCCAGGGATGGTCCATCAGTCTAGGAATAGTATGGTATAACTGTAGAGGGACTGGTTTCAAACCCTAATAGAAGGCATCAAGACCAGGAAAATGAAATGGGCCTAAACAAAGTAGCTGTGAGCTTAGGGTGGAGAAAATACATAAAAACTTATATCTCAGAATAGTTCCCACAATAGGTTTTAGAGATTTTCCTTTGTGACTAAAAGGAAGCTATAGGAGAAATGGAAATACAGCAGGAGAGAAGGAAATGGAATAGAGCAAGGGTCCAAGAAATCAGTAGCCTTACCACTTGAAAACATAAAATTGCATCTAGAAAGACCCAACAGTGAGAAGGACAGGTCTCAGTGATGTACCAAAATTGGGAGCAGTAGAGAGCAGAACAGCAGCGTGACATGACCCTCCATCCTTAACTCCACAAATCGGCTGGGATACCACTCCTTCCTTAACTCCAAGGAATGAGCCTTTGACCAATCTGATGCAAAAATTTCAGAGAGCCAGGAATATGTTTAGAATCTAGGCCCAGTTCACGAAGCAGTGGGAAAGCTGAGTGTGACGGGGAAAGTGTAGACTCTCATAGTTGAGAGAACCATAGTTGGAGTAGGAGGCTGTGCTACAGGTAGTTGAACAAAGCCCAGGAATCCAGGACCTGTAGATCTGAAGCTTCGGGCAAAGGAGCCTCTGCCCTCACCCTTTCTATAAGAGGCCACCATCTACAGGACTTAGGATTGCCACCCAGGACTCAGGGAAGCAGAGTAATGTGTGATCAGCCTAAAAGTAGAATGTTTAGGAGGCTGCCAGGCTGATCTGTGAAGTGGCAGATGTAGAAGCCAGGTTAGAGGAGTAGGAATGTGCTCTGATGGTCTAGATTTTTCCTTTAGCACAAATGTGACATATAGTCTGTTTTCTAGGGACCAGTAGAAATAAAAGAAGGGAGATTTCTAGGGAAAGAATCTTAGTTTGAATACCAATGCTAATGAGGTATTCTATTTCCAGCTGAAAATGAGAGCAGGAGGCATGAGTGATTCATCCAAGTGGAAGAAACAGAAGAGATCCCCCCGGCCCCTGCGCCATGTGACCAAAGTCACATCAGGTTCAGAGCTGCCCACCCCCAATGGAACTACCTTATCCTCTAACCCCACAGGTGAGTGCCCTGGGTTGCTTCCCCTGATTAGGATAGAAGAAAATGTCCTTCCTCTCTTGGGGATTTTAATATTGAAAACCAGCCAGTTGAGGGGCTTTGGTCTTTCTGCTAAGTGCAAAAAGGAAAACTCCAGGTCTGTTCAGACTGTGACCATTTAGCAATTCTGCAGTGACTTAAGATTGTTCTCCTTCCAGAGGGACTCTGACTACTTTAGAGACCATCGTTTACAGAGATTATTATGCAGTCTAGGAAACAGAGCCCCTGGTGCCATGGAGGGTATGTGTTTTGCACAGAGTCTCTCAGCTTCAAGCCTTACTTACTTTGCTTGGCAGGGGGCATGCCCTTCATTGATGTGCCCACTCCCATCTCCTCTGCAAGTTCAGAAGCTGCCTCAGCGGTGGTCAGCCCCTCTACAGACAGTGGCCTGGAGTTCTCCTCCCAGACCACCTCCAAGGAGGACCTTACTGACCTGGAACAACCTGGCTCTCCAGGGTATAGCACAGCTACAGAGCCTGGCAGCAGTGAGCTAGGGGTTCCTGAGCAGCCTGACCCCCAGGTATGGCTTTGATTTCTAAAGGCCCCTCTCTAGTCTTCTCCTGTGGGAATTGGCTTGATCCTTTGCATCCTTTGTCCAGGCCTTGGCTCAAAAGAAGGTTGGGGTAGGGGGTTATTTCTTGTTTCCTAGAATCAGCTGTGCTGTGTAGAAAATCCACAGCAAGACTCACTGTGAGAGGTAGCTCATGGGATTTATGAAGTCATGCATACAGGTAGTACTTGGCAGAGGTGAGGGAGATGGCCATAGCTTTGTCTGGAAGGTAATGATTTAAACCCCAAGCCTAAGAGAGCCTCTGTTGCCTCTAGAGTTCTAGTCACTTTAGGTCAACTGATGCCTCAGGAGGTGCTTTCTGAGTCTTTCATCATACTCTGCCCTGAGCCACCTTGCATCTTGCATTGATTCATAAGCCCACTGAGCTGGCCCTATATCTGCAGTCCATTAGAGACACTTGGAGCATAGGCACTTCAGGGGAATAAGTTCCAAGTTGCTCTTGTTTCATCCCTCTTCCTATCCCCCTGCTACTGGTCATAGCAGGAAGGGGTCCATGTGGAAAAGGCCCAGTCAGCATCCGTGGAATCCATCCCTGAAGTGTTAGAGGAGTGCACGTCCCCTGCTGACCACTCTGACTCTGCCTCTGTCCATGACATGGATTACGTCAATCCCCGGGGTGTGCGCTTTACACAGTCCTCCCAGAAGGAAGGTGAGTTCTCTCAGGCAGGCTGTGCCTGTTCACCTCCCCCATCCTGCCCACTAAGCATCCTGAGTCTAGACCATCTTGGACCCAAAGTGTCTTCTGGTCCAGGTTCTAGGCCATTTTCTGGTCAGGAAATGGAATCAAGCCAGAGGACTGTTGGCTTGGATGGAGCCCTTCTCTAACTTATACAGAGAGGGACTTTGGTGGATAGTAGGAAGTGAGAGGGAAGAATAGAAAGCTTGGGACTTTTAACAGAAGGTAGGATCATCAATTCTGATTGCCTTCAATAAGTGAGAGTAACCTTCTTACCTCCCCAGAAAGAAAACTTTTTTTTTTTCCTTGAAGAGAATCACTTATCTGAAATTGCCTTGTATAATGCAGGGCAGGCCAGGCCAAGCTGTCAAGCCAGTTGTTTCTTAGCAATCCCACTTTACTCCTGGCCTTCCCTAGGTACAGCTTTGGTCCCCTGTGGTCTTCCCTGCATCCGTGAGCTCTTCCGCTTCCTCATCTCCCTGACCAATCCACACGACCGCCACAATTCAGAGGTTATGATCCACATGGGACTGCATTTGCTGACAGTGGCTCTTGAATCAGCCCCTGTAGCCCAGTGCCAAACCCTCCTGGGCCTCATCAAGGATGAGATGTGCCGCCACTTACTCCAGGTAAGACTGGATTTCTAGAGGGGCTCTGAGCCCCTGGCTGTTTTTCAGGGTCTCTTCAGGACCAAGAGTGCACGGGGACATTTGGCTGATTGGTGCAAAAAGTATAGGATCCAGAAAAGAACCTCCCTCCCCAGTTGGCCAGTGGTCATTGT
This sequence comes from Mirounga angustirostris, assembly GCF_029215605.1. Taxonomy (NCBI): domain Eukaryota; kingdom Metazoa; phylum Chordata; class Mammalia; order Carnivora; family Phocidae; genus Mirounga; species Mirounga angustirostris. The sequence continues at coordinate 128,703,201 of NW_026991714.1, forward strand.
CAGAAGGATACTATTAGTTCCCTGGGGACTCTGGCAGCCAAAGAGAAATACGGGAATGGCTAGCTACAGAGTTCCCTTAGAGCACAGGACCTTAGTGGCAGCCTCACACAGTTTGCTCTCCTGCTTTTCTCTTGGTTGAGCCATAGGTTCAGAAAGCTAATGATTTAACCCTACTCTGATCTCTAGCTACTCAGTGTAGAGCGACTCAACCTTTATGCTGCTTCCCTGCGGGTATGCTTCCTGCTGTTTGAAAGCATGAGGGAGCACCTCAAGTTCCAATTGGAGGTGAGTGTATTGAACTTGGAAGAAGAAAAAAAAATGATGTATAGCATCTTCAATGGGGCCAGCTCTGTCATTCTGCAGGGATGGGATTTAGGGGCTCCTGTAGACAGTGCTTTTAGCCTCCATAGTTTGGTTCATTGGCTGGCCTCTTTGGTGGAGAAATTTAAAGAAGCCCAGAGGAAACAGGCTAGCTATAAAATGAGAGAAGCCAAATACGAAGACTGGTAGACAACCTCACCATGAGTGGGTATGATTTTCTGCCTAGCAGTTCTTCTGCAGCACAGGCAAGCAAGTCAAACTGGTCAGGCTCACATAGAGAGCACAAAGAGGGGCAATAGCAACTTGCTTTGGATCAGGTGTGAGGTAGAGAGCCAGGCCTCCCCCAACATGGAGGCCAAAGAGGATAGAATACCTTTAAGGGTCTCTTAATGCATGCCTCCTGGCTGGACTTCTCCTTCTTGTGTTTAATGGTTTACCTGTCTAATTTTTCTCTCCTATCTTGAATCCTTCCCCTCCCAAATGGCTATTACTGGATTATTGCCAGATGTACATCAAAAAGCTCATGGAGATCATCACTGTGGAGAACCCCAAAATGCCTTATGAGATGAAGGAGATGGCACTGGAGGCCATTGTGCAGCTCTGGCACATCCCCAGTTTTGTCACTGAGCTCTATATCAACTATGATTGTGACTACTACTGTTCAAACCTCTTTGAAGACCTCACCAAGCTGCTGTCCAAGGTGCTGAGCATTATTACTGGCCTCTAGAAAGGCTCTATTAAGGAAATCTCTCTGGTGGTAGTGAGCATACTATATGCGGGGTGGGAAACACTTGAGAGTTGGGGAACAGGAAGAAGAAAGGCATTTTCTCAGGACAATGTAGAAGTTACAGGCGGTTTCAGGGTTTTTGGAAAAGGATAAAGTGTAAAGTATTCTCACCTCAAGTCTACTGGATCTGTTTACTTTCCAGAATGCCTTCCCTGTGTCTGGTCAGCTCTATACAACACACCTCCTGTCTCTTGATGCCCTGTTGACAGTGATTGACAGCACTGAGGCCCATTGCCAGGCCAAAGTCCTCAACAATCTTACCCAGCAAGAGAAGAAAGAAGCAGCCAGACCTGGCTATGAGGCAGTAGATGGCTCCCGAGAATCCAGCAATAGTGAGAGGCATTTCTTTCTTTGAGGATCCCAGGGTTCTATGCTTATCACTTCTCTACTCACTGAATCCTCTCTCCAGCCATTATATCACTTCCTCTGGGGGCTCTCCCAATTCTGTGTTTCCAGGGTTTGGTGGTTTGAATCATTGGCCAGGCATATTAGCAAGACTCATGGACTTGTCCTTTTCTTATCCTCCACACTTTGGCTTTCTTATAGAATTATTATTATTTAATTAAAGTATAGTTAACGGGGGCACCTGGGTGGCTCAGTTGGTTAAGTAACCAACTCAATATCGGCTCAGGTCATGATCTCAGGGTCGTGGGATCAAGCCTTGCATTGGGCTCTGAGCTCAGCATGGAGTCTGCTTGTCCCTCTCCCTCTACTTCTCCCCCTGGTCATGTGTGTGTGCACATACTCTCTTTCTAAAAGAAAGAAATAAAATCTTTAATAAAATAAAGCATAGTTAAAATACAATGTTACATTAGTTTCAGGTATACAGCATAGGAGTATTCTTATTTTTTTATGGGGAGAAAAGAGAACCTAGATGAAAGGATATAGGATTTCTGTTCCTGAAAGGTCCAGGTCCTACCTTCCCCCACTCCCAGTATCTGCTTCCACCCTGATTAATCTTCTCTGACATCCCCTTGAGACTGAGGTTGCAGAAGATCAGAGAATGGGATTAGGTAATCTCTATTAAATTATAGAATCTAATGCTTGACTAACCTGGGACAGTGACTACTTATTTGGGCTTAGGTTTGTTGTCTTCAGGCCTGGTGACCTGTGTAGGTCTATGTGGGACCTATCCAGGTCTCCTTGGCCTAATACATAACTTCTCTTGCAGCTCTGCTTGATTTCCTACCCCATCTTCATTTATTTTCTTCTCTCTTACCAGCTGAAAGAACAGCCAGTGATGGGAAACCTGTAGGCATAGCCCCAGACATCCCAGGCCTACATCTGCCAGGTGGAGGGCGGCTGACAGCAGAACATGGGAAGCCAGGATGCAGTGATCTGGAGGAAGCTTCTGACTCTGGGGGTGGGTACTGGGTGTCCATGATCCTCAGCCCCCTCAACTGGAGGGTCTGGTGGAGAGCAAAGGGAAGGGGGGCAGGGGCACAGACACCCTAAGGCAGTTGAACCTTGACTGCTCACCCATGCCCTCAAACATGGAGAGAGGAAATAAAATGTTTGGAGCCCTAGAAGATAGGACTTCTGGGAACATGGAAGACTGATGAGGACAAGAAAATTTCTGAGGCATTCTCCTTCTTCACTAGAGAGTATATTGGTGGCAACCTTCCAAAAGCCATTATATCGTAAAAGCAGTCTTATGGGTTTTTCCTTTTCTTCCTCCCATCTCCCATTCCTAGCTGACAAAAAGTTTACCCGGAAGCCACCTCGATTTTCCTGTCTCCTGCCAGATCCACGGGAACTGATTGAAATTAAAAACAAAAAGAAGGTGTGTATGGCTATCCCCAGAACTTAGCCTCTGCCTGCCTCTGTCTGGGTGTCTTTTGTAGGGTTTCTGTCCCAGAGGATAAGGGAGAGTCTAGCAGCTCATTGGACGGTTTCCCAAGGCTAATCTTTGCATTTGTTGGGACTTCAGCAACCACCCAGTCTCCTTTGAAAGCCTTCACTTCTAAGCCATGTAATTAGGCATACCCTGTTGTGTGCCCCTGGGCAAATGCTGCCCTGGGTGTGAGCCAGTTGTTACTGGTGGTAACAAGAACCTGGGACCTGGTATCATGTGAGTCGCTGGAGGTTATTGGTCATCTCGAGCTCTGGGGTAAGGATTGGCAGTGTAAGGGAATCGACGTTTATCTGGTGCTTTAGAAAAGTTCAAAAAAAATTTTTTTTAAACACAAAACCTTCTGTTTAACCCTTTCTTCCTCTTATGGTCAGCCTAAATGACTGGTTTATGTGTCCCCTTGATTGCAGGGCTGTGACTCAACAGACAAAAAGTTGAGTTATCATCACAGTTAGTTCACTTTGTCCTTAAAAGTTGGAAAACAGAAGAAAGAAGGGAAATCTAAGCTAGACTATAAACAGATGCCAGGACGGCTATAAAACTCGAGAGAAGAGGGACGCCTAGATGGCTCAGTTGGTTAAGCATCTGCCTTCGGCTCAGGTCATGATCCCAGGGTCTTGGGATCGAGTCCCGCATTGGGCTCCTTAATCGGCAGGGAGCCTGCTTCTCCCTCTGCCTGCTGCTCCCCCTGCTTGTGCTCGCTCTCTCTCTCTCTCTCTCTGACAAATAAATAAAATTTTTAAAAAAAAGAGAGAAGAGAACCTTCTCTAGTCTCTCTTCTACTTTTTCCTGGTTGCCAAGTTGGTGGAGAAGGGCTGCGTCTTGAGAACTCAGAAAATGAGTGAAAAGGAGCTCCTCAGCTGCTGCTGCTGCTGCTGCTTCTGCGTCTTCTCCTCCTCCTCCTCCCTCCTCCCTTCTCCTTCCTTCTTTTCTTCTTCTTCTTCTTCTTCCTCCTCCTCCTCCCACCTCCTCCTCCTCCCCCTCCTCCCCCTCCTCCCCCTCCTCCTTCTCCTTCTTCTTCTTTCTTCTTCTTCAAGTAGGCTCCATGCCAAGTGTGGGGCTTGAACTCACAACCCTGAGATCAAGAGTTGCATGTTCTACCCGCTGAGTCAGCCAGGTGCCTCTTATAGTGCAATTTTTAAAAAATTATGTATTTTATTTTATTTATCTTATTTTATTTTTTAAGTAATCTCTACACCCAACATGGAGCTCAAACTTACAGCCCTGAGATCAAGAGTTACATGCTCTACCAACTGAGCCAGCCGGGCACCCCAGTTCCTCAGCCAGTTCTAATTAGACATGAAGATTGGGAAGAGCTATGGCTGGTATGATCCAGCCTTAATTTTGGAGTCACTTAGAACCACATCCTAGGAGCCCATTAGATGACCATCTGTGGACCATGATGGAGTTCAGCCTGGCCTTGTCTGGTTTAGGAGCAGAGCAACTTGTGACACCTCTGGTATCTCTCCTCCAGCTGCTAATCACTGGCACAGAGCAGTTCAACCAGAAACCAAAGAAGGGGATCCAGTTTCTGCAGGAGAAAGGCCTCCTCACCATCCCAATGGACAACATAGAGGTAGCCCAGTGGCTCCGAGAGAACCCTCGGCTGGACAAGAAAATGATTGGAGAGTTTGTGAGTGACCGCAAAAACATTGACCTGTTGGAGAGCTTTGTGAGGTGAGGAAGTGGCAAGAAATGGGGGACATAGTTGGTGATCAAAGGGCAAGGCATCCCTCCCTCAAAATAGTCTCAGTCAGTTCCTGTTGGTGACCGAGGTCACACACTCTTCCTCTTCCCATGACTTATGTCTGTTGGACCTGAAAGAGTCTCCAGCAAGATAGCTTTGGGAGCCATTCCATTCTGCATAGAGAGCATTGCAAAGGGGTAGACCAGGGTTCCTGAGCACGAGGTAGTTCTAGTGGATGAGGTTTCCAGGCAAGAAGGCACTGATGTGGAAAGTACTAAAATTAGGAGTTACCAGATTCTAGTCTGTGTAGAGATGACCACAAGATTGTTCCCCTTTGCTAGAGCCTTCAGCCTCCTCTGTTCCAATATGAAAAGGTTAGAGGGACTAGAGCTAATTAATAGGGAGCCCAACATTTGTAGCTTATATATCTTTAGCCTCTTTGTCCTTCCTTTCCCTCTAGCACCTTCAGCTTTCAGGGCCTACGGCTGGATGAAGCTCTTCGCCTCTACCTGGAAGCCTTTCGCTTACCTGGGGAAGCACCAGTCATCCAGAGATTGCTGGAGGCATTCACTGAGCATTGGAGAGTGAGTTGAGTGGGAGGGCCTGAGCCCGGCATCCCAGGTTCATTTGACTGGAGGGTTTTTATGGCTCCAACTGAAGGACCCAGCTGCTGTCTCCTAAGAAGGCTGAGAGCAACATCAGCGAACTTTCCATAGAGATACCAGCTTCTGTTAAGGAGTTGGCAAGAGGTTGGAGGCTTTCTGGCTGGTAACCCCCCTAGGTATCCAGCATTGGCCAGTGGGTTGGTAGTGAAGGTTTGATTGGCCAGAGAAGGGCATTGATACAGGTGGGGTCTTTGCTTTTTCAGAATTGTAATGGCTCCCCATTTGCCAATAGCGATGCCTGCTTTGCCCTGGCCTATGCTGTCATCATGCTTAATACTGACCAGCACAACCACAACGTTCGCAAACAGAATGCACCCATGACTCTAGAGGTAAGCTTGGATCCCAGCCAAGGCAGAGAGGGTCCAACACAGTTTTGGAGGTACAGCAGGAAGGACATGAGATCTTCCAGTGGGCACAATGGACAGAGTTTGTCCAAGGGAATCAGGAAGGGCTGGCCAATCCAGGAAAATAACTGGGTTAGGGATGTGGGCTCTTTCACTTACTGTTTCCTTAGTCCTATTTACCGTAGACCCAGGAGTTCTTTAGGTGGGGCTTCAGCATTGACATATGGGGGAAAAGCTTATTGGCCTGTCTCTAGGAGTTTCGCAAAAACCTAAAAGGTGTGAATGGAGGCAAGGACTTTGAGCAAGACATCCTGGAGGACATGTACCATGCCATCAAGTGAGTATTTGTGGAGAATAGTTGGGCATCTCAGATTTTAGAGTTCCTTCAGACTTCAGTGATTCATATGCCCTGGATTTAGCCTTGAGACTCAGCTGGGCAGCCCCTCTTCCCATTTATTTCTTAAAGAAACCTGAATAGTACTGGAGCTCTAGTACTCTGAGCCAGGATCTAAACTGCCCCTGCTAAGTAGAATATCATGGGCCCATTTTCTGAACCCAGAGCATCTGGGTTTTCCTGTTCAGCTCACAAGATGCATTCTGATGCTGGTAGAGAACCCAAGATGGGCACTGGAGGGTGAGGTTTGGGTCAGAGATCAGAGATGGGGCACTTAGTTTTTTATTGTAAATCAGAAAGGGTAGAGAGAAATGTTCATCCTCATACCCAGAAAGAATGGAGATCTCACTATAGAACTAAAGGCCCCAGTTAGAGACAGGGCTTTGAGATTATGGGGCATTACTAGGTGCTTCCTTTTTTTCTCCCTGGTCCCACTAGTGGGTAGGAAGCAGACCACTGAGCTGCACTTTTGGTGACCTCTCATTGATGGACTGTACCAGTATGGGCAAAACCTGTTGTCCTAGTTTGGAACCAGTTAGGAGCAGTGCATCTACTCTTTCCTTTACCTCCTGACAGGAATGAGGAAATTGTGATGCCTGAAGAGCAGACAGGCTTGGTTCGGGAGAACTATGTGTGGAATGTGCTGCTTCATCGAGGTGCCACCCCAGAGGGCATATTCCTTCGTGTGCCTGCTGGCAGCTATGATCTTGACCTCTTCACCATGACATGGGGCCCCACTATTGCTGCCCTTTCTTATGTCTTTGACAAAAGCCTTGAGGAGACAATCATCCAGAAAGCCATCTCAGGCTTCAGGTAGCCCAGCTGTGGCCTTGGTCTTGACCTCCTCTCACCTCTCTGGGCAAACATGGTTGCCTCCATGCCTTTCTGATTCCTACTCATATTTTTATTAGAATGGGTTTTCTCTGAGTTTTTGAAAGGAGGCTGAAGCATGGGAAAGCTCAGTCTTAAACAGATTGAAGAGTAAAAGGTTTCTTCCTGGGACTGATTGGGGAAGAATCCCAAGTAAGCCTCCTCAGGGACTTGGAAGGGCTGCTTGGCCTTCCAGTGACTCACTCTGTTTCTGGAATGTGAAATTACAGGAAGTGCGCCATGATCTCCGCCCACTATGGCCTCAGCGATGTGTTTGACAATCTCATCATATCTCTGTGCAAATTCACAGCTCTTAGCAGTGAGGTGAGCAGGGGTAAGAACTGTGTACTTAGAGTTCCAAAGGAGGACCTCTCTTTTAGCCATAAATCTATCTTTATCTGTGGAGCTGTTTTCCCTCGGCATATTCTTTCACTCCCCCTAGACTACAGTAGCACTTAGGCCATTTCTATTTCACACCCCCTAGGATGAGAATAGTGTCACCTCATGCAATTGGGATGGGAGAGGAGATGCATCAGTGGGGAAGGCCTTAACCAGGTTAGCCCTTCCTACCAGTATTAGGGGGGATTGAACCATAACAAGCAGAAGGACCCTTGGGGAACTATAGGTAAAGGCCTAAGAGATCTCCTTTCCAGACATTTACCAGACCCTAAGCCTTTTCTCATCTTCCTTTTCAGTCTATTGAGAACCTTCCCAGTGTGTTTGGAAGCAACCCCAAAGCCCACATTGCAGCCAAGACAGTATTCCATTTGGCCCATCGTCATGGTGACATCCTGCGGGAGGGCTGGAAGAATATCATGGAGGCCATGCTACAGCTCTTCCGAGCCCAGCTGCTGCCCAAAGCTATGGTGGAGGTAATTCTTATAGGAAACTAGTGGACAATAAAAGGCAAAAGCTCATAAACTATGTGCTATCTGTGTATGGAACTGGTTGAGAGTAGCACTGGGCCCAGTGACTGCTGAAGCTTACCAGGAACACCTTAAATGTAAGACCACAGATCTTGGGCGAGGGGATAGCTGTAAAAGAAGGCTGATATAAGCCATTGCCAGTCACCAGCTGTAGGGGGCCCAGTCAGGAGTGTGGGGCACTGAGCTACAAGAAGAAAGCCAGAGAATTTTGCGTGGAGAAGCAGAAAATGCAAAGGGCATGTGGAAGGAAATTATTCTTGACCTGACTTTCCAGGTAGAAGATTTTGTGGATCCCAATGGCAAGATCTCTCTACAGAGGGAGGAGACACCATCAAATCGGTAAGGGCAGATCAGAGGCTAAAGGCCTTGGAGAAGGAGGGTCGGAACTATGGAGCTCACCAAGGTTTGAACTCTTTCTATAGAGGAGAGTCGACAGTACTAAGCTTTGTGAGCTGGCTGACACTAAGTGGTACTGAGCAGTCTAGTGTGCGGGGCCCATCCACTGAGAACCAAGAGGCCAAAAGAGCGGCCTTGGACTGTATCAAGGTAACTGCCTCTGCCTACCCTTGGTAAACAAGCCTAGATCCCTCCCTACTGGATAGATGTTGCCCTAGAAACTGAAGAGTAGAATCATCCAGGGCTTATGACCAGAGCTGATGCCTTTTGTCCTCTCTCTCTAGCTCTTGGGAACATTCTCTTCCCTCCAGCCCTTGTCACTGACCCTCCTCCCTCTTGCATCCCCTCTAGCAATGTGATCCAGAAAAGATGATCACAGAAAGCAAGTTCCTTCAGCTGGAGTCACTGCAGGAGCTCATGAAGGTACAGAGTGAAGAGGAAAGAGGAGGGATGAAAGGGCTGGCTGTGTCTGGGAGGGGAGATGGAGACAATGGTGACTGCCTTAATTTCTGTCAGGGCAGGGCCAGTGGCTGACTTCTCCATGCTCTCCTGGTATTGTTGTGCTTTAGGCTCTGGTCTCAGTGACACCAGATGAAGAGACATACGATGAGGAGGATGCTGCTTTCTGCCTAGAGGTGCTGCTGAGGATTGTGCTGGAGAACAGGTAGAAGGCAGTCTTTAGGCAGGCCTCATACTGGGCTTGTGCCGAAGGGATGGAAGACGGGAGCCATCTTGCTGAGTGGGCTTTAGGGGCAAGAAGCACATGTAGCTGTAGGCAGTGGAGAAGCTTGTTTATTATACCTTAGCCTGCTTAGGGTATAATACCAATGAGCTCTGAAAGGCCTAACCTGGATCAAAAAGACTTATTGCCCAGTGGCCTCTCCAACTGAGACTGTCCTCACCTTTATGTTCCTCAGGGACCGTGTGGGTTGTGTGTGGCAGACTGTCCGAGACCATCTATATCACCTGTGTGTCCAGGCACAGGATTTCTGCTTCCTTGTAGAGCGGGCAGTGGTGGGGCTGCTGCGCTTGGCCATTCGACTACTCCGAAGAGAAGAGATCAGTGGCCAGGTAAGCAGAGTACAGCCTGGAGGGCAGGAAGTATGCAGGGGACTAAAGCCACAGTGTCAGTTATGGGTATGGCCTGAGACAGAGAGTACATTTAGTGCCCCATAGCATGAGTCTGGTTATCTACCACAGGGCTAGAGGAATCTAACAGGTGGCATTAGGGATAAGTCTAGAATGGTCTCAAGTATGAAGCTGGTACTTAGCACCTCTGCAGGCTCCTGTGAATCTGCTCTGTAGGGTTGGATGGCTACTGCCTTGTGGTAGTCTCAGCCCTATACCTGGTTTCCTGGTTCTCATGCTTAGGACCCTCCTGAGATCTCTTGGCTCAGGTATAAAAGACAGCCAGCATAGAACTAGTAAGTGAGTTCAGCAAGGTCACAGGATATAAGATTAACACAAAAAATCACACAGGGGAGGTGGGTGGGGGATGGGTTAAATGGGTGATGGGCACTATAGAGGGCACTTGTAATGAACACTGGGTATTATATGTAAGTGATGAATCACTAAATTCTACTCAAATACTACACTATATGTTAACAACTTGAATGTAAATTTAAAAGGGGGGGGGCGGCGCCTGGGTGGCTCAGTCGTTAAGCATCTGCCCTCGGCTCAGGTCATGATCCCAGGGTCCTGGGAGCGAGTCCCGCATCGGGCTTCTTGCTCGGCGGGGAGTCTGCTTCTCCCTCTCCCTCTGCCTGCCTCTCCCCCTGCTTGTGTGTTCTCTTTCTTTGACAAATTAAAAAAAAAAAAAAAATTTATTTATTTTGAGAGAAAGTGAGCATGTAGGGGGAGGGGCAGAGGGAGATAGAGAGACTCTCAAGCAGACTTCCTGCTGATCAGGGAGCCTGACACAGGGCTGGATCTCACGACCCTGAGATCATGACCTGAGCCAAAATCAAGAGTTGGACGCTTAACCGACGGAGCCACCTAGTCACCCCTCAAAATAAATCATAGATTTAAATGTAAAATGTAGAACTATGAAAACTTTAGGAAGAAACCTAGGAGATTATCTTCAGGAGCTAGGAAAAGAATTCTTAGGCTTGACACCAAAAGCACAATCCATAAAAGGAAAAATTGGTAAATTGGACTTCATCAATTTTAAGAATTTATACTCTAGGGGCGTGCTTCTTTTTGCCCCCAACCTTAACCCCTGCAATCTGTCCGTAACTTTTAAAATTCTGTCATTTCAAAAACGTTATATAAATGGAATTGTTTTTAAAAGGTTAACCTGTGGTGGTGGAACTATTCAACATATTGACTAGTGAAGGATACACAAACCTAAAATTAGGTGATTAAATTATGTAGAACTTAATACACACGTGCATACACATGAGTAAAGTAAAACTGGGAAAACTGAATAAGATCAGTAGATTGTATCAATGTCAGTATCACTTATCATTTACTATAGTTTTACATAATGTTACCATTGGGGTAAGGGGGCAGGGGCACCTGGGTGGCTCAGTCGTTAAGCGTCTGCCTTCAGCTCAGGTCATGATCTCAGGGTCCTGGGATCGAGCCCTGCATCGGGCTCCCTGCTTGGCAGGAGGCCTGCTTCTCCCTCTCTCACTCCCCCTGCTTGTAGTCCCTCTCTTGCTGTGTCTCTCTCTGTCAAATAAATAAAACCTTAAAAAAAAAGGGGGGGGGCAAAGCATACAAAGGATCTCTTTGTATTATTTCTTTTTTTTTTTTTTTTAAGATTTATTTATTTATTTTGAGAGAGAGCATGTGCACATGAGTGGGGAAAGGGGCAGAGGGAGAAGACAGAATCTCAAGCAGACTCCCCGCCAAGTGCAGAGCCCAATGCGGGGCTCGATCCCACAACCATGAGATCATGACCTGAGCTGAAATCAAGAGTTGGACATTTAACTGACTAAGCCATCCAGGCATCCCGCTGTATAATTTTTTACAACTGCATATGAATCTACAGCTCAATAAAAATTTTAATTAAAAAAAAAAACTGGGGGCGCCTGGGTGGCTCAGTTGTTAATCATCTGCCTTCGGTTCAGGTCATAATCCCAGGACCCTGGGTTTGAGCCCCGCATTGGGCTCCCTGCTCGGTGGGGAGCCTGCTTCTCCCTCTCCCACTCCCCCTGCTTGTATTCCCTCTCTTGCTGTCTCTCTGTCAAATAAATAAATTAAAAATCTTTAAAAAAAAATTAAAAGAAAACTAAAGAAGGGACACCTGGATGGCTAGTCGGTTAAGCATCTGCCTTCGACTCAGATCACGATCCCAGGATTCTGGGATTGAGTCCCGAATCGGGCTCCCTGCTCAGCAGGTAGCCAGCTTCTCCCTCGTCTCTCCCCTGACTCATGGGCTCTCTCTCTCTCTCAAAAAAATAAATAAATAAAATCTTTAAAAAAACAAAAACAAAAAATTGAAGAAAAGACCAGCAGCAGTACTCTTAGGAGGGTCCTAGCCAAACCATCCTCACTGGCCTAAGGAAACTGGTGGGGAAGGAGTCCAGACAAGAAGCTGTGTGCCCACTTCCTGCTCCCCACCCACCCACCCAGGTGCTGCTCTCCCTGCGCATTTTGCTGCTAATGAAGCCCAGCGTGCTGTCCCGAGTCAGTCACCAGGTAGCCTATGGGCTCCATGAACTCCTTAAGACCAACGCAGCCAACATCCACTCAGGTGATGACTGGGCCACCCTCTTCACACTGCTGGAATGCATTGGCTCAGGTGTAAAGCCTCCAGCTGCCCTGCAGTCCACAGCCAGGGCTGATGGACCTGATGCTGGTAAGCCCTTTCCCAGGGAGACCCTCATTGGCAGATAAACAGTTATGGCCCCAGGGGTTGAGACAGGAAAACAAAATACAGGTTATTGTATTTAGCAGATTAAACACCCCTGATTTCCGCCATCTGCTTCCAGAGCTTCCTGTACCCACTGGCCTTTCCCCAGCACTCATGGGTTAAATAGTATGAAGGCTAGTAGGCAACATAGATGTCTATGACACTAGGCTTCCTACCTAAGGACTATTTTCTCAGAAACTATGTCCTCCCCACCACCCCCATCCCCTGACAGCTGCTACTAGATGCCATCAGGAGCCCAAATTAGCCTACTGCCCCATTTGGTCAAGAGAGAATCTATCCAGACCATCCTTCAGCCCCCTGGTGACAGGGCTGAAACTAAGCTGGACCAAGAGAGAGGAGAGCCCAGGCTTCAGCACCTGTTTCTTAGAACTGAAATCATCCTTAATCTCAGTGTCCCCATTTCCACCCTGACTCTTCTCTTCTCCCTGCTGACTCAGGGGCCCAATCAGACAGCGAACTCCCATCCTACCATCAGAATGATGTGAGCCTGGACCGAGGATACACTTCTGATTCAGAGGTCTACGCTGACCATTGCAGGCCTGGCAAGATCCACCGATCAGCCACAGACGCTGATGTGGTCAACAGCGGCTGGTTAGTGGTGAGTGAGCATACGGGCAGTGGGTGAGTCTTCCCTCCTTGGCCTGTGGGAAAGATTCCTGGTCCTCCGAGAGGGCATCTAAGGGAAGATCAGGCTCAAGCCTGGGTTCCCAGCAACTCTGTGTACTTTACAGGTGGGGAAGGATGACATCGATAACTCCAAGCCAGGTCCTGGGCCCAGCCGGCTAGGCCCTTCACCCCTGGTCAATCAGTACAGCCTAACAGTGGGGCTGGACCTCGGGCCACACGATACTAAGTCCCTGCTTAAATGTGTAGAATCTCTGTCCTTCATCGTGCGTGATGCTGCCCACATTACACCTGACAACTTTGAGCTCTGCGTCAAGACTCTCCGCATCTTTGTGGAGGCCAGTCTGAATGGCGGTGGGTTACCCAATGAAGGGGCAGCTGGGGAGTAGCCATGTGAATATACGGGGGAAAGGGAGGAAAAGGTAGGCCATCTGTGTCCATGATGTAGAAATGTAACCTGGGTCTGACTCTGCTCAGGGTGCAAGTCCCAGGAAAAACGTGGCAAGAGTCACAAATATGATAGCAAAGGAAACCGCTTCAAGAAGAAATCCAAGGAAGGCTCAGTGCTTCGGCGGCCTCGAACCTCCAGCCAACATGCCACTCGGGGTGGGCATAGTGACGATGATGAGGATGAAGGTGTGCCTGCCAGCTACCATACGGTGTCTTTACAGGTCAGTCAGGACGTAAGTATGGCATCCTTTACTTCCTCTCCTCTCCCTGCCCCTGACATTGGGAGCGTGGGCAGGGCCAGGGACAGCCAGGGCTGAGAGGAAGGGCCTATGTTTTCCAACCCAGGGCCTCGGCCACCACTTCCACAGTTTCCCTATCCAAGACCACTGTAAATCTTTGTTTGCTTAATATTTAAGATTTATGTTTTGAATAAGTAATATATACACGTAGTACAAAGTTCAGAAGTACGAAAAGGTAAACAGATAAAAGTAAGTCCTATTCCATTCCTGCCCCCAGCTGCTAAGTTCCCCTCCCCAGAGGTAGACGCTGCCACTAGTTTCTTGTCTATCCTTCCAGAATTCTTTGTCTATTCAAGGCGTATAAAGTTTATTTTATGAGCAGACTTTTTATCACTAAAAAAATGGAGAACTAATTGCCTTAAATAGAATAACCTTAGAAAAATTATGAAAACAAAAAATTATTAAAGTTGACCAGACACTGTTGCCCACCAAAGCCTCTGAGCCTGAGGTTTGCTTTCTGGTTTTAAAATGAAATTAACAAGATGAAGCTTTATCTGTCATCAGAAGGTATGAAAGAGAATTGAAAATACCTTTTTCACCATGTAATTCATTGTTATTACACACTCATTCCACACACCTCCTTATATCTCCTCCACTAGGATTAACACCCAATTTTGGGAAACACTGGCTGGCAGGGGACAACCAGCTCATGAAGTCGAGAAAGAGGGGTGAGGGGTAGAGTATGGTGTGATGTACTAGGGGCTCCTTTGAGGACTCAGTCAGGGACAGTGTTGGGGGGCATCAACCAGACCTTACCCCAGCTCATTTCCTGCCCCTCCTGTGACTCCAGTTGTTAGACCTGATGCACACCCTGCACACTCGAGCGGCCTCGATCTACAGCTCTTGGGCGGAGGAGCAGCGCCATCTAGAGACAGGTGGCCGGAAGATCGAAGCTGATTCCCGCAGCCTCTGGGCCCACTGCTGGTGCCCGTTACTGCAGGGTAAACCTCAGGGGAGCAGGCAGGGCAGGGGTGGAGGTGGAGCTGGCACTTGGGATGCCTGAAGGATCCTGAGCCTGCTCTTGCTCTCAGGCATCGCCTGCCTGTGCTGCGACGCCCGGCGCCAGGTCCGGATGCAGGCACTGACCTATCTACAGCGAGCACTGCTGGTACATGATCTGCAGAAGCTAGATGCCCTGGAGTGGGAGTCCTGTTTTAACAAGGTGGGACTTCCCTCTGGTCTTAAAGTTCAAATCCTTAAGACAGGGAGAACTGGGCAGCCTGAAGAGCCCGTAATGTCAGTCCTCAGTTTGCATCCTACCTTTCCTTCTGCTCTGTGCTTATCCATCCCAGCCCCTGGCTGCCTTGGAGTAAGGCTGCCAACTGGCCTGTTAGGGACCAATTGGCTCTTTACCCACCAGGTGCTGTTTCCTCTACTGACCAAGCTCTTGGAGAATATCAGCCCTGCAGATGTGGGTGGGATGGAGGAGACTCGAATGAGGGCTTCCACACTGCTGTCTAAGGTACTGCTCACCACCCTCATCTACCCACTCTCCCCACACCTGCCTTTCTGCGAGGACAAAGCCAGGGCTTCTCCTAGGACCTGGAGATGCAATGTGGGTGCTTGGGACCCCCAGCTATGGAGACTCATCAGGACCCAGGGACCTGGGAGGATTCTGGAATTCAGAGGAATCTCTGATTTAGGATTCCCATGCAAGATAGGACAGGCTTGCCTCCCAGCCTTGGAGAGGGATGCAGATAGCTCCGACCCTTCACTAAAATGGGCTGGCGGGCCTTAGGTCTTCCTGCAGCACCTGTCTCCGCTGCTGTCACTCTCTACCTTTGCGGCCCTCTGGCTGACCATTCTGGACTTCATGGACAAGTATATGCACGCAGGCTCCAGTGACTTACTGGTATGTTCTACCTCAGCCCAACTCCCACTGCCTGCTTCCTCGCCCACCTGCTGGGAAGACATGCTGTTTTGCCCTTGGTGGCTGCCTCCTCCTTACCATGTCCCCGCCATGCCCTCTTTCCTATTTACATGGTCCCACTGCCACCAACAGTCAGAGGCCATCCCTGAGTCTCTGAAGAACATGCTTCTGGTGATGGACACAGCAGAGATTTTCCACAATGCAGATGCCCGAGGAGGCAGCCCCTCAGCCCTCTGGGAGATCACCTGGGAGCGCATTGACTGTTTTCTGCCCCACCTACGAGATGAGCTCTTCAAGCAGACTGTCATCCAGGGTAGGGGGCTTAGTTCAGCTTTGTCAAAAGAATCCTCATCAGAGAGTCTGGAGCTAATACTTAGTTCTCTGTACTCATATCAGTGGGAAGACTGGTGGGTAGCCAGGGCTGTGGTTGAAAGAAAACACTAAGAGCTGCCACCTGGTTTTTCTGCCCTCCCCAGACCCCATGCCCATAGAGCCACATGCCCAAAAATCTCTGGCCTCAGCCCACATGACTCCTGCTGCTGGGGACACAAGGACACCTGGCCATCCACCTCCCCCAGAGATGCCTTCTGAGCTGGGGGCCTGTGGTGAGTCCTTTTGAGCTAGCCTCCTGGGTGTTGAGCAGGAAGTAGGAAGCCTAGGAGGAGCCCCAGGGTAGTTTGGGATTACTGCTGAGTATGGGCTGTGAGCCAGGGGAAGGAGGGAACCAGAGTTCTTCCTGTGGGAAATGGCAGGGCCAAATAAGCTATGATGAGCTACCTGCTTGAGATTTTCAGGCTTGGAAGGAGAAGGCTGGATCAGGAACTTGGAATAAATATGCAGAGGTTGCCCTTTGGGGATTCTAGTAAAGATCAGATCAGAACTTACCTGACTGGAGGTAAGAAGCAAAGGAGTTAGAAGGTAGATACAGGATAGCTGGATATTTGAATGAGTTTCAAGGGGAGATTCCCAACTACTTAGCCTGATAGGGGTCATTTTGTTCACAGGAATGGGGAGAAGCAGAGATTAGGTAAACCAGCTGGGGAATGTAAAGGAGTCTGACCAGCCCCTTGCTCTCCCTACAGACTTTGAGAAGCCTGAGAGCCCTCGACCTGCCAACAGCGGCTCCGCTGGATCACCAGTGGCGTCTAGCCCCAGCAGACTGAGCCCTACTCCAGATGGGCCTCCTTCCCTGGCTCAGCCCCCACTAATCCTACAGCCCTTGGCCTCCCCACTGCAGGTGGGCGTACCACCCATGACTCTGCCCATCATCCTCAACCCTGCTCTCATTGAGGCCACCTCACCAGTGCCCCTCCTGGCCACACCCCGCTCCACAGACCCCATGCCCACCTCCGAGGTCAACTAAGGCAGGCCCCTCAGAGATTAGGACCAGTACTTCCTACCAGACTGTCCCCAGCCACCCTTCCAGCTGTCCGCAGGGCACAAACTTTTCAGGCCCAGCCTGAGCTGCTGTTACTGCTGCTTGGATAGGGACCTGAAAAAGAGAAGTTTTATAGCCCCTCCTAGGACCCACAATCAGGATGGGGGACCTTCTTCCTCAGCTCTCCATTCCTGGGGGTCTAACCTGAGAACACATTCAGGTATCATGTGCAACCTGGCAGCCCTGGGGAGGCATCTCTGTGCCAACCCTGTAGTACCTGTCCTCGTGCCCCTCCTGCCCCTCCTGCCCCTCCTGCCCCTCCTGCCCGTGGTCAGGCATTGAGAGCCAAGCCAGCCACTCTGCACTTTGTGTCCCTCTCCCATCTTCACTCCCATCAGCGCTGGGCCACCTCCTCCAATTCTTCCTCTTATTAATTAGTCAGTTTGGAAAGTTGATTGGCACCATGGAGGGTTGGCAGGTGGGGCTGGACAGAGGGACATGTACATATGGAAAAACAAGACAACAATGGACTTTTTATGATGTAATAAATGTCTTAGTACCAATGTCACTGCCTTACCTGCTGGTGTCCTTCTTGAGCTTATGGGCACTGTGTTATTGGGATACCTAGGGCTTGGGCCTTGCGTGAACAGAAGTGAGGCTGAACCTACCAACAGTCTGGCCCATGTCGCCCCAGGCCAGCAGCCAGCCAGACGCCAGCCAGGATTCCTTCGCCAGAGCTGCTGCCCTACACCACCACCACCGCCAGAGCAGTGCACTCTTGCCACGGGGGGTATGCCAGGAGGTTGGTATTGTCCTCTTCCCTCACTGCTCCACACGGTCTGAACTGGGGTCAGAGTCAAAGGGAAGGTGAACCAGAGTTGAGCTGTAGTTATTCAGAAGTCTTCCCTCAGATGTAGCCCATGGTCCAGGAGCCCAAAGGGGAGACCGTGGGGCTTTAGGAGCTGTCTTGCCCACAGCTATGATTTTGGGTTTCTGGGCACAGGGCATTTGTTTTGTTGGCCCCAGACTGAGGAGGGAAATTTTGTCCTGCCCTACAGTCCCTATCCATCTCACTTTCTGAAGCATGATTAGGGAACCTTTCCCATTCTTCCCCTTTGTGTCAGGGTAAGACAAGTGGGAGTGTGCGCGGGGCAGGCAGCATGGCTCCTGCAGGCTGAGGCACTGTGGGTGGGATACAGGATGCAATGCACGAAGCTTTCCCAGGTGAAGCCTCTACATGTCTTGGCTTCCTCCTCCACGGTAGTCCCTTCCCTCTCTAGGAGGGGCAAGGGAGTAGTACTACCTGTCGTACACCAGCTGGCTTCCACCATGGAGAGTTAGGGGTGCTCAGCCTCTCCATGTGGGCCCAGCTGGCTATATGATCGATCAGTCAGGAGCTTGGACTCCCCTTTGCTCAGCACAACCACCTGGATGTTGCTGGGTGTCTAGACCTCAGGAAGTGCCTTCCACACGTGTAGGAAAGGGTACCTTGGAAATGGTAACAGGCTCATGTGGAAAAATACTAACATGTGACCTCCTACACTAGTTTTTCCCTCTTCCCTTCCTTCTACCCAGGTAGTTCAGACCATGCCTGGTTTCCACACTAACCAGAAGCCTTGTCTGATCCCGTCCCTAGGAAAATTAGGAGTATGGCTGCACTCCTGATCTGTACTTTTCTGTATGAATGCTGAAAGGCCTGGGTCTTCAGTCAGGTAGACACTAGGGCCCTCGGCTTCGGCTGAGATGTCTTTATTCTCCCATCTGAGCTCCACAAGTGCTGCCTTTCGAAGCTTCCCTGTGGGGGAAATAATGTTGGCTACTGCAAAGGAATTTGAAGGTCATCCTGTGAACAAAAGAATATGACAAGTCTGTGCCCCTCAGTCTGCAAATATTGGAAAGAAGCTGGAATGATTGCAAACCGACCCTCTCCCCATTGGGTTGCAAAAAAACACTTGGAAGTCTCATTCTCTTAAAGATCAGCTGACACATACATTACTTACGTTATTGACAAATGTTCTCCCTGAGAAGGCAAAGGAAGCTACAGAAGAAGCTAATATTCAGGCCCCAATTCTAATCAACACAGAAGGACTTCGTGATGTGGAAGTGCCAGAACAACTTTTAGGAAAGTAACAGTGTGACCCAGAGGAAAGTGTTGGTCTCCATGGTGTCTCCTATAAGAACTCCAGGATAGCAGATTTCAGAAAGTCCAGAGGAAAGCTAGGGACCTAAGACCAAACGTGGAGAAGTGACATTGTTGGAGCACCGTATGTGTCAACAGTAAGTGCGATGGCCACACAACTGTGTAGAGGTGTTTACTCTTACGGATGAGGCAACGGGTTCAGAGAGGCCAAGTCCTAGGTCTGCCTCACTCTAAACCTCATGGTCTTTCCTATGACACTTCCTCAATTCAAAAGTGGTGGTGGTGGTGGTATGGAAACCCTTCAAAGCTACATATATTTTCCATAGCTCTTAAGAAATAAAAGGTTGAGGGGCGCCTGGGTGGCTCAGTCGTTGAGCGTCTGCCTTCGGCTCAGGTCATGATCCCAGGGTCCTGGGATCGAGCCCCACATCGGGCTCCCTGCTCCGCGGGAAGCCTGCTTCTCCCTCTCCCACTCCCCCTGCTCGTGTTCCCTCTCTCGCTGTATCTCTCTCTGTCAAATAAATAAAATCTTTAAAAAAAAAAAAAAAAGAAATAAAAGGTTGAGGGCGCTTGGGTGGCTCAGTTGGTTAAGCGACTGCCTTCGGCTCAGGTCATGATCCTGGAGTCCCTGGATCGAGTCCCGCATCGGGCTCCCTGCTTGGCAGGGAGTCTGCTTCTCCCTCTGACCCTCCCCCCTCTCATGTGCTCTCTCTCTCATTCTCTCTGTCAAATAAATAAAAAAAATCTTTAAAAAAAAAAAAAAAGAAAAGGTTGAGGGGCACCTGGGTGGCTCAGTCAGGCGTCTGTCTGCCTTCGGCTCAGGTCATGATCTTGGGGTGATGGGATTGAGCTCCACATCGGGCTCTCTGCTCAGCAGGGAGTCAGCTTCTCCCTCTCCCTCTGTGATATCTCTCACTCACTCTCAAATAAAAATAAAATCTTTTTTAAAAAGTAAAACATTGAGCATCTGAAGGGACATGTTATTACCTAGTGAGCTAAGAGTTCACTAGAAAACTAGAAAGAGATGCACACGAAGAATAAATTAATTTTCTAATCACATAATGGTATCAGGAAGGATGAATTACAGAATTAGCTACAAGGGACACATACCTCCCCCTGCCCCCCCCAAAATGCTAAGAACAACAAAAAATGTGGGTATTTGAACCCTCGGGTATTTAATTTTGTTCAGGGTTCACTGCTTGGGAGACGAGTGGCCATGAGTAAGCAAGAACCACTCAGCCCCTGGGCTTCAACTGAGGAAAAACTTTATTTTTTCTTAAGTATGTATTTGTTTATCTATCTATTTATTTATGAGAGAGAGCCAGCACAAGCAGGGGGGACAGCAGAGGAAGAGGGAGAAGCAGACACCGCTGAGCAGGGAGCCCAATGCTGAGGGATCCCAGGACCCTGGGATCATGACCTGAGTCAAAGGCAGATGCTTAACTGACTGAGCCACCCAGGTGCCCCGAGGAAAAAGAACTTTGGTTCAAATACCCCCTCCTTGAAATACTCTTCCCTTGGCTTCTGAGACACTAGTTTTCTTTGGTTCTCTTCTACCTCACTGGCCATACCTTTTTTTTTTTTTTTAAGATTTTATTTTATTTATTTGACAGCCAGAGAGAGAACACAAGCAGGGGGAGCAGCAGAAGGAGAGGGAGAAGCAGGCTCCTTGCTGAGCAGGGAGCCCAATGCGGGGGCTCGATCCCAGGACCCTGGGATCATGACCTGAGCGGAAGGCAGATGCTTAACGACTGAGCCACCCAGGCGCCCCTGGCCATACCTTTTAAATTTCCTTTGTTGGCACCTCCTCATTCCTCATCTCCATAGACTGTGAACATCAGAGCACCCCAGGGCTCAACCCTTGGTCCTCAAATTCTTTCTCCACACTCAATTGCTGGATGATGTTGTCTACTGTCAAGACTTTAAATACCATCCACTTTTTGTCCAACTACCCCTCATCATATCCACTTGCATGCCTCACAGGCTCTCAAATATAACAAACTTAAAGGAAAAATTATTGATCCCCCCAAATCTGCTCCTCCCCCACTGTGCCCCATGTCACTAAAAGACTTCATTCTTCCAGGTTCTCATGCCAAACCTCCCCCAACCCCTTCTCATATCTACATCCAGTTCCTCAGCAAATCTTGTCGCTTTTATCATTCAAATCTATCTGGAACGTGACTACTTCTCACCATCCTCACTCACTATCACCCAAATCCAAGCCATCGTCTGTTGGACCACTGGTCTCCCTCCTTCATTTCAGTCCTATATGCTCTCTACTCTCCACACAGTGAAGTGTATCTTTTTAAAACATGTCATACTGGGATGCCTGGATGGCTTAGTTGGTTGGGTGCCTGACTCTTGTTTTCAGCTCAGATCATGATCTCAGTGTCATGGGATCAGGCCCCGCATGGGGCTCCATGCCCAGCGCAGAATCTGCTTGTCCCTCTCCCTCTGTTCCTTCCCCTGCTCTCTCTCTCTCTCAAATTAATAAATTAAATCTAAAAAAACAAATGTCATATCATTTTCACTCCACTGCTCAAAATCCTCCAAAGGCTTTTTTTTTTAAAGATGTTATTTATTTATTTATTGCCAGAAAGAGAGAGAGAGCAGCAGCAGAGGGAGAGGGAGAAGCAGGCTCCCCGCTGAGCAGGGAGCCTGATGGGAGCTTGATCCCAGGATCCTGGGATCATGACCTGAGCCGAAGACAGGCGCCCAACCGACTGAGCCACCCAGACGCCCCCCCACAAAGGCTTTACATCTCACCCAGAACAGAGTCCAAAGTTCTTACTTTATCCCACCTACCTAAGCTTCTTGCTTTCTCAGATATACCAAACACATTCATATTGAAACTTTACACTGCTAGTCCCTCCTCCTGGAATGCGTTTCCCTCTGATAGCCACATCACTCCCTCACTTTTTTCAAGGCACTGTTCAAATGTTACCTCATCAGAGAAGCCTTCCCTCCACTGCTACAAAGAAAAGCCTTGTTACCACCTCTTTGCCTACTTAATTTTTCTGCTAGCCCTTATCACCAACTGAACATCCATTTGATTTTTATCTATAAACAAAGACATTCTGTTCTAGAGTAGGCCCTCACTATTGGTGAACGAATGGAGTGAATTTATGGTGCCTCTTCTTTGGACCAAGTGTAGTGCTAAGGCTAGGTACAGGAACAGATAATCATTAGGCTGGAAATTAGTGGTGAAGAGGTTTCTTAATCCCAGATAGATGAGGCTATAGCAACTGACAATAAACTACTTTGAATCAGTTAAAATCTCCAGGCCCAACGTTGGGAATTGTTGGAGCTGACTGATGGATACATGGGGGCTCATCATACTATTCTATATGTTTGAAATTTTTTAAAGGTTTTATTTATTTATTTACTTATTTATTTAGGAAAGAGCACAAACGGGGAAAGGGGGAGAGGGAGAGGGAGAAACAGACTCCCCGCTGAGCAGGGAGCCCAGTGCAGGGCTCCATCCCAGGACCCCTGGATCACGACCTGAGCCAAAGGCAGACACTTAATCCAATTGAGCTACCCAGGCGCCCTATGTTGGAAACTTTCTATAATAGAGTTTTTCTTCTTTAAAAATCTTCAGATAAATTACAGCTCAGAATCTTATATTTAGAAATAGCTCAACCTCTACGGGCTCTTTTAGAGGCAGTTGTGGAGAGTGGAAGAATTCATGGCAATTCCAGCTGGTAGTCTATGAGCGCTTTGAAAGGACAGTTGTAATCATTGGCAACCAGCACAGGCTAAGTTGAGGTATACCAAACTAACCTCATTTTGTTTTAATGTAAGGGTTAAAGATTTGGTTCACCAGGGGAATGTAGTAGACAATATCCCTGGATTTCAGCAAAAATTTTGGTAGTATTTTATGATATTCACTTGAGAGGCTCACAGTGGGATGGAAAGGGCTGCTTTGTTTTGTATCAGTTTAAGGAAGAGCTTCATCCTAGAATTAATAGACTGGGTATTTTGAACTCTCACTCTGTCCCTTTCTAGGTGTTGTATTTGGTCACTACTTCACCTCTCTGAGCCTTAATTTCTTCATCAGTAAAGGTAATATTTACCTCCAACGTTGTTGGGAGGAAAAATAAGAACTTATACTAACAGTACCTTAACACAGTACTTGCCACATTCCATTTGCAAGATGAAGAGGAGGGTGAAATAACAGGAAATAGCTCATATCAAGGGCTATAAGAGTCTGCTTTTTATGCAGACCTATGCAGGCCTGTAAATCCATTATTAAGGTCAGGGGTGGAGGCCCCTGAGTGGCTCAGTGGGTTGAGCGTCTGCCTTTGGCTCAGGTCATGATCCTGGGGTCCTGGGATCAGCCCTGCAGCATCACGCTCCCTGCTCAATGGGGAGTCTGTTTGTCCCTCTCCCTCTGACTCTCCCCCTTGCTCATGGTCTCGCTCACTCTCTCTCTTTCAAAGGAATAAATAAAAAAGCTAAAAAAAAAAAAAAAAGAAAAAGAAGAAGAAGAAGGTCAGGGGCAAGTTGCTTGGAAAATCTGAAACAAAAGCCTGTGTTCTACCATGAGCCTAAGGGAGGACGACTCCAAGAATGGAGATTGCTCATGACACCTCCTAAAGAGAAACTCTACCTATCACAGATCTTCAGCCAGAGTCAGTACTTTATGAAATCCTTTACTGATCTTGCTGCCACCGAAAGTGTTCAAGCGGAGTTGGGAGCTATAGAAAAGGCAATTTCCTACAATGGAGGAAGTCCGAACCGTAAAGATTTTGGATGTCTTTTCAATTCTAATGTTCCAAATCTCTGTGATGGATGAGCAAGACCTGAGTCTCTCAGATGAACCCCTCATTTACCTTCCCTGGCACAGAGCTCCAGAGCTCAGGTCTGGAAGTCTGGCCCCCTGTGACCCTGCCATTTATAGAGTAAGTTTCAGGTTCAGATGGTCTCTTCCAGGGGAGACTGGAACATGAGAGGATTACGGAGTCTCCTTGCGGCTCCAGAGAGGCCGCCAGATGGCGCCCGGGACCAACTGCAAGACCAACTTCCTTCCTCTTCCCCCAACTCTTCCCGGCAGCGGGGCCCCGCTCCAGGCGGGGGACCCGAGGGCTGGGGCCCGCCAGCTTCCCCCTGGAGTTCCCCGGCTTCAGAAGTGGCCAAGAGTTAGGCGCACCATAAGCCGAGTGGCAGCAGGGGCTGCCAGCTGTCTGGGGTAGGCAGGGTGGTGAAGAGACCGGAGCCGGCGCCCTTGGCTGGGCGATGGCGCTCGGTCAGAATCCAGCCTCGGGCAGATCCCTCTGCCAGAGCTCAAGCTTTAGCTGACCATCATCCTACCTCCCCGCTCCCCTGCTTGAGCTAATATTTCCCCTCTAAGGGGCGCGCCCGAGTCGCTCCGGATTGGCTGCACGAGTCCGGAGTTAAACTTTCAGCCAATGAAAAAGGTCACGGGGCGTGACGCACGGAAACGTCACGGGAATTCCCCCCTCCCGGGGGTGGAAAAGGGGCTTTCCCAGCTGGAGCCCTGGTGGCTGTGGAGAGGTGTCGGGACCCGTCCGAGGTGGGTCGGGCCGGGAGAGAAGCCGGAACCGGAGCCGCCGCCGCGGTGAGTGGCCGGGTTCAGACCCCTGAGTGGCCGGGACACGGGGAAGGGCGGAAGGAGGGCCCTTAACTGACCGAGTCCTGGGGCTGGAGAGCGGCATATGCACGCACACACACAGAGCACGCGCAGAAACAAGACATACGGAAACCCACCGACGTCCTTGCACAACAAAACAAAAACCAAAAAACAAAACGCGCGGACCCATACGTGCACCTACGCGTACGCTAGCGATCGCACAGCACTGTCCATACACTCAGACTCGCACACACGTACACGCGAACATGCTCACCCGTGCACAGGTGCCTGGACCCATACCTTTCACGCACAAACTCAGATCTGTTCACCTGTACCCTTATATATCAAGACATGCTCAGACGCGTCCACACTGAGTTTAAGGACGCTCACCTGTACACAGCCTTGCTCCCTGGCACATGCATATTGACACCACACATACACAACATTCACGCACACACTCTATACCTCTAATAGAAACACACACTAGAGACACACACGGCTATGGGACCGGGGCAGGGGAAGTGGGCACCCAGAGCAGGGGCGGTGTGGGAACTGTTGAGATGTTTCGGGGAGAGGGAACAGAAGAGTCCATCCCAAGAAGGAGACACCCTTCTTTCCCCCGCCCCACGGCCCCAGAGTCCGTTCTCGGGGCAGAACCCCGGGGCCCCCCACTGGGAAGAGCCCCCGCCTACAGGCCTTCGGAAAGGAGGCCTTCCTACAGCAGGAATGTCCCCCCAAAAGCCCCCGGGTGAATCAGCCGTGGCCTCCCTCGGGGTAGAAAATCCCAAGGTTGCTCCAGGACGGGGGAGGGGAAGGGGGCGGGAGGCGGGCCTGGCCCGGGCCTGAAAGCGTCCGGCAGGTTTGAAAGACCCTCCAGTCCCCGGCGCCTGCCCTGGTGTGTGGAAGTGGGCCCAACCACCAGGGGCGCTTCCCTGGGTCTGGTTGCCCCTCAGCCCGCAGAGAGGCTGCGAGGAGCTCAGAGGCCAGCAACCACCTCGCGCCCCTCCCGCCGCGGGGGCGTGGCCAGTGGCGTCATTTCCAGGCCCGCCCCCTCCGGCCCCGCCTCCCCCTGGTATTTTCGGGACTTTCCTAAGCTGTTCTAACTTTCCTGCCGCTTCCCCGGCCCAGCCCAGCCCAGCCCAGCTCCGGATCTCGCTTTCCACCGGATCTCGCCCGCCACACCCGGACGGGTGGCTGGAAGAGATCAGACCCTCCCCCAAATCTGGGTCCCCCTCGCCCCCCCCACTCCTGTCCTGATCTGTCTCTCCCTACCCCCGCTACTTCCCCCACCCCCCACCTAAGGCGGGCGCCTGAAACTCTGGGAAACAGAACCCGGCCGGAGCCACCGGACACAGCCGGGCCTAGCCCAGAGACATGGAAAGTTGCTACGACCCAGTGAGTCACGCCTCCTGGCTCTAAAGCCGGGCCGGCTGTCCCCACGTCTGTCTCTGTCTGCCTGTCTGTCGGAGTCCGCTCTGCTCCCCTACACCTGTAATGCTCTCTGATTATCTCAACCTGCCGGTCAATCTGTCTGCAAACTTCTTCCAATAGGAGCTTTTTTACGGGCCTGAGGAGGAAAGGGAGTGGTTACTCAGGGCTGGGAAGTGGAGGGCTGTGGGGTGGCTCAGAATCAGTTGCCACCCCAGTCTGTCTCCAAACCAGGCTTTGGATGGCATGATTGAATATGATGACTTCAAATTCGACCCGTCCATTGTGGAGCCCAAGGAGCCAGCCCCGGAGACAGGTAAGTTCCTTACCTCTCCTTGTCTTAGAGAGGGGCGAGGGAGGAGCGTGTGCCCTCTGCCTTGGGGAGACGGGCTTAGAAATCCTGGCTCAGCAAGGTCCCTCTGTCCCCAGCTGATGGCCCTTACCTGGTGATAGTGGAACAGCCTAAGCAGGTGAGCGAACGGAAGGGGTGGTGTGGGATGACTTCAGCTTTGGGGACAAGTGGGGGAGCTGTAGCTGGGTGGCCATGGGGAGGGTCACTGATCACAGAGGCCACTTGAGGTTGGAATGGTTGGCTGCTGCTAATCATGGTGGTGTGGCTTGGGAGATACTGCCAGTTATTATGGTCACTGCTGGCGGGGGAGCGGGGCTGGCTTAGGAGGGGGGGTCTCTCCTGGTCACAATGTCAATCTGCCCCGGGACGTTCAGCGAGGCTTCCGATTTCGATATGGCTGCGAAGGCCCCTCCCATGGAGGATTGCCAGGTGCCTCCAGTGAGAAGGGCCGGAAGACTTACCCCACAGTCAAGGTGAGTCAGGATGGTGCCGGAGGGTGGGCTAATGGACAGTGTGTTCAGGGGCATTACTGACAGCCCTCACCCCTCCCAGATCTGTAACTACGAGGGACCAGCCAAGATCGAGGTGGACCTGGTAACGCACAGTGACCCGCCTCGTGCTCATGCCCACAGCCTGGTGGGCAAGCAATGCTCGGAGCTGGGGGTCTGCGCCGTGTCTGTGGGGCCCAAGGACATGACTGCCCAGTAGGTGCCCCCTCGTTGCCTGCCAGTCCTAGGTCCCAGCCCACTTCTGTGAGCTTAGTATCTGACCAAGGGGTGAGATAGGTTGGGCCCAGAACCCAAGGCCCCAAGTAAAAACCAGGAAGGCTTCCTGGAGGAAGTAGGGCTGAGCTGAGCCCTGGCCGCGGGGAGAGTGCCTCAGGAGGAGAGAACTGCTGGCAAAGCCTCTGACTCCCCCTCCCCCACCCAGATTTAACAACCTGGGCGTTCTGCATGTTACCAAGAAGAACATGATGGAGATTATGATACAAAAACTTCAGAGGCAGCGACTCCGCTCCAGGCCCCAGGGCCTTACTGGTATGGAGGGAGGAGGGGTCATGGGAGGTGATCATGGGAGGAGTAGAGGAGGAGGAGGAGTGCAGGGCTCACATGTATGTCCACCGCCCAGAGGCTGAGCGGCGGGAGCTGGAGCAGGAGGCCAAGGAGCTGAAAAAGGTGATGGACCTGAGCATTGTGCGGCTGCGCTTTTCTGCCTTCCTTCGAGCCAGCGATGGCTCCTTCTCCCTGCCCCTGAAGCCAGTTATTTCCCAGCCCATCCATGACAGCAGTGAGTATCCTGACCATCTCGAGTGACAGGCCTAGGTGCCAGAGGGGGCCTGGGGGGCAATCTCAAGCTGTGGAGTTAGGCCTGGGTTTGAACTTGACCCACCACATATGAGCTGAGTGATCGTCAGCAAGTCATTTTCCAAGTACGGCTTCCATGTTGGGTAAATGAAGATACTAGCAGTTCCTGTACTTCTTGTGGTTGTTCAAAGAATACAAAGCACCTGGCTCCATAAATGGGGCCATGGCTATTATGTCATCTCAAGTAATTGATATCCCCCCACCCCCGCAGAGTCTCCTGGGGCCTCGAACCTGAAGATTTCTCGAATGGACAAGACAGCTGGCTCAGTGCGGGGTGGAGATGAGGTTTATCTGCTTTGTGACAAGGTGCAGAAAGGTGAGGCTGGAGCCCAGGCTGGGAGCTAGGGACACTGGGTATCAAGATGGGGAGCCAGGGCAGCTCTAGGACAAAAGGCCCTGGAGATTCTACTAGGAGCTGTGGCCAAGCTTCAATTTTCCCTATAGATGACATCGAGGTTCGGTTCTATGAGGATGATGAGAATGGATGGCAGGCCTTTGGGGATTTCTCTCCCACAGATGTTCATAAACAGGTACCCTAGGGCCAGGGCCAGGGCCAGGGCTGGGGGGCTGAACTAGGCCAAGGCCTCAATAACACCTTATGCCCTCCAACCCCCTGCCAGTATGCTATTGTGTTCCGGACACCTCCCTATCACAAGATGAAGATTGAGCGTCCTGTAACCGTGTTCCTGCAACTGAAACGCAAGCGTGGCGGGGATGTGTCGGACTCCAAACAGTTCACCTATTACCCTCTGGTGGAAGGTGGAGCTGGGCTGAAGGGGGGGGAGGGGGGGTCCCTGGGCTGGAGTGTCCCAGAACTAGATCAGGGGACCCATGAGTCAAGTCAGGAGTGGGGAAGGTCCCAGGAAGAGGTGGTCCTAGGAGACAGCCTGAGGGCTTTTGGAGGGAGGGCCATGACCAAACTCAGGACAGAGCTCTTGAGGCGTGGTATATAAGTTGGGGTTTTAACATCTCATTTCCCTCTGGCCCCAGACAAGGAGGAGGTGCAGCGGAAACGGAGGAAAGCCTTGCCCACCTTCTCCCAGCCCTTCGGGGGTGGCTCCCACATGGGTGGAGGCTCTGGGGGCTCGGCTGGGGGTTATGGAGGAGCTGGAGGAGGAGGTGAGGGGCCGCTGGTGGCGGGAAGGGGGACGGAGGAGGGGTAAGGAGGAGAGAAGCTGGTGGGGGGAAGAAATCGGGGAGAGTCCTGGCTGGTGCCTCCTACCCACAGCCAGGCCTGTATCCGCAGGTGGCAGCCTCGGCTTTTTACACTCCTCCTTGGCCTACAGTCCCTACCCGTCGGGCTCGGCCCCGATGGGCTGTTACCCCGGAGGCGGGGGCGGCGCGCAGATGGCCGCCGGGGCTCCCGGCGTGGATGCCGGGGAGGAAGCGGCGGAGCCGGGCGCGTCCCTCCTGACCCCCCAGCGCGAACCGCAGGCCCCGGACCTGCTGCAGCGAGGTACAGCCTCTTGAATCCGGGCGGTCGGGACGCTGCGGGTGGGGACCGAACCTGCGCCCACGCCCCTGTCGCCCCCAGCCCGGGAGTACAATGCGCGCCTGTTCGGCCTGGCGCAGCGCAGCGCCCGAGCTCTGCTCGACTACGGCGTCACGGCGGACGCGCGCGCGCTGTTGGCGGGACAGCGCCACCTGCTGACGGCTCAGGACGAGAACGGAGACACGTAGGTGGGCGCGAGGGCGGGCGGGAGACCTGGGCTCCCAGGCCAGTCAGGGACTTGGAGCGCCAAGGAAGGTCGTGGGGTGCGGGGCGGGGAAGGGACTTGCAAAGAGCCAGGGCTGTGGAGGCGGACAGACCCGGTTCCGAGTCCGGCCTCACTATGTACTAGCTGTGCTCAAAGTACTTGATCTCTCCCCGTTTCAGTTCTGTTGGTTGTTGAGAGCACAATGATAGTACTTACAGTGCTCGCTTCGGCAGCACATATACTAAAATTGGATAGTACTTACATACTGCACAAGGTGCTCGGGAGGATTAAGTTCAGGTGCAGCGATGCCCTTGGAGACGTCTGGGCTCCACAAGCCCCAGTGACGGGGATCATGGAGGCGGTGGGGTTTTGAGGGTAGAGGATGCCCTGAGTGGCTGGGCTTGCTGGGCCACATTCTCACTCTCACATCTCTCAGGCCACTGCACCTAGCCATCATCCATGGGCAGACCAGTGTCATCGAGCAAATAGCCCATGTCATCTACCATGCCCGGCACCTGGGTGTTGTCAACCTCACCAATCACCTGCACCAGGTGAGGGGCACCTACGGGTGAGGGGGCAGGAGTTGGAAGGCAGGTGGGCCGAGGCCAGGGGGGAACCTGGCTCATTCTGCCTGTGTCTCCAGACGCCGTTGCACCTGGCAGTGATCACCGGGCAGAAGAGCGTGGTGAGCTTCCTGCTGCAGGTGGGCGCAGACCCGGCACTGCTGGATCGGCACGGAGACTCCGCGGTGCACCTGGCTCTCCGGGCAGGCGCCAGTGCCCCCGACCTGCTGCGTGC
The DNA here is from genome assembly GCF_029215605.1 of Mirounga angustirostris. Classification (NCBI taxonomy): domain Eukaryota; kingdom Metazoa; phylum Chordata; class Mammalia; order Carnivora; family Phocidae; genus Mirounga; species Mirounga angustirostris. Next base: position 128,733,316 of record NW_026991714.1, read on the forward strand.
CCTGCTGCGCAGTGGGGTTCCCACCATGCCCCAGCTGTTGCACATGCCGGACTTCGAGGGTGAGTTCATCACCTCATCTGGACCAGGGGGCAAAGGTGGGAACTGGGGAGGGCACGTGGCGAGTGTTCACACCTGGTGTGAACATGAGGTGTTGAGGTCAGCTGGTCAGGGGGCCATGTTGGCTTCGCAGCTGTAGGCTGAGTGCCTGTGTCCCTAGGGCTGTACCCAATACACCTGGCGGTCCGTGCCCGAAGCCCCGAGTGCCTGGATCTGTTGGTGGACAGTGGGGCTGAAGTGGAGGCTGCAGAGCGGCAAGGGGGCCGAACAGCCCTGCATCTAGCCACAGAGATGGAGGAGCTGGGGTTGGTCACACACCTCGTCACCAAGGTGGGACTGAGGATTGCTGAGGGGGTGGGGCCAAGAGTTGTGGAACCAAGGATGGTGAAGATGCAGGGGGCAGGGGCGACCAGTCACTGGGTGCTGTGATCAACCGCTCCCTTGCACCCCACAGCTCCGTGCCAACGTGAATGCCCGCACCTTTGCGGGAAACACACCCCTACACCTGGCAGCTGGACTGGGATCCCCCACCCTGACCCGCCTCCTTCTAAAGGCTGGTGAGCCTCATCCTTGGGGCATATGAACAGGGCTGGGTGGGGAGAGAAAGGGGTGCCTCCCAGTACCCCCCCCCATGTGGGTTCCCACTGTAACTCCTCACACCTCCCTCCCTCCCCAGGTGCCGATATCCACGCAGAGAATGAGGAGCCCCTTTGCCCACTGCCTTCGCCCCCCACCTCTGGTAGCGACTCAGATTCTGAGGGACCTGAGAGGGACACCCGAGGCAGCTTCCGGGGCCACACACCTCTTGACCTCACTCGCAGCACCAAGGTGAGGCGAGCCTGGAGCAAGAAAGCACCAGGGAATGGGGGTACCTGGGCTTATAGCTGGGGCCCAGAGGAGCTGGCACCTGGGCTTAAGGACTGGGGTGGGAGGTCATCAAATGGAGGCTGTCTCCCCAGGTGAAGACCTTGCTGCTAAATGCTGCTCAGGACACCACAGCACCCCCCCTGACCCCGCCCAGCCCTGCAGGTGAGAGCTCTTCACCCACTGCCAGGCTGCAGACCCCTGCTCACAGAGCTCTCTTCTTTAGAACTTCTGAAGGAGGGCTCCCTTGCTCCATCCCTGTTGCCACCCGCTGCCCCATCTGTCAGATTCCCGTGAGAGCAAGGTGCCTGCCTGGGTCCATCTCTGGGCGTAACAGACACATCTGTGTGTGTGTCCCTGTCAGGGCCAGAGCCGCCACTTGAGGATACAACCCTACAGAACCTGGAGCATCTACTAGATGGGCCAGGAGCCCAGGGCAGCTGGGCAGAACTGGCAGAACGGCTGGGGCTGCGCAGTCTGGTGGACACATACCGAAAGACCGCCTCGCCCAGCGGCAGCCTCCTGCGCAGTTACAAGGTCAGTGGATCCCCATCCCCTGCTCCATGCCTGGCTTCTGTCCCCTGTCTCCCATCTTCGGTGCTCCCTTGGCCCCAGGGCTCCTGGTCCCCACACTCCAGTCTCCTGCCTTTTCCTTCTCCCCAGCTGGCTGGTGGGGACTTGGCAGGCCTGCTGGACGCCCTGTCTGACATGGGCCTAGAGGAAGGAGTGAGGCTGCTGAGGGGCCCCGAAGCCCGAGACAAGCTGCCCAGCACAGGTAAAGGGGTCCTACCTGGAACGCAGATCCGGGCCTGGAGGGTGGGAGGCCTATAGGACCCTGACTGTTTGCTACCGCCTTTCTACTCGCCCCACAGAGGTGAAGGAGGACAGTGCGTACGGGAGCCAGTCGGTGGGACAGGAGGCAGAGAAGCTGGGCTCGGCCCCCGAGCCGCCAGGAGGGCTCTGCCACGGGCACCCCCAGCCTCAGGTGCACTGAACTGCTGCCCACCCACCAGCCCCTCCCTGGGCCCCTCTGTACAGCACCCCTGTCTATTCCAGTTCTTATTTAACACCCCATGCCCACCCCTCAGTTGGAGCAAATAAAGGATTCTCCTGGGAAGGGGGGACACAGCCCCCTCCCTAACTTATGGCAGTCCCTGATGTGACTCTTGTCCCCGGAACCAGCTGCCTACCCTGGCCCCAAGCCAGGTACCGGAGAGAGAAGGAGACCCAGCCAGCAAGTCCAGAGCAGTTTTAATGGGAGTGGAGGCTGTACAAAGGGCAGGGCCCACTGACGGAGGGAGAGTGAGGCCATGCTGTCCCCAGACTGTGTAGGGGGGCCTAGGCATGGATACCCTTCCTCCACCTCTGGAAAGAGAGAGGGTGAGCCTCAGGGAGGAAGGAGGGAAAACCAGCTCAGCCCCGACTCCTGGCCTCTATCTGAGCCAGGCCCCAGGATGGAGGGGGATTGCTGGTGTCGGGGTGGGGGTGGTCTCAGCAGAAAGCAGAAACGTCAGGCCTCCCCCACAAAAAAAAAAGCATCAAAAGTCCAAGGGGCCCTGGCCCCTCCCACTCCAGCCCTCCCCACCCCATACGAAAAAGTGCAAAACATTATCACAAAATGGGGGTCTCAGAGGGGCCCCTAACCTAGGCTCCCGAGGCCCATGCCCTAGCCCTGCCCTGCCCCGGACACCGCGTCCGGCGCGGTCGGGCCCTGGGCCGAGGGGCCCTCACTGGTGGCCCGAGGCCGGCCCGGGCTCAGGCAGGGCTATGTCATGCAGGTGCCCAGTGGGCGCCAACCCCCCCACGCGCCTACCCTCAACTCAGAGCTTCCACCGCCCACTGCTTGCCCCTGTGCGAGGCTCTGAGCCATGACCCTGAGCCCGGGGCTGGCTGGCTGGGTTGGCCTGCAGGGAGGGACTGGAGTGAGGGCCGGGGAGTCCATCCGCTGTGCTCCCGGCCTGGGCCAGCGCTGCCTCTACTGCATCCAGCTCCTCGCTGCCTGCCTTCAGCTTGACGCGGAGCAGCGCTGCGTACGTGCCGTAGCGGGATTTCTGAGGCAGAGGGCGGGGCTGTGAGCCTGCTCTCCACCCTCTGCCCATCTCACCCCCGTCTGGAGACAAAAGCAGGTTCTTGCCCACCCAAAGCCCCCATGGCGACATGATCCCCGGTAGGTGGCGACCCTCTGTGGGCGCTCTTGAGGCTGCAAATTCTAATAGCTAATACTTCCCGAGCCGGGACTAGAGTTGGGAAAAGTGAGCACTTGACAGACCTCATCTCACTTTGTTACCCTGCTGGGTACAACATGTCATCCCCGGCCCACAGAAGAGGAAACAGGCTCAGAGGGGTTAAGCAACCTGCCCACGGTCACCCAGCTGGTCCTATTCTCCTGGAGCCCATGCCTTAACCTCTAGCCTGAGCCTGTACATGGGAACAGAGAGGTCCCACTGACGGAGAAAGGAGCCACAGAGGCGCCAGTCAGTGCAGGGAGGTTCACCTCAAACTCCAGATAGGCCTCCTTCTGCCGCTGCTCCTCAGCCTCCTTGCCCCGGGCCTTCCTGCCCAGTTGCGCAGCCCGGTGCTCTCGCAACTCGCTTGCCATGGCCTTCAGCTTGGCCTCATGGGTCCGCACCTGCTCCTCCTAGAGGCCAGGGGGAGTGCAGTCAGGGTCACTCTAGTACATACAGTGCCTTTGTGCATGTTTTTAAAAAAGCTGCCCCATCCTGTGGATGAGCAAAGCACCGTGTCTAGGTTAACGCCTTGGCAAGTGGCGTGCAGACCGTATTCCAGCCTTCCCTCACCCCCCATGGCCGGTGGACATCTACGTAATCACCCACGGTAGCCCTGAGTGCAGTTGGGCTGGGCCTGCCCCACTCCATCCCACTGGCACCAGGTGGACGGAATTGGGAGTACCTGGGAGAGGCGGGTGGCAGCACTGGGCAACAGAGGGCGGCTGAACTTCCTCTGGGAGCTAACAGCAGCTGGGAAGGGGGGTGCAGAGAACATGGCAGCCACCACATTGATGCGAGTGATCCAGGACTGCATCTGCTCCAGGCTCCTGGGGAGACAACACGGCCACTTAGGACCTGGGCCCAGGATTCCCGTCCGGGATGCCTCTCCTGGCTCAGGGTGTGGCCTGGGAAGAAATGAGGCAATCCAGGGACAAGAGAAGGGAGCAAGGTGGGACTGGGGCAAAGGGGTCCAGGATGGGCAGGAGGAGGGCACTCACGGGGCCTGAAAGAGGAAGACCCGCCAGTCTGCTGTGCGCAAGTAGAAGACATGGGGCCTCTTGCTGTAGTCGCTGGCGCGCGTGGCCAGTGCATGGTGGATGCTGATGGCATTCTTTAGCTCTGCCTCTGATAGGGCCTTCCCGGGCTGGTACTCCTCCTGCAGGGGTGCCCGTCTTGTCCTGGCCATGGTCCCAGCCCGGCCTGGCCCAGTCCACCCCCACTCCCCTGAGCCAGCTCAGCCCCAACCCCTTGGGCTGGCCCCGCACCTTCTGCAGATAGAGGATCATGCCCTTGAGGATCCCGTGGAAGCTCTTCCAGCCCCGCTTGCCCCGAGGTGCTGGGGGGAAGGAAGACAGGTCAGGGGGCCTGAGACCGGCCCTCTCCCCTCCATCCCCCAGACCCTCCCCGCCCAGCCACGTACTCTTCCTGCAGTCAGGGTCTGCGTGCACCTTTCGCACCAGGGCCCCATGCTTGTAGACTGCAGCCCCAGGCTCAGGAGTCAGGTCCAGGAAAGGGCTGGAGCCGCTGCCACTGCCCCCGCTGACCCTCTTGATGACCTTGGGGTTGGGGTCGGCCAACTCAGACAGAGAGCGTCTCAGCTCCTCCTCGTCTCTGCAGGTGTGATCACCTCAAAGGGGGCTGGCCTTGCAGCCACAAGCCCCCCTCCGTCCTAGCCTCTGCCCCCCCCAGGAAAGTGCCCCCTTGTCTGTGGAGGGAGTGGGGGAACAACTCCTCTCACAGGGTGTGGCTCCCCTCAACCCGAGGCTCCCCGGAGCCTTGTCTCCCGCCTCAGATCAGCTCTCCCCAGGGGTAGCTGTGCCCCCCGCTCAGATGAGGATTCCTCCAGGTAGCATATCTTCTCACTTCGGTTAGAGCTCCCAAGGGTAGGACTATGACTGTTCCTTCATTCCCATCCTTTTCTGTTTCTGCACATAGACACACCAACCCTCACCCCCTTCTCCACTAGGGCAAATGCACATCTGACTCAACAGTCTCAACCACACCCGGCAGCATGCTTTGCTCATAGTTTGTTGGGTAAATGGTGGCAGAAGTGGCTTCCTAGTGGTCGCCTAGTACCTCTTGGTCAGCAGGCCCTGCTAGATATCGAAAGAATCAGGTTCTACCCTGTCACTCTGTTGATCAAAAACCTGCAGTAGCTCCCTATTACCTCCCACAAAGAGCCCATGCTACCTCTCTGCCAACGCTGCCTTTTCCTCTTTTCACTCTCCAGCCAGCCAGGCCCGCCTCCTCTTGGTCTCCCCACCCCACACTCATTTCAGCCACCACATATTTGCCTCCCAAATATCAACTTCCCTCTCCCCAAATGCTTCCCCTACTTCAAGGCCTGCCCCAAGTCCCAATCTGCACCCCAGTCCTGAGCTCTGCCTCCTCAGGTCTTCTCTCCTGCAGACTGGGAGCTCCCAACCCAACCGATCCGTGACTGGACTCTCAGCAGACACCAGCAAATATGAGTGACCTATTGACTGTTTCGATGAGGCTCTCCCTGTCAGACTGGGGGCCCCAAGGCTAAAACTGGACCTCCTCCCTTAGTCTGGACTCCTCTAAGACTTACTCTGAGTCTCCTTCCACTGAGGCTGCCAAGAGTAGACAATGTGGTCCCTTGTTCTACGACACTCTGGATTCCCTAAGACCTGAGAGGGGGCTCTACCTCCAGAGACTTCTGCTTTCCCACTTGATTTGCCAAGGGACCTTCCCTTTTTGTTTCAGCACTCCTCCTCCCAGGCCCGCTGACAGTGGCCACCCACCCCAGCCTAGCTTGTCATAACAACCCGGCTGAAGAAAAGACACAGATCCCCAAGATCAGGCAGCCATCTCCAAAGAAGGAAGTGAGGCAGCCTCAGTGCCTCTCATGGCCTCACCCGCCTCCCCTGCCCCAAACCCAACCTGGACTCACAAGGCCTGCCTCAGCACTCTCAGCCTCTCCAGGCAGCCCCTTCCCCACACCCCAGCTCCCTCACCACACAGCCCCAGGACTCACATGGCCCACTGCAGCTTTTCATTCTTGATGGAGCTGTACAAGGCCTGGGAAGGGAGGAACAAATCAGGCAGGTATGGGTCACTCGTGGGGGAAGCAAACCATGTATCCCAATGCCAGAGCTCAGAGCCCTCCCTCCTAAGTCAGGGGAGGAGACAGCGGGGAGCGGGGGGCCCGCTGGGTGTGATGACCAAGAACACAGGCTCTGAAACAGAGTGTTAGGACACAGTCCTGTTTCACTTTTGCTGCAGGACTTTGGGCAAGTATCTGTGGGGAGAACAAATGTAGTAACAGGCGTGTAATGTAGAGCAGGCAGTCGGCACAGGGCACCCAGGCATACAGTCGATGCACCATAAATGGCAACTGCTCTTATCATCTTTGCTGTTGTTTTTGTGAGGGGTATCCCGCCCAGATCCTGGGTGGGAGAAGCACAGCACTGGAAGGAATAGAAAAGAGCATGCCAAGAAACTCTCCTTTCCCCAATCATGTGCCTTGGCCTGTTTCCATAGGATAAACCCACACAGAACATATGGGGAAACTGAGGCCCAGCAACAGGGATTCACCCCCGTCACCTCCCTCTCTGGCTAGCAGAGAGCACATTCTCATGACTCCTAACCTCTGGGTAAGCTGAGCACTTCCCCCAGCCCAGACAGCCCCAGCAAGTCTAACGCCAGGGTGGGTGAGCCCCCTGCCCACTGACATCCTTCATGTTACCGGGCAGTGAACACTAGTCTCAAAGGCAGAAGTTTTAGTTTCCAAATCCTGCACACCCCAAGCTCCCTGTGAACTCCTGAACCAGTCACTTCCCCTCTGTACAGTTGTCATGGGGGACCTGTGGGAGCCTTGGGATGGCAGGGGAGAGAATGGGCTCCAGGAGTTGCAGAGGGGACCCCTCTTCTTGGGAGTGGCCTGCAGCATGGGTCCACAGCAGCACCTCCCACTGTGGGGGCGACTCCACCAGCCTGTCTCTGAGTGGGTGTGTCTCCAGCATGTGCGTGTTGGGCTAAGCGCGTGGCGTGTGATGCTGCCTGCGTGATCTGGGTGCAATGGTGACGTCGGTGCCTTCTCCGTGATGGGACACAGCCCCCCACCCCACCACCAACATACCACAGTCACTGACTCTCACTGCCCACTGTCACACTCAGCCACAAGGCTAGCCCAGCATCCCACATGTGCACATCCTGTCCAGGGGTGGGTACACCCCACAACCTCCACACCCTACACAGCACAACCCAGCTTTATGCACACACAACCCTCCCAGCACACCCCCAGCCCAAGCCCGGCAGAGCCCGGACCCTAAACCCTCACTCTCCAACTCTGGGCCAGGAGGCTGAAGTGGCCACCCAGATCCAGCCTGTCTCCAGCCTTCCAGTTCATCCCCTGCCCCCTCGGACGACCCCGTTTGGCCCACAAACACGTCTTCCTTCCGAAGTCCTAAACCCTATGGGTGAGCCCCATGTCATGCTCCCAGCTAGAAGACCCAAAGACCCTTTGGTTTGAGATGCCCACCTTAATCCGACCGTCTGTGCCCTTCCCCCTCCAGTCCATGCCCACTCCTGGCTACCCATGGGCTCTGTCCCTGCCGGGCTCGGCCCCCCCGCCTCAGTCCGACCGATGCCCCTTCGGCTCGTGCCACCTTCGGTGCCTCCCTCACACCGCCCCCTCAGCCACACCGCCCCCCACAACCCCCGCGGCCGCCCCCCCGCCCCGGCTGGCGTGGGCCGCGGCCCCAACGCCCTCACCGCCTTCTTCTTCTTGCGGCTCTGCAGGCGGCTGACCACCAGGTCGGTGTAGAGCACGGGCTTGAGACTGCGCGAGCGCTGCGGCCAGCCGTAGCACAGGGTCTCCGCGCCGCGGTGGGTGCGCCCGTAGCGCACGGAGCACAGCGAGCGCGAGCGCAGCCGCCCAGCGCTGCTGTGGATGCTGTTGACGCCGATCATGCTGGCCCGGCCGGCGCGCCGCGGCCCCGAGCCATGCCCCCGCCCGCCCTCGGCCCGGACGGCCCGGACGGCCCGCGGACGGCTCCCCCGACAGCCGGCGCGAGCGGCCCGGCCCGAGCCCGGCCCGGCTCCCACCGACGCACAGAGCGCGCCGCGGCGGCGGCGGCGGCGGCGGCGCTGTCGGCTCCGCGGCTCCGCGCGAGCGGGAGGGGGCCGCCGACGGGGAGGGAGGGCGAGGGCTGGGGGCGGGGACGGCGCAAAATGGAGGCGTCCGACAGCGCAGGGGCCCGCGGCGCGCGCCATGGGGGCGGGGCCTCGGGGACCAGCCTGGGCCCGTGCGCGAACATGCGCGGCAACGGGGGTGATGGCGGTGGCGCCGGAAGCCCCTAGGCCTGCGTCGAAGAAGGTGGGCTGACCCTGTAGGGTCTGCAGCTCCCTCCTGGCTCGTCACCTTGAGGGGACCAGGGGCGGAGGAGGTGGGAACGCGTCCCCTCGGCCCCCTCTCCCCGCCCCGAGCCAGGACAGGCCACGCAGGAGGGGCAGGAATGGAGGCAGCCATGGAATCGCACCAGCCTCAGCCAACTCACTCAACCGAAGATAGCTCAAACGCCCGAGGCTATACCCCAACTCACGTACACACAGCCCAGTTTACAGACATACACCCCAACTAGCCAGATCACCAATCCACACTCTCCCCAACGCACAGACATTGTAAATTCAGATGCACCCCTCAGAATTTAGTCTTTAACTCACACAATCCTTGCTCATGGATGCGTGCCATAAATCAGACAGCAATTTGTAGATATACACCCTAATACACAGAAAGACCCAATGTACACCCCAACACAGATACACTCTCTAAATCGTAAGCCCTTAAAGCACGAACATACCCCAAGCCAAACCCCCTGATTTACCAACACCCTAAAGCATAAACATTATATATACACAACTCAACTCAAGCATACACCCCAACTCTTTGACACCCCAAACTCACAATGGACATCCCCCCAATTCCGATACATTCCCAAACTCAGAAGCCCAACACACCCCAAGCTCACAGACGCACCCAAGGACACTCCTGTGCAGTCACATGTATGTGATGGCCCAGAGACCCCTTTGCCAACCCTAGAGGTTTCAAATGAGTCCAGGCCTCCCTGCATAAAACCAACGGATCAGGGAAAGGAGTGAAACTACAGGACCGGGACACCCTCTCCTCCTCCCATGCATACCAGTCCTGTGTAGTTAATCCCTCAAGTGCTGGCCTGTGGGAGCAGGGCCCGGCAACAGGGGAGTTAGAAGAGCAGTGTCTAGTCCCCAGTTGAATGTAACTGGCTTTGAGACCTTGGAAAAGCCTTTGTCCCTCTTGGGCCCCTCTACCTCCGGGTCCCTCCAGCACAGTGGTACCAGAAGGGCCTTTGTGGCCATATATCCTGGGGCAACGGGTGGAGGGGGAGGAGGGAAGCGGGGGCACCTGTGTGTCCCTGCCCTATGCTGAGACCCCTCCCATCCTTGGTGAACACTGGAGGAGGGGCACTTAAAGCAAATGCAGGGTCCAAGGCCGCCTGATCACGGGTTTTCGAGAGCTGTCTCCCCTCCCCCGCTGCGCACGGCCAAGACTGCACACAAGTGCGCATGTTCCGGGGGAGCCTGCGTGTGGGGGTTGGGGGAGGGGGCGGTCCCCAAGCTGAGTCACGAGAGCCCAGGCTCCAGCAGCAGGAGCTGGGGGCCCGGCAAGCCCCTCACCTCACCGATTTCCACGCTGCCGCCGACAGGTCCCCATCCCTCCCCTCCAGCTACCTCTACCCTGCCCGTCCCCCTTCCCCCCGCCCCCCCCCCCCACCTTGAGCAGCTCCCTGGGGAAGTCTCCGCCTTCATTGAGGCCCTCCAGGTTTCCGATGAAGTCTCCGCAGGTCATGCGCTTCCCAATGTTCTAAGTGAGGGCACAGAGGACTGTGAGGGGGGCCTTAGGCCCCAGGCCTTGAAGTCTCTGGATGCAATTTTCTGGGCTCCCTCCCGCCAGCCCCCCACTCACATGGCCGTGGAGATCGGTGTTGAGTAGCATGAGGGCGCAGGTCAACGTGTGCGCACCGTCTAGGGGAGAGTTAACATTCAGCCTCGGCCACATCCCACAGGTTCTTCCCACAGCCATCTTCCCCAGCCTTCCAGTTTATCTCCTACCCTCTTTGGCCCCCAGTCACACTTTTTTAAGTCTTGAACCCCATAGTGAACCCTCCTGCCAAAGCCCTCTCTTTTCCAGCAGATCCCTAAAAGGGACCTTTTCCCCAACACCCACGGGCCTCGGTGAGTATGCACTACACACAAGCCAGTGGGCCCCTCACAGTTACGCTGCCCAGTGCAGCCAAATCACATTGTCTGTGGACAGTGGCGTGCAAACACACCCGCTCCTGACCACACACACTAGACACAGTTCCACCTTCCGGAAGCCATGTCAGCACTGCACACATGCATGCTCACACGCCTGCAAGCCTGTGCATGCATTCACTCCCCCCCACACACTCATGCTCCTATGCACACACACTGTGTCCATCTCCTTAGTGACCAGCTGGGAAAGCCCTGGCCCCTGGCTTCCTCACCCTCTGAGGACAGGGCTCCAGGATTGCACTGGAAGTATCTCTGGGAGAAGTGGGCCAGCACACGCTCCCGTTCTTGGGTCTCACCCATTAAGGCCAGCTCCTTCAGAAACACCCTGGGGAGTGGGGAAGAGGGAGCATGTCACCCCTACCCAAGGTCCCCTAACCAGGCAGCCCCAGCTTTTGGCCATGCCCAGCCATCCTGGGAAGGATGACATCGGGGCACCTTAGGAGAGGCATAGGGGCTCGGAGGAGGCACAGCAGAGGCCCTGCACACCAGGCCTGGAGAGTGGGAGCTGCCCTCAAAAGGCTTAACACCCACCTGAGAGCTTGGTCCAGAGTCATGCCCGTGAAGACAAAGAACTTGAGGTACTCGCCAGCCACAAGTTTGCTGAAGTCATTGCTGTGGGCAGGGTAGATAGGCAGGTGGAGTCTCAAGGGAAAGGCTCGAGGGGCCAGGTGGGCTTACCTACAGCCCCGGGGCTGTTAGAGGGGAGGTGGCGGTGCTGCCCAAGGATGCATCCCTCCTCCCCCCATTCTCAATCCCAACCAATGACTTTACTTCTTGCCCAGGTGCCGGGCCACATCGGCCTTCCTGAAGCCGTCTAGTCGGTATAGCCTCTTAGCTAGGCGCTGCGCGGCCTCCAGGTCTGCTTTCTGCCCATTGGACAAGGTGTCTGTGCTTCCCAGGGCCAGCCGCTCTGTGCTGTCCAGCTCTGAGTCCGAGTCGGACACCAGCTGGCTCAGTGGTGGTTCGCTGCCGGGGTAGAACACTAGCTCAGAGGTAGGGCAGTCCCTCTGGGGCCATTCCGATCCTTCCTCTGCCTCCAAAACCGGAAGACAGAGAGGGGGTGTTTGGGACATGGGGAAGGCATTTTTCTTTTCACCAGAGGACACTGTACAGTTTTTCTCTATCAACTGATGCCATCCTTACCATCTCTCTGTAGAAGTCCTACATCAAATTTAACCCACATCCATCTTTCTGCTGTGGGAATTGTGACTGCTTCTCCAAAGCTCCCTATGGAGTTCGCTATTAGGCACAGATTTCCTATCTCCACATTGGCCCCTTCTGAGAATATAGTCCTCTATCTCTGAGAATCTGGGCTAAGGTGGGATATAGATAGGCTGCCAGAGCAGAACAGTGGAGGGTCAAACAGTGATGTGAGGGCAGCAGGGACACCTTCCCCCTCCGATGTCTTTCTTGTTCTAGCCTTTGCCTTGGTCCTTCTCTTCCACCCACAAAGAGGCAGACTCTGGGGTAGAGGGGAACGGGGGTCAACATGCACCCCATTCATCCCGTCTCCTCCTCCCCTTCCCTTCCCGCCATCCCAGCTGCTCTACTCGCAAAGCCACCTGTCACCCCAGAGACAGAGGCCGGAAACTCCTGGTTGCTAGGCAACCCTGTCTCCCTGGCCACCCCCTCCCGTTGCCATGGCTTCCGTGACTGAGAGGGTAGCTGGCTGAGGGAGAGCAGAAAGGTTAGACTGGTGAAAGGACTTCCTGGAGAAGGGTGAGAGGCTCCTGACTGAAGGGGGCGGCGACAAGGGGGGGAGGCAATGGGAGAGGCTGGTGGCTGCGTCTTTGGGAGAAGCCTCCAGGCTGGGTGGAGTAAGGTCACAAGAATTCTAAGCAGGTTAGAGGCTCTGCCTGGGGAAGGAAGGGCCTTCCTAGAAAGAAAGGAGGGTGTTCTCTGAGGACTCTTAAATCTTGAATCATGGTTTTTCAAGTCACTGGATCTGAGACCAAGGGGGTGGGCTCCCCCTCACAGCCAGTGGAAGTAGCCCTCCAAATGGAAAAACAGACATCTGCACCCCCTAACCACTCTATCAGGGGTCGGGAATATAAACTGCCCCTTTGCACTAGGGCTCTGTCCCTTGGAGTAGCTGTTCCTGGGGCCCTGGGGACCTCAGGTCTGAGGAACCAAAGGAATCACTCACCTGCCCCGGGGTGCTGCCCCCAGCCCAAAGCTGTCCTCTGAGCGGCAGGGACTGGGGGGCTCCCTCCCTGGGGCCTGCTTGGCTCTAGCTTCTGCCTCTTCTTCCTCCCGTCTCTGTGTCCAAGGCCCATCAGCAGCGGAGCTGGTACCAGAATCTGGCTCAAGAGGTGCAAGTGGGGCGGGAGCAGGAGGGTCAGGCCGGGGGGCAGGGGGCTGGGGAGGCAGCTCAAAGGTGAAGAAGGGGCTCTGGGTTGGGCCAGGTGAGGCCAGGGCCTCCAGCGAGGCAAGGCTGGTGTAGGAGGTGCCCTTGGCTCGGTGAGACTCCAAGATGGCTTCAAACACGCAACTGAAAGAGTCAGGCCCATCAGCCGAGGGGCTGGTCCCAGGCAGAAAGGGCACAGGCGACTTGAGAGGCCCAGGGTGAGGCATCCGGGTGCCTGGCCTGCAGGGGCAGGGAGAGTCTCTGATCAGGGGCCCAAAGGACAGCTCTTGGGTAGCCTTTCATTGAATTCTCACATGACTCTGTGGAGGGGACTGTCACCTCCTTTTCACAGGCCCCAGCCCTCTAAAAAAGCCACCTGGGTAGGGAGTCCCCACTACGGGTTCGCCAAGCTGTTCAGTGCCCCGAGGCACCCCAGCCTTACCGTCCCTAGCACCCAATCCCTTCCTCTCTTCCTCCCTGCTAATCTCCCTTTCTCCTCCTTCTCCCTGATCCTCTCCCCTCCTGCCATCCCATTTCTATTTCTGGCAACATCTTAGGAGAAGAAGATGAGGCTCCACGCTGCAGTGGGGTGTGAGACGGAGAGGAAAGCCCCCACACTCCCCATTCTCCTGCCAGGATCCAGGATCAGGATTGATGCTCCCACACCCCCAGGCTTGATTCTGGCCCCTGGCCTCTCACTCTACCTCCTGTCCTTCACTAGAACCCCTTTCCTCCTCACTCTACCTCCTGTTCTTCACTAGAACCCCTTTTCTGGCTGCTCCCTACCCTATGGGCTCTTGCTGACACATACCCCACCCCCCACATCCCCAGCATTCTGGCAGGCCTGGGGCCTCTGTCCAGAATCTCCGGCTGCATCGCCCTGTCAGCACTGCTAGCTTGGTCCTGACCCTCCCAGGCCCACCCTCATCTCCATTCCAGTCCCTCTGACCCCAGCTCTGCCTTTGGGCCAACTCCAAGGAGTAAGCCTCGTTCTTTTCCCATTCCCGCACTCACCGGGCCCCCTCTGAGGCCTCAAACACCTCGTCGTCCACTTCCTCTTCCCCACCTGCCTCGTCCTCGTCCTCATTTCCACTGCCCAGGCTGGGACAAGGGCCAAAGCATGGACCGGGATGTGGGGCAGGTGAGCGGGCAGTGCCAGGCGGGCCCTCAGAGCTGGGCTGACTCTCGATGGCCGAGTCAGCATCCTCCCGCTCAGCCAGCACCTCATCGATGTCCGTCTCGCGGTAGCACCTCAGGGGCACCATGTCCAGGTCCGTCTCGGAGTACTTGGCTGCTCGCCCCACAGCCACCCCAGAGCCCTGCCCTGAGCCCACCCCAGGTGGAGATGGGGGGGCCTGCTCTGGGGGCTTAGCACCTGCAGTATGTATAGGCATCCTGGTCAAGAGGTTATTCTGTCAGCTACCTGTCTTGATACTGTTCTAGGAAGGAGCTCTTTCCCGTTGCCTCATATTGGCAGGAAGATTCTTTCACTGTTTAGCCACCATTCTTCCTGCTACAAACTCAGCTTGTTCCTGGTGCCAGTGAAGCTCGTTTCAAATCAAGTTCTTGTCAAATAACTTTGAGGGGCCCAAGGGAGACCAGCTTCTTTTCTACTTCACAGAATGACCCTTGATATCCTGCCATCCCCTCTCTCCACAATCTAGCTTCCTCCAGGTGCCCAACCCAGCCATGATCCCCTGACCCGCCATCATAACACAGATGGAAAGTTTAAGACCTGGAGAGGCATTAGCCAACTCATGAGCCCAGGAAAGGACTGGGGGGAGGTTACAAGGAAGGCTCCCTACCATGCCTCAGCTGCTGTGGGGAAGGCCCTGCCCTGTTCCCCTTGCCTCATCCAGGATCTTACCTGAGCTTGGGGGGTCCAGGGAGCCATAGAAGAATTCCCATTTGGCTCGAGCAATTCTCTGGGCATGAGAGGAGACTTCCCGGGGGGAGGACCAGGTGTCTCCCTAAGCCAAGGAGGGAGAGACAGACACAAGCACCCAGAGGTAAAGCCACACATACAAAGACACAAGAACATGGGACAGAAACACAGAAAGAAAAACACACAGGGACAGATATAGAGGTGCCGAGGCACAGGGACAAACATATGGGGCAAGAAAGAGACAGATTTAGGACAGATCAAAGAATTCAGAGTGAACAGCTGACAGGCGCAAAACTGCCAAGGGACCAAGCCTTGCCCCCATGCTGGGGCTCTGGGGTTCCAGGGAGCCCAAGGGAGGTCGCATACCTGGTTCAGGAGTCCAGTGTCAGCAGGTCCTGGGAATAGCTTGGCCAGGTGCTCAGAGGGTCCCCCCAGCCCATTGGGGAGAGAGGAGTAAAGGCCATCTGCCCCAACCTGAGGTTGGGTTGGTGGCCCATGTATAAGGCCCCGGCTGCCAGGCCCAGCTGAGCATCCTCCGGCTGGGAGTGGGTCTGATGTGGATGCCTCTAGTCGCAACTTCCGGTTGGAGCCAGGCCCCAGGGCTGGGGTGGGCCGGGGAGGAGAGACCCCACCCAGGTCCCAGCTCCGACTCAAGCCTCCGGGAGCAGGTAGCCCATTCAGTGGCCTCACGCTGGCCTTCTCCACAAAGCGGAATATGACCACAGAGCTCCGAGCCCCTGGTGGGGGCTGCCCAGTGGGTGAAGAGGGTGCCCAGGGTGAGGGAGCAACACGGGGTGAGGGGGGCCCACGCAGGGGTGTACAGGGTGCTGTCACACGTCCCAGTTCCCGGCCTCGGAGACCTGGACCTGTCACCCGCCGTAGCAGGGAGCCTGTGCTGCCATACATGCTGGCTGGGGGGCTTTGTGGCACCGGGCCTTCGGGGAGCCAGCGGCGTGGGCATCGTGGTGGGGAGATGGCACAGTCACCCTCCGAGCAGAAGCGCATGGCACCCTGGGCCATGCTGGGGCCGGGGGTCAGGCTGGGGGGGCAGGGATGGCGAGGCCAGGCGGGGAGTGAGGGGGCAGCATGCTCTTCAGACAGGCCTGCAAGAGAGGAAGGGGGAGCAGGGGGTGAGCTGCAGGGAAGGTGGATGGGCAGGAGAGCAGAGACAGAAGGGGAAAGCAGGATAGGGCATCTGAGAGCCAGGGGCCTAGCCTGTCCTGGGAATATGGCATCATTGATCCCACCCCTAGAAATGATCAGGCCTCCTACTTGGACTACTTCCATGGAGGCCTGAGGAGAAAAGAATTGTGTCCCCAGTAGGCCCCTGGCTCCTTTCCTTCTGTCTGAGGGCCCTGAGCATCACCCTGGGAGGAGAAAGGAAGCTATTTCAGAAGTTGAGTGAGTTCAGAGTCCCTGTGGCATTTTGGAGCTACTTCTGGTGGAGGAGGGGGAAGGCTGGTAGCCCATCCTCTGGACCAGGAGTGTCAGCCAATCAAAACCATGTTACAGCCATGGGTCCCCCACAGTCTCTCTTATGGAGGCCCCTCACTCAGTGAGAGAGAATTCAGGCCTCCTAGAAGGAAAGGCAGGAAGATTGGGGGGGGGTGTTATATAGGGACGATGAGGGGCTGAGAGGCATATGGTGAAGGGGAGGAGAACTGAGGCCCCTACTCCTAATGTATACATGCTGAATGGGAAAGGGACATTCTTGTTCTTCATACAGGTACACACACACACACACACACACAGGGACAAATAATGTCAGTACACAGTTAAACATATTTATAGGCAATATCTCCTGCACACACAGACCCAGGCACACACATATACACATTACCCAAAGACACACCCTCATACACTCTCACAGTCATAACAAATATGTGTGTAATGGAAAGGCACATGCTTATTTTACACACACACTGTCATCAAACAAGAATACACAAAGAGACACACAAATATACTCACAGGGCCTCATTCTCCAATGCACACAGACACAGGCGTATCAGACACTCACAGGGACCTACTAGTCACAATCACATACAAATACAGATGCACCCTCACACACACACTAAACAGGAACACACACCCTCTCCCCCAACCCCCACCAGTCACCTGTCTCTGGGTGGGAAGGCTGCACCAGACCCTGTCCCTCCTTCCCTCTTAAGGGAATGACAGATCTTGTCCAGCCCTTAAAGGGGTAAAGGGGCCTCTGGTGGCAATGCAGGGTAGGGGCAGAGGTCAGGAGCAGCAACCCTGCCAGGCAGGTTTCTGAAGCTCAGTGGGGGCCCAGGGCATCCCCAGTGCAGCTCCGACTGGAGCTGCCTCAGTACTCACCGCTGCTCGCCTGGAGCTGGGGCCGAGGAGAGGCGGGGAAGAGGCTGGGCCCAGCTCAGCTGTGAAGGCAGCGCGGCTCCCGCTTGCTCCCGCTTGCTCCAGGCCCGCCTGCCTCTCAGTCCCTCCCCCTCCCCCCTACGCGCGGCTCAGGCAGAGCTAATCCCCCCACCCACCCCCCCGCCCTTTTCCGGGGCCCTGAGCCCCGGAGGCTGGCCCCCCTTCTCGACGCTAGGTCCCCGCTGGGCTCTCCCGCCAACCTGAGACCCGCCCTTGACGAGGGGGAGGATGTATGGAACCCCCGGTTCTGTTCCCAAGACCCTCACGTGCCCCACCCCAATCGTGTCCTGGTCCCTTTCCTCCACCGCCCCCTGAGCCACACGCCAGACCCAGCTGCACTCGCGTGTCCCGCTCCAGACCCCACGCGTGTCCCTAGGAGGTTGCCACATGACCTGTTACATGCCACACGCGCTCCCGCCCCCACGAGCACGCGGCCGCGCCAAGCACACCGAATGGGTGTAGACCGGACCCGCCCCCTAAATCCAAGAGACCATCAACTTATGGGAGAGAGATCTAGGAAACAGTGCCTCAAGCCCTAAGGGGTTCTACGTTTCGGACCCAGGAGACCCAACCCTGACCACTCGCCCAGGATGCAGCAGGAGGGATGTTAGTCAGACTTTAGAAAGAACTTCCTTGCTGCCTGAGTTAGGTGTCCTGGCTATCTGAGGGTAAATGGTTAGACGGGATGATGCCGGGAGTGAAGGAAGTGGGAAGCAGGCAACCCTTGTGCCCTTGGCCAAGGTAGAAGGGGGCCCAGCTATTTTAGGAAAGCACTGCCAGAGTTACTATGGCAACTGCTCTCCTTGGGAACGCCAGGGCATGCAGGTGGTGACCTCGGAATGAAGAAGGGGCCTGTTCGGGCAGTCAGGGGGCGCGAGGACTTGCGCGGCGGGGGCGCGCGGGGCTCACCGCGGGGAGGGGCGGCGCGGGCTCCGCGTGGTGCTGAAGGGGACAGCGCCAGATTTGTCGCACTGCGCAGGCGCAGAGGCGCGAACAAAGCAGGGAGGAGGAGGAGGCGCGCGTCCCGCGGTGGTGCGCGCCTACAAGGTTCTATCTTAGCGGAGGTCGGTCCTCCCATCTACCCCCTCCCCAAGCAGGCTAAGGAAGAGGAAGCAAATCCCTCACCCAAGATAACCCTCTTTGGTCCTTCCCTTTGCTGGCTTCTCCCTTCTTGCTGCATTGGGGGTGGGGGAGGGTGGAAGGGATTCTGGGAAAACTAGGATGCCTGAATTCTCAATCGCGACTCGCTTGACCCTGGACAAGGCGCGTCCTCTCTAGGGCTTCGGTTCCATCTTTTAAAATGGAGTAACAGCACAGAGCTGCTCACCTTGCAGAAGTGCCCGAAGCCCTGATGAAATAATGGATGGGAAGCAGTTTTCGTTATGCAGAGGGAGATGAAGCGGCTGCACGAAGGGAGAGCGCAGCCCTGCTAGGGGGCAGCTCTCGGCGACAGGAGTAGCCCTCAGCGTCCTTCACACCCTCCCCACCAATGAATGATGGGGAAAGCACTGCTCCGGGAATTCCCCGGAGCGGACCCTGGAACCAGGAACTGCGGACGCGGTGAGAGGGCCGCCCAAAGTCTGAGCCTAGAGTTCTGGGACATCACTGCCCCAGGGCGGGCCCAGTCCCAAACCCCACAACTAAATCCCCAGGTCAACCGAGAAGCGGTACTCCTGGTGGGCTGAGCTGAGCACTCATTCTTCTCAGGGCTCTAGACCTCCTGGGGAAAAGATAGGGACCCAAGTGGAGAGATAATCCTTCTTAGCGCCCCCTCTGTCTCTCCCCTGGAGGTGCAAATCCATTCCAAATCGTCCGGGCGTGGAAGGGGCTGGACAGCTCTGTACTTCATAACTAACCAGGAACGAGAGATTTGGGCAAGTTTGCTTGATGAAGGAAAAAAAAATTCTAGCTTCGCCCATTTAATTCATTCAGCAATTACTGGGCACCTACTATGTGCCAGACAGTAAGCCTGGATAGTTTCTCCCCATTTTTCCAAGTCGCTAAACGTGACCAGAGGGCAAAGAGTAGGCCCAGAACCTTGGAGTCTTGGCTCCGCCCCTTCCGCGTTTGGCTTTGCCTGCTCCTCCCATCACCACTTCACTCAGAGGCGGCCACTGGCCCAAGACGAAAAAAGAGCCAGTCTCTGCTGCACCATTGCGTTCTCCAGCTTCAGTTCTCAAGCCCTGTAGCCGAGAAGGCGAGGTCTGATGTTACACCACCAGTCTGTTCCGCCCTCAGTTTCGAGATCCATCCGGAACGCTTTCAGATAGGATCCTCAGTGAGACCGCACTCGATTGAATCGGTCTGTCTCTACAGCCCAAGGAGGCGGGTTCGCTGAGGCCTCTCCCAAGGCCAAAGCAAGAAGACCTTACTGCGCACGCGCAATAGGCAGCCGATGGAGCCACCGATGGAGCCGTCCGGAGGGGAGCAAGAGCCCGGAGCCGTCAGGTACCGAGCACGGGAGGGGCCGAGAAAGGGAAGAAGGACCTGGGGGAGGGGAGCCGAACTGGGCCGGGTCTGGGGACCGCTCTTAGGAGCCGGGGCGCAGAAGCATAACGGAGGCGGACTCGTAGGTGACAGCGGCCCGGGGACGCCACCGCCCCTTTACCCGCAGGCTCCTGGACCTGCCTTGGGAAGACGTGCTGCTCCCACATGTCCTGAGCCGGGTGCCGCTACGCCAGCTGCTCCGGCTGCAGCGCGTCAGCCGGGCCTTCCGGGCGCTCGTGCAGCTGCACCTGGCGGGGCTGCGCCGCTTCGACGCCGCTCAGGTGAGCCGGGAGCCAGAGCCTCGCCCCGTCTGGGTACCGCCCCCGCCCCGCCTCCAGCCCAGCCCCCAGCCCCTGTCTACCCTGCCGGACCCCGCGGGAAGTACTCTCAAAGGGCGAGGGCCGGGTATCAACTCAGAAGGCGCTTGGGGTCTCTCCCGGGAGGGCAGGTGGCAAACCCCGAGGGCGGGTTGCTGACGGGAAAGAACTCTTCAGGGGCGGAGAGGCAGCGCCCGTCCCGCCCCCGGGACCAGCTGAGAGTCGAGGTGCCTCCCTGCCCGCAGGTGGGTCCGCAGATCCCGCGGGCCGCTTTGGCCTGGCTGCTGCGGGACGCTGAGGGGCTGCAGGAGCTGGCGCTGGCGCCGTGTCACGAATGGTTGTCGGACGAGGATCTGGTGCCGGTGCTGACGCGGAATCCGCAGCTGCGGAGCGTGGCGCTGGCTGGCTGCGGGCAACTGAGCCGCCGCGCGCTGGGGGCGCTGGCGGAGGGCTGCCCCCGCCTGCAGCGCCTTTCCCTCGCGCACTGTGACTGGGTAGACGGCCTGGCGCTGCGCGGCCTCGCCGACCGCTGTCCGGCCCTTGAGGAGCTGGACCTCACCGCCTGCCGTCAGCTCAAGGATGAGGCCATCGTATACCTGGCGCAGAGGCGCGGCGCGGGCCTCCGCAGCCTCTCGCTGGCAGTCAACGCCAATGTGGGGGACGCCGCAGTCCAGGAGTTGGCTCGGAACTGCCCGGAACTCGAGCACCTCGACCTAACCGGCTGCCTCCGCGTCGGAAGCGACGGCGTCAGGTGCCTGGGCATGGGATCGGTGGGTTGGGAAAAGGGCAATCACTTACTTAGCCTCTGGGTTAGGGGCAGGCTGTAGCTGTCGCAGGGCGGAACGGTGGTGTCTGGATACCACAGCACCCCCGTTCAGACCAGGAAAGGCCTCTAGGATTGCCTAGACCATAGAGCCCATAGTTTAAAAAAAAAACTTTTTTGAACCAGTATTTACACATTGGCAGATTTCACATGCAGTCAAGTTTCTGGCTTTTCTTCAACAAGGGGAAAACCTTGAAATCCTGGGCGGAGCTGAGGAGCAGTTTCCCCCTTTAAGAGACAGGAGGAAGTCTCTGGTTCACTGGAGACATTGAATGTATGACCCCATCCGGGCTCCCTCCCTCGTTTATGGAGGGAAAAAGAATGCTCTGAGTTTGAGGGAGACAGGGGCTTTGCTGGCTCCCCCACCGTGGGCGTAGCGGCTTCTGGTCCCTAGCCTCACCCGGCTCCTCCCCCAGGACATTGGCCGAGTACTGCCCGGCGCTGCGCTCGCTGCGGGTGCGGCACTGCCACCATGTGGCCGAGCCCAGCCTGAGCCGCTTGCGGAAGCGCGGCGTGGACATCGACGTGGAGCCGCCGCTGCATCAGGCCCTGGTGCTGCTGCAGGACATGGCAGGCTTTGCACCCTTTGTCAACCTGCAGGTCTGATCTGCCTGCCGATGGGGCACAGCTGGACTGTGTGGCGGGGCCTGACTATGAACTGTAGGGAAACTGGACTGTAGGGGCCTCTGGTTAGAGGCGGATGCCCTGCCCCACCCTGGAGCTTCAAATAAAGAGCTTTTTACCCCCTCTTGCCTGGTGCTGCTGCCCTGTTGGAGATAAGGGATATGAAGTTGGGAGAGAGGTCAGACAGACACAATACCCCAATTCTGAGCAGAAATGACCAGAATGCACTCACACCTTCCTGGGGCCACCTTTACTGTGCCCGTGGGCAGCTCCAAGAGGAGGTCAACACTGTGGGGCAAGGAAGTAGAGAGCAGGATGGACAAGGGGGACAGGAGTTTGGGTGGGCCCTGTGTGGGGGTGTAGGGCTCCTGCATCCCTCTGGGATCTGAGCCTAGAAGGCTCCGGCAGAGTCTGGCGAATGCCTTAGTGGAAGCGGTACTTTCTGGCTGGCTTGAGGTTGATGTATGTGGCCTTCATCTCCTCGGCCTCAGGGTTCCGCACATCTTTGAATCGCTCCCCTTTGGTGCTTACTACCTGGTTGTCGATGTATCGGATCAGCTTCTTGGGGGCCTGTCAGGCAATTGGGCAGTGAGCAGCAGAAGCCAGGAGACATCCCACCCACTCCACACGTCCAGCAGCCATAACCCTCTCACCTCCCTGGGAGCCATGGGCCGGTGAATCTTCTGATCCTCTGCGCTATCCACCATCATGTACCTGCCAAAAACTGGCTGGGTGAAGCTCCTGCCACTCTGGGAAGACCCTCTAAGGGTCTAGCCCAGCCCAGCCCAGACTCACTTCTGCAGGATGAAGGACTTCAGTTCATCCTTTTGGGGGCCTCTGAGGCGCCTGGGCAGGTCCTGCAGAGAAGGGAAGCCTAGTCTAAACCCTAGGGCACCAGCAGAAGCAGACAGGGATAGGCTAGGGGCAGGCGCTTAACACTAAGGTGGAACGTGGCTGAGGCTATTTGGGTTGAGGGGGATGTCTAGCAGAGGATACCTGGTTGGGGCCGTCCCAGGCTGGAGGCCCCTCCTCCTTCCCCTCAACAAGCATCTGCACAGCTTCTTCCAAGTCTCCCCGAGCTTTGGCCAGCACCCACTGGGCCTGCTCCACTGAACAGGTAGGGAACACCTCCAGGAGAACATCCACCCCTGGCAGCAGCTCCTTCTCAGCACCAGCTGCCTGTGGGCAGAGATGTTGACAAGAAGCAGTACTTCCTTCTTTCCTGATCCCTAATTCTCTCACCAGTACCCTCCTCTAGCAGTACCTCATCCTGGGTGTCTCCAGCAGCAGTAGGAGAAGCCCTGGTCTCTTCTTTGAGCTTTTCAGGCTGCTGCAGGGGCTCTGGGGAGATGGGCACCTGACCTTGGACCTCAGAGCTCTGTGGTTGCAGGTTCTCTTAAGGAAGCAGAGAGAGCATCAGGTTTGCCAGGGCTTTAGGGGATGGGGGTATTGAGTCATCCAAGTGCCCAGTCCCCAAACTCACCTTTGTTCCTGGCACCACTCAACTGCCCTGAGAGCTTCTGCATCATGTCCCCTATTGTACCCCTGAAAAAAACAGGACGGTGGTAAGAGGACAACTCTGCCCACCCTCCACCATCTGCCAGCCCTCCACTCCCTCTTTGACCCAGCCAGATCCCACCTTGGAATTTGGGCAAAGCCAGGCACATAGGCCTCCATCATCTCAGTGAAGGCCTCCATATCGAAGTTCTCCTCTGATGGCCCTGAGGGGCCCAGATCCTCCAGGACCCCGAGCACATAGGAGAAGATGACCTCATCCAAGCCGCTGCAGGAAGGGGACAGGACAAGCCCTGGGTAGGACACTGGATACTTCCAGCAACCCCACCTAGCCTGAGACTCAAGCCCTCGGCTTCACTGGGTCCATGAGCCAGACTTCAAGCCTTGAAGCCAGAAAGTATCCCACCCTCCCACAGAGCTTTGGTTTCCCATCTGTCCAGCAAGGTGACAGGGACAGGTTAAGATGTAAGGCCATACCAGCAGATCATAATCAGCCCTCCCCCACCTCAGGATTAAAGCTGAGGGCTTCCCACCCCGTCTTTCCATGGGCCAGGGCCCAGAGTGCTGCCCAGCAGCTCCGACCCTGACCCTAGCATGACCCTTCTAGAAGAGCTGCTTCTACCTGAGGTCAGCCTCTGGGAGGTGCGTCTGGACAAAGGCAAGGAGGGCTGCACTGACAATCCTCTCCAGCTCCATGCTCTCTCTTCTGAAGGGACAGAAGATGTAGGTTTGTCAGGCCCTCTTCTGCCTGCCCCTACCCACTAGGCCCAGGGGCGGCCAGCCCCTCCCTCCTACCCTGCTGTGGAAACCATTTGTTGATGTTGTCCACAGTTTCCAGCTCTGCAGCCCTCCCCCGCTCCCTCAAGCAGAGCTACAGCCCCCTCCCTGCCCATCTCTCCACCTCCTTCAGCCTGAGACAGGGCTCCACAGTGGTTTCCCTCGCCCTTCTTCCGACCTCTCCCCATCTCACCACCCCATTCCCCAGCAGCAGGCCCAGACCCTCTGGCAAGAAGCCAAGGTCTTGGGGTCACATGCCTCCTGGCTGAGGAATCCCATCGTTGAGAGGGCCACTTGGCCCTCAAGTCCAACTACAAGGGGCCCATTGTCTAGCCCCCCCAAGGAGCAGACCTCAGGACCAAGCACAGCCTTCCCCCAGCCAGAATGGGCCACCCACCCACTGCACAAAGGGGCTTTTCTGGCTATGGGGCTCTGATGGAAGGGGAAGTCTTTCAGGAATTCTCTCTTCCTGCCCAATCCAGCAGCTTGGGGTTATCTACAAAGGACTTTCCACCCTTCTTCCCAAAGCCTATGGAGCCCTACAAAATCTGGCCTTTGCCCACCTCTCCAACCTCATCACTCACTCCACTCCTGCCTCACCAGCCTCCTTGTTGGTCCTCAAACTTCCCCAGCTTCTTCCTACCTATCTCCCCCATGTATCTACATGGTTCATCCCCTCACCTCCTCCGGAGCTCTGCTCATATGTTGCCTTCTGAGAGAGACCTTCCCTGACTAACCTACCAAAAATAGGGAGTATTCCTCCTACTCCCTAGTCCCTTGCCCTGCTTTATTTTCTATACAGCATCTACTACAGCTTAATGTTATTTTATGTTTATTTGCCTATTGTCTGACCTCCCTCCTAGACTATAAGCTCCACAATGCAGGGGTCTTTGTCTTATTCATTGGTGTAACCCTAGCACCTAGAAAAATGCTTGCACTTAGTAGATGCTCAATAAATACTCATTGACTCATTTCATTCCCATCTACATGCTTTTGACTCCCAACAGTCCATATGTGGGAGTCAGGAACACATAGATGGTAATGACTGGCTCCACAGGTCCAAATGTCAGCTCTTCCCACTCAGAAGACTCAGAGGTATCTCAAATTCCACCTACCCCACACTCACAGTATTCTCATGATCGGTATATATCTCCCCTCCTATTTCACTGGCTGACCCAACCATTCACTCACTCAGCTGCCAAACCTGAAACTTAGGAATTACCCTTGATTTTACCCCCTCTCAACCCCATCTGCTGCACTCAGCCAATCCAATCCTCTCAATTCTATTCCCTTATCTCCTTTCCATCCATTCTCCCTGGCTCATCTGGCTTCTGCTCCAACATCTACCAAAATTGCTCAATCCAAGGCCATGAGTTACTTTTTCCGGTTTTGGTTTAATTAGGTTGAACCATATAAGCTTGCCAGTACTCCCTGTTTTGGATCTACAGGGAGGGAGGGAGGCAGGGAAGGAGGGAGGGAGAGAAAGAAGGAGTGAAGGAAAAGAAAGAAAAGGCTATTTCTTATAGTTTTCACCTAATATTTGCCCTTTCAAGCAGCATCAATGTTGGTTTCTGAGGCATTACTCTCCGCCTTCTCTGGCCATTCCTTCCTGGGCTCCCTTCTCTGTCCCCCTCTCCTCTGCTGGCAAGAAGGCTCAGGCTCACAGCTGTTCTTCCTCTCTCCTTCCTCTGCACCCCCTCTCTCTAGAAGACCTTGTCTGGGCCCACATCTTTATGAACCAACTCTATGTCACCGATCCTCAAATGCCAGTCCTCTAGCCCAGTCCCCTCCGTGGAGCTACACATTTGCACATCTCCCTCTCTGACACCTCTATGTAGGTGACTTAACAAGTCCCAAACTGACATTCTCCCAAGTCCTTTGCTCCTCCAAGGCTGTCATCAGTAAATGCATGTTCACGCACCCAGCTGCTCTTGCCACAAGTCTGGGAATGATCCTCACAACATCCTACCCCTTCCAGTCTTTCCCACATCCAGTCACCAAGCCCTGACCATCACCTCTCATGCCTCTCAACATGTGCATCTCTCCATCTCTCCTCCCATTCTGCTCCACCTCTTGCCTTCACTGCCAGAGCCTCCTAACCCTTACCCCTACTACCATCTTTCCCCCCAAATCTATTCTTACAAAGATCACAGTTGTGTGATCTGTACAAAAATCCTGTTTTTCCTACCAAAAATCTATCAGTGATGTCCCCCTTCCCTTCTGATTAGCCCAGATTCCTTTTGTGGCCTTCAGTTGAGGGCTTTACCCCTGTGTACATCTCTCCAGCCTCACCGTGTACCACACGCTCCCTGATCACTCCCCTCCACCCTGGCTTTCTTCCAGTTTGCCAACATTCAAGCCTTTTCATGGCAAGAGCCTTTGCACAGCTGCTTCCTCTGCCTGGACAGCCTTCCACCTCCACCCCTTCACTTGTCTAACACCTTCTTACCTGTCGGGTCTCAGTTTAAAATTTTCTTCCTCACGGGATGCTGCCCCTGACCCTCGAGAACTGCTTTGGTCCCCACCATCTTACACCCTCATTGCAGACTGCACTTTCCCTTATTTCGCAGTATCCTTCATAGCTCTAATTAAATAATGATTTGGGCAATGTTTAATGTTTCTTCCAGCTGTTTCATGAGGGCAGGGACTATACTCCCGGCTTACTCATCAGCATACACTCGGTATCCTGTGAAGTGGGACACTCAATAAAGAGTTACTGCCCCCGCTTTACAAATGACGGAACTGAAGCTCAGTGAGTTTAATGCTTTGCCCAATGTCACTTGGCTGGACTGTGGTAGTTAAGATTTAAATCCAGGGCGCCTAGTTGAGTGTATATTCCACGGGATGGGGGGGGGCGGGAAATCTCAAGACTTTCAAGCCGGTTGAGACAGAGCTACGATCCATGCTTACAGTTCCCAGGTCCCCTAAGTAGTAACATAGTGTTGCTGTGACAGCACAGAGATCACTTTGGACAGCAAGACTGAGAAGCTGTAGCCTAGCATGGGCCCTGGAGAGCAGAACTGCTCACACCACGCATGCCAGACACCATTATGTGGTTCCCCCAAGAGGTCAGCCCCATACAGAGAGCTACACCGACCCTGGGTTACATCAAATCCTGGCTGCTGTCAGTTGCCTGGCAACCTCTGCTGGGACAAAGGCTGCTGCAAGAAAGTCTAGTTTCTAGGGAAGAAGTGCTCAGGGATGTGTCTGATGCCTCTGGGTTTCTGATCAGGGTCTGAGGGGCAAGGAGTTGTTACTGGGAAACTCTTCACTGTGCCCCCAACGAATGTCTTCCTCCCCTAAGCTTTTGCTCTAGCTTGTCTCCTGAGGCAACACCCTCCCTTCTCCTGTTCTGGGGCTGACCAAACTTTACCCAGCCTTGAAAGCTTGCCACTTCTTCTTTCACCCTTTTCCATCCCCCTAGCCTTCCTCAGCATTGTTTTCCTGCCCAGAGGCTTCTCTAATATTTCTCCCCCACAGTCCCCGAGATGGGGAAGCTGTAGCCTAAGCAGCCAGCCTTCTCCAGGGTAAGAACATGATTTTCCATGAGACTTTTAAAATTCTGGATGTAGTCCACAGAACTCCATTACTTCCGGAGGGCTCCACATCAGGGCTCACTGGTTAGTAGCACCCATGAAATGTGATCGTCATCCTGTCATAAGTCCTGTTTAAATACCTCTGATGATGGTAATAATAGTTCTATGCACTTCACCCATATTAACTTACCTAATCCTCACAATAACCCTAAAATATAGATACTAATAATATTATACTATCCCATTTTGCCCAAAAGGAAATGGAGACACTGAGAGGTTAAGTAACTTGCCCAAGGTCACACAGTAAGTTAATGGCACATTTACATCCAAGCAGTCTGGCTCCAGAGCCCTGTTAACCACTACGCTACACTACCTCTTATGAAGCAAATGATGTGGCCCCCAGCCCATGTTCTGATCCTCCTGTCCTGCCTGGCTGGCCCTCCTGCCTACCTCAGAATCTTTGCTTACACCGTTTTCCCCACTCAGAACGTCTTTCCCTCTGCCTCTCATTCTGCGGGACTCACTTTCTCCCTGAAGCCAACCCTGAGTGTCCCATCCTCACTGCCCCCAGCTGGCCTGAGAGGATCCCCAGGACCAGGCACAAGCCTGGACTCCAGATGCTCAATACAGATCCCCTGGACAAATTTAAGTGAGACTGGGGGAAGGAGAACCATGCTGTTCCCTTGGGGTGGGGAGCTGCTTAAGGTGGAGAGAAAGCAGAAGGCTATGTGGGAGGAGTCCTGGGAAGCAGTGTGGGCACTCAGAGGGTCTAGCACGGAGGTCTTCGCTGGTTTCTCAGTCACTATGAAGCCCAGCTCCTGGGGCCCTAGTCCCATTACGCAGGTTCCAGAGGACATAGTTGTCCCCTGACCCCCAAGTCAAGTCTTAGAGGCGCCAAGGACACTGAGGGCTACAAGGGATTCCGGCACCCAAAGTCAGACCGGAGCACAAACGGGGATAGTGGGGTGCACAGGAAGTGGGACTGTGATGATGGTTCACCCCTGAAGCAGGAGCTCCTTAAACAAGCTAGCGGGGTACCCATAAGGGTCCGGAATAGTGGGCCCGAGGGCACCGGGATGTGGTTGCAGCCGTGGGGACACAGGACTAGGGAGGCCTGAGTAAGCTGGGATATGCCTTGATACAGGCCACGGCGAGAACCAGAGATGGGGGGGCCGATGGGCCCCAGGGAGTACCGTGGGGGAACACACAAGACGGGTACCCTGGGTCAGTGTTCTCCGCGACTCTCCCAGCCCTGGGCCGGGGGCCGGAGGGGAAATCACCTGCTCCGTCGGGCGCCGCCGGCGACTTGTCCCGCGCGGTGCAGCTCTCATCCCCCAGCCCCACCAACGAGATCAAAGGCGAGGCCCAGAGCGGTTCCCTTTCAGAAGCGCC
This sequence comes from Mirounga angustirostris, assembly GCF_029215605.1. Taxonomy (NCBI): domain Eukaryota; kingdom Metazoa; phylum Chordata; class Mammalia; order Carnivora; family Phocidae; genus Mirounga; species Mirounga angustirostris. The sequence goes on from NW_026991714.1 coordinate 128,761,879, forward strand.
GCGGTAGCCATTTTTGAGAAGGGCAAGTGCCCACAACTGGGCGGGGCTTCTGCGCCCACGCCCATTTGTCTCAGGGTTTTGCACAGGCTCCCGCGACGGCCATTTTTGTTGCGGGTTGGGAGGAATTAGGCGTGGAGGTCCCGCCAGTGGGTGGGGTCTCAACGGCTGACGGCATCCCCGCCTAGTTCCTTGTCAACTGCGAAAGACCGAGAACCTTTCGACCCCACCCAGTGTCTTCCTGTCCGCCTTCCTTGCCCTAAAATCTCCGCCCTCAAATCTTAGAGCTTCCTCCCCTCTCCTTGTCTCTACCGTCTTTCCACAGACTTGGATCCCTGATTGGATCTGGTGGCCCCTACACCCAGAACCTGGTGTTCTTCCCAAATCCCTGTGTCTCTCCCCCTTTATGTCCAGTCTAGGTTCAAGGTCCGTCACCCAGTCAGCTCTTAGGTGATGACTTCCTTCCCCACCATATCTGTCCCCTTTGCCTTCCCTTAACAGCGATGTCTCCCCCAAGATTAGGGTGGGTTACAGGGTCTGGATCTTGGGACGGTGGAGCCTGGTTTGGATGGGGGTAGCAGGGCGCGGGTGTTCTGGGTGAGTATCAACCTGAGCCCAGATCCAGGACAGTCTAAAGGCCATGCCTACTTCCAGGGCCTTCATGCCCATGTTGGCAGGACTTCTCATTTAGGATAGGACAACTGAACCCCAGGACCCATCAAGGCCTCAGCTTCTTTCTGTTCCTGGTGCTACCCTGTGGGGAAACCTACAGCCATCCCTTCCCAGGAGTCCCGTAAGGGGTCATGAAGGAAAGAGTTCCCTCCAAGGGTGAGCTAGCCCATCCCCAATCAGCAGGGATGAGCCCCTTCAGGGCTAGTCACCTCATAAGGGGCTGGGTACTCAGAGACTGTCACTGTCCTCAGGAGCTCATGGTCCAAGGTAGAAAGTCCCATCCTCTCTTCTCCCCTAAGGGCTAAGGCAGTTCCAAAATATGGAGAAAAGAGGGATCACTCTCCCTCTTCCAGCTCTGTCCCTTGCTGCAGGCTCCCAGCTCCCCCCCACCAGGACCTTCTAGCCTCAAAGAGCAAGATGTTCACTGCTGGGGAGTCGGGGCAGGAAAGGGGAGGGAGGAAGGAGGGAGGAAGGAGGGAGCACATTGCGCGTCACGTCTCCCATCACGTCTCCCATAAAAATACTGCCGCTGCCAGCCTGGCGCTGCTAGGGTTAATGAGAGGTGGGGTGACAGCCACTTTGAACTCTGTCTAGGCTGGCCCCTGGGAAGGGTGGTAATGGGTAGCTCCATCAGCCCCAGGCCTCTGCCAGTCCTTTAAAGACTTGGCCATCCCTCCCTTCCCCCAGCCCCATCCCCGCCTTCATTGCATAATGCTGATGACTCTTCTCTCCCTACCACCCCCATTACGGTAACTTTCAGGTTTCTCAGTAGAGCTGTCCCTAGTTCTGGCCTGAGATCCCTGTAGCCATCCCTGTGCCTTTCCCTTCTCCCCTCTGGCCTGTTTCTTGGCTGGCAGTTGGATGTAGCTAGATATCATCAGAAAGAAATTCCTGAGCTTTGGGAGGATGATGGGAAAGACCTCTTAGGGGGAGCCCCTTGATTCCTAGCTCAAATCCTGAAGGGTCCCAACTCTGTGCAGCAGGGGTTTGGTTCTGGTGTCAGAGGACAGAGGGTGGGCTGAGGAAAGGGACTTCCACAGACATAAGGACACACACAAACTGTAAGATAGGAGCTCTGGAGAACACTTGTCCTGCTTGGCATTCCATAGCTGGCCAGACCTTAAGCCTCTGATTTTTTTGTCCCCTCAGGTCTGTCTCTCCATCCCCAAGATGGGACCAGATTCCACCTGCCCTTTGGGTGCTGCTGGAAGCCACATAGGGTGAAAGAAGGTGGCATGATGACTCGTCTCTTCCCATTCCCTCAAGTGAGTTTTGCAGCCTAGGTCCCCTCAGCTGAAGGGAAAAGCTAGAAGCCTATGCCAAAGCTTCCCCTAGCACATCAATTCCCCATCATCCGACCTCAGAATGAGGAACTGGGCTTGAAATAGGCATAAAGGACAGATTTCCCAGACATTAAGAGCAGAGATAAAGCCCATCTGGCTGGTCTCAAGGGGTGGGAGGGACTCAGAGACTGAGCAAGGAAGGGGACACTTCAAAAGAATGGGGAGAAAGGAGGGGGTCCCCGCTTTTGATTGAGGTCAGAAAGGGCTCTCTGGGCAAGGTGCCCAGCCCTCCCACACCTTCCTCCTTTCTCAGAAGAGCCAGGATGGGGCGGGGGTGGGAGTTGGCTGGGGCAGGGAGGGAGCCCTATTTAAGGAGCATTCTCTAAGAGCATCACTGCAGATCCAGTCCCAAGAGCAAGAGAGGAGGCTTCATGGTAAGTGTGGGCCCTTGCTCACAACTCAAGCAGGGCGGGGGTAGGGCGGCTCCTGAGCTTGCAGGCTTGCCTTTCCCTCTCCAGGGACAGGCAGCAGCTCTACCTGGAGAAGGGGAATAGCCCCCATCTCTCCACTTAACTCTCCAGAAGTGAAAGTGTGTTTCAGGGAAAGATTTCTCTTCCTCTCGCCTACCTATCCCAGGTATCTCAGATCTTCAGTTTTGGTGGGGAGATTTTCAGGGAGCTGGAACTTTTGGGGATCCATATTTTAGGGGTCCCCTCTGGCGCAGGAAGCCTCCCAGTCTCCCAAGAGATGCCCTTCTCTGTGCACATATTCTGGCTCTCCCCCAGCCCCGACTCCTCCTGGAGTACCTCTCCACATCTGGCCCCACCAGGAGCACATCTGGGCAAGAAATGATTCCACAGTACTCATAGAATCCCTGCCATGGCCCTGAACCCCCTCCCCTCATATCCTGCATCAATCCTGTTGGAGTTCAGAGAACCCTTGCCCCTTTCCCTGGGTATGGGCCCTGTTTTTTAGCTCTAAGCTCAGACCCTCTCTGGGATAGGAGGAATCTTGAGATCCCAGGTTCCTCATCTGACCCACCGTGGGAATGGGAGGAATTCACAGAAGAGAGCACAGGAGGGCAGAATCGAGGCTGGGAGAACGTTGGCCACCTGGCTCTGAGAACTGAATTCCATAGGCTGTGAGCTTGAGCAAACAGCCTAGGGACTCAGTTCTGGTGCCCGGCTGTGCTATACCATCGATAGAGAGGTCGTGGGGAAGCTGCTGGCTCAGGCTCTCCGCATCCCAGCCAGGCGCTCCTCCAGGCACTGTCCACATCTTTTAATAACTTCAACTTGGACTACTACCCTTCTGCTCAAAGACCTCAATGGCTTCTCCAAACTCCTTACTTTGTCATTAAAGTCTTTCACAGTATGGCCTCCACTTCGCTTTCAAGCACGAGAGTCCATTGCTCCCTGGTCATAACCTGTCCTCTAATGAAACCCCGTTGCCCCCTGCTCCTGCTGCCATGCCTTTACTCATGCTGAACCCTCCTCAGTTCTTCCTGGGACACCTCCTCCCCATCACTATCTGTTGGGATCCTATACATCCTTCAAAGTCTCAGATGCTTCTTCCAAGAAGCGTCCCTCAACTTCCCAGCAGTGCAGATGATCTCCTGCAAATCCTCCATACTCCTCTCTAGAGGGGCTCACCCATAGTGTCTAGTCCAGCGTTCTGCACATAGTAACTGTTCAGTAAATGTTCCTTGCATTTTGCTGAGTGTGTCTAATGTATGAAGAGGCAGTTTGGCCTAGAAGTTAAGGTAGAGTTAGATCCCAGGTGCATTCTCCATGTGTGACCTTGAGTAAGCTGTTCACCCCTATAGGCCTCAGTTTGCTCATCTGTGAGTGGAAAAAAATAATTATACGGACATAAAAGTTTTGTGTAAATTAATGAGTTGATAGTTTCTTCTGTTCAGGGCTTTAGCACAGTACCTGCACACGGTAAGTTCTCAGTTAAGTGTGTGAATTTATTATGATTCTTATTATATTCCCTTAAGTAGAATGTGAGCTACCCCGTTGGGAGGTAGGATAAGGCTTAAAATTAGTCAGCCATGGTTTATTGAGTGAAGGGTTCCAGACCAGATGCCAGGGTCAGGTACGGCTGGGACAAGACCAGGAGGAGGCCATCAGGACCAGAGTTTGGTAGCCCAAGCCCTGCTGAGATCTAGGAGTTCTGGATTCCCACCGACTGTATAACCTTGGGTGAGTTACTCCTTCTCTCTGGCCTTGGATTCCCAGCATAACGTAAATTGAGGGGATTGGACCAGGTGAACAGCAAAGTCCCTGGCAGCCGAGATGTTTTATGAGTTCTAAGCTTCTAAGGCTTAAGTTCAAATAAAAGATCAAAGAAGGAGGCATCTAGGCTCCCTGCAGGGCTCCCTTACATCCACAGGGCCTGGAGCAAGCACTGGGGTTTGGAAGGATGTGCATGGCAGCATGCTGGACTGAGCTGAGTGGCTGTACTTCCTTCAGAAAGCCTGTAATCAGGGGCCCTCTTCCCTCACTGGGGCTGGGGGTCAACTGGTGTGCAGGCTATGGGCATTTCTAGGGCATAAGTAGAAGCCTTGGGGAGAAATGTCTGTGAGGAATGCAGATTCTCAGCAATGGAGGAAGTTAAGAGACTTCAAGGTCTGAACCCGAGAGGATAGAGAAGGAAAGAGATACAGAACACACCTTATGTGATATGAGACTCAGGATTCAGTTGAAACCTGCCTTGTTTCAAAAAAGGATTTGAGGAGACTTACTGGCATGCAGACAATTGTCCAAGATTAAAATGTAACACACAGACATAGCTATGTAGCACATTTACTACTTTTTGACCCAGAGATTCAATTTACTTATTACTGTTTTTTCTTTTTAAGATTTTATTTATTTATTTATTTGAGAGAGAGAGGGAGAGAGAGCATAAGCAGCAGGGAGGGGCAGAGGGTGAGAAAATCTCAAGCAGACTCCCCACTGAGCAGGGAGCCTGATGCAGGGCTTGATCCCAGGACCCCAAGATTAGGACCTGAGCTGAAGGCAGATGCTTAACCGACTGAGCCACCCAGGTGCCCCTACTTACTAGTTTTTATTTTTAGTTAGAAATTACTTTAAACTTACAAAAAAGTCTGCAAAATAGTGCAAAGAACTCTTGCTTACCCTTCTTACAGATTCACCAACTGTTAACCTTTTGCCACGTTGCTTTCTCTAATCTACAGTCTTTATTCAAATCTTGCTACTTGTCCCATTAATGTCCTTCATAACAACTTTCATTCAGGGTCCAAAACAGGATCATGCATTGCATTTAGTTTTCATGTCTCTTAGTCTCCTTTGACCTGAAACAGCTTCTCAGCCTTCCTTTGTCTCTTATGACATCCACATTTTTGAACAATAAAGACTACTATAGTTGTCTGTTTACATTTATCTGATGTTTCCTCATGATTATGCATTACTGCTGAATTGATGTTGTGTTTTCTCAGTTTAATATATCAGAAAGCACATGATGTCAACTTGTCTTTGTTAAAGAAAAAGTTTTCAAGACACTCATTAAAGATGGTGAAAGAGACTTTATTCAAGAGGGACCGCTGCAGTGCGCTTCAAGTGTGGTCAGTTTTCCCTGTGATTCTAGGGAATCTAGGATACTCTTTTCTTCTTTGTAATTAATAAGTATCTTCTTGGGGGCTGCCTGGCTGGCTCAATTGGTTAAGCATCTGCCTTCGGCTCAGGTCATGATCCTGGGGTCCTGGGATGGAGCCATGTTGGGCTCTCTGCTCAGTGGGGAGTCTACTTCTCCCTCTCTCTCTGCTCCTCTCCCCCTGCTGGTGTGCTTTAAAAAAAAAAAAAAAATCTTGGAACATACTTTGAAACTATATAAACAGCCTGTTTCTCATCAAACTTTTACTCATTAGTTTTAGTATCCATGAATGATTCTCACTGGAATCAATTATTACTGATTGGAGATGGATTTTCTGACCTCATTATTCCTCCTGCTATGAGTAAGAGCTTTCCTTTCATATTTGTTTAGTTAATGTTAGTATGTACTTAATAGAGATTATTTTATTCAGTAGGTAATAATTTGTTACTGTGATTGGTTTGATGCTTCAATTGTCCCTGATTAGGCCAGTGGAAGTCCCTTCCAGCTGGCTCCTTTGTTTGACATATTTGAACCATCCTTTATTTTTTGGCACAAATTGTTCCGGGCTCATCTTGTACCTTTCCTTTCCTTTTAAACTTTTTTAATTTTTTTATTTGACAGAGAGAGACAGCGAGAGAGGGAACACAAGCAGAGGGAGTGGGAGAGGGAGAAGCAGGCTTCCCGCTGAGCAGGGAGCCTGACGCGGGGCTCGATCCCAGGACCCTGGGATCATGACCTGAGCCGAAGGCAGACGCTTAACGACTGAGCCACCTAGGCGCCCCAGTCATCTTGTACCTTTCCTGCTACAGCCTCGGAACCAGCCATTTTCCCAGTGGGCCTGGTTCCTTTTAGTGGAGAATGAAATTTAGAAATTTAGATCGGGCTGCTGCTGGCTGTGCTTGTTGCTACCAGGGTGTCAGCGCTCAGTGATTCCATTTCTAGGACTACTGATTCAACAATTTAATACTTGTACGTGTGAACAAAGATGCATATTCAAGGACATTTGTTTTCTCATCAGCCTCACTACTTCCAAGTAAGACCAAGCCACCATCTGATTTTGCCTGTATTACTTTAAAAGCCTCCCAACTGGTCTCCCTGTTTACACAATGGCCGCTCTACAGTCTCTTTTCCACACAACATCCAGAACAATTAAAAAAGGGACACCTGGGTGGCTCAGTCAGTTAAGCATCTGCCTTTGGCTCAGGTCATGATCTCCAGGTCCTGGAATTGAGCCCCATATGGGGCTCCCTGCTCAGTGGGGAACCTGCTTCTCCCTCTACCTGCCTCCATCCCCCCTACTCATGCTCTAATAGATAAATAAAATCTTTTTTTTTTAAGATTTTATTTATTTGTTTATTTGACAGAGAGAGACATAGCGAGAGAGGGACACAAGCAGGGGGAGTGGGAGAGGGAGAGCAGGCTTCCCACAGAGCAGAGAGCCCGATGTGGGGCTCGATCCCAGGACCCTGGGATCATGACCTGAGCTGAAGGCAGACGCTTAACGACTGAGCCACCCAGGCGCCCCTAAATAAATAAAATCTTAAAAAAAAAAAAAAAGAATAATTTAAAAAAATCCAATCACATTCTCTCCTGCTTGTAACACTCCGCCCACTAAGAATAAAATCCAAAATTCTCAACATGGCTTCAAGGCACCACGGGATCTGGCTTCATCCCTAACCCCATTAGCTCCCACTTTCTTGCTCGATCACAGGACAAGGATACTCCAGCCACAGGGTTGTTGTACCTGCTTTTCTCCCCCAGGTATTCAAATGGCTTGTGAAGGTCTTTAGTAGGTCTCCACTCAAGAATCACCTCTTTGGGGAAGCCTTCCCTGGCTATCCTATTGAAAACAGCACCCCATCACTTAATAACTATCTGACATTATGTCATATGTTCACCAGTTGCTTGTTGTCAGTCTCTGTTTCTCTGGGTTCCACCTCTAAAGTAAGCTCCCTGAGGGACTTTTTTGGCTCTCTCCTGTAACCCCAGTCCCTAGAATACTTGCCTGGTGTATTGTGGATTCTCAAATGGCTGCTGAGGGAATGAAGATAACTTTCATTCCTTGGGGCTTTTGCACCCACCAGCTCTCTGCCTGGCTTCTTTCTCACCCTTCTCTTTGCATGGCTAGCTTTGTCACATTCTTTAGCTCTCAATTTAAATGTCACCTCCTCAGAAAGCTTCCCTGTTTACCTTATTCTAAGTTCCACTACTGCACTTGTCTTTCCTATCTCAGCCTCTCATTCCTGCTGTAATACTTATAACAATTTGCCTTTATCTGTTTGCATGGTGTCCCATCCCCATTTCTTCCCCTAAAATGCAAGCTCCATAAGGGCAGAAACTGCCATGGCTGTCTCATTCATTACTGTATCCCCAGGGCCTAGAACAGTTCAAGAAATTGTTGGATAGACTTTTAACAGCTAAAAACTGGAAAGAATCCAAATGCTATAGAATATTGGGTGGTTGTTGAAGAATGAGGTAGCTCCATGTGCACTGGCACAGAATGATGTCCACAATATACTTACAGTAAAATATTAACAGGTAAAACAGTGTTAATTCCTTTTAGGTAATTAATATTATGTGCACAGAAAAAATATAGGAAAAATAACAGCTTGGACCCTACCAATTATTTGGGAATAAGGATATTAAAAAGACCTTAACTTCCTATTTTATATATTTCTATGTAGCAAATTATATTTTTTATTTTTTTAAATTTATTTATTTGAGGGGCACCTGGGTGGCTCAGTTGTTGAGTGTCTGCCTTTGGCTCAGGTCATGGTCCCAGGGTCCTGGGATCGAGCCCCGCATCAGGTTCCTGCTTGGCGGGGAGCCTGCTTCTCTTTCTCCCACTCCCACTGTTTGTGTTCCCTCTATTGCTGTCTCTGTCAAATAAATATTTTTAAAAATCTTTAAAATTTATTTATTTGAGAGAGAGAAGGGGGGAGGGGCAGAGGGAGGGGAAGAGAGGGAGAGAAGCAGACTCCCTGCTGAGTGTGGAGAGATCTCAGGACCCCCGACCCCAACCCCAAGACCATGACCTGAGCTAAAATCAAGAGTAGGACACTCAACTGAAACACCCAGGCACCCCCAACAAACTATATTTTTCAAAACGAACACTAACATTTGATCACTTAGTACATGCCAGGCACTGTGGTAAACATTTTGTGTGCAGCATTTCAAGGCATCTTCTCAATAACCTCATGAGATAGAGGTCCTAATACTATCACCCCCATTTGCAATGAAGAAATTGATTCAGGGACATTATGCAATTTACCTAAGGTCACATAGCAGACCCATTACACTACACCACCTCCCTGTGTCTTTGTAATTTAAGGGAAAAAAAAAAAGGAGAGGAAAATAAGATGAAACTAGGGGTGACCGTTCAGGATCCAGGCTTTACACAAAAGATACTAAGCAAATTTGGCCCTGAGCTCCCTAGAAGCCAGGGCAAAAAGAAAAATATGATCAGTTATGAGATCCTTGGTGCTTCCAAAATTAAACCACTCATAAGGAGAAAAACTCTTCCCAAGTGGTGAGGCTTGAGAGCCCTTCCATGAGGTTCATAAATACAGCAGTATTCAGTCCAGTGGTGTACAGGCTTCAGTAACATACCTGTATACCGAGGCAGCTGTTGGCCATCCAACAAGTGGAAATTCAGTAAAAACAATTCCACAAGGAGCCATATTTGTACAGCATGGGTATCAGATCTGGAGTCCTGCCAGACCTATAGTTAAAATTGGATGTGTGGCCTAACCCTCCAGCAAACTCCTGGAATACTGCAAATTCAGCCTGTTAAAGACTGGTAGTAAGGAGACAAGAAGTGACATTCATCTGAAATTTCAACCCTAGTGCATTTTCCCGGTAGGCTGGGTTGATTTTATGCTTCTTTTACAAATGAAGAAACTGAGGCTCGGAAAGCCCAGTTACACGACTAGAAATGTCAGTGGTAGCCCTAAATCTATGTCTTAGACATTCCTTCCTCAGCCACGCCTACCACCCACGCTTCAACAAAAGAGCTTAGGCCCTCAGACTCTCTCGGCGGATGGTGAGCTGCCGGGCCTAAGAAGCCTATGGTCCTGCACACTGGAGAAGAGCTGCTGAAGCAGGGAGCTCGGCCCCACCCGTGAGGAGGCACACTGGCTCTTCCCGAGCAGGGGAGTAAGGCTCACGTTACAGAGATGAGGAACACCCCCACCCACCCCAAACAGAAAAGCGATCTCGCAGCATACACTTGACTTCACTCATTTATTTACTTTTTACTACAACCTGCGGATAGGTGGGCCCTGGGCTTGGGGAGGAACTTGGGCAATTCGGGAAGCTCTGTTAAACGAAGGAGAGGAAAAAGGGAAAGTAGGGGCTTGGTGCAGGGCAGTCTTCTAAGATCGGGAAGAGGAGGGAGAGACGAAACAAAGGGTCCACGCCCTTCTTCCCGCCGCACACCCAGGTTTCCCAAGGCCGAGTGGGAGGGAAGAGAAACAGGACATCCACCCGGAGATGTTCTTGATCTCTTCTCGCCCTTCCCCCGCTATCCAGCAATAACGCGAGAGAAATCAGAGAAGTGCAGCAGGTGGGCGGCGTGCAGGCCTGGTTTAAAAAAAAAAAAAAAAAAGCGAGGTGATAGGTGCACCCAGCGCCGGCGCACCGCGGAGGTCTCCCTCGTGGCGGGCTGAAGGCGGCGAGCGCAGGGGAGGAGAGCCGCGCGCGTGCTCACCGGGCCGGCCGCCGGGCCCTGCGGCGTCCTCAGCTCGGGCCTTTCCTCTTCCTCCGGCGGCCACGCTCCGCCGCTTCCGTGGCCGGGCTGCTGTCGCCGCTGTCGCTGCTGGCAGGCGGCCGCAGCACACGCCTCTGCACACGGTACTCGGGTTCCGGGACGTGCGGCGCGCCCTGAAGCAGGAACTGGCCGCCGCGGTAGGTGACGCGCACGTCGGTGCGCGGGTACGTGCCGTACACACGCCGCAGCTCCCGGCGCACCACGTCCGGCAGCTCGAGGCGCGGGCCGTGCGCGCGGTGCACGTGGCCCCAGCGCAGCTCGGTCTGCAGGGTGCCGCCCTCGGGCCACGGCGCCCCGCGGTGAGCAGCCGCCGTCCCTTCTGCCGCGGGCCCTTGTAGCGATGGCCCCAGGTAGCCGGGCGCCGGGAAAGGCGGGTACAGGGCCGCGGCGTAGGCCTGCGGGAAGGCCCACGAGGGCAGTGCTGCCGCCAGGGGCGCGCCTGAGCCATGGAAGCAGTGGTATTCCCGCGGAGCCGGCCACTCGCCCGCGGTGAGGCTGGGGGGCCGACTGCAGAAGCTGTGGGCGTGGATGGGGAGCAGCAGCAGAGAGCCGGGCAGGTAGGTGTAGGTTAGGGGCTGCAGCGGAGGCCAGGCGCCCTCCCCGGATGCCAGGCAGCTGTACGAATACATGGTCTGAAGCTCAGGCGGCGGGCATTTTTACTGGGGCCTGGTCCAAACCTGCGGTGGGGGTGTGTGTGGATACCCTTTGTTCTGTCTCCACCACCCATCCCTGGGGCTTGGTAACCCAGGGCTCTGGCTCACAGCAGGAGCCCACGTGCAGTACCTGATGGTTTGGGGGAACTCTTCCTAAGGCATTCAGCTTCCATCTCACCTCTTGTCCCAGGGCTGAGCCGAGCCCCAGACTCTCAGTAAGCAGTAAGGACCCAAGACCTTTTCAAGCCTTCGCTCGTGAAGTGTTCTTCCCAGGTGGCTCCGCACTCGTCTCCTTCAACCCAGGGGGAGTTGGTCCCCAGCATTTGGGGGAGCCAGAGAAGTCCAGAGCAGGCTCCTCTCCACCACTTTTTAGTGGCTCTGCTCCCCTCCATGCCCTGCCTCAGCCACACCTCTTGGTTTCCAGGCAAAGGGAAACACATTTTGCTGGCCAGAAGCCAGCCAGCCTGTATCTACACCGGGTGAGCCTGCTGGTTGTACCTGCCGGCCCTGGACGGTGAGGCCTGTGCTCAGGGATGTCCTCACTCCTACATCACTGAGAATATCTTGGTGCTCTTTCCAATCAGTTAGCCACCTATTCCCCACACTCCATCCTCCCAGCCCTTCCAAATGGGTCGAGTTATCCTAACATTTGAGTGAAGCTCCTACACCAGGTACTGAATCAAGTTGCTTATGAGTATCTAAGTTTACATCAACCCTAGGAAGGAGATACTAATATTTTCCCCACTTTACGTAGGAGGAAGCAGCTTGCCTCAAATTTGGTAGTAAATGTATTCTATGACTAGGAAACATTTCCAGTGTTGTAGGCTATGTAGGTTAAAGTGTATTGCCCAGACTCACACAGCTAGTTATGGTAAGAGCAAAATTCAACCCCATGTCTGTCTCAAGAATCGTGATTGGTAATTAGCTTTATAGCCAATCCATGCTGGGACTTCTTTCACACTGTCTCCAATCCTCCCCTCTAGAATGTTACATAAGAACTAATTCTTTTTTTTTTTTTTAGATTTTATTTATTTATATGACAGAGAGAGACATAGCGAGAGAGGGAACACAAGCAGGAGGAATGGGAGAGGGAGAAGCAGGCTTCCTGCTGAGCAGGGAGCCCGATGCGGAGCTCGATCCCAGGACCCTGGGATCATGACCTGAGCCAAAGGCAGCCGCTTAACGCCTGAGCCACCCAGGCGCCCCAAGAACTAATTCTTAATAGCCATGTGAAGAACATGGTAATATCATTTTCACTTAATTGATAAGGAACCAGAGGCTCAGAGAAGTTAGGACACTTTCCCAGGTTTATACAGTCTAGGTAGCCCAGTGGGATTTGAACCCAGTCCAACTAAGGCCAAAGCCCAGAAGCTACTTGGGTGAAGATTGCTTCATCCAGGTGGTGTAAAGCCCTCTCTAAGCTCCAGTCCCCTCTGGCTGCAAGCCACAGTCCTCCACCTCTTTCTTCCCCAGTGGGGTGGGTGGTAGTTGCTGGATACTTAAAACTGATACCCTCTCCCAGCTGCTGAGCTGCTGGGCCATCATACTTTCCTTCTTCCTCTTCTCTTGACTCAGGCAGCATCCCCAGTAACCCCCACAGGTTCTCCTCTAAGTTCTCAGTGTCTCACAAAGGCCAGCTACCCTCTGAGAAGTTCTACACTCACCCTGATGATGTCACACTTTTATATTCCTGACTGAGCTGCTCTCCCAAGTTTTGGGCCATTGGCCTGGTGAATAGATACTGGAACCGGGTATCTACCTAACACTCCCTACCCCAGAGCTCCAAGAAGGGAGCCTCACCCTCTGTGCACTCTAGGAACTAGTCCCAAGACACAGTGGCCTTTGTTGGGAGAGGCCTTCACTGCCAAGATGTCCACAACCTAATCCCTGCAAACCTGCCAATATGTTATGTTACATGGCAAGGGGGAATTAAGGTTGTCGATGGTATTAAGTTTGTGAATTAGCTGTCCTTAAAAGGAGATTATCCTGGATTATCCAGATAGATCCAGTGTAATCACAGGTGTCCTTTAATGTGGAAGAGGGAGGCGGAAGAGTCAGAGTGATGTTATATGAGAGTGAATGAGCCATTGCTGGCTTTGAAGATGTAAGGGGGTCATGAGCTAAGGAATGCAGGCAGCCTTTGGGAGCTGAAAAAGACAAGGAAATGGATTCTTCCCTAGAGCCTCCAGAAAGGAACACAGTTCTGTCAGCACCTTGATTTTAGTTAGTGAGGCAGACTTCTAACCTCCAAAACTCTAAGATAATAAATTTGTATTGTTTTAAGCCGCTAAGATTTTGGTGATTTGTTACAGTGCCAATAGGAAGTTAATATACCTCCCCATTCCTATTTATAACTTTGCCCTCTCCAAATCTCAGCACTTGAGGAATGTCCGAGACTACCTATAGACTGACCTCACCCAGGCCTGGAGCTCAATCATGGGCCCTATGGGACTGGCCCCTTTCTCCACCTGCTCCCACATGGGGATCTGGTCACACCTGGGTGGGAGGTGGGGAGAGTGTGAGACCAAGCTCAAGTTGGAGACTGGGACGGTGAGAAGCCTGTATTTTATTTTATTTATTTATTTATTTATTTAAAGATTTTATTTATTTATTTGAGAGAGAGAGAATGAGAGAGAGCACATGAGAGGGGGGAGGGTCAGAGGGAGAAGCAGACTCCCCGCCGAGCAGGGAGCCCGATGCGGGACTCGATCCAGGGACTCCAGGATCATGACCTGAGCCGAAGGCAGTCGCTTAACCAACTGAGCCACCCAGGCGCCCGAGAAGCCTGTATTTTATTTTATTTTATTTATTTATTTATTTTTTAAAGATTTATTTATTTATTTGACAGAGAGAGACACAGTGAGAGAGGGAACACAAGCAGGGGGAGTGGGAGAGGGAGAAGCAGGCTTCCCGCGGAGCAGGGAGCCCGATGCGGGGCTCGATCCCAGGACCTGGAATCATGACCTGAGCCGAAGGCAGACGCGAAGGCAGACGCTTAACGACTGAGCCACCCAGGCGCCCCGAGAAGCCTGTATTTTAATAATTAGTCCGTACATGCTTGCTGAAGACCTCTGCTGGTCTGGTGGTGGTTCAGGTAAAATGGGAAAAATAAGGACCAAACTGAGTTTCTCAACATTCATCCTGATTCCAGTAACAGCTTCTAGATTTTTGAGGTCCCATACCTTATCTACTCAATAAAGTGGTTCTGGGGGAGTTGGCTCTATTCTATCCTTAAAGTTAGGGGTGATTTATGGCTAGATCAATCGCACTGCCATCCCTCTGGCCATAAGAATTGGTTGAGGGTAGCCAGGTGACTCAATTGATCAGTGGAAACCAGGCCCAGGACTTTGTTCTCTTGGGGTGGAGGGAAGTGCTCTCTTTCCCCTGGACAGAAATCTGAAGGAATGCAGTCTGGGTGGAGAGGTGAAGGCCTGTCTGAGCATGGAGCCACAGAAGAAGTGGAACCAAGAGACAGAAAGAGAAATTAAGTCCCGATGACATAATTTGAATCCTGGACTTTAAAGTTACATGAGCCAATAAATTCCTTTTTTCCCTTCCAGTTTTATTGAGATATAATTGACATACACCACGGTATAGGTGTAAGGTATACAGCAAATGATTTGACTTAACGTATATTGTACAATGATTATCACATTAAGTTTAGTCAATACCCATCATCTTATAGATAAAAAAAGGTTTTTTCACATGTGATGAGAACTCTTAGGATCTACTCTCTTAACTTTCAGATATACCATGCAGCATACAGCAGTGTTTATAATCCTCATGTACATTACATACCTAGTACTTCTGGAACTTTACCTTTCGACTACCTTCCTCCAATGCCTCCTCCCATCCCCCCCCCAATAAATTCCTTTCTTGCTTAATCTGGTTTGAGTGGACTCTTTTTTCTTTTCACACACCAGTTGTGTTTACTTCATATAAATTTAACTACAGAAGACAATGAAATAGACTTTTATTTTTAATTACAAAGCACCATCATCTAAGTCCTTAGAAAATTAAAAGTTTGGGTTATTGCACTGTGGAGTGGAGTCTTCTGTTGTTTGCATCGCCGATAACACTGAGTGTTTTCCCCAGCATTTAATGAAAATTTTCAAAATGCAACAACCTGCATAGTTTTTGATCTGTGAACCCCATGATCAGAGGCTCTCCTGTTGGCAAA